>NC_060124.1:537923951-547923951 GCF_021461395.2 Schistocerca americana | reverse complement strand
GAACAGCATTACGACCTAATAAAGGAAGAACGTAACGGACTGCTGGTAATAAGCTCCTGATTCGGCTACATACCTAGCTGTAATAGAAATAATCAAAGTAGATCCATGGCACGACAGACAGAAGATGTATACTTGCATAGCTCTGAGCCCAGGTGATCCCATCGTTTGACAGAACTTTACAAACCACGAAATTGTCAGCGGAATTTGAGGGAAACTTTAACGTCTACATCTGCACTTAAGCTACATTATATTGTGTGGCAGAGGGTAGTTATGGTATATACATAACTTTCTAATAATCCTACCTGATAATGGTCCGACTGATGAACAATACTCAAGAAATACCGAACGAGTCTTTTGAAAACCACTTCTCTTGTGGATGAGGTAATTCCCTTCAGATTGTTCCAGGATATCTTAGATACTCCTCTGCTTCTCTATGACAATTTTTTAATTGGTCTTGCCTCTTTAGTCCATATATGACAGCTATTCTGAGGTATTTTCCGGTTGTTATTGTATCCAATGTTTTATTGCCAAACTCGTAACCTATGCACGTGCAGGACATTACATTTATTTACTTGCAGTGTCAACTAGACCAATCGTGAACTGTTTGCATGTCTTCCCACATTTCGATACGGTTGTCTGTTGTTGCAACCTTCCTGTAGACAACAGCTTCGTCTGACAACCGCCAAGGACAGCTTACGACGTTATCCTCTACGTCATTTACATACAGAGTATTGCAAACATTAATAGCCCTGTAGAGCTCCCCTGGGCTACATCTATCGATTTTTCCCTTTAAGTTACAACTCCTATTACTGTTTGCTAGAACGTCCTGAAACCAGCCATTTGATCTGCTACTCGATAAGCTTTTATCAATGGCGTTTCGCGCAGATTTTTCTAGGGGTTCACTGGAAGGTTGTCTACAAAGTTTCAAAAGACTAACACACATGGTTTAATAATAGTAAAAAAGAACTACTCTACGGAGATACATTTACTTTACGATAGACTTTGTCTCGAATAATCCATTCTCCGCTCATTAAGATCAGAGATTCTGTCAGTGAAGCATTCATTCAATTCATTGAATTCTACAATGCTGTTGACAATGTCCTTCTCGATTGAGAGCGCTGCTACTGCTCTTAGCAGCTGCTGACTCATAGCACGAAGCAGAAAACCTTCAGGTCAGCGTCGGACGATGTCGCCGGTACGGTAACAGTCACTTTCACGAGTTTCGTTGTCTGACTACAATATTTCTGCAAATCATTTAAGAATAGGGATTCCAGAAATTTCTAAACTCATTCCTCGTGTTTGATATCAGAACTTTTGTTCTCAGTTTATTGCCTTCAAGGATGGGATTTATTTTGCAAGACGCCTGTAACAATGTTTGCAGAAAGTGACCTGCATACAACACACAATTTTTGGAATCAAATAAATTTGCAGCTACGACATATCTGGTAAATTAAAAGCTTTCAGCAACTTGAGCAACAATGTTATCTCACATATCTTTCGAAAAAGCCGTTATTTAATTCATTTTCCTGTCCATATCTCTGTGCAAGCTGCAGCAGCTCTCTGCATGTGGAAATCATGTCAGATACGTTAGCTCGATAATATTTTTGCAGTCTTCTACCCCTTGTTGTACACACAGTGGCTCAGCTATTCATTTTTGTAATTGGCTGTACAATGCTGCATGATTGTAAATACAGACAACCAAAATTGAAATGCTGGTGCCTTCATTTCAGACGTTGCTGAAATAATTATAGTGGTTTGTCGAGATGGAATCTCAGTTTTCACCAGGCATTCTACTAGTCACTATTTTCATACACAACTTGCACAGTTCTTGATTTAAAATTCCACCTTGAGTAGGAAACATGGCAGACTTTCTCACTCAGTATGTCAATCACACACTGTGAAGAATGTAGGAAAAACTAAGAATCTCACTAAAGTCAACGAAATATCTTCTAACGTCCCTATTTGCCTCTCTGCATAGGTTAAAATCAGATCCTGCGTTTCGGCATAAAAGTGAACTACATAGACATGTTCAAAATGTTTATTCAGAAGAGTCTGTGCACCTGAAAGACGACCACTCATGACACCTGTGCAATTGTAGCTCTGAGAAATAACTATACTCTGATTTCTCTAAGCGATTATCCTAAAGTTTTTGAACTATGTTCGCGAGGTGTCTTGAATGTCAAAGACCTTGCTACAGATATCACGTTAGAGGAAACATATCTGACTATTATGATAAAAAGTGAAATTGTTGAAATCTCACTGTCGTAGCTGCGCTAACTGGTACAGAATCAGTGACAGCTATTTTCTATTTTGCTCTGACATAGTAAACAGCCATCATACAAGAAAGAATAAAATTTTGATTATGTTTACATGTGCCTTAGAAAACAGCAGCCTTCTAAAGATGATTGTTACTTACAGTATCAGGTCCAGCTGTGAAACCTAAATGAAATCTAGAAGACGTTGGGAAATTCCTGGATTTGATGAGTTGCTGCATCCATAATTTCCAAGAAGTGCAAGCTCAGAAACACATTAAACTACCACAGATCACAGAGTGTGTAACGATTTTGGCGAATCTGATCATTGTGCCTAGAACCTGTGTATCGGGAGAGTGACTGATGCATGCACAGTGACAGATGGTCTGGAAGCGGTTTCATTCGGGTACGTAGTTCCAATTTTCATCCACCAGAGAACATTAGTGCACAGACACATTCAAGAAAGAGGCCAAGAGCACGTTTTTGCGAATTATTCTGTTTATTTCCTGAAGCCCTTTTGTTTATTTATCTCTGTACAGTTTTGTATATGCTTTTAGTAGTGTCAGTGATGCGCGATTGTGGTCTAAAGTAAACATGTAGATCACTGCTCTACTGAAGGACGTTGTACGATGGGGAATTTTTTTAACATAATATGTCAAGTAAGTTAATGGTAAAAGGAAAGCTAATTCGAGTGCAAATGAAAATAGTTAATAACTTAAAGTATAAACAAAATATCAGAATGCTAAATATTTATTTCGGGAAAAAGTACAGTTCGAAAGCATGTTATTTGTTGATTAGTTGGTCATGAAAAGCGCGGACTAACAAGAGAGAATAATGTTTTTCTATTGGCCTTAAAGAAAACTGACCAATCAGAACAGAGTATTCTTCGTTCCTCATTTCTCTTGGAGATACAGAAAGCTTTCAGCAGTCTAGAGTACTCGGAGCACAACCTTTCAATGGTACGCTCGTGTGTAGTAAGAGCTCCGAAGTAAGTTATAATTTGCCGGTGTGTGTGTGTTTGAGGTTTACGGGCGCTAAACAGCGGGGCATCAGCGCCCAAATTTGCCGGTTATCGTTGTGCTACACTCCTCAAAAGTGCTTTAAGGTGAAGGCAATGTGCTTTTCAGAATGTAGGGATTTTTAAACAATTTACTGTATGAGAAAAGACAGTAACTCCTCGTGGCATATTAAGCAGATTGGTGACTAAAAACTTGCGAGCATTAGACACCGAAAACTTAATAGCATGGAGAGCATTTTCATTTATGAACAATCCTTGCTTAGTGCTTAGTAGATTTCGGGAAATACGTTAAGATAAACTTGCTAACGTGAATGAAAGTATTTTACGCATACATTGTTAAGACTAGCACGGTCTTAGAAGTGTACGTATACAATATAAGTGTTAAGAATATAGCAAAGTTTTACCAGTACTTCCACCTTTCACTCGAAATTAAGACCTTTTCCCGATTCTTGGAATAGTTACGTAGTATGCTGCCCGGTGCGAATTGAAGTACCGTAGGATTCCGCTCGGCTTTCATACCGCCGATCTGCTGCAGTGAGTTCACTGGTAGCTGCAGATAAAGAACGGAAGGAGCCGCGCCGCCCCAGTGTCTTCCCACTGGCTGCCTACAAGCTCTATCTAGTTGCTGTGTAAAACCACTTTCCCTAAAATATTGTGATCTGGACAAATCCGTCTTTTCTTCTTTTTGTCTTCTGTGACAAATGTCTGAAATCATCAACGCCTCATAACTAAGTACTTTTCTGTCATAGAGGCAGAAGAATGGATGATTTTAAATTTAATATTTTTATGTTCTGTAGTATTCTGTCAGATGTATATTTCTGTGGGATCCACTGCTCCGCTTGCCACAAGACGAACCGACGCTTGCTCGTACTTTGTTCACTAAACGAGAGTGCGACAGGGCGAAGCGAAGGAAAACAGCATTAAACTGTTTTTTCGTTCTCTTCTGCTCTATCTCTTATTGACGATGATATTGAACTGAATGTCTCTGGATGTCTGTTTGTGCAATCCGTAATGATTTTTGTAGAAAATCTTCCTCGATCTCGAAGAAGGTCGTATTGCGTGATCATGAAACATGTTCCACATTTCCAGAACCGAACGGAGTCAGTGATATAGGCCAATAACTATGTGTGTTTGTTGAAAACGCGGTTGACCTGCCCTTTTTTCCTGCCGCTTAGGGCCTTTCGTTGGCCAACTAACTACGAGAAGTTGCTGTTCAAAGAGGAGCTATGACCAGTACTCCATTCTTCGGCTGCGTATATTCCTGTGTGTGATTTCTGATCTAAGGGTACTAGAAATTTGCGTACAGTAAACGTATCCCATGGGTCACCACATGTAAGTTCTCATAGCTCTGCGTGGTGGTAAGGAACTGGTACGATTGAAAGTGGGCATTAATGTTAGACTGGAAAAGTTAATTTGAGCTATTGCTTCTTGGATTATTCACTTGTTAGTAAGTTGGCAACAGCAGGGATCGTTTCAAAAACAGCAGCATTTAGCAAAAATAAATGCTCTGAGCACTATGGGACTTAACTTCTGCGGTCATCAGTCCCCTAGAACACACATCCATGCCCGAGGCAGGACTCGAACTTGCGACCATAGCGGTAGAGCGGTTCCAGACTGTAGCTAATAGAACCGCTCGGCCACCCCAGCCTTCAGAATTTTGCACAAAAGCAACAAAATTCAGAGCTTAGCGCTGTGCGGTGAATAGAGGAACGAGTTTATTGGTATAGACCCTTCCGACAACATACACCCAAAGCGAAAACTATGGGAACGCAAAACTGCATGCGTCTCGGAGGGACATATATTCCTCATCAGATGCCTCCTGTATTACAAGCAAGGAGATGTCTACCGCCAACAGGACAAAACGGAAAATTCTATCAACTGCAGAGGCTGATGGTTGTTTCAGTAGACAACATTCTGTCGCCACGATACAATCATCGTCAGTCACTGCAGTGCAGAACTGCAGTACTATGGTGTTAATTTAACGATTAAAATAAACTGACTTGGGAAAGAAAGAATGCAAGTGATGTGACAAAACAGTAATTGTCTCGACCTGAAACTACGATATCACCTGTCGGGCTTGAACTGTGACGTATTGGAGTTGTGGCGTGGGGCCATCACACGTGTGCGGAGCGTTGGTTTGTTTTCGTTAGGGACGTTTGTATTGTCACTTTATGCTGTGTTTGTAGTCTATATTGGATATGTACATAGTGGTGCAAATTTTGATGGAATGAGCATGTTACTGAATCAACCAGTTTAGTTACTTAAGAGAAAGATGAGTTTACGGTGTTCTCCGTTTACGCTCCTAATCAACTAGAGTTTAAACGTTATCTTTGGTTGTCTTGGTAACGTGAGTACACAGTGATTACAACTTATGTGAACTTCGGCACATATTTTTTTCAAAGGTGAACCAACCTATAATGTAATGAAATTAATAACTTAGCGAATACTAATAGTAATATTACTGATATAAGGAACGCTGACAGATGGACAATAAAGAAAAACAAATGTCTTCAGAAGGTTATGGTAAATGAAGACTGGTTATTCTAACGTAAAGTGTGAAGAACATGATGTTAGTAATTGAAAGCAATGTGTAATGATGTAGCAGAACTAGTTGAGTTGGGTTGCCTACAGAATGAAGTCGCCAGATCCAGTTTAGCGCGTAACAACTCACACAAAAAGTATTTACGAGTAATTTCAGGGATTTAGCAATTTTCTGTTGAGCTGTATTTTTGAACACATGTTACTGCATTTTGTCCATCTCACAATCTAAACCTTTCTGTATCGGTATTGGAGTATTCGTTGTTGTTACCATATTTCGTTAACTTTCGCGATATTTGCTACCTGTACTGGTATTACTTCTTCGCTTTCTATACTGATATTTGTTTTTGTTTTCTGTATTGGTGTCTGGCTCTTAAGTTAGTTCATATATTAATAGAGTGATAATTTCGATACCAGTTGAATTTATCTAATCTGATGCTTTACTTTTGCATTTTCGATGCAGACTTCTGCATGCTATTCTTCATCGTATTCTTCCGGTTGTTTTGTTTTGTATACGCCAGTATTTTTGGGGCTCTGTGGCTTTTACTTGAGAATATAACTCCCCAGATCCCCTTCAGGCCCAATATTTATTATTTCGAATTTTTAGGTTTCTGAATTGATTTTTATATTTTGGATTTATAGGAACTGTTGAATATGACGTCCTAATCGCCATTTTTAAATCAAAGTTGTGTTGCATCTTGAGGCTAGTGATGATGTTATTTATCAAAGTGGACGGGTGTTATCGAAGGCTCTCGTCTTCCCCAATAATTCACCATACTTGAGACACAGTGCCGTACCCCCGGCCGCGAGAGTTCGCCCCTGTTTGGTCTTAGGAGGGGAGGGGCGCACACAGCGCCGGCTGTCACCTCCACATGAAATCACGCCGGCCACAGCTGTTATTCAGTTTAATAAAGACGTAATGCGTTTTTACGTCGCAGGCTGACAGTTGTTGGACGGGTGAAGTAAATCCATCGGTTAAACGCTCGAGCGATGTGATGTGGTTCTGTAACGACATAACAACACAAGTTTTCACCCCAGATGTAAGCACTCCCGTTATACAGTAGTAGGCTAGCATAAGTTCTCTACTTTCTGTAATTTCCTGCAGGCGATATTATCGAGTGCGCTACTGCCAAGGCACCCATGTTGATTAGTTTGATTCTGTTTAGAGCGAAGATAACAGAATATCTTGTAGTAGTGAATCCTGTCGTAGGTGATCTGCAGATGAGCAGGATGAAGCCAGTGCATTGTCGACTTGGACTACTCTTACATGGGCTGAGTTACTTACGAGAGTGTATACTGTGGAAAGTCATTTAGACTTCTTATGGGAATTTTGTGGATTGTCACTGAGAGACGTGTGTGGAACTCTTTTAAAAACGACCAACGTTTATTTCCCGTTTTAATTATAGGACTATTCTACGAAATGTATGAAACTAGTACGATCAGGAAAAACACGTAGTTCGTTAGATGCCAACTGGCGATACATTAGGGTATTATTTTGATCCCGTCCTGGGTTGAAGAACACATGCTACTAGTCACTGTTACAGAAAGTTATTCAAGTTTAATTACTGTTGGCGATTACTTTGATTTTTGCAGTGTTATGTGTTATGTGATTGTTGTGAATTTTACAAAATGCAGTAGCTTTGTTTTCACAGTTTGGCTTAGGAGGCCAAAAGTTTCCTTGTGAGACGCTCACGGTTTCTCTGAGAGATAGCTACATAGTATCCGACAATCGCAGTGGAGGAGTGCTCCAAGCTGCAACTGATTTGGATATTATTGTATAGTTCGACATACTTTCACACTCGACAGCAAGGCCGGCCAGGGTGGCCGAGCGGTTCTAGGCGCTACAGATGGAACCACGCGACCGCTACGGTCGCAGATTCAAATCCTGCCTCGGGCATGGATGTGTGTGATGTCCTTAGGTCAGATAGGTTTAAGTAGTTCTAAGTTCCAGGGGACTGATGACCTGAGCAGTTGAGTCTCATAGTGCTCAGAGCCATTTGAACCATTGTTTTCGACATCAAGACGTCTCAACTTTCCATTTACTGTGATGGAATCAGTAACTATTTGCTGGAAAGGTAGTTATATATGACCTACTTAACAAATAATAACTTACTGCGCGTACATAGTGTTGTTAAGTAAAAGTGCAATAGTATTTGTTACATGGGACCTTTTCAGATTCTAGTAAAATAATACAAATAAGTGTAGCCATTCTGAAACTAAGACCATATTTGAGCTTATAAATCCAACGAAGAAAGGTTCTCAAGCTGTACTGGAGCGTTCTCATATAACGAGTTCTGACAGCTGCCACCTAACAACTTTGTGTGGAATTGACCTGAAACACCGCAAAAGGGTTAAAGTATCGTAATATGAATAACTACACCAGCAGCAGAGATGTTCAAAAACTTTCACGAATCAGTAATTACAACCAGGAGATTTATCGATTTGCCTTGTGTTAATCCCCACTTATGGGTAAACCATGACTTTGGTTTTATTTCAGATACTTCACTGCACATTCAAATGGCCGTAGTAACACTCTCATAGAATTTAAACTTTCGTCTAAGTTTTCTTCAGATTTTATTTTTATTTCCTTTCATTATCCTTCAGTTAATGTAAACCAACCGTTCACAAATTTAGCTAACTTTTACATCATCGGAATATGAGATACCTATGTTCGTCCATCCATTTAACAAGAGGGTCGTCCAGTACCTTTAAATTCTACGGCTTCGTGCGCTGTGTTATATTAACGTCACCAGTTTCCACTTTTGATGTAACAGATCAAAGTCCTCCTGATAGGATCGTCTACTCCCATGTAATGTTAGCAAACAGGGGGAATCGGTGAAGTTTTATTCCTAGCGGACCTGAATATCATGTAGCCCACATTTGTTTCTGGTGGGGCTTATTAAATTTAAATTGTATCGAATGAAGAATAAGCTAAAATGCATCAGCTTATTTGTTGCGGTGGCAATATATTTAGAAAATACGTTAAAATGGTACATACCAGCAATCTACTGAACGAAATCACAAGAATAAACAAATTCAGGAGGCGTGTACCTAACTCTTTCGTAACTATTAGGATGAGAGTTATTGAAATGTACAAGTCACAGTGCTGTTCAAGGTAGAATAAAAGTGTGTGGAGTTGGAGACGATGTATGCTTGTATTCAGCAGTAGACGGTTTTGCTATCACATTATTCTGGAAAAAAAGAAATTCCGGTCTGGCAGACCTTAAGCACAGTGTAACCAAGTACATTCTGAAAGTTATTTAGAAAACTTTGACGAATACAATTCACATTACTATTCCATTATCGTACTGCATAACACCGAGACATCTTAAAAAGAAAAATTATTTGTTTCCCCTTATTTTGTTTCCATATCTGTAAACTATCAATTGCAGTACCGAACTACCTATTAATTTTGTATTATGTCACCTTATTCTAGTCTTTTGTGCTGTAGACCGTGAGTTGTTACCTGTCATTTCCATTTTTTATGTATTCCTTCTACTGTTAGCAGCTACTATGAACTATATTGTGCTTTATCGTAGAGACTAGAAAATACTCCTTCTTTCACTACTGAATTTACATGTGTGTACCAAACTTTTTCGCCTAAAGGTACTAGGCATTTCAGAAGTCTATAATGTAAAATATATTTCTAATCAGTTTTTATCTACGCATAATTTAAGCTGCAACTAACTAAAAATGGTCCAAATATTAACAATGTTATCATGAAATCATTACTGGGTTTAAGTCACACGTCCTGATTTCTTCATATTTACTATGCAACAAACATTCTCTGTATTACTTTTGCTTCTTTTGTGACTGCGTTATTATTTCACACAAAAGTCCTTAGAAACATGTAAAGTAAGTAACTTATCATTGTTATCTAACGAAGTACGTTAAAATTCCCCAAATATTATTAAACTATTTCATTATTTTTGAGGCAGCATTACTGTGTCAATTTCTTCGGCTTGAAGTTAACTGTACAGCCATCAATATTGCATAATACTTTAGACTGTGACAAAATCCTAGCGTGTAGGTGATCCAGACTTATGTGCTGCGCATCTGGCTCATGTCGTACCCCCATAAATCTCCCAAACGACTCTTCTTTAGTTTTGGTGAAATAAATAAAAAATGAAATAAAAACGTGCCTTCTGCAACAGCATTTTCCTCTGCAACATTAGCCCCAAAAGTAAATTTTAACGTCATTACAAATCATAGTGCATAAGGGCCAAAGTATAAATAGCAGCGGTGATGAGCTCTCTCTGAATTCTCAGTCGATCTTAAGGCACCATTAATTTCTTTGTTTACTCTTTTGAGGTTACATCCACATACTAATCAACTGTTTTTTGCCAATGCAGTTCAGTGAATTGCAACATCAGTTTGATTACACTAAGCGTGCTATGATTTATGTGTCCCACGCAAAGACACACGCCATGCTTCTGTTATAAGCAGCATCTGAGTTTGTTTACATACCTACTACTTCATAAACAGATACGCAGATATGCCAGAATGTTATGGCCGCCGATCTACTGTCGATATAAATCCGTTCAGGCGATAGCAGCGACACATGGCGAGGAATGACTGCTAGTCAGACAAACGCACGATGCATGTTGTATATCACAAGGGCAAGAGCGTGATGGAATGGAGTGTGTTGAGTGGTTCTATGAACACAGTCCCGATTTCCAGTTGATGTGTTGGCTCTCCCGTCTCGACACATCTAAACCCGATCGAAGACATCTGGGCATGTGGCGTCAGAGCTCATGGCACCCCTCCCCGGAATTTACGGATTTAGGTGACTTGTGTGTGCAGATGTGATGCCAGCTCCGTCTGA
Organism: Schistocerca americana; assembly: GCF_021461395.2. Taxonomy (NCBI): domain Eukaryota; kingdom Metazoa; phylum Arthropoda; class Insecta; order Orthoptera; family Acrididae; genus Schistocerca; species Schistocerca americana. Next base: position 547,913,318 of record NC_060124.1, on the reverse strand, counting down.
TGGCGTCAGACGTTGATTACCTTTTAGTTCCTGCGTGTGTAGGGCCATATTATTTGTGGCTCACTGTGTTGAATAGTAGATGTTGGGATTATAGAGACTACTTTGTTGTCCTTAGGAGCAGTGATTTTGTAGTCACTCTAGTCTTTTGAGTGTTATCATTAATGTCATTGATTTTCCTACTCTTTTTAGAATTATACTTAGTGTCAATGATATTTCTGTTAATCGTAGTTGGCAAATGGTGATGTTGCACAAAACAAAGTCTTCCATTTCCATCGACAAAGGTAATGACAGATCCAGCTCGCATCGGGGACAGACTCGAACGAGTTTTATTCCGAAGAACCTTCCATTTGTTTCCATTAATCTACTAAGAGGAACCACCGAAATGTAGATCTTGTTGGTCGGAAGAGAATATGAACCACAGTCAACCCCAATGCGAGCCATCTACATTACCACAACGCCAACTGTTGCAAATAAAACAAATAACGAGACTTGTTATATCATCAATCCAAAGGTTTATTCGATTGGCAACTGTGGTTTCAGGTGGTATTGGCCGCGGTATCGCGGACGCACATTTTGGCAGCCGGACGGTCTTCTCCAGACGTCGCGTTGGTGGTCACGCGTCAACACATTCAGCGTCTGGCATGGCGGCTCTCAAGATCTGCGCGGTGTGATGTACAGACCTCCAAGGTGGGCGCGGAGGACACCGGAGTGATCTGTGACAAATATAAATTTCAAAATTATAAACGTCGCCCTATTATGGTGAGTTGATATAACATCTGCAAAGGAAAGTGCTAAATTATCGTAGGTCCACATGTTAATAAATGGTCATTTTCTGTATCCATAGAAATACCAAAATAGTTGAATTTCTTAAAACAAGTTGTGTAAATGTTCAGTTCAAATTATGAGAGCTTCAAGGATAAATACGGGATAGAAAAATAAACGATCATGCAGCATAAGAAATGGGATTAAAATACCATGTATAATCGTGGGAGGCTGAAGGTGAAACTGCGCTGAGAACTTGATAACTGTTATGGGCGGGAGGGGACGTAGGAGAACGTTTTCTGAAAGGCTCTCCCTCATCTGAAAGTGTAGGCAACTGTATTGTATGTACCATTGATTCTCGAGTTTAAGTATATCCTACCAATACTAGAGCTAAAAGATACATATGCCGCGAAAGGCTTTTGTATCTGATCAGAGTTCACAATTGGTATAAAAGAACAGCAAACTATGGGTACCGAGAAAGTTTATGGGTCGACCATAGAATTTTGTAGCCATGGTGATATATCTAAACTGACACCATTTCAGTTATATTAAAAATCGTAAAACTCTATACTCGAATAATATCTTGAAGATTCCCCTTCTGAAGGGAGCTACCATGTGATCATGAAACGAGAAATACACTTAGAAACCAAAATCTGTTGTCCTTTACACAGATCGAAGTACCACTCACCGTAACAGCACCACCTTAATCCTCCGCCTGCAGCCGTCTCTGCAGCAACTCCACGAAAAAGGCGTCCAGTGTGAACTGACGCTCCTGTTGGAATAGATCTTATTACTTTCATGTTATCTGACATGTGAAGTGATTCACAATTTGCGCTAGTTCCTGTCATGTAAAAGTATAACGAATTGTAACATTTATCACAAATTAGCACGGTTCAGGCATCGAAATTAAGAATATAGTAATTCAATTTAGTATCCAACTAACACAATTCGTTTCACATCTCAGATACTATTAATACTAACAAGTAACTAATATCCCATTATCTTTAACATCTTCTCTGTACGACTGGTTAATGATGTGCTTCTGAGGTTATGCCGTGTTGTTGTTCCTGCTTTACGGTCAACATTTCAACAAGTGACCGAGCCATCTTCTTCAGGTCGTTTGACGTTCCCTGACTGGTTTGGGTCCAAGCAGCGAGAACACATTAGTGCAAAGTTCGCAGCGCATCAAGTTGATCGCTGGGACGTCCGTCGAAGTATTGTGCACAAAATGAACACAACAATTCGGCCTAATACCCGGAAGCAGACCAGTAACTAGTACCATCTTCGAGAGTAAGTTATCATGTCATGCGAAAACGAAAAATTCACTTTGAAACCAAATGCTACTATTCCTGATACTGTTCGCATTTATACTAACCGGAGCAGGACGGACTTCTTTCTCTTCCTGCAGCCGCTTCTGCAGAATCTCCTCAAAAAAGGCGTCCAAAGTGAACTGACGCTCCTGTAAGGAAAAGAACTTATTAGTGTGATTAGTGGTAGAGCATGCTTGGTAATTCAGAGATAGCGCTAGTTCTTTACATATACATGTGTTACAAATTCTTACATTTATTTCGAATTTTTGGCCTAGAGGCAGTGATAGTGAGTATTCACTGTCTATGTAGTATCAGCTAGAAATCTGTTCTTCCGACATTCACTACCATTATCCTACGTATTATGAGTTGAACTGGAATTACAGAGGACTACAATGTAACTTCATGAGCCACGGTCTTTTTATTACGAGCTCCTCTTCGTTCCTTGTCTGTAAAGAAAATTAAATGGGACTGTAACAAGTTTTGCTAACAGTTCCTGTTAATCTGTTCTCTGACTACACTGTACATTTCCTTTGGTCAGTCTCATATTAAACACGGTCAGCAGGTAACTGGTTGGGCAACCAGATGGTCTGCAATGTCGTCTTCAACCAGTCGATCGCGTTGGCACCATATTTAGTGCGCCTCTGCCCCTAGAATATTTTTCACCATAATTCTTTTCAAATGGAGAGGGATGTGACCTTTCTCAAGCATCTCACATAGTTAATTGCTCAGTGTTAACAAAGACCACACCCAATTTACCGGAAGATAAATGGTTAGAATCAACTGTCCATGTCTGGGGTCAGTGTTAAGTTTAATATGCTTCAATACAATTGTCAGAATTGTTTAAACAGCATTCAGGTTCGATTATCAACATTAGCTTACCTAGTGCGACAAGTCCGGATATATTGTGGTAATAACACGGAGGAGAGGAACAAGGGCCAGTGGGATCCAGGGGAAAGGGCCAGCATAATGCAGCAAAGGAGTCCTGCAGGGAACATAGCGAGAGACACAGTGTGAGGCTACCCTGCAGGTCAGAGAATTTACGACTCTGACATGCTAAAGGCTTTTTCTAAGGGCATCATACTCAAGTTTTAGAATGACTGCGACTGTGAACTGTTGAGTGACTAGCACATCCCACTTCGCTCCAGTGATCAACAAATCCATCCATCCATCAGTGACATTCATTGCCGCCGGTACTTTGTATCTGATCACGATCCAGAAGAGCAGTATGCTAACCACATGCTCCTCCATACAGTGACGTCTATCGTCTGACGATGACGAGGCAGTCGATCGGTACCTTTGGAACTTCAGAGGAATGATTGGACGGAGTTAGGTAGTTTGGTGGTATTTTATATAAACCTCACAATCATCACTCGTGCAGAGATGCCTACCTAAGACGTGTTTTTTACAATGACGTCTCACATGGGATGTTTATAGCAAAAAAATATTCATTTACAGTAAATCGTGACAGTCTGACCACGTTATGTACAATCAGTTAGCTCTCAGACTTTACTGCTTTGCGTGCTATGTCACTGCAATATAACGTGGCTCTCCTTTACAGTACCCCGAACAGGGACCAAGTTGTTCTCCAGTAGCAGACCCTCGTCTTTCTCCCCTCCCAAACACCGGGAGAAAAACTTCTTCATGCGGCGGAACATTGCTGTAACGATAACAAACAGCACATTAGACATGACCAGACCGTGTCTACGAGTAAGTTTTGCAGCAATGTCTCACAACTCGATCGCAAGAAAATCTGGAACCGTGACGACATGTCTGTAACCTTAGCTTTTGTAAAAAAGCAGCTGCTTGCATCAAAAACGACATGTACAGTCTATATAATTGATTGAGCTTATACATTTTTACTAGTCGATAATTAGCTACTTTAATTTAGTGTCAGTAATTCGTAGAGCATGAATCAAAACAATAACAGTTATTCGAAGTTTAGCAATCGCGGGTTCATTAAGTGGTACTTTTACTCTGAAGAGAATAAATTTGTTTTGATAGCAACTAGCTGAAGGCTTATCTATTAGACTAAATTTAATTAGCAAGTCATTACTATACTACAATAGTTTCAGAATTACAGCTGCTTCGCCGGCCGGTGTGGCCGTGCGGTTCTAGGCGCTTCAGTCTGTAACCGCGTGACCGCTACGATAGCAGGTTCGAATCCTGCCTCGGACATGGATGTGTGTGATGTACTTAGGTTAGTTAGGTGAAAGTAGTTCCTAGTTCTAGGGGACTGATGACCACCGATGTTAAGTCCCATAGTGCTCGGAGCCATTTGAACCATTTTTTTGCAGCTACTTCAGATATTACAACTTCAGATTTTGTCATCTATTACAGCATGATATGCGGAATATCTTCCCCTGGGGCAGGAACAAGAATTTGTTTTTTATGTGTGTTGGTGGTGGGAAGAAGTTACTAATTAATAACTACGCTACAATCCGATGGCTATACCTTCCGCGGTATATGATGAGAATACGAATTTTACGACTATCCATATTACCGAGTCAGTATATTCTTTCAGGGCAGCCATGTCCCTTCTTTATGTCAGTCATCGAGAACCCTACATCTGAATTACACTTCATTGCCATGCGGGCTAAGCAGTAACGTGTAAGACGTAATAACTATATCTGTGATTGAAATTTACCCATCGGTTTCTACATGAAGAAAACTTAAAAATAGCTTATAAACACCTAATAGGTTTAACATTTGACAGTGCTCTAAGATATTAACTGTACTTCCTTAAGTGACAGGAAAAGATAATATTTTTGCCACAAATCCATGTCAACTCAGTATGACACTACACAGCCGGAACCTGTTTACGACTTTTCTTTTTCACCGACGGCAGAAGATAAAAGCATGAACAAACGATAGGACATACCGTATGTATGTGTAATCGAAAAGGATCGTGATAGGTGACACCATTCTATTTGTGAAACTAAGCTATAAATTTGAGAATACATCATTCCGCCAGTTGAAAAAACTCAGTGAGGATATCTCTCTCAACAAGTCAAGCATTTTCGGAACTTTCTGAAGTAGCATTACATATTGGAAAAATGTACTGGAATGTAAATCGAGGACTGTTTTCCTTTTCCAATTCAGTCCCATTACTAGTAACATCTTGCGAAGTCACATCACACTATTTCGTAATGCTACAGTATTCTGATACTTCTCCAATACATACATAGTCATCTAAAAGCTTATTCGATGTTCTAATTGCAGATGTATACCAAAAATAAATACGTGACAAGTCAATGGCTCTTGCCACTTGGTGAGTATAGTCTATATACCTCGCTTCTGAAACAGAGCGTTCGCTTCATTCAAAGCTTCTAAAGCTCCCCAAGAACTTGTTCTCGAAACACAAAATCCAACACTATAACGCCTGAATCAAAATTATAGAATCTTTTACTCAAGAACTCAAGAAACTAATTCGTTTCGATACTTCAACTACTCCAGCGAATACGGAAGTCTTTATTTTGCAATGGTCCACCACAGTTAAGCTGATTTTTGTTAGCAAACCCTGCGAACAACGTTAGGCAGCAACCTCGATAACTAAAGAGAACAACGTTGTACTGGAACGTCGATATCAATGGTTAAACAAGATCTGCAATGAAAATTTTCAGTAATTTGAATCTATGTAAGACGAAATAATCATGTTATAGCACTGACAAATATGCAGCGGAGTATTGATTGTTGAAAACGTCCATACAGTTAATAAACTCCCAAGTGATCTAACAGTTAACAAAACTCAGAGATAGTGCTTTAATTTCCTTAAGCAACAGGGAAGTAAGAATCTCATATTATGGTGACAAGTCAATTCTGTATAACTCTACACAGTTGTAACCAGTTTCCAACGTGTTTTCTTCTTCGCCGACGGAAGATAAGTCTAGCAGGATAACCCTGCAACGATCATAGGCAATATGTAAGTGTAATCGACGAAACAGGAAGATCGGTTACACTGGTTTCATTGTGAAAGTAAAAATTAATGTAAATAGAGACCGCTCCGAGTCTACTGCAACAACCACAGAAAACTTTTACTAACAGTCCGATTATATTATTGGAGAAGGCGATAACAAGGTAGACTATAATGGTCGAAAACAAAAATAAAAATATTTTGTAACGGAGGCGTTGTGCAGCTTTAATGACTGCTGCAGAAACTGACTGGGCAGTCACCAAAAGTAAAAGTTTATGAAGCTAAGATCAATAAAATCGAATAATATCTTACACAAATTCCTCTAGAATAAACTCAACGGAAATATAACGAAAACACGAAATTTGATGCCAATAATTCGCTCAATCTACACAGATTAAACGAAGACAAGGATACCAACCACACATCCACAAAATAACAACTTAATAGAAAAATAAATTCTTCCAGAATGAACCAAAAGAAAGTATACGCTGCACCTATATAGCCCTAACAAAGACAGCAATGCCACACATATCCCCATATAACGACATAATCGATAAATAACACACTGGAACTATTCCATAATAAACCAAAAAATTATAAACCCCCATAAAACAAAAAAAGAGAAAATACGCACAAGAAAACTCCATATAACTACGACTTTATCGAAAAGTAACACACACAAGTTCCTCAAGATAAACAGAACGAAAATAAATTCAAAAATTTGGTATCACACTACAAACAAACGCTAACAGGTCAAAAAGTACCATAGAACAAAAAGAATCATACATCAAAAGTGCGAGCCACTGGCAACAACAATAAGAACCCTACAAAACAATCGATTTCATATACGCTACCCCTCAGCGGCGTCACATTCGAAAAAAAGCAGCCAACTATTAATAAGTTAAAAAATTATGACTAACATTACTACTCGTTCCTCTCAGGACAACTTCTACAATGTATTTAGGTTCACGGCTAACTCCACCATAGACAATTCTCCCATATTACAAAAATAGCCAAAAAATTGCAACAATCAACACGATGGATCAAATGGCTCTGAGAACTACGGGACTTAACATCTGTGGTCATCAGTCCCCTAGAACTTAGAACTACTTAAACCCAACCAACCTAAGGACGTCACACACATCCATACCCATGCAGGATTCGAACCTGCGACCGTAGCGGTCACGCGGTTCCAGACTGAAGCGCCTTTAACCGCAAGGCCACACCAGCCGGCAATCAACATGATAAAAAATTATCATTAATCACTTCACTCACAAAAATTTATCTTCTGCTCTTAAGGTACAGCCTAACCTCACCATCGTATATCGTGCGAAATACAGAAATAAACAGTTAAATATATGTCAGGAAAAAAACAAACAATAATCGCTAAAAGTTTCTCCGTTGATAATACAACCTGTAGCCTCAAGTTACCCCCTCCCCCCAATAAACAACACCATCATATATCACGACATATTTGCAATAAGCAGCATATTTTACAAACTTTGTAAATTACAATAGTAACTAACACAAACACAGATAGCATTTAATAACAGACCGCTTACACGCTCTGCAACGTAAAGTCATGACGTCAAGAGGACGTCATGGGTGTAACCACACGGATAGAATCTGAAAGAGCACTTGACAAAGTTGTCACTGTTGAACTAAGCTGTTAATTTGAGAATACATGATGAAAGCACAAGAACTTAAAAAAATTAAGTGTAGAGGTCCAACTCTACAAGTAACAACCTGACGTTTGAAACCCCATAAAAAATGAAAACGAAATTCTATTTCACTTTATTACTGTTAAGAACTTCATATTCTGTAATCACACCACACTCCTCCACATGCTTCAATTTTCCAGTACTTCTCCACTAATACACATTCATTTATTAGCTTTTAAGATATTCTTACTCGAGATGACTGTGTATACTCAATAAATATACAAAGGTAAATCAATAGCTCATACCTACTGCGGGTACGGTGCACCTGGCCTCTGAAGCTGGGCGTTCGCTTCGCTGAGAGCTTCTAAAGCTCCTCAAGAACTTTAAAATGTTTCGCTAGATGTGCTCGAAACACAAAATACAACACTGCAAGACTTAATTCACAACAGAAGCTTCGTACACTCAATAACTCGCAGAACGAATTCGTATGAATACTTCGAGTACTCTAGAGAATACGGAAGTAATTGCTAGGCAACGGTCCACAATGGTACAAGTGACATGGCATTGTTGTTAGCATACACTGTGATGAACATTAAGTAGCAACCCTGGAAACTACAGAGCACATCACTATATAGAGACGTCGATATCCATGGTTAAATAAGAACAGCATTTAAATTTTAAACAATTTAAATCTATGTAAGACGAAATAGCCATGTTTTGGGATCGAAAGATATCCAGAAGTATGTAAATAATGAAACCGCCCGAATAGCCTATAGATTCCCATTGGAATTCTTAATTAGCAGTTCGAGGTGCGTGAGAAGAGTAATGAGACTGACAATACTCTGAGGGATCTGGCCGCGGTGTATTGTTCTACTGCTGTAAAGAACGGTTTGCAATCTCTTCTAGTTGCTGAGTACGCCGTCATATGGTTTTTGAAAGTGCCATCGGGGAAGTTGTGTTTTTGTTGCGTGTTGTAAAAGTGGAAAAGTGTAATTTAGAGCAATGTTATGCCATCAAGTGCTAAACTTTGGGCACCAACGAGAGTGATCTTTTCAGAATTGAAACAACCCTACGGGGAACATTCCTTATCAGTAGTCCAAGTTTCTGTGTGGCACAAATCATTTCTGGAAGGCCGAGAACACGTTGAAGATGGACCTCGTTCAGGGTAGACCTTCACCTTATAAAATCGACGTAAACGTCAAACGTATGCGTTCTCTTGTGACATCAGACTGGTGTTTAAAAATAAAGGTGATGGATGACATGGTTAAACATTTTCAGCATGCATCAAATTTGCATCGGAGTTTTGCACGTGCGAAAGATTTATGTCAAACGGTGCCAACAAACCTCACAACTGAGCAGGAGGAGAATGGAAGAAACGTGTGCGCTGTCCTCTTGCGAGAATTGCCCATGGCCACGAATGGTTCAGTTGTATAATCACAGGTTATGAATCCTGAATTTCAAAGTACGATCCTGAGACCAAGTGCCAGAGTGAGGAATGGAACACTGTGGAATCTCCTCGACTGAAATGAGCTCGAATAATGATGTCAAAGGCGGAAGCAAAACTGATTTGCTGTTATGACAGGTTTGCTTTTTTCCATATAGATTTGTTCATCCAGGACGAACCGTCAAACAGCTGTGTTACAACGATGTCCTGGAAAAGGTCAGGAAAGAGGTGAATCGCCGGCCTGAGTGGCCGTGCGGTTCTAGGCGCTACAGTCTGGAACCGGGCGACCGCTACGGTCGCAGGTCCGAATCCTGCCTCGGGCATGGATGTGTGTGACGTCCTTAGGTTAGTCAGGTTTAATTAGTTCTACGTTCTAGGCGTCTGATGACCTCAGAAGTTAAGTCGCATAGTGCTCAGAGCCATTTTTGAAAGAGGTGAATCGAGTAAGATCAAACATTGCAGATTGGACGGCGCATCATGATAACGCCCCATGCCACATGGCCACTTCCATCACGGATTTTTTGACTTCAAAAGGCATTCCTGTTGTTCCACAGACCCCCCCCCCCCTCACCTATTCACAGAAACGTGGTAACTGTGACTTGTTTGTTTTTCCAATTTTGGAAAATGTCTTAAAAGGATTTCACTTTGGGACTCTGGAGAACATTTAAGAGCATATGACCGACATGGCAAAGGCCCTACCAGTTGAAGGCTTTCTACGCTTCTACCGATACTGAGGAACAACGACTTCGCCGGCCTATAGCTGCCGATGGGAACTAATTTGCAGGAGACATTATTGTCGTTTGAAAGAAATTGAAAGAAATAAAACCTTGGTATATTAGAAATCAGTCTCACTGCTTTTCTCACACGCCTCCTACTCCAAGATATTGATTCACATATCTTGCGTAACAGAAGAGAAAAACTCTTTTGTTAAGCAGTCAGCTTCCCTCGATACGATGCAGTGCACTTGCCAGGAGTTCCAAAACTAAATTTTTCTTCACACACGGAAAAAAATTCCAGCAACACTAATCTCCAGCATCGCAGGGAGTACGTGTGCGTAATTCACAAGAGAGAAAGATTGCTTACGCCATCATGATTGTGGAACTAAGCATTTAATTTGATAATACATGATGCATGGGCACGAACTTCGCCAAAAACAAAGTACAGAAATCTGCCTCTAAAAGTAAACATCTAACCTTTGAAACTGCATAAAAAAGTAAAACAATGTTCTATTTCACACTGCATACCGTTAATAACGGTATGTTCTGAGATGATACCACTCTCCAGCACCCGAAACAATTGTCCAGTTCTTCTCCGCTGTAAACTCAGCCATTTACAAGTTTATGCGATATTCTAACCGCAAATGATTCTGTATGACAAATACATAGGTGGTAGTTAAATCAACGGCTCATATCTCTTGCAGCACAACGCAGCTCGCCTCTGAAGCTGGGCGTTCGCTTTGCTGAAAGCTACTAAAGCTCCTCAAGAACTTTAAAATGTTTCGCTAGATGTGCTCGAAACACAAAATGCAAGACTGCAATACTTAATTCACAACTGAAGCTCCTTACACTCAGTAACTCGCAGAACGAATTCCTATGGATACTTCGAGTACTCCAAAGAATACGGAAGTAATTGCTACGCAACGGTCCACAACGGTTTACGTTAGATGGCATAGTTGTTTACATACCCGAGATCCTCCCCTGGTAGCTGTGTGGTCAGCGTGACGGAAGTCATACCTAAAGACCCGAGTTCGATTCACGGCTGTGTCGGGAGATTTTCTCCGCTCAGGGACTGGGTGTTGCGTTGCCCTTATCATCGTTATTTCATCCCCATGGACACGCAAGTTTCCGAAGTGGCGTCAACTCAAAACACTTGCACCAGTCGAATGGGAGGCCCTAGCCACACGGCATTTCCATTTTATCAGTATACCGAAATCCCAGTAAAGCAATAACGTTTAGCAACGTGGATATAAATGTTAGACAACCACTGTAACAAAATATTATATAAGTCAATTGTACATTTCAACTTTTCATAAAATAGCATCGAAGCATAACGACGTCGAATGCTGATGCCCTCTATCCCGCTTTTAGTCATGTATTGAAATGTTGCGTCACGCGTAAAATTTGATTAATTCAGCGCATGTGACTTCCACCAGATTCGACGTCCGTTTGTTTGATTCCACTAATTGTTTCCTAGTGTAGTGATTTTCTATATTGAAACCTGGTTGTCAAGGGAAGGCCGTAATCATTTACTATTGGTTGCCTTTAACAGTTACACACATTTATTATTAAAGAAGTAGTTCCAGACTCAACAATAAATTAAAAAATACCACGCTTTATTAATGAAGGAATAAACGGCAGTGTAAATAATAGTGTTTTCAGTGCGTTATAATTTAGCAAACCACCATAAAATCCTGATACTGATAACGTTCAAAAAGAAAAAAACAAGGCACTGTGATGATGACTGAAGGCCTTACACTCCAAGAAAGACAGTAAATTAAGAATGTTTAAGAACTCGCTGCAATTACAACTTACAGGTATTGAAATATTAAAAGTAAGCCAACAAACACAGTAGAAGGTATCAGACGCCACGAATGGCAGAAAATAAGGTTTTAAGGCTTACTGCTAAAACAGAAATATCGAATAAATTTTTCACAGTAAATGACCACATTCATGACTGAAGGCCTTACACGCCAGGAACGGCAATTATATAAAAAGTTTAGAAACCTAGTGTAAAACAGCAAATAAAAGCAAAGGCTAATTAAAAGAAACAAGCAATTGACCACGAAACAGGTGAAATAATATGATGGTAATCTTGTAACACAACCCTTACACTGCTAGATTTATTCCAGAGGCGGCCAGAATTATTAACTAGACATACGTAACGTTTTAATGTAGGCATTACAGGGTATGGTAATAAATAATACAGTAATAAAACACAAGGACCAGTCACAGACGATACTCCAGGAAATGACCTCCGAGAAGGTCCGGCAACAAACACTTTCGCGTGCAATGGAACAACACGCCAAAGCCGGAACCGTCGGAGTGCACTACGCCCCCAGAATACTGTGCTCAGAGCGCCCAGAAAGGGAACACTGCCACCAGAGTAGAAGAATCACAAACGGTCTACAATCAAGAAAGCTGTCAAAACTACACACCTTACCGGACAGCAGCGGCAGGACGAGGAAACGTACACTGTTGTTACATACACTAACCCCCAGGGTAGGTAACTGGGGCTTTAGAGGCCACCAGGCAGGAAAAGTACCGCTGGTTGAACTTAATTTGTAATAAACTGCACGCAGTAAATAGAAATAAGAAGTCGAGGAAAGCTAATCAGATCCGCCTTCCCCAAGCACTCTACTCGCTGCCCTTTGCCTCAGCGACACTACGAGCAGCAACATGAACCCCAGTCACTGGAGAATCACGAGATGTCACAATGGTGGAAGTTTCTCAGCTTGAATTGAAATTTACCCATCATAAAGCCTGCAGGATCTGGTTTACGATAAGGTCATACACCCTCGTGACCACAGCCCTTCCATCTGGCAGTCCATGAGCGCTGCCAGCGGTCCCGGCGTGTTCTAGCACTGGTCGGACGTGGCTCCTCCTGAGTCCCCAACCGATCAGCCACACTCACACGACACGGAAAAACATCCACGTCGCCCCAAAGATAGGGCAATAAATTACTACATATCGATAACCGCCGCTGCTGCCACTAGCGGACCGGAAACGCTTGTGAAACGAGTGGCGCCAGTCAAGACGAGAAGAAGACAAACAACCGCAACCATGTAAACTAAAGGATACGGTCTGGCCTGCAACGGAGGGTGGACACCTACAAACAGCACCAACGCGAGCACCAGCACGGCTCATATACCCTTCGATTAATCTCCTCATCGCGAAAATAGAAGACTTGCCAATGCGACGCATCACATGTCTCATACATATTTTTATTGGCCTCGTCCATGTTTTTTACTACTTTGTTAATACAATCAAATTATAAATTGAACGAGTGTCCTTTTTACACAGGGTGGTCCATTGATAGTGACTGGGGCAAATATCTCAAAAAATAAGCATCAAACGAAAAAAACTACAAAGAACGAAACCCGTTTAGCTTGAAGGGGGAAACCAGAGGGCGCTATGGTTGGCCCGCTAGATGGCGCTGCCATAGGTCAAACGGATATCAACTGCGTTTTTTAAATAGGAACCCCCATTTGTATTGCATATTCGTGAAGTACGTAAAGAAGTATGAATGTTTTAGTTGGACCACTTTTTTCGCTTTGTGGTAGATGGCGCTGTAATAGTCGCAAACGAATAAGTACGTGGTATCACGTAACATTCCGCCAGTGCGGACGGTATTTGCTTCGTGATACATTACCCGTGTTAAAATGGACCGTTTACCAACTGTGGAAAACGTCGATATAGCGTCGATGTATGGCTATTGTGATCTAAATGCCCAATGAGCGTGTGCTACGTATGCTGCTCGGTATCCTGGACGACATCATCCAAGTGTCCGGACCATTCGCCGGATAGTTGCGTTATTTAACGTAACAGGAAGTGTTCAGCCACATGTGTAACGTCAACTACGACCTGCAACAAAATATGAAGCCCTAGTAGGTGATTTAGCTGCTGTCGCCGCCTAACCGCACATCAGTAGCAGACAAACTGCGCGAGAATCGGGACTCTAAAAACGTCGGTGTTGAGAATGCTACATCAACATTGATTGCACCCGTACCGTATTTCTATGCACCAGGAATTGCATAGCGACGACTTTGAACGTCGTGTACATTTCTGCCACTGGGCACAAGAGATATTACGGGACGATGACAGATTTTTTGCACTCGTTCTATTAAGCGACGAAGCGTCATTCACCAACAGCGGTAACGTAAACTGGCATAATATGGCCTATTGCGCCATCCCTCACAAAGCGAAAACAGTGGTCCAACAAAATAATTCATATTTCATTACGTACTGTACGAATATGTAATAAAACTGGTGGTTCCTAATTTAAAAAACGCAGTTGACATCCGTTTGACCTATGGCAGCGCCATTTAGCAGGCCAACCATAGGGCCATCTGGTTTCCCCCTTCAAGCTAGAGAAGTTTCGTTCCTTGTAGTTTTTTCGTTTGACGCTTATTTTTTGAGATATTTGGCCCGGTCACGATCAGTGGACCACCATGTATATTTAAATTGAAGTTCTCCTAAAAAGAATCATTTTAAAAGGCGAACTTCAAAATAAGCTAGGCTGGGTTGGAGAACAGAGGTCCAACATGCTGCCTTGAAAGGTACTCTTCCGTTCTGGAACTTTTCCTTGAATCCCCAGGCGGAAGGATACTAGCCGCATGATAAGATGCTGCATAGATTCTCCGTAAGGTCACCAATGCGATGTCGAGGCAGGTGTTGAGGCAATGGAGGGAGGAAGTCTCCTTGTCACCGAGCCCTGCCAGTTGTTTCGACGTCCTAGGCTACCAACTTCAGGTCAAGCTTGATCAGATCACAGCTGGAGCATTTCGCAGGAGCTGGCGTCATACTAAATTACCCACGGAGCTGATGCAAATCGTAACTATAGGTACCTGTCGTTAGATAGGATTAGAAAAGTCTACATTTCAACAACATTGGCTTGTAGCATTATGTTACAGTCTGTTAAGCAGAACATCTCCTGCTCACTCTCCATTGCCACCATATGCCTACCGTCATATCACTCAGTTATCCTTTCAAAGCGGACGTTCTACAATACAGTATCGTGCTGTGGAGAGCTTCACTCTTATCACAATGCATGCATATTTCACGTTGGAAAGCAACAAGTAATTTTTAACGTTATCAATGTCAGACGATCTATTTCAGCAACTAATGAAAGTATAAATAGTTTTATCATTTCAAATTTGTCCGGTGGTTCAGAAAGTAAGTATCAGTCTAGGCCATAGGGTTCTATCCGAGGTTGGTCAGAAGCTTTTTTTTTTTTTTTTTTTTTTACATTTACCGCTTCTTTCAAGTTCGACAATGATTTCTGTTAATATGATAAATGCAAGGTTAGTCTATGGCTTGTATTCCATGTTAAACTGCAGAGCCACCTGTAACAGACTCGCTAAATCAATTAAAAGACTGGAGGAAGCAACACTACCAAACTACTACGGTGTTCGAACCAGCTTTCGTATTGATGATTCGAGTTTTACTATTACATTTATACATTACATCGATTACCCTTGTATACTTCAGTAATATTTTTAAATACATTTGAGTGATTAGCTGAGTATACATTCCTTTCCCCTCAGAGCGAAGGAATAAAATTACGCTAAACAAAATTTCCTTCTTTTTAGATTAAATAACACAATGGGATTATGTGTTAGATAATACTCTGGAAAGCATAAATAAAAATTTTATTCCTTATCTTCTTTTTCCTAAAAAACATTAAATCTGTCGTACAAGACATACTGTTGTTGTTGTTATGGTTTTCAGTCCGAAGATTAATTTGAAGCTGCTCTCCCCCCCTATTCTATTATTGCTGCAAAACTACTGTAAATTGCATCCAGAATAACCGGTTGTTGTCTGAGGTAGGGTCCTATCAACCAATCCCAGATATATCCTGATATAAAACATGTGTGAACAAAATACAATATCTGTCGCCTAAAGGGGCACTATTTTTTTTTCTCAGATGTCGATGTCCGAAGCCTCATGTCATATCTGCCAAAAGGCGGCAGTGTCTGACGACGCAATAAATGCATCAGTTTCTCTTTAAGGGGACCTGGACGTGCACGGGCTGCATTTTCATAGCTCGCTCTCAGTGCACATTATTCTTCATCTACAATGAATAACATTAACTCAAGCTGGATAAGGATATTTATTAAAATATCTCCTACAGTTTAAGAATTACAGTATTTTGCCTAATAGGTGTTTTTATAGTACACTTCCCATTCAGGTACCATTTTCGGTGCATCATCAGTCTAATAGCATTCAGACTGTGACAGACTGCTGTCAACATTCACAGGAACACATTATGCCTCTCGTTTTGTAGTTTTGAGTATATCTGAGGAAATAGGAAAACCCTTATTTTACCACATTATTACTTTGTCTAAAAATACCGCTAAAATTATATACAGAATGACAAACATAGATCATTTCTGCGATGTATTACGCACAATACAAAGATGCTAGCCCATTCTTCACTTGAGGGAAACATGGTGAACATGGATGAAACCATTGAGAAGTTATATGTACCTAATGTTCTGAAAACGTAGTTTCGGGAAAATGAGAAAAGAATATTCACAGTGTTTTTGACGCATCGTATGCCTCTTTCAGAACATTCCAGCAGCATTATCTTCCTGGCCAGCTGCTTCTTTATCATCTGTAGACTTCTTCAGGGGCCTTTTCCTTACACTGGCTTCCACAGCTTCAACTACTCGCTGACAATCTATGGCAGTCAGAGCAGCTATCCTATTATTTCCTGGCTGGATGCCTAATTTGTCCATTACTTTTATCCTGAAGGTTACACCATCATTGAAACACATGACAGCATCCATCGCACTCATTTTGAGTACTGTCCATCCAACAAACACTGTTTTTGGCACTCGTTGCCACACGCAGATGTTGAAACTCTCATTAGGGTTTTGTGTACGGCCATGTAGACATTTGCTGAGTAATTCGGTATCTGAAAGGTCCCTGCATATTGGCTTTACCGTTTCCATGACTGTGGCAGGCAAGAAATGTATATGGTGCTATTCCTTGCCTGTCGCATGAGCGTGGCTGGTTTGCAGACATTTGTTCAAAGAGCGTTTAAGACCAAATCAACAACTGAAAAGTAGATAAAAAATACATATTTTGAAACGGGATAAAATTGTCTTTCAGATGGTGACGAGAATTGTTTTCGAAAATTTCAGACATTTCAAGTCAACGTCCACTTAACAATTACACATATCAAGTTCACTTTTTTAAAAATTTAAGAAAATACGACGCAACAAGAAGGAATTATACCAATGGCGCGGAAATCAGTAGATGTGATGTTCACGTACAGACAAATGAAGGAGTCCCATTTCAAAAACTGAATGGTTTATTCACGAGACAGAGCTACACAAATTGGGCAAATCTGTAAGAAAATTATCTATGTGTGGCGCTTATGCAAGTAGCTCTACGGCTGGGATTGATTGATAGACTTGTTGTATGTCGTCCAGAGGGATATAGTGCCAAATTCGGTCCAATTGGTGCTATAGATGAGCAAAATTCAGAGTTGTTTGTAGGGCCCTGCCCATGTTGTTGTTGTTGTGGTCTTCAGTCCTGAGACTGGTTTGATGCAGCTCTCCATGCTACTCTATCTTGTGCAAGCTTCTTCGTCTCCCAGTACCTACTGCAGCCTACATCCTTCTGAATCTGCTTAGTGTATTCATCTCTTGGTCTCCCTCTACGATTTTTACCCTCCACGCTGCCCTCTAGTACTAAATTGGTGATCCCTTCATGCCTCAGAACATGTCCTACCAACCGAACCCTTCTTCTAGTCAAGTTGTGCCACAAACTCCTCTTCTCCCCAATTCTTTTCAATACCTCCTCATTAGTTATGTGATCTACCCATCTAATCTTCAGCATTCTTCTGTAGCACCACATATCGAAAGCTTCTATTCTCTTTTTGTCTACAATATGTTCCACTTCCAAAAATGGCTACACTCCATACAAATACCTTTAGAAACTACTTCCTGACACTTAAATCTATACTCGATGTTAACAAATTTCTCTTCTGCAGAAACGCTTTCCATGCCACTGTCAGTCTACTTTTTATATCCTCTCTACTTCGACCATCATCAGTTATTTTGCTCTCCAAATAGCAAAACTCCTTTACTAGTTGAAGTGTCTCATTTCCTAATCTAATTTCCTCAGCATCACCCGAATTAATTCGACTACATTCCATTATCCTCGTTTTGCTTTTGTTGATGTTCGTCTTACACCCTCCTTTCAAGACACTATCCATTCCGTTCAACTGCTCTTCCAAGTCCTTTGCTGCCTCTGACAGAATTACAATGTCATCGGTGAACATCGAAGTATTTATTTCTTCTCAATGGATTTTAATTCGTACTCCGCATTTTTCTTTTGTTTCCTATACTGCTTGTTCAATATACAGATTGAATAGCATCAAGGATAGGCTACAACTCTGTCTCACTCCCTTCCCAACCACTGCTTCCCTTTCACGTCCCTCGACTCTTATAACTGCCATCTGATTTCTGTACAAATTGTAAATAGCCTTTCGCTCCCTGTATTTTACCTCTGCCACTCTCAGAACTTGAAAGAGAGTATTCCAATCAACAACGTCAAAAGCTTTCTCTAAATATACAAACGCTAGAAACGTAGGTTTGCCTTCCCTTCATCTTGCTTCGAAGATAAGTTGTAAGGTCAGTATTGCCTCACGTGTTCCAGTATTTCTACGGAATC
This sequence comes from Schistocerca americana, assembly GCF_021461395.2. NCBI lineage: Eukaryota > Metazoa > Arthropoda > Insecta > Orthoptera > Acrididae > Schistocerca > Schistocerca americana. The sequence continues at coordinate 547,894,830 of NC_060124.1, read as the reverse complement.
CAAACTGATCTTCCCCGACGGTGGCTTCTACCAGTTTTCCATTCGTCTGTAAAGAATACGTGTTAGTATTTTGCAGCTGTGACTAATTAAACTGATAGTTCGGTAATTTTCACATCTGTCAACACCTGCTTTATTTGGGATTGGAATTATTATATTCTTCTTGAAGTCTGAGGGAATTTCGCCTGTCTCATACATCTTCCTCACCAGATGGTAGAGTTTTGTCAGGACTGGCTCTTCCAAGGCTATCAGTAGTTCTAATGGAATGTTGGCTACTCCAGTGGCCTTGTTTCGACTTAGATCTTTCAGTGCTCTGTCAAACTCTTCACGCAGTATCGTATCTTTCATTTCATCTTCACCTGCATCCTCTTCCATTTCCATAATATTGTCCTCAAAAACATCGGCCCTGTATAGACCCTCTATATACTCCGTCCACCTTTTCGCGTTCCCTTCGTTGCTTATAACTGGGTTTCCATCTGATCTCTTGATATTCATGCAAGTGGTTCCCTTTTCTTCAAAAGTTTCTCTAATTTTCCTGTAGGCAGTATCTATCTTATCCCTAGGAAGATAAGCCTCTACATCCTTACATTTGCCCTCTAGCCATCCCTGCTTAGCCATTTCGCACTTCCTGTCGATCTCATTTTTGAAAGATTTCTATTCCTTTTTGCCTGCTTCATTTACTGCATTTTTATATTTTCTCCTTTCATCGATTAAATTCAGTATCTCTTCTGTTACCCAAGGATTTCTACTAGCCTTCGTCTTTTTACCTACTTGATAGTCTGCTGCCTTCACTATTTCATCGCTCAAAGCTACCCATTCTTCTCCTACTGTATTTCTTTCCCCCATTCCTGTCAATTGTTCCCTTATGCTCTGCCTGAAACTCTGTACAACCTCTAGTTCTTTCAGTTTATCCAGATCACATCTCCTTAAATTCCCACCTTTTTGCAGTTTCTTCAGTTGTAATCTACAGTTCATAACCAATAGATTGTGGTCAGAGTCCACATCTGCCCCTGGAAATGTCATACAATTTAAAACCTGGTTCCCAAATCCCTCTCATACCATTATATAATCTATCTGAAACCTTCCAGTATAAAGCCTTCTTTCATGATTCTTGAACGAAGTGTTAGCTATGATTAAGCCACGCTCTGTGCAAAATTCTACCAGACGGCTTCCTCTTTCATTTCTTAGCCCTAATCCCTATTCGTCTACTACGTTTCCTTCTCTTCATTTTCCTGCTCTCGAATTCCAGTCGCCCATGACTATTAAATTTTCATCTCCCTTCACTAATTCAATAATTTATTTTACCTCATCATATATTTCATCACTTTCTTCATCATCTGCAGAGCTAGTTGGCATATAAACTTGTACTACTGTAGTAGGCGTGAGCTTCGTGTCTATCTTGGCCACAATAATGCGTTCACTATGCTGTTTGTAGTAGCTCACCCGCACTCCTATTTTTTATTCATTATTGAACCTACTCTTGCGTTACCCCTATTTGATTTTGTATTTATAACCCTGTATTCACATGACCAAAAGTCTTGTTCCTCCTGCCACCGAACTTCACCAATTCCCACTATATCTAACTTTAACCTATCCATTTCACTTTCTAAATTTTATAACCTACCTGACCGATTAAGGGATCTGACATTCCACGCTCCGATCCGTAGAACGCCAGTTTTCTTTCTCCCGCCCATAGAGCACCAAATGTTCTCAATAGCGGAGAGATATGAAGACCTTTCTGACCAAAGTAGAGTATGGCAATCACGAAGACAGTTAGTAGATAACCTTCCAGTGTGCGGGTGGACATTATCTTGCTGAAATGTAGGTCCAAGATTCCTTGCCATGAAGGGCAAAAATTATTGTCAACGTACCGCTCTGCTGTAAGGGTGCAGCGGATTACTACGGAAGTGGCCTTACTATGAAATGAAATCCGACCCCAAGATATCATATCTGGTTGTCGGACTGTATGGTGGCCAACAGTCACATTGGTAGCCCACTTTTATCTGGGGCGTCTTGAGATACATCGTGGCTGATCATCGGGGCTCAGCTAGAAGCCAGAATCATCACTGAAGACAATTCTGCTCCAGCCAACGCTCTCCCAGGCCGAATGTACCCAGCACACTGCGAACCATCTTCTGGTTGTACATAGGTCGATGGTAGTCGGCTTAAGGGACGCCATGAAGTCATACTTTCGTCTCTCTAGGTCACCCGTACTTATAAACTCTGTGTTCGGCGATGGTCAGCTCATTTTTGCGAGCATCGTTGAATAGTTGCGTGGTTTCCTATTCATATGTTGATCGATTGGCCTGAAGCAAAGTTTTGAAGCGCGTCTTAATAGCCCTGTACTCATGGAGCCTACGACTGCACTCCGATTGCCCTAGAGTATGTTCGTTCTTCTTCTCGATCGTACCCTTCACCTTAGAGTGGAAAGTTCAAGGCTCTAAGGGATCGTAATCTGATTGTTTACCTTTGTCCTAGGAATATATATGTCCTGTGCTCTTTGCAAGAGTTCAGTTAGTAATTGAGCACCCAAATCTACATGAACGGGAAGCGATTCCATTCTAAATACTCCGAGGTAGACAAATAAGCCATCTCAATCAGATTTTGTGATGCCTAACTCTATTCTGCTTTCCTCAGCTTGTCTTCTGTATCATTGTAATTTCCCTCTTCGACGATAACTGTATTATGGCCACTGTGTGTTAGGAACTGGAGCACTTGTCAACTATTAATTTTAGCTGCTGACATGCGGTTTGCTAAAGTTACATCTATGTTAGTAACTACACCAGCTTATTGTTCGAATGTACTCGGCTGGTCATCCAGATTTAAAACAATGAGCTGTAGTTCATGTATTGCTTCCTTTAGTACATCCTCTCGTTTGTCAGTTTGCCTACTGTCCCACAGAAATGATTATGCCTCTGTTGTCACAAGGAGACACGCAACTTGTCTATATGGAGAAACCGCTCTGACTTTACCTATTTAAGGTACGATAGGGTGAGAGTAATGCTTGCTTACTACAACCTACTTTGTCTGCAGTCCTTCACTTCTATTGTGACCCTGTGCTTGTCCAACAGCGTTGCCACTTTGGGTCACACTGTATTTCCATTCGTAACGACCGTGGCAGTCATTCCCTCATCGTGGCCAGTACCTGTTACTATATCCGCACGAAAATGTGGGAGCTCATTCTTTCTACGGTATGGTTCTTGCAAACAAAACATATTAACACTCAGCTGGTCAGTTAGTTTTCGTATTTCAGTCATTGTCAATTTACATCGAGCAGCATTTATCTGTACTATGTTTATCCTTTTACGTGTTTCGACTGCCAACAAAGCCCTTCGGAGAATGAAGGCCTGGTTCAAAGAAAAAGTGTCCAAACCCTTATATAAAATCCACGTATTAATGCTCAGTGTCGAATGGTCCTTTTACTCTCTTAAACGCCTGTCGAAGGAGGCCACATAATTGTTTAAACTCAATGCATATGTTATTTACTCTCAAAAGAATTCTGTGTAGTACATCTGGTGTAGGATACGTAATAGATTTTCCTTTCTGATGCCCACCTCTGAAAATATGTCTTAGAGCAACCTGCAACACACTGGGAGCCTCCAAACTACTTAATAAGACATTCACTTCTAAATTATTATCAGGTTTGTATGTGTGTAATTGAAAATCATTTTAGTAGGACTCGAAATATTAGAAATACTTTTTTTGTATTTCATAGTACTACCTGATTTTCACCGCACTTTACTGTTTTGCGATTGTTGTACTCGTTAGTGTTACTAAGGTCACCGCACACTTCTTCAAGCGCAAATGGGGGGAGGGTCTGCAGATGATGTCGAAGCTTCTTGGGTGTCTACTGGTACAGCACATGCGGTGTCAATGTTATCATAACCATCATCATAATCGTAATCATAACATTTGGCGCGAGTTCCTCGTAGATGCGGCGTCGGCCTGGGTCAGGAGAATGCCGTTGCTGGGGTTGCTGCACCGGGAACAGCTCTTCTGTCAGCACCCGCTGCAGCTTGGGTTGATGCAAGTGCTTCACAAATCGTCTCCCCCGAACGAAGTTCACGAACTTCATCTGGTGTGATTTCTCACGTGATGAGCAAGTGCTTTACTCAAAGCAGGATACATCACTGAAGACAGTTATACTCCAGCCAATGCGACTCCACCCCGCGTGTGCCCGACACCACTGACAACATGCTATTAGGTGGGCGTAGGTCAATGGTAGGCGGCGAGGGGGGCGCCGTGAGCTCAGCATCTCTTCTGTGAGCCGCCTTTTGTTAGTCTCAGAGGTCACTGAAGCATTAGTTGCACTTCGGGTTGTTGATAATGGTGTTCGGGAATCTGTGTGTCTCTCTGGCGATTACTCGGTCCTCTCCGTCAGCTCTCTGGGTCGATCGCTTCCTTCTTGACGCTGTGTTCAGCCATGGTACACCCGTTCCTGCCTGTATTGTCGAATAGTGTCGTTGCTCCTATTCAAATGTCGAGCCAATAGCCGATTACTCCAAGTGCCTTCTTTTAAATGCTGACATCCACATATATTGAGCGAATAGCCGATTATTCCAAAAGCTTTCTTTTGAATGCTGGTATGAGCGTTTGGCATCATTGGCCGGGAGACCCCTTACAGGGCAGGTCCAGCCGCCTTGGTGCAGTTCTTATTACATTCGACGCCACATTGGGCGACCTGCGCGCCGTGTGGCGATGAAATGATGAATAAGACAACACAACACCCAGACCCTGAGCAGAGAAAATTTCCGACCCAGCCAGAATTCGAACACGGGCCCCTTAGGACAGCAGTCCATCACGATGACCTTTCAGCTATCGAGGCGCACTAAATGCTGATATCTACATATATTGTTCAGTAACTGGCTGCGAGTATGGTTATGTCCAACTGAGTACACAGAATGAACTTTAGCAAAAGTTTTAAGCCCTCGTATCAACAAGTACCCTGTTTACTGTGCCTGTGCCCAAGTACGTCGATCGCCAAATCCTTTATGAGTATCATCTTGTAACGTTTGCATCACTCCTTCATGGTGCATCATTTTTTGTGTTAGAGTGGTTATTAGACATTAATAACGAAAGATAAACAGAGTTCCTGTGATAAACGTTTGTAATCAAAGATGTGTGATACTAGCCATCTACGAACCATCGAAAATTGTCACTGTTTAACTCATTTTGATAGGCTTGTTTTCAGTTTATCACAATATGAACATGTCATCATTACGAGGGTGGAAAGCATGCAGCTCTATCACTTATTAGTGTGTCCGTTCCTCGTCTTTATGACTTCTTGAACTCGGCTGAAGATACTTTCAGTAAGGTTAAAGAATCCACCATAGGCGGAACAAAAACTCTAATTTTCCCAAAATATAGTTCATTGGTGAAAATTGTACACTCGTCTGCGCCAACAATTCAAACACAATTATCACTCAAAAGTGACTAACAGGCTGATTTTGTTTATCCAACAACTCAAATCCAAGAACTTTGTCGAATTTTCCACAAAATCATACTCACAAAGTTCCACTGCTGCACAGGGAATCCAAGTTCCACAAGAGTTTACTTTTAATATGTGCACAGTGACGTAGATCCTAGAAAAAACTGAACACAGTCGATGTTCTGCCAAAGTTTGTGAACCAAATTACAACATCCGATCACGAAGACTGGACGTCGATGGTGCTGCAGAGGCAAGGCGGTGTTCTTGAGGAGGCAGCTCGTCGACAGCAGGAAGCGGATGTCCATCCGTACCTCTGGCTCGACGGGAGCTCACTTTTGCACAGCGATGCGCGGGCCTAAATATTGCCGCACAGCTGGATATCGCAGGAACTTTTTCAGGTCACGTGATTCCCGGATGGGTCGTCCAACCTACCCACTCCCTCACCCCCCCTACCCAACACACACAGAGTTCGTGATTTTTATGGCGCTGCTAGAGACACCTATTGGAACAACCGCAGAACTGTTTTCTTGTTTTCTGGTGTAGAGCAGTAGCGTGGGTTGTAGGCAGACCAGGACTTTTTGCGCCAGATGGGGTGTGACCCATACAGGTGGAACGCCGTGACATGCCAGAGATGTGTGAACTTCTGTGTATGACTAACTGCCCATTCTTCAGCTGGAACCGAAACCAGAAACGATAGCGTTAGTGCACTTTGAGGTCTGGATGTACTTTGAGGTCGGGATTTAAGTCGACTTTCAATCGCATTCCAATGAGTTATTGGTTATAAGTGGAACATGGCGCTGGCCAATCAATTTGTAGGACATTATATAAAATGCCTAAAAAGACAAGTCATTGTAGAATGACAGGAGATACTGGACTCATTTGAAGAAAGAAGGAAATGTGAAAATGCAGCAGAAGAAGCAGCAAACGGGAGACACACATTGTCTGCAAACCTCTATATTTCTTTACTCCGCTGTAGTGGGGATACAAAACACTCGGGCAGTATTCAGGAATTTGTTGCAGTACTGTTCTATATAGAGTTCTCTTTGTAGATGAACTACACTTTCCTAAGACTCTCCCAGTAATCCGAAGCCACTCCTACTACTGTTCTCATGTGCTCGTTTCACTTCATATCGCTTTACGCCTAGAAATTAATCCCCTTGACTGTGTATACGAAAATTACAGTTTTATTTTTTTTTCCTTTCATCTGCATTAAGATATATCTCTTTACATTTAGAGCAAGTTACCCTACAGCACACTATAAAGGAAATTCTAAGCCATCGTATACCCACGTACAGTCACAAAACGACGATACAGTCCTCTTACCTCTTATACTAAAAGGTCACCACAAGCCTTAGCAGACCTCTCCCCACCCTATCCGTTGTTGTCCACAAATCATTGCCTCACAGATGCTGCTTTATGACATGGTGTTTTGTCATCCTTACATAAACAATCATGGTCTCCATACTGTAGACAGTACATTATGCCGTAAAATGTGTTATTCTTCAGCGTCTAAAGCTTATTAATTGCAACAATTAGAGCACACCATAACCAAGGAAAACACCCCAACTCCGTGACACCAAATCCTTAGTTCTTCATTTTTGGCGATATACAGGGTGAGTCACTAAATATCGCCACCTAGAATAAGTCCGAAAGTATGATGGTAGCTGAGATGACTGTGGGACAAAAGATGTATAGGACAACGGGGGCCATAATATGACGTTGATTTTTTTATGCTAGATGGGGTCGCGTCAGAGATAAGAAGGTCAACTTTGTTTCTTTACATGGGATGCTATAGTTTGGTACTTATTATCTGATAGTGGCTATCGAGACGAATCCAATGACGTGTAACAGCGATGGCCGGCCGATGTGGCCGCGCTGTTCTAGGCGCTTCAGTCTGCAACCGCGCGACCGCTTATGTCGCAGGTTCGAATCCTGCCTTGCACATGGGTGTGTGTGATGTTCTTAGGTTAGTTAGGTTTAGGTAGTTCTATGTTCTAGGGGACTGATGACCTCAGATGTTAAGTCCCATAGTGCCAAGCGCGATTTTGTAATAGTAATGTATTTGAAGGTCAACGAAGGTGAAAAATTTGGCATGAACGACCAGTTAGAGAAGGCATTCGAAGTGATGCCCATTCGTATCAAAGCAATGCTGCAATCTTCTTATCACCGACTGAGTGGTATTCCTTATCACTGCGGATTTATCGAAGCACATGCTGTGACATTCTCTCTCGTATATCGTGCAAACAGTAAATATTCACCGAATATGGCGTAGGCTTCCAAGGTGCCATTGACATGTAAACACCATTCCACGGTTTCGCAATACAAGTCTAATAGGAACGGTAAGACTAGTATCGTCGAATCAAGCAAATGTGAATGATGTATTCCTTCGAAGAACAAGTCGATATGCTTCTCATTTATGGAGAATGCCAACGAAATTCAGTGAGAGCTAGAGACATTCGCTGAAAGATATCCTCAACGTAGTCACCCTACACGATGTGCATTTAAATATGTGTGTGATAAATTGAAAACAACTGGATTTTTAATGCATCGGAAACATATCTGGCAAAGGAAAGTTACTAACGAGGAAACAGAAACTGGTACTCTTGCCACTGTGGTTCGGGAACCTTGAGCTAGTTCGTGTCAAATCGCAAGGGAATCTGGCATGTGCCAGAGTACTGTCGTTCATGCTCTGAATCGCCATAAATATCATCCTTACCATACCATTCTCTACCAAGAATTAACTGGTAGACTGATGCGTCGCATTGAATTCTGCAGATGGCTTAGCTTCAGATTTAAAGGAATGACACATTTATTAATTTGATTTTATTTACTGACGAGGCTACGTTCACGAACAATGGAAATGTTAATTTGCATAACATGCATTACTGACAACTGAAGATCCATGTTGGCTGGGGTAAGTTACAAACCAAACACCGTGGTCGGTGGATGTATGGTGCCGGATTCTGAAGGACAGAATTATAGGCCCCTATTTCATCGAAGGAAATCTTAATGGTAGGAAGTACACCACATTCCTGCAAGAAACATTAGGTCTGTTATTGGAAGAAAGAACAAGGAACAGAATGTGGTATCAACACGATAGGTGTCCGGCACATTTTTCGGTCGTGGCTTGAAATGAGTTGCAGAGCCAATTCCCAGATCGTTGGATTGGACGCGGAGATGTGTCATGGCCGTCTCGTTCGCCACACTTGACGCCTCTGGACTTTTTCTTGTGGGGATTCGTAAAAGACATTGTTTATAAAGAAGTTCCAACTACACCGGAACTCTGGTTAATTTTTATCAGACAGTATACGTCTGAAACAGTGCACCCTCATTTAGTTTATCCCTAATGTTCGATACTGTCGTGTTTAGACATTCTTGCAGAGAAGATATCTCGTAAAGTAAATAGCTAATGGTGTACACCTCATTCGTATCTCAACACCAGTTACTTCAAGTACTAGCAACTAATATCAGTAACACGACAAATATTGCTGCCTTCCCTTTCGTTAAGCGCAACTTTCTATTCTCTGCCGATGAAATTCCTCTGTAGACAGTAAAGCAATAAAATTTTTGGGCTTGTGGTTTCGCTGCAGGAGGCCAAGGTTATATAACCACTAAGGCATAGGTATGCCAAAGATGCTGCCTGAGGACTGTGCAAGGGCGATTAATTAAAGCGGAGACCACAGTGGGGTGGACAGGAGGAGAAGGGGAGAGGAGTAGATGAAGTAGGTACCTGCAGCCGGCTGCAAGCAGATTCTGCCGCACCTGCTGGATTTCTGCCTTGATGTGCGTTTCTCCACCTGTCTAGTTCCAGGTAGTGGGCGTCTCACTCCCTTCACACTCTGGGAACTCACCAGCACAAATTCGTTGCCCTGATTTCGAAGCAGGCACCGTAAACACTGCAAAATCAGCATAACAGCCCATGCATTCAAACTGCTCACAAGGATAATATGCAGAACAATGGAAAAAGTTGAGGATCTGTTATTTGAGGATCACTTGGAGTTTAGGCACGAGAGAGACAGTTCTGACGTTGCGCTTCATGATAGAAGCAAGACATGAGAAAAATTAAGACACATTCATAGGATTTGTCGAACTAGAAAAAGTGATTGACACTCTAAAATGACACAAGACAATCGAAATTCTGAACAAAGTAGGAGTAAGGTACGGGACGTGTAATACACAGTATGTACAAGAACCTAGAGAGAATGGTAAGAATGGAGGAGACATAACGAAATGCTTCAATTAAAAGTGGTGTAAGTGAGGTGATGCTGTCTCTCGCCCATACTACTCACTGTCTACATCGTAGAACCCACGACGGAAATGGAAGAAAGTTTCCAAAGTGTGCTCAAAATTCACAGTAAGAAATTACCACTGATACGATTCGCTGGTGCCATTGCTATCGTTGGTTGAAATGAATTACAGGATCTATTGAATGAAATGAATAGTGTTATGAGTACAGAATAGGTACTGAGAGTAAACTGAAGAGAGACGAAAATAATTAGAAGTAGAAGAGAAACAGAACAGCGAGAAAACATCACAACTTGGGAGCAAGAAGTACACGAAGTTATGGAACTTTGTTATCTTGGAAGCAAAACGACCCATCAACCCATCTTGGACGAGGCAAGAAGGACATATAAAGCAGAGTAGCACAGGAAAAGGAGGCGTTCCTGGACAAAGAAATCAACTGGTAACAAACGTATGTCGTAAGTTGAGTACGAAATTAATGAGGATGTACGTTTGTAGCACCGCATGGTACAGAAGTGAATTATTTCCTGTGAGGAAACCGAAAACGAAGAGAATCCAAGCGTTCGCGACGTGTGCGATAGAAGAATGTTGGAAAGTAGGTGGACTGATAAGGAATGAGGAAATTCACATCTACATCTATATCTACGCGATTACTCTGCTATTCACAATGAAGTGCTTGGCAGAGGGTTCAGCGAACCACCTTCAGGCTGTCTCTATACCGTTCCACTCCCGAGCGGCACTCGGGAAAAACGAGCACTTAAATCTTTCTGTCCGAGCCCTGATTTCTCTTGTTTTATCGTCATGATCATTTGTCCCTATGTAAGTTAGTGCCAACAGAATGTTTTCGCAATCGGTGCAGAACACTGGTGATTGAAATTTCGTGAGGAGATCCCGTCGCAACGAAGAACGCCTTTGTTTTAATAATTTTCATTTCAATTCATCATGTCTGGGCCACTATCTCCCCTATTTCGCGATAATACAAAACGAGCTGCCCTTCTTTGTACTTTTCCGATGTCATCCGTCAGTACCACTTGATGCGGATGCCACACCGCACAGCAATACTCCAGAATATGGCGGACAAGCGTGATGTAAGCAATCTCTTCAGTACACCTTTTGCACCTTCCACGTGTTCTGCCAACGAATCGCAGTCTTTGGTTTGCTCTACCCACAATATTATCTATGTGATCGTTCCAATTTAGGTTATTTGTAGTTGCAGGCCCTAAGTGTTTAGTTGAATTTACAACCTTCAGATTCGTGTGACTTATAGCGTAATCGAAATTTAGCTGATTTCTTTCAGTACTCAAGTGAATAACTTCACACTTTTCTTTATTCAGGGTCACTTTTCGCACCAGACAGATATCTTATCTAAATCATTTTGCAAGTCGCTTTGATCATCTGATAACTTTACAAGAGGTAAATGACAGCATCAACTGCAAACAGTCTAAGTAGGCTACTCAAATTGTCTCCTATGCGGTTAATATAGATCAGGAACAATAGAGGGCCTATAACACTTCCTTGTGGAACGCCGGATATTACTTCTGTTTGACTCGATGACTTTCCGTCTATTACTACGAACAGTGACCTTTCTGACAGGAAATTACGAATTCAGGCGCACAACTGAGGCGATACTCCGTAGGCAAGCAGTTTGGTTAAAAGACGCTTGTGAGGAACGGTGTCGAAAGCCTTCTGGAAATCTAAAAGTATGGAACCAATTGACATCCCCTATCGATAGCACTTATTACTTCATGAGTGTAAAGAGCTAGTAGTGTTTCAAAAGAACGATATTTTCTGAATCCGTGCTGACTATGTGTCAATAAATCGTTTTCTTTGAGGTACTTCATAATGTTCGAATACAGTATATGTTCCAAAACCCTACTCCAAATCGACGTTAGTGATATATGTCTGTAATTCAGCGGATTACTCCTACTCCAATTTATGGGTATTGGTGTGACTTGAGGAATTTTCCAGTCTTTAGGTACGGATCTTCCTGTGAGCGAGTGGTTGTATATAATTGCTACATATGGTGCTATTTTATCAGCATACTCTGAGAGGAACCTGACTGGTATACAATCCGGACCGAAGGGCTTGCCTTTATTAAGTGATTTAAGCTGCTTTGTTTCAGCGAGGATATCTACTTCTATGTTTCTCATCTTGTCAGTTGCTCTTGATTGAAACTCAGGAATATTTACTTCGTCTTCTTTGGTGAAGGAGTTTCGGAAAGCCGTATTTATTAATCCTGCTTTAGTGGCACTATCATCAGTGACTTCACCGTTGTTATCGCGCAGTGAAGGTATTGATTGCGTCATGCCACTGGTGTTCTTTATGTATGACCAGAATCTCTTTTCGTTTTCTGCCAGATTTCGAAACATAATTTCGTTGTGGAAATTATTAAAAGCATCTCGCATTGAAGTAGGCGCCATATTTCGAACTTCTGTAAAACTTTGCCAATCTTGGGGACTTTTAGTTGTTTTAAATTTGGCATGCTTTTTTCGTTGCTTCTGCAATAACGATCTGACCCATTTTGTGTACCATGGGGGATCAATACCATCACTTATTATTTTACGTGGTGTATATCTCTTAATTGCTGTCGATACTATCTCTTTGAAAACATTCCCCACATTTTCTATACTGACACGATCAGATCGGAAGGAGTGAAGACTGTCTCTTCAAAAGGTGTTAGTGCATTTTTATCAGCTTTTTTAAACAGATATACTGTGCGTTTCTTTTTCTCCGCAAAATTGAGGAGGAAAGTAACATAAGGAAAACGACGTTTCGAGGCATAAGGAAACAAATTCCATGGTGCTAATACAACAAATAATTGAGAATATGTGCCGAATATGTTTCTCTGAGATGAAGAGATTGGTACAAGAGAAGAAATCGCGGTGAGCCTCCACAAACCAGTCAGTAGAATGATGGAAAATGGAAAAAGAAGATAACTGGTACGAGCTTAGGACTCCACGAGTTTTTTCAGTTTCAGTAAAAACTGCTGCATAAATTAAATTACTGAAATCAATACGATGTAAAAGGTTTAATCTTTAAAGTGGGCATGTTCGCTCTCAGTTCAACGAATATATCGGACCACAGCAACCTGTCGCTTGTACCTAATGGGAATGAAGAATTCAAAGCCGAGACGTACTATGACGTTATTACTAAAGTTTCATCCTACATCAGTTAAAATAATGCATTCTCAAAGTTTTAACGATTTTCAATGTTTTTACTGCCATGGACACAAATTATGGCAGCTCCTGAAGAAAAAACTGCTTTTCGAGTTGTTTTGGAGTTCGCTAACGATTTTCATGGAAAGAATTATTGAATTTAGCTCTACACCCGGTATATTAGTTCAGATTACGGTGACCAACAGACGAGAAAGCAAGCGGTGTTTTCGACACAATGTAGGAAAACAAAAACGAGTTCCTTTACGTCACTGAATACGAAAAATTGAAGGAGGGTAACTATTTAACAGCGTACGTCAGCTAGCAGATATTAGTAAAACAGAACCGCAAAAGAGATGTCGTGATGGTCAGCACGTTTCGTGACAATGCATTGCATGAAGTAAACGCAAATTTTTTTTGCATCTGTGGTAAATATATGAGACGCGTGGCTAGAAGTAGATCACAGTTGCAAAACTATCAAGTGGACAGGAGCAGCCTGAAAAAAGTTTTCAGACCATCACAGACGTTAAGTGCGGGGTTGTTTTCCAGTTATCTTGTATTAGGTGACCTTGACTGATAGTTGTGCATTTTATTATTCCACAAGTATTAAGACAAAAGTACCATAAACTGCTATTGTTTCCAAAAATAATTTTATTTTGCAGGTCTTAATAAAAAGAAGAAAGGTAGCAAATAGATTTAACCCTTCCCTATTACAGAAACTAATTCTTCAAGTCTAGTTAACGAGAAAACTGAAAATGGAATAGATCGACATAAGAAAAACAAAAGTGAAAAGTGGAAGATTTGGCGGAAACATATCCCATGAAGGAAAACTATAAACTGCTACTCGAAAAAGCAAGGCTTACAAATTACTTTAATTTTTTGAATCTCTGCATATTAGTCTAATTTATTAGACACAGTTCCTGAGTTTTCGTCAGTCAGTCAGTCGGCAGTTGATGGTTGGAGTGCTGACTCATTATCTGAGTATCCAGTTATGCTGGCAACTGATGTGATATATATAAGGATCATATCAACCTATACCACATCAACAACAGCCTGAAGATGGCGCATTGAAGCGCTGAAACTGGTTGTAACAAAATAAAATAAAATCATAAGGACGGCTGTAGGTGTTTTATTTTGTCGCAATAGTAAACGGCCGTCTTCCCAGAGACCTCCTGCCAATAGCATGGACATCCAAAAACAATATTCCGCATGTCGTTAGCCATGTGTCTACATCCTGTCCTCGGACATCCATTATGTATAATGGCGTTCGTTGGACACATTTTACTTTAAACTCGCTTGCCCGGTGTCGGCGGATAAACACGATACTACAGTGGCTATGTTATTCCGAATTACAGTGAAAAATTCCCTCGGACATGCATGCATGTCCTAAGGAACAGGCACTTCGACGACTACAGCCGTTATGAAATACAAGAAATTTATTCACAGTTGCGAATATGGACAACCATCAGCTGTATAATAGAATGACGACAGTGAAAGCCTCTGCCTGACCGGAACAAAAACCGGATTTCCGGCTTATCGCGAGCGGTCACCTTATCGTTTGACTATCCGATCAGAACTCATGGCCAGGCCCGAACTACGATAGATCGTGAGCCACATGTCTAAATCCTGTACCCGTACGTTAACTATGTACGAGGGTCAGTCAATAATTAAGGAGACAAAATGGTCTGGGGAAAAACTGTTAGTAGGGCAAGTTTGATACTTTCGTGGCTATGAGTTAGTATCATTAGGATGAGTCCTGATCTGCTGATGTATAAAAATTGTTTTGTTTATAACGCTAAAAATAAACTTTTTTTTTCTCCAGACCAATTTATCTCTTTTATCATTGAATGACCCTCGAATATTCCCATACAGAGGAGGCATTTTCCTAGAAAGACAGCTGCTCCGTGCTGGCGGATAAATGCAATACTGCAGTGCTTGTGTAATCCCCAATTACGATGCAAAGTTCCTTCGGACAAGCACGCATCCATGTCCGAAGATACTCGAACTGCAGCGACTACAGCCGTTATACAATACACGAAATACATTTGCAGTATATTCTCGGCAACAAATAGGTTCAATGGCTGTCTGGACGTCAAGATGTACTCACATCAAATACTCGTTTCCTTATTGAAGCAGTACAATCTATTACAACCATGCAAACATGATCCCTTAATCGGAACAGCATTACGAGCTAATATAGGAAGAACGTAACGGGTTGCTGGTAATAAGCTCCTGATTCGGCTACATACCTAGCTGTAATAGAAATAATGAAAGTAGATCCATGGCACGATAGACAGAAGATATATACTTGCATAGCTCTGACCCCACGTGATCCCATCGTTTGACAGAACCTTACAAACCACGAAATTGTCAGCGGAATTTGAGGGAAACTGTAACGTCTACATCTGCACTTAAGCTACATTATATTGTCTGGCAGAGGGTAGTTATGGTATATACATAACTTTTTAATAATCCTACCTGATAATGGTCCGACTGATGAACAATACTCAAAAAATTCCGAACGAGTCTTTTGAAAACCACTTCTCTTGTGGATAAGTTAGTTCCCTTCGGATTGTTCCAGGATATCTTAGATACTCCTCTGCTTCTCTATGACAATTTTTTAATTGGTCTTGCCAAACTCGTAACCTATGCACGTGCAGGACATTACATTTATTTACTTGCAGTGTCAACTAGACCAATCGTGAACTGTTTGCATGTCTTCCCGCATTTCGATACGGTTGTCTGTTGTTGCAACCTTCCTGTAGACAACAGCTTCGTCTGACAACCGCCCCGGACAGCTTACGACGTTATCCTCTACGTCATTTACATACAGAGAATTGCAAACATTAATAGCCCTGTAGAGCTCCCCTGGGCTACATCTATCGATTTTTTCCCTTTAAGTTACAGCTCTTATTACTGTTTGCTAGAACGTCCTGAAACCAGCCATTTGATCTGCTACTCGATAAGCTTTTATCAATGGCGTTTCGCGCAGATTTTTTTAGGGGATCACTGGAAGGTTGTCTACAAAGTTTCAAATGACTAAAACACATGGTTTAATAATAGTAAAAAAGAACTACTCTACGGAAATACATTTACTTTACGATTGACTTTGTCTCGAATAATCCATTCTCCACTCATTAAGATCAGAGATTCTGTCAGTGAAGCATTCATTCAATTCATTGAATTCTACAATGCTGTTGACAATGACCTTCTCGATTGAGAGCGCTGCTACTGCTCTTAGCAGCTGCTGACTCACAGCACGAAGCAGAAAACCTTCAGGTCCGCGTCAGACGATGTCGCCGGTATGGTAACAGTCACTTTCAGGAGATTCGTTGTCTGACTACAATATTTCTGCAAATCATTTAAGAATACGGATTCCAGAAATTTCTAAACTCATTCCTCGTGTTTGATATCAGAACTTTTGTTCTCAGTTTATTGCCTTCAAGGATGGGATTTATTTTGCAAGACGCCTGTAGCAATGTTTGCAGAAAGTGACCTGCGTACAACACACACTTTTCGGAATTAAATAAATTTGCAGCTACGACATATCTGGTAAATTAAAAGCTTTCGGCAACTTGAGTGACAATGTTATCCCACAGAGCTTTCGAAAAAGCCGTTATTTAATTCATTTTCCTGTCCATATCTCTGTGCAAGCTGCAGCAGCTCTCTGCATGTGGAAATCATGTCAGATACGTTAGCTCGATTATATTATTGCAGTCTTCTACCCCTTGTTGTACACACAGTGGCTCAACTATTCATTTTTGTAATTGGCTGTACAATGCTGCATGATTGTAAATACAGACAACCAAAATTGAAATGCTGGTGCCTCCATTTCAGACGTTGCACTGTTGCTGAAATAATTATAGTGGTTTGTCGAGATGGAATCTCAGTTTTCTCCAGGCATTCTACAAGTCACTATTTTCATACACAACTTGCACAGTTCTTGATTTAAAATTCCACCTTGAGTAGGAAACATGGGAGACTTTCTTACTCAGTATATCAATTACACACTGTGAAGAATGTAGGAAAAACTAAGAATCTCACTAAAGTCAACGAAATATCTTCTAATGTCCCTATTTGGCTCTCTGCATAGGTTAAAATCAGATCCTGCGTTTCGGCATAAAAGTGAACTACATAGACATGTTCAAAATGTTTATTCAGAAGAGTCTGTGCACCTGAAAGACTACCACTCGTGACACCTGTGCAATTGTAGCTCTGAGAAATAACTATACTCTGATTTCTCCAAGCGATTATCCTAAAATTTTTGAACTCTGTTCGCGAGGTGTCTTGAATGTCAAAGACCTTGCTACAGATATCACGTTAGAGGAAACATATCTGACTATTATGATAAAAAGTGAAATTGTTGAAATCTCATTGTCGTACCTGTGCTTACTGGTACAGAATCAGTGACAGCAATTTTCTTTTTTGCTCTGACATAGTAAACATCCATCATACAAGAAAAAATAAAATTTTGAGTACGTTTACATGTGCCTTTGAAAACAGCAGCCTTCTAAAGATGATCGTTACTTTCAGTATCATGTCCAGCAGTGAAACCTAAATGAAATCTAGAAGACGTTGGGAAATTCCTGGATTTGATGAGTTCCTGCATCCATAATTTCCAAGAAGTGCAAGCTCAGAAACACAATAAACTACAACAGATCACAGAGTGTGTAACGATTTTGGCGAATCTGATCATTGTGCCTAGAACCTGTGTATCGGGAGAATGACTGATGCATGCACAGTGACAGATGGTCTGGAAGCGTGTTCATTCGGGTACGTAGTTCCAATTTTCATCCACCAGAGAACAGTAGTGCACAGACACATTCAAGAAACAGGTCAAGAGCACGTTTTTCGAATTATTCTGTTTATTTCCTGAAGCCCTTTTGTTTATTTATCTCTGTACAGTTTTGTATATGCTTTTAGTAGTGTCAGTGATGCGCGAATGTGGTCTAAAGTAAACATGTAGATCACTGCTCTACTGAAGGACGTTGTACGATGGGGAATTTTTTAACATGATATGTCAAGTCAGTTTATGGTAAAAGGAAAGCTAATTCGAGTGCAAATGAAAATAGTTAATAACTTAAAGTATAAACAAAATATCAGAATGCTAAATATTTATTTCGGGAAAAAGTACAGTTCGAAAGCATGTTATTTGTTGATTGGTTGGTCATGAAAAGCGCGGACTAACAAGAGAGAATAATGTTTTTCTATTGGCCTTAAAGAAAACTGACCAATCAGAACAGAGTATTCTTCGTTCCTCATTTCTCTTGGAGATACAGAAAGCTTTCAGCAGTCTAGAGTACTCGGAGCACAACATTTCAATGGTACGGTCGTTTGTCGAAAGAGCTCCGAAGTAAGTTATAATTTGCCGGTTATCGTAGTGCTACACTCCTCAAAAGTGCTTTAAGGTGAAGGCAATGTGCTTTTTAGAATGTACGGATTTTTAAGCAATTTACTGTATGAGAAAAGACAGTAATTCCTCGTGGCATATTGAGCAGATTGGTGACTAAAAACTTGCGTGCATTAGACACCGAAAACTTAATAGCATGGCGAGCATTTCCATTTAAGAAAAATCCGTGCTTAGTGCTTAGTAGATTTCATGAAATACGTTAAGATAAACTTGCTAACGTGAATGAAAGTATTTTACGCATACTGTGTTAAGATTAGCACGGTGTTAGAAGTGTACGTATACAATATCAGTGATAAGAATATAGCAAAGTTTTGCCAGTACTTCCACCTTTCACTCGAAATTAAGACCTTTTCCCGATTCTTGAAATAGTTACGTAGTATGCTGCCCTGTGCGAATTGAAATACCGTAGGATTCTGCTCGGCTTTCATACCGCCGATCTGCTGCAGTGAGTTCACTGGTAGCTGCAGATAAAGGACGGAAGGAGCCGCGCCGCCGGAGTGTCTTCCCATTGGCTGCCTACAAGCTCTATCTAGTTGCTGTGTAAAACCACTTTCCCTAAAATGTTGTGATCTGGACAAATCCGTCTTTTTTTCTTTTTGTCTTCTGTGACAAATGTATGAAATCATCAACGCCTCATAACTAAGTACTTTTCTGTCATAGAGGCAGAAGAATGGATGATT
Organism: Schistocerca americana; assembly: GCF_021461395.2. Classification (NCBI taxonomy): domain Eukaryota; kingdom Metazoa; phylum Arthropoda; class Insecta; order Orthoptera; family Acrididae; genus Schistocerca; species Schistocerca americana. The sequence continues at coordinate 547,875,921 of NC_060124.1, read as the reverse complement.
TTAAATTTAAAATTTTTATGTACTGTAGTATTCTGTCAGATGAATATTTCTGTGGGATCCACTGCTCCGCTTGCCACAAGACGAACCGACGCTTGCTCGTACTTTGTTCACTAAACAAGAGTGCGACAGGGCGAAGTGAAGGAAAACAGCATTAACCTGGGTCTCGTTCTCTTCTGCTCTTATCTCTTATTGACGATGATATTGAACTGAATGTCTCTGGATGTCTGTTTGTGCAATCCGTAATGATTTTTGTAGAAAATCTTCCTCGATCTCGAACAAGGTCGTAATGCGTGATCATGAAACATGTTCCACATTTCCAGAACCGAAGGGAGTCAGTGATATAGGCCAATAACAATGTGTGTTTGTTGAAAACGCGGTTGACCTGCCCTTTTTTCCAGCCGCTTAGGTGCTTTCGTTGGCCAACTAACTACGAGAAGTTGCTGTTCAAAGAGGAGCTATGACCAGTACTCCATTCTTCGGCTGCGTATATTCCTGTGTGTGATTTCTGTCCTAAAGGTACTAGAAATTTGCGTACAGTAAACGTATCCCATGGCTCACCACATGTAAGTTCTCATAGCTCTGCGTGGTAGTAAGGAACTGGTGCGATTGAAAGTGGGCATTAATGTTAGACTGGAAAAGTTAATTTGAGCTATTGCTTCTTGGATTATTCACTTGTTAGTAAGTTGGCAACACCAGGGATCGTTTCAAAAACAGCAGCATTTTGCAAAAAAAAAAAAGAGGCTCTGAGCACAATGGGACTTAACTTCGGAGGTCATCAGTCCCCTAGAACACACATCCATGCCCGAGGCAGGATTCGAACTTGTGACCATAGCGGTAGCGCGGTTCCAGACTGTAGCTAATAGAACCGCTCAGCCACCCCAGCCGGCAGAATTTTGCACAAAAGCCTTCCGACAACATACACCCAAAGGGAAAACTATGGGAACGGCAAAACTGCATGCGTCTCGGAGGGACATATATTCCTCATCAGATGCCTCCCGTATTACAAGCATGGAGTTATCTACCGCCAACAGGATGAAACGGAAAAGTGTATCAACTGCAGAGGCTGATGGTTGTTTCAGTAGACAACATTCTGTCGGCATGATACAATCATCGTCAGTCACTGCAGTGCAGAACTGCAGTACTATGGCGTTAATTTAACGAGTAAAATAAACTGACTTGGGAAAGACAGAATGCAAGTGATGTGACAAAACAGTAATTGTCTCGACCTGAAACTATGATATCACCTGTCGGGCTTGAAATGTGACGTATTGGTGTTGTGGCGGGTGACGTCACACGTGTGCGGAGCGTTGGTTTGTCTTCGTTAGGGACGTTTGTATCGTCACCTTATGCTGTGTTTGTAGTCTATATTGGATATGTACATAGTGGTGCAAATTTTGATGGAATGAGCATGTTACTGGATCAACCAGTTTAGTTACTTAAGAGAAAGATGTGTTTACGGTGTTCTCCGCTTACGCTCCTAATCAACTAGAGTTTAAACGTTATCTTTGGTTGTCTTGGTAACGTGAGTACACAGTGATTACAACTTATGTGAACTTCGGCACATATTTTTATCAAAGGTGGGCCAACCTGTAATGTAATGAAATTAATAACTTAGCGAATACTAATTGTAATATTACTGAAATAAGGAACGCTGATAGTTCGACAATAAAGAAAAACGAATGTCTTCAGAAGGTTATGGTAAATGAAGCCTGGTTATTCTAACGTAAAGTGCGAAGAATGTGATGTTAGTAATTGAAAGGAATGTACAAAGATGTAGCAGAACTAGTTGAGTTGGGTTGCCTTCAGAATGAAGTCGCTAGATCCAGTTTAGCGCGTAACAACTCACACAAAAAGTATTTACGAGTAATTTCAGGGATTTTGCAATTTTCTGTTGAGCTGTATTTGTGAACATATGTTACTGCATTTTGTCCATCTCGCAATTTAAACCTTTCTGTATCGGTATTGGAGTATTCGTTGTTGTTACCATATTTCGTTAACTTTCGCGGTATTTGCTACTTGTACTGGTATTTCTTTTTCGCTCTCTATACTGTTGAGTGTTAATTAAGTAAATAAATTAGTGAAATCAAAGTGAACTAAGAAATTAGAATATAAATGGAAAACTTGGTTTAGTTTAGAGAGTTACATACTGGCATTCAGCGGGCAGAACAGAAGAAACAATGACCGTGGAGTCAGCGAGTTCCACATAAGCGGGCGCTGTCGATTCAGCCGTCAGGGCATCGCCCGACCGGCTCACGTGTTTCTAAGTTGTCGCATGAGCAAAGGCCCTCGCCTACATTCCAAGAGCCAATGACCGACGTTAAGAAGATTCTTCGAGAAGCCTTTCAACGTGACGGAAGAAGCAATGACCGGCTCACGTGTTTCTCAGTCGTCACATGCGATCAGAGGCCCCCGCCTACATTCCAAGAGCCAATGACCGAGGTCAAGAAGATTCTTCGAGAAGCTTTTCAACGTGACAGAAGAGGCAATGGCCGTGAAGTCGTTCACCCCCAGTGAACTGAAGTGAATAAATACACGAGACGCGGTGGGCCCGACAGTTGAAGACAGATGAAGACAGAGGAAGACAGTTGAAGACAGATGAAGACAGAGGAAGGCAATTGAAGACAGATGAAGACAGACGGAGACGAAGACGAGAGACGAAGGAAGAAAAGAAGAGTAGCAGTAGTTTTCAGTCAGTTTCGGTGCTGAAGACCGTCATGCAAGAAGAGACTGCATCATGCACAGACGCACCAAGTCCGCCGCTGTAATGGAATAGCAAGCAGCAGCCGCGGCGCCAGAAGACAGAAGTTAAAAGGTATTGGAAGTCTGGTTTTTACATACCCGGGTGACTCGTGAGGACGGGAAGGAGACGGCCTCACATCAGTAGTTACCTGTGAGCTGGGATGGAGACCTGACAGCCGAAGACTGGCAAGCGGGAGTCCGTGGTTCGAGTTCGGGACACTGGCCTTCCACCGCCGCGCCGCTCCGCTGGTCGACGCACAACACACGCGGCCGCTTAGAGAAGAGAAACACTGGGACGCCACATTCAAGGTATCACCATCCGATGCACGACGTCGCTCGCAATAATTAAACGGGCCACCTCGCGCTGCACGTCTCCGGTCAGCTGGGCGAGATGGCGACACGAGATACACACCGCTACGCGTAATCAGACGCCGCCGCCGCCACCGCCGCCGCCGCCGCTGTCGCAGCAGAAGGCTACGCAAACGACACGGCTGCCGCTCTCCGAACCAGAACGTCCCAGTAAGATACAGTTGTACGAAACTTTCAATAAAAGTTAACTTATGTAAGAATGATGTTTCATTCGACCTCATACCCGAGCCAAGGAAGAACCCACCCTGCCCACATGTTGTTAAGAGAGAAAAGTTAATTTATTTAATATTTTCACCCTGACAGAATGCTTTAGAATGCTCATCCTGACAATTGACAGCATCAAAAGAGAAAACACAGTTACATTGAGTGACAGAAGTGTCACATTTAGTAACACAAATGTTACATTTAGTGTCATAAGCCGTTGTAGTTGTTACATTTGATGTCAGAAGCCGTAGCAGTTGTTACAATACTGATATATCTTTTTGGTTCCTGTATTAGTGTCTGGCTTTTAAGTTAGTTTATATTTATAGAGTGATATCTTCGATACCAGATGAATTTATCTAATTTGATGCTTTACTTTTGCATTTTCGATGCAGACCTCTGCATGCTATTCTTCATCGTATTCTTCCGGTTGTTTTGATTTGTATACGCCAGTATTTTTGGGGCTCTGTAGCTTTTACATGAGAATATAACTCCCCAAATTCCCCTTCAGGCCCAATATTTATTATTTCGAATTTTTAAGTTTCTGAATTGATTTTTATATTTTGGTTTTATAGGAACTGTTGAATATGGCGTCCTAATCGCCATTTTTAAATCAAAGTTGTGTAGCATCTTGAGGCTAGTGATGATGTTATTTATCAAAGTGGACGGGTGTTATCGTAGGCTCTCGTCTTCCCCAATAATTCACCATACTTGAGACACAGTGCCGTACCCCCGGCCGCGAGAGTTCGCCCCTGTTTGGTCTTAGGAGGGGAGGGGCGCACACAGCGCCGGCTGTCACCTCCACATGAAATCACGTAATGCGTTTTTACGTCGCAGGCTGACAGTTATTGGACGGGTGAAGTAATTGCATCGGTTAAACGCTCGAGCGATGTGATGTGGTGCTGTAACGACATAACAACTCAAGTTTTCGCCACAGATGTAAGCATTCCCGTTATACAGTAGTAGGCAAGCATAAGTTCTCTACAGTCTGTAATTTCCTGCAGGCGATTTTATCGAGTGCGCTACTGCCAAGGCACCCATGTTGATTAGTTTGATTCTGTCTAGAGCGAAGATAACAGAATATCTTGTAGTAGTGAATCCTGTCGTAGGTGTTCTACAGATGAGCAGGATGAAGCCAGAGCATTGTCGACTTGGACTACTCTTACATGGGCTGAGTTACTTACGAGAGTGTATACTGTGGAAAGTCATTTTGACTTCTTATGGGAATTTTGTGCATTGTCACCGGGAGACGTGTGTGGAACTCTTTAAAAAACGACCAACGTTTATTTCCCGGTTTAATTATAGGACTATTCTACGAAATGTACGAAACTAGTACGATCAGGAAAAACACGTAGTTCGTTAGATGCCAACTGACGATACATCAGGGTATTATTTTGGTCCCGTCCTGGGTTAAAGAACACACGCTACTAGTCACTGTTATAGAAAGTTATTTAAGTACAATTACTGTTGGCGATTACTTTGATTTTGCAGTGTTATGTGTTATTTGATTGTTGTCAATTTTACAAAATGCAGTAGCTTTGTTTTCACAGTTTGGCTTAGGAGGCCAAAAGTTTCCTTGTGAGACGCTTACGGTTTCTCTGAGAGATAGCTACAGAGTATCCGACAATCGCAGAGGAGGAGTGCTCCAAGCTGCAACTGATTTGGAAATTATTGTATAGTGCGAAAAACTTTCACACTCGACAGCAAGGCCGGCCGGGGTGGCCGAGCGGTTCTAGGCGCTACAGTTGGAACCGAGCGATCGCTACGGTCGCAGTTTCAAATGCTGCCTCGGGCATGGTTGTGTGTGATGTCCTTAGGTTAGATAGGTTTAAGTAGTTCTAAGTTCCAGGGGACTGATGACCTTAGCAGTTAAGTCCCATAGTGCTGAGAGCCATTTGAACCATTTTTTTCGACATCAAGACGTCTCAACATTCCATTTATTGTGATGGAAACAGGAACTATTTGCAGGAAAAGTAGTTATATATGACCTAGTTAACGAATAATAACTTACTACGTGTACATAGTGTTGTTAAGTAAAAGTGCAACAGTATTAGCTACATGGGACCTTTTCAGATTCTAGTAAAATAATACAAAGAAGTGTAGACATTCTGAAATTATAACGTATTTGAGCTCATAAATCCAACAAAGAAAGGTTCTTAATCAGCACTGGAGCGTTCTCATATAACGAGTTCTGACAGCTGCCATTTAACAACTTTGTGTCGAATTCACCTGGAACACCGAGAAAAGGGTAAAGTATTGTTATATGAATAACTACACCAGCAACACAGATGTTCAAAACTTTCACTAATTAGTAATTAAATTCAGGAGATTTATCGATTTGCCTTGTGTTAATCCCCACTTATGAGTTAACCATTACTTTGGTTTTATTTCAGATACTTCACTGCACATTCAAATGGCCGTAGTAACACTCTCATTGAATTTAAACTTTCGCTTAAGTTTTCTTCAGATTTCATTTTTATTTCGTTTCATTATCCTTCAGTTAATGTAAATCAACCGTTCACATATTTAGCTAACTTTTACATCTTCGGAATATGAGATACCTATTTTCGTCCATCCATTTAACAAATGGGTCGTCCAGTACCTTTAAATTGTATGGCTTTGTGCGCTGTGTTATATTAACGTCACCAGTTTCCACTTTTGATGTAACAGATCAGAGTGCTCCCAATAGGTTCGTCTACTCCCATGTAATGTTAGCAAACAGGGGAGATCGGTGAAGTTTTATTCCTAGCGGACCTGAATAAGCTAAATTGCATCAGCTTATCTGTTGTGGTGGCAATAAATTTAGAAAATGCGTTAAAATGGTACATACCAGCAATCAACTGAACGAAATCACAAGAATAAACAAATTCAGGAGGTGTGTACCTAACTTTTTCGTAACTATTAGGATGTGAGTTATTGAAATGTACAAGTCACAGTGCTGTTCAAGGTAGAATGAAAGTGTGTGGAGTTGGAGACGATGTATGCTTGTATTCAGCAGTAGACGGTTATGCTATCACATTATTATGGAAAAAAAGATATTCCGGTCTGGCAGACCTTAAGCGCAATGTAACCAAGAACATTCTGAAAGTTATTTAGAAAACTGTGACGAATACAATTCACATTACTATTCCATTATCGTACTGCATAACACCGAGACATCTTAAAAAGAAAAATTATTTGTTTCGCCTTATTTTGTTTCCATATCTGTAAACTATCAAGTGCAGTACCGAACTACCTATTAATTTTATTTTATGTCAACTTATCCTAGACTTTTGTGGTGTAGGCCATGAGTTGTTACCTGCCATTTCCACTTTTTATGTCTTCCATCTACTGTTAGCAGCTACTATGAACTACATTGTGCTTTATCATAGAGACTAGCAAATGCTCCTTCTTTTACTACTGAATTTACATGTGTGTACAAAACTTTTTCTCCTAAAGTTACTAGTCATTTCAGAAGTCTATAATATACAATATATTTCTAATCAGTTTTTATCTACGCATAATGTAAAGTGCAACTGACTAAAAATGGTGCAAATGTTAACAAAGTTATCATGAAATCATTACTGGGTTTAAGTCACACATCCTGATTTCGTCATATTTACTATGCAACAAAAATTCTCTGTATCACTTTTGCTTCTTTGGTGACTGCGTTATTATTTCACACAAAATTCCTTAGAAACATGTAAAGTAAGTAACTTATCATTGTTATCTAACGAAGTACGTTAAAATAATATAAATATTTTTAAACTATTTCATTATTTTTGAGACAGCATTACTGTCTCATTTTCTTCGGGTTCAAGTTAACTGTACAGCAATGAATATTGGGTAATACTTTGGACTGTGACAAAATCCTAGCGTCAAGGTGATCCAGACTTATGTGCTGCGCATCTGGCTCATGTCGTACCCCCATAAATCTCCTAAACGACTCTTCTTTAGTTTTGGTGAAAAAATAAAAAATGAAATAAAAACGTGCCTTCTGCAACAGCATTTTCCTCTGCAACATTAGCCCCGAAAGTAAATTTTAACGTCATAACAAATCATAGTGCATAAGGGCCAAAGTATAAATAGCAGCGGTGATGAACTCTCTCTGAATTCTCAGTCGATCTTAAGGCACCATTAATTTCTTTGTTTACTCGTTTGAGGTTACATCCACATGCTAATCAATTGCTGTTTGCCAATGCAGTTCAGTGAATTGCAACATCAGTTTGATTACACTAAGTGTGCTTTTATTTATGTGTCCCACGCAAAGACACTCGCCATGCTTCTGTTATAAGCAGCATCTGAGTTTGTTTACATACCTACTACTTCATAAACAGATACACAGATAAGCCAGAATGTTATGGCCGCCGATCTACTGTCGATATAAATCCGTTCAGGCGATAGCAGCGACACATGGCGAGGAATGACTGCTAGTCAGACAAACGCACGATGCATGTTGTATATCACAAGGGCAAGAGCGTGATGGAATGGAGTGTGTTGAGCGGTTAGTATGATTAGTCGTAGAGCATGCTTGGTAATTCAGAGATAGCACTAGTTCTTTACATGTACATGTGTTACAAATTCTTACATTTATTTCGAATTTTTGGCCTAGAGGCAGTGATAGTGAGTATTCACTGACTATCTGTAGTATCAGCTAGAAATCTGTTCTTCCGACATTCACTACCATTATCCTACGTATTATGAGTTGAACTGGAATGACAGAGGCCTACAATGTAACTTCTTGAGCCACGGTCTTTTTATTACGAGCTCCTCCTAGGTCTTTGTCTGTAAAGAAAAGTAAATGGGACTGTAACAAGTTTTTCAAACAGTTCCTGCTCCTCTGTTCTCTGACTACACTGTACATTTCAGTCTCATATTAAACACGGTCAACAGGTAACTGGTTGGGCAACCAGATGGTCTGCAGTGTCGTCTTCAACCAGTCGATCGCGTCGGCAGCATATTTAGTGCGCCTCTGCCCCTAGAATATTTTTCACCATAATTCTTTTCAAATGGAGAGGGATGTTACCTTTCTCAAGCATCTCACATAGTTATTTGCTCTGTGTTAACAAAGACCACACCCATTTTACCGGAATGATAAATTGTTAGAATCAACTGTCCATGTCAGGGGTCAGTGTTAAGTTTAATGGGATTCAATACAATTGTCAGAATTGTTTAAACAGCATCCAGGTTCGATTATCAACATTAGCTTACCTAATGCGACAAGTCCGGATATATTGTGGTAATAACACGGAGGAGAGGATCTAGGGCCAGTGGGATCCAGGGGAAAGAGCCAGCATAGTGCAGAAATGGTGCCCTGCAGGGAACACAGCGAGAGACACAATGTGAGGCTACCCTGGAGGTCAGAGAATATACGACTCTGACATGCTAAAGGCTTTTCCTAAGGACATCATACTCAAGTTTTAGAATGACGACTATTGTGAACTGTTGAGTGACTAGCACATCCCACTTCGCTCCAGTGATCAACAAATCCATCCATCCATCAGTGACATTAATTGCCGCCGGTATTTTGTATCTGATCACGATCCAGAAGAGCAGTATGCTAACCTCATGCTCCTCCATACAGTGACGTCTATCGTCTGACGATGAAGAGGCGATCGATCGGTACCTTTGGAACTTCAGAGGAATGATTGGACGGAGTTAGGTAGTTTGGTGGTATTTTATATAATCGTCACAATCATCACTCGTGCAGAGATGCCTATCTAAGACGTGTTATTTACAATGACGTCTCACATGGGATGTTTATAGCAAAAAATTATTCATTTACAGTAAATCGTGACAGACTGACCACGTTATATACAATCGGTTAGCTCTCAGACTTTACTGCTTTGCGTGCTATGTCACTGCAATATAACGTGGCTCACCTCTACAGTACCCCGAACAGCGACCAAGTTATTCTCCAGTCGCAGACCCTCGTCTTTCTCCCCTCCCAAACACCGGGAGAAAAACTTCTTCATGCGGCGGAACATTGCTGTAACGATATCAAACAGCACATTAGACATGACCAGACCGTGTCTACGAGTAAGTTTTGCTGGTACTTTTTCTCTGAAGAGAATAAATTTGTTTTGATAGAAACTAGCTGAAGGCTAATGTATTAGACTAAATTTAATTAGCAAGTCATTACAATACTACAATGGTTTCAGATATACAGCTCAAATGGCTCTGAGCTCTATGGGACTTAACATCGGTGGTCATCTGTGCCCTAGAACTTAGAACTACTTAAATCTAACTAACCTAAGGACATCACACACATCCATGCCCGAGTCAGGATTCGAACCTGCGACCGTAGCGGTCACGCGGTTCCAGACTGAAGCGCCTGTAACCGCATGGCCACACCGGCCGGCAATCAACATGATAAAAAATTATCATTAATCACTTCGCTCACAAAAATGTATCTTCTGCTCTTAAGGTACTGCCTAACCTCACCATCGTATATCGTGCGAAATACTGAAATAACAGTTAAATATATGTCAGGAAAAAAAACAATAATCGCTAAAAGTTTCTCCATTGATAAAATAACCTGTGGCCTCAAGTTACCCCCTCCCCCCAATAAACAACACCGTCGTATATCGCGACATATTTGGAATAAACAGCATATTTTACAAACTTTGTAAATTACAATAGTAACTAACACAAACACAGATAGCATTTAACAACAGACCGCTTACACGCTCTGCAACGTAAAGTCATGACGTCAAGAGGACGTCATGGGTGAAACCACACGGATAGAATCTGAAAGAGCACTTGACAAAGTTGTCACTGTTGAACTAAGCTGTTAATTTGAGAATACATGATGAAAGCACATGAACTTAAAAAAATTAAGTGTAGAGGTCTAACTCTAGAAGTAACCACCTGACGTTTGAAACCCCATAAAAAATTTAATCGAAATGCTATTTCACGTTATTACTGTTAAGAACTTCATATTCCGTAATCACACCACACTCCTCCACATGCTTCAATTTTCCAGTACTTCTCCACTAATACACATTCATTTATTAGCTTTTAAGATATTCTCACTCGAGATGATTGTGTATACTCAATAAATATACAAAGTTAAATCAATAGCTCATACCTACTGCAGGTACGATGCAGCTGGCCTCTGAAGCTGGGCGTTCGCTTCGCTGAGAGCTTCTAAAGCTCCTCGAGAACTTTAAAATGTTTCGCTAGATGTGCTCGAAACACAAAATACAACACTGCAAGACTTAATTCACAACAGAAGCTTCGTACACTCAATAACTCGCAGAACGAATTCGTATGAATACTTCTAGTACTCTAAAGAATACGGAAGTAATTGCTAGGCAACGGTCCACAATGGTTCAAGTGACATGGCATTGTTGTTAGCATACACTGTGATGAACATTAAGTAGCAACCCCGGTAACTACAGAGCACATCGCTATATAGAGACGTCGATATCCATGGTTAAATAAGAACGGCATTTAAATTTTAAACAATTTAAATCTATGTAAGACGAAATAACCATGTTTTGGGATCGAGAGATATCCAGAAGTATGGAAATAATGAAACCGCCCGAATAGCCTATAGATTCCCATTGGAATTCTTATTTAGCAGTTCGAGGTGCGTGAGAAGAGTAATGAGACTGACAATACTCTGAGCGGTCTGGCCGCGCTGTGTTGTTCTACTGCTGTAGCGAACGGTTTGCAATCTCTTCTAATTGCTGAGTACGCCACCACATGGTTTTTGAAAGCGCAATCGGGGAAGTTGTGTTTTTGTTGCGTGTTGTAAAAGTGGAAAAGTGTAATTTGGAGGAATGTTATGCCATCAAGTGTTAAACTTGGGGCACCAGCGAAAGTGATCCTCTCAGAATTGAAACAAGCCTATGGGGAACATTCCTTATCAGTAGTCCAAGTTTCTGTGTGGCACAAATCATTTCTGGAAGGCCGAGAACACGTTGAAGATGGACCTCGTTCAGGGTAGACCTTCAGCTTATAAAATCGACGAAAACGTCGAACGTATGCGTTCTCTTGTGACATCAGACCGGTGTGTAAAAATAAAGGTGATGGATGACATGGTTAAACATTTTCAGCATGCATCAAATTTGCATCGGAGTTTTGCACGTACGAAAGATTTATGCCAAACGGTGCCAAAAAACCTCACAACTGAGCAGGAGGAGAATGGAAGAAACGTGTGCGTTGTCCTCTTGAGACGACTGCCCATGGTCACGAATGGTTCAGTTGTATAATCACAGGTTATGAATCCTGAATTTCAAAGTACGATCCTGAGAACAAGAGGCAAAGTGAGGGGTGGAACACTGTGGAATCTCCTCGAGTGAAATGATTTCGAATCATCAAGTCAAAGGCCGAAGCAAAACTGATGTTTTGACAGATTTGCTTTCTTCCATATAGATTTGTTCATCCAGGACAAACTGTCAAACAACTGTGTTACAACGATGTCCTGGAAAAGCTCAGGAAAGTGGTGAATCGCCGGCCTGAGTGGCCGTGCGGTTCTTATTCGCTACAGTCAGGAACCGGGCGACCGCTACGGTCGCAGGTCCGAATCCCGCCTCGGGCATGGATGTGTGTGACGTCCTTAGGTTAGTCAGGTTTAATTAGTTCTAAGTTCTAGGCGACTGATGACCTCAGAAGTTAAGTCGCATAGTGCTCAGAGCCATTTTTGAAAGAGGTGAATCGAGTGAGATCAAACATTGCAGATTGGACGGCGCATCATGATAACGCCCATGCCACATGGCCACTTCCATCACGGATTTTTTGACATCAAAAGGCATTCCTGTTGTTCCACAGACTCCCCCCATTCACAGAAACGTGGTAACTGTGACTTGTTTTTTTTTTCCAATTTCGGAAAATGTCTTAAAAGGATTTCATTTTGGGACTCTGGAGAATATTTAAGAGCATATGACCGACATGGCAAAGGCCCTACCAGTTGAAGGCTTTCTACGCTTCTACCGATACCGGGGAACAACGACTTCGCCGGCCTATAGCTGCCGATGGGAACTAATTTGCAGGAGACATTATTGTCGTTTGAAAGAAATAAAACCTTGGTATACTAGAAATCAGTCTCACTGCTTTTCTCACACGCCTTATACTCCAAGATATTGATTCACATATCTTGCGTAACAGAAGAGAAAAACTCTTTTGTTAAGCTGCCAGCTTCCCTCGATACGATGCAATGCACTTGCCAGGAGTTCCAAAATAAATGTTTCTTCACACAAGGAAAAAAATTCCAGCAACACTAATCTCCAGCATCGCAGGGAGTACGTGTGCGTAATTCACAAGAGAGAAAGATTGCTTACACCGTCATCATTGCGGAACTAAGCATTTAATTTGATAATACATGATGCATGGGCACGAACTTGGCCAAAAACAAAGTACAGAAATGTGCCTCTACAAGTAAACATCCAACCTTTGAAACTGCATAAAAAAGTAAAACAATGTTCTATTTCACACTGCATACCGTTAATAACGGCATGTTCTGAGATGATACCACACTCCAGCACCCGCATCAATTTTCCAGTAATTCTCCGCTATATACTCAGCCATTAACAAGTTTATACGATATTCTGTATGACAAATAAATAGGTGGTAGTTAAACCAACGGCTCATACCTCTTGCAGCACAACGCAGCTCGCCTCTGAAGCTGGGCGTTCGCTTTTCTGAAAGCTTCTAAAGCTCCTCAAGAACTTTAAAATGTTTCGCTAGATGTGCTCGAAACACAAAATGCAAGACTGCAATAATTAATTCACAACTGAAGCTCCTTACACTCAATAACGAATTCGTATGGATACTTCGAGTACTCCAAAGAATACGGAAGTAATTGCTACGCAACGGTCCACAACGGTTTACGTGAGATGGCATTGTTGTTTACATACCCGAGATCCTCCCCTGGTAGCTGAGTGGTCAGCGCGACGAAAGTCATAACTAAAGACCCGAGTTCGTTTCACGGCTGTGTCGGGAGATTTTCTCCGCTCAGGGACTGGGTGTTGCGTTGCCCTTATCATCGTTATTTCATCCCCATGGACACTCAAGTCGCCGAAGTGGCGTCAACTCAAAAGACTTGCACCAGGCGAATGGGAGGCCCTAGCCACACGGCATTTCCATTTTATCAGTAAACCGAAATCCCAGTAAAGCAATATCGTTTAGCAACGTGGATATAAATGTTAGACAACCACTGAAACAAAATATTATATACGTCAATTGTACATTTCAACTTCTCATAAAATTGCATCGAAGCATAACGACGTCGAATGCTGATGCCCTCGATCCCGCTTTTAGTCATGTATTGAAATGTTATGTCACGCGTAAAAATTGATTCCTTCAGCGCATGTGACTTCCACCAGATTCGACGTCCGTTTGTGTGACTCCACTATTTGTTTCCTAGTGTAGTGATTTTCTATATCGAAACCTGGTTGTCAAGGGAAGGCCGTAATCATTTACTATTGGTTGCCTTTAACAGTTACACACATTTATTATTAAAGAAGAAGTTCCAGACTCAACAATAAATTAAAAAATACCACGCTTTATTAATGAAGGAATAAACGACAGTGTAAATAATAGTGTTTTCAGTACGTTACAATTTAGCAAATCACCATAAAACCCTGATACTGATAACGTTTAAAAAGAAAAAAACAAGGCACTGTGATGATGACTGAAGGCCTTACACTCCAAGAAAGACAGTAAATTAAGAATGTTTAAGAACTCGCTGCAATTACAACTTACAGGTATTGAAATATTAAAAGTAAGAGCCCACAAACACAGTAGAAGGTATCAGACGCAACGAATGGCAGAAAATAAGGTTTTAAGGCTTACTGCTAAAACAGAAATATCGAATTAATTTTTCACAGCAAATGACCACAATCATGACTGAAGGCCTTACACGCCAGGAACGGCAATTATATAAAAAATTTAGAAACCTACTGTGAAACAGCAAATAAAAGCAAAGGTTAATTAAAAGAAACAAGCAATTGACGACGAAACAGGTGAAATAATATGATGGTAATCTTGTAACACAACCCTTACACTGCTAGATTTATTCCAGAGGCGGCCAGAATTATTAACTAGACATACGTAACGTTTTAATGTAGGCATTACAGGGTATGGTAATCAATAATACAGTAATAAAACACAAGGACCAGTCACAGACGATACTCCAGGAAATGACCTCTGAGAAGGTCCGGCAACAAACACTTTCGCGTGCGTTGGAACAAAACGCCAAAGCCGGAACCGTCGGAGTGCACTACGCCCCCAGAATACTGTGCTCAGAGCGCCCAGAAAGGGAACACTGCCACCAGAGTAGAAGAATCACAAACGGCCTACAATCAAGAAAGCTGTCAAAACTACACACCTTACCGGACAGCAGCGGCAGGACGAGGAAACGTACACTGTTGTTACATACACTAACTCCCAGGGCAGGTAACTGGGGCGTTAGCGGCCACCAGGCAGGAAAAATACCGCTGGTTGAACTTAATTTGCAATAAACTGAACGCAGTAAATAGTAATAAGAAGTCGAGGAAAGTTAATCAGATCCGCCTTCCCCAAGCACTCTACTCGCTGCTCTTTGCCTCAGCGACAGTACGAGCATCAACATGAACCCAAGTCACTGGAGAATCACGAGATGTCACAATGGCGGAAGTTTCTCAGCTTGAATTGAAATTTACCCATCTTAAAGCCTGCAGAATCTGGTTTACGATGAGGTCGTACACCCTCGTGACCACAGCCCTTCCATCTGGCAGTCCATGAGCGCTGCCAGCGGTCCCGGCGTGTTCTAGCACTGGGCGGACGTGGCTCCTCCTGAGTGCCCAACCGATCAGCCACACTCACACGACACGGAAAAACATCCACGTCGCCCCAAAGATAGGGCAATAAATTACTACATATAGATAACCGCCGCTGCTGCCACTAGCGGACCGGAAACGCTTGTGAAACGAGTGGCGCCAGACAAGACGAGAAGAAGACAAACAACCGCAACCATGTCAACTAAAGGATACGGTCTGGCCTGCAACGGTGGAAACCTACAAACAGCACCAACGCGAGCAGCAGCACGGCTCGTATACCCTTCGATTAATCTCCTCATCGCGAAAATGGAAGACTTGCCAATGCGACGCATCACATGTCTCATACATATTGTTATTGGCCTCGTCCATGTTTTTTACTGCTTTGTTAATACAATCTAATTATAAATTGAACGAGTGTCCTTTTTACACAGGGTGGTCCATTGATAGTGACTGGGCCAAAGATCTCAAAAAATAAGCATCAAACGAAAAAAACTACAAAGAACGAAACTCGTTCAGCTTGAAGGGGGAAACCAGAGGGCGCTATGGTTGGCCCGCTAGATGGCGCTGCCATAGGTCAAATGAATATCAACTGCGTTTTTTAAATAGGAACCCCCATTTTTATTACATATTCGTGAAGTACGTAAAGAAGTATGAATGTTTTAGTTGGACCACGTTTTTCACTTCGTGGTAGATGGCGCTGTAATAGTCACAAACGAATAAGTACGTGGTATCACGTAACATTCCGCCAGTGAGGACGGTATTTGCTTCGTGATACATTACCCGTGTTAAAATGGACCGTTTACCAACTGTGGAAAACGTCGATATAGCGTCGATGTATGGCTGTTGTGATCAAAATGTCCAATGAGCGTGTGCTACGTATGCTGCTCGGTATCCTGGACGACATCACCCAAGTGTCCGGACCATTCGCCGGATAATTGCGTTATTTAAGGTACCAGGAAGTGTTCAGCCACATGTGTAACGTCAACTACGACCTGCAACAAAATATGAAGCCCTAGTAGGTGTTTTAGCTGCTGTCGCCGCCTAACCGCACATCAGTAGCAGACAAACTGCGCGAGAATCGGGACTCTCAAAAACGTCGGTGTTGAGAATGCTACATCAACATTGATTGCACCCGTACCGTATTTCTATGCACCAGGAATTTCATAGCGACGACTTTGAACGTCGTGTACAGTTCTGCCACTGGGCACAAGAGATATTACGGGACTATGACAGATTTTTTGCACTCGTTCTATTTAGCGACGAAGCGTCATTCACCAGCAGCGGTAACGTCAACTGGCATTATATGCACTATTGCGCCATCTCTCACAAAACGAAAACAGGGTCCAACAAAAATATTCATACTTCACTACATACTGTACGAATATGTAATAAAACTGGTGGTTCCTATTTTAAAAACCGCAGTTGATATCCGTTTGACCTATGGCAGCGCCATTTAGCAGGCCAACCATAGGGCCATGTGGTTTTCCCCTTCAAGCTAGACAAGTTTCGTTCCTTGTAGTTTTTTCGTTTGACGCTTATTTTTTGAGACATTTGGCCCGGTCACGATCAGTGGACCACCATGTATATTTTTATTGAAGTTCTCCTAAAAAGAATCATTTTAAAATGCGAACTTCAAAATAAGCTGGGCTGGGTTTGAGAACAGAGGCCCAACATGCTGCCTTGAAAGGTACTCTTCCGTTCTGGAACTTTTCCTTGAATTCCCAGGCGGAAGGATACTAGCCGCAAGATAAGATGCTGCATAGATTCTCCGTACGGTCGCCAATGCGATGTCGAGGCAGGTGTGGAGGCAGTGGAGGGAGGAAGTCTCCTTGTCACCGAGTCCTGCCTGCTGTTTCGACGTCCTAGGCTACCAACTTCAGGTCAAGCTTGATCAGATCACAGCTGGAGTATTTCGCAGGAGCTGGCGTCATACTAAATTACCCATGGAGCTGATGTAAATCGTAACTATAGGTACCTGTCGTTAGATAAGATTAGAAAAGTCTACATTTCAACAACATTGGTTTGTAGCATTATGTTACAGTAGCATTACGTTACAGTCTGTTAAGCAGAAAATCTCCTGCTCACTCTCCATTGCCAAAATACACCTACCGTCATATCACTCAGTTATCCTTTCAAAGCGGACGTTCTACAATACAGTGCCGTGCAGTGGAGAGCTTCACTCTTTATCACAATGCATGCATATTTCACGTTGGAAAGCAACAAGTAATTTTTAACGTTATCAATGTTAGACGATCTGTTTCAGTAACTAATGAAAGTATAAATAGTTTTATCATTTCAAATTTTGTTCGGTGGTTCAGAAAGTAAGTATCAGTCTAGGCCATAGGCAGTGGCGGAACACCGAGACGAGTGCGGGAAACCAATATTATTTCAAGAAGCCCGCGTCCTGGCGAAACAGCCTCTCACTTTCAATAGAAAGGTTAGAGAGGCGATAGAAATAGCCAAAAGACCCGCCAACATGAATAGAGAGGACGGGTACAAGCTTCCGAGGTCTTGGCTGCCTGCAATAACAGGGCTACGGAGCGGCGGCAGAGCCGTGGCGGCCCATGCAGACACGCGGAGAGCCGCAGTAGTGGTCGCGAGCACACAAAGCAATGGCACGCCGCAGCCGGCTTCTGGACAGCATGGAAACAGTGTGACGTCACAGCCATCACCTGTTCGCTATTCGTCCGTCTCCTCCAATGGGGTGGATTAAAATAAAGACCAATAGAAAACAGCTATTTCAGCCAATGACAGACAATAAAGGAAACACCAATAAAGCATACCTTTCGCCCCTCCTCCTCCTCCTTTTACAGCCAATCAAGTAACGACACGGTTTTCTCGTGCAGCTATTTAAGGAACCAAGTGTGTTCATTTAGCAGTTAACGTAAGGCCCTGACGAAGGCTAGCTGCAACGCTGGCCGAAACGTTGGCGCATTTTCAAATTATGACGATGCGGTCTGATACCCTGAAGAATTTTATTGAAGAAGACAACGGCCGCGGAAGCCTACGCTTACAATCATGTGAATAACTTCACACTTTTCTGTATTCAGGGTCACTTTTCGCACCATACAGATATCTTATGTAAATCATTTTGAAAGTCGCTTTGATCATCTGATAACTTTACAAGAGGTAAATGACAGCATCAACTGCAAACAGTCTAAGTAGGCTACTCAAATTGTCTCCAATGCGATTAATATACATCAGGAACAATAGAGGGCCTATAACACTTCCTTGTGGAACGCCGGATATTACTTCTGTTTTACTCGATGACTTTCCGTCTATTACTACGAACAGTGACCTTTCTGACAGGAAATCACGAATTCAGGCGCACAACTGAGGCGATACTCCGTAGGCCAGCAGTTTGGTTAGAAGACGCTTGTGTGGAATGGTGTCGAAAGCCTTCTGGAAATCTAAAAGTATGGAACCGATTGACATCCCCTATCGATAGCACTTATTACTTCATGAGTGTAAAGAGCTAGTAGTGTTTCACAAGAATGATATTTTCTGAATCCGTGCTGACTATGTGTCAATAAATCGTTTTCTTCGAGGTACTTCATAATGTTCGAATACAGTATATGTTCCAAAACCCTACTCCAAATCGACGTTAGTGATATATGCCTGTAATTCAGCGGATTACTCCTACTTCCCTTTTTGGGTATTGGTGTGACTTGAGGAATTTTCCAGTCTTTAGGTACGGATCTTCCTGTGAGCGAGTGGTTGTATATAATTGCTACATATGGTGCTATTTTATCAGCATACTCTGAGAGGAACCTGACTGGTATACAATCTGGACAGAAGGGCTTGCCTTTATTAACTGATTTGAGCTGCTTTGTTTCACCGAGGATATCTACTTCTGTGTTTCTCATATTGTCAGTTGCTCTTGATTGGAAGTCAGGAATATTTACTTCGTCTTCTTTGGTGAAGGAGTTCCGGAAAACCGTATTTATTAACTCTGCTTTAGTGGCACTATCATCAGTAACTTGACCGTTGTTATCGCGCAGTGAAGGTATTGATTGCGTGTTGCCACTGGTGTTGTTTATGTATGACCAGAATCTCTTTGCGTTTTCTGCCAGATTTCGAGACATAATTTCGTTGTGGAAATTATTTAAAGCATCTCGCATTGAAGTAGGCGCCATATTTCGAACTTCTGTAAAACTTTGCCAATCTTGGGGATTTTGCGTTCTTTTAAATTTGGCATGCATTTTCCGTTGCTTCTGCAATAACGATCTTACCCAATTTGTGTACCATGTGGGATCAATACAATCACTTTTTATTTTATGTGGTATATATCTCTCAATTGCTGTCGATACTATCTCTTTGAAAACATTCCTCACATTTTCTATACTTACATGATCAGATCGGGAGGGGTGAAGACTGTCTTTTCAAAAGGTGTTAGTGCATTTTTATCAGCTTTTTTAAACAGATATACTGTGCGTTTCTTTTTCTCCGCAAAATAGAGGAGGAAAGGAACATAAGGAAAACGACGTTTGCAGTTCAGCAAGGTTCGCAGGAGAGCTCCTGTAAACTTTGGAAGGTAGGAGACGAGGTGCTGGCAGAAGTAAAGCTGTGAGTATCGGGCGTGAGTCATGCTTCGGTAGCTCAGATGGTAGAGCAGTTGCCCGCGAAAGGCAAAGGTCCCGAGTTCGAGTCTCGGTCGGGCACACAGTTTTATTCGTGAACTGTTGGCATGTCTTCCCGCGTTTCGATACGGTTGTCTGTTGTTGCAACCTTCCTGTAGACAACAGACTATTGCAAACATTAATAGTTCTGTAGAGCTCCCCTGGGCTACATCTATCGATTTTTTCCCTTTAAGTTACAACTCTTATTACTGTTTGCCAGAACGTCCTGAACCCAGCCATTTGATCTGCTACTCGATAAGCTTTTATCAATGGCGTTTCGCGCAGATTTTTCTAGGGGTTCACTGGAGGGTTGTCTACAAAGTTTCAAATGACTAACACACATGGTTTAAAAACAGTAAAAAAGAACTACTCTACGGAAATACATTTACTTTACGATTGACTTTGTCTCGAATAATCCATTCTCCGTTCATTAAGATCAGAGATTCTGTCAGTGAAGCATTCATTGAATTCATTGAATTCTACAATGCTGCTGACAATGTCCTTCTCGATTGAGAGCGCTGCTACTGCTCTTAGCAGCTGCTGACTCACAGCACGAAGCAGAAAACCTTCAGGTCCGCGACAGACGATGTCGCCGTTATGGTAACAGTCACTTTCAGGAGTTTCGTTGTCTGACTACAATATTTCTGCAAATCATTTAAGAATAGGGATTGCAGAAATTTCTAAACTCATTCCTCGTGTTTGATATCAGAACTTTTGTTCTCAGTTTATTGCCTTCAAGGATGGGATTTATTTTGCAAGACGCCTGTAGCAATGTTTGCAGAAAGTGACCTGCATACAACACACACGTTTCGGAATTAAATAAAATTGCAGCTACGACATATGTGGTAAATTTAAAGCTTTCAGCAACTTGAGCAACAATTTTAACTCACACTTCTTTCGAAAAAGCCGTTATTTAATTCATTTTCCTGTCCACATCTCTGTGCAAGCTGCAGCAGCTCTCTGCATGTGGAAATCAGATACGTTAGCTCGATTATATTTTTGCAGTCTTCTACCCCTTGTTGTACACACAGTGGCTCAACTATTCATTTTTGTAATTGGCTGTACAATGCTGCAATGTTGGCACAGTGAGATTGTAAATACAGACAACCAAAATTGAAATGCTGGTGCCTTCATTTCAGACGTTGCACTGTTGCTGAAATAATTATAGTGGTTTGTCGAGATGGAATCTCAGTTTTCTCCAGGCATTCTACAAGTCACTATTTTCATACACAACTTGCACAGTCCTTGATTTACAATTCCACCCTGAGTAGGAAACATGGCAGACTTCCTTACTCAGTATGTCAATCACACACTGTGAAGAATGTAGGAAAAACTAAGAATCTCACTAAAGTCAACGAAATATCTTCTAACGTCCCTATTTGCCTCTCTGCATAGGTTACAATCAGATCCTGCGTTTCGGCATGAAAGTGAACTACATAGGCATGTTCAAAATGTTTATTCAGAAGAGTCTGTGCACCTGAAAGACGACCACTCATGACACCTGTGCAATTGTAGCTCTGAGAAATAACTATACTCTGATTTCTCTAAGCGATTATCCTAAATTTTTTAACTCTGTTCGTGAGGTGTCTTGAATGTCAAAGACCTTGCTACAGATATCACGTTAGAGGAAACATATCTGACTACTATGATAAAAAGTGAAATTGTTGAAATCTCACTGTCGTACCTGCGCTAACTGGTACAGAATCAGTGACAGCAATTTTCTTTTTTGCTCTGACATAGTAAACATCCATCATACAAGAAAAAATAAAATGTTGAAAATGTTTACATGTGCCTTTGAAAACAGCAGCCTTCTAAAGATGATCGCTACTTACAGTATCATGTCCAGCAGTGAAACCTAAATGTAATCTAGAAGACGTTGGGAAATTCCTGGATTTGATGAGTTGCTGCATCCATAATTTCCAAGAAGTGCAAGCTCAGAAACACAATAAACTACAACAGATCACAGAGTGTGTAACGATATTGGCGAATCTGATCATTGTGCCTAGAACCTGTGTATCGGGAGAATGACTCATGCATGCACAGTGACAGATGGTCTGGAAGCGGGTTCATTCGGGTACGTAGTTCCAATTTTCATCCACCAGAGAACAGTAGTGCACAGACACATTCAAGAAACAGGTCAAGAGCACGTTTTTGCGAATTATTCTGTTTATTTCCTGAAGCCCTTTTGTTTATTTATCTCTGTACAGTTTTGTATATGCTTGTAGTAGTGTCAGTGATGCGCGAATGTGGTCAAAAGAAAACATGTAGATCACTGCTCTACTGAAGGACGTTGTACGATGGGGAAATTTTTAACATAATATGGCAAGTCAGTTTATGGTAAATGGAAAGCTAATTCGAGTGCAAATGAAAATAGTAAATAACTTAAAGTATAAACAAAATATCAGAATGCTAAATATTTATTTCGGGAAAAAGTACAGTTCGAAAGCATGTTATTTGTTTATTGGTTGGTCATGAAAAGAGCGGACTAACAAGAGAGAATAATGTTTTTCTATTGGCCTTAAAGAAAACTGACGAATCAGAACAGAGTATTCTTCGTTCCTCATTTCTCTTGGAGATACAGAAAGGTTTCTGCAGTCTAGAGTACTCGGAGCACAACCTCTCAATGGGATGGTCGTGTGTAGTAAGAGGTCCGAAGTAAGTTATAATTTGCCGGTTATCGTTGTGCTACTCTCCTCAAAAGTGCTTTAAGGTGAAGGCAATGTGCTTGTCTGAGTGTACGGATTTATAAGCAATTTACTGTAGGAGAACAATCCGTGCTTAGTGCTTAGTAGATTTCGGGGAATACGTTAAGATAAACTTGCTAACGTGAATGAAAGTATTTTACGCATACTGTGTTAAGACTAGCACGGTCTTAGAAGTGTACGTATACAATATCAATGTTAAGAATATAGCAAAGTTTGGCCAGTACTTCCACCTTTCACACGAAATTAAGACCTTTCCCGATTCTTGGTATAGTTACGTTGTATGATGCCCGGTGCGAATTGAAATACCGTAGGATTCTGCTCGGCTTTCATACCGCCGATCTGCTGCAGTGAGTTCACTGGTAGCTGCAGATAAAGGACGGAAGGAGCCGCGTCGCCACAGTGTCTTCCCATTGGCTGCCTACAGGCTCTATTTAGTTGTTGTGTAAAACCACTTTCCCTAAAATATTGTGATCTGGACAAATCCGTCATTTTTTCTGTTTGTCTTCTGTGACAAATGTATGAAATCAACAACACCTCACAACTAAGTACTTTTCTGTCATAGAGGCAGAAGAATGGATGATTTTAAATTTAAAAGTTTTATCTACTGTAGTATTCTGTCAGATGAATATTTCTGTGGGATCCACTGCTCCACTTGCCACAAGACGAACCGACGCTTGCTCGTACTTTGTTCACTAAACGAGAGTGCGACAGGGCGAAGTGATTGAAAACAGCATTAACCTGGGTCTCGATCTCTTCTGCTCTATCTCTTATTGACGATGATATTGAACTGAATGTCTCAGGATGTCTGTTTGTGCAATCCGTAATGATTTTTGTAGAAAATCTTCCTCGATCTCGAAGAAGGTCGTAATGCGTGATCATAAAACATGTTCCACATTTCCAGAACCGAACGGAGTCAGTGATATAGGCCAATAACTATGTGTGTTTGTTGAAAACGCGGTTGACCTGCCCTTTTTTTCAGACGCTTAGGTCCTTTCGTTGGCCAACTAACAACGACAAGTTACTGTTCAAAGAGGAGCTATGACCAGTACTCCATTCTTCGCCAGCGTATATTCCTGTGTGTGGTTTCTGTTCTAAAGGTACTAGAAATTTGCGTACAGTAAACGTATCCCATGGCTCACCACATGTAAGTTCTCAAAGCTCTGCGTGGTAGTAAGGAACTGGTGCGATTGAAAGTGGGCATTAATGTTAGACTGGAAAAGTTAATTAGAGCTATTGCTTCTTGGATTATTCAGTGGTTAGTAAGTTGGCAACACCAGGGATCTTTCAAAAACAGCAGCATTTTGCAAAAAAAAGAGGCTCTGAGCACTATGGGACTTAACTTCTGAGGTCATCAGTCCCCTAGAACACACATCCATGCCCGAGGCAGGCTTCGAACTTGCAACCATAGCGGTAGCGCGGTTCCAGAGTGTAGCTAATAGAACCGCTCGGCCACCCCAGCCGGCACAATTTTGCACAAAAGCTACAAAATTCAGAGCTTAGCGCTGTGCGGTGAATAGAGGAACGAGTTTATTGGTATAGAGCCTTACGACAACATACACCCAAAGCGAAAACTATGGGAACGACAAAACTGCATGCGTCTCGGAGGGACATACATTCCTCATCAGATGCCTCCCGTATTACAAGCATGGAGATGTCTACCGCCAACAGGATGAAACGGAAAAGTGTATCAACTGCAGAGGCTGATGGTTGTTTCAGTAGACAACATTCTGTCGGCACGATACAATCATCGTCAGTCACTGCAGTGCAGAACTGCAGTACTATGGCGTTAATTTAACGAGTAAAATAAACTGACTCTGGAAAGACAGAATGCAAGTGATGTGACAAAACAGTAATTGTCTCGACCTGAAACTACGATATCACCTGTCGGGCTTGAACTTTGACGTATTGGTGTTGTGGCGGGTGACGTCACACGTGTGCAGAGCGTTGGTTTGTTTTCGTTAGGGACGATTCTATTGACACCTTATGCTGTGTTTGTAGTCTATATTGGATATATACATAGTGGTGCAAATTTTGATGGAATGAGCATGTTACTGGATCAACCAGATTAGTTACTTAAGAGAAAGATGCGTTTACGGTGTTCTCCGCTTACGCTCCTAATCAACTAGAGTTTAAACATTAACTTAGTTTGTCTTGGTAACGTGAGTACACAGTGATTACAACTTACGTGAACTTCGGCACATATTTTTTTCAAAGGTGAGTATTTACGAGTAATGTCAGGGATTTTGCAATTTTCTGTTGAGCTGTATTGGTGAACACATGTTACTGCATTTTGTCCATCTCGCAATGTAAACCTTTCTGTATCGGTATTGGAGTATTCGTTGTTGTTACCATATTTCGTTAACTTTCGCGATATTTGCTACCTGTACTGGTATTACTTTGTCGCTTTCTATACTGATATTTCTTTTTGTATTCTGTATTGATGTCTGGCTTTTAAGTTAGTTTATATGTATAGAGTGATATCTTCGATACCAGTTGAATTTATCTAATTTGATGCTTTACTTTTGCATTTTCGATGCAGACCTCTGCATGCTATTCTTCATCGTATTCTTCCGGTTGTTTTGTTTTGTATACGCCAGTATTTTTGGGGCTCTGTGGCTTTTACTTGAGAATATAACTCCTCAGATTCCCCTTCAGGCCCAATAATTATTATTTCGAATTTTTAAGTTTCTGAATTGATTTTTAAATTTTGGTTTTATAGGAACTGTTGAACATGACGTCCTAATCGCCATTTTTAAATCAAAGTTGTGTTGCATCTTGAGGCTAGTGATGATGTTATTTATCAAAGTGGATGGGTGATATCGAAGGCTCTCGTCTTCCCCAATAATTCACCACACTTGAGAGACAGTGCCGTTCCCCCGTCCGCGAGAGTTCGCCCCTGTTTGGTCTTAGGTGGGGAGGGGCACACACAGCGCCGGCCGTCACCTCCACATGAAATCACGTAATGCGTTTTTACGTCGCAGGGTGACAGTTATTGGACGGGTGAAGTAATTGCATCGGTTAAACGCTCGAGCGATGTGATGTAGTGCTGTAACGACATAACAACACAAGTTTTCGCGCCAGATGTAAGCATTCCCGTTATACAGTAGTAGGCAAACATAAGTTCTTTACATTCTGTAATTTCCTGCAGGCGATTTTATCGAGTGCGCTACTGCCAAGGCACCCATGTTGATTAGCTTGATTCTGTTTAGAGCGAAGATAACAGAATATCTTGTAGTAGTGAATCCTGTCGTAGGTGTTCTACAGATGAGCAGGATGAAGCCAGAGCATTGTCGACTAGGACTACTCTTACATGGGCTGAGTTACTTACGAGAGTGTATACTGTGGAAAGTCATTTTGACTTCTTATGGGAATTTTGTGGATTGTCACCGGGAGACGTGTGTGGAGCTTTTTAAAAAACGACCAACGTTTATTTCCCGTTTTAATTATAGGACTATTCTACGAAATGTACGAAACTAGTACGATCAGGAAAAACACGTAGTTCGTTAGATGCCAACTGACGATACATCAGGGTATTATTTTGGTCCCTTCCTGGGTTAAAGAACACATGCTACTGGTCACTGTTACAGAAAGTTTTTTAAGTACAATTACTGTTGGCGATTACTTTGATTTTTGCAGTGTTATGTGTTATGTGATTGTTGTGAATTTTACAAAATGCAGTAGCTTTGTTTTCACAGTTTGGCTTAGGAGGCCAAAAGTTTCCTTGTGAGACGCTCACAGTTTCTCTGAGAGATAGCTACAGAGTATCCGACAATCACAGAGGAGGAGTGCTCCAAGCTGCAACTGATTTGGAAATTATTGTATAGTTCGGCATACTTTGAAACTCGACAGGAAGGCCGGTCGGGGTGGCCGAGCGGTTCTAGTCGCTACAGTTGGAGCCGCGCGACCGCTACGGTCGCAGGTTCAAATCCTGCCTCGAGCATGGATGTGTGTGATGTCCTTAGGTTAGATAGGTTTAAGTAGTTCTAAGTTCCAGGGGACTGCTGATCGGTGAAGTTTTATTCCTACCGGAACTGAATATCATGTAGCCCACACATGTTTCTAGTGGGGCTTATTAAATTTAAATTGTATCGAATGAAGAATAAGCTAAAATGCATCAGCTTATTTGTTGTGGTGGCAATATATTTAGAAAATACGTTAAAATGGTACATACCAGCAATCTACTGAACGAAATCACAAGAATAAACAAATTCAGGAGGTGTGTACCAAACTTTTTTGTAACTATTAGGAAGAGAGTTATTGAAATGTAATAGTCACAGTGCTGTTCAAGGTAGAATAAAATTGTGTGGAGTTGTATGCTTGTATTTAGCGGTAGACGGTTTTGCTATCACATTATTCTGGAAAAGAAGATATTACAGTCTGGCAGACCTTTAGCACAGTGTAACCAAGAACATTCTGAAAGTTGTTTAGAAAACTGTGACGAATACAATTCACATTACTATTCCATTATCTTACTGCATAACACCGAGACATCTTAAAAAGAAAAATTATTTGTTTCACCGTATTTTGCTTCCATATCTGAAAACTATCAAGTGCAGTACCGAACTACCTATTAATTTTACTTTATGTCAACTTATCCTAGTCTTTTGTGCTGTAGGCGGTGAGTTGTTACCTGCCATTTCCATTTTTTATGTATTCCTTCTACTGTTAGCAGCTACTATGAACTACATTGTGCTTGATCATAGGGACTAGAAAATACTCCTTCTTTTACTGTTGAATTTACGTGTGTGTACCAAACTTTTTGGCCTAAAGGTACTAGGCATTTCAGAAGTCTGTAATATACATTATATTTCTGATCAGTTTTTATCTACGCATAATGTAAACTGCAACTGACTAAAAATGGTCCAAATATTAGCAATGTTATCATGAAATCATTACTGGGTTTAAGGCACACATCCTGATTTCGTCATATTTACTATGCAACAAACATTCTCTGTACCATTTTTGCTTCTTTTCTGACTGCGTTATTATTTCACACAAAAGTCCTTAGAAACATGTAAAGTAAGTAACTTAACATTGTTATCTTACGAAGTACGTTAAAATTCTCCAAATATTATTAAACTATTTCATAGTTTTTGAGACAGAATTACTGTGTGATTTTCTTCGGGTTCAGGTTAACTGTACAGCCATGAATATTGCCTAATACTTTAGACTGTGACGAAATCCTAGCGTGAAGGTGATCCAGACTTATGTGCTGCGCATCTGGCTCATGTCGTACCCCCATATATATCCCAAACGATTCTTCTTTAGTTTTGGTGAAATAAATAAAAAATGAAATAAAAACGTGCTTCTGCAACAGCATTTTCCTTTGCAACATTAGCCCCGAAAGTAAATTTTAACGTCATAACAAATCATAGTGCATAAGGGCCAAAGTATAAATAGCAGCGGTAATGAACTCTCTCTGAATTCTCAGTCGATCTTAAGGCACCATTAATTTCTTTGTTTACTCGTTTGAGGTTACAACCACATGCTAATCAATTGCTGTTTGCCAATGCAGTTCAGTGAATTGCAACATCAGTTTGATTACACTAAGCGTGCTTCTATTTATGTGTCCCACGCAAAGACACTCGCCATGCTTCTGTTATAAGCAGCATCTGAGTTTGTTTACATACCTACTACTTCATAAACAGATACACAGATAAGCCAGAATGTTATGGCCGCCGATCTACTGTCGATATAAATCCGTTCAGGCGATAGCAGCGACACATGGCGAGGAATGACTGCTAGTCAGACAAACGCACGATGCATGTTGTATATCACAAGGGCAAGAGCGTGATGGAATGGAGTGTGTTGAGCGGTTCGATGAACACAGTCCCGATTTCCAGTTGATGTGCTGGCTCTCCTATCTCGACACATCTAAACCCGATCGAAGACATCTGGGCATGTGGCGTCAGAGCTCATGGCACCCCTCCCCGGAATTTACGGATTTAGGTGACTTGTGTGTGCAGATGTGATGCCAGCTCCGTCCACTGACCTACCAAGGCTTCACTGCATCCCTGCCACGACACGTCCACGTTGATACCCGTGCCAGAGGTGGACATACCGGCTGTTAGGTACACGGTCATAATGTTGTAGCTGATCAGTGAAGTTCCTACGTTAAAGTATAGACAGTCGTTAATGAGTGAAAAATGTATGCTGAGGGCTTCAAATGTTGATTACCTTTTAGTTCCTGCGTGTGTAGGGCCATATTACTTGTGGCTCACTGTGTTGAATAGTAGATGTCGGGATTATGGAGACTACTTTGTTGTCCTTAGGAGCAGTGATTTTGTAGTCACTCTAGTCTTTTGAGTGTTATCGTTAATGTCATTGATTTTCCTACTCTTTTTAGAATTATACTTAGTGTCAATGATATTTCTGTTAAACGTAGTTGGCAAATGTTAATGTTGCACAAAACAGTTTCTTCCATTTCAATCGACGGAGAGGTAATGACAGATGCAGCTCGCATCGGGGACAGACTCGAACGAGTTTTATTCCGGAGAACCTTCCATTTGTTTCCATTAATCTACTAAGAGGAACCACCGAAATGTAGATCTTGTTGGTCGGAAGAGAATATGAACCACAGTCAACCGCAATGTGAGCCGTCTACATTACCACAACGCCGCCTATTGCAAATAAAACAAATAACGAGACTTGTTATATCATCATTCCAAAGGTTTATTCGATTGGTAACTGTGGTTTCAGGTGGTATTGGCCGCGGTATCGCGGTCGCACATATTAGCAGCCAGACGGTCTTCTCCAGACGTCGCGTTGGTGGTCACGCGTCAACACATTCAGCGTCTGGCATGGCGGCTCTCAAGAGCTGCGCGGTGTGATGTACAGACCTCCTAGGTGGGCGCGGAGGACACCGGAGTGATCTGCCGACAAATATAAATTTCAAAATTATAAACGTCGCCCTATTATGGTGAGTTGATATAACATAAGCAAAGGAAAGTGCTAAAATATCGTAGGACCATATGTTAATAAATGGTCATTTTCTGTATCCATAGAAGGGATGTATCTATTGCGCCAACTCATGAACCCTAGAATACTAATTATCGCAAATATGAAAATTACCGACAGTGAATTTTTGCCTATTTACTCCTCCCGGAGTGTTATCTATTGTGGTGAAATGATCTACTAAATTATTGCATCATGATGGTAGATCGTTGTTACAAGGATCGGAATATTTGTGAGTTAGTCGATATCTCACGCAGACGCATGTATTATCCTCACCTGAACTATATTCATTAAGAAACGGAGAGAATTGTGACTGTTGCTAAATCCATCCATACCAAAATAGTAGAGTTTCTTAAAACAAGTTGTGTAAATGTTCAGTTCAAATTCGGAGAGCTTCAAGGATAAATACGGGACAGAAAAATAAACGATCATGCAGCATAAGAAATGGGATTAAAATACCCAGTATAATCGTGAGAGGCTGAAGGTGAAACTGCGCTGACAACTTGACAACTGTTATGGGCGGGAGGGGACATAGGAGAACGTTTTCTGAAAGGCTCTCCCTCATCTGAAAGTGTAGGCAACGGTATTGTATGTACCATTGATTCTTGAGTTTAAGTATATCCTACCAATGCTAGAGCTAAAAGGTACGTATGCCGCAAAAGGATTTTGTATCTGATCAGAGTTCACAATTGGTATAAAAGAACAGCAGACTATGGGTACCGAGAAAGTTTATGGGTCGACCAAAGAATTTTGTAGCCATGGTGATATATCTAAACTGACACCATTTCAGTTATATTAAAAAACGTAAAACTCTATACTCGAATAATATCTTGAAGATTCCCCTTCTGAAGGGAGCTACCATGTGATCATGAAACGAGAAATACACTTAGAAACCAAAATCTGTTGTCCTTTACACCGATCTAAGTACCACTCACCGTATAACGAATTGTAACATTTATCACAAATTAGCACGGTTCAGGTATCGAAATTAAGAATATAGTAATTCAATTTAGTATCCAACTAACACAATTCGTTTCACATCTCCGTTACTATTAATACTAACAAGTAACTAATATCCCATAATCTTTAACATTTTCTGTATACGACTGGTTAATGATGTGCTTCTGAGGTTATGCCGTGTTGTTGTTCCCGCTTTACGGTCAACATTTCAACAAGTGACCGAGCCATTTTCTTCAGAATGTGAGACGTTTCCTCACTGATATGAGTCAAGCTGAGAGTACATTACCGCAAAGTTCGCAGCACATGAAGTTGATGGCTGGGACGTCCGTTGAAGTATTGTGCACAAAATGAACACAAACGAGAGTAAGTTATCATGTAATGAGAAAACGAGAAATTCACTTTGAAACCAAATGCTATTATTCCTACTACTGTTGTAATTTACACTCACCGAAACAGAAAGGACTTCTTTCTCCTCCTGCAGCCGCTTCTGCAGTATCTCCTCAAAAAACGAGTCCAGGGTGAACTGACACTCCTGTAAGGAAAAGTACTTATTAGATTGATTAGTCGTAGAGCATGCTTGGTAATTCAGAGATAGCGCTAGATCTTTACATATACATGTGTTACAAATTCTTACATTTATTTCGAATTTTTGGCCTAGAGGCAGTGATAGTGAGTATTCACTGACTATCGGTAGTATCAGCTAGAAATCTGTTGAACTGGAATGGCAGAGGCCTACAATGCAACTTCTTGAGCCACGGTCTTTTTATTACGAGCTCCTCCTCGTTCTTTGTCTGCAAAACAAAGTAAATGGGACTGTAACAAGTTTTGCTAACAGTTCCTGTTTCTCTGTTCTCTGACTACACTGTGCATTTCCTTTGGTCAGTCTCATATTAAACACGGTCAGCATGTAACTGGTTGGGCAACCAGATGGTCTGCAATGTCGTCTTCAACCAGTCGATCGCGTTGGCAGCATATTTAGTGCGCCTCTGCCCCTAGAATATTTTTCACCATAATTCCTTTCAAATGGAGAGGGATGTTACCTTTCTCAAGCATCTCACATAGTTATTTGCTCAGTGTTAACAAAGACCACACCCAATTTACCGGAATGATAAATGATTAGAATCAACTGTCCATGTCTGGGGTCAGTGTTAAGTTTAATGGGCTTCAATACAATTGTCAGAATTGTTTAAACAGCATTCAGGTTCGATTATCAACATTAGCTTACCTAATGCGACAAGACCGGATATATTGTGTTAATAACACGCAGGAGAGGATCTAGGGCCAGTGGGATCCAGGGGAAAGAGCCAGCATAATGCAGCAAAGGAGCCCTGCAGGGAACACAGCGAGAGACACAGTGTGAGGCTACAATGCAGGTCAGAGAATATACGACTCTGACATGCTAAAGGCTTTTTCTAAGGGCATCATACTCAAGTTTTAGAATGACGACTATTGTGAAATGTTGAGTGACTAGCACATCCCACATCGCTCCAGTGATCAACAAATCGATCCATCCATCAGTGACATTCATTGCCGCCGGTATTTTGTATCTGATCACGATCCAGAAGAGCAGTATGCTAACCACATGCTCCTCCATACAGTGACGTCTATCGTCTGACGATGACGAGGCGGTCGATCGGTACCTTTGGAACTTCAGAGGAATGATTGGACGGAGTTAGGCAGTTAGGTGGTATTTTATATAATCGTCACAATCATCATTCGTGCAGAGATGCCTGTCTAAGACGTGTTATTTACAATGACATGTCACATGGGATGTTTATAGCAAAAAAATATTCATTTACAGTAAATCGTGACAGTCTGACCACGTTATGTACAATCAGTTAGCTCTCAGACTTTACTGCTTTGCGTGCTATGTCACTGCAATATAACGTGGCTCACCTTTACAGTACCCCGAACAGCGACCAAGTTGTTCTCCAGTCGCAGACCCTCGTCTTTCTCCCCTCCCAAACACCGGGAGAAAAACTTCTTCATGCTGCGGAACATTGCTGTAACGATAACAAACAGCACATTAGACATGACCAGACCGTGTCTACGAGTAAGTTTTGCAGCAATGTTTCACAACTCGATCGCAAGAAAAACCTGGAACCGTGACGACATGTCTGTAACCTTAGCTTTTTAAAAAAGCAGCTGCTTGTATCAAAAACGACACGTACAGTCTATACAATTGATTGAGCTTATACATTTTTTACTAGTCGAGAATTAGTTACTTTAATTTAGTGTCAGTAATTCGTAGAACATGAATCAAAACAATAACAGTTATTCGAAGTTAAGCAATCGCGTGTTCATTAAGTGGTACTTTTACTCTGAAGAGAGTACATTTGTTTTGATAGCAACTAGCTGAAGGCTTATCTATTAGACTAAATTTAATTAGCAAGTCATTACAATACTACAAAAATTTTCAGATATGCATCTGCTTCGCCGGCAGGTGTGGCCGTGCGGTTCTAGGCGCTTCAGTCTGTAACCACGTGACCGCTACGATCGCAGGTTCGAATCCTGCCTCGGACGTGGATGTGTGTGATGTCCTTAGGTTAGTTAGGTTTAAGTAGTTCTAGGTTCTAGGGGACTGATGACCACCGATGGTAAGTCCCATAGTGCTCAGAGCCATTTGAACCATTTTTTATACAGCTACTTCAGATATTACAACTTCAGATTTTGTCATCTATTACAGCATGTTAAGCGGAATATCTTCCCCTGGGGCATGAACAAGAATTTGTTTTTTATGTGTGTTGGTGGTAGGATGAAGTTACTAAATAATAAACTACGCTACGATCTGATGGCTATCGCGGTATATGACGAGAATACGATTTTTACGGCTGCCCATATTACCAGGTCAGTATATTCTCTCAGGGCTGCACTGTCCCTTCTTTGTGTCAGTCATCGAGAACCCTACATCTAAATTACACTTCATTGCCATGTGTGCTAAACAGTAACGTGTACGACGTAATAACTATATCTGTGGTTGAAATTTACCCATCGGTCTCTACATGAAGAAAACTTAAAAATAGCTTATACACAGCTAATAGGTTTAACATTTGACAGTGCTCCAAGATATTAACTGTACTTCCTGAAGTGACAGGAAAAGATAATATTTTTGCTACAAATCCATGTCGACTCAGTATGACACTACACAGCCGGAACCTGTTTACAAATTTTCTTTTTCACCGACGGCAGAAGATAAAAACATGAACCAACGATAGGACATACCGTATGTATGTGTAATCGAAGAGGAGAGTGATAGGTGACACCATTCTATTTGTGAAACTAAGCTATAAATTTGAGAATACATGATTCCAGCAGTTGAACATTGGCAAAAACTCAGTGAGGATATCTCTCTCTACAAGTCAAGCATTCTCGCAACTTTCTGAAGTTGCATTACATATTGAAAAAATGTACCGGAATGTAAATCGAGGACTGTTTCCCTTTTCCAATTCAGTCCCAGAACTAGTAACATTTTGCGAAGTCACATCACACTATTTCGTAATGCTACAGTATTCTGATACTTCTCCACTACATACATAGTCATCTAAAAGCTAATTGCAGATGTATACTGAAAATAAATACGTGACAAATAAATGGCGCTTGGCTCTTGGTGAGTATAGTCTATATACCACGCTTCTGAAACAGAGCGTTCGCTTCATTCAAAGTTTCTAAAGCTCCCCAAGAACTTGTTCTCGAAACACATAATCCAACACTATAACGCCTGAATCAAAATTATAGAATCTTTTACTCAAGAACTCAAGAAACTAATTCGTTTCGATAATTCAACTACTCCAGAGAATACGGAAGTCATTATTATGCAATGGTCCACCACAGATAAGCTGATTTTTGTTAACAAACCCTGCGATCAACATTAGGCAGCAACCTCGATAACTGCAGAGAACAACGTTGTACTGGAACGTCGATATCAATGGTTAAACAAGAACTGCAATGAAAATTCTCAGTAATTTGAATCTATGTAAGACGAAATAATCATGTTTCAGCACTGACATATATGCAGTGGAGTCTTGAATGTTGAAAACGTCCGTGCAGTTAATAAACTCCCAAATGATCTAACAGTTAACAATATTCAGAGATAGTGCTTTAATTTCCTTAAGCAACAGGGAAGTAAGAATCTCATATTATGGTGCCAAGTCAGCTCTGTATAACTCTACACAGTTGTAACCAGTTTCCAACGTGTTTTCTTCTTCGCAGACGGAAGATAAGTCTAGCAGTATAACCCTGCAACGACCATAGGCAATATGTAAGTGTAATCGACGAAACAGGATGATCGGTTACACTGTTTTCATTGTGAAAGTAAAAATTAATGTAAATGGAGACCGCTCCGAGTCTACCACAAACACCACAGATAACGTTTCATTAGGGACCATCGAATTTGGTCTAAAATCGGCCCATCATCGGTCCCGAAAACCGTCTCAGCTATGCTTACGCGTATATTGCAATAGCAGTTATCAAACGTAGATGGCTCAACCATGGGTATTATCTGTATAGACATTACATTGGTAAAAGTGTCTATGTAGTTAAATGGACATAATGGACATGACAAGTTAATGTCAATGACGGAACAATGTACATCCGAAATTGCTATTCCTACTACGCAAGTTCATAGCTGAGATCGTTTTTAGGCTTGATGACAGTCTGATCCTCGACCAAAACATACATTCTCTCATAAAATGTACCGTTATAGCTGTGATTGCATAATGCAGTTCTTTCGAAGAGCATATAAAATGAAAGTAACGTCACTGCTGCAGAAACTGACTGGGCAGAAACCAAAAGTAAAAGTTTATAAAGCTAAGATCAATATAACGAAAAAATCTAATAATATCTTACACAAATTCCTCTAGAATAAACTCAACGGAAATATAACGAAAACACAAAATTTGATTCCAATAATTCGCTTAACCTAGACAGATTAAACGAAGACAAGGATACCAATCACACATCCTCAAAATAACATCATAATAGATAAATAACATGCACAAATTCTTCCAGAATGAACCAAAAGAAAATTTACGCTGCACCTATATAGCCCTAACAAAGACAGCAATACCACACACATCCCCATATAACGACATAATCGATAAATAACACTGGAACTATTCCATAATAAACCAAAAAATTATAGACCCCCCAAAAAAAACAAGAAAAAAAGGAATAGACGCACAAGAAAACTCCATATAACTACGACTTTATCGAAAAATAACACACACAAATTCCTCAAGAATAAACAGAACGAAAATAAATTCAAAAATTTGGTATCACACTACAAACGAACGTTGACAGGTCAAAAAGTACGATACAAGAAAAAGAATCATACATCAAAAGCGCGAGCCACTGGCAACAACAATAAGAACCCTACAAAACAATCGATTTCATATACGCTACCCCTCAGCGGCGTCACATTCGAAAAAAAGCAGCCAACTATTAACAATTTAAAAAATTATGACTAACATTACTACTCG
Organism: Schistocerca americana; assembly: GCF_021461395.2. Lineage (NCBI taxonomy): Eukaryota > Metazoa > Arthropoda > Insecta > Orthoptera > Acrididae > Schistocerca > Schistocerca americana. The sequence continues at coordinate 547,840,153 of NC_060124.1, read as the reverse complement.
TTCCTCTCGGGACAACTTCTACAATGTACTTAGGTTCATGGCTAACAGCACCGTAGACAATTCTCCCATACTACAAAAATAGCTACAGAATTGTAACAATCAACATGATGGATCAAATGGCTCTGAGCACTATGGGACTTAACATCTGTGGTCATCAGTCCCCTAGAACTTAGAACTACTTAAACCTAACTAACCTAAGGACATCACACACATCCATGCCCGAGTCAGGATTCGAACCAGCGATCGTAGCGGTCACGCGGTTCCAGACTGAAGCGCCTTTAACCGCACGGCCACACCGGCCGGCAATCAACATGATAAAAAATTATCATTAATCACTCCACTCACAAAAATCTATCTTCTGCTCTTAAGGTACTGCCTAACCTCACCATCGTATATCGTTCGAAATACAGAAAGAAACAGTTAAATATATGTCAGAAAAAGAAGAAACAATAATCGCTAATAGTTTCTCCATTGATAATATAACCTGTGGCCACAAGTTACCCCCTTCCCCCAATAAACAACACCATCATATATCACGACATATTTGGAATAAACAGCATATTTTACAAACTTTGTAAATTACAAAAGTAACTAACACAAACACAGATAGCATTTAATAACAGACCGCTTACACGCTCTGCAACGTAAAGTCAAGACGTCAAGAGGACGTCATGGGTGAAACCACACGGATAGAATCCGAAAGAGCACTTGACAAAGTTGTCACTGTTGAACTAAGCTGTTAATTTGAGAATATATGATGAGAGCACAAGAAGGTAAAAAAATTAAGTGTAGAGGTCCAACTCTACAAGTAACCACCTGACGTTTGAAACCCCATAAAAAATTAAAACGAAATGTTATTTCACGTTATTACTGTTAAGAACTTCATATTCCGTAATCACACCACACTCCTCCACATGCTTCGATTTTCCAGTACTTCTCCACTAATACACATTCATTTATTAGCTTTTAACATATTCTTACTCGAGATGACTGTGTATACTCAATAAATATACAAAGGTAAATCAATAGCTCATACCTACTGCAGGTACGATGCAGCTGGCCTCTGAAGCTGGGCGTTCGCTTCGCTGAGAGCTTCTAAAGCTCCTCGAGAACTTTAAAATGTTTCACTAGATGTGCTCGAAACACAAAATACAACACTACAATACTTAATTTACAACAGAAGCTTCGTACACTCAATAACTCGCAGAATGAATTCGTAACAATACTTCGAGTACTCTTTCAGAACATTCCAGCAGCATAATCTTCCTGGCTAGCTGCTTCTTTATCATCTGTAGAGTTCTTCAGGTGCCTTTTCCTTACACTGGCTTCCACAGCTTCAACTACTCGCTGACAATCTATGGCAGTCCGAGCAGCTATCCTATTATTTGCTGGCTGGATGCCTAATTTGTCCATTACTTTTATCCTGATGGTTACACCATCATTGAAACACATGACAGCATCCATCGCACCCATTTTGAGTACTGTCCATCCAACAAACACTGTTTTTGGCACTCGTTGCCACACACAGATGTTGAAACTCTAATTAGGGTTTTGCGTACGGCCATGTAGACATTTGCTGAGTAATTTGGTATCTGAAAGGTCCCTGCATATTGGCTTTATTGTTTCCATGACTGTGGCAGGCAAGAAATGTATATGGTGCTATTCCTTGCCTGTCGCATGAGCGTGGCTGGTTTGCAGACATTTGTTCAAAGAGCGTTTAAGACCAAATCAACAACTAAAAGTAGATAAAAAATACATTTTTTGAATCGGGATAAAATTGTCTTTCAGATGGTGACAAGAATTGTTTTCGAAAATTTCAGATATTTCTAGTCCATGTCCACTTAACAATTAGACATATCAAGTACACTTTTTAAAAAATTAAAGAAAATACGACGCAACAGGAAGGAATTATACCAATGGCGCGGAAATCAGTAGATGTGATGTTCATGTACAGACAAATGAAGGAGTCCCATTTCAAAACCTGAATGGTTTATTCACGAGATAGAGTTACACAAATTGAGCAAGTCTGTAAGAAAATTATCTATGTCTGGCGCTTATGCAAGTAGCTGTTCGGCTGACATTGATTGATAGACTTGTTGCATGTCGTCCACAGGCATATAGTGCCAAATTCGGTCCAATTGGTGCTATAGATGAGCAAAATTCAGAGTTGTTTGTAGGGCCCTGCCCATGTTGTTGTTGTTGTGGTCTTCAGTCCTGAGACTGATTTGATGCAGCTCTCCATGCTAATCTATCGTGTGCAAGCTTCTTCGTCTCCCAGTTCCTACTGCAGCCTACATCCTTCTGAATCTGCTTAGTGTATTCATCTCTTGGTCTCCCTCTACGATTTTTACCCTCCACGCTGCCCTCCAGTACTAAATTGGTGATCCCTTCATGCCGCAGAACATGTCCTACCAACCGATCCCTTCTTCTAGTCAAGTTGTGCCACAAACTCCTCTTCTCCCCAATTCTATTCAATACCTCCTCATTAGTTATGTGATCTGCCCATCTAATCTTCAGCATGCTTCTGTAGCACCACATTTCGGATGCTTCTATTCTCTTCTTGTCTAAAATATGTTTCACTTCCATACATGGCTACACTCCATACAAATACTTTTAGAAACGACTTCCTGACACTTAAATCTATACTCGATGTTATCAAATTTCTGTTTTTCAGAAACGCTTTCCATGCCATTGTCAGTCTACATTTTATATCCTCTCTACTTCGACCATCATCAGTTATTTTGCTCTCCAAATAGCAAAACTCCTTTACTACTTGAAGTGTCTCATTTCCTAATCTAATTTCCTCAGCATCACCCGACTTAATTCGACTACATTCCATTATCCTTGTTTTGCTTTTGTTGATGTTCGTCTTACACCCTCCTTTCAAGACACTATCCATTCCGTTCAACTGCTCTTCCAAGACCTTTGCTCCCTTTGACAGAATTACAATGTCATCGGCGAACATCGAAGTATTTATTTCTTCTCAATGGATTTTAATTCCTACTCCGCATTTTTCTTTTGTTTCCTATACTGCTTGTTCAATATACAGATTGAATAGCATCGGAGAGAGGCTACAACTCTGTCTCACTCCCTTCCCAACCACTGCTTCCCTTTCGAGTCCCTCGACTCTTATAACTGCCATCTGGTTTCTGTACAAATTGTAAATAGCCTTTCGCTCCCTGTATTTTACCTCTGCCACCCTCAGAATTTGAAAGAGAGTATTCCAATCAACATTGTCAAAAGCTTTCTCTAAATATACAACCGCTAGAAACGTAAGTTTGCCTTTCTTTCATCTTTCTTCTAAGATAAGTTGTAAGGTCAATAGTGCCTCACGTGTTCCAGTATTTCTACGGAATCCAAACTGATCTTCCCCGATAGTGGCTTCTACCAGTTTTCCATTCGTGTGTAAAGAATTCGCGTTAGTATTTTGCAGCTGTGACTTATTAAACTGATAGTTCGGTAATTTTCACATCTGTCAACACCTGCTTTCTTTGGGATTGGAATTATTATATTCTTTTTAAAGTCTGAGGGAATTTCGCCTGTCTCATACATCCTCCACACCAGATGGTAGAGTTTTGTCAAGACTGGCTCTTCCAAGGCTATCAGTAGTTCTAATGGAATGTTGTCTACTCCAGTGGCCTTGTTTCGACTTAGGTCTTTCAGTGCTCTGTCAAACTATTCACGCAGTATCGTATCTCCCATTTCATCTTCACCTGCATCCTCTTCCATTTCCATAATATTGTCCTCAAGAACATCGGCCCTGTATAGACCCTCCATATACTCCGTCCACCTTTCCGCTGTCCCTTCTTTGCTTATAACTGGGTTTCCATATGAGCTCTTGATATTCATGCAAGTCGTTCCCTTTTCTTCAAAAGTTTCTCTAATTTTCCTGTAGGCAGTATCTATCTTACCCCTAGGGCGATAAGCCTCTACATCCTTACATGTGCCCTCTAGCCATCCCTGCTTAGCCATTTCGCACTTCCTGTCGATCTCATTATTGAGAGGTTTCTATTCCTTTTTGCCTGATTCATTTACTGCATTTTTATATTTTCTCCTTTCATCGATTAAATTCAGTATCTCTTCTGTTACCCAAGGATATCTACTAGCCTTCGTCTTTTTACCTACTTGATAGTCTGCTGCCTTCATTATTTCATCGCTCAAAGCTACCCATCCTTCTGTTACTGTATTTCTTTCCCCCATTCCTGTCAATTGTTCCCTTATGCTCTCCCTGAAACTCTGTACAACCTCTGGTTCTTTCAGTTTATCCAGATCCCATCTCCTTAAATTCCCACCTTTTTGCAGTTTCTTCAGTTTTAATCTACAGTTCATAACCAATAGATTGTGGTCAGAGTCCACATCTGGCCCTGGAAATGTCATACAATTTAAAAACGTGGTTCCTAAATCTCTCTCTTACCATTATATAATCTATCTGAAACCTTCCAGTATCTACAGGGTTCTTCCATGTGTACAGCCTTCTTTTATGATTCATGAACCAAGTGTTAGCTATGATTAAGTTATGCTCTGTGCAAAATTCTACCAGACGGCTTCCTCTTTCATTCCTTAGCCCTAATCCCTATTCACCTACTACGTTTCCTTCTCTTCCTTTTCCTGCTCTCGAATTCCAGTCGCCCATGACTATTAAATTTTCGTCTCCCTTCACATATTCAATAATTTCTTTTACCTCATAATATATTTCATCACTTTCTTCATCATCTGCAGAGCTAGTTGACATATAAACTTGTACTACTGTAGTGGCTGAGCGGTTCTGGCGCTACAGTGTGGACCCGCGCTACCGCTACGGTCGCAGGTTCGAATCCTGCCTCGGGCATGGATGTGTGTGTTGTCCTGAGGTTAGTTAGGTTTAAGTAGTTCTAAGTTCTAGGGGACTTATGACTTCAGCAGTTGAGTCCCATAGTGCTCAGAGCCATTTTTTTTGTACTACTGTAGTAGGCGTGAGCTTCGTGTCTATCTTGGCCACAATAATGCGTTCACTACGCTGCTTGTAGTAGCTTACCCGCACTCCTACTTTTTATTCATTATTGAACCTACTCCTGCATTACCCCTATGTGATTTTGGATTTATAACCCTGTATTCACATGACCAAAAGTCTTGTTCCTCCTGCCACCGAACTTCACTAATTCCCACTATATCTAACTTTAACCTATGCATTTCACTTTCTAAAATTTATAACCTACCTGACCTATTAATGGATCTGACATTCCACGCTCCGATCCGTAGAACGCCAGTTTTCTTTCTCCCGCCCATAGAGCACCAAATGTTCTCAATAGCGGAGAGATCTGAATACCTACATTTCTTCTTTCAAATACTGTCATCTGTTGACATTGTCCACGAGCCTGTTTGCAAGGCATAGTTACTGTCAAACTGAATACACGGAATGAAATCCTCAAATACTTTACGCGCTGGTATCATCATGACCCCTGTTTACTATTCTTGCCAGGTGTGCGGTGACATTGTGCTCCAGCAGTCACACATTCATTCATCGGTCGCCGAAGCTTGCAGTTCTTCATTTTCCGCCGATACCTCTGTGAATAACCATTTGTGACCAATTTGAGTTGTTTTCGTGTCTAAGACTGTATATTAGATGTTACGAACGAAAGAGAAGCGGAATTCTTATAATAAATGTTTGGAATCAGAAATGTGTGCTAGTTACCGTCTACGACTCACTGAAAATGGTTATTTTAAAGCATTCAACTAGGCTCGTTTTCAGTCGTATTACAATGATCATGTCATCGTTGTGTACATGAAATACCTTTATGACGACGTGAACTCTGATGAGGACACTTATAATAATGTGTCTGAATTTTGGTGTAGGAACAGCTGCCGTTCTCCGTCAAATAATGAAACCAGATACGTTAGTGGTATTGGACGTTGAAGTTTGGATCAAAGTGGACTTTCTAGCTCATATCAACAGTAGTCCATTGGGTGCAGGTTGGACGTTGGGCAGGCCAATCGATTTCTGCCATGGTATATAAAACAGCTAAAAACACAAGACATAGTAGAAAACATTGGATATCAAAGGAGATATAGGACATATTTGATTAAAAAAAAATATATAAAAATGCAGAAAATGAAGTAAGCAAAAGGGAATAAAGACGTCTAAGGAATTAGACGGACAGAAAGTGTAAAATGGATAGGTTGGAATGACTAGAGAACAAATGCAAGCCCATAGAAACTTGTGTAACTAATGGAAAGGTAGATACCGCCTATAAGATAATCAAAGAGAGCTTTGAATATAAGAAAACCAGCTGCATGAAATCGAGAGCTCAGATGGAAGGCAAGGAAGGGAAACCTGAAAGGTGGAAGGAGTATATAGACATCTACATGTACATGCATACTCTGCCAATCACATTTAAGTGCCTGGCAGAGGGTTCAACGAACCACATTCACAATTCTCTATTATTCGAATCTCGTATAGCGCGCGGAATGAATGAACCACTATATCTTTCCGTACGAGCTCTGACTTCCCTTATTTTATTGTGGTGGTCCTTCCTCCCGATGTAGGTCTGCGTCAACAAAATATTTTTGCATTCGGAGGAGAAAGTTGGTGATTGGAATTTCGTGACAAGGTTCCGTCGGAACGAAAAACGCTTTTCTTTTAATGATTTCCAGCCTAAACCCTGTATCACTTCTGTGACACTCTCTCCCACATTTTGCAATAATACATGACGTGCTGCCTTCCTCTGAACATTTTAGATGTACTCCGTCAGTCCTATCTGGTAAGGATGCCACACCGTGTAGCAGTATTCTGCAAGAGGACGGACAAGTGTAGTGTAGGCACTCTCTTAGTAGGGCTGTGTCTTTCCAGTGAAACACAGTCTTTGGTTAGCCTTCCCCACATTTTCTGTGTGTTCTTTCCAATTTAAGATGTTTGTAATTGTAATTCCTAGGCTTTTAGATTATACTGATTTATAGTGTAACCGAAGTTAAACGAGTTCCTTTTAGCACTCATGTGGATGACCTCACACTTCTCCTTATTTAGGGTCGACTGCCACTTTTCGTACCATTGAGATATTTTTTCTTCTAAAGCGTTTTGCAGTTTGCTTTTGTCTTCTGATGACTTTATTAGTCGATAAACGACAGCGTCATCTGCAAACAACCGATGACATCTTCTCAGATGGTCTCCCAAATCGTTTATATAGATAAGGAACAGCAAAGGGCCTATAATAGTACCATGGCGAACGCCAGAAATCACTTCTGTTTTACTCGATGACTTTCCGTCAGTTACTACGAACTGTGACCTCTCTGACAGGAAATCACAAATCCAGTCACATAACTGACACGATATTCCATAAGCACGCAATTTCACTACAAGTCGCTTGTGTGGTACAGTGTCGAAATCCTTAAGGAAATCCAGAAATACGGAATCGATCTGATATCCCTTGTCAATAGCACTCAGCACTTCATGTGAATAAAGAGCTAGTAGTGTTTCACAGGAACGATGTTTCCTAAGGACATGTTGACTGTGTGTTACTAAATCGTTTCCTCCGAAGTAATTCATAATGTTCGAACACAATATATGTTCTAAAATCCTGCTGCATATCGACGTTAACCCAATGAGCCTGTAATTTAGTGGATTACTCCTACTACCTTTCTTGATTATTGATGTGACCTGTGCAACTTTCCGGTCTTTGGGTACCTATCTTTCGTCGAGCTAACGGTTGTATATGATTGTTAAGTATGGAGCTAATGGACCAGCATACTCCGAAAGGAACATAACTGGTATACAGGCTGGGCCAGAAGACTTGCTTTATTAAGTGATTTAAGTTGCTCCACTACTCCGAGGATATTTACGTCTACGTTACTTATGTTGGCAGCTGTTCTCGATTCGAATTCTGGAATATTTACTTCGTATTCTTTTGTGAAGGTATTTCGGAAGGCTGTGTTATTAACTCTGTTTGGCAGCACTGTCTTCGACAGTATCTCCATTTGCTACCACGCAGAGAAGGCATTGATTGTTTCTTGCCGCTAACATACTTCACATCTGACCAGAATCTCTTTGGATTTTCTGCCAGGTTTCGAGACAAAATTTCGTTGTGGAAACTGTCATTGGCATCTCGCATTGAAGTCCACGCTAAATTTCGAGCTTCTGTTAAAGATCACCAATCTTGGAGATTTTGCGCCTTTTTAAATTTGCCATGTTTCTTTCGTTGTTTCTGCAATAGTGTTCTAACCCGTTTTGGGTACCAAGGAGGATCAGCTCCATCGTTTGTTAATTTATTTGGTATAAACCTCTCAATTGCTGCCGATGCTATTTTTTGAATTTAAGCCAGATCTGGTCTACACTTATATTAATAATTTGGAATGAGTGGAGATTGTCTCCCTTCCTTGAGCAGGTATTTTTTTCGCTTATTTTTCGAGGATTTGGGGATTACAATATTCAGTTTCGCTACGACAACCCTGTGTTCAGTAATCTCTGAATCGGTTTTGATGCTCGTTATTAACTCAGGATTATTTGTTGCTGAGAGGTCAAGTGTGTTTTCACAACTATTCACGTGGTCTCATGAACTAACTGCTCGAAATAATTTTCAGAAAATGAGTTTAGGACAATTTCGGGTGATATTTTATGCGTACCTCTGGAATAAAACTCGTATTTTCCACAAACATATTGAGGGTAAATTAAAGTCATCACCAACTATTATCGTATGAGTCGGGTAAGTGTTTGAAATCAAATTCAAGTTTTCTTTGAACCTTTCAGCAACTGTATAATCTCAATTGGGAGGTCGCTAAAAGGATCCAGTTATTATTTTATTCCGGTTGCCAACGATGACCTCTTCCCAAACTAACTCCCAGGAAGTATCTACTTCAATTTTGCGACAAAATAAAAGACTTCTGACAGCAACAAACACGGCACTGGAACCGTGTTTAGCCTATTTTTTCGGAACACCATTAGGTTCTCCGCAAAAATTTCGCGGAGCTTATATCCGGCCTTAGCCAGCTTTCAGTGCCTATAACGATTTGAGCATCAGTGCTATCTATTAGCGCTTGGAGCTCTGTTACTTCTCCAACACAGCCACAACAATTTACAACTGTTATACCAATGGTTTCTGCATCTATGTTCTTCCTGTGTTCAGCGTGCACCCTTTGTGCCTGAAGACCTTCTTGTTTTCCCGAGACCCTCTAACCTAAAAAACCGTCCAGTCCATGCCACATAGCCCCTGCTACCTGTGTGGCCGCCTCCTACTTATAGAGGACACCTGGCCTCTTTAGCAGAACCCGAAACCCAACCACCCTTTGGCGCAAGTCGTGGAATCTGCAGCCTACACGGTCGCAGAACCGTCGGAGCCTCTGATTCAGACCCTCCACTCGGCTCTTTACCAGAAGTCCGCAATCGGGTCTGTCGACCATTCTGCAAACGGTCACCTCTGCTTTCATCTTGCAAGCAAGACTGTAAGCCTTTACCACTTCTGTTAGCCGCTCGATCCAGAGAGACTCTCTTCTGATCCAAAGTGACACACATCATTGGTAGCGACGTGAGCAACCACCTGCAGTTGGCTGCACCCTGTGCTCATCATGGCATCTGCGAGGACCCTTCCCACATCAGGAATGACTCCACCTGGTATGCACACGGAGTGCACATTGGTTTTCTTATCCTCCTTGTCGGCCAAGTCCCTGAGCGGCCCCATAAGGCGCCTAACGTTCGAGCTAACAACTACCAATAATCCCACCCTCTGCGATTGCCCGGATCTTGCAGACTGAGTGGTTTCCTGTGATACAGGACAGGCGACAGCATCTGGCTCAACGACAGTGTAAGCCACAGACAGCACCTGGAGCCTGTTTGTCAGACAGACTGGGGAGGCCTTACGTGCGGCCGCCTGGGAAGTCTTTCTCCGCCTGCTACGTCCTGGGGCGACCTCCCACTCGACCACAGGTGAGGGGTCAGCCTCAGTGCGAGCAGTAAGTGGGTTGGTCACCGGTGAGGACCGTGCTGGACGTCCGTTGGATCCCCACGGCGGGCCCACAACAGAGGTGGCCATCCACTGCAGCCTCAAGCTGTGTAACCGTATCCATCACAGCCTTAAGCTGAGAGCGAAGTATCACCAACTCGGCTCGCAGCCCCACGCAACAATCGCAGTCCCTGTCCATACCAAAAACCGTCGAAAAGTAAACGATGCAGATAAACGGACTATCGGCAGGTGCTTCGCAAATCTACTGTAGACCCTGAGGAAAATGCACGTACTGTGTCTAGTAATACTCAGATATTCAGAAACCTAACTACCGAAGCACTCAGGTGAAACTAAATAATTTGTCCTTGATTAGGAACTTTTAATACGTCACAAAATCAGTTTACTTTGTGACGCAAACGAAAACGCGAGAACTGTGCCTATTATATATTAAAATTTAACGCAGAAGCCCAAACTAAACTATTAATCAGTTACTTCCCTGTTGCTGCGTCTGTCGGATATGGCGAGAAGAATTTGACACAGCACTGGAAGATCTAAGTCGACACACGGACCATGGAGTTGACGACATTCCGTGTGTGCTTCTAACATCCTCCGGAGAGTCAGCCATGACTTAACTACTCCATCTCCTATGCAAGAAGTATGAGACAGAGAAAATAACTTCACACTTCAAGAACAATTTAATAATTCCAATCCCAAAGGCTGCAGGTGCTGAAAGGTGTGAATGTTACCGTATAATCGGCTTAATAACACACGCTTGCAAAATATTGACACAAATTATTTAGAGAAGAATGGAGAAACTAGTAGATGTCGACCTCGGGAAATATCAGATTGGTTTCCGCAGAAGTCTGGGAACACGCGAGGTAATACCTACGCTATGACTTACCTTAGAATACAGGTTAAGGGAAGGCCAACTTTTGTTTATAGATACTGTATACTTAAATAATGCTTTTGTCAGTGTTGGCTGTCATATACTCTTTGAAATTCAGAAGGTAATAGAGGTAAAGTAGAGGGACCCAGGGCTTATTTACAGCTTGGACAGAAGCCAAATGGCAGCAGATGGGTATGAAAGGGAAACAGTGGCAGAGAAAGGGAGGAGACAGCGTTTTAGCATATCCCTGGTGTTATTCAATCCGTACGTTAAGGAGACTGTGAATGAAATCAAGGAGAAATTTGTTGAAGGACTTACAGTTCAGGGAGAAAAAGTTCGAGGTTTGCTGCTAGCAGTGAACTTTTCTCGGAGACTGGAAAGGTCTTGGAAAAGCAATTGAATGGATGGGCAATGTGTTAGAAATTGGATGTAAGATGAACATCAAGAAAAGCAACACAAGTGTAATGGTATGCAGGAGAATTAATTCAGGGAATGCTGTGGGAAGTAGGAACTGAGTTACTTAAAGTAGTAGATGACTTTTGGTATTATGGCAGTGATATAACAGATTATGAGCAATGAAGGAAGAATATGAAATATATACCGGCAATGTTAATAAAAGGGTGTCTGAAGAAGAGAAATTTGTTAATACCGATTGTAGATTTAAATGCTGAAATTCTCTTCTGATAGTTTTTGTCTGGAATGTAGCCATGTACGAAAATGAACCTTGGACATAAACTGTTCACACAAGAAGGGAATAGCGCCTTTGAAATGTGTCACTGTAGCAAAACGCTGAAAATTAAATGGGTAGATCACGTAACTAATGAGGAAGTACTGAACATAAATTGGGAGAAAAGAAATATGTGTCATAACTTGACTAAAAGGAGGAAGAGCTTGACAGGACATATTCTGAAAGGTCGAGTAAAAATTAGTGAAGGAAACCAAGAGATGAATACGGTAACCAAGTATGTAAGTAGCAGTGGTTGTTCGAAGATGCAGACGCTTGCCCAAGATAGAGTACCGTGGAAACCCACATTAAACGAGATTTCGGACTGTAGACCGCAACAGCAACAATTTTGCCTATGCATTTACGTTCATACAGAACACCACAAGCCACCATATGGTGGGCCGTATCATGCACCATTACCAGATATTTCATGTAATATTCCATTCGCAAACTGAGCTGGTGAAAAAAGACTATCAATGTGCCCAAATTTATCTTGTCTTCGCGGTCCGTACGCGTAATGCACATTTCTGGCAGTAGAATCGTCCTCAGTCAGTTGTAAATGTCTGTTCTCTAAATTGTCTCGTAAGTGGTAGGTGAAAAGAACGTCGTCTTCCCTTAGGAATTCCCATTGCGTTTACAAAACATCTCTGTAACACTTGCCAGTTGATCGAATCTGCCGACAACAAATCTAGCAGCAAGGCTCTGGACTTCTTCGATGATTTCGTTTAATGCGACCAGCTGAGTTTCCCAAACACTCGAGCAATACTCAAGAACTAGTCACTCTTCTGTTCTACTCACAGTCTCCTTTCTAGAAGAGCTACGCTTTCCTAATACTGTCTCAGTAAACAAAAGCCTTCCCTACTGCAGTCCTTAAATGCTTGTTATATTTCATTTCGCTTTGCAACAATTCGCCTACATATTTAATCCACGTGATGGTGTCAAGTAGGTCAACATAAATTCCAGTTTAGTTTAATTGAATTTATTGCAAAGATTTTTAGACCTGTTATCTGGAAACTCTAACGGGTCGTACATATTCGTTAATCACGGTGACATACAACGTTTTAAGTTACGTAGGTAGTAGCAAATCATGTTGACAGCAATCTTCGGAGATACTAATGTAGAAATAAAGCCGGAAATTTGAAAAATAATAATAAGTTTAAATAATCAACATTAAATAAAGGGTATTAACTGAGGATCCAAGTGAATGACTTCCATCTTATATTACAAGGTACGTTACTAGCAGCCTCGGAAGAGCTTGAGGTTTTTCGATTAACTCCAACTTTACTTGCTTCTAAACCTATTCTTGCTACACTATTCTATATCGCTAACAGTGGTATGTGGGTGTCTCAGCAGTCCTCGATTCTACGCATACCCGTGTGGGTGGCCTTTGCATTCTTTCTCTTCTTTCCTTTTAACTTTTCTGTTATTGTTTGCATATCGCAGTCTAACTGTCTGCATTCTCTCTCTTTCTGAAGAAAAAAGAGACTCTCAGAACGACATGACCAGCTGAACCTTCCTCTCCACATTCACAGACTGATGTGTTGCTACGTCCCAGTCGAAGCACATGGTTTAGGTATGGATCGCGACCTGTTAACAGCTGCATCATACCTCGAGTAGGCGCAGCGTCGCAAGGTTTGAGCCTGTTCCTAGTGCTTGGTAATACGCTATAAACACGCCTTGCCATGCTGCTAGTGTCCCAGTCAGACTACCAATCATCTAAATTCTGGGCTCTTATATGTCGTTTATTAATAATCTGTGTTCCGGTTCCAAATGGTTCAAATGGCTATGTGCACTATGGGACTTAACATCTCAAATCATCAGTCCCCTAGAACTTAGAAACTACTTAAAACTAACTAACCTAAGGACATCACACACAACCATGCCCATTGAAGCATTCGAACCTGCGACCGTAACGGTCGCGTGGTTCCAGACTGATGCGCCTAGAACCGCTCGGCCACTATGTGTTCCTGTGATTTCATACACATGATCATATGCTCACGGTCCGTCCAAAAGATTGCTGACCTGTAACGTAGTACGATATCCATCCGGCATATCCCGAGGATTGCCAGTAAACCTTCGACCGGTACAAAAGCCCCCGGTGATCGTCAGAATACGCTCCGCTGAATTCGTCTCTTATTGTTTTGTAGCTGCCTAATCTAAGACGAGGTGCCCAGTCGCTGGCAGCGAAGTTGACTATGGCGTTGAAGATAGCTTCGTAGTATCATCGCACCACACGCAACGGTAATTTACCGTCAGCACTGCCGGCACGGACAATCTTGTGTATAATTATGGCCACTTTCTGAGTAACAGATTTTACATGTTCTACAATGTTTCTTTTCTCGTTTAGAAGAGTGCCTAAAGATTTATAAACAGTGCTGCCTTAAACAAATATTCCTTCAAACGTCAGGGAACGAATTCTGGCAAGAGAAAGCCTTCTTTTCTCAAACATGTATGTGGATTTATAATCACCTACACTTAGTTTGTTGCTCTTGCAACAATGCTGCATCCGAATAAGCACATGTTTCATCTTTTCCTTCAGTCTTCCCCTGGAGTATAGAAACAACTACTAGACTGTCATCTGGTTATGCAACAACAGCTACAATAACATATAACCTGTATAGTAGATGTAATATGGGTTCAGTACCAAGATCCCATAACAGTGGACCACTTATGGAGCCTTGAGGACAGCCTTGGTAACCTTTTTGATTACTTTTCTCTGCTCCGCAAGCCATGGACGCTACAGTAATTTAAAAAGCCCTTGTACACACATTTTCGGACCCTGAGAGCTATAAGGCATACGAACGTCGCAGGCCACCAAAGACAGTCAAATTCTCCTGTAGTGTCAGTCATTGGCGTGACTGCAAACTTCGGTGTCGAATTTTCTACACTCTGAAGAAATCTATTAATCGCTTCATCTATAGACTTCCTTTTTCTGAAGCCATGTTGACACTGGTTGAGACGCAAGAGCTCTCTGCGCGCCTGCAACCGTTCACAGAGCAGACGTTGCTGAACTTAGGCCGAGAACTTTAATAAGCAAACAGGTTCATAGCTTTTCGGTTATGCCGCATTTTTAACGTTCTTTTTTCGTTCATTACTGGTTTAGCTGGTTCCCATATTTCCCGGATCCTACCTATTCGTAAAGCCTCGTATAGGAATGCTGTTAAATCTAGCACTATCTGTGGACCTACCATCGGCACGGCTTCAGAGTATACGCCATCCAGACCAGGTGCGTTTGCAGTTTTCAGCTTCTTAATTGCGACAGCAATTTCTTCTTGACCAGACCGTATCACCAACATCTGATTGTCATATTCGTTATTTACTGCATTTATAAGTTGTTCGTGTATCTCAGCGTCTGTGTCATCGTCAGGAGGCAGGGCAGTTAGCAGATATTCTGGTGACTCTCTCCGTCCAGTCGTCATTGAGCTATCCACCTTACGAATTGCGGACATGATAGTAGTTCCCTTAACCTTTTCAGTCAACAATTTATTCAGTCTTTGGCAGATGTCAAATTGCAGGTGTATTCCTTCAGTTTCCTGAAGCAAAGTTTTGAAGGGCGTCTTAATAGCCCTGTATTCATGGAGCCTACTACTGCACTCCGATTGCCCTAGAGTATGTTCGTTCTTCTTCTCGAACGTACCCTTCACCTCTGAGTGGAAAGTTCAAGGCTCTAAGGGATCATAGTCTGATTGTGTACCTTTTTCCTAGGAATATAAATGTCCTGTGTTCTTTGCAAGAGTTCAGTTAGTAATTGAGCAGCCAAATCTACATGAACCGGAAGCGATTCCATTCTAAGCCATCTCAATCAGATTTAGTGATGCCTAACTCAATTCTGCTTTCCTCAGCTTGTCTTCTGTATTATTGTCATTTCCCTCTTCGACGATAATTGTATTATGGCCTCTTTATGTTAGGTACTGGAGCACTCGTCAACTATTAATTTTAGCTGCTGACATGCGGTTTGCTAAAGTGACATCTATGTTAGTAACTACACCAGCTAATTGTTCGAATGTACTCGGCTGGTCTTCCAGATTTAAAACAATGAGCTGTAGGTCCTGTATTGCTTCCTTTAGTACATCCCTTCGCTCGTCAGTTTGCCTACTGTCCCACAGAAATGATTATGCATCTGTTGTCACAAGGAGACACGCAACTTGTCTATATAGAGAAACTGCTCCGACTTTACCTATATAAGGTACGATAGGGTGAGAGTGGTGCATGCTTACTACAACACACTTTGTCTGCAGACCTTCACTTCTATTGTGACCCTGTGCTCGTCCAACAGCGTTGCCACCTTGGGTCACACTATATTTCCATTTGTAACGACCGTGGCAGTCATAATCTCATCGTGGCCAGAACCTGTTACTATATCCGCACGAAAATGTGGGAGCTCATTCTTTCTACAGTATAGTTCTCGCAAACAAAACATATTAACACTCAGCTGGTCAGTTAGTTTTCGTATTTCAGTCATTGTCAATTTACATTGAGCAGCATTTATCTGTACTATGTTTATCCTTTTACGTGTTTCGATTGCCAACAAAGCCCTCCGGGGAAGGAAGGCCTGGTTCAAAGATAAAGCGTCCAAACCCTTATATAAAATCCACGTATTAATGCTCAGTGTCGAATGGTACTTTTACCCTCTTGAACGCCTGTCGAAGGAGGCCACATAATTATTTAAACTCAATGCATAAGTTATTTACTCTGAAATGAATTCTGTGTAGTGCATCTGGTGTAGGATACGTAATAGATTTTCCTTTCTGAAGCCCACCTCTGAAAATATGTCTTAGAGCAACCTGTAACACACTGGGAGCCTCCAAACTACTTAATAAGACATTCACTTCCAAATTATTACCAGATTTGTATGTGTGTAATTGAAAATCATTTTAGTAGGACTCGAAATATTAGAAATACTTTTTTGTGTTTGATAGGAGTACCTGATTTTCACTGCACTTTACTGTTTTCGATT
The DNA here is from genome assembly GCF_021461395.2 of Schistocerca americana. Lineage (NCBI taxonomy): Eukaryota > Metazoa > Arthropoda > Insecta > Orthoptera > Acrididae > Schistocerca > Schistocerca americana. Next base: position 547,823,681 of record NC_060124.1, on the reverse strand, counting down.
GTTGTACTCGTTAGTGTTACTGCTAGAGACGCCTAGTGGAACAACTGCAGAACTGTTTTCTTGTTTTCTGGCGCAGAGCGGTTGCGTGGGTTATAGGCAGACCAGGACTTTTTGCGCCGGATAGGGTGTGACCCATACAGGCGGAACGCCGTGACATGCCAGAGGTGCGTGAACTTCTGAGTATGACTAACTGCCCATTCTTCAGCAGGAACCGAAACCAGAAGCGATAGCGATAGTGCACTTTGAGGTCTGGATTTACTTTGAGGTCTGGATTTAATTCGACTTTCAGTCGCATCCCAATGAGTTATTGGTTATAAGTGGAACATGGCGCTGGCCAATCAATTTATAGAACGTTGTATAAAATGCCTAAAAAGACAAGTCATTGTAGAAAGACAGGAGATACCGGACTCATTTGATGAAAGAAGGAAATGTGAAAATGCAGCAGACGAAGCAGCAAACAGGACACACATACTGTCTGCAAACCTCTATTTTTCTTTACTCCGCCGTAGTGGGAATCCAAAACACTCGGGCAATATTCAAGAATTCGTCGCACTACTGTTCTATATACAGTCCTCTTTGTAGATGAACTACACTTTCCTAAGACTCTCCCAGTAAGCCGAAGCCACTCCTGCTACTGTTCTCATGTGCTCGTTTCACTTCATATCGCTTTACAACTTTACGCCTAGAAATTAATCCCCTTGACTGTGTATACGAAAATAACAGTATTGTTTTTTTTCCCCTTCTTTTGCATTAAGATATATTTCTTTACATTTAGAGCAAGTTACCCTACATCACACTAAAAGGAAATTCTAAGCCATCGTATACCCATGTACAGTCACAAAACGACGATACAGTCCTCTTACCTCTTATACTAAAAGGTCATCTCAAGCCTTAGCAGACTTCTCCCCACCCTATCCGTTGTTGTCCACAAATCATTGCCTCACGGACGCTGCTTTATGACATGGTTTTTTGTCATCCTTACATAAACAATCATGGTCTCCATATGTTTCCCTACTGTAGACAGTACATTATGCTGTAAAATGTGTTATTCTTCAGCGTTTAAAGCTTAATAATTGCAACAATTGGAGCACACCATAACCAAGGAAAACACCCCAATTCCGTGACACCACATCCTTAGTTCTTCATTTTTGGCGATATACAGGGTGAGTCACTAATTATTGCCACCTAGAATAACTCCGAAAGTATGATGGTAGCTGAGATGACTGTGGGACAAAAGATGTATGGGACAACGGGGGCCATAATATGACGTTGATTTTTTGATGCTAGATGGGGTCGCGTCAGAGATAAGAAGGTCAACTTTGTTTCTTTACATGGGATGCCATAGTTTGGTACTTATTTTCTTATAGTGGCTATCGAGACGAATCCAATGACGTGTAACAGCGATGGCCGGCCGATGTGGCCTCGTGGTTCTAGGCGCTTCAGTCTGGAATCGCGCGACCGCTTATGTCGCAGGTTCGAATCCTGCCTCACACATGGGTGTGTGTGATGTCCTTAGGTTAGTTAGGTTTAAGTAGTTCTATGGTAAGAATGGAGGAGACATAACGAAATGCTTCAATTAAAAGTGGTGTAAGGGAGGTGATGCTGTCTTTCGCCCATACTACTCACTGTCTACAACGTAGAACCCTTGACGGAAATGGAAGCAAGTTTCCAAAGTGTGCTCAAAATGCACAGTAAGAAATTACCACTGATACGATTCGCTGGTGCCATTGCTATCCTTGGTTGAAATGAATTACAGGATCTATTGAATGAAACGAATAGTCTTATGAATACAGAATAGGTACTGAGAGTAAAGCGAAGAGAGACGAAAATAATTAGAAGTAGAAGAGAAACAGAACAGCGAGAAAACATCACAACTTGGGATCAAGAAGTACACGCAGTTAAGGAACTTTGTTATCTTGGAAGCAAAACGACTCATCAACGCATCTTGGACGAGGCAAGAAGGACATATAAAGCAGAGTAGCACAGGAAAAGGAGGCGTTCCTGGACAAAAGAAATCAACTGGTAACAAACGTATGTCGTAAGTTGAGTACGAAATTAATGAGGATGTACGTTTGTAGCACCACATGGTACAGAAGTGAATTATTTCCTGTGAGGAAACCGAAAACGAAGAGAATCCAAGTGTTCGCGACGTGTGCGATAGAAGAATGTTGGAAAGTAGGTGGACTGAGAAGGAATGAGGAAATTCACATCTACATCTACCTCTACATCTACGGGATTACTCCGCTATTCACAATAAAGTGCTTGGCAGAGGGTTCAGTGAACCACCTTCAGGCTGTCTCTACACCGTTCCACTCCCGAGCGGCACTCGGGAAAAACGAGCACTTACATTTATCTGTGCGAGCCCTGATTTCTCTTGTTTTATCGTCATGATCATTTGTCCCTATGTAAGTTAGTGCCAACAGGATGTTTTCGCAATCGGTGCAGAAAACTGGTGATTGAAATTTCATGAGGAGATCCCGTCGCAACGATGAACGCCTTTGTTTTAGTGATTTTCATCTCAATTCACATATCATGTCTGAGACACTATCTCCCCTATTTCGCGATAATACAAAACGAGCTGCCCTTCTTTGTACTTTTCCGATGTCATCCGTCAGTCCCACTTGATGCGGATGCCACACCGCACAGCAATACTCCAGAATATGGCGGACAAGCGTGATGTAAGCAATCTCTTCAGTACACCTTCCACGTGTTCTGCCAATGAATCGCAGTCTTTGGTTTGCTCTACCCCCAATATTATCTATGTGATCGTTCCAATTTAGGTTATTTGTAATTGCAGGCCCTAAGTATTTAGTTGAATTTACAACCTTCAGATTCGTGTGACTTACAGCGTAATCGAAATTTAGCTGATTTCTTTCAGTACTCATGAGAATAACTTCACACTTTTCTTTATTCAGGGTCACTTTTCGCACCATACAGATATCTTATCTAAATCATTTTGCAAGTCGCTTTGATCATCTGATCACTTTACAAGAGGTAAACACAACATACACCCTAAGCGAAAGCTATGGGAACGGCAAAACTGCATGCGTCTCTTAGGGACATATATTCCTCATCAGATGCCTCCCGTATTAGAAGCATGGAGATGTCTATCGTCAAACAGGATGAAACGGAAAAGTGTATCAACTGCAGAGGCTGATGGTTGTTTCAGTAGACAACATTCTGTCGGCACGATACAATCATCGTCAGTCACGGCAGTGGAAAACTGCAGTACTATGGCGTTAATTTAACGAGTAAAATAAACTGACTTGGGAACGACGGAATACAAGTGATGTGACAAAACAGTAATTGTCTCGACCTGAAACTACGATATCACGTGTCGGGCTTGAACTGTGACGAATTGGTGTTGTGGCGGGTGACGTCACACATGTGCAGAGCGTTGGTTTGTTTTCGTTAGGGACGTTTGCATTGTCACCTTATGCTGTGTTTGTAGTCTATATTGGATAAATACATAGTGGTGCAAATTTTGATGGAAAGATGAGTTTACGGTGTTCTCCACTTACGCTCCTAGTCAACCAGAGTTTAAACGTTATCTTTGGTTGTCTTGGTAACGTGAGTACACAGTGATTACAACTTATGTAAACTTCGGCACATATTTTTTTCAAAGGTGAGCCAACCTGTAATGTAATGAAATTAATAACTTTGCGAATACTAATAGTAATATTACTGAAATAAGGAACGCTGATAGATCGACAATAAAGAAAAACGAATGTCTTCAGAAGATTATGGTAAAAAGAAGACTGACTATTCTAACGTAAAGTGTGATGAACGTGATGTTAGTAATTGAAAGCAATGTACAAAGATGTAGCAGAACTAGTTGAGTTGGGTTGCCTACAGAATGAAGTCGCCAGATCCAGTTTAGCGCGTAGCAACCCACAGAAAAAGTATTTACGAGTAATTTCAGGGATTTTGCAATTTTCTGTTGAGCTGTATTGGTGAACACATGTTACTGCATTTTGTCCATCTCGCAATTTAAACCTTTCTGTATCGGTATTGGAGTATTCGTTGTTGTTACTATATTTCGTTAATTTTCGCGATATTTGCTACCTGTACTTTTTCGCTTTCTATACTGATATTTCTTTTTGATTTCTGTATTGGTGTCTGGCTTTTAAGTTAGTTTATATGTATAGAGTGATATCTTCGATACCAGTTGAATTTATCTAATTTGATGCTTTACTTTTGCTATTTCGATGCAGACCTTTGCATGCTATTATTCATCGTATTCTTCCGGTTGTTTTGTTTTGTATACGCCAGTATTTTTGGGGCTCTGTGGCTTTTACTTGAGAATATAACTCCCCAGATTCCCCTTCAGGCCCAATATTCATTATTTGGAATTTTTAAGTTACTTAATTGATTTTAATATTTTGGTTTTATAGGAACTGTTGAATATGTCGTCCTAATCGCCATTTTTAAATCAAAGTTGTGTTTCATCTTGAGGCTAGTGATGATGTTATCTATCAAAGTGGACGGGTGTTATCGAAGGCTCTCGTCTTCCCCAATAATTCACCATACTTGAGACACAGTGCCGTACCCCCGGCCGCGAGAGTTCGCCCCTGTTTGGTATTAGGAGGGGAGGGGCGCACACAGCGCCGGCTGTCACCTCCACATGAAATTACGTAATGCGTTTTTACGTCGCAGGCTGACAGTTATTGGACGGGTGAAGTAATTGCATCGGTTAAACGCTCGAGCGATGTGGTGTGGTGCTCTAACGACGTAACAACGCAAGTTTTCGCCCCAGATGTAGGCATTCCCGCTATACAGTACTAGGCAAGCATAAGTTCTCTACATTCTGTAATTTCCTGCAGGCGATTTTATCGAGTGCGCTACTGCCAAGGCACCCATGTTGATTAGTTTGATTCTGTTTAGAGCGAAGATAACAGAATATCTTGTAGTAGCGAATCCTGTCGTAGGTGTTCTACAGATGAGCAGGATGAAGCCAGAGCATTGTCGACTTGGACTACTCTTACATGGGCTGAGTTTCTTACGAGAATGAATACTGTGGAAAGTCATTTAGACTTCTTATGTGAATTTTGTGGATCGTCACCAGGAGACGTGTGTGGAACTCTTTAAAAAACGACCAACGTTTATTTCCCGTTTTAATTATAGGACTATTCTGCGATATGTATGAAACTAGTACGATCAGGAAAAACACGTAGTTCGTTAGATGCCAACTGATGATACATCAGGGTATTATTTTGTTCCCTTCCTGGGTTAAAGAACACATGCCACTAGTCACTGTTGCAGAAAGTCATTTAAGTACAATTACTGTTGGCGATTACTTTGATTTTTGCAGTGTTATATGTTATGTGATTGTTGTGAATTTTACAAAATGCAGTAGCTTTGTATTCACAGTTTGGCTTAGGAGGCCAAAAATTTCCTTGTGAGACGCTCACAGTTTCTCTGAGAGATAGCTACAGAGTATCCGACAATCGCAGAGGCGGAGTGCTCCAAGCTGCAACTGATTTGGAAATTATTGTATAGTTTGACATACTTTGACACTCGACAGCAAGGCCGGCCGGGTTGGCCGAGCGGTTCTAGGCGCTACAGTTGGAACCGCGCGACCGCTACGATCGCAGGCTCAAATCCTGCCTCGGGCACGGATGTGTGTGATGTCCTTAGGTTAGATATGTTTAAGTAGTTCTAAGTTCCAGGGGACTGATGACCTTAGCAGTTAAGTCCCATAGTGCTCAGAGCCATTTGAACCATTTTTTTCGACATCAAGACGTCTCAACATTCCATTTTTTGTGATGGAAACAGGAACTATTTGCAGGAAAAGTAGTTATATATGAGCTAGATAACGAATAAAAACTTACAACGCGTACATAGTGTAGTTAAGTAAAACTGGAACAGTATTCGTTACATGGGACCTTTTCAGATTCTAGTAAAATAATACAAATGAGTGTACCCATTCTGAAACTAAGACCGTATTTGAGCTCATATATCCAACAAAGAAAGGTTCTCAAGCAGCACTGGAGCGTTCTCATATAACGAGTTCTGACAGCTGCCATCTAACAACTTTATGTCGAATTCACATGAAACACCGCAAAAAGGGTAAAGTATCGTTAGATGAATAACTACACCAGCAACAGATATGTTCAAAAACTTTCACGAATTAGTAATTACAACCAGGAAATTTATCGATTTGCCTTGTGTTTATCCCCACTTACGAGTGAACCATGACTTTGGTTTTATTTCAGATACTTCACTGCACATTCAAAAGGCCATAGTAACACTCTCATAGAATTTAAACTTTCGCTTAAGTTTCCTTCAGATTTCATTTTTATTTCGTTTCATTATCCTTCAGTTAATAAAAATCAACCGTTCACAAATTTAGCTAACTTTTACATCTTCGGAATATGAGATACCTACGTTCGTCCTTCCATTTAACAAATGGGTCGTCCAGTACCTTTAAATTCTACAGCTTCATGCGCTGTGTTATATTAACGTCACCAGTTTCCACTTTTGATGTAACAGATCAGAGTCCTCCCGATAGGTTCGTCTACTCCAATGTAAAGTTAGCAAACAGGGGGGATCGGTGAAGTTTTGTTCCTACCGGACCTGAATATCATGTAGCCCACACATGTTTCTAGTGGGGCTTATTAAATTTAAATTGTATCGAATGAAGAATAAGCTAAAATGCATCAGCTTATTTGTTGTGGTGGCAATATATTTAGAAAATACGTTAAAATGGTGCATACCAGCAATCTACTGAACGAAATCACAAGAATAAACAAATTCAGGAGGTGTGTATCTAACTTTTTCGTATCTATTTGGAAGAGAGTTATTGAAATGTACTAGTCACAGTGCTGTTCAAGGTAGAATAAAAGTGTGTGGAGTTGGAGACGATGTATGTTTGTATTTAGCAGTAAACGGTTTTGCTATCACATTATTCTGGAAAAAAAGAAATTCCGGTCTGGCAGACCTTGCGCACAGTGTAACCAAGAACATTCTGAAAGTTATTTAGAAAACTTTGACGAATACAATTCACATTTCTATTCCATTATCGTACTGCATAACACCGAGACGTCTTAAAAAGAAAAATTATTTGTTTCACCGTATTTTGCTTCCTCATCTGAAAACCATCAAGTGCAGTACCGAACTACCTATTATATTTATTTTATGTCAACTTATCCTAGTCTTTTGTGCTGTAGGCCGTGAGTTGTTACCTGCCATTTCCATTTTTTGTGTATTCCTTCAACTGTTAGCAGCTACTATGAACTACATTGTGCTTTATCATAGAGACTAGAAAATACTCCTTCTTTTACTACTGAATTTACATGTCTGTACCAAATTTTTTGGCCTAAAGGTACTAGGCATTTCAGAAGTCTATAATATACAATATATTTCTAATCAGTTTTTATCTACGCATAATGTAAACTGCAACTGACTAAAAATGGTCCAAATATGAACAATGTTATCATGAAATCATTACTGGTTTTAAGTCACACATCCTAATTTCGTCATATTTACTATGCAACAAACCTTCTCTGTATCACTTTTGCTTCTTTTGTGACTGCATTATTATTTCACAGAAAAGTCCTTAGAAACATGTAAGGTAAGTAACTTATCATTGTTATATAACGAAGTACGTTAAAATACTCCAAATATTTTTAAACTATTTCATTATTTTTGAGACAGCATTACTGTGTCATTTTCTTCGGGTTCAAGTTAACTGTACAGCAATGAATATTGGGTAATACTTTAGACTGTGACAAAATCCTAGCGTCAAGGTGATCCAGACTTATGTGCTGCGCATCTGGCTCATGTCGTACCCCCATAAATCTCCTAATCGACTCTTCTTTAGTTTTGGTGAAATAAATAAAAAATTAAATAAAAACGTGCCTTCTGCAACAGCATTTTCCTCTGCAACATTAGCCCCGAAAGTAAATTTTAACGTTATAACAAATCATAGTGCATAAGGGCCAAAGTGTAAATAGCAACGGTGATGTACTCTCTCTGAATTCTCAGTCGATCTTAAGGCACCATTAATTTCTTTGTTTACTCGTTTGAGGTTACATCCACATGCTAATCAATTGCTGTTTGCCAATGCAGTTCAGTGAATTGCAACATCAGTTTGATTACACTAAGCGTGCTTTTATTTATGTGTCCCACGCAAAGACACTCGCCATGCTTCTGTTATAAGCAGCATCTGAGTTTGTTTACATACCTACTACTTCATAAACAGATACACAGATAAACCAGAATGTTATGGCCGCCGATCTACTGTCGATATAAATCCGTTCAGGCGATAGCAGCGACACATGGCGAGGAATGAATGCTAGTCAGACAAACGCACGGTGCATGTTGTATATCACAAGGGCTAGAGCGTGATGGAATGGAGTGTGTTGAGCGGTTCGATGAACACAGTCCCGATTTCCAGTTCATGTGTTGGCTCTCCTATCTCGACACATCTAAACCCGATCGAAGACATCTGGGCATGTGGCGTCAGAGCTCATGGCACCCCTCCCCGGAATTTACGGATTTAGGTGACTTGTGTGTGCAGATGTGATGCCGGCTCCGTCCACTGACCTACCAAGGCTTCACTGCAACCCTGCCACGACACGTCCACGTTGATAACCGTGCCGGAGGTGGACATACCGGCTGTTAGGTAGATGGTCATAATGTTGTAGCTGATCAGTGTAGTTCCTACGTTAAAGTATAGACAGTTGTTAATGAGTGAAAAATGTATGCTGAGGGCTTCAAATGTTGATTACCTTTTAGTTCCTGCGTGTGTAGTGCCATATTACTTGTGGCTCACAGTGTTGAATAGTAGATGTCGGGATTATGGAGACTACTTTGTTGTCCTTAGGAGCAGTGATTTTGCAGTCACTCTAGCCTTTTGAGTGTTATCATTAATGTCATTGATTTTCCTACTCCTTTTAGAATTATACTTAGTGTCAATGATATTTCTGTTAAACGTAGTTGGCAAATGTTAATGTTGCACAAAACAGTTTCTTCCATATCCATCGACGGAGAGGTAATGACAGATGCAGCTCGCATCGGGGACAGACTCGAACGAGTTTCATTTCGAAGAACCTTCCATTTGTTTCCATTAATCTACTAAGAGGAACCACCGAAATGTAGATCTTGTTGGTCGGAAGAGAATATGAACCACAGTCAATCCCAATGCGAGTCGTCTACATTACCACAACGCCGCCTGTTGCAAATAAAACAAATAACGAGACTTGTTATATCATCAATCCAAAGGTTTATTCGATTGGTAACTGTGGTTTCAGGTGGTATTGGCCGCGGTATCGCGGTCGCACATTTTAGCAGCCAGACGGCCTTCTCCAGACGTCGCGTTGGTGGCCACGCGTCAACACATTCAGCGTCTGGCATGGCGGCTCTCAAGAGCTGCGCAGTGTGATGTGCAGACCTCCTAGATGGGCGCGGAGGACACCGGAGTGATCTGCCGACAAATATAAATTTCAAAATTATAAACGTCGCACTATTATGGTGAGTTGATATGACATCTGCAAAGGAAAGTGCTAAATTATCGTAGGACCACATGTTAATAAATGGTCATTTTCTGTATCCATAGAAGGGATGTATCTATTGCGCCAACTCATGAACCCTAGAACACTAATTGTCGCAAATATTAAAATTACCGACAGTGAATATTTGTCTATTTACTCCTCCCGGAGTGTGATCTATTGTGGTGAAATGATCTACTAAATTATTGCATCAGATGGTAGATGGTTGTTACAAGGATCAGAATATTTGTGAGTTAGTCGATATCTCACGCAGACGCATGTATTATCCTCACCTGAACTATATTCATTAAGGAACGGAGAGAATTGTGACTGTTGCTAAATCCATCCATACCAAAATAGTAGAGTTTCTTAAAACAAGTTGTGTAAATGTTCAGTTCAAATTCGGAGAGCTTCAAGGATAAATACAGGGCAGAAAAATAAACGATCATGCAGCATAAGAAATGGGATTAAAATACCAAGTATAATCGTGGGAGGCTGAAGGTGAAACTGCGCTGAGAACTTGATAACTGTTATGGGCGGGAGGGGACATAGGAGAACGTTTTCTGAAATGCTCTCCCTCATCTGAAAGTGTAGGCAACGGTATTGTATGTACCATTGATTCTTGAGTTTAAGTATATCCTACCAATACTAGAGCTAAAAGATACGTATGCCGCGAAAGGAATTTGTATCTGATCAGAGTTTACAATTGGTATAAAAGAACAGCAGACTATAGGTACCGACAAAGTTTATGGGTCGACTATAGAATTTTGTAGCCATGGTGATAGATCTAAACTGACACCATTTCAGTTATATTAAAAATCGTAAAACTCTATACTCGAATAATATCGTGAAGATTCCCCTTCTGAAGGGAGCTACCATGTGATCATGAAACGAGAAATATACTTAGAAACCAAAATCTGTTGTCCTTTACACAGATCGAAGTACCACTCACCGTAACAGCACCGCCTTAATCCTTCTCCTGCAGCCGTCTCTGCAGCAACTCCACGAAAAAGGCGTCCAGTGTGAACTGACGCTCCTGTTGGAAAAGATCTTATTACTTTCATGTTATCTAACATGTGAAGTGATTCACAATTTGTTCTAGTTCCTGTAATATAAAAGTATAACGAATTGTAACATTTATCACAAATTAGCACGGTTCAGGTATCGAAATTAAGAATATAGTAATTCAATTTAGTATCCAACTAACACAATTCGTTTCACACCTCAGATACTATTAATACTAACAAGTAACTAATATCCCATTATCTTTAACATCTTCTGTGTACGACTGGTTAATGATGAGCTTCTGAGGTTATGCCGTGTTGTTGTTCCTGCTTTACGGTCAACATTTCAACAAGTGACCGAGCCATCTTTTTCAGGTCGTGTGACGTTCCCTGACATGTTTGAGTCCAAGCAGAGAGTACATTACCGCAAAGTTCGCAGCACATGAAGTTGATCGCTGGGACGTCCGTCGAAGTAATGTGCACAAAATGAACAAAACAATTGGGCCTAATACCCGGAAGCAGACCAGTTTCTAGTATCTTATTCGAGAGTAAGTTTTCATGTAGTGATAAAACGAGAAATTCACTTTGAAACCAAATGCTACTATTCCTACTACTGTTGTAATTTACACTCACCGAAACAGAAAGGACTTCTTCCTCTTCCTGCAGGCGCTTCTGCAGTATCTCCTCAAAAAAGGAGTCCAGGGTGAACCGACGCTTCTGTAAGGAAATGAACTTATTAGTATGATTAGTCGTAGAGCATGCTTGGTAATTCAGAGATAGCACTAGTTCTTTACATGTACATGTGTTACAAATTCTTACATTTATTTCGAATTTTTGGCCTAGAGGCAGTGATAGTGAGTATTCACTGACTATCTGTAGTATCAGCTAGAAATCTGTTCTTCCGACATTCACTACCATTATCCTACGTATTATGAGTTGAACTGGAATGACAGAGGCCTACAATGTAACTTCTTGAGCCACGGTCTTTTTATTACGAGCTCCTCCTAGGTCTTTGTCTGTAAAGAAAAGTAAATGGGACTGTAACAAGTTTTTCAAACAGTTCCTGTTCCTCTGTTCTCTGACTACACTGTACATTTCAGTCTCATATTAAACACGGTCAACAGGTAACTGGTTGGGCAACCAGATGGTCTGCAGTGTCGTCTTCAACCAGTCGATCGCGTCGGCAGCATATTTAGTGCGCCTCTGCCCCTAGAATATTTTTCACCATAATTCTTTTCAAATGGAGAGGGATGTTACCTTTCTCAAGCATCTCACATAGTTATTTGCTCAGTGTTAACAAAGACCACACCCATTTTACCGGAATGATAAATTGTTAGAATCAACTGTCCATGTCAGGGGTCAGTGTTAAGTTTAATGGGATTCAATACAATTGTCAGAATTGTTTAAACAGCATCCAGGTTCGATTATCAACATTAGCTTACCTAATGCGACAAGTCCGGATATATTGTGGTAATAACACGGAGGAGAGGATCTAGGGCCAGTGGGATCCAGGGGAAAGAGCCAGCATAGTGCAGCAAAGGTGCCCTGCAGTGAACACAGCGAGAGACACAATGTGAGTCTACCATGGAGGTCAGAGAATATACGACTCTGACATGCTAAAGGCTTTTTCTAAGGGCATAATACTCAAGTTTTAGAATGACGACTATTGTGAAATGTTGAGTGACTAGCACATCCCACTACGCTCCAGTGATCAACAAATCGATCCATCCATCAGTGACATTCATTGCCGCCGGTATTTTGTATCTGATCACGATCCAGAAGAGCAGTATGCTAACTACATGACCCTCCATACAGTGACGTCTATCGTCTGACGATGAAGAGGCGGTCGATCGGTACCTTTGGAACTTCAGAGGAATGATTGGACGGAGTTAGGTACTTAGGTGGTATTTTATATAATCGTCACAATCATCACTCGTGCAGAGATGCCTATCTGAGACGTGTTATTTACAATGACGTGTCACATGGGATGTTTATAGCAAAAAATTATTCATTTACAGTAAGTCGTGACAGACTGACCACGTTATGTACAATCGGTTAGCTCTCAGACTTTACTGCTTTGCGTGCTATGTCACTGCAATATAACGTGGCTCACCTCTACAGTACCCCGAACAGCGACCAAGTTGTTCTCCAGTCGCAGACCCTCGTCTTTCTCCCCTCCCAGACCGTGTCTACGAGAAAGTTTTGCTGGTACTTTTACTCTGAAGAGAATAAATTTGTTTTGATAGAAACTAGCTGAAGGCTTATGTATTAGACTAAATTTAATTAGCTAGTCATTACAATACTACTATGGTTTCAGATATACAGCTCAAATGGCTCTGAGCTCTATGGGACTTAACATCGGTGGTCATCTGTGCCCTAGAACTTAGAACTACTTAAATCTAACTAACCTAAGGACATCACACACATCCATGCCCGAGGCAGGATTCGAACCTGCGACCGTAGCGGTCACGCGGTTCCAGACTGAAGTGCCTGTAACCGCACGGCCACACCGGCCGGCAATCAACATGATAAAAAATTATCATTAATCACTTCACTCACAAAAATGTATCTTCTGCTCTTAAGGTACTGCCTAACCTCACCATCGTATATCGTGCGAAATACTGAAATAACAGTTAAATATATGTCAGGAAAAAAAACAATAATCGCTAAAAGTTTCTCCATTGATAAAATAACCTGTGGCCTCAAGTTACCCCCTCCCCCCAATAAACAACACCATCGTATATCACGACATATTTGGAATAAACAGCATATTTTACAAACTTTGTAAATTACAATAGTAACTAACACAAACACAGATAGCATTTAACTACAGACCGCTTACACGCTCTGCAACGTAAAGTCATGACGTCAAGAGGACGTCATGGGTGAAACCACACGGATAGAATCTGAAAGAGCACTTGACAAAGTTGTCACTGTTGAACTAAGCTGTTAATTTGAGAATACATGATGAAAGCACATGAACTTAAAAAAATTAAGTGTAGAGGTCTAACTCTAGAAGTAACCACCTGACGTTTGAAACCCCATAAAAAATTTAATCGAAATGCTATTTCACGTTATTACTGTTAAGAACTTCATATTCCGTAATCACACCACACTCCTCCACATGCTTCAATTTTCCAGTACTTCTCCACTAATACACATTCATTTATTAGCTTTTAAGATATTCTCACTCGAGATGATTGTGTATACTCAATAAATATACAAAGTTAAATCAATAGCTCATACCTACTGCAGGTACGATGCAGCTGGCCTCTGAAGCTGGGCGTTCGCTTCGCTGAGAGCTTCTAAAGCTCCTCGAGAACTTTAAAATGTTTCGCTAGATGTGCTTGAAACACAAAAAACAACACTGCAAGACTTAATTCACAACAGAAGCTTCGTACACTCAATAACTCGCAGAACGAATTCGTATGAATACTTCTAGTACTCTAAAGAATACGGAAGTAATTGCTAGGCAACGGTCCACAATGGTTCAAGTGACATGGCATTGTTGTTAGCATACACTGTGATGAACATTAAGTAGCAACCCCGGTAACTACAGAGCACATCACTATATACAGACGTCGATATCCATGGTTAAATAAGAACGGCATTTAAATTTTAAACAATTTAAATCTATGTAAGACGAAATAACCATGTTTTGGGATCGAGAGATATCCAGAAGTATGTAAATAATGAAACCGGCTGAATAGCCTATAGATTCCCATTGGAATTCTTATTTAGCAGTTCGAGGTGCGTGAGAAGAGTAATGAGACTGACAATACTCTGAGGGGTCTGGCCGCGCTGTGTTGTTCTACTGCTATAAAGAACGGTTTGCAATCTCTTCTAGTTGCTGAGTACGCCACCACATGGTTTTTGAAAGCGCAATCGGGGAAGTTGTGTTTTTGTTGCGTGTTGTAAAAGTGGAAAAGTGTAATTTGGAGGAATGTTATGCCATCAAGTGTTAAACTTGGGGCACCAGCGAAAGTGATCCTCTCAGAATTGAAACAAGCCTATGGGGAACATTCCTTATCAGTAGTCCAAGTTTCTGTGTGGCACAAATCATTTCTGGAAGGCCGAGAACACGTTGAAGATGGACCTCGTTCAGGGTAGACCTTCAGCTTATAAAATCGACGAAAACGTCGAACGTATGCGTTCTCTTGTGACATCAGACCGGTGTGTAAAAATAAAGGTGATGGATGACATGGTTAAACATTTTCAGCGTGCATCAAATTTGCATCGGAGTTTTGCACGTGCGAAAGATTTATGCCAAACGGTGCCAAAAAACCTCACAACTGAGCAGGAGGAGAATGGAAGAAACGTGTGCGTTGTCCTCTTGGGACGACTGCCCATGGTCACGAATGGTTCAGTTGTATAATCACAGGTTATGAGTCCGGAATTTCAAAGTACGATCCTGAGAACAAGAGGCAAAGTGAGGAGTGGAACACTGTGGAATCTCCTCGACTGAAATGAGTTCGAATCATCAAGTCAAAGGCCGAAGCAAAACTGATTTGCTGTTTTGACAGATTTGCTTTTTTCCATATAGATTTGTTCATCCAGGACAAACTGTCAAACAACTGTGTTACAACGATGTCCTGGAAAAGCTCAGGAAAGTGGTGAATCGCCGGCCTGAGTGGCCGTGCGGTTCTTATTCGCTACAGTCTGGAACCGGGCGACCGCTACGGTCGCAGGTCCGAATCCTGCCTCGGGCATGGATGTGTGTGATGTCCTTAGGTTAGTCAGGTTTAATTAGTTCTAAGTTCTAGGCGACTGATGACCTCAGAAGTTAAGTCGCATAGTGCTCAGAGCCATTTTTGAAAGAGGTGAATCGAGTGAGATCAAACATTGCAGATTGGACGGCGCATCATGATAACGCCCCATGCCACATGGCCACTTCCATCACGGATTTTTTGACATCAAAAGGCATTCCTGTGGTTCCACAGACTCCCCCCATTCACAGAAACGTGGTAACTGTGACTTGTTTTTTTTCCAATTTCGGAAAATGTCTTAAAAGGATTTCATTTTGGGACTCTGGAGAATATTTAAGAGCATATGACCGACATGGCAAAGGCCCTACCAGTTGAAGGCTTTCTACGCTTCTACCGATACCGGGGAACAACGACTTCGCCGGCCTGTAGCTGCCGATGGGAACTAATTTGCAGGAGACATTATTGTCGTTTGAAAGAAATAAAACCTTGGTATACTAGAAATCAGTCTCACTGCTTTTCTCACACGCCTCATACTCCAAGATATTGATTCACATATCTTGCGTAACAGAAGAGAAAAACTCTTTTGTTAAGCTGCCAGCTTCCCTCGATACGATGCAATGCACTTGCCAGGAGTTCCAAAATAAATGTTTCTTCACACAAGGAAAAAAATTCCAGCAACACTAATCTCCAGCATCGCAGGGAGTACGTGTGCGTAATTCACAAGAGAGAAAGATTGCTTACACCGTCATCATTGTGGAACTAAGCATTTAATTTGATAATACATGATGCATGGGCACGAACTTCGCCAAAAACAAAGTACATAAATGTGCCTCTACAAGTAAACATCCAACCTTTGAAACTGCATAAAAAAGTAAGACAATCTTCTATTTCACACTGCATACCGTTAATAACGGCATGTTCTGAGATGATACCACACTCCAGCACCCGCATCAATTTTCCAGTAATTCTCCGCTATATACTCAGCCATTAACAAGTTTATACGATATTCTGTATGACAAATAAATAGGTGGTAGTCAAACCAACGGCTCATACCTCTTGCAGCACAGCGCAGCTCGCCTCTGAAGCTGGGCGTTCGCTTTTCTGAAAGCTTCTAAAGCTCCTCAAGAACTTTAAAATGTTTCGCTAGATGTGCTCGAAACACAAAATGAAAGACTGCAATAATTAATTCACAACTGAAGCTCCTTACACTCAATAACGAATTCGTATGGATACTTCGAGTACTCCAAAGAATACGGAAGTAATTGCTACGCAACGGTCCACAACGGTTTACGTGAGATGGCATTGTTGTTTACATACCCGAGATCCTCCCCTGGTAGCTGAGTGGTCAGCGCGACGAAAGTCATAACTAAAGACCCGTGTTCGTTTCACGGCTGTGTCGGGAGATTTTCTCCGCTCAGGGACTGGGTGTTGCGTTGCCCTTATCATCGTTATTTCATCCCCATGGACACTCAAGTCGCCGAAGTGGCGTCAACTCAAAAGACTTGCACCAGGCGAATGGGAGGCCCTAGCCACACGGCATTTCCATTTTATCAGTAAACCGAAATCCCAGTAAAGCAATATCGTTTAGCAACGTGTATATAAATGTTAGACAAATGGTGGAAGTTTCTCAGCTTGAATTGAAATTTACAGATCTTAAAGCCTGCAGGATCTGGTTTACGATGAGGTCGTACACCCTCGTGACCACAGCCCTTCCATCTGGCAGTCCATGAGCGCTGCCAGCGGTCCCGGCGTGTTCTAGCACTGGGCGGACGTGGCTCCTCCTGAGTGCCCAACCGATCAGCCACACTCACACGACACGGAAAAACATCCACGTCGCCCCAAAGATAGGGCAATAAATTACTACATATCGTTAACCGCCGCTGCTGCCACTAGCGGACCGGAACCGCTTGTGAAACGAGTAGCGCCAGTCAAGACGAGAAGAAGACAAACAACCGCAACCATGTCAACTAAAGGATACGGTCTGGCCTGCAATGGTGGAAACCTACAAACAGCACCAACGCGAGCACCAGCACGGCTCATATACCCTTCGATTAATCTCCTCATCGCGAAAATGGAAGACTTGCCAATGCGACGCATCACATGTCTCATACATATTGTTATTGGCCTCGTCCATGTTTTTTACTGCTTTGTTAATACAATCTAATTATAAATTGAACGAGTGTCCTTTTTACACAGGGTGGTCCATTGATAGTGGCTGGGCCAAATATCTCAAAAAATAAGCATCAAACGAAAAAAACTACAAAGAACGAAACTCGTTCAGCTTGAAGGGGGAAACCAGAGGGCGCTATGGTTGGCCCGCTAGATGGCGCTGCCATAGGTCAAACGAATGTCAACTGCGTTTTTTAAAAGGGAACCCCCATTTTTATCACATATTCGTGAAGTACGTTAAGAAGTACGAATGTTTTAGTTGGACCACTTTTTTCACTTCGTGGTAGATGGCGCTGTAATAGTCACAAACGAATAAGTACGTGGTATCACGTAACATTCCGCCAGTGAGGACGGTATTTGCTTCGTGATACATTACCCGTGTTAAAATGGACCGTTTACCAACTGTGGAAAACGTCGATATAGCGTCGATGTATGGCTGTTGTGATCAAAATGTCCAATGAGCGTGTGCTACGTATGCTGCTCGGTATCCTGGACGACATCACCCAAGTGTCCGGACCATTCGCCGGATAATTGCGTTATTTAAGGTAACAGGAAGTGTTCAGCCACATGTGTAACGTCAACTACGACCTGCAACAAATTATGAAGCCCAAGGAGGTGTTTTAGCTGCTGTCGCCGCTAAACCGCACATCAGTAGCAAAAAAATTGCGCGAGAATCGGGACTCTAAAAACGTCGGTGTTGAGAATGCTACATCAACATTTATTGCATCCGTACCATATTTCTATGCACCAGGAATTGCATAGCGACGACTTTGAACGTCGTGTACAGTTCTGCCACTGGGCACAAGAGATATTACGGGACGATGACAGATTTTTTGCACTCGTTCTATTTAGCGACGAAGCGTCATTCACCAGCAGCGGTAACGTAAACTGGCATTATATGCACTATTGCGCCATCCCTCACAAAGCGAAAACAGTGGTCCAACAAAATAATTCATATTTCATTACGTACTGTACGAATATGTAATAAAACTGGTGGTTCCTAATTTAAAAACCGCAGTTGACATCCGTTTGACCTATGGCAGCGCCATTTAGCAGGCCAACCATAGGGCCATGTGGTTTTCCCCTTCAAGCTAGACAAGTTTCGTTCCTTGTAGTTTTTTCGTTTGACGCTTATTTTTTGAGACATTTGGCCCGGTCACGATCAGTGGACCACCATGTATATTTTTATTGAAGTTCTCCTAAAAAGAATCATTTTAAAATGCGAACTTCAAAATAAGCTGGGCTGGGTTTGAGAACAGAGGCCCAACATGCTGCCTTGAAAGGTACTCTTCCGTTCTGGAACTTTTCCTTGAATTCCCAGGCGGAAGGATACTAGCCGCAAGATAAGATGCTGCATAGATTCTCCGTACGGTCGCCAATGCGATGTCGAGGCAGGTGTGGAGGCAGTGGAGGGAGGAAGTCTCCTTGTCACCGAGTCCTGCCTGCTGTTTCGACGTCCTAGGCTACCAACTTCAGGTCAAGCTTGATCAGATCACAGCTGGAGCATTTCGCAGGAGCTGGCGTCATACTAAATTACCCATGGAGCTGATGCAAATCGTAACTATAGGTACCTGTCGTTAGATAAGATTAGAAAAGTCTACATTTCAACAACATTGGTTTGTAGCATTATGTTACAGTAGCATTACGTTACAGTCTGTTAAGCAGAAAATCTCCTGCTCACTCTCCATTGCCGCCATACACCTACCGTCATATCACTCAGTTATCCTTTCAAAGCGGACGTTCTACAATAAAGTACCGTGCAGTGGAGAGCTTCACTCTTTATCACAATGCATGCATATTTCACGTTGGAAAGCAACAAGTAATTTTTAACGTTATCAATGTTAGACGATCTGTTTCAGTAACTAATGAAAGTATAAATAGTTTTATCATTTCAAATTTTGTTCGGTGGTTCAGAAAGTAAGTATCAGTCTAGGCCACAGGGTTCTATCCGAGGTTGGTCAGAAGCTTTTTTTTTTTATTACATTTACCGCTTCTTTCAACTTCGACAACGATTTCTGTTAATATGATAAATGCGAGGTTAGTCTATGGCTTGTATTCCATGTTAAACTGCAGAGCCACCTGTAACAGACTCGCTAAATCAATTAAAAGAATGGAGGAAGCAACACTACCAAACTACTACGGTGTTCGTACCAGCTTTCTTATTGATGATTCGAGTTTTACTATTACATTTATACATTACATCGATTATCCTTGCATACTTCAGTAATATTTTAAATACATTTGAGTGATTAGCTGAGTATACTCTCTTTTCCCCTCAGAGCGAAGGAATAAAATTACGCTAAAGAAAATTTCCTTCTTATTAGGTTAAATAACACAATGGGATTATGTGTTAGATAATACTCTGGAGCGCATAAATAAAAATTTTATTCCTTATCTTCTTTTTCCTAAAAACATTAAATCTGTCGTACAAGACATACTGTTGTTGTTGTTATGGTTTTCAGTCCGAAGATTAATTTGATGCTGCTCTCCCCCCCTACT
Source organism: Schistocerca americana (assembly GCF_021461395.2). Taxonomy (NCBI): domain Eukaryota; kingdom Metazoa; phylum Arthropoda; class Insecta; order Orthoptera; family Acrididae; genus Schistocerca; species Schistocerca americana. The sequence continues at coordinate 547,803,812 of NC_060124.1, read as the reverse complement.
CTCACATAGCTGCAAAACTACTGTAAATTGCATCCAGAAAAACCGGTTGTTGTCTCAGGTAGGGTCCTATCAACCAATCCCAGATATATACTGGTATAAAACATGTGGAAACCAAATACATAATCTGTCGCCTAAAGGGACACAATTTTTTTTTCTCAGATGTCGATGTCCGAATCTTCATGTCATAGCTGCCAAAAGGCGGCAGTGTCTGACGACGCAATAAATGCATCAGTTTAGAACCTAGCATGTCTGATATTTCTACCAAGGAAGCAGTTGACAAACTACTCACAGCTGGCGTGTATGAAATTGGTTGTGCGTGTGGATTAGTCTACATAGGTGAGACGGGACGTCCGATTAGCACAAGGCTCTCGGAACATGAAAGATATATCCGCCTGGAACAACACACTAAGTCAGCAGTGGCGGAACACCGAGACGAGTGCGGGAAACCAATATTATTTCAAGAAGCCCGCGTCCTGGCGAAACAGCCTCTCATTTTCAATAGAAAGGTTAGAGAGGCGATAGAAATAGCCAAAAGACCCGCCAACATGAATAGAGAGGACGGGTACAAGCTTCCGAGGTCTTGGCCGCCTGCAATAAAAGGGCTACGGAGCGGCGGCAGAGCCGTGGCGGCCCATGCAGACACGCGGAGAGCCGCAGTAGTGGTCGCGAGCACACAAAGCAATGGCACGCCGCAGCCGGCTTCTGGACAGCATGGAAACAGTGTGACGTCACAGCCATCACCTGTTTGCTATTCGTCCGTCTCCTCCAATGGGGTGGATTAATATAAAGACCAATAGAAAACAGCTATTTCAGCCAATGACAGACAATAAAGGAAACACCAATAAAGCATACCTTTCGCCCCTCCTCCTCCTCCTTTTACAGCCAATCAAGTAACGACACGGTTTTCTCGTGCAGCTATTTAAGGAACCAAGTGTGTTCATTTAGCAGTTAACGTAAGGCCCTGATGAAGGCTAGCTGCAACGCTGGCCGAAACGTTGGCGCATTTTCAAATTATGACGATGCGGTCTGATACCCTGAAGAATTTTATTGAAGAAGACAACGGCCGCGGAAGCCTACGCTTACAATCATGTGAATAACTTCACACTTTTCTGTATTCAGGGTCACTTTTCGCACCATACAGATATCTTATGTAAATCATTTTGCAAGTCGCTTTGATCATCTGATAACTTTACAAGAGGTAAATGACAGCATCAACTGCAAACAGTCTAAGTAGGCTACTCAAATTGTCTCCAATGCGGTTAATATACATCAGGAACAATAGAGGGCCTATAACACTTCCTTGTGGAACGCCGGATATTACTTCTGTTTTACTCGATGACTTTCCGTCTATTACTACGAACAGTGACCTTTCTGACAGGAAATCACGAACTCAGGCGCACAACTGAGGCGATACTCCGTAGGCAAGCAGTTTGGTTAGAAGACGCTTGTGTGGAATGGTGTCGAAAGCCTTCTGGAAATCTAAAAGTATGGAACCGATTGACATCCCCTATCGATAGCACTTATTACTTCATGAGTGTAAAGAGCTAGTAGTGTTTCACAAGAACGATATTTTCTGAATCCGTGCTGACTATGTGTCAATAAATCGTTTTCTTCGAGGTACTTCATAATGTTCGAATAAAGTATATGTTCCAAAACCCTACTCCAAATCGACGTTAGTGATATATGCCTGTAATTCAGCGGATTACTCCTACTTCCCTTTTTGGGTATTGGTGTGACTTGAGGAATTTTCCAGTCTTTAGATACGGATCTTCCTGTGACCGAGTGGTTGTATATAATTGCTACATATGGTGCTATTTTATCAGCATACTCTGAGAGGAACCTGACTGGTATACAATCTGGACCGAAGGGCTTGCCTTTATTAAGTGATTTAAGCTGCTTTGTTTCACCGAGGATATCTACTTCTGTGTTTCTCATCTTGTCAGTTGCTCTTGATTGGAAGTCAGGAATATTTACTTCGTCTTCTTTGGTGAAGGAGTTTCGGAAAACCGTATTTATTAACTCTGCTTTAGTGGCACTATCATCAGTGACTTCACCGTTGTTATCGCGCAGTGAATTTTTTGATTGCGTCTTGCCACTGGTGTTCTTTATGTGTGACCAGAATCTCTTTGCGTTTTCTGCCAGATTTCGAGACATAATTTCGTTGTGGAAATTATTAAAAGCATCTCGCATTGAAGTAGGCGCCATATTTCGAACTTCTGTAAAACTTTGCCAATCTTGGGGATTTTGCGTTCTTTTAAATTTGGCATGCTTTTTCGGTTGCTTCTGCAATAACGATCTTACCCATTTTGTGTACCATGGGGGGTCAATACCATCACTTTTTATTTTATGTGGTATATATCTCTCAATTGCTGTCGATACTATCTCTTTGAAAACATTCCTCACATTTTCTATACTTACATGATCAGATCGGGAGGGGTGAAGACTGTCTTTTCAAAAGGTGTTAGTGCATTTTTATCAGCTTTTTTAAACAGATATACTGTGTGTTTCTTTTTCTCCGCAAAATAGAGGAGGAAAGGAACATAAGGAAAACGACGTTTGCAGTTCAGCAAGGTTCGCAGGTGAGCTTCTGTAAACTTTGGAAGGTAGGAGACGAGGTGCTGGCAGAAGTAAAGCTGTGAGTACCGGGCGTGAGTCATGCTTCGGTAGCTCAGATGGTAGAGCAGTTGCCCGCGAAAGGCAAAGGTCCCGAGTTCGAGTCTCGGTCGGGCACACAGTTTTATTCATTAACTGTTCGCATGTCTTCCCGCGTTTCGATACGGTTGTCTGTTGTTGCAACCTTCCTGTAGACAACAGCTTTGTCTGACAACCGCCCCGGATAGCTTACGACGTTATCCTCTACGTCATTTCATACAGACTATTGCAAACAGTAATAGTTCTGTAGAGCTCCCCTGGGCTACATCTATCGATTTTCTCCCTTTAAGTTACAACTCTTATTACTGTGACCTGCATACAACACACACGTTTCGGAATTAAATAAATTTGCAGCTACGACATATGTGGTAAATTAAAAGCTTTCAGCAACTTGAGCGACCATTTTATCTCACACTTCTTTCGAAAAAGCCGTTATTTAATTCATTTTTCTGTCCACATCTCTGTGCACGCTGCAGCAGCTCTCTGCATGTGGAAATCAGATACGTTAGCTCGATTATATTTTTGCAGTCTTCTACCCCTTGTTGTACACACAGTGGCTCAACTATTCATTTTTGTAATTGGCTGTACAATGCTGCAGTGTTAGCACAGTGTGATTGTAAATACAGACAACCAAAATTGAAATGCTGGTGCCTTCATTTCAGACGTTGCACTGTTGCTGAAATAATTATAGTGGTTTGTCGAGATGGAATCTCAGTTTGCTCGAGGCATTCTACAAGTCACTATTTTCGTACACAACTTGCACATTTCTTGATTTGAAATTCCGCCTTGAGTAGGAAACATGGCAGACTTCCTTACTCAGTATGTCAATTACACACTGTGAAGAATGTAGGAAAAACTAAGAATCTCACTAAAGTCAACGAAATATCTTCTAACGTCCCTATTTGCCTCTCTGCATAGGTTAAAATCAGATCCTGCGTTTCGGCATAAAAGTGAACTACATAGGCATGTTCAAAATGTTTATTCAGAAGAGTCTGTGCACCTGAAAGACGACCACTCATGACACCTGTGCAATTGTAGCTCTGAGAAATGACTATACTCTCATTTCTCTAAGCGATTATCCTAAAGTTTTTGAACTCTGTTCGCGAGGTGTCTTGAATGTCAAAGACCTTGCTACAGATATCACGTTAGAGGAAACATATCTGACTACTATGATAAAAAGTGAAATTGTTGAAATCTCACTGTCGTACCTGCGCTAACTGGTACAGAATCAGTGACAGCAATTTTCTTTTTTGCTCTGACATAGTAAACATCCATCATACAAGAAAAAATAAAATTTTGAATATGTTTACATGTGCCTTTGAAAACAGCAGCCTTCTAAAGATGATCGCTACTTACAGTATCAGGTCCAGCAGTGAAACCTAAATGAAATCTAGAAGACGTTGGGACATTCCTGGATTTGATGAGTTGCTGCATCCATAATTTCCAAGAAGTGCAAGCTCAGAAACACAATAAACTACAACAGATCACAGAGTGTGTAACGATATTGGCGAATCTGATCATTGTGCCTAGAACCTGTGTATCGGGAGAATGACTCATGCATGCACAGTGACAGATGGTCTGGAAGCGGGTTCATTCGGGTACGTAGTTCCAATTTTCATCTACCAGAGAACAGTAGTGCACAGACACATTCAAGAAACAGGTCAAGAGCACGTTTTTGCGAATTATTCTGTTTATTTCCTGAAGCCCTTTTGTTTATTTATCTCTGTACAGTTTTGTATATGCTTGTAGTAGTGTCAGTGATGCGCGAATGTGGTCAAAAGAAAACATGTAGATCACTGCTCTACTGAAGGACGTTGTACGATGGGGAAATTTTTAACATAATATGGCAAGTCAGTTTATGGTAAATGGAAAGCTAATTCGAGTGCAAATGAAAATAGTAAATAACTTAAAGTATAAACAAAATATCAGAATGCTAAATATTTATTTCGGGAAAAAGTACAGTTCGAAAGCATGTTATTTGTTTATTGGTTGGTCATGAAAAGCGCGGACTAACAAGAGAGAATAATGTTTTTCTATTGGCCTTAAAGAAAACTGACGAATCAGAACAGAGTATTCTTCGTTCCTCATTTCTCTTGGAGATACAGAAAGCTTTCTGCAGTCTAGAGTACTCGGAGCACAACCTCTCAATGGTATGCTCGTGTGTAGTAAGAGGTCCGAAGTAAGTTATAATTTGCCGGTTATCGTTGTGCTACTCTCCTCAAAAGTGCTTTAAGGTGAAGGCAATGTGCTTGTCAGAGCGTACGGATTTATAAGCAATTTACTGTATGAGAACAATCCGTGCTTAGTGCTTAGTAGATTTCGGGAAATACGCTAAGATAAACTTGCTAACGTGAATGAAAGTATTTTACGCATACTGTGTTAAGACTAGCGCGGTCTTAGAAGTGTACGTATACAATATCAATGTTAAGAATATAGCAAAGTTTGGCCAGTACTTCCACCTTTCACACGAAATTAAGACCTTTCCCGATTCTTGGTATAGTTACGTTGTATGATGCCCGGTGCGAATTGAAATACCGTAGGATTCTGCTCGGCTTTCATACCGCCGATCTGCTGCAGTGAGTTCACTGGTAGCTGCAGATAAAGGACGGAAGGAGCCGCGCCGCCACAGTGTCTTCCCATTGGCTGCCTACAGGCTCTATTTAGTTGTTGTGTAAAACCACTTTCCCTAAAATATTGTGATCTGGACAAATCCGTCATTTTTTCTGTTTGTCTTCTGTGACAAATGTCTGAAATCATCAACGCCTCATAACTAAGTACTTTTCTGTCATAGAGGCAGAAGAATGGATGATTTTAAATTTAAAATTTTTATGTACTGTAGTATTCTGTCAGATGAATATTTCTGTGGGATCCACTGCTCCGCTTGCCACAAGACGAACCGACGCTTGCTCGTACTTTGTTCACTAAACGAGAGTGCGACAGGGCGAAGTGAAGGAAAACAGCATTAACCTGGGTCTCGATCTCTTCTGCTCTATCTCTTACTGACGATGATATTGAACTGAATGTCTCTGGATGTCTGTTTGTGCAATCCGTAATGATTTTTGTAGAAAATCTTCCTCTATCTCGAAGAAGGTCGTAATGCGTGATCATAAAACATGTTCCACATTTCCAGAACCGAAGAGAGTCAGTGATATAGGCCAATAACTATGTGTGTTTGTTGAAAACGCGGTTGACCTGCCCTTTTTTTCAGACGCTTAGGGCCTTTCGTTGGCCAACTAACAACGACAAGTTGCTGTTCAAAGAGGAGCTATGACCAGTACTCCATTCTTCGCCAGCGTATATTCCTGTGTGTGATTTCTGTTCTAAAGGTACTAGAAATTTGCGTACATTAAACGTATCCCATGGCTCACCACGTGTAAGTTCTCATAGCTCTGCGTGGTAGTAAGGAACTGGTGCGATTGAAAGTGGGCATTAATGTTAGACTGGAAAAGTTGATTTGAGCTATTGCTTCTTGGATTATTCACTTGTTAGTAAGTTGGTAACACCAGGGATCGTTTCAAAAACAGCAGGATTTTGCAAAAAAAAAGGGGCTCTGAGCACTATGGGACTTAACTTCTGAGGTCATCAGTCCCCTAGAACACACATCCATGCCCGAGGCAGGCTTCGAACTTGCAACCATAGCGGTAGCGCGGTTCCAGACTGTAGCTAATAGAACCGCTCGGCCACCCCAGCCGGCACAATTTTGCACAAAAGCTACAAAATTCAGAGCTTAGCGCTGTGCGGTGAATAGAGGAACGAGTTTATTGGTATAGAGCCTTCCGACAACATACACCCAAAGCGAAAACTATGGGAACGACAAAACAGCATGCGTCTCGGAGGGACATATATTCCTCATCAGATGCCTCCCGTATTACAAGCATGGAGATGTCTACCGCCAACAGGATGAAACGGAAAAGTGTATCAACTGCAGAGGCTGATGGTTGTTTCAGTAGACAACATTCTGTCCGCACGATACAATCATCGTCAGTCACTGCAGTGCAGAACTGCAGTACTATGGCGTTAATTTAACGAGTAAAATAAACTTACTTGGGAAAGAGAGAATGCAAGTGATGTGACAAAACAGTAATTGTCTCTACCTAAAACTACGATATCACCTGTCGGGCTTGAACTGTGACGTATTGGTGTTGTGACGGGTGACGTCACACGTGTGGAGAGCGTTGGTTTGTTTTCGTTAGGGACGATTCTATTGACACCTTATGCTGTGTTTGTAGTCTATATTGGATATATACATAGTGGTGCAAATTTTGATGGAATGAGCATGTTACTGGATCAACCAGTTTAGTTACTTAAGAGAAAGATGCGTTTACGGTGTTCTCCGCTTACGCTCCTAATCAACTAGAGTTTAAACATTATCTTAGTTTGTCTTGGTAACGTGAGTACACAGTGATTACAACTTACGTGAACTTCGGCACATATTTTTTTCAAAGGTGAGTATTTACGAGTAATGTCAGGGATTTTGCAATTTTCTGTTGAGCTGTATTGGTGAACACATGTTACTGCATTTTGTCCATCTCGCAATGTAAACCTTTCTGTATCGGTATTGGAGTATTCATTGTTGTTACCATATTTCGTTAACTTTCGCGATATTTGCTACCTGTACTGGTATTACTTTGTCGCTTTCTATACTGATATTTCTTTTTGTATTCTGTATTGATGTCTGGCTTTTAAGTTAGTTTATATGTATAGAGTGATATCTTCGATACCAGTTGAATTTATCTAATTTGATGCTTTACTTTTGCATTTTCGATGCAGACCTCTGTATGCTATTCTTCATCGTATTCTTCCAGTTGTTTTGTTTTGTATACGCCTGTATTTTTGGGGCTCTGTGGCTTTTACTTGAGAATATAACTCCTCAGATTCCCCTTCAGGCCCAATATTTATTACTTCGAATTTTTAAGTTTCTGAATTGATTTTTAAATTTTGGTTTTATAGGAACTGTTGAATATGAGGTCCTAATCGCCATTTTTAAATCAAAGTTATGTTGCATCTTGAGGCTAGTGATGATGTTATCTATCAAAGTGGACGGGTGTTATCGAAGGCTCTCGTCTTCCCCAATAATTCACCATACTTGAGACACAGTGCCGTACCCCCGGCCGCGAGAGTTCGCCCCTGTTTGGTATTAGGAGGGGAGGGGCGCACACAGCGCCGGCTGTCACCTCCACATGAAATTACGTAATGCGTTTTTACGTCGAAGGGTGACAGTTATTGGACGGGTGAAGTAATTGCATCGGTTAAACGCTCGAGCGATGTGATGTAGTGCTGTAACGACATAACAACACAAGTTTTCGCCCCAGATGTAAGCATTCCCGTTATGCAGTAGTAGGCAAACATAAGTTCTTTACATTCTGTAATTTCCTGCAGGCGATTTTATCGAGTGCGCTACTGCCAAGGCACCCATGTTGATTAGCTTGATTCTGTTTTGAGCGAAGATAACAGAATATCTTGTAGTAGTGAATCCTGTCGTAGGTGTTCTACAGATGAGCAGGATGAAGCCAGAGCATTGTCGACTAGGACTACTCTTACATGGGCTGAGTTACTTACGAGAGTGTATACTGTGGAAAGTCATTTTGACTTCTTATGGGAATTTTGTGGATTGTCACCGGGAGACGTGTATGGAGCTCTTTAAAAAACGACCAACGTTTATTTCCCGTTTTAATTATAGGACTATTCTACGAAATGTACGAAACTAGTACGATCAGGAAAAACACGTAATTCGTTAGATGCCAACTGACGATACATCAGGGTATTATTTTGGTCCCTTCCTGGGTTAAAGAACACATGCTACTAGTCACTGTTACAGAAAGTTTTTTAAGTACAATTACTGTTGGCGATTACTTTGATTTTTGCAGTGTTATGTGTTATGTGATTGTTGTGAATTTTACAAAATGCAGTAGCTTTGTTTTCACAGTTTGGCTTAGGAGGCCAAAAGTTTCCTTGTGAGACGCTCACAGTTTCTCTGAGAGATAGCTACAGAGTATCCGACAATCACAGAGGAGGAGTGCTCCAAGCTGCAACTGATTTGGAAATTATTGTATAGTTCGGCATACTTTGACACTCGACAGCAAGGCCGGTCGGGGTGGCCGAGCGGTTCTAGGCGCTACAGTTGGAACCGCGCGACCGCTACGGTCGCAGGTTCAAATCCTGCCTCGGGGATGGATGTGTGTGATGTCCTTAGGTTAGATAGGTTTAAGTAGTTCTAAGTTCCAGGGGACTGGTGATCGGTGAAGTTTTATTCCTACCGGAACTGAATATCATGTAGCCCACACATGTTTCTAGTGGGGCTTATTAAATTTAAATTGTATCGAATGAAGAATAAGCTAAAATGCATCAGCTTATTTGTTGTGGTGGCAATATATTTAGAAAATACGTTAAAATGGTACATACCAGCAATCTACTGTACGAAATCACAAGAATAAACAAATTCAGGAGGTGTGTACCAAACTTTTTTGTAACTATTAGGAAGACAGTTATTGAAATGTAATAGTCACAGTGCTGTTCAAGGTAGAATAAAAGTGTGTGGAGTTGGAGACGATGTATGCTTGTATTTAGCGGTAGACGGTTTTGCTATCACATTATTCTGGAAAAAAAGATATTACGGTCTGGCAGACCTTTAGCACAGTGTAACCAAGAACATTCTGAAAGTTGTTTAGAAAACTGTGACGAATACAATTCACATTACTATTCCATTATCTTACTGCATAACACCGAGACACCCTAAAAAGAAAAATTATTTGTTTCACCGCATTTTGCTTCCATATCTGAAAACCATCAAGTGCAGTACCGAACTACCTATTATATTTATTTTATGTCAACTTATCCTAGTCTTTTGTGCTGTAGGCCGTGAGTTGTTACCTGCCATTTCCATTTTTTATGTATTCCTTCTACTGTTAGCAGCTACTATGAACTACATTGTGCTTTATCACAGGGACTAGAAAATACTCCTTCTTTTACTACTGAATTTACGTGTGTGTACCAAACTTTTTGGCCTAAAGGTACTAGGCATTTCAGAAGTCTGTAATATACATTATATTTCTGATCAGTTTTTATCTACGCATAATGTAAACTGAAACTGACTAAAAATGGTCCAAATATTAGCAATGTTATCATGAAATCATTACTGGGTTTAAGGCACACATCCTGATTTCGTCATATTTACTATGCAACAAACATTCTCTTTATCACTTTTGCTTCTTTTGTGACTGCGTTATTATTTCACACAAAAGTCCTTAGAAACATGTAAAGTAAGTAACTTATCATTGTTATCTTACGAAGTACGTTAAAATTCTCCAAATATTATTAAACTATTTCATTGTTTTTGAGACAGAATTACTGTGTGATTTTCTTCGGGTTCAAGTTAACTGTACAGCCATGAATATTGCGTAATACTTTGGACTGTGACAAAATCCTAGCGTGAAGGTGATCCAGACTTATGTGCTGCGCATCTGGCTCATGTCGTACCCCCATATATCTCCCAAACGATTCTTCTTTAGTTTTGGTGAAATAAATAAAAAATGAAATAAAAACGTGCCTTCTGCAACAGCATTTTCCTTTGCAACATTAGCCCCGAAAGTAAATTTTAACGTCATAACAAATCATAGTGCATAAGGGCCAAAGTATAAATAGCAGCGGTGATGAACTCTCTCTGAATTCTCAGTCGATCTTAAGGCACCATTAATTTCTTTGTTTACTCGTATGAGGTTACATCCACGTGCTAATCAATTGCTGTTGGCCAATGCAGTTCAGTGAATTGCAACATCAGTTTGATTACACTAAGCGTGCTTTGATTTATGTGTCCCACGCAAAGACACTCGCCATGCTTCTGTAATAAGCAGCATCTGAGTTTGTTTACATACCTACTACTTCATAAACAGATACACAGATAAGCCAGAATGTTATGGCCGCCGATCTACTGTCGATATAAATCCGTTCAGGCGATAGCAGCGACACATGGCGAGGAATGACTGCTAGTCAGACAAACGCACGATGCATGTTGTATATCACAAGGGCAAGAGCGTGATGGAATTGAGTGTGTTGAGCGGTTCGATGAACACAGTCCCGATTTCCAGTTGATGTGTTGGCTCTCCTATCTCGACACATCTAAACCCGATCGAAGACATCTGGGCATGAGGCGTCAGAGCTCATGGCACCCCTCCCCGGAATTTACGGATTTAGGTAACTTGTGTGTGCAGATGTGATGCCAGCTCCGTCCACTGACCTACCAAGGCTTCACTGCATCCCTGCCACGACACGTCCACGTTGATACCCGTGCCAGAGGTGGACATACCGGCTGTTAGGTGGACGGTCATAATGTTGTAGATGATCAGTGAAGTTTCTACGTTAAAGTATAGACAGTCGTTAATGAGTGAAAAATGTATGCTGAGGGCTTCAAATGTTGATTACCTTTTAGTTCCTGCGTGTGTAGGGCCATTTTACTTGTGGCTCACTGTGTTGAATAGTAGATGTCGGGATTATGGAGACTTCTTTGTTGTCCTTAGGAGCAGTGATTTTGTAGTCACTCTAGTCTTTTGAGTGTTATCGTTAATGTCATTGATTTTCCTACTCTTTTTAGAATTATACTTAGTGTGAATGATATTTCTGTTAAACGTAGTTGGCAAATGTTAATGTTGCACAAAACAGTTTCTTCCATTTCCATCGACGGAGAGGTAATCACAGATGCAGCTCGCATCGGGGACAGACTCGAACGAGTTTTATTCCGAAGAACCTTCCATTTGTTTCCATTAATCTACTAAGAGGAACCACCGAAATGTAGATCTTGTTGGTCGGAAGAGAATAAGAACCACAGTCAACCGCAATGTGAGCCGTCTACATTACCACAACGCCGCCTATTGCAAATAAAACAAATAACGAGACTTGTTACATCATCATTCCAAAGGTTTATTCGATTGGTAACTGTGGTTTCAGGTGGTATTGGCCGCGGTATCGCGGTCGCACATATTAGCAGCCAGACGGTCTTCTCCAGACGTCGCGTTGGTGGTCACGCGTTAACACATTCAGCGTCTGGCATGGCGGCTCTCAAGAGCTGCGCGGTGTGATGTACAGACCTCCTAGGTGGGCGCGGAGGACACCAGAGTGATCTGCCGACAAATATAAATTTCAAAATTATAAACGTCGCCCTATTATGGTGAGTTGATATAACATCAGCAAAGGAAAGTGCTAAATTATCGTAGGACCATATGTTAGTAAATGGTCATTTTCTGTATCCATAGAAGGGATGTTTCTATTGCGCCAACTCATGAACCCTAGAATACTAATTATCGCAAATATGAAAATTACCGACAGTGAATTTTTGCCTATTTACTCCTCCCGGAGTGTTATCTATTGTGGTGAAATGATCTACTAAATTATTGCATCATGATGGTAGATAGTTGTTACAAGGATCGGAAAATTTGTGAGTTAGTCGATATCTCACGCAGATGCATGTATTATCCTCACCTGAACTATATTCATTAAGAAACGGAGAGAATAGTGACTGTTGCTAAATCCATCCATACCAAAATAGTAGAGTTTCTTAAAACAAGTTGTGTAAATGTTCAGTTCAAATTCGGAGAGCTTCAAGGATAAATACGGGACAGAGAAATAAACGATCATGCAGCATAAGAAATGGGATTAAAATACCAAGTATAGTCGTGAGAGGCTGAAGGTGAAACTGCGCTGAGAACTTGATAACTGTTATGGGCGGGAAGGGACATAGGAGAACGTTTTCTGAAAGGCTCTCCCTCATCTGAAAGTGTAGGCAACGGTATTGTATGTACCATTGATTCTTGAGTTTAAGTATATCCTACCAATACTAGAGCTAAAAGGTACGTATGCCGCAAAAGGATTTTGTATCTGATCAGAGTTCACAATTGGTATAAAAGAACAGCAGACTATGGGTACCGAGAAAGTTTATGGGTCGACCAAAGAATTTTGTAGCCATGGTGATATATCTAAACTGACACCATTTCAGTTGTATTAAAAAACGTAAAACTCTATACTCGAATAATATCTTGAAGATTCCCCTTCTGAAGGGAGCTACCATGTGATCATGAAACGGGAAATACACTTAGAGACCAAAATCTGTTGTCCTTTACACCGATCTAAGTACCACTCACCGTATAACGAATTGTAACATTTATCACAAATTAGCACGGTTCAGGTATCGAAATTAAGAATATAGTAATTCAATTTAGTATCCAACTAACACAATTCGTTTTACATCTCCGATACTATTAATACTAACGAGTAACTAATATCCCATAATCTTTAACATTTTCTGTGTACGACTGGTTAATGATGTGTTTCTGAGGTTATGCCGTGTTGTTGTTCCTGCTTTACGGTCAACATTTCAACAAGTGACCGAGCCATTTTCTTCAGATCGTGAGACGTTTCCTGACTGATATGAGTCAAGCAGAGAGTACATTACCGCAAAGTTCGCAGCACATGAAGTTGATGGCTGGGACGTCCGTTGAAGTATTGTGCACAAAATGAACACAACAATTCGGCCTAACACCCGGAAGCAGACCAGTAACTAGTACCATCTACGAGAGTAAGTTATCATGTAATGAGAAAACGAGAAATTCACAATGAAACCAAATGCTATTATTCCTACTACTGTTGTAATTTACACTCACCGAAACAGAAAGGACTTCTTTCTCCTCCTGCAGCCGCTTCTGCAGTATCTCCTCAAAAAACGAGTCCAGGGTGAACTGACACTCCTGTAAGGAAAAGTACTTATTAGTTTGATTAGTCGTAGAGCATGCTTGGTAATTCAGAGATAGCGCTAGATCTTTACATATACATGTGTTACAAATTCTTACATTTATTTCGAATTTTTGGCCTAGAGGCAGTGATAGTGACTATTCACTGACTATCGGTAGTATCAGCTAGAAATCTGTTCTTCCGACGTTCACTACCATTATCCTACGTATTATGAGTTGAACTGGAATGATAGAGGCCTACAATGCAACTTCTTGAGCCACGGTCTTTTTATTACGAGCTCCTCCTCGTTCTTTGTCTGCAAAAAAAAGTAAATGGGACTGTAACAAGTTTTGCTAACAGTTCCTGTTTCTCTGTTCTCTGACTACACTGTGCATTTCCTTTGGTCAGTCTCATATTAAACACGGTTAGCAGGTAACTGGTTGGGCAACCAGATGGTCTGCAATGTCGTCTTCAACCAGTCGATCGCGTTGGCAGCATATTTAGTGCGCCTCTGCCCCTAGAATATTTTTCACCATAATTCCTTTCAAATGGAGAGGGATGTTACCTTTCTCAAGCATCTCACATAGTTATTTGCTCAGTGTTAACAAAGACCACACCCAATTTACCGGAATGATAAATGATTACAATCAACTGTCCATGTCTGGGGTCAGTGTTAAGTTTAATGGGCTTCAATACAATTGTCAGAATTGTTTAAACAGCATTCAGGTTCGATTACCAACATTAGCTTACCTAATGCGACAAGACCGGATATATTGTGGTAATAACACGCAGGAGAGGATCTAGGGCCAGTGGGATCCAGGGGAAAGAGCCAGCATAATGCAGCAAAGGAGCCCTGCAGGGAACACAGCGAGAGACACAGTCTGAGGCTACAATGCAAGTCAGAGAATATACGACTCTGACATGCTAAAGGCTTTTTCTAAGGGGATCATACTCAAGTTTTAGAATGACGACTATTGTGAAATGTTGAGTGACTAGCACATCCCACATCGCTCCAGTGATCAACAAATCCATCCATCCATAAGTGACATTCATTGCCGCCGGTATTTTGTATCTGATCACGATCCAGAAGAGCAGTATGCTAACCACATGCTCCTCCATACAGTGACGTCTATCGTCTGACGATGACGAGGCGGTCGATCGGTACCTTTGGAACTTCAGAGGAATGATTGGACGGAGTTAGGCAGTTAGGTGGTATTTTATATAATCGTCACAATCATCACTCGTGCAGAGATGCCTATCTAAGACGTGTTATTTACAATGACGTGTCACATGGGATGTTTATAGCAAAAAAATATTCATTTACAGTAAATCGTGACAGTCTGTAATATCAACTGACCACGTTATGCACAATCAGTTAGCTCTCAGACTTTACTGCTTTGTGTGCTATGTCACTGCAATATTACGTGGCTCACCTTTACAGTACCCCGAACAGCGACCAAGTTGTACTCCAGTCGCAGACCCTCGTCTTTCTCCCCTCCCAAACACCGGGAGAAAAACTTCTTCATGCTGCGGAACATTGCTGTAACGATAACAAACAGCATATTAGACATGACCAGACCGTGTCTGCGAGTAAGTTTTGCAGCAATGTTTCACAACTCGATCGCAAGAAAAACCTGGAACCGTGACGACATGTCTGTAACCTTAGCTTTTTAAAAAAGCAGCTGCTTGTATCAAAAACGACACGTACAGTCTATACAATTGATTGAGCTTATACATTTGTTACTAGTCAAGAATTAGTTACTTTAATTTAGTGTCAGTAATTCGTAGAACATGAATTAAAACAATAACAGTTATTCGAAGTTTAGCAATCGCGTGTTCATTAAGTGGTACTTTTACTCTGAAGAGAGTACATTTGTTTTGATAGCAACTAGCTGAAGGCTTATCTATTAGACTAAATTTAATTAGCAAGTCATTACAATACTACAATAATTTCAGATATACATCTGCTTCGCCGGCCGGTTTGGCCGTGCGGTTCTAGGCGCTTCAGTCTGTAACCACGTGACCGCTACGATTGCAGGTTCGAATCCTGCCTCGGACATGGATGTGTGTGATGTCCTTAGGTTAGTTAGGTTTAAGTAGTTCTAAGTTCTAGGGGACTGATGACCACCGATGTTAAGTCCCATAGAGGTCAGAGCCATTTGAACCACTTTTTATACAGCTACTTCAGATATTACAACTTCAGACCTTGTCACCAATTGCAGCATGATATGCGGAATATCTTCCCCTGGGGCAGGAACAAGAATTTGTTTTTTATGTGTGTTGGTGGTGGGATGAAGTTACTAATTAATAAACTACGCTACAATCTGATGGCTATACCTTCCGCGGTATATGACGAGAATACGATTTTTACGGCTGCCCATATTACCGAGTCAGTATATTCTCTCAGGCCTGCACAGTCCCTTCCTTGTGTCAGTCATCGAGAACCCTACATCTAAATTACACTTCACTGCCATGTGAGCTAAACAGTAACGTGTACGACGTAATAACTATATCTGTGGTTGAAATTTACCCATCTGTTTCTACATGAAGAAAACTTAAAAATAGCTTATACACAGCTAATAGGTTTAACATTTGACAGTGCTCCAAGATATTAACTGTACTTCCTTAAGTGACAGGAAAAGATAATATTTTTGCTACAAATCCATGTCGACTCAGTATGACACTACACAGCCGGAACCTGTTTACGACTTTTCTTTTTCACCGACGGCAGAAGATAAAAACATGAACCAACGATAGGACATACCGTATGTATGTGTAATCGAAAAGGAGAGTGATAGGTGACACCATTCTATTTGTGAAACTAAGCTATAAATTTGAGAATACATGATTCCAGCAGTTGAACATTGGCAAAAACTCAGTGAGGATATCTCTCTCTACAAGTCAAGCATTCTCGCAACTTTCTGAAGTTGCATTACATATTGAAAAAATGAACTGGAATGTAAATCGAGGACTGTTTTCCTTTTCCAATTCAGTCCCAGAACTAGTAACATTTTGCGAAGTCACATCACACTATTTCGTAATGCTACAGTATTCTGATACTTCTCCACTACATACATAGTCATCTAAAAGCTAATTGCAGATGTATACTGAAAATAAATACGTGACAAATAAATGGCTCTTGGCTCTTGGTGAGTATAGTCTATATACCACGCTTCTGAAACAGAGCGTTCGCTTCATTCAAAGCTTCTAAAGCTCCCCAAGAACTTGTTCTCGAAACACATAATCCAACACTATAACACCTGAATCAAAATTATAGAATCTTTTACTCAAGAACTCAAGAAACTAATTCGTTTCGATACTTCAACTACTCCAGAGAATACGGAAGTCATTATTATGCAATGGTCCACCACAGATAAGCTGATTTTTGTTAGCAAACCCTGCGATCAACATTAGGCAGCAACCTCGAAAACTGCAGAGAACAACGTTGTACTGGAACGTCGATATCAAATGTTAAACAAGAACTACAATGAAAATTCTCAGTAATTTGAATCTATGTAAGACGAAATAATCATGTTTCACCACTGACAAATATGCAGTGGAGTCTTGAACGTTGAAAACGTCCGTGCAGTTAATAAACTCCCAAATGATCTAACAGTTAACAATATTCAGAGATAGTTCTTTAATTTCCTTAAGCAACAGGGTAGTAAGAATCTCATATTATGGTGCCAAGTCATCTCTGTTTAACTCTACACAGTTGTAACCAGTTTCCAACGTGTTTTCTTCTTTGCAGACGGAAGATAAGTCTAGCAGTATAACCCTGCAACGACCATAGGCAATATGTAAGTGTAATCGACGAAACAGGATGATCGGTTACACTGTTTTCATTGTGAAAGTAAAAATTAATGTAAATGGAGACCGCTCCGAGTCTACCACAACCACCACAGATAACGTCTACTAACAGTCCGATTATATTACTGGAGAAGGCGATAACAAGATAGACTATTATGGTCGAAAACAAAAATAAAAAATATTTTGTAGCGGAGGCGTTGTGCAGCTTTAATGAATGTTAACAACTGTATTGTGCAATAGACAGCTACGACGGTACGTTTCATTAGGGACCATCGAATTTGGTCTAAAAGCGGCCCATCATCGGTCCCGAAAACCGTCTCAGCTATGCTTAGGCGTATATTGCAATAGCAGTTAACAAACGTAGATGGCTCGACCATGGGTATTATCTGTATAGACATTACATTGGTAAAAGTGTCTATGAAGTTAAATGGACATAATGGACATGACAAGTTAATGTCAATGACGGAACAATGTACATCCGAAATTGCTATTCCTACTACGCAAGTTCATAGCTGAGATCGTTTTTAGGCTTGATGACAGTCTGATCCTCGACCAAAACATACATTCTCTCATAAAATGTACCGTTATAGCTGTGATTGCATAATGCAGTTCTTTCGAAGAGCATATAAAATGAAAGTAACGTCACTGCTGCAGAAACTGACTGGGCAGAAACCAAAAGTAAAAGTTTATAAAGCTATGATCAATATAACGAAAAAATCTAATAATATCTTACACAAATTCCTCTAGAATAAACTCAACGGAAATATAACGAAAACACAAAATTTGATTCCAATAATTCTCTTAATCTAGACAGATTAAACGAAGACAAGGATACCAATCACACACCCTCAAAATAACAACATAATAGATAAATAAAATGCACAAATTCTTCCAGAATGAAACAAAAGAAAATTTACGCTGCACCTATATAGCCCTAACGAAGACAGCAATACCACACACATCCCCATATAACGACATAATCGATAAATAACACTGGAACTATTCCATAATAAACCAAAAAATTATAAACCCCCCAAAAAAACAAGAAAAAAAGGAATAGACGCACAAGAAAACTCCATATAACTACGACTTTATCGAAAAATAACACACACAAATTCCTCAAGAATAAACAGAAAGAAAATAAATTCAAAAATTTGGTATCACACTACAAACGAACGTTAACAGGTCAAAAAGTACCTTACAAGAAAAAGAATCATACATCAAAAGCGCGAGCCACTGGCAACAACAATAAGAACCCTACAAAACAATCGATTTCATATACGCTACCCCTCAGCGGCGTCACATTCGAAAAAAAGCAGCCAACTATTAATAAGTTAAAAAATTATGACTAACATTACTACTCGTTCCTCTCGGGACAACTTCTACAATGTACTTAGGTTCATGGCTAACAGCACCGTAGACAATTCTCCCATATTACAAAAATAGCTACAGAATTGTAACAATCAACATGATGGATCAAATGGCTCTGAGCACTATGGGACTTAACATCTGTGGTCATCAGTCCCCTAGAACTTAGAACTACTTAAACCTAACTAACCTAAGGACATCACACACATCCATGCCCGAGGCAGGGTTCGAACCAGCGATCGTAGCGGTCACGCGGTTCCAGACTGAAGCGCCTTTAACCGCACGGCCACACCGGCCGGCAATCAACATGATAAAAAATTATCATTAATCACTTCACTCACAAAAATCTATCTTCTGCTCTTAAGGTACTGCCTAACCTCACCATCGTATATCGTTCGAAATACAGAAAGAAACAGTTAAATATATGTCAGAAAAAGAAGAAACAATAATCGCTAATAGTTTCTCCATTGATGATATAACCTGTGGCCACAAGTTACCCCCTTCCCCCAATAAACAACACCATCATATATCACGACATATTTGGAATAAACAGCATATTTTACAAACTTTGTAAATTACAATAGTAACTAACACAAACACAGATAGCATTTAATAACAGACCGCTTACACGCTCTGCAACGTAAAGTCAAGACGTCAAGAGGACGTCATGGGTGAAACCACACGGATAGAAACTGAAAGAGCACTTGACAAAGTTGTCACTGTTGAACTAAGCTGTTGATTTGAGAAGTGTAGAGGTCCAACTCTACAAGTAACCACCTGACGTTTGAAACCCCATAAAAAATTAAAACGAAATGTTATTTCACGTTATTACTGTTAAGAACTTTATATTCCATAATCACACCACACTCCTCCACATGCTTCGATTTTCCAGTACTTCTCCACTAATACACATTCATTTATTAGCTTTTAACATATTCTTACTCGAGATGACTGTGTATACTCAATAAATATACAAAGGTAAATCAATAGCTCATACCTACTGCAGGTACGATGCAGCTGGCCTCTGAAGCTGGGCGTTCGCTTCGCTGAGAGCTTCTAAAGCTCCTCGAGAACTTTAAAATGTTTCGCTAGATGTGCTCGAAACACAAAATACAACACTACAATACTTAATTTACAACAGAAGCTTCGTACACTCAATAACTCGCAGAACGAATTCGTATCCATACTTCGAGTACTCTTTCAGAACATTCCAGCAGCATAATCTTCCTGGCTAGCTGCTTCTTTATCATCTGTAGAGTTCTTCAGGTGCCTTTTCCTTACACTGGCTTCCACAGCTTCAACTACTCGCTGACAATCTATGGCAGTCCGAGCAGCTATCCTATTATTTGCTGGCTGGATGCCTAATTTGTCCATTACTTTTATCCTGATGGTTACACCATCATTGAAACACATGACAGCATTCATCGCACCCATTTTGAGTACTGTCCATCCAGCAACCACTGTTTTTGGCACTCGTTGCCACACACAGATGTTGAAACTCTCATTAGGGTTTTGCGTACGGCCATGTAGACATTTGCTGAGTAATTTGGTATCTGAAAGATCCCTGCATATTGGCTTTGTTTCCATGACTGTGGCAGGCAAGAAATGTATATGGTACTATTCCTTGCCTGTCGCATGAGCGTGGCTGGTTTGCAGACATTTATTCAAAGAGCGTTTAAGACCAAATCAACAACTGAAAAATAGATAAAAAATACATTTTTTGAATCGGGATAAAATTGTCTTTCAGATGGTGACAAGAATTGTTTTCGAAAGTTTCAGATATTTCTAGTCCATGTCCACTTAACAATTAGACATATCAAGTACACTTTTTAAAAAATTAAAGAAAATACGACGCAACAGGAAGGAATTATACCAATGGCGCGGAAATCAGTAGATGTGATGTTCATGTACAGACAAATGAAGGAGTCCCATTTCAAAAACTGAATGGTTTATTCACGAGATAGAGCTACACAAATTGAGCAAGTCTGTAAGAAAATTATCTATGTCTGGCGCTTATGCAAGTAGCTGTTCGGCTGACATTGATTGATAGACTTGTTGCATGTCGTCCACAGGCATATAGTGCCAAATTCGGTCCAATTGGTGCTATAGATGAGCAAAATTCAGAGTTGTTTGTAGGGTCCTGCCCATGTTGTTGTTGTTGTGGTCTTCAGTCCTGAGACTGGTTTGATGCAGCTCTCCATGCTACTCTATCGTGTGCAAGCTTCTTCGTCTCCCAGTTCCTACTGCAGCCTACATCCTTTTGAATCTGCTTAGTGTATTCATCTCTTGGTCTCCCTCTACGATTTTTACCCTCCACGCTGCCCTCCAGTACTAAATTGGTGATCCCTTCATGCCTCAGAACATGTCCTACCAACCGATCCCTTCTTCTAGTCAAGTTGTGCCACAAACTCCTTTTCTCCCCAATTCTATTCAATACCTCCTCATTAATTATGTGATCTGCCCATCTAATCTTCAGCATTCTTCTGTAGCACCACATTTCGGAAGCTTCTATTCTCTTCTTGTCTAAAATATGTTTCACTTCCATACATGGCTACACTCCATACAAATACTTTTAGAAACGACTTCCTGACACTTAAATCTATACTCGATGTTATCAAATTTCTGTTTTTCAGAAACGCTTTCCATGCCATTGTCAGTCTACATTTTATATCCTCTCTACTTCGACCATCATCAGTTATTTAGCTCTCCAAATAGCAAAACTCCTTTACTACTTTAAGTGTCTCATTTCCTAATCTAATTTCCTCAGCATCACCCGACTTAATTCGACTACATTCCATTATCCTTGTTTTGCTTTTGTTGATGTTCGTCTTACACCCTCCTTTCAAGACACTATCCATTCCGTTCAACTGCTCTTCCAAGACCTTTGCTCCCTTTGACAGAATTACAATGTCATCGGCGAACATCGAAGTACTTATTTCTTCTCAATGGATTTTAATTCCTACTCCGCATTTTTCTTTTGTTTCCTATACTGCTTGTTCAATATACAGATTGAATAGCATCGGGGAGAGGCTACAACTCTGTCTCACTCCCTTCCCAACCACTGCTTCCCTTTCCTGTCCCTCGACTCTTATAACTGCCATCTGGTTTCTGTACAAATTGTAAATAGCCTTTTGCTCCCTGTATTTTACCTCTGCCACCCTCAGAATTTGAAAGAGAGTATTCCAATCAACATTGTCAAAAGCTTTCTCTAAATATACAACCACTAAAAACGTAAGTTTGCCTTTCTTTCATCTTTCTTCTAAGATAAGTTGTAAAGTCAATAGTGCCTCACGTGTTCCAGTATTTCTACGGAATCCAAACTGATCTTCCCCGACGGTGGGTTCTACCAGTTTTCCATTCGTCTGTAAAGAATTCGCGTTAGTATTTTGCAGCTGTGACTTATTAAACTGATAGTTCGCTAATTTTCACATCTGTCAACACCTGCTTTCTCTGGGATTGGAATTATTATAGTCTTCTTGAAGTCTGAGGGAATTTCGCCTGTCTCATACATCCTCCACACCAGATGGTAGAGTTTTGTCAGGACTGGCTCTTCCAAGGCTATCTGTAGTTCTAATGGAATGTTGGCTACTCCAGTGGCCTTGTTTCGACTTAGGTCTTTCAGTGCTCTGTCAAACTATTCACGCAGTATCGTATCTCCATTTCATCTTCACCTGCATCCTCTTCCATTTCCATAATATTGTCCTCAAGAACATCGGCCCTGTATAGACCCTGTACATACTCCGTCCACCTTTCCGCTGTCCCTTCTTTGCTTATAACTGGGTATCCATATGAGCTCTTGATATTCCTGCAAGTCGTTCCCTTTTCTTCAAAAGTTTCTCTAATTTTCCTGTAGGCAGTATCTGTCTTACCCCTAGGGCGATAAGCCTCTACATCCTTACATGTGCCCTCTAGCCATCCCTGCTTAGCCATTTCGCACTTCCTGTCGATCTAATTATTGAGAGGTTTCTATTCCTTTTTGCCTGCTTCATTTACTGCATTTTTATATTTTCTCCTTTCATCGATTAAATTCAGTATGTCTTCTGTTACCCAAGGATATCTACTAGCCTTCGTCTTTTTACCTACTTGATAGTCTGCTGCCTTCATTATTTCATCGCTCAAAGCTACCCATTCTTCTGCTACTGTATTTCTTTCCCCCATTCCTGTCAATTGTTCCCTTATGCTCTCCCTGAAACTCTGTACAACCTCTGGTTCTTTCAGTTTATCCAGATCCCATATCCTTAAATTCCCACCTTTTTGCAGTTTCTTCAGTTTTAATCTACAGTTCATAACCAATAGATTGTGGTCAGAGTCCACATCTGGCCCTGGAAATGTCATACAATTTAAAAACGTGGTTCCTAAATCTCTCTCTTACCATTATATAATCTATCTGAAACCTTCCAGTATCTACAGGGTTCTTCCATGTGTACAGCCTTCTTTCATGTTTCTTGAACCAAGTGTTAGCTATGATTAAGTTATGCTTTGTGCAAAATTCTACCAGACGACTTCCTCTTTCATTCCTTAGCCCTAATCAGTATTCACCTACTACGTTTCCTTCTCTTCCTTTTCCTGCTCTCGAATTCCAGTCGCTCATGACTATTAAATTTTCGTCTCCCTTCACATATTCAATAATTTCTTTTACCTCATAATATATTTCATCACTTTCTTCATCATCTGCAGAGCTAGTTGGCATACAAACTTGTACTACTGTAGTGGCTGAGCGGTTCTGGCGCTACAGTGTGGACCCGCGCTACCGCTACGGTCGCAGGTTCGAATCCTGCCTCGGGCATGGATGTGTGTGTTGTCCTGAGGTTAGTTAGGTATAAGTAGTTCTAAGTTCTAGGGGACTTATGACCCCAGCAGTTGAGTCCCATAGTGCTCACAGCCATTTTTTTTTGTACTACTGTAGTAGGCGTGAGCTTCGTGTCTATCTTGGCCACAATAATGCGTTCACTACGCTGCTTGTAGTAGCTTACCCGCACTCCTACTTTTTATTCATTATTGAACCTACTCCTGCATTACCCCTATTTGATTTTGGATTTATAACCCTGTATTCACATGACCAAAACTCTTGTTCCTCCTGCCACCGAACTTCACTAATTCCCACTATATCTAACTTTAACCTATGCATTTCACATTCTAAATTTTATAACCTACCTGACCTATTAAGGGATCTGACATTCCACGCTCCGATCCGTAGAACGCCAGTTTTTTTTCTCCCGCCCATAGAGCACCAAATGTTCTCAATAGCGGAGAGATCTGAATACCTACATTTCTTCTTTCAAATACTGTCATCTGTTGACATTGTCCACGAGCCTGTTTGCAAGGCATAGTTACTGTCAAACTGAATACACGGAATAAAATCCTCAAATACTTTATGCACTGGTATCATCATGACCCCTGTTTACTATTCTTGCCAGGCGTGCGGTGACATTGTGCTCCAGCAGTCACACATTCATTCATCGGTCGCCGAAGCTTGCAGTTCTTCATTTTCCGCCGATACCTCTGTGAATAACTATTTGTGACCAATTTCAGTTGTTTTCGTGTCTAAGACTGTATATTAGATGTTACGAACGAAAGAGAAGCGGAATTCTTATAATAAATGTTTGGAATCAGAAATGTGTGCTAGTTACCGTCTACGACTCACTGAAAATGGTTATTTTAAAGCATTCAATTAGGCTCGTTTTCAGTCGTATTACAATGATCATGTCATCGTTGTGTACATGAAATACCTTTATGACGACCTGAACTCTGATGAGGACACTTATAATAATGTGTCTGAATTTTGGTGTAGGAACAGCTGCCGTTCTCCGTCAAATAATGAAACCAGATACGTTAGTGGTATTGGACGTTGAAGTTTGGATCAAAGTGGACTTTCTAACTCATATCAACAGTAGTCCATTGGGTGCAGGTTGGACGTTGGGCAGGCCAATCGATTTCTGCCATGGTATATAAAACAGCTAAAAACACAAGACATAGTAGAAAACATTGGATATCAAAGGAGATATAGGACATATTTGATTAAACAAAAAAATATAAAAATGCAGAAAATGAAGTAAGCATAAGGGAATAAAGACGTCTAAGGAATGAGACGGACAGAAAGTGTAAAATGGATAGGTTGGAATGACTAGAGAACAAATGCAAGCCCGTAGAAACATGTGTAACTAATGGAAAGGTAGATACCGCCTATAAGAAAATCAAAGAGAGCTTTGAATATAAGAAAACCAGCTGCATGAAATCGAGAGCTCAGATGGAAGGCAAGGAAGGGAAACCTGAAAGGTGGAAGGAGTATATAGACATCTACATGTACATGCATACTCTGCCAATCACATTTAAGTGCCTGGCAGAGGGTTCAACGAACCACATTCACAATTCTCTATTATTCGAATCTCGTATAGCGCGCGGAATGAATGAACCACTATATCTTTCCATACGAGCTCTGACTTCCCTTATTTTATTGCGGTGGTCGTTCCTCCCGATGTAGGTCTGTGTCAACAAAATATTTTTGCATTCGGAGGAGAAAGTTGGTGATTGGAATTTCGTGACAAGGTTCCGTCGGAACGAAAAACGCTTTTCTTTTAATGATATCCAGCCTAAACCCTGTATCAGTTCTGTGACACTCTCTCCCACATTTTGCGATAATACAAAACGTGCTGCCTTCCTCTGAACATTTTAGATGTACTCCGTCAGTCCTATCTGGTAAGGATGCCACACCGTGTAGCAGTATTCTGCAAGAGGACGGACAAGTGTAGTGTAGGCACTCTCTTAGTAGGGCTGTGTCTTTCCAATGAAACACAGTCTTTGGTTAGCCTTCCCCACATTTTCTATGTGTTCTTTCCAATTTAAGATGTTTGTAATTGTAATTCCTAGGCTTTTAGATTATACTGATTTATAGTGTAACCGAAGTTTAACGAGTTCCTTTTAGCACTCATGTGGATGACCTCACACTTCTCCTTATTTAGGGTCAACTGCCACTTTTCGTACCATTGAGATATTTTTTCTTCTAAATCGTTTTGCAGTTTGCTTTTGTCTTCTGATGACTTTATTAGTCGATAAACGACAGCGTCATCTGCAAACAACTGATGACATCTTCTCAGATGGTCTCCCAAATCGTTTATATAGATAAGGAACAGCAAAGGGCCTATAATAGTACCATGGCGAACGCCAGAAATCACTTCTGTTTTACTCGACGACTTTCCGTCAGTTACTACGAACTGTGACCTCTCTGACAGGAAATCACAAATCCAGTCACATAACTGACACGATATTCCATAAGCACGCAATTTCACTACAAGTCGCTTGTGTGGTACAGTGTCGAAATCCTTAAGGAAATCCAGAAATACGGAATCGATCTGATATCCCTTGTCAATAGCACTCAGCACTTCATGTGAATAAAGAGCTAGTAGTGTTTCACAGGAACGATGTTTCCTAAGGACATGTTGACTGTGTGTTACTAAATCGTTTCCTTCGAAGTAATTCATAATGTTCGAACACAATATATGTTCTAAAATCCTGCTACATATCGACGTTAACCTAATGAGCCTGTAATTTAGTGGATTACTCCAACTACCTTTCTTGATTATTGATGTGACCTGTGCAACTTTCCGGTCTTTGGGTACGGATCTTTCGTCGAGCTAACGGTTGTATATGATTGTTAAGTATGGAGCTAATAGATCAGCATACTCCGAAAGGAACATAACTGGTATACAGGCTGGGCCAGAAGACTTGCTTTATTAAGTGATTTAAGTTGCTCCACTACTCCGAGGATATTTACGCCTACGTTACTTATGTTGGCAACTGTTCTCGATTCGAATTCTGGAATATTTACTTCGTATTCTTTTGTGATGGTATTTCAAAAGGCTGTGTTATTAACTCTGTTTGGCAGCACTGTCTTCGACAGTATCTCCATTTGCTACCACGCAGAGAAGGCATTGATTGTTTCTTGCCGCTAACATACTTCACATCTGACCAGAATCTCTTTGGATTTTCTGCCAGGTTTCGAGACAGAATTTCGTTGTGGAAACTGTTATTGGCATCTCGCATTGAAGTCCACGCTAAATTTCGAGCTTCTGTAAAAGAACACCAATCTTTGAGATTTTGCGCCTTTTTAAATTTGCCATGTTTCTTTCGTTGTTTCTGCTAACCCGTTTTGGGTACCAAGGAGGATCAGCTCCATCGTTTGTTAATTTATTTGGTATAAACCTCTCAATTGCTGCCAATGCTATTTTTTGAATTTAAGCCAGATCTTGTCTACACTTATATTATTAATTTGGAATGAGTGGAGATTGTCTCTCAGGAAGGCGTCAAGTGAATTTTTACCTGCTTTCTTGAATAGGTATATCTTTCGCTAATTTTTCGAGGATTTGGGGATTACAATATTCAGTTTCGCTACGACAACCCTGTGTTCAGTAATCTCTGAATTGGTTTTGATGCTCGTTATTAACTCAGGATTATTTGTTGCTAAGAGGTCAAGTGTGTTTTCACAACTATTCACGTGGTCTCATGAACTAACTGCTCGAAATAATTTTCAGAAAATGAGTTTAGGACAATTTCGGATGATATTTTATGCGTACCTCTGGAATAAAACTCGTATTTTCCACAAACATATTCAGGGTAAATTAAAGTCATCACCAACTATTACCGTATGAGTCGGGTAAGTGTTTGAAATCAAATTCAAGTTTTCTTTGAACCTTTCAGCAACTATATAATCTGAATTGGGAGGTCGCTAAAAGGATCCAGTTATTATTTTATTCCGGTTGCCAACGATGACCTCTTCCCAAACTAACTCCCAGGAAGTATCTACTTCAATTTTGCGACAAAATAAAAGACTTCTGACAGCAACAAACACGCCACTGGAACCGTGTTTAGCCTATTTTTTCGGAACACCATTAGGTTCTTCGCAAAAATTTCGCGGAGCTTATATCCGGCCTTAGCCAGCTTTCAGTGCCTATAACGATTTGAGCATCAGTGCTATCTATTAGCGCTTGGAGCTCTGTTACTTCTCCAACACAGCCACAACAATTTACAACTGTTATACCAATGGTTTCTGCATCTATGTTCTTCCTGTGTTCAGCGTGCACCCTTTGTGCCTGAAGACCTACTTGTTTCCCCGAGACCCTCTAACCTAAAAAACCGTCCAGTCCATGCCACATAGCCCCTGCTACCTGTGTGGCCGCCTCCTGCTTATAGAGGACACCTGACCTCTTTAGCAGAACCCGAAACCCAACCACCCTTTGGCGCAAGTCGTGGAATCTGCAGCCTACACGGTCGCATAACCGTCGGAGCCTCTGATTCAGACCCTCCACTCGGCTCTTTACCAGAAGTCCGCAATCGGGTCGGTCGACCATTCTGCAAACGGTCACCTCTGCTTTCATCTAGCAAGCAAGACTGTCAGCCTTTACCACTTCTGTTAGCCGCTCGATCCAGAGAGACTCTCTTCTGATCCAAAGTGCCACACATCATTGGTAGCGACGTGAGCAACCACCTGCAGTTGGCTGCACCCTGTGCTCATCATGGCATCTGCGAGGACCCTTCCCACATCAGGAATGACTCCACCCGGTGTGCACACGGAGTGCACATTGGTTTTCTTATCCTACTTGTCGGCCAAGTCCCTGAGCGGCCCCATAAGGCGCCTAACGTTCGAGCTAACAACTACCAATAATCCCACCCTCTGTGATTGCCCGGATCTTGCAGACTGAGTGGTTTCCTGTGATACAGGACAGGCGACAGCATCTGGCTCAACGACAGTGTAAGCCACAGACAGCACCTGGAGCCTGTTTGTCAGACAGACTGGGGAGGCCTTACGTGCGGCCGCCTGGGAAGTCTTTCTCCGCCTGCTACGTCCTGGGGCGACCTCCCACTCGACCACAGGTGAGGGGTCAGCCTCAGTGCGAGCAGTAAGTGGGTTGGTCACCGGTGAGGACCGTGCTGGACGTCCGTTGGATCCCCACGGCCGGCCCACAACAGAGGTGGCCATCCACTGCAGCCTCAAGCTGTGTAACCGAATCCATCACAGCCTTAAGCTGAGAGCGAAGTATCACCAACTCGGCTCGCAGCCCCACGCAACAATCGCAGTCCCTGTCCATACCAAAAACCGTCGAAAAGTAAACGATGCAGATAAACGGACTATCGGCAGGTGCTCCGCAAATCTACTGTAGACCCTGAGGAAAATGCACGTACTGTGTCTAGTAATACTCAGATATTCAGAAACCTAACTACCGAAGCACTCAGGTGAAACTAAATAATTTGTCCTTGATTAGGAACTTTTAATACGTCACAAAATCGGTTTACTTTGTGACGCAAACGAAAACGCGAGAACTGTGCCTATAAGATATTAAAATTTAACGCAGAAGCCCAAACTAAACTATTAATCAGTTACTTCCCTGTTGCTGCGTCTGTCGGATATGGCGAGAAGAATTTGACACAGCACTGGAAGATCTAAGTCGACACACGGACCATGGAGTTGACGACATTCCGTGTGTGCTTCTAACATCCTCCGGAGAGTCAGCCATGACTTAACTACTCCATCTCCTATGCAAGAAGTATGAGACAGAGAAAATAACTTCACACTTCAAGAACAATTTAATAATTCCAATCCCAAAGGCTGCAGGTGCTGAAAGGTGTGAATGTTACCGTATAATCGGCTTAATAACACACGCTTGCAAAATATTGACACAAATTATTTAGAGAAGAATGGAGAAACTAGTAGATGTCGACCTCGGGAAATATCAGATTCGTTACCGCAGAAGTCTGGGAACACGCGAGGTAATACCTACACTATGACTTACCTTAGAATACAGGTTAAGGGAAGGCCAACTTTTGTTTATAGCTCCTGTATACTTAAAAAATGCTTTTGTCAGTGTTGGCTGTCATATACTCTTTGAAATTCAGAAGGTAATAGAGGTAAAGTAGAGGGACCCAGGGCTTATTTACAGCTTGGACAGAAGCCAAATGGCAGCAGATGGGTATGAAAGGGAAACAGTGGCAGAGAAAGGGAGGAGACAGCGTTGTGGCATATCCCTGGTGTTATTCAATCCGTACGTTAAGGAGACTGTG
The DNA here is from genome assembly GCF_021461395.2 of Schistocerca americana. Lineage (NCBI taxonomy): Eukaryota > Metazoa > Arthropoda > Insecta > Orthoptera > Acrididae > Schistocerca > Schistocerca americana. Next base: position 547,774,214 of record NC_060124.1, on the reverse strand, counting down.
AATGAAATAAAGGAGAAATTTGTTGAAGGACTTACAGTTCAGGGAGAAAAAGTTCGAGGTTTGCTGCTAGAAGTGAACTTTTCTCGGAGACTGGAAAGGTCTTGGAAAAGCAATTGAATGGATGGGCAATGTGTTAGAAATTGGATGTAAGATGAACATCAAGAAAAGCAACACAAGTGTAATGGTATGCAGGAGAATTAATTCAGGGCATGCTGAGGGAAGTAGGAACTGAGTTACTTAAAGTAGTAGATGACTTTTAGTATTATGGCAGTGATATAACAGATTATGAGCAATGAAGGAAGAATATGAAATATATACCGGAAATGTTAATAAAAGGGTGTCTGAAGAAGAGAAATTTGTTAATACCGATTGTAGATTTAAATGCTGAAAGTCTCTTCTGATAGTTTTTGTCTGGAATGTAGCCATGTACGTAAATGAACCGTGGACATAAACTGTTCACACAAGAAGGGAATAGCGCCTTTGAAATGTGTCACTGTAACAAAACGCTGAAAATTAAATGGGTAGATCACGTAACTAATGAGGAAGTACTGAACATAAATTGGGAGAAAAGAAATATGTGTCATAACCTGACTAAAAGGAGGAAGAGCTTGACAGGACATATTCTGAAAGGTCGAGTAAAAATTAGTGAAGGAAACCAAGAGATGAATACGGTAACCAAGTATGTAAGTTGCAGTGGTTGTTCGAAGATGCAGACGCTTGCCCAAGATAGAGTACCGTGGAAACCCACATTAAACGAGTTTTCGGACTGTAGACCGCAACAGCAACAATTTTACCTATGCATTTACGTTCATACAGAACACCACAAGCCACCATATGGTGGGCCGTATCATGCACCATTACCAGATATTTCATGTAATATTCCATTCGCAAACTGAGCTGGTGAAAAAAGACTATCAATGTGCCCAAATTTATCTTGTCTTCGCGGTCCGTACGCGTAATGCACATTTCTGGCAGTAGAATCGTTCTCAGTCAGTTGTAAATGTCTGTTCTCTAAATTGTCTCGTAAGTGGTAGGTGAAAAGAACGTCGTTTTCCCTTAGGAATTCCCATTGCGTTTACAAAACATCTCTGTAACACTTGCCAGTTGATCGAATCTGCCGACAACAAATCTAGCAGCAAGGCTCTGGACTTCTTCGATGATTTCGTTTAATGCGACCAGCTGAGTTTCCCAAACACTCGAGCAATACTCAAGAACTAGTCACTCTTCTGTTCTACTCACAGTCTCCTTTCTAGAAGAGCTACGCTTTCCTAATACTGTCTCAGTAAACAAAAGCCTTCCCTACTGCAGTCCTTAAATGCTTGTTATATTTCATTTCGCTTTGCAACAATTCGCCTACATATTTAATCCACGTGATGGTGTCAAGTAGGTCAACATAAATTCCAGTTTAGTTTAATTGAATTTATTGCAAAGATTTTTAGACCTGTTATCTGGAAACTGTAACAGGTCGTACATATTCGTTAATCATGGTGACATACAACGTTTAAAGTTATTTAGGTAGTAGCAAATCATGTTGACAGCAATCTTCGGAGATACTAATGTAGAAATAAAGCCGGAAATTTGAAAAATAATAATAAGTTTAAATAATCAACATTAAATAAAGATTATTAACTGAGGATCCAAGTGAATGACTTCCATCTTATATTACAAGATACGTTACTAGCAGCCTCGGAAGAGCTTGAGGTTTTTCGATTAACTCCAACTTTACTTACTTCTAAACCTATTCTTGTTACACTATTCTATATCGCTAACAGTGGTATGTGTGTGTCTCGGCAGTCCTCGATTCTACGCATACCCGTGTGGGTGGCCTTTGCATTCTTTCTCCTCTTTCCTTTTTACTTTTCTGTTATTGTTTGCATATCGCAGTCTAACTGTCTGCATTCTCTCTCTTTCTGAAGAAAAAAGAGACTCTCAGAACGACATGACCAGCCGAACCTTCCTCGCCACATTCACAGACTGATGTGTTCCTACGTCCCAGTCGAAGCACATGGTTTGGGTATGGATCGCGACCTGTTAACAGCTGCATCATACCTCGAGTAGGCGCAGCGTCGCACAGTTTGAGCCTGTTCCTAGTGCTTGGTAATACGCTATAAACACGCCTTGCCATGCTGCTAGTGTCCCAGTCAGACTACCAATCATCTAAATTCTGGGCTCTTAAATGTCGTTTATTAATAATCTGTGTTCCGGTTCCAAATGGTTCAAATGGCTATGTGCACTATGGGACTTAACATCTCAAATCATCAGTCCCCTAGAACTTAGAAACTACTTAAAACTAACTAACCTAAGGACATCACACAAAACCATGCCCATTGAAGCATTCGAACCTGCGACCGTAACGGTCGCGTGGTTCCAGACTGATGCGCCTAGAACCGCTCGGCCACTATGTGTTCCTGTGATTTCATACACATGATCATATGCTCACGGTCCGTCCAAAAGATTGCTGACCTGTAACGTAGTACGATATCCATCCGGCATATCCCGAGGATTACCAGTAAACCTTCGACCGGTACAAAAGCCCCCGGTGATCCTCAGAATACGCTCCGCTGAATTCGTCTCTTATTGTTTAGTAGCTGCCTAATCTAAGACGAGGTGCCCAGTCGCTGGCAGCGAAGTTGACTATGGCGTTGAAGATAGCTTCGTAGTATCATCGCACCACACGCAACGGTAATTTATCGTCAGCACTGCCGGCACGGACAATCTTGTGTATAATTATGGCCACTTTCTGAGTAACAGGTTTTACGTGTTCTACAATGTTTCTTTTCTCGTTTAGAAGAGTGCCTAAAGATTTATAAACAGTGCTGCCTTAAACAAATATTCCTTCAAACGTCAGGGAACGAATTCTGGCAAGAGAAAGCCTTCTTTTCTCAAACATGTATGTGGATTTATAAACACCTACACTTAGTTTGTTGCTCTTGCAACAATGCTGCATCCGAATAAGCACATGTTTCATCTTTTCCTTCAGTCTTCCCCTGGAGTATAGAAACAACTACTAGACTGTCATCTGGTTATGCAACAACAGCTACAATAACATATAACCTGTATAGTAGATGTAATATGGGTTCAGTACCAAGATCCCATAACAGTGGACCACTTATGGAGCCTTGAGGACAGCCTTGGTAACCTTTTTGATTACTTTTCTCTGCTCCGCAAGCCATGGACGCTACAGTAATTTAAAAAGCCCTTGTACACACATTTTCGGACCCTGAGAGCTATAAGGCATACGAACGTCGCACGCCACCAAAGACTGTCGAATTCTTCTGTAGTGTCAGTCATTGGCGTGACTGCAAACTTCGGTGTCGAATTTTCTACACTCTGAAGGAAGCTATTAATCGCTTCATCTATAGACTACCTTTTTCTGAAGCCATGTTGACACTGGTTGAGACGCAAGAGCTCTCTGCGCGCCTGCAACCGTTCACAGAGCAGACGTTGCTGAACTTTGGCCGAGACGTTTAATAAGCAAACAGGTCCATAGCTTTTCGGTTATGCCGCTTTTTTAACGTTCTTTTTTCGTTCATTACTGGTTTAGCTGGTTTCTATATTTCCCGGATCCTACCTATTCGTAAAGCCTCGTATAGGAATGCTGTTAAATCTAGCACTATCTGTGGACCTACCATCGGCACGGCTTCAGAGTATACGCCATCCAGACCAGGTGCGTTTGCAGTTTTGAGCTTCTTAATTGCGACAGCAATTTCTTCTTGACCAGACCGTATCACCAACATCTGATTGTCATATTCGTTATTTACTGCATTTATAAGTTGTGCGTGTATGTCAGCGTCTGTGTCATCGTCAGGAGGCAGGGCAGTTAGCAGATATTCTGGTGACTCTCTCCGTCCAGTCGTCATTGAGCTATCCACCTTACGAATTGCGGACATGATAGTAGTTCCCTTAACCTTTTCAGTCAACAATTTATTCAGTCTTTGGCAGATGTCAAATTGCAGGTGTATTCCTTCAGTTTCCTGAAGCAAAGTTTTGAAGCGCGTCTTAATAGCCCTGTATTCATGGAGCCTACTACTGCACTCCGATTGCCCTAGAGTATGTTCGTTCTTCTTCTCGAACGTACCCTTCACCTCTGAGTGCAAAGTTCAAGGCTCTAAGGGATCATAGTCTGATTGTGTACCTTTTTCCTAGGAATATAAATGTCCTGTGCTCTTTGCAAGAGTTCAGTTAGTAATTGAGCAGCCAAATCTACATGAACCGGAAGCGATTCCATTCTAAATACTCCGAGGTAGACAACTAAGCCATCTCAATCAGATTTAGTGATGCCTAACTCAATTCTGCTTTCCTCAGCTTGTCTTCTGTATTATTGTCATTTCCCTCTTCGACGATAATTGTATTATGGCCTCTTTATGTTAGGTACTGGAGCACTCGTCAACTATTAATTTTAGCTGCTGACATGCGGTTTGCTAAAGTGACATCTATGTTAGTAGCTACACCAGCTAATTGTTCGAATGTACTCGGCTGGTCTTCCAGATTTAAAACAATGAGCTGTAGTTCCTGTATTGCTTCCTTTAGTACATCCCCTCGTTCGTCAGTTTGCTTACTGTCCCACAGAAATAATTATGCATCTGTTGTCACAAGGAGACACGCAACTTGTCTATATAGAGTAATTGCTCCGACTTTACCTATATAAGGTACGATAGGGTGAGACTAATGCATGCCTACTACAACACACTTTGTGTACAGTCCTTCACTTCTATTGTGACCCTGTGCTCGTCCAACAGCGTTGCCACCTTGGGTCACACTATATTTCCATTTGTAACGACCGTGGCAGTCATACCCTCATCGTGGCCAGAACCTGATACTATATCCGCACGAAAATGTGGGAGCTCATTCTTTCTACAGTATAGTTCTCGCAAACAAAACATATTAACACTCAGCTGGTCAGTTAGTTTTCGTATTTCAGTCATTGTCAATTTACATTGAGCAGCATTTATCTGTACTATGTTTATCCTTTTACGTGTTTCGATTGCCAACAAAGCCCTCCGGAGAAGGAAGGCCTGGTTCAAAGATAAAGCGTCCAAACCCTTATATAAAATCCACGTATTAATGCTCAGTGTCGAATGGTACTTTTACTCTCTTGAACGCCTGTCGAAGGAGGCCACATAATTATTTAAACTCAATGCATAAGTTATTTACTCTGAAATGAATTCTGTGTAGTGCATCTGGTGTAGGATACGTAATAGATTTTCCTTTCTGAAGCCCGCCTCTGAATATATGTCTTAGAGCAACCTGTAACACACTGGGAGCCTCCAAACTACTTAATAAGACATTCACTTCTAAATTATTATCAGATTTGTATGTGTGTAATTGAAAATCATTTTAGTAGGACTCGAAATATTAGAAATACTTTTTTGTATTTCATAGGAGTACCTGATTTTCACTGCACTTTACTGTTTTCGATTGTTGTACTCGTTAGTGTTACTGCTAGAGACGCCTAGTGGAACAACTGCAGAACTGTTTTCTTGTTTTCTGGCGCAGAGCGGTTGCGTGGGTTATAGGCAGACCAGGACTTTTTGCGCCGGATAGGGTGTGACCCATACAGGCGGAACGCCGTGACATGCCAGAGGTGCGTGAACTTCTGAGTATGACTAACTGCCCATTCTTCAGCAGGAACCGAAACCAGAAACGATAGCGATAGTGCACTTTGAGGTCTGGATTTACTTTGAGGTCTGGATTTAATTCGACTTTCAGTCGCATTCCAATGAGTTATTGGTTATAAGTGGAACATGGCGCTGGCCAATCAATTTATAGAACGTTATATAAAATGCCTAAAAAGACAAGTCATTGTAGAAAGACAGGAGATACCGGACTCATTTGATGAAAGAAGGAAATGTGAAAATGCAGCAGACGAAGCAGCAAACAGGACACACATACTGTCTGCAAACCTCTATTTTTCTTTACTCCGCCGTAGTGGGAATCCAAAACACTCGGGCAATATTCAAGAATTCGTCACACTACTGTTCTATATACAGTCCTCTTTGTAGATGAACTACACTTTCCTAAGACTCTCCCAGTAAGCCGAAGCCACTCCTGCTACTGTTCTCATGTGCTCGTTTCACTTCATATCGCTTTACAACTTTACGCCTAGAAATTAATCCCCTTGACTGTGTATACGAAAATAACAGTATTGTTTTTTTTCCCTTTCTTTTGCATTAAGATATATTTCTTTACATTTAGAGCAAGTTACCCTACATCGCACTAAAAGGAAATTCTAAGCCATCGTATACCCATGTACAGTCACAAAACGACGATACAGTCCTCTTACCTCTTATACTAAAAGGTCATCTCAAGCCTTAGCAGACTTCTCCCCACCCTATCCGTTGTTGTCCACAAATCATTGCCTCACAGACGCTGCTTTATGACATGGTTTTTTGTCATCCTTACATAAACAATCATGGTCTCCATATGTTTCCCTACTGTAGACAGTACATTATGCTGTAAAATGTGTTATTTTTCAGCGTTTAAAGCTTAATTATTGCAACAATTGGAGCACACCATAACCAAGGAAAAAATTCCAATTCCGTGACACCACATCCTTAGTTCTTCATTTTTGGCGATATACAGGGTGAGTCACTAATTATTGCCACCTAGAATAACTCCGAAAGTATGATGGTAGCTGAGATGACTGTGGGACAAAAGACGTATAGGACAACGGGGGCCATAATATGACGTTGATTTTTTGATGCTAGATGGGGTCGCGTCAGAGATAAGAAGGTCAACTTTGTTTCTTTACATGGGATGCCATAGTTTGGTACTTATTTTCTTATAGTGGCTATCGAGACGAATCCAATGGCGTGTAACAGCGATGGCCGGCCGATGTGGCGTCGCGGTTCTAGGCGCTTCAGTCTGGAATCGCGCGACCGCTTATGTCGCAGGTTCGAATCCTGCCTCACACATGGGTGTGTGTGATGTCCTTAGGTTAGTTAGGTTTAACTAGTTCTATGGTTATAATGGAGGAGACATAACGAAATGCTTCAATTAAAAGTGGTGTAAGGGAGGTGATGCTGTCTTTCGCCCATACTACTCACTGTCTATAACGTAGAACCCTTGACGGAAATGGAAGCAAGTTTCCAAAGTGTGCTCAAAATTCACAGTAAGAAATTACCACTGATACGATTCGCTGGTGCCATTGCTATCCTTGGTTGAAATGAATTACAGGATCTATTGAATGAAATGAATAGTCTTATGAGTACAGAATAGGTACTGAGAGTAAAGCGAAGAGAGACGAAAATAATTAGAAGTAGAAGAGAAACAGAACAGCGAGAAAACATCACAAATTGGGATCAAGAAGTACACGCAGTTAAGGAACTTTGTTATCATGGAAGCAAAACGACTCATCAACGCATCTTGGACGAGGCAAGAAGGACATATAAAGCAGAGTAGCACAGGAAAAGGAGGCGTTCGTGGACAAAAGAAATCAACTGGTAACAAACGTATGTCGTAAGTTGAGTACGAAATTAATGAGGATGTACGTTTGTAGCACCACATGGTACAGAAGTGAATTATTTCCTGTGAGGAAACCGAAAACGAAGAGAATCCAAGTGTTCGCGACGTGTGCGATAGAAGTATGTTGGAAAGTAAGTGGACTGAGAAGGAATGAGGAAATTCACATCTACATCTACCTCTACATCTACGGGATGACTCTGCTATTCACAATAAAGTGCTTGGCAGAGGGTTCAGTGAACCACCTTCAGGCTGTCTCTACACCGTTCCACTCCCGAGCGGCACTCGGGAAAAACGAGCACTTACATTTATCTGTGCGAGCCCTGATTTCTCTTGTTTTATCGTCATGATCATTTGTCCCTATGTAAGTTAGTGCCAACAGGATGTTTTCGCAATCGGTGCAGAAAACAGGTGATTGAAATTTCATGAGGAGATCCCGTCGCAACGATGAACGCCTTTGTTTTAGTGATTTTCATCTCAATTCACATATCATGTCTGAGACACTATCTCCCCTATTTCGCGATAATACAAAACGAGCTGCCCTTCTTCGTGCTTTTCCGATGTCATCCGTCAGTCCCACTTGATGCGGATGCCACACCGCACAGCAATACTCCAGAATATGGCGGACAAGCGTGATGTAAGCAATCTCTTCAGTACACCTTTTGCACCTTCCACGTGTTCTGCCAATGAATCGCAGTCTTTGGTTTGCTCTACCCACAATATTATCTATGTGATCGTTCCAATTTAGGTTATTTGTAATTGCAGGCCCTAAGTATTTAGTTGAATTTACAACCTTCAGATTCGTGTGACTTACAGCGTAATCGAAATTTAGCTGATTTCTTTCAGTACTCATGAGAATAACTTCACACTTTTCTTTATTCAGGGTCACTTTTCGCACCATACAGATATCTTATCTAAATCATTTTGCAAGTCGCTTTGATCATCTGATAACTTTACAAGAGGTAAACACAACATACACCCTAAGCGAAAGCTATGGGAACGGCAAAACTGCATGCGTCTCTTAGGGACATATATTCCTCATCAGATGCCTCCCGTATTAGAAGCATGGAGATGTCTACCGCCAAACAGGATGAAACGGAAAAGTGTATCAACTGCAGAGGCTGATGGCTGTTTCAGTAGACAACATTCTGTCGGCACGATACAATCATCGTCAGTCACGGCAGTGGAGAACTGCAGTACTATGGCGTTAATTTAACGAGTAAAATAAACTGACTTGGGAAAGACGGAATGCAAGTGATGTGACAAAACAGTAATTGTCTCGACCTGAAACTACGATATCACGTGTCGGGCTTGAACTGTGGCGTATTGGTGTTGTGGCGGGTGACGTCACACGTGTGCAGAGCGTTGGTTTGTTTTCGTTAGGGACGTTTGCATTGTCACCTTATGCTGTGTTTGTAGTCTATATTGGATAAATACATAGTGGTGCAAATTTTGATGGAAAGATGAGTTTACGGTGTTCTCCACTTACGCTCCTAGTCAACTAGAGTTTAAACGTTATCTTTGGTTGTCTTGGTAACGTGAGTACACAGTGATTACAACTTATGTAAACTTCGGCACATATTTTTTTCAAAGGTGAGCCAACCTGTAATGTAATGAAATTAATAACTTTGCGAATACTAATAGTAATATTACTGAAATAAGGAACGCTGATAGATCGACAATAAAGAAAAACGAATGTCTTCAGAAGATTATGGTAAAAAGAAGACTGACTATTCTAACGTAAAGTGTGATGAACGTGATGTTAGTAATTGAAAGCAATGTACAAAGATGTAGCAGAACTAGTTGAGTTGGGTTGCCTACAGAATGAAGTCGCCAGATCCAGTTTAGCGCGTAGCAACTCACACAAAAAGTATTTGCGAGTAATTTCAGGGATTTTTCAATTTTCTGTTGAGCTGTATTGGTGAACACATGTTACTGCATTTTGTCCATCTCGCAATTTAAACCTTTCTGTATCGGTATTGGAGTATTCGTTGTTGTTACTATATTTCGTTAATTTTCGCGATATTTGCTACCTGTACTTTTTCGCTTTCTATATTATTATTATTAATATTATTCGTTACAGTCAACTTTGGACTACGCTAAGCATCAGTCATTTCTTGTGCTTTTTCTTGCGTTCTTCCCAGTACTTCTTCATTTTTTCTGAGTGGGCTTCTTTACGTTCTTGCGACCAGGTTGTTCCCGTCTTCTTTGATTGCGTTCGGTCTTTGAATCCCTGTACTTTGTTGATGGCATTCCTATATTCCATTCTGTTGTAAACTGTCTCTGGTATAATGTTCATTTCTGCAATGTCTTCTTTTACTTCTTTCAGCCAGTTAATTTGTGTCTTTCTGCTTTCCATGTATTCCAGGATTTTCTTTGCCGTTCTTTCTGGTGCCATTCTTTTGACATGCCCATAGAAACTCAGTCTTCTCTTTTTAAAGGATGTTGTCAGTTTTTCAATTTTCTCGTATAACTCTTTATTGGATCGCAATTTATAATCCTGTCCATCCTTTTTAGGTCCTAAGATCTTTCTCAGTATTTTTCTCTCTTTTATTTCCAATTTCTCCAACAGACGTTTTCTGTTCAGTGGGATGCATTCAATCGCATACAAACTTTCTGGTTTTATTACCGCATTGTAGTGCCTGAGCTTGGCATTGATGGAGATCGACTTTTTATTGTATACATTTCGGCATAGCTGGTATGCCGTTTCCATCTTTATTGCTCTTTCCTGTAGTGAAACATTTGGTAACCCTGTCGGTGTAATCCATTCCCCTAGATACTTAAATTTATGAACTCTCTTAATTATTCCATATTTAGTTTGCAATGTCTGTGTTGGGTCTGTTTTGTCCTGTATCATCAGTTCTGTCTTTTCATACGATATTTGTAGACCTGTCTTCTCAGCGATCTCATGCAGCATTTCTATCTGAATCTTTGCTGTTTCGATGTCATCTGCCAATATTGCCATGTCATCAGCAAATGCCAGACATTCAATTTTTGTTTTATTTCTTCCTAACGTTATCCCATTTTTCACTCCAGCTTCTGCCATCTTCTTTCTCCATTCCCTGACCACTTTTTCAAGGACAATGTTAAACAACAGCGGGGAGAGCCCATCCCCTTGTCTAACACCTGTTCCAATTACAAACGGTTGTGACAATCTACCCAAAAACTTCACTTGCGATTTTGTTCCCGTAAGGGTTTCCTGGATTAGACTTTTGCTTTTATCATCAATCCCAAATTCTTCTAATGTGTTAATCAGAGTTGGTCTATCAATAGAATCATATGCTTTTTTGAAGTCTATGAATGTAATTACTAGATTTTTCGATGTGCGTGCGCGAAATTGTATTATGGAGAGTAGACTGAATATCTGTTCACTGCATGATCTTCCTTTTCTAAACCCAGCCTGATATTCACCCAGTTCTTTCTCTACCTGATTTTCAATCCTGTTTTGTAGTGCCTTGGATAGGATCTTATAGGCCACTGATAGCAATGAGATACCTCTGTAGTTATTTGCATTTGTCTTGGCACCCTTCTTATGTAACGGATGAATCAATGCTGTCTTCCATTCCTCCGGAATCTTCTCTGTATTCCAAATCTCTTCAAAAAGCGCCTCGAAATTATTTATTAAGTTTTCTCCTGCGTATTTCAGTAGTTCCGCGACTAACGAATCTTTACCAGATGCTTTATTGTTTTTCAATCCTTTCAAGATCTCTTTAATTTCTTCTTTATTAGGTGGTTCAGAGTCTGGTAGCTTATTCTTAGGCTTCTCAAATGTCAAGGTTTCATCAGGTCTTTTGCAGCTTAGCAGCGTTTCAAAGTAGTTCGCTAGGTGTTGGCAATTTTGTTCCACGCTGGTGATCAGATTTCCTTTTTCATCTTTGAAGCAGAGTGTCGGTGGTTTATATCTTGTTATTGTAGTTCTGAATGTTTGAAAGAAATTGCGTGTATTATTCTTAGAAAATTCATCTTGTATTTTCTGTATTTGTTGTGTGTCATATTTCCTTCGTTCACTTTTAATGATTTTCGTCGTTTCACGTCTTTGCGTTTTGAACTGCTCCCAGTGAGTTTTCGCTTTCTATACTGATATTTCTTTTTGATTTCTGTATTGGTGTCTGGCTTTTAAGTTAGTTTATATGTATAGAGTGATATCTTCGATACCAGTTGAATTTATATAATTTGATGCTTTACTTTTGCATTTTCGATGCAGACCTTTGCATGCTATTATTCATCGTATTCTTCCGGTTGTTTTGTTTTGTATACGGCAGTATTTTTGGGGCTCTGTGGCTTTTACTTGAGAATATAACTCCCCAGATTCCCCTACAGGCCCAATATTCATTATTTGGAATTTTTAAGTTTCTGAATTGATTTTTATATTTTGGTTTGATAGGAACTGTTGAATATGACGTCCTAATCGCCATTTTTAAATCAAAGTTGTGTTTCATCTTGAGGCTAGTGATGATGTTATCTATCAAAGTGGACGGGTGTTATCGAAGGCTCTCGTCTTCCCCAATAATTCACCATACTTGAGACACAGTGCCGTACCCCCGGCCGCGAGAGTTCGCCCCTGTTTGGTATTAGGAGGGGAGGGGCGCACACAGCGCCGGCTGTCACCTCCACATGAAATTACGTAATGCGTTTTTACGTCGCAGGCTGACAGTTATTGGACGGGTGAAGTAATTGCATCGGTTAAACGCTCGAGCGATGTGATGTGGTGCTGTAACGACATAACAACGAAAGTTTTCGCCCCAGATGTAGGCATTCCCGCTATACAGTAGTAGGCAAGCATAAGTTCTCTACATTCTGTAATTTCCTGCAGGCGATTTTATCGAGTGCGCTACTGCCAAGGCACCCATGTTGATTAGTTTGATTCTGTTTAGAGCGAAGATAACAGAATATCTTGTAGTAGCGAATCCTGTCGTAGGTGTTCTACAGATGAGCAGGATGAAGCCAGAGCATTGTCGACTTGGACTACTCTTACATGGGCTGAGTTTCTTACGAGAATGAATACTGTGGAAAGTCATTTAGACTTCTTATGTGAATTTTGTGGATTGTCACCGGGAGACGTGTGTGGAACTCTTTAAAAAACGACCAACGTTTATTTCCCGTTTTAATTATAGGACTATTCTACGAAATGTATGAAACTAGTACGATCAGGAAAAACACGTAGTTCGTTAGATGCCAACTGATGATACATCAGGGTATTATTTTGTTCCCTTCCTGGGTTAAAGAACACATGCCACTAGTCACTGTTACAGAAAGTCATTTAAGTACAATTACTGTTGGCGATTACTTTGATTTTTGCAGTGTTATCTGTTATGTGATTGTTGTGAATTTTACAAAATGCAGTAGCTTTGTATTCACAGTTTGGCTTAGGAGGCCAAAAATTTCCTTGTGAGACGCTCACAGTTTCTCTGAGAGATAGCTACAGAGTATCCGACAATCGCAGAGGAGGAGTGCTCCAAGCTGCAACTAATATGGAAATTATTGTATAGTTTGACATACTTTGACACTCGACAGCAAGGCCGGCCGGGTTGGCCGAGCGGTTCTAGGCGCTACAGTTGGAACCGCGCGACCGCTACGATCGCAGGCTCAAATCCTGCCTCGGGCACGGATGTGTGTGATGTCCTTAGGTTAGATATGTTTAAGTAGTTCTAAGTTCCAGGGGACTGATGACCTTAGCAGTTAAGTCCCATAGTGCTCAGAGCCATTTGAACCATTTTTTTCGACATCAAGACGTCTCAACATTCCATTTTTTGTGATGGAAACAGGAACTATTTGCAGGAAAAGTAGTTATATATGAGCTAGATAACGAATAAAAACTTACAACGCGTACATAGTGTAGTTAAGTAAAACTGGAACAGTATTCGTTACATGGGACCTTTTCAGATTCTAGTAAAATAATACAAATGAGTGTACCCATTCTGAAACTAAGACCGTATTTGAGCTCATATATCCAACAAAGAAAGGTTCTCAAGCAGCACTGGAGCGTTCTCATATAACGAGTTCTGACAGCTGCCATCTAACAACTTTATGTCGAATTCACATGAAACACCGCAAAAAGGGTAAAGTATCGTTAGATGAATAACTACACCAGCAACAGATATGTTCAAAAACTTTCACGAATTAGTAATTACAACCAGGAAATTTATCGATTTGCCTTGTGTTTATCCCCACTTACGAGTGAACCATGACTTTGGTTTTATTTCAGATACTTCACTGCACATTCAAAAGGCCATAGTAACACTCTCATAGAATTTAAACTTTCGCTTAAGTTTCCTTCAGATTTCATTTTTATTTCGTTTCATTATCCTTCAGTTAATAAAAATCAACCGTTCACAAATTTAGCTAACTTTTACATCTTCGGAATATGAGATACCTACGTTCGTCCTTCCATTTAACAAATGGGTCGTCCAGTACCTTTAAATTCTACAGCTTCATGCGCTGTGTTATATTAACGTCACCAGTTTCCACTTTTGATGTAACAGATCAGAGTCCTCCCGATAGGTTCGTCTACTCCAATGTAAAGTTAGCAAACAGGGGGGATCGGTGAAGTTTTGTTCCTACCGGACCTGAATATCATGTAGCCCACACATGTTTCTAGTGGGGCTTATTAAATTTAAATTGTATCGAATGAAGAATAAGCTAAAATGCATCAGCTTATTTGTTGTGGTGGCAATATATTTAGAAAATACGTTAAAATGGTGCATACCAGCAATCTACTGAACGAAATCACAAGAATAAACAAATTCAGGAGGTGTGTATCTAACTTTTTCGTATCTATTTGGAAGAGAGTTATTGAAATGTACTAGTCACAGTGCTGTTCAAGGTAGAATAAAAGTGTGTGGAGTTGGAGACGATGTATGTTTGTATTTAGCAGTAAACGGTTTTGCTATCACATTATTCTGGAAAAAAAGAAATTCCGGTCTGGCAGACCTTGCGCACAGTGTAACCAAGAACATTCTGAAAGTTATTTAGAAAACTTTGACGAATACAATTCACATTTCTATTCCATTATCGTACTGCATAACACCGAGACGTCTTAAAAAGAAAAATTATTTGTTTCACCGTATTTTGCTTCCTTATCTGAAAACCATCAAGTGCAGTACCGAACTACCTATTATATTTATTTTATGTCAACTTATCCTAGTCTTTTGTGCTGGTGGCCGTGAGTTGTTACCTGCCATTTCCATTTTTTGTGTATTCCTTCAACTGTTAGCAGCTACTATGAACTACATTGTGCTTTATCATAGAGACTAGAAAATACTCCTTCTTTTACTACTGAATTTACATGTCTGTACCAAATTTTTTGGCCTAAAGGTACTAGGCATTTCAGAAGTCTATAATATACAATATATTTCTAATCAGTTTTTATCTACGCATAATGTAAACTGCAACTGACTAAAAATGGTCCAAATATTAACAATGTTATCGTGAAATCATTACTGGTTTTAAGTCACACATCCTAATTTCGTCACATTTACTATGCAACAAACATTCTCTGTATCACTTTTGCTTCTTTTGTGACTGCATTATTATTTCACACAAAAGTCCTTAGAAACATGTAAGGTAAGTAACTTATCATTGTTATATAACGAAGTACGTTAAAATACTCCAAATATTTTTAAACTATTTCATTATTTTTGAGATAGCATTACTGTGTCTTTTTCTTCGGGTTCAAGTTAACTGTACAGCAATGAATATTGGGTAATACTTTGGACTGTGACAAAATCCTAGCGTCAAGGTGATCCAGACTTATGTGCTGCGCATCTGGCTCATGTCGTACCCCCATAAATCTCCTAAACGACTCTTCTTTAGTTTTGGTGAAAAAATAAAAAATGAAATAAAAACGTGCCTTCTGCAACAGCATTTTCCTCTGCAACATTAGCCCCGAAAGTAAATTTTAACGTCATAACAAATCATAGTGCATAAGGGCCAAAGTATAAATAGCAGCGGTGATGAACTCTCTCTGAATTCTCAGTCGATCTTAAGGCACCATTAATTTCTTTGTTTACTCGTTTGAGGTTACATCCACATGCTAATCAATTGCTGTTTGCCAATGCAGTTCAGTGAATTGCAACATCAGTTTGATTACACTAAGCGTGCTTTTATTTATGTGTCCCACGCAAAGACACTCGCCATGCTTCTGTTATAAGCAGCATCTGAGTTTGTTTACATGCCTACTACTTCATAAACAGATACACAGATAAACCAGAAAGTTATGGCCGCCGATCTGCTGTCGATATAAATCCGTTCAGGCGATAGCAGCGACACATGGCGAGGAATGAATGCTAGTCAGACAAACGCACGGTGCATGTTGTATATCACAAGGGCTAGAGCGTGGTGGAATGGAGTGTGTTGAGCGGTTCGATGAACACAGTCCCGATTTCCAGTTGATGTGTTGGCTCTCCTATCTCGACACATCTAAACCCGATCGAAGACATCTGGGCATGTGGCGTCAGAGCTCATGGCACCCCTCCCCGGAATTTACGGATTTAGGTGACTTGTGTGTGCAGATGTGATGCCGGCTCCGTCCACTGACCTACCAAGGCTTCACTGCAACCCTGCCACGACACGTCCACGTTGATAACCGTGCCAGAGGTGGACATACCGGCTGTTAGGTAGATGGTCATAATGTTGTAGCTGATCAGTGTAGTTTCTACGTTAAAGTATTGACAGCCGTTAATGAGTGAAAAATGTATGCTGAGGGCTTCAAATGTTGATTACCTTTTAGTTCCTGCGTGTGTAGGGCCATATTACTTGTGGCTCACAGTGTTGAATAGTAGATGTCGGGATTATGGAGACTACTTTGTTGTCCTTAGGAGCAGTGATTTTGCAGTCACTCTAGCCTTTTCAGTGTTATCATTAATGTCATTGATTTTCCTACTCCTTTTAGAATTATACTTAGTGTCAATGATATTTCTGTTAAACGTAGTTGACAAATGTTAATGTTGCACAAAACAGTTTCTTCCATATCCATCGACGGAGAGGTAATGACAGATGCAGCTCGCATCGGGGACAGACTCGAACGAGTTTTATTCCGAAGAACCTTCCATTTGTTTCCATTAATCTACTAAGAGGAACCACCGAAATGTAGATCTTGTTGGTCGGAAGAGAATATGAACCACAGTCAACCCCAATGCGAGTCGTCTACATTACCACAACGCTGCCTGTTGCAAATAAAACAAATAACGAGACTTGTTATATCATCAATCCGAAGGTTTATTCGATTGGTAACTGTGGTTTCAGGTGGTATTGGCCGCGGTATCGCGGTCGCCCATTTTAGCAGCCAGATGGTCTTCTCCAGACGTCGCGTTGGTGGCCACGCGTCAACACATTCAGCATCTGGCATGGCAGCTCTCAAGAGCTGCGCGGTGTGATGTACAGACCTCCTAGGTGGGCGCGGAGGACACCGGAGTGATCTGCCGACAAATATAAATTACAAAATTATAAACGTCGCCCTATTATGGTGAGTTGATATAACATCTGCAAAGGAAAGTGCTAAATTATCATAGGACCACATGTTAATAAATGTTCATTTTCTGTATCCATAGAAGGGATGTTTCTATCGCGCCAACTCATGAACCGTAGAATACTAATTATCGCAAATATGAAAATTACCGACGGTGAATGTTTGCCTATTTACTCCTCCCGGAGTGTTATCTATTGTGGTGAAATGATCTACTAAATTATTGCATCATGATGGGAGATAGTTGTTACAAGGATCAGAATATTTGTGAGTTAGCCGATATCTCATGCAGACGCATGTATTATCCTCACCTGAACTATATTCATTAAGGAACGGAGAGAATTGTGACTGTTGCTAAATCCATCCATACCAAAATAGTAGAGTTTCTTAAAACAAGTTGTGTAAATGCTCAGTTCAAATTCGGAGAGCTTCAAGGATAAATACGGGACAGAAAAATAAACGATCATGCAGCATAAGAAATGGGATTAACATACCAAGTATAATCGTGGGAGGCTGAAGGTGAAACTGCGCTGAGAACTTGATAACTGTTATGGCCGGGAGGGGACATAGGGGAACGTTTTCTGAAAGGCTCTCCCTCATCTGAAAGTGTAGGCAACGGTATTGTATGTACCATTGATTCTTGAGTTTAAGTATGTCTTACCAATACTAGAGCTAAAAGATACGTATGCCGCGAAAGGAATTTGTATCTGATCAGAGTTTACAATTGGTATAAAAGAACAGCAGACTATGGGTACCGAGAAAGTTATACTAAATATCGTAAAACTCTATACTCGAATAATATCGTGAAGATTCCCCTTCTGAAGGGAGCTACCATGTGATCATGAAACGAGAAATACGCTTAGAAACCAAAATCTGTTGTCCTTCACAGAGATCGAAGTACCACTCACCGTAACAGCACCACCTTAATGCTCCTCCTGCAGCCGTCTCTGCAGCAACTCCACGAAAAAGGCATCCAGTGTGAACTGACGCTCCTGTTGGAATAGTTCTTATTACTTTCATGTTATCTAACATGTGAAGTGATTCACAATTTGTGCTAGTTCCTGTCATATAAAAGTATAACGAATTGTAACATTTATCACAAATTAGCACGGTTCAGGTATCGAAATTAAGAATATAGTAATTCAATTTAGTATCCAACTAACACAATTCGTTTCACATCTCATATACAACTAATACTAACAAGTAACTAATATCCTATTATCTTTAACATTTTCTGTGTACGACTGGTTAATGATGTGCTTCTGAGGTTATGCCGTGTTGTTGTTCCTGCTTTACGGTCAACATTTCAACAAGTGACCGAGCCACTTTCTTCAGATCGTGAGACGTTTCTTGACTGATGTGAGTCAAGCAGAGAGTACGTTACCGCAAAGTTCGCAGCACATGAAGTTAATGGCTGGGACGTCCGTTGAAGTATTGTGCACAAAATGAACACAACAATTCGGCCTAACACCCGGAAGCAGACTAGTAACTAGTACCATCGACGAGAGTAAGTTATCATGTAATGAGAAAACGAAAAATTCACTTTGAAACCAAATGCTACTATTCCTACTACTGTTGTAATTTACACTCACCGAAACAGAAAAGGCTTCTTTCTCTTCCTGCAGGCGCTTCTGCAGTATCTCCTCAAAAAAGGAGTCCAGGGTGAACTGACACTCTTGTAAGGAAAAGAACTTATTAGTTTGATTAGTCGTAGAGCGTGCTTGGTAATTCAGAGGTAGCGCTAGTTCTTTACATATACATGTGTTACAAATTCTTACATTTATTTCGAATTTTTGGCCTATAGGCAGTGATAGTGACTATTCACTGACTATCTGTAGTATCAGCCAGAAATCTGTTCTTCCGACATTCACTACCATTATCCTACGTATTATGAGTTGAACTGGAATAACAGAGGCCTACAATGTAACTTCTTGAGCCACGGTCTTTTTATTACGAGCTCCTCCTCGTTCTTTGTCTGTAAAGAAAAGTAAATGTGACTGTAACAAGTTTTGCTAACAGTTTCTGTTTCTCTGTTCTCTGACTACACTGTACATTTCCTTCGGTCAGTCTCATATTAAACACGGTCAGCATGGGCAACCAGATGGTCTGCAATTTCGTCTTCAACCGGACGATCGCGTTGGCAGCATATTTAGTGCGCCTCTGGCTCTAGAATATTTTTCACCATAATTCTTTTCAAATGGAGAGCGATGTTACCTTTCTCGAGCATCTCATATAGTTATTTGCTCAGTGTTAACAAAGACCACACCCAATTTACCGGAATGATAAATGGTTAGAATCAACTGTCCATGTCTGGGGTCAGTGTTAAGTTTAATGGGCTTCAATACAATTGTCAGAATTGTTTAAACAGCATTCAGGTTCGATTATCAACATTAGCTTACCCAATGCGACAAGTCCGGATCTATTGTGGTAATATCACGGAGGAGAGGATCTAGGGCCAGTGGGATCCAGCGGAAAGAGCCAGAATAGTGCAGCAAAGGAGCCCTGCAGGGAACACAGCGAGAGACACAGTGTGAGGCTACCCTGCAGGTCTAAGATTATACGACTCTGACATGCTAAAGGCTTTTTCTAAGGGCATCATACTCAAGTTTTAGAATGACGACTATTGTGAACTGTTGAGTGACTAGCACATCCCACTTCGCTCCAGTGATCAACAAATTCACCCATCCATCAGTGACATTCATTGCCGCCGGTATTTTGCATCTGATCACGATCCAGAAGAATAGTGCGCTAACCACATGCTCCTCCATACAGTGACGTCTATTGTCTGACGATGACGAGGCGGTCGATCGGTACCTTTGGAACTTCAGAGGAATGATTGGACGGAGTTAGGTAGTTAGGTGGTATTATATATAATCGTCACAATCATCACTCGTGCAGAGATGCCTATCTAAGATGTGTTATTTACAATGACGTGTCACATGGGATGTTAATAGCAAAAAAATATTCATTAACAGTAAATCGTGACACTCTGACCACGTTATGTACAATCAGTTAGCTCTCAGACTTTACTGCTTTGCGTGCTATGTCACTGCAATATAACGTGGCTCACCTTTACAGTACCCCGAGCAGCGACCAAGTTGTACTCCAGTCGCAGACCCTCGTCTTTCTCCCCTCCCAAACACCGGGAGAAAAATTTCTTCATGCAGCGGAACATTGCTGTAACGATAACAAACAGCACATTAAGACATGACCAGACCGTGTCTACGAGTAAGTTTTGCAGCAATGTCTCACAACTCGATCGCAAGAAAAACCTGTAACCGTGACGACATGTCGGTAACCTTAGCTTTTGTAAAAATTCAGCTGCTTGCATCAAAAACGACATGTACAGCCTATATAATTGATTGAGCTTCTACATTTTTTACTAGTCGAGAATTAGTTACTTTAATTTTGTGTCAGTAATTCGTAGAGCATGAATCAAAACAATAACAGTTATTCGAAGTTTAGCAATCGCGTTTTCATTAAGTGGTACTTTTACTCTGAAGAGAATAAATTTGTTTTGATAGCAACTATCTGAAGGCTTATCTATTAGACTAAATTTAATTAGCAAGTCATTAAAATTCTACAATAGTTTCAGATATACAGCTGCTTCGCCGGCCGGTGTGGCCGTGCGATTCTAGGCGCTTCAGTCTGGAACCGTGTGACCACTACGATCGCAGGTTCGAATCCTGCCTCGGACATGGATGTGTGTGATGTCCTTAGGTTAGTTAGGTTTAAGTAGTTCTAGGTTCTAGGGGACTGATGACCACCGATGGTAAGTCCCATAGTGCTCAGAGCCATTTGAACCATTTTTTATACAGCTACTTCAGATATTACAACTTCAGATTTTGTCATCTATTACAGCATGTTAAGCGGAATATCTTCCCCTGGGGCATGAACAAGAATTTGTTTTTTATGTGTGTTGGTGGTGGGATGAAGTTACTAATTAATAAACTATGCTACAATCTGATGGCTATACCTTCCGCGGTATATGACGAGAATACGATTTTTACGGCTGCCCATATTACCAGGTCAGTATATTCTCTCAGGGCTGCACTGTCCCTTCTTTGTGTCAGTCATCGAGAACCCTACATCTAAATTACACTTCATTGCCATGTGTGCTAAACAGTAACGTGTACGATGTAATAACTATATCTGTGGTTGAAATTTATCCACCGGTTTCTACATGAAGAAAACTTAAAAATAGCTTATAAACAGCTAATAGGTGTAACATTTGACAGTGCTCCAAGATATTAACTGTACTTCCTTAAGTGACAGGAAAAGATAATATTTTTGCTACAAATCCATGTCGACTCAGTATGACACTACACAGCCGGAACCTGTTTACGACTTTTCTTTTTCACCGACGGCAGAAGAGTAAAGCATGAACCAAGGATAGGACGTACCATATGTATGTGTAATCGAAAAGGAGAGTGATAGGTGACACCATTCTATTTGTGAAACTAAGCTATAAATTTGAGAATACATGATTCCAGCAGTTGAACATTGGCAAAAACTCAGTGAGGATATTTCTCTCTACAAGTCAAGCATTCTCGCAACTTTCTGAAGTTGCATTACATATAAAAAAAATGTACTGGAATGTAAATCGAGGACTGTTTTCCTTTTCCAATTCAGTCCCATTACTAGTAACATTTTGCGAAGTCACATCACACAATATGATAATGCTACAGTATGCTGATACTTCTCCACTACATACATAGTCATCTAAAAGCTTATTTGATGTTCTAATTGCAGATGTATACTGAAAATAAATACGTGACAAATCAATGGCTCTTGCCTCTTGGTGAGCATAGTCCATATACCTTGCTTCTGAAACAGAGCTTCGCATCATTCAAAGCTTCTAAAGCTCCCCAACAACTTGTTCTCGAAACACAAACCCAACACCATAACGCCTGAATCAAAATTATAGAATCTTTCACTCAAGAACTCAAGAAACTAATTCGTTTCGATACTTCAGCTACTCCAGAGAATACGGAAGTCATTATTATGCAATGGTCCACCACAGTTAAGCTGATTTTTGTTAGCAAACCGTGCGATCAACATTAGGCAGAAACCTCGATAACTGCAGAGAACAACGTTGTACTGGAACGTCGATATCAATGGTTAAACAAGAACTGCGATGAAAATTTTCAGTAATTTGAATCTATGTAAGACGAAATAATCATGTTTTAGGACTGACAAATATGCAGGGGAGTCTTGAATGTTGAAAACGTCCGTACAGTTAATAAACTCCCAAGTGATCTAACAGTTAACAATACTCAGAGATAGTGCTTTAATTTCCTTAAGCAACAGGGAAGTAAGAATCTCATATTATGGTGCCAAGTCAACTCTGTATAACTCTACACAGCTGTAACCAGTTTCCTACGTGTTTTCCTCTTCGCAGACGGAAGTTAATTCTAGCAGTATAACCCTGCAACGATCATGGGCAATATGTAAGTGTAATCGACGAAGCAGGAAGATCGGTTACACTGTTTTCATTGTGAAAGTAAAAGTTAATGTAAATGGAGACCGCTCCGACTGTACCACAACAACCACAGAAAACTTTTACTAACAGTCCGATTATATTATTGGAGAAGCCGATAACAAGATAGACTATTACGGTCGAAAACAAAAATAAAAAACATTTTGTAGCGGAGGCGTTGTGCAGCTTTAATGAATGTTAACAACTGTATTGTGTAGTAGACAGCTAGGACGGTACGTTTCATTAGGGACCATCGAATTTGGTCTAAAATCAGACCATCATCGGTCCCGAAAGCCGTCTCAGCTATGCTTTCGCGTATATTGCAATGGCAGTTATCAAACGTAGATAGCTCGACCATTGGTATTATCTGTATAGACATTGCATTGGTAAAAATGTCTATGAAGTTAAATGGACATAATGGACATGACAAGTTAATGTCAATGACGGAACACTGTACATCCGGAATTGGTATTCCTATTACGCAAGTTCATAGCTGAGATCGTTTTTAGGCTTGATGACGGTCTGATCCTCGACCGAAACATACATTCTCTCATCAAATGTACCGTTACAACTGTGATTGCATAATGCAGTTCTTTCGAAGAGCATATAAAATGGAAGTAACGTGACTGCTGCAGAAACTGACTGGGCAGAAACAAAAAGTAAAAGTTTATAAAACTAAGATCAATATAACGAAACAATCGAATAATATCTTACACAAATTCCTCTAGAATAAACTCAACGGAAATATAACGAAAACACAAAATTTGATTCCATAAGTTAAAAAATTATGACTAACATTACCACTCGTTCCTCTCAGGACAACTTCTACAATGTACTTAGGTTCACGGCTAACACAACCGTAGACAGTTCTCCCATATTACAAAAATAGCTAAAGAATTGCATCAATCAACATGATAAAAATTATCATTAATCACCCGAGTTCGATTCACGAATGTGTCGGGAGATTTTTCTCCGCTCAGGGACTGGGTGTTGCGTTGCCTTTATCATCGTTATTTCATCCCCATGGACACGCAAGTCGCTGAAGTGGCGTCAACTCAAAAGACTTGCACTAGGCGAATGGGAGGCCCTAGCCACACGGCGTTTCCATTTCATCAGTAAACCGAAATCCCAGTAAAGCAATAACGTTTAGCAACGTGGATATAAATGTTAGACAACCACTGAAACAAAATATTATATAAGTCAATTGAACATTTCAACTTTACATAAAATAGCATCGAAGCATAACGACGTCGAATGCTGATGCCCTCGATCCCGCTTTTCGTCATGAATTGAAACGTAATGTCACACGTAAAAATTGGTTCCTTCAGCGCATGTGACTTCCACCAGATTCGACGTCCGTTTGAGTGATTCCGCTAATTGTTTCCCAGTGTAGTGATTTTCTATATTGAAACCTGGTTGTCAAGGGAAGGCCGTAATCATTTACAATTGGTTGCCTTTAACAGTTACACACATTTATTATTAAAGAAGTAGTTCCAGACTCAACAATAAATTAAAAAATTCCACGCTTTATTAATGAAGGCATAAACGACAGTGTAAATAATAGTGTTTTCAGTGCGTTACAATTGAGCAAATCACCATAAAATCCTGATACTGATAACGTTTAAAAAGAAAAAAACAAGGCACTGTGATGATGACTGAAGGCCTCACACTCCAAGAAAGACAGTAAATTAAGAATGTTTAAGAACTCGCTGCAATTACAACTTACAGGTATTGAAATATTAAAAGTAAGAGCCCACAAACGCAGTAGAAGGTATCAGACGCAACGAATGGCAGAAAATATGGTTTTAAGGCTTACTGCTAAAACAGAAATATCGAATTCATTTTTCAGAGCAAATGACCACAATCATGACTGAAGGCCTTACACGCCAGGAACGGCAATTATATAAAAAAATTTAGAAACCTACTGTATTACAGCAAATAAAAGCAAAGGTTAATTAAAAGAAACAAGCAATTGACCACGAAACAGGGGAAATAATATGATGGTAATCTTGTAACACAACCCTTACACTGATACAGTCTGGCCTGCAACGGAGGGTGGAAACTTACAAACAGCCCCAACGCGAGCACCAGCACGGCTCATATACCCTTCGATTAATCTCCTCATCGCGAAAAGGGAAGACTTGCCAATGGGACGGATCACATGTCACATACATATTTTTATTGACCTCGTCCATGTTTTTTACTACTTTGTCAATACAATCAAATTATAAATTGAACAAGTGCCCTTTTTATACAGGGTGGTCCATTGATAGTGACTGGGCCAAATATCTCAAAAAATAAGCATCAAACGAAAAAAACTACAAAGAACGAAACTCGTTTAGCTTGAAGGGGAAAACCAGAGGGCGCTATGGTTGGCCCGCTAGATGGAGCTGCCATAGGTCAAACGGATATCAACTGCGTTTTTTAAATAGGAACCCCCATTTTTATTATATATTCGTGAAGTACGTAAAGAAGTATGAATGTTTTAGTTGGACCACTTTTTTCGCTTTGTGATAGATGGCGCTGTAATAGTCACAAACGAATAAGTACGTGGTATCACGTAACATTCCGCCAGTGCGGACGGTATTTGCTTCGTGATAGATTACCCGTGTTAAAATGGACCGTTTACCAACTGTGGAAAACGTCGATATAGCGTCGATGTATGGCTATTGTGATCAAAATGTCCAATGAGCGTGTGCTATGTATGCTGCTCGGTTTCCTGGACGACATCCTCCAAGTGTCCGGACCATTCGCCAGATAGTTGCGTTATTTAAGGTAACAGGAAGTGTTCAGCCACATGTGTAACGTCAACTACGACCTGCAACAAATTATGAAGCCCAAGTATGTGTTTTAGCTGCTGTCGCCGCCTAACCGCACATTAGTAGCAGACATATTGCGCGAGAATCGGGACTCTCAAAAACGTCGATGTTGAGAATGCTTCATCAACATTGATTGCGCCCGTACCATATTTCTATGCACCAGGAATTGCATAGCGACGACTTTGAACGTCGTGTACAGTTCTGCCACTGGGCTCGTTCTATTTAGCGATGAAGCGTCATTAACCAACAGCGGTAACGTAAACCGGCATTATATGCACTATTGGGCAACGGAAAATCCACGATGGCTGCGACAAGTGGAACATCAGCGACCTTGGCGGGTTAATGTATGGTGTGGCTTTATGGGAGGAAGGATAATTGGCCCCCATTTTATCGATGGCAATCTGAATGGTGCAATGTATGCTGATTTCCTACGTAATGATCGACCCATGTTACTGCAAGATGTTTCACAGCATGACAGAATGGCGACGTACTTCCAACATGATGGATGTCCTGCACAATCTCGCGTGCGATTGAAGCGGTATTGAATAGCGTATTTCATGACAGGTGGATTCGTTGTCGAAGCACCATACCATGGCGCGCACGTTCACCGAATATGACGTCCCCGGATTTCTTTCTGTGGGAAAAGTTGAAGGATATTTGCTATCGTTATCCACCGACAACACCTGACAACATGCGTCAGCGCATTGTCCATGCATGTGCGAACATTACGGAAGGCGAGCTACTCGCTGTTGAGAGGAATGTCGTTACACGTATTGCCAAATGCATTGAGGTTGACGGACATCATTTTGAGCATTTATTGCATTACTGTGGTATTTACAGGTAATCACGCTGTGACAGCATGCGTTCTCAGAAATGATAAGTTCACAAGGGTACATGTATTACATTGGAACAACCGAAATAAATTGTTCAAACGTACCTACATTCTGTATTTTAATTTAAATAACTTGCCTGTTACCAACTATTCGCCAAAACTGTGAGCCATATATTTGTGACTATTACAGCACCGTCTATCACAAAGCGAAAACAGTGGTCCAACAAAAAAATTCATATTTCATTACGTACTACACGAATATGTAATAAAACTGGTGGTTCCTAATTTAAAAAACCGCAGTTGATATCCGTTTGACCTATGGCAGAGCCATTTAGCAGACCAACCATAGGGCAATCTGGATTCCCCCTTCAAGTTTCGTTCTTTGTAGTTTTTTCGTTTGATACTAATTTCATAAGATATTTGGCCCGGTCACGATCAGTGGACTACCATGTATATTTTAATTGAAGTTCTCCTAAAAAGAATCATTTTAAAAGGCGAACTTCAAAATAAGCTAGGCTGGGTGTGAGAACAGAGGCCCAACATGCTGCCTTGAAAGGTACTCTTCCGTTCTGGAACTTTTCCTTAAATTCCCAGGCGGAAGGATACTATCCGGAAGGTAAGATGCTGCATTGATTCTCCGTAAGGTCACCAATGCGATGTCGAGGCAGGTGTGGAGGCAGTGGAGGGAGGAAGTCTCCTTGTCACCGAGTCCTGCCTGCTGTTTCGATGTCCTAGGCTACCAAAATCAGGTCAAGCTAGATCAGATCACAGCTGGAGCTTTTCGCAGCAGCTGGCGTCATACTAACTTACCCACAGAGATGATGCAAATCATAACTATAGGTGCCTGTCGTTGGATAAGATAAGAAAAGTCTACATTTCAACAACATTGGTTTGTAGCATTATGTTACAGTCTGTTAAGCAGAAAATCTCCTGCTCACTCTCCATTGCCACCAGACGCCTACCGTCATATCACTCAGTTATCCTTTCAAAGCGGACGTTCTACAATACAGTGCTGTGCAGTGGAGAGCTTCACTCTTATCACAATGCATGCATATTCACGTTGGAAAGCAACAAGTAATTTTTAACGTTCCCAGAATGAGATTTTCACTCTGCAGCGGAGTGTGCGCAGATATGAAACTTCCTGGCAGATTAAAACTGTGTGCCCGACCGAGACTCGAACTCGGGACCTTTGCCTTTCGCGGGCAAGTGCTCTACCAACTGAGCTACCGAAGCACGACTCACGTCCGGTACTCACAGCTTTACTTCTGCCAGTACCTCGTCTCCTACCTTCCAAACTTTACAGAAGCTCTCCTGCGAACCATGCAGAACTAGCACTCCTGAAAGAAAGGATATTGCGGAGACATTTCTTAGCCACAGCCTGGGGGATGTTTCCAGAATGAGATTTTCACTCTGCAGCGGAGTGTGCGCTGATATGAAACTTCCTGTCAGATTAAAACTGTGTGCCCGACCGAGACTCGAACTCGGGACCTTTGCCTTTCGCGGGCAAGTGCTCTACCAACTGTGCTACCGAAGCACGACTCACGTCCGGTACTCACAGCTTTACTTCTGCCAGTACCTCGTCTCCTACCTTCCAAACTTTACAGAAGCTCTCCTGCGAACCATGCAGAACTAGCACTCCTGAAAGAAAGGATATTGCGGAGACATGGCTTAGCCACAGCCTGGGGGATGTTTCCAGAATGAGATTTTCACTCTGCAGCGGAGTGTGCGCTGATATGAAACTTCCTGGCAGATTAAAACTGTGTGCCCGACCGAGACTCGAACTCGGGACCTTTGCCTTTCGCGGGCAAGTGCTCTACCAACTGAGCTACCGAAGCACGACTCACGTCCGGTACTCACAGCTTTACTTCTGCCAGTACCTCGTCTCCTACCTTCCAAACTTTACAGAAGCTCTCCTGCGAACCATGCAGAACTAGCACTCCTGAAAGAAAGGATATTGCGGAGACATGGCTTAGCCACAGCCTGGGGGATGTTTCCAGAATGAGATTTTCACTCTGCAGCGGAGTGTGCGCTGATATGAAACTTCCTGGCAGATTAAAACTGTGTGCCCGACCGAGACTCCAACTCGGGACCTTTGCCTTTCACGGGCAAGTGCTCTACCAACTGAGCTACCGAAGCACGACTCACGTCCGGTATTCACAGCTTTACTTCTGCCAGTACCTCGTCTCCTACCTTCCAAACTTTACAGAAGCTCTCCTGCGAACCATGCAGAACTAGCACTCCTGAAAGAAAGGATATTGCGGAGACATGGCTTAGCCACAGCCTGGGGGATGTTTCCAGAATGAGATTTTTACTCTGCAGCGGAGTGTGCGCTGATATGAAACTTCCTGGCAGATTAAAACTGTGTGCCCGACCGAGACTCGAACTCGGGACCTTTGCCTTTCGCGGGCAAGTGCTCTACCAACTGAGCTACCGAAGCACGACTCACGTCCGGTACTCACAGCTTTACTTCTGCCAGTACCTCGTCTCCTACCTTCCAAACTTTACAGAAGCTCTCCTGCGAACCATGCAGAACTAGCACTCCTGAAAGAGTTAGACGATCTGTTTCAAAAACTAATGAAAGTATAAATAGTTTTATCATTTCAAATTTGTTCGGTGGTTCAGAAAGTAAGTATCGGTCTAGGCCACAGGGTTCTAACCGAGGTTTGTCAGAACCATTTTTTTTTTTTTTTTTTTTTTACATTTACCGCTACATTCAAGTTCGACAATGATTTCTGTTAATGTGATAAATGCGAGGTTAGTCTAGGGCTTGTATTCCATGTTAAACTGCAGAGCCACCTGTAACAGACTCGCTAAATCGATTACAAGAATGGAGGAAGCAACACTACCAAACTACTACGGTGTTCGAACCAGGTTCCCTATTGATGATTCGAGTATTACTATTACATTTATACATTACATCGATTATCATTGTATACTTCAGTAATATTTTTAAATACATTTGAGTGATTAGCTGAGTATACACTCCTTTCCCCTCAGAGCGAAGGAATAAAATTACGCTAAACAAAACTCCCTTCTTTTTAGATTAAATAACACAATGGGATTATGTGTTAGATAATACTCTGGAAAGTATAAATAAAAATTTTATTCCTTATCTTTTTTTTTCTAAAAACATTAAATCTGTCGTACAAGACATACTGTTGTTGTTGTTATGGTTTTCAGTCCGAAGATTAATTTGATGCTGCTCTCCCCACCTACTCTCACATAGCTGCAAATCTACTGTAAATTGCATCCAGAAAAACCGGTTGTTGTCTCAGGTAGGGTCCTATCAACCAATCCCAAATATATCCTGGTATAAAACATGTGAAAACAAAATACATTATCTGTCGCCTAAAGGGACACTATTTTTTTTTCTCAGATGTCGATGTCCGAAACTTCATGTCATAGCTGCCAAAAGGCGGCAGTGTCTGACGACGCAATAAATGCATCAGTTTCTCTTTAAGGGGACCTGGACGTGCACGGGCTGCATTTTCATAGCTCGCTCTCAGTGCACATTACTCTTCATCTACAATGAATAACATTAACTCAAGCTGTATAAGGATATTTATTAAAATATCTCCTACAGTTTAAGAATTACAGTATTTTGCCTAATAGGTGTTTTTGTAATACACTTCCCATTCAGGTACCATTTTCTGGTCCATCATCAGTCTAATAGCATTCAGACTGTGACAGACCGCTGTCAACATTCATAGGAACACATTATGCCTCCCGTTTTGTAGTTTGGAGTATATCTGAGGAAATAGGAAAAGCCTTGTTATACCACATTATTATTTTGTCTAAAAAATACCGATAAAATTATATACAGAATGACAAACATAGATCATTTCTGCGATGTATTACGCACAATACAAAGATGCTACCCCATTCGTCACTTGAGGGAAATTTGGTGAACATGGATAAAACCATTGAGAAGTTATATGTACCCAATGTTCTGAAAACGTAGTTTCGAGAAAATGAGAAAAGAATATTCACAGTGTTTTTGACGCATCGTATGCCTCTTTCAGAACATTCCAGCAGCATAATCCTCCTGGCCAGCTGCTTCTTTATCATCTGTAGACTTCTTCAGGGGCCTTTTCCTTACACTGGCTTCCACAGCTTCAACTACTCGCTGACGATCTATGGCTGTCAGAGCAGCTATCCTATTATTTCCTGGCTGGATGCCTAATTTGTCCATTACTTTTATCCTGATGGTTACACCATCACTGAAACACATGACAGCATCCATCGCACCCATTTTGAGTACTGTCCATCCACCAAACACTGTTTTTGGCACTCGTTGCCACACACAGATGTTGAAACCCTCATTAGGGTTTTGCGTACGGCCATGTAGACATTTGCTGAGTAATTTTGTATCTGAAAGGTCCCTGCATATTGGCTTTATTGTTTCCATGACTGTGGCAGGCAAGAAATGTATATGGTGCTATTCCTTGCCTGTCGCATGAGCGTGGCTGGTTTGCAGACATTTGCTCAAAGAGCGTTTAAGACCAAATCAACAACTGAGAAGTAGATAAAAAATACATTTTTTGAAACGGGAGAAAATTGTCTTTGAGATGGTGACAAGAATTGTTTCCGAAAATTTCAGACATTTCAAGTCCATGCCCACTTAACAATTAGACATATCAAGTACACTTTTTAAAAAATTAAAGAAAATACGACGCAACAAGAAGGAATTATACCAATGGCGGGGAAATCAGTAGAAGTGATGTTTATGTACAGACAAATGAAGGAGTCCCATTTCAAAAACTGAATGGTTTATTAACGAGAAAGAGCTACACAAATTGAGCAAGTCGGTAAGAAAATTATCTATGTCTGGCGCTTATGCAAGTAGCTGTTCGGCTGGCATTGTTTGATAGACTTGTTGCATGTTGTCCAGAGGGATATAGTGCCAAATTCGGTCCAATTGGTGCTATAGATGAGCGAAATTCAGAGTTGTTTGTAGGGCCCTGCCCATGTTGTTGTTGTTGTGGTCTTCAGTCCTGAGACTGGTTTGATGCAGCTCTCCATGCTACTCTATCGTGTGCAAGCTTCTTCGTCTCCCAGTACCTACTGCAGCCTACATCCTTCTGAATCTGCTTAGTGTATTCATCTCTTGGTCTCCCTCTACGATTTTTACCCTCCACGCTGCCCTCCAGTACTAAATTGGTGATCCCTTCATGCCTCAGAACATGTCCTACCAACCGATCCCTTCTTCTAGTCACGTTGTGCCACAAACTCCTCCTCTCCCCAATTCTAATCAATACCTCTTCATTAGTAATGTGATCTACCCATCTAATCTTCAGCATTCTTCTGTAGCACCACATTTCGGAAGCTTCTATTCTCTTCTTGTCTAAAATATGTTTCACTTCCATACATGGCTACACTCCATACAAATACTTTTAGAAACGACTTCCTGACACTTAAATCTATACTCGATATTAACAAATTTCTCTTCTTCAGAAACGCTTTCCATGCCATTGTCAGTCTACATTTTATATCCTCTCTACTTCGACCATCATCAGTTATTTTGCTCTCCAAATAGCAAAACTCCATTACTACTTTAAGTGTCTCATTTCCTAATCTAATTTCCTCAGCATCACTCAACTTAATTCGACTACATTCCATTATCCCCGATTTGCTTTTGTTGATGTTCGTCTTACACCCTCCTTTCAAGACACTATCCATTCCGTTCAACTTCTCTTCCAAGTCCCTTGCTGCCTCTGACAGAATTACAATGTCATCGGCGAACATCGAAGTATTTATTTCTTCTCAATGGATTTTAATTCCTACTCCACATTTTTGTTTTGTTTCCTATACTGCTTGTTCAATATACAGATTGAGTAGCATCGGGGAGAGGCTACAACTCTGTCTCACTCCCTTCCCAACCACGGCTTCCCTTTCATGTCCCTCGACTCTTATAACTGCCATCTGGTTTCTGTACAAATTGTAGACAGCCTTTCGCTCCCTGTATTTTACCTCTGCCACCCTCAGAATTTGAAAGAGAGTATTTCACATAACATTGTCAAAAGCTTTCTCTAAATATACAAACGCTAGAAAAATAGGTTTGCCTTTCCTTCATCTTTCTTCTAAGATAAGTTGTAAGGTCAGTATTGCCTCACGTGTTCCAGTATTTCTACGGAATCCAAACAGATCTTCCCCGACGGTGGTTTCTACCAGTTTTCCATTCGTCTGTCAACAATTCGCGTTAGTATTTTGCAGCTGCGACTTATTAAACTGATAGTTCGGCAAATCTCACATCTGTCAACACCTGAATTCTTTGGGATTGGAATTATTATATTCTTCTTGAAGTCTGAGGGATTTTCGCCTGTCTCATACATCTTCCTCACCAGATGGTAGAGTTTTATCAAGACTGGCTCTTCCAAGGCTATCAGTAGTTCTAATGGAATGTTATCTACTCCAGTGGCCTTGTTTCGACTTAGGTCTTTCAGTGCTCTGTCAAACTCTTCACGCAGTATCATATCTCCCATGTCATCTTCACCTGCATCCTCTTCCATTTCCATTATATTGTCCTCAAGAACATCGGCCCTATATAGACCCTCTATATACTCCGTCCACCTTTTCGCTTTCCCTTCGTTGCTTATAACTGGGTTTCCATCTGAGCTCTTGATATTCATGCAAGTGGTTCCCTTTTCTTCTAAAGTTTTTTCTAATTTTCCTGTAGGCAGTATCTATCTTACCCCTAGGGAGATAAGCCTCTACATCTTTACATTTGGCCTCTAGCCATCCCTGCTTAGCCATTTCGCACTTCCTGTCGATCTCATTTTTGAGAGGTTTCTATTCCTCTTTGCCCGCTTCATTTACTGCATTTTTATATTTTCTCCTTTCATCGATTAAATTCAGTATCTCTTCTGTTACCCAAGGATTTCTACTAGCCTTCGTCTTTTTACCTACTTGATAGTCTGCTGCCTTCACTATTTCATCGCTCAAAGCTATCCATTCTTCTCCTACTGTATTTCTTTCCCCCATTCCTGTCAATTGTTCCCTTATGCTCTCCCTGAAACTCTGTACAATCTCTGGTTCTTTCAGTTTATCCAGATCCCATCTCCTTAAATTCCCACCTTTTTGCAGTTTCTTCAGTTTTAATCTACAGTTCATAACCAATAGATTGTGGTCAGAGTCCACATCTGTCCCTGGAAATGTCATACAATTTAAAACCTGCTTCCTAAATCTCTCTCTTACCATTATATAATCTATCTGAAACCTTCCAGTATACAGCCGTCTTTCATGATTCTTGAACCAAGTGTTAGCTATGATTAAGTTATGCTCTGTGCAAAATTCTACCAGACGGCTTCCTCTTTCATTTCTTAGCCCTAATCCCTATTCACCTACTACGTTTCCTTCTCTTCCTTTTCCTGCTCTCGAATTCCAGTCGCCCATGACTATTAAATTTTCGTCTCCCTTAACTAATTGAATAATATCTTTTACCTCATCATATATTTGATCACATTCTTCATCATCTGCAGAGCTAGTTGGCATATAAACTTGTACTACTGTAGTAGGCGTGAGCTTCGTGTCTACCTTGGCCACAATAATGCGTTCACTGTGCTGTTTGTAGTAGCTTACCCGCACTCCTGTTTTGTGTTCATTATTGAACCTACTCCTGCATTACCCATATTTGATTTTGTATTTATAACCCTGTATTCACATGACCAAAAGTCTTGTTCCTCCTGCCACCGAACTTCACTAATTCCCACTATATCTAACTTTAACCTATCCGTTTCACTTTCTAAATTTTATAATCTACCTGACCGATTAAGGGATCTGACATTCCACGCTCCGATCCGTAGAACGCCAGTTTTCTTTCTCCTGCTCATAGAGCACCGAATGTTCTCAATAGCGGAGAGATCTGAAGACCTTCCTGACCAAGGTAGAGTATGGCAATCACGAAGACAGTTAGTAGATAACCTTCCAGTGTGCGGGTGGACATTACCTTGCTGAAATAAAGGGCAAAAAATATCGTCGACGTACCGCTCTGCTGTAAGGGTGCAGCGGATTACAACGGAAGTGGCCTTGCTATGAAATGAAATCCCACCCCAAGATATCATATCTGGTTGTCGGACTGTATGGTGGCCAACAGTCACATTGGTAGCCCACTTTTATCTGGGGCGTCTTGAGATACATCGTGGCTGGTCATCGGGGCTCAGCTAGAAGCCAGAATCATCACTGAAGACAATTCTGCTCCAGACAACGCTCTCCCAGGCCGAATGTACCCAGCACACTGCGAACCATCTTCTGGTTGTACATATGTCGATGGTAGTCGGCTTAAGGGGCGCCATGAAGTCAGACTTTCGTCTCTCTAGGTCACCCATACTTATAAACTCTGTGTTCGGCGATGGTCCGCTCATTTTTGCCAGTATCGTTGAATAGTTGCGTGGTTTCCTATTCATATGTCGATCGATTGGCCAATTACTCCAGCCAACTTCTTTGAACTCAACTACATTTCTTCTTTCAAATACTGTCATCTGCTGACATTGTGCACGAGCCTGTTTGCAAGGCATAGTTACTGTCAAACTGAGTACACGGAATGAAATCCTCAAATACTTTATGCGCTGGTATCATCATGACACCTGTTTACTATTCTTGCCAGGTGCGCGGTGACATTGTGCTCCGGCAGTCACACTTTCATTCATCGGTCGCCGAAGTTTGCAGTTCTTCATTTTCCGTCGATACCTCTGTGAATAACCATTTGTGACCAATTTGAGTCGTTTTCGTGTCTTAGACTGTATATTAGATGTTAAGAACGAAAGAGAAGCGGAATTCTTATAATAAACGTTTAGAATCAGAAATGTGTACTAGTTACCGACTACGACTCACTGAGAATGGTTATTTTAAAGCATTCAATTAGGGTCGTTTTCAGTCGTATTACAATGATCATGTCATCGCTGTGTACATGAAATACCTCGTATAGGAATGCTGTTAAATCTAGCACTATCTCTGGACCTACCATCGGCACGGCTTCAGAGTATACGCCATCCAGACCAGGTGCGTTTGCAGTTTTGAGCTTCGAAATTGCGACAGCAATTTCTTCTTGACCAGACCGTAACACCAACATCTGATTTTCATATTCGTTATTTACTGCATTTATAAGTTGTGCGTGTATCTCAGCGTCTGTGTTATCGTCAGGATGCAGGGCAGTTAGCAGATATTCTGGTGACTCTCTCCGTCCAGTCGTCATTGAGCTATTCACCTTACGAATTGCGGACATGATAGTAGTTCCCTTAACCTTTTCAGTCAACAATTTATTCAGTCTTTGGCAGATGTCAAATTGCAGGTGTATTCCTTCAGTTTCCTGAAGCAAAGTTTTGAAGCGCGTCTTAATATCCCTGTACTCATGGAGCCTACTACTGCACTCCGATTGCCCTAGAGTATGTTCGTTCTTCTTCGCGATCGTACCCTTCACCTCAGAGTGGAAAGTTCAAGGCTCTAAGGGATTGCAGTCTGATTGTTTACCTTTTTCCTAGGAATATAAATGTCCTGTGCCCTTTGCAAGAGTTCAGTTAGTAATTGATCACCCAAATCTACATGAACCGGAAGCGATTCCATTCTAAATGCTCCGAGGTAGACAACTAAGCCATCTCAATCGGATTCAGTGATGCCTAACTCAATTCTGCTTTCCTCGGCTTGTCTTCTGTATTATTGTCATTTCCCACTTCGACGATAATTGTATTATGGCCACTGTATGTTAGGTACTGGAGCACTTGTCAACTATTAATTTTAGCTGCTGACATGCGGTTTGCTAAAGTGACATCTATGTTAGTAACTACACCAGCTTATTGTTCGAATGTACTCGGCTGGTCTTCCAGATTTAAAACAATGAGCTGTAGTTCATGTATTGCTTCCTTTAGTACATCCTTTCGTTCGTCAGTTTGCCTACTGTCCCACAGAAATGATTATGCATCTGTTGTCACAAGGAGACACGCAACTTGTCTATATAGAGAAACCGCTCTAACTTTACCTATATAAGGTACGATAGGATGAGAGTAATGCTTGCATACTACAACCTACTTTGTGTACAGTCCTTCACTTCTATTGTGACCCTGTGCTTGTCCAACAGCGTTGCCACCTTGGGTCACACTGCATTTCCATTCGTAACGACCGTGGCAGTCACTCCCTCATCGTGGCCAGTACCTGTTACTATACCCGCACGAAAATGCGGGAGCTCATTCTTTCTACAGTATGGTTCTTGCAAACAAAACATATTGACACTCAGCTGGTCTGTTAATTTTCGTATTTCAGTCATTGTCAATTTACATCAAGCAGCATTTATCAGTACTATGTTTATCCTTTTACGTGTCTCGATTGCCAACAAAGCCCTTCGGCGAAGGAAGGCCTGGTTCAAAGAAAAAGCGTCCAAACGCTTATATAAAATCCACGTATCAATGCCCAGTGTCGAATGGTCGTTTTACTCTCTTAAACGCCTGTCGAAGGAGGCCACATAATTGTTTAAACTCAATGCATATGTTATTTACTCTCA
This sequence comes from Schistocerca americana, assembly GCF_021461395.2. Taxonomy (NCBI): domain Eukaryota; kingdom Metazoa; phylum Arthropoda; class Insecta; order Orthoptera; family Acrididae; genus Schistocerca; species Schistocerca americana. The sequence goes on along the minus strand of NC_060124.1, from coordinate 547,737,671 downwards.
AAAGAATTCTGTGTAGTGCATCTGGTGTAGGATACGTCATAGATTTTCCTTTCTGATGCCCACCTCTGAAAATATGTCTTAGAGCGACCTGCAACACACTGGGAGCCTCCAAACTACTTAATAAGACGTTCACTTCTAAATTATTATCAGATTTGTATGTGTGTAATTGAAAATCACTCGAAATATTAGATATACTTTTTTGTATTTCATAGGAGTACCTGATTTTCACTGCACTTTACTGTTTTGCGATTGTTGTACTCGTTAGTGTTACTAAGGTCACCGCACACCTCTTCAAGCGCAAATGTGGGGAGGGTCTGCAGATAATGTCGAAGTTTCCTGGGTGTCTACTGGTACTGCACATGCAGTGATAATGTTATCATAACCATCATCATTATCGTTATCATAACATTTGGCGCGAGTTCCTCATAGATGCGGCGTCGGCCTGGGGCAGGAGAATCGCGTTGCTGGGTTTGCTGCACCGGGAACAGCTCTTCTGTCAGCAGCCGCCGCAGCTTGGGTTGATGCAAGTGCTTCACAAATCGTCTCCCCCCGAACGAAGTTTACGAACTTCATCTGGTGTGATTTCTCACGTGATGAGCAAGTGCTCTACTCGAAGCAGGATACATCACTGAAGACAGTTATACTCCAGCCAATGCGACTCCACCCCACGTGTGCCCGACACCACTGAAAACGTGCTATTAGGTGCGCGTAGGTCAATGGTAGGCGGTGAGGGGGGCGCCGTGAGCTCAGCATCCCTTCTGTGAGCCGCCTTTTATTAGTCTCAGAGGTCACTGAAGCATTAGTTGCACGTCGGGTTGATGATAATGGTGTTCGGGATTCTGTGTGTCTCTCTGGCGATTACTCGGTCCTCTCCGTCAGCTCTCTGGGTCGACCGCTTCCTTCTTGACGCTGTGTTCAGCCATGGTTCACCCGTTCCTGCGAGTATCGTCGAATAGTGTCGTTGCTCCTATTCAAATGTCGAGCCAATAGCCGATTACTCCAAGTGCCTTCTTTTAAATGCTGACATCCACATATATTGAGCGAATAGCCGATTATTCCAAAAGCTTTCTTTTGAATGCTGATATGAGCGTTTGGCATCATTGGCCGGGAGACCAATTACAGGGCAGGTCCAGCCGCCTTGGTGCAGTTCTTATTACATTCGACGCCACACTGGGCGACCTGCGCGCCGCGTGGCGATGAAATGATGAATAAGACAACACAACACCCAGTCCCTGTGCGGAGAAAATCTCCGACTCAGCCAGAATTCGAACACGGGCCCCTTAGGACAGCAGTCCATCACGCTGACCTTTCAGCTATCGTGGCGCACTAAATGCTGACATCTACATATATTGTTCAGTAACTAGCTGCAAGTATGGTTATATCCAACTGAGTACACAGAATGAACTTTAGCAAAAGTTTTAAGCCCTCGTATCGACAAGTACCCTGTTTACTGTGTCTGTGCCCAAGTACGTCGATCGCCAAATCCTGTATGAGTATCATCTTGTAACGTTTGCATCACTCCTTCATGGTGCGTCATTTTTTGTGTTAGAGTGGTTATTAGACATTAATAACGAAAGATAAACAGAGTTCCTGTGATAAACGTTTGTAATCAAAAATGTGTTATACTAGCCATCTACGAACCATCAAAAATTGTCACTGTTTAATTCATTTTGATAGGCTTGTTTTCAGTTTATCACAATATGAACATGTCATCATTACGAGGGTGGAAAGCACGCGGCTGTATCATTTATTAGTGTGTCCGTTCCTCGTCTTTATGACGTCTTGAACTCGGCTGAAGATACTTTCAGTAAGGTTAAAGAATCCACCATAGGCGGAACTAAACTCTAATTTTCCCAAAATATAGTTCATTGGTGAAAACTGTACACTCGTCTGCGCCAACAATTCAAACACAATTATCACTCAAAAGTGACTAACAGGCTGATTTTCTTTATCCAACAACTCAAATCCTCGAACTTGGTCGAATTTTCCACAAAATCATATTCACAAAGTTCCACTGCTGCACACGGAAACCAAGTTCCACAAGAGCTTACTTTTAGTATGCGGGCAGTGACATAGTTCCTTGAAAAAACTAAACACAGTCCATGTTCTGCCAAAGTTTGTCAACCAAATTACAACATCCGATCACGAAGACTGGACGTCGATGGTGCTGCAGAGGCAAGGCGGTGTTCTTGAGGAGGCAGCTGGTCGACAGCAGGTAGCGGATGTCCATCCGTACCTCTGGCTCGACGAGAGCTCACTTTTGCACAGCGATGCGAGGGCCTAAATATTGCCGCACAGCTGGATATCGCAGGAACTATTTCAGGTCACGTGATTTGCGGATGGGTCGTCCAACCTACCCCCTCCCTCACCCCCCCCTACCCAACACACACAGAGTTCGTGATTTCTATGGCGCTGCTGGAGACGCCTAGTGGAACAACTGCACAACTGTTTTCTTGTTTTCTGGTGCAGAGCAGTAGCGTGGGTTGTCGGCAGCCCAGGACTTTTGTGCCAGATGGAGTGTGACCCATACAGGTGGAACGCTGTGACATGCCAGAGATGTGTGAACTTCTGTGTATGACTAACTGCCCATTCTTCAGCAGGAACCGAAATCAGAAACGATAGCAATAGTGCACTTTGAGGTCTGGATTTAAGTCGACTTTGAATCGCATTCCAATGAGTCATTGGTTATAAGTGGAACACGGCGCTGGCCAATCAATTTCTAGGACGTTATATAAAATGCCTAAAAAGACAAGTCATTGTGGAAAGACAGGAGATACTGGACTCATTTGAAGAAAGAAGGAAAGGTGAAAATGCAGCAGACGAAGCAGCAAACAGGAAACACATATTGTCCGCAAACCTCTATTTTTCTTTACTCCGCCGTAGTGGGGATCCAAAACACTCGGGCAGTATTCAGGAATTTGTCGCACTACTGTTCTATATACGGTCCTCTTTGTAGATGAACTACACTTTCCTAAGACTCTCCCAGTAAGCCGAAGCCACTCCTACTACTGTTCTCACGTGCTCGTTTCACTTCATATCGCTTTACAACTTTACACCTAGAAATTAATCCCCTTGACTGTGTATACGAAAACTACAGTATTGTTTTTTTCCCCTTTCATCTGCATTAAGTTATATCTCTTTACATTTAGAGCAAGTTAACCTACATCACACTAAAAGGAAATTCTAAGCCATCGTATACCCATGTACAATCACAAAACGACGATACAGTCCTCTTACCTGTTACACTAAAAGGTCACCTCAAGCCTTAGCAGACTTCTCCCCACCCTATCCGTTGTTGTCCGCAAATCATTGCCTCACAGATGCTGCTTTATGACATGGTGTTTTGTCATCCTTACATAAACAATCATGGTCTCCATATGTTTCCCTACTGTAGACAGTACATTATTCTGTAAAATGTGTTGTTCTTCAGCGTTTAAAGCTTATTAATTGCAACAATTGGAGCACACCATAACCAAGGAAAACACCCCAATTCCGTGACACCACATCCTTAGTTCTTCATTTTTGGCGATATACAGGGTGAGTCACTAATTAACGACACCTAGAATAACTCCGAAAATATGATGGTAGCTGAGATGATTGTGGGACAAAAGATGTATAGGACAACGTGGGCCATAATATGACGTTGATTTTTTGATTCTAGATGGGGTCGCGTCAGAGATAAGAAGCTGAACTTTGTTTCTTTACATGGGATGCTATAGTTTGGTACTTATTATCTGATAGTGGCTATCGAGACGAACCCAATGACGTGTAACAGCGATGGCCGGCCGATGTGGCCGCGCTGTTCTAGGTGCTTCAGTCTGGAACCGCGCGACCGCTTATGTCGCAGGTTCGAATCCTGCCTCGCGCATGGGTGTGTGTGATGTCCTTAGGTTAGTTAGGTTTAAGTAGTTCTATGTTCTAGGGCACTGATGACCTCAGATGTTAAGTCCGATAGTGCTCAGCGCCATTTTTAATAGTAATTTATTTGAAGGTCAACGAAGCTGAAAAAGGTGGCATGAACGACCAGTTACAGAAGGCATTCGAAGTGATGCCCATTCGTATCAATGCAATGCTGCAATCTTCTTATCACCGACTGAGTGGTATTCCTTATCACTTCGGCATTTATCGAAGCACATGCTGTGACATTCTCTCTCGTATGTCGTGCAAACAGTTAATATTCACCGAATACGGCGTATGCATCCAAGGTGCCATTGACATGTAAACACCACTCCACAGTTTCGCAATACAACCCTAATAGGAACGGTAAGACTAGTATCGTCGAATCAAGCAAATGTGAATGATGTCTTCCTTCGAAGAACAATGCTTCTCACTTATGGAGAATGCCAACGAAATTCAGTGAGAGCTAGACACATTCGCTGAAAGACATCCTCACCGTAGTCACCCTACACGATGTACGTTTAAATATGTTTGTGATAAATTGAAAACAACTGCATTTTTAATGCATCGGAAACATATCCGGCAAAGGAAAGTTACTAACGAGGAAACAGAAACTGGAACTCTTGCCACTGTGGTTCGGAATCCTTGTGTTAGTTCGTGTCAAATCGCAAGGTAATCTGGCATGAGCCAGAGTACTGTCGTTCATGCTCTGAATCGCCATAAATATCATCCTTACCATACCATTCTCTACCAAGAATTAACTGGTAGACTGTACGCGTCGCATTGAATTCTGCAGATGGCTCAGCTTCAGATTTAAAGGAATGACACATTTATTAATTTGATTTTATTTACTGACAAGGCTACATTCACGAACAATGGAAATGTTAATTTGCATAACATGCATTACTGACAACTGAAGATCCATGTTGGCTGGGGTAAGCTACAAACCAAACACCGTGGTCGGTGGATGTATGGAGCCGGATTCTGAAGGACAGAATTATAGGCCCCTATTTCATCGAAGGAAATCTTAATGGTTCAAAAAATGGCTCTGAGCACTATGGGACTCAACTGCTGAGGTCATTAGTCCCCTAGAACTTAGAACTAGTTAAACCTAACTAACCTAAGGACATCACACACATCCATGCCCGAGGCAGGATTCGAACCTGCCACCGTAGCGGTCTCGCGGTTCCAGACTGCAGCGCCAGAACCGCGCGGCCACTTCGGCCGGCAATCTTAATGGTAGGAAGTACACCACATTCCTGCAAGAAACATTAGGTCTGTTATTGGAAGAAGGAACAAGGAACAGAATGTGGTATCAACACGAGAGGTGTTCGGCACATTTTTCGCTCGTGGCTAGAAGTGAGTTGCAGAGCCAATTCCCAGATCGTTGGATTGGACGCGGAGATGTGTCATGCCCGTCTCGTTCGCCACACTTGACGCCTCTGGACTTTTTCTTGTGGGGATTCGTATAAGACATTGGTTATAAAGAAGTTACAACTACACCGGAACTCTGGATAATTTTTATCAGACAGTATACGTCTGAAACAGTGCACCCTCATTTAGTTTATCCCTAATGTTCGTTACTGTCGTGTTTATACATCCTTGCAGAGAAGGTATCTCGTAAACTAAGTAGCTAATGGTGTACACCTCATTCGTTTCTCAACACCAGTTACTTCAAGTACTAGCAACTAATATCAGTAACACGACACATATTGCTGCGTTCCCATTCGTTAAGCTCAACTTTCTATTCTCTGCCGATGATATTCCTCTGTAGACAGTAAAGCAATAAAATTTTTGGACTTGTGGTTTCGCTCCAGGAGGCCAAGGTTATATAACCAGTAAGGCATAGGTATGCCAACGATGCTGCCTGAGGACCGTGCAAGGTCGATTAATTATAGCGGAGACCACAGTGGGGTGGACAGGAGGGGAAGGGGAGAGGAGTAGATGAAGTAGGTACCTGCAGCCGGCTGCAAGCAGATTCTGCCGAGCCTGCTGGATTTCTGCCTTGATGTGCGTTTCTCCACCTGTCAAGTTCCAGGTAGTGGGCGTCTCACTCCCTTCACACTCTGGGAACACACCAGCGGAAATTCGTTGCCCTGATTTCGAAGCAGGCACCGTAAACACTGCAAAATCAGCTTAACAGCCCATGCATTCAAACTGCTCACAAGAATAATATGCAGAACAATGGAAAAAGTTGAGGATCTGTTATTTGAGGATCACTTGGAGTTTAGGCACGAGAGAGACAGTTCTGTCGTTGCGCATCATGATAGAAGCAAGACATGAGAAAAATTAAGACACATTCATAGGATTTGTCGAACTAGAAAAAGTGATTGACACTCTAAAATGACACAAGACAATCGAAATTCTGAACAAAGTAGGAGTAAGGTACGGGACGTGTAATACACAGTATGTACAAGAACCTAGAGAGAATGGTAAGAATGGAGGAGACATAACGAAATGCTTCAATTAAAAGTGGTGTAAGTGAGGTGATGCTGTCTCTCGCCCATACTACTCACTGTCTACATCGTAGAACCCACGACGGAAATGGAAGAAAGTTTCCAAAGTGTGCTCAAAATTCACAGTAAGAAATTACCACTGATACGATTCGCTGGTGCCATTGCTATCGTTGGTTGAAATGAATTACAGGATCTATTGAATGAAATGAATAGTGTTATGAGTACAGAATAGGTACTGAGAGTAAAGCGAAGAGAGACGAAAATAATTAGAAGTAGAAGAGAAACAGAACAGCGAGAAAACATCACAAATTGGGATCAAGAAGTACACGCAGTTAAGGAACTTTGTTATCATGGAAGCAAAACGACTCATCAACGCATCTTGGACGAGGCAAGAAGGACATATAAAGCAGAGTAGCACAGGAAAAGGAGGCGTTCGTGGACAAAAGAAATCAACTGGTAACAAACGTATGTCGTAAGTTGAGTACGAAATTAATGAGGATGTACGTTTGTAGCACCGCATGGAACAGAAGTGAATTATTTCCTGTGAGGAAACCGAAAACGAAGAGAATCCAAGTCTTCGCGACGTGTGCGATAGAAGAATGTTGGAAAGTAGGTGGACTGATAAGGAATGAGGAAATTCACATCTACATCTACATCTACAGGATTACTCTGCTATTCAGAATGAAGTGCTTGGCAGAGGGTTAAGTTAACCACCTTCAGGCTGTCTCTATACCGTTCCACTCCCGAGCGGCACTCAGGAAAAACGAGCACTCAAATTTTTCTGTGCGAGCCCTGATTTCTCTAGTTTTATCGTCATGATCGTGTGTCCCTATGTAAGTTAGTGCCAACAGAATGTTTTCGCAATCGGTGTAGAGAGCTGGTGATTGAAATTTCGTGAGGAGATCCCTTCGCAACGAAGAACGCCTTTGATTTAATAATTTTCATCTCAATTTAGGTATCATGTCTGAGACACTATCTCCCCTATTTGTGATAATACAAAACGAGCAGCCCTTCTTTGTACTTTTCCGATGTCATCCGTCAGTCCCACTTGATGCGGATGCCACACCGCACAGCAATACTCCAGAATATGGCGGACAAGCGTGATGTAAGCAATCTCTTCAGTACACCTTTTGCACCTTCCACGTGTTCTGCCAATGAATCGCAGTCTTTGGTTTGCTCTACCCACAATATTATCTATGTGATCGTTCCAATTTAGGTTATTTGTAATTGCAGGCCCTAAGTATTTAGTTGAATTTACAACCTTCAGATTCGTGTGACTTACAGCGTAATCGAAATTCAGCTGATTCCTTTCAGTACTCATGTGAATAACTTCACACTTTTCTTTATTCAGGGTCACTTTTCGCACCATACAGATATCTTATCTAAATCAGTTTGCAAGTCGCTTTGATCATCCGATAACTTTACAAGAGGTAAATGACAGCATCAACTGCAAACAGTCTAAGTAGGCTACTCAAATTGTCTCCTATGCGGTTAATATAGATCAGGAACAATAGAGGGCCTATAACACTTCCTTGTGGGACGCCGGATATTACTTCAGTTTTACTCGATGACTTTCCGTCTACTACTACGAACAGTGACTTTTCTGACAGGAAATCACGAATTCAGGCGCACAACTGAGGCGATACTCCGTAGGCAAACCGTTTGGTTAGGAGACGCTTGTGAGGAACGGTGTCGAAAGCCTTCTGGAAATCTAAATGTATGGAACCAATTGACATCCCCTATCGATAGCAGTTAATACTTCATGAGTGTAAAGAGCTAGTAGTGTTTCACAAGAATGATATTTTCTGAATCCGTGCTGACTATGTGTCAATAAATCGTTTTCTTCGAGGTACTTCATAATGTTCGAATACAGTATATGTTCCAAAACCCTACTCCAAATCGACGTTAGTGATATATGCCTGTAATTCAGCGGATTACTCCTACTTCCCTTCTTGGGTATTGGTGTGACTTGAGGAATTTTCCAGTTTTTACGTATCTTCCTGTGAGCGAGTGGTTGTATATAATTGCTACATATGGTGCTATTTTATCAGCATACTCTGAGATGAACCTGACTGGTATACAATCTGGACCGAAGGGCTTGCCTTTATTAAGTGATTTAAGCTGCTTTGTTTCACCGAGGATATCTACGTCTGTGTTTCTCATCTTGTCAGTTGCTCTTGATTGGAAGTCAGGAATATTTACTTCGTCTTCTTTGGTGAAGGAGTTTCGGAAAACCGTATTTATTAACTCTGCTTTAGTGGCACTATCATCAGTGACTTCACTGTTGTTATCGCGCAGTGAATTTTTTGATTGCGTCTTGCCACTGGTGTTCTTTATGTGTGACCAGAATATCTTTGCGTTTTCTGCCAGATTTCGAGACATAATTTCGTTGTGGAAATTATTAAAAGCATCTCGCATTGAAGTAGGCGCCATATTTCGAACTTCTGTATTACTTTGCCAAACTTGGGGATTTTGCATTCTTTTAAATTTGGCATGCTTCTTTCGTTGCTTCTGCAATAACGATCTGACCCATTTTGTGTACCATGGGGGATCAATACCATCACTTTTTATTTTATGTGGTATATATCTCTCAATTGCTGTCGATACTATCTCTTTGAAAACAATCCTCACATTTTCTATACTTACATGATCAGATCGGAAGGGGTGAAGACGGTCTCTTCAAAAGGTGTTAGTGCATTTTTATCAGATTTTTTAAACAGATATACTGTGCGTTTCTTTTTCTCCGCAAAATAGAGGAAGAAGGTAACATAAGGAAAACGCTAACAAAAAGAAGGGACAGAATGGTAGGACACGGTTCGAGACATAAGGAAACAAATTCCATTGTGCCAATATAACAAATAATTGAGAATATGTGCCGAATATGTTTCTCTGAGAGGAAGAGATTGGTACAAGAGAAGAAATCGCGTTGAGCCGCCACAAACCAGTCAGTAGAATGATGGAAAATGGAAAAAGAAGATTACTGGTACGAGCTTAGGACTCCACGAGTATTTTCAGTTTCAGTAAAAACTGCTGCATAAATTAAATTACTGAATTCAATACGATGTAAAAGGTTTAATCTTTTAAGTGGGCATGACGGATATATCCGGCCCTTGGCACGTTCGCTCTCAGTTCAACGAATATATCGGACCACAGCAATCTGTCGCTTGTAGCTAATGGGAATGATGAATTCAAAGCAGAGACGTACTATGACGTTATTACTAAAGTTTCATCCTACATCAGTTAAAATAATGCATTCTCAAAGTTTTAACGTTTTTCAATGTTTTGCTGCCATGGACACAAATTATGGCAGCTCCTGAAGAAAAAACTGCTTTTCGAGTTGTTTTGGAGTTCGCTAACGACTTTCATGGAAAGATTTATTGAATTTACCTCTACACCTGGTATATTAGTTCAGATTACGGTGACCAAGAGACGAGAAAGCAAGCGGTGTTTTCGACACAATGTAGGAAAACAAAAACGAATTCCTTTACGTCACTGAATATGAAAAATTGAACGAGGGTAACTAGTTAACAGAGTACGTCAGCTAGCAGATATTAGTAAAACAGAACCGCAAAAGAGATGTCGTGATGGTCAGCACGTTTCGTGACAATGCATTGCAGGAAGTAAACTCAAATTTTTTTTGCATTTGTGGTAAATATATGAGACGCGTGGCTAGAAGTAGGTCACACTTGCATAACTATCAAGTGGCCTGGAACAGCCTGAAAAAAGTTATCAGACCATCACAGACGTTAAGTGCGGGGTTATTTTCCATTTATCTTGTATTAGGTTCAGTATAGGGTCTGGGGTACCTGCAACATGCACACACACTCACAACAGTGTAATTGGGCTAGGGGTTTGCAATAGGATGAAACAGTTCCTCAAACATTATTCCTATATGGGACATACACCTTGAATCTTTTAAGTATATAAGAAGTAGTGTCAGCCGCAGTTTATCAGTATTCTACGTTATCAACACATCTGACTGGTAAAAATGCATATCGCCTTTGCTCTGTGGTTATGAAGCCAAATTTTGCAATAATCAGTAAGCATAAAGCTGTATTTAAGATAGCTGAAGTCAATACCCTCTCCTGTGATTTACTGTACTGTAATTGTAACACACACCACGTCTACCATAATCCATGTGTTTCAGTGCATATAAGAGGTGACCTTGACTGATAGTATTTTACTGACATAAGTCTCTCTGGGTATATTTGGAAGACGAGGAAGAAGTGATCCTGCAAATACTTTGTAGATACTTTTGGCAGTGAGAGTAAATCTAAATCATCGCTGGACACCAAAGAAACCAAGTCGTGTGGTAGGACAAGAAAAGAAATATTCTTGTACAAAATCTTTATTAATTATTGCATTGACATACATAAAAAATATGAAAATAACTGAACACGAAAGGGCAATACGGGATGTCTGCATTAACTGTAAATTCTGATGGAAAGTGGCCAAACACTGGTGTACATGCAGCTAACGACAGAATCGAGGGTGTCTCTACATTAGTGGATATACGAGGGATTTGTTTATAAACTTTCCTTCCCAGATGAGTTAGCTTAAAGGAAAGTTCGTTATATTGTATCAACATGCTGTGGACTGGACATTGTGCATTTTATTATTCCACAAGTATTAAGACAAAAGTACCATAAACTGCCTTTGTTTCCAAAAATAATTTTATTTTGCAGGTCTTAATAAAAAGAAGAAAGATAGCAAATAGACTTAACCCTTTCCCTATTAAAGAAACTAATTCTTCAAGTCTAGTAAACGAGAAAACTGAAAATGGAATAGATCGACATAAGAAAAACAAAAGCGAAAAGTGGAAGATTTGGCGGAAACATTTCCCATGAAGGAAAGCTATAAACTGCTACTCGATAAATCAAGGCTTACAAATAACTTTAAATTTTTGAATCTCTGCATATTAGTCTAATTTGTTAGACACAGTTCCAGAGTTTTCGTCAGTCAGTCAGTCGGCAGTTGATGGTTGGAGTGCTGACTCACTATCTGAGTATCGAGTTATGCTGGCAACTGATGTGATATATATAAGGATCATATCAACCTATACCACATCAACAACAGCCTGAAGATGGCGCATTGAAGCGCTGAAACTGGTTGTAACAAAATAAATAAAATCATAAGGACGGCTGTAGGTGTTTTATTTTGTCGCAATAGTAAACGGCCGTCTTCCCAGAGACCTCCTGCCAATAGCATGGACATACAAAAACAATATTCCGCATGTCGTTAGCCATGTGTCTACATCCTGTCCTCGGACATCCTTTATGTATAATGGCGTTCGTTGGACACATTTTACTTTAAACTCACTTGCCCGGTGTCGGCGGATAAACACGATACTACAGTGGCTATGTTATTCCGAATTACAGTGAAAAATTCCCTCGGACATGCATGCATGTCCTATGGAACAGGCACTTCGACGACTACAGCCGTTATGAAATGCAAGAAATTTATTCACAGTTGCGAATATGGACAACCATCAGCTGTATAATAGAATGACGACAGTGAAAGCCTCTGCCTGACCGGAACTCAAAACCGGATTTCCGGCTTATTGCGAGCGGTCACCTTTTCGATTGACTATCCGAGCAGAACTCATGGCCAGGCCCGAACTACGATAGATCGTGAGCCACATGTCTAAATCCTGTACCCGTACGTCCACTATGTACGAGGGTCAGTCAATAATTAAAGAGACAAAATGGTCTGGGGAAAACCTGTTAGTAGGGCAAGTTTGATACTTTCGTGGCTATGAGTTGGTATCACTAGGATGAGTCCTGATCAGCTGATGTATAAAAATTGGTTTGTTTATAACGGCAAAAATACATCTCAAGATGGCGAGCCCGCTTCAAACGTCCACATAAGTTGAACAACGTTGTGTTATTCGTTTTCTTTCTTGCTGAAGGCGAGAAACAAGAGAATATATACTGTAGAATGTCTTAAGTTTATGAGGAGCGTTGTATAAATCGTTAAAATTTTTACAAGTGTGTAGGGCATTTCAAAAGTTTTCTCGACTCAGTGACAGACCAACACCGGTCTGGCCGACCTGTTGGAGTTTCCACTCCCTCACTTGAAAGTCGAATTGATGACATTATTCGTGCCGACCACCCTTGTGACCGGGAAATGATAGTTGATAAGGTTCAAGTTAGTGCTGACACAGTTCATAACATTATCTGTAACAAGCCGAAGTACCGCAAAACATGTGCAAAATGGGTCCCAAAGGAGTAGACGCGGCTACACTAGGAAACTAGGTTGAGAGTGTGCACAGAGCTAAAGGAACGTTATGAAAGAAAAGGTGAGCACTTCTTCAGCAAACTTTTAACTTTTGATGAAACTTGAGTTCGCGATTATGAGCCAGAGTCAAAAAGACAAAGCATCGAGTGGAAGCACACCAACTCACGAGTTAAGAAAAAATTCAAAGCCAAGCATCTGCAGGAAAAGTCATGTTGACGTTGTTTTGGAATACTGAAGGTCAAGTTTCTTGTGATTATCTCGAAGAGCAGCGTAGAATGTACAGCCAATATTACTCCTATTTGATTTTAAACAAGATGAAGCCAGCGATGAGAGAGATACGTCGTGGATCTGAGAGGAGAGGTGTGATTCTCCAACAAGACAACGCAAGTCCTCATATTGCTCATCTAGCCCGTGAAACCATCGACAAAATGGGCTGGGAAGTACTGCCTTACAGTCCTCATTTCGCACCTAGTGATTCCCATTTGTTTAGTGCACTGAAGGAGGCATTACGTGGGAAGAGGTTGCAGGACAACGAGGACGTGAAAAATTTTGTCGGAAATTGGTTCAAACATCAAGATAAAGAGTTCTTTGCAGCCGGAATAAATAACATTGTAGCCCGTTGGAATAAGTGCATAGATGTTTAAGGGTATTATGTTTAAATGTAGGAAAAGCATTGTTTTGTAAAAATAAATGTTTTTTTTTTCTCCAGACCAATTTGTCACTTTTATCATTGAATGACCCTCGAATATTCCCATACAGAGTAGGCATTTTCCTTGAAAGTCAGCTGCTCCGTGACGGTGGATAAATGCGATACTGCAGTGCTTGTGTAATCCACAATTACGATGCAAAGTTCCATCGGACAAGCACGCATCCATGTCCAAAGATACTCGAACTGCTGCGACTACAGCCGTTATATGATATACGAAATACATTTGCAGTATATTCTCGGCAACAAATAGGTTCAATGGCTGTCTGGACGTCAAGATATACTCACATCAAATACTCGTTTCCTTATTGAAGCATTACAATGTATTACTACCACGTAACCATGATCCCTTAATCGGAACAGCATTACGACCTAATATAGGAATAACGTAACGGACTGCTGGTAATAAGCTCCTGATTCGGCTACATATCTAGCTGTAATAGAAATAATCAAAGTAGATCCATGGCACGACAGACAGAAGATATATACTTGCATAGCTCTGAGCCCAGGCGATCCCATCGTTTGACAGAACTTTACAAACCACGAAATTGTCAGCGGAATTTGAGGGAAATTTTAACGCCTACATCTGCATTTAAGCTACATTATATTGTGTGGCAGAGGGTAGTTATGGTATATACATAACTTTTTAATAATCCTACCTGATAATGGTCCCACTGATGAACAATACACAAGAAATGCCGAACGAGTCTTTTGAAAACCACTTCTCTTGTGGATGAGGTAATTCCCTTCAGATTGTTCCAGGATATCTTAGATACTCCTCTGCATCTCTATGACAATTTTTTAATTGGTCTTGCCCCTTTAGTCCATATATGACAGCTATTCTGAGGTATTTTCCGGTTGTTATTGTATGCAATGTTTTATTGCCAAACTCGTAACCTATGCACGTGCAGGACATTACATTTATTTACTTGCAGAGTCAACTAGACCAATCGTGAACTGTTTGCATGTATTCCCGCGTTTCGATACGGTTGTCTGATGTTGCAACCTTCCTGTAGACAACAGCTTCGTCCGACAACCGCCCCGGACAGCTTACGACGTTATCCTCTACGTCATTTACATACAGAGTATTGCAAACATTAATAGCCCTGTAGAGCTCCCCTGGGCTACACCTATCGATTTTTTCCCTTTAAGTCACAACTCTTATTACTGTTTGCTAGAACGTCCTGAAACCAGCCATTTGATCTGCTACTCGATAAGCTTTTATCAATGGCGTTTCGCGCAGATTTTTCTAGGGGTTCACTGGAGGGTTGTCTGCAAAGTTTCAAATGACTAACACACTTGGTTGAAAAATAGTAAAAAAGAACTACTCTACGGAAATACATTTACTTTACGATTGACTTTGTCTCGAATAATCCATACTCCACTCATTAAGATCAGAGATTCTGTCAGTGAAGCATTCATTCAATTCATTGAATTCTACAATGCTGCTGACAATGTCCTTCTCGATTGAGAGCGCTGCTACTGCTCTTAGCAGCTGCTGACTCACAGCACGAAGGAGAAAACCTTCAGGTCCGCGTCAGACGATGTCGCCAGTATGGTAACAGTCACTTTCAGGAGTTTCGTTGTCTGACTACAATATTTCTGCGAATCATTTAAGAATAGGGATTCCAGAAATTTCTAAACTCATTCCTCGTGTTTGATATCAGAACTTTTGTTCTCAGTTTATTGCCTTCAAGGATGGGATTTACTTTGCAAGACGCCTGTAGCAATGTTTGCAGAAAGTGACCTGCATACAACACACACGTTTCGGAATTAAATAAATTTGCAGCTACGACATATCTGGTAAATTAAAAGCTTTCAGAAACTTAAGCGACAATTTTATATCACACTATTTTCGAAAAAGCCGTTATTTAATTCATTTTCCTGTCCACATCTCTGTGCAAGCTGCAGCAGCTCTCTGCATGTGGAAATCAGATACGTTAGCTCGATTATATTTTTGCAGTCTTCTATCCCTTGTTGTACACACAGCGGCTCAACTATTCATTTTTGTAATTGGCTGTACAATGCTGCAATGTTGGCACAGTGAGATTGTAAATACAGACAACCAAAATTGAAATGCTGGTGCCTTCATTTCAGACGTTGCACTGTTGCTGAAATAATTATAGTGGTTTGTCGAGATGGAATCTCAGCTTTCTCCAGGCATTCTGCAAGTCACTATTTTCATACACAACTTGCACAGTTCTTGATTTGAAATTCCACCTTGAGTAGGCAACATGGCAGAATTTCTTACTCAGTATGTCAATTACACTCTGTGATGAATGTAGGAAAAACTAAGAATCTCACTAAAGTCAACGAAATATCTTCCAACGTCCCTATTTGCCTCTCTGCATAGGTTAAAATCAGATCCTGCGTTTCGGCATAAAAGTGAACTACATAGGCATGTTCAAAATGTTTATTCAGAAGAGTCTGTGCACCTGAAAGACGACCACTCATGACACCTGTGCAATTGTAGCTCTGAGAAATAACTATACTCTGATTTCTCTAAGCGATTATCCTAAAGTTATTGAACACTGTTCGCGAGGTGTCTTGAATGTCAAAGACCTTGCTACAGATATCACGTTAGAGGAAACATATCTGACTATTATGATAAAAAGTGAAATTGTTGAAATCTCATTGTCGTACCTGCGCTAACTGGTACAGAATCAGTGACAGCAATTTTCTTTTTTGCCCTGACATTATAAACATCCATCATACAAGAAAGGATAAAATTTTGAATATGTTTACATGTGCCTTTGAAAACAGCAGCCTTCTAAAGATGATCGTTACTTACAGTATCAGGTCCAGCAGTGAAACCTAAATGAAATCTAGAAGACGTTGGGAAATTCCTGGATTTGATGAGTTGCTGCATCCATAATTTCCAAGATGTGCAAGCTCAGAAACACAATAAACTACAACAGATCACAGAGTGTGTAACGATATTGGCGAATGTGATCATTGTGCCTAGAACCTGTGTATCGGGAGAATGACTGATGCATGCACAGTGACAGATGGTCTGGAAGCGGGTTCATTCGGGTACGTAGTTCCAATTTTCATCCACCAGAGAACAGTAGTGCACAGACACATTCAAGAAACAGGTCAAGAGCACGGTTTTGCGAACTATTCTGTTTATTTCCTGAAGCCCTTCTGTTTATTTATCTCTGTACAGTCTTGTATATGCTTTTAGTAGTGTCAGTGATGCGCGATTGTGGTCTAAAGTAAACATGTAGATCACTGCTCTACTGAAGGACGTTGTACGATGGGGAATTTTTTAACGTAATATGTCAAGTAAGTTTATGGTAAAAGGAAAGCTAATTCGAGTGCAAATGAAAATAGTTAATAACTTAAAGTGTAAACAAAATATGAGAATGCTAAATATTTATTTCGGGAAGAAGTACAGTTCGAAAGCATGTTATTTGTTGATTGCTTGGTTATGAAAAGCGCGGACTAACAAGAGAGAATAATGTTTCTCTATTGGCCTTAAAGAAAACTGACCAATCAGAACAGAGTATTCTTCGTTCCTCATTTCTCTTGGAGATACAGAAAGCTTTCAGCAGTCAAGAGTACTCGGAGCACAACCTTCCAATGGTACAGTCGTGTGTAGTAAGAGCTCCGAAGTAAGTTATAATTTGCCGGTTATCGTTGTGCTACACTCCTCAAAAGTGCTTTAAGGTGAAGGCAATGTGCTTTTTAGAATGTACGGATTTTTAAGCAATTTACTGTAGGAGAAAGGACAGTAATTCCTCGTGGCATATTGAGCAGATTGGTGACTAAAAACTTGCGTGCATTAGACACCGAAAACTTAATAGCATGGCGAGCATTTTCATTTAAGAACAATCCGTGCTTAGTGCTTAGTAGATTTCGGGAAATACGTTAAAATAAACTTGCTAACGTGAATGAAAGTATTTTACGCATACTGTGTTAAGACTAGCACGGTCTTAGAAGTGTACATATAAAATATCAATGTTAAGAATATAGCAAAGTTTTGCCAGTACTTCCACCTTTCACTCGAAATTAAGACCTTTTCCCGATTCTTGGAATAGTTACGTAGTATGCTGCCCGGTGCGAATTGAAATACCATAGGATTCTGCTCGGCTTTCATACCGCCGATCTGCTGCAGTGAGTTCACTGGTAGCTGCAGATAAAGGACGGAAGGAGCCGCGCCGCCGCAGTGTCTTCCCATTGGCTTCCTACAAGCTCTATCTAGTTGTTGTGTAAAACCACTTTCCCTAAAATATTGTGATCTGGACAAATCCGTCTTTTTTTCTTTTTGTCGTCTGTGACAAATGTATGAAATCATCAACGCCTCATAACTAAGTACTTTTCTGTCATAGAGGCAGAAGAATGGATGATTTTAAATTTAAAATTTTTATGTACTGTAGTATTCTGTCAGATTAATATTTCTGTGGGATCCACTGCTCCGCTTGCCACAAGACGAACCGACGCTTGCTCGTACTTTGTTCACTAAACGAGAGTGCGACAGGGCGAAGTGAAGGAAAACAGCATTAACCTGGGTCCCGTTCTCTTCTGCTCTATCTCTTATTGACGATGATATTGGTCTGAATGTCTCTGGATGTCTGTTTGTGCAATCCGTAATGATTTTTGTAGAAAATCTTCCTCGATCTCGAAGAAGGTCGTAATGCGTGATCATAAAACATGTTCCACATTTCCAGTACCGAACGGAGTCAGTGATATAGGCCAATAACTATGTGTGTTTGTTGAAAACGCGGTTGACCTGCCCTTTTTTCCAGCCGCTTAGGGCCTTTCGTTGGCCAACTAACTACAAGAAGTTGCTGTTCAAAGAGGAGCTATGACCAGTACTCCATTCTTCGGCTGCGTATATTCCTGTGTGTGATTTCTGTTCTAAAGGTACTAGAAATTTGCGTACAGTAAACGTATCCCATGGCTCACCACATGTAAGTTCTCAAAGCTCTGCGTGGTAGTAAGGAACTGGTGCGATTGAAAGTGGGCATTAATGTTAGACCGGAAAAGTTAATTTGAGCTATTGCTTCTCGGATTATTCACTTGTTAGTAAGTTGGCAACACCAGGGATCGTTTCAAAAACAGCAGCATTTTGCAAAAAAAAGAGGCTCTGAGCACTATGGGACTTAACTTCTGAGGTCATCAGTCCCCTAGAACACACATCCATGCCCAAGGCAGGATTCGAACTTGCGACCATAGCGGTAGCGCGGTTCCAGACTGTAGCCAATAGAACCGCTCGGCCACCGCAGCCGGCAGAATTTTGCACAAAAGCTACAAAATTCACAGCTTAGCGCTGTGCGGTGAATAGAGGAACGAGTTTATTGGTATGGAGCCTTCCCACAATATACACCCAAAGCGAAAACTATGGGAACGGCAAAACTGCATGCGTCTCGGAGGGACATATATTCCTCATCAGATGCCTCCCGTATTACAAGCATGGAGATGCCTACCGCCAACAGGATGAAACGGAAAAGTGTATCAACTGCAGAGGCTGATGGTTGTTTCAGTAGACAACATTCTGTCGGCACGATACAATCATCGTCAGTCACTGCAGTGCAGAACTGCAGTACTATGGCGTTAATTTAACGAGTAAAATAAACTGACTTGGGGAAGGCAGAATGCAAGTGATGTGACAAAACAGTAATTGTCTCGACCTGAAACTACCATATCACCTGTCGGGCTTGAACTGTGACGTATTGGTGTTGTGGCGGGTGACGTCACACGTGTGCGGAGCATTGGTTTGTTTTCGTTAGGGACGTTTGCATTGTCACCTTATGCTGTGTTTGTAATCCATATTGGATGCATACATAGTGGTGCAAATTTTGATGGAATGAGCATGTTACTGGATCAACCAGTTTAGTTACTTAAGAGAAAGATGAGTTTACGGTGTTCTCCGCTTACGCTCCTAATCAACTAGAGTTTAAACTTTATCTTTGGTTGTCTTTGTAACGTGAGTACACAGTGATTACAACTTATGTGAACTTCGGCACATATTTTTTTCAAAGGTGAGCCAACCTGTAATGTAATGAAATTAATAACTTAGCGAATACTAATAGTAATATTACTGAAATAAGGATCGCTGATAGGTCGACAATAAAGAAAAACGAATGTCTTCAGAAGGTTATGGTAAATGAAGACTGGTTATTCTAACAAAAAGTGTGAAGAACGTGATGTTAGTAATTGAAAGCAATGAACAAAGATGTAGCAGAAGTAGTTGAGTTTGGCTGCCTACAGAATGAAGGCGCCAGATCCAGTTTAGCGCGTAACAACTAACACAAAAAGTATTTACGAGTAATTTCAGGGATTTTGCAAGTTCCTGTTGAGCTGTATTGGTGAACGCATGTTACTGCATTTTGTCCATCTCGCAATTTAAACCTTTCTGTATCGGTATTGGGGTATTCGTTGTTGTTACTATATTTCGTTAATTTTCGCGATATTTGCTACCTGTACATTTTCGCTTTCTATTCTGATATTTCTTTTTGATTTCTGTATTGGAGTCTGGATTTTAAGTTAGTTTATATTTATAGAGTGATATCTTCGATACCAGTTGAATTTATCTAATGTGATGCTTTACTTTTGCATTTTCGATGCAGACCTCTGCATGCTATTCTTCATCGTATTCTTCCGGTTGTTTTGTTTTGTATACGCCAGTATTTTTGGGGCTCTGTGGGTTTTACTTGAGAATATAACTCCCCAGATCCCCCTTAAGGCCCAATATTTATTATTTCGAATTTTTAAGTTTCTGAATTGATATTTATGTTTTGGTTTTACAGGAACTGTTGAATATGACGTCCTAATCGCCATTTTTAAATCAAAGTTGTGTTGCATCTTGAGGGTAGTGATGATGTTATTTATCAAAGTGGTCGGGTGTTATCGAAGGCTCTTGTCTTCCCCAACAATTCACCATACTTGAGACACAGTGCCGTACCCCCGGCCGCGAGATTTCGCCCCTGTTTGGTCTTAGGAGGGGAGGGGCGCCCACAGCGCCGGCTGTCACCTCCACATGAAATCACTCCGGCCACAGCTGTTATTCAGTTTCATAAAGACGTAATGCGTTTTTACGTCGCAGGCTGACAGTTATTGGACGGGTGAAGTAATTGCATCGGTTAAACGCTCGAGCGATGTGATGTGGTGCTGTAACGACATAACAACACAAGTATTCACCCCAGATGTAAGCATTCCCGTTATACAGTAGCAGGCAAGCATAAGTTCTCTACATTCTGTAATTTCCTGCAGGCGATATTATCGAGTGCGCTGCTGCCAAGGCACCCATGTTGATTAGTTTGATTCTGTTTAGAGCGAAGATAACAGAATATCTTGTAGTAGTGAATCCTTTCGTAGGTGTTCTATAGATGAGCAGGATGAAGCCAGAGCATTGTCAACTTGGACTACTCTTACATGGCCTGAGTTACTTACGAGAGTGTATACTGTGGAAAGTCATTTAGACTTCTTATGGGAATTTTGTGGATTGTCACCGGGAGACATGTGTGGAACTCTTTTAAAAACGACCAACGTTTATTTCCCGTTTTAATTATAGGACTATTCTACGAAATGTACGAAACTAGTACGATCAGGAAAAACACGTAGTTCGTTAGATGCCAACTGACGATACATCAGGGTATTATTTTGGTCCCGTCCTGGGTTAAAGAACACACGCTACTAGTCACTGCTATCGAAAGTTATTTAAGTACAACTACCGTTGGCGATAACGTTGATTTTTGCAGTGTTATGTGTTATTTGATTGTTGTGAATTTTACAAAATGCAGTAGCTTTGTTTTCACAGTTTGGCTTAGGAGGCCAAAAGTTTCCTTGTGAGACGCTCACGGTTTCTCTGAGAGATAGCTACAGAGTATCCGACAATCGCAGAGGAGGAGTGCTCCAAGCTGCAACTGATTTGTAAATTATTGTATAGTGCGAAATACTTTCACACTCGACAGCAAGGCCAGCCTGGGTGGCCGAGCGGTTCTAGGCGCTACAGTTGGAACCGCGCGACCGCTACGGTCGCAGGTTCAAATCCTGCCTCGGGCATGGATGTGTGTGATGTCCTTAGGTTAGATATGTTTAAGTAGTTCTAAGTTCCAGGGGACAGATGACCTTAGCAGGTAAGTCCCATAGTGCTCAGAGCCATTTGAACCATTTTTTGTGATGGAAACAGGAACTATTTGCAGGAAAAGTAGTTATATATGACCTAGTTAACGAATAATAACTTACTACGCGTACATAGTGTTGTTAAGTAAAAGTGCAACAGTATTCATTACATGGGACCTTTTCAGACTCTAGTAAAATAATACAAATAAGTGTAGCCATTCTGAATTTAAGACCGTATTTGAGCTCATAAATCCAACAAAGAAAGGTTCTTAAGCAGCACTGGAGCGATCTCATATAACGAGTTCTGACAGCTGCCATCTAACAACTTTGTGTCGGATTCACCTGGAACACCGCAAAAAGGGTAAAGTATCGTTATATGAATAACTACACCAGCAACACAGATGTTCAAAAACTTTCACTAATTAGTAATTACATTCAGGAAATTTATCGATTTGCCTTGTGTTATTCCCCACTTATGAGTGAACCATAACTTTGGTTTTATTTCAGATACTTCACTGCACATTCAAATGGCCGTAGTAACACTCTCATAGAATTTAAACTTTCGCTTAAGTTTTCTTCAGATTTCATTTTTATTTCGTTTCATTATCCTTCAGTTAATGTAAATCAACCGTTCTCAAATTTAGCTAACTCTTAAATCTTCGGAATATGAGATACCTATTTTCGTCCATCCATTTAACAAATGGGTCGTCCAGTACCTTTAAATTGTATGGCTTTGTGCGCTGTGTTATATTAACGTCACCAGTTTCCACTTTTGATGTAACAGATGAGAGTCCTCCCGATAGGTTCGTCTACTCCCATGTAATGTTAGGAAACAGGGGAGATCGGTGAAGTTTTATTCCTATCGGACCTGAATAAGCTAAATTGCATCAGCTTATTTGTTGTGGTGGCAATATATTTAGAAAATGCGTTAAAATGGTACATACCAGCAATCTACTGAACGAAATCACAAGAATAAACAAATTCAGGAGATGTGTAGCTAACTTTTTCGTAACTATTAGGAAGAGAGTTATTGAAATGTACAAGTCACGGTGCTATTCAAGGTAGAATAAAAGTGTGTGGAGTTGGAGACGATGTATGCTTGTATTCAGCAATAGACGGTTTTGCTATCACATTATTCTGGAAAAAAAGAAATTCCGGTCTGGCAGACGTTAAGCACAATGTAACCAAGAACTTTCTGGAAGTTATTTAGAAAACTGTGACGAATACAATTTACATTACTATTCCATTATCGTACTGCATAACTCCGAGACATCTTAAAAAGAAAAATTATTTGTTTCGCCCTATTTTGTTTCCATATCTGTAAACTATCAAGTGCAGTACCGAACTACCTATTAATTTTATTTTATGTCACCTTATCCCAGTCTTTTGCTCTGTGGGCCGTGAGTTGTTACCTGCCATTTCCATTTTTTATGTATTCCATCTACTGTTAGCAGCTAACATGAACTACATTGTGTTTTATCATAGAGACTAGAAAATACTCCTTGTTTTATTACTGAATTTACATGTGTGTACCAAACTTTTTCGCCTAAAGATACTAGGCATTTCAGAAGTCTATAATATACAATATATTTCTAATCAGTTATTATCTACGCATAATGTAAGCTGCAACTGACTAAAAATGGTCCAAATATTAACAATGTTATCATTAAATCATTACTGGGTTTAAGTCACACATCCTGATTTCGTTGTATTTACCATGCAACAAACATTCTCTGTATCACTTTTGTTCTTTTGTGACTGCATTATTATTTCACACAAGCCCTTAGAAACATGTAAAGAAAGTAACTTATCATTGTTATCTAACGAAGTACGTTAAAATTCCCCAAATATTATTAAACTATTTCATTATTTTTGAGACAGCATTACTGTGTCATTTTCTTCGGGATGAAGTTAACTGTACAGCCATGAATATTGCGTAATACTTTAGACTGTGACAAAATCCTAGCGTGAAGGTGATCCAGACTTATGTGCTGCGCATCTGGCTCATGTCGTACCCCTATAAATCTCCCAAACTACTCTTCTTTAGTTTTGCTGAAATAAATAAAAAATGAAATAAAAACGTGCCTTCTGCAACAGCATTTTCCTCAGCAACATTAGCCCCGAAAGTAAATTTCAACGACATAACAAATCATAGTGCATAAGGGCCAAAGTATAAATAGCAGCGGTGATTAACTCTCTCTGAATTTTCAGTCGAACATAAGGCAACATTAATTTCTTTGTTTACTCTTTTGAGGTTACATCCACAAGCTAATCAAATGTTGTTTGCCAATGCAGTTCAGTGAATTGCAACATCAGATTGATTACACTAATCGTGCTTTGATTTATGTGTCTCATGCAAAGAAACTCGCCATGCTTCTGTTATAAGCAGCATCTGAGTTTGTTTACATACCTACTACTTCATAAACAGATACACAGATAAGCCAGAATGTTATGGCCGCCGATCTACTGTCGATATAAATCCGTTCAGGCGACAGCAGCGACGCATGTCGAGGAATGACTGCTAGTCAGACAAACGCACGGTGTATGTTGTATATCACAAGGACTAGAGCGTGATGGAATGGAGTGTGTTGAGCGGTTCGATGAACACAGTCCCGATTTCCAGTTGATGTGTTGGCTCTCCTATCTCGTCACATCTAAACCCGATCGAAGACATCTGGGCATGTGGCGACAGAGCTCATGGCACACCTCCCCGGAATTTGTGGATATAGGTGACTTGTGTGTGCAGATGTGATGCCAGCTCCGTCCACTGACCTACCAAGGCTTCACTGCATCCCTGCCACATGTCCACGTTGATACCTGTGCCACAGGTGGACATACCGGCTGTTAGGTAGATGGTCATAATGTTGTAGCTGATCAGTGTAGTTTCTATGTTAAAGTGTAGACAGTCGTTAATGAGTAAAAAATGTATGCTGAGGGCTTCAAATGTTGATTACCTTTTAGTTCCTGCGTGTGTAGTGCCATATTACTTGTGGCTCAATGTGTTGAATAGTAGATGTCGTGATTATGGAGACTACTTTGTTGTCCTTAGGAGCAGTGATTTTGTAGTCACTCTAGTCTTTTGAGTGTTATCATTAATGTCATTGATTTTCCTACTCTTTTTAGAATTATACTTAGTGTCAATGATATTTCTGTTAAACGTAGAAGGCAAATGTTAATGTTGCACAAAACAGTTTCTTCCATTTCCATCGACGGAGAGGTAATGACAGATGCAGCTCGCATCAAGGACACACTCGAACGAGTTTTATTCCGAAGAACCTTCCATTTGTTTCCATTAATCTACTAAGAGGAACCACCGAAATGTAGATCTTGTTGGTCGGAAGAGAATATGAACCACAGTCAACCCCAATGCGAGCCATCTACATTACCACAACGCCAACTGTTGCAAATAAAACAAATAACGAGACTTGTTATATCATCAATCCAAAGGTTTATTCGATTGGTAACTGTGGTGTCAGGTGGTATTGGCCGCGGTATCGCGGACGCACATTTTGGCAGCCGTACGGTCTTCTCCAGACGTCGCGTTAATGGTCACGTGTCAACACATTCAGCGTCTGGCATGGCAGCTCTCAAGATCTGCGCGGTGTGATGTACAGACCTCCAAGGTGGGCGCGGGGGACACCGGAGTGATCTGCGTCAAATATAAATTTCAAAATTATAAACGTCGCCCTATTATGGTGAGTTGATATGACATCTGTAAAGGAAAGTGCTAAATTATTGTAGGACCACATGCTAATAAATGGTCAGTTTCTGTATCCATAGAGGGGATGTTTCTATCGCGCCAACTCATGAACCCTAGAATACTAATTATCGCAAATATGAAAATTACCGACAGTGAATGTTTGCCTATTTACTCCTCCCGGAGTGTTATCTATTGTGGTGAAATGATCTACTAAATTATTGCATCAGATGGTAGATACGTCACGCAGACGCATGTATTATCCTCACCTGAAATATATTCATTATGGAACGGAGAGAATTGTGACTGTTGCTAAATCCATTATTACCAAAATAGTAGAGTTTCTTAAAACAAGTTGTGTAAGTGTTCAGTTCAAATTCGGAGAGCTTCAAGGATAAATACGGGACAGAAAAGTAAACGATCATGCAGCATAAGAAATGGGATTAAAATACCAGGTATAATCGTGGGAGGCTGAAGGTGAAACTTCGCTGAGAACTTGATAACTGTTATGGGCGGGAGGGGACATAGGAGAACGTTTTCTGAAAGGCTCTCCCTCATCTGAAAGTGTAGGCAACGGTATTGTATGTACCATTGATTCTTCAGTTTAAGTATATCCTACCAATACTAGAACTAAAAGATACGTATGCCGCGAAAGGATTTTGTATCTGATCAGAGTTTACAATTGGTATAAAAGAACAGCAGACTATAGGTACCGAGAAAGTTTATGGGTCGACCATAGAATTTTGTAGCCATGGTGATATATCTAAACTGACACCATTTCAGTTATATTAAAAATCGTAAAACTCTATACTCGAATAATATCTTGAAGACTCCCCTTCTGAAGGGAGCTACCATGTGATCATGAAATGAGAAATACTCTTAGAAACCAAAATCTGTTGTCAATTACACAGATCGAAGTACCACTCACCGTAAAAGCACCGCCTTAATCCTCCTCCTGCAGCCGTCTCTGCAGCAACTCCACGAAAAAGGCGTCCAGTGTGAACTGACGCTCCTGTTGGAAAAGATCTTATTACTTTCATGTTATCTAACACGTGAAGTGATTCACAATTTGTGCTAGTTCCTGTCATATACAGGTACAACGAATTGTAACATTTACCACAAATTCGCACGGTTCAGGTATCGAAATTAAGAATATAGTAATTCAATTTAGTATCCAACTAACACAATTCGTTTCACATCTCAGATACTATTAATACTAACAAGTAACTAATATCCCATTATCTTTAACATTTTCTGTGTACGACTGGTTAATGATGTGCTTCTTAGGTTATGCCGTGTTGTTGCTCCTGCTTTATGGTCAACATTTCAACAAGTGACCGAGCCATTTTCTTCAGATCGTGAGACGTTTCCTGACTGATATGAGTCAAGCAGAGAGTACATTACCGCAAAGTTCGCAGCACATGAAGTTGATGGCCGGGACGTCCGTTGAAGTATTGTGCACAAAATGAACACAACAATTCGGCCTAACACCCGGAAGCAGACCAGTAACTAGTACCATCTTCGAGAGTAAGTTATCATGTAATGAGAAAACGAAAAATTCACTTTGAAACCAAATGCTACTATTCCTGATACTGTTCGCATTTATACTAACCGGAGCAGGACGGACTTCTTTCTCTTCCTGCAGCCGCTTCTGCAGAATCTCCTCAAAAAAGGCGTCCAAAGTGAACTGACGCTCCTGCTGGAAGAGAACTTATTAGTTTTATGTCACCCAACATGTGCAGTAATCCAAAATTAATACTAGTTTCTATCATATAAAAGTGTTACGAAGTGTTACATTTGTCATAAATTGAGCAGTATACAAATATCGGTATTTAATATCTAGTAACTCAATTTAATATCCAAGAAACACCAGTCGTGTGATGTCTCAGCAACAATTAATACTAACAAGTATCTAATATCCCATTATCTTTAACATTTTTCTGGGCGCGACTGGTTAATTATGTGCTTCTGAGGTTATGCCGTGTTGTTGTTCCTGCTTTACGGTCAATATTTCAGTAACTGACCGACCCATCTTCCTCAGGTCGTGTGACGTTCCCTGACTGGTTTGAGTCCAAGCAGCGAGAACACATTAGTGCAAAGTTCGCAGCACATGAAGTTGATCGCTGGGACGTCCGTCGAAGTAATGTGCACAAAATAAACACAACAATTCGGCCTAATACCCGGAAGCAGACCAGTTTCTAGTATCATATTCGAGAGTAAGTTTTCATGTAGTGATAAAACGAGAAATTCACTTTGAAACCAAATGCTACTATTCCTACTACTTTGTAATATACACTCACCGAAACAGAAACGACTTCTTTCTCTTCCTGCAGCCGCTTCTGCATTATCTCCTCAAAAAACGAGTCCAGGGTGAACTGACGCTCCTGTAAGGAAAAGAACTTATTAGTTTGATTAGTCATAGAGCATGCTTGGTAATTCAGAGATAGCGCTAGTTCTTTACATGTACATGTGTTACAAATTCTGCAATGTCGTCTTCAACCAGTCGATCGCGTTATCAGCATATTTAGTGCGCCTCTGCCCCAGAAAATTTTTCACCATAATTCTTTACAACTGGAGAGGGATGTTACCTTTCTCAAGTCTCTCACATAGTTATTTGCTCAGTGTTAACAAATACCACACCCAATTTACCGGAATGATAAATGGTTAGAATCAACTGTCCATGTCTGAGGTCAGTGTTAAGTTTAATGGGCTTCAATACAATTGTCAGAATTGTTTAAACAGCATTCAGGTTCGATTATCAACATTAGCTTACCTAATGCGACAAGTCCGGATATATTGTGGTAATAACACGGAGGAGAGGATCTAGGGCCAGTGGGATCCAGGGGAAAGAGCCAGCATAATGCAGCAAAGGAGTCCTGCAGGGAACAAAGCGAGAGACACAGTGTGAGGCTACCCTGCGGGTCAGAGAATATACGACTCTGACATGCTAAAGGCTTTTTCTAAAGGCTTCATACTCATGTAGAACGACCACTAGATCTGTGGCGCATGTAGTATTAAATTTCCTATAGTCCATATTTTACGGCGCTTTATCTTTTGATGCGAAGGCAGAAGTAAGTTTGGAAGAGGTCTCAAGCTCTTTGTTTTACTTGAAGTCAAGACCACTAAGGCAAATTTTAAAAATTTTATGTAGGTCTGGAGATGAGCTCAAGTTTTAGAATGACGACTATTGTGAACTGTTGAGTGACTAGCACATCCCACTTCGCTCCAGTGATCAACAAATCCATCCATCCATCAGTGACATTCATTGCCGCCGGTATTTTGTATCTGATCACGATCCACAAGAGCAGTATGCTAACCACATGCTCCTCCATACAGTGACGTCTATCGTCTGACGATGACGAGGCGGTCGATAGGTACCTTTGGAACTTCAGAGGAATGATTGGACGGAGTTAGGTGGTATTTTATATAATCGTCGCAATCATCACTCGTGCAGAGATGCCTATCTAAGACGTGTTATTTACAATGACGTGTCACATGGGATGTTTATAGCAAAAAAATATTCATTTACAGTAAATCGTGACAGTCTGACCACGTTATGTACAATCAGTTAGCGCTGAGACTTTACTGCTTTGCGTGCTATGTCACTGCAATATAACGTGGCTCACCTCTACAGTGCCCCGAACAGCGACCAAGTTGTTCTCCAGTCGCAGACCCTCGTCTTTCTCCCCTCCCAAACACCGGGAGAAAAACTTCTTCATGCGGCGGAACATTGCTGTAACGATAACAAACAGCACATTAGACATGACCAGACCGTGTCTACGAGTAAGTTTTGCAGCAATGTCTCACAACTCGATCGCAAGAAAAACCTGTAACGGTGACGACATGTCTGTAACTTTGGCTTTTGTAAAAAAGCAGCTGCTTGTATCAAAAACGACATGCACAGTCTATATAATTGATTGAGCATATACATTTGTTACTAGTCGAGAATTAGTTACTTTAATTTTGTGTCAGTAATTCGTAGAGCATGAATCATAACAGTAACAGTTATTCGAAGTTTATCCATCGCGTGTTCATTAAGTGGTACTTGTACTCTGAAAAGAATAAATTTGTTTTGATAGCAACTAGCTGAAAGCTTATCTATTAGACTAAATTTAACTAGCAAGTCATTACAATACTACAATAGTTTCGCCGGCCGGTGTGGCCGTGCGGTTCTAGGCGCTTCAGTCTGTAACCGCGTGACTGCTACGATCGCAGGTTCGAATCCTGCCTCGGACATGGATGTGTGTGATGTCCTTGGGTTAGTTAGGTTTAAGTAGTTCTAAGTTCTGGGGGACTGATGACCACCGATGTTAAGTCCCATAGTGCTCGGAGCCATATGAACCATTTTTTATACAGCTACTTCAGATATTACAACTTCAGATTTTGTCATCTATTACAGCATGATATGCGGAATATCTTCCCCTGGGGCAGGAACAAGAATTTGTTTTTTATGTGTGTTGGTGGTAGGATGAAGTTACTAAATAATAAACTACGCTACGATCTGATGGCTATACCTTCCGCAGTATATTACAAGAATACGATTTTTACTGCTATCCATATTACCGATACAGTATATTCTCTCAGGGCTGCACTGTCCCTTCTTTGTGTCAGTCATCGAGAACCCTACATCTAAATTACACGTCATTGCCATGTGAGCTAAACAGTAACGTGTACGACGTATTAACTATATTTGTGGTTGAAATTTACCCACCGGTTTCTACATGAAGAAAACTTAAAAATAGCTTATAAACAGCTAATAGGTTTAACACTCGACAGTGCTCCAAGATATTAACGGTACTTCCTTAAGTGACAGGAAAAGATAATATTTTTGCTACAAATCCGTGTCGACTCAGTATGACACTACACAACCGGAACCTGTTTACGACTTTTCTTTTTCACCGACGGCAGAAGATAAAAGCATGAACCAACGATAGGACATACCGTATGTATGTGTAATCGAAATGGAGAGTGATAGGTGACACCATTCTATTTGTGAAACTAAGCTATAAATTTGAGAATACATGATTCCAGCAGTTGAACATTGGCAAAAACTCAGTGATGATATCTCTCTCTACAAGTCAAGCATTTTCGGAACTTTCTGAAGTTGAATTACGTATTGAAAAAATGTACTTGAATGGCTCCTGCCTCTTAGTGGGTATAGTCTATATACCTCGCTTCTGAAACAGAGCGTTCGCTTCATTCAAAGCTTCTAATGCTCCCCAAGAATTTGTTCTCGAAACACAAAATCCAACACTATAACGCCTGAATCAAAATTATAGAATCTTTTACTCAAGAACTCAATAAACTGATTCGTTTCGATACTTCAACTACTCCAGAGAATACGGAAGTCATTATTATGCAATGGTCCACCACATTTAAGCTGATTGTTGTTAGCAAACCCTGCGATCAACATTAGGCAGCAACCTCGATAACTGCAGAGAACAACGTTGTACTGGAACGTCGATATCAATGGTTAAACAAGAACTGCAATGAAAATTCTCAGTAATTTGAATCTATGTAAGACGAAATGATCATGTTATAGCACTGACAAATATGCAGCGGAGTCTTGATTTTTGAAAACGTCCGTACAGTTAATAAACTCCCAAGTGATCTAACAGTTAACATAACTCAGAGATAGTGCTTTAATCTCCATAAGCAACAGGGAAGTAAGAATCTCAAATTATGGTGCCAAGTCAACTCTGTATAACTCTACACAGTTGTAACCAGTTTCTAACGTGGTTTCTTCTTCGCAGACGGAAGATAAGTCTAGCAGTATAACCCTGCAGCGATCATAGGCAATATGTAAGTGTAATCGACGAAACAGGAAGGTCGGTTACACTGTTTTCATTGTGAAAGTAAAAATTAATGTAACTAGTGACCGCTCCGAGTCTACCAAAAGAACCACAGATAAATTTTACTAACAGTCCGATTATATTATTGGAGAAGGTGATAACAAGATAGACTATTACGGTCGAAAACAAAAATAAAAATATTTTGTAGCGGAGGCGTTGTGAGGCTTTAATGAATGTTAACAACTGTATTGTGCAATAGACAGCTACGACGGTACGTTTCATTAGGGACCATCGAATTTGGTCTAAAATCAGACCATCATCGATCCCGAAAACCGTCTCAGCTATGCTTTCACGTATATTGCAATAGCAGTTATCAAACGTAGATTGCTCGACCATTGGTCTTATCTGTATAGACATTACATTGGTAAAAATGTCTATGAAGTTAAATGGACATAATGGACATGACAAGTTAATGTCAATGACGGAACACTGTACATCCGGAACTGCTATTCCTATTACGCAAGTTCATAGTTGGGATCGTTTTTAGGCTTGATGATGATCTGATCCTCGACCGAAACATACATTCTCTCATAAAATGTACCGTTATAGTTGTGATTGCATAATGCAGTTCTTTCGAAGAGCATATAAAATGAAAGTAACGTCACTGCTGCAGAAACTGACTGGGCAGAAACAAAATGTGAAAGTTTATAAAGCTAAGATCAATATAACGAAAAAATCGAATAATATCTTACACAAATTCCTCTAGAACAAACTCAACGGAAATATATCGAAGACACAAAATTTGATTCCAATAATTCGCTTAAGCTACACAGACTAAACGAAGACAAGGATACCAATCACACATCCACAAAATAGCAACATAATAGAAAAATAACATGCACAAATTCTTCAAGAATGAACCAAAAGAAAATGTACGCTGCACCTATATAGCCCTAACAAAGACAGCAATACCACACACATCCAGATAAAACGACATAATCGATAAATAACACACTGGAACTATACATATAACTACGACTTTATCGAAAAATAACACACACAAATTCCTCAAGAATAAACAGAACGAAAATAAATTCAAACATTTGGTATCACACTACAAACGAACGTTAACAGGTCAAAAAGTACCATAGAACAAAACGAATCATACATCAAAAGCGCGATCCACTGGCAACAACAATAAGAACCCTACAAAACAATCGATTTCATATACGCTCCCCTTCAGCGGCGTCACATTCGAAAAAAAGCAGCCAACTATTAATAAGTTAAAAAATTATGAGTAACATTACTATTCGTTCCTCTCAGGACAACTTCTACAATGTACTTAGGTTCAGGGCTAACAGCACCGTAAACAACTCTCCCATATTAGAAAAATAGCTAAAGAATTGCAACAATCAACATGATAAAAATTATCATTAATCACTTCACTCACAAAAATTTATCTTTTGCTCTTAAGGTACTGCCTAACCTCACAATCGTATATCGTGCGAAATACAGAAAAAAAAAAACAGTTAAATATATGTCAGAAAAAAAAGAAACATTAGTCGCTAATAGTTTCTCCATTGACAATATAACCTGTGGCCTCAAGTTACCCCCTCCCCCCAATAAACAACACCATCGTATATCACGACACATTTGCAATAAACAGCATATTTTACAAACTTTATAAATTACATTAGTAACTAACACAAACACAGATAGCATTTAATAACAGACCGCTTACACGCTCTGCAACGTAAAGTCAACACGTCAAGAGGACGTCATGGGTGAAACCACACGCATAGAATCTGAAAGAGCACTTGACAAAGTTGTCACTGTTGAACTAAGCTGTTACAAGTAACCACCTGACGCTTGAAACCCCATAAAAAATTAAAACGAAATGCTATTTCACGTTATTACTGTTAAGAACTTCATATTCCGTAATCACACCACACTCCTCCACATGCTTCAATTTTCCAGTACTTCTCCACTAATACACATTCATTTATTAGTTTTTAAGATATTCTTACTCGAGATGACTGTGTATACCCAATAAATATACAAAGGTAAATCAATATCTCATACCTACTGCGGGTACGATGCAGCTGGCCTCTGAAGCCGGCGTTCGCTTCGCTGAGAGCTTCTAAAGCTCCTCAAGAACTTTAAAATGCTTTGCTAGATGTGCTCGAAACACAAAATACAACACTGCAATACTTAATTCACAACAGAAGCTTCGTACGCTCAATAACTCGCAGAACGAATTCGTATGAATACTTCGAGTACTCTAGAGAATACGGAAGTAGTTGCTAGGCAACGGTCCACAATGGTTCAAGAGACATGGCATTGTTGTTAGCATACACTGTGATGAACATTAAGTAGCAACCTCGGTAACTACAGAGCACAACAGTATATAGAGACGTCGATATCCATGATTAAATAAGAACAGCAATTAAATTTTAAACAATTTAAATCTATGTAAGACGAAATAACCATGTTTTGGGATCGAAAGATATCCAGAAGTATGTAAATAATGAAACCGCCCGAATAGCCTATAGATTCCCATTGGAATTCTTATTTAGCAGTTCGAGGTGCGTGAGAAGAGTAATGAGACTGACAATACTCTGAGGGATCTGGCCGCGCTGTGTTGTTCTACTGCTATAAAGAACGGTTTGCAATCTCTTCTAGTTGCTGAGTACGCCGTCACATGGTTTTTGAAAGCGCCATCGGGGAAGTTGCGTTTTTGTTGCGTGTTGTAAAAGTGGAAAAGTGTAATTTAGAGCAATGTTATGCCATCAAGTGTTAAACTTGGGGCACCAGCGAGAGTGATCCTCTCAGAATTGAAACAACCCTATGGGGAACATTCCTTATCAGTAGTCCAAGTTTCTGTGTGGCACAAATCATTTCTGGAAGGCCGAGAACACGTTGAAAATGGACCTCGTTCAGGGTAGACCTTCACCTTATAAAATCGACGCAAACGTCGAACGTATGCGTTCTCTTGTGACATCAGACCGGTGTGTAAAAATAAAGGTGATGGATGACATGGTTAAACATTTTCAGCATGCATCAAATTTGCATCGGAGTTTTGCACGTACGAAAGATTTATGCCAAACGGTGCCAAAAAACCTCACAACTGAGCAGGAGGAGAATGGAAGAAACGTGTGCGTTGTCCTCTTGAGACGACTGCCCATGGTCACGAATGGTTCAGTTGTATAATCACAGGTTATGAATCCTGAATTTCAAAGTACGATCCTGAGAACAAGAGGCAAAGTGAGGGGTGGAACACTGTGGAATCTCCTCGAGTGAAATGATTTCGAATCATCAAGTCAAAGGCCGAAGCAAAACTGATTTGCTGTTTTGACAGATTTGCTTTTTTCCATATAGATTTGTTCATCCAGGACGAACCGTCAAACAGCTGTGTTACAACGATGAACTGGAAAAGCTCAGGAAAGAGGTGAATCGCCGGCCTGAGTGGCAGTGCGGTTCTAGGCGCTACAGTCTGGAACCGGGCGACCGCTACGGTCGCAGGTCCGAATCCTGCCTCGGGCATGGATGTGTGTGACGTCCTTTGGTTAGTCAGGTTTAATTAGTTCTACGTTCTAGGCGACTGATGACCTCAGAAGATAAGTCACATAGTGCTCAGAGCCATTTTTGAAAGAGGTGAATCGAGTAAGATCAAACATTGCAGATTGGACGGCGCATCATGATAACGCCCCATGCCACATGGCCACTTCCATCACGGATTTTTTGACTTCAAAAGGCATTCCTGTTGTTCCACAGACCCCCCCCCCCCCCCCCCCATTCACAGAATCGTGCTAACTGTGACTTGTTTTTTTTTCCAATTTCGGAAAATGTCTTAAAAGGATTTCATTTTGGGACTCTGGAGAATATTTAAGAGCATATGACCGACATGGCAAAGGCCCTACCAGTTGAAGGCTTTCTACGCTTCTACCGATACCGGGGAACAACGACTTCGCCGGCCTATAGCTGCCGATGGGAACTAATTTGCAGGAGACATTATTGTCGTTTGAAAGAAATAAAACCTTGGTATACTAGAAATCAGTCTCACTGCTTTTCTCACACGCCTTATACTCCAAGATATTGATTCACATATCTTGCGTAACAGAAGAGAAAAACTCTTTTGTTAAGCTGCCAGCTTCCCTCGATACGATGCAGTGCACTTGCCAGGAGTTCCAAAATAAATGTTTCTTCACACAAGGAAAAAATTTCCAGCAACACTAATCTCCAGCATCGCAGGGAGTACGTGTGCGTAATTCACAAGAGAGAAAGATTGCTTACACCGTCATCATTGCGGAACTAATCATTTAATTTGATAATACATGATGCATGGGCACGAACTTCGCCAAAAACAAAGTACAGAAATCTGCCTCTACAAGTAAATGTCCAACCTTTGAAACTGCATAAAAAAGTAAAACAATGTTCTATTTCACACTGCATACCGTTAATAACGGCATGTTCTGAGACGATACCACACTCCAGCACCCGCATCAATTTTCCAGTAATTCTCCGCTATATACTCAGCCATTAACAAGTTTATACGATTTTCTGTATGACAAATAAATAGGTGGTAGTTAAATCAACGGCTCTTACCTCTTGCAGCACAGCGCAGCTCGCCTCTGAAGCTGGGCGTTCGCTTTTCTGAAAGCTTCTAAAGCTCCTCAAGAACTTTAAAATGTTTCGCTAGATGTGCTCGAAACACAAAATGCAAGACTGCAATACTTAATTCACAAATGAAGCTCCTTACACTCAATAACTCGCAGAACGAATTCGTATGGATACTTCGAGTACTCCAAAGAATACGGAAGTAATTGCTACGCAACGGTCCACAACGGTTTACGTGAGATGGCATTGTTGTTTACATACCCGAGATTCTCCCCTGGTAGCTGAGTGGTCAGCGCGACGAAAGTCATACCTAAAGACCCGAGTTCGATTCACGAATGTGTCGGGAGATTTTCTCCGCTCAGGGACTCGGTGTTGCGTTGCCCTTATCATCGTTATTTCATCCCCATGGACACTCAAGTCGCCGAAGTGGCGTCAACTCAAGAGACTTGCACCAGGCGAATGGGAGGCCCTAGCCACACGGCGTTTCCATTTTATCAGTTAACCGAAATCCCAGCAAAGCAATAACGTTTAGCAACGTGGATATAAATGTTAGACAACCACTGAAACAAAATATTAGATAAGTCAATTCTACATTTCAACTTTTCATAAAATAGCATCGAAGAATAACGACGTCGAATGCTGATGCCCTCGATCCCGCTTTTAGTCATGTATTGAAATGTTATGTCACGCGCAAAAATTGATTCCTTCAGCGCATGTGACTTTCACCAGATTCGACGTCCGTTTGTGTGATTCCACTAATTGTTTCCTAGTGTAGTGATTTTCTATATTGAAACCTGGTTTCAAGGGAAGGCCGTAATCATTTACTACTGGTTGCCTTTAACAGTTACATACATTTATCATTAAAGAAGTAGTTCCCGACTCAACAATAAATTAAAAAATACCACGCTTTATTAATGAAGGTATAAACGACACTGTAAATAATAGTGTTTTCAGTGCGTTACAATTTTGCAAAGCACCATAAAATCCTGATACTGATAACGTTTAAAAAGAAAAAAACAAGGCACTGTGATGATGACTGAAGGCCTTACACTCCAAGAAATACAGTAAATTAAGAATGTTTAAGATTTCGCTGCAATTACAACTTACAGGTATTGAAATATTAAAAGTAAGAGCCCACAAACACAGTAGAAGGTATCAGACGCCACGAATGGCAGAAAATAAGGTTTTAAGGCTTACTGCTGAAACAGAAATATCGAATTAATTTTTCAGAGCAAATGACCACAATCATGACTGAAGGCCTTATACGCCAGGAACGGCAATTATATAAAAAATTTAGAAACGTACTGTAAAACAGCAAATAAAAGCAAAGGTTAATTAAAAGAAACAAGCAATTGACCACGAAACAGGGGAAATAATATGATGGTAATCTTGTAACACAACCCTTACACTGATACAGTCTGGCCTGCAACGGAGGGTGGAAACTCACAAACAGCACCAACGTGAGCACCAGCACGGCTCATATACCCTTCGATTAATCTCCCCATCGCGAAAATGGAAGACTTGCCAATGGGACGGATCACATGTCTCATACATATTTTTATTGGCCTCGTCCATGTTTTTATTACTTTGTCAATACAATCAAATTATAAATTGAACGAGTATCCTTTTTATACAGGGTGG
The DNA here is from genome assembly GCF_021461395.2 of Schistocerca americana. Lineage (NCBI taxonomy): Eukaryota > Metazoa > Arthropoda > Insecta > Orthoptera > Acrididae > Schistocerca > Schistocerca americana. The sequence continues at coordinate 547,700,561 of NC_060124.1, read as the reverse complement.
TCCATTGATAGTGTCTGGGCCAAATAAGTCAGAAAATAAGCATCAAACGAAAAAAACTACAAAGAACGAAACTCGTTTAGCTTGAAGGTGGAACCAGACGGCGCTATGGTTGGCCCGCTGCCACAGGTCAAACGGATATCAACTGCGTTTTTTAAATAGGAACCCCCATTTTTATTACATATTCGTGAAGTACGTAAAGAAGTATGAATGTTTTAGTTGGACCACTTTTTTCGCTTTGTGATAGATGGCGCTGTAATAGTCACAAACGAATAAGTACGTGGTATCACGTAACATTCCGCCAGTGCGGACGGTATTTGCTTCGTGATAGATTACCCGTGTTAAAATGGACCGTTTACCAACTGTGGAAAACGTCGATACAGCGTCGATGTATGGCTATTGTGATCAAAATGTCCAATGAGCGTGTGCTATGTATGCTGTTTGGTATCCTGGACGACATCATCCAAGTGTCCGGACCATTCGCCAGATAGTTGCGTTATTTAAGGTAACAGGAAGTGTTCAGCCACATGTGTAACGTCAACTACGACCTGCAATAAATTATGAAGCCCAAGTAGGTGTTTTAGCTGCTGTCGCCGCCTAACCGCACATTAGTAGCAGACAAATTGCGCGAGAATCGGGACTCTCAAGAACGTCGGTGTTGAGAATGCTACATCAACATTGATTGCGCCCGTACCATATTTCTATGCACCAGGAATTGCATAGCGACGACTTTGAACGTCGTGTACAGTTCTGCCACTGGGCACGAGAGAAATTACGGGACGATGACAGATTTTTTGTACTCGTTCTATTTAGCGATGAAGCGTCATCAACCAACAGCGGTAACGTAAACCGGCATTATATGCACTATTGGGCAACGGAAAATCCACGATGGCTGCGACAAGTGGAACATCAGCGACCTTGGCGGGTTAATGTATGTTGTGGCTTTATGGGAGGAAGGATAATTGGCCCCCATTTTATCGATGGCAATCTGAATGGTGCAATGTATGCTGATTTCCTACGTAATGATCTACCCATGTTACTGCAAGATGTTTCACAGCATGACAGAATGGCGATGTACTTCCAACAAGATGCATGTCCGGCACAATCTCGCGTGCGATTGAAACGGTATTGAATAGCGTATTTCATGACAGGTGGATTCGTTGTCGAAGCACCATACCATGGCGCGCACGTTCACCGGATCTCACGTCCCCGGATTTCTTTCTGTGGGAAAAGTTGAAGGATATTTGCTATCTTGATCCACCGACAACACCTGACAACATGCGTCAGCGAACTGTCCAAGCATGTGCGAACATTACGGAAGGCGAGCTACTCGCTGTTGAGAGGAATGTCGTTACACGTATTGCCAAATGCATTGAGGTTGACGGACTTCATTTTGAGCATTTTTTGCATTACTGTGGTATTTACAGGTAATCACGCTGTGACAGCATGCGTTCTCAGAAATGATAAGTTCACAAGGGTACATGTATTACATTGGAACAACCGAAATAAATTGTCCAATGGTCCCTACATTCTGTATTTTAATTTAAATAACTTACCTGTTACCAACTATTCGCCTAAAATTGTGAGCCATATGTTTGTGACTGTTACAGCGCCATCTATCACAAAGCGAAAACAGGGGTCCAACAAAAAAATTCATATTTCATTACGTACTACACGAATATGTAATAAAACTGGTGGTTCCTAATTTAAAAAACGCAGTTGATATCCGTTTGACCTATGGCAGAGCCATTTAGCAGGCCAACCATAGGGCCATCCGGATTCCCCCTTCAAGTTTCGTTCTTTGTAGTTTTTTCGTTTGACACTTATTTCATAAGATATTTGGCCCAGTCACGATCAGTGGACCACCATGTATATTTTAATTGAAGTTCTCCTAAAAAGAATCATTTTAAAAGGCGAACTTCAAAATAAGCTAGGCGGGGCTTGAGAACAGAGGCCCAACATGCTGCCTTGAAAGGTACTCTTCCCTTCTGGAACTTTTCCTTGAATTCCCAGGCGGAAGGATACTAGCCGGAAGGTAAGATGCTGCATAGATTCTCCGTAAGGTCACCAATGCGATGTCGAGGCAGGTGTGGAGGCAGTGGAGGGAGGAAGTCTCCTTGTCACCGAGTCCTGCCTGCTGTTTCGACGTCCTAGGCTACCAACTTCAGGTCAAGCTAGATCAGATCACAGCTGGAGCTTTTCGCAGCAGCTGGCGTCATACAAAATTACCCACGGAGATGATGCAAATCGTAACTATAGGTACCTGTCGTTAGATAAGATTAGGAAAGTCTACATTTCAACAACATTGGTTTGTAGCTTTATGTTACAGTCTGATAAGCAGAAAATCTCCTGCTCACTCTCCATTGCCACCATACGCCTACCGTCATATCACTCAGTTATCCTTTCAAAGCGGACGTTCTACAATACGGTGCTGTGCAGTGGAGAGCTTCACTCTTATCACTATGAATGCATATTCACGTTGGAAAGCAACAAGTAATTTTTAACGTTATCAATGTTAGACGATCTGTTTCAAAAACTAATGAAATTATAAATAGTTTTATCATTTCAGATTTGTTCGGTGGTTCAGAAAGTAAGTATCGGTCTAGGCCACAGGGTTGTAACCGAGGTTTGTCAAAAGCATTTTTTTTTTTTTTTTTTACATTTACCAGTTCTTTCAAGTTCGACAATGATTTCTGTTAATGTGATAAATGCGAGGTTAGTCTATTGCTTGTATTCCATGTTATACTGCAGAGCCACCTGTAACAGACTCGCTAAATCAATTACAAGACTGGAGGAAGCAACACTACCAAACTACTACGGTGTTCGAACCAGCTTTCGTATTGATGATTCGAGTTTTACTATTACATTTGTACATTACATCGATTATCCTTGTATACTTCAGTAATATTTTTAAATACATTTGAGTGATTAGCTGAGTATACACTCCTTTCCCCTCAGAGTAAGGTATAAAATTACGCTAAACAAAATTCCCTTCTTTTTAGATTAAATAACACAATGGGATAAAGTGTTAGATAATACTCTGGAAAGGATAAATAAAAATTTTATTCCTTATCTTCTTTTTTCTAAAAACATTAAATCTGTCATACAAGACATACTGTTGTTGTTGTTATGGTTTTCAGTCCGAAGATTAATTTGATGCTGCTCTCCCCCCCTACTCTCACATAGCTGCAAAACTACTGTAAATTGCATCCAGAAAAACCGGTTGTTGTCTCAGGTAGGGTCCTATCAACCAATCCCAGATATATCCTGGTATAAAACATGTGGAAACAAAATACATTATCTGTCGCCTAAAGGGACACTATTTTTTTTTCTCAGATGTCGAAGTCCGAAACTTCATGTCATAGCTGACAAAAGGCGGCAGTGTCTGACGACGCAATAAATGCATCAGTTTCTCTTTAAGGGGACCTGGACGTGCACGGGCTGCATTTTCATAGCTCGCTCTCAGTGCACATTACTCTTCATCTACAATGAATAACATTAACTCAAGCTGTATAAGGATATTTATTAAAATATCTCCTACAGTTTAAGAATTACAGTATTTTGCCTAATAGGTGTTTTTGTAATACACTTCCCATTCAGGTACCATTTTCTGGTCCATCGTCAGTCTAATAGCATTCAGACTGTGACAGACAGCTGTCAACATTCATAGGAACACATTATGCCTCTCGTTTTGTAGTTTGGAGTATATCTGAGGAAATAGGAAAAGCCTTATTACACCACATTATTATTTTGTCTAAAAAATACCGCTAAAATTATATACAGAATGACAAACATAGATCATTTCTGCGATGTATTACGCACAATACAAAGATGCTATCCCATTCTTCACTTGAGGGAATTTTGGTGAACATGGATGAAATCATTGAGAAGTTATATGTACCTAATGTTCTGAAAACGTAGTTTCGAGAAAATGAGAAGAGAATATTCACAGTGTTTTTGACGCACCGTATGCCTCTTTCAGAACATTCCAGCAGCATAATCTTCCTGGCCAGCTGCTTCTTTATCATCTGTAGACTTCTTCAGGGGCCTTTTCCTTACACTGGCTTCCACAGCTTCAACTACTCGCTGACGATCTATGGCAGTCAGAGCAGCTATCCTATTATGTCCTGGCTGGATGCCTAAATTGTCCATTACTTTTGTCCTGATGGTTACACCATCATTGAAACACATGACAGCATCCATCACACCCATTTTGAGTACTGTCCATCCAACAAACACTGTTTTTGGCACTCGTTGCGACACGCAAATGTTGAAACCCTCATTAGGGTTTTGCGTACGGCCATGTAGACATTTGCTGAGTAATTTTGTATCTGAAAGGTCCCTGCATATTGGCTTTATTGTTTCCATGACTGTGGCAGGCAAGAAATGTATATGGTGCTATTCCTTGCTTGTCGCATGAGCGTGGCTGGTTTGCAGACATTTGCTCAAAGAGCGTTTAAGACCAAATCAACAACTGAAAAGTAGATAAAAAATACATTTTTTGAAACGGGATAAAATTGTCTTTCAGATGGTGACAAGAATTGTTTTCGAAAATTTCAGACATTTCAAGTCCATGTCCACTTAACAATTAGACGTATCAAGTACACTTTTTAAAAAATTAAAGAACATATGACGCAACAAGAAGGAATTATACCAATGGCGCGGAAATCAGTAGATCTGATGTTCATGTACAGACAAATGAAGGAGTCCCATTTCAAAAACTAAATGGTTTATTCGCGAGAAAGAGCTACACAAATTGAGCAAGTCTGTAAGTTAATTATCTATGTCTGGCGCTTATGCAAGTAGCAGTTCGGCTGGCATTGATTGATAGACTTGTTGCATGTCGCCACAGGGATATAGTTCCAAATTCGGTCCAATTGGTGCTATAAATGAGCAAAATTCAGAGTTGTTCGTAGGGCCCTGCCCATGTTGTTGTTGTTGTGGTCTTCAGTCCTGAGACTGGTTTGATGCAGCTCTCCATGCTACTCTATCGTGTGCAAGCTTCTTCGTCTCCCAGTACCTACTGCAGCCTACATCCTTCTGAATCTGCTTAGTGTATTCATCTCTTGGTCTCCCTCTACGATTTTTACCCTCTACGCTGCCCTCCAGTACTAAATTGGCGATCCCTTCATGCCTCAGAACATGTCCTACCAACCGATCCCTTCTTTTAGTCAGGTTGTGCCACAAACCCCTCTTCTCCCCAATTCTATTCAATACCTCCTCATTAGTTATGTGATCTACCCATCTAATCTTCAGGATTCTTCTGTAGCACCACATTACGGAAGCTTCTATTCTCTTCTTGTCTAAAATTTGTTTCACTTCCATACATGGCTACACTCCATACAAACACTTTCAGAAACGACTTCCTGACACATAAATCATTACTCGATGTTAACAAATTTCTCTTTTTCAGAAACGCTTTCCATGCCATTGTCAGTCTACATTTTATATCCTCTCTACTTCGACCATCATCAGTTATTTTGCTCTCCAAATAGCAAAACTCCTCTACTACTTTAAGTGTCTCATTTCCTAATCTAATTTCCTCAGCATCACCCGACTTAATTCGACTACATTCCATTATCCTCGTTTTGCTTTTGTTGATGTTCGTCTTACACCCTCCTTTCAAGACACTATTCATTCCGTTCAACTGCTCTTCCAAGTCCTTTGCTGCCTCTGACAGAATTACAATGTCATCGGCGAACATCGAAGTATTTACTTCTGCTCAATGGATTTTAATTCCTACTCCGCATTTTCTTTTGTTTCCCATACTGCTTGTTCAATATACAGATTGAATAGCATCAGGGAGAAGCTACAACTCTGTCTCACTCCCTTCCCAACCACTGCTTCCCTTTCATGTCCCTCGCCTCTTATAACTGCCATCTGGTTTCTGTACAAATTGTAAATAGCCTTTCGCTCCCTGTATCGTACCTCTGCCACCCTCAGAATTTGAATGAGAGTATTCCCATCAACATTGTCAGAAGCTTTCTCTAAATATACAAACGCTAGAAACGTAGATTTGCCTTTCCTTCACCATTCTTCTAAGATAAGTCGTAAGGTCAGTATTGCCTCACGTGTTCCAGTATTTCTACGGAATCCAAACTGATCTTCCCCGAGGGTGGCTTCTACCAGTTTTCCATTCGTCTGTAAAGAATTCGCGTTAGTATTTTGCAGCTGTAACTTACTAAACTGATAGTTCGGTAATTTTCACATCTGTCAACACCTGCTTTCTTTGGGATTGGAATTATTATATTCTTCTAGAAGTCTGAGGGAATTTCGCCTGTCTCATACATCTTCCTCACCAGATGGTAGAGTTTTGTCAGGACTGGCTCTTCCAAGGCTATCAGTAGTTCTAATGGAATGTTGTCTACTCCAGGAGCCTTGTTTCGACTTAGGTCTTTCAGTGCTCTGCCAAACTCTTCACGCAGTATCGTATCTCCCATTTCATCTTCACCTGCATCCTCTTCCATTTCCATAAAATTGTCCTCAAGGACAACGCCCTTGTATAGACCCTCCATATACTCCGTCCACCTTTCCGCTTTCCCTTCTTTGCTTATAACTGGGTTTCCATCTGAACTCTTGATATTCATGCAAGTGGTTCCCTTTTCTTCAAAAGTTTCTCTAATTTTCCTGTAGGCAGTATCTATCTTACCCCTAGGGAGATAAGCCTCTACATCCTTACATTTGCCGTCTAGCCGTCCCTGCTTAGCCATTTTGCACTTCCCGTCGATCTCATTTTTGAGAGGTTTCTATTCCTTTTTGTCTGCTTCATTTACTGCATTTTTATGTTTTCTCCTTTCATCGATTAAATTCAGTATCTCTTCTGTTACCCAAGGATTTCTACGAGCCTTCGTCTTTTTACCTACTTGATAGTCTGCTGCCTTCACTATTTCATCGCTCAAAGCTACCCATTCTTCTCCTACTGTATTTCTTTCCCCCATTCCTGTCCATTGTTCCCTTATGCTCTCCCTGAAACACTGTACAACCTCTCGTTCCTTCAGTTTATCCAGATCCCATCTCCTTAAATTCCCACCTTTTTGCAGTTTCTTCAGTTTTAATCTACAGTTCATAACCAATAGATTGTGGTCAGAGTCCACATCTGCCCCTGGAAATGTCATACAATTTAAAACTTGGTTCCTAAATCTCTCTCTTACATTATATAATCTATCTGAAACCTTCCAGTATCTTCAGGGTTCTTCCATGTATACAGCCTTCTTTCATGATTCTTGAACCAAGTGTTAGCTATGATTAAGTTATGCTCTGTGCAAAATTCTACCAGACGGCTTCCTCTTTCATTTCTTAGCCCTAATCCCTATTCACCTACTACGTTTCCTTCCCTTCCGTTTCCTGCTCTCGAATTCCAGTCGCCCATGACTATTAAATTTTCGTCTCCCTTCACTAATTCAGTAATTTCTTTTACCTCATCATATATTTCATCACTTTCTTCATCATCTGCAGAGCTAGTTGGCATGTAAACTTGTACTACTGTAGTAGACGTGAGCTTCGTGTCTATATTGGCCACAATAATGCGTTCACTGTGCTGTTTGTAGTAGCTTACCCGCACTCCTATTTTTTATTCATTATTGAACCAACTCCTGCATTACCCCTATTTGATTTTGTATTTATAACCCTGTATTCACATGACCAAAAGTCTTGTTCCTCCTGCCACCGAACTTCACTAATTCCCACTATATGTAACTTTAACCTATCCATTTCACTTTGTAAATTTTACAACCTACCTGTCCGATTAAGGGATCAGACATTCCACGCTCCGATCCGTAGAACGCCAGTTTTCTTTCTCCTGCTCATAGAGCACCGAATGTTCTCAATAGCGGAGAGATCTGAAGACCTTCCTGACCAAGGTAGAGTATGGCAATCACGAAGACCGTTAGTAGATAACCTTCCAGTGTGCGGGCGGACATTATCTTGCTGAAATGCAAGTCCAAGATGCCTTGGCATGAAGGGCAAAAAATATCGGCACCGTACCGCTCTGCTGTAAGGGTGCAGCGGGTTACAACGGAAGCGGCCTTGCTATGAAATGAAATGCCACCCCAAGATATCATATCTGGTTGTCGGACTGTATGGTGGCCAACAGTCACATTGGTAGCCAACTTTTATCTGGGGCGTCTTGAGATACATCGTGGCTGGTCATCGGGGCTCAGCTAGAAGCCAGAATCATCACTGAAGACAATTCTGCTCCAGCCAACGCTCTACCAGGCCGAATGTACCCAGCACACTGCGAACCATCTTCTGGTTGTACATAGGTCGATGGTAGTCGCCTCTCTAGGACACCCGTACTTATAAACACTGTGTTCGGCGAAGGTCCGCTCATTTTTGCCAGCATCGTTGAATAGTTGCGTGGTTTCCTATTCATATGTCGATCGATTGGCCAATTACTCCAACCAGCTTCTTTGAACTCAACTACATTTCTTCTTTCAAATACTGTCATCTGCTGACATTGTCCACGAGCCTGTTTGCAAGGCATAGTTACTGTCAAACTGAGTACACGGAATGAAATCCTCAAATACTTTATGCGCTGGTATCATCATGACCCCTGTTAACTATTCTTGCCAGGTGTGCGGTGACATTGTGCTCCAGCAGTCACACATTCATTCATCGGTCGCCGAAGCTTGCAGTTCTTCATTTTCCGTCGATACCTCTGTGAATAACCATTTGTGACCAATTTGAGTCTTTTTCGTGTCTTAGACTGTATATTAGATGTTAAGAACGAAAGAGAAGCGGAATTCTTATAATAAACGTTTAGAATCAGAAATGTGTGCTAGTTACCGTGTACGACTCACTGAAAATGGTTATTTTAAAGCATTCAATTAGGCTCGTTTTCATTCGTATTACAATGATCATGTCATCGTTGTGTACATGAAATACCATTATGACGACCTGAACTCTGACGAGGACACTTATAATAATGTGTCTGAATTTTGGTGTAGGAACAGCTGCCGTTCTCCGTCAAATAATGAAACCAGATACGTTAGTGGTATTGGACGTTGAATTTTGGATCAAAGTAGACTTTCTAACTCACATCAACAGTAGTCCATTGAGTGCAGGTTGGACGTTGGGCAGGCCAATCGATCTCTGCCATGGTACATAAAACAGCTAAAAACACAAGACATAGTAGAAAACATTGGATATCAAAGGAGATATTGGACATATTTGATTAAAAAAAAATATAAAAATGCAGAAAATGAAGTAAGCAAAAGGGAATAAAGACGTCTAAGGAATGGGACGGACAGGAAGTGTAAAATAGATAGGTTGGAATGACTAGAGAACAAATGCAAGCCCATAGAGACATGTGTAACTAGGGTAAAGGAAGATACCGCCTATAAGAAAATCAAAGAGAGCTTTGAATATAAGAAAACCAGCTGCATGAAATCGAGAGCTCAGATGGGAAGGCAAGGAAGGCAAACCTGAAAGGTGGAAGGAGTATATAGACATCTACATGTACATGGATACTCTGCCAAACACATTTAAGTGCCTGGCAGAGGGTTCAACGAACCACATTCACAATTCTCTATTATTCCAATCTTGTATAGCGCGCGGAAGGAATAAACACCTATATCTTTCCGTACGAGTTCTGATTTCCCTTATTTTATTGTGGTGATCGTTCCTCCCGATGTAGGTCTGTGTCAACAAAATATTTTTGCATTCGAAGGAGAAAGTTGGTGATTGGAATTTCGTGAGAAGGTTCCGTCGGAACGAAAAACGCTTTTGTTTTAATGATTTCCAGCCTAAACCCTGTATCATTTCTGTGACACTCTCTCCCACATTTTGCGATAATACAAAACGTGCTGCCTTCCTTTGAACATTTTCGATGTACTCCGTCAGTCGTATCTGGTAAGGATCCCACACCGTGTAGCAGTATTCTGAAAGAGGACGGACAAGTGTAGTGTACGCAGTCTCCTTAATAGGGCTGTGTCTTTCGAATGAAACGCAGTCTTTGGTTAGACTTCACCACATTATCTATGTGTTCTTTCCAATTTAAGATGTTCGTAATTGTAATTCCTAGGCTTTTAGATTATACTGATTTATAGTGTAACCGAAGTTTAACGAGTTCCTTTTAGCACTCATGCGGATGACCTCACACTTTTTATTATTTAGGGTCAATGGCCACTTTTCGTACCATTGAGATATTTTTTCTTCTAAATCGTTTTGCAGTTTGCTTTTGTATTCTGATGACTTTATTAGTCGATAAACGACAGCGTCATCTGCAAACAACCGAAGACATCTACTCAGATGGTCTCCCAAATCGTTTATATAGATAAGGAACAGCAAAGGGCCTATAATACTACCATGGGGAACGCCAGATATCACTTCTGTTTTACTCGATGACTTTCCGTTAGTTACTACGAACTGTGACCTCTCTGACAGGAAATCACAAATCCAGTCACATAACTGACACGATATTCCATAAGCACGCAATTTCACTACGAGTCGCTTGTGTGGTACAGTGTCAAAAGCCTTAAGGAAATGCAGAAATACGGAATCGATCTGAAATCCCTTGTCAATGGCACTCAGCACTCATGCGAATAAAGAGCTAGTAGTATTTCACAGGAACGATGTTTCCTAAGCACATGTTGACTGTGTGCTACTAAATTGTTTCCTTCGAAGTAATTCATAATGTTCGAACACAATATATGTTCTAAAATCCTGCTGCATATCGACGTTAACCTAATGAGCCTGTAATTTAGTGGATTACTCCTACTACCTTTCTTGATTATTGATGTGACCTGTGCAACATTCCGGTCTTTGGGTACGGACCTTTCGTCGATCTAACGGTTGTATATGATTGTTAGGTATGGAGCTAATAGATCAGCATACTCCGAAAGGAACATAACTGGTATACAGGCTGGGTCAGAAGACTTGCTTTTATTAAGTGATTTAAGTTGCTCCACTACTCCGAGGATATTTACTTCTACGTTACTCATGTTGGCAGCTGTTCTCGACTCGAATTCTGGAATATTTACTTCGTATTCTTTTGTGAAGGTATTTCGGAAGGCTGTGTTTAGTAACTCTGTTTGGCAGCACTGTCTTCGGCAGTATCTCCATTAGCTATCGCGCAGAGAAGGCGTTGATTGTTTCTTGCCGCTAACATACTTCACATCTGACCAGAATCTCTTTGGATTTTCTGCCAGGTTTCGAGACAAAGTTTCGTTGTGGAAACTGTTATTGGCATCTCGCATTGAAGTCCATGCTAAATGTCGAGCTTCTGTAAAAGATCACCAATCTTGGAGATTTTGCGCCATTTTAAATTTGCCATGTTTCTTTCGTTGTTTCTGCAATAGTGTTCTAACCCGTTTTGGGTACCAAGGAGGATCAGCTCCATCGTTTGTTAACTTATTTGGTATAAACCTCTCAAATGCTGCCGATGCTATTTTTTGAATTTAAGCCAGATCTGGTCTACACTTATATTATTAATTTGAATGAGTGGAGATTGTCTCTCAGGAAGGCGTCAAGTGAATTTTTACCTGCTTTCTTGAATAGGTATATTTTTCGCTTATTTTTCGAGAATTTGGTGATTACAATATTCACTTTCGCTACGACAACCCTGTGTTCAGTAATCCCTGAATCGGTTTTGATGCTCGTTATTAACTCAGGATTATTTGTTGCTAAGAGGTCCAGTGTGTTTTCACAACTATTCACGTGGTCTCATGAACTAACTGCTCGAAATAATTTTGAGAAAATGAGTTTAGGACAATTTCGGATGATAATTTATGCGTAACTCTGGAATAAAACTCGTATTTTCCACAAACAAATTGAGGGTAAATTAAAGTCATCACCAACTATTATCGTATGAGTCGGGTAAGTGTTTGAAATCAGATTCAAGTTTTCTTTGAACCTTTCCTCAACTATATATTCTGAATTGGGAGGTCGCTAAAAGGATCCAGTTATTATTTTATTCCGGTTGCCAACGATGACCTCTTCCCAAACTAACTCACAGGAAGGAACCGCCCAGTCCATGCCACATAGCCCCTGATACCTGTGTGGCGGCCTCCTGCTTATAGAGGACACCTGACCTTTTTAGCAGAACCCGAAACCCAACCACCCTTTGGCGCAATTCGTGGAATCTGCAGCCTACACGGTCGCAGAACCGTCGGAGCCTCTGATTCAGACCCTCCACTCGGCTCTGTACCAGAAGTCCGCAATCGGTTCTGTCGACTATGCTGCAAACGGTCACCTCTGATTTCATCTTGCAAGCAAGACTGTCAGCCTTTACCACTTCTGTTAGCCGCTCGAAACCAGAGAGACTCTCTTGTGATCCAAAGTGACACACATCATTGGTAGCGACGTGAGCAACCACCTGCAGTTGGCTGCACCCTGTGCTCATCATGGCATCAGTAAGGACCCTTTCCACATCTGGAATGACTCCACCCGGTATGCACACGGAGTGCACATTGGTTTTCATATCCTCCTTGTCAGCCAAGTCCCAGAGCGGCCCCATAAGGCGCCTAACGTTCGAGCTAATAACTTCCAATAATCCCACTCTCTGCGATTGCCCGGATCTTGCAGGCTGAGTGGTTTCCTCTGATACAGGACAGGCGACAGCATCTGGCTCAACGACAGTGTAAGCCATTGACAGCACCTGGAGCCTGTTTGTCAGACAGACTGGGTAGGCCTTACGTGCGGCCGCCTGGGAAGTCTTTCTCCGCCTGCTACGTCCTGGGGCGACCTCCCACTCGACCACAGGTGAGGGGTCAGCCTCAGTGCGAGCTGTAAGTGGGTTAGTCACCGCTGAGGACCGTGCTGGACGTCAGTTGGATCCCCACGGCCGGCCCACAACAGAGATGGCCATCCACTGCAGCCTCAAGCTGTCTAAACGAAGCCATCACAGCCTTAAGCTGAGAGCGAAGTATCACCAACTCGGTTCGCAGCCCCACGCAACAATCGCAGTCCCTGTCCATACCAAAATTCGTGGAATAGTAAACGATGCAGATAAACGGACTATCGGCAGGTGCTCCGCAAATCTACTGTAGACCCTGACGAAAACGCACTAACTGTGTCTAGTAATACTCAGACATTCAGAAACCTAACTACCGAAGCACTCAGGTGAAACTAAATAATTTGTCCCTGATTAGGAACTTTTAATACGTCACAAAATCGGTTTACTTTGTGACGCAAACGAAAACGCGAGAACTGTGCCTATTAGATATTAAAATTTAACGCAGAAGCCCAGACTAAACTATTAATCAGTTACTTCCCTGTTGCTGCGTCTGTCGGATATGGCGAGAAGAATTTGACACAGCACTGGAAGATCTAAGTCGACACACGGACCATGGAGTTGACGACATTCCGTGTGTGCTTCCAACATCCTCCGGAGAGTCAGCCATGACTTACCTACTCCAACTCCTATGCAAGAAGTATGAGACAGAGAAAATAACTTCACACTTCAAGAACAATTTAATAATTCCAACCCCAAAGGCTGCAGGTGCTGAAAGGTGTGAATGTTACCGTATAATCGGCTTAATAACACACGCTTGCAATATATTGACACAAATTATTTAGAGAAGAATGGAGAAACTAGTAGATGTCGACCTCGGGAAATATTCAGATTGGTTTCCGCAGAAGTCTAGGAACACGCGAGGTAATACTTACGCTATGACTTACCTTAGAATACAGGTTAAGGAAGGCCAACTTTTGTTTATAGCTCCTGTATACTTAAAAAATGCTTTTGTCAGAGTTGGCTGTCATATACTCTTTGAAATTCTGAAGGTAATGGAGCTAAAGTAGAGGGACCCAGGGCTTATTTACAGCTTGCACAGAAACCAAATGGCAGCAGATGGGTATGAATGGGAACAGTGGCAGAGAAAGGGAGGAGACAGCTTTGTAGCATATCCCTGGTGTTATTCAATCCGTACGTTAAGGTGACTGTGAATGAAATCAAGGAGAAATTTGTTGAAGGACTTACAGTTCATGGAGAAAAAGTTCGAGGTTTGCTACTAACAGTGAAATTTTCTCGGAGACGGGAAAGGTCTTGGAAAAGCAATTGAATGGATGGGCAATGTGTTAGAAGTTGGATGTAAGATGAACATCAAGAAAAGCAACACAAGTGTAATGGAATGCAGGAGAATTAATTCAGGGCATGCTGTGGGAAGTAGGAACTGAGTTACTTAAAGTAGTAGATGACTTTTACTATTATGGCAGTGATATAACAGATTATGACCAAAGAAGGAAGGATATGAAATATATAATAATAAAAGGGTGTCTGAAGAAGAGAAATTTGTTAATACCGATTGTAGATTTAAATGCTGAAAGTCTCTTCTGATAGTTTTTGTCTGGAATGTAGCCATGTACGAAAATGAACCGTGGACATAAACAGTTCACACAAGAAGGGAATAGCGCCTTTGAAATGTGTCACTGTAGCATAACGCTGAAAATTAAATGGGTAGATCACGTAACTAATGAGGAAGTACTGAACATAACTTGGGAGAAAAGAAATATGTGTCATAACTTGACTAAAAGGAGGAAGAGCTTGTCAGGACATATTCTGAAACGTCGAGTAAAAATTAGTGAAGGAAACCAACTGATGAATACGGTAACCAAGTATGTAAGTTGCAGTGTTTGTTCGAAGATGCAAACGCTTGCCCAAAATAGATTACCGTGGAAACCCACATTAAACGAGTTTTCAGACTGTAGACCGCAACAGCAACAATTTTGCCTATGCATTTTCGTTCATATGGAACACCACAGGCCACCTTATGGTGGGCCGTACCATGCACCATTACCAGATATTTCATGTAATATTCCATTCGCAAACCGAGCTGGGGAAGAAAGACTATCAATGTGCCTCTGTACGAGCCCTAATTTATTTTGTCTTCGCGGTCCGTACGCGTAATGCACATTTGTGGCAGTAGAATCGTTCTCAGTCAGTTGTAAATGTCTGTTCCCTAAATTGTCTCGTAAGTGTTTGGTGAAGAGAACGTCGTCTTCCCTTAGGAATTCCCATTGCGTTTACAAAACATCTCTGTAACACTTGCCAGTTGATCGAATCTACCGACAACAAATCTAGCAGCAAGGCTCTGGACTTCTTCGATGATTTCGTTTAATGCGACCAGCTGAATGTCCCAAACACTCGAGCAATACTCAAGAACTGGTCACTCTTCTGTTCTGCTGGCAGTCTCCTTTCTAGAAGAGCTACATATTTAATCCACGTGATAGTGTCAAGCAGGACAACTTAAATTCCAGTTTAATTTAATTGAATTTTTTGCAAAGATTTTTATACCTGTTATCTGGAAACTCTAACAGGTCGTACATATTTGTTAATCATGGTGACATATAACGTTTTAAGTTACGTAGGTAGTAGCAAATCATGTTGACAGCAATCTTCGGTGATACTAATGTAGAAATAAAGCCGGAAATTTGAAAAATAATAATAAGTTTAAATAATCAACATTAAATAAAGGGTATTAACTGAGGATCCAAGTGAATGACTTCCATCTTATATTACAAGATACGTTACTAGCAGCCTCGGAAGAGCTTGAGGTTTTTCGATTAACTCCAACTTTACTTACTTCTAAACCTATTCTTGCTACACTATTCTATATCGCTAACAGTGGTATGTGTGTGCCTCTGCAGTCCTCGATTCTACGCATACCCGTGTGGGTGGCCTTTGCATTCTTTCTCTTCTTTCCTTTTTACTTTTCTGTTTTTGTTTGATTACCTTTCTCTGCTCCGCAAGCCATGGACGCTACAGTAATTAAAAAAGCCCTTGTACACACATTTTCGGACCCTGAGAGCTATAAGGCATACGAACGTCGCAGGCTACCAAAGACTGTCGAATTCTCCTGCAGTGTCAGTCAGTGGCGTGACTGCAAACTTCGCTGTCGAATTATCTACACCCTGAAGAAATCTATTAATCGCTTCATCTATAGACTTTTCTGAAGCCGTATTAACACTGGTTGAGAAGCAAGAGCTCTGTGCGCGCCTGCAACCGTTCACAGAGCAGACGTTGCTGAACTTTGGCCGAGACGTTTAATAAGCAAACAGGTCCATTGCTTTTCGGTGATGCCGCTTTTTTATCGTTCCTTTTTCGTTCATTACTGGTTTAGCTGGTTTCCATATTTCCCGGATCCTACCTATTCGTAAAGCCTCGTATAGGAATGCTGTTAAATCTAGCACTATCTGTGGACCCACCATCGGCACGGCTTCAGAGTATACGCCATCCAGACCAGGTGCGTTTGGAGTTTCGAGCTTCCTTCTTGACCAGACCGTATCACCAACATCTGATTGTCATATTCGTTATTTACTGCATTCATAAGTTGTGCGTGTATCTCAGCGTCTGTGTTATCGTCAGGAGGCAGGGCAGTTAGCAGATATTCTGGTGACTCTCCGTCCAGTCGTCATTGGGCTATCCACCTTACGAATTGCTGACATGATAGTAGATCCCTTAACCTTTTCAGTCAACAATTTATTCAGTCTTTGGCAGATGTCAAATTTCAGGTGTATTCCATCAGTTTCCTGAAGCAAAGTTTTGAAGCGCGTCTTAATAGCCCTGTATTCATGGAACCTACTACTGCACTCCGATTGCCCTAGAGTATGTTCGTTCTTCTTCTCGATCGTACCCTTCACCTCAGAGTGGAAAGTTCATGGTTCTAAGGGATCTTAGTCTGATTGTTTACCTTTTTCCTAGGAATATAAATGTCCTGTGCTCTTTGAAAGAGTTCAGTTAGTAATTGAGGAACCGAATCTACATGAACCGGAAGCGATTCCATTCTAAACACTCCGAGGTAGACAACTAAGCCATCTCAATCAGATTTAGTAATGCCCAACTCAATTCTGCTTTCCTCAGCTTGTCTTCTGTATTATTGTCATTTCCCTCTTCGACGATAATTGTATTATGGCCACTGTATGTTAGGAACTGGAGCACTTGTCAACTATTAATTTTAGCTGCTGACATGCGGTTTGCTAAAGTGACATCTATGTTAGTAACTATGCCAGCTAAATTGTTCGAATGTACTCGGCTGGTCTTCCAGATTTAAAACAATGAGCTGTAGTTCCAGTATTGCTTCCTTTAGTACATCGAGCAGCATTTATCTGTACTATGTGTGTTTCGATTGCCAACAAAGCCCTTCGGAGATGGAAGGACTGGTTCAAAGATAAAGCGTCCAAACCCTTATATAAAATCCACGTATTAATGCTCAGTGTCGAATGGTACTTTTACTCTCTTAAACGCCTGTCGAAGGAGGCCACATAATTATTTAAACTCAAAGCATATGTTATTTACTCTCAAAAGAATTCTGTGTAGTGCATCTGGTGTAGGATACGTAATAGATTTTCCTTTCTGATGCCCACCTCTGAAAATATGTCTTAGAGCAACCTGTAACACACTGGGAGCCTCCAAACTACTTAATAAGACATTCACTTCTAAATTATAATCAGCTTTGTATGTGTGTTATTGAAAATCATTTTAGTAGGACTCGAAATATTAGAAATACTTTTTTGTATTTCATAGGAGTACCTGATTTTCACTGCACTTTACTGTTTTCGATTGTTGTACTCGTTAGTGTTACTGCTAGAGACGCCTAGTGGAACAACTGCAGAACTGATTTCTTGTTTTCTGGTGCAGAGCGGTTGCGTGGGTTGTAGGCAGACCAGGACTTTTTGCGCCGGATAGGGTGTGACACATACAGGCGGAACGCCGTGACATGCCAGAGGTGCGTGAACTTCTGTGTATGACTAACTGCCCATTCGTCAGCAGGAACCGAAACCACAAACGATAGCGATAGTGCACTTTGAGGTCTGGACTTACTTTGAGGTCTGGATTTAAGTCGACTTTCAATCGCATCCCAATGAGTTATTGGTTATAAGTGGAACATGGCGCTGGCCAATCAATTTCTAGGACGTTATATAAAATGCCTAAAAAGACAAGTCATTGTAGAAAGACAGGAGATACTGGACTCATTTGATGAAAGAAGGAAATGTGAAAATGCAGCAGTCGAAGCAGCAAACAGGAAACACATACTGTCTGCAAACCTCTATTTTTCTTTACTCCGCCGTAGTGGGGATCCAAAACAATCGGGCAGTATTCAGGAGTTTGTCGCACTACTGTTCTATATACAGTCCTCTTTGTAGATGAACTACACTTTCCTAAGACTCTCCCAGTAAGCCGAAGCCACTCCTGCTACTGTTCTCACGTGCTCGTTTCACTTCATATCGCTTTACAACTTTACGCCTAGATATTAATCCCCTTGACTGTGTATACGAAAATTACAGTATTGTTTTTTTTTCCTTTCATCTGCATTAAGATATATCTCTTTACATTTAGAGCAAGTTACCCTACATCACACTAAAAGGAAATTCTAAGCCATCGTATACCCATGTACAGTCACAAAACGACGATACAGTCCTCTTACCTTTTATACTAAAAGGTCACCTCAACCCTTAGCAGACTTCTCCCCACCCTATCCGTTGTTGTCCACAAATCATTGCCTCATAGATGCTGCTTTATGACATGGTGTTTTGTCATCCTTACATAAACATTCATGGTCTCCATATGTTTCCCTACTGTACACAGTACATTATGCTGTAAAATGTGTTATTCTTCAGCATTTAAAGCTTAATAATTGCAGCAATTGGAGCACAGCATAACCAAGGAAAATACCCCAATTCAGTGACACCACATCCTTAGTTCTTCATTTTTGGCGATATACAGGGTGAGTCACTAATTATTGCCACCTAGAAGAACTCCGAAAGTATGATGGTAGCTGAGATGACTGTGGGACAAAAGATGTATAGGACAACGGGGGCCATAATATGACGTTGATTTTTTGATGCTAGATGGGGTCGCGTCAGAGATAAGAAGGTCAACTTTGTTTCTTTACATGGGATCCCATAGTTTGGTACTTATTATCTGATAGTGGCTATCGAGACGAATCCAATGACGTGTAACAGCGATGGCCTGCCGATGTGGCCTCGCGGTTCTAGGCACATCCGTCTGGAACCGCGCGACCACTTATGTCGCAGGTTCGAATCCTGCCTCGCGCATGGGTGTGTGTGATGTCCTTAGGTTAGTTAGGTTTAAGTAGTTCTAAGGTAAGAATGGAGGAGACATAACGAAATACTTCAATTAAAAGTGGTGTAAGGGAGGTGATGCTGTCTTTCGCCCATACTACTCACTGTCTACATCGTAGAACCCATGACGGAAATGGAAGAAAGTTTACAAAGTGTGCTCAAAATTCACAGTAAGTAACTAACACTGATACGATTCGCTGGTGCCATTGCTATCCTTAGTTGAAATGAATTACAGGATCTATTGAATGAAATGAGTAGTGTTATGAGTACAGAATAGGTACTGAGAGTAAACCGAGGAGAGACGAAAATAATTAGAAATAGAAGAGAAACAGAACAGCGAGAAAACATCACAACTTGGGATCAAGAAGTACACGAAGTTAAGGAACTTTGTTATCCTGGAAGCAAAACGACCCATCAACCCATCTTGGACGAGGCAGGAAGGACATATAAAGCAGAGTAGCACAGGAAAAGGAGGCGTCCCCGGACAAAAGAAATCAACTGGTAACAAACGTATGTCGTAACTTGAGTACGAAATTAATGAGGATGTACGTTTGTAGCACCGCATGGTACAGAAGTGAATTATTTCCTGTGAGGAAACCGAAAACGAAGAGAATCCAAGTGTTCGCGGCGTGTGCGATAGAAGAATGTAGGAAAGTAGGTGGACTGATAAGGAATGAGGAAATTCACATCTACATCTACATCTACGGCATTACTCTGCTATTCACAATAAAGTGCTTGGTAGAGGGTTCAGTGAACCACCTTCAGGCTGTCTCTACACCGTTCCACTCCCGAGCGGCACTCGGGAAAAACGAGCACTTTAATTTTTCTGTGCGACCCCTGATTGCTCTTGTTTTCTCGTCATGATCATTTGTCCCTATGTAAGTTAGTGCCAACAGAATGTTTTCGCAATCGGTGCACAAAACTGGGGATTGAAATTTCATGAGGAGATCCCATCGCAACGATGAACGCCTTTGTTGTAGTGATTTTCATCTCAATTCACGTATCATGTCTGAGACACTATCTCCCCTATTTCGCGATAATACAAAACGAGCTGCCCTTCTTCGTGCTTTTCCGATGTCATCCGTCGGTCCCACTTGATGCAGATGCCACACCGCACAGCAATACTCCAGAATATGGCGGACAAGCGTGATGTAAGCAATCTCTTCAGTACACCTTTTGCACCTTCCACGTGTTCTGCCAATGAATCACAGTGTTTGGTTTGCTCTACCCACAATATTATCTATGTGATCGTTCCAATTTAGGTTATTTGTAACTGCAGGCCCTAACTATTTAGTTGAATTTACAACCTTCAGATTCGTGTGACTTACAGCGTAATCGAAATTTAGCTGATTTCTTTCAGTACTCATGTGAATAACTTCACACTTTTCTTTATTCAGGGTCACTTTTTGCACCATACAGATATCTTATCTAAATCATTTTGCAAGTTGCTTTGATCATCTGATAACTTTACAAGAGGTAAATGACAGCATCAACTGCAAACAGTCTAAGTAGGCTACTCAAATTGTCTCCTATGCGGTTAATATAGATCAGGAACAATAGAGGGCCTATAACACTTCCTTGTGGGACGCCGGATATTACTTCTGTTTTACTCGATGACTTTCCGTCTATTACTACGAACAGTGACCTTTCTGACAGGAAATTACGAATTCAGGCGCACAACTGAGGCGATACTCCGTAGGCAAGTAGTTTGGTTAGAAGACGCTTGTGAGGAACGGTGTCGAAAGCCTTCTGGAAATCTAAAAGTATGGAACCAATTGACATCCCCCTATCGATTGCACTTATTACTTAATGAGTGTAAATAGCTAGTAGTGTTTCACAAGAACGACATTTTCTGAATCCGTGCTATGTGTCAATAAATCTTTTTCATCGACGTACTTCATAATGTTCGAATACAGTATATGATCCAAAACCCTACTCCAAATCGACGTTAGTGATATATGCCTTTAATTCAGAGGATTACTCCTATTTCCCTTTTTGGGTATTGGTGTGACTTGAGGAATTCTCCAGTCTTTAGGTACGGATCTTCCTGTGAGCGAGTGGTTGTATATAATAGCTACATATGGTGCTATTTTATCAGCATACTCTGAGAGGAGCCTGACTGGCATACAATCTGGACCGAAGGGCTTGCCTTTATTAAGTGATTTAAGCTGCTTTGTTTCACCGAGGATATCTACTTCTATGTTTCTTATCTTGTCAGTTGCTCTTGATTGGAAGTCAGGAAAATTTACTTCGTCTCCTTTGGTGAAGGAGTTTCGGAAAACCGTATTTATTAACTCTGCTGTAGTGGCACTATCATCAGTGACTTGACCGTTGTTATCACGCAGTGAAGGTATTGATTGCGTCTTGCCACTGGTGTTCTTTATGTATGACCAGAATCTCTTTTCGTTTTCTGCCAGATTTCGAGACATAGTTTCGTTGTGGAAATTATTAAAAGCATCTCGCATTGAAGTAGGCGCCATATTTCGAACTTCTGTAAAACTTTGCCAATCTGGGTGATTTTGCGTTCTTTTAAATTTGGCATGCTTTTTTCGTTGCTTCTGCAATAACGATCTGACCCATTTTGTGTACCATGGGTGATCAATACCATCACTTTTTATTTTATGTGGTATATACCTCACAATTGCTGTCGATACTATCTCTTTGAAAACATTCCTCACATTTTCTATACTTACATGATCAGATCGGAAGGGGTGAAGACTGTCTCTCCAAAAGGTGTTAGTGCATTTTTATCAGCTTTTTTAAACAGATATACTGTGCGTTTCTTTTTCTCCGCAAAATAGAGGAAGAAAGGAACGTAAGGAAACGCTGACAATAAGAGGTGACTGAATGGTAGGACACGTTCCGAGACATAAGGAAACAAATTCCGTGGTGCTAATACAACAAATAATTGAGAATATGTGCCGACTATGTTTCTCTGGGCTGAAGAGATTGGTACAACAGAAGAAATCGCGGTGAGCCGCCACAAACCAGTCAGTAGAATGATGGAAAATGGAAAAAGAAGATAACTGGTACGAGCTTAGGACTCCACGAGTATTTTCAGTTTCAGTAAAAACTGCTGCATAAATTAAATTACTGAAATCAATACGATGTAAAAGGTTAAATCATGTTAGTGGGCATGACGGATACATCCGGCCCTTGGCACGTTCACTCTCAGTTCAACGAATATATCGGACCACAGCAACCTGTCGCTTGTAGCTAATGGTAATGATGAATTCAAAGCCGAGACGTACTATGACGTTATGACTAAAGTTTCATCCTACATCAGTTAAAATAATGCATTCTCAAAGTTTTAACGATTTTCAATGTTTTTACTGCCATGGACACAAATTATGGCAGCTCCTGAAGATAAAACTGCTTTTCGAGTTGTTTTGGAATTCGCTAACGATTTTCGTGGAAAGAATTATTGAATTTACCTCTACACCTGGTATATTAGTTCAGATTACGGTGACCAACAGACGAGAAAGCAAGCGGTGTTTTCGACACAATGTAGGAAATCAAAAACGATTTCCTTTACGTCACTGAATATGAAAAATTGAAGGAGGGTAACTATTTGACAGCGTACGTCAGCTAGCAGATATTAGTAAAACAGAACCGCAAAAGAGATGTCGTGATGGTCAGCACGTTTCGTGACAATGCATTGCATGAAGTAAACTCAAAATTTTTTTGCATTTGTGGTAAATATATGAGACGCGTGCCTAGAAGTAGATCACAGTTGCAAAACTATCAAGTGGCCAGGAGCAGCCTGAAAAAGTTATCACACCATCACAGACGTTAAGTGCAGGGTTGTTTTCCAGTTATCTTGTATTAGGTTCAGGATAGGGTCTGGGGTACCTGCAACATGCACACACACTCACAACAGTGTAATTGGGCTAGGGGTTTGCAATGGGATAAAACAGTTCCTCAAACATTATTTCTATATGGGACATACATCTTGAATCTTTTAAGTATATAAGAAGTAGTGACAGCCGCAGTTAATCAGTATTCTATGTTATCAACACATCTGACTGATAAAAATGCATATCGCCTTTGCTCTGTGGTTATGAAGCCAAATTTTGCAATAATCAGTAAGCATAAAGCTGTATTTAAGATAGCTGAAGTCAATACCCTCTCCTGTGGTTTACTGTACTGTAGTTGTAACACACACCACGTCTACCATAATCCATGTGTTTCAGTGCATGTAAGAGGTGACCTTGACTGATAGTATTTTACTGACAGAAGTCTCTCCGGGTATATTTGGAAGACGAGGAAGAAATGATCCTGCAAATACTTTGTAGATATTTTGGCAGTGAGAGTGAATCTAAATCATCGTAGGACACCAACGAAACCAAGTCGTGTGGTAGGACAAGAAAAGAAATATTCTTGTACAAAATCTTTATTAATTATTGCATAAACATACATAAGAAATGTGAAAATAACTGAACACGAAAGGGCAATACGGGATGTCTGCATTAACTGTAAATTCTGATGGAAAGTGGCCAAACACTGGTGTACATGCAGCTAATGATAGAATCGAGGGTGTCTCTACATTAGTGGATATACGAGAGATTTGTTTATAAACTTTCCTTCCCAGATGAATTAGTTGAAAGGAAGGTTCGGTATATTGTATCAACATGCTGTGGTCTGGACATTGTGCATTTTATTATTCCACAAGTATTAAGACAAAAGTACCATAAACTGCTATTGTTTCCAAAAATAATTTTATTTTGCAGGTCTTAATAAAAAGAAGAATGGTAGCAAATAGACTTAACCCTTTCCCTGTTAAAGAAACTAATTCTTCAAGTCTAGTTAACGAGAAAACTGAAAACGGAATAGATCGACATAAGAATAACAAAGGCGATAAGTGAAAGATTTGGCGGAAACATTTCCCATGAAGGAAGACTATGAACTGCTACTCGAAAAAGCAAGGCTTACAAATTACTCTAATTTTTTGAATCTCTGCATATTAGTCTAATTTATTAGACACAGTTCCTGAGTTTTCGTCAGTGAGTCAGTCGGCAGTTGATGGTTGGAGTGCTGACTCATTATCTGAGTATTCGGTTATGCTGGCCACTGATCTCATATATATAAGGATCATATCAACCTATACCACATCAACAACAGCCTGAAGATGGCGCATTGAAGCGCTGAAACTGGTTGTAACAAAATAAAATAAAATCATAAGGACGGCTGTAGGTGTTTTATTTTGTCGCAATAGTAAACGGCCGTCTTCCCAGAGACCTCCTGCCAATAGCATGGACATACAAAAACAATATTCCGCATGTCGTTAGCCATGTGTCTACATCCTGTCCTCGGACATCCATTATGTATAATGGCGTTCGTTGGACACATTTTACTTTAAACTCGCTTGCCCGGTGTGCGCGGATAAACACGATACTACAGTGGCTATGTTATTCCGAATTACAGTGAAAAATTCCCTCGGACATGCATGCATGTCCTAAGGAACAGGCACTTCGACGACTACAGCCGTTATGAAATGCAAGAAATTTATTCACAGTTGCGAATATGGACAACCATCAGCTGTATAATAGAATGACGACAGTGAAAGCCTCTGCCTGACCGGAACTCAAAACCGGATTTCCGGCTTATCGCGAGTGGTCACCTTTTCGATTGACTATCCGAGCAGAACTCATGGCCAGGCCCGAACTACGATAGATCGTGAGCCACATGTCTAAATCCTGTACCCGTACGTCTACTATGTACGAGGGTCAGTCAATAATTAAAGAGACAAAATGGTCTGGGGAAAAACTGTTAGTAGGGCAAGTTTGATACTTTCGTGGCTATGAGTTGGTATCACTAGGATGAGTCCTGATCAGCTGATGTATAAAAATTGTTTTGTTTTTAACGTCAAAAATATATCTCAAGATGGCGAGTCCGCTTGAAACGTCGACATAAGTTGAACAACGTTCTGTTATTCGTTTTCTTTCTTGCTGAAGGCGAGAAACAAGAGAATATATACTATAGACTGTCTTAAGTTTATGATGATCGTTGTATAAATCGATAAAATTTTTACAAGTGTGTAGAGCAGTTCAAAAATTTTCTCGACTCAGTGACAGACCAACACCGTTCTGGCCGACCTGTTGCAGTTTCCACTCCCTCACTTGAAAGTCGAATTGATGACATTATTCGTGTCGACCGCCATTGTGACCGGGAAATGATAGTTGATAAGGTTCAAGTTAGTGCTGACACAGTTCATAACATTATCTGTAACAAGCCGAAGTACCGCAAAACATGTGCAAAAGGGGCCCAAAGGAGTAGACGCGGCTACACTAGGAAACTAGGTTGAGAGTGTGCACAAAGCTAAAGGAACGTTTTGAAAGAAAAGGTGAGCACTTCTTCAGCAAACTTTTAACTTTTGATGAAACTTGAGTTCACTATTATGAGCCAGAATCAAAAAGACAAAGCATCGAGTCGAAGCACACCAACTCAGGAGTTAAGAAAAAATTCAAAGCCTAGCATCTGTAGGAGAAGTCATGTTGACGTTGTTTTGGAATGCTGAAGGTCAAGTTTCTTGTGATTATCTCGAGGAGCAGCGTGGAATGAACAGCCGATATTACTCCTATTTGCTTTTAAACAAGATGAAGCCAGCCATGAGAGAGAGACGTCGTGGATCTGAGAGGAGAGGTGTGATTCTCCAGCAAGACAACGCAAGTCCTCATATTGCTCATCTAGCCCGTGAAACCATCGACAAAATGGGCTGGGAAGTACTGCCTTACAGTCCTCATTTAGCACCTAGTGATTCCCATTTGCTTAGTGCACTGAAGGAGGCATTACGTGGGAAGAGGTTGCAGGACAACGAGGACGTGAAAAATTTTGTCGAAAGTTGGTTCAAACATCAAGATAAAGAGTTCTTTGCAGCCGGAATAAAATACCTTGTAGCCCGTTGGAATAAGTGCATAAATGTTCAAAGGTATTATGTTGAAATGTAGGAAAAGTATTGTTTTGTAAAAATAAACTTTTTTTTTTTCTCCAGACCAATTTGTCTCTTTTATCATTGAATGACCCTCGAATGTTCCCATACAGAGGAGGCATTTTCCTTGAAAGTCAGCTGCTCCGTGCCGGCGGATAAATGCGATACTGCAGTGCTTGTGTCATCCCCAATTACGATGCAAAGTTCCTTCGGACAAGGAAGCATCCATGTCCGAAGATCCTCGAACTGCAGCGACTACAGCCGTTATACAATACACGAAATACATTTGCAGTATATTATCGGCAACAAATAGGTTCAATGGCTGTCTGGACGTCAAGATACACTCACATCAAATACTCGTTTCCTTATTGAAGCATTACAATGTATTACAACCATGTAACCATGATCCCTTAATCGGAACAGCATTACGACCTATTATAGGAAGAACGTAACGGACTGCTGGTAATAAGCTCCTGATTCGGCTACATACATAGCTGTAATAGAAATAATCAAAGTAGATCCATGGCACGACAGACAGAAGATATATACTTGCATAGCTCTGAGCCCAGGTGATCCCATCGTTTGATAGAACTTTACAAACCACGAAATTGTCAGCGGAATTTGAGGGAAACTTTAACGTCTACATCTGCACTTAAGCTACATTATATTGTGTGGCAGAGGGTAGTTATGGTATATACATAACTTTCTAATAATCCTACCTGATAATGGTCCGACTGATGAACAATACTCAAGAAATGCCGAACGAGTCTTTTGAAAACCACTTCTCTTGTGGATGCGGTAATTCCCTTCAGATTGTTCCAGGATATCTTAGATACTCCTCTGCTTCTCTGTGACAATTTTTTAATCGGTCTTGCCTCTTTAGTCCATATATGACAGCTATTCTGAGGTATTTCCCGGTTGTTATTGTATCCAATGTTTTATTGCCAAACTCATAACCTATGCACGTGCAGGACATTAGATTTATTTACTTGCAGTGTCAACTAGACCAATCGTGAACTACAATGAGATTTCCACTCTGCAGCGGAGTGTGTGCTGATATGAAACTTCCTGGCAGATTAAAACTGTGTGACCGACCGAGACTCGAACTCGGGACCCTTGCCTTTCGCGGGCAAGTGCTCTACCACCTGAGCTACCGAAGCACGACTCACGCCCGGTACTCACAGCTTTACTTCTGCCAGTACCTCGTCTCCTACCTTCCAAACTTTACAGAAGCTCTCCTGCGAATCTTGCGGTTCTGCAAGGTTCGCAGAAGAGCTTCTGTAAAGTTTGGAAGGTAGGAGACTTTGGAAGGTAGGAGACTTTACAGAAGCTCTCCTGCGAACCTTGCAGTTCTGTAAGCTTCGCAGGAGAGCTTCTGGAAACTTTGGAAGGTAGGAGACGAGGTACTGGCAGAAGTAAGGCTGTGAGTACCGGGCGTGAGTCGTGCTTCGGTAGCTCAGATGGTAGAGCAGTTGCCCGCGACAGGCAAAGGTCCCGAGTTCGAGTCTCGGTCGGGCACACAGTTTTAATCTGCCAGGAAGTTTAATCGTGAACTGTTGGCATGTCTTCCCGCGTTTCGATACGGTTGTCTGTTGTTGCAACCTTCCTGTAGACAACAGCTTCGTCTGACAACCGCCCCGGACAGCTTACGACGTTATCCTCTACGTCATTTACATACAGAGTATTGCAAACATTAATAGCCCTGTAGAGCTTCCCTGGGATACATCTATCGATTTTTTCCCTTTAAGTTACAACTCTTATTACTGTTTGCTAGAACGTCCTGAAACCAGCCATTTGATCTGCTACTCGTTAAGCTTATATCAGTGGCGTTTCGCGCAGATTTTTCTAGGGGTTCACTGGAAGGTTGTCTACAAAGTTTCAAATGACTAACACACATGGTTTAATAATAGTAAAAAAGAACTACTCTACGGAAATACATTTACTTTACGATTGACTTTGTCTCGAATAATCCATTCTCCGCTCATTAAGATCAGAGATTCTGTCAGTGAAGCATTCATTCAATTCATTGAATTCTACAATGCTGCTGACAATGTCCTTCTCGATTGAGAGCGCTGCTACTGCTCTTAGCAGCTGCTGACTCACAGCACGAAGCAGAAAACCTTCAGGTCCGCGTCAGACGATGTCGCCGGTATGGTAACAGTCACTATCAGGAGTTTCGTTGTCTGACTACAATATTTCTGCAAATCATTTAAGAATAGCGATTCCAGAAATTTCTAAACTCATTCCTCGTGTTTGATATCAGAACTTTTGTTCTCAGTTTATTGCCATCAAGGATGGGATTTATTTTGCAAGACGCCTGTAGCAATGTTTGCAGAAAGCGACCTGCATACAACACACACGTTTCGGAATTAAATAAATTTGCATCATATCTGGTAAATTAAAAGCTTTCAGCAACTTGAGCGACCATTTTATCTCACACTTCTTTCGAAAAAGCCGTTAGTTAATTCATTTTCCTGTCCACATCTCTGTGCAAGCTGCAGCAGCTCTCTGCATGTGGAAATCAGATACGTTAGCTCGATTATATTTTTGCAATCTTCTACCCCTTGTTGTACACGCAGTGGCTCAACTATTCATTTTTGTAATTGGCTGTACAATGCTGCAATGTTGGCACAGTGTGATTGTAAATACAGGCAACCAAAATTGAAATGATGGTGCCTTCATTTCAGTCGTTGCACTGTTGCTGAAATAATTATAGTGGTTTGTCGAGATGGAATCTCAGTGTTCTCCAGGCATTCTACAAGTCACTATTTTCATACACAACTTGCACAGTTCTTGAAAAACTAAGAATGTCACTAAAGTCAACGAAATAACTTCTAACGTCCCTATTTGCCTCTCTGCATAGGTTAAAATCAGATCCTGCGTTTCGGCATAAAAATGAACTACATAGGCATGTTCAAAATGTTTATTCAGAAGAGTCTGTGCACCTGAAAGACGACCACTCATGACACCTGTGCAATTGTAGCTCTGAAAAAATAACTATACTCTGATTTCTCTAAGCGATTGTCCTAAAGTTTTTGAACTCTGTTCGCGAGGTGTCTTTAATGTCAAAGACCTTGCTACAGATATCACGTTAGAGGAAACATATCTGACTATTATGATAAAAAGTGAAATTGTTGAAATCGCACTGTCGTACCTGCGCTAACTGGTACAGAACCAGTGAGAGCAATTTTCTTTTTTGCTCTGTCATAGTAAACATCCATCATACAATAAAGAATAAAATTTTGAATATGCTTACATGTGCCTTTGAAAACAGCAGCCTTCTAAAGATGATCGTTACCTACAGTATCAGGTCCAGCAGTGAAACCTAAATGAAATCTAGAAGACGTTGGGAAATTCCTGGATTTGATGAGTTGCTGCATCCATAATTTCCAAGAAGTGCAAGCTCAGAAACACAATAAACTACAACAGATCACAGAGTGTGTAACGATATTGGCGAATCTGATCATTGTGCCTAGAACCTGTGTATCGGGAGAATGACTGATGCATGCAC
This sequence comes from Schistocerca americana, assembly GCF_021461395.2. Taxonomy (NCBI): domain Eukaryota; kingdom Metazoa; phylum Arthropoda; class Insecta; order Orthoptera; family Acrididae; genus Schistocerca; species Schistocerca americana. The sequence goes on along the minus strand of NC_060124.1, from coordinate 547,671,105 downwards.
AGTGACAGATGGTCTGGAAGCGGGTTCATTCGGGTACGTAGTTCCAATTTTTATCCACCAGAGAACAGTAGTGCACAGACACATTCAAGAAACAGGTCAAGAGCACGTTTTTGCGAATTATTCTGTTTATTTCCTGAAGCCCTTTTGTTTATTTATCTCTGTACAGTTTTGTATATGCTTTTAGTAGTGTCAGTGATGCGTGAATGTGGTCTAAAGTAAACATGTAGATCACTGCTCTACTGAAGGACGTTGTACGATGGGGAATTTTTTAACATAATATGTCAAGTCAGTTTATGGTAAATGGAAAGCTAATTCGAGTGCAAATGAAAATAGTTAATAACTTAAAGTGTAAACAAAATATCAGAATGCTAAATATTTATTTCGGGAAAAAGTACAGTTCGAAAGCATGTTATTTGTTGATTGGTTGGTCATGAAATGCGCTGACTAACAAGAGAGAATAATGTTTTTCTATTGGCCTTAAAGAAAACTGACCAATCAGAACAGAGTATTCTTCGTTCCTCATTTCTCTTGGAGATACAGAAAGCTTTCAGCAGTCTAGAGTACTCGGAGCACAACCTTTCAATGGTACGGTCGTGTGTAGTAAGAGCTCCGAAGTAAGTTATAATTTGCCGGTTGTCGTTGTGCTACACTCCTCAAAAGTGCTTTAAGGTGAAGGCAATGTGCTTTTTAGAATGTACGGATTTTTAAACAATTTACTCTATGAGAAAAGACAGTAATATCGTGGCATATTGAGCAGATTGGTGACTAAAAACTTGCGTGCATTAGACACCGAAAACTTAATAGCATGGCGAGCATTTTCATTTAAGAACAATCCGTGCTTAGTGCTTAGTAGATTTCATGAAATACGTTAAGATAAACTTCCTAACGTGAATGAAAGTATTTTACGCATATTGTGTTAAGATTAGCACGGTCTTAGAAGTGTACATGTACAATATCAATGTTATGAATATAGCAAAGTTTTTGCATAAAAAGTTCTCGGTTTACTTGCCGCGTAAAATTTGGATAAAATCCCAAACTTTCGATGACTACCTCCGTCATCTTCGTCAGGCGTAAAACTGACTGTCGTGGATCGGTGAGGCTTCCGCTTATATAAGCAGTGGACGGTTTCTCATTGGCTGGATGACGTCACGGTGAAACCGATGCGTACTGAGGTGGCGGCCTCTATATCCATAGATTTTGTTTGTGCGCTTTATCCAGCGTTGATTGCAGCGCCATCCATCGCAACAGGCGGAGAACTACGAAGAATGTAAGAAGTCTCCTTTTTTTTTTTTTTTTTTTTTCATTTATTGAATTTCAACTCCCCCCGAAGGGGGTGGGCTGGCAGCAGCTTAGTATGCCGCTCTTCAGCCGACAGATTTTGTGACAAAGATCAAGAGAACAAATAATAAAAAAAAAAAACAGGCGATAAAATCGGAGACTTAGAGAGTAACAAGGCGAAAAGAAATCGTGGAACTTAAAACAACAACAGAGGGATGATGATGCTAAGAAAAATACATACGAAGCAGACAGGGAAAACAATAGACAATTAAAAAAACACGGCGACAGTCTGGATTCTTTTCGCAAAGGACATAAAATTCACACCTAGCGACAGCATGGTTTCTGTTCACAACACGAGAAAGACAAACAACACTGAATAGTCACTGGAACACTGCACTAAAAAGTGGGCAAATGTGACACCACAGTCGAGAGCAGGTGGGGGGAAACTGGACAGAAGGGGGGAAAACAAAAAAGGGGGAAAGGAGAGGAAAAGCGAAGGGGGGAGCCGGGAAAGGAGCTGAAGGAGGATGAGGACCCATAAGAGGGGTGGGGGGCAGACGCGACAGGGAGTGGGGTAGGCAGAGGAGGGGAATACAAAAGGACTGGGGGGGAGAAGGGAGGTAGGGAGAGGTTGAGTGGGGAGAAAACAGGACGGAAGGGAGGGGGGAAGAGGGAGCCCAGGGAAAGGACAGAGGAAAGGAGGGGGATTGAGGATCAGAGTTGATAGGAAGGATAAATGGAGGGAGAGAGGGCATCATCCGGGAGGGGGAGTTGACGGAAGCCACCTTGGGAAAGGAGATGGAGGGTGGAGAGATGGAGGGTAGGGGGGACACAACAGTGAAGACGTGGCAGGGGGCGGGGATGGGAGAGGAGAGGAGCAACCAGGGGGTGAGGGGGTTCGAGACGGCGGGAGGTGTAGAGGATGCGGATATGTTCGAGGAATAGGAGCAGATGGGGGAAAGGAATGAGATCATAGAGGATCCGCGTGGGGGACGGGAGGCGGATACGGAAGGCGAGGCGGAGTGCATGACGCTCAAGGATCTGGAGGGACTGATAGAATTTGGGGGGGGGCAGATATCCAGGCAGGACTGGCATAACAGAGGATGGGACGGATGAAGGATTTGTAGGTGTGGAGGATGGTAGAGGGGTTCAACCCCCATGTCCGGCCAGAGAGGAGTTTGAGGAGTCGGAGGCGGTTGTGGGCTTTGGATTGGATGGAGCGGAGATGAGGTATCCAGGTGAGGTGACGGTCAATGGTGAGGCCAAGGAAGGTGAGGGTGGGGGTGAGGCGGACAGGACGTGCACAGACAGTAAGGGAGAAACCCAGGAGCCGGAAGGAGCGAGTGGTACAACCTACGATGATTGCCTGGGTCTTGGAAGGATTGAGTTTCAGGAGCCATTGGTTACACCATGAGGAAGTCTCCCTCTGCGCTCTTTCTATATCAATTGCTCGCTTCCATGCATTGCTGAGTGCATAACTGGAATCTCTGTTGAAATTATTTTCACAGAGTCTAATTTCAACTGCTTCCCTGATGACAGAGTCCCAATAGTTTGAAGCGTGAGCAAGTAGTCTTGTTTCATCGAATAAAATCTTATGTTTATTTAACAAGCTGTGCTCAGCCACCGCTGATTTTTCTAGATACCTGTATTTCAGGTGACGCTGATGTTCCTCACTGCGATCGGCGGCAGTTCTTATAGACTGGCCCACATAACTTTTGCCACACTCGCAAGGAATGCTGTAAATTCCCGGTACTCTCAGGCCAAGATTATCTTTCACGGGTCGCAGCATTTCCTTAATCTTCCTGGGTGGCCGGAAGACTGGTCTGATTCCTTGCCGGCTCAGGACTCTGCCGATCTTGCTGGTCGTTGCACCGCAGAATGGTAGCCGCGCGATGTGTTGGTCCTCTTGATCTGTTCGAACAGCGTCCTTTCTTGGTTTCTTCGCCAGAGTAGATCTGATATCACGAACGGAATATCCATTTTTTATGAATACCGTCGTCAGATGGTTAATCTCGGAGCCGAGATGATCCTTGTCCGATATAGTCCTTGCTCTGTGTACCAAGGTGTTCAGCTTAGCTCTCTTCTGAGCTGGGTGGTGAAAACTACGCGCGTTTAGATATAAATCTGTATGCGTCGGTTTTCTGTGCACAGAATGTCCGAGACGTCCATCTGATTTTCGCTCCACCAGTCCATCTGATTTTCGCTCCACCAGTACATGTAAGAAGGATAACTTTCCATCCTTCTCCACCTCCACTGTAAATCTTATGTTCTGATGTATACCATTCAAATGTTCAACAAACTGCTGCAGTGCCTCGTTGCCATGTGGCCAGATTAAAAATGTATCGTCAACATACCTGAAGAAGCAGGATGGACGTACGGGAGCACTGTTCAACGCTCGTTCTTCGAAATCCTCCATGAAGAAGTTAGCTATGGCTGGTGACAGTGGCGAACCCATGGCTGTTCCGTCAATCATTTCATAATATTTTCCACCATACAAAAAATAGGTGGTCGTCAAAGTGTGTCGAAATAACTTCAGTATTTCAGGAGAGAAATGAGCAGCCAACATTTCTAACGTATCTTTGTAAACAAAGAGATCACATCTAGGCTGATCATGATGTCATTCGGACCTATCCTCATCTGCTTTATAATGTCAACATACATTTTTGAGTTAGTAATATGATGGCTACAGTGGCCGACTATAGGTGCTAATAATTTGGTTAAGTATTTTGCCAACCGATGTGTAGGAGACCCAATAGCACTAACAATAGGTCTCAACGGAACCCCATCCTTATGGACTTCGGGTAGACCATATAACCTGGGTGGCCTTGGTGCTCTTGGTCGTAGATTATTGACTAGTTCTTCTGGGAGGCCAGAGTTCTTCAGTAGCTCCCCTGTCTTCCTACTAAGTGCTGCTGTGGGATCCCGTTTAAGAATACGGTATGTGGATCTTCCAATAATATGGCCACTTTCTTATGATAATCGGTAGCATTGAGGATAACTGTGGCATTCCCTTTGTCGGCTGGTAGTACAACTAACTCTTCCTCCTTCCCCAACGATTTCAATGCCAGTTTCTCCACTCTGCTCACATTGGGCTTAGGAGGCTTGGCTGTTGCTAAAACCCGACTAGTTGCAAGCCTTACCTCATCTGCTGCCTCTTCAGGAAGTTTCCGAACCGCTTGTTCTACTCCACTGATAATCTCGGCCACTGGTAGCTTTTGTGGAGCTGGAGAAAAGTTCAGTCCCTTACTGAGAACCGAGATGGTGGCGTCGTCAATTTTCCTTGTCGGAGAAGTTGATAACAGTGCGATGTGCGTCGCTGGACCCAGAAGTTCCTTTTCCCGGTTTACGCGCACAAATTTATCAGCCTGTTAAGCTGTAGTCAGAGATTCCGGTTATGCACTCAGCAATGCATGGAAGCGCGCAATTGATATAGAAAGAGCACAGAGGAAGACTTCTTACATTCCTCGCAGTTCTCCGCCTGTTGCGATGGATGGCGCTGCAAGCCACGCTGGCTAAAGCGCGCAAACAAAATCTATGAATATAGAGGCCGCCACCTCAGTACGCATCGGTTTCACCGTGACGTCTTCCAGCCAATGAGAAACCGTCCACTGTTTATAAAAGCGGAAGCCTCACCGGTCCACGACAGTCAGTTTTACCCCTGACGAAGATGACGGAGGTAGTCATCGAAAGCTTGGGATTTTATCCAAATTTGACGCGGCAAGTAAACCGAGAACTTTTTATGCGAGGACTCCGTCGCGAAAGACTTCGTAGTCATAATAGCAAAGTTTTGCCAGTACTTCCACCTTTCACTCGAAATTAAGACCTTTTCCCGATTCTTGAAATACCGTACGATTCTGCTCGGCTTTCATACCGCCGATCTGCTGCAGCGAGTTCACTGGTATCTGCAGATAAACGACGGAAGGAGCCGCGCCGCCGCAGTGTCTTCCCATTGGCTGCCTACAAGCTCTGTCCAGTTGTTGTGTAAAACCGTTTTCCCTAAAATATTGTGATCTCGACAAATCCGTCATTTTTTCTTTTTTGTCTGCTGTGACAAATGTTTAAAATCATCAACACCTCATAACTAAGTACTTTTCTGTCGTAGAGGCAGAAGAACGGATGATTTTAAATTTGAAATTTTTATCCACTGTAATATTCTGTCAGATGAATATTTCTGTGGGATCCACTGCTCCGCTTGCCACAGGACGAACTGCCGCTTGCCCGTACTTTGTTCACTAAACGAGAGTGCGACAGGGCGAAGTGAAGGAAAACAGCATTAACCTGGGTCTCGTTCTCTTTGCTGTAGATCTTATTGACGATGATATTTAACTGAATGTCGCTGGATGTCTGTTTGTGGAATCCGTAATGATTTTTGTAGAAAATCTTCCTCGATCTCGAAGAAGGTCGTAATGCGTGATCATAAAACATGTTCCACATTTCCAGAACCGAACGGAGTCAGTAATATAGGCCAATAACTATGTGTGTTCTGTTGAAAACGCAGCTGACCTGCCATTTTTCCAGCCGCTTGGTGCCTTTCGTTGGTCAAATAACTACGAGAAGGTACTGTTAAAAGAGAAGCTATGGCCAGTGCCTCATTCTTCGGCTGAATGTATTCCTGTGTGTGATTTCTGTTTTAGAAGTACGAGAAATCTGCATACAGTAAAGGCATCCAATGGCTCAGCAAATGTAAGTTCTCATCGCTCTGCACAATAGTAAGGAACTGGTGCCACTGAAAGTGGGCATTTATGTTGGACAGGAAAAGTTAATTTGGGCTATCGCTTCTTGGATTATTCTCTTGTTAGTAAGTTGGCAACACCTGAAATCATTGCAGAAACAGCAGCATTTTGCACAGATGTCACAAAATTCAGACCTTATTGGTATCGAGCCTTCCGACAACATACACCCAAAGCGAAAACTATGGGAACGACAAAAGTGCATGAATCTCGGCGGGACACATACTCCTCATCAGATGCCTCCCGTATTACAAGCATGGAGATGTCTACCGCCAACAGGATGAAACGGAAAAATGTATCAACTGCAGAGGATGATGGTTGTTTCAGTAGACAACATTCTGTCGGCACGATACAATCCTCGTCAGTCACTGCAGTGCAGAACTGCAGTACTATGGAGTTAATTTAACGAGTAAAATAAACTGACTTGGGAAAGACAGAATGCAAGTGATGTGACAAAACAGTAATTGTCTCGTCCTGAAACTACGATATCACCTGTCGGGCTTGAACTGTGACGTATTGGTGTTGTGGCGGGTGACGTCACACGTGTGCGGAGCGTTGGTTTGTTTTCGTTGGGGCCGCTAGCTTTGTCACCTTATGCTGTGTTTGTTATCTGTATTGGATATACACATAGTGTTGCAGATTTTCATGGAGTGGGCATGTTACTGAATAAACAAGTTTAGTTACTTAAGAGAAAGATGAGTTTACGGTGTTCTCCGCTTACGCTCCTAATCAACTAGAGTTTAAACGTTATCTTTGGTTGTCTTGCTAACGTGAGTACACAGTGATTACAACTTATGTGAACTTCGGCACATATTTTTTTCAAAGGTGAGCCAACCTGTAATGTAATGAAATTAATAACTTAGTGAATAATAATAGTAATATTACTGCATAAGGAAATCTGATACATCAATAATTAAGAAAAACGTAAGTCTTCAAAAGTTTATTGAAAATGAAGACTGCTTATTCTAACGTTAAGTGTCAAGAACGTGATGTTAGTAATTGAAAGCAATGTACAAAGATGTAGCAGAACTAGTTGAGTTGGGTTGCCTACAGAATGAAGGCGCCAGATCCAGTTTAGCACGTAACAACTCACACAAAAAGTATTTACGAGTAATTTCAGGGATTTTGCAATTTTCTATTGAGCTGTATTGGTGAACAGATGTTACTGCATTTTGTCCATCTCGCAATTTAAACCTTTCTGTATCGGTATAGGAGTATTCGTTGTTGTTACCATATTTCGTTAACTTTCGCGATATTTGCTACCTGTACTGGTATTACTTTGTCGCTTTCTATACTGATATTTCTTTCTGTTCTCTGTATTTTTGTCTGGCTTTTAAGTTAGTTTATATTTATAGAGTGATATCTTCGATACCAGTTGAATTTATCTAATTTGATGCTTTACTTTTGCATTTTCGATGCAGACCTCTGCATGCTATTCTTCATCGTATTCTTCCGCTTGTTTTGTTTTGTATACGCGAGTATGTTTGGGGCTCTGTGGCTTTTACTTGAGAATATAACTTCCCAGATTCCCCTTAAGGCCCAATATTTATTATTTCGAATTTTTAAGTTTCTGAATTTATTTTTATATTTTGGTTTTATAGGAACTGTTGAATATGAGGTCCTAATCGCCATTTTTAAATCAAAGTTGTGTTGCATCTTGAGGCTAGTGATGATGTTATTTATCAAAGTGGACGGGTGTTATCGAAGGCTCTCGTCTTCCCCAATAATTCACCATACTTGAGACACAGTGCCGTACCCCCGGCCGCGAGGGTTCGCCCCTGTTTGGTCTTAGGAGGGGAGGGGCGCACACAGCGTCGGCTGTCACCTCCACATGAAATCACGTAATGCGTTTTTACGTCGCAGGCTGACAGTTATTGGACGGGCGAAGTAATTGCATCGGTTAAACGCTCGAGCGATGTGATGTGATGCTGTAACGACATAACAACACAAGTTTTCACCCCAGATGTAAGCATTCCCGTTATACAGTAGTAGGCAAGGATTCTGTAATTTCCTGCAGGCGATATTATCGAGTGCGCTACCGCCAAGGCACCCATGTTGATTAGTTTGATTCTGTTTAGAGCGAAGATAACAGAATATCTTGTAGTAGTGAATCCTGTCGTAGGTGTTCTACAGATGAGCAGGATGAAGCCAGTGCGTTGTCGACTTGGACTACTCTTACATGGGCTGAGTTACTTACGAGAGTGTATACTGTGGAAAGTCATTTAGACTTCTTATGGGAATTTTTTGGATTGTCACCGGGAGACGTGTGTGGAACTCTTTTAAAAACGACCAACATTTATTTCCCGTTTTATTTATAGGACTATTCTGCGAAATGTACGAAACTAGTACGATCAGGGAAAACACGTAGTTCGTTAGATGCCAACTGACGATACATCAGGGTATTATTTTGGTCCCGTCCTGGGTTAAAGAACACACGCTACTAGTCACTGTTATAGAAAGTTATTTAAGTACAATTACTGTTGGCGATTACTTTGATTTTCGCAGTGTTATGTGTTATGTGATTGTGGTGAATTTTACAAAATGCAGTAGCTTTGTTTTCACAGTTTGGCTTAGGAGGCCAAACGTTTCCTTGTGAGACGCTCACAGTTTCTCTGAGATATAGCTACAGAGTATCCGACAATCGCAGAGGAGGAGTGCTCCAAGCTGCAACTGATTTGGAAATTATTGTATAGTTCGAAATACTTTCACACTCGACAGCAAGGCCGGCCGGGGTGGCCGAGCGGTTGTAGGCGCTACAGTTGGAACCGCGCGACCGCTACGGTCGCAGGTTCAAATCCTGCCTCGGGCATGGATGTGTGTGATGCCCTTAGGTCAGATAGGTTTATGTAGTTCTACGTTCCAGGGGACTGATGACCTTAGCAGTTAAGTCCCATAATGCTCAGAGCAGTTTGAACCATTTTTTTCGACATCAAGAAGTCTCAACATTCCATTTATTGCGATGGAAACAGGAACTATTTGCAGGAAAAGTAGTTATATATGACCTAATTAACGAATAATAACTTACTACGTGTACATAGTGTTGTTAAGTAAAAGTGCAATAGTATTTGTTACATGGGACCTTTTCAGATTCTAGTAAAATAATACAAATAAGTGTAGCCATTCTGAAACTAAGACCGTATTTGAGCTCATAAATCCAAAGAAGAAAGGTTCTCAAGCTGCACTGGAGCGTTCTCATATAACGAGTTCTGACAGCTGCCATCTAACAACTATATGTGGAATTCACCTGAAACACCGCAAAAAGGGTAAAGTATCGTTATATGAATAACTACACCAGCAACAGAGATGTTCAAAAACTTTCACGAATTAGTAATTACATTCAGGAGATTTATCGATTTGCCTTGTGTTAATCCCCACTTATGAGTGAACCATGACTTTGGTTTTATTTCAGATACTTCACTGAACATTCAAATGGCCGTAGTAACACTCTCATAGAATTTAAACTTTCGCTTAAGTTTGCTTCAGATTTCATTTTTATTTCGTTTCATTATCCATCAGTTAATGTAAATCAACCGTTCACAAATTTAGCTAACTCTTACATCTTCGGAATATGAGATACCTATGTTCGTCCATCCATTTAACAAGTGAGTCGTCCAGTACTTTTAAATTTTACGGCTTCGTGCGCGGTGTTATATTAACGTTACCAGTTTCCACTTTGATGTAACAGATCAGAGTGCTCCCGATAGGATCGTCTACTCCCATGTAATGTTAGCAAACAGGGGGGATCGGTGAAGTTTTATTCCTATCGGACCTGAATAAGCTAAATTGCATCAGCTTATTTGTTGTGGTGGCAATATATTTAGGAAATACGTTAAAATGGTACATACCAGCAATCTACTGAACGAAATCACAAGAATAAACAAATTCAGGAGGTGTGTACCTAACGTTTTCGTAACTATTAGGAAGAGAGTTATTGAAATGTACTAGTCACAGTGCTGTTCAAGGTAGAATAAAAGTGTGTGGAGTTGGAGACGATGTATGCTTGTATTTAGCAGTAGCCGGTTTTGCTATCACATTATTCTGGAAAAAAAGATATTCCGGTCTGGCAGACCTTAAGCACAGTGTAACCAAGAACATTCTGAAAGTTATTTAGAAAACTGTGACGAATACAATTCACATTACTATTCCATTATCGTACTGCATAACACCGAGACAACTTAAAAATAAAATTTATTTTTTTCACGTTATTTTGTTTCCATATCTGTAAACTATCAAGTGCAGTACCGAACTACCTATTAATTTTATTTTATGTCACCTTATCCTAGTCTTTTGTGCTGTAGGCCGTGAGTTGTTACCTGCCATTTCCATTTTTTATGTATTCCTTCTACTGTTAGCAGCTACTATGAACTACATTGTGCTTTATCATAGAGACTAGAAAATACTCCTTCTTTTACTACTGAATTTACATGTGTGTACCAAACTTTTTCTCCTAAAGTTACTAGTCATTTCAGAAGTCTATAATATACAATATATTTCTAATCAGTTTTTATCTACGCATAATGTAAAGTGCAACTGACTAAAAATGGTGCAAATGTTAACAAAGTTATCATGAAATCATTACTGGGTTTAAGTCACACATCCTGATTTCGTCATATTTACTATGCAACAAAAATTCTCTGTATCACTTTTGCTTCTTTGGTGACTGCGTTATTATTTCACACAAAATTCCTTAGAGACATGTAAAGTAAGTAACTTATCATTGTTATCTAACGAAGTACGTTAAAATTCCCCAAATATTATTAAACTATTTCATTATTTTTGAGCCAGCATTACTGTGTCATTTTCTTCGGGTTGAAGTTAACTGTACAGCCATGAATATTGCGTAATACTCTAGACTGTGACAAAATCCTAGCGTGAAGATGATCCAGACTTATGTGCTGCGCATCTGGCTCATGTCGTACCCCCATAAATCTCCCAAACGACTCTTCTTTAGTTTTGGTGAAATAAATAAAAAATGAAATAAAAACGTGCCTTCTGCAACAGCATTTTCCTCTGCAACATTAGCCCCGAAAGTAAATTTTAACGTCATAACAAATCATAGTGCATAAGGGCCAAAGTATAAATAGCAGCGGTGATGAACTCTCTCTGAATCTTCAGTCGACCTTAAGGCACCATTAATTTCTTTGTTTACTCGTTTGAGGTTACATCCACATGCTAATCAATTGTTGTTTGCCAATGCAGTTCAGTGAATTGCAACATCAGTTTGATTACACTAAGCGTGCTTTGATTTATGTGTCCCATGCAAAGACACTCGCCATGCTTCTGTTATAAGCAGCATCTGAGTTTGTTTACATACCTACTACTTCATAAACAGGTACACAGACAAGCCAGAATGTTATGGCCGCCGATCTACTGTCGATATAAATCCGTTCAGGCGTTAGCAGCGACACATGGCGAGGAATGACTGCTAGTCAGACAAACACACGGTGCATGTTGTATATCACAAGGGCAAGAGCGTGATGGAATGGAGTGTGTTGAGCGATTCGATGAACACAGTCCCGATTTCCAGTTGATGTACTGGCTCTCCTATCTCGACACATCTAAACCCGATCGAAGACATCTGGGCACCCCTCCCCGGAATTTACGGATTTAGGTGACTTGTGTGTGCAGATGTGATGCCAGCTCCGTCCACTGACCTACCAAGGCTTCACTGCATCGCTGCCACGACACGTCCACGTTGATACCCGTGCCAGAGGTGGACAAACCGGCTGTTAGGTAGATGGTCATAATGTTGTAGCTGATCAGTGTAGTTTCTACGTTAAATTGTAGACAGTCGTCAATGAGTGAAAAATGTATGCTGAGGGCTTCAAATGTTGATTACCTTTTAGTTCCTGCGTGTGGAGGGCAATATTACTTGTGGCTCACTAGTCACTCTAGTCTTTTGAGTGTTATCATTAATGTCATTGATTTTCCTACTCTTTTTGAATTATACTTAGTGTCAATGATATTTCTGTTAAACGTAGTTGGCAAATGTTAATGTTGCACAAAACGGTTTCTTCCATTTTCATCGACGGGGAGGTAATGACAGATGCAGCTCGCATCGGGGACAGACTCGAACGAGTTTTATTCCGAAGAACCTTCCATTTGTTTCCATTAATCTACTAAGAGGAACCACCGAAATGTAGATCTTGTTGGTCGGAAGAGAATATGAACCACAGTCAACCCCAATGCGAGTCGCCTACATCATCACAACACTGCCTGTTGCAAATAAAACAAATAACGAGACTTGTTATATCATCAATCCAAAGGTTTATTCGATTGGGAACTGTGGTTTCAGGTGGTATTGGCTGCGGTATCGCGGTCGCACATTTTAGCAGCCAGACGGTCTTCTCCAGACGTCGCGTTGGTGGCCACGCGTCAACACATTCAGCATCTGGCATGGCGGCTCTCAAGAGCTGCGCGGTGTGATGTACAGACCTCCTAGGTGGGCGCGGAGGACACCGGAGTGATCTGCCGACAAATATAAATTACAAAATTATAAACGTCGCCCTATTATGGTAAGTTGATATAACATCTGCAAAGGAAAGTGCTAAATTATCGTAGGACCACATGTTAATAAATGGTCATTTTCTGTATCCATAGAAGGGATGTTTCTATCGCGCCAACTCATGAACCCTAGAATACTAATTATCGCAAATATGAAAATTACGACAGTGAATGTTTGCTTATTTACTCCTCCTGGAGTGTGATCTATTGTGGTGAAGTGATCTACTAAATTATTGCATCATGATGGTAGATAGTTGTCACAAGGATCAGAATATTTGTGAGTTAGTCGATATCTCACGCAGACGCATGTATTATCCACACCTGAACTATATTCATTAAGGAACGGAGAGAATTGTGACTGTTGCTAAATCCATCCATACCAAAATAGTAGAGTTTCTTAAAACTAGTTGTGTAAATGTTCAGTTCAAATTCGGAGAACCTCAAGGATAAATATGGGACAGAAAAATAAACGATCATGCAGCATAAGAAATGGGATTAACATACCAAGTATAATCGTGGGAGGCTGAAGGTGAAACTGCGCTGAGAACTTGATAACTGTTATGGCCGGGAGGGGACATAGGGGAACGCTTTCTGAAAGGCTCTCCCTCATCTGAAAGTGTAGGCAACGGTATTGTATGTACCATTGATTCTTGAGTTTAAGTATGTCTTACCAATACTAGAGCTAAAAGATACGTATGCCGCGAAAGGATTTTGTATCTGATCAGAGTTCACAATTGGTATAAAAGAACAGCAGTATATGGGTACCGAGAAAGTTTATGGGTCGACCAAAGAAATTTGTAGCCATGGTGATATATCTAAACTGACACCATTTCAGTTATATTACAAATCGTAAAACTCTATACTCGAATAATATCTTGAAGATTCCCCTTCTGAAGGGAGCTACCATGTGATCATGAAACGAGAAATACTCTTAGAAACCAAAATCTGTTGTCCTTTACACAGATCGAAGTACCACTCACCGTAACAGCACCGCCTTAATCCTCCTCCTGCAGCCGTCCCTGCAGCAACTCCACGAAAAAGGCGTCCAGTGTGAACTGACGCTCCTGTTGGAAAAGATCTTATTAATTTCATGTTATCTAACACGTGAAGTGATTCACAATTTGTGCTAGTTCCTGTCATATAAAAGTATAACGAATTGTAACACTTACCACAAATTAGCACGGTTCAGGTATCGAAATTAAGAATATAGTAATTCAATTTAGTATCCAACTAACGCAATTCGTTTCACATCTCAGATACTATTAATACTAACAAGTAACTAATATCCCATTATCTTTAACATTTTCTGTGTACGACTGGTTAATGATGTGCTTCTGAGAGTATGCCGTGTTGTTGTTCCCGCTTTACGGTCAACATGTCAACAAGTGACCGAGCCATTTTCTTCAGATCGTGAGACGTTTCCTGACTGATATGAGTCAAGCAGAGAATACATTACTGCAAAGTTCGCAGCACATGAAGTTGATGGCTAGGACGTCCGATGAAGTATTGTGCACAAAATGAACACAACAATTCGGCCTAACACCCGGAAGCAGACCAGTAACTAGTACCATCTTCGAGAGTAAGTTATCATGTAATGAGAAAACGAGAAATTCATTTTGAAACCAAATGCTACTATTCCTGATATTGTTCGCATTTATACTAACCGGAGCAGGACGGACTTCTTTCTCTTCCTGCAGCCGCTTCTGCAGAATCTCCTCAAAAAACGAGTCCAGGGTGAACTGACGCTCCTGTAAGGAAAAGCACTTATTAGTTTGATTAGTCGTAGAGCATGCTTGGTAATTCAGAGATAGCAATAGTTCTTTACATATACATGTGTTACAAATTCTTACATTTATTTCGAATTTTTGGCCTAGAGGCAGTGATAGTGAGTATTCACTGACTATCTGTAGTATCAGCTAGAAATCTTTTCTTCCGACATTCACTACCATTATCCTACGTATTATGAGTTGAACTGGAATGACAGAGACCAACAATGTAACTTCTTGAGCCACGGTCTTTTTATTACGAGCTCCTCCTTGTTCTTTGTCTGTTAAGAAAAGTAAATGGGACTGTAACAAGTTTTGTTAACAGTTCCTGTTTCTCTGTTCTCTGACTACACTGTACATTTCCTTTGGTCAGTCTCATATTAAACACTGTCAGCAGGTAACTGTTTGGGCAACCAGATGGTCTGCAATGTCGTCTTCAACCAGTCGATCGCTTTGGCAGCATATTTAGTGCGCCCCTGCCCTTAGAATATTTTTCACCATAATTCTTTTCAAATGGAGAGGGATGTTACCTTTCTCAAGCATCTCACATAGTTATTTGCTCAGTGTTGACAAAGACCACACTTAATTTATCGGAATGATAAATGGTTATAATCAACTATCCATGTCTGGGGTCAGTGTTAAGTTTAATGGGCTTCAATACAATTGTCAGAATTGTTTAAACAACATTCAGGTTCGATTATCAACATTAGCTTACCTAATGCGACAAGTCCGGATATATTGTGGTAATAACACGGAGGAGAGGATCTAGGGCCAGTGGGATCCAGAAGAGCAGTATGCTAACCACATGCTCCTCCATACAGTGACGTCTATCGTCTGACGATGACGAGGCGGTCGATCGGTACCTTTGGAACTTCAGAGGAATGATTGGACGGAGTTAGGTAGTTAGGTGGTATTTTATATAATCGTCACAATCATCACTCCTGCAGAGATGCCTATCTAAGACGTGTTATTTACAATGACGTGTCACATGGGATGTTTATAACAAAAAAATATTCATTTACAGTAAATCGTGACAGTCTGTAATATCAACTGACCACGTTATGTACAATCTCTTAGATCTTAGACTTTACTGCTTTGCGTGCTATGTCACTGCAATATAACGTGGCTCACCTTT
The DNA here is from genome assembly GCF_021461395.2 of Schistocerca americana. Classification (NCBI taxonomy): domain Eukaryota; kingdom Metazoa; phylum Arthropoda; class Insecta; order Orthoptera; family Acrididae; genus Schistocerca; species Schistocerca americana. The sequence goes on along the minus strand of NC_060124.1, from coordinate 547,655,692 downwards.
ACAGTACCTCGAACAGCGACCAAGTTGTTCTCCAGTGGCAGACCCTCGTCTTTCTCCCCTCCCAAACACCGGGAGAAAAACTTCTTCATGCGGCGGAACATTGCTGTAACGATAACAAACAGCACATTAGACATGACCAGACCGTGTCTACGAGTAAGTTTTGCAGCAATGTCTCACAAGTCGATCGCAAGAAAACCCTGGAGCCGTGACGACATGTCTGTAACATTAGCTTTTGTAAAAAAGCAGCTGCTTGTATCAAAAACGACATGTACAGTCTATATAAATGATTGAGATTATACATTTTTTACTAGTCGAGAATTAGTTACTTTAATTTAGTGTCAGTAATACGTAGAGCATGAATCAAAACAATAACGGTTATTAGAAGTTTAGCAATCGCGTGTTCATTAAGTGGTACTTGTACTCTGAAAAGAATAAATTTGTTTTGATAGCAACTAGCTGAAAGCTTATCTATTAGACTAAATTTAACTAGCAAGTCATTACAATACTACAATAGTTTCGCCGGCCGGTGTGGCCGTGCGGTTCTAGGCGCTTCAGTCTGTAACCGCGTGACCGCTACGGTCGCAGGTCCGAATCCTGCCTCGGGCATGGATGTGTGTGACGTCCTTAGGTTAGTCTGGTTTAATTAGTTCTAAGTTCTAGGCGACTGATGACCTCAGAAGTTGAGTCGCATAGTGCTCAGAGCCATTTTTGAAAGAGGTAAATCGAGTGAGATCAAACATTGCAGATTGGACGGCGCATCATGATAATGCCCCATGCCACATGGCCACTTCCATCACGGATTTTTTGACTTCAAAAGGCATTCCTGTTGTTCCACAGACCCCCCCCCCCCCCCCCATTCACAGAAACATGGTATCTGTGACTTGTTTGTTTTTCCAATTTTGGAAAATGTCTTAAAAGGATTTCATTTTGGGACTCTGGAGAACATTTAAGAGCGTATGACCGACATGGCAAAGGCCCTTCCAGTTGAAGGCTTTCTACGCTTCTACCGATACTGAGGAACAATGACTTCGCCGGCCTATAGCTGCCGATGGGAACTAATTTGCAGGAGACATTATTGTCGTTTGAAAGAAATAAAACCTTGGTATATTAGAAATCAGTCTCACTGCTTTTCTCACACGCCTCATACTCCAAGATATTGATTCACATATCTTGCGTAACAGAAGAGAAAAACTCTTTTGTTAAGCTGCCAGCTTCCCTCGATACGATGCAGTGCACTTGCCAGGAGTTCCAAAACTAAATTTCTCTTCACACACGGAAAAAATTTCCAGCAACACTAATCTCCAGCATCGCAGGGAGTACGTGTGCGTAATTCACAAGAGAGTAAGATTGCTTACAGCGTCATCATTGTAGAACTAAGCATTTAATTTGATAATACATGATGCATGGGCACGAACTTCGCCAAAAACAAAGTACAGAAATCTGCCTCTAAAAGTAAACATCCAACCTTTGAAACTGCATAAAAAAGTAAGACAATGTTCTATTTCACACTGCATACCGTTAGTAACGGCATGTTCTGAGATGATACCACTCTCCAGCACCCGCATCAATTTTCCAGTAATTCTCCGCTATATACTCAGCCATTAACAAGTTTATACGATATTCTGTATGACAAATAAATAGGTGGTAGTTAAACGAACGGCTCATACCACTTGCAGCACAACGCAGCTCGCTCTGAAGCTGGGCGTTCACTTTGCTGAAAGTTTCTAAAGCTCCTCAAGAACTTTAAAATGTTTCGCTAAATGTGCTCGAAACACAAAATGCAAGACTGCAATACTTAATTCACAACTGATGCTCCTTACATTCAATAACTCGCAGAACGAATTCGTATGGATACTTCGAGTACTCCAAAGAATACGGAAGTAATTGCTACACAACGGACCACAACGGTTTACGTGAGATGGCATTGTTGTTTAAATACCCAATATCCTCCCCTGGTAGCTAGTCAGCGAGACGAAAGTCATACCTAACGACACGAGTTCGATTCACGGCTGTGTCGGGAGATTTTCTCGGCTCAGGGACTGGGTGTTGCGTTGCCCATATCATCGTTATTTCATCCCCATGGACACGCAAGTCTCCGAAGTGACGTCAACTCAAAAGACTTGCACCAGTCCAATGGGAGGCCTTAGCCTCACGGCATTTCCATTTTATCAGTAAACCGAAATCCCAGTAAAGCAATAACGTTTAGCAACGTGGATATAAATGTTAGACAACCACTGAAACAAAATATTATATAAGTCAATTGTACAATTCAACTTCTCATAAAATAGCATGGAAGCATAACGACGTCGAATGCTGATGCCCTCGATCCCGCTTTTAGTCATGTATTGAAATGTTATGTCACGCGTAAAAATTGATTCCTTCAGCGCATGTGACTTCCACCAGATTCGACGTCCGTTTGTGTGATTCCACTAATTGTTTCCTAGTGTAGTGATTTTCTATATTGAAACCTGGTTGTCAAGGGAAGGCCGTAATCATTTACTATTGGTTGCCTTTAACAGTTACACACATTTATTATTAAAGAAGTAGTTCCAGACTCAACAATAAATTAAAAAATACCACGCTTTATTAATGAAGGAATAAACGACAGTGTAAATAATAGTGTTTTCAGTGCGTTACAATTTAGCAAATCACCATAAAATCCTGATACTGATAACGTTTAAAAAGAGAAAAACAAGGCGCTATGATGATGACAGAAGGCCTTACACTCCAAGAAAGACAGTAAATTAAGAATGTTTAAGAACTCGCTGCAATTACAACTTACAGGTATTGAAATATTAAACGTAAGAGCCCACAAACACAGTAGAAGGTATCAGACGCCAGGAATGGCTGAAAATAAGGTTTTAAGGCTTACTACTAAAACAGCAATATCCAATTAATTTTTCACAACAAGTGACCACAATCATGACTGAAGTCCTTACACGCCAGGAACGGCAATTATATAAAAAATTTAGAGACCTACTGTAAAACAGCAAATAAAAGCAAAGGTTAATTAAAAGAAACAAGCAATTGACTACGAAACAGGTGAAATAATATGATGGTAATCTTGTAACACAACCCTTACACTGCTAGATTTATTCCAGAGGCAGCCAGAGTTATTAACTAGACATACGTAACGTTTTAATGTAGGCATTACAGGGTATGGTAATTAATAATACAGTAATAAAACACAAGGACCAGTGACAGACCTCTGAGAAGGTCCGGCAACAAACACTTTCCTGTGCGATGGAGCAACACGCCAAAGCCGGAACCGTCGGAGTGCACTACGCCCCCAGAATACTGTGCTCAGAGCTTAGAGAATGAGAAAGGGAACACTGCCACCAGAGTAGAAGAATCACAAACGGCCTACAATCAAGAAAGCTGTCAAAACTACACACCTTACCGGACGGCAGCGGCAGGACGAGGAAACGTACACTGTTGTTACATACACTAACCCCCAGGGCAGGTAACTGGGGCGTTAGCGGCCACCAGGCAGGAAAAATACCGCTGGTTGAACTTAATTTGTAATAAACTGAACGCAGTAAATAGTAATAAGAACTCGAGGAAAGCTAATCAGATCCACCTTCCCCAAGCACTCTACTCGCTGCTCTTTGCCTCAGCGACACTACGAGCAGCAACATGAACCCAAGTCACTGGAGAATCACGAGATGTCACAATGGTGGAAGTTTCTCAGCTTCAATTGAAATTTACCCATCTTAAAGCCTGCAGGATCTGCTTTACGATGAGGTCGTACACCCTCGTGACCACAGCCCTTCCATCTGGCAGTCCATGAGCGCTGCCAGCGGTCCCGGCGTGTTCTAGCACTGGGCGGACGTGGCTCCTCCTGAGTATCCAACCGATCAGCCACACTCACACGACACGGAAAAACATCCACGCCGCCCCAAAGATAGGGCAATAAATTACTACATATAGATAACCGCCGCTGCTGCCACTAGCGGACCGGAAACGCTTGTGAAACGAGTGGCGCCAGACAAGACGAGAAGAAGACAAACAACCTCAACCATGTCAACTAAAGGATACGGTCTGGATTGCAATGGAGGGTGGAAACCTACAAACAGCACCAACGCGAGCACCAGCACGGCTCATATACCCTTCGATTAATCTCCTCATCGCGAAAATGGAAGACTTCCCAATGCGACGCATCACATGCCTCATACATATTTTTATTGGCCTCGTCCATGTTTTTTACTACTTTGTTAATACAATCAAATTATAAATTGAACGAGTGTCCTTTTACACAGGGTGGTCCATTGATAGTGACTGGGCCAAATATCTCAAAAAATTAGCATCAAACGAAAAAAACTACAAAGAACGAAACTCGTTTAGCTTGAAGGGAGAAACCAGATTGCGCTATGAATGGCCCGCTAAATGGCGCTGCCATAGGTCAAACGGATTTCAACTGCGTTTTTTAAATAGGAACCCCCATTTTTATTACATATTCGTGAAGTACGTAAAGAAGTATGAATGTTTTAGTTGGACCACTTTTTTCGCTCTGTGGTAGATGGCGCTGTAATAGTCACAAACGAATAAGTACGTAGTATCACATAAAATTCCGCAGTGCGGACGGTATTTGCTTCGTGATACATTACCCGTGTTAAAATGGACCGTTTACCAACTGTGGAAAACGTCAATATAGCGTCGATGTATGGCTATAGTGATCAAAATGTCCAATGAGCGTGAGCTACGTATGCTGCTCGGTATCCTGGATGACATCATCCAAGTGTCCGGACCATTCGCCGGATAGTTGCGTTATTTAAGGTAACAGGAAGTGTTCAGCCACATGTGTAACGTCAGCTACGACCTGCAACAAATTATGAAGCCCAAGTAGGTGTTTTAGCTGCTGTCGCCGCTAAACCGCACATCAGTAGCAGACAAACTGCGCGAGAATCGGGAGAGGTGTTGAGAATGCTACATCAACATTGATTGCACCCGTACCATATTTCTATGCACCAGGAACTGCATAGCGACGACTTTGAACGTCGTGTACAGATCTGCCACTGGGCACAAGAGATATTACGGGACGATGACAGATTTTTTACACTCGTTCTATTTAGCGACGAAGCGTCATTCACCAACAGCGGTAACGTAAACTGGCATTATATGCACTATTGCGCCATCTCTCACAAAGGGAAAACAGTGGTCCACCAAAAAAATTCATATTTCATTACGTACTGTACGAATATGTAATAAAACTGGTGGTTCCTATTTAAAATAAAACAGTTGATATCCGTTTGACCTATGGCAGCGCCATTTAGCAGGCCAACCATAGGGCCATCTGGTTTCCTCCTTCAAGCTAGACAAGTTTCGTTCTTTGTAGTATTTTCGTTTGACGCTTATTTTTTGAGATATTTGGCCCGGTCACGATCAGTGGACCACCATGTATATTTTAATTGAAGTTCTCCTAAAAAGAATCATTTTAAAAGGCGAACTACAAAATAAGCTAGGCGGGGTTTGGGAACAGAGGCCCAACATGCTGCCTTGAAAGGTACTCTTCCGTTCTGGAACTTTTCCTTGAATTCCCAGGCGGAAGGATACTAGCCGCAAGATAAGATGCTGCATAGATTCTCCGTACGGTCGCCAATGCGATGTCGAGGCAGGTGTGGAGGCAGCAGAGGGAGGAAGTCTCCTTGTCACCGAGTCCTGCCTGCTGTTTCGACGTCCTGAGCTACCAACTTCAGGTCAAGCTTGATCAGATCACAGTTGGAGATTTTCGCAGCAGCTGGCGTCATACTAAATTACCCACGGAGCTGATGCAAATCGTAACTATAGGTACCTGTCGTTAGATAAGATTAGAAAAGTCTACATTTCAACAACATTGGTTTGTAGCATTATGTTACAGTCTGTTAAGCAGAAAATCTCCTGCTCACTCTCCATTGCCACCATACGCCTACCGTCATATCACTCAGTTATCCTTTCAAAGCGGACGTTCTACAATACAGTACCATGCAGTGGAGAGCTTCACTCTTATAACAATGCATGCATATTTCACGTTGGAAAGCAACAAGAAATTTTTAACGTTATCAATGCTAGACGATCTGTTTCAGTAACTAATGAAAGTACAAATAGTGTTATCATTTCAAATTTGTTCGGTGGTTCAGAAAGTAAGTATCAGTCTAGGCCACAGGGTTCTATCCTAGGTATGTCAGAAGCATTTTTTTTTTTTTTTTACATTTACCGCTTCTTTCAAGTTCGACAATGATTTCTGTTAATGTGATAAATGCGAGGTTTGTCTATGGCGTGTATTCCATGTTAAACTGCAGAGCCACCTGTAACAGACTCGCTAAATCAATTAAAAGAATGGAGGAAGCCACACTACCAAACAACTACAGTGTTCGAACCAGCTTTCGTATTGAAGATTCGAGTTTTACTATTACATTTATACATTACATCGATTATCCTTGTATACTTCAGTAATATTTTTAAATACATTTGAGTGATTAGCTGAGTATACACTTCTTTCCCCTCAGAGCGAAGGAATGAAATTATGCTAAACAAAATTTCCTTCTTTTTAGATTAAATAACACAATGGGATTATGTGTTACATAATACTCTGGAAAGCATAAATAAAAATTTTATTCCTTATCTTCTTTTTACTAAAAACATTAAATCTGTCGTACAAGACGTACTGTTGTTGTTATGGTTTTCAGTCCGAAGATTAATTTGATGCTGCTCTCCCCCCCTACTCTCACATAGCTGCAAAACTACTGTAAATTGCATCCAGAAAAACCGGTTGTTGTCTCAGGTAGGGTCCTATCAACCAATCCCAGATATATCCTGGTATAAAACATGTGGAAACAAAATACATTATCTGTCGCCTAAAGGGACACTATTTTTTTTTCTCAGATGTCGAAGTCCGAAACTTCATGTCATAGCTGACAAAAGGCGGCAGTGTCTGACGACGCAATAAATGCATCAGTTTCTCTTTAAGGGGACCTGGACGTGCACGGGCTGCGTTTTCATAGCTCGCTCTCAGTGCACATTACTCTTCATCTACAATGAATAACATTAACTCAAGCTGTATAAGGATATTTATTAAAATATCTCCTACAGTTTAAGAATTACAGTATTTTGCCTAAAAGGTGTTTTTATAATACACTTCCCATTCAGGTACCATTTTCGGTCCATCATCAGTCTAATAGCATTCAGACTGTGACAGACTGCTGTCAACATTCACAGGAACACATTATGCCTCTCGTTTTGTAGTTTGGAGTATGTCTGAGGAAATAGGAAAACCCTTATTATACCACATTATTATTTTGTCTAAAAAGTACCGCTAAAATTATATACAGAATGACAAACATAGATCATTTCTGCGATGTGTTACGCACAATACAAAGATGCTATCCCATTCTTCACTTGAGGGAAACTTGGTGAACATGGATGAAACCATTGAGAAGTTATATGTACCCAATGTTCTAAAACGTAGTTTCGAGAAAATGAGAATAGAATATTCACAGTGTTTTTGACGCATCGTATGCCTCTTTCAGAACATTCCAGCAGCATAATCTTCCTGGCCAGCTGCTTCTTTATCATCTGTAGACTTCTTCAGGGGCCTTTTCCTTACACTGGCTTCCACAGCTTCAACTACTCGCTGACAATCTATGGCAGTCAGAGCAGCTATCTTATTATTTGCTGGCTGGATGCCTAATTTGTCCATTACTTTTATCCTGATGGTTACACCACCATTGAAACACATGACAGCATCCATCGCACCCATTTTGAGTACTGTCCATCCAACAAACACTGTTTTTCGCACCTGTTGCCACACGCAGATGTTGAAACTCTCATTAGGGTTTTGTGTACGGCCATGTAGACAATTGCTGAGTACTTTTGTATCTGAAAGGTCCCTGCATATTGGCTTTATTGTTTCCATGACTGTGGCAGGCAAGAAATGTATATGGTGCTATTCCTTGCCTGTCGCATGAGCGTGGCTGGTTTGCAGACATTTGTTCAAAGAGCGTTTAAGACCAAATCAACAACTGAAATGTAGATAAAAAATACATTTTTTGAAAAGGGATAATATTGTCTTTGAGATGGTGACAAGAATTGTTTTCGAAAATTTCAGACATTTCAAGTCCATATCCACTTAACAATTAGACATATCAAGTAATCTTTTTAAAAAATTAAAGAAAATACGACGCAACATGAAGGAATTATGCCAATGGCGCGGAAATCAGTAGAAGTGATGTTCATTTACAGACAAATGAAGGAGTCCCATTTCAAAAACTGAATGGTTTATTCACGAGAAAGAGCTACACAAATTGAGCAAGTCTGTAAGAAAATTATCTAGGTCTGGCGCTTATGCAAGTAGCTGTTCGGCTGGCATTGATTGATAGGCTTGTTGCATGTCGTCCACAGCGATATAGTGCTAAATTCGCTCCAATTGGTGCTACAGATGAGCAAAAGTCAGAGTTGTTTGTAGGGCCCTGCCCATGTTGTTGTTGTTGTTGTCTTCAGTCCTGAGACTGGTTTGATGCAGCTCTCCATGCAACTCTATTGTGTACATCTACATCTACATCTACATCTACATTGATACTCCGCAAGCCACCCAACGGTGTGTGGCGGAGGGCACTTTACGTGCCACTGTCATTACCTCCCTTTCCTGTTCCAGTCGCGTATGGTTCGCGGGAAGAACGACTGTCTGAAAGCCTCCGTGCGCGCTCTAATCTCTCTAATTTTACATTCGTGATCTCCTCGGGAAGTATAAGTAGGGGGAAGCAATATATTCGATACCTCATCCAGAAACGCACCCTCTCGAAACCTGGCGAGCAAGCTACACCGCGATGCAGAGCGCCTCTCTTGCAGAGTCTGCCACTTGAGTTTATTAAACATCTCCGTAACGCTACCACGGTTACCAAATAACCCAGTGACGAAACGCGCCGCTCTTCTTTGGATCTTCTCTATCTCCTCCGTCAACCCGACCTGGTACGGATCCCACACTGATGAGCAATACTGAAGTATAGGTCGAACGAGTGTTTTGTGAGCCACCTCCTTTGTTGATGGACTACATTTTCTAAGCACTCTCCCAATGAATCTCAACCTGGTACCCGCCTTACCAACAATTAGTTTTATATGATCATTCCACTTCAAATCGTTCCGTACGCATACTCCCAGATATTTTACAGAAGTAACTGCTACCAGTGTTTGTTCCGCTATCATATAATCATACAATAAAGGATCCTTCTTTCTATGTATTCGCAATACATTACATTTGTCTATGTTAAGGGTCAGTTGCCACTCCCTGCACCAAGTGCCTATCCGCTGCAGATCTTCCTGTATTTCGCTACAATTTTCTAATGCAGCAACTTCTCTGTATACTACAGCATCATCCGCGAAAAGCCGCATGGAACTTCCGACACTATCTACTAAGTCATTTATATATATTGTGAAAAGCAATGGTCCCATAACACTCCCCTGTGGCACGCCAGAGGTTACTTTAACGTCTGTAGACGTCTCTCCATTGATAACAACATGCTGTGTTCTGTTTGCTAAAAACTCTTCAATCCAGGCACACAGCTGGTCGGATATTCCGTAGGCTCTTACTTTGTTTATCAGGCGACAGTGCGGAACTGTATCGAACGCCTTCCGGAAGTCAAGAAAAATAGCATCTACCTGGGAGCCTGTATCTAATATTTTCTGGGTCTCATGAACAAATAAGGCGAGTTGGGTCTCACACGATCGCTGTTTCCGGAATCCATGTTGATTCCTACATAGTAGATTCTGGGTTTCCAGAAAATGACATGATACGCGAGCAAAAAACATGTTCTAAAATTCTACAAGAGATCGACGTAAGAGATATAGGTCTATAGTTTTGCGCATCTGCTCGACGACCCTTCTTGAAGACTGGGACTATCTGTGCTCTTTTCCAATCATTTGGAACCCTCCGTTCCTCTAGAGACTAGCGGTACACGGCTGTTAGAAGGGGGGCTAGTTCTTTCGCGTACTCTGTGTAGAATCGAATTGGTATCCCGTCAGGTCCAGTGGACATTCCTCTATTGAGTGATTCCAGTTGCTTTTCTATTCCTTGGACACTTATTTCGATGTCAGCCATTTTTTCGTTTGTGCGAGGATTTAGAGAAGGAACTGCAGTGCGGTCTTCCTCTGTGAAACAGCATTTGGAAAAAGGTGTTTAGTATTTCAGCTTTACGCGAGTCATCCTCTGTTTCAATGCCATCATCATCCCGTAGTGTCTGGATATGCTGTTTCGAGCCACTTACTGATTTAACGTAAGACCAGAACTTCCTAGGATTTTCTGTCAAGTCGGTACATAGAATTTTACTTTCGAATTCAATGAACGCTTCACGCATAGCCCTCCTTACGCTAACTTTGACATCGTTTAGCTTCTGTTTGTCTGAGAGGTTTTGGCTGCGTTTAAACTTGGAGTGGAGCTCTCTTTGCTTTCGCAGTAGTTTCCTAACTTTGTTGTTGTACCACGGTGGGTTTTTCCCGTCCCTCACAGTTTTACTCGGCACGTACCTGTCTAAAACGCATTTTACGATTGCCTTGAACTTTTTCCATAAACACTCAACATTGTCAGTGTCGGAACAGAAATTTTCGTTTTGATCTGTTAGGTAGTCTGAAATCTGCCTTCTATTACTCTTGCTAAACAGATAAACCTTCCTCCCTTTTTTTATATTCCTATTAACTTCCATATTCAGGGATGCTGCAACGGCCTTATGATCACTGATTCCCTGCTCTGTACATACAGATTCGAAAAGTTCGGGTCTGTTTGTTATCAGTAGGTCCAATATGTTATCTCCACGAGTCGGTTCTCTGTTTAATTGCTCGAGGTAATTTTCGGATAGTGCACTCAGTATAATGTCACTCGATGCTCTGTCCCTACCACCCGTCCTAAACATCTGAGTGTCCCAGTCTATATCTGGTAAATTGAAATCTCCACCTAAGACTATAACATGCTGAGAAAATTTATGTGAAATGTATTCCAAATTTTCTCTCAGTTGTTCTGCCACTAATGCTGCTGAGTCGGGAGGTCGGTAGAAGGAGCCAATTATTAACCTAGTTCGGTTGTTTAGTGTAACCTCCACCCATAATAATTCACAGGAACTATCCACTTCTACTTCACTACAGGATAAACTACTACTAACAGCGATGAACACTCCACCACCGGTTGCATGCAATCTATCCTTTCTAAACACCATCTGTACCTTTGTAAAAATTTCGGCAGAATTTATCTCTGGCTTAAGCCAGCTTTCTGTACCTATAACGATTTCAGCTTCGGTGCTTTCTATCAGCGCTTGAAGTTCCGGTACTTTACCAACGCAGCTTCGACAGTTGACAATTAGAATACCGATTGCTGCTTGTTCCCCGCATGTCCTGACTTTGCCCCGCACCCGTTGAGGCAGTTGCCCTTTCTGTACTTGCCCAAGGCCATCTAACCTAAAAAACCGCCCAGCCCACGCCACACAACCCCTGCTACCCGTGTAGCCGCTTGTTGCGTGTAGTGGACTCCTGACCTATCCAGCGGAACCCGAAACCCCACCACCCTATGGCGCAAGTCGAGGAATCTGCAGCCCACACGGTCGCAGAACCGTCTCAGCCTCTGATTCAGACCCTCCACTCGGCTCTGTACCAAAGGTCCGCAGTCAGTCCTGTCGACGATGCTGCAGATGGTGAGCTCTGCTTTCATCCCGCTAGCGAGACTGGCAGTCTTCACCAAATCAGATAGCCGCCGGAAGCCAGAGAGGATTTCCTCCGATCCATAGCGACACACATCATTGGTGCCGACATGAGCGACCACCTGCAGATGGGTGCACCCTGTACCCTTCATGGCATCCGGAAGGACCCTTTCCACATCTGGAATGACTCCCCCCGGTATGCACACGGAGTGCACATTGGTTTTCTTCCCTTCTCTTGCTGCCATTTCCCTAAGGGGCCCCATTACGCGCCTGACGTTGGAGCTCCCAACTACCAGTAAGCCCACCCTCTGCGACTGCCCGGATCTTGCAGACTGAGGGGCAACCTCTGGAACAGGACAAGCAGCCATGTCAGGCCGAAGATCAGTATCAGCCTGAGACAGAGCCTGAAACCGGTTCGTCAGACAAACTGGAGAGGCTTTCCGTTCAGCCCTCCGGAATGTCTTTCGCCCCCTGCCACACCTTGAAACGACCTCCCACTCTACCACAGGTGAGGAATCAGCCTCAATGCGGGCAGTATCCCGGGCAACCACAGTCGTAGTCCGATCAGGGGATGTGTGGGACGAGCTGGCCGTCCCCGACAAACCCCCATCCCGACCCCCACAGTGATGCCCATTGGCAACAGCCTCAAGCTGTGTGACCGAAGCCAACACTGCCTGAAGCTGGGAGCGAAGGGATGCCAACTCAGCCTGCATCCGAACACAGCAGTTGCAGTCCCTATCCATGCTAAGAACTGTTTTGCTAAGAACGTCTGAACTAATCTACAGAGAGCGCAAACAAATCGACAAAATTTAAACGGTTATTAAAATTCAAGATTGCCTAGTAAATGCAGTAATGCTGCTACTTGCGCACTGCTGACACTGCTCGGCGGCGGAAGGAGACTAAGCGAAATTACACTATTCAGGTACTAAAACACGATGCTACACTCTCAAATACTATAATACGCCCGAAATTTGTGAATTAAACAATGCAAGAACCAAAAACACGCAAAGAAATTAAGAATTAAACTATGTAACAAATGAGTGAGCTAGGAGTAAACGACTTGCTGCTCAGCTGCTTATCTAACGGCGGCAGGGAGCACACTGACTGCGACCAACCGACACTGGCCGTTCAAAACAAAACAGTAGACAAACGACTACGCGAATTTACACTATTCAGGTACTAAAAACGCGATGCTACAACTCTCAAATACTATAATACGCTCGAAATTTATGAATTAAACAATGCAAGTACCAAAAACACGCAAAGAAATTAAGAATTAAACTATGTAACAAATGAGTTAGCTAGGAGTATACGACTTGCTGCTGCAGCTGCTTATCCAACGGCGGCAGGGAGCACACTGCTTCTTCGTCTCCCAGTACCTACTGCAGCCTACATCCTTCTGAATCTGCTTAGTGCATTCATCTCTTGGTCTCCCTCTACGATTCTTACCCTCAACGCTGCCCTCCAGTACTAAATTGGTGATCCCTTCATGCCTCAGAACATGTCCTACCAACGGATCCCTTCTTCTAGTCAAGTTGTGCCACAAACTCCTCTTCGCCCCAATTCTATTCAATACCTCCTCATTAGTTATGTGATCTACCCATCTAATCTTCAGCATTCTTCTGTAGCACCACATTTCGGAAGCTTCTATTCTCTCCTTGTCTAAAATATGTTTCACTTCCATACATGGCTACACTCCATACAAATACTTTCAGAAACGACTTCCTGACACTTAAATCTATACTCGATGTTAACAAATTTCTCTTCTTCAGAAACACTTTCCATGCCATTGTCAGTCTACATTTTATATCCTCTCTACTTCGACCATCATCAGTTATTTTGCTCTCCAAATAGCAAAACTCCTTTACTACTTTAAGTGTCTCATTTCCTAATCTAATTTCCTCAGCATCACCCAACTTAATTCGACTACATTCATTTATCCTCGTTTTGCTTTTGTTGATGTTCGTCTTACACCCTCCTTTCAAGACACTATCCATTCCGCTCAACTGCTCTTCCAAGTCCTTTGCTGCCTCTGACAGAATTACAATGTCATCGGCGAACATCGAAGTATTTATTTCTTCTCAATGGATTTTAATTCCTACTCCGCATTTTTCTTTTGTTTCCTATAATGCTTGTTCAGTATACAGATTGAATAGCGTCGGGGGGAGGCTACAACTCTGTCTCACTCCCTTCCCACCTCTGCTTCCCTTTCATGTCCCTCGACTCATATAACTGCCACCTGGTTTCTGTACAAATTGTAGATAGCCTCTCGCTCCCTGTATTTTACCTCTGCCACCCTCAGAATTTGAAAGAGAGTATTCCAATCAACATTGTCAAAAGCTTTCTCTAAATATACAAACGCTAGAAACGTAGGTTTGCCTTTCCTCCATCTTTCTTCTAAGATAAGTTGTAAGGTCAGTATTGCCTCATGTGTTTCAGTATTTCTACGGAATCCAAACTGATCTTCCCCGACGGTGGCTTCTACCAGTTTTCCATTCGTCTGTAAAGAATTCGCGTTAGTATTTTGCAGCTGTGACTTATTAAACTGATAGTTCGGTAATTTTCACATCTGTCAACACCTGCTTTCTTTGGGATTGGTATTATTATATTCTTCTTGAAGTCTGAGGGAATTTCGCCTTTCTCATACATCTTCCTCGCCAGATGGTAGAGTTTTGTCAGGACTGGCTCTTCCAAGGCTATCAGTAGTTCTAGTGGAATGTTGTCTACTCCAGTGACCTTGCTTCGACTTAGGTCTTTCAGTGCTCTGTCAAACTCTTCACGCAGTATCGTATCTCCCATTTCATCTTCACCTGCATCCTCTTCCATTTCCATAATAGTGTCCTCAAGAGCATTGGCCCTGTATAGACGCTATATATACTCCGTAAACCTTTCCGCTTTCCCTTCTTTGCTTATAACTGGGTTTCCATCTGAGCTCTTGATATTCATGCAAGTGGTTCTCTTTTCTTCAAAAGGTTCTTTAATTTTCCTGTAGGCAGTATCTATCTTACCCCTAGGGAGATAAGCCTCTACATCCTTACATTTGCCCTCTAGCCATCCCTGCTTAGCCATTTCGCACTTCCTGTCGATCTCATTATTGAGAGGTTTCTATTCCTTTTTGCCTGCTTCATTCACTGCATTTTTATATTTTCTCCTTTCATTGATTAAATTCAGTATCTCTTCTGTTACCCAAGGATATCTACTAGCTTTCGTCTTTTTACTTACTTGATAGTCTGCTGCCTTCATTATTTCATCGCTCAAAGCTACCCATTCTTCTCCTACTGTATTTCTTTCCCCCATTCCTGTCAATTGTTCCCTTATGCTCTCCCTGAAACTCTGTACAACCTCTGCTTCTTTCAGTTTGTCCAGATCCCATCTCCTTAAATTCCCAACTTTTTGCGGTTTCTTCAGTTTTAATCCACAGTTCATAACCAATAGATTGTGGTCAGAGTCCACATCTGCCCCTGGAAATGTCATACAATTAAAAACCTGGTTCCTAAATCTCTCTCTTACCATTATATAATCTATCTGAAACCTTCCAGTATCTACAGGGTTCTTCCATGTGTACAGCCTTCTTTTATGATTCTTGAACCAAGTGTTAGCTATGATTAAGTTATGCTCTGTGCAAAATTCTACCAGACGGCTTCCTCTTTCATTCCTTAGCCCTAATCCCTATTCACCTACTACGTTTCCTTCTCTTCCTTTTCCTGCTCTCGAATTCCAGTCGCCCATGACTATTAAATTTTCGTCTCCCTTCACTAATTCAATAATTTCTTATATCTCATCATGTATTTCATCACTTTCTTCATCATCTGCAGAGCTAGTTGGCATATAAACTTGTACTACTGTAGTAGGCGTGAGCTTCCTGTCTATCTTGGCCACAATAATGCGTCCACTATGCAGTTTGTAGTAGCTTCTTTCTCCTGCCCAAGGAGCACCAAATGTTCTCAATTGCGGAGAGATATGAAGACCTTTCTGACCAAGGTAGAGTATGGCAATCACGAAGACAGTTAGTAGATAACCTTCCAGTGTGCGGGTGGACATTATCTTGCTGAAATTCAAGTCCAAGATGCCTTGCCATGAAGGGCAAAAAATATCGTCATCGTACCGCTCTGCTGTAAGGGTGCAGCGGATTACAACGGAAGTGGCCTTGCTATGAAATGAAATCCCACCCCAAGATGTCATATCTGGTTGTCGGACTGTATGGTGGCCAACAGTCACATTGGTAGGCCACTTTTATCTGGGGCGTCTTGAGATACATCGTGGCTGGTCATCGGGGCTCAGCTAGAAGCCAGAATCATCACTGAAGACAATTCTGCTCCAGCCAACGCTCTCCCAGGCCGAATGTACCCAGCACACTGCGAACCATCTTCTGGTTGTACATACGTCGATGGTAGTCGGCTTAAGGGGCGCCATGAAGTCAGATTTTCGTCTCTCTAGGTCACCCATACTTATAAACTCTGTGTTCGGCGATGGTCCGCTCATTTTAGCCAGCATCGTTGAATAGTTGCGTGGTTTCCTATTCATGTGTCGATCGATTGGCCAATTACTCCAACCAGCTTCTTTGAACTCAACTACATTTCTTCTTTCAAATACTGTCATCTGCTGACAATGTCCACGAGCCTGTTTGTAAGGCATAGTTACTGTCAAACTGAGTACACGGAATGAAATCCTCAAATACTTTATGCGCTGGTATCATCATGACCCCTGTTTACTATTCTTGCCAGGTGTGCGGTGACATTGTGCTCCAGCAGTCACACATTCATTCATCGGTCGCCGAAGCTTGCAGTTCTCCATTTTCCGTCGATACCTCTGTGAATAACCATTTGTGACCAATTTAAGTCGCTTTCGTGTCTTAGACTGTATATTAGATGTTAAGAACGAAAGAGAAGCGGAATTCTTATAATAAACGTTTAGAATCAGAAATGTGTGCTAGTTACCGTCTACGACTCACTGAAAATGGTTATTTTAAAGCATTCAATTAGGCTCGTTTTCATTCGTATTACAATGATCATGTCATCGTTGTGTACATGAAATACCTTTATGACGACCTGAACTCTGATGAGGACACTTATAATAATGTGTCTGAATTTTGGTGTAGGAACAGCTGCCATTCTCCGTCAAATAATGAAACCAGATGCGTTAGTTGTATTGGACGTTGAAGTTTGGATCAAAGTAGACTTTCTAACACATATCAACAGTAGTCCATTTTGTGCAGGTTGGACGTTGGGCAGGCCAATCGATTTCTGCCATGGTACATAAAACAGCTAAAAACACAAGACATAGTAGAAAACATTGGATATCAAAGGAGATATTGGACATATTTGATTAAACAAAAAAATATAAAAATGCAGAAAATGAAGTAAGCAAAAGGGAATAAAGACGTCTAAGGAATGAGACGAACAGAAAGTGTAAAATGGATAGGTTGGAATGACTAGAGAACAAATGCAAGCCCATAGAAACATGTGTAACTAGGGGAAAGGTAGATAACGCCTATAAGAAAATCAAAGAGAGCTTTGAATATAAGAAAACCAGCTGCATGAAATCTAGAGCTCAGATGGGAAGGCAAGGAAGGGAAACCTGAAAGGTGGAAGGAGTATATAGACATCTACATGTACATGCATACTCTGCCAATCACATTTAAGTGCCTGGCAGAGGGTTCAACGTACCACATTCACAATTCTCTTTTATTCCAATCTCGTATACCGCGCGGAAAGACTGGCCACCTATATCTTTCCGTATAGAGCTCTGACTTCCCTTATTTTATTGTGGTGATCGTTCCTCCCGATGTAGGTCTGTGTCAACAAAATATTTTTTTGCATTCCGAGGAGAAAGTTGGTGATTGGAATTTCGTGAGAAGGTTCCGTCGGAACGAAAAACGCTTTTCTTTTAATGATTTCCAGCCTAAACCCTGTATCATTTCTGTGACACTCTCTCCCACATTTTGCGATAGTACAAAACGTGCTGCCTTCCTTTGAACATTTTCGATGTACTCCGTCAGTCGTATCTGGTAAGGATCCCACACCGTGTAGCAGTATTCTCAGAGAGGACGGACAAGTGTAGTGTAGGCACTCTCTTAGTAGGGCTGTGTCTTTCCAATGAAACGCAGTCTCTGGTTAGCCTTCCCCACATTTTCTATGTGTTCTTTCCAATTTAAAATGTTCGTAACTGTAATTCCTAGGCTTTTAGATTATACTGATTTATGGTGTAACCGATGTTTAACGAGTTCCTTTTAGCACTCATGTGGATGACCTCACACTTTTCGTTATTTAGGGTCAACTGCCACTTTTCGTGCCATTGAGATATAATTTCTTCTAAATCGTTTTGCAGTTTGCTTTTGTCATCTGATGACTTTATTAGTAGATAAACGACAGCGTCATCTGCAAACAACCGAAGACATCTTCTCAGATGGTCTCTCAAATCGTTTATATAGATGAGGAACAGCAAAGGGCCTATAATACTACCATGGGGAACGCCAGAAATCACTTCTTTTTTTTACTCGATGACTTTCCGTCAGTCACTACGAACTGTGACCTCTCTGACAGGAAATCACAAATCCAGTCACATAACTGACACGATATTCCATAAGCACGCAATTCCACTACGAGTCGCTTGTGTGGTACAGTGTCAAAAGCCTTAAGGAAATCCAGAAATATGGAATTTATCTGAAATCCCTTGTCAATAGCACTCAGCACTTCATGTGAATAAAGAGCTAGTAGTGTTTCACAGGAACGATGTTTCCTAAGCACATGTTGACTGTGTGTAACTAAATCGTTTCCTTCGAAGTAATTCATAATGTTCGAACACAATATATGTTATAAAATCCTGCTGCATATCGACGTTAACCGAATGAGCCTGTAATTTAGTGGATTACTCCTACTACCTTTCTTGACTATTGACGTGACCTGTGCAACTTTCCGGTCTTTGGGTACGGATCTTTCGTCGAGCTAACGGTTGTATATGATTGTTAAGTATGGAGCTAATAGATCAGCATACTCCGAAAGGAACATAACTGTTATACAAGCTGGGCCAGAAGACTTGCTTTTATTAAGTGATTTAAGTTGCTCCACTACCCCGAGGATATTTACTTCTACGTTACTCATGTTGGCAGCTGTTCTCGATTCGAATTCTGGAATATTTACCTCGCATTCTTTTGTGAAGGTATTTCGGAAGGCTGTGTTTAGTAACTCTGTTTGGCAGCACTGTCTTCGACAGTCTCTCCATTTGCTATCACGCAGAGAAGGCATTGATTGTTTCTTGCCGCTAACATACTTCACATCTGACCAGAATCTCTTTGGATTTTCTGCCAGGTTTCGAGACAAAGTTTCGTTGTGGAAACTGTTTTGGCATCTCGCATTGAAGTCCACGCTAAATTTCGAGATTCTGTAAAAGATCACCAATCTTGGAGATTTTGCGCCTTTTTAAATTTGCCATGTTTCTTTCGTTGTTTCTGCAATAGTGTTGTAACCTATTTTGGGTACCAAGGAGGATCAGCTCCATTGTTTGTTAATTTATTTGGTATAAACCTCTCAATTGCTGCCGATGCTATTTTTTGAATTTAAGGCAGATCTGGTCTACACTTATATTATTAATTTGGAATGAGTGGAGATTGTCCCTCAGGAAGGCGTCAAGTGAATGTTTACCTGCTCTCTTGAATAGGTATACTTTTCGCCTATTTTTCGAGAATTTGGTGATTACAATATTCAGTTTCACTACGACAACCCTGTGTTCAGTAATCCCTGAATCGGTTTTGATGCTCGTTATTAACTCAGGATTATTTCTGGCTAAGAGTTCAAGTGTGTTTTCACAATTATTCACGTGGTCACATGAACTAACTGCTCGAAATAATTTCCAGAAAATGAGCTTAGGACAATTTCGGATGATATTTTATGCGTACCATGGAATAAAACTCGTATTTTCCACAAACATATTGAGGGTAAATTAAAGCCATCACCAACTATTATCGTATGAGTCGGGTAAGTGTTTGAAATCAAATTCAAGTTTTCATTGAACCTTTCAGCAACTGTATAATCTGAATTGGGAGGTCGCTAAAAGGATCCAGTTATTATTTTATTCCGGTTGCCAACGATGACCTCTTCCCAAACTAACTCACAGTAAGTATCTACTTCAATTTAGCGACAAAATAAAATACTTCTGACAGCAACAAACACGCCACCGGAACAGTGTTTAGCCTATTTTTTCGGAACACCATTAGGTTCTTCGCAAAAATTTCGCGTAGCTTATATCCAGCATTAGCCAGCTTTCAGTGCCTATAACGATTTGAGCATCAGTGCTATCTATTAGCGCTTGGAGCTCTGTTACTTCCCCAATACAGCCACAACAATTTACAACTGGTATACCAATGGTTCCTGCATCTATGTTCTTCCTGTGTTCAGCGTGCAACCTTTGTGCCTGAAGACCTTCTTGTTTTCCGGAGACCCTCTAACCTAAAAAACCGCCCAGTCCATGCCACATAGCCCCTGGTACCTGTGTGGCCGCCTCCTGCTTACAGAGGACACCTGACCTCTTTAGCAGAACCCGAAACCCAACCACCCTTTGGCGCAATTCGTGGAATCTGCAGCCTACACGGTCGCAGAACCGTCGGAGCCTCTGATTCAGACCCTCCACTCGGCTCTGTACCAGAAGTCCGCAATCGGTTCTGTCGACTATGCTGCAAACGGTCACCTCTGCTTTCATCTTGCAAGCAAGACTGTCAGCCTTTACCACTTCTGTTAGCCGCTCGAAACCAGAGAGACTTTCTTCTGATCCAAAGTGACACACATCATTGGTACCGACGTGAGCAACCATCTGCAGTTGGCTGCACCCTGTTCTCATCATGGCATCTGCGAGGACCCTTTCCACATCTGGAATGACTCCACCCGGTATGCACACCGAGTGCACATTGGTTTTCTTATCCTCCTTGTCAGCCAAATCCCTGAGCGGCCCCATAAGGCGCCTAACGTTCAAGCTAACAACTACCAATAATCCCACCCTCTGCGATTGCCCAGATCTTGCAGGCTGAGTGGTTTCCTGTAATACAGGACAGGCGACAGCATCTGGCTCAACGACAGTGTAAGCCACAGACAGCACCTGGAGCCTGTTTGTCAGACAGACTGGGGAGGCCTTACGTGCGGCCGCCTGGGAAGTCTTTCTCCGCCTGCTACGTCCTGGGGCGACCTCCCACTCGATCACAGGTGAGGGTTCAGTCTCAGTGCGAGTAGTAAGTGGGTTGGTCACCGGTGAGGACCGTGCTGGACGTCCGTTGGATCCCCACGGCCGGCCCACAGCAGAGGTGGCCATCCACTGCAGCCTCAAGCTGTGTAACCGAAGCCATCACAGCCTTAAGCTGAGAGCGAAGTATCACCAACTCGGCTCGCAGCCCCACGCAACAATCGCAGTCCCTGTCCATTCCAAAAACCGTGGAAAAGTAAACGACGCAGATAAACGGACTATCGGCAGGTGCTCCGCAAATCTACTATAGACCCTGACGAAAACGCACGAACTGTGTCTAGTAATACTCAGATATTCAGAAACCTAACTACCGAAGCACTCAGGTGAAACTAAATAATTTGTCCCTGATTAGGAACTTTTATTACGTCACAAAATCGGTTTACTTTGTGACGCAAACGAAAACGCGAGAACTGTGCCTATTAGATAATAAATTTAACGCAGAAGCCCAAACTAAACTATTAAACAGTTACTTCCCTGTTGCTGCGTCTGTCGGATATGGCGAGAAGAATTTGACACAGCACTGGAAGATCTAAGTCGACACACGGACCATGGAGTTGACGACATTGTGTGTGTGCTTCTAACATACTCCGGAGAGTCAGCCATGACTTAATTACTCCATCTCCTATGCAAGATGCATGAGACAGAGAAAATAACTTCACACTTCAAGAACAATTCAATAATTCCAATCCTAAAGGCTGCAGGTGCTGAAAGGTGTGAATGTTACCGTATAATCGGCTTAATAGCACACGCTTGCAAAATATTGACACAAATTATTTAGAGAAGAATGGAGAAACTAGTAGATGTCGACCTCGGGAAATATCAGATTGGTTTCCGCAGAAGTCTAGGAACACGCGATGTAATACTTACGCTATGACTTACCTTAGAATACAGGTTAAGGGAAGGCCAACTTTTGTTTATAGCTCCTGTATACTTAACAAATGCTTTTGTCAGTGTTGGCTGTCATATACTCTTTGAAATTCTGATGGTAATGGAGGTAAAGTAGAGGGACCCAGGGCTTATTTACAGCTTGCGCAGAAACCAAATGGCAGCAGATGGGTATGAAAGGGAAACAGTGGCAGAGAAAGGGAGGAGACAGCGTTTTAGCATATCCCTGGTGTTATTCAATCCGTACGTTAAGGTGACTGTGAATGAAATCAAGGAGAAATTTATTGAAGGACTCACAGTTCAGGGAGAAAAAGTTCGAGGTTTGCTGCTAACAGTGAAATTTTCTCGGAGATGGGAAAGGTCTTGGAAAAGCAATTGAATGGATGGGCAATGTGTTAGAAGTTGGATGTAAGATGAACATCAAGAAAAGCAGCACAAGTGTAATGGAATGCAGGAGAATTAATTCAGGGCATGCTGAGGGAAGTAGGAACTGAGTTACTTAAAGTAGTAGATGACTTTTACTATTATGGCAGTGATATAACAGATTACGACCAAAGAAGGAAGGATATGAAATATATACCGGCAATGTTAATAAAAGGATGTCTGAAGAAGAGAAATTTGTTAATACCGATTGTAGATTTAAATGCTGAAAGTCTCTTCTGATAGTTTTTGTCTGGAATGTAGCCATGTACGAAAATGAACCGTGGACATAAACAGTTCACACAAGAAGGGAATAGCGCCTTTGAAATGTGTCATTGTACCATAACGCTGAAAATTAAATGGGTAGATCACGTAACTAATGAGGAAGTACTGAACATAAATTGGGAGAAAAGAAATATGTGTCATAACTTGACTAAAAGGAGGAAGAGCTTGACAGGACATATTCTGAAACGTCGAGCAAAAATTAGTGAAGGAAACCAAGAGATGAATACGGTAACCAAGTATATAAGTTGCAGTGGTTGTTCGAAGATGCAGACGCTTGCCCAAGATAGAGTACCGTGGAAACCCACATCAAACGAGTTTTCGGACTGTAGACCGCTACAGCAACAATTTTGCCTATGCATTTACGTTCATACAGAATACCACAAGCCACCTTATGGTGGGCCGTACCATGCACCATTACCAGATATTTCATGTAATATTCCATTCGCAAACTGAGCTGGGGAAAAAAGACTATCAATGTGCCTCTATACGAGCCCTAATTTATCTTGTCTTCGCGGTCCGTACGCGTAATGCACATTTGTGGCAGTAGAATCGTTCTCAGTCAGTTGTAAATGTCTGTTCTCTAAATTGACTCGTAAGTGTTTGGTGAAAAGAACGTCGTCTTCCCTTGGGAATTCCCATTGCGTTTATAAAACATCTCTGTAACACTTGCCAGTTGATCGAATCTACCGACAACAAATCTAGCAGCAAGGCTCTGGACTTCTTCTATGATTTCGTTTAATGCGACCAGCTGAGTTTCCCAAACACTCGAGCAATACTCAAGAACTGGTCACTCTTCTGTTCTACTCGCGGTCTCCTTTCTAGAAGAGCTACGCTTTCCTAATACTGTCTCAGTAAACAAAAGCCTTCCCTACTGCAGTCCTTAAATGCTTGTTATATTTCATTTCGCTTTGCAACAATTCGCCTACATATTTAATCCACGTGATTGTGTCAAGTAGGTCAACACAAATTCCAGTTTAATTTAATTGAATTTATTGCAAGGATTTTTAGACCTGTTATCTGGAAACTCTAACAGGTCGTACATATTCGTTAATCATGGTGACATACAACGTTTTAAGTTACGTAGGTAGTAGCAAATCATGTTGACAGCAATCTTCGGTGATACTAATGTAGAAATAAAGCCGGATATTTGAAAGATAATAATAAGTTTAAATAACCAACATTAAATAAAGGGTATTAACTGAGGATCCAAGTGAATTACTTCCATCTTATATTACAAATACGTTACTAGCAGCCTCGGAAGAGCTTGAGGTTTTTCGATTAGCTCCAACTTTACTTACTTCTAAACCTATTCTTGCTACACTATTCTATATCGCTAACAGAGGTATGTGTGTGTCTCGGCAGTCCTCGATTCTATGCATACCCGTGTGGGAGGCCTTTGCATTCTTTCTCTTCTTTCCTTTTTACTTTTCTGTTATTGTTTGCATATCGCAGTCTAACTGTCTGCAGTCTCTTTGCACCTGAAAAAAAAGAGACTCACAGAACGACATGACCAGCCGAACCTTCCTTTCCACATTCACAGACTGATGTGTTGCTACGTCCCAGTCGAAGCACATGGTTTAGGTATGGATCGCGACCTGTTAACAGCTGCATGATACCTCGAGTAGGCGCAGCGTCGCACAGTTTGAGCCTGTTCCTAGTGCTTGGTAATACGCTATAAACACGCCTTGCCGCACAGCTAGTGTCCCAGTCAGACTACCAATCATCTAAATTCAGGGCTCTTAAATGTCGTTTATTAATAACCTGTGTTCCGGTTCCAAATGGTTCAAATGGCTCTGTGCACTATGGGACTTAACATCTCAAGTCATCAGCCCCTTGAACTTAGAAACTACTTAAAACTAACTAACCTAAGGACATCACACACATCCATGCCCTTTGCGGCATTCGAACCTGCGACCGTAACGGTCGCGTGGTTCCAGACTGAAGCGCCTACAACCGCTCGGCCACTATGTGTTCCTGTGATTTCATACACGTGATCATATTGCTCACGGTCCGTCCAAAAGATTGCTGACCTGTAACGTAGTACGATATCCATCCGGCATATCCCGAGGATTACCAGTAAACCTACGACCGGTACAAAATCCCCCTGTGATCCTCAGAATACCCTCCGCTGAATTCGTCTCATATTGTTTAGTAGCTGCCTAATCTAAGATGAGGTGCCCAGCCGCTGGCAGCGAAGTTGACTATGGCGTTGAAGATAGCTTTGTAGTGTCATCGCACCACACCCAACGGTAATTTATCATCAGCACTGCCGGCACGGACAACCTTGTGTATAATTATGGCCACTTTCTGAGTAACAGATTTTATGTGTTCTACAATGTTTCTTTTCTCATTTAGAAGAGTGCCTAAATATTTATAAACAGTGCTGCCTTAAACAAATATTCCTTTAAACGTCAGGGAACGATTTCTGGCAAGGGAAAGCCTTCCTTTCTCAAACATGTATGTGGTTTTATAAACACCTATACTTACTTTGTTGCTCTTGCAACTATGCTGCATCCGAATAAGCACATGTTTCATCTTTTCCTCCAGTCTCCCCCTGGAGTATAGAAACAACTATAAGAATGTCATCTGGTTATGCAACAACAGCTACAATAACATATAACCTGTGTAGTAGATGTAATATGGGTTCAGTACCAAGATCCCAGAACACTGGACCACATACGGAGCCTTGAGGACAGCCTTGGTAACCTTTTGGATTACCTTTCTCTGCTCCGCAAGCCATGGACGCTACAGTAATTTAAAAAGCCCTTGTACACACATTTTCGGACCCTGAGAGGTATAAGGCATACGAACGTCACAGGCCACCAAAGACTGTCGAATTCTCCTGCAGTGTCAGTCATTGGCGTGACTGCAAACTTCGCTGTCGAATTTTCTACACTCTGAAGAAATCTATTAATCGCTTCATCTATAGACTTTTCTGAAGCCATATTGACACTGGTTGAGACGCAAGAGTTCTCTGCACGCCTGCAACCGTTCACAGAGCAGACGTTGCTGAACTTTGGCCGAGACGTTTAATAAGCAAACCGGTCCATAGCTTTTCGGTGATGCCGCTTTTTTATCGTTCCTTTTCGATCATTACTGGTTTAGCTGGTTTCCATATTTCCCGGATCCTACCAATTCGTAAAGCCTCGTATAGGAATGCTGTTAAATCTAGCACTATCTGTGGACCTACCATCGGCACGGCTTCAGAGTATACGCCATCCAGACCAGGTGCGTTTGCAGTTTTGAGCTTCGAAATTGCGAAAGCAATTACTTCTTGACCAGACCGTATCACCAACATCTGATTGTCATATTCGTTATTTACTGCATTTATAAGTTGTGCGTGTATCTCAGCATCTGTGTTATCGTCAGGAGGCAGGGCAGTTAGCAGATATTCTGGTGACTCTCTCCGTCCAGTCGTCATTGAGATATCCACCTTACGAATTGCGGACATGATAGTAGTCCCCTTAACCTTTTCATTCAACAATTTATTCAGTCTTTGGCAGATGTCAAATTGCAGGTGTATTCCTTCAGTTTCCTGAAGCTAAGTTTTGAAGCGCGTCTTAATAGTCCTGTATTCATGGAGCCTACTACTGCATTCCGATTGCCCTAGAGTATGTTCGTTCTTCTTCTCGATCGTACCCTTCATCTCAGAGTGGAAAGTTCAAGGCACTAAGGGATCGTAGTCTGATTGTTTACCTTTTTCATAGGAATATAAATGTCCTGTGCTCTTTGCAAGAGTTCAGTTAGTAACTGACCACCCAAATCTACATGAACCGGAAGCGATTCTATTCTAAATACTCCGAGGTAGACAACTAAGCCATCTCAATCAGAATTAGTGATGCCTAACTCAATTCTGCTTTCCTCAGCTTGTCTTCTGTATTATTGTCGTTTCCCTCTTCGACGATAATTGTATTATGGCCACTGTATGTTAGGTACTGGAGCACTTGTCAACTATTAATTTTAGCTGCTGACATGCGGTTTGCTACAGTGACATCTATGTCAGTAACTACACCAGCTTCTTGTTCGAATGTACTCAGCTGGTCTTCCAGATTTAAAACAATGAGCTGTAGTTCCCGAATTGCTTCCTTTAGTACATCCCCTCGTTCGTCAGTTTGCCTACTATGCCACAGAAATGATTATGCATCAGTTGTCACAAGGAGACATGCAACTTGTCTATATAGAGAAACCGCTCTGACTTTACCTATATAAGGAACGATAGGGTGAGAGTAATGCATGCTTACTACAACCCACTTTGTCTGCAGTCCTTCACTTCTCTTGTGACCATGTGCTTGTCCAACAGCGTTGCCACCTTGGGTCACACTGTATTCCCATTTGTAACGACCGTGGCAGTCATTCCCTCATCGTGGCCTGTACCTGTTACTATATCCGCACGAAAATGTGGGAGCTTATTCTTTCTACAGTATGGCTCTCGCAAACAACACATATTAATACTCAGCTGGTCAGTTAGTTTTCGTATTTCGGTCATTGTCAATTTACATCGAGCAGCAATTATCTGTACTATGTTTATCCTTTTACGTGTTTCGATTGCCAACAAGGCCCTTCGGAGAAGGAAGGCCTGGTTCAAAGATAAAGCTTCCAAACCCTTACATAAAATCCACGTATTAATGCTCAGTGTCGAATGGTACCTTACCTCTTATACTAAAAGATCACCTCAAGCCTTAGCAGACTTCTCCCCACCCTATCCGCTGTTGTCCACAAATCATTGCCTCACAGACACTGTTTTGTGACATGGTTTTTTGTCATCCTTACATAAACAATCATGGTCTCCATATGTTTCCCTACTGTAGACAGTACATTATGCTGTAAAATGTGTTATTCTTCAGCGTTTAAAGCATAATAATTGCAACAATTGGAGCACACCATAACCAAGGAAAACACCCCAATTCCGTGACACCACATCCTTAGTTCTTCGTTTTTGGCGATGTACAGGGTGAGTCACTAATTATTGCCACCTAGAATAACTCCGAAAGTATGATGGTAGCTGAGATGACTGTGGGACAAAAGACGTATAGGACAACGGGGGCCATAATATGACGTTAATTTTTTGATGCTAGATGGTGTCGCGTCAGAGATAGGAAGGTCAACTTTGTTTCTTTACATGGGATGCCATAGTTTGGTACTTATTATCTGATAGTGGGTATCGAGACGTATCCAATGACGTGTAACAGCGATGGCCGGCCGATGTGGCCTCGCGGTTCTAGGCGCTTCAGTCTGGAACCGCGCGACCGCCTATGTCGCAGGTTCGAATCCTGCCTCGCGCATGGGTGTGTGTGATGTCCTTAGGTTAGTTAGGTTTAAGTAGTTCTATGGTAAGAATGGAGGAGACATAACGAAATGCTTCAATTAAAAGTGGTGTAAGGGAGGTGATGCTGTCTTTAGCCCATACTACTCACTGTCAACATCGTAGAACCCGTGACGGAAACGGAAGAAAGTTTCCAAAGTGTGCTCAAAATTCACAGTAAGAAATTACCACTGATACGATACGCTGGTGCCATTGCTATCGTTGGTTGAAATTAATTACAGGACCTATTGAATGAAATGAGTAGTGCAATGAGTACAAAATAGGTACTGAGAGTAAACCGAAGAGAGACGAAAATAATTAGAAGTAGAAGAGAAACAGAACAGCGAGAAAACATCACAACTTGGGATGAAGAAGTACACGAAATTAAGGAACTTTGTTATCTTGGAAGCAAAACGACCCATCAACCCATCTTGGACGAGGCAAGAAGGATATATAAAGCAGAGTAGCACAGGAAAAGGAGGCGTTCCTGGACAAAGGAAATCAACTGGTAACAAACGTATGTCGTAAGTTGAGTACGAAATTAATGAGGATGTACGTTTGTAGCGCCGGATGGTACAGAAGTGAATTATTTCCTGTGAGGAAACCGAAAACGAAGATTATCCAAGTGTTCGCGACGTGTACGATAGAAGAATGATGGAAAGTAGGTGGACTGATAAGGAATGAAGTAATTCACATCTACATCTACATCTACGGGATTACTCTGCTATTCACAATAAAGTGCTTAGCAGAGGGTTCACCTTCAGGCTGTCTCTACACCGTTCCACTCCCGAGCGGCACTCGGGAAAAACGAGCACTAAAATTTTTCTGTGCAAGCCTGATTTCTCTTGTTTTATCGTCATGATCATTTGTCACTATGTAAGTTAGTGCCAACAGAATGTTTTCGCAATCGGTGCAGAAAACTGGTGATTGAAATTTCATGAGGAGATCCCGTCGCAACGATGAACGCCTTTGTGTTAGTGATTTTCATCTCTATTCACGTATCATGTCTGAGACACTATCTCCCCTATTTCGCGATAATACAAAACGAGCTGCCCTTCTTTGTGCTTTTCCCATGTCATCCGTCAGTCCCACTTGATGCGGATGCCACACCGCACAGCAATACTCCAGAATATGGCGGACAAGCGTGATGTAAGCAATCTCTTCAGTACACCTTTTGCACCTTCCACGTGTTCTGCCAATGAATCGTAGTTTTTGGTTAGCTCTACCCACAATATTATCTATGTGATCGTTCCAATTTAGGTTATTTGTAATTGCAGGCCCTAAGTATTTAGTTGAATTTACAACCTTCAGATTCGTGTGACTTACAGCGTAATCGAAATTTAGCTGATTTCTTTCAGTACTCATGTGAATAACTTCACACTTTTCTTTATTCAGGGTCACTTTTCGCACCATACAGATATCTTATCTAAATCATTTTGCAAGTCGCTTTGATCATCTGATAACTTTACAAGAGGTAAATGACAGCATAAACTGCAAACAATCTAAGTAGGCTACTCAAATTGTCTCCTGTGCGGTTAATATAGATCAGGAACAATAGAGGGCCTATAACACTTCCTTGTGGAACGCCGGATATTACTTCTGTTTTACTCGATGACTTTCCGTCTATTACTTCGAACAGTGACCTTTCTGACACGAAATTACGAATTCAGGCGCACAACTGAGGCGATACTCCGTAGGCAAGCAGTTTGGTTAGAAGACGCTTGTGAGGAACGGTGTCGAAAGCCTTCTGGAAATCTAAAAGTATGGAACCAATTGACATCGCCTATCGATAGCACTTATTACTTCATGAGTGTAAAGAGCTAGTAGTGTTTCACAGCCGGCCGTGGTGGCCGTGCGGTTCTGGCGCTGCAGTCCGGAACCCCGGGGCTGCTACGGTCGCAGGTTCGAATCCTGCCTCGGGCATGGGTGTGTGTGATGTCCTTAGGTTGGTTAGGTTTAAGTAGTTCTAAGTTCTAGGGCACTTATGACCTAAGATGTTGAGTCCCATAGAGCTCAGAGCCATTTGAACCATTTTTTTGTTTCACAAGAACGATATTTTCTGAATCCGTGC
Organism: Schistocerca americana; assembly: GCF_021461395.2. Classification (NCBI taxonomy): domain Eukaryota; kingdom Metazoa; phylum Arthropoda; class Insecta; order Orthoptera; family Acrididae; genus Schistocerca; species Schistocerca americana. Next base: position 547,625,847 of record NC_060124.1, on the reverse strand, counting down.
TGACTATGTGTCAATAAATCGTTTTCTTTGAGGTACTTCATAATGTTCGAATACAATATATGTTCCAAAACCCTACTCCAAATCGACGTTGGTGATATATGCCTGTGATTCAGCGGATTACTCCTACTTCCCTTTTTGGGTATTGTGGTGACTTGAGGAATTTTCCAGTCTTTAGGTACGGATCTTTTTGTGAGCGAGTGGTTGTATATAATTGCTACATATGGTGCTATTTTATCAGCTTACTCTGAGAGGAACCTGACTGGCATACAATCTGGACCGAAGGGCTTGCCTTTATTAAGTGATTAAAGCTGCTTTGTTTCACCGAGGATATCTACTTCAATGTTTCTCATCTTGTCAGTTGCTCTTGGTTGGAAGTCAGGAATATTTACTTCGTCTTCTTTGGTGAAGGAGTTTCGGAAAACCGTTTTTATTAACTCTGCTTTGGTGGCATTATCATCAGTGACTTGACCGTTGTTATCGCGCAGTGAAGGTATTGATTGCGTCTTGCCACTGGTGTTGTTTATGTATGACCAGAATCTCGTTGCGTTTTCTGCCAGATTTCGAGACATAATTTCGTTGTGGAAATTATTAGAAGCATCTCGCATTGAAGTAGGCGCCATATTTCGAACTTCTGTAAAACTTTGCCAATCTTGGGGATTTTGCGTTCTTTTAAATTTAACATGCTTTTTTCGTTGCTTCTGCAATAACGATCTGACCCATTTTGTGTACCATGGGGGATCAATACCATCACTTTTTATTTTATGTGGTATATATCTCTCAATTGTTTTCGATACTATCTCTTTGAAAACAATCCCTGCATTATCTATACTTACATGATCAGATCGGAAGGGGTGAAGACTGTCTCTTCAAAAGGTGTTAGTGCATTTTTATCAGCTTTTTTAAACAGATATACTGTGCGTTTCTTTTTCTCCGCAAAATAGAGGAAGAAGGTAACATAAGGAAAACGCTGACAAAAAGAGGGGACAGAATGGAAGGACACGTTTCGAGACATAAGGAAACAAATTCCATGGTGCTAATGCAACAAATAATTGAGAATATGTGCCGAATATATTTCTCTGAGATGAAGAGATTGGTACAAGAGAAGAAATCGCGGTGAGCCGCCACAAACCAGTCAGTAGAATGATGGAAAATGAAAAAGAAGATAACTGGTACGAGCTTAGCACTCCACGAGTATTTTCAGTTTCAGTAAAAACTGCTGCATAAATTAAATTACTGAAATCAATACGATGTAAAAGGTTTAATCTTTTAAGTGGGCATGACGGATATATCCGGCCCTTGGCACGTTCGCTCTCAGTTCAACGAATATATCGGACCACAGCAACCTGACGCTTGTAGCTAATGGGAATGATGAATTCAAAGCCGAGACGTACTATGACGTTATTACTAAAGTTTCATCCTACATCAGTTAAAATAATGCATTCTCAAAGTTTTAACGATTTTCAATTTTTTACTGCCATGGACACAAATTATGGCAGCTCCTGAAGAAAAAACTGCTTTTCGAGTTGTTTTGGAGTTCGCTAACGATTTTCATGGAAAGAATTAATGAATTTACCTCTACACCTGGTATATTAGTTCAGATTACGGTGACCAACAGACGAGAAAGCAAGCGGTGTTTTCGACACAATGTAGGAAAACAAAAGCGAGTTCCTTTACGTCACTGAATATGAAAAATTGAAGGAGGGTGACTATTTAACAGCGTACGTCAGCTAGCAGATATTAGTAAAACAGAACCGCAAATGAGATTTCGTGATGGTCAGCACGTTTCGTGACAATGCATTGCATGAAGTAAACTCAAAATTTTTTTGCATTTGTGGTAAATATATGAGACGCGTGGCTAGAAGTACATCACAGTTGCAAAACTATCAAGTGGCCAGGAGCAGCCTGAAAAAAGTTATCAGACCATCACGGACGTTAAGTGTGGAGTTGTTTCCCAGTTATCTTGTATTAGGTTCAGGATAGGGTCTGGGGTACCTGCAACATGCACACGCACTCACAACAGTGTAATTGGACTAGGGGTTTCCAATGGGATAAAACAGTTCGTCAAACATTATTCCTATATGGGACATACATCATGAATCTTTTAAGTATATAAGAAGTAGTGACAGCCGCAGTTTATCAGTATTCTATGTTATCAACACTTCTGACTGGTAAAAATGTATATCGCCTTTGCTCTGTGGTTATGAAGTCAAATTTTGCAATAATCAGTAAGCATAAAGCTGTATTTCAGATAGCTGAGTCAATACCCTCTCCTGTGATTTACTGTACTGTAATTGTAATACACCCCACGTCTACCATAATCCATGTGTTTCAGTGCATATAAGAGGTGACCTTGACTGATAGTATTTTACTGACATAAGTCTCTCTGGATATATTTGGAAGACGAGGAAGAAGTGATCCTGAAAATACTTTGTAGATACTTTTGGTAGTGAGAGTGAATCTAAATCATCGTTGGACACCAAAGAAACCAAGTCGTGTGGTAGGACAAGAAAAGAAATATTCTTGTACAAAATCTTTATTAATTATTGCATAGGCATACATAAGAAATGTGAAAATAACTGAACATGAAAGGGCAATGCGGGATGTCTGCATTAACTGTAAATTCTGATGGTAAGTGGCCAAACACTGGTGTACATGCAGCTAATGATAGAATCGAGGGTGTCTCTACATTAGTGGATATACGAGAGATTTGTTTCTAAACTTTTCTTCCCAGATGAATTAGCTTAAAGAAAGGTTCGTTATATTGTATCAACATGCTGTGGACTGGACATTGTGCATTTTATTATTCCACAAGTATTAAGACAAAAGTACCATAAAATGCTATTGTTTCCAAAAATAACTTTATTTTGCAGGTCTTAATAAAAAGAAGAAAGGAAGCAAATAGCCTTAACCCTTTCCCTAAACATTTCCCATGAAGGAAAACTATAAACTGCTACTCGAAAAAGCAATGCTTACAAATTACTTTAACTTTTCGAATCTCTGCATATTAGTCTAATTTATTATGAGTATCCAGTTATGCTGGCAACTGATGTGATATATATAAGGATCACATCAACCTATACCACATCAACAACAGCCTGAAGATTTCGCATTGAAGCGCTGAAACTGGTTGTAACAAAATAAAATAAAATCATAAGGACGGCTGTAGGTGTTTTATTTTGTCGCAATAGTAAACGGCCGTCTTCCCAGAGACCTCCTGCCAATAGCGTGGACATACAAAAACAATATTCCGCATGTCGTTAGCCATGTGTCTACATCCTGTCCTCGGACATCCATTATGTATAATGGCGTTCGTTGGACACATTTTACTTTAAACTCGCTTGCCCGGTGTCGGCGGATAAACACGATACTACAGTGGCTATGTTATTCCGAATTACAGTGAAAAATTCCCTCAGACATGCATGCAAGTCCTAAGGAACAGGCACTGCGACGACTACGGCCGTTATGATATGCAAGGAATTTATTCGCAGTTGCGAATATGGACAACCATCAGCTGTATAATAGAATGACGACAGTGAAAGCCTCTGCCTGACCGGAACTCAAAATCGGATTTCCGGCTTATCGCGAGCGGTCACCTTATCGTTTGACTATCCGAGCAGAACTCATGGCCAGGCCCGAACTACGATACATCGTAAGCCACATGTCTAAATCCTGTACACGTACGTCCACTATGTACGAGGTTTAGTCAGTAATTAAAGAGATAAAATGCTTTGGGTGAAAACTGTTAGTAGGGCAAGTTTGATACTTTCGTGGCTATGAGTTGGTATCACTAGGATGCGTCCTGATCAGCTGATGTATAAAAATTATTTTGTTTTTAACGCCAAAAATACATCTCAAGATGGCGAGTCCGCTTCAAACGTCTACTTAAGTTGAACAACGTTCTGTTATTCGTTTTCTTTCTTGCTGAAGGCGAGAAGCCAGAGAATATAGACTGTAGACTGTCTTACGTTTATGATGAGCGTTGTATAAATCAATAAAAATTTTGCAAGTGTGTAGAGCAGTTCAAAAATTTTCTCGACTCAGTGACAGACCAACACCGTTCTGGCCGACCTGTTGCAGTTTCCACTCCCTCACTTGAAAGTCGAATTGATGAAATTATTCGTGCCGACCGCCCTTGTGACCGGGAAATGATAGTTGATAAGGTTCAAGTTAGTGCTGACACAATTCATAACATTATCTGTAACGAGCCGAGGTACCGCAAAACATGTGCAAAATGGGTCCCAAAGGAGTAGACACGGCTACACTAGGAAACTAGGTTGAGACTGTGCACAGAGCTAAAGGAACGCTATGAAAGAAAAGGTGAGCACTTCTTCAGCAAACGTTTATGAGCCACAATCAAAAAGACAAAGCATCGAGTCGAAGCACACCAACTCAGGAGTTAAGAAAAAATTCAAAGCCAAGCATCTGCAGGAGAAGTCATGTTGACGTTGTTTTGGAATGCTGAAGGCCAAGTTTCTTGTGATTATCACGAAGAGCAGCGTAGAATGAACTGCCATTATTTCTCCTATTTGCTTTTAAACAAGATGAAGCCAGCCATGAGAGAGAGACGTCGTGGATCTGAGAGGAGAGGTGTGATTCTCCAGCAAGACAATGCAAGTCCTCATATTGCTCATCTAGCCCGTGAAACCATCGACAAAATGGGCTGGGAAGTACTGACTTACAGTCCTCATTTAGCACCTAGTGATTCCCATTTGTTTAGTGCACTGAAGGAGGCATTACGTGGAAAGATGTTGCAAGACAACGAGGACGTGAAAAATTTTGTCGGAAATTGGTTCAAACATCAAGATAAAGAGTTCTTTGCAGCCGGAATAAAAAACCTTGTAGCCCGTTGGAATAAGTGCATAAATGTTCAAGGGTATTATGTTGAAATGTAGGAAAAGTATTGTTTTGTAAAAATAAATGTTTTTTTTTCTCCAGAACAATCTGTCTCTTTTATCATTGAATGACCCTCGAATATTCCCATACAGAGGAGGCATTTTCCTTGAAAGTCAGCTGCTCGGTGCCGGCGGATAAATGCGATACTGCAGTGCTTGTGTAATCCCCAATTACGATGCAAAGTTCCTTCGGACATGCACGCATCCATGTCCGAAGATACTCGAACTGCAGCGTCTAGAGCCGTTATACAATACACGAAATACATTTGCAGTATATTCTCGGCAACAAATAGGTTCAATGGCTGTCTGGACGTCAAGATATACTCACAACAAATACTCGTTTCCTTATTGAAGCATTACAATGTATTACAATCATGTAACCATGATCCCTTAATCGGAACAGCATTACGATCTAATATAGGAAGAACGTAACGGACTGCTGGTAATAAGCTCCTGATTCGGCTCCATACCTAGCTGTAATAGAAATAAGCAAAGTAAATCCATGGCACGACAGACAGAAGATATATACTTGCATAGCTCTGAGCCCAGGTGATCCCATCGTTTGACAGAACTTTACAAACCACGAAATTTCTGTCGGATACACTTGCCACAAGACGACTTTGTTCACTAAACGAGAGTGCGACAGGGCGAACTGAAGGAAAACAGCATTAACCTGGGTCTCGTTCTCTTCTGCTCTATCTCTTATTGACGATGATATTGAACTGAATGACTCTGGATGTCTGTTTGTGCAATCCGTAATGATTTTTGTAGAAAATCTTCATCGATCTCGAAGAAGGTCGTAATGTGTGATCATAAAACATGTTCCACATTTCCAGAACCGAACGGAGTCAGTGATATAAACCAATAACCATGTGTGTTTGTTGAAAACGCGGTTGACCTGCCCTTTTTTCCAGCCGCTTAGGCCTGTCGTTGGCCAACTAACTACGAGAAGTTGCTGTTCAAAGTGGAGCTATGACCAGTACTCCATTCTTCGGCTGCGTATATTCCTGTGTGTGATTTCTGTTGTAAAGGTACTAGAAATTTGCGTACAGTAAACGTATCCCATGGCTCACCACATGTAAGTTCTCATAGCTCTGCGTGGTAGTAAGGATCTGGTGCGACTGAAAGTGGGCATTAATGTTAGACTGAAGAAGTTAATTTGAGCTATTGCTTCTTGGATTATTCACTTGTTAGTAAGTTGGCAACACCAGGGATCGTTTTAAAAACAGCAGCATTTTGCAAAAAAAAAAAAAAAAAAAATTCTCTGATCACTATGAGACTTAACTTCTGCGGTCATCAGTCCCCTAGAACACACATCCATGCCCGAGGCAGGATTCGAACCTGCGACCATAGCGGTAGCGCGGATCCAGACTGTAGCTAATAGAACCGCTCGGACACCTCAGCCGGCAGAATTTTGCACAAAAGCAACAAAATTCAGATCTTAGTGTTGTGCGGTGAATAGAGGAACGAGTTTATTGGTATGGAGCCTTCCGATAACATACACCCAAAGCGAAAACTATGGGAACGGCAAAACTGCATGCGTCTCGGAGGGACATATATTCCTCATCAAATGCCTCCCGTATTACAAGCAAGGAGATATCTACCGCCAACAGGATGAAACGGAAAAGTGCAGAACTGCAGTACTATGGCGTTAATTTAACGAGTAAAGTAAACTGACTTGGGAAAGAGAGAATGCAAGTGATGTGACAAAACAGCAATTGTCTCGACCTGAAACTACGATATCACCTGTCGGGCTTGAACTGTGACGTATTGGTGTTGTGGCGGGTGACGTCACACGTGTGCGGAGCGTTGGTTTGTTTTCGTTAGGGACGTTTGTATTGTCACCTTATGCTGTGTTTGTAGTCTTTATTGGATATATACATAGTGGTGCAAATTTTGATGGAATGAGCCTGTTACTGGATCAACCAGTTTAGATACTTAAGAGAAAGATGCGTTTACGGTGTTCTCCGCTTACGCTCCTAATCAACTAGAGTTTAAACGTTATCTTTGGTTGTCTTGGTATCGTGAGTACACAGTGATTACAACTAATGTTAACTTCGGCACATATTTTTTTCAAAGATGAGCCAACCTGTAATGTAATGAAATTAATAACTTAGCGAATAGTAATAGTAAAATTACTGAAATAAGGAACGCTGATAGATCGACAATAAAGAAAAACGAATGTCTTCTGAAGGTTATGGTAAATGAAGCCTGGTTATTCTAACGTAAAGTGTGAAGAATGTGAAGTTAGTAATTGAAAGCAATGTACAAAGATGTAGCAGAACTAGTTGAGTTGGGTTGCCTACAGAATGAATTCGCCAGATCCAGATTAGCGCGTAACAACTCACACAAAAAGTATTTACGAGTAGTTTCAGGGATTTTGCAATTTTCTGTTGAGCTGCATTGGTGAACACATGTTACTGCATTTTGTCCATCTCGCAATTTAAACCTTTCTGTATCGGTATTGGAGTATTCGTTGTTGTTACCATAATTCGTTAACTTTCGCGATATTTGCTACCTGTACTGGTATTACTTTTTCGCTTTCTTTGCTGATATTTCTTTTTGTTTTCTGTATTGGTGTCTGGCTTTTAAGTTAGTTTATATTTATAGAGTGATATCTTCGATACCAGTTGAATTTATCTAATTTGATGCTTTACTTTTGCATTTTCGATGCAGACCTCTGCAAGCTATTCTTCATCGTATTCTTCCGGTTGTTTTGTTTTGTATACGCTAGCATTTTTGGGGCTCTGTGGCTTTTACTTGAGAATATAACTCCCCAGATTCCCCTTCAGGCTCAATATTTATTATTTCGAATTTTTAAGTTTCTGAATTGATTTTTATATTTTGGTTTTATAGGAACTGTTGAATATGACGTCCTAATCGCCAATTTTAAATCAAAGTTGTGTTTCATCTTGAGGCTAGTGATGATGTTATTTATCAAAGTGGACGGGTGATATCGAAGGCTCTCGTCTTCCCCAATAATTCACCATACTTGAGACACAGTGCCGTACCCCCGGCCGCGAGAGTTCGCCCCTGTTTGGTCTTAGGAGGGGAGGGGCGCACACAGCGCCGGCTGTCACCTCCACATGAAATCACGTAATGCGTTTTTACGTTGCAGGCTGACAGTTATTGGACGGGTGAAGTAAATGCATCGGTTAAACGCTCGAGCGATGTGATGTGGTGGTGTAACGACATAACAACACAAGTTTTGCCCAAGATGTAAGCATTCCCGTTATACAGTAGTAGGCAAGCATAAGTTCTCTACATTCTGTAATTTCCTGCAGGCGATTTTATCGAGTGCGCTACTGCCAAGGCACCCATGTTGATTAGTTTGGTTCTGTTTAGAGCGAAGATAACAGAATATCTTGTAGTAGTGAAACCTGTTGTAGGTGTTCTACATATGAGCAGGATGAAGCCAGAGCATTGTCGACTTGGACTAGTCTTACATGGGCTGAGTTACTTACGAGAGTGTATACTGTGGAATGTCATTTAGACTTCTTATGGGAATTTTGTGGATTGTCACCGGGAGACGTGTGTGGAACTCTTTAAAAAACGACCATCGTTTATTTCCCGTTTTAATTAAAGGACTATTCTACGAAATGTACGAAACTAGTACGATCAGGAAAAACACGTAGTTCGTTAGACGTCAACTGACGATACATCAGGGTATTATTTGGGTCCCTTCCTGGGTTAAAGAAAACATGCTACTAGTCACTGTTACAGAAAGTTATTTAAGTACAATTACTGTTGGCGATTACTTTGATTTTTGCAGTGTTATGTGTTATGTGATTGTGGTGAATTTTACAAAATGCAGTAACTTTGTTTTCACAGTTTGGCTTAGGAGGCCAAAAGTTTCCTTGTGAGACGCTCACAGTTTCTCTGAGATATAGCTACAGAGTATCCGACAATCGCAGAGGAGGAGTGCTCCAAGCTGCAACTGATTTGGAAATTATTATAGTTATATATGACCTAGTTAACGAATAATAACTTACTGCGCGTACATAGTGTTGTTAAGTAAAATTGCAACAGTATTCGTTACATGGGACCTTTCCAGATTCTAGTAAAATAATACAAATTTGTGTAGCCTTTCTGAAACTAAGACCGTATTTGAGCTAATAAATCCAACGAAGAATGGTTCTCAAGCAGCACTGGAGCGTTCTCATATAACGAGTTCTGACAACTGCCATCTAATAACTTTGTGTCGAATTCACCTGAAACACCGCAAAAAGGGTAAAGTATCGTTATATGAATAACTACACCAGCAACAGAGATGTTCAAAAACTTTTACGAATTAGTAATTACAACCAGGAGATTTATCGATTTGCCTTGTGTTAATCCCCACTTACGAGTGAACCATGACTTTGGTTTTATTTCAGATACTTCACTGCACATTCACACACTCTCATAGAATTTAAACATTCGCTTAAGTTTTCTTCAGATTTCATTTTTATTTCGTTTCATTATCCTTCTGTTAATGTAAGTCAACCGTTCACAAATTTAGCTAACTTTTACATCACCGGAATATGAGATACCTATGTTCGTCCATCCATTTAACAAATGGGTCGTCCAGTACCTTTAAATTCTACGGCTTTGTGCGCTGTGTTATATTAACGTCACCAGTTTCCACTTTTGATGTAACAGATCAGAGTCCTCCCGATAGGTTCGTCTACTCCCATGTAATGTTAGCAAACAGGGGGGATCGGTGAAGTTTTGTTCCTACCGGACCTGAATATCATGTAGCCCACACATGTTTCTAGTGGGGCTTATTAAATTTAAATTGTATCGAATGAAGAATAAGCTCAAATGCATCAGCTTATTTGTTGTGGTGGCAATATATTTAGAAAATACGTTAAAATGGTACATACCAGCAATCTACTGAACGAAATCACAAGAATAAACAAATTCAGGAGGTGTGTACCTAACTTTTTCGTAACTATTTGGAAGAGAGTTATTGAAATGTACAAGTCACAGTGCTGTTCAAGGTAGAATAACAGTGTGTGGAGTTGAAGACGATGTATGCTTGTATTTAGCAGTAGACGGTTTTGCTATCACATTATTCTGGAAAAAAAGATATTCCGGTCTGGCAGACCTTAAGCACAGTGTAACCAAGAACATTCTGAAAGTTATTTAGAAAACTTTGACGAATACAATTCACATTACTATTCCATTATCGTACTGCATAACACCGAGACATCTTAAAAAGAAAAATTATTTGTTTCACCGTATTTTGCTTCCATATCTGAAAACTATCAAGTGCAGTACCGAACTACCTATTAATTTTATTTTATGTCACCTTATCCTAGTCTTTTGTGCTGTAGGCCATGAGTTGTTACCTGCCATTTCCATTTTTTATGTATTCCTTCTACTGTTAGCAGCTACTATGAACTACATTGTGCTTTATCATAGAGACTAGAAAATACTCCTTCTTTTACTACTGATTTTCCATGTGTGTACCAAACTTTTTCGCCTAAAGGTACTAGGCATTTCAGAAGTCTATAATATACAACATATTTCTAATCAGTTTTTATTTACGCATAATGTAAACTGCAACTGATAAATATGGTCCAAATATTAACAATGTTATCATGAAATCATTACTGGGTTTAAGTCACACATCCTGATTTCGTCATATTTACTATGCAACAAACATTCTCTTTATCACTTTTGCTTCTTTTGTGACTGCGTTATTATTTCACACAAAAGTCCTTAGAAACATGTAAAGTAAGTAACTTATCATTGTTATCTAACGAAGTACGTTAAAATTCCCCAAATATTATCAAACTATTTCATTATTTTTGAGACAGCATTACTGTGTCATTTTCTTCGGGTTCAAGTTAACTGTACAGCCATGAACATTGCGTAATACTTTAGACTGTGACAAAATCCTAGCTTCAAGGTGATCCAGACTTATGTGCTGCGCATCTGGCTCATGTCATACCCCCATAAATCTCCCAAACGACTCTTCTTTAGTTTTGGTGAAATAAATAAAAAATGAAATAAAAACGTGCCTTCTGCAACAGCATTTTCCTCTGCAACATTAGCCCCGAAAGTAAATTTTAACGTCATAACAAATCATAGTGCATAAGGGCCAAAGTATAAATAGCAGCGGTGATGAACTCTCTCTGAATCTTCAGTCGACCTTAAGGCACCATTAATTTCTTTGTTTACTCGTTTGAGGTTACATCCACATGCTAATCAATTGTTGTTTGCCAATGCAGTTCAGTGAATTGCAACATCAGTTTGATTACACTAAGCGTGCTTTGATTTATGTGTCCCATGCAAAGACACTCGCCATGCTTCTGTTATAAGCAGCATCTGAGTTTGTTTACATACCTACTACTTCATAAACAGATACACAGATAAGCCAGAACGTTATGGCCACCGATCTACTGTCGATATAAATCCGTTCGGGCGATAGCAGCGATACATGGCGAGGAATGACTGCTAGTCAGTCAAACGCACGATGCATGTTGTATATCACAAGGGCAAGAGCGTGATGGAATGGAGTGTGTTGAGCGGTTCGATGAACACAGTCCCGATTTCCAGTTGATGTGCTGGCTCTCCTATCTCGACACATGTAAACCTGATCGAAGACATCTGGGCATGTGGCGTCAGAGCTCATGGCAACCCTCCCCGGAATATACGGATTTAGGTGACTTGTGTGTGCAGATGTGATGCCAGCTCCGTCCACTGACCTACCACGGCTTCACTGCAACCCTGCCACGACACGTCCACGTTGATACCCGTGCCAGAGGTGGACATACCGGCTGTTAGGTAGATGGTCATAATGTTGTAGCTGATCAGTGTAGTTTCTACGTTAAAGTATAGACAGTCGTTAATGAGTGAAAAATGTATGCTGAGGGCTTCAAATGTTGATTACCTTTTAGTTCCTGCGTGTGTAGTGCAATATTACTTGTGGCTCACTGTGTTGAATAGTAGATGTCGGGATTATGGAGACTACTTTGTTCTCCTTAGGAGCAGTGATTTTGTAGTCACTCTAGTCTTTTGAGTGTTATCATTAATGTCATTGATTTTCCTACTCTTTTTAGAATTATACTTAGTGTCAATGATATTTCTGTAAAACGTAGTTGGCAAATGTTAATGTTGCACAAAACAGTTTCTTCCATTTCCATCGACGGAGAGGTAATGACAGATGCAGCTCGCATCGGTGACAGACTCGAACGAGATTTATTCCGAAGAACCTTCCATTTGTTTCCATTAGTCTACTAAGAGGAACCACCGAAATGTAGATCTTGTTGGTCGGAAGAGAATATGAACCACAGTCAACCCCAATGCGAGTCGTCTACATTACCACAACGCCGCCTGTTGCAAATAATACAAATAACGAGACTTGTTATATCATCAATCCAAAGGTTTATTCGATTGGTAACTGTGGTTTCAGGTGGTATTGGCCGCGGTATCGCGGTCGCACATTTTAGCAGCCAGACGGTCTTCTCCAGACGTCGCGTTGGTGGCCACGCGTCAACACATTCAGCATCTGGCATGGCGGCTCTCAAGAGCTGCGCGGTGTGATGTACAGACCTCCTAGGTGGGCGCGGAGGACACCGGAGTGATCTGCCGACAAATATAAATTACAAAATTATAAACGTCGCCCTATTATGGTGAGTTGATATAACATCTGCAAAGGAAAGTGCTAAATTATCGTAGGACCACATGTTAATAAATGTTCATTTTCTGTATCCATAGAAGGGATGTTTCTATCGCGCCAACTCATGAACCCTAGAATACTAATTATCGCAAATATGAAAATTACCGACAGTGAATGTTTGCCTATTTACGCCTCCCGGAGTGTTATCTATTGTGGTGAAATGATCTACTAAATTATTGCATCATGATGGTAGATAGTTGTTACAAGGATCAGAATATTTGTGAGTTAGTCGATATCTCACGCAGACACATGTATTATCCTCACCTGAACTATATTCATTAAGGAACGGAGAGAATTGTGACTGTTGCTAAATCCATCCATACCAAAATAGTAGAGTTTCTTAAAACAAGTTGTGTAAATGTTCAGTTCAAATTCGGAGAACTTTAAGGATAAATATGGGACAGAAAGGTAAACCATCATGCAGCATAAGAAATGGGATTAAAATACCAAGTATAATCGTGGGAGGCTGAAGCTGAAACTGCGCTGAGAAATTGATAACTGTTATGAGCGGGAGGGGACATAGGAGAACGTTTCCTGAAAGGCTCTCCCTCATCTGAAAGTGTATTCAACGGTATTGTATGTACCATTGATTCTTGAGTTTAAGTATATCCTACCAATACTAGAGCTAAAAGATACGTATGCCGCGAAAGGATTTTGTATCTGATCAGAGTTCACAATTGGTATAAAAGAAGAGGAGACTATGGGTACCGAGAAAGTTTATGGGTCGACCAAAAAATTTTGTAGCCATGGTGATACATCTAAACTGACACCATTTCAGTTATATTAAAAATCGTAAAACTCTATACTCGAATAATATCTTGAAGATTCCCCTTCTGAAGGGAGCTACCATGTGATCATGAAACGAGAAATACACTTAGAAACCAAAATCTGTTGTCCTTTACACAGACCGAAGTACCACTCACCGTAACAGCACCGCCTTAATCCTCCTCCTGCAGCCGTCTCTGCAGCAACTCCACGAAAAAGGCGTCCAGTGTAAACTGACGCTCCTGTTGGAAAAGATCTTATTACTTTCATGTTATCTAACATGTGAAGTGATTCACAATTTGTGCTAGTTCCTGTCATATAAAAGTGTAACGAATTGTAACATTTACCACAAATTAGCACGGTTCAGGTATCGAAATTAAGAATATAGTAATTCAATTTAGTATCCAAATAACACAACTCATTTCACATCTCAGATACTATTAATACTAACAAGTAACTAATATCCCATTATCTTTAACATTTTCTGTGTACGACTGGTTAATGATGTGCTTCTGAGGTTATGCCGTGTTGTTGTTCCTGCTTTACGGTCAACATTTCAGTAACTGACCGACCCATCTTCTTCAGGTCGTGTGACGTTCCCTGACTGGTTTGAGTCCAAGCAGCGAGAACACATTAGTGCAAAGTTCGCAGCACATGAAGCTGATCGCTGGGACGTCCGTCGAAGTAATGTGCACAAAATGAACACAACAATTCGGCCTAATACCCGGAAGCAGACCAGTTTCTAGTATCTTATTCGAGAGTAAGTTTTCATGTAGTGATAAAACAAGAAATTCACTTTGAAACCAAATGCTACTATTCCTACTACTGTTGTAATTTACACTCATCGAAACAGGAAGGACTTCTTTCTCTTCCTGCAGGCGCTTCTGCAGTATCTCCTCAAAAAACGAGTCCAGGGTGAACTGACACTCCTGTAAGGATAAGAACTTATTAGTGTGATTAGTCGTAGAACATGCTTGGTAATTCAGAGATAGCACTAGTTCTTTACATATACATGTGTTACAAATTCTTACATTTATCTCGAATTTTTGGCTTAGAGGCAGTGACAGTGAGTATTCCCTATCTGTAGTATCAGCTAGAAATCTGTTCTTCCGACATTCACTACCATTATCCTACTTATTATGAGTTGAACTGGAATGACACAGGCCTACAATGTAACTTCTTGAGCCATGGTCTTTTTATTACGAGCTCCTCCACGTTCTTTGTCTGCAAATAAAGTAAATGGGACTGTAACAAATTTTGCTAACAGTTCCTGTTCCTCTGTTCTCTGACTACACTGTACATTTCCTTTGGTCAGTCTCATATTAAACATGGTCAGCAGGTAACTGGTTGGGCAACCAGATGGTCTGCAATGTCGTCTTCAACCCGTCGATAGCGTTGGCAGCATATTTAGTGCGCCTCTGCCCCTAGAATATTTTTCACCATAATTCTTTCAAATGGAGAGGGATGTTACCTTTCTCAAGCATCTCACATAGTTATTTGCTCAGTGTTAACAAAGACCACACCCAATTTACCGGAATGATAAATGGTTAGAATCAACTGTCCATGTCTGGGATCAGTGTTAAGTTTAATGGGCTTCAATACTATTGTCAGAATTGTTTAAACAGCATTCAGGTTCGATTATCAACATTAGCTTACCTAATGCGACAAGTCCGGATATATTGTGGTAATAACACGCAGGAGAGGATCTAGGGCCAGTGGGATCCAAGGGAAAGAGCCAGCATAATGCAACAAAGGAGCCCTGCAGGGAACACAGCGAGAGACACAGTGTGAGGCTACCCTGCAGGTCAGAGAATATACGACTCTGACATGCTAAAGGCTTTTTCTAAGGGCATAATACTCAAGTTCTAAATGACGACTATTGTGAACTGTTGAGTGACTAGCACATCCCACTTCGCTCAAGTGATCAACAAATCCATCCATCCATCAGTGACATCATTGCGGCCGGTATTTGGTATCTGATCACTATCCAGAAGAGCAGTATGCTAACCACATGCTCCTCCATACAGTGACGTCTATCGTCTGACGATGACGAGGCGGTCGATCGGTACCTTTGGAACTTCAGAGGAATGATTGGATGGAGTTAGGTAGTTAGGTGGTATTTCATATAATCGTCACAATCATCACTCGTGCAGAGATGCCTATCTAAGACGTGTTATTTACAATGACGTGTCACATGGGACGTTTATAGCAAAAAGATATTCATTTACAGCCTGACCACGTTATGTACAATCAGTTAGTTCTCACACTTTACTGCTTTGCGTGCTATGTCACTGCAATATAACGTGGCTCACCTTTACAGTACCCCGAACAGCGACCAAGTTGTACTCCAGTCGCAGACCCTCGTCTTTCTCCCCTCCCAAACACCGGGAGAAAAACTTCTTCATGCGGCGGAACATTGCTGTAACGATAACAAACAGCACATTAGACATGACCACACCGTGTCTACGTGTAAGTTTTGCAGCAATGTCTCACAACTCGATCGCAAGAAAAACCTGGAACCGTGACGACATGTCTGTAACCTTAGCTTTTGTAAAAAAAGCAGCTGCTTGTATAAAAACGACATGTACAGTCTATACAATTGATTGAGCTTATACATTTTTTACTAGTCGAGAATTAGTTACTGTAATTTAGTGTCAGTAATTCGCAGAGCATGATTCAAAACAATAACAGTTATTCGAAGTTTAGCAATCGCTTGTTCATTTAGTGGTACTTTTACTCTGAAGAGAATACATTTGTTTTGATAGCAACTAGTTGAAGGCTTATCTATTAGTCTAAATTTAATTAGCAAGTCATTACAATCCACAATAGATTCAGATATACAGCTGCTTCGCCGGCCAGTGTGGCCGTGTGGTTCTAGGCGCTTCAGTCTGTGACCGCGTGACCGCTACGATCGAAGGTTCGAATCCTGCCTCGGACATGGATGTGTGTGATGTCCTTAGGTTACTTAGGTTTAAGTAGTTCTAAGGTCTAGGGCACTGATGACCACCGATGTTAAGTCCCATAGAGCTCAGAGCCATTTGAACCAATTTTTATACAGCTACTTCAGATATTACAACTTCAGATTTTGTCATCTATTACAGCATGATTTGCGGAATATCTTCCCCTGGGGCAGGAACAAGAATTTGTTTTTTATGTGTGTTGGTGGTGGGATGAAGTTACTAATTAATAAACTACGCTACAATCTGATGGCTATACCTTCCGCGGTATATGACGAGAATACGATTTTTACGGCTATACATATTACCGAGTCAGTATATTCTCTCAGGCCTGCACAGTCCCTTGTTTGTGTCAGTCATCTAGAACCCTACATCTAAATTACACTTCATTGCCATGTGAGCTAAACAGTAACGTGTACGACGTAATAACTATATCTGTGGTTGAAATTTACCCATCGGTTTCTACATGAAGAAAACTTAAAAATAGCTTATAAACAGCTAATAGGTTTAACATTTGACAGTGCTCCAAGATATTAACTGTACTACCGTAACTGACAGGAAAAGATAATATTTTTGCTATAAATCCATGTCGACTCAGTATGACACTACACAGCCGGAACCTGTTTACGACTTTTCTTTTTCACCGACGGCAGAAGATAAAAGCATGAACCAACGATAGGACATACCGTATGTATGTGTAATCGAAAAGGAGAGTGATGGGTGACACCATTCTATTTGTGAAACTAAGCTATAAATTTGAGAATACATCATTCCAGGAGTTGAACATTGGCAAAAACTCAGTGAGAATATCTCTCTCTACAAGTCAAGCATTTTCGGAACTTTCTGAAGTTGCATTACATATTGAAAAAATGTACTGGAATGTAAATCGAGGACTGTTTTCCTTTTCCAATTCAGTCCCATTACTAGTAACATTTTGCGAAGTCACATCACACTATTTCGTAATGCTACAGTATTCTGATACTACTCCACTACATACATAGTCATCTAAAAGCTTATTCGATGTTCTAATTGCAGATGTATACTGAAAATAAATACGTGACAAATCAATGGCTCTTGCCTCTTGGTGAGCATAGTCCATATACCTTGCTTCTGAAACAGAGCTTCGCATCATTCAAAGCTTCTAAAGCTCCCCAACAACTTGTTCTCGAAACACAAAATCCAACACTATAACGCCTGAACCAAAATTATAGCATCTTTTACTCAAGAACTCAAGAAACTAATTCGTTTCGATACTTCAACTACTCCAGAGAATACGGAAGTCATTATTATGCAATGGTCCACCACAGTTAAGCTGATTTTTGTTAGCAAACCCTGCGATCAACATTAGGCAGCAACTTCGATAACTGCAGTGAACAACGTTGTACTGGAACGTCGATATCAATGGTTAAACAAGAACTGCAATGAAAATTCTTAGTAATTTGAATCTATGTAAGCCGAAATAATCATGTTTTAGCACTGACAAACATGCAGCGGAGTCTTGAATGTTGAAAACGTCCGTACAGTTAATAAACTCCCAAGTGATCTAAAAGTTATCAATATTCAGAGATAGTGCTTTAATTTCCTTAAGCAACAGGGAAGTAAGAATCTCATATTATGGTGCCAAGTCAACTCTGTATAACTCTACACAGTTGTAACCAGTTTCCAACGTGTTTTCTTCTTCGCAGACGGAAGATAAGTCTAGCAGTATAACCCTGCAACGATCATAGGCAATATGTAAGTGTAATCGACGAAACAGGAAGATCGGTTACACTGTTTTCATTGTCAAAGTAAAAATTAATGTAAATAGAGACCGCTCCGAGTCTACCACAACAACCACAGATAACTTTTACTAACAGTCCGATTATATTATTGGAGAAGGCGATAACAAGATAGACTATTATGGTCGAAAACAAAAATAAAAATATTTTGTAGCGGAGGCGTTGTGCAGCTTTAATGAATCTTAACAACTGTATTGTGCAATAGACAGCTACGACGGTACGTTTCATTAGGGACCATCGAATTTGGTCTAAAATTGGCCCATCATCGGTCCTGAAAACCGTCTCAGCTATGCTTTCGCGTATATTGCAATAGCAGTTATCAAACGCTGATAGCTCGACCATTGGTATTACCTGTATAGCCATTACATTGGTAAAAATGTCTATGAAGTTAAATGGACATAATGGACATGACAAGTTAATGTCAATGACGGAACACTGTACATCCGGAACTGCTATTTCTATTATGCAAGTTCATACCTGAGATCGTTTTTAGGCTTGATGACGGTCAGATCCTCGACCAAAACATACATTCTCTCATAAAATGTACCGTTATAGCTGTGATTGCATAATGCATTTCTTTCGAAGAGCATATAAAATGAAAGTAACGTCACTGCTGCAGAAACTAACTGGACAGAAACAAAAAGTAAAAGTTTATAAAGCTAAGATCAATATAACGAAAAAATCGAATAATATCTTACACAAATTCCTCTAGAATAAACCCAACGGAAATATAACGAAAACACAAAATTAGATTCCCATAATTTGCTTAATCTACACAGATTAAACGAAGACAAGGATACCAATCACACATCCACAAAATAACAACATAATAGAAAAATAACATGCACAAATTCTTCCAGAATGAACCAAAAAAAAATATACGCTGCACCTATATAGCCCTAACAAAGACAGCAATACCACACACATCCCCATATAACGACATAATCGATAAATAACACACTGGAACTATTCCATAATAAACCAAAAAATTATAAACCCCCCAAAAAACAAAAAAAAAAAGAAAAGACGCACAAGAAAACTTCATATAACTACGACTTTATCGAAAAATAACACACACAAAATCCTCAAGAATAAACAGAACGAAAATATATTGAAAAATTTGGTATCACACTACAAACGAACGTAAACAGATCAAAAAGTACCATAAACAAAAAGAATCATACATCAAAAGCGCGAGACACTGGCAACAACAATAAGAACCCTACAAAACAATCGATTTCATATACGGTACCCCTCAGCGGCGTCACATTCGAAAAAAAGCAGCCAACTATTAATAAGTTAAAAAATTATGACTAACATTACTACTCGTTCCTCTCGGGACAACTTCTACAATGTACTTAGGTTCAGGGCTAACAGCACCGTAGACAACTCTCCCATATTAGAAAAATAGCTACAGAATTGCAACAATCAACATGATGGATCAAATGGCTCTGAGCACTATGGGACTTAACATCTGTGGTCATCAGTCCCCTAGAACTTAGAACTACTTAAACCTAACTAACCTAAGGACATCACACACATCCATGCCCGAGGCAGGGTTCGAACCAGCGATCGTAGCGGTCACGCGGTTCCAGACTGAAGCGCCTTTAACCGCACGGCCACACCGGCCGGCAATCAACATGATAAAAAATTATCATTAATCACTTCACTCACAAAAATCTATCTTCTGCTCTTAAGGTACTGCCTAACCTCACCATCGTATATCGTTCGAAATACAGAAAGAAACAGTTAAATATATGTCAGAAAAAGAAGAAACAATAATCGCTAATAGTTTCTCCATTGATAATATAACCTGTGGCCACAAGTTACCCCCTTCCCCCAATAAACAACACCATCATATATCACGACATATTTGGAATAAACAGCATATTTTACAAACTTTGTAAATTACAATAGTAACTAACACAAACACAGATAGCATTTAATAACAGACCGCTTACACGCTCTGCAACGTAAAGTCAAGACGTCAAGAGGACGTCATGGGTGAAACCACACGGATAGAATCTGAAAGAGCACTTGACAAAGTTGTCACTGTTGAACTAAGCTGTTAATTTGAGAATACATGATGAGAGCACAAGAAGGTAAAAAAATTAAGTGTAGAGGTCCAACTCTACAAGTAACCACCTGACGTTTGAAACCCCATAAAAAATTAAAACGAAATGTTATTTCACGTTATTACTGTTAAGAACTTCATATTCCGTAATCACTCCACACTCCTCCACATGCTTCAATTTTCCAGTACTTCTCCACTAATACACAATCATTTATTACCTTTTAAGATATTCTCACTCGAGATGATTGTGTATACTCAATAATTATACAAAGTTACATGAATAGCTCATACCTACTCAGGGTCCGATGAAGCTAGCCTCCGAAGCTGGGCGTTCGCTTTGCTGAGAGCTTCTAGAGCTCCTCAAGAACTTTAAAATGTTTCGCTAGACGTGCTCGAAATACAAAATGCAAGACTGCAATACTTAATTCACAATTGATGCTCCTTACACTCAATAACTCGCAGAACGAATTCGTATGGATACTTCGAGTGCTCCAAAGAATACGGAAGTAATTGCTACGCAACGGTCCACAACGGTTTACGTGAGATGGCATTTTTGTTTACATACCCGAGATCCTCCCCTGGTAGCTGAGTGGTCAGCGCGACGAAAGTCATACCTAAAGACCCGAGTTCGATTCACGGCTGTGTCGGGAGATTTTTCCCCGCTCAGGGACTGGGTGTTGTGTTGCCCTTATCATCGTCATTTCATCCCCATGGACAAGCAAGTCTCCGAAGTGGGGTCAACCCAAATGACTTGCACCAGTCGAATGGGAGGCCTTAGCCACACGGCATTTCCATTTTATCAGTAAACCGAAATCCCAGTAAAGCAATATCGTTTAGCAACGTGGATATAAATGTTAGACAACCACTGAAACAAAATGCTATATAAGTCAATTGTACATTTCAACTTTTCATAAAATAGCATGGAAGCATAACGACGTCGAATGCTGATGCCCTCGATCCCGCTTTTAGTCACGTATTGAAATGTTATGTCACGCATAAAAATTGATTCCTTCAGCGCATGTGACTTCCACCACATTCGACGTCCGTTTGTGTGATTCCACTAATTGTTTCCTAGTGTAGTGATTTTCTATATTGAAACCTGGTTGTCAAGGGAAGGCCGTAATCATTTACTACTGGTTGCCTTTAACAGTTACACACATTTATTATTAAAGAAGCAGTTCCAGACTCAACAATAAATTAAAAAATAACACGCTTCATTAATGAAGGAATAAACGACAGTGTAAATAATAGTGTTTTCAGTGCGTTACAATTTAGCAAATCACCATAAAATCCTGATACTGATAACGCTTAAAAAGGAAAAAATGACCACAATCATGACTGAAGGCCTTACACGCCAGGAACGACCATTGTATACAAAATTTAGAAACCTACTCTAAAACAGCAAATAAAAGCAAAGGTTAATTAAACGAAACAAGCAATTGACCACGAAACAGGTGAAATAATATGATGGTAAACTTGTAACACAACCCTTACACTGCTAGATTTATTCCAGAGGCGGCCAGAATTATTAACTAGACATACGTAACGTTTTAATGTTGGCATTACAAGGTATGGTAATAAATAATACAGTAATAAAACAAGGACCAGTGACAGACGATACTCCAGGAAATGACCTCTGAGAAGGTCTGGCAACAAACATTTTTGCGTGCGATGGAACAACACACCAAAGCCGGAACCGTCGGAGTGCACTACGCCCGCAGAATACTGTGCTCAGAGCGCCCAGAATGAGAAAGGGAACACTGCCACCAGAGTGTAAGAATCACAAACGGCCTACAATCAAGAAAGCTGTCAAAACTACACACCTTACCGGACAGCAGCGGCAGGACGAGGAAACGTACACTGTTGTTACATACACTAACCCCCAGGGCAGGTAACTGGGGCGTTAGTGGCCACCAGGCAGGAAAAATACCGCTGGTTGAACTTAATTTGCAATAAACTGCACGCAGTAAATAGTAATAAGAAGTCGAGGAAAGCTAATCAGATCCGCCTTCCCCAAGCACTCTACTCGTTGCCCCAAAGATAGGGCAATAAATTACTACATATCGATAACCGCCGCTGCTGCCACTAGCGGACCGGAAACGCTTGTGAAACGAGTGGCGCCAGTCAAGACGAGAGGAAGACAAACAACCGCCACCATGTCAACTAAAAGATACGGTCTGGCCAGCAACGGAGGGTGGACACCTACAAACAGCACCAACGCGAGCAGCAGCACGGCTCATATACCCTTCGATTAATCTCCTCATCGCGACAATTGAAGACTTGCCAATGCGACACATCACATGTCTCATACATATTTTTATTGGCCTCGTCCATGTTTTTTACTACTTTGTTAATGCAATCAAATTATAAATTGAACGAGTGTCCTTTTTACACAGGGTGGTCCATTGATAGTGACTGGGCCAAATATCTCAAAAAATAAGCATCAAACAAAAAAAACTACAAAGAACGAAACTCGTTTAGCTTGAAGGGGGAAACCAGAGGGCGCTACGGTTGGCCGGCTAAATGGAGCTGCCATAGGTCAAACGGATATCAACTGCGTTTTTTAAATAGGAACCCCCATTTTTATTACATATTCGTGAAGTACGTAAAGAAGTATGAATGTTTTAGTTGGACTACTTTTTTCGCTTTGTGATAGATGGCGCTGTAATAGTCACAAACGAATAAGTATGTAGTATCACGTAAAATTCCGCCAGTGCGGACGGTATTTGCTTCGTGATACATTACCCGTGTTAAAATGGACCGTTTACCAACTGTGGAAAACGTCGATATAGCGTCGATGTATGGCTATTGTGTTCAAAATGTCCAATGAGCGTGTGCTACGTATGCTGCTCGGTATCCTGGACGACATCATCCAAGTGTCCGGACCTTTCGCCGGATAGTTGCGTTATTTAAGGTAACAGGAAGTGTTCAGCCACATGTGTAACGTCAACTACGACCTGCAAAAAATTATGAAGCCCAAGTAGATGTTGTAGCTGCTGTCGCCGCTAAACCGCACATCAGCAGCAGACAAATTTCGCGAGAATCGTGACTCTTAGAAACGTCGGTGTTGAGAATGCTACATCAACATTGATTGCACCCGTACCATATTTCTATGCACCAGGAATTGCATTGCACAAGAGATGTTACGGGACAATGACAGATTTTTTGCACTCGTTCTATTTAGCGACGAAGCGTCATTCACCAACAGCGGTAACGTAAACTGGCATTATATGCACTATTGCGCCATCTCTCACAAAGCGAAAGCAGTGGTCCAACAAAAAAATTCGTATTTCATTACGTACTGTACGAATATGTAATAAAATTGGTGGTTCCTATTTTAAAAAACGCAGTTGATATCCGTTTGACCTATGGCAGCGCCATTTAGCAGGCCAACCATAGGGCCACCTGGTTTTCCCCCTTCAAGCTAGACAAGTTTCGTTCTCTGTAGTTTTTTTGTTTGACGCTTACTTTTTTAGATATTTGGCCAGGTCACGATCAGTGGACCACCATGTATATTTTAATTGAAGTTCTTCCAAAAAGAATCATTTTGAAAGGCGAACTTCAAAATAAGCTGGGCTGGGTTTGAGAACAGAGGCCCAACATGCTGCCTTGAAAGGTACTCTTCCGTTCTGGAACTTTTCCTTGAATTCCCAGGCGGAAGGATACTAGCCGCAAGACAAGATGCTGCATAGATTCTCCGTAAGGTCACCAATGCGATGTCGAGGCAGGTGTGGAGGCAGTGGAGGGAGGAAGTCTCCTTGTCACCGAGTCCTGCCCCCCCTGCGGGTCCGGGGGTTAGAATAGGCCCGAGGTATTCCTGCCTGTCGTAAGAGGCGACTAAAAGGAGTCCATCCCCCTCAAGGGGGTAGTTAGCGCCTGCGTCCGGAGACGGACGGTTCCACGACCTCTATTTGCGGTCATTTTGCTTTTTCACTTCTCGTTTCTTCCTTCCTTTGGTTGGTTCCTTTCTTTGCTCTTCTCCATCTCACTGTCTTTCTTACTCTTTCCCTTGCCTTCTTCTGCTTGCCTTCTTCTTCTTGCCTTCTTCTGCTTGCCTTCTTCTGCTTGCCCTCTTCTCCTTGCCTTCTTCTGCTTGCCTTCTTCTCCTTGCCTTCTTCTCCTTGCCTTCTTCTCCTTGCCTTCTTCTGCTTGCCTTCTTCTCCTTGCCTTCTTCTCATTGCCTTCTTCTCATTGCCTTCTTCTCCTTGCCTTCTTCTCCTTGCCTTCTTCTCCTTGCCTTCTTCTCCTTGCCTTCTCTGGTCTCCGCCTCTTCGTTTGAGACACTCTGTCCTCTCTCTCTTCCTTCTCCTCTTCTGCCTTCCTCCCTGTGCGTGCCTGAAGGCCGACCCACGCGTTCGCGCGCGTAGCCGGTGACGGGGTAACGCGTAATTTCCCGCCTTGGGTAGACAAGTAAGGCACGAACGTACCCCCTGGTAAAGGCCAGGCCCGTGGAGGAGTGACTGCCTGAGCTGATACCTTCTGACCATGCCGATTGGTCCCTCTGTCTGTTTCTCGGGAGGTGTGACCTGAGGTGTAAACATTCACCTAAAGCGGGAGTGCCCTCTGAAAGGGTCCCCATAAGGAAGGAGCGCGCCATTGGAGACGCTGGCAATCATTGGGGATTTCTCCGCGATGGATTTTTCTTCTTCTCTCTCGACTTCTGCCCACAAACGGAAACATGACCAGCCACCAGTGACAAAAGTACTACCGCCTGCCCCACATTTCCTCGTCGTTTCTCGATCTGAGGACGGAAAGGATTTCTCCTCTGTCAACCCTTTCGTTATCCAGAAGGGCGTAGATGCCATAGCCGGATCTGTCAAGTCGTGTACGAGGTTGCGTAATGGTACCTTGTTACTAGAAACTGAGAGCGCCTTTCAGGCACAGAAACTGCTTCGAGCCACACTCCTGTACACGTTCCCTGTCCGGGTTGAGGCTCACCGAACTTTGAATTCGTCTCGTGGTGTGGTCTATACTAGATCCCTCGACGCATTGACTGACGAGGAGATTCAGTCTTTCCTCGCTGAGCAGGGCGTGACGGCTGTCCATAGGGTCATGAAAAAGGTCAACAATGACCTTGTACCGACCCGGACACTTTTCTTGACCTTTGATAGTGTTCAGCTGCCATCGCGCATCAAAGTGGGCTATGAGGTTATTTCTGTTCGCCCCTATGTCCCGACACCTACGCGCTGCTACCAGTGTCAGCGTTTTTGTGGCAGGGATGCCCATGAGGGTGACTGTCCACCTCCGTCTCCTCGTTGTGTGAACTGTCAGGGTGACCATGCAGCGTCCTCCCGCGACTGCCCCATCTATAAGGAAGAACGCTGTATCCAAGAAATTCGGGTCAAAGAGAAAGTGTCCACCTCGGCTGCTCGCAAGCTGTTTGCTAGTAGGAAGCCCACGCTGCTCCCAGCAGGGAAATACAGTACTGTCCTCGCCTCTCCTCGGACTACCAGGGAGGTGGCAACCCAGACATGCGATCTGACCTTCAGCACCACAGTCGTCCGTTCGGCCAGTGCTAAGATCGCGCGGTCGACGTCCCCTCCTCCTCCCATCACCCCACAGACAAAAGCCCCTTCATCAGCTTCTGCTAAGACGAATACCCAGAAGTCAGATGCACGGGCCTTCAAGAAGGAACCATCCCGTGCAGACTTCCTACGTACCTCGACCTCCCAGCCATCGACCAGTACTTCCACCAAACGACCTTCCAAGAAGGCTCATAGGAAGCACAGTTCTTCTTCTCCGCCACGGCGCATTTCTCCTCCTGCGCCACCCAGCGGTTGCCGCCCCAGGCCGTCATCCGTTTCGCCTGGCCGCACCGCTGGCAGCCGAACATCTGGCCGTTCACCGGCAAAGGAAGCTCCCCATCCCGGCCATCTTACCAAGATTGCCGATGAACCTATAGAACCAATGGACGATGACTGTCTGCCTACTGATAGTGGCGGCAGTGCTCGCTCGAAGCCAGGCCCTCAGCGGCCTTGGAGGTGACCCTCTTCTTTCATCTTCCTTTTCTTCTTACGATGGCACTTATTCACTGGAATATTCGCAGCATTCGCTCCAACCGAGAGGACTTGAAGTTGCTGCTCCGCTTGCACCGTCCGCTCGTCGTAGCCCTCCAGGAAACGAAGCTACGCCCATGTGATCAAATTGCCTTGGCACACTACACCTCTGTGCGTTTTGACCTACCCCCTGTGGTAGGTATTCCGGCTCATGGAGGGGTTATGTTGCTGGTCCGGGATGATATTTACTACGATCCCATCACATTGCACACCGGCCTGCAGGCAGTTGCCATCCAAATTACTCTCCCCACTTTTCCATTTTACATTTGTACCGTTTACACTCCATCGTCATCTGCCGTTACCAGGGCAGACACGATGCAGCTTATTGCTCAGCTACCTGCACCATTTTTGTTAACTGGAGACTTCAATGCCCACCATCCCCTTTGGGGCTCTCCAGCATCCTGCCCGAGGGGCTCCCTGTTAGCAGACCTTTTGAACCAGCTCAATCTTGTCTGCCTCAATACTGGCGCCCCTACTTTTCTTTCGGACACATCTCACACCTATTCCCATTTAGACCTCTCTATATGTACTACTCAACTTGCACGCCGGTTTGAGTGGTATGCACTTTCTGATACATATTCGAGCGACCACTTCCTGTGTGTTATCCATCTCCTGCAGCATACCCCCTCTGCGTGCTCATCTAGTGGGAGCATCTCCAAAGCAGACTGGGGGCTCTTCTCTTCCAGGGCGACCTTTCAGGATCAAACTTTCACAAGCTGCGATCGTCAGGTCGCACACCTCACGGAAGTCATTCTCACTGCTGCTGAATATTCCATCCCTCACCCTACTTCTTCTCCACGTCGCGTACCGGTCCCCTGGTGGACCGCAGCATGTAGAGACGCTTTACGTGCTCGTCGACGTGCTTTACGCACCTTCAAACGCCACCCTACAGTGGCGAATTGTATCACTTATAAACAATTACGTGCACAGTGTCGTCGTATTATTAAAGAAAGCAAGAAAGCCAGCTGGACTGCTTTCACAAGCACTTTCAACAGTTTTACTCCTTCTTCTGTTGTCTGGGGTAGCCTGCGCCGGCTATCTGGCACTAAGGTCCACTCACCAGTTTCTGGCTTGACGGTCGCGAATGACGTCCTTGTCGCCCCTGAGGATGTCTCCAATGCCTTCGGCCGCTTTTTCGCAGAGGTTTCGCGCTCCGCTCATTACCACCCTGCCTTCCTCCCCCGCAAACAGGCAGAGGAGGCTAGGCCACCTAACTTCCGCTCCTCGAATCGTGAAAGTTATAATGCCCCATTCACCATGCGGGAACTCGAAAACGCACTTGCCCGGTCACGGTCCTATGCTCCAGGGCCCGATTCTATTCATATTCAGATGCTGAAGAACCTGCGGGTAAAGGTTTTCTTCTTCGTAGTTACAATCGCATCTGGATTGAGGGACATGCGCGAGTCTACTGATGTCCCGATTCCTAAGCCGGGGAAGGACAAGCACTTGCATTCCAGTTATCGACCCATCTCGCTTACCAGCTGTGTCTGTAAAGTGATGGAGCGAATGGTTAACTCTCGTTTGGTTTGGCTGCTCGAGTCTCGACGCCTACTTACCAATGTACAATGTGGATTTCGTAGGCGCCGCTCTGCTGTTGACCATCTGGTTACCTTGTCGATCTTCATTATGAATAACTTCTTGCGGAAGCGCCCGACCTCGGCTGTGTTCTTTGATTTGGAGAAGGCTTACGACACTTGTTGGAGGGCGGGCATTCTCCGCACCATGCATACATGGGGCCTTCGCGGTCGCCTCCCTCTTTTTATTCGTTCCTTTTTAATGGATCGACAGTTCAGGGTACGTGTCGGTTCTGTCCTGTCAGACACCTTTCGCCAGGAGAATGGGGTGCCACAGGGCTCAGTTTTGAGCGTCGCTCTCTTCGCCATAGCGATCAATCCAATAATGGATTGCCTCCCAGCTGATGTATTAGGCTCCCTTTTCGTGGACGATTTGACCATCTATTGCAGCGTGCAGCGTACACGTGTCCTGGAGCGTTGTCTTCAGCGTTCTCCCATTCGCGGAGACACAAAATTTTTAGCTCTTACATTTGACAGGAAACTTTACTGGTCTGCACATGTGTCATATTTGGCTGCCCGTTGTACCCGTTCTTTAAATCTCCTCCGTGTTCTCAGTGGTATGTCGTGGGGAGCGGATCGAACCGTCCTACTTCGTCTCTATCGGTCGATCGTCCGCTTCAAGCTGGATTATGGGAGCTTCGTATACTCCTCTGCACGGCCATCCATCTTACGCCGCCTCAACTCCATACAACATCGGGGTTTACGACTTGCGATCGGAGCGTTTTATACTAGTCCCGTAGAGAGTCTTCATGCTGACGCTGGCGAATTGCCACTCACCTACCGGCGCGATATACTGCTTTGTCGGTATGCCTGTCGGCTACTGACAATGCCCGACCACCCGTCTTATCGTTCCTTTTTTGACGACTCTCTCGACCGTCAATACGGGTTGTATGTCTCTGCCCTGATACCCCCTGGAGTTCGCTTTCGTCGCCTCCTTCAACACCTTAATTTTTCACTCCCTGCAACCTTTCGAGTGGGCGAGAGCCACACGCCACCTTGGCTCCAGGCTCAGGTTCGCGTTCACCTTGACCTCAGCTCGCTCCCAAAGGAGGTAACCCCCGGTTCGGTCTACCACTCCCGTTTTGTCGAACTTCGTTCGAAGTTCATTAATATGACCTTCATTTATACAGATGGCTCAAAGACCAATCACGGGGTCGGGTGTTCCTTTATTGTCAGGGCACAAAGTTTCAAATACCGGCTCAATGGCCATTGTTCGGTCTTCACAGCTGAGCTCTTTGCCCTCTACCAGGCTGTTCTTTACATCTGCCGCCACCGACATTCTGCTTATGTCATCTGCTCCGATTCCCTGAGCGCCATACAGAGCCTCAGTGATCCGTATCCGGTTCACCCTTTCGTGCACCGGATCCAACGCTCTCTTCAGCAGCTGGTGGACCTCGGTTCTCTGGTTAGCTTTATGTGGGTTCCAGGCCATGTCGGTATCCCTGGGTACGAAGCTGCAGATGCCGCGGCCAAGGCTGCGGTCCTCCAGCCTCGGACAGTTTCTTGTTGTGTCCCTTCGTCGGATTGTAGCAGGTTAATTTGTCGGCGCATTTTATCGCTGTGGCATGCCGATTGGGCTGCACTTACGGACAACAAGCTTCGGGCCTTGAAACCTCTTCCCGCGGCTTGGACGTCCTCCTCCCGCCCTTCTCGGCGGGAGGAGGTCGTTTTGGCCCGGTTACGAATTGGACGATGCCGGTTCAGCCATCGCCATCTGCTGACAGCTGCGCCGGCGCCGTTCTGCCCATGTGGGCTATTGCTGACGGTCCACCACATTTTAACGTCCTGTCCGGATTTTAACACACTGTGTCTTGATCTTGCCCTGCCATGTAGTCTAGATGCCATTTTAGCGGATGACCCACGACCAGCTGCTCACGTTCTTCGTTTTATCAACTTGACAAACCTCTCTAAGGACATTTGATTATGCTGTTTTTTTAATCCTATGCCTGTCAGTCTGTCTTTTATCGTGTTTTCCCTTTTAGTTGTTGTTTTAAACTTGTGCCTCGCGGTGCATTCTTAACGTAGTCTGGGCGCTAATGACCGTTGAAGTTGTGCGTCCTAAAATAAAAATAAAAAAAAACCGAGTCTGGCCTGCAGTTTCGACGTCCTGGGCTACCAACCTCAAGTCAAGCTTGATCTGATCACAGCTGGAGCTTTTCGCAGCATCTGGCGTCATACTAAATTACCCACGGAGCTGATGCAAATCGTAACTATAGCTACCTGTCGTTAGATAATGTTAGAAAAGTCTACATTTCAACAACATTGGTTTGTAGCATTATGTTACAGTCTGTTAAGCAGAAAATCTCCTGCTCACTCTCCATAGCCACCATACGCCTACCGTCATATCACTCAGTTATCCTTTCAAAGCGGACGTTCTACAATACAGTACCGTGCAGTGCAGAGCTTCACTCTTTATCACAACGCATGCATATTTCACGTTGGAAAGCAACAAGTAATTTTTAACGTTATCAATGTTAGACGATCTGTTTCAGTAACTAATGAAAGTATAAATAGTTTTATCATTTCAAATTTGTTCGGTGGTTCAGAAAGTAAGTAACAGTCTAGGCCACAGGGTTCTATCCGAGGTTTGTCAGAAGCATTTCTTTTTTTTTTTTTGCATTTACCGCTTCTTTCAAGATCGACAATGATTTCTGTTAATGTGATAAATGCGAGGTTAGTCTATGGCTTGTATTCCATGTTAAACTGCAGAGCCACCTGTAACAGACTCGCTAAATCAATTAAAAGAATGGAGGAAGCAACACTTCCAAACTACTACGGTGTTCGAACCAGCTTTCGTATTGATGATTCTAGTTTTACTATTACATTTATATATTACTTCGATAATCCTTGTATACTTCAGTAATATTTTTAAATACCTTTGAGTGATTAGCTGAATATACACCCCTTTCCCCTCAGAGCGAAGGAATAAAATTACGCTAAACAAAATTTCCTTCTTTTTAGATGAAATAACACAATGGGATTATGTGTTAGATAATACTCTGGAAAGCATAAATAAAAATTTTATTCCTTATCTTCTCTTTCCTAAAAACATTAAATCTGTCGTACAAGACATACTGTTGTTGTTGTTATGGTTTTCAGTCCGAAGATTAATTTGATGCTGCTCTCCCCCCCCCCCCTTCTCTCACATAGCTGCAAAACTACTGTAAATTGCATCCAGAAAAACCGGTTGTTGTCTCAGGTAGGGTCCTATCAACCAATCCCAGATATATCCTGGTATAAAACATGTGGAAACAAAATACATTATCTGTCGCCTAAAGGGACACTATTTTTTTTTCTCAGATGTCGATGTCCGAAACTTCATGTCATAGCTGCCAAAAGGCGGCAGTGTCTGACGACGCAATAAATGCATCAGTTTCTCTTTAAGGGGACCTGGACATGCACGGGCTGCATTTTCATAGCTCGCTCTCAGTGCACATTACTCTTCATCTATAATGAATAACATTAACTCAAGCTGTGTAAGGATATTTATTAAAATATCTCCCACAGCTTAAGAATTACAGTATTTTGCCTAATAGGTGTTTTTATAATACACTTCCCATTCGGGTACCATTTTCGGTCCATCATCAGTCTACTAGCATTCAGACTGTTACAGACTGCTGTTAACATTCACAAGAACACATTATGCCTCTCGTTTTGTAGTTTGGAGTATATCTGAGGAAATAGGAAAACCCTTATTATACCACATTATTATTTTGTCTAAAAAATACCGCTAAAATTATATACAGAATGACAAACATAGATCATTTCTGCGATGTATTACGCACAATACAAAGATGCTATCCCATTCTTCACTTGAGGGAAACTTGGTGAACATGGATGAAACCATTGAGAAGTTATATGTACCTAATGTTCGGAAAACGTAGTTTCGAGAAAATGAGAAAAGAATATTCACAGTGTTTTTGTCGCATCGTATGCCTCTTTCAGAACATTCCAGCAGCATAATCTTCCTGGCCAGCTGATTCTTTATCATCTTCTCGCGTCCGTCGGCCGTCGTAATTTAATGTATATATTATTATTGTTATTATTATTTTTTGATTGTTGCCGACTTACGTGGTGGGCCTTAATAAAATGATATTTAAGTTGAACAATGTAATAAACTTTTCATATAAATTTCCTCGGCTAGTCAGTTGACGTTAAAGCAAAAGATCTTTAGTTATTAATTACAATTGCGGCCCACACACGCGCGAGAGTATTTTCTTACCTCCGTTAACCATTGTATTGTAGTCAGAGTCCTGGCTCTGGGTCTCGGCTATGCTACTGAAAATAAGAATCTTAAAGCTAAGTATTTCTGCAACTTCGTGCGGCTGTGGAGAAAAATTAA
Source organism: Schistocerca americana (assembly GCF_021461395.2). NCBI lineage: Eukaryota > Metazoa > Arthropoda > Insecta > Orthoptera > Acrididae > Schistocerca > Schistocerca americana. Next base: position 547,593,740 of record NC_060124.1, on the reverse strand, counting down.
TATTATGCTAATAGCGGGCGAGTTTTCCGCTTCCGCTAATTTTTCATAAGTTAATATCGCCACGTAATGGCGTCGTTGGCTGCATCGGCCGCTGCGATTGTTGAGCTGTAAATTACTTGAATGCAGGTTAATTCAAGGAAGGCGGACATGAAATCGGGATCACCTCTTACAAATTAAAAGTGCACAATAATATAAAATCAGTATATTATATGCTTAACTCATACAAATATGCTTACATTCGTCAGCACACGCAAGATGTCCCTCTAGACACATTCAAGACAAAAGAGGAAGTAAGGTCGACTAAAAAATTAACAAAAGAGTGTAACTGGGCGTCTCTTTAGATCATTCTGTCATAAATTATTTCTTTGCAATCTAAACCTACACAGAGAAATTATTATTTTAAGGCTACATGAGAAAAAAAATCTCTTACAAATTATGAATGTCTTCTTTATAAATATTGTCTTTTCGTAATATGGCACTGGGGACGCTATATTGCCCCCCGAAATGTTTATGTCATAAAAAATGTTCGTGTTTTTGACATAAATATTTCCTCTTTCATGTCCACCGTGTCCACACGCAGATTTTTCTTTCACAGTTTACATATGTCACATCGTATGTTGTAATTACTGAGGTGCGTTGCACACAAAGTGTAGATGAGGTTCAAGGTATACAACCACGAGTTAGTCCGGAATATTTGAAGTCCCAGGGGTGTCAACTGTTCGCTCCCCATTTGGCGCGGCCGTAGGGAAACCTGGGGAAAACCTCGGCGGAGCGACAGACTAACTGCTTTGGTCACTTTCACTTAATTGTTTCTGGAATGTCATTGGAGTACAGGATGTGCATACAAATATTTTTGTTGCACTATGCAAAAAATGAGGTCATTAAAACAATTGATTGCGGTGTCGTTGATGATCTACGCCGCGACGTTTGGCTCGCGACGGCGTCGGTTGGTGTGTTCGGTGCTCGGCGTTCGCGGCGGCTGCGGAGAGGTCAACGCCCGCTCGACGCCAGCGTGTGTCTCGCCGTCGCGGAACGTCAGAATCAGCTGATCGGCTGTACCGTTGGCGATGCGCTTCTGTCTCGGCCGGGCGTGGCGGAGTGGGATGATATCCGCCCCCCGCTCTTGTTGGCAGGAGTCAGCTCTGCTACGCATCTCCGACGTAGTACATGAAACACACACACAACCAACGTAATATTTGTTTCCCGCTTCAGATGGTTACGCTAGTGGGAAAGGAGCATTTATTAGTGCGGCAGTTGTTGTTAATTTTTCGCCAGTTTCCGAGTGTCAAGCTAGCACTGTCTTGCAGAAAACATGACATGGACCTTCTCCCGTGAATGCAGTTTTGATGCAATACTGTTTCCATTACACGTCAGTTTTTGTCTTGATAAAATTATTTATGTTTTCGCCGCACTCGCAGGCACTGGTGAGTGTCCCAATACGAGCTTAGCACAAACATTCGCCGTTTCTGCGGTCGCTGTTTTGCAACAGTCCACGCATCGCATTCCAATCTCGCATTATTGTGCTCACTGAAACTACAGTCTGTCCCAAAAATATTGACTGTGGGTTCACTTCACGTTAACAGTTCACATTTATAGGCAAATTCACAGTTTTTCGTGCGTAATATTGGCGTTTGGCGTCCTCACCGCTGTTGAACGTTCAATACTAGCACCTCACTGTCCATATCACAGTTTCACCTTCACAGTTTTTCACACTGCTTAAAGTAACTGTTTCGATTAGTTCACAAACACTAATGTATTTCATTCAGTCTGAACTGGATTTTGGCTAGTGCTGGATTTTACCAGTCTCTCGCACTAATTATCTCTTTTTATTTTCCACTTAGAGTCGTACTTGCCTTCAGATTTTTTGACTATACAATTGTATTTCCGTCTCATCTGAGGTAAGTCCCCATGTCATGTCTGCCCACTCATTGCGTACTTGCTCTCCAGAGCCAGGCTCGACTTTACAAAACCTTGCCTCTCGCATTATTGTACACATTTTATAATCTAGGCCTAGCGTGCAAGTTCCTAGATTAATGTTAGATTTGTGACTTTTGTTTGCACTACAAATTCGTGCAAATCTCTGCCTTAGCAGATGGCAATATATTTTAACAGTGCATAGCGGTAGTCACGTTTATTGATTTGCTTTGTACCTTGTCCACAACACATGAGGTACCTTGGGTGATGTACACCCTGCACTCACATTGTTAAGTAAATTATGCTTGAGCATATTTCAAGATCGGTATAGACATAAATACATGGAACAACATATACATTATAATATTGAATTTCTAAGTTGCGTTACTACTACAGTTCAAAAATATTCATGACACACTAATGAAAAGTTCTTTCATCATTACATGCTATTGAATTTTTTTAAAAAATATTTTTAAAGCATTTTCAAACCTGAAGTTTGCAAATTATTCTTAAACCTACGTTCATTTTTTCCTTCAAAATACAATTGCTTGAAAATACTATTATTCCTTAACATCTACAAAACTGAATCGCACTAATCTTGTGTGCCTCATTGTCTTTAAATGTTACACTAAAATCTGAACATTTACACACAGAAAAAAATACACTCTAAACTTAACCTACTACACACAAATGTAAAAGTTACTCTACTGAGCGAACTTCTTTAAGTCTTTGTAAGTATTTTTCTTGTTTCCTTCGTAATTGCCTCCTTCTTTGACCACGGGATGGTGTAGTTTGCGTGACAGAAAGTATCGTGAGGTACCACTTCGATGTTATAGGTGTAGCCCTCGATAACACCGGGTTTTTCCGAAAACACATTCTCATAATCTGTAAGTAGCTGAGTCAATTCGTTTTGTTGTGCTTCAGTCAAATGTTCTTACTCCCTAACTTTCATGGCTATCAGTTTCCTTTTTTCCTCTCTGTCTTCAGTAATAAACTCCTTATAACATGCTTGTCTTGTACTTAAGTCAGAATATAAATTCATTACCTGTATTCCTTCGAATCTCGTTTGAAAGCTCCGGCAATATTTACCGTGCACTTCCCGTGTCCTCAACAACGGCAAAATTACACGTCTATCCTCATTCATAAGGCTTACTTCCCCGCACAAGAGGTCGATTTTTGCGTCCCTCTGGCGTAAAAATTCCATCCCCAGGATGCAAGCAACACCTAATCCCTTAACTACTAGGAACGAGCTTTTCATTGCTTCATTTCCTACCGTAAACTCGACTTGCACCTGGTGCTTTATGATATGAGATTGTGCACCTATTGCACCTGTTACACGACAATTCTTCACTGGCAATACTGGTATTCTATTATTTTGACTCAAGTACTTGTAAAAATTTGCGCTCATGACATTGGTTGACGCACCGGTATCGACTATTATGTGTATTGGTGCTCCATACATATCTGCTTGCAATATAGCCTGCACAACACTTTTGTCGGTTCGGTTACATGTCTGCGGTATGTCTACAAGTTCCTTTTCTATTTTTGTTCCTTCATTGTATCTCAGCATACAAAGTTTATGGCTGTCATCTGTGAATGTGCCCTCACTACACCATCCTGCAGCCAACAACGGAGAGCGTATTGTGGCTGTCTTTAGTTTAACGGATGAGCATCAGTGGGTTGACAGTTGTCTGTCACTTCCACTAACCTCACATTGTGGTTCTGGTTGTTGTTGTTGCTACTGTTGGGTTGGCCGCCCTGCCTCCCCGATGGTGTATTTTGATATTGTGTATGGCTCTGGTTTTGTGGTGGTCGGTTGTAACTCCCTGACATGTTCTGTGACGGACCTGGGTTGGCGTTCCATTGTGGCGCTGTGTTTTGTTGCCACTGTGGTGTCGGTTCGTTACGACCACGCCACTGGTTTCGGTTGTTCCGCCATTGCGGATTGCCGTTACCATTATATCCATTACTCATGCGTCCATCATGATGTCTCTTTCGATTTTCACGATTGTAACCGTTGCCGTTATAACCATTGCCATTGTTTGTGCCTTGATTCTGTTGCCGGTGCTCTTGCCTATTCCCGTTACCATTTGGTACTAAGTTACTACCGTTACTGTGGCTGCTATTGTAATCGGCTTTGTGTTGATTATAGCCTGCATGGTTCCACTTGTTTTCGGTTTTCATATCTTCGATCAATAGGTCAACAGAATCCACTATTTCCATGAATTGTTCTATATCGTATTCCGGCACATTGATGAAATATCTTTTAGTTTCACTGGGCAACTTCATTTTTATTAATCTGATTATATCACGATCGGACATTGGCTCGTCCCAGTACCTGGTTTTGTTTATATACTTTTCGAAATATTTGCGTAACGTTCCCATCTTAAGATTGTACATTTCTGGACTGTACAACTCCTTTCGTAGTCTTTCTTGGACGCTATCGGACCAGAATTTTTGCAAGAATGCACCTTCAAACTGTTGCATCGTTAGACATTTTTCGGACACGTCGGTGGCCCACAGTGCCGCGTCACCTTGAATGAAGGAGACCACGAACTGTATTCTTTGTCTTTCCGTCCATGTCCTGGGAAACACATTCCTGAAGCTCTTAATAAATACAACAGGGTGGACATTTCGTTTTTCGCTATTGAAGGGTTGGAATGTCCTGTGTTTTATTACATTGTCCTCTTTTTTGCATGTCTGATTGCTACATTCTGGGACATTCATCACTTCGTGATGTACGCTGCACGGTATCGCATGTTGTTCGTGCTCATAATTCGCATTAGGTTGCGGTTGCGCACTCGCACCCTGGCTACCGTCAGCGTTATTATAGTAATCAGTACGCGGAGTCGGATTCATGATCTGTCCGCCACTGTTTACATTGCTTTCCAACGCAGACAGTCTTCGCGCGACCTCCTGTTGCCAATTTGGCAAATCCGCAGTCACACGGGACTTAATCTGTGTTAATTCGGCATGTAGTGCGGCAGCGCTGGCGTCAATATTTACACTCGCGGCCGCAGTCGCTTGTTCTACAGCTGTTTTTACGTCGCTTTCAATCTTTGCAGATATCTCGCGATCCTTTACTTCTAGCCATTCATTTAATTCTTTTTCTACTTTTTGAGCTTGCACTTCCAAATATGCGTCAATACTTTTCCGTGCATCTATCTCCACATTATCTACGCGGTTGGTTAAAGTCTGGACATTGTCTTCAAGCCTAGCCTGCGATATCTGTAATTTTTGCATCTCTCCGGCTAAGCTTTGCACAAGATCGGGTATTTCTTTGCACGCGTCCCGCATCTCGGCAAGTTCGCTTTGGATACTGTCGAGTTTTGCTTCACTGCGCTGCTCTTGCTCAATAAGCTTTTGCGTTAATTTTTTCTCCTCTGAGCCAGTTTTTCGTCTCTTTGTTTTTCCCTCTGTTCTGACATTCTTTCCTTTTCCCTTTCTTTCAGTTCTCTTTGTTGCTCTTGCTCATGGAGCATCTGAGCCAGTTTCTGATCTCTTTCCCTATCTCTTTCTTCTAACCTGCGCAGAAATTCTGCAAATGGGTCTGCAATCGGTGAGCATACTGGTGCCCCACTTAATCTAGCACTCGATTGGCCCCCCTGCCCAGGCAGTGGAGTTGTTACTCTATTCCCATTCTGCTATGGAGCGTCATTCACTGTCCACAGATCCTCGCCCCCCGCTCCGGAAATTATGTTATCCGAGGCGGTGGCTTGGGATTCGTTTACGTATTGCAAATGATCCTCACTTTCCATATTAACAGAATTTTGTTCTTTTGATACGGATGCTTTAGGTTGTCCTATCTTACCCATACTAAATTCACTTTAAGCCACTGACGAATCTTTAACACTGATACACACGCGATTAATTATCCCCTCCAAAAATAAACACATAAATACACAAAACGAATAATTATCCCTCCAAAAATGAACACATAAATACACAAAACACCGAAGGTATCTCATGTGCACATGTGTTCGATATTCCGCACAGAGCTACACAGGATGCTTGCACAATAGGCCTTACCTTACTTATTTTTCTTTCTCGCAATCCTTTTTCTTTTCTACACTTTTTCCTCTCCAGATCTCCTCAGGGTGTGGTTTTGTTGTTGTACATGTAAAAGAATTCATACAAGCATTAATATTTTACAACAATTAGACACATACATAATTACATTCATTACAATAGAATCATATTAATCGGGCCCCAAAGTTGCGGCGCCAATCTCGCGTCCGTCGGCCGTCGTAATTTAATGTATATATTATTATTGTTGTTATTATTTTTTGATTGTTGCCGACTTACGTGGTGGGCCTTAATAAAATGATATTTAAGTTGAACAATGTAATAAACTTTTCATATAAATTTCCTCGGCTAGTCAGTTGACGTTAAAGCAAAAGATCTTTAGTTATTAATTACAATTGCGGCCCACACACGCGCGAGAGTATTTTCTTACCTCCGTTAACCATTGTATTGTAGTCAGAGTCCTGGCTCTGGGTCTCGGCTATGCTACTGAAAATAAGAATCTTAAAGCTAAGTATTTCTGCAACTTCGTGCGGCTGTGGAGAAAAATTAATATTATGCTAATAGCGGGCGAGTTTTCCGCTTCCGCTAATTTTTCATAAGTTAATATCGCCACGTAATGGCGTCGTTGGCTGCATCGGCCGCTGCGATTGTTGAGCTGTAAATTACTTGAATGCAGGTTAATTCAAGGAAGGCGGACATGAAATCGGGATCACCTCTTACAAATTAAAAGTGCACAATAATATAAAATCAGTATATTATATGCTTAACTCATACAAATATGCTTACATTCGTCAGCACACGCAAGATGTCCCTCTAGACACATTCAAGACAAAAGAGGAAGTAAGGTCGACTAAAAAATTAACAAAAGAGTGTAACCGGGCGTCTCTTTAGATCATTCTGTCATAAATTATTTCTTTGCAATCTAAACCTACACAGAGAAATTATTATTTTAAGGCTACATGAGAAAAAAAATCTCTTACAAATTATGAATGTCTTCTTTATAAATATTGTCTTTTCGTAATATGGCACTGGGGACGCTATAATCTGTAGACTCCTTCAGGGGCCTTTTCCTTACACTGGCTTCCACAGCTTCAACTACTCGCTGACAATCTATGGCAGTCAGAGCAGCTATCCTATTATTTGCTGGCTGGATGCCTAATTTGTCCATTACTTTTATCCTGATTGTTACACCATCATTCAAACACATGACAGCATCCATCGCACCCATTTTGAGTACTGTCCATCCAACAAACACTGTTTTTGGCACTCGTTGCCACACGCAGATGCTGAAACTCTCATTAGGGTATTGCGTACGGCCATGTAGACATTTGCTGAGTAATTTTGTATCTGAAAGGTCCCTGCATATTGGCTTTATTGTTTCCATGACTGTGGCAGGCAAGACATGTATATGGTGCTATTCCTTGCCTGTCGCTTGAGCGTTGCTGGTTTGCAGACATTTGTTCAAAGAGCGTTTAAGACCAAATCAACAACTGAAAAGTAGATAAAAATACATTTTTTGAAACGGGATAAAATTGTCTTTCGGATGGTGACATGAAATGTTTTCGAAAATTTCAGACATTTCTAGCCCATGTCCACTTAACAATTAGACATATCAAGTACACTTTTTAAAAAATATAAAAAATAAGAAGCAACAAGAAGGAATTATACCAATGGCGCGGAAATCAGTGGATGTGATGTTCATGTACAGACAAATGAAGGAGTCCCATTTCAAAAACTGAATGGTTTATTCACGAGAAAGAGCTACACAAATTGATCAAGTCTGTAAGAAAATTATCTATGTCTGGCGCTTATGCAAGTAGCTGTTCGGCTGGCATTGTTTGATAGACTTGTTGCATGTCGTCCATAGGGGTATAGTGCCAAAATCGGTCCAATTGGTGCTATAGATGAGCAAAATTCAGAGTTGTTTGTAGGGCCCTGCCCATGTCGTTGTTGTGGTCTTCAGTACTGAGACTGGTTTGATGCAGCTCTCCATGCTAATCTATCGTGTGCAAGCTTCTTCGTCTCCCAGTACCTACTGCAGCCTACATCCTTCTGAATCTGCTTAGTGTATTCATCTTTTGGTCTCCCTCTACGATTTTTACCTTCCACGCTGCTCTCCAGTACTAAATTGGTGATCCCTTCACGCCTCAGAACATGTCATACCAACCGATCCCTTAATCTAGTCAAGTTGTGCCACAAACTCCTCGTCTATCCCAATTCTATTCAATACCTCCTCTTTAGTTATGTGATCTACCCATCTAATCTTCAGCATTCTTCTGTAGCACAACATTTCGGATGCTTCTATTCTCTTCTTGTCTAAAATATGTTTCACTTCCATACATGACTACACTTCATACAAATACTTTTCGAAACGACTTCCTGACACATAAATCTATACTCGATGTAATCAAATTTCTCTTTTCCAGAAACGCTTTCCATGCCATTGTCAGTCTACATTTTATATCCTCTCTACTTCGGCCATCATCACTAAATTTGCTCTCCAAATAGCAAAACTCCTTTACTACTTTAAGTATCTCATTTCCTAATCTAATTTCCTCAGCATCACACGACTTTATTCGACTACATTCCACTATCCTCGTTTTGCTTTTGTTGATGTTCGTCTTACACCCTCCTTTCAAGACACTATCCATTCCGTTCAACTACTCTTCCAAGTCCTTTGCTGCCTCTGACAGAATTACAATGTCATCGGTGAACATCGAAGTATTTATTTGTTCTCAATGGATTTTAATTCCTACTCCGCACTTTTCTTTTGTTTCCTATACTGCTTGTTCAATATACAGATTGAATAGCATCGGGGAGAGGCTACAACTCTGTCTCACTCCCTTCCCAACCACTGCTTCCCTTTCATGTCCCTCGACTCTTATAACTGCCATCTGGTTTTTGTACAAATTGTAAATAGCCTTTCGCTCCCTGTATTTTACCTCTGCCACCCTCAGAATTTGAAAGAGAGTATTCCAATCATCATTGTCAAAAGCTTTCTCTAAATATACAAACGCTAGAAACGTAGGTTTGAATTTCCTTCATTTTCCTTCTAAGATAAGTTGTAAGGTCAGTATTGCCTCATGTGTTCCAGTATTTCTACGGAATCCAAACTGATCTTCCCCGACGGTGGCTTCTACCAGTTTTCCATTCGTCTGTAAAGAATTCGCTTTAGTATTTTCCAGCTGTGACTTATTAAACTGATAGTTCGGTAATTTTCACATCTGTCAACACCTGCTTTCTTTGGGATTGGAATTATTATATTCTTCTTGAAGTCTGAGGGAATTTCGCCTGTCTCATACATCTTCCTCACCAGATGGTAGAGTTTTGTCAGGACTGGCTCTTACAAGGCTATCAGTAGTTCTAATGGAATGTTGTCTACTCCAGTGGGCTTGTTTCGACTTAGGTCTTTCAGTGCTCTGTCAAACTCTTCACGCAGTATCGTATCTCCCATTTCATCTTCACCTGCATCCTCTTCCATTTCCATAATACTGTCCTCAAGAACATCTGCCCTGTATAGACCCTGTATATACTCCGTCCACCTTTCCACTTTCCCTTTTTTGCTTATAACTGGGTTTCCATCTGAGCTCTTGATATTCATGCTAGTGGTTCCCTTTTCTTCAAAAGTTTCTCTAATTTTCCTGTAGGCAGTATCTATCTTACCCCTAGGGCGATAAGCCCCTACATCCTTACATTTGCCCTCTAGCCATCCCTGCTTAGCCTTTTCGCACTTCCTGTCGATCTCATTTTTGAGAGGCTTCTATTCCTTTTTGCCTGCTTCATTTACTGCATTTCTATATTTTCTCCTTTCATCGATTAAATTCAGTATCTCTTCTGTTAACCAAGGATTTCTACTAGCCGTCGTCGTTTTACCTACTTGATAGTCTGCTGCCTTCACTATTTCATCGCTCAAAGCTACCCATTCTTCTCCTACTGTATTTCTTTTCCCCATTCCTGTCAATTGTTCCCTTATGCTCTCCCTGAAACTCTGTACAACCTCTAGTTCTTTCAGTTTATCCAGATTCCATCTCCTTAAATTCCCACCTTTTTGCAGTTTCTGCAGTTTTAATCTACAGTTCATAACCAATAGATTGTGGTCAGAATCTACATCTGCCCCTGGAAATGTCATACAATTTAAAACCTGGTTCCTAAATCTCTCTCTTACCATTATATAATCTATGTGAAACCTTCCAGTATACAGCCTTCTTTCCTGATTCTTAAACCAAGTGTTAGCTATGATTAAGTTATGCTCTGTGCAAAATTCTACCAGACGGCTTCCTTTTCATTTCTTAGGTGTAATCCCTATTCACCTACTACGTTTCCTTCTCTTCCTTTTCCTGCTCTCGAATTCCAGTCGCCCATGACTATTAAATTTTCGTCTCCCTTCACTAATTCAATAATTTCTTTTACATCATCATATATGTGACCACTTTCTTCATCATCTGCAGAGCTAGTTGGCATATAAACTTGTACTACTGTAGTAGGCGTGAGCTTCGTGTCTATCTTGGCCACAATAATGCGTTGACTATGCTGTTTGTAGTAGCTTACCCGCACTCCTATTTTTTATTCATTATTGAACCTACTCCTGCATTACCCCTGTTTGATTTTGTATTTGTAACCCTGTATTCACATGACCAAAAGTCTTGTTCCTCCTGCCACCGAACTTCACTAATTCCCACTATATCTAACTTTAACCTATCCATTTCACTTTCTAAAATTAATAACCTACCTGACCGATTAAGGGATCTGACATTCCAAGTTTCGATTCGTAGAACGCCAGTTTTCTTTCTCCCGCCAATAGAGCACCAAATGTTCTCAATAGCGGAGAGATATGAAGACCTTTCTGACCAAGGTAGAGTATGGCAATCACGAAGACAGTTAGTAGATAACCTTCCAGTGTGCGGGTGGACATTATCTTGCTGAAATGCAAGTCCAAGATGCCTTGCCATGAAGCGCAAAAAATATCGTCAACGTACCGCTTTGCTGTAAGGGTGCAGCGGATTACAACGGAAGTGGCCTTGCTATGAAATGAAATCCCACCCCAAAATATCATATCTGGTTGTCGGACTGTATGGTGGCCAACAGTCACATTGGTAGCCCACTTTTATCTGGGGCGTCTTGAGATACATCGTGGCTGGTCATCGGGGCTCAGCTAGAAGCCAGAATCATCACTGAAGACAATTCTGCTCCAGCCAACGCTCTCCCAGGCCGAATGTACCAAGCACACTGCGAACCATCTTCTGGTTGTACATACGTCGATGGTAGTCGGCTTAAGGGGCGCCATGAAGTCAGACATTTGTCTCTCTAGGTCACCCGTACTTATAAACTTTGTGTTCGGCGATGGTCCGCTCATTTTTGCCAGCATCGTTGAATAGTTGCGTGGTTTCCTATTCATATGTCGATCGATTGGCCAATTACTCCCACCAGCTTCTTTGAACTCAACTACATTTCTTCTTTCAAATACTGACATATGCTGACATTGTCCACGAGCCTGTTTGCAAGGCATAGTTACTGTCAAACTGAGTACACGGAATGAAATTCTCAAATACTTTATGCGCTGGTATCATCATGACAACTGTTTACTATTCTTGCCAGGTGTGCGGTGACATTGTGCTCCAGCAGTCACACATTCATTCATCGGTCGACAAAGTTTGCAGTTCTTCATTTACCGTCGATACCTCTGTGAATACCCATTTGTGACCAATTTGAGTCGTTTTCGTGGCTTAGACTGTATATTAGATGTTAAGAACGAAAGAGAAGCGGAATTCTTATAATAAACGTTTAGAATTAGAAATGTGTGCTAGTTACCGTCTACGGCTCACTGAAAATGGTTATTTTAAAGCATTCAATTAGGATCGTTTTCAGTCGTATTACAATGATCATGTCATCGTTGTTTTCATGAAATACCTTTATGACGACCTGAACTCTGATGAGGACACTTATAATAATGTGTCTGAATTTTGGTGTAGGAACAGCTGCCGTTCTCTGTCAAATAATGAAACCAGATGCGTTAGTGGTATTGGACGTTGAAGTTTGGATCAAAGTAGACTGTCTAACTCATATCAACAGTAGTCCATTGGGTGCAGGTTGGACGTTGCGCAGACCAATCGATTTCTGCCATGGTACATAAAACAGCTAAACACACAAGACATAGTAGAAAACATTGGATATGAAAGGAGATATTGGACATATTTGATTAAACAAAAAAATATAAAAATGCCGAAAATGAAGTAAGCAAAAGGGAATAAAGACGTCTAAGGAATGAGACGGACAGAGAGTGTAAAATGGATAGGTTGGAATGACTAGAGAACAAATGCAAGCCCATAGAAACATGTGTAACTAGGGGAAAGGTAGATACCGCCTATAAGAAAATCAAAGAGAGCTTTGAATAGAAGAAAACCAGCTGCATGAAATCGAGAGGTCAGATGGGAAGGCAAGGAAGGGAAACCAGAAAGGTGGAAGGAGTATATAGACATCTACATGTACATGCATACTCTGCCAATCACATTTAAGTGCCTGGCAGTGGGTTCAACGAACCACATTCACAATTTGGTACTTATTATCCGATAGTGGCCATCGAGACGAATCCAATGACGTTTAACAGCGATGGCCGGCCGATGTGGCGTCGTGGTTCTAGGCGCTTCAGTCTGGAACCGAGCGTCCGCTTATGTCGCAGGTTCGAATCCTGCCTCGCGCATGGATGTGTGTGACGTCCTTAGGTTAGTTAGGTTTAAGTAGTTCTATGGTAAGAATGGGGGAGACATAACGAAATGCTTCAATAAAAAGTGCCGTAAGGGAGGTGATGCTGCCTTTCGCCCATACTACTCACTGTCTCCATCGTAGAACCCATGACGGAAATGGAAGCAAGTTTCCAAAGTGTGCTCAAAATTCACAGTAAGAAATTACCACTGATACGATTCGCTGGTGCCATTGCTATCGTTGGTTGAAATGAATTACAGGATCTATTGAATGAAATGAATAGTTTTATGAGTACAGAATAAGTACTGAGAGTAAACCGAAGATAGACGAAAATAATTAGAAGTAGAAGAGAAACAGAACAGCGCGAAAACATCACAACTTGGGATCAAGAAGTACACGAAGTTAAGGAACGTTGTTATCTTAGAAGCAAAACGACCCATCAACCCATCTTGGACGAGGCAAGGACATATAAAGCAGAGTTGCACAGGAAAAGGAGGCGTTCCTGGACAAAAGAAATCAACTAGTAACAAACGTATGTCGTAATTTGAGTACGAAATTAATGAGGATGTACGTTTGTAGCACCGCATGGTACAGAAGTGAATTATTTCCTGTGAGGAAACTGAAAACGAAGAGAATCCAAGTGTTCGCGACGTGTGCGATAGAAGAATCGTGGAAAGTAGGTGGTCTGATAAGGAATGAGGAAATTCACATCTACATCTACATCTACGGGATTGCTCTGCTATTCACAATAAAGTGCTTGGCAGAGGGTTCAGCGAACCACCTTCATTCTGTGTCTATACCGTTCCACTCCAGAGCGGCACTCAGGAAAAACGAGCACTTAAATTTTTCTGTGCGAGCCCTGATTTCTCTTGTTTTATCGTCATGATCATTTGTCCCTATGTAAGTTAGTGCCAACAGAATGTTTTCGCAATCGGTGCAGAAAACTGGTGATTGAAATATCATGAGGAGATCCCGTCGCAACGATGAACGCCTTTGATTTAATAATTTTCATCTCAATTCACGTATTATGTCTGAGACACTATCTCCGCTATTTCGCGATAATTCAAAACGAGCTGCACTTCTTTGTACTTTTCCGATGTCATCCGTCAGTCCCACTTGATGCGGATGCCACACCGCACAGCTATACTCCAGAATATGGCGGACAAGCGTGATGTAAGCAATCTCTTCAGTACACCTTTTGCACCTTCCACGTGTTCTGCCAATGAATCGCATTCTTTGGTTTGCTCTACCCACTATATTATCTATGTGATCGTTCCAATTCAGGGAATTTGTAATTGCAGGCCCTAAGTATTTAGTTGAATATACAACCTTGAGATTCGTGTGACTTATAGCGTAATCGAAATTTAGCTGATTTCTTTCAGTACTCATGTGAATAACTTCACACTTTTCTTTATTCAGGGTCACTTTTCGCACCATTCAGATATCTTATCTAAATTATTTTGAAAGTCGCTTTGATCATCTGATAACTTTACAAGAATTAAATGACAGCATCAACTGCAAACAGGCTAAATAGGCTACTCAAATTGTCTCCTATGCGGTTAATATAGATCAGGAACAATAGAGGGCCTATAACACTTCCTTGTGGAACGCCGGATATTACTTCTGTTTTACTCGATGACTTTCCGTCTATTACTACTAACAGTGACCTTTCTGACAGGAAATTACGAATTCAGGCACACAACTGAGGCGATACTCCGTAGGCAAGCAGTTTGGTTAGAAGACGCTTGTGAGGAACGGTGTCGAGAGCCCTCTGGAAATCTAAAAGCATGGAACCAATTGACATCCCCTATCGATAGCATTTATTACTTCATGAGTGTAAAGAGCTAGTAGTGTTTCACAAGAACGATATTTTCTGAATCCGTGCTGACTATGTGTCAATAAATCGTTTTCTTCGAGGTACTTCATAATGTTCGAATACAGTATATGTTCCAAAACCCTACTCCAAATCGACGTTAGTGATATATGCCTGTAATTCAGCGGATTACTCCTACTTCCCTTTTCGGGTATTAGTGTGACCTAAGGAATTTTCCAGTCTTTAGGTACGGATCTTCCTGTGACCGAGTGGTTGTATATAATTGCTACATATGGTGCTATTTTATCAGCATACTCTGAGAGGAACCTGACTGGTATACAATCTGGACCGAAGGGCTTGCCTTTATTAAGCGATTTAAGCTGCTTTGTTTCACCGAGGATATCTACTTCTATGTTTCTCATCTTGTCAGTTGCTCTTGATTGGAAGTCAGGAATATTTACTTCGTCTTCTTTGGTGAAGAAGTTTCGGAAAACCGTATTTATTAACTCCGCTTTAGTAGCACTATCGTCAGTGACTTCACCATTGTTACCGCGCAGTGAAGGTATTGATTGCGTCTTGCCACTGGTGTTCTTTATGTATGACCAGAATCTCGTTGCGTTTTCTGCCAGATTTCGAGACATAATTTCGTTGTGGAAATTATTAAAAGCATCTCGCATTGAAGTAGGCGCCATATTTAGAACTTCTGTAAAACTTTGCCAATCTTGGGGATTTTGCGTTCTTTTAAATTTGGCATGCTTTTTTCGTTGCTTCTGCAATAACGATCTGACCCATTTTGTGTACCATGGGGGATCAATAACATCACTTTTTATTTTATGTGGTATATCTCTCAATTGTTTTCGATACTATCTCTTTGAAAACAATCCTTGCATTTTCTATACTTACATGATCAGATCGGAAGGGGTGAAGACTGTCTCTTCAAAAGGTGTTAGTGCATTTTTATCAGCTTTTTTAAACAGATATACTGTGCGTTTCTTTTTCTCCGCAAAATAGAGGAAGAAGGTAACATAAGGAAAACGCTGACACAAAGAGGGGACAGAATGGTAGGACACGTTTCGAGACATAAGGAAACAAATTCCATGGAGCTAATGCAACAAATAATTGAGAATAAGTGCCGAATATATTTCTGTGAGAAGAAGAGATTGGTACGAGAGAAGAAATCGCGGTGAGCCGCCACAAACCAGTCAGTAGAATGATGGAAAATGGAAAAAGAAGATAACTGGTACGAGCTTAGGACTCCACGAGTATTTTCAGTTTCAGTAAAAACTGCTGCATAAATTAAATTACTGATATCAATACGATGTAAAAGGTTTATTCTTTTAAGTGGGCATGTTCGCTCTCAGTTCAACGAATATATCGGACCACAGCAACCTGTCGCTTGTAGCTATTGGGAATGATGATTTCAAAGCCGAGACGTACTATGACGTTATTACTACAGTTTCATCATACATCAGTTAAAATAATGCATTCTCAAACCTTTAACGATTTTCAATGTTTTTACTCCCATGGACACAAATTATGGCAGCTCCTGAAGAAAAAACTGCTTTTCGAGTTGTTTTGGAGTTCGCTAACGATTTTCATGGAAAGAATTATTGAATTTACCTCTACACCTGGTATATTAGTTCAGATTACGGTGACCAACAGACGAGAAAGCAAGCGGTGTTTTCGACACAATGTAGGAAAACAAAAACGAGTTCCATTACGTCACTGAATATGAAAAATTGAAGGAGGGTAACTATTTGACAGCGTACGTCAGCTAGCAGATATTCGTAAAACAGAACCGCAAAAGAGATGTCGTGATGGTCAGCACGTTTCGTGACAATGCATTGCATGAAGCAATCTCAAATTTTTTTTGCATTTGTGGTAAATATATGAGACGAGTGTGATGTCACAGTTTCAAAACTATCAAGTGGCCTGGAGCAACCTGAAAAAAGTTATCAGACCATCACAGACGTTAGGTGCGGGGTTGTTTTTCAGTTATCTTGTATTAGTTTCAGGATAGGGTCTGGGGTACCTGCAACATGCACACACACTCACAACAGTGTAATTGGGCTAGGGGTTTGTAATGGGATAAAACAGTTCCTCAAACATTATTCCTATATGGGACATACATCTTGAATCTTTTAAGTATATAAGAAGTAGTGACAGCCGCAGTTTATCAGTATTCTATGTTATCAACACATATGACTGGTAAAAATGCATATCGCCTTTGCTCTGTGGTTATGAAGCCAAATTTTGCAATAATCAGTAAGCATAAAGCTGTATTTAAGATAGCTGAAGTCAATACCGTCTCCTGTGATTTACTGTACTGTAATTGTAACATACCCCACGTCTACCATTATCCATGTGTTTCAGTGCATATAAGAGGTGACCTTGACTGATAGTATTTTACTGACGTAAGTCTCTCTGGGTATATTCGGAAGACGAGGAAGAAGTGATCCTGCAAATACTTTGTAGATACTTTTGGCAGTGAGAGTTAATCTAAATCATCGTTGGACACCAAAGAAACCAAGTCGTGTGGTAGGACAAGAAAAGAAATATTAGCGTACAAAATCTTTATTAATTATTGCATAGACATACATAAGAAATGTGAAAATAACTGAACACGAAATTGCAATACAGGATGTCTGCATTAACTGTAAACTCTGATGGAAAGTGGCCAAACACTGGTGTACATGCAGCTAATGATAGAATCGAGGGTGTCTCTACATTAGTGGATATACGAGAGATTTGTTTATAAACTTTCCTTCCCAGATGAATTAGCTTAAAGGAAGGTTCGTTATATTGTATCAACATGCTGTGGACTGGACATTGTGCATTTTATTATTTCACAAGTATTAAGACAAAAGTACCGTAAACTGCTATTGTTTCCAAAAATAATTTTATTTTGCAGGTCTTAATAAAAAGAAGAATTGTAGCAAATAGACTTAACCCTTTCCCTATTAAAGAAACTAATTCTTCAAGTCTAGTTAACGAGAAAACTGAAAATGGAATTGATTGACATAAGAAAAACAAAAGCGAAAAGTGGAAGATTTGGCGGAAACATTTCCCATGAAGGAAAACTATAAACTGCTACTCGAAAAAGCAAGGCTTACAAATTACTTTAATTTTTTGAATCTCTGCATATTAGTCTAATTTATTAGACACAGTTCCTGAGTTTTCGTCAGTCAGTCAGTCGGCAGTTGATGGTTGGAGTGCTGACTCATTGTCTGAGTATCCAGTTATGCTGGCAACTGATGTGATACATATAAGGATCATATCAACCCATACCACATGAACAACAGCCTGAAGATGGCGCATTGAAGCGCTGAAACTGGTTGTAACAAAATAAAATAAAATCATAAGGACGGCTGTAGGTGTTTTATTTTGTCGCAATAGTAAACGGCCATCTTCCCAGAGACCTCCTGCCAATAGCATGGACATACAAAAACAATATTCCGCATGTCGTTAGCCATGTGTCTGCATCCTGTCCTCGGACATCCATTATGTATAATGGCGTTCGTTGGACACATTTTAATTTAAACTCGCTTGCCCGGTGTCGGCGGATAAACACGATACTACAGTGGCTACGTTATTCCGAATTACAGTGAAAAATTCCTTTCGGACATGTATGCATGTCCTAAGGAACAGGCACTTCGTCGACTACAGCCGTTATGAAATGGAAGAAATTTATTCACAGTTGCGAATATGGACAACCATCAGCTGTATAATAGAATGACGACAGTGAGAGCCTCTGCCTGACCGGAACTCAAAACCGGATTTCCGGCTTATCGCGAGCGGTCACCTTATCGTTTGACTATCCGAGGAGAACTCATGGCCAGGCCCGAACTACGATAGATCGTGAGCCACATGTCTAAATCCTGGACCCGTACGTCCACTATGTACGAGGGTCAGTCAATAATTAAAGGGACAAAATGGTCTGGGGAAAA
This sequence comes from Schistocerca americana, assembly GCF_021461395.2. Lineage (NCBI taxonomy): Eukaryota > Metazoa > Arthropoda > Insecta > Orthoptera > Acrididae > Schistocerca > Schistocerca americana. The sequence goes on along the minus strand of NC_060124.1, from coordinate 547,575,341 downwards.
ACTGTTAGTAGGGCAAGTTTGATACTTTCGTGGCTATGAGTTGGTATCACTAGGATGAGTCCTGATCAGCTGATGTATAAAAATTGTTTTGTTTATAACGCCAAAAATAAACTTTTTTTTTCTCCAGACCAATTTGTCTCTTTTATCATTGAATGACCCTCGAATATTCCCATACAGAGGAGGCATTTTCCTTTAAAGTCAGCTGCTCCGTGCTGGCGGATAAATGTGATACTGCAGTGCTTGTTTCATCCCCAATTACGATGCAAAGTTCCTTCGGACAAGCACGCATCCATGTCCGAAGATACTCGAACTGCGGCGACTACAGCCGTTATATGATACACGAAATACATTTGCAGTATATTCTCGGCAACAAATAGGTTCAATGGCTGTCTGGACGTCAAGATGCACTCACATCAAATACTCGTTTCCTTATTGAAGCATTACAATGTATTACAACCATGTAACCATGATCCCTTAATCGGAAAGGCATTTCGACCTAATATAGGAAGAACGTAACGGACTGCTGGTAATAAGCTCCTGACTCGGCTACATACCTAGCTGTAATAGAAATAATCAAAGTAGATCCATGGCACGATAGACAGAAGATATATACTTGCATAGCTCTGAGCCCACGTGATCCCATCGTTTAACAGAACTTTACAAACCACGAAATTGTCAGCGGAATTTGAGGGAAACTTTAACGTCTACATTTGCACTTAAGCTACATTATATTGTGTGGCGGAGGGTAGCTATGGTATATACATAACTTTTTAATAATCCTACCTGATAATGGTCCGGCCGGCCGCGGTGGTCTAGCGGTTCTGGCGCTGCAGTCCGGAACCGCGGGACTGCTACGGTCGCAGGTTCGCATCCTGCCTCGGGCATGGGTGTGTGTGATGTCCTTAGGTTAGTTAGGTTTAAGTCGTTCTAAGTTCTAGGGGACTTATGACCTAAGATGTTGAGTCCCATAGTGCTCAGAGCCATTTGAACCATTTTTTTGATAATGGTCCGACTGATGAACACTACTCAAGAAATGCCGAACGAGTCTTTTGAAAACCACTTCTCTTGTGGATGAGGTAATTCCCTTCAGATTGTTCAGGGTATATCTTAGATACTCCTCTGCTTCTCTATGACTATTTTTTAATTGGTCTTGCCACTTTAGACCATATATGACAGCTATTCTGAGGTATTTTCTGGTTGTTATTGTATCCAATATTTTATTGCCAAACTCGTAACCTATGCAAGTGCAGGACATTACATTTATTTACTTGCAATGTCAACTACACCAATCGTGACTGTTTGCATGTCTTCCCGCATTTCGATACGGTTGTCTGTTGTTGCAACCTTCCTGTAGACAACAGCTTCGTCTGACAACCGCCCCGGACAGCTTACGACGTTATCCTCTACGTCATTTACATACAGAGTACTGCAAACATTAATAGCCCTGTAGAGCTCCCCTGGGCTACATCTATCGATTTTTTCCCTTTAAGTTACAACTCTTATTACTGTTTGCCAGAACGTCCTGAAACCAGCCATTTGATATGCTACTCGATAAGCTTTTATCAATGGCGTTTCGCGCAGATTTTTCTAGGGGCTCACTGGAAGGTTGTCTACAAAGTTTCAAATGTAACACACATGGCTTAATAATAGTTAAAAAGAAATACTCTACGGAAATACATTTACTTTAAGATTGACTTTGTCTCGAATAATCCATTCTCCGCTCATTAAGATCAGAGATTCTGTCAGTGGAGCCTTCATTCAATTCATTGAATTCTACAATGCAGTTGACAATGTCCTTCTCGATTGAGAGCGCTGCTACTGCTCTTAGCAGCTGCTGACTCACAGCACGAAGCAGAAAACCTTCAGGTCCGCGTCAGACGACGTCGCCGTTACGGTAACAGTCACTTTCAGGAGTTTCGTTGTCTGACTACAATATTTCTGCAAATCATTTAAGAATAGGGATTCCAGAAATTTCTAAACTCATTCCTCGTGTTTGATATCAGAACTTTTGTTCTCAGTTTATTGCCTTCAAGGATGGGATTTATTTTGCAAGACGCCTGTAGCAATGTTTGCAGAAAGTGACCTGCATACAACACACACTTTTCGGAATTAAATAAATTTGCAGCTACGACATATCTGGTAAATTAAAAGCATTCAGCAACTTGAGCGACAATTTTATCTCACACTTCTTTCGAAAAAGCCGTTATTTAATTAATTTTCCTGTCCACATCTCTGTGCAAGCTGCAGCAGCTCTCTGCATGTGGAAATCATGTCAGATACGTTAGCTCGATTATATTTTTGCAGTCTTCTACCCCTTGTTGTACACACAGTGGCTCAACTATTCATTTTTGTAATTGGCTGTACAATGCTGCATGATTGTAAATACAGACAACCAAAATTGAAATGCTGGTGCCTTCATTTCAGACGTTGCACTGTTGCTGAAATAATTATAGTGGTTTGTCGAGATGGAATCTCAGTTTTCTCCAGGCATTTTACAAGTCACTATTTTCATACACATCTTGCAGAGTTCTTGATTTAAAATTCCACCTTGAGTAGGAAACATGGCAGACTTTCTTACTCAGTATGTCAATTGCACACTGTGAAGAATGTAGGAAAAACTAAGAATCTCACTAAAGTCAACGAAATATCTTCTAACGTCCCTATTTGCCTCTCTGCATAGGTTAAAATCAGATCCTGCGTTTCGGCATAAAAGTGAACTACATAGGCATGTTCAAAATGTTTATTCAGAAGAGTCTGTGCACCGGAAAGACTACCACTCGTGACACCTGTGCAATTGTAGCTCTGAGAAATAACTATACTCTGATATCTCTAAGCGATTATCCTAAAGTTTTTGAACTCTGTTCGCGAGGTGTCTTGAATGTCAAAGACCTTGCTACAGATATCACGTTAGAGGAAACATATCTGACTATTATGATAAAAAGTGAAATTGTTGAAATCTCACTGTCGTACCTACGCTAACTGGTACAGAATCAGTGACGGCAATTTTCTTTTTTGCTCTGACATAGTAAACATCCATCATACAAGAAATAATAAAATTTTGAATATGTTTACATGTGCCTTTGAAAACAGCAGCCTTCTAAAGATGATCGTTACTTACAGTATCAGATCCAGCAGTGAAACCTAAATGAAATCTAGAAGACGTTGGGAAATTCCTGGATTTGATGAGTTGCTGCATCCATAATTTCCAAGAAGTACAAGCTCAGAAACACAATGAACTACAACACATCACAGAGTGTGTAACGATATTGGCGAATCTGATCATTGTGCCTAGAACCTGTGTATCGGGAGAATGACTGATGCATGCACAGTGACAGATGGTCTGGAAGCGGGTTCATTCGGTTACGTAGTTCCAATTTTCATCCACCAGAGAAAAGTAGTGCACAGACACATTCAAGAAACAGGTCAAGAGCAAGTTTTTGCGAATTATTATTTTTTTTCCTGAAGCCCTTTTCTTTATTTATCTCTGTACACTTTTGTATATGCTTTTAGTAGTGTCAGTGATGCGCGAATCTGGTCTAAAGTAAACATGTAGATCACTGTTCTACCGAAGGACGTTGTACGATGGGGTATTTTTTAACATAATATGTCATGTCAGTTTATGGTACAAGGAAAGCTAATTCGAGTGCAAATGAAAATAGTTAATAACAAAAAGTATAAACAAAATATGAGAATGCTAAATATTTATTTTGGGAAAAAGGACAGTTCGAAAGCATGTTATTTGTTGATTGGTTGGTCATGAAAAGCGTGGACTAAGAAGAGAGAATAATGTTTTTCTATTGGCATTAAAGAAAACTGACCAATCAGAACAGAGTATTCTTCGTTCCTCATTTCTCTTGGAGATACAGAAAGCTTTCAGCAGTCTAGAGTAGTCGGAGCACAACCTTTCAATGGTATGGTCGTGTGTAGTAAGAGCTCCGAAGTAAGTTATAATTTGCCGGTTATCGTTGTGCTACACTCCTCAAAAGTGCTTTAAGGTGAAGGCAATGTCCTTTTTAGAATGTACGGATTTTTAAGCAATTTACTGTATGAGAAAAGACAGTAATTCCTCGTGGCATATTGAGCAGATTGGTGACTACAAAACTTGCGTGCATTAGACACCGAAAAGTTAATAGCATGGCGAGCATTTTCACTTAAGAACAATCCGTGCTTAGTGCTTAGTAGATTTCATGAATTACGTTAAGATAAATTTGCTTATGTGAATTAAACTATTTTACGCATACTGTGTTAAGACTAGCACGGTCTTAGAAGTGTACGTATACAATATCAATGTTAAGAATATTGCAAAGTTTTGCCAGTACTTCCACCTTTCACTCGAAATTTAGACCTTTTCCCCATTCTTGAAATAGTTACGTAGTATGCTGCCCGGTGCGAATTGAAATACCGTAGGTTTCTGCTCGGCTTTCATACCGCCGATTTGCTGGAGTGAGTTCACTGGTAGCTGCAGATAAAGGACGGAAGGAGCCGCGCCGCCGCAGTGTCTTCCCTTTGGCTGCCTACAAGCTCTATGTAGTTGTTGTGTAAAACCACTTTCCCTAAAATATTGTGATCTGGACAAATCCGTCTTTTTTTCTTTTTGTTTTCTAAGACAAATGTATGAAATCATCAACGCCTCATAACTAAGTACTTTTCTGTCATAGAGGCAGAAGAATGGATGATTTTACATTTAAAATTTTTATGTACTGGAGAATTCTGTCAGGTGAATATTTCTGTGGGATCCACTGCTCCGCTTGCCACAAGACGAACCGACGCTTGCTCGTACTTTGTTCACTAAACGAGAGTGCGACAGGGCGAAGTGAAGGAAAACAGCATTAACCAGGGTTCGTTCTCTTCTGCTCTATCTCTTATTGACGATGATACTGAACTGAATGTCTCTGGATGTCTGTTTGTGCAATCCGTAATGATTTTTGTAGAAAATCTTCCGCGATCTCGAAGAAGGTCGTAATGCGTGATCATAAAACATGTTCCACATTTCCAGAACCGAACGGAGTCAGTGCTGTAGGCCAATAACTATGTGTGTTTGTTGAAAACGCGGTTGACCTGCCCTTTTTTCCAGCCGCTTAGGGCCTTTCGTTGGCCAACTAACTACGAGAAGTTGCAGTTCAAAGAGGAGCTATGACCAGTACTGCATTCTTCGGCTGCGTATATTCCAGTGTGTGATTTCTGTTCTAAAGGTACTAGAAATTTGCGTACAGTAGACGTATCCCATGGCTCACCACATGTAAGTTCTCATAGCTCTGCGTGGTAGTAAGGAACTGGTGCGACTGAAAGTGGGCATTAATGTTAGACTGGAAAAGTTAATTTCAGCTATTGCTTCTTGGATTATTCACTTGTTAGTAAGTTGGCAACACCAGGGATCGTTTCAAAAACAGCAGCATTTTGCAAAAAAAAAGAGGCTCTGAGCACTATGGGACTTACCTTCTTAGGTCATCAGTCCCCTAGAACACACATCCATGCCCGAGGCAGGATTCGAACTTGCGACCATAGCGGTAGCGCGGTTCCAGACTGTAGCTAATAGAACCGCTCGGCCACCCCAGCCGGCAGAATTTTGCAAAAAGCTACAAAATTCAGAGCTTAGCGCTGTGCGGTGAATAGAGGAACGAGTTTATTCGTATAGAGCCTTCCGACAACATACACCCAAAACGAAAACTATGGGAACGGCAAAACTGCATGCGTCTCGGAGGAACATATATTCCTCATCAGATGCCTCATGTATTACAAGCATGGAGATGTCTACCGCCAACAGGATGAAACGGAAAAGTGTATCAACTGCAGAGGCTGATGGTTGTTTCAGTAGACAACTTTCTGTCGGCACTATACAATCATCGTCAGTCACTGCAGTGCAGAACTGCAGTACTATGGCGTTAATTTGACGAGTAAATGGCTCTGAGCACTATGGGACTTAACATCTGTGGTCATTAGTCCCCTAGAACTTAGAACTACTTAAACCTAACTAACCTAAGGACGTCACACACATCCATGCCCGAGGCAGGATTCGAACCTGCGACCGGAGCGGTCACGCGGTTCCAGACTGAAGCGCCTAGACCGCACGGCCACACCGGCCGGCAATCCAACGAGTAAAATAAACTGACTTGGGAAAGACAGAATGCAAGTGATGTGACAAAACAGTAATTGTCTCGACCTGAAACTACGATATCACATGTCGGGCTTGAACTGTGACATATTGGTGTTGTGGCGGGTGACGTCACACGTGTGCGGAGCGTTGGTTAGTTTTCGTTAGGGACGTTTGCATTGTCACCTTATGCTGTGTTTGTAGTCTATATTGGATATATACATAGTGGTGCAAATTTTGATGGAATGAGCATGTTACTGGATCAACCAGTTTAGTTACTTAAGAGAAAGATGAGTTTACGGTGTTCTCCGCTTACGCTCCTAATCATCTAGAGTTTAAACGTTATCTTTGGTTGTCTTTGTAACGTGAGTACACAGTGATTACAACTTATGTGAACTTCGGCACATATTTTTTTCAAAGGTGAGCCAACCTGTAATGTAATGAAATTAATAACTTAGCGAATACTAATAGTAATACTACTGAAATAAGGAACGCTGATAGATCGACAATAAAGAAAAACGAATGTCTTCAGAAGGTTATGGTAAATGAAGACTGGTTATTCTAACGTAAAGTGTGAAGAACGTGATGTTAGTAATTGAAAGCAATGTACAAAGATGTAGCAGAACTAGTTGAGTTGGGTTGCCTACAGAATGAAGACGCCAGATCCACAGAAAGTATTTACGAGTAATTTCAGGGATTTTGCAATTTTCTGTTGAGCTGTATTGGTGAACCCATGTTACTGCATTTTGCCCATCTCGCAATTTTAACCTTTCTGTATCGGTATTGGAGTATTCGTTGTTGTTACCATATTTCGTTAACCTACGCGATCTTTGCTACCTGTACTGGAATTACTTTTTCGCTTTCTATACCGATATTTCTTTTTGTTTTCTGTATTGGTGTCTGGCTTTTAATTTAGTTTATATTTATAGAGTGATAACTTCGATACCAGTTGAAATTATCTAATTTGATGCTTTACTTTTGCATTTTCGATGCAGACCTCTGCTTGCTATTCTACATCGTATTCTTCCGGTTGTTTTGTTTTGTATACGCCAGTATTTTTGGAGCTCTGTGGCTTTTACTTGAGAATATGACTCCCTAGATTCCCCTTCAGGCCCAATATTTATTATTTCGAATTTTTAAGTTTCTGAAATGATTTGTATATTTTGGTTTCATAGGAACTGTTGAATATGACGTCCTAATCGCCATTTTTAAATCAAAGTTGTGTTGCATCTTGAGGCTGGTGATGATGTTATTTATCAAAGTGGACGGGTGTTATCGAAGGCTCTCGTCTTCCCCAATGATTCACCATACTTGAGACACAGTGCCGTGCCCCCGGCCGCGAGAGTTCGCCCCTGTTTGGTCTTAGGAGGGGAGGGGCACACACAGCGCCGGCTGTCACCTCCACGTAAAATCACGTAATGCGTTTTTACGTCGCAGGCTGACAGTTATTGGACGGGTGAAGTAATTGCATCGGTTAAACGCTCGAGCGATGTGATGTGGTGCTGTAACTACATAACAACACAAGTTTTCGCCCCAGATGTAAGCATTCCCGTTATACAGTAGTATGCAAGCATAAGTTCTACTTTGATTTTTGCAGTGTTATGTGTTATGTGATTGTTATGAATTTTGCAAAATGCAATAGCTTTGTTTTCACAGTTTGGCTTAGGAGGCCAAAAGTTTCCTTGTGAGACGCTCACAGTTTCTCTGAGAGATAGCTACAGAGTATCCGACAATCACAGAGGAGTAGTGCTCCAAGCTGCAACTGATTTGGAAATTATTGTATAGTTCGACATACTTTGACACTCGACAGCAAGGCCGGCCAGGGTGGCCGAGCGGTTCTAGGCGCTACAGTTGGAATCGCGCGACCGCTACGGTCGCAGGTTCAAATCCTGCCTCGGGCATGGATGTGTGTGATGTCCTTAGGTTAGATAGGTTTAAGTAGTTCTAAGTTCCAGGGGACTGATGACCTTAGCAGTTAAGTCCCATAGTGCTCAGAGCCATTTGAACCATTTTTTTCGACATCAAGACGTCTCAACATTCCATTTGTTGTGATGGAAACAGGAACTATTTGCAGGAAAAAGATTCTAGTTAAATAATACAAATAAGTGTAGCCATTCTGAAACTAAGACCGTATTTGAGCTCATAAATCCAACAAAGAAATGTTCTCAAGCAGCACTGGAGCGTTCTCATATAGCGAGTTCTGACAGCTGCCATCTAACAACTTTGTGTCGAATTCACCTGGAACACCGCAAAAAGGGTAAAGCACCGTTATATGAATAACTACACCAGCAACAGAGATGTTCAAAAACTTTCACTAATTAGTAATTCCAACCAGGAGATTTATCGATTTGCCTTGTGTTTATCCCCACTTACGAGTGAACTATGACTTTGGTTTTATTTCAGATACTTCACTGCACATTCAAATGGCCGTAGTAACACTCTCATAGAATTTAAACTTTCGCTTAAGTTTTCTTCAGATTTCACTTTTATTTCGTTTCATTATCCTTCAGTTAATGTATATCAACCGTTCACAAATTTAGCTAACTTTTACATCTTCGGAATATGAGATACCTATGTTCGACCATCCATTTAACAAATGGGTCGTCCAGTACCTTTAAATTCTACGGCTTCGTGCGCTGTGTTATATTAACGTCACCAGTTTCCACTTTTGATGTAACAGATCAGAGCCCTCCCGATAGGTTCGTCTACTCCGATGTAATGTTAGCAAACAGGGACCTGAATATCAGGTAGCCCACACATGTTTCTAGTGGGGCTTATTCAATTTAAATTGTATCGAATGAAGAATAAGCTAAAATGCATCAGCTTATTTGTTGTGGTGGCAATATATTTAGAAAATACGTTAAAATGGTACATACCAGCAATCTACTGAACGAATTCACAAGAATAAACAAATTCAGGAGGTGAGTACCTAATTTTTTCGTAACTATTTGGAAGAGAGTTATTGAAATGTACAAGTCACAGTGCTGTTAAAGGTAGATTAAAAGTGTGTGGAGTTGGAGACGATGTATGCTTGCATTTAGCAGTAGACGGTTTTTCTATCACATTATTCTGGAAAAAAAGATATTCCGGTCTGGCAGACATTAGCACAGTGTAACCAAGAACATTCTGAAAGTTATTTAGAAAACTGTGACGAATACAATCCACATTACTATTCCATTATCGTACTGCATAACACCGAGACATCTTAAAAAGAAAAATTATTTGTTTCACCGTATTTTGCTTCCATATCTGAAAACTATCAAGTGCATTACCGAACTACCTATTAATTTTATTTTATGTCACCTTATCCTTGTCTTTTGTGCTGTAGGCCGTGAGTTGTTACCAGCCATTTCCATTTTTTATGTATTCCTTCTACTGTTAGCAGCTACTATGAACTACATTGTGCTTTATCATAGAGACTAGAAAATACTCCTTCTTTTACTACTGAATTTACATGTGTGTACCAAACTTTTTCGCCTAAAGGTACTAGGCATTTCAGAAGTCTGTAATATACAATATATTTCTAATCAGTTTTATCTACGCATAATGTAAACTGCAACTGACAAAAAATGGTCCAAATGTTAACAATGTTATCATGAAATCATTACTGGGTTTAAGTCACACACCCTGATTTCGTCATATTTACTATGCAACAAACATTCTCTGTATCTCTTTTGCTTCTTTTGTGACTGCATTATTATTTCCCACAAAAGTCCTTTGAAACATGTAAAGAAAGTAACTTATCATTGTTATGTTACGAAGTACGTTAAAATACTCCAAATACTATGAAACTATTTCCTTATTTTCGAGACAGCATTACTGTGTCATTTTCTTCGGGTTGAAGTTAACTCTAGAGCCATGAATATTGGGTAACACTTTTGACTGTGACAAAATCCTAGCGTTAAGGTGATCCAGACTTATGTGCTGCGCATCTGGCTCATGTCGTACCCCCATAAAGCTCCCAAGCGACTCTTCTTTAGTTTTGGTGAAATAAATGAAAAATGAAATAAAACGTGCCTTCTGCAACAGCATTTTCCTCTGCAACATTAGCCCCGAAAGTAAATTTTAACGTCATAAAAAATCATAGTGCATAAGGGCCAAAGTATAAATAGCAGCGGTGATGAACTCTCTCAGAATTCTCAGTCGATCTTAAGGCACGATTAATTTCTTTGTTTACTCGTTTGAGGTTACATCCACATGCTAATCAATTGTTGTTTGCCAATGCAGTTCAGGGAATTGCAACATCAGTTTGATTACACTAAGCGTGCTTTGATTTATGTGTCCCATGCAAAGACACTTGCCATGCTTCTGTTATAAGCGGCATCTGAGTTTGTTTGCATACCTACTACTTTATAAACAGATACACAGATAAGCCAGAATGTTATGGCCGCCGATCTACTGTCGATATAAATCCGTTCAGGCGATAGCAGCGACACATGGCGAGGAATGACTGCTAGTCAAACAAACGCACGGTGCATGTTGTATATCACAAGGGCAAGAGCGTGATGGAATGGAGTGTGTTGAGCGGTTCGATGAACACAGTCCCGATTTCCAGTTGATGTGTTGGCTCTCCTATCTCGACACATCTAAACGCGATCGAAGACATCTGGGCATGTGGCGTCAGAGCTCCTGGAACCCCTACCCGGAATTTTCGGATTTAGGTGACTTGTGTGTGCAGATGCGATGCCAGCTCCGTCTGAGGGCTTCAGATGTTGATTACCCTTTAGTTCCTGCGTGTGTAGGGCCATATTACTTGTGGCTCACTGTGTTGAATAGTAGATGTTGGGATTATGGAGACTACTTTGTTGTCCTTAGGAGCAGTGATTTTGTGGTCACTCCAGTCATTTGAGTGTTATCATTAATGTCATTATTTTCCTACTCTTTTTAGAATTATACTTAGTGTCAATGATATTACTGTTAAACGTAGTTGGCAAATGTTAATGTTGCACAAAACAGTTTCTTCCATTTCCATCGACGGAGAGGTAATGACAGATGCAGCTCGCATCGGGGACAGACTCGAACGAGTTTTATTCCGAAGAACCTTCCATTTGTTTCCATTAATCTACTAAGAGGAACCACCGAAATGTAGATCTTGTTGGTCGGAAGAGAATATGAACCACAGTCAACCCCAATGCGAGTCGTCTACATTACCACAACGCCGCCTGTTGCAAATAAAACAAATAACGAGGATAGTTATATCATCAATCCAAAGGTTTATTCGATTGGTAACTGTGGTTGCAGGTGGTATTGGCCGCGGTATCGCGGTCGCACATTTTAGCAGCCAGACGGTCTTCTCCAGACGTCGCGTTGGTGGCCACGCGTCAACACATTCAGCGTCTGGCATGGCGGCTCTCAAGAGCTGCGCGGTGTGATGTACAGACCTCCTAGGTGGGCGCGGAGGACACCGGAGTGATGTGCCGACAAATATAAATTTCAAAATTATAAACGTCGCCCTATTATGGTGAGTTGATATAACATCTGCAAAGGAAAGTGCTAAATTATCGTAGGACCACATGTTAATAAATGGTCATTTTCTGTGTCCATAGAAGGGATGTTTCTATCGCGCCAACTCATGAACCCTAGAATACTAATTATCGCAAATATGAAAATTACCGACAGTGAATGTTTGCCTATTTGCTCCTCCCGGAGTGTTATCTATTGTGGTGAAATGATCTACTAAATTATTGCATCACGATGGTAGAAAAATAAACGATCATGCAGCATAAGAAATGGGAGTAAAATACCAAGTATAATCGTGGGAGGCTGAAGGTGAAACTGCGCTGAGAACTTGATAACTGTTATGGGCGGGAGGGGACATAGGAGAACGTTTTCTGATAGGCTCTCCCTCATCTGAACGTGTAGGCAACGGTAATGTATGTACCATTGATTATTGAGTTTAAGTATATGCTACCAATACTAGAGCTAAAAGATACGTATGGCGCGAAAGGATTTTGTATCTGATCAGAGTTCACAATTGGTATAAAAGAACAGCAGACTATGGGTACCGAGAAAGTTTATGGGTCGACCAAAGAATTTTGTAGCCATGCTGATATATCTAAACTGACACCATTTCAGTTATATTAAAAATCGTAAAACTCTATACTCGATTAATATCTTGAAGATTCCCCTTCTGAAGGGAGCTACCATGTGATCATGAAACGAGAAATACACTTAGAAACCAAAATCTGTTGTTCTTTACACAGATCGAAGTACCACTCACCGTAACAGCACCGCCTTAATCCTCCTCCTGCAGCCGTCTCTGCAGCAACTCCACGAAAAAGGCGTCCAGTGTGAACTGACGCTCCTGTTGGAATAGATCTTATTACTTTCATGTTATCTAACACGTGAAGTGATTCACAATTTGTGCTAGTTCCTGTCATATAGAAGTATAACGAATTGTAACATTTACCACAAATTAGCACGGTTCAGGTATCGAAATTAAGAATATAGTAATTCAATTTAGTATCCAACTAACATAATTCGTTTCACATCTCAGAGACTATTAATACTAACTAGTAACTAATATCCCATTACCTTTAACATTTTCTGTGTACGACTGGTTAATGATGTGCTTCTGAGGTTATGCCGTGTTGTTGTTCCTGCTTTATGGTCAACATTTCAGTAACTGACCGACCCATCTTCTTCAGGTCGTGTGACGATCCCTGACTTGTTTGAGTCCAAGCAGCGAGAACACATTAGTGCAAAGTTCGCAGCACATGAAGTTGATCGCTGGGACGTCCGTCGAAGTAATGTGCACAAAATGAACACAACAATTCGGACTGATACCCGGAAGCATACCAGTAACTAGAACCATCTTCGAGAGTAAGTTATCATGTAACGAGAAAACGAAAAATTCACTTTGAAACGAAATGCTACTATTCCTACTACTGTTGTAATTTACACTCACCTAAACAGAAAAGGCTTCTTTCTCTTCCTGCAGCCGCTTCTGCAGTATCTCCTCAAAAAACGAATCCAGGGTGAACTGACACTCCTGTAAGGAAAAGAACTTATTAGTTTGATTAGTCGTAGAGCATGCTTGGTAATTCAGAGATAGCGCTAGTTCTTTACATATACATGTGTTACAAATTCTTACGTTTATTTCCAATTTTTGGCCTAGAGGCAGTGATAGTGAGTATTCACTGACTATCTGTAGTATCAGCTAGAAATCTGTTCTTCCGACATTCACTACCATTATCCTACGTATTATGAGTTGAACTGGAATGACAGAGGCCTACAATGTAACTTCTTGAGCCACGGTCTTTTTATTACGAGCTCCTCCTCGTTCTTTGTCTGTAAAGAAAAGTAAATGGGACTGTAACAAGTTTTGCTAACAGTTCCTGTTTCTCTGTTCTCTGACTACACTGTACATTTCCTTTGGTCAGTTTCATATTAAACACGGTCAGCAGCTAACTGGTTGGGCAACCAGATGGTCTGCAATGTCGTCTTCAACCAGTCGATCGCGTTGGCAGCATATTTAGTTCGCCTCTGCCCCTAGAATATTTTTCACTGTAATTCTTTTCAAATGGAGAGGGATGTTACCTTTCTCAAGCATCTCGCATAGTTATTTGCTCAGTGTTAACAAAGACCACACTCAATTTACCGGAATGATAATTGGTTAGAATCAACTGCCCATGTCTGGGGTCAGTTTTAAGTTTAATGGGATTCACTACAATTGTCAGAATTGTTTAAACAGCATTCAGGTTCGATTATCAACATTATCTTACCTAATGCGACAAGTCCGGATGTATTGTGGTAATAACACGGTGGAGAGGATCTAGGGCGAGTGGGATCCAGGGGAAAGAGCCAGCAAAATGCAGCAAAGGAGCCCTGCAGGGAACACAGCGAGAGACACAGTGTGAGGCTACCCTGGAGGTCAGAGAATATACGACTCTGACATGCTAAAGGCTTTTTCTAAGGGCATCATTCTCAAGTTTTAGAATGACGACTATTGTGAACTGTTGAGTGACTAGCACATCCCACTTCGCTCCAGTGATCAACAAATCCATCCATCCATCAGTGACATTCATTGCCGCCGGTATTTTGTATCTGATCACGATCCAGAAGAGCAGTATGCTAACCACATGCTCCTCCATACAGTGACGTCTATCGTCTGACGATGACGAGGCGATCGATCGGTACCTTTGGAACTTCAGAGGAATGATTGGACGGAGTTAGGTAGTTAGGTGGTATTTTATATAATCGTCACAATCATCACTCGTGCAGAGATGCCTACCTAAGACGTGTTATTTACAATGACGTGTCACATGGGATGTTTATAACAAAAAAATATTCATTTACAGTAAATCGTGACAGTCTGACCACGTTATGAACAATCAGTTAGCTCTCAGACTTTACTGCTTTGCGTGCTATGTCACTGCAATAGAATGTGGCTCACCTTTACAGTACCCCGAACAGTGACCAGGTTGTTCTCCAGTCGTAGACCCTCGTCATTCTCCCCTCCCAAACACCGGGAGAAAAACTTCTTCATGCGACGGAACATTGCTGTAACGATAACAAACAGCACGTTAGACATGACCAGACCGTGTCTACGAGTAAGTTTTGCAGCAATGTCTCACAACTCGATCGCAAGAAAAACCTGGAACCGTGACGACATGTCTGTAACCTTAGCTTTTGTAAAAAAGCAGCTGCTTGCATCAAAAACGACATGTACAGTCTATATAATTGTTTGAGCTTATACATTTTTTACTAGTCGAGAATTAGTTATTTTAATTTTGTGTCAGTAATTCGTAGAGCATGAGTCAAAACAATAACAGTTATTCGAGGTTTAGCAATTGCGTGTTCATTAAGTGGTACTTTTACTCTGAAGAGAATAAATTTGTTTTGATAGCAACTAGCTGAAGGCTTATCTATTAGACTAAATTTAATTAGCAAGTCATTACAATACTACAATAGTTTCAGATATACAGCTGCTTCGCCGGCCGGTGTGGCCGTGCGGTTCTAGGCGCTTCAGTCTGTAACCGCGTGACCGCTACGATCGCAGGTTCGAATCCTGCCTCGGACATGGATGTGTGTGATGTCCTTAGGTTACTTTGGTTTAAGTAGTTCTAAGTTCTATTGCACTGATGACCACCGATGTTAAGTCCCATAGTGCTCAGAGCCATTTGAACCATTTTTTATACAGCTACTTCAGATATTACAACTTCAGATTTTGTCATCTATTACAGCATGATATGCGGAATTTCTTCCCCTGGGGCAGGAACAAGAATTTGTTTTTTATGTGTGTTGGTGGTGGAATGAACTTACTAATTAATAAACTACGCTACAATCTGATGGCTATACCTTCTGCGGTATATGATGAGAATACGAATTTTAAGGCTATCCTTATTACCGAGGCAGTATATTCTCTCAGGGCTGCACTGTCCCTTCTTTGTGTCTCTCATCGTGAACCCTACATCTAAATTACACTTCATTGCCATGTGAGCTAAACAGTAACGTGTACGGCGTAATAACTATATCTGTGGTTGAAATTTACCCACCGGTTTCTACACGATGAAAACTTAAAAATAGCTTATAAACAGCTAATATGTTTAGCATTTGACAGTGCTCAAAGATATTAACTGTACTTCCTTAAGTGTCAGGAAAAGATAATATTATTGCTACAAATCCATGTCGACTCAGTATGACACTACACAGCCGGAACCTGTTTACGACTTTTCTTTTTCATCGACGGCAGAAGATAAAGGAATGAACCAACGATAGGACATACCGTATGTATGTGTAATCGAAAAGGAAAGTGATAGGTGACACCATTATATTTGTGAAACTAAGCTATAAATTTGAGAATACATCATTCCAGATGGTTGAACATTGGTAAAATACTCAGTGTGGATATCTCTCTCTACAAGTCAAGCATTCTCGCAACTTTCTTAAGTTGCATTACATATTAAAAAAATGTACTGGAATGTAAATCGAGGACTGTTTTCCTTTTCCAGTTCAGTCCCACTTCTAGTAACATTTTGCGAAGTCACATCACACTATTTCGTAATGCTACAGTATTCTGATACTTCTCCACTACATACATAGTCATCTAAAAGCTTATTTGAAGTTCTAATTGCAGATGTATACTGAAAATAAATATGTGACAAATCAATGGCTCTTGCCTCTTGGTGAGTATAGTCTATATACCTCGAATCTGAAACAGAGCGTTCGCTTGATTCAAAGCTTCAAAAGCTACCCAAGAACTTGTTCTCGAAACACAAAATCCAACACTATAACGCCTCAATCAAAATTATAGAATCTTTTACTCAAGAACTCAAGAAACTAATTCGTTTCGATACTTCAACTACTCCAGAGAATACGGAAGTGATTATTATGCAATGGTCCACCACAGTTAAGCTGATTTTTGTTAGCAAACCCTGCGATCAACATTAGGCAGCAACCTCGGTAACTGCAGAGAACAACGTTGTACTGGAACGTCGGTATCAATGGTGTATCAATGGTTAAACAAGAACTGCAATGAAAATGTTCAGTAGCCGGCCGAAGTGGCCGTGCGGTTAAAGGCGTTGCAGTCTGGAACCGCAAGACCGCTACGGTCGCAGGTTCGAATCCTGCCTCGGGCATGGATGTTTGTGATGTCCTTAGGTTAGTTAGGTTTAACTAGTTCTAAGTTCTAGGGGACTAATGACCTCAGCAGTTGAGTCCCATAGTGCTCAGAGCCATTTGAACCATTTTTGAAAATGTTCAGTTATTTGAATCTATGTGAAACGAAATAATCATGTTTTAGCACTGACAAATATGCAGCGGAGTCTTGAATGTTGAAAACGTCTGTACAGTTAATAAACTCCCAAGTGATCTAACAGTTAACAATAATCAGAGATAGTGCTTTAATTTCCTTAAGCAACCGGCAAGTAAGAATCTCATATTATAGTGCCAAGTCAACTCTGTATAACTCTACACAGTTGTAACCAGTTTCCTACGTGTTTTCCTCTTCGCATACGGAAGATAATTCTAGCAGTATAACCCTGCAACGATCATAGGCAATAGGTAAGTGTAATCGACATAACAGGAAGTTCGGATACACTGTTTTCAATGTGAAAGTAAAAATTAATGTAAACAGAGACCGCTCCAAGTCTACCACAACAACCACAGATAACTTTTACTAACAGTCCGATTATATTATTGGAGAAGGCGATAACAAGATAGACTATTATGGTCGAAAACAAAAATAAAAAATATTTTGTAGCGGAGGCGTTGTGCAGCCTTGATGAATGTTAACAACTGTATTGTGCAGTAGACAGCTACGACGATACGTTTCATTAGGGACCATCGAATTTGTTCTAAAATCAGACCATCATCGGTCCCAAAAGCCGTCACAGCTATGCTTTCGCGTACATTGCAATGGCAGTTATCAAACGTAGATAGCTCGACCATTGGTATTATCTGTATAGACATTACATTGGTAAAAATGTCTATGAAGTTAAATGGACATTATGGACATGACAAGTTAATGTCAATGACGGAACACTGTACATCCGAAATTGCTATTCCTATTACGCAAGTTCATAGCTGAGATCGTTTTTAGGCTTGATGACGGTCTGATCCTCGACCGAAACATACATTCTCTCATCAAATGTACCGTTACAACTGTGATTGCATAATGCAGTTCTTTCGAAGAGCATATAAAATGGAAGTAACGTGACTGCTGCAGAAACTGACTGGGCAGAAACAAAAAGTAAAAGTGTATAAAACTAAGATCAATATAACGAAACAATCGAATAATATCTTACACAAATTCCTCTAGAATAAACTCAACGGAAATATAACGAAAACACAAAATTTGATTCCGTAAGATAAAAATTATGACTAACATTACCACTCGTTCCTCTCAGGACAACTTCTACAATGTACTTAGGTTCACGGCTAACACAACCGTAGACAGTTCTCCCATATTACAAAAATAGCTAAAGAATAGCATTAATCAACATGTTAAAAATTATCATTAATCACTTCACTCACAAAAATTTATCTTCTGCTTTTAAGGTACTGCCTAACCATACCATCGTATGTCGTTCGAAATACAGAAAGAAACACTTAAATATATGTCAGAAAAAAAGGAACAATAATCGCTAATAGTTTCTCCATTGATAATATAACCTGTGGCCTCAAGTTACCCCCTCCAACCAATAAACAACACCATCGTATATCACGACATGTTTGGAATAAACAGCATATTTTACAAACTTTGTAAATTACAATAGTAACTAACACAAACACAGATAGCATTTAATAACTGACCGCTTACACGCTCTGCAACGTAAAGTCATGACGTCAAGAGGACGTCATGGGTGAAACCACACGCATAGAATCTGAAAGAGCACTTGTCAAAGTTGTCACTGTTGAATTAAGCTGTTGATTTGAGAATACATGATGATATTTAGTGTAGAGGTCTAACGCTACAAGTAACCACCTGACGTTTGAAACCCCATAAAAAATTAAAACGAAATGCTATTTCACGTTATTACTGTTAAGAACTTCATATTCCGTAATCACACCACACTCCTCCACATGCTTCAATTTTCCAGTACTTCTCCACTAATACACATTCGTTTACTAGCTTTTAAGATATTCTCACTCCAGATGATTGTGTATACTCAATAAATATACAAAGTTAAACCAATAGGTCATACCTGCTGCGGGTCCGATGCAGCTGGCCTTCGAAGCTGGGCGTTCGCTTCGGTGAGAGCTTCTAAAGCTCCTCATAAACTTTAAAATGTTTCGCTAGATGTGCTCCAAACACAAAATGCAAGATTGCAATTACTAATTCACAACTGAAGCTCCTTACACTCAATAACTCGCAGAACGAATTCGTATGAATACTTCGAGTACTCCAAAGAATACGGAAGTAATTGCTACACAACGGTCCACAACGGTTTACGTGAGATGGCATTGTTGTTTGCATACCCAATATCCTCCCCTGGTAGCTGAGTGGTCAGCGCGACGAAAGTCATACCTAAAGACCCGAGTTTGATTCACGAATGTCTCGGGAGATTTTCTCCGCTCAGGGACTGGGTGTTGCGTTGCCCTTATCATCGTTATTTGTTCCCCATGGACACGCAAGTCTCCGAAGTGGCGTCAACTCAATAGACTTATCAGTAAACCGAAATCCCAGTAAAGCAATAACGTTTAGCAACGTGGATATAAATGTTAGACAACCACTGAAACAAAATATTATATAAGTCAATTGTACAATTAAACTTTTCATAAAATAGCATCGAAGCATAACGACGTCGAATGCTGATGCCCTCGATCCCGCTTTTAGTCATGTATTGAAATGTTATGTCACGCGTAAAAATTGATTCCTTCAGCGCATGTGACTTCCACCAGATTCGACGTCCGTTTGTGTGATTCCACTAATTGTTTCCTAGCGTAGTGATTTTCTATATTGAAACCTGGTTGTCAAGGGAAGGCCGTAATCATTTACTATTGGTTGCCTTTAACAGTTACACACATTTATCATTAAAGATGTAGTTCCAGACTCAACAATAAATTAAAAAATACCACGCTTTATTAATGAAGGAATAAACGACAGTGTAAATAATAGTGTTTTCAGTGCGTTACAATTTAGCAAATCACCATAAAATCCTGATACTGATAACGTTTAAAAAGAAAAAAAGAAGGCACTGTGATGTTGACAGAAGGCCTTACACTCCAAGAAAGACAGTAAATTAAGAATGTTTAAGAACTCTCTGCAATTACAATTTACAGGTATTGAAATATTAAAAGTAAGAGCCCAGAAACACAGTAGAAGGTATCAGACGCCAGGAATGGCAGAAAATAAGGTTTTAAGGCTTACTGCTAAAACAGAAATATCAAATTAATTTTTCACAGCAAATGACCACAATCATGACTGAAAGCCTTACACGCCAGGAACGGCAATTATATAAAAAATTTAGAAACCTACTGTAAAACAGCAAATAAAAGCAAAGGTTAATTAAAAGAAACAAGCAATTGACCACGAAACAGGTGAAATAATATGATGGTAATCTTGTAACACAACCCTTACACTGATACGGTCTGGCCTGCAACAGAGGGTGGAAACCTAAAAACAGCACCAACGGGAGCACCAGCACGGCTCATATACCCTTCGATTATTCTCCTCATCGCGAAATGGACGACTTGCCAATGCGACGCATCACATGCCTCATTCAATTTTTATTGGCCTCATCCATGTTTTTTACTACTTTGTTAATACAATCAAATTATAAATTGAACGAGTGTCCTTTTTACACAGGGTGGTCCATTGATAGTGACTGGGCCAAATATCTCAAAAAATAAGCATCAAACGAAAAAAACTACAAAGAACGAAACTCGTTTAGCTTGAAGGGGGAAACCAGAGGGCGCTACGGTTGGCCCGCTAGATGGCGCTGCCATAGGTCAAACGGATATCAACTGCGTTTTTTTAATAGGAACCCCCATTTTTATTACATATTCGTGGAGTACGTAAAGAAATATGAATGTTTTAGTTGGACCTATTTTTTCGCTTTGTGATAGATGGCGCTGTAATAGTCACAAACGAATAAGTACGTGGTATCACGTATCATTCCGCCAGTGCGGACGGTATTTGCTTCGTGATACATTACCCGTGTTAAAATGGACCGTTTACCAACTGTGGAAAACGTCGATATAGCGTCGATGTATGGCTATTGTGATCAAAATGTCCAATGAGCGTGTGCTATGTATGCTGCTCGGTATCCTGGACGTTATCATCCAAGTGTCCGGACCATTCGCACGATAATTGCGTTATTTAAGGTAACAGGAAGTGTTCAGCCACATGTGTAACGTCAACTACGACCTGCAACAAATTATGAAGCATAAGTAGGTGTTTTAGCTGCTGTCGCCGCTAAACCGCACATCAGTAGCAGACAAATTGCGCGAGAATCGGGACTCTTTAAAAACGTCGGTGTTGAGAATGCTACATCAACATTGATTGCACCCGTACCATATTTCTATGCACCAGGAATTGCATAGCGACGACTTTGAACGTCGTGTACAGTTCTGCCACTTGGCACAAGAGATATTACGGGACGATGACAGATTTTATGCACTCGTTCTATTTAGCGACGAAGCGTCATTCACCAACAGCGGTAACGTAAACTGGCATTATATGCACTATTGCGCCATCTCTCACATAGCGAAAACAGTGGTCCAACAAAAAAATTCATATTTCATTACGTACTGTACGAATATGTAATAAAAGTGGTTGTTCCTATTTTAGAAAACGCAGTTGATATCCGTTTGACCTATGGCAGCGCCATTTAGCAGGCCAACCATAGGGCCATCTGGTTTCCCCCTTCAAGCTAGACAAGTTTCTTTCTTAGTAGTTTTTTCGTTTGACGCCTATTTTTTGAGATATTTGGCCCGGTGACGATCAGTGGACCACCATGTATATTTTAATTGAAGTTATCCTAAGAAGAATCATTTTAAAAGGCGAACTTCAAAATAAGCTAGGCTGGGTTTGGGAACAGAGGCCCAACATGCTGTCTTGAAAGGTACTCTTCTGTTCTGGAACTTTTCCTTGAATTCCCAGGCGGAACGATACTAGCCACAAAGTAAGATACTGCGTAGATTCTCCGTAAGGTCACCAATGCGATGTCGAGGCAGGTGTGGAGGCAGTGGAGGGAGGAAGTCTCCTTGTCACCGAGTCCTGTGTGCTGTTTCGACGTCCTAGGCTACCAACTTCAGGTCAAGCTTGATCAGATCACAGCAAGAGCTTTTCGCAGCAGCTGGCGTCATACTGAATTACCCACGGAGCTGATGCAAATCGTAAGTATAGGTACCTGTCGCTAGATAAGATTAGAAAAGTCTACATTTCAACAACATTGGTTTGTCTCATTATGTTACAGTCTGTTAAACAGAAAATCTCCTGCTCACTCTCCATTGCCACCATACGCCTTCCGTCATATCACTCAGTTATCCTTTCAAAGCGGACGTTCTACAATACAGTACCGTGCAGTGGAGAGCTTCACTCTTAATCACAATGCATGCATATTTCACGTAGTAAGGGAACAAGTAATTTTATAACGTTATCAATGTTAGACGATCTGTTTCAGTAACTAATGAAAGTATAAATAGTTTTATCATTTCAAAATTTTTGGTGGTTCAGAAAGTAAGCATCAGTCTAGGCCACAGTGTTCTATCCGAGGTTTGTCAGAAGCATTTTTTTTTTTTTTTACATTTACCGCTTCTTTCAAGTTCGACAATTATTTCTGTTAATGTGATAAATGCGAGGTTAGTCTATGGCTTGTATTCCATGTTAAACTGCAGAGCCACCTGTAACAGACTCGCTAAATCAATTAAAAGAATTGAGGAAGCAACACTTCCAAACTACTACGGTGTTCGAACCAGCTTTTGTATTGATGATTCGAGTATTACTATTACATTTATACATTACATCGATTATCCTTGTATACTTCAGTAATATTTTTAAATACATTTGAGTGATTAGCTGAGTATACACTCCTTTCCCCTCAGAGCTAAGGAATAAAATTACGCTAAACAAAATTTCCTTCTTTTTAGATTAAATAACCTAATGGGATTATGTGTTAGATAATACTCTGGAAAGCATTAAAAAAATTTATTCCTTATCTTCGTTTTCCTAAAAACATTAAATCTGTCGTACAAGACATACTGTTGTTGTTGTTATGGTTTTCAGTCTGAAGATTAATTTGATGCTGCTCTCCCCCCCTACTCACAAATAGCTGCAAAACTACTGTAAATTGCATCCAGAAAAACCGGTTGTTGTCTCAGCTATGGTCCTATCAACCAATCCAGATATATCCTGGTGTAAAACATAAGGAAACAAAATACATTATCTGTCGCCTAAAGGGACACTATCTTTATTTTCTGAGATGTCGATGTCCGAAACTTCATGTCATAGCTGCCATCAGGCGGCAGTGTCAGACGACGCAATAAATGCATCAGTTTCTCTTTAAGGGGACGTGGACGTGCACGGGCTGCATTTTCATAGCTCGCTCTCAGTGCACATTACTCTTCATCTACAATGAATAACATTAACTCAAGCTGTATAAGGATATTTATTAAAATATCTCCTACAGTTTAAGAATTACAGTATTTTGCCTAAAAGGTGATTTTATAATACACTTCCCATTCAGGTACCATTTTCTGGTCCATCATGAGTCTAATAGCATTCAGACTGTGACAGACTGCCGTCAACTTTCACAGGAACACATTATGCCTCTCGTTTTGTAGTTTGGAGTACATCTGAGGAAAGAGGAAAACCCTTATTATACCACATTATTATTTTGTCTAAAATATACAGCTAAAATTATATACGGAATGACAAACATAGATCATTTCTGCGATGTATTACGCACAATACAAAGATGCTATCCCATTCTTCACTTGAGGGAAACTTGGTGAACATGGATGAAACCATTGAGCAGTTATATGTACCTAATGTTCTGAAAACGTAGTTTCGAGAAAATGAGAAAAGAATATTCACAGTGTTTTTGACGCATCGTATGCCTCTTTCAGAACATTCCAGCAGCATAATCTTCCTGGCTGCTTCTTTATCATCTGTAGACTTCTTCAGGGGCCTTTTCCTTACTCTGGCTTCCACAGCTTCAACTACTCGCTGACAATCTATGGCAGTCAGAGCAGCTACCCTATTATTTGCTGGCTGGATGCCTAATTTGTCCATTACTTTTATCCTGATGGTTACACCATCATTGAAACACATGACAGCATCCATTGCACCCATTTTGAGTACTGTCCATCCAACAAGCACTGTTTTTGGCACTCGTTGCTACACGCAGATGTTGAAACCCTCATTAGGGTTTTGCGTACAGCCATGTAGACATTTGCTGAGTAATTTTGTATCTGAAAGGTCGCTGCATATTGGCTTTATTGTTTCCATGACTGTGGCAGGCAAGACATGTATATGGTGCTATTCCTTGCCTGTCGCATGAGCGTGGCTGGTTTGCAGACATTTGTTCAAAGAGCGTTTAAGACCAAATCAATAACTGAAAAGTAGATAAAAAAAATTTTGTGAAACTGGATAAAATTGTCTTTGAGATGGTGACAAGAATTGTTTTCGAAAATTTCAGACATTTCTAGTCCATGTCCACTTATCAATTAGACATATCAAGTACACTTTTAAAAAAATTAAAGAAAATACGACGCAACAAGAAGGAATTATACCAATGGCGAGGATATCAGTAGATGTGATGTTCATGTACAGGCAAATGAAGGAGTCCCATTTCAAAAACTGAAGGGTTTATTCACGAGAAAGAGCTACACAAATTGAGCAAGTCTGTAAGAAAATTATCTACGTCTGGCGCTTATGCAAGTAGCTGTTCGGCTGGCATTGTTTGATAGACTTGTTGCATGTCGTCCAGAGGGATATAGTGCCAAATTCGTTCCAATTGGTGCTATAGATAAGCAAAATACAGAGTTGTTTGTAGGGCCCTGCCCATGTTGTTGTTGTTGTGGTCTTCAGTCCTGAGACTGGTTTGATGCAGCTCTCCATGCTACTCTATCGTGTGCAAGCTTCTTCGTCTCCCAGTACCTACTGCAGCCTACATCCTTCTGAATCTGCTTAGTGTATTCATCTCTTGGTCTCCCTCTACGACTTTTACCCTCCACGCTGCCCTCCAGTACTAAATTGGTGATCCCTTCATGCCTCAGAACATGTCCTACCAACCGATCCCTTCTTCTAGTCAAGTTGTGCCACAAACTCCTCTTCTCCCCAATTCTATTCAATACCTCCTCATTAGTTATGTGATCTACCCATCTAATCTTCAGCATTCTTCTGTAGCACCACATTTCGGAAGCTTCTATTCTCTTCTTGTCTAATATATGTTTCACTTCCATACATGGCTACACTCCATACAAATACTTTTAGAAACGACTTCCTGACACTTAAATCTATACTCGATGTTAACAAATTTCTCTTCTTCAGAAACGCTTTCCATGCCATTGTCAGTCTACATTTTATATCCTCTCTACTTCGACCATCATCAGTAATTTTGCTCTCCAAATAGCTAAACTCCTATACTACTTTAAGTGTCTCATTTCCTAATCTAATTTCCTCAGCACCTCCCGACTTAATTCGACTACATTCCATTATCTTCGTTTTACTTTTGTTGATGTTCGTCTTACACCCTCCTTGCAAGACACTATCCACTCCGTTCAACTCCTCTTCCAAGTCCTTTGCTGCCTCTGACAGAATTACAATGTCATCGGCGAACATCGAAGTATTTATTTGTTCTCAATGGATTTTAATTCCTACTAAGCATTTTTCTTTTGTTTCCTATACTGCTTGTTCAATATACAGATTGAATGGTATCGGGGAGAGGCTAAAACTCTGTCTCACTCCCTTCCCAACCACTGCTTCCCTTTCATGTCCCTCGACTCTTATAACTGCCATCTGGTTTCTGTACAAATTGTAAATAGCCCTTCGCTCCCTGTATTTTACCTCTGCCACCCTCAGAATTTGAAAGAGAGTATTCCAATCAACATTGTCAAAAGCTTTCTCTAAATATACAAACGCTAGAAACGTAGGTTTGCCTTTCCTTCATCTTTCTTCTAAGATAAGTTGTAAGGTCAGTATTGCCTCACGTGTTCCAGTATTTCTACGGAATCCAAACTGATCTTCCCCGACGGTGGCTTCTACCAGTTTTCCATTCGTCTGTGAAGAATTAGTATATTGCAGCTGTGACTGATTAAACTGATAGTTCGGTAATTTTCACATCTGTCAACACCTGCTTTCTTTGGGATTGGAATTATTATATTCTTCTTGAAGTCTGAGGGAATTTCGCCTGTCTCATACATCTTCCTCACCAGATGGTAGAGTTTTGCCTGAACTGGTTCTTCCAAGGCTATCAGTAGTTCTAATGGAATGTTGTCTACTCCAGTGGCCTTGTTTCGACTGGGGTCTTTCAGTGTTCTGTCAAACTCTTCACGCAGTATCGTATCTCCCATTTCATCTTCACCTGGGTCCTCTTCCATTTCCATAATATTGTCCTCAAGAACATCGGCCCTGGATATACTTCGTCCACCTTTCCGCTTTCCCGTCTTTGCTTATAACTGGGTTTCCATCTGAGCTCTTGATATTCATGCAAGTGGCTCCCTTCTCTTCAAAAGTTTCTCTAATTTTCCTGTAGGCAGTATCTATCTTACCCCTAGGGAGATAAGCCTCTACATCCTTGCATTTGCCCTCTAGCCATCCCTGCTTAGCCATTTCGCACTTCCTGTCGATCTCATTTTTGAGAGGTTTCTAATTCTTTTTGCCTGCTTCATTCACTGCATTTCTATATTTTCTCCTTTCATCGATTAAATTCAGTATCTCTTCTGTTACCCAAGGTTTTCTACTAGCCTTCGTCTTTTTACCTACTTGATAGTCTGTTGCCTTCACTATTTCATCGCTCAAAGCTACCCATTCTTCCCCTACTGTATTTCTTTCCTCCATTCCTGTCAACTGCTCCCTTATGCTCTCCCTGAAACTCTGTACAACCTCTGGTTCTTTCAGTTTATCCAGATCCCATCTCCTTACATTCCCACCTTTTTGCAGTTTCTTCAGTTTTAATCTACAGTTCATAACCAATAGATTGTGGTCAGAGTCCACATCTGCCCCTGGAAATGTCATACAATTTAAAACCTGGTTCCCAAATCTCTCTCTTACCATTATATAATCTATCTGAAACCTTCCTGTATCTTCAGGGTTCTTCCATGTATACAGCCTTCTTTCATGATTCTTGAACCATGTGTTAGCTATGATTAAGTTATGCTCTGTGCAAAATTCTACCAGACGGCTTCCTCTTTCATTTCTTAGCCCTAATCCCTATTCATCTACTACGTTTCCTTCTCTTCCTTTTCCTGCTCTCGAATTACATTCGCCCATGACTATTAAATTTTCATCTCCCTTCACTAATTCAATAATTGCTTTTACCTCATCATATATTTCATCACTCTCTTCATCATCTGCAGAGCTAGTTGGCACGTAAACTTGTACTACTGTAGTAGGCGTGAGCTCCCTGTCTATCTTGGCAACAATAATGCGTCCACTATGCTGTTTGTAGTAGCTTACCCGCACTCCTATTTTTTATTCATTATTGAACCTACTCCTGCATTACCCCTATTTGATTTTGTATTTATAACCCTGTATTCACATGACCAAATGTCTAGTTCCTCCTGCCACCGAACTTCACTAATTCACACTATATCTAACTTTAACCTATCCATTTCACTCTCTAAATCTTATAACCTACCTGACCGACTAAGGGATCTGACATTCCACGCGCCGATCCGTACAACGCCAGTTTTCTTTCTCCCGCCCATAGAGCACCAAAAGTTCTCAATAGCGGAGAGATCTGAAGACCTTTCTGACCAACGTAGAGTATGGCAATCACGAAGACAGTTAGTAGATAACCTTCCAGTGTGCGGGTGGACATTATCTTGCTGAAATGCAAGTCCAAGATGCCTTGCATGAAGGGCAAAAAATATCATCAACGTACCGCTCTGCTGTAAGGGTGCAGCGGATTACAACGGAAGTGGCCTTCCTATGAAATGAAATCCCACCCTAAGATATCATATCTGGTTGTTGGACTGTAAGGTGGCCAACTGTCACATTGGTAGCCCACTTTTATCTTGGGCGTCTTGAGATACATCGTGGCTGGTCATCGGGGCTCAGCTAGAAGCCAGAATCATCACTGAAGACAATTCTGCTCCAGCCAACGCTTTCCCAGGCCGAATGTACCCAGCACACTACGAACCATCTTCTGGTTGTACATACGTCGATGGTAGTCGGCTTAAGGGGCGCCATGAAGTCAGACTTTCGTCTCTCTAGGTCACCCGTACTTGTAAACTCTGTGTTTGGCGATAGTCCGCTCATTTTTCCCAGTATCGTTGAATAGTTGCGTGGTTTCCTATTCATATGTTGATCGATTGGCCAATTACTCCAACCAGCTTCTTTGAACTCAACTACTTTTCTTCCTTCAAATACTGTCATCTGCTGACATTGTCCATGAGCCTGTTTGCAAGGCATAGTTACTGTCAAACTGAGTACATGGAATGAAGTCCTCAAATACTTTATGCACTGGTATCACCATGACCCCTGTTTACTATTCTTGCCAGGTGTGTGGTGACATTGTGCTCCAGCAGTCACACATTCATTCATCGGTCGCCGAAGCTTGCAGTTCTTCATTTACCGTCGATACCTCTGTGAATAACCATTTGTAACCAATTTGAGTCGTTTTCGTGTCTTCGACTGTATATTAGATGTTAAGAACGAAAGAGAAGCGGAATTCTTATACGAGGGCAGTTCAATAAGTAATGCAACAAATTTTTTTTTTCTGAAACAGGGGTTGTTTTATTCAGCATTGAAATACACCAGGTTATTCTCCAATCTTTTAGCTACACAGCACTATTTTTCAACGTAATCTCCATTCAATGCTACGGCCTTACGCCACCTTGAAATGAGGGCCTGTATGCCTGCACGGTACCATTCCACTGGTCGATGTCGGAGCCAACGTCGTACTGCATCAATAACTTCTTCATCATCCGCGTAGTGCCTCCCACGGATTGCGTCCTTCATTGGGCCAAACATATGGAAATCCGACGGTGCGGGATCGGGGCTGTTGGGTGCATGAGGAAGAACAGTCCACTGAAGTTTTGTGAGCTCCTCTCGGGTACGAAGACTTGTGTGAGGTCTTGCGTTGTCATGAAGAAGGAGAAGTTTGTTCAGATTTTTGTGCCTACGAACACGCTGAAGTCGTTTCTTCAATTTCTGAAGAGTAGCACAATACACTTCAGAGTTGATCGTTTGACCATGGGTAAGGACATCGAACAGAATAACCCCTTCAGCGTCCCAGAAGTCTGTAACCATGACTTTACTGGCTGAGGGTATGGCTTTAAACTTTTTCTTGGTAGGGGAGTGGGTGTGGCGCCACTCCTTTGATTGCCGTTTTGTTTCAGGTTCGAAGGGATGAACCCAAGTTTCATCACCCGTAACAATCTTTGGCAAGAAATTGTCACCCTCAGTCACATGACGAGCAAGCAATTCCGCACAGATTGTTCTCCTTTGCTCTTTATGGTGTTCGGTTAGGCAACGAGGACCCAGCGGGATCAAACCTTTGAATATCCCAACTGGTGAACAATTGTGACAGCACTACCAACAGAGATGTCAAGTTGAGCACAGAGTTGTTTGATGGTGATCCGTCGATCATCTCGAACGAGTGTGTTCGCACGCTCCGCCATTGCAGGAGTCACAGCTGTGTACGGCCGGCCCGCACGCAGGAGATCAGACAGTCTTGCTTGACCTTGCGGCGATGATGACACACGCTTTGCCCAACGACTCACCGTGCTTTTGTCCACTGCCAGATCACCGTAGACATTCTGCAAGCGCCTATGAATATCTGAGATGCCCTGGTTTTACGCCAAAAGAAACTCTATCACTGCCCTTTGTTTGCAACGCACATCCGTTACAGACGCCATTTTAACAGCTCCGTACAGCGCTGCCACCTGTCGGAAGTCAACGAAACTATACGAGACGAAGCGGGAATGTTTGAAAATATTCCACAAGATATTTCCGGTTTTTCAACTAAAATCGGCCGAGAAAAAAAAATGTGTTGCATTACTTGTTGAACTGCCCTTGTAATGAAAGTTCAGAATCAGAAATGTGTGCTAGTTACCGTCTACGACTCACTGAAAATGGTTATTTTAAAGCATTCAGTTAGGCTGGTTTTTAGTCGTATTACAATGATCATGTCATTGTTGTGTACATGAAATACCTTTATGACGACCTGAACTCTGATGAGGACACTTATAATAATGTGTCTGAATTTTGGTGTAGGAACAGCTGCCGTTCTCCATCAAATAATGAAACCAGATACGTTTGTGGTATTGGACGTTAAAGTTTGGATCAAAGTAGACTTTCTAACTCATATCAACAGTAGTCTATTGGGTGCAGGTTGGACGTTGCGCAGACCAATCGATTTCTGCCATGGTACATAAAACAGCTAAAACACAAGACATAGCAGAAAACATTGGATATCAAAGGAGATGTTGGACATATTCGATTAAACAAAAAAATATAAAAATGCAGAAAATGAAGTAAGCAAAAGGGAATAAAGACGTCTAAGGAATGAGATGGACATAAAGTGTAAAATGGGTAGGTTGGAATGACTAGAGAACAAATGCAAGCCCATAGAAACATGTGTAACTAGGGGAAAGGTAGATACCGCATATAAGAAAATCAAAGAGAGCTTTGAATATAAGAAAACCAGCTGCATGAAATCGAGAGCTCAGATGGGAAGGCAAGGAAGGGAAACCTGAAAGGTGGAAGGAGTATATGGACATCTACATGTACATGAATACTCTGCCAATCACATTTAAGGGCCTGGCAGAGGGTTCAACAAACCACATTCACAATTCTCTATTATTCCAATCTCGTATAGCGCGCGGAAAGAATGAACACCTATATCTTTCCGTACGAGCTCTGACTTCCCTTATTTTATTGTGGTGATCGTTCCTCCCGATGTAGGTCTGCGTCAACAAAATATTTTTGCATTCGGAGGAGAAAGTTGGTGATTGGAATTTCGTGAGAAGGTTCCGTCGGAACGAAAAACGCTTTTCCATTAATGATTTCCAGCCTAAACCCTGTATCATTTCTGTGACACTCTCTCCCACATTTTGCGATAATACAAAACGTGCTGCCTTCCTCTGAACATTTTAGATGTACTACGTCAGTCCTATCTGGTAAGGATCCCACACCGTGTAGCAGTATTCTGAAAGAGGACGGACAAGTGTAGTGTAGGCAGTCTCCTTAATAGGGCTGTGTCTTTCCAATGAAACGCAGTCTTTGGTTAGCCTTCCCCACTTTTAGATTATACTGATTTATAGTGTAACCGAAGTTTAACGAGTTCCTTTTAGCACTCATGTGGATGACCTCACACTTTTCGTTATTTAGGGTCAACTGCCACTTTTCGTACCATTGAGATATTTTTTCTTCTAAATCGTTTTGCAGTTTGGTTTTGTCTTCTGATGACTTTATTAGTCGATAAACGACAGCGTCATCTGCAAACAACCGAAGACATCTTCTCAGATGGTCTCCCAAATCGTTTATATAGATAAGGAACAGCAAAGGGCCTATAATACTACGATGGGGAACGCCAGAAATCACTTCTGTTTTATTCGATGACGTTCCGTCAGTTAATACGAACTGTGACCTCTCTGACAGGAAATCACAAATCCAGTCACATAACTGACACGATATTCCATAAGCACGCAATTTCACTATGAGTCGCTTGTGTGGTACAGTGTCAAAAGCCTTAAGGAAATCCAGAAATACGGAATCGATCTGAAATCCCTTGTCAATAGCACTCAGCTCTTCATGGGAATAAAGAGCTAGTAGTATTTCACAGAAACGATGTTTCCTAAGCACTTGTTGACTGTGTGTTACTAAATCGTTTCCTTCGAAGTAATTCATAATGTTCGAACACAATATATGTTCTAAAATCCTGCTGCATATCGACGTTAACCTAATGAGCCTGTAATTTAGTGGATTACTCCTACTACCTTTCTTGATTATTGATGTGACCTGTGCAACTTTCTGGTCTTTGGGTACGGATCTTTCGTCGAGCTAACGGTTGTATATGATTGTTAAGTATGGAGCTAATAGATCAAAATACTCCGAAAGGAACATAGCTGGTATACAGACTTGGCCAGAAGACTTGCTTTTATTAAGTGATTTTAGTAGTCCACTACTCCGAGGATATTTACTTCTACGTTACTTATGTTGGCAGCTGTTCTCGATTCGAATTCTGGAATATTTACTTCGTATTCTTTTGTGAAGGTATTTCGGAAGGCTGTGTTTAGTAACTCTGCTTGGCAGCACTGTCTTCGACAGTATCTCCATTTGCTATCGCGCAGGGAAAGTATTGATTGTTTCTTGCCGCTAACATACTTCACATCTGACCAGAATCTCTTAGGATTTTCTGATAGGTTTCGAGACAAAGTTTCGTTGTGGAAACTGTTATTGTCATCTCGCATTGAAGTCCACGCTAAATTTCGAGCTCCTGTAAAAGATCACCAATCTTGGAGATTTTGCGCCTTTTTAAATTTGCCATGTTTCTTTCGTTGTTTGTGCAATAGTGTTCTAACCCGTTTTGGGTACCAAGGAGGATAGGCTCCATCGTTTGTTAATTTATTTGGTATAAACCTTTCAATTGCTGCCGATGCTATTTTTTGAATTTAAGCCAGATGTGGTCCACAATTATATTATTAATTTGGAATGAGTGGAGATTGTCTCTCAGGAAGGCGTCAAGTGAATTTTTACCTGCTTTCTTGAATAGGTAAATTGTTCGCTTATTTTTCGAGAATTTGGGGAATGCAATATTCAGTTTCGCTACGACAACCCTGTGTTCAGTAATCCCTGAATCGGTTTTGATGCTCGTTATTAACTCAGGATTATTTGTTGCTAAGAGGTCAAGTGTGTTTTCACAACTATTCACGTGGTCTCATGAACTAACTGATCGAAATAATTTTCAGAAAATGAGTTTAGGACAATTTAGGATGATATTTTATGCGTACCTCTGGAATAAAACACGTATTTTCCACAAACATATTGAGGGTAAATTAAAGTCATCACCAACTATTATCGTATGAGTCGGGTAAGTGTTTGAAATCAAATTCAAGTTTTCTTTGAACCTTTCAGCGACTGTATAATCTGAATAGGGAGGTCGCTAAAAGGATCCAGTTATTATTTTATTCCGGTTGCCAACGATGACCTCTTCCCAAACTAACTCACAGGAAGGAACCGCCCAGTCCATGCCACATAGCCCCTGATACCTGTGTGGCGACCTCCTGCTTATAGAGGACACCTGACCTATTTAGCAGAACCCGAAACCCAACCACTCTTTGGCGCAAGTCGTGGAATCTGCAGCCTACACGGTCGCAGAATCGTCGGAGCCTCTGATTCAGACCCTCCACTCGGCTCTGTACCAGAAGTCCGCAATCGGTTCTGTCGACTATGCTGCAAACGGTCACCTCTGCTTTCATCTTGCAAGCAAGACTGTCAGCCTTTACCACTTCTGTTAGCCGCTCGAAACCAGAGAGACTCTCTTGTGATCCAAAGTGACACACATCATTGGTACCGACGTGAGCAACCACCAGCAGTTGGCTGCTCCCTGTGCTCATCATGGCATCTGCGAGGACCCTTTCCACAACTGGAATGAATCCACCCGGTATGCACACGGAGTGCACATTGGTTTTCTTATCCTCCTTGTCAGCCAAGTCCCTGAGGGGCCCCATAAGGCGCCTAACGTACGAGCTAACAACTACCAATAATCCCACCCTCTGCAATTGCCCGGATCTTGCAGGCTGAGTGGTTTCCTCTGATACAGGACAGGCGACAGCATCTGGCTCAACGACAGTGTAAGCCACAGATAGCACCTGGAGCCTGTTTGTCAGACAGACTGGGGAGGCATTACGTGCGGCCGCCTGGGAAGTCTTTCTCCACCAGCTACGTCCTGGGGCGACCTCCCACTCGACCACAGGTGAGGGGTCAGCCTCTGTGCGAGCAATAAGTGGGTTGGTCACCGGTGAGGACCGTGCTGGACGTCCGTTGGATCCCCACGGCCGGCCCACAACAGAGGTGGCCATCCACTGCAGCCTCAAGCTGTGTAACCGAAGCCATCACAGCCTTAAGCTGAGAGAGAACTATCACCAACTCGGCTCGCAGCCCCACGCAACAATCGCAGTCCCTGTCCATACCAAAAACCGTTGAAAAGTAAACGATGCAGGTAAACGGACTATCGGCAGGTGCTCCGCAAATCTACTGTAGACCCCGACGGAAGCACACGAACTGTGTCTAGTAATACTCAGATATTCAGAAAACTAAGTACCGAAGCACTCAGGTGAAACTAAATAATTTGTCCCTGATTAGAAACTTTTAATACGTCACAAAATCGGTTTACTTCGTGACGCAAACGAAAACGCGAGAACTGTGCCTATTAGATATTAAAATTTAACGCAGAAGCCCAAACTAAACTATTAATCAGTTACTTCCCTGTTGCTGCGTCTGTCGGATATGGCGAGAAGAATTTGACACAGCACTGGAAGATCTAAGTCGACACACGGACCATGGAGTTGACGACATTCCGTGTGTGCTTCTAACATCCTCCGGATAGTCGGCCATGCCTTAACTACTCCATTTCCTATGCAAGAAGTATGAGACAGAGAAAATAACTTCACACTTCAAGAACAATTTAATAATTCCAATCCCAAAGGCAGCAGGTGCTGAAAGGTGTGAATGTTACCGTATAATCGGCTTAATAACACACGCTTGCAAAATATTGACACAAATTATTTAGAGTAGAATGGAGAAACTAGTAGATGTCGACCTCGAGAAATATCAGATTGGTTTCCGCAGAAGTCTAGGAACACGCGAGGTAATACTTACGCTATGACTTACCATAGAATACAGGTTAAGGGAAGGCCAACTTTTGTTTATAGCTCCTGTATACTTAAAAAATGCTTTTGTCAGTGTTGGCTGTCATATACTCTTAGAAATTCTGAAGGTAATGGAGGTAAAGTAGAGGGACCCAGGGCATATTTGCAGCTTGCACAGAAACCAAATGGCAGCAGATGGGTATGAAAGGGAAACAGTGGAAGAGAAAGGGAGGAGACAGCGTTGTAGCATTTCCCTGGTGTTATTCAATCCGTACGTTAAGGAGACTGTGAATGAAGTCAAGGAGAAATTTGTTGAAGGACTTACAGTTCAGGAAGAAAAAGTTCGAGATTTTCTGCTAACAGTGAACTTTTCTCAGAGACGGGAAAGGTCTTGGAAAAGCAATTGAATGGATGGGCAATGTGTTAGAAGTTGGATGTAAGATGAACATCAAGAAAAGCAACACAAGTGTAACGGAATGCAGGAGAATTAATTCAGGGCATGCTGAGGGAAGTTGGAACTGAGTTACTTAAAGTAGTAGATGACTTTTAGTATTATGGCAGTGATATAACAGATTATGACCAAAGAAGGAAGGATATGAAATATATACCGGCAATGTTAATAAAAGGGTGTCTGAAGAAGGGAAATTTGTTAATAGCGATTGTAGATTTAGATGCTGAAAGTCTCTTCTGATAGTTTTTGTCTGGAATGTAGCCATGTACGAAAATGAACCGTGGACATAAACTGTTCACACAAGAAGGGAATAGCGCCTTTGAAATGTGTCACTGTAGCATAACGCTGAACATTAAATGGGTAGATCACATAACTAATGAGGAAGTACTGAACATAAATAGGGAGAAAAGAAATATGTGTCATAACGTGACTAAAAGGAGGAAGAGCTTGACAGGACATATTCTGAAACGTCGAGCAAAAATTAGTGAAGGAAACCAAGAGATGAATACGGTAACCAAGTATATAAGTTGCAGTGGTTGTTCGAAGATGCAGACGCTTGCCCAAGATAGAGTACCGTGGAAACCCACATCAAACGAGTTTTTGGACTGTAGACCGCAACAGCAACAATTTTGCCTATGCAATTACGTTCATACAGAACACCACAAGCCACCTTATGGTGGGCCGTACCATGCACATTTACCAGATATTTCATGCAATATTCCTTCGCAAACTGAGCTGGGGAAAATAGACTATCAATGTGCCTCTGTACGAGCCCTAATTTATCTTGTCTTCGCGGTCCGTACGCGTAAAGCACATTTGTGGCAGTAGAATCGTTCTCAGTCAGTTGTAAATGTCTGTTCTCTAAATTGTCTCGTAAGTGTTTGGTGAAACGAACGTCGTCTTCCCTTAGGAATTCCCATTGCGTTTACAAAACATCTCTGTAACACTTGCCAGTTGATCGAATCTATCGACAACAAATCTAGCAGGAAGATTCTGGACTTCTTCGATGGTCTCGTTTAATGCGACCGGCTGAGTTTCCCAAACACTCGAGCAATACTCAAGAACTGGTCACTCTTCTGTTCTACTCGCAGTCTCCTTTCTAGAAGAGCTATGCTTTCCTAATACTGTCTCAGTAAACAAAAGCCTTCCCTACTCCAGTCCTTAAATGCTTGTTATATTTCATTTCGCTTTGCAACAATTCGCCTACATATTTAATCCACGTGATTGTGTCAAGTAGGTCAACATAAATTCCAGTTTAGTTTAATTGAATTTATTGCAAAGATTTTTAGACCTGTTATCTGGAAACTCTAACAGGTCGTACATATTCGTTAATCATGGAGACATACAACGTTTTAAGTTACGTAGGTAGTAGCAAATCATGTTGACAGCAACCTTCGGTGATACTAATGTAAAAATAAAGCCGGATATTTGAAAGATAATAATAAGTTTACATAATCAACATTAAATAAAGGGTTTTAACTGAGGATCCAAGTAAATGACTTCCATCTTATATTACAAGATACGTTACTAGCAGCCTCGGAAGAGCTTGAGGTTTTTCGATTAACTCCAACTTTACTTACTTCTAAACCTATTCTTGCTACACTATTCTATATCGCTAACAGTGGTATGTGTGTGTTTCAGCAGTCCTCGATTCTACGCATACGCGTGTGGGTGGCCTTTGCATTCTTTCTCTTCTTTCCTTTTTACTTTTCTGTTATTGTTTGCATATCGCAGTCTGTCTGCAGTCTCTCTGTACCTGAAAAAAAAAAAGAGACTCTCAGAACGACATGACCAGCTGAACTTTCCTTTCCACATTCACAGACTGATGTGCTGCTACGTCCCAGTCGAAGCACATGGTTTAAGCATGGATCGCGACCTGTTAACAGCTGCATCATACCTCGAGTAGGCGCAGCGTCGCACAGTTTGGGCCTGTTCCTAGTGCTTGGTAATACGTTATAAACACGCCTTGCCGTACTGCTAGTGTCCCAGTCAGACTACCAATCATCTAAATTCTGGGCTCTTAAATGCCGTTTATTAATAATCTGTGTTCCGGTTCCAAATGGTTCAAATGGCTATGTGCACTATGGGACTTAACATGTCAAGTCATCAGTCCCCTTGAACTTAGAAACTACTTAAAACTAACTAACCTAAGGACATCACACACATCCATGTCCGATGCAGCATTCGAACTTGGGACCGTAACGATCGCGTGGTTCCAGACTGATGCGCCTAGAACCGCTCGGCCACTATGTGTTCCTGTGATTTCATACACATGATCATATTGCTCACGGTCTGTCCAAAAGATTGCTGACCTGTAACGTAGTACGATATCCATCCGGCATATCCCGAGGATTTCCAGTAAACCTTCGACCGGTACAAAAGCCCCCGGTTATCCTCAGAATACTGTCCGCTGAATTCGTCTCATATTGTTTTGTAGCTGCCTAATCTAAGACGAGGTGCCCAGCCGCTGGCAGTGAAGTTGACTATGGCATTGAAGATAGCTTCGTAGTATCATCCCACCACACGCAACGGTAATTTATCGTCAGCACTGCCGGCACGGACAATCTTGTGTATAATTATGGCCACTTTCTGAGTAACAGATTTTACGTGTTATACAATGTCTCTTTTCTCGTTTAGAAGAGTGCCTAAATATTTATGAACAGTGCTACCTTAAACAAATATTCCTTCAAACGTCAGGGAACGATTTCTGGCAAGAGAAAGCCATCCTTTCTCAAACATGTATGTGGTTTAATAAATACCTACACTTAGTTTGTTCCTCTTACAACAATGCTGCATCCGAATAAGCACATGTTTCATCTTTTCCTCCAGTCTCCCCCTGGAGTACAGAAACCACTACTGGAATGTCATCTGGTTATGCAACAACAGCTACAATAACATAAAATCTGTGTAGTAGATGTAATATGGGTTCAGTACAAAGATCCCAGAACAGTGGACCACTTATGGAGCCTTGAGGACAGCCTTGGTAACCTTTTTGATTACCTTTCTCTGCTCCGCAAGCCGTGGACGCTACAGTAATTAAAAAAGCCCTTGTACTCACATTTTCGGACCCTGAGAGCTATAAGGCATACGAACGTCGCAGGCCACCGAAGACTGTCGAATTCTCCTGCAGTGTCAGTCATTGGTGTGACTGCAAACTTCGCTGTCGAATTTTCTACACTCTGAAGAAATCTATTAATCGCTTCATCTATAGACTTTTCTGAAGCCATATTGACACTGGTTGAGACGCAAGAGCTCTCTGCGCGCCTGCAACCGTTCACAGAGCAGACGTTGCTGAACTTTGGCCGAGACGTTTAATAAGCAAACAGGTCCATAGCTTTTCGGTGATGCCGCTTTTTTATCGTTCCTTTTTCGTTCATTACTGGTTTAGCTGGTTTCCATAATTCCCAGATCCTACCTATTCGTAAAGCCTCGTATAGAAATGCTGTTAAATCTAGCACTGTCTGTGGACCTACCATCGGCACGGCTTCAGATCAGGTGCGTTTGCAGTTTTGAGCTTCTTTGCGACAGCAATTTCTTCTTGACCAGACCGTATCACCAACATCTGATTGTCACATTCGTTATTTACTGCATTTATAAGTTGTGCGTGTATCTCAGCGTCTGTGTTATCGTCAGGAGGCAGGGCAGTTAGCAGATATTCTGGTGACTCTCTCCGTCCAGTCGTCATTGAGCTATCCACCTTACGAATTGCGGACATGATAGTAGTTCCCTTAACCTTTTCAGTCAACAATTTATTCAGTCTTTGGCAGATGTCAAATTGCAGGTGTATTCCTTCAGTTTCCTGAAGCAAAGTTTTGAAGCGCGTCTTAATAGCCCTGTATTCATGGAGCCTACTACTGCACTCCGATTGCCCTAGAGTATGTTCGTTCTTCTTCTCGATCGTACCCTTCACCTCAGAGTGGAAAGTTGAAGGCTCTAAGGGATCGTAGTCTGATTGTTTACCTTTTTCCTAGGAATATAAATGTCATGTGCTCTTTGCAAGAGCTCAGTTAGTAATTGAGCACCCACATCTATATGAACCGGAAGAGATTATGTTCTAAATACTCCGAGGTAGACAACTAAGCCATCTCAATCAGATTTAGTGATGCCTAACTCAATTCTGCTTTCCTCAGCTTGTCTTCTGTATTATTGTCATTTCCCTCTTCGACGATAATTGTATTACGGCCACTGTACGTTAGGTACTGGAGCACTTGTCAACTATTAATTTTAGCTGCTGACATGCGGTTTGCTAAAGTGACATCTATGTTAGTAACTACACCAGCTTATTGTTCGAATGTACTCGGCTGGTCTTCCAGATTTAAAACAATGAGCTGTAGTTCCTGTATTGCTTCCTTTAGTACATCCCCTTGTTCGTCAGTTTGCCTACTGTGCCACAGAAATGATTATGCATCTGTTGTCACAAGGAGACACGCAACTTGTCTATATAGAGAAACCGCTCTGACTTTACCTATATAAGGTACGATAGGGTGAGAGTAATGCATGCTTACTACAACCCACTTTATCTGCAGTCCTTCACTTCTATTGTGACCCTGTGCTTGTCCAACAGCGTTGCCACCTTGGGTCACACTGTATTTCCATTTGTAACGACCATGGTAGTCATTCCCTCATCATGGCCAGTACCTGTTACTACACTCCTGGAAATGGAAAAAAGAACACATTGACACCGGTGTGTCAGACCCACCATACTTGCCCCGGACACTGCGAGAGGGCTGTACAAGCAATGATCACACGCACGGCACAGCGGACACACCAGGAACCGCGGTGTTGGCCGTCGAATGGCGCTAGCTGCGCAGCATTTGTGCACCGCCGCCGTCAGTGTCAGCCAGTTTGCCGTGGCATACGGAGCTCCATCGCAGTCTTTAACACTGGTATCATGCCGCGACAGTGTGGATGTGAACTGTATGTGCAGTTGACGGACTTTGAGCGAGGGCGTATAGTGGGCATGCGAGAGGCCGGGTGGACGTACCGCCGAATTGCTCAACACGTGGGACGTGAGGTCTCCACAGTACATCGATGTTGTCGCCAGTGGTCGGCGGAAGGTGCACGTGCCCGTCGACCAGGGACCGGACCGCAGCGACGCACGGATGCACGCCAAGACCGTAGGATCCTACGCAGTGCCGTAGGGGACCGCACCGCCACTTCCCAGCAAATTAGGGATACTGTTGCTCCTGGGGTATCGGCGACGACCATTCGCAACCGTCTCCATGAAGCTGGGCTACGGTCCCGCACACCGTTAGGCCGTCTTGCGCTCACGCCCCAACATCGTGCAGCCCGCCTCCAGTGGTGTCGCGACAGGCGTGAATGGAGGGACGAATGGAGACGTGTCGTCTTCAGCGATGAGAGTCGCTTCTGCCTTGGTGCCAATGATGGTCGTATGCGTGTTTGGCGCCGTGCAGGTGAGCGCCACAATCAGGACTGCATACGACCGAGGCACACAGGGCCAACACCCGGCATAATGGTATGGGGAGCGATCTCCTAGACTGGCCGTACACCACTGGTGATCGTCGAGGGGACACTGAATAGTGCACGGTACATCCAAACCGTCATCGAATCCATCGTTCTACCATTCCTAGACCGGCAAGGGAACTTGCTGTTCCAACAGGACAATGCACGTCCGCATGTATCCCGTGCCACCCAACGTGCTCTAGAAGGTGTAAGTCAACTACCCTGGCCAGCAAGATCTCCGGATCTGTCCCCCATTGAGCATGTTTGGGACTGGATGAAGCGTCGTCTCACGCGGTCTGCACGTCCAGCACGAACGCTGGTCCAACTGAGGCGCCAGGTGGAAATGGCATGGCAAGCCGTTCCACAGGACTACATCCAGCATCTCTACGATCGTCTCCATGGGAGAATAGCAGCCTGCATTGCTGCGAAAGGTGGATATACACTGTACTAGTGCCGACATTGTGCATGCTCTGTTACCTGTGTCTGTGTGCCTGTGGTTCTGTCAGTGTGATCATGTGATGTATCTGACCCCAGGAATGTGTCAATAAAGTTTGCCCTTCCTGGGACAATGAATTCACGGTGTTCTTATTTCAATTTCCAGGAGTGTATATCTGCACGAAAATGTGGGAGCTCATTCTTCCTACAGTATGGTTCTTGCAAAGAAAACATATTAACACTCAGCTGGTCAGTTAGTTTTCGTATTTCAGTCATTTTCAATTTACATCGAGCAGCATTTATCTGTACTATGTTTATCCTTTTACGTGTTTCGATTGCAAACAAAGCCCTTCGGAGAAGGAAGACCTGGTTCAAAGATAAAGCGTCCAAACCCTTATATAAAATCCACGTATTAATGCTCAGTGTCGAATGGTACTATTACTCTCTTAAACGCCTGTCGAAGGAGGCCGCATAATTATTAAAACTCAATGCATATGTTATTTACTCTCAAAAGAATTCTGTGTAGTGCATCTGGTGTAGGATACGTAATAGATATTCCTTTCTGCTGCCCACCTCTGAAAATATGTCTTAGAGCAACCTGTAACACACTGGGAGCCTCCAAACTACTTAATAAGACATTCACTTCTAATTACTATCAGATTTGTATGTGTGTAATTGAAAATCATTTTAGTAGGATTCGAAATATTAGAAATACTTTTTTGTATTTCATAGGAGTACCTGATTTTCACTGCACTTTACTGTTTTCAATTGTTGAACTCGTTAGTGTTACTGCTAGAGACCCCTAGTGGAACAACTGCAGAACTCTTTTCTTGTTTTCTGGTGCAGAGCGGTTGCGTGGGTTGTAGGCAGACCAGGACATTTTGTGCCGGATAGGTTGTGACCCATATAGGCGGAACGCCGTGACATGCCACAGGTGCGTGAACTTCTGTGTATGACTAACTGCCCATTCTTCAGCAGGAACCGAAACCAGAAACGATAGCGATAGTGCACTTTGAGGTCTGGATTTACTTTGAGGTCTGGATTTAAGTCGACTTTCAATCGCATCCCAATGAGTTATTGGTTATAAGTGGAACATGGCGCTGGCCAATCAATTTCTAGGACGTTATATAAAATGCCTAAAATGACAAGTCATTGTAGAAAGACAGAAGATACTGGACTCATTTGATGAAAGAAGGAAATGTGAAAATGCAGCAGACGAAGCAGCAAACAGGAAACACATACTGTCTGCAAACCTCTATTTTCCTTTACTCCGCCGTAGTGGGAATCCAAAACACTCGGGCAGTATTCAAGAATTTGTCGCACTACTGTTCTATATACAGTTCTCTTTGTAGATGAACTACACTTTCCTAAGACTCTCCCAGTAAGCCGAAGCCACTCCTGCTACTGTTCCCATGCGCTCGTTTCACTTCATATCGCTTTACAACTTTACGCCTAGAAAATAATCCCCTTGACTGTGTATACGAAAATTACAGTATTGTTTTTTTTCCCTTTCATCTGCATTAAGATATCTCTCTTTACATTTAGAGCAAGTTACCCTACATTACACTAAAAGGAAATTCTAAGCCATCGTATACCCATGTACAGTCACAAAAAGACGATACAGTCCTCTTACCTCTTATACTAAAAGGTCACCTCAAGCCTTAGCAGACTTCTCCCCACCCTATCCGTTGTTGTCCACAAATCATTGCGTCACAGACGCTGCTTTATGTCATGGTTTTTTGTCAAGATGGTTCAAATGGCTCTGAGCACTATTGGACTCAACTGCTGAGGTCATTAGTCACCTACAACTTAGAACTAGTTAGACCTAACTAACCTAAGGACATCACAAACACCCATGCCCGAGGCAGGATTCGAACCTGCGTCCGTAGCGGTCTTGCAGTTCCAGACTGTAGCGCCTTTAACCGCACGGCCACTTCGGCCGGCGGTTCTTTGTCATCCTTATATAAACAATCATGGTCTCCATATGTTTCCCTACTGTAGACAGTACATTATGCTGTAAAATGTGTTATTCTTCCGCGTTTAAAGCTTATTAATCGCAACAATTGGAGCGCACCATGACCAAGGAAAACACCCCTATTCCGTGTCACCACATCCTTAGTTCTTCATTTTTGGCGATATACAGGGTGAGTCACTAATTACTGCCACCTAGAATAACTCCGAAAGTATGATGGTAGCTGAGATGACTGTGGGACAAAAGATGTATAGGACAACGGGGGCCATAATATGACGTTGATTATTTGATGCTAGATGGGGTCGCGTCAGAGATAAGAAGGTCAACTTTGTTTCTTTACATGGGATGCCATAGTTTGGTACTTATTATCTGATAGTGGCTATCGAGACGAATTTAATGACGTGTTACAGCGATGACCGGCCGATGTGGCCTCGTGGTTCTAGGCGCTTCAGTCTGGAACCGAGCGACCGCTTATGTCGCAGGTTCGAATCCTGCCTCGCGCATGGGTGTGTGTGATGTCCTTAGGTTAGTTAGGTTTAAGTAGTTCTATGGTAAGAATGGAGGAAACATAACGAAATGCTTCAATTAAAAGTGGTGTAAGAGAGGTTATGCTGTCTTTCGCCCATACTACTCACAGTCTACATCATAGAACTCTTGACGGAAATGGAAGCAAGTTACCAAAGTGTGCTCAAAATTCACAGTAAGAAATTACCACTGATACGATTCGCTGGTGCCATTGCTATCGTTGGTTGAAATGAATTACAGGATCTATTGAATGAAATGAATAGTGTTTTGAGTACGGAATAGGTACTGAGAGTAAACCGAAGAGAGACGAAAATAATTAGAAGTAGAAGAGAAACAGAACAGCGAGAAAACATCACAACTTGGGATCAAGAAGTACACGAAGTTAAGGAACTTTGTTATCTTGGAAGCAAAACGACCCATCAACCCATCTTGGACGAGGCAAGAAGGACAAATAAAGGAGAGTAGCACAGGAAAAGGAGGCGTTCCTGGACAAAAGAAATCAACTGGTAACAAACGTACGTCGTAAGTTGAGTACGAAATTAATGAGGATGTACGTTTGTAGCACCGCATGGTACAGAAGTGAATTATTTCCTGTGAGGAAACCGAAAACGAAGAGAATCCCGTCGCAACGATGAACGCCATTGTTTTAGTGATTTTCATCTCAATTCACGTATCATGTCTGAGACACTATCTCCCCTATTTCGCGATAATACAAAACGAGCTGCCCTTCTTTGTACTTTTCCGATGTCATCCGTCAGTCCCACTTGATGCAGATGCCACACCGCACAGCAATACTCCAGAATATGGCGGACAAGCGTGATGTAAGCAATCTCTTCAGTACACCTTTTGCACCTTCCACGTGTTCTGCCAATGAATAGCAGTCTTTGGTTTCCTATACCCACAATATTATCTATGTGATCGTTCCAATTTAGGTTATTTGTAATTGCAGGCCCAAATTCTGAAGGTGACAGGGGTAAAATACAGGGAGCGAATGGCTATTTACAATTTGTACAGAAACCAGATGGCAGTTATAAGACTCGAGGCGCATGAAAGGGAAGCAGTGGTTGGGAAGGGAGTGAGACAGGGTTGTAGCCTCTCCCCGATGTTATTCAATCTGTATATTCAGCAAGCAGTAAAGGAAACAAAAGAAAAATTCGGAGTAGGTATTAAAATTCATGGAGAAGAAGTAAAAACTTTGGGGTTCGCCGATGACATTGTAATTCTGTCAGAGACAGCAAAGGACTTGGAAGAGCAGTTGAACGGAATGGACAGTGTCTTGGAAGGAGGATATAAGATGAACATTAACAAAAGCAAAACGAGGATAATGGAATGTAGTCAAATTAAATCGGGTGATGCTGAGGGGATTAGATTAGGAAATGAGACACTTAAAGTAGTAAAGGAGTTTTCCTATGTAAGGAGTAAAATAACTAATGATGGTCGAAGTAGAGAGGATATAAAATGTAGACTGGCAATGGCAAGGAAATCGTTTCTGAAGAAGAGA
The DNA here is from genome assembly GCF_021461395.2 of Schistocerca americana. Lineage (NCBI taxonomy): Eukaryota > Metazoa > Arthropoda > Insecta > Orthoptera > Acrididae > Schistocerca > Schistocerca americana. The sequence continues at coordinate 547,530,475 of NC_060124.1, read as the reverse complement.
AATTTGTTAACATCGAGTATAGATTTAAGTGTCAGGAAGTCGTTTCTGAAAGTATTTGTATGGAGTGTAGCCATGTATGGAAGTGAAACATGGACGATAACCAGTTTGGACAAGAAGAGAATAGAAGCTTTCGAAATGTGGTGCTACAGAAGATAAGGTGGGTAGATCACGTAACTAATGAGGAGGTATTGAATAGGATTGGGGAGAAGAGAAGTTTGTGGCACAACTTGACTAGAAGAAGGGATCGGTTGGTAGGACATGTTTTGAGGCATCAAGGGATCACAAATTTAGCATTGGAGGGCAGCGTGGAGGGTAAAAATCGTAGAGGGAGACCAAGAGATCTATACACTAAACAGATTCAGAAGGATGTAGGTTGCAGTAGGTACTGGGAGATGAAAAAGCTTGCACAGGATAGAGTAGCATGGAGAGCTGCATCAAACCAGTCTCAGGACTGAAGACCACAACAACAACAACAACAACAACAACAAGTATTTAGTTGAATTTACAACCTTCAGATTCGTGTGACATACAGGGTAATCGAAATTTAGCCGATTTCTTTCAGTACTGATGTGAATAACTTCACACTCTTCTTTATTCAGGGTCACTTTTCGCACCATACAGATATCTTATCTAAATCATTTTGCAAGTCGCTTTGATCATCTGATAACTTTACATGAGGTAAACACAACATACACCCAAAGCGAACACTATGGGAATGGCAAAACTGCATGCGTCTCGGAGGGACATATATTCCACATCAGATTCCTCCCATATTACAAGCATGGAGATGTCTACCGCCAACAGGATGAAACGGAAAAGTGTATCAACTGCAGAGGCTGATGGTCGTTTCAGTAGACAACACTCTGTCGGCACGATACAATCATCGTCAGTCACTGCAGTACTATGGCGTTAATTTAACGAGTAAAATAAACTGACTTGGGGAAGACAGAATGCAAGTGATGTGACAAAACAGTAATTGTCTCGACCTGAAACTACGATATCACGTGTCGGGCTTGAACTGTGACGTATTGGTGTTGTGGCGTGTGACGTCACACGTGTGCGGAGCGTTGGTTTGTTTTCGTTAGGGACGTTTGTATTGTCACCTTATGCTGTGTTTGCCTACAGAATAAAGTCGCCAGATCCAATTTAGCGCGTAACAACTCACCCAAAAGTATTTAAGAGTAATTTCAGGGATTTTACAATTTTCTGTTGAGCTGTATTGGTGAACACATGTTACTGCATTTTGTCCATCTCGCAATTTAAACCTTTCTGTATCGGTATTGGATTATTCGTTCTTGTTACTATATTTCGTTAACTTTCGCGATATTTGCTACCTGTACTGATATTACTTTTTCGCTTTCTATACTGATATTTCTTTTTGTTTTCTGTATTGGTGTCTGGCTTTTAAGTTAGTTTATATTTATAGAGTGATATCTTCGATACCAGTTGAATTTATCTAATTTGATGCTTTACTTTTGCATTTTCGATGCAGGCCTCTACATGCTATTCTTCATCGTATTCTTCCGGTTGTTTTGTTTTGTATACGCCAGTATTTTTGGGGCTCTGTGGCTTTTACTTGAGAATATAACTCCCCAGATTCCCCTTCAGGCCCAAAATTTATTATTTCAAATTTTTAAGTTTCTGAATTGATTTTTATATTTTGGTTTTATAGGAACTGTTGAATATGACGTCCTAATCGCCATTTTTAAATGAAAGTTGTGTTTCATCTTGAGGCTAGTGATGATGTTATTTATCAAAGTGGACGGGTGTTATCGAAGGCTCTCGTTTTCCCCAATAATTCACCATACTTGAGACACAGTGCCGTACCCCCGGCCGCGAGAGTTCGCCCCTGTTTGGTATTAGGAGGGGAGGGGCGCACACAGCGCCGGCTGTCACCTCCACGTAAAATCACGTAATGCGTTTTTACGTCGCAGGCTGACAGGTATTGGACGGGTGAAGTAATTGCATCGGTTAAACGCTCGAGCGATGTGATGTAGTGCTGTAACGACATAACAACACAAGTTTTCGCCCCAGATGTAAGCATTCCCGTTATACAGTAGTAGGCAAGCATAAGTTCTCTACATTCTGTAATTTCCTGCAAGCGATTTTATAGAGTGCGCTACTGCCAAGGCACCCATGTTGATTAGTTTGATTCCGTTTAGAGCGAAGATAACAGAATATCTTGTAGTAGTGTATCCTGTCGTAGGTGTTCTACAGATGAGCAGGATGATGCCAGAGCATTGTCGACTTGGACTACTCTTACATGGGCTGAGTTACTTACGAGAGTGTATACTGTGGAAAGTCATTTAGACTTCTTATGGGAATTTTGTGGATAGTCACCGGGAGACGTGTGTGGAACTGTTTAAAAAACGACCAACGTTTATTTCCCGGTTTAATTATAGGACTATTCTACGAAATGTACGAAACTAGTACGATCAGGAAAAACACGTAGTTCGTTAGATGCCAACTGACGATACATCATGGTATTATTTTGGTCCCTTCCCGGGTTAAAGAACACATGCTACTAGTCACTGTTACAGAAAGTTATTTAAGTACTATTACTGTTGGCGATTACTTTCATTTTTGCAGTGTTATGTGTTATGTGATTGTTGTGAATTTTACAAAATGCAGTAGCTTTGTTTTCACAGTTTGGCCTAGGAGGCCAAAAGTTTCCTTGTGAGACGCTCACAGTTTCTCTGAGAGATAGCTACAGAGTATCCGACAATCGCAGAGGAGGAGTGCTCCAAGCTGCAACTGATTTGGAAATTATTGTATAGTTCGACATACTCTGACACTCGACAGCAAGGCCGGCCGGGGTGGCCGAGCGGTTCTAGGCGCTACAGTTGGAACCGCGCGACCGCTACGGTCGCAGGTTCAAATCCTGCCTCAAGCATGGATGTGTGTGATGTCCTTAGGTTAGATATGTTTAAGTAGTTCTAAGTTCCAGGGGACTGATGACCTTAGCAGTTAAGTCCCATAGTGCTAAGAGCCATTTGAACCATTTTTTTCGACATCAAGACGTCTCAACATTCCATTTGTTGTGATGGAAACAGGAACTATTTGCAGGAAAAGTAGTTAAATATGACCTAGTTAACGAATAAAAACTTACTACGCGTACATGTTAAGTAAAACTGCAACAGTATTCGATTCATGGGACCTTTTCAGATTTTAGTAAATTAATACAAATAAGTGTAGCCATTCTGAAACTAAGACCGTATTTGAGCTCATAAACCCAACAAAGAAAGGTTCTCAAGCAGCACTGGAGCGTTCTCATATAACGAGTTTTGACAGCGGCCATCTAACAACTTTATGTCGAATTCACCTAAAACACCGCAAAAAGGGTAAAATATCGTTATATGAAAAACTACACCAGCAACAGAGATGTTCAAAAACTTTCACGAATTAGTCATTACAACCAGGAGATTTATCGATTTGCCTTGTGTTTATGCCCACTTACGAGTGAACCATGACTTTGGTTTTATTTCAGATACTTCAGTGCACATTCAAATGGCTGTAGTAACACTCTCATAGAATTTAAACTTTCGCTTAAGTTATCTTCAGATTTCATTTTTATATCGTTTCATTATCCTTCAGTTAATGCAAATCAACCATTCACAAATGTAGCTAACTTTTACATCTTCGGGATATGAGATACCTATGTTCGTCCTTCCATTTAACAAATGGGCCGTCCAGTACCTTTAAATTCTACGGCGTCATGCGCTGTGTTATATTAACGTCACCAATTTCCACTTTTGATGTAACGGACCAGAGTCCTCCCGATAGGTTCGTCTACTCCCATGTAATGTTAGCAAACAGGGGGGATCGGTGAAGTTTTATTCTTACCGGACCTGAATATCGTGTAGCCCACACATGTTACTAGGGGGCTTATTAAATTTAAATTGTATCGAATGAAGAATAAGCTAAAATGCATCAGCTTATTTTTTGTGGTCGCAATATATTTAGAAAATTCCTTAAAATGGTACATACCAGCAATCTACTGAACGAAATCACAAGAATAAACAAATTCGGGAGGTGTGTACCTAACTTTCTCATAACTATTTGAAAGAGAGTTATTGAAATGTACAAGTCACAGTGCTGTTCAAGGTAGGATAAAAGTGTGTGGAGTTGGAGACGATGTATGCTTGTATTTAGCAGTAGACGGTTTTGCTATCACACTATTCTGGAAAAAATGATATTCCGGTCTGGCAGCCCTTAAGCACAGTGTAACCAAGAACATTCCGAAAGTTATTTAGAAAACTGTGACGAATACAATTCACATTACTATTCCGTTATCGTACTGCATAACACCGAGACATCTTAAAAAGAAAAATTATTTGTTTCACCATATTTTGTTTCCATATCTGTAAACTATCAAGTGCAGTACCGAACTACCTATTAATTTTATTTTATGTCACCTTATCCTAGTCTTTTGTGGTGTAGGCCATGAGTTGTTACCTGCCATTTCCACTTTTTATGTATTCCATCTACTGTTAGCAGCTACTATGAACTACATTGTGCTTTATCATAGAGACTAGCAAATGCTCCTTCTTTTACTACTGAATTTACATGTGTGTACCAAACTTCTTCGCCTAAAGGTACTAGCCATTTTAGAAGTCTATTATATACAATATATTTCTAATCAGTTTTTATCTACGCATAATTTGAGCAGCAACTGACTAAAAATGGTCCAAATATTAACAATGTTATCATGAAATCATTACTGGATTTAAGTCACACATCCTGATTTCATCATATTTACTATGCAAGAAACATTCTCTGTATCACATTTGCTTCTTTTCTGACTGCGTTATTATTTCACACAAAAGTCCTTAGAAACATGTAAAGTAAGTAACTTATCATTGTTATCTAACGAAGTATGTTAAAAGTCCCCAAATATTATTAAGCTATTTCATTATTTTTGAGACAGCGTTACTGTGTCATTTTCTTCGGGTTCAAGTTAACTGTACAGCCATGAATATTGGGTAATACTTTAGACTGTGACAAAATGCTAGCTTCAAGGTGATCCAGACTTATGTGCTGCGCATCTGTCTCATGTCGTACCCCCATAAATCTCCCAAACGACTCTTCTTTAGTTTTGGTGAATTAAATAAAAAATGAAATAAAAACGTGCCTTCTGCAACAGCATTTTCCTCTGCAACATTAGCCCCGAAAGTAAATTTTAACGTCATAACAAATCATAGTGCTTATGGGCCTATATATAAATAGCAGCGGTGATGAACTCTCTTTAAATTTTCAGTCGATCTTAAGGCACCATTAGTTTCTTTGTTTACTCGTCTGAGGTTACATCCACATGCTAATCAATTGTTGTTTGCCAATGCAGTTCAGTGTATTACCACATCAGTTTGATTTCACTAAGCGTGCTTATGTGTCCCACGCAAAGACACTCGCCATGCTTCTGTTATAAGCAGCATCTGAGTTTGTTTACATACCTACTACTTCATAAACAGATGTTATGGCCGCCGATCTACTGTCGATATTAATCCGTTCAGGCGATAGCAGCGACACATGGCGAGGAATGACAGCTAGTCAAACAAACGCACGGTGCATGTTGTATATCACAAGGGCAAGAGCGTGATGGAATGGAGTGTGTTGAGCGGTTCGATGAACACAGTCCCGATTTCCAGTTGATGTGTTGGCTCTCCCGTCTCGACACATCTAAACGCGATCGAAGACATCTGGGCATGTGGCGTCAGAGCTCCTGGAACCCCTACCCGGAATTTTCGGATTTAGGTGACTTGTGTGTGCAGATGTGATGCCAGCTCCGTCTGAGGGCTTCAGATGTTGATTACCCTTTAGTTCCTGCGTGTGTAGGGCCATATTACTTGTGGCTCACTGTGTTGAATAGTAGATGTTGGGATTATGGAGACTACTTTGTTGTCCTTAGGAGCAGTGATTTTGTAGTCACTCCAGTCATTTGGGTGTTATCATTAGTGTCATTATTTTCCTACTCTTTTTAGAATTATACTTAGTGTCAATGATATTTCTGTTAAACGTAGTTGGCAAATGTTAATGTTGCACAAAACAGTTTCTGCCATTTCCATCGACGGAGAGGTAATGACAGATGCAGCTCGCATCGGGGACAGACTCGAACGAGTTTTATTCCGAAGAACCTTCCATTTGTTTCCATTAATCTACTAAGAGGAACCACCGAAATGTAGATCTTGTTGGTCCGAAGAGAATATGAACCACAGTCAACCCCAATGCGGGTCATCTACATTATCACAACGCTGCCTGTTGCAAATAAAACAAATAACGAGACTTGTTATATCATCAATCCAAAGGTTTATTCGATTGGTAACTGTGGTTTCAGGTGGTATTGGCCGCGGTATCGCGGTCGCACATTTTAGCAGCCAGACGGTCTTCTCCAGACGTCGCGTTGGTGGCCACGCGTCAACACATTCAGCATCTGGCATGGCGGCTCTCAAGAGCAGCGCGGTGTGATGTACAGACCTCCTAGGTGGGCGCGGAGGACATCGGAGTGATCTGCCGACAAATATATATTTCAAAATTATAAACGCCGCCCTATTATGGTGAGTTGATATAACATCTGCAAAGGAAAGTGCTAAATTATCGTAGGTCCACATATTAATAAATGGTCATTTTCTGTATCCATAGAAGGGATGTTTCTATCGCGCCAACTCATGAACCCTATAATACTAATTGTCGCAAATATGAAAATTACCGACAGTGAATGTTTGTCTATTTACTCCTCCCGGAGTGTTATCTATTGTGGTGAAATGATCTACTAAATTATTGCATCATGATGGTAGATAGTTGTTGCAAGGATCAGAATATCTGTGAGTTAGTCGATATCTCACGCAGACGCATGTATTATCCTCACCTGAACTATATTCATTAAGGAACGGAGAGAATTGTGACTGTTGCTAAATCCATCCATACCAAAATAGTAGAGTTTCTTAAAACAAGTTGTGTAAATGTTCAGTTCAAATTCGGAGAGCTTCAAGGATAAATACGGGACAGAATAAATAAACGATCATGCAGCATAAGAAATGGGATTAAAATACCAAGTATAATCGTGGGAGGCTGAAGGTGAAACTGCGCTGAGAACTTGATAACTGTTATGGGCGGGAGGGGACAATGGAGAAAGTTTTCTGAAAGGCTCTCCCTCATCTGAAAGTGTAGGCTATGGTATTGTATGTACCATTGATTCTTGAGTTTAAGTATATCCTACCAATACTAGAGCTAAAAGATACGTATGCCGCGAAAGGATTTTGTATCTGATCAGAGTTCACAATTCGTATAGAAGAACAGCATACTATGGGTACCGAGAAAGTTTATGGGTCGACCAAAGAATTTTGTAGCCATGGTGATTTATCTAAGCTGACACCATTTCAGTTACATTAAAAATCGTAAATCTCTATACTCGAATAATATCTTGAAGATTCCCCTTCTGAAGGGAGCTACCATGTGATCATGAAGCGAGAAATACAGTTAGAAACCAATATCTGTTGTCCTTTACACAGATCGAAGTACCACTCACCGTAACAGCACTGCCTTAATCCTCCTCCTGCAGCCGTCTCTGCAGCAACTCCGCGAAAAAGGCGTCCAGTGTGAACTGACGCTCCTGTTGGAATAGATCTTATTACTTTCATGTTATCTAACAAGTGAAGTGATTCACAATTTGTGCTAGTTCCTGTCATATAAAAGTATAACGAATTGTGACATTTATCACAAATTAGCACGATTCAGGTACCGAAATTAAGAATATAGTAATCCAATTTAGTATCCAACTAACACAATTCGTTTCACGTCTCAGATACTATTAATACTAACAAGTAACTAATATCCCATTATCTTTAACATTTTCTGTGTACGACTGGTTAATGATGTGCTTCTCAGGTTATGCCGTGTTGTTGTTCCTGCTTTACAGTTAACATTTCAACAAGTGACCGAGCCATTTTCTTCAGATCGTGAGACGTTTCCTGAGTGATATGAGTCAAGCAGGGAGTACATTACTGCAAAGTTCGCAGCACATGAAGTTGATGGCTGGGACGTCGGTTGAAGTATTGTGCACAAAATGAACACAACAATTCGGCCTAACACCCGGATGCAGACCAGTAACTAGTACCATCTTCGAGAGTAAGTTATCATGTAATGAGAAAGCGAAAAATTCACTTTGAAACCAAATGCTACCACTCCTACTACTGTTGTAATTTACACTCACCGAAACAGAAAAGGCTTCTTTCTCTTCCTGCAGCCGCTTCTGCAGTAACTCCTCAAGAAACGAGTCCAGGGTGAACTGACACTCCTGTAAGGAAAAGAACTTATTTGTTTGATTAGTCGTAGAGCATGCTTGGTAATTCAGAGATAGCGCTAGTTCTTTACATATACATGTGTTACAAATTCTTACATTTATTTCGAATTATTGGCCTATAGGCAGTGATAGTGAGTATTCACTGACTATCTGTAGTATCAGCTAGAAATCTGTTCTTCCGACATTCACTACCATTATCCTACGTAATATGAGTTGAACTGGAATGACAGAGGCCTACAATGTAACTTCTTGAGCCACGGTCTTTTTATTACGAGCTCCTCCTCGTTCTTTGTCTGTAAAGAAAATTAAATGGGACTGTAACAAGTTATGCTAACAGTTCCTGTTTCTCTGTTCTCTGACTACACTGTACATTTCCTTTGGTCAGTCTCACATTAAACACGGTCAGCAGGTAACTGGTTCGGCAGCCAGATGGTCTGCAATGTCGTCTTCAACCAGTCGATCGCATTGGCAGCATATTTAGTGCGCCTCTGCCCCTAGAATATTTTTCACCATAATTCTTTTCAAATGGAGAGGAATGTTACCTTTCTCAAGCATCTCACATAGTTATTTGCTCGGTGTTAACAAAGACCACACCCAATTTACCGGAATGATAAATGGTTAGAATCAAACTGTCCATGTCTGGGGCCAGTGTTAAGTTTAATGGGCTTCAATACAATTGTCAGAATTGTTTAAACAGCATTCAGGTTCGATTATCAACATTAGCTTACCCAATGCGACAGGTCCGGATCTATTGTGGTAATATCACGGAGGAGAGGATCTAGGGCCAGTGGAATCCAGCAGAAAGAGCCAGCATAGTGCAGCAAAGGAGCCCCTCAGGGAACACAGCGAGAGACACAGTGTGAGGCTTCCCTGCAGGTCAGAGAATATACGACTCTGACATGCTAAAGGCTTTTTCTAAGGGCATCATACTCAAGTTTTAGAATGACGACTATTGTGAACTGTTGAGTGACTAGCACATCCCACTTCGCTCCAGTGATCAACAAATCCATCCATCCATCAGTGACATTCATTGCCGCCGGTATTTTGTATCTGATCACGATCCAGAAGAGCAGTATGCTAACCACATACTCCTCCATACAGTGACGTCTATCGTCTGACGATGACGAGGCGATCGATCGGTACCTTTGGAACTTCAGAGGAATGATTGGACGGAGTTAGGTAGTTAGGTGGTATTTTGTATAATCGTCACAATCATCACTCGTGCAGAGATGCCTATCTAAGACGTGTTGTTTACAATGACGTGTCACATGGGATGTTTATAGCAAAAAAATTTTCATTTACAGTAAATCGTGACAGTCTGTAATATCAAGTGACCACGTTATGTACAATCAGTTAGCTCTCAGACTTTACTGCTTTGCGTGCTATGTCACTGCAATATAACGTGGCTCACCTTTACAGTACCCCGAACAGCGACCAAGTTGTTCTCCAGTCGCAGACCCTCGTCTTTCTCCCCTCCCAAACACCGGGAGAAAAACTTCTTCATGCGGCGGAACATTGCTGTAACGACAACAAACAGTACATTAGACATGACCAGACCGCGTCTACGAGTAAGTTTTGCAGCAATGTCTCACAACCCGATCGCAAGAAAAACCTTGAACCGTGAAGACATGTCTGTAACCTTAGCTTTTGTAAAAAAGCAGCTGCTTGCATCAAAAACGACATGTACAGTCTATATAATTGATTGAGCTTATACATTTTTTACTAGTCGAGAATTAGTTATTTAATTTTGTGTCAGTAATTCGTAGAGCATGAATCATAACAATAACAGTTATTCGAAGTTTATCAATCGCATGTTCATTAAGTGGTACTTTTACTCTGAAGAGAATAAATTTGTTTTGATAGCAACTAGCTGAAGGCTTATCTATTAGACTAAATTTAATTAGCAAGTCATTACAATACTACAATAGTTTCAGATATACAGCTGCTTCGCCGGCCGGTGTGGCCGTGCGGTTCTAGGTGCTTCAGTCTGGAACCGCGAGACCGCTACGATCGCACGTTCGAATCCTGCCTAAGACATGGATGTGTGTGATGTCCTTAGGTTAGTTAGGTTTACGTAGTTCTAAGTTCTAGGGGACTGATGACCACCGATGTTAAGTCATATAGTGCTCAGAGCCATTTGAACCATTTTTTATACAGCTACTTCAGATATTACAACATCAGATTTTGTCATCTATTACAGCATGATATGCGGAATTTCTTCCCCTGGGGCAGGAACAAGAATTTGTTTTTTATGTGTGTTGGTGGTGGGATGAAGTTACTAATTAATAAACTACGCTACAATCTGATGGCTATACCTTCCGCGGTATATGACGAGAATACGATTTTTACGGCTATCCTTATTACCGAGTCAGTATATTCTCTCAGGGCTGCACTGTCCCTTCTTTGTGTCAGTCATCGAGAACCCTACATCTAAATTACACTTCATTGCCATGTGAGCTAAACAGTAACGTGTACGACGTAATAACTATATCTGTGGTTGAAATTTACCCACCGGTTTCTACATGAAGAATACTTAAAAATAGCTTATAAACAGCTAATAGGTTTAACATTTGACAGTGCTCCAAGATATTAACTGTACTTCCTTAAGTGACAGGAAAAGATAATATTTTTGCTACAAATCGATGTCGACTCAGTATGACACTGCACAGCCGGCACCTGTTTACGACTTTTCTTTTACACCGACGGCAGAAGATAAAAGCATGAACCAACAATACTACATACTGTATGTATGTGTAAACGAAAAGGAGAGTGATAGGTGACACCATTCTATTTGTGAAACTAAGCTATAAATTTGAGAATACATGTTTCAGCAGTTGAACATGCTTTAATGAATGTTAACAACTGTATTGTGCAGTAGACAGATACGACGGTACGGTTCATTAGGGACCATCGAATTTGGTCTAAAATCAGACCATCATCGGTCCTGAAAGCCGTCTCAGCCATGCTTTCGCGTGTATTGCAATGGCGGTTATCAAACGTAGATAGCTCGACCATTGGTATTATCTGTATAGACATTACATTCGTAAAAATGTCTATGAAGTTAAATGGACATAATGAACATGACAAGTTAATGTCAATGACGGAACACTGTACATCCGGAATTGCTATTCCTATTACGCAAGTTCTTAGCTGAGACCGTTTTTAGGCTTGATGACGGTCTGATCCTCGACCGAAACATACATTCTCTCATAAAATGTACCGTTATAGCTGTGACTGCATAATGCAGTTCTTTCGAAGAGCTTATAAAATGGAAGTAACGTGACTGCTGCAGAAACTGACTGGGCAGAAACAAAAAGGAAAAGTTTATAAAGCTAACGAAAAAATCGAATAATATCTTACACAAATTCCTCTAGAATAAACTCAACGGAAATATAACGAAAACACAAAATTTGATTCCATAAGTTAAAAAATTATGACTAACATTACTACTCGTTCCTCTCAGGACAACTTCTACAATGTACTTAGGTTCACGGCTAACACCACCGTACACAGTTCTCCCATATCACAAAAATAGCTAAAGAATTGCATCAATCAACATGATAAAAATTATCATTAATCACTTCACTCACAAAAATTTATCTTCTGCTCTTAACGTACTGCCTAACCTCAACATCGTATATCCTTCGAAATACAGAAAGAAACAGTTAAATATATGTCAGAAAAAAAAGAAACAATAATCGCTAATAGTTTCTCCATTGATAATATAACCTGTGGCCTCAAGTTACCCCCTCCCCCCAATAAACAACACCATCGTATATCACGACATTTTTGGAATAAACAGCATATTTTACTAACTTTTTTAAATTACAATAGTAACTGACACAAACACAGATAGTATTTAATAACAGACCGCTTACACGCTCTGCAACATAAAGTCATGACGTCAAGAGGACGTCATGGGTGAAACTACACGCATAGAATCTGAAAGAGCACTTGTCAGAGTTGTCACTGTTGAACTAAGCTGTTAATTTGAAAATACATGATGAAAGCACATGAACTTAAAAAAATTAATTGTAGAGGTCTAACTCTACAAGTAACCACCTGACGTTTGAAACCCCATAAAAAATTAAAACGAAATGCTATTTCACGTTATTACTGTTAAGAACTTCATATTCCGTAATCACACCACACTCTTCTACATGCTTCAATTTTCCAGTACTTCTCCACTAATACACATTCATTTATTAGCTTTTAAGATATTCTCACTCGAGATGATTGTGTATACTCAATAAATATACAAAGTTAAATCGATAGCTCATACCTACTGCGGGTCCGATGCAGCTGGCCTCCGAAGCTGGGCGTTCGCTTTGCTGAGAGCTTCTAAAGCTCCTCAAGAACTTTAAAATATTTCGCTAGATGTGCTCGAAACACAAAATGCAAGACTGCAATAATTAATTCACAACTGAAGCTCCTTACACTCAATAACTCGCAAAACGAATTCGTATGGATACTTCGAGTACTCCAAAGAATACTGAAGTAATTGCTACACAACGGTCCACAACGGTTTACGTGAGATGGCATTGTTGTTTACATACCCAATATCCTCCCCTGGTAGCTGAGTGGTCAGCGCGACGAAAGTCATACCTAAAGACCCGAGTTCGATTCACGAATGTGTCGGGAGATTTTTCTCCCCTCAGGGACTGGGTGTTGCGTTGCCCTTATCATCGTTATTTCATCCCCATGGACACGCAAGTCTTCGAAGTGGCGTCAACTCAAAAGACTTGCACCAGTCGAATGGGAGGCCCCAGCCACACGGCATTTCCATTTTATCAGTAAACCGAAATCCCAGTAAAGCAATAACGTTTAGCAACGTGGATATAAATGTTAGACAACCACTGAAACAAAATATTATATAAGTCAATTGTACATTTCAACTTCTCATAAAATAGCATCGAAGCATAACGACGTCGAATGCTGATGCCCTCGATCCCGCTTTTAGTCATGTATTGAACTGTTATGTCACGCGCAAAAATTGATTCCTTCTGCGCATGTGACTTCCACCAGATTCGACGTCCGTTTGTGTGATTCCACTAATTGTTTCCAGTGTAGTGATTTTCTATATTGAAACCTGGTTGTGAAGGAAAGGCCGTAATCATTTACTATTGGCTGCCTTTAACAGTTACACACTTTTATTATTAAAGAAGTAGCTCCAGACTCAACAATAAATTAAAAAATACCACGCCTTATTAATGAAGGCATAAACGACAGTGTAAATAATAGTGTTTTCAGTGCGTTACAATTTAGCAAATCACCATAAAATCCTGATACTGATAACGTTTAAAAAGAAAAAAACAAGGCAATGTGATGGTGACTGAAGGCCTTGCACTCCAAGAAAGACAGTAAATTAAGAATGTTTAAGAACTCGCTGCAATTACAACTTACAGGTATTGAAATATTGAAAGTAAGAGCCCACAAACACAGTAGAAGGTATCAGACCCCACGAATGGCAGAAAATATGGTTTTAAGGCTTACTGCTAAAACAGAAATATCGAATTAATTTTTCAGAGCACATGACCACAATCATGACTGAAGGCCTTACACGCCAGGGACGGCAATTATATAAAAAATTTAGAAACCTAGTGTAAAACAGCAAATAAAAGCAAAGGTTAATTAAAAGAAACAAGCCATTGACCACGAAACAGGTGAAATAATATGATGGTAATCTTGTAACACAACCCTTACACTGATACGGTCTGGCCTGCAACGGAGGGTGGAAACCTACAAACAGCACCAACGCGAGCAGCAGCACGGCTCATATACCCTTCGATTAATCTCCTCATCGCGAAAATGGAAGACTTGCCAATGCGACGCATCACATGCCTCATACATATTTTTATTGGCCTCGTCCATGTTTCTTACTACTTTGTTAATACAATCAAATTATAAATTGAACGAGTGTCCTTTTTACACAGGGTAATCCATTGATAGTGACTGGCCAAATATCTCAAAAAATAAGCATCAAACGAAAAAAACTACAAAGAACGAAACTCGTTTAGCTTGATGGGGGAAACCAGAGGGCGCTATGGTTGGCCCGCTAGATGGCGCTGCCATAGGTCAAACGGATATCAACTGCGTTTTTTAAATAGGAACCCCCATTTTTATTACATATTCGTGGAGTACGTAAAGAAATATGAATGTTTTAGTTGGACCACTTTTTTCCCTTTATGATAGATGGCGCTGTAATAGTCACCAAAGAATAAGTACGTGGTATCACGTAACATTCCGCCAGTGCGGACGGTATTTGCTTCGTGATACATTACCCGTGTTAAAATGGACCGTTTACCAACTGTGGAAAACGGTGATATAGCGTCGATGTATGGCTATTGTGATCAAAATGTCCGATGAGCGTGTGCTACGTATGCTGCTCGGTATCCTGGACGACATCATCTAAGTGTCCGGACCATTCGCCGGATAGTTGCGTTATTTAAGGTAACAGGAAGTGTTCAACCACATGTGTAACGTCAACTACGACCAGCAACAAATAATGAAGCTCAAGTAGGTGTTTTAGCTGCTGTCGCCGCTAAACCGCACATCAGTAGCAGACAAACTGCGCGAGAATCGGGACTCTTAAAAACGTCGGTGTTGAGAATGCTACATCAACATTGATTGCACCCGTACCATATTTCTATGCACCAGGAATTGCATAGCGACGACTTTGAACGTCGTGTACAGTTCTGCGACTTGGCACAAGAGATATTACGGGACGATGACAGATTATTTTTTTTTTTTTTTTTTTTTACTTTATTGTTATTTTAAAACCTGTACAAGTCAGGTAGGCTGGCAGCGGCACACTACGCCGCTCTTCAGCTATAGCGTATTACAAGAGTATAAAACATGGTGAATGACAATGAACAAAGTGACGGGCAAAAGAGAGAGGTCACAGAGACATAAAAAAACACGGAGTCGTTCACATGGGACGATAACAACACTGAAAACACGTTGGCACGGCGCACAAAACACTGGTGAGTCCGACGGCACAAGTGAACGTAGGAGTGGGACGGCGGACACCAAAAACACGATATGACGTCACACACACGAAGCACAAAAGGCGACGATCTCCGGCGCGCGAATGTTCACTATACGTGTGCGAGTCCGGGGACCTGCCAAAAGAGGAGGAGGAGGAAGGGGAGTGGGAGAGCGAGAGGGGAGAGCAGAGATGCCACGGGCAGGGGAGATAGGGGGGAGGGAGGAAGGGGGAGAGGAAGCCCGGGGGAAGAGGGGGAGGGGAGGGGACAGGGAGATGGAAAAAGAAGGGAAGAGAAGAGAAGGGAGGGAGGGTGCCGAAAGGAAAGGACACGGGAAGTGGGGGGTGGGGCAGGGTCAAAGTTGATAGGAGGGGTAGATGGAGGGGACGAGGACATCATCAGGGAGAGGGAGCTGGCGGAAGCCACCTTGGGAGAGGGTATGGAGGGTGGAGAGATGGAGACCGGGTGGGACGTGCGAATACAGGCGCGGCAGCGGGCGGGGGTGGGAGAGGAGCGGGGAAACGAGCGGGTGAGGAGGATCAAGTTTACGTGAGGTGTACAGGATACGTATCCGTTCAAGGAAAAGGAGGAGGTGGGGGAAGGGGATGAGATCATACAGGATCCGCGTGGGGGAGGGGAGACGGATGCGATAGGCAAGGCGGAGAGCATGGCGTTCAAGGATTTGGAGGGATTTATAGAAGGTAGGGGGGGCGGAGATCCAGGCTGGATGGGCGTAACAAAGGATAGGGCGGATGAGGGATTTATAGGTGTGGAGGATTGTGGAGGGGTCCAGACCCCACGTGCGGCCGGAAAGGAGCTTGAGGAGACGGAGTCGGGAACGTGCCTTGGCTTGGATTGTCTGGAGATGGGGAGTCCAGGAGAGGCGACGGTCGAATGTGACGCCAAGGTACTTAAGGGTGGGAGTGAGGGCGATAGGACGGCCATAGGACAGATTTTTTGCACTCGTTCTATTTAGCGACGAAGCGTCATTCACCAACAGCGGTAACGTAAACTGGCATTATATGCACTATTGCGCCATCTCTCACAAAGCGAAAACAGTGGTCCAACAAAAAAATTCATATTTCATTACGTACTGTACGAATATGTAATAAAACTGGTGGTTCCTATTTTAAAAAACGCAGTTGATATCCGTTTGACCTATGGCAGCGCCATCTAGCGGGCCAACCATAGCGTCCTCTGGTTTTCCTTACACTGGCTTCCACAGCATCAACTACTCGCTGACAACCTATGGCAGTCAGAGCAGCTATCCTATTATTTGCTGGCTGGATGCCTAATTTGTCCATTACTTTTATCCTGATGGTTACACCATCATTGAAACACATGACAGCATCCATTGCACCCATTTTGAGTACTGTCCATCCAACAAACACTGTTTTTGGCACTCGTTGCTACACGCAGATGTTGAAACCCTCATTAGGGTTTTGCGTACGGCCATGTAGACAGTTGCTGAGTAGTTTTGTATCTGAAAGGTCCCTGCATATTGGCTTTATTGTTTCCATGACTGTGGCAGGCAAGACATGTATACGGTGCTATTCCTTGCCTGTCGCATGAGCGTGGCTGGTTTGCAGACATTTGTTCAAAGAGCGTTTAAGACCAAATCAACAACTGAAAAGTAGATAAAAAAAATTTTGTGAAACGGGATAAATTTGTCTTTCAGATGGTGACAAGAATTGTTTTCGAAAATTTCAGACATTTCAAGTCAATGTCCACTTACAATTAGACATATCAAGTACACTTTTAAAAAAATTAAAGAAAATACTACGCAACGAGAAGGAATTATACCAATGACGCGGAACTCAGTAGATGTGATGTTCATGTACAGACAAATGAAGGAGTCCCTTTTCAAAAACTGAAGGGTTTATTCACGAGAAAGAGCTACACAAATTGAGCAAGTCTGTAAGAAAATTATCTACGTCTGGCGCTTATGCAAGTAGCTGTTCGGCTGGCATTGATTGATAGACTTGCTGCATGTTGTCCGGAGGCATATAGTGCCAAATTCGGTCAGATTTGTGCTATAGATGAGCAAAATTCAGAGTTGTTTGTAGGGCCCTGCCCATGTTGTTGTTGTTGTGGTCTTCAGTCCTGAGACTGGTTTGATGCAGCTCTCCATGCTACTCTATCGTGTGCAAGCTTCTTCGTCTCCCAGTACCTACTGCAGCGTACATCCTTCTGAATCTGCTTAGTGTATTCATCTCTTGGTTTCCCTCTACGATTTTTACCCTACACGCTGCCCTCCAGTACTAAATTGGTGATCCCTTCATGCCTCAGAACATGTCCTACCAACCGATCCCTTGTTCTAGTCAAGTAGTGCCACAAACTCCTCTTCTCCCCAATTCTATTCAATACTTCCTCATTAGTTATATGATCGACCCATCTAAGCTTCAGCATTCTTCTGTAGCACCACATTTCGGAAGCTTCTATTCTCTTCTTGTCTAATATATGTTTCACTCCCATACATGGCTACACTCCATACAAATACTTTTAAAAACGACTTCCTGACACTTAAATCTATACTCGATGTTAACAAATTTCTCTTCTTCAGAAACGCTCTCCATGCCATTGTCAGTCTACATTTTATATCCTCTCTACTTCGACCATCATCAGTTATTTTGCTCTCCAAACAGCAAAACACCTTTACTACTTTAAGTGTCTCATTTCCTAATCTAATTTCCTCAGCATCACCCGACTTAATTCAACTACATTCATTTATCCTCGTTTTGCTTTTGTTGATGTTCGTCTTACACCCTCCTTGCAAGACACTATCCATTCCGTTCAACTGCTCTTCCAAGTCCTTTGCTGCCTCTGACAGAATTACAATGTCATCGGCGGACATCGAAGTATTTATTTCTTCTCAATGGATTTTAATTCCTACTCCGCATTTTTCTTTTGTTTCCTATACTGCTTGTTCAATATACAGATTGAATAGCATCGGGGAGAGGCTACAACTCTTGTCTCACTCCCTTCCGAACCACTGCTTCCCTTTCATGTCCCTCGACTCTTATAACGGCCATCTGGTTTCTGTACAAATTGTAAATAGCCTTTCGCTCCTTGTATTTTACCTCTGCCACCCTCAGAATTTGAAAGAGAGTATTCCAATCAACATTGTCAAAAGCTTTCTCTAAATACACAAACGCTAGAAACGTAGGGTTGCCTTTCCTTCATCTTTCTTCTAAGATAAGTTGTAAGGTCAGTATTGCCTCACGTGTTCCAGTATTTCTACGGAATCCAAACTGATCTTCCCCGACGGTGGCTTCTACCAGTTTTCCATTCCTCTGTGAAGAATTCGCGTTAGTATTTTGCAGCTGTGACTTATTAAACTGATAGTTCGGTAATTTTCACATCTGTCAACACCTGCTTTCTTTGGGATTGGAATTATTATATTCTTCTTGAAGTCTGAGGGAATTTCGCCTGTCTCATACATCTTCCTCACCAGATGGTAGAGTTTTGTCAGGACTGGCTCTTCCAAGGCTGTCAGTAGTTCTAATGGAATGTTGTCTACTCCAGTGGCCTTGTTTCGACTTAGGTCTTTCAGTGCTCTGTCAAACTCTTCACGCAGTATCGTATCTCCCATTTCATCTTCACCTGGATCCTCTTCCATTTCCATAATATTGTCCTCAAGAACATCGGCCCTGTATAGACCCTGTATATACTCCGTCCACCTTCCCGCATCCCGTCTTTGCTTACAACTGGGTTTCCATCTGAGCTCTTGATATTCATGCAAGTGGTTCCCTTTTCTTCAAAAGTCTCTCTAATTTTCCTGTAGGCAGTATCTATCTTACCCCTAGGGAGATAAGCCCCTACATCCTTACATTTGCCCTCTAGCCATCCCTGCTTAGCCATTTCGCACTTCCTGTCGATCTCATTTTTGAGAGGTTTCTATTCCTTTTTGCCTGCTTCATTTACTGCATTTTTATATTTTCTCCTTTCATCGATTAAATTCAGTATCGCTTCTGTTACCCAAGGATTTCAACTAGCCTTCGTCTTTTTACCTACTTGATAGTCTGCTGCCTTCACTATTTCATCGCTCAAAGCTACCCATTCTTCTCCTACTGTATTTCTTTCCCCCATTCCTGTCAATTGTTCCCTTATGCTCTCCCTGAAACTCTGTACAACCTCTGGTTCTTTCAGTTTATCCAAATCCCATCTCCTTAAATTCCCACGTTTTTGCAGTTTCTTCAGTTTTAATCTACAGTTCACAACCAATAGATTGTGGTCAGAGTCCACATCTGCCCCTGGAAATGTCATACAATTTAAAACCTGGTTCCTAAATCTCTCTCTTACCATTATATAATCTATCTGACACCTCCCAGTATCTTCAGGGATCTTCCATGTATATAGCCTTCTTCCATGGTTCTTGAACCAAGTGTTAGCTATGATTAAGTTATGCTCTGTGCAAAATTCTACCAGACGGCTTCCTCTTTCATTTCTTAGCCCTAATCCCTATTCACCTACTACGTTTCCTTCTCTTCCTTTTCCTGCTCTCGAATTCCAGTCGCCCATTAATATTAAATTTTCGTCTCCCTTCACTAATTCAATAATTTCTTTTACCTCATCATATATTCATCACTTTCTTCATCATCTGCAGAGCTAGTTGGCATATAAACTTTTACTACTGTAGTAGGCGTGAGCTCCCTGTCTATCTTGGCCACAATAATGCGTCCACTATGCTGTTTGTAGTAGCTTACCCGCACTCCTATTTTTTATTCATTATTGAACCTACTCCTGCATTACCCCTATTTGATATTGTATTTATAACCCTGTATTCACATGACAAAAAGTCTTGTTCCTCCTGCCACCGAAATTCACTAATTCCCACTATATCTAACTTTAACCTATCCATTTCACTTTCTAAATTTTTATAACCTACCTGACCGATTAAGGGATCTGACATTCCATGCTCCGATCCGTAGAACGCCAGTTTTCTTTCTCCCGCCCATAGAGCACCAAATGTTCTCAATAGCGGCGAGATCTGAAGACCTTTCTCACAAAGGTAGAGTATGGCAATCACGAAGACAGTTAGTAGATATCCTTCTAGTGTGCGAGTGGACATTATCTTGCTGAAATGCAAGTCCAAGATGCCTTGCCATGAAGGGCAAAAAATATCGCCAATGTACCGCTCTGCTGTAAGGGTGCAGCGGATTACAACGGAAGTGGCCTTGCTATGAAATGAAATCCCACCCCAAGATATCATATCTGGTTGTCAGACTGTATGGTGGGCAACAGTCACATTGGTAGCCCACTTTTATCTGGGGCGTCTTGAGATACATCGTGGCTGGTCACCGGGGCTCAGCTAGAAGCCAGAATCATCACTGAAGACAATTCTGCTCCAGCCAAGGAAAGGAAGTTAAACCGGAAAGGTGGAAGGAGTATATAGACATCTAAATGCACATGCATACTCTGCCAATCACATTTGAGTGCCTGGCAGAGGGTTCAAAGAACCACATTCACAATTCACTATTATTCCAATCTCGTATAGCGCGTGGAAAGAATGAACACCTATATCTTTCCGTACGAGCTCTGACTTCCCTTATTTTAATTTGGTGATCGTTCCTCCCGATGTAGGTCTGTGTCAACAAAATATTTTTGCATTCGGAGGAGAAAGTTGGTGATTGGAATTTCGTGAGAAGGTTCCGTCGGAACGAAAAACGCTTTTCTTTTAATGGTTTCCAGCCTAAAAACTGTATCATTTCTGTGACACTCTCTCCCACATTTTGCGATAATACAAAACGTGCTGCCTTCCTTTGAACATTTTCAATGTACTCCGTCAGTCCTATCTGGTAAAGGATCCCACACCGTGTAGCAGTATTCAGAAAGAGGACGGACAAGTGTAGTGTAGGCAGTCCCCTTAGTAGGGCTGTGTCTTTCCAATGAAACGCAGTCTTTGGTTAGCCTTCCCCACATTTTCTATGTGTTCTTTCCAATTTAAGATGTTCGTAATTGTAGTTCCTAGGCTTTTAGATTATACTTATTTATAGTGTAACCGAAGTTTAACGAGTTCCTTTTAGCACTCATGTGGATGACCTCACACTTTTCGTTATTTAGGGTCAACTGCCACTTTTCCTACCATTGAGATATTTTTTTTTTTTCTAAATCGTTTTGCAGTTTGTCTTTGTCTTCTGATGACTTTATTAGTCGATAAACGACAGCGTCATCTGCAAACAACCGAAGACATCTTCTCAGATGGTCTCCCAAATCGTTTATATAAATAAGGAACAGCAATGGGCCTATAATACTACGATGGGGAACGCCAGAAATCACTTCTGTTTTACTCGATGACGTTCCGTCAGTCACTACGAACTGTGACCTCTCTGACAGGAAATCACAAATGCAGTTACATAACTGACACGATATTCCATAAGCACGCAATGTCACTACGAATCGCTTGGGTGGTACAGTGCCAAAAGTCTTAAGGAAATCCACAAATGCGGAATCGCTCTGAAATCCCTTGTCAATAGCACTCAGCACTTCATGTGAATAAAGAGCTAGTAGTATTTCACAGGAACGATGTTTCTTAAGCACATGTTGACTGTGTGTTACTAAATCGTTTCCTTCGAAGTAATTCATATTGTTCGAACACAATATATGTTCTAAAATCCTGCTGCATATCGACGTTAACCTAATGAGCCGGTAATTTAGTGGATTACTCCTACTACCTTTCTTGATTATTGATGTGACCTGTGCAACTTTCCGGTCTTTGGGTACGGATCTTTCGTCGAGCAAACGGTTGTATATGATTGTTAAGTATGGAGCTAATAGATCAGCATACTCCGAAAGGAACATAACTGGTATTCAGGCTGGGCCGGAAGACTTGCTTTTATTAAGTGATTTAAGTTGCTCCACTACTCCGAGGATATTTACTTCTACGTTACTCATGTTGGCAGCTGTTCTCGATTCGAATTCTGGAATATTTACTTCGTATTCTTTTGTGAAGGTATTTCGGAAGGCTGTGTTCAGTAACTCTGTTTGGCAGCACTGACTTCGACAGTATCTCCATTTGCTATCGCGCAGAGAAGGCATTGATTGTTTCTTGCTGCTAAAATACTTCACATCTGACCAGAATCACTTTGGATTTTCTGCCAGGTTTCGAGACAAAGTTTCGTTGTGGAAACTGTGATTGGCATCTCGCATTGAAGTCCACGCTAAATTTCGAGCTTCTGTAAAAGATCACCAATCTTGGAGATTTTGCGCCTTTTTAAATTTGCCATGTTTCTTTCGTTGTTTGTGCAATAGTGTTCTAAACCGTTTTGGGTACCAAGGAGGATAAGCTCCATCGTTTGTTAATTTATTTGGTATAAACCTTTCAATTGCTGTCGATGCTATTTTTCGCATTTAAGCCAGATGTGGTCTACACTTATATTATTAATTTGGAATGAGTGGAGATTGTCTCTCAGGAAGGCGTCTAGTGAATTTTTACCTGCTTTCTTGAATAGGTAAATTTTTCGCTTATTTTTCGAGAATTTGGGGATTGAATTTTCACGTGGTCTCATGAACTAACTGCTCGAAATAATTTTCAGAAAATGAGTTTAGGACAATTTCGGATGATATTTTATGCGTACCTCTGGAATAAAACTCGTATTTTCCACAAACATATTGAGGGTAAATTAAAGTCATCACCAACTATTAACGTATAAGTCGGGTAAGTGTTTGAAATCAAATTCAAGTTTTCTTTGAACCTTTCAGCGACTGTATATTCTGAATTGTGAGGTCGCTAAAAGGATCCAGTTATTATTTTATTCCGGTTGCCAACGATGACATCTTCCCAAACTAACTCACAGGAAGGATCCGCACAGTCCATGCCTCATAGCCCCTGCTACCTGTGTGGCCGCCTCCTGCTTATAGAGGACACCTGACCTCTTTAGCAGAACCCAAAACCCAACCACCCTTTGGCGCAAGTCGTGGAATCTGCAGCCTACACGGTCGCAGAACCATCGGAGCCTCTGATTCAGACCCTCCACTCGGCTCTGTACCAGAAGTCCGCAATCGGTTCTGTCGACTATGCTGCAAACGGTCACCTCTGCTTTCATCTTGCAAGCAAGACTGTCAGCCTTTACCACTTCTGTTAGCCGCTCGAAACCAGAGAGACTCTCTTCTGATCCAAAGTGACACACATCATTGGTACCGACGTGAGCAACCACCTGCAGTTGGCGGCACCCTGTGCTCATCATGGCATCTGCGAGGACACTTTCCACATCTGGAATGACTCCACCCGGTATGCACACGGAGTGCACATTGGTTTTCTTATCCTTATTGTCAGCCAAGACCCTGAGCGGCCCCATAAGGCGCCTAACGTTCGAGCTAACAACTACCAATAATCCCACCCTCTGCGACTGCCTGGATCTTGCAGCCTGAGTGGTTTCCTGTGATACAGGACAGGCGACAGCATCTGGCTCAACGACAGTGTAAGCCACAGACAGCACCTGGAGCCTGTTTGTCAGACAGACTGGGGAGGCCTTACGTGCGGCCGCCTGGGAAGTCTTTCTCCGCCTGCTACGTCCTGGGGCGACCTCCCACTCGACCACAGGGGAGGGATCAGCCTCAGTGCGAGCCGTAAGTGGGTTGGTCACCGGTGAGGACCGTGCTGGACGTCCGTTGGATCCCCACGGCCGGCCCACAACAGAGGTGGCCATCCACTGCAGCCTCAAGCTGTGTTACCGAAGCCATCACAGCCTTAAGCTGAGAGCGAAGTATCACCAACTCGGCTCGCAGCCCCACGCAACAATCGCAGTCCCTGTCCATACCAAAAACCGTCGAAAAGTAAACGATGCAGATAAACGGACTATCGGCAGGTGCTCCGCAAATCTACTGTAGACCCTGACGAAAACGCACGAACTGTGTCTAGTAATACTCAGATATTCAGAAACCTAACTACCGAAGCACTCAGGTGAAACTAAATAATTTGTCCCTGATTAGGAACTTTTAATACGTCACAAAATCGGTTTACTTTGTGACGCAAACGAAAACGCGAGAACTGTGCCTATTAGATATTAAAATTTAACGCAGAAGCCAAAACTAAACTATTGATCAGTTACTTCCCTGTTGCTGCGTCTGTCGGATATGGCGAGAAGAATTTGACACAGCACTGGAAGATCTAAGTCGACACACGGACCATGAAGTTGACGACATTCCGTGTGTGCTTCTAACATCCTCCGGAGAGTCAGCCATGACTTAACTACTCCATCTCCTATGCAAGAAGTATGAGACAGAGAAAGTAACTTCACACTTCAAGAACAATTTAATAATTCCAATCCCAAAGGCTGCAGGTGTTGAAAGGTGTGAATGTTACCGTATAATCGGCTTAATAACACACGCTTGCAAAATATTGACACAAATTAATTAGAGAAGAATGGAGGAACTAGTAGATGTCGACCTCGGGAAATATCAGATTTGTTTCCGCAGAAGTCTAGGAACACGCGAGGTAATACTTACGCTATGACTTACCTTGGAATACAGGTTAAGGGAAGGCCAACTTTTGTTTATAGCTCCTGTATACTTAAAAAATGCTTTTGTCAGTGTTGGCTGTCATGTACTCTTTGAAATTCTGAAGGTAATGGAGGTAAAGTAGAGGGACCCAGGGCTTATTTACAGCTTGCACAGAAACCAAATGGCAGCAGATGGGTATGAAAGGGAAACAGTAGCAGAGAAAGGGAGGAGACAGCGTTGTAGCATATCCCTGGTGTTATTCAATCCGTACGTTAAGGAGGCTGTGAATGAAATCATGGAGAAATTTGTTGAAGGACTTACAGTTCAGTGAGAAAAAGTTCGAGGTTTGCTGCTAACAGTGAAATTTTCTAGGAGACGGGAAAGGTCTTGGAAAACCAATTGAATGGATGGGCAATGTGTTAGAAGTTGGATGTAAGACGAACATAAAGAAAAGCAACACAAGTGTAATGGAATGCAGGAGAATTAATTCGGGGCATGCTGAGGGAAGTAGGAACTGAGTTACTTAAAGTACTAAATGACTTTTACTATTATGGCAGTGATATAACAGATTATGACCAAAGAAGGAAGGATATGAAATATATACCGGCAATGTTAATAAAAGGGTGTCTGAAGAAGAGAAATTTGTTAATACTGATTGTAGATTTAAATGCTGAAAGTGCCTTCTGATAGTTTTTGCCTGGAGTGTACCCATGTACGAAAATGAACTGTGGACATAAACAGTTCACACAAGAAGGGAATAGCGCCTTTGTAATTTGTCACTGTACCATAACGCTGAAAATTAAATGGGTAGATCACGTAACTAATGAGGAAGTACTGAACATAAATTGGGAGAAAAGATATATGTGTCATAACTTGACTAAAAGGAGGAAGAGCTTGACACGACATATTCTGAAACGTCGAGTATAAACTAGTGAAGGAAACCAAGATACGAATACGGTAACCAAGTATGTAAGTTGCGGTGGTTATTCGAAGATGCAGACGCTTGCCCAAGATAGAGTACCGTGGAAACCCACATCAAACGAGTTTTCGGACTGTAGACCGCAACAGCAACAATTTTGCCTATGTATTTACGTTCATACAGAACACCACAAGCCACCTTATGGTGGGCAGTAGCATGCACCATTACCAGATATTTCATGTAATACTCCATTCGCAAACTGAGCTGGGGAAAAAAGACTATCAATGTGCCTCTGTACGAGCCCTAATTTATCTTGTCTTCGCGGTCCGTACGCGTAATGCACATTTGTGGCAGTAGAATCGTTCTCAGTCAGTTGTAAATGTCTGTTCTCTAAATTGTCTCGTAAGCGTTTGGTGAAAAGAACGTCGTCTTCCCTTAGGAATTCCCATTGCGTTTACAAAACATCTCTGTAACACATGCCAGTTGATCGAATCTACCGACAACAAATCTAGCAGCAAGGCTCTGGACTTCTTCGATGATTTCGTTTCATGCGACCAGCTGAGTTTCCCAAACACTCGAGCAATACTGAAGAACTGGTCACTCTTCTGTTCTACTCGCAGTCTCCTTTCTAGAAGAGCTACGCTTTCCTAATACTGTCTCAGTAAACAAAAGCCTTCCCTACTGCAGTCCTTAAATGCTTGTTATATTTCATTTCGCTTTGCAACAATTCGCCTACATATTTAATCCACATGATTGTGTCAAGTAGGTCAACATAAATTCCAGTTTAATTTAATTGAATTTATTGCAAGGATTTTTCGACCTGTTATCTGGAAACTCTAACAGGTCGTACATATTCGTTAATCATGGTGACATACAACGTTTTAAGTTACGTAGGTAGTAGCAAAACATGCTGACAGCAAACTTCGGTGATACTAATGTAGAAATAAAGCCGGATATTTGAAAGATAATAATAAGTTTAAATATTCAACATTAAATAAAGGGTATTAACTGAGGATCCAAGTGAATGACTTCCATCTTATGCACTTATTCCAACGGGCTTTTTCGATTAACTCCAACTTTACTTACTTCTAAACCTATTCTTGCTACACTATTCTATATCGCTCACAGTGGTATGTGTGTGTCTCGGCACTCCTCGATTCTACGCATACCCGTGTGGGTGGCCTTTGCATTCTTTCTTTTCTTTCCTTTTTACTTTTCTGTTATTGTTTGCATATCGCAGTCTAACTGTCTGCAGTCTCTCTCTACCTGAAAAAAAAAGAGACTCTCAGAACGACATGACCAGCCGATCCTTCCTTTCCACACTCACAGACTGATGTGTTGCTACGTCCCAGTCGAAGCACATGGTTTAGGTATGGATCGCGACCTGTTAACAGCTGCATCATACCTCGAGTAGGCGCAGCGTCGCACAGTTTGAGCCTGTTCCTAGTGCTTGGTAATACGCTATAAACACGCCTTGCCGTACTGCTAGTGTCCCAGTCAGACTACCAATCATCTAAATTCTGGGCTCTTAAATGTCGATTATTAATAACCTGTGTTCCGGTTCCAAATGGTTCAAATGGCTCTGTGCACTATGGGACTTAACATCTATGGTCATCAGTCCCCTAGAACTTAGAACTACTTAAACCTAACTAACCTAAGGACATCACACAACACCCAGCCATCACGAGGCAGAGAAAATCCCTGACCTCGCCGGGAATCGAACCCGTCTCCGTCCAGTCGTCATTGAGCTATCCACCTTACGAATTGTGGACATGATAGTAGTTCCCTTAACCTTTTCAGTCAACAATTTGTTCAGTCTTTGGCAGATGTCAAACTGCAGGTGTATTCCTTCAGTTTCCTGAAGCAAAGTTTTGAAGCGCGTCTTAATAGCCCTGTATTCATGGAGCATACTACTGCACTCCGATTGCCCTAGAGTATGTTCGTTCTTCTTCTCGATCGTACCCTTCATCTCAGAGTGGAAAGTTCAAGGCTCTAAGGGATCGTAGTCTTATTGTTTACCTTTTTCCTAGGAATATAAATGTCCTGTGCCCTTTGCAAGAGTTCAGTTAGTAATTGAGCACCCAAATCTACATGAACCGGAAGAGATTCTATTCTAAATACTCCGAGGTAGACAACTAAGCCACCTCAATCAGATTTATTGATGCCTAACTCAATCCTGCTTTCCTCAGCTTGTCTTCTGTATTATTGTCATTTCCCTCTTCGACGATAATTGTATTATGGCCACTGTATGATAGGTACTGGAGCACTTGTCAACTATTAATTTTAGCTGCTGACATGCGGTTTGCTAAAGTGACATCTATGTTAGTAACTAAGCCAGTTTATTGTTCGAATGGACTCGGCTGGTCTTCCAGATTTAAAACAATGAGCTGTAGTTCCTGTATTGCTTCCTTTAGTACATCCCATCGTTCGTCAGTTTGCTTACTGTGGCACAGAAATGATTATGCCTCTGTTGTCACAAGGAGACACGCAACTTGTCTATATGGAGAAATCTCTCTGACTTAACCTATATAAGGTACGATAGGGTGAGAGTAATGCATGCTTACTACAACCCACTTTGTCTGCAGTCCTTCACTTCTATTGTGACCCTGTGCTTGTCCAACAGCGTTGCCACCTTGGGTCACACTGTATTTCCATTTGTAACGACCGTGGCAGTCATTCCCTCATCGTGGCCAGTACCTGTTACTATATCCGCACGAAAATGTGGGAGCTCATTCTTTCTACAGTATGGTTCTTGCAAACAAAACATATTAACACTCAGCTGGTCAGTTAGTTTTCGTATTTCAGTCATTGACAATTTACATCGAGCAGCATTTATCTGTACTATGTTTATCCTTTTACGTGTTTCGATTGCCAACAAAGCCCTTCGGAGAAGGGAGGCCTGGTTCAAAGATAAAGCGTCCAAACCCTTATATAAAATCCACGTACTAATGCTCAGTGTCGAATGGTCCTTTTACTCTCTTAAACGCCTGTTGAAAGAGGCCACATAATTATTTAAACTCAATGCATATGTTATTTACTCTCATAAGAATTCTGTGTAGTGCATCTGGTGTAGGATAGGTAATAGATTTTCCTTTCTGATGCCCACCTCTGAAAATATGTCTTAGAGCAACCTGTAGCACACTGGGAGCCTCCAAACTACTTAATAAGACATTCAATTCTAAATTATTATCAGATTTGTATATGTGTAATTGAAAATCATTTTAGTAGGACTCGAAATATTAGAAATACTTTTTTGTATTTCATAGGGGTACCTGATTTTCACTGCACTTTACTGTTTTCGATAGTTGTACTCGTTAGTGTTACTGCTAGAGACGCCTAGTGGAACAACTGCAGAACTCTTTTCTTGTTTTCTGGTGCAGAGCGGTTGCATGGGTTGTAGGCAGACCAGGACTTTTTGTGCCGGATAGGGTGTGACCCATACTGCGGAACGCCGTGACATGCCAGAGGTGCGTGAACTTCTCTGTATGACTAACTGCCCATTCTTCAGCAGGAACCGAAACCAGAAACGATAGCGATAGTGCACTTTGAGGTCTAGATTTACTTTGAGGTCCGGATTTAAGTCGACTTTCAATCGCATCCCAATGAGTTATTGGTTATAAGTGGAACATGGCGCTGGCCAATCAATTTCTAGGACGTTATATAAAATGCCTAAAAAGACAAGTCGTTGTAGAAAGACAGGAGATACTGGACCGATTTGATGAAAGAAGGAAATGTGAAAATGCAGCAGACGAAGCAGCAAACAGGAAACACATACTGTCTGCAAACCTCTATTTTTCTTTACTCCGCCGTAGTGGGGATCCAAAACACTCGGGCAGTATTCAGGAATTTGTCAAACTACTGTTCTATATACAGTCCTCTTTGTAGATGAACTACACTTTCCTAAGACTCTCCCAGTAAGCCGAAGCCACTCCTGCTACTGTTCTCATGTGCTCGTTTCACTTCATATCGCTTTACAACTTTACGCCTAGAAATTAATCCCCTTGACTGTGTATACGAATGTTACAGAATTGTTTTTTTTTTCCCTTTTATCTGCATTAAGATATATCTCTTTACATTTAGAGCAAGTTACCCTACATCACACTAAAAGGAAATTCTAAGCCATCGTGTACCCATGTACAGTCACAAAACGACGATACAGTCCTCTTATCTCTTATACTAAAAGGTCACCTCAAGCCTTAGCAGACTTCTCCCCACCCTATCCGTTGTTGTCCACAAATCATTGCCTCACAGACGCTGCTTTATGTCATGGTTTTTTGTCAAGATGGTTCAAATGGCTCTGAGCACTATTGGACTCAACTGCTGAGGTCATTAGTCACCTACAACTTAGAACTAGTTAAACCTAACTAACCTAAGGACATCACAAACACCCATGCCCGAGGCAGGATTCGAACCTGCGTCCGTAGCGGTCTTGCAGTTCCAGACTGTAGCGCCTTTAACCGCACGGCCACTTCGGCCGGCGGTTCTTTGTCATCCTTATATAAACAATCATGGTCTCCATATGTTTCCCTACTGTAGACAGTACATTATGCTGTAAAATGTGTTATTCTGCAGCGTTTAAAGCTTAATAATTGCAACATTTGGAGCACACCATAACCAAGAAAAACACCCCAATTCCGTGACACCACATCCCTAGTTCTTCATTTTTGGCGATATACAGGGTGAGTCACTAATTATTGCCACCTAGGATAACTCCGAAAGTATGATGGTAGCTGAGATGACTGTGGGACAAAAGATGTATAGGACAACGGGGGCCATAATATGACGTTGATTTTTTTATGCTAGATGGGGTCGCGTCAGAGATAAGAAGGTCAACTTTGTTTCTTTACATGGGATGCCATAGTTTGGTACTTACTATCTGATAGTGGCTATCGAGACGAATCCAATGACGTGTAACAGCGATGGCCGGCCGATGTGGCCTCGCGGTTCTAGGCACTTCAGTCTGGAACCGCACGACCGCTTATGTCGCAGGTTCGAATCCTGCCTCGCGCATGGGTGTGTGTGATGTCCTTAGGATAGTTAGGTTTAAGTAGTTCTATGATAAGAATGGAGGAGACATAACGAAATGCTTCAATTAAAAGTAGTGTAAGGGAGATGATGCTGTCTTTCGCCCATACTACTCACTGTCTACATCGTAGAACCCATAACGGAAACGGAAGAAAGTTTCCAAAGTGTGCTCAAAATTCACAGTAAGAAATTACCACTGATACGATTCGCTGGTGCCATTGCTATCCTTGGTTGAAATAAATTACAGGATCTATTGAACGAAATGAATAGTGTTATTAGTACAGAATAAGTACTGAGAGTAAACCGAAGAGAGACGAAAATAATTAGAAGTAGAAGACAAACAGAAGAGCGATAAAACATCACAACTTGGGATCAAGAAATACACGAAGTTAAGGAACTTTGTTATCTTGGAAGCAAAACGACCCATCAACCCATCTTGGACGAGGCAAGAAGAACATATAAAGCAGAGTAGCACAGGAAAAGGAGGCGTTCCTAGACAAAAGAAATCAACTGGTAACAATCGTATGTCGTAAGTTGAGTACGAAATTAATGAGGATGTACGTTTGTAGCACCGCATGGTACAGAAGTGAATTATTTCCTGTGAGGAAACCGAAAACGAAGAGAATCCAAGTGTTCGCGACGTGTGCGATAGACGAATGTTGGAAAGTAGGTGGACTGAGAAGGAATGACGAATTTCACATCTAAATCTACGGGATTACTCTGCTATTCACAATAAAGTGCTTGGCAGAGGGTTCAGTGAACCACCTGCAGGCTGTTTCTACACCGTTCCACTCCCGAGCGGCACTCAGGAAAAACGAGCACTTAAATTTTTCTGTGCGAGCCCTGATTTCTCTTGTTTTATCGTCATGATCATTTGTCCCTATGTAAGTTAGTGCCAACAGAATGTTTTCGCAATCGGTGCAGAAAACTGGTGATTGAAATTTCATGAGTAGATCCCGTCGCAACGATGAACGCCTTTGTTTTAGTGATTTTCATCTCAATTCACGTATCATGTCTGAGAGACTATCTCCCTATTTCGCGATAATACAAAACGAGCTGCCCTTTTTTGTACTTTTCCGATGTCATCCGTCAGTCCCACTTGATGCGGATGCCACACCGCACAGCAATACTCCAGAATATGGCGGACAAGCGTGATGTAAGCAATCTCTTCAGTACACCTTTTGCACCTTCCACGTGTTCTGCCAATGAATCGCAGTCTTTGGTTTGCTCTACCCACAATATTATCTATGTGATCGTTCCAATTTAGGTTATTTGTAATTGCAGGCCCTAAGTATTTAGTTGAATTTACAACCTTCAGATTCGTGTGACTTACAGCGTAATCGAAATTTAGCAGATTTCTTTCAGTACTCATGTGAATAACTGCACACTTTTCTTTATTCAGGGTCACTTTTCGCACCATACAGATATCTTATCTAAATCATTTTGCAAGTCGCTTTGATCATCTGATAACTTTACAAGAGGTAAATGACAGCATCAACTGCAAACAGTCTAAGTAGGCTACTCAAATTGTCTCCTATGCGGTTAATATAGATCAGGAACAATAGAGGGCCTATAACACTTCCTGTTTTACTCGATGACTTTCCGTCTATTACTACGAACAGTGACCTTTCTGACAGGAAATTACGAATTCAGGCGCACAACTGAGGCGATACTCCGTAGGCAAGCAGTTTGGTTAGAAGACGCTTGTGAGGAACCGTGTCGAAAGCCTTCTGGAAATCTAAAAGTATGGAACCAATTGACATCCCCTATCGATAGCACTTATTACTTCATGAGTGTAAAGAGCTAGTAGTGTTTCACAAGAAAGATATTTTCTGAATCCGTGCTGACTATGTGTCAATAAATCGTTTTCTTCGAGGTACTTCATAATGTTCGAATACAGTATATGTTCCAAAACCCTACTCCAAATCGACGTTAGTGATATATGCCTGTAATTCAGCGGATTACTCCTACTTCCCTTTTTGGGTACTGGTGTGACTTGAGGAATTTTCCAGTCTTTACGTACGGATCTTCCTGTGAGCGAGTGGTTGTATATAATTGCTACATATGGTGCTATTTTATCAGCATACTCTGAGAGGAACCTGACTGGTATACAATCTGGACCGAAGGGCTTGCCTTTATAAAGTGATTTAAGCTGCTTTGTTTCAGCGAGGATATCTACTTCTGTGTATCTCATCTTGTCAGTTGCCCTTGATTGGAAGTCAGTAATATTTACTTCGTCTTCTTTAGTGAAGGAGTTTCGGAAAACCGTATTTATTAACTCTGCTTTAGTGGCACTATCATCACTGACTTCACCTTTGTTATCGCGCAGTGAAGGTATTGATTGCGTCTTGCCACTGGTGTTCTTTATGTATGACCAGAATCTCTTTGCGTTTTCTGCCAGATTTCGAGACGTAATTTCGTTGTGGAAATTATTAAAAGCATCTCGCATTGAAGTAGGCGCCATATTTCGAACTTCTCTAAACCTTTACCAATCTTTCCTTGAAAGTCAGCTGCTCGGTGCCGGCGGATAAATGCGATACTGCAGTGCTTGGGTAATCCCCAATTACGATGCAAAGTTCCTTCGGACAAGTACGCATCCGTGTCCGAAGATACTCGAACTGCAGCGACTACTGCCGTTATACAATCCACGAAATACATTTGCAGTATATTCTCGGCAAAAAATAGGTTCAATGGCTGTCTGGACGTCAAGATGTACTCACATCAAATACTCGTTTCCTTATTGACGCATTACAATGTATAACAATTATGTAACCATGATCCCTTAATTGGAACAGCATTACGACCTAATGTAGGAAAAACGTAACGGACTGCTGGTAATAAGCTCCTGATTCGGCTACATACCTAGCTGTAATAGAAATAATCAAAGTAGATTCATGGCACGATAGACAGAAGATATATACTTGCATAGCTCTGAGCCCAGGTGATCCCATCGTTTGACAGAACTTTACGAACCACGAAATTGTCAGCGGAATTTGAGGGAAACTTTAACGTCTACATCTGCGCTTAAGCTACATTATATTGTGTGGCAGAGGGTAGTTATGGTATATACATAACTTTCTAATAATCCTACCTGATAATGGTCCGACTGATGAACAATACTCAAGAAATGCCGAACGAGTCTTTTGAAAACCACTTCTCTTGTGTATGAGGTAATTCCCTTCAGATTGTTCCAGGATATCTTAGATACTCCTCTGCTTCTCTATGACAATTTTTTAATTGGTCTTGCCTCTTTAGTCCATATATGACAGCTATTCTGAGGCATTTTCCGGTTGTTATTGTATCCAAGGTTTTATTGCCAAACTCGTAACCTATGCACGTGCAGGACATTAAATTTATTTACTTGCAGTGTCAACTAGACCAATCGTGAACTGTTTGCATGTCTTCCCGCATTTCGATACGGTTGTCTGTTGTTGCAACCTTCCTGTAGACAACAGCTTCGTCTGACAACCGCCCCGGACAGCTTACGACGTTATCCTCTACGTCATTTACATACAGAGTATTGCAAACATTAATAGCCCTGTAGAGCTCCCCTGGGCTACATCTATCGATTTTTTCCCCTTAAGTTACAACTCTTATTACTGTTTGCTAGAACGTCCTGAAACCAGCCATTTAATCTTCTACTCGATAAGCTTTTATCAATGGCATTTCGCGCAGATTTTTCTAGGGGTTCACTGGAAGGTTATCTACAAAGTTTCAAATGACTAACACACATGGTTTAATAATAGTAAAAAAGAACTACTCTACGGAAATACATTTACTTTACGATTACTTTGTCTCTAATAATTCATTCTCCGCTCATTAAGATCAGAGATTCTGTCAGTGAAGCATTCATTCAATTCATTTAATTCTACAATGCTGTTGACAATGTCCTTCCCAATTGAGAGCGCTGCTACTGCTCTTAGCAGCTGCTGACTCACAGCACGAAGCAGAAAACCTTCAGGTCCGCGTCAGACGATGTCACCGGTATGGTAACAGTCACCTTCAGGAGTTTCTTTGTCTGACTACAATATTTCTGCAAATCATTTAAGAATAGGGATTGCAGAAATTTCTAAACTCATTCCTCGTGTTTGATATCAGAACTTTTGTTCTCAGTTTATTGCCTTCAAGAATGGGATTTATTTTGCAAGACGCCTGTAGCAATGTTTGCAGAAAGTGACCTGCGTATAACACACACTTTTCGGAATTAAATAAATTTGCAGCTACGACATATCTGGTAAATTAAAAGCTTTCAGCAACTTGAGCGACAATGTTATCTCAAACATCTTTCGAGAAAGCCGTTACTTAACTCATTTTCCTGTCCACATCTCTGTGCAAGCTGCAGCAGCTCTCTGCATGTGGAAATCATGTCAGATACGTTAGCTCGATAATATTTCTGCAGTCTTCTACCCCTTGTTGTACACACAGTGGCTCAACTATTCATTTTTGTAATTGGCTGTACAATGCTGCATGATTGTAAATACGGACAACCAAAATTGAAATGCTGGTGCCTTCATTTCAGACGTTGCACTGTTGCTGAAATAATTATAGTGGTTTGTCGAGATGGAATCTCAGTTTTCTCCAGGCATTCTACAAGTCACTATTTTCATACACAACTTGCACAGTCCTTGATCTAAAATTCCACCTTGAGTAGGAAACATGGCAGACTTTCTTACTCAGTATGTCAATTACACACTGTGAAGAATGTAGGAAAAACTAAGAATCTCACTAAAGTCAACGAAATATCTTCTAACGTCCCTATTTGGCTCTCTGCATAGATTAAAATCAGATCCTGCGTTTCGGCATAAAGGTGAACTACATAGGCATGTTCAAAATGTTTATTCAGAAGAGTCTGTGCACCTGAAAGACTACCACTCGTGACACCTGTGCAATTGTAGCTCTGAGAAATAACTATACTCTGATTTCTCTAAGCGATTATCCTAAAGTTTTTGAACTCTGTTCGCGAGGTGTCTGGAATGTCAAAGACCTTGCCACAGATATCACGTTAGAGGAAACATATCTGACTATTATGATAAAAAGTGAAATTGTTGAAATCTCACTGTCGTACCTGCGCTAACTGGTACAGAATCAGTGACAGCAATTTTCTTTTTTGCTCTGACGTAGTAAACATCCATCATCCAAGAAAGAATAGAATTTTGAATATGTTTACATGTGCCTTTGAAAACAGCAGCCTTCTAAAGATGATCGTCACTTACAGTATCAGGTCCAGCAGTGAAACCTAAATGAAATCTAGAAGACGTTGGGAAATTCCTGGATTTGATGAGTTGCTGCATCCATAATTTCCAAGAAGTGCAAGCTCAGAAACACAATAAACTACAACAGATCACAGAGTGTGTAACGATATTGGCGAATCTGATCATTGTGCCTAGAACCTGTGTATCGGGAGAATGACTGATGCATGCACAGTGACAGATGGTCTGGAAGCGGGTTCATTCGGGTACGTAGTTCCAATTTTCATCCACCAGAGAACAGTAGTGCACAGACACATTCAAGAAACAGGTCAAGAGCACGTTTTTGCAAATTATTCTGTTTATTTCATGAAGCCCTTTTGATTATTTATCTCTTTACAGTTTTGTATATGCTTTTAGTAGTGTCAGCGATGCGCGAATGTGGCCTAAAGTAAACATGTAGATCACTGCTCTACTAAAGGACGTTGTACGATGGGGAATTTTTTAACATAATATGTCAAGTAAGTTTATGAGAAAATGAAAGCTAATTCGAGTGCAAATGAGAATAGTTAATTACTTGAAGTATAAACA
Organism: Schistocerca americana; assembly: GCF_021461395.2. NCBI lineage: Eukaryota > Metazoa > Arthropoda > Insecta > Orthoptera > Acrididae > Schistocerca > Schistocerca americana. The sequence continues at coordinate 547,494,031 of NC_060124.1, read as the reverse complement.
AAATATCAGAATGCTAAATATTTATTTCGGGAAAAAGTACAGTTCGAAAGCATGTTATTTGTTGATTGGTTGGTCATGAAAAGCGCGGACTAACAAGAGAGACTAATGTTTTTCTATTGGCCTTAAAGAAAACTGACCAATCAGAACAGAGTGTTCTTCGTTCCTCATTTCTCTTGGAGATACAGAAAGCTTTCAGCAGTCTAGAGTACTCGTAGCACAACCTTTCAATGATACGGTCGTGTGTAGTAAGAGCTCCGAAGGAAGTTATAACTTGCCGGTTATCGTTGTGCTACACTCCTCAAAAGTGCTTTAAGGTGAAGGCAATGTGCTTTTTAGAATGTACGGATTTTTAAACAATTTACTGTATGAGAAAAGACAGTAATTCCTGGTGGCATATTGAGCAGATTGTTGACTAGAAACTTGCGTGCATTAGACACCGAGAACTTAATAGCATGGCGAGCATTTTCATTTAAGAACAATCCGTGCTTAGTGCTTAGTAGATTTCATGAAATACGTTAAGATAAACTTGCTAACGTGAATCAAAGTATTTTACGCATACTGTGTTTAGATTAGCACGGTATTAGAAATGTACGTGTACAATATCAATGTTAAGAATAGAGCAAAGTTTTGCCAGTACTTCCACCTTTCACTCGAAATTAAGACCTTTTCTCTTTCTTGATATAGTTACGTAGTATGCTGCCCGGTGCGAATTGAAATACCGTAGGATTCTGCTCGCTTTCACACCGCCGATCTGCTGCAGCGAGTTCACTGGTAGCTGCAGATAAAGAACGGAAGGAGCAGCGCCGCCGCAGTGTCTTCCCACTGGCTGCCTATAAGCTCTATCTAGTTGTTGTGTAAAATCGCTTTCCCTAAAATGTTGTGATCTGGACAAATCCGTCTTTTTTTCTTTTTGTCTTCTGTGACAAATGTCTGAAATCATCAACGCCTCATAACTAAGTACTTTTCTGTCATAGAGGCAGAAGAATGGATGATTTTAAATTTAAAATTTTTATGTTCTGTAGTATTCTGTCAGATGTATATTTCTGTGGGATCCACTGCTCCACTTGCCACAAGGCGAACCGACGCTTGCTCGTACTTTGTTCACTAAACGAGAGTGCGACAGGGCGAAGTGAAGGAAAACAGCATTAACCTGGGTCTCGTTCTCTTCTGCTGTATCTCTTATTGACGATGATATTCAACTGAATGTCTCTGGATGTCTGTTTGTGCAATCCGTAATGATTTTTGTAGATAATCTTCCTCGATCTCGAAGAAGGTCGTAATGCGTGATCATAAAACTTGTTCCACATTTCCAGAACCGAACGGAGTCAGTGATATAGGCCAATAACTATGTGTGTTTGTTGAAAACGCGGTTGACCTGCCCTTTTTTCCAGCCGCTTAGGGCCTTTCGTTGGCCAACTAACTACGAGAAGTTGCCGTTCAAAGAGGAGCTATGACCAGTACTCCATTCTTCGGCTGCGTATACTTCTGTGTGTGATTTCTGTTCTAAAGGTACTAAAATATTTGCGTACAGTAAACGTATCCCATGGGTCACCACATGTAAGTTCTCATAGCTCTGCGTGGTAGTAAGGAACTGGTGCGATTGATAATGGGCATTAATGTTAGACTGGAAAAGTTAATTTGAGCTATTGCTTCTTGGATTATTCACTTGTTAGTAAGTTGGCAACACCAGGGATCGTTTCAAAAACAGCAGCATTTTGCAAAAAAAAGAGGCTCTGAGCACTATGGGACTTAACTTCTGCGGTCATCAGTCCCCTAGATCACACATCCATGCCCGAGGCAGGATTCGAACCTGCGACCATAGCGGTAGCGCGGTTCGAGACTGTAGCTAATAGAACCGCTCGGCCACCCCAGCCGGCAGAATTTTGCACAAAAGCAACAAAATTCAGAGCTTAGCGCTGTGCGGTGAATAGAGGAACGAGTTTATTGGTATAGAGCATTCCGACAACATACACCCAAAGCGAAAATTATGGGAACGGCAAAACTGCATGCGTCTCGGAGGGACATATATTCCTCATCAGATGCCTCCCGTATTACGAGCATGGAGATGTCTACCGCCAACAGGATGAAACGGAAAAGTGTATCAACTGCAGAGGCTGATGGTTGTTTCAGTAGACAACATTCTGTCGGCACGATACAATCGTCAGTCACTGCAGTGCAGAACTGCAGTACTATGGCGTTAATTTAACGAGTAAAATAAACTGACTTGGGAAAGACAGAAGCAAATGATGTGACAAAACAGTAATTGTCTCGACCTGAAACTACGATATCACCTGTCGGGCTTGAACTGTGACGTAGTGGTGTTGTGGCGGGTGACGTCACACGTGTGCGGAGCGTTGGTTTGTTTTCGTTAGGGGCGTTTGTATTGTCACCTTCTGCTGTGTTTGTAGTCTATATTGGATATATACATAGTGGTGCAAATTTTGATGGAACTGGATCACCAGTTTAGTTATTTAAGAGAAAGACGAGTTTACGGTGTTCTCCACTTACGCTCCCTTTCAACTACAGTTTAAACTTTAACTTTGGTTGTCTTGGTAACGTGAGTACACAGTGATTACAACTTATGTGAACTTCGGCACATATATTTTTCAAAGGTGAGCCAACCTGTATTGTAATGAAATTAATAACTTAGCGAATACTAATAGTAATATTACTGAAATAAGGAACGCTGATAGGTCGACAATAAAGAAAAACGAATGTCTTCAGAAGGTTATGGTAAATGAAGACTGGTTATTCTAACGTAAAGTGTGAAGAACGTGATGTTAGTAATTGAAAGCAATGTACAAAGATGTAGCAGAATTAGTTGAGTTTGGTTGCCTACAGAATGAAGGCGCCAGATCCAGTTTAGCACGTAACAACTCACACAAAAAGTATTTACGAGTAATTTCAGGGATTTTGCAATTTTCTGTTGAGCTGTATTGGTGAATACATGTTACTGCATTTTATCCATCTCGCAATTTAAACCTTTCTGTATCGGTATTGGAGTATTCGTTGTTGTTACCATATTTCGTTAACTTTCGCGATATTTGCTACCTGTACTGGTATTACTTTTTCGCTTTCTATACTGATATTACTTTTTGTTTTCTGTATTGGTGTTTGGCTTTTAAGTTAGTTTATATTTATAGAGTGATATCTTCGAAACCAGTTGAATTTATCTAATTTGATGCTTTACTATTGCATTTTCGATGCAGACCTCTGCATGCTATTCTTCATCGTGTTCTTCCGGTTGCTTTGTTTTGTATACGCCAGTATTTTTGGGGCTCTGTGGGTTTTACTTGAGAATATAACTCCCCAGATCCCCCTTAAGGCCCAATATTTATTATTTCGAATTTTTAAGCTTCTGAATTGATTTTTATATTTTGGTTTTATAGGAACTGTTGAATATGACGTCCTAATCGCCATTTTTAAATCAAAGTTGTGTTTCATCTTGAGGCTAGTGATGATGTTATTTATCAAAGTGGACGAGTGTTATCGAAGGCTCTCGTCTTCCCCAATAATTCACCATACTTGAGACACAGTGCCGTACCCCCGGCCGCGAGAGTTCGCCCCTGTTTGGTATTAGGAGGGGAGGGGCGCACACAGCGCCGGCTGTCACCTCCACATGAAATCACGCCGGCCACACCTGTTATTCAGTTTAATAAAGACGTAATGCGTTTTTACGTCGCAGGCTGAGAGTTATTGGACGGGTGAAGTAATTGCATCGGTTAAACGCTCGAGCGATGTGATGTGGTGCTGAAACGACATAACAGCACAAGTTTTCACCCCAGATGTTAGCATTCCCGTTATACAGTAGTAGGCAAGCACAAGTTCTCTACATTCTGTAATTTCCTGCAGGCGATATTATCGAGTGCGCTGCTGCCAAGGCACCCATGTTGATTAGTTTGATTCTGTTTAGAGCGAAGATAACAGAATATCTTGTAGTAGTGAATCCTGTCGTAGGTGTTCTATAGATGAGCAGGATGAAGCCAGAGCATTGTCAACTTGGACTACTCTTACATGGGCTGAGTTACTTACGAGAGTGTATACTGTGGAAAGTCATTTAGACTTCTTATGGGAATTTTGTGGATTGTCACCGGGAGACGTGTGTGGAACTCTTTTAAAAACGACCAACGTTTATTTCCCGTTTTAATTATAGGACTATTCTACGAAATGTACGAAACTAGTACGATCAGGAAAAACACGTAGTTCATGAGATGCCAACTGACGATACATCAGGGTATTATTTTGGTCCCGTCCTGGGTTAAAGAACACACGCTACTAGTCACTGTTATAGAAAGTTATTTAAGTACAATTACTGTTGGCGATTACTTTGATTTTGCAGTGTTATGTGTTATTTGATTGTTGTGAATTTTACAAAATGCAGTAGCTTTGTTTTCACAGTTTGGCTTAGGAGGCCAAAAGTTTCCTTGTGAGACGCTCACAGTTCCTCTGAGAGATAGCTACAGAGTATCCGACAATCGCAGAGGAGGAGTGCTCCAAGCAGCAACTGATTTGGAAATTATTGTATAGTGCGAAATACTTTCACACTCGACAGCAAGGCCGGCCGGGGTGGACCGCTACGGTGGACCGCTACGGTTGCAGGTTCAAATCCTGCCTCGGGCATGGATGTGTGTGATGTCCTTAGGTTAGATAGGTTTAAGTAGTTCTAAGTTCCAGGGGACTGATGACCATAGCAGTTAAGTCCCATAGTGCTCACAGCCATTTGAACCATTTTTTTCGACATCAAGACGTCTCAACATTCCATTTATTGTGATGGAAACTGGAACTATTTGCAGGAAAAGTAATTATATATGACCTAGTTAACGAATAATAACTTACTACGCGTACATAGTGTTGTTAAGTAAAAGTGCAACAGTATTCGTTACATGGGACCATTTCAGATTCTAGTAAAATAATACAAATAAGTGTAACCATTCTGAAACTAAGACCGTAATTGAGCCCATAAATCCAACAAAGAAAGGTTCTTAAGCAGCACTGGAGCGTTCTCATATAACGAGTTCTGACAGCTGCCATCTAACAACTTTGTGTCGAATTCACCTGGAACACCGCAAAAAGGGTAAAGTATCGTTATATGAATAACTACACCAGCAACACAGATGTTCAAAAACTTTCACTAATTAGTAATTACATTCAGGAGATTTATCGATTTGCCTTGTGTTATTCCCCACTCATGAGTGAACCATAACTTTGGTTTTATTTCAGATACTTCACTGCACATTCAAATGGCCGTAGTACCACTCTCATAGAATTTAAACTTTCGCTTAAGTTTTCTTCAGATTTCATTTTTATTTCGTTTCATTATCCTTCAGTTAATGTAAATCAACCGTTCACAAATTTAGCTAACTCTTACATCGTCGGAATATGAGATACCTATGTTCGTCCTTTCATTTAACAAATGGGTCGTCCAGTACCTTTAAATTGTATGGCTTCGTGCGCTGTGTTATATTAACGTCACCAGTTTCCACTTTTGATGTAAGAGATCAGAGTCCTCCCGATAGGTTCGTCTACTCCCATGTAATGTTAGCAAACAGGGGAGATCGGTGAAGTTTTATTCCTAGCGGACCTGAATAAGCTAAATTGCATCAGCTTATTTGTTGTGGTGGCAATATATTTAGAAAATGCGTTAAAATGGTACATACCAGCAATCTACTGAACGAAATCACAAGAATAAACAAATTCAGGAGGTGTGTAGCTAACTTCTTCGTAACTATTAGGAAGAGAGTTATTGAAATGTACAAGTCACAGTGCTGTTCAAGATAGAATAAAAGTGTGTGGACTTGGAGACGATGTATGCTTGTATTCAGCAGTAGACGGTTTTGCTATCACATTATTCTGGAAAAAAAGAAATTACGGTCTGGCAGACGTTAAGCACAATGTAACCAAGAACATTCTGAAAGTTATTTAGAAAACTGTGACGAATACAATTCACATTACTATTCCATTATCATACTGCCCTGAAAGTAAATTTCAAGGACATAACAAATCATAGTGCATAAGGGTCAAAGTATAAATAGCAGCGGTGATGAACTCTCTCTGAATTTTCAGTCGAACATAAGGCACCATTAATTTCTTTGTTTACTCTTTTGAGGTTACATCCACATGCTAATCAAATGTTGTTTGCCAATGCAGTTCAGTGAATTGCAACATCAGTTTGATTACACTAAGCGTGCTTTTATTTATGTGTCCCACGCAAAGACACTCGCCATGCTTCTGTTATAAGCAGCATCTGAGTTTGTTTACATACCTACTACTTCATAAACAGATACACAGATAAGCCAGAATGTTATGGCCGCCGATCTACTGTCGATATAAATCCGTTCAGGCGATAGCAGCGACACATGGCGAGGAAAGACTGCTAGTCAGACAAACGCATGGTGCATGTTGTATATCACAAGGGCAAGAGCGTGATGGAATGGAGTGTGTTGAGTGGTTCGATGAACACAGTCCCGATTTCCAGTTGATGTGTTGGCTCTCCCGTCTCGACACATCTAAACCCGATAGAAGACATCTGGGCATGTGGCGTCAGAGCTCATGGCACCCCTCCCCGAATTTACGGATTTAGGTGACTTGTGTGTGCAGATGTGATGCCAGCTCCGTCTAAGGGGTTCAAATGTTGATTACCTTTTAGTTCCTGCGTGTGTAGTGCCATATTACTTGTGGCTCACTGTGTTGAGTAGTAGATGTCGGGATTCTGGAGACTACTTTGTTGTCCTTAGGAGTAGCGATTTTGTAGTCACTCTAGTCTTTTGAGTGTTATCATTAATGTCATTGATTTTCCTACACTTTTTAGAATTATACTTAGTGTCAATGATATTTCTGTTAAACGTAGTTGGCAAATGTTAATGTTGCACAAAACAGTTTCTTCCATTTCCATCGACGGAGAGGTAATGACAGATGTAGCTCGCATCGGGGACAGACTCGAACGAGTTTTATTCCGAAGAACCTTCCATTTGTTTCCATTAATCTACTAAGAGGAACCACCGAAATGTAGATCTTGTTGGTCGGAAGAGAATATGAACCACAGTCAACCCCAATGCGAGCCATCTACATTACCACAACGCCGCCTGTTGCAAATAAAACAAATAACGAGACTTGTTATATCATCAATCCAAAGGTTTATTCGATTGGTAACTATGGTTTCAGGTGGTATTGGCCGCGGTATCGCGGACGCACATTCTGGCAGCCGGACGGTCTTCTCCAGACGTCGCGTTGGTGGTCACGCGTCAACACATTCAGCGTCTGGCATGGCGGCTCTCAAGATCTGCGCGGTGTGATGTACAGACCTCCAAGGTGGGCGCGGAGGACACCGGAGTGTTCTGTGACAAATATAAATTTCAAAATTATAAACGTCGCCCTATTATGGTGAGTTGATAAGACATCTGTGAAGCAAAGTGCTAAATTATCGTAGGACCACATGCTAATAAATGGTCAGTTTCTGTAACCATAGAAGGGATGTTTCTATCGCGCCAACTCATGAACCGTAGAATACTAATTATCGCAAATATGAAAATTACCGACAGTGAATGTTTGCCTATTTACTCCTCCCGGAGTGTTATCTATTGTGGTGAAATGATCTACTAAATTATTGCATCAGATGGTAGATATCTTACGCAGACGCATGTATTATCCTCACCTGAAATATATTCATTATGGAACGGAGAGAATTGTGACTGTTGCTAAATCCATCCTTACCAAAATAGTACAGTTTCTTAAAACAAGTTGTGTAAATGTTCAGTTCAAATTCGGAGAGCTTCAAGGATAAATACGGGACAGAAAAATATACGATCATGCAGCATAAGAAATGGGATTAAAATACCAAGTATAATCGTGGGAGGCTGAAGGTGAAACTTCGCTGAGAACTTGATAACTGTTATGGGCGGGAGGGGACATGGGAGAACGTTATCTGAAAGGCTCTCCCTCATCTGAAAGTGTAGGCAACGGTATTGTATGTACCATTGATTCTTGAGGTTAAGTATATCCTACCAATGCTAGAGCTAAAAGATACATATGCCGCGAAAGGATTTTGTATCTGATCAGAGTTTACAATTGGTATAAAAGAACAGCAGACTATAGGTACCGAGAAAGTTTATGGGTCGACCATAGAATTTTGTAGCCATGGTGATATGTCTAAACTGACACCATTTCAGTTATATTACAAATCGTAAAAATCTATACTCGAATAATATCTTGAAGACTCCGCTTCTGAAGGAAGCTACCATGTGATCATGAAATGAGAAATACTCTTAGAAACCAAAATCTGTTGTCCTTTACACAGATCGAAGTACCACTCACCGTAACTGCACCGCCTTAATCCTCCTCCTGCAGCCGTCTCTGCAGCAACTCCACGAAGCCGTCTCTGCAGCAACTCCACGAAAAAGGCGTCCAGTGTGAACTGACGCTCCTGTTGGAAAAGATCTTATTACTTTCATGTTATCTAACACGTGAAGTGATTCACAATTTGTGCTAGTTCCTGTCATATACAAGTATAACGAATTGTAACATTTACCACAAATTCGTACGGTTCAGGTATCGAAATTAAGAATATAGTAATTCAATTTAGTATCCAACTAACACAATTCGTTTCACATCTCAGATACTATTAATACTAACAAGTAACTAATATCCCATTATCTTTAACATTTTCGGTGTACGACTGGTTAATGATGTGCTTCTTAGGTTATGCCGTGTTGTTGTTTCTGCTTTATGGTCAACATTTCAACAAGTGACCGAGCCATTTTCTTCAGATGGTGAGACGTTTCCTGACTGATATGAGTCAAGCAGAGAGTACATTACCGCAAAGTTCGCAGCACATGAAGTTGATGGCTGGGACGTCCGTTGAAGTATTGTGCACAAAATGAACACAACAATTCGGCCTAACACCCAGAAGCAGACCAGTAACTAGTACCATCTTCGAGAGTAAGTTATCATTTAATGAGAAAACGAAAAATTCACTTTGAAACCAAATGCTACTATTCCTGATACTGTTCGCATTTATACTAACCGGAGCAGGACGGACTTCTCTCTCTTCCTGCAGCCGCTTCTGCAGAATCTCCTCAAAAAAGGCGTCCAAAGTGAACTGACGCTCCTGTTGGAAAAGAACTTATTAGTTTTATGTCACCCAACATGTGCAGTAATCCAAAATTAATACTAGTTTCTATCATATAAAAGTGTTACGAAGTGTTACATTTGTCATAAATTGAGCAGTGTACAGGTATCGGTATTTAATATCTAGTAACTCAATGTAATATCCAAGAAACACCAGTCGTGTGATGTCTCAGCAACAATTAATACTAACAAGTATCTAATAGCCCATTATCTTTAACATTTTTCTGGGCACGACTGGTTAATGATGTGCTTCTTAGGTTATGCCGTGTTGTTGTTCCTGCTTTACGGTCAACATTTCAGTAACTGACCGTCCCATCTTCTTCAGGTCGTGTGACGTTCCCTGACTGGTTTGAGTCCAAGCAGCGTGAACACATTAGTGCAAAGTTCGCAGCACATGAAGTTGATCGCTGGGACGTCCGTCGAAGTAATGCGCACAAAATGAACACAACAATTCGGCCTAATACCCGGAAGCAGACCAGTTTCTAGTATCATATTCGAGAGTAAGTTTTCATGTAGTGATAAAACGAGAAATTCACTTTGAAACCAAATGCTACTATTCCTACAACTTTGTAATTTACACTCACCGAAACAGAAACGGCTTCTTTCTCTTCCTGCAGCCGCTTCTGCATTATCTCCTCAAAAAACGAGTCCAGGGTGAACTGACGCTCCTGTAAGGAAAAGAACTTATTAGTTTGATTAGTCGTAGAGCTTGCTTGGTAATTCAGAGATAGCGCTAGCTCTTTACATGTACATGTGTTACAAATTCTGCAATGTCGTCTTCTACCAGTCGATGGCGTTGGCAGCATATTTAGTGCGCCTCTGCCCCAGATTATTTTTCACCATAATTCTTTACAACTGGAGAGGGATGTTACCTTTCTCAAGTCTCTCACATAGTTGTTTGCTCAGTGTTAACAAATACCACACCCAATTTCCCGGAATGATAAATGGTTAGAATCAACTGTCCATGTCTGAGGTCAGTGTTAAGTTTAATGGGCTTCAATACAATTGTCAGAATTGTTTAAACAGCATTCAGGTTCGATTATCAACATTAGCTTACCTAATGCGACAAGTCCGGATATATTGTGGTAATAACACGGAGGAGAGGATCTAGGGCCAGTGGGATCCAGGGGAAAGGGCCAACATAATGCAGCAAAGGAGCCCTGCAGGGAACACAGCGAGAGACACAGTGTGAGGTTACCCTGCGGGTCAGAGAATATACGACTCTGACATGCTAAAGGCTTTTTTTAAGGGCTTCATACTTATGTTAAACGACCACTATATCTGTGGCGCATGTAGTATTAGAATTCCTATAGTCCATATTTTACGGCCCTTTATCTTTTGATGCGAAGGCAGAAGTAAGTTTGGAAGAGGTCTCAAGCTCTTTGTTTTACATGAAGTCAAGACCACTATGGCAAATTTTAAAAATTTTATGTAGGTCTGGAGATAAGCTCAAGTTTTAGAATGACGACTATTTAGAACTGTTGAGTGACTAGCACATCTCACTTCGCTTCAGTGATCAACAAATCCATCCATCCATCAGTGACATTCATTGCCGCCGGTATTTTGTATCTGATCACGATCCAGAAGAGCAGTATGCTAACCACATGCTCCTCCATACAGTGACGTCTATCGTCTGACGATGACGAGGCGGCCGATCGGTACCTTTGGAACTTCAGAGGAATGATTGGACGGAGTTAGGTAGTTAGGTGGTATTTTATATAATCGTCACAATCATCACTCGTGCAGAGTTGCCTATCTAAGACGTGTTATTTACAATGACGTGTCACATGGGATGTTTATAGCAAAAAAATATTCATTTACAGTAAATCGTGACAGTCTGTAATATCAACTGACCACGTTACGTACAATCAGTTAGCTCTCAGACTTTACTGCTTTGCGTGCTATGCCACTGCAATATAACGTGGCTCACCTTTACAGTACCCCGAACAGCGACCAAGTTGTTCTCCAGTCGTAGACCCTCGTCTTTCTCCCCTCCCAAATACTGGGAGAAAAACTTCTTCATGCGGCGGAACATTGCTGTAACGATAACAAACAGCACATTAGACATGACCAGAACGTGTCTACGAGTAAGTTTTGCAGCAATGTCTCACAACTCGATCGCAAGAAAAACCTGGAACCGTGACGACATGTCTGTAACCTTAGCTTTTGTAAAAAAGCAGCTGCTTGCATCAAAAACGACATGTACAGTCTATATAATTAATTGAGCTTATACATTTTTTACTAGTCGAGAATTAGTTACTTTAATTTAGTCTCAGTAATTCGTAGAGCATGAGTCAAAACAATAATAGTTATTCGAAGTTTAGCAATCGCGTGTTCATTAAGTGGTACTTTTACTCTGAAGAGAATAAATTTGTTTTGATAGCAACTAGCTGAAGGCGTATCTATTAGACTAAATTTAATTAGCAAGTCATTACAATACTACAATAGTTTCAGATATACAGCTGCTTCGCTGGCCTGTGTGGCCGTGCGGTTCTAGGCGCTTCAGTCTGTAACCGCGTGACCGCTACGATCGCAGGTTCGAATCCTGCCTCGGGCATGGATGTTTGTGATGTCCTTAGGTTAGTTAGGTTTAAGTAGTTCTAAGTTCTACGGGACTAATGACCTCAGCAGTTGAGTCCCATAGTGCTCAGAGCCATAAATAGAGACCGCTCCGAGTCTACCACAACAACCACAGAAAACTTTTACTAACAGTCCGATTATATTATTGGAGAAGGCGATAACAAGATAGACTATTACGGTCGAAAACAAAAATAAAAAATATTTTGTAGCGGAGGCGTTGTGCAGCTTTAATGAATGTTAACAACTGTATTGTGTAGTAGACAGCTACGACGGTACGTTTCATTAGGGACCATCGAATTTGGTCTAAAATCAGACCATCATCGGTCCCGAAAACCGTCTCAGCTATGCTTTCGCGTATATTGCAATGGCAGTTATCAAACGTAGATAGCTCGACCATTGGTATTATCTGTATAGACATTACATTGGTAAAAATGTCTGTGAAGTTAAATGGACATAATGGACATGACAAGTTAATGTCAATGACAGAACACGGTACATCCGGAATTGCTATTCCTATTACGCAAGTTCATAGCTGACATCGTTTTTAGGCTTGATGACGGTCTGATCCTCCACCGAAACATACATTCTCTCATAAAATGTACCGTTATAGCTGTGATTGCATAATGCAGTTCTTTCGAAGAGCATATAAAAAGAAAGTAACGTGACTGCTGCAGAAACTGACTGGGCAGAAACAAAAAGTAAAAGTTTATAAAGCTAAGATTAATATAACGAAAAAATCGAATAATATCTTACACAAATTCCTCTAGAATAAACTCAACGGAAATATAACGAAAACACAAAATTTGATTCCAATAATTCGCTTAATCTACACAGATTAATCGAAGACAAGGATACCACTCACACATCCACAAAATAACAACATAATAGAAAAATAACATGCACAAATTCTTCCAGAATGAACCAAAAGAAAATGTACACTGCACCTATATAGCCCTAACAAAGACAGCAATACCACACACATCCCCATATAACGACATAATCGATAAATAACACACTGGAACTATTCCATAATAAACCAAAAATTATAAACCACCCAAAAAAACAAAAAAAAAGAAAAGACGCACAAGAAAACTCCATATAACTACGACTTTATCGAAAAATAACACACACAAATTCCTCAAGAATAAACAGAACGAAAATAAATTCAAAAATTTGGTATCACACTACAAACGAACGTTAACAGGTCAAAAAGTACCATAGAACAAAAAGAATCATACATGAAAAGCGCGAGACACTGGCAACAACAATAAGAACCCTACAAAACAATCGATTTCATATACGCTCCCCTTCAGCGGCGTCACATTCGAAAAAAAGCAGCCAACTATTAATAAGTTAAAAAATTATGACTAACATTACTACTCGTTCCTCTCACGACAACTTCTACAATGTACTTAGGTTCACGGCTAACACCACCGTAGACAATTCTCCCATATTACAAAAATAGCTAAAGAATTGCAACAATCAACATGATAAAAATTATCATTAATCACTTCACTCACAAAAATTTATCTTCTGCTCTTAAGGTACTGCCTAACCTCACCATCGTATATCGTGCGAAATACAGAAAGAAACAGTAAAATATATGTCAGAAAAAAAAGAAACAATAATCGCTAATAGTTTCTCCATTGATAATATAACCTGTGGCCTCAAGTTACCCCCTCCCCCCAATAAACAACACCATCGTATATCACGACGTATTTGGAATAAACAGCATATTTTACAAACTATGTAAATTACAATAGTAACTAACACAAACACAGATAGCATTTAATAACAGACCGCTTACACGCTCTGCAACGTAAAGTCATGACGTCAAGAGAACGTCATGGTTGAAACCACACAGATAGAATCTGAAAGAGCACTTGACAAATTTGTCACTGTTGAACTAAGCTGTTAATTTGAGAATACGTGATGAAAGCACATAAACTTAAAAAAATTAAGGTTAGAGGTCTAACTCTACAAGTAACCACCTGACGTTTGAAACCCCATAAAAAATTAAAACGAAATGTTATTTCACGTTATTACTGTTAAGAACTTCATATTCCGTAAACACACCACACTCCTCCACATGCTTCAATTTTCCGGTACTTCTCCACTAATACACATTCATTTATTAGCTTTTAAGATATTCTTACTCGAGATGACTGTGTATACTCAATAAATATACAAAGGTAAATCAATAGCTCATACCTACTGCGGGTACGATGCAGCTGGCCTCTGAAGCCGGCGTTCGCTTCGCTGAGAGCTTCTAAAGCTCCGCAAGAACTTTAAAATGTTTCGCTAGATGTGCTCGAAACACAAAATACAACACTGCAATACTTAATTCACAACAGAAGCTTCGTACACTCAATAACTCGCAGAACGAATTCGTATGAATACTTCGAGTACTCTAGAGAATACGGAAGTAATTGCTAGGCAACGGTCCACAATGGTTCAAGTGACATGGCATTGTTGTTAGCATACACTGTGATGAACATTAAGTAGCAACCCCGGTAACTACAGAGCACATCACTGTATAGAGACCTCGATATCCATGGTTAAATAAGAACAGCATTTAAATTTTAAACAATTTAAATCTATGTAAGACGAAATAACCATGTTTGGGGATCGCAAGATATCCAGAAGTATGCAAATAATGAAACCGCCCGAATAACCTATAGATTCCCATTGGAATTCTTATTTAGCAGTTCGAGGTGCGTGAGAAGAGTAATGAGACTGACAATACTCTGAGGGATCTGGCCGCGCTGTGTTGTTCTACTGCTGTAAAGAACGGTTTGCAATCTATTCTAGTTGTTGAGTATGCCGTCACATGGTTTTTGAAAGCGCCATCGGGGAAGTTGTGTTTTGGTTGCATGTTGTAAAAGTGGCAAAATGTAAATTAGAGAAATGTTATGCCATCAAGTGTTAAATTTGGGGCACCAGCGAGAGTGATCTTCTCAGAATTGAAACAACCCTACGGGGAACATTCCTTATCAGTAGTCCAAGTTTCTGTGTGGCACAAATCATTTCTGGAAGGCCGAGAACACGTTGAAGATGGACCTCGTTCAGGGTAGACCTTCAGCTTATAAAATCGACGAAAACGTCGAACGTATGCGTTCTCTTGTGACATCAGACCAGTGTGTAAAAATAAAGGTGATGGATGACATGGTTAAACATTTTCAGCATGCATCAAATTTGCATCGGAGTTTTGCACGTGCGAAAGATTTATGCCAAACGGTGCCATAAAACCTCACAACTGAGCAGGAGGAGAATGGAAGAAACGTGTGCGTTGTCCTCTTGTGAGAATTGCCATGGCCACGAATGGTACAGTTGTATAATCACAGGTTATGAATCCTGAATTTCAAAGTACGATCCTGAGACCAAGTGGCAGAGTGAGGAGTGGAACACTGTAGAATCTCCTCGACTGAAATGAGCTCGAATAATGAAATCAAAGGCGGAAGCAAAACTGATTTGCTGTTATGACAGGTTTCCTTTTTTCCATATAGATTTGTTCATCCAGGACAAACCGTCAAACAGCTGTGTTACAACGATGTCCTGGAAAAGCTCAGGAAAGAGGTGAATCGCCGGCCTGAGTAGCCGTGCGGTTCTAGGCGCTACAGTCTGGAACCGGGCGACCGCTACGGTCGCAGGTTCGAATCCTGCCTCGGTCATGGATGTGTGTGACGTCCTTAGGTTAGTCAGGTTTAATTAGTTCTAAGTTCTAGGCGACTGATGACCTCAGAAGTTAAGTCGCATGGTGCTCAGAGCCATTTTTGAAACAGGTGAATCGAGTGAGATCAAACATTGCAGATTGGACGGCGCATCATGATAACGCCCCATCCCACATGGCCACTTCCATCATGGATTTTTTGACTTCAAAAGGCATTCCTGTTGTTCCACAGACCCCCCCCCCCCCCCCATTCACAGAAACGTGGTAACTGTGACTTGTTTTTTTTTCCAATTTCGGAAAATGTCTTAAAAGGATTTCATTTTGGGACTCTGGAGAACATTTAAGAGCATATGACCGACATGGCAAAGGCCCTACCTGTTGAAGGCTTTCTACGCTTCTACCGACACCGAGGAACAACGACTTCGCCGGCCTATAGCTGCCGATGGGAACTAATTTGCAGGAGACATTATTGTCGTTTGAAAGAAATAAAACCTTGGTATATTAGAAATCAGTCTCACTGCTTTTCTCACACGCCTCCTACTCCAAGATATTGATTCACATATCTTGCGTAACAGAAGAGAAAAACTCTTTTGTTAAGCTGCAAGCTTCCCTCGATACGATGCAGTGCGCTTACCAGGAGTTCCAAAATAAATTTTTCTTCACACACGGAAAAAAATTCCAGCAGCACTAATCTCCAGCATCGCAGGGAGTACGTGTGCGTAATTCACAAGAGAGAAAGATTGCTTACACCGTCATCACTGTGGAACTAAGCAATTAGTTTGATAATACATGATGCATGGGCACGAACTTCGCCAAAAACAAAGTACAGAAATCTGTCTCTACAAGTAAACATCCAACCTTTGAAACTGCATAAAAAAGTAAAACAATGTTCTATTTCACACTGCATACCGTTAATAACGGCATGTTCTGAGATGATAGCACACTCCAGCACCCGCATCAATTTCCCAGTACTTCTCCGCTATATACTCAGCCATCAACAAGTTTATACGATATTCTGTATGACAAGTAAATAGGTGGTAGTTAAATCAACGGCTCATACCTCTTGCAGCACAACGCAGCTCGCCTCTGAAGCTGGGCGTTCGCTTTGCTGAAAGCTTCTAAAGCTCCTCAAGAACTTTAAAATGTTTCGCTAGATGTGCTCAAAACACAAAATGCAAGACTGCTAAACTTAATTCACTAATGAAGCTCCTTACACTCAATAACTCGCAGAACGAATTCGTATGGATACTTCGAGTACTCCAAAGAATACGGAAGTAATTGCTACGCAACGGTCCACAACGGTTTACGTGAGATGGCATTGTTGTTTACATACCCAATATCCTCCCCTGGTAGCTAAGTGGTCAGCGCGACGAAAGTCATTCCTAAGAACCCGAGTTCGATTCACGAATGTGGCTGGCGATTTTCTCCGCTCAGGGACTGGGTGTTGCGTTGCCCTTATCATCGTTATTTCATCCCCATGGACACGCAAGTCGCCGAACTGGCGTCAACTCAAAAGACTTGCACCAGTCGAATGGGAGGCCCCAGCCAGACGGCATTTCCATTTTATCAGTAAACCGAAATCCCAGTAAAGCAATAACGTTTAGCAACGTGGATATAAATGTTAGACAACCACTGAAACAAAATTTTATATAAGTCAATTGTACATTTCAACTTTTCATAAAATAGCATCGAAGCATAACGACGTCGAATGCTGATGCCCTCGATCCCGCTTTAAGTCATGTATTGAAATGTTATGTCACGCGTAAAAATTGATCCCTTCAGCGCATGTGACTTCCACCAGATTCGACGTCCGTTTGTGTGATTCCACTAATTGTTTCCTAGTGTAGTGATTTTCAATATTGAAACCTGGTTGTCAAGGGAAGGCCGTAATCATTTACTATTGGTTGCCTTTAACAGTTACACACATTTATTATTAAAGAAGTAGTTCCAGACTCAACAATAAATTAAAAAATACCACGCTTTATTAATGAAGGAATAAACGACAGTGTAAATAATAGTGTTTTCAGTGCGTTACAATTTAGCAAATCACCATAAAATCCTGATACTGATAACGTTTAAAAAGAAAAAAACAAGGCACTGTGATGATGACTGAAGGCCTTACACTCCAAGAAAGACAGTAAATTAAGAATGTTTAAGAACTCGCTGCAATTACAACCTACAGGTATTGAAATATTAAAAGTAATAGCCCACAAACACAGTAGAAGGTATCAGACGCCAGGAATGGCAGAAAATAAGGTTTTAAGGCTTACAGCTAAAACAGAAATATCGAATTAATTTTTCACAGTAAATGACCACAATCATGACTGAAGGCCTTACACGCCAGGAACGGCAATTATATAAAAAATTTAGAAACCTACTGTGAAACAGCAAATAAAAGCAAAGGTTAATTAAAAGAAACAAGCAATTGACCACGAAACAGGTGAAATAATGTGATGGTAATCTTGTAACGCAACCTTACACTGATACAGTCTGGCCTGCAACGGAGGGTGGAAACCTACAAACAGCACCAACGCGAGCAGCAGCACGGCTCATATACCCTTCGATTAATCTCCTCATCGCGGAAATGGAAGACTTGCCAATGGGACGGATCACATGTCTCATACATATTTTTATTGGCCTCGTCCATGTTTTTTACTACTGTGTCAATACAATCAAATTATAAATTGAACGAGTGTCCTTTTTATACAGGGTGGTCCATTGATAGTGACTGGGCCAAATATGTCAAAAAATAAGCATCAAACCAAAAAAACTTCAAAGAACGAAACTCGTTTAGCTTGAAGGGGGAAACCAGAGGGCACTATGGTTGGCCCGCTAGATGGCGCTGCCATAGGTCAAACGGATATCAACTGCGTTTTTTAAATTGGAACCCCCATTTTTATTACATATTCGTGAAGTACGTAAAGAAGTATGAATGTTTTAATTGGACCACTTTTTTCGCTTTGTGATAGGTGGCGCTGTAATAGTCACAAACGAATAAGTACGTGGTATCACGTAACATTCCGCCAGTGCGGACGGTATTTGCTTCGTGATAGATTACCCGTGTTAAAATGGACCGTTTACCAACTGTGGAAATCGTCGATATAGCGTCGATGTATGGCTATTGTGTTCAAAATGTCCAATGAGCGTGTGCTATGTATGCTGCTCGGTATCCTGGACGACATCCTCCAAGTGTCCGGACCATTCGCCAGATAGTTGCGTTATTTAAGGTAACAGGAAGTGTTCAGCCACATGTGTAACGTCAACTACGACCAGCAACAAATTATGAAGCTCAAGTAGGTGTTTTACCTGCTGTCGCCGCTAAACCGCACATCAGTAGCAGACAAACTGCGCGAGAATCGGGACTCTTAAAAACGTCGGTGTTGAGAATGCTACATCAACATTGATTGCACCCGTACCATATTTCTATGCACCAGGAATTGCATAGCGACGACTTTGAACGTCGTGTACAGTTCTGCCACTGGGCACAAGAGATATTACGGGATGATGACAGATTTTTTGCACTCGTTCTATTTAGCGACGAAGCGTTATTCACCAACAGCGGTAACGTAAACTGGCATTATATGCACTATTGCGCCATCTCGCACAAAGCGAAAACAGTGGTCCAAAAAAAAATTCGTATTTCATTACGAATATGTAATAAAACTGGTGGTTCCTATTTTAAAAAACGCAGTTGATATCCGTTTGACCTATGGCAGCGCCATTTAGCAGGCCAACCATAGGGCCATCTGGTTTCCCCCTTCAAGCTAGACAAGTTTCGTTCTTTGTAGTTTTTTCGTTTGACGCTTATTGTTTGAGATATTTTGCCCGGTCACGATCAGTGGACCACCATGTACATTTGAATTGAAGTTCTCCTAAAAAGAATCATTTTAAAAGGCGAACTTCAAAATAAGCTAGGCTGGGTTGGGAAACAGAGGCCCAACATGCTGCCTTGAAAGTTACTCTTCCGTTCTGGAACTTTTCCTTGAATTCCCAGGCGGAAGGATACTAGCCGGAAGGTAAGATGCTGCATAGATTCTCCGTAAGGTCACCAATGCGATGTCGAGGCAGGTGGGGAGGCAGTGGAGGGAGGAAGTCTCCTTGTCACCGAGTCCTGCCTGCTGTTTCGACGTCCTAGGCTACCAACTTCAGGTCAAGCTTGATCAGATCACAGCTGGAGCTTTTCGAAGCAGCTGGCGTCATACTAAATTACCCACAGAGCTGATGCAAATCGTAACTATAGGTACCTGTCGTTAGATAAGACTAGAAAAGTGTACATTTCAACAACATTGGTTTGTAGCATTATGTTACAGTCTGTTAAGCAGAAAATCTCCTGCTCACTCTCCATTGCCACCATATGCCTACCGTCATATCACTCAGTTATCCTTTCAAAGCGGACGTTCTACAATACAGTAAAGTGCAGTGGAGAGCTTCACTCTTATCACAATGCATGCATATTTCACGTTGGAAAGCAACAAGTAATTTTTAACGTTATCAATGTTAGACAATCTGTTTCAGTAACTAATGAAAGTATAAATAGTTTTATCATTTCAAATTTGTTCGGTGGTTCAGAAAGTAAGTATCAGACTAGGCCACAGGGTTCTATCCGAGGTTTGTCAGAAGCATTTCTTTTTTTTCATTTACATTTACCGCTTCTTTCAAGTTCGACAATGGTTTCTGTTAATGTGATAAATGCGAGGTTAGTCTATGGCTTGTATTCCATGTTAAACTGCAGAGCCACCTGTAACAGACTCGCTAAATCAATTAAAAGAATGGAGGAAGCAACACTACCAAACTACTACGGTGTTCGAACCAGCTTTCGTATTGATGATCCGAGTTTTACTATTACATTTATACATTACATCGATTATCCTTGTATACTTCAGTAATATTTTTAAATACATTTGAGTGATTAGCTGAGTATACACTCCTTTCCCCTCAGAGCGAAGGAATAAACTTACGCTAAACAAAATTTCCTTCTTTTTAGATTAAATAACACAATGGGATTATGTGTTAGATAATACTCTGGAAAGCATAAATAAAAATTTTATTCCTTATCTTCTTTTTCCTAAAAACATTAAATCTGTCGTACAAGACATACTGTTGTTGTTGTTATGGTTTTCAGTCCGAAGATTAATTTGATGCTGCTCTCCCCCCCTACTCTCACATAGCTGCAAATCTACTGTAAATTGCATCCAGAAAAACCGGTTGTTGTCTCAGGTAGGGTCCTATCAACCAATCCCAGATATATTCTGGTATAAAACATGTGGAAACATACATTATCTGTCGCCTAAGGGGACACTATTTTTTTTTCTCAGATGTCGATGTCCAAAACTTCATGTCATAGCTGCCAAAAGGCGGCAGTGTCTGACGACGCAATAAATGCATCAGTTTCTCTTTAAGGGGACCTGGACGTGCACGGGCTGCATTTTCATAGCTCGCTCTCAGTGCAGATTACTCTTCATCTACAATGAATAACATTAACTCGAGCTGTATAAGGATATTTATTGAAATATCTCCTACAGTTTAAGAATTACAGTATTTTGCCTAATAGGTGTTTTTATAATACACTTCCCATTCAGGTACCATTCTCGGTCCATCATCAGTCTAATAGCATTCAGACTGTGACAGACTGCTGTCAACAATCACAGGAACACATTATGCCTCTCGTTCGTTTTGTAGTTTGGAGTATATCTGAGGAAATAGGAAAACCCTTATTATACCACATTATTATTTTGTCTAAAAAATACCGCTAAAATTATATACAGAATGACAAACATAGATCATTTCTGCGATGTATTACGCACAATACAAAGATGCTATCCCATTCTTCACTTTAGGGAAACTTGGTGAACATGGATGAAACGATTTAGAAGATATATGTACCCAAGGGCCTAATTTGTCCATTACTTTTATCCTGATGGTTACACCATCATTGAAACACGTGACAGCATCCATCGCACCAATTTTGAGTACTGTCCATCCAACAAACACTGTTTTTGGCACTCGTTGCCACACGCAGATGTTGAAACTCTCATTAGGGTTTTGCGTACGGCCATGTAGACATTTGCTGAGTAATTTTGTATCTGAAAGGTCCCTGCATATTGGCTTTATTGTTTCCATGACTGTGGCAGGCAAGAAATGTACATGGTGCTATTCCTTGCCTGTCGCATGAGCGTGGCTGGTTTGCAGACATTTGTTCAAAGAGTGTTTAAGACCAAATCAACAACTGAAAAGTAGATAAAAAACACATTTTTTGAAACGGGATAAAATTGTCTTTCAGATGGTGACAAGAATCGTTTTCGAAAATTTCAGACATTTAAAGTCCATGTCCACTTAACAATTAGACATATCAAGTACACTTTTCAAAAAATTAAAGAAAATACGACGCAACAAGAAGGAATTATACCAATGGCGTGGAAATCAGTAGATGTGATGTTCATGTACAGACAAATGAAGGAGTCCCATT
Organism: Schistocerca americana; assembly: GCF_021461395.2. Taxonomy (NCBI): domain Eukaryota; kingdom Metazoa; phylum Arthropoda; class Insecta; order Orthoptera; family Acrididae; genus Schistocerca; species Schistocerca americana. Next base: position 547,472,192 of record NC_060124.1, on the reverse strand, counting down.
TCAAAAACTGAATGGTTTATTCATGAGAAAGAGCTACACAAATTGAGCAAGTCTGTAAGAAAATTATCTATGTCTGGCGCTTATGCAAGTAGCTGTTCGGCTGGCATTGGTTGATAGACTTGTTGCATGTCGTCCACAGGGATATAGTGCCAAATTCGGTCCAATTAGTGCTATAGATGAGCAAAATTCAGAGTTGTTTGTAGGGCCCTGCCCATGTTGTTGTTGTTGTGGTCTTCAGTCCTGAGACTGGTTTGATGCAGCTCTCCATGCTACTCTATCTTGTGCAAGCTTCTTCGTCTCCCAGTACCTACTGCAGCCTACATCCTACTGAATCTGCTTAGTGTATTCATCTCTTGGTCTCCCTCTACGAATTTTACCCTCCACGCTGCCCTCCAGTACTAAATTGGTGATCTCTTCATGCCTCAGAACATGTCCTACCAACCGATCCCTTGTTCTAGTCAAGTTGTGCCACAAACTTCTCTTCTCCCCAATTCTATTCAATACCTCCTCATTAGTTATGTGATCAACCCATCTAATCTTCAGCATTCTTCTGTAGCACCACATTTCGGAAGCTTCTATTCTCTTCTTGTCTAAAATATGTTTCACATCCATACATGGCTACACTCCATACAAATACTTTTAGAAACGACTTCCTGACACTTAAATCTATACTCGATGTTAACAAATTTCTCTTCTTCAGAAACGCTTTCCATGCCATTGTCAGTCTACATTTTATATCCTCCCTACTTCGACCATCATCAGTTATTTTGCTCTCCAAATAGTAAAACTCCTTTACTACTTTAAGTGTCTCATTTCCTAATCTAATTTCCTCAGCATCACCCGACTTAATTCGACTACATTCCATTATCCTCGTTTTGCTTTTGTTGATGTTCGTCTTACACCCTCCTTTCAAGACACTATCCATTCCGTTCAACTGCTCTTCCAAGTCCTTTGCTGCCTCTGACAGAATTACAATTTTATCGACGAACATCGAAGTATTTATTTCTTCTCAATGGATTTTAATTCCTACTCCGCATTTTTCTTTTGTTTCCTATACTGCTTGTTCAATATACAGATTGAATAGCATTGGGGAGAGGCTACAGCTCTGTCTCACTCCCTTCCCAACCACTGCTTCCCTTTCATCTCCCTCGACTCTTATAACTGCCATCTGGTTTCTGTACAAATTGTAAATAGCCTTTCGCTCCCTGTATTTTACCTCTGCCACCCTCAGAATTTGAAAGAGAGTATTCCAATCAACATTGTCAAAAGCTTTCTTTAAACATACAAACGCTAGAAACGTAGGTTTGCCTTTCCTTCATCTTTCTTCTAAGATAAGTCGTAAGGTCAGTATTGCCTCACGTGTTCCAGTATTTCTACGGAATCCAAACTGATCTTCCCCGACGGTGGCTTCTACCAGTTTTCCATTCGTCTGTAAAGAATTCGCGTTAGTATTTTGCAGCTGTGACTTATTAAACTGATAGTTCGGTAATTTTCACATCTGTCAACACCTGCTTTCTTTGGGATTGGAATTATTATATTCTTCTTGAAGTCTGAGGGAATTTCGCCTGTCTCATACATCTTCCTCACCAGATGGTAGAGTTTTGTCAGGACTGGCTCTTCCAAGGCTATCAGTAGTTCTAATGGAATGTTGTCTACTCCAGTGGCCTTGTTTCGACTTACGTCTTTCAGTGCTCTGTCAAACTCTTCACGCAGTATCGTATCTCCCATTTCATCTTCACCTGCATCCTCTTCCATTTCCATAATATTGTCCTCAAGAACATCGGCCCTGTATAGACCAGCTATATACTCCGTCCACCTTTCCGCTTTCCCTTCTTTGCTTATAACTGGGTTTCCATCTGAACTATTGATATTCATGCAAGTGGTTCCCTTTTCTTCAAAAGTTTCTCTAATTTTCCTGTAGGCAGTATCTATCTTACCCCTAGGGAGATAAGCCTCTACATCCCTACATTTGTCCTGTAGCCATCCCTTCTTAGCCATTTCGCACTTCCTGTCGATCTCATTTTTCAGAGGTTTCTATTCCTTTTTGCCTGCTTCATTTACTGCATTTTTTTCATCGAATAAATTCAGTATCTCTTCTGTTACCCAAGGATTTCAACTAGCCTTCGTCTTTTTACCTACTTGATAGTCTGCTGCCTTCACTATTTCATCGCTAAAAGCTACCCATTCTTCTCCTACTGTATTTCTTTCCCCCATTCCTGTCAATTGTTCCCTTATGCTCTCCCTGAAACTCTGTACAACCTCTGGTTGTTTCAGTTTATCCACATCCCATCTCCTTAAATTCCCACCTTTTTGCAGTTTCTTCAGTTTTAATCTACAGTTCATAACCGATAGATTGTGGTCAGAGTCCACATCTGCCCCTGGAAATGTCATACAATTTAAAACCTGGTTCCTAAATCTCTCTCTTACCATTATATAATCTATCTGAAACCTTCCAGTATCTTCATGGTTCTTCCATGTATACAGCCTTCTTTCATGATTCTTGAACCAAGTGTTAGCTATGATTAAGTTATGCTCTGTGCATAATTCTACCAGACGGCTTCCTCTTTCATTTCTTAGCCCTAATCCCTATTCACCTACTACGTTTCCTTCTCTTCTTTTTCCTGCTCTCGAATTCCAGTCGCCCATGACTATTAAATTTTCGTCTCACTTCACTGATTCAGTAATTTCATTTACCTCATCATATATTTCATCACTTTCTTCATCATCTGCAGAGCTAGTTGGCATATAAACTTGTACTACTGTAGTTGGCGTGAGCTTCGTGTCTATCTTGGCCACAATAATGCATCCACTATGCTGCTTGTAGTAGCTGACTTGCACTCCTATTTTTTATTCATTATTGAAACTACTCCTGCATTACCCCTATTTGATTTTGTATTTATAACCCTCTATCCACATGACCAAATGTCTTGTTCCTCTTACCACCAAACTTCACTAATTCCCACTATATCTAACTTTAACCTATCCATTTCACTTTCTAAATTTTATAACCTACCTGACCGATTAAGGGATCTGACATTCCACGCTCCGATCCGTAGAACGCCAGTTTTCTTTCTCCCGCCCATAGAGCACCAAATGTTCTCAATAGCGGAGAGATCTGAAGACCTTTCTGACCAAGGTAGAGTATGGCAATCACGAAGACAGTTAGTAGATAACCTTCCAGTGTGCGGGTGGACATTATCATGCTGAAATGCAAGTCCAAGATGCCTTGCCATGAAGGGCAAAAAATATCGTCAACGTACTGCCCTGCTGTAAGGGTGCAGCGGATTACAACGGAAGTGGCCTTGCTATGAAATGAAATCCCACCCCAAGATATCACATCTGGTTGTCGGACTGTACTGTTGCCCAACAGTCACATTGGTAGCCCACTTTTATCTGGGGCGTCTTGAGATACATCGTGGCTGGTCATCGGGGCTCAGCTAGAAGCCAGAATCATCACTGAAGAGAATACTGCCCCAGCCAACGCTCTCCCAGGTCGAGTGTACCCAGCACACTGGGAACCATCTTCTGGTTGGTACCTCATCATATATTTCATCACTTTCTTCATCATCTGCAGGGCTAGTTGGCATATAAACTTGTACTACTGTAGTTGGTGTGAGCTTCGTGTCTATCTTGGCCACAATAATGCGTCCACTATGCTGCTTGTAGTAGCTTACCCGCACTCCTATTTTTTATTCATTATTGAACCTACTCCTGCATTACCCCTATCTGATTCTGTATTTATAACCCTGTATCCACATGACCAAATGAATACGTCGATGGTAGACGGCTTAAGGGGCGCCACGAAGTCAGACTTTCGTCTCTCTAGGTCACCCGTACATATAAACTCTGTGTTCGGCGATGGTCCGCTCATTTTTGCCAGCATCGTTGAATAGTTGCGTGGTTTCCTATTCATATGTCGATCGATTGGCCAGTTACTCCAACTAGCTTCTTTGAACTCAACTACTTTTCTTCTTTCAAAAACTGTCATCTGCTGACATTGTCCACGAGCCTGTTTGCAAGGCATAGTTACTGTCAAACTGAGTACACGGAATGAAATCCTCAAATACTTTATGCGCTGGTATCATCATGACCCCTGTTTACTATTCTTGCCAGGTGTGCGGTGACATTGTGCTCCAGCAGTCACACATTCATTCATCGGTCGCCGAAGTTTGCAGTTCTTCATTTTCCGTCGATACCTCTGTGAATAACCATTTGTGACCAATTTGAGTCGTTTTCGTGTCTTAGACTGTATATTAGATGTTAAGAACGAAAGAGAAGCGGAATTCTTATAATAAACGTTTAGAATCAGAAATGTGTGCTAGTTACCGTCTACGACTCACTGAAAATGGTTATTTTAAAGCATTCAATTAGGCTCGTTTTCAGTCGTATTACAATGATCATGTCATCGTTGTGTACATGAAATACCTTTATGACGACCTGAACTCTGATGAGGACACTTATAATAATGTGTCTGAATTTTGGTGCAGGAACAGCTGCCGTTCTCCGTCAAATAACGAAACCAGATACGTTAGTGGTATTGGACGTTGAAGTTTGGATGAAAGTAGACTTTCTAACTCATATCAACAGTAGTCCATTGGGTGCAGGTTGGACGTTGGGCAGGCCAATCGATTTCTGCCGTGGTACATAAAACAGCTAAAAACGCAAGACATAGTATAAAACATTGGATATCAAAGGACATATTGGACATATTTGATTAAACAAAAAATATAATAATGCAGAAAATGAAGTAAGCAAAAGGGAATAAAGACGTCTAAGGAATGAGACGGACAGAAAGTGTAAAATGGATAGGTTGGAATGACTAGAGAACAAATGCAAGCCCATAGAAACATGTGTAACTAGGGGAAAGGTAGATACCGCCTATAAGAAAATCAAAGAGAGCTTTGAATATAAGAAAACCAGCTGCAAGAAATCGAGAGCTCAGATGGGAAGGCAAGGAAGGGAAACCTGAAAGGTGGAAGGAGTATATAGACATCTACATGTACATGCATACTCTGCCAATCACATTTAAGTGCCTGGCAGAGGGTTCAACGAACCACATTCACAATTCTCTATTATTCCAATCTCGTATAGCGCGCGGAAAGAATGAACACCTATATCTTTCCGTACGAGCACTGACTTCCCTTATTTTATTGTGGTGATCGTTCCTCCCGATGTAGGTCTGTGTCAACAAAATATTTTTGCATTCGGAGGAGAAAGTTGGTGATTGGAATTTCGTGAGAAGGTTCCGTCGGAACGAAAAACGCTTTTCTTTTAATGATTTCCAGCCTAAACCCTGTATCATTTCTGTGACACTCTCTCCCACAATTTGCGATAATACAAAACGTGCTGCCTTCCTTTGAACATTTTCGATGTACTCCGTCAGTCCTATCTGGTAAGGATCCCACAGCGTGTAGTAGTATTCTGAAAGAGTCTCCTTAGTAGGGCTGTGTCTTTCCAATGATACACATTCTTTGGTTAGCCTTCCCCACATTTTCTATGTGTTCTTTCCAATTTAAGATGTTCGTAATTGTAATTCCTAGGCTTTTAGATTATACTGATTTATAGTGTAACCGAAGTTTAACGAGTTCCTTTTAGCACTTATGTGGATGACCTCACACTTTTCGTTATTTAGGGTCAACTGCCACTTTTCGTACCATTGAGATATTTTTTCTTCTAAATCGTTTTGCAGTTTGCATTTGTCTTCTGATGACTTTATTAGTCGATAAACGACAGCGTCATCTGCAAACAACCGATGACATCTTCTCAGATGGTCTCCCAAATCGTTTATATAGATAAGGAACAGCAAAGGGCCTATAATACTGCCATTAGGAACGCCAGAAATCACTTCTGTTTTACTCGATGACTTTCCGTCAGTTACTACGAACTGTGACCTCTCTGACAGGAAATCACAAATCCAGTCACATAACTGACACGATATTCCATAAGCACGCAATTTCACTACGAGCCGCTTGTGTGGTACAGTGTCACAAGCCTTAAGGAAATCCAAAAATACGGAATCGATCTGAAATCCCTTGTCAATAGCACTCAGCACTTCATGTGAATAAAGAGCTAGTAGTGTTTCACAGGAACGATGTTTCCTAAGCACATGTTGACTGTGTGTTACTAAATCGTTTCCTTCGAAGTAATTCATAATGTTCGAACACAATATATGTTCTAAAATCCTGCTGCATATCGACGTTAACCTAATGGGCCTGTAATTTAGTGGATTACTCCTACTACCTTTTTTGATTATTGATGTGACCTGTGCAACCTTCCGGTCTTTGGGTACGGATCTTTCGTCGAGCTAACGGTTGTATATGATTGTTAAGTATGGAGCTAATAGATCAGCATACTCCGAAAGGAACATAACTGGTATACAGGCTGGGCCAGAAGACTTGCTTTTATTAAGTGATTTACGTTGCTCCACTACTCCGAGGATATTTACTTCTACGTTACTCATGTTGGCAGCTGTTCTCGATTCGAATTCTGGAATATTTACTTCGTATTCTTTTGTGAAGGTATTTCGGAAGGCTGTGTTTAGTAACTCTGTTTGGCAGCACTGTCTTCGACAGTATCTCCATTTGCTATCGCGAAGAGAAGGCATTGATTGTTTCTTGCAGCTAACATACTTCACATCTGACCAGAATCTCTTTGGATTTTCTGCCAGGTTTCGAGACAAAGATTCGTTGTGGAAACTGTTATTTGCATCTCGCCTTGAAGTCCACGTTAGATTTAGAGCTTCTGTAAAAGATCACCAATCTTGGAGATTTTGCGCCTTTTTAAATTTGCCATGTTTCTTTCGTTGTTTGTGCAATAGTGTTCTAACCTGTTTTGGGTACCAAGGAGGATCAGCTCCATCGTTTGTTAATTTATTTCGTATAAACCTCTCATTTGCTGCCGATGCTATTTTTTGAATTTAAGCCAGATCTGGTCTACACTTATATTATTAATTTGGAATGAGTGAAGATTGTCTCTCAGGAAGGCGTCAAGTGAATTTTTACCTGCTTTCTTGAATAGGTATATTTTTCGCTTATCTTTCGAGAATTTGGGGATTAGAATATTCAGTTTCGCTACGAGAACCCTGTGTTCAGTAATCCCTGAATCGGTTTTGATGCTCGTTATTAACTCAGGATTATTTGTTGCCAAGATGTCAAGTGTGTTTTCACAACTATTCACGTGGTCTCATGAACTAACTGCTCGAAATAATTTTCAGAAAATGAGTTTAGGACAATTTCGGATGATATTTTATGCGTACCTCTGGAATAAAACTCGTATTTTCCACAAACATATTGAGGGTGAATTGAAGTCATCACCAACTATTATCGTATGAGTCGGGTAAGTGTTTGAAATCAAATTCAAGTTTTCTTTGAACCTTTCAGCAACTGTATAATCTGAATTGGGAGGTCGCTAAAAGGATCCAGTTATTATTTTATTCCGGTTGCCAACGATGACCTATTTTTTTGGAACTCCATTAGGTTCTTCGCAAAAATTTCGTGGAGCTTATATCCGGCCTTAGCCAGCTTTCAGTGCCTATAACGATTTGAGCATCAGTGCTATCTATTAGCGCTTGGAGCTCTGTTACCTCCCCAACACAGCCACAACAATTTACAACTGTTATACCAATGGTTCCTGCATCTATGTTCGCCCTGTGTTCAACGTGCACCCTTTGTGCCTGAAGACCTTCTTGTTTTCCCGAGACCCTCTAACCTAAAAAACCGCCCAGTCCATGCCACATAGCCCCTGCTACCTGTGTGGCCGCCTCCTGCTTATAGAGGACACCTGACCTCTTTAGTAGAACCCGAAACCCAACCACCCTTTGGCGCAAGTCGTGGAATCTACAGCCTACACGGTCGCAGAACCGCCGGAGCCTCTGATTCAGACCCTCCACTCGGCTCTGTACCAGAAGTCCGCAGTCGGTTCTGTCGACTATGCTGCAAACGGTCACCTCTGCTTTCATCTTGCAACAAGAATGTCAGCCTTTACCACTTCTGTTAGCCGCTCGAAACCAGAGAGACTCTCTTGTGATCCAAAGTGACACACATCATTGGTACCGACGTGAGCAACCACCTGCAGTTGGCTGCACCCTGTGCTCATCATGGCATCTGCGAGGACCCTTTCCACATCTGGAATGACTCCATCCGGTATGCACACGGAGTGCACATTGGTTTTCTTATCCTCCTTGTCAGCCAAGTCCCTGAGCGGCCCCATAAGGCGCCTAACGTTCGAGCTAACAACTACCAATAATCCCACCCTCTGCGACTGCCCGGATCTTGCAGGCTGAGTGGTTTCCTGTGATACAGGACAGGCGACAGCATCTGGCTCAACGACAGTGTAAGGCCGGCCGGAGTGGCCGAGCGGTTCTAGGCGCTACAGTTGGAACCGAGCGATCGCTACGGTCGCAGTTTCAAATCCTGCCTCGGGCATGGTTGTGTGTGATGTCCTTAGGTTAGATAGGTTTAAGTAGTTCTAAGTTCCAGGGGACTGATGACCTTAGCAGTTAAGTCCCATAGTGCTCAGAGCCATTTGAACCATTTTTTTCGACATCAAGACGTCTCAACATTCCATTTCTTGTGATGGAAACAGGAACTATTTGCAGGAAAAGTAGTTATATATGACCTAGTTAACGAATAAAAACTTACTACGCGTACATAGTGTTGTTAAGTAAAAGTGCAACAGTATTCGTTACGTGGGACCTTTTCAGATTCTAGTAAAATAATACAAATAAGTGTAGCCATTCTGAAACTAAGACCGAATTTGAGCTCATAAACCCAACAAAGAAAGGTTCTCAAGCAGCACTGGAGCGTTCTCATATAACGAGTTCTGACAGCTGCCATCTACCAACTTTGTGTCGAATTCACCTGAAACACCGCAAAAAGGGTAAAGTATCGTTATATGAATAACTACACCAGCAACAGAGATGTTCAAAAACTTTCACGAATTAGTAATTCCAACCAGGAGATTTATCGATTTGCCTTGTGTTAATCCCCACTTACGAGTGAACAATGACTTTGGTTTTATTTCAGATACTTCACTGCACATTCAAATGGCCGTAGTAACACTCTCATAGAACTTAAAATTTCGCTTAAGTTTTCTTCAGATTTCATTTTTATTTCGTTTCATTATCCTTCAGTTAATGTAAATCAACCGTTCACAAATTTAGCTAACTTTTACATCTTCGGAATATGAGATACCTATTTTCGTCCATCCATTTAACAAATGGGTCGTCCAGTATCTTTAAATTCTATGGCTTCGTGCGCTGTGTAATATTAACGTCACCAGTTTCCACTTTTGATGTAACAGATCAGAGTGCTCCCAATAGGTTCGTCTACTCCCATGTAATGTTAGCAAACAGGGGGGATCGGTGAAGTTTTATTCCTAGCGGACCTGAATAAGCTAAATTGCATCAGCTTATTTGTTGTGGTGGCAATATATTTAGAAAATACGTTAAAATGGTACATACCAGCAATCTACTGAACGAAATCACAAGAATAAACAAATTCAGGAGGTGTGTACCTAACTTTGTCGTAACTATTAGGAAGAGAGTTATTGAAATGTACAAGTCACAGTGCTGTTGAAGGTAGAATAAAAGTGTGTGGAGTTGGAGACGATGTATGCTTGTATTCAGCAGTAGACGGTTTTGCTATCACATTATTCTGGAAAAAAAGATATTCCGGTCTGGCAGACTTTAAGCACAGTCTAACCAAGAACATTCTGAAAGTTATTTAGAAAACTGTGACGAATACAATTCACATTACTATTCCATTATCGTACTGCATAACACCGAGACATCTTAAAAAGAAAAATTATTTGTTTCACCTTATTTCTTTCCATATCTGTAAACTATCAAGTGCAGTACCGAACTACCTATTAATTTTATTTTATGTCACCTTTTCCTAGTCTTTTGTGGTGTAGGCCGTGAGTTGTTACCTGCCATTTACATTTTTTATGTATTCCATCTACTGTTAGCAGCTACTATGAACTACATTGTGCTTTATCATAGAGACTAGAAAATACCCCTTGTTTTGTTACTGAATTTACATGTGTGTACCAAACTTATTCGCCTGAAGGTACTAGGCATTTCAGAAGTCTATAATATACAATACATTTCTCATCAGTTTTTATCTACGCATAATGTAAGCTGCAACTGACTAAAAATGTTCCAAATATTAACAATGTTATCATGAAATCATTGCTGGGTTTAAGTCACACATCCTGATTTCGTTATATTTACTATGCAACAATCATTCTCTGTATCACTTTTGCTTCTTTTGTGACTGCGTTATTATTTCACACTAGTCCTTAGAAACGTGTAAAGAAAGTAACTTATTATTGTTATCTAACGAAGTTCGTTAAAATTCCCCAAATATTATTAAACTATTTCATTATTTTTGAGACAGCATTACTGTGTCATTTTCTTCGGGTTGAAGTTAACTGCACAGCCATGAATATTGCGTAATACTTCAGACTGTGACAAAATCCTAGCGTCAAGGTGATCCAGACTTATGTGCTGCGCATCTGGCTCATGTCGTACCCTTATAAATCTCCCAAACGACTCTTCTTTAGTTTTGGTGAAATAAATAAAAAATGAAATAAAAACGTGCCTTCTGCAACAGCATCTTCCTCAGCAACATTAGCCCCGAAAGCAAATTTCAACGTCATAACAAATCATAGTGCATAAGGGCCAAAGTATAAATAGCAGCGGTGATGAACTCTCTCTGAATTTTCAGTCGAACATAAGGCACAATCAATTTCTTTGTTTACTCGTTTGAGGTTACAAAAACATGCTATTCACTTGGTGTTTATCAATGCAGTTCAGTGAATTGCAACATCAGTTTGATTACACTAAGCGTGCTTTGATTTATGTGTCCCACGCAAAGACACTCGCCATGCTTCTGTTATAAGCAGCATCTCAGTGTGTTTACATACCTACTACTTCATAAACAGATACACAGATAAGCCAGAATGTTATGGCCGCCGATCTACTGTCGATATAAATCCGTTCAGGCGATAGCAGCGACACATGGCGAGGAATGACTGCTAGTCAGACAAACGCACAGTGCATGTTGTATATCACAAGGGCAAGAGCGTGATTGAATGGAGTGTGCTGAGCGGTTCGATGAACACAGTCCCGGTTTCCAGATGATGTGTTGGCTCTAAACCCGATCGAAGACATCTGGGCATGTGGCATCAGAGCTCATGGCACCCCTCCCAGGAATTTAAGGATTTAGGTGACGTGTGTGTGCAGATGTGATGCCAGCTCCGTCCACTGACCTACCAAGGCTTCACTGCAACCCTGCCACGACACGTCCACGTTGATACCCGTGCCAGAGGTGGACATACCGGCTGTTAGGTAGATGGTCATAATGTTGTAGCTGATCAGTGTAGTTTCTACGTTAAAGTATAGACAGTCGTTAATGAGTGAAAAATGTATGCTGAGGGCTTCGAATGTTGATTACCTTTTAGTTCCTGCGTGTGTAGGGCCATATTACTTGTGGCTCACTGTGTTGAATAGTAGATGTTGGGATTATTGAGACTACTTTGTTGTCCTTAGGAGCAGTGATTTTGTAGTCACTTTAGTCTTTTGAGTGTTATCATTAATGTCATTGATTTTCCTACTCTTTTTAGAATTATACTTAGTGTCAATGATATTTCTGTTAAACGTAGTTGGCAAATGTTAATGTTGCACAAAACAGTTTCTTCCATTTCCATCGATGGAGAGGTAATGACAGATGCAGCTCGCATCGGGGACAGACTCGAACGAGTTTTATTCCGAAGAACCTTCCATTTGTTTCCATTAATCTAGTAAGAGGAACCACCGAAATGTAGATCTTGTTGGTCGGAAGAAAATATGAACCACAGTCAACCCCAATGCGAGCCGTCTACAGTACCACAACGCCGCCTGTTGCAAATAAAACAAATAACGAGACCTGTTATATCTTCAATCCAAAGGTTTATTCGATTGGTAACTGTGGTTTCAGCTGGTATTGGCCGCGGTATCGCGGTCGCACATTTTAGCAGCCAGACGGTCTTCTCCAGACGTCGCGTTGGTGGCCACGCGTCAACACATTTAGCGTCTGGCATGGCGGCTCTCAAGAGCTGCGCGGTGTGATGTACAGACCTCCTAGGTGGGCGCGGAGGACACCGGAGTGATCTGCGACAAATATAAATTTCAAAATTATAAACGCCGTCCTATTATGGTGAGTTGATATGACATCTGTAAAGGAAAGTGCTAAATTATCGTAGGACCACATGCTAATAAATGGTCAATTTCTGTATACATAGAAGGGATGTTTCTATCGCGCCAACTCATGAACCCTAGAATACTAATTATCGCAAATATGAAAATTATCGACAGTGAATGTTTGCCTACTTACTCCTCCCGGAATATTATCTATTGTGGTGAAATGACCTACTAAATTATTGCATCAGATGGTAGATAGTTGTTACAAGGATCAGAATATTTGTGAGTTAGTCGATATCTGACGCAGACGCATGTATTATCCTCACCTGAACTATATTCATTATGGAACGGAGAAAATTGTGACTGTTGCTAAATCCATCCATACCAAAATAGTAGAGTTTCTTAAAACAAGTTGTGTAAATGTTCAGTTCAAATTCGGAGAGTTTCAAGGATAAATACGGGACAGAAAAATAAACGATCATGCAGCATGAGAAATGGGATTAAAATACCAAGTATAATCGTGGGAGGCTGAAGGTGAAACTTCGCTGAGAACTTGATAACTGTTATGGGCGGGAGGGGACATAGGAGAACGTTATCTGAAAGGCTCTCCCTCATCTGAAAGTGTAGGCAACGGTATTGTATGTACCATTGATTCTTGATTTTAAGTATATCCTACCAATACTAGAGCTAAAAGATACGCATGCCGCAAAAGGATTTTGTATCTAATCAGAGTTCACAGTTGGTATAAAAGAACAGCAGACTATAGGTACCGAGAAAGTTTATGGGTCGACCATAGAATTTTGTAGCCATGGTGATATATCTAAACTGACAGCATTTCAGTTATATTAAAAATCGTAAAACTCTATACTCGAATAATATCTTGAAGATTCCCCTTCTGAAGGGAGCTACCATGTGATCATGAAATGAGAAATACACTTAGAAACCAAAATCTGTTGTCCTTTACACAGATCGAAGTACCACTCACCGTAACAGCACCGCCTTAATCCTCCTCCTGCAGCCGTCTCTGCAGCAACTCCATGAAAAAGGCGTCCAGTGTGAACTGACGCTCCTGTTGGAAAAGGTCTTATTACTTTCATGTTATCTAACACGTGAAGTGATTCGCAATTTGTGCTAGTTCCTGTCATATACAAGTATAACGAATTGAAACATTTACCACAAATTCGCACGGTTCAGATATCGAAATTAAGAATATAGCAATTCAATTTAGTATCCAACTAACACAATTAGTTTCACATCTCAGATACTATTAATACTAACAAGTAACTAATATCCCATTATCTTTAATATTTTCTGTGTACGACTGGTTATTGATGTGCTTCTGAGGTTATGCCGTGTTGTTGTTCCTGCTTTATGGTCAACATTTCAGTAACTGACCGACCCATCTTCTTCAGGTCGTGTGACGTTCCCTGACTGGTATGAGTCCAAGCAGCGTGAACACATTAGTGCAAAGTTCGCAGCACATGAAGTTGATGGCTGGGGCGTTCGTCGAAGTAATGTGCACAAAATGAACACAACAATTCGGCCTAATACCCGGAAGCAGACCAGTTTCTAGTATCATATTCGAGAGTAAGTTTTCATGTAGTGATAAAACGAGAAATTCACTTTGAAACCAAATGCTACTATTCCTACAACTTTGTAATTTACACTCACCGAAACAGAAACGACTTCTTTCTCTTCCTGCAGCCGCTTCTGCATTATCTCCTCAAAAAACGAGTCCAGGGTGAACTGACGCTCCTGTAAGGAAAAGAACTTATTAGTTTGATTAGTCGTAGAGCTTGCTTCGTAATTCAGAGATAGCGCTAGCTCTTTACATGTACATGTGTTACAAATTCTGCAATGTCGTCTTCTACCAGTCGATCGCGTTGGCAGCATATTTAGTGCGCCTATACCCCAGATTATTTTTCACCATAATTCTTTACAACTGGAGAGGGATGTTACCTTTCTCAAGTCTCTCACATAGTTGTTTGCTCAGTGTTAACAAATACCACACCCAATTTCCCGGAATGATAAATGGTTAGAATCAACTGTCCATGTCTGAGGTCAGTGTTAAGTTTAATGGGCTTCAATACAATTGTCAGAATTGTTTAAACAGCATTCAGGTTCGATTATCAACATTAGCTTACCTAATGCGACAAGTCCGGATATATTGTGGTAATAACACGGAGGAGAGGATCTAGGGCCAGTGGGATCCAGGGGAAAGGGCCAGCATAATGCAGCAAAGGAGCCCTGCAGGGAACACAGCGAGAGACACAGTGTGAGGTTACCCTGCGGGTCAGAGAATATACGACTCTGACATGCTAAAGGCTTTTTCTAAGGGCTTCATACTCATGTTAAACGACCACTATATCTGTGGCGCATGTAGTATTAGAATTCCTATAGTCCATATTTTACGGCCCTTTATCTTTTGATGCGAAGGCAGAAGTAAGTTTGGAAGAGGTCTCAAGCTCTTTGTTTTACATGAAGTCAAGAGCACTATGGCAAATTTTAAAAATTTTATGTAGGTCTGGAGATAAGCTCAAGTTTTAGAATGACGACTATTTAGAACTGTTGAGTGACTAGCACATCCCACTTCGCTCCAGTGATCAACAAATCCATCCATCCATCAGTGACATTCATTGCCGCCGGTATTTTGTATCTGATCACGATCCAGAAGAGCAGTATGCTAACCACATGCTCCTCCATAAAGTGACGTCTATCGTCTGACGATGACGAGGCGGCCGATCGGTACCTTTGGAACTTCAGAGGAATGATTGGACGGAGTTAGGTAGTTAGGTGGTATTTTATATAATCCTCACAATCATCACTCGTGCAGAGATGCCTATCTAAGACGTGTTATTTACAATGACGTGTCACATGGGATGTTTATAGCAAAAAAATATTCATTTACAGTAAATCGTGACAGTCTGTAATATCAACTGACCACGTTACGTACAATCAGTTAGCTCTCAGACTTTACTGCTTTGCGTGCTATGCCACTGCAATATAACGTGGCTCACCTTTACAGTACCCCGAACAGCAACCAAGTTGTTCTCCAGTCGTAGACCCTCGTCTTTCTCCCCTCCCAAACACTGGGAGAAAAACTTCTTCATGCGGCGGAACATTGCTGTAACGATAACAAACAGCACATTAGACATGACCAGAACGTGTCTACGAGTAAGTTTTGCAGCAATGTCTCACAACTCGATCGCAAGAAAAACCTGGAACCGTGACGACATGTCTGTAACCTTAGCTTTTGTAAAAAAGCAGCTGCTTGCATCAAAAACGACATGTACAGTCTATATAATTGATTGAGCTTATACATTTTTTACTAGTCGAGAATTAGTTACTTTAATTTAGTCTCAGTAATTCGTAGAGCATGAGTCAAAACAATAACATTTATTCGAAGTTTAGCAATCGCGTGTTCATTAAGTGGTACTTTTACTCTGAAGAGAATAAATTTGTTTTGATAGCAACTAGCTGAAGGCGTATCTATTAGACTAAATTTAATTAGCAAGTCATTACAATACTACAATAGTTTCAGATATACAGCTGCTTCGCCGGCCTGTGTGGCCGTGCGGTTCTAGGCGCTTCAGTCTGTAACCGCGTGACCGCTACGATCGCAGGTTCGAATCCTGCCTCGGACATGGATGTGTGTGATGTCCTTAGGTTAGTTAGGTTTAAGTAGTTCTAAGTTGTAGGGGACTGATGACCACCGATGTTAAGTCCCATAGTGCTCGGAGCCATTTGAACCATTTTTTATACAGCTACTTCAGATATTACAACTTCAGATTTTGTCATCTATTACAGCATGATATGCGGAATATCTTCCCCTGGGGCAGGAACAAGAATTTGTTTTTTATGTGTGTTGGTGGTGGGATGAAGTTACTAATTAATAAACAACGCTACAATCTGATGGCTATACCTTCCGCGGTATATGACGTGAATACGATTTTTACGGCTATCCTTATTACCGAGTCAGTATATTATCTCAGGGCTGCACTGTCCCTTCTTTGTGTCAGTCATCGAGAACCCTACATCTAAATTACACTTCATTGCCATGTGAGCTAAACAGTAATGTGTACGACGTAATAACTATATCTGTGGTTGAAATTTACCCACCGGATTCTACACGAAGAAAACTTAAAAATAGGTTATAAACAGCTAATAGGTTTAACATTCGACAGTGCTCCAAGATATTAACTGTACTTCCTTAAGTGACAGGAAAAGATAATATTTTTGCTACAAATCCATGTAAACTTAGTATGACACTACACAACCGGAACCTGTTTACGACTTTTCTTTTTCACCGACGGCAGAAGATAAAAGCATGAACCAACGATAGGACATACCGTATGTATGTGTAATCGAAAAGGAGAGTGATAGGTGACACCATTCTATTTGTGAAACTAAGCTATAAATTTGAGAATACATGAATCCAGCAGTTGAACATTGGCAAAAACTCAGTGAGGATATCTCTCTCTACAAGTCAAGCATTTTCGGAACTTTCTGAAGTTGCATTACATATTAAAAAAATGTACTGGAATGTAAATCAAGGACTGTTTTCCTTTTCCAATTCAGTTCCATTACTAGTAACATTTTGCGAAGTCACATCACACTATTTCGTAATGCTACAGTATTCTGATACTTCTCCACTACATACATAGTCATCTAAAAGCTTGTTCAAAGTTCTAATTGCAGATGTATACTGAAAATAAATACGTGACAAATCAATGGCTCTTGCCTCTTGGTGGGTATAGTCTATATACCTCGCTTCTGAAACAGAGCGTTCGCTTCATTCAAAGCTTCTAGAGCTCCCCAAGAACTTGTTCTCGAAACACAAAATCCAACACTATAACGCCTGAATCAAAATTATAGAATCTTTTACTCCAGAACTCAAGAAACTAATTCGTTTCGATACTTCAACTACTCCTGAGAAAACGGAAGTCATTATTATGCAATGGTCCACCACAGTTAAAGTGATTTTTGTTAGCAAACCCTGCGATCAACATTAGGCAGCAACCTCGATAACTGCAGAGAACAACGTTGTACTGGAACGTCGATATCAATGGCTAAACAAGAACTGCAATGAAAATTTTCAGTAATTTGAATCTATGTAAGACGATATAATCATGTTTTAGCACTGACAAATATGCAGCGGAGTCTTGAATGTTGAAAACGTTCGTACAGTTAATAAACTCCCAAGTGATCTAACAGTTAACAGTACTCAGAGATAGTGCTTTAATTTCCTTAAGCTACAGGGAAGTAAGAATCTCATATTATTGTGCCAAGTCAACTCTGTATAACTCTACACAGTTGTAACCAGTTTCCTACGTGTTTTCCTCTTCGCAGACGGAAGATAATTCTAGCAGTATAACCCTGCAACGATCATAGGCAATATGTAAGTGTAATCGACGAAACAGGAAGATTGGTTACACTGTTTTCATTGTGAAAGTAAAAATTAATGTAAATAGAGACCGCTCCGAGTCTACCACAGCAACCACAGAAAACTTTTACTAACAGTCCGATTATATTATTGGAGAAGGCGATAACAAGATAGACTATTACGGTCGAAAACAAAAATAAATAAAAAATTGTAGCGGAGGCGTTGTGCAGCTTTAATGAATGTTAACAACTGTATTGTGCAATAGACAGCTACGACGGTACGTTTCATTAGGGACCATCGAACTAGGTCTAAAATCAGACCATAATCGATCCCGAAAACCTTCTCAGCTATGCTTTCACGTATATTGCAATAGCAGTTATCAAACGTAGATAGCTCGACCATTGGAATTATCTGTATAGACATTGCATTGGTAAAAATGTCTATAAAGTTAAATGGACAATAATGGACATGACAAGTTAATGTCAATGACGGAACACTGTACATCCGGAATTGCTATTCCTATTACGCAAGTTCATAGTTGAGTTCGTTTTTAGGCTTGATGATGGTCTGATCCTCGACCGAAACATACATTCTCTCATAAAATGTACCGTTATAGCTGTGATTGCATAATGCAGTTCTTTCGAAGAGCATATAAAATGAAAGTAACGTCACTGCTGCAGAAACTGACTGGGCAGAAACAAAAAGTAAAAGTTTATAAAGCTAAGATCAATATAACGAAAAAATCGAATAATATCTTACACAAATTCCTCTAGAAGAAACTCAACGGAAATATAACGAAGACACAAAATTTGATTCCAATAATTCGCTTAATCTACACAGATTAAACGAAGACAAGGATACCAATCACACATCCACAAAGTAACAACATAATAGAAAAATAACATGCACAAATTCTTCCAGAATGAACCAAAAGAAAATGTACGCTGCACCTATATAGCACTAACAAAGACAGCAATACCACACACATCCACATAAAACGACATAATCGATAAATAACACACTGGATCTATTCCATAATAAACCAAAAAATTGTAAACCCCCCAAAAAAACAAAAAAAAAGAAAAGACGCACAAGAAAACTCCATATAACTACGACTTTATCGAAAAATAACACACACAAATTCCTCAAGAATAAACAGAACGAAAATAAATTCAAAAATTTGGTATCACACTACAAACGAACGTTAACAGGTCAAAAAGTACCATAGAACAAAACGAATCACACATCAAAAGCGCGAGCCACTGGCAACAACAATAAGAACCCTACAAAACAATCGATTTCATATACGCTCCCCTTCAGCGGCGTCACATTCGATAAAAAGCAGCCAACTATTAATAAGTTAAAAAATTATGACTAACATTACTACTCGTTCCTCTCACTACAACTTCTACAATGTACTTAGGTTCACGGCTAACACCACCGTAGACAATTCTCCCATATTACAAAAATAGCTAAAGAATTGCAACAATCAACATGATAAAAATTATCATTAATCACTTCACTCACAAAAATTTATCTTCTGCTCTTAAGGTACTGCCTAACCTCACCATCGTATATCGTGCGAAATACAGAAAGAAACAGTTAAATATATGTCAGAAAAAAAAGAAACATTAGTCGCTAATAGTTTCTCCATTGATAATACAACCTGTGGCCTCAAGTTACCCCCTCCCTCCAATAAACAACACCATCGTATATCACGACACATTTGCAATAAACAGCATATTTTACAAACTTTGTAAATTACAATAGTAATTAACACAAACACAGATAGCATTTAATAACAGACCGCTTACACGCTCTGCAACGTAAAGTCATGACGCCAAGAGGACGTCATGGGTGAAACCACACGGATAGAATCTGAAAGAGCACTTGACAAAGTTGTCACTGTTGAACTAAGCTGTTAATTTGAGCATACGTGATGAATGCACATGAAGTTAAAAAAATTAAGTGTAGAGGTCTAACTCTACAACTAACCACCTGACGTTTGAAACCCCATAAAAAATTAAAACGAAATGCTATTTCACGTTATTACAGTTAAGAACTTCATATTCCGTAATCACACCACACTCCTCCACATGCTTCAATTTTCCAGTACTTCTCCACTAATACACATTCATTTAATAGCTTTTGAGATATTCTTACTCGAGATGACTGTGTATACTCAATTAATATACAAAGGTAAATCAACAGCTCATACCTACTGCGGGTACGATGCAGCTGGCCTCAGAAGCCGGCGTTCGCTTCGCTGAGAGCTTCTAAAGCTCCTCAAGAACTTTAAAATGTTTCGCTAGATGTGCTCGAAGCACAAAATACAACACTGCAATACTTAATTCACAACAGAAGCTTCGTACACTCAATAACTCGCAGAACGAATTCGTATGAATACTTCGAGTACTCTAGAGAATACGGAAGTAGTTGCTAGGCAACGGTCCACAATGGTTCAAGAGACATGGCATTGTTGTTAGCATTCACTGTGATGAACATTAAGTAGCAACCCCGGTAACTACAGAGCACATCACTATATAGAGACGTCGATATCCATGGTTAAATAAGAACAGCATTTAAATTTTAAACAATTTAAATCTATGTAAGACGAAATAACCATGTTTTGGGATCGAAAGATATCCAGAAGTATCTAAATGATGAAACCGCCCGAATAGCCTATAGATTCCCATTGGAATTCTTATTTAGCAGTTCGAGGTGCGTGAGAAGAGTAATGAGACTGACAATACTCTGAGGGATCTGGCCGCGCTGTGTTGTTCTACTGCTGTAAAGAACGGTTTGCAATCTCTTCTAGTTGCTGAGTACGCCGTCACATGGTTTTTGAAAGCGCCATCGGGGAAGTTGTGTTTTTGGTGCGTGTTGTAAAAGTGGAAAAGTGTAATTTAGAGCAATGTTATGCCATCAAGTGTTAAACTTGGGGCACCAGCGAGAGTGATCCTCTTAGAATTGAAACAACCCTATGGGGAACATTCCTTATCAGTAGTCCAAGTTTCTGTGTGGCACAAATCATTTCTGGAAGGCCGAGAACACGTTGAAGATGGACCTCGTTCAGGGTAGACCTTCACCTTATAAAATCGACGAAAACGTCGAACGTATGCGTTCTCTTGTGACATCAGACCGGTGTGTAAAAATAAAGGTGATGGATGACATGGTTAAACATTTTCAGCATGCATCAAATTTGCATCGGAGTTTTGCACGTGCGAAAGATTTATGCCAAACGGTGCCATAAAACCTCACAACTGAGCAGGAGGAGAATGGAAGAAATGTGTGCGTTGTCCTCTTGCGAGAATTGCCCATGGCCACGAATGGTACAGTTGTATAATCACAGGTTATGAATCCTGAATTTCAAAGTACGATCCTGAGACCAAGTGGCAGAGTGAGGAGTGGAACACTGTGGAATCTCCTCGACTGAAATGAGCTCGAATCATGAAGTCAAAGGCGGAAGCAAAACTGATTTGCTGTTATGACAGATTTGCTTTTTTCCACATGGATTTGTTCATCCAGGACAAACCGTCAAACAGCTGTGTTACAACGATGTCCTGGAAAAGCTCAGGAAAGAGGTGAATCGCGGGCCTGAGTGGCCGTGCGGTTCTAGGCGCTACAGTCTGGAACCGGGCGACCGCTACGGTCGCAGGATCGAATCCTGCCTCGGTCATGGATGTGTGTGACGCCCTTAGGTTAGTCAGGTTTAAGTAGTTCTAAGTTCTAGGCGACTGATGACCTCAGAAGATAAGTCACATAGTGCTCAGAGCCATTTTTGAAAGGGGGGAATCGAGTAAGATCAAACATTGCAGATTGGACGGCGCATCATGATAACGCCCCATGCCACATGGCCACTTCCATCACGGATTTTTTGACTTCAAAAGGCATTCCTGTTGTTCCACAGACCCCCCCCCCCCCCATTCACAGAATCGCGGTAACTGTGACTTGTTTTTTTTCCAATTTTGGAAGATGTCTTAAAAGGATTTCATTTTGGGACTCTGGAGAATATTTAAGAGCATATGACCGACATGGGAAATGCCCTACCAGTTGAAGGCTTTCTACGCTTCTACCGATACCGAGGAACAACGACTTCGCCGGCCTATAGCTGCCGATGGGAACTAATTTGCAGGAGACATTATTGTCGTTTGAAAGAAATATGACCTTGGTATATTAGAAATCAGTCTCACTGCTTTTCTCACACGCCTCCTACTCCAAGATATTGATTCACATATCTTGCGTAACAGAAGAGAAACACTCTTTTGTTAAGCTGCCAGCTTCCCTCGATACGATGCAATGCACTTGCCAGGAGTTCCAAAATAAATTTTTCTTCACACACGGAAAAAAATTCCAGCAACACTAATCTCCAGCATCGCAGGGAGTACGTGTACGTAATTCACAAGAGAGAAAGATTGCTTACACCGTCATCATTGTGGAACTAAGCAATTAATTTGATAATACATGAGGCATGGGCACGAACTTCGCCAAAAACAAAGTACAGAAATCTGCCTCTACAAGTAAACATCCAACCTTTGAAACTACATAAAAAAGTAAAACAATGTTCTATTTCACACTGAATACCGTTAATAACGGCATGTTCTGAGATGATACCACACTCCAGCACCCGCATCAATTTCCCAGTACTTCTCCGCTATATACTCAGCCATTAACAAGTTTATACGATATTCTGTATGACAAATAAATAGGTGGTAGTTAAATCAACGGCTCATACCTCTTGCAGCACAACGCAGCTCGCCTCTGAAGCTGGGCGTTCGCTTTTCTGAAAGCTTCTAAAGCTCCTCAAGAACTTTAAAATGTTTCGCTAGATGTGCTCGAAACACAAAATGCAAGACTGCAATAATTACTTCACAAATGAAGCTCCTTACACTCAATAACTCGCAGAACGAATTCGTATGGATACTCCGAGTACTCCAAAGAATACGGAAGTAATTGCTACGCAACGGTTCACAACGCTTTACGTGAGATGGCATTGTTGTTTACATACCCAATATCCTCCCCTGGTAGCTGAGTGGTCAGCGCGACGAAAGTCATACCTAAAGACCCGAGTTCGATTCACGAATGTGTCGGGAGATTTTCTCCGCTCAGTGACTGGGTGTTGCGTTGCCCTTATCATCGTTATTTCATCCCCATGGACACTCAAGTCGTCGAAGTGGCGTCAACTCAAGAGACTTGCACCAGGCGAATGGGAGGCCCAAGCCACACGGCATTTCCATTTTAACAGTAAACCGAAATCCCAGTAAAGCAATATCGTTTAGCAACGTGGATATAAATGTTAGTCAACCACTGAAACAAAATATTATATAAGTCAATTGTACATTTCAACTTCTCATAAAATAGCATCGAAGCATAACGACGTCGAATGCTGATGCCCTCGATCCCGCTTTTAGTCTGGTATTGAAATGTTATGTCACGCGTAAAAATTGATTCCTTCAGCGCATGTGACTTCCACCAGATTCGACGTCCGTTTGTGTGATTCCACTAATTGTTTCCTAGTGAAGTGATTTTCTATATTGAAACCTCGTTGTCAAGGGAAGGCCGTAATCATTTACTATTGGTTGCCTTTAACAGTTACACACATTTATTATTAAAGAAGTAGTTCCAGACTCAACATTAAATTAAAAAGTACCACGCTTTATTAATGAAGGAATAAACGACAGTGTAAGTAATAGTGTTTTCAGTGCGTTACAATTTAGCAAATCACAATAAAATGCTGATACTGATAACGTTGAAAAAGAAAAAAACAAGGCACTGTGATGATGACTGAAGGCCTTACACTCCAAGAAAGACAGTAAATTAAGAATGTTTAAGAACTCGCTGCAATTACAACCTACAGGTATTGAAATATTAAAAGTAATAGCCCACAAAGGCTTACTGCTAAAACAGAAATATCGAATTAATTTTTCAGAGCAAATGACCACAATCATGACTGAAGGCCTTACACGCCAGGAACGGCAATTATATAAAAAATTTAGAAACCTACTGTGAAACAGCAAATAAAAGCAAAGGTTAATTAAAAGAAACAAGCAATTGACCACGAAACAGGTGAAATAATATGATGGTAATCTTGTAACACAACCCTTACACTGATACAGTCTGGCCTGCAACGGAGGGTGGAAACCTACAAACAGCACCAACGCAAGCACCAGCACGGCTCATATACCCTTCGATTAATCTCCTCATCGCGAAAATGGAAGACTTGCCAATGGGACGCATCACATGTCTCATACATATTTTTATTGCCCTCGTCCATGTTTTTACTACTTTGCCAATACAATCAAATTATAAATTGAACGAGTGTCCTTTTTATACAGGGTGGTCCATTGATAGTGACTGGGCCAAATATGTCAGAAAATAAGCATCAAACGAAAAAAACTACAAAGAACGAAACTCGTTTAGCTTGAAGCGGGAAACCAGAGGGCACTATGGTTGGCCCGCTAGATGGCGCTGCCACAGGTCAAACGGATATCAACTGCGTTTTTTAAATAGGAACCCCCATTTTTATTACATATTCGTGAAGTACGTAAAGAAGTATGAATGTTTTAATTGGACCACTTTTTTCCCTTTATGATAGATGGCGCTGTAATAGTCACAAACGAATAAGTACGTGGTATCACGTAACATTCCGCCAGTGCGGACGGTATTTGCTTCGTGATACATTACCCGGGTTAAAATGGACCGTTTACCAACTGTGGGAAACGTCGATATAGCGTCGATGTATGGCTATTGTGATCAAAATGTCCAATGAGCATGTGCTATGTATGCTGCTCGGTATCCTGTCGACATCATCCAAGTGTCCGGACCATTCGCCGGATAGTTGCGTTATTTAAGGTAACAGGAAGTGTTCAGCCACATGTGTAACGTCAACTACGACCAGCAACAAAATATGAAGCTCAAGTAGGTGTTTTAGCTGCTGTCGCCGCCTAACCGCACATCAGTAGCAGACAAATTGCGCGAGAATCGGGACTCTCAAGAACGTCGGTGCTGAGAATGCTACATCAACATTGATTGCACCCGTACCATATTTCTATGCACCAGGAATTGCATAGCGACGACTCTGAACGTCGTGTACAGTTCTGCCACTGGGCACAAGAGAAATTACGGGACGATGACAGATTTTTTGTACTCGTTCTATTTAGCGATGAAGCGTCATTAACCAACAGCGGTAACGTAAACCGGCATTATATGCACTATTGGGCAACGGAAAATCCACGATGGCTGCGACAAGTGGAACATCAGCGACCTTGGCGGGTTAATGTATGGTGTGGCTTTATGGGAGGAAGGATAATTGGCCCCCATTTTATCGATGGCAATCTGAATGGTGCAATGTATACTGATTTCCTACGTAATGATCTACCCATGTTACTGCAAGATGTTTCACAGCATGACAGAATGGCGATGTACTTCCAACATGATGGATGTCCGGCACAATCTCGCGTGCGATTGAAACGGTATTGAAAATCGTATTTCATGACAGGGGGATTCGTTGTCGAAACACCATACCATGGCGCGCACGTTCACCGGATCTGACGTCCCCGGATTTCTTTCTGTGGGAAAAGTTGAAGGATATTTGCTATCGTGATCCACCGACAACACCTGACAACATGCGTCAGCGCATTGTCCATGCATGTGCGAACATTACGGAAGGCGAGCTACTCGCTGTTGAGAGGAATGTCGTTACACGTATTGCCAAATGCATTGAGGTTGACGGACATTATTTTGAGCATTTATTGCATTACTGTGGTATTTACAGGTAATCACGCTGTGACAGCATGCGTTATCAGAAATGATAAGTTCACAAGGGTACATGTATTACATTGGAACAACCGAAATAAATTGTCCAAACGTACCTACATTCTGTATTTTAAGTTAAATAACCACATTATTAATTTGTCTAAAAAACACCGCTAAAATTTTATACAGAATGACAAACATAGATCATTTCTGCGATGTATTACGCACAATACAAAGATGCTATCCCATTCTTCACTTGAGGGAAATTTGGTGAAAATGGATGAAACCATTGAGAAGTAATATGTACCTAATGTTCTGAAAACGTAGTTTCGAGAAAATGAGAAAGGAACATTCACAGTGTTTTTGACGCATCGTATGCCTCTTTCCGAACATTCCAGCAGCATTATCTTCCTGGCCAGCTGCTTCTTTACCATCTGTAGACTTCTTCAGGGGCCTTTTCCTTACACTGGCTTCCACAGCTTCAACTACTCGCTGACGATCTACGGCAGTCAGAGCAGCTATCCCATTATTTCCTGGCTGGATGCCTAATTTGTCCATTACTTTTATCCTGATGGTTACACCATCATTGAAACACATGACAGCATCCATCGCACCCATTTTGAGTACTGTCAATCCAAAAAAACTCCTTTACTACTTTAAGTGCCTCATTTCCTAATCTAATTTCCTCAGCATCACCCGACTTAATTCGACTACAATCCATTATCCTCGTTTTGCTTTTGTTGATGTTCGTCTTACACCCTCCTTTCAAGACACTATCCATTCCGTTCAACTGCTCTTCCAAGTCCTTTGCTGCCTCTGACAGAATTACAATGTCATCGGCGAACATCGAAGTATTTATTTCTTCTCAATGGATTTTAATTTCTACTCCGCATTTTTCTTTTGTTTCCTATACTGCTTGTTCAATATACAGATTGAATAGCATCGGGGAGAGGCTACAACTCTGTCTCACTCCCTTCCCAACCACTGCTTCCCTTTCACGTCCCTCGACTCTTATAACTGCCATCAGGTTTCTGGACAAATTGTAAATAGCCTTTCGCTCCCTATATTTTACCTCTGCCACCCCCAGAAAATGAAAGAGAGTATTCCAATCAACATTGGCAAAAGCTTTCTCTACATATACAAACGCTAGAAATGTAGGTTTGCCTTTCCTTCATCTTTCTTCTAAGATAATTTGTAAGGTCAGTATTGCCTCACGTGTTCCAGTATTTCTACGGAATCCAAACTGATCTTCCCCGACGGTGGCTTCTACCAGTTTTCCATTCGCCTGTAAAGAACTCGCGTTAGTATTTTGCAGCTGTGACTTATTATACGATTGACTTTGTCTCGAATAATCCATTCTCCGCTCATTAAGATCAGAGATTCTGTCAGTGAAGCATTCATTCAATTCATTGAATTCTACAATGCTGCTGACAATGTCCTTCTCGATTGAGAGGGCTGCTACTGCTCTTAGCAGCTGCTGACTTATAGCGTGAAGCAGAAAACCTTCAGGTCCGCGTCAGACGATGTCGCCGGTATGGTAACAGTCATTTTCAGGAGTTTCCTTGTCTGACTACAATATTTCTGCAAATCATTTAAGAATAGGGATTCCAGAAATTTCTAAACTCATTCCTCGTGTTTGATATCAGAACTTTTGTTCTCAGTTTACTGCCTTCAAGGATTGGATTTATTTTGCAAGACGCCTATAGCAATGTTTGCAGAAAGTGACCTGCATACAACACACACTATTCGGAATGAAATAAATTTGCAGCAGCTCTCTGCATGTGGAAATCATGTCAGATACGTTAGCTCGATTATATTTTTGCAGTCCTCTACCCCTTGTTGTACACACAGAGGCTCAACTATTCATTTTTGGAATTGGCTGTACAATGCTGCATGATTGTAAATACAGAAAACCAAAATTGGAATGCTGGTGCCTTCATTTCAGACGTTACACTGTTGCTGAAATAATTATAGTAGTTTGTCGAGGTGGAATCTCAGTTTTCTCCAGGCATTCTACAAGTCACTATTTTCATACACAACTTGCACAGTTCTTGATTTAAAATTCCACGTTGAGTAGGAAACATGGCAGAATTTCTTACTCAGTATGTCAATTACACACTGTGATGAATGTAGGAAAAACTAAGAAACTCACTAAAGTCAACGAATTATCTTCTAACGTCCCTATTTGCCTCTCTGCATAGGTTAAAATCAGATCCTGCGTTTCGGCATAAAAGTGAACTACATAGGCATGTTCAAAATGTTTATTCAAAAGAGTCTGTGCCCCTGAAAGACGACCACTCATGACACCTGTGCAATTGTAGCTCTGAGAAATAACTATACTCTGATTTCTCGAAGCGATTATCCTAAAGTTTTTGAACTCTGTTCGCAAGGTGTCTTGAATGTCAAAGACCTTGCTACAGATATCACGTTAGAGGAAACATATCTGACTATTATGATAAAAAGTGAAATTGTTGAAATCTCACTGTCGTACCTGCGCTAACTGGTACAGAATCAGTGACAGCTATTTCCTTTTTTGCTCTGACATAGTAAACAGCCATCATACAAGAAAGAATAAAATTTTGAATATGTTTACATGTGCCTTTGAAAACAGCAGCCTTCTACAGATGATCGTTACTTACAGTATCAGGTCCAGCTGCGAAACCTAAATGAAATCTAGAAGACGTTGGGAAATTCCTGGATTTGATGAGTTGCTGCATCCATAATTTCCAAGAAGTGCAAGCTCAGAAACACATTAAACTACAACAGATCACAGAGTGTGTAACGATATTGGCGAATCTGATCATTGTGCCTAGAACCTGTGTATCGGGGGAGTGACTGATGCATGCACAGTGACAGATGGTCTGGAAGCGGTTTCATTCGGGTACGTAGTTCCAATTTTCAACCACCAGAGAACATTAGTGCACAGACACATTCAAGAAAGAGGTCAAGAGCACGTTTTTGCGAATTATTCTGTTTATTTCCTGAAGCCCTTTTGTTTATTTATCTCTGTACAGTTTTGTATATGCTTTTAGTAGTGTCAGTGATGCGCGATTGTGGTCTAAAGTAAACATGTAGATCACTGCTCCACTGAAGGACGTTGTACGATGGGGAATTTTTTTAACATAATATGTCAAGTAAGTTAATGGTAAAAGGAAAGCTAATTCGAGTGCAAATGAGAATAGTTAATAACTTAAAGTATAAACAAAATATCAGAATGCTAAATATTTATTTCGGGAAAAAGTACAGTTCGAAAGCATGTTATTTGTCGATTGGTTGGTCATGAAAAGCGCGGACTAACAAGAGAGAATAATGTTTTTCTATTGGCCTTAAAGAAAACTGACCAATCAGAACAGAGTATTCTTCGTTCCTCATTTCTCTTGGAGATACAGAAAGCTTTCAGCAGTCTAGAGTACTCGGAGCACAACCTTTCAATTCTACGGTCGTGTGTGGTAAGAGCTCCGAAGTAAGTTATAATTTGCCGGTGTGTGTGTGTTTGAGGTTTACGGGCGCTAAACAGCGGGGTCATCAGCGCCCAAATTTGCCGGTTATCGTTGTGCTACACTCCTCAAAAGTGCTTTAAGGTGAAGGCAATGTGCTTTTCAGAATGTAGGGATTTTTAAACAATTTACTGTATGAGAAAAGACAGTAATTCCTCGTGGCATATTGAGCAGATTGGTGACTAAAAACTTGCGTGCATTAGACACCGAAAACTTAATAGCATGGCGAGCATTTTCATTTAAGAGCAATCCTTGCTTAGTGCTTAGTAGATTTCGGGAAATACGTTAAGATAAACTTGCTAACGTGAATGAAAGTATTTTACGCATACATTGTTAAGACTAGCACGGTCTTAGAAGTGTACGTATACAATATAAGTGTTAAGAATATAGCAAAGTTTCGCCAGTACTGCCACCTTTCACTCGAAATTAAGACCTTTTCCCGATTCTTGGAGTAGTTACGTAGTATGCTGCCCGGTGCGAATTGAAATACCGTAGGATTCCGCTCGGCTTTCATACCGCCGATCTGCTGCAGTGAGTTCACTGGTAGCTGCAGATAAAGGACGGAAAGAGCCGCGCCGCCGTAGTGTCTTCCCACTGGCTGCCTACAAGCTCTATCTAGTTGTTGTGTAAAACCACTTTCCCTAAAATATTGTGATCTGGACAAATCCGTCTTTTTCTCTTTTGTCTTCTGTGACAAATGTCTGAAATCATCAACGCCTCATAACTAAGTACTTTTCTGTCATAGAGGCAGAAGAATGGATGATTTTAAATTTAATATTTTTATGTACTGTAGTATTCTGTCAGATGAATATTTCTGTGGGATCCACTGCTCCGCTTGCCACAAGAAAAACCGACGCTTGCTCGTACTTTGTTCATTAAACGAGAGTGCGACAGGGCGAAGTGAAGGAAAACAGCATTAACCTGGGTCTCGTTCTCTTCTGCTCTATCTCTTATTGACGATGATATTGAACTGAATGTCTCTGGATGTCTGTTTGTGCAATCCGTAATAATTTTTGTAGAAAATCTTCCTCTATCTCGAAGAAGGTCGTAATGCGTGATCATGAAACATGTTCCACATTTCCAGAACCGAACGGAGTCAGTGCTGTAGGCCAATAACTATGTGTGTTTGTTGAAAACGCGGTTGACCTGCCCTTTTTTCCTGCCGCTTAGGGCCTTTCGTTGGCCAACTAACTACGAGAAGTTGCTGTTCAAAGAGGAGCTATGACCAGTACTCCATTCTTCGGCTGCGTATATTCCTGTGTGTGATTTCTGATCTAGGGGTACTAGAAATTTGCGTACAGTAAACGTATCCCATGGCTCACCACATGTAAGTTCTCATAGCTCTGCGTGATAGTAAGGAACTGGTACGATTGAAAGTGGGCGTTAATGTTAGACTGGAAAAGTTAATTTGAGCTATTGCTTCTTGGATTATTCACTTGTTAGTAAGTTGGCAACACCAGGGATCGTTTCAAAAACAACAGCATTTTGCAAAAATAAAAGCTCTAAGCACTATGGGACTTAACTTCTGCGGTCATCAGTCCCCTAGAACACACATCCATGCCCGAGGCAGGACTCGAACTTGCGACCATAGCGGTAGCGCGGTTCCAGACTGTAGCTAATAGAACCGCTCGGCCACCCCACCCGGCAGAATTTTGCACAAAAGCAACAAAATTCAGAGCTTAGCGCTGTGCGGTGAACAGAGGAACGAGTTTATTGGTATAGAGCCTTCCGACAACATACACCCAAAGCGAAAACTATGGGAACGTAAAACTGCATGCGTCTCGGAGGGACATATATTCCTCATCAGATGCCTCCTGTATTACAAGCATCGAGATGTCTACCGCCAACAGGATGAAACGGAAAATTGTATCAACTGCAGAGGCTGATGGTTGTTTCAGTAGACAACATTCTGTCGCCACGATACAATCATCGTCAGTCACTGCAGTGAAGAACTGCAGTACTATGGTGTTAATTTAACGATTAAAATAAACTGACTTGGGAAAGAAAGAATGCAAGTGATGTGACAAAACAGTAATTGTCTCGACCTGAAACTGCGATATCACCTGTCGGGCTTGAACTGTGACGTATTGGAGTTGTGACGTGGGGCCATCACACGTCTGCGGAGCGTTGGTTTGTTTTCGTTAGGGACGTTTGTATTGTCACCTTATGCTGTGTTTGTAGTCTATATTGGATATGTACATAGTGGTGCAAATTTTGATGGAATGAGCATGTAACTGAATCAACCAGTTTAGTTACCTAAGAGAAAGATGATTTTACGGTGTTCTCCGTTTACGCTCCTAATCAACTACAGTTTAAACGTTATCTTTGGTTGTCTTGGTACACAGTGATTACAACTTATGTGAACTTCGGCACATATTTTTTTCAAAGGTGAGCCAACCTATAATGTAATGAAATTAATAACTTAGCGAATACTAATAGTAATATTACTGATATAAGGAACGCTGACAGATGGACAATAAAGAAAAACGAATGTCTTCAGAAGGTTATGGTAAATGAAGACTGGTTATTCTAACGTAAAGTGTGAAGAACGTGATGTTAGTAATTGAAAGCAATGTACAATGATGTAGCAGAACTAGTTGAGTTGGGTTGCCTACAGAATGAAGGCGCCAGATCCAGTTTAGCGCGTAACAACTCACACAAAAAGTATTTAAGAGTAATTTCAGGGATTTTGCAATTTTCTGTTGAGCTGTATTGGTGAACACATGTTACTGCATTTTGTCCATCTCACAATCTAAACCTTTCTGTATCGGTATTGGAGTATTCGTTGTTGTTACCATATTTCGTTAACTTTCGCGATATTTGCTACTTGTACTGGTATTACTTTTTCGCTTTCTATACTGATATTTCTTTTTGTTTTCTGTATTGGTGTCTGGCTTTTAAGTTAGTTCATATATTAATAGAGTGATAATTTCGATACCAGTTGAATTTATCTAATCTGATGCTTTACTTTTGCATTTTCGATGCAGACCTCTGCATGCTATTCTTCATCGTATTCTTGCGGTTGTTTTGTTTTGTATACGCCAGTATTTTTGGGGCTCTGTGGCTTTTACTTGAGAATATAACTCCCCAGATTCCCCTTCAGGCCCAATATTTATTATTTCGAATTTTTAAGTTTCTGAATTGATTTTTATATTTTGGATTTATAGGAACTGTTGAATATGACGTCCTAATCGCCATTTTTAAATCAAAGTTGTGTTGCATCTTGAGGCTAGTGATGATGTTGTTTATCAAAGTGGACGGGTGTTATCGAAGGCTCTCGTCTTCCCCAATAATTCACCATACTTGAGACACAGTGCCGTACCCCCGGCCGCGAGAGTTCGCCCCTGTTTGGTCTTAGGAGGGGAGGGGCGCACACAGCGCCAGCTGTCACCTCCACATGAAATCACGCCGGCCACAGCTGTTATTCAGTTTAATAAAGACGTAATGCGTTTTTACGTCGCAGGCTGACAGTTTTTGGACGGGTGAAGTAAATGCATCTGTTAAACGCTCGAGCGATGTGATGTGGTGCTGTAACGACATAACAACACAAGTTTTCACCCCAGATGTAAGCATTCCCGTTATACAGTAGTAGGCAAGCATAAGTTCTCTACATTCTCTAATTTCCTGCAGGCGATATTATCGAGTGCGCTACTGCCGAGGCACCCATGTTGATTAGTTTGATTATGTTTAGAGCGAAGATAACAGAATATCTTGTAGTAGTGAATCCTGTCGTAGGTGATCTGCAGATGAGCAGGATGAAGCCAGTGCATTGTCGACTTGGACTACTCTTACATGGGCTGAGTTACTTACGAGAGTGTATACTGTGGAAAGTCATTTAGACTTCTTATGGGAATTTTGTGGATTGTCACCGAGAGACGTGTGTGGAACTCTTTTGAAAACGACCAACGTTTATTTCCCGTTTTAATTATAGGACTATGCTACGAAATGTACGAATCTAGTACGATCAGGAAAAACACGTAGTTCGTTAGATGCCAACTGGCGATACATCAGGGTATTATTTTGGTCCCGTCCTGGGTTGAAGAACACACGCTACTAGTCACTGTTACAGAAAGTTATTTAAGTTTAATTACTGTTGGCGATTACTTTGATTTTTGCAGTGTTATGTGTTATGTGATTGTTGTGAATTTTACAAAATGCAGTAGCTTTGATTTCACAGTTTGGCTTAGGAGGCCAAAAGTTTCCTTGTGAGACGCTCACGGTTTCCCTGAGAGATAGCTACAGAGTATCCGACAGTCGCAGAGGAGGAGTGCTCCAAGCTGCAACTGATTTGGAAATTATTGTATAGTTCGACATACTTTGACACTCGACAGCAAGGCCGGCCGGGGTGGACGAGCGGTTCTAGGCGCTACAGTTGGATCCGAGCGATCGCTACGGTCGCAGTTTCAAATCCTGCCTCGGGCATGGTTGTGTGTGATGTCCTTAGGTTAGATAGGTTTAAGTAGTTCTAAGTTCCAGGGGACTGATGACCTTAGCAGTTAAGTCCCATAGTGCTGAGAGCCATTTGAACCATTTTTTTCGACATCAAGACGTCTCAACATTCCATTTATTGTGATGGAAACAGGAACTATTTGCAGTAAAAGTTGTTATATATGACCTAGTTAACGAATAATAACTTACTACGCGTACATAATGTTGTTAAGTAAAAGTGCAACTGTATTTGTTACATGGGAATTTTTCAGATTCTAGTAAAATAATACAAATAAGTGTAGCCATTCTGAAACTAAGACCGTATTTGAGCTCATAAATCCAACAAAGAAATGTTCTCAAGCTGTACTGGAGCGTTCTCATATAACGAGTTCTGACAGCTGCCATCTAACAACTTTGTGTGGAATTCACCTGAAACACCGCAAAAAGGCTAAAGTATTTTAATATGAATAACTACACCAGCAACAGAGATGTTCAAAAACTTTCACGAATTAGTAATTACAACCAGGAGATTTATCGATTTGCCTTGTGTTAATCCCCACTTATGGGTGAACCATGACTTTGGTTTTATTTCAGATACTTCACTGCACATTCAAATGGCCGTAGTAACACTCTCATAGAATTTAAACTTTCGTCTAAGTTTTTTCTTCAGATTTTATTTTTATTTCCTTTCATTATCCTTGAGTTAATGTAAACCAACCGTTCACAAATTTAGCTAACTTTTACATCATCGGAATATGAGATACCTATGTTCGTCCATCCATTTAACAAGAGGGTCGTCAGTACCTTTAAATTATACGGCTTCTTGCGCTGTGTTATATTAACGTCACCAGTTTCCACTTTTGATGTAACAGATCAGAGTCCTCCCGATAGGATCGTCTACTCCCATGTAATGTTAGCAAACAGGGGGAATCGGTGAAGTTTTATTCCTAGGGGATCTGAATATCATGTAGCCCACATATGTTTCTAGTGGGGCTTATTAAATTTAAATTGTATCGAATGAAGAATAAGCTAAAATGCATCAGCTTATTTGTTGTGGTGGCAATATATTTAGAAAATACGTTACAATTTTACATACCAGCAATCTACTGAACGAAATCACAAGAATAAGCAAATTCAGGAGGTGTGTACCTAACTTTTTCGTAACTATTAGGATGAGAGTTATTGAAATGTACTAGTCACAGTGCTGTTCAAGGTAGAATAAAAGTGTGTGGAGTTGGAGACGATGTATGCTTGTGTTCAGCAGTAGACGGTTTTGCTATCACATTATTCTGGAAAAAAAGATATTCCGGTCTGGCAGACCTTAAGCACAGTGTAACCAAGTACACTCTGAAAGTTATTTAGAAAACTTTGACGAATACAATTCACATTACTATTCCATTATCGTACTGCATAACACCGAGACATCTTAAAAAGAAAAATTATTTGTTTCCCCTTATTTTGTTTCCATATCTGTAAACTATCAATTGCAGTACCCAACTACCTATTAATTTTGTATTATGTCACCTTATTCTAGTCTTTTGTGCTGTAGACCGTGAGTTGTTACCTGCCATTTCCATTTTTTATGTATTCCTTCTACTGTTAGCAGCTACTATGAACTATATTGTGCTTTATCATAGAGACTAGAAAATACTCCTTCTTTCACTACTGAATTTACATGTGTGTACCAAACTTTTTCGCCTAAAGGTACTAGGCATTTCAGAAGTCTATAATGTACAATATATTTCTAATCAGTTTTTATCTACGCATAATGTAAGCTGCAACTAACTAAAAATGGTCCAAATATTAACAATGTTATCATGAAATCATTACTGGGTTTAAGTCACACGTCCTGATTTCTTCATATTTACTATGCAACAAACATTCTCTGTATCACTTTTGCTTCTGCGTTATTATTTCAATGTAATTATCTTCATCTACAATGAATAACATTAACGCAAGCTGTATAAGGATATTTATTAAAATATCTCCTACAGTTTAAGAATTACAGTATTTTGCCTAATAGGTTTTTTTATAGTAC
The DNA here is from genome assembly GCF_021461395.2 of Schistocerca americana. Classification (NCBI taxonomy): domain Eukaryota; kingdom Metazoa; phylum Arthropoda; class Insecta; order Orthoptera; family Acrididae; genus Schistocerca; species Schistocerca americana. The sequence continues at coordinate 547,436,910 of NC_060124.1, read as the reverse complement.
ACTTCCCATTCAGGTACCATTTTCGGTCCATCATCAGTCTAATAGCATTCAGACTGTGCCAGACTGCTGTCAACATTCACAGGAACACATTATGCCTCTCGTTTTGTAGTTTTGAGTATATCTGAGGAAATAGGAAAACCCTTATTTTACCACATTATTACTTTGTCTAAAAATACCGCTAAAATTATATACAGAATGACAAACATAGATCATTTCTGCGATGTATTACGCACAATACAAAGATGCTAGCCCATTCTTCACTTGAGGGAAACATGGTGAACATGGATGAAACCATTGAGAAGTTATATGTACCTAATGTTCTGAAAACGTAGTTTCGGGAAAATGAGAAAAGAATATTCACAGTGTTTTTGACGCATCGTATGCCTCTTTCAGAACATTCCAGCAGCATTATCTTCCTGGCCAGCTGCTTCTTTATCATCTGTAGACTTCTTCAGGGGCCTTTTCCTTACACTGGCTTCCACAGCTTCAACTACTCGCTGACAATCTATGGCAGTCAGAGCAGCTATCCTATTATTTCCTGGCTGGATGCCTAATTTGTCCATTACTTTTATCCTGATGGTTACACCATCATTGAAACACATGACAGCATCCATCGCACTCATTTTGAGTACTGTCCATCCAACAAACACTGTTTTTGGCACTCGTTGCCACACGGAGATGTTGAAACTCTCATTAGGGTTTTGTGTACGGCCATGTAGACATTTGCTGAGTAATTCGGTATCTGAAAGGTCCCTGCATATTGGCTTTACCGTTTCCATGACTGTGGCAGGCAAGAAATGTATATGGTGCTATTCCTTGCCTGTCGCATGAGCGTGGCTGGTTTGCAGACATTTGTTCAAAGAGCGTTTAAGACCAAATCAACAACTGAAAAGTAGATAAAAAATACATTTTTTGAAACGGGATAAAATTGTCTTTCAGATGGTGACAAGAATTGTTTTCGAAAATTTCAGACATTTCAAGTCAACGTCCACTTAACAATTACACATATCAAGTACACTTTTTTAAAAAGTTAAGAAAATACGACGCAACAAGAAGGAATTATACCAATGGCGCGGAAATCAGTAGATGTGATGTTCACGTACAGACAAATGAAGGAGTCCCATTTCAAAAACTGAATGGTTTATTCACGAGACAGAGCTACACAAATTGGGCAAGTCTGTAAGAAAATTATCTATGTGTTGCGCTTATGCAAGTAGCTCTACGGCTGGGATTGATTGATAGACTTGTTGTATGTCGTCCAGAGGCATATAGTGCCAAATTCGGTCCAATTGGTGCTATAGATGAGCAAAATTCAGAGTTGTTTGTAGGGCCCTGCCCATGTTGCTGTTGTTGTTGTGATCTTCAGTCCTGAGACTGGTTTGATGCAGCTCTCCATGCTACTCTATCTTGTGCAAGCTTCTTCGTCTCCCAGTACCTACTGCAGCCTACATCCTTCTGAATCTGCTTAGTGTATTCATCTCTTGGTCTCCCTCTACGATTTTTACCCTCCACGCTGCCCTCTAGTACTAAATTGGTGATCCCTTCATGCCTCAGAACATGTCCTACCAACCGAACCCTTCTTCTAGTCAATTTGTGCCACAAACTCCTCTTCTCCCCAATTCTTTTCAATACCTCCTCATTAGTTATGTGATCTACCCATCTAATCTTCAGCATTCTTCTGTAGCACCAAATATCGAAAGCTTCTATTCCCTTTTTGTCTACAATATGTTCCACTTCCATACATGGCTACACTCCATACAAATACCTTTAGAAACTAATTCCTGACACTTAAATCTATACTCGATGTTAACAAATTTCTCTTCTGCAGAAACGCTTTCCATGCCATTGTCAGTCTACTTTTTATATCCTCTCTACTTCGACCATCATCAGTTATCTTGCTCTCCAAATAGCAAAACTCCTTTACTACTTGAAGTGTCTCATTTCCTAATCTAATTTCCTCAGCATCACCCGAATTAATTCGACTACATTCCATTATCCTCGTTTTGCTTTTGTTGATGTTCGTCTTACACCCTCCTTTCAAGACTATATCCATTCCGTTCAACTGCTCTTCCAAGTCCATTGCTGCCTCTGACAGAATTACAATGTCATCGGTGAACATCGAAGTATTTATTTCTTCTCAATGGATTTTAATTCGTACTCCGCATTTTTCTTTTGTTTCCTATACTGCTTGTTCAATATACAGATTGAATAGCATCAAGGATAGGCTACAACTCTGTCTCACTCCCTTCCCTACCACTGCTTCCCTTTCACGTCCCTCGACTCTTATAACTGCCATCTGATTTCTGTACAAATTGTAAATAGCCTTTCGCTCCCTGTATTTTACCTCTGCCACTCTCAGAATTTGAAAGAGAGTATTCCAATCAACAACGTCAAAAGCTTTCTCTAAATATACAAACGCTAGAAACGTAGGTTTGCCTTCCCTTCATCTTGCTTCGAAGATAAGTTGTAAGGTCAGTATTGCCTCACGTGTTCCAGTATTTCTACGGAATCTAAACTGATCTTCCCCGACGGTGGCTTCTACCAGTTTTCCATTCGTCTGTAAAGAATTCGTGTTAGTATTTTGCAGCTGTGACTTATTAAACTGATAGTTCGGTAATTTTCACATCTGTCAACACCAGCTTTATTTGGGATTGGAATTATTATATTCTTCTTGAAGTCTGAGGGAATTTCGCCTGTCTCATACATCTTCCTCACCAGATGGTAGAGTTTTGTCAGGACTGGCTCTTCCAAGGCTATCAGTAGTTCTAATGGAATGTTGGCTACTCCAGTGGCCTTGTTTCGACTTAGATCTTTCAGTGCTCTGTCAAACTCTTCACGCAGTATCGTATCTTTCATTTCATCTTCACCTGCATCCTCTCCCATTTCCATTATATTGTCCCCAAAAGCATCGGCCCTGTATAGACCCTCTATATACTCCGTCCAACTTTTCGTTTTCCCTTCGTTGCTTATAACTGGGTTTCCATCTGATCTCTTGATATTCATGCAAGTGGTTACCTTATCTGCAAAAGTTTCTCTAATTTTCCTGTAGGCAGTATCTATCTTACCCCTAGGAAGATAAGCCTCTACATCCTTACATTTGCCCTCTAGCCATCCCTGCTTAGCCATTTCGCACTTCCTGTCGATCTCATTTTTGAAAGATTTCTATTCCTTTTTGCCTGCTTCATTTACTGCATTTTTATATTTTCTCCTTTCATCGATTAAATTCAGTATCTCTTCTGTTACCCAAGGATTTCTACCAGCCTTCGTCTTTTTACCTACTTGATAGTCTGCTGCCTTCACTATTTCATCGCTCAAAGCTACCCATTCTTCTCCTACTGTATTTCTTTCCCCCATTCCTGTCAATTGTTCCCTTATGCTCTGCCTGAAACTCTGTACAACCTCTAGTTCTTTCAGTTTGTAGTAGCTCACCCGCACTCCTATTTTTTATTCATTATTGAACCTACTCTTGCGTTACCCCTATTTGATTTTGTATTTATAACCCTGTATTCACATGACCAAAAGTCTTGTTCCTCCTGCCACCGAACAACACCAACTCCCACTATATCTAACTTTAACCTATCCATTACACTTTCTAAATTTTATAACCTACCTGACCGATTAAGGGATCTGACATTCCACGCTCCGATCCGTAGAACGCCAGTTTTCTTTCTCCCGCCCATAGAGCACCAAATGTTCTCAATAGCGGAGAGATATGAAGACCTTTCTGACCAAGGTAGAGTATGGCAATCACGAAGACAGTTAGTAGATAACCTTCCAGTGTGCGGGTGGACATTATCTTGCTGAAATGTAGGTCCAAGATTCCTTGCCATGAAGGGCAAAAATTATTGTCAACGTACCGCTCTGCTGTAAGGGTGCAGCGGATTACTACGGAAGTGGCTTTACTATGAAATGAAATCCGACCCCAAGATATCATATCTGGTTGTCGGACTGTATGGTGGCCAACAGTCACATTGGTAGCCCACTTTTATCTGGGGCGTCTTGAGATACATCGTGGCTGGTCATCGGGGCTCAGCTAGAAGCCAGAATCATCACTGAAGACAATTCTGCTCCAGCCAACGCTCTCCCAGGCCGAATGTACCCAGCACACTGCGAACCATCTTCTGGTTGTACATAGGTCGATGGTAGTCGGCTTAAGGGACGCCATGAAGTCATACTTTCGTCTCTCTAGGTCACCCGTACTTATAAACTCTGTGTTCGGCGATGGTCAGCTCATTTTTGCGAGCATCGTTGAATAGTTGCGTGGTTTCCTATTCATATGTTGATCGATTGGCCTGAAGCAAAGTTTTGAAGCGCGTCTTAATAGCCCCGTACTCATGGAGCCTACGACTGCACTCCGATTGCCCTAGAGTATGTTCGTTCTTCTTCTCGATCGTACCCTTCACCTTAGAGTGGAAAGTTCAAGGCTCTAAGGGATCGTAATCTGATTGTTTACCTTTGTCCTAGGAATATATATGTCCTGTGCTCTTTGCAAGAGTTCAGTTATTAATTGAGCACCCAAATCTACATGAACGGGAAGCGATTCCATTCTAAATACTCCGAGGTAGACAAATAAGCCATCTCAATCAGATTTAGTGATGCCTAACTCTATTCTGCTTTCCTCAGCTTGTCTTCTGTATCATTGTAATTTCCCTCTTCGACGATAACTGTATTATGGCCACTGTGTGTTAGGAACTGGAGCACTTGTCAACTATTAATTTTAGCTGCTGACATGCGGTTTGCTAAAGTTACATCTATGTTAGTAACTACACCAGCTTATTGTTCGAATGTACTCGGCTGGTCTTCCAGATTTAAAACAATGAGCTGTAGTTCATGTATTGCTTCCTTTAGTACATCCTCTCGTTTGTCAGTTTGCCTACTGTCCCACAGAAATGATTATGCATCTGTTGTCACAAGGAGACACGCAACTTGTCTATATGGAGAAACCGCTCTGACTTTACCTATTTAAGGTACGATAGGGTGAGAGTAATGCTTGCTTACTACAACCTACTTTGTCTGCAGTCCTTCACTTCTATTGTGACCCTGTGCTTGTCCAACAGCGTTGCCACTTTGGGTCACACTGTATTTCCATTCGTAACGACCGTGGCAGTCATTCCCTCATCGTGGCCAGTACCTGTTACTATATCCGCACGAAAATGTGGGAGCTCATTCTTTCTACAGTATGGTTCTTGCAAACAAAACATATTAACACTCAGCTGGTCAGTTAGTTTTCGTATTTCAGTCATTGTCAATTTACATCGAGCAGCATTTATCTGTACTATGTTTATCCTTTTACGTGTTTCGACTGCCAACAAAGCCCTTCGGAGAATGAAGGCCTGGTTCAAAGAAAAAGTGTCCAAACCCTTATATAAAATCCACGTATTAATGCTCAGTGTCGAATGGTCCTTTTACTCTCTTAAACGCCTGTCGAAGGAGGCCACATAATTGTTTAAACTCAATGCATATGTTATTTACTCTCAAAAGAATTCTGTGTAGTACATCTGGTGTAGGATACGTAATAGATTTTCCTTTCTGATGCCCACCTCTGAAAATATGTCTTAGAGCAACCTGCAACACACTGGGAGCCTCCAAACTACTTAATAAGACATTCACTTCTAAATTATTATCAGATTTGTATGTGTGTAATTGAAAATCATTTTAGTAGGACTCGAAATATTAGAAATACTTTTTTTGTATTTCATAGTACTACCTGATTTTCACTGCACTTTACTGTTTTGCGATTGTTGTACTCGTTAGTGTTACTAAGGTCACCGCACACTTCCTCAAGCGCAAATAGGGGGAGGGTCTGCAGATGATGTCGAAGCTTCTTGGGTGTCTACTGGTACAGCACATGCGGTGTCAATGTTATCATAACCATCATCATAATCGTAATCATAACATTTGGCGCGAGTTCCTCGTAGATGCGGCGTCGGTCTGGGTCAGGAGAATGCCGTTGCTGGGGTTGCTGCACCGGGAACAGCTCTTCTGTCAGCACCCGCTGCAGCTTGGGTTGATGCAAGTGCTTCACAAATCGTCTCCCCCGAACGAAGTTCACGAACTTCATCTGGTGTGATTTCTCACGTGATGAGCAAGTGCTCTACTCAAAGCAGGATACATCACTGAAGACAGTTATACTCCAGCCAATGCGACTCCACCCCGCGTGTGCCCGACACCACTGACAACATGCTATTAGGTGGGCGTAGGTCAATGGTAGGCGGCGAGGGGGGCGCCGTGAGCTCAGCATCCCTTCTGTGAGCCGCCTTTTGTTAGTCTCAGAGGTCACTGAAGCATTAGTTGCACTTCGGGTTGTTGATAATGGTGTTCGGGAATCTGTGTGTCTCTCTGGCGATTACTCGGTCCTCTCCGTCAGCTCTCTGGGTCGATCGCTTCCTTCTTGACGCTGTGTTCAGCCATGGTTCACCCGTTCCTGCCTGTATTGTCGAATAGTGTCGTTGCTCCTATTCAAATGTCGAGCCAATAGCCGATTACTCCAAGTGCCTTCTTTTAAATGCTGACATCCACATATATTGAGCGAATAGCCGATTATTCCAAAAGCTTTCTTTTGAATGCTGATATGAGCGTTTGGCATCATTGGCCGGGAGACCCCTTACAGGGCAGGTCCAGCCGCCTTGGTGCAGTTCTTATTACATTCGACGCCACATTGGGCGACCTGCGCGCCGTGTGGCGATGAAATGATGAATAAGACAACACAACACCCAGACCCTGAGCAGAGAAAATTTCCGACCCAGCCAGAATTCGAACACGGGCCCCTTAGGACAGCAGTCCATCACGATGACCTTTCAGCTATCGAGGCGCACTAAATGCTGATATCTACATATATTGTTCAGTAACTGGCTGCGAGTATGGTTATGTCCAACTGAGTACACAGAATGAACTTTAGCAAAAGTTTTAAGCCCTCGTATCGACAAGTACCCTGTTTACTGTGTCTGTGCCCAAGTACGTCGATCGCCAAATCCTTTATGAGTATCATCTTGTAACGTTTGCATCACTCCTTCATGGTGCATCATTTTTTGTGTTAGAGTGGTTATTAGACATTAATAACGAAAGATAAACAGAGTTCCTGTGATAAACGTTTGTAATCAAAGAAGTGTGATACTAGCCATCTACGAACCATCGAAAATTGTCACTGTTTAATTCATTTTGATAGGCTTGTTTTCAGTTTATCACAATATGAACATGTCATCATTACGAGGGTGGAAAGCATGCAGCTCTATCACTTATTAGTGTGTCCGTTCCTCGTCTTTATGACTTCTTGAACTCGGCTGAAGATACTTTCAGTAAGGTTAAAGAATCCACCATAGGCGGAACAAAAACTCTAATTTTCCCAAAATATAGTTCATTGGTGAAAATTGTACACTCGTCTGCGCCAACAATTCAAACACAATTATCAGTCAAAAGTGACTAACAGGCTGATTTTGTTTATCCAACAACTCAAATCCACGAACTTTGTCGAATTTTCCACAAAATCATACTCACAAAGTTCCACTGCTGCACAGGGAAACCAAGTTCCACAAGAGTTTACTTTTAATATGTGCACAGTGACGTAGATCCTAGAAAAAACTGAACACAGTCGATGTTCTGCCAAAGTTTGTGAACCAAATTACAACATCCGATCACGAAGACTGGACGTCGATGGTGCTGCAGAGGCAAGGCGGTGTTCTTGAGGAGGCAGCTGGTCGACAGCAGGAAGCGGATGTCCATCCGTACCTCTGGCTCGACGAGAGCTCACTTTTGCACAGCGATGCGCGGGCCTAAATATTGCCGCACAGCTGGATATCGCAGGAACTTTTTCAGGTCACGTGATTCCCGGATGGGTCGTCCAACCTACCCACTCCCTCACCCCCCCTACCCAACACACACAGAGTTCGTGATTTTTATGGCGCTGCTAGAGACACCTATTGGAACAACCGCAGAACTGTTTTCTTGTTTTCTGGTGTAGAGCAGTAGCGTGGGTTGTAGGCAGACCAGGACTTTTTGCGCCAGATGGGGTGTGACCCATACAGGTGGAACGCCGTGACATGCCAGAGATGTGCGAACTTCTGTGTATGACTAACTGCCCATTCTTCAGCTGGAACCGAAACCAGAAACGATAGCGTTAGTGCACTTTGAGGTCTGGATATACTTTGAGGTCGGGATTTAAGTCGACTTTCAATCGCATCCCAATGAGTTATTGGTTATAAGTGGAACATGGCGCTGGCCAATCAATTTGTAGGACATTATATAAAATGCCTAAAAAGACAAGTCATTGTAGAATGACAGGAGATACTGGACTCATTTGAAGAAAGAAGGAAATGTGAAAATGCAGCAGAAGAAGCAGCAAACGGGAGACACACATTGTCTGCAAACCTCTATATTTCTTTACTCCGCTGTAGTGGGGATACAAAACACTCGGGCAGTATTCAGGAATTTGTTGCAGTACTGTTCTATATAGAGTCCTCTTTGTAGATGAACTACACTTTCCTAAGACTCTCCCAGTAAGCCGAAGCCACTCCTACTACTGTTCTCATGTGCTCGTTTCACTTCATATCGCTTTACGCCTAGAAATTAATCCCCTTGACTGTGTATACGAAAATTACAGTATTATTTTTTTTTCCTTTTATCTGCATTAAGATATATCTCTTTACATTTAGAGCAAGTTACCCTACAGCACACTAAAAGGAAATTCTAAGCCATCGTATACCAACGTACAGTCACAAAACGACGATACAGTCCTCTTACCTCTTATACTAAAAGGCCACCACAAGCCTTAGCAGACCTCTCCCCACCCTATCCGTTGTTGTCCACAAATCATTGCCTCACAGATGCTGCTTTATGACATGGTGTTTTGTCATCCTTACATAAACAATCATGGTCTCCATATGTTTCCCTACTGTAGACAATACATTATGCCATAAAATGTGTTATTCTTCAGCGTCTAAAGCTTATTAATTGCAACAATTAGAGCACACCATAACCAAGGAAAACACCCCAACTCCGTGACACCAAATCCTTAGTTATTCATTTTTGGCGATATACAGGGTGAGTCACTAAATATCGCCACCTAGAATAACTCCGAAAGTATGATGGTAGCTGAGATGACTGTGGGACAAAAGATGTATAGGACAACGGGGGCCATAATATGACGTTGATTTTTTTATGCTAGATGGGGTCGCGTCAGAGATAAGAAGGTCAACTTTGTTTCTTTACATGGGATGCTATAGTTTGGTACTTATTATCTGATAGTGGCTATCGAGACGAATCCAATGACGTGTAACAGCGATGGCCGGCCGATGTGGCCGCGCTGTTCTAGGCGCTTCAGTCTGCAACCGCGCGACCGCTTATGTCGCAGGTTCGAATCCTGCCTTGCACATGGGTGTGTGTGATGTTCTTAAGTTAGTTAGGTTTAGGTAGTTCTATGTTCTAGGGGACTGATGACCTCAGATGTTAAGTCCCATAGTGCCAAGCGCGATTTTGTAATAGTAATGTATTTGAAGGTCAACGAAGGTGAAAAATTTGGCATGAACGACCAGTTACAGAAGGCATTCGAAGTGATGCCCATTCGTATCAAAGCAATGCTGCAATCTTCTTATCACCGACTGAGTGGTATTCCTTATCACTGCGGATTTATCGAAGCACATGCTGTGACATTCTCTCTCGTATATCGTGCAAACAGTAAATATTCACCGAATATGGCGTAGGCTTCCAAGGTGCCATTGACATGTAAACACCATTCCACGGTTTCGCAATACAAGTCTAATAGGAACGGTAAGACTAGTATCGTCGAATCAAGCAAATGTGAATGATGTATTCCTTCGAAGAACAAGTCGATATGCTTCTCATTTATGGAGAATGCCAACGAAATTCAGTGAGAGCTAGAGACATTCGCTGAAAGATATCCTCAACGTAGTCACCCTACACGATGTACATTTAAATATGTGTGTGATAAATTGAAAACAACTGGATTTTTAATGCATCGGAAACATATCTGGCAAAGGAAAGTTACTAACGAGGAAACAGAAACTGGTACTCTTGCCACTGTGGTTCGGGAACCTTGAGCTAGTTCGTGTCAAATCGCAAGGGAATCTGGCATGAGCCAGAGTACTGTCGTTCATGCTCTGAATCGCCATAAATATCATCCTTACCATACCATTCTCTACCAAGAATTAACTGGTAGACTGATGCGTCGCATTGAATTCTGCAGATGGCTTAGCTTCAGATTTAAAGGAATGACACATTTATTAATTTGATTTTATTTACTGACGAGGCTACGTTCACGAACAATGGAAATGTTAATTTGCATAACATGCATTACTGACAACTGAAGATCCATGTTGGCTGGGGTAAGTTACAAACCAAACACCGTGGTCGGTGGATGTATGGTGCTGGATTCTGAAGGACAGAATTATAGGCCCCTATTTCATCGAAGGAAATCTTAATGGTAGGAAGTACACCACATTCCTGCAAGAAACATTAGGTCTGTTATTGGAAGAAAGAACAAGGAACAGAATGTGGTATCAACACGATAGGTGTCCGGCACATTTTTCGGTCGTGGCTAGAAATGAGTTGCAGAGCCAATTCCCAGATCGTTGGATTGGACGCGGAGATGTGTCATGGCCGTCTCGTTCGCCACACTTGACGCCTCTGGACTTTTTCTTGTGGGGATTCGTAAAAGACATTGTTTATAAAGAAGTTCCAACTACACCGGAACTCTGGTTAATTTTTATCAGACAGTATACGTCTGAAACAGTGCACCCTCATTTAGTTTATCCCTAATGTTCGATACTGTCGTGTTTAGACATTCTTGCAGAGAAGATATCTCGTAAAGTAAATAGCTAATGGTGTACACCTCATTCGTATCTCAACACCAGTTACTTCAAGTACTAGCAACTAATATCAGTAACACGACAAATATTGCTGCCTTCCCTTTCGTTAAGCGCAACTTTCTATTCTCTGCCGATGAAATTCCTCTGTAGACAGTAAAGCAATAAAATTTTTGGGCTTGTGGTTTCGCTGCAGGAGGCCAAGGTTATATAACCACTAAGGCATAGGTATGCCAAAGATGCTGCCTGAGGACTGTGCAACGGCGATTAATTATAGCGGAGACCACAGTGGGGTGGACAGGAGGAGAAGGGGAGAGGAGTAGATGAAGTAGGTACCTGCAGCCGGCTGCAAGCAGATTCTGCCGCACCTGCTGGATTTCTGCCTTGATGTGCGTTTCTCCACCTGTCTAGTTCCAGGTAGTGGGCGTCTCACTCCCTTCACACTCTGGGAACTCACCAGCACAAATTCGTTGCCCTGATTTCGAAGCAGGCACCGTAAACACTGCAAAATCAGCATAACAGCCCATGCATTCAAACTGCTCACAAGGATAATATGCAGAACAATGGAAAAAGTTGAGGATCTGTTATTTGAGGATCACTTGGAGTTTAGGCACGAGAGAGACAGTTCTGACGTTGCGCTTCATGATAGAAGCAAGACATGAGAAAAATTAAGACACATTCATAGGATTTGTCGAACTAGAAAAAGTGATTGACACTCTAAAATGACACAAGACAATCGAAATTCTGAACAAAGTAGGAGTAAGGTACGGGACGTGTAATACACAGTATGTACAAGAACCTAGAGAGAATGGTAAGAATGGAGGAGACATAACGAAATGCTTCAATTAAAAGTGGTGTAAGTGAGGTGATGCTGTCTCTCGCCCATACTACTCACTGTCTACATCGTAGAACCCACGACGGAAATGGAAGAAAGTTTCCAAAGTGTGCTCAAAATTCACAGTAAGAAATTACCACTGATACGATTCGCTGGTGCCATTGCTATCGTTGGTTGAAATGAATTACAGGATCTATTGAATGAAATGAATAGTGTTATGAGTACAGAATAGGTACTGAGAGTAAACTGAAGAGAGACGAAAATAATTAGTAGTAGAAGAGAAACAGAACAGCGAGAAAACATCACAACTTGGGATCAAGAAGTACACGAAGTTATGGAACTTTGTTATCTTGGAAGCAAAACGACCCATCAACCCATCTTGGACGAGGAAAGAAGGACATATAAAGCAGAGTAGCACAGGAAAAGGAGGCGTTCCTGGACAAAGAAATCAACTGGTAACAAACGTATGTCGTAAGTTGAGTACGAAATTAATGTGGATGTACGTTTGTAGCACCGCATGGTACAGAAGTGAATTATTTCCTGTGAGGAAACCGAAAACGAAGAGAATCCAAGCGTTCGCGACGTGTGCGATAGAAGAATGTTGGAAAGTAGGTGGACTGATAAGGAATGAGGAAATTCACATCTACATCTATATCTACGCGATTACTCTGCTATTCACAATGAAGTGCTTGGCAGAGGGTTCAGCGAACCACCTTCGGGCTGTCTCTATACCGTTCCACTCCCGAGCGGCACTCGGGAAAAACGAGCACTTAAATCTTTCTGTGCGAGCCCTGATTTCTCTTGTTTTATCGTCATGATCATTTGTCCCTATGTAAGTTAGTGCCAACAGAATGTTTTCGCAATCGGTGCAGAAAACTGGTGATTGAAATTTCGTGAGGAGATCCCGTCGCAACGAAGAACGCCTTTGTTTTAATAATTTTCATTTCAATTCATCATGTCTGGGCCACTATCTCCCCTATTTCGCGATAATACAAAACGAGCTGCCCTTCTTTGTACTTTTCCGATGTCATCCGTCAGTACCACTTGATGCGGATGCCACACCGCACAGCAATACTCCAGAATATGGCGGACAAGCGTGATGTAAGCAATCTGTTCAGTACACCTTTTGCACCTTCCACGTGTTCTGCCAATGAATCGCAGTCTTTGGTTTGCTCTACCCACAATATTATCTATGTGATCGTTCCAATTTAGGTTATTTGTAGTTGCAGGCCCTAAGTGTTTAGTTGAATTTACAACCTTCAGATTCGTGTGACTTATAGCGTAATCGAAATTTAGCTGATTTCTTTCAGTACTCAAGTGAATAACTTCACACTTTTCTTTATTCAGGGTCACTTTTCGCACCAGACAGATATCTTATCTAAATCATTTTGCAAGTCGCTTTGATCATCTGATAACTTTACAAGAGGTAAATGACAGTATCAACTGCAAACAGTCTAAGTAGGCTACTCAAATTGTCTCCTATGCGGTTAATATAGATCAGCAACAATAGAGGGCCTATAACACTTCCTTGTGGAACGCCGCATATTACTTCTGTTTTACTCGATGACTTTCCGTCTATTACTACGAACAGTGACCTTTCTGACAGGAAATTACGAATTCAGGCGCACAACTGAGGCGATACTCCGTAGGCAAGCAGTTTGGTTAGAAGACGCTTGTGAGGAACGGTGTCGAAAGCCTTCTGGAAATCTAAAAGTATGGAACCAATTGACATCCCCTATCGATAGCACTTATTACTTCATGAGTGTAAAGAGCTAGTAGTGTTTCAAAAGAACGATATTTTCTGAATCCGTGCTGACTATGTGTCAATAAATCGTTTTCTTTGAGGTACTTCATAATGTTCGAATACAGTATATGTTCCAAAACCCTACTCCAAATCGACGTTAGTGATATATGTCTGTAATTCAGCGGATTACTCCTACTCCCCTTTATGGGTATTGGTGTGACTTGAGGAATTTTCCAGTCTTTAGGTACGGATCTTCCTGTGAGCGAGTGGTTGTATATAATTGCTACATATGGTGCTATTTTATCAGCATACTCTGAGAGGAACCTGACTGGTATACAATCCGGACCGAAGGGCTTGCCTTTATTAAGTGATTTAAGCTGCTTTGTTTCACCGAGGATATCTACTTCTATGTTTCTCATCTTGTCAGTCGCTCTTGATTGAAACTCAGGAATATTTACTTCGTCTTCTTTGGTGAAGGAGTTTCGGAAAACAGTATTTATTAATCCTGCTTTAGTGGCACTATCATCAGTGACTTCACCGTTGTTATCGCGCAGTGAAGGTATTGATTGCGTCATGCCTTTGGTGTTCTTTATGTATGACCAGAATCTCTTTTCGTTTTCTGCCAGATTTCGAGACATAATTTCGTTGTGGAAATTATTAAAAGCATCTCGCATTGAGGTAGGCGCCATATTTCGAACTTCTGTAAAACTTTGCCAATCTTGGGGACTTTTAGTTGTTTTAAATTTGGCATGCTTTTTTCGTTGCTTCTGCAATAACGATCTGACCCATTTTGTGTACCATGGGGGATCAATACCATCACTTATTATTTTACGTGGTGTATATCTCTTAATTGCTGTCGATACTATCTCTTTGAAAACATTCCCCACATTTTCTATACTGACACGATCAGATCGGAAGGAGTGAAGACTGTCTCTTCAAAAGGTGTTAGTGCATTTTTATCAGCTTTTTTAAACAGATATACTGTGCGTTTCTTTTTCTCTGCAAAATTGAGGAGGAAAGTAACATAAGGAAAACGACGTTTCGAGGCATAAGGAAACAAATTCCATGGTGCTAATACAACAAATAATTGAGAATATGTGCCGAATATGTTTCTCTGAGATGAAGAGATTGGTACAAGAGAAGAAATCGCGGTGAGCCTCCACAAACCAGTCAGTAGAATGATGGAAAATGGAAAAAGAAGATAACTGGTACGAGCTTAGGACTCCACGAGTTTTTTCAGTTTCAGTAAAAACAGCTGCATAAATTAAATTACTGAAATCAATACGATGTAAAAGGTTTAATCTTTAAAGTGGGCATGTTCGGTCTCAGTTCAACGAATATATCGGACCACAGCAACCTGTCGCTTGTACCTAATGGGAATAAAGAATTCAAAGCCGAGACGTACTATGACGTTATTACTAAAGTTTCATCCTACATCAGTTAAAATAATGCATTCTCAAAGTTTTAACGATTTTCAATGTTTTTACTGCCATGGACACAAATTATGGCAGCTCCTGAAGAAAAAACTGCTTTTCGAGTTGTTTTGGAGTTCGCTAACGATTTTCATGGAAAGAATTATTGAATTTAGCTCTACACCTGGTATATTAGTTCAGATTACGGTGACCAACAGACGAGAAAGCAAGCGGTGTTTTCGACACAATGTAGGAAAACAAAAACGAGTTCCTTTACGTCACTGAATACGAAAAATTGAAGGAGGGTAACTATTTAACAGCGTACGTCAGCTAGCAGATATTAGTAAAACAGAACCGCAAAAGAGATGTCGTGATGGTCAGCACGTTTCGTGACAATGCATTGCATGAAGTAAACGCAAATTTTTTTTGCATCTGTGGTAAATATATGAGACGCGTGGCTAGAAGTAGATCACAGTTGCAAAACTATCAAGTGGACAGGAGCAGCCTGAAAAAAGTTTTCAGACCATCACAGACGTTAAGTGCGGGGTTGTTTTCCAGTTATCTTGTATTAGGTGACCTTGACTGATAGTTGTGCATTTTATTATTCCACAAGTATTAAGACAAAAGTACCATAAACTGCTATTGTTTCCAAAAATAATTTTATTTTGCAGGTCTTAATAAAAAGAAGAAAGGTAGCAAATAGATTTAACTCTTCCCTATTACAGAAACTAATTCTTCAAGTCTAGTTAACGAGAAAACTGAAAATGGAATAGATCGACATAAGAAAAACAAAAGTGAAAAGTGGAAGATTTGGCGGAAACATATCCCATGAAGGAAAACTATAAACTGCTACTCGAAAAAGCAAGGCTTACAAATTACTTTAATTTTTTGAATCTCTGCATATTAGTCTAATTTATTAGACACAGTTCCTGAGTTTTCGTCAGTCAGTCAGTCGGCAGTTGATGGTTGGAGTGCTGACTCATTATCTGAGTATCCAGTTATGCTGGCAACTGATGTGATATATATAAGGATCATATCAACCTATACCACATCAACAACAGCCTGAAGATGGCGCATTGAAGTGCTGAAACTGGTTGTAACAAAATAAAATAAAATCATAAGGACGGCTGTAGGTGTTTTATTTTGTCGCAATAGTAAACGGCCGTCTTCCCAGAGACCTCCTGCCAATAGCATGGACATACAAAAACAATATTCCGCATGTCGTTAGCCATGTGTCTACATCCTGTCCTCGGACATCCATTATGTATAATGGCGTTCGTTGGACACATTTTACTTTAAACTCGCTTGCCCGGTGTCGGCGGATAAACACGATACTACAGTGGCTATGTTATTCCGAATTACAGTGAAAAATTCCCTCGGACATGCATGCATGTCCTAAGGAACAGGCACTTCGACGACTACAGCCGTTATGAAATACAAGAAATTTATTCACAGTTGCGAATATGGACAACCATCAGCTGTATAATAGAATGACGACAGTGAAAGCCTCTGCCTGACCGGAACAAAAACCGGATTTCCGGCTTATCGCGATGGTCACCTTATCGTTTGACTATCCGATCAGAACTCATGGCCAGGCCCGAACTACGATAGATCGTGAGCCACATGTCTAAATCCTGTACCCGTACGTTAACTATGTACGAGGGTCAGTCAATAATTAAGGAGACAAAATGGTCTGGGGAAAAACTGTTAGTAGGGGAAGTTTGATACTTTCGTGGCTATGAGTTGGTATCATTAGGATGAGTCCTGATCTGCTGATGTATAAAAATTGTTTTGTTTATAACGCTAAAAATAAACTTTTTTTTTTCTCCAGACCAATTTATCTCTTTTATCATTGAATGACCCTCGAATATTCCCATACAGAGGAGGCATTTTCCTAGAAAGACAGCTGCTCCGTGCTGGCGGATAAATGCAATACTGCAGTGCTTGTGTAATCCCCAATTACGATGCAAAGTTCCTTCGGACAAGCACGCATCCATGTCCGAAGATACTCGAACTGCAGCGACTACAGCCGTTATACAATACACGAAATACATTTGCAGTATATTCTCGGCAACAAATAGGTTCAATGGCTGTCTGGACGTCAAGATGTACTCACATCAAATACTCGTTTCCTTATTGAAGCAGTACAATCTATTACAACCATGTAAACATGATCCCTTAATCGGAACAGCATTACGAGCTAATATAGGAAGAACGTAACGGGCTGCTGGTAATAAGCTCCTGATTCGGCTACATACCTAGCTGTAATAGAAATAATGAAAGTAGATCCATGGCACGATAGACAGAAGATATATACTTGCATAGCTCTGAGCCCACGTGATCCCATCGTTTGACAGAACCTTACAAACCACGAAATTGTCAGCGGAATTTGAGGGAAACTGTAACGTCTACATCTGCACTTAAGCTACATTATATTGTGTGGCAGAGGGTAGTTATGGTATATACATAACTTTTTAATAATCCTACCTGATAATGGTCCGACTGATGAACAATACTCAAAAAATTCCGAACGAGTCTTTTGAAAACCACTTCTCTTGTGGATAAGTTAGTTCCCTTCGGATTGTTCCAGGATATCTTAGATACTCCTCTGCTTCTCTATGACAATTTTTTAATTGGTCTTGCCTCTTTAGTCCATATATGACAGCTATTCTGAGGTATTTTCCGGTTGTTATTGTATCCAATATTTTATTGCCAAACTCGTAACCTATGCACGTGCAGGACATTACATTTATTTACTTGCAGTGTCAACTAGACCAATCGTGAACTGTTTGCATGTCTTCCGGCATTTCGATACGGTTGTCTGTTGTTGCAACCTTCCTGTAGACAACAGCTTCGTCTGACAACCGCCCCGGACAGCTTACGACGTTATCCTCTACGTCATTTACATACAGAGAATTGCAAACATTAATAGCCCTGTAGAGCTCCCCTGGGCTACATCTATAGATTTTTTCCCTTTAAGTTACAGCTCTTATTACTGTTTGCTAGAACGTCCTGAAACCAGCCATTTGATCTGCTACTCGATAAGCTTTTATCAATGGCGTTTCGCGCAGATTTTTTTAGGGGATCACTGGAAGGTTGTCTACAAAGTTTCAAATGACTAAAACACATGGTTTAATAATTGTAAAAAAGAACTACTCTACGGAAATACATTTACTTTACGATTGACTTTGTCTCGAATAATCCATTCTCCACTCATTAAGATCAGAGATTCTGTCAGTGAAGCATTCATTCAATTCATTGAATTCTACAATGCTGTTGACAATGACCTTCTCGATTGAGAGCGCTGCTACTGCTCTTAGCAGCTGCTGACTCACAGCACGAAGCAGAAAACCTTCAGGTCCGCGTCAGACGATGTCGCCGGTATGCTAACAGTCACTTTCAGGAGATTCGTTGTCTGACTACAATATTTCTGCAAATCATTTAAGAATAGGGATTCCAGAAATTTCTAAACTCATTCCTCGTGTTTGATATCAGAACTTTTGTTCTCAGTTTATTGCCTTCAAGGATGGGATTTATTTTGCAAGACGCCTGTAGCAATGTTTGCAGAAAGTGACCTGCGTACAACACACACTTTTCGGAATTAAATAAATTTGCAGCTACGACATATCTGGTAAATTAAAAGCTTTCGGCAACTTGAGTGACAATGTTATCCCACACAGCTTTCGAAAAAGCCGTTATTTAATTCATTTTCCTGTCCATATCTCTGTGCAAGCTGCAGCAGCTCTCTGCATGTGGAAATCATGTCAGATACGTTAGCTCGATTATATTATTGCAGTCTTCTACCCCTTGTTGTACACACAGTGGCTCAACTATTCATTTTTGTAATTGGCTGTACAATGCTGCATGATTGTAAATACAGACAACCAAAATTGAAATGCTGGTGCCTCCATTTCAGACGTTGCACTGTTGCTGAAATAATTATAGTGGTTTGTCGAGATGGAATCTCAGTTTTCTCCAGGCATTCTACAAGTCACTATTTCCATACACAACTTGCACAGTTCTTGATATAAAATTTCACCTTGAGTAGGAAACATGGCAGACTTTCTTACTCAGTATGTCAATTACACACTGTGAAGAATGTAGGAAAAACTAAGAATCTCACTAAAGTCAACGAAATATCTTCTAACGTCCGTATTTGCCTCTCTGCATAGGTTAAAATAAGATCCTGCGTTTCGGCATAAAAGTGAACTACATAGACATGTTCAAAATGTTTATTCAGAAGAGTCTGTGCACCTGAAAGACTACCACTCGTGACACCTGTGCAATTGTAGCTCTGAGAAATAACTATACTCTGATTTCTCCAAGCGATTATCCTAAAGTTTTTTAACTCTGTTCGCGAGGTGTCTTGAATGTCAAAGACCTTGCTACAGATATCACGTTAGAGGAAACATATCTGACTATTATGATAAAAAGTGAAATTGTTGAAATCTCATTGTCGTACCTGCGCTAACTGGTACAGAATCAGTGACAGCAATTATCTTTTTTGCTCTGACATTATAAACATCCATCATACAAGAAATAATAAAATTTTGAATATGTTTACATGTGCCTTTGAAAACAGCAGCCTTCTAAAGATGATCATTACTTACAGTATCAGGTCCAGCAGTGAAACCTAAATGAAATCTAGAAGTCGTTGGGAACTTCCTGGATTTGATGAGTTGCTGCATCCATAATTTCCAAGAAGTGCAAGCTCAGAAACACAATAAACTACAACAGATCACAGAGTGTGTAACGATATTGGCGAATCTGATCATTGTGCCTAGAACCTGTGTATCGGCAGAATGACTCATGTGTGCACAGTGACAGATGGTCTGGAAGCGGGTTCATTCGGGTACGTAGTTCCAATTTTCATCCACCAGAGAACAGTAGTGCACAGACACATTCAAGAAACAGGTCAAGAGAACGTTTTTGCGAATTATTCTGTTTATTTCCTCAAGCCCTTTTGTTTATTTATCTCTGTACAGTTTTGTATATGCTTTTAGTAGTGTCAGTGATGCGCGAATGTGTTCTAAAGTAAACATGTAGATCACTGCTCTACTGAAGGACGTTGTACGATGGGGAATTTTTTAACATAATATGTCAAGTAAGTTTATGGTAAAAGGAAAGCTAATTCGAGTGCAAATGAAAATATTTAATAACTTAATGTATAAACAAAATATCAGAATGCTAAATATTAATTTCGGGAAGAATACAGTTCGAAAGCATGTTAGTTTTTGATTGATTGGTCATGAAAAGCGCGGACTAACAAGAGAGAATAATGTTTTTCTATTGCCCTTAAAGAAAACTGACCAAACGGAACAGAGTATTCTTCGTTCCTCATTTCTCTTGGAGATACAGAAAGCTTTCAGCAGTCTAGAGTACTCGTAGCACAACCTTTCAATGGTATGGTCGTGTGTAGTAAGAGCTCCGAAGTAAGTTATAATTTGCCGGTTATCGTTGTGCTACACTCCTCAAAAGTGCTTTAAGGTGAAGGCAATGTGCTTTTTAGAATGTACGGATTTTTAAACAATTTACTGTATGAGAAAAGACAGTAATTCCAGGTGGCATACTGAGCAGATTGTTGACTAGAAACATGCGTGCATTAGACACCGAGAACTTAATAGCATGGCGAGAATTTTGATTTAAGAACAATCCGTGCTTAGTGCTTAGTAGATTTCATGAAATACGTTAAGATAAACTTGCTAACGTGAATCAAAGTATTTTACGCATACTGTGTTAAGATTAGCACGGTCTTAGAAGTGTACGTATAGAATACCAATGTTAAGAATATAGCAAAGTTTTGCCAGTACTTCCACCTTTCACTCGAAATTAAGACCTTTTCTCTTTCTTGATATAGTTACGTAGTATGCTGCCCGGTGCGAATTGAAATACCGTAGGATTCTGCTCGGCTTTAATACCGCCGATCTGCTGCAGTGAGTTCACAGGTAGCTGCAGATAAAGGACGGAAGGAGCCGCGCCGCCGCAGTGTCTTCCCATTGACTGCCTACAAGCTCTATCTAGTTGTTGTGTAAAACCACTTTCCCTAAAATATTGTGATCTGGGCAAATCCGTCTTTTTTTCTTTTTGTCTTCTGTGACAAATGTATGAAATCATCAACGCCTCATAAGTAAGTACTTTTCTGTCATAGAGGCAGAAGAATGGATGGTTTTAAATTTAAAATTTTTATGTACTATACTATTCTGTCAGATGAATATTTTTGTGGGATCCACTGCTCCGCTTGCCACAAGACGAACCGACGCTTTCTCGTACTTTGTTCACTAAACGAGAGTGCGACAGGGCGAAGTGAAGGAAAACAGCATTAACCTGGGTCTCGTTCTCCTCTGCTCTATCTCTTATTGACGATGATATTGAACTGAATGTCTCTGGATGTCTGTTTGTGCAATCCGTAATGATTTTGGTAGAAAATCTTCCTCGATCTCGAAGAAGGTCGTAATGCGTGATCATGAAACATGTTCCACATATCCAGAACCGAAGAGAGTCAGTGATATAGGCCAATAACTATGTGTGTTTGTTGAAAACACGGTTGACCTGCCCTTTTTTCCAGCCACTTAGGGCCTTTCGTTGGCCAACTAACTACGAGAAGTTGCTGTTCAAAGAGGAGCTATGACCAGTACTCCATTCCTCGGCTGCGTATATCCCTGTGTGTGATTTCTGTTGTAAAGGTACTAGAAATTTGCGTACAGTAAACGTATCCCATGGCTCACCACATGTAAGTTCTCATAGCTCGGCGTGGTAGTAAGGAACTGGTGCGATTGAAAGTGGGCATTAATGTTAGACTGGAAAAGTTAATTTGAGCTATTGCTTTTTGGATTATTCACTTGTTAGTAAGTTGGCAACACCAGGGATCGTTTCAAAAACAGCAGCATTTTGCAAAAAAAAGAGGCTCTGAGCACTATGGGACTTAACTTCTGAGGTCATCAGTCCCCTAGAACACACATCCATGCCCGAGGCAGGATTCGAACTTGCGACCATAGCGGTAGCACGGTTCAAGACTGTAGCTAATAGAACCGTTTGTATTGTCACCTTATGCTGTGTTTGTAGTCTATATTGGATATATACATAGTGGTGCAAATTTTGATGGAATGAGCATGTTACTGGATCAACCAGTTTAGTTACTTAAGAGAAAGATGAGTTTACAGTCTTCTCCGCTTACACTCCTAATCAACTAAAGTTTAAACGTTATCTTTGGTTGTCTTGGTAACGTGAGTACACAGTGGTTACAACTTATGTGAACTTCGGCACATATTTTTTTCAGTGGTGAGCCATCCTGTAATGTAATGAAATTAATAACTTAGCGAATATTAATGGTAATATTACTGAAATAAGGAACGCTGATAGATCGTCAATAAAGAAAGACGAATGTCTTCAGAAGATTATGGTAAATGAAGACTGGTTATTCTGAAGTAAAGTGTGAAGAATGTGATGTTAGTAATTGAAAGCAATGTACAAAGATTTAGCAGAACTAGTTGATTTGGGTTGCCTACAGAACGAAATCGCCAGATCCAGTTTAGCGCGTAACAACTCACACAAAATTTCAGGGATTTTGCAATTTTCTGTTGAGCTGTATTGGTGAACACATGTTACTGCATTTTGTCTATCTCACAATATAAACCTTTCTGTATCAGTATTGGAGTATTCGTTGTTGTTACCACATTTCGTTAACTTTCGCGATATTTGCTACCTGTACTGGTATTACTTTTTCGCTTTCTCTACTGATATTTCTTTTTGCTTTCTGTATTGGTGTCTGGCTTTTCAATTAGTTTATATTAATAGAGTGATATCTTCGATACCAGTTGAATTTATCTAATTTGATGCTTTACCTTTGCATTTTCGATGCAGACCTCTGCATGCTATTCTGCATCGTATTCTTCCTTTTGTTTTGTTTTGTATACGCCAGTATTTTTGGGGCTCTGTGACTTTTATTTGAGAATATAACTCCCCAGATTCCCTTTAAGGCCCAATATTTATTATTTCGAATTTTTAAGTTTCTGAATTGATTTTTATATTTTGGTTTTATAGGAACTGTTGAATATGACGACCTAATTGCCATTTTTAAATCAATGTTGTGTTGCATCTTGAGGCTAGTGATGATGTTATTTATCAATGTGGACGGGTGTTATCGAAGGCTCTCGTCTTCCCCAATAATTCACCACACTTGAGACACAGTGCCGTACCCCCGGCCGCGACAGTTCGCCCCTGTTAGGTCTTAGGAGGGGAGGGGCGCACACAGCGCCGGCTGTCACCTCCACATGATATCACGCCTGCCACAGCTGTTATTCAGTTTAATAAAGACGTAATGCGTTTTTACGTCGCAGGCTGACAGTTGTTGGACGGATGAAGTTATTACATCGGTTAAACGCTCGAGCGATGTGTTGTGATGCTGTAACGACATAACAACACAAGTTTTTGCCCCAGATGTAAGCATTCCCGTTATACAGTAATAGGCAAGCATAAGTTCTCTACATTCTGTAATTTCCTGCAGGCGATATTGAGTGCGCTACTGCCAAGGCACCCATGTTGATTAGTTTGATTATGTTTAGAGCGAAGATAACAGAATATCTTGTAGTAGTGAATCCTGTCGTAGGTGTTCTACAGATGAGCTGGATGAAGCCAGAGCATTGTCGACTTGGACTACTCTTACATGGGCTGAGTTACTTACGAGAGTGTTTACTGTGGAAAGTCATTTAGAATTCTTATGGGAATTTTGTGGATTGCCACCGGGAGACGTGTGTGGAACTCTTTAAAAAACGACCAACGTTTATTTCCCGTTTTAATTATAGGACTATTCTACGAAATGTACGAAACTAGTACGATCAGGAAAAACACGTAGTTCGTTAGATGCCAACTGACGATACATCAGGGTATTATTTTGGTCCCTTCCTGGGTTAAAGAACACATGCAACAAGTCACTGTTACAGAAAGTTATTTAAGTACAATTACTGTTGGCGATTACTTTGATTTTTGCAGTCTTATGTGTTATGTGATTGTTGTGAATTTTACAAAATGCAGTAGCTTTGTGTTCACAGTTTGGATTAGGAGGCCAAAAGTTTCCTTGTGAGACGCTCACAGTTTCTCTGAGAGATAGCTGCAGAGTATCCGACAATCGCAGTGGAGGATTGCTCCAAGCTGCAACTGATTTGGAAATTATTGTATAGTTCGACATACTTTGACACTCGACAGCAAGGCCGGCCGGGGTGGCCGAGCGGTTCTAGGCGCTACAGTTGGAACCGCGCGACCGCTATGGTCGCAGGTTCAAATCCTGCCCCGGGCGTGGATGTGTGTGATGTCCTTAGGTTAGATAGGTTTAAGTAGTTCTAAGTTCCAGGGGACTGATGACCTTAGCAGTTAAGTCCCATAGTGCTCAGAGCCATTTGAACCATTTTTGTCGACATCAAGACGTCTCAACATTCCATTTGTTGTGATATAAACCGGAACTATTTGCGTTAAAAGTAGTTATATATGACTAGTTAGCGAATAATAACTTACTATGCGTACATAGTGTTGTTAAGTAA
This sequence comes from Schistocerca americana, assembly GCF_021461395.2. Taxonomy (NCBI): domain Eukaryota; kingdom Metazoa; phylum Arthropoda; class Insecta; order Orthoptera; family Acrididae; genus Schistocerca; species Schistocerca americana. Next base: position 547,412,569 of record NC_060124.1, on the reverse strand, counting down.
AACTGCAACAGTATTCGTTACATGGGACTTTTTCAGATTCTAGTAAAATAATACAAATAAGTGTAGCCATTCTGAAACTAAGACCGTATTTGAGCTCATAAATCCAACAAAGAAAGGTTCGCAAGCAGCACTGGAGCCTTCTCATATAACGAGTTCTGACAGCTGCCATCTAACAACTTTGTGTCGAATTCACCTGAAACACCGCAAAAAGGGGAAAGTATCGTTATATGAATAACTACACCAGCAACAGAGATGTTCAAAAACTTTCACGAATTAGTAATTACAACCAGGAGATTTATCGATTTGCCTTGTGTTTATCCCCACTTACGAGTGAACCATGACTTTTTTTTATTTCAGATACTTCAGTGCACATTCAAATGGCTGTAGTAACACTCTCATAGAATTTAAACTTTCGCTTAAGTTTTCTTCAGATTTCATTTTTATTTCGTTTCATTATCCCTCAGTTAATGTAAATCAACCGTTCACAAATTTAGCTAACTTTTACATCATCGGAATATGAGATACCTATGTTCGTCCTCCCACTTAACAAAAGGGTCGTCCAGTACCTTTAAATTCTACGGCTTCGTGCGCTGTGTTATATTAACGTCACCAGTTTCCACTTTTGATGTAACAGATCAGAGTCCTTCCGATAGGTTCATCTACTCCCATGTAATGTTAGCAAACAGGGGGGATCGGTGAAGTTTTATTCCTACTGGACCTGAATATCATGTAGCCCACACATGTTTATAGTGGGACTTATTAAATTTAAATTGTATCGAATGAAGAATTAGCTAAAATGCATCAGCCTATTTGTTGTGGTGGCAATATATTTAGAAAATACGTTAAAATGGTACATACCAGCAATCTACTGAACGAAATCACAAGAATAAACAAATTCAGGTGGTGTGTACCTAACTTTTTCGTAACTATTTGGAAGAGAGTTATTGAAATGTACAAGTCACAGTGCTGTTCGAGGTAGAATAAAAGTGTGTGGAGTTGGAGACGATGTATGCTTGTATTTAGCAGTAGTCGGTTTTGCTACCACATTATTCTGGAAAAAAAGATATTCCGGTCTGGCAGACCTTTAGCACAGTGTAACCAAGTACATTCTGAAAGTTATTTAGAAAACTGTGACGAATACAATTCTCATTACTATTCCATTATCGTACTGCGTAACACCGAGACATCTTAAAAAGAAAAATTATTTGTTTCGCCGCATTTTGCTGCCATATCTGAAAACTATCAAGTGCAGTACCGAACTACCTATTAATTTTATTTTATGTCACCTTATCCTAGTCTTTTGTGCTGTAGGCTGTGAGTTGTTACCTGACATTTCCATTTCTTATGTATTCCTTCTAGTGTTAGCAGCTACTATGAACTACATTGTGCTTTATCATAGAGACTAGAAAATACTCCTTTTACTTCTGAATTTACATGTGTGTACCAAACTTTTTCGCCTTAAGGTACTAAGAATTTCAGAAGTCTATAATGTACAATATATTTCTAATCAGATTTATCTACGCATAATGTAAACTGCAACTGACTAAAAATTGTCCAAATATTAACAATGTAATAATGAAATCATTACTCGGTTTGAGTCACACATCGTGATTTCGTCATATTTACTATGCAACAAACATTCTCTGTATCACTTTTGCTTCTTTTGTGACTGCGTTATTATTTCATACAAAAGTCCTTAGAAACAACTAAAGTAAGTAACTTATCATTGTTATCTAACGAAGTACGTTAAAATTCTCCAAATATTATTGAACTATTTCATTATTTTTGAGACAGCATTACTGTGTCATTTTCTTCGGGTTCACGTTAACTGTACAGCAATGAATATTGGGTAATACTTTAGACTGTGACAAAATCCTAGCGTCAAGGTGATCCAGACTTATGTGCTGCGCATCTGGCTCATGTCGTACCCCCATAAATCTCCCAAACGACTCTTCTTTAGTTTTGGTGAAATAAATAAAAAATGAAATAAAAACGTGCCTTCTGCAACAGCATTTTCCTCTGCAACATTAGCCCCGAAAGTAAATTTTAACGTCATAACAAATCATAGTGCATAAGGGCCAAAGTATAAATAGCAGCGGTGATGAACTCTCTCTGAAATCTCAGTCGATCTTAAGGCACCATTAATTTCTTTGTTTACTCGTTTGAGGTTACATCCACATGCTAATCAATTGTTGTTTGCCAATGCAGTTCAGTGAATTGCAACATCAGTTTGATTACACTAAGCGTGCTTTGATTTATGTGTCCCACGCAAAGACACTCGCCATGCTTCTGTTATAAGCAGCATCTCAGTGTGTTTACATACCTACTACTTCATAAACAGATACACAGATAAACCAGAATGTTATGGCCGCCGATCTACTGTCGATATAAATCGGTTCAGGCGATAGCAGCGACACATGGCGAGGAATGACTGCTAGTCAGACAAACGCACGGTGCATGTTGTATATCACAAGGGCAAGAGCGTGATGGAATGGAGTGTGTTGAGCGGTTCGATGAACACAGTCCCGATTTCCAGTTGATGTGTTTTCTCTCCTATCTCGACACATCTAAACCCGATCGAAGACATCTGGGCATGTGGTGTCAGAGCTCATGGCACCCCTCCCAGGAATTTAAGGATTTAGGTGACTTGTGTGTGCAGATCTGATGCCAGCTCCATCCACTGACCTACCCAGGCTTGACTGCAACCCTGCCACGACACGTCCACGTTGATACCTGTGCCAGAGGTGGGCATACCGGCTGTTAGGTAGATGGTCATAATGTTGTAGCTGATCAGTGTAGTTTCTACGTTAAAGTATAGACAGTCGTTAATGAGTGAAAAATGTATGCTGATAGCTTCGAATGTTGATTACCTTTTAGTTCCTGCGTGGGTACGGCTATATTACTTGTGGCTCAATGTGTTGAATAGTAGATGTCGGTATTATGGAGACTACTTTGTTGTCCTTAGGAGCAGTGATTTGTAGTCACTCTAGTCTTTTGAGTGTTATCATTAATGTCATTGATTTTCCTACTCTTCTTAGAATTATACTTAGTGTCAATGATATTTCTGTTAAACGTAGTTGGCAAATGTAAATGTTGCACAAAACAGTTTCTTCCATTTCCATCGATGGAGAGGTAAAGACAGATGCAGCTCGCATCGGGGACAGACTCGAACGAGTTTTATTCCGAAGAACCTTCCATTTGTTTTCATTAATCTACTAAGAGGAACCACCGAAATGTAGATCTTGTTGGTCGGAAGAGGATATGAACCACAGTCAACCCCAATGCGAGTCGTCTACATTACCACAACGCTGCCTGTTGCAAATAAAGCAAATAACGAGACTTGTTATATCATCAATCCAAAGGTTTATTCGATTGGTAACTGTGGTTTGAGGTGGTATTGGCCGCGGTATCGCGGTCGCACATTTTAGCAGGCAGACGGTCTTCTCCAGACGTCGCGTTGATGGCCACGCGTCAACACATTCAGCATCTGGCATGGTGGCTCTCAAGAGCTGCGCGGTGTGATGTACAGACCTCCTAGGTGGGCGCGGAGGACACCGGAGTGATCTGCAGACAAATATAAATTTCTAAATTATAAACGTCGCCCTATTATGGTGAGTTGATATAACAATTGCAAAGGAAAGTGCTACATTATCATAGGACCACATGTTAATAAATGGTCATATTCTGTATCCATTGAAGGGATGGTTCTATCGCGCCAACTCATGAACCCTAGAATACTAATTATCGGAAATATGAAAATTACCGACAGTGAATGTTTGCCTATTTACTCCTCCCGGAGTGTTATCTATTGTGGTGAAATGATTTACTAAATTATTGCATCATGATGGAAGATAGTTGTTACAAGGGTCAGAATATTTGTGAGTAAGTCAATATCTCACGCAAACGCATGTATTATCCTCACCTGAACTATATTCATTATGGAATGGAGAGAATTGTGACTGTTGCTAAATCCATTCATACCAAAATAGTAGAGTTTCTTAAAAAAACTTGTGTAAATGTTCAGTTCAAATTCGGAGAGCTTCAAGGATAAATACGGGACAGAAAAATAAACGATCACGCAGCATAAGAACTGGGATTAAAATACCAAGTATAATCGTGGGAGGCTGAAGGTGAAACTGCGCTGAGAACTTGATAACTGTTATGGGCGGGAGGGGACGTAGGAGAACGTTTTCTGAAAGGCTCTCCCTCATCTGAAAGTGTAGGCAACGGTATTGAATGTACCACTGATTCTTGAGTTTAAGTATATCCTACCAATACTAGAGCTAAAAGATACGTGTGCCGCGAAAGGATTTTGTATCTGATCAGAGTTCACAATTAGTATAAAAGAACAGCAGACTATGGGTATCGAGAAAGTTTATGGGTCGACCAAAGAATTTTGTAGCCATGGTGATATATCTAAACTGACACCATTTCAGTTATATTAAAAATCGTAAAACTCTATACTCGAATAATATCTTGTAGATTCCCCTTCTGAAGGGAGCTACCATCTGATCATGAAACGAGAAATACACTTAGAAACCAAAATCTGTTGTCCTTTACAGAGATCGAAGTACCACTCACCGTAACAGCACCGCCTTAATCCTCCTCCAGCAGCCGTCTCTGCAGCAACTCCACGAAAAAGGCGTCCAGTGTGAACTGACGCTCCTGTTGGAAAAGGTCTTATTACTTTCATGTTATCTAACACGTGAAGTGATTCACAATTTGTGCTAGTTCCTGTCATATAGAAGTATAACGAATTGTAACATTTACCACAAAATAGCACGGTGCAGGTATCGAAATTAATAATATAGTAATTCAATTTAGTATCCAACTAACACAATCGTTTCACATCTCAGATACTATTAATACTTACAAGTAACTAATATCCCATTATCTTTAACATTCTCTGTGTACGACTGGTTAATGGTGTGCTTCTGAGGTTATGCCGTGTTGTTGTTCCTGCTTTACGGTCAACATGTCAACAAGTGACCGAGCCATTTTCTTCAGATCGTGAGACGTTTCCTGACTGATATGAGTCAAGCAGAGAGTAGATTACCGCAAAGTTCGCAGCACGTGAAGTTGATGGCTGGGACGTCCGTTGAAGTATTGTGCACAAAATGAACACAACAATTCGGCCTAACACCCGGAAGCAGACCAGTAACTAGTACCATCTTCGAGAGTAAGTTATCATGTAATGAGAAAACGAAAAATTCACTTTGAAACCAAATGCTACTATTCCTACTACTGTTGTAATTTACACTCACCGAAACAGAAAAGGCTTCTTTCTCTTCCTGCAGCCGCTTCTGCAGTATCTCCTCAAAAATCGAGTCCAGGGTGAACTGACACTCCTGTAAGGAAAAGAACGTATTAGTTTGATTAGTCGTAGAGCATGCTTGGTAATTCAGAGATAGCTCCAGTTCTTTACATATACATGTGTTACAAATTCTTACATTTATTTCGAATTTTTGGCCTATAGGCAGTGATAGTGAGTATTCACTGACTATCGGTAGTATCAGCTAGAAATCTGTTCTTCCGACATTCACTAGCATTATCCTACGTATTATGAGTTGAACTGGAATGACAGAGGCCTACAATGCAACTCCTTGAGCCACGGTCTTTTTATTACGAGCTCCTCCTCGATCTTTGTCTGTAAAGAAAATTAAATGGGACTGTAACAAGTTTTGCTAACAGTTCCTGTTTCTCTGTTCTCTGACTACACTGTACATTTCCTTTGGTCAGTCTCATATTAAACACGGTCAGCAGGAAAATGGTTGGGCAACCAGATGGTCTGCAATGTCGTCTTCAACCATTCGATCGCGTTGGCAGCATATTTAGTGCGCCTCTGCCCCTAGAATATTTTTCAGCATAATTCTTTTCAAATGGAGAGGGATGTTACCTTTCTCAAGCATCTGTCATAGTTATTTGCTCAGTGTTAACAAAGACCACACCCAATTTACCGGAATGATAAATGGTTAGAATCAAACTGTCCATGTTTGAAGTCAGTGTTAAGTTTAATGGGCTTCAATACAATTGTCAGAATTGTTTAAACAGCATTCAGGTTCGATTATCAACATTAGCTTACCTAATGCGACAAGTCCGGATATATTTTGGTAATAACACGGAGGAGAGGATCTAGGGCCAGTGAGATCCAGGGGAAAGAGCCAGCATAATGAAGCAAAGGAGCCCTGCAGAGAACACAGCGAGAGTCACAGTGTGAGGTTACCCTGCAGGTCAGAGAATATACGACTCTGACATGCTAAAGGCTTTTTCTAAGGGCATCATACTCAAGTTTTAGAATGACGACTATTGTGAACTGATGAGTGACTAGCACATCCCACTTCGCTCCAGTGATCAACAAATCCATCCATCCATCAGTGACATTCATTGCCGCCGGTATTTTGTATCTGATCACGATCCAGAAGAGCAGTATGCTAACCACATGCTCCCCCATACAGTGACGTCTATCGTCTGACGATGGCGAGGCGATCGATCGGTACCTTTGGAACTTCAGACGAATGATTGGACGGAGTTAGGTAGTTAGGTGGTATTTTATATAATCGTCACAATCATCACTCGTGCAGAGATGCCTATCTAAGACGTGTTATTTACAATGACGTCTCACATGGGATGTTTATAGCAAAAAATTATTCATTTACAGTAAATCGTGACAGTCTGACCACGTTATGTACAGTCAGTAAGCTCTCAGACTTTACTGCTTTGCGTGCTATGTCACTGCAATATAACGTGGCTCACCTTTACAGTACCCCGAACAGTGACCAAGTTGTTCTCCAGTCGCAGACCCTCGTCTTTCTCCCCTCCCAAATACCGGGAGAAAAACTTCTTCATGCGGCGGAACATTGCTGTATCGATAACAAACAGTACATTAGACATGACCAGACCGTGTCTACGAGTAAGTTTTGCATCAATGTCTCACAACTCGATCGCAAGAAAAACGTGAACCGTGACGACATGTCTGTAACCTTAGCATTTGTAAAAAAGCAGCTGCTTGCATCAAAAACGACATGTACAGTCCATATAATTGATTGAGCTTATACATTTTTTACTAGTCGAGAATTAATTATTTAATTTTGTGCCAGTAATTCGTAGAGCATGAATCAAAACAATAACAGTTATTCGAAGTTAAGCAATTGCATGTTCATTAAGTGGTACTTTTACTCTGAAGAGAATAAATTTGTTTTGATAGCAACTAGCTGAAGGCCTATCTATTAGGCTAAATTTAATTAGCAAGTCTTTATAATACTAGAATAGTTTCAGATATACAGCTGCTTCGCCGGCCGGTGTGGCCGTGCGTTTCTAGGCGCTTCAGTCTGTAACCGCGTGACCGCAACGATCGCAGGTTCGAATCCTGCCTCGGACATGGATGTGTGTGATGTCCTTAGGTTAGTTAGGTTTACGTAGTTCTAAGTTCTAGGGTACTGATGACCAGCGATGTTAAGACCCATAGTGCTCAGAGCCATTTGAACCACTTTTTATACAGCTACTTCAGATATTACAACTTCAGATTTTGTCATCTATTACAGCATGATATGCGGAATATCTTCCCTTGGGCCGGAACAAGAATTTGTTTTTTATGTGTGTTGGTGGTGGGATGATGTTACTAATTAATAAACTACGCTACAATCTGATGGCAATACCTTCTGCGGAATATGACGAGAATACGATTTTTACGGCTATCCTTATTACCGAGTCAGTATATTCTCTCAGGGCTGCACTGTCCCTTCTTTGTGTCAGTCATCGAGAACCCTACATCTGAATTACACTTCATTGCCATGTGAGCTAAACAGTAAAGTGTACGACGTAATAACTATATCTGTGGTTGAAATTTACCCACCGGCTTCTACATGAAGAAAACTTAAAAATAGCTTATAAACAGCTAATAGGTTTAACATTTGACAGTGCTCCAAGATATTAACTGTACTTCCTGAAGTGACAGGAAAAGATAATATTTTTGCTACAAATCCATGTCGACTCAGTATGACACTACACAGCCGGAACCTGTTTACGACTTTTCTTTTTCACCGATGGCAGAAGATAAAAGCATGAACCAACGATAGGACATACCGTATGTTTGTGTAATCGAAAAGGAGAGTGATAGGTGACACCATTCTATTTGTGAAACTAAGCTATAAATTTGAGTATACATGATTTCAGCAGTTGAACATCGGCAAAAACTCAGTGAGGATATCTCTCTCTACAAGGCAAGCATTCTCGCAACTTTCTGAAGTTGCATTACATATTAAAAAATGTACTGGAATGTAAATCGAGGACTGTTTTCCTTTTCCAATTCAGTCCCATTACTAGTAACATTTTGCGAAGTCACATCACACTATTTCGTAATGCTACAGTCTCCCGATACTTCTCCACTACATACATAGTCATCTAAAAGCTTATTCTATGTTCTAATTGCAGATGTATACTGAAAATAAATACGTGACAAATCAATGGCTCTTGCCTCTTGGTGGGTATAGTCTATATACCTCGCTTCTGAAACAGAGCGTTCGCTTCATTCAAAGCTTCTAAAGCTCCCCAAGAACTTGTTCTCGAAACACAAAATCCAACACTATAAGGCCTGAATCAAAATTATAGAATCTTTTACTCAAGAACTCAAGAAACTAATTCGTTTCGATACTTCAACTACTCCAGAGAATACGGAAATCATTATTATGCAATGGTCCACCACAGTGAAGCTGATTTTTGTTAGCAAACCCTGCGATCAACATTAGGCTGCAACCTCGATAACTGCAGAGAACAACGTTGTACTGGAACGTCGATATCAATGGTTAAGCAAGAATTGCAATGAAAATTTTCAGTAATTTGAATCTATGTAAGACGAAATAATCATGTTTTAGCACCGACAAATATGCAGCGGAGTCTTGAATGTTGAAAACGTCCGTACAGTTAATAAACTCCCAAGTGATCTAATAGTTAACAATAATCAGAGATAGTGCTTTAATTTCCTTAAGCAACAGGGAAGTAAGAATCTCATATTATGGTGCCAAGTCAACTCTGTATAACTCTACACAGTTGTAACCAGATTCCTACGTGTTTTCCTCTTCGCAGACGGAAGATAATACTAGCAGTACATCCCTGCAACGATCATAGGCAATATGTAAGTGTAATCGACGAAACAGGAATATCGGTTACACGGTTTTCATTGTGAAAGTAAAAATTAATGTAAATAGAGACCGCTCCGACTCTACCACAACAATCACAGAAAACTTTTACTAACAGTCCGATTATATTATTGGAGAAGGCGATAACAAGATAGACTATTATGGTCGAAAACAAAAATAAAAAATATTTTGTAGCGGAGGCGTTGTGCAGCCTTAATGAATGTTAACAACTGTATTGTGTAGTAGACAGATACGACGGTACGTTTCATTAGGGACCATCGAATTTGGTCTAAAATCAGACCATCATCGGTCCCGAAAGCCGTCTCAGCTATGCTTTCGCGTATATTGCAATGGCAGTTATCAATCGTAGATAGCTCGACCATTGGTATTATCTGTACAGACATTACATTGGTAAAAATGTCTATGAAGTTAAATGGACATAATGGGCATGACAAGTTAATGTCAATGACGGAACACTGTACATCCGGAATTTCTATTCCTATTACGCAAGTTCATAGCTGAGATCGTTTTTAGGCTTGATGACGGTCTGATCCTCGACCGAAACATACATTCTCTCATAAAATGTACCGTTATAGCTGTGATTGCATAATGCAGTTCTTTCGAAGAGCATATAAAATGGAAGTAACGTGACTGCTGCAGAAACTGACTGGGCAGAAAAAAAAGTAAAAGTTTATAAAGCTAAGATCATTATAACGAAAAAGTCGAATAATATCTTACACAAATTCCTCTAGAATAAACTCAACGGAAATATAACGAAAACACAAAATTTGATTCCATAAGTTAAAAAATTATGACTAACATTACTACTCGTTAATCTCAGGACAACTTCTACAATGTACTTAGGTTCACGGCTAACACCACCGTAGACAGTTCTCCCATATTACAAAAATAGCTAAAGAATTGCATCAATCAACATGATGAAGATTATCATTAATCACTTCACTCACAAAAATTTATCTTCTGCTCTTAAGGTACTGCCTAACCTCACTATCGTATATCGTTCGAAACACAGAAAGAAACAGTTAAATATATGTCAGAAAAAAAAGAAACAATAATCGCTAATAGTTTCTCCATTGATAATATAACCTGTGGCCTCAAGTTACCCCCTCCCCCCAATAAACAACACCATCGTATATCACGACATCTTTGGAATAAAGAGCATATTTTACGAACTTTGTAAATTAGAATAGTAACTAACACAAACACAGATAGCATTTAATAACAGACTGCTTACACGCTCTGCAACGTAAAGTCATGACGTCAAGAGGACGTCATGGGTGAAACCACACGCATAGAATCTGAAAGACCACTTGTCAAAGTTGTCACTGTTGAACTAAGCTGTTACTTTGAAAATACATGATGAAAGCACATGAACTTAAAAAAATTAAGTGTAGAGGTCTAACTCTACAATAACCACCTGACGTTTGAAACCCCATAAAAAATTAAAACGAAATGCGATTTCACGTTATTACTGTTAAGGACTTCATATTCCGTAATCACACCACACTCCTTCACATGCTTCAATTTTCCAGTACTTCTCCACTAATACACATTCATTTATTAGCTTTTAAGATATTCTCACTCGAGATGATTGTGTATACTCAATAAATATACAAAGTTAAATCAATAGCTCATACCTACTGCGGGTCCGATGCAGCTGGCCTCCGAAGCTGGGCGTTCGCTTTGCTGAGAGCTTCTAAAGCTCCTCAAGAACTTTAAAATGTTTCGCTAGATGTGCTCGAAACACAAAATGCAAGACTGCAATAATTAATTCACAACTGAAGCTCCTTACGCTCAATAACTCGCAGAACGAATTCGTATGGATACTTCGAGTACTCCAAAGAATACGGAAGTAATTGCTACGCAACGTTCCACAACGGTTTACGTGAGATGGCCTTCTTGTTTACATACCCAATGTCCTCCCCTGGTAGCTGAGTGGTCAGCGCGACGAAAGTCATACCTAAAGACCCGAGTTTGTTTCACGAATGTCTCGGGAGATCTTTCTCCGCTCAGGGACTGGGTGTTGCGTTGCCCTTATCATCGTTATTTCATCCCCATGGACACGCAAGTATCCGAAGTGGCGTCAACTCAAAAGACTTGCACCAGTCGAATGGGAGGCCCTAGCCACACGGCATTTCCATTTTATCAGTAAACCGAAATCCCAGTAAAGCAATAACGTTTAGCAACAGGGATATAAATGTTAGACAACCACTGAAACAAAATATTATATAAGTCAATTGTACATTTCAACTTCTCATAAAATAGCATCGAAGCATAACGACGTCGAATGCTGATGCCCTCGATCCCGCTTTTAGTTATGTGTTGAAATGTTATGTCACGCGTAAAAATTGATTCCTTCAGCGCATGTGACTTCCACCAGATTCGACGTCCGTTTGTGTGATTCCACTAATTGTTTTCTAGTGTAGTGATTTTCTATATTGAAACCTGGTTGTCAAGGGAAGGCCGTAATCATTTACTATTGGTTGCCTTTAACAGTTACACACATTTATTATTAAAGAAGTAGTTCCATACTCAACAATAAATTAAAAAATTTCACCCTTCATTAAAGAAGGCATAAACGACAGTGTAAATAAAAGTGTTTTCAGTGCGTTACAATTTAGCAAATCACCATAAAATCGTGATACTGATAACGTTTAAAAAGAAAAAAACAAGGCACTGTGATGATGACTGAAGGCCTTACACTCCAAGAAAGACAGTAAATTAAGAATGTTTAAGAACTCGCTGCAATTACAACTTACAGATATTAAACGTAAGAGCCCACAAACACAGTAGAAGGTATCAGACGCCACGAATGGCAGAAAATAAGGTTTTAGGGCTTACTGCTAAAACAGAAATATCGAATTAATTTTTCAGAGCAAATGACCACAATCATGACTGAAGGCCTTACACGCCAGGAACGGCAATTATATAAAAATTTAGAAACCTGCTGTAAAACAGCAAATAAAAGCAAAGGTTAATTAAAAGAAACAAGCAATTGACCACGAAACAGGTGAAATAATATGATGGTAATCTTGTAACACAACCCTTACACTGATACAGTCTGGCCTGCAACGGAGGGTGGAAACCTTCAAACAGCACCAACGCAAGCACCAGCACGGCTCATATACCCTTCGATTAATCTCCTCATCGCGAAAATGGAAGACTTGCCAATGCGACGCATCACATGCCTCATACAAATTTTTATTGGCCTCGTCCATGTTTTTTACTACTTTGTTAATACAATCAAATTATAAATTGACCGAGTGTCCTTTTTACACAGGGTGGTCCATTGATAGTGACTGGGCCAAATATCTCAAAAAATAAGCATCAAACGAAAAAAAACTACAAAGAACCAAACTCGTTTAGCTTGATGGGGGAAACCAGAGGGCGCTATGGTTGGCCCGCTAGATGGCGCTGCCATAGGTCAAACGAATATCAACTGCGTTTTTTAAATAGGAACCCCCATTTTTATTACATATTCGTGGAGTACGTAAGGAAATATGAATGTTTTGGTTGGACCACTTTTTCGCTTTGTGATAGATGGCGCTGTAATAATCACAAACGAATAAGTACGTGGTATCACGTAACATTCCGCCAGTGCGGACGGTATTTGCTTCGTGATAGATTACCCGTGTTAAAATGGACCGTTTACCAACTGTGGAAAACGTCGATATAGCGTCGATGTATGGCTATTGTGATCAAAATGTCCAATGAGCGTGTGCTATGTATGCTGCTCGGTATCCTGGACGACATCCTCCAAGTGTCCGGACCATTCGCCAGATAGTTGCGTTATTTAAGGTAACAGGAAGTGTTCAGCCACATGTGTAACGTCAACTACGACCAGCAACAAATTATGAAGCTCAAGTAGGTGTTTTAGCTGCTGTCGCCGCTAAACCGCACATCAGTAGCAGACAAACTGCGCGAGAATCGGGACTCTTAAAAACGTCGGTGTTGAGAATGCTACATCAACATTGATTGCACTCGTACCATATTTCTATGCACCAGGAATTGCATAGCGACGACTTTGAACGTCGTGTACAGTTCTGCCACTTGGCACAAGAGATATTACGGGACGATGACAGATATTTTGCACTCGTTCTATTTAGGGACGAAGCGTCATTCACCAACAGCGGTAACGTAAACTGGCATTATATGCACTATGGCGACATCTCTCACAAAGCGAAAACAGTGGTCCAACAAAAAAATTCATATTTCATTACGTACTGTACGAGTATGTAATAAAACTGGTGGTTCCTATTTTAAAAAACGCAGTTGATATCCGTTTGACCTATGGCAGCGCCATTTAGCAGGCCAACCATAGGGCCATCTGGTTTCCTCCTTCAAGCTAGACAAGTTTAGTTCATTGTAGTTTTTTCGTTTGACGCTTATTTTTTGAGATATTTGGCCCGGTGACGATCAGTGGGCCACCATGTATATTTTAATTGAAGTTCTCCTAAAAAGAATCATTTTAAAAGGCGAACTTCAAAATAAGCTAGGCTGGGTTTGAGAACAGAGGCCCAACATGCTGCCTTGAATGGTACTCTTCCGTTCTGGAACTTTTCCTTGAATTCCCAGGCGAAAGGATACTAGCCGGAAGGTAAGATGCTGCATAGATTCTCCGTAAGGTCACCAATGCGATGTCGAGGCAGGTGTGGAGGCAGTGGAGGGAGGAAGCCTCCTTGTCACCGAGTCCTGCCTGCTGTTTCGACGTCCTAGGCTACCAACTTCAGGTCAAGCTTGATCAGATCACAGCAGGAGCTTTTCGCAGCAGCTGGCGTCATACTAAATTACCCACGGAGCTGATGCAAATCGTAACTATAGGTACCTGTCGTTAGATAAGATTAGAAAAGTCTACATTTCAATAACATTGGTTTGTAGCATTATGTTACAGTCTGTTAAGCAGCAAATCTCCTGCTCACTCTCCATTGCCACCATACGCCTACCGTCATATCACTCAGTTATCCTTTCAAAGCGGACGTCCTACAATACAGTACCGTGCAGTGGAGAGCTTCACTCTTTATCACAATGCATGCATATTTCACGTTGGAATGCAACAAGTAATTTTTAACGTTCAGAAAGTAAGTATCAGTCTAGGCCACAGGGTTCTATCCGAGGTTTGTCAGATGCATTTTTTTTTTTTTTACATTTACCGCTTCTTTCAAGTTCGACAATGATTTCTGTTAATGTGATAAATGCGAGGTTAGTTTATGGCTTTTATTCCATGTTAAACTGCAGAGCCAGCTGTAACAGACTCGCTAAATCAATTAAGAGAATGGAGGAAGCAACACTTCCAAACTACTACGGTGTTCGAACCAGCTTTCGTATTGATGATTCGAGTTTTACTAATACATTTATACATTACATTGATTATCCTTGTATACTTCAGTAATATTTTTAAATACATTTGAGTGATTAGCTGAGTATACACTCCTTTCCCCTCAGAGCGAAGGAATAAAATTGCGCTAAACAAAATTTCCTTCTTTTTAGATTAAATAACACAATGGGATTTTGTGTTAGATAACACTCTGGAAAGCATAAAAAAATTTTTATTCCTTATCTTCTTTTTCCTAAAAACATTAAATCTGTCGTACAAGACATACTGTTGTTGTTGTTATGGTTTTCAGTACGAAGATTAATTTGATGCTGCTCTCCCCCCCCCCCCCCCCCCTACTCTCACATAGCTGCAAAACTACTGTAAATTGCATCCAGAAAAACCGGTTGTTGTCTCAGGAAGGGTCCTATCAACCAATCCCAGATATATCCTGGTGTAAAACATGTGGAAACAAAATACATTATCTGTCGCCTAAAGGGACACTATTTTTTTTTCTCAGTTGTCGAAGTCCGAAACTTCATGTCATAGCTGCCAAAAGGCGGCAGTGTCTGACGACGCAATAAATGCATCAGCTTCTCTTTAAGGGGACCTGGACGTGCACGGGCTGCATTTTCATAGCTCGCTCTCAGTGCACATTACCCTTCATCTACAATGAATAACATTAACTCAAGCTGTATAAGGATATTTATTAAAATATCTCCTACAGTTTAAGAATTACAGTATTTTGCCTAATGGGTGTTTTTATAATACACTTCCCATTCAGGTAACATTTTCGGTCCATCAGCAGTCTAATAGCATTCAGACTGAGACAGACTGCTGTCAACTTTCACAGGAACACATTATGCCTCTCGTTTTGCAGTTTGGAGTATATCTGAGGAAATAGGAAAACCCTTATTATACCACATTATTATTTTGTCTAAAATATACCGCTAAAATTATACACAGAATGACAAACGTAGATCATTTCTGCGATGTATTACGCACAATAAAAAGATGATATCCCATTCTTCACTTGAGGGAAACTTGGTGAACATGGATGAAACCATTGAGAAGTTATATGTACCTAATGTTCTGAAAACGTAGTTTCGAGAAAATGAGAAAAGAATATTCACAGTGTTTTTGACGCACCGTATGCCTCTTTCAGAACATTCCAGCAGCATAATCTTCCTGGCCAGCTGCTTCTTTATCATCTGTAGACTTCTTCAGGGGCCTTTTCCTTACACTGGCTTCCACAGCTTCAACTACTCGCTGGCGATCTATGGCAGTCAGAGCAGCTATCCTATTATTTCCTGGCTGGATGCCTAATTTGTCCATTACTTTTATCCTGATGGTTACACCATCATTGAAACACATGACAGCATCCATCGCACCCATTTTGAGTACTGTCCATCCAACAAACACTGTTTTTGGCACTCGTTGCTACACGCAGATATTGAAACCCTCATTAGGGTTTTGCGTACGGCCATGTAGACATTTGCTGAGTAATTTTGTATCTGAAAGGTCCCTGCATATTGGCTTTATTGTTTCCATGACTGTGGCAGGCAAGACATGTATCTGGTGCTATTCCTTGCCTGTCGCATGAGCGTGGCTGGTTTGCAGACATTTGTTCAAAGAGCGTTTAAGACCAAATCAACAACTGAAAAGTAGATAAAAAAAATTTTGTAAAACGGGATAAAATTGCCTTTCACATGGTGACAAGAATTGTTTTCGAAAATTTCAGACATTTCTAGTCCATGTCCACTTAACAATTAGACATATCAAGTACAGTTTTTTAAAAATTAAAGAAAATACGACGCAACAAGAAGGAATTATACCAATGGCGCGGATATCAGTAGATGTGATGTTCATGTACAGACAAATGAAGGCGTCCCATTTCAAAAACTGAAGGGATTATTCACGAGAAAGAGCTGCACAAATTGAGCAAGTCTGTAAGAAAATTATCTATGTCTGGCGCTTATGCAAGTAGCTGTTCGGCTGACATTGATTGATAGACTTGTTGCATGTCGTCCACAGGGATGTAGTGCCAAATTCGGTCCATTTGGTGCTATAGATGCGCAAAATTCAGAGTCGTTTGTAGGGCCCTGCCCATGTTGTTGTTGTTGTGGTCTTCAGTCCTGAGACTGGTTTGATGCAGCTCTCCATGCTATTCTATCGTGTGCAAGCTTCTTCGTCTCCCAGTACCTACTGCAGCCTACATCCTTCTGAATCTGCTTAGTGTATTCATCTCTTTGTCTCCCTCTACGAATTTTACCCTCCACGCTGCCCTCCAGCACTAAATTGGTGATCCCTTCATGCCTCAGAACATGTCCTACCAACCGATCCATTGTTCTAGTCAAGTTGTGCCACAAACTCCTCT
Organism: Schistocerca americana; assembly: GCF_021461395.2. Classification (NCBI taxonomy): domain Eukaryota; kingdom Metazoa; phylum Arthropoda; class Insecta; order Orthoptera; family Acrididae; genus Schistocerca; species Schistocerca americana. The sequence goes on along the minus strand of NC_060124.1, from coordinate 547,395,726 downwards.
TCTCCCCAATTCTATTCAATACCTCCTCATTAGTTATGTGATCTACCCATCTAATCTTCAGCATTCTTCTGTAGCACTACATTTCGGAAGCTTCTATTCTCTTCTTGTCTAAAATATGTTTCACTTCCATACATGGCTACACTCCATACAAATACTTTTAAAAACGCCGTCCTGACACTTAAATATATTCTCGATGTTAACAAATTTCTCTTCTTCAGAAACGCTTTCCATGCCATTGTCAGCCTACATTTTATATCCTCTCTACTTCGACCATCATCAGTAATTTTGCTCTCCAAATAGCAAAACTCCTTTACTACTTTAAGTGTCTCATTTCCTAATCTAATTTCCTCAGCATCACCCGACTTAATTCGACTACATTCCATTATCCTCGTTTTGCTTTTGTTGATGTTCGTCTTACACCCTCCTTTCAAGACACTATCCATTCCGTTCAACTGCTCTTCGAAGTCCTTTGCTGCCTCTGACAGAATTACAATGTCATCGACGGACATCGAAGTATTTATTTCTTCTCAATGGATTTTAATTCCTACTCCGCATTTTTCTTTTGTTTCCTATACTGCTTGTTCAATATACAGATTGAATAGCATCGGGGAGAGGCTACAACTCTGTCTCACTCCCTTCCCAACCACTGCTTCCCTTTCATGTCCCTCGACTCTTATAACTGCCATCTGGTCTCTGTACAAATTGTAAATAGCCTTTCGCTCCCTGTATTTTACCTCTGCCACCCTCAGAATTTGAAAGAGAGTATTCCAATCAACATTGTCAAAAGCTTTCTCTAAATATACAAACGCTAGAAACGTCGGTATGCCTTTCCTTCATCTTTCTTCTAAGATAAGTTGTAAGGTCAGTATTGCCTCACGTGTTCCCCCTGTTTTACCTCTGCCACCCTCAGAATTTGAAAGAGAGTATTCCAATCAACATTGTCAAAAGCTTTCTCTAAATATACAAACGCTAGAAACGTCGGTATGCCTTTCCTTCATCTTTCCTCTAAGATAAGTTGTAAGGTCAGTATTGCCTCACGTGTTCCAGTATTTCTACGGAATCCAAACTGATCTTCCTCGACGGTGGCTTCTACCAGTTTTCCATTCCTCTGTGAAGAATTCGCGTTAGTATTTTGCAGCTGTGACTTATTAAACTGATAGTTCGGTAATTTTCACATCTGTCTACACCTGCTTTCTTTGGGATTGGAATTATTATATTCTTCTTGAAGTCTGAGGGAATTTCGCCTGTCTCATACATCTTCCTCACCAGATGGTAGAGTTTTGTCAGGACTGACTCTTCCAAGGCTATCTGTAGTTCTAATGGAATGTTGTCTACTCCAGTGGCCTTGTTTCGACTTAGGTCTTTCAGTGCTCTGTCAAACTCTTCACGCAGTATCGTATCTCCCATTTCATCTTCGCCTGGGTCCTCTTCCATTTCCATAATATTGTCCTCAAGAACATCTGCCCTGTATAGACCCCCTATATACTCCGTCCACCTTTCCGCTTTCCCTTCTTTGCTTATAACTGAGTTTCCATCTGAGCTCTTGATATTCATGCAAGTGGTTCCCTTCTCTTCAAAAGTTTCTCTAATTTTCCTGTAGGCAGTATCTATCTTACCCCTAGGGAGATAAGCCTCTACATCCTTACATTTGCCCTCTAGCCATCCCTGCTTAGCCATTTCGCACTTCCTGTCGATCTTATTTTTGAGAGGTTTCAATTTCTTTTTGCCTGCTTCATTTACTGCATTTTTATATTTTCTCCTTTCATCGATTTAATTCAGTATCTCTTCTGTTACCCAAGGTTTTCTACTAGCCTTCGTCTTTTTACCTACTTGATAGTCTGTTGCCTTCACTATTTCATCGCTCAAAGCTACCCATTCTTCCCCTACTGTATTTCTTTCCCCCATTCCTGTCAACTGTTCCCTTATGCTCTCCCTGAAACTCTGTACAACCTCTGGTTCTTTCAGTTTATCCAGATCCCAGCTCCTTAAATTCCCACCTTTTTGCAGTTTCTTCAGTTTTAATCTACAGTTCATAACCAATAGATTGTGGTCAGAGTCTGAAACCTTCCAGTATCTTCAGGGTTCTTCCATGTATACAGCCTTCTTTCATCATTCTTGAACCAAGTGTTAGCTATGATTAAGTTGTGCTCTGTGCAAAACTCTACCAGACGGCTTCCTCTTTCATTTCTTAGCCCTAAACCCTATTCACCTACTAAGTTTCCTTCTCTTCCTTTTCCTGCTCTCGAATTCAAGTCACCCATGACTCTTAAATTTTCGTCTCCCTTCACTAATTCAATAATTTCATTTACCTCATTATATATTTGATCACTTTCTTCATCATCTGCAGAGCTAGTTGGCATATAAACTTGTACTACTGTAGTAGGCGTGAGCTTCGTGTCTATCTTGGCCACAATAATGCGTCCACTATGCTGTTTGTAGTAGCTTACCCGCACTCCTATTTTTTATTCATTATTGAACCTACTCCTGCATTACCCCTATTTGATTTTGTATTTATAACCCTGTATTCACATGAACAAAAGTCTTGTTCCTCCTGCCACCGAACTTCACTAATTCCCACTATATCTAACATTAACCTACCCATTTCACTTTCTAAATTTTATAACCTACCTGACCGATTAAGGGATCTGACATTCCACGCTCTGATCCGTAGAACGGCAGTATTCTTTCTCCCGCCCATAGAGCACCAAATGTTCTCAATAGCGGAGAGATCTGAAGACCTTTCTGACGAAGGTAGAGTATGGCAATCACGAAGACAGTTAGTAGATATCCTTCCAGTGTGCGGGTGGACATTATCTTGCTGAAATGCAAGTCCAAGATGCCTTGCCATGAAGGGCAAAAAATATCGCCAACATACCGCTCTGCTGTAAGGGTGCAGCGGATTACAACGGAAGTGGCCTTGCTATGAAATGAAATCACACCCCAAGAAATCATATCTGGTTGTCGGACTGTATGGTGGCCAACAGTCACATTGGTAGCCCACTTTTATCTGGGGCGTCTTGAGATACATCGTGGCTGGTCATCGGGCCTCAGCTAGAAGTCAGAATCATCACTGAAGACAATTCTGCTCCAGCCAACGCTCTCCCAGGCCGAATGTACCCAGCACACTGCGAACCATCTTCTGGTTGTACATACGTCGATGGTAGTCGGCTTAAGGGGCGCAATGAAGTCAGACTTTTGTCTCTCTAGGTCACCCATACTTATAAACTCTGTGTTCGGCGATGGTCCGCTCATTTTTGCCAGCATCGTTGAATAGTTGCGTGGTTTCCTATTCATATATCGATCGATTGGCCAATTACTCCAACCAGCTTCTTTGAACTCAACTACATTTCTTCTTTCAAATACTGTCATCTGCTGACATTGTCCACGAGCCTGTTTGCAAGGCATAGTTACTGTCAAACTGAGTACACGGAATGAAATCCTCAAATACTTTATGCGCTGGTATCATCATGACCCCTGTTTACTATTCTTGCCAGGTGTGCGGTGACATTGTGCTCCAGCAGTCACACATTCATTCATCGGTCGCCGAAGCTTGCAGTTCTTCATTTTCCGTAGATACCTCTGTGAATAACCATTTGTGACCAATTTGAGTCGTTTTAGTGTCTTAGACTGTATATTAGATGTTAAGAACGAAAGAGAAGCGGAATTCTCATAATAAACGTTTAGAATCAGAAATGTGTGCTAGTTACCGTCTACGACTCACTGAAAATGGTTACTTTAAAGCATTCAATTAGGCTCGTTTTCAGTCGTATTACAATGATCATGTCATCGTTGTGTACATGAAACACCTTTATGACGACCTGAACTCTGATGAGGACACTTATAATAATGTGTCTGAATTTTGGTGTAGGAACAGCTGCCGTTCTTCGTCAAATAATGAAACCAGATACGTTAGTGGTATAGGACGTTGAAGTTTGGATCAAAGTAGACTTTCTAACTCATATCAACAGTAGTCCATTGGGTGCAGGTTAGACGTTAGGCAAGCCAATCGATTTCTGCCATGGTACATAAAACAGCTAAAAACACAAGACATAGTAGAAAACATTGTATATCAAAGGAGATATTGGACATATTTGATTAAACAAAAAAATATAAAAATGCAGAAAATGAAATAAGCAAAAGGGAATAAAGACGTCTAAGGTATGAAACGGACAGAAAGTGTAAAATGGATAGGTTGGAATGACTAGAGAACAAATGCAAGCCCATAGAAACATGTGTAACTAGGGGAAAGGTAGATACCGCCTATAAGAATATCAAAGAGAGCTCTGAATATAAGAAAACCAGCTGCACGAAATCGAGAGCTCAGATGGGAAGGCAAGGAAGGGAAACCTGAAAGGTGGAAGGAGTATATAGACATCTAAATGCACATGCATACTCTGCCAATCACATTTAAGTGCCTGGCAGAGGGTTCAACGAACCACATTCACAATTCTCTATAATTCCAATCACGTATAGCGCGCGGAAAGAATAAACACCTATATCATTCTGTACGAGCTCTGACTTCCCTTATTTTATTGTGGTGGTCGTTCCTCCCGTTGTAGGTCTGTGTCAACAAAATATTTTTGAATTCAGAGGAGAAAGTTGGTGATTGGAATTTCATGAGAAGGTTCCGTCGGAACAAAAACCCTGTATCATTTCTGTGACACTCTCTCCCACATTTTGCGATAGTACAAAACGTGCTGCCTTCCTTTGAACATTTTCGATGTACTCCGTCAGTCCTATCTGGCAAGGATCCCACACCGTGTAGCAGTATTCTGAAAGAGGACGGACAAGTGTAGTGTAGGCAGTCTCCTTAGTAGGGCTGTGTCTTTCCAATGAAACGCAGTCTTTGGTTAGCCTTCCCCACATTTTCTATGTGTTCTTTCCAATTTAAGATGTTCGTAATTGTAATTCCTAGGCTTTTAGATTATACTGATTTATAGTGTAACCGAAGTTTAAGGGGTTCCTTTTAGCACTCATGTGGATGAACTCACACCTTTCGTTATTTAGGGTCAACTGCCACTTTTCGTACCATTGAGATATTTTTTCTTCTAAATCGTTTTGCAGTTTGCTTTTGTCTTCTGATGACTTTATTAGTCGCTAAACGTCAGCGTCACCTGCAAACAACCAAAGACATCTTCTCAGATGGTCTCCCATATCGTTTATATAGATAAGGAGCAGCAAAGGGCCTATAATACTACCATGGGGAACGCCAGAAATCACTTCTGTTTTACTCGATGACTTTCCGGCAGTTATTACGAACTGTGACCTCTCTGACAGGAAATCACAAATCCAGTCACATAACTGACACGATATTCCATAATCACGCAATTTCACTATGAGTCGTCTGTGTCGTACAGTGTCAAAAGCCTTAAGGAAATCCAGAAATACGGAATCGATCTGAAATCCCTTGTCAATAGCACTCAGCACTTCATGTGAATAAAGAGCTAGTAGTGTTTCACAGGAACGATGTTTCCTACGCGCATGTTGACTGTGTGTTACTAAATCGTTTCCTTCGAAGTAATTCATAATGTTCGAAAACAATATAAGTTCTAAAATCCTGCTGCATATCGACGTTAACCTAATGAGCCTGTAATTTAGTGGATTACTCCTACTACCTTTCTTTATTATTGATGTGACCTGTGCAACATTCCGGTCTTTGGGTACGGATCTTTCGTCGAGCTAACCGTTGTATATGATTGTTAAGTATGGAGCTAATAGATCAGCATACTCCGAAAGGAACAAAACTGGTATACAAGCTGGGCCGGAAGACTTGCTTTTATTAAGTGATTTAAGTTGCTCCACTACTCCGAGGATATTTACTTCTACGTTACTCATGTTGGCAGCTGTTCTCGATTCGAATTCTGGAATATTTACTTCGTATTCTTTTGTGAAGGTATTTCGGAAGGCTGTGTTTAGCAACTCTGTTTGGCACCACTGTCTTCGACAGTATCTGCATTTGCTATCGCGCAGAGAAGGCATTGATTGTTTCTTGCCGCTAACATACTTCACATCTGACCAGAATCTCTTTGGATTTTCTGCCAGGTTTCGAGACAAAGTTTCGTTGTAGAAACTCTTATTGTCATCTCCCATTGAAGTCCACGCTAAATTTCGGGCTTCTGTAAATGATCACCAATCTTGGAGATTTTGCGCCTTTTTAAATTTGCCATGTTTCTTTCGTTGTTTCTGCAATAGTGTTGTAACCCGTTTTGGGTACCAAGGAGGATCAGCTCCATCGTTTGTTAATTTATTAGGTATAAACCTCTCAATTGCTGCCGATGCTATTTTTTGAATTTAAGCCAGATGTGGTCTACACTTATATTATTAATTTGGAATGAGTGGAGATTGTCTCTCAGGAAGGCGTCAAGTGAATTTTTACCTGCTTTCTTGAATGAGTATATTGTTCGCTTATTTTTCGAGAATTTGGGGATTACAATATTCAGTTTCGCTACGACAGTCCTGTGTTCAGTAATCCCTGAATCGATTTTGATGCTCGATATTAACTCAGGATTATTTGTTGCTAAGATGTCAAGTGTGTTTTCACAACTATTCACGTGGTCGCATGACCTAACTGCTCGAAATAATTTTCAGAAAATGAGTTTAGGACAATTTCGGATGATATTTTATGCGTAACTCTGGATTAAAACTCGTATTTTCCACAAACATATTGAGGGTAAATAGAAGTCATCACCAACTATTATCGTATGAGTCGGGTAAGTGTTTGAAATCAAATTCAAGTTTTCTTTGAACCTTTCAGCGACTGTATAATCTGAATTGGGAGGTCGCTAAAAGGAACCAGTTATTATTTTATTTCAGTTGCCAACGATGACCTCTTCCCAAACTAACTCACATGAAGTATCTACTTCAATTTCGCGACAAAATAACATTCTTCTGACAGCAACAATCACGCCACCGGAACCGTGTTTAGCCTATTTTTTTGGAACTCCATTAGGTTCTTCGCAAAAATTTCGTGGAGCTTATATCCGGCCTTAGCCAGCTTTCAGTGCCTATAACGATTTGAGCATCAGTGCTATCTATTAGCGCTTGGAGCTCTGTTACTTCCCCAACACAGCCACAACAATTTACAACTGTTATACCGATGGTTCCTGCATCTATGTTCTTCTGTGTTCAGCGTGCACCCTTTGTGCCTGAAGACCTTCTTGTTTTCCCGAGACCCTCTAACCTAAAAAACCGCCCAGTCCATGCCACATAGCCCCTGCTACCTGTGTGTCCGACTCCTGCTTATAGAGCACACCTGACCTCTTTAGCAGAACCCGAAGCCCAACCACCCTTTGGCGCAAGTCGTGGAATCTGCAGCCTACACGGTCGCAGAACCGTCAGAGCCTCTGATTCAGACCCTCCACTCGGCTCTGTACCAGAAGTCCGCAATCGGTTCTGTCGACTATGCTGCAAACGGTCACCTCTGCTTTCATCTTGCAAGCAAGACTGTCAGCCTTTACCACTTCTGTTAGCCGCTCGAAACCAGAGGGACTCTCTTGTGATCCAAAGTGTCACACATCATTGGTACCGACGTGAGCAACCACCTGCAGTTGGCTGCACCCTGTGCTCATCATGGCATCTGCGAGGACCCTTTCCACATCTGGAATGACTCCATCCGGTATGCACACGGAGTGCACATTGGTTTTCTTATCCTCTTTGTCAACCAAGTCCCTGAGAGGCCCCATAAGGCGCCTAACGTTCGAGCTAACAACTACCAATAATCCCTCCCTCTGCAATTGCCCGGATCTTGCAGCCTGAGTGGTTTCCTGTGATACAGGACAGGCGACGGCATCTGGCTCAACGACAGTGTAAGCCACAGACAGCACCTGGAGCCCGGTTATCAGACAGACTGGGGAGGCCTTACGTGCGGCCGCCTGGGAAGTCTTTCTCCGCCTGCTACGTCCTGGGGCGCCCTCCCACTCGATTACAGGTGAGGGGTCAGACTCAGTGCGAGCTTTAAGTGGGTTAGTCACCGGTGAGGACCGTGCTGGACGTCCGTTGGATCCCCACGGCCGGCCCACAACAGAGGTGGCCATCCACTGCAGCCTCAAGCTGTCTAAACGAAGCCATCACAGCCTTAAGCTGAGAGCGAAGTATCACCAACTCGGCTGGCAGCCCCACGCAACAATCGCAGTCCCTGTCCATACCAAAAACCGTTGAAAAGTAAACGATGCAGATAAACGGACTATCGGCAGGTGCTCCGCAAATCTACTGTAGACCCTGACGAAAATGCACGAACTGTGTCTAGTAATACTCAGATACTCAGAAACCTAACTACCGAAGCACTCAGGTGAAACTAAATAATTTGTCCCTGATTAGAAACTTTTAATACGTCACAAAATCGGTTTACTTTGTGACGCAAACGAAAACGCGAGAACTGTGACTATTGGATATTAAAATTTAACGCAGAAACCCAAACTAAACTATTAATCAGTTACTTCCCCGTTGCTGCGTCTGTCGGATATGGCGAGAAGAATTTGACACAGCACTGGAAGATCTAAGTCGACACACGGACCATGGAGTTGACGACATTCCGTGTGTGCTTCTAACATCCTCCGGAGAGTCAGCCATGACTTAACTACTCCATCTCCTATGCAAGAAGTATGAGACAGAGAAAATAACTTCACACTTCAAGAACAATTTAATAATTCCAATCCCAAAGGCTGCAGGTGCTGAAAGGTGTGAATATTTCCATATAATCGGCTTAATAACACACGCTTGCAAAATATTGACACAAATTATTTAGAGAAGAATGGAGAAACTAGTAGATGTCGACCTCGGGAAATATTCAGATTGGTTTGCGCAGAAGTCTAGGAACACGCGAGGTAGTACTTACGCTATGACTTACCTTAGAATACATGTTAAGGGAAGGCCAACTTTTGTTTATAGCTCCTGTATACTTAAAAAATGCTTTTGTCAGTGTTGGCTGTCATATACTCTTTGAAATTCTGAAGGTAATGGAGGTAAAGTAGAGGGACCCAGGGCATATTTACAGCTTGCACAGAAACCAAATGAGAGCAGATGGGTATGAAAGGTAACAGTGGCAGAGAAAGGGAGGAGACAGCGTTGTAGCATATGCCTGGTGTTATTCATTCCGTACGTTAAGGAGACTGTGAATGAAATCAAGGAGAAATTTGTTGAAGGACTTACAGTTCAGGGCGAAAAAGTTCAAGGTTTGCTGCTAACAGTGAAATTTTCTCGGAGACGGGAAGGGTCTTGGAAAAGCAATTGAATGGATGGGCAATGTGCTAGAAGTTGGATGTAAGATGAACATCAAGATAAGCAACACAAGTGTAATGGAAAGCAGGAGAATTAATTCAGGGCATGCTGTGGGAAGTAGGAACTGAGTTACTTAAAGTAGTAGATGACTTTTACTATTATGGCAGTGATATAACAGATTATAACCAAAGAAGGAAGGATATGAAATATATACCGGCAATGTTAATAAAAGGGTGTCTGAAGAAGAGAAATTTCTTAATACCGATTGTAGATTTATATGTTGAAAGAGTCTTCTGATAGTTTTTGTCTGGAATGTAGCCATGTACGAAAATGAACCGTGGACATAAACAGTTCACACAAGAAGGGAATAGCGCCTTTGAAATGTGTCACTGTAGCATAACGCTGAAAATTAAATGGGTAGATCACGTAACTAATGAGGAAGTACTGAACATAAATTGGGAGAATAGAAATATGTGTCATAACTGACTAAAAGGAGGAAGAGCTTGACAGGACATATTCTGAAACGTCGAGTAAAAATTAGTGAAGGAAACCAAGAGATGAATACTGTAACCAAGTATGTAAGTTGCAGTGGTTGTTCGAAGATGCAGACGCTTGCCCCAGATAGAGTACCGTGGAAACCCACATCAAACGAGTTTTCGGACTGTAGACCGCAACAGCAACAATTTTGCCTATGTATTTACGTTCATACAGAACACCACAAGCCACCTTATGGTGGGCAGTAGCATGCACCATTACCAGATATTTCATGTAATACTCCATTCGCAAACTGAGCTGGGGAAAAAAGACTATCAATGTGCCTCTGTACGAGCCCTAATTTATCTTGTCTTCGCGGTCCGTACGCGTAATGCACATTAGTGGCAGTAGAATCGTTCTCAGTCAGTTGTAAATGTCTGTTCTCTAAATTGTCTCGTAAGTGTTTGGTGAAAAGAACGTCGTCTTCCCTTAGGAATTCCCATTGCGTTTACAAAACATCTCTGTAATACTTGCCAGTTGATCGAATCTACCGACAACAATTATAGCAGCAAGGCTCTGGACTTCTTCGATGATTTCGTTTAATGCGACCAGCTGAGTTTCCCAAACACTCGTGCAATACCCAAGAACTGGTCACTCTTCTGTTCTACTCGCAGTCTCTTTTCTAGAAGAGCTACGCTTTCCTAATACTGTCTCAGTAAACAAAAGCCTTCCCTACTGCAGTCCTTAAATGCTTGTTATATTTCATTTCGCTTTGCAACAAATCGCCTATATATTTAATCCACGTGATTGTGTCAAGAAGGTCAAGATAAATTCCAGTTTAATTTAATTGAATTTATTGCAAAGATTTTTAGACCTGTTATCTGGAAACTCTAACAGGTCGTACATATTCGTTAATCATGGTGACATACAACGTTTAAAGTTACGTAGGTAGTAGCAAATCATATTGACGGCGATCTTCGGTGATATTAATGTAGAAATAAAGCCGGATATTTGAAAGATAATATAAAGTTTAAATAATCAACATTAAATAAAGTGTATTAACTGAGGATCCAAGTGAATGACTTCCATCTTATATTACAAGATACGTTACTAGCAGCCTCGGAAGAGCTTGAGGTTTTTCGATTAACTCCAACTTTACTTACTTCTAAACCTATTCTTGCTACACTATTCTATAGCGCTAACAGTGGTATGCGTGTGTCTCGGCAGTCCTCGATTCTAGGCATACCCGTGTGGGTGGCCTTTGCACTCTTTCTCTTCTTTCCTTGTTACTTTTCTGTTATTGTTTGCATATCGCAGTCTAACTGTCTGCAGTCTCTCTCTACCTGAAGAAAAGACACTCTCAGAACGACATGACCAGCCGAACCTTCCTCTCCACATTCACAGACTGATGTGTTGCTACATCCCAGTCGAAGCACATGGTTTAGGTATGGATCGCGACCTGTTAACAGCTGCATCATACCTCGAGTAGGCGCAGCGTCGCACAGTTTGAGCCTGTTCCTAGTGCTTGGTAATACGCTATAAACACGCCTTGCCGTACTGCTAGTGTCCCAGTCAGACTTCCAATCATCTAAATTCTGGGCTCTTAAATGTCGTTTATTAATAACGTGTGTTCCGGTTCCAAATGGTTCAAATGGCTCTGTGCACTATGGGACTTTACATCTCAAGTCATCAGTCCCCTTGAACTTAGAAACTAGTTAACACTAACCTTCTGTATTATTGTCATTTCCCTCTTCGACGATAATTGTATTATGGCCACTGTATGTTAGGTACTGGAGCACTTGTCAACTATTAATTTTAGCTGCTCACATGTGGTTTGCTAAAGTGACATCTGTGTTAGTAACTACACCAGCTTATTGTTCGAATGTATTCGGCTGGTCTTCCAGATTTAAAATAATGAGCTGTAGTTCCTATATTGCTTCCATTAGTACATGTCCTCGCTCGTCAGTTTGCCTACTGTGCCACAGAAATGATTATGCATATGTTGTCAAAGGGGTCACGCAACTTGTCTATATAGAGAAACTGCTCTGACTCTACCTGTATAAGGTACGATAGGGTGAGAGTAATGCATGCTTGTCCATCAGCGTTGCCACCTTGGGCACACTGTATATCCATTTGTAACGACCGTGACAGTCATTCCCTCATTGTGGCCAGTACCTGTTACTATATCTGCACGAAAATGTGGGAGCTCATTCTTTCTACAGTATGGTTCTTGCAAACAAAACATATTAACACTCAGCTGGTCAGTTAGTTTTCGTATTTCAGTCATTGGCAATTTACATCGAGCAGCATTTATCTGTACTATGTTTATCCTTTTACGTGTTTCTATTGCCAACAAAGCCCTTCGGAGAAGGAAGTCCTGGTTCAAAGATAAAGCGTCCAAACCCTTATATAAAATCCACGTATTAATGCTCAGTGTCGAATGGTACTTTTACTCTCTTGAACGCCTGTCGAAGGAGGCCACATAATTATTTAAACTCAATGCATATGTCATTTACTCTCAAAAGAATTCTGTGTAGTGCATCTGGTGTAGGATACGTAATAGATTTTCCTTTCTGAAGCCCACCTCTGAAAATATGTCTTAGAGCAACCTGTAACACACTGGGAGCCTCCAAACTACTTAATAAGACATTCACTTCTAAATTATTATCAGATTTGTATGTGTGTAATTGAAAATCATTTTAGTAGGACTCGAAATATTAGAAATACTTTTTTGTATTTCATAGGAGTACCTGATTTTCACTGCACTTTACTGTTTTCGATTGTTGTACTCGTTAGTGTTACTGCTAGAGACGCCTAGTGGAACAACTGCAGAACTGTTTTCTTATTTTCTGGCGCAGAGCGGTTGCATGGGTTATAGGCAGACCAGGAGTTTTTGCGCCGGATAGGGTGTGACCCATACAGGCGGAACGCCGTGACATGCCAGAGGTTCGTGAACTTCTGTGTATGAGTAACTGCCCATTCTTCAGCAGGAACCGAAACCAGAAACGATAGCGATAGTGCACTTTGAGGTCTAGATTTACTTTGAGGTCTGGATTTAAGTCGACTTTCAATCGCATCCCAATGAGTTATTGGTTATAAGTGTAACATGGCGTTTCCAATCAATTTCTAGGACGTTATATAAAATGCCTAAAAAGACAATTCATTGTAGAAAGACAGGAGATACTGGACTCATTTGATGAAAGAAGGAAATGTGAAAATGCAGCAGACGAAGCAGCAAACAGGAAACACATACTGTCTGCAAACCTCTATTTTTCTTTACTCCGCCGTAGTGGGGATCCAAAACACTCGGGCAGTATTCAGGAATTTGAGGCACTACTGTTCTATATACAGTCCTCTTTGTAGATGAACTACACTTTCCTAAGACTCTCCCAGTAAGCCGAAGCCACTCCTGCTACTGTTCTCATGTGCTCGTTTCACTTCATATCGCTTTACAGCTTTACGCTTAGAAATTAATCCCCTTGACTGGGTGTACGAAAATTACAGTATTGTTTTTTTTCCGTTTCATCTGCATTAAGATATATCTCTTTACATTTAGAGCAAGTTACCCTACATCACACTAAAAGGAAATTCTAAGCCATCGTATACCCATGTACAGTCACAAAAGGACGATACAGTCCTCTTACCTCTTATACTAAAAGGTCACCTCAAGCCTTAGCAGACTTCTCCCCACCCTATCCGTTGTTGTCCACAAATCATTGCCTCACAGACGCTGCTTTATGACATGGTTTTTTGTCATCCTTACATAAACAATCATGGTCTCCATATGTTTCCCTACTGTAGACAGTACATTATGCTGTAAAATGTGTTATTCTTCAGCGTTTAAAGCTTAATAATTGCAACAATTGGAGCACACCATAACCAAGGAAAACACCCCAATTCCGTGACACCACATCCTTAGTTCCTCATTTTTGGCGATATACAGGGTGAGTCACTAATTATTGCCACCTAGAATAACTCCGAAAGTATGATGGTAGCTGAGATGACTGTGGGACAAAAGATGTATAGGACAACGGGGGCCATAATATGACGTTGATTTTTTGAAGCTAGACGCGTTCGTGGCAGGGATAATAAGGTCAACTTTGTTTCTTTACATAGGATGCTATAGTTTCGTACTTATTATCTGATAGTGGCTATCGAGACGAATCCAATGACATGTAACAGCGATGGCCGGCCGATGTGGCGTCGCGGTTCTAGGCGCTTCAGTCTGGAACCGCGCGACCGCTTATGTCGCAGGTTCGAATCCTGCCTCGCGCATGGGTGTGTGTGATGCCCTTAGGTTAATTAGGTTTAAGTAGTTCTAAGGTAAGAATGGAGGAGACATAACGAAATGCTTCAATTAAAAGTGGTGTAAGGGAGGTGATGCTGTCTTTCGCCCATACTACTCACTGTCTACATCGTAGAACCCATGACGGAAACGGAAGAAAGTTTCCAAAGTGTGCTCAAAATTCACAGTAAGAAATTACCACTGATACGATTCGCTGGTGCCATTGCTATCGTTGGTTGAAATGAATTACAGGATCTATTGAATGAAATGAATAGTGTTATGAGTACAGAATAAGTACTGAGAGTAAACCGAAGAGAGACGAAAATAATTAGAAGTAGAAGAGAAACAGAACAGCGAGAAAACATCACAACTTGGGATCAAGAAGTACACGCAGTTAAGGAACTTTGTTATCTTGGAAGCAAAACGACCCATCAACCCATCTTGGACGAGGCAAGAAGAACATATAAAGCAGAGTAGCACAGGAAAAGGAGGCGTTCCTGGACAAAAGGAATCAACTGGTAACAAACGTATGTCGTAAGTTGAGTACGAAATTAATGAGGATGTACGTTTGTAGCACCGCATGGTACAGAAGTGAATTATTTCCTGTGAGGAAACCGAAAACGAAGAGAATCCAAGTGTTCGCGACGTGTGCGATAGACGAATGTTGGAAAGTAGGTGGACTGAGAAGGAATGACGAATTTCACATCTACATCTACGGGATTACTCTGCTATTCACAATAAAGTGCTTGGCAGAGGGTTCAGTGAACCACCTTCAGGCTGTCTCTACACCGTTCCACTCCCGAGCGGCACTCGGGAAAAAGAGCACTTAAATTTTTCTGTGCGAGCCCTGATTTCTCTTGTTTTATCGTCATGATCATTTGTCCCTATGTAAGTTAGTGCCAACAGAATGTTTTCGCAATCGGTGCAGAAAACTGGTGATTGAAATTTCATGAGGAGATCCCGTCTCAACGATGAACGCCATTGTTTTAGTGATTTTCATCTCAATTCACGTATCATGTCTGAGACACTATCTCCCTATTTCGCGATAATAGAAAACGAGCTGCCCTTCTTTGTACTTTTCCGATGTCATCCGTCAGTCCCACTTGATGCGGATGCCACACCGCACAGCAATACTCCAGAATATGGCGGACAAGCGTGATGTAAGCAATCTCTTCAGTACACCTTTTGCACCTTCCACGTGTTCTGCCAATGAATCGCAGTCTTTGGTTTGCTCTACCCACAATATTATCTATGTGATCGTTCCAATTTAGGTTATTTGTAATTGCAGGCCCTAAGTATTTAGTTGAATTTACAACCTTCAGATTCGTGTGACTTACAGCGTAATCGAAATTTAGCTGATTTCTTTCAGTACTCATGTGAATAACTTCACACTTTTCTTTATTCAGGGTCACTTTTCGCACCATACAGATATCTTATCTAAATCATTTTGCAAGTCACTTTGATCATCTGATAACTTTACAAGAGGTAAATGACAGCATCAACTGCAAACAGTCTAAGTAGGCTACTCAAATTGTCTCCTATGCGGTTAATATAGATCAGGAACAATAGAGGGCCTATAACACTTCCTTGTGGAACGCCGGATATTACTCCTGTTTTACTCGATGACTTTCCGTCTATTACTACGAACAGTGACCTTTCTGACAGGAAATTACGAATTCAGGCGCACAACTGAGGCGATACTCCGTAGGCAAGCAGTTTGGTTAGAAGACGCTTGTGAGGAACGGTGTCGAAAGCCTTCTGGAAATCTAAAAGTATGGAACCAATTGACATCCCCTATCGATAGCACTTATTACTTCATGAGTGTAAATAGCTAGTAGTGTTTCACAAGAACGATATTTTCTGAATCCGTGCTATGTGTCAATAAATCTTTTTCATCGACGTACTTCATAATGTTCGAATACAGTATATGTTCCAAAACCCTACTCCAAATCGACGTTAGTGATATATGCCTGTAATTCAGCGGATTACTCCTACTTCCCTTTTTGGGTATTGGTGTGACTCGAGGAATTCTCCAGTCTTTAGGTACGGATCTTCCTGTGAGCGAGTGGTTGTATATAATAGCTACATATGGTGCTATTTTATCAGCATACGCTGAGAGGAACCCGACTGGCATACAATCTGGACCGAAGGGCTTGCCTTTATTAAGTGATTTAAGCTGCTTTGTTTCACCGAGGATATCTACTTCTATGTTTCTCATCTTGTCAGTTGCTCTTGATTGGAAGTCAGGAAAATTTACTTCGTCTTCTTTGGTGAAGGAGTTTCGGAAAACCGTATTTATTAACTCTGGTGTAGTGGCACTATCATCAGTGACTTGACCGTTGTTATCACGCAGTGAAGGTATTGATTGCGTCTTGCCACTGGTGTTGTTTATGTATGACCAGAATCTCTTTGCGTTTTCTGCCAGATTTCGAGACATAGTTTCGTTGTGGAAATTATTGAAAGCATCTCGCATTGAAGTAGGCGCCATATTTCTAACTTCTGTAAAACTTTGCCAATCTTGGGGATTTTGCGTTCTTTTAAATTTGGCATGCTTTTTTCGTTGCTTCTGCAATAACGATCCGACCCATTTTATGTACCATGGGGGATCAATACCATCACTTTTTATTTTATGTGATATATATCTCTTAATTGCTGTCGATACTATCTCTTTGAAAACATTCTTCACATTTTCTATACTTACATGATCAGATCGGAAGGGGTGAAGACTGTCTCTTCAAAAGGTGTTAGTGCATTTTTACCAGCTTTTTTAAACAGATATACTGTGCGTTTCTTTTTCTCCGCAAAATAGGGGAAGAGAGGAACGTAAGGAAAACGCTGACAAAAAGAGGGGACAGAATGGTAGGACACGTTTCGAGACATAAGGAAACAAATTCCATGGTGCTAATACAACAAATAATTGAGAATATGTGCCGAATATGTTTCTCTGAGATGAAGAGATTGGTACAAGAGAAGAAATCGCGGTGAGCCGCCACAAACCAGTCAGTAGAATGATGGAAAATGGAAAAAGAAGATAACTGGTGCGAGCTTAGGACTCCACGAGTATTTTCAGTTTCAGTAAAAACTGCTGCATAAATTAAATTACTGAAATCAATACGATGTAAAAGGTTTAATCATCTAAGTGGGCATGACGGATATATCCGGCCCTTGGCACGTTCGCTCTCAGTTCAACGAATATATCGGATCACAGCAACCTGTCGCTTGTAGCTAATGGGAATGATGAATTCAAAGCCGAGACGTACTATGACGTTATTACTAAAGTTTCATCCTACATCAGTTAAAATAATGCATTCTCAAAGTCTTAACGATTTTCAATGTTTTTACTGCCATGGACACAAATTATGGCAGCTCCTGAAGGCAAAACTGCTTTTCGAGTTGTTTTGGAGTTCGCTAACGATTTTCATGGAAAGAATTATTGAATTTACCTCTACACCTGGTATATTAGTTCAGATTACGGTGACCAACAGACGAGAAAGCAAGCGGTGTTTTCGACGCAATGTAGGAAATCAAAAACGAGTTCCTTTACGTCACTGAATATGAAAAATTGAAGGAGGGTAACTATTTGACAGCGTACGTCAGCTAGCAGATATTAGTAAAACAGAACCGCAAAAGAGATGTCATGATGGTCAGCACGTTTCGTGACAATGCATTGCATGAAGTAAACTCAAAATTTTTTTGCATTTGTGGTAAATATATGAGACGCGTGGCTAGAAGTAGATCACAGTTGCAAAACTATCAAGTGGCCAAGAGCAGCCTGAAAAAAGTTATCAGACCATCACAGACGTTTTTAAGTGCAGGGTTGTTTTCCAGTTATCTTGTATCAAGTTCAGGGTAGGGTCTGGGGTACCTGCAACATGCACACACACTCACAACAGTGTAATTGGGCTAGGGGTTTGCAATGGGATAAAACAGTTCCTCAAACATTATTCCTATATGGGACATACATCTTGAATCTTTTAAGTATATAAGAAGTAGTGACAGCCGCAGTTAATCAGTATTCTATGTTATCAACACATCTGACTGGTAAAAATGCATATCGCCTTTGCTCTGTGGTTATGAAGCCAAATTTTGCAATAATCAGTAAGCATAAAGCTGTATTTAAGCTAGCTGAAGTCAATACCCTCTCCTGTGGTTTACTGTACTGTAATTGTAACACACCCCACGTCTATCATAATCCATGTGTTTCAGTGCATGTAAGAGGTGACCTTGACTGATAGTATTAGACTGACATAAGTCTCTCTGGGTATATTTGGAAGACGAGGAAGAAATGATCCTGCAAATACTTTGTAGATACTTTTGGCAGTGAGAGTGAATCTAAATCATCGTTGGACACCAAAGAAACCAAGTCGTGTGGTAGGACAAGAAAAGAAATATTCTTGTACAAAATCTTTATTAATTATTTCATAGACTTACATAAGAAATGTGAAAATAACTGAACACGAAAGGGCAATACGGGATGTCTGCATTAACTGTAAACTCTGATGGAAAGTGGCCAAACACTGGTGTACATGCAGCTAATGATAGCATCGAGGGTGTCTCTACATTAGTGGATATACGAGAGATTTGTTTCTAAACTCTCCTTCCCAGATGAATTAGCTTAAAGGAAGGTTCGGTATATTGTATCAACATGCTGTGGACTGGACATTGTGCATTTTATTATTCCACAAGTATTAAGACAAAAGTACCATAAACTGCTATTGTTTCCAAAAATAATTTTATTTTGCAGGTCTTAATAAACAGTAGAAAGGTAGCAAATAGACTTAACCCACTCCCTATTAAAGAAACTAGTTCTTCAAGTCTAGTTAACGAGAAAACTGAAAATGGAATAGATTGACATAAATAAACAAAAGCGAAAAGTGGAAGATTTGGTGGAAACATTTCCCACGAAGGAAAACTATAAACTGCTACTCGAAAAAGCAAGGCTTACAAATTACTTTAAATTTTTGAATCTCTGCATATTAGTCTAATTTATTAGACACGGTTCCTGAGTTTTCGTCAGTCAGTCAGTCGGCAGTTGATGGTTGGAGTGCTGACTCATTATCTGAGTATCCAGTTGCTGGCAACTGATGTGATATATATAAGGATCATATCAACCTATGCCACATCAGCAACAGCCTGAAGATGGCGCATTGAAGCGCTGAAACTGGTTGTAACAAAATAAAATAAAATCCAAGGGCGGCTGTAGGTGTTTTATTTTGTCGCAATAGTAAACGGCCGTCTTCCCAGAGACCTCCTGCCAATAGCATGGACATACAAAAACAATATTCCACATGTCGTTAGCCATGTGTCTACATTATGTCCTCGGACTTCCATTATGTATAATGGCGTTCGTTGGACACATTTTACTTTAAACTCGCTTGCCCGGTGTCGGCGGATAAACACGATACTACAGTGGCTATGTTATTCCGAATTACAGAGAAAAATTCCCACAGACATGCATGCATGTCCTAAGGAACAGGCACTTCGACTACTACCGCCGTTATGAAATGCAAGAAATTTATTCCCAGTTGCGGATATGGACATCTGTATAATAGAATAACGACAGTGAAAGCCTCTACCTGACCGGAACTCAAAATCGGATTTCCAGCTTATCGCGAGCGGTCACCTTATCGTTTGACTATCCGAGCAGAACTCATGGCCAGGACCGAACTACGATAGATCGTGAGCCACATGTCTAAATCCTGTGCCCATAAGTCCACTATGTACGAGGGTCAGTCAATAATTAAAGAGACAAAATGGTCTGGGGAAAAACTGTTAATAGGGCAAGTTTGATACTTTCGTGGCTATGTGTTGGTATCACTAGGATGAGTCCTGATCAGCTGATGTACAAAAATTGTTTTGTTTTTAACGTCAAAAATACATCTCAAGATGGCGAGTCCGATTCAAACGTCCACATAAGTTGAACAACGTTCTGTTATTCGTTTTCTTTCTTGCTAAAGGCGAGAAACAAGAGAATATATACTACAGACTGTCTTAAGTTTATGATGAGCGTTGTATAAATCGATAAAATTTTTACAAGTGTGTAAAGCAGTTCAAAAATTTTTTTCGAGTCAGTGACAGACCAACACCGTTCTGGCCGACCTGTTGCAGTTTCCACTCCCTCACTTGAAAGTCGAATTGATGACATTATTCGTGCCGACCGCCCTTGTGACCGGGAAATGATAGTTGATAAGGTTCAAGTTAGTGCTGACACAGTTCATAACATTATCTGTAACAAGCCGAAGTACCGCAAAACATGTGCAAAATGGGTCCCAAAGGAGTAGACGCGGCTACACTAGGAAACTAGGTTGAGAGTGTGCACAGAGCTAATGGAACGTTATGAAGGAAAAGGTGAGCACTTCTTCAGCAAACCTTTAACTTTTGATGAAACTTGAGTTCACTATTATGAGCCACAATCAAAAAGACAAAGCATCGAGTGGAAGCACACCAACTCACGAGTTCAGAAAAAATTCAATTCCAAGCATCTGCAGGAGAAGTCATGTTGACGTTGTTTTGGAATGCTGAAGGTCACGTTTCTTGTGATTATCACGAAGAGCAGCGTAGAATGAACAGCCAATATTACTCCTATTTGCTTTTAAACAAGATGAAGCCAGCCTTGAGAGAGAGACGTCGTGGATCTGAGAGGAGAGGTGTGATTCTCCAGCAAGACAACGCAAGTCCTCATATTGCTCATCTAGCCCGTGAAAACATCGACAAAATGGGCTGGGAAGTACTGCCTTACAGTCCTCATTTAGCACCTAGCGATTCCCATTTGTTTAGTGCATTACGTGGGAAGAGGTTACAGGACAACGCGGACGTGAAAAATTTTGTCGGAAATTGGTTCAAACATCAAGATAAAGAGTTCTTTGCAGCCAAATAGAAAACCTTGTAACCCGTTGGAATAAGTGCATAAATGTTCAAGGGTATTATGTTGAAATGTAGGAAAAGTATTGTTTTGTAAAAATAACGTTTTTTTTCTCCAGACCAATTTGTCTCTTTTATCATTGAATGACCCTCGAATATTCCCATACAGAGGAGGCATTTTCCTTGAAAGTCAGCTGCTCGGTGCCGGCGGATAAATGCGATACTGCAGTGCTTGTGTAATCCCCAATTACGATGCAAAGTTTCTTCGGACAAGGTCGCATCCATGTCCGAAGATACTCGAACTGCAGCGACTACAGCCGTTATACAATACACGAAATACATTTGCAGTATATTCTCGGCAACAAATAGGTTCAATGGCTGTCTGGACGTCAAGATATACTCACATCAAATACTCGTTGCCTTATTGAAGCATTACAATGTATTACAACCATGTAACCATGATTCCTCAATCGGAACAGCATTACGACCTAATATAGGAATAACGTAACGGACTGCTGGTAATAAGCTCCTGATTCGGCTACATACATAGCTGTAATATAAATAATCAAAGTAGATCCATGGAACGACAGGCAGAAGATATATACTTGCATAGCTCTGAGCCCAGGTGATCCCATTGTTTGACAGAACTTTACAAACCACGAAATTGTCAGCGGAATTTGAGGGAAACTTTAACGTCTACATCTGCACTTAAGCTACATCATATTGTGTGGCAGAGGGTATTTATGGTATATATATGACTTTCTAATAATCCTACCTGATAATGGTCCGACTGATGAACAATACTCAAGAAATGTCGAACGAGTTTTTTAAAAACCACTTCTCTTGCGGATGAGGTAATTCCCTTCAGATTGTTCCAGGATATGTTAGATACTCCTCTGCTTCTCTGTGACAATTTTTGAATTGGTCTTGCCTCTTTAGTCCATATATGACAGCTATTCTGAGGTGTTTTCCGGTTGTTATTGTATCCAATGTTTTATTGCCAAACTCGTAACCTATGCACGTGCAGGACATTACATTTATTTACTTGCTGTGTCAACTAGACCAATCGTGAACTACAAAGAGATTTTCACTCTGCAGCGGAGTGTGCGCTGATATGAAACTTCCTGGCAGATTATGACTGTGTGTCCGACCGAGACTCGAACTCGGGACTTTGCCTTTCGCGGGCAAGTGCTCTACCATCTGAGCTATCGAAGCACGACTCACGCCCAGTACTCACAGCTTTACTTCTCCCAGTACCTCGTCTCCTACCTTCCTAACTTTACAGAAGCTCTCCTGCGAACCTTGCAGAACTGCAAGCTTCTGTAAACTTTGGAAGGTAGGAGACGAGGTACTGGGAGAAGTAAAGCTGTGAGTACTGGGCGTGAGTCGTGCTTCGATAGCTCAGATGGTAGAGCACTTGCCCGCGAAAGGCAAAGGTCCCGAGTTCGAGTCTCGGTCGGGCACACAGTTTTAATCTGCCAGGAAGTTTCAATCGTGAACTGTTGGCATGTCTTCCCGCGTTTCGATACGGTTGTCTGTTGTTGCAACCTTCCTGTAGACAACAGCTTCGTCTGACAACCGCCCCGGACAGCTTACGACGTTACCCTCTACGCCATTTACACACAGAGTATTGCAAACATTAATAGCCCTGTAGAGCTCCCCTGGACTACATCTATCGATTTTTTCCCTTTAAGTTACAACTCTTATTACTGTTTGCTAGAACGTCCTGAAACCAGCCATTTGATCTGCTACTCGTTAAGCTTTTATCAATTTTTCTAGGGGTTCACTGGAAGGTTGTCTACAAAGTTTCAAATGACTAACACACATGATTTAATAATAGTAAAAAACAACTACTCTACGAAAATACATTTACTTTACGATTGACTTTGTCTCGAATAATCCATTCTCCGCTCATTAAGATCAGAGATTCTGTCAGTGAAGCATTCATTCAATTCATTGAATTCTACAATGCTGTTGACAATGTTCTTCTCGATTGGGAGCGCTGCTGTTGCTCTTAGCAGCTGCTGACTCACAGCCGAAGCAGAAAACCTTCAGGTCCGCGCCAGACGATGTCGCCGGTATGGTAACAGTCACTTTCAGGAGTTTCGTTGTCTGACTACAATATTTCTGCAAATAATTTAAGAATAGGGATTGCAGAAATTTCTAAACTCATTCCTCGTGTTTGATATCAGAACTTTTGTTCTCAGTTTATTGCCTTCAAGGATGGGATTTATTTTGCAAGACGCCTGTAGCAATGTTTGCAGAAAGTGACCTGCATGCAACACACACGTTTCGGAATTAAATAAATTTGTAGCTACGACATATCTGGTAAATGAAAAGCATTCAGCAACTTGAGCAATAATGTTATCTCACACATCTTTCGAAAAAGCTGGTATTTAATTCATTTTCCTGTCCACATCTCTGTGCAAGCTGCAGCAGCTCTCTGCATGTGGAAATAAGATACGTTAGCTCGATTATATTTTTGAAGTCTTCTACCCCTTGTTGTACACACAGTGGCTCAACTATTCATTTTTGCAATTGGCTGTACAATGCTGCAATGTTGGCACAGTGTGATTGTAAATACAGACAACCAAAATTGAATTGCTGGTGCCTTCTTTTTAGATGTTGCACTGTTGCTGAAATAATTATAGTGGTTTGTCGAAATGGAATCTCAGTTTTCTCCAGGCATTCTACAAGTCACTATTTTCATACACAACTTGTATAGTTCTTGATTTAAAATTCCACCTAGAGTAGGAAACATGGGAGACTTTCTTACTCAGTATGTCAATTACACACTGTGAAGATTGTAGAAGAAACTAAGAATCTCACTAAAGTCAACGAAATATCTTCTAACGTCCCTATTTGCCTCTCTGCATAGGTTAAAATCAGATCCTGCGTTTCGGCATAAAAATGAACTACATAGGCATGTTCAAAATGTTTATTCAGAAGAGTCTGTGCACCTGAAAGACGACCACTCATGACACCTGTGCAATTGTAGCTCTGAGAAATAACTATACTCTGATTTCTCTAAGCGATTATCCTAAAGTTTTTGAACTCTGTTCGCGAGGTGTCTTGAATGTCAAAGACCTTGCTACAGATATCACGTTGGAGGAAACATATCTGCTGCAGTGATTTCACTGGTAGCTGCAGATAAAGGACGGAAAGAGCCGCGCCGCCGCAGTGTCTTCCCACTAGCTGCCTACAAGCTCTATCTAGTTGTTGTGTAAAACCGCTTTCCCTAAAATATTGTGATCTGGACAAATCCGTCTTTTTTTCTTTTTGTCTTCTGTGACTAATGTCTGAAATCATCAACGCCTCATAACTAAGTATTTTTCTGTCATAGAGGCAGAAGAATGGATGATTTTAATTTAAAATTGTTATGTACTGTGGTATTCTGTCAGATGAATATTTCTGTGGGATCCACTGCTCCGCTTGCCACAAGACGAACCGACGCTTGCTCGTACTTTGTTCACTAAACGAGAGTGCGACAGGGCGAAGTGAAGGAAAACAGCATTAACCTGGGTCTCGTTCTCTTCTGCTCTATCTCTTACTGACGATGATATTGAACTGAATGTCTGCTTGTGCAATCCGTAATGATTTTTGTAGAAAATCTTCCTCGATCTCGAAGAAGGTCGTAATGCGTGATCATAAAACATGTTCCACATTTCCAGAACCGAACGGAGTCAGTGATATAGGCCAATAACAATGTGTGTTTGTTGAAAACGCGGTTGACCTGCCCTTTTTTCTAGCCACTTAGGGCCTTTCGTTGGCCAACCAACTACGAGAAGTTGCTGTTCAAAGAGGAGCTATGACCAGTACTCCATTCTTCGGCTGCGTGTATTCCTGTGTGTGATTTCTGATCTAAAGGTACTAGAAATTTGCGTACAGTAAACATATCCCATGGCTCACCACATGTAAGTTCTCATAGCTCTGCGTGGTAGTAAGGAACTGGTGCGATTGAAAGTGGGCATTAATGTTAGACTGGAAAAGTTAATTTGAGCTATTGCTTCTAGGATTATTCACTTGTTAGTAGGTGCGATTGAAAGTGGGCATTAATGTTAGACTGGAAAAGTTAATTTGAGCTATTGCTTCTAGGATTATTCACTTGTTAGTAGGTTGGCAACACCAGGGATCGTATCAAAAACAGCAGCATTTTGCAAAAAAAAGAGGCTCTGAGCACTATGGGACTTAACTTCTGAGGTCATCAGTCCCCTAGAACACAAATCCAAGCCCGAGGCAGGATTCGAACTTGTGACCATAGCGGTAGCGCGGTTCCAGACTGTCGCTAATAGAACCGCTCGGCTGTGACGTATAGGTGTTGTGGCGGGTGACGTCACACGTGTGCGGAGCGTTGGTTGTTTTCGTTAGGGACGTTGGTATTGTCACCTTATGCTGTGTTTGTAGTCTATATTGGATATATACATAGTGGTGCAAATTTTGATGGAATGAGCATGTTACTGGATCAACCAGTTTAGTTACTTAAGAGAAAGATGAGTTTATGGTGTTGTCCGCTTACGCTCCTAATCAACAAGTGTTTAAACGTTATCTTTAGGTGTCTTGGTAACATGAGTACACAGTGATTACAACTTATGTGAACTTCGGCACATATTTTTTTCAAAGGTGAGCCAACCTGTAATGTAATGAAATTAATAACTTAGCGAATACTAATAGTAATATTACTGAAATGAGGAACGCTGATAGATCGACAATAAAGAAAAACGAATGTCTTCAGAAGATTATGGTAAATGAAGACTGGTTATTCTAACGTAAAGTGTGAAGAACGTGATGTTAGTAATTGAAAGCAATGTACAAAGATGTAGCAGAGTTAGTTGAGTTGTGTTGCCTACAGAGTGAAGTCGCCAGATCCAGTTTAGCGCGTAACAACTCACACAAAAAGTATTTACGAGTAATTTCAGGGATTTTGCAATTTTCTGTTGAGCTGTATTGGTGAACACATGTTACTGTATTTTGTACATCTCGCAATTTAAACCTTTCTGTATCGGTATTGGAGTATTCGTTGTTGTTACCATACTTCGTTAACTTTCGCGATATTTGCTACCTGTACTGGTATTACTTTTTCGCTTTCTATACTGATATTTCTTTTTGTTGTCTGTATTGGTGTCTGGCTTTTAAGTTAGTTTATATTTATAGAGTGATATCTTCGATACCAGTTGAATTTATCTAATTTGATGCTTTACTTTTGCATTTTCGATGCAGACCTCTGCATGCTATTCTTCATCGTATTCCTCCGGTTGTTTTGTTTTGTATACGCCAGTATTTTTGGGGCTCTGTGGCTTTTACTTGAGAATATAACTCCCCAGATCCCCCTTCAGGCCGAATATTTATTATTTCGGATTTTTAAGTTTCTGAATTGATTTTTATATTTTGGTTTTATAGGAACTGTTGAATATGACGTCCTAATCGCCATTTTTAAATCAAAGTTGTGTTGCATCTTGAGACTAGTGATGATGTTATTTATCAAAGTGGACGGGTGTTATCGAAGGCTCTCGTCTTCCCCAATAATTCACCACACTTGAGACACAGTGCCGTACCCCCGGCCGCGAGAGTTCGCCCCTGTTTGGTCTTCGGAGGGGAGGGGCGCACACAGCGCCGGCTGTCACCTCCACATGAAATCACGCCGGCCACAGCTGTTATTCAGTTTAATAAAGACGTAATGCGTTTTTACGTCGCAGGCTGACAGTTATTGGACGGGTGAAGTAATTGCGTCGGTTAAACGCTCGAGCGATGTGATGTGATGTGGTGCTGTAACTTTATAACAACACAAGTTTTCGTCCCAGATGTAAGCATTACCGTTATACAGTAGTAGGCAAGCATAAGTTCTCCACATTCTGTCATTTCCTGCAGGCGATATTACCGAGCGCGTGACTACCACGGCACCCACGTTGATTAGTTTGATTCTGTTTAGAGCGAAGATAACAGAATATCTTGTAGTAGTGAATCCTGTCGTAGGTGTTCTACAGATGAGCAGGATGAGGCCAGAGCATTGTCGACTTGGACTACTCTTACATGGGCTGAGTTACTTACGAGAGTGTATACTGTGGAAAGTCATTTAGACTTCTTATGGGAATTTTGTGGATTGTCATCGGTTGACTTGTGTGGAACTCTTTTAAAAACGACCACCGTTGATTTCCCGTTTTAATTATACTGTACGAAACCAGTACGATCAGGAAATACACGTAGTTCGTTAGATGTCAGCTGACGATACAACAGAGTATTATTTGGGTCCCTTGCTGGATTAAAGAATATACGTTAGTAGCCACTGCTACAGAAAGTTATTTAAGTATGGTTACTGTTGGCGATTATTTTGATTTTTGCCGTGAGACCCGTTATGGGATTGCTATGAATTTTACAAAATGCAGTAGCTGTATATTCGCCGTTTGGCTTAGGAGGGCAAAATTTTCCTTGTGAGATGCTCGCAGTTTTTTGAGAGGTACCGACAGGGTATCCGACTGTCGCAGAGGAGTGCTCAAAGCCGCAACTGATTTGGAAATTATTGTATAGTTCGAAGTACTTTGACTCTCGACAGCAAGACCTCTCAACAGTCCATTTATTGTGAAGGAAAAAGGAACTTTTTGCTGGAAAAGGAGTTATATATGACAGAGTTAACAAAGTACAACTTACTATGCGTGCAATGTGTTGTTAAGTAACAGTGCAATACTGCTGTATACAGGGGACCTTTTCAGATTCTAGTAAAAGTATACAAATAAATGTAGCCATCCTGAAACTAAGACTGTATCTGCGCTCATAAATCCAACGAAGAAAAGTTCTGAAGCAGCACTGGAGTGTTGTCATAAGTCATATAACAAGTTCTGTCAGCTGCCCTCTAACAACCTTGTGTCGAATTCACCTGAAACACCGCAAAAAGGGTAAAGAATCGTTATATGAATAACTACACCAGCAACAGAGATGTTCAAAAAACTTTCACGAATTAGTAATTACATTCAGAAGATTTATCGATTTTCTCCGTGCCGTGTTCCCCACTTATGTGTGAACCATGACTTTGGTTTGATTTCAGATACTTCACTGCACATTCAAATGGCCATAGTAACACTCTCATAGAATTTAAACTCTCGCTTAAGTTATCTTCAGATTTCATTTTTATTTCGTTTCATTATCCTTCAGTTAAAGTAAATCAACCGTTCACAATTTTAAAGAACTTTTAAATCTTCGGAATATGAGATACCTATGTTTGTCCATCCATGGAACAAATGGGGCGTCCAGTACCTTTAAATTCTACGTCTTCGTGTGCTGTGCTATATTAACGTCACCACTTCCCACTTTTGATGTAACAGATCAGAGTCCTCCCAATAGGTTAGTATACTCCCATGTAATATTAGCAAACAGGGGGTATCGGTGAAGTTTTATTCCTACCAGACCTGAATATCATGTGGCCCAGGTATGTTTCTTGTGGGGCTTATTAAATTTCAAGAGTATCGAATGAAGAATAAGCTAAAATGCATCCGCTTATTTGTTGTGGCGGTAGTATATTAAGAAAATACGTTAAAATGGTACATACCTAGCAATCTACCGAACGAATTCATAGAATAAATAAATTTAGGAGCTGTGTACCTAACTTTTTCGTAACTATGTGGGAGAGACTTATTGAAATGTACAAGTCACGCTGCTGTTCAAGGTAAAATAAAAGTGTGTGGAATAGGAGGCGAATTTTGTTTGTATTCAGCAGTAGAAGGTTTTCCTATCGCATTATTCTGAAAAAAGATATTCTGGCGTGGCCGACCTTAAGAACAGTGTAACTAACAACATTCTGAAAGTTATTTAGACAACTGTGACGAATACAATTCACTTTGCTATTTCATTATCGTACTGTATAATACCGGTCACATCTACTCATAAACTATCAAATGCAGTACTGAAGTACCTCATAATTTTACATTATATCGCCTTATCCTAGTTTTTTGTGTCGTAAGCCGGGAGTTATTACCTGCCATTTCGATTTTTTTTGCATCCCTTCTATTGTTAACAGCTACCATGAACTAAATTGTCTACGTGTACGTGATTACTCTGTTATTCACAGTATAGTGCCTGGCAGAGGGTTCAACGAATCGCCTTCAAGCTCTCTACCGTTCCACACTCGAACGGCACGCGGGAAAAACGATACTTAAATTTTTCTGTGCGAGCCCTGATTTCTCTGATTTTATCATGATGATCATTTCTCCCTATGTAGATGGGTGGCAACACAATGTTTTCGCAATCGAGGGAGAGAACTAGTGATTGAAATTTCATGAGAAGATCTCGTCGCAAAGAAAAACGCTTTTGTTTTAATTATTGACACTCCAATTCACGTATCATGTCTGTGGCACTATCTCCCCTATTTCGAGATAGTACAAAACGAGCCGCCATTCTTTGAACTTTTTCGATGCGTCCGTCAGTCCCACCTGATGCGGATCCCACACCGCACAGCAATACTCCAGAATACGGCGGACAAGCGTGGTGTAAGCAGTTTCTTTAGTAAACTTGTTGCTCCTACTAAGTGTTCTGCCAGTGAATCACAGTCTTTGGTTTGCTCTACCCACAGCATTATCTATGTGATCGTTTCAGTTTAGGTAATTTGTAATTGTAATCCCTAAGTATTTAGTTGAATTTACAGCCTTCAGATTTGTGTGACTTATCGTGTAATCGAAATTAAGCGGATTTCTTTTAATACTCATGTGAATAACTTCACTCTTTTCTTTATTCATGGTCAGTTGCAACTTTTCGCACCAGAGAGATATCTTATCTAAATCATTTTGCAATTCATTTTGGTCATTTGCTGACTTTACAAGTCGGTAAATGACGTCATCATCTGTCAAAAATCGAAGTGTGTCTTATCATAGAGATAAGAGGATATTCCGTCCTTTACTACTGAATTTACGTGTGTTTACCAAACTTTTTCGCCTAATCGTGCTAGCACCTTCAGAGGTCTATAATATACAGTATATTTGTAATCAGATTTTATCTATATAATAAAGGAAAATCTAAGCTGCAACTGATGAAAAATGGTCCAAATATTAACATTTTGCGTTTACGTTATTATTTCACACAAAAGTCCTTAGAGAGGTGTAAAAGTAGTTACTTATCATTGTTATCTAACGAAATATCTTTAAATTACCCAAATATTCTTAAATATTTTCATTACTTTATTTTTGGGACATAACAGCTGAGTCATTTTCTTCAGGTTGAAGTTGCCTGTACAGCCATGAACACTGCAGAATGTTCCAGCCTGTGACAAAATCCTTACGTCTAGGTGATCCAGATGTATAAGCTGCACATATAGCTCATGTCGTACCCCCATATATGTTCCAAACGACTCTTGTTTGCTTTTGGTGAAGTAAATAAAAAATTATACAAAAACTTGCCTTCTGCAACAGCATTTTCCTCTGTGACATTATTCCTGAAAGTAAAATTTAACGTCATAACAAATCAAGGGGATAGGTGGCACAGTATAAGTAGCAGCGTTCATGAACTCTGAATTCTCAGTCGCCCTTAAGGCTGAGCATTATCGTCGCACTATTCATTCTTTTGTTTACTCGTTTGAGGTTACATCCACATGCTAGACAATCGTTATTTTGCCAGTGCAGTTCAGTGAATTGCAGCATCAGTTTGATTGCACTAAGTGTGCTTTGATTTATGTGTCCCACTTGCAAAGCCACTCATCACGCTTCTGTTATGACCAGCTGCTGAGTGTGTTTACATACCTACTACTTCATACCCACAGACACTGATCAGCCAGAATGTTATGGCCACCGACCGACTATCGATATAAACCCGTCCAGGCGATAGCAGCGTCACATGTCGAGGAATGACTGCTAGTCAGACAAACTCACGGTGCATCTAGTATCGGTGAGCGTGCCGTCCGCGTGTAGAATGGGGGAGACCCGCGATATGTCTCAATTTGACCGAGGGCTGATTGTGTAGGCCCGGATGCTTCGCACGTCCATTTCGGAAACTGCATGACTTGTCGGGGCCACCCCTCATTACAGATGTTGGAGGTCGTAAGCTGGGCAGACTGGTAAAACAGGACGGGCGACCAAGTATGGCAGAACTAACATTAGAGTTTAATGCTGGACAGAGTGCAATTTACAGGAATTTACGGGAATTAAGCGACTTGTGAGTGCAGATGTGGTACCAAGTGCCTACAGAGACCTACCAACGCCTCATTGCATTCGTGCCACGACACGTCGCCCTTGATACCAGTGTCAGAGGTGGACATACCGGCTATTAGGTAGATGGTCGTAATGTTCTGGCTGATCAGTCTAGTTTTCTATGTACAAGAAGAAACAGTAGTTAATGACTGAACAATGTATGCTGAGGGCGTCAAATGTTGATTACGTTTTAGTTCCTGCGTGTGTAGGGCCATATTACATGTGGCTCATTGAGTTGAATAGCAAATATCGGGATTATAGGAACTACTTTGTTATCCTTAGGAGCAGACATTTTATAGTCACTCTAGTCTTTTGAGTGTTATTACTAATGTCATTGATTTTCCTACTCTTTTTAGAATTATACTTAGTGTCAATGATATTTCTGTTAAACGTAGTTGGCAAATGTTGATGTTGCACAAAACAGTTTCTTCCATTTCCATCGATGGAGAGGTAATGACAGATGCAGCTCGCATCGGGGACAGACTCGAACGAGTTTTATTCCGAAGAACCTTCCATTTGTTTCCATTAATCTACTAAGAGGAACCACCGAAATGTAGATCTTGTTGGTCGGAAGAGAATATGAACCACAGTCAACCCCAATGCGAGTCGTCTACATTACCACAACGCCGCCTGTTGCAAATAAAACAAATAACGAGACTTGTTATATCATCATTCCAAAGGTTTATTCGAGTGGTAACTGTGGTTTCAGGTGGTATTGGCCGCGGTATCGCGGTCGCACATTTTAGCAGCCAGACGGTCTTCTCCAGACGTCGCGTTGGTGGCCACGCGTCAACACATTCAGCGTCTGGCATGGCGGCTCTCAAGAGCTGCGCGGTGTGATGTACAGACCTCCAAGGTGGGCGCGGAGGACACCGGAGTGTTCTGTGACAAATATAAATTTCAAAATTATAAACGTCGGCCTATTATGGTGAGTTGATATGACATCTGTGAAGCAAAGTGCTAAATTATCGTAGGACCACATGCTAATAAATGGTCAGTTTCTGTATCCATAGAAGGGATGTTTCTATCGCGCCAACTCATGAACCCTAGAATACTAATTATTGCAAATATGAAAATTACCGACAGTGAATGTTTGCCTATTTACTCCTCCCGGAGTGTTATCTATTGTGGTGAAATGATCTACTAAATTATTGCATCAGATGGTAGATATCTCACGCAGACGCATGTATTATCCTCCCCTAAAAATATATTCATTATGGAATGGAGAGAATTGTGACTGTTGCTAAATCCATCCATACCAAAATAGTAGAGTTTCTTAAAACAAGTTGTGTAAATGTTCAGTTAAAATTCGGAGAGCTTCAAGGATAAATATGGGACAGAAAGGTAAACGATCATGCAGCATAAGAAATGGGATTAAAATACCAAGTATAATCGTGGGAGGCTGAAGGTGAAACTTCGTTGAGAACTTGATAACTGTTATGGGCGGGAGGGGACATAGGAGAACGTTATCTGAAAGGCTCTCCGTCATCTGAAAGTGTAGGCAACGGTATTGTATGTACCATTGATTCTTGAGTTTAAGTATATCCTACCAATACTAGAGCTAAAAGATACATATGCCGCGAACGGATTTTGTATCTGATCAGAGTTTACAATTGGTATAAAAGAACAGCAGACTATAGGTACCGAGAAAGTTTATGGGTCGACCAAAGAATTTTGTAGCCATGGTGATATATCTAAACTGACACCATTTTAGTTATATTAAAAATCGTAAAACTCTATACTCCAATAATATCTTGAAGATTCCCCTTCTGAAGGGAGCTACCATGTGATCATGCAACGAGAAATACACTTAGAAACCAAAGTCTGTTGTCCTTTACACAGATCGAAGTACCACTCTCCGTAACAGCACCGCCTTAATCCTCCTCCTGCAGCCGTCTCTGCAGCAACTCCACGAAAAAGGCGTCCAGTGTGAACTGACGCTCCTGTTGGAAAAGGTCTTATTACTTTCATGTTATCTAACACATGAAGTGATTCCCAATTTGTGCTAGTTCCTGTCATATAAAAGTATAACGAATTGTAACATTTACCACAAATTAGCACGGTTCAGGTATCTACATTAAGAATATAGTAATTCAATTTAGTATCCAACTAACACAATTCGTTTCACATCTCAGGTACTATTAATACTAACAAATAACTAATATCCCATTATCTTTAACATGTCTGTGTTCGACTGGTTAATGGTGTGTTTCTGAGGTTATTCCGTGTTGTTGTTCCTGCTTTATGGTCAAAATTTCAGCAACTGACCGACCCGTCTTCTTCAGGTCGTGTGACGTTCAATGACTGGTTTGAGTTCAAGCAGCGAGTACACATTGCTGCAAAGTTCGCAGCACATGAAGTTGATCGCTGGGACATCCGTCGAAATAATGTCCACAAAATGAACACAACAATTCGGCCTAACACCCGGAAGCAGACCAGTAACTAGTATCATATTCGATAGTTTTCATGTAGTGAGAAAACGAAAAATTCAATTTGAAATCAAATGCTACAATTCCTTCTACTGTTGTAAATTACACTCACCGAAACAGAAAGGACTTCTTTCTTTTCCTGCAGCCGCTTCAGCAGTATCTCCTCAAAAAACGAGTCCAGGGTAAACTGACGCTACTGTAAGGAAAAGAACTTATAAGTTTGATTAGTCGTAGAGCATGCTTGGTAATTCAGAGATAGCGCTAGTTCTTTACATATACGGGTGTTACAAATTCTTACATTTATTTCGAATTTTTGGCCTAGAGACAGTGATAGTGAGTATTCACTGACTATCGGTAGTATCAGCTAGAAATCTGTTCTTCCGACATTCACTACCATTATCCTACGTATTATGAGTTGAACTGGAATGACAGAGGCCTACAGTGTAACTTCCTGAGCCACGGTCTTTTTATTACGAGCTCCTCCTTGTTCTTTGTCTGTAAAGGAAAGTAAATGGGACTGTAACAAGTTTTGCTAACAGTTCCTGTTTCTCTGTTCTCTGACTACACTGTACATTTCCTTTGGTCAGTCTCATATTAAACACGGTCAGCAGGTAACTGGCTGGGCAACCAGATGGTCTGCAATGTCGTCTTCAACCAGTCGATCGCGCTGGCAGCATATTAAGTGCGCCTCTGCCCCAGAATATTTTTCATCATAATTCTTTACAACTGGAGAGGGATGTTACCTCTCACATAGTTATTTGCTCAGTGTTAACAAAGACCACACCCAATTTCCTGGAATGATAAATGGTTAGAATCAACTGTCCATGTCTGGGGTCAGTGTTAAGTTTAATAGGCTTCAATACAATTGTCAGAATTGTTTAAACAGCATTCAGGTTCGATTATCAACATTAGCTTACCTAATGCGACAAGTCCGGATATATTGTGGTAATATCACGGAGGAGAGGATCTAGGGCCAGTGGGATCCAGCAGAAAGAGCCAGCATAGTGCAGCAAAGGAGCACCTCAGGGAACACAGCGAGAGACACAGTGTGAGGCTTCCCTGCAGGTCAGAGAATATACGACTCTGACATGCTAAAGGCTTTTTCTAAGGGCATCATACTCAAGTTTTAGAATGACGACTATTGTGAACTGTTGAGTGACTAGCACATCCCACTTCGCTCCAGTGATCAACAAATCCATCCATCCATCAGTGACATTCATTGCCGCCGGTATTTTGTATCTGATCACGATCCAGAAGAGCAGTATGCTAACCACATGCTCCTCCATACAGTGACGTCTATCAGCTGATGATGACGAGGCGGTAGATCGTCACCTTTGGAACTTCAGAGGAGTGATTGGACGGAGTTAGTTAGTTAGCTGGTATTTTATATAATCGTCACAATCATCACTCGGGCAGAGATGCCTATCCAAGATGTGATATTTACAATGACTTGTCACGTGGGATGTTTATAGCGAACCAAACATTCATTTACAGTAAATCGTGACAGTTTGCAATATCTGCTGTTCATGTTATGTACAATCAGTTAGCTCACAGACTTTACTGCTTTGCGTGCTATGTCACTGCAATATAACGTGGCTCACCTTTACAGTACCCCGAACAGCGACCAAGTTGTTCTCCAGTCGCAGACCCTCGTCTTTCTCCCCTCCCAAACACCGGGAGAAAAACTTCTTCATGCGGCGGAACATTGCTGTAACGATAACAAGCAGCACATTAGACATGACCAGACCGTGTCTACGAGAAAGTTTTGCAGCAATGTCTCACAACTCGATCGCAAGGAAAACCTGGGGCCGTGACGACATGTCTGTAACCTTAGCTTTCATAAAAAGGCAGCTGCTTGTATCAAAAACGACATGTACAGTCTATATAATTGATTGAGCTTATACATTTGTTGCTAGTCGAGAATTAGTTATTTTAATTCTGTGTTAGTAATTCGTAGTAGATGAATCAAAATAATAAGTTATTCAAAAGTCGAGCAATAGCGTGGCATAAGTGGTACATTTACTCTGAAGACAATAAATTTGTTTTGATAGCAACTATCTGAAGGCTTCACTACTAGACTGAACTTAATTCACAAGTCATTACTATACTACATTAGTTTCAGATATACACCTTGTTCGGTTATTACAACTTGAGATTTTGTCAGCTATTACAGCATGATATGCGAAATATCTTCCCCTGGGGCAGGAACAAAAATTTGTTTTGTGTGTATGTTGGTGGTAGGTTGAAGTTACTAATTAATAAACTACGCTACAATCTAATGGCTTAAATCAAACATCCTTCCGTGGTATATGACGAGAATACGATTTTTACGGCTATCCATATTGCCGAGTCAATGTATTCTCTGAAGGATGCACTGTTCCTTCTTTGTCTCAGACATGAAAAACCCTAAATCTAAACTACACCTCATCGTCATATGAGCTAAACAGTAACATGCACGACGTAATAGCTGTGTTTGTGATTGAAATTTACCCAGCGGTTTCTACATGAAGAAAACACAAAAACAGCTCATAAACAGCTAATAGTTTTAACATTCGACAGTGCTCCAAGATATTAATTGTACTTCCTTAAGTGACAGGAAAACATAATGTTTTTCCTACACTGCCATGTCAACTCAGTAAGACCCTACACACCTCGAGCCTGTTTGCGAGTTTTCTTTTTCACCGACGGCAGAAAATAAAAGCACGAACCAACGATAAGCCATACCGTATGTATGAGTAATCGAAAAGGAGAGAGATCGATGACACCATTCTCATTGTGAAACTAAGCTATAAATTTGAGAATATATCATTCCAGCACTTGAACGTTGACAAAAACTCAGTGAGGATATCTGTCTCTATAAGTCAAGCATCCTCGGAAGTTTCTGAAGTTGCCTTACATATTGAAACAATGTACTGGAATGTAAATCGAAGAGTGTTTTCACATGCAGTCCCATTGCTAGTAACATTTTTTCGAAGTCACATCACACTATTTCGTAATGCTACAGTATTCTGATACTTCTCCACTACATACATAGTCATCTAAAAGCTTATTCGTTGTTCTAATTCTAGATGTATACTGAAAATAAGTAGGTGACAGATAAAGTAATGGCTCTTGCCTCTCGGCGACTACAATCTATATACCTCGCTTCTGAAGCAGGGCGTTCGCTTCATTCAAAGCATCTAAAGCTCCCCAAGAACTTGTTCTCGAAATACAAAATCCAACACAATAGCTACTGAAACAAAATTAAAAGTTCTTTTACTCAAGAACTCAAGGAACGAATTCGTTTCGATACTTCAGCTACTCCAGAGAATGCTGAAGTAATTGCTATGCAATGCTCCACCACAGTTAAGCTGATTTTTGTTAGCAAGCCCTGTGGTCAACATTAGGCAGGAACCTCGATAACTGCAGAGCACAACGTTGTACTGGAACGTCGATATCAATGATTAAACAAGCACTGCAATGAAAATTTTCAGTAATTTGAATCTATGTAAGACGAAATAATCATGTTTTACGATTGAAAAATATACAGCGGAGTCTAAATGTTGAAAACATCCGTACAGTTAATAAACTCCCAAGTGATCTAACAGTTAACAATACTTCGAGATAGTGCTTTGATGTCCATAAGCAACAGGAAAGTAATACTCTCATGTTAAGGTGCCAAGTCAACTCAGTATAAATCTACACAGTTATAACCATTTTCCAACGTGTGTTCTTCTTCGCAGACGGAAGATAATTCTAGCAGTATAACCCCACAATGGTCAGACTATTACGGTCGAAAACAAAAATAAAAAATATTTTGTAGCGGAGGCGTTGTGCAGCTTTAATGAATGTTAACAACTGTATTGTGCAATGGACAGCTACAACGGTACGGTTCATTGGAGACCATAGGGTGGTGGGGTTTCGGGTTCCGCTGGATAGGTCAGGAGTCCACTACACACAGCAGGCGGCTACGCGGGTAACAGGGGTTGTGTGGCGTGGACTGGGCAGTTTTTTAGGTTAGATGGACCCGGGCAAGTACAGAAAGGGCAACAGCCTCAAAGGGTACGGGGCAAAGTCAGGACATGCGGGGATCAAGCAGCAATCAGTATTGCAATTGTAAACTGTCTAAGTTGTCGAAGTTGCGGTGGTAAATTACCGGAACTTCAAGCGCTGATAGAAAGCACCGAAGATGGAATCGTTATAGGTACGGAAAGCTGGCTGAAGCCAGAGATAAATTCTGCCGAAATTTTTACAAAGGCACAGATGGTGTTTAGAAAGGATAGATTGCATGCAACCGGTGGTGGCTTGTTTGTTGCTGTTAGTAGTAGTTTATCCTGTAATGAAGTGGAAGTGGATAGTTCCTGTGAATTATTATTGGTGGAGGTTACACTTAACAACCGAGATAAGTTAATAATTGGCTCCTTTTACCGACCTCCCGACTCAGCAGCATTAGTGGCAGAACAACTGAGAGAAAATCTGGAATACATTTCACATAAATTTTCTAAGCATGTTATAGTCTTAGGTGGAGATTTCAATTGATCAGATGTAGACTGGGACACTCAGATGTTTAGGATGGGTGGTAGGGACAGAGCATCGAGTAACATTATACTGAGTGCACTATCCGAAAATTACCTCGAGCAATTAAACAGAGAACCGACTGTTGGAGATAACATCTTGGACCTATTGATAACAAAAAGACCCGAACTTTTCGACTCTGTAAGCGCAGAACAGGGAATCAGTGATCATAAGGCCGTTACAGCATCCCTGAATATGGAAGTAAATAGGAATATAAAAAAGGGAGGAAGGTTTATCTGTTTAGCAAGAGTAATAGAAGGCAGATTTCAGACTACCTAACAGATCAAAACGAAAATTTCTGTTCCGACACTGACAATGTTGAGTGTTTATGGAAAAAGTTCAAGGGAATCGTAAAATGCGTTTAAGACAGGTACGTGCCGAGTAAAACTGTGAGGGACGGGAAAAACCCACCGTGGTTAAACAAAGATAGGAAGGAAACCACTGCGAAAGCAAAGACAGCTTCACTGCAAGTTTAAACGCAGCCAAAACCTCTCAGACAAACAGAAGCTGAACGATGTCAAAGTTAGCGTAAGGAGGCCTATGTGTGAAGCATTCAGTGAATTCGAAAGTAAAATTCTATGTACCGACTTGACAGAAAATCCTAGGAAGTTCTGGTCTTACGTGGCCCGAATCCAGACACTCTGGGAGAATGATGGCATTGAAACAGAGGATGACACGCTTAAAGCTGAAATACTAAACACCTTTTTCCAAAGCTGTTTCACAGAGGAAGACCGCACTGTAGTTCCTTCACTAAATCCTCGCACAAACGAAAAAATGGCTGACATCGAAATAAGTGTCCAAGGAATAGAAAAGCAACTGGAATCACTCAATAGAGGAAAGTCCACTGGACCTGACGGGATACCAATTCGATTCTACACAGAGTACGCGAAAGAACTTGCCCCCCTTCTAACAGCCGTGTACCGCAAGTCTCTAGAGGAACGGAGGGTTCCAAATGATTGGAAAAGAGCACAGGTAGTCCCAGTCTTCAAGAAGGGTCGTCGAGCAGATCCGCAAAACTATAGACCTATACCTCTGACGTCGATCTGTTGTAGAATTTTAGAACATGTTTTTTGCTCGAGTATCATGTCGTTTTTGGAAACCCAGAATCTACTATGTAGGAATCAACATGGATTCCGGAAACAGTGATCGTGTGAGACCCAACTCGCTTTATTTGTTCATGAGACCCAGAAAATATTAGATACAGGCTCCCAGGTAGATGCTATTTTTCTTGACTTCCGGAAGGCGTTCGATACAGTTCCGCACTGTCGCCTGATAAACAAAGTAAGAGCCTACGGAATATCAGACCAGCTGTGTGGCTGGATTGAAGAGTTTTTAGCAAACAGAACACAACATGTTGTTATCTATGGAGAGACGTCTACGGACGTTAAAGTAACCTCTGGCGTGCCACAGGGGAGTGTTATGGGACCATTGCTTTTCACAATATATATAAATGACCTAGTAGATAGTGTCGGAAGTTCCATGCGGCTTTTCGCGGATGATGCTGTAGTATACAGAGAAGTTGCAGCATTAGAAAATTGTAGCGAAATGCAGGAAGATCTGCAGCGGATAGGCACTTGGTGCAGGGAGTGGCAACTGTCCCTTAACATAGACAAATGTAATGTATTGCGAATACATAGAAAGAAGGTTCCTTTATTGTATGATTATATGATAGCGGAACAATCACTGGTAGCAGTTACTACTGTAAAATATCTGGGAGTATGCGTGCGGAGCGATTTGAAGTGGAATGATCATATAAAATTAATTGTTGGTAAGGCGGATACCAGGTTGAGGTTCATTGGGAGAGTGCTTGGAAAATGTGGTCCATCAACAAAGGAGGTGGCTTACAAAACACTCGTTCGACCTAAACTTGAGTATTGCTCATCAGTGTGGGATCCGTGCCAGATCGGTTTGACGGAGGAGATAGAGAAGATCCAAAGAAGAGCGGCGCGTTTCGTCACAGGGTTATTTGGTAACCGTGATAGCGTTACGGAGATGTTTAATAAACTCAAGTGGCAGACTCTGCAGGAGAGGCGCTCTGCATCGCGGTGTAGATTGCTCGCCAGGTTTCGAGAGGGTGCGTTTCTGGATGAGGTATCGAATATGTTGCTTCCCCCTACTTATACCTCCCGAGGAGATCACGAATGTAAAATTAGAGAGATTAGAGCGCGCACGGAGGCTTTCAGACAGTCGTTCTTCCCGCGAACCATACGCGACTAGAACAGGAAAGGGAGGTAATGACAGTGGCACGTAAAGTGCCCTCCGCCACACACCGTTGGGTGGCTTGCGGAGTATAAATGTAGATGTAGATGTAGATCGAATCTGGTCCAGAATCAAACCATAATCGCTTCCGAAAACCGGCTCAGCTATGCTTTCGCGTAAATGCAATAGCAGTTATCAACCGTAGATACCTCTACCATTGGTATTATCTGTAGATACATTACATTGGGAAGAAAGTCTATGTAGTTAAATGGACATAATGGACATGACAAGTTAATATCAATGACGGAACACTGTACCTCCGAAACTGCTATTCCTATTACGCAAGTTAACAGCTGAGATCGTTTTTGGACTTTGTGGCGGTCTGATCCTCGACCGAAATCGATTTTCTCTAATAAAATAAACCGTTGTAGCTGTGATTGCATAATGCAGTTCTTTAAAAGAACATATAAAATGAAAGTAACGGGACTGCTGCAGGAATGAGAGAGTACTGGGCAGAAACAAACAAAAAAGGAAAGGTTAATAAAGCTAAATCAATATAATAAAAAAATCGAATAATATCTTTCACAAATTTCTCTAGAATGAACTCAACGAAAATATAACGAAAACACAAAATTGAAATCCAATAATTCACTTCATCTACACATATGGAATGATGACAGGGATACCAGTCAGACATCCACATAATAACAACATAATAGAAAAATAACACACACAAATACTTCCAGAATGAACAAAAAGAAAATATACCCTAAACCTATATAGCCCTAACAAAGACAGCAAAACCAGACCCATCCCCACATAACGACATAGTAGATAAATAACGCACTGGAACTATTCCATAATAAACCTAAAAATTATAAACCCCAAAAAAAGAAAAAAACGCACACGAAAACTCCGCATAACAACGACTTAATCAAAAATAACAAAAAAAAAATTCCTCCAGAATAAACAGAACGAAAATAAATTCAAAAATTTGGTATCACAATTCAAACGAACATTAACAGGTCAAAAAGTACCATAGCACAAAAAGAATTATACACCAAAAGCGCGAGTCGCTGGTAACAACAATATGAACCTTACAAAACAATCAACTTCATATACGCTACACCGCAGCGATGTTACATTCGAAAAAAAGCAGCCAACTATTAATAAGTTAGAAAGTATAACTAACATTACTATTCGTTCCTCTCACGACCATTTCAGCAATGTACTTAGTTTCATGGCTAACGTCACCGTAGACAATTCTCCCATATTACAAAAAGAGCTAAAGAATTGCAACAATCAACATGATAATAATAATCATTAATCACTTCACTCACAAAAATGTATCTTTTGCTCTTAAGGTACTACCTATCCTCACCCTCGGGAATCATGTGAAATACGGAAAGAAACGGTTAAATATTTGTGAGAAAAAAAGAAACAAAAATCGCTACAAGTTTCTCCATCGATAATATAACCTGTGGCGTCAAGTTACCCCCATCCCCCCTACATACAACACCGTCGTATATCACGAGATATTTTGAATAAACAGCATATTTTACAAACTTTGTAAATTACAGCAGTAACTAACACAAACATAGATGGTATTTAATAACAGACCAATAACACGCTCTGCAACGTAAAGTAATGACGTCAAGAGGACGTGATGGGTGAAACCAGAACGGATAGAATCTGAAAGAGCACTTGACATGGTTGTCATTGTTAAACTAAGCTGTTAATTTGAGAATACGTAACGAAAGCACATGAACTTAAAAAAAATTAAGTATGGAGGTCTAACTCTGCAAGTAACCACTTGACGTTTGAAACGCCTTAAAAAATTAAAACGAAGTGCTATTTCACGTTATATACTGTTAAGAACTTCACATTCTGTAATCACACTGCACTCCACCAAATGCTTCAATTTTCCAGTACTTCTCCATTAAATACACTGTCATTTATTAGCTTTTACGATATTCTAACTCGAGATGATTGTGTATACAAAATAAATATGCAACGTTAAATCAATGGCTCATACCTAATGCAGGTACGATGCACCTCGCCTATGAAGTTGAGCGTTCGCTTCGCTGAGAGCTTCTAAAGCTCCTCAAGAAATTAAAAATGTTTCGCTAGATGTGCTCGAAACACAAAATACAACACTGCAACACTTAATTCACAACAGAAGCTTCGTACACTCAATAACTCGCGGAACGAATTCGTATGAATAATTCGAGTACTCCAGAGAATACGGAAGTAATTGCCAGCCAACGGTCCACAACGGTTTAAGCGACATGGCATTGTTGTTAGCATAACTATGATCAACATTAAGTAGCAACCCCGGTAACTACAAAGCACATCATTATATAGGGACGTCGATATCGATAGTTAAATAAGAACAGCAATTAAATTTTAACGATTTAAATCTATGTAAAATGAAATAACCAAGTTTTGGGATCGAAAGATATCCAGAAGTATCTAAATAGTGAAACCGCCCGAATAGCCTATAGATTCCCAATGGAATTCTTAGTTAGCAGTTGGAGGTGCGTGAAAAAAGTAATGAGACTGACAACACTCCGAGGGATCTGGATGCACTGTGTTGTTCTACTTGTGCAGAACGGTTTTTTATTTAGAGCAATGTTACGCCATCAAGTGTTAAACTTGGGGCACCAGCGAGAGTGATCTTTTCAGAATTGAAACAAGCCTATGGGGAACATTCCTTATCAGTAGTCCAAGTTTCTGTGTGGCACAAATCATTTCTGGAAGGCCGAGAACACGTTGAAGATGAACCTCGTTCAGGGTAGACCTTCCCCTTATAAAATCGACGAAAATGTCGAACGTATGCGTTCTCTTGTGACATCAGCCCAGTGTGTAAAAATAAAGATGATGGATGACATGGTTAAACATTTTCAGCAGACATCAAATTTGCATCGAAGTTTTGCACGTGCGATAGGTTTATGCCAAACAGTGCCAAAAAAACTCACAACTGAGCAGGAGGAGAATGGAAGAAACGTGTGCGTTGTCCTCTTGAGACGACTGCCCATGGTCACGAATGGTTCAGTTGTATAATCACAGGTTATGAATCCTGAATTTCAAAGTACGATCAAGAGACCAAGTGGCAGAGTGAGGAGTGGAACACTGTGGAATCTCCTCGACTGAAATGAGCTCGAATCATCAAGTCAATAGCGGAAGCAAAACTGATTTGCTGTTATGACAGATTTGCATTTTTCCATATAGATTTGTTCATCCAGGACAAACCATCAAACAGCTGTGTTACAACGATGTCCTGGAAAAGCTCAGGAAAGAGGTGAATCGAGTGAGATCAGACACTGCAGATTGGATGCTGCATCATGATAACGCACCATGCCACGGATTTTTTGACTTCAAAAGGCATTCCTGTTGTTCCACAGTCCCCGCTTCCCCTATTCACAGAAACTTAGTAATTGTGACTTGTTTCTTTTTCCAAAATTGGAAAATGTCTAAAAAGGATGTCATTCTGGGACTCTGGAGAACATTTAAGAGCATGTGACCGATATGGCAAAGGCCCTACTAGTTGAAGGCTTTCTACACCTCAACCGATACCGAG
Source organism: Schistocerca americana (assembly GCF_021461395.2). Classification (NCBI taxonomy): domain Eukaryota; kingdom Metazoa; phylum Arthropoda; class Insecta; order Orthoptera; family Acrididae; genus Schistocerca; species Schistocerca americana. The sequence continues at coordinate 547,351,965 of NC_060124.1, read as the reverse complement.
GAACAACGACTTCGCCGGCCTATAGCTGCCGAAGGGGACTACTTCGCAGGGCACATTATTGTTGTTTGAAGGAAATAAAACGTTGGTATATTAGAAATCAGTCTCATGGCTTTTCTCACACGACTCCTACTCCAAAATATTGATTCACATATCTTGAGTAACAGGGGAGAAAAAGTCTTTTGTTATGCTACCAGCTATGCTCGATACGACGCAGTGCACTTGACACGAGTTCAAAAAAAAATTTTCCTTCACACACGGAAAAAAATTCCAGCAGCACTAATCTCCAACATCGCAGGGAGTTTGTGTGAGTAATCCACAAGAGAGAAAGATTGCTTACACCGACAACATTGTGGAACTAAGCAATTAATTTGATAATACATGAGGCATGGGCACGAACTTCGCCAAAAACAAAGTACAGAAATCTGCCTCTACAAGTAAACATCCAACCTTTGAAACTACATAAAAAAGTAAAACAATGTTCTATTTCACACTGCATACCGTTAATAACGGCATGTTCTGAGATGATACCACACTCCAGCACCCGCATCAATTTCCCAGTACTTCTCCGCTATATACTCAGCCATTAACAAGTTTATACGATATTCTGTATGACAAATAAATAGGTGGTAGTTAAATCAACGGCTCATACCTCTTGCAGCACAACGCAGCTCGCCTCTGAAGCTGGGCGTTCGCTTTGCTGAAAGCTTCTAAAGCTCCTCAAGAACTTTAAAATGTTTCGCTAAATGTGCTCGAAACACAAAATGCAAGACTGCCATACTTAATTCACAACTGAAGCTCCTTACACTCAATAACTCGCAGAACAAATTCGTATGGATACTTCGAGTACTCCAAAGAATACGGATGTAATTGCTACGCAACGGTCCACAACGGTTTACGTGAGATGGCATTGTTGTTTACATACCCAATATCCTCCCCTGGTAGCTGAGTGGTCAGCGCGACGAAAGTCATACCTAAAGACCCGAGTTCGATTCACGAATGTGTCGGGAGATTTTTCTCCGCTCAGGGACTGGGTGTTGCGTTGCCCTTATCATCGTTATTTCATCCCCATGGACACGCAAGTCGCCGAACTGGCGTCAATTCAAAAGACTTGCACCAGGCGAATGGGAGGCCCTAGCCACACGGCATTTCCATTTTATCAGTAAACAGGAATCCCAGTAAAGCAATATCGTTTAGCAACGTGGATATAAATACCACTGAAATAAAATATAATATAAGTCAGTTGTACATTTCATCTACCGAATTATTTTTCACCAGCAGCTAGGAAAGACATGTTTTAACTTTAAACGATTCGGTGGAGCCGGCCGGATTGGCCGAGTGGTTCTAGGCGCTACAGTCTGGAACCGCACGGCCGCTACGTTCGCAGGTTCGAATCCTGCCTCGAGCATGGATGTGTGTGATGTCCTTAGGTTAGTTATGTTTAATTAGTTCTAATTTCTAGGCGACTGATGACCTCATAAGTTAAGTCGCATAGCGCTCAGAGCCATTTTTACATTTCAGCTTTTCGTAGAATAACATCGATGCATAACGACGTCGAATGCTGATGCCCTCGATCCCGCTTGTAGTCATGTGTTGAAATGTTTTTGTCAAGCGTACAAATTGATTCCTTCAGCGCATGTGACTTCCACCTGACTTCGACGTCCGTTTGTGTGATTCCACTAACGTGTTTCCCAGTGTAGTGATTTCCTATATTGAAACCTGGTTGTCAAGGGAAGGCCGTAATCATTTACTATTGGTTGCCTTTAACAGTTACACACATTTATTATTAAAGAAGTAGTTTCAGACTCAACAATGAATTAAAAAATACCACGCTTTATTAATGAAGGAATAAACGACAGTGTAAATAATAGTGTTTTCAGTGCGTTGCAATTTAGCAAATCCTCATAAAGTACAGTTACTGGTAATGTTTAAAAAGAAAAAAAAAACAAGCCACTGTGATCACGACTGAAGGCCTTCCACGCCAAGAATGACAGTAAATTAAGAATGTTTAAGAACTCACTGCAATTACAACTTACATGTACTGAAATATTAAAAGTAAGAGCCCACAAACACAGTAGAAGGTATCGGACGCCAGGAATGGCAGAAAATAAGGTTTTAAGGCTTACTGCTAAAACAGAAATATCGAATTAATTTTTCAGAGCAGATGACCACAATCATGACTGAAGGCCTTACATGCCATGAACGGCAATTATATAAAAAATTTAGAAACCTACTGTAAAACAGCAAATAAAAGCAAAGGTTAATTAAAAGAAACAAACAATTGACTACGAAACAGGTGAAATAATATGATGGTAATCTTGTAACACAACCCTTACACTGCTAGATTTATTCCAGAGGCGGCCAGAATTATTAACTAGACATACGTAACGTTTTAATGTAGGCATTACAAGGTATGGTAATAAATAATACAGTAATAAAACACAAGGACCAGTGACAGACGATACTCCAGGAAATGACCTCTGAGAAGGTCCGGCAACAAACACTTCCGCGTGCGATGAGGTAGGCAGCCGAGAGTTGCATTCACTTCACAAGATGGTAACTCAGACTAGTGGCAGTCTAACGGATGACTAATGGTAACCAAATGCAAGAATGGAACAACACGCCAAAGCCGGAACCAGCGGACTGCACTATGTCCCCAGAATACTGTGCTCAGAGCGCCCAGAACGAGAAAGGAAACACTGCCACCAGAGTAGAAACACAAACGGCCTACAATCAAGAAAGATGTCAAAACTACACACCTTACCGGACAACAGCGGCAGGGCGAGGCAACTTACACTGTTGTTACATGCACTAACCCCCAGTGGTCCAACTGAAACATTCATATTTCATTACGTACTACACGAATATGTAATAAAAATGGGGGTTCCTATATAAAAAAACGCAGTTGATATCCGTTTGACCTATGGCAGCGACGTCTAGCGGGCCATCCAGAGCGCCATCTGGTTTCCCCCTTCAAGCTAGACAAGTTTGGTTCTTTGGAGTTTTTTCGTTTGACGCTTATTTCGTAAGATATTTGGCCCGGTCACGATCAATGAATCACCGTGCATATTTTAATTGATGTTTTCCTGGAAAGAATCATTTTAAAAGGCGAACTTCAAAATAAGCTAGGCTGGGTTTGAGAACAGAGGCCCAACATGCTACTTTGAAAGGTACTCTTGCGTTCTGGAACTTTTCCTTGAATTCCCAGGATACTAGCCGGAAGGTAAGTTGCTCCGTAGACTCTCCGTAATGTCACCAATGCGATGTCGAGGCAGGTTTGGAGGCAGTGGAGGGAGGAAGTCTCCTTGTCACCGAGTCCTGCCTGCTGTTTCGACGTCCTAGGCCACCAACTTCAGGTCAAGCGAGATCAGATCACAGCTGGAGCTTTTCGCAGCAGCTGGCGTCATACTAAATTACCCACGCAGCTGATGCAAATCGTAACTATAGGTACCTGTCGTTAGATAAGATTAGAAAAGTCTACATTTCAACAACATTGGTTTGTAGCATTATGTTACAGTCTGTTAAGCAGAAAATCTCCTGCTCACTCTCCATTGCCGCCATACGCCTACCGTCATATCACTCAGTTATCCTTTCAAAGCGGACGTTCTACAATACAGTACCGTTCAGTGGAGGGTTTCACTCTTATCACAATGCATGCATATTTCACGTTGGAAAGCAACAAGTAATTTTTAACGTTATCAATGTTAGACGATCTGTTTCAGTAACTAATGAAAGTACAAATAATTTTATCATTTCAAATTTGTTCGGTGGTACAGAGGGTAAGCATCAATCTAGGCCACAGGGTTCCATCCGAGGTTTGTCCAAAGCTTTTTTTTTTTACACGTACCGCTTCTTTCAAGTTCGACAATGATTTGTTAATGTGATAAATGCGAGGTTAGTCTATGGCTTGTATTCCAAGTTAAACTGCAGAGCCACCTGTAACAGACTCGCTAAATCTATTACAAGAATGGAGGAAGCAACACGACCAAATTACTACGGTGTTCGAACCAGCTTTCGTATTGATGATTCGAGTTTTACTATTACATTTATACATTACATCGATTATCCTTGTATACTTCAGTAATATTTTTAAATACATTTGCGTGATTAGCTGAGTATACACTCCTTTCCCCTTGGAGCGAAGGAAAAATATTACGCTAAACAAAATTTCCTTCTTTTTAGGTTAAGTAACACAATAGGATTATGTGTTAGATAATACTCTGGAAAGCATAAATAAAAATTTTATTCCGTATCTTCTTTTTCCTAAAAACATTAAATCTGTCGTACAAGACATACTGTTGTTGTTGTTATGGTTTTCAGTCCGAAGATTAATTTGATGCTGCTCTCCCCCCCCTGCTCTCACATAGCTGCAAAACTGCTGTAAATTGCATCCAGAAAAAGCGGTTGTTGTCTCAGGAAGGTTCCTATCAACCAATCCCAGATATATCCTGGTATAAATCATGTGGAAACTAAATACATTATCTGTCGCGTAAAGGGACACGATTTTTATTTTCTCAGATGTCGATGTCCGAAACTTCATGTCATAGCTGCAAAAGGCGGAAGTGTCTGACGACGCAATAAATGCATCAGTTTCTCTTTAAGGGGACCTGGACGTGCACGGGCTGCATTTTCATAGCTCGCTCTCAGTGCACATCACTCTTAATCTACAATGAATAACATTAACTCAAGCTGTATAAGGATATTTATTAAAATATCTCCTACAGTTTAAGAATTACAGTATTTTGCCTAATAGGTGTTTTTATAATACAATTCCCATTCAGGTACCAATTTCGGTCCATCATCAGTCTAATAGTAATCAGACTGTGACAGACTGCTGTCAACATTCATAGGAACACATTATGCCTCTCGTTTTTTAGTTTGGAATGTATCTGAGGAAATAAGAAAACCCTTATTATACCACATTATTACTTTGTCTAAAAAATACCGCTAAAATTATATACAGAATGACAAACATAGATAATTTCTGCGAAGTATTAGGCACAATACAAAGATGCTATCCCATTCTTCACTTGAGAGAAATTTGGTGAACATGGATGAAACCATTGAGATGTTATATGTACCTCATGTCCTAAAAATGTAGTTTCGAGAAAATGAGAAAAGAATATTCACACTGTTTTTGACTCACCGTATGCCTTTTTCAGAACATTCCAGCAGCATAATCATCCTGGCCAGCTGCTTCTTTATCATCTGTAGACTTCTTCAGGGGCCTTTTCCTTACACTGGCTTCCACAGCTTCAACTACTCGCTGACGATCTATGGCAGTCAGAGCAGCTATCCTATTATTTGCTGGCTGGATGCCTAATTTGTCCATTACTTTTATCCTGATGGTTACACCATCATTGAAACACATGACAGCATCCATCGCACCCATTTTGAGTACTGTCCATCCAACAAACACTGTTTTTGGCACTCGTTGCCACACGCAGATGTTGAAACTCTCATTAGGGTTTTGCGTACGGCCATGTAGACATTTGCTGAATAATTTTGTATCTGAAAGGTCCCTGCATATTGGCTTTATTGTTTCCATGACTGTGGCAGGCAAGAAATGTTTATGGTGCTATTCCTTGGCTGTCGCATGAGCGTGGCTGGTTTGCAGATATTTGTTCAAAGAGCGTTTAAGACGAAATCAACAACTCAAAGGTAGATAAAAAACTACATTTTTTTAAACGGGATAAAATTGTCTTTCAGATGGTGACAAGAATTGTTTTCGAAAATTTCAGACATTTCAAGTCAACGTCCACTTAACAATTACACATATCAAGTTCACTTTTTTAAAAATTTATGAAAATACGACGCAAGAAGAAGGAATTATACGAATGGCGCGGAAATCAGTAGATGTGATGTTCATGTACAGAGAAATGAAGGAGACCCATTTCAAATATTGAATGCTTTATTCACGAGAAAGAGCTACACAAATTGAGCAAGTCTGTAACAAAATTATCTATGTCTGGCGCTTATGCAAGTAGCTGTTCGGCTGGCATTGATTGATAGACTTGTTGAATGTCGTCCAAGGGCATATAGTGCCAACTCCGGTCCAGTTGGTGCTACAGATGAGCAAAATTCAGAGTTGTTTGTAGGGCCCTGCCCATGTTGTTGTTGTTGTGGTCTTCAGTCCTGAGACTGGTTTGATGCAGCTCTCCGTGCTACTCTATCGTGTGTAAGCTTCTTCGTCTCCCAGTACCTACTGCAGCCTACATCCTTCTGAATCTGCTTAGTGTATTCATCTCATGGTCTCCCTCTACGATTTTTGCCCTCCACGCTGCCCTCCAGTACTAAATTGGTGATCCCTTCATGCCTCAGAACATGTCCTACCAACCGATCCCCTGTTCTAGTCAAGTAGTGCCACAAACTCCTCTTCTCCCCAATTCTATTCAATACCTCCTCATTAGTTATGTGATCTACCCATCTAATCTTCGGCATTATTCTGTAGCACCACATTTCGGAAGCTTTTATTCTCCTCTTGTCTAAAATATGTTTCACTTCCATACATTGCTACACTCCATACAAATACTTTTAGAAACGACTTCCTGACACTTAAATCTAAAATCGATGTTAACAAATTTCTCTTCTTCAGAAACGTTTTCCATGCCATTGCCAGTCTATATTTTATATCCTCTCTACTTGGACCATCATGAGTTATTTTGCTCTCCAAATAGCAAAACTCCTTTACTACTTTAAGTGTCTCATTTCCTAATCTAATTCCCTCAGCATCACCCGACTTAATTCGACTACATTCCATTATCCTCGTTTTGCTTTTGTTGATGTTCGTCTTACACCCTCCTTTCAAGACACTATCAATTCTGTTCAACTGCTCTTCCAAGTCCTTTGCTGCCTCTGACAGAATTACAATATCATCGGGGAACCTCGAAGTATTTATTTCTTTTCAATGGATTTTAACTCCTACTCCGAATTTTTCTTTTGTTTCCTTTACTGCTTGTTCAATATACAGATTGAATAGCATCGGGGAGAGGCTACAACTCTGTCTCACTCCCTTCCCAACCACTGCTTCCCTTTCATGTCCCTCGACTCTTATAACAGCCATCTGGTTTCTGCACAAATTGTAAATAGCCTTTCGCTCCCTGTATTTTACCGCTGCCACCTTCAGAATTTGAAAGAGAGTATTACAATCCACAGTGAAAAAAGCTTTCTCTAAATATACAATCGCTAGGAACGTAGGCTTGCCTTTCCTTAATCTTTCTTCTAAGATAAGTCGTAAGGTCAGTATTGCCTCACGTGTTCCAGTATTTCTACGGAATCCAAACTGATCTTCCCTGAGGTCGGCTCCTACCAGTTTTTCCATTCGTCTGTAAAGAATTAGAGCATGTATTTTGCAGCTGCGACTTATTAAACTGATAGTTCGGTAACTTTCACATCTGTCAACACCTGCTTTCTTTGGGATTGGAATTATTAATTCTTCTTGAAGTCTGAGGGAATTTCGCCTGTCTCATACATATTGCTCACCAGATGGTAGAGTTTTGTCAGGACTCGCTTCCAAGGCTATCAGTAGTTCTAATGGAATGTTGTATACTCCAAGGGCCTTGTTTGGACTGTGGTCTTTCATTGCTCTGTCAAACACTTCACGCAGTATTATATCTCCCATTTCATCTGCACCTGCATCCTCTTCCATTTCCATAATATCCTAGGATACGGTCCGCTGAATTCGTCTCATATTGTTTTGTAGCTGCCTAATCTAAGACGAGGTGCCCAGCCGCTGGCAGCGAAGTTGACTATGGCATTGAAGATAGCTTCGTAGTATCATCGCACCACACGCAACGGTAATTTATCGTCAACACTGCCGGCACGGACAATCTTGTGTATAATTATGGCCACTTTCTGAGTAACAGATTTTACGTGTTCTACAATGTTTCTTTTCTCGTTTAGAAGAGTGCCTAAATATTTATAAACAGTGTTGCCTTAAACAAATATTCCTTCAAACGTCGGGGAACGATTTCTGGCAAGAGAAAGCCTTCCTTTCTCAAGCATGTATGTGGTTTTATAAACACCTACACTTAGTGTGTTGCTCTTGCAATAATGCTGCATCCGAATAAGCACATGTTTCATCTTTTCCTCCAGCCTTCCCCTGGAGTACAGAAACAACTACTAGAGTGTCATCTGGTAATACAACAACAGCTACAATAACATATAACCTGTATAGTAGATGTAATATGGGTTCAGTACCAAGATCCAAGAACAGTGGACCACTTATGGAGCCTTGAGGACAGCCTTGGTGACCTTTTTGATTACCTTTCTCTGCTCCGCAAGCCATGGACGCTACAGTAATTTAAAAATCCCTTGTACACACATTTTCGAACCCTGAGGGCTATAAGGCATACGAACGTCGCAGGCCACCAAAGACTGTCGATTTCTCCTGTAGTGTGAGTCATTGGCGTGACTGCAAACTTCGCTGTCGAATTTTCTACACTCTCAAGAAATCTATTAATCGCTTCATCTATAGACTTCCATTTTCTGAAGCCATGTTGACTTGACACTGGTTGAGACGCAAGAGCTCTCTGCGCGCCTGCAACCGTTCACAGAGAAGACGTTGCTGAACTTTGGCCGAGAAGTTTAATAAGCAAACAGGTCCATAGCTTTCCGGTGATGCCGCTTTTTTAACGTTACTTTCTCGTTCATTACTGGTTTAGCTGGTTTCCATATTTCCCGGATCCTACCTATTCGTAAAGCCTCGTATAGGGATGCTGTTAAATCTAGCACTATCTGTGCACCTACCATCGGCACGGCTTCAGAGTATACGCCATCCAGACCAGGTGCGTTTGCAGTTTTGAGCTTCTTAATTGCGACAGCAATTTCTTCTTGACCAGATCGTATCACCAACATCTGATTGTCATATTCGTTATTTACTGCATTCATAAATTGTGCGTGTATCTCAGTGTCTGTGTTATCGTCAGGAGGCAGGGCAGTTAGCAGATATTCTGGTGACTCTCTCCGTCCAGTCGTCATTGAGTTATCCACCTTACGAATTGCGGACATGATAGTAGTTCCCTTAACCTTTTCAGTCAACAATTTATTCAGTCTTTGGCAGATGTCAAATTGCAGGTGTATTCCTTCAGTTTCCTGAAGCGGAAGCGATTCCATTCTAAATACTCCGAGGTAGACAACTTAGCCATCTCAATCAGATTTAGTGATGCCTAACTCAATTCTGCTTTCCTCAGCTTGTCTTCTGTATTATTGTCATTTCCCTCTTCGACGATAATTGTATTATGGCCTCTTTATGTTAGGTACTGGAGCACTTGTCAACTATTAATTTTAGCTGCTGACATGCGGTTTGCTAAAGTGACATCTATGTTAGTAACTAAACCAGTTTATTGTTCGAATGGACTCGGCTTCTCTTCCAGATTTAAAATAATGAGCTGTAGTTCCCATATTGCTTCCATTAGTACATGTCCTCGTTCGTCAGTTTGCCTACTGTGCCACAGAAATGATTATGCATCTGTTGTCACAAGGAGTCAAACAACTTGTCTATATAGAGAAACTGCTCTGACTCTGCCTGTATAAGGTACGATAGGGTGAGAGTAAGGCATGCTCACTACAACCCACTTTGTCTGCAGTCCTTCACTTCTATTGTGACCCTGTGCTTGTCCAACAGCGTTGCCACCTTGGGTCACACTGTATATCCATTTGTAACGACCGTGGCAGTCATTCCCTCATTGTGGCCAGTACCTGCTACTATATCTGCACGAAAATGTGGGAGCTCATTCTTTCTACAGTATGGTTCTTGCAAACAAAACATATTACACTCAGCTGGTCAGTTAGTTTTCGTATTTCAGTCATTGACAATTTACATCGAGCAGCATTTATCTGTACTATGTTTATCCTTTTACGTGTTTCGATTGCCAACAAAGCCCTTCGGAGAAGGAAAGCCAGGTTCAAAGATAAAGCGTCCAAACCCTTTTATAAAATCCACGTATTAATGCTCAGTGTCGAATGGTACTTTTACTCTGTTAAACGCCTGTCGAAGGAGGCCACATAATTATTTAAACTCAATGCATATGTTATTTACTTTCAAAAGAATTCTGGTGTAGGATACGTAATAGTTTTTCCTTTCTGATGCCCACTTCTGAAAATATGTCTTAGAGCAACCTGTAACACACTGGGAGCCTCCAAACTACTTAATAAGACATTCATTTCTAAATTATTATCAGATTTGTATGTGTGGAATTGAAAATCGTTTAAGTAGGACTCGAAATATTAGAAATACTTTTTTGTATTTCACAGGAGCACCTGATTTTCACTGCACTTTACTGTTTTCGATTGTTGTGCTCATTAGTGTTACTGCTAGAGACGCCTAGTGGAACAACTGCAGAACTGTTTTCTTGTTTTCTGGTGCAGAGCGGTTGCGTGGGTTATAGGCAGACCAGGACTTTTTGCGCCGGATAGGGTGTGACCCATACAGGCGGAACGCCGTGACATGCCAGAGGTGCGTGAACTTCTGTGTATGACTAACTGCCCATTCTTCAGCAGGAACCGAAACCAGAAACGATAGCGATAGTGCACTTTGAGGTCTGGATTTACTTTGAGGTCTGGATTTAAGTCGACTTTCAGTCGCATCCCAATGAGTTATTGGTTACAAGTGGAACATGGCGCTGGCCAATCAATTTCTAGGACGTTATATAAAATGCCTAAAACGACAAGTCATTGTAGAAAGACAGGAGATACTGGACTCATTTGATGAAAGAAGGAAATGTGAAAATGCAGCAGTCGAAGCAGCAAACAGGAAACACATACTGTCTGCAAACCTCTATTTTTCTTTACTCCGCCGTAGTGGGGATCCAAAACACTCGGGCAGTATTCAGGAATTTGTCGCACTACTGTTCTATATACAGTCCTCTTTGTAGATGAACTACACTTTCCTAAGACTCTCCCAGTAAGCCGAAGTCACTCCTACTATTGTTCTCATGTGCTCGTTTCACTTCATATGGCTTTACAACTTTACGCCTAGAAATTAATCCCCTTGACTGTGTATACGAAAATTACAGTATTGTTTTTTTTTTCCCCTTTCATCTGCATTAAGATATATCTCTTTACATTTAGAGCAAGTTACCCTACATCACACTAAAAGGAAATTCTAAGCCATCGTATACCCATGTACAGTCACAAAACGACGATACAGTCCTCTTACCTCTTATACTAAAAGGTCACCTCAAGCCTTAGCAGACTTCTCCCCACCCTATCCGTTGTTGTCCACAAATCTTTGCCTCACAGACGCTGCTTTATGACATGGTTTTTTGTCATCCTTACGTAAACAATCATGGTCTCCATATGTTTCCCTACTGTAGACAGTACATTATGCTGTAAAATGTGTTATACTTCAGCGTTTAAAGCTTAATAATTGCAACAATTGGAGCACACCATAACCAAGGAAAACACCCCAATTCCGTGACACCACATCCTTAGTTCTTCATTTTTGGCGATATACAGGGTGAGTCATTAATTATTGCCACCTAGAATAACTCCGAAAGTATGATGGTAGCTGAGATGACTGTGGGACAAAAGATGTATAGGACAATGGGGGCCATAATATGACGTTGATTTTTTGGTGCTAGATGAGGGTCAACTTTGTTTCTTTACATGGGATGCCATAGTATGGTACTTATTATCTGATAGTGGCTATCGAGTTGAATCCAATGACGTGTAACAGCGATGGCCGGCCGATGTGGCCTCTCGGTTCTAGGCGCTTCAGTCTGGAACCGCGCGACCGCTTATGTCGCAGGCTCGAATCCTGCCTCGCGCATGGGTGTGTGTGATGTCCTTAGGTTAGTTAGGTTTAAGTAGTTCTATGGTAAGAATGGAGGAGACATAATGAAATGCTTCAATTAAAAGTGGTGTAAGTGAGGTGATGCTGTCTTTCGCCCATACTACTCACTGTCTACATCGTAGAACCCATGACGGAAATGGAAGAAAGTTTCCAAAGTGTGCTCAAAATTCACAGTAAGAAATTACCACTGATACGATTCGCTGGTGCCATTGCTATCCTTGGTTGAAATGAATTACAGGATCTATTGAATGAAATGAATAGTGTTATGAGTACAGAATAGGTACTGACAGTAAACCGAAGAGAGACGAAAATAATTAGAAGTAGAAGAGAAACAGAACAGCGAGAAAACATCACAACTTGGGATCAAGAAGTACACGAAGTTAAGGAACTTTGTTATCTTGGAAGCAAAACGACCCATCAACCCATCTTGGACGAGGCAAGAAGAACATATAAAGCAGAGTAGCACAGGAAAAGGAGGCGTTCCTGGACAAAAGAAATCAACTGGTAACAAACGTATGTTGTAAGTTGAGTACGAAATTAATGAGGATGTACGTTTGTAGCACCGCATGGTACAGAAGTGAATTATTTCCTGTGAGGAAACCGAAAACGAAGAGAATCCAAGTGTTCGCGACGTGTGCGATAGAAGAATGTTCGAAAGTAGTTGGACTGTTAAGGAATGAGGAAATTCACATCTACATCTACATCTACGGGATTACTCTGCTATTCACAATAAAGTGCTTGGCAGAGGGTTCAGTGAACCACCTTCGAGCTGTCTCTACACCGTTCCACTCCCGACCGGCACTCGGGAAAAACGAGCACTTAAATTTTTCTGTGCGAGCCCTGATTTCTCTTGTTTTATCGTCATGATCATTTGTCCCTATGTAAGTTAGTGCCAACAGAATGTTTTCGCAATCAGTGCAAAAAACTGTTGATTGAAATTTCATGAGGAGATTCCGTCGCAACGATGAACGCCTTTGTTGTAGTGATTTTCATCTCAATTCACGTATCATGTCTGAGACACTATCTCCTCTATTTCGCGATAATACAAAACGAGCTGCCCTTCTTTGTACGTTTCCGATGTCATCCATCAGTCCCACTTGATGCGTATGCCACACCGCACAGCAATACTCCAGAATATGGCGGACAAGCGTGATGTAAGCAATCTCTTCAGTACACCTTTTGCACCTTCCACGTGTTCTGCCAATGAATCGCGGTCTTTAATTTGCTCTACCCACAATATTATCTATGTGATCGTTCCAATTTAGGTTATTTGTAATTGCAGGCCCTAAGTATTTAGTTGAATTTACAACCTTCAGATTCGTGTGACTTACAGCGTAATCGAAATTTAGCTCATTTCTTTCAGTACTCATGTGAATAACTTCACACTTTTCTTTATTCAGGGTCACTTTTCGCACCATACAGATATCTTATCTAAATCATTTTGCAAGTCGCTTTGATCATCTGATAACTTTACAAGAGGTAAATGACAGCATCAACTGCAAACTGTCTAAGTAGGCTACTCAAATTGTCTCCTATGCGGTTAATATAGATCAGGAACAATAGAGGGCCTATAACACTTCCTTGTGGAACGCCGGATATTACTTCTGTTTTACTCGATGACTTTCCATCTATTACTACGAACAGTGACCTTTCTGACAGGAAATTACGAATTCAGGCGCACAACTGAGGTGATACTCCGTAGGCAAGGAGTTCGGTTAGAAGACGCTTGTGAGGAACGGTGTCGAAAGCCTTCTGGAAATCTAAAAGTATGGAACCAATTGACATCCCCTATCGATAGCACTTATTACTTCATGAGTGTAAATAGCTAGTAGTGTTTCACAAGAACGATATTTTCTGAATCCGTGCTGACTATGTGTCAATAAATCGGTTTCTTCGAGGTACTTCATGATGTTCGAATACAGTATATGTTCCAAAACCTTACTCCAAATCGACGTTAGTGATATATGACTGTAATCCAGCGGATTACTCCTACTTCCCTTTTTGGGTATTGGTGTGACTTGAGGAATTTTCCAGTCTTTAGGTATGGATCTTCCTGTGAACGAGTGTTTGTATATAATAGCTACTTATGGTGCTATTTTATCAGCATACTCTGAGAGGAACCTGACTGGCATACGATCTGGACCGAAGGGCTTGCCTTTATTAAGTGATTTAAGCTGCTTTGTTTCACCGAGGATATCTACTTCTGTGTTTCTCATCTTGTCAGTTGCTCTTGATTGGAAGTCAGGAATATTTACTTCGTCTTCTTTGGTGAAGGAGTTTCGGGAAGCCGTATTTATTAACTCTGCTTTAGTGGCACTATCATCAGTGACTTCACCGTTGTTATCGTGCAGTGATGGTATTGATTGCGTCTTGCCACTGGTGTTCTTTATGTACGACCAGAATCTCTTTGCGTTTTCTGCCAGATTTCGAGACATAATTTCGTAGTGGAAATTATTGAAAGCATCTCGCATTGAAGTAGGCGCCATATTTCGAACTTCTGTAAAACTTTGCCAACTTGGGGATTTTGCGTTCTTTTAAATTTGGCATGCCTTTTTCGTTGCTTCTGGAACAACGATCTGACCCATTTTGTGTACCATGGGGGATCAATACCATCACTTATTATTTTATGTGGTATATAACTCTTAATTGCTGTCGATACTATCTCTTTGGAAACATTAGTCACATTTTCTATACTTACATGATCAGATCGGAAGGGGTTCAAAATGGTTCAAATGGCTCTGAGCACTATGGCACTTAACATCTTAGGTCATCAGTCCCCTGGAACTTAGAACTACTTAAACCTAATTAACCTAAGGACATCACACACATCCATGCCCGAGGCAGGATTCGAACCTGCGACCGTAGCAGCCCCGCGGTTCCGGACTGCAGCGCTAGAACCGCACGGCCACCGCGGCCGGCATCGGAAGGGGTGAAGACTGTCTCTTCAAAAGGTGTTAGTGCATTTTTATCAGCTTTTTTAAACAGATATACTGTGCGTTTCTTTTTCTCCGCAAAATAGAGGAAGAAAGGAACATAAGGAAAACGCTGACAAAAAGAGGGGACACATGGTAGGACACGTTTCGAGACATAACGAAACAAATTCCATGGTGCTAATACAACAAATAATTGAGAATATGTGCCGAATATGTTTCTCTGAGATGAAGAGATTGGTACAAGAGAAGAAATCGCCGTGAGCCGCAACAAATCAGTCAGTAGAATGATGGAAAATTGAAAAAGAAGGTAACTGGTACAAGCTTAGTACTCCACGAGTATCTTCAATTTCAGTAAAAACTGCTGCATAAATTAAATTACTGAAATCAATACGATGTAAAAGGTTTAATCTTTTAAGTGGGCATGACGGATATATCCGGCCCTTGGCACGTTCGCTCTCAGTTCAACGAATATACCGGACCACAGCAACCTGTCTCTTGTAGCTAATGGTAATGATGAATTCAAAGCCGAAACGTAGTATGACGTTATTACTAAAGTTTCATCCTACATCAGTTAAAATAATGCATTCTCAAAGTTTTAACGATTTTCAATCTTTTTACTGCCATGGACACAAATTATGGAAGCTCCTGAAGAAAAAATTGCTTTTCGCGTTGTTTTGGAGTTCGCTAACGATTTTCATGGAAAGAATTATTGAATTTACCTCTACACCTGGTATATTAGTTCAGATTACGGTGACCAACAGACGAGAAAGCAAGCGGTGTTTTCGACACAATGTAGGAAAACAAAAACGAGTTCCTTTACGTCACTGAATATGAAAAATTGAAGGAGGGTAACTATTTGACAGCGTACGTCAGCTAGCAAATATTAGTAAAACAGAACCGCAAAAGAGATGTCGTGATGGTCAGCACGTTTCGTGTCAATGCATTGCGTGAAGTAAACGCAAATTTTTTTTGCAATTGTGATAAATATATGAGACGCGTGGCTAGAAGTAGATCACAGTTGCAAAACTATCAAGTGGCCAGGAGCAGCCTGAAAAAAGTTATCGGACCATCACCGACGTTATGTGCGGGGTTGTTTTCCAGTTATCTTGTATTAGGCTCAGGATAGGGTCTGGGGTACCTGCAACATGCACACACACTCACATCAGTGTAATTGGGCTAGGGGTTTGCAATGGGATAAAACAATTCCTCAAACATTATTCCTATATGGGACATACATCTTGAATCTTTTAAGTATATAAGAAGTAGTGACAGCCGCAGTTTATCAATATTCTATGTTATCAACACATCTGACTGGTAAAAATGCATATCGCCTTTGCTCTGTGGTTATGAAGCCAAATTTTGCAATAATCAGTAAGCATAAAGCTGTATTTAAGATAGCGGAAGTCAATACCCTCTCCTGTGATTTACTGTACTGTAATTGTAACACACCCCACGTCTACCATAATCCATGTGTTTCAGTGCATATAAGAGGTGACCTTGACTGATAGTATTTTACTGACAGAAGTCTCTCTGGGTATATTTGGAAGACGAGGAAGAAGTGATCCTGCAAATACTTTGTAGATACTTTTGGCAGTGAGAGTGAATCTAAATCATCGTTGGACACCAAAGAAACCAAGTCGTGTGGTAGGACAAGAAAAGAAATATTCTTGTACAAAATCTTTATTAATTATTGCGTAGACATACATAAGAAACGTGAAAATAACCGAACACGAAAGGGCAATACGGGATGTCTGCATTAACTGTAAACTCTGATGGTAAGTGGTCAAACACTGGTGTACATGCAGCTAATGATAGAATCGAGGGTGTCTCTACATTAGTGGATATACGAGAGATTTGTTTCTAAACTTTCCTTCCCAGATGAATTAGCTTAAAGGAAGGTTCGGTATATTGTATCAACATGCTGTGGACTGGACATTGTGCATTTTATTATTCCACAAGTATTAAGACAAAAGTACCATAAACTGCTATTGTTTCCAAAAATAATTTTATTTTGCAGGTCTTAATAAAAAGAAGAAAGGTAGCAAATAGACTTAACCCTTTCCCTATTAAAGAAACTAATTCTTCAAGTCTAGTTAACGAGAAAACTGAAAATGGAATAGATCGACATAAGAAAAACAAAAGCGAAAAGTGGAAGATTTGGCGGAAACATTTCCCATGAAGGAAAACTATAAACTGCTACTCGAAAAAGCAAGGCTTACAAATTACTTTAAATTTTTGAATCTCTGCATATTAGTCTAATTCATTAGACACAGTTCCTGAGTTTTCGTCAGTCAGTCAGTCGGCAGTTGATGGTTGGAGTGCTGACTCATTATCTGAGTATCCAGTTATGCTGGCAACTGATGTGATATATATAAGGATCATATCAACCTATACCACATCAGCAACAGCCTGAAGATGGCGCATTGAAGCGCTGAAACTGGTTGTAACATAATAAAATAAGATCCAAGGACGGCTGTAGGTGTTTTATTTTGTCGCAATAGTAAACGGCCGTCTTCCCAGAGACCTCCTGCCAATAGCATGGACATACAAAAACAATATTCCGCATGTCGTTAGCCATGTGTCTACATCCTGTCCTCGGACTTCCATTATGTATAATGGCGTTCGTTGGACACATTTTACTTTAAACTCGCTTGCTCGGTGTCGGCGGATAAACACGATACTACAGTGGCTATGTTATTCCGAATTACAGTGAAAAATTCCCACAGACATGCATGCATGTCCTAAGGAACAGGCACTTCGACTACTACCACCGTTATGAAATGCAAGAAATTTATTCCCAGTTGCGGATATGGACATCTGTATAATAGAATGACGACAGTGAAAGCCTCTACCTGACCGGAACTCAAAACCGGATTTCCAGCTTATCGCGAGCGGTCACCTTATCGTTTGACTATCCGAGCAGAACTCATGGCCAGGACCGAACTACGATAGATCGTGAGCCACAAGTCTAAATCCTATACCCGTACGTCCACTATGTACGAGGGTCAGTCAATAATTAAAGAAACAAAATGGTCTGGGGAGAAACTGTTAGTAGGGCAAGTTTGATACTTTCGTGGCTATGAGTTGGTATCACTAGGATGAGTCCTGATCAGCTGATGTATAAAAATTGTTTTGTTTATAACGTCAAAAATACATCTCAAGATGGCGAGTCCGCTTCAAACGTCCACATATGTTGAACAACGTGCTATTATTCGTTTTCCTTCTTGCTGTAGGCGAGAAACAAGAGAATATATACTGTAGACTGTCTTAATTTTATGACGAGCGTTGTATAAATTGATAAAATTTTTACAAGTGTGTAGAGCAGTTCAAAAATTTTCTCGACTCAGTGACAGACCAACCCGTTCTGGCCGACCTGTTGCAGTTTCCACTCCCTCACTTGAAAGTCGAATTGATGACATTATTCGTGCCGACCGCCCTTGTGACCGGGAAATGATAGTTGATAAGGTTCAAGTTAGTGCTGAAACAGTTCATAACATTATCTGTAACAAGCCGAAGTACCGCAAAACATGTGCAAAATGGGTCCCAAAGGAGTAGACGCGGCTACACTAGGAAACTAGGTTGAGAGTGTGCACAGAGCTAATGGAACGTTATGAAAGAAAAGGTCAGCACTTCTTCAGCAAACTTTTAACTTTTGATGAAACTTGAGTTCACGATTATGAGCCAGAATCAAAAAGACAAAGCATCGAGTGGAAGCACACCAACTCACGAGTTAAGAAAAAATTCAAAGCCAAGCATCTGCAGGAAAAGTCATGTTGACGTTGTTTTGGAATGCTGAACGTCAAGTTTTTTGTGATTATCTCGAAGAGCAGCGTAGAATGAACAGCCAATATTACTCCTATTTGCTTTTAAACAAGATGAAGCCAGCCATGAGAGAGAGACGTTGTGGATCTGAGAGGAGAGGTGTGATCCTCCAGCAAGACAACGCAAGTCCTCATATTGCTCATCTAGCCCGTGAAACCATCGACAAAATGGGCTGGAAAGTACTGCCTTACAGTCCTCATTTAACACCTAGTGATTCCCATTTGTTTAGTGCACTGAAGGAGCCATTACGTGGGAAGAGGTTGCAGGACAACGAGGACGTGAAAAATTTTGTCGGAAATTGGTTCAAACATCAAGATAAAGAGTTCTTTGCAGCCGGAATATAAAACCTTGTAGCCCGTTGGAATAAGTGCATAAATGTTCAAGGGTATTATGTTGAAATGTAGGAAAAGTATTGTTTTGTAAAAATAAACGTTTTTTTTTTTCTCCAGACCAATTTGTCTCTTTTATCATTGAATGACCCTCGAATATTCCCATACAGCGTTGAAAGTCAGCTGCTCGGTGCCGGCGGATAAATGCGATACTGCAGTGCTTGTGTAATCCCCAATTACGATGCAAAGTTTCTTCGAACAAGTACGCATCCATGTCCGAAGATACCCGAACTGCAGCGACTACAGCCGTTATACAATACACGAAATACATTTGCAGTATATTCTCGGCAACAAATAGGTTCAATGGCTGTCTGGACGTCAAGATGTACTCACATCAAATACTCGTTTCCTTATTGAAGCATTACAATGTATTACAACCATGTAACCATGATCCCTTAATCGGAACAGCATTACGACCTAATATAGGAATAACGTAACGGACTGCTGGTAATAAGCTCCTGATTCGGCTACATACATAGCTGTAACAGAAATAATCAAAGTAGATCCGTGGCACGACAGACAGAAGATATATACTTGCATAGCTCTGAGCCCAGGTGATCCCATCGTTTGACAGAACTTTACAAACCACGAAATTGTCAGCGGAATTTGAGGGAAACTTTAACGTCTACATCTGCACTTGAGCTACATTATATTGTGTGGCAGAGGGTAGTTATGGTATATACACAACTTTCTAATAATCCTACCTGATAATGGTCCGACTGATGAACAATACTCAAGAAATGCCGAACGAGTCTTTTGAAAACCACTTCTCTTGTAGATGAGGTAATTCCCTTCAGATTGTTCCAGGATCTCTTAGATACTCCTCTGCTTCTCTGTGACAATTTTTTAATTGGTCTTGCCTCTTTAGTCCATACATGACAGCTATTCTGAGGTATTTTCCGGTTGTTATTGTATCCAATGTTTTATTGCCAAACTCATAACCTATGCACGTGCAGGACATTACATTTATTTACTTGCAGTGTCAACTAGACCAATCGTGAACTACAATGAGATTTTCACTCTGCAGCAGAGTGTGCGCTGATATGAAACTTCCTGGCAGATTAAAACTGTGTGACCAACCGAGACTCGAACTCGGGACCTTTGCCTTTCGCGGGCAAGTGTTCTACCATCTTTTTTTTTTTTTGTTTGGGTTCATGAAGTATTTATTGTTGATCGGAAGTGATAGTTAAGGTCATCAGATTTAAACCAGAAAAATTTGTCGTTTTGAAGGTTTCAGAGAACGTAAAGGAATTGCTAACGCCGGTGTTAGAAAATGTCTACAGTTAAATGCTATTGCAAAAATTTAGAAGAAGGGAACTACATTAATGAACATGTGCACTTCATAAACAACCTTCTGACATGGTAGACCTATATGACGAACAAAGCTCAAATTTATATCGTTGACAGTCGGTTTGAATCTTTTCAGAGTCTATTTTACAGTGAAGCACCTTGGAATTTGCAAAGCAGAAATCCATGATATTAACTTAATTTACTAAGTCGAAATCGGACGAAGATTGATGTTTAAAGGCATTCTTCAGATTTTGCATAAGAAATTTTTACTAGCAGTTTGCAACTCCATTAATTAAAATGGAAAATAAGAGGTTGTAGTCAGCGGCTTCTACCGTGATTCGAACTGCTATGTCTTATAGTACAAGCACTGCAACGCACAAGGGACCCTCTTTTTTTTTTTTTTTTTTTTTAATTTTGTAGTGTACCGGTGGGGGCTTGGGGGGCAAAGTGTTCAGGGGTCGAAACCTGAGGTCTGGCCACAGTGTCCCCCTCACCACCACCGAGCCTGTGGTGCTTAGGGAAGTGGGACACACAGGAAGCAACAGTAGTGGAAGGCGTTGTTATTTATTTATTTGCATGTGTTTTTGTAATATTCACTAATATCATGAAATTATGGGAACACAGATGCGAAAGAGAAAAGAAATATAAATTCTGGGTAAAGAGAAAGAAAGGAAAAAGGAAAAGCAAAAAGAAATAAAATCCACGCAATCTGCGACGCGCTCTCCCATCCGCGGAGATCAGAAGTAGAATAGATCGTAGGCGGTTGAAACTCAGACACCGCCGGGGGAGGAGGGGTGGGTGCCATCTGTGCCAGGCACCACCCAACTCAGTGGAGGTCTAACAAAGACCGCTCGAAGATAGTAAGCAAATAATGTTCGGTAACGTGGCGTGTTTTCACGAGCTGCATGGGCTGTTCGTAAATAGGTCCAGAAGTCGAGGCGGGATTTAGGTCCCTCATTAAAGAGATAAGCGACTGCCCACCCTTTGACCCACGTAATAGCATGACATTTGGCGGCGGGAAAATGTCGGTCCTCCGGGTATAGAAACATTCGAGGCTCGACTGTGTCTGGTGGCACCCGGAGATAGCAGGCAATGATTTGCTGCACGAAGCGCCATACATCTTGCGATGAGGCGCATGTCAGACGGTGTTCATCAGTGTCCAGTTGCTGGCAAAGGAGACAAAGAGGGGATTCTGTCAAGCCAATGTTGTGCAGGCGCTGCTTCGTGGCAAATTTCCTGTTGACTATGTGATACCACAGTGCCCGGACGTTCGTAGGGAGGAAGGGCTGGTTGACGGTAGTCCACACTATGGGCCATATGATGGAGGGGTGTTCGGTCTCCATCACATTCCGGGGAACACAGCGCAGCAACAGGCTGTAAAAATCCTTAGTCCTAGGTGGGCGTGTATCTGGGAGACTGGTATGTGTGTAACTGTAGTAGACGAAAAAGGTCGAAATATGGGACAAATGTGGCACGATACGGCCGACAGACACCGGTGGAGAGGTGGAAACAGGTAGGAAGACCTCAAGCAAGCTGCGTGTTAGAGATGTACCCTGGCCCATCCACTGTTTTCTCATGGTACTCATGTACAAGGCTGCCGCTCGCATACGGACATTGACGAGCCCGACACCACCATACCGTGAGGGCAGGGTAAGTGTCTCATAACGGACTTTAAACATTGAACCAGCCGTGAGATAATAGCCAAAACCTGCCTGAAGGTTGCGCCCAATTGCAGTTGGCAGAGGGAGAACTTGCGCGATGTGAACCAATTTTGATGCCACATAAAGATTAATAAACGCAACCCGTTGAAGTGTGTCCTGGCGGCGCAAGAGGTTCTGGCGGACGTCGTTGCGGATGACGTGTAACATCCGACAGAAATTCGTTGCCGCCTTGCGTGTGACCGTGGGGGTAAAGGTAATGCCCAGGTACCGGAAAGTCCGCACAAGCGGCAGTGGTGCCACTTCACCCTCCTGGAGGCCTCGTCCAATGTGCATTGCCGAAGATTTGGCGACATTCATGGCACTGCCAGCGGCAGCCCCATAACGGGTAATCAACTCGAGGACATCCCGAATCTCAGAGCCGGAGCAAATGAGGAGGAGGAGGTCATCAGCATATGCCCGACAGCGAAAAGTGTGTTGGCGTAGGGTGAGGCCAGAGAGCTTGGTCGTCAAGCCCCCAATAAGGGGCTCAAGGGCAATAGCATACAGGAGGGCAGAGAGGGGGCACCCCTGCCGTATCGAACGGCAGATAGGTACCGGCCCGGCTATATGTCCATTGACTTGGACACGTGAACTGGCACTGTCGTAAAGACGCCGGATGACGTCGAGAAACGGAACGGGGATGCCCATTTGGGCTGCCACCGAAAACAGGAAACGATGACGCACTTTTACGATGGTGCTGTCGAAGTCTATAGCGACGACCGCTGCCCGGAGCCTGCAGGCCGCCGCTATCGCAATTACGTCGCGGCATTCCCCTGTGGCAGTCTGTATGTTAATCTGTCCGCCAGGCGTCGTTTGCTCTGGCGAGAGGATATGAGGGAGTGTAGTTCGGAGCCGCATTGCCAGTAAGCGCGCGAAAATCTTGTAATCGGCATTGAGGAGGGTGAGCGGTCTGTAACTCGTGACCATCGAACCACGGGCTGGTTTGTGGACTGGTATAATGATGCCCTCAGCAAAGGCGGGTGGGATTGCTTGGTCAGATGTTATCAGTTCTTGATACATAGTCGTCCACCGTGGGGCCATGAGGTCCCGAAAGGTACGGTAAAACTCAACCGGTAAGCCGTCAATGCCGGGCGATCTGTTGACTGCACCCTTGGCGATTGCGTTGTTGACTTCGTCTAGCGTGACCGCCACTGTCAAAGCATCCGCCTCCGTGTGGGGGAGGGTGCGCCTGACGTAATTCAAAATGGAGTCGTCTGCTGCAGTTTCAGCGTCGTCATCACTATAAGTACGACGGTAGTGCTCGACGAATGCGCGGACGATGTCATTCTGAGTGGTCACCTGCGTTCCAAGAGGCGTGGTCAGAGTGCTGATGATCTGCCGACGACGCCTTCGTTTGTCGGACACTGTATCATGCATGGATGGAATTTCTAAATCCACGTGATCGTGGCGCCGCGTCCGTATCACGACCTCTTGCAATTTCCGGCGTGCCAGCGCAATTATCTTCGCCTTAGTTCTTTGCCGTTCCAACTGGTTGTCTGGGTTTGGCGGTTGAGCATCCAGATCTCGGAGAATCGCGTAATAGAAGTCAACAGTGGTGCGATGCCAGTCGGCCATGTCCTTCCCGTATCTCATCAGTGTCCTCCGGATCGCCGGCTTGGCGCAGTCCAACCACCATGTCAATGTCGAGTGGTAGCGGGGAAGGCGTCGTTCGCAGGCTGTCCACGTTTCAGTGACTTGTTGGCGACACGCCAGGTCATGCAAGTGTGAGGTATTGAGTTTCCATGGCGCACGGCTCCGCCATACTGATTGCGGCGGAAGGAGCACCGTACAGATGTAAGCGCAATGGTCGGAAAAGGCCAGCGGCCAGCGTTCGGCGCCCCGTATCGCAGATCTAAGAGTTTGTGAGACATATATCCTGTCTAGTCGGCTTGCGGAATGACTTGTAAGAAAGGTATGGCCAGAAAGGTCGCCGTGTTGTACTTCCCAGGTATCGTGAAGCAGGAGGTCTCGCACCACTATACGTAGCTCCTGGCATGTAGTATAGTGGGGAATCTGATCTTTAGGATGCAGAACGCAGTTAAAGTCACCTCCTAGTAGGCAGTGGTCATAACGCCCTAAAAACAGGGGAGTGATTTGCTCGGAATAAAACTGGGCTCTTTCATGCCGTCGGTCGGTGCCTGAGGGAGCGTAGACATTAATGATGCGTGTCCCCATGGCAGTGACTGCCATGCCCCGAGCTGATGGAAGGAAGGCGACATCGGTCACAGAAATCCCGTGGCGGACGTAGATGGCCACCCCGCGGCCCATAGGATCACTCGCAGAGGCGTGGGCGGTATAGCCATTAATATCTGGGAGACTAGCCAAGTGAACTTCCTGCAGAAGGGCGAAATCAATATCCGAAGCCCAGAACATCTCCTGCATAAGGCGGATTTTCACCCTGGAACGGATGTTGTTGGTGTTGATGGTTGCTATCCGGTAGGCCTGGTGTCGTATTGCTGGAGGCTGGTCCACTCCGCCGTCCGCGCAAGGGTGTGGGCGTCGCAGCGGAACGTTATCCCGCTGGGCCGCAGGGGAGTCTGGGGAGAGTATGATTAGTGGTGCGGCCGTGACGGCGCAGGGTCCCGTAACGGCTCCTGCTCCATGACCTCCTCCTCGTGCCACGCCGTGGAAGCGGAAACTGGTGTATCGTCCATTTTGTCTGCAGAAGATGTTGTAATTGTGCGTGGTGTAGTGTCGCCTGTGAGACGTTCATGTTTTAGTTCAGCGGCAGCACGGGGCGCAGGCACACCGATAGAAGCCTCCACGCTCATTGCGTCTTCGTCAGCAGTAGCGGGTTCTGACGCCTCGTGCTGGTCGACGGGTACGTCCTCCTCGACTTGTAACGTCCCCTCTTGGCCGGAAACGGTGCGACGTCTTCGCTTGCGACGTTTCGGGGAACGTTGTTTCCTTGTGCGACCCTCCGTGTCCGACGACGGAAGGGAGTCGCGTCGTTCTGGCAGAAAGGCCGCTGTAGGAACGATGAGCGAGTCGATCTCCATCGTGTTTCCGAGATCAGGGTCAGCGCCTGGTTGCGTCGGCATCTTCGGAGCGGCGTCAATGGCCGGCCGAGGCGGCGGGTCGTCCGAGGCGCTCTCCGTCGGTGTCTGGTCGGGCTCGTTGGTGGCCTCGTTTGTGGTGACCGGGCGACGTGGCAAAGTGGTAGGAGAAGCCAGAGCAGCGGCATAGGTCACCGGTAGCACTGTAGGTTGTGACGTGGGTGGTTTTCGGCAGCTGGAAGTTGCGTAATACGCCGTTGTAGGCATTCGGATCTAAGGTGGCCTTCTTTGCCGCACCCGGAACAGGTCCGAGGCTGGCCATCGTATACAATTATGGCACGGCAGCCGCCGATCTGTAAGTAGGGTGGGACGTGGCTTCGGAGATCTATGGTGACCTGACGGACCCCGTTTAGGACAGGATACGTCCGAAACTGTGTCCACTTCTCCGCAGTGTGGCCGTGGACTGTGCTGTATGGGCGTAGTGCCGCGACGACTTCCTCAGCTGGAAGTTCGAATGGCAATTCGAAAATGCGTATCGTTCGCATACCTAAGCCTGCGTGGTCGACGGTTACCTCCCCCACATTGCCATCAGCGTGACAGAAGCGGAGCCCCTGTTTGGTCTCACGTAGTATGCGTTCGCACGCCGCGTCGTTAATGATTTTCACATAGACCGTGCTCCTCACGATGGACAAATGTATGCCGATAATATCGGTCGCCGGGATCTTCACTTCCTCTCGCAGAAAACGCTCCACCTCAAGTGCTTTGGGTCGGGCATAATCGTTGCAGAAAGTAAATCGGAGTGTTGATTTACGGTAACGGTTCGCCATGGATCGTACAAGGAAAGCCGGCACTTAAGCAATGGCCGTCAGAAAGTACACAAGGCGAGCTCGCGCGCCGCACGAAGTCAACACGTACGCGTCCGCTCTGTTGCCCTGCCGAAGGCCGACTGTCTGAGCTACCGAAGCACGACTCACGCCCGGTACTCACAGCTTTACTTCTGCCAGTACCTCGTCTCCTACCTTCCAAACTTTACAGAAGCTCTCCTGCGAACCTTGCAGTTCTGCAGGGTTCGCAGGAGAGCTTCTGTAAAGTTTTTGAAGGTAGGAGACTTTGGAAGGTAGGAGACTTTACAGAAGCTCTCCTGCGAACCTTGCAGTTCTGCAAGGTTCGCAGGAGAGCTTCTGTAAAGTTTGCAAGGTAGGAGACGAGGTACTGGCAGAAGTAGAGCTGTGAGTACCAGGCGTGAGTCGTGCTTCGGTAGCTCAGATGGTAGAGCAGTTGCCCGCGAAAGGCAAAGGTCCCGAGTTCGAGTCTCGGTCGGGCACACAGTTTTAATCTGCCAGGAAGTTTCAATCGTGAACTGTTGGCATGTCTTCCCGCGTTTCGATACGGTTGTCTGTTGTTGCAACCTTCCTGTAGACAACAGCTTCGTCTGACAACCGCCCCGGACAGCTTACGACGTTATCCTCTACGTCATTTACGTACAGAGTATTGCAAACATTAATAGCCCTGTAGAGCTCCCCTGGGCTACATCTATCGATTTTTTCCCTTTAAGTTACAACTCTTCTTACTGTTTGCTAGAACGTCCTGAAACCAGCCATTTGATCTGCTACTTGTTAAGCTTTTATCAATTTTTCTAGGGGTTCACTGGAAGGTTGTCTACAAAGTTTCAAATGACTAACGCACATGGTTTAATAATAGTAAAAAAGAACTACTCTACGGAAATACATTTACTTTACAATTGACTTTGTCTCGAATAATCCATTCTCCGCTCATTAAGATCAGAGATTCTGTCAGTGAAGCATTCATTCAATTCATTGAATTCTACAATGCTGTTGACAATGTCCTTCTCGATTGAGAGCGCTGCTACTGCTCTTAGCAGCTGCTGACTCACAGCCGAAGCAGAAAACCTTCAGGTCCGCGTCAGACGATGTCGCCTGTATGGTAACAGTTACTTTCAGGAGTTTCGTTGTCTGACTACAATATTTCTGCAAATCATTTAAGAGTAGGGATTGCAGAAATTTCTAAACTAATTCCTCGTGTTTGATATCAGAACTTTTGTTCTCAGTTTATTGCCTTCAAGGAAGGGATTTATTTTGCAAGACGCCTGTAGCAATGTTTGCAGAAAGTGACCTGCATACAACACACACGTTTCGGAATTAAATAAATTTGCAGCTACGACATATCTGGTAAATTAAAAGCTTTCAGCACCTTGAGCGACAATTTTGTCTCACACTTCTTTCGAAAAAGCCGTTATTTAATTCATTTTCCTGTCCACATCTCTGTGCAAGCTGCAGCAGCTCTCTGCATGTGGAAATCAGATACGTTAGCTCGATTATACACTCCTGGAAATGGAAAAAAGAACACATTGACACCGGTGTGTCTGACCCACCATACTTGCTCCGGACACTGCGAGAGGGCTGTACAAGCAATGATCACACGCACGGCACAGCGGACACACCTGGAACCGCGGTGTTGGCCGTCGAATGGCGCTAACTGCGCAGCATTTGTGCACCGTCGCCGTCAGTGTCAGCCAGTTTGCCGTGGCATACGGAGCTCCATCGCAGTCTTTAACACTGGTAGCATGCCGCGACAGCGTGGACGTGAACCGTATGTGCAGTTGAGCGAGGGCGTATAGTGGGCATGCGGGAGGCCGGGTGGACGTACCGCCGAATTGCTCAACACGTGGGGCGTGAGGTCTCCACAGTACATCGATGTTGTCGCCAGTGGTCGGCGGAAGGTGCACGTGCCCGTCGACCTGGGACCGGACCGCAGCGACGCACGGATGCACGCCAAGACCGTAGCATTCTACGCAGTGCCGTAGGGGACCGCACCGCCACTTCCCAGCAAATTAGGGACACTGTTGCTCCTGGGGTATCGGCGAGGACCATTCGCAACCGTCTCCATGAAGCTAGGCTACGGTCCCGCACACCGTTAGGCCGTCTTCCGCTCACGCCCCAACATCGTGCAGCCCGCCTCCAGTGGTGTCGCGACAGGCGTGAATGGAGGGACGAATGGAGACGTGTCGTCTTCAGCGATGAGAGTCGCTTCTGCCTTGGTGCCAATGATGGTCGTATGCGTGTTTGGCGCCGTGCAGGTGAGCGCCACAATCAGGACTGCATACGACCGAGGCACACAGGGCCAACACCCAGCATCATGGTGTGGGGAGCGTTCTCCTACACTGGCCGTACACCACTGGTGATCGTCGAGGGGACACTGAATAGTGCACGGTACATCCAAACCGTCATCGAACCCATCGTTCTACCATTCCTAGACCGGCAAGGGAACTTGCTGTTCCAACAGGACAATGCACGTCCGCATGTATCCCGTGCCACCCAACGTGCTCTAGAAGGTGTAAGTCAACTACCCTGGCCAGCAAGATCTCCGGATCTGTCCCCCATTGAGCATGTTTGGGACTGGATGAAGCGTCGTCTCACGCGGTCTGCACGTCCAGCACGAACGCTGGTCCAACTGAGGCGCCAGGTGGAAATGGCATGGCAAGCCGTTCCACAGGACTACATCCAGCATTTCTACGATCGTCTCCATGGGAGAATAGCAGCCTGCATTGCTGCGAAAGGTGGATATACACTGTACTAGTGCCGACATTGTGCATGCTCTGTTGCCTGTGTCTATGTGCCTGTGGTTCTGTCAGTGTAATCATGTGATGTATCTGACCCCAGGAATGTGTCAATAAAGTTTCCCCTTCCTGGGACAATGAATTCACGGTGTTCTTATTTCAATTTCCAGGAGTGTATTTTTGCAGTCTTCTACCCCTTGTTGTACACACAGTAGCTCAACTATTCATTTTTGTAATTGGCTGTACAATGCTGCAATGTTGGCACAGTGTGATTGTAAATACAGACAAACAAAATTGAAATGCTGGTGCCTTCATTTCAGACGTTGCACTGTTGCTGAAATAATTATAGTGGTTTGTCGAGATGGAGTCTCAGTTTTTTCCAGGCATTCTACAAGTCACTATTTCCATACACAACTTGCACAGTTCTTGATATAAAATTTCACCTTGAGTAGGAAACATGGCAGACTTTCTTACTCAGTATGTCAATTACACACTGTGAAGAATGTAGGAAAAACTAAGAATCTCACTAAAGTCAACGAAATATCTTCTAACGTCCGTATTTGCCTCTCTGCATAGGTTAAAATAAGATCCTGCGTTTCGGCATAAAAGTGAACTACATAGGCATGTTCAAAATGTTTATTCAGAATAGTCTGTGCACCTGAAAGACTACCACTCATGACACCTGTGCAATTGTAGCTCTGAGAAATAACTATACTCTGATTTCTCTAAGCGATTATCCTAAAGTTTTTGAACTCTGTTCGCGAGGTGTCTTGAATGTCAAAGACCTTGCTACAGATATCACGTTAGAGGAAACATATCTGACTATTACGATAAAAAGTGAAATTGTTGAAATCTCACTGTCGTACCTGCGCTACCTGGTACAGAATAAGTGACAGCAATTTTCTTTTTTGCTCTGACATAGTAAACATCCATCATACAAGAAAGAATAAAATTTTGAATACGTTTACATGTGCCTTTGAAAACAGCAGCCTTCTAAAGATGATCGTTACTTACAGTATCAGGTCCAGCAGTGAAACCTATATGAAATCTAGAAGACGTTGGGAAATTCCTGGATTTGATGAGTTGCTGCATCCATAATTTCCAAGAAGTGCAAGCTCAGAAACACAATAAACTACAACAGATCACAGAGTGTGTAACGATATTGGCGAATCTGATCATTGTGCCTAGAACCTATGTATCGGGAGAATGACTGATGCATGCACAGTGACAAATGGTCTGGAAGCGGGTTCATTCGGGTACGTAGTACCAATTTACATCCACCAGAGAACAGTAGTGCACAGACACATTCATGAAACAGGTCAAGAGCACGTTTTTGCGAATTATTCTGTTTATTTCATGAAGCCCTTTTGTTTATTTATCTCTGTACAGTTTTGTATATGCTTTTAGTAGTGTCTGTGATGCGTGAATGTGGTCTAAAGTAATCATGTAGATCACTGCTCTACTGAAGGACGTTGTACGATGGGGAATTTTTTAACATAATATGTCAAGTCAGTTTATGGTAAAAGGAAAGCTAATTCGAGTGCAAATGAAAATAGTTAATAACTTAAAGTATAAACAAAATATCAGAGAGCTAAATATTTATTTCGGGAAAAAGTACAGTTCGAAAGCATGTTATTTGTTGATTGGTTGGTCATGAACAGCGCGGACTAACTAGAGAGAATAATATTTTTCTATTGGCCTTAAAGAAAACTGACCAATCAGAACAGAGTGTTCTTCGTTCCTCATTTCTCTTGGAGATACAGAAAGCTTTCAGCGGTCTAGAGTACTCGTAGCACAACCTTTCAATGATACGGTCGTGTGTAGTAAGAGCTCCGAAGGTAGTTATAATTTGCCGGTTATAGTTGTGCTACACACCTCAAAAGTGCTTTAAGGTGAAGGCAATGTGCTTTTTAGAATGTACGGATTTTTAAGAAATTTACTGTATGAGAAAAGACAGTTATTCCTCGTGGCATATTGAGCAGATTAGTGACTAAAAACTTAGACACCGAAAACATAATAGGATGGCGAGCATTTTCATTTAAGAACAATCCGTGCTTAGTGCTTAGTAGATTGCGGGAAATACGTTAAGATAAACTTGCTAACGTGAATGAAAGTATTTCACGCATACTGTGTTAAGATTAGCACGGTCTTAGAAGTGTACGTGTACAATATCAATGTTAAGAAGATATCAAAGTTTTGCCAGTACTTCCACCTTCCACTCGAAATTAAGACCTTTTCCCGATTCTTGGAACAGTTACGTTGTATGCTGCCCGGTGCGAACTGAAATACCGTAGGATTCCGCTCGGCTTTCATACCGCCGATCTGCTGCAGCGAGTTCACTGGTAGCTGCAGATAAAGGACGGAAGGAGCCGCGCCGCCGCAGTGTCTTCCCACTGGCTGCCTACAAGCTGTATCTAGTTGTTGTGTAAAACCGCTTTCACTAAAATATTGTGATCTGGACAAATCCGTCTTTTTTTTCTTTTTGTCTTCTGTGACAAATGTCTGAAATCATCAACGCCTCATAACTAAGTACTTTTCTGTCATAGAGGCAGAAGAATGGATGATTTTAAATTTAAAATTTTTATGTTCTGTAGTATTCTGTCAGATGTATATTTCTGTGGGGTCCACTGCTCCGCTTGCCACAAGACGAACCGACGCTTGCTCGTACTTTGTTCACTAAACGAGAGTGCGACAGGACGAAGTGAAGGAAAACAGCATTAACGTGGGTCTCGTTCTCTTCTGCTGTATCTCTTATTGACGATGATATTGAACTGAATGTCTCTGGATGTCTGTTTGTGCAATCCGTAATGATTTTTGTAGAAAATCTTCCTCGATCTCGAAGAAGGTCGTAATGCGTGTTCATAAAACATGTTCCACATTTCCAGAACCGAACGGAGTCAGTGATATAGGCCAATAACTATGTGTGTGTGTGTGTTGAAAACGCGGTTGACCTGCCCTTTTTTCCAGCCGCTTAGGGCCTTTCGTTAGACAACTAACTACGAGAAGTTGCTGTTCAAAGAGGAGCTATGACCAGTACTCCATTCTTCGGCTGCGAATATTCCTGTGTGTGATTTCTGTTCTAAAAGAAATGGTTCAAATGGCTCTGAACACTATGGGACTTAACATCTTAGGTCATCAGTCCCCTAGAACTTAGAACTACTTAAACCTACCTAACCTAAGGACATCACACACATCCATGCCCAAGGCAGGATTCGAACCTGCGACCATAGCGGTAGCGCGGTTCCAGACTGTAGCTAATAGAACCGCTCGGACACCCCAGCCGGCAGAATTTTTCACAAGAGCAACAAAATTCAGAGCTTAGCGCTGTGCGGTGAATAGAGGAACGAGTGTATTGGTATAGAGCCTTCCGACAACATACACCCAAAGCGAAAACTATGGGAACGGCAAAACTGCATGCGTCTCGGAGGGACATATATTCCTCATCAGATGCCCCCCGTATTACAAGCATGGAGATGTCTACCGCCAACAGGATGAAACGGAAAAGTGTATCACCTGCAGAGGCTGATGGTTGTTTCAGTAGACAACATTCTGTCGCCACGATACAATCATCGTCAGTCACTGCAGTGCAGAACTGCAGTACTATGGCGTTAATTTAACGAGTAAAATAAACTGACTTGGGAAAGACAGAATGCAAGTGATGTGACAAAACAGTAATTGTCTCGACCTGAAACTACAATATCACCTGTCGGGCTTGAACTGTGACGTATTGGTGTTGTGGCGGGTGACGTCACACGTGTGCGGAGCGTTGGTTTGTTTTCGTTAGGGACGTTTGTATTGTCACCTTATGCTGTGTTTGTAGTCTATATTGGATATATACATAGTGGTGCAAAGTTTGATGGAATGAACATGTTATTGGATCAACCAGTTTAGTTACTTAAGAGAAAGATGAGTTTACGGTGTTCTCTGCTTACGCTCCTAATCAACTAGACTTTAAACGTTATCTTTGGTTGTCTTGGTAACGTGAGTACACAGTGATTACAACTTATGTGAACTTCGGCACATATTTTTTTCAAAGGTGAGCCAACCTGTAATGTAATGAAATTAATAACTTAGCGAATACTAGTAGTAATATTACTGAAATAAGGAACGCTGATAGATCGACAATAAAGAAAAACGAAAGTCTTCAGAAGGTTATGGTAAATGAAGACTGGTTATTCTAACGTAAAGTGTGATGAACGTGATGTTAGTAATTGAAAGCAATCTACAAAGATGTAGCAGAATTAGTTGAGTTGGGTTGGCTACAGAATGAAGTCGCCAGATCCAGTTTAGCGCGTAACAACTCACACAAAAAGTATTTACGAGTAATTTCAGGGATTTGGCAATTTTCTGTTGAGCTGCATTGTTGAACACATGTTACTGCATTTTGTCTATCTCGCAATTTATACCTTTCTGTATCGGTATTGGAGTATTCGTTGTTGTTACCATATTTCGTTAACTTTCGCGATATTTGCTACCTGTACTGGTATTACTTTTTCGCTTCCTATACTGATATTTCTTTTTGTTTTCTGTATTGGTGTCTGGCTTTTAAGTTAGTTTATATTTATAGAGTGATATCTTCGATACCAGTTGAATTTATCTAATTTGATGCTTTACTTTTGCATTTTCGATACAGACCTCTGCATGCTATTCTTCATCGTATTCATCCGCTTGTTTTGTTTTGTATACGCCAGTATTTTTGGGGCTCTGTGGCTTTTACTTGAGAATGTAACTCCCCAGATTCCCCTTGATGCCCAATATTTATTATTTCGAATTTTTAAGTTTCTGAATTGATTTTTATATTTTTGTTTTATGGGAACTGTTGAATATGACGCCCTAATCGCCATTTTTAAATCAAAGTTGTGTTGCATCTTGAGGCTAGTGATGATGTTATTTATCAAAGTGGACGGGTGTTATCGAAGGCTCTCGTCTTCCCCAATAATTCACCATACTTGAGACACAGTGCCGTACCCCCGGCCACGAGAGTTCGCCCCTGTTTGGTCTTAGGAGGGGAGGGGCGCACACAGCGCCGGCTGTCACCTCCACATGAAATCACGTAATGCGTTTTTACGTCGCAGGCTGACTGGTATTGGACGGGTGAAGTAATTGCATCAGTTAAACGCTCGAGCAATGTGATGTGGTGCTGTAACGACATAACAACACAAGTTTTCACCCAAGATGTAAGCATTCCCGTTATACAGTCGTAGGCAAGCATAAGTTCTCTACATTCTGTAATTTCCTGCAGGCGATATTATCGAGTGCGCTACTGCCAAGGCACCCATGTTGATTAGTTTGATTCTGTTTAGAGCGAAGATAACAGAATATCTTGTAGTAGTGAATCCTGTCGTAGGTGTTCTACAGATGAGCAGGATGAAGCCAGAGCATTGTCGACTTGGACTACTCTTACATGGGCTGAGTTACTTACGAGAGTGTATACTGTGGAAAGTCATTTAGACTTCTTATGGGAATTTTGTGGATTGTCACCGAGAGACGTGTGTGGAACTCTTTTAAAAACGACCAACGTTTATTTCCCGTTTTAATTATAGGACTATTCTACGAAATGTATGAAACTAGTACGATCAGGAAAAACACGTAGTTCGTTAGATGCCAACTGACGATACATCAGGGTATTATTTTGTTCCCTTCCTGGGTTAAAGAACACATGCTATGAGTCACTGTTACAGAAAGTTATTTAAGTACAATTACTGTTGGCGATTACTTTGATTTTTGCAGTGTTACGTGTTATGTGATTGTTGTGAATTTTACAAAATGCAGTAGCTTTGTTTTCACAGTTTGGTTTAGGAGGCCAAAAGTTTCCTTGTGAGACGCTCACAGTTTCTCTGAGAGATAGCTACAGGGTATCCGACAATCGCAGAGGAGGAGTGCTCCAAGCTGCAACTGATTTGGAAATTATTGTAAAGTTCGACATACTCTGACACTCGACAGCAAGGCCGGCCGGGTTGGCCGAGCGGTTCTAGGTGCTACAGTTGGAACCGCGCGACCGCTACGGTCGCAGGTTCAAATCCTGCCTCGGGCATGGATGTGTGTGATGTCCTTAGGTTAGATAGGTTTAAGTAGTTCTAAGTTCCAGGGGACTGATGACCTTAGCAGTTAAGTCCCATAGTGCTCAGAGCCATTTGAACCATTTTTTTCGACATCAAGACGTCTCAACATTCCATTTATTGTGATGGAATCGGGAACTATTTGCAGGAAAAGTAGTTATATGTGACCTAGTTAACGAATAATAACTTACTACGCGTACATTGTGTTGTTAAGTAAAACTGGAACAGTATTCGTTACGTGGGACCTTTTCAGATTCTAGTAAAATAATACAAATAAGTGTAGCCATTCTGAAACTAAGACCGTATTTGAGCTCATAAATCCAACAAAGAAAGGTTCTCAAGCAGCACTGGAGCGTTCTCATATAACGAGTTCTGACAGCTGCCATCTAACAACTTTGTGTCGAATTCACCTGGAACACTGCAAAAGGGTAAAGTATCGTTAGATGAATAACTACACCAGCAACAGATATGTTCAAACACTTTCACGAATTAGTAACTACAACCAGGAGATTTATCGATTTGCCTTGTGTTTATCCCCACTTACGAGTGAACCATGACTTTGGTTTTATTTCAGATACTTCACTGCACATTCAAATGGCCGTAGTAACACTCTCATAGAATTTAAACTTTCGCTAAAGTTTTCTTCAGATTTCATTTTTATTTCGTTTCATTATCCTTCAGTTAATGTAAATCAACCGTTCACAAATTTAGCTAACTTTTACATCTTCGGAATATGAGATACCTATGTTCGTCCATCCATTTAACAAATGGGTCGTCCAGTACCTTTAAATTGTATGGCTTTGTGCGCTGTGTTATATTAACGTCACCAGTTTCCACTTTTGATGTAACAGATCGGAGTGCTCCCAATAGGTTCGTCTACTCCCATGTAATGTTAGCAAACAGGGGGGATCGGTGAAGTTTTGTTCCTACCAGACCTGAATATCATGTAGTCCACACATGTTTCTAGTGGGGCTTATTAAATTTAAATTGTATCGAATGAAGAATAAGCTAAAATGCATCAGCTTATTTGTTGTGGTGGCAATATATTTAGAAAATACGTTAAAATGGTACATACCAGCAATCTACTGAACGAAATCACAAGAATAAACAAATTCAGGAGGTGTGTACCTAACTTTTTCGTAACTATTTGGAAGAGAGTTATTTAAATGTACAATTCACAGTGCTGTTCAAGGTAGAATAACAGTGTGTGGAGTTGGAGATGATGTATGCTTGTATTTAGCAGTAGAAGGTTTTGCTACCACGTTATTCTGGAGGAAAAGATATTCCGGTCTGGCAGACCTTAAGCATAGTGTAACCAAGTACATTCTGAAAGTTATTTAGAAAACTGTGACGAATACAATTCACATTACTATTCCGTTATCGTACTGCATAACACCGAGACATCTTAAAAAGGAAAATTATTTGTTTCACCGTATTTTGCTTCGATATCTGAAAACTATCAAGTGCAGTACCAAACTACCTATTAATTTTATTTTATGTCAACTTATCCCAGTCTTTTGTGCTGTAGGTTGTGAGTTGTTACCTGCCATTTCCATTTTTTGTGTATTCCTTCTACTGTTAGCAGCTACTATGAACTACATTGTGCTTTACCATAGAGACTAGAAAATACTCATTCTTTTACTACTGAATTTACATGTGTGTACCAAACTTTTTCGCCTAAACGTACTAGGCATTTCAGAAGTCTATAATATACAATATATTTCTAATCAGTTATTATCTACGCATAATGTAAACTGCAACTGACTAAAAATGGTCCAAATATTAACAATGTTATCATGAAATCATTACTGGTTTTAAGTCACACATCCTGATTTCGTCATATTTACTATGCAACAAACATTCTCTGTATCACTTTTGCTTCTTTCGTGACTGCGTTATTATTTCACACAAAAGTCCTTAGAAACATGTAAAGTAAGTAACTTATCATTGTAATCTAACGAAGTACGTTAAAATTCTCCAAATATTATTAAACTATTTCATTATTTTTGAGACAGCATCACTGTGTAATTTTCTTCGGGTTCAAGTTAGCTGTACAGCCATGAATATTGGGTAATACTTTAGACTGTGACGAAATCCTAGCGTCAAGGTGATCCAGACTTACGTGCAGCGCATCTGGCTCATGTGTTACCCACATAAATCTCCCAAACGACTCTTCTTTACTTTTGGTGAAATAAATAAAAAATGAAATAAAAACGTGCCTTCTGCAACAGCATTTTCCTCTGCAACATTAGCCCCGAAAGTAAATTTTAACGTCATAACAAATCATAGTGCATAAGGGCCAAAGTTTAAATAGCAACGGTGATGAACTCTCTCTGAATTCTCAGTCGATCTTAAGGCACCATTAATCTTTTTGTTTACTCGTTTGAGGTTACATCCACATGCTAATCAATTGTTGTTTGCCAATGCAGTTCAGTGAATTGCAACATTAGTTTGATTACACTAAGCGTGCATTGATTTATGTGTCCCACGCAAAGACACTCGCCATGCTTCTGTTATAAGCAGCATCTGAGTTTGTTTACATACTTACTACTTCATAAACAGATACACAGATAAACCAGAATGTTATGGCCGCCGATCTACTGTCGATATAAATCCGTTCAGGCGATAGCAGCGTCACATGGCGAGGAATGACTGCTAGTCAGAAAAACGCACGATGCATGTTGTATATCACAAGAGCAAGACCGTGATGGAATGGAGTGTGTTGAGCGGTTCGCTGAACACAGTCCCGATTTCCAGTTGATGTGTTGGCTCTCCTATCTCGACACATCTAAACCCGATCGAAGACATCTGGGCATGTGGCGTCAGAGCTCATGGCACCCCTCCCCGGAATTTACGGATTTAGGTGACTTGTGTGTGCAGATGTGATGCCAGCTCCGTCCACTGACCTACCAAGGCTTCACTGCAACCCTGCCACGACACGTCCACGTTGATACCCGTGCCAGAGGTGGACATACCGGCTGTTAGGTAGATGGTCATAATGTTGTAGTTGATCAGTGTAGTTTCTACGCTAAAGTATAGACAGTCGTTAATGAGTGAAAAATGTATGCTGAGGGCTTCAAATGTTGTTTACCTTTTAGTTCCTTCGTGTGTAGGGCCATATTACTTGTGGCTCACTAGTCATTCTAGTCTTTTGAGTGTTATCATTAATGTCATTGATTTTCCTACTCTTTTTGAATTATACTTAGTGTCAATGATATTTCTGTTAAACGTAGTTGGCAAATGTTAATGTTGCACAAAACGGTTTCATCCATTTTCATCGACGGGGAGGTAATGACAGATGCAGCTCGCATCGGGGACAGACTCGAACGAGTTTTATTCCGAAGAACCTTCCATTTGTTTCCATTAATCTACTAAGAGGAACCACCGAAATGTAGATCTTGTTGGTCGGAAGAGAATATGAACCACAGTCAACCCCAATGCGAGTCGTCTACATCACCACAACGCTGCCTGTTGCAAATAAAACAAATAACGAGACCTGTTATATCATCAATCCAAAGGTTTATTCGAGTGGTAACTGTGGTTTCAGGTGGTATTGGCCGCGGTATCGCGGTCGCACATTTTAGCAGTCAGACGGTCTTCTCCATACGTCGCGTTGGTGGCCACGCGTCAACACATTCAGCGTCTGGCATAGCGGCTCTCAAGAGCTGCGCGGTGTGATGTACAGACCTCCTAGCTGGGCGCGGAGGACACCGGAGTGATCTGCCGACAAATATAAATTTCAAAATTATAAACGCCGCCCTATTATGGTGAGTTGATATAACATCTGCAAAGGAAAGTGCTAAATTATCGTAGGTCCACATGTTAATAAATGGTCATTTCTGTATCCATAGAAGGGATGTTTCGATCGCGCCAACTCATGAACCCTATAACACCAATTGTCGCAAATATGAAAATTACCGACAGTGAATGTTTGCCTATTTACTCCTCCCGGAGTGTTATCTATTGTGGTGAAATGATCTACTAAATTATTGCATCATGATGGTTAATAGTTGTTACAAGGATCAGAATATTTGTAAGTTAGTCGATATCTCACGCAGACGCATGTATTATCCTCACCTGAACTATATTCATTAAGGAACGGAGAGAATTGTGACTGTTGCTAAATCCATCCATACCAAAATAGTAGAGTTTCTTAAAACAAGTTGTGTAAATGTTCAGTTCAAATTCGGAGAGCTTCAAGGATAAATACGGGACAGAAAAATAAACGATCATGCAGCATAAGAAATGGGATTAAAATACCAAGTATAATCGTGGGAGGCTGAAGGTGAAACTGTGCTGAGAACTTGATAACTGTAATGGGCGGGAGGGGACATAGGAGAACGTTTTCTGAAAGGCTCTCCCTCATCTGAAAGTGTAGGCAACGGTACTGTATGTACCGTTGATTCTTGAGTTTAAGTATATCCTACCAATACTAGAGCTAAAAGATACGTATGCCGCGAAATGATTTTGTATCTGATAAGAGTTCACAATTGGTATAAAAGAACAGCAGACTATGGGTACCGAGAAAATTTATGGGTCGACCAAAGAATTTTGTAGCCATGGTGATATGTCTAAACTGACACCATTTCAGTTATATTAAAAATCGTAAAACTCTATGCTCGAATAATACCTTGAAGATTCCCCTTCTGAAGGGAGCTACCATGTGATCATGAAACGAGAAATACACTTAGAAACCTTTACACAGATCGAAGTACCACTCACCGTAACAGCACCGCCTTAATCCTCCTCCTGCAGCCGTCTCTGCAGCAACTCCACGAAAAAGGCGTCCAGTGTGAACTGGTGCTCCTGTTGGAATAGATCTTATTACTTTCACGTTATCTAACATGTGAAGTGATTCACAATTTGTGCTAGTTCCTGTCATATAAAAGTATAACGAATTGTAACATTTATCACAAATTAGCACGGTTCAGGTATCGAAATTATGAATATAGTAATTCAATTTAGTATCCAACTAACACAATTCGTTTCACATCTCAGATATAATTAATACTAACAAGTAACTAGTATCCTATTATCTTTAACATATTCTGTGTACGACTGGTTAATGATGTGCTTCTGAGGTTATGCCGTGTTGTTGTTCCTGCTTTACGGTCA
The DNA here is from genome assembly GCF_021461395.2 of Schistocerca americana. Classification (NCBI taxonomy): domain Eukaryota; kingdom Metazoa; phylum Arthropoda; class Insecta; order Orthoptera; family Acrididae; genus Schistocerca; species Schistocerca americana. The sequence continues at coordinate 547,312,293 of NC_060124.1, read as the reverse complement.
ACATTTCAACAAGTGACCGAGACATTTTCCTCAGATCGTGAGACGTTTCTTGACTGATAAGAGTCAAACAGAGAGTACATTACCACAAAGTTCGCAGCACATGAAGTTAATGGCTGGGACGTCCGTTGAAGTATTGTGCACAAAATGAACACAACAATTCGGCCTAACACCCGGAAGCAGACCAGTAAGTAGTACCATCTACGAGAGAAAGTTATCATGTAATGAGAAAACGAAAAATTCATTTTGAAACCAAATGCTACTATTCCTACTACTGTTGTAATTTACACTCACCGTAATAGAAAAGGCTTCTTTCTCTTCCTGCAGCCGCTTCTGCAGTATCTCTTCAAAAAACGAGTCCAGGGTGAACTGACACTCCTGTAAGGAAAAGAACTTATTAGTTTGATTAGTCGTAGAGCGTGCTTGGTAATTCAGAGGTAGCGCTAGTTCTTTACATATACATGTGTTACAAATTCTTACATTTATTTCGAATTATTGGCCTATAGGCAGTGATAGTGAGTATTCACTGACTATCTGTAGTATCAGCTAGAAATCTGTTCTTCCGACATTCACTACCATTATCCTACGTATTATGAGTTGAACTGGAATAACAGAGGCCTACACTGTAACTTCTTGAGCCACGGTCCTTTTATTACGAGCTCCTCCTCGTTCTTTGTCTGTAAAGAAAAGTAAATGTGACTGTAACAAGTTTTGCTAACAGTTCCTGTTTCTCTGTTCTCTGACTACACTGTACATTTCCTTCGGTCAGTCTCAAATTAAACACGGTCAGCAGGTAACTGGTTGGGCAACCAGATGGTCTGCAATGTCGTCTTCAACCGGTCGATCGCGTTGGCAGCATATTTAGTGCGCCTCTGCCTCTAGAATATTTTTCACCATAATTCTTTTCAAATGGAGAGCGATGTTACCTTTCTCGAGCATCTCATATAGTTATTTGCTCAGTGTTAACAAAGACCACACCCAATTTACCGGAATGATAAATGGTTAGAATCAACTGTCCATGTCTGGGGTCAGTGTAAATTTTAATGGGCTTCAATACAATTGTCAGATTTGTTTAAACAGCATTCAGGTTCGATTATCAACATTAGCTTACCCAATGCGACAAGTCCGGATCTATTGTGGTAATATCACGGAGGAGAGGATCTAGGACCAGTGGGATCCAGGGGAAAGACCCAGCATAATGCAGCAAAGGAGGCCTGCAGAGAACACAGCGAGAGACACAGTGTGAGGCTTCCCTGCAGCTCAGAGAATATACGACTCTGACATGCTAAAGGCTTTTTCTAAGGGCATCATACTCAAGTTTTAGAATGACGACTATTGTGAACTGTTGAGTGACTAGCACATCCCACTTCGCTCCAGTGATCAACAAATCCATCCATCCATCAGTGACATTCATTGCCGCCGGTATTTTGCATCTGATGACGATCCAGAAGAATAGTACGCTAACCACATGCTCCTCCATACAGTGACGTCTATCGTCTGACGATGACGAGGCGGTCGATCGGTACCTTTGGAACTTCAGAGGAATGATTGGACGGAGTTAGGTAGTTAGGTGGTATTTAAATAATCGTCACAATCATTACTCGTGCAGAGATGCCTATCTAAGACGTGTTATTTACAATGACGTGTCACATGGGATGTTAATAGCAAAAAATATTCATTTACAGTAAATCGTGACACTCTGACCACGTTATGTACAATCAGTTAGCTATCAGACTTTACTGCATTGCGTGCTATGTCACTGCAATATAACGTGGCTCACCTTTACAGTACCCCGAACAGCGACCAAGTTGTTCTCCAGTCGCAGACCCTCGTCTTTCTCCCCTCCCAAACACCGGGAGAAAAACTTCTTCATGCGGCGGAACATTGCTGTAACGATAACAAACAGCACATTAGACATGACCAGACCGTGTCTACGAGTAAGTTTTGCAGCAATGTCTCACAACTCGATCGCAAGAAAAGCCTTGAACCGTGACGACATGTCTGTAACCTTAGCTTTTGTAAAAATGCAGCTGCTTGCATCAAAAACGACATGTATTGCCTATATAATTGATTGAGCTTATACATTTATTACTAGTCGAGAATTAGTTACTTTAATTTTGTGTCAGTAATTCGTAGAGCATGAATCAAAACAATAACAGTTATTCGAAGTTTAGCAATCGCGTGTTCATTAAGTGGTACTTTTACTCTGAAGAGAATAAATTTGTTTTGATAGCAAGTAGCTGAAGGCTCATCTATTAGACTAAATTTAATTAGCAAGTCATTAAAATACTACAATAGTTTCAGATATACAGCTGCTTCGCCGGCCGGTGTGGCCATGCGGTTCTAGGCGCTTCCGTCTGGAACCGCGTGACCACTACGATCGCAGGTTCGAATCCTGCCTCGGACATGGATGTGTGTGATGTCCTTAGGTTAGTTAGGTTTAAGTAGTTCTAGGTTCTAGGGGACTGATGACCACCGATGTTAAGTCCCATAGTGCTCAGAGCCATTTGAACCATTTTTTATACAGCTACTTCAGATTTTACAACTTCAGATTTTGTCATCTATTACAGCATGTGATGTGGAATATCTTCCCCTGGGGCAGGAACAAGAATTTGTTTTTTATGTGTGTTGGTGGTCGGATGAAGTTACTAATTAATATACTACGCTACAATCTAATGGCTGCACCTTCCACGGTATATGACGAGAATACGATTTTTATGGCTATCCTTATTACTGAGTCAGTATATTCTCTCAGGGCTGCACTGTCCCTTCTTTGTGTCAGTCATCGAGAACCCTACATCTAAATTACACTTCATTGCCATGTGAGCTAAACAGTAACGTGTACAGCGTAATAACTATATCTGTGCTTGAAATTTACCCACCGGTTTCTACATGAAGAAAACTTAAAAATAGCTTATAAACAGCTAATAGGTGTAACATTTGACAGAGCTCCAAGATATTAACTGTACTTCCTTAAGTGACAGGAAAAGTTAACATTTTTGCTACAAATCCATGTCGACTCAGTATGACACTACACAGCCGGAACCTGTTTACGACTTTTCTTTTTCACCGACGGCAGAAGATTAAAGCATGAACCAAGGATAGGACGTACCATATGTATGTGTAATCGAAAAGGAGAGTGATAGGTGACACCATTCTATTTGTGAAACTAAGCTATAAATTTGAGAATACATGATTCCAGCAGTTGAACATTGGCAAAAACTCAGTGAGGATATCTCTCTCTACAAGTCAAGCATTCTCGCAACTTTCTGAAGTTGCATTACATATAAAAAAAAAGTACTGTAATGTAAATCGAGGACTGTTTTCCTTTTCCAATTCAGTCCCATTACTAGTAACATTTTGCGAAGTCACATCACACAATTTCATAATGCTACAGTATGCTGATACTTCTCCACTACATACATAGTCATCTAAAAGCTTATTCGATGTTCTAATTGCAGATGTATACTGAAAATAAATACGTGACAAATCAATGGCTCTTGCCTCTTGGTGGGTATAGTCTATATACCTCGCTTCTGAAACAGAGCGTTCGCTTCATTCAAAGCTTCTAAAGCTCCCCAAGAACTTGTTCTCGAAACACAAAATCCAACACTATAACGCCTGAATCAAAATTATAGAATCTTTTACTCCAGAACTCAAGAAACTAATTCGTTTCGATACTTCAACTACTCCAGAGAATACGGAAATCATTATTATGCAATGGTCCACCACAGTTAAGCTGATTTTTGTTAGCAAACCCTGCGATCAACATTAGGCAGCAACCTCGATAACTGCAGAGAACAACGTTGTACTGGAACGTCGATATCAATGGTTAAACAAGAACTGCAATTAAAATTTTCAGTAATTTGAATCTATGTAAGACGAAATAATCATGTTTTAGCACTGACAAATATGCAGCGGAGTCTTGAATGTTGAAAACGTCCGTACAGTTAATAAACTCCCAAGTGATCTAACAGTTAACAATACTCAGAGATAGTGCTTTAATTTCCTTAAGCAACAGGGAAGTAAGAATCTCATATTATGGTGCCAAGTCAACTCTGTATAACTCTACACAGTTGTAACCAGTTTCCTACGTGTTTTCCTCTTCGCAGACGGAAGATAATTCTAGCAGTATAACCCTGCAGCGATCATGGGCAATATGTAAGTGTAATCGACGAAGCAGGAAGATCGATTACACTGTTTTCATTGTGAAAGTAAAAGTTAATGTAAATAGAGACCGCTCCGACTGTACCACAACAACCACAGAAAACTTTTACTAACAGTCCGATTATGTTATTGGAGAAGGCGATAACAAGATAGACTATTATGGTCGAAAACAAAAATAAAAAACATTTTAGCCGAGGCGTTGTGCAGTTTTAATGAATGTTAACAACTGTATTGTGTAGTAGACAGCTACGACGGTACGTTTCATTAGGGACCATCGAATTTGGTCTAAAATCAGACCATCATCGGTCCCGAAAGCCGTCTCAGCTATGCTTTCGCGTATATTGCAATGGCAGTTATCAAACGTAGATAGCTCGACCACTGGTATTATCTGTATAGACATTACATTCGTAAAAATGTCTATGAAGTTATATGGACATAATGGACATGACAAGTTAATGTCAATGACGGAACACTGTACATCCGGAATTGCTATTCCTATTACGCAAGTTCTTAGCTGAGATCGTTTTTAGGCTTGATGACGGTCTGATCTTCGACCGAAACATACATTCTCTCATAAAATGTACCGTTATAGCTGTGATTGCATAATGCAGTTCTTTCAAAGAGCATATAAAATGGAAGTAACGTGACTGCTGCAGAAACTGACTGGGCAGAAACAAAAAGTAAAAGTTTATAAAGCTAAGATCAATATAACGAAAAAATCGAATAATATCTTACACAAATTCCTCTAGAATAAACTCAACGGAAATATAACGAAAACACAAAATTTGATTCCATAAGTTAAAAAATTGTGACTAACATTACTACTCGTTCCTCTGAGGACAACTTCTACAATGTACTTAGGTTCACGGCTAACACCACCGTAGACAGTTCTCCCATATTCCAAAAATAGCTAAAGAATTGCATCAATCAACATGATAAAAATTATCATTAATCACTTCACTCACAAAAATTTATCTTCTGCTCTTAAGGTACTGGTTAACCTCACCATCGTATATCGTTCGAAATACAGAAAGAAACAGTTCAATATATGTCAGAAAAAAAAGAAACAATAATCGCTAATAGTTTCTCCATTGATAATATAACCTGTGGCCTCAAGTTACCCCCTCCCCCTCAATAAACACCACCATCGTATATCACGACATATTAGGAATAAACAGCATATTTTACAGACTTTGTAAATTACAATAGTAACTAACACAAACACACATAGCATTCAATAACAAACCGCTTACACGCTCTGCAAAGTAAAGTCATGACGTCAAGAGGACGTCATTGGTGAAACTACACGCATAGAATCTGAAAGAACACTTGTCAAAGTTGTCACTGTTGAACTAAGCTGTTAATTTGAGAATACATGATGAAAGCACATGAACTTAAAAAAATTAAGTATAGAGGTCTAACTCTACAAGTAACCACCTGACGTTTGAAACCCCATAAAAAATTTAAACGAAATGCTATTTCACGTTATTACTCTTAAGAACTTCATATTCCGTAATCACACCACATTCCTCTACATGCATCAATTTTCCAGTACTTCTCCACTAATACACATTCATTTATTAGCTTCTAAGATATTCTCACTCGAGATGATTGTGTATACTCAATAAATATACAAATATAAATTAATAGCTCATACCCACTGAGGGTCCGATGCAGCTGGCCTCCAAAGCTGGGCGTTCGCTTTGCTGTGAGCTTCTAAAGCTCCTCAAGAACTTTAAAATGTTTCGCTAGATGTGCTCGAAACACAAAATGCAAGACTGCAATAATTAATTCACAACTGAAGCTCCTTACACTCAATAACTCGCAGAACGAATTCGTATGGATACTTCGAGTACTCCAAAGAATACGGAAGTAATTGCTACACAACGGTCCACAACGGTTTACGTGAGATGGCATTGTTGTTTACATACCCAATATCCTCCCCTGGTAACTGAGTGGTCAGCGCGACGAAAGTCATACCTAAAGACCCGAGTTCGATTCACGAATGTGTCGGGAGATTTTTCTCCGCTCAGGGACTGGGTGTTGCGTTGCCCTTATCATCGTTATTTCATCCCCATGGACACGCAAGTCGCCGAAGTGGCGTCAACTCAAAAGACTTGCACCAGTCGAATGGGAGGCCCTAGCCACACGGCGTTTCCATTTTATCAGTTAACCGAAATCCCAGTAAAGCAATAACGTTTAGCAACGTGGATATAAATGTTAGACAACCACTGTAACAAAATATTATGTACGTCAATTGTACATTTCAACTTTACATAAAATAGCATCGAAGCATAGCGACGTCGAATGCTGATGCCCTCGATCCCGCTTTTAGTCATGTATTGAAATGTTATGTCACGCGTAAAAATTGATTCCTTCAGTGCATGTGACTTCCACCAGATTCGACATCCGTTTGTGTGATTCCACTCATTGTTTCCTAGTGTAGTGATTTTCTATATTGAACCTTGGTTGTCAAGGGAAGGCCGTAGTCATTTATTATTGATTGCCTTTAACAGTTACACACATTTATTATTAAAGAAGTAGTTCCAGACTCAACAACCCCCCTGCGGGTCCGGGGATTAGAATAGGCCCGAGGTATTCCTGCCTGTCGTAAGAGGCGACTAAAAGGAGTCCATCCCCCTCACGGGGGTAGTTAGCGCCTGCGTCCGGAGACGGACGGTTTCACGACCTATAATCGTGGTCTTTTTGGTTTTTCACTTCTCGTTTCTTCCTTCCTTTTGTTGGTTCCTTTCTTTGCTCTTCTCCACTTCACTGTCTTCCTTACTCTTTCCCTTGACTTCTCCTTGCCTTCTCATTGCCTTTTCTCCTTGCCTTCTCATTGCCTTCTTCTCCTTGCTTTCTCATTGCCTCCTTCTCCTTGCTTTCTCATTGCCTTCTTCTCCTTGCCTTCTCTGGTCTCCGCCTCGGCGTTTGAGACAGTCTGTCCTCTTTCTCCCTCTCTCTCTTCTTTTTCCTCTTCTTCCTTCCTCCCTGTGCGTGCCTGAAGGCCGACCCACGCGTTCGCACGCGTAGCCGGTGACGGGGTAACGCGTAAGTCCCCGCCCTGGGTAGACATGTAAGGCACGCGCGTACCCCCTGGTAAAGGCGAGGCCCGGGGAGGGGTGATTGCCTGAGCTGATACCTTCTGACCATGCCGATTGGTCCCTCCGTCTGTTTCTCGGGAGGTGTGACCTGAGGTGTAAACATTCACCTAAGGCGGGAGTGCCCTCTGAGAGGGTCCCCACAAGGAAGGAGCGCGCCATCGGAGACGCTGGCAATCATGGGGGATTCCTCCGCAATGGATTCTACTCCATCGCTTTCGACTTCGGCCCACAAACGGAAACGCGACCAGCCAACAGTGACAAAAGTACTACCGCCTGCCCCACAGTTCCTCGTAGTTTCTCGATCTGAGGACGGAAAGGATTTTTCCTCTGTCAACCCTTTCGTTATTCAGAAGGGCGTAGATGCCATAGCCGGATCTGTCAAATCTTGTACCAGGTTGCGTAACGGTACCTTATTACTGGAAACTGAGAGTGCCTTTCAGGCACAAAAACTGCTTCGGGCCACACTCTTGTACACGTTCCCTGTCCGGGTGGAGGCCCACCGCACTTTGAATTCGTCTCGTGGTGTAGTCTATAGTAGCTCTCTCGACGGATTGACTGACGAGGAGCTTCAATCTTTCCTCGCTGAGCAGGGCGTGACGGCTGTCCATCGGGTCATGAAAAAGGTCAACAATGACCTTGTACCGACCCGGACACTTTTCTTAACCTTCGATAGTGTTAAGCTGCCATCGCGCATCAAGGCGGGCTACGAGGTTATTTCTGTTCGCCCCTATGTCCCGACACCTACGCGCTGCTACCAGTGTCAGCGTTTCAATCACACTCGACAGTCTTGCTCCAATGCGGCTAAATGTGTCACTTGTGGCAGGGATGCCCATGAGGGTGACTGTCCACCTCCGTCTCCTCGTTGTGTGAACTGTCAGGGTGACCATGCCGCATCCTCCCGCGACTGTCCTGTCTATAAGGAAGAACGCTGTATCCAGGAAATTCGAGTCAAAGAGAAAGTGTCCACCTCGGCTGCTCGCAAGCTATTGGCTAGTAGGAAGCCCACGCTGCTCCAAGCGGGGAAATACAGCACTGTCCTCGCCTCTCCTCGGACTACCCGGGAGGTAGCAACCCAGACATGCGATCTGACCTTCAGCACCACGGTCGTCCGTTCGGCCAGTGCTAAGATCGCGCGGTCGACGTCTCCTCTTCCTCCCATCACCCCACAGACACCAGCCACTTCCTCAGCTTCCGCTCAGTCGAAGACCCCAAAGTCAGATGCACGGGCCTTCAAGAAGGAACCATCCCGTGCAGACTTCCTCCGTCCCTCGACCTCCCAGCCTTCGACCGGTACTTCCACCAAACGTCCTTCTAAAAAGGCGCATAGGAAGCACAGTTCTCCTTCTCCGCCGCGGCGCCTTTCTTCTCCTGCGCCACCCAGCGGTTGCCGCCCCAGGCCGTCATCCGTTTCGCCTGGCCGCACCGCTGGTAGCCGAACATCTGGCCGTTCACCGGCGGAGGAAGCTCCCCCTCCCGGCCATCCTCCCGAGATGGCCGATGACCCTATAGACCCCATGGACGATGACTGTCCGCCTCCTGCTAGCGGCGGCAGTGCTCGCTCGAAGCCAGGCCCTAAGCGGCCTTCGAGGTGACCCCTTCTCTCATCTTCCTTTTCTTACGATGGCACTTATTAACTGGAATATTCTCAGTATTCGCTCCAACCGAGAGGACTTGAAGTTGCTGCTCCGCTTGCATCGTCCGCTCGTCGTAGCCCTCCAGGAAACGAAGCTACGCCCATGCGATCAAATTGCCTTGGCACACTACACCTCTGTGCGTTTTGACCTACCCCCTGTGGTAGGTATCCCAGCTCATGGAGGGGTTATGTTGCTGGTCCGGGATGATATTTACTACGATCCCATCACGTTGCACACCGGCCTGCAGGCAGTTGCCATCCGCATTACTCTCCCCACTTTTACGTTTTCCTTTTGTACCGTTTACGCTCCATCGTCATCTGCCGTTACCAGGGCAGACATGACGCAACTTATTGCTCAGCTACCTGCACCATTTTTGTTAACTGGAGACTTCAATGCCCACCATCCTCTTTGGGGCTCTCCAGCATCCTGCCCGAGGGGCTCCTTGTTAGCAGACCTTTTCAACCAGCTCAATCTTGTCTGCCTCAATACTGGCGCCCCTACTTTTCTTTCGGACACATCTCACACCTATTCCCATTTAGACCTCTCTATATGTACTCCCCAACTTGCACGCCGGTTTGAGTGGTATGCACTTGCTGATACATATTCGAGCGACCACTTCCCGTGTGTTATCCATCTCCTGCAGCATACTCCCTCTCCGTGCTCCTCTCGTTGGACCATCTCCAAGGCAGACTGGGGGCTCTTCTCTTCCAGGGCGAACTTTCAGGATCAAACCTTCACAAGCTGCGATTGTCAGGTCGCACACCTCACGGAAGTCATTCTCGCTGCTGCTGAATATTCCATCCCTCACCCTACTTCTTCTCCACGTCGCGTCCCGGTCCCCTGGTGGACCGCAGCATGTAGAGACGCTTTATGTGCTCGTCGACGTGCTTTACGCACCTTTAAACGCCACCCTACAGTGGCGAATTGTATTAATTATAAACGATTACGTGCTCAGTGTCGTCGTATTATTAAAGAAAGCAAGAAAGCCAGCTGGGCTGCTTTCACAAGCACCTTCAACAGTTCTACTCCTTCTTCTGTTGTCTGGGGTAGCCTGCGCCGGCTATCTGGCACTAAGGTCCACTCACCAGTTTCTGGCTTGAAGGTCGCGAATGAAGTCCTTGTGGCCCCTGAGGCTGTCTCCAATGCCTTCGGCCGCTTTTTCGCCGAGGTTTCGAGCTCCGCTCATTACCACCCTGCCTTCCTCCCCCGCAAACAGGCAGAGGAGGCTAGGCCACCTGACTTCCGCTCCTCGAATTGTGAAAGTTATAATGCCCCATTCACCATGCGGGGACTCGAAACCGCACTTGGCCGATCACGGTCCTCCGCTCCAGGGCCTGATTCTATTCATATTCACATGCTGAAGAACCTTTCTCCTGCGGGTAAAGGTTTTCTTCTTCGTACATACAATCGCATCTGGCTTGAGGGACATGTTCCCGCATGCTGGCGCGAGTCTATTGTTGTCCCGATTCCTAAGCCAGGGAAGGACAAGCACTTGCCTTCCAGTTATCGACCTATCTCGCTTACCAGCTGTGTCTGTAAAGTGATGGAGCGAATTGTTAACTCTCGATTGGTTTGGCTGCTCGAGTCTCGACGCCTACTTACCAATGTACAATGTGGCTTTCGAAGGCGCCGCTCTGCTGTTGACCATCTGGTTACCTTGTCGACCTTCATTATGAATAACTTCTTGCGGAAGCGCCCCCCCGCGGCTGTGTTCTTTGATTTGGAGAAGGCTTACGACACCTGTTGGAGGGCGGGCATTCTCCGCACCATGCATACATGGGGCTTTCGCGGTCGCCTCCCTCTTTTTATTCGTTCCTTTTTAATGGATCGACAGTTTCGGGTACGTGTGGGTTCTGTCCTGTCCGACACCTTTCGCCAGGAGAATGGGGTGCCACAGGGCTCAGTTTTGAGCGTCGCTCTCTTCGCCATCGCGATCAATCCAATAATGGATTGCCTCCCAGCTGATGTATCAGGCTCCCTTTTCGTGGACGATTTTACCATCTATTGCAGCGCGCAGTGTACACGTGTCCTGGAGCGCTGTCTTCAGCGTTCTCTTGACCGTCTTTACTCTTGGAGTGTCGCCAATGGCTTCCGTTTTTCTGCCGAGAAGACGGTCTGTATTAACTTCTGGCGCTACAAAGAGTTTCTCCCACCGTCCTTACGGCTCGGTCCCATTGCTCTCCCACTCGTGGAGACAATCAAATTTTTAGGCCTTACCTTTGACAGGAAACTTAGCTGGTCTCCACATGTGTAATATTTGGCCGCCCGTTGTACCCGTTCTTTAAATGTCCTCCGTGTTCTCAGTGGTATGTCGTGGGGAGCGGATCGAACCGTCCTACTTCGTCTATATCGGTCGATCGTCCGCTCCAAGCTGGATTATGGGAGCTTCGTATACTCCTCTACACGGCCATCCATCTTACGCCGCCTCAACTCCATACAACATCGGGGTTTACGACTTGCGATCGGAGCATTTTATACCAGTCCCGTAGAGAGTCTTCATGCTGACGCTGGCGAATTGCCACTCACCTACCGGCGCGATATACTGCTTTGTCGGTATGCCTGTCGGCTACTGTCAATGCCCGACCATCCGTCTTATCGTTCCTTTTTTGACGACTCTCTTGACCTTCAATACGGGTTGTATGTCTCTGCCTTGCTACCCCCTGGAGTTCGCTTTCGTCGCCTCCTTCAACACCTTCATTTTTCACTCCCTGCAACCTTTCGAGTGGGCGAGAGCCGCACGCCACCTTGGCTCCAGGCTCCGGTCCGCGTTCACCTCGACCTCAGCTCGCTCCCAAAAGAGGTCACCCCTGGTTCGGTCTACCACTCCCGTTTTTTGGAACTTCGTTCGAAGTTCAACAACATGACTTTCATTTATACAGATGGCTCTAAGACCAATGACGGGGTCAGGTGTTCCTTTATTGTCGGGGCACAAAGTTTCCAATACCGGCTCCATGGCCATTGTTCGGTCTTCACAGCTGAGCTCTTTGAACTCTACCAGGCTGTTCTTTACATCTGCCGCCACCGACATTCTGCTTATGTCATCTGCTCAGATTCCCTGAGCGCCATCCAGAGCCTCAGTGATCCGTACCCGGTTCACCCTTCCGTACACCGGATCCAACGCTCTCTTCAGCAGCTGGTGGACGTCGGTACGCCGGTTAGCTTTATGTGGGTTTCTGGCCATGTCGGTATCCCTGGGAACGAAGCTGCAGATGCCGCGGCCAAGGCTGCGGTCCTCCAGCCTCGGACAGCTTCTTGTTGTGTCCCTTCGTCCGATTTTAGCAGGGTCATTTGTCGGCGCGTTGTGTCGCTGTGGCATGCCGATTGGGCTGCACTTACCGACAACAAGCTTCGGGCCTTAAAACCTCTTCCTGTGGCTTGGACGTCCTCCTCACGCCCTTCTCGGCGGGAGGAGGTCGTTTTAGCAAGGTTAAGAATTGGGCACTGCCGGTTCAGCCATCGCCATCTGCTGACGGCTGCGCCGGCGCCGTTCTGCCCATGTGGGCACTTGCTGACGGTTAGACACATTTTAATGTCCTGTCCAGATCTTAACACACTGCGCCTCGATCTTAACCTGCCTAATACTTTAGATGCCATTTTAGCGGATGACCCACGAGCAGCTGCTCGTGTTCTTTGTTTTATCAATTTGACAAACGTCGCTAAGGACATTTGATGATGTTTTTTAATCCTATGCCTGTCAGTCTGTCTTTTATTGTGTTTTCCCCTTTAGTTGTTGTTGTCAACTTGTGCCTCGCGGTGCATTCTTAGAGTAGTCAGGGCGCTAATGACCATTGAAGTTGTGCGCCCGAAAACCACAAAAAAAAAAAAAAAAAGACTCGACAATAAATTAAAAAATGCCACGCTTTATTAATGAAAGCATAAACGACAGTGTAAATAATAGTGTTTTCAGTGCGTTACAATTTAGCAAATCACCATAAAATCCTGATACTGATAATGTTTAAAAAGAAAAAAACAAGGCACTGTGATGATGACTGAAGGCCTTACACTCCAAGAAAGACAGCAAATTAAGAATGTTTAAGAACTCGCTGCAATTACAACTTACAGGTGTTGAAATATTAAAAGTAGGAGCCCACAAACACAGTAGAAGGTATCAGACGCCACGAATGGCAGAAAATAAGGTTTTAAGGCTTACTGCTGAAACAGAAATATCGAATTAATTTTTCAGAGCAAATAACCACAATCATGACTGAAGGCCTTAGACGCCAGGGACGGCAATTATATAAAAAATTTGGAAACCTAGTGTAAAACATCAAATAAAAGCAAAGGTTAATTAAAAGAAACAAGCAATTGACCACGAAACAGGTGAAATAATATGATGGTAATCTTGTAACACAACCCTTACACTGATACGGTCTGGCCTGCAACGGAGGGTGGAAACCTACAAACAGCACCAACGCGAGCAGCAGCACGGCTCATATACCCTCCGATTAATCTCCTCATCGCGAAAATGGAAGACTTGCCAATGCGACGCATCACATGCCTCATACATATTTTTATTGGCCTCGTCCATGTTTTTACTGCTTTGACAATACAATCAAATTATAAATTGAACGAGTGTCCTTTTTACACAGGGTGGTCCATTGATAGTGACTAGGCCAAATATCTCAAAAAATAAGCCTCAAACGAAAAAAAACTACATTCGCCGGATAGTTGCGTTATTTAAGGTAACAGGAAGTGTTCAGCCACATGTGTAACGTCAACTACGACCTGCAACAAATTATGAAGCCCAAGTAGGTGTTTTAGCTGCTGTCGCCGCCTAACCGCACATCAGTAGCAGACAAATTGCGCGAGAATCGGGACTCTTAAAAACGTCGGTGTTGAGAATGCTACATCAACATTGATTGCACCCGTACCATATTTCTATGCACCAGGAATTGCATAGCTACGACTTTGAACGTCGTGTACAGTTCTGCCACTTGGCACAAGAGATATTACGGGACGATGACAGATTTTTTGCACTCGTTCTATTTAGCGACGAAGCGTCATTCACCAACAGCGGTAACGTAAACTGGCATTATATGCACTATTGCGCCATCTCTCACATAGCGAAAACAGTGGTCCAACAAAAAAATTCATATTTCATTACGTACTGTACGAATATGTAATAAAAGTGGTTGTTCCTATTTTAGAAAACGCAGTTGATATCCGTTTGACCTATGGCAGCGCCATTTAGCAGGCCAACCATAGGGCCATCTGAATTCCCCCTTCAAGCTAGACAAGTTTCGTTCTTTGTAGTTTTTTCGTTTGACGCTTATTTGTTGAGATATTTGGCCCGGTGACGATCAGTGGTCCACCATGTATATTTTAATTGAAGTTCTAAAAAGAATCATTTTAAAACGCGAACTTCAAAATAAGCTAGGCTGGGTTTGCGAACAGAGGCCCAACATGCTGCCTTGAAAGGTACTCTTCCGTTCTGGAACTTTGGAAAGCATAAATAAAAATTTTATTCCTTATCTTCTTTTTCCTAAAAACATTAAATCTGTCGAACAAGACATACTGTTGTTGTTGTTATGGTTTTCAGTCCGAAGATTAATTTGATGCTGCTCTCCCCCCCTACTCTCACATAGCTGCAAAACTACTGTAAATTGCATCCAGAAAAACCGGTTGTTATCACAGGTAGGGTCCTATCAACCAATCCCAGCTATATCCTGGTATAAAACATGTGGAAACTAAATACATTATCTGTCGCGTAAAGGGACACGATTTTTATTTTCTCAGATGTCGATGTCCGAAACTTCATGTCATAGCTGCCAAAAGGCGGCAGTGTCTGACGACGCAATAAATGCATCAGTTTCTCTTTAAGGGGACCTGGACGTGCACAGGCGCATTTTCATAGCCTGCTCTCAGTGCACATTACTCTTCATCTACAATGAATAACATTAACTCAAGCTGTATAAGGATATTTATTAAAATATCTCCTACAGCTCAAGAATTACAGTATTTTGCCTAATAGGTGTTTTTGTAATACACTTCCCATTCAGGTACCATTTTCCGGTCCATCGTCAGTCTAATAGGATTCAGACTGTGACAGACCGCTGTCAACATTCATAGGAACACATTATGCCTCTCGTTTTGTAGTTTGGAGTATATCTGAGGAAATAGGAAAAGCCTTATTACACCACATTATTATTTTGTCTAAAAATATCGCTAAAATTATATACAGAATGACAAACATAGATCATTTCTGCGAAGTATTAGGCACAATACAAAGATGCTATACCATTCTTCACTTGCGGGAAACTTGGTGAACATGGATGAAACCATTGAGAAGTAATATGTACCTAATTTTCTGAAAACGTAGTTTCGAGAAAATGAGAAAAGAATATTCACAGTGTTTTTGACGCATCGTAAGCCTCTTTCAGAACATTCCAGCAGCATAATCTTCCCGGCCAGCTGGTTCTTCATCATCTGTAGACTTCTTCAGGGGCCTTTTCCTTACACTGGCTTCCACAGCTTCAACTACTCGCTGACGATCTATGGCAGTCAGAGCAGCTATCCTATTATTTGCTGGCTGGATGCCTAATTTGTCCATTACTTTTATCCTGATGGTTACACCATCATTGAAACACATGACAGCATCCATCGCACCCATTTTGAGTACTGTCCATCCAACAAACACTGTTTTTGGCACTCGTTGCCACACGCAGATGTTGAAACTCTCATTAGGGTTTTGCGTACGGCCATGTAGACATTTGCAGAGTAATTTTGTATCTGAAAGGTCCCTGCATATTGGCTGTATTGTTTCCATGACTGTGGCAGGCAAGAAATGTACATGGTGCTATTCCTTGCCAGTCGCATGAGCGTGGCTGGTTTGCAGACGTTTGTTCAAAGAGCGTTTAAGACCAAATCAACAACTGAAAAGTAGATAAAAAATACATTTTTTGAAACAGGATAAAATTGTCTTTCAGATGGTGACAAGAATTGTTTTCGAAAATTTCAGACATTTCAAGTCCATGTCCACTTAACAATTAGACATATGAAGAACACTTTTTAAAAAATTAAAGAAAATACGACGCAACAAGAAGGAATTATACCAATGGCGCGGAAATCAGTAGATGTGATATTCATGTACAGACAAATGAAGGAGTCCCATTTCAAAAACTGAATGGCTTATTCACGAGAAAGAGCTACACAAATTGAGTAAGTCTGTAAGAAAATTATCTATGTCTGGCGCTTATGCAAGTAGCTGTTCGGCTAGCATTGATTGATAGACTTGTTGCACGTCGTCCAGAGGGATATAGTGCCAAATTCGTCCAATTGGTGCTATAGATGAGCAAAATTCAGAGTGTTTGTAGGGCCCTGCCCATGTTGTTGTTGTTGTGGTCTTCAGCCCTGAGACTGGTTTGATGCAGTTCTCCATGCTACTCTATCGTGTACAAGCTTCTTCGTCTCCCAGTACCTACTGCAGCCTACATCCTTCTGAATCTGCTTAGTGTATACATCTCTTGGTCTCCCTCTACGATTTTTACCCACCACACTGCCCTCCAGTACTAAACTGGTGATCCCTTCATGCCTCAGAACATGTCCTACCAACCGATCCCTTGTTCTAGTCAAGTTGTACCACAAACTCCTCTTCTCCCCAATTCTATTCAATACCTCCTCATTAGTTATGTGATCTACCCATCTAATCTTCAGCATCCTTCTGTAGCACCACATTTCGGAAGCTTCTATTCTCTTCTTGTCCAAAATATGTTTCACTTCCATACATGGCTGCACTCCATACAAATACTTTTAGAAACGACTTCCTGACACTTAAATCTATACTCGATGTTAACAAATTTCTCTTCTTCAGAAACGCTTTCCATGCCATTGTCAGTCTACATTTTATATCCGCTCTACTTCGACCATCATCAGTTATTTGGCTCTCCAACTACCAAAACTCCTTTACTACTTTAAGTGTCTCATTTCCTAATCTAATTTCCTCAGCATCACCTGACTTAATTCAACTACATTCCATTATCCTCGTTTTGCTTTTGTTGATGTTCGTCTTACACCCTCCTTTCAAGACACCATCCATTCCATTCAACTGCTCTTCCAAGTCCTTTGGTGCCTCTGACAGAATTACAATTTCATCGGCGAACATCGAAGTATTTATTTCTTCTCAATGGATTTTAATTCCTACTCCGCATTTTTCTTTTGTTTCCTATACTGCTCGTTCAATATACAGATTTAATAGCATCGGGGAGAGGCTACAACTCTGTCTCACTCCCTTCCCAACCACTGCTTCCCTTTCATGTCCCTCGACTCTTATAACTGCCATCTGGTTTCTGTACAAATTGTAAATAGCCTTTCGCTCCCTGTATTTTACCTCTGCCACCCTCAGAATTTGAAAGAGAGTATTCCAATCAACATTGTCAGAAGCTTTCTCTAAATATACAAACGCTAGAAACTTCGGTATGCCTTTCCTTAATCTTTCTTCTAAGATAAGTTGTAAGGTCAGTATTGCCTCACGTGTTCCAGTATTTCTACGGAATTCAAACTGATCTTCCCGGACGGTGGCTTCTACCAGTTTCCCATTCCTCTGTGAAGAATCCGCGTTAGTATTTTGCGGCTGTGACTTATTAAACTGATAGTTCGGTAATTTTCACATCTGTCAACACCTGCTTTCTTTGGGATTGGAATTTTTATATTCTTCTTGAAGTCTGAGGGAATTTCGCCTGTCTCATACATCTTCCTCACCAGATGGTAGAGATTTGTCAGGACTGGCTCTTCCAAGGCTATCAGTAGTTCTAATGGAATGTTGTCTACTCCAGTGGCCTTGTTTCGACTTAGGTCTTTCAGTGCTCTGTCAAACACTTCACGCAGTATCGTATCTCCCATTTCATCTTCACCTGTGTCCTCTTCCATTTCCATAATATTGTCCTCAAGAACATCGGCCCTGTATAGACCCCCTATATACTCCGTCCACCTTTCCGCTTTCCCGTCTTTGCTTATAACTGGGTTTCCATCTGAGCTCTTGATATTCATGCAAGTGGTTCCCTTTTCTTCAAAAGTTTCTCTAATTTTCCTGTAGGCAGTATCTATCTTACCCCTAGGGAGATAAGCCTCTACATCCTTACATTTGCCCTCTAGCCATCCCTGCTTAGCCATTTCGCACTTCCTGTCGATCTTATTTTTGAGAGGTTTCTATTCCTTTTTGCCTGCTTCATTTACTGCATGTTTATATTTTCTCCTTTCATCGATTAAATTCAGTATCTCTTCTGTTACCCAAGGATTTCTACTAGCATTCGTCTTTTTACCTACTTGATAGTCTGCTGCCTTCGCTATTTCGTCTCTCAAACCTATCCATTCTTCTCCTACTGTATTTCTTTCCCCCATTCCTGTCAATTATTCCCTTATGCTCTCCCTGAAACTCTGTACAACCTCTGGTTCTTTCAGTTTATCCAGATCCCATCTCCTTAAATTCCCACCTTTTTGCAGTTTCTTCAGTTTTAATCTACAGTTCATAACCAATAGATTGTGGTCAGAGTCTACATCTGCCCCTGGAAATGTCATACAATTTAAAACCTGGTTCCTAAATCTCTCTCTTACCATTATGTAATCTGTCTGAAACCTTCCAGTATCTTCAGGGTTCTTCCATGTATACAGCCTTCTTTCATCATTCTTGAACCAAGTGTTAGCTATGATTAAGTTATGCTCTGTGCAAAATTCTACCAGACGGTTTCCTCTTTCATTTCTTAGCCCTAATCCCTATTCACCTACTACGTTTCCTTCTCTTCCTTTTCCTGCTCTCGAATTCCAGTCACCCATGACTCTTAAATTTTCGTCTCTCTTCACTAATTCAATAATTTCATTTACTTCATCATATATTTTATTACTTTCTTCATCATCTGCAGAGCTAGTTGGCATATAAACTTGTACTACTGTAGTAGGCGTGAGCTTCGTGTCTATCTTGGCCACAATAATGCGTCCACTATGCTGTTTGCAGTAGCTTACCCGCACTCCTATTTTTTATTCATTATTGAACCTACTCCTGCATTACCCCTATTTGATTTTGTATTTATAACCCTGTATTCACATGACCAAAAGTCTTGTTCCTCCTGCCACCGAACTTCACTAATTCCCACTATATCTAACATTAACCTATCCATTTCACTTTCTAAATTTTATAACGTACCTGACCGATTAAGGGATCTGGCATTCCATGCTCTGATCCGTAGAACGCCAGTTTTCTTACTCACGCCCATAGAGCACCAAATGTTCTCAATAGCGGAGAGATCCGAAGACCTTTCTGACCAAGGTAGAGTATGGCAATCACGAAGACACTTAGAAGATATCCTTTCAGTGTGCGGGTGGACATTATCTTGCTGAAATGCAAGTCCAAGATGCCTTGCCATGAAGGGCAAAAAATATCGTCAACGTACCGCTCTGCTGTAAGGGTGCAGCGGATTATAACGGAAGCGGCCTTGCTATGAAATGAAATCCCACCCCAAGATATCATATCTGGTTGTCAGACTGTATGGTGGCCAACAGTCACATTGGTAGCCCACTTTTATCTGGGGCGTCTTGAGATACATCGTGGCTGGTCACCGGGGCTCAGCTAGAAGCCACAATCATCACTGAAGACAATTCTGCTCCAGCCAACGTACTCCCAGGTCGAATGTACCGAGCACACTGCGAACCATCTTCTGGTTGTACATACGTCGATGGTAGTCGGCTTAAGGGGCGCCATGAAGTCAGACTTTCGTCTCTATAGGTCACCCGTACTTATAAACTCTGTGTTCGGCGATGGTCCGCTCATTTTTGCCAGCATCGTTGAATAGTTGCGTGGTTTCCTATTCATATGTCGATCGATTGGCCAATTACTCCAACCAGCTTCTTTGAACTCAACTACATTTCTTCTTTCAAATACTGTCATCTGCTGACATTGTCCACGAGCCTGTTTGCAAGGCATAGTTACTGTCAAACTGAGTACACGGAATGAAATCCTCTA
The DNA here is from genome assembly GCF_021461395.2 of Schistocerca americana. Taxonomy (NCBI): domain Eukaryota; kingdom Metazoa; phylum Arthropoda; class Insecta; order Orthoptera; family Acrididae; genus Schistocerca; species Schistocerca americana. Next base: position 547,292,440 of record NC_060124.1, on the reverse strand, counting down.
ATACTTTATGCGCTAGTATCATCATGACCCCTGTTTACTATTCTTGCCAGGTGTGCGGTGACATTGTGCTCCAGCAGTCACACATTCATTCATCGGTCGCTGAAGCTTGCAGTTCTTCATTTTCCGTCGATACCTCTGTGAATAACCATTTGTGACCAATTTGAGTCGTTTTGGTGTCTTAGACTGTATATTAGATGTTAAGAACGAAAGAGAAGCGGAATTCTCATAATAAACGTTTAGAATCAGAAATGTGTGCTAGTTACCCTCTACGACTCACTGAAAATGGTTATTTTAAAGCATTCAATTAGGCTCGTTTTCAGTCGTATTACAATGACCATGTCATCGTTGTGTACATGATATATCTTTATGACGGCCTGAACTCTGATGACGACACTTATAATAATGTGTCTGAATTTTGGTGTAGGAACAGCTGCCGTTCTCCGTCACATAATGAAACCAGATACGTTAGTGGTATTGGAAGTTGAAGTTTGGATCAAAGTAGACTTTCTAACTCATATCAACAGTAGTCAATTGGGTGCAGGTTGGACGTTGGGCAGGCCAATCGATTTCTGCCATGGTACATAAAACAGCTAAAAACACAAGACATTGTAGATAACATTGGATATGAAAGGAGATATTGGACATATTTGATTAAACAAAAAAATATAAAAATGCAGAAAATGAAGTAAGCAAAAGGGAATAAAGACGTCTAAGGAATGAGACGGACAGAAAGTGTAAAATGGATAGGTTGGAATGACTAGAGAACAAATGAAAGCCCATAGAAACATGTGTAAATAGGGGAAAGGTAGATACCCCCTATAAGAATATCAAAGAGAGCTTTGAATATAAGAAAACCAGCTGCATGAAATCGAGAGCTCAGATGGGAAGGCAAGGAAGGGAAACCAGAAAGGTGGAAGGAGTATATAGACATCTACATGTACATGCATACTCTGCCAATCACATTTAAGTGCCTGGCAGAGGGTTCAACGAACCACATTCACAATTCTCTATAATTCCAATCTCGTATAGCGCGCGGAAAGAATAAACACCTATATCTTTCCGTACGAGCTCTGACTTCCCTTATTTTATTGTGGTGGTCGTTCCTCCCGATGTAGGTCTGTGTCAACAAAATATTTTTGCATTCGGAGGAGAAAGTTGGTGATTGGAATTTCGTGAGAAGGTTCCGTCGGAACGAAAAACGCTTTTCGTTTAATGATTTCCAGCCGAAACCCTGTATTTTTTCTGTGACACTCTCTCCCACATTTTGCGATAGTACAAAACGTGCTGCCTTCCTTCGAACATTTTCGATGTACTCCGTCAGTCCTATCTGGTATGAATCCCACACCGTGTAGCAGTATTCGGAAAGAGGACGGACAAGTGTAGTGTATTCAGTCTCCTTAGTAGGGCTGTGTCTTTCCAATGAAACGCAGTCTTTGGTTAGCCTTCCCCACATTTTCTATGTGTTCTTTCCAATTTAAGATGTTCGTAATTGTAATTCCTAGGCTTTTAGATTATACTGATTTATAGTGTAACCGAAGTTTAACGAGTTCCTTTTAGCACTCATGTGGATGACCTCACACTTTTCGTTATTTAGGGTCAACGGCCACTTTTCGTACCATTGAGATATTTTTTCTTCTAAATCGTTTTGCAGTTTGCTTTTGTCTTCTGATGACTTTATTAGTCGATAAACGACAGCGTCATCTGCAAACAACCAAAGACATCTTCTCAGATGGTGTCCCATATCGTTTATATAGATAAGGAGCAGCAAAGGGCCTATAATACTACCATGGGGAACGCCAGAAATCACTTCTGTTTTACTCGATGACTTTCCGTCAGTTACTACGAACTGTGACCTCTCTGACAGGAAATCACAAATCCAGTCACATAACTGACACGATATTCCATAATCACGCAATTTCACTATGGGTCGCTTGTGTGGTACAGTGTCAAAAGCCTTAAGGAAATCCAGAAATACGGAATCGATCTGAAATCCCTTGTCAATAGCACTCAGCACTTCATGTGAATAAAGAGCTAGTTGTGTTTCACAGGAACGATGTTTCCTAAGCACATGTTGACTATGTGTCACTAAACGTTTCCTTCGAAGTAATTCATAATGTTCGAACACAATATAAGTTCTAAAATCCTGCTGCATATCGACGTTAACGTAATGAGCCTGTAATTTAGTGCATTACTCTTACTACCTTTCTTGAATATTGATGTGACCTGTGCAACTTTCCAGTCTTTGGGTACGTATCTTTCGTCGAGCTAATGGTTGTGTATGATTGTTAAGTATGGAGGTAATGCATCAGCATACTCCGAAAGGAACATAACTGGTATACTGACTGGGCCAGAAGACTTGTTTTTATTAAGTGATTTAAGTTGCTCCACTACTCCGAGGACATTTACATCTACGTTACTCATGTTGGCAGCTCTTCTCGATTCGAATTTTGGAATATTTACTTCGTCTTCTTTTGTGGAGGCATTTCGGAAGGCTGTGTTTAGTAACTCTGATTTGGCAGCACTGTCTTCGATAGTATCTCCATTTGCTATCGTGTAGAGAAGGCATTGATTGTTTCTTGCCGCTAACATACTTCACATACGACCAGAATCTCTTTGGATTTTCTGACAGGTTTCGAGACAAATTTTCGTTGTGGAAACTGTTATTGGCATTTCGCATTGAAGTCCACACTAAATTTCGAGCTTCTGTAAAAGATCACCAATCTTGGAGATTTTGCGCCTTTTTAAATTTGCCATGTTTCTTTCGTTGTTTCTGCAATAGTGTTCTAACCCGTTTTGGGTACCAAGGAGGATCAGCTCCATCATTTGTTAATTTATTTGGTATAAACCTCTCATTTGCTGCCGATGCTATTTTTTGAATTTAAGCCAGATGTGGTCTACACTTATATTATTAATTTGGAATGAGTGGAGATTGTCTCTCAGGAAGGCGTCAAGTGAATTTTTACCTGCTTTCTTGAATAGGTATATTTTTCGCTTATTTTTCGAGAATTTGGGGATTAGAATATTCAGTTTCGCTACGACAACCCTGTGTTCAGTAATCCCTGAATCGATTTTGATGCTCGATATTAACTCAGGATTATTTGTTGCTAAGAGGTCAAGTGTGTTTTCACAACTATTCACGTGGTCTCATGAACTAACTGCTCGAAATAATTTTCAGAAAATGAGTTTAGGACAATTTCGGATGATATTTTATGCGTAACTCTGGATTAAAACTCGTATTTTCCACAAACATATTGAGGGTAAATAGAAGTCATCACCAACTATTATCGTATGAGTCCGGTAAGTGTTTGAAATCAAATTCAAGTTTTCTTTGAACCTTTCAGCGACTGTATAATCTGAATTGGGAGGTCGCTAAAAGGAACCAGTTATTATTTTATTTCAGTTGCCAACGATGACCTCTTCCCAAACTAACTCACATGAAGTATCTACTTCAATTTCGCGACAAAATAACATACTTCTGACAGCAACAAACACGCCACCGGAACCGTGTTTAGCCTATTTTTTTGGAACTCCATTAGGTTCTTCGCAAAAATTTCGTGGAGCTTATATCCGGCCTTAGCCAGCTTTCAGTGCCTATAACGATTTGAGCATCAGTGCTATCTATTAGCGCTTGGAGCTCTGTTACTTCCCCAACACAGCCACAACAATTTACTACTGTTATACCGATGATTCCTGCATCTATGTTCTTCCTGTGTTCAGCGTGCACCCTTTGTGCCTGAAGACCTTCTTGTTTTCCCGAGACCCTCTAACCTAAAAAACCGCCCAGTCCATGCCACATAGCCCCTGCTACCTGTGTGGCCGACTCCTGCTTATAGAGCACACCTGACCTCTTTAGCAGAACCCGAAACCCAACCACCCTTTGGCGCAAGTCGTGGAATCTGCAGCCTACACGGTCGCAGAACCGTCGGAGCCTCTGATTCAGACCCTCCACTCTGCTCTGTACCAGAAGCCCGCAATCGGTTCTGTCGACTATGCTGCAAACGGTCACCTCTGCTTTCATCTTGCAAGCAAGACTGTCAGCCTTTACCACTTCTGTTAGCCGCTCGAAACCAGAGGGACTCTCTTGTGATCCAAAGTGACACACATCATTGGTACCGACGTGAGCAACCACCTGCAGTTGGCTGCACCCTGTGCTCATCATGGCATCTGCGAGGACACTTTCCACATCTGGAATGACTCCACCCGGTATGCACACGGAGTGCACATTGGTTTTCTTATCCTCCTCGTCAGCCAAGTCCCTGAGGGGCCCCATAAGGCGCCTAACGTTCGAGCTAACAACTACCAATAATCCCACCCTCTGCAATTGCCCGGATCTTGCAGGCTGAGTGGTTTCCTCTGATACAGGACAGGCGGCAGCATCTGGCTCAACGACAGTGTAAGCCACAGACAGTACCTGGAGCATGTTTGTCAGACAGACTGGGGAGGCCTTAGGTGCGGCCGCCTGGGAAGTCTTTCTCCGCCTGCTACGTCCTGGGGCGACCTCCCACTCGACCACAGGTGAGGGGTCAGCCTCAGTGCGAGCAGTAAGTGGGTTGGTCACCGGTGAGGACCGTGCTGGACGTCCGTTGGATCCCCACGGCCGGCCCACAACAGAGGTGGCCATCCGCTGCAGCCTCAAGCTGTCTAAACGAAGCCATCACAGCCTTAAGCTGAGAGCGAAGTATCACCAACTCGGCTCGCAGCCCCACGCAACAATCGCAGTCCCTGTCCATATCAAAAACCGTGGAAAAGTAAACGATGCAGATAAACGGACTATCGGCAGGTGCTCCGCAAATCTACTGTAGCCCCTGACGAAAACGCACGAACTGTGTCTAGTAATACTCAGATATTCAGAAACCTAACTACCTAAGCACTCAGGTGAAACTAAATAATTTGTCCCTGATTAGGAACTTTTAATACGTCACAAAATCGGTTTACTTTGTGACGCAAACGAAAACGCGAGAACTGTGACTATTAGATATTAAAATTTAACGCAGAAGCCCAAACTAAACTATTAATCAGTTACTTCCCCGTTGCTGCGTCTGTCGGATATGGCGAGAAGAATTTGACACAGCACTGGAAGATCTAAGTCGACACACGGACCATGGATTTGACGACATTCCGTGTGTGCTTCTAACATCCTCCGGAGAGTCAGCCATGACTTAACTACTCCATCTCCTATGCAAGAAGTATGAGACAGAGAAAATAACTTCACACTTCAAGAACAATTTAATAATTCCAATCCCAAAGGCTGCAGGTGCTGAAAGGTGTGAATGTTACCGTATAATCGGCTTAATAACACACGCTTGCAAAATATTGACACAAATTATTTAGAGAAGAATGGAGAAACTAGTAGATGTCGACCTCGGGAAATATTCAGATTGGTTTGCGCAGAAGTCTAGGAACACGCGAGGTAGTACTTACGCTATGACTTACCTTAGAATACATGTTAAGGGAAGGCCAACTTTTGTTTATAGCTCCTGTGTACTTAAAAAATGCTTTTGTCAGTGTTGGCTGTCATATACTCTTTGAAATTCTGAAGGTAATGGAGGTAAAGTAGAGGGACCCAGGGCATATTTACAGCTTGCACAGAAACCAAATGAGAGCAGATGGGTATGAAAGGGAACAGTGGCAGAGAAAGGGAGGAGGCAGCGTTGTAGCATATCCCTGGTGTTATTCAATCCGTACGTTAAGGAGACTGTGAATGCAATCAAGGAGAAATTTGTTGAAGGACTTACAGTTCAGTGAGAAAAAGTTCGAGGTTTGCTGCTAACAGTGAAATTTTCTCGGAGACGGGTAGCGTCTTGGAAAAGCAATTGAATGGATGGGCAATGTGCTAGAAGTTGGATGTAAGATGAACATCAAGAAAAGCAACACAAGTGTAATGGAATGCAGGAGATTTAATTCAGGGCATGCTGAATGAAGTAGGAACTGAGTTACTTAAAGTACTAAATGACTTTTACTATTATGGCAGTGATATAACAGATTATGACCAAAGAAGGAAGGATATGAAATATATACCGGCAATGTTAATAAAAGGGTGTCTGAAGAAGAGAAATTTGTTAATACCGATTGTAGATTTAAATGCTGAAAGTCTCTTCTGATAGTTTTTGTCTGGAATGGAGCCATGTACGAAAATGAACCGTGGACATAAACAGTTCACACAAGAAGGGAATAGCGCCTTTGAAATGTGTCACTGTAGCATAACGCTGAAAATTAAATGGGTAGATCACGTAACTAATGAGGAAGTACTGAACATAAATTGGGAGAAAAGAAATATGTGTCATAACTTGACTAAAAGGAGGAAGAGCTTGACAGGACATATTCTGAAACGTCGAGTAAAAATTAGTGAAGGAAACCATGAGATGAATGCGGTAACCAAGTATGTAAGTTGCAGTGGTTGTTCGAAGATGCAGACGCTTGCCCAAGATAGAGTACCGTGGAAACCCACATCAAACGAGTTTTCGGACTGTAGACCGCAACAGCAACAGTTTTGCCTATGTATTTACGTTCATACAGAACACCACAAGCCACCTTATGGTGGGCCGTACCATGCACCATTACCAGATATTTCACGTAATATTCCATTCGCAAACTGAGCTGGGGAAAAAAGACTATCAATGTGCCTCTGTACGAGCCCTAATCTATCTTGTCTTCGCGGTCCGTACGCGTAATGCACATTTGTGGCAGTAGAATCGTTCTCAGTCAGTTGTAAATGTCTGTTCTCTAAATTGTCTCGTAAGTGTTTGCTGAAAAGAACGTCGTCTTCCCTTAGGAATTCCCATTGTGTTTACAAAACATCTCTGTAATACTTGCCAGTTGATCGAATCTACCGACAACAAATCTAGCAGCAAGGCTCTGGACTTCTTCGATGATTTCGTTTAATGCGACCGGCTGAGTTTCCCAAACACTCGAGCAATACTCAAGAACTGGTCACTCTTCTGTTCTACTCACAGTCTCCTTTCTAGAAGAGCTACGCCTTCCTAATACTGTCTCAGTAAACAAAAGCCTTCCCTACTGCAGTCCTTAATTGCTTGTTATATTTCATTTCGCTTTGCAACAAATCGCCTACATATTTAATCCACATGATTGTGTCAAGTAGGTCAACATAAATTCCAGTTTAATTTAATTGAATTTATTGCAAAGATTTTTAGACCTGTTATCTGGAAACTCTAACAGGTCGTACATATTCGTTAATCATGGTGACATACAACGTTTAAAGTTACGTAGGTAGTAGCAAATCATGTTGTCAGCAATCTTCGGTGATACTAATGTAGAAATAAAGCCGGATATTTGAAAGATAATAATAAGTTTAAACAATCAACATTAAATAAAGGGTATTAACTGAGGATCCAAGAGAATGACTTCCATCTTATATTACAATATACGTTACTAGTAGCCTCGGAAGCGCTTGAGGTTTTTCGATTAACTCCAACTTTACTTACTTCTAAACCTATTCTTGCTACACTAGTCTATATCGCTGACAGTGGTATACGTGTGTCTCGGCAGTCCTCGATTCTGCGCATATCCGTGTGGGTGGCCTTTGCATTCTTTCTCTTCTTTCCTTTTTACTTTTCTGTTATTGTTTGCATATCGCAGTCTAACTGTCTGCAGTCTCTCTCTACCTGAAAAAAAGAGACTCTCAGAACGACATGACCAGCCGAACCTTCCTCTCCACATTCACAGACTGATGTGTTGCTACGTCCCAGTCGAAGCACATGGTTGAGGTATGGATCGCGACCTGTTAACAGCTGCATCATACCTCGGGTAGGCGCAGCATCGCACAGTTTGAGCCTGTTCCTAGTGCTTGCTAATACGCTATAAACACGCCTTGCCGTACTGCTAGTGTCCCAGTCAGACTACCAATCATCTAAATTCTGGGCTCTTAAATGTCGTTTATTAATAACCTGTGTTCCGGTTCCAAATGGCTCAAATGGCTCTGTGCAATATGGGACTTAACATCTCAAGTCATCAGTCCCCTTGAACTTAGAAACTACTTAACACTAACTAACCTAAGGACGTCACACACATCCATGCCCGATGCAGCATTCGAACCTGCGACCATAACGGTCGCGTGCTTCCAGACTGAAGCGCCTAGAACCGCTCGGCCACTATGTGTTCCTGTGATTTCATACACGTGATCATATTGCTCACGGTCCGTCCAAAAGATTGCTGACCTGTGATGTAGTACGATATCCATCCGGCATATCCCAAGGATTACCAGTAAACCTCCAATCGGTACAAAAGCCCCCTGTGATCCTCAGAATACCCTCCGAATACCCTCCGCTGAATTCGTCTCATATTGTTTTGTAGCTGCCTAATCTATGACGAGGTGCCCAGACGCTGGCAGCGAAGTTGACTATGGCGTTGAAGATAGCTTCGTAGTATCATCGCACCACACGCAACGGTAATTTATCGTCAGCCTTGAGGACAGCCTTGGTAACCTTTTTGATTACCTTTCTCTGCTCCGCAAGCCATGGACGCTACAGTAATTTAAAAAGCCCTTGTACACACATTTTCGGACCCTGAGAGCTATAAGGCATACGAACGTCGCAGGTCACCAAAGACTGTCGAATTCTCCTGCAGTGTCAGTCATTGGCGTGACTGCAAACTTCGCTGTCGAATTTTCTACACTCTGAAGAAATCTATTAATCGCTTCACCCATAGAGTTTTCTAACGCCATATTGACACTGGTTGAGACGCAAGAGCTCTCTGCGCGCCTGCAACCGTTCACAGCGCAGTCGCTGCTGAACTTTGGCCTAGACGTTTAATAAGCAAACAGGTCCATAGCTTTTCGGTGATGCCGCTTTTTTATCGTTCCTTTTTCGTTCATTACTGGTTTAGCTGGTTTCCATATTTCCCGGATCCTACCTATTCGTAAAGCCTCGTATAGGAATGCTGTTAAATCAAGCAGTATCTGTGGACCTACCATCGGCACGGCTTCAGAGTATACGCCATCCAGACAAGGTGCGGTTGGAGTTTCGAGCTTCCTTCTTGACCAGACCGTATCGCCAACATCTGATTGTCATATTCGTTATTTACTGCATTCATAAGTTGTGCGTGTATCTCAGCCTCTGTGTTATCGTCAGGAGGCAGGGCAGTTAGCAGATATTCTGGTGACTCTCTCCGTCCAGTCGTCATTGAGCTATCCACCTTACGAATTGCGGACATGATAGTAATTCCCTTAACCTTTTCAGTCAACAATTTATTCAGTCTTTGGCAGATATCAAATTGCAGGTGTATTCCTTCAGTTTCCTGAAGCAAAGTTTTGAAGCGCATCTTAATATCCCTGTATTCATGGAGCCTACTACTGCACTCCGATTGCCCTAGAGTATGTTCGTTCTTCTTCTCGATCGTACCCTTCACCTCAGAGTGGAAAGTTCAAGGCTCTAAGGGATCGTAGTCTGATTGTTTACCTTTTTCCTAGGAATATAAATGTCCTGTGCTCTTTGCAAGAGTTCAAGAGTTCAGTTAGTAATTGAGCACCCAAATCTACATGAACCGTAAGCGATTCCATTCTAAATACTCCGAGGTAGACAACTAAGCCATCTCAATCAGATTTAGTGATGCCTAACTCAATTCTGCTTTCCTCAGCTTGTCTTCTGTATTATTGTCATTTCCCTCTTCGACGATAATTGTATTATGGCCACTGTATGTTAGGTACTGGAGCACTTGTCAACTATTAATTTTAGCTGCTGACATGCGGTTTGCTAAAGTGACATCTGTGTTAATAACTACACCAGCTTATTGTTCGAATGTACTCAGCTGGTCTTCCAGATTTAAAATAATGAGCTGTAGTTCCAGTATTGCTTCCATTAGTACATCCCCTCGTTCGTCAGTTTGCCTACTGTGCCGCAGAAATGATTATGCATCTGTTGTCACAAGGAGACACGCAACTTGTCTATATAGAGAAACTGCTCTGACTCTACCTGTATAAGGTACGATAGGGTGAGAGTAAGGCATGCTCACTACAACCCACTTTGTCTGCAGTCCTTCACTTCAATTGTGACCCTGTGCTTGTCCAACATAGTTGCCACCTTGGGTCACACTGTATATCCATTTGTAACGACCGTGGCAGTCATTCCCTCATCGTGGCCAGTACCTGTTACTATATCTGCACGAAAATGTGGGAGCTCATTCTTTCTACAGTATGGTTCTTGCAAACAAAACATATTAATACTCAGCTGGTCAGTTAGTTTTCGTATTTCAGTCATTGACAATTTACATCGAGCAGCATTTATCTGTACTATGTTTATCCTTTTACGTGTTTCGATTGCCAACAAAGCCCTTCGGAGAAGGAAGGCCTGGTTCAAAGATAAAGCGTCCAAACCCTTATATAAAATCCACGTATTAATGCTCAGTGTCGAATGGTACTTTTACTCTCTTGAACGCCTGTCGAAGGAGGCCACATAATTATTTAAACTCAATGCATATGTTATTTACTCTCAAAAGAATTTTGGTGTAGGATACGTAATAGTTTTTCCTTTCTGATGCCCACCACTGAAAATATGTCTTAGAGCAACCTGTAACACACTGGGAGCCTCCAAACTACTTAATAAGACATTCATTTCTAAATTATTATCAGATTTGTATGTGTGTAATTGAAAATCATTTAAGTAGGACTCGAAATATTAGGAATGCTTTATTGTATTTCATAGGAGTACCTGATTTTCACTGCACTTTACTGTTTTCGATTGTTGTACTCGTTAGTGTTGCTGCTAGAGACGCCTAGTGGAACAACTGCAGAACTGTTTTCTTGTTTTCTGGTGCAGAGCGGTTGCGTGGGTTGTAGGCAGACCAGGACTTTTTGCGCCGGATAGGGTGTGACCCATACAGGCGGAACACCGTGACATGCCAGAGGTGCGTGAACTTCTGTGTATGACTAACTGCCCATTCTTCAGCAGGAACCGAAACCAGAAACGATAGTGATAGTGCACTTTGAGGTCTGGATTTACTTTGAGGTCTGGATTTAAGTCGACTTTCAATCGCATCCCAATGAGTTATTCGTTATAAGTGGAACATGGCGTTTCCAATCAATTTCTAGGACGTTATATAAAATGCCTAAAAGGACAAGTCATTGTGGAAAGACGGGAGATACTGGACTCATTTGATGAAAGAAGGAAATGTGAAAATGCAGCAGACGAAGCAGCAAACAGGAAACACATACTGTCTGCAAACCGTTTTTTTCTTTACTCCGCCGTAGTAAGGATCCAAAACACTCGGGCAGTATTCAGGAATTTGAGGCACTACTGTTCTATATACAGTCCTCTTTGTAGATGAACTACACTTTCCTAAGACTCTCCCAGTAAGCCGAAGCCACTCCTGCTACTGTTCTCATGTGCTCGTTTCACTTCATATGGCTTTACAGCTTTACGCCTAGAAATTAATCCCCTTGACTATGTATACGAAAATTACAGTATTTTTTTTTTCCCTTTCATCTGCATTAAGATATCTCTTTACATTTAGAGCAAGTTACCCTACATCACACTAAAAGGAAATTCTAAGCCATCGTATATCCATGTACAGTCACAAAACGACGATACATTCCTCTTACCTCTTATACTAAAAGGTCACCTCAAGCCTTAGCAGACTTCTCCCCACCCTATCCGTTGTTGTCCACAAATCTTTGCCTCACAGACGCTGCTTTATGACATGGTTTTTTGTCATCCTTACGTAAACAATCATGGTCTCCATATGTTTCCCTACTGTAGACAGTACATTATGCTGTAAAATGTGTTATACTTCAGCGTTTAAAGCTTAATAATTGCAACAATTGGAGCACACCATAACCAAGGAAAACGCCCCAATTCCGTGACACCACATCCTTAGTTCTTCATTTTTGGCGATATACAGGGTGAGTCACTAATTATTGCCACCTAGAATAACTCCCAAAGTATGATGGTAGCTGAGATGACTGTGGGACAAAAGATGTATAGGACAACGGGGGCCATAATATGACGTTGATATTTTGAAGCTAGACGGGTTCGCGGCAGGGATAAAAAGGTCAACTTTGTTTCTTTACATAGGATGCTATAGTTTCGTACTTATTGTCTGATAGTGGCTATCGAGACGAATCCAATGACATGTAACAGCGATGGCCGGCCGATGTGGCGTCGCGGTTCTAGGCGCTTCAGTCTGGAACCGCGCGACCGCTTATGTCGCAGGTTCGAATCCTGCCTCGCGCATTGGTGTGTGTGATGTCCTTAGGTTAGTTAGGTTTAAGTAGTTCTATGGTAAGAATGGAGGAGACATAACGAAATGCTTCAATTAAAAGTGGTGTAAGGGAGGTGATGCTGTCTTTCGCCCATACTACTCACTGTCTACATCGTAGAACCCATGACGGAAACGGAAGAAAGTTTCTAAAGTGTGCTCAAAATTCACAGTAAGAAATTACCACTGATACGATTCGCTGGTGCAATTGCTATCGTTGGTTGAAATGAATTACAGGATCTATTGAATGAAATGAATAGTGTTATGAGTACAGAATAAGTACTGAGAGTAAACCGAAGAGAGACGAAAATAATTAGAAGTAGAAGAGAAACAGAACAGCGATAAAACATCACAACTTGGGATCAAGAAGTACACGCAGTTAAGGAACTATGTTATCTTGGAAGCAAAACGACCCATCAACCCATCTTGGACGAGGCAAGAAGAACATATAAAGCAGAGTAGCACAGGAAAAGGAGGCGTTCCTGGACAAAAGAAATCAGCTGGTAACAAACGTATGTCGTAAGTTGAGTACGAAATTAATGAGGATGTACGTTTGTAGCACCGCATGGTACAGAAGTGAATTATTTCCTGTGAGGAAACCGAAAACGAAGAGAATCCAAGTGTTCGCGACGTGTGCGATAGAAGAATGTTGGAAAGTAGGTGGACTGAGAAGGAATGACGAATTTCACATCTACATCTACGGGATTACTCTGCTATTCACAATAAAGTGCTTGGCAGAGGGTTCAGTGAACCACCTTCAGGCTGTCTCTACACCGTTCCACTCCCGAGCGGCACTCGGGAAAAACGAGCACTTAAATTTTTCCGTGCAAGCCCTGATTTCTCTTGTTTTATCGTCATGATCATTTGTCCCTATGTAAGTTAGTGCCAACAGGATGTTTTTGCAATCGGTGCAGAAAACTGGTGATTGAAATTTCATGAGGAGATCCCGTCGCAACGATGAACGCCTTTGTTTTAGTGATTTTCATCTCAATTCACGTATCATGTATGAGGCACTATCTCCCTTTTTCGCGATAATACAAAACGAGCTGCCCTTCTTCGTGCTTTTCCGATGTCATCCGTCAGTCCCACTTGATGCGAGTGCCACACCGCACAGCAATACTCCAGAATATGGCGGACAAGCGTGATGTAAGCAATCTCTTCAGTACACCTTTTGCACCTTCCACGTGTTCTGCCAATGAATCGCAGTCTTTGGTTTGCTCTACCCACAATATTATCTATGTGATCGTTCCAATTTAGGTTATTTGTAATTGCAGGCCCTAAGTATTTAGTTGAATTTACAACCTTCAGATTCGTGTGACTTACAGCGTAATCGAAATTTAGCTGATTTCTTTCAGTACTCATGTGAATAACTTCACACTTTTCTTTATTTAGGGTCACTTTTCGCACCACACAGATATCTTATCTAAATCATTTTGCAAGTCGCTTTGATCATCTGATAACTTTACAAGAGGTAAATGACAGCATCAACTGCAAACAGTCTAAGTAGGCTACTCAAATTGTCTCCTATGCGGTTAATATAGATCAGGACCAATAGAGGGCCTATAACACTTCCTTGTGGAACGCCGGATATTACTTCTGTTTTACTCGATGACTTTCCGTCTATTACTACGAACAGTGACCTTTCTGACAGGAAATTACGAATTCAGGCGCACAACTGAGGCGATACTCCGTAGGCAAGCAGTTTGGTTAGAAGACGCTTGTGAGGAACCGTGTCGAAAGCCTTCTGGAAATCTAAAAGTATGGAACCAATTGACATCCCCTATCGATAGCACTTATTACTTCATGAGTGTAAAGAGCTAGTAGTGTTTCACTAGAAAGATATTTTCTGAATCCGTGCTGACTATGTGTCAATAAATCGTTTTCTTCGAGGTACTTCATAATGTTCGAATACAGTATATGTTCCAAAACCCTACTCCAAATCGACGTTAGTGATATATGCCTGTAATTCAGCGGATTACTCCTACTTCCCTTTATGGGTACTGGTGTGACTTGAGGAATTTTCCAGTCTTTAGGTACGGATCTTCCTGTGAGCGAGTGGTTGTATATAATTGCTACATATGGTGCTATTTTATCAGCATACTCTGAGAGGAACCTGACTGGTATACAATCTGGACCGAAGGGCTTGCCTTTATAAAGTGATTTAAGCTGCTTTGTTTCACCGAGGATATCTACTTCTGTGTATCTCATCTTGTCAGTTGCTCTTGATTGGAAGTTAGGAATATTTACTTCGTCTTCTTTGGTGAAGGAGTTTCGGAAAACCGTATTTATTAACTCTGCTTTAGTGGCATTATCATCAGTGACTTCACCGTTGTTATCGCGCAGTGAAGGTATTGATTGCGTCTTGCCACTGGTGTTCTTTATGTATGACCAGAATCTCTTTGCGTTTTCTGCCAGGTTTCGAGACATAATTTCGTTGTGGAAATTATTAAAAGCATCTCGCATTGAAGTAGGCGCCATATTTCGAACTTCTGTAAAATTTTACCAATCTTTCCTTGAAAGTCAGCTGCTCGGTGCCGGCGGATAAATGCGATACTGCAGTGCTTGGGTAATCCCCAATTACGATGCAAAGTTCCTTCGGACAAGGACGCATCCATGTCCGAAGATACTCGAACTGCAGCGACTACTGCCGTTATACAATACACAAAATACATTTGCAGTATATTCTCGGCAAAAAATAGGTTCAATGGCTGTCTGGACGTCCAGATGCACTCACATCAAATACTCGTTTCCTTATTGACGCATTACAATGTATAACAATTATGTAACCATGATCCCTTAATCGGAACAGCATTACGACCTAATATAGGAAGAACGTAACGGACTGCTGGTAATAAGCTCCTGATTCGGCTACATACCTAGCTGTAATAGAAATAATCAAGGTAGATTCAAGGCACGATAGACAGAAGATATATACTTGCATAGCTCTGAGCCCAGGTGATCCCATCGTTTGACAGAACTTTACGAACCACGAAATTGTCAGCGGAATTTGAGGGAAGCTTTAACGTCTACATCTGCACTTAAGCTACATTATATTGTGTGGCAGAGGGTAGTTATGGTATATACATAACTTTCTAATAATCCTACCTGATAATGGTCCGACTGATGAACAATACTCAAGAAATGCCGAACGAGTCTTTTGAAAACCACTTCTCTTGTGTATGAGGTAATTCTCTTCAGATTGTTCCAGGATATCTTAGATACTCCTCTGCTTCTCTATGACAATTTTTTTATTGGTCTTGCCTCTTTAGTCCATATATGACAGCTATTCTGAGGTATTTCCGGTTGTTATTGTATCCAATGTTTTATTGCCAAACTCGTAACCTATGCACGTGCAGGACATTACATTTATTTACTTGCAGTGTCAACTAGACCAATCGTGAACTGTTTGCATGTCTTCCCGCATTTCGATACTGTTGTCTGTTGTTGTAACCTTCCTGTAGACAACAGCTTCGTCTGACAACCGCCCCAGACAGCTTACGACGTTATCCTCTACGTCATTTACATACAGAGTATTGCAAACATTAATAGCCCTGTAGAGCTCCCCTGGGCTACATCTATCGATTTTTTCCCTTTAAGTTACAACTCTTATAACTGTATGCTAGAACGTCCTGAAACCAGCCATTTGATCTGCTACTCGATAAGCTTTTATCAATGGCGTTTCGCGCAGATTTTTCTAGGGGTTCACTGGAAGGTTGTCTACAAAGTTTCAAATGACTAACACACATGGTTTAATAATAGTAAAAAAGAACTACTCTACTGAAATACATTTACTTTACGATTGACTTTCTCCGCTCATTAAGATCAGAGATTCTGTCAGTGAAGCATTCATTCAATTTATTGAATTCTACAATGCTGCTGACAATGTCCTTCTCGATTGAGAGCGCTGCTACCGCTCTTAGCAGCTGCTGACTCGCAGCACGAAGCAGAAAACCTTCAGGTCCGCGTCAGACGATGTCACCGGTATGGTAACAGTCACCTTCAGGAGTTTCTTTGTCTGACTACAATATTTCTGCAAATCATTTAAGAATAGGGATTGCAGAAATTTCTAAACTCATTCCTCGTGTTTGATATCAGAACTTTTGTTCTCAGTTTATTGCCTTCAAGGATGGGATTTATTTTGCAAGACGCCTGTAGCAATGTTTGCAGAAAGTGACCTGCATACAACACACACTTTTCGGAATTAAATAAATTTGCAGCTACGACATATCTGGTAAATTAAAAGCTTTCAGCAACTTGAGCGACAATGTTATCTCACACATCTTTCGAGAAAGCCGTTACTTAACTCATTTTCCTGTCCACATCTCTGTGCAAGCTGCAGCAGCTCTCTGCATGTGGAAATCATGTCAGATACGTTAGCTCGATAATATTTTTGCAATCTTCTACCCCTTGTTGTACACACAGTGGCTCAACTATTCATTTTTGTAATTGGCTGTACAATGCTGCATAATTGTAAATACAGACAACCAAAATTGAAATGCTGGTGCCTTCATTTCAGACGTTGCACTGTTGCTGATATAATTATAGTGGTTTGTCGAGATGGAATCTCAGTTTCCTCCAGGCATATTACAAGTCACTATTTTCATACACAACTTGCACAGTCCTTGATTTAAAATTCCTCCTTGAGTAGGAAACATGGCAGACTTTCTTACTCAGTATATCAATTACACACTGTGAAGAATGTAGGAAAATCTAAGAATCTCACTAAAGTCAACGAAATATCTTCTAATGTCCCTATTTGGCTCTCTGCATAGGTTAAAATCAGATCCTGCGTTTCGGCATAAAAGTGAACTACATAGGCATGTTCAAAATGTTTATTCAGAAGAGTCGGTGCCCCTGAAAGACGACCACTCATGACACCTGTGCAATTGTAGCTCTGAGAAATAACTATACTCTGATTTCTCTAAGCGATTATCCTAAAGTTTTTGAACTCTGTTCGCGAGGTGTCTTGAATGTCAAAGACCTTGCTACAGATATCACGTTAGAGGAAACATATCTGACTATTATGATAAAAAGTGAAATTGTTGAAATCTCACGGTCGTACCTGCGCTAACTGGTACAGAATCAGTGACAGCAATTTTCTTTTTTGCTCTGACATAGTAAACATCCATCATACAAGAAAGAATAAAATTTTGAATATGTTTACATGTGCCTTTGAAAACAGCAGCCTTCTACAGATGATCGTTACTTACAGTATCAGGTCCAGCAGTGAAACCTAAATGAAATCTAGAAGACGTTGGGAAATTCCTGGATTTGATGAGTTGCTGCATCCATAATTTCCAAGAAGTGCAAGCTCAGAAACACAATAAACTACAACTGATCACAGAATGTGTAACGATATTGGCGAATCTGATCATTGTGGCTAGAACGTGTGTATCGGGAGAATGACTGATGCATGCACAGTGACAGATGGTCTGGAAGCGGGTTCATTCGGGTACGTAGTTCCAATTTACATCCACCAGAGAACAGTAGTGCACAGACACATTCAAGAAACTGGTCAAGAGCAGGTTTTTGCGAATTATTCTGTTTATTTCATGAAGCCCTTTTGATTATTTATCTCTTTACAGTTTTGTATATGCTTTTAGTAGTGTCAGCGATGCGCGAATGTGGTCTAAAGTAAACATGTAGATCACTGCTCTACTAAAGGACGTTGTACGATGGGGAATTTTTTAACATAATATGTCAAGTAAGTTTATGGTAAAAGGAAAGCAAATTCGAGTGCAAATTAAAATAGTTAATAACTTAAAGTATAAACAAAATATCAGAGAGCTAAATATTTATTTCGGAAAAAAGTACAGTTCGAAAGCATGTTATTTGTTTATTGGTTGGTCATGAAAAGCGCGGGCTAACAAGAGAGACTAATGTTTTTCTATTGGCCTTAAAGAAAACTGATCAATCAGAACAGAGTATTCTTCGTTCCTCATTTCTCTTGGAGATACAGAAAGCTTTCAGCAGTCTAGAGTACTCGTAGCACAACCTTTCAATGATACGGTCGTGTGTAGTAAGAGCTCCGAAGGAAGTTATAACTTGCCGGTTATCGTTGTGCTACACACTTCAAAAGTGCTTTAAGGTAAAGGCAATGTGCTTTTTAGAATGTACTGATTTTTAAGCAATTTACTGTATGAGAAAAGAGAGTAATTCCTCGTGGCATATTGAGCAGATTGGTGACTAAAAACTTGCGTGCATTAGACACCGAAAACTTAATAGCATGGCGAGCATTTTCATTTAAGAACAATCCGTGCTTAGTGCTTAGTAGATTTCATGAAACACGTTAAGATAAAGTTGCTAACGTGAATGAAAGTATTTTACGCATACTGTGTTAAGATTAGCACGGTCTTAGAAGTGTACGTGTACAATATCAATGTTAAGAATAGAGCAAAGTTTTGCCAGTGCTTCCGTCTTTCACTCGAAATTAAGACCTTTTCTCTTTCTTGATATAGTTACGTAGTATGCTGCCCGGTGCGAATTGAAATACCGTAGGATTCTGCTCGGCTTTCATACCGCCGATCTGCTGCAGCGAGTTCACTGGTAGCTGCAGATAAAGAACGGAAGGAGCCGCGCCGCCGCAGTGTCTTCCCACTAGCTGCCTACAAGCTCTATCTAGTTGTTGTGTAAAACCGCTTTCCCTAAAATATTGTGATCTGGACAAATCCGTCTTTTTTTCTTTTTGTCTTCTGTGACAAATGTCTGAAATCATCAACGCCTCATAACTAAGTACTTTTCTGTCATAGAGGCAGAAGAATGGATGATTTTAAATTTAAAATTTTTATGTTCTGTAGTATTCTGTCAGATGTATATTTCTGTGGGATCCACTGCTCCGCTTGCCACAAGACGAACCGACGCTTGCTCGTACTTTGTTCACTAAACGAGAGTGCGACGGGGCGAAGTGAAGGAAAACAACATTAACGTGGGTCTCGTTCTCTTCTGCTGTATCTCTTATTGACGATGATATTGAACTGAATGTCTCTGGATGTCTGTTTGTGCAATCCGTAATGATTTTTGTAGAAAATCTTCCTCGATCTCGAAGAAGGTCGTAATGCGTGTTCATAAAACATGTTCCACATTTCCAGATCCGAACGGATTCAGTGATATAGGCCAATAACTACGTGTGTTTGTTGAAAACGCGGTTGACCTGCCCTTTTTTCCAGCCGCTTAGGGCCTTTCGTTGGGCAACTAACTACGAGAAGTTGCTGTTCAAAGAGGAGCTATGACCAGTACTCCATTCTTCGGCTGCGAATATTCCTGTGTGTGATTTCTGTTCTAAAGGTACTAGAAATTTGCGTACAGTAAACGTATCCCATGGCTCACCACATGTAAGATCTCATAGCTCTGCGTGGTAGTAAGGAACTGGTGCGATTGAAAGTGGGCGTTAATGTTAGACTGGAAAAGTTAATTTGAGCTATTGCTTCTTGGATTATTCACTTGTTAGTATGTTGGCAACACCAGGGATCGTTTCAAAAACAGCAGCATTTTGCAAAAAAAAAAAGTGCTCTGAGCACTATGGGACTTAACTTCTGCGGTCATCAGTCCCCTAGAACACACATCCATGCCCGAGGCAGGATTCGAACCTGCGACCATAGCGGTAGCGCGGTTCCAGACTGTAGCTAATAGAACCGCTCGGCCACCCCAGCCGGCAGAATTTTTCACAAAAGCAACAAAATTCAGAGCTTAGCGCTGTGCGGTGAATAGAGGAAGGAGTTTATTGGTATGGAGCCTTCCGACAACATACACCCAAAGCGAAAACTATGGGAACGGCAAAACTGCATGCGTCTCGGAGGGACATATATTCCTCATCAGATGACTCCCGTATTACGAGCATGGAGATGTCTACCGCCAACAGGATGAAACGGAAAAGTGTATCAACTGCAGAGGCTGATGGTTGTTTCAGTAGACAACATTCTGTCGGCACGATACAATCATCGTCAGTCACCGCAGTGCAGAACTGCAGTACTATGGCGTTAATTTAACGAGTAAAATAAAATGACTTGTGAAAGACAGAAAGCAAATGATGTGACAAAACAGTAATTGTCTCGACCTGAAACTACGATATCACCTGTCGGGCTTGAACTGTGACGTATTGGTGTTGTGGCGGGTGACGTCACACGTGTGCAGAGCGTTGGTTTGTTTTCGTTAGGGACGTTTGTATTGTCACCTTATGCTGTGTTTGTAGTCTATATTGGATATATACATAGTGGTGCAAATTTTGATGGAATGAGCACGTTACTGGATCAACCAGTTTAGTTACTTAAGAGAAAGATGAGTTTATGGTGTTCTCCACTTACGCTCCTAATCAACTAGAGTTTAAACGTTATCTTTGGTTGTCTTGGTAACGTGAGTACACACTGATTACAACTTATGTGAACTTTGGCACATATTTTTTTCAAAGGTGAGCCAACCTGTAATGTAATGAAATTAATAACTTAGCGAATACTAATAGTAATATTACTGAAATAAGAAACGCTGATAGGTCGACAATAAAGAAAAACGAATGTCTTCAGAAGGTTATGGTAAATGAAGACTGGTTATTCTAACGTAAAGTGTGAAGAGCGTGATGTTAGTAATTGAAAGCAATGTACAAAGATGTAGCAGAATTAGTTGGGTTTGGTTGCCTACAGAATGAAGGCGCCAGATCCAGTTTAGCACATAACAACTCACACAAAAAGTATTTACGAGTAATTACTGCATTTTATCCATCTCGCAATTTAAACCTTTCTGTATCGGTATTGGAGTATTCGTTGTTGTTACCATATTTCGTTAACTTTCGCGATATTTGCTGCCTGTACTGGTATTACTTTTACGCTTTCTATACTGATATTACTATTACTTTTTGTTTTCTGTATTGGGGTCTGGCTTTTAAGTTAGTTTATATTTATAGAGTGATATCATCGAAACCAGTTGAATTTATCTAATTTGATGCTTTACTATTGCATTTTAGATGCAGACCTCTGCATGCTATTCTTCATCGTATTCTTCCGGTTGTTTTGTTTTGTATACGCCAGTATTTTTGGGGCTCTGTGGGTTCTACTTGAGAATATAACTCCCCAGATCCCCCTTAAGGCCCAATATTTATTATTTCGAATTTTTAAGTTTCTGAATTGATTTTTATATTTTGGTTTTATAGGAACTGTTGAATATGACGTCCTAATCGCCATTTTTAAATCAAAGTTGTGTTGCATCTTGAGGCTAGTGATGATGTTATTTATCAAAGTGGACAGGTGTTATCGAAGGCTCTCGTCTTCCCCAATAATTCACCATACTTGAGACACAGTGCCGTACCCCCGGCCGCGAGAGTTCGCCCCTGTTTGGTATTAGGAGGGGAGGGGCGCACACAGCGCCGGCTGTCACCTCCACATGAAATCACGCCGGCCACAGCTGTTATTCAGTTTAATAAAGACGTAATGCGTTTTTACGTCCTAGGCTGACAGTTATTGGACGGGTAAAGTAATTGCATCGGTTAAACGCTCGAGCGATGTGATGTGATGTGGTGTTGTAACTTTATAACAACACAAGTTTTCGTCCCAGATGTAAGCATTACCGTTATACAGTAGTAGGCAAGCATAAGTTCTCCACATTCTGTCATTTCCTGCAGGCGATATTACCGAGCGCGTGACTACCACGGCACCCATGTTGATTAGTTTGATTCTGTTTAGAGCGAAGATAACAGAATATCTTGTAGTAGTGAATCCTGTCGTAGGTGTTCTATAGAAGAGCAGGATGAAGCCAGAGCATTGTCAACTTGGACTACTCTTACATGGGCTGAGTTACTTACGAGAGTGTATACTGTGGAAAGTCATTTAGACTTCTTATGGGAATTTTGTGGATTGTCACCGGGAGACGCGTGTGGAACTCTTTTAAAAACGACCAACGTTTATTTCCCGTTTTAATTATAGGACTATTCTACGAAATGTACGAAACTAGTACGATCAGGAAAAACACGTAGTTCGTTAGATGCCAACTGACGATACATCAGGGTATTATTTTGGTCCTGTCCTGGGTTAAAGAACACACGCTACTAGTCATTGTTATAGAAAGTTATTTAAGTACAATTACTGTTGGCGATTGCTTTGATTCTTGCAGTGTTATGTGTTATTTGATTGTTGTGAATTTTACAAAATGCAGTAACTTTGTTTTCACAGTTTGGCTTAGGAGGCCAAAAGTTTCCTTGTGAGACGCTCACAGTTTCTCTGAGAGATAGCTACAGAGTATCCGACAATCGCAGAGGAGGAGTGCTCCAAGCTGCAACTGATTTGGAAATTATTGTATAGTGCGAAATACTTTCACACTCGACAGCAAGGCCGGCCGCGGTGGCCGAGCGGTTCTAGGCGCTACAGTTGGAACCGCGCGACCGCTACGGTCACAGGTTCAAATCCTGCCTCGGGCATGGTTGTGTGTGATGTCCTTAGGTCAGATAGGTTTAAGTAGTTCTAAGTTCCAGGGGACATATGACCTTAGCAGTTAAGTCCCATAGTGCTCAGAGCCATTTGAACCATTTTTTTCGACATCAAGACGTCCTAACATTCCATTTATTGTGATGGAAACAGGAACTATTTGCTGGAAAAGTAGTTATATATGACCTAGCTAACGAATAATAACTTACTACGCGTACATAGTGTTGTTAAGTAAAAGCGCAACAGTATTCGTTACATGGGACCATTTCAGATTCTAGTAAAATAATACAAATAAGTGTAGCCATTCTGAAACTAAGATCGTATTTGAGCTAATAAATCCAACAAAGAAAGGTTCTTAAGCAGCACTGGAGCGTTCTCATATAACGAGTTCTGACAGCTGCCATCCAACAACTTTGTGTCGAATTCACCTGGAACACCGCAAGATGGGTAAAGTATCGTTATATGAATAACTACACCAGCAACACAGATGTTCAAAAACTTTCACTAATTAGTAATTACGTTCAGGAGATTTATCGATTTGCCTTGTGTTATTCCCCACTTATGAGTGAACCATAACTTTGGTTTTATTTCAGATACTTCACTGCACATTCAAATGGCCGTAGTAACACTCTCATAGAATTTAAACTTTCGCTTAAGTTTTCTTCAGATTTCATTTTTATTTCGTTTCATTATCCTTCAGTTAATGTAAATCAACCGTTCACAAATTTAGCTAACTCTTACATCTTCGGAATATGAGATACCTATTTTCGTCCATCCATTTAACAAATGGGTCGTCCAGTACCTTTAAATTGTATGGCTTTGTGCGCTGTGTTATATTAACGTCACCAGTTTCCACTTTTGATGTAACAGATCGGAGTGCTCCCAATAGGTTCGTCTACTCCCACGTAATGTTAGCAAACATCGGTGAAGTTTAATTCCTAGCGGACCTGAATAAGCTAAATTGCATCAGCGTATTGTTGTGGTGTCAATATATTTAGAAAATGCGTGAAAATGGTACATACCAGCAATCTAGTGAACGAAATCACAAGAATAAACAAATTCAGGAGGTGTGTACCTAACTTTTTCGTAACTATTTGGAAGAGAGTTATTGAAATGTACAAGTCACAGTGCCGTTCAAGGTAGAATAAAAGTGTGTGGAGTTGGAGACGCTGTATGCTTGTATTCAGCAGTAGACGGTTTTGCTATCACATTATTCTGGAAAAAAAGAAATTCCGGTCTGGCAGACGTTAAGCACAATGTAACCAAGAACATTCTGAAAGTTATTTAGAAAACTGTGACGAATACAATTCACATTACTTCTTTAGTTTTGGTGAAATAAATAAAAAATGAAATAAAAACGTGCCTTCTGCAACAGCATTTTCCTCAGCAACATTAGCCCCAAAAGTAAATTTCAACGACATAACAAATCATAGTGCATAAGGGCCAAAGTATAAATAGCAGCGGTGATGAACTCTCTCTCTGAATTTTCAGTCGAACATAAGGCACCATTAATTTCTTTGTTTACTCGTTTGAGGTTACATCCACATGCTAATCAAATGTTGTTTGCCAATGCAGTTCAGTGAATTGCAACATCAGTTTGATTACACTAAGCGTGCTTTGATTTATGTGTCCCACGCAAAGATACTCGCCATGCTTCTGTTATAAGCAGCATATGAGTTTGTTTACATACCTACTACTTCATAAACAGATACACAGATAAGCCAGAATGTTATGGCCGCCGATCTACTGTCGATATAAATCCATTCAGGCGATAGCAGCGACACATGGCGAGGAATGACTGCTAGTCAGACAAACGCATGTTGCATGTTGTATATCACAAGGGCTAGAGCGTGATGGAATGGAGTGTGTTGACCGGTTCGATAACCACAGTTCCGTTTTCCAGTTGATGTGTTGGCTCTCCTATCTCGACACATCTAAACCCGATCGAAGACATCTGGGCATGTGGCGTCAGAGCTCATGGCACCCCTCCCCGGAATTTACGGATTAAGGTGACTTGTGTGTGCAGATGTGATGCCAGCTCCGTCTAAGGGGCAAATGTTGATTACCTTTTAGTTCCTGCGTGTGTAGTGCCATATTACTTGTGGCTCACTGTGTTGAATAGTAGATGTCGGGATTATGGAGACTACTTTGTTGTCCTTAGGAGCAGTGATTTTGTAGTCACTCTAGTTTTTTGAGTGTTATCATTAATGTCATTGATTTTCCTACTCTTTTTAGAATTATACTTAGTGTCAATGATATTTCTGTTAAACGTAGTTGGCAAATGTTAATGTTGCACAAAACAGTTTCTTCCATTTCCATCGACGGAGAGGTAATGACAGATGCAGCTCGCATCGGGGACAGACTCGAACGAGTTTTATTCCGAAGAACCTTCCATTTGTTTCCATTAATCTACTAAGAGGAACCACCGAAATGTAGATCTTGTTGGTCGGAAGAGAATATGAACCACAGTCAACCCCAATGCGAGCCATCTACATTACCACAACGCCAACTGTTGCAAATAAAACAAATAACGAGACTTGTTATATCATCAATCCAAAGGTTTATTCGATTGGTAACTGTGGTTTCAGGTGGTATTGGCCGTGGTATCGCGGACGCACATTTTGGCAGCCGGACGGTCTTCTCCAGACGTCGCGTTGGTGGTCACGCGTCAACACATTCAGCGTCTGGCATGGCGGCTCTCAAGAGCTGCGCGGTGTGATGTACAGACCTCCAAGGTGGGCGCGGAGGACACCGGAGTGATCTGCGACAAATATAAATTTCAAAATTATAAACGTCGCTCTATTATGGTGAGTTGATATGACATCTGTAAAGGAAAGTGCTAAATTATCGTAGGACCACATGCTAACAAGTGGTCAGTTTCTGTATCCATAGAAGGGATGTTTCTATCACGCCACCTCATGAACCCTAGAATACTAATTATCGCAAATATGAAAATTACCGACAGTGAATGTTTGCCTATTTACTCCTCCCGGAGTGTTATCTATTGTGGTGAAATGATCTACTAAATTATTGCATCAGATGGTAGATATCTCACGCAGACGCATGTACTATCCTCACCTGAAATATATTCATTATGGAACGGAGGGAATTGTGACTGTTGCTAAATCTATCCTTACCAAAATAGTAGAGTTTCTTGAAACAAGTTGTGTAAATGTTCAGTTCAAATTCGGAGAGCTTCAAGGGTAAATACGGGACAGAAAAATAAACGATCATGCAGCATAAGAAATTGGATTAAAATACCAAGTATAATCGTGGGAGGCTGAAGGTGAAACTTCGCTGAGAACTTGATAACTGTTATGGGCGGGAGGGGACATAGGAGAACGTTATCTGAAAGGCTCTCCCTCATCTGAAAGTGTAGGCAACGGTATTGTATGTACCATTGATTCTTGAGTTTAAGTATATCCTACCAATACTAGAGCTAAAAGATACGTATGCCGCGAAAGGATTTTGTATCTGATCAGAGTTTACAATTGGTATAAAAGAACAGCAGACTATAGGTACCGAGAAAGTTTATGGGTCGACCATAGAATTTTGTAGCCATGGTGATATATCTAAACTGACACCATTTCAGTAATATTAAAAATCGTAAAACTCTATACTGGAATATTATCTTGAAGACTCCCCTTCTGAAGGGAGCTACCATGTGATCATGAAATGAGAAATACTCTTAGAAACCAAAATCAGTTGTCCCTTAAACACAGATCGAAGTACCACTCACCGTAACAGCACCGCCTTAATCCTCCTCCTGCAGCCGTCTGTGCAACAACTCCACGAAAAAGGCGTCCAGTGTGAACTGACGCTCCTGTTGGAAAAGATCTTATTACTTTCATGTTATCTAAAACGTGAAGTGATTCACAATTTGTGCTAGTTCCTGTCATATACAAATATAACGAATTGTAACATTTACCACAAATTCGCACGGTTCAGGTATCGAAATTAAGAATATAGTAATTCAATTTAGTATCCAACTAACACAATTCGTTTCACATCTCAGATACTATTAATACTAACAAGTAACTAATATCCCATTATCTTTAACATTTTCTGTGTACGACTGGTTAATGATGTGCTTCTGAGGTTATGCCGTGTTGTTGTTCCTGCTTTATGGTCAACATTTCAGTAACTGACCGACCCATCTTCCTCAAGTCGTGTGACGTTCCCTGACTGGTTTGAGTCCAAGCAGCGTGAACACATTAGTGCAAAGTTCGCAGCACATGAAGTTGATCGCTGGGACGTCCGTCGAAGTAATGTGCACAAAATGAACACAACAATTCTGCCTAATACCCGGAAGCAGACCAGTTTCTAGTATCATATTCGAGAGTAAGTTTTCATGTAGTGATAAAACGAGAAATTCGCTTTGAAAGCAAATGCTACTATTCCTACTACTTTGTAATTTACACTCACCGAAACAGAAACAACTTCTTTCTCTTCCTGCAGCCGCTTCTGCATTATCTCCTCAAAAAACGAGTCCAGGGTGAACTGACGCTCCTGTAAGGAAAAGAACTTATTAGTTTGATTAGTCATACAGCATGCTTGGTAATTCAGAGATAGCGCTAGTTCTTTACATGTACATGTGTTACAAATTCTGCAATGTCGTCTTCAACCAGTCGATCGCGTTATCAGCATATTTAGTGCGCCTCTGCCCCAGAATATTTTTCACCATAATTCTTTACAACTGGAGAGGGATGTTACCTTTCTCAAGTCTCTCACATAGTTATTTGCTCAGTGTTAACAAAGACCACACCCAATTTCCCGGAATGATAGATGGTTAGAATCAACTGTCCATGTCTGAGGTCAGTGTTAAGTTTAATGGGCTTCAATACAATTGTCAGAATTGTTTAAACAGCATTCAGGTTCGATTATCAACATTAGCTTTCCTAATGCGACAAGTCCTGATGTATTGTGGTAATAACACGGAGGAGAGGATCTAGGGCCAGTGGGATCCAGGGGAAAGAGCCAGCATAATGCAGCAAAGGAGCCCTGCAGGGAACACAGCGAGAGTCACAGTGTGAGTCTACCCTGCAGGTCAGAGAATATACGACTCTGACTTGCTAAAGGCTTTTTCTAAGGGCATCATACTCAAGTTTTAGAATGACGACTATTGTGAACTGTTGAGTGACTAGCACATCTCACTTCGCTCCAGTGATCAACAAATCCATCCATCCATCAGTGACATTCATTGCCGCCGGTATTTTGTATCTGATCACGATCCAGAAGAATAGTATGCTAACCACATGCTCCTCCATACAGTGACGTCTATTGTCTGACGATGACAAGGCGGTCGATCGGTACCTTTGGAACTTCAGAGGAGTGATTGGACGGAGTTAGTTAGTTTGGTGGTATTTTATATAATCGTCACAATCATCACTCGGGCAGAGATGCCTATCTAAGACGTGTTATTTACAATGACGTGTCACATGGGATGTTTATAGCAAAAAAATATTCATTTACAGTAAATCGTGACAGTCTGTAATATCAACTGACCACGTTACATACAATCAGTTAGCTCTCAGACTTTACTGCTTTGCGTGCTATGTCACTGCAATATAACGTGGCTCACCTTTACAGTACCCCGAACAGCGACCAAGTTGTTCTCCAGTCGCAGACCCTCGTCTTTCTCCCCTCCCAAACACCGGGAGAAAAACTTCTTCATGCGGCGGAACATTGCTGTAACGATAACAAACAGCACATTAGACATGACCAGACCGTGTCTACGAGTAAGTTTTGCAGTAATGTCTCACAACTCGATAGCAAGAAAAACCTGTAACCGTGACGACATGTCTGTAACCTTGGCTTTTGTAAAAAAGCAGCTGCTTGTATCAAAAACTACATGCACGGTCTATATAATTGATTGAGCTTATACATTTATTACTAGTCGAGAATTAGTTACTTTAATTTTGTGTCAGTAATTCGCAGAGCGTGAATCATAACAATAACAGTTATTGAAGTTTAGCAATCGCGGGTTCGTTACGTGGTACTTTTACTCTGAAGAGAATAAATTTGTTTTGATAGCAACTAGCTGAAGGCTTATCTATCAGACTAAATTTAATTAGCAAGTCATTATAATACTACAATAGTTTCAGATATACAGCTGCTTCGCCGGCCGGTGTGGCCGTGCGGTTCTAGGCGCTTCAGTCTGTAACCGCGTGATCGCTACGATCGAAGGTTCGAATCCTGCCTCGGACATGGATGTGTGTGATGTCCTTAGGTTAGTTAGGTTTAAGTAGTTCTAAGTTCTAGGGGACTGATGACCACCGATGTTAAGTCCCATAGTGCTCGGAGCCATATGAACCATTTTTTGCACAGCTACTTCAGATATTACAACTTCAGATTTTGTCATCTATTACAGCATGATATGCGGAATATCTTCCCCTGGGGCAGGAACAAGAATTGGTTTTTTATGTGTGTTGGTGGTAGGATGAAGTTACTAAATAATAAACTACACTACGATCTGATGGCTATACCTTCCGCGGTATATGACGTGAATACGATTTTTACTGCTATCCATATTACCGATACAGTATATTCTCTCAGGGCTGCACTGTCCCTTCTTTGTGTCAGTCATCGAGAACCCTACATCTAAATTGCCATGTGAGCTAAACAGTAACGTGTACGACGTACTAACTATATTTGTGCTTGAAATTTACCCACCGGTTTCTACATGAAGAAAACTTAAAAATGCTTACAAACAGCTAATATGTTTAACATTCGACAGTGCTCCAAGATATTAACTGTACTTCCTTAAGTGACAGGAAAAGATAATATTTTTGCTACAAATCCATGTCGACTCAGTATGACACTACACAACCGGAACCTGTTTACGACTTTTCTTTCTCACCGACGGCAGAGGATAAAAGCATGAACCAACGATAGGACATACCGTATGTATGTGTAATCGAAATGGAGAGTGATAGGTGACACCATTCTATTTGTGAAACTAAGCTATAAATTTGAGAATACATCATTCCAGCAGTTGAACATTGGCAAAAACTCAGTGAGAATATCTCTCTCTACAAGTCAAGCATTTTCGGAACTTTCTGAAGTTGCATCACATATTGAAAAAATTTGCAGGAATGGCTCTTGCCTCTTGGTGGGTATAGTCTATATACCTCGCTTCTGAAACAGAGCGTTCGCTTCATTCAAAGCTTCTAAAGCTCCCCAAGAACTTGTTCTCGAAACACAAAATCCAACACTATAACGCCTGAATCAAAATTATAGAATCTTTTACTCAAGAAACTAATTCGTTTCGATACTTCAACTACTCCAGAGAATACGGAAGTCATTATTATGCAATGGTTCACCACAGTTAAGCTGATTTTTGTTAGCAAACCCTGCGATCAACATTAGGCAGCAACCTCGATAACTGCAGAGAACAACGTTTACTGGAACATCGATATCAATGGTTAAACAAGAACTGCAATGAAAATTTTCAGTAATTTGAATCTATGTAAGACGAAATTATCATGTTATAGCACTGACAAATATGCAGCGGAGTCTTGATTGTTGAAAACGTCCGTACAGTTAATAAACTCCCAAGTGATCTAACAGTTAACATAACTCAGAGATAGTGCTTTAATTTCCTTAAGCAACAGGGAAGTAAGAATCTCATATTATGGTGCCAAGTCAACTCTGTATAGCTCTACACAGTTGTAACCAGTTTCTAACGTGTTTTCTTCTTCGCAGACGGAAGATAAGTCTAGCAGTATAACCCTGCAGCGATCATAGGCAATATGTAAGTGTAATCGACGAAACAGGAGGGTCGGTTACACTGTTTTCATTGTGAAAGTAAAAATTAATGTAACTAGAGACCGCTCCGAGTCTACCACAACAACCACAGATAAATTTTACTAACAGTCCGATTATATTATTGGAGAAGGCGATAACAAGATAGACTATTACGGTCGAGACCAAAAATAAAAAAAAATAATTGTAGCGGAGGCGTTGTGCAGCTTTAATGAATGTTAACAACTGTATTGTGCAATAGACAACTACGACGGTACGTTTCATTAGGGACCATCGAATTTGGTCTAAAATCGGCCCATCATCGGTCCCGAAAACCGTCTCAGCTATGCTTTCACGTATATTGCAATAGCAGTTATCAAACGTAGATAGCTCGACCATTGGTATTATCTGTATGGACATTACATTGGTAAAAATGTCTATGAAGTTAAGTGGACATAATGGACATGACAAGTTAATGTCAATGACGGAACACTGTACATCTGGAATTGCTATTCCTATTACGCAAGTTCATAGTTGAGATCGTTTTTAGGCTTGATGATGGTCTGATCCTCGACCGAAACATACATTCTCTCATAAAATGTACCGTTATAGCTGTGATTGCAAAATGCAGTTCTTTCGAAGAGCATATAAAATGAAAGTAACGTCACTGCTGCAGAAACTGACAGGGCAGAAACAAAATGTAAAAGTTTATAAAGCTAAGATCAATATAACGAAAAAATCGAATAATATCTTACACACATTCCTCTAGAATAAACTCAACGGAAATATAACGAAGACACAAAATTTGATTCCAATAATTCGCTTAATCTACACAGATTAAACGAAGACAAGGATACCAATCACACATCCACAAAATAACAACATAATAGAAAAATAACATGCACAAATTCTTCCAGAATGAACCAAAAGAAAATGTACCCTGCACCTATATAGCCCTAACAAAGACAGCAATATCACACACATCCACATAAAACGACATAATCGATAAATAACACACTGGAACTATTCCATAATAAACCAAAAAAATGTAAACCCCCAAAAAAACAAAAAAAAAAAGACGCACAAGAAAACTCTATATAACTACGACTTTATGGAAAATTAACACACACAAATTCCTCAAGAATAAACAGAACGAAAATAAATTCAAAAATTTGGTATCACACTACAAACGAACGTTAACAGGTCAAAAAGTACCATAGGACAAAACGAATCATACATCAAAAGCGCGAGACACTGGCAACAACAATAAGAACCCTACAAAACAATCGATTGCATATACGCTCCCCTTCAGCGGCGTCACATTCGAAAAAAAGCAGCCAACTATTAATAAGTTAAAAAATTATGACTAACATTACTATTCGTTCCTCTCAGGACAACTTCTACAATGTACTTAGGTTCACGGCTAACAGCACCATAGACAATTCTCCCATATTACAAAAATAGCTAAAGAATAGCAACAATCAACATGATAAAAATTATCATTGATCACTTCACTCACAAAAATTTTTCTTCTGCTCTTAAGGTACTGCCTAACCTCACCATCGTATATCGTGCGAAATAGAGAAAAAACAGTTAAATATATGTCAGAAAAAAAAGAAACATTAGTCGCTAATAGTTTCTCAATTGATAATATAACCTGTGGCCTCAAGTTACCCCCTCCCCCCAATAAACAACACCATCGTATATCACGACATGTTTGGAATAAACAGCATATTTTACAAACTTTATAAATTACATTAGTAACTAACACAAACACAGATAGCATTTAATAACAGACCGCTTACACGCTCTGCAACGTAAAGTCATGACGTCAAGAGGACGTCATGGGTGAAACCACACGGATAGAATCTGAAAGAGCACTTGACAAAGTTGTCACTGTTGAACTAAGCTGTTAATTTGGGCATACGTGATGAAAGCACATGAACTTAAAAAAATTAAGTGTAGAGGTCTAACTCTACAACTAACCACCTGACGTTTGAAACCCCATAAAAAATTAAAACCAAATGCTATTTCACATTATTACTGTTAAGAACTTCATATTCCGTAATCACACCACACCCCTCCACATGCTTCAATTTTCCAGTACTTCTCCACTAATACACATTCATTTATTAGCTTTTACGATATTCTTACTCGAGATGACTGTGTATACTCAATAAATATACAAAGGTAAATCAATAGCTCATACCTACTGCGGGTACGATGCAGCTGGCCTCTGAAGCCGGCGTTCGCTTCGCTGAGAGCTTCTAAAGCTCCTCAAGAACTTTAAAATGTTTCGCTAGATGTGCTCGAAACACAAAATACAACACTGCAATACTTAATTCACAACAGAAACTTCGTACACTCAATAACTCGCAGAACGAATTCGTATGAATACTTCGAGTACTCTAGAGAATACGGAAGTAATTGCTAGGCAACGGTCCACAATGGTTCAAGAGACATGGCATTGTTGTTAGCATACACTGTGATGAACATTAAGTAGCAACCCCGGTAACTACAGAGCACATCACTATATAGAGACGTCGATATCCTAGGTTAAATAAGAACAGCATTTAAATTTTAAACAATTGAAATCTTTGTAAGACGAAATAACCATGATTTGGGATCGAAAGATATCCAGAAGTATGTAAATAATGATACCGCCCGAATAGCCTATAGATTCCCATTGGAATTCTTATTTAGCAGTTCGAGGTGCGTGAGAAGAGTAATGAGACTGACAATACTCTGAGGGATCTGGCCGCGCTGTGTTGTTCTACTGCTGTAAAGAACGGTTTGCAATCTCTTCTAGTTGCTGAGTACGCCGTCACATGGTTTTTGAAAGCGCCATCGGGGAAGTTGTGTTTTCGTTGCGTGTTGTAAAAGGGGAAAAGTGTAATTTAGAGCAATGTTATGCCATCAAGTGTTAAACTTGGGGCACCAGCGAGAGTGATCCTATTAGAATTGAAACAACTCTATGGGGAACATTCCTTATCAGTAGTCCAAGTTTCTGTGTGGTACACAAATCATTTCTGGAAGGCCGTGAACACGTTGAAGATGGACGTCGTTCAGGGGAGACCTTCACCTTATGAAATCGACGAAAACGTCGAACGTATGAGTTCTCTTGTGACATCAGACCGGTGTGTAAAAATAAAGGTGATGGATGACATGGTTAAACATTTTCAGCACGCATCAAATTTGCATCGGAGTTTTGCACGTGCGAAAGATTTATGCCAAACGGTGCCATAAAACCTCACAACTGAGCAGGAGGAGAATGGAAGAAACGTGTGCGTTGTCCTCTTGCGAGAATTGCCCATGGGCACGAATGGTACAGTTGTATAATCACAGGTTATGAATCCTGAATTTCAAAGTACGATCCTGAGACCAAGTGGCAGAGTGAGGAGTGGAACACTGTGGAATCTCCTCGACTGAAATGAGCTCGAATAATGAAGTCAAAGGCGGAAGCAAAACTGATTTGCTGTTATGACAGATTTGCTTTTTTCCATATAGATTTGTTCATCCAGGACGAACCGTCAAACAGCTGTGTTACAACGATGTCCTGGAAAAGCTCAGGAAAGAGGTGAATCGCCGGCCTGAGTGGCCGTGCGGTTCTAGGCGCTACAGTCTGGAACCGGGCGACCGCTACGGTCGCAGGTCCGAATCCTGCCTCGGGCATGGATGTGTGTGACGTCCTTAGGTTAGTCAGGTTTAATTAGTTCTACGTTCTAGGCGACTGATGACCTCAGAAGATAAGTCGCATAGTGCTCAGAGCCATTTTTGAAAGAGGTGAATCGAGTAAGATCAAACATTGCAGATTGGACGGCGCATCATGATAACGCCCCATGCCACATGGCCACTTCCATCACGGATTTTTTGACTTCAAAAGGCATTCCTGTTGTTCCACAGCCCCCCCCCCCCCTCCCCATTCACAGAATCGTGGTAACTGTGACTTGTTTTTTTTCCAATTTCGGAAAATGTCTTAAAGGATTTCATTTTGGGACTCTGGAGAATATTTAAGAGCATTTGACCGACATGGGAAATGCCCTACCAGTTGAATGCTTTCTACGCTTCTACCGACACCGAGGAACAACGACTTCGCCGGCCTATAGCTGCCGATGGGAACTAATTTGCAGGAGACATTATTGTCGTTTGAAAGAAATAAAACCTTGGTATATTAGAAATCAGTCTCACTGCTTTTCTCACACGCCTCCTACTCCAAGATATTGATTCACATATGTTGCGTAACAGAAGAGAAAACCTCTTTTGTTAAGCTGCCAGCTTCCCTCGATACGATGCAATGCACTTGCCAGGAGTTCCAAAATAAATTTTTCTTCACACACTGAAAAAAATTCCAGCAACACTAATCTCCAGCATCGCAGGGAGTACGAGTGCGTAATTCACAAGAGAGAAAGATTGCTTACACCGTCATCATTGTGGAACTAAGCAATTAGTTTGATAATACATGATGCATGGGCACGAACTTCGCCAAAAACAAAGTACAGATATCTGCCTCTACAAGTAAATGTCCAACCTTTGAAACTGCATAAAAAAGTAAAACAATGATCTATTTCACACTGCATACCGTTAATAGCGGCATGTTCTGAGATGATACCACACTCCAGCACCCGCATCAATTTTCCAGTAATTCTCCGCTATATGCTCAGCCATTAACAAGTTTATACGATATTCTAACCGCAAATGATTCTGTATGACAAATAAATAGGTGGCAGTTAAATCAACGGCTCATACCTCTTGCAGCACAACGCAGCTCGCCTCTGAAGCTGGGCGTTCGCTTTTCTGAAAGCTTCTAAAGCTCCTCAAGAACTTTAAAATGTTGCGCTAGATGTGCTCGAAACACAAAATGCAAGACTGCAATACTTAATTCAGAAATGAAGCTCCTTACACTCAATAACTCGCAGAACGAATTCGTATGGATACTTCGATTACTCCAAAGAATACGGAAGTAATTGCTACGCAACGGTCCACAACGGTTTACGTGAGATGGCATTGTTGTTTACATACCCGAGATTCTCCCCTGGTAGCTGAGTGGTCAGCGCGACGAAAGTCATACCTAAAGACGCGAGTACGATTCACGAATGTGTCGGGAGATTTTCTCCGCTCAGGGACTGGGTGTTGCGTTGCCCTTATCATCGTTATTTCATCCCCATGGACACTCAAGTCGCCGAAGTGGCGTCAACTCAAGAGACTTGCACCAGGCGAATGGGAGGCCCTAGCCACACGGCATTTCCATTTTAACAGTAAACCGAAATCCCAGTAAAGCAATAACGTTTAGCAACGTGGATATAAATGTTAGACAACCACTGTAACAAAATATTATATAAGTCAATTGTACATTACAACTTTTCATAAAATAGCATCGAAGCATAACGACGTCGAATGCTGACGCCCTCGATCCCGCTTTTAGTCGTGTATTGAAATGTTATGTCACGCGTAAAAATTGATTCCTTGAGCGCATGTGACTTCCACCAGATTCGACGTCCGTTTGTGTGATTCCACTAATTGTTTCCCAGTGTAGTGATTTTCTATATTGAAACCTGGTTGTCAAGGGAAGGCCGTAATCATTTACTATTGGTTGCCTTTAACAGTTACAGACATTTATTATTAAAGAAGTAGTTCCAGACTCAACAATAAATTAAAAAATACCACGCCTTATTAATGAAGGCATAAACGACAGTGTAAATAATAGTGTTTTCATTGCGTTACAATTTAGCAAATCACAATAAAATGCTGATACTGATAACGTTTAAAAAGAAAAAAACAAGGCACTGTGATGATGACTGAAGGCCTCACACTCCAAGAAAGACAGTAAATTAAGAATGTTTAAGAACTCGCTGCAATTACAACTTACAGGTACTGAGATATTAAACGTAAGAGCCCACAAACACAGTAGAATGTATCAGACGCCACGAATGGCAGAAAATAAGGTTTTAAGGCTTACTGCTAAAACAGAAATATCGAATTAATTTTTCACAGCAAATGACCACAATCATGACTGAAGGCCTTGCACGCCAGGAACGGCAATTATATAAAATATTTAGAAACCTACTGTAAAACAGCAAATGAAAGCAAAGGTTAATTAAAAGAAACAAGCAATTGACCACGAAATAGGTGAAATAATATGATGGTAATCTTGTAACACAACCCTTACACTGATACGGTCTGGCCTGCAACGGAGGGTGGAAACCCACAAACAGCACCAACGCGAGCAGCAGCACGGGTCATATACCCTTCGATTAATCTCCTCATCGCGGAAATGGAAGACTTGCCAATGGGACGGATCACATGTCTCATACATATTTTTATTGGCCTCGTCCATGTTTTTTACTACTTTGTTAATACAATCAAATTATAAATTGAACGAGTGTCCTTTTTATACAGGGTGGTCCATTGATAGTGACTGGGCCAAATATGTCAAAAAATAAGCATCAAACGAAAAAAACTACAAAGAATGAAACTCGTTTAGCTTGAAGGGGGAAACCAGAGGGCGCTATGGTTGGCCCGCTAGATGGCGCTACCATAG
The DNA here is from genome assembly GCF_021461395.2 of Schistocerca americana. Lineage (NCBI taxonomy): Eukaryota > Metazoa > Arthropoda > Insecta > Orthoptera > Acrididae > Schistocerca > Schistocerca americana. The sequence continues at coordinate 547,255,546 of NC_060124.1, read as the reverse complement.
GTCAAACGGATATCAACTGCGTTTTTTAAATAGGAACCCTCATTTTTATTACATATTCGTGAAGTACGTAAAGAAGCATGAATGTTTTAGTTGGGCCACTTTTTTCGCTTTGTGATAGATGGCGCTGTAATAGTCACAAACGAATAAGTATGTGGTATCACGTAACATTCTGCCAGTGCGGACGGTATTTGCTTCGTGATAGATTACCCGTGTTGAAATGGACCGTTTACCAACTGTGGAAAACGTCGATATAGCGTCGATGTATGGCTATTGTGTTCAAAATGTCCAATGAGCGTGTGCTATGTATGCTGCTCGGTATCCTGTCGACATCATCCAAGTGTCCGGACCATTCGCCAGATAGTTGCGTTATTTAAGGTAACAGGAAGTGTTCAGCCACATGTGTAACGTCAACTACGACCAGCAACAAATTATGAAGCTCAGGTAGGTGTTTTAGCTGCTGTTGCCGCTAAACCGCACATCAGTAGCAGACAAACTGCTCGAGAATCGGGACTCTTAAAAACGTCTGTGTTGAGAAGGCTACATCAACATTGATTGCACCCGTACCATATTTCTATGCACCAGGAATTGCATAGCGACGACTTTGAACGTCGTGTACAGTTCTGCCACTGGGCACAAGAGATATTACGGAACGATGACAGATTTCTTGCACTCGTTCTATTTAGCGACGAAGCGTCATTCACCAACAGCGGTAACGTAAACTGGCATTATATGCACTATTGCGCCATGTCTCACAAAGCGAAAGCAGTGGTCCAACAAAAAAATTCGTATTTCATTACGTACTGTACGAATATGTAATAAAACTGGTGGTTCCTATTTTAAAAAACGCAGTTGACATCCGTTTGACCTATGGCAGCGCCATTTAGCAGGCCAACCATAGGGCCATCTGGTTTCCCCCTTCAAGCTAGACAAGTTTCGTTCTTTGTAGTTTTTTCGTTTGACGCTTATTTTTTGAGATATTTGGCCGGTCACGATCAGTGGACCACCATGTATATATTAATTGAAGTTCTCCTAAAAAGAATCATTTTAAAAGGCGAACTTCAAAATAAGCTAGGCTGGGATTGAGAACACAGGCCCAACATGCTGCCTTGAAAGGTACTCTTCCGTTCTGGAACTTTTCCTTGAATTCCCAGGCGGAAGGATACTAGCCGGAAGGTAAGATGCTGCATAGATTCTCTGTAAGGTCACCAATGCGATGTCGAGGCAGGTGTGGAAGCAGAGGAGGGAGGAAGTCTCCTTGTCACCGAGTCCTGCCTGCTGTTTCGACGTCCTAGGCTACCAACTTCAGGTCAAGCTTGATCAGATCACAGCTGGAGCTTTTCGCAGCAGCTGGCGTCATATTAAATTACCCACGGAGATGACGTAAATCGTAACTATAGGTACCTGTCGTTAGATAAGATTAGAAAAGTCTACATTTCAACAACATTGGTTTGTAGCATTATGTTACAGTCTGTTAAGCAGATAATCTCCTGCTCACTCTCCATTGCCACCATACGCCTACCGTCATATCACTCAGTTATCCTTTCAAAGCGGACGTTCTACAATACAGTACCGTGCAGTGGAGAGCTTCACTCTTTATCACAATGCATGCATGTTTCACGTTGGAAAGCAACAAGTAATTTTTAACGTTATCAATGTTAGACGATCTGTTTCAGTAACTAACGAAAGTATAAATAGTTTTATCGTTTCAAATTTGTTCGGTGGTTCGGAAAGTAAGTATCAGTCTACGCCACAGGGTTCTATCTTAGGACTGTCAAGAGCATTTTTTTTTTTTTTTTTTTTTTACATTTACCGCTTCTTTCAAGTTCGACAATGATTTCTGTTAAAGTGATAAATACGAGGTTAGTCTATGGCTTGTATTCCATGTTAAACTGAAGAGCCACCTGTAACAGCCTCGCTAAATCAATTAAAAGAATGGAGGAAGCAACACGTCCAACGTACTACGGTGTTCGAACCAGCTTTCGTATTGATGATTCGAGTTTTACTATTGCATTTATACATTACATCGATTATCCTTGTATACTTCAGTAATATTTTTAAATACATTTGAGTGATTATCTGAGTATACACTCCTTTCCCCTCAGAGCGAAGGAATAAAATTACGCTAAACAAAATTACCTTCTTTTTAGATTAAATAACGCAATGGGATTATGTGTTAGATAATACTCTGGAAAGCATAAATAAAAATTTTATTCCTTATCTTCTTTTTGCTAAAAACATTAAATCAGTCATACAAGACATACTGTTGTTGTTGTTATGGTTTTCAGTCCGAAGATTAATTTGATGCTGCTCCCCCCCCCCCCCCCCCTACTCTCACATAGCTGCAAAACTACTGTAAATTGCATCCAGAAAAACCGGTTGATGTCTCAGGTAGGGTCCTATCAACCAATCCCAGATATATCCTGGTATAAAACATGTGGAAACAAAATACAATATCTGTCGCCTAAAGGGACACAATTTTTTTTTTCTCAGATATCGATGTCCGAAGCCTCATGTCATATCTGCCAAAACGCGGCAGTGTCTGACGACGCAATAAATGCATCAGTTTCTCTTTAAGGGGACCTGGACGTGCACGGGCTGCATTTTCATAGCTCGCTCTCAGTGCACATTACTCTTCATCTACAATGAATAACATTAACTCAAGCTGTATAAGGATATTTATTAAAATATCTCCTACAGTTTAAGAATTACAGTATTTTGCCTAATAGGTGTTTTTATAATACATTTCCCATTCAGGTACCATTTTCGGTCCATCATCAGGCTAACAGCATTCAGACTGTGACAGACTGCTGTTAACAATCACAGGAACACATTATGCCTCTCGTTTTGTAGTTTGGAGTATATCGGAGGAAATAGGAAAACCCTTATTATACCACATTATTATTTTGTCTAAAAAATACTGCTAAAATTATATACAGAATGACAAACATAGGTCATTTCTGCGCTGTATTACGCACAATACAAAGATGCTATCCCATTCTTCACTTGAGGGAAACTTGGTGAACATGGATGAAACCATTGAGAAGTTATATGTACCTAGTGTTCTGAAAACGTAGTTTCGAGAAAATGGGAAAAGAATATTCACAGTGTTTTTGACGCACCGTATGCCTCTTTCAGAACATTCCAGCAGCATAATCTTCCTGGCCAGCTGCTTCTTTATCATCTGTAGACTTCTTCAGGGGCCTTTTCCTTACACTGGCTTCAACTACTCGCTGACAATCTATGGCAGTCAGAGCAGCTATCCTATTATTTGCTCGCTGGATGCCTAATTTGTCCATTACTTTTATCCTGATGGTTACACCATCATTGAAACACGTGACAGCATCCATCGCACCCATTTTGAGTACTGTCCATCCAACAAACACGGTTTTTGGCACTCGTTGCCACACGCAGATGTTGAAACTCTCATTAGGGTTTTGCGTGCGGCCATGTAGACATTTGCTGAGTAATTTTGTATCTGAAAGGTCCCTGCATATTGGCTTTATTGTTTCCATGACTGTGGCAGGCAAGAAATGTATATGGTGCTATTCCTTGCCTGTCGCATGAGCGTGGCTGGTTTGCAGACATTTGTTCAAAGAGCGTTTAAGACCAAATCAACAACTGAAAAGTAGATAAAAAATACATTTTTTGAAACGAGATAAAATTGTCTTTCAGATGGTGACAAGAATTGTTTTCGAAAATTTCAGACATTTCAAGTCCATGTCCACTTAACAATTAGACATATCAAGTACACTTTTTAAAAAATTAAAGAAAATACGACTCAACAAGAAGGAATTATACCAATGGCGCGGAAATCAGTAGATATGATGTTCATGTACAGACAAATGAAGGAGTCCCATTTCAAAAACTGAATGGTTTATTCACGAGAAAGAGCTACACAAATTGAGCAAGTCGGTAAGAAAATTATCTATGTCGGGCCCTTATGCAAGTAGCTGTTCGGCTGGCATTGATTGATAGACTTGTTGCAAGTCATCCAGAGGGATATAGTGCCAAATTCGGTCCAATTGGTGCTATAGATGAGCAAAAGTCAGAGTTGTTTGTAGGGCCCTGCCCATGTTGTTGTTGTTGTGGTCTTCAGTCCTGAGACTGGTTTGATGAAGCTCTCCATGCTACTCCATCGTGTACAAGCTTCTTCGTCTCCCAGTACCTACTGCAGCCTACATCCTTGTGAATCTGCTTAGTGTATTCATCTCTTGGTCTCCCTCTACGATTTTTACCGTCCACGCTGCCCTCCAGTACTAAATTGGTGATCCCTTCATGCCTCAGAACATGTCCTACCAACCGATCCCTTCTTCTAGTCACGTTGTGCCACTAACTCCTCTTCTCCCCAATTCTATTCAATACCTCCTCATTAGTTATGTGATCTACCCATCTAATCTTCAGCATTGTTCTGTAGCACCACATTTCGGAAGCTTCTATTCTCTTCTTGTCTAAAATATGTTTCACTTCCATACATGGCTACACTCCATACAAATACTTTTAGAAACGACTTCCTGACACTTAAATCTATACTCGATGTTAACAAATTTCTCTTCTTCAGAAACGCTTTCCATGCCATTGTCAGTCTACATTTTATATCCTCTCTACTTCGACCATCATCAGTTATTCTGCTCTCCAAATAGCAAAACACCTTTACTACTTTAAGTGTCTCATTTCCTAATCTAATTTCCTCAGCATCACCCGACTTAATTCGACTACATTCCATTATCCTCGTTTTGCTTTTGTTGATGTTCGTCTTACACCCTCCTTTCAAGACACTATCCATTCCGATCAACTGCTCTTCCAAGTCCTTTGCGGCCTCTGACAGAATTACAATGTCATCGGCGAACATCGAAGTATTTATTTCTTCTCAATGGATTTTAATTCCTACTCCGCATTTTTCTTTTGTTTCCTATACTGCTTGTTCAATATACAGATTGAATAGCATCGGGGAGAGGCTACAACTCTGTCTCACTCCCTTCCCAACCACTGCTTCCCTTTCATGTCCCTCGACTCTTATAACTGCCATCTGGTTTCTGTACAAATTGTAAATAGCCTTTCGCTCCCTGTATGTTACCTCTGCCACCCTCAGAATTTGAAAGAGAGTATTCCAATCAACATTGTCAAAAGCTTTCTGTAAATATACAAACACTAGAAACGTAGGTTTTGCCTTTCCTCCATCTTTCTTCTAAGATAAGTTGTAAGGTCAGTATTGCCTCACGTGTTCCAGTATTTCTACGGAATCCAAACTGATCTTCCCCGAGGTTGGCTTCTACCAGTTTTCCATTCGTCTGTAAACAATTCGCGTTAGTATTTTGCAGCTGTGACTTATTATACTGATAGTTCGGTAAATTTCACATCTGTCAACACCTGAATTCTTTGGGATTGGAATTATTATATTCTTCTTGAAGTCTGAGGGAATTTCACCTGTCTCATACATCTTCCTCATCAGATGGTAGAGTTTTGTCAGGACTGGCTCTTCCAAGACTATCTGTAGTTCTAATGGAATGTTGTCTACTCCAGTGGCCTTGTTTCGACTTAGGTCTTTCAGTGCTCTGTCAATCTCTTCACGCAGTATCGTATCTCCCATTTCATTTTCACCTGGATCCTCTTCCATTTCCATAATATTGTCCTCAAGAACATCCGCCCTGTATAGACCCTCTATATACTTCGTCCACCTTTCCGATTTCCCTTCTTTGCTTATAACTGGGTTTCCATCTGAGCTCTTGATATTCATGCTAGTGGTTCCCTTTTCTTCAAAAGTTTCTCTAATTTTCCTGTAGGCAGTATCTATCTTACCCCTAGGGAGATAGGCCTCTACATCCTTACATTTGCCCTCTAGCCATTCCGGCTTAGCCATTTCGCACTTCCTGTCGATCTCAATTTTGAGAGGTTTCTATTCCTTTTTGCCTGCTTCATTTACTGCATTTTTATATTTCCTCCTTTCATCGATTAAGTTCAGTATCTCTTCTGTTACCCAAGGATTTCTACTAGCCTTCGTCTTTTTACCTACTTGATAGTCTGCTGCCTTCACTATTTCATCGCTCAAAGCTATCCATTCTTCTCCTACTGTATTTCTATCCCCCATTCCCGTCAATTGTTCCCTTATGCGGGTGGACATTATCTTGCTGAAATGCAAGTCCAAGATGCCTTGCCATGAAGGGCAAAAAATATCGTCAACGTACCGCTCTGCTGTAAGGGTGCAGCGGATTACAACGGAAGTGGCCTTGCTATGAAATGAAATCCCACCCCAAGATATCATATCTGGTTGTCGGACTGTATGGTGGCCAACAGTCACATTAGTAGCCCACTTTTATCTGGGGTCTGGCTGGTCACCGGGGCTCACCTAGAAGCCAGAATCATCACTGAAGACAATTCTGCTCCAGCCAACGCTCTCCCCGGCCGAATGTACCCAGCACACTGCGAACCATCTTCTGGTTGTACATACGTCGATGGTAGTCGGCTTAAGGGGCGCCATGAAGTCAGACTTTCGTCTCTCTAGGTCACCCGTACTTATAAACTCTGTGTTCGGCGATGGTCCGCTCATTTTTGCCAGCATCGTTGAATAGTTTCCTATTCATATGTTGATCGATTGGCCAATTACTCCAACCAGCTTCTTTGAACTCAACTACATTTCTTCTATCAAATACTGTCATCTGCTGACATTGTCCACGAGCCTGTTTGCAAGGCATAGTTACTGTCAAACTGAGTACATGGAATGAAATCCTCAAATACGTTATGTGCTGGTATCATCATGACCCCTGTTTACTATTCTTGCCAGGTGTGCGGTGACATTGTGCTCCAGCAGTCACACATTCATTCATCGGTCGCCGAAGCTTGCAGTTCTTCATTTTCCGTCGATACCCCTGTGAATAACCATTTGTGACCAATTTGAGTCGTTTTCGTGTGTTAGACTGTATATTAGATGTTAAGAACGAAAGAGAAGCGGAATGCTTATAATAAACGTTTAGAATCAGAAATGTGTGCTAGTTACCGTCTACGACTCACTGAAAATGGTTATTTTAAAGCATTCAATTAGGCTCGTTTTCAGTCGTATTACAATGATCATGTCATCGTTGTGTACATGAAATACCTCTATGACGACCTGAACTCTGATGAGGACACTTATAATAATGTGTCTGAATTTCGGTGTAGGAAGAGCTGCCGTTCTCCGTCAAATAATGAAACCAGATACGTTAGTGGTATTGGACGTTGAAGTTTGGATTAAAGTAGACTATCTAACTCATATCAACAGTAGTCCATTGTGTGCAGGTTGGATGTTGGGCAGGCCAATCGATTTCTGCCATGGTACATAAAACAGCTAAAAACACAAGACATTGTAGAAAACATTGGATATCAAAGGAGATATTGGACATATTTGATTAAACAAAAAAATATAAAAATGCCGAAAATGAAGTAAGCAAAAGGGAATAAAGACGTCTAAGGAATGAGACGGACAGAAAGTGTAAAATGGATAGGTCGGAATGACTAGAGAACAATTGCAAGCCCATAGAAACATGTGTAACTAGGGGAAAGGTAGATACCGCCTATAAGAATATCAAAGAGAGCTTTGAATATAAGAAAACCAGCTGCATGAAATCGAGAGCTCAGATGGGAGGGCAAGGAAGGGAAACCTGTAAGGTGGAAGGAGTATATAGACATCTACATGTACATGGATTCTCTGCCAATCACATTTAAGTGCCTGACAGACGGTTCAACGAACCACATTCACAATTCTCTACTATTCCAATCTCGTATAGCGCGCGGAAAGTATGAACACCTATATCGTTCCGTACGAGCTCTGACTTCCCTTATTTTATTGTGGTGATCGTTCCTCCCGATGTAGGTCTGTGTCAACAAAATATTTTTGCATTCGGAGGAGAAAGTTGGTGATTGGAATTTCGTGAGAAGGTTCCGTCGGAACGAAAAACGCTTTTCTTTTAATGATTTCCAGCCTAAACCCTGTATCATTTCTGTGACACTCTCTCCCACATTTTGCGATAGTACAAAACGTGCTGCCTTCCTTTGAACATTTTCGATGTACTCCGTCAGTCCTATCTGGTAAGGATCCCATACCATGTAGTAGTACTCTGAGAGAGGACGGACAAGTGTAGTGTAGGCAGTCTCCTTAGTAGGGCTGTGTCTTTCCAATGAAACGCAGTCTTTGGTTAACCTTCCCCACATTTTCTATGTGTTCTTTCCAATTTAAGATGTTCGTAATTGTAATTCCTAGGCTTTTAGATTATACTGATTTATAGTGTAACCGAAGTTTAACGAGTTCCTTTTAGCACTCATGTGGATGACCTCACACTTTTCGTTATTTAGGGTCAACTGCCACTTTTCGTACCATTGAGATATTACTTCTTCTAAATCGTTTTGCAGTTTGCTTTTGTCTTCTGATGACTTTATTAGTCGATAAACGACAGCGTCATCTGCAAACAACCGAAGCCATCTTCTCAGATGGTCTCCCAAATCGTTTATATAGATAAGGAACAGCAAAGGGCCTATAATACTACGATGGGGAACGCCAGAAATCACTTCTGTTGTACTCGATGACTTTCCGTCAGTCACTACGAACTGTGACCTCTCTGACAGGAAATCACAAATCCAGTCACGTAACTGACACGATATTCCATAAGCACGCAATTTCACTACGAGTCGCTTGTGTGGTACAGTGTCAAAAGCCTTAAGGAAATCCAAAAATACGGAATCGATCTGAAATCCCTTGTCAATAGCACTCAGCACTTCATGTGAATAATAAGCTAGTAGTGTATCACAGGAACGATGTTTCCCAAGCACATGTTGACTGTGTGTTACTAAATCGTTTCCTTCGAAGTAATTCATAATGCTCGAACACAATATATGTTCTAAAATCCTGCTGCATATCGACGTTAACGTAATGGGCCTGTAATTTAGTGGATTACTCCTACTACCTTTCTTGAATATTGATGTGACCTGTGCAACTTTTCAGTCTCTGGGTACGGATATTTCGTCGAACTAACGGTTGTATATGATTGTTAAGAATGGAGCTAATAGATCAGCCTACTCCGAAAGAAACATAACTGGTATACAGACTGGGCCAGAAGACTTGCTTTTATTAAGTGATTGAAGTTGATCCACTACACCGAGGATATTTACTTCTACGTTACTCATGTTAGCAGCTGTTCTCGATTCGAATTCTGGAATATTTACTTCGTATCCTTTTGTGAAGGTATTTCGGAAGGCTGTGTTTAGTAACTCTGTTTGGCAGCACTGCCTTCGACACTATCTCCATTTGCTATCGCGCAGAGAAGGCATTGATTGTTTCTTGCCGCTAACATACTTCACATCTGACCAGAATCTCTATGAATTTTCTGCCAGGTTTCGAGACAAAGTTTCGTTGTGGAAACTGTTATACGCATCTCACATTGAAGTCCACGCTAAATTTCGAGCTTCTGTAAAAGATCACCAATATTGGAGATTTTGCGTCTGTTTAAATTTGCCATGTTTCTTTTGTTGTTTCTGCAATGGTGTTCTAACCCGTTTTGTGTACCAAGGAGGATCAGCTCCATCGTTTGTTAATTTATTTGGTATAAACCTCTCAATTGCTGCCGATGCTATTTTTTGAATTTAAGCCAGATCAGGTCTACACTTATATTATTAATTTGGAATGAGTGGAGATTGTCTCTCAGGAAGGCGTCAAGTGAATTTTTACCTGCTTTATTGAATAGGTATATTTTTCGCTTATTTTTCGAGGATTTGGGGATTACAATATTCAGTTTCGCTACGACAACCCTGTGTTCAGTAATCCCTGAATCGGTTTTGATGCTCGTTATTAACTCAGGATTATTTGTTGCTAAGACGTCAAGTGTGTTTTCACAACTATTCACGTGGTCTCATGAACTAACTGCTCGAAATAATTTTCAGAAAATGAGTTAAGGACAATTTCGGATGATATTTTATGCGTACCTCTGGAATAAAACTCGTATTTTCCACAAACATATTGAGGGTAAATTAAAGCCATCACCAACTATTATCGTATGAGTCGGGTAAGTGTTTGAAATCAAATTCAAGTTTTCTTTGAATCTTTCAGCAACTGTATAATCTGAATTAGGAGGTCGCTAAAAGGATCCAGATATTATTTTATTCCCGTTGCCAACAATGACCTCTTCCCAAACTAACTCACATGAAGTATCTACTTCAATTTCGGGACAAAATAAAATACTTCTGACAACAACAAACTCGCCACTGGAACCGTGTTTAGCCTATTTTTTTTGAACACCATTAGGTTCTTCGCATAAATTTCGCGGAGCTTATATCCGGCCTTAGCCAGCTTTCAGTGCCTATAACGATTTGAGCATCAGTGCTATCTATTAGCGCTTGGAGCTCTGTTACTTCCCCAACACAGCCACAACAATTTACAACTGTTATACCGATGGTTCCTGCATCTATGTTCTTCCTGTGTTCAGCGTGCACCCTTTGTGCCTGAAGACCTTCTTGTTTTCCCGAGACCCTCTAACCTAAAAAACCGCCCAGTCAATGCCACATAGTCCCTGCTACCTGTGTGGCCGCCTCCTGCTTATAGAGGACACCTGACCTCTTTAGCAGAACCCGAAGCCCAACCACCCTTTGGCGCAAGTCGTGGAATCTGCAGCCTACACGGTCGCAGAACCGTCAGAGCCTCTGATTCAGACCCTCCACTCGGCTCTATACCAGAAGTCCGCAATCGGTTCTGTCGACTATGCTGCAAACGGTCACCTCTGCTTTCATCTTGCAAGCAAGACTGTCAGCCTTTACCACTTCTGTTAGCCGCTCGATACCAGAGGGACTCTCTTGTGATCCAAAGTGACACACATCATTGGTACCGACGTGAGCAACCACCTGCAGTTGGCTGCACCCTGTGCTCATCATGGCATCTGCGAGGACGCTTTCCACATCTGGAATGACTCCACCCGGTATGCACACGGAGTGCACATTGGTTTTCTTATCCTTCTTGTCAGCCAAGTCCCTGAGCGGCCCCATAAGGCGCCTAACGTTCGAGCTAACAACTACCAATAATCCCACCCTCTGCGATTGCCCAGATCTTGCAGGCTGAGTGGTTTCCTGTGATACAGGACAGGCGACAGCAGCTGGCTCAACGACAGTGTAAGCCACAGACAGCACCTGAAGCCTGTTTGTCAGACAGACTGGGGAGGCCTTACGTGCGGCCGCCTGGGAAGTCTTTCTCCGCCTGCTACGTCCTGGGGCGCCCTCCCACTCGACCACTGGTGAGGGGTCAGCCTCAGTTGGTCACGGTGAGGACTGTGCTGGACGTCCGTTGGATCCCCACGACCGGCCCACAACAGAGGTGGCCATCCACTGCAGCCTCAAGCTGTCTAAACGAAGCCATCACAGCCTTAAGCTGAGAGCGAAGTATCACCAACTTGGCTCGCAGCCCCACGCAACAATCGCAGTCCCTGTCCATACCAAAAACGGTGGAAAAGTAAACAATGCAGATAAACGGACTATCGGCAGGTGCTCCGCAAATCTACTGTAGACCCTGACGAAAACGCACGAACAGTGTCTAGTAATACTGAGATATTCAGACACCTAACTACCGAAGCACTCAGGTGAAACTAAATAATTTGTCCCTGATTAGGAACTTTTAATACGTCACAAAATCGGTTCATCTTTGTGATGCAAACGAAAACGCGAGAACTGTGCTTATTAGATATTAAAATTTAACGCAGAAGCCCAAACGAAACTATTAATCAGTTACCTCCCTGTTGCTGCGTCTGTCGGAAATGGCGAGAAGAATTTGACACAGCACTGGAATATCTAAGTCGACACACGGACCATGGAGTTGACGACATTCCGTGTGTGCTTCTAACATCCTTCGGAGAGTCAGCCATGACTTAACTACTCCATCTCCTTTGCAAGAAGTATGAGACAGAGAAAATAACTTCATACTTCAAGAACAATTTAATAATTCCAATCCCAAAGGCTGCAGGTGCTGAAAGGTGTGAATGTTACCGTATAATCGGCTTAATAACACACGCTTGCAAAATATTGACACAAATTATTTAGAGAAGAATGGAGAAACTAGTAGATGTCGACCTCGGGAAATATCAGATTGGTTTCCGCAGAAGTCTAGGAACACGCGAGGTAATACTTACGCTATGACTTACCTTAGAATACAGGTTAAGGGAAGGCCAACTTTTGTTTATAGCTCCTGTATACTTAAAAAATGCTTTTGTCAGTGTTGGCTGTCATGTACTCTTTGAAATTCTGAAGGTAATGGAGGTAAAGTAGAGGGACCCAGGGCTTATTTACAGCTTGCACAGAAACCAAATGGCAGCAGATGGGTATGAAAGGGAAACAGTGGCAGAGAAAGGGAGGAGACAGCGTTGTAGCATATCCCTGGTGTTATTCAATCCGTACGTTAAGGAGACTGTGAATGAAATCATGGAGAAATTTGTTGAAGGACTTACAGTTCAGTGAGAAAAAGTTCGAGGTTTGCTGCTAACAGTGAAATTTTCTAGGAGACGGGAAAGGTCTTGGAAAAGCAATTGAATGGAAGGGCAATGTGTTAGAAGTTGGATGTAAGACGAACATCAAGAAAAGCAACACAAGTGTAATGGAATGCAGGAGAATTAATTCGGGGCATGCTGAGGGAAGTAGGAACTGAGTTACTTAAAGTACTAAATGACTTTTACTATTATGGCAGTGATATAACAGATTATGACCAAAGAAGGAAGGATATGAAATATATACAGGCAATGTTAATAAAAGGGTGTCTGAAGAAGAGAAATTTGTTAATACCGATTGTAGATTTAAATGCTGAAAGTGTCTTCTGATAGTTTTTGCCTGGAGTGTACCCATGTACGAAAATGAACTGTGGACATAAACAGTTCACACAAGAAGGGAATAGCGCCTTTGTAATTTGTCACTGTACCATAACGCTGAAAATTAAATGGGTAGATCACGTAACTAATGAGGAAGTACTGAACATAAATTGGGAGAAAAGAAATATGTGTCATAACTTGACTAAAAGGAGGAAGAGCTTGACACGACATATTCTGAAACGTCGAGTATAAACTAGTGAAGGAAACCAAGATATGAATACGGTAACCAAGTATGTAAGTTGCGGTGGTTATTCGAAGATGCAGACGCTTGCCCAAGATAGAGTACCGTGGAAACCCACATCAAACGAGTTTTCGGACTGTAGACCGCAACAGCAACAATTTTGCCTATGTATTTACGTTCATACAGAACACCACAAGCCACCTTATGGTGGGCAGTAGCATGCACCATTACCAGATATTTCATGTAATACTCCATTCGCAAACTGAGCTGGGGAAAAAAGACTATCAATGTGCCTCTGTACGAGCCCTAATTTATCTTGTCTTCGCGGTCCGTACGCGTAATGCACATTTGTGGCAGTAGAATCGTTCTCAGTCAGTTGTAAATGTCTGTTCTCTAAATTGTCTCGTAAGCGTTTGGTGAAAAGAACGTCGTCTTCCCTTAGGAATTCCCTTTGCGTTTACAAAACATCTCTGTAACACTTGCCAGTTGATCGAATCTACCGACAACAAATCTAGCAGCAAGGCTCTGGACTTCTTCGATGATTTCGTTTAATGCGACCAGCTGAGTTTCCCAAACACTCGAGCAATACTGAAGAACTGGTCACTCTTCTGTTCTACTCGCAGTCTCCTTTCTAGAAGAGCTACGCCTTCCTAATACTGTCTCAGTAAACAAAAGCCTTCCCTACTGCAGTCCTTAAATGCTTGTTATATTTCATTTCGCTTTGCAACAATTCGCCTACATATTTAATCCACGTTATTGTGTCAAGTAGGTCAACATAAATTCCAGTTTAATTTAATTGAATTTATTGCAAGGATTTTTCGACCTGTTATATGGAAACTCTAACAGGTCGTACATATTCGTTAATCATGGTGACATACAACGTTTTAAGTTACGTAGGTAGTAGCAAAACATGTTGACAGCAAACTTCGGTGATACTAATGTAGAAATAAAGCCGGATATTTGAAAGATAATAATAAGTTTAAATAATCAACATTAAATAAAGGGTATTAACTGAGGATCCAAGTGAATGACTTCCATCTTATGCACTTATTCCAACGGGCTTTTTCGATTAACTCCAACTTTACTTACTTCTAAACCTATTCTTGCTACACTATTCTGTATCGCTCACAGTGGTATGTGTGTGTCTCGGCACTCCTCGATTCTACGCATACCCGTGTGGGTGGCCTTTGCATTCTTTCTTTTCTTTCCTTTTTACTTTTCTGTTATTGTTTGCATATCGCAGTCTAACTGTCTGCAGTCTCTCTCTACCTGAAAAAAAAGGAGACTCTCAGAACGACATGACCAGCCGATCCTTCCTCTCTACACTCACAGACTGATGTGTTGCTACGTCCCAGTCGAAGCACATGGTTTAGGTATGGATCGCGACCTGTTAACAGCTGCATCATACCTCGAGTAGGCGCAGCGTCGCACAGTTTGAGCCTGTTCCTAGTGCTTGGTAATACGCTATAAACACGCCTTGCCGTACTGCTAGTGTCCCAGTCAGACTACCAATCATCTAAATTCTGGGCTCTTAAATGTGATTATTAATAACCTGTGTTCCGGTTCCAAATGGTTCAAATGGCTCTGTGCACTATGGGACTTAACATCTATGGTCATCAGTCCCCTAGAACTTAGAACTACTTAATCCTAACTAACCTAAGGACATCACACAACACCCAGCCATCACGAGGCAGAGAAAATCCCTGACCTCGCCGGGAATCGAACCCGTCTCCGTCCAGTCGTCATTGAGCTATCCACCTTACGAATTGTGGACACGATAGTAGTTCCCTTAACCTTTTCAGTCAACAATTTGTTCAGTCTTTGGCAGATGTCAAACTGCAGGTGTATTCCTTCAGTTTCCTGAAGCAAAGTTTTGAAGCGCGTCTTAATAGCCCTGTATTCATGGAGCATACTACTGCACTCCGATTGCCCTAGAGTATGTTCGTTCTTCTTCTCGATCGTACCCTTCACCTCAGAGTGGAAAGTTCAAGGCTCTAAGGGATCGTAGTCTGATTGTTTACCTTTTTCCTAGGAATATAAATGTCCTGTGCCCTTTGCAAGAGTTCAGTTAGTAATTGAGCACCCAAATCTACATGAACCGGAAGAGATTCTATTCTAAATACTCCGAGGTAGACAACTAAGCCACCTCAATCAGATTTTTGATTCCTAACTCAATCCTGCTTTCCTCAGCTTGTCTTCTGTATTATTGTCATTTCCCTCTTCGACGATAATTGTATTATGGCCACTGTATGTTAGGTACTGGAGCACTTGTCAACTATTAATTTTAGCTGCTGACATGCGGTTTGCTAAAGTGACATCTATGTTAGTAACTAAGCCAGTTTATTGTTCGAATGGACTCGGCTGGTCTTCCAGATTTAAAACAATGAGCTGTAGTTCCTGTATTGCTTCCTTTAGTACATCCCATCGTTCGTCAGTTTGCCTACTGTGGCACAGAAATGATTATGCCTCTGTTGTCACAAGGAGACTCGCAACTTGTCTATATGGAGAAATCTCTCTGACTTAACCTATATAAGGTACGATAGGGTGAGAGTAATGCATGCTTACTACAACCCACTTTGTCTGCAGTCCTTCACTTCTATTGTGACCGTGTGCTTGTCCAACAGCGTTGCCACCTTGGGTCACACTGTATTTCCATTTGTAACGACCGTGGCAGTCATTCCCTCATCGTGGCCAGTACCTGTTACTACATCCGCACGAAAATGTGGGAGCTCATTCTTTCTACAGTATGGTTCTTGCAAACAAAACATATTAACACTCAGCTGGTCAGTTAGTTTTCGTATTTCAGTCATTGACAATTTACATCGAGCAGCATTTATCTGTACTATGTTTATCCTTTTACGTGTTTCGATTGCCAACAAAGCCCTTCGGAGAAGGGAGGCCTGGTTCAAAGATAAAGCGTCCAAACCCTTATATAAAATCCACGTATTAATGCTCAGTGTCGAATGGTCCTTTTACTCTCTTAAACGCCTGTTGAAAGAGGCCACATAATTATTTAAACTCAATGCATATGTTATTTACTCTCATAAGAATTCTGTGTAGTGCATCTGGTGTAGGATACGTAATAGATTTTCCTTTCTGATGCCCACCTCTGAAAATATGTCTTAGAGCAACCTGTAACACACTGGGAGCCTCCAAACTACTTAATAAGACATTCAATTCTAAATTATTATCAGATTTGTATGTGTGTAATTGAAAATCATTTTAGTAGGACTCGAAATATTAGAAACACTTTTTTGTATTTCATAGGGGTACCTGATTTTCACTGCACTTTACTGTTTTCGATAGTTGTACTCGTTAGTGTTACTGCTAGAGACGCCTAGTGGAACAACTGCAGAACTGTTTTCTTGTTTTCTGGTGCAGAGCGGTTGCGTGGGTTGTAGGCAGACCAGGACTTTTTGTGCCGGATAGGGTGTGACCCATACTGCGGAACGCCGTGACATGCCAGAGGTGCGTGAACTTCTCTGTATGACTAACTGCCCATTCTTCAGCAGGAACCGAAACCAGAAACGATAGCGATAGTGCACTTTGAGGTCTAGATTTACTTTGAGGTCCGGATTTAAGTCGACTTTCAATCGCATCCCAATGAGTTACTGGTTATAAGTGGAACATGGCGCTGGCCAATCAATTTCTAGGACGTTATATAAAATGCCTAAAAAGACAAGTCATTGTAGAAAGACATGAGATACTGGACCCATTTGATGAAAGAAGGAAATGTGAAAATGCAGCAGACGAAGCAGCAAACAGGAAACACATACTGTCTGCAAACCTCTATTTTTCTTTACTCCGCCGTAGTGGGGATCCAAAACACTCGGGCAGTATTCAGGAATTTGTCCCACTACTGTTCTATATACAGTCCTCTTTGTAGATGAACTACACTTTCCTAAGACTCTCCCAGTAAGCCGAAGCCACTCCTGCTACTGTTCTCATGTGCTCGTTTCACTTCATATCGCTTTACAACTTTACGCCTAGAAATTAATCCCCTTGACTGTGTATACGAATGTTACAGAATTGTTTTTTTTTCCCTTTCATCTGCATTAAGATATATCTCTTTACATTTAGAGCAAGTTACCCTACATCACACTAAAAGGAAATTCTAAGCCATCGTATACCCATGTACAGTCACAAAACGACGATACAGTCCTCTTATCTCTTATACTAAAAGGTCACCTCAGGCCTTAGCAGACTTCTCCCCACCCTATCCGTTGTTGTCGACAAATCATTGCCTCACAGACGCTGCCGTATGACATGGTTTTTTGTCATCCTTACATAAACAATCATGGTCTCCATATGTTTCCCTACTGTGGACAGTACATTATGCTGTAAAATGTGTTATTCTGCAGCGTTTAAAGCTTAATAATTGCAACATTTGGAGCACACCATAACCAAGGAAAACACCCCAATTCCGAGACACCACATCCCTAGTTCTTCATTTTTGGCGATATACGGGGTGAGTCACTAATTATTGCCACCTAGGATAACTCCGAAAGTATGATGGTAGCTGAGATGACTGTGGGACAAAAGATGTATAGGACAACGGGGGCCATAATATGACGTTGATTTTTTGATGCTAGATGGGGTCGCGTCAGAGATAAGAAGGTCAACTTTGTTTCTTTACATGGGATGCCATAGTTTGGTACTTACTATCTGATAGTGGCTATCGAGACGAATCCAATGACGTGTAACAGCGATGGCCGGCCGATGTGGCCTCGCAGTTCTAGGCACTTCAGTCTGGAACCGCACGACCGCTTATGTCGCAGGTTCGAATCCTGCCTCGCGCATGGATGTGTGTGATGTCCTTAGGATAGTTAGGTTTAAGTAGTTCTATGATAAGAATGGAGGAGACATAACGAAATGCTTCAATTAAAAGTGGTGTAAGGGAGGTGATGCTGTCTTTCGCCCATACATCGTAGAACCCACGACGGAAATGGAAGAAAGTTTCCAAAGTGTGCTCAAAATTCACAGTAAGAAATTACCACTGATACGATTCGCTGGTGCCATTGCTATCGTTGGTTGGAATGAATTACAGGATCCATTGAATGAAATGAATAGTGTTATGAGTACAGAATAGGTACTGAGAGTAAACCGAATAGAGACGAAAATAATTAGAAGCAGAAGAGAAACAGAACAGCGGGAAAACATCACAACTTGGGATCAAGAAGTACACGAAGTTAAGGAACTTTGTTATCTTGGAAGTAAAACGACCCATCAACCCATCTTGGACGAGGCAAGAAGGACATATAAAGCGGAGTAGCACAGGAAAAGGAGGCGTTCCTGGACAAAAGAAATCAACTGGCAACAATCGTATGTCGTAAGTTGAGTACGAAATTAATGAGGATGTACGTTTGTAGCACCGCATGGTACAGAAGTTAATTATTTCCTGTGAGGAAACCGAAAACGAAGAGAATCCAAGCGTTCGCGACGTGTGCGATTGAAGAATGTTGGAAAGTAGGTGGACTGATAAGGAATGAGGAAATTCACATCTACATCTACATCTACGGAATTACTCTGCTATTCACAATAAAGTGCTTGGCAGAGGGTTCAGTGAACTATCTTCAGGCTGTCTCTACACCGTTCCACTCCCGAGCGGCACTCGGGAAAAACGAGCACTTAAATTTTTCTGTGCGAGCCCTGATTTCTCTTGTTTTATTGTCATGATCATTTGTCCCTATGTAAGTTAGTGCCAACAGAATGTTTTCGCAATCGGTGCAGAAAACTGGTGATTGAAATTTCATTAGGAGATCCCGTCGCAACGATGAACGCCTTTGTTTTAGAGATTTTCATCTCAATTCACGTATCATGTCTGAGACACTATCTCCCCTATTTCGCGATAATACAAAACGAGCTGCCCTTCTTTGTACTTTTCCGATGTCATCCGTCAGTCCCACTTGATGCGGATGCCACACCGCACAGCAATACTCCAGAATATGGCGGACAAGCGTGATGTAAGCAATCACTTCAGTAGACCTTTTGCACCTTCCACGTGTTCTGCCAATGAATCGCAGTCTTTGGTTTGCTCTACCCACAATATTAACTATGTGATCGTTCCAATTTAGGTTATTTGTAATTGCAGGCCCTAAGTATTTAGTTGAATTTACAACCTTCAGATTCGTGTGACTTACAGCGTAATCGAAATTTAGCTGATTTCTTTCAGTACTCATGAGAATAACTTCACACGTTTCTTTATTCAGGGTCACTTTTCGCACCATACAGATATCTTATCTAAATCATTTTGCAAGTCGCTTTGATCATCTGATAACTTTACAAGAGGTAAACACAACATACACTCAAAGCGAGAACTATGGGAACGGCAAAACTGCATGCGTCTCTTAGGGACATATATTCCTCATCAGATGCCTCCCGTATTACAAGCATGGAGATGTCCACCGCCAACAGGATGAAACGGAAAAGTGTATCAACTGCAGACGCTGATGGTTGTTTCAGTAGACAAATTCTGTCGGCACGATACAATCATCGTCAGTCACTGCAGTGCAGAACTGCAGTACTATGGCGATAATTTAACGAGTAAAATAAACTGACTTGGGAAAGACGGAATGCAAGTGATGTGACAAAACAGTAATTGTCTCGACCTGAATCTACGATATCACCTGTCGGGCTTGAACTGTGACGTATTGGTGTTGTGGCGGGTGACGTCACACGTGTGCAGAGCGTTGGTTTGTTTTCGTCTATATTGGATAAATACATAGTGGTGCAAATTTTGATGGAAAGATGAGTTTACGGTGTTCTCCACTTACGCTCCTAATCAACTAGAGTTTAAACATTATCTTTGGTTGTCTTGGTAACGTGAGTACACAGTGATTACAACTTATGTGAACTTCGGCACGTATTTTTTTCAAAGGTGAGCCAACCTGTAATGTAATGAAATTAATAACTTAGCGAATACTAATAGTAATATTACTGAAATAAGGAACGCTGATAGATCGACAATAAAGAAAAACGAATGTCTTCAGAAGGTTATGGTAAAAAGAAGACTGACTATTCTAACGTAAAGTGAAAAGAACGTGATATTAGTAATTGAAAGCAATGTACAAAGATGTAGCAGAACTAGTTGAGTTGGGTTGCCTACAGAATGAAGTCGCCAGATCTAGTTTAGCGCGTAGCAACTCACACAAAAAGTATTTACGAGTAATTTCAGGGATTTTGCAATTTTCTGTTGAGCTGTATTGGTGAACACATGTTACTGCATTTTGTCCATCTCGCAATTTAAACCTTTCTGTATCGGTATTGGAGTATTCGTTGTTGTTACTATATTTCGTTAATTTTCGCGATATTTGCTACCTGTACTTTTTCGCTTTCTATACTGATATTTCTTTTTGATTTCTGTATTGGTGTCTTGAGAATATAACTCCCCAGATTCCCCTTCAGGCCGAATATTTATTATTTCGAATTTTTAAGTTACTGAATTGATCTTTATATTTTGGTTTTATAGGAACTGTTGAATATGACGTCCTAATCGCCATTTTTAAATCAAAGTTGTCTTGCATCTTGCGGCTAGTGTTGATGTTATTTATCAAAGTGGACGGGTGTTATTGAAGGCTCTCGTCTTCCCCAATAATTCACCATACTTGAGACACAGTGCCGTGCCCCCGGCCGCGAGAGTTCGCCCCTGTTTGGTCTTAGGGGGGGAGGGGCGCACACAGCGCCGGCTGTCACCTCCACATGAAATCACGTAATACGTTTTTACGTCGCAGGCTGACAGTTATTGGACGGGTGAAGTAAATGCATCGGTTAAACGCTCGAGCAATGTGATGTGGTGCTGCAACGACATAACAACACAAGTTTTCACCCCACATGTAAGCATTCCCGTTATACAGTAGTAGGCAAGCATAAGTTCTCTACATTCTGTAATTTCCTGCAGGCGATTTTATCGAGTGCGCTACTGCCAAGGCACCCATGTTGATTAGTTTGATTCTGTTTAGAGCGAAGATAACAGAATATCTTGTAGTAGTGAATCCTGTCGTAGGTGTTCTACAGATGAGCAGGATGAAGCGAGAGCATTGTCGACTTGGACTACTCTTACATGGGCTGAGTTACTTACGAGAGTGTATACTGTGGAAAGTCATTTAGACTTCTTATGGTAATTTTGTGGATTGTCACCGGGAGACGTGTGTCGAACTCTTTTAAAAACGACCAACGTTTATTTCCCGTTTTAATTATAGGACTATTCTACGAAATGTACGAAACTAGTACGATCAGGAAAAACACGTAGTTCGTTAGATGCCAACTGACGATACATCAGGGTATTATTTTGGTCCCTTCCCGGGTTAAAGAACACATGCTACTAGTCACTGTTACAGAAAGTTATTTATGTACAATTACTGTTGGCGATTGCTTTGATTTTTGCAGTGTTATGTGTTATGTGATTGTTGTGAATTTTACAAAATGCAGTAGCTTTGTTTTCACAGTTTGGCTTAGAAGGCCAGAAGTTTCCTTGTGAGACGCTCACAGTTTCTCTGAGAGATAGCTGCAGAGTATCCGACAATCGCAGAGAAGGGTTGCTCCATGCTGCAACTAATTTGGAAATTATTGTATAGTTCGACATACTTTGACACTCGACAGCAAGGCCGGCCGGGTTGGCCGAGCGGTTCTAGGCGCTACAGTTGGAACCGCGCGACCGCTACGGTCGCAGGTTCAAGTCCTGCCCCGGGCATGGATGTGTGTGATGGCCTTAAGTTAGATAGGTTTAAGTAGTTCTAAGTTCCAGGGGCTGATGACCTTAGCAGTTAAGTCTCATAGTGCTCAGAGCCATTTGAACCATTTTTTTCGACATCAAGACGTCTCAGCATTCCATTTGTTGTGATGGAAACAGAAACTATTTGCAGGAAAAGTAGTTATATATGACCTAGTTAACGAATAAAAACTTAATACGCGTACATAGTTTTGTTAAGTAAAACTGCAACAGTATTCGTTACATGGGAGCTTTTCAGATTCTAGTAAAATAATACAAGTAAGTGTAGCCATTCTGAAACTAAGACCGTATTTGAGCTCATAAATCCAACAAAGAAAGGTTCTCAAGCAGCACTGGACCGTTCTCATATAACGAGTTCTGACAGCTGCCATCTAACAACTTTGTTTGTGTCGAATTCACCTGAAACACCGCAAAAAGGGTAAAGTATCGTTATATGAATAACTACACCAGCAACAGAGATGCTCAAAAACTTTCACGAATTAGTAATTACAACGTGGAGATTTATCGATTTGCCTTGTGTTTATCCCCACTTACGAGTGAACTATGACTTTGGTTTTATTTCAGATACTTCACTGCACATTCAAATGGCCGTAGTAACACTCTCATAGAATTTAAACTTTCGCTTAAGTTTTCTTCAGATTTCATTTTTATTTCGTTTCATTATCCTTCAGTTAATGTAAATCAACCGTTCACAAATTTAGCTAACTTTTACATCTTCGGAATATGAGATACCTATGTTCGTCCATCCATTTAACAAATGGGTCGTCCAGTACCTTTAAATTCTACGGCTTCATGCGCTGTGTTATATTAACGTCACCAGTTTCCACTTTTGATGTAACAGATCAGAGTCCCCCCGATAGGTTCGTCTACTCCCATGTAATTTTAGGAAACAGGGGGGATCGGTGAAGTTTTATTCCTACCAGACCTGAATATCATGTAGCCCACACATGTTTCTAGTGGGGCATATGAAATTTAAATTGTATCGAATGAAGAATAAGCTAAAATGCATCAGCTTATTTGTTGTTGTGCAATATATTTAGAAAATACGTTAAAATGGTACATACTAGCAATCTACTGAACGAAATAACAAGAATAAACAAATTCAGGAGGCATGTACCTAAATTTTTCGTAACTATTTGGAAGTGAGTTATTGAAATGTACTAGTCACAGTGCTGTTCAAGGTAGAATAAAAGCGTGTGGAGTTGGAGACGATATATGCTTGTATTTAGCAGTAGGCGGTTTTGCTATCACATTATTCTGGAAAAAAGATATTCCGGTCTGGCAGACCTTAAGCACAGTGTAACCAAGAACATTCTGAAAGTTATTTAGAAAACTGTGACGAATACAATTCACATTACTATTCCATTATCGTACTGCATAACACCGAGACATCATAAAAAGAAAAATTATTTGTTTCACCGTATTTTGCTTCCATATCTGAAAACTATCAAGTGCAGTACCGAACTACCTATTAATTTTATTTTATGTCAACTTATCATAGTCTTTTGTGCTGTAGGCCGTGAGTTGTTACCTGCCATTTCCATTTTTTATGTATTCCTTCTACTGTTAGAAGCTACTATGAACTACATTGTGCTTTATCATAGAGACTAGAAAATACTCCTTCTTTTACTACTGAATTTACATGTGTGTACCAAACTTTTTCGCCTAAAGCTACTAGACATTTCAGAAGTCTATAATATACAATATATTTCTAATTAGTTTTTATCTACACATAATGTAAACTGCAACTGATTAGAAATGGTCCAAAAATTAACAATGTTACCATGAAATCATTACTGGTTTTAAGTCACACATTCTGATTTCGTCATATTTACTATGCAACAAACATTCTCTGTATCACTTTTGCTTCTTTTGTGACTGCGTTATTATTTCACACAAAAGTCCTCAGAAACATGTAAAGTAAGTAACTTATCATTGTAATCTAACGAAGTACGTTAAAATTCTCCAAATATTATTAAACTATTTCATTATTTTTGAGACAGCATCACTGTGTCATTTTCTTCGGGTTCAGGTTAACTGTACAGCAATGAATATTGGGTAATACTTTAGACTGTGACAAAATCCTAGCGTGAAGGTGATCCAGACTTATGTGCTGCGCATCTGGCTCATGTCGTACCCCCATAAATCTCCCAAACGACTCTTCTTTAGTTTTGGTGAAATAAATAAAAAATGAAATAAAAACGTGCCGTCTGCAACAGCATTTTCCTCTGCAACATTAGCCCCGAAAGTAAATTTTAACGTCATAACAAATCATAGTGCATAAGGGCCAAAGTATAAATAGCAACGGTGATGAACTCTCTCTGAAATCTCAGTCGATCTTAAGGCACCATTAATTTCTTTGTTTACTCGTTTGAGGTTACATCCACATGCTAATCAATTGTTGTTTGCCAATGCAGTTCAGTGAATTGCGACATCAGTTTGATTACACTAAGCGTGCTTTGATTTATGTGTCCCACGCAAAGACACTCGCCATGCTTCTGTTATAAGCTGCATCTGAGTTTGTTTACATACCTACTACTTCATAAACAGATACACACATAAACCAGTATGTTATGGCCGCCGATCTACTGTCGATATAAATCCGTTCAGGCGATAGCAGCGACACATGGCGAGGAATGACTGCTAGTCAGAAAAACGCACGATGCATGTTGTATATCACAAGGGCAAGAGCGTGATGGAATGGAGTGTGTTGAGCGGTTCGATGAACATAGTCCCGATTTCCAGTTGAGGTGTTGGCTCTCCTATCTCGACACATCTAAACCCGATCGAAGACATCTGGGCATGTGGCGTCAGAGCTCATGGCACCCCTCCCCGGAATTTACGGATTTAGGTGACTTGTGTGTGCAGATGTGATGCCAGCTCCGTCCACTGACCTACCAAGGCTTCACTGCATCCCTGCCACGACTCGTCCACGTTGATACCCGTGCCAGAGGTGGACATACCGGCTGTTAGGTAGATGGTCATAATGTTGTAGTTGATCAGTGTAGTTTCTACGTTAAAGTATAGACAGTCGTTAATGAGTGAAAAATGTATGCTGAGGGCTTCAAATGTTGATTACCTTTTAGTTCCTTCGTGTGTAGGGCCATATTACTTGTGGCTCACTAGTCACTCTAGTCTTTTGAGTGTTATCATTAATGTCATTGATTTTCCTACTCTTTTTGAATTATACTTAGTGTCAATGATATTTCTGTTAAACGTAGTTGGCAAATGTTAATGTTGCACAAAACAGTATCTTCCATTTCCATCGATGGAGAGGTAATGACAGATGCAGCTCGCATCGGGGACAGACTCGAACGAGTTTTATTCCGAAGAACCTTCCATTTGTTTCCACTAATCTACTAAGAGGAACCACCGAAATGTAGATCTTGTTGGTCGGAAGAGAATATGAACCACAGTCAACCCCAATGCGGGTCATCTACATTATCACAACGCTGCCTGTTGCAAATAAAACAAATAACGAGACTTGTTATATCATCAATCCAAAGGTTTATTCGATTGGTAACTGTGGTTTCAGGTGGTATTGGCCGCGGTATCGCGGTCGCACATTTTAGCAGCCAGACGGTCTTCTCCAGACGTCGCGTTAGTGGCCACGCGTCAACACATTCAGCATCTGGCATGGCGGCTCTCAAGAGCTGCGCGGTGTGATGTACAGACCTCCTAGGTGGGCGCGGAGGACACCGGAGTGATCTGCCGACAAATATATATTTCAAAATTATAAACGCCGCCCTATTATGGTGAGTTGATATAACATCTGCAAAGGAAAGTGCTAAATTATCGTAGGTCCACATGTTAATAAATGGTCATTTTCTGTATCCATAGAGGGGATGTTTCTATCGCGCCAACTCTTGAACCCTATAATACTAATTGTCGCAAATATGAAAATTACCGACAGTGAATGTTTGTCTATTTACTCCTCCCGGAGTGTTATCTATTGTGGTGAAATGATCTACTAAATTATTGCATCATGATGGTAGATAGTTGTTGCAAGGATCAGAATATTTGTGAGTTAGTCGATATCTCACGCAGGCGCATGTATTATCCTCACCTGAACTATATTCATTCAGGAACGGAGAGAATTGTGACTGTTGCTAAATCCATCCATACCAAAATAGTAGAGTTTCTCAAAACAAGTTGTGTAAATGTTCAGTTCAAATTCGGAGAGCTTCAAGGATAAATACGGGACAGAATAAATAAACGATCATGCAGCATAAGAAATGGGATTAAAATACCGAGTATAATCGTGGGAGGCTGAAGGTGAAACTGCGCTGAGAACTTGATAACTGTTATGGGCGGGAGGGGACAATGGAGAAAGTTTTCTGAAAGGCTCTCCCTCATCTGAAAGTGTAGGCTACGGTATTGTATGTACCATTGATTCTTGAGTTTAAGTATATCCTACCAATACTAGAGCTAAAAGATACGTATGCCGCGAAAGGATTTTGTATCTGATCAGAGTTGACAATTCGTATAGAAGAACACCATACTATGGGTACCGAGAAAGTTTATGGGTCGACCAAAGAATTTTGTAGCCATGGTGATTTATCTAAGCTGACACCATTTCAGTTACATTAAAAATCGTAAATCTCTATACTCGAATAATATCTTGAAGATTCCCCATCTGAAGGGAGCTACCATGTGATCATGAAACGAGAAATACAGTTATAAACCAATATCTGTTGTCCTTTACACAGATCGAAGTACCACTCACCGTAACAGCACCACCTTAATCCTCCTCCTGCAGCCGTCTCTGCAGCAACTCCACGAAAAAGGCGTCCAGTGTGAACTGACGCTCCTGTTGGAATAGATCTTATTACTTTCATGTTATCTAACAAGTGAAGTGATTCACAATTTGTGCTAGTTCCTGTCATATAAAAGTATAACGAATTGTAACATTTATCACAAATTAGCACGATTCAGGTACCGAAATTAAGAATATAGTAATCCAATTTAGTATCCAACTAACACAATTCGTTTCACGTCTCAGATACTATTAATACTAACAAGTAACTAATATCCCATTATCTTTAACATTTTCTGTGTACGACTGGTTAATGATGTGCTTCTCAGGTTATGCCGTGTTGTTGTTCCTGCTTTACAGTTAACATTTCAACAAGTGACCGAGCCATTTTCTTCAGATCGTGAGACGTTTCCTGAGTGATATGAGTCAAGCAGGGAGTACATTACTGCAAAGTTCGCAGCACATGAAGTTGATGGCTGGGACGTCGGCTGAAGTATTGTGCACAAAATGAACACAACAATTCGGCCTAACACCCGGATGCAGACCAGTAACTAGTACCATCTTCGAGAGTAAGTTATCATGTAATGAGAAAGCGAAAAATTCACTTTGAAACCAAATGCTACCACTCCTACTACTGTTGTAATTTACACTCACCGAAACAGAGAAGGCTTCTTTCTCTTCCTGCAGCCGCTTCTGCAGTATCTCCTCAAGAAACGAGTCCAGGGTGAACTGACACTCCTGTAAGGAAAAGAACTTATTTGTTTGATTAGTCGTACAGCATGCTTGGTAATTCAGAGATAGCGCTAGTTCTTTACATATACATGTGTTACAAATTCTTACATTTATTTCGAATTTTTGGCCTATAGGCAGTGATAGTGAGTATTCACTGACTATCTGTAGTATCAGCTAGAAATCTGTTCTTCCGACATTCACTACCATTATCCTACTTATTATGAGTTGAACTGGAATGACAGAGGCCTACAATGTAACTTCTTGAGCCACGGTCTTTTTATTACGTGCTCCTCCTCGTTCTTTGTCTGTTAAGAAAATTAAATGGGACTGTAACAAGTTATGCTAACAGTTCCTGTTTCTCTGTTCTCTGACTACACTGTACATTTCCTTCGGTCAGTCTCAAATTAAACACGGTCAGCAGGTAACTGGTTGGGCAACCAGATGGTCTGCAATGTCGTCTTCAACCGGTCGATCGCGTTGGCAGCATATTTAGTGCGCCTCTGCCTCTAGAATATTTTTCACCATAATTCTTTTCAAATGGAGAGCGATGTTACCTTTCTCGAGCATCTCATATAGTTATTTGCTCGGTGTTAACAAAGACCACACCCAATTTACCGGAATGATAAATGGTTAGAATCAACTGTCCATGTCTGGGGTCAGTGTTAAGTTTAATGAGCTTCAATACAATTGTCAGATTTGTTTAAACAGCATTCAGGTTCGATTATCAACATTAGCTTACCCAATGCGACAAGTCCGGATCTATTGTGGTAATATCACGGAGGAGAGGATCTAGGACCAGTGGGATCCAGGGGAAAGAGCCAGCATAATGCAGCAAAGGAGCCCTGCAGGGAACACAGCGAGAGACACAGTGTGAGGCTTCCCTGCAGGTCAGAGAATATACGACTCTGACATACTAAAGGCTTTTTCTAAGGGCATCATACTCAAGTTTTAGAATGACGACTATTGTGAACTGTTGAGTGACTAGCACATCCCACTTCGCTCCAGTGATCAACAAATCCATCCATCCATCAGTGACATTCATTGCCGCCGGTATTTTGCATCTGATCACGATCCAGAAGAATAGTACGCTAACCACATGCTCCTCCATACAGTGACGTCTATCGTCTGACGATGACGAGGCGGTCGATCGGTACCTTTGGAACTTCAGAGGAATGATTGGACGGAGTTAGGTAGTTAGGTGGTATTTAAATAATCGTCACAATCATCACTCGTGCAGAGATGCCTATCTAAGACGTGTTATTTACAATGACGTGTCACATGGGATGTTAATAGCAAAAAATATTCATTTACAGTAAATCGTGACACTCTGACCACGTTATGTACAATCAGTTAGCTCTCAGACTTTACTGCATTGCGTGCTATGTCACTGCAATATAACGTGGCTCACCTTTACAGTACCCCGAACAGCGACCAAGTGGTTCTCCAGTCGCAGACCCTCGTCTTTCTCCCCTCCCAAACACCGGGAGAAAAACTTCTTCATGCGGCGGAACATTGCTGTAACGATAACAAACAGCACATTAGACATGACCAGACCGTGTCTACGAGTAAGTTTTGCAGCAATGTCTCACAACTCGATCGCAAGAAAAACCTTGAACCGTGACGACATGTCTGTAACCTTAGCTTTTGTAAAAATGCAGCTGCTTGCATCAAAAACGACATGTATTGCCTATATAATTGATTGAGCTTATACATTTATTACTAGTCGAGAATTAGTTACTTTAATTTTGTGTCAGTAATTCGTAGAGCATGAATCAAGACAATAACAGTTATTCGAAGTTTAGCAATCGCGTGTTCATTAAGTGGTACTTTTACTCTGGAGAGAATAAATTAGTTTTGATAGCAACTAGCTGAAGGCTTATCTATTAGACTAAATTTAATTAGCAAGTCATTAAAATACTACAATAGTTTCAGATATACAGCTGCTTCGCCGGCCGGTGTGGCCATGCGGTTCTAGGCGCTTCAGTCTGGAACCGCGTGACCACTACGATCGCAGGTTCGAATCCTGCCTCGGACATGGATGTGTGTGATGTCCTTAGGTTAGTTAGGTTTAAGTAGTTCTAGGTTCTAGGGGACTGATGACCACCGATGTTAAGTCCCATAGTGCTCAGAGCCATTTGAACCATTTTTTATACAGCTACTTCAGATTTTACAACTTCAGATTTTGTCATCTATTACAGCATGTGATGTGGAATATCTTCCCCTGGGGCAGGAACAAGAATTTGTTTTTTATGTGTGTTGGTGGTCGAATGAAGTTACTAATCAATAAACTACGCTACAATCTGATGGCTGCACCTTCCGCGGTATATGACGAGAATACGATTTTTACGGCTATCCTTATTACTGAGTTAGTATATTCTCTCAGGGCTGCACTGTCCCTTCTTTGTGTCAGTCATCGAGAACCCTACATCTAAATTACACTTCATTGCCATGTGAGCTAAACAGTAACGTGTACAGCGTAATAACTATATCAGTGCTTGAAATTTACCCACCGGTTTCTACATGAAGAAAACTTAAAAATAGCTTATAAACAGCTAATAGGTGTAACATTTGACAGTGCTCCAAGATATTAACTGTACTCCCTTAAGTGACAGGAAAAGTTAACATTTTTGCTACAAATCCATGTCGACTCAGTATGACACTACACAGCCGGAACCTGTTTACGACTTTTCTTTTCCACCGACGGCAGAAGATTAAAGCATGAACCAAGGATAGGACGTACCATATGTATGTGTAATCGAAAAGGAGAGTGATAGGTGACACCATTCTATTTGTGAAACTAAGCTATAAATTTGAGAATACATGATTCCAGCAGTTGAACATTGGCAAAAACTCAGTGAGGATATCTCTCTCTACAAGTCAAGCACTCTCGCAACTTTCTGAAGTTGCATTACATATAAAAAAAATGTACTGTAATGTAAATCGAGGACTGTTTTCCTTTTCCAATTCAGTCCCATTACTAGTAACATTTTGCGAAGTCACATCACACAATTTCATAATGCTACAGTATGCTGATACTTCTCCACTACATACATAGTCATCTAAAAGCTTATTCGATGTTCTAATTGCAGATGTATACTGAAAATAAATACGTGACAAATCAATGGCTCTTGCCTCTTGGTGGGTATGGTCTATATACCTCGCTTCTGAAACAGAGCGTTCGCTTCATTCAAAGCTTCTAAAGCTCCCCAAGAACTTGTTCTCGAAACACAAAATCCAACACTATAACGCCTGAATCAAAATTATAGAATCTTTTACTCCAGAACTCAAGAAACTAATTTGTTTCGATACTTCAACTACTCCAGAGAATACGGAAATCATTATTATGCAATGGTCCACCACAGTTAAGCTGATTTTTGTTAGCAAACCCTGCGATCAACATTAGGCAGCAACCTCGATAACTGCAGAGAACAACGTTGTACTGGAACGTCGATATCAATGGTTAAACAAGAACTGCAATTAAAATTTTCAGTAATTTGAATCTATGTAAGACGAAATAATCATGTTTTAGCACTGACAAATATGCAGCGGAGTCTTGAATGTTGAAAACGTCCGTACAGTTAATAAACTCCCAAGTGATCTAACAGTTAACAATACTCAGAGATAGTGCTTTAATTTCCTTAAGCAACAGGGAAGTAAGAATCTCATATTATGGTGCCAAGACAACTCTGTATAACTCTACACAGTTGTAACCAGTTTCCTACGTGTTTTCCTCTTCGCAGACGGAAGATAATTCTAGCAGTATAACCCTGCAGCGATCATGGGCAATATGTAAGTGTAATCGACGAAGCAGGAAGATCGGTTACACTGTTTTCATTGTGAAAGTAAAAGTTAATGTAAATAGAGACCGCTCCGACTGTACCACAACAACCACAGAAAACTTTTACTAACAGTCCGATTATATTATTGGAGAAGGCGATAACAAGATAGACTATTATGGTCGAAAACAAAAATAAAAAACATTTTGTAGCGGAGGCGTTGTGCAGTTTTAATGAATGTTAACAACTGTATTGTGTAGTAGACAGCTACGACGGTACGTTTCATTAGGGACCATCGAATTTGGTCTAAAATCAGACCATCATCGGTCCCGAAAGCCGTCTCAGCTATGCTTTCGCGTATATTGCAATGGCAGTTATCAAACGTAGATAGCTCGACCACTGGTATTATCTGTATAGACATTACATTCGTAAAAATGTCTATGAAGTTAAATGGACATAATGGACATGACAAGTTAATGTCAATGACGGAACACTGTACATCCGGAATTTCTATTCCTATTACGCAAGTTCATAGCTGAGATCGTTTTTAGGCTTGATGACGGTCTGATCCTCGACCGAAACATACATTCTCTCATAAAATGTACCGTTATAGCTGTGATTGCATAATGCAGTTCTTTCAAAGAGCATATAAAATGGAAGTAACGTGACTGCTGCAGAAACTGACTGGGCAGAAACAAAAAGTAAAAGTTTATAAAGCTAAGATCAATATAACGAAAAAATCGAATAATATCTTACACAAATTCCTCTAGAATAAACTCAACGGAAATATAACGAAAACACAAAATTTGATTCCATAAGTTAAAAAATTGTGACTAACATTACTACTCGTTCCTCTGAGGACAACTTCTACAATGTACTTAGGTTCACGGCTAACACCACCGTAGACAGTTCTCCCATATTACAAAAATAGCTAAAGAATTGCATCAATCAACATGATAAAAATTATCATTAATCACTTCACTCACAAAAATTTATCTTCTGCCCTTAAGGTACTGGTTAACCTCACCATCGTATATCGTTCGAAATACAGAAAGAAACAGTTCAATATATGTCAGAAAAAAAAGAAACAATAATCGCTAATAGTTTCTCCATTGATAATATAACCTGTGGCCTCAAGTTACCCCCTCCCCCTCAATAAACACCACCATCGTATATCACGACATATTAGGAATAAACAGCATATTTTACAAACTTTGTAAATTACAATAGTAACTAACACAAACACAGATAGCATTTAATAACAAACCGCTTACACGCTCTGCAACGTAAAGTCATGACGTCAAGAGGACGTCATCGGTGAAACCACACGCATAGAATCTGAAAGAACACTTGTCAAAGTTGTCACTGTTGAACTAAGCTGTTAATTTGAGAATACATGATGAAAGCACATGAACTTAAAAAAATTAAGTATAGAGGTCTAACTCTACAAGTAACCACCTGACGTTTGAAACCCCATAAAAAATTTAAACGAAATGCTATTTCACGTTATTACTCTTAAGAACTTCATATTCCGTAATCACACCACATTCCTCTACATGCATCAATTTTCCAGTACTTCTCCACTAATACACATTCATTTATTAGCTTCTAAGATACTCTCACTCGAGATGATTGTGTATACTCAATAAATATACAAATATAAATTAATAGCTCATACCCACTGAGGGTCCGATGCAGCTGGCCTCCGAAGCTGGGCGTTCGCTTTGCTGTGAGCTTCTAAAGCTCCTCAAGAACTTTAAAATGTTTCGCTAGATGTGCTCGAAACACAAAATGCAAGACTGCAATAATTAATTCACAACTGAAGCTCCTTACACTCAATAACTCGCAGAACGAATTCGTATGGATACTTCGAGTACTCCAAAGAATACGGAAGTAATTGCTACACAACGGTCCACAACGGTTTACGTGAGATGGCATTGTTGTTTACATACCCAATATCCTCCCCTGGTAGCTGAGTGGTCAGCGCGACGAAAGTCATACCTAAAGACCCGAGTTCGATTCACGAATGTGTCGGGAGATTTTTCTCCGCTCAGGGACTGGGTGTTGCGTTGCCCTTATCATCGTTATTTCATCCCCATGGACACGCAAGTCGCCGAAGTGGCGTCAACTCAAAAGACTTGCACCAGTCGAATGGGAGGCCCTAGCCACACGGCGTTTCCAGTTTATCAGTTAACCGAAATCCCAGTAAAGCAATAACGTTTAGCAACGTGGATATAAATGTTAGACAACCACTGTAACAAAATATTATGTAAGTCAATTGTACATTTCAACTTTACATAAAATAGCATCGAAGCATAGCGACGTCGAATGCTGATGCCCTCGATCCCGCTTTTAGTCATGTATTGAAATGTTATGTCACGCGTAAAAATTGATTACTTCAGCGCATGTGACTTCCACCAGATTCGACATCCGTTTGTGTGATTCCACTCATTGTTTCCTAGCGTAGTGATTTTCTATATTGAACCTTGGTTGTCAAGGGAAGGGCGTAGTCATTTATTATTGATTGCCTTTAACAGTTACACACATTTATTATTAAAGAAGTAGTTCCAGACTCAACAACCCCCCTGCGGGTCCGGGGATTAGAATAGGCCCGAGGTATTCCTGCCTGTCGTAAGAGGCGACTAAAAGGAGTCCATCCCCCTCACGGGGGTAGTTAGCGCCTGCGTCCGGAGACGGACGGTTTCACGACCTATAATCGGGGTCTTTTTGGTTTTTCACTTCGCGTTTCTTCCTTCCTTTTGTTGGTTCCTTTCTTTGCTCTTCTCCATTTCACTGTCTTCCTTACTCTTTCCCTTGACTTCTCCTTGCCTTCTCATGGCCTTTTCTCCTTGCCTTCTCATTGCCTTCTTCTCCTTGCCTTCTCATTGCCTCCTTCTCCTTGCTTTCTCATTGCCTTCTTCCCCTTGGCTTCTCTGGTCTCCGCCTCGGCGTTTGAGACAGTCTGTCCTCTTTCTCCCTCTCTCTCTTCTTTTTCCTCTTCTTCCTTCCTCCCTGTGCGTGCCTGAAGGCCGACCCACGCGTTCGCACGCGTAGCCGGTGACGGGGTAACGTGTAAGTCCCCGCCCTGGGTAGACATGTAAGGCACGCGCGTACCCCCTGGTAAAGGCCAGGCCCGGGGAGGGGTGATTGCCTGAGCTGATACCTTGTGACCCTGCCGATTGGTCCCTCCGTCTGTTTCTCGGGAGGTGTGACCTGAGGTGTAAACATTCACCTAAGGCGGGAGTGCCCTCTGAGAGGGTCCCCACAAGGAAGGAGCGCGCCATCGGAGACGCTGGCAATCATGGGGGATTCCTCCGCAATGGATTCTACTCCATCGCTTTCGACTTCGGCCCACAAACGGAAACGTGACCAGCCAACAGTGACAAAAGTACTACCGCCTGCCCCACAGTTCCTCGTAGTTTCTCGATCTGAGGACGGAAAGGATTTTTCCTCTGTCAACCCTTTCGTTATTCAGAAGGGCGTAGATGCCATAGCCGGATCTGTCAAATCTTGTACCAGGTTGCGTAACGGTACCTTATTACTGGAAACTGAGAGTGCCTTTCAGGCACAAAAACTGCTTCGGGCCACACTCTTGTACACGTTCCCTGTCCGGGTGGAGGCCCACCGCACTTTGAATTCGTCTCGTGGTGTAGTCTATAGTAGCTCTCTCGACGGATTGACTGACGAGGAGCTTCAATCTTTCCTCGCTGAGCAGGGCGTGACGGCTGTCCATCGGGTCATGAAAAAGGTCAACAATGACCTTGTACCGACCCAGACACTTTTCTTAACCTTCGATAGTGTTAAGCTGCCATCGCGCATCAAGGCGGGCTACGAGGTTATTTCTGTTCGCCCCTATGTCCCGACACCTACGCGCTGCTACCAGTGTCAGCGTTTCAATCACACTCGACAGTCTTGCTCCAATGCGGCTAAATGTGTCACTTGTGGCAGGGATGCCCATGAGGGTGACTGTCCACCTCCGTCTCCTCGTTGTGTGAACTGTCAGGGTGACCATGCCGCATCCTCCCGCGACTGTCCTGTCTATAAGGAAGAACGCTGTATCCAGGAAATTCGAGTCAAAGAGAAAGTGTCCACCTCGGCTGCTCGCAAGCTATTGGCTAGTAGGAAGCCCACGCTGCTCCCAGCGGGGAAATACAGCACTGTCCTCGCCTCTCCTCGGACTACCCGGGAGGTAGCAACCCAGACATGCGATCTGACCTTCAGCACCACGGTCGTCCGTTCGGCCAGTGCTAAGATCGCGCGGTCGACGTCTCCTCTTCCACCCATCACCCCACAGACACCAGCCACTTCCTCAGCTTCTGCTCAGTCGAAGACCCCAAAGTCAGATGCACGGGCCTTCAAGAAGGAACCATCCCGTGCAGACTTCCTCCGTCCCTCGACCTCCCAGCCTTCGACCGGTACTTCCACCAAACGTCCTTCTAAAAAGGCGCATAGGAAGCACAGTTCTCCTTCTCCGCCGCGGCGCCTTTCTTCTCCTGCCCCACCCAGCGGTTGCCGCCCCAGGCCGTCATCCGTTTCGCCTGGCCGCACCGCTGGTAGCCGAACATCTGGCCGTTCACCGGCGGAGGAAGCTCCCCCTCCCGGCCATCCTCCCGAGATGGCCGATGACCCTATAGACCCCATGGACGATGACTGTCCGCCTCCTGCTAGCGGCGGCAGTGCTCGCTCGAAGCCAGGCCCTAAGCGGCCTTCGAGGTGACCCCTTCTCTCATCTTCCTTTTCTTACGATGGCACTTATTAACTGGAATATTCGCAGTATTCGCTCCAACCGAGAGGACTTGAAGTTGCTGCTCCGCTTGCATCGTCCGCTCGTCGTAGCCCTCCAGGAAACGAAGCTACGCCCATGCGATCAAATTGCGTTGGCACACTACACCTCTGTGCGTTTTGACCTACCCCCTGTGGTAGGTATCCCAGCTCATGGAGGGGTTATGTTGCTGGTCCGGGATGATATTTACTACGATCCCATCACGTTGCACACCGGCCTGCAGGCAGTTGCCATCCGCATTACTCTCCCCACTTTTACGTTTTCCTTTTGTACTGTTTACGCTCCATCGTCATCTGCCGTTACCAGGGCAGACATGACGCAACTTATTGCTCAGCTACCTGCACCATTTTTGTTAACTGGAGACTTCAATGCCCACCATCCTCTTTGGGGCTCTCCAGCATCCTGCCCGAGGGGCTCCTTGTTAGCAGACCTTTTCAACCAGCTCAATCTTGTCTGCCTCAATACTGGCGCCCCTACTTTTCTTTCGGATACATCTCATACCTGTTCCCATTTAGACCTCTCTATATGTACTCCCCAACTTGCACGCCGGTTTGAGTGGTATGCACTTGCTGATACATATTCGAGCGACCACTTCCCGTGTGTTATCCATCTCCTGCAGCATACTCCCTCTCCGTGCTCCTCTCGTTGGACCATCTCCAAGGCAGACTGGGGGCTCTTCTCTTCCAGAGCGAACTTTCAGGATCAAACCTTCACAAGCTGCGATCGTCAGGTCGCACACCTCACGGAAGTCATTCTCGCTGCTGCTGAATATTCCATCCCTCACCCTACTTCTTCTCCACGTCGCGTCCCGGTCCCCTGGTGGACCGCAGCATGTAGAGACGCTTTACGTGCTCGTCGACGTGCTTTACGCACCTTTAAACGCCACCCTACAGTGGCGAATTGTATTAATTATAAACGATTACGTGCTCAGTGTCGTCGTATTATTAAAGAAAGCAAGAAAGCCAGCTGGGCTGCTTTCACAAGCACCGTCAACAGTTCTACTCCTTCTTCTGTTGTCTGGGGTAGCCTGCGCCGGCTATCTGGCACTAAGGTCCACTCACCAGTTTCTGGCTTGAAGGTCGCGAATGAAGTCCTTGTGGCCCCTGAGGCTGTCTCCAATGCCTTCGGCCGCTTTTTCGCCGAGGTTTCGAGCTCCGCTCATTACCACCCTGCCTTCCTCCCCCGCAAACAGGCAGAGGAGGCTAGGCCACCTGACTTCCGCTCCTCGAATTGTGAAAGTTATAATGCCCCATTCACCATGCGGGAACTCGAAACCGCACTTGGCCGATCACGGTCCTCCGCTCCAGGGCCTGATTCTATTCATATTCAGATGCTGAAGAACCTTTCTCCTGCGGGTAAAGGTTTTCTTCTTCGTACATACAATCGCATCTGGCTTGAGGGACATGTTCCCGCATGCTGGCGCGAATCTATTGTTGTCCCGATTCCTAAGCCGGGGAAGGACAAGCACTTGCCTTCCAGTTATCGACCTATCTCGCTTACCAGCTGTGTCTGTAAAGTGATGGAGCGAATGGTTAACTCTCGATTGGTTTGGCTGCTCGAGTCTCGACGCCTACTTACCAATGTACAATGTGGCTTTCGAAGGCGCCGCTCTGCTGTTGACCATCTGGTTACCTTGTCGACCTTCATTATGAATAACTTCTTGCGGAAGCGCCCGACCGCGGCTGTGTTCTTTGATTTGGAGAAGGC
The DNA here is from genome assembly GCF_021461395.2 of Schistocerca americana. Lineage (NCBI taxonomy): Eukaryota > Metazoa > Arthropoda > Insecta > Orthoptera > Acrididae > Schistocerca > Schistocerca americana. The sequence continues at coordinate 547,218,023 of NC_060124.1, read as the reverse complement.
TTACGACACCTGTTGGAGGGCGGGCATTCTCTGCACCACGCATACATGGGGCTTTCGCGGTCGCCTCCCTCTTTATATTCGTTCCTTTTTAATGGATCGACAGTTTCGGGTACGTGTGGGTTCTGTCCTGTCCGACACCTTTCGCCAGGAGAATGGGGTGCCACAGGGCTCAGTTTTGAGCGTCGCTCTCTTCGCCATCGCGATCAATCCAATAATGGATTGCCTCCCAGCTGATGTATCAGGCTCCCTTTTCGTGGACGATTTTACCATCTATTGCAGCGCGCAGTGTACACGTGTCCTGGAGCGCTGTCTTCAGCGTTCTCTTGACCGTCTTTACTCTTGGAGTGTCGCCAATGGCTTCCGTTTTTCTGCCGAGAAGACGGTCTGTATTAACTTCTGGCGCTACAAAGAGTTTCTCCCACCGTCCTTACGACTCGGTCCCGTTGCTCTCCCACTCGTGGAGACAATCAAATTTTTAGGCCTTACCTTTGACAGGAAACTTAGCTGGTCTCCACATGTGTCATATTTGGCCGCCCGTTGTACCCGTTCTTTAAATGTCCTCCGTGTTCTCAGTGGTATGTCGTGGGGAGCGGATCGAACTGTCCTACTTCGTCTATATCGGTCGATCGTCCGCTCCAAGCTGGATTATGGGAGCTTCGTATACTCCTCTGCACGGCCATCCATCTTACGCCGCCTCAACTCCATACAACATCGGGGTTTACGACTTGCGATCGGAGCATTTTATACCAGTCCCGTAGAGAGTCTTCATGCTGACGCTGGCGAATTGCCACTCACCTACCGGCGCGATATACTGCTTTGTCGGTATGCCTGTCGGCTACTGTCAATGCCCGACCATCCGTCTTATCGTTCCCTTTTTGACGACTCTCTTGACCTTCAATACGGGTTGTATGTCTCTGCCTTGCTACCCCCTGGAGTTCGCTTTCGTCGCCTCCTTCAACACCTTCATTTTTCACTCCCTGCAACCTTTCGAGTGGGCGAGAGCCGCACGCCACCTTGGCTCCAGGCTCCGGTCCGCGTTCACCTCGACCTCAGCTCGCTCCCAAAAGAGGTCACCCCCGGTTCGGTCTACCACTCCCGTTTTTTGGAACTTCGTTCGAAGTTCAACAACATGACTTTCATTTATACAGATGGCTCTAAGACCAATGACGGGGTCGGGTGTTCCTTTATTGTCGGGGCACAAAGTTTCCAATACCGGCTCCATGGCCATTGTTCGGTCTTCACAGCTGAGCTCTTTGCCCTCTACCAGGCTGTTCTTTACATCTGCCGCCACCGACATTCTGCTTATGTCATCTGCTCAGATTCCCTGAGCGCCATCCAGAGCCTCAGTGATCCGTACCCGGTTCACCCTTTCGTACACCGGATCCAACGCTCTCTTCAGCAGCTGGTGGACGTCGGTACGCCGGTTAGCTTTATGTGGGTTTCTGGCCATGTCGGTATCCCTGGGAACGAAGCTGCAGATGCCGCGGCCAAGGCTGCGGTCCTCCAGCCTCGGACAGCTTCTTGTTGTGTCCCTTCATCCGATTTTAGCAGGGTCATTTGTCGGCGCGTTGTGTCGCTGTGGCATGCCGATTGGGCTGCACTTACCGACAACAAGCTTCGGGCCTTAAAACCTCTTCCTGTGGCTTGGACGTCCTCCTCACGCCCTTCTCGGCGGGAGGAGGTCGTTTTAGCAAGGTTAAGAATTGGGCACTGCCGGTTCAGCCATCGCCATCTGCTGACGGCTGCGCCGGCGCCATTCTGCCCATGTGGGCACTTGCTGACGGTTAGACACATTTTAATGTCCTGTCCAGATCTTAACACACTGCGCCTCGATCTTAACCTGCCTAATACTTTAGATGCCATTTTAGCGGATGACCCACGAGCAGCTGCTCGTGTTCTTTGTTTTGTCAATTTGACAAACGTCGCTAAGGACATTTGATGATGTTTTTTAATCCTATGCCTGTCAGTCTGTCTTTTATTGTGTTTTCCCTTTTAGTAGTTGTTGTCAACTTGTGCCTCGCGGTGCATTCTTAGAGTAGTCAGGGCGCTAATGACCATTGAAGTTGTGCGCCCGAAAACCACAAAAAAAAAAAAAAAAAGACTCAACAATAAATTAAAAAATGCCACGCTTTATTAATGAAAGCATAAACGACAGTGTAAATAATAGTGTTTTCAGTGCGTTACAATTTAGCAAATCACCATAAAATCCTGATACTGATAACGTTTAAAAAGAAAAAAAACAAGGCACTGTGATGATGACTGAAGGCCTTACACTCCAAGAAAGACAGCTAATTAAGAATGTTTAAGAACTCGCTGCAATTACAACTTACAGGTGTTGAAATATTAAAAGTAGGAGCCCACAAACACAGTAGAAGGTATCAGACGCCACGAATGGCAGAAAATAAGGTTTTAAGGCTTACTGCTGAAAGAGAAATATCGAATTAATTTTTCAGAGCAAATGACCACAATCATGACTGAAGGCCTTAGACGCCAGGGACGGCAATTATATAAAAAATTTAGAAACCTAGTGTAAAACAGCAAATAAAAGCAAAGGTTAATTAAAAGAAACAAGCAATTGACCACGAAACAGGTGAAATAATATGATGGTAATCTTGTAACACAACCCTTACACTGATACGGTCTGGCCTGCAACGGAGGGTGGAAACCTACAAACAGCACCAACGCGAGCAGCAGCACGGCTCATATACCCTCCGATTAATCTCCTCATCGCGAAAATGGAAGACTTGCCAATGCGACGCATCACATGCCTCATACATATTTTTATTGGCCTCGTCCATGTTTTTACTGCTTTGACAATACAATCAAATTATAAATTGAACGAGTGTCCTTTTTACACAGGGTGGTCCATTGATAGTGACTAGGCCAAATATCTCAAAAAATAAGCCTCAAACGAAAAAAAACTACATTCGCCGGATAGTTGCGTTATTTAAGGTAACAGGAAGTGTTCAGCCACATGTGTAACGTCAACTACGACCAGCAACAAATTATGAAGCTCAAGTAGGTGTTTTAGCTGCTGTCGCCGCCTAACCGCACATCAGTAGCAGACAAATTGCGCGAGAATCGGGACTCTTAAAAACGTCGGTGTTGAGAATGCTACATCAACATTGATTGCACCCGTACCATATTTCTATGCACCAGGAATTGCATAGCTACGACTTTGAACGTCGTGTACAGTTCTGCCACTTGGCACAAGAGATATTACGGGACGATGACAGATTTTTTGCACTCGTTCTATTTAGCGACGAAGCGTCATTCACCAACAGCGGTAACGTAAACTGGCATTATATGCACTATTGCGCCATCTCTCACATAGCGAAAACAGTGGTCCAACAAAAAAATTCATATTTCATTACGTACTGTACGAATATGTAATAAAAGTGGTTGTTCCTATTTTAGAAAACATGGTGAACATGGATGAAACCATTGAGAAGTTATATGTACCTAATTTTCTGAAAACGTAGTTTCGAGAAAATGAGAAAAGAATATTCACAGTGTTTTTGACGCATCGTAAGCCTCTTTCAGAACATTCCAGCAGCATAATCTTCCCGCCCAGCTGCTTCTTCATCATCTGTAGACTTCTTCAGGGCCCTTTTCCTTACACTGGCTTCAACTACTCGCTGACAATCTATGGCAGTCAGAGCAGCTATCCTATTATTTGCTGGCTGGATGCCTAATTTGTCCATTACTTTTATCCTGATGGTTACACCATCATTGAAACACATGACAGCATCCATCGCACCCATTTTGAGTACTGTCCATCCAACAAATACTGTTTTTGGCACTCGTTGCCACACGCAGATGTTGAAACTCTCATTAGGGTTTTGCGTACGGCCATGTAGACATTTGCAGAGTAATTTTGTATCTGAAAGGTCCCTGCATATTGGCTTTATTGTTTCCATGACTGTGGCAGGCAAGAAATGTACATGGTGCTATTCCTTGCCAGTCGCATGAGCGTGGCTGGTTTGCAGACATTTGTTCAAAGAGCGTTTAAGACCAAATCAACAACTGAAAAGTAGATAAAAAATACATTTTTTGAAACGGGATAAAATTGTCTTTCAGATGGTGACAAGAATTGTTTTCGAAAATTTCAGACATTTCAAGTCCATGTCCACTTAACAATTAGACATATCAAGAACACTTTTTAAAAAATTAAAGAAAATACGACGCAACAAGAAGGAATTATACCAATGGCGCGGAAATCAGTAGATGTGATATTCATGTACAGACAAATGAAGGAGTCCCATTTCAAAAACTGAATGGTTTATTCACGAGAAAGAGCTACACAAATTGAGTAAGTCTGTAAGAAAATTATCTATGTCTGGCGCTTATGCAAGTAGCTGTTCGGCTAGCATTGATTGATAGACTTGTTGCACATCGTCCAGAGGGATATAGTGCCAAATTCGTCCAATTGGTGCTATAGATGAGCAAAATTCAGAGTTGTTTGTAGGGCCCTGCCCATGTTGTTGTTGTTGTGGTCTTCAGCCCTGAGACTGGTTTGATGCAGTTCTCCATGCTACTCTATCGTGTACAAGCTTCTTCGTCTCCCAGTACCTACTGCAGCCTACATCCTTCTGAATCTGCTTAGTGTATACATCTCTTGGTCTCCCTCTACGATTTTTACCCACCACGCTGCCCTCCAGTACTAAACTGGTGATCCCTTCATGCCTCAGAACATGTCCTACCAACCGATCCCTTCTTCTAGTCAAGTAGTACCACAAACTCCTCTTCTCCCCAATTCTATTCAATACCTCCTCATTAGTTATGTGATCTACCCATCTAATCTTCAGCATCCTTCTGTAGCACCACATTTCGGAAGCTTCTATTCTCTTCTTGTCTAAAATATGTTTCACTTCCATACATGGCTGCACTCCATACAAATACTTTTAGAAACGACTTCCTGACACTTAAATCTATACTCGATGTTAACAAATTTCTCTTCTTCAGAAACGCTTTCCATGCCATTGTCAGTCTACATTTTATATCCTCTCTACTTCGACCATCATCAGTTATTTGGCTCTCCAACTACCAAAACTCCTTTACTACTTTAAGTGTCTCATTTCCTAATCTAATTTCCTCAGCATCACCTGACTTAATTCAACTACATTCCATTATCCTCGTTTTGCTTTTGTTGATGTTCGTCTTACACCCTCCTTTCAAGACACCATCCATTCCATTCAACTGCTCTTCCAAGTCCTTTGCTGCCTCTGACAGAATTACAATTTCATCGGCGAACATCGAAGTATTTATTTCTTCTCAATGGATTTTAATTCCTACTCCGCATTTTTCTTTTGTTTCCTATACTGCTCGTTCAATATACAGATTTAATAGCATCGGGGAGAGGCTACAACTCTGTCTCACTCCCTTCCCAACCACTGCTTCCCTTTCATGTCCCTTGACTCTTATAACTGCCATCTGGTTTCTGTACAAATTGTAAATAGCCTTTCGCTCCCTGTATTTTACCTCTGCCACCCTCAGAATTTGAAAGAGAGTATTCCAATCAACATTGTCACAAGCTTTCTCTAAATATACAAACGCTAGAAACTTCGGTATGCCTTTCCTTAATCTTTCTTCTAAGATAAGTTGTAAGGTCAGTATTGCCTCACGTGTTCCAGTATTTCTACGGAATTCAAACTGATCTTCCCCGACGGTGGCTTCTACCAGTTTTCCATTCCTCTGTGAAGAATTCGCGTTAGTATTTTGCAGCTGTGACTTATTAAACTGATAGTTCGGTAATTTTCACATCTGTCAACACCTGCTTTCTTTGGGATTGGAATTATTATATTCTTCTTGAAGTCTGAGGGAATTTCGCCTGTCTCATACATCTTCCTCACCAGATGGTAGAGTTTTGTCAGGACTGGCTCTTCCAAGGCTATCTGTAGTTCTAATGGAATGTTGTCTACTCCAGTGGCCTTGTTTCGACTTAGGTCTTTCAGTGCTCTGTCAAACTCTTCACGCAGTATCGTATCTCCCATTTCATCTTCACCTGTGTCCTCTTCCATTTCCATAATATTGTCCTCAAGAACATCTGCCCTGTATAGACCCCCTATATACTCCGTCCACCTTTCCGCTTTCCCGTCTTTGCTTATAACTGGGTTTCCATCTGAGCTCTTGATATTCATGCAAGTGGTTCCCTTTTCTTCAAAAGTTTCTCTAATTTTCCTGTAGGCAGTATCTATCTTACCCCTAGGGAGATAGGCCTCTACATCCTTACATTTGCCCTCTAGCCATTCCGGCTTAGCCATTTCGCACTTCCTGTCGATCTCAATTTTGAGAGGTTTCTATTCCTTTTTGCCTGCTTCATTTACTGCATTTTTATATTTCCTCCTTTCATCGATTAAGTTCAGTATCTCTTCTGTTACCCAAGGATTTCTACTAGCCTTCGTCTTTTTACCTACTTGATAGTCTGCTGCCTTCACTATTTCATCGCTCAAAGCTATCCATTCTTCTCCTACTGTATTTCTATCCCCCATTCCCGTCAATTGTTCCCTTATGCGGGTGGACATTATCTTGCTGAAATGCAAGTCCAAGATGCCTTGCCATGAAGGGCAAAAAATATCGTCAACGTACCGCTCTGCTGTAAGGGTGCAGCGGATTATAACGGAAGCGGCCTTGCTATGAAATGAAATCCCACCCCAAGATATCATATCTGGTTGTCAGACTGTATGGTGGCCAACAGTCACATTGGTAGCCCACTTTTATCTGGGGCGTCTTGAGATACATCGTGGCTGGTCACCGGGGCTCAGCTAGAAGCCACAATCATCACTGAAGACAATTCTGCTCCAGCCAACGTACTCCCAGGTCGAATGTACCGAGCACACTGCGAACCATCTTCTGGTTGTACATACGTCGATGGTAGTCGGCTTAAGGGGCGCCATGAAGTCAGACTTTCGTCTCTATAGGTCACCCGTACTTATAAACTCTGTGTTCGGCGATGGTCCGCTCATTTTTGCCAGCATCGTTGAATAGTTGCGTGGTTTCCTATTCATATGTCGATCGATTGGCCAATTACTCCAACCAGCTTCTTTGAACTCAACTACATTTCTTCTTTCAAATACTGTCATCTGCTGACATTGTCCACGAGCCTGTTTGCAAGGCATAGTTACTGTCAAACTGAGTACACGGAATGAAATCCTCTAATACTTTATGCGCTAGTATCATCATGACCCCTGTTTACTATTCTTGCCAGGTGTGCGGTGACATTGTGCTCCAGCAGTCACACATTCATTCATCGGTCGCTGAAGCTTGCAGTTCTTCATTTTCCGTCGATACCTCTGTGAATAACCATTTGTGACCAATTTGAGACGTTTTAGTGTCTTAGACTGTATATTAGATGTTAAGAACGAAAGAGAAGCGGAATTCTCATAATAAACGTTTAGAATCAGAAATGTGTGCTAGTTACCCTCTACGACTCACTGAAAATGGTTATTTTAAAGCATTCAATTAGGCTCGTTTTCAGTCGTATTACAATGACCATGTCATCGTTGTGTACATGAAATACCTTTATCACGGCCTGAACTCTGATGAGGACACTTATAATAATGTGACTGAATTTTGGTGTAGGAACAGCTGCCGTTCCCCGTCAAATAATGAAACCAGATACGTTAGTGGTATTGGAAGTTGAAGTTTGGATCAAAGTAGACTTTCTAACTCATATCAACAGTAGTCAATTGGGTGCAGGTTGGACGTTGGGCAGGCCAATCGATTTCTGCCATGGTACATAAAACAGCTAAAACACAAGACACTGTAGATAACATTGGATATGAAAGGAGTTATTGGACATATTTGATTAAACAAAAAAATATAAAAATGCAGAAAATGAAGTAAGCAAAAGGGAATAAAGACGTCTAAGGAATGAGACGGACAGAAAGTGTAAAATGTATAGGTTGGAATGACTAGAGAACAAATGAAAGCCCATAGAAACATGTGTAACTAGGGGAAAGGTAGATACCGCCTATAAGAATATCAAAGAGAGCTTTGAATATAAGAAAACCAGCTGCATGAAATCGAGAGCTCAGATGGGAAGGCAAGGAAGGGAAACCAGAAAGGTGGAAGGAGTATATAGACATCTAAATGCACGTGGATACTCTGCCAATCACATTTAAGTGCCTGGCAGAGGGTTCAACGAACCACATTTACAATTCTCTATAATTCCAATCTCGTATAGCGCGCGGAAAGAATAAACACCTATATCTTTCCGTACGAGCTCTGACTTCCCTTATTTTATTGTGGTGGTCGTTCCTCCCGATGTAGGTCTGTGTCAACAAAATATTTTTGCATTCGGAGGAGAAAGTTGGTGATTGGAATTTCGTGAGAAGGTTCCGTCGGAAGGAAAAACGCTTTTCGTTTAATGATTTCCAGCCGAAACCCTGTATTATTTCTGTGACACTCTCTCCCACATTTTGCGATAGTACAAAACGTGCTGCCTTCCTTTGAACATTTTCGATGTACTCCGTCAGTCCTATCTGGTAAGGATCCCACACCGTGTAGCAGTATTCTGAAAGAGGACGGACAAGTGTAGTGTATTCAGTCTCCTTAGTAGGGCTGTGTCTTTCCAATGAAACGCAGTCTTTGGTTAGCCTTCCCGACATTTTCTATGTGTTCTTTCCAATTTAAGATGTTCGTAATTGTAATTCCTAGGCTTTTAGATTATACTGATTTATAGTGTAACCGAAGTTTAACGAGTTCCTTTTAGCACTCATGTGGATGACCTCACACTTTTCGTTATTTAGGGTCAACGGCCACTTTTCGTACCATTGAGATATTTTTTCTTCTAAATCGTTTTGCAGTTTGCTTTTGTCTTCTGATGACTTTATTAGTCGATAAACGACAGCGTCATCTGCAAACAACCAAAGACATCTTCTCAGATGGTGTCCCATATCGTTTATATAGATAAGGAGCAGCAAAGGGCCTATAATACTACCATGGGGAACGCCAGAAATCACTTCTGTTTTACTCGATGACTTTCCGTCAGTTACTACGAACTGTGACCTCTCTGACAGGAAATCACAAATCCAGTCACATAACTGACACGATATTCCATAATCACGCAATTTCACTATGGGTCGCTTGTGTGGTACAGTGTCAAAAGCCTTAAGGAAATCCAGAAATACGGAATCGATCTGAAATCCCTTGTCAATAGCACTCAGCACTTCATGTGAATAAAGAGCTAGTTGTGTTTCACAGGAACGATGTTTCCTAAGCACATGTTGACTATGTGTCACTAATCGTTTCCTTCGAAGTAATTCATAATGTTCGAACACAATATAAGTTCTAAAATCCTGCTTCATATCGACGTTAACGTAATGGGCCTGTAATTTAGTGGATTACTCTTACTAACTTTCTTGAATATTGATGTGACCTGTGCAACTTTCCAGTCTTTGGGTACGGATCTTTCGTCGAGCTAATGGTTGTGTATGATTGTTAAGTATGGAGGTAATGCATCAGCATACTCCGAAAGGAACATAACTGGTATACTGACTGGGTGAGAAGACTTGTTTTTATTAAGTGATTTAAGTTGCTCCACTACTCCGAGGACATTTACATCTACGTTACTCATGTTGGCAGCTCTTCTCGATTCGAATTTTGGAATATTTACTTCGTCTTCTTTTGTGGAGGCATTTCGGAAGGCTGTGTTTAGTAACTCTGATTTGGCAGCACTGTCTTCGATAGTATCTCCATTTGCTATCGTGTAGAGAAGGCATTGATTGTTTCTTGCCGCTAACATACTTCACATACGACCAGAATCTCTTTGGATTTTCTGACAGGTTTCGAGACAAATTTTCGTTGTGGAAACTGTTATTGGCATTTCGCATTGAAGTCCACACTAAATTGCGAGCTTCTGTAAAAGATCACCAATCTTGGAGATTTTGCGCCTTTTTAAATTTGCCATGTTTCTTTCGTTGTTTCTGCAATAGTGTTCTAACCCGTTTTGGGTACCAAGGAGGATCAGCTCCATCATTTGTTAATTTATTTGGTATAAACCTCTCAATTGCTGCCGATGCTATTTTTTGAATTTAAGCCAGATGTGGTCTACACTTATATTATTAATTTGGAATGAGTGGAGATTGTCTCTCAGGAAGGCGTCAAGTGAATTTTTACCTGCTTTCTTGAATAGGTATATTTTTCGCTTATTTTTCGAGAATTTGGGGATTAGAATATTCAGTTTCGCTACGACAACCCTGTGTTCAGTAATCCCTGAATCGGGTTTGATGCTCGATATTAACTCAGGATTATTTGTTGCTAAGAGGTCAAGTGTGTTTTCACAACTATTCACGTGGTCTCATGAACTAACTGCTCGAAATAATTTTCAGAAAATGAGTTTAGGACAATTTCGGATGATATTTTATGCGTAACTCTGTAATAAAACTCGTATTTTCCACAAACATATTGAGGGTAAATTAAAGTCATCACCAACTATTATCGTATGAGTCGGGTAAGTGTTTGAAATCAAATTCAAGTTTTCTTTGAACCTTTCAGCAACTGTATAATCTGAATTGGGAGGTCGCTAAAAGGATCCAGTTATTATTTTATTCAAGTTGCCAACGATGACCTCTTCCCAAACTAACTCACATGAAGCATCTATTTCAATTTCGCGACAAAATAACATACCTCTGACAGCAACAAACACTCCACCGGAACCGTGTTTAGCCTATTATTTCGGAACACCATTAGGTTCTTCGCAAAAATTTCGTATAGCTTATATCCGGCATTAGCCAGCTTTCAGTGCCTATAACGATTTGAGCATCAGTGCTATCTATTAGCGCTTGGAGCTCTGTTACTTCCCCAACACAGCCACAATAATTTACAACTGTTATACCGATGGTTCCTGCATCTATGTTCTTCCTGTGTTCAGCGTGCAGCCTTTGTGCCTGAAGACCTTCTTGTTTTCCCGAGACCCTCTAACCTAAAAAACCGCCCAGTCCATGCCACATAGCCCCTGCTACCTGTGTGGCCGACTCCTGCTTATAGAGCACACCTGACCTCTTTAGCAGAACCCGAAACCCAACCACCCTTTGGCGCAAGTCGTGGAATCTGCAGCCTACACGGTCGCAGAACCGTCGGAGCCTCTGATTCAGACCCTCCACTCTGCTCTGTACCAGAAGTCCGCAATCGGTTCTGTCGACTATGCTGCAAACGGTCACCTCTGCTTTCATCTTGCAAGCAAGACTGTCAGCCTTTACCACTTCTGTTAGCCGCTCGAAACCAGAGGGACTCTCTTGTGATCCAAAGTGACACACATCATTGGTACCGACGTGAGCAACCACCTGCAGTTGGCTGCACCCTGTGCTCATCATGGCATCTGCGAGGACACTTTCCACATCTGGAATGACTCCACCCGGTATGCACACGGAGTGCACATTAGTTTTCTTATCCTCCTCGTCAGCCAAGTCCCTGAGGGGCCCCATAAGGCGCCTAACGTTCGAGCTAACAACTACCAATAATCCCACCCTCTGCAATTGCCCGGATCTTGCAGGCTGAGTGGTTTCCTCTGATACAGGACAGGCGGCAGCATCTGGCTCAACGACAGTGTAAGCCACAGACAGTACCTGGAGCCTGTTTGTCAGACAGACTGGGGAGGCCTTAGGTGCGGCCACCTGGGAAGTCTTTCTCCGCCTGCTACGTCCTGGGGCGACCTCCCACTCGACCACAGGTGAGGGGTCAGCCTCAGTGCGAGCAGTAAGTGGGTTAGTTACCGGTGAGGACCGTGCTGCACGTCCGTTGGATCCCCACGGCCGGCCCACAACAGAGGTGGCCATCCGCTGCAGCCTCAAGCTGTGTAACCGAGGCCATCAGAGCCTTAAGCTGAGAGCGAAGTATCACCAACTCGGCTCGCAGCCCCACGCAACAATCGCAGTCCCTGTCCATACCAAAAACCGTGGAAAAGTAAACGATGCAGATAAACGGACTATCGGCAGGTGCTCCGCAAATCTACTGTAGCCCCTGACGAAAACGCACGAACTGTGTCTAGTAATACTCAGATATTCAGAAACCTAACTACCTAAGCACTCAGGTGAAACTAAATAATTAGTCCCTGATTAGGAACTTTTGATACGTCACAAAATCGGTTTACTTTGTGACGCAAACGAAAACGCGAGAACTGTGACTATTAGATATTAAAATTTAACGCAGAAGCCCAAACTAAACTATTAATCAGTTACTTCCCCGTTGCTGCGTCTGTCGGATATGGCGAGAAGAATTTGACACAGCACTGGAAGATCTAAGTCGACACACGGACCATGGAGTTGACGACATTCCGTGTGTGCTTCTAACATCCTCCGGAGAGTCAGCCATGACTTAACTACTCCATCTCCTATGCAAGAAGTATGAGACAGAGAAAATAACTTCACACTTCAAGAACAATTTAATAATTCCAATCCCAAAGGCTGCAGGTGCTGAAAGGTGTGAATGTTACCGTATAATCGGCTTAATAACACACGCTTGCAAAATATTGACACAAATTATTTAGAGAAGATTGGAGAAACTAGTAGATGTCGACCTCGGGAAATATTCAGATTGGTTTGCGCAGAAGTCTAGGAACACGCGAGGTAGTACTTACGCTATGACTTACCTTAGAATACATGTTAAGGGAAGGCCAACTTTTGTTTATAGCTCCTGTGTACTTAAAAAATGCTTTTGTCAGTGTTGGCTGTCATATACTCTTTGAAATTCTGAAGGTAATGGAGGTAAAGTAGAGGGACCCAGGGCATATTTACAGCTTGCACAGAAACCAAATGAGAGCAGATGAGTATGAAAGGGAACAGTGGCAGAGAAAGGGAGGGGGCAGCGTTGTAGCATATCCCTGGTGTTATTCAATCCGTACGTTAAGGAGACTGTGAATGCAATCAAGGAGAAATTTGTTGAAGGACTTACAGTTCAGGGAGAAAAAGTTCGAGGTTTGCTGCTAACAGTGAAATTTTCACGGAGACGGGTAGGGTCTTGGAAAAGCAATTGAATGGATGGGCAATGTGCTAGAAGTTGGATGTAAGATGAACATCAAGAAAAGCAACACAAGTGTAATGGAATGCAGGAGAATTAATTCAGGGCATGCTGTGGGAAGTAGGAACTGAGTTACTTAAAGTAGTAGATGACTTTTACTATTATGGCAGTGATATAACAGATTATGACCAAAGAAGGAAGGATATGAAATATATACCGGCAATGTTAATAAAAGGGTGTCTGAAGAAGAGAAATTTGTTAATACTGATTGTAGATTTAAATGCTGAAAGTCTCTTCTGATAGTTTTTGTCTGGAATGTAGCCATGTACGAAAATGAACCGTGGACATAAACAGTTCACACAAGAAGGGAATAGCGTCTTTGAAATGTGTCACTGTAGCATAACGCTGAAAATTAAATGGGTAGATCACGTAACTAATGAGGAAGTACTGAACATAAATTGGGAGAAAAGAAATATGTGTCATAACTTGACTAAAAGGAGGAAGAGCTTGACAGGACATATTCTGAAACGTCGAGTAAAAATTAGTGAAGGAAACCATGAGATGAATACGGTAACCAAGTATGTAAGTTGCAGTGGTTGTTCGAAGATGCAGACGCTTGCCCAAGATAGAGTACCGTGGAAACCCACATCAAACGAGTTTTCGGACTGTAGACCGCAACAGCAACAGTTTTGCCTATGTATTTACGTTCATACAGAACACCACAAGCCACCTTATGGTGGGCCGTACCATGCACCATTACCAGATATTTCACGTAATATTCCATTCGCAAACTGAGCTGGGGAAAAAAGACTATCAATGTGCCTCTGTACGAGCCCTAATCTATCTTGTCTTCGCGGTCCGTACGCGTAATGCACATTTGTGGCAGTAGAATCGTTCTCAGTCAGTTGTAAATGTCTGTTCTCTAAATTGTCTCGTAAGTGTTTGGTGAAAAGAACGTCGTCTTCCCTTAGGAATTCCCATTGTGTTTACAAAACATCTCTGTAATACTTGCCAGTTGATCGAATCTACCGACAACAAATCTAGCAGCAAGGCTCTGGACTTCTTCGATGATTTCGTTTAATGCGACCGGCTGAGTTTCCCAAACACTCGAGCAATACTCAAGAACTGGTCACTCTTCTGTTCTACTCACAGTCTCCTTTCTAGAAGAGCTACGCCTTCCTAATACTGTCTCAGTAAACAAAAGCCTTCCCTACTGCAGTCCTTAATTGCTTGTTATATTTCATTTCGCTTTGCAACAAATCGCCTACATATTTAATCCACATGATTGTGTCAAGTAGGTCAACATAAATTCCAGTTTAATTTAATTGAATTTATTGCAAAGATTTTTAGACCTGTTATCTGGAAACTCTAACAGGTCGTACATATTCGTTAATCATGGTGACATACAACGTTTAAAGTTACGTAGGTAGTAGCAAATCATGTTGTCAGCAATCTTCGGTGATACTAATGTAGAAATAAAGCCGGATATTTGAAAGATAATAATAAGTTTAAACAATCAACATTAAATAAAGGGTATTAACTGAGGATCCAAGAGAATGACTTCCATCTTATATTACAATATACGTTACTAGTAGCCTCGGAAGCGCTTGAGGTTTTTCGATTAACTCCAACTTTACTTACTTCTAAACCTATTCTTGCTACACTACTCTATATCGCTGACAGTGGTATACGTGTGTCTCGGCAGTCCTCGATTCTGCGCATATCCGTGTGGGTGGCCTTTGCATTCTTTCTCTTCTTTCCTTTTTACTTTTCTGTTATTGTTTGCATATCGCAGTCTAACTGTCTGCAGTCTCTCTCTACCTGAAAAAAAGAGACTCTCAGAACGACATGACCAGCCGAACCTTCCTCTCCACATTCACAGACTGATGTGTTGCTACGTCCCAGTCGAAGCACATGGTTGAGGTATGGATCGCGACCTGTTAACAGCTGCATCATACCTCGAGTAGGCGCAGCGTCGCACAGTTTGAGCCTGTTCCTAGTGCTTGGTAATACGCTATAAACACGCCTTGCCGTACTGCTAGTGTCCCAGTCAGACTACCAATCATCTAAATTCTGGGCTCTTAAATGTCGTTTATTAATAACCTGTGTTCCGGTTCCAAATGGGTCAAATGGCTCTGTGCACTATGGGACTTAACATCTCAAGTAATAAGTCCCCTTGAACTTAGAAACTACTTACAACTAACTAACCTAAGGACATCACACACATCCATGCCCGATGCAGCATTCGAACCTGCGACCGTAACGGTCGCGTGGTTCCAGACTGAAGCGCCTAGAACCGCTCGGCCACTATGTGTTCCTGTGATTTCATACACATGATCATATTGCTCACGGTCCGTCCAAAAGATTGCTGACCTGTAACGTAGTACGACATCCATCCGGCATATTCCGAGGATTACCAGTAAACCTTCGACCGGTACAAAAGCCCCCTGTGATCCTCAGAATACGCTCCGCTGAATTCGTCTCATATTGTTTTGTAGCTGCCTAATCTAAGACGAGGTGACCAGCCGCAGGCAGCGAAGTTGACTATGGCGTTGAAGATAGCTTCGTAGTATCATCGCACCACACGCAACGGTAATTTATCGTCAGCACTGCTGGCACGGACAATCTTGTATATAATTTTGGCCACTTTCGGAGTAACAGATTTTACGTGTTCTACAATGTTTCTTTTCTCGTTTAGAAGAGTGCCTAAATATTTATAAACAGTATTGCCTTAAACAAATATTCCTTCAAACGTCAGGGAACGATTTCTGGCAAGAGAAAGCCTTCCTTTCTCAAACATGTATGTGGTTTTATAAACACCTACACTTAGTTTGTTCCTCTTACAACAACGCTGCATCTGAATAAGCACATGTTTCATCTTCTCCTACAGTTTCCCCCTGGAGTATAGAATCAACTACTAGAATGTCATCTGGTTATGCAACAACAGCTACAATAACATATAATCTGTGTAGTAGATGTAATATGGGTTGAGTACCAAGATCCCAGAACAGTGGACCACTTATGGAGCCTTGAGGACAGCCTTTGTAACCTATTTGATTACCTTTCTGTGCTCCGCAAGCCATGGACGCTACAGTAATGTAAAAAGCCCTTGTACACACATTTTCGGACCCTGAGAGCTATAAGGCATACGAACGTCGCAGGCCACCAAAGACTGTCGAATTCTCCTGCAGTGTCAGTCATTGGCGTGACTACAAACTTCGCTGTAGAATTTTCTACACTCCGAAGAAATCTATTAATCGCTTCATCTATTGACTTTTCTGAAGCCATATTGACACTGGTTGAGACGCAAGAGCTCTCTGCGCGCCTGCAACCGTTCACAGAGCAGACGTTGCTGAACTTTGGCCGAGACGTTTAATAAGCAAACAGGTCCATAGCTGTTCCATGATGCCGCTTTTTTATCGTTCCTTTTTCGTTCATCACTGGTTTAGCTGGTTTCCATATTTCCCGGATCCTACCTATTCGTAAAGCCTCGTATAGGAATGCTGTTAAATCTAGCACTATCTGTGGACCTACCAGCGACACGGCTTCAGAGTATACGCCATCCAGACCAGGTGCGTTTGCAATTTTGAGCTTCTTAATTGCGACAGCAATTTCTTCTTGACCAGACCGTATCACCAACATCTGATTGTCACATTCGTTATTTACTGCATTTATAAGTTGTGCTTGTATCTCAGCGTCTGTATTATCGTCAGGATTCAGGGCAGTTAGCAGATATTCTGGTGACTCTCTCCGTCCAGTCGTCATTGAGCTATCCACCTTACGATTTGCGGAGATGATAGTACTTCCCTTAACCTTTTCAGTCAACAATTTATTCTGTCTTTGGCAGATGTCAAATTGCATGTGTATTCCTTCAGTTTCCTCAAGCCAAGTTTTGAAGCGCGTCTTAATAGCCCTGTATTCATGGAGCCTACTACTGCACTCTGATTGCCCTAGAGTATGTTCGTTCTTCTTCGCCATCGTACCCTTCACCTCAGAGTGGAAAGTTCAAGGCTCTAAGGGATCGTAGTCTGATTGTTTACCTTTTTCCTAGGAATATAAATGTCCTGTGCTCTTTGCGAGAGTTCAGTTAGTAATTGAGCACCCGAATCTACATGAACCGGAAGAGATTCTATTCTAAATACTCCGAGGTAGACAATTAAGCCATCTCAATCAGATTTAGTGATGCCTAACTCAATTCTGCTTTCCTCAGCTTGTCTTCTGTATTATTGTCATTTCCCTCTTCGACGATAATTGTATTATGGCCACTGTATGTTAAGTACTGGAGCACTTGTCAACTATTAATTTTAGCTGCTGACATGCGGTTTGCTAAAGTGACATCTATGTTAGTAACTACACCAGCTTATTGGTCGAATGTACTCGGCTGGTCTTCCAGATTTAAAACAATGAGCTGTAGTTCCTGTATTGCTTCCTTTAGTACATCCCCTTGTTCGTCAGTTTGCCTACTGTGCCACAGAAATGATTATGCTTCTGTTGTCACAAGGAGACACGCAACTTGTCTATATAGAGAAACCGCCCTGACTTTACCTGTATAAGGTACGATAGGGTGAGAGTAATGCTTGCTTACTACAACCCACTTTGTCTGCAGTCCTTCATTTCTATTGTGACCCTGTGCTTGTCCAACAGCGTTGCCACCTTGGGTCACACTGTATTTCCATTTGTAACGACCGTGGCAGTCATTCCCTCATCGTGGCCAGTACCTGTTGCTATATCCGCAAGAAAATGTGGGTTCTCATTCTTCTACAGTATGGTTCATGCAAACAAAACATATTAACACTCAGCTGGTCAGTTAGTTTTCGTATTTCAGTCATTGTCAATTTACATCGAGCAGCATTTATCTGTACTATGTTTATCCTTTTACGTGTTTCGACTGCCAACAAAGCCCTTCGGAGAATGAAGGCCTGGTTCAAAGAAAAAGTGTCCAAACCCTTATATAAAATCCACGTATTAATGCTCAGTGTCGAATGGTCCTTTTATTCTCTTAAACGCCTGTCGAAGGAGGCCACATAATTGTTTAAACTCAATGCATATGTTATTTACTCTCAAAAGAATTCTGTGTAGTACATCTGGTGTAGGATACGTAATAGATTTTCCTTTCTGATGCCCACCTCTGAAAATATGTCTTAGAGCAACCTGCAACACACTGGGAGCCTCCAAACTACTTAATAAGACATTCACCTCTAAATTATTATCAGATTTGTATGTGTGTAATTGAAAATCATTTTAGTAGGACTCGAAATATTAGAAATACTTTTTTGTATTTCATAGGAGTACCTGATTTTCACTGCACTTAACTGTTTTGCGATTGTTGTACTCGTTAGTGTTACTAAGGTCACCGCACACCTCTTCAAGCGCAAATGGGGGGAGGGTCTGCAGAGGATGTCGCAGCTTCTTGGGTGTCTACTGGTACAGCACATGCGGTGTCAATGTTATCATAACCATCATCATTATTGTTATCATAACATTTGGCGCGAGTTCCTCGTAGATGCGGCGTTGGCCTGGGGCAGGAGAATCCCGTTGCTGGGGTTGCTGCACCGGGAACAGCTCTTCTGTCAGCAGCCGCCGCAGCTTGGGTTGATGCAAGTGCTTCACAAATCGTCTCCCCCCGATCGAAGTTCACGAACTTCATCTGGTGTGATTTCTCACGTGATGAGCAAGTGCTCTACTCGAAGCAGGATACATCACTGAAGACAGTTATACTCCAGCCAATGCGACTCCACCCCGTGTGTGCCCGACACCACTTAAAACGTGCTATTAGGTGCGCGTAGGTCAATGGTAGGCGGCGAGGAGGGCGCCGTGAACACAGCATCCCTTCTGTGAGCCGCCTTTTATTAGTCTCAGAGGTCACTGAAGCATTAGTTGCACGTCGGGTTGATGATAATGTGTCTTCTTTTAAATGCTGACATCCACATATATTGAGCGAATAGCCGATTATTCCAAAAGCTGTCTTTTGAATGCTGATATGAGCGTTTGGCATCATTGGCCGGGAGACCCCTTACAGGGCAGGTCCAGCCGCTTTGGTACAGTTCTTATTACATTCGACGCCACATTGGGCGACCTGCGCGCCGCGTGGCGATGAAATGGTGAATAAGACAACACAACACTCAGTCCCTGAGCGGAGAAAATCTCCGACCCAGCCAGAATTCGAACACCGGCCCCTTAGGACAGCAGTCCATCACGCTGACCTTTCAGCTATCGGGGCGCACTAAATGCTGACATCTACATATATTGTTCAGTAACTGGCTGCGAGTATGGTTATGTCCAACTGAGTACACAGAATGAACTTTAGCAAAAGTTTTAAGCCCTCGTATGGACAAGTACCCTGTTTACTGTGTCTGTGCCCAAGTACGTCGATCGCCAAATCCTGTATGAGTATCATCTTGTAACGTTTGCATCACTCCTTCATGATGCATCATTTTTTGTGTTAGAGTGGTTATTAGACATTAATAACGAAAGATAAACAGAGTTCCTGTGATAAACGTTTGTAATCAAAAATGTGTGATACTAGCCATCTACGAACCATCGAAAATTGTCACTGTTTAATTCATTTTGATAGGCTTGTTTTCAGTTTATCACAATATGAACATGTCATCATGACGAGGGTGGAAAGCACGCAGCTGTATCACTTATTAGTGTGTCAGTTCCTCGTCTCTATGACGTCTTGAACTCGGCTGAAGATACTTTCAGTAAGGTTAAAGAATCCGCCATAGGCGGAACTAAACTCTAATTTTCCCAAAATATAGTTCATTGGTGAAAATTGTACACTCGTCTGCGCCAACAATTCAAACACAATTATCACTCAAAAGTGACTAACAGGCTGATTTTCCTTATCCAACAACTCAAATCCTCGAACTTGGTTGAATTTTCCACCAAATCATATTCACAAAGTTCCACTGCTGCACACGGAAACCAAGTTCCACAAGAGTTTACTTTTAGTATGTGCGCAGTGACATAGATCCTTGAAAAAACTGAACACAGTCGATGTTCTGCCAAAGTTTGTGAACCAAATTACAACATCCGATCACGAAGACTGGACGTCGATGGTGCTGCGGAGGCAAGGCGGTGTTCTTGAGGAAGCAGCTGCTTGACAGCAGGAAGCGGATGTCCATCTGTACCTTTGGCACGACGAGAGCTCACTTTTGCACAGCGATGCGCGGGCCTAAATATTGCCGCACAGCTGGATGTCGCAGGAACTATTTCAGGTCACGTGATTCGCGGATGGGTCGTCCAACCTATCCCCTCGCTCACCCCCCCTACCCAACACACACAGAGTCCGTGATTTTTATGGCGCTGCTTGAGACGCCTAGTGGAACAACTGCAGAACTGTTTTCTTGTTTTCTGGTGCAGAGCAGTTGCGTGGGTTGTGGGCAGACCAGGAGTTTTTGCGCCAGATGGGGTGTGACCCATAGAGGTGGAACGCCGTGACATGCCAGAGGTGCGTGAACTTCTGTGTATGACTAACTGCCCATTCTTCAGCAGGAACCGAAACCAGAAACGCTAGCGATAGCGCACTTTGAGGTCTGGATTTAATTTGAGGTCTGGATTTAAGTCGACTTTCAATCGCATTCCAATGAGTTATTGGTTATAAGTGTAACATGGCGCTGGCCAATCAATTTCTAGGACGTTATATAAAATGCCTAAAAAGACAAGTCATTGTAGAAAGACAGGAGACACTGGACTGATTTGAAGAAAGAAGGAAATGTGAAAATGCAGCAGACGAAGCAGCAAACAGGAAACACATACTGTCTGCAAACCTCTATTTTTCTTTACTCCGCCGTAGTGGGGATCCAAAACACTTGGGCAGTATTCAGGAATTTGTCACACTGCAGTTCTATATACACTCCTCTTTGTAGATGAACTACACTTTCCTAAGATTTTCCCAGTAAGCTGAAGCCACTCCTACTACTGTTCTCATGTGCTTGTTTCACTTCATATCGCTTTACAACTTTACGCCTAGAAATTAATCCCCTTGACTGTGTATACGAAAATTACAGAATTGTTTTTTTTCCCCCTTTCATATGCATTAAGATAAATCTCTTTACATTTAGAGCAAGTTACCCTACATCACACTAAAAGGAAATTCTAAGCCATTGTATACCCATGTACAGTCACAAAACGACGATACAGTCCTCTTACCTCTTATACTAGAAGGTCACCTCAAGCCTTAGTAGACTTCTCCCCACCCTATCTGTTGTCCACAAATCATTGCCACACAGATGCTGCTTTATGACATGGTGTTTTGTCATCCTTACATAAACAATCATGGTCTCCATATGTTTTCCTACTGTAGACAGTACATTATGCTGTAAAATGTGTTATTCTTCAGCGTTTAAAGCTTAATAATTGCAACAATTGGAGCACACCATAACCAAGGAAAACACCCCAATTCCTTGACACCACATCCTTAGTTCTTCATATTTGGCCATATGCAGGGTGAGTCACTAATTATCGCCACCTAGAATAACTCCGAAAGTATGATGGTAGCTGAGATGATTGTGGGACAAAAGATGTATAGGACATCGGGGGCCATAATATGACGATGATTTTTTGATGGTAAATGGGGTCGCGTCAGAGATAAGAAGGTCAACTTTGTTTCATTACATGGGATGCTATAGTTTGGTACTTATTATCTGATAGTGGCTATCGAGACGAATCCAATGACGTGTAACAGCGATGGCCGGCCGATGTGGCCGCGCTGTTCTAGGCGCTTCAGTCTGGAACCGCGCGACTACTTATGTCGCAGGTTCGAATCCTGCCTCGCGCATGGGTGTGTGTGATGTCGTTAGGTTAGTTAGGTTTAAGTAGTTCTATGTTCTAGGGGACTGATGACCTCAGATGTTAAGTCCCATAGTGCTCCGCGCCATTTTGTAATAGTAATGTATTTGAAGGTCAACGAAGGTGAAAAATGTGGCATGAACGACCAGTTACAGAAGGCATTCGAAGTGATGCCCATTCGTATCAATGCAATGCTGCAATCTTCTTATCACCGACTGAGTGGTATTCCTTATCACTTGGGCATTTATCGAAGCACATGATGTGACATTCTCTCTCGTATATCGTGCAAACAGTAAATATTCACCGAATACGGCGTATGCATCCAAGGTGCCACTGACATGTAAACACTATCCACGGTTTCGCAATACAACTCTAATAGGAACGGTAAGGCTAGTATCGTCGAATCAAGCAAATGTGAATGATGTATTCCTTCGAAGAACAAGTCGATATGCTTCTCATTTATGGAGAATGCAACGAAATTCAGTGAGAGCTAGAGACATTCGCTGAAAGACTTCCTAAACGTAGTCACCCTACACGATGTACATTTAAATATGTGTGTTATAAATTGAAAACAACTGGATTTTTAATGCATCGGAAACATATCCGGCAAAGGAAAGTTACTAACGAGGAAACAGAAACTGGTACTCTTGCCACTGTGGTTCGGGATCCTTGTGTTAGTTCGTGTAAAATCGCAAGGGAATCTGGCATGAGCCAGAGTACTGTCGTTCATGCTCTGAATCGCCATAAATATCATCCTTACCATACCATTCTCTACCAAGCATTAACTGGCAGACTATATGCATCGCATTTAATTCTGCAGATGGCTCAGCTTCAGATTTAAAGGAATGACATTTATTAATTTGATCTTATTTACTGACGAGGCTACGTTCACGAACAATGGAAATGTTAATTTGCATAACATGCATTACTGACAACTGAAGATCCATGTTGGCTGGGGTAAGTTGCAAACCAAATACTGTGGTCGGTGGATGTATGGTGCCGGATTCTGAAGGACAGAATTATGGGCCCCTATTTCATCGAAGGAAATCTTAATGGTAGGAAGTACACCACATTCCTGAAAGAAACATTAGGTCTGTTATTGGAAGAAGGAACAAGGAACAGAATGTGGTATCAACACGATAGGTGTCCGGCACATTTTTCGCTCGTGGCTAGAAATGAGTTGCAGAGCCAATTCCCAGATCGTTGGATTGGACGCGGAGATGTGTCATGGCCGTCTCGTTCGCCACACTTGACGCCTCTGGACTTTTTCTTGTGGGGATTCGTAAAAGACATTGTTTATAAAGAAGTTCCAACTACACCGGAACTCTGGATAATTTTTATCAGACAGTATACGTCTGAAACAGTGCACCCTCATTTAGTTTATCCCTAATGTTCGTTACTGCCGTGTTTATACATTCTTGCAGAGAAGGTATCTCGTAAAGTAAATAGCTAATGGTGTACACCTCATTCGTTTCTCAACTCCAGTTACTTCAAGTACTAGCAACTAATATCAGTAACACGACAAATATTGCTGCGTATTCTTTCGTTAAGCGGAACTTTCTATTCTCAGCCGATAAAATTCCTCTGTAGACAGTGAAGCAATAAAATTTTTGGACTTGTGGTTTCGCTGCAGGAGGCCAGTAAGGCATAGGTATGCCCACGATGCTGCCTGAGGACTGTGCAAGGGCAATTAATTATAGCGGAGACCACAGTGGGGTGGACAGGAGGGGAAGGGGAGAGGAGTAGATGAAGTAGGTACCTGCAGCCGGCTGCAAGCAGATTCTGCCGCGCCTGCTGGATATCTGCCTTGATGTGCGTTTCTCCACCTGTCAAGTTCCAAGTAGTGGGCGTCTCACTCCCTTCACACTCTGGGAACACACCAGCAGAAATTCGTTGCCCTGATTTCGAAGCAGGCACCGTAAATACTGCAAAATCAGTATAACAGCCCATGGATTCAAACTGCTCACAAGAATAATATGCAGAACAATGGAAAAAGTTGAGGATCTGTTATTTGAGGATCACTTGGAGTTTAGGCACGAAAGAGTGAGTTCTGTCGTTGCGCTTCATGATACAAGCAAGACATGAGAAAAATTAAGACACATTCATAGGATTTGTCGAACTAGAAAAAGTGATGGACACTCTAAAATGATACAAGACAATCGAAATTCTGAACAAAATAAGAGTAAGGTACGGGACATGTAATACACAGTATGAGTCTGCTCCCTGCCGCCGTTGGATAAGCAGCTGAGCAGCAAGTTGTATACTCCTAGCCCACTCGTTTGTTACATAGTGTAATTCTTAATTTCTTTGCGTGTTTTTGGTACTTGCATTGTTTAATTCATAAATTTCGGGCGTATTATAGTATTTGAGAGTTGTAGCATCGCGTTTTAGTACCTGAATAGTGTAAATTCGCGTAGTCGTTTGTCTACCGTTTTTGTTTTGAACGGCCAGTGTCGGTTGGTCACAGTCAGTGTGCTCCCTGCCGCCGTTGGATAAGCAGCTGAGCAGCAAGTCGTATACTCCTAGCTCACTCATTTGTTACATAGTTTAATTCTTAATTTCTTTGCGTGTTTTTGGTACTTGCATTGTTTAATTCATAAATTTCGGGCGTATTATAGTATTTGAGAGTGTAGCATCGCGTTTTATTACCTGAATAGTGTAATTTCGCTTAGTCTCCTTCCGCCGCCGAGCAGTATCAGCAGTGCGCAAGTAGCAGCATTACTGCATTTACTAGGCAATCTTGTGTTTTAATAACCGTTTAAATTTTGTCGATTTGTTTGCGCTCTCTGTAGATTAGTTCAGACGTTCTTTGTAAAACAGTTTTTAGCATGGATAGGGACTGCAACTGCTGTGTTCGGATGCAGGCTGAGTTGGCATCCCTTCGCTCCCAGCTTCAGGCAGTGTTGGCTTCGGTCACACAGCTTGAGGCTGTTGCCAATGGGCATCACTGTGGGGGTCCGGATGGGGGTTTGTCGGGGACGGCCAGCTCATCCCACGCGTCCCCTGATCGGACTACGACTGTGGTTGCCCGGGATACTGCCCGCATTGAGGCTGATCCCTCACCTGTGGTAGAGTGGGAGGTCGTTTCAAGGTGTGGCAGGGGGCGAAAGACATTCCGGAGGGCTGAACGGAAAGCCTCTCCAGTTTGTCTGACGAACCGGTTTCAGGCTCTGTCTCAGGCTGATACTGATCTTCGGCCTGACATGGCTGCTTGTCCTGTTCCAGAGGTTGCCCCTCAGTCTGTAAGATCCGGGCAGTTGCAGAGGGTGGGCTTACTGGTAGTTGGGAGCTCCAACGTCAGGCACGTAATGGGGCCCCTTAGGGAAATGGCAGCAAGAGAGGGGAAGAAAACCAATGTGCACTCCGTGTGCATACCGGGAGGAGTCATTCCAGATGTGGAAAGGGTCCTTCCGGATGCCATGAAGGGTACAGGGTGCACCCATCTGCAGGTGGTCGCTCATGTCGGCACCAATGATGTGTGTCGCTATGGATCGGAGGAAATCCTCTCTGGCTTCCGGCGGCTATCTGATTTGGTGAAGACTGCCAGTCTCGCTAGCGGGATGAAAGCAGAGCTCACCATCTGCAGCATCGTCGACAGGACTGACTGCGGACCTTTGGTACAGAGCCGAGTGGAGGGTCTGAATCAGAGGCTGAGACGGTTCTGCGACCATGTGGGCTGCAGATTCCTCGACTTGCGCCATAGGGTGGTGGGGTTTCGGGTTCCGCTGGATAGGTCAGGAGTCCACTACACGCAAAAAGCGGCTACACGGGTAGCAGGGGTTGTGTGGCGTGGGCTGGGCGGTTTTTTAGGTTAGATGGCCTTTGGCAAGTACAGAAAGGGCTACAGCCTCAACGGGTGCGGGGCAAAGTCAGGACATGCGGGGACCAAGTAGCAATCGGTATTGTAATTGTCAACTGTCGAAGCTGCGTTGATAAAGTACCGGAACTTCAAGCGCTGATAGAAAGCACCGAAGCTGAAATCGTTATAGGTACAGAAAGCTGGCTTAAGCCAGAGATAAATTCTGCCGAAATTTTTACAAAGGTACAGACGGTGTTTAGAAAGGATAGATTGCATGCAACCGGTGGTGGAGTGTTCGTCGCTGTTAGTAGTAGTTTATCCTGTAGTGAAGTAGAAGTGGATAGTTCCTGTGAATTATTTTGGGTGGAGGTTACACTAAACAACCGAACTAGGTTAATGATTGGCTCCTTTTACCGACCTCCCGACTCAGCAGCATTAGTGGCAGAACAACTGAGAGAAAATTTGGAATACATTTCACATAAATTTTCTCAGTATGTTATAGTCTTAGGTGGTGATTTCAATTTACCAGATATAGACTGGGACACTCAGATGTTTAGGACGGGTGGTAGGGACAGAGCATCGAGTGACATTATACTGAGTGCACTATCCGAAAATTACCTCGAGCAATTAAACAGAGAACCGACTCATGGAGATAACATCTTGGACCTACTGATAACAAACAGACCCAAACTTTTCGACTCTGTATGTACAGAACAGGGAATCAGTGATCATAAGGCCGTTGCAGCATCCCTGAATATGGAAGTTAATAGGAATATAAAAAAAGGGAGGAAGGTTTATCTGTTTAGCAAGAGTAATAGAAGGCAGATTTCAGACTACCTAACAGATCAAAACGAAAATTTCTGTTCCGACACTGACAATGTTGAGTGTTTATGGAAAAAGTTCAAGGCAATCGTAAAATGCGTTTTAGACAGGTGCGTGCCGAGTAAAACTGTGAGGGACGGGAAAAACCCACGGTGGTACAACAACAAAGTTAGGAAACTATTGCGAAAGCAAAGAGAGCTCCACTCCAAGTTTAAACGCAGCCAAAACCTCTCAGACAAACAGAAGCTAAACGATGTCAAAGTTAGCGTAAGGAGGGCTATGCGTGAAGCGTTCAGTGAATTCGAAACTAAAATTCTATGTACCGACTTGACAGAAAATCCTAGGAAGTTCTGGTCTTACGTTAAATCAGTAAGTGGCTCGAAACAGCATATGCAGACACTACGGGATGATGATGGCATTGAAACAGAGGATGACACGCGTAAAGCTGAAATACTAAACACCTTTTTCCAAAGCTGTTTCACAGAGGAAGACCGCACTGCAGTTCCTTCTCTAAATCCTCGCACAAACGAAAAAATGGCTGACATCGAAATAAGTGTCCAAGGAATAGAAAAGCAACTGGAATCACTCAATAGAGGAAAGTCCACTGGACCTGACGGGATACCAATTCGATTCTACACAGAGTACGCGAAAGAACTTGCCCCCCTTCTAACAGCCGTGTACCGCAAGTCTCTAGAGGAACGGAGGGTTCCAAATGATTGGAAAAGAGCACAGATAGTCCCAGTCTTCAAGAAGGGTCGTCGAGCAGATGCACAAAACTATAGACCTATATCTCTTACGTCGATCTCTTGTAGAATTTTAGAACATGTTTTTTGCTCGCGTATCATGTCATTTCTGGAAACCCAGAATCTACTATGTAGGAATCAACATGGATTCCGGAAACAGCGATCGTGTGAGACCCAACTCGCCTTATTTGTTCATGAGACCCAGAAAATATTAGATACAGGCTCCCAGATAGATGCTATTTTTCTTGACTTCCGGAAGGCGTTCGATACAGTTCCGCACTGTCGCCTGATAAACAAAGTAAGAGCCTACGGAATATCAGACCAGCTGTGTGGCTGGATTGAAGAGTTTTTAGCAAACAGAACACAGCATGTTGTTATCAATGGAGAGACGTCTACATACGTTAAAGTAACCTCTGGCGTGCCACAGGGGAGTGTTATGGGACCATTGCTTTTCACAATATGTGTAAATGACTTAGTAGATAGTGTCGGAAGTTCCATGCGGCTTTTCGCGGATGATGCTGTAGTATACAGAGAAGTTGCAGCATTAGAAAATTGTAGCGAAATGCAGGAAGATCTGCAGCGGATAGGCACTTGGTGCAGGGAGTGGCAACTGACCCTTAACATAGACAAATGTAATGTATTGCGAGTACATAGAAAGAAGGATCCTTTATTGTATGATTATATGATAGCGGAACAAACACTGGTAGCAGTTACTTCTGTAAAATATCTGGGAGTATGCGTGCGGAACGATTTGAAGTGGAATGATCATATAAAATTAATTATTGGTAAGGCGGGTACCAGGTTGAGATTCATTGGGAGAGTGCTTAGAAAATGTAGTCCATCAACAAAGGAGGTGGCTTACAAAACACTCGTTCGACCTATACTTGAGTATTGCTCATCAGTGTGGGATCCGTACCAGGTCGGGTTGACGGAAGAGATAGAGAAGATCCAAAGGAGAGCGGCGCGTTTCGTTACCGGGCTATTTGGTAACCGTGATAGCGTTACGCAGATGTTTAATAAACTCAAGTGGCAGACTCTGCAAGAGAGGCGCTCTGCATTGCGGTGTAACTTGCTCGCCAGGTTTCGAGAGGGTGCGTTTCTGGATGAGGTATCGAATATATTGCTTCCCCCTACTTATACCTCCCGAGGAGATCACGAATGTAAAATTAGAGAGATTAGAGCGCGCACGGAGGCTTTCAGACAGTCGTTCTTCCCGCGAACCATACGCGACTGGAACAGGAAAGGGAGGTAATGACAGTGGCACGTAAAGTGCCCTCCGCCACACACCGTTGGGTGGCTTGCGGAGTATCAATGTAGATGTAGATATAGATGTATGTACAAGAACCTAGAGAGAATGGTAAGAATGGAAGAGGCATAACGAAATGCTTCAATTAAAAGTGGCGTAAGAGAGGTGATGCTGTCTTTCGCCCATACTACTAACTGTCTACATCGTAGAACCCACGTCGGAAATGGAAGAAAGTTTTCAAAGTGTGCTCAAAATTCACAGTAAGAAATTACCACTGATACGATTCACTGGTGCCATTGCTATCCTTGGTTGAAATGAATTACAGGATCTATTGAATGAAATGAATAGTGTTATGAGTACAGAATAGCTAATGAGAGTAAACCGAAGAGAGACGAAAATAATTAGAAGTAGAAGAGAAACAGAACAGCGAGAAAACATCACAACTTGGGATCAAGAAGTACACAAAGTTAAGGAACTTTGTTATCTTAGAAGCAAAACGACCCATCAACCCATCTTGGACGAGGCAAGAAGGACATATAAAGCAGAGTAGCACAGGAAAAGGAGGCGTTCCTGGACAAAAGAAATCAACTGGTAACAAATGTATGTCGTAAGTTGAGTACGAAATTAATGAGGATGTGCGTTTGTAGCACCGCATGGCACAGAAGTGAATTATTTCCTGTGAGGAAACCGAAAACGAAGAGAATCCAAGTGTTCGCGACGTGTGCGATAGAAGAATGTTGGAAAGTAGGTGGACTGATAAGGAATGAGGAAATTCACATCTACATCTACATCTACATCTACGGGATTACTCTGCTATTCACAATAAAGTGCTTGGCAGAGGGTTGAGTGAACCACCTTCAGGCTGTCTCTATACCGTTCCACTCCCGAGCGGCACTCTGGAAAAACGAGCACTCAAATTTTTCTGTGCGAGCCCTGATTTCTCTTGTTTTATCGTCATGATCATTTGTCCCTATGTAAGTTAGTGCCAACAGAATGTTTTCGCAATCGGTGCAGAAAACTGGTGATTGAAATTTCATGAGGAGATCCCTTCGCAACGAAGAACGCCTTTGATTTAATTATTTTCATCTCAATTTAAGTATCATGTCTGAGACTCTATCTCCCCTATTTCGCGATAATACAAAACGAGCTGCCCTTCTTTGTACTTTTCCGATGTCAACCGTCAGTCCCACTTGATGCGGATGCCACACCGCACAGCAATACTCCAGAATATGGCGGACAAGCGTGATGTAAGCAATCTCTTCAGTACACCTTTTGCACCTTCCACGTGTTCTGCCAATGAATCGCAGTCTTTGGTTTGCTCTACCCACAATATTATCTATGTGATCGTTCCAATTTAGGTTATTTGTAATTGCAGGCGCTATTTATTTAGTTGAATTTACAACCTTCAGATTCGTGTGATTTACAGCGTAATCGAAATTTAGCTGATTTCTTTCAGTACTCATGTGAATAACTTCACACTTTTCTTTATTCAGGGTCACTTTTCGCACCATACAGATATCTTATCTAAATCATTTTGGAAGTCACTTTGATCATCTGATAACTTTACAGGAGGTAAATGACGGCATCAACTGCAAACAGTCTAAGTAGGCTACTCAAATTGTCTCCTATGCGGTTAATATAGATCAGGAACAATAGAGGGCCTATAACACTTCCTTGTGGAACGCCGGATATTACTTCTGTTTTACTCGATGACTTTCCGTCTATTACTACGAAGACCTTTCTGACAGGAAATCAAAAATTCAGGCGCACAACTGAGGTGATACTCCGTAGGCAAGCAGTTTGGTTAGAAGACGCTTGTGAGGAACGGTGTCGAAAGCCTTCTGGAAATCTAAAAGCATGGAACCAATTCACATCCCCTATCGATAGCACTTATTACTTCATGAGTGTAAAGAGCTAGTAGTGTTTCACAAGAACGATATTTTCTGAATCCGTGCTGACTATGTGTCAATAAATCGGTTTCTTCGAGGTACTTCATAATGTTCGAATACAGTATATGTTCCAAAACCCTACTCCAAATCGACGTTAGTGATATATGCCTGTAATTCAGCGGATTACTCCTACTTCCATTTTTGGGTATTGGTGTGGCTTGAGGAATTTTCCAGTCTTTAGGTACGGATCTTCCTGTGAGCGAGTGGTTGTATATAATTGCTACATATGGTGCTATTTTATCAGCATACTCTGAGAGGAACCTGACTGTTATACAATCTGGACCGAAGGGCTTGCCTTTATTAAGTGATTTAAGCTGCTTTGTTTCACCGAGGATATCTACTTCTATGTTTCTTATCTTGTCAGTTGCTCTTGATTGGAAGTCAGGAATATTTACTTCATCTTCTTTGGTGAATGAGTTTCGGAAAACCGCATTTATTAACTCTGCTTTAGTGGCACTATCATCAGTGACTTCACCGTTGTTATCGCGCAGTGAAGGTATTGATTGCGTCTTGCCACTGGTGTTCTTTATGTATGACCAGAATCTCTTTGCGTTTTCTGTCAGATTTCGAGACATAATTTCGTTGTGGAAATTATTAAAAGCATCTCGCATTGAAGTAGGCGCCATATTTCGAACTTCTGTGTGCCTTTGCTAATCTGGGGGATTTTGTGTTCTTTTAAATTTGGCATGCTTTTTTCGTTGCTTCTGCAACAACGATCTGACCCATTTTGTGTACCATGGGGGATCAATACCATCACTTATTATTTTATGTGGTGTATATCTCTTAATTGCTGTCGATACTATCTCTTTGAAAACATTCCCCACATTTTCGGTACTTACATAATCAGATCGGAAGGAGTGAAGACTGTCTCTTCAAAAGCTGTTAGTGCATATTTATCAGCTTTTTTAAACAGATATACTGTGCGTTTCTTTTTCTCCGCAAAATAGGGGAGGAAAGGAACATAAGGAAAACGGCCTTTCGAGACATAAGGAAACAAATTCCATGGTGCTAATACAACAAATAATTGAGAATATCTGCCGAATATGTTTCTCTGAGGTGAAGAGATTGGTACAAGAGAAGAACTCGCGGTGAGCCGCCACAAACCAGTCAGTAGAATGATGGAAAATGGAAAAAGAAGATAACTGGTACGAGCTTAGGACTCCACGAGTAATTTTAGTTTCAGTAAAAACTGCTGCATAAATTAAATTACTGAAATCAATACGATGTAAAAGGTTTAATCTTTTAAGTGTGCATGACGGATATATACGGCCCTTGGCATGTTCGCTCTCAGTTCAACGTATATATCGGACCACAGCAACCTGTCGCTTGCAGCTAATGGGAATGATGAATTCAAAGCCGAGACGTACTATGACGTTATTACTAAAGTTTCATCCTACATCAGTTAAAATAATGCATTCTCAAAGTTTTACCGATTATCAATGTTTTTACTGCCATGGACACAAATTATGGCAGCTCCTGAAGAAAAAACTGCTCTTCGAGTTGTTTTGGAGTTCGCTAACGATTTTCATGGAAAGAATTATTGAATTTACCTCTACACCTGGTATATTAGTTCAGATTACGGTGACCAACAGACGAGAAAGCAAGCGGTGTTTTCGACACAATGTAGGAAAACAAAAACGAGTTCCTTTACGTCACTGAATATGAAAAATTGAAGGAGGGTAACAATTTAACAGCGTACGTCAGCTAGCAGATATTAGTAAAACAGAACCGCAAAAGAGATGTCGTGATGGTCAGCACGTTTCGTGACAATGCATTGCATGATGTAAACTCAAAATTTTTTTGCATTTGTGGTAAATATATGAGACGCGTGGCTAGAAGTAGATCACAGTCGCAAAACTATCAAGTGGCCAGGAGCAGCCTGAAAAAAGTTATCAGACCATCAGAGACGTTAAGTGCGGGGATGTTTTCCAGTTATCTTGTATTAGGTTCAGGATAGGGTCTGGGGTACCTGCAACATGCACACACACTCCCAA
Source organism: Schistocerca americana (assembly GCF_021461395.2). Taxonomy (NCBI): domain Eukaryota; kingdom Metazoa; phylum Arthropoda; class Insecta; order Orthoptera; family Acrididae; genus Schistocerca; species Schistocerca americana. The sequence goes on along the minus strand of NC_060124.1, from coordinate 547,185,720 downwards.
CAGTGTAATTGGGCTAGGGATTTTGCAATGGGATAAAACAGTTCCCCAAACATTATTCCTATATGGGATATACATCTTGAATCTTTTAAGTATATAAGAAGTAGTGACAGCCGCAGTTTATCAGTATTCTATGTTATCAAAACATCTGAATGGTAAAAATGCATATCGCCTTTGCTCTGTGGTTATGAAGCCAAACTTTGCAATAATCAGTAAGCATAAAGCTGTATTTAAGATAGCTGAAGTCAATACCCTCTCCTGTGATTTACTGTACTGTAATTGTAACACACCCCACGCCTACCATAATCCATGTGTTTCAGTGCATGTAAGAGGTGACCTTGACTGATAGTATTTTACTGACATAAGTCTCTCTGGGTATATTTGGAAGACGAGGAAGAAGTGATCCTGCAAATACTTTGTAGATACTTTTGGCAGTGAGAGTGAATCTAAATCATCGTTGTTCACCAAAGAAACCAAGTTGTGTGGTAGGACAAGAAAAGAAATATTCTTGTACAAAATCTTTATTAATTATTGCGTAGACATACATAAGACACGTGAAAATAACTGAACACGAAAGGGCAATACTGGATGTCTGCATTAACTGTAAATTCTGATGGAAAGTGGCCAAACACTGGTGTACATGCAGCTAATGATAGAATCGAGGGTGTCTCTACATTAGTGGATATACGAGAGATTTGTTTATAAACTTTTCTTCCCAGATGAATTAGCTTCAAGTAAGGTTCGTTATATTGTATCAACATGCTGTGGACTGGATATTGTGCATTTTATTATTCCACAAGTATTAAGACAAAAGTACCACAAACTGCTATTGTTTCCAAAAATAAATTTCATTTTGCAGGTCTTAATAAAAAGAAGAAAGATAGCAAATAGACTTAACACTTTTCCTATTAAAGAAACTAATTCTTCAAGTCTAGTTAACGAGAAAACTGAAAATGGAATAGATCGACATAAGAAAAAACAAAAGCGATAAGTGGAAGATTTGGCGGAAACATTTCCCATGAAGGAAAACTATAAACTGCTACTCGAAAAAGCAAGGCTTATAAATTACTTTAATTTTTTGAATCTCTGCATATTAGTGTAATTTATTAGACACAGTTCCTGAGTTTTCGTCAGTCAGTCAGTCTGCTGACTCATTATCTGAGTATCCAGTTATGCTGGCAACTGATGTGATATATATAAGGATCATATCAACCTATACCACATCAACAACAGCCTGAAGATGGCGCATTGAAGCGCTGAAACTGGTTGTAACAAAATAAAATCAAATCATAAGGACGGCTGTAGGTGTTTTATTTTGTCGCAATAGTAAACGGCCGTCTTCCCAGAGACCTCCTGCCAATAGCATGGACATACAAAAACAGTATTCCGCATGTCGTTAGCCATGTGTCTACATCCTGTCCTCGGACATCCATTATGTATAATGGCGTTCGTTGGACACATTTTACTTTAAACTCGCTTGCCCGGTGTCGGCGGATAAACACGATACTACAGTGGCTATGTTATTCCGAATTACAGTGAAAAATTCCCTCGGACATGCATGCATGTCCTAAGGAACAGGCACTTCGACGACTACAGCCGTTATGAAATGCAAGAAATTTATTCACAGTTGCGAATATGGACAACCATCAGCTGTATAATAGAATGACGACAGTGAAAGACTCTGCCTGACCGGAACTCAAAACCGGATTTCCGGCTTATCGCGAGCGGTCACCTTATCGTTTGACTATCCGAGCAGAACTCATGGCCAAGCCCGAACAACGATAGATCGTGAGCCACATGTCTAAAACCTGTACCTGAACGTCCACTATGTACGAGGGTTCAGTCAATAATTAAAGAGACAAAATAGTCTGGGGAAAAACTGTTAGTAGGGCAAGTTTGATACTTTCGTGGCTATGAGTTGGTATCACTAGGATGAGTCCTGATCAGCTGATGTTTAAAAACTGTTTTGTTTATAACGCCAAAAATACATCTCAAGATGGCGAGTCCGCTTCAAACGTCCACATAAGTTGAACAACGTTCTGTTATTCGTTTACTTTCTTGCTGAAGGCGAGAAACAAGAGAATATATACTGTAGACTGTCTTAAGTTTATGATGAGCGTTGTATAAATCGATAAAATTTTTACAAGTGTGTAGAGCAGTTCAAAAATTTTCTCGACTCAGTGACAGACCAACACCGGTCTGGCCGACCTGTTGCAGTTTCCACTCCCTCACTTGAAAGTCGAATTGATGTCATTATTCGTGCCGACCGCCCTTGTGACCGGGAAATGATAGTTGATAAGGTTAAAGTTTGTGCTGACACAGTTCATAACATTATCTGTAACAAGCCGAAGTACCGCAAAACATGTGCAAAATGGGTCCCAAAGGAGTAGACGCGGCTACACTAGGAAACTAGTTTGAGAGTGTGCACAGAGCTAATGGAACGTTATGAAAGTAAAGGTGAGCACTTCTTCAGCAAACTTTTAACTTTTGATGAAACTTGAGTTCGTGATTATGAGCCAGAATCAAAAAGACAAAGCATCGAGTGGAAGCACACCAACTCACAAGTTAAGAAAAAATTCAAAGCCAAGCATCTGCAGGAAAAGTCATGTTGACGTTGTTTTGGAATACTTAAGGTCAAGTTTTTTGTGATTATCTCGAAGAGCAGGGTAGAATGTACAGCCAATATTACTCCTATTTGGTTTTAAACAACATGAAGCCAACCATAAGAGAGAGATGTCGTGGATCTGAGAGGAGAGGTGTGATTCTCCAGCAAGTCCTCATATTGCTCATCTAGCCCGTGAAACCATCGACAAAATGGGCTGGGAAGTACTGCCTTACAGTCCCCATTTAGCACCTAGTGATTCCCATTTCTTTAGTGCACTGAAGGAGGCATTACGTGGGAAGAGGTTGCAGGACAACGAGGACGTGAAAAATTTTGTCGAACATTTTTCAATCATCAAGATAAAGATTTCTTTGCAGCCGGAATATAAAACCTTGTAGCGCGTTGGAATAAGTGCATAAATGTTCAAGGGTATTATGTTGAAATGTAGGAAAAGTATTGTTTTGTAAAAATAAACTTTTTTTTTTCTCCAGACCAATTTGTCTCTTTTATCATTGAATGACCCACGAATATTCCCATACAGAGGAGGCATTTTCCTTGAAAGGCAGCTGCTCAGTGCCGGCGGATAAATGCACTACTGCAGTGCTTGTGTCATCCCCAATTACGATGCAAAGTTCCTTCGGACAAGCACGCATCCATGTCCGACGATACTCAAACTGCGGCGACTACAGCCGTTATATGGTAAATGAAATACATTTGCAGTTTATTCTCGGCAACAAATAGGTTCAATGGCTGTCTGGACGTCAAGATGTACTCACATCAAATACTCGTTTCCTTATTGAAGTATTACAATGTATTACAATTATGTATCCATGATCCCTTAATCGGAACAGCATTACGACCTAATATAGGAAGAACGTAACGGACTGCTGGTAATAAGCTCCTGATTCGGCTACATACCTAGCTGTAATAGAAATAATCAAAGTAGATCCATGGCACGATAGACAGAAGATATATACTCGCATAGCTCTGAGCCCACGTGATCCCATCGTCTGACGGAACTTTACAAACCACGAAATTGTCAGCGGAATTTGAGGGAAACTTTAACGTCTACATCTGCACTTAAGCTTCATTATATTGTGTGGCGGAGGGTAGTTATGGCATATACATAACTTTCTAATAATCCTACCTGATAATGGTCCGACTGATGAACAATACTCAAGAAATGCCGAACGAGTCTTTTGAAAACCACTTCTCTTGTGTATGAGGTAATTCCCTTCAGATTGTTCCAGAATATCTTAGATACTCCTCTGCTTCTCTATGACAATTTTTTAATTGGTCTTGCCTCTTTAGTCCATATATGACAGCTATTCTGAGGTATTTTCGGTTGTTATTGTATCCAATGTTTTATTGCCAAACTCGTAACCTATGCACGTGCAGGACATTACATTTATTTACTTGCAGTATGAAGTAGACCAATCGTGAACTGTTTGCATGTCTTCCCGCATTTCGATACGGTTGTCTGTTGTTGCAACCTGCCTGTAGACAACAGCTTCGTCAGACAACTGCCCCGGACAGCTTACGACGCTATCCTCTACGTCATTTACATACAGAGAATTACAAACATTAATAGCCCTGTAGAGCTCTCCTGGGCTACATCTATCGAATTTTTCCCTTTCAGTTACAACTCTTATTACTGTTTGCTAGAACGTCCTGAAACCTGCCATTTGATCTGCTACTCGATAAGCTTTTGTCACTGGCGTTTCGCGCAGATTTTTCTAGGTATTCACTGGAAGGTTGTCTACAAAGTTTCAAATGACTAACACACATGGTTTTATAATAGTATAGAAGAAGTACTCTATGGAAATACATACGGTTATGGTGAATGAAGACTGGTTATTCTAACGTAAAGTGTGAAGAACGTGATGTTAGTAATTGAAAGCAATGTACAAAGATGTAGCAGAACTAGTTGAGTTGGGTTGCCTACAGAATGAAGTCGTCAGCTCCAGTATAGCGCGTAACAACTCACACAAAAAGTATTTACGAGTAATTTCAGGGATTTTGCAATTTTCTGTTGAGCTGTATTGGTGAACACATGTTACTGCATTTTGTCTATCTCGCAATTTAAACCTTTCTGTATCGGTATTGGAGTATTTCTTGTTGTTACCATATTTCGTTAACTTTCGCGATATTTGCTACCTGTACTGGTATTACTTTTTCGCTTTCTATACTGATATTTCTGTTAGTTTTCTGTATTGGTGTCTGGCTTTTAAGTTAGTTTATATTTATAGAGTGATATCTTCTATACCACTTGAATTTATCTAATTTGTTGCTTTACTTTTGCATTTTCGATGCAGACCTCTGCATGCTATTCTTCATCGTATTCTTCCAGTTGTTTTGTTTTGTATACGCCAGTATTTTTGGGGCTCTGTGGCTTTTGCTTGAGAATATAACTCCCCAGATTCCCACCCAGGCCCAATATTTATTATTTTGAATTTTTAAGTTTCTGAATTTTTTTTATATTTTGGTTTTATAGGAATTGTTAAATATGACGTCCTAATCACCATTTTTAAATCAAAGTTGTGTTGCATCTTGAGGCTAGTGATGATGTTATTTATCAAATTGGACGGGTGTTATTGATGGCTCTCGTCTTCCCCAATAATTCACCACACTTGAGACACAGTGCCGTACCCCCGGCCACGAGAGTTCGCCCCTGTTTGGTCTTAGGAGGGGAGGGGCGCACACAGCGCCGGCTGTCACCTCCACATGAAATCACGTAATGCGTTTTTACGTCACAGGCTGACAGTTATTGGACGGATGAAGTAATTGCATCGGTTAAACGCTCGAGCGATGTGATGTGGTGCTGTAACGACATAACAACACAAGTTTTCGCCCCAAATGTATACATTCCCGTTATACAGTAGTAGGCAAGCATAAGTTCTCTACGTTCTGTAATTTCCTGCAGGCGATATTATCGAGTGCGCTACTGCCAAGGCACCCATGTTGATTAGTTTGATTATGTTTAGAGCGAAGATAACAGAATATCTTGTAGTAGTGAATCCTGTCGTAGGTGTTCTACAGATGAGCAGGATGAAGCCAGAGCATTGTCAACTTGGACTGCTCTTACATGGGCTGAGTTACTTACGAGAGTGTATACTGTGGAAAGTCATTTAGACTTCTTATGGGAAATTTGTGGATTGTCACCGGGAGACGTGTGTGGAACTCTTTAAAAAACGACCAACGTTTATTTCCCGTTTTAATTGCAGGACAATTCTACGAAATGTACGAAACTAGTACGATCAGGAAAAACACGTAGTTCGTTAGATGCCAACTGACGATACATCAGGGTATTATTTTGGTCCCTTCCTGGGTTAAAGAACACATGCTACTAGTCACTGTTACAGAAAGTTATTTATGTACAATTACTGTTGGCGATTACTTTGATTTTTGCAGTGTTATGTGTTATGTGATTGTTGTGAATTCTACAAAATGCAGTAGCTTTGTTTTCACAGTTTGGCTTAGGAGGCCAGAAGTTTCCTTGTGAGACGCTCACAGTTTCTCTGAGAGATAGCTGCAGAGTATCCGATAATCGCAGAGAAGGATTGCTCCATGCTGCAACTGATTTGGAAATTATTGTATAGTTCGACATACTTTGACACTCGACAGCAAGGCCGGCCGGGGTGGCCGAGCGGTTCTAGGCGCTACAGTTGGAACCGCGCGACCGCTACGGTCGCAGGTTCAAATCCTGCCCCGGGCATGGATGTGTGTGATGGCCCTGAGTTAGATAGGGTTAAGTTGTTCTAAGTTCCAGGGGACTGATGACCTTAGCAGTTAAGTCCCGTAGTGCTCAGAGCCATTTGAACCATTTTTTTCGACGTCAAGACGTCTCAGCATTCCATTTGTTGTGATGGAAACAGGAACTATTTGCAGGAAAATTAGTTATATATGACCTAGTTAACGAATAAAAACTTAATACGCGTACATAGTGTTGTTAAGTGAAACTGCAACAGTATTCGTTACATGGGAGCTTTTCAGATTCTAGTAAAATAATACAAATAAGTGTAGCCATTCTGAAACTAAGACCGTATTTGAGCTCATAAATCCAACAAAGAAAGGTTCTCAAGCAGCACAGGAGCGTTCTCATATAACGAGTTCTGACAGCTGCCATCTAACAACTTTGTGTCGAATTCACCTGAAACACCGCAAAAAGGGTAAAGTATCGTTATATGAATAACTACACCAGCAACAGAGATGTTCAAAAACTTTCACGAATTAGTAATTACAACCTGGAGATTTATCGATTTGCCTTGTGTTTATCCCCACTTACGAGTGAACCATGACTTTGGTTTTATTTCAGATACTTCACTGCACATTTAAATGGCCGTAGTAACACTCTCATAGAATTTAAACTTTCGCTTAAGTTTTCTTCAGATTTCATTTTTATTTCGTTTCATTATCCTTCAGTTAACGTAAAACAACCGTTCACAAATTTAGCTAACTCTTACATCTTCGGAATATGAGATACCTATTTTCGTCCATCCATTTAACAAATGTGTCGTCCAGTACCTTTAAATTCTACGGCTTCGTGCGCTGTGTTATATTAACGTCACCAGTTTCCACTATTGATGTAACAGATCAGAGTCCTCCCGATAGGTTCGTCTACTCCCATGTAATGTTAGCAAACGGGGTATCGGTGAAGTTTTATTCCTACCGGACCTGAATATCATGTAGCCCACACATGTTTCTTGTGGGGCTTATTAAATTTAAATTGTATCGAATGAAGGATAAGCTAAAATGCATCAGCTTATTTGTTGTTGTGCAATATATTTAGAAAATACGTTAAATGGTACATACAAGCAATCTACTGAACGAAATCACAAGAATAAACAAATTCAGGAGGCATGTACCTAAATTTTTCGTAACTATTTCGAAGAGAGTTATTGAAATGTACAAGTCACAGAGCTGTTCAAGGTAGAATAAAAGTGTGTGGAGTTGGAGACGATGTATGCTTGTATTTAGCAGTAGACGGTTTTGCTACTACTGAATTTACATGCGTGTACCAAACTTTTTCACCTAAAGGGTTTAAGTCACACATCCTGATTTCGTCATATTTACTATGCAACAAACATTCTCTGTATCACTTTTGCATCTTTTGTGACTGCGTTATTATTTCACACAAAAGTCCTCAGAAACATGTAAAGTAAGTAACTTATCATTGTTATCTAACGAAGTACGTTAAAATTCCCCAAATATTATTAAACTATTTCATTATTTTTGAGACAGCATTACTGTGTCATTTTCGTCGGGTTTGAGTTAACTGTACAGCCATGAATATTGGGTAATACTTTAGACTGTAACAAAATCCTAGCGTCAAGGTGATCCAGACTTATGTGTTGTGCATCTGGCTCATGTCGTACCCCCATAAATCACCCAAACGACTCTTCTTTAGTTTTGGTGAAATAAATAAAAAATTAAATAAAAACGTGCCTTCTGCAACAGCATTTTCCTCTGCAACATTAGCCCCGAAAGTAAATTTTAACGTCATAACAAATCATAGTGCATAAGGGCCAAAGTATAAATAGCAGCGGTGTTGAACTCTCTCTGAATTCTCGGTCGATCTTAAGGCACCATTAATTTCTTTGTTTACTCGTTTGAGGTTACATCCACATGCTAATCAATTGTTGTTTGCCAATGCAGTTCAGTGAATTGCAACATCAGTTTGATTACACTAAGCGTGCTTTGATTTATGTGTCCCATGCAAAGTCACTCGCCATGCTTCTGTTATAAGCAGCATCTGAGTTTGTTTACATACCTACTACTTCATAAACAGATACACAGATAAGCCAGAATGTTATGGCCGCCGATCTACTGTCGATATAAATCCGTTCAGGCGATAGCAGCGACACATGGCGAGGAATGACTGCTAGTCAAAGAAACGCACGGTGCATGTTGTATATCACAAGGGCAAGAGCGTGATGGAATGGAGTGTGTTGAGTGCTTCAATGAACACAGTCCCGATTTCCAGTTGATGTGTTGGCTCTCCTATCTCGACACATCTAAACCCGATCGAAGACATCTGGGCATGTGGCGTCAGAGCTCATGGCACCCCTCCCCGGAATTTACGGATTTAGGTGACTTGTGTGTGCAGATGTGATGCCAGCTCCGTCCACTGACCTACCAAGGCTTCACTGCATCCCTGCCACGACACGTCCACGTTGATACCCGTGCCAGAGGTGGACATACCGGCTGTTAGGTAGAAGGTCATAATGTTATAGATGAACAGTGTAGTTTCTACGTTAAAGTATAGACAGTCGTTAATGAGTGAAAAATGTATGCTGAGGGCTTCAAATGTTGATTACCTTTTAGTTCCTGCGTGTGTACGGCCATATTACTTGTGGCTCACTGTGTTGAATAGTAGATGTCGGGATTATGGAGACTACTTTGTTGTCCTTAGGAGCAGTGATTTTGTAGTCACTCTAGTCTTTTGAGTGTTATCATTAATGTCATTGATTTTTCTACTCTTTTTATAATTATGCTTAATGTCAATGACATTTCTGTTAAACGTAGTTGGCAAATGTTAATGTTGCACAAAACAGTTTCTTCCATATCCATCGATGGAGAGGTAACGACAGATGCAGCTCGCATCGGGGACAGACTCGAACGAGTTTTATTCCGAAGAACCTTCCATTTGTTTCCATTAATCTACTAAGAGGAACCACCGAAATGTAGATCTTGTTGGTCGGAAGAGAATATGAACCACAGTGAACCCCAATGAGAGTCGTCTACATTACCACAACGCCGCCTGTTGCAAATAAAACAAATAACGAGACATGTTATATCATCAATCCAAAGGTTTATTCGATTGGTAACTGTGGTTTCAGGTGGTATTGGCCGCGGTATCGCGGTCGCACATTTTAGCAGCCAGACGGTCTTCTCCAGACGTCGCGTTGGAGGCAACGCGTCAACACATTCAGCGTCTGGCATGGCGGCTCTCAAGAGCTGCGCGGTGTGATGTACAGACCTCCTAGGTGGGCGCGGAAGACACCGGAGTGATCTGCCGACAAATATAAATTCAAAATTATAAACGTCGCCCTATTATGGTGAGTTGATATAACATCTGCAAAGGAAAGTGCTACATTATCGTAGGACCACATGATAATAAATAGTCATTTTCTGTATCCATAGAAGGGATGTTTCTATCGCGCCAACTCATGAACCCTACAATACTAATTATCGCAAAAATGAAAATTACCGACAGTGAATGTTTGCCTATTCACTCCTCCCGGAGTGTTATCTATTGTGGTGAAATGATCTACTAAATTATTGCATCATGATGGTAGATAGTTGTTACAAGGATCAGAATATTTGTGAGTTAGTCGATATCTCACGCAGACGCATTTATTATCCTCACCTGAACTATATTCATTAAGGAACGGGGAGAATTGTGACTGTTGCTAAATCCATCCAAACCAAAATAGTAGAGTTTCTTAAAACTTGTGTAAATGTTCAGTTCAAATTCGCAGAGCTTCAAGGATAAATACGGGACAGAAAAATAAACGATCACGCAGCATAAGAAATGGGATTTAAACACAAAGTATAGTCGTGGGAGGCTGAAGGTGAAACTGCGCTGAGATCTTGATAACTGTTATGGGCGGGAGGGGACATAGGAGAACGTTTTCTGAAAGGCTCTCCCTCATCTGAAAGTGTTGGCAACATTATTGTATGTACCATTGATTCTTGAGTTTAAGTATATCCTACCAATACTAGAGCTAAAAGATACGTATGCCGCGAAAGGATTTTGTATCTGATCAGAGTTCACAATTGGTATAAAAGAACAGCAGACTATGGGTACCGAGAAAGTTTATGGGTCGACCAAAGAATTTTGTAGCCATGGTGATATATCTAAACTGACACCATTTCAGTTACATTAAAAATCGTAAAACTCTATTCTCGAATAATATCTTGAAGATTCCCCTTCTGAAGGGAGGTACCATGTGATCATGAAACGAGAAATACACTTAGAAACCAAAATCTGTTGTCCTTTACACAGATCGAAGTACCACTCACGTAACAGCACCACCTTAATCCTCCTCCTGCAGCCGTCTCTGCAGCAACTCCACGAAAAAGGCGTCCAGTGAGAACTGACGCTCCTGTTGGAAAAGATCTTATTACTTTCACATTAACTAACATGTGAAGTGATTCACAATTTGTGCTAGTTCCTGTCATATAAAAGTATAACGAATTGTAACATTTATCACAAATTAGCTCGGTTCAGGTAGTGAAATTAAGAATATAGTAATCCAATATAGTATCCAACTAACACAATTCGTTTCACACCTCAGATACTATTAATACTAACAAATTACTAATATCCCATTATCTTTAACATTTTCTGTGTACGACTGGTTAATGATGTGCCTCTGAGGTTATGCCGTGTTGTTGTTCCTGCTTTACAGTCAAAATTTCAACAAGTGACCGAGCCATTTTCTTCAGATCGTGAGACGTTTCCTGACTGATATGAGACAAGCAGAGAGTACATTACCGCAAAGTTCGCAGCACATGAAGTTGATGGCTGGGACGTCCGTTGAAGTATTGTGCACAAAATGAACACAACAATTCGGCCTAACACCCGGAAGCAGACCAGTAGCTAGTACCATCTTCGAGAGTAAGTTATCATGGACTGAGAAAACGAAAAATTCACTTTGAAACCAAATGCTACTATTCCTACTACTGTTGTAATTTACACTCACCGAAACAGAAAAGGCTTCTTTCTCTTCCTGCAGCCGCTTCTGCAGTATCTCCTCAAAAAACGAGTCCAGGGTGAACTGACACTCCTGTAAGGAAAAGAACTTATTAGTTTGATTAGTCGTAGAGCATGCTTGGTAATTCAGAGATTGCGCTATTTCTTTACATATACATGTGTTACAAATTCTTACATTTATTTCGAATGTTTGGCCTATAGGCAGTGATAGTGAGTATTCACTGACTATCGGTAGTATCAGCTAGAAATCTGTTCTTCCGACATTCACTACCATTATCCTACGTATTATGAGTTGAACTGGAATGACAGAGGCCTACAATGTAACTTCTTGAGCCACGGTCTTTTTATTACGAGCTCCTCCTCGTTCTTTGTCTGTGAAGAAAAGTAAATGGGACTGTAACAAGTTTTGCTAACAGTTCTTGTTTCTCTGTTCTCTGACTACACTGTACATTTCCTTTGGTCCACCTCACATTAAACACGGTGAGCAGGTAACTGGTTGGGCAGCCAGATGGTCTGCAATGTTGTCTTCAACCAGTCGATCGCGCTGGCAGCATATTTAGTGCGCCTCTGCCCCTAGAATACTTTTCACCATAATTCTTTTCAAATGGAGAGGGATGTTACCTTTCTCAAGCATCTCACATAGTTATTTGCTCAGTGTTAACAAAGACCACACCCAATTTACCGGAATGAGAAATGGTTAGAATCAACTGTCCATGTCTGGGGTCAGCATTAAGTTTAATATGCTTCAATACAATTGTCAGAATTGTTTAAACAGCATTCAGGTTCGATTATCAACATTAGCTTACCTAATGCGACAAGCCCGGATATATTGTGGTAATAACACGGAGGAGAGGATCTAGGGCCAGTGGGATCCAGGGGAAAGAGCCAGCATAATGCAGCAAAGGAGCCCTGCAGGGAACACAGCGAGAGACACAGTGTGAGGCTACCCTGCAGGCTTATTCTAAGGGCATCATACTCAAGTTTTAGAATGACGACTATTGTGAACTGTTGAGTGACTAGCACATCCCACATCGCTCCAGTGATCAACAAATCCATCCATCCATCAGAGAAATTCATTGCCGCCAGTATTTTGTATCTGATCACGACTTAGAAGAGCAGTATGCTAACCACATGCTCCTCCATACAGTGACGTCTATCGTCTGACGATGACGAGGCGGTCGATCGGTACCTTTGGAACTTCACAAGAATGATTGGACGGAGTTAGGTAGTTAGGTGGTATTTTATATAATCGTCACAATCATCACTCGTGCAGAGATGCCTTTCTAAGACGTGTTATTTACAATGACGTGTTCCATGGGATGTTTATAGCAAAAAAATATTCATTTACAGTAAATCGTGACAGTCTGACCACGTTATGTACAATCAGTTAGCTCTGAGACTTTACTGCTTTGCGTGCTATGTCACTGCAATATAACGTGGCTCACCTTTACAGTACCCCGAACAAAGACCAAGTGGTTCTCCAGTCGCAGACACTCGTCTTTCTCCCCTCCCAAACACCGGGAGAAAAACTTCTTCATGCGGCGGAACATTGCTGTAACGATAACAAACAGCACATTAGACATGACCAGACGGTGTCTACGAGTAAGTTTTGCAGCAATGTCTCACAACTCGATCGCAAGAAAAACCTGGAACAGTGACGACATGTCTGTAACCTTAGCTTTTGTAAAAAAGCAGCTGCTTGCATCAAAAACGACATGTACAGTCCATATAATTGATTGAGCTTATACATTTTTTACTAGTCGAGAATTAGTTACTTTAATTTTGTGTCAGTAATTCGTATAGCATGAATCAAAACAATAACACGTATTCGAAGTTTAGCAATCGCATGTTCATTAAGTGGTACTTTTACTCTGGAGAGAATAAATTTGTTTCGATAGCTACTGGCTGAAGGCTTATCTATTAGACTAAATTCAATTAGCAAGTCATTACAATACTACAATAGTTTCAGATTTACAGCTGCTTCGCCGGCCGTTGTGGCCGGGCGGTTCTAGGTGCTTCAGTCTGTAACCGCGTGACCGCTACGATCGCAGGTTCGAATCCTGCCTCGGACATGGATGTGTGTGATGTCCTTAGGTTAGTTAGGTTTAATTAGTTCTAAGTTCTAGGGCACTGATGACCACCGATGTTAAGTCCCATAGTGCTCGGAGCCATATGAACCATTTTTTATACAGCTACTTCAGATATCACAACTTCAGATTTTGTCATCTATTACAGCCTGATATGCGGAATATCTTCCCCTGGGGCAGGAACAAGAATTTGTTTTTTATGTGTGTTGGTGGTGGGATGAAGTTACTAATTAATAAACTACGCAACAATCTGATGGCTATACCTTCCGCGGAATATGACGAGAATACGATTTTTACGGCTATCCTTATCAGCGAGTCAGTATATTCTCTCAGGGCTGCACTGTCCCTTCTTTGTGTCAGTCATCGAGAACCCTACATCTAAATTACACTTCATTACTGAAGTGGACTGACAAGGCAGCCAGTCCACAGTGACGGGTAGCCGAAAGAAAGGCACGCGTACACACACACCGACTGGCGTCAAGTCTGGAACAGGATAACTATTGAATGGTAGCAAGAAAAGTTCGTAGCTGCTTTATACTTAACTTTTATTCTTTGATGAATACAGCGTTCTTCTTGAGACATTTATACTATAACTCTCAAAGTAGGTAAGGCTAATGGCGCCTTGCTAGGTCGTAGACATGGACTTAGCAGGAGGCTATTCTAACTGTCTCTCGGCAAATGAGAGGAAGGCTTCGACCGTATTGTCGTTAGCAATGTCGTCCGTACAACTGGGGCGAGTGCTCTATCGTATCTCGAGACCTGCCTTGTGGTGGCGCTAGGTCTGCGATCACACAGTGGCGACACGCGGGTCCGACATGTACTAAATGGACCGCGGCCGATTTAAGCTACCACCTAGCAAGTGTGGTGTCTGGCGGTGACACCACAATTACCATGTGAGCTAAACAGTAACGTGTACGACGTAATAACTATATCTGTGGTTGAAATTTACCCACCGGTTTCTACATGCAGAAAACTTAAAAATAGCTTATAAACAGCTAATAGGTTTAACATTTGACAGTGCTCCAAGATATTAACTGTACTTCCTTAAGTGACAGGAAAAGATAATATTTTTGCTACAAATCCATGTCGACTCAGTATGACACTACACAGCCGGAACAATTTCGTAATGCTACAGTATGCTGATACTTCTCCACTACATACATAGTCATCTACAAGGTTATTCGATGTTTTAGCACTGACAAATATGCAGCGGAGTCTTGAATGTTGAAAACGTCCATACAGTTAATAAACTCCCAAGTGATCTAACAGTTAACAATACTAAGAGATAGTGCTTTAATTTCCTTAAGCAACAGGGAAGTAAGCATCTCATATTATGGTGTCAAGTCAACTCTGTATAACTCTACACAGTTGTAACCAGTTTCCTACGTGTTTTCCTCTTCGCAGACAAAAGATAGTTCTAGCAGTATAACCCTGCAACGATCATAGACAATATGTAAGTGCAATCGACGAAACAGGAAGATCGGTTACACTGTTTTCATTGTGAAAGTAAAAATTAATGTAAATAGAGACCGCTCCGAGTCTACCACAACAACCACAGAAAACTTTTACTAACAGTCCGATTATATTAATGGAGAAGGCGATAACAAGATAGACTATTACGGTCGAAAACAAAAATAAAAAATATTTTGTAGCGGAGGCGTTGTGCAGCTTTAATGAATGTTAACAACTGTATTGTGCAGTAGACAGCTACAACGGTACGTTTCATTAGGGACCATCGAATTTGGTCTAAAATCAGACCATCATCGGTCCTGAAAGCCGTCTCAGCTATGCTTTCGCGTATATTGCAATGGCAGTTATCAAACGTAGATAGCTCGACCATTGGTATTATCTGTATAGACATTACATTGGTAAAAATGTCTATGGAGTTAAATGGGCATAATGGACATGACAAGTTAATGTCAATGACGGAACACTGTACATCCGGAATTGCTATTCCTATTACGCAAGTTCATAGCTGAGATCGTTTTTAGGCTTGATGACGGTCTGATCCTCGACCGAAACATACATTCTCTCATAAAATGTACCGTTATAGCTGTGATTGCATAATGCAGTTCTGTCGAGGAGCATATAAAATGGAAGTAACGTGACTGCTGCAGAAACTGACTGGGCAGTAACAAAACGTAAAAGATTATAAAGCTAAGATCAATATATCGAAAAAATCGAATAATATCTTACACAAATTCCTCTAGAATAAACTCAACGGAAATATAACGAAAACACAAAATTTGTATCCATAAGTTAAAAAATTATGACTAACATTACTACTCGTTCCTCTCAGGACAACTTCTACAATGTACTTAGGTTCACGGCTAACACCACCGTAGACAGTTCTCCCATATTACAAAAATAACTAAAGAATTGCATCAATCAACATGATAAAAATTATCATTAATCACTTCACTCCCAAAAATTTATCTTCTGCTCTTGAGGTACTGCCTAACCTCACCATCGTATATCCTTCGAAATACAGAAAGAAACAGTTAAATATATGTCAGAAAAGAAAGAAACAATAATCGCTAATAGTTTCTCCATTGATAATATAACCTGTGTCCTCAAGTTACCCTCTCCCCCCAATAAACAACACCATCGTATATCACGACATATTAGGAATAAACAGCATATTTTACAAACTTTGTAAATTACAGTAGTAACTAACACAAACACAGATAGCATTTAATAACAGACCGCTTACACGCTCTGCAACGTAAAGTCATCACGTCAAGAGGACGTCATGGGTGAAGCCGCACGTATAGAATCTGAAAGAGCACTTGTCAAAGTTGTCGCTGTTGAACTAAGCTGTTAATTTGAGAATACATGATGAAAGCACATGAACTTAAAAAAAATTAAGTGTAGAGGTCTAACTCTACAAGTAACCACCTGACGTTTGAAACCCCATAAAAAATTAAAACGAAATGCTATTTCACGTTATTACTGTTAAGAACTTCATATTCCGTAATCACACCACATTCCTCCACATGCTTCAATTTTCCAGTACTTCTCCACTAATACACATTCATTTATTAGCTTTTAAGATATTCTTACTCGAGATGACTGTGTATACTCAATAAATATACAGAGGTAAATCAATAGCTCATACTTACTGCGGGTACGATGCAGCTGGCCTCTGAAGCTGGGCGTTCGCTTCGCTGAGAGCTTCTAAAGCTCCTCAAGAACTTTAAAATGTTTTGCTAGATGTGCTCCAAACACAAAATGCAAGACTGCAATAACTAATTCACAACTGAAGCTCCTTACACTCAATAACTCGCAGAACGAATTCGTATGGATACTTCGAGTACTCAAAAGAATACGGAAGTAATTGCTACACAACGGTCCACAACGCTTTACGTGAGATGGCATTGTTGTTTACATACCCAATATCCTCCCCTGGTAGCTGAGTGGTCAGCGTGACGAAAGTCATACCTAAAGACCCGAGTTCGATTCACGAATGCGTCGGGAGATTTTTCTCCGCTCAGGTACTCGGTGTTGCGTTGCCCTGATCATCGTTATTTCATCCCCATGGACACGCAAGTCTCCGAAGTGACGTCAACTCAAAAGACTTGCACCATTCGAATGGGAGGCCCTAGCCACACGGCATTTCCATTTTATCAGTAAACCGAAATCCCAGTGAAGCAATAGCGTTTAGCAACGTGGATATAAATGTTAGACAACCACTGAAACAAAATATTATATAAGTCAATTGTACATTTCAACTTTTCATAAAATAGCATCGAAGCATAACGACGTCGAATGCTGATGCCCTCGATCCCGCTTTTAGTCATGTATTGAATTGTTATGTCACGCGTAAAAATTGATTCCTTCAGCGCATGTGACTTCCATCAGATTCAACGTCCGTTTGTGTGACTCCACTATTTGTTTCCTAGTGTAGCCATTTTCTATATTGAAACCAGGTTGTCAATGTAAGACCGTAATCATTTACTATTGGTTGCCTTTAACAGTTACACACATTTATTATTAAAGAAGTAGTTCCAGACTCAACAATAAATTAAAAAATACAACGCTTTTTTATTGAAGGAATAATCACTTCACTCCCAAAAATTTATTATTAAATGAACAAATTGCCCCTATAAATCCATGGAAAAAACACCAGTGGTGGAACGATGAATGTGATGAAGCAGTGTTGGATCGACACCAAGCCTGGTTAAGGCATCAAAATGAAAAAACAGGAAAATCATATTTGGAACTCACAAAACAAAGGAAGACAACACAAAAAATAATAAGGAGAGTTAAACGTCAGTACCAAAATGATATACTTCTAATGATAGAAACAAATAGTGAAAAAACAAACTCAAGAGACTATTACAAAATATTTGGCAGACAATTACAAAGATATGATCCTCCAACATTAATGTTAAAAGATAAAGATAATAACCTAGCCCATAGCAATAGTAAAAATACAGAAATTCTAGCAGTAATATTTAACAAGTTACTAAATTGTGAAGATCCCCCAGAACTTCTTCAGATAAACACAGAAACCCCAATTAAAACGCCAGCAGAAAATATAAATCCACCTACAATCAATGAGGTCTACAGGGCTTTGAAAGAACTCAAAAACTACAAAGCAAGTGGAGAAGATCAAACGTTTGCTGAACTTTGGAAATATGCAGCAGAACCAGTAAAGATAGCATTACACCAATGCATAGTAAAAATCTGGAATGAAGAGAAATTACCAGAAAATTGGACTATTGCTATAATACATCCATTACATAAGAGAGGAGAAAAATCAAATCCAGACAACTATAGAGGAATTTCCCTTTTGGACTGCACGTATAAGATCATGTCAAGAATACTACACAACCGCTGTAAAGATCAATTAGAACTGGAACCGGGAGAATATCAAGGAGGATTTAGATCCTGGAGAAGCTGCCCAGAACAGATAATCACCTTGAAGTTAGTTATGGATGTCTACAAAAGAAGGCAAAAACAACTAGTCATAACCTTTGTAGATTTCAAAAAGGCGTATGATTGCATCCATAGATCTTCAATGATGAAAATATTAAGGAATTTTGGACTTCATCCTAAATTAATAAAAATGATACAGTTAACCTTAACAAACACCAAATCCAAAGTAAAATTTAGAGGAGAAATATCTGAACCATTTACGATTAAAACAGGGTTGAGACAGGGAGATTGTTTATCAACATTGCTATTCAATTGTGCTCTTGAATATGTAATGAGAGAATGGTACAAGGAACATCCTATGAAAATTAAAAATGGAACTAAGAAAGATAAAATAAACCTAAATTGCTTGGGATTTGCTGATGACCTAGCATTACTAGCTAATAATATTCAGGAAGCCACGAAACAAATAACAAGCTTACCAAATATAGCACAAAAATTAGGACTCCAGATATCATTTGAAAAGACTGAAATAATGGTAACGGATCCACTTGTAATAGATCACATCACAGTGAACAATAGGGAAATTAAAATAGTGAAACAATTTAAATACCTGTGTGAAATTATAACACATAAATTGGACGAGAAACCTGCATGGCGAGCAAGAACTAATAAAATGATAAAAGCTCAAAAACTAACATGGTCTATGTACAATAAAAAATGTCTATCAATTAAAACAAAATAAAAACATTACAAGACGGTGGTTGAACCAGAGGTTACATACGGAAGTGAAAATATTTTTAAAGTCACCCAGAAAAACAGAATTGATAAAATTTTAAAAGTAGAGAGAGAAATTGCTAGAACATGCATAAATAAGAAATATCAAAAAGCTGGCCAATGGCGGATAGTTCCAAATGAAGTGATATACAGAGAACTGGAGCCCTTCACTGATACTATACGAAAGAAAAGGATCTCTTTTTGTGGTCACATTCTGAGGACACCAGAAACCAGATTATCAAGGAAAATTATTGAGAAACTCTGGAATTTGAAACAACAAGGGGGATGGCTTAAGGAAATAAGAGAGGATATGGAAGAACTGGAAATAACTCTGGATGATTTGCAGAACAAAACGCCAAATTTAAAGAAGTTGAGGGACAAAGAAATAAGAATTAAACCAAAAATTGACAAACGTCATACATTGAAAAGGGTATTTACAGATAAGGAACGACGAAAAGCATCGGAACGAATGAAGAGATACTGGGCCACTCGGAGGGGGAAATTACCAAAGAAGAGGACCAGAAATGATTGACTGAAGTGGTCCAATGAGGCCGTAAAAGCAGAAGAAGAAGAAGAAGGAATAAACGACAGTGTAAATAATAGTGTTTTCAGAGCGTTACAATTTAGCAAATCACCAAAAAATTCTGATACTGTTAGCGTTTAAAAAGAAAAAAAAACAAGGCACTGTGACGATGACTGAAGGCCTTACACTCCAAGAAAGACAGTAAATTAAGAAGGTTTAAGAACTCGCTGCAATTACAACTTACAGGTATTGAAATATTAAAAGTAAGAGCCCACAAACACAGTAGAAGGTATCAGACGCCAGGAATGGCAGAAAATAAGGTTTTAAGGCTTACTGCTAAAACAGAAATATCGAATTAATTTTTCAGAGCAAATGACCACAATCATGAGTGAAGGCCTTACACGACAGGAACGGCAATTATATAAAAAATTTAGAAACCTACTGTAAAACAGCAAATAAATGCAAAGGTTAATTAAAAGAAACAAGCAATTCACCACGAAACAGGTGAAATAATATGATGGTAATCTTGTAACACAACCCTTAGGCTGATACGGTCTGGCCTGCAACGGAGGGTGGAAACCTACAAACAGCACCAACGCGAGCAGCAGCACGGCTCATGTACCCTTCGATTAATCTCCTCATCGCGAAAATGGAAGACTTGCTAATGCGACGCATCACATGCCTCATACATATTTTTATTGGCCTCGTCCATGTTTTTTACTACTTTGTTAATACAATCAAATTATAAATTGAACGAGTGTCCTTTTTACACAGTGACTGGGCCAAATATCTCAAGAAATAAGCATCAAACGAAAAAAACTACAAAGAACGAAACTCGTTTAGCTTGAAGGGGGAAACCAGAGGGCGCTATGGTTGGCCCGCTAGATGGCGCTGACATAGGTCAAACGGATATCAACTGCGTTTTTTAAAAAGGATCCCCCATTTTTATTTCATATTGGTGAAGTACGTAAAGAAGTATGAATGTTTTAGTTGGACCACTTTTTTCGCTTTGTGATAGATGGCGCTGTAATAGTCACAAACGAATAAGTACGTGGTATCACGTAACATTCCGCCAGTGCGGACGGTATTTGCTTCGTGATACATTACCCGTGTTAAAATGGACCGTTTACCAACTGTGGAAAACGTCGATATAGCGTCGATGTATGGCTATTGTGATCAAAATGTCCAATGAGCGTGTGCCACGTATGCTGCTCGGTATCCTGGACGACATCATCCAAGTGTCCGGACCAATCGCCGGATAGTTGCGTTATTTAAGATAACAGGAAGTGTTCAGCCACATGTGTAACGTCAACTACGACCTGCAACAAATTATGAAGCCCAAGTAGGTGTTTTAGCTGCTGTCGCCGCTAAACCGCACGTCAGTAGCAGACAAATTGCGCGAGAATCGGGACTCTTAAAAACGTCGGTGTTGAGAATGCTACATCAACATTTATTGCACCCGTACCATATTTGCACCAGGAATTGCATAGCGACGACTTTGAACGTCGTGTACAGTTCTGCCAGTGGGCACAAGAGATATTACGGGACGTTGACAGATTTTTTGCACTCGTTCTATTTAGCAATGAAGCGTCATTCACCAACAGCGGTAGCGTAAACTGGCATTATATGCACTATTGCGCCATGTCTCACAAAGCGAAAACAGTGGACCTACAAAGATATTCGTATTTCATTACGTACTGTACGAATAAGTAATAAAACTGGTGGTTCCTATTTTAAAAAACGCAGTTGATATCCGTTTGACCTATGGCAGCGGAGACTATCCATAGGGCACATTACTCTTCATCTACAATGAATAACATTAACTCAAGCTGTATAAGGATATTTATTAAAATATCTCCTACAGTTTAAGATTTACAGTATTTTGCCTAATAGGTGTTTTTCTAATACACTTCCCATTCAGGTACCATTTTCGGTCTATCATCAGTCTAATAGCATTCAGACTGTGACAGACTGCTGTCAACATTCATAGGAACACATTATGCCTCTCGTTTTGTAGTTTGGAGTATATCTGAGGAAATAGGAAAACCCTTATTATACCACATTATTATTTTGTGTAAAAATACCGCTAAAATTATATACAGAATGACAAACATAGATCATTTCTGCGATGTATTACGCACAATACAAAGATGCTATCCCATTCTTCACTTGAGGGCAACTTGGTGAACATGGATGAAACCATTAAGAAGTTATATGTGCCTAGTGTTCTGAAAACGTAGTTTCGAGAAAATGAGAAAAGAATATTCACAGTGTTTTTGACGCATCGTATGCCTCTTTCAGAACATTCCAGCAGCATAATCTTCCTGGCCTGCTGCTTCTTTATCATCTGTAGACTTCTTCAGGGGCCTTTTCCTTACACTGGCTTCCACAGCTTCAACTACTCGCTGACAATCTATGGCAGTCAGGGCAGCTATCCTATTATTTGCTGGCTGGATGCCTAATTTGTCCATTACTTTTATCCTGATGGTTACACCATCATTGAACACATGACAGCACCCATCGCACCCATTTTGAGTACTTTCCATCCAACAAACACTGTCTCTGGCACTCGTTGCCACACGCAGATGTTGGAACTCTCATTAGGGTTTTGCGTACGGCCATGTAGACGTTTGCTGAGTAATTTTGTATCTGAACGGTCCCTGCATATTGGCTTTATTGTTTCCATGACTGTGGCAGGCAAGAAATGTATATGGTGCTATTCCTTGCCTGTCGCATGAGCGTGGCTGGTTTGCAGTCATTTGTTCAAAGAGCGTTTAAGACCAAATCAACAACTGAAAAGTAGATTTCAAAAACTGAATGGTTTTTTCACGAGAAAGAGCTACACAAATTGAGCAAGTCTGTGAGAAAATTATCTATGTCTGGCCATTATGCAAGTAGCTGTTCGGCTGGCATTGATTGATAGACTAGTTGCATGTCGTCCACAGGGATATGGTGTCAAATTCGGTCCGATTGGTGCTATAGATGAGCAAAATTCAGAGTTGTTTGTAGGGTCCTGCCCATGTTGTTGTTGTTGTTGTGGTCTTCAGTCCTGAGACTGGTTTGATGCAGCTCTCCGTGCTACTCTATCGTGTGCAAGCTTCTTCGTCTCCCAGTACCTACAGCAGGCTTCATCCTTCTGAATCTGCTTAGTGTATTCATCTCTTGGTCTCCCTCTACGATTTTTACCCTCCACGCTGCCCTCCAGTACTAAATTGGTGATCCCTTCATGCCTCAGAACATGTCCTACCAACCGATCCCTTGTTCTAGTCAAGTTGTGCCACAAACTCCTCTTCTCTCCAATTCTATTCAATACCTCCTCATTAGTTATGTGATCTACCCATCTAATCTTCAGCATTCGTCTGTAGCACCACATTTCGGAAGCTTCTATTCTCTTCTTGTCTAAAATATGTTTCACTTCCATACATGGCTACACTCCATACAAATACTGTTAGAAACGACTTCCTGACACTGAAATCTATACTCGATATTAACAAATTTCTCTTCTTCAGAAACGCTCTCCATGCCATTGTCAGTCTACATTTTATATCCTCTCTACTTCGACCATCATCAGTTATTTTGCTCTCCAAATAGCAAAACACCTTTACTACTTTAAGTGTCTCATTTCCTAATCTAATTTCCTCAGCATCACCCGACTTAATTCGACTACATTCCATTATCCTCGTTTTGCTTTTGTTGATGTTCGTCTTACACCTTCCTTGCAAGACACTATCCATTCCGTTCAACTGCTCTTCCAAGTCCTTTGCTGCCTCTGACAGAATTAAAATGTCATCGGCGAACATCGAAGTATTATTTCTTCTCAATGGATTTTAGTTCCTACTCCGCATTTTTCTTTTGTTTCCTATACTGCTTGGTCAATGTACAGATTGAATAGCATCGGGGAGAGGCTACAACTCTGTCTCACTCCCTTCCCAACCACTGCTTCCCCTTCATGTCCCTCGACTCTTATAACTGCCATCTGGTTTCTGTAAAAATTGTAAATAGCCTTTCGCTCCCTGTATGTTACCTCTGCCACCCTCAGAATTTGAAAGAGAGTATTCCAATCAACATTGTCAAAAGCTTTCTCTAAATATACAAACGCTAGAAACGTAGGTTTTGCCTTTCCTTCATCTTTTTTCTAAGATAAGTTGTAAGGTCAGTATTGCCTCACGTGTTCCAGTATTTCAACGGAATCCAAACTGACCTTCCCCGACGGTGGCTTCTACCAGTTTTCCATTCGTCTGTAAACAATTCGCGTTAGTATTTTGCAGCTGCGACTTATTAAACTGATAGTTCGGTAAATTTCACATCTGTCAACACCTGAATTCTTTGGGATTGGAATTATTTTATTCTTCTTTAAGTCTGAGGGAATTTCGCCTGTCTCATACACCTTCCTCACCAGATGGTAGAGTTTTGTCATGACTGGCTCTCCCAAGGCTATCTGTAGTTCCAATGGAATGTTGTCTACTCCAGTGGCCTTGTTTCGACTTAGGTCTTTCAGTGCTCTGTCAAACTCTTCACGCAGTATCGTATCTCCCATTTCATCTTCACCTGGATCCTCTTCCATTTCCATAATATTGTCCTCAAGAACATCGGCCCTGTATAGACCCTCTATATACTCCGTCCACCTTTCCGCTTTCCCTTCTTTGCTTATAACTGGGTTTCCATCTGAGCTCTTGAAATTCATGCAAGTGGTTCCCTTTTCGTCAAAAGTTTCTCTAATTTTCCTGTAGGCAGTATCTATCTTACCCCTAGGGAGATAAGCCTCCACATCCTTACATATGCCCTCTAGCCATCCTTGCTTAGCCATTTCGCACTTCCTGTCGATCTCATTTTTGAGAGGTTTCTATTCCTTTTTGCCTGCTTCATTTACTGCATTTTTATATTTTCTCGTTTCATCGATTAAATTCAGTATCTCTTCTGTTACCCAAGGATTTCTACTAGCCTTCGTCTGTTTACCTACTTGATAGGCTGCTGCCTTCACTATTTCATCGCTCAAAGCTATCCATTCTTCTCCTACTGTATTTCTATCCCCAATTCCTGTCAATTGTACCCTTACGCTCTCCTTGAAACTCTGTACAACCTCTGGTTCTTTCAGTTTATCCAGATCCATTCTCCTTAAATTCCCACTTATTTGCAGTTTCTTCAGTTTTAATCTACAGTTCATAACCAATAGATTGTGGTCAGAGTCCAGATCTGTCCCTGGAAAGGTCATACAATTTAAAACCTGGTTCCTAAATCTCTCTCTTACCATTATATAATCTATCTGAAACCTTCCAGTATACAGCCTTCTTTCATGATTCTTAAACGTCACCGTACGGCTCTGCTGTAAGGGTGCAGCGGATTACAACGGAAGTGGCCTTGTTATGAAATGAAATCCCACCCCAAGATATCATATCTAGTTGTCGGACTGTATGGTGGCCAACAGTCACATTGGTAGCCCACTTTTATCTGGGGCGTCTTGAGATACATCGTGGCTGGTCATCGGGGCTCAGCTAGAAGCCACAATCATCACTAAAGACAATTCTGCTCCAGCCAACGCTCTCCCACGCCGAATGTACCCAGCACACTGCGAACCATCTTCGGGTTGCACATAGGTCGATGGTAGTCGGCTTCAGGGGCGCCATGAAGACAGACTTCCGTCTCTCTAGGTCACCCGTACTAATAAATTCTGTGTTCAGCGATGGTCCGCTCATTTTTGCCAGCATCGTTGAATAGTTCCGTGGTTTCCTATTCATAAGTCGATCGATTGGCCAATTACTCCAACCAGCTTCTTTGAACTCAACTACATTTCTTCTTTCAAATACTGTCATCTGCTGACATTGTCCACGAGCCTGTTTGCAAGGCATAGTTACTGTCAAACTGAGTACACGGAATGAAATCCCTAAATACTTTATGCGCTGGTATCATCATGACCCCTGTTTATCATTCTTACCAGGTGTGCGGTGACATTGTGCTCCAGCAGTCACACATTCATTCATCGGTCGCCGAAGCTTGCAGTTCTTCATTTTCCGTCGATACCTCTGTGTATAACCATTTGTGACCAATTTGAGTCGTTTTCGTGTCTTAGACTGTATATTAGATGTTAAGAACGAAAGAGAAGCGGAATTCTTATAATAAACGTTTAGAATCAGAAATGTGTGCTAGTTACTGTCTACGACTCACTGAAAATGGTTATTTTAAAGCATTCAATTAGGCTCGTTTTCAATCGAATTACAATGATCATGTCATCGTTGTGTACATGAAATACCTCGTATAGGAATGCTGTTAAATCTAGCACTATCTGTGGACCTACCATCGGCACTGCTTCACAGTATACGCCATCCAGACCAGGTGCGTTTGCAGTTTTGAGCTTCGAAATTGCGACAGCAATTTCTTCTTGACCGGACCGTATCACCAACATCTGATTGTCATATTCGTTATTTACTGCAATTATAAGTTGTGAGTGTATCTCAGCGTCTGTGTTATCGTCAGGATGCAGGCAGTTAGCAGATATTCTGGTGACACTCTCCGTCCAGTCGTCATTGAGCTATCCACGTTACGAATTGCGGACATGATAGTAGTTCCCTTAACCTTTTCAGTCAACAATTTATTCAGTCTTTGGCAGATGTCAAATTGCAGGTGTATTCCTTCAGTATCCTGAAGCAAAGTTTTGTAGCGCGTCTTAATATCCCTGTACTCATGGAGCCTACTACTGCCCTTCGATTGCCCTAGACTATGTTCGTTCTTCTTCTCGATCGTACCCTTCACCTCAGAGTGGAAAGTTCAAGGCTCTAAGGGATCGTAGTCTGATTGTTTACCATTTTCCTAGGAATATAAATGTCCTGTGCTCTCTGCAAGAGCTCAGTTAGTAATTGAGCACCCACATCTACATGAACCGGAAGAGATTCTATTGTAAATACTCCGAAGTAGACAACTAAGCCATCTCAATCAGATTTAGTGATGCCTAACTCAATTCTGCTTTCCTCAGCTTGTCTTCTGTATTATTGTCATTTCCCTCTTCGACGATAATTGTATTATGGCCACTGTATGTTAGGTACTGGAGCACTTGTCAACTATTAATTTTAGCTGCTGACATGCGGTTTACTAAAGTGACATCTATGTTAGTAACTACACCAGCTTATTGTTCGAATGTACTCGGCTGGTCTTCCAGATTTAAAACAATGAGCTGTAGTTCCTGTATTGCTTCCTTTAGTACATCCTCTCGTTCGTCAGTTTGCCTACTGTCCCACTGAAATGATTATGCATCTGTTGTCACAAGGAGACACGCAACTTGTCTATATAGAGAAACCGCTCTGACTTTACCTATATAAGGTACGATAGGGTGAGAGTAATGCTTGCTTACTACAACCCACTTTGTCTGCAGTCCTTCACTTCTATTGTGACCCTGTGCTTGTCCAACAGCGTTGCCACTTTGGGTCACACTGTATTTCCATTCGTAACGACCGTGGCAGTCATTCCCCCATCGTGGCCAGTACCTGTTACTACATCCGCACGAAAATGTGGGAGCTCATTCTTTCTACAGTATGGTTCCTGCAAACAAAACATATTAACACTCAGCTGGTCAGTTAGTTTTCGTATTTCAGTCATTGTCAATTTACATCGAGCAGCATTTATCTGTACTATGTTTATCCTTTTACGTGTTTCGATTGCCAATAAAGCCCTTCGGAGAAGGAAGGCCTGGTTCAAAGAAAAAGCGTCCAAATCCTTAGATAAAATCCACGTATTAATGCTCAGTGTCGAATGGTACTTTTACTCTCTTAAACGCCTGTCGAAGGAGGCCACATAATTGTTTAAACTCAATGCATATGTTATTTACTCTCAAAAGAATTCTGTGTAGTGCATCTGGTGTGGGATACGTCATAGATTTTCCTTTGTGATGCCCACCTCTGAAAATATGTCTTAGAGCAACCTGCAACACACTGGGAGCCTCCAAACTACTTAATAAGACATTCACTTCTAAATTATTATCAGATTTGTATGTGTGTAATTGAAAATCATTTTAGTAGGACTCGAAATATTAGAAATACTTTTTTGTATTACACAGGAGTACCTGATTTGCACTGCACTTTACTGTTTTGCGATTGTTGTACTCGTTAGTGTTACTAAGGCCACCGCACACCTCTTCAAGCGAAAATGGGGGGAGGGTCTGCAGATGATGTCGAAGCTTCCTGGGTGTCTACTGGTACTGCACATGCAGTGTCAATGTTATCATAACCATCATCATTATCGTTATCATAACATTTGGCGCGAGTTCCTCGTAGATGTGGCGTCGGCCCGGGGCAGGAGAGTCCCGTTGCTGGGGTTGCTGCACCGGGAACAGCTCTTCTGTCAGCAGCCGCCGCAGCTTGGGTTGATGCAAGTGCTTCACAAATCGTCTCCCCCCGAACGAAGTTCACGAACTTCATCTGGTGTGATTTCTCACGTGATGAGCAAGTGCTCTACTCGAAGCAGGATACATCACTGAAGACAGATATACTCCAGCCAATGCGACTCCACCCCACGTGTGCCCGACACCACTGAAAACGTGCTATTAGGTGCGCGTAGGTCAATGGTAGGCGGCGAGGGGGGCGCCGTGAGCTCAGCATCCCTTCTGTGAGCCGCCTTTTATTAGTCTCAGAGGTCCCTGAAGCATTAGTTGCACGTCGGGTTGATGATAATGGTGTTCGGGATTCTGTGTGTCTCTCTGGCGATTACTCAGTCCTCTCCGTCAGCTCTCTGGGTCGGCCGCTTCCTTCTTGACGCTGTGTTCAGCCATGGTTCACCCGTTCCTGCCAGCATCGTCGAATAGTGTCGTTGCTCCTATTCAAATGTCGAGCCAATAGCCGATTACTCCAAGTGCCTTCTTTTAAATGCTGACATCCACATATATTGAGCGAATAGCCGATTATTCCAAAAGCTTTCTTTTGAATGCTGGTATGAGCGTTTGGCATCATTGGGCGGGAGACCAATTACAGGGCAGGTCCAGCCGCCTTGGTGCAGTTCTTATTATATTCGGCGCCACACTGGGCGACCTGCGCGCCGCGTGGCGATGAAATGATGAATAAGACAACACAACACCCAGTCCCTGAGCGGAGAAAATCTCCGACCCAGCCAGAATTCGAACACGGGCCCCTTAGGACGGCAGTCCATCATGCTGGCCTTTCAGCTATCGGGGCGCACTAAATGCTGACATCTACATATATTGTTCAGTAACTGCCTGAGAGTATGGTTATGTCCAACTGAGTACACAGAATGGACTTTAGCAAAAGATTTAAGCCCTCGTATCGACAAGTACCCTGTTTACTGTGTCTGTGGCCAAGTACGTCGAACGCCAAATCCTGTATGACTATCATCTTGTAACGTTTGTATCACTCCTTCATTGTGCATCATTTTTTGTGTTAGAGTGGTTATTACACATTAATAACGAAAGATAAACAGAGTTCCTGTGATAAACGTTTGTAATCAAAAATGTGTGATACTAGCCATCTACGAACCATCGAAAATTGTCACTGTTTAATTCATTTTGATAGCCTTGTTTTCAGTTTATCGCAATATGAACATGTCATCATTACGAGGGTGGAAAGCACGCGGCTGTATCACTTATTAGTGTGTCCGTTCCTCGTCTTTATGACGTCTTGAACTCGGCTGAAGATACTTTCAGTAAGGTTAAAGAATCCGCCATAGGCGGAACTAAACTCTAATTTTCCCAAAATATAGTTCATTGGTGAAAATTGTACACTCGTCTGCGCCAACAATTCAAACATAATTATCACTCAAAAGTGACGAACAGGCTGATTTTCTTTATCCAACAACTCAAATCCTCGAACTTGGTCGAATTTTCCACAAAATCATACTCACAAAGTTCCACTGCTGCACAGGGAAACCAAGTTCCACAAGAGTTTACTTTTAATATGTGCACAGTGGCGGAGATCCTTGAAAAACCTGAACACAGTCGATGT
Source organism: Schistocerca americana (assembly GCF_021461395.2). NCBI lineage: Eukaryota > Metazoa > Arthropoda > Insecta > Orthoptera > Acrididae > Schistocerca > Schistocerca americana. The sequence continues at coordinate 547,156,199 of NC_060124.1, read as the reverse complement.
TCTGCCAAAGTTTGTGAACCAAATTACAACATCCGATCACGAAGACTGGACGTCGATGGTGCTGCAGAGGCAAGGCGGTGTTCTTGAGGAGGCAGCTGGTCGACAGCAGGAAGCGGATGTCCATCCGTACCTCTGGCTCGACGAGAGCTCACTTTTGCACAGCGATGCGCGGGCCTAAATATTGCCGCACAGCTGGATATCGCAGGAACTTTTTCAGGTCACGTGATTCGCGGATGGGTCGTCCAACCTACCCCCTCCATCGTCCCCCCCTACCCAACACACACAGAGTTCGTGATTTTTATGGCGCTGCTAGAGACGCCTAGTGGAACAACCGCAGAACTGTTTTCTTGTTTTCTGGTGTAGAGCAGTAGCGTGGGTTGTAGACAGACCAGGACTTTTTGCGCCAGATGGGGTGTGACCCATACAGGTGGAACGCCGTGACAAGCCAGAGATGTGTGAACTTCTGTGTATGACTAACTGCCCATTCTTCAGCTGGAACCGAAACCAGAAACGATAGCGACAGTGCACTTTGAGGTCTGGATTTACTTTGAGGTCTGGATTTAAGTCGACTTTCAATCGCATTCCAAAGAGTTATTGGTTATAAGTGGAACATGGCGCTGGCCAATCAATTTCAAGGACGTTATATAAAATGCCTAAAAAGACAAGTCATTGTAAAAAGACAGGAGATACTGGACTCATTTGAAGAAAGAAGGAAATGTGAAAATGCAGCAGATGAAGCAGCAAACAGGAAACATGTACTGTCTGCAAACCTCTATTTTTCTTTACTCCGCCATAGTGGGGATCCCAAACACTTGGGCAGTATTCAGGAATTTGTCGCACTACTGTTCTATGTACAGACCTCTTTGTAGATGAACTACACTTTCCTAAGACTCTCCCAGTAAGCCGAAGCCACTCCTACTACTGTTCTCATGTGCTCGTTTCACTTCATATCGCTTTACAACTTTACGCCTAGAAATTAATCCCCTTGACTGTGTATACGGAAATTACAGTATTGTTTTTTTTTTCCCTTTCATCTGCATTAAGATATATCTCTTTACATTTAGAGCAAGTTACCCTACATCACACTAAAAGGAAATTCTAAGCCATCGTATACCCATGTACAGTCACAAAACGACGATACAGTCCTCTTACCTCTTATACTAAAAGGTCACCTCAAGCCTTAGCAGACTTCTCCCCACCCTATCCGTTGTTGTCCACAAATCATTGCCTCACAGATGCTGCTTTATGACATGGTGTCTTGTCATCCTTACATAAACAATCATGGTCTCCATATGCTTCCCTACTGTAGACAGTACATTATGCTGTAAAATGTGTTATTCTTCAGCGTTTAAAGCTTATTAATTGCAACAATTGGAAACACCATAACCAAGGAGAACACCCCAATTCCGTGACACCACATCCATAATTCTTCATTTTTGGCGATGTACAGGGTGAGTCACTAATTATCGCCACCTAGAATAACTCCGAAAGTATGATGGTAGCTGAGATAATTGTGGTACAAAAGATGTGTAGGACAACGGGGGCAATAATATGACGTTGATTTTTTGATGCTAGATGGGGTCGCGTCAGAGATAAGAGGGTCAACTTTGTTTCTTTACATGGGATGCTTTGGGTTTGGTACTTATTATCTGATAGTGGCTATCGAGACGAATCCAATGACGTGTAACAGCGATGGCCGGCCGATGTGGCCGCGCTGTTCTAGGCGCTGCAGTCTGGAACCGCGCGACCGCTTATGTCGCAGGTTCGAATCCTGCCTCGCGCATGGATGTGTGAGATGTCCTTAGGTTAGTTAGGTTTAAGTAGTTCTATGTTCTAGGGGACTGATGACCTCAGATGTTAAGTCCCATAGTGCTCAGCGCTATTTTGTAATACTAATGTCTTTGAAGGTCAACGAAGGTGAAAAAGGTGGCATGAACGACCAGTTACAGAAGGCATTCGAAGTGATGCCCATTCGTATCAATGCAATGCTGCAATCTTCTTATCACCGACTGAGTGGTATTCCTTATCACTTCGGCATTTATCGAAGCACATGCTGTGACATTCTCTCTCGTATATCGTGCAAACAGTAAATATTCACCGAATACGGAGTATGCATCCAAGGCGCCATTGACATGTAAACACCATTCCACGGTTTCGCAATACAAGTCTAATAGGAACGGTAAGGCTAGTATCGTCGAATCAAGCAAATGTGAATGATGTATGCCCTCGAAGAACAAGTCGATATGCTTCTAATTTATGGAGAATGCCAACGAAATTCAGTGAGAGCTAGAGACATTCGCTGAAAGACATCCTCAACGTAGTCACCCTACACGATGTACATTTAAATATGTGTGTGATAAATTGAAAACAACTGGATTTTTAATGCATCGGAAACATATCCGGCAAAGGAAAGTTACTAACGAGGAAACAGAAACTGGTACTCTTGCCACTGTGGTTCGGGATCCTTGTGTTAGTTCGCGTCAAATCGCAAGGGAATCTGGCATGAGCCAGAGTACTGTCGTTCATGCTCTGAATCGCCATAAATATCATCCTTACCATACCATTCTCTACCAAGAATTAACTGGTAGACTGTACGCGTCGCATTGAATTCTGCAGATGGCACAGCTTCAGATTTAAAGGAATGACATTTATTAATTTGATCTTATTTACTGACGAGGCTACGTTCACGAACAATGGAAATGTTAATTTGCATAACGTGCATTACTGACAACTGAAGATCCATGTTGGCTGGGGTAAGTTACAAACCACACACCATGGACGGTGGATGTATGGTGCCGGATTCTGAAGTACAGAATTATAGGCCCCTATTTCATCGAAGGAAATCTTAATGGTAGGAAGTACACCACATTCCTGCAAGAAACATTAGGTCAGTTATTGGAAGAAGGAACAAGGAACAGAATGTGGTATCAACACGATAGGTGTCCGGCACATTTCTCGCTCGTGGCTAGAAGTGAGTTGCAGAGACAATTCCCAGATCGTTGAATTGGACGCGGAGATGTGTCATGCCCGTCTCGTTCGCCACACATGACGCCTCTGGACTTTTTCTTGTGAGGATTCGTAAAAGACAATGTTTACAAAGAAGTTCCAACTACACCGGAACTCTGGATAATTTTTATCAGACAGTATACGTCTGAAACAGTGCACCCTCATTTAGTTTATCCCTAATGTTCGTTACTGTCGTGTTTATACATTCTTGCAGAGAAGGTATCTTGTAAAGTAAATAGCTAATGGTGAACACCTCATTCGTTTCTCAACACCAGTTACTTCAAGTACTAGCAACTAATATCAGTAACACGACAAATATTGCTGCGTTCCCTTTCGTTAAGCGCAACTTTCTATTCTCTGCCGATGAAATTCCTCTGTAGACAGTAAAGCAATAAAATTTTTGGACTTGTGGTTTCGCTGCAGGAGGCCAAGGTTATATAACCAGTAAGACATAGGTATGCCAACGATGCTGCCTGGGGACTGTGCAAGGGCGATTAATTATAGCGGAGACCACAGTGTGGTGGACAGGAGGGGAAGGGGAGAGGAGTAGATGAAGTAGGTACCTGCAGCCGGCTGCAAGTAGATTCTGCGCGCCTGCTGGATTTCTGCCTTGATGTGCGTTTCTCCACCTGTCAAGTTCCAAGTAGTGGGCGTCTCACTCCCTTCACACTCTGGGAACGCGTCAGCAGAAATTCGTTGCCCTGATTTCGAAGCAGGCACCGTAAACACTGCAAAATCAACATAACAGCCCATGCATTCAAACTGCTCACAAGAATAATACGCAGAACAATGGAAAAAGTTGAGGATCTGTTATTTGACGATCACTTGGGGTTTAGGCACGAGAGAGACAGTTCTGACGTTGCGATTCATGATAGAAGCAAGACATGAGAAAAATTAAGACACATTCGTAGGATCTGTCGAACTAGAAAGAGTAACTGACACTCTAAAATAATACAAGACAATCGAAATTCTGAACAAAGTAGGAGTAAGGGTCGGGACGTGTAATGCACAGTATGTACAAGAACCTAGAGAGAATGGTAAGAATGGAGGAGACATAACGAAATGCTTCAATTAAAAGTGGTGTAAGAGAGGTGATGCTGTCTTTCGCCCATACTACTCACTGTCTACATCGTAGAACCCACGACGGAAATGGAAGAAAGTTTCCAAAGTGTGCTCAAAATTCACAGTAAGAAATTACCACTGATACGATTCACTGGTGCCATTGCTATCGTTGGTTGAAATGAATTACAGGATCCATTGAATGAAATGAATAGTGTTATGAGTACAGAATAGGTACTGAGAGTAAACCGAAGAGAGACGAAAATAATTAGAAGTAGAAGAGAAACAGAACAGCGAAAAAACATCACAACTTGGGATCAAGAAGTACACGAAGTTAAGGAACTTTGTTATCTTGGAAGCAAAACGACCCATCAACCCATCTTGGACGAGGCAAGAAGGACATATAAAGCAGAGTAGCACAGGAAAAGGAGGCGTTCCTGGACAAAAGAAATGAACTGGTAACAAACGTATGTCGTAAGTTGAGTACGAAATTAATGAGGATGTACGTTTGTAGCACCGCATGGTACAGAAGTGATTTAGTACCTGTGAGGAAACCGAAAACGAAGAGAATCCAAGTGTTCGCGACGTATGCGATAGAAGAATGTTGGAAAGTAGGTGGACTGATAGGGAATGAGGAAATTCACATCTACATCTACGGGATTACTCTGTTATTCACAATAAAGTGCTTGGCAGAGGGTTCAGTGAACCACCTTCAGGCTGTCTCTATACCGTTCCACTCCCGAGCTGCACTCAGGAAAAACGAGCACTCAAATTTTTCTGTGCGAGCCGTGATTTTTCTTGTTTTATCGTCATGATCATTTGACCTTATGTAAGTTAGTGCCAACAGAATGTTTTCGCAATCGGTGCAGAAAACTGGTGATTGAAATTTCATGAGGAGATCCCGTCGCAACGAAGAACGCCTTTGTTTTAATAATTTTCATTTCAATTCACGTATCATGTCTGAGACACTATCTCCCTATTTCGCGATAATACAAAACGAGCTGCCCTTCTTTGTACTTTTCCGATGTCATCCGTCAGTCCCACTTGATGCGGATGCCACACTGCACAGCAATACTCCAGAATATGGCGGACAAGCGCGATGTAAGCAATCTCTTCAGTACACCTTTTGCACCTTCCACGTGTTCTGCCAATGAATCGCAGTCTTTGGTTTGCTCTACCCACAATATTATCTATGTGATCGTTCCAATTTAGGTTATTTGTAATTGCAGGCCCTAAGTATTTAGTTGAATTTACAACCTTCAGATTCGTGTGACTTACAGCGTAATCGAAATTTAACTGATTTCTTTCAGTACTCATGTGAATAACTTCACACTTTTCTTTATTCAGGGTCACTTTTCGCACCATACAGATATCTTATCTAAATCATTTTGCAAGTCGCTTGGATCATCTGATAACTTTACATGAGGTAAATGACAGCATCAACTGCAAACAGTCTAAGTAGGCTACTCAAATTTTCTCCTATGCGGTTAATATAGATCGGCAACAATAGAGGGCCTATAACACTTCCTTGTGGAACGCCGGATATTACTTCTGTTTTACTCGATGACTTTCCGTCTATTACTACGAACAGTGACCTTTCTGACAGGAAATTACGAATTCAGGCGCACAACTGAGGCGATACTCAGTAGGCAAGCAGTTTGGTTAGAAGACGCTTGTGAGGAACGGTGTCGAAAGCCTTCTGGAAATCTAAAAGTATGGAACCAATTGACATCCCCTATCGATAGAACTTATTACTTCATGAGTGTAAAGAGCTATTAGTGTTTCACAAGAACGATATTTTCTGAATCCGTGCTGACTATGTGTCAATAAATCGTTTTCTTCGAGGTACTTCATAATGTTCGAATACAGTATATGTTCCAAAACCCTACTCCAAATCGACGTTAGTGATATATGCCTGTAATTCAGTGGATTACTCCTACTTCCCATATTGGGTATTGGTGAGACTTGAGGAATTTTCCAGTCTTTAGGAACGGATCTTCCTGTGAGCGAGTGGTTGTATATAATTGCTACATATGGTGCTATTTTATCAGCATACTCTGAGAGGAACCTGACTGGTATACAATCTGGACCGAAGGGCTTACCTTTATTAAGTGATTTAAGCTGCTTTGTTTCACCGAGGATATCTACTTCTGTGTTTCTCATCTTGTCGGTTGCTCTTGATTGGAAGTCAGGATTATTTACTTCGTCTTCTTTGGTGAAGGAGTTTCGGAAAACCGTATTTATTAACTCTGCTTTAGTGGCATTATCATCAGTGACTTCACCGTTGTTATCGCGCAGTGAAGGTATTGATGGCGTCTTGCCACTGGTGTTCTTTATGTATGACAAGAATCTCTTTGCGTTTTCTGCCAGATTTAGAGAAATAATTTCGTTGTGGAAATTATTAAAAGCATCTCGCATGAAGTAGGCGTCATGTTTCGAACTTCTGTAAAACTTTGCCAATCTTGGGGATTTTGCGTTCTTTTAAATTTGGCATGCTTTTTTCGTTGCTTCTGCAACAACGATCTGACCCATTTTGTGTACCATGGGGTATCAATACCAACACTTATCTGAATATCCAGTTATGCTGGCAACTGATGTGATATATATGAGGATCATATCAACCTACACCACATCAACAACAGCCTGAAGATTGCGTATTGAAGCGCTGAAACTGGTTGTAACAAAATAAAATCAAATCATAAGGACGGCTGTAGGTGTTTTATTTTGTCGCAATAGTAAACGGCCGTCTTCCCAGAGACCTCCTGCCAATAGCATGGACATACAAAAACAATATTCCGCATGTAGTTAGCCATGTGTCTACATCCGGTCCTCGGACATCCATTATGTACAGTGGCCTTCGTTGGACACATTTTACTTTAAACTCGCTTGCCCGGTGTCGGCGGATAAACACGATACTACAGTGGCTATGTTATTCCGAATTACAGTGAAAAATTCCCTCGGACATGCATGCATGTCCTAAGGAACAGGCACTTCGACGACTACAGCCGTTATGAAATGCAAGAAATTTATTCGCAGTTGCGAATATGGACAACCATCAGCTGTATAATAGAATGACGACAGTGAAAGCCTCTGCCTGACCGGAACTCAAAACCGGATTTCCGGCTTATTGCGAGCGGTCACCTTATCGTTTGACTATCTGAGCAGAACTCATGGCCAGGCCCGAACTACGAAAGATCGTGAGCCACATGTCTAAATCCTGTACCCGTACGTCCACTATGTACGAGGGTCAGTCAATAATTAAAGAGACAAAATGGTCTGGGGAAAAACTGTTAGTAGGACAAGTTTGATACTTTCGTGGCTATGAGTTGGTATCACTAGGATGAGTCCTGATCAGCTGATGTATAAAAATTGTTTTGTTTTTAACGTCAAAAATACATCTCAAGATGGCGAGTCCGATTCAAACGTCCACATAAGTTGAACAACGTTCTGTTATTCGTTTTCTGTCTTGCTGAAGGCGAGAAACAAGAGAATATATAGTATAGACTGTCTTAAGTTTATGATGGGCGTTGTATAAATCGATAAAATTTTTACAAGTGTGTAGAGCAGTTCAAAAATTTTCTCGACTCAGTGACAGACCAACACCGTTCTGGCCGACCTGTTGCAGTTTCCACTCCCTCACTTGAAAGTCGAATTGATGACATTATTCGTGCCGACCGCCCTTGTGACCGGGAAATGATAGTTGATAAGGTTCAAGTTAGTGCTGACACAGTTCTTAACATTATCTGTAACAAGCCGAAGTACCGCAAAACATGTGCAAAATTGGTCCCAAATGAGTAGACGCGGCTACACTAGGAAACTAGGTTGAGGGTGTGCACAGAGCTAATGGAACTTTATGAAAGAAAAGGTGAGCACTTCTTCAGCAAACTTTCAACTTTTGATGAAACTTGAGTTCGCGATTATGAGCCAAAATCAAAAAGACAAAGCATCGAGTGGAAGCACACCAACTCACGAGTTAAGAAAAAATTCAAAGCCAAGCATCTGCAGGAAAAGTCATGTTGACGTTGTTTTGGAATACTGAAGGTCAAGTTTCTTGTGATTATCTCGAAGAGCAGCGTAGAATGTACAGCCAATATTACTCCTATTTGCTTTTAAACAAGATGAAGCAAGCCATGAGAGAGAGACGTCGTGGATGTAAGAGGAGAGGTGTGATTCTCCAGCAAGACAACGCAAGTCCTCATATTGCTCATCTAGCCCGTGAAACCATCGACACAATGGGCTGGGAAGTACTGCCTTACAATCCTCATTTAGCACCTAGTGATTCCCATTGGTTTAGTGCACTGAACGAGGTATTACGTGGGAAGAGGTTGCAGGACAACGAGGACGTGAAAAATTTTGTCGGAAATTGGTTCAAACATCAAGATAAAGAGTTCTTTGCAGCCGGAATAAAAAACCTTGTAGCCCGTTGGAATAAGTGCATAATTGTTCAAGGGTATTATGTTGAAATGTAGGAAAGGTATTGTTTTGTAAAAATAAACGATTTTTTTTTTTCTCCAGACCAATTTGTCTCTTTTATCATTGAATGACCCTCGAATATTCCCATACAGAGGAGGCACTTTCCTTGAAAGTCAGCTGCTCCGTGCCGGCGGATAAATGCGATACTGCAGTGCTTGTGTAATCCCCAATTACGATGCAAAGTTCCTTCGGACAAGCACGCATCCATGTCCGAAGATACTCGAACTGCGGCGACTACAGCCGTTACACAATACACGAAATACATTTGCAGTATATTCTCGGCAACAAATAGGTTCAATGGCTGTCTGGACGTCAAGATGTACTCACATCAAATACTCGTTTCCTTATTGAACCATTACAATGTATTACAACCATGTAACCATGATCCCTTAATCGGAACAGCATTACGACCTAATATAGGAAGAACGAAACGGACTGCTGGTAATAAACTCCTGATTCGGCTACATACATAGCTGTAATAGAAATAATCAAAGTAGATCCATGGCACGATAGACAGAAGATATATACTCGCATAGCTCTGAGCCCACGTGATCCCATCGTTTGACAGAACTTCACAAACCACGAAATTGTCAGCGGAATTTGAGGGAAACTTTAACGTCTACATCAGCACTTCAGCTACATTATATTGTGTGGCAGAGGGTAGTTATGGTATATACACAACTTTCTAATAATTCTACCTGATAATGGTCCGACTGATTAACAATACTCAAGAAATGCCGAACGAGTCTTTTGAAAACCACATCACTTGTGGAAGAGGTAATTCCCTTCAGATTGTTCTAGGATATCTTAGATACTCCTCTGCTTCTCTATGACAATTTTTTAATTGGTTTTGCCTCTTTAGTCCATATATGACAGATATTTTGAGGTATTTTCGGTTGTTATTGTATCCAATGTTTTATTGCCAAACTCGTAACCTATGCACGTGCAGGCCATTACATTTATTTACTTGCAGTATGAAGTAGACCAATCGTGAACTGTTTGCATGTCTTCCGCAGTTCGATACGGTTGTCTGTTGTTGCAACCTGCCTGTAGACAACAGGTTCGTCTGACAACCGCCCCTGACAGCTTACGACGTTATCCTCTACGTCATTTACATACAGAGAATTGCAAACATTAATAGCCCTGTAGAGCTCTCCTGGGCTACATCTATCGATTTTTTCCCTTTAAGTTACAACTCTTATTACTGTTTGCTAGAACGTCCTGAAACCAGCCATTTGATCTGCTACTCGATAAGCTTTTATCACTGGCGTTTCGCGGAGATTTTTCTAGGTGTTCACTGGAAGGTTGTCTACAAAGTTTCAAATGACTAACACACATGGTTTTATAATAGTATAGAAGAACTACTCTACGGAAATACATTTACTTTACGATTGACTTTGTCTCGAATAATCCATTCTCCGCTCATAAGATCAGAGATTCTGTCAGTGAAGCATTCATTCAATACATTGAATTCTACAATGCTGCTGACAATGTCCTTCTCGATTGAGAGCGCTGCTACTGCTCTTAGCAGCTGCTGACTCACAGCACGAAGCATAAAACCTTCAGGTCCGCGTCAGACGATGTCGCCGTTATGGTAACAGTCACTTTCAGGAGTTTCGTTGTCTGACTGCAATATTCCTGCAAATCATATAAGAATAGGGATTCCAGAAATTTCTAAACTCATTTCTTGTGTTTGATATCAGTACTTTTGTTCTCAGTTTATTGCCTTCAAGGATGGGATTTGTTTTGCAAGACGCCTGTAGCAATGTTTGCAGAAAGTGACCTGCATACAACACACACTTTTCGGAATTAAATAAATTTGCAGCTACGACATATCTGGTAAATTAAAAGCTTTCAGCAACTTGAGTGACAATGTTATCTCACACATCTTTCGAAAAAGCCGTTACTTAACTCATTTTCCTGTCCATATCTCTGTGCAAGCTGCAGCAGCTCTCTGCACGTGGAAATCATGTCAGATACGTTAGCTCGATTATATTTTTGCAGCCTTCTACCCCTTGTTGTACACACAGTAGCTCAACTATTCATTTTTGTAATTGGCTGTACAATGCTGCATGATTGTAAAAACAGACAACCAAAATTGAAATGCTGGTGCCTTCACTTCAGACGTTGCCCTGTTGCTGAAATAATTATAGTGGTTTGTGGAGATGGAATCTCAGTTTTCTCCAGGCATTCTACAAGTCACTATTTTCATACACAACTTGCACAGTCCTTGATTTAAAATTCCACCTTGAGTAGGAAACATGACAGACTTTCTTACTCAGTATATCAATTACACACTGTGAAGAATGTAGGAAAAACTAAGAATCTCACTAAAGTCAACGAAATATCTTCTAACGTCCCTATTTGCCTCTCTGCATAGGTTAAAATCAGGTCCTGCGTTTCGGCATAAAAGTGAACTACATAGGCAAGTTCAAAATGTTTATTCAGAAGAGTCTGTGCCCCTGAAAGACGACCACTCATGACACCTGTGCAATTGTAGCTCTGAGAAATAGCTATACTCTGGTTTCTCTAAGCGATTATCCTAAAGTTATTGAACTCTGTTCGCGAGGTGTGTTGAATGTCAAAGACCTTGCTACAGATATCACGTTAGAGGAAACATATCTGACTATTATGATAAAAAGTGAAATTTTTGAAATCTCATTGTCGTACCTGCGCTAACTGGTACAGAATCAGTGACAGCAATTTTCTTTTTTGCTCTGACACAGTAAACATCCATCATACAAGAAAGAATAAAATTTTGAATATGTTTACATGTGTCTTTGAAAACAGCAGCCTTCTAAAGATGATCGCCACTTACAGTATCAGGTCCAGCAGTGAAACCTAAATGGAATCTAGAAGACGTTGGGAAATTCCTGAATTTGATGAGTTGCTGCATCCATAATTTCCAAGAAGTGCAAGCTCAGAAACACAATAAACTACAACAGATCACAGAGTGTGTAACGATATTGGCGAATCTGATCATTGTGCCTAGAACCTGTGTATCGGGAGAGTGACTGATGCATGCACAGTGACAGATGGTCTGGAAGCGGGTTCGTTCGGGTACGTAGTTCCAGTTTACATCCGCCAGAGAACAGTAGTGCACAGACACATTCAAGAAACAGGTCAAGAGCACGTTTTTGCGAATTATTCTGTTTATTTCATGAAGCCCTTTTGTTTATTTATCTCTTTACAGTTTTGTATATGCTTTTAGTAGGGTCAGCGATGCGCGAATGTGGTCTAAAGTAAACATGTAGATCACTGCTCTACTAAAGGACGCTGTACGATGGGGAATTTTTTAACATAATATGTCAAGTAAGTTTATGGTAAAAGGAAAGCTAATTCGAGTGCAAATGAAAATAGTTAATAACTTAAAGTATAAATAAAATATCAGAGAGCTAAATATTTATTTCAGGAAAAAGTACAGTTCGAAAGCATGTTATTTGTTTATTGGTTGGTCATGAAAAGCGCGGACTAACAAGAGAGAATAATGTTTTTCTATTGGCCTTAAAGAAAACTGACCAATCAGAACAGAGTATTCTTCGATCCTCATTTCTCTTGGAGATACAGAAAGCTTTCAGTAGTCCAGAGTACTCATAGCACAACCTTTCAATGATACGGTCGTGTGTAGTAAGAGCTCCGAAGGAAGTTATAACTTGCCGGTTATCGTTGTGCTACACACCTCAAAAGTGCTTTAAGGTGAAGGCAATGTGTTTTTTAGAATGTACTGATTTTTAAGCAATTTACTGTATGAGAAAAGAGAGTAATTCCTCCTGGCATATTGAGCAGATTGGTGACTAAAAACTTGTGTGCATTAGACACCGAAAACTTAATAGCATGGCGAGCATTTTCATTTAAGAACAATGCGTGCTTAGTGCTTAGTAGATTTCATGAAACACGTTAAGATAAAGTTGCTAACGTGAATGAAAGTATTTTACGCATACTGTGTTAAGATTAGAACGGTCTTAGAAGTGTACGTGTACAATATCAATGTTAAGAATAGAGCAAAGTTTTGCCAGTACTTCCACCTTTCACTCGAAATTAAGACCTTTTCTCTTTCTTGATATAGTTACGTAGTATGATGCCCGGTGCGAATTGAAATACCGTAGGATTCTGCTCGGCTTTCACACCGCCGATCTGCTGCAGCGAGTTCACTGGTAGCTGCAGATAAAGAACGGAAGGAGCCGCGCCGCCGCAGTGTCTTCCCACTGGCTGCCTATAAGCTCTATCTAGTTGTTGTGTAAAACCGCTTTCCCTAAAATATTGTGATCTGGACAAATCCGTCTTTTTTTCTTTTTGTCTTCTGTGACAAATGTCTGAAATCATCAACGCCTAATAACTAAGTACTTTTCTGTCATAGAGGCAGAAGAATGGATGATTTTAAATTTAAAATTTTTATGTTCTGTAGTATTCTGTCAGTTGTATATTTCTGTGGGATCCACTGCTCCACTTGCCACAAGACGAACCGACGCTTGATCGTACTTCGTTCACTAAACGAGAGTGCGACAGGGCGAAGTGAAGGAAAACAGCATTAATCTGGGTCTCGTTCTCTTCTGCTGTATCTCTTATTGACGATGATATTGAACTGAATGTCTCTGGATGTCTGTTTGTGCAATCCGTAATGATTTTTGTAGAAAATCTTCCTCGATCTCGAAGAAGGTCGTAATGCGTGATCATAAAACATGTTCCACATTTCCAGATCCGAACGGATTCAGTGATATAGGCCAATAACTATGTGTGTTTGTTGAAAACGCGGTTGACCTGCCCTTTTTTCCAGCCGCTTAGGGCCTTTCGTTGGGCAACTAACTACGGGAAGTTGCTGTTCAAAGAGGAGCTTTGACCGGTACTCCATTCTTCGACTGCGTATACTTCTGTGTGTGATTTCTGTTCTAAAGGTACTAAAAATTTGCGTACAGTAAACGTATCCCATGGGTCACCACATGTAAGTTCTCATAGCTCTGCGTGGTAGTAAGGAACTGGTGCGATTGAAAATGGGCATTAATGTTAGACTGGAAAAGTTAATTTGAGCTATTGCTTCTTGGATTATTCACTTGTTAGTAAGTTGGCAACACCAGGGATCGTTTCAAAAACAGCAGCATTTTGCAAAAAAAAGAGGCTCTGAGCACTATGGGACTTAACTTCTGCGGTCATCAGTCCCCTAGATCACACATCCATGCCCGAGGCAGGATTCGAACCTGCGACCATAGCGGTAGCGCGGTTCCAGACTGTAGCTAATAGAACCGCTCGGCCTCCCCAGCCGGCAGAATTTTGCACAAACGCAACAAAATTCAGAGCTTAGCGCTGTGCGGTGAATAGAGGAACGAGTTTATTGGTATAGAGCATTCCGACAACATACACCCAAAGCGAAAATTATGGGAACGGCAAAACTGCATGCGTCTCGGAGGGACATATATTCCTCATCAGATGCCTCCCGTATTACTAGCATGGAGATGTCTACCGCCAACAGGATGAAACGGAAAAGTGTATCAACTGCAGAGGCTGATGGTTGTTTCAGTAGACAACATTCTGTCGGCACGATACAATCATCGTCAGTCACTGCAGTGCAGAACTGCAGTACTATGGCGTTAATTTAACGAGTAAAATAAACTGACTTGGGAAAGACAGAAAGCAAATGAAGTGACAAAACAGTAATTGTCTCGACCTGAAACTACGATATCACCTGTCGGGCTTGAACTGTGACATATTGGTGTTGTGGCGGGTGACGTCACACGTGTGCGGAGCGTTGGTTTGTTTTCGTTAGGGACGTTTCTATTGTCACCTTATGCTGTGTTTGTAGTCTATATTGGATATATACATAGTGGTGCAAATTTTGATGGAATGAGCATGTTACTGGATCAACCAGTTTAGTTACTTAAGAGAAAGATGAGTTTACGGTGCTCTCCGTTTACGCTCTTAATCAACTACAGTTTAAACTTTATCTTTGGTTGTCTTGGTAACGTGAGTACACAGTGATTACAACTTATGTGAACTTCGGCACATATTTTTTTCAAAGGTGAGCCAACCTGTAATATAATGAAATTAATAACTTAGCGAATACTAATAGTAATATTACTGAAATAAGGAACGCTGATAGGTCGACAATAAAGAAAAACGAATGTCTTCAGAAGGTTATGGTAAATGAAGACTGGTTATTCTAACGTAAAGTGTGAAGAACGTGATGTTAGTAATTGAAAACAATGTACAAAGATGTAGCATAATTAGTTGAGTTTGGTTGCCTACAGAATGAAGGCGCCAGATCCAGTTTAGCACGTAACAACTCACACAAAAAGTATTTACGAGTAATTTCAGGGATTTTGCAATTTTCTGTTGAGCTGTATTTATGAATGCATGTTACTGCATTTTATCCATCTCGCAATATAAACCTTTCTGTATCGGTATTGGAGTATTCGTTGTTGTTACCATATTTCGTTAACTTTCGCGATATTTGCTACCTGTACTGGTATTACTTTTTCGCTTTCTATACTGATATTACTTTTTG
Source organism: Schistocerca americana (assembly GCF_021461395.2). Taxonomy (NCBI): domain Eukaryota; kingdom Metazoa; phylum Arthropoda; class Insecta; order Orthoptera; family Acrididae; genus Schistocerca; species Schistocerca americana. The sequence continues at coordinate 547,141,165 of NC_060124.1, read as the reverse complement.
TTTTCTGTATTGGTGTCTGGCTTTTAAGTTAGTTTATATTTATAGAGTGATATCTTCGAAACCAGTTGAATTTATCTAATGTGATGCTTTACTATTGCATTTTCGATGCAGACCTCTGTATGCTATTCTTCATCGTATTCTTCCAGTTGTTTTGTTTTGTATACGCCAGTATTTTTGGGGCTCTGTGGCTTTTACTTGAGAATATAACTCCCCAGATCCCCCTTAAGGCCCAACATTTATTATTTCGAATTTTTAAGTTTCTGAATTGATTTTTATATTTTGGTTTTATAGGAACTGTTGAATATGACGTCCTAATCGCCATTTTTAAATCAAAGTTGTGTTGCATCTTGAGGCTAGTGATGATGTTATTTATCAAAGTGGACGAGTGTTATCGAAGGCTCTCGTCTTCCCCAATAATTCACAATACTTGAGACACAGTGCCATACCCCCGGCCGCGAGAGTTCGCCCCTGTTTGGTATTAGGAGGGGAGGGGCGCACACAGCGCCGGCTGTCACCTCCACATGAAATCACGCCGGCCACATCTGTTATTCAGTTTAATAAAGACGTAATGCGTTTTTACGTCGCAGGCTGACAGTTATTGGACGGGTGAAGTAATTGCATCGGTTAAACGCTCGAGCGATGTGATGTGGTGCTGAAACGACATAACAACACAAGTTTTCACCCCAGATGTTAGCATTCCCGTTATACAGTAGTAGGCAAGCATAAGTTCTCTACATTCTGCAATTTCCTGCAGGCGATATTATCGAGTGCGCTGCTGCCAAGGCACCCATGTTGATTAGTTTGATTCTGTTTAGAGCGAAGATAACAGAATATCTTGTAGTAGTGAATCCTGTCGTAGGTGTTCTATAGATGAGCAGGATGAAGCCAGAGCATTGTCAACTTGGACTACTCTTACATGGGCTGAGTTACTTACGAGAGTGTATACTGTGGAAAGTCATGTAGACTTCTTATGGGAATTTTGTGGATTGTCACCGGGAGACGTGTGTGGAACTCTTTTAAAAACGACCAACGTTTATTTCCCGTTTTAATTATAGGACTATTCTACGAAATGTACGAAACTAGTACGATCAGGAAAAACACGTAGCTCATGAGATGCCAACTGACGATACATCAGGGTATTATTTTGTTCCCGTCCTGGGTTAAAGAACACACGCTACTAGTCACTGTTATAGAAAGTTATTTAAGTACAATTACTGTTGGCGATTACTTTGATTTTGCAGTGTTATGTGTTATTTGATTGTTGTGAATTTTACAAAATGCAGTAGCTTTGTTTTCACAGTTTGGTTTAGGAGGCCAAAAGTTTCCTTGTGAGACGCTCACAGTTCCTGTGAGAGATAGCTACAGAGTATCCGACAATCGCAGAGGAGGTGTGCTCCAAGCAGCAACTGATTTGGAAATTATTGTATAGTGGGAAATACTTTCACACTCGACAGCAAGGCCGGCCGGGGTGGCCGAGCGGTTCTAGGCGCTACAGTTGGAACCGCGCGACCGCTACGGTCGCAGGTTCAAATCCTGCCTCGGGCATGGATGTGTGTGATGTCCTTAGGTTAGATATGTTTAAGTAGTTCTAAGTTCCAGGGGACTGATGACCATAGCAGTTAAGTCCCATAGTGCTCAGAGCCATTTGAACCATTTTTTTCGACATCAAGACGTCTCAACATTCCATTTATTGTGATGGAAACAGGAACTATTTGCAGGAAAAGTAATTATATATGACCTAGTTAACGAATAAAAACTTACTACGCGTACATAGTGTTGTTAAGTAAAACTGCAACAGTATTCCTTACATGGGACCATTTCAGATTCTAGTAAAATAATACAAATAAGTGTAACCATTCTGAAACTAAGACCGTATTTGAGCCCATAAATCCAACAAAGAAAGGTTCTTAAGCAGCACTGGAGCGTTCTCATATAACGAGTTCTGACAGCTGCCATCTAACAACTTTGTGTCGAATTCACCTGGAACACCGCAAAAAGGGTAAAGTATCGTTAGATGAATAACTACACCAGCAACAGATATGTTCAAAAACTTTCACGAATTAGTAATTACAACCAGGAGATTTATCGATTTGCCTTGTGTTTATCCCCACTTACGAGTGAACCATGACTTTGGTTTTATTTCAGATACTTCACTGCACATTCAAAAGGCCGTAGTAACACTCTGATAGAATTTAAACTTTCGCTTAAGTTTTCTTCAGATTTCATTTTTATTTCGTTTCATTATCCTTCAGTTAATGTAAATCAACCGTTCACAAATTTTGCTAACTTTTACATCTTCGGAATATGAGATACCTATGTTCGTCCTTCCATTTAACAAATGGGTCGTCCAGTACCATTAAGTTCTACGGCTTCGTGCGCTGTGTTATATTAACGTCAGCAGTTTCCTCTTTTGATGTAACAGATCAGAGTGCTCCCAATAGGTTCGTCTACTCCCATGTAATGTTAGCAAACAGGGGAGATCGGTGAAGTTTTACTCCTAGCGGCCCTGAATAAGCTAAATTGCATCAGCTTATTTGTTGTGTTGGCAATATATTTAGAAAATGCGTTTAAATGGTACATACGAGCAAACTACTGAACGAAATCACAAGAATAAACAAATTCAGGAGGTGTGTAGCTAAATTTTTCGTAACTATTAGGAAGAGAGTTATTGAAATGTACAAGTCACAGTGCTGTTCAAGGTAGAATAAAAGTGTGTGGAGTTGGAGACGATGTATGCTTGTATTCAGCAGTAGACGGTTTTGCTATCACACTATTCTGGAAAAAAAGAAATTCCGGTCTGGCAGACGTTAAGCACAATGTAACCAAGAACATTCTGAAAGTTATTTAGAAAACTGTGACGAATACAATTCACATTACTATTCCTTTATCGTACTGCATAACACCGAGACATCTTACAAAGAAAATTTATTTGTTTCGCCTTATTTTGTTTCCATATCTGTAAACTATCAAGTGCAGTACCGAACTACCTATTAATTTTATTTTATGTCACCTTATCCTAGTCTTTTGTTCTGTAGGCCGCGAGTTGTTACCTGCCATTTCCATTTTTTATGTATTCCATCTACTGTTAGCAGATAACATGAACCACATTGCGTTTTATCATAGAGACTAGAAAATACTCCTTGTTTTATAACTGAATTTACATGTGTGTACCAAACTTTTTCGCCTAAAGGTACTGTACTAGGCATTTCAGAAGTCTAAAATATACAATATATTTCTAATCAGTTATTATCTACGCATAATGTAAGCTGCAACTGACTAAAAATGGTCCAAATATTAACAATGTTATCATGAAATCATTACTGGGTTTAAGTCACACATCCTGATTTCGTTGTATTTACCATGCAACAAACATTCTCTGTATCACTTTTGTTTCTTTTGTGACTGCGTTATTATTTCACACAAGTCCTTAGAAACATGTAAAGAAAGTAACTTATCATTGTTATCTAACGAAGTACGTTAAAATTCCCCAAATATTATTAAACTATTTCATTATTTTTGAGACAGCATTACTGTGTCATTTTCTTCGGGTTGAAGTTAACTGTACAGCCATGAATACTGCGTAATACTTTAGACTGTGACGAAATCCTAGCGTCAAGGTGATCCAGACTTATGTGCTGCGCATCTGGCTCATGTCGTACCCCTATAAATATCCCAAACGACTCTTCTTTAGTTTTGGTGAAATAAATAAAAAATGAAATAAAAACGTGCCTTCTGCAACAGCATTTTCCTCAGTAACATTAGCCCCGAAAGTAAATTTCAACGACATAACAAATCATAGTGCATAAGGGCCGAAGTATAAATAGCAGCGGTGATGAACTCCCTCTGAATTTTCAGTCGAACATAAGGCACCATTAATTTCTTTGTTTACTCTTTTGAGGTTACATCCACATGCTAATCAAATGTTGTTTGCCAATGCATTTCAGTGAATTGCAACATCAGTTTGATTACACTAAGCGTGCTTTGATTTACGTGTCCCACGCAAAGACACTCGCCATGCTTCTGTTATAAGCAGCATCTGAGTTTGTTTACATACCTACTACTTCATAAACAGATACACAGATAAGCCAGAATGTTATGGCCGCCGATCTACTGTCAATATAAATCCGTTCAGGCGAAAGCAGCGACACATGGCTAGGAATGACTGCTAGTCAGACAAACGCACGGTGCATGTTGTATATCACAAGGGCTAGAGCGTGATGGAATGGAGTGTGTTGAGCGGTTCGATGAACACAGTCCCGATTTCCAGTTGATGTGTTGGCTCTCCCGTCTCGACACATCTAAACCCGATCGAAGACATCTGGGCATGTGGCGTCAGAGCTCATGGCACCCCTCCCCGGAATTTAAGGATTTAGGTGACTTGTGTATGCAGGTTTGATGCCAGCTGCGTCTGATGGCTTCAGATTTTGATTACCTTTTAGTTCTTGCGTGTGTAGGGCCATATTACTTGTGGCTCACTGTGTTGAATAGTAGATGTCGGGATTATGGAGACTACTTTGTTGTCCTTAGGAGCAGTGATTTTGTAGTCACTCTAGTCTTTTGAGTGTTATCATTAATGTCATTGATTTTCCTAATCTTTTTAGAATTATACTTAGTGTCAATGATATTTCTGTTAAACGTAGTTGGCAAATGTTAATGTTGCACAAAACAGTTTCTACCATTTCCATCGACGGAGAGGTAATGACAGATGCAGCTTGCATCGGGGACAGACTCGAACGAGTTTTATTCCGAAGAACCTTCCATTTGTTTCCATTAATGTACTAAGAGGAACCGCCGAAATGTAGATCTTGTTGGTCGGAAGAGAATATGAACCACAGTCAACCCCAATGCGAGCCATCTACATTACCACAACGCCAACTGTTGCAAATAAAACAAATAACGAGACTTGTTATATCATGAATCCAAAGGTTTATTCGGTTGGTAACTGTGGTTTCAGGTGGTATTGGCCGCGGTATCGCGGACGCAACTTTTGGCAGCCGGACGGTCTTCTCCAGACGTCGCGTTGGTGGTCACGTGTCAATACATTCAGCGTCTGGCATGGCGGCTCTCAAGATCTGCGCGGTGTGATGTACAGACCTCCAAGGTGGGCGCGGAGGACACCGGAGTGATCTGCGACAAATATAAATTTCAAAATTATAAACGTCGCCCTATTATGGTGAGTTGATATGACATCTGTAAAGGAAAGTGCTAAATTATCGTAGGACCACATGCTAACAAATGGTCAGTTTCTGTATCCATAGAAGGTATGTTTCTATCGCGCCAACTTATGAACCCTAGAATACTAATTATCGCAAAATATGAAAATTACCGACAGTGAATGTTTGCCTATTTACTCCTCCTACAGTGTTATCTATTGTGGTGAAATGATCTACTAAATTATTGCATCAGATGGTAGATATCTCACGCAGACGCATGTATTATCCTCACCTGAAATGTATTCATTATGGAACGGAGAGAATTGTGACTGTTGCTAAATCCATCCTTACCAAAATAGTAGAGTTTCTTAAAACAAGTTGTGTAAATGTTCAGTTCAAATTCGGAGAGCTTCAAGGACAAATACGGGACAGAAAAATAAACGATCATGCAGCATAAGAAATGGGATTAAAATACCAAGTATAATCGTGGGAGGCTGAAGGTGAAACTTCGCTGAGAACTTGATAACTGTTATGGGCGGGAGGGGACATAGGAGAACGTTTTCTGAAAGGCTCTCCCTCATCTGAAAGTGTAGGCAACGGTATTGTATGTACCATTGATTCTTGAGTTTAAGTATATCCTACCAATACTAGAGCTAAAAGATACGTATGCCGCGAAAGGATTTTGTATCTGATCAGAGTTTACAATTGGTATAAAAGAACAGCAGACTATAGGTACCGAGAAAGTTTATGGGTCGTCCATAGAATTTTGTAGCCATGGTGATATATCTAAACTGACACCATTTCAGTTATATTAAAAATCGTAAAACTCTATGCTCGAATAATATCTTGAAGACTCCCCTTCTGAAGGGAGCTGCCATGTGATCATGAAATGAGAAATCCTCTTAGAAACCAAAATCTGTTGTCCTTTACACAGATCGAAGTACCACTCACCGTAACAGCACCGCTCTAATCCTCCTCCTGCTGCTGTCTCTGCAGCAACTCCACGAAAAATGCGTCCAGTGTGAACTGACGCTCCTGTTGGAAAAGATCTTATTACTTTCATGTTATCTAACACGTGAAGTGATTCACAATTTGTGCTAGTTCCTGTCATATACAAGTATAACGAATTGTAACATTTACCACAAATTAAAGTCATCACCAACTATAATCGTATGAGTCGGGTAAGTGTTTGAAATAAAATTCAAGTTTTCTTTGAACCTTTCAGCAACTGTATAATCTGAATTGGGAGGTCGCTAAAAGGATCCAGGTATTATTTTATTCCGGTTGCCAACGATGACCTCTTCCCAAACTAACTCACATTAAGTATCTACTTCAATTTCGCGACAAAATAAAATACTTCTGACAGCAACAAACACGCCACCGGAACCGTGTTTAGCCTATTTTTTCGGAACACCATTAGGTTCTTCGCAAAAATTACGCAGAGCTTATATACAGGCACAATACAAAGATGCTATCCCATTCTTCACATGAGCGAAATTTGGTGAACATGGATGAAACCATTGAGATGTTATATGTACCTCATGTTCTAAAAATGTAGTTTCGAGAAAATGAGAAAAGAATATTCACAGTGTTTTTGACTCACCGTATGCCTCTTTCAGAACATTCCAGCAGCATAATCTTCCTGGCCAGCTGCTTCTTTATCATCTGTAGACTTCTTCAGGGGCCTTTTCCTTACACTGGCTTCCACAGCTTCAACTACTCGCTGACAATCTATGGCAGTCAGAGCAGCTATCCTATTATTTGCTGGCTGGATGCCTAATTTGTCCATTACTTTTATCCTGATGGTTACACCATCATTGAAACACATGACAGCATCCATCGCACCCATTTTGAGTACTGTCCATCCAACAAACACTGTTTTTGGCACTCGTTGCCACACACAGATGTTGAAACCCTCATTAGGGTTTTGCGTACGGCCATGTAGACATTTGCTGGGTAATTTTGTATCTGAAAGGTCCCTGGATATTGGCTTTATTGTTTCCATGACTGTGGCAGGCAAGAAATGTATATGGTGCTAATCCTTGCCTGTCGCATGAGCGTGGCTGGTTTGCAGACATTTGTTCAAAGAGCGTTTAAGACCAAATCAACAACTAAAAAGTAGATAAAAAATACATTTTTTGAAATGGGATAAAATTGTCTTTCAGATGGTGACAAGAATTGTTTTCGAAAATTTCAGACATTTCAAGTCCATGTCCACTTAACAATTAGACATATCAAGTACACTTTTTAAAAAATTAAAGAAAATACGACGCAACAAGAAGGAATTATACCAATGGCGCGGATATCAGTAGATGGGATGTTCATGTACAGACAAATGAAGGAGTCTTATTTCAAAAACTGAATGGTTTATTCACGAGAACGAGCTACACAAATTGAGCAAGTCTGTAAGAAAATTATCTATATCTGGCGCTTATGCAAGTAGCTGTTCGGCTGGCATTGTTTGATAGACTTGTTGCATATCGTCCAGAGGGATATAGAGCCAAATTTGGTACAATTGGTGCTATAAAGGAGCAATATTCAAAGTTGTTTGTAGGGCCCTGCCCATGTTGTTGTTGTTGTGGTCTTCAGTCCTGAGACTGGTTTGATGCACCTCTCCATGCTACTCTATCTTGTGCAAGCTTCTTCGTCTCCCAGTACCTACTGCAGCCTACATACTTCTGAATCTGCTTAGTGTATTCATCTCTTGGTCTCCCTATACGATTTTTACACTCCACGCTGCCCTCTAGTACTAAATTGGTGATCCCTTCATGCCTCAGAACATGTCCTACCAACCGAACCCTTCTTCTAGTCAAGTTGTGCCACAAACTCCTCTTCTCCCCAATTCTATTCAATACCTCCTCATTAGTTATGTGATCTACCCATCTAATCTTCAGCATTCTTCTGTAGCACCACATATCGAAAGCTTCTATTCTCTTTTTGTCTACAATATGTTCCACTTCCATACATGGCTACACTCCATACAAATACCTTTAGAAACTACTTCCTGACACTTAAATCTATACTCGATGTTAACAAATTTCTCTTCTGCAGAAACGCTTTCCATGCCATTGTCAGTCTACATTTTATATCCTCTCTACTTCGACCATCATCAGTTATTTTGCTCTCCAACTACCAGAACTCCTTTACTACTTTAAGTGTCTCATTTCCTAATCTAATTTCCTCAGCATCACCTGACTTAATTCAACTGCATTCCATTATCCTCGTTTTGCTTTTGTTGATGTTCGTCTTACACCCTCGTTTCAAGACACTATCCATTCCGTTCAACTGCTCTTCCAAGTCTTTTGCTGCCTCTGACAGAATTACAATGTCATCGGCGGACGTCGAAGTATTTATTTCTTCTCAATGGATTTTAATTCCTACTCCGCATTTTTCTTTTGTTTCCTATACTGCTTGTTCAATATACAGATTGAATAGCATCGGGGTGAGGCAACAACTCTGTCTCACTCCCTCCCCAACCACTGCTTCCCTTTCATGTCCCTCGACTCTTATAACTGCCATCTGGTTTCTGTACAAATTGTAAATAGCCTTTCGCTCCCTGTATTTTACCTCTGCCACCCTCAGAATTTGAAAGAGAGTATTCCAATCAACATTGTCAAAAGCTTTCTCTAAATATACAAACGCTAGAAACGTAGGTTTGCCTTTCCTTCATCTTTCTTCTAAGATAAGTTGTAAGGTCAGTATTGCCTCACGTGTTCCAGTATTTCTACGGAATCCAAACTGATCCTCCCCGACGGTGGCTTCTACCAGTTTTCCATTCGTCTGTAGAGAATTCGTGTTAGTATTTTGCAGCTGTGACTTATTAAACTGATAGTTCGGTAATTTTCACATCTGTCAACACCTGCTTTATTTGGGGTTGGAATTATTATATTCTTCTTGAAGTCTGAGGGAATTCCGCCTGTCTCATACATCTTCCTCACCAGATGGTAGAGTTTTGTCATTACTGGCTCTTCCAAGGCTATCTGTAGTTCTAATGGAATGTTGTCTACTCCAGTGGCCTTGTTTCGACTGAGGTCTTTCAGTGCTCTGTCAAACTCTTCATGCAGTATCGTATCTCCCATTTCATCTTCACCTGCATCCTCTTCCATTTCCATAATATTGTCCTCAAGAACATCGGCCCTGTATAAACCCCCTATATACTCCGTCCACCTTTCCGCATCCCGTCTTTGCTTATAACTGGGTTTCCATCCCAGCTCTTGATATTCATGCAAGTGGTTCCCTTTTCTTCAAAAGTTTCTCTAATTTTCCTGTAGGCAGTATCTATCTTACCCCTAGGGAGATAAGCCCCTACATCCTTACATTTGCCCTCTAGCCATCCCTGCTTAGCCATTTCGCACTTCCTGTCGATCTCATTTTTGAGAGGTTTCTATTCCTTTTTGCCTGCTTCATTTACTGCATTTTTATATTTTCTCGTTTCATCGATTAAATTCAGTATGTCTTCTGTTACCCAAGGATTTCTACTAGTCCTCGTCTTTTTACCTACTTGATAGTCTGCTGCCTTCACTATTTCATCGCTCAAAGCTACCCATTCTTCTCCTACTGTATTTCTTTCCCCCATTCCTGTCAATTGTTCCCTTATGCTCTACCTGAAACTCTGTACAACCTCTATTTCTTTCAGTTTATCTAGATCCCATCTCCTTAAATTCCCACCTTTTGCTTTTTTTCAGCTTTAATCTACAGTTCATAACCAATAGATTGTGGTCAGTGTCCACATCTGCCCCTGGAAATGTCATACAATTGAAAACCTGGCTCCTAAATCTCTCTCTTACCATTACATAATCTATCTGAAACCTTCCAGTAACTTCAGGGTTCTTCCATGTATACACCCTTCTATCATGATTCTTGAACCAAGTGTTAGCTATGATTAAGTTATGCTCTGTGCAAAATTCTACCAGACGGCTTCCTCTTTCATTTCTTAGCCCTAATCCCTATTCACCTACTACGTTTCCTTCTCTTCCTTTTCCTGCTCTCGAATTCCAGTCGCCCATGACTATTAAATTTTCGTCTCCCTTACCTAATTGAATAATTTCTTTTACCTCATCATATATTTCATCACTTTCTTCATCATCTGCAGAGCTAGTTGGCATATAAACTTGTACTACTGTAGTAGGCGTGAGCTCTCTGTCTATCTTGGCCACAATAATGTGTCCACAATGCTGTTTGTAGTAGCTTACCCGCACTCCTATTTTTTATTCATTATTGAACCTACTCCTGCATTACCCCTATTTGATTTTGTATTTATAACCCTGTATTCACATGACTAAAAGTCTTGTTCCTCCTGCCACCGAAATTCACTAATTCCCACTATATCTAACTTTAACCTATCCTTTTCACTTTCTAAATTTTATAACCTACCTGACCGATTAAGGGATCTGACATTTCACGCTCCGATCCGTAGAACGCCAGTTTTCTTTCTCCCGCCCATAGAGCACCAAATGTTCTCAATAGCGGAGAGATCTGAAGACCTTTCTGACCAAGGTAGAGTATGGCAATCACGAAGACAGTTAGTAGATATCCTTCCAGTGTGCGGGTGGACATTATCTTGCTGAAATGCGAGTCCAAGATGCCTTGCCATGAAGGGCAAAAAATATCGCCAACGTACCACTCTGCTGTAAGGGTCTGGTTGTCAGACTGTATGGTGGCCAACAGTCACATTGGTGGCCCACTTTTATCTGGGGCGTCTTGAGATACATCGTGGCTGGTCATCGGGGCTCAGCTAGAAGCCAGAATCATCACTGAAGACAATTCTGCTCCAGCCAAGGAAAGGAAGGAAACCGGAAAGGTGGAAGGAGTATATAGACATCTACATGAACATGCATACTCTGCCAATCACATCTAAGTGCCTGGCGTAGGGTCAACGAACCACATTCACAATTCAGTATTATTCCAATCTCGTATAGCGCGTGGAAAGAATGAACACCTATATCTTTCCGTACGAGCTCTGACTTCCCTTATTTTATTTTGGTGATCATTCCTCCCGATGTAGGTCTGTGTCAACAAAATATTTTTGCATTTGGAGGAGAAAGTTGGTGATTGGAATTTCGTGAAAAGGTTCCGTCGGAACGAAAAACGCTTTTCTTTTAATGATTTCCAGCCCAAATCCTGTATCATTTCTGTGACACTCTCTCCCACATTTTGCGATAATACAAAACGTGCTGCCTTCCTTTGAACATTTTCAATGTACTCCGTCAGTCCTATCTGGTAAATGATCCCACACCGTGTAGCAGTATTCAGAACGAGGACGGACAAGTGTAGTGTAGGCAGTCTCCTTAGTAGGGCTGTGTCTTTCCAATGAAACGCAGTCTTTGGTTAGCCTTCCCCACATTTTCTATGTGTTCTTTCCAATTTAAGAAGTTCGTAATTGTAATTCCTAGGCTTTTAGATTATACTGATTTATAGTGTAACCGAAGTTTAATGAGTTCCTTTTAGCACTCATGTGGATGACCTCACACATTTCGTTATTTAGGGTCAACTGCCACTTTTCGTACCATTGAAATATTTTTTTTTTCTAAATCGTTTTGCAGTTTGCTTTTGTCTTCTGATGACTTTATTAGTCGATTAACGACAGCGTCATCTGAAAACAATCGAAGACATCTTCTCAGATGGTCTCCCAAATCGTTTATATAGATAAGGAAGTCCAATGGGCCTATAATACTACGATGGGGAACGCCAGAAATCACTTCTGTTTTACTCGATGACGTTCCGTCAGTTAATACGAACTGTGACCTCTATGACAGGAAATCACAAATCCAGTTACATAACTGACACGATCTTCCATTAGCACGCAATGTCACTACGAATCGCTTGTGTGGTACAGTGTGAAAAGCCTTAAGGAAATCCAGAAATACGGAATCGCTCTGAAATCCCTTGTCAATAGCACTCAGCACTTCATGTGAATAAAGAGCTAGTAGTATTTCACAGGAACGATGTTTCCTAAGCACATGTTGACTGTGTGTTACTAAATCGTTTCCTTCGAAGTAATTCATATTGTTCGAACACAATATATGTTCTAAAATCCTGCTGCTTATCAACGTTAACCTAATGAGCCTTTAAATTAGTGGATTACTCCTACTACCTTTCTTGATTATTGATGTGACCTGTGCAACTTTCCGGTCTTTGGGTACGGATCTTTCGTCGAGCAAACGGTTGTATATGATTGTTAAGTATGGAGCTAATAGATCAGCATACTCCGAAAGGAACATAACTGGTATACAGGCTGGGCCAGAAGACTTGCTTTTGTTAAGTGATTTAAGTTGCTCCACCACTCCGAGGATATTTACTTCTACTTTACTCATGTTGGCAGCTGTTCTCGATTCGAATTCTGGAATATTTACTTCGGATTCTTTTGTGAAGGTATTTCGGAAGGCTGTGTTCAGTAACTCTGTTTGGCAGCACTGACTTCGACAGTATCTCTATTTGCTATCGTGCAGAGAAGGCATTGATTGTTTCTTGCCACTAACATACTTCACATCTGTCCAGAATCACTTTGGATTTTCTGCCAGGTTTCGAGACAAAGTTTCGTTGTGGAAACTGTCATTGGCATCTCGCATTGAAGTCCACGCTAAATTTCGAGCTTCTGTAAAAGATCACCAATCTTGGAGATTTTGCGCCTTTTTAAATTTGCCATGTTTCTTTCGTTGTTTGTGCAATAGTGTTCTAACCCGTTTTGGGTACCAAGGAGGATCAGCTCCATCGTTTGTTAATTTATTTGGTATAAACCTTTCAATTGCTGCCGATGCTATTTTTTGAATTTAAGCCAGATGTGGTCTACACTTATATTATTAATTTGGAATGAGTGGAGATTGTCTCTCAGGAAGGCGTCGAGTGAATTTTTACCTGCTTTCTTGAATAGGTAAATTTTTCGCTTATTTTTCGAGAATTTGGGGATTGAATTTTCAGTTTCGCTACGACAACCCTGTGTTCAGTAATCCCTGAATCGGTTTTGATGCTCGTTATTAACTCAGGATTATTTGTTGCTAAGAGGTCAAGTGTGTTTTCACAACTATTCACGTGGTCTCATGAACTAACTGCTCGAAATAATTTTCAGAAAATGAGTTTAGGACAATTTCGGATGATATTTTATGTGTACCTCTGGAATAAAACTCGTATTTTCCACAAACAAATTGAGGGTAAATTAAAGTCATCACCAACTATTATCGTATGAGTCGGGTAAGTGTTTGAAATCGAATTCAAGTTTTCTTTGAACCTTTCAGCGACTGTATATTCTGAATTGGGTGGTCGCTAAAAGGATCCAGTTATTATTTTATTCCGGTTGCCAACGATGACCTCTTCCCAAACTAACTCACAGGAAGGATCCGCCCAGTCCATGCCTCATAGCCCCTGCTACTTGTGTGGCCGCCTCCTGCTTGTAGAGGACACATGACCTCTTTAGCAGAACCCAAAACCCAACCACACTTTGGCGCAAGTCGTGGAATCTGCAGCCTACACGGTCGCAGAACCGTCGGAGCCTCTGATTCAGACCCTCCACTCGGCTCTGTACCAGAAGTCCGCAATCGGTTCTGTCGACTATGCTGCAAACGGTCACCTCTGCTTTCATCTTGCAAGCAAGACTGTCAGCCTTTACCACTTCTGTTAGCCGCTCGAAACCAGAGAGACTCTCTTCTGATCCAAAGTGATACACATCATTGGTACCGACGTGAGCAACCACCTGCAGTTGGCTGCACCCTGTGCTCATCATGGCATCTGCGAGGACACTTTCCACATCTGGAATGACTCCACCCGGTATGCACACGGAGTGCACATTTGTTTTCTTATCCTCCTTGTCAGCCAAGTCCCTGAGCGGCCCCATAAGGCGCCTAACGTTCGAGCTAACAACTACCAATAATCCCACCCTCTGCGACTGCCCGCATCTTGCAGCCTGAGTGGTTTCCTGTGATACAGGACAGGCGACGGCATCTGGCTCAACGACAGTGTAAGCCACAGACAGTACCTGGAGCCTGTTTGTCAGACAGACTGGGGAGGCCTTACGTGCGGCCGCCTGGGAAGTCTTTCTCCGCCTGCTACGTCCTGGGGCGACCTCCCAGTCGACCACAGGTGAGGGGTCAGCCTCAGTGCGAGCAGTAAGTGGGTTGGTCACTGGTGAGGACCGTGCTGGACGTCCGTTGGATCCCCACGGCCGGCCCACAACAGAGGTGGCCATCCACTGCAGCCTCAAGCTGTGTAACCGAGGCCATCACAGCCTTAAGCTGAGAGCGAAGTATCACCAACTCGGCTCGCAGCCCCACGCAACAATCGCAGTCCCTGTCCATACCAAAAACCGTGGAAAATTAAACGATGCAGATAAACGGACTATCGGCAGGTGCTCCGCAAATCTACTGTAGACCCTGACGAAAACGCACGAACTGTGTCTAGTAATACTCAGATATTCAGAAACCTAACTACCGAAGCACTCAGGTGAAACTAAATAATTTGTCCCTGATTAGGAACTCTTAATACGTCACAAAATCGGTTTACTTTGTGACGCAAACGAAAACGCGAGAACTGTGCCTATTAGATATTAAAATTTAACGCAGAAGCCAAAACTAAACTATTAATCAGTTACCTCCCTGTTGCTGCTTCTGTCGGATATGGCGAGAAGAATTTGACACAGCACTGGAAGATCTAAGTCGACACACGGACCATGGAGTTGACGACATTCCGTGTGTCCTTCTAACATCCTCCAGAGAGTCAGCCATGACTTAACTACTCCATCTCCTATGTAAGAAGTATGAGACAGAGAAAATAACTTCACACTTCAAGAACAATTTAATAATTCCAATCCCAAAGGCTGCAGGTGAAGAAAGGTGTGAATGTTACCGTATAATCGGCTTAATAACACACGCTTGCAAAATATTGACACAAATTATTTAGAGAAGAATGGAGAAACTAGTAGATGTCGACCTCGGGAAATATCAGATTGGTTCCCGCAGAAGTCTAGAAACACGCGAGGTAATACTTACGCTATGACCTACCTTAGAATACAGGTTAAGGGAAGGTCAACTTTTGTTTATAGCTCCTGTATACTTAAAAAATGCTTTTGTCAGTGTTGGCTGTCATATCCCCTTTGAAATTCTGAAGGTAATGGAGGTAAAGTAGAGGGACCCAGGGCTTATTTACAGCTTGCACAGAAACCAAATGGCAGCAGATGGGTATGAAGGGTAACAGTGGCAGAGAAAGGGAGGAGACAGAGTTGTAGCATATCCCTGGTGTTATTCAATCCGTACGTTAAAGAGACTGTGAATGCAATCAAGGAGAAATTTGTTGAAGGACTTACAGTTCAGGGAGAAAAAGTTCGAGATTTGCTGCTAACAGTGAAATTTTCTCGGAGATGGGAAAGGTCTTGGAAAAGCAATTGAATGGACGGGCAATGTGTTAGAAGTTGTATGTAAGATGAACATCAAGAAAAGCAAAACAAGTGTAATGGAATGCGGGAGAATTAATTCAGGGAATGCTGAGGGAAGTAGGAACTGAGTTACTTAAAGTAGTAGATGACTTTTACTATTATGGCAGTGATATAATAGATTATGACCAAAGAAAGAACGATATGAAATATATACCGGCAATGTTAATAAAAGGGTGTCTGAAGAAGAGAAATTTGTTAATACCGATTGTAGATTTAAATGCTGAAAGTCTCTTCTGATAGTTTTTGTCTGGAATGTAGCCATGTACGAAAATGAACCGTGGACATAAACAGTTCACACAAGAAGGGAATAGCGCCTTTTAAATGTGTCACTGTAGCATAACTTTGAAAATTAAATGGGTAGATCACGTAACTAATGAGGAAGTACTGAATATAAATTGGGAGAAAAGAAATATGTGTCATAACTTGACTAAAAGGAGGAAGAGCTTGACAGGACATATTCTGAAAGGTTGAGTAAAAATTAGTGAAGGAAACCAAGAGATGAATACGGTAACCAAGTATGTAAGTTGCAGTGGTTGTTCGAAGATGCAGACGCTTGCCCAAGATAGAGTACCGTGGAAACCCACATCAAACGAGTTTTCGGACTGTAGATCGCAACAGCAACAATTTTGCCTATGCATTTACGTTCATACAGAACACCACAAGCCGCCTTATGGTGGGCCGTACCATGCACCATTACCAGATATTTCATGTAATATTCCATTCGCAAACTGAGCTGGGAAAAAAAGACTATCAATGTGCCGCTCTACGAGCCCTGATTTATCATGTCTTCGCGGTCCGTACGCGTAATGCACATTTGTGGCAGTAGAATCGTTCTCAGTCAGTTGTAAATGTCTGTTCTCTAAATTGTCTCGAAAGTGATTGATGAAAAGAACGTCGTCTTCCCTTAGGAATTCTTATTGCGTTTACAAAACATCTCTGTAACACTTGCCAGTTGATCGAATCTACCGACAACAAATCTAGCAGCAAGGCTCTGGACTTCTTCGATGATTTCGTTTAATGCGACCAGCTGAGTTTCCCAAACACTCGACCTATACTCAAGAACTGGTCACTCTTCTGTTCTACTCGCAGTCTCCTTACTAGAAGATCTACGCTTTCCTAATACTGTCTCAGTAAACAAAAGCCTTCCCTACTGCAGTCCTTAAATGCATGTTAAATTTCATTTCGCTTTGCAACAATTCGCCTACATATTCAATCCACGTGATTGTGTCAAGTAGGTCAACATAAATTCCAGTTTAATTTAATTGAATTTAATGCAAAGATTTTTAGACCTGTTATCTGGAAACTCTAACGGGTCGTACATATTCGTTAATCATGGTGACATACAACGTTTTAAGTTACGTAGGTAGTAGCAAATCATGTTGACAGCAAACTTCGGTGATACTAATGGTGAAATAAAGCCGGGTATTTGAAAGATAATAATAAGTTTTATATAATCAACATTAAATAAAGGGTATTAACTGAGGATCGAAGTGAATGACTTCCATCTTATATTACAAGATACGTTACTAGCAGCCTCGGAAGAGCTTGAGGTTTTTCGATTAACTCCAACTTTACTTACTTCTAAACCTATTCTTGCTACACTATTCTATATCGCTAACAGTGGTATGTGTGTGTCTCGGCAGTCCTCGATTCTACGCATATGCATGTGGGTGGCCTGTGCATTCTCTCTCTTCTTTCCCTTTCACTTTTCTGTTATTGTTTGCATATCGCTGTCTAACTGTCTGCATTCTCTCTCTACCTGAAAAAAAAGAGACTCTCAGAACGACATGACCAGCCGAACCTTCCTCTCCACCTTCACAAACTGATGTGTTGCTACGTCCCAGTCGAAGCACATGGTTTAGGTATGGATCGCGACCTGTTAACAGCTGCATCATACCTCGAGTATTCGCAGCGTCGCACAGTTTGAGCCTGTTCCTAGTGCTTGGTAATACGCTATAAACACGCCTTGCCGTACTGCTAGTGTCCCAGTCAGACTACCAATCATCTAAATTCTGGGCTCTTAAATGTCGTTTATTAATAACCTGTGTTCCGGTTCCAAATGGGTCAAATGGCTCTGTGCACTATGGGACTTAACATCTCAAGTCATCAGTCCCCTTGAACTTAGAAACTACTTAAAACTAACTAACCTAAGGACATCACACACATCCATGGCCGATGCAGCATTCGAACCTGCGACCGTAACGGTCGCGTGGTTCCAGACTGAAGCGCCTAGAACCGTTCGGCCACTCTGTGTTCCTGTGATTTCATACACGTGATCATATTGCTCACGGTCCGTCCAAAAGATTGCTGACCTGTAACGTAGTACGATATCCATCCGGCATATTCCGAGGATTACCAGTAAACATTCGACCGGTACAAAAGCCCCCTGTGATCCTCAGAATACCCTCCGCTGAATTCGTCTCATATTGTTTTGTAGCTGCCTAATCTAAGACGAGGTGCCCAGCCGCTGGCAGCGAAGTCGACTATGGCGTTGAAGATAGCTTCGTAGTATCATCGCACCACACGCAACGGTAATTTATCGTCAGCACTGCCGACACGGACAATCTTGTGTATAATTATGGCCACTTTCTGAGTAACAGATTTTACGTGTTCTACAATGTTTCTTTTCTCGTTTAGAAGAGTGCCTAAATATTTATAAACAGTGCTGCCTGAAACAAATATTCCTTCAAACGTCAGGGAACGATTTCTGGAAAGAGAAAGCCTTCCTTTCTCAAACATGTATGTGGTTTTATAAACACCTACACTTAGTTTGTTCCTCTTACAACAATGGTGCATCCGAATAAGCACATGTTTCATCTTTTCCTCCAGTCTCCCCCTGGATTACAGATACAACTACTAGAATGTCATCTGGTTATGCAACAACAGCTACAATAACATATAACCTGTATAGTAGATGTAATATGGGTTCAGATATACTGTGCGTTTCTTTTTCTCCGCAAAATAGAGGAGGAAAGGAACATAAGGAAAACGACGTTTCGAGACATAAGGTAACAAATTCCATGGTGTTAATACAACAAATAATTGTGAATATGTGCCAAATATGTTTCTGTGAGATGAAGAGATTGGTACAAGAGAAGAAATCGCGTTGAGCCGCCACAAACCAGTCAGTAGAATGATGGAAAATGGAAAAAGAAGATAACTGGTACGAGCTTAGGACTCCATGAGTATTTTCAGTTTCAGTAAAAACTGCTGCATAAATTAAATTACTGAAATCAATACGATGTAAAAGGTATAATCTTTTAAGTGGGCATGACGGATATATCCGGCCCTTGGCACGTTCGCTCTCAGTTCAACGAATATATCGGACCACAGCAACCTGTCGCTTGTAGCTAATGGGAATGATGAATTCAAAGCCGAGACGTACTATGACGTTATTACCAAAGTTTCATCCTACATCAGTTAAAATAATGCATTCTCAAAGTTTTAACGATTTTTAATGTTTTTACTGCCATGGACACAAATTGTGGCAGCTCCTGTAGAAAAAACTGCTTTTCCAGTTGTTTTGGAGTTGGTTAACGATTTTCATGGAAAGAATTATTGAATTTACCTCTACACCTGGTATATTAGTTCACATTACGGTGACCAACAGACGAGAAAGCAAGCGGTGTTTTCGACACAATGTAGGAAAACAAAAACGAGTTCCTTTACGTCACTGAATATGACAAATTGAAGGAGGGTAACTATTTGACAGCGTACGTCAGCTAGCAGATATTAGTAAAACAGAACCGCAAAAGAGATGTCGTCATGGGCAGCACGTTTCGTGACAATGCATTGCACGAAGTAAACGCAAATTTTTTTGGCATTTGTGGTAAATATATGAGACACGTGGCTAGAAGTAGATCACAGTTGCAAAACTATCAAGTGGCCAGGAGCAGCCTGAAAAAAGTTATCAGACCATCACAGACATTAAGTGCGGGGTTGTTTTCCAGTTATCTTGTATTAGGTTCAGGATAGGGTCTGGGGTACCTGCAACATGCACACACACTCACAACAGTGTAATTGGGCTAGGGGTTTGCAATGGGAGAAAACAGTTCCTCAAACATTATTCGTATATGGGACATACATCTTGAATCTTTTAAGCATATAAGAAGTAGTGACAGCCGCAGTTTATCAGTATTGTATGTTATCAACACATGTGACTGGTAAAAATGCATATCGCCTTTGCTCTGTGGTTATGAAGCCAAATTTTGCAATAATCGGTAAGCATAAAGCTGTATTTAAGATAGCTGAAGTCAATACCCTCTCCTGTGATTTACTGTACTGTACTTGTAACACAGCCCACGTCTACCATAATCCATGTGTTTCAGTGCATATATGAGGTGACCTTGACTGATAGTATTTTGCTGACATAAGTCTCTCTGGGTATATTTGGAAGACGAGGAAGAAGTGATCCTGCAAATATTTTGTATATACTTTTGGCAGTGAGAGTGAATCTAAATCATCGTTGGACACCAAAGAAACCAAGTCGTGTGGTAGGACAAGAAAAGAAATATTCTTCTACAAAATTTTTATTAATTATTGCATAGACAACATTAGAAATGTGAAAATAACTGAACACGAAAGGGCAATACGGGATGTCTGCATTAACTGTAAATTCTGATGGAAAGTGGCCAAACACTGGTGTACATGCAGCTCATGATAGAATCGAGGGTATTTCTACATTAGTGGATATACGAGAGATTTTTTTATAAACTGTCCTTCCCAGATGAATTAGCTTAAAGGAAGGTTCGTTATATTGTATCACCATGCTGTGGACTGGACGTTGTGCATTTTATTATTCCACAGGTATTGAGACAAAAGTACCATAAACTGCTATTGTTCCCAAAAATAATTTTAGTTTGCAGGTCTTAATAAAAACAAGAAAGGTAGCAAATGGAATTAACCCTTTCCCTATTAAAGAAACTAATTCTTCAAGTCTAGTTAACGAGAAAACTGAAAATGGAATAGATCGACATAAGAAAAACAAAAGCGAAAAGTGGAAGATTTGGCGGAAACATTTCCCATGAAGGAAAACTATAAACTGCTACTCGAAAAAGCAAGGCTTACAAATTACTTTAATTTTTTGAATCCCTGCATATTAGTCTAATTTGTTACACACAGTTCCTGAGTTTTCGTCAGTCAGTCAGTCGGCAGTTGATGGTTGGATTGCTGACTCATTATCTGAGTATCCAGTTATGCTGGCAACTGATGTGATATATATAAGGATCATATCAACCTATACCACATCAACAACAGCCTGAAGATGGCGCATTGAAGCGCTGAAACTGGTTGCAACAAAATAAAATGAAATCATAAGGACGGCTGTAGGTGTTTTATTTTGTCGCAATAGTAAACGGCCGTCTTCCCAGGGACCTCCTGCCAATAGCATGGACATACAAAAACAGTTCCGCATGTCGTTAGCCATGTGTCTACATCCTGTCCTCGGACATCCATTATGTATAATGGCGTTCGTTGGACACATTTTACTTTAAACTCGCTTGCCCGGTGTCGGTGGATAAACACGATACTACTGTGGCTATGTTATTCCGAATTACAGTGAAAAATTCCCTCGGACATGCATGCATGTCCTAAGGAACAGGCACTTCGACGACTACGGCAGTTTTGAAATGCAAGAAATTTATTCACAGTTGCGAATATGGACAACCATCAGCTGTATAATAGAATGACGACAGTGAAAGCCTCTGCCAGACCGGAACTCAAAATCGGATTTCCGGCTTATCGCAAGCGGTCACCTTATCGTTTGACTATCCGAGCAGAACTTATGGCCAGGCCCGAACTACGATAGATCGTGAGCCACATGTCTAAATCCTGTACCTGTACGTCCACTATGTACGAGGGTCAGTCAATAATTAAAGAGACAAAATGGTCTGGGGAAAAACTTTTAGTAGGGCAAGTTTGATACTTTCGTGGCTATGAGATGGTATCACTAGGTTGAGTCCTGATCAGCTGATGTATAAAAATAGTATTGCTTACAACGCCAAAAATCCATCTCAAGATGGCGAGTCCGCTTCAAACGTCCACATAAGTTGAACAACGTTCTGTTATTCGTTTTCTTTCTTGCTGAAGGCGAGAAACAGGAGAATATATACTGTAGACTGTCTTAAGTTTATGATGAGCGTTGTATAAATCGATAAAATTTTTACAAGTGTGTAGAGCAGTTCAAAAATTTTCTCCACTCAGTGACAGACCAACACCGGTGTGGCCGACCTGTTGCAGTTTCCACTCCCTCACTTGAAAGTCGAATTGATGACATTATTCGTGCCGACCGCCCTTGTGACTGGGAAATGATCGTTGATAAGGTTCAAGTTAGTGCTGACACAGTTCATAACATTATTTGTAACAAGCCGAAGTATCGCAAAACATGTGCAAAATGGATCCCAAAGGAGTGGACGCGGCTACACTAGGAAACTAGGTCGAGAGTGTGCACAGAGCTAACGGAACGTTATGAAAGAAAAGGTGAGCACTTCTTCAGCAAACTTTTAACTTTTGATGAAACTTGAGTGCGCGATTATGAGCCAGAATCAAAAAGACAAAGCATCGAGTGGAAGCACACCAACTCACGAGTTAAGAAAGAATTCAAAGCCAAGCATCTGCAGGAAAAGTCATGTTGACGTTGTTTTGGAATACTGAAGGTCAAGTTTTTTGTGATTATCTCGAAGAGCAGCGTAGAATGTACAGCCAAAATTACTCCTATTTGCTTTTAAACAAGATGAAGCCAGCCATGAGACAGAGACGTCGTGGATCTGAGAGGAGAGGTGTGATTCTCCAGCAAGACAACGCAAGTCCTTATATTGCTCATCTAGCCCGTGAAACCATTGACAAAATGGGCTGGGAAGTACTGCCTTACAGGCCTCATTTAGCACCTATAGATTCCCATTTGTTTAGTGCACTGAAGGAGGCATTACGTGGGAAGAGGTTGCAGGACAACAAGGACGTGAAAAATTTTGTCGGAAATTGGTTCAAACATCAAGATAAAGAGTTCTTTGCAGCCGGAATAAAAAACCTTGTAGCCCGTTGGAATAAGTGCATAAATGTTCAAGGGTATTACGTTGAAATGTAGGAAAAGTATTGTTTTGTAAAAATAAACGTTTTTTTTTCTCCAGACCAATTTGTCTCTTTTATCATTGAATGACTTTCGAATATTCCTATACAGAGGAGGCATTTTCCTTGAAAGTCAGCTGTTCGGTGCCGACGGATAAATGCGATACTGCAGTGCTTGTGTAATACCCAATTACGATGCAAAGTTCCTTCGGACAAGGACGCATCCATGTCCGAAAATACTCGAACTGTGGCGACTACAGCCGTTATATGATACACGAAATACATTTGCAGTATATTCTCAGCAACGACCTAATATAGAAAGAACGTAACGGACTGCTGGTAATAAGCTCCTGATTCGGCTATATACCTAGCTGTAATAGAAATAATCAAAGTAGATCCATGGCACGATAGACAGAAGATATATACTTGCATAGCTCTGAGCCCAGGTGATCCCATCGTTTGACAGAACTTTACAAACCACGAAATTGTCAGCGGAATTTGAGGGAAACTTTAACGTCAATATCTGCACTTAAGCTACATTATATTGTGTGGCAGAGGGTAGTTATGGTATATACATAACTTTCTAATAATCCTACCTGGCAATGGTGCGACTGATGAACAATACTCAAGAAATGCCGAACGAGTCTTTTGAAAACCACTTCTCTTGAGGATGAGGATATTCCCTTCAGATTGTTCCAGGATATCTTAGATACTCCTCTGCATCTCTATGACAATTTTTTAATTGGTCTTGCCTCTTTAGTCCATATATGACAGCTATTCTGAGGTATTTTCCGGCTGTTATTGTATCCAATGTTTTATTGTCAAACTCGTAACCTATGCGCGCAGATTTTTCTATGGGTTCACTGGAAGGTTGTCTACAAAGTTTCAAATGACTAACACACATGGTTTAATAATAGTAAAAGAGAACTACTCTATGGAAATACATTTACTTTACGATTGACTTTGTCTCGAATAATCCATTTCCGCTCATTAAGATCAGAGATTCTGTCAGTGAAGCATTCATTCAATTCATTGAATTCTACAATGCTGCTGACAATGTCCTTCTCGATTGAGAGCGCTGCTACTGCTCTTAGCAGCTGCTGACTCATAGCACGAAGCAGAAAACCTTCAGGTCCGCGTCAGACGATGTCGCCAGTATGGTAACAGTCACTTTCAGGAGTTTAGTTGTCTGACTACAATATTCCTGCAAATCATATAAGAATAGGGATTGCAGAAATTTCTAAACTCATTCCTCGTGTTTGATATCAGAACTTTTGTTCTCAGTTAATTGTCTTCAAGGATGGGATTTATTTTGCAAGACGCGTGTAACAATGTTTGCAGAAAGTGACCTGCTGAAATAATTATAGTGGTTTGTCGAGATGGAATCTCAGTTTTCTCAAGGCATTCTACAAGTCACTATTTTCGTACACAACTTGCACAGTTCTTGATTTAAAATTCCACCTTGAGTAGGAAACATGGCAGACTTTCTTACTCAGTATGTCAATCACACACTGTGAAGAATGTAGGAAAAACTAAGAATCTCACTAAAGTCAACGAAATATCTTCTAACGTCCCTATTTGGCTCTCTGCATAGGTTAAAATCAGGTCCTGCGTTTCGGCATAAAAGCGAACTACATAGGCATGTTCAAAATGTTTATTCAGAAGAGTCTGTGCACCTGAAAGTCGACCACTCATGACACCTGTGCAATTGTAGCTCTGAGAAATAACTATACTCTGATTTCTCTAAGCGATTATCCTAAAGTTTTTGAACTGTGTTCGCGAGGTGTCTTGAATGTCAAAGACCTTGCTACAGATATCACGTTAGAGGAAACATATCTGACTATTATGATAAAAAGTGAAATTGTTGATATCTCACTGTCGTACCAGCTCTAACTCGTACAGAATCAGTGACAGCAATTTTCTTATTTCCTCTGACATAGTAAACATCCATCATACAAGAAAGAATAAAATTTTGAATATGTTTACCTTTGAATACAGCAGCCTTGTAAAGATCATCGTTACTTACAGTATCAGGTCCAGCAGTGAAACCTAAATGAAATCTAGAAGACGTTGGGAAATTCCTGGATTTGATGAGTTGGTGCATCCATAATTTCCAAGAAGTGCAAGCTCAGAAACACAATAAACTACAACAGATCACAGAGTGTGTAACGATATTGGCGAATCTGATCATTGTGCCTAGAACCTGTGTATCGGGAGAATGACTCATGCATGCACAGTGACAGATGGTCTGGAAGCGGGTTCATTCGGGTACGTAGTTCCAATTTTCATCCACCACAGAACAGTAGTGCACAGACACATTCAAGAAACAGGTCAAGTGCACGTTTTTGCGAATTATTCTGTTTATTTCCTGAAGCCCTTTTGTTTATTTATCTCTGTACAGTTTTGTATATGCTTTTAGTAGTGTCAGTGATGCGCGAATGTGTTCTAAAGTAAACATGTAGATCACTGCTCTACTGAAGGACGTTGTACGATGGGGAATTTTTTAACATAATATGTCAAGTCAGTTTATGGTAAAAGGAAAGCTAATTCGAGTGCAAATGAAAATAGTTAATAACTTAAAGTATAAACAAAATATCAGAATGCTAAATATTTATTTCGGGAAAAAGTACAGTTCGAAAGCATGTTATTTGTTGATTGGTTGGTCATGAAAAACGCGGACTAACAAGAGAGAATAATGTTTTTCTATTGGACTTAAAGAAACTGACCAATCAGAACTGAGTATTCTTCGTTCCTCATTTCTCTTAGAGATACAGAAAGTTTTCAGCAGTCTATAGTACTCGGAGCACAACCATTCAATGATACGGTCGTGTGTAGTAAGAGCTCCGAAAGAAGTTATATTTTGCCGGTTATCGTTGTGCTACACACCTCAAAAGTGCTTTAAGGTGAAGGCAATGTGCTTTTTAGAATGTACGGAGTTTTAAGCAATTTACTGTATGATAAAAGACAGTAATTCCTCGTGACATATTGAGCAGATTGGTGACTAAAAACTTGCGTGCGTTAGACACCGAAAACTTAATAGCATGGCGAGCATTTTCATTTAAGAACAATCCGTGCTTAGTGCTTAGTAGATTTCGGGAAATACGTTAAGATAAACTTGCTAACGGGAATGAAAGTATTTTACGCATACTGTGTTAAGGTTAGCACGGTCCTAGAAGTGTACGTATACAATATCAATGTTAAGAATATAGCAAAGTTTTCCCAGTACTTCCACCTTTCACTCGAAATTAAGACCTTTTCCCGATTCTTGGAATAGTTACGTAGTATGCTGCCCGGTGCGAATTGAAATACCGTAGGATTCTGCTCGGCTTTCATACCGCCGATCTGCTGCAGCGAGTTCACTGGTAGCTGCAGGTAAAGGACGGAAGGAGCCGCGCCGCCGCAGTGTCTTCCCACTGGCTGCCTACAAGCTCTATCTAGTTGTTGTGTAAAACCGCTTTCCCTAAAATATTGTGATCTGGACAAATCCGCTTTTTTTCATTTTGTCTTCTGTGACAAATGTCTGAAATCATCAACGCCTCATAACTAAGTACTTTTCTGTCATAGAGGCAGAAGAATGGATGGTTTTAAATTTATAATTCTTATGTACTGTAGTATTCTGTCAGATGAATATTTCTGTGGGATCCACTGCTCTGCTTGCCACAAGACGAACCGATGCTTGCTCGTACTTTGTTCACTAAACGAGAGTGCGACAGGGCGAAGTGAAGGAAAACAGCATTAACCTGGGTCTCGTTCTCCTCTGCTCTATCTCTTATTGACGATGATATTGAACTAAATGTCTCTGGATGTCTGTTTCTGCAATCCGTAATGGTTTTTGTAGAAAATCTTCCTCGATCTCGAAGAAGGTCGTAATGCGTGATCATAAAACATGTTCCACATTTCCAGAACCGAACGGAGTCAGTGATATAGGCCAATAACTATGTGTGTTTGTTGAAAACGTGGTTGACCTGCCCTTTTTTCCAGCCGCTTAGGGCCTTTCGTTGGCCAACTAACTACGAGAAGTTGCTGTTCAAAGAGGAGCTATGACCAGTACTGCATTCTTCGGCTGCGTATATTCCTGTGTGTGATTTCTGTTCTAAAGGTACTAGAAATTTGCGTACAGTAAACGTATCCCATGGCTCACCACATGTAAGTTCTCATAGCTTTGCGAGGTAGTAAGAAACTGGTGCGGTTGAATGTGGGCATTAATGTTAGACTGGAAAAGTTAATTTGAGCTATTGCTTCTTGGATTATTCACTTGTTAGTAAGTTGACAACACCAGGGATCGTTTCAAAAACAGCAGCATTTTGCAAAAAAAAAGAGGCTCTGAGCGCTATGGGCCTTAACGTCTGAGGTCATCAGTCCCCTAGAACACACATCCATGCCCGAGGCAGGATTCGAACTTGCGACCATAGCGGTAGCGCGGTTCCAGCCTGTAGCTAACAGAACCGATAGGCCACCCCAGCCGGCAGAATTTTGCACAAAAGCTACAAAATTCCGAGCTTAGCGCTGTGCGGTGAATAGAGGAACGAGTTTATTGGTATAGAGCCTTCCGACAACATACACCCAAAGCGAAAACTATGGGAACGGCAAAACTGCATGCGTCTCGGAGGGACATATATTCCTCATCAGATGCCTCCCGTATTACAAGCATGAAGATGTCTAAAGCCAACAGGATGAAACGGAAAAGTGTATCAACTGCAGAGGCTGATGGTTGTTTCAGTAGAGAACATTCTGTCCGCACGATACAATCACCGTCAGTCACTGCAGTGCAGAACTGCAGTACTATGGCGTTAACTTAACGAGTAAAATAAACTGACTTGGGAAAGAGAGAATGCAAGTGATGTGACAAAACAGTAATTGTCTCGACCTGAAACTACGATATCACCTGTCGGGCTTGAACTGTGACATATTGGTGTTGTGGCGGGTGACGTCACACGTGTGCGCTGCTGTGTTTGTAGTCTATATTGGATATATACACAGTGGTGCAAATTTTGATGGAATGAGCATGTTACTGGATCAACCAGTTTAGTTACTTAAGAGAAAGATGAGTTTACGGTGTTCTCCGCTTACGCTCCTAATCAACTAGAGTTTAAACGTTATCTTTGGTTGTCTTGGTAACGTGAGTACACAGTGATTACTACTTACGTGAACTTCGGCACATATTTGTTTCAAAGGTGAGCCAACCTGTAATGTAATGAAATTAATAACTTAGCGAATACTAATAGTAATATTACTGAAATAATTAACGCTGATAGATCGACAATAAGGAAAACCGAATGTCTTCAGAAGGTTATGGTAAATGAAGACTGGTTATTCTAACGTAAAGTGTGATGAACGTGATGTTATTAATTGAAAGCAATGTACAAAGATGTAGCATAATTAGTTGAGTTTGGTTGCCTACAGAATAAAGTCGCCAGATCCAGTTTAGCGCGTAACAACTCACACAAAAAGTATTTACGAGTAATTTCAGGGATTTTGCAATTTTCTGTTGAGCTGTATTGGTGAATATATGTTACTGCATTTTATGCATCTCGCAATTTAAACCTTTCTGTATCGGTATTGGAGTATTCGTTGTTGTTACCATATTTCGTTAACTTTCGCGATATTTGCTACCTGTACTGGTATTATTTTTGTTTTCTGTATTGGTGTCTGGCTTTTAAGTTAGTTTATATTTATAGAGTGATATCTTCGATACCAGTTGAATTTATCTAATTTGATGCTTTGCTATTGCATTTTCGATGCAGACCTCTGCATGTTGTTCTTCATCGTATTCTTCCGGTTGGTTTGTTTTGTATACGCCAGTATTTTTGGGGCTCTGTGGCTTTTACTTGAGAATATAACTCCCCAGATTCCCCTTCAGGCCCAATATTTCTTATTTCGAATTTTTAAGTTTCTGAATTGATTTTTATATTTTGGTTTTATAGGAACTGTTGAATATGACGTCCTAATCGCGATTTTTAAATCAAAGTTTTGTTTCATCTTGTGGCTAGTGATGATGTTATTTATCAATGTGGACGGGTGTTATCGAAGGCTCATGTCTTCCCCAATAATTCACCATACTTGAGACACAGTGCCGTACCCCCAGCCGCGAGAGTTCGCCCCTGTTTGGTCTTAGGAGGGGAGGGGCGCACACAGTACCGGCTGTCACCTGCACATGAAATCACGCAGTCCACAGCAGTTATTCAGTTTAATAAAGACGTAATGCGTTTTTACGTCGCAGGCTGACAGTTATTGGACGGGTGAAGGAAATGCATCAGTTAAACGCTCGAGCGATGTGATGTGATGCTGCAACGACATAACAACACAAGTTTTCGCCACAGATGTAAGCATTCCCGTAATACAGTAGTAGGCAAGCATAAGTTCTCTACATTCTGTAATTTCCTGCAGGCGATATTATCGAGTGCGCTACTGCCAAGGCACCCATGTTGATTAGTTTGATTCTGTTTAGAGCGAAGATAACAGAATATCTTGTAATAGTGAATCCTGTGGTAGGTGTTCTATAGATGAGCAGGATGAAGCCAGAGCATTGTCGACTTGGACTACTCTTACATGGGCTGAGTTACTTACGAGAGTGTATACTGTGGAAAGTCATTTAGACTTCTTATGGGAATTTTGTGGATTGTCACCGGGAGACGTGTGTGGAACTCTTTTAAAAACGACCAACGTTTATTTCCCGTCTTAATTATAGGACTATTCTACGAAATGTACGAAACTAGTACGATCAGGAAAAACACGTAGTTCGTTAGATGCCAACTGACGATACATCAGGGTATTATTTTGGTCCCGTCCTGGGTTAAAGAACACACGCTACTAGGCACTGTTATAGGAAGTTATTTAAGTGCAATTACTGTTGGACATTACTTTGATTTTTGCAGTGTTATGAGTTATGTGATTGTTGTGAATTTTACAAAATGCAGTAGCTTTGTTTTCACAGTTTGGCTTAGGAGGCCAAAAGTTTCCTTGTGAGACGCTTACGGTTTCTCTGAGAGATAGCTACAGAGTATCCGACAATCGCAGAGGAGGAGTGCTCCAAGCTGCAACTGATTTGGAAATTATTGTATAGTGCGAAACACTTTCACACTCGACAGCGAGGCCGGCCGGGGTGGCCGAGCGGTTCTAGGCGCTACAGTTGGAACCGCGCGACCGCTACGGTCGCAGGTTCAAATCCTGCCTCGGGCATGGTTGTGTGTGATGTCCTTAGGTTAGATAGGTTTAAGTAGTTCTAAGTACCAGGGGACTGATGACCTTAGCAGTTAAGTCCCATAGTGCTCAGAGCCATTTGAACCATTTTTTTCGACATCAAGACGTCTCAACATTCCATTTATTGTGATGGAAACAGGAACTATTTGCAGGAAAAGTAGTTATATATGACCTAGTTAACGAATAATAACTTACTACGCGTACATAGTGTTGTTAAGTAAAAGTGCAACAGTATTAGCTACATGGGACCTTTTCAGATTCTAGTAAAATCATACAAATAAGTGTAGCCATTCTGATACTAAGACCGTATTTGAGCTCATAAATCCAACAAAGAAAGGTTCTTAAGCAGCACTGGAGCGTTCTCATATAACGAGTACTGACAGCTTCCATCTAACAACTTTGTGTCGAATTCACCTGGAACACCGCAAAAAGGGTAAAGTATCGTTATATGAATAACTACACCAGCAACACAGATGTTCAAAACCTTTCACTAATTAGTAATTAAATTCAGGAGATTTATCGATTTGCCTTGTGTTAATCCCCACTTATGAGTGAACCATAACTTTGGTTTTATTTCATATACTTCACTGCACATTCAAATGACCGTAGTAACACTCTCATAGAATTTAAACTTTCGCTTAAGTTTCCTTCAGATTTCATTTTTATTTCGTTTCATTATCCTTCAGTTAATGTAAATCAACCATTCACAAATTTAACTAACTTTTACATCTTCGGAATATGAGATACCTATTTTCGTCCATCCATTTAACAAATGGGTCGTCCAGTACCTTTAAATTGTATGGCTTCGTGCGCTGTGTTATATTAACGTCACCAGTTTCCACTTTTGATGTAACTGATCAGAGTGCTCCCAATAGGTTCGTCTACTCCCATGTAATGTTAGAAAACAGGGGAGATCGGTGAAGTTTTATTCCTAGCGGACCTGAATAAGCTAAATTGCATCAGCTTATTTGTTGTGTTGGCAATATATTTAGAAAATGCGTTAAAATGGTACATACCAGCAATCAACTGAACGAAATCACAAGAATAAACAAATTCAGGAGGTGTGTACCTAACTTTATCGTAACTATTGGGAAGAGAGTTATTGAAATGTACAAGTCACAGTGCTGTTCAAGGTAGAATAAAAGTGTGTGGAGTTGGAGACGATGTATGCTTGTATTCAGCAGTAGACGGTTATGCTATCACATTATTCTGGAAAAAAAGATATTCCAGCCTGGCAGGCCTTAAGCACAATGTAACCAAGAACATTCTGAAAGTTATTTAGAAAACTGTGACGAATACAATTCACATTTCTATTCCATTATCGTACTGCATAACACCGAGACATCTTAAAAGAAAAATTATTTGTTTGGCCTTATTTTGTTTCCATATCTGTAAACCATCAAGTGCAGTACCGAACTACCTAATAATTTTATTTTATGTCACCTTATCCCAGTCTTTTGTTCTGTAGGCCGTGATCATAGAGACTAGAAAATACTCCTTGTTTTATTACTGAATTTACATGTGTGTACCAAACTTTTTCGCCTAAAGGTACTAGGCATTTCAGAAGTCTATAATATACAATATATTTCTAATCATTTATTATCTACTCATAATGTAAGCTGCAACTGACTAAAAATGGTCAAAATATTAACAATGTTATCATGAAATCATTACTGGGTTTAAGTCACACATCCTGATTTCGTTATATTTACCATGCAACAAACATTCTCTGTATCACTTTTGCTTCTTTTGTGACTGCGTTATTATTTCACACGAGTCCTTAGAAACATGTAAAGAAAGTAACTTATCATTGTTATCTAACGAGGTACGTTAAAATTCCCCAAATATTATTAAACTATTTCATTATTTTTGAGACAGCATTACTGTGTAATTTTCTTCGGGTTGAAGTTAACTGTACAGCCATGAATATTGCAAAATACTTTAGACTGTGACAAAATCCTAGCGTCAAGGTTATCCAGACTTATGTGCTGCGCATCTGGCTCATGTCGTACCCCTATAAACCTGCCAAACGACTCTTCTTTAGTTTTGGTGTAATAAATAAAAAATGAAATAAAGACGTGCCTTCTGCAACAGCATTTTCCTCAGCAACATTAGCCCCGAAAGTAGATTTCAACGACATAAAAATCATAGTGCATAAGGGCCAAAGTATAAATAGCAGCGGTGATGAACTCTCTCTGAATTTTCAGTCGAACATAAGGCATCATTAATTTCATTGTTTACTCTTTTGAGGTTACATCCACATGCTAATCAATTGTTGTTTGCCAATGCCGTTCAGTGAATTGCAACATCAGTTTGATTACACTAAGCGTGCTTTGATTTATGTGTCCCACGCAAAGACACTCGCTTCTGTTATAAGCAGCATCTGAGTTTGTTTACATACCTACTACTTCATAAACAGATACACAGATAAGCCAGAATAATATGGCCGCCGATCTACTGTCGATATAAATCCGTTCAGGCGATAGTAGCGACACATGGCGAGGAATGACTGCTAGTCAGACAAACGCACGGTGCATGTTGTATATCACAAGGGCAAGAGCGTGATGGAATGGAGTGTGTTGAGTGGTTCGATGAACACAGTCCCGATTTCCAGTTGATGTGTTGGCTCTCCTATCTCGACACATCTAAACCCGATTGAAGACATCTGGGCATGTGGCGTCAGAGCCCATGGCACCCATCCCTGGAATTTACGGATTTAGGTGATTTGTGTGTGCAGATGTGATGCCAGCTCCGTCTAAGGGGTTCAAATGTTGATTACCTTTTAGTTCCTCTGTGTGTAGTGCCATATTACTTGTGGCTCACTGTGTTGAATGGTAGATGTCGGGATTATGGAGACTACTTTGTTGTCCTTAGGAGCATTGATTTTGTAGTCACTCTAGTCTTTTGAGTGTTATCATTAATGTCATTGATTTTCCTACTCTTTTTAGAATTATACTTAGTGTCAATGATATTTCTGTTAAACGTAGACGGCAAATGTTAATGTTGCACAAAACAGTTTCTACCATTTCCATCGACGAATAGGTAATGACTGATGCAGTTCGCATCGGGGACAGACTCGAACGAGTTTTATTCCGAAGGACCTTCCATTTGTTTCCATTAATCTACTAAGAGGAACCACCGAAATGTAGATCTTGTTGGTCGGAAGAGAATATGAACCACAGTCAACCCCAATGCGAGCCGTCTACATTACCACAACGCCGCCTGTTGCAAATAAAACAAATAACGAGACTTGTTATATTATCAATCGAAAGGTTTATTCGATTGGTAACTGTGGTTTCAGGTGGTATTGGCCGCGGTATCGCGGTCGCACATTTTGGCAGCCAGACGGTCTTCTCCAGACGTCGCGTTGGTGGCCACGCGTCAAGACATTCAGCGTCTGGCATGGGGGCTCTCAAGAGCTGCGCGGTGTGATGTACAGACCTCCAAGGTGGGCGCGGAGGACACCGAAGTGATCTGCGACAAATATAAATTTCAAAATTATAAACGTCGCCCTATTATGGTGAGTTGATATAACATCTGTAAAGGAAAGTGCTAAATTATCGTAGGACCACATGCTAATAAATGGTCAGTTTCTGTATCCATAGGAGGGATGTCTCTATCGCGCCAACTCATGAACCCTAGAATACTAATTATCACAAATATGAAAATTACCGACAGTGAATGTTTGCCTATTTACTCCTCCCAGAGTGTTATCTATTGTGGTGAATTGACCTACTAAATTATTGCATCAGATGGTAGATAGTTGTTACAAGGATCAGAATATTTGTGAGTTAGTCAATATCTCACCCAGACGCATGTATTATGCTCACCTGAACTATATTCATCATGGAACAGAGAGAATTGTGACTGTTGCTAAATCCATCCTTACCAAAATAGTAGAGTTTCTTAAAACAAGTTGTGTAAATGTTCAGTTCAAATTCGGAGAGCTTAAAGGATAAATACGGGACAGAAAAGTAAACGATCATGCAGCAAAAGAAATGGGATTAAAATACCAAGTATAATCGTGGGAGGCTGAAGGTGAAACTTCGCTGAGAACTTGATAATTGTTATGGGCGGGAGAGGACATATGAGAACGTTATCTGAAAGGCTCTCCCTCATCTGAAAGTGTAGGCAACGGTATTGTATGTACCATTGATTCTTGAGTTTAAGTATATCCTACCAATACTAGAGCTGAAAGATACGTATGCCGCGAACGGATTTTGTATCTGATCAGAGTTTACAATTGGTATAAAAGAACAGCAGACTATAGGTACCGAGAAAGTTTATGGGTCGACCATAGAATTTTGTAGCCATGGTGATATATCTAAACTGACACCATTTCAGTTATATTAAAAATCGTAAAACTATACTCGAATAATATCTTAAAGATTCCCCTTCTGAAGGGAGCTACCATGTGATCATGAAATGAGAAATACTCTTAGAAACCAAAATCTGTTGTCCTTTACGCAGATCGAAGTACCACTCACATTAACAGCACCGCCTTAATCTTCCTCCTGCAGCCGTCTCTGCAGCAACTCCACGAAAAAGGCGTCCAGTGTGAACTGACGTTCCTGTTGGAAAAGATCTTATTACTTTCACGTTATCTAACACGTGAAGTGATTCAAAATTTGTGCTAGTTCCTGTCATATACAAGTATAACGAATTGTAACATTTACCACAAATTCGCACGGTTCAGGTATCGAAATTAAGAATATAGTAATTCAATTTAGTATCCAACTAACACAATTCGTTTCACATCTCAGATACTATTAATACTAACAAGTAACTAATATCCCATTATCTTTAACATTTTCTGTGTACGACTGGTTAATGATGTGCTTCTGAGGTTATGCCGTGTTGTTGTTCCTGCTTTATGGTCAACATTTCAACAAGTGACCGAGCCATTTTCTTCAGATCGTGAGACGTTTCCTGACTGATATGAGTCAAGCAGAGAGTACATTACCGCAAAGTTCGCAGCACATGAAGTTGATGGCTGGGACGTCCGTTGAAGTATTGTGCACAAAATGAACACAACAATTCGGCCTAACACCCGGAAGTAGACCATTAATTAGTACCATCTTCGAGAGTAAGTTATCATGTAATGAGAAAACGAAAAATTCACTTTGAAACCAAATGCTACTATTCCTGATACTGTTCGCATTTATACTAACCGGAGCAGGACGGACTTCTTTCTCTTCCTGCAGCCGCTTCTGCAGAATCTCCTCAAAAAAGGCGTCCAAAGTGAACTGACGCTCCTGCTGGAAAAGAACTTATTAGTTTTATGTCACCCAACATGTGCAGTAATCCAAAATTAATACTAGTTTCTGTCATATAAAAGTGTTACGAAGTGTTACATTTGTCATAAATTGAGCAGTGTACAAGTATCGGTATTTAATATCTAGTAACTCAATTTAATAGCCAAGAAACACCAGTCGTGTGATGTCTCAGCAACAATTAATACTAACAAATATCTAATATCCCATTATATTTAACATTTTTCTGGGCACGACTGGTTAATGATGTGCTTCTGAGGTTATGCCGTGTTGTTGTTCCTGTTTTACGGTCAACATTTCAGTAACTGACCGACCAATCTTCTTCAGGTCGTGTGACGTTTCCTGACTGGTATGAGTCCAAGCAGCGTGAACACATTAGTGCAATGTTCGCAGCACATGAAGTTGATCGCTGGGACGTCCGTCGAAGTAATGTGCACAAAAAGAACACAACAATTCGGCCTAATACCCGCAAGCAGACGAGTTTCTAGTATCATAGTCGAGAATAAGTTTTCATGTAGTGATAAAACGATAAATTCACTTTGAAACCAAATGCTACTATTCCTACTACTTTGTAATTTACACTCACCGAAACAGAAACGACTTCTTTCTCTTCCTGCAGCCGCTTCTGCATTATCTCCTCAAAAAACGAGTCCAGGGTGAACTGACGCTCCTGTAAGGAAAAGAACTTATTAGTTTGATTAGTCGTAGAGCTTGCTTGGTAATTCAGAGATAGCGCTAGTTCTTTACATGTACATGTGTTACAAATTTTGCAATGTCGTCTTGTACCAGTCGATCGCGTTGGCAGCATATTTAGTGCGCCTCTGCCCCAGATTATTTTTCACCATAATTCTTTACAACTGGATAGGGATGTTACCTTTCTCAAGCCTCTCACATAGTTATTTCCTCAGTGTTAACAAATACCACACCCAATTTACCGGAATGATAAATGGTTAGAATCAACTGTCCATGTCTGAGGTCAGTGTTAAGCTTAATGGGCTTCAATACAATTGTCAGAATTGTTTAAACAGCATTCAGGTTCGATTATCAACATTAGCTTACCTAATGCGACAAGTCCGGATATATTGTGGTAATAACACGGAGGAGAGGATCTAGGGCCAGTGGGATCCAGGGGAAAGGGCCAGTATAATGCAGCAAAGGAGTCCTGCAGGGAACATAGCGAGAGACACAGTGTGAGGCTACCCTGCGGATCAGAGAATATACGACTCTGACATGCTAAAGGCTTTTTCTAAGGGCTTCATACTCATGTTAAACGACCACTATATCTGTGGCGCATGTAGTATTAGAATTCCTATAGTCCATATTTTAAGGCGCTTTATCTTTTGATGCGAAGGCAGAAGTAAGTATGGAAGAGGTCTCAAGCTCTTTGTTTTACTTGAAGTCAAGACTACTATGGCAAATTATAAAAATTTTATGTAGGTCTGGAGATAAGCTCAAGTTTTAGAGTGACGACTATTGTGAACTGTTGAGTGACTAGCACAACCCACTTCGCTCCAGTGATCAACAAATCCATCCATCCATCAGTGACATTCATTGCCGCCGGTACTTTGTATCTGATCACGATCCAGAAGAGCAGTATGCTAACAACACGCTCCTCCATACAGTGACGTCTATCGTCTGACGATGACGAGGCGGTCGATCAGTACCTTTGGAACTTCAGAGTAATGATTGGACGGAGTTAGGTAGTTAGGTGGTATTTTATATAATCGTCACAATCATCACTCGTGCAGAGATGCCTATCTAAGACGTGTTATTTACAATGACGTGTCACATGGGATGTATACAGCAAAAAAACATTCATTTACAGTAAATCGTGACAGTCTGTAATATCAACTGACCATGTAACGTACAATCAGTTAGCTCTCAGACTTTACTGCTTTGCGTGCTATGTCACTGCAATATAACGTGGCTCACCTTTACAGTACCCCGAACAGCGACCAAGTTGTTCTCCAGTCGCAGACCCTCGCCTTTCTCCCCTCCCAAACACCGGGAGAAAAACTTCTTCATGCGGCGGAACATTGCTGTAACGATAACAAACAGCACATTAGACATGACCAGACCGTGTCTACGAGTAAGTTTTGCAGCAATGTCTCACAACTCGATCGCAAGAAAAACCTGTAGCCGTGACGACATGTCTGTAACTTTAGCTTTTGTAAAATAGCAACTGCTTGTATCAAAAACGACATGTACAGTCTATATAATTGATTGAGCTTATACATTTGTTACTAGTCAAGAATTAGTTACTTTAATTTTGTGTCAGTAATTCGTAGAGCATGAATCAAAACAATAACAGTTATTCGAAGTTTAGCAATCGCGTGTTCATTAGGTGGTACTTTGACTCTGAAGAGAATAAATTTGTTTTATTAGCAACTAGCTGAAGGCTTATCTATTAGACTAAACTTAATTAGCAAGCCATTACAATACTACAATAGTTTCAGATATACAGCTGCTTCGCCGGCTGGTGTGGCCGTGCGGTTCTAGGCGCTTCAGTCTGTAACCGCGTGACCGCTACGATCGCAGGTTCGAATCCTGCCTCGGACATGGATGTGTGTGATGTCCTTAGGTTAGTTAGGTTTAAGTAGTTCTAAGTTCTAGGGGACTGATGACCACTGATGTTAAGTTCCATAGTGCTCGGAGCCATTTGAACAATTTTTTATACAGCTACTTCAGATATTACAACTTCAGATTTTGTCAACTATTACAGCATGATATGCGGAATATCTTCCCCTGGGGCAGGAACAAGAATTAGTTTTTTATGTGTGTTGGTGGTAGGACGAAGTTACTAAATAATAAACTACGCTACAATCTGATGGCTATACCTTCCGCGGTATATGACGAGAATACGATTTTTACTGCTATCCATAATACCGAGTCAGTATATTCTCTCAGGGCTGCACTGTCCCTTCTTTGTGTCAGTCATCGAGAACCCTACATATAAATTACACTTCATTGCCATAATAACTATATCTGTGGTTGAAATTTACCCACCGGTTTCTACATGAAGAAAACTTAAAAATAGCTTATAAACAGCTAATAGGTTTAACATTCGACAGTGCTCCAAGTTATTAACTGTACTTCCTTAAGTGACAGGAAAAGATAATAATTTTGCTACAAATCAATGTCGACTCAGTATGACACTACACAGCCGGAACCTGTTTACGACTTTTCTTTTTCACCGACGGCAGAAGATAAAAGCATGAACCAACGATAGGACATACCGTATGTATGTGCAATCGAAATGGAGAGTGATAGGTGACACCATTCTATTTGTGAAACTAAGCTATAAATCTGAGAATACATCATTCCAGCAGTTGAACATTGGCAAAAACTCAGTGAGGATATCTCTCTCTACAAGCCAAGCATTTTCGGAACTTTCTGAAGTTGCATTACATATTGAAAAAATTTACAGGAATGGCTCTTGTCTCTTGGTGGGTATAGTCTATATACCTCGCTTCTGAAACAGAGCGTTCGCTTCATTCAAAGATTCTAAAGCTCCCCAAGAACTTGTTCTCGAAACACAAAATCCAACACTATAACGCCTGAATCAAAATTATAGATTCCTTTACTCAAGAAACTAATTCGTTTCGATACTTCAACTACTCCAGAGAATACGGAAGTCATTATTATGCAATGGTCGACCACAGTTAAGCTGATTTTTGTTAGCAAACCCTGCGATCAACATTAGGCAGCAACCTCGATAACTGCAGAGAACAACGTTGTACTGGAACGTCGATATCAATTTTTTAAACAATAACTGGAAAGAAAATTTTCAGTAATTGTAATCTATGTAAGACGAAATAAGCATGTTATAGCAGTGACAAATATGCAGCTGAATCTTGATTGTTGAAAACGTCCGTACAGTTAATAAACTCCCAAGTGATCTAACAGTTAACAAAACTCAGAGATAGTGCTTTAGTTTCCTTAAGCAACAGGCAAGTAAGAATCTCATATTATGGTGACAAGTCAATTCTGTATAACTCTACACAGTTGTAACCAGTTTCCAACGTGTTTTCTTCTTCGCAGACGGAAGATAAGTCAAGCAGTATAACCCTGCAGCGATCATAGGCAATATGTAAGTGTAATCGACGAAACAGGAAGGTCGGTTACACTGTTTTCATTGTGAAAGTAAAAATTGATGTATCTAGAGACCGCTCCGAGTCTACCACAACAACCACAGATAAATTTTACTAACAGTCCGATTATATTACTGGAGAAGGCGATAAAGAGATAGACTATTACGGTCGAAAACAAAAATAAAAAATATTTTGTAGTGGAGGCGTTGTGCAGCTTTAATGACTGTTAACAACTGTATTGTGCAATAGACAGCTACGACGGTACGTTTCATTAGGGACCATCGAATTTGGGTTAAAATCAGACCATCATCGATCCCGAAAACCGTCTCAGCTATGCTTTCATGTATATGGCAATAGCAGTTATCAAACGTAGATAGCTCGACCATTGGTATTATCTGTATAGACATTACATTGGTAAAAATGTCTATGGAGTTAAATGGACATAATGGACATGACAAGTTAATGTCAATGACGGAACACTGTACATCCGGAATTGCTATTCCTATTACGCAAGTTTATAGTTGATATCGTTTTTAGGCTTGATGACGGTCTGATCCTCGACCGAAACATACATTCTCTCATAAAATGTACCGTTATAGCTGTGATTGCATAATGCAGTTCTTTCGAAGAGCATATAAAATGAAAGTAACGTCACTGCTGCAGAAACTGACTGGGCAGAAACAAAACGTAAAAGTTTATAAAGCTAAGATCAATATAACGAAAAAATCGAATAATATCTTACACAAATTGCTCTAGAATAAACTCAACGGAAATATAACGAAAACACAAAATTTGATTCCAATAATTCGCTTAATCTACACAGATTAAACGAAGACAAGGATACCAATCACACATCCACAAAATAACAACATAATAGAATAATAACATGCACAAATTCTTCCAGAATGAACCAAAAGAAAATGTACGCTGCACCTATATAGCCCCAACAAAGACAGCAATACCACACACATCCACATAAAACGACATAATCGATAAATAACACACTGGAACTATTCCATAATAAACCAAAAAACTGTGAACCCCCAAACAAAAAAAAAGAAAAGACGCACAAGAAAACTCCATATAACTACGACTTTATCGAAAAATAACACACACAAATTCCTCAAGAATAAACAGAACGAAAATAAATTCAAAAATTTGGTATCACACTGCAAACGAACGTTAACAGGTCAAAAAGTACCATAGAACAAAACGAATCATACATCACAAGCGCGAGCCACTGGCAACAACAATAAGAACCCTACAAAACAATCGATTTCATATACGCTACCCCTCAGCGGCGTCACATTCGAAAAAAAACAGCCAACTATTAATAAGTTAAAAAATTATGACTAACATTACTACTCGTTCCTCTCTGGACAACTTCTACAATGTACTTAGGTTCACGGCTAACAGCACCATAGACAATTCTCCCATATTACAAAAATAGCTAAAGAATTGCAACAATCAACATGATAAAAATTATCATTAATCACTTTACTCACAAAAATATATCTTCTGCTCTTAAGGCACTGCCTAACCTCACCATCGTATATCGTGCGAAATAAAGAAGAAAACAGTTTAATATATGTCAGAAAAAAAAGAAACATTAATCGTTAATAGTTTTCTATTGATAATATAACCTGTGGCCTCAAGTTACCCCCTCCCCCCAATAAACAACACCATCGTATATCACGACACATTTGCAATAAAGAGCATATTTTACAAACTTTGTAAATTACAATAGTAACTAACACAAACACAGATAGCATTTAATAACAGATCGCTTACACGCTCTGTAACGTAAAGTCATGACGTCAAGAGGACGTCATGGGTGAAACCACATGGATAGAATCTGAAAGAGCACTTGACAAAGTTGTCACTGTTGAACTAAGCTGTTAATTTGAGAATACGTGATGAAAGCACATTAACTTAAAAAATTAAGTGTAGAGGTCTAACTCTACAAGTAACCACCTGACGTTAGAAACCCCATAAAAAATTAAAACGAAATGCTATTTCACGTTATTACTGTTAAGAACTTCATATTCCGTAATCACACCACACTCCTCCACATGCTTCAATTTTCCAGTACTTCACCACTAATATACATTCATTTATTAGCTTTTAAGATATTCTCACTCGAGATGACTGTGTATACTCAATAAATACGCAAAGGTAACCCAATAGCTCATACCTACTGCGGGTACGATGCAGCTGGCCTCTGAAGCCGGCGTGCGCTTCGCTGAGAGCTTCTAAAGCTCCTAAAGAACTTTAAAATGTTTCCCTAGATGTGCTCGAAACACAAAATACAACACTGCAAGACGTAATTCACAACAGAAGCTTCGTACACTCAATAACTCGCAGAACGAATTCGTATGAATACTTCGAGTACTCTAGAGAATACGGAAGTAATTGCTAGGCAACGGTCCACAATGGTTCAAGTGACATGGCATTGTTGTTAGCATACACTGTGATGAACATTAAGTAGCATCCCGGTAACTACAGAGCACATCACTATATAGAGACGTCGATATCCATGGTTAAATAAGAACAGCATTTAAATTTTAAACAATTTAAATCTATGTAAGACGAAATAACCATGTTTTGGGATCGAAAGATATCCAGAAGTATCTAAATAATGAAACCGCCCGAATAGCCTATAGATTCCCATTGGAATTCTTATTTAGCAGTTCGAGGTGCGTGAGAAGAGTAATGAGACTGACAATACTCTGAGGGATCTGGCCGCGCTGTGTTGTTCTACTGCTGTAATGAACGGTTTGCAATCTCTTCTAGTTGGTGAGTACGCCGTCACACGGTTTTTGAAAGCGCCATCGGGGAAGTTGTGATTTTGTTGCGTGTTGTAAAAGTGGAAAAGTGTAATTTAGAGCAATGTTATGCCATCAAGTGTTAAACTTGGGGCACCAGCGAGAGTGATCTTCTCAGAATTGAAACAACCCTATGGGGAACATTCTTTATCAGTAGTCCAAGTTTCTGTGTGGCACAAATCATTTCTGGAAGGCCGAGAACACGTTGAAGATGGACCTCGTTCAGGGTATACCTTCAGCTTATAAAATCGACGAAAACGTCGAACGTATGCGTTCTCTTGTGACATCAGACCGGTGTGTAAAAATTAAGGTGATGGATGACATGGTGAAACATTTTCAGCATGCATCAAATTTGCATCGGAGTTTTGCACATGCGAAAGATTTATGCCAAACGGTGCCATAAAACCTCACAA
Source organism: Schistocerca americana (assembly GCF_021461395.2). NCBI lineage: Eukaryota > Metazoa > Arthropoda > Insecta > Orthoptera > Acrididae > Schistocerca > Schistocerca americana. The sequence continues at coordinate 547,098,728 of NC_060124.1, read as the reverse complement.
CTGAGCAGGAGGAGATGGGAAGAAACGTGTGCCCTGTCCTCTTGCGAGAATTGCGCATGGCCACGAATGGTTCAGTTGTACAATCACAGGTTATGAATCCTGAATTTCAAAGTACGATCCTGAGAATAAGTGGCAGAGTGAGGAGTGGAACACTGTGGAATCTCCTCAACTGAAATGAGCTCGAATCATGAAGTCAAAGGCGGAAGCAAAACTGATTTGCAGTTATGACAGATCTGCTTTTTTCCATATAGATTTGTTCATCTAGGACGAACCGTCAAACAGCTGTGTTACAACGATGTCCTGGAAAAGCTCAGGAAAGAGGTGAATCGCCGGCCTGAGTGGCCGTGCGGTTCTAAGCGCTACAGTCTGGAACCGGGCGACCGCTACGGTCGCAGGTTCGAATCCTGCCAGGGTCATGGATGTGTGTGACGCCCTTAGGTTAGTCAGGTTTAATTAGTTCTAAGTTCTAGGCGACTGATGACCTCAGATTTTAAGTCGCATAGTGCTCAGAGCCATTTTTGAAAGAGGTGAATCGAGTGATATCAAACATTGCAGATTGGACGGCGCATCATGATAACGCCCCATGCCACATGGCCACTTCCATCACGGATTTTTTTACTTCAAAAGGCATTCCTGTTGTTCCACAAACCCCCCCCCCCCCCCCCATTCACAGAAAGGTGGTGTCTGTGACTTGTTTTTTTTTTCCAATTTCGGAAAATGTCTTAAAAGGATTTCATTTTGGGACTCTGGAGAATATTTAAGAGCATATGACCGACATGGGAAATGCCCTACCAGTTGAAGGCTTTCTACGCTTCTACCGATACCGAGGAACAACGACTTCGCCGGCCTATAGCTGCCGATGGGAACTAATTTGCAGGAGACATTATTGTCGTTTGAAAGAAATAAAACCTTGGTATATTAGAAATCAGTCTCACTGCTTTTCTCACACGCCTCCTACTACAAGATATTGATTCACATATCTTGCGTAACAGAAGAGAAAAACTCTTTTGTTAAGCTGCCAGATTCCCTCGATACGATGCAGTGCACTTGCCAGGAGTTCCAAAATAAATTTTTCTTCACACACGGAAAAAAATTCCAGCAGCACTAATCTCCAGCATCGCAGGGAGTACGTATGCGTAATTCATAAGAGAAGAGGTTTCCTAAAACCGTCATCATTGTGGAACTAAGCAATTAGTTTGATAATACATGATGCATGGGCACGAACTTCGCCAAAAACAAAGTACAGAAATCTGCCTCTACAAGTAAACATCCAACCTTTGAAACTGCATAAAAAAGTAAAACAATGTTCTATTTCACACTGCATACCGTTAATAACGGCATGTTCTGAGATGATACCACACTCCAGCACCCGCATCAATTTTCCAGTAATTCTCCGCTATATACTCAGCCATTAACAAGTTTATGCGATATTCTAACCGCAAATGATTCTGTATGACAAATAAATAGGTGGTAGTTAAATCAACGGCTCATATCTCTTGCAGCACAACCCAGCTCGCCTCTGAAGCTGGGCGTTCGCTTTTCTGAAAGCTTCTAAAGCTCCTCAAGAACTTTAAAATGTTTCGCTAGATGTGCTCGAAACACAAAATGCAAGACTGCAATACTTAATTCACAACTGAAGCTCCTTACACTCAATAACTCGCAGAACGAATTCGTATGGATCCTTCGAGTACTCCAAAGAATACGGAAGTAATTGCTACGCAACGGTCCACAACGGTTTACGTGAGATGGCATTGTTGTTTACATACCCGAGATCCTCCCCTGGTAGCTGAGTGGTCAGCGCGAGGAAAGTCATACCTAAAGACCCGAGTTCGATTCACGGCTGTGTCGGGAGATTTTCTCCGCTCAGGGACTGGGTGTTGCGTTGCCCTTATCATCGTTATTTCATCCCCATGGACACTCAAGTCGCCGAAGTGGCGTCAACTCAAAAGACTTGCACCAGTCGAATGGGAGGCCCTAGCCACACGGCATTTCCATTTCAACAGTAAACCGAAATCCCAGTAAAGCAATATCGTTTAGCAACGTGGATATAAATGTTAGACAACCACTGAAACAAAATATTATATAAGTCAATTGTACATTTCAACTTTTCATAAAATAGCATCGAAGCATAACGACGTCGAATGCTGATGCCCTCGATCCCGCTTTTAGTCATGTATTGAAATGTTATGTCACGCGTAAAAATTGATTCCTTCAGCGCATGTGACTTCCACCAGATTCGACGCCCGTTTGTGTGATTCCACTAATTGTTTCCCAGTGTAGTGATTTTCTATATTGAAACCTGGTTGTCAAGGGAAGGCCATAATCAATTACTATTGGTTGCCCTTAACAGTTACACACATTTATTATTAAAGAAGTAGTTCCAGACTCAACAATAAATTAAAAAATACCACGCTTTATTAATGAAGCCATAAACGACAGTGTAAATAATAGTGTTTTCAGTGCGTTACAATTTAGCAAATCACCATAAAATCCTGATACTTATAACGTTTAAAAAGAAAAAAACAAGGCACTGTGATGATGACTGACGGCCTTACACTCCAAGAAAGACAGCAAATTAAGAATGTTTATGAACTCGCTGCGATTGCAACTTACAGGTATTGAAATATTAAAAGTAAGAGCCCACAAACACAGTAGAAGGTATCAGACGGCACGAATGGCAGAAAATAAGGTTTTAAGGCGTACTGCTGAAACAGAAATATCGAATTAATTTTTCAGAGCAAATGACCACAATCATGACTGAAGGCCTTACACGCCAGGAACGGCAATTATATAAAAATTTTAGAAACCTACTGTAAAACAGCAAATAAAACCAAAGGTTAATTAAAAGAAACAAGCAATTGACCACGAAACAGGTGAAATAATATGATGGTAATCTTGTAACACAATCCTTACACTGATACAGTCTGGCCTGCAACGGAGGGTGGAAACCTACAAACAGCACCAACGCGAGCACCAGCACGGCTCATATACACTTCGATTAATCTCCTCATCGCGAAAATGGAAGACTTGCCAATGGGATGGATCACATGTCACATACATATTTTTATTGGCCTCGTCCATGTTTTTTACTGCTTTGTCTATACAATCAAATTATAAATTGAACGAGTGTCCTTTTAATACAGGGTGGTCCATTGATAGTGACTGGGCCAAATATGTCAAAAAATAAGCATCAAACGAAAAAAACTTCAAAGAACGAAACTCGTTTAGCTTGAAGGGGGCAACCAGAGGGCACTATGGTTGGCCCGCTAGATGGCGCTGCCATAGGTCAAACGGATATCAACTGCGTTTTTTAAATAGGCACCCTCATTTTTATTACATATTCGTGAAGTACGTAAAGAAGTATGAATGTTTTAGTTGGAGCACTTTTTTCGCTTTGTGGTAGATGGCGCTGTAATAGTCACAAACGAATAAGTACGTGGTATCACGTAACATTCCGCCAGTGCGGACGGTATTTGCTTCGTGATATATTACCCGTGTTAAAATGGACCGTTTACCAACTGTGGAAAACGTCGATATAGCGTCGATGTATGGCTATTGTGATCAAAATGTCCAATGAGTGTGCGCTATGTATGCTGCTCGGTATCTTGGACGACATCATCCAAGTGTCCGGACCATTCGCCAGATAGTTGCGTTATTTAAGGTAACAGGAAGTGTTCAGCCACATGTGTAAAGTCAACTACGACCTGCAACAAATTATGTAGCTCAAGTAGGTGTTTTAGCTGCTGTCGCCGCCTAACCGCACATTAGTAGCAGACAAACTGCGCGAGAATCGGGACTCTCAAAAACGTCGGTGTTGAGAATGCTACATCAACATTGATTGCGCCCGTACCATATTTCTATGCACCAGGAATTGCATAGCGACGACTTTGAACGTCGTGTACAGTTCTGCCACTGGGCACGAGAGAAATTACGGGACGATGACAGATTTTTTGTACTCGTTCTATTTAGCGATGAAGCGTCATTAACCAACAGCGGTAACGTAAACCGGCATTATATGCACTATTGGGCAACGGAAAATCCACGATGGCTGCGACAAGTGGAACATCAGCGACCTTGGCGGGTTAATGTATGGTGTGGCTTTATGGGAGGAAGGATAATTGGCCCCCATTTTATCGATGGCAATCTGAATGGTGCAATGTATGCTGATTTCCTACGTAATGATCTACCCATGTTACTGCAAGATGTTTCACTGCATTTTAGAATGGCGACGTACTTCCAACATGATGGATGTCCTGCACAATCACGCGTGCGATTGAAACGGTATTGAATAGCGTATTTCATGACAGGTGGATTCGTTGTCGAAGCACCATACCATGGCGCGCACGTTCACCGGATCTGACGTCCCCGGATTTCTTTCTGTGGGAAAAGTTGAAGGATATCTGCTATCGTGATCCACCGACAACACCTGACAACATGCGTCAGCGCATTGTCCATGCATGTGCGAACATTACGGAAGGCGAGCTACTCGCTGTTGAGAGGAATGTCGTTACACGTATTGCCAAATGCATTGAGGTTGACGGACATCATTTTGAGCATTTATTGCATTACTGTGGTATTTACAGGTAATCACGCTGTGACAGCATGCGTTCTCAGAAATGATAAGTTCACAAGGGTACATGTATTACATTGGAACAACCGAAATAAATTGTCCAAACGTACCTACATTCTGTATTTTAAGTTAAATAACTTACCTGTTACCAACTATTCGCCTAAAATTGTGAGCCATATTTTTGTGACTATTACAGCGCCGTCTACCACAAAGCGAAAACAGTTATCCAACAAAAAAATTCATTTTTCATTATGTACTACACGAATATGTAATAAAACTCGTGGTTCCTAATTTAGAAAACCGCAGTTGATATCCGTTTGACCTATGGCAGAGCCATTTAGCAGGCCAACCATAGGGCAATCTGGATTCCCCCTTCAAGTTTCGTTCTTTGTAGTTTTTTCGTTTGACACTTATTTCGTAAGATATTTGGCCCGGTCACGATCAGTGGACCACCATGTATATTTTAATTGAAGTTCTCCTAAAAAGAATCATTTTAAAAGGCGAACTTCAAAATAAACTAGGCTGGGTTTGAGAACAGAGGCCCAACATGCTTCCTTGAAAGGTTCTCTTCCGTTCTGGAACTTTTCCTTGAATTCCCAGGCGGAAGGATACTAGCCGGAAGGTAAGATGCTGCATAGATTCTCCGTAAGGTCACCAATGCGATGTCGAGGCAGGTGTGGAGGCAGTGGAAGGAGGAAGTCTCCTTGTCACCGAGTCCTGCCTGCTGTTTCGACGTCCTAGGCTACCAACATCAGGTCAAGCTAGATCAGATCACAGCTGGAGCTTTTCGCAGCAGCTGCCGTCATACTAAATTACCCACGGAGATGATGCAAATCGTAACCATAGGTGCCTGTCGTTAGATAAGATTAGAAAAGTCTACATTTCAACAACATTGGTTTGTAGCATTATGTTACAGTCTGTTAAGCAGAAAATCTCCTGCTCACTCTCCATTGCCACCATACGCCTACCGTCATATCACTCAGTTATCCTTTCAAAGCGGACGTTCTACAATGCAGTGCTGTGCAGTGGAGAGCTTCACTCTTATCACAATGAATGCATATTCACGTTGGAAAGCAACAAGTAATTTTTAACGTTATCAATGTTAGACGATCAGCTTCAAAAACTAATGAAGGTATAAATAGTTTTATCATTTCAAATTTGTTCGGTGGTTCAGAAAGTAAGTATCGGTCTAGGCCACAGGGCTCTAACCGAGGTTTGTCAGAAGCATTTTTTTTTTTTTTTTTTTTACATTTACTGCTTCTTTCAAGTTCGACAATGATTTCTGTTAATGTGATAAATTCGAGGTTAGTCTATGGCTTGTATTCCATGTTAAACTGCAGAGCCACCTGTAACAGACTCGCTAAATCAATTACAAGAATGGAGGAAGCAACACTACCAAACTACTACGGTGTTCGAACCAGCTTCCCTATTGATGATTCGAGTTTTACTTTTACATTTATACATTACATCGATTATCCTTGTATACTTCAGTAATATTTTTAAATACATTTGAGTGATTAGCTGAGTATACACTCCTTTCCCCTCAGAGCGAAGGAATACAATTACGCTAAACAAAATTTCCTTCTTTTTAGATTAAATAACACAATGGGATTATGTGTTAGATAATACTCTGGAAAGTATAAATAAAAATTTTATTCCTTATCTTCTTTTTTCTAAAGACATTAAATCTGTCGTACAAGACATACTGTTGTTGTTGTTATGGTTTTCAGTCCGAAGATTAATTTGATGCTGCTCTCCCCCCCTGCTCTCACATAGCTGCAAAACTACTGTAAATTGCATCCAGAAAAACCTGTTGTTGTCTCAGGTAGGGTCCTATCAACCAATCCCAGCTATATCCTGGTATAAAACATGTGGAAACAAAATACATTATCTGTCGCCTAAAGGGACACTATTTTTTTTTCTCGGTTGTCGAAGTCCGAAACTTCATGCCATAGCTGAAAAAAGGCGGCAGTGTCTGACGACACAATAAATGCATCAGTTTCTCTTTAAGGGGACCTGGACGTGCACGGGCTGCGTTTTCATAGCTCGCTCTCAGTGCACATTACTCTTCATCTACAATGAATAACATTAACTCAAGCTGTATTAGGATATTTATTAAAATATCTCCTACAGTTTAAGAATTACAGTATTTTGCCTAATAGGTGTTTTTATAATACACTTCCCATTCAGGTACCATTTTCTGGACCATCATCAGTCTCATAGCATTCAGACTGTGACAGACTGCTTTCAACATTCACAGGAACACATTATGCCTCTCGTTTTGTAGTTTGGAGTATATCTGGGGAAATAAAAACCCTTATTTTACCACATTATTATTTTGTCTAAAAAATACCGCTAAAATTATATACAGAATGACAAACATAGATCATTTCTGCGATGTATTACGCTCAATACAAAGATGCTATCCCATTCTTCACTTGAGGCAAACTTGGAGAACATGGATGAAACCATTGAGAAGTTATATGTACCTAATGTTCTGAAAACGTAGTTTCGAGAGAATGAGAAAAGAATATTCACAGTGTTTTTGACGCAGCGTATGCCTCTTTCAGAACATTCCAGCAGTATAATCTTCCTGGCCAGCTGCTTCTTTATCATCTGTAGACTTCTTCAGGGGCCTTTTCCTTACACTAGCTTCCACAGCTTCAACTACTCGCTGACGATCTATGGCAGTCAGAGCAGCTATCCTATTATTTCCTGGCTGGATGCCTAATTTGTCCATTACTTTTATCCTGATGGTTACACCATCATTGAAACACATGACAGCATTCATCGCACCCATTTTGAGTACTGTCAATCCAACAAAACTCCTCTACTACTTTAAGTGTCTCATTTCCTAATCTAATTTCCTCAGCATCACCCGACTTAATTCGACTACATTCCATTATCCTCGTTTTGCTTTTGTTGATGTTCGTCTTACACCCTCCTTTCAAGACACTATCCATTCCGTTGAACTGCTCTTCCAAGTCCTTTGCTGCCTCTGACAGAATTACAATGTCATCGGCGGACATCGAAGTATTTATTTCTTCTCAATGGATTTTAATTCCTACTCCGCATTTTTCTTTTGTTTCCTATACTGCTATTTCAATATACAGATTGAATAGCATCGGGGTGAGGCTACAACTCTGTCTCACTCCCTCCCCAACCACTGCTTCCCTTTCATGTCCCTCGATTCTTATAACTGCCATCTGGTTTCTGTACAAATTGTAAATAGCCTTTCGCTCCCTGTATTTTACCTCTGCCACCCTCAGAATTTGAATGAGAGTATTCCAATCAACATTGTCAAAAGCTTTCTCTAAATATACAAACGCTAGAACCGTAGGTTTGCCTTTCCTTCATCTTTCTTCTAAGATAATTTGTAAGGTCAGTATTGCCTCACGTGTTCCAGTATATCTACGGAATCCAAACTGATCTTCCAAGACGGTGGCTTCTACCAGTTTTCCATTCGTCTGTAAAGAATTCGCGTTAGTATTTTGCAGCTGTGACTTATTATACTGATAGTTCGGTAATTTTCACATCTGTCAACACTGCTTTCTTTGGGATTGGAATTATTGTATTATTCTTGAAGTCTGAGAGAATTTCGCCTGTCTCATACATCTTCCTCACCAGATGGTAGAGTTTCCTCTAGACTGGCTCTTCCAAGGCTATCAGTAGTTCTAATGGAATGTTGTCTACTCCAGTGGCCTTGTTTCGACTTAGATCTTTCAGTGCTCTGTCAAACTCTTCACGCAGTATCGTTTCCTCCGTTTCATTTTCACCTGCATCCTCTTCCATTTCCATAATATTGTCCTCAAGAACATCGGCCCTGTATAGACCCTCTGTATGCTCCGTCCACATTTCCGCTTTCCCTTCTTCGCTTATAACTGGGTTTCCATCTGAGCTCTTGATATTCATGCAAGTGGTTCCCTTTTCTTCAAAAGTTTCTCTAATTTTCCTGTAGGGAGTATCTATCTTACCCCTAGGGAGATAAGCCTCAACATCCTTACATTTGCCCTCGAGCCATCCGTGCTTAGCCATTTCGCACTTCCTGTCGATCTCATTTTTGAGAGGTTTCTGTTCCTTTTTGCCTGCTTTTGTACTGTATTTTTATATATTCTCCTTTCATCGATGAAATTCAGTATGTCTTCCGTTTCCCAAGGATTTCTACCAGCCTTCGTCTTTTTACCTACTTGATAGTCTGCTGCCTTCATTATTTCATCGCTCAAAGCTGCCCATTCTTCTCCTACTGTATTTCTTTACCCCATTCCTGTCATCTGTTCCCTTATGCCCTCCCTGAAACTCTGTACAACTTCTGGTTCTTTCAGTTTGTCCAGATCCCATCTCCTTAAATTCCCACCTTTTTGCAGTTTCTTCAGTTTTAATCTACAGTTCATAACCAATAGATTGTGGTCAGAGTCCACATCTGCCCCTGGAAATGTCATCCAATTTGAAACCTGGTTCCTAAATCTCTCTCTTACCATTATATAATATATCTGAAACCTTGCAGTATCTTCAGGGTTCTTCCACGTATACAGCCTTCTTTCATGATTCTTGAACCAAGTGTTAGCTATGATTAAGTTATGCTCTGTGCAAAATTCTACCAGACGGCTTCCTCTTTCATTTCTTAGCCCTAATCACTATTCACCTACTACGTTTCCTTCTCTTCCTTTTCCTGCTCTCGAATTCCAGTCGCCCATGGCTATTAAATTTTCGTCTCGATTAACTAATTGAATAATTTCTTTTACCTCATCATATACACTCCTGGAAATTGAAATAAGAACACCGTGAATTCATTGTCCCAGGAAGTGGAAACTTTATTGACACATTCCTGGGGTCAGATACATCACATGATCACACTGACAGAACCACAGGCACATAGACACAGGCAACAGAGCATGCACAATGTCGGCACTAGTACAGTGTATATCCACCTTTCGCAGCAATGCAGGCTGCTATTCTCCCATGGAGACGATCGTAGAGATGCTGGATGTAGTCCTGTGGAACGGCTTGCCATGCCATTTCCACCTGGCGCCTCAGTTGGACCAGCGTTCGTGCTGGACGTGCAGACCGCGTGAGAGGACGCTTCATCCAGTCGCAAACATGCTCAATGGGGGACAGATCCGGAGATCTTGCTGGCCAGGGTAGTTGACTTACACCTTCTAGAGCACGTTGGGTGGCACGGGATACATGCGGACGTGCTTTGTCCTGTTGGAACAGCAAGTTCCGTTGCCGGTCTAGGAATGGTAGAACGATGGGTTCGATGACGGTTTGGATGTACCGTGCACTATTCAGTGTCCCCTCGACGATCACCAGTGGTGTATGGCCAGTGTAGGAGATCGCTCCCCACACCATGATGCCGGGTGTTGGCCCTGTGTGCCTCGGTCGTATGCAGTCCTGATTGTGGCGCTCACCTGCACGGCGCCAAACACGCATACGACCATCATTGGCACCAAGGCAGAAATGACTCTCATCGCTGAAGACGACACGTCTCCATTCGTCCCTCCATTCAAGCCAGTCGCGACACCACTGGAGGCGGGCTGCACGATGTTGGGGCGTGAGCGGAAGACGGCCTAACGGTGTGCGGGACTGTAGCCAAGCTTCATGGACACGGTTGCGAATGGTCCTCGCCGATACCCCAGGAGCAACAGTGTCCCTAATTTGCTGGGAAGTGGCGGTGCGGTCCCCTACGGCACTGCGTAGGATCCTACGGTCTTGGCGTGCATCCGTGCGTCGCTGCGGTCCGGTCCCAGGTCGACGGGCACGTGCACCTTCCGCCGACCACTGGCGACAACATCGATGTACTGTGGAGACCTCACGCCCTACGTTTTGAGCAATTCGGCGGTACGTCCACCCGGCCTCCCGCATGCCCACTATACGCCCTCGCTCAAAGTCCGTCAACTGCACATACGGTTCACGTCCACGCTGTCGCGGCATGCTACCAGTGTTAAAGACTGCGATGGAGCTCCGTATGCCACGGCAAACTGGCTGACACTGACGGCGGCGGTGCACAAATGCTGCGCAGCTAGCGCCATTCGACGGCCAACACCGCGGTTCCTGGTGTGTCCGCTGTGCCGTGCGTGTGATCATTGCTTGTTCAGCCCTCTCGCAGTGTCCAGAGCAAGTATGGTGGGTCTGACACACCGGTGTCAATGTGTTCTTTATTCCATTTCCAGGAGTGTATTTCATCACTTTCTTCATCATCTGCTGAGCTGGTTGGCATATAAACTTGTACTACTGCAGTAGGCGTGAGCTTCGTGTCTATCTTGGCCACAATAATGCGTTCACTATGCTGTTTGTAGTAGCTTACGCGCGATCCTATTTTTTGTTCATTATGGAACCTACTCCTGCATTACCCCTACTGGAATTTGTATTTATAACCCTGTATTCACATGACCGAAAGTCTTGTTCCTCCTGCCACCGAACTTCACTAATTCCCACTATATCTAACTTTAACCTATCCATTTCACTTTCTAAATTTTATAACCTACCTGACCGATTAAGGGATCTGACATTCCACGCGCCGATCCGTAGAACGCCAGTTTTCTTTCTCCCGCCCATAGAGCACCAAATGTTCTCAATAGCGGAGAGATCTGAAGACCTTTCTTACCAAGGTAGAGTATGGCGATCACGAAGACAGTTAGTAGATAACCTTCCAGTGTGCGGGTGGACATTATCTTGCTGAAATGCAAGTCCAAGATGCCTTGCCATGAAGGGCAAAAAATATCGTCAACATACCGCTCTGCTGTAAGGGTGCAGCGGATTACAACATAAGTGGCCTTGCTATGAAATGAAACATGAAGCTCTATCTAGTTGCTGTGTAAAACCGGTTTCTCTAAAATATTGTGATCTGGAACTATGAAACGAAACAGTCTCATTGGTAGCCCACTTTTATCTGGGGCGTCTTGAGATAGATCGTGGCTGGTCATCGGGGCTCAGCTAGAAGCCAGAATCGTCACTGAAGACAATTCTGCTCCAGCCAACGCTCTCCCAGGCCGAATGTACCCAGCACAGCGAACCGTCTTCTGGTTGTACATACGTCGATGGTAGTCGGCTTAAGGGTCGCCATGAAGTCAGACTTTCGTCTCTCTAGGTCACCCGTACTTATAAACTCTGTGTTCGGCGATGGTCCGCTCATTTTTGCCAGCATCGTTGAATAGTTGCGTGGTTTCCTATTCATATGTGGATCGATTGTCCAATTACTCCAACCAGCTTCTTTGAACTCAACTACATTTCTTCTTTCAAATACTGTCATCTGCTGACATTGTCCACGAGCCTGTTTGCAAGGCATAGTTACTGTCAAACTGAGTACACGGAATGAAATCCTGAAGTACTTTGTGCGCTGGTATCATCATGACCCCTGTTAACTATTCTTGCCAGGTGTGCGGTGACATTGTGCTCCAGCAGTCACACATTCATTCATCGGTCGCCGAAGTTTGCAGTTCTTCATTTTACGTCGATACCTCTGTGAATAACCATTTGTGACCAATTTGAGTCGTTTTCATGTCTTAGACTGTATATTAGATGTTAAGAACGAAAGAGAAGCGGAATTCTTATAATAAACGTTTAGAATCAGAAATGTGTGCTAGTTACCGTCTACGACTCACTCAAAATGGTTGTTTTAAAGCATTCAATTAGGCCGGTTTTCAGTCGTATTACAATGATCATGTCATCGTTGGGTACGTGAAATACCTTTATGACGACCTGAACTCTGATGAGGACACTTATAATAATGTGTCTGAATTTAGGTGTAGGAATAGCTGCCGTTCTCCTTCAAATAATGAAATCAGATACGTTAGTGATATTGGACGTTCAAGTTTGGATCAAAGTAGACTGTCTAACTCATATCAACAGTAGTCCATTGGGTGAAGGTTGGACGTTGGGCAGGCCAATCGATGTCTGCCATGGTACATAAAACAGCAAAAAGCACAACACATAGTAGAAAACATTGGATATCAAAGGAGATATTGGACATATTTGATTAAACAAAAAAATATAAAAATGCAGAAAATGAAGTAAGCAAAAGAGAACAAAGACGTCTAGGGTTGAAACGGACAGAAAGTGTAAAATGGATAGGTTGGAATGACCAGAGAACAATTGCAAGCCCATAGAAACATGTGTAACTAGGGGAAAGGTAGATACCGCCTATAAGAATATCAAAGAAAGCTCTGAATATAAGAAAACCAGCTGCATGAAATCGAGAACTCAGATGGGAGGGCAAGGAAGGGAAACCTGTAAGGTGGAAGGAGTATATAGACATCTACATGTACATGGATACTCTGCCAATCACACTTAAGTGCCTGGCAGAGGGTTCAACAAACCACATTCACAATTCTCTATTATTCCAATCTCGTATAGCGCGCGGAAAGGATGAACACCTATATCTTTCCGTACGAGCTCTGACTTCCCTTATTTTATTGTGGTGATCGTTCCTCCCGATGTAGGTCTGTGTCAACAAAATATTTTTTCATTCGGAGGAGAAAGTTGGTGATTGGAATTTCGTGAGAAGGTTCCGTCGGAACGAAAAACGCTTTTCGTTTAATGATTTCCAGCCTAAACCATGTATCATTTCTGTGACACTCTCTCCCACATTTTGCGATAATACAAAACGTGCTGCCTTCCTTTGAACACTTTCAATGTACTCCGTCAGTCGTATCTGGTAAGGATCCCACACCGTGGAGCAGTATTCTGAGAGAGGACGGACAAGTGTAGTGTAGGCAGTCTCCTTAGTAGGGCTGTGTCTTTCCAATGAAACGCAGTCTTTGGTTAGCCTTCCCCACATTTTCTATGTGTTCTTTCCAATTTAAGATGTTCGTAATTGTAATTCCTAGGCTTTTAGATTATACTGATTTATAGTGTAACCGAAGTTTAACGAGTTCCTTTTAGCACTCATGTGGATGACCTCACACTTCTCGTTATTTAGGGTCAACTGCCACCTTTCGTACCATTGAGATATTTTTTCTTCTAAATCGTTTTGCAGTTTGCTTTTGTCTTCTGATGACTTTATTAGTCGATAAACGACAGCGTCATCTGCAAACAACCGAAGACATCTTCTCAGATGGTCTCCCAAATCGTTTATATAGATAAGGAACAGCAAAGGGCCTATAATACTACCATGGGGAACGCCAGAAATCACTTCTGTTTCACTCGATGACTTTCCGTCAGTCACTACGAACTGTGACCTCTGTGACAGGAAATCACAAATCCAGTCACATAACTGACACGATATTCCATAAGCACGCAATTTCACTACGAGTCGCATGTGTGGTACATTGTCAAAAGCCTTAAGGAAATCCAGAAATACGGAATCGATCTGAAATCCCTTGTCAATAGCACTCAGCACTTCATGTGAATAAACCGCTAGTAGTGTATCACAGGAACGATGTTTCCTAAGCACATGTTGACTGTGTGTTACTAAATCGTTTAGTTCGAAGTAATTCATAATGTTCGAACACAATATATGTTCTAAAATAATGCTGCATATCGACGTTAACCTAATGAGCCTGTAATTTAGTTGATTACTCCTACTACCTTTCTTGAATATTGATGTGACCTGTGCAACTTTCCAGTCTCTGGGTACGGATCTTTCGTCGAGCTAACGGTTGTATATGATTGTTAAGAATGGAGCTAATAGATCAGCTTACTCTGAAAGAAACAAAACTGGTATACAGACTGGGCCAGAAGACTTGCTTTTATTAAGGGATTTAAGTTGATCCACTACTCCGAGGATATTACTTCTACGTTACTCGTGTTGGCAGCTGTTCTCGATTCGAATTCTGGAATATTTACTTCGTATTCTTTTGTGAAGGTATTTCGGAAGGCTATGTTTAGTAACTCTGTCTGGCAGCACTGTCTTCGACAGTATCTCCATTTGCTATCGTGCAGAGAAGGCATTGATTGTTTCTTGCCGCTAACATACTTCACATCTGACCAGAATCTCTTTGGATATTCTGCCAGGTTTCGAGACAAAGTTTCGTTGTGGAAACTGTTATTGGCATCTCGCATTGAAGTCCACGCTAAATTTCGACCTTCTGTAAAAGATCACCAATCTTGGAGATTTTGCGCCTTTTTAAATTTGCCATGTTTCTTTCGTTGTTTGTGCAATAGTGTTCTAACCCGTTTTGGGCTCCAAGGAGGATCAGCTCCATCGTTTGTTAATTTATTTGGTATAAACCTCTCAATTGCTGCCGATGCTATTTTTTGAATTTAAGCCAGATGTGGTCTACACTTACATTATTAATTTGGAATGAGTGAAGATTGTCTCTCACGAAGGCGTCAAGTGAATTTTTACCTGCTTTCTTGAATAGGTAAATTTTTCGCTTATTTTTCGAGAATTTGGGGATTGCAATATTCAGTTTCGCTACGACAACCCTGTGTTCAGTAATCTCTGAATCGGTTTTGATGCTCGTTATTAACTCAGGATTATTTGTTTTCTTTCTTACTGAAGGCGAGAAACAAGAGAATATAGATTGTAGACTGTCTTAAGTTTAAGATGAGCGTTGTATAAATCGATAAAATTTTTACAAGTGTGTAGAGCAGTTAAAAACTTTTCTCGACTCAGTGACAGACCAACACCGGTGTGGCCGACCTGTTGCAGTTTCCACTCCCTCACTTGAAAGTCGAATTGAGACATTATTCGTGCCGACCGCCCTTGTGACCGGGAAATGATAGTTGATAAGGTTCAAGTTAGTGCTGACACAGTTCATAACATTATCTGTAACAAGCCGAAGTACCGCAAAACATGTGCAAAATGGGTCCCAAAGGAGTAGACGCGGCTACACTAGGAAACTAGGTTGAGAGTGAGCACAGAGCTAATGGAACGTTATGAAAGAAAAGGTGAGCACTTCTTCAGCAAACTTTTAACTTTTGATGAAACTTGAGTTCGCGATTATGAGCCAGAATCAAAAAGACAAAGCATCGAGTGGAAGCACACCATCTCACGAGTTAAGAAAAAATTCAGAGCCAAGCATCTGCAGGAGAAGTCATGTTGACGTTGTTTTGGAATACTGAAGGTCAAGTTTTTTGTGATTATCTCGAAGAGCAGCGTAGAATGAATAGCCAATATTACTCCTATTTGCTTTTAAACAAGATGAAGCCAGCCATGAGAGAGAGACGTCGTGGATCTGAGAGGAGAGGTGTGATTCTCCAGCAAGACAACGCAAGTCCTCATATTGCTCATCTAGCCCGTGAAACCATCGACAAAATGGGCTGGGAAGTACTGCCTTACAGTCCTCATTTAGCACCTAGTGATTCCCATTTGTTTAGTGCACTGAAGGAGGCATTACGTGGGAAGAGGTTGCAGGACAACGAGGACGTGAAAAATTTTGTTGGAAATTGGTTCAAACATCAAGATAAAGAGTTCTTTGCAGCCGGAATAAAAAACCGTGTAGCCCGTTGGAATAAGTGCATAAATGTTCATGGGTATTATGTTTAAATGTAGGAAAAGTATTGTTTTGTAAAAATAAACGTTTTCTTTTCTCCAGACCAATTTGTCTCTTTTGTCATTCAATGACCCTCGAATATTCCCATACAGAGGAGGCATTTTCCTTGAAAGTCAGCTGCTCCGTGCCGGCGGATAAATGCGATACTGCAGTGCTTGTGTAATCCCCAATTACGATGCAAAGTTCCTCTCGACAAGCACGCATCCATGTCTGAAGATACTCGAACTGCGGTGACTACAGCCGTTACACAACACACGAAATACATTTGCAGTATATTCTCGGCAACAAATAGGTTCAATGGCTGTCTGGACGTCAAGATGTACTCACATCAAATACTCGTTTCCTTATTGAACCATTACTGTATTTCAACCATGTAACCATGATCCGTTAATCGGAACAGCATTACGACCTAATATAGGAAGAACGTAACGGACTGCTGGTAATAAGATCCTGATTCGGCTACATATATAGCTGTAATAGAAATAATCAAAGTAGATCCATGGCACGATAGACAGAAGATATATATTTGCATAGCTCTGAGCCCAGGTGATCCCATCGTTTGACAGAACATTACAAACCACGAAATTGTCAGCGGAATTTGAGGGAAACTTTAATTCTACATCTACACTTAAGCTACATTATATTTTGTGGCAGAGGGTAGTTATGGTATATACATAACTTTCTAATAATCCTACCTGATAATGGTCCGACTGATGTACAATAGTCAAGAAATTCCGAACGAGTCTTTTGAACACCACTTCTCTTGTGGATGAGGTAATTCCCTTCAGATTGTTCCAGGATATCTTAGATACTCCTCTGCTTCCCTGTGACAATTTTTTAATTGGTCTTGCCTCTTTAGTCCATATATGACAGCTATTCTGAGGTATTTTACGGTTGTTATTGTATCCAATGTTTTATTGCCAAACTCATAACCTATGCACGTGCAGGACATTACATTTATTTACTTGCAGTGTCAACTAGACCAATCGTGAACTGTTGGCATATCTACCCGCGTTTCGATAGGGTTGTCTGTTGTTGCAACCTTCCTGTAGACAACAGCTTCGTCTGACAACCGCCAAGGACAGCTTACGACGTTATCCTCTACGTCATTTACATACAGAGAATTGCAATCATTAATAGCCCTGTAGAGCTCCCCTGGGCTACATCTATCGATTTTTTCCCTTTAAGTTACAACTCTTATTACTGATTGCTAGAACGTCCTGAAACCAGCCATTTTATCTGCTACTCGATAAGCTTTTATCAATGGCGTTTCGCGCAGATTTTTCTAGGGTTTCACTGGAAGGTTATCTACAAAGTTTCAAATGACTAAAACACATGGTTTAATAATAGTAAAAAAGAACTACTCTACGGAAATACATTTATTTTACAATTGACTTTGTCTCCAATAATCCATTCTCCGCTCATTATGATCAGAGATTCTGTCAGTGAAGCATTCATTCAATTCATTGAATTCTACAATGCTGCTGACAATGTCCTTCTCGATTGAGAGCGCTGCTACTGCTCTTAGCAGCTGCTGACTCACAGCACGAAGCAGAAAACCTTCAGGTCCGCGTCAGACGATGTCGCCAGTATGGTAACAGTCACTTTCAGGAGTTTCGTTGTCTGAGTACAATATTTCCGCAAATCATTTAAGAATAGGGATTCCAGAAATTTCTAAACTCATTCCTCGTGTTTGATATCAGAACTTTTGTTCTCAGTTTATTGCCTACAAGGATGGGATTTATTTTGCAAGACGCCTGTAGCAATGTTTGCAGAAAGTGACCTGCATACAACACACACTTTTCGGAATTAAATAAATTTTCAGCTACTACATATCTGGTAAATTAAAAGCTTTCAGCAACTTGAGCGACAATGTTATCTCACACATCTTTCGAAAAGCCGTTATTTAATTCATTTTCCTGTTCATATCTCTGTGCAAGCTGCAGCATCTCTCTGCATGTGGAAATCATGTCAGATACGTTAGCTCGATTATATTTTTGCGGTCTTCTACCCCTTGTTGTACACACAGTGGCTCAACTATTCATTTTTGTAATTGGCTGTACAGTGCTGCATGATTGTAAATACAGACAACCAAAATTGAAATGCTGGTGCCTTCATTTCAGACGTTGCACTGTTGCTGAAATAATTATAGTGGTTTGTCGAGATGGAATCTCAGTTTTCTCCAGGCATTCTACAAGTCACTATTTTCATACACAACTTGCACAGTTGTTGATTTAAAATTCCACCTTGAGTAGGAAACATGGCAGACTTTCTTACTCAGTATGTCAATCACACACTGTGAAGAATGTAGGAAAAACTAAGAATCTCACTAAAGTCAACGAAATATCTTCTAACGTCCCTATTTGCCTCTCTGCATAGGTTAAAATCAGATCCTGCGTTTCGGCATAAAAGCGAACTACATAGGCAAGTTCAAAATGTTTAATCAGAAGACTCTGTGCACCTGAAAGACGACCACTCATGACACCTGTGCAATTGTAGCTCTGAGAAATAACTATACTGTGATTTCTCTAAGCGATTATCCGAAAGGTTTTGAACTCTGTTCGCGAGGTGTCTTGAATGTCAAAGACAGTGCTATAGATACCACGTTAGAGGAAAAATATCAGACTATTATGATAAAAAGTGAAATTGTGGAAATCTCACTGTCGTACCTGCGCTAACTGAAACGGAATCAGTGACAGCAGTTTTCGTTTTTGCTCTGACATAGTAAAAATCCATCATACAAGAAAGAATAAAATTTTGAATATGTTTTCATGTGCCTTTGAAAACAGCAGCCTTCTAAAGATGATCGTTACTTACAGTATCAGGTCCAGCAGTGAAACCTAAATGAAATCTAGAAGTCATTGGGAAATACTTGGATTTGATGAGTTGCTGCATCCATAATTTCCAAGAAGTGCAAGCTCAGAAACACAATAAACTACAACAGATCACAGAGTGTGTAACGATATTGGCGAATCTGATCATTGTGCCTAGAACCTGTGTATCGGGAGAATGACTCATGCATGCACAGTGACAGATGGTCTGGAAGCGGGTTCATTCGGGTACGTAGTTCCAATTTTCATCCACCAGAGAACAGTAGTGCACAGACACATTCAAGAAACAGGTCAAGAGCACGTTTTTGCGAATTATTCTGTTTATTTCCTGAAGCCCTTTTGTTTATTTATCTCTGTACAGTTTTGTATATGCTTTTAGTAGTGTCAGTGATGCGCGAATGTGTTCTAAAGTAAACATGTAGATCACTGCTCTACTGAAGGACGTTGTACGATGGGGAATTTTTTAATATAATACGTCAAGTAAGTTTATGGTAAAAGGAAAGCTAATTCGAGTGCAAATGAAAATATTTAATAACTTAAAGTATAAACAAAATATCAGAATGCTAAATATTTATTTCGGGAAAAAGTACAGTTCGAAAGCATGTTATTTTTTGATTGATTGGTCATGAAAAGCGCGGACTAACAAGAGAGAATAATGTTTTTCTATTGGCCTTAAAGAAAACTGACCAATCAGAACAGAGTATTCTTCGTTCCTCATTTCTCTTGGAGATACAGAAAGCTTTCAGCAGTCTAGAGTACTCGGAGCACAACCTTTCAATGGTATGGTCGTGTGTAGTAAGAGCTCCGAAGTAAGTTATAATTTGCCGGTTACCGTTGTGCTACACTTCTCAAAAGTGCTTTAAGGTGAAGGCAATGTGCTTTTTAGAATGTACGGATTTTTAAGCAATTTACTGTATGAGAAAAGACAGTAATTCCTCGTGGCATATTGAGCAGATTGGTGACTAAAAACTTGCGTGCATTAGACACCGAGAACTTAATAGCATGGCGAGCATTTTCATTTAAGGACAATCCGTGCTTAGTGCTTAGTAGATTTCATAAAATACGTTAAGATAAACTTGCTAACGTGAATGAAAGTATTTTACGCATACTGTGTTAAGATTAGCACGGTCTTAGAAGTGTACGTATAGAATACCAATGTTAAGAATATAGCAAAGTTTTGACAGTACTTCCACCTTTCACTAGAAAATTAAGACCTTTTCCCGATTCTTGGAATAGTTAAGTAGTATGATGCCTGGTGCGAATTGAAATACCGTAGGATTCCGCTCGGCTTTAATACCGCCGATCTGCTGCAGTGAGTTCACTGGTAGCTGCAGATAAAGGACGGAAGGAGCCGCGCCGCCGCAGTGTCTTCCCATTGGCTGCCTACAAGCTCTATCTAGTTGTTGTGTAAAACCACTTTCCCTAAAATATTGTGATCTGGACTAATCCGACTTTTTTTCTTTTTGTCTTCTGTGACAAATGTATGAAATCATCAACGCCTCATAACTAAGAACTTTTCTGTCATAGAGGCAGAAGAATGGATGATTTTAAATTTAAAATTTTTATGTACTGTAGTATTCTGTCAGATGAATATTTCTATGGGATCCACTGCTCCGCTTGCCACAAGACGAACCGACGCTTGCTCGTACTTTGTTCACTAAACGAGAGTGCGACAGGGCGAAGTGAAGGAAAACAGCATTAACCTGGGTCTCGTTCTCTTCTGCTCTATCTCTTATTGACGATGATATTGAACTGAATGTCTCTGGATGTCTGTTTCTGCAATCCGTAATGATTTTTGTAGAAAATCTTCCTCGATCTCGAAGAAGGTCGTAATGCGTGATCATAAAACATGTTCCACATTTCCAGAACCGAACGGAGTCAGTGATATAGGCCAATAACTATGTGTGTTTGTTGAAAACACGGTTGACCTGCCCTTTTTTCCAGCCACTTAGGGCCTTTCGTTGGCCAACTAACTACGAGAAGTTGCTGTTCAAAGAGGAGCTATGACCAGGACTCCATTCTTCGGCTGTGTATATTCCTGTGTGTGATTTCTGTTCTAAAGGTACTAGAAATTTGCGTACAGTAAACGTATCCCATGGCTCACCACATGTAAGTTCTCATAGCTCGGCGTGGTAGTAAGGAACTGGTGCGATTGAAAGTGGGCATTAATGTTAGACTGGAAAAGTTAATTTGAGCTATTGCTTCTTGGATTATTCACTTGTTAGTAAGTTGGCAACACCAGGGATCGTTTCAAAAACAGCAGCATTTTGCAAAAAAAAGAGGCTCTGAGCACTATGGGACTTAACTTCTGAGGTCATCAGTCCCCTAGAACACACATCCATGCCCGAGGCAGGATTCGAACTTGCGACCATAGCGGTAGCGCGGTTCCAGACTGTAGCTAATAGAACCGCTCGGCCACCCCAGCCGGCAGAATTTTGCACAAAAGCTACAAAATTCAGAGCTTAGCGCTGTGCGGTGAATAGAGGAACGAGTTTATTGGTATAGAGCCTTCCGACAACATACACCCAAAGCGAAAACTATGGGAACGGCAAAACTGCATGCGCCTCGGAGGGACATATTATTCCTCATCAGATGCCTCCCGTATTACAAGCATGGAGATGTCTACCGCCAACAGGATGAAACGGAAAAGTGTATCAAATGCAGAGGATGATGGTTGTTTCAGTAGACAACATTCTGTCAGCACGATACAATCATTGTCAGTCACTGCAGTGCAGAACTGCAGTACTATGGCGTTAATTTAACGAGTAAAATAAACTGACTTGGGAATGACAGAATGCAAGTGATGTGACAAAACAGTAATTGTCTCGACCTGAAACTACGATATCACCTGTCGGGCTTGAACTGTGACGTATTGGTGTTGTGGCGGGTGACGTCACACGTATGCGGAGCGTTGGTTTGTTTTCGTTAGGGACGTTTGTATTGTCACCTTATGCTGTGTTTGTAGTCTATATTGGATATATACATAGTGGTGTAAATTTTGATGGAATGAGCATGTTACTGGATCAACCAGTTTAGTTACTTAAGAGAAAGATGAGTTTACGGTCTTCTCCGCTTACGCTCCTAATCAACTAAAGTTTAAACGTTATCTTTGGTTGTCTTGGTAACGTGAGTACACAGTGGTTACAACTTATGTGAACTTCGGCACATATTTTTTTCAAAGGTGAGCCAACCTGTAATGTAATGAAATTAATAACTTAGCGAATACTAATGGTAATATTACGGAAATAAGGGACGCTGATAGGTCGACAATAAAGAAAAACGAATGTCTTCAGAAGATTATGGTAAATGAAGACTGGTTATTCTAACGTAAAGTGTGAAGAACGTGATGTTAGTAATTGCTACCAATGTACAAAGATGTAGCAGAACTAGTTGATTTGGGTTGCCTACAGAACGAAATCGCCAGATCCAGTTTAGCGCGTAACAACTCACACAAAAAGTATTTACTAGTAATTTCAGGGATTTTGCAATTTTCTGTTGAGCTGTATTGGTGAACACATGTTACTGCATTTTGTCTATCTCACAATATAAACCTTTCTGTATCAGTATTGGAGTATTCGTTGTTGTTACCACATTTCGTTAACTTTCGCGATATTTGCTACCTGTACTGGTATTACTTTTTCGCTTTCTATACTGATATTTCTTTTTGCTTTCTGTATTGGTGTCTGGCTTTTAAATTAGTTTATATTAATAGAGTGATATCTTCGATACCAGTTGAATTTATCTAATTTGATGCTTTACTTTTGCATTTTCGATGCAGACCTCTGCATGCTATTCTGCATCGTATTCTTCCGGTTGTTTTGTTTTGTATAAACCAGTATTTTTGTGGCTCTGTGACTTTTATTTGAGAATATAACTCCCCAGATTCCTTTTAAGGCCCAATATTTATTATTTCGAATTTTGAAGTTTCTGAATTGATTTTTATATTTTGGTTTTATAGGAACTGTTGAATATGACGTCCTAATCGCCATTTTTAAATCAAAGTTGTGTTGCATCTTGAGACTAGTGATGATGTTATTTATCAAAGTGGACGGGTGTTATCGAAGGCTCTCGTCTTCCCCAATAATTCACCATACTTGAGACACAGTGCTGTACCCCCGGCCGCGAGAGTTCGCCTCTGTTTGGTCTTAGGAGGGGAGGGGCGCACACAGCGCCGGCTGTCACCTCCACATGATATCACGCCTGCCACAGCTGTTATTCAGTTTAATAAAGACGTAATGCGTTTTTACGCCGCAGGCTGACAGTTGTTGGACGGGTGAAGTTATTACATCGGTTAAACGCTCGAGCGATGTGTTGTGATGCTGTAACGACATAACAACACAAGTTTTTGACCCAGATGTAAGCATTCCCATCATACAGTAGTAGGCAAGCATAAGTTCTCTACATTCTGTAATTTCCTGCAGGCGATATTATCGAGTGCGCTACTGCCAAGGCACCCATGTTGATTAGTTTGATTCTGTTTAGTGCGAAGATAACAGAATATCCTGTAGTAGTGAATCCTGTCGTAGGTGTTCTACAGATGAGCAGGATGAAGCCAGAGCATTGTCGACTTGGACTACTCTTACATGGGCTGAGTTACTTACGAGAGTGTTTAGTGTGGAAAGTCATTTAGACTTCTTATGGGAATTTTGTGGATTGTCACCGGGAGACGTGTGTGGAACTCTTTAAAAAACGACCAACGTTTATTTCCCGTCTTAATTATAGGACTATTCTACGAAATGTACGAAACTAGTACGATCAGGAAAAACACGTAGTTCGTTAGATGCCAACTGACGATACATCAGGGTATTATTTTGGTCCCTTCCTGGGTTAAAGAACACATGCAACAAGTCATTGTTACAGAAAGTTATTTAAGTACAATTACTGTTGGCGCTTACTTTGATTTTTGCAGTCTTATGTGTTATGTGATTGTTGTGAATTTTACAAAATGCAGTAGCTTTGTTGTTCACAGTTTGGCTTAGGAGGCCAAAAGATTCCTTGTGAGACACTCACAGTTTCTCTGAGAGATAGCTGCAGAGTATCCGACTATCGCAGTGGAGGATTGCTCCAAGCTGCAACTGATTTGGAAATTATTGTTTAGTTCGACATACTTTGACACTCGACAGCAAGGCCGGCCGGGGTGGCCGAGCGGTTCTAGGCGCTACAGTTGGAACCGCGCCACCGCTACGGTCGCAGGTTCAAATCCTGTCCCGTGCGTGGATGTGTGTGATGTCCTTAGGTTAGATAGGTTTAAGTAGTTCTAAGTTCCAGGGGACTGATGGCCTTAGCAGTTAAGTCCCATAGTGCTCAGAGCCATTTGAACCATTTTTTTCGACATCAAGACGTCTCAACATTCCATTTGTTGTGATGGAAACAGGAACTATTTGCATTAAAAGTAGTTATATATGACTAGTTAACGAATAATAACTTACTATGCGTACATAGTGTTGTTAAGTAAAACTGCAACAGTATTCGTTACATGGGACTTTTTCAGATTCTAGTAAAATAATACAAATAAGTGTAGCCATTCTGAAACTAAGACCGTATTTGAGCTCATAAATCCAACAAAGAATGGTTCGCAAGCAGCACTGGGGCCTTCTCATATGACGAGATCTGACAGCTGCCATCTAACAACTTTGTGTCGAATTCACCTGAAACACCGCAAAAAGGGTAAAGTATCGTTATATGAATAACTACACCAGCAACAGAGATGTTCAAAAACTTTCACGAATTAGTAATTACAACCAGGAGATTTATCGATTTGCCTTGTGTTTATCCCCACTTACGAGTGAACCATGTCTTTGGTTTTATTTTAGATACTTCACTGCACATTCAAATGGCTGTAGTAACACTCTCATAGAATTTAAACTTTCGCTTAAGTTTTCTTCAGATTTCATTTTCATTTCGTTTCATTATCCTTCAGTTAATGTAAATCAACCGTTCACAAATTTAGCTAACTTTTACATCTTCAGAATATGAGATACCTATGTTCGTCCTTCCATTTAACAAAAGGGTCGTCCAGTACCTTTAAATTCTACGGCTTCGTGCGCTGTGTTATATTAACGTCACCAGTATCCACTTTTGATGTAACAGATCAGAGTCCTTCCGATAGGTTCATCTACTCTCATGTAATGTTAGCAAACAGGGGGGATCGGTGAAGTTTTATTCCAACTGGACCTGAATATCATGTAGCCCACACATGTTTATAGTGGGGCTTATTAAATTTAAATTGTATCGAATGAAGAATTAGCTAAAATGCATCAGCTTATTTGCTGTGGTGGCAATATATTTAGAAAGTACGTTAAAATGGTACATACCAGCAATCTACTGAACGAAATCACAAGAATAAACACATTCAGGAGGTGTGTACCTAACTTTTTCGTAACTATTTGGAAGAGAGTTATTGAAATGTACAAGTCACAGTGCTGTTCAAGGTAGAATAAATGTGTGTGGAGTTGGAGACGATGTATGCTTGTATTTAGCAGTAGACGGTTTTGCTACCACATTATTCTGGAAAAAAATATATTCCGGTCTGGCAGACCTTCAGCACAGTGTAACCAAGTACATTCTGAAAGTTATTTAGAAAACTGTGACGAATACAATTCCCATTACTATTCCTTTATCATACTGCATAACACCGAGACATCTTAAAAAGAAAAATTATTTGTTGCACCGCATTTTGCTGCCATATCTGAATACTATCAAGTGCAGTACCGAACTACCTATTAATTTTATTTTATGTCACCTTATCCTAGTCTTTTGTGCTGTAGGCTGTGAGTTGTTACCTGACATTTCCATTTTTTATGTATTCCTTCTACTGTTAGCAGCTACTATGAACTACATTCTGCTTTATCATAGAGACTAGAAAATACTCCTTCTTTTACTACTGAATTTACATGTGTGTACCAAACTTTTTCGCCTTAAGGTACTAGGCATTTCAGAAGTCTATAATGTACAATATATTTCTAATCAGATTTATCTACGCATAATGTAAACTGCAACTTACTAAAAATGGTCCAAATATTAACAATGTCATAATGAAATCATTACTCGGTTTAAGTCACACATTCTGATTTCGTCATATTTACTATGCAACAAACATTCTCTGTATCACTTTTGCTTCTTTTGTGACTGCGTTATTATTTCACACAAAAGTCCTTAGAAACAACTAAAGTAAGTAACTTATCATTGTTATCTAACGAAGTACGTTAAAATTCTCCAAATATTATTGAACTATTTCATCATTTTTGAGGCAGCATTACTGTGTAATTTTCTTCGGGTTCAAGTTAACTGTACAGCAATGAATATGGGTAATACTTTAGACTGTGACAAAATCCTAGCGTCAAGGTGATCCAGACTTATGTGCTGCGCATCTGGCTCATGTCGTACCCCCATAAATCTCCCAAACGACTCTTCTTTAGTTTTGGTGAAATAAATAAAAAATGAAATAAAAACGTGCCTTCTGCAACAGCATTTTCCTCTGCAACATTAGCCCCGAAAGTAAATTTTAACGTCATAACAACTCATATTGCATAAGGGCCAAAGTATAAATAGCAGCGGTGATGAACTCTCTCTGAAATCTCAGTCGATCTTAAGGCACCATTAATTTCTTTGTTTACTCGTTTGAGGTTACATCCACATGCTAATCAATTGTTGTTTGCCAATACAGCTGAGTGAATTGCGACATCAGTTTGATTACACTAAGCATGCTTAGATTTATGTGTCCCACGCAAAGACACTCGCCATGCTTCTGTTATAAGCAGCATCTGAGTGTGTTTACATACCTACTACTTCATAAACAGATACACAGATAAACCAGAATGTTATGGCCGCCTATCTACTGTCGATATAAGTCCGTTCAGGCGATAGCAGCGACACATGGCGAGGAATGTGTGCTAGTCAGACAAACGCACGGTGCATGTTGTATATCACAAGGGCAAGAGCGTGATGGAATGGAGTGTGTTGAGCGGTTCGATGAACACAGTCCCGATTTCCAGTTGATGTGTTGGCTCTCCTATCTCGACACATCTAAACCCGATCGAAGACATCTGGGCATGTGGCGTCAGAGCTCTTGGCACCCCTCCCAGGAATTTAAGGATTTAGGTGACTTGTGTGTGCAGATGTGATGCCAGCTCCATCCACTGACCTACCAAGGCTTCACTGCAACCCTCCCACGACACGTCCACGTTGATACCCATGTCAGAGGTGGGCATACCGGCTGTTAGGTAGATGGTCATAATGTTGTAGCTGATCAGTGTAGTTTCTACGTTAAAGTATAGACAGTCGTTAATGAGTGAAAAATGTATGCTGATAGCTTCAAATGTTGATTACCTTTTAGTTCCTGCGTGGGTAGTGCCATATTACTTGTGGCTCACTGTGTTGAATAGTAGATGTCGGGATTCTGGAGACTACTTTGTTGTCCTTAGGAGCAGTGATTTGTAGTCACTCTAGTCTTTTGAGTGTTATCATTAATGTCATTGATTTTCCTACTCTTTTTAGAATTATACTTAGTGTCAATGATATTTCTGTTAAACGTAGTTGGCAAATGTTAATGTTGCACAAAACAGTTTCTTCCATATCCATCGACGGAGAGGTAATGACAGATGCAGCTCGCATCGGGGACAGACTCGAACGAGTTTTATTCCGAAGAACCTTCCATTTGTTTCCATTAATCTACTAAGAGGAACCACCGAAATGTAGATCTTGTTGGTCGGAAGAGAATATGAACCACAGTGAACCCCAATGCGAGTCGTCTACATTACCACAACGCCGCCTGTTGCAAATAAAACAAATAACGAGACTTGTTATATAATCAATCCAAAGGTTTATTCGATTGGTAACTGTGGTTTCAGGTGGTATTGGCCGCGGTATCGCGGTCGCACATTTTAGCAGGCAGACGGTCTTCTCCAGACGTCGCGTTGGTGGCCACGCGTCAGCACATTCAGCATCTGGCATGGCGGCTCTCAAGAGCTGCGCGATGTGATGTACAGACCTCCTAGGTGGGCGCGGAGGACACCGGAGTGATCTGCAGACAAATATAAATTTCTAAATTATAAACGTCGCCCTATTATGGTGAGTTGATATAACAATTGCAGAGGAAAGTGCTACATTATCATAGGACCACATGTTAATAAATGGTCATATTCTGTATCCATTGAAGGGATGGTTCTATCGCGCTAACTCATGAACCCTACAATACTAATTATCGCAAATATGAAAATTATCGACAGTGAATGTTTGCCTATTTACTCCTCCCGGAGTGTTATCTATTGTGGTGAAATGATTTACTAAATTATTGCATCATGATGGAAGATAGTTGTTACAAGGATCAGAATATTTGTCAGTTAGTCGATATCTCACGCAGACGCATGTATTATCCTCACCTGAACTATATTAATTAAGGAACGGAGAGAATTGTGGCTATTGCTAAATCCATTCATACCAAAATAGTAGAGTTTCTTAAAACAAGTTGTGTAAATGTTCAGTTCAAATTCGGAGAGCTTCAAGGATAAATACGGGACAGAAAAATAAACGATCACGCAGCATAAGAAATGGGATTAAAATACCAAGTATAATCGTGGGAGGCTGAAGGTGAAACTGCGCTGAGAACTTGATAACTGTTATGGGTGGGAGGGGACATAGGAGAACGTTTTCTGAAAGGCTCTCCCTCATCTGAAAGTGTAGGCAACGGTATTGTATGTACCATTGATTCTTGAGATTAAGTATATCCTACCAATACTAGAGATAAAAGATACGTGTGGCGCGAAAGGATTTTGTATCTGATCAGAGTTCACAATTAGTATAAAAGAACAGCAGACTATGGGTATCGAGAAAGTTTATGGGTCGACCAAAGAATTTTGTAGCCATGGTGATATATCTAAACTGACACCATTTCAGTTATATTAAAAATCGTAAAACTCTATACTCGAATAATATCTTGAAGATTCCCCTTCTGAAGGGAGCTACCATGTGATTATGAAACGAGAAATACACTTAGACACCAATATCTGTTGTCCTTTACACAGATCGAAGTACCACTCACCTTAACACCACCGCCTTAATCCTCCTCCTGCAGCCATCTCTGCAGCAACTCCACGAAAAAGGCGTCCAGTGTGAACTGACCTTCCTGTTGGAAAATATCTTATTACTTTCATGTTATCTAACACGTGAAGTGATTCAAAATTTGTGCTAGTTCCTGTCATATACAAGTATAACGAATTGTAACATTTACCACAAATTAGCACGGTTCAGGTATCGAAATTAAGAATATAGTAATTCAATTTAGTATCCAACTAACACAATTCGTTTCACATCTCAGATACTATTAATACTAACAAGTAACTAATATCCCATTATCTTTAACATTTTATGTTTACGACTGGTTAATGATGTGCTTCTGAGGTTATGCCGTGTTGTTGTTCCTGCTTTACAGTCAACATTTCAACAAGTGACCGAGCCATTTTCTTCAGATCGTGAGACGTTTCCTGACTGATATGAGTCAAGCAGAGAGTACATTACCGCAAAGTTCGCAGCACATGAAGTTGATGGCTGGGACGTCCGTTGAAGTATTGTGCACAAAATGAACACAACAATTCGGCCTAACACCCGGAAGCAGACCGGTAACTAGTACCATCTTCGAGAGTAAGTTATCATGTAATGAGAAAACGAAAAATTCACTTTGAAAACAAATGCTACTATTCCTGATACTGTTCGCATTTATACTAACCGGAGCAGGACGGACTTCTTCCTCTTCCTGCAGCCGCTTCTGCAGAATCTCCTCAAAAAACGAATCCAGGGTGAACTGACACTCCTGTAAGGAAAAGAACTTATTAGTTTGATTAGTCGTAGAGCATGCTTGGTAATTCAGAGATAGCGCTAGTTCTTTACATATACATGTGTTACAAATTCTTACATTTATTTCGAATTTTTGGCCTATAGGCAGTGATAGTGAGAATTCACTGACTATCGGTATTATCAGCTAGAAATCTGTTCTTCCGACATTCACTACCATTATCCTACGTATTATGAGTTGAACTGGAATGACAAAGGCCTACAATGCAACTTCTTGAGCCACGGTCTTTTTATTACGAGCTCCTCCTCGTTCTTTGTCTGTAAAGAAAATTAAATGGGACTGTAACAAGTTTTGCTAACAGTTCCTGTTTCTCTGTTCTCTGACTACACTGTACATTTCCTTTGGTCAGTCTCATATTAAACACGGTCAGCAGGAAAATGGTTGGGCAACCAGATGGTCTGCAATGTCGTCTTCAACCATTCGATCGCGTTGGCAGCATATTTAGTGCGCCTCTGCCCCTAGAATATTTTTCAGCATAATTCTTTTCAAATGGAGAGGGATGTTACCTTTCTCAAGCATCTCACATAGTTATTTGCTCAGTGTTAACAAAGACCACACCCAATTTACCGGAATGATAAATGGTTAGAATCAAACTGTCCATGCCTGATGTCAGTGTTAAGTTTAATGGGCTTCAATACAATTGTCAGAATTGTTTAAACAGCATTCAGGTTCGATTATCAACATTAGCTTACCTAATGCGACAAGTCCGGATATATTGTGGTAATAACACGGAGGAGAGGATCTGGGGCCAGTGAGATCCAGGGAAAAGAGCCAGCATAATGCAGCAAAGGAGCCCTTCAGGGAACACAGCGCGAGACACAGTGTGAGGCTTCCCTGCAGGTCAGAGAATATACGACTCTGACATGCTAAAGGCTTTTTCTAAGGGCATCATACTCAAGTTTTAGAATGACGACTATTGTGAACTGATGAGTGACTAGCATATCCCACTTCGCTCCAGTGATCAACAAATCCATCCATCCATCAGTGACATTCATTGCCGCCGGTATTTTGTATCTGATCACGATCCAGAAGAGCAGTATGCTAACCACATGCTCCCCCATACAGTGACGTCTATCATCTGACGATGACGAGGCGATCGATCGGTACCTTTGGAACTTCAGAGGTATGATTGGACGGAGTTAGGTAGTTAGGTGGTATTTTATATAATCGTCACAATCATCACTCGTGCAGAGATGCCTATCTAAGACGTGTTATTTACAATGACGTGTCACATGGGATGTTTATAGTAAAAAAAATATTCATTTACAGTAAATCGTGACAGTCTGACCGCGTTATGTACAATCAGTTTGCTCCCAGACTTTACTGCTTTGCGTGCTATGTCACTGCAATACAACGTGGCTCACCTTTACAGTACCCCGAACAGCGACCAAGTTGTTCTCCAGTCGCAGACCCTTGTCTTTTTCCCCTCCCAAACACCGGGAGAAAAACTTCTTCATGTGGCAGAACATTGCTGTAACGATAACAAACAGTACATTAGACATGACCAGACAGTGTCTACGAGTAAGTTTTGCATCAATGTCTCACAACTCGATCACAAGAAAAAAGTGAATCGTGACGACATGTCTGTAACCTTAGCTTTTGTAAAAAAGCAGCTGCTTGCATCAAAAACGACATGTACAGTCTATATAATTGATTGAGCTTATACATTTTTTACTAGTCGAGAACTGATTATTTAATTTTGTGCCAGTAATTCGTAGAGCATGAATCAAAACAATAACAGTTATTCGAAGTTAAGCAATTTTCATGTTCATTAAGTGGTACTTTTACTCTGAAGAGAATAAATTTGTTTTGATAGCAACTAGCTGAAGGCTTATCTATTAGACTAAATTTAATTAGCAAGTCATTATAATACTAGAATAGTTTCAGATATACAGCTCCTTCGCCGGCCGGTGTGGCCGTGCGTTTCTAGGCGCTTCAGTCTGTAACCGCGTGACCGCTACGATCGCAGGTTCGAATTCTGCCTCGGACATGGATGTGTGTGATGTCCTTAGGTTAGTTAGGTTTACGTAGTTCTAAGTTCTAGGGGACTGATGACCACCGATGTTAAGTCCCATAGTGCTCAGAGCCATTTGAACTATTTTTTATACAGCTACTTCAGATATTACAACTTCAGATTTTGTCATCTATTACAGCATGATATGCGGAATATCTTCCCCTGGGGCAGGAACAAGAATTTGTTTTTTATGTGTGTTGGTGGTGGGATGAAGTTACTAATTAATAAACTACGCCACAATCTGATGGCAATACCTTCCGCGGTATATGACGAGAATACGATTTTTATGGCTATCCTTATTACCGAGTCAGAATATTCTCTCAGGGCTGCACTGTCCCTTCTTTGTGTCAGTCATGGAGAACCCTACATCTAAATTACACTTCATTGCCATGTGAGCCAAACAGTAAAGTGTACAACGTAATAACTATATCTGTGGTTGAAATTTACCCACCGATTTCTACATGAAGAAAACTTAAAAATAGCTTATAAACAGCTAATAGGTTTAACATTTGACAGTGCTCCAAGATATTAACTGTACTTCCTGAAGTGACAGGAAAAGATAATATTTTTGCTACAAATCCATGTCGACTCAGTATGACACTACACAGCCGGAACCTGTTTACAACTTTTCTTTTTCACCGATGGCAGAAGATAAAAGCATGAACCAACGATAGGACATACCGTATGTATGTGTAATCGAAAAGGAGAGTGATAGGTGACACCATTCTATTTGTGAAACTAAGCTATAAATTTGAGCATACATGATTTCAGCAGTTGAACATTGGCAAAAACTCAGTGAGGATATCTCTCTCTACAAGGCAAGCATTCTCGCAACTTTCTGAAGTTGCATTACATATTAAAAAAATGTACTGGAATGTAAATCGAGGACTGTTTTCCTTTTCCAGTTCAGTCTCATTACTAGTAACATGTTGCGAAGTCACATCACACTATTTCTTAATGCTACAGTATCCCGATACTTCTCCACTACATACATAGTCATCTAAAAGCTTATTCGATGTTCTAATTGCAGATGTATACTGAAAATAAATACGTGACAAATCAATGGCTCTTGCCTCTTGGTGAGTATAGTCTATATACCTCGCTTCTGAAACAGAGCGTTCGCTTCATTCAAAGCTTCTAAAGCTCCGCAAGAACTTGTTCCCGAAACACAAAATCCGACACTATAACGCCTGAATCAAAATTATAGAATCTTTTTCTCAAGAACTCAAGAAACTAATTCGTTTCGATTCTTCAACTACTCCAGAGAATACGGAAATCATTATTATGCAATGGTCCACCACAGTTAAGCTGATTTTTGTTAGCAAACCCTGCGATCAACATTAGGCTGCAACCTCGATAACTGCAGAGAACAACGTTGTACTGGAACGTCGATATCAATGGTTAAACAAGAACTGCAATGAAAATTTTGAGTAATTTGAATCTATGTAAGACGAAATAATCATGTTTTAGCACCGACAAATATGCAGCGGAGCCTTGATTGTTGAAAACGTCCGTACAGTTAATAAACTCACAAGTGATCTAACAGTTAACAATAATCGGAGATAGTGCTTTAATTTCCTTAAGCAACAGGAAAGTAAGAATCTCATATTATTGTGCCAAGTCAACTCTGTATAACTCTACACAGTTGTAACCAGATTCCTACGTATTTTCCTCTTCGCATACGGAAGATAATTCTAGCAGTACATCCCTGCAACGATCATAGGCAATATGTAAGTGTAATCGACGAAACAGGAATATCGGTTACACGGTTTTCATTGTGAAAGTAAAAATTAATGTAAATAGAGACCGCTCCGACTCTACCACAACAACCACAGAAAACTTTTCCTAACAGTCCGATTATATTATTGGAGAAGGCGATCACAAGATAGACTATTATGGTCGAAAACAAAAATAAAAAATATTTTGTAGCGGAGGCGTTGTGCAGCTTTAATGAATGTTAACAACTGTATTGTGTAGTAGACAGATACGACGGTACGTTTCATTAGGGACCATCGAATTTGGTCTAAAATCAGACCATCATCGGTCCCGAAAGCCGTCTCAGCTATGCTTTCGCGTATATTGCAATGGCAGTTATCAATCGTAGATAGCTCGACCATTGGTATTATCTGTATAGACATTACATTGGTAAAAATGTCTATGAAGTTAAATGGACATAATGGACATGACAAGTTAATGTCAATGACGGAACACTGTACATCCGGAATTGCTATTCCTATTACGCAAGTTCATAGCTGAGACCGTTTTTAGGCTTGTTGACGGTCTGATCCTCGACCGAAACATACATTCTCTCATAAAATGTACCGTTATAGCTGTGATTGCATAATGCAGTTCTTTCGAAGAGCATATAAAATGGAAGTAACGTGACTGCTGCAGAAACTGACTGGGCAGAAAAAAAAGTAAAAGTTTATAAAGCTAAGATCATTATAACGAAAAAGTCGAATAATATCTTACACAAATTCCTCTAGAATAAACTCAACGGAAATATAACGAAAACACAAAATTTGATTCCATAAGTTAAAAAATTATGACTAACATTACTACTCGTTCCTCTCAGGACAACTTCTACAATGTACTTAGGTTCACGGCTAACACCACCGTAGACAGTTCTCCCATATTACAAAAATAGCTAAA
Organism: Schistocerca americana; assembly: GCF_021461395.2. Lineage (NCBI taxonomy): Eukaryota > Metazoa > Arthropoda > Insecta > Orthoptera > Acrididae > Schistocerca > Schistocerca americana. Next base: position 547,064,377 of record NC_060124.1, on the reverse strand, counting down.
GAATTGCATCAATCAACATGATAAAGATTATCATTAATCACTTCACTCACAAAAATTTATCTTCTGCTCTTAAGGTACTGCCTAACCTCACCATCGTATATCGTTCGAAATACAGAAAGAAACAGTTAAATATATGTCAGAAAAAAAGAAACAATAATCGCTAATAGTTTCTCCATTGATAATATAACCTGTGGCCTCAAGTTACCCCCCCCCCCCAATAAACAACACCATCGTATATCACGACAAATTTGGAATAAACAGCATATTTTACGAACTTTGTAAATTACAGTAGTAACTAACACAAACACAGATAGCATTTAATAACAGACTGCTTACACGCTCTGCAACGTAAAGTCATGACGTCAAGAGGACGTCATGGGTGAAACCACACGCATAGAATCTGAAAGAGCACTTGACAAAGTTGTCACTGTTGAACTAAGCTGTTAATTTGAGCATACGTGATGAAAGCACATAAACTCAAAAAATTAAGTGTAGAGGTCTAACTCTACAAGTAACCACCTGACGCTTGAAACCCCATAAAAAATTAAAACGAATTGCTATTTCACGTTATTACTGTTAAGAACTTCATATTCCGTAATCACACCACACTCCTCCACATGCTTCAATTTTCCAGTACTTCTCCACTAATACACATTCATTTATTAGCTTTTAAGATATTCTCACTCGAGATGATTGTGTATATTCAATAAATATACAAAGTTAAATCAATAGCTCATACCTACTGCGGGTACGAAGCAGCTGGCCTCTGAAGCCGGCGTTCGCTTCGCTGAGAGCTTCTAAAGCTCCTCAAGAACTTTAAAATGTTTCGCTAGATGTGCTCGAAACACAAAATGCAAGACTGCAATAATTAATTCACAACTGAAGCTCCTTACGCTCAATAACTCGCAGAACGAATTCGTATGGATACTTCGAGTACTCCAAAGAATACGGAAGTAATTGTTACACAACGGTCCACAAGGGATTACGTGAGATGGCATTGTTGTTCACATACCCCATATCCTCCCCTGGTAGCTGAGTGGTCAGCGCGACGAAAGTCATACCTAAAGACCCGAGTTCGATTCACGAATGTCTCAGGAGATCTTTCTCCGCTCAGGGACTGGGTGTTGCGTTGCCCTTATCATCGTTATTTCATCCCCATGGACACGCAAGTCTCCGAAGTGGCGTCAACTCAAAAGACTTGCACCAGTCGAATGGGAGGCCCTAGCCACACGGCATTTCCATTTTATCAGTAAACCGAAATCCCAGTAAAGCAATAACGTTTAGCAACGGGGATATAAATGTTAGACAACCACTGAAACAAAATATTATATAAGTCAATTGTACATTTCAACTTCTCATAAAATAGCATCGAAGCATAACGACGTCGAATGCTGATGCCCTCGATCCCGCTTTTAGTTATGTGTTGAAATGCTATGTCACGCGTAAAAATTGATTCCTTCAGCGCATGTGACTTCCACCAGATTCGACGTCCGTTTGTGTGATTCCACTAATTGTTTTCTAGTGTAGTGATTTTCTATATTGAAACCTGGTTGTCAAGGGAAGGCCGTAATCATTTACTATTGGTTGCCTTTAACAGTTACACACATTTATTATTAAAGAAGTAGTTCCATACTCAACAATAAATTAAAAAATTTCACCCTTCATTAAAGAAGGCATAAACGACAGTGTAAATAATAGTGTTTTCAGTGCGTTACAATTTAGCAAATCACCATAAAATCCTGATACTGATAACGTTTAAAAAGAAAAAAACAAGGCACTGTGATGATGACTGAAGGCCTTACACTCCAAGAAAGACAGTAAATTAAGAATGTTTAAGAATTCGCTGCAATTAGAACTTACAGGTATTGAGATATTAAACGTATGAGCCCACAAACACAGTAGAAGGTATCAGACGCCACGAATTGCAGAAAATAAGGTTTTAAGGCTTACTGCTAAAACAGAAATATCGAATTAATTTTTCAGAGCAAATGACCACAATCATGACTGAAAGCCTTACACGCCAGGAACGGCAATTATATAAAAAATTTAGAAACCTACTGTAAAACAGCAAATAAAAGCAAAGGTTAATTAAAAGAAACAAGCAATTGACTACGAAACAGGTGAAATAATATGATGGTAATCTTGTAACACAACCCTTACACTGATACAGTCTGGCCTGCAACGGAGGGTGGAAACCTACAAACAGCACCAACGCGAGCACCAGCACGGCTCATATACCCTCCGATTAATCTCCTCATCGCGAAAATGGAAGACTTGAAAATGCGACGTATCACATGCCTCATACATATTTTTATTGGCCTCGTCCATGTTTTTTACTACTTTGTTAATACAATCAAATTATAAATTGACCGAGTGTCCTTTTTGCACAGGGTGGTCCATTGATAGTGACTGGGCCAAATATCTCAAAAAATAAGCGTCAAACGAAAAAAAACTACAACATGCTGCCTTCAATGGTACTCTTCCGTTCTGGAACTTTTCCTTGAAGCCCAGGCGGAAGCATACTAGCCGGAAGGTAAGATGCTGCATAGATTCTCCGTAAGGTCACCAATGCGATGTCGAGGCAGGTGTGGAGGCAGTGGAAGGAGGAAGTCTCCTTGTCACCGAGTCCTGCCTGCTGTTTCGACGTCCTAGGCTACCAACTTCAGGTCAAGCTTGATCAGATCACAGCAGGAGCTTTTCGCAGCAGCTGGCGTCATACTAAATTACCCACGGAGCTGATGCAAATCGTAACTATAGGTACCTGTCGTTAGATAAGATTAGAAAAGTCTACATTTCAACAACATTGGTTTGTAGCATTATGTTACAGTCTGTTAAGCATAAAATCTCCTGCTCACTCTCCATTGCCACCGTACGCCTACCGTCATATCACTCAGTTATCCTTTCAAAGCGGACGTTCTACAATACAGTACCGTGCAGTGGAGAGCTTCATTCTTTATCACAATGCATCCATATTTCACGTTGAAATGCAACAAGTAATTTTTAACGTTCTGAAAGTAAGTATCAGTCTAGGCCACTGGGTTCTATCCGAGGTTTGTCAGAAGCATTTTTTTTTTTTTACATTTACCGCTTCTTTCAAGTTTGACAATGATTTCTGTTAATGTGATATATCCGAGGTTAGTTTATTGCTTGTATTCCATGTTAAACTGCAGAGCCAGCTGTAACAGACTCGCTAAATCAATTAAAAGAATGGAGGAAGCAACACTTCCAAACTACTACGGTGTTCGAACCAGCTTTCGTATTGATGATTCGAGTTTTACTATTACATTTATACATTACATTGATTATCCTTGTATACTTCAGTAATATTATTAAATACATTTGAGTGATTAGCTGAGTATACACTCCTTTCCCCTCAGAGCGAAGGAATAAAATTGCGCTAAACAAAATTTCCTTCTTTTTAGATTAAATAACACAATGGGATTTTGTGTTAGATTATACTCTGGAAAGCATAAAAAAAAATTTATTCCTTATCTTCTTTTTCCTAAAAACATTAAATCTGTCGTACAAGACATACTGTTGTTGTTGTTATGGTTTTCAGTCCGAAGATTAATTTGATGCTGCTCCCCCCCCCCCCCCCTTCTCTCACATAGCTGCAAAACTACTGTAAATAGCATCCAGAAAAACCGGTTGTTGTCTCAGGAAGGGTCCTCTCAACCGATCCCAGATATATCCTGGTGTAAAACATGTGGAAACAAAATACATTATCTGTCGCCTAAAGGGACACTATTTTTTTTTCTCAGATGTCGAAGTCCGAAAGTTCATGTCATTGCTGCCAAAAGGCGGCAGTGTCTGACGACGCAATAAATGCATCAGTTTCTCTTTAAGTGGACCTGGACGTGCACGGGCTGCATTTTCATAGCTCGCTCTCAGTGCACATTACTCTTCATCTACAATGAATAACATTAACTCAAGCTGTATAAGGATATTTATTAAAATATCTCCTACAGTTTAAGAATTACAGTATTTTGCCTAATGGGTGTTTTTATAATACACTTACCATTCAGGTAACATTTTCGGTCCATCAGCAGTCTAATACCATTCAGACTGTGACAGACTGCTGTCAACTTTCACAGGAACACATTATGCCTCTCGTTTTGTAGTTTGGAGTATATCTGAGGAAATAGGAAAACCCTTATTGTACCACATTATTATTTTGTCTAAAATATACCGCTAAAATTATATACGGAATGACAAACATAGATCATTTCTGCGATGTATTACGCACAATACAAAGATGCTATACCATTCTTCACTTGAGGGAAACTTGGTGAACATGGATGAAACCATTGAGAAGTTAAATGTACGTAATGTTCTGAAAACGTAGTTTCGAGAAAATGAGAAAAGAATATTCACAGTGTTTTTGACGCACCGTATGCCTCTTTCAGAACATTCCAGCAGCATAATCTTCCTGGCCAGCTGCTTCTTTGTCATCTGTAGACTTCTTCAGGGGCCTTTTCCTTACACTGGCTTCCACAGCTTCAACTACTCGCTGACGATCTATGGCAGTCAGAGCAGCTATCCTATTATTTCCTGGCTGGATGCCTAATTTGTCCATTACTTTTATCCTGATGGTTACACCATCATTGAAACGCATGACAGCATCCATCGCAAACATTTTGAGTTCTGTCCATCCAACAAACACTGTTTTTGGCACTCGTTGCTACACGCAGATATTGAAACCCTCATTAGGGTTTTGCGTACGGCCATGTAGACATTTGCTGAGTAATTTTGTATCTGAAAGGTCCCTGCATATTGGCTTTATTGTTTCCATGACTGTGGCAGGCAAGACATGTATCTGGTGCTATTCCTTGCCTGTCGCATGAGCGTGGCTGGTTTGCAGACATTTGTTCAAAGAGCGTTTAAGACCAAATCAACAACTGTAGATAAAAAAAATTTTGTGAAACGGGATAAAATTGTCTTTCACATGGTGACAAGAATTGTTTTCGAAAATTTCAGAAATTTCTAGTCCATGTCCACTTAACAATTAGACATATCAAGTACAGTTTTTAAAGATTAAAGAAAATACGAGGCAACAAGAAGGAATTATACCAATGGCGCGGATATCAGTAGATGAGATGTTCATGTACAGACAAATTAAGGAGTCCCATTTCAAAAACTGAAGGGTTTATTCACGAGAGAGAGCTACACAAATTGAGCAAGTCTGTAAGAAAATTATCTATGTCTGGCGCTTATGCAAGTAGCTGTTCGGCTGACATTGATTGATAGACTTGTTGCATGTCGTCCAGAGGGATGTAGTGCCAAATTCGGTCCAATTGGTGCTATAGATGAGCAAAATTCAGAGTTGTTTGTAGGGCCCTGCCCATGTTGTTGTTGTTGTGGTCTTCAGTCCTGAGACTGGTTTGATGCAGCTCTCCATGCTACTCTATCGTGTGCAAGCTTCTTCGTCTCCCAGTACCTACTGCAGCCTACATCCTTCTGAATCTGCTTAGTGTATTCATCTCTTTGTCTCCCTCTACGATTTTTACCCTCCACGCTGCCCTCCAGCACTAAATTGGTGATCCGTTCATGCCTCAGAACATCTCCTACCAACCGATCCATTGTTCTAGTCAAGTTGTGCCACAAACTCCTCTTATCCCCAATTCTATTCAATACCTCCTCATTAGTTATGTGATCTACCCATCTAATCTTCAGCATTCTTCTGTAGCACCACATTTCGGAAGCTTCTATTCTCTTCTTGTCTAAAATATGTTTCACTTCCATACATGGCTACACTCCATACAAATACTTTTAGAAACGACTTCCTGACACTTAAATCTATACTCGATGTTAACAAATTTCTCTTCTGCAGAAACGCTTTCCATGCCATTGTCAGTCTACATTTTATATCCTCTCTACTTCGACCATCATCAGTAATTTTGCTCTCCAAATAGCAAAACTTCTTTACTACTTTAAGTGTCTCATTTCCTAATCTAATTTCCTCAGCATGACCCGACTTAATTCGACTACATTCCATTATCCTCGTTTTGCTTTTGTTGATGTTCGTCTTACACCCTCCTTGCAAGACACTATCCATTCCGTTCAACTGCTCTTCCAAGTCCTTTGCTGCCTCTGACAGAATACAATGTCATCGGCGAACATCGAAGTATTTATTTCTTCTCAATGGATTTTAATTCCTACTCCGCATTTTTCTTTTGTTTCCTATACTGCTTGTACAATATACAGATTGAATAGCATCGGGGAGATCTAAAACTCTGTCTCACTCCCTTCCCAACCACTGCTTCCCTTTCATGTCCCTCGACTCTTATAACTGCCATCTGGTTTCTGTACAAATTGTAAATAGCCTTTCGCTCCCTGTATTTTACCTCTGCCACCCTCAGAATTTGAAACAGAGTATTCCAATCAACATTGTCAAAAGCTTTCTCTAAATATACAAACGCTAGAAAGGTAGGTTTGCCTTTCCTTCATCTTTCTTCTAAAATAAGTTGTAAGGTCAGTATTGCCTCACGTGTTCCAGTATTTCTACGGAATCCAAACAGATCTTCCCCGACGGTGGCTTCTACCAGTTTTCCATTCGTCTGTGAAGAATTCGCGTTAATATTTTGCAGCTGTGACTGATTAAACTGATAGTTCGGTAATTTTCACATCTGTCAACAACTGCTTTCTTTGGGATTGGAATTATTATATTCTTCTTGAAGTCTGAGGGAATTTCACCTGTCTCATACATCTTCCTCACCAGATGGTAGAGTTTTGTCAGAACTGGCTCTTCCAAGGATGTCAGTAGTTCTAATGGAATGTTGTCTACTCCAGTGGCCTTGTTTCGACTGAGGTCTTTCAGTGCTCTGTCAAACTCTTCACGCAGTATCGTATCTCCCATTTCATCTTCACCTGGATCCTCTTCCATTTCCATAATATTGTCCTCAAGAACATCGGCCCTGTATAGACCCTGGATATACTCCGTCCACCATTCCGCTTTCCCGTCTTTGCTTATAACTGGGTTTCCATCTGAGCTCTTGATATTCATGCAAGTGGTTCCCTTTTCTTCAAAAGTTTCTCTAATTTTCCTGTAGGCAGTATCTATCTTACCCCTAGGGAGATAAGCCTATACATCCTTACATTTGCCCTCTAGCCATCCCTGCTTAGCCATTTCGCACTTCCTGTCGATCTCATTTTTGAGAGGTTTCTATTTCTTTTTGCCTGCTTCATTTACTGCATTTTTATATTTTATCCTTTCATCGATTAAATTCAGTATCTCTTCTGTTACCCAAGGATTTCTACTAGCCTTCGTCTTTTTACCTACTTGATAGTCTGCTGCCTTCACTATTTTATCGCTCAAAGCTACCCATTTTTCCCCTACTGTATTTCTTTACCCCATTCCTGTCAACTGTTCCCTTATGCTCTCCCTGAAACTCTGTACAACCTCTGGTTCTTTCAGTTTATCCAGATCCCATCTCCTTAAATTCCCACCTTTTTGCAGTTTCTTCAGTTTCAATCTACAGTTCATAACCAATAGATTGTGGTCAGAGTCCACATCTGCCCCTGGAAATGTCATCCAATTTAAAACCTGGTTCCTAAATCTCTCTCTTACCATTATATAATCTATCTGCAACCTTGCAGTATCTTCAGGGTTCTTCCATGTATACAGCCTTCTTTCATGATTCTTGAACCAAATGTTAGCTATGATTAAGTTATGCTCTGTGCAAAATTCTACCAGACGGCTTCCTCTTTCATTTCTTAGCCCTAATCCCTATTCATCTACTACGTTTCCTTCTCTTCCTTTTCCTGCTCGCAAATTCCAGTCGCACATGACTATTAAATTTTCGTCTCCCTTCACTAATTCAATAATTTCTTTTACCTCATCATATATTTCATCACTTTCTTCATCATCTGCAGAGGTAGTTGGCATATAAACTTGTACTACTGCAGTAGGCGTGAGCTCCGTGTCTATCTTGGCCACAATAATGCGTCCACTATGCTGTTTGTAGTAGCTTACCTGCACTCCTATTTTTTATTCATTATTGAACCTACTCCTGCATTACCCCTATTTGATTTTGTATTTATAACCCTGTATTCACATGACCAAAAGTCTTGTTCCTCCTGCCATCGAACTTCACTAATTCCCACTATATCTAACTTTAACCTATCCATTTCACTTTCTAAATTTTATAACCCACCTGACCGACTAAGGGATCTGACATTCCACGCTCCGATCCGTAGAACGCCAGTTTTCTTTCTCCCGCCCATAGAGCACCAAATGTTCTCAATAGCCGAGAGATCTGAAGACCTTTCTGACCAAGGTAGAGTATGGCAATCACGAAGACAGTTAGTAGATAACCTTCCAGTGTGTGGGTGGACATTATCTTGCTGAAATGCAAGTCCAAGATGCCTTGCCATGAAGGGCAAAAAATATCGTCGACGTAGCGCTCTGCTGTAAGGGTGCAGCGGATTACAACGGAAGTGGCCTTGCTATGAAATGAAATCTCACCCTAAGATATCATATCTGGTTGTTGGACTGTAAGGTGGCCAACAGTCACATTGGTAGCCCACTTTTATCTGGGGCGTCTTGAGATACATCGTGGCTGGTCATCGGGACTCAGCTAGAAGCCAGAATCATCACTGAAGACAATTCTGCTCCAGCCAACGCTCTCCCAGGCCGAATGTACCCAGCACACTACGAACCATCTTCTGGTTGTACATACGTCGATAGTAGTCGGCTTAAGGGGCGCCATGAAGTCAGACTTTCGTCTTTCTAGGTCACCCGTACTTGTAAACTCTGTGTTCGGCGATGGTCCGCTCATTTTTCCCAGTATCGTTGAATAGTTGCGTGGTTTCCTATTCATATGTCGATCGATTGGCCAATTACTCCAACCAGCTTCTTTGAACTCAACTACATTTCTTCTTTCAAATACTGTCATCTGCTGACATTGTCCACGAGTCTGTTTGCAAGGCATAGTTACTGTCAAACTGAGTACACGGAATGAAATCCTCAAGTACTTTGTGCGCTGGTATCATCATGACCCCTGTTAACTATTCTTGCCAGGTGTGCGGTGACATTGTGCTCCAGCAGTCACACATTCATTCATCGGTCGCCGAAGCTTGCAGTTCTTCATTAACCTTCGATACCTCTGTGAATAACCATATGTGACCAATTTGAGTCGTTTTCGTGTCTTAGACTGTATATTAGATGTTATGAACGAAAGAGAAGCGGAATTCTTATAATAAACGTTTAGAATCAGAAATGTGTGCTAGTTACCATCTACGACTCACTGAAAATGGTTATTTTAAAGCATTCAGTTAGGCTGGTTTTCAGTCGTATTACAATGATCATGTCATCGTTGTGTACATGAAATACCTTTATGACGACCTGAACTCTGATGAGGACACTTATAATAATGTGTCTGAATTTTGGTGTAGGAACAGCTGCCATCTCCGTCAAATAATGAAACCAGATACGTTAGTGGTATTGGACGTTGAAGTTTGGATCAAAGTAGCCTTTCTAACTCATATCAACAGTAGTCCATTGGGTGCAGGTTGGACGTTGCACAGACCAATCGATTTCTGCCATGGTACATAAAACAGCTAAAACACAAGACATAGTAGAAAACATTGGATATCAAAGGAGATATTGGACATATTTGATTAAACAAAAAAATATAAAAATGCCGAAAATGAAGTAAGCAAAAGGGAATAAAGACGTCTAAGGAATGAGACGGACAGAAAGTGTAAAATGGGTAGGTTGGAATGACTAGAGAACAAATGCAAGCCCATAGAAACATGTATAACTAGGGGAAAGGTAGATGCTGCCTATAAGAAAATGAAAGAGAGCTTTGAATATAAGAAAACCAGCTGCATGAAATCGAGAGCTCAGATGGGAAGGCAAGGAAGGGAAACCTGAAAGGTGGAAGGAGTATATGGACATCTACATGTACATGCATACTCTGCCAATCACATTTAAGTGCCTGGCAGAGGGTTCAACAAACCACATTCACAATTCTCTATTATTCCAATCTCGTATAGCGCGCGGAAAGAATGAACACCTATATCTTTCCGTACGAGCTCTGACTTCTCTTATTTTATTGTGGTGATCGTTCCTCCCGATGTAGGTCTGTGTCAACAAAATATTTTTGCATTCGAAGGAGAAAGTTGGTGATTGGAATTTCGTGAGAAGGTTCCGTCGGAATGAAAAACGCTTTTCTTTTAATGATTTCCAGCCTAAACCCTGTATCATTTCTGTGACACTCTCTCCCACATTTTGCGATAATACAAAACGTGCTGCCTTCCTTTGAACATTTTCGATGTACTACGTCCATCCTATCTGGTAAGGATCCCACACCGTGGATCAGTATTCTGAAAGAGGACAGACAAGTGTAGTGTAGGCAGTCTCCTTAGTAGGGCTGTGTCTTTCCAATGAAACGCAGTCTTTGGTTAGCCTTCCCCACATTTTCTATGTGTTCTTTCCAATTTAAGATGTTCGTAATTGTAATTCCTACGCTTTTAGATTATACTGATTTATAGTGAAACCGAAGTTTAACGAGTTCCTTTTAGCACTCATGTGGATGACCTCACACTTTTCGTTATTTAGGGTCAACTGCCACTTTTCGTACCATTGAGATATTTTTTCTTCTAAATCGTTTTGCAGTTTGTTTTTGTCTTCTGATGACTTTATTAGTTGATAAACGACAGCGTCATCTGCAAACAACCGAAGACATCTTCTCAGATGGTCTCCAAAATCGTTAACGTAGATAAGGAACAGCAATGGGCCTATAATACTACGATAGGGAACGCCAGAAATCACTTCTGTTTTATTCGATGACGTTCCGTCAGTTAATACGAACTGTGACCTCTCTGACAGGAAATCACAAATCCAGTCACATGACTGACACGATATTCCATAAGCACGCAATGTCACTACGTGTCGCTTGTGAGGTACAGTGTCAAAAGCCTTAAGGAAATCCAGAAATACGGAATCGATCTGAAATCCCTTGTCAATAGCACTCAGCACTTCATGGGAATAAAGAGCTAGTAGTATTTCACAGCAACGATGTTTCCTAAGCACTTGTTGACTGTGTGTTACTAAATCGTTTCCTTCAAAGTAATTCATAATGTTCGAACACAATATATGTTCTAAAATCCTGCTGCATATCGACGTTAACCTAATGAGCCTGTAATTTAGTGGATTACTCCTACTACCTTTCTTGATTATTGATGTGACCTGTGCAACTTTCCGGTCTTTGGGTACGGATCTTCCGTTGAGCTAACGGTTGTATATGATTGTTAAGTATGGAGCTAATAGATCAGCATACTCCGAAAGGAACATAGCTGGTATACAGGCTGGGCCAGAAGACTTGCTTTTATTAAGTGATTTAAGTAGTCCACTACTCCGAGGATATTTACTTCTACGTTACTCATGTTGGCAGCTGTTCTCGATTCGAATTCTGGAATATTTACTTAGTATTTTTTGTGAAGGTATTTCGGAAGGCTGTGTTTAGTAACTCTGTTTGGCAGCACTGACTTCGACAGTATCTCCATTTGCTATCGCGCAGGGAAGGCATTGATTGTTTCTTGCCGTTAACATACTTCACATCTGACCAGAATCTTTTAGGATTTTCTGCCAGGTTTCGAGACAAAGTTTCTGTAACAGATCACCAATCTTGGAGATTTTGCGCCTTTTCATATTTGCCATGTTTCTTTCGTTGTTTGTGCAATAGTGTTCCATCCCGTTTTGGGTACCAAGGAGTATCAGCTCCATCGTTTGTTAATTTATTTGGTATAAACCTTTCAATTGCTGCCGATGCTATTTTTTGAATTTAAGCCAGATGTGGTCTACACTTATATTATTAATTTGGAATGAGTGGAGATTGTCTCTCAGGAAGGCGTCAAGTGAATTTTTACCTGCTTTCTTGAATAGGTAAATTTTTCGCTTATTTTTCGAGAATTTGGGGATTGCAATATTCAGTTTCGCCACGACGACCCTGTGTTCAGTAATCTCTGAATCGGTTTTGATGCTCGTTATTAACTCAGGATTATTTGTTGCTAAGAGGTCAAGTGTGTTTTTACAACTATTCACGTGGTCTCATGAACTAACTGCTCGAAATAATTTTCAGAAAATGAGTTTAGGACAATTTATGATGATATCTTATGCGTACCTCTGGAATAAAACTCATATTTTCAACAAACATATTGAGGGTAAATTAAAGTCATCACCAACTATTATCGTATGAGTCGGGTAAGTGTTTGAAATCAAATTCAAGTTTTCTTTGAACCTTTCAGCGACTGTATAATCTGAACTGGGAGGTCGCTAAAAGGATCCAGTTATTATTTTATTCCGGTTGCCAACGATGACCTCTTCCCAAACTAACTCACAGGAAGGAACCGCCCAGTCCATGCCACATAGCCCCTGCTACCTGTGTGGCCGCCTCCTGCTTATAGAGGACACCTGACCTCTTTAGTAGAACCCGAAACACAACCACTCTTTGCCGCAAGTCGTGGAATCTGCAGCCTACACGGTCGCAGAACCGTCGGAGCCTCTGATTCAGACCCTCCACTCGGCTCTGTACCAGAAGTCCGCAATCGGTTCTGTCGACTATGCTGCAAACGGTCACCTATGCTTTCATCTTGGAAGCAAGACTGGCAGCCTTTACCACTTATGTTAGGCGCTCAAAACCAGAGAGACTCTCTTCTGATTGAATGTGACACACATCATTGGTACCGACGTGAGCAACCACCTGCAGTTGGCTGCACCCTGTGCTCATCATGGCATCTGCGAGGACGCTTTCCACATCTGGAATGACTCCACCCGGTATGCACACGGAGTGCACATTGGTTTTCTTATCCTCCTTGTCAGCCAAGTCCCTGAGCGGCCCCATAAGGCGCCTAACGTTCGAGCTAACAACTACCAATAATCCCACCCTCTGCGACTGCCCGCATCTTGCAGGCTGAGTGGTTTCCTGTGATACAGGACAGACGAGAGCATCTGGCTCAACGACAGTGTAAGCCATTGACAGCACCTGGAGCCTGTTTGTCAGACAGACTGGGTAAGCCTTACGTGCGGCCGCCTGGGAAGTTTTTCTCCGCCTGCAACGTCCTGGGGCGACCTCCCACTCGACCACAGGTGAGGGGTCAGCCTCAGTGCGAGCAGTAAGTGGGTTGGTCACCGGTGAGGACCGTGCTGGACGTCCGTTGGACCCCCACGGCCGGTCCACAACAGAGGTGGCCATCCACTGCAGCCTCAAGCTGTGTAACCGAAGTCATCACAGCCTTAAGCTGAGAGCGAACTATCACCAACTCGACTCGCAGCCCCATACAACAATCGCAGTCCCTGTCCATACCAAAGACCGTGGAAAAGTAAACGATGCAGATAAACAAACTATCGGCAGGTGCTCCGCAAATCTACTGTAGACCCTGACGAAAACGCACGAACTGTGTCTAGTAATACGCAGATATTCAGAAACCTAACTACCGAAGCACTCTGGTGAAACTAAATATAGGCACTTTCAATACGTCACAAAATCGGTTTACTTTGTGACGCAAACGAAAACGCGAGAACTGGGCCTATTAGATATTAAAATTTAACGCAGAAGCCAAAACTAAACTATTAATCAGTTACTTCCCTGTTGCTGCATCTGTCGGATATGGCGAGAAGACTTTGACACAGCACTGGAAGATCTAAGTCGACACACGGGCCATGGAGTTGACGACATTCCGTGTGTGCTTCTAACATCCTCCGGATAGTCAGCCGTGACTTAACTACTCCATCTCCTATGCAAGAAACATGAGACAGAGAAAATAACTTCACACTTCAAGAACAATTCAATAATTCCAATCCCAAAGGCTGCAGGTGCTGAAAGGTTGAATGTTACCGTATAATCGGCTTAATAACACACGATTGCAAAATATTGACACAAAATATTTAGAGAAGAATCTAGAAACTAGATGTCGACCTCGGGAAATATCAGATTGGTTTCCGCAGAAGTCTAGGAACACGCGAGATAATACTTACGCTATGACTTACCTTAGAATACAGGTAAAGGGAAGGCCAACTTTTGTTTATAGCTCCTGTATACTTAAAAAATGCTTTTGTCAGTGTTGGCTGTCATATACTCTTTGAAATTCTGAAGGTAATGGAGGTAAAGTAGAGGGACCCAGGGCTTATTTACAGCTTGCACAGAAACCAAATGGCAGCAGATGGGTATGAAAGGGAAACAGTGGCAGAGAAAGGGAGGAGACAGCGTTGTAGCATATCCCTGGTGTTATTCAATCCGTACGTTAAGGAGACTGTAAATGAAGTCAAGGAGAAATTTGTTGAAGGACTTACAGCTCAGGGAGAAAAAGTTCCAAGTATGCTGCTAACAGTGAACTTTTCTCAGATCCGGGAAAGGTCTTGGAAAAGCAATTGAATGGATGGGCAATGTGTTAGAAGTTGGATGTAAGATGAACATCAAGAAAAGCAACACAAGTGTAATGGAATGCAGGAGACTTAATTCAGGGCATGCTGAGGGAAGTAGGAACTGAGTTACTTAAAGTAGTAGATGACTTTTACTATTATGACAGTGATATAACTGATTATGACCAAAGAAGGAAGGATATGAAATATATACCGGCAATGTTAATAAAAGGGTTTCTGGAGAAGAGAAATTTGTTAATACCGATTGTAGATTTAAATGCTGAAAGTCTCTTCTGATAGTTTTTGTCTGGAATGTAGCCATGTACGAAAATGAACCGTGGACATAAACTGTTCACACAAGAAGGGAATAGCGCCTTTGAAATGTGTCACTGTAGCATAACGCTGAACATTAAATGGGTAGATCACGTAACTAATGAGGAACTACTGAACATAAATTGGGAGAAAAGAAATATGTGTCACAACTTGACTAAAAGGAGGAAGAGCTTGACAGGACATATTCTGAAAAGTTGAGTAAAAATTAGTGTAGGAAACCAAGAGATGAATACGGGTACCAAGTATGTAAGTTGCAGTGGTTGTTCTAAGATGCAGACGCTTGCCCAAGATAGAGTACCGTGGAAACCCACATCAAACGAGTTTTCGGACTGCAGACCGCAACAGCAACAATTTTGCCTATGCATTTACGTTCATACAGAACACCACAAGCCACCTTATGGTGGCCCGTACCATGCTCAATTACCAGATGTTTCATGTAATATTCCATTCGCAAACTGAGCTGGGGAAAATAGACTATCAATGTGCCTCTGTACGAGCCCTAATTTATCTTGTCTTCGCGGTCCGTACGCGTAATGCACATTTGTGGCAGTAGAATCGTTCTCAGTCAGTTGTAAATGTCTGTTCTCTAAATTGTCTCGTAAGTGTTTGGTGAAACGAACGTCGTCTTCCCTTAGGAATTCCCATTGCGTTTACAAAACATCTCTGTAACACTTGCCAGTTGATCGAATCTATCGACAACAAATCTAGCAGCAAGACTCTGGACTTCTTCGATGGTTTCGTTTAATGCGAGCGGCTGAGTTTCCCAAATACTCGAGCAATACACAAGAACTGGTCACTCTTCTGTTCTACTCACAGTCTCCTTTCTAGAAGAGCTACGCTTTCCTAATACTGTCTCAGTAAACAAAAGCCTTCCCTACTGCAGTCCTTAAATGCTTGTTATATTTCATTTCGCTTTGCAACAATTCGCCTACATATTTAACCCACGCGATTGTGTCAAGTAGGTCAACATAAATTCCAGTTTAGTTTAATTGAATTTATTGCAAAGATTTTTAGACCTGTTATCTGGAAACTCTAACAGGTCGTACATATTCGTTAATCATGGAGACATACAACGTTTTAAGTTACGTAGGTAGTAGCAAATCATGTTGACAGCAACCTTCGGTGATACTAATGTAGAAATAAAGCCGGATATTTGAAAGATAATAATAAGTTTACATAATCAACTTTAAATAAAGGGTATTAACTGAGGATCGAAGTGAATGACTTCCATCTTATATTACAAGATACGTTACTAGCAGCCTTGGAAGAGCTTGAGGTTTTTCGATTAACTCCAACTTTACTTACTTCCAAACCTACTCTTGCTACACTATTCTATATCGCTAACAGTGGTATGTGTGTGTTTCGGCAGTCCTCGATTCTACGCATACGCATGTGGGTGGCCTTTGCATTCTTTCTCTTCTATCCTTTTTACTTTTCTGTAATTGTTTGCATATCGTAGTCTAACTGTCTGCAGTCTCTCTCTACCTGAAAAAAAGAGACTCTCAGAACGACATGACCAGCCGAACCTTCCTTTCCACATTCACAGACTGATGTGTTGCTACGTCCCAGTTGAAGCACATGGTTTAGGTATGGATCGCGACCTGTTAACAGCTGCATCATACCTCGAGTAGGCGCAGCGTCGCACAGTTTGGGCCTGTTCCTAGTGCTTGGTATTACGTTATAAACACCCCTTGCCGTACTGCTAGTGTCCCAGTCAGACTACCAATCATCTAAATTCTGGGCTCTTAAATGTCGTTTATTAAAAATCTGTGTTCCGGTTCCAAATGGTTCAAATGGCTATGTGCACTATGGGACTTAACATCTCAAGTCACCAGTCCCCTTGAACTTAGAAACTACTTAAAACTAACTAACCTAAGGACATCACACACATCCATGCCCGATGCAGCATCCGAACCTGCGACCATAACGGTCGCGTGCTTCCAGACTGAAGCACCTAGAACCGCTCGGCCACTATGTGTTCCTGTGATTTCATACACGTAATCATATTGCTCACGGTCCGTCCAAAAGATTGCTGACCTGTAACGTAGTACGATATCCATCCGGCATATCCCGAGGATTACCAGTAAACCTCCAATCGGTACAAAAGCCCCCTGTGATCCTCAGAATACCCTCCGCTGAATTCGTCTCATATTGTTTTGTAGCTGCCTAATCTAAGACGAGGTGCCCAGCCGCTGGCAGCGAAGTCGACTATGGCGTTGAAGATAGCTTCGTAGTATCATCGCACCACACGCAACGGTAATTTATCGTCAGCACTGCCGGCACGGACAATCTTGTGTATAATTATGGCCACTTTCTGAGTAACAGATTTTACGTATTCTACAATGTTTCTTTTCTCGTTTAGAACAGTGCCTAAATATTTATAAACAGTGCTGCCTCAAACAAATATTCCTTCAAACGTCAGGGAACGATTTCTGCCAAGAGAAAGCATTCCTTTCTCAAACGTGTATCTGGTTTTATAAACACCTACACTTAGTTTGTTCCTCTTACAACAATGCTGCATCCGAATAAGCACATGTTTCTTCTTTTCCTCCAGTCTCCCCCTGGAGTATAGAATCAACTACTAGTATGTCATCTGGTTATGCTACAACAGCTACAATAACATATAACCTGTATTGTAGATGTAATATGGGTTCAGTACCAAGATCCCAGAACAATGGACCACTTATGGAGCCTTGAGGACAGCCTTGGTAACCTTTTTGATTACCTTTCTCTGCTCCGCAAGCCATGGACGCTACAGTGATTTAAAAAGCCCTTGTACACACATTTTCGGACCCTGAGAGCTATAAGGCATACGAACGTCGCAGGTCACCAAAGACTGTCAAATTCTCCTGCAGTGTCAGTCATTGGCGTGACTGCAAACTTCGCTGTCGAATTTTCTACACTCTGAAGAAATCTATTAATCGCTTCACCTATAGACTTTTCTAAAGCCATATTGACACTGGTTGAGACGCAAGAGCTCTCTGCGCGCCTGCAACTGTTCACAGCGCAGACGTTGCTGAACTTTGGCCGAGACGTTTAATAAGCAAACAGGGCCATAACTTTTCGGTGATGCCGCTTTTTTATCGTTCCTATTTCGTTCATTACTGGTTTAGCTGGTTTCCATATTTCCCGGATCCTACCTATTCGTAAAGCCTCGTATTGGAATGCTGTTAAATCTAACACTATCTGTGGACCTACCATCGGCAGGGCTTCAGAGTATACGCCATCCAGACCAGGTGCGTTTGCAGTTTTGAGCTTCTTAATTGCGACAGCAATTTCTCCTTGACCAGACCGTATCACCAACATCTGATTGTCACATTCGTTATTTACTGCATTTATAAGTTGTGCGTGTATCTCAGCGTCTGTGTTATCGTCAGGAGGCAGGGCAGTTAGCAGATATTCTGGTGACTTACTCCGTCCTGTCGTCATTGAGCTATCCACCTTACGAATTTTTTAATTGGTCTTGCCTCTTTAGTCCATATATGACAGCTATTCTGAGGTATTTTACGGTTGTTATTGTATCCAATGTTTTATTGCCAAACTCATAACCTATGCACGTGCAGGACATTACATTTATTTACTTGCAGTGTCAACTAGACCAATCGTGAACTGTTGGCATATCTACCCGCGTTTCGATAGGGTTGTCTGTTGTTGCAACCTTCCTGTAGACAACAGCTTCGTCTGACAACCGCCAAGGACAGCTTACGACGTTATCCTCTACGTCATTTACATACAGAGAATTGCAATCATTAATAGCCCTGTAGAGCTCCCCTGGGCTACATCTATCGATTTTTTCCCTTTAAGTTACAACTCTTATTACTGATTGCTAGAACGTCCTGAAACCAGCCATTTTATCTGCTACTCGATAAGCTTTTATCAATGGCGTTTCGCGCAGATTTTTCTAGGGTTTCACTGGAAGGTTGTCTACAAAGTTTCAAATGACTAAAACACATGGTTTAATAATAGTAAAAAAGAACTACTCTACGGAAATACATTTATTTTACAATTGACTTTGTCTCCAATAATCCATTCTCCGCTCATTATGATCAGAGATTCTGTCAGTGAAGCATTCATTCAATTCATTGAATTCTACAATGCTGCTGACAATGTCCTTCTCGATTGAGAGCGCTGCTACTGCTCTTAGCAGCTGCTGACTCACAGCACGAAGCAGAAAACCTTCAGGTCCGCGTCAGACGATGTCGCCAGTATGGTAACAGTCACTTTCAGGAGTTTCGTTGTCTGAGTACAATATTTCTGCAAATCATTTAAGAATAGGGATTCCAGAAATTTCTAAACTCATTCCTCGTGTTTGATATCAGAACTTTTGTTCTCAGTTTATTGCCTACAAGGATGGGATTTATTTTGCAAGACGCCTGTAGCAATGTTTGCAGAAAGTGACCTGCATACAACACACACTTTTCGGAATTAAATAAATTTTCAGCTACTACATATCTGGTAAATTAAAAGCTTTCAGCAACTTGAGCGACAATGTTATCTCACACATCTTTCGAAAAGCCGTTATTTAATTCATTTTCCTGTCCATATCTCTGTGCAAGCTGCAGCATCTCTCTGCATGTGGAAATCATGTCAGATACGTTAGCTCGATTATATTTTTGCGGTCTTCTACCCCTTGTTGTACACACAGTGGCTCAACTATTCATTTTTGTAATTGGCTGTACAATGCTGCATGATTGTAAATACAGACAACCAAAATTGAAATGCTGGTGCCTTCATTTCAGACGTTGCACTGTTGCTGAAATAATTATAGTGGTTTGTCGAGATGGAATCTCAGTTTTCTCCAGGCATTCTACAAGTCACTATTTTCATACACAACTTGCACAGTTGTTGATTTAAAATTCCACCTTGAGTAGGAAACATGGCAGACTTTCTTACTCAGTATGTCAATCACACACTGTGAAGAATGTAGGAAAAACTAAGAATCTCACTAAAGTCAACGAAATATCTTCTAACGTCCCTATTTGCCTCTCTGCATAGGTTAAAATCAGATCCTGCGTTTCGGCATAAAAGCGAACTACATAGGCAAGTTCAAAATGTTTAATCAGAAGACTCTGTGCACCTGAAAGACGACCACTCATGACACCTGTGCAATTGTAGCTCTGAGAAATAACTATACTGTGATTTCTCTAAGCGATTATCCGAAAGGTTTTGAACTCTGTTCGCGAGGTGTCTTGAATGTCAAAGACAGTGCTATAGATACCACGTTAGAGGAAAAATATCAGACTATTATGATAAAAAGTGAAATTGTGGAAATCTCACTGTCGTACCTGCGCTAACTGAAACGGAATCAGTGACAGCAGTTTTCGTTTTTGCTCTGACATAGTAAAAATCCATCATACAAGAAAGAATAAAATTTTGAATATGTTTTCATGTGCCTTTGAAAACAGCAGCCTTCTAAAGATGATCGTTACTTACAGTATCAGGTCCAGCAGTGAAACCTAAATGAGATCTAGAAGTCATTGGGAAATACCTGGATTTGATGAGTTGCTGCATCCATAATTTCCAAGAAGTGCAAGCTCAGAAACACAATAAACTACAACAGATCACAGAGTGTGTAACGATATTGGCGAATCTGATCATTGTGCCTAGAACCTGTGTATCGGGAGAATGACTGATGCATGCACAGTGACAGATGGTCTGGAAGCGGGTTCATTCGGGTACGTAGTTCCAATTTTCATCCACCAGAGAACAGTAGTGCACAGACACATTCAAGAAACAGGTCAAGAGCACGTTTTTGCGAATTATTCTGTTTATTTCCTGAAGCCCTTTTGTTTATTTATCTCTGTACAGTTTTGTATATGCTTTTAGTAGTGTCAGTGATGCGCGAATGTGTTCTAAAGTAAACATGTAGATCACTGCTCTACTGAAGGACGTTGTACGATGGGGAATTTTTTAATATAATACGTCAAGTAAGTTTATGGTAAAAGGAAAGCTAATTCGAGTGCAAATGAAAATATTTAATAACTTAAAGTATAAACAAAATATCAGAATGCTAAATATTTATTTCGGGAAAAAGTACAGTTCGAAAGCATGTTATTTTTTGATTGATTGGTCATGAAAAGCGCGGACTAACAAGAGAGAATAATGTTTTTCTATTGGCCTTAAAGAAAACTGACCAATCAGAACAGAGTATTCTTCGTTCCTCATTTCTCTTGGAGATACAGAAAGCTTTCAGCAGTCTAGAGTACTCGGAGCACAACCTTTCAATGGTATGGTCGTGTGTAGTAAGAGCTCCGAAGTAAGTTATAATTTGCCGGTTACCGTTGTGCTACACTTCTCAAAAGTGCTTTAAGGTGAAGGCAATGTGCTTTTTAGAATGTACGGATTTTTAAGCAATTTACTGTATGAGAAAAGACAGTAATTCCTCGTGGCATATTGAGCAGATTGGTGACTAAAAACTTGCGTGCATTAGACACCGAGAACTTAATAGCATGGCGAGCATTTTCATTTAAGGACAATCCGTGCTTAGTGCTTAGTAGATTTCATAAAATACGTTAAGATAAACTTGCTAACGTGAATGAAAGTATTTTACGCATACTGTGTTAAGATTAGCACGGTCTTAGAAGTGTACGTATAGAATACCAATGTTAAGAATATAGCAAAGTTTTGACAGTACTTCCACCTTTCACTAGAAAATTAAGACCTTTTCCCGATTCTTGGAATAGTTAAGTAGTATGATGCCTGGTGCGAATTGAAATACCGTAGGATTCCGCTCGGCTTTAATACCGCCGATCTGCTGCAGTGAGTTCACTGGTAGCTGCAGATAAAGGACGGAAGGAGCCGCGCCGCCGCAGTGTCTTCCCATTGGCTGCCTACAAGCTCTATCTAGTTGTTGTGTAAAACCACTTTCCCTAAAATATTGTGATCTGGACTAATCCGACTTTTTTTCTTTTTGTCTTCTGTGACAAATGTATGAAATCATCAACGCCTCATAACTAAGAACTTTTCTGTCATAGAGGCAGAAGAATGGATGATTTTAAATTTAAAATTTTTATGTACTGTAGTATTCTGTCAGATGAATATTTCTATGGGATCCACTGCTCCGCTTGCCACAAGACGAACCGACGCTTGCTCGTACTTTGTTCACTAAACGAGAGTGCGACAGGGCGAAGTGAAGGAAAACAGCATTAACCTGGGTCTCGTTCTCTTCTGCTCTATCTCTTATTGACGATGATATTGAACTGAATGTCTCTGGATGTCTGTTTCTGCAATCCGTAATGATTTTTGTAGAAAATCTTCCTCGATCTCGAAGAAGGTCGTAATGCGTGATCATAAAACATGTTCCACATTTCCAGAACCGAACGGAGTCAGTGATATAGGCCAATAACTATGTGTGTTTGTTGAAAACACGGTTGACCTGCCCTTTTTTCCAGCCACTTAGGGCCTTTCGTTGGCCAACTAACTACGAGAAGTTGCTGTTCAAAGAGGAGCTATGACCAGGACTCCATTCTTCGGCTGTGTATATTCCTGTGTGTGATTTCTGTTCTAAAGGTACTAGAAATTTGCGTACAGTAAACGTATCCCATGGCTCACCACATGTAAGTTCTCATAGCTCGGCGTGGTAGTAAGGAACTGGTGCGATTGAAAGTGGGCATTAATGTTAGACTGGAAAAGTTAATTTGAGCTATTGCTTCTTGGATTATTCACTTGTTAGTAAGTTGGCAACACCAGGGATCGTTTCAAAAACAGCAGCATTTTGCAAAAAAAAGAGGCTCTGAGCACTATGGGACTTAACTTCTGAGGTCATCAGTCCCCTAGAACACACATCCATGCCCGAGGCAGGATTCGAACTTGCGACCATAGCGGTAGCGCGGTTCCAGACTGTAGCTAATAGAACCGCTCGGCCACCCCAGCCGGCAGAATTTTGCACAAAAGCTACAAAATTCAGAGCTTAGCGCTGTGCGGTGAATAGAGGAACGAGTTTATTGGTATAGAGCCTTCCGACAACATACACCCAAAGCGAAAACTATGGGAACGGCAAAACTGCATGCGCCTCGGAGGGACATATTATTCCTCATCAGATGCCTCCCGTATTACAAGCATGGAGATGTCTACCGCCAACAGGATGAAACGGAAAAGTGTATCAAATGCAGAGGATGATGGTTGTTTCAGTAGACAACATTCTGTCAGCACGATACAATCATTGTCAGTCACTGCAGTGCAGAACTGCAGTACTATGGCGTTAATTTAACGAGTAAAATAAACTGACTTGGGAATGACAGAATGCAAGTGATGTGACAAAACAGTAATTGTCTCGACCTGAAACTACGATATCACCTGTCGGGCTTGAACTGTGACGTATTGGTGTTGTGGCGGGTGACGTCACACGTATGCGGAGCGTTGGTTTGTTTTCGTTAGGGACGTTTGTATTGTCACCTTATGCTGTGTTTGTAGTCTATATTGGATATATACATAGTGGTGTAAATTTTGATGGAATGAGCATGTTACTGGATCAACCAGTTTAGTTACTTAAGAGAAAGATGAGTTTACGGTCTTCTCCGCTTACGCTCCTAATCAACTAAAGTTTAAACGTTATCTTTGGTTGTCTTGGTAACGTGAGTACACAGTGGTTACAACTTATGTGAACTTCGGCACATATTTTTTTCAAAGGTGAGCCAACCTGTAATGTAATGAAATTAATAACTTAGCGAATACTAATGGTAATATTACGGAAATAAGGGACGCTGATAGGTCGACAATAAAGAAAAACGAATGTCTTCAGAAGATTATGGTAAATGAAGACTGGTTATTCTAACGTAAAGTGTGAAGAACGTGATGTTAGTAATTGCTACCAATGTACAAAGATGTAGCAGAACTAGTTGATTTGGGTTGCCTACAGAACGAAATCGCCAGATCCAGTTTAGCGCGTAACAACTCACACAAAAAGTATTTACTAGTAATTTCAGGGATTTTGCAATTTTCTGTTGAGCTGTATTGGTGAACACATGTTACTGCATTTTGTCTATCTCACAATATAAACCTTTCTGTATCAGTATTGGAGTATTCGTTGTTGTTACCACATTTCGTTAACTTTCGCGATATTTGCTACCTGTACTGGTATTACTTTTTCGCTTTCTATACTGATATTTCTTTTTGCTTTCTGTATTGGTGTCTGGCTTTTAAATTAGTTTATATTAATAGAGTGATATCTTCGATACCAGTTGAATTTATCTAATTTGATGCTTTACTTTTGCATTTTCGATGCAGACCTCTGCATGCTATTCTGCATCGTATTCTTCCGGTTGTTTTGTTTTGTATAAACCAGTATTTTTGTGGCTCTGTGACTTTTATTTGAGAATATAACTCCCCAGATTCCTTTTAAGGCCCAATATTTATTATTTCGAATTTTGAAGTTTCTGAATTGATTTTTATATTTTGGTTTTATAGGAACTGTTGAATATGACGTCCTAATCGCCATTTTTAAATCAAAGTTGTGTTGCATCTTGAGACTAGTGATGATGTTATTTATCAAAGTGGACGGGTGTTATCGAAGGCTCTCGTCTTCCCCAATAATTCACCATACTTGAGACACAGTGCTGTACCCCCGGCCGCGAGAGTTCGCCTCTGTTTGGTCTTAGGAGGGGAGGGGCGCACACAGCGCCGGCTGTCACCTCCACATGATATCACGCCTGCCACAGCTGTTATTCAGTTTAATAAAGACGTAATGCGTTTTTACGCCGCAGGCTGACAGTTGTTGGACGGGTGAAGTTATTACATCGGTTAAACGCTCGAGCGATGTGTTGTGATGCTGTAACGACATAACAACACAAGTTTTTGACCCAGATGTAAGCATTCCCATCATACAGTAGTAGGCAAGCATAAGTTCTCTACATTCTGTAATTTCCTGCAGGCGATATTATCGAGTGCGCTACTGCCAAGGCACCCATGTTGATTAGTTTGATTCTGTTTAGTGCGAAGATAACAGAATATCCTGTAGTAGTGAATCCTGTCGTAGGTGTTCTACAGATGAGCAGGATGAAGCCAGAGCATTGTCGACTTGGACTACTCTTACATGGGCTGAGTTACTTACGAGAGTGTTTAGTGTGGAAAGTCATTTAGACTTCTTATGGGAATTTTGTGGATTGTCACCGGGAGACGTGTGTGGAACTCTTTAAAAAACGACCAACGTTTATTTCCCGTCTTAATTATAGGACTATTCTACGAAATGTACGAAACTAGTACGATCAGGAAAAACACGTAGTTCGTTAGATGCCAACTGACGATACATCAGGGTATTATTTTGGTCCCTTCCTGGGTTAAAGAACACATGCAACAAGTCATTGTTACAGAAAGTTATTTAAGTACAATTACTGTTGGCGCTTACTTTGATTTTTGCAGTCTTATGTGTTATGTGATTGTTGTGAATTTTACAAAATGCAGTAGCTTTGTTGTTCACAGTTTGGCTTAGGAGGCCAAAAGATTCCTTGTGAGACACTCACAGTTTCTCTGAGAGATAGCTGCAGAGTATCCGACTATCGCAGTGGAGGATTGCTCCAAGCTGCAACTGATTTGGAAATTATTGTTTAGTTCGACATACTTTGACACTCGACAGCAAGGCCGGCCGGGGTGGCCGAGCGGTTCTAGGCGCTACAGTTGGAACCGCACCACCGCTACGGTCGCAGGTTCAAATCCTGTCCCGTGCGTGGATGTGTGTGATGTCCTTAGGTTAGATAGGTTTAAGTAGTTCTAAGTTCCAGGGGACTGATGGCCTTAGCAGTTAAGTCCCATAGTGCTCAGAGCCATTTGAACCATTTTTTTCGACATCAAGACGTCTCAACATTCCATTTGTTGTGATGGAAACAGGAACTATTTGCATTAAAAGTAGTTATATATGACTAGTTAACGAATAATAACTTACTATGCGTACATAGTGTTGTTAAGTAAAACTGCAACAGTATTCGTTACATGGGACTTTTTCAGATTCTAGTAAAATAATACAAATAAGTGTAGCCATTCTGAAACTAAGACCGTATTTGAGCTCATAAATCCAACAAAGAATGGTTCGCAAGCAGCACTGGGGCCTTCTCATATGACGAGATCTGACAGCTGCCATCTAACAACTTTGTGTCGAATTCACCTGAAACACCGCAAAAAGGGTAAAGTATCGTTATATGAATAACTACACCAGCAACAGAGATGTTCAAAAACTTTCACGAATTAGTAATTACAACCAGGAGATTTATCGATTTGCCTTGTGTTTATCCCCACTTACGAGTGAACCATGTCTTTGGTTTTATTTTAGATACTTCACTGCACATTCAAATGGCTGTAGTAACACTCTCATAGAATTTAAACTTTCGCTTAAGTTTTCTTCAGATTTCATTTTCATTTCGTTTCATTATCCTTCAGTTAATGTAAATCAACCGTTCACAAATTTAGCTAACTTTTACATCTTCAGAATATGAGATACCTATGTTCGTCCTTCCATTTAACAAAAGGGTCGTCCAGTACCTTTAAATTCTACGGCTTCGTGCGCTGTGTTATATTAACGTCACCAGTTTCCACTTTTGATGTAACAGATCAGAGTCCTTCCGATAGGTTCATCTACTCTCATGTAATGTTAGCAAACAGGGGGGATCGGTGAAGTTTTATTCCAACTGGACCTGAATATCATGTAGCCCACACATGTTTATAGTGGGGCTTATTAAATTTAAATTGTATCGAATGAAGAATTAGCTAAAATGCATCAGCTTATTTGCTGTGGTGGCAATATATTTAGAAAGTACGTTAAAATGGTACATACCAGCAATCTACTGAACGAAATCACAAGAATAAACACATTCAGGAGGTGTGTACCTAACTTTTTCGTAACTATTTGGAAGAGAGTTATTGAAATGTACAAGTCACAGTGCTGTTCAAGGTAGAATAAATGTGTGTGGAGTTGGAGACGATGTATGCTTGTATTTAGCAGTAGACGGTTTTGCTACCACATTATTCTGGAAAAAAATATATTCCGGTCTGGCAGACCTTCAGCACAGTGTAACCAAGTACATTCTGAAAGTTATTTAGAAAACTGTGACGAATACAATTCCCATTACTATTCCTTTATCATACTGCATAACACCGAGACATCTTAAAAAGAAAAATTATTTGTTGCACCGCATTTTGCTGCCATATCTGAATACTATCAAGTGCAGTACCGAACTACCTATTAATTTTATTTTATGTCACCTTATCCTAGTCTTTTGTGCTGTAGGCTGTGAGTTGTTACCTGACATTTCCATTTTTTATGTATTCCTTCTACTGTTAGCAGCTACTATGAACTACATTCTGCTTTATCATAGAGACTAGAAAATACTCCTTCTTTTACTACTGAATTTACATGTGTGTACCAAACTTTTTCGCCTTAAGGTACTAGGCATTTCAGAAGTCTATAATGTACAATATATTTCTAATCAGATTTATCTACGCATAATGTAAACTGCAACTTACTAAAAATGGTCCAAATATTAACAATGTCATAATGAAATCATTACTCGGTTTAAGTCACACATTCTGATTTCGTCATATTTACTATGCAACAAACATTCTCTGTATCACTTTTGCTTCTTTTGTGACTGCGTTATTATTTCACACAAAAGTCCTTAGAAACAACTAAAGTAAGTAACTTATCATTGTTATCTAACGAAGTACGTTAAAATTCTCCAAATATTATTGAACTATTTCATCATTTTTGAGGCAGCATTACTGTGTAATTTTCTTCGGGTTCAAGTTAACTGTACAGCAATGAATATGGGTAATACTTTAGACTGTGACAAAATCCTAGCGTCAAGGTGATCCAGACTTATGTGCTGCGCATCTGGCTCATGTCGTACCCCCATAAATCTCCCAAACGACTCTTCTTTAGTTTTGGTGAAATAAATAAAAAATGAAATAAAAACGTGCCTTCTGCAACAGCATTTTCCTCTGCAACATTAGCCCCGAAAGTAAATTTTAACGTCATAACAACTCATATTGCATAAGGGCCAAAGTATAAATAGCAGCGGTGATGAACTCTCTCTGAAATCTCAGTCGATCTTAAGGCACCATTAATTTCTTTGTTTACTCGTTTGAGGTTACATCCACATGCTAATCAATTGTTGTTTGCCAATACAGCTGAGTGAATTGCGACATCAGTTTGATTACACTAAGCATGCTTAGATTTATGTGTCCCACGCAAAGACACTCGCCATGCTTCTGTTATAAGCAGCATCTGAGTGTGTTTACATACCTACTACTTCATAAACAGATACACAGATAAACCAGAATGTTATGGCCGCTTATCTACTGTCGATATAAGTCCGTTCAGGCGATAGCAGCGACACATGGCGAGGAATGTGTGCTAGTCAGACAAACGCACGGTGCATGTTGTATATCACAAGGGCAAGAGCGTGATGGAATGGAGTGTGTTGAGCGGTTCGATGAACACAGTCCCGATTTCCAGTTGATGTGTTGGCTCTCCTATCTCGACACATCTAAACCCGATCGAAGACATCTGGGCATGTGGCGTCAGAGCTCTTGGCACCCCTCCCAGGAATTTAAGGATTTAGGTGACTTGTGTGTGCAGATGTGATGCCAGCTCCATCCACTGACCTACCAAGGCTTCACTGCAACCCTCCCACGACACGTCCACGTTGATACCCATGTCAGAGGTGGGCATACCGGCTGTTAGGTAGATGGTCATAATGTTGTAGCTGATCAGTGTAGTTTCTACGTTAAAGTATAGACAGTCGTTAATGAGTGAAAAATGTATGCTGATAGCTTCAAATGTTGATTACCTTTTAGTTCCTGCGTGGGTAGTGCCATATTACTTGTGGCTCACTGTGTTGAATAGTAGATGTCGGGATTCTGGAGACTACTTTGTTGTCCTTAGGAGCAGTGATTTGTAGTCACTCTAGTCTTTTGAGTGTTATCATTAATGTCATTGATTTTCCTACTCTTTTTAGAATTATACTTAGTGTCAATGATATTTCTGTTAAACGTAGTTGGCAAATGTTAATGTTGCACAAAACAGTTTCTTCCATATCCATCGACGGAGAGGTAATGACAGATGCAGCTCGCATCGGGGACAGACTCGAACGAGTTTTATTCCGAAGAACCTTCCATTTGTTTCCATTAATCTACTAAGAGGAACCACCGAAATGTAGATCTTGTTGGTCGGAAGAGAATATGAACCACAGTGAACCCCAATGCGAGTCGTCTACATTACCACAACGCCGCCTGTTGCAAATAAAACAAATAACGAGACTTGTTATATAATCAATCCAAAGGTTTATTCGATTGGTAACTGTGGTTTCAGGTGGTATTGGCCGCGGTATCGCGGTCGCACATTTTAGCAGGCAGACGGTCTTCTCCAGACGTCGCGTTGGTGGCCACGCGTCAGCACATTCAGCATCTGGCATGGCGGCTCTCAAGAGCTGCGCGATGTGATGTACAGACCTCCTAGGTGGGCGCGGAGGACACCGGAGTGATCTGCAGACAAATATAAATTTCTAAATTATAAACGTCGCCCTATTATGGTGAGTTGATATAACAATTGCAAAGGAAAGTGCTACATTATCATAGGACCACATGTTAATAAATGGTCATATTCTGTATCCATTGAAGGGATGGTTCTATCGCGCTAACTCATGAACCCTACAATACTAATTATCGCAAATATGAAAATTATCGACAGTGAATGTTTGCCTATTTACTCCTCCCGGAGTGTTATCTATTGTGGTGAAATGATTTACTAAATTATTGCATCATGATGGAAGATAGTTGTTACAAGGATCAGAATATTTGTCAGTTAGTCGATATCTCACGCAGACGCATGTATTATCCTCACCTGAACTATATTAATTAAGGAACGGAGAGAATTGTGGCTATTGCTAAATCCATTCATACCAAAATAGTAGAGTTTCTTAAAACAAGTTGTGTAAATGTTCAGTTCAAATTCGGAGAGCTTCAAGGATAAATACGGGACAGAAAAATAAACGATCACGCAGCATAAGAAATGGGATTAAAATACCAAGTATAATCGTGGGAGGCTGAAGGTGAAACTGCGCTGAGAACTTGATAACTGTTATGGGTGGGAGGGGACATAGGAGAACGTTTTCTGAAAGGCTCTCCCTCATCTGAAAGTGTAGGCAACGGTATTGTATGTACCATTGATTCTTGAGATTAAGTATATCCTACCAATACTAGAGATAAAAGATACGTGTGGCGCGAAAGGATTTTGTATCTGATCAGAGTTCACAATTAGTATAAAAGAACAGCAGACTATGGGTATCGAGAAAGTTTATGGGTCGACCAAAGAATTTTGTAGCCATGGTGATATATCTAAACTGACACCATTTCAGTTATATTAAAAATCGTAAAACTCTATACTCGAATAATATCTTGAAGATTCCCCTTCTGAAGGGAGCTACCATGTGATTATGAAACGAGAAATACACTTAGACACCAATATCTGTTGTCCTTTACACAGATCGAAGTACCACTCACCTTAACACCACCGCCTTAATCCTCCTCCTGCAGCCATCTCTGCAGCAACTCCACGAAAAAGGCGTCCAGTGTGAACTGACCTTCCTGTTGGAAAATATCTTATTACTTTCATGTTATCTAACACGTGAAGTGATTCAAAATTTGTGCTAGTTCCTGTCATATACAAGTATAACGAATTGTAACATTTACCACAAATTAGCACGGTTCAGGTATCGAAATTAAGAATATAGTAATTCAATTTAGTATCCAACTAACACAATTCGTTTCACATCTCAGATACTATTAATACTAACAAGTAACTAATATCCCATTATCTTTAACATTTTATGTTTACGACTGGTTAATGATGTGCTTCTGAGGTTATGCCGTGTTGTTGTTCCTGCTTTACAGTCAACATTTCAACAAGTGACCGAGCCATTTTCTTCAGATCGTGAGACGTTTCCTGACTGATATGAGTCAAGCAGAGAGTACATTACCGCAAAGTTCGCAGCACATGAAGTTGATGGCTGGGACGTCCGTTGAAGTATTGTGCACAAAATGAACACAACAATTCGGCCTAACACCCGGAAGCAGACCGGTAACTAGTACCATCTTCGAGAGTAAGTTATCATGTAATGAGAAAACGAAAAATTCACTTTGAAAACAAATGCTACTATTCCTGATACTGTTCGCATTTATACTAACCGGAGCAGGACGGACTTCTTCCTCTTCCTGCAGCCGCTTCTGCAGAATCTCCTCAAAAAACGAATCCAGGGTGAACTGACACTCCTGTAAGGAAAAGAACTTATTAGTTTGATTAGTCGTAGAGCATGCTTGGTAATTCAGAGATAGCGCTAGTTCTTTACATATACATGTGTTACAAATTCTTACATTTATTTCGAATTTTTGGCCTATAGGCAGTGATAGTGAGAATTCACTGACTATCGGTATTATCAGCTAGAAATCTGTTCTTCCGACATTCACTACCATTATCCTACGTATTATGAGTTGAACTGGAATGACAAAGGCCTACAATGCAACTTCTTGAGCCACGGTCTTTTTATTACGAGCTCCTCCTCGTTCTTTGTCTGTAAAGAAAATTAAATGGGACTGTAACAAGTTTTGCTAACAGTTCCTGTTTCTCTGTTCTCTGACTACACTGTACATTTCCTTTGGTCAGTCTCATATTAAACACGGTCAGCAGGAAAATGGTTGGGCAACCAGATGGTCTGCAATGTCGTCTTCAACCATTCGATCGCGTTGGCAGCATATTTAGTGCGCCTCTGCCCCTAGAATATTTTTCAGCATAATTCTTTTCAAATGGAGAGGGATGTTACCTTTCTCAAGCATCTCACATAGTTATTTGCTCAGTGTTAACAAAGACCACACCCAATTTACCGGAATGATAAATGGTTAGAATCAAACTGTCCATGCCTGATGTCAGTGTTAAGTTTAATGGGCTTCAATACAATTGTCAGAATTGTTTAAACAGCATTCAGGTTCGATTATCAACATTAGCTTACCTAATGCGACAAGTCCGGATATATTGTGGTAATAACACGGAGGAGAGGATCTGGGGCCAGTGAGATCCAGGGAAAAGAGCCAGCATAATGCAGCAAAGGAGCCCTTCAGGGAACACAGCGCGAGACACAGTGTGAGGCTTCCCTGCAGGTCAGAGAATATACGACTCTGACATGCTAAAGGCTTTTTCTAAGGGCATCATACTCAAGTTTTAGAATGACGACTATTGTGAACTGATGAGTGACTAGCATATCCCACTTCGCTCCAGTGATCAACAAATCCATCCATCCATCAGTGACATTCATTGCCGCCGGTATTTTGTATCTGATCACGATCCAGAAGAGCAGTATGCTAACCACATGCTCCCCCATACAGTGACGTCTATCATCTGACGATGACGAGGCGATCGATCGGTACCTTTGGAACTTCAGAGGTATGATTGGACGGAGTTAGGTAGTTAGGTGGTATTTTATATAATCGTCACAATCATCACTCGTGCAGAGATGCCTATCTAAGACGTGTTATTTACAATGACGTGTCACATGGGATGTTTATAGTAAAAAAAATATTCATTTACAGTAAATCGTGACAGTCTGACCGCGTTATGTACAATCAGTTTGCTCCCAGACTTTACTGCTTTGCGTGCTATGTCACTGCAATACAACGTGGCTCACCTTTACAGTACCCCGAACAGCGACCAAGTTGTTCTCCAGTCGCAGACCCTTGTCTTTTTCCCCTCCCAAACACCGGGAGAAAAACTTCTTCATGTGGCAGAACATTGCTGTAACGATAACAAACAGTACATTAGACATGACCAGACAGTGTCTACGAGTAAGTTTTGCATCAATGTCTCACAACTCGATCGCAAGAAAAAAGTGAATCGTGACGACATGTCTGTAACCTTAGCTTTTGTAAAAAAGCAGCTGCTTGCATCAAAAACGACATGTACAGTCTATATAATTGATTGAGCTTATACATTTTTTACTAGTCGAGAACTGATTATTTAATTTTGTGCCAGTAATTCGTAGAGCATGAATCAAAACAATAACAGTTATTCGAAGTTAAGCAATTTTCATGTTCATTAAGTGGTACTTTTACTCTGAAGAGAATAAATTTGTTTTGATAGCAACTAGCTGAAGGCTTATCTATTAGACTAAATTTAATTAGCAAGTCATTATAATACTAGAATAGTTTCAGATATACAGCTCCTTCGCCGGCCGGTGTGGCCGTGCGTTTCTAGGCGCTTCAGTCTGTAACCGCGTGACCGCTACGATCGCAGGTTCGAATTCTGCCTCGGACATGGATGTGTGTGATGTCCTTAGGTTAGTTAGGTTTACGTAGTTCTAAGTTCTAGGGGACTGATGACCACCGATGTTAAGTCCCATAGTGCTCAGAGCCATTTGAACTATTTTTTATACAGCTACTTCAGATATTACAACTTCAGATTTTGTCATCTATTACAGCATGATATGCGGAATATCTTCCCCTGGGGCAGGAACAAGAATTTGTTTTTTATGTGTGTTGGTGGTGGGATGAAGTTACTAATTAATAAACTACGCCACAATCTGATGGCAATACCTTCCGCGGTATATGACGAGAATACGATTTTTATGGCTATCCTTATTACCGAGTCAGAATATTCTCTCAGGGCTGCACTGTCCCTTCTTTGTGTCAGTCATGGAGAACCCTACATCTAAATTACACTTCATTGCCATGTGAGCCAAACAGTAAAGTGTACAACGTAATAACTATATCTGTGGTTGAAATTTACCCACCGATTTCTACATGAAGAAAACTTAAAAATAGCTTATAAACAGCTAATAGGTTTAACATTTGACAGTGCTCCAAGATATTAACTGTACTTCCTGAAGTGACAGGAAAAGATAATATTTTTGCTACAAATCCATGTCGACTCAGTATGACACTACACAGCCGGAACCTGTTTACAACTTTTCTTTTTCACCGATGGCAGAAGATAAAAGCATGAACCAACGATAGGACATACCGTATGTATGTGTAATCGAAAAGGAGAGTGATAGGTGACACCATTCTATTTGTGAAACTAAGCTATAAATTTGAGCATACATGATTTCAGCAGTTGAACATTGGCAAAAACTCAGTGAGGATATCTCTCTCTACAAGGCAAGCATTCTCGCAACTTTCTGAAGTTGCATTACATATTAAAAAAATGTACTGGAATGTAAATCGAGGACTGTTTTCCTTTTCCAGTTCAGTCTCATTACTAGTAACATGTTGCGAAGTCACATCACACTATTTCTTAATGCTACAGTATCCCGATACTTCTCCACTACATACATAGTCATCTAAAAGCTTATTCGATGTTCTAATTGCAGATGTATACTGAAAATAAATACGTGACAAATCAATGGCTCTTGCCTCTTGGTGAGTATAGTCTATATACCTCGCTTCTGAAACAGAGCGTTCGCTTCATTCAAAGCTTCTAAAGCTCCGCAAGAACTTGTTCCCGAAACACAAAATCCGACACTATAACGCCTGAATCAAAATTATAGAATCTTTTTCTCAAGAACTCAAGAAACTAATTCGTTTCGATTCTTCAACTACTCCAGAGAATACGGAAATCATTATTATGCAATGGTCCACCACAGTTAAGCTGATTTTTGTTAGCAAACCCTGCGATCAACATTAGGCTGCAACCTCGATAACTGCAGAGAACAACGTTGTACTGGAACGTCGATATCAATGGTTAAACAAGAACTGCAATGAAAATTTTGAGTAATTTGAATCTATGTAAGACGAAATAATCATGTTTTAGCACCGACAAATATGCAGCGGAGCCTTGATTGTTGAAAACGTCCGTACAGTTAATAAACTCACAAGTGATCTAACAGTTAACAATAATCGGAGATAGTGCTTTAATTTCCTTAAGCAACAGGAAAGTAAGAATCTCATATTATTGTGCCAAGTCAACTCTGTATAACTCTACACAGTTGTAACCAGATTCCTACGTATTTTCCTCTTCGCATACGGAAGATAATTCTAGCAGTACATCCCTGCAACGATCATAGGCAATATGTAAGTGTAATCGACGAAACAGGAATATCGGTTACACGGTTTTCATTGTGAAAGTAAAAATTAATGTAAATAGAGACCGCTCCGACTCTACCACAACAACCACAGAAAACTTTTCCTAACAGTCCGATTATATTATTGGAGAAGGCGATCACAAGATAGACTATTATGGTCGAAAACAAAAATAAAAAATATTTTGTAGCGGAGGCGTTGTGCAGCTTTAATGAATGTTAACAACTGTATTGTGTAGTAGACAGATACGACGGTACGTTTCATTAGGGACCATCGAATTTGGTCTAAAATCAGACCATCATCGGTCCCGAAAGCCGTCTCAGCTATGCTTTCGCGTATATTGCAATGGCAGTTATCAATCGTAGATAGCTCGACCATTGGTATTATCTGTATAGACATTACATTGGTAAAAATGTCTATGAAGTTAAATGGACATAATGGTCATGACAAGTTAATGTCAATGACGGAACACTGTACATCCGGAATTGCTATTCCTATTACGCAAGTTCATAGCTGAGACCGTTTTTAGGCTTGTTGACGGTCTGATCCTCGACCGAAACATACATTCTCTCATAAAATGTACCGTTATAGCTGTGATTGCATAATGCAGTTCTTTCGAAGAGCATATAAAATGGAAGTAACGTGACTGCTGCAGAAACTGACTGGGCAGAAAAAAAAGTAAAAGTTTATAAAGCTAAGATCATTATAACGAAAAAGTCGAATAATATCTTACACAAATTCCTCTAGAATAAACTCAACGGAAATATAACGAAAACACAAAATTTGATTCCATAAGTTAAAAAATTATGACTAACATTACTACTCGTTCCTCTCAGGACAACTTCTACAATGTACTTAGGTTCACGGCTAACACCACCGTAGACAGTTCTCCCATATTACAAAAATAGCTAAAGAATTGCATCAATCAACATGATAAAGATTATCATTAATCACTTCACTCACAAAAATTTATCTTCTGCTCTTAAGGTACTGCCTAACCTCACCATCGTATATCGTTCGAAATACAGAAAGAAACAGTTAAATATATGTCAGAAAAAAAGAAACAATAATCGCTAATAGTTTCTCCATTGATAATATAACCTGTGGCCTCAAGTTACCCCCTCCCCCCAATAAACAACACCATCGTATATCACGACAAATTTGGAATAAACAGCATATTTTACGAACTTTGTAAATTACAGTAGTAACTAACACAAACACAGATAGCATTTAATAACAGACTGCTTACACGCTCTGCAACGTAAAGTCATGACGTCAAGAGGACGTCATGGGTGAAACCACACGCATAGAATCTGAAAGAGCACTTGACAAAGTTGTCACTGTTGAACTAAGCTGTTAATTTGAGCATACGTGATGAAAGCACATAAACTCAAAAAATTAAGTGTAGAGGTCTAACTCTACAAGTAACCACCTGACGCTTGAAACCCCATAAAAAATTAAAACGAATTGCTATTTCACGTTATTACTGTTAAGAACTTCATATTCCGTAATCACACCACACTCCTCCACATGCTTCAATTTTCCAGTACTTCTCCACTAATACACATTCATTTATTAGCTTTTAAGATATTCTCACTCGAGATGATTGTGTATATTCAATAAATATACAAAGTTAAATCAATAGCTCATACCTACTGCGGGTACGAAGCAGCTGGCCTCTGAAGCCGGCGTTCGCTTCGCTGAGAGCTTCTAAAGCTCCTCAAGAACTTTAAAATGTTTCGCTAGATGTGCTCGAAACACAAAATGCAAGACTGCAATAATTAATTCACAACTGAAGCTCCTTACGCTCAATAACTCGCAGAACGAATTCGTATGGATACTTCGAGTACTCCAAAGAATACGGAAGTAATTGTTACACAACGGTCCACAAGGGATTACGTGAGATGGCATTGTTGTTCACATACCCCATATCCTCCCCTGGTAGCTGAGTGGTCAGCGCGACGAAAGTCATACCTAAAGACCCGAGTTCGATTCACGAATGTCTCAGGAGATCTTTCTCCGCTCAGGGACTGGGTGTTGCGTTGCCCTTATCATCGTTATTTCATCCCCATGGACACGCAAGTCTCCGAAGTGGCGTCAACTCAAAAGACTTGCACCAGTCGAATGGGAGGCCCTAGCCACACGGCATTTCCATTTTATCAGTAAACCGAAATCCCAGTAAAGCAATAACGTTTAGCAACGGGGATATAAATGTTAGACAACCACTGAAACAAAATATTATATAAGTCAATTGTACATTTCAACTTCTCATAAAATAGCATCGAAGCATAACGACGTCGAATGCTGATGCCCTCGATCCCGCTTTTAGTTATGTGTTGAAATGCTATGTCACGCGTAAAAATTGATTCCTTCAGCGCATGTGACTTCCACCAGATTCGACGTCCGTTTGTGTGATTCCACTAATTGTTTTCTAGTGTAGTGATTTTCTATATTGAAACCTGGTTGTCAAGGGAAGGCCGTAATCATTTACTATTGGTTGCCTTTAACAGTTACACACATTTATTATTAAAGAAGTAGTTCCATACTCAACAATAAATTAAAAAATTTCACCCTTCATTAAAGAAGGCATAAACGACAGTGTAAATAATAGTGTTTTCAGTGCGTTACAATTTAGCAAATCACCATAAAATCCTGATACTGATAACGTTTAAAAAGAAAAAAACAAGGCACTGTGATGATGACTGAAGGCCTTACACTCCAAGAAAGACAGTAAATTAAGAATGTTTAAGAATTCGCTGCAATTAGAACTTACAGGTATTGAGATATTAAACGTATGAGCCCACAAACACAGTAGAAGGTATCAGACGCCACGAATTGCAGAAAATAAGGTTTTAAGGCTTACTGCTAAAACAGAAATATCGAATTAATTTTTCAGAGCAAATGACCACAATCATGACTGAAAGCCTTACACGCCAGGAACGGCAATTATATAAAAAATTTAGAAACCTACTGTAAAACAGCAAATAAAAGCAAAGGTTAATTAAAAGAAACAAGCAATTGACTACGAAACAGGTGAAATAATATGATGGTAATCTTGTAACACAACCCTTACACTGATACAGTCTGGCCTGCAACGGAGGGTGGAAACCTACAAACAGCACCAACGCGAGCACCAGCACGGCTCATATACCCTCCGATTAATCTCCTCATCGCGAAAATGGAAGACTTGAAAATGCGACGTATCACATGCCTCATACATATTTTTATTGGCCTCGTCCATGTTTTTTACTACTTTGTTAATACAATCAAATTATAAATTGACCGAGTGTCCTTTTTGCACAGGGTGGTCCATTGATAGTGACTGGGCCAAATATCTCAAAAAATAAGCGTCAAACGAAAAAAAACTACAACATGCTGCCTTCAATGGTACTCTTCCGTTCTGGAACTTTTCCTTGAAGCCCAGGCGGAAGCATACTAGCCGGAAGGTAAGATGCTGCATAGATTCTCCGTAAGGTCACCAATGCGATGTCGAGGCAGGTGTGGAGGCAGTGGAAGGAGGAAGTCTCCTTGTCACCGAGTCCTGCCTGCTGTTTCGACGTCCTAGGCTACCAACTTCAGGTCAAGCTTGATCAGATCACAGCAGGAGCTTTTCGCAGCAGCTGGCGTCATACTAAATTACCCACGGAGCTGATGCAAATCGTAACTATAGGTACCTGTCGTTAGATAAGATTAGAAAAGTCTACATTTCAACAACATTGGTTTGTAGCATTATGTTACAGTCTGTTAAGCATAAAATCTCCTGCTCACTCTCCATTGCCACCGTACGCCTACCGTCATATCACTCAGTTATCCTTTCAAAGCGGACGTTCTACAATACAGTACCGTGCAGTGGAGAGCTTCATTCTTTATCACAATGCATCCATATTTCACGTTGAAATGCAACAAGTAATTTTTAACGTTCTGAAAGTAAGTATCAGTCTAGGCCACTGGGTTCTATCCGAGGTTTGTCAGAAGCATTTTTTTTTTTTTACATTTACCGCTTCTTTCAAGTTTGACAATGATTTCTGTTAATGTGATATATCCGAGGTTAGTTTATTGCTTGTATTCCATGTTAAACTGCAGAGCCAGCTGTAACAGACTCGCTAAATCAATTAAAAGAATGGAGGAAGCAACACTTCCAAACTACTACGGTGTTCGAACCAGCTTTCGTATTGATGATTCGAGTTTTACTATTACATTTATACATTACATTGATTATCCTTGTATACTTCAGTAATATTATTAAATACATTTGAGTGATTAGCTGAGTATACACTCCTTTCCCCTCAGAGCGAAGGAATAAAATTGCGCTAAACAAAATTTCCTTCTTTTTAGATTAAATAACACAATGGGATTTTGTGTTAGATTATACTCTGGAAAGCATAAAAAAAAATTTATTCCTTATCTTCTTTTTCCTAAAAACATTAAATCTGTCGTACAAGACATACTGTTGTTGTTGTTATGGTTTTCAGTCCGAAGATTAATTTGATGCTGCTCCCCCCCCCCCCCCTTCTCTCACATAGCTGCAAAACTACTGTAAATAGCATCCAGAAAAACCGGTTGTTGTCTCAGGAAGGGTCCTCTCAACCGATCCCAGATATATCCTGGTGTAAAACATGTGGAAACAAAATACATTATCTGTCGCCTAAAGGGACACTATTTTTTTTTCTCAGATGTCGAAGTCCGAAAGTTCATGTCATTGCTGCCAAAAGGCGGCAGTGTCTGACGACGCAATAAATGCATCAGTTTCTCTTTAAGTGGACCTGGACGTGCACGGGCTGCATTTTCATAGCTCGCTCTCAGTGCACATTACTCTTCATCTACAATGAATAACATTAACTCAAGCTGTATAAGGATATTTATTAAAATATCTCCTACAGTTTAAGAATTACAGTATTTTGCCTAATGGGTGTTTTTATAATACACTTACCATTCAGGTAACATTTTCGGTCCATCAGCAGTCTAATACCATTCAGACTGTGACAGACTGCTGTCAACTTTCACAGGAACACATTATGCCTCTCGTTTTGTAGTTTGGAGTATATCTGAGGAAATAGGAAAACCCTTATTGTACCACATTATTATTTTGTCTAAAATATACCGCTAAAATTATATACGGAATGACAAACATAGATCATTTCTGCGATGTATTACGCACAATACAAAGATGCTATACCATTCTTCACTTGAGGGAAACTTGGTGAACATGGATGAAACCATTGAGAAGTTAAATGTACGTAATGTTCTGAAAACGTAGTTTCGAGAAAATGAGAAAAGAATATTCACAGTGTTTTTGACGCACCGTATGCCTCTTTCAGAACATTCCAGCAGCATAATCTTCCTGGCCAGCTGCTTCTTTGTCATCTGTAGACTTCTTCAGGGGCCTTTTCCTTACACTGGCTTCCACAGCTTCAACTACTCGCTGACGATCTATGGCAGTCAGAGCAGCTATCCTATTATTTCCTGGCTGGATGCCTAATTTGTCCATTACTTTTATCCTGATGGTTACACCATCATTGAAACGCATGACAGCATCCATCGCAAACATTTTGAGTTCTGTCCATCCAACAAACACTGTTTTTGGCACTCGTTGCTACACGCAGATATTGAAACCCTCATTAGGGTTTTGCGTACGGCCATGTAGACATTTGCTGAGTAATTTTGTATCTGAAAGGTCCCTGCATATTGGCTTTATTGTTTCCATGACTGTGGCAGGCAAGACATGTATCTGGTGCTATTCCTTGCCTGTCGCATGAGCGTGGCTGGTTTGCAGACATTTGTTCAAAGAGCGTTTAAGACCAAATCAACAACTGTAGATAAAAAAAATTTTGTGAAACGGGATAAAATTGTCTTTCACATGGTGACAAGAATTGTTTTCGAAAATTTCAGAAATTTCTAGTCCATGTCCACTTAACAATTAGACATATCAAGTACAGTTTTTAAAGATTAAAGAAAATACGAGGCAACAAGAAGGAATTATACCAATGGCGCGGATATCAGTAGATGAGATGTTCATGTACAGACAAATTAAGGAGTCCCATTTCAAAAACTGAAGGGTTTATTCACGAGAGAGAGCTACACAAATTGAGCAAGTCTGTAAGAAAATTATCTATGTCTGGCGCTTATGCAAGTAGCTGTTCGGCTGACATTGATTGATAGACTTGTTGCATGTCGTCCAGAGGGATGTAGTGCCAAATTCGGTCCAATTGGTGCTATAGATGAGCAAAATTCAGAGTTGTTTGTAGGGCCCTGCCCATGTTGTTGTTGTTGTGGTCTTCAGTCCTGAGACTGGTTTGATGCAGCTCTCCATGCTACTCTATCGTGTGCAAGCTTCTTCGTCTCCCAGTACCTACTGCAGCCTACATCCTTCTGAATCTGCTTAGTGTATTCATCTCTTTGTCTCCCTCTACGATTTTTACCCTCCACGCTGCCCTCCAGCACTAAATTGGTGATCCGTTCATGCCTCAGAACATCTCCTACCAACCGATCCATTGTTCTAGTCAAGTTGTGCCACAAACTCCTCTTATCCCCAATTCTATTCAATACCTCCTCATTAGTTATGTGATCTACCCATCTAATCTTCAGCATTCTTCTGTAGCACCACATTTCGGAAGCTTCTATTCTCTTCTTGTCTAAAATATGTTTCACTTCCATACATGGCTACACTCCATACAAATACTTTTAGAAACGACTTCCTGACACTTAAATCTATACTCGATGTTAACAAATTTCTCTTCTGCAGAAACGCTTTCCATGCCATTGTCAGTCTACATTTTATATCCTCTCTACTTCGACCATCATCAGTAATTTTGCTCTCCAAATAGCAAAACTTCTTTACTACTTTAAGTGTCTCATTTCCTAATCTAATTTCCTCAGCATGACCCGACTTAATTCGACTACATTCCATTATCCTCGTTTTGCTTTTGTTGATGTTCGTCTTACACCCTCCTTGCAAGACACTATCCATTCCGTTCAACTGCTCTTCCAAGTCCTTTGCTGCCTCTGACAGAATACAATGTCATCGGCGAACATCGAAGTATTTATTTCTTCTCAATGGATTTTAATTCCTACTCCGCATTTTTCTTTTGTTTCCTATACTGCTTGTACAATATACAGATTGAATAGCATCGGGGAGATCTAAAACTCTGTCTCACTCCCTTCCCAACCACTGCTTCCCTTTCATGTCCCTCGACTCTTATAACTGCCATCTGGTTTCTGTACAAATTGTAAATAGCCTTTCGCTCCCTGTATTTTACCTCTGCCACCCTCAGAATTTGAAACAGAGTATTCCAATCAACATTGTCAAAAGCTTTCTCTAAATATACAAACGCTAGAAAGGTAGGTTTGCCTTTCCTTCATCTTTCTTCTAAAATAAGTTGTAAGGTCAGTATTGCCTCACGTGTTCCAGTATTTCTACGGAATCCAAACAGATCTTCCCCGACGGTGGCTTCTACCAGTTTTCCATTCGTCTGTGAAGAATTCGCGTTAATATTTTGCAGCTGTGACTGATTAAACTGATAGTTCGGTAATTTTCACATCTGTCAACAACTGCTTTCTTTGGGATTGGAATTATTATATTCTTCTTGAAGTCTGAGGGAATTTCACCTGTCTCATACATCTTCCTCACCAGATGGTAGAGTTTTGTCAGAACTGGCTCTTCCAAGGATGTCAGTAGTTCTAATGGAATGTTGTCTACTCCAGTGGCCTTGTTTCGACTGAGGTCTTTCAGTGCTCTGTCAAACTCTTCACGCAGTATCGTATCTCCCATTTCATCTTCACCTGGATCCTCTTCCATTTCCATAATATTGTCCTCAAGAACATCGGCCCTGTATAGACCCTGGATATACTCCGTCCACCTTTCCGCTTTCCCGTCTTTGCTTATAACTGGGTTTCCATCTGAGCTCTTGATATTCATGCAAGTGGTTCCCTTTTCTTCAAAAGTTTCTCTAATTTTCCTGTAGGCAGTATCTATCTTACCCCTAGGGAGATAAGCCTATACATCCTTACATTTGCCCTCTAGCCATCCCTGCTTAGCCATTTCGCACTTCCTGTCGATCTCATTTTTGAGAGGTTTCTATTTCTTTTTGCCTGCTTCATTTACTGCATTTTTATATTTTATCCTTTCATCGATTAAATTCAGTATCTCTTCTGTTACCCAAGGATTTCTACTAGCCTTCGTCTTTTTACCTACTTGATAGTCTGCTGCCTTCACTATTTTATCGCTCAAAGCTACCCATTTTTCCCCTACTGTATTTCTTTACCCCATTCCTGTCAACTGTTCCCTTATGCTCTCCCTGAAACTCTGTACAAC
This sequence comes from Schistocerca americana, assembly GCF_021461395.2. NCBI lineage: Eukaryota > Metazoa > Arthropoda > Insecta > Orthoptera > Acrididae > Schistocerca > Schistocerca americana. The sequence continues at coordinate 547,021,322 of NC_060124.1, read as the reverse complement.
CTCTGGTTCTTTCAGTTTATCCAGATCCCATCTCCTTAAATTCCCACCTTTTTGCAGTTTCTTCAGTTTCAATCTACAGTTCATAACCAATAGATTGTGGTCAGAGTCCACATCTGCCCCTGGAAATGTCATCCAATTTAAAACCTGGTTCCTAAATCTCTCTCTTACCATTATATAATCTATCTGCAACCTTGCAGTATCTTCAGGGTTCTTCCATGTATACAGCCTTCTTTCATGATTCTTGAACCAAATGTTAGCTATGATTAAGTTATGCTCTGTGCAAAATTCTACCAGACGGCTTCCTCTTTCATTTCTTAGCCCTAATCCCTATTCATCTACTACGTTTCCTTCTCTTCCTTTTCCTGCTCGCAAATTCCAGTCGCCCATGACTATTAAATTTTCGTCTCCCTTCACTAATTCAATAATTTCTTTTACCTCATCATATATTTCATCACTTTCTTCATCATCTGCAGAGGTAGTTGGCATATAAACTTGTACTACTGCAGTAGGCGTGAGCTCCGTGTCTATCTTGGCCACAATAATGCGTCCACTATGCTGTTTGTAGTAGCTTACCTGCACTCCTATTTTTTATTCATTATTGAACCTACTCCTGCATTACCCCTATTTGATTTTGTATTTATAACCCTGTATTCACATGACCAAAAGTCTTGTTCCTCCTGCCATCGAACTTCACTAATTCCCACTATATCTAACTTTAACCTATCCATTTCACTTTCTAAATTTTATAACCCACCTGACCGACTAAGGGATCTGACATTCCACGCTCCGATCCGTAGAACGCCAGTTTTCTTTCTCCCGCCCATAGAGCACCAAATGTTCTCAATAGCCGAGAGATCTGAAGACCTTTCTGACCAAGGTAGAGTATGGCAATCACGAAGACAGTTAGTAGATAACCTTCCAGTGTGTGGGTGGACATTATCTTGCTGAAATGCAAGTCCAAGATGCCTTGCCATGAAGGGCAAAAAATATCGTCGACGTAGCGCTCTGCTGTAAGGGTGCAGCGGATTACAACGGAAGTGGCCTTGCTATGAAATGAAATCTCACCCTAAGATATCATATCTGGTTGTTGGACTGTAAGGTGGCCAACAGTCACATTGGTAGCCCACTTTTATCTGGGGCGTCTTGAGATACATCGTGGCTGGTCATCGGGACTCAGCTAGAAGCCAGAATCATCACTGAAGACAATTCTGCTCCAGCCAACGCTCTCCCAGGCCGAATGTACCCAGCACACTACGAACCATCTTCTGGTTGTACATACGTCGATAGTAGTCGGCTTAAGGGGCGCCATGAAGTCAGACTTTCGTCTTTCTAGGTCACCCGTACTTGTAAACTCTGTGTTCGGCGATGGTCCGCTCATTTTTCCCAGTATCGTTGAATAGTTGCGTGGTTTCCTATTCATATGTCGATCGATTGGCCAATTACTCCAACCAGCTTCTTTGAACTCAACTACATTTCTTCTTTCAAATACTGTCATCTGCTGACATTGTCCACGAGTCTGTTTGCAAGGCATAGTTACTGTCAAACTGAGTACACGGAATGAAATCCTCAAGTACTTTGTGCGCTGGTATCATCATGACCCCTGTTAACTATTCTTGCCAGGTGTGCGGTGACATTGTGCTCCAGCAGTCACACATTCATTCATCGGTCGCCGAAGCTTGCAGTTCTTCATTAACCTTCGATACCTCTGTGAATAACCATATGTGACCAATTTGAGTCGTTTTCGTGTCTTAGACTGTATATTAGATGTTATGAACGAAAGAGAAGCGGAATTCTTATAATAAACGTTTAGAATCAGAAATGTGTGCTAGTTACCATCTACGACTCACTGAAAATGGTTATTTTAAAGCATTCAGTTAGGCTGGTTTTCAGTCGTATTACAATGATCATGTCATCGTTGTGTACATGAAATACCTTTATGACGACCTGAACTCTGATGAGGACACTTATAATAATGTGTCTGAATTTTGGTGTAGGAACAGCTGCCATCTCCGTCAAATAATGAAACCAGATACGTTAGTGGTATTGGACGTTGAAGTTTGGATCAAAGTAGCCTTTCTAACTCATATCAACAGTAGTCCATTGGGTGCAGGTTGGACGTTGCACAGACCAATCGATTTCTGCCATGGTACATAAAACAGCTAAAACACAAGACATAGTAGAAAACATTGGATATCAAAGGAGATATTGGACATATTTGATTAAACAAAAAAATATAAAAATGCCGAAAATGAAGTAAGCAAAAGGGAATAAAGACGTCTAAGGAATGAGACGGACAGAAAGTGTAAAATGGGTAGGTTGGAATGACTAGAGAACAAATGCAAGCCCATAGAAACATGTATAACTAGGGGAAAGGTAGATGCTGCCTATAAGAAAATGAAAGAGAGCTTTGAATATAAGAAAACCAGCTGCATGAAATCGAGAGCTCAGATGGGAAGGCAAGGAAGGGAAACCTGAAAGGTGGAAGGAGTATATGGACATCTACATGTACATGCATACTCTGCCAATCACATTTAAGTGCCTGGCAGAGGGTTCAACAAACCACATTCACAATTCTCTATTATTCCAATCTCGTATAGCGCGCGGAAAGAATGAACACCTATATCTTTCCGTACGAGCTCTGACTTCTCTTATTTTATTGTGGTGATCGTTCCTCCCGATGTAGGTCTGTGTCAACAAAATATTTTTGCATTCGAAGGAGAAAGTTGGTGATTGGAATTTCGTGAGAAGGTTCCGTCGGAATGAAAAACGCTTTTCTTTTAATGATTTCCAGCCTAAACCCTGTATCATTTCTGTGACACTCTCTCCCACATTTTGCGATAATACAAAACGTGCTGCCTTCCTTTGAACATTTTCGATGTACTACGTCCATCCTATCTGGTAAGGATCCCACACCGTGGATCAGTATTCTGAAAGAGGACAGACAAGTGTAGTGTAGGCAGTCTCCTTAGTAGGGCTGTGTCTTTCCAATGAAACGCAGTCTTTGGTTAGCCTTCCCCACATTTTCTATGTGTTCTTTCCAATTTAAGATGTTCGTAATTGTAATTCCTACGCTTTTAGATTATACTGATTTATAGTGAAACCGAAGTTTAACGAGTTCCTTTTAGCACTCATGTGGATGACCTCACACTTTTCGTTATTTAGGGTCAACTGCCACTTTTCGTACCATTGAGATATTTTTTCTTCTAAATCGTTTTGCAGTTTGTTTTTGTCTTCTGATGACTTTATTAGTTGATAAACGACAGCGTCATCTGCAAACAACCGAAGACATCTTCTCAGATGGTCTCCAAAATCGTTAACGTAGATAAGGAACAGCAATGGGCCTATAATACTACGATAGGGAACGCCAGAAATCACTTCTGTTTTATTCGATGACGTTCCGTCAGTTAATACGAACTGTGACCTCTCTGACAGGAAATCACAAATCCAGTCACATGACTGACACGATATTCCATAAGCACGCAATGTCACTACGTGTCGCTTGTGAGGTACAGTGTCAAAAGCCTTAAGGAAATCCAGAAATACGGAATCGATCTGAAATCCCTTGTCAATAGCACTCAGCACTTCATGGGAATAAAGAGCTAGTAGTATTTCACAGCAACGATGTTTCCTAAGCACTTGTTGACTGTGTGTTACTAAATCGTTTCCTTCAAAGTAATTCATAATGTTCGAACACAATATATGTTCTAAAATCCTGCTGCATATCGACGTTAACCTAATGAGCCTGTAATTTAGTGGATTACTCCTACTACCTTTCTTGATTATTGATGTGACCTGTGCAACTTTCCGGTCTTTGGGTACGGATCTTCCGTTGAGCTAACGGTTGTATATGATTGTTAAGTATGGAGCTAATAGATCAGCATACTCCGAAAGGAACATAGCTGGTATACAGGCTGGGCCAGAAGACTTGCTTTTATTAAGTGATTTAAGTAGTCCACTACTCCGAGGATATTTACTTCTACGTTACTCATGTTGGCAGCTGTTCTCGATTCGAATTCTGGAATATTTACTTAGTATTTTTTGTGAAGGTATTTCGGAAGGCTGTGTTTAGTAACTCTGTTTGGCAGCACTGACTTCGACAGTATCTCCATTTGCTATCGCGCAGGGAAGGCATTGATTGTTTCTTGCCGTTAACATACTTCACATCTGACCAGAATCTTTTAGGATTTTCTGCCAGGTTTCGAGACAAAGTTTCTGTAACAGATCACCAATCTTGGAGATTTTGCGCCTTTTCATATTTGCCATGTTTCTTTCGTTGTTTGTGCAATAGTGTTCCATCCCGTTTTGGGTACCAAGGAGTATCAGCTCCATCGTTTGTTAATTTATTTGGTATAAACCTTTCAATTGCTGCCGATGCTATTTTTTGAATTTAAGCCAGATGTGGTCTACACTTATATTATTAATTTGGAATGAGTGGAGATTGTCTCTCAGGAAGGCGTCAAGTGAATTTTTACCTGCTTTCTTGAATAGGTAAATTTTTCGCTTATTTTTCGAGAATTTGGGGATTGCAATATTCAGTTTCGCCACGACGACCCTGTGTTCAGTAATCTCTGAATCGGTTTTGATGCTCGTTATTAACTCAGGATTATTTGTTGCTAAGAGGTCAAGTGTGTTTTTACAACTATTCACGTGGTCTCATGAACTAACTGCTCGAAATAATTTTCAGAAAATGAGTTTAGGACAATTTATGATGATATCTTATGCGTACCTCTGGAATAAAACTCATATTTTCAACAAACATATTGAGGGTAAATTAAAGTCATCACCAACTATTATCGTATGAGTCGGGTAAGTGTTTGAAATCAAATTCAAGTTTTCTTTGAACCTTTCAGCGACTGTATAATCTGAACTGGGAGGTCGCTAAAAGGATCCAGTTATTATTTTATTCCGGTTGCCAACGATGACCTCTTCCCAAACTAACTCACAGGAAGGAACCGCCCAGTCCATGCCACATAGCCCCTGCTACCTGTGTGGCCGCCTCCTGCTTATAGAGGACACCTGACCTCTTTAGTAGAACCCGAAACACAACCACTCTTTGCCGCAAGTCGTGGAATCTGCAGCCTACACGGTCGCAGAACCGTCGGAGCCTCTGATTCAGACCCTCCACTCGGCTCTGTACCAGAAGTCCGCAATCGGTTCTGTCGACTATGCTGCAAACGGTCACCTATGCTTTCATCTTGGAAGCAAGACTGGCAGCCTTTACCACTTATGTTAGGCGCTCAAAACCAGAGAGACTCTCTTCTGATTGAATGTGACACACATCATTGGTACCGACGTGAGCAACCACCTGCAGTTGGCTGCACCCTGTGCTCATCATGGCATCTGCGAGGACGCTTTCCACATCTGGAATGACTCCACCCGGTATGCACACGGAGTGCACATTGGTTTTCTTATCCTCCTTGTCAGCCAAGTCCCTGAGCGGCCCCATAAGGCGCCTAACGTTCGAGCTAACAACTACCAATAATCCCACCCTCTGCGACTGCCCGCATCTTGCAGGCTGAGTGGTTTCCTGTGATACAGGACAGACGAGAGCATCTGGCTCAACGACAGTGTAAGCCATTGACAGCACCTGGAGCCTGTTTGTCAGACAGACTGGGTAAGCCTTACGTGCGGCCGCCTGGGAAGTTTTTCTCCGCCTGCAACGTCCTGGGGCGACCTCCCACTCGACCACAGGTGAGGGGTCAGCCTCAGTGCGAGCAGTAAGTGGGTTGGTCACCGGTGAGGACCGTGCTGGACGTCCGTTGGACCCCCACGGCCGGTCCACAACAGAGGTGGCCATCCACTGCAGCCTCAAGCTGTGTAACCGAAGTCATCACAGCCTTAAGCTGAGAGCGAACTATCACCAACTCGACTCGCAGCCCCATACAACAATCGCAGTCCCTGTCCATACCAAAGACCGTGGAAAAGTAAACGATGCAGATAAACAAACTATCGGCAGGTGCTCCGCAAATCTACTGTAGACCCTGACGAAAACGCACGAACTGTGTCTAGTAATACGCAGATATTCAGAAACCTAACTACCGAAGCACTCTGGTGAAACTAAATATAGGCACTTTCAATACGTCACAAAATCGGTTTACTTTGTGACGCAAACGAAAACGCGAGAACTGGGCCTATTAGATATTAAAATTTAACGCAGAAGCCAAAACTAAACTATTAATCAGTTACTTCCCTGTTGCTGCATCTGTCGGATATGGCGAGAAGACTTTGACACAGCACTGGAAGATCTAAGTCGACACACGGGCCATGGAGTTGACGACATTCCGTGTGTGCTTCTAACATCCTCCGGATAGTCAGCCGTGACTTAACTACTCCATCTCCTATGCAAGAAACATGAGACAGAGAAAATAACTTCACACTTCAAGAACAATTCAATAATTCCAATCCCAAAGGCTGCAGGTGCTGAAAGGTTGAATGTTACCGTATAATCGGCTTAATAACACACGATTGCAAAATATTGACACAAAATATTTAGAGAAGAATCTAGAAACTAGATGTCGACCTCGGGAAATATCAGATTGGTTTCCGCAGAAGTCTAGGAACACGCGAGATAATACTTACGCTATGACTTACCTTAGAATACAGGTAAAGGGAAGGCCAACTTTTGTTTATAGCTCCTGTATACTTAAAAAATGCTTTTGTCAGTGTTGGCTGTCATATACTCTTTGAAATTCTGAAGGTAATGGAGGTAAAGTAGAGGGACCCAGGGCTTATTTACAGCTTGCACAGAAACCAAATGGCAGCAGATGGGTATGAAAGGGAAACAGTGGCAGAGAAAGGGAGGAGACAGCGTTGTAGCATATCCCTGGTGTTATTCAATCCGTACGTTAAGGAGACTGTAAATGAAGTCAAGGAGAAATTTGTTGAAGGACTTACAGCTCAGGGAGAAAAAGTTCCAAGTATGCTGCTAACAGTGAACTTTTCTCAGATCCGGGAAAGGTCTTGGAAAAGCAATTGAATGGATGGGCAATGTGTTAGAAGTTGGATGTAAGATGAACATCAAGAAAAGCAACACAAGTGTAATGGAATGCAGGAGACTTAATTCAGGGCATGCTGAGGGAAGTAGGAACTGAGTTACTTAAAGTAGTAGATGACTTTTACTATTATGACAGTGATATAACTGATTATGACCAAAGAAGGAAGGATATGAAATATATACCGGCAATGTTAATAAAAGGGTTTCTGGAGAAGAGAAATTTGTTAATACCGATTGTAGATTTAAATGCTGAAAGTCTCTTCTGATAGTTTTTGTCTGGAATGTAGCCATGTACGAAAATGAACCGTGGACATAAACTGTTCACACAAGAAGGGAATAGCGCCTTTGAAATGTGTCACTGTAGCATAACGCTGAACATTAAATGGGTAGATCACGTAACTAATGAGGAACTACTGAACATAAATTGGGAGAAAAGAAATATGTGTCACAACTTGACTAAAAGGAGGAAGAGCTTGACAGGACATATTCTGAAAAGTTGAGTAAAAATTAGTGTAGGAAACCAAGAGATGAATACGGGTACCAAGTATGTAAGTTGCAGTGGTTGTTCTAAGATGCAGACGCTTGCCCAAGATAGAGTACCGTGGAAACCCACATCAAACGAGTTTTCGGACTGCAGACCGCAACAGCAACAATTTTGCCTATGCATTTACGTTCATACAGAACACCACAAGCCACCTTATGGTGGCCCGTACCATGCTCAATTACCAGATGTTTCATGTAATGTTCCATTCGCAAACTGAGCTGGGGAAAATAGACTATCAATGTGCCTCTGTACGAGCCCTAATTTATCTTGTCTTCGCGGTCCGTACGCGTAATGCACATTTGTGGCAGTAGAATCGTTCTCAGTCAGTTGTAAATGTCTGTTCTCTAAATTGTCTCGTAAGTGTTTGGTGAAACGAACGTCGTCTTCCCTTAGGAATTCCCATTGCGTTTACAAAACATCTCTGTAACACTTGCCAGTTGATCGAATCTATCGACAACAAATCTAGCAGCAAGACTCTGGACTTCTTCGATGGTTTCGTTTAATGCGAGCGGCTGAGTTTCCCAAATACTCGAGCAATACACAAGAACTGGTCACTCTTCTGTTCTACTCACAGTCTCCTTTCTAGAAGAGCTACGCTTTCCTAATACTGTCTCAGTAAACAAAAGCCTTCCCTACTGCAGTCCTTAAATGCTTGTTATATTTCATTTCGCTTTGCAACAATTCGCCTACATATTTAACCCACGCGATTGTGTCAAGTAGGTCAACATAAATTCCAGTTTAGTTTAATTGAATTTATTGCAAAGATTTTTAGACCTGTTATCTGGAAACTCTAACAGGTCGTACATATTCGTTAATCATGGAGACATACAACGTTTTAAGTTACGTAGGTAGTAGCAAATCATGTTGACAGCAACCTTCGGTGATACTAATGTAGAAATAAAGCCGGATATTTGAAAGATAATAATAAGTTTACATAATCAACTTTAAATAAAGGGTATTAACTGAGGATCGAAGTGAATGACTTCCATCTTATATTACAAGATACGTTACTAGCAGCCTTGGAAGAGCTTGAGGTTTTTCGATTAACTCCAACTTTACTTACTTCCAAACCTACTCTTGCTACACTATTCTATATCGCTAACAGTGGTATGTGTGTGTTTCGGCAGTCCTCGATTCTACGCATACGCATGTGGGTGGCCTTTGCATTCTTTCTCTTCTATCCTTTTTACTTTTCTGTAATTGTTTGCATATCGTAGTCTAACTGTCTGCAGTCTCTCTCTACCTGAAAAAAAGAGACTCTCAGAACGACATGACCAGCCGAACCTTCCTTTCCACATTCACAGACTGATGTGTTGCTACGTCCCAGTTGAAGCACATGGTTTAGGTATGGATCGCGACCTGTTAACAGCTGCATCATACCTCGAGTAGGCGCAGCGTCGCACAGTTTGGGCCTGTTCCTAGTGCTTGGTATTACGTTATAAACACCCCTTGCCGTACTGCTAGTGTCCCAGTCAGACTACCAATCATCTAAATTCTGGGCTCTTAAATGTCGTTTATTAAAAATCTGTGTTCCGGTTCCAAATGGTTCAAATGGCTATGTGCACTATGGGACTTAACATCTCAAGTCACCAGTCCCCTTGAACTTAGAAACTACTTAAAACTAACTAACCTAAGGACATCACACACATCCATGCCCGATGCAGCATCCGAACCTGCGACCATAACGGTCGCGTGCTTCCAGACTGAAGCACCTAGAACCGCTCGGCCACTATGTGTTCCTGTGATTTCATACACGTAATCATATTGCTCACGGTCCGTCCAAAAGATTGCTGACCTGTAACGTAGTACGATATCCATCCGGCATATCCCGAGGATTACCAGTAAACCTCCAATCGGTACAAAAGCCCCCTGTGATCCTCAGAATACCCTCCGCTGAATTCGTCTCATATTGTTTTGTAGCTGCCTAATCTAAGACGAGGTGCCCAGCCGCTGGCAGCGAAGTCGACTATGGCGTTGAAGATAGCTTCGTAGTATCATCGCACCACACGCAACGGTAATTTATCGTCAGCACTGCCGGCACGGACAATCTTGTGTATAATTATGGCCACTTTCTGAGTAACAGATTTTACGTATTCTACAATGTTTCTTTTCTCGTTTAGAACAGTGCCTAAATATTTATAAACAGTGCTGCCTCAAACAAATATTCCTTCAAACGTCAGGGAACGATTTCTGCCAAGAGAAAGCATTCCTTTCTCAAACGTGTATCTGGTTTTATAAACACCTACACTTAGTTTGTTCCTCTTACAACAATGCTGCATCCGAATAAGCACATGTTTCTTCTTTTCCTCCAGTCTCCCCCTGGAGTATAGAATCAACTACTAGTATGTCATCTGGTTATGCTACAACAGCTACAATAACATATAACCTGTATTGTAGATGTAATATGGGTTCAGTACCAAGATCCCAGAACAATGGACCACTTATGGAGCCTTGAGGACAGCCTTGGTAACCTTTTTGATTACCTTTCTCTGCTCCGCAAGCCATGGACGCTACAGTGATTTAAAAAGCCCTTGTACACACATTTTCGGACCCTGAGAGCTATAAGGCATACGAACGTCGCAGGTCACCAAAGACTGTCAAATTCTCCTGCAGTGTCAGTCATTGGCGTGACTGCAAACTTCGCTGTCGAATTTTCTACACTCTGAAGAAATCTATTAATCGCTTCACCTATAGACTTTTCTAAAGCCATATTGACACTGGTTGAGACGCAAGAGCTCTCTGCGCGCCTGCAACTGTTCACAGCGCAGACGTTGCTGAACTTTGGCCGAGACGTTTAATAAGCAAACAGGGCCATAACTTTTCGGTGATGCCGCTTTTTTATCGTTCCTATTTCGTTCATTACTGGTTTAGCTGGTTTCCATATTTCCCGGATCCTACCTATTCGTAAAGCCTCGTATTGGAATGCTGTTAAATCTAACACTATCTGTGGACCTACCATCGGCAGGGCTTCAGAGTATACGCCATCCAGACCAGGTGCGTTTGCAGTTTTGAGCTTCTTAATTGCGACAGCAATTTCTCCTTGACCAGACCGTATCACCAACATCTGATTGTCACATTCGTTATTTACTGCATTTATAAGTTGTGCGTGTATCTCAGCGTCTGTGTTATCGTCAGGAGGCAGGGCAGTTAGCAGATATTCTGGTGACTTACTCCGTCCTGTCGTCATTGAGCTATCCACCTTACGAATTTTTTAATTGGTCTTGCCTCTTTAGTCCATATATGACAGCTATTCTGAGGTATTTTACGGTTGTTATTGTATCCAATGTTTTATTGCCAAACTCATAACCTATGCACGTGCAGGACATTACATTTATTTACTTGCAGTGTCAACTAGACCAATCGTGAACTGTTGGCATATCTACCCGCGTTTCGATAGGGTTGTCTGTTGTTGCAACCTTCCTGTAGACAACAGCTTCGTCTGACAACCGCCAAGGACAGCTTACGACGTTATCCTCTACGTCATTTACATACAGAGAATTGCAATCATTAATAGCCCTGTAGAGCTCCCCTGGGCTACATCTATCGATTTTTTCCCTTTAAGTTACAACTCTTATTACTGATTGCTAGAACGTCCTGAAACCAGCCATTTTATCTGCTACTCGATAAGCTTTTATCAATGGCGTTTCGCGCAGATTTTTCTAGGGTTTCACTGGAAGGTTGTCTACAAAGTTTCAAATGACTAAAACACATGGTTTAATAATAGTAAAAAAGAACTACTCTACGGAAATACATTTATTTTACAATTGACTTTGTCTCCAATAATCCATTCTCCGCTCATTATGATCAGAGATTCTGTCAGTGAAGCATTCATTCAATTCATTGAATTCTACAATGCTGCTGACAATGTCCTTCTCGATTGAGAGCGCTGCTACTGCTCTTAGCAGCTGCTGACTCACAGCACGAAGCAGAAAACCTTCAGGTCCGCGTCAGACGATGTCGCCAGTATGGTAACAGTCACTTTCAGGAGTTTCGTTGTCTGAGTACAATATTTCTGCAAATCATTTAAGAATAGGGATTCCAGAAATTTCTAAACTCATTCCTCGTGTTTGATATCAGAACTTTTGTTCTCAGTTTATTGCCTACAAGGATGGGATTTATTTTGCAAGACGCCTGTAGCAATGTTTGCAGAAAGTGACCTGCATACAACACACACTTTTCGGAATTAAATAAATTTTCAGCTACTACATATCTGGTAAATTAAAAGCTTTCAGCAACTTGAGCGACAATGTTATCTCACACATCTTTCGAAAAGCCGTTATTTAATTCATTTTCCTGTCCATATCTCTGTGCAAGCTGCAGCATCTCTCTGCATGTGGAAATCATGTCAGATACGTTAGCTCGATTATATTTTTGCGGTCTTCTACCCCTTGTTGTACACACAGTGGCTCAACTATTCATTTTTGTAATTGGCTGTACAATGCTGCATGATTGTAAATACAGACAACCAAAATTGAAATGCTGGTGCCTTCATTTCAGACGTTGCACTGTTGCTGAAATAATTATAGTGGTTTGTCGAGATGGAATCTCAGTTTTCTCCAGGCATTCTACAAGTCACTATTTTCATACACAACTTGCACAGTTGTTGATTTAAAATTCCACCTTGAGTAGGAAACATGGCAGACTTTCTTACTCAGTATGTCAATCACACACTGTGAAGAATGTAGGAAAAACTAAGAATCTCACTAAAGTCAACGAAATATCTTCTAACGTCCCTATTTGCCTCTCTGCATAGGTTAAAATCAGATCCTGCGTTTCGGCATAAAAGCGAACTACATAGGCAAGTTCAAAATGTTTAATCAGAAGACTCTGTGCACCTGAAAGACGACCACTCATGACACCTGTGCAATTGTAGCTCTGAGAAATAACTATACTGTGATTTCTCTAAGCGATTATCCGAAAGGTTTTGAACTCTGTTCGCGAGGTGTCTTGAATGTCAAAGACAGTGCTATAGATACCACGTTAGAGGAAAAATATCAGACTATTATGATAAAAAGTGAAATTGTGGAAATCTCACTGTCGTACCTGCGCTAACTGAAACGGAATCAGTGACAGCAGTTTTCGTTTTTGCTCTGACATAGTAAAAATCCATCATACAAGAAAGAATAAAATTTTGAATATGTTTTCATGTGCCTTTGAAAACAGCAGCCTTCTAAAGATGATCGTTACTTACAGTATCAGGTCCAGCAGTGAAACCTAAATGAAATCTAGAAGTCATTGGGAAATACCTGGATTTGATGAGTTGCTGCATCCATAATTTCCAAGAAGTGCAAGCTCAGAAACACAATAAACTACAACAGATCACAGAGTGTGTAACGATATTGGCGAATCTGATCATTGTGCCTAGAACCTGTGTATCGGGAGAATGACTGATGCATGCACAGTGACAGATGGTCTGGAAGCGGGTTCATTCGGGTACGTAGTTCCAATTTTCATCCACCAGAGAACAGTAGTGCACAGACACATTCAAGAAACAGGTCAAGAGCACGTTTTTGCGAATTATTCTGTTTATTTCCTGAAGCCCTTTTGTTTATTTATCTCTGTACAGTTTTGTATATGCTTTTAGTAGTGTCAGTGATGCGCGAATGTGTTCTAAAGTAAACATGTAGATCACTGCTCTACTGAAGGACGTTGTACGATGGGGAATTTTTTAATATAATACGTCAAGTAAGTTTATGGTAAAAGGAAAGCTAATTCGAGTGCAAATGAAAATATTTAATAACTTAAAGTATAAACAAAATATCAGAATGCTAAATATTTATTTCGGGAAAAAGTACAGTTCGAAAGCATGTTATTTTTTGATTGATTGGTCATGAAAAGCGCGGACTAACAAGAGAGAATAATGTTTTTCTATTGGCCTTAAAGAAAACTGACCAATCAGAACAGAGTATTCTTCGTTCCTCATTTCTCTTGGAGATACAGAAAGCTTTCAGCAGTCTAGAGTACTCGGAGCACAACCTTTCAATGGTATGGTCGTGTGTAGTAAGAGCTCCGAAGTAAGTTATAATTTGCCGGTTACCGTTGTGCTACACTTCTCAAAAGTGCTTTAAGGTGAAGGCAATGTGCTTTTTAGAATGTACGGATTTTTAAGCAATTTACTGTATGAGAAAAGACAGTAATTCCTCGTGGCATATTGAGCAGATTGGTGACTAAAAACTTGCGTGCATTAGACACCGAGAACTTAATAGCATGGCGAGCATTTTCATTTAAGGACAATCCGTGCTTAGTGCTTAGTAGATTTCATAAAATACGTTAAGATAAACTTGCTAACGTGAATGAAAGTATTTTACGCATACTGTGTTAAGATTAGCACGGTCTTAGAAGTGTACGTATAGAATACCAATGTTAAGAATATAGCAAAGTTTTGACAGTACTTCCACCTTTCACTAGAAAATTAAGACCTTTTCCCGATTCTTGGAATAGTTAAGTAGTATGATGCCTGGTGCGAATTGAAATACCGTAGGATTCCGCTCGGCTTTAATACCGCCGATCTGCTGCAGTGAGTTCACTGGTAGCTGCAGATAAAGGACGGAAGGAGCCGCGCCGCCGCAGTGTCTTCCCATTGGCTGCCTACAAGCTCTATCTAGTTGTTGTGTAAAACCACTTTCCCTAAAATATTGTGATCTGGACTAATCCGACTTTTTTTCTTTTTGTCTTCTGTGACAAATGTATGAAATCATCAACGCCTCATAACTAAGAACTTTTCTGTCATAGAGGCAGAAGAATGGATGATTTTAAATTTAAAATTTTTATGTACTGTAGTATTCTGTCAGATGAATATTTCTATGGGATCCACTGCTCCGCTTGCCACAAGACGAACCGACGCTTGCTCGTACTTTGTTCACTAAACGAGAGTGCGACAGGGCGAAGTGAAGGAAAACAGCATTAACCTGGGTCTCGTTCTCTTCTGCTCTATCTCTTATTGACGATGATATTGAACTGAATGTCTCTGGATGTCTGTTTCTGCAATCCGTAATGATTTTTGTAGAAAATCTTCCTCGATCTCGAAGAAGGTCGTAATGCGTGATCATAAAACATGTTCCACATTTCCAGAACCGAACGGAGTCAGTGATATAGGCCAATAACTATGTGTGTTTGTTGAAAACACGGTTGACCTGCCCTTTTTTCCAGCCACTTAGGGCCTTTCGTTGGCCAACTAACTACGAGAAGTTGCTGTTCAAAGAGGAGCTATGACCAGGACTCCATTCTTCGGCTGTGTATATTCCTGTGTGTGATTTCTGTTCTAAAGGTACTAGAAATTTGCGTACAGTAAACGTATCCCATGGCTCACCACATGTAAGTTCTCATAGCTCGGCGTGGTAGTAAGGAACTGGTGCGATTGAAAGTGGGCATTAATGTTAGACTGGAAAAGTTAATTTGAGCTATTGCTTCTTGGATTATTCACTTGTTAGTAAGTTGGCAACACCAGGGATCGTTTCAAAAACAGCAGCATTTTGCAAAAAAAAGAGGCTCTGAGCACTATGGGACTTAACTTCTGAGGTCATCAGTCCCCTAGAACACACATCCATGCCCGAGGCAGGATTCGAACTTGCGACCATAGCGGTAGCGCGGTTCCAGACTGTAGCTAATAGAACCGCTCGGCCACCCCAGCCGGCAGAATTTTGCACAAAAGCTACAAAATTCAGAGCTTAGCGCTGTGCGGTGAATAGAGGAACGAGTTTATTGGTATAGAGCCTTCCGACAACATACACCCAAAGCGAAAACTATGGGAACGGCAAAACTGCATGCGCCTCGGAGGGACATATTATTCCTCATCAGATGCCTCCCGTATTACAAGCATGGAGATGTCTACCGCCAACAGGATGAAACGGAAAAGTGTATCAAATGCAGAGGATGATGGTTGTTTCAGTAGACAACATTCTGTCAGCACGATACAATCATTGTCAGTCACTGCAGTGCAGAACTGCAGTACTATGGCGTTAATTTAACGAGTAAAATAAACTGACTTGGGAATGACAGAATGCAAGTGATGTGACAAAACAGTAATTGTCTCGACCTGAAACTACGATATCACCTGTCGGGCTTGAACTGTGACGTATTGGTGTTGTGGCGGGTGACGTCACACGTATGCGGAGCGTTGGTTTGTTTTCGTTAGGGACGTTTGTATTGTCACCTTATGCTGTGTTTGTAGTCTATATTGGATATATACATAGTGGTGTAAATTTTGATGGAATGAGCATGTTACTGGATCAACCAGTTTAGTTACTTAAGAGAAAGATGAGTTTACGGTCTTCTCCGCTTACGCTCCTAATCAACTAAAGTTTAAACGTTATCTTTGGTTGTCTTGGTAACGTGAGTACACAGTGGTTACAACTTATGTGAACTTCGGCACATATTTTTTTCAAAGGTGAGCCAACCTGTAATGTAATGAAATTAATAACTTAGCGAATACTAATGGTAATATTACGGAAATAAGGGACGCTGATAGGTCGACAATAAAGAAAAACGAATGTCTTCAGAAGATTATGGTAAATGAAGACTGGTTATTCTAACGTAAAGTGTGAAGAACGTGATGTTAGTAATTGCTACCAATGTACAAAGATGTAGCAGAACTAGTTGATTTGGGTTGCCTACAGAACGAAATCGCCAGATCCAGTTTAGCGCGTAACAACTCACACAAAAAGTATTTACTAGTAATTTCAGGGATTTTGCAATTTTCTGTTGAGCTGTATTGGTGAACACATGTTACTGCATTTTGTCTATCTCACAATATAAACCTTTCTGTATCAGTATTGGAGTATTCGTTGTTGTTACCACATTTCGTTAACTTTCGCGATATTTGCTACCTGTACTGGTATTACTTTTTCGCTTTCTATACTGATATTTCTTTTTGCTTTCTGTATTGGTGTCTGGCTTTTAAATTAGTTTATATTAATAGAGTGATATCTTCGATACCAGTTGAATTTATCTAATTTGATGCTTTACTTTTGCATTTTCGATGCAGACCTCTGCATGCTATTCTGCATCGTATTCTTCCGGTTGTTTTGTTTTGTATAAACCAGTATTTTTGTGGCTCTGTGACTTTTATTTGAGAATATAACTCCCCAGATTCCTTTTAAGGCCCAATATTTATTATTTCGAATTTTGAAGTTTCTGAATTGATTTTTATATTTTGGTTTTATAGGAACTGTTGAATATGACGTCCTAATCGCCATTTTTAAATCAAAGTTGTGTTGCATCTTGAGACTAGTGATGATGTTATTTATCAAAGTGGACGGGTGTTATCGAAGGCTCTCGTCTTCCCCAATAATTCACCATACTTGAGACACAGTGCTGTACCCCCGGCCGCGAGAGTTCGCCTCTGTTTGGTCTTAGGAGGGGAGGGGCGCACACAGCGCCGGCTGTCACCTCCACATGATATCACGCCTGCCACAGCTGTTATTCAGTTTAATAAAGACGTAATGCGTTTTTACGCCGCAGGCTGACAGTTGTTGGACGGGTGAAGTTATTACATCGGTTAAACGCTCGAGCGATGTGTTGTGATGCTGTAACGACATAACAACACAAGTTTTTGACCCAGATGTAAGCATTCCCATCATACAGTAGTAGGCAAGCATAAGTTCTCTACATTCTGTAATTTCCTGCAGGCGATATTATCGAGTGCGCTACTGCCAAGGCACCCATGTTGATTAGTTTGATTCTGTTTAGTGCGAAGATAACAGAATATCTTGTAGTAGTGAATCCTGTCATAGGTGTTCTACAGATGAGCAGGATGAAGCCAGAGCATTGTCGACTTGGACTACTCTTACATGGGCTGAGTTACTTACGAGAGTGTTTACTGTGGAAAGTCATTTAGACTTCTTATGGGAATTTTGTGGATTGTCACCGGGAGACGTGTGTGGAACTCTTTAAAAAACGACCAACGTTTATTTCCCGTCTTAATTATAGGACTATTCTACGAAATGTACGAAACTAGTACGATCAGGAAAAACACGTAGTTCGTTAGATGCCAACTGACGATACATCAGGGTATTATTTTGGTCCCTTCCTGGGTTAAAGAACACATGCAACAAGTCATTGTTACAGAAAGTTATTTAAGTACAATTACTGTTGGCGCTTACTTTGATTTTTGCAGTCTTATGTGTTATGTGATTGTTGTGAATTTTACAAAATGCAGTAGCTTTGTTGTTCACAGTTTGGCTTAGGAGGCCAAAAGATTCCTTGTGAGACACTCACAGTTTCTCTGAGAGATAGCTGCAGAGTATCCGACTATCGCAGTGGAGGATTGCTCCAAGCTGCAACTGATTTGGAAATTATTGTTTAGTTCGACATACTTTGACACTCGACAGCAAGGCCGGCCGGGGTGGCCGAGCGGTTCTAGGCGCTACAGTTGGAACCGCGCCACCGCTACGGTCGCAGGTTCAAATCCTGTCCCGTGCGTGGATGTGTGTGATGTCCTTAGGTTAGATAGGTTTAAGTAGTTCTAAGTTCCAGGGGACTGATGGCCTTAGCAGTTAAGTCCCATAGTGCTCGGAGCCATTTGAACCATTTTTTTCGACATCAAGACGTCTCAACATTCCATTTGTTGTGATGGAAACAGGAACTATTTGCATTAAAAGTAGTTATATATGACTAGTTAACGAATAATAACTTACTATGCGTACATAGTGTTGTTAAGTAAAACTGCAACAGTTTCGTTACATGGGACTTTTTCAGATTCTAGTAAAATAATACAAATAAGTGTAGCCATTCTGAAACTAAGACCGTATTTGAGCTCATAAATCCAACAAAGAATGGTTCGCAAGCAGCACTGGGGCCTTCTCATATGACGAGATCTGACAGCTGCCATCTAACAACTTTGTGTCGAATTCACCTGAAACACCGCAAAAAGGGTAAAGTATCGTTATATGAATAACTACACCAGCAACAGAGATGTTCAAAAACTTTCACGAATTAGTAATTACAACCAGGAGATTTATCGATTTGCCTTGTGTTTATCCCCACTTACGAGTGAACCATGACTTTGGTTTTATTTTAGATACTTCACTGCACATTCAAATGGCTGTAGTAACACTCTCATAGAATTTAAACTTTCGCTTAAGTTTTCTTCAGATTTCATTTTCATTTCGTTTCATTATCCTTCAGTTAATGTAAATCAACCGTTCACAAATTTAGCTAACTTTTACATCTTCAGAATATGAGATACCTATGTTCGTCCTTCCATTTAACAAAAGGGTCGTCCAGTACCTTTAAATTCTACGGCTTCGTGCGCTGTGTTATATTAACGTCACCAGTTTCCACTTTTGATGTAACAGATCAGAGTCCTTCCGATAGGTTCATCTACTCTCATGTAATGTTAGCAAACAGGGGGGATCGGTGAAGTTTTATTCCAACTGGACCTGAATATCATGTAGCCCACACATGTTTATAGTGGGGCTTATTAAATTTAAATTGTATCGAATGAAGAATTAGCTAAAATGCATCAGCTTATTTGTTGTGGTGGCAATATATTTAGAAAGTACGTTAAAATGGTACATACCAGCAATCTACTGAACGAAATCACAAGAATAAACACATTCAGGAGGTGTGTACCTAACTTTTTCGTAACTATTTGGAAGAGAGTTATTGAAATGTACAAGTCACAGTGCTGTTCAAGGTAGAATAAATGTGTGTGGAGTTGGAGACGATGTATGCTTGTATTTAGCAGTAGACGGTTTTGCTACCACATTATTCTGGAAAAAAATATATTCCGGTCTGGCAGACCTTCAGCACAGTGTAACCAAGTACATTCTGAAAGTTATTTAGAAAACTGTGACGAATACAATTCCCATTACTATTCCTTTATCATACTGCATAACACCGAGACATCTTAAAAAGAAAAATTATTTGTTGCACCGCATTTTGCTGCCATATCTGAATACTATCAAGTGCAGTACCGAACTACCTATTAATTTTATTTTATGTCACCTTATCCTAGTCTTTTGTGCTGTAGGCTGTGAGTTGTTACCTGACATTTCCATTTTTTATGTATTCCTTCTACTGTTAGCAGCTACTATGAACTACATTCTGCTTTATCATAGAGACTAGAAAATACTCCTTCTTTTACTACTGAATTTACATGTGTGTACCAAACTTTTTCGCCTTAAGGTACTAGGCATTTCAGAAGTCTATAATGTACAATATATTTCTAATCAGATTTATCTACGCATAATGTAAACTGCAACTTACTAAAAATGGTCCAAATATTAACAATGTCATAATGAAATCATTACTCGGTTTAAGTCACACATTCTGATTTCGTCATATTTACTATGCAACAAACATTCTCTGTATCACTTTTGCTTCTTTTGTGACTGCGTTATTATTTCACACAAAAGTCCTTAGAAACAACTAAAGTAAGTAACTTATCATTGTTATCTAACGAAGTACGTTAAAATTCTCCAAATATTATTGAACTATTTCATCATTTTTGAGGCAGCATTACTGTGTAATTTTCTTCAGGTTCAAGTTAACTGTACAGCAATGAATATGGGTAATACTTTAGACTGTGACAAAATCCTAGCGTCAAGGTGATCCAGACTTACGTGCTGCGCATCTGGCTCATGTCGTACCCCCATAAATCTCCCAAACGACTCTTCTTTAGTTTTGGTGAAATAAATAAAAAATGAAATAAAAACGTGCCTTCTGCAACAGCATTTTCCTCTGCAACATTAGCCCCGAAAGTAAATTTTAACGTCATAACAACTCATATTGCATAAGGGCCAAAGTATAAATAGCAGCGGTGATGAACTCTCTCTGAAATCTCAGTCGATCTTAAGGCACCATTAATTTCTTTGTTTACTCGTTTGAGGTTACATCCACATGCTAATCAATTGTTGTTTGCCAATACAGCTGAGTGAATTGCGACATCAGTTTGATTACACTAAGCATGCTTAGATTTATGTGTCCCACGCAAAGACACTCGCCATGCTTCTGTTATAAGCAGCATCTGAGTGTGTTTACATACCTACTACTTCATAAACAGATACACAGATAAACCAGAATGTTATGGCCGCCTATCTACTGTCGATATAAGTCCGTTCAGGCGATAGCAGCGACACACGGCGAGGAATGTGTGCTAGTCAGACAAACGCACGGTGCATGTTGATTATCACAAGGGCAAGAGCGTGATGGAATGGAGTGTGTTGAGCGGTTCGATGAACACAGTCCCGATTTCCAGTTGATGTGTTGGCTCTCCTATCTCGACACATCTAAACCCGATCGAAGACATCTGGGCATGTGGCGTCAGAGCTCTTGGCACCCCTCCCAGGAATTTAAGGATTTAGGTGACTTGTGTGTGCAGATGTGATGCCAGCTCCATCCACTGACCTACCAAGGCTTCACTGCAACCCTCCCACGACACGTCCACGTTGATACCCGTGCCAGAGGTGGGCATACCGGCTGTTAGGTAGATGGTCATAATGTTGTAGCTGATCAGTGTAGTTTCTACGTTAAAGTATAGACAGTCGTTAATGAGTGAAAAATGTATGCTGATAGCTTCAAATGTTGATTACCTTTTAGTTCCTGCGTGGGTAGTGCCATATTACTTGTGGCTCACTGTGTTGAATAGTAGATGTCGGGATTCTGGAGACTACTTTGTTGTCCTTAGGAGCAGTGATTTGTAGTCACTCTAGTCTTTTGAGTGTTATCATTAATGTCATTGATTTTCCTACTCTTTTTAGAATTATACTTAGTGTCAATGATATTTCTGTTAAACGTAGTTGGCAAATGTTAATGTTGCACAAAACAGTTTCTTCCATATCCATCGACGGAGAGGTAATGACAGATGCAGCTCGCATCGGGGACAGACTCGAACGAGTTTTATTCCGAAGAACCTTCCATTTGTTTCCATTAATCTACTAAGAGGAACCACCGAAATGTAGATCTTGTTGGTCGGAAGAGAATATGAACCACAGTCAACCCCAATGCGAGTCGTCTACATTACCACAACGCCGCCTGTTGCAAATAAAACAAATAACGAGACTTGTTATATAATCAATCCAAAGGTTTATTCGATTGGTAACTGTGGTTTCAGGTGGTATTGGCCGCGGTATCGCGGTCGCACATTTTAGCAGGCAGACGGTCTTCTCCAGACGTCGCGTTGGTGGCCACGCGTCAGCACATTCAGCGTCTGGCATGGCGGCTCTCAAGAGCTGCGCGGTGTGATGTACAGACCTCCTAGGTGGGCGCGGAGGACACCGGAGTGATCTGCAGACAAATATAAATTTCTAAATTATAAACGTCGCCCTATTATGGTGAGTTGATATAACAATTGCAAAGGAAAGTGCTACATTATCATAGGACCACATGTTAATAAATGGTCATATTCTGTATCCATTGAAGGGATGGTTCTATCGCGCCAACTCATGAACCCTAGAATACTAATTATCGGAAATATGAAAATTACCGACAGTGAATGTTTGCCTATTTACTCCTCCCGGAGTGTTATCTATTGTGGTGAAATGATTTACTAAATTATTGCATCATGATGGAAGATAGTTGTTACAAGGGTCAGAATATTTGTGAGTAAGTCAATATCTCACGCAAACGCATGTATTATCCTCACCTGAACTATATTCATTATGGAATGGAGAGAATTGTGACTGTTGCTAAATCCATTCATACCAAAATAGTAGAGTTTCTTAAAAAAACTTGTGTAAATGTTCAGTTCAAATTCGGAGAGCTTCAAGGATAAATACGGGACAGAAAAATAAACGATCACGCCGCATAAGAACTGGGATTAAAATACCAAGTATAATCGTGGGAGGCTGAAGGTGAAACTGCGCTGAGAACTTGATAACTGTTATGGGCGGGAGGGGACGTAGGAGAACGTTTTCTGAAAGGCTCTCCCTCATCTGAAAGTGTAGGCAACGGTATTGAATGTACCACTGATTCTTGAGTTTAAGTATATCCTACCAATACTAGAGCTAAAAGATACGTGTGCCGCGAAAGGATTTTGTATCTGATCAGAGTTCACAATTAGTATAAAAGAACAGCAGACTATGGGTATCGAGAAAGTTTATGGGTCGACCAAAGAATTTTGTAGCCATGGTGATATATCTAAACTGACACCATTTCAGTTATATTAAAAATCGTAAAACTCTATACTCGAATAATATCTTGTAGATTCCCCTTCTGAAGGGAGCTACCATCTGATCATGAAACGAGAAATATACTTAGAAACCAAAATCTGTTGTCCTTTACAGAGATCGAAGTACCACTCACCGTAACAGCACCGCCTTAATCCTCCTCCAGCAGCCGTCTCTGCAGCAACTCCACGAAAAAGGCGTCCAGTGTGAACTGACGCTCCTGTTGGAAAAGGTCTTATTACTTTCATGTTATCTAACACGTGAAGTGATTCACAATTTGTGCTAGTTCCTGTCATATAGAAGTATAACGAATTGTAACATTTACCACAAAATAGCACGGTGCAGGTATCGAAATTAAGAATATAGTAATTCAATTTAGTATCCAACTAACACAATCGTTTCACATCTCAGATACTATTAATACTTACAAGTAACTAATATCCCATTATCTTTAACATTTTCTGTGTACGACTGGTTAATGGTGTGCTTCTGAGGTTATGCCGTGTTGTTGTTCCTGCTTTACGGTCAACATGTCAACAAGTGACCGAGCCATTTTCTTCAGATCGTGAGACGTTTCCTGACTGATATGAGTCAAGCAGAGAGTACATTACCGCAAAGTTCGCAGCACGTGAAGTTGATGGCTGGGACGTCCGTTGAAGTATTGTGCACAAAATGAACACAACAATTCGGCCTAACACCCGGAAGCAGACCAGTAACTAGTACCATCTTCGAGAGTAAGTTATCATGTAATGAGAAAACGAAAAATTCACTTTGAAACCAAATGCTACTATTCCTACTACTGTTGTAATTTACACTCACCGAAACAGAAAAGGCTTCTTTCTCTTCCTGCAGCCGCTTCTGCAGTATCTCCTCAAAAATCGAGTCCAGGGTGAACTGACACTCCTGTAAGGAAAAGAACGTATTAGTTTGATTAGTCGTAGAGCATGCTTGGTAATTCAGAGATAGCTCTAGTTCTTTACATATACATGTGTTACAAATTCATACATTTATTTCGAATTTTTGGCCTATAGGCAGTGATAGTGAGTATTCACTGACTATCGGTAGTATCAGCTAGAAATCTGTTCTTCCGACATTCACTAGCATTATCCTACGTATTATGAGTTGAACTGGAATGACAAAGGCCTACAATGCAACTCCTTGAGCCACGGTCTTTTTATTGCGAGCTCCTCCTCGATCTTTGTCTGTAAAGAAAATTAAATGGGACTGTAACAAGTTTTGCTAACAGTTCCTGTTTCTCTGTTCTCTGACTACACTGTACATTTCCTTTGGTCAGTCTCATATTAAACACGGTCAGCAGGAAAATGGTTGGGCAACCAGATGGTCTGCAATGTCGTCTTCAACCATTCGATCGCGTTGGCAGCATATTTAGTGCGCCTCTGCCCCTAGAATATTTTTCAGCATAATTCTTTTCAAATGGAGAGGGATGTTACCTTTCGCAAGCATCTGTCATAGTTATTTGCTCAGTGTTAACAAAGACCACACCCAATTTACCGGAATGATAAATGGTTAGAATCAAACTGTCCATGTTTGAGGTCAGTGTTAAGTTTAATGGGCTTCAATACAATTGTCAGAATTGTTTAAACAGCATTCAGGTTCGATTATCAACATTAGCTTACCTAATGCGACAAGTCCGGATATATTTTGGTAATAACACGGAGGAGAGGATCTAGGGCCAGTGAGATCCAGGGGAAAGAGCCAGCATAATGAAGCAAAGGAGCCCTGCAGAGAACACAGCGAGAGTCACAGTGTGAGGTTACCCTGCAGGTCAGAGAATATACGACTCTGACATGCTAAAGGCTTTTTCTAAGGGCATCATACTCAAGTTTTAGAATGACGACTATTGTGAACTGATGAGTGACTAGCACATCCCACTTCGCTCCAGTGATCAACAAATCCATCCATCCATCAGTGACATTCATTGCCGCCGGTATTTTGTATCTGATCACGATCCAGAAGAGCAGTATGCTAACCACATGCTCCCCCATACAGTGACGTCTATCGTCTGACGATGGCGAGGCGATCGATCGGTACCTTTGGAACTTCAGAGGTATGATTGGACGGAGTTAGGTAGTTAGGTGGTATTTTATATAATCGTCACAATCATCACTCGTGCAGAGATGCCTATCTAAGACGTGTTATTTACAATGACGTGTCACATGGGATGTTTATAGTAAAAAAAATATTCATTTACAGTAAATCGTGACAGTCTGACCGCGTTATGTACAATCAGTTTGCTCCCAGACTTTACTGCTTTGCGTGCTATGTCACTGCAATACAACGTGGCTCACCTTTACAGTACCCCGAACAGCGACCAAGTTGTTCTCCAGTCGCAGACCCTTGTCTTTTTCCCCTCCCAAACACCGGGAGAAAAACTTCTTCATGTGGCAGAACATTGCTGTAACGATAACAAACAGTACATTAGACATGACCAGACAGTGTCTACGAGTAAGTTTTGCATCAATGTCTCACAACTCGATCGCAAGAAAAACGTGAACCGTGACGACATGTCTGTAACCTTAGCATTTGTAAAAAAGCAGCTGCTTGCATCAAAAACGACATGTACAGTCCATATAATTGATTGAGCTTATACATTTTTTACTAGTCGAGAATTAATTATTTAATTTTGTGCCAGTAATTCGTAGAGCATGAATCAAAACAATAACAGTTATTCGAAGTTAAGCAATTGCATGTTCATTAAGTGGTACTTTTACTCTGAAGAGAATAAATTTGTTTTGATAGCAACTAGCTGAAGGCCTATCTATTAGGCTAAATTTAATTAGCAAGTCTTTATAATACTAGAATAGTTTCAGATATACAGCTGCTTCGCCGGCCGGTGTGGCCGTGCGTTTCTAGGCGCTTCAGTCTGTAACCGCGTGACCGCAACGATCGCAGGTTCGAATCCTGCCTCGGACATGGATGTGTGTGATGTCCTTAGGTTAGTTAGGTTTACGTAGTTCTAAGTTCTAGGGTACTGATGACCAGCGATGTTAAGACCCATAGTGCTCAGAGCCATTTGAACCACTTTTTATACAGCTACTTCAGATATTACAACTTCAGATTTTGTCATCTATTACAGCATGATATGCGGAATATCTTCCCTTGGGCCGGAACAAGAATTTGTTTTTTATGTGTGTTGGTGGTGGGATGATGTTACTAATTAATAAACTACGCTACAATCTGATGGCAATACCTTCTGCGGAATATGACGAGAATACGATTTTTACGGCTATCCTTATTACCGAGTCAGTATATTCTCTCAGGGCTGCACTGTCCCTTCTTTGTGTCAGTCATCGAGAACCCTACATCTGAATTACACTTCATTGCCATGTGAGCTAAACAGTAAAGTGTACGACGTAATAACTATATCTGTGGTTGAAATTTACCCACCGGCTTCTACATGAAGAAAACTTAAAAATAGCTTATAAACAGCTAATAGGTTTAACATTTGACAGTGCTCCAAGATATTAACTGTACTTCCTGAAGTGACAGGAAAAGATAATATTTTTGCTACAAATCCATGTCGACTCAGTATGACACTACACAGCCGGAACCTGTTTACGACTTTTCTTTTTCACCGATGGCAGAAGATAAAAGCATGAACCAACGATAGGACATACCGTATGTTTGTGTAATCGAAAAGGAGAGTGATAGGTGACACCATTCTATTTGTGAAACTAAGCTATAAATTTGAGTATACATGATTTCAGCAGTTGAACATCGGCAAAAACTCAGTGAGGATATCTCTCTCTACAAGGCAAGCATTCTCGCAACTTTCTGAAGTTGCATTACATATTAAAAAATGTACTGGAATGTAAATCGAGGACTGTTTTCCTTTTCCAATTCAGTCCCATTACTAGTAACATTTTGCGAAGTCACATCACACTATTTCGTAATGCTACAGTCTCCCGATACTTCTCCACTACATACATAGTCATCTAAAAGCTTATTCTATGTTCTAATTGCAGATGTATACTGAAAATAAATACGTGACAAATCAATGGCTCTTGCCTCTTGGTGGGTATAGTCTATATACCTCGCTTCTGAAACAGAGCGTTCGCTTCATTCAAAGCTTCTAAAGCTCCCCAAGAACTTGTTCTCGAAACACAAAATCCAACACTATAAGGCCTGAATCAAAATTATAGAATCTTTTACTCAAGAACTCAAGAAACTAATTCGTTTCGATACTTCAACTACTCCAGAGAATACGGAAATCATTATTATGCAATGGTCCACCACAGTGAAGCTGATTTTTGTTAGCAAACCCTGCGATCAACATTAGGCTGCAACCTCGATAACTGCAGAGAACAACGTTGTACTGGAACGTCGATATCAATGGTTAAACAAGAACTGCAATGAAAATTTTCAGTAATTTGAATCTATGTAAGACGAAATAATCATGTTTTAGCACCGACAAATATGCAGCGGAGTCTTGAATGTTGAAAACGTCCGTACAGTTAATAAACTCCCAAGTGATCTAATAGTTAACAATAATCAGAGATAGTGCTTTAATTTCCTTAAGCAACAGGGAAGTAAGAATCTCATATTATGGTGCCAAGTCAACTCTGTATAACTCTACACAGTTGTAACCAGATTCCTACGTGTTTTCCTCTTCGCAGACGGAAGATAATACTAGCAGTACATCCCTGCAACGATCATAGGCAATATGTAAGTGTAATCGACGAAACAGGAATATCGGTTACACGGTTTTCATTGTGAAAGTAAAAATTAATGTAAATAGAGACCGCTCCGACTCTACCACAACAATCACAGAAAACTTTTACTAACAGTCCGATTATATTATTGGAGAAGGCGATAACAAGATAGACTATTATGGTCGAAAACAAAAATAAAAAATATTTTGTAGCGGAGGCGTTGTGCAGCCTTAATGAATGTTAACAACTGTATTGTGTAGTAGACAGATACGACGGTACGTTTCATTAGGGACCATCGAATTTGGTCTAAAATCAGACCATTATCGGTCCCGAAAGCCGTCTCAGCTATGCTTTCGCGTATATTGCAATGGCAGTTATCAATCGTAGATAGCTCGACCATTGGTATTATCTGTACAGACATTACATTGGTAAAAATGTCTATGAAGTTAAATGGACATAATGGGCATGACAAGTTAATGTCAATGACGGAACACTGTACATCCGGAATTTCTATTCCTATTACGCAAGTTCATAGCTGAGATCGTTTTTAGGCTTGATGACGGTCTGATCCTCGACCGAAACATACATTCTCTCATAAAATGTACCGTTATAGCTGTGATTGCATAATGCAGTTCTTTCGAAGAGCATATAAAATGGAAGTAACGTGACTGCTGCAGAAACTGACTGGGCAGAAAAAAAAGTAAAAGTTTATAAAGCTAAGATCATTATAACGAAAAAGTCGAATAATATCTTACACAAATTCCTCTAGAATAAACTCAACGGAAATATAACGAAAACACAAAATTTGATTCCATAAGTTAAAAAATTATGACTAACATTACTACTCGTTCCTCTCAGGACAACTTCTACAATGTACTTAGGTTCACGGCTAACACCACCGTAGACAGTTCTCCCATATTACAAAAATAGCTAAAGAATTGCATCAATCAACATGATGAAGATTATCATTAATCACTTCACTCACAAAAATTTATCTTCTGCTCTTAAGGTACTGCCTAACCTCACTATCGTATATCGTTCGAAACACAGAAAGAAACAGTTAAATATATGTCAGAAAAAAAAGAAACAATAATCGCTAATAGTTTCTCCATTGATAATATAACCTGTGGCCTCAAGTTACCCCCTCCCCCCAATAAACAACACCATCGTATATCACGACATCTTTGGAATAAAGAGCATATTTTACGAACTTTGTAAATTAGAATAGTAACTAACACAAACACAGATAGCATTTAATAACAGACTGCTTACACGCTCTGCAACGTAAAGTCATGACGTCAAGAGGACGTCATGGGTGAAACCACACGCATAGAATCTGAAAGACCACTTGTCAAAGTTGTCACTGTTGAACTAAGCTGTTACTTTGAAAATACATGATGAAAGCACATGAACTTAAAAAAATTAAGTGTAGAGGTCTAACTCTACAATAACCACCTGACGTTTGAAACCCCATAAAAAATTAAAACGAAATGCGATTTCACGTTATTACTGTTAAGGACTTCATATTCCGTAATCACACCACACTCCTTCACATGCTTCAATTTTCCAGTACTTCTCCACTAATACACATTCATTTATTAGCTTTTAAGATATTCTCACTCGAGATGATTGTGTATACTCAATAAATATACAAAGTTAAATCAATAGCTCATACTTACTGCGGGTCCGATGCAGCTGGCCTCCGAAGCTGGGCGTTCGCTTTGCTGAGAGCTTCTAAAGCTCCTCAAGAACTTTAAAATGTTTCGCTAGATGTGCTCGAAACACAAAATGCAAGACTGCAATAATTAATTCACAACTGAAGCTCCTTACGCTCAATAACTCGCAGAACGAATTCGTATGGATACTTCGAGTACTCCAAAGAATACGGAAGTAATTGCTACGCAACGTTCCACAACGGTTTACGTGAGATGGCCTTCTTGTTTACATACCCAATGTCCTCCCCTGGTAGCTGAGTGGTCAGCGCGACGAAAGTCATACCTAAAGACCCGAGTTTGTTTCACGAATGTCTCGGGAGATCTTTCTCCGCTCAGGGACTGGGTGTTGCGTTGCCCTTATCATCGTTATTTCATCCCCATGGACACGCAAGTATCCGAAGTGGCGTCAACTCAAAAGACTTGCACCAGTCGAATGGGAGGCCCTAGCCACACGGCATTTCCATTTTATCAGTAAACCGAAATCCCAGTAAAGCAATAACGTTTAGCAACAGGGATATAAATGTTAGACAACCACTGAAACAAAATATTATATAAGTCAATTGTACATTTCAACTTCTCATAAAATAGCATCGAAGCATAACGACGTCGAATGCTGATGCCCTCGATCCCGCTTTTAGTTATGTGTTGAAATGTTATGTCACGCGTAAAAATTGATTCCTTCAGCGCATGTGACTTCCACCAGATTCGACGTCCGTTTGTGTGATTCCACTAATTGTTTTCTAGTGTAGTGATTTTCTATATTGAAACCTGGTTGTCAAGGGAAGGCCGTAATCATTTACTATTGGTTGCCTTTAACAGTTACACACATTTATTATTAAAGAAGTAGTTCCATACTCAACAATAAATTAAAAAATTTCACCCTTCATTAAAGAAGGCATAAACGACAGTGTAAATAAAAGTGTTTTCAGTGCGTTACAATTTAGCAAATCACCATAAAATCGTGATACTGATAACGTTTAAAAAGAAAAAAACAAGGCACTGTGATGATGACTGAAGGCCTTACACTCCAAGAAAGACAGTAAATTAAGAATGTTTAAGAACTCGCTGCAATTACAACTTACAGATATTAAACGTAAGAGCCCACAAACACAGTAGAAGGTATCAGACGCCACGAATG
The DNA here is from genome assembly GCF_021461395.2 of Schistocerca americana. Lineage (NCBI taxonomy): Eukaryota > Metazoa > Arthropoda > Insecta > Orthoptera > Acrididae > Schistocerca > Schistocerca americana. Next base: position 546,991,151 of record NC_060124.1, on the reverse strand, counting down.
GCAGAAAATAAGGTTTTAGGGCTTACTGCTAAAACAGAAATATCGAATTAATTTTTCAGAGCAAATGACCACAATCATGACTGAAGGCCTTACACGCCAGGAACGGCAATTATATAAAAATTTAGAAACCTGCTGTAAAACAGCAAATAAAAGCAAAGGTTAATTAAAAGAAACAAGCAATTGACCACGAAACAGGTGAAATAATATGATGGTAATCTTGTAACACAACCCTTACACTGATACAGTCTGGCCTGCAACGGAGGGTGGAAACCTTCAAACAGCACCAACGCAAGCACCAGCACGGCTCATATACCCTTCGATTAATCTCCTCATCGCGAAAATGGAAGACTTGCCAATGCGACGCATCACATGCCTCATACAAATTTTTATTGGCCTCGTCCATGTTTTTTACTACTTTGTTAATACAATCAAGTTATAAATTGACCGAGTGTCCTTTTTACACAGGGTGGTCCATTGATAGTGACTGGGCCAAATATCTCAAAAAATAAGCATCAAACGAAAAAAAACTACAAAGAACCAAACTCGTTTAGCTTGATGGGGGAAACCAGAGGGCACTATGGTTGGCCCGCTAGATGGCGCTGCCATAGGTCAAACGAATATCAACTGCGTTTTTTAAATAGGAACCCCCATTTTATTACATATTCGTGGAGTACGTAAGGAAATATGAATGTTTTGGTTGGACCACTTTTTCGCTTTGTGATAGATGGCGCTGTAATAATCACAAACGAATAAGTACGTGGTATCACGTAACATTCCGCCAGTGCGGACGGTATTTGCTTCGTGATAGATTACCCGTGTTAAAATGGACCGTTTACCAACTGTGGAAAACGTCGATATAGCGTCGATGTATGGCTATTGTGATCAAAATGTCCAATGAGCGTGTGCTATGTATGCTGCTCGGTATCCTGGACGACATCCTCCAAGTGTCCGGACCATTCGCCAGATAGTTGCGTTATTTAAGGTAACAGGAAGTGTTCAGCCACATGTGTAACGCCAACTACGACCAGCAACAAATTATGAAGCTCAAGTAGGTGTTTTAGCTGCTGTCGCCGCTAAACCGCACATCAGTAGCAGACAAACTGCGCGAGAATCGGGACTCTTAAAAACGTCGGTGTTGAGAATGCTACATCAACATTGATTGCACTCGTACCATATTTCTATGCACCAGGAATTGCATAGCGACGACTTTGAACGTCGTGTACAGTTCTGCCACTTGGCACAAGAGATATTACGGGACGATGACAGATATTTTGCACTCGTTCTATTTAGGGACGAAGCGTCATTCACCAACAGCGGTAACGTAAACTGGCATTATATGCACTATGGCGCCATCTCTCACAAAGCGAAAACAGTGGTCCAACAAAAAAATTCATATTTCATTACGTACTGTACGAGTATGTAATAAAACTGGTGGTTCCTATTTTAAAAAACGCAGTTGATATCCGTTTGACCTATGGCAGCGCCATTTAGCAGGCCAACCATAGGGCCATCTGGTTTCCTCCTTCAAGCTAGACAAGTTTAGTTCATTGTAGTTTTTTCGTTTGACGCTTATTTTTTGAGATATTTGGCCCGGTGACGATCAGTGGGCCACCATGTATATTTTAATTGAAGTTCTCCTAAAAAGAATCATTTTAAAAGGCGAACTTCAAAATAAGCTAGGCTGAGTTTGAGAACAGAGGCCCAACATGCTGCCTTGAATGGTACTCTTCCGTTCTGGAACTTTTCCTTGAATTCCCAGGCGAAAGGATACTAGCCGGAAGGTAAGATGCTGCATAGATTCTCCGTAAGGTCACCAATGCGATGTCGAGGCAGGTGTGGAGGCAGTGGAGGGAGGAAGCCTCCTTGTCACCGAGTCCTGCCTGCTGTTTCGACGTCCTAGGCTACCAACTTCAGGTCAAGCTTGATCAGATCACAGCAGGAGCTTTTCGCAGCAGCTGGCGTCATACTAAATTACCCACGGAGCTGATGCAAATCGTAACTATAGGTACCTGTCGTTAGATAAGATTAGAAAAGTCTACATTTCAATAACATTGGTTTGTAGCATTATGTTACAGTCTGTTAAGCAGCAAATCTCCTGCTCACTCTCCATTGCCACCATACGCCTACCGTCATATCACTCAGTTATCCTTTCAAAGCGGACGTCCTACAATACAGTACCGTGCAGTGGAGAGCTTCACTCTTTATCACAATGCATGCATATTTCACGTTGGAATGCAACAAGTAATTTTTAACGTTCAGAAAGTAAGTATCAGTCTAGGCCACAGGGTTCTATCCGAGGTTTGTCAGATGCATTTTTTTTTTTTTTACATTTACCGCTTCTTTCAAGTTCGACAATGATTTCTGTTAATGTGATAAATGCGAGGTTAGTTTATGGCTTTTATTCCATGTTAAACTGCAGAGCCAGCTGTAACAGACTCGCTAAATCAATTAAGAGAATGGAGGAAGCAACACTTCCAAACTACTACGGTGTTCGAACCAGCTTTCGTATTGATGATTCGAGTTTTACTAATACATTTATACATTACATTGATTATCCTTGTATACTTCAGTAATATTTTTAAATACATTTGAGTGATTAGCTGAGTATACACTCCTTTCCCCTCAGAGCGAAGGAATAAAATTGCGCTAAACAAAATTTCCTTCTTTTTAGATTAAATAACACAATGGGATTTTGTGTTAGATAACACTCTGGAAAGCATAAAAAAATTTTTATTCCTTATCTTCTTTTTCCTAAAAACATTAAATCTGTCGTACAAGACATACTGTTGTTGTTGTTATGGTTTTCAGTACGAAGATTAATTTGATGCTGCTCTCCCCCCCCCCCCCCCCCCTACTCTCACATAGCTGCAAAACTACTGTAAATTGCATCCAGAAAAACCGGTTGTTGTCTCAGGAATGGTCCTATCAACCAATCCCAGATATATCCTGGTGTAAAACATGTGGAAACAAAATACATTATCTGTCGCCTAAAGGGACACTATTTTTTTTTCTCAGTTGTCGAAGTCCGAAACTTCGTGTCATAGCTGCCAAAAGGCGGCAGTGTCTGACGACGCAATAAATGCATCAGCTTCTCTTTAAGGGGACCTGGACGTGCACGGGCTGCATTTTCATAGCTCGCTCTCAGTGCACATTACCCTTCATCTACAATGAATAACATTAACTCAAGCTGTATAAGGATATTTATTGAAATATCTCCTACAGTTTAAGAATTACAGTATTTTGCCTAATGGGTGTTTTTATAATACACTTCCCATTCAGGTAACATTTTCGGTCCATCAGCAGTCTAATAGCATTCAGACTGAGACAGACTGCTGTCAACTTTCACAGGAACACATTATGCCTCTCGTTTTGCAGTTTGGAGTATATCTGAGGAAATAGGAAAACCCTTATTATACCACATTATTATTTTGTCTAAAATATACCGCTAAAATTACACACAGAATGACAAACGTAGATCATTTCTGCGATGTATTACGCACAATAAAAAGATGCTATCCCATTCTTCACTTGAGGGAAACTTGGTGAACATGGATGAAACCATTGAGAAGTTATATGTACCTAATGTTCTGAAAACGTAGTTTCGAGAAAATGAGAAAAGAATATTCACAGTGTTTTTGACGCACCGTATGCCTCTTTCAGAACATTCCAGCAGCATAATCTTCCTGGCCAGCTGCTTCTTTATCATCTGTAGACTTCTTCAGGGGCCTTTTCCTTACACTGGCTTCCACAGCTTCAACTACTCGCTGGCGATCTATGGCAGTCAGAGCAGCTATCCTATTATTTCCTGGCTGGATGCCTAATTTGTCCATTACTTTTATCCTGATGGTTACACCATCATTGAAACACATGACAGCATCCATCGCACCCATTTTGAGTACTGTCCATCCAACAAACACTGTTTTTGGCACTCGTTGCTACACGCAGATATTGAAACCCTCATTAGGGTTTTGCGTACGGCCATGTAGACATTTGCTGAGTAATTTTGTATCTGAAAGGTCCCTGCATATTGGCTTTATTGTTTCCATGACTGTGGCAGGCAAGACATGTATCTGGTGCTATTCCTTGCCTGTCGCATGAGCGTGGCTGGTTTGCAGACGTTTGTTCAAAGAGCGTTTAAGACCAAATCAACAACTGAAAAGTAGATAAAAAAAATTTTGTAAAACGGGATAAAATTGCCTTTCACATGGTGACAAGAATTGTTTTCGAAAATTTCAGACATTTCTAGTCCATGTCCACTTAACAATTAGACATATCAAGTACAGTTTTTTAAAAATTAAAGAAAATACGACGCAACAAGAAGGAATTATACCAATGGCGCGGATATCAGTAGATGTGATGTTCATGTACAGACAAATGAAGGAGTCCCATTTCAAAAACTGAAGGGATTATTCACGAGAAAGAGCTACACAAATTGAGCAAGTCTGTAAGAAAATTATCTATATCTGGCGCTTATGCAAGTAGCTGTTCGGCTGACATTGATTGATAGACTTGTTGCATGTCGTCCAGAGGGATGTAGTGCCAAATTCGGTCCATTTGGTGCTATAGATGCGCAAAATTCAGAGTCGTTTGTAGGGCCCTGCCCATGTTGTTGTTGTTGTGGTCTTCAGTCCTGAGACTGGTTTGATGCAGCTCTCCATGCTATTCTATTGTGTGCAAGCTTCTTCGTCTCCCAGTACCTACTGCAGCCTACATCCTTCTGAATCTGCTTAGTGTATTCATCTCTTTGTCTCCCTCTACGAATTTTACCCTCCACGCTGCCCTCCAGTACTAAATTGGTGATCCCTTCATGCCTCAGAACATGTCCTACCAACCGATCCATTGTTCTAGTCAAGTTGTGCCACAAACTCCTCTTCTCCCCAATTCTATTCAATACCTCCTCATTAGTTATGTGATCTACCCATCTAATCTTCAGCATTCTTCTGTAGCACTACATTTCGGAAGCTTCTATTCTCTTCTTGTCTAAAATATGTTTCACTTCCATACATGGCTACACTCCATACAAATACTTTTAAAAACGACGTCCTGACACTTAAATATATTCTCGATGTTAACAAATTTCTCTTCTTCAGAAACGCTTTCCATGCCATTGTCAGCCTACATTTTATATCCTCTCTACTTCGACCATCATCAGTAATTTTGCTCCCCAAATAGCAAAACTCCTTTACTACTCTAAGTGTCTCATTTCCTAATCTAATTTCCTCAGCATCACCCGACTTAATTCGACTACATTCCATTATCCTCGTTTTGCTTTTGTTGATGTTCGTCTTACACCCTCCTTTCAAGACACTATCCATTCCGTTCAACTGCTCTTCGAAGTCCTTTGCTGCCTCTGACAGAATTACAATGTCATCGACGGACATCGAAGTATTTATTTCTTCTCAATGGATTTTAATTCCTACTCCGCATTTTTCTTTTGTTTCCTATACTGCTTGTTCAATATACAGATTGAATAGCATCGGGGAGAGGCTACAACTCTGTCTCACTCCCTTCCCAACCACTGCTTCCCTTTCATGTCCCTCGACTCTTATAACTGCCATCTGGTCTCTGTACAAATTGTAAATAGCCTTTCGCTCCCTGTATTTTACCTCTGCCACCCTCAGAATTTGAAAGAGAGTATTCCAATCAACATTGTCAAAAGCTTTCTCTAAATATACAAACGCTAGAAACGTCGGTATGCCTTTCCTTCATCTTTCTTCTAAGATAAGTTGTAAGGTCAGTATTGCCTCACGTGTTCCAGTATTTCTACGGAATCCAAACTGATCTTCCTCGACGGTGGCTTCTACCAGTTTTCCATTCCTCTGTGAAGAATTCGCGTTAGTATTTTGCAGCTGTGACTTATTAAACTGATAGTTCGGTAATTTTCACATCTGTCTACACCTGCTTTCTTTGGGATTGGAATTATTATATTCTTCTTGAAGTCTGAGGGAATTTCGCCTGTCTCATACATCTTCCTCACCAGATGGTAGAGTTTTGTCAGGACTGACTCTTCCAAGGCTATCTGTAGCTCTAATTTAATGTTGTCTACTCCAGTGGCCTTGTTTCGACTTAGGTCTTTCAGTGCTCTGTCAAACTCTTCACGCAGTATCGTATCTCCCATTTCATCTTCACCTGGGTCCTCTTCCATTTCCATAATATTGTCCTCAAGAACATCTGCCCTGTATAGACCCCCTATATACTCCGTCCACCTTTCCGCTTTCCCTTCTTTGCTTATAACTGAGTTTCCATCTGAGCTCTTGATATTCATGCAAGTGGTTCCCTTCTCTTCAAAAGTTTCTCTAATTTTCCTGTAGGCAGTATCTATCTTACCCCTAGGGAGATAAGCCTCTACATCCTTACATTTGCCCTCTAGCCATCCCTGCTTAGCCATTTCGCACTTCCTGTCGATCTTATTTTTGAGAGGTTTCAATTTCTTTTTGCCTGCTTCATTTACTGCATTTTTATATTTTCTCCTTTCATCGATTTAATTCAGTATCTCTTCTGTTACCCAAGGTTTTCTACTAGCCTTCGTCTTTTTACCTACTTGATAGTCTGTTGCCTTCACTATTTCATCGCTCAAAGCTACCCATTCTTCCCCTACTCTATTTCTTTCCCCCATTCCTGTCAACTGTTCTCTTATGCTCTCCCTGAAACTCTGTACAACCTCTGGTTCTTTCAGTTTATCCAGATCCCATCTCCTTAAATTCCCACCTTTTTGCAGTTTCTTCAGTTTTAATCTACAGTTCATAACCAATAGATTGTGGTCAGAGTCTGAAACCTTCCAGTATCTTCAGGGTTCTTCCATGTATACAGCCTTCTTTCATCATTCTTGAACCAAGTGTTAGCTATGATTAAGTTGTGCTCTGTGCAAAACTCTACCAGACGGCTTCCTCTTTCATTTCTTAGCCCTAATCCCTATTCACCTACTAAGTTTCCTTCTCTTCCTTTCCCTGCTCTCGAATTCAAGTCACCCATGACTCTTAAATTTTCGGCTCCCTTCACTAATTCAATAATTTCATTTACCTCATTATATATTTGATCACTTTCTTCATCATCTGCAGAGCTAGTTGGCATATAAACTTGTACTACTGTAGTAGGCGTGAGCTTCGTGTCTATCTTGGCCACAATAATGCGTCCACTATGCTGTTTGTAGTAGCTTACCCGCACTCCTATTTTTTATTCATTATTGAACCTACTCCTGCATTACCCCTATTTGATTTTGTATTTATAACCCTGTATTCACATGAACAAAAGTCTTGTTCCTCCTGCCACCGAACTTCACTAATTCCCACTATATCTAACATTAACCTACCCATTTCACTTTCTAAATTTTATAACCTACCTGACCGATTAAGGGATCTGACATTCCACGCTCTGATCCGTAGAACGGCAGTATTCTTTCTCCCGCCCATAGAGCACCAAATGTTCTCAATAGCGGAGAGATCTGAAGACCTTTCTGACGAAGGTAGAGTATGGCAATCACGAAGACAGTTAGTAGATATCCTTCCAGTGTGCGGGTGGACATTATCTTGCTGAAATGCAAGTCCAAGATGCCTTGCCATGAAGGGCAAAAAATATCGCCAACATACCGCTCTGCTGTAAGGGTGCAGCGGATTACAACGGAAGTGGCCTTGCTATGAAATGAAATCACACCCCAAGAAATCATATCTGGTTGTCGGACTGTATGGTGGCCAACAGTCACATTGGTAGCCCACTTTTATCTGGGGCGTCTTGAGATACATCGTGGCTGGTCATCGGGCCTCAGCTAGAAGTCAGAATCATCACTGAAGACAATTCTGCTCCAGCCAACGCTCTCCCAGGCCGAATGTACCCAGCACACTGCGAACCATCTTCTGGTTGTACATACGTCGATGGTAGTCGGCTTAAGGGGCGCAATGAAGTCAGACTTTTGTCTCTCTAGGTCACCCATACTTATAAACTCTGTGTTCGGCGATGGTCCGCTCATTTTTGCCAGCATCGTTGAATAGTTGCGTGGTTTCCTATTCATATATCGATCGATTGGCCAATTACTCCAACCAGCTTCTTTGAACTCAACTACATTTCTTCTTTCAAATACTGTCATCTGCTGACATTGTCCACGAGCCTGTTTGCAAGGCATAGTTACTGTCAAACTGAGTACACGGAATGAAATCCTCAAATACTTTATGCGCTGGTATCATCATGACCCCTGTTTACTATTCTTGCCAGGTGTGCGGTGACATTGTGCTCCAGCAGTCACACATTCATTCATCGGTCGCCGAAGCTTGCAGTTCTTCATTTTCCGTAGATACCTCTGTGAATAACCATTTGTGACCAATTTGAGTCGTTTTAGTGTCTTAGACTGTATATTAGATGTTAAGAACGAAAGAGAAGCGGAATTCTTATAATAAACGTTTAGAATCAGAAATGTGTGCTAGTTACCGTCTACGACTCACTGAAAATGGTTACTTTAAAGCATTCAATTAGGCTCGTTTTCAGTCGTATTACAATGATCATGTCATCGTTGTGTACATGAAATACCTTTATGACGACCTGAACTCTGATGAGGACACTTATAATAATGTGTCTGAATTTTGGTGTAGGAACAGCTGCCGTTCTTCGTCAAATAATGAAACCAGATACGTTAGTGGTATTGGACGTTGAAGTTTGGATCAAAGTAGACTTTCTAACTCATATCAACAGTAGTCCATTGGGTGCAGGTTAGACGTTAGGCAAGCCAATCGATTTCTGCCATGGTACATAAAACAGCTAAAAACACAAGACATAGTAGAAAACATTGTATATCAAAGGTGATATTGGACATATTTGATTAAACAAAAAAATATAAAAATGCAGAAAATGAAATAAGCAAAAGGGAATAAAGACGTCTAAGGTATGAAACGGACAGAAAGTGTAAAATGGATAGGTTGGAATGACTAGAGAACAAATGCAAGCCCATAGAAACATGTGTAACTAGGGGAAAGGTAGATACCGCCTATAAGAATATCAAAGAGAGCTTTGAATATAAGAAAACCAGCTGCACGAAATCGAGAGCTCAGATGGGAAGGCAAGGAAGGGAAACCTGAAAGGTGGAAGGAGTATATAGACATCTAAATGCACATGCATACTCTGCCAATCACATTTAAGTGCCTGGCAGAGGGTTCAACGAACCACATTCACAATTCTCTATAATTCCAATCACGTATAGCGCGCGGAAAGAATAAACACCTATATCATTCTGTACGAGCTCTGACTTCCCCTATTTTATTGTGGTGGTCGTTCCTCCCGTTGTAGGTCTGTGTCAACAAAATATTTTTGAATTCAGAGGAGAAAGTTGGTGATTGGAATTTCGTGAGAAGGTTCCGTCGGAACAAAAACCCTTTTCGTTTAATGATATCCAGCCTAAACCCTGTATCATTTCTGTAACACTCTCTCCCACATTTTGCGATAGTACAAAACGTGCTGCCTTCCTTTGAACATTTTCGATGTACTCCGTCAGTCCTATCTGGCACGGATCCCACACCGTGTAGCAGTATTCTGAAAGAGGACGGACAAGTGTAGTGTAGGCAGTCTCCTTAGTAGGGCTGTGTCTTTCCAATGAAACGCAGTCTTTGGTTAGCCTTCCCCACATTTTCTATGTGTTCTTTCCAATTTAAGATGTTCGTAATTGTAATTCCTAGGCTTTTAGATTATACTGATTTATAGTGTAACCGAAGTTTAAGGGGTTCCTTTTAGCACTCATGTGGATGAACTCACACCTTTCGTTATTTAGGGTCAACTGCCACTTTTCGTACCATTGAGATATTTTTTCTTCTAAATCGTTTTGCAGTTTGCTTTTGTCTTCTGATGACTTTATTAGTCGCTAAACGTCAGCGTCACCTGCAAACAACCAAAGACATCTTCTCAGATGGTCTCCCATATCGTTTATATAGATAAGGAGCAGCAAAGGGCCTATAATACTACCATGGGGAACGCCAGTAATCACTTCTGTTTTACTCGATGACTTTCCGGCAGTTATTACGAACTGTGACCTCTCTGACAGGAAATCACAAATCCAGTCACATAACTGACACGATATTCCATAATCACGCAATTTCACTATGAGTCGTCTGTGTCGTACAGTGTCAAAAGCCTTAAGGAAATCCAGAAATACGGAATCGATCTGAAATCCCTTGTCAATAGCACTCAGCACTTCATGTGAATAAAGAGCTAGTAGTGTTTCACAGGAACGATGTTTCCTACGCGCATGTTGACTGTGTGTTACTAAATCGTTTCCTTCGAAGTAATTCATAATGTTCGAAAACAATATAAGTTCTAAAATCCTGCTGCATATCGACGTTAACCTAATGAGCCTGTAATTTAGTGGATTACTCCTACTACCTTTCTTTATTATTGATGTGACCTGTGCAACATTCCGGTCTTTGGGTACGGATCTTTCGTCGAGCTAACCGTTGTATATGATTGTTAAGTATGGAGCTAATAGATCAGCATACTCCGAAAGGAACAAAACTGGTATACAAGCTGGGCCGGAAGACTTGCTTTTATTAAGTGATTTAAGTTGCTCCACTACTCCGAGGATATTTACTTCTACGTTACTCATGTTGGCAGCTGTTCTCGATTCGAATTCTGGAATATTTACTTCGTATTCTTTTGTGAAGGTATTTCGGAAGGCTGTGTTTAGGAACTCTGTTTGGCACCACTGTCTTCGACAGTATCTGCATTTGCTATCGCGCAGAGAAGGCATTGAGTGTTTCTTGCCGCTAACATACTTCACATCTGACCAGAATCTCTTTGGATTTTCTGCCAGGTTTCGAGACAAAGTTTCGTTGTAGAAACTGTTATTGTCATCTCCCATTGAAGTCCACGCTAAATTTCGGGCTTCTGTAAATGATCACCAATCTTGGAAATTTTGCGCCTTTTTAAATTTGCCATGTTTCTTTCCTTGTTTCTGCAATAGTGTTGTAACCCGTTTTGGGTACCAAGGAGGATCAGCTCCATCGTTTGTTAATTTATTAGGTATAAACCTCTCAATTGCGGCCGATGCTATTTTTTGAATTTAAGCCTGATGTGGTCTACACTTATATTATTAATTTGGAATGAGTGGAGATTGTCTCTCAGGAAGGCGTCAAGTGAATTTTTACCTGCTTTCTTGAATAAGTATATTGTTCGCTTATTTTTCGAGAATTTGGGGATTACAATATTCAGTTTCGCTACGACAGTCCTGTGTTCAGTAATCCCTGAATCGATTTTGATGCTCGATATTAACTCAGGATTATTTGTTGCTAAGATGTCAAGTGTGTTTTCACAACTATTCACGTGGTCTCATGAACTAACTGCTCGAAATAATTTTCAGAAAATGAGTTTAGGACAATTTCGGATGATATTTTATGCGTAACTCTGGATTAAAACTCGTATTTTCCACAAACATATTGAGGGTAAATAGAAGTCATCACCAACTATTATCGTATGAGTCGGGTAAGTGTTTGAAATCAAATTCAAGTTTTCTTTGAACCTTTCAGCGACTGTATAATCTGAATTGGGAGGTCGCTAAAAGGAACCAGTTATTATTTTATTTCAGTTGCCAACGATGACCTCTTCCCAAACTAACTCACATGAAGTATCTACTTCAATTTCGCGACAAAATAACATACTTCTGACAGCAACAATCACGCCACCGGAACCGTGTTTAGCCTATTTTTTTGGAACTCCATTAGGTTCTTCGCAAAAATTTCGTGGAGCTTATATCCGGCCTTAGCCAGCTTTCAGTGCCTATAACGATTTGAGCATCAGTGCTATCTATTAGCGCTTGGAGCTCTGTTACTTCCCCAACACAGCTACAACAATTTACAACTGTTATACCGATGGTTCCTGCATCTATGTTCTTCTGTGTTCAGCGTGCACCCTTTGTGCCTGAAGAACTTCTTGTTTTCCCGAGACCCTCTAACCTAAAAAACCGCCCAGTCCATGCCACATAGCCCCTGCTACCTGTGTGTCCGACTCTTGCTTATAGAGCACACCTGACCTCTTTAGCAGAACCCGAAACCCAACCACCCTTTGGCGCAAGTCGTGGAATCTGCAGCCTACACGGTCGCAGAACCGTCGGAGCCTCTGATTCAGACCCTCCACTCGGCTCTGTACCTGAAGTCCGCAATCGGTTCTGTCGACTATGCTGCAAACGGTCACCTCTGCTTTCATCTTGCAAGCAAGACTGTCAGCCTTTACCACTTCTGTTAGCCGCTCGAAACCAGAGGGACTCTCTTGTGATCCAAAGTGTCACACATCATTGGTACCGACGTGAGCAACCACCTGCAGTTGGCTGCACCCTGTGCTCATCATGGCATCTGCGAGGACCCTTTCCACATCTGGAATGACTCCACCCGGTAAGCACACGGAGTGCACATTGGTTTTCTTATCCTCTTTGTCAACCAAGTCCCTGAGAGGCCCCATAAGGCGCCTAACGTTCGAGCTAACAACTACCAATAATCCCACCCTCTGCAATTGCCCGGATCTTGCAGCCTGAGTGGTTTCCTGTGATACAGGACAGGCGACGGCATCTGGCTCAACGACAGTGTAAGCCACAGACAGCACCTGGAGCCCGGTTATCAGACAGACTGGGGAGGCCTTACGTGCGGCCGCCTGGGAAGTCTTTCTCCGCCTGCTACGTCCTGGGGCGCCCTCCCACTCGATTACAGGTGAGGGGTCAGACTCAGTGCGAGCTTTAAGTGGGTTAGTCACCGGTGAGGACCGTGCTGGACGTCCGTTGGATCCCCACGGCCGGCCCACAACAGAGGTGGCCATCCACTGCAGCCTCAAGCTGTCTAAACGAAGCCATCACAGCCTTAAGCTGAGAGCGAAGTATCACCAACTCGGCTGGCAGCCCCACGCAACAATCGCAGTCCCTGTCCATACCAAAAACCGTTGAAAAGTAAACGATGCAGATAAACGGACTATCGGCAGGTGCTCCGCAAATCTACTGTAGACCCTGACGAAAATGCACGAACTGTGTCTAGTAATACTCAGATACTCAGAAACCTAACTACCGAAGCACTCAGGTGAAACTAAATAATTTGTCCCTGATTAGAAACTTTTAATACGTCACAAAATCGGTTTACTTTGTGACGCAAACGAAAACGCGAGAACTGTGACTATTGGATATTAAAATTTAACGCAGAAACCCAAACTAAACTATTAATCAGTTACTTCCCCGTTGCTGCGTCTGTCGGATATGGCGAGAAGAATTTGACACAGCACTGGAAGATCTAAGTCGACACACGGACCATGGAGTTGACGACATTCAGTGTGTGCTTCTAACATCCTCCGGAGAGTCAGCCATGACTTAACTACTCCATCTCCTATGCAAGAAGTATGAGACAGAGAAAATAACTTCACACTTCAAGAACAATTTAATAATTCCAATCCCAAAGGCTGCAGGTGCTGAAAGGTGTGAATATTTCCATATAATCGGCTTAATAACACACGCTTGCAAAATATTGACACAAATTATTTAGAGAAGAATGGAGAAACTAGTAGATGTCGACCTCGGGAAATATTCAGATTGGTTTGCGCAGAAGTCTAGGAACACGCGAGGTAGTACTTACGCTATGACTTACCTTAGAATACATGTTAAGGGAAGGCCAACTTTTGTTTATAGCTCCTGTGTACTTAAAAAATGCTTTTGTCAGTGTTGGCTGTCATATACTCTTTGAAATTCTGAAGGTAATGGAGGTAAAGTAGAGGGACCCAGGGCATATTTACAGCTTGCACAGAAACCAAATGAGAGCAGATGGGTATGAAAGGGAACAGTGGCAGAGAAAGGGAGGAGACAGCGTTGTAGCATATGCCTGGTGTTATTCATTCCGTACGTTAAGGAGACTGTGAATGAAATCAAGGAGAAATTTGTTGAAGGACTTACATATCAGGGCGAAAAAGTTCAAGGTTTGCTGCTAACAGTGAAATTTTCTCGGAGACGGGAAGGGTCTTGGAAAAGCAATTGAATGGATGGGCAATGTGCTAGAAGTTGGATGTAAGATGAACATCAAGATAAGCAACACAAGTGTAATGGAAAGCAGGAGAATTAATTCAGGGCATGCTGTGGGAAGTAGGAACTGAGTTACTTAAAGTAGTAGATGACTTTTACTATTATGGCAGTGATATAACAGATTATGACCAAAGAAGGAAGGATATGAAATATATACCGGCAATGTTAATAAAAGGGTGTCTGAAGAAGAGAAATTTCTTAATACCGATTGTAGATTTATATGTTGAAAGAGTCTTCTGATAGTTTTTGTCTGGAATGTAGCCATGTACGAAAATGAACCGTGGACATAAACAGTTCACACAAGAAGGGAATAGCACCTTTGAAATGTGTCACTGTAGCATAACGCTGAAAATTAAATGGGTAGATCACGTAACTAATGAGGAAGTACTGAACATAAATTGGGAGAAAAGAAATATGTGTCATAACTGACTAAAAGGAGGAAGAGCTTGACAGGACATATTCTGAAACGTCGAGTAAAAATTAGTGAAGGAAACCAAGAGATGAATACTGTAACCAAGTATGTAAGTTGCAGTGGTTGTTCGAAGATGCAGACGCTTGCCCAAGATAGAGTACCGTGGAAACCCACATCAAACGAGTTTTCGGACTGTAGACCGCATCAGCAACAGTTTTGCCTATGTATTTACGTTCATACAGAACACCACAAGCCACCTTATGGTGGGCCGTACCATGCACCATTACCAGATATTTCATGTAATATTCCATTCGCAAACTGAGCTACGGAAAAAAGACTATCAATGTGCCTCTGTACGAGCCCTAATTTATCTTGTCTTCGCGGTCCGTACGCGTAATGCACATTAGTGGCAGTAGAATCGTTCTCAGTCAGTTGTAAATGTCTGTTCTCTAAATTGTCTCGTAAGTGTTTGGTGAAAAGAACGTCGTCTTCCCTTAGGAATTCCCATTGCGTTTACAAAACATCTCTGTAATACTTGCCAGTTGATCGAATCTACCGACAACAATTCTAGCAGCAAGGCTCTGGACTTCTTCGATGATTTCGTTTAATGCGACCAGCTGAGTTTCCCAAACACTCGAGCAATACTCAAGAACTGGTCACTCTTCTGTTCTACTCGCAGTCTCTTTTCTAGAAGAGCTACGCTTTCCTAATACTGTCTCAGTAAACAAAAGCCTTCCCTACTGCAGTCCTTAAATGCTTGTTATATTTCATTTCGCTTTGCAACAAATCGCCTATATATTTAATCCACGTGATTGTGTCAAGAAGGTCAAGATAAATTCCAGTTTAATTTAATTGAATTTATTGCAAAGATTTTTAGACCTGTTATCTGGAAACTCTAACAGGTCGTACATATTCGTTAATCATGGTGACATACAACGTTTAAAGTTACGTAGGTAGTAGCAAATCATATTGACGGCGATCTTCGGTGATATTAATGTAGAAATAAAGCCGGATATTTGAAAGATAATATAAAGTTTAAATAATCAACATTAAATAAAGTGTATTAACTGAGGATCCAAGTGAATGACTTCCATCTTATATTACAAGATACGTTACTAGCAGCCTCGGAAGAGCTTGAGGTTTTTCGATTAACTCCAACTTTACTTACTTCTAAACCTATTCTTGCTACACTACTCTATATCGCTAACAGTGGTATGTGTGTGTCTCGGCAGTCCTCGATTCTACGCATACCCGTGTGGGTGGCCTTTGCACTCTTTCTCTTCTTTCCTTGTTACTTTTCTGTTATTGTTTGCATATCGCAGTCTAACTGTCTTCAGTCTCTCTCTACCTGAAAAAAAGAGACTCTCAGAACGACATGACCAGCTGAACCTTCCTCTCCACATTCACAGACTGATGTGTTGCTACGTCCCAGTCGAAGCACATGGTTGAGGTATGGATCGCGACCTGTTAACAGCTGCATCATACCTCGAGTAGGCGCAGCGTCGCACAGTTTGAGCCTGTTCCTAGTGCTTGGTAATACGCTATAAACACGCCTTGCCGTACTGCTAGTGTCCCAGTCAGACTACCAATCATCTAAATTCTGGGCTCTTAAATGTCGTTTATTAATAACCTGTGTTCCGGTTCCAAATGGCTCAAATGGCTCTGTGCAATATGGGACTTAACATCTCAAGTCATCAGTCCCCTTGAACTTAGAAACTACTTAACACTAACTAACCTAAGGACGTCACACACATCCATGCCCGATGCAGCATTCGAACCTGCGACCATAACGGTCGCGTGCTTCCAGACTGAAGCGCCTAGAACCGCTCGGCCACTATGTGTTCCTGTGATTTCATACATGTGATCATATTGCTCACGGTCCGTCCAAAAGATTGCTGACCTGTGATGTAGTTCGATATCCATCCGGCATATCCCAAGGATTACCAGTAAACCTCCAATCGGTACAAAAGCCCCCTGTGATCCTCAGAATACCCTCCGAATACCCTCCGCTGAATTCGTCTCATATTGTTTTGTAGCTGCCTAATCTATGACGAGGTGCCCAGACGCTGGCAGCGAAGTTGACTATGGCGTTGAAGATAGCTTCGTAGTATCATCGCACCACACGCAACGGTAATTTATCGTCAGCCTTGAGGACAGCCTTGGTAACCTTTTTGATTACCTTTCTCTGCTCCGCAAGCCATGGACGCTACAGTAATTTAAAAAGCCCTTGTACACACATTTTCGGACCCTGAGAGCTATAAGGCATACGAACGTCGCAGGCCACCAAAGACTGTCGAATTCTCCTGCAGTGTCAGTCATTGGCGTGACTGCAAACTTCGCTGTCGAATTTTCTACACTCTGAAGAAATCTATTAATCGCTTCACCCATAGACTTTTCTAACGCCATATTGACACTGGTTGAGACGCAAGAGCTCTCTGCGCGCCTGCAACCGTTCACAGCGCAGTCGCTGCTGAACTTTGGCCGAGACGTTTAATAAGCAAACAGGTCCATAGCTTTTCGGTGATGCCGCTTTTTTATCGTTCCTTTTTCGTTCATTACTGGTTTAGCTGGTTTCCATATTTCCCGGATCCTACCTATTCGTAAAGCCTCGTATAGGAATGCTGTTAAATCAAGCAGTATCTGTGGACCTACCATCGGCACGGCTTCAGAGTATACGCCATCCAGACAAGGTGCGTTTGGAGTTTCGAGCTTCCTTCTTGACCAGACCGTATCGCCAACATCTGATTGCCATATTCGTTATTTACTGCATTTATAAGTTGTGCGTGTATCTCAGCCTCTGTGTTATCGTCAGGAGGCAGGGCAGTCAGCAGATATTCTGGTGACTCTCTCCGTCCAGTCGTCATTGAGCTATCCACCTTACGAATTGCGGACATGATAGTAATTCCCTTAACCTTTTCAGTCAACAATTTATTCAGTCTTTGGCAGATGTCAAATTGCAGGTGTATTCCTTCAGTTTCCTGAAGCGGAAGCGATTCCATTCTAAATACTCCGAGGTAGACAACTTGGCCATCTCAATCAGATTTAGTGATGCATAACTCAATTCTGCTTTCCTCAGCTTGTCTTCTGTATTATTGTCATTTCCCTCTTCGACGATAATTGTATTATGGCCACTGTATGTTAGGTACTGGAGCACTTGTCAACTATTAATTTTAGCTGCTGACATGCGGTTTGCTAAAGTGACATCTATGTTAGTAACTAAACCAGTTTATTGTTCAAATGGACTCGGCTTCTCTTCCAGATTTAAAATAATGAGCTGTAGTTCCTATATTGCTTCCATTAGTACATGTCCTCACTCGTCAGTTTGCCTACTGTGCCACAGAAATGATTATGCATCTGTTGTCACAAGGAGTCACGCAACTTGTCTATATAGAGAAACTGCTCTGACTCTACCTGTATAAGGTACGATAGGGTGAGAGTAAGGCATGCTCACTACAACCCACTTTGTCTGCAGTCCTTCACTTCTATTGTGACCCTGTGCTTGTCCAACAGCGTTGCCACCTTGGGTCACACTGTATATCCATTTGTAACGACCGTGGCAGTCATTCCCTCATTGTGGCCAGTACCTGTTACTATATCTGCACGAAAATGTGGGAGCTCATTCTTTCTACAGTATGGTTCTTGCAAACAAAACATATTAACACTCAGCTGGTCACTTAGTTTTCGTATTTCAGTCATTGACAATTTACATCGAGCAGCATTTATCTGTACTATGTTTATCCTTTTACGTGTTTCGATTGCCAACAAAGCGCTTCGGAGAAGGAAGTCCTCGTTCAAAGATAAAGTGTCCAAACCCTTATATAAAATCCACGTATTAATGCTCAGTGTCGAATGGTACTTTTACTCTCTTGAACGCCTGTCGAAGGAGGCCACATAATTATTTAAACTCAATGCATATGTCATTTACTCTCAAAAGAATTCTGTGTAGTGCATCTGGTGTAGGATACGTAATAGATTTTCCTTTCTGAAGCCCACCTCTGAAAATATGTCTTAGAGCAACCTGTAACACACTGGGAGCCTCCAAACTACTTAATAAGACATTCACTTCTAAATTATTATCAGATTTGTATGTGTGTAATTGAAAATCATTTTAGTAGGACTCGAAATATTAGAAATACTTTTTTGTATTTCATAGGAGTACCTTATTTTCACTGCGCTTTACTGTTTTCGATTCTTGTACTCGTTTGTGTTACTGCTAGAGACGCCTAGTGGAACAACTGCAGAACTGTTTTCTTGTTTTCTGGCGCAGAGCGGTTGCGTGGGTTGTAGGCAGACCAGGACTTTTTGCGCCGGATAGGGTGTGACCCATACAGGCGGAACGCCGTGACATGCCAGAAGTTCGTGAACTTCTGTGTATGACTAACTGCCCATTCTTCAGCAGGAACCGAAACCAGAAACGATAGCGATAGTGCACTTTGAGGTCTGGATTTACTTTGAGGTCTGGATTTAAGTCGACTTTCAATCGCATCCCAATGAGTTATTGGTTATAAGTGTAACATGGCGTTTCCAATCAATTTCTAGGACGTTATATAAAATGCCTAAAAAGACAATTCATTGTAGAAAGACAGGAGATACTGGACTCATTTGATGAAAGAAGGAAATGTGAAAATGCAGCATACGAAGCAGCAAACAGGAAACACATACTGTCTGCAAACCTCTATTTTTCTTTACTCCGCCGTAGTGGGGATCCAAAACACTCGGGCAGTATTCAGGAATTTGAGGCACTACTGTTCTATATACAGTCCTCTTTGTAGATGAACTACACTTTCCTAAGACTCTCCCAGTAAGCCGAAGCCACTCCTGCTACTGTTCTCATGTGCTCGTTTCACTTCATATCGCTTTACAGCTTTACGCTTAGAAATTAATCCCCTTGACTGGGTGTACGAAAATTACAGTATTGTTTTTTTTCCGTTTCATCTGCATTAAGATATATCTCTTTACATTTAGAGCAAGTTACCCTACATCACACTAAAAGGAAATTCTAAGCCATCGTATACCCATGTACAGTCACAAAAGGACGATACAGTCCTCTTACCTCTTATACTAAAAGGTCACCTCAAGCCTTAGCAGACTTCTCCCCACCCTATCCGTTGTTGTCCACAAATCATTGCCTCACAGACGCTGCTTTATGACATGGTTTTTTGTCATCCTTACATAAACAATCATGGTCTCCATATGTTTCCCTACTGTAGACAGTACATTATGCTGTAAAATGTGTTATTCTTCAGCGTTTAAAGCTTAATAATTGCAACAATTGGAGCACACCATAACCAAGGAAAACACCCCAATTCCGTGACACCACATCCTTAGTTCCTCATTTTTGGCGATATACAGGGTGAGTCACTAATTATTGCCACCTAGAATAACTCCGAAAGTATGATGGTAGCTGAGATGACTGTGGGACAAAAGATGTATAGGACAACGGGGGCCATAATATGACGTTGATTTTTTGAAGCTAGACGCGTTCGTGGCAGGGATAATAAGGTCAACTTTGTTTCTTTACATAGGATGCTATAGTTTCGTACTTATTATCTGATAGTGGCTATCGAGACGAATCCAATGACATGTAACAGCGATGGCCGGCCGATGTGGCGTCGCGGTTCTAGGCGCTTCAGTCTGGAACCGCGCGACCGCTTATGTCGCAGGTTCGAATCCTGCCTCGCGCATGGGTGTGTGTGATGCCCTTAGGTTAATTAGGTTTAAGTAGTTCTAAGGTAAGAATGGAGGAGACATAACGAAATGCTTCAATTAAAAGTGGTGTAAGGGAGGTGATGCTGTCTTTCGCCCATACTACTCACTGTCTACATCGTAGAACCCATGACGGAAACGGAAGAAAGTTTCCAAAGTGTGCTCAAAATTCACAGTAAGAAATTAGCACTGATACGATTCGCTGGTGCCATTGCTATCGTTGGTTGAAATGAATTACAGGATCTATTGAATGAAATGAATAGTGTTATGAGTACAGAATAAGTACTGAGAGTAAACCGAAGAGAGACGAAAATAATTAGAAGTAGAAGAGAAACAGAACAGCGATAAAACATCACAACTTGGGATCAAGAAGTACACGCAGTTAAGGAACTTTGTTATCTTGGAAGCAAAACGACCCATCAACCCATCTTGGACGAGGCAAGAAGAACATATAAAGCAGAGTAGCACAGGAAAAGGAGGCGTTCCTGGACAAAAGGAATCAACTGGTAACAAACGTATGTCGTAAGTTGAGTACGAAATTAATGAGGATGTACGTTTGTAGCACCGCATGGTACAGAAGTGAATTATTTCCTGTGAGGAAACCGAAAACGAAGAGAATCCAAGTGTTCGCGACGTGTGCGATAGACGAATGTTGGAAAGTAGGTGGACTGAGAAGGAATGACGAATTTCACATCTACATCTACGGGATTACTCTGCTATTCACAATAAAGTGCTTGGCAGAGGGTTCAGTGAACCACCTTCAGGCTGTCTCTACACCGTTCCACTCCCGAGCGGCACTCGGGAAAAAGAGCACTTAAATTTTTCTGTGCGAGCCCTGATTTCTCTTGTTTTATCGTCATGATCATTTGTCCCTATGTAAGTTAGTGCCAACAGAATGTTTTCGCAATCGGTGCAGAAAACTGGTGATTGAAATTTCATGAGGAGATCCCGTCTCAACGATGAACGCCATTGTTTTAGTGATTTTCATCTCAATTCACGTATCATGTCTGAGACACTATCTCCCTATTTCGCGATAATAGAAAACGAGCTGCCCTTCTTTGTACTTTTCCGATGTCATCCGTCAGTCCCACTTGATGCGGATGCCACACCGCACAGCAATACTCCAGAATATGGCGGACAAGCGTGATGTAAGCAATCTCTTCAGTACACCTTTTGCACCTTCCACGTGTTCTGCCAATGAATCGCAGTCTTTGGTTTGCTCTACCCACAATATTATCTATGTGATCGTTCCAATTTAGGTTATTTGTAATTGCAGGCCCTAAGTATTTAGTTGAATTTACAACCTTCAGATTCGTGTGACTTACAGCGTAATCGAAATTTAGCTGATTTCTTTCAGTACTCATGTGAATAACTTCACACTTTTCTTTATTCAGGGTCACTTTTCGCACCATACAGATATCTTATCTAAATCATTTTGCAAGTCACTTTGATCATCTGATAACTTTACAAGAGGTAAATGACAGCATCAACTGCAAACAGTCTAAGTAGGCTACTCAAATTGTCTCCTATGCGGTTAATATAGATCAGGAACAATAGAGGGCCTATAACACTTCCTTGTGGAACGCCGGATATTACTCCTGTTTTACTCGATGACTTTCCGTCTATTACTACGAACAGTGACCTTTCTGACAGGAAATTACGAATTCAGGCGCACAACTGAGGCGATACTCCGTAGGCAAGCAGTTTGGTTAGAAGACGCTTGTGAGGAACGGTGTCGAAAGCCTTCTGGAAATCTAAAAGTATGGAACCAATTGACATCCCCTATCGATAGCACTTATTACTTCATGAGTGTAAATAGCTAGTAGTGTTTCACAGGAACGATATTTTCTGAATCCGTGCTATGTGTCAATAAATCTTTTTCATCGACGTACTTCATAATGTTCGAATACAGTATATGTTCCAAAACCCTACTCCAAATCGACGTTAGTGATATATGCCTGTAATTCAGCGGATTACTCCTACTTCCCTTTTTGGGTATTGGTGTGACTCGAGGAATTCTCCAGTCTTTAGGTACGGATCTTCCTGTGAGCGAGTGGTTGTATATAATAGCTACATATGGCGCTATTTTATCAGCATACGCTGAGAGGAACCCGACTGGCATACAATCTGGACCGAAGGGCTTGCCTTTATTAAGTGATTTAAGCTGCTTTGTTTCACCGAGGATATCTACTTCTATGTTTCTCATCTTGTCAGTTGCTCTTGATTGGAAGTCAGGAAAATTTACTTCGTCTTCTTTGGTGAAGGAGTTTCGGAAAACCGTATTTATTAACTCTGGTGTAGTGGCACTATCATCAGTGACTTGACCGTTGTTATCACGCAGTGAAGGTATTGATTGCGTCTTGCCACTGGTGTTGTTTATGTATGACCAGAATCTCTTTGCGTTTTCTGCCAGATTTCGAGACATAGTTTCGTTGTGGAAATTATTAAAAGCATCTCGCATTGAAGTAGGCGCCATATTTCTAACTTCTGTAAAACTTTGCCAATCTTGGGGATTTTGCGTTCTTTTAAATTTGGCATGCTTTTTTCGTTGCTTCTGCAATAACGATCCGACCCATTTTATGTACCATGGGGGATCAATACCATCACTTTTTATTTTATGTGATATATATGTCTTAATTGCTGTCGATACTATCTCTTTGAAAACATTCTTCACATTTTCTATACTTACATGATCAGATCGGAAGGGGTGAAGACTGTCTCTTCAAAAGGCGTTAGTGCATTTTTACCAGCTTTTTTAAACAGATATACTGTGCGTTTCTTTTTCTCCGCAAAATAGAGGAAGAGAGGAACGTAAGGAAAACGCTGACAAAAAGAGGGGACAGAATGGTAGGACACGTTTCGAGACATAAGGAAACAAATTCCATGGTGCTAATACAACAAATAATTGAGAATATGTGCCGAATATGTTTCTCTGAGATGAAGTGATTGGTACAAGAGAAGAAATCGCGGTGAGCCGCCACAAACCAGTCAGTAGAATGATGGAAAATGGAAAAAGAAGATAACTGGTACGAGCTTAGGACTCCACGAGTATTTTCAGTTTCAGTAAAAACTGCTGCATAAATTAAATTACTGAAATCAATACGATGTAAAAGGTTTAATCATCTAAGTGGGCATGACGGATATATCCGGCCCTTGGCACGTTCGCTCTCAGTTCAACGAATATATCGGATCACAGCAACCTGTCGCTTGTAGCTAATGGGAATGATGAATTCAAAGCCGAGACGTACTATGACGTTATTACTAAAGTTTCATCCTACATCAGTTAAAATAATGCATTCTCAAAGTCTTAACGATTTTCAATGTTTTTACTGCCATGGACACAAATTATGGCAGCTCCCGAAGGCAAAACTGCTTTTCGAGTTGTTTTGGAGTTCGCTAACGATTTTCATGGAAAGAATTATTGAATTTACCTCTACACCTGGTATATTAGTTCAGATTACGGTGACCAACAGACGAGAAAGCAAGCGGTGTTTTCGACGCAATGTAGGAAATCAAAAACGAGTTCCTTTACGTCACTGAATATGAAAAATTGAAGGAGGGTAACTATTTGACAGCGTACGTCAGCTAGCAGATATTAGTAAAACAGAACCGCAAAAGAGATGTCATGATGGTCAGCACGTTTCGTGACAATGCATTGCATGAAGTAAACTCAAAAATTTTTTTGCATTTGTGGTAAATATATGAGACGCGTGGCTAGAAGTAGATCACAGTTGCAAAACTATCAAGTGGCCAGGAGCAGCCTGAAAAAAGTTATCAGACCATCACAGACGTTTTTAAGTGCAGGGTTGTTTTCCAGTTATCTTGTATCAGGTTCAGGGTAGGGTCTGGGGTACCTGCAACATGCACACACACTCACAACAGTGTAATTGGGCTAGGGGTTTGCAATGGGATAAAACAGTTCCTCAAACATTATTCCTATATGGGACATACATCTTGAATCTTTTAAGTATATAAGAAGTAGTGACAGCCGCAGTTAATCAGTATTCTATGTTATCAACACATCTGACTGGTAAAAATGCATATCGCCTTTGCTCTGTGGTTATGAAGCCAAATTTTGCAATAATCAGTAAGCATAAAGCTGTATTTAAGCTAGCTGAAGTCAATACCCTCTCCTGTGGTTTACTGTACTGTAATTGTAACACACCCCACGTCTATCATAATCCATGTGTTTCAGTGCATATAAGAGGTGACCTTGACTGATAGTATTAGACTGACATAAGTCTCTCTGGGTATATTTGGAAGACGAGGAAGAAATGATCCTGCAAATACTTTGTAGATACTTTTGGCAGTGAGAGTGAATCTAAATCATCGTTGGACACCAAAGAAACCAAGTCGTGTGGTAGGACAAGAAAAGAAATATTCTTGTACAAAATCTTTATTAATTATTTCATAGACTTACATAAGAAATGTGAAAATAACTGAACACGAAAGGGCAATACGGGATGTCTGCATTAACTGTAAACTCTGATGGAAAGTGGCCAAACACTGGTGTACATGCAGCTAATGATAGCATCGAGGGTGTCTCTACATTAGTGGATATACGAGAGATTTGTTTCTAAACTTTCCTTCCCAGATGAATTAGCTTAAAGGAAGGTTCGGTATATTGTATCAACATGCTGTGGACTGGACATTGTGCATTTTATTATTCCACAAGTATTAAGACAAAAGTACCATAAACTGCTATTGTTTCCAAAAATAATTTTATTTTGCAGGTCTTAATAAACAGTAGAAAGGTAGCAAATAGACTTAACCCTCTCCCTATTAAAGAAACTAGTTCTTCAAGTCTAGTTAACGAGAAAACTGAAAATGGAATAGATTGACATAAAAAAACAAAAGCGAAAAGTGGAAGATTTGGTGGAAACATTTCCCATGAAGGAAAACTATAAACTGCTACTCGAAAAAGCAAGGCTTACAAATTACTTTAAATTTTTGAATCTCTGCATATTAGTCTAATTTATTAGACACGGTTCCTGAGTTTTCGTCAGTCAGTCAGTCGGCAGTTGATGGTTGGAGTGCTGACTCATTATCTGAGTATCCAGTTGCTGGCAACTGATGTGATATATATAAGGATCATATCAACCTATACCACATCAGCAACAGCCTGAAGATGGCGCATTGAAGCGCTGAAACTGGTTGTAACAAAATAAAATAAAATCCAAGGGCGGCTGTAGGTGTTTTATTTTGTCGCAATAGTAAACGGCCGTCTTCCCAGAGACCTCTTGCCAATAGCATGGACATACAAAAACAATATTCCACATGTCGTTAGCCATGTGTCTACATCCTGTCCTCGGACTTCCATTATGTATAATGGCGTTCGTTGGACACATTTTACTTTAAACTCGCTTGCCCGGTGTCGGCGGATAAACACGATACTACAGTGGCTATGTTATTCCGAATTACAGAGAAAAATTCCCACAGACATGCATGCATGTCCTAAGGAACAGGCACTTCGACTACTACCGCCGTTATGAAATGCAAGAAATTTATTCCCAGTTGCGGATATGGACATCTGTATAATAGAATGACGACAGTGAAAGCCTCTACCTGACCGGAACTCAAAACCGGATTTCCAGCTTATCGCGAGCGGTCACCTTATCGTTTGACTATCCGAGCAGAACTCATGGCCAGGACCGAACTACGATAGATCGTGAGCCACATGTCTAAATCCTGTACCCATAAGTCCACTATGTACGAGGGTCAGTCAATAATTAAAGAGACAAAATGGTCTGGGGAAAAACTGTTAATAGGGCAAGTTTGATACTTTCGTGGCTATGTGTTGGTATCACTAGGATGAGTCCTGATCAGCTGATGTACAAAAATTGTTTTGTTTTTAACGTCAAAAATACATCTCAAGATGGCGAGTCCGATTCAAACGTCCACATAAGTTGAACAACGTTCTGTTATTCGTTTTCTTTCTTGCTAAAGGCGAGAAACAAGAGAATATATACTACAGACTGTCTTAAGTTTATGATGAGCGTTGTATAAATCGATAAAATTTTTACAAGTGTTTGAAGCAGTTCAAAAATTTTTTTCGGGTCAGTGACAGACCAACACCGTTCTGGCCGACCTGTTGCAGTTTCCACTCCCTCACTTGAAAGTCGAATTGATGACATTATTCGTGCCGACCGCCCTTGTGACCGGGAAATGATAGTTGATAAGGTTCAAGTTAGTGCTGACACAGTTCATAACATTATCTGTAACAAGCCGAAGTACCGCAAAACATATGCAAAATGGGTCCCAAAGGAGTAGACGCGGCTACACTAGGAAACTAGGTTGAGAGTGTGCACAGAGCTAATGGAACGTTATGAAGGAAAAGGTGAGCACTTCTTCAGCAAACCTTTAACTTTTGATGAAACTTGAGTTCACTATTATGAGCCACAATCAAAAAGACAAAGCATCGAGTGGAAGCACACCAACTCACGAGTTCAGAAAAAATTCAATTCCAAGCATCTGCAGGAGAAGTCATGTTGACGTTGTTTTGGAATGCTGAAGGTCACGTTTCTTGTGATTATCACGAAGAGCAGCGTAGAATGAACAGCCAATATTACTCCTATTTGCTTTTAAACAAGATGAAGCCAGCCTTGAGAGAGAGACGTCGTGGATCTGAGAGGAGAGGTGTGATTCTCCAGCAAGACAACGCAAGTCCTCATATTGCTCATCTGGCCCGTGAAAACATCGACAAAATGGGCTGGGAAGTACTGCCTTACAGTCCTCATTTAGCACCTAGCGATTCCCATTTGTTTAGTGCATTACGTGGGAAGAGGTTGCAGGACAACGCGGACGTGAAAAATTTTGTCGGAAATTGGTTCAAACATCAAGATAAAGAGTTCTTTGCAGCCAAATAGAAAACCTTGTAACCCGTTGGAATAAGTGCATAAATGTTCAAGGGTATTATGTTGAAATGTAGGAAAAGTATTGTTTTGTAAAAATAACGTTTTTTTTCTCCAGACCAATTTGTCTCTTTTATCATTGAATGACCCTCGAATATTCCCATACAGAGGAGGCATTTTCCTTGAAAGTCAGCTGCTCCGTGACGGCGGATAAATGCGATACTGCAGTGCTTGTGTAATCCCCAATTACGATGCAAAGTTTCTTCGGACAAGGTCGCATCCATGTCCGAAGATACTCGAACTGCAGCGACTACAGCCGTTATACAATACACGAAATACATTTGCAGTATATTCTCGGCAACAAATAGGTTCAATGGCTGTCTGGACGTCAAGATATACTCACATCAAATACTCGTTGCCTTATTGAAGCATTACAATGTATTACAACCATGTAACCATGATTCCTCAATCGGAACAGCATTACGACCTAATATAGGAAGAACGTAACGGACTGCTGGTAATAAGCTCCTGATTCGGCTACATACATAGCTGTAATATAAATAATCAAAGTAGATCCATGGAACGACAGGCAGAAGATATATACTTGCATAGCTCTGAGCCCAGGTGATCCCATTGTTTGACAGAACTTTACAAACCACGAAATTGTCAGCGGAATTTGAGGGAAACTTTAACGTCTACATCTGCGCTTAAGCTACATTATATTGTGTGGCAGAGGGTATTTATGGTATATATATGACTTTCTAATAATCCTACCTGATAATGGTCCGACTGATGAACAATACTCAAGAAATGTCGAACGAGTTTTTTAAAAACCACTTCTCTTGTGGATGAGGTAATTCCCTTCAGATTGTTCCAGGATATGTTAGATACTCCTCTGCTTCTCTGTGACAATTTTTGAATTGGTCTTGCCTCTTTAGTCCATATATGACAGCTATTCTGAGGTGTTTTCCGGTTGTTATTGTATCCAATGTTTTATTGCCAATCTCGTAACCTATGCACGTGCAGGACATTACATTTATTTACTTGCTGTGTCAACTAGACCAATCGTGAACTACAAAGAGATTTTCACTCTGCAGCGGAGTGTGCGCTGATATGAAACTTCCTGGCAGATTATGACTGTGTGTCCGACCGAGACTCGAACTCGGGACCTTTGCCTTTCGCGGGCAAGTGCTCTACCATCTGAGCTATCGAAGCACGACTCACGCCCAGTACTCACAGCTTTACTTCTCCCAGTACCTCGTCTCCTACCTTCCAAACTTTACAGAAGCTCTCCTGCGAACCTTGCAGAACTGCAAGCTTCTGTAAACTTTGGAAGGTAGGAGACGAGGTACTGGGAGAAGTAAAGCTGTGAGTACTGGGCGTGAGTCGTGCTTCGATAGCTCAGATGGTAGAGCACTTGCCCGCGAAAGGCAAAGGTCCCGAGTTCGAGTCTCGGTCGGGCACACAGTTTTAATCTGCCAGGAAGTTTCAATCGTGAACTGTTGGCATGTCTTCCCGCGTTTCGATACGGTTGTCTGTTGTTGCAACCTTCCTGTAGACAACAGCTTCGTCTGACAACCGCCCCGGACAGCTTACGACGTTACCCTCTACGTCATTTACATACAGAGTATTGCAAACATTAATAGCCCTGTAGAGCTCCCCTGGACTACATCTATCGATTTTTTCCCTTTAAGTTACAACTCTTATTACTGTTTGCTAGAACGTCCTGAAACCAGCCATTTGATCTGCTACTCGTTAAGCTTTTATCAATTTTTCTAGGGGTTCACTGGAAGGTTGTCTACAAAGTTTCAAATGACTAACACACATGATTTAATAATAGTAAAAAACAACTACTCTACGGAAATACATTTGCTTTACGATTGACTTTGTCTCGAATAATCCATTCTCCGCTCATTAAGATCAGAGATTCTGTCAGTGAAGCATTCATTCAATTCATTGAATTCTACAATGCTGTTGACAATGTCCTTCTCGATTGGGAGCGCTGCTGTTGCTCTTAGCAGCTGCTGACTCACAGCCGAAGCAGAAAACCTTCAGGTCCGCGCCAGACGATGTCGCCGGTATGGTAACAGTCACTTTCAGGAGTTTCGTTTTCTGACTACAATATTTCTGCAAATAATTTAAGAATAGGGATTGCAGAAATTTCTAAACTCATTCCTCGTGTTTGATATCAGAACTTTTGTTCTCAGTTTATTGCCTTCAAGGATGGGATTTATTTTGCAAGACGCCTGTAGCAATGTTTGCAGAAAGTGACCTGCATGCAACACACACGTTTCGGAATTAAATAAATTTGTAGCTACGACATATCTGGTAAATGAAAAGCATTCAGCAACTTGAGCAATAATGTTATCTCACACATCTTTCGAAAAAGCTGGTATTTAATTCATTTTCCTGTCCACATCTCTGTGCAAGCTGCAGCAGCTCTCTGCATGTGGAAATAAGATACGTTAGCTCGATTATATTTTTGAAGTCTTCTACCCCTTGTTGTACACACAGTGGCTCAACTATTCATTTTTGCAATTGGCTGTACAATGCTGCAATGTTGGCACAGTGTGATTGTAAATACAGACAACCAAAATTGAATTGCTGGTGCCTTCTTTTTAGATGTTGCACTGTTGCTGAAATAATTATAGTGGTTTGTCGAGATGGAATCTCAGTTTTCTCCAGGCATTCTACAAGTCACTATTTTCATACACAACTTGTATAGTTCTTGATTTAAAATTCCACCTTGAGTAGGAAACATGGGAGACTTTCTTACTCAGTATGTCAATTACACACTGTGAAGATTGTAGAAGAAACTAAGAATCTCACTAAAGTCAACGAAATATCTTCTAACGTCCCTATTTGCCTCTCTGCATAGGTTAAAATCAGATCCTGCGTTTCGGCATAAAAATGAACTACATAGGCATGTTCAAAATGTTTATTCACAAGAGTCTGTGCACCTGAAACGCGACCACTCATGACACCTGTGCAATTGTAGCTCTGAGAAATAACTATACTCTGATTTCTCTAAGCGATTATCCTAAAGTTTTTGAACTCTGTTCGCGAGGTGTCTTGAATGTCAAAGACCTTGCTACAGATATCACGTTGGAGGAAACATATCTGCTGCAGTGATTTCACTGGTAGCTGCAGATAAAGGACGGAAAGAGCCGCGCCGCCGCAGTGTCTTCCCACTGGCTGCCTACAAGCTCTATCTAGTTGTTGTGTAAAACCGCTTTCCCTAAAATATTGTGATCTGGACAAATCCGTCTTTTTTTCTTTTTGTCTTCTGTGACAAATGTCTGAAATCACCAACGCCTCATAACTAAGTATTTTTCTGTCATAGAGGCAGAAGAATGGATGATTTTAATTTAAAATTGTTATGTACTGTGGTATTCTGTCAGATGAATATTTCTGTGGGATCCACTGCTCCGCTTGCCACAAGACGAACCGACGCTTGCTCGTACTTTGTTCACTAAACGAGAGTGCGACAAGGCGAAGTGAAGGAAAACAGCATTAACCTGGGTCTCGTTCTCTTCTGCTCTATCTCTTACTGACGATGATATTGAACTGAATGTCTGCTTGTGCAATCCGTAATGATTTTTGTAGAAAATCTTCCTCGATCTCGAAGAAGGTCGTAATGCGTGATCATAAAACATGTTCCACATTTCCAGAACCGAACGGAGTCAGTGATATAGGCCAATAACAATGTGTGTTTGTTGAAAACGCGGTTGACCTGCCCTTTTTTCTAGCCACTTAGGGCCTTTCGTTGGCCAACCAACTACGAAAAGTTGCTGTTCAAAGAGGAGCTATGACCAGTACTTCATTCTTCGGCTGCGTATATTCCTGTGTGTGATTTCTGATCTAAAGGTACTAGAAATTTGCGTACAGTAAACATATCCCATGGCTCACCACATGTAAGTTCTCATAGCTCTGCGTGGTAGTAAGGAACTGGTGCGATTGAAAGTGGGCATTAATGTTAGACTGGAAAAGTTAATTTGAGCTATTGCTTCTAGGATTATTCACTTGTTAGTAGGTTGGCAACACCAGGGATCGTATCAAAAACAGCAGCATTTTGCAAAAAAAAGAGGCTCTGAGCACTATGGGACTTAACTTCTGAGGTCATCAGTCCCCTAGAACACAAATCCAAGCCCGAGGCAGGATTCGAACTTGTGACCATAGCGGTAGCGCGGTTCCAGACTGTCGCTAATAGAACCGCTCGGCTGTGACGTATAGGTGTTGTGGCGGGTGACGTCACACGTGTGCGGAGCGTTGGTTGTTTTCGTTAGGGACGTTGGTATTGTCACCTTATGCTGTGTTTGTAGTCTATATTGGATATATACATAGTGGTGCAAATTTTGATGGAATGAGCATGTTACTGGATCAACCAGTTTAGTTACTTAAGAGAAAGATGAGTTTATGGTGTTGTCCGCTTGCGCTCCTAATCAACAAGTGTTTAAACGTTATCTTTAGGTGTCTTGGTAACATGAGTACACAGTGATTACAACTTATGTGAACTTCGGCACATATTTTTTTCAAACGTGAGCCAACCTGTAATGTAATGAAATTAATAACTTAGCGAATACTAATAGTAATATTACTGAAATGAGGAACGCTGATAGATCGACAATAAAGAAAAACGAATGTCTTCAGAAGATTATGGTAAATGAAGACTGGTTATTCTAACGTAAAGTGTGAAGAACGTGATGTTAGTAATTGAAAGCAATGTACAAAGATGTAGCAGAGTTAGTTGAGTTGTGTTGCCTACAGAGTGAAGTCGCCAGATCCAGTTTAGCGCGTAACAACTCACACAAAAAGTATTTACGAGTAATTTCAGGGATTTTGCAATTTTCTGTTGAGCTGTATTGGGGAACACATGTTACTGTATTTTGTACATCTCGCAATTTAAACCTTTCTGTATCGGTATTGGAGTATTCGTTGTTGTTACCATACTTCGTTAACTTTCGCGATATTTGCTACCTGTACTGGTATTACTTTTTCGCTTTCTATACTGATATTTCTTTTTGTTGTCTGTATTGGTGTCTGGCTTTTAAGTTAGTTTATATTTATAGAGTGATATCTTCGATACCAGTTGAATTTATCTAATTTGATGCTTTACTTTTGCATTTTCGATGCAGACCTCTGCATGCTATTCTTCATCGTATTCCTCCGGTTGTTTTGTTTTGTATACGCCAGTATTTTTGGGGCTCTGTGGCTTTTACTTGAGAATATAACTCCCCAGATCCCCCTTCAGGCCGAATATTTATTATTTCGGATTTTTAAGTTTCTGAATTGATTTTTATATTTTGGTTTTATAGGAACTGTTGAATATGACGTCCTAATCGCCATTTTTAAATCAAAGTTGTGTTGCATCTTGAGACTAGTGATGATGTTATTTATCAAAGTGGACGGGTGTTATCGAAGGCTCTCGTCTTCCCCAATAATTCACCACACTTGAGACACAGTGCCGTACCCCCGGCCGCGAGAGTTCGCCCCTGTTTGGTCTTCGGAGGGGAGGGGCGCACACAGCGCCGGCTGTCACCTCCACATGAAATCACGCCGGCCACAGCTGTTATTCAGTTTAATAAAGACGTAATGCGTTTTTACGTCGCAGGCTGACAGTTATTGGACGGGTGAAGTAATTGCGTCGGTTAAACGCTCGAGCGATGTGATGTGATGTGGTGCTGTAACTTTATAACAACACAAGTTTTCGTCCCAGATGTAAGCATTACCGTTATACAGTAGTAGGCAAGCATAAGTTCTCCACATTCTGTCATTTCCTGCAGGCGATATTACCGAGCGCGTGACTACCACGGCACCCATGTTGATTAGTTTGATTCTGTTTAGAGCGAAGATAACAGAATATCTTGTAGTAGTGAATCCTGTCGTAGGTGTTCTACAGATGAGCAGGATGAGGCCAGAGCATTGTCGACTTGGACTACTCTTACATGGGCTGAGTTACTTACGAGAGTGTATACTGTGGAAAGTCATTTAGACTTCTTATGGGAATTTTGTGGATTGTCATCGGTTGACTTGTGTGGAACTCTTTTAAAAACGACCACCGTTGATTTCCCGTTTTAATTATACTGTACGAAACCAGTACGATCAGGAAATACACGTAGTTCGTTAGATGTCAGCTGACGATACAACAGAGTATTATTTGGGTCCCTTGCTGGATTAAAGAATATACGTTAGTAGCCACTGCTACAGAAAGTTATTTAAGTATGGTTACTGTTGGCGATTATTTTGATTTTTGCCGTGAGACCCGTTATGGGATTGTTATGAATTTTACAAAATGCAGTAGCTGTATATTCGCCGTTTGGCTTAGGAGGGCAAAATTTTCCTTGTGAGATGCTCACAGTTTTTTGAGAGGTACCGACAGGGTATCCGACTGTCGCAGAGGAGTGCTCAAAGCCGCAACTGATTTGGAAATTATTGTATAGTTCGAAGTACTTTGACTCTCGACAGCAAGACCTCTCAACAGTCCATTTATTGTGAAGGAAAAAGGAACTTTTTGCTGGAAAAGGAGTTATATATGACAGAGTTAACAAAGTACAACTTACTATGCGTGCAATGTGTTGTTAAGTAACAGTGCAATACTGCTGTTTGCAGGGGACTTTTTCAGATTCTAGTAAAAGTATACAAATAAATGTAGCCATCCTGAAACTAAGACTGTATCTGCGCTCATAAATCCAACGAAGAAAAGTTCTGAAGCAGCACTGGAGTGTTGTCATAAGTCATATAACAAGTTCTGTCAGCTGCCCTCTAACAACCTTGTGTCGAATTCACCTGAAACACCGCAAAAGGGTAAAGAATCGTTGTATGAATAACTACACCAGCAACAGAGATGTTCAAAAAACTTTCACGAATTAGTAATTACATTCAGAAGATTTATCGATTTTCCCCTTGCCGTGTTCCCCACTTATGTGTGAACCATGACTTTGGTTTGATTTCAGATACTTCACTGCACATTCAAATGGCCATAGTAACACTCTCATAGAATTTAAACTTTCGCTTAAGTTATCTTCAGATTTCATTTTTATTTCGTTTCATTATCCTTCAGTTAAAGTAAATCAACCGTTCACAATTTAAAAGAACTTTTAAATCTTCGGAATATGAGATACCTATGTTTGTCCATCCATTGAACAAATGGGGCGTCCAGTACCTTTAAATTCTACGTCTTCGTGTGCTGTGTTATATTAACGTCACCACTTCCCACTTTTGATGTAACAGATCAGAGTCCTCCCGATATGTTAGTATACTCCCATGTAATGTTAGCAAACAGGGGGTATCGGTGAAGTTTTATTCCTACCAGACCTGAATATCATGTGGCCCAGGTATGTTTCTTGTGGGGCTTATTAAATTTCAAGAGTATCGAATGAAGAATAAGCTAAAATGCATCAGCTTATTTGTTGTGGCGGTAGTATATTAAGAAAATACGTTAAAATGGTACATACCTAGCAATCTACTGAACGAATTCATAGAATAAATAAATTTAGGAGCTGTGTACCTAACTTTTTCGTAACTATGTGGGAGAGACTTATTGAAATGTACAAGTCACGCTGCTGTTCAAGGTAAAATAAAAGTGTGTGGAATAGGAGGCGAATTTTGTTTGTATTCAGCAGTAGAAGGTTTTCCTATCGCATTATTCTGAAAAAAGATATTCTGGCGTGGCCGACCTTAAGAACAGTGTAACTAACAACATTCTGAAAGTTATTTAGACAACTGTGACGAATACAATTCACTTTGCTATTTCATTATCGTACTGTATAATACCGGTCACATCTACTCATAAACTATCAAATGCAGTACTGAAGTACCTCATAATTTTACATTATATCGCCTTATCCTAGTTTTTTGTGTCGTAAGCCGGGAGTTATTACCTGCCATTTCGATTTTTTGTGCATCCCTTCTATTGTTAACAGCTACCGTGAACTAAATTGTCTACGTGTACGTGATTACTCTGTTATTCACAGTATAGTGCCTGGCAGAGGGTTCAACGAATCGCCTTCAAGCTCTCTACCGTTCCACACTCGAACGGCACGCGGGAAAAACGATACTTAAATTTTTCTGTGCGAGCCCTGATTTCTCTGATTTTATCATGATGATCATTTCTCCCTATGTAGATGGGTGGCAACACAATGTTTTCGCAATCGAGGGAGAGAACTAGTGATTGAAATTTCATGAGAAGATCTCGTCGCAAAGAAAAACGCTTTTGTTTTAATTATTGACACTCCAATTCACGTATCATGTCTGTGGCGCTATCTCCCCTATTTCGAGATAGTACAAAACGAGCCGCCATTCTTTGAACTTTTTCGATGCGTCCGTCAGTCCCACCTGATGCGGATCCCACACCGCACAGCAATACTCCAGAATACGGCGGACAAGCGTGGTGTAAGCAGTTTCTTTAGTAAACTTGTTGCTCCTACTAAGTGTTCTGCCAGTGAATCACAGTTTTTGGTTTGCTCTACCCACAGCATTATCTATGTGATCGTTTCAGTTTAGGTTATTTGTAATTGTAATCCCTAAGTATTTAGTTGAATTTACAGCCTTCAGATTTGTGTGACTTATCGTGTAATCGAAATTAAGCGGATTTCTTTTAATACTCATGTGAATAACTTCACTCTTTTCTTTATTCATGGCCAGTTGCAACTTTTCGCACCAGAGAGATATCTTATCTAAATCATTTTGCAATTCATTTTGGTCATTTGCTGACTTTACAAGTCGGTAAATGACGTCATCATCTGTCAAAAATCGAAGTGTGTCTTATCATAGAGATAAGAGGATATTCCGTCCTTTACTACTGAATTTACGTGTGTTTACCAAACTTTTTCGCCTACTCGTGCTAGCACCTTCAGAGGTCTATAATATACAGTATATTTGTAATCAGATTTTATCTATATAATAAAGGAAAATCTAAGCTGCAACTGATGAAAAATGGTCCAAATATTAACATTTTGCGTTTGCGTTATTATTTCACACAAAAGTCCTTAGAGAGGTGTAAAAGTAGTTACTTATCATTGTTATCTAACGAAATATCTTTAAATTACCCAAATATTCTTAAACATTTTCATTACTTTATTTTTGGGACATAACAGCTGAGTCATTTTCATCAGGTTGAAGTTGCCTGTACAGCCATGAACACTGCAGAATGTTCCAGTCTGTGACAAAATCCTTACGTCTAGGTGATCCAGATGTATAAGCTGCACATATAGCTCATGTCGTACCCCCATAAATGTTCCAAACGACTCTTCTTTGCTTTTGGTGAAGTAAATAAAAAATTATACAAAAACTTGCCTTCTGCAACAGCATTTTCCTCTGTGACATTATTCCTGAAAGTAAAATTTAACGTCATAACAAATCAAGGGGATAGGTGGCACAGTATAAGTAGCAGCGTTCATGAACTCTGAATTCTCAGTCGCCCTTAAGGCTGAGCATTATCGTCGCACTATTCATTCTTTTGTTTACTCGTTTGAGGTTACATCCACATGCTAGACAATCGTTATTTTGCCAGTGCAGTTCAGTGAATTGCAGCATCAGTTTGATTGCACTAAGTGTGCTTTGATTTATGTGTCCCACTTGCAAAGCCACTCATCACGCTTCTGTTATGACCAGCTGCTGAGTGTGTTTACATACCTACTACTTCATACCCACAGACACTGATCAGCCAGAATGTTATGGCCACCGACCGACTATCGATATAAACCCGTCCAGGCGATAGCAGCGTCACATGTCGATGAATGACTGCTAGTCAGACAAACTCACGGTGCATCTAGTATCGGTGAGCGTGCCGTCCGCGTGTAGAATGGGGGAGACCCGCGATATGTCTCAATTTGACCGAGGGCTGATTGTGTAGGCCCGGATGCTTCGCACGTCCATTTCGGAAACTGCATGACTTGTCGGGGCCACCCCTCATTACAGATGTTGGAGGTCGTAAGCTGGGCAGACTGGTAAAACAGGACGGGCGACCAAGTATGGCAGAACTAACATTAGAGTTTAATGCTGGACAGAGTGCAATTTACAGGAATTTACGGGAATTAAGCGACTTGTGAGTGCAGATGTGGTACCAAGTGCCTACAGAGACCTACCAACGCCTCATTGCATTCGTGCCACGACACGTCGCCCTTGATACCAGTGTCAGAGGTGGACATACCGGCTATTAGGTAGATGGTCGTAATGTTCTGGCTGATCAGTCTAGTTTTCTATGTACAAGAAGAAACAGTAGTTAATGACTGAACAATGTATGCTGAGGGCGTCAAATGTTGATTACGTTTTAGTTCCTGCGTGTGTAGGGCCATATTACATGTGGCTCATTGAGTTGAATAGCAAATATCGGGATTATAGGAACTACTTTGTTATCCTTAGGAGCAGACATTTTATAGTCACTCTAGTCTTTTGAGTGTTATCACTAATGTCATTGATTTTCCTACTCTTTTTAGAATTATACTTAGTGTCAATGATATTTCTGTTAAACGTAGTTGGCAAATGTTGATGTTGCACAAAACAGTTTCTTCCATTTCCATCGATGGAGAGGTAATGACAGATGCAGCTCGCATCGGGGACAGACTCGAACGAGTTTTATTCCGAAGAACCTTCCATTTGTTTCCATTAATCTACTAAGAGGAACCACCGAAATGTAGATCTTGTTGGTCGGAAGAGAATATGAACCACAGTCAACCCCAATGCGAGTCGTCTACATTACCACAACGCCGCCTGTTGCAAATAAAACAAATAACGAGACTTGTTATATCATCATTCCAAAGGTTTATTCGAGTGGTAACTGTGGTTTCAGGTGGTATTGGCCGCGGTATCGCGGTCGCACATTTTAGCAGCCAGACGGTCTTCTCCAGACGTCGCGTTGGTGGCCACGCGTCAACACATTCAGCATCTGGCATGGCGGCTCTCAAGAGCTGCGCGGTGTGATGTACAGACCTCCAAGGTGGGCGCGGAGGACACCGGAGTGTTCTGTGACAAATATAAATTTCAAAATTATAAACGTCGGCCTATTATGGTGAGTTGATATGACATCTGTGAAGCAAAGTGCTAAATTATCGTAGGACCACATGCTAATAAATGGTCAGTTTCTGTATCCATAGAAGGGATGTTTCTATCACGCCAACTCATGAACCCTAGAATACTAATTATTGCAAATATAAAAATTACCGACAGTGAATGTTTGCCTATTTACTCCTCCCGGAGTGTTATCTATTGTGGTGAAATGATCTACTAAATTATTGCATCAGATGGTAGATATCTCACGCAGACGCATGTATTATCCTCACCTAAAAATATATTCATTATGGAACGGAGAGAATTGTGACTGTTGCTAAATCCATCCATACCAAAATAGTAGAGTTTCTTAAAACAAGTTGTGTAAATGTTCAGTTAAAATTCGGAGAGCTTCAAGGATAAATATGGGACAGAAAGGTAAACGATCATGCAGCATAAGAAATGGGATTAAAATACCAAGTATAATCGCGGGAGGCTGAAGGTGAAACTTCGTTGAGAACTTGATAACTGTTATGGGCGGGAGGGGACATAGGAGAACGTTATCTGAAAGGCTCTCCGTCATCTGAAAGTGTAGGCAACGGGATTGTATGTACCATTGATTCTTGATTTTAAGTATATCCTACCAATACTAGAGCTAAAAGATACATATGCCGCGAAAGGATTTTGTATCTGATCAGAGTTTACAATTGGTATAAAAGAACAGCAGACTATAGGTACCGAGAAAGTTTATGGGTCGACCAAAGAATTTTGTAGCCATGGTGATATATCTAAACTGACACCATTTCAGTTATATTAAAAATCGTAAAACTCTATACTCCAATAATATCTTGAAGATTCCCCTTCTGAAGGGAGCTACCATGTGATCATGAAACGAGAAATACACTTAGAAACCAAAGTCTGTTGTCCTTTACACAGATCGAAGTACCACTCACCGTAACAGCACCGCCTTAATCCTCCTCCTGCAGCCGTCTCTGCAGCAACTAAACGAAAAAGGCGTCCAGTGTGAACTGACGCTCCTGTTGGAAAAGATCTTATTACTTTCATGTTATCTAACACGTGAAGTGATTTCCAATTTGTGCTAGTTCCTGTCATATAAAAGTATAACGAATTGTAACATTTACCACAAATTAGCACGGTTCAGGTATCGAAATTAAGAATATAGTAATTCAATTTAGTATCCAACTAACACAATTCGTTTCACATCTCAGGTACTATTAATACTAACAAATAACTAATATCCCATTATCTTTAACATGTCTGTGTTCGACTGGTTAATGGTGTGTTTCTGAGGTTATTCCGTGTTGTTGTTCCTGCTTTATGGTCAAAATTTCAGCAACTGACCGACCCGTGTTCTTCAGGTCGTGTGACGTTCAATGACTGGTTTGAGTTCAAGCAGCGAGTACACATTACTGCAAAGTTCGCAGCACATGAAGTTGATCGCTGGGACATCCGTCGAAATAATGTCCACAAAATGAACACAACAATTCGGCCTAACACCCGGAAGCAGACCAGTAACTAGTATCATATTCGATAGTTTTCATGTAGTGAGAAAACGAAAAATTCAATTTGAAATCAAATGCTACTATTCCTTCTACTGTTGTAATTTACACTCACCGAAACAGAAAGGACTTCTTTCTTTTCCTGCAGCCGCTTCAGCAGTATCTCCTCAAAAAACGAGTCCAGGGTAAACTGACGCTCCTGTAAGGAAAAGAACTTATAAGTTTGATTAGTCGTAGAGCATGCTTGGTAATTCAGAGATAGCGCTAGTTCTTTACATATACGGGTGTTACAAATTCTTACATTTATTTCGAATTTTTGGCCTAGAGACAGTGATAGTGAGTATTCACTGACTATCGGTAGTATCAGCTAGAAATCTGTTCTTCCGACATTCACTATCATTATCCTACGTATTATGAGTTGAACTGGAATGACAGAGGCCTACAGTGTAACTTCCTGAGCCACGGTCTTTTTATTACGAGCTCCTCCTTGTTCTTTGTCTGTAAAGGAAAGTAAATGGGACTGTAACAAGTTTTGCTAACAGTTCCTGTTTCTCTGTTCTCTGACTACACTGTACATTTCCTTTGGTCAGTCTCATATTAAACACGGTCAGCAGGTAACTGGCTGGGCAACCAGATGGTCTGCAATGTCGTCTTCAACCAGTCGATCGCGTTGGCAGCATATTAAGTGCGCCTCTGCCCCACAATATTTTTCATCATAATTCTTTACAACTGGAGAGGGATGTTACCTCTCACATAGTTATTTTCACAGTGTTAACAAAGACCACACCCAATTTCCCGGAATGATAAATGGTTAGAATCAACTGTCCATGTCTGGGGTCAGTGTTAAGTTTAATAGGCTTCAATACAATTGTCAGAATTGTTTAAACAGCATTCAGGTTCGATTATCAACATTAGCTTACCTAATGCGACAAGTCCGGATATATTGTGGTAATAACACGCAGGAGAGGATCTAGGACCAGTGGGATCCAGGGGAAAGAGCCAGCATAATGCAGCAAAGGAGGCCTGCAGAGAACACACCGAGAGACACAGTGTGAGGCTTCCCTGCAGGTCAGAGAATATACGACTCTGACATGCTAAAGGCTTTTTCTAAGGGCATCATACTCAAGTTTTAGAATGACGACTATTGTGAACTGTTGAGTGACTAGCACATCCCACTTCGCTCCAGTGATCAACAAATCCATCCATCCATCAGTGACATTCATTGCCGCCGGTATTTTGTATCTGATCACGATCCAGAAGAGCAGTATGCTAACCACATGCTCCTCCATACAGTGACGTCTATCGGCTGATGATGACGAGGCGGTAGATCGTCACCTTTGGAACTTCAGAGGAGTGATTGGACGGAGTTAGTTAGTTAGTTAGCTGGTATTTTATATAATCGTCACAATCATCACTCGGGCAGAGATGCCTATCCAAGACGTGTTATTTACAATGACTTGTCACATGGGATGTTTATAGCGAACCAAATATTCATTTACAGTAAATCGTGACAGTTTGCAATATCTGCTGTTCATGTTATGTACAATCAGTTAGCTCACAGACTTTACTGCTTTGTGTGCTATGTCACTGCAATATAACGTGGCTCACCTTTACAGTACCCCGAACAGCGACCAAGTTGTTCTCCAGTCGCAGACCCTCGTCTTCCTCCCCTCCCAAACACCGGGAGAAAAACTTCTTCATGCGGCGGAACATTGCTGTAACGATAACAAGCAGCACATTAGACATGACCAGACCGTGTCTACGAGAAAGTTTTGCAGCAATGTCTCACAACTCGATCGCAAGAAAAACCTGGGGCCGTGACGACATGTCTGTAACCTTAGCTTTCGTAAAAAGGCAGCTGCTTGTATCAAAAACGACATGTACAGTCTATATAATTGATTGAGCTTATACATTTGTTGCTAGTCGAGAATTAGTTATTTTAATTCTGTGTTAGTAATTCGTAGTAGATGAATCAAAATAATAAGTTATTCAAAAGTCGAGCAATAGCGTGTCATAAGTGGTACATTTACTCTGAAGACAATAAATTTGTTTTGATAGCAACTATCTGAAGGCTTCACTACTAGACTGAACTTAATTCACAAGTCATTACTATACTACATTAGTTTCAGATATACACCTTGTTCGGTTATTACAACTTGAGATTTTGTCAGCTATTACAGCATGATATGCGAAATATCTTCTCCTGGGGCAGGAACAAGAATTTGTTTTTTATGTGTGTTGGTGGTGGGATGATGTTACTAATTAATAAACTACGCTACAATCTGATGGCAATACCTTCCGCGGAATATGACGAGAATACGATTTTTACGGCTATCCTTATTACCGAGTCAGTATATTCTCTCAGGGCTGCACTGTCCCTTCTTTGTGTCAGTCATCGAGAACCCTACATCTAAATTACACTTCATTGCCATGTGAGCTAAACAGTAAAGTGTACGACGTAATAACTATATCTGTGATTGAAATTTACCCACCGGTTTCTACATGAAGAATACTTAAAAATAGCTTATAAACAGCTAATAGGTTTAACATTTGACAGTGCTCCAAGATATTAACTGTACTTCCTCAAGTGACAGGAAAAGATAATATTTTTGCTACAAATCCATGTCGACTCAGTATGACACTACACAGCCGGAACCTGTTTACGACTTTTCTTTTTCACCGATGGCAGAAGATAAAAGCATGAACCAACGATAGGACATACCGTATGTTTGTGTAATCGAAAAGGAGAGAGATCGATGACACCATTCTCATTGTGAAACTAAGCTATAAATTTGAGAATATATCATTCCAGCACTTGAACGTTGACAAAAACTCAGTGAGGATATCTGTCTCTATAAGTCAAGCATCCTCGGAAGTTTCTGAAGTTGCCTTACATATTGAAACAATGTACTGGAATGTAAATCGAAGAGTGTTTTCACATGCAGTCCCATTGCTAGTAACATTTTTGCGAAGTCACATCACACTATTTCGTAATGCTACAGTATTCTGATACTTCTCCACTACATACATAGTCATCTAAAAGCTTATTCGATGTTCTAATTCTAGATGTATACTGAAAATAAGTAGGTGACAGCTAAAGTAATGGCTCTTGCCTCTCGGCGACTACAATCTATATACCTCGCTTCTGAAGCAGGGCGTTCGCTTCATTCAAAGCATCTAAAGCTCCCCAAGAACTTGTTCTCGAAATACAAAATCCAACACAATAGCTACTGAAACAAAATTAAAAGTTCTTTTACTCAAAAACTCAAGGAACGAATTCGTTTCGATACTTCAGCTACTCCAGAGAATGCTGAAGTAATTGCTATGCAATGCTCCACCACAGTTAAGCTGATTTTTGTTAGCAAGCCCTGTGGTCAACATTAGGCAGGAACCTCGATAACTGCAGAGCACAACGTTGTACTGGAACGTCGATATCAATGATTAAACAAGCACTGCAATGAAAATTTTCAGTAATTTGAATCTATGTAAGACGAAATAATCATGTTTTACGATTGAAAAATATACAGCGGAGTCTAAATGTTGAAAACATCCGTACAGTTAATAAACTCCCAAGTGATCTAACAGTTAACAATACTTCGAGATAGTGCTTTAATGTCCATAAGCAACAGGAAAGTAATACTCTCATGTTAAGGTGCCAAGTCAACTCAGTATAAATCTACACAGTTTTAACCATTTTCCAACGTGTGTTCTTCTTCGCAGACGGAAGATAATTCTAGCAGTATAACCCCACAATGGTCAGACTATTACGGTCGAAAACAAAAATAAAAAATATTTTGTAGCGGAGGCGTTGTGCAGCTTTAATGAATGTTAACAACTGTATTGTGCAATGGACAGCTACAACGGTACGGTTCATTGGAGACCATAGGGTGGTGGGGTTTCGGGTTCCGCTGGATAGGTCAGGAGTCCACTACACACAGCAGGCGGCTACGCGGGTAACAGGGGTTGTGTGGCGTGGACTGGGCAGTTTTTTAGGTTAGATGGACCCGGGCAAGTACAGAAAGGGCAACAGCCTCAAAGGGTGCGGGGCAAAGTCAGGACATGCGGGGATCAAGCAGCAATCAGTATTGCAATTGTAAACTGTCTAAATTGTCGAAGTTGCGGTGGTAAATTACCGGAACTTCAAGCGCTGATAGAAAGCACCGAAGATGGAATCGTTATAGGTACGGAAAGCTGGCTGAAGCCAGAGATAAATTCTGCCGAAATTTTTACAAAGGCACAGATGGTGTTTAGAAAGGATAGATTGCATGCAACCGGTGGTGGCTTGTTTGTCGCTGTTAGTAGTAGTTTATCCTGTAATGAAGTGGAAGTGGATAGTTCCTGTGAATTATTATTGGTGGAGGCTACACTTAACAACCGAGATAAGTTAATAATTGGCTCCTTTTACCGACCTCCCGACTCAGCAGCATTAGTGGCAGAACAACTGAGGGAAAATCTGGAATACATTTCATATAAATTTTCTAAGCATGTTATAGTCTTAGGTGGAGATTTCAATTGATCAGATGTAGACTGGGACACTCAGATGTTTAGGATGGGTGGTAGGGACAGAGCATCGAGTAACATTATACTGAGTGCACTATCCGAAAATTACCTCGAGCAATTAAACAGAGAACCGACTGGTGGAGATAACATCTTGGACCTATTGATAGCAAAAAGACCCGAACGTTTCGACTCTGTAAGCGCAGAACAGGGAATCAGTGATCATAAGGCCGTTACAGCATCCCTGAATATGGAAGTAAATAGGAATATAAAAAAGGGAGGAAGGTTTATCTGTTTAGCAAGAGTAATAGAAGGCAGATTTCAGACTACCTAACAGATCAAAACGAAAATTTCTGTTC
Source organism: Schistocerca americana (assembly GCF_021461395.2). Lineage (NCBI taxonomy): Eukaryota > Metazoa > Arthropoda > Insecta > Orthoptera > Acrididae > Schistocerca > Schistocerca americana. The sequence continues at coordinate 546,946,806 of NC_060124.1, read as the reverse complement.
CGACACTGACAATGTTGAGTGTTTATGGAAAAAGTTCAAGGGAATCGTAAAATGCGTTTAAGACAGGTACATGCCGAGTAAAACTGTGAGGGACGGGAAAAACCCACCGTGGTTAAACAAAGATAGGAAGGAAACCACTGCGAAAGCAAAGACAGCTTCACTGCAAGTTTAAACGCAGCCAAAACCTCTCAGACAAACAGAAGCTGAACGATGTCAAAGTTAGCGTAAGGAGGGCTATGTGTGAAGCATTCAGTGAATTCGAAAGTAAAATTCTATGTACCGACTTGACAGAAAATCCTAGGAAGTTCTGGTCTTACGTGGCCCGAATCCAGACACTCTGGGAGAATGAAGGCATTGAAACAGAGGATGACACGCTTAAAGCTGAAATACTAAACACCTTTTTCCAAAGCTGTTTCACAGAGGAAGACCACACTGTAGTTCCTTCACTAAATCCTCGCACAAACGAAAAAATGGCTGACATCGAAATAAGTGTCCAAGGAATAGAAAAGCAACTGGAATCACTCAATAGAGGAAAGTCCACTGGACCTGACGGGATACCAATTCGATTCTACACAGAGTACGCGAAAGAACTTGCCCCCCTTCTAACAGCCGTGTACCGCAAGTCTCTAGAGGAACGGAGGGTTCCAAATGATTGGAAAAGAGCACAGGTAGTCCCAGTCTTCAAGAAGGGTCGTCGAGCAGATCCGCAAAACTATAGACCTATACCTCTGACGTCGATCTGTTGTAGAATTTTAGAACATGTTTTTTGCTCGAGTATCATGTCGTTTTTGGAAACCCAGAATCTACTATGTAGGAATCAACATGGATTCCGGAAACAGTGATCGTGTGAGACCCAACTCGCTTTATTTGTTCATGAGACCCAGAAAATATTAGATACAGGGTCCCAGGTAGATGCTATTTTTCTTGACTTCCGGAAGGCGTTCGATACAGTTCCGCACTGTCGCCTGATAAACAAAGTAAGAGCCTACGGAATATCAGACCAGCTGTGTGGCTGGATTGAAGAGTTTTTAGCAAACAGAACACAACATGTTGTTATCTATGGAGAGACGTCTACGGACGTTAAAGTAACCTCTGGCGTGCCACAGGGGAGTGTTATGGGACCATTGCTTTTCACAATATATATAAATGACCTAGTAGATAGTGTCGGAAGTTCCATGCGGCTTTTCGCGGATGATGCTGTAGTATACAGAGAAGTTGCAGCATTAGAAAATTGTAGCGAAATGCAGGAAGATCTGCAGCGGATAGGCACTTGGTGCAGGGAGTGGCAACTGTCCCTTAACATAGACAAATGTAATGTATTGCGAATACATAGAAAGAAGGTTTCTTTATTGTATGATTATATGATAGCGGAACAATCACTGGTAGCAGTTACTTCTGTAAAATATCTGGGAGTATGCGTGCGGAGCGATTTGAAGTGGAATGATCATATAAAATTAATTGTTGGTAAGGCGGGTACCAGGTTGAGGTTCATTGGGAGAGTGCTTGGAAAATGTGGTCCATCAACAAAGGAGGTGGCTTACAAAACACTCGTTCGACCTAAACTTGAGTATTGCTCATCAGTGTGGGATCCGTGCCAGATCGGTTTGACGGAGGAGATAGAGAAGATCCAAAGAAGAGCGGCGCGTTTCGTCACAGGGTTATTTGGTAACCGTGATAGCGTTACGGAGATGTTTAATAAACTCAAGTGGCAGACTCTGCAGGAGAGGCGCTCTGCATCGCGGTGTAGATTGCTCGCCAGGTTTCGAGAGGGTGCGTTTCTGGATGAGGTATCGAATATGTTGCTTCCCCCTACTTATACCTCCCGAGGAGATCACGAATGTAAAATTAGAGAGATTAGAGCGCGCACGGAGGCTTTCAGACAGTCGTTCTTCCCGTGAACCATACGCGACTAGAACAGGAAAGGGAGGTAATGACAGTGGCACGTAAAGTGCCCTCCGCCACACACCGTTGGGTGGCTTGCGGAGTATAAATGTAGATGTAGATGTAGATCGAATCTGGTCCAGAATCAAACCATAATCGCTTCCGAAAACCGGCTCAGCTATGCTTTCGCGTAAATGCAATAGCAGTTATCAACCGTAGATACCTCTACCATTGGTATTATCTGTAGATACATTACATTGGGAAGAAAGTCTATGTAGTTAAATGGACATAATGGACATGACAAGTTAATATCAATGACGGAACACTGTACCTCCGAAACTGCTATTCCTATTACGCAAGTTAACAGCTGAGATCGTTTTTGGACTTTGTGGCGGTCTGATCCTCGACCGAAATCGATTTTCTCTAATAAAATAAACCGTTGTAGCTGTGATTGCATAATGCAGTTCTTTAAAAGAACATATAAAATGAAAGTAACGGGACTGCTGCAGGAATGAGAGAGTACTGGGCAGAAACAAACAAAAAAGGAAAGGTTAATAAAGCTAAATCAATATAATAAAAAAATCGAATAATATCTTTCACAAATTTCTCTAGAATGAACTCAACGAAAATATAACGAAAACACAAAATTGAAATCCAATAATTCACTTCATCTACACATATGGAATGAAGACAGGGATACCAGTCAGACATCCACATAATAACAACATAATAGAAAAATAACACACACAAATACTTCCAGAATGAACAAAAAGAAAATATACCCTAAACCTATATAGCCCTAACAAAGACAGCAAAACCAGACCCATCCCCACATAACGACATAGTAGATAAATAACGCACTGGAACTATTCCATAATAAACCTAAAAATTATAAACCCCAAAAAAAGAAAAAAACGCACACGAAAACTCCGCATAACAACGACTTAATCGAAAAATAACAAAAAAAAAAAATTCCTCCAGAATAAACAGAACGAAAATAAATTCAAAAATTTGGTATCACAATTCAAACGAACATTAACAGGTCAAAAAGTACCATAGCACAAAAAGAATTATACACCAAAAGCGCGAGTCACTGGTAACAACAATATGAACCTTACAAAACAATCAATTTCATATACGCTACACCGCAGCGATGTTACATTCGAAAAAAAGCAGCCAACTATTAATAAGTTAGAAAGTATAACTGACATTACTATTCGTTCCTCTCACGACCATTTCAGCAATGTACTTAGTTTCACGGCTAACGTCACCGTAGACAATTCTCCCATATTACAAAAAGAGCTAAAGAATTGCAACAATCAACATGATAATAATAATGATTAATCACTTCACTCACAAAAATGTATCTTTTGCTCTTAAGGTACTACCTATCCTCACCCTCGGGAATCATGTGAAATACGGAAAGAAACGGTTAAATATTTGTGAGAAAAAAAGAAACAAAAATCGCTACAAGTTTCTCCATCGATAATATAACCTGTGGTGTCAAGTTACCCCCATCCCCCCTACATACAACACCGTCGTATATCACGAGATATTTTGAATAAACAGCATATTTTACAAACTTTGTAAATTACAGCAGTAACTAACACAAACATAGTTGGTATTTAATAACAGACCAATAACACGCTCTGCAACGTAAAGTAATGACGTCAAGAGGACGTGATGGGTGAAACCAGAACGGATAGAATCTGAAAGAGCACTTGACATGGTTGTCATTGTTAAACTAAGCTGTTAATTTGAGAATACGTAACGAAAGCACATGAACTTAAAAAAAATTAAGTATGGAGGTCTAACTCTGCAAGTAACCACTTGACGTTTGAAACGCCTTAAAAAATTAAAACGAAGTGCTATTTCACGTTATATACTGTTAAGAACTTCATATTCTGTAATCACACTGCACTCCACCAAATGCTTCAATTTTCCAGTACTTCTCCATTAAATACACTGTCATTTATTAGCTTTTACGATATTCTAACTCGAGATGATTGTGTATACAAAATAAATATGCAACGTTAAATCAATGGCTCATACCTAATGCAGGTACGATGCACCTCGCCTATGAAGTTGAGCGTTCGCTTCGCTGAGAGCTTCTAAAGCTCCTCAAGAAATTAAAAATGTTTCGCTAGATGTGCTCGAAACACAAAATGCAACACTGCAACACTTAATTCACAACAGAAGCTTCGTACACTCAATAACTCGCGGAACGAATTCGTATGAATAATTCGAGTACTCCAGAGAATACGGAAGTAATTGCCAGCCAACGGTCCACAACGGTTTAAGCGACATGGCAGTGTTGTTAGCATACACTATGATCAACATTAAGTAGCAACCCCGGTAACTACAAAGCACATCATTATATAGGGACGTCGATATCGATAGTTAAATAAGAACAGCAATTAAATTTTAACGATTTAAATCTATGTAAAATGAAATAACCAAGTTTTGGGATCGAAAGATATCCAGAAGTATCTAAATAGTGAAACCGCCCGAATAGCCTATAGATTCCCAATGGAATTCTTAGTTAGCAGTTGGAGGTGCGTGAAAAAAGTAATGAGACTGACAACACTCCGAGGGATCTGGATGCACTGTGTTGTTCTACTTGTGCAGAACGGTTTTTTATTTAGAGCAATGTTACGCCATCAAGTGTTAAACTTGGGGCACCAGCGAGAGTGATCTTTTCAGAATTGAAACAAGCCTATGGGGAACATTCCTTATCAGTAGTCCAAGTTTCTGTGTGGCACAAATCATTTCTGGAAGGCCGAGAACACGTTGAAGTTGAACCTCGTTCAGGGTAGACCTTCCCCTTGTAAAATCGACGAAAATGTCGAACGTATGCGTTCTCTTGTGACATCAGCCCAGTGTGTAAAAATAAAGATGATGGATGACATGGTTAAACATTTTCAGCAGACATCAAATTTGCATCGAAGTTTTGCACGTGCGATAGATTTAAGCCAAACAGTGCCAAAAAAACTCACAACTGAGCAGGAGGAGAATGGAAGAAACGTGTGCGTTGTCCTCTTGAGACGACTGCCCATGGTCACGAATGGTTCAGTTGTATAATCACAGGTTATGAATCCTGAATTTCAAAGTACGATCCTGAGACCAAGTGGCAGAGTGAGGAGTGGAACACTGTGGAATCTCCTCGACTGAAATGAGCTCGAATCATCAAGTCAAAGGCCGAAGCAAAACTGATTTGCTGTTATGACAGATTTGCATTTTTCCATATAGATTTGTTCATCCAGGACAAACCATCAAACAGCTGTGTTACAACGATGTCCTGGAAAAGCTCAGGAAAGAGGTGAATCGAGTGAGATCAGACACTGCAGATTGGATGCTGCATCATGATAACGCACCATGCCACGGATTTTTTGACTTCAAAAGGCATTCCTGTTGTTCCACAGTCCCCGCTTCCCCTATTCACAGAAACTTAGTAATTGTGACTTGTTTCTTTTTCCAAAATTGGAAAATGTCTAAAAAGGATGTCATTCTGGGACTCTGGAGAACATTTAAGAGCATGTGACCGATATGGCAAAGGCCCTACCAGTTGAAGGCTTTCTACGCCTCAACCGATACCGAGGAACAACGACTTCGCCGGCCTATAGCTGCCGAAGGGGACTACTTCGCAGGGCACATTATTGTTGTTTCAAGGAAATAAAACGTTGGTATATTAGAAATCAGTCTCATGGCTTTTCTCACACGACTCCTACTCCAAAATATTGATTCACATATCTTGAGTAACAGGGGAGAAAAAGTCTTTTGTTATGCTACCAGCTATGCTCGATACGACGCAGTGCACTTGACACGAGTTCAAAAAAAAATTTTCCTTCACACACGGAAAAAAATTCCAGCAGCACTAATCTCCAACATCGCAGGGAGTATGTGTGAGTAATCCACAAGAGAGAAAGATTGCTTACACCGACATCATTGTGGAACTAAGCAATTAATTTGATAATACATGAGGCATGGGCACGAACTTCGCCAAAAACAAAGTACAGAAATCTGCCTCTACAAGTAAACATCCAACCTTTGAAACTACATAAAAAAGTAAAACAATGATCTATTTCACACTGCATACCGTTAATAACGGCATGTTCTGAGATGATACCACACTCCAGCACCCGCATCAATTTCCCAGTACTTCTCCGCTATATACTCAGCCATTAACAAGTTTATACGATATTCTGTATGACAAATAAATAGGTGGTAGTTAAATCAACGGCTCATACCTCTTGCAGCACAACGCAGCTCGCCTCTGAAGCTGGGCGTTCGCTTTTCTGAAAGCTTCTAAAGCTCCTCAAGAACTTTAAAATGTTTCGCTGGATGTGCTCGAAACACAAAATGCAAGACTGCCATACTTAATTCACAACTGAAGCTCCTTACACTCAATAACTCGCAGAACGAATTCGTATGGATACTTCGAGTACTCCAAAGAATACGGATGTAATTGCTACGCAACGGTCCACAACGGTTTACGTGAGATGGCATTGTTGTTTACATACCCAATATCCTCCCCTGGTAGCTGAGTGGTCAGCGCGACGAAAGTCATACCTAAAGACCCGAGTTCGATTCACGAATGTGTCGGGAGATTTTTCTCCGCTCAGGGACTGGGTGTTGCGTTGCCCTTATCATCGTTATTTCATCCCCATGGACACGCAAGTCGCCGAACTGGCGTCAATTCAAAAGACTTGCACCAGGCGAATGGGAGGCCCTAGCCACACGGCATTTCCATTTTATCAGTAAACAGGAATCCCAGTAAAGCAATATCGTTTAGCAACGTGGATATAAATACCACTGAAATAAAATATTATATAAGTCAGTTGTACATTTCATCTACCGAATTATTTTTCACCAGCAGCTAGGAAAGACATGTTTTAACTTTAAACGATTCGGTGGAGCCGGCCGGATTGGCCGAGTGGTTCTAGGCGCTACAGTCTGGAACCGCACGGCCGCTACGTTCGCAGGTTCGAATCCTGCCTCGAGCATGGATGTGTGTGATGTCCTTAGGTTAGTTATGTTTAATTAGTTCTAATTTCTAGGCGACTGATGACCTCATAAGTTAAGTCGCATAGCGCTCAGAGCCATTTTTACATTTCAGCTTTTCGTAGAATAACATCGATGCATAACGACGTCGAATGCTGATGCCCTCGATCCCGCTTGTAGTCATGTGTTGAAATGTTTTTGTCAAGCGTAAAAATTGATTCCTTCAGCGCATGTGACTTCCACCTGACTTCGACGTCCGTTTGTGTGATTCCACTAACGTGTTTCCCAGTGTAGTGATTTCCTATATTGAAACCTGGTTGTCAAGGGAAGGCCGTAATCATTTACTATTGGTTGCCTTTAACAGTTACACACATTTATTATTAAAGAAGTAGTTTCAGACTCAACAATGAATTAAAAAATACCACGCTTTATTAATGAAGGAATAAACGACAGTGTAAATAATAGTGTTTTCAGTGCGTTGCAATTTAGCAAATCCTCATAAAGTACAGTTACTGATAATGTTTAAAAAGAAAAAAAAACAAGCCACTGTGATCACGACTGAAGGCCTTACACGCCAAGAATGACAGTAAATTAAGAATGTTTAAGAACTCACTGCAATTACAACTTACATGTATTGAAATATTAAAAGTAAGAGCCCACAAACACAGTAGAAGGTATCAGACGCCAGGAATGGCAGAAAATAAGGTTTTAAGGCTTACTGCTAAAACAGAAATATCGAATTAATTTTTCAGAGCAAATGACCACAATCATGACTGAAGGCCTTACATGCCATGAACGGCAATTATATAAAAAATTTAGAAACCTACTGTAAAACAGCAAATAAAAGCAAAGGTTAATTAAAAGAAACAAGCAATTGACTACGAAACAGGTGAAATAATATGATGGTAATCTTGTAACACAACCCTTACACTGCTAGATTTATTCCAGAGGCGGCCAGAATTATTAACTAGACATACGTAACGTTTTAATGTAGGCATTACAAGGTATGGTAATAAATAATACAGTAATAAAACACAAGGACCAGTGACAGACGATACTCCAGGAAATGACCTCTGAGAAGGTCCGGCAACAAACACTTCCGCGTGCGATGAGGTAGGCAGCCGAGAGTTGCATTCACTTCACAAGATGGTAACTCAGACTAGTGGCAGTCTAACGGATGACTAATGGTAACCAAATGCAAGAATGGAACAACACGCCAAAGCCGGAACCAGCGGACTGCACTATGTCCCCAGAATACTGTGCTCAGAGCGCCCAGAACGAGAAAGGAAACACTGCCACCAGAGTAGAAACACAAACGGCCTACAATCAAGAAAGATGTCAAAACTACACACCTTACCGGACAACAGCGGCAGGGCGAGGCAACTTACACTGTTGTTACATGCACTAACCCCCAGTGGTCCAACTGAAACATTCATATTTCATTACGTACTACACGAATATGTAATAAAAATGGGGGTTCCTATATAAAAAAACGCAGTTGATATCCGTTTGACCTATGGCAGCGACGTCTAGCGGGCCATCCAGAGCGCCATCTGGTTTCCCCCTTCAAGCTAGACAAGTTTGGTTCTTTGGAGTTTTTTCGTTTGACGCTTATTTCGTAAGATATTTGGCCCGGTCACGATCAATGAATCACCGTGCATATTTTAATTGATGTTTTCCTGGAAAGAATCATTTTAAAAGGCGAACTTCAAAATAAGCTAGGCTGGGTTTGAGAACAGAGGCCCAACATGCTACTTTGAAAGGTACTCTTGCGTTCTGGAACTTTTCCTTGAATTCCCAGGCGGAAGGATACTAGCCGGAAGGTAAGTTGCTCCGTAGACTCTCCGTAATGTCACCAATGCGATGTCGAGGCAGGTTTGGAGGCAGTGGAGGGAGGAAGTCTCCTTGTCACCGAGTCCTGCCTGCTGTTTCGACGTCCTAGGCCACCAACTTCAGGTCAAGCGAGATCAGATCACAGCTGGAGCTTTTCGCAGCAGCTGGCGTCATACTAAATTACCCACGCAGCTGATGCAAATCGTAACTATAGGTACCTGTCGTTAGATAAGATTAGAAAAGTCTACATTTCAACAACATTGGTTTGTAGCATTATGTTACAGTCTGTTAAGCAGAAAATCTCCTGCTCACTCTCCATTGCCGCCATACGCCTACCGTCATATCACTCAGTTATCCTTTCAAAGCGGACGTTCTACAATACAGTACCGTTCAGTGGAGGGTTTCACTCTTATCACAATGCATGCATATTTCACGTTGGAAAGCAACAAGTAATTTTTAACGTTATCAATGTTAGACGATCTGTTTCAGTAACTAATGAAAGTACAAATAATTTTATCATTTCAAATTTGTTCGGTGGTACAGAGGGTAAGTATCAATCTAGGCCACAGGGTTCCATCCGAGGTTTGTCCAAAGTTTTTTTTTTTTTTTACACGTACCGCTTCTTTCAAGTTCGACAATGATTTGTTAATGTGATAAATGCGAGGTTAGTCTACGGCTTGTATTCCAAGTTAAACTGCAGAGCCACCTGTAACAGACTCGCTAAATCAATTACAAGAATGGAGGAAGCAACACGACCAAATTACTACGGTGTTCGAACCAGCTTTCGTATTGATGATTCGAGTTTTACTATTACATTTATACATTACATCGATTATCCTTGTATACTTCAGTAATATTTTTAAATACATTTGCGTGATTAGCTGAGTATACACTCCTTTCCCCTTGGAACGAAGGAAAAATATTACGCTAAACAAAATTTCCTTCTTTTTAGGTTAAATAACACAATAGGATTATGTGTTAGATAATACTCTGGAAAGCATAAATAAAAATTTTATTCCCTATCTTCTTTTTCCTAAAAACATTAAATCTGTCGTACAAGACATACTGTTGTTGTTGTTATGGTTTTCAGTCCGAAGATTAATTTGATGCTGCTCTCCCCCCCCCCCCCCCCCTACTCTCACATAGCTGCAAAACTGCTGTAAATTGCATCCAGAAAAAGCGGTTGTTGTCTCAGGAAGGGTCCTATCAACCAATCCCAGATATATCCTGGTATAAATCATGTGGAAACTAAATACATTATCTGTCGCGTAAAGGGACACGATTTTTATTTTCTCAGATGTCGATGTCCGAAACTTCATGTCATAGCTGCCAAAAGGCGGCAGTGTCTGACGACGCAATAAATGCATCAGTTTCTCTTTAAGGGGACCTGGACGTGCACGGGCTGCATTTTCATAGCTCGCTCTCAGTGCACATTACTCTTAATCCACAATGAATAACATTAACTCAAGCTGTATAAGGATATTTATTAAAATATCTCCTACAGTTTAAGAATTACAGTATTTTGCCTAATAGGTGTTTTTATAATACACTTCCCATTCAGGTACCAATTTCGGTCCATCATCAGTCTAATAGTATTCAGACTGTGACAGACTGCTGTCAACATTCATAGGAACACATTATGCCTCTCGTTTTGTAGTTTGGAATATATCTGAGGAAATAAGAAAACCCTTATTATACCACATTATTACTTTGTCTAAAAAATACCGCTAAAATTATATACAGAATGACAAACATAGATAATTTCTGCGAAGTATTAGGCACAATACAAAGATGCTATCCCATTCTTCACTTGAGAGAAATTTGGTGAACATGGATGAAACCATTGAGATGTTATATGTACCTCATGTCCTAAAAATGTAGTTTCGAGAAAATGAGAAAAGAATATTCACAGTGTTTTTGACTCACCGTATGCCTTTTTCAGAACATTCCAGCAGCATAATCATCCTGGCCAGCTGCTTCTTTATCATCTGTAGACTTCTTCAGGGGCCTTTTCCTTACACTGGCTTCCACAGCTTCAACTACTCGCTGACGATCTATGGCAGTCAGAGCAGCTATCCTATTATTTGCTGGCTGGATGCCTAATTTGTCCATTACTTTTATCCTGATGGTTACGCCATCATTGAAACACATGACAGCATCCATCGCACCCATTTTGAGTACTGTCCATCCAACAAACACTGTTTATGGCACTCGTTGCCACACGCAGATGTTGAAACTCTCATTAGGGTTTTGCGTACGGCCATGTAGACATTTGCTGAGTAATTTTGTATCTGAAAGGTCCCTGCATATTGGCTTTATTGTTTCCATGACTGTGGCAGGCAAGAAATGTACATGGTGCTATTCCTTGCCTGTCGCATGAGCGTGGCTGGTTTGCAGACATTTGTTCAAAGAGCGTTTAAGACCAAATCAACAACTGAAAAGTAGATAAAAAATACATTTTTTTAAACGGGATAAAATTGTCTTTCAGATGGTGACAAGAATTGTTTTCGAAAATTTCAGACATTTCAAGTCAACGTCCACTTAACAATTACACATATCAAGTACACTTTTTTAAAAATTTAAGAAAATACGACGCAAGAAGAAGGAATTATACGAATGGCGCGGAAATCAGTAGATGTGATGTTCATGTACAGAGAAATGAAGGAGACCCATTTCAAATATTGAATGCTTTATTCACGAGAAAGAGCTACACAAATTGAGCAAGTCTGTAACAAAATTATCTATGTCTGGCGCTTATGCAAGTAGCTGTTCGGCTGGCATTGATTGATAGACTTGTTGAATGTCGTCCAAGGGCATATAGTGCCAACTCCGGTCCAGTTGGTGCTATAGATGAGCAAAATTCAGAGTTGTTTGTAGGGCCCTGCCCATGTTGTTGTTGTTGTGGTCTTCAGTCCTGAGACTGGTTTGATGCAGCTCTCCATGCTACTCTATCGTGTGTAAGCTTCTTCGTCTCCCAGTACCTACAGCAGCCTACATCCTTCTGAATCTGCTTAGTGTATTCATCTCTTGGTCTCCCTCTACGATTTTTACCCTCCACGCTGCCCTCCAGTACTAAATTGGTGATCCCTTCATGCCTCAGAACATGTCCTACCAACCGATCCCCTGTTCTAGTCAAGTAGTGCCACAAACTCCTCTTCTCCCCAATTCTATTCAATACCTCCTCATTAGTTATGTGATCTACCCATCTAATCTTCGGCATTATTCTGTAGCACCACATTTCGGAAGCTTTTATTCTCCTCTTGTCTAAAATATGTTTCACTTCCATACATGGCTACACTCCATACAAATACTTTTAGAAACGACTTCCTGACACTTAAATCTAAAATCGATGTTAACAAATTTCTCTTCTTCAGAAACGCTTTCCATGCCATTGCCAGTCTATATTTTATATCCTCTCTACTTGGACCATCATGAGTTATTTTGCTCTCCAAATAGCAAAACTCCTTTACTACTTTAAGTGTCTCATTTCCTAATCTAATTCCCTCAGCATCACCCGACTTAATTCGACTACATTCCATTATCCTCGTTTTGCTTTTGTTGATGTTCGTCTTACACCATCCTTTCAAGACACTATCAAATCTGTTCAACTGCTCTTCCAAGTCCTTTGCTGCCTCTGACAGAATTACAATATCATCGGGGAACCTCGAAGTATTTATTTCTTTTCAATGGATTTTAACTCCTACTCCGAATTTTTCTTTTGTTTCCTTTACTGCTTGTTCAATATACAGATTGAATAGCATCGGGGAGAGGCTACAACTCTGTCTCACTCCCTTCCCAACCACTGCTTCCCTTTCATGTCCCTCGACTCCTATAACAGCCATCTGGTTTCTCCACAAATTGTAAATACCCTTTCGCTCCCTGTATTTTACCGCTGCCACCTTCAGAATTTGAAAGAGAGTATTACAATCCACAGTGAAAAAAGCATTCTCTAAATATACAAACGCTAGGAACGTAGGCTTGCCTTTCCTTAATCTTTCTTCTAAGATAAGTTGTAAGGTCAGTATTGCCTCACGTGTTCCAGTATTTCTACGGAATCCAAACTGATCTGCCCTGAGGTCGGCTCCTACCAGTTTTTCCATTCGTCTGTAAAGAATTAGAGCATGTATTTTGCAGCTGTGACTTATTAAACTGATAGTTCGGTAACTTTCACATCTGTCAACACCTGCTTTCTTTGGGATTGGAATTATTAATTCTTCTTGAAGTCTGAGGGAATTTCGCCTGTCTCATACATATTGCTCACCAGATGGTAGAGTTTTGTCAGGACTCGCTTCCAAGGCTATCAGTAGTTCTAATGGAATGTTGTGTACTCCAAGGGCCTTGTTTGGACTTTGGTCTTTCATTGCTCTGTCAAACACTTCACGCAGTATTATATCTCCCATTTCATCTTCACCTGCATCCTCTTCCATTTCCATAATATCCTAGGATACGGTCCGCTGAATTCGTCTCATATTGTTTTGTAGCTGCCTAATCTAAGACGAGGTGCCCAGCCGCTGGCAGCGAAGTTGACTATGGCATTGAAGATAGCTTCGTAGTATCATCGCACCACACGCAACGGTAATTTATCGTCAACACTGCCAGCACGGACAATCTTGTGTATAATTATGGCCAGTTTCTGAGTAACAGATTTTACGTGTTCTACAATGTTTCTTTTCTCGTTTAGAAGAGTGCCTAAATATTTATAAACAGTGTTGCCTTAAACAAATATTCCTTCAAACGTCGGGGAACGATTTCTGGCAAGAGAAAGCCTTCCTTTCTCAAGCATGTATGTGGTTTTATAAACACCTACACTTAGTTTGTTGCTCTTGCAACAATGCTGCATCCGAATAAGCACATGTTTCATCTTTTCCTCCAGTCTTCCCCTGGAGTACAGAAACAACTACTAGAGTGTCATCTGGTAATACAACAACAGCTACAATAACATATAACCTGTATAGTAGATGTAATATGGGTTCAGTACCAAGATCCAAGAACAGTGGACCACTTATGGAGCCTTGAGGACAGCCTTGGTAACCTTTTTGATTACCTTTCTCTGCTCCGCAAGCCATGGACGCTACAGTAATTTAAAAAGCCCTTGTACACACATTTTCGAACCCTGAGAGCTATAAGGCATACGAACGTCGCAGGCCACCAAAGACTGTCGAATTCTCCTGTAGTGTGAGTCATTGGCGTGACTGCAAACTTCGCTGTCGAATTTTCTACACTCTCAAGAAATCTATTAATCGCTTCATCTATAGACTTCCATTTTCTGAAGCCATGTTGACACTGGTTGAGACGCAAGAGCTCTCTGTGCGCCTGCAACCGTTCACAGAGCAGACGTTGCTGAACTTTGGCCGAGAAGTTTAATAAGCAAACAGGTCCATAGCTTTTCGGTGATGCCGCTTTTTTAACGTTACTTTCTCGTTCATTACTGGTTTAGCTGGTTTCCATATTTCCCGGATCCTACCTATTCGTAAAGCCTCGTATAGGGATGCTGTTAAATCTAGCACTATCTGTGCACCTACCATCGGCACGGCTTCAGAGTATACGCCATCCAGACCAGGTGCGTTTGCAGTTTTGAGCTTCTTAATTGCGACAGCAATTTCTTCTTGACCAGATCGTATCACCAACATCTGATTGTCATATTCGTTATTTACTGCATTCATAAATTGTGCGTGTATCTCAGTGTCTGTGTTATCGTCAGGAGGCAGGGCAGTTAGCAGATATTCTGGTGACTCTCTCCGTCCAGTCGTCATTGAGCTATCCACCTTACGAATTGCGGACATGATAGTAGTTCCCTTAACCTTTTCAGTCAACAATTTATTCAGTCTTTGGCAGATGTCAAATTGCAGGTGTATTCCTTCAGTTTCCTGAAGCGGAAGCGATTCCATTCTAAATACTCCGAGGTAGACAACTTGGCCATCTAAATCAGATTTAGTGATGCCTAACTCAATTCTGCTTTCCTCAGCTTGTCTTCTGTATTATTGTCATTTCCCTCTTCGACGATAATTGTATTATGGCCTCTTTATGTTAGGTACTGGAGCACTTGTCAACTATTAATTTTAGCTGCTGACATGCGGTTTGCTAAAGTGACATCTATGTTAGTAACTAAACCAGTTTATTGTTCGAATGGACTCGGCTTCTCTTCCAGATTTAAAATAATGAGCTGTAGTTCCTATATTGCTTCCATTAGTACATGTCCTCACTCGTCAGTTTGCCTACTGTGCCACAGAAATGATTATGCATCTGTTGTCACAAGGAGTCACGCAACTTGTCTATATAGAGAAACTGCTCTGACTCTACCTGTATAAGGTACGATAGGGTGAGAGTAAGGCATGCTCACTACAACCCACTTTGTCTGCAGTCCTTCACTTCTATTGTGACCCTGTGCTTGTCCAACAGCGTTGCCACCTTGGGTCACACTGTATATCCATTTGTAACGACCGTGGCAGTCATTCCCTCATTGTGGCCAGTACCTGTTACTATATCTGCACGAAAATGTGGGAGCTCATTCTTTCTACAGTATGGTTCTTGCAAACAAAACATATTACACTCAGCTGGTCAGTTAGTTTTCGTATTTCAGTCATTGACAATTTACATCGAGCAGCATTTATCTGTACTATGTTTATCCTTTTACGTGTTTCGATTGCCAACAAAGCGCTTCGGAGAAGGAAGGCCTGGTTCAAAGATAAAGCGTCCAAACCCTTGTATAAAATCCACGTATTAATGCTCAGTGTCGAATGGTACTTTTACTCTGTTAAACGCCTGTCGAAGGAGGCCACATAATTATTTAAACTCAATGCATATGTTATTTACTTTCAAAAGAATTCTGGTGTAGGATACGTAATAGTTTTTCCTTTCTGATGCCCACCTCTGAAAATATGTCTTAGAGCAACCTGTAACACACTGGGAGCCTCCAAACTACTTAATAAGACATTCATTTCTAAATTATTATCAGATTTGTATGTGTGGAATTGAAAATCGTTTAAGTAGGACTCGAAATATTAGAAATACTTTTTTGTATTTCACAGGAGTACCTGATTTTCACTGCACTTTACTGTTTTCGATTGTTGTGCTCATTAGTGTTACTGCTAGAGACGCCTAGTAAAACAACTGCAGAACTGTTTTCTTGTTTTCTGGTGCAGAGCGGTTGCGTGGGTTATAGGCAGACCAGGACTTTTTGCGCCGGATAGGGTGTGACCCATACAGGCGGAACGCCGTGACATGCCAGAGGTGCGTGAACTTCTGTGTATGACTAACTGCCCATTCTTCAGCAGGAACCGAAACCAGAAACGATAGCGATAGTGCACTTTGAGGTCTGGATTTACTTTGAGGTCTGGATTTAAGTCGACTTTCAGTCGCATCCCAATGAGTTATTGGTTACAAGTGGAACATGGCGCTGGCCAATCAATTTCTAGGACGTTATATAAAATGCCTAAAACGACAAGTCATTGTAGAAAGACAGGAGATACTGGACTCATTTGATGAAAGAAGGAAATGTGAAAATGCAGCAGTCGAAGCAGCAAACAGGAAACACATACTGTCTGCAAACCTCTATTTTTCTTTACTCCGCTGTAGTGGGGATCCAAAACACTCGGGCAGTATTCAGGAATTTGTCGCACTACTGTTCTATATACAGTCCTCTTTGTAGATGAACTACACTTTCCTAAGACTCTCCCAGTAAGCCGAAGCCACTCCTACTATTGTTCTCATGTGCTCGTTTCACTTCATATCGCTTTACAACTTTACGCCTACAAATTAATCCCCTTGACTGTGTATACGAAAATTACAGTATTGTTTTTTTTCCCCTTTCATCTGCATTAAGATATATCTCTTTACATTTAGAGCAAGTTACCCTACATCACACTAAAAGGAAATTCTAAGCCATCGTATACCCATGTACAGTCACAAAACGACGATACAGTCCTCTTACCTCTTATACTAAAAGGTCACCTCAAGCCTTAGCAGACTTCTCCCCACCCTATCCGTTGTTGTCCACAAATCATTGCCTCACAGACGCTGCTTTATGACATGGTTTTTTGTCATCCTTACGTAAACAATCATGGTCTCCATATGTTTCCCTACTGTAGACAGTACATTATGCTGTAAAATGTGTTATACTTCAGCGTTTAAAGCTTAATAATTGCAACAATTGGAGCACACCATAACCAAGGAAAACACCCCAATTCCGTGACACCACATCCTTAGTTCTTCATTTTTGGCGATATACAGGGTGAGTCATTAATTATTGCCACCTAGAATAACTCCGAAAGTATGATGGTAGCTGAGATGACTGGGACAAAAGATGTATAGGACAACGGGGGCCATAATATGACGTTGATTTTTTGGTGCTAGATGAAGGTCAACTTTGTTTCTTTACATGGGATGCCATAGTATGGTACTTATTATCTGATAGTGTCCATCGAGTCGAATCCAATGACGTGTAACAGCGATGGCCGGCCGATGTGGCCTCTCGGTTCTAGGCGCTTCAGTCTGGAACCGCGCGACCGCTTATGTCGCAGGCTCGAATCCTGCCCCGCGCATGGGTGTGTGTGATGTCCTTAGGTTAGTTAGGTTTAAGTAGTTCTATGGTAAGAATGGAGGAGACATAATGAAATGCTTCAATTAAAAGTGGTGTAAGGGAGGTGATGCTGTCTTTCGCCGATACTACTCACTGTCTACATCGTAGAACCCATGACGGAAATGGAAGAAAGTTTCCAAAGTGTGCTCAAAATTCACAGTAAGAAATTACCACTGATACGATTCGGTGGTGCCATTGCTATCGTTGGTTGAAATGAATTACAGGATCTATTGAATGAAATGAATAGTGTTATGAGTACAGAATAGGTACTGACAGTAAACCGAAGAGAGACGAAAATAATTAGAAGTAGAAGAGAAACAGAACAGCGAGAAAACATCACAACTTGGGATCAAGAAGTACACGAAGTTAAGGAACTTTGTTATCTTGGAAGCAAAACGACCCATCAACCCATCTTGGACGAGGCAAGAAGGTCATATAAAGCAGAGTAGCACAGGAAAAGGAGGCGTTCCTGGACAAAAGAAATCAACTGGTAACAAACGTATGTCGTAAGTTGAGTACGAAATTAATGAGGATGTACGTTTGTAGCATCGCATGGTACAGAAGTGAATTATTTCCTGTGAGGAAACCGAAAACGAAGAGAATCCAAGTGTTCGCGACGTGTGCGATAGAAGAATGTTGGAAAGTAGTTGGACTGTTAAGGAATGAGGAAATTCACATCTACATCTACATCTAGGGGATTACTCTGCTATTCACAATAAAGTGCTTGGCAGAAGGTTCAGTGAACCACCTTCGAGCTGTCTCTACACCGTTCCACTCCCGAGCGGCACTCGGGAAAAACGAGTACTTAAATTTTTCTGTGCGAGCCCTGATTTCTCTTGTTTTACCGTCATGATCATTTGTCCCTATGTAAGTTAGTACCAACAGAATGTTTTCGCAATCAGTGCAAAAAACTGTTGATTGAAATTTCATGAGGAGATTCCGTCGCAACGATGAACGCCTTTGTTGTAGTGATTTTCATCTCAATTCACGTGTCATGTCTGAGACACTATCTCCTCTATATCGCGATAATACAAAACGAGCTGCCCTTCTTTGTACTTTTCCGATGTCATCCGTCAGTCCCACTTGATGCGGATGCCACACCGCAAAGCAATACTCCAGAATATGGCGGACAAGCGTGATGTAAGCAATCTCTTCAGTACACCTTTTGCACCTTCCACGTGTTCTGCCAATGAATCGCGGTCTTTAATTTGCTCTACCCACAATATTATCTATGTGATCGTTCCAATTTAGGTTATTTGTAATTGCAGGCCCTAAGTATTTAGTTGAATATACAACCTTCAGATTCGTGTGACTTACAGCGTAATCGAAATTTAGCTCATTTCTTTCAGTACTCATGTGAATAACTTCACACTTTTCTTTATTCAGGGTCACTTTTCGCACCATACAGATATCTTATCTAAATCATTTTGCAAGTCGCTTTGATCATCTGATAACTTTACAAGAGGTAAATGACTGCATCAACTGCAAACAGTCTAAGTAGGCTACTCAAATTGTCTCCTATGCGGTTAATATAGATCAGGAACAATAGAGGGCCTATAACACTTCCTTGTGGAACGCCGGATATTACTTCTGTTTTACTCGATGAGTTTCCATCTATTACTACGAACAGTGACCTTTCTGACAGGAAATTATGAATTCAGGCGCACAACTGAGGCGATACTCCGTAGGCAAGGAGTTCGGTTAGAAGACGCTTGTGAGGAACGGTGTCGAAAGCCTTCTGGAAATCTAAAAGTATGGAACCAATTGACATCCCCTATCGATAGCACTTATTACTTCATGAGTGTAAATAGCTAGTAGTGTTTCACAAGAACGATATTTTCTGAATCCGTGCTGACTATGTGTCAATAAATCGTTTTCTTCGAGGTACTTCATGATGTTCGAATACAGTATATGTTCCAAAACCTTACTCCAAATCGACGTTAGTGATATATGCCTGTAATCCAGCGGATTACTCCTACTTCCCTTTTTGGGTATTGGTGTGACTTGAGGAATTTTCCAGTCTTTAGGTATGGATCTTCCTGTGAACGAGTGTTTGTAAATAATAGCTACTTATGGTGCTATTTTATCAGCATACTCTGAGAGGAACCTGACTGGTATACAATCTGGACCGAAGGGCTTGCCTTTATTAAGTGATTTAAGCTGCTTTGTTTCACCGAGGATATCTACTTCTATGTTTCTCATCTTGTCAGTTGCTCTTGATTGGAAGTCAGGAATATTTACATCGTCTTCTTTGGTGAAGGAGTTTCGGAAAGCCGTATTTATTAACTCTGCTTTAGTGGCACTATCATCAGTGACTTCACCGTTGTTATCACGCAGTGAAGGTATTGATTGCGTCTTGCCACTGGTGTTCTTTATGTATGACCAGAATCTCTTTGCGTTTTCTGCCAGATTTCGAGACATAATTTCGTAGTGGAAATTATTGAAAGCATCGCGCATTGAAGTAGGCGCCATATTTCGAACTTCTGTAAAACTTTGCCATCTTGGGGATTTAGCGTTCTTTTAAATTTGGCATGCCTTTTTCGTTGCTTCTGGAACAACGATCTGACCCATTTTGTGTATCATGGGGGATCAATACCATCACTTATTATTTTATGTGGTATATATCTCTTAATTGCTGTCGATACTATCTCTTTGGAAACATTAGTCACATTTTCTATACTTACATGATCAGATCGGAAGGGGTTCAAAATGGTTCAAATGGCTCTGAGCACTATGGCACTTAACATCTTAGGTCATCAGTCCCCTGGAACTTAGAACTACTTAAACCTAACTAACCTAAGGACATCACACACATCCATGCCCGAGGCAGGATTCGAACCTGCGACCGTAGCAGCCCCGCGGTTCCGGACTGCAGCGCTAGAACCGCACGGCCACCGCGGCCGGCATCGGAAGGGGTGAAGACTGTCTCTTCAAAAGGTGTTAGTGCATTTTTATCAGCTTTTTTAAACAGATATACTGTGCGTTTCTTTTTCTCCGCAAAATAGAGGAAGAAAGGAACATAAGGAAAACGCTGACAAAAAGAGGGGACACATGGTAGGACACGTTTCGAGACATAACGAAACAAATTCCATGGTGCTAATACAACAAATAATTGAGAATATGTGCCGAATATGTTTCTCTGAGATGAAGAGATTGGTACAAGAGAAGAAATCGCGGTGAGCCGCAACAAATCAGTCAGTAGAATGATGGAAAATTGAAAAAGAAGGTAACTGGTACAAGCTTAGTACTCCACGAGTATCTTCAATTTCAGTAAAAACTGCTGCATAAATTAAATTACTGAAATCAATACGATGTAAAAGGTTTAATCTTTTAAGTGGGCATGACGGATATATCCGGCCCTTGGCACGTTCGCTCTCAGTTCAACGAATATACCGGACCACAGCAACCTGTCTCTTGTAGCTAATGGTAATGATGAATTCAAAGCCGAGACGTAGTATGACGTTATTACTAAAGTTTCATCCTACATCAGTTAAAATAATGCATTCTCAAAGTTTTAACGATTTTCAATCTTTTTACTGCCATGGACACAAATTATGGAAGCTCCTGAAGAAAAAATTGCTTTTCGCGTTGTTTTGGAGTTCGCTAACGATTTTCATGGAAAGAATTATTGAATTTACCTCTACACCTGGTATATTAGTTCAGATTACGGTGACCAACAGACGAGAAAGCAAGCGGTGTTTTCGACACAATGTAGGAAAACAAAAACGAGTTCCTTTACGTCACTGATTATGAAAAATTGAAGGAGGGTAACTACTTGACAGCGTACGCCAGCTAGCAAATATTAGTAAAACAGAACCGCAAAAGAGATGTCGTGATGGTCAGCACGTTTCGTGTCAATGCATTGCGTGAAGTAAACGCAATTTTTTTTTGCAATTGTGATAAATATATGAGACGCGTGGCTAGAAGTAGATCACAGTTGCAAAACTATCAAGTGGCCAGGAGCAGCCTGAAAAAAGTTATCGGACCATCACAGACGTTATGTGCGGGGTTGTTTTCCAGTTATCTTGTATTAGGCTCAGGATAGGGTCAGGGGTACCTGCAACATGCACACACACTCACATCAGTGTAATTGGGCTAGGGGTTTGCAATGGGATAAAACAATTCCTCAAACATTATTCCTATATGGGACATACATCTTGAATCTTTTAAGTATATAAGAAGTAGTGACAGCCGCAGTTTATCAATATTCTATGTTATCAACACATGTGACTGGTAAAAATGCATATCGCCTTTGCTCTGTGGTTATGAAGCCAAATTTTGCAATAATCAGTAAGCATAAAGCTGTATTTAAGATAGCGGAAGTCAATACCCTCTCCTGTGATTTACTGTACTGTAATTGTAACACACCCCACGTCTACCATAATCCATGTGTTTCAGTGCATATAAGAGGTGACCTTGACTGATAGTATTTTACTGACAGAAGTCTCTCTGGGTATATTTGGAAGACGAGGAAGAAGTGATCCTGCAAATACTTTGTAGATACTTTTGGCAGTGAGAGTGAATCTAAATCATCGTTGGACACCAAAGAAACCAAGTCGTGTGGTAGGACAAGAAAAGAAATATTCTTGTACAAAATCTTTATTAATTATTGCATAGACATACATAAGAAACGTGAAAATAACTGAACACGAAAGGGCAATACGGGATGTCTGCATTAACTGTAAACTCTGATGGAAAGTGGCCAAACACTGGTGTACATGCAGCTAATGATAGAATCGAGGGTGTCTCTACATTAGTGGATATACGAGAGATTTGTTTCTAAACTTTCCTTCCCAGATGAATTAGCTTAAAGGAAGGTTCGGTATATTGTATCAACATGCTGTGGACTGGACATTGTGCATTTTATTATTCCACAAGTATTAAGACAAAAGTACCATAAACTGCTATTGTTTCCAAAAATAATTTTATTTTGCAGGTCTTAATAAAAAGAAGAAAGGTAGCAAATAGACTTAACCCTTTCCCTATTAAAGAAACTAATTCTTCAAGTCTAGTTAACGAGAAAACTGAAAATGGAATAGATCGACATAAGAAAAACAAAAGCGAAAAGTGGAAGATTTGGCGGAAACATTTCCCATGAAGGAAAACTATAAACTGCTACTCGAAAAAGCAAGGCTTACAAATTACTTTAAATTTTTGAATCTCTGCATATTAGTCTAATTTATTAGACACAGTTCCTGAGTTTTCGTCAGTCAGTCAGTCGGCAGTTGATGGTTGGAGTGCTGACTCATTATCTGAGTATCCAGTTATGCTGGCAACTGATGTGATATATATAAGGATCATATCAACCTATACCACATCAGCAACAGCCTGAAGATGGCGCATTGAAGCGCTGAAACTGGTTGTAACAAAATAAAATAAAATCCAAGGACGGCTGTAGGTGTTTTATTTTGTCGCAATAGTAAACGGCCGTCTTCCCAGAGACCTCCTGCCAATAGCATGGACATACAAAAACAATATTCCGCATGTCGTTAGCCATGTGTCTACATCCTGTCCTCGGACTTCCATTATGTATAATGGCGTTCGTTGGACACATTTTACTTTAAACTCGCTTGCCCGGTGTCGGCGGATAAACACGATACTACAGTGGCTATGTTATTCCGAATTACAGTGAAAAATTCCCACAGACATGCATGCATGTCCTAAGGAACAGGCACTTCGACGACTACCGCCGTTATGAAATGCAAGAAATTTATTCCCAGTTGCGGATATGGACATCTGTATAATAGAATGACGACAGTGAAAGCCTCTACCTGACCGGAACTCAAAACCGGATTTCCAGCTTATCGCGAGCGGTCACCTTATCGTTTGACTATCCGAGCAGAACTCATGGCCAGGACCGAACTACGATAGATCGTGAGCCACATGTCTAAATCCTATGCCCGTACGTCCACTATGTACGAGGGTCAGTCAATAATTAAAGAAACAAAATGGTCTGGGGAAAAACTGTTAGTAGGGCAAGTTTGATACTTTCGTGGCTATGAGTTGGTATCACTAGGATGAGTCCTGATCAGCTGATGTATAAAAATTGTTTTGTTTATAACGTCAAAAATACATCTCAAGATGGCGAGTCCGCTTCAAACGTCCACATATGTTGAACAACGTGCTCTTATTCGTTTTCCTTCTTGCTGTAGGCGAGAAACAAGAGAATATATACTGTAGACTGTCTTAAGTTTATGACGAGCGTTGTATAAATTGATAAAATTTTTACAAGTGTGTAGAGCAGTTCAAAAATTTTCTCTACTCAGTGACAGACCAACCCGTTCTGGCCGACCTGTTGCAGTTTCCACTCCCTCACATGAAAGTCGAATTGATGACATTATTCGTGCGGACCGCCCTTGTGACCGGGAAATGATAGTTGATAAGGTTCAAGTTAGTGCTGAAACAGTTCATAACATTATCTGTAACAAGCCGAAGTACCGCAAAACATGTGCAAAATGGGTCCCAAAGGAGTAGACGCGGCTACACTAGGAAACTAGGTTGAGAGTGTGCACAGAGCTAATGGAACGTTATGAAAGAAAAGGTGAGCACTTCTTCAGCAAACTTTTAACTTTTGATGAAACTTGAGTTCACGATTATGAGCCAGAATCAAAAAGACAAAGCATCGAGTGGAAGCACACCAACTCACGAGTTAAGAAAAAATTCAAAGCCAAGCATCTGCAGGAAAAGTCATGTTGACGTTGTTTTGGAATGCTGAACGTCAAGTTTTTTGTGATTATCTCGAAGAGCAGCGTAGAATGAACAGCCAATATTACTCCTATTTGCTTTTAAACAAGATGAAGCCAGCCATGAGAGAGAGACGTTGTGGATCTGAGAGGAGAGGTGTGATCTTCCAGCAAGACAACGCAAGTGCTCATATTGCTCATCTAGCCCGTGAAACCATCGACAAAATGGGCTGGAAAGTACTGCCTTACAGTCCTCATTTAACACCTAGTGATTCCCATTTGTTTAGTGCACTGAAGGAGCCATTACGTGGGAAGAGGTTGCAGGACAACGAGGACGTGAAAAATTTTGTCGGAAATTGGTTCAAACATCAAGATAAAGAGTTCTTTGCAGCCGGAATAAAAAACCTTGTAGCCCGTTGGAATAAGTGCATAAATGTTCAAGGGTATTATGTTGAAATGTAGGAAAAGTATTGTTTTGTAAAAATAAACGTTTTTTTTTTCTCCAGACTAATTTGTCTCTTTTATCATTGAATGACCCTCGAATATTCCCATACAGCCTTGAAAGTCAGCTGCTCGGTGCCGGCGGATAAATGCGATACTGCAGTGCTTGTGTAATCCCCAATTACGATGCAAAGTTTCTTCGAACAAGTACGCATCCATGTCCGAAGATACCCGAACTGCAGCGACTACAGCCATTATACAATACACGAAATACATTTGCAGTATATTCTCGGCAACAAATAGGTTCAATGGCTGTCTGGACGTCAAGATGTACTCACATCAAATACTCGTATCCTTATTGAAGCATTACAATGTATTACAACCATGTAACCATGATCCCTTAATCGGAACAGCATTACGACCTAATATAGGAATAACGTAACGGACTGCTGGTAATAAGCTCCTGATTCGGCTACATACATAGCTGTAACAGAAATAATCAAAGTAGATCCGTGGCACGACAGACAGAAGATATATACTTGCATAGCTCTGAACCCAGGTGATCCCATCGTTTGACAGAACTTTACAAACCACGAAATTTGCAGCGGAATTTGAGGGAAACTTTAACGTCAACATCTGCACTGAAGCTACATTATATTGTGTGGCACAGGGTAGTTATGGTATATACATAACTTTCTAATAATCCTACCTGATAATGGTCCGACTGATGAACAATACTCAAGAAATGCCGAACGAGTCTTTTGAAAACCACTTCTCTTGTGGATGAGGTAATTCCCTTCAGATTGTTCCAGGATCTCTTAGATACTCCTCTGCTTCTCTGTGACAATTTTTTAATTGGTCTTGCCTCTTTAGTCCATATATGACAGCTATTCTGAGGTATTTTCCGGTTGTTATTGTATCCAATGTTTTATTGCCAAACTCATAACCTATGCACGTGCAGGACATTACATTTATTTACTTGCAGTGTCAACTAGACCAATCGTGAACTACAATGAGATTTTCACTCTGCAGCAGAGTGTGCTGATATGAAACTTCCTGGCAGATTAAAACTGTGTGACCAACCGAGACTCGAACTCGGGACCTTTGCCTTTCGCGGGCAAGTGCTCTACCATCTTTTTTTTTTTTTTGTATGGGTTCATGAAGTATTTATTGTTGATCGGAAGTGATAGTTAAGGTCATCAGATTTAAACCAGAAAAATTTGTCGTCTTGAAGGTTTCAGAGAACGTAAAGGAATTGCTAACGCCGGTGTTAGAAAATGTCTACAGTTAAATGCTATTGCAAAAATTTAGAAGAAGGGAACTACATTAATGAACATGTGCACTTCATAAACAACCTTCTGACATGGTAGACCTATATGACGAACAAAGCTCAAATTTATATCGTTGACAGTCGGTTTGAATCTTTTCAGAGTCTATTTTACAGTGAAGCACCTTGGAATTTGCAAAGCAGAAATCCATGATATTAACTTAATTTACTAAGTCGAAATCGGACGAAGATTGATGTTTAAAGGCATTCTTCAGATTTTGCATAAGAAATTTTTACTAGCAGTTTGCAACTCCATTAATTAAAATGGAAAATAAAAGGTTGTAGTCAGCGGCTTCTACCGTGATTCGAACAGCTATGTCTTATAGTACAAGCACTGCAACGCACAAGGGACCCTCTTTTTTTTTTTTTTTTTTTTTAAATTTTGTAGTGTACCGGTGGGGGCTTGGGGGGCAAAGTGGGCAGGGGTCGAAACCTGAGGTCTGGCCACAGTGTCCCCCTCACCACCACCGAGCCTGTGGTGCTTAGGGAAGTGGGAGACACAGGAAGCAACAGTAGCGGAAGGCGTTGTTATTTATTTATTTGCATGTGTTTTTGTAATATTCACTAATATCATGAAATTTTGGGAACACAGATGCGAAAGAGAAAATAAATATAAATTCTGGGTAAAGAAAAAGAATGGAAAAAGGAAAAGCAAAAAGAAATAAAATCCGCGCAATCTGCGACGCGCTCTCCCATCCGCGGAGGTCAGAAGTAGAATAGATCGTAGGCGGTTGAAACTCAGACGCCGCCGGGGGAGGAGGGGTGGGTGCCATCTGTGCCAGGCACCCCCCAACTCAGTGGAGGTCTAACAAAGACCGCTCGAAGATAGTAAGCAAATAATGTTCGGTAACGTGGCGTGTTTTCACGAGCTGCATGGGCTGTTCGTAAATAGGTCCAGAAGTCGAGGCGGGATTTAGGTCCCTCATTAAAGAGATAAGCGACCGCCCACCCTTTGACCCACGTAATAGCTTGACATTTGGCGGCGGGAAAATGTCGGTCCTCCAGGTATAGAAACATTCGAGGCTCGACTGTGTCTGGTGGCACCCGGAGATAGCAGGCAATGATTTGCTGCACGAAGCGCCATACATCTTGCGATGAGGCGCATGTCGGACGGTGTTCATCAGTGTCCAGTTGCTGGCAAAGGAGACAAAGAGGGGATTCTGTCAAGCCAATGTTGTGCAGGCGCTGCTTCGTGGCAAATTTCCTGTTGACTATGTGATACCACAGTGCCCGGACGTTAGTAGGCAGGAAGGGCTGGTGGACGGTAGTCCACACTATGGGCCATTTGATGGAGGGGTGTTTGGTCTCCATCACATTCCGGGGAACACAGCGCAGCAACAGGCTGTAAAAATCCTTAGTCCTAGGTGGGCGTGTATCTGGGAGACTGGTATGTATGTAACTGTAGTAGACGAAAAAGGTCGAAATATGGGACAAATGTGGCACGATACGGCCGACGGACACCGGTGGAGAGGTGGAAACAGGTAGGAGGACCTCAAGCAAGCTGCGTGTTAGAGATGTACCCTGGCCCATCCACTGTTTTCTCATGGTACTCATGTACAAGGCTGCAGCTCGCATACGGACATTGACGAGCCCGACACCACCATACCGTGAGGGCAGGGTAAGTGTCTCATAACGGACTTTAAACATTGAACCAGCCGTGAGATAATAGCCAAAAGCTGCCTGAAGGTTGCGCCCAATTGCAGTTGGCAGAGGGAGGACTTGCGCGATGTGAACCAATTTTGATGCCACATAAAGATTAATAAACGCAACCCGTTGAAGTGTGTCCTGGCGGTGCAAGAGGTTCTGGCGGACGTCGTTGCGGATGACGTGTAACATCCGACAGAAATTCGTTGCCGCCTTGCGTGTGACCGTGGGGGTAAAGGTAATGCCCAGGTACCGGAAAGTCCGCACAAGCGGCAGTGGTGCCACTTCACCCTCCTGGAGGCCTCGTCCAATGTGCATTGCCGAAGATTTGGCGACATTCATGGCACTGCCAGCGGCAGCCCCATAACGGGTAATCAATTCGAGGACATCCCGAATCTCAGAGCCGGAGCGAATGAGGAGGAGGAGGTCATCAGCATATGCCCGACAGCGAAAAGTGTGTTGGCGTAGGGTGAGGCCAGAGAGCTTGGTCGTCAAGCCCCCAGTAAGGGGCTCAAGGGCAATAGCATACAGGAGGGCAGAGAGGGGGCACCCCTGCCGTATCGAACGGCAGATAGGTACCGGCCCGGCTATATGTCCATTGACTTGGACACGTGAACTGGCACTGTCGTAAAGACGCCGGATGACGTCGAGAAACGGAACGGGGATGCCCATTTGGGCTGCCACCGAAAACAGGAAACGATGACGCACTTTTACGATGGTGCTGTCGAAGTCTATAGCGACGACCGCTGCCCGGAGCCTGCAGGCCGCCGCTATCGCAATTACGTCGCGGCATTCCCCTGTGGCAGTCTGTATGTTAATCTGTCCGCCAGGCGTCGTTTGCTCTGGCGAGAGGATATGAGGGAGTGTAGTTCGGAGCCGCATTCCCAGTAAGCGCGCGAAAATCTTGTAATCGGCATTGAGGAGGGTGAGCGGTCTGTAACTCGTGACCATCGAACCACGGGCTGGTTTGTGGACTGGTATAATGATGCCCTCAGCAAAGGCGGGTGGGATTGCTTGGTCAGATGTTATCAGTTCTTGATACATAGTCGTCC
The DNA here is from genome assembly GCF_021461395.2 of Schistocerca americana. Classification (NCBI taxonomy): domain Eukaryota; kingdom Metazoa; phylum Arthropoda; class Insecta; order Orthoptera; family Acrididae; genus Schistocerca; species Schistocerca americana. The sequence goes on along the minus strand of NC_060124.1, from coordinate 546,918,366 downwards.
ACCGTGGGGCCATGAGGTCCCGAAAGGTACGGTAAAACTCAACCGGTAAGCCGTCAATGCCGGGCGATCTGTTGACTGCACCCTTGGCGATTGCGTTGTTGACTTCGTCTAGCGTGACCGCCACTGTCAAAGCATCCGCCTCCGTGTGGGGGAGGGTGCGCGTGACGTAATTCAAAATGGAGTCGTCTGCTGCAGTTTCAGCGTCGTCATCACTATAAGTACGACGGTAGTGCTCGACGAATGCGCGGACGATGTCATTCTGAGTGGTCACCTGCGTTCCAAGAGGCGTGGTCAGAGTGCTGATGATCTGCCGACGACGCCTTCGTTTGTCGGACACTGTATCATGCATGGATGGAATTTCTAAATCCACGTGATCGTGGCGCCGCGTCCGTATCACGACCTCTTGCAATTTCCGGCGTGCCAGCGCAATTATCTTCGCCTTAGTTCTTTGCCGTTCCAACTGGTTGTCTGGGTTTGGCGGTTGAGCATCCAGATCTCGGAGAATCGCGTAATAGAAGTCAACAGTGGTGCGATGCCAGTCGGCCATGTCCTTCCCGTATCTCATCAGTGTCCTCCGGATCGCCGGCTTGGCGCAGTCCAACCACCATGTCAATGTCGAGTGGTAGCGGGGAAGGCGTCGTTCGCAGGCTGTCCACGTTTCAGTGACTTGTTGGCGACACGCCAGGTCATGCAAGTGTGAGGTATTGAGTTTCCATGGCGCACGGCTCCGCCATACTGATTGCGGCGGAAGGAGCACCGTACAGATGTAAGCGCAATGGTCGGAAAAGGCCAGCGGCCAGCGTTCGGCGCCCCGTATCGCAGATCTAAGAGTTTGTGAGACATATATCCTGTCTAGTCGGCTTGCGGAATGACTTGTAAGAAAGGTATGGCCAGAAAGGTCGCCGTGTTGTACTTCCCAGGTATCGTGAAGCAGGAGGTCTCGCACCACTATACGTAGCTCCTGGCATGTAGTATAGTGGGGAATCTGATCTTTAGGATGCAGAACGCAGTTAAAGTCACCTCCTAGTAGGCAGTGGTCATAACGCCCTAAAAACAGGGGAGTGATTTGCTCGGAATAAAACTGGGCTCTTTCATGCCGTCGGTCGGTGCCTGAGGGAGCGTAGACATTAATGATGCGTGTCCCCATGGCAGTGACTGCCATGCCCCGAGCTGATGGAAGGAAGGCGACATCGGTCACAGAAATCCCGTGGCGGACGTAGATGGCCACCCCGCGGCCCATAGGATCACTCGCAGAGGCGTGGGCGGTATAGCCATTAATATCTGGGAGACTAGCCAAGTGAACTTCCTGCAGAAGGGCGAAATCAATATCCGAAGCCCAGAACATCTCCTGCATAAGGCGGATTTTCACCCTGGAACGGATGTTGTTGGTGTTGATGGTTGCTATCCGGTAGGCCTGGTGTCGTATTGCTGGAGGCTGGTCCACTCCGCCGTCCGCGCAAGGGTGTGGGCGTCGCAGCGGAACGTTATCCCGCTGGGCCGCAGGGGAGTCTGGGGAGAGTATGATTAGTGGTGCGGCCGTGACGGCGCAGGGTCCCGTAACGGCTCCTGCTCCATGACCTCCTCCTCGTGCCACGCCGTGGAAGCGGAAACTGGTGTATCGTCCATTTTGTCTGCAGAAGATGTTGTAATTGTGCGTGGTGTAGTGTCGCCTGTGAGACGTTCATGTTTTAGTTCAGCGGCAGCACGGGGCGCAGGCACACCGATAGAAGCCTCCACGCTCATTGCGTCTTCGTCAGCAGTAGCGGGTTCTGACGCCTCGTGCTGGTCGACGGGTACGTCCTCCTCGACTTGTAACGTCCCCTCTTGGCCGGAAACGGTGCGACGTCTTCGCTTGCGACGTTTCGGGGAACGTTGTTTCCTTGTGCGACCCTCCGTGTCCGACGACGGAAGGGAGTCGCGTCGTTCTGGCAGAAAGGCCGCTGTAGGAACGATGAGCGAGTCGATCTCCATCGTGTTTCCGAGATCAGGGTCAGCGCCTGGTTGCGTCGGCATCTTCGGAGCGGCGTCAATGGCCGGCCGAGGCGGCGGGTCGTCCGAGGCGCTCTCCGTCGGTGTCTGGTCGGGCTCGTTGGTGGCCTCGTTTGTGGTGACCGGGCGACGTGGCAAAGTGGTAGGAGAAGCCAGAGCAGCGGCATAGGTCACCGGTAGCACTGTAGGTTGTGACGTGGGTGGTTTTCGGCAGCTGGAAGTTGCGTAATACGCCGTTGTAGGCATTCGGATCTAAGGTGGCCTTCTTTGCCGCACCCGGAACAGGTCCGAGGCTGGCCATCGTATACAATTATGGCACGGCAGCCGCCGATCTGTAAGTAGGGTGGGACGTGGCTTCGGAGATCTATGGTGACCTGACGGACCCCGTTCAGGACAGGATACGTCCGAAACTGTGTCCACTTCTCCGCAGTGTGGCCGTGGACTGTGCTGTATGGGCGTAGTGCCGCGACGACTTCCTCAGCTGGAAGTTCGAATGGCAATTCGAAAATGCGTATCGTTCGCATACCTAAGCCTGCGTGGTCGACGGTTACCTCCCCCACATTGCCATCAGCGTGACAGAAGCGGAGCCCCTGTTTGGTCTCTCGTATAGCGCGCGGAAAGAATAAACACCTATATCTTTCCGTACGAGCTCTGACTTCCCTTATTTTATTGTGGTGGTCGTTCCTCCCGATGTAGGTCTGTGTCAACAAAATATTTTTGAATTCGGAGGAGAAAGTTGGTGATTGGAATTTCGTGAGAAGGTTCCGTCGGAACGAAAAACGCTTTTCGTTTAATGATTTCCAGCCGAAACCCTGTATTATTTCTGTTACACTCTCTCCCACATTTTGCGATAGTACAAAACGTGCTGCCTTCCTTTGAACATTTTCGATGTACTCCGTCAGTCCTATCTGGTAAGGATCCCACACCGTGTAGCAGTATTCTGAAAGAGGACGGACAAGTGTAGTGTATTCAGTCTCCTTAGTAGGGCTGTGTCTTTCCAATGAAACGCAGTCTTTGGTTAGCCTTCCCCACATTTTCTATGTGTCCTTTCCAATTTAAGATGTTCGTAATTGTAATTCCTACGCTTTTAGATTATACTGATTTATAGTGTAACCGAAGTTTAACGAGTTCCTTTTAGCACTCATGTGGATGACCTCACACTTTTCGTTATTTAGGGTCAACGGCCACTTTTCGTACCATTGAGATATTTTTTCTTCTAAATCGTTTTGCAGTTTGCTTTTGTCTTCTGATGACTTTATTAGTCGATAAACGACAGCGTCATCTGCAAACAACCAAAGACATCTTCTCAGATGGTGTCCCATATCGTTTATATAGATAAGGAGCAGCAAAGGGCCTATAATACTACCATGGGGAACGCCAGAAATCACTTCTGTTTTACTCGATGACTTTCCGTCAGTTACTACGAACTGTGACCTCTCTGACAGGAAATCACAAATCCAGTCTCATAACTGACACGATATTCCATAATCACGCAATTTCACTATGAGTCGCTTGTGTGGTACAGTGTCAAAAGCCTTAAGGAAATCCAGAAATACGGAATCGATCTGAAATCCCTTGTCAATAGCACTCAGCACTTCATGTGAATAAAGAGCTAGTTGTGTTTCACAGGAACGATGTTTCCTAAGCACATGTTGACTATGTGTCACTAAACGTTTCCTTCGAAGTAATTCATAATGTTCGAACACAATATAAGTTCTAAAATCCTGCTGCATATCGACGTTAACGTAATGGGCCTGTAATTTAGTGGATTACTCTTACTACCTTTCTTGAATATTGATGTGATCTGTGCAACTTTCCAGTCTTTGGGTACGGATCTTTCGTCGAGCTAATGGTTGTGTATGATTGTTAAGTATGGAGGTAATGCATCAGCGTACTCCGAAAGGAACATAACTGGTATACTGACTGGGCCAGAAGACTTGTTTTTATTAAGTGACTTAAGTTGCTCCACTACTCCGAGGACATTTACATCTACGTTACTCATGTTGGCAGCTCTTCTCGATTCGAATTCTGGAATATTTACTTCGTCTTCTTTTGTGGAGGCATTTCGGAAGGCTGTGTTTAGTAACTCTGATTTGGCAGCACTGTCTTCGATAGTATCTCCATCTGCTATCGTGTAGAGAAGGCATTGATTGGTTCTTGCCGCTAACATACTTCACATACGACTAGAATCTCTTTGGATTTTCTGTCAGGTTTCGAGACAAATTTTCGTTGTGGAAACTGTTATTGGCATTTCGCATTGAAGTCCACACTAAATTGCGAGCTTCTGTAAAAGATCACCAATCTTGGAGATTTTGCGCCTTTTTAAATTTGCCATGTTTCTTTCGTTGTTTCTGCAATAGTGTTCTAACCCGTTCTGGGTACCAAGGAGTATCAGCTCCATCATTTGTTAATTTATTTGGTATAAACCTCTCAATTGCTGCCGATGCTATTTTTTGAATTTAAGCCAGATGTGGTCTACACTTATATTATTAATTTGGAATGAGTGGAGATTGTCTCTCAGGAAGGCGTCAAGTGAATTTTTACCTGCTTTCTTGAATAGGTATATTTTTCGCTTATTTTTCGAGAATTTGGGGATTAGAATATTCAGTTTCGCTACGACAACCCTGTGTTCAGTAATCCCTGAATCGGGTTTGATGCTCGATATTAACTCAGGATTATTTGTTGCTAAGAGGTCAAGTGTGTTTTCACAACTATTCACGTGGTCTCATGAACTAACTGCTCGAAATAATTTTCAGAAAATGAGTTTAGGACAATTTCGGATGATATTTTATGCGTAACTCTGTAATAAAACTCGTATTTTCCACAAACATATTGAGGGTAAATTAAAGTCATCACCAACTATTATCGTATGAGTCGGGTAAGTGTTTGAAATCAAATTCAAGTTTTCTTTGAACCTTTCAGCAACTGTATAATCTGAATTGGGAGGTCGCTAAAAGGATCCAGTTATTATTTTATTCCGGTTGCCAACGATGACCTCTTCCCAAACTAACTCACATGAAGCATCTATTTCAATTTCGCGACAAAATAACATACCTCTGACAGCAACAAACACGCCACCGGAACCGTGTTTAGCCTATTTTTTCGGAACACCATTAGGTTCTTCGCAAAAATTTCGTATAGCTTATATCCGGCATTAGCCAGCTTTCAATGCCTATAACGATTTGAGCATCAGTGCTATCTATTAGCGCTTGGAGCTCTGTTACTTCCCCAACACAGCCACAATAATTTACAACTGTTATACCGATGGTTCCTGCATCTATGTTCTTCCTGTGTTCAGCGTGCAGCCTTTGTGCCTGAAGACCTTCTTGTTTTCCCGAGACCCTCTAACCTAAAAAACCGCCCAGTCCATGCCACATAGCCCCTGCTACCTGTGTGGCCGACTCCTGCTTATAGAGCACACCTGACCTCTTTAGCAGAACCCGAAACCCAACCACCCTTTGGCGCAAGTCGTGGAATCTGCAGCCTACACGGTCGCAGAACCGTCGGAGCCTCTGATTCAGACCCTCCACTCTGCTCTGTACCAGAAGTCCGCAATCGCTTCTGTCGACTATGCTGCAAACGGTCACCTCTGCTTTCATCTTGCAAGCAAGACTGTCAGCCTTTACCACTTCTGTTAGCCGCTCGAAACCAGAGGGACTCTCTTGTGATCCAAAGTGACACACATCATTGGTACCGACGTGAGCAACCACCTGCAGTTGGCTGCACCCTGTGCTCATCATGGCATCTGCGAGGACACTTTCCACATCTGGAAGACTCCACCCGGTATGCACACGGAGTGCACATTGGTTTTCTTATCCTCCTTGTCAGCCAAGTCCCTGAGGGGCCCCGTAAGGCGCCTAACGTTCGAGCTAACAACTACCAATAATCCCACCCTCTGCAATTGCCCGGATCTTGCAGGCTGAGTGGTTTCCTCTGATACAGGACAGGCGGCAGCATCTGGCTCAACGACAGTGTAAGCCACAGACAGTACCTGGAGCCTGTTTGTCAGACAGACTGGGGAGGCCTTACGTGCGGCCGCCTGGGAAGTCTTTCTCCGCCTGCTACGTCCTGGGGCGACCTCCCACTCGACCACAGGTGAGGGGTCAGCCTCTGTGCGAGCAGTAAGTGGGTTGGTCACCGGTGAGGACCGTGCTGGACGTCCGTTGGATCCCCACGGCCGGCCCACAACAGAGGTGGCCATCCGCTGCAGCCTCAAGCTGTGTAACCGAGGCCATCACAGCCTTAAGCTGAGAGCGAAGTATCACCAACTCGGCTGGCAGCCCCACGCAACAATCGCAGTCCCTGTCCATACCAAAAACCGTGGAAAAGTAAACGATGCAGATAAACGGACTATCGGCAGGTGCTCCGCAAATCTACTGTAGACCCTGACGAAAACGCACGAACTGTGTCTAGTAATACTCAGATATTCAGAAACCTAACTACCTAAGCACTCAGGTGAAACTAAATAATTTGTCCCTGATTAGGAACTTTTAATACGTCACAAAATCGGTTTACTTTGTGACGCAAACGAAAACGCGAGAACTGTGACTATTAGATATTAAAATTTAACGCAGAAGCCCAAACTAAACTATTAATCAGTTACTTCCCAGTTGCTGCGTCTGTCGGATATGGCGAGAAGAATTTGACACAGCACTGGAAGATCTAAGTCGACACACGGACCATGGAGTTGACGACATTCCGTGTGTGCTTCTAACATCCTCCGGAGAGTCAGCCATGACTTAACTACTCCATCTCCTATGCAAGAAGTATGAGACAGAGAAAATAACTTCACACTTCAAGAACAATTTAATAATTCCAATCCCAAAGGCTGCAGGTGCTGAAAGGTGTGAATGTTACCGTATAATCGGCTTAATAACACACGCTTGCAAAATATTGACACAAATTATTTAGAGAAGAATGGAGAAACTAGTAGATGTCGACCTCGGGAAATATTCAGATTGGTTTGCGCAGAAGTCTAGGAACACGCGAGGTAGTACTTACGCCATGACTTACCTTAGAATACATGTTAAGGGAAGGCCAACTTTTGTTTATAGCTCCTGTGTACTTAAAAAATGCTTTTGTCAGTGTTGGCTGTCATATACTCTTTGAAATTCTGAAGGTAATGGAGGTAAAGTAGAGGGACCCAGGGCATATTTACAGCTTGCACAGAAACCAAATGAGAGCAGATGGGTATGAAAGGGAACAGTGGCAGAGAAAGGGAGGAGGCAGCGTTGTAGCATATCCCTGGTGTTATTCAATCCGTACGTTAAGGAGACTGTGAATGCAATCAAGGAGAAATTTGTTGAAGGACTTACAGTTCAGGGAGAAAAAGTTCGAGGTTTGCTGCTAACAGTGAAATTTTCTCGGAGACGGGTAGCGTCTTGGAAAAGCAATTGAATGGATGGGCAATGTGCTAGAAGTTGGATGTAAGATGAACATCAAGAAAAGCAACACAAGTGTAATGGAATGCAAGAGAATTAATTCAGGGCATGCTGTGGGAAGTAGGAACTGAGTTACTTAAAGTAGTAGATGACTTTTACTATTATGGCAGTGATATAACAGATTATGACCAAAGAAGGAAGGATATGAAATATATACCGGCAATGTTAATAAAAGGGTGTCTGAAGAAGAGAAATTTGTTAATACCGATTGTAGATTTAAATGCTGAAAGTCTCTTCTGATAGTTTTTGTCTGGAATGTAGCCATGTACGAAAATGAACCGTGGACATAAACAGTTCACACAAGAAGGGAATAGCGCCTTTGAAATGTGTCACTGTAGCATAACGCTGAAAATTAAATGGGTAGATCACGTAACTAATGAGGAAGTACTGAACATAAATTGGGAGAAAAGAAATATGTGTCATAACTTGACTAAAAGGAGGAAGAGCTTGACAGGACATATTCTGAAACGTCGAGTAAAAATTAGTGAAGGAAACCATGAGATGAATACGGTAACCAAGTATGTAAGTTGCAGTGGTTGTTCGAAGATGCAGACGCTTGCCCAAGATAGAGTACCGTGGAAACCCACATCAAACGAGTTTTCGGACTGTAGACCGCAACAGAAACAGTTTTGCCTATGTATTTACAGGGTGTTTCAAAAATGACCGGTATATTTGAAACGGCAATCAAAACTAAACGAGCAGCGATAGAAATACACCGTTTGTTGCAATATGCTTGGGACAACAGTACATTTTCAGGCAGACAGACAAACTTTCGAAATTACAGTAGTTACAATTTTCAACAACAGATGGCGCTGCGGTCTGGGAAACTCTATAGTACGATATTTTCCACATATCCACCATGCGTAGCAATAATATGGCGTAGTCTCTGAATGAAATTACCCGAAACCTTTGACAACGTGTCTGGCGGAATGGCTTCACATGCAGATGAGATGTACTGCTTCAGCTGTTCAATTGTGTCTGGATTCTGGCGGTACACCTGGTCTTTCAAGTGTCCCCACAGAAAGAAGTCACAGGGGTTCATGTCTGGCGAATAGGGAGGCCAATCCACGCCGCCTCCTGTATGTTTCGGATAGCCCAAAGCAATCACACGATCATCGAAATATTCATTCAGGAAATTAAAGACGTCGGCCGTGCGATGTGGCCGGGCACGATCTTGCATAAACCATGAGGTGTTCGCAGTGTCGTCTAAGGCAGTTTGTACCGCCACAAATTCACGAAGAATGTCCAGATAGCGTGATGCAGTAATCGTTTCGGATCTGAAAAATGGGCTAATGATTCCTTTGGAAGAAATGGCGGCCCAGACCAGTACTTTTTGAGGATGCAGGGACGATGGGACTGCAACATGGGGCTTTTCGGTTCCCCATATGCGCCAGTTCTGTTTATTGACGAAGCCGTCCAGGTAAAAATAAGCTTCGTTAGTAAACCAAATGCTGCCCACATGCATATCGCCGTCATCAATCCTGTGCACTATATCGTTAGCGAATGTCTCTCGTGCAGCAATGATAGCGGCGCTGAGGGGTTGCCGCGTTTGAATTTTGTATGGATAGAGGTGTAAACTCTGGCGCATGAGACGATACGTGGACGTTGGCGTCATTTGGACCGCAGCTCCAAGACGGCGAACGGAAACCCGAGGCCGCTGTTGGATCACCTGCTGCACTAGCTGCGCGTGGCCCTCTGTGGTTGCCGTACGCGGTCGCCCTACCTTTCCAGCACGTTCATCCGTCACGTTCCCAGTCCGTTGAAATTTTTCAAACAGATCCTTTATTGTATCGCTTTTCGGTCCTTTGGTTACATTAAACCTTCGTTGAAAACTTCGTCTTGTTGCAACAACACTGTGTTCTAGGCGGTGGAATTCCAACACCAGAAAAATCCTCTGTTCTAAGGAATAAACCATGTTGTCCACAGCACACTTGCACGTTGTGAACAGCACACGCTTACAGCAGAAAGACGACGCACAGAATGGCGCACCCACAGACTGCGTTGTCTTCTATATCTTTCACATCACTTGCAGCGCCATCTGTTGTTGAAAATTGTAACTACTGTAATTTCGAAAGTTTGTCCGCCTGAAAATGTACTGTTGTCCCAAGCATAGTGCAACAAACGGTGTATTTCTATCGCTGCTCGTTTAGTTTTTATTGCCGTTTCAAATATACCGGTCATTTTTGAAACACCCTGTACGTTCATACAGAACACCACAAGCCACCTTATGGTGGGCCGTACCATGCACCATTACCAGATATTTCATGTAATATTCCATTCGCAAACTGAGCTGGGGAAAAAAGACTATCAATGTGCCTCTGTACGAGCCCTAATCTATCTTGTCTTCGCGGTCCGTACGCGTAATGCACATTTGTGGCAGTAGAATCGTTCTCAGTCAGTTTGTCTGTTCTCTAAATTGTCTCGTAAGTGTTTGGTGAAAAGAACGTCGTCTTCCCTTAGGAATTCCCATTGTGTTTACAAAACATCTCTGTAATACTTGCCAGTTGATCGAATCTACCGACAACAAATCTAGCAGCAAGGCTCTGGATTTCTTCGATGATTTCGTTTAATGCGACCGGCTGAGTTTCCCAAACACTCGAGCAATACTCTAGAACTGGTCACTCTTCTGTTCTACTCACAGTCTCCTTTCTAGAAGAGCTACGCTTTCCTAATACTGTCTCAGTAAACAAAAGCCTTCCCTACTGCAGTCCTTAATTGCTTGTTATATTTCATTTCGCTTTGCAACAAATCGCCTACATATTTAATCCACATGATTGTGTCAAGTAGGTCAACATAAATTCCAGTTTAATTTAATTGAATTTATTGCAAAGATTTTTAGACCTGTTATCTGGAAACTCTAACAGGTCGTACATATTCGTTAATCATGGTGACATACAACGTTTAAAGTTACGTAGGTAGTAGCAAATCATGTTGTCAGCAATCTTCGGTGATACTAATGTAGAAATAAAGCCAGATATTTGAAAGATAATAATAAGTTTAAACAATCAACATTAAATAAAGGGTATTAACTGAGGATCCAAGAGAATGACTTCCATCTTATATTACAATATACGTTACTAGTAGCCTCGGAAGCGCTTGAGGTTTTTCGATTAACTCCAACTTTACTTACTTCTAAACCTATTCTTGCTACACTAGTCTATATCGCTGACAGTGGTATACGTGTGTCTCGGCAGTCCTCGATTCTGCGCATATCCGTGTGGGTGGCCTTTGCATTCTTTCTCTTCTTTCCTTTTTACTTTTCTGTTATTGTTTGCATATCGCAGTCTAACTGTCTGCAGTCTCTCTCTACCTGAAAAAAAGAGACTCTCAGAACGACATGACCAGCCGAACCTGCCTCTGCACATTCACAGACTGATGTGTTGCTACGTCCCAGTCGAAGCACATGGTTTAGGTATGGATCGCGACCTGTTAACAGCTGCATCATTCCTCGAGTAGGCGCAGCGTCGCACAGTTTGAGCCTGTTCCTAGTGCTTGGTAACACGCTATAAACACGCCTTGCCGTACTGCTAGTGTCCCAGTCAGACTACCAATCATCTAAATTCTGGGCTCTTAAATGTCGTTTATTAATAACCTGTGTTCCGGTTCCAAATGGCTCAAATGGCTCTGTGCAATATGGGACTTAACATCTCAAGTCATCAGTCCCCTTGAACTTAGAAACTACTTAACACTAACTAACCTAAGGACGTCAAACACATCCATGCCCGATGCAGCATTCGAACCTGCGACCATAACGGTCGCGTGCTTCCAGACTGAAGCGCCTAGAACCGCTCGGCCACTATGTGTTCCTGTGATTTCATACACGTGATCATATTGCTCACGGTCCGTCCAAAAGATTGCTGACCTGTGATGTAGTACGATATCCATCCGGCATATCCCAAGGATTACCAGTAAACCTCCAATCGGTACAAAAGCCCCCTGTGATCCTCAGAATACCCTCCGAATACCCTCCGCTGAATTCGTCTCATATTGTTTTGTAGCTGCCTAATCTATGACGAGGTGCCCAGACGCTGGCAGCGAAGTTGACTATGGCGTTGAAGATAGCTTCGTAGTATCATCGCACCACACGCAACGGTAATTTATCGTCAGCCTTGAGGACAGCCTTGGTAACCTTTTTGATTACCTTTCTCTGCTCCGCAAGCCATGGACGCTACAGTAATTTAAAAAGCCCTTGTACACACATTCTCGGACCCTGAGAGCTATAAGGCATACGAACGTCGCAGGTCACCAAAGACTGTCGAATTCTCCTGCAGTGTCAGTCATTGGCGTGACTGCAAACTTCGCTGTCGAATTTTCTACACTCTGAAGAAATCTATTAATCGCTTCACCCATAGACTTTTCTAACGCCATATTGACACTGGTTGAGACGCAAGAGCTCTCTGCGCGCCTGCAACCGTTCACAGCGCAGTCGCTGCTGAACTTTGGCCGAGACGTTTAATAAGCAAACAGGTCCATAACTTTTCGGTGATGCCGCTTTTTTATCGTTCCTTTTTCGTTCATTACTGGTTTAGCTGGTTTCCATATTTCCCGGATCCTACCTATTCGTAAAGCCTCGTATAGGAATGCTGTCAAATCAAGCAGTATCTGTGGACCTACCATCGGCACGGCTTCAGAGTATACGCCATCCAGACAAGGTGCGTTTGGAGTTTCGAGCTTCCTTCTTGACCAGACCGTATCGCCAACATCTGATTGTCATATTCGTTATTTACTGCATTTATAAGTTGTGCGTGTATCTCAGCCTCTGTGTTATCGTCAGGAGGCAGGGCAGTCAGCAGATATTCTGGTGACTCTCTCCGTCCAGTCGTCTTTGAGCTATCCACCTTACGAATTGCGGACATGATAGTAATTCCCTTAACCTTTTCAGTCAACAATTTATTCAGTCTTTGGCAGATATCAAATTGCAGGTGTATTCCTTCAGTTTCCTGAAGCAAAGTTTTGAAGCGCATCTTAATATCCCTGTATTCATGGAGCCTACTACTGCACTCCGATTGCCCTAGAGTATGTTCGTTCTTCTTCTCGATCGTACCCTTCACCTCAGAGTGGAGAGTTCAAGGCTCTAAGGGATCGTAGTCTGATTGTTTACCTTTTTCCTAGGAATATAAATGTCCTGTGCTCTTTGCAAGAGTTCAAGAGTTCAATTAGTAACTGAGCACCCAAATCTACATGAACCGTAAGCGATTCCATTCTAAATACTCCGAGGTAGACAACTAAGCCATCTCAATCAGATTTAGTGATGCCTAACACAATTCTGCTTTCCTCAGCTTGTCTTCTGTATTATTGTCATTTCCCTCTTCGACGTTAATTGTATTATGGCCACTGTATGTTAGGTACTGGAGCACTTGTCAACTATTAATTTTAGCTGCTGACATGCGGTTTGCTAAAGTGACATCTGTGTTAATAACTACACCAGCTTACTGTTCGAATGTACTCAGCTGGTCTTCCAGATTTAAAATAATGAGCTGTAGTTCCTGTATTGCTTCCTTTAGTACATCCTCTCATTCGTCAGTTTGCCTACTGTCCCACAGAAATGATTATGCATCTGTTGTCACAAGGAGACACGCAACTTGTCTATATAGAGAAACCGCTCGGACTTTACCTATATAAGGTACGATAGGGTGAGAGTAAGGCATGCTCACTACAACCCACTTTGTCTGCAGTCCTTCACTTCAATTGTGACCCTGTGCTTGTCCAACATAGTTGCCACCTTGGGTCACACTGTATATCCATTTGTAAAGACCGTGGCAGTCATTCCCTCATCGTGGCCAGTACCTGTTACTATATCTGCACGAAAATGTGGGAGCTCATTCTTTCTACAGTATGGTTCTTGCAAACAAAACATATTAATACTCAGCTGGTCAGTTAGTTTTCGTATTTCAGTCGTTGACAATTTACATCAAGCAGCATTTATCTGTACTATGTTTATCCTTTTACGTGTTTCGATTGCCAACAAAGCCCTTCGGAGAAGGAAGGCCTGGTTCAAAGATAAAGCGTCCAAACCCTTATATAAAATCCACATATTAATGCTCAGTGTCGAATGGTACTTTTACTCTCTTGAACGCCTGTCGAAGGAGGCCACATAATTATTTAAACTCAATGCATATGTTATTTACTCTCAAAAGAATTTTGGTGTAGGATACGCAATAGTTTTTCCTTTCTGATGCCCACCTCTGAAAATATGTCTTAGAGCAACCTGTAACACACTGGGAGCCTCCAAACTACTTAATAAGACATTCATTTCTAAATTATTATCAGATTTGTATGTGTGTAATTGAAAATCATTTAAGTAGGACTCGAAATATTAGGAATGCTTTATTGTATTTCATAGGAGTACCTGATTTTCACTGCACTTTACTGTTTTCGATTGTTGTACTCGTTAGTGTTGCTGCTAGAGACGCCTAGTGGAACAACTGCAGAACTGTTTTCTTGTTTTCTGGTGCAGAGCGGTTGCGTGGGTTGTAGGCAGACCAGGACTTTTTGCGCCGGATAGGGTGTGACCCATACAGGCGGAGCGCCGTGACATGCCAGAGGTGCGTGAACTTCTCTGTATGACTAACTGCCCATTCTTCAGCAGGAACCGAAACCAGAAGCGATAGTGATAGTGCACTTTGAGGTCTGGATTTACTTTGAGGTCTGGATTTAAGTCGACTTTCAATCGCATCCCAATGAGTTATTGGTTATAAGTGTAACATGGCGTTCCCAATCAATTTCTAGGACGTTATATAAAATGCCTAAAAGGACAAGTCATTGTGGAAAGACGGGAGATACTGGACTCATTTGATGAAAGAAGGAAATGTGAAAATGCAGCATACGAAGCAGCAAACAGGAAACACATACTGTCTGCAAACCTCTATTTTTCTTTACTCCGCCGTAGTGGGGATCCAAAACACTCGGGCAGTATTCAGGAATTTGAGGCACTACTGTTCTATATACAGTCCTCTTTGTAGATGAACTACACTTTCCTAAGACTCTCCCAGTAAGCCGAAGCCACTCCTGCTACTGTTCTCACGTGCTCGTTTCACTTCATATCGCTTTACAGCTTTACGCCTAGAAATTAATCCCCTTGACTATGTATACGAAAATTACAGTATTGTTTTTTTTTCCCTTTCATCTGCATTAAGATATCTCTTTACATTTAGAGCAAGTTACCCTACATCACACTAAAAGGAAATTCTAAGCCATCGTATATCCATGTACAGTCACAAAACGACGATACATTCCTCTTACCTCTTATACTAAAAGGTCACCTCAAGCCTTAGCAGACTTCTCCCCACCCTACCCGTTGTTGTCCACAAATCATTGCCTCACAGACGCTGCTTTATGACATGGTTTTTTGTCATCCTTACATAAACAATCATGGTCTCCATATGTTTCCCTACTGTAGACAGTACATTATGCTGTAAAATGTGTTATTCTTCAGCGTTTAAAGCTTAATAATTGCAACAATTGGACCACACCATAACCAAGGAAAACGCCCCAATTCCGTGACACCACATCCTTAGTTCTCCATTTTTGGCGATATACAGGGTGAGTCACTAATTATTGCCACCTAGAATAACTCCCAAAGTATGATGGTAGCTGAGATGACTGTGGGACAAAAGATGTATAGGACAACGGGGGCCATAATATGACGTTGTTTTTTTGAAGCTAGACGGGTTCGCGGCAGGGATAAAAAGGTCAACTTTGTTTCTTTACATAGGATGCTATAGTTTCGTACTTATTGTCTGATAGTGGCTATCGAGACGAATCCAATGACATGTAACAGCGATGGCCGGCCGATGTGGCGTCGCGGTTCTAGGCGCTTCAGTCTGGAACCGCGCGACCGCTTATGTCGCAGGTTCGAATCCTGCCTCGCGCATTGGTGTGTGTGATGTCCTTAGGTTAGTTAGGTTTAAGTAGTTCTATGGTAAGAATGGAGGAGACATAACGAAATGCTTCAATTAAAAGTGGTGTAAGGGAGGTGATGCTGTCTTTCGCCCATACTACTCACTGTCTACATCGTAGAACCCATGACGGAAACGGAAGAAAGTTTCCAAAGGGTGCTCAAAATTCACAGTAAGAAATTACCACTGATACGATTCGCTGGTGCAATTGCTATCGTTGGTTGAAATGAATTACAGGATCTATTGAATGAAATGAATAGTGTTATGAGTACAGAATAAGTACTGAGAGTAAACCGAAGAGAGACGAAAATAATTAGAAGTAGAAGAGAAACAGAACAGCGATAAAACATCACAACTTGGGATCAAGAAGTACACGCAGTTAAGGAACTATGTTATCTTGGAAGCAAAACGACCCACCAACCCATCTTGGACGAGGCAAGAAGAACATATAAAGCAGAGTAGCACAGGAAAAGGAGGCGTTCCTGGACAAAAGAAATCAGCTGGTAACAAACGTATGTCGTAAGTGGAGTACGAAATTAATGAGGATGTACGTTTGTAGCACCGCATGGTACAGAAGTGAATTATTTCCTGTGAGGAAACCGAAAACGAAGAGAATCCAAGTGTTCGCGACGTGTGCGATAGAAGAATGTTGGAAAGTAGGTGGACTGAGAAGGAATGACGAATTTCACATCTACATCTAGGGGATTACTCTGCTATTCACAATAAAGTGCTTGGAAGAGGGTTCAGTGAACCACCTTCAGGCTGTCTCTACACCGTTCCACTCCCGAGCGGCACTCGGGAAAAAGAGCACTTAAATTTTTCTGTGCAAGCCCTGATTTCTCTTGTTTTATCGTCATGATCATTTGTCCCTATGTAAGTTAGTGCCAACAGGATGTTTTCGCAATCGGTGCAGAAAACTGGTGATTGAAATTTCATGAGGAGATCCCGTCGCAACGATGAACGCCTTTGTTTTAGTGATTTTCATCTCAATTCACGTATCATGTCTGAGGCACTATCTCCCTTTTTCGCGATAATACAAAACGAGCTGCCCTTCTTCGTGCTTTTCCGATGTCATCCGTCAGTCCCACTTGATGCGGATGCCACACCGCACAGCAATACTCCAGAATATGGCGGACAAGCGTGATGTAAGCAATCTCTTCAGTACACCTTTTGCACCTTCCACGTGTTCTGCCAATGAATCGCAGTCTTTGGTTTGCTCTACCCACAATATTATCTATGTGATCGTTCCAATTTAGGTTATTTGTAATTGCAGGCCCTAAGTATTTAGTTGAATTTACAACCTTCAGATTCGTGTGACTTACAGCGTAATCGAAATTTAGCTGATTTCTTTCAGTACTCATGTGAATAACTGCACACTTTTCTTTATTCAGGGTCACTTTTCGCACCATACAGATATCTTATCTAAATCATTTTGCAAGTCGCTTTGATCATCTGATAACTTTACAAGAGGTAAATGACAGCATCAACTGCAAACAGTCTAAGTAGGCTACTCAAATTGTCTCCTATGCGGTTAATATAGATCAGGAACAATAGAGGGCCTATAACACTTCCTGTTTTACTCGATGACTTTCCCTCTATTACTACGAACAGTGACCTTTCTGACAGGAAATTACGAATTCAGGCGCACAACTGAGGCGATACTCCGTAGGCAAGCAGTTTGGTTAGAAGACGCTTGTGAGGAACCGTGTCGAAAGCCTTCTGGAAATCTAAAAGTATGGAACCAATTGACATCCCCTATCGATAGCACTTATTACTTCATGAGTGTAAAGAGCTAGTAGTGTTTCACAAGAAAGATATTTTCTGAATCCGTGCTGACTATGTGTCACTGGGCTACATCTATCGATTTTTTCCCTTTAAGTTACAACTCTTATAACTGTATGCTAGAACGTCCTGAAACCAGCCATTTGATCTGCTACTCGATAAGCTTTTATCAATGGCGTTTCGAGCAGATTTTTCTAGGGGTTCACTGGAAGGTTGTCTACAAAGTTTCAAATGACTAACACACATGGTTTAATAATAGTAAAAAAGAACTACTCTACGGAAATACATTTACTTTACGATTGACTTTCTCCGCTCATTAAGATCAGAGATTCTGTCAGTGAAGCATTCATTCAATTCATTTAATTCTACAATGCTGCTGACAATGTCCTTCTCGATTGAGAGCGCTGCTGTTGCTCTTAGCAGCTGCTGACTCACAGCACGAAGCAGAAAACCTTCAGGTCCGCGTCAGACGATGTCGCCAGTATGGTAACAGTCACTTTCAGGAGTTTCGTTGTCTGAGTACAATATTTCTGCAAATCATTTAAGAATAGGGATTCCAGAAATTTCTAAACTCATTCCTCGTGTTTGATATCAGAACTTTTGTTCTCAGTTTATTGCCTACAAGGATGGGATTTATTTTGCAAGACGCCTGTAGCAATGTTTGCAGAAAGTGACCTGCATACAACACACACTTTTCGGAATTAAATAAATTTGCAGCTACGACATATCTGGTAAATTAAAAGCTTTCAGCAACTTGAGCGACAATGTTATCTCACACATCTTTCGAGAAAGCCGTTACTTAACTCATTTTCCTGTCCACATCTCTGTGCAAGCTGCAGCAGCTCTCTGCATGTGGAAATCATGTCAGATACGTTAGCTCGATAATATTTTTGCAATCTTCTACCCCTTGTTGTACACACAGTGGCTCAACTATTCATTTTTGTAATTAGCTGTACAATGCTGCATAATTGTAAATACAGACAACCAAAATTGAAATGCTGGTGCCTTCATTTCAGACGTTGCACTGTTGCTGATATAATTATAGTGGTTTGTCGAGATGGAATCTCAGTTTCCTCCAGGCATATTACAAGTCACTATTTTCATACACAACTTGCACAGTCCTTGATTTAAAATTCCACCTTGAGTAGGAAACATGGCAGACTTTCTTACTCAGTATATCAATTACACACTGTGAAGAATGTAGGAAAATCTAAGAATCTCACTAAAGTCAACGAAATATCTTCTAATGTCCCTATTTGGCTCTCTGCATAGGTTAAAATCAGATCCTGCGTTTCGGCATAAAAGTGAACTACATAGGCAAGTTCAAAATGTTTATTCAGAAGAGTCTGTGCCCCTGAAAGACGACCACTCATGACACCTGTGCAATTGTAGCTCTGAGAAATAACTATACTCTGATTTCTCTAAGCGATTATCCTAAAGTTTTTGAACTCTGTTCGCGAGGTGTCTTGAATGTCAAAGACCTTGCTACAGATATCACGTTAGAGGAAACATATCTGACTATTATGATAAAAAGTGAAATTGTTGAAATCTCACGGTCGTACCTGCGCTAACTGGTACAGAATCAGTGACAGCAATTTTCTTTTTTGCTCTGACATAGTAAACATCCATCATACAAGAAAGAATAAAATTTTGAATATGTTTACATGTGCCTTTGAAAACAGCAGCCTTCTAAAGATGATCATTACTTACAGTATCAGGTCCAGCAGTGAAACCTAAATGAAATCTAGAAGACGTTGGGAAATTCCTGGATTTGATGAGTTGCTGCATCCATAATTTCCAAGAAGTGCAAGCTCAGAAACACAATAAACTACAACTGATCACAGAATGTGTAACGATATTGGCGAATCTGATCATTGTGCATAGAACGTGTGTATCGGGAGAATGACTGATGCATGCACAGTGACAGATGGTCTGGAAGCGGGTTCATTCGGGTACGTAGTTCCAATTTACATCCACCAGAGAACAGTAGTGCACAGACACATTCAAGAAACAGGTCAAGAGCAGGTTTTTGCGAATTATTCTGTTTATTTCATGAAGCCCTTTTGATTATTTATCTCTTTACAGTTTTGTATATGCTTTTAGTAGGGTCAGCGATGCGCGAATGTGGTCTAAAGTAAACATGTAGATCACTGCTCTACTAAAGGACGTGGTACGATGGGGAATTTTTTAACATAATATGTCAAGTAAGTTTATGGTAAAAGGAAAGCAAATTCGAGTGCAAATGAAAATAGTTAATAACTTAAAGTATAAACAAAATATCAGAGAGCTAAATATTTATTTCGGAAAAAAGTACAGTTCGAAAGCATGTTATTTGTTTATTGGTTGGTCATGAAAAGCGCGGACTAACTAGAGAGAATAATGTTTTTCTATTGGCCTTAAAGAAAACTGACCAATCAGAACAGAGTATTCTTCGTTCCTCATTTCTCTTGGAGATACAGAAAGCTTTCAGCAGTCTAGAGTACTCGTAGCACAACCTTTCAATGATACGGTCGTGTGTAGTAAGAGCTCCGAAGGAAGTTATAACTTGCCGGTTATCGTTGTGCTACACACTTCAAAAGTGCTTTAAGGTAAAGGCAATGTGCTTTTTAGAATGTAATGATTTTTAAGCAATTTACTGTATGAGAAAAGAGAGTAATTCCTCGTGGCATATTGAACAGATTGGTGACTAAAAACTTGCGTGCATTAGACACCGAAAACTTAATAGCATGGCGAGCATTTTCATTTAAGAACAATCCGTGCTTAGTGCTTAGTAGATTTCATGAAACACGTTAACATAAAGTTGCTAACGTGAATGAAAGTATTTTACGCATACTGTGTTAAGATTAGCACGGTCTTAGAAGTGTACGTGTACAATATCAATGTTAAGAATAGAGCAAAGTTTTGCCAGTGCTTCCATCTTTCACTCGAAATTAAGACCTTTTCTCTTTCTTGATATAGTTACGTAGTATGCTGCCCGGTGCGAATTGAAATACCGTAGGATTCTGCTCGGCTTTCATACCGCCGATCTGCTGCAAGCGAGTTCACTGGTAGCTGCAGATAAAGAACGAAAGTAGCCGCGCCGCCGCAGTGTCTTCCCACTAGCTGCCTACAAGCTCTATCTAGTTGTTGTGTAAAACCGCTTTCCCTAAAATATTGTGATCTGGACAAATCCGTCTTTTTTTCTTTTTGTGTTCTGTGACAAATGTCTGAAATCATCAACGCCTCATAACTAAGTACTTTTCTGTCATAGAGGCAGAAGAATGGATGATTTTAAATTTAAAATTTTTATGTTCTGTAGTATTCTGTCAGATGTATATTTCTGTGGGATCCACTGCTCCGCTTGCCACAAGACGAACCGACGCTTGCTCGTACTTTGTTCACTAAACGAGAGTGCGACAGGGCGAAATGAAGGAAAACAGCATTAACGTGGGTCTCGTTCTCTTCTGCTGTATCTCTTATTGACGATGATATTGAACTGAATGTCTCTGGATGTCTGTTTGTGCAATCCGTAATGATTTTTGTAGAAAATCTTCCTCGATCTCGAAGAAGGTCGTAATGCGTGTTCATAAAACATGTTCCACATTTCCAGATCCGAACGGATTCAGTGATATAGGCCAATAACTACGTGTGTTTGTTGAAAACGCGGTTGACCTGCCCTTTTTTCCAGCCGCTTAGGGCCTTTCGTTGGGCAACTAACTACGAGAAGTTGCTGTTCAAAGAGGAGCTATGACCAGTACTCCATTCTTCGGCTGCGAATATTCCTGTGTGTGATTTCTGTTCTAAAGGTACTAGAAATTTGCGTACAGTAAACGTATCCCATGGCTCACCACATGTAAGATCTCATAGCTCTGCGTGGTAGTAAGGAACTGGTGCGATTGAAAGTGGGCGTTAATGTTAGACTGGAAAAGTTAATTTGAGCTATTGCTTCTTGGATTATTCACTTGTTAGTATGTTGGCAACACCAGGGATCGTTTCAAAAACAGCAGCATTTTGCAAAAAAAAAAGTGCTCTGAGCACTATGGGACTTAACTTCTGCGGTCATCAGTCCCCTAGAACACACATCCATGCCCGAGGCAGGATTCGAACCTGCGACCATAGCGGTAGCGCGGTTCCAGACTGTAGCTAATAGAACCGCTCGGCCACCCCAGCCGGCAGAATTTTTCAAAAAAGCAACAAAATTCAGAGCTTAGCGCTGTGCGGTGAATAGAGGAACGAGTTTATTGGTATGGAGCCTTCCGACAACATACACCCAAAGCGAAAACTATGGGAACGGCAAAACTGCATGCGTCTCGGAGGGACATATATTCCTCATCAGATGCCTCCCGTATTACGAGCATGGAGATGTCTACCGCCAACAGGATGAAACGGAAAAGTGTATCAACTGCAGAGGCTGATGGTTGTTTCAGTAGACAACATTCTGTCGGCACGATACAATCATCGTCAGTCACTGCAGTGCAGAACTGCAGTACTATGGCGTTAATTTAACGAGTAAAATAAACTGACTTGTGAAAGACAGAAAGCAAATGATGTGTCAAAACAGTAATTGTCTCGACCTGAAACTACGATATCACCTGTCGGGCTTGAACTGTGACGTATTGGTGTTGTGGCGGGTGACGTCACACGTGTGCAGAGCGTTGGTTTGTTTTCGTTAGGGACGTTTGTATTGTCACCTTATGCTGTGTTTGTAGTCTATATTGGATATATACATAGTGGTGCAAATTTTGATGGAATGAGCACGTTACTGGATCAACCAGTTTAGTTACTTAAGAAAAAGATGAGTTTATGGTGTTCTCCACTTACGCTCCTAATCAACTAGAGTTTAAACGTTATCTTTGGTTGTCTTGGTAACGTGAGTACACACTGATTACAACTTATGTGAACTTTGGCACATATTTTTTTCAAAGGTGAGCCAACCTGTAATGTAATGAAATTAATAACTTAGCGAATACTAATAGTAATATTACTGAAATAAGGAACGCTGATAGTTCGACAATAAAGAAAAACGAATGTCTTCAGAAGGTTATGGTAAATGAAGACTGGTTATTCTAACGTAAAGTGTGAAGAACGTGATGTTAGTAATTGAAAGCAATGTACAAAGATGTAGTAGAATTAGTTGGGTTTGGTTGCCTACAGAATGAAGGCGCCAGATCCAGTTTAGCACATAACAACTCACACAAAAAGTATTTACGAGTAATTACTGCATTTTATCCATCTCGCAATTTAAACCTTTCTGTATCGGTATTGGAGTATTCGTTGTTGTTACCATATTTCGTTAACTTTCGCGATATTTGCTGCCTGTACTGGTATTACTTTTACGCTTTCTATACTGATATTACTATTACTTTTTGTTTTCTGTATTGGGGTCTGGCTTTTAAGTTAGTTTATATTTATAGAGTGATATCATCGAAACCAGTTGAATTTATCTAATTTGATGCTTTACTATTGCATTTTCGATGCAGACCTCTGCATGCTATTCTTCATCGTATTCTTCCGGTTGTTTTGTTTTGTATACGCCAGTATTTTTGGGGCTCTGTGGGTTCTACTTGAGAATATAACTCCCCAGATCCCCCTTAAGGCCCAATATTTATTATTTCGAATTTTTAAGTTTCTGAATTGATTTTTATATTTTGGTTTTATAGGAACTGTTGAATATGACGTCCTAATCGCCATTTTTAAATCAAAGTTGTGTTGCATCTTGAGGCTAGTGATGATGTTATTTATCAAAGTGGACGGGTGTTATCGAAGGCTCTCGTCTTCCCCAATAATTCACCATACTTGAGACACAGTGCCGTACCCCCGGCCGCGAGAGTTCGCCCCTGTTTGGTATTAGGAGGGGAGGGGCGCATACAGCGCCGGCTGTCACCTCCACATGAAATCACGCCGGCCACAGCTGTTATTCAGTTTAATAAAGACGTAATGCGTTTTTACGTCCTAGGCTGACAGTTATTGGACGGGTAAAGTAATTCCATCGGTTAAACGCTCGAGGGATGTGATGTGGTGCTGTAACGACATAACAACACAAGTTTTCACCCCAGATGTAAGCATTCCCGTTATACAGTAGTAGGCAAGCATAAGTTCTCTACATTCTGTAATTTCCTGCCGGCGATATTACCGAGCGCGTGACTACCACGGCACCCATGTTGATTAGTTTGATTCTGTTTAGAGCGAAGATAACAGAATATCTTGTGGTAGTGAATCCTGTCGTAGGTGTTCTATAGATGAGCAGGATGAAGCCAGAGCATTGTCAACTTGGACTACTCTTACATGGGCTGAGTTACTTACGAGAGTGTATACTGTGGAAAGTCATTTAGACTTCTTATGGGAATTTTGTGGATTGTCACCGGGAGACGTGTGTGGAACTCTTTTAAAAACGACCAACGTTTATTTCCCGTTTTAATTATAGGACTATTCTACGAAATGTACGAAACTAGTACGATCAGGAAAAACACGTAGTTCGTTAGATGCCAACTGACGATACATCAGGGTATTATTTTGGTCCTGTCCTGGGTTAAAGAACACACGCTACTAGTCACTGTTATAGAAAGTTATTTAAGTACAATTACTGTTGGCGATTACTTTGATTTTGCAGTGCTATGTGTTATTTGATTGTTGTGAATTTTCAAAATGCAGTAGCTTTGTTTTCACAGTTTGGCTTAGGAGGCCAAAAGTTTCCTTGTGAGACGCTCACACTTCCTCTGAGAGATAGCTACACAGTATCCGACAATCGCAGAGGAGGAGTGCTCCAAGCAGCAACTGATTTGGAAATTATTGTATAGTGCGAAATACTTTCACACTCGACAGCAAGGCCGGCCGCGGTGGCCGAGCGGTTCTAGGCGCTACAGTTGGAACCGCGCGACCGCTACGGTCGCAGGTTCAAATCCTGCCTCGGGCATGGATGTGTGTGATGTCCTTAGGTTGGATAGGTTTAAGTAGTTCTAAGTTCCAGGGGACTGATGACCTTAGCAGTTAAGTCCCATAGTGCTCAGAGCCATTTGAACCATTTTTTTCGACATCAAGACGTCTCAACATTCCATTTATTGTGATGGAAACAGGAACTATTTGCAGGAAAAGTAGTTATATATGACCTAGTTAACGAATAATAACTTACTACGCGTACATTGTGTTGTCAAGTAAAAGCGCAACAGTATTCGTTACATGGGACCATTTCAGATTCTAGTAAAATAATACAAATAAGTGTAGCCATTCTGAAACTAAGATCGTATTTGAGCTCATAAATCCAACAAAGAAAGGTTCTTAAGCAGCACTGGAGCGTTCTCATATAACGAGTTCTGACAGCTGCCATCTAACAACTTTGTGTCGAATTCACCTGAAACACCGCAAAAAGGGTAAAGTATCGTTATATGAATAACTACACCAGCAACACAGATGTTCAAAAACTTTCACTAATTAGTAATTACGTTCAGGAGATTTATCGATTTGCCTTGTGTTATTCCCCACTTATGAGTGAACCATAACTTTGGTTTTATTTCAGATACTTCACTGCACATTCAAATGGCCGTAGTAACACTCTCATAGAATTTAAACTTTCGCTTAAGTTTTCTTCAGATTTCATTTTTATTTCGTTTCATTATCCTTCAGTTAATGTAAATCAACCGTTCACAAATTTAGCTAACTCTTACAACTTCGGAATATGAGATACCTATTTTCGTCCATCCATTTAACAAATGGGTCGTCCAGTACCTTTAAATTGTATGGCTTTGTGCGCTGTGTTATATTAACGTCACCAGTTTCCACTTTTGATGTAACAGATCGGAGTGCTCCCAATAGGTTCGTCTACTCCCATGTAATGTTAGCAAACAGGGGAGATCGGTGAAGTTTTATTCCTAGCGGACCTGAATAAGCTAAATTGCATCAGCGTATTGTTGTGGTGGCAATATATTTAGAAAATGCGTTAAAATGGTACATACCAGCAATCTAGTGAACGAAATCACAAGAATAAACAAATTCAGGAGGTGTGTACCTAACTTTTTCGTAACTATTTGGAAGAGAGTTATTGAAATGTACAAGTCACAGTGCCGTTCAAGGTAGAATAAAAGTGTGTGGAGTTGGAGACGATGTATGCTTGTATTCAGCAGTAGACGGTTTTGCTATCACATTATTCTGGAAAAAAAGAAATTCCGGTCTGGCAGACGTTAAGCACAATGTAACCAAGAACATTCTGAAAGTTATTTAGAAAACTGTGACGAATACAATTCACATTACTATTCCATTATCGTACAGCATAACTTAAAAAGAAAAATTATTTGTTTCGCCTTATTTTGTTTCCATATCTGTAAACTATCAAGTGCAGTACCGAACTACCTATTAATTTTATTTTATGTCACCTTATCCTAGTCCTTTGTTCTGTAGGCCGTGAGTTGTTACCTGTCATTTCCATTTTTTATGTATTCCATCTACTGTTAGCAGCTAACATGAACTACATTGTGTTTTGTCATAGAGACTAGAAAATACTCCTTGTTTTATTACTGAAATTACATGTGTGTACCAAACTTTTTCGCCTAAAGGTACTAGGCATTTCAGAAGTCTATAATATACAATATATTTCTAATCAGTTATTATCTACGCATAATGTAAGCTGCAACTGACTAAAAATGGTCCAAATATTAACAATGTTATCATGAAATCATTACTGGGTTTAAGTCACACATCCTGATTTCGTTGTATTTACCATGCAACAAACATTCTCTGTATCACTTTTGCTTCTTTTGTGACTGCGTTATTATTTCACACAAGTCCTTAGCAACATGTAAGGTAAGTAACTTATCATTGTTATCTAATGAAGTACGTTAAAATTCCCCAAATATTATTAAACTGTGTCATTTTCGTCGGGTTGAAGTTAACTTTACAGCCATGAATATTGCGTAATACTTTAGACTGTGACAAAATCCTAGCGTCAAGGTGATCCAGACTTATGTGCTGCGCATCTGGCTCATGTCGTACCCCTATAAATCTCCCAAACGACTCTTCTTTAGTTTTGGTGAAATAAATGAAATAAAAACGTGCCTTCTGCAACAGCATTTTCCTCAGCAACATTAGCCCCAAAAGTAAATTTCAACGACATAACAAATCATAGTGCATAAGGGCCAAAGTTTTTTTTATAGCAGCGGTGATGAACTCTCTCTGAATTTTCAGTCGAACATAAGGCACCATTAATTTCTTTGTTTACTCGTTTGAGGTTACATCCACATGCTAATCAAATGTTGTTTGCCAATGCAGTTCAGTGAATTGCAACATCAGTTTGATTACACTAAGCGTGCTTTGATTTATGTGTCCCACGCAAAGACACTCGCCATGCTTCTGTTATAAGCAGCATCTGAATTTGTTTACATACCTACTACTTCATAAACAGATACACAGATAAGCCAGAATGTTATGGCCGCCGGTCTACTGTCGATATAAATCCATTCAGGCGATAGCAGCGACACATGGCGAGGAATGACTGCTAGTCAGACAAACGCATGGTGCATGTTGTATATGACAAGGGCTAGAGCGTGATGGAATGGAGTGTGTTGACCGGTTCGATAACCACAGTTCCGATTTCCAGTTGATGTGTTGGCTCTCCTATCTCGACACATCTAAACCTGATCGAAGACATCTGGGCATGTGGCGTCAGAGCTCATGGCACCCCTCCCCGGAATTTACGGATTAAGGTGACTTGTGTGTGCAGATGTGATGCCAGCTCCGTCTAAGGGGCAAATGTTGATTACCTTTTAGTTCCTGCGTGTGTAGTGCCATATTACTTGTGGCTCACTGTGTTGAATAGTAGATGTCGGGATTATGGAGACTACTTTGTTGTCCTTAGGAGCAGTGATTTTGTAGTCACTCTAGTTTTTTGAGTGTTATAATTAATGTCATTGATTTTCCTACTCTTTTTAGAATTATACTTAGTGTCAATGATATTTCTGTTAAACGTAGTTGGCAAATGTTAATGTTGCACAAAACAGTTTCTTCCATTTCCATCGACGAAGAGGTAATGACAGATGCAGCTCGCATCGGGGACAGACTCGAACGAGCTTTATTCCGAAGAACCTTCCATTTGTTTCCATTAATCTACTAAGAGGAACCACCGAAATGTAGATCTTGTTGGTCGGAAGAGAATATGAACCACAGTCAACCCCAATGCGAGCCATCTACATTACCACAACGCCAACTGTTGCAAATAAAACAAATAACGAGACTTGTTATATCATCAATCCAAAGGTTTATTCGATTGGTAACTGTGGTTTCAGGTGGTATTGGCCGCCGGATCGCGGACGCACATTTTGGCAGCCGGACGGTCTTCTCCAGACGTCGCGTTGGTGGTCACGCGTCAACACATTCAGCGTCTGGCATGGCGGCTCTCAAGATCTGCGCGGTGTGATGTACAGACCTCCAAGGTGGGCGCGGAGGACACCGGAGTGATCTGCGACAAATATAAATTTCAAAATTATAAACGTCGCCCTATTATGGTGAGTTGATATGACATCTGTAAAGGAAAGTGCTAAATTATCGTAGGACCACATGGTAACACATTGTCAGTTTCTGTATCCATAGAAGGGATGTTTCTATCACGCCAACTCATGAACCCTAGAATACTAATTATCGCAAATATGAAAATTACCGACAGTGAATGTTTGCCTATTTACTCCTCCCGGAGTGTTATCTATTGTGGTGAAATGATCTACTAAATTATTGCATCAGATGGTAGATATCTCACGCAGACGCATGTACTATCCTCACCTGAAATATATTCATTGTGGAACGGAGGGAATTGTGACTGTTGCTAAATCTATCCTTACCAAAATAGTAGAGTTTCTTGAAACAAGTTGTGTAAATGTTCAGTTCAAATTCGGAGAGCTTCAAGGATAAATACGGGACAGAAAAATAAACGATCATGCAGCATAAGAAATTGGATTAAAATACCAAGTATAATCGTGGGAAGCTGAAGGTGAAACTTCGCTGAGAACTTGATAACTGTTATGGGCGGGAGGGGACATAGGAGAACGTTATCTGAAAGGCTCTCCCTCATCTGAAAGTGTAGGCAACGGTATTGTATGTACCATTGATTCTTGAGTTTAAGTATATCCTACCAATACTAGAGCTAAAAGATACGTATGCCGCGAAAGGATTTTGTATCTGATCAGAGTTTACAATTGGTATAAAAGAACAGCAGACTATAGGTACCGAGAAAGTTTATGGGTCGACCATAGAATTTTGTAGCCATGGTGATATATCTAAACTGACACCATTTCAGTAATATTAAAAATCGTAAAACTCTATACTCGAATATTATCTTGAAGACTGCCCTTCTGAAGGGAGCTACCATGTGATCATGAAATGAGAAATACTCTTAGAAACCAAAATCAGTTGTCCCTTAAACACAGATCGAAGTACCACTCACCGTAACAGCACCGCCTTAATCCTCCTCCTGCAGCCGTCTGTGCAACAACTCCACGAAAAAGGCGTCCAGTGTGAACTGACGCTCCTGTTGGAAAAGATCTTATTACATTCATGTTATCTAAAACGTGAAGTGATTCACAATTTGTGCTAGTTCCTGTCATATACAAATATAACGAATTGTAACATTTACCACAAATTCGCACGGTTCAGGTATCGAAATTAAGAACATAGTAATTCAATTTAGTATCCAACTAACACAATTCGTTTCACATCTCAGATACTATTAATACTAACAAGTAACTAATATCCCATTATCTTTAACATTTTCTGTGTACGACTGGTTAATGATGTGCTTCTGAGGTTATGCCGTGTTGTTGTTCCTGCTTTATGGTCAACATTTCAGTAACTGACCGACCCATCTTCCTCAGGTCGTGTGACGTTCCCTGACTGGTTTGAGTCCAAGCAGCGTGAACACATTAGTGCAAAGTTCGCAGCACATGAAGTTGATCGCTGGGACGTCCGTCGAAGTAATGTGCACAAAATGAACACAACAATTCGGCCTAATACCCGGAAGCAGACCAGTTTCTAGTATCATATTCGAGAGTAAGTTTTCATGTAGTGATAAAACGAGAAATTCACTTTGAAACCAAATGCTACTATTCCTACTACTTTGTAATTCACACTCACCGAAACAGAAACGACTTCTTTCTCTTCCTGCAGCCGCTTCTGCATTATCTCCTCAAAAAACGAGTCCAGGGTGAACTGACGCTCCTGTAAGGAAAAGAACTTATTAGTTTGATTAGTCGTAGAGCATGCTTGGTAATTCAGAGATAGCGCTAGTTCTTTACATGTACATGTGTTACAAATTCTGCAATGTCGTCTTCAACCAGTCGATCGCGTTATCAGCATATTTAGTGCGCCTCTGCCCCAGAATATTTTTCACCATAATTCTTTACAACTGGAGAGGGATGTTACCTTTCTCAAGTCTCTCACATAGTTATTTGCTCAGTGTTAACAAAGACCACACCCAATTTCCCGGAATGATAAATGGTTAGAATCAACTGTCCATGTCTGGGATCAGTGTTAAGTTTAATGGGCTTCAATACAATTGTCAGAATTGTTTAAACAGCATTCATGTTCGATTATCAACATTAGCTTACCTAATGCGACAAGTCCGGATATATTGTGGTAATAACACGCAGGAGAGGATCTAGGACCAGTGAGATCCAGGGGAAAGAGCCAGCATAATGCAGCAAAGGAGCCCCTCAGGGAACACAGCGAGAGACACAGTGTGAGGCTTCCCTGCAGGTCAGAGAATATACGACTCTGACATGCTAGAGGCTTTTTCTAAGGGCATCATACTCAAGTTTTAGAATGACGACTATTGTGAACTGTTGAGTGACCAGCACATCCCACTTCGCTCCAGTGATCAACAAATCCATCCATCCATCAGTGACATTCATTGCCGCCGGTATTTTGTATCTGATCACGATCCAGAAGAGCAGTATGCTAACCACATGCTCCTCCATACAGTGACGTCTATTGTCTGACGATGACAAGGCGGTCGATCGGTACCTTTGGAACTTCAGAGGAGTGATTGGACGGAGTTAGTTAGTTTGGTGGTATTTTATATAATCGTCACAATCATCACTCGGGCAGAGA
Source organism: Schistocerca americana (assembly GCF_021461395.2). Taxonomy (NCBI): domain Eukaryota; kingdom Metazoa; phylum Arthropoda; class Insecta; order Orthoptera; family Acrididae; genus Schistocerca; species Schistocerca americana. The sequence continues at coordinate 546,888,194 of NC_060124.1, read as the reverse complement.
TGCCTATCTAAGACGTGTTATTTACAATGACGTGTCACATGGGATGTTTATAGCAAAAAAATATTCATTTACAGTAAATCGTGACAGTCTGTAATGTCAACTGACCACGTTACATACAATCAGTTAGCTCTCAGACTTTACTGCTTTGCGTGCTATGTCACTGCAATATAACGTGGCTCACCTTTACAGTACCCCGAACAGAGACCAAGTTGTTCTCCAGTCGAAGACCCTCGTCTTTCTCCCCTCCCAAATACCGGGAGAAAAACTTCTTCATGCGGCGGAACATTGCTGTAACGATAACAAACAGCACATTAGACATGACCAGACCGTGTCTACGAGTAAGTTTTGCAGCAATGTCTCACAACTCGATCGCAAGAAAAACCTGTAACTGTGACGACATGACTGTAACCTTGGCTTTTGTAAAAAAGCAGCTGCTTGTATCAAAAACTGCATGCTCGGTCTATATAATTGATTGAGCTTATACATTTGTTACTAGTCGAGAATTAGTTGCTTTAATTTTGTGTCAGTAATTCGCAGAGCATGAATCATAACAATAACAGTTATTGAAGTTTAGCAATCGCGGGTTCGTTACGTGGTACTTTTACTCTGAAGAGAATAAATTTGTTTTGATAGCAACTAGCTGAAGGCTTATCTATCAGACTAAATTTAATTAGCAAGTCATTAAAATACTACAATAGTTTCAGATATACAGCTGCTTCGCCGGCCGGTGTGGCCATGCGGTTCTAGGCGCTTCAGTCTGGAACCGCGTGACCACTACGATCGAAGGTTCGAATCCTGCCTCGGACATGTATGTGTGTGATGTCCTTAGGTTAGTTAGGTTTAAGTAGTTCTAAGTTCTAGGGGACTGATGACCACCGATGTTAAGTCCCATAGTGCTCGGAGCCATATGAACCATTTTTTGTACAGCTACTTCAGACATTACAACTTCAGATTTTGTCATCTATTACAGCATGATATGCGGAATATCTTCCCCTGGGGCAGGAACAAGAATTGGTTTTTTATGTGTGTTGGTGGTAGGATGAAGTTACTAAATAATAAACTACGCTACGATCTGATGGCTATACCTTCCGCAGTATATTACAAGAATACGATTTTTACTGCTATCCATATTACCGATACAGTATATTCTCTCAGGGCTGCACTGTCCCTTCTTTGTGTCAGTCATCGAGAACCCTACATCTAAATTACACTTCATTGCCATGTGAGCTAAACAGTAACGTGTACGACGTATTAACTATATTTGTGGTTGAAATTTACCCACCGGTTTCTACATGAAGAAAACTTAAAAATAGCTTACAAACAGCTAATATGTTTAACATTCGACAGTGCTCCAAGATATTAACTGTACTTCCTTAAGTGACAGGAAAAGATAATATTTTTGCTACAAATCCATGTCGACTCAGTATGACACTACACAACCGGAACCTGTTTACGACTTTTCTTTTTCACCGACGGCAGAGGATAAAAGCATGAAGCAACGATAGGACATACCGTATGTATGTGTAATCGAAATGGAGAGTGATAGGTGACACCATTCTATTTGTGAAACTAAGCTATAAATTTGAGAATACATCATTCCAGCAGTTGAACATTGGCAAAAACTCAGTGAGAATATCTCTCTCTACAAGTCAAGCATTTTCGGAACTTTCTGAAGTTGCATTACATATTGAAAAAATTTGCAGGAATGGCTCTTGTCTCTTGGTGGGTATAGTCTATATACCTCGCTTCTGAAACAGAGCGTTCGCTTCATTCAAAGCTTCTAAAGCTCCCCAAGAACTTGTTCTCGAAACACAAAATCCAACACTATAACGCCTGAATCAAAATTATAGAATCTTTTACTCAAGAACTCAAGAAACTAATTCGTTTCGATACTTCAACTACTCCAGAGAATACGGAAGTCATTATTATGCAATGGTTCACCATAGTTAAGCTGATTTTTGTTAGCAAACCCTGCGATCAACATTAGGCAGCAACCTCGATAACTGCAGAGAACAACGTTTACTGGAACATCGATATCAATGGTTAAACAAGAACTGCAATGAAAATTTTCAGTAATTTGAATCTATGTAAGACGAAATTATCATGTTATAGCACTGACAAATATGCAGCGGAGTCTTGATTGTTGAAAACGTCCGTACAGTTAATAAACTCTCAAGTGATCTAACAGTTCACATAACTCAGAGATAGTGCTTTAATTTCCTTAAGCAACAGGGAAGTAAGAATCTCATATTATGGTGCCAAGTCAACTCTGTATAACTCTACACAGTTGTAACCAGTTTCTAACGTGTTTTCTTCTTCGCAGACGGAAGATAAGTCTAGCAGTATAACCCTGCAGCGATCATAGGCAATATGTAAGTGTAATCGACGAAACAGGAGGGTCGGTTACACTGTTTTCATTGTGAAAGTAAAAATTAATGTAACTAGAGACCGCTCCGAGTCTACCACAACAACCACAGAAAACTTTTACTAACAGTCCGATTATATTATTGGAGAAGGCGATAACAAGATAGACTATTACGGTCGAGACCAAAAATAAAAAAAAATAATTGTAGCGGATGCGTTGTGCAGCTTTAATGAATGTTAACAACTGTATTGTGCAATAGACAACTACGACGGTACGTTTCATTAGGGACCATCGAATTTGGTCTAAAATCGGCCCATCATCGGTCCCGAAAACCGTCTCAGCTATGCTTTCACGTATATTGCAATAGCAGTTATCAAACGTAGATAGCTCGACCATTGGTATTATCTGTATGGACATTACATTGGTAAAAATGTCTATGAAGTTAAATGGACATAATGGACATGACAAGTTAATGTCAATGACGGAACACTGTACGTCCGGAATTGCTATTCCTATTACGCAAGTTCATAGTTGAGATCGTTTTTAGGCTTGATGATGGTCTGATCCTCGACCGAAACATACATTCTCTCATAAAATGTACCGTTATAGCTGTGATTGCATAATGCAGTTCTTTCGAAGAGCATATAAAATGAAAGTAACGTCACTGCTGCAGAAACTGACAGGGCAGAAACAAAATGTAAAAGTTTATAAAGCTAAGATCAATATAACGAAAAAATCGAATAATATCTTACACAAATTTCTCTAGAATAAACTCAACGGAAATATAACGAAGACACAAAATTTGATTCCAATAATTCGCTTAATCTACACAGATTAAACGAAGACAAGGATACCAATCACACATCCACAAAATAACAACATAATAGAAAAATAACATGCACAAATTCTTCCAGAATGAACCAAAATAAAATGTACCCTGCACCTATATAGCCCTAACAAAGACAGCAATATCACACACATCCACATAAAACGACATAATCGATAAATAACACACTGAAACTATTCCATAATAAACCGAAAAATTGTAAACCCCAAAAAAACAAAAAAAAGAAAAGACGCACAAGAAAACTCCATATAACTACGACTTTATGGAAAAATAACACACACAAAATCCTCAAGAATAAACAGAACGAAAATAAATTCAAAAATTTGGTATCACACTACAAACGAACGTTAACAGGTCAAAAAGTACCATAGGACAAATCGAATCATACATCAAAAGCGCGAGACACTGGCAACAACAATAAGAACCCTACAAAACAATCGATTGCATATACGCTCCCCTTCAGCAGCGTCACATTCGAAAAAAAGCAGCCAACTATTAATAAGTTAAAAAATTATGACTAACATTACTATTCGTTCCTCTCAGGACAACTTCTACAATGTACTTAGGTTCACGGCTAACAGCACCATAGACAATTCTCCCATATTACAAAAATAGCTAAAGAATTGCAACAATCAACATGATAAAAATTATCATTGATCACTTCACTCACAAAAATTTATCTTCTGCTCTTAAGGTACTGCTTAACCTCACCATCGTATATCGTGCGAAATAGAGAAAAAACAGTTAAATATATGTCAGAAAAAAAAGAAACATTTGTCGCTAATAGTTTCTCCATTGATAATATAACCTGTGGCCTCAAGTTACCCCCTCCCCCCAATAAACAACACCATCGTATATCACGACACATTTGCAATAAACAGCATATTTTACAAACTTTATAAATTACATTAGTACCTAACACAAACACAGATAGCATTTAATAACAGACCGCTTACACGCTCTGCAACGTAAAGTCATGACGTCAAGAGGACGTCATCGGTGAAACCACACGGATAGAATCTGAAAGAGCACTTGACAAAGTTGTCACTGTTGAACTAAGCTGTTAATTTGAGCATACGTGATGAAAGCACATGAACTTAAAAAAATTAAGTGTAGAGGTCTAACTCTACAACTAACCACCTGACGTTTGAAACCCCATAAAAAATTAAAATGAAATGCTATTTCACATTATTACTGTTAAGAACTTCATATTCCGTAATCACACCACACTCCTCCACATGCTTCAATTTTCCAGTACTTCTCCACTAATACACATTCATTTATTAGCTTTTACGATATTCTTACTCGAGATGACTGTGTATACTCAATAAATATACAAAGGTAAATCAATAGCTCATACCTACTGCGGGTACGATGCAGCTGGCCTCTGAAGCCGGCGTTCGCTTCGCTGAGAGCTTCTAAAGCTCCTCAAGAACTTTAAAATGTTTCGCTAGATGTGCTCGAAACACAAAATACAACACTGCAATACTTAATTCACAACAGAAACTTCGTACACTCAATAACTCGCAGAACGAATTCGTATGAATACTTCGAGTACTCTAGAGAATACGGAAGTAATTGCTAGGCAACGGTCCACAATGGTTCAAGAGACATGGCATTGTTGTTAGCATACACTGTGATGAACATTAAGTAGCAACCCCGGTAACTACAGAGCACATCACTATATTGAGACGTCGATATCCTAGGTTAAATAAGAACAGCATTTAAATTTTAAACAATTTAAATCTATGTAAGACGAAATAACCATGTTTTGGGATCGAAAGATATGCAGAAGTATGCAAATAATGAAACCGCCCGAATAACCTATAGATTCCCATTGGAATTCTTATTTAGCAGTTCGAGGTGCGTGAGAAGAGTAATGAGACTGACAATACTCTGAGGGATCTGGCCGCGCTGTGTTGTTCTACTGCTGTAAAGAACGGTTTGCAATCTATTCTAGTTGTTGAGTATGCCGTCACATGGTTTTTGAAAGCGCCATCGGGGAAGTTGTGCTTTTGTTGCGTGTTGTAAAAGGGGAAAAGTGTAATTTAGAGCAATGTTATGCTATCAAGTGTTAAACTTGGGGCACCAGCGAGAGTGATCCTATTAGAATTGAAACAACCCTATGGGGAACATTCCTTATCAGTAGTCCAAGTTTCTGTGTGGTACACAAATCATTTCTGGAAGGCCGTGAACACGTTGAAGATGGACCTCGTTCAGGGCAGACCTTCACCTTATAAAATCGACGAAAACGTCGAACGTATGAGTTCTCTTGTGACATCAGACCGGTGTGTAAAAATAAAGGTGATGGATGACATGGTTAAACATTTTCAGCATGCATCAAATTTGCATCGGAGTTTTGCACGTGCGAAAGATTTATGCCAAACGGTGCCATAAAACCTCACAACTGAGCAGGAGGAGAATGGAAGAAACGTGTGCGTTGTCCTCTTGCGAGAATTGCCCATGGCCACGAATGGTACAGTTGTATAATCACAGGTTATGAATCCAGAATTTCAAAGTACGATCCTGAGACCAAGTGGCAGAGTGAGGAGTGGAACACTGTAGAATCTTCTCGACTGAAATGAGCTCGAATAATGAAATCAAAGGCGGAAGCAAAACTGATTTGCTGTTATGACAGGTTTCCTTTTTTCCATATAGATTTGTTCATCCAGGACAAACCGTCAAACAGCTGTGTTACAACGATGTCCTGGAAAAGCTCAGGAAAGAGGTGAATCGCCGGCCTGAGTAGCCGTGCGGTTCTAGGCGCTACAGTCTGGAACCGGGCGACCGCTACGGTCGCAGGTTCGAATCCTGCCTCGGTCATGGATGTGTGTGACGTCCTTAGGTTAGTCAGGTTTAATTAGTTCTAAGTTCTAGGCGACTGATGACCTCAGAAGTTAAGTCGCATGGTGCTCAGAGCCATTTTTGAAAGAGGTGAATCGAGTGAGATCAAACATTGCAGATTGGACGGCGCATCATGATAACGCCCCATCCCACATGGCCACTTCCATCATGGATTTTTTGACTTCAAAAGGCATTCCTGTTGTTCCACAGACCCCCCCCCCCCCCATTCACAGAAACATGGTAACTGTGACTTGTTTTTTTTTCCAGTTTCGGAAAATGTCTTAAGGGGATACGGAATCACCTATCCCCGCAATGTTAATATATGCCTACTATAGGGAACATTTTCTCACAAACTACTGGAGACAGAGAGGTAAAAATTTTACTGTATGTGCATTCATATGTTACAACAATACTGAAACAACAGTTTATTGTCAAAGTATTTTCTTACAGAGATATTGTACATTTATTTTTAAGTAAATTTTTTCCATCGCTTTTTACTAGACTATCACCCCTAAGTCTTTTGTAAATCAAGTAATTAAAAAATCGTTGTTTCAGTATGTAATAGGGACCTATGTCACTACGTCATAAAAATTTCAGACTTCTAGGTTGACCAGTACCTGAGATAATGTTCCTAGATGAAGTAAAAAGTAAACTTACGGGAAACGGAGAAAGAAGATTAAAACATTCCTGATCCGTAGCTAATACCCCCTTCACAGTCTTCATAATCATCTTCAAGTCTTCTTTTGGCACCCCTCTGCACCTGTCTTGCTTTTTTCACTAATGTCTTGATTATATTATCAGCATGCCTTAGTCTGTGCTGATCTAAAAAGAACATAGCACGTACCGTACGGGAACCAACACACATACCCAACTTTTGAAGGACCTGGCATTTAGTTATATTTCCAAGATTGAAGGTTGCCACAGCATCATACACACCAAAATGTAGTGTATTAATTCCGACAAACACTGTTTTTGGGAGACGATGCCATATCACACTATTCAAGCACTCGTTGGGGTTCTGCGTTTTTCCGTGAAGACATTTCATCAGAAGACTTCTGTCAGCCAGATCTCTGAAAATGGGCTTTATTTCTGCCATGATGGCTGATGGTAGACTGTGGTGGTGAATGTATTTCTCTCCTGTTGTTAGTCCCCTATTGTATTTACACCAGCTGTTTTCACCTTTGGGGCACAAACCATGTTGTGGATGCTCATCCGTGGATGCGGTGTGGAAATATAAAGCCCATATAGCTCTCCTCATTTCTTCAAGATTGCCTGTATTTTGCCTTATTGCAAGGCCATAGCAGTTCTGAATGTGGTCTATTATGGAATCAGTCAATCTTCCTCTGCCATCCAAGGTTTTCCCATCATCTAGTTTTTTCCCTTTCATAACTGATTTTAACCTTCTCAGCCTGGCACCCATTCTCTTCTGCACATGTCCTATACATTCAAGTTTGCTTATATTTACACTGTTCCCATATGGTTTGCTTTCCAAAACTTCTTTGAATGCTTTAGAGTCACCATCTCCCAGATATTTGACATAGCGAACATTATACCACTGTGAAGAGCGATGAAAAATTTTCTTCACCCCAGCAACCTCCATGCCACCACTACTACCATAATAATTAGCAATACAGTCATCACTGTGTTCATTTTTCAGCCTGCCTGTGCACCTACAGTATTTAGACATTATTGCAACATCAATAACCTTGCCAGTATCAACACTAGTTGCTGTTACAACACCATTGTTGGAGGTGTGGCCCCTTTTCTGCCACGTGCCATCAAACGCCACTGTGAGGTCACGACTGCCGTCATTTTCTTCCACTGCTTCTTCCACAGCAACCTGCATTGACTTCTGTGCTACATCTTCAACTGCAGATCCTAGTACATAATTGTAAGCTTCAAACTTTGAAGGTGCACTTGGAAGATTTAGAACACCACATAGCATATCACCAGCTGCTTTGCCCTTACCAATTGCTCGCAATCCATAAACTAACCTAATATTTACACTATAAAGTTCAGTTTTCTTGTATCCATTATTTACAGTTACTGAAGCCGAACTTGGAAACTTACAGCTGTATTTACAAACACTGCATATTAAATTAAACTGGGCAGCCAGGCCAACATGGGATTCTACTTTCAGAGAAACGTTTCCATGACATTTTTTGCAGCACAAACTGTTTTCAAGAGCTTCACACAATATATTCGTATCAATGAGTTCAAAAACTTCATTCCCTCTATCAAGTAAATTATATTTCTCTTCCAAATCTCTTAGTTTTTTATGAGAAGCACTGTTTTCATTTGGTGTAAGTTCGTTCGGCAAATCAGTAATAAGTGGATTCACATTTTCCAACAGTGATGATGATGAACTGCTTTGCTTTGCTAATGAATCATTATTTCTTTTCTTTTGCCAGTTCACACGCTTTTTAAATACTTTTGCTTTAGCTCTAGGCATTTTCACTGCGAAAAATGAAGCACTAAATACGAAATAACTCAACAACAACTACTTTCTTATATCACACTGTTTACAAAACAGTCCCGCCACAAAGTCAAAGAGTAACTTGAGGAAACCAGAGAGAAACATTTTCGGGCAACTAGTGTATAAATAGTCGCTGGAAACCGGGATATTTGAATTCATGTCACTTTAAAGGTACTGCCAAAAAGTTCATGGTCAGCCACGAGAGACGTGTATAACTAAAGCGCAATACCCGATCTCACAAATATATAAAAATAAAATAGTTATAATTATAGTAGAGCTATGTATGATACGTCATTTTAAAGAGGAAACATGGCAGAATATAATACGCCAATAAAAAAAAATTCGATTTTTTAACCCAAAATCCGATTCCGTATCCCCTTAAAAGGATTTCATTTTGGGACTCTGGAGAACATTTAAGAGCATATGACCGACATGGCAAAGGCCCTACCAGTTGAAGGCTTTCTACGCTTCTACCGACACCGAGGAACAACGACTTCGCCGGCCTATAGCTGCCGATGGGAACTAATTTGCAGGAGACATTATTGTCGTTTGAAAGAAATAAAACCTTGGTATATTAGAAATCAGTCTCACTGCTTTTCTCACACGCCTCCTACTCCAAGATATTGATTCCCATATCTTGCGTAACAGAAGAGAAAAACTCTATTGTTAAGCTGCAAGCTTCCCTCGATACGATGCAGTGCACTTGCCAGGAGTTCCAAAATAAATTTTTCTTCACACACGGAAAAAAATTCCAGCAGCACTAATCTCCAGCATCGCAGGTAGTACGTGTGCGTAATTCACAAGAGAGAAAGATTGCTTACACCGTCATCACTGTGGAACTAAGCAATTAGTTTGATAATACATGATGCATGGGCACGAACTTCGCCAAAAACAAAGTACAGAAATCTGCCTCTACAAGTAAACATCCAACCTTTGAAACTGCATAAAAAAGTAAAACAATGTTCTATTTCACACTGCATACCGTTAATAACGGCATGTTCTGAGATGATAGCACACTCCAGCACCCGCATCAATTTTCCAGTAATTCTCCGCTATATGCTCAGCCATTAACAAGTTTATACGATATTCTAACCGCAAATGATTCTGTATGACAAATAAATAGGTGGCAGTTAAACCGACGGCTCATACCTCTTGCAGCACAACGCAGCTCGCCTCTGAAGCTGGGCGTTCGCTTTTCTGAAAGCTTCTAAGGCTCCTCAAGAACTTTAAAATGTTTCGCTAGATGTGCTCGAAACACAAAATGCAAGACTGCAATACTTAATTCACAAATGAAGCTCCTTACACTCAATATCTCGCAGAACGAATTCGTATGGATACTTCGAGTACTCCAAAGAATACGGAAGTAATTGCTACGCAACGGTTCACAACGCTTTACGTGAGATGGCATTGTTGTTTACATACCCAATATCCTCCCCTGGTAGCTGAGTGGTCAGCGCGACGAAAGTCATTCCTAAGAACCCGAGTTCGATTTACGAATGTGGCTGGCGATTTTCTCCGCTCAGGGACTGGGTGTTGCGTTGCCCTTATCATCGTTATTTCATCCCCATGGACACGCAAGTCGCCGAACTGGCGTCAACTCAAAAGACTTGCACCAGTCGAATGGGAGGCCCTAGCCAGACGGCATTTCCATTTTATCAGTAAACCGAAATCGCAGTAAAGCAATAACGTTTAGCAACGTGGATATAAATGTTAGACAACCACTGAAACAAAATTTTATATAAGTCAATTGTACATTTCAACTTTTCATAAAATAGCATCGAAGCATAACGACGTCGAATGCTGATGCCCTCGATCCCGCTTTAAGTCATGTATTGAAATGTTATGTCACGCGTAAAAATTGATCCCTTCAGCGCATGTGACTTCCACCAGATTCGACGTCCGTTTGTGTGATTCCACTAATTGTTTCCTAGTGTAGTGATTTTCTATATTGAAACCTGGTTGTCAAGGGAAGGCCGTAATCATTTACTATTGGTTGCCTTTAACAGTTACACACATTTATTATTAAAGAAGTAGTTCCAGACTCAACAATAAATTAAAAAATACCACGCTTTATTAATGAAGGAATAAACGACAGTGTAAATAATAGTGTTTTCAGTGCGTTACAATTTAGCAAATCACCATAAAATCCTGATACTGATAACGTTTAAAAAGAAAAAAACAAGGCACTGTGATGATGACTGAAGGCCTTACACTCCAAGAAAGACAGTAAATTAAGAATGTTTAAGAACTCGCTGCAATTACAACCTACAGGTATTGAAATATTAAAAGTAATAGCCCACAAACAGAGTAGAAGGTATCAGACGCCAGGAATGGCAGAAAATAAGGTTTTAAGGCTTACAGCTAAAACAGAAATATCGAATTAATTTTTCACAGCAAATGACCACAATCATGACTGACGGCCTTACACGCCAGGAACGGCAATTATATAAAAAATTTAGAAACCTACTGTGAAACAGCAAATAAAAGCAAAGGTTAATTAAAAGAAACAAGCAATTGACCACGAAACAGGTGAAATAATGTGATGGTAATCTTGTAACGCAACCTTACACTGATACAGTCTGGCCTGCAACGGAGGGTGGAAACCTACAAACAGCACCAACGCGAGCAGCAGCACGGCTCATATACCCTTCGATTAATCTCCTCATCGCGGAAATGGAAGACTTGCCAATACGACGGATCACATGTCTCATACATATTTTTATTGGACTCGTCCATGTTTTTTACTACTTTGTCAATACAATCAAATTATAAATTGAACGAGTGTCCTTTTTATACAGGGTGGTCCATTGATAGTGACTGGGCCAAATATGTCAAAAAATAAGCATCAAACGAAAAAAACTTCAAAGAACGAAACTCGTTTAGCTTGAAGGGGGAAACCAGAGGGCACTATGGTTGGCCCGCTAGATGGCGCTGCCATAGGTCAAACGGATATCAACTGCGTTTTTTAAATAGGAACCCCCATTTTTATTACATATTCGTGAAGTACGTAAAGAAGTATGAATGTTTTAATTGGACCACTTTTTTCGCTTTGTGATAGATGGCGCTGTAATAGTCACAAACGAATAAGTACGTGGTATCACGTAACATTCCGCCAGTGCGGACGGTATTTGCTTCGTGATAGATTACCCGTGTTAAAATGGACCGTTTACCAACTGTGGAAAACGTCGATATAGCGTCGATGTATGGCTATTGTGTTCAAAATGTCCAATGAGCGTGTGCTATGTATGCTACTCGGTATCCTGGACGACATCCTCCAAGTGTCCGGACCATTCGCCAGATAGTTGCGTTATTTAAGGTAACAGGAAGTGTTCAGCCACATGTGTAACGTCAACTACGACCAGCAACAAATTATGAAGCTCAAGTAGGTGTTTTAGCTGCTGTCGCCGCTAAACCGCACATCAGTAGCAGACAAACTGCGCGAGAATCGGGACTCTTAAAAACGTCGGTGTTGAGAATGCTACATCAACATTGATTGCACCCGTACCATATTTCTATGCACCAGGAATTGCATAGCGACGACTTTGAACGTCGTGTACAGTTCTGCCACTGGGCACAAGAGATATTACGGGATGATGACAGATTTTTTGCACTCGTTCTATTTAGCGACGAAGCGTTATTCACCAATAGCGGTAACGTAAACTGGCATTATATGCACTATTGCGCCATCTCGCACAAAGCGAAAACAGTGGTCCAAAAAAAAATTCGTATTTCATTACGAATATGTAATAAAACTGGTGGTTCCTATTTTAAAAAACGCAGTTGATATCCGTTTGACCTATGGCAGCGCCATTTAGCAGGCCAACCATAGGGCCATCTGGTTTCCCCCTTCAAGCTAGACACGTTTCGTTCTTTGTAGTTTTTTCGTTTGACGCTTATTGTTTGAGATATTTGGCCCGGTCACGATCAGTGGACCACCATGTACATTTGAATTGAAGTTCTCCTAAAAAGAATCATTTTAAAAGGCGAACTTCAAAATAAGCTAGGCTGGGTTGGGGAACAGAGGCCCAACATGCTGCCTTGAAAGTTACTCTTCCGTTCTGGAACTTTTCCTTGAATTCCCAGGCGGAAGGATACTAGCCGGAAGGTAAGATGCTGCATAGATTCTCCGTAAGGTCACCAATGCGATGTCGAGGCAGGTGGGGAGGCAGTGGAGGGAGGAAGTCTCCTTGTCACCGAGTCCTGCCTGCTGTTTCGACGTCCTAGGCTACCAACTTCAGGTCAAGCTTGATCAGATCACAGCTGGAGCTTTTCGAAGCAGCTGGCGTCATACTAAATTACCCACAGAGCTGATGCAAATCGTAACTATAGGTACCTGTCGTTAGATAAGACTAGAAAAGTGTACATTTCAACAACATTGGTTTGTAGCATTATGTTACAGTCTGTTAAGCAGAAAATCTCCTGCTCACTCCCCATTGCCACCATATGCCTACCGTCATATCACTCAGTTATCCTTTCAAAGCGGACGTTCTACAATACAGTACCGTGCAGTGGAGAGCTTCACTCTTATCACAATGCATGCATATTTCACGTTGGAAAGCAACAAGTAATTTTTAACGTTATCAATGTTAGACAATCTGTTTCAGTAACTAATGAAAGTATAAATAGTTTTATCATTTCAAATTTGTTCGGTGGTTCAGAAAGTAAGTATCAGAATAGGCCACAGGGTTCTATCCGAGGTTTGTCAGAAGCATTTCTTTTTTTTCATTTACATTTACCGCTTCTTTCAAGTTCGACAATGATTTCTGTTAATGTGATAAATGCGAGGTTAGTCTATGGCTTGTATTCCATGTTAAACTGCAGAGCCACCTGTAACAGACTCGCTAAATCAATTAAAAGAATGGAGGAAGCAACACTACCAAACTACTACGGTGTTCGAACCAGCTTTCGTATTGATGATCCGAGTTTTACTATTACATTTATACATTACATCGATTATCCTTGTATACTTCAGTAATATTTTTAAATACATTTGAGTGATTAGCTGAGTATACACTCCTTTCCCCTCAGAGCGAAGGAATAAACTTACGCTAAACAAAATTTCCTTCTTTTTAGATTAAATAACACAATGGGATTATGTGTTAGATAATACTCTGGAAAGCATAAATAAAAATTTTATTCCTTATCTTCTTTTTCCTAAAAACATTAAATCTGTCGTACAAGACATACTGTTGTTGTTGTTATGGTTTTCAGTCCGAAGATTAATTTGATGCTGCTCTCCCCCCCTACTCTCACATAGCTGCAAATCTACTGTAAATTGCATCCAGAAAAACCGGTTGTTGTCTCAGGTAGGGTCCTATCAACCAATCCCAGATATATCCTGGTATAAAACATGTGGAAACAAAATACATTATCTGTCGCCTAAAGGGACACTATTTTTTTTTCTCAGATGTCGATGTCCAAAACTTCATGTCATAGTTGCCAAAAGGCGGCAGTGTCTGACGACGCAATAAATGCATCAGTTTCTCTTTAAGGGGACCTGGACGTGCACGGGCTGCATTTTCATAGCTCGCTCTCAGTGCAGATTACTCTTCATCTACAATGAATAACATTAACTCGAGCTGTATAAGGATATTTATTGAAATATCTCCTACAGTTTAAGAGTTACAGTATTTTGCCTAATAGGTGTTTTTATAATACACTTCCCATTCAGGTACCATTCTCGGTCCATCATCAGTCCAATAGCATTCAGACTGTGACAGACTGCTGTCAACAATCACAGGAACACATTATGCCTCTCGTTTTGTAGTTTGGAGTATATCTGAGGAAATAGGAAAACCCTTATTATACCACATTATTATTTTGTCTAAAAAATACCGCTAAAATTATATACAGAATGACAAACATAGATCATTTCTGCGATGTATTACGCACAATACAAAGATGCTATCCCATTCTTCACTTGAGGGAAACTTGGTGAACATGGATGAAACGATTTAGAAGATATATGTACCCAATGTTCTGAAAACGTAGTTTCGAGAATATGAGAAAAGAATATTCACAGTGTTTTTGACGCAACATATGCCTCTTTCAGAACATTCCAGCAGCATTATCTTCCTGGCCAGCTGCTTCTTCATCATCTGTAGACTTCTTCAGGGGCCTTTTCCTTACACTGGCTTCCACAGCTTCAACTACTCGCTGACGATCTATGGCAGTCAGAGCAGCTATCCTATTATTTCCTGACTGGATGCCTAATTTGTCCATTACCTTTATCCTGATGGTTACACCATCATTGAAACACATGACAGCATCCATCGCACCCATTTTGAGTACTGTCAATCCAACAAAACTCCTTTACTACTTTAAGTGTCTCATTTCCTAATCTAATTTCCTCAGCATCACCCGACTTAATTCGACTACATTCCATTATCCTCGTTTTGCTTTTGTTGATGTTCGTCTTACACCCTCCTTTCAAGACACTATCCATTCCGTTCAACTGCTCTTCCAAGTCCTTTGCTGCCTCTGACAGAATTACAAATTCATCGACGAACATCGAAGTATTTATTTCTTCTCAATGGATTTTAATTCCTACTCCGCATTTTTCTTTTGTTTCCTATACTGCTTGTTCAATATACAGTTTGAATAGCATTGGGGAGAGGCTACAGCTCTGTCTCACTCCCTTCCCAACCACTGCTTCCCTTTCATCTCCCTCGACTCTTATAACTGCCATCTGGTTTCTGTACAAATTGTAAATAGCCTTTCGCTCCCTGTATTTTACCTCTGCCACCCTCAGAATTTGAAAGAGAGTATTCCAATCAACATTGTCAAAAGCTTTCTTTAAACATACAAACGCTAGAAACGTAGGTTTGCCTTTCCTTCATCTTTCTTCTAAGATAAGTCGTAAGGTCAGTATTGCCTCACTTGTTCCAGTATTTCTACGGAATCCAAACTGATCTTCCCCGACGGTGGCTTCTACCAGTTTTCCTTTCGTCTGTAAAGAATTCGCGTTAGTATTTTGCAGCTGTGACTTATGAAACTGATAGTTCGGTAATTTTCACATCTGTCAACACCTGCTTTCTTTGGGATTGGAATTATTATATTCTTCTTGAAGTCTGAGGGAATTTCGCCTGTCTCATACATCTTCCTCACCAGATGGTAGAGTTTTGTCAGGACTGGCTCTTCCAAGGCTATCAGTAGTTCTAATGGAATGTTGTCTTCTCCAGTGGCCTTGTTTCGACTTACGTCTTTCAGTGCTCTGTCAAACTCTTCACGCAGTATCGTATCTCCCATTTCATCTTCACCTGCATCCTCTTCCATTTCCATAATATTGTCCTCAAGAACATCGGCCCTGTATAGACCAGCTATATACTCCGTCCACCTTTCCGCTTTCCCTTCTTTGCTTATAACTGGGTTTCCATCTGAACTATTGATATTCATGCAAGTGGTTCCCTTTTCTTCAAACGTTTCTCTAATTTTCCTGTAGGCAGTATCTATCTTACCCCTAGGGAGATAAGCCTCTACATCCCTACATTTGTCCTGTAGCCATCCCTTCTTAGCCATTTCGCACTTCCTGTCGATCTCATTTTTCAGAGGTTTGTATTCCTTTTTGCCTGCTTCATTTACTGCATTTTTTTCATCGAATAAATTCAGTATCTCTTCTGTTACCCAAGGATTTCAACTAGCCTTCGTCTTTTTACCTACTTGATAGTCTGCTGCCTTCACTATATCATCGCTCAAAGCTACCCATTCTTCTCCTACTGTATTTCTTTCCCCCATTCCTGTCAATTGTTCCCTTATGCTCTCCCTGAAACTCTGTACAACCTCTGGTTGTTTCAGTTTATCCACATCCCATCTCCTTAAATTCCCGCCTTTTTGCAGTTTCTTCAGTTTTAATCTACAGTTCATAACCGATAGATTGTGGTCAGAGTCCACATCTGCCCCTGGAAATGTCATACAATTTAAAACCTGGTTCCTAAATCTCTCTCTTACCATTATATAATCTATCTGAAACCTTCCAGTATCTTCAGGGTTCTTCCATGTATACAGCCTTCTTTCATGATTCTTGAACCAAGTGTTAGCTATGATTAAGTTATGCTCTGTGCATAATTCTACCAGACGGCTTCCTCTTTCATTTCTTAGCCCTAATCCCTATTCACCTACTACGTTTCCTTCTCTTCCTTTTCCTGCTCTCGAATTCCAGTCGCCCATGACTATTAAATTTTCGTCTCACTTCACTAATTCAATAATTTCATTTACCTCATCATATATTTAATCACTTTCTTCATCATCTGCAGAGCTAGTTGGCATATAAACTTGTACTACTGTAGTTGGCGTGAGCTTCGTGTCTATCTTGGCCACAATAATGCGTCCACTATGCTGCTTGTAGTAGCTGACTTGCACTCCTATTTTTTATTCATTATTGAAACTACTCCTGCATTACCCCTATTTGATTTTGTATTTATAACCCTCTATCCACATGACCAAATGTCTTGTTCCTCTTACCACCGAACTTCATTAATTCCCACTATATCTAACTTTAACCTATCCATTTCACTTTCAAAATTTTATAACCTACCTGACCGATTAAGGGATCTGACATTCCACGCTCCGATCCGTAGAACGCCAGTTTTCTTTCTCCCGCCCATAGAGCACCAAATGTTCTCAATAGCGGAGAGATCTGAAGACCTTTCTGACCAAGGTAGAGTATGGCAATCACGAAGACAGTTAGTAGATAACCTTCCAGTGTGCGGGTGGACATTATCTTGCTGAAATGCAAGTCCAAGATGCCTTGCCATGAAGGGCAAAAAATATCGCCAACGTACCGCTCTGCTGTAAGGGTGCAGCGGATTACAACGGAAGTGGCCTTGCTATGAAATGAAATCCCACCCCAAGATATCATATCTGGTTGTCGGACTGTACTGTTGCCCAACAGTCACATTGGTAGCCCACTTCTATCTGGGGCGTCTTGAGATACATCGTGGCTGGTCATCGGGGCTCAGCTAGAAGCCAGAATCATCACTGAAGAGAATTCTGCCCCAGCCAACGCTTTCCCAGGCCGAATGTACCCAGCACACTGGGAACCATCTTCTGGTTGGTACCTCATCATATATTTCATCACTTTCTTCATCATCTGCAGGGCTAGTTGGCATATAAATTTGTACTACTGTAGTTGGTGTGAGCTTCGTGTCTATCTTGGCCACAATAATGCGTCCACTATGCTGCTTGTAGTAGCTTACCCGCACTCCTATTTTTTATTCATTATTGAACCTACTCCTGCGTTACCCCTATTTGATTCTGTATTTATAACCCTGTATCCACATGACCAAATGAATACGTCGATGGTAGTCGGCTTAAGGGGCGCCACGAAGTCAGACTTTCGTCTCTCTAGGTCACCCGTACATATAAACTCTGTGTTCGGCGATGGTCCGCTCATTTTTGCCACCATCGTTGAATAGTTGCGTGGTTTCCTATTCATATGTCGATCGATTGGCCAGTTACTCCAACCAGCTTCTTTGAACTCAACTACTTTTCTTCTTTCAAAAACTGTCATCTGCTGACATTGTCCACGAGCCTGTTTGCAAGGCATAGTTACTGTCAAACTGAGTACACGGAATGAAATCCTCAAATACTTTATGCGCTGGTATCATCATGACCCCTGTTTACTATTCTTGCCAGGTGTGCGGTGACATTGTGCTCCAGCAGTCACACATTCATTCATCGGTCGCCGAAGTTTGCAGTTCTTCATTTTCCGTCGATACCTCTGTGAATAACCATTTGTGACCAATTTGAGTCGTTTTCGTGTCTTAGACTGTATATTAGATGTTAAGAACGAAAGAGAAGCGGAATTCTTATAATAAACGTTTAGAATCAGAAATGTGTGCTAGTTACCGTCTACGACTCACTGAAAATGGTTATTTTAAAGCATTCAATTAGGCTCGTTTTCAGTCGTATTACAATGATCATGTCATCGTTGTGTACATGAAATACCTTTATGACGACCTCAACTCTGATGAGGACACTTATAATAATGTGTCTGAATTTTGGTCTAGGAACAGCTGCCGTTCTCCGTCAAATAACGAAACCAGATACGTTAGTGGTATTGGACGTTGAAGTTTGGATCAAAGTAGACTTTCTAACTCATATCAACAGTAGTCCATTGGTTGCAGGTTGGACGTTGGGCAGGCCAATCGATTTCTGCCGTGGTACATAAAACAGCTAAAAACGCAAGACATAGTAGAAAACATTGGATATCAAAGGACATATTGGACATATTTGATTAAACAAAAAAATATAAAAATGCAGAAAATGAAGTAAGCAAAAGGGAATAAAGACGTCTAAGGAATGAGACGGACAGAAAGTGTAAAATGGATAGGTCGGAATGACTAGAGAACAATTGCAAGCCCATAGAAACATGTGTAACTAGGGGAAAGGTAGATACCGCCTATAAGAAAATCAAAGAGAGCTTTGAATATAAGAAAACCAGCTGCATGAAATCGAGAGCTCAGATGGGAAGGCAAGGAAGGGAAACCTGAAAGGTGGAAGGAGTATATAGACATCTACATGTACATGCATACTCTGCCAATCACATTTAAGTGCCTGGCAGAGGGTTCAACGAACCACATTCACAATTCTCTATTATTCCAATCTCGTATAGCGCGCGGAAAGAATGAACACCTATATCTTTCCGTACGAGCACTGACTTCCCTTATTTTATTGTGGTGAACGTTCCTCCCGATGTAGGTCTGTGTCAACAAAATATTTTTGCATTCGGAGGAGAAAGTTGGTGATTGGAATTTCGTGAGAAGGTTCCGTCGGTACGAAAAAAGCTTTTCTTTTAATGATTTCCAGCCTAAACCCTGTATCATTTCTGTGACACTCTCTCCCACAATTTGCGATAATACAAAACGTGCTGCCTTCCTTTGAACATTTTCGATGTACTCCGTCAGTCCTATCTGGTAAGGATCCCACAGCGTGTAGTAGTATTCTGAAAGAGTCTCCTTAGTAGGGCTGTGTCTTTCCAATGATACGCATTCTTTGGTTAGCCTTCCCCACATTTTCTATGTGTTCTTTCCAATTTAAGATGTTCGTAATTGTAATTCCTAGGCTTTTAGATTATACTGATTTATAGTGTAACCGAAGTTTAACGAGTTCCTTTTAGCACTTATGTGGATGACCTCACACTTTTCGTTATTTAGGGTCAACTGCCACTTTTCGTACCATTGAGATATTTTTTCTTCTAAGTCGTTTTGCAGTTTGCATTTGTCTTCTGATGACTTTATTAGTCGATAAACGACAGCGTCATCTGCAAACAACCGATGACATCTTCTCAGATGGTCTCCCAAATCGTTTATATAGATAAGGAACAGCAAAGGGCCTATAATACTGCCATTAGGAACGCCAGAAATCACTTCTGTTTTACTCGATGACTTTCCGTCAGTTACTATGAACTGTGACCTCTCTGACAGGAAATCACAAATCCAGTCACATAACTGACACGATATTCCATAAGCACGCAATTTCACTTCGAGCCGCTTGTGTGGTACAGTGTCACAAGCCTTAAGGAAATCCAAAAATACGGAATCGATCTGAAATCCCTTGTCAATAGCACTCAGCACTTCCTGTGAATAAAGAGCTAGTAGTGTTTCACAGGAACGATGTTTCCTAAGCACATGTTGACAGTGTGTTACTAAATCGTTTCCTTCGAAGTAATTCATAATGTTCGAACACAATATATGTTCTAAAATCCTGCTGCATATCGACGTTAACCTAATGGGCCTGTAATTTAGTGGATTACTCCTACTACCTTTTTTGATTATTGATGTGACCTGTGCAACCTTCCGGTCTTTGGGTACGGATCTTTCGTCGAGCTAACGGTTGTATATGATTGTTAAGTATGGAGCTAATACATCAGCATACTCCGAAAGGAACATAACTGGTATACAGGCTGGGCCAGAAGACTTGCTTTTATTAAGTGATTTACGTTGCTCCACTACTCCGAGGATATTTACTTCTACGTTACTCATGTTGGCAGCTGTTCTCGATTCGAATTCTGGAATATTTACTTCGTATTCTTTTGTGAAGGTATTTCGGAAGGCTGTGTTTAGTAACTCTGTTTGGCAGCACTGTCTTCGACAGTATCTCCATTTGCTATCGCGCAGAGAAGGCATTGATTGTTTCTTGCAGCTAACATACTTCACATCTGACCAGAATCACTTTGGATTTTCTGCCAGGTTTCGAGACAAAGTTTCGTTGTGGAAACTGTTATTTGCATCTCGCATTGAAGTCCACGTTAGATTTAGAGCTTCTGTAAAAGATCACCAATCTTGGAGATTTTGCGCCTTTTTAAATTTGCCATGTTTCTTTCGTTGTTTGTGCAATAGTGTTCTAACCCGTTTTGGGTACCAAGGAGGATCAGCTCCATCGTTTGTTAATTTATTTCGTATAAACCTCTCATTTGCTGCCGATGCTATTTTTTGAATTTAAGCCAGATCTGGTCTACACTTATATTATTAATTTGGAATGAGTGAAGATTGTCTCTCAGGAAGGCGTCAAGTGAATTTTTACCTGCTTTCTTGAATAGGTATATTTTTCGCTTATCTTTCGAGAATTTGGGGATTAGAATATTCAGTTTCGCTACGACAACCCTGTGTTCAGTAATCCCTGAATCGGTTTTGATGCTCGTTATTAACTCAGGATTATTTGTTGCTAAGAGGTCAAGTGTGTTTTCACAACTATTCACGTGGTCTCATGAACTAACTGCTCGAAATAATTTTCAGAAAATGAGTTTAGGACAATTTCGGATGATATTTTATGCGTACCTCTGGAATAAAACTCGTATTTTCCACAAACATATTGAGGGTGAATTGAAGTCATCACCAACTATTATCGTATGAGTCGGGTAAGTGTTTGAAATCAAATTCAAGTTTTCTTTGAACCTTTCAGCAACTGTATAATCTGAATTGGGAGGTCGCTAAAAGGATCCAGTTATTATTTTATTCCGGTTGCCAACGATGACCTCTTCCCAAACTAACTCACAGGAAGTATCTACTTCAATTTCGCGACAAAATAAAATACTTCTGACAGCAACAAACACGCCACCGGAACCGTGTTTAGCCTATTTTTTCGGAACACCATTAGGTTCTCCGCAAAAATTTCGCGGAGCTTATATCCGGCCTTAGCCAGCTTTCAGTGCCTATAACGATTTGAGCATCAGTGCTATCTATTAGCGCTTGGAGCTCTGTTACCTCCCCAACACAGCCACAACAATTTACAACTGTTATACCAGTGGTTCCTGCATCTATGTTCGCCCTGTGTTCAACGTGCACCCTTTGTGCCTGAAGACCTTCTTGTTTTCCCGAGACCCTCTAACCTAAAAAACCGCCCAGTCCATGCCACATAGCCCCTGCTACCTGTGTGGCCGCCTCCTGCTTATAGAGGACACCTGACCTCTTTAGTAGAACCCGAAACCCAACCACCCTTTGGCGCAAGTCGTGGAATCTACAGCCTACACGGTCGCAGAACCGCCGGAGCCTCTGATTCAGACCCTCCACTCGGCTCTGTACCAGAAGTCCGCAGTCGGTTCTGTCGACTATGCTGCAAACGGTCACCTCTGCTTTCATCTTGCAACAAGAATGTCAGCCTTTACCACTTCTGTTAGCCGCTCGAAACCAGAGAGACTCTCTTGTGATCCAAAGTGACACACATCATTGGTACCGACGTGAGCAACCACCTGCAGTTGGCTGCACCCTGTGCTCATCATGGCATCTGCGAGGACCCTTTCCACATCTGGAATGACTCCAACCGGTATGCACACGGAGTGCACATTGGTTTTCTTATCCCCCTTGTCAGCCAAGACCCTGAGCGGCCCCATAAGGCGCCTAACGTTCGAGCTAACAACTACCAATAATCCCACCCTCTGCGACTGCCCGGATCTTGCAGGCTGAGTGGTTTCCTGTGATACAGGACAGGCGACAGCATCTGGCTCAACGACAGTGTAAGGCCGGCCGGAGTGGCCGAGCGGTTCTAGGCGCTACAGTTGGAACCGAGCGATCGCTACTGTCGCAGTTTCAAATCCTGCCTCGGGCATGGTTGTGTGTGATGTCCTTAGGTTAGATAGGTTTTAGTAGTTCTAAGTTCCAGGGGACTGATGACCTTAGCAGTTAAGTCCCATAGTGCTCAGAGCCATTTGAACCATTTCTTTCGACATCAAGACGTCTCAACATTCCATTTCTTGTGATGGGAACAGGAACTATTTGCAGGAAAAGTAGTTATATATGACCTAGTTAACGAATAAAAACTTACTACGCGTACATAGTGTTGTTAAGTAAAAGTGCAACAGTATTCGTTACATGGGACCTTTTCAGATTCTAGTGAAATAATACAAATAAGTGTAGCCATTCTGAAACTGAGACCGAATTTGAGCTCATAAACCCAACAAAGAAAGGTTCTCAAGCAGCACTGGAGCGTTCTCATATAACGAGTTCTGACAGCTGCCATCTACCAACTTTGTGTCGAATTCACCTGAAACACCGCAAAAAGGGTAAAGTATCGTTATATGAATAACTACACCAGCAACAGAGATGTTCAAAAACTTTCACGAATTAGTAATTCCAACCAGGGGATTTATCGATTTGCCTTGTGTTAATCCCCACTTACGAGTGAACAATGACTTTGGTTTTATTTCAGATACTTCACTGCACATTCAAATGGCCGTAGTAACACTCTCATAGAAATTTAAATTTCGCTTAAGTTTTCTTCAGATTTCATTTTTATTTCGTTTCATTATCCTTCAGTTAATGTAAATCAACCGTTCACAAATTTAGCTAACTTTTACATCTTCGGAATATGAGATACCTATTTTCGTCCATCCATTTAACAAATGGGTCGTCCAGTATCTTTAAATTCTATGGCTTCGTGCGCTGTGTAATATTAACGTCACCAGTTTCCACTTTTGATGTAACAGATCAGAGTGCTCCCGATAGGTTCGTCTACTCCCATGTAATGTTAGCAAACAGGGGGGATCGGTGAAGTTTTATTCCTAGCGGACCTGAATAAGCTAAATTGCATCAGCTTATTTGTTGTGGTGGCAATATATTTAGAAAATACGTTAAAATGGTACATACCAGCAATCTACTGAACGAAATCACAAGAATAAACAAATTCAGGAGGTGTGTACCTAACTTTTTCGTAACTATTAGGAAGAGAGTTATTGAAATGTACAAGTCACAGTGCTGTTGAAGGTAGAATAAAAGTGTGTGGAGTTGGAGACGATGTATGCTTGTATTCAGCAGTAGACGGTTTTGCTATCACATTATTCTGGAAAAAAAGATATTCCGGTCTGGCAGACTTTAAGCACAGTGTAACCAAGAACATTCTGAAAGTTATTTAGAAAACTGTGACGAATACAATTCACATTACTATTCCATTATCGTACTGCATAACACCGAGACATCTTAAAAAGAAAAATTATTTGTTTCACCTTATTTTTTTTCCATATCTGTAAACTATCAAGTGCAGTACCGAACTACCTATTAATTTTATTTTATGTCACCTTTTCCTAGTCTTTTGTGGTGTAGGAAGTGAGTTGTTACCTGCCATTTCCATTTTTTATGTATTCCATCTACTGTTAGCAGCTACTATGAACTACATTGTGCTTTATCATAGAGACTAGAAAATACCCCTTGTTTTATTACTGAATTTACATGTGTGTACCAAACTTATTCGCCTGAAGGTACTAGGCATTTCAGAAGTCTATAATATGCAATACATTTCTCATCAGTTTTTATCTACGCATAATGTAAGCTGCAACTGACTAAAAATGTTCCAAATATTAACAATGTTATCATGAAATCATTGCTGGGTTTAAGTCACACATCCTGATTTCGTTATATTTACTATGCAACAAACATTCTCTGTATCACTTTTGCTTCTTTTGTGACTGCGTTATTATTTCACACTAGTCCTTAGAAACATGTAAAGAAAGTAACTTATTATTGTTATCTAACGAAGTTCGTTAAAATTCCCCAAATATTATTAAACTATTTCATTATTTTTGAGACAGCATTACTGTGTCATTTTCTTCGGGTTGAAGTTAACGGCACAGCCATGAATATTGCGTAATACTTTAGACTGAGACAAAATCCTAGCGTCAAGGTGATCCAGACTTATGTGCTGCGCATCTGGCTCATGTTGTACCCCTATAAATCTCCCAAACGACTCTTCTTTAGTTTTGGTGAAATAAATAAAAAATGAAATAAAAACGTGCCTTCTGCAACAGCATCTTCCTCAGCAACATTAGCCCCGAAAGTAAATTTCAACGTCATAACAAATCATAGTGCATAAGGGCCAAAGTATAAATAGCAGCGGTGATGAACTCTCTCTGAATTTTCAGTCGAACATAAGGCACAATTAATTTCTTTGTTTACTCGTTTGAGGTTACATCCACATGCTATTCAATTGGTGTTTATCAATGCAGTTCAGTGAATTGCAACATCAGTTTGATTACACTAAGCGTGCTTTGATTTATGTGTCCCACGCAAAGACACTCGCCATGCTTCTGTTATAAGCAGCATCTGAGTTTGTTTACATACCTACTACTTCATAAACAGATACACAGATAAGCCAGAATGTTATGGCCGCCGATCTACTGTCGATATAAATCCGTTCAGGCGATAGCAGCGACACATGGCGAGGATGTGTTTTCTCTCCTATCTCGACACATCTAAACCCGATCGAAGACATCTGGGCATGTGGCATCAGAGCTCATGGCACCCCTCCCAGGAATTTAAGGATTTAGGTGACGTGTGTGTGCAGATGTGATGCCAGCTCCGTCAACTGACCTACCAAGGCTTCACCGCAACCCTGCCACGACACGTCCACGTTGATACCCGTGCCAGAGGTGGACATACCGGCTGTTAGGTAGATGGTCATAATGTTGTAGCTGATCAGTGTAGTTTCTACGTTAAAGTATAGACAGTCGTTAATGAGTGAAAAATGTATGCTGAGGGCTTCAAATGTTGATTACCTTTTAGTTCCTGCGTGTGTAGGGCCATATTACTTGTGGCTCACTGTGTTGAATAGTAGATGTTGGGATTATTGAGACTACTTTGTTGTCCTTAGGAGCAGTGATTTTGTAGTCACTTTAGTCTTTTGAGTGTTATCATTAATGTCATTGATTTTCCTACTCTTTTTAGAATTATACTTAGTGTCAATGATATTTCTGTTAAACGTAGTTGGCAAATGTTAATGTTGCACAAAACAGTTTCTTCTATTTCCATCGACGGAGAGGTAATGACAGATGCAGCTCGCATCGGGGACAGACTCGAACGAGTTTTATTCCGAAGAACCTTCCATTTGTTTCCATTAATCTACTAAGAGGAACCACCGAAATGTAGATCTTGTTGGTCGGAAGAAAATATGAACCACAGTCAACCCCAATGCGAGCCGTCTACAGTACCACAACGCCGCCTGTTGCAAATAAAACAAATAACGAGACTTGTTATATCATCAATCCAAAGGTTTATTCGATTGGTAACTGTGGTTTCAGGTGGTATTGGCCGCGGTATCGCGGTCGCACATTTTAGCAGCCAGACGGTCTTCTCCAGACGTCGCGTTGGTGGCCACGCGTCAACACATTCAGCGTCTGGCATGGCGGCTCTCAAGAGCTGCGCGGTGTGATGTACAGACCTCCAAGGTGGGCGCGGAGGACACCGGAGTGATCTGCGACAAATATAAATTTCAAAATTATAAACGCCGCCCTATTATGGTGAGTTGATATGACATCTGTAAAGGAAAGTGCTAAATTATCGTAGGACCACATGCTAATAAATGGTCAATTTCTGTATACATAGAAGGGATGTTTCTATCGCGCCAACTCATGAACCCTAGAATACTAATTATCGCAAATATGAAAATTATCGACAGTGAATGTTTGCCTA
Source organism: Schistocerca americana (assembly GCF_021461395.2). NCBI lineage: Eukaryota > Metazoa > Arthropoda > Insecta > Orthoptera > Acrididae > Schistocerca > Schistocerca americana. The sequence continues at coordinate 546,861,768 of NC_060124.1, read as the reverse complement.
TTTACTCCTCCCGGAATGTTATCTATTGTGGTGAAATGACCTACTAAATTATTGCATCAGATGGTAGATAGTTGTTACAAGGATCAGAATATTTGTGAGTTAGTCGATATCTGACGCAGACGCATATATTATCCTCACCTGAACTATATTCATTATGGAACGGAGAGAATTGTGACTGTTGCTAAATCCATCCATACCAAAATAGTAGAGTTTCTTAAAACAAGTTGTGTAAATGTTCAGTTCAAATTCGGAGAGTTTCAAGGACAAATACGGGACAGAAAAATAAACGATCATGCAGCATGAGAAATGGGATTAAAATACCAAGTACAATCGTGGGAGGCTGAAGGTGAAACTTCGCTGAGAACTTGATAACTGTTATGGGCGGGAGGGGACATAGGAGAACGTTATCTGAAAGGCTCTCCCTCATCTGAAAGTGTAGGCAACGGTATTGTATGTACCATTGATTCTTGATTTTAAGTATATCCTACCAATACTAGAGCTAAAAGATACGCATGCCGCAAAAGGATTTTGTATCTAATCAGAGTTCACAGTTGGTATAAAAGAACAGCAGACTATAGGTACCGAGAAAGTTTATGGGTCGACCATAGAATTTTGCAGCCATGGTGATATATCTAAACTGACAGCATTTCAGTTATATTAAAAATCGTAAAACTCTATACTCGAATAATATCTTGAAGATTCCCCTTCTGAAAGGAGCTACCATGTGATCATGAAATGAGAAATACACTTAGAAACCAAAACCTGTTGTCCTTTACACAGATCGAAGTACCACTCACCGTAACAGCACCGCCTTAATCCTCCTCCTGCAGCCGTCTCTGCAGCAACTCCGCGAAAAAGGCGTCCAGTGTGAACTGACGCTCCTGTTGGAAAATGTCTTATTACTTTCATGTTATCTAACACGTGAAGTGATTCACAATTTGTGCTAGTTCCTGTCATATACAAGTACAACGAATTGAAACATTTACCACAAATTCGCACGGTTCAGATATCGAAATTAAGAATATAGCAATTCAATTTAGTATCCAACTAACACAATTAGTTTCACATCTCAGATACTATTAATACTAACAAGTAACTAATATCCCATTATCTTTAATATTTTCTGTGTACGACTGGTTAATGATGTGCTTCTGAGGTTATGCCGTGTTGTTGTTCCTGCTTTATGGTCAACATTTCAGTAACTGACCGACCCATCTTCTTCAGGTCGTGTGACGTTCCCTGACTGGTATGAGTCCAAGCAGCGTGAACACATTAGTGCAAAGTTCGCAGCACATGAAGTTGATGGCTGGGGCGTTCGTCGAAGTAATGTGCACAAAATGAACACAACAATTCGGCCTAATACCCGGAAGCAGACCAGTTTCTAGTATCATATTCGAGAGTAAGTTTTCATGTAGTGATAAAACGAGAAATTCACTTTGAAACCAAATGCTACTATTCCTACTACTTTGTAATTTACACTCACCGAAACAGAAACGACTTCTTTCTCTTCCTGCAGCCGCTTCTGCATTATCTCCTCAAAAAACGAGTCCAGGGTGAACTGACGCTCCTGTAAGGAAAAGAACTTATTAGTTTGATTAGTCGTAGAGCTTGCTTGGTAATTCAGAGATAGCGCTAGCTCTTTACATGTACATGTGTTACAAATTCTGCAATGTCGTCTTCTACCAGTCGATCGCGTTGGCAGCATATTTAGTGCGCCTCTGCCCCAGATTATTTTTCACCATAATTCTTTACAACTGGAGAGGGATGTTACCTTTCTCAAGTCTCTCACATAGTTGTTTGCTCAGTGTTAACAAATACCACACCCAATTTCCCGGAATGATAAATGGTTAGAATCAACTGTCCATGTCTGAGGTCAGTGTTAAGTTTAATGTGCTTCAATACAATTGACAGAATTGTTTAAACAGCATTCAGGTTCGATTATCAACATTAGCTTACCTAATGCGACAAGTCCGGATATATTGTGGTAATAACACGGAGGAGAGGATCTAGGGCCAGTGGGATCCAGGGGAAAGGGCCAGCATAATGCAGCAAAGGAGCCCTGCAGGGAACACAGCGAGAGACACAGTGTGAGGTTACCCTGCGGGTCAGAGAATATACGACTCTGACATGCTAAAGGCTTTTTCTAAGGGCTTCATACTCATGTTAAACGACCACTATATCTGTGGCGCATGTAGTATTAGAATTCCTATAGTCCATATTTTACGGCCCTTTATCTTTTGATGCGAAGGCAGAAGTAAGTTTGGAAGAGGTCTCAAGCTCTTTGTTTTACATGAAGTCAAGACCACTATGGCAAATTTTAAAAATTTTATGTAGGTCTGGAGATAAGCTCAAGTTTTAGAATGACGACTATTTAGAACTGTTGAGAGACTAGCACATCCCACTTCGCTCCAGTGATCAACAAATCCATCCATCCATCAGTGACATTCATTGCCGCCGGTATTTTGTATCTGATCACGATCCAGAAGAGCAGTATGCTAACCACATGCTCCTCCATAAAGTGACGTCTATCGTCTGACGATGACGAGGCGGCCGATCGGTACCTTTGGAACTTCAGAGGAATGATTGGACGGAGTTAGGTAGTTAGGTGGTATTTTATATAATCGTCACAATCATCACTCGTGCAGAGATGCCTATCTAAGACGTGTTATTTACAATGACGTGTCACATGGGATGTTTATAGCAAAAAAATATTCATTTACAGTAAATCGTGACAGTCTGTAATATCAACTGACCACGTTACGTACAATCAGTTAGCTCTCAGACTTTACTGCTTTGCGTGCTATGCCACTGCAATATAACGTGGCTCACCTTTACAGTACCCCGAACAGCGACCAAGTTGTTCTCTAGTCGTAGACCCTCGTCTTTCTCCCCTCCCAAACACTGGGAGAAAAACTTCTTCATGCGGCGGAACATTGCTGTAACGATAACAAACAGCACATTAGACATGACCAGAACGTGTCTACGAGTAAGTTTTGCAGCAATGTCTCACAACTCGATCGCAAGAAAAACCTGGAACCGTGACGACATGTCTGTAACCTTAGCTTTTGTAAAAAAGCAGCTGCTTGCATCAAAAACGACATGTACAGTCTATATAATTGATTGAGCTTATACATTTTTTACTAGTCGAGAATTAGTTACTTTAATTTAGTCTCAGTAATTCGTAGAGCATGAGTCAAAACAATAACAGTTATTCGAAGTTTAGCAATCGCGTGTTCATTAAGTGGTACTTTTACTCTGAAGAGAATAAATTTGTTTTGATAGCAACTAGCTGAAGGCGTATCTATTAGACTAAATTTAATTAGCAAGTCATTACAATACTACAATAGTTTCAGATATACAGCTGCTTCGCCGGCCTGTGTGGCCGTGCGGTTCTAGGCGCTTCAGTCTGGAACCGCGTGACCGCTACGATCGCAGGTTCGAATCCTGCCTCGGACATGGATGTGTGTGATGTCCTTAGGTTAGTTAGGTTTAAGTAGTTCTAAGTTGTAGGGGACTGATGACCACCGATGTTAAGTCCCATAGTGCTCGGAGCCATTTGAACCATTTTTTATACAGCTACTTCAGATATTACAACTTCAGATTTTGTCATCTATTACAGCATGATATGCGGAATATCTTCCCCTGGGGCAGGAACAAGAATTTGTTTTTTATGTGTGTTGGTGGTGGGACGAAGTTACTAATTAATAAACAACGCTACAATCTGATGGCTATACCTTCCGCGGTATTTGACGTGAATACGATTTTTACGGCTATCCTTATTACCGAGTCAGTATATTATCTCAGGGCTGCACTGTACCTTCTTTGTGTCAGTCATCGAGAACCCTACATCTAAATTACACTTCATTGCCATGTGAGCTAAACAGTAACGTGTACGACGTAATAACTATATCTGTGGTTGAAATTTACCCACCAGATTCTACACGAAGAAAACTTAAAAATAGGTTATAAACAGCTAATAGGTTTAACATTCGACAGTGCTCCAAGATATTAACTGTACTTCCTTAAGTGACAGGAAAGCATAATATTTTTGCTACAAATCCATGTCAACTTAGTATGACACTACACAACCGGAACCTGTTTACGACTTTTCTTTTTCACCGACGGCAGAAGATAAAAGCATGAAGCAACGATAGGACATACCGTATGTATGTGTAATCGAAAAGGAGAGTGATAGGTGACACCATTCTATTTGTGAAACTAAGCTATAAATTTGAGAATACATGAATCCAGCAGTTGAACATTGGCAAAAACTCAGTGAGGATATCTCTCTCTACAAGTCAAGCATTTTCGGAACTTTCTGAAGTTGCATTACATATTAAAAAAACGTACTGGAATGTAAATCAAGGACTGTTTTCCTTTTCCAATTCAGTTCCATTACTAGTAACATTTTGCGAAGTCACATCACACTATTTCGTAATGCTACAGTATTCTGATACTTCTCCACTACATACATAGTCATCTAAAAGCTTGTTCAAAGTTCTAATTGCAGATGTATACTGAAAATAAATACGTGACAAATCAATGGCTCTTGCCTCTTGGTGGGTATAGTCTATATACCTCGCTTCTGAAACAGAGCGTTCGCTTCATTCAAAGCTTCTAGAGCTCCCCAAGAACTTGTTCTCGAAACACAAAATCCAACACTATAACGCCTGAATCAAAATTATAGAATCTTTTACTCCAGAACTCAAGAAACTAATTCGTTTCGATACTTCAACTACTCCAGAGAAAACGGAAGTCATTATTATGCAATGGTCCACCACAGTTAAAGTGATTTTTGTTAGCAAACCCTGCGATCAACATTAGGCAGCAACCTCGATAACTGCAGAGAACAACGTCGTACTGGAACGTCGATATCAATGGTTAAACAAGAACTGCAATGAAAATTTTCAGTAATTTGAATCTATGTAAGACGAAATAATCATGTTTTAGCACTGACAAATATGCAGCGGAGTCTTGAATGTTGAAAACGTTCGTACAGTTAATAAACTCCCAAGTGATCTAACAGTTAACAATACTCAGAGATAGTGCTTTAATTTCCTTAAGCTACAGGGAAGTAAGAATCTCATATTGTTGTGCCAAGTCAACTCTGTATAACTCTACACAGTTGTAACCAGTTTCCTACGTGTTTTCCTCTTCGCAGACGGAAGATAATTCTAGCAGTATAACCCTGCAACGATCATAGGCAATATGTAAGTGTAATCAACGAATCAGGAAGATTGGTTACACTGTTTTCATTGTGAAAGTAAAAATTAATGTAAATAGAGACCGCTCCGAATCTACCACAACAACCACAGAAAACTTTTACTAACAGTCCGATTATATTATTGGAGAAGGCGATAACAAGATAGACTATTACGGTCGAAAACAAAAATAAATAAAAAATTGTAGCGGAGGCGTTGTGCAGATTTAATGAATGTTAACAACTGTATTGTGCAATAGACAGCTACGACGGTACGTTTCATTAGGGACCATCGAACTAGGTCTAAAATCAGACCATAAACCTTCTCAGCTATGCTTTCACGTATATTGCAATAGCAGTTATCAAACGTAGATAGCTCGACCATTGGAATTATCTGTATAGACATTACATTGGTAAAAATGTCTATAAAGTTAAATGGACAATAATGGACATGACAAGTTAATGTCAATGACAGAACACTGTACATCCGGAATTGCTATTCCTATTACGCAAGTTCATAGTTGAGTTCGTTTTTAGGCTTGATGATGGTTTGATCCTCGACCGAAACATACATTCTCTCATAAAATGTACCGTTATAGCTGTGATTGCATAATGCAGTTCTTTCGAAGAGCATATAAAATGAAAGTAACGTCACTGCTGCAGAAACTGACTGGGCAGAAACAAAAAGTAAAAGTTTATAAAGCTAAGATCAATATAACGAAAAAATCGAATAATATCTTACACAAATTCCTCTAGAAGAAACTCAACGGAAATATAACGAAGACACAAAATTTGATTCCAATAATTCGCTTAATCTACACAGATTAAACGAAGACAAGGATACCAATCACACATCCACAAAGTAACAACATAATAGAAAAATAACATGCACAAATTCTTCCAGAATGAACCAAAAGAAAATGTACGCTGCACCTATATAGCACTAACAAAGACAGCAATACCACACACATCCACATAAAACGACATAATCGATAAATAACACACTGGATCTATTCCATAATAAACCAAAAAATTGTAAACCCCCAAAAAAAACAAAAAAAGAAAAGACGCACAAGAAAACTCCATATAACTACGACTTTATCGAAAAATAACACACACAAATTCCTCAAGAATAAACAGAACGAAAATAAATTCAAAAATTTGGTATCACACTACAAACGAACGTTAACAGGTCAAAAAGTACCATAGAACAAAACGAATCACACATCAAAAGCGCGAGACACTGGCAATAACAATAAGAACCCTACAAAACAATCGATTTCATATACGCTCCCCTTCAGCGGCGTCACATTCGAAAAAAAGCAGCCAACTATTAATAAGTTAAAAAATTATGACTAACATTACTACTCGTTCCTCTCACGACAACTTCTACAATGTACTTAGGTTCACGGCTAACACCACCGTAGACAATTCTCCCATATTACAAAAATAGCTAAAGAATTGCAACAATCAACATGATAAAAATTATCATTAATCACTTCACTCACAAAAATTTATCTTCTGCTCTTAAGGTACTGCCTAACCCCACCATCGTATATCGTGCGAAATACAGAAAAAAAAACAGTTAAATATATGTCAGAAAAAAAAGAAACATTAGTCGCTAATAGTTTCTCCATTGATAATATAACCTGTGGCCTCAAGTTACCCCCTCCCTCCAATAAACAACACCATCGTATATCACGACACATTTGCAGTAAACAGCATATTTTACAAACTTTGTAAATTACAATAGTAACTAACACAAACACAGATAGCATTTAATAACAGACCGCTTACACGCTCTGCAACGTAAAGTCATGACGTCAAGAGGACGTCATGGGTGAAACCACACGGATAGAATCTGAAAGAGCACTTGACAAAGTTGTCACTGTTGAACTAAGCTGTTAATTTGAGCATACGTGATGAATGCACATGAAGTTAAAGAAATTAAGTGTAGAGGTCTAACTCTACAACTAACCACCTGACGTTTGAAACCCCATAAAAAATTAACACGAAATGCTATTTCACGTTATTACTGTTAAGAACTTCATATTCCGTAATCACACCACACTCCTCCACATGCTTCAATTTTCCAGTACTTCTCCAGTAATACACATTTATTTATTAGCTTTTAAGATATTCTTACTCGAGATGACTGTGTATACTCAATTAATATACAAAGGTAAATCAATAGCTCATACCTACTGCGGGTACGATGCAGCTGGCCTCAGAAGCCGGCGTTCGCTTCGCTGAGAGCTTCTAAAGCTCCTCAAGAACTTTAAAATGTTTCGCTAGATGTGCTCGAAACACAAAATACAACACTGCAGTACTTAATTCACAACAGAAGCTTCGTACACTCAATAACTCGCAGAACGAATTCGTATGAATACTTCGAGTACTCTAGAGAATACGGAAGTAGTTGCTAGGCAACGGTCCACAATGGTTCAAGAGACATGGCATTGTTGTTAGCATTCACTGTGATGAACATTAAGTAGCAACCCCGGTAACTACAGAGCACATCACTATATAGAGACGTCGATATCCATGGTTAAATAAGAACAGCATTTAAATTTTAAACAATTTAAGTCTATGTAAGACGAAATAACCATGTTTTGGGATCGAAAGATATCCAGAAGTATCTAAATGATGAAACCGCCCGAATAGCCTATAGATTCCCATTGGAATTCTTATTTAGCAGTTCGAGGTGCGTGAGAAGAGTAATGAGACTGACAATACTCTGAGGGATCTGGCCGCGCTGTGTTGTTCTACTGCTGCAAAGAACGGTTTGCAATCTCTTCTAGTTGCTGAGTACGCCGTCACATGGTTTTTGAAAGCGCCATCGGGGAAGTTGTGTTTTTGTTGCGTGTTGTAAAAGTGGAAAAGTGTAATTTAGAGCAATGTTATGCCATCAAGTGTTAAACTTGGGGCACCAGCGAGAGTGATCCTCTTAGAATTGAAACTACCCTATGGGGAACATTCCTTATCAGTAGTCCAAGTTTCTGTGTGGCACAAATCATTTCTGGAAGGCCGAGAACACGTTGAAGATGGACCTCGTTCAGGGTAGACCTTCACCTTATAAAATCGACGAAAACGTCGAACGTATGCGTTCTCTTGTGACATCAGACCGGTGTGTAAAAATAAAGGTGATGGATGACATGGTTAAACATTTTCAGCATGCATCAAATTTGCATCGGAGTTTTGCACGTGCGAAAGATTTATGCCAAACGGTGCCATAAAACCTCACAACTGAGCAGGAGGAGAATGGAAGAAACGTGTGCGTTGTCCTCTTGCGAGAATTGCCCATGGCCACGAATGGTACAGTTGTATAATCACAGGTTATGAATCCTGAATTTCAAAGTACGATCCTGAGACCAAGTGGCAGAGTGAGGAGTGGAACACTGTGGAATCTCCTCGACTGAAATGAGCTCGAATCATGAAGTCAAAGGCGGAAGCAAAACTGATTTGCTGTTATGACAGATTTGCTTTTTTCGATATGGATTTGTTCATCCAGGACAAACCGTCAAACAGCTGTGTTACAACGATGTCCTGGAAAAGCTCAGGAAAGAGGTGAATCGCCGGCCTGAGTGGCCGTGCGGTTCTACGCGCTACAGTCTGGAACCGGGCGACCGCTACGGTCGCAGGTTCGAATCCTGCCTCGGTCATGGATGTGTGTGACGCCCTTAGGTTAGTCAGGTTTAAGTAGTTCTACGTTCTAGGCGACTGATGACCTCAGAAGATAAGTCACATAGTGCTCAGAGCCATTTTTGAAAGGGGTGAATCGAGTAAGATCAAACATTGCAGATTGGACGGCGCATCATGATAACGCCCCATGCCACATGGCCACTTCCATCACGGATTTTTTGACTTCAAAAGGCATTCCTGTTGTTCCACAGAATCGTGGTAACTGTGACTTGTTTTTTTTCCAATTTCGGAAAATGTGTTAAAAGGATTTCATTTTGGGACTCTGGAGAATATTTAAGAGCATATGACCGACATGGGAAATGCCCTACCAGTTGAAGGCTTTCTACGCTTCTACCGATACCGAGGAACAACGACTTCGCCGGCCTATAGCTGCCGATGGGAACTAATTTGCAGGAGACATTATTGTCGTTTGAAAGAAATAAGACCTTGGTATATTAGAAATCAGTCTCACTGCTTTTCTCACACGCCTCCTACTCCAAGATATTGATTCACATATCTTGCGTAACAGAAGAGAAACACTCTTTTGCTAAGCTGCCAGCTTCCCTCGATACGATGCAATGCACTTGCCAGGAGTTCCAAAATAAATTTTTCTTCACACACGGAAAAAAATTCCAGCAACACTAATCTCCAGCATCGCAGGGAGTACGTGTGCGTAATTCACAAGTGAGAAAGATTGCTTACACCGTCATCATTGTGGAACTAAGCAATTAGTTTGATAATACATGATGCATGGGCACGAACTTCGCCAAAAACAAAGTACAGATATCTGCCTCTACAAGTAAATGTCCAACCTTTGAAACTGCATAAAAAAGTAAAACAATGTTCTATTTCACACTGCATACCGTTAATAGCGGCATGTTCTGAGATGATACCACACTCCAGCACCCGCATCAATTTTCCAGTAATTCTCCGCTATATGCTCAGCCATTAACAAGTTTATACGATATTCTGTATGACAAATAAATAGGTGGTAGTTAAATCAACGGCTCATACCTCTTGCAGCACAACGCAGCTCGCCTCTGAAGCTGGGCGTTCGCTTTTCTGAAAGCTTCTAAAGCTCCTCAAGAACTTTAAAATGTTTCGCTAGATGTGCTCGAAACACAAAATGCAAGACTGCAATAATTATTTCACAAATGAAGCTCCTTACACTCAATAACTCGCAGAACGAATTCGTATGGATACTCCGAGTACTCCAAAGAATACGGAAGTAATTGCTACGCAACGGTCCACAACGCTTTACGTGAGATGGCATTGTTGTTTACATACCCAATATCCTTCCCTGGTAGCTGAGTGGTCAGCGCGACGAAAGTCATACCTAAAGACCCGAGTTCGATTCACGAATGTGTCGGGAGATTTTCTCCGCTCAGGGACTTGGTGTTGCGTTGCCCTTATCATCGTTATTTCATCCCCATGGACACTCAAGTCGCCGAAGTGGCGTCAACTCAAGAGACTTGCACCAGGCGAATGGGAGGCCCTAGCCACACGGCATTTCCATTTTAACAGTAAACCGAAATCCCAGTAAAGCAATATCGTTTAGCAACGTGGATATAAATGTTAGACAACCACTGAAACAAAATATTATATAAGTCAATTGTACATTTCAACTTCTCATAAAATAGCATCGAAGCATAACGACGTCGAATGCTGATGCCCTCGATCCCGCTTTTAGTCTGGTATTGAAATGTTATGTCACGCGTAAAAATTGATTCCTTCAGCGCATGTGACTTCCACCAGATTCGACGTCCGTTTGTGTGATTCCACTAATTGTTTCCTAGTGAAGTGATTTTCTATATTGAAACCTCGTTGTCAAGGGAAGGCCGTAATCATTTACTATTGGTTGCCTTTAACAGTTACACACATTTATTATTAAAGAAGTAGTTCCAGACTCAACATTAAATTAAAAAATACCACGCCTTATTAATGAAGGCATAAACGACAGTGTAAATAATAGTGTTTTCAGTGCGTTACAATTTAGCAAATCACAATAAAATGCTGATACTGATAACGTTTAAAAAGAAAAAAACAAGGCACTGTGATGATGACTGAAGGCCTTACACTCCAAGAAAGACAGTAAATTAAGAATGTTTAAGAACTCGCTGCAATTACAACTTACAGGTATTGAAATATTAAAAGTAAGAGCCCACAAACAGAGTAGAAGGTATCAGACGCCACGAATGGCAGAAAATAAGGTTTTAAGGCTTACTGCTAAAACAGAAATATCGAATTAATTTTTCACAGCAAATGACCACAATCATGACTGAAGGCCTTACACGCCAGGAACGGCAATTATATAAAAAATTTAGAAACCTAGTGTAAAACAGCAAATAAAAGGAAAGGTTAATTAAAAGAAACAAGCAATTGTCCACGAAACAGGTGAAATAATATGATGGTAATCTTGTAACACAACCCTTACACTGATACAGTCTGGCCTGCAACGGAGGGTGGAAACCTACAAACAGCACCAACGCAAGCACCAGCACGGCTCATATACCCTTCGATTAATCTCCTCATCGCGAAAATGGAAGACTTGCCAATGGGACGCATCACATGTCTCATACATATTTTTATTGCCCTCGTCCATGTTTTTACTACTTTGCCAATACAATCAAATTATAAATTGAACGAGTGTCCTTTTTATACAGGGTGGTCCATTGATAGTGTCTGGGCCAAATATGTCAGAAAATAAGCATCAAACGAAAAAAACTACAAAGAACGAAACTCGTTTAGCTTGAAGCGGGAAACCAGAGGGCGCTATGGTTGGCCCGCTAGATGGCGCTGCCATAGGTCAAACGGATATCAACTGCGTTTTTTAAATAGGAACCCCCATTTTTATTACGAGGGTCAGTCAAAAAGTAATGCCTCCTATTTTTTTTCTAAGTTTAATTGTCAGGAAATTTAAATGCAATTACATAGGTTGAAAACCACAACATTGAGGATCATTTTGTCATTTTTCAATGTAATCTCCGCCCATCTCTACAGTTTTGGTCCATCTTTGAACAAGGGCATGTATCCCAGCACGGTAAAAATCACAGCTCTGCTTCCTAAGCCATTGACGCACGGATGTTTTGACGGCCTCCTCATCTTCAAAATGAATCCCACGATGAGCTTCTTTTAGTGGCCCGAACAGATGGAAGTCTGATGGTGCCAGGTCAGGGCTGTATGGGGGATGAGGCAAAACTTCCCATCCAATTTTGACAATCTCGTCAGAGGTGTGACGACTGGTGTGTGGTCTTGCATTGTCATGCAAAAGAAGAACATCTGCCATTGATTTTGTTGGGCAAACTCGCTGAAGACGTGCTTTAAGTTTGTTGAGGGTTGTGACGTATTGAACAGAATTTATTGTGCATCCCTGCTCCAAAAAATCAACCAGAATCACACCCTCTGTATCCCAGAAAACTGTTGCCATAACTTTCCCTGCCGATCACACAGTTTTGAATTTTTTCTTCCTCGGCGAGCTTGTGTGACGCCACTCCATTGACTGCCTCTTTGATTCGGGTTCAAAAAAATGCACCCATGTTTCGTCCCCGGTCACAATTTTTTTCAGAAACTCATCTCCCTCCAAACGGAAGCGCTGCAAGTGTTGGGAGGCTATTGTTTTCCTTGCCTCTTTATTCTGATCGGTTAACATTCTTGGAACCCACCGTGCACAAACTTTTGAGTACCCCAATTGTTTAATAATCGTGATCACACTGCCTTTACTAAGAGAAATAATGCGACACACTTCATCTGCAGTCACCCGACAGTCACCACGAATGATGTCATCAACTTGCTGAATGTTGTGTGGAGTCACTGCACTCACCGGCCTGCCGCTCCGCTTTTCGTCAGTCAACGGTGTTTGCCCTTCAGCTTCCTTACAACGACGAACCCATCGTCTAACAGTGCTGACATCCACTGTCACAACACCATACACCTTCTTCAGTCTTTCATGAATGCGTATGGGCGTTTCACCTTCTGCATTCAAGAATTCAATCACACAACGCTGTCTCAAACGAACATCGATGTCGGCCATCTTACAAACTTCTGCTGTGCTGCCACCTGTTGACACAGAAAGTTACTACTGCAGTGGATTGCAGAAGAAGGTTTGAGGAATGGCGCCAAATTCAAATTTTTCACTTAACTTAATTTCTTTAAGTAGAAAAAAAAAGGGAGGCATTACTTTTTGACCGACCCTCGTACATATTCGTGAAGTACGTAAAGAAGTATGAATGTTTTAATTGGACCACTTTTTTCGCTTTGTGATAGATGGCGCTGTAATAGTCACAAACGAATAAGTATGTGGTATCACGTAACATTCTGCCAGTGCGGACGGTATTTGCTTCGTGATACATTACCCGTGTTAAAATGGACCGTTTACCAACTGTGGAAAACGTCGATATAGCGTCGATGTATGGCTATTGTGATCAAAATGTCCAATGAGCGTGTGCTATGTATGCTGCTCGGTATCCTGGACGACATCATCCAAGTGTCCGGACCATTCGCCAGATAGTTGCGTTATTTAAGGTAACAGGAAGTGTTCAGCCACATGTGTAACGTCAACTACGACCTGCAACAAATTATGAAGCCCAAGTAGGTGTTTTAGCTGCTGTCGCCGCTAAACCGCACATCAGTAGCAGACAAATTGCGCGAGAATCGGGACTCTCAAGAACGTCGGTGCTGAGAATGCTACATCAACATTGATTGCACCCGTACCATATTTCTATGCACCAGGAATTGCATAGCGACGACTTTGAACGTCGTGTACAGTTCTGCCACTGGGCACAAGAGAAATTACGGGACGATGACAGATTTTTTGTACTCGTTCTATTTAGCGATGAAGCGTCATTAACCAACAGCGGTAACGTAAACCGGCATTATATGCACTATTGGGCAACGGAAAATCCACGATGGCTGCGACAAGTGGAACATCAGCGACCTTGGCGGGTTAATGTATGGTGTGGCTTTATGGGAGGAAGGATAATTGGCCCCCATTTTATCGATGGCAATCTGAATGGTGCAATGTATACTGATTTCCTACGTAATGATCTACCCATGTTACTGCAAGATGTTTCACAGCATGACAGAATGGCGATGTACTTCCAACATGATGGATGTCCGGCACAATCTCGCGTGCGATTGAAACGGTATTGAAAATCGTATTTCATGACAGGGGGATTCGTTGTCGAAACACCATACCATGGCGCGCACGTTCACCGGATCTGACGTCCCCGGATTTCTTTCTGTGGGAAAAGTTGAAGGATATTTGCTATCGTGATCCACCGACAACACCTGACAACATGCGTCAGCGCATTGTCCATGCATGTGCGAACATTACGGAAGGCGAGCTACTCGCTGTTGAGAGGAATGTCGTTACACGTATTGCCAAATGCATTGAGGTTGACAGACATTATTTTGAGCATTTATTGCATTACTGTGGTATTTACAGGTAATCACGCTGTGACAGCATGCGTTCTCAGAAATGATAAGTTCACAAGGGTACATGTATTACATTGGAACAACCGAAAAAACTTGTCCAAACGTACCTACATTCTGTATTTTGATTTAAATAACTTACCTGTTACCAACTATTCGCCTAAAATTGTGAGCCATATGTTTGTGACTATTACAGCGCCATCTATCACAAAGCGAAAACAGGGGTCCAACAAAAAAATTCATATTTCATTACGTACTACACGAATATGTAATAAAACTGGTGGTTCCTAATTTAAAAAACGCAGCTGATATCCGTTTGACCTATGGCAGAGTCATTTAGCAGGCCAACCATAGGGCCATCCGGATTCCCCTTTCAAGTTTCGTTCATTGTAGTTTTTTCGTTTGACACTTATTTCATAAGATATTTGGCCGGGTCACAATCAGTGGACCACCATGTATATTTTAATTGAAGTTCTCCTAAAAAGAATCATTTTAAAAGGTGAACTTCAAAATAAGCTAGGCAGGGTTTGAGAACAGAAGCCCAACATGCTGCCTTGAAAGGTACTCTTCCGTTCTGGAACTTTTCTTTGAATTCCCAGGCGGAAGGATACTAGCCGGAAGGTAAGATGCTGCATAGATTCTCCGTAAGGTCATCAACGCGATGTCGAGGCAGGTGTGGAGGCAGTGGAGGGAGGAAGTCTCCTTGTCACCGAGTCCTGCCTGCTGTTTCGACGTCCTAGGCTACCAACTTCAGGTCAAACTAGATCAGATCACAGCTGGAGCTTTTCGCAGCAGCTGGCGTCATACAAATTTACCCATGGAGATTATGCAAATCGTAACTATAGGTACCTGTCGTTAGATAAGATTAGAAAAGTCTACATTTCAACAACATTGGTTTGTAGCAATTATGTTACAGTCTGTTAAGCAGAAAATCTCCAGCACACTCTCCATTGCCACCATACGCCTACCGTCATATCACTCAGTTATCCTTTGAAAGCGGGCGTTCTACAATATGGTGCTGTGCAGTGGAGAGCTTCACTCTTATCACTATGAATGCATATTCACGTTGGAAAGCAACAAGTAATTTTTAACGTTATCAATGTTAGACGATCTGTTTCAAAAACTAATGAAATTATAAATAGTTCTATCATTTCAAATTTGTTCGGTGGTTCAGAAAGTAAGTATCGGTCTAAGCCACAGGGTTGTAACCGAGGTTTGTCAGAAGCATTTTTTTTTTTTTTTTTTTTACATTTACCAGTTCTTTCAAGTTCGACAATGATTTCTGTTAATGTGATAAATGCGAGGTTAGTCTATTGCTTGTATTCCATGTTAAACTGCAGAGCCACCTGTAACAGACTCGCAAAATCAATTAAAAGAATGGAGGAAGCAACACTACCAAACTACTACGGTGTTCGAACCAGCTTTCGTATTGATGATTCGAGTTTTACTATTACATTTATACATTACATCGATTATCCTTGTATACTTCAGTAATATTTTTAAATACATTTGAGTGATTAGCTGAGTATACACTCCTTTCCCCTCAGAGCGAAGGAATAAAGTTCCGCTAAACAAAATTCCCTTCTTTTTAGATTAAATAATACAAGGGGATTATGTGTTAGATAATACTCTGGAAAGTATAAATAAAAATTTTATTCCTTATCTTCTTTTTTCTAAAAACATTAAATCTGTCATACAAGACATACTGTTGTTGTTGTTATGGTTTTCTGTCCGAAGATTAATTTGATGCTGCTCTCCCCCCCTACTCTCACATAGCTGCAAATCTACTGTAAATTGCATCCATAAAAACCGGTTTTTGTCTCAGGTAGGGTCCTATCAACCAATCCCAGATATATCCTGGTATAAAACATGTGGAAGCTGAATACATTATCTGTCGCCTAAAGGGACACAAATTTTTTTTCTCAGATATCGATGTCCGAAACTTCAAGTCATATCTGCCAAAAGGCGGCAGTGTCTGACGACGCAATAAATGCATTAGTTTCTCTTTAAGGGGACCTGGACGTGCACGGGCTGCATTTTCCTAGCTCGCTCTCAGTGGACATTACTCTTCATCTACAATGAATAACATTAACTCAAGCTGTATAAGGATATTTATTAAAATATCTCCTACAGTTTGAGAATTACTGTATTTTGCCTAATAGGTGTTTTTATAATACACTTCCCATTCAGGTACCATTTTCGGTCCATCATCAGTCTAATAGCATTCAGACTGTGACATACTGCTGTCAACATTAACAGGAACACATTATGCCTCTCGTTTTGTAGTTTGGAGTATATCTGAGGAAATAGGAAAACCCATATTATACCACATTATTAATTTGTCTAAAAAACACCGCTAAAATTGTATACAGAATGACAAACATAGATCATTTCTGCGATGTATTACGCACAATACAAAGATGCTATCCCATTCTTCACTTGAGGGAAATTTGGTGAAAATGGATGAAACCATTGAGAAGTAATATGTACCTAATGTTCTGAAAACGTAGTTTCGAGAAAATGAGAAAGGAACATTCACAGTGTTTTTGACGCATCGTATGCCTCTTTCCGAACATTCCAGCAGCATTATCTTCCTGGCCAGCTGCTTCTTTATCATCTGTAGACTTCTTCAGGGGCCTTTTCCTTACACTGGCTTCCACAGCTTCAACTACTCGCTGACGATCTACGGCAGTCAGAGCAGCTATCCCATTATTTCCTGGCTGGATGCCTAATTTGTCCATTACTTTTATCCTGATGGTTACACCATCATTGAAACACATGACAGCATCCATCGCACCCATTTTGAGTACTGTCAATCCAACAAAACTCCTTTACTACTTTAAGTGTCTCATTTCCTAATCTAATTTCCTCAGCATCACCCGACTTAATTCGACTACAATCCATTATCCTCGTTTTGCTTTTGTTGATGTTCGTCTTACACCCTCCTTTCAAGACACTATCCATTCCGTTCAACTACTCTTCCAAGTCCTTTGCTGCCTCTGACAGAATTACAATGTCATCGGCGGACATCGAAGTATTTATTTCTTCTCAATAGATTTTAATTCCTACTCTGCATTTTTCTTTTGTTTCCTATACTGCTTGTTCAATATACAGATTGAATAGCATCGGGGAGAGGCTACAACTCTTGTCTCACTCCCTTCCCAACCACTGCTTCCCTTTCATGTCCCTCGACTCTTATAACGGCCATCTGGTTTCTGTACAAATTGTAAATAGCCTTTCGCTCCCTATATTTTACCTCTGCCACCCTCAGAATTTGAAAGAGAGTATTCCAATCAACATTGTCAAAAGCTTTCTCTACATATACAAACGCTAGAAATGTAGGTTTGCCTTTCCTTCATCTTTCTTCTAAGATAATTTGTAAGGTCAGTATTGCCTCACGTGTACCAGTATTTCTACGGAATCCAAACTGATCTTCCCCGACGGTGGCTTCTACCAGTTTTCCATTCGCCTGTAAAGAACTCGCGTTAGTATTTTGCAGCTGTGACTTATTATACGATTGACTTTGTCTCGAATAATCCATTCTCCGCTCATTAAGATCAGAGATTCTGTCAGTGAAGCATTCATTCAATTCATTGAATTCCACAATGCTGCTGACAATGTCCTTCTCGATTGAGAGCGCTGCTACTGCTCTTAGCAGCTGCTGACTTATAGCGTGAAGCAGAAAACCTTCAGGTCCGCGTCAGACGATGTCGCCGGTATGGTAACAGTCATTTTCAGGAGTTTCCTTGTCTGACTACAATATTTCTGCAAATCATTTAAGAATAGGGATTCCAGAAATTTCTAAACTCATTTCTCGTGTTTGATATCAGAACTTTTGTTCTCAGTTTACTGCCTTCAAGGATTGGATTTATTTTGCAAGACGCCTATAGCAATGTTTGCAGAAAGTGACCTGCATACAACACACACTATTCGGAATGAAATAAATTTGCAGCAGCTCTCTGCATGTGGAAATCATGTCAGATACGTTAGCTCGATTATATTTTTGCAGTCCTCTACCCCTTGTTGTACACACAGTGGCTCAACTATTCATTTTTGGAATTGGCTGTACAATGCTGCATGATTGTAAATACAGAAAACCAAAATTGGAATGCTGGTGCCTTCATTTCAGACGTTACACTGTTGCTGAAATAATTATAGTGGTTTGTCGAGGTGGAATCTCAGTTTTCTCCAGGCATTCTACAAGTCACTATTTTCATACACAACTTGCACAGTTCTTGATTTAAAATTCCACGTTGAGTAGGAAACATGGCAGAATTTCTTACTCAGTATGTCAATTACACACTGTGATGAATGTAGGAAAAACTAAGAAACTCACTAAAGTCAACGAATTATCTTCTAACGTCCCTATTTGCCTCTCTGCATAGGTTAAAATCAGATCCTGCGTTTCGGCATAAAAGTGAACTACATAGGCATGTTCAAAATGTTTATTCAGAAGAGTCTGTGCACCTGAAAGACGACCACTCATGACACCTGTGCAATTGTAGCTCTGAGAAATAACTATACTCTGATTTCTCTAAGCGATTATCCTAAAGTTTTTGAACTCTGTTCGCGAGGTGTCTTGAATGTCAAAGACCTTGCTACAGATATCACGTTAGAGGAAACATATCTGACTATTATGATAAAAAGTGAAATTGTTGAGATCTAACTGTCGTACCTGCGCTAACTGGTACAGAATCAGTGACAGCTATTTCCTTTTTTGCTCTGACATAGTAAACAGCCATCATACAAGAAAGAATAAAATTTTGAATATGTTTACATGTGCCTTTGAAAACAGCAGCCTTCTACAGATGATCGTTACTTACAGTATCAGGTCCAGCTGTGAAACCTAAATGAAATCTAGAAGACGTTGGGAAATTCCTGGATTTGATGAGTTGCTGCATCCATAATTTCCAAGAAGTGCAAGCTCAGAAACACATTAAACTACAACAGATCACAGAGTGTGTAACGATATTGGCGAATCTGATCATTGTGCCTAGAACCTGTGTATCGGGAGAGTGACTGATGCATGCACAGTGACAGATGATCTGGAAGCGGTTTCATTCGGGTACGTAGTTCCAATTTTCATCCACCAGAGAACATTAGTGCACAGACACATTCAAGAAAGAGGTCAAGAGCACGTTTTTGCGAATTATTCTGTTTATTTCCTGAAGCCCTTTTGTTTATTTATCTCTGTACAGTTATGTACACTCCTGGAAATTGAAATAAGAACACCGTGAATTCATTGTCCCAGGAAGGGGAAACTTTATTGACACATTCCTGGGGTCAGATACATCACATGATCACACTGACAGAACCACAGGCACATAGACACAGGCAACAGAGCATGCACAATGTCGGTACTAGTACAGTGTATATCCACCTTTCGCAGCAATGTAGGCTGCTATTCTCCCATGGAGACGATCGTAGAGATGCTGGATGTAGTCCTGTGGAACGGCTTGCCATGCCATTTCCACCTGGCGCCTCAGTTGGACCAGCGTTCGTGCTGGACGTGCAGACCGCGTGAGACGACGCTTCATCCAGTCCCAAACATGCTCAATGGGGGACAGATCCGGAGATCTTGCTGGCCAGGTTAGTTGACTTGCACCTTCTAGAGCACGTTGGGTGGCACGGGATACATGCGGACGTGCATTGTCCTGTTGGAACAGCAAGTTCCCTTGCCGGTCTAGGAATGGTAGAACGATGGGTTCGATGACGGTTTGGATGTACCGTGCACTATTCAGTGTCCCCTCGACGATCACCAGTGGTGTACGGCCAGTGTAGGAGATCGCTCCCCACACCATGATGCTGGGTGTTGGCCCTGTGTGCCTCGGTCGTATGCAGTCCTGATTGTGGCGCTCACCTGCACGGCGCCAAACACGCATACGACCATAACTGGCACTAAGGCAGAAGCGACTCTCATCGCTGAAGACGACACGTCTCCATTCGTCCCTCCATTCAGGCTTGGAGGCGGGCTGCACGATGTTGGGGCGTGAGCGGAAGACGGCCTAACGGTGTGCGGGACCGTAGCCCAGCTTCATGGAGACGGTTGCGAATGGTCCTCGCCGATACCCCAGGAGCAACGGTGTCCCTAATTTGCTGGGAAGTGGCGGTGCGGTCCCCTACGGCACTGCGTAGGATCCTACGGTCTTGGCGTGCATCCGTGCGTCGCTGCGGTCCGGTCCCAGGTCGACGGGCACGTGCACCTTCCGCCGACCACTGGCGACAACATCGATGTACTGTGGAGACCTCACGCCCCACGTGTTGAGCAATTCGGCGGTACGTCCACCCGGCCTCCCGCATGCCCACTATACGCCCTCGCTCAAAGTCCATCAACTGCACATACGGTTCACGTCCACGCTGTCGCGGCATGCTACCAGTGTTAAAGACTGCGATGGAGCTCCGTATGCCACGGCAAATTGGCTGACACTGACGGCGGCGGTACACAAATGCTGCGCAGCTAGCGCCATTCGACGGCCAACACCGCGGTTCCTAGTGTGTCCGCTGTGCCGTGCGTGTGATCATTGCTTGTACAGCCCTCTCGCAGTGTCCGGAGCAAGTATGGTGGGTCTGACACACCGGTGTCAATGTGTTCTTTTTTCCATTTCCAGGAGTGTATATGCTTTTAGTAGTGTCAGTGATGCGCGATTGTGGTCTAAAGTAAACATGTAGATCACTGCTCCACTGAAGGACGTTGTACGATGGGGAATTTTTTAACATAATATTTCAAGTAAGTTAATGGTATAAGGAAAGCTAATTCGAGTGCAAATGAGAATAGTTAATAACTTAAAGTATAAACAAAATATCAGAATGCTAAATATTTATTTCGGGAAAAAGTACAGTTCGAAAGCATGTTATTTGTTGATTGGTTGGTCATGAAAAGCGCGGACTAACAAGAGAGAATAATGTTTTTCTATTGGCCTTAAAGAAAACTGACCAATCAGAACAGAGTATTCTTCGTTCCTCATTTCTCTTGGAGATACAGAAAGCTTTCAGCAGTCTAGAGTACTCGGAGCACAACATTTCAATGGTACGGTCGTTTGTCGAAAGAGCTCCGAAGTAAGTTATAATTTGCCGGTGTGTGTGTGTTTGAGGTTTACGGGCGCTAAACAGCGGGGTCATCAGCGCCCAAATTTGCCGGTTACCGTTGTGCTACACTCCTCAAAAGTGCTTTAAGGTGAAGCAATGTGCTTTTCAGAATGTAGGGATTTTTAAACAATTTACTGTATGAGAAAAGACAGTAATTCCTCGTGGCATATTGAGCAGATTGGTGACTAAAAACTTGCGTGCATTAGACACCGAAAACTTAATAGCATGGCGAGCATTTTCATTTAAGAGCAATCCTTGCTTAGTGCTTAGTAGATTTCGGGAAATACGTTAAGATAAACTTGCTAACGTGAATGAAAGTATTTTACGCATGCATTGTTAAGACTAGCACGGTCTTAGAAGTGTACGTATACAATATAAGTGTTAAGAATATAGCAAAGTTTTGCCAGTACTGCCACCTTTCACTCGAAATTAAGACCTTTTCCCGATTCTTGGAGTAGTTACGTAGTATGCTGCCCGGTGCGAATTGAAATACCGTAGGATTCCGCTCGGCTTTCATACCGCCGATCTGCTGCAGTGAGTTCACTGGTAGCTGCAGATAAAGGACGGAAAGAGCCGCGCCGCCGCAGTGTCTTCCCACTGGCTGCCTACAAGCTGTAAAACCACTTTCCCTAAAATATTGTGATCTGGACAAATCCGTCTTTTTCTCTTTTTGTCTTCTGTGACAAATGTCTGAAATCATCAACGCCTCATAACTAAGTACTTTTCTGTCATAGAGGCAGAAGAATGGATGATTTTAAATTTAATATTTTTATGTACTGTAGTATTCTGTCAGATGAATATTTCTGTGGGATCCACTGCTCCGCTTGCCACAAGAAAAACCGACGCTTGCTCGTACTTTGTTCATTAAACGAGAGTGCGACAGGGCGAAGTTAAGGAAAACAGCATTAACCTGGGTCTCGTTCTCTTCTGCTCTATCTCTTATTGACGATGATATTGAACTGAATGTCTCTGGATGTCTGTTTGTGCAATCCGTAATAATTTTTGTAGAAAATCTTCCTCTATCTCGAAGAAGGTCGTAATGCGTGATCATGAAACATGTTCCACATTTCCAGAACCGAACGGAGTCAGTGCTGTAGGCCAATAACTATGTGTGTTTGTTGAAAACACGGTTGACCTGCCCTTTTTTCCTGCCGCTTAGGGCCTTTCGTTGGCCAACTAACTACGAGAAGTTGCTGTTCAAAGAGGAGCTTTGACCAGTACTCCATTCTTCGGCTGCGTATATTCCTGTGTGTGATTTCTGATCTAGGGGTACTAGAAATTTGCGTACAGTAAACGTATCCCATCGCTCACCACATGTAAGTTCTCATAGCTCTGCGTGGTAGTAAGGAACTGGTACGATTGAAAGTGGGCGTTAATGTTAGACTGGAAAAGTTAATTTGAGCTATTGCTTCTTGGATTATTCAATTGTTAGTAAGTTGGCAACACCAGGGATCGTTTCAAAAACAGCAGCATTTTGCAAAAATAAAAGCTCTAAGCACTATGGGACTTAACTTCTGCGGTCATCAGTCCCCTAGAACACACATCCATGCCCGAGGCAGGACTCGAACTTGCGACCATAGCGGTAGCGCGGTTCCAGACTGTAGCTAATAGAACCGCTCGGCCACCCCAGCCGGCAGAATTTTGCACAAAAGCAACAAAATTCAGAGCTTAGCGCTGTGCGGTGAACAGAGGAACGAGTTTATTGGTATAGAGCCTTCCGACAACATACACCCAAAGCGAAAACTATGGGAACGCAAAACTGCATGCGTCTCGGAGGGACATATATTCCTCATCAGATGCCTCCTGTATTACAAGCATGAAGATGTCTACCGCCAACAGGATGAAACGGAAAATTGTATCAACTGCAGAGGCTGATGGTTGTTTCAGTAGACAACATTCTGTCGCCACGATACAATCATCGTCAGTCACTGCAGTGAAGAACTGCAGTACTATGGTGTTAATTTAACGATTAAAATAAACTGACTTGGGAAAGAAAGAATGCAAGTGATGTGACAAAACAATAATTGTCTCGACCTGAAACTACGATATCACCTGTCGGGCTTGAACTGTGACGTATTGGAGTTGTGACGTGGGGCCATCACACGTCTGCGGAGCGTTGGTTTGTTTTCGTTAGGGACGTTTGTATTGTCATCTTATGCTGTGTTTGTAGTCTATATTGGATATGTACATAGTGGTGCAAATTTTGATGGAATGAGCATGTTACTGAATCAACCAGTTTAGTTACCTAAGAGAAAGATGATTTTACGGTGTTCTCCGTTTACGCTCCTAATCAACTACAGTTTAAACGTTATCTTTGGTTGTCTTGGTACACAGTGATTACAACTTATGTGAACTTCGGCACATATTTTTTTCAAAGGTGAGCCAACCTATAATGTAATGAAATTAATAACTTAGCGAATACTAATAGTAATATTACTGATATAAGGAACGCTGACAGATGGACAATAAAGAAAAACGAATGTCTTCAGAAGGTTATGGTAAATGAAGACTGGTTATTCTAACGTAAAGTGTGAAGAACGTGATGTTAGTAATTGAAAGCAATGTACAATGGTGTAGCAGAACTAGTTGAGTTGGGTTGCCTACAGAATGAAGGCGCCAGATCCAGTTTAGCGCGTAACAACTCACACAAAAAGTATTTACGAGTAATTTCAGGGATTTAGCAATTTTCTGTTGAGCTGTATTGATGAACACATGTTACTGCATTTTGTCCATCTCACAATCTAAACCTTTCTGTATCGGTATTGGAGTATTCGTTGTTGTTACCATATTTCGTTAACTTTCGCGATATTTGCTACCTGTACTGGTATTACTTTTTCGCTTTCTATACTGATATTTCTTTTTGTTTTCTGTATTGGTGTCTGGCTTTTAAGTTAGTTCATATATTAATAGAGTGATAATTTCGATACCAGTTGAATTTATCTAATCTGATGCTTTACTTTTGCATTTTCGATGCAGACCTCTGCATGCTATTCTTCATCGTATTCTTGCGGTTGTTTTGTTTTGTATACGCCAGTATTTTTGGGGCTCTGTGGCTTTTACTTGAGAATATAACTCCCCAGATTCCCCTTCAGGCCCAATATTTATTATTTCGAATTTTTAAGTTTCTGAATTAATTTTTATATTTTGGATTTATAGGAACTGTTGAATATGACGTCCTAATCGCCATTTTTAAATCAAAGTTGTGTTGCATCTTGAGGCTAGTGATGATGTTATTTATCAAAGTGGACGGGTGTTATCGAAGGCTCTCGTCTTCCCCAATAATTTACCATACTTGAGACACAGTGCCGTACCCCCGGCCGCGAGAGTCCGCCCCTGTTTGGTCTTAGGAGGGGAGGGGCGCACACAGCGCCAGCTGTCACCTCCACATGAAATCACGCCGGCCACAGCTGTTATTCAGTTTAATAAAGACGTAATGCGTTTTTACGTCGCAGGCTGACAGTTTTTGGACAGGTGAAGTAAATGCATCTGTTAAACGCTCGAGCGATGTGATGTGGTGCTGTAACGACATAACAACACAAGTTTTCACCCCAGATGTAAGCATTCCCGTTATACAGTAGTAGGCAAGCATAAGTTCTCTACATTCTCTAATTTCCTGCAGGCGATATTATCGAGTGCGCTACTGCCAAGGCACCCATGTTGATTAGTTTGATTATGTTTAGAGCGAAGATAACAGAATATCTTGTAGTAGTGAATCCTGTCGTAGGTGATCTGCAGATGAGCAGGATGAAGCCAGTGCATTGTCGACTTGGACTACTCTTACATGGGCTGAGTTACTTACGAGAGTGTATACTGTGGAAAGTCATTTAGACTTCTTATGGGAATTTTGTGGATTGTCGCCGAGAGACGTGTGTGGAACTCTTTTGAAAACGACCAACGTTTATTTCCCGTTTTAATTATAGGACAATGCTACGAAATGTACGAATCTAGTACGATCAGGAAAAACACGTAGTTCGTTAGATGCCAACTGGCGATACATTAGGGTATTATTTTGGTCCCGTCCTGGGTTGAAGAACACACGCTACTAGTCACTGTTACAGAAAGTTATTTAAGTTTAATTACTGTTGGCGATTACTTTGATTTTTGCAGTGTTATGTGTTATGTGATTGTTGTGAATTTTACAAAATGCAGTAGCTTTGTTTTCACAGTTTGGCTTAGGAGGCCAAAAGTTTCCTTGTGAGACGCTCACGGTTTCCCTGAGAGATAGCTACAGAGTATCCGACAATCGCAGTGGAGGAGTGCTCCAAGCTGCAACTGATTTGGAAATTATTGTATAGTTCGACATACTTTGACACTCGACAGCAAGGCCGGCCGGGGTGGACGAGCGGTTCTAGGCGCTACAGTTGGAACCGAGCGATCGCTACGGTCGCAGTTTCAAATCCTGCCTCGGGCATGGTTGTGTGTGATGTCCTTAGGTTAGATAGGTTTAAGTAGTTCTAAGTTCCAGGGGACTGATGACCTTAGCAGTTAAGTCCCATAGTGCTGAGAGCCATTTGAACCATTTTTTTCGACATCAAGACGTCTCAACATTCCATTTATTGTGATGGAAACAGGAACTATTTGCAGTAAAAGTTGTTATATATGACCTAGTTAACGAATAATAACTTACTACGTGTACATAATGTTGTTAAGTAAAAGTGCAATTGTATTTGTTACATGGGAATTTTTCAGATTCTAGTAAAATAATACAAATAAGTGTAGCCATTCTGAAACTAAGACCGTATTTCTGCTCATAAATCCAACAAAGGAATGTTCTCAAGCTGTACTGGAGCGTTCTCATATAACGAGTTCTGACAGCTGCCATCTAATAACTTTGTGTGGAATTCACCTGAAACACCGTAAAAAGGCTAAAGTATCGTAATATGAATAACTACACCAGCAACAGAGATGTTCAAAAACTTTCACGAATTAGTAATTACAGCCAGGAGATTTATCGATTTGCCTTGTGTTAATCCCCACTTATGGGTGAACCATGATTTTGGTTTTATTTCAGATACTTCACTGCACATTCAAATGGCCGTAGTAACACTCTCATAGAATTTAAACTTTCGCTTAAGTTTTCTTCAGATTTCATTTTTATTTCCTTTCATTATCCTTCAGTTAATGTAAACCAACCGTTCACAAATTTAGCTAACTTTTACATCATCGGAATATGAGATACCTATGTTCGTCCATCCATTTAACAAGAGGGTCGTCAGTACCTTTAAATTCTACGGCTTCTTGCGCTGTGTTATATTAACGTCACCAGTTTCCACTTTTGATGTAACAGATCAGAGTCCTCCCGATAGGATCGTCTACTCCCATGTAATGTTAGCAAACAGGGGGAATCGGTGAAGTTTTATTCCTAGGGGATCTGAATATCATGTAGCCCACATATGTTTCTAGTGGGGCTTATTAAATTTAAATTGTATCGAATGAAGAATAAGCTAAAATGCATCAGCTTATTTGTTGTGGTGGCAATATATTTAGAAAATACGTTACAATGGTACATACCAGCAATCTACTGAACGAAATCACAAGAATAAGCAAATTCAGGAGGTGTGTACCTAACTTTTTCGTAACTGTTAGGATGAGAGTTATTGAAATGTACTAGTCACAGTGCTGTTCAAGGTAGAATAAAAGTGTGTGGAGTTGGAGACGATGTATGCTTGTATTCAGCAGTAGACGGTTTTGCTATCACATTATTCTGGAAAAAAAGATATTCCGGTCTGGCAGACCTTAAGCACAGTGTAACCAAGTACACTCTGAAAGTTATTTAGAAAACTTTGACGAATACAATTCACATTACTATTCCATTATCGTACTGCATAACACCGAGACATCTTAAAAAGAAAAATTATTTGTTTCCCCTTATTTTGTTTCCATATCTGCAAACTATCAATTGCAGTACCCAACTACCTATTAATTTTGTATTATGTCACCTTATTCTAGTCTTTTGTGCTGTAGACCGTGAGTTGTAACCTGCCATTTCCATTTTTTATGTATTCCTTCTACTGTTAGCAGCTACTATGAACTATATTGTGCTTTATCATAGAGACTAGAAAATACTCCTTCTTTCACTACTGAATTTACATGTGTGTACCAAACTTTTTCGCCTAAAGGTACTAGGCATTTCAGAAGTCTATAATGTACATTATATTTCTAATCAGTTTTTATCTACGCATAATGTAAGCTGCAACTAACTAAAAATGGTCCAAATATTAACAATGTTATCATGAAATCATTACTGGGTTTAAGTCACACGTCCTGATTTCTTCATATTTACTATGCAACAAACATTCTCTGTATCACTTTTGCTTCTATTGTGACTGCGTTATTATTTCACACAAAAGTCCTTAGAAACATGTAAAGTAAGTAACTTATCATTGTTATCTAACGAAGTACGTTAAAATTCCCCAAATATTATTAAACTATTTCATTATTTTTGAGGCAGCATTCCTGTGTCAATTTCTTCGGGTTGAAGTTAACTGTACAGCCATCAATATTGCGTAATACTTTAGACTGTGACAAAATCCTAGCGTCAAGGTGATCCAGACTTATGTGCTGCGCATCTGGCTCATGTCGTACCCCCATAAATCTCCCAAACGACTCTTCTTTAGTTTTGGTGAAATAAATAAAAAATGAAATAAAAACGTGCCCTCTGCAACAGCATTTTCCTCTGCAACATTAGCCCCAAAAGTAAATTTTAACGTCATTACAAATCATAGTGCATAAGGGCCAAAGTATAAATAGCAGCGGTGATGAGCTCTCTCTGAATTCTCAGTCGATCTTAAGGCACCATTAATTTCTTTGTTTACTCGTTTGAGGTTACATCCACATGCAAATCAATTGTTGTTTGCCAATGCAGTTCATGGAATTGCGACATCAGTTTGATTTCACTAAGCGTGCTTCTGTTATAAGCAGCATCTGAGTTTGTTTACATACCTACTACTTCATAAACAGATACACAGATAAGCCAGAATGTTATGGCCGCCGATCTACTGTCGATATAAATCCGTTCAGGCGATATCAGAGACACATGGCGAGGAATGACTGCCAGTCAAACAAACGTACGGTGCATGTTGTATATCACAAGGGCAAGAGCGTGATGGAATGGAGTGTGTTGAGTGGTTCGATGAACACAGTCCCGATATCCAGTTGATGTGTTGGCTCTCCCGTCTCGACACATCTAAACCCGATAGAAGACATCTGGGCATGTGGCGTCAGAGCTCATGGCACCCCTCCCCGGAATTTACGGATTTAGGTGACTTGTGTGTGCAGATATGATGCCAGCTGCGTCTGATGGCTTCAGATGTTGATTACCTTTTAGTTCCTGCGTGTGTAGGGCCATATTACTTGTGGCTCACTGTGTTGAATAGTAGATGTTGGGATTATAGAGACTACTTTGTTGTCCTTAGGAGCAGTGATTTTGTAGTCACACTAGTCTTTTGAGTGTTATCATTAATGTCATTGATTTTCCTACTCTTTTTAGAATTATACTTAGTGTCAATGATATTTCTGTTAAACGTAGTTGGCAAATGTTAATGTTGCACAAAACAGTTTCTTCCATTTCCATCGACAGAGAGGTAATGACAGATGCAGCTCGCATCGGGGACAGACTCGAACGAGTTTTATTCCGAAGAACCTTCCATTTGTTTCCATTAATCTACTAAGAGGAAGCACCGAAATGTAGATCTTGTTGGTCGGAAGAGAATATGAACCACAGGCAACCCCAATGCGAGTCGTCTACACTACCACAACGCCGCCTGTTGCAAATAAAACAAATAACGAGACTTGTTATATCATCAATCCAAAGGTTTATTCGATTGGTAACTGTGGTTTCAGCTGGTATTGGCCGCGGTATCGCGGTCGCACATTTTAGCAGCCAGACGGTCTTCTCCAGACGTCGCGTTGGTGGCCACGCGTCAACACATTCAGCGTCTGGCATGGCGGCTCTCAAGAGCTGCGCGGTGTGATGTACAGACCTCCTAGGTGGCCGCGGAGGACACCGGAGTGATCTGCCGACAAATATAAATTTCAAAATTATAAACGTCGCCCTATTATGGTGAGTTGATATAACATCTGCAAAGGAAAGTGCTAAATTATCGTAGGACCACATGTTAATAAATGGTCATTTTCTGTATCCATAGAAGGGATGTTTCTATCGCGCCAACTCATGAACCCTAGAATACTAATTATCGCAAACATGAAAATTACCTACAGTGAATGTTTGCCTATTTACTCCTCCCGGGGTGTTATCTATTGTGGTGAAATGATCTACTAAGTTATTGCATCATGATGGTAGATAGTTGTTACAAGGATCAGAATATTTGTGAGTTAGTCGATATCTCACGCAGACGCATGTATTATCCTCACCTGAACTATATTCATTAAGGAACGGAGAGAATTGTGACTGTTGCTAAATCCATCCATACCAAAATAGTAGAATTTCTTTAAACAAGTTGTGTAAATGTTCAGTTCAAATTCGGAGAGCTTCAAGGATAAATACGGGATAGAAAAATAAACGATCATGCAGCATAAGAAATGGGATTAAAATACCAAGTATAATCGTGGGAGGCTGAAGGTGAAAGTGCGCTGAGAACTTGATAACTGTTATGGGCGGGAGGGGACGTGGGAAAACGTTTTCTGAAAGGCTCTCCCTCATCTGAAAGTGTAGGCAACGGTATTGTATGTACCATTGATTCTTGAGTTTAAGTATATCCTACCAATACTAGAGCTAAAAGATACATATGCTGCGAAAGGCTTTTGTATCTGATCTGAGTTCACAATTGGTATAAAAGAACAGCAGACTATGGGTACCGAGAAAGTTTATGGGACGACCAAAGAATTTTGTAGCCATGGTGATATATCTAAACTGACAGCATTTCAGTTATATTAAAAATCGTAAAACTCTATACTCGAATAATATCTTGAAGATTCCCCTTCTGAAGGGAGCTACCATGTGATCATGAAACGAGAAATACACTTAGAAACCAAAATCTGTTGTCCTTTACACAGATCGAAGTACCACTCACCGTAACAGCACCGCCTTAATCCTCCTCCTGCAGCCGTCTCTGCAGCAACTCCACGAAAAAGCAGTCCAGTGTGAACTGACGCTCCTGTTGGAAAAGATCTTATTACTTTCATGTTATCTGACATGTGAAGTGATTCACAATTTGCGCTAGTTCCTGTCATGTAAAAGTATAACGAATTGTAACATTTATCACAAATTAGCACGATTCAGGTATCGAAATTAAGAATATAGTAATTCAATTTAGTATCCAACTAACACAATTCGTTTCACGTCTCAGATACAATTAATACTAACAACTAACTAATATCCCATTATCTTTAACATCTTCTGTGTACGACTGGTTAATGATGTGCTTCTGAGGTTATGCCGTGTTGTTGTTCCTGCTTTACGGTCAACATTTCAACAAGTGACCGAGCCATCTTCTTCAGGTCGTGTGACGTTCCCTGACTGGTTTGGGTCCAAGCAGCGAGAACACATTAGTGCAAAGTTCGCAGCGCATGAAGTTGATCGCTGCTGGGACGTCCGTCGAAGTAATGTGCACAAAATGAACACAACAATTCGGCCTAATACCCGGAAGCAGACCAGTAACTAGTACCATCTTCGAGAGTAAGTTATCATGTCATGAGAAAACGAGAAATTCACTTTGAAACCAAATGCTACTATTCCTGATACTGTTCGCATTTATACTAACCGGAGCAGGACGGACTTCTTTCTCTTCCTGCAGCCGCTTCTGCAGAATCTCCTCAAAAAAGGCGTCCAAAATGAACTGACGCTCCTGTTGGAAAAGAACTTATATGTTTTATGTCATCCAACACGTGCAGTAATCCAAAATTAATACTAGTTTCTATCATATAAAAGTGTTACGAAGTGTTACATTTGTCATAAATTGAGCAGTGTACAGGTATCAGTATTTAATATCTTGTAACTCAATTTAATATCCAAGAAACACCAGTCGTTTGATGTCTCAGCAACAATTAATACCAACAAATATCGAATATCCCATTATCTTTAACATTTTTCTGGGCACGACTGGTTAATGATGTGCTTCTTAGGTTATGCCGTGTTGTTGATCCTGCTTTATGGTCAGCATTTCAGTAACTGACCGACCCATCTTCTTCAGGTCGTGCGACGTTCCCTGACTGGTTTGAGTCCAAGCAGCGAGAACACATTAGTGCAAAGTTCGCAGCACATGAAGTTGATCGCTGGGACGTCCGTCGAAGTAATGTGCACAAAATGAACACAACAATTCGGCCTAACACCCGGAAGCAGACCAGTTTCTAGTATCATATTCGAGAGTAAGTTTTCATGTAGTGATAAAACGAGAAATTCACTTTGAAACCAAATGCTACTATTCCTACTACTTTGTAATTTACACTCACCGAAACAGAAAGGACTTCTTTCTCTTCCTGCAGCCGCTTCTGGATTATCTCCTCAAAAAACGAGTCCAGGGTGAACTGACGCTCCTGTAACGAAAAGAACTTATTGGTTTGATTAGTCGTAGAGCATGCTTGGTAATTCAGAGATAGCGCTAGTTCTTTACATGTACATGTGTTACAAATTCTTACATTTATTTCGAATTTTTGGCCTAGAGGCAGTGATAGTCAGTATTCACTGACTATCTGTAGTATCAGCTAGAAATCTGTTCTTCCGACATTCACTATCATTATCCTACGTATTATGAGTTGAACTGGAATTACAGAGGCCTACAATGTAACTTCTTGAGCCACGGTCTTTTTATTACGAGCTCCTCCTCGTTCTTTGTCTGTAAAGAAAATTAAATGGGACTGTAACAAGATTTGCTAACAGTTCCTGTTAATCTGTTCTCTGACTACACTGTACATTTCCTTTGGTCAGTCTCATATTAAACACGGTCAGCAGGTAACTGGTTGGGCAACCAGATGGTCTGCAATGTCGTCTTCAACCAGTCGATCGCGTTGGCAGCATATTTAGTGCGCCTCTGCCCCTAGAATATTTTTGACCATAATTCTTTTCAAATGGAGAGGGATGTGACCTTTCTCAAGCATCTCACATAGTTATTTGCTCAGTGTTAACGAAGACCACACCCAATTTACCGGAAAGATAAATGGTTAGAATCAACTGTCCATGTCTGGGGTCAGTGTTAAGTTTAATATGCTTCAATACAATTGTCAGAATTGTTTAAACAGCATTCAGGTTCGATTATCAACATTAGCTTACCTAATGCGACAAGTCTGGATATATTGTGGTAATAACACGGAGGAGAGGATCAAGGGCCAGTGGGATCCAGGGGAAAGAGCCAGCATAATGCAGCAAAGGAGCCCTGCAGGGAACACAGCGAGAGACACAGTGTGAGGCTTCCCTGCAGGTCAGAGAATATACGACTCTGACATGCTAAAGGCTTTTTCTAAGGGCATCATACTCAAGTTTTAGAATGACGACTATTGTGAACTGTTGAGTGACTAGCACATCCCACTTCGCTCCAGTGATCAACAAATCCATCCATCCATCAGTGACATTCATTGCCGCCGGTATTTTGTATCTGATCGTGATCCAGAAGAGCAGTATGCTAACCACATGCTCCTCCATACAGTGACGTCTATCGTCTGACGATGAAGAGGCGGTCGATCGGTACCTTTGGAACTTCAGAGGAATGATTGGACGGAGTTAGGTAGTTTGGTGGTATTTTATATAAACCTCACAATCACCACTCGTGCAGAGATGCCTATCTAAGACGTGTTTTTTACAATGACGTCTCACATGGGATGTTTATAGCAAAAAAATATTCATTTACAGTAAATCGTGACAGTCTGACCACGTTATGTACAATCAGTTAGCTCTCAGACTTTACTGCTTTGCGTGCTATGTCACTGCAATATAACGTGGCTCTCCTTTACAGTACCCCGAACAGGGACCAAGTTGTTCTCCAGTAGCAGACCCTCGTCTTTCTCCCCTTCCAAACACCGGGAGAAAAACTTCTTCATGCGGCGGAACATTGCTGTAACGATAACAAACAGCACATTTGGCATGACCAGACCGTGTCTACGAGTAAGGGTTGCAGCAATGCAGAAGATAAAAGCATGAACCAACGATAGGACATACCGTATGTATGTGTAATCGAAAAGGAGCGTTATAGGTGACACCTTTCTATTTGTGAAACTAAGCTATAAATTTGAGAATACATCATTCCAGCAGTTGAACCTTGGCAAAAACTGAGTGAGGATATCTCTCTCTACAAGTCAAGCATTCTCGCAACTTTCTGAAGTTGCATTACATATTAAAAAAATGTACTGGAATGTAAATCAAGGACTGTTTTCCTTTTCCAATTCAGTTCCATTACTAGTAACATTTTGCGAAGTCACAACACACTATTTCGTAATGCTACAGTATTCTGATACTTCTCCACTACATACATAGTCATCTAAAAGCTTGTTCAAAGTTCTAATTGCAGATGTATACTGAAAATAAATACGTGACAAATCAATGGCTCTTGCCTCTTGGTGGGTATAGTCTATATACCTCGCTTCTGAAACAGAGCGTTCGCTACATTCAAAGCTTCTAAAGCTCCCCAAGAACTTGTTCTCGAAACACAAAATCCAACACTATAGCGCCTGAATCAAAATTATAGAATCTTTTACTCAAGAACTCAAGAAACTAATTCGTTTCGATACTTCAACTACTCCAGAGAATACGGAAGTCTTTATTATGCAATGGTCCACCACAGTTAAGCTGATTTTTGTTAGCAAACCCTGCGAACAACGTTAGGCAGCAACCTCGATAACTGCAGAGAACAACGTTGTACTGGAACGTCGATATCAATTTTTTAAACAAGAACTGTAATGAAAATTTTCAGTAATTTGAATCTATGTAAGACCAAATAATCACGTTATAGCACTGACAAATATGCAGCTGAATCTTGATTGCTGAAAACGTCCATACAGTTAATAAACTCCCAAGTGATCTAACAGTTAACAAAACTCAGAGATAGTACTTTAATTTCCTTAAGCAACAGGGAAGTAAGAATCTCATATTATGGTGCCAAGTCAACTCTGTATAACTCTACACAGTTGTAACCAGTTTCCAACGTGTTTTCTTCTTCGCCGACGGAAGATAAGTCTAGCAGGATAACCCTGCAACGATCATAGGCAATATGTAAGTGTAATCGACGAAACAGGAAGATCGGTTACACTGGTTTCATTGTGAAAGTAAAAATTAATGTAAATAGAGACCGCTCCGAGTCTACTACAACAACCACAGAAAACTTTTACTAACAGTCCGATTATATTATTGGAGAAGGCGATAACAAGGTAGACTATTATGGTCGAAAACAAAAATAAAAAATATTTTGTAGCGGAGGCGTTGTGCAGCTTTAATGACTGCTGCAGAAACTGACTGGGTAGAAACCAAAAGTAAAAGTTTATGAAGCTAAGATCAATATCACGAAAAAATCGAATAATATCTTACACAAATTCCTCTAGAATAAACTCAACGGAAATATAACGAAACCACAAAATTTGATGCAAATAATTCGCTCAATCTACACAGATTAAACGAAGACAAGGATACCAATCACACATCCACAAAATAACAACTTAATAGAAAAATAACATGCACAAATTCTTCCAGAATGAACCAAAAGAAAATATACGCTGCACCTATATAGCCCTAACAAAGACAGCAATACCACACATATCCCCATATAACGACATAATCGATAAATAACACACTGGAACTATTCCATAATAAACCAAAAAATTATAAACCCCCCAAAAAACAAAAAAAAGACGCACAAGAAAACTCCATATAACTACGACTTTATCGAAAAGTAACACACACAAGTTCCTCAAGATAAACAGAACGAAAATAAATTCAAAAATTTGGTATCACACTACAAACAAACGTTAACAGGTCAAAAAGTACCATAGAACAAAAAGAATCATACATCAAAAGCGCGAGCCACTGGCAACAACAATAAGAACCATACAAAACAATCGATTTCATATACGCTACCCCTCAGCGGCGTCACATTCGAAAAAATGCAGCCAACTATTAATAAGTTAAAAAATTATGACTAACATTACTACTCGTTCCTCTCAGGACAACTTCTACAATGTACTTAGGTTCACGGCTAACTCCACCGTAGACAATTCTCCCATATTACAAAAATAGCTAAAGAATTGCAACAATCAACATGATAAAAATTATCATTAATCACTTCACTCACAAAAATTTATCTTCTGCTCTTAAGGTAGAGCCTAATCTCACCATCGTATATCGTGCGAAATACAGAAATAAACAGTTAAATATATGTCAGGAAAAAAACAAACAATAATCGCTAAAAGTTTCTCCATTGGTAATACAACCTGTGGCCTCAAGTTACCCCCTCCCCCCAATAAACAACACCATCGTATATCACGACATATTTGCAATAAGCAGTATATTTTACAAACTTTGTAAATTACAATAGTAACTAGCACAAACACAGATAGCATTTAATAACAGACCCCTTACACGCTCTGCAACGTAAAGTCATGACGTCAAGAGGACGTCATGGGTGTAACCACACGGATAGAATCTGAAAGAGCACTTGACGAAGTTGTCACTGTTGAACTAAGCTGTTAATTTGAGAATACATGATGGAAGCACAAGAACTTAAAAAAATTAAGTGTAGAGGTCCAACTCTACAACTAACCACCTGACGTTTGAAACCCCATAAAAAATTAAAACGAAATGCTATTTCACGTTATTACTGTTAAGAACTTCATATTCTGTAATCACACCACACTCCTCCACATGCTTCAATTTTCCAGTACTTCTCCACTAATACACATTCATTTATTAGCTTTTAAGATATTCTTACTCGAGATGACTGTGTATACTCAATAAATATACAAAGGTAAATCAATAGCTCATACCTACTGCGGGTACGATGCAGCTGGCCTCTGAAGCTGGGCGTTCGCTTCGCTGAGAGCTTCTAAAGCTCCTCAAGAACTTTAAAATGTTTCGCTAGATGTGCTCGAAACACAAAATACAACACTGCAAGACTTAATTCACAACAGAAGCTTCGTACACTCAATAACGCGCAGAACGAATTCGTATGAATACTTCGAGTACTCTAGAGAATACGGAAGTAATTGCTAGGCAACAATCCACAATGGTACAAGTGACATGGCATTGTTGTTAGCATACACTGTGATGAACATTAAGTAGCAGCCCCGGAAACTACAGAGCACATGACTATATAGAGACGTCGAAATCCATGATTAAATAAGAACAGCATTTAAATTTTAAACAATTTAAATCTATGTAAGACGAAATAGCCATGTTTTGGGATCGAAAGATATCCAGAAGTATGTAAATAATGAAACCGTCCGAATAGCCTATAGATTCCCATTGGAGTTCTTATTTAGCAGTTCGAGGTGCGTGAGAAGAGTAATGAGACTGACAATACTCTGAGGGATCTGGCCGCGCTGTATTGTCCTACTGCTGTAAAGAACGGTTTGCAATCTCTTCTAGTTGCTGAGTACGCCGTCACATGGTTTTTGAAAGTGCCATCGGGGAAGTTGTGTTTTTGTTGCGTGTTGTAAAAGTGGAAAAGTGTAATTTAGAGCAATGTTATGCCAACAAGTGCTAAACTTGGGGCACCAGCGAGAGTGATCCTCTCAGAATTGAAACAACCCTATGGGGAACATTCCTTATCAGTAGTCCAAGTTTCTGTGTGACACAAATCATTTCTGGAAGGCCGAGAACACGTTGAAGATGGACCTCGTTCGGGGTAGGACTTCACCTTATTAAATCGACGAAAACGTCGAACGTATGCGTTCTCTTGTGACATCAGACCGGTGTGTAAAAATAAAGGTGATGGATGACATGGTTAAACATTTTCAGCATGCATCAAATTTGCATCGGAGTTTTGCACGTGCGAAAGATTTATGTCAAACGGTGCCAAAAAACCTCACAACTGAGCAGGAGGAGAATGGAAGAAACGTGTGCGTTGTCCTCTTGAGACGACTGCCCATG
The DNA here is from genome assembly GCF_021461395.2 of Schistocerca americana. NCBI lineage: Eukaryota > Metazoa > Arthropoda > Insecta > Orthoptera > Acrididae > Schistocerca > Schistocerca americana. The sequence continues at coordinate 546,824,344 of NC_060124.1, read as the reverse complement.
GTCACGAATGGTTCAGTTGTAGAATCACAGGTTATGAATCCTGAATTTCAAATTACGATCCTGAGACCAAGTGCCAAAGTGAGGAGTGGAACACTGTGGAATCCCCTCGACTGAAATGAGCTCGAATCATCAAGTCAAAGGCCGAAGCAAAACTGATTTGCTGTTTTGACAGATTTGCTTTTTTCCATATGGATTTGTTCATCCAGGACAAACCGTCAAACAGCTGTGTTACAACGATGTCCTGGAAAAGCTCAGGAAAGAGGTGAATCGCCGGCCTGAGTAGCCGTGCGGTTCTAGGCGCTACAGTCTGGAACCGGGCGACCGCTACGGTCGCAGGTTCGAATCCTGCCTCGGGCATGGATGTGTGTGACGTCCTTAGGTTAGTCAGGTTTAATTAGTTCTACGTTCTAGGCGTCTGATGACCTTAGAAGTTAAGTCGCATAGTGCTCAGAGCCATTTTTGAAAGAGGTGAATCGAGTAAGATCAAACATTGCAGATTGGACGGCGCATCATGATAACGCCCCATGCCACATGGCCACTTCCATCACGGATATTTTGACTTCAAAAGGCATTCCTGTTGTTCCACAGACCCCCCCCCCCCCTCACCAAATCACAGAAACGTGGTAACTGTGACTTGTTTGTTTTTCCAATTTTGGAAGATGTCTTAAAAGGATTTCGTTTTGGGACTCTGGAGAACATTTAAGAGCATATGACCGACATGGCAAAGGCCCTACCAGTTGAAGGCTTTCTACGCTTCTACCGATACTGAGGAACAACGACTTCGCCGGCCTATAGCTGCCGATGGGAACTAATTTGCAGGAGACATTATTGTCGTTTGAAAGAAATAAAACCTTGGTATATTAGAAATCAGTCTCACTGCTTTTCTCACACGCCTCCTACTCCAAGATATTGATTCACATATCTTGCGTAACAGAAGAGAAAAACTCTTTTGTTAAGCTGCCAGCTTCCCTCGATACGATGCAGTGCACTTGCCAGGAGTTCCAAAACTAAATTTTTCTTCACACACGGAAAAAAATTCCAGCAACACTAATCTCCAGCATCGCAGGGAGTACGTGTGCGTAATTCACAAGAGAGAAAGATTGCTTACACCGTCATGATTGTGGAACTAAGCATTTAATTTGATAATACATGATGCATGGGCACGAACTTCGCCAAAAACAAAGTACAGAAATCTGCCTCTAAAAGTAAACATCCAACCTTTGAAACTGCATAAAAAAGTAAGACAATGTTCTATTTCACACTGCATACCGTTAATAACGGTATGTTCTGAGATGATACCACTCTCCAGCACCCGCATCAATTGTCCAGTTCTTCTCCGCTGTAAACTCAGCCATTTTCAAGTTTATGCGATATTCTAACCGCAAATGATTCTGTATGACAAGTAAATAGGTGGTAGTTAAATCAACGGCTCATACCTCCTGCTGCACAACGCAGCTCGCCTCTGAAGCTGGGCGTTCGCTTTGCTGAAAGCTACTAAAGCTCCTCAAGAACTTTAAAATGTTTCGCTAGATGTGCTCGAAACACAAAATGCAAGACTGCAATACTTAATTCACAACTGAAGCTCCTTACACTCAATAACTCGCAGAACGAATTCGTATGGATACTTCGAGTACTCCAAATAATACGGAAGTAATTGCTACGCAACGGTCCACAACGGTTTACGTGAGATGGCAAAGTTGTTTACATACCCGAGATCCTCCCCTGGTAGCTGTGTGGTCAGCGTGACGAAAGTAATACCTAAAGACCCGTGTTCGATTCACGGCTGTGTCGGGAGATTTTCTCCGCTCAGGGACTGGGTGTTGCGTTGCCCTTATCATCCTTATGTCATCCCCATGGACACGCAAGTTTCCGAAGTGGCGTCAACTCAAAAGACTTGCACCAGTCGAATGGGAGGCCCTAGCCACACGGCATTTCCATTTTATCAGTAAACCGAAATCCCAGTAAAGCAATAACGTTTAGCAACGTGGATATAAATGTTAGACAACCACTGAAACAAAATATTATATAAGTCAATTGTACATTTCAACTTCTCATAAAATAGCATCGAAGCATAACGACGTCGAATGCTGATGCCCTCGATCCCGCTTTTAGTCTGGTATTGAAATGTTATGTCACGCGTAAAAATTGATTCCTTCAGCGCATGTGACTTCCACCAGATTCGACGTCCGTTTGTGTGATTCCACTAATTGTTTCCTAGTGTAGTGGTTTTCTATATTGAAACCTGTTTGTCAAGGGAAGGCCGTAATCATTTACTATTGGTTGCCTTTAACAGTTACACACATTTATTATTAAAGAAGTAGTTCCAGACTCAACAATAAATTAAAAAATACCACGCTATATTAATGAAGGAATAAACGACAGTGTAAGTAATAGTGTTTTCAGTGCGTTACAATTTAGCAAATCACCATAAAATCCTGATACTGATAACGTTTAAAAAGAAAAAAACAAGGCACTGTGATGATGACTGAAGGCCTTACACTCCAAGAGAGACAGTAAATTAAGAATGTTTAAGAACTTGCTGCAATTACAACTTACAGGTATTGAAATATTAAAAGTAATAGCCCACAAACACAGTAGAAGGTATCAGACGCCAGGAATGGCAGAAAATAAGGTTTTAAGGCTTACTGCTAAAACAGAAATATCGAATTAATTTTTCACAGCAAATGACCACAATCATGACTGAAGGCCTTACACGCCAGGAACGGCAATTATACAAAAAATTTAGAAACCTAGTGTAAAACAGCAAATAAAAGCAAAAGTTAATTAAAAGAAACAAGCAATTGACCACGAAACAGGTGAAATAATATGATGGTAATCTTGTAACACAACCCTTACACTGCTAGATTTATTCCAGAGGCGGCCAGAATTATTAACTAGACATACGTAACGTTTTAATGTAGGCATTACAGGGTATGGTAATAAATAATACAGTAATAAAACACAAGGACCAGTCACAGACGATACTCCAGGAAATGACCTCTGAGAAGGTCCGGCAACAGACACTTTCGCGTGCGATGGAACAACACGCCAAAGCCGGAACCGTCGGAGTGCACTACGCCCCCAGAATACTGTGCTCAGAGCGCCCAGAAAGGGAACACAGCCACCAGAGTAGAAGAATCACAAACGGCCTACAATCAAAAAAGCTGTCAAAACTACACACCTTACCGGACAGCAGCGGCAGGACGAGGAAACGTACACTGTTGTTACATACACTAACCCCCAGGGTAGGTAACTGGGGCGTTAGCGGCCACCAGGCAGGAAAAATACCGCTGGTTGAACTTAATTTGTAATAAACTGCACGCAGTAAATAGAAATAAGAAATCGAGGAAAGCTAATCAGATCTGCCTTCCCCAAGCACTCTACTCGCTGCTCTTTGCCTCAGCGACACTACGAGCAGCAACATGAACCCAAGTCACTGGAGAATCACGAGATGTCACAATGGTGGAAGTTTCTCAGCTTGAATTGAAATTTACCCATCTTAAAGCCTGCAGGATCTGGTTTACGATGAGGTCATACACCCTCGTGACCACAGCCCTTCCATCTGGCAGTCCATGAGCGCTGCCAGCGGTCCCGGCGTGTTCTAGCACTGGTCGGACGTGGCTCCTCCTGAGTCCCCAACCGATCAGCCACACTCACACGACACGGAAAAACACCCACGTTGCCCCAAAGATAGGGCAATAAATTACTACATATCGATAACCGCCGCTGCTGCCACTAGCGGACCGGAAACGCTTGTGAAACGAGTGGCGCCAGTCAAGACGAGAAGAAGACAAACAACCTCAACCATGTCAACTAAAGGATACGGTCTGGCCTGCAACGGAGGGTAGAAACCCACAAACAGCACCAACGCGAGCAGCAGCACGGCTCATATACCCTTCGATTAATCTCCTCATCGCGAAAATGGAAGACTTGCCAATGCGACGCATCACATGTCTCATACATATTTTTATTGGCCTCGTCCATGTTTTTTACTACTTTGTTAATACAATCAAATTATAAATTGAACGAGTGTCCTCTTTACACAGGGTGGTCCATTGATAGTGACTGGGTCAAATATCTCAAAAAAATAAGCATCAAACGAAAAAAACTACAAAGAACGAAACTCGTTTAGCTTGAAGGGGGAAACCAGAGGGCGCTATGGTTGGCCCGCTAGATGGCGCTGCCATAGGTCAAACGGATATCAACTGCGTTATTTAAATAGGAACCCCCATTTGTATTACATATTCGTGAAGTACGTAAAGAAGTATGAATGTTTTAGTTGGACCACTTTTTTCGCTTTGTGGTAGATGGCGCTGTAATAGTCGCAAACGAATAAGTACGTGGTATCACGTAACATTCCGCCAGTGCGGACGGTATTTTCTTCGTGATACATTACCCGTGTTAAAATGGACCGTTTACCAACTGTGGAAAACGTCGATATAGCGTCGATGTATGGCTATTGTGATCAAAATGTCCAATGAGCGTGTGCTACGTATGCTGCTCGGTATCCTGGACGACATCATCCAAGTGTCCGGACCATTCGCCGGATAGTTGCGTTATTTAAGGTAACAGGAAGTGTTCAGCCACATGTGTAACGTCAACTACGACCAGCAACAAATTATGAAGCCCAGGTAGGTGTTTTAGCTGCTGTCGCCGCCTAACCGCACATCAGTAGCAGACAAACTGCGCGAGAATCGGGACTCTCAAGAACGTCGGTGTTGAGAATGCTACATCAACATTGATTGCACCCGTACAATATTTCTATGCACCAGGAATTGCATAGCGACGACTTTGAACGTCGTGTACATTTCTGCCACTGGGCACAAGAGATATTACGGGACGATGACAGATTTTTTGCACTCGTTCTATTAAGCGACGAAGAGTCATTCAGCAACAGCGGTAACGTAAACTGGCATAATATGGCCTATTGCGCCATCCCTCCTTACGTACTGTACGAATATGTAATAAAACTGGTGGTTCCTAATTTAAAAAACGCAGTTGACATCCGTTTGACCTATGGCAGCGCCATTTAGCAGGCCAACCATAGGGCCATCTGGTTTCCCCCTTCAAGCTAGAGAAGTTTCGTTGCTTGTAGTTTTTTCGTTTGACGCTTATTTTTTGAGATATTTGGCCCGGTCACGATCAGTGGACCACCATGTATATTTAAATTGAAGTTCTCCTAAAAAGAATCATTTTAAAAGGCGAACTTCAAAATAAGCTAGGCTGGGTTGGAGAACAGAGGTCCAACATGCTGCCTTGAAAGGTACTCTTCCGTTCTGGAACTTTTCCTTGAATCCCCAGGCGGAAGGATACTAGCCGCATGATAAGATGCTGCATAGATTCTCCGTAAGGTCACCAATGCGATGTCGAGGCAGGTGTTGAGGCAATGGAGGGAGGAAGTCTCCTTGTCACCGAGCCCTGCCAGTTGTTTCGACGTCCTAGGCTACCAACTTCAGGTCAAGCTTGATCAGATCACAGCTGGAGCATTTCGCAGGAGCTGGCGTCATACTAAATTACCCACGGAGCTGATGCAAATCGTAACTATAGGTACCTGTCGTTAGATAGGATTAGAAAAGTCTACATTTCAACAACATTGGCTTGTAGCATTATGTTACAATCTGTTAAGCAGAACATCTCCTGCTCACTCTCCATTGCCACCATATGCCTACCGTCATATCACTCAGTTATCCTTTCAAAGCGGACGTTCTACAATACAGTATCGTGCAGTGGAGAGCTTCACTCTTATCACAATGCATGCATATTTCACGTTGGAAAGCAACAAGTAATTTTTAACGTTATCAATGTCAGACGATCTATTTCAGCAACTAATGAAAGTATAAATAGTTTTATCATTTCAAATTTGTTCGGTGGTTCAGAAAGTAAGTATCAGTCTAGGCCACAGGGTTTTATCCGAGGTTGGTCAGAAGCTTTTTTTTTTTTTTTTTTTTACATTTACCGCTTCTTTCAAGTTCGACAATGATTTCTGTTAATATGATAAATGCAAGGTTAGTCTATGGCTTGTATTCCATGTTAAACTGCAGAGCCACCTGTAACAGACTCGCTAAATCAATTAAAAGACTGGAGGAAGCAACACTACCAAACTACTACGGTGTTCGAACCAGCTTCCCTATTGATGATTCGAGTTTTACTATTACATTTATACATTACATCGATTACCCTTGTATACTTCAGTAATATTTTTAAATACATTTGAGTGATTAGCTGAGTATACACTCTTTCCCCTCAGAGCGAAGGAATAAAATTACGCTAAACAAAATTTCCTTCTTTTTAGATTAAATAACACAATGGGATTATGTGTTAGATAATACTCTGGAAAGCATAAATAAAAATTTTATTCCTTATCTTCTTTTTCCTAAAAAACATTAAAACTGACAAACAAAACATACTGTTTTTGTTGTTATGGTTTTCTGTCCGAAGATTAATTTGAAGCTGCTCTCCCCCCCTACCCTCTTATTGCTGCAAAACTACTGTAAATTGCATCCAGAAAAACCGGTTGTTGTCTGAGGTAGGGTCCTATCAACCAATCCCAGATATATCCTGATATAAAACATGTGTGAACAAAATACAATATCTGTCGCCTAAAGGGACACTATATTTTTTTCTCAGATGTCGATGTCCGAAATTTCATGTCATATCTGCCAAAAGGCGGCAGTGTCTGACGACGCAATAAATGCATCAGTTTCTCTTTAAGGGGACCTGGACGTGCACGGGCTGCATTTTCATAGCTCGCTCTCAGTGCACATTACTCTTCATCTACAATGAATAACATTAACGCAAGCTGTATTAGGATATTTATTAAAATATCTCCTACAGTTTCAGAATTACAGTATTTTGCCTAATAGGTGTTTTTATAGTACACTTCCCATTCAGGTACCATTTTCGGTCCATCATCAGTCTAATAGCATTCAGACTGTGACAGACTGCTGTCAACATTCACAGGAACACATTATGCCTCTCGTTTTGTAGTTTTGAGTATATCTGAGGAAATAGGAAAACCCTTATTTTACCACATTATTACTTTGTCTAAAAATACCGCTAAAATTATATACAGAATGACAAACATAGATCATTTCTGCGATGTATTACACACAATACAAAGATGCTAGCCCATTCTTCACTTGAGGGAAACATGGTGAACATGGATGAAACCATTGAGAAGTTATACGTACCTAATGTTCTGAAAACGTAGTTTCGGGAAAATGAGAAAGAATATTCACAGTGTTTTTGACGCATCGTATGCCTCTTTCAGAACATTCCAGCAGCATTATCTTCCTGGCCAGCTGCTTCTTTATCATCTGTAGACTTCTTCAGGGGCCTTTTCCTTACACTGGCTTCCACAGCTTCAACTACTCGCTGACAATCTATGGCAGTCAGAGCAGCTATCCTATTATCTCCTGGCTGGATGCCTAATTTGTCCATTACTTTTATCCTGATGGTTACACCATCATTGAAACACATGACAGCATCCATCGCACTCATTTTGAGTACTGTCCATCCAACAAACACTGTTTTTGGCACTCGTTGCCACACGCAGATGTTGAAACTCTCATTAGGGTTTTGTGTACGGCCATGTAGACATTTGCTGAGTAATTCGGTATCTGAAAGGTCCCTGCATATTGGCTTTACCGTTTCCATGACTGTGGCAGGCAAGAAATGTATATGGTGCTATTCCTTGCCTGTCGCATGAGCGTGGCTGGTTTGCAGACATTTGTTCAAAGAGCGTTTAAGACCAAATCAACAACTGAAAAGTAGATAAAAAATACATTTTTTGAAACGGGATAAAATTGTCTTTCAGATGGTGACAAGAATTGTTTTCGAAAATTTCAGACATTTCAAGTCAACGTCCACTTAACAATTACACATATCAAGTACACTTTTTTAAAAATTTAAGAAAATACGACGTAACAAGAAGGAATTATACCAATGGCGCGGAAATCAGTAGATGTGATGTTCACGTACAGACAAATGAAGGAGTCCCATTTCAAAAACTGAATGGTTTATTCACGAGACAGAGCTACACAAATTGGGCAAGTCTGTAAGAAAATTATCTATGTGTGGCGCTTATGCAAGTAGCTCTACGGCTGGGATTGATTGATAGACTTGTTGTATGTCGTCCAGAGGGATATAGTGCCAAATTCGGTCCAATTGGTGCTATAGATGAGCAAAATTCAGAGTTGTTTGTAGGGCCTTGCCCATGTTGTTGTTGTTGTGGTCTTCAGTCCTGAGACTGGTTTGATGCAGCTCTCCATGCTACTCTATCTTGTGCAAGCTTCTTCGTCTCCCAGTACCTACTGCAGCCTACATCCTTCTGAATCTGCTTAGTGTATTCATCTCTTGGTCTCCCTCTACGATTTTTACCCACCACGCTGCCCTCTAGTACTAAATTGGTGATCCCTTCATGCCTCAGAACATGTCCTACCAACCGAACCCTTCTTCTAGTCAAGTTGTGCCACAAACTCCTCTTCTCCCCAATTCTTTTCAATACCTCCTCATTAGTTATGTGATCTACCCATCTAATCTTCAGCATTCTTCTGTAGCACCACATATCGAAAGCTTCTATTCTCTTTTTGTCTACAATATGTTCCACTTCCATACATGGCTACACTCCATACAAATACCTTTAGAAACTACTTCCTGACACTTAAATCTATACTCGATGTTAACAAATTTCTCTTCTGCAGAAACATTTTCCATGCCATTGTCAGTCTACTTTTTATATCCTCTCTACTTCGACCATCATCAGTTATTTTGCTCTCCAAATAGCAAAACTCCTTTACTACTTGAAGTGTCTCATTTCCTAATCTAATTTCCTCAGCATCACCCGAATTAATTCGACTACATTCCATTATCCTCGTTTTGCTTTTGTTGATGTTCGTCTTACACCCTCCTTTCAAGACACTATCCATTCCGTTCAACTGCTCTTCCAAGTCCTTTGCTGCCTCTGACAGAATTACAATGTCATCGGTGAACATCGAAGTATTTATTTCTTCTCAATGGATTTTAATTCGTACTCCGCATTTTTCTTTTGTTTCCTATACTGCTTGTTCAATATACAGATTGAATAGCATCAAGGATAGGCTACAACTCTGTCTCACTCCCTTCCCAACCACTGCTTCCCTTTCATCTCCCTCGACTCTTATAACTGCCATCTGATTTCTGTACAAATTGTAAATAGCCTTTCGCTCCCTGTATTTTACCTCTGCCACTCTCAGAATTTGAAAGAGAGTATTCCAATCAACAACGTCAAAAGCTTTCTCTAAATATACAAACGCTAGAAACGTAGGTTTGAATTCCCTTCATCTTGCTTCGAAGATAAGTTGTAAGGTCAGTATTGCCTCACGTGTTCCAGTATTTCTACGGAATCCAAACTGATCTTCCCCGACGGTGGCTTCTACCAGTTTTCCATTCGTCTGTAAACAATTCGTGTTAGTATTTTGCAGCTGTGACTTATTAAACTGATAGTTCGGTAATTTTCACATCTGTCAACATCTGCTTTATTTGGGATTGGAATTATTATATTCTTCTTGAAGTCTGAGGGAATTTCGCCTGTCTCATACATCTTCCTCACCAGATGGTAGAGTTTTGTCAGGACTGGCTCTTCCAAGGCTAACAGTAGTTCTAATGGAATGTTGTCTACTCCAGTGGCCTTGTTTCGACTTAGATCTTTCAGTGCTCTGTCAAACTCTTCACGCAGTATCGTATCTTTCATTTCATCTTCACCTGCATCCTCTCCCATTTCCATTATATTGTCCTCAAAAACATCGGCCCTGTATAGACCCTCTATATACTCCGTCCACCTTTTCGCTTTCCCTTCGTTGCTTATAACTGGGTTTCCATCTGATCTCTTGATATTCATGCAAGTGGTTCCCTTTTCTTCAAAAGTTTCTCTAATTTTCCTGTAGGCAGTATCTATCTTACCCCTAGGAAGATAAGCCTCTACATCCTTACATTTGCCCTCTAGCCATCCGTGCTTAGCCATTTCGCACTTCCTGTCGATCTCATTTTTGAAAGATTTCTATTCCTTTTTGCCTGCTTCATTTACTGCATTTTTATATTTTCTCCTTTCATCGATTAAATTCAGTATCTCTTCTGTTACCCAAGGATTTCTACTAGCCTTCGTCTTTTTACCTACTTGATAGTCTGCTGCCTTCACTATTTCATCGCTCAAAGCTACCCATTCTTCTCCTACTGTATTTCTTTCCCCCATTCCTGTCAATTGTTCCCTTATGCTCTGCCTGAAACTCTGTACAACCTCTAGTTCTTTCAGTTTATCCAGATCACATCTCCTTAAATTCCCACCTTTTTGCAGTTTCTTCAGTTTTAATCTACAGTTCATAACCAATAGATTGTGGTCAGAGTCCACATCTGCCCCTGGAAATGTCATACAATTTAAAACCTGGTTCCCAAATCCCTCTCATACCATTATATAATCTATCTGAAACCTTCCAGTATAAAGCCTTCTTTCATGATTCTTGAACGAAGTGTTAGCTATGATTAAGTCACGCTCTGTGCAAAATTCTACCAGACGGCTTCCTCTTTCATTTCTTAGCCCTAATCCCTATTCGTCTACTACGTTTCCTTCTCTTCCTTTTCCTGCTCTCGAATTCCAGTCGCCCATGACTATTAAATTTTCATCTCCCTTCACTAATTCAATAATTTATTTTACCTCATCATATATTTCATCACTTTCTTCATCATCTGCAGAGCTAGTTGGCATATAAACTTGTACTACTGTAGTAGGCGTGAGCTTCGTGTCTATCTTGGCCACAATAATGCGTTCACTATGCTGTTTGTAGTAGCTCACCCGCACTCCTATTTTTTATTCATTATTGAACCTACTCTTGCGTTACACCTATTTGATTTTGTATTTATAACCCTGTATTCACATGACCAAAAGTCTTGTTCCTCCTGCTACCGAACTTCACCAATTCCCACTATATCTAACTTTAACCTATCCATTTCACTTTCTAAATTTTATAACCTACCTGACCGATTAAGGGATCTGACATTCCACGCTCCGATCCGTAGAACGCCAGTTTTCTTTCTCCCGCCCATAGAGCACCAAATGTTCTCAATAGCGGAGAGATCTGAAGACCTTTCTGACCAAGGTAGAGTAAGGCAATCACGAAGACAGTTAGTAGATAACCTTCCAGTGTGCGGGTGGTCATTATCTTGCTGAAATGTAGGTCCAAGATTCCTTGCCATGAAGGGCAAAAATTATTGTCAACGTACCGCTCTGCTGTAAGGGTGCAGCGGATTACTACGGAAGTGGCCTTACTATGAAATGAAATCCGACCCCAAGATATCATATCTGGTTGTCGGACTGTATGGTGGCCAACAGTCACATTGGTAGCCCACTTTTATCTGGGGCGTCTTGAGATACATCGTGGCTGGTCACCGGGGCTCAGCTAGAAGCCAGAATCATCACTGAAGACAATTCTGCTCCAGCCAACGCTCTCCCAGGCCGAATGTACCCAGCACACTGCGAACCATCTTCTGGTTGTACATAGGTCGATGGTAGTCGGCTTAAGGGACGCCATGAAGTCATACTTTCGTCTCTCTAGGTCACCCGTACTTATAAACTCTGTGTTCGGCGATGGTCAGCTCATTTTTGCGAGCATCGTTGAATAGTTGCGTGGTTTCCTATTCATATGTTGATCGATTGGCCTGAAGCAAAGTTTTGAAGCGCGTCTTAATAGCCCTGTACTCATGGAGCCTACGACTGCACTCCGATTGCCCTAGAGTATGTTCGTTCTTCTTCTCGATCGTACCCTTCACCTTAGAGTGGAAAGTTCAAGGCTCTAAGGGATCGTAATCTGATTGTTTACCTTTGTCCTAGGAATATATATGTCCTGTGCTCTTTGCAAGAGTTCAGTTAGTAATTGAGCACCCAAATCTACATGAACGGGAAGCGATTCCATTCTAAATACTCCGAGGTAGACAAATAAGCCATCTCAATCAGATTTAGTGATGCCTAACTCTATTCTGCTTTCCTCAGCTTGTCTTCTGTATCATTGTAATTTCCCTTTTCGACGATAACTGTATTATGGCCACTGGAGCACTTGTCAACTATTAATTTTAGCTGCTGACATGTTAGTAACTACACCAGCTTATTGTTCGAATGTACTCCGCTGGTCTTCCAGATTTAAAACAATGAGCTGTAGTTCATGTATTGCTTCCTTTAGTACATCCTCTCGTTTGTCAGTTTGCCTACTGTCCCACAGAAATGATTATGCATTTGTTGTCATAAGGAGACACGCAACTTGTCTATATGGAGAAACCGCTCTGACTTTACCTATTTAAGGTACGATAGGGTGAGAGTAATGCTTGCTTACTACAACCTACTTTGTCTGCAGTCCTTCACTTCTATTGTGACCCTGTGCTTGTCCAACAGCGTTGCCACTTTGGGTCACACTGTATTTCCATTCGTAACGACCGTGGCAGTCATTCCCTCATCGTGGCCAGTACCTGTTACTATATCCGCACGAAAATGTGGGAGCTCATTCTTTCTACGGTATGGTTCTTGCAAACAAAACATATTAACACTTAGCTGGTCAGTTAGTTTTCGTATTTCAGTCATTGTCAATTTACATCGAGCAGCATTTATCTGTACTATGTTTATCCTTTTACGTGTTTCGACTGCCAACAAAGCCCTTCGGAGAATGAAGGCCTGGTTCAAAGAAAAAGTGTCCAAACCCTTATATAAAATCCACGTATTAATGCTCAGTGTCGAATGGTCCTTTTATTCTCTTAAACGCCTGTCGAAGGAGGCCACATAATTGTTTAAACTCAATGCATATGTTATTTACTCTCAAAAGAATTCTGTGTAGTACATCTGGTGTAGGATACGTAATAGATTTTCCTTTCTGATGCCCACCTCTGAAAATATGTCTTAGAGCAACCTGCAACACACTGGGAGCCTCCAAACTACTTAATAAGACATTCACTTCTAAATTATTATCAGATTTGTATGTGTGTAATTGAAAATCATTTTAGTAGGACTCGAAATATTAGAAATACTTTTTTTGTATTTCATAGTACTACCTGATTTTCACTGCACTTTACTGTTTTGCGATTGTTGTACTCGTTAGTGTTACTAAGGTCACCGCACACTTCTTCAAGCGCAAATGGGGGGAGGGTCTGCAGATGATGTCGAAGCTTCTTGGGTGTCTACTGGTACAGCACATGCGGTGTCAATGTTATCATAACCATCATCATAATCGTAATCATAACATTTGGCGCGAGTTCCTCGTAGATGCGGCGTCGGCCTGGGTCAGGAGAATGCCGTTGCTGGGGTTGCTGCACCGGGAACAGCTCTTCTGTCAGCACCCGCTGCAGCTTGGGTTGATGCAAGTGCTTCACAAATTGTCTCCCCCGAACGAAGTTCACGAACTTCATCTGGTGTGATTTCTCACGTGATGAGCAAGTGCTCTACTCAAAGCAGGATACATCACTGAAGACAGTTATACTCCAGCCAATGCGACTCCACCCCGCGTGTGCCCGACACCACTGACAACATGCTATTAGGTGGGCGTAGGTTAATGGTAGGCGGCGAGGGGGGCGCCGTGAGCTCAGCATCCCTTCTGTGAGCCGCCTTTTGTTAGTCTCAGAGGTCACTGAAGCATTAGTTGCACTTCGGGTTGTTGATAATGGTGTTCGGGAATCTGTGTGTCTCTCTGGCGATTACTCGGTCCTCTCCGTCAGCTCTCTGGGTCGATCGCTTCCTTCTTGACGCTGTGTTCAGCCATGGTTCACCCGTTCCTGCCTGTATTGTCGAATAGTGTCGTTGCTCCTATTCAAATGTCGAGCCAATAGCCGATTACTCCAAGTGCCTTCTTTTAAATGCTGACATCCACATATATTGAGCGAATAGCCGATTATTCCAAAAGCTTTCTTTTGAATGCTGATATGAGCGTTTGGCATCATTGGCCGGGAGACCCCTTACAGGGCAGGTCCAGCCGCCTTGGTGCAGTTCTTATTACATTCGACGCCACATTGGGCGACCTGCGCGCCGTGTGGCGATGAAATGATGAATAAGACAACACAACACCCAGACCCTGAGCAGAGAAAATTTCCGACCCAGCCAGAATTCGAACACGGGCCCCTTAGGACAGCAGTCCATCACGATGACCTTTCAGCTATCGAGGCGCACTAAATGCTGATATCTACATATATTGTTCAGTAACTGGCTGCGAGTATGGTTATGTCCAACTGAGTACACAGAATGAACTTTAGCAAAAGTTTTAAGCCCTCGTATCGACAAGTACCCTGTTTACTGTGTCTGTGCCCAAGTACGTCGATCGCCAAATCCTTTATGAGTATCATCTTGTAACGTTTGCATCACTCCTTCATGGTGCATCATTTTTTGTGTTAGAGTGGTTATTAGACATTAATAACGAAAGATAAACAGAGTTCCTGTGATAAACGTTTGTAATCAAAGATGTGTGATACTAGCCATCTACGAACCATCGAAAATTGTCACTGTTTAATTCATTTTGATAGGCTTGTTTTCAGTTTATCACAATATGGACATGTCATCATTACGAGGGTGGAAAGCATGCAGCTATATCACTTATTAGTGTGTCCGTTCCTCGTCTTTATGACTTCTTGAACTCGGCTGAAGATACTTTCAGTAAGGTTAAAGAATCCACCATAGGCGGAACAAAAACTCTAATTTTCCCAAAATATAGTTCATTGGTGAAAATTGTACACTCGTCTGCGCCAACAATTCAAACACAATTATCACTCAAAAGTGACTAACAGGCTGATTTTGTTTATCCAACAACTCAAATCCACGAACTTTGTCGAATTTTCCACAAAATCATACTCACAAAGTTCCACTGCTGCACAGGGAAACCAAGTTCCACAAGAGTTTACTTTTAATATGTGCACAGTGACGTAGATCCTAGAAAAAACTGAACACAGTCGATGTTCTGCCAAAGTTTGTGAACCAAATTACAACATCCGATCACGAAGACTGGACGTCGATGGTGCTGCAGAGGCAAGGCGGTGTTCTTGAGGAGGCAGCTGGTCGACAGCAGGAAGCGGATGTCCATCCGTACCTCTGGCTCGACGAGAGCTCACTTTTGCACAGCGATGCGCGGGCCTAAATATTGCCGCACAGCTGGATATCGCAGGAACTTTTTCAGGTCACGTGATTCCCGGATGGGTCGTCCAACCTACCCACTCCCTCACCCCCCCTACCCAACACACACAGAGTTCGTGATTTTTATGGCGCTGCTAGAGACACCTATTGGAACAACCGCAGAACTGTTTTCTTGTTTTCTGGTGTAGAGCAGTAGCGTGGGTTGTAGGCAGACCAGGACTTTTTGCGCCAGATGGGGTGTGACCCATACAGGTGGAACGCCGTGACATGCCAGAGATGTGTGAACTTCTGTGTATGACTAACTGCCCATTCTTCAGCTGGAACCGAAACCAGAAACGATAGCATTAGTGCACTTTGAGGTCTGGATATACTTTGAGGTCGGGATTTAAGTCGACTTTCAATCGCATTCCAATGAGTTATTGGTTATAAGTGGAACATGGCGCTGGCCAATCAATTTGTAGGACATTATATAAAATGCCTAAAAAGACAAGTCATTGTAGAATGACAGGAGATACTGGACTCATTTGAAGAAAGAAGGAAATGTGAAAATGCAGCAGAAGAAGCAGCAAACGGGAGACACACATTGTCTGCAAACCTCTATATTTCTTTACTCCGCTGTAGTGGGGATACAAAACACTCGGGCAGTATTCAGGAATTTGTTGCAGTACTGTTCTATATAGAGTCCTCTTTGTAGATGAACTACACTTTCCTAAGACTCTCCCAGTAAGCCGAAGCCACTCCTACTACTGTTCTCATGTGCTCGTTTCACTTCATATCGCTTTACGCCTAGAAATTAATCCCCTTGACTGTGTATACGAAAATTACAGTATTATTTTTTTTTCCTTTCATCTGCATTAAGATATATCTCTTTACATTTAGAGCAAGTTACCCTACAGCACACTAAAAGGAAATTCTAAGCCATCGTATACCCACGTACAGTCACAAAACGACGATACAGTCCTCTTACCTCTTATACTAAAAGGTCACCACAAGCCTTAGCAGACCTCTCCCCACCCTATCCGTTGTTGTCCACAAATCATTGCCTCACAGATGCTGCTTTATGACATGGTGTTTTGTCATCCTTACATAAACAATCATGGTCTCCATATGTTTCCCTACTGTAGACAGTACATTATGCCGTAAAATGTGTTATTCTTCAGCGTCTAAATCTTATTAATTGCAACAATTAGAGCACACCATAACCAATGAAAACACCCCAACTCCGTGACACCAAATCCTTAGTTCTTCATTTTTGGCGATATACAGGGTGAGTCACTAAATATCGCCACCTAGAATAACTCCGAAAGTATGATGGAAGCTGAGATGACTGTGGGACAAAAGATGTATAGGACAACGGGGGCCATAATATGACGTTGATTTTTTTATGCTAGATGGGGTCGCGTCAGAGATAAGAAGGTCAACTTTGTTTCTTTACATGGGATGCTATAGTTTGGTACTTATTATCTGATAGTGGCTATCGAGACGAATCCAATGACGTGTAACAGCGATGGCCGGCCGATGTGGCCGCGCTGTTCTATGCGCTTCAGTCTGCAACCGCGCGACCGCTTATGTCGCAGGTTCGAATCCTGCCTTGCACATGGGTGTGTGTGATGTTCTTAAGTTAGTTAGGTTTAGGTAGTTCTATGTTCTAGGGGACTGATGACCTCAGATGTTAAGTCCCATAGTGCCAAGCGCGATTTTGTAATAGTAATGTATTTGAAGGTCAACGAAGGTGAAAAATTTGGCATGAACGACCAGTTACAGAAGGCATTCGAAGTGATGCCCATTCGTATCAAAGCAATGCTGCAATCTTCTTATCACCGACTGAGTGGTATTCCTTATCACTGCGGATTTATCGAAGCACATGCTGTGACATTCTCTCTCGTATATCGTGCAAACAGTAAATATTCACCGAATATGGCGTAGGCTTCCAAGGTGCCATTGACATGTAAACACCATTCCACGGTTTCGCAATACAACTCTAATGGGAACGGTAAGACTAGTATCGTCGAATCAAGCAAATGTGAATGATGTATTCCTTCGAAGAACAAGTCGATATGATTCTCATTTATGGAGAATGCCAACGAAATTCAGTGAGAGCTAGAGACATTCGCTGAAAGATATCCTCAACGTAGTCACCTTACACGATGTACATTTAAATATGTGTGTGATAAATTGAAAACAACTGGATTTTTAATGCATCGGAAACATATCTGGCAAAGGAAAGTTACTAACGAGGAAACAGAAACTGGTACTCTTGCCACTGTGGTTCGGGAACCTTGAGCTAGTTCGTGTCAAATCGCAAGGGAATCTGGCATGAGCCAGAGTACTGTCGTTCATGCTCTGAATCGCCATAAATATCATCCTTACCATACCATTCTCTACCAAGAATTAACTGGTAGACTGATGCGTCGCATTGAATTCTGCAGATGGCTTAGCTTCAGATTTAAAGGAATGACACATTTATTAATTTGATTTTATTTACTGACGAGGCTACGTTCACGAACAATGGAAATGTTAATTTGCATAACATGCATTACTGACAACTGAAGATCCATGTTGGCTGGGGTAAGTTACAAACCAAACACCGTGGTCGGTGGATGTATGGTGCCGGATTCTGAAGGACAGAATTATAGGCCCCTATTTCATCGAAGGAAATCTTAATGGTAGGAAGTACACCACATTCCTGCAAGAAACATTAGGTCTGTTATTGGAAGAAAGAACAAGGAACAGAATGTGGTATCAACACGATAGGTGTCCGGCACATTTTTCGGTCGTGGCTAGAAATGAGTTGCAGAGCCAATTCCCAGATCGTTGGATTGGACGCGGAGATGTGTCATGGCCGTCTCGTTCGCCACATTTGACGCCTCTGGACTTTTTCTTGTGGGGATTCGTAAAAGACATTGTTTATAAAGAAGTTCCAACTACACCGGAACTCTGGTTAATTTTTATCAGACAGTATACGTCTGAAACAGTGCACCCTCATTTAGTTTATCCCTAATGTTCGATACTGTCGTGTTTAGACATTCTTGCAGAGAAGATATCTCGTAAAGTAAATAGCTAATGGTGTACACCTCATTCGTATCTCAACACCAGTTACTTCAAGTACTAGCAACTAATATCACTAACACGACAAATATTGCTGCCTTCCCTTTCGTTAAGCGCAACTTTCTATTCTCTGCCGATGAAATTCCTCTGTAGACAGTAAAGCAATAAAATTTTTGGGCTTGTGGTTTCGCTGCAGGAGGCCAAGGTTATATAACCACTAAGGCATAGGTATGCCAAAGATGCTGCCTGAGGACTGTGCAAGGGCGATTAATTATAGCGGAGACCACAGTGGGGTGGACAGGAGGAGAAGGGGAGAGTAGTAGATGAAGTAGGTACCTGCAGCCGGCTGCAAGCAGATTCTGCCGCACCTGCTGGATTTCTGCCTTGATGTGCGTTTCTCCACCTGTCTAGTTCCAGGTAGTGGGCGTCTCACTACCTTCACACTCTGGGAACTCACCAGCACAAATTCGTTGCCCTGATTTCGAAGCAGGCACCGTAAACACTGCAAAATCAGCATAACAGCCCATGCATTCAAACTGCTCACAAGGATAATATGCAGAACAATGGAAAAAGTTGAGGATCTGTTATTTGAGGATCACTTGGAGTTTAGGCACGAGAGAGACAGTTCTGACGTTGCGCTTCATGATAGAAGCAAGACATGAGAAAAATTAAGACACATTCATAGGATTTGTCGAACTAGAAAAAGTGATTGACACTCTAAAATGACAAGACAATCGAAATTCTGAACAAAGTAGGAGTAAGGTACGGGACGTGTAATGCACAGTATGTACAAGAACCTAGAGAGAATGGTAAGAATGGAGGAGACATAACGAAATGCTTCAATTAAAAGTGGTGTAAGAGAGGTGATGCTGTCTCTCGCCCATACTACTCACTGTCTACATCGTAGAACCCACGACAGAAATGGAAGAAAGTTTCCAAAGTGTGCTCAAAATTCACAGTAAGAAATTACCACTGATACGATTCGCTGGTGCCATTGCTATCGTTGGTTGAAATGAATTACAGGATCTATTGAATGAAATGAATAGTGTTATGAGTACAGAATAGGTACTGAGAGTAAACTGAAGAGAGACGAAAATAATTAGAAGTAGAAGAGAAACAGAACAGCGAGAAAACATCACAACTTGGGATCAAGAAGTACACGAAGTTATGGAACTTTGTTATCTTGGAAGCAAAACGACCCATCAACCCATCTTGGACGAGGCAAGAAGGACATATAAAGCAGAGTAGCACAGGAAAAGGAGGCGTTCCTGGACAAAGAAATCAACTGGTAACAAACGTATGTCGTAAGTTGAGTACGAAATTAATGAGGATGTACGTTTGTAGCACCGCATGGTACAGAAGTGATTATTTCCTGTGAGGAAACCGAAAACGAAGAGAATCCAAGCGTTCGCGACGTGTGCGATAGAAGAATGTTGGAAAGTAGGTGGACTGATAAGTAATGAGGAAATTCACATCTACATCTATATCTACGCGATTACTCTGCTGTTCACAATGAAGTGCTTGGCAGAGGGTTCAGCGAACCACCTTCAGGCTGTCTCTATACCGTTCCACTCCCGAGCGGCACTCGGGAAAAACGAGCACTTAAATCTTTCTGTGCGAGCCCTGATTTCTCTTGTTTTATCGTCATGATCATTTGTCCCTATGTAAGTTAGTGCCAACAGAATGTTTTCGCAATCGGTGCAGAAAACTGGTGATTGAAATTTCGTGAGGAGATCCCGTCGCAACGAAGAACGCCTTTGTTTTAATAATTTTCATTTCAATTCATCATGTCTGGGCCACTATCTCCCCTATTTCGCGATAATACAAAACGAGCTGCCCTTCTTTGTACTTTTCCGATGTCATACGTCAGTACCACTTGATGCGGATGCCACACCGCACAGCAATACTCCAGAATATGGCGGACAAGCGTGATGTAAGCAATCTCTTCAGTACACCTTTTGCACCTTCCACGTGTTCTGCCAATGAATCGCAGTCTTTGGTTTGCTCTACCCACAATATTATCTATGTGATCGTTCCAATTTAGGTTATTTGTAGTTGCAGGCCCTAAGTGTTTAGTTGAATTTACAACCTTCAAATTCGTGTGACTTATATCGTAATCGAAATTTAGCTGATTTCTTTCAGTACTCAAGTGAATAACTTCACACTTTTCTTTATTCAGGGTCACTTTTCGCACCAGACAGATATCTTATCTAAATCATTTTGAAAGTCGCTTTGATCATCTGATAACTTTACAAGAGGTAAATGACAGCATCAACTGCAAACAGTCTAAGTAGGCTACTCAAATTGTCTCCTATGCGGTTAATATAGATCAGGAACAATAGAGGGCCTATAACACTTCCTTGTGGAACGCCGGATATTACTCCTGTTTTACTCGATGACTTTCCGTCTATTACTACGAACAGTGACCTTTCTGACAGGAAATTACGAATTCAGGCGCACAACTGAGGCGATACTCCGTAGGCAAGCAGTTTGGTTAGAAGACGCTTGTGAGGAACGGTGTCGAAAGCCTTCTGGAAATCTAAAAGTATGGAACCAATTGACATCCCCTATCGATAGCACTTATTACTTCATGAGTGTAAAGAGCTAGTAGTGTTTCAAAAGAACGATATTTTCTGAATCCGTGCTGACTATGTGTCAATAAATCGTTTTCTTTGAGGTACTTCATAATGTTCGAATACAGTATATGTTCCAAAACCCTACTCCAAATCGACGTTAGTGATATATGTCTGTAATTCAGCGGATTACTCCTACTCCCCTTTATGGGTATTGGTGTGACTTGAGGAATTTTCCAGTCTTTAGGTACGGATCTTCCTGTGAGCGAGTGGTTGTATATAATTGCTACATATGGTGCTATTTTATCAGCATACTCTGAGAGGAACCTGACTGGTATACAATCCGGACCGAAGGGCTTGCCTTTATTAAGTGATTTAAGCTGCTTTGTTTCACCGAGGATATCTACTTCTATGTTGCTCATCTTGTCAGTTGCTCTTGATTGAAACTCAGGAATATTTACTTCGTCTTCTTTGGTGAAGGAGTTTCGGAAAACCGTATTTATTAATCCTGCTTTAGTGGCACTATCATCAGTGACTTCACCGTTGTTTTCGCGCAGTGAAGGTATTGATTGCGTCATGCCACTGGTGTTCTTTATGTATGACCAGAATATCTTTTCGTTTTCTGCCAGATTTCGAGACATAATTTCGTTGTGGAAATTATTAAAAGCATCTCGCATTGAAGTAGGCGCCATATTTCGAACTTCTGTAAAACTTTGCCAATCTTGGGGACTTTTAGTTGTTTTAAATTTGGCATGCTTTTTTCGTTGCTTCTGCAATAACGATCTGACCCATTTTGTGTACCATGGGGGATCAATACCATCACTTATTATTTTACGTGGTGTATATCTCTTAATTGCTGTCGATACTATCTCTTTGAAAACATTCGCCACATTTTCTATACTGACACGATCAGATCGGAAGGAGTGAAGACTGTCTCTTCAAAAGGTGTTAGTGCATTTTTATCAGCTTTTTTAAACAGATATACTGTGCGTTTCTTTTTCTCCGCAAAATTGAGGAGGAAAGTAACATAAGGAAAACGACGTTTCGAGGCATAAGGAAACAAATTCCATGGTGCTAATACAACAAATAATTGAGAATATGTGCCGGATATGTTTCTCTGAGATGAAGAGATTGGTACAAGAGAAGAAATCGCGGTGAGCCTCCACAAACCAGTCAGTAGAATGATGGAAAATGGAAAAAGAAGATAACTGGTACGAGCTTAGGACTCCACGAGTTTTTTCAGTTTCAGTAAAAACTGCTGCATAAATTAAATTACTGAAATCAATACGATGTAAAAGGTTTAATCTTTAAAGTGGGCATGTTCGCTCTCAGTTCAACGAATATATCGGACCACAGCAACCTGTCGCTTGTACCTAATGGGAATGAAGAATTCAAAGCCGAGACGTACTATGACGTTATTACTAAAGTTTCATCCTACATCAGTTAAAATAATGCATTCTCAAAGTTTTAACGATTTTCAATGTTTTTACTGCCATGGACACAAATTATGGCAGCTCCTGAAGAAAAAAACTGCTTTTCGAGTTGTTTTGGAGTTCGCTAACGATTTTCGTGGAAAGAATTATTGAATTTAGCTCTACACCTGGTATATTAGTTCAGATTACGGTGACCAACAGATGAGAAAGCAAGCGGTGTTTTCGACACAATGTAGGAAAACAAAAACGAGTTCCTTTACGTCACTGAATACGAAAAATTGAAGGAGGGTAACTATTTAACAGCGTACGTCAGCTAGCAGATATTAGTAAAACAGAACCGCAAAAGAGATGTCGTGATGGTCAGCACGTTTCGTGACAATGCATTGCATGAAGTAAACGCAAATTTTTTTTGCATCTGTGGTAAATATATGAGACGCGTGGCTAGAAGTAGATCACAGTTGCAAAACTATCAAGTGGACAGGAGCAGCCTGAAAAAAGTTTTCAGACCATCACAGACGTTAAGTGCGGGGTTGTTTTCCAGTTATCTTGTATTAGGTGACCTTGACTGATAGTTGTGCATTTTATTATTCCACAAGTATTAAGACAAAAGTACCATAAACTGCTATTGTTTCCAAAAATAATTTTATTTTGCAGGTCTTAATAAAAAGAAGAAAGGTAGCAAATAGATTTAACCCTTCCCTATTACAGAAACTAATTCTTCAAGTCTAGTTAACGAGAAAACTGAAAATGGAATAGATCGACATAAGAAAAACAAAAGTGAAAAGTGGAAGATTTGGCGGAAACATATCCCATGAAGGAAAACTATAAACTGCTACTCGAAAAAGCAAGGCTTACAAATTACTTTAATGTTTTGAATCTCTGCATATTAGTCTAATTTATTAGACACAGTTCCTGAGTTTTCGTCAGTCAGTCAGTCGGCAGTTGATGGTTGGAGTGCTGACTCATTATCTGAGTATCCAGTTATGCTGGCAACTGATGTGATATATATAAGGATCATATCAACCTATACCACATCAACAACAGCCTGAAGATGGCACATTGAAGCGCTGAAACTGGTTGTAACAAAATAAAATAAAATCATAAGGACGGCTGTAGGTGTTTTATTTTGTCGCAATAGTAAACGGCCGTCTTCCCAGAGACCTCCTGCCAATAGCATGGACATACAAAAACAATATTCCGCATGTCGTTAGCCATGTGTCTACATCCTGTCCTCGGACATCCATTATGTATAATGGCGTTCGTTGGACACATTTTACTTTAAACTCGCTTGCCCGGTGTCGGCGGATAAACACGATACTACAGTGGCTACGTTATTCCGAATTACAGTGAAAAATTCCCTCGGACATGCATGCATGTCCTAAGGAACAGGCACTTCGACGACTACAGCCGTTATGAAATACAAGAAATTTATTCACAGTTGCGAATATGGACAACCATCAGCTGTATAATAGAATGACGACAGTGAAAGCCTCTGCCTGACCGGAACAAAAACCGGATTTCCGGCTTATCGCGAGCGGTCACCTTATCGTTTGACTATCCGATCAGAACTCATGGCCAGGCCCGAACTACGATAGATCGTGAGCCACATGTCTAAATCCTGTACCCGTACGTTAACTATGTACGCGGGTCAGTCAATAATTAAGGAGACAAAATGGTCTGGGGAAAAACTGTTAGTAGGGCAAGTTTGATACTTTCGTGGCTATGAGTTGGTATCATTAGGATGAGTCCTGATCTGCTGATGTATAAAAATTGTTTTGTTTATAACGCTAAAAATAAACTTTTTATTTTCTCCAGACCAATTTATCTGTTTTATCATTGAATGACCCTCGAATATTCCCATACAGAGGAGGCATTTTCCTAGAAAGACAGCTGCTCCGTGCTGGCGGATAAATGCAATACTGCAGTGCTTGTGTAATCCCCAATTACGATGCAAAGTTCCTTCGGACAAGCACGCATCCATGTCCGAAGATACACGAAATACATTTGCAGTATATTCTCGGCAACAAATAGGTTCAATGGCTGTCTGGACGTCAAGATGTACTCACATCAAATACTCGTTTCCTTATTGAAGCAGTACAATCTATTACAACCATGTAAACATGATCCCTTAATCGGAACAGCATTACGAGCTAATATAGGAAGAACGTAACGGGCTGCTGGTAATAAGCTCCTGATTCGGCTACATACCTAGCTGTAATAGAAATAATGAAAGTAGATCCATGGCACGATAGACAGAAGATATATACTTGCATAGCTCTGAGCCCACGTGATCCCATCGTTTGACAGAACCTTACAAACCACGAAATTGTCAGCGGAATTTGAGGGAAACTGTAACGTCTACATCTGCACTTAAGCTACATTATATTGTGTGGCAGAGGGTAGTTATGGTATATACATAACTTTTTAATAATCCTACCTGATAATGGTCCGACTGATGAACAATACTCAAAAAATTCCGAACGAGTCTTTTGAAAACCACTTCTCTTGTGGATAAGTTAGTTCCCTTCGGATTGTTCCAGGATATCTTAGATACTCCTCTGCTTCTCTATGACAATTTTTTAATTGGTCTTGCCTCTTTAGTCCATATATGACAGCTATTCTGAGGTATTTTCCGGTTGTTATTGTATCCAATATTTTATTGCCAAACTCGTAACCTATGCACGTGCAGGACATTACATTTATTTACTTGCAGTGTCAACTAGACCAATCGTGAACTGTTTGCATGTCTTCCCGCATTTCGATACGGTTGTCTGTTGTTGCAACCTTCCTGTAGACAACAGCTTCGTCTGACAACCGCCCCGGACAGCTTACGACGTTATCCTCTACGTCATTTACATACAGAGAATTGCAAACATTAATAGCCCTGTAGAGCTCCACTGGGCTACATCTATCGATTTTTTCCCTTTAAGTTACAGCTCTTATTACTGTTTGCTAGAACGTCCTGAAACCAGCCATTTGATCTGCTACTCGATAAGCTTTTATCAATGGCGTTTCGCGCAGATTTTTTTAGGGGATCACTGGAAGGTTGTCTACAAAGTTTCAAATGACTAAAACACATGGTTTAATAATTGTAAAAAAGAACTACTCTACGGAAATACATTTACTTTACGATTGACTTTGTCTCGAATAATCCATACTCCACTCATTAAGATCAGAGATTCTGTCAGTGAAGCATTCATTCAATTCATTGAATTCTACAATGCTGTTGACAATGACCTTCTCGATTGAGAGCGCTGCTACTGCTCTTAGCAGCTGCTGACTCACAGCACGAAGCAGAAAACCTTCAGGTCCGCGTCAGACGATGTCGCCGGTATGCTAACAGTCACTTTCAGGAGATTCGTTGTCTGACTACAATATTTCTGCAAATCATTTAAGAATAGGGATTCCAGAAATTTCTAAACGCATTCCTCGTGTTTGATATCAGAACTTTTGTTCTCAGTTTATTGCCTTCAAGGATGGGATTTATTTTGCAAGACGCCTGTAGCAATGTTTGCAGAAAGTGACCTGCGTACAACACACACTTTTCGGAATTAAATAAATTTGCAGCTACGACATATCTGGTAAATTAAAAGCTTTCGGCAACTTGAGTGACAATGTTATCCCACACAGCTTTCGAAAAAGCCGTTATTTAATTCATTTTCCTGTCCATATCTCTGTGCAAGCTGCAGCAGCTCTCTGCATGTGGAAATCATGTCAGATACGTTAGCTCGATTATATTATTGCAGTCTTCTACCCCTTGTTGTACACACAGTGGCTCAACTATTCATTTTTGTAATTGGCTGTACAATGCTGCATGATTGTAAATACAGACAACCAAAATTGAAATGCTGGTGCCTCCATTTCAGACGTTGCACTGTTGCTGAAATAATTATAGTGGTTTGTCGAAATGGAATCTCAGTTTTCTCCAGGCATTCTACAAGTCACTATTTTCATACACAACTTGCACAGTTCTTGATTTAAAATTCCACCTGGAGTAGGAAACATGGCAGACTTTCTTACTCAGTATATCAATTACACACTGTGAAGAATGTAGGAAAAACTAAGAATCTCACTAAAGTCTACGAAATATCTTGTAACGTCCCTATTTACCTCTCTGCATAGGTTAAAATCAGATCCTGCGTTTCGGCATAAAAGTGAACTACATAGACATGTTCAAAATGTTTATTCAGAAGAGTCTGTGCACCTGAAAGACTACCACTCGTGACACCTGTGCAATTGTAGCTCTGAGAAATAACTATACTCTGATTTCTCCAAGTGATTATCCTAAAGTTTTTGAACTCTGTTCGCGAGGTGTCTTGAATGTCAAAGACCTTGCTACAGATATCACGTTAGAGGAAACATATCTGACTGTTATGATAAAAAGTGAAATTGTTGAAATCTCATTGTCGTACCTGTGCTTACTGGTACAGAATCAGTGACAGCAATTTTCTTTTTTGCTCTGACATAGTAAACATCCATCATACAAGAAAAAATAAAATTTTGAGTACGTTTACATGTGCCTTTGAAAACAGCAGCCTTCTAAAGATGATCGTTACTTTCAGTATCATGTCCAGCAGTGAAACCTAAATGAAATCTAGATGACGTTGGGAAATTCCTGGATTTGATGAGTTCCTGCATCCATAATTTCCAAGAAGTGCAAGCTCAGAAACACAATAAACTACAACAGATCACAGAGTGTGTAACGATTTTGGCGAATCTGATCATTGTGCCTAGAACCTGTGTATCGGGAGAATGACTGATGCATGCACAGTGACAGATGGTCTGGAAGCGTGTTCATTCGGGTACGTAGTTCCAATTTTCATCCACCAGAGAACAGTAGTGCACAGACACATTCAAGAAACAGGTCAAGAGCACGTTTTTCGAATTATTCTGTTTATTTCCTGAAGCCCTTTTGTTTATTTATCTCTGTACAGTTTTGTATATGCTTTTAGTAGTGTCAGTGATGCGCGAATGTGGTCTAAAGTAAACATGTAGATCACTGCTCTACTGAAGGACGTTGTACGATGGGGAATTTTTTAACATAATATGTCAAGTCAGTTTATGGTAAAAGGAAAGCTAATTCGAGTGCAAATGAAAATAGTTAATAACTTAAAGTATAAACAAAATATCAGAATGCTAAATATTTATTTCGGGAAAAAGTACAGTTCGAAAGCATGTTATTTGTTGATTGGTTGGTCATGAAAAGCGCAGACTAACAAGAGAGAATAATGTTTTTCTATTGGCCTTAAAGAAAACTGACCAATCAGAACAGAGTATTCTTCGTTCCTCATTTCTCTTGGAGATACAGAAAGCTTTCAGCAGTCTAGAGTACTCGGAGCACAACATTTCAATGGTACGGTCGTTTGTCGAAAGAGCTCCGAAGTAAGTTATAATTTGCCGGTTATCGTTGTGCTACACTCCTCAAAAGTGCTTTAAGGTGAAGGCAATGTGCTTTTTAGAATGTACGGATTTTTAAGCAATTTACTGTATGAGAAAAGACAGTAATTCCTCGTGGCATATTGAGCAGATTGGTGACTAAAAACTTGCGTGCATTAGACACCGAAAACTTAATAGCATGGCGAGCATTTCCATTTAAGAACAATCCGTGCTTAGTGCTTAGTAGATTTCATGAAATACGTTAAGATAAACTTGCTAACGTGAATGAAAGTATTTTACGCATACTGTGTTAAGATTAGCACGGTGTTAGAAGTGTACGTATACAATATCAGTGATAAGAATATAGCAAAGTTTTGCCAGTACTTCCACCTTTCACTCGAAATTAAGACCTTTTCCCGATTCTTGAAATAGTTACGTAGTATGCTGCCCTGTGCGAATTGAAATACCGTAGGATTCTGCTCGGCTTTCATACCGCCGATCTGCTGCAGTGAGTTCACTGGTAGCTGCAGATAAAGGACGGAAGGAGCCGCGCCGCCGGAGTGTCTTCCCATTGGCTGCCTACAAGCTCTATCTAGTTGCTGTGTAAAACCACTTTCCCTAAAATGTTGTGATCTGGACAAATCCGTCTTTTTTTCTTTTTGTCTTCTGTGACAAATGTATGAAATCATCAACGCCTCATAACTAAGTACTTTTCTGTCATAGAGGGAGAAGAATGGATGATTTTAAATTTAAAATTTTTATGTACTGTAGTATTCTGTCAGATGAATATTTCTGTGGGATCCACTGCTCCGCTTGCCACAAGACGAACCGACGCTTGCTCGTACTTTGTTCACTAAACGAGAGTGCGACGGGGCGAAGTGAAGGAAAACAGCATTAACCTGGGTCTCGTTCTCTTCTGCTCTTATCTCTTATTGACGATGATATTGAACTGAATGTCTCTGGATGTCTGTTTGTGCAATCCGTAATGATTTTTGTAGAAAATCTTCCTCGATCTCGAACAAGGTCGTAATGCGTGATCATAAAACATGTTCCACATTTCCAGAACCGAAGGGAGTCAGTGATATAGGCCAATAACAATGTGTGTTTGTTGAAAACGCGGTTGACCTGCCCTTTTTTCCAGCCGCTTAGGTGCTTTCGTTGGCCAACTAACTACGAGAAGTTGCTGTTCAAAGAGGAGCTATGACCAGTACTCCATTCTTCGGCTGCGTATATTCCTGTGTGTGATTTCTGTCCTATAGGTACTAGAAATTTGCGTACAGTAAACGTATCCCATGGCTCACCACATGTAAGTTCTCATAGCTCTGCGTGGTAGTAAGGAACTGGTGCGATTGAAAGTGGGCATTAATGTTAAACTGGAAAAGTTAATTTGAGCTATTGCTTCTTGGATTATTCACTTGTTAGTAAGTTGGCAACACCAGGGATCGTTTCAAAAACAGCAGCATTTTGCAAAAAAAAAAAGAGGCTCTGAGCACAATGGGACTTAACTTCGGTGGTCATCAGTCCCCTAGAACACACATCCATGCCCGAGGCAGGATTCGAACTTGTGACCATAGCGGTAGCGCGGTTCCAGACTGTAGCTAATAGAACCGCTCAGCCACCCCAGCCGGCAGAATTTTGCACAAAAGCCTTCCGACAACATACACCCAAAGCGAAAACTATGGGAACGGCAAAACTGCATGCGTCTCGGAGGGACATATATTCCTCATCAGATGCCTCCCGTATTACAAGCATGGAGTTATCTACCGCCAACAGGATGAAACGGAAAAGTGTATCAACTGCAGAGGCTCATGGTTGTTTCAGTAGACAACATTCTGTCGGCATGATACAATCATCGTCAGTCACGGCAGTGCAGAACTGCAGTACTATGGCGTTAATTTAACGAGTAAAATAAACTGACTTGGGAAAGACAGAATGCAAGTGATGTGACAAAACAGTAATTGTCTCGACCTGAAACTATGATATCACCTGTCGGGCTTGAAATGTGACGTATTGGTGTTGTGGCGGGTGACGTCACACGTGTGCGGAGCGTTGGTTTGTCTTCGTTAGGGACGTTTGTATTGTCACCTTATGCTGTGTTTGTAGTCTATATTGGATATGTACATAGTGGTGCAAATTTTGATGGAATGAGCATGTTACTGGATCAACCAGTTTAGTTACTTAAGAGAAAGATGTGTTTACGGCGTTCTCTGCTTACGCTCCTAATCAACTAGAGTTTAAACGTTATCTTTGGTTGTCTTGGTAACGTGAGTACACAGTGATTACAACTTATGTGAACTTCGGCACATATTTTATCAAAGGTGGGCCAACCTGTAATGTAATGAAATTAATAACTTAGCGAATACTAATTGTAATATTACTGAAATAAGGAACGCTGATAGTTCGACAATAAAGAAAAACGAATGTCTTCAGAAGGTTATGGTAAATGAAGCCTGGTTATTCTAACGTAAAGTGTGAAGAATGTGATGTTAGTAATTGAAAGGAATGTACAAAGATGTAGCAGAACTAGTTGAGTTGGGTTGCCTTCAGAATGAAGTCGCTAGATCCAGTTTAGCGCGTAACAACTCACACAAAAAGTATTTACGAGTAATTTCAGGGATTTTGCAATTTTCTGTTGAGCTGTATTTGTGAACATATGTTACTGCATTTTGTCCATCTCGCAATTTAAACCTTTCTGTATCGGTATTGGAGTATTCGTTGTTGTTACCATATTTCGTTAACTTTCGCGGTATTTGCTACTTGTACTGGTATTACTTTTTCGCTCTCTATACTGATATATCTTTTTGTTTTCTGTATTAGTGTCTGGCTTTTAAGTTAGTTTATATTTATAGAGTGATATCTTCGATACCAGATGAATTTATCTAATTTGATGCTTTACTTTTGCATTTTCGATGCAGACCTCTGCATGCTATTCTTCATCGTATTCTTCCGGTTGTTTTGTTTTGTATACGCCAGTATTTTTGGGGCTCTGTAGCTTTTACATGAGAATATAACTCCCCAAATTCCCCTTCAGGCCCAATATTTATTATTTCGAATTTTTAAGTTTCTGAATTGATTTTTATATTTTGGTTTTATAGGAACTGTTGAATATGGCGTCCTAATCGCCATTTTTAAATCAAAGTTGTGTTGCATCTTGAGGCTAGTGATGATGTTATTTATCAAAGTGGACGGGTGTTATCGTAGGCTCTCGTCTTCCCCAATAATTCACCATACTTGAGACACAGTGCCGTACCCCCGGCCGCGAGAGTTCGCCCCTGTTTGGTCTTAGGAGGGGAGGGGCGCGCACAGCGCCGGCTGTCACCTCCACATGAAGTCACGTAATGCGTTTTTACGTCGCAGGCTGACAGTTATTGGACGGGTGAAGTAATTGCATCGGTTAAACGCTCGAGCGATGTGATGTGGTGCTGTAACGACATAACAACACAAGTTTTCGCCCCAGATGTAAGCATTCCCGTTATACAGTAGTAGGCAAGCATAAGTTCTCTACAGTCTGTAATTTCCTGCAGGCGATTTTATCGAGTGCGCTACTGCCAAGGCACCCATGTTGATTAGTTTGATTCTGTCTAGAGCGAAGATAACAGAATATCTTGTAGTAGTGAATCCTGTCGTAGGTGTTCTACAGATGAGCAGGATGAAGCCAGAGCATTGTCGACTTGGACTACTCTTACATGGGCTGAGTTACTTACGAGAGTGTATACTGTGGAAAGTCATTTTGACTTCTTATGGGAATTTTGTGCATTGTCACCGGGAGACGTGTGTGGAACTCTTTAAAAAACGACCAACGTTTATTTCCCGGTTTAATTATAGGACTATTCGACGAAATGTACGAAACTAGTACGATCAGGAAAAACACGTAGTTCGTTAGATGCCAACTGACGATACATCAGGGTATTATTTTGGTCCCGTCCTGGGTTAAAGAACACACGCTACTAGTCACTGTTATAGAAAGTTATCTAAGTACAATTACTGTTGGCGATTACTTTGATTTTGCAGTGTTATGTGTTATTTGATTGTTGTCAATTTTACAAAATGCAGTAGCTTTGTTTTCACAGTTTGGCTTAGGAGGCCAAAAGTTTCTTTGTGAGACGCTTACGGTTTCTCTGAGAGATAGCTACAGAGTATCCGACAATCGCAGAGGAAGAGTGCTCCAAGCTGCAACTGATTTGGAAATTATTGTATAGTGCGAAAAACTTTCACACTCGACAGCAAGGCCGGCCGGGGTGGCCGAGCGGTTCTAGGCGCTACAGTTGGAACCGAGCGACCGCTACGGTCGCAGTTTCAAATCCTGCCTCGGGCATGGTTGTGTGTGATGTCCTTAGGTTAGATAGGTTTAAGTAGTTCTAAGTTCCAGGGGACTGATGACCTTAGCAGTTAAGTCCCATAGTGCTGAGAGCCATTTGAACCATTTTTTTCGACATCAAGACGTCTCAACATTCCATTTATTGTGATGGAAACAGGAACTATTTGCAGGAAAAGTAGTTATATATGACCTAGTTAACGAATAATAACTTACTACGTGTACATAGTGTTGTTAAGTAAAAGTGCAACAGTATTAGCTACATGGGACCTTTTCAGATTCTAGTAAAATAATACAAATAAGTGTAGACATTCTGAAACTAAGACCGTATTTGAGCTCATAAATCCAACAAAGAAAGGTTCTTAATCAGCACTGGAGCGTTCTCATATAACGAGTTCTGACAGCTGCCATTTAACAACTTTGTGTCGAATTCACCTGGAACACCGAAAAAAGGGTAAAGTATTGTTATATAAATAACTACACCAGCAACACAGATGTTCAAAACTTTCACTAATTAGTAATTAAATTCAGGAGATTTATCGATTTGCCTTGTGTTAATCCCCACTTATGAGTTAACCATAACTTTGGTTTTATTTCAGATACTTCACTGCACATTCAAATGGCCGTAGTAACACTCTCATAGAATTTAAACTTTCGCTTAAGTTTTCTTCAGATTTCATTTTTATTTCGTTTCATTATCCTTCAGTTAATGTAAATCAACCGTTCACATATTTAGCTAACTTTTACATCTTCGGAATATGAGATACCTATTTTCGTCCATCCATTTAACAAATGGGTCGTCCAGTACCTTTAAATTGTATGGCTTTGTGCGCTGTGTTATATTAACGTCACCAGTTTCCACTTTTGATGTAACAGATCAGAGTGCTCCCAATAGGTTCGTCAACTCCCATGTAATGTTAGCAAACAGGGGAGATCGGTGAAGTTTTATTCCTAGCGGACCTGAATAAGCTAAATTGCATCAGCTTATCTGTTGTGGTGGCAATATATTTAGAAAATGCGTTAAAATGGTACATACCAGCAATCAACTGAACGAAATCACAAGAATAAACAAATTCAGGAGGTGTGTACCTAACTTTTTCGTAACTATTAGGATGTGAGTTATTGAAATGTACAAGTCACAGTGCTGTTCAAGGTAGAATGAAAGTGTGTGGAGTTGGAGACGATGTATGCTTGTATTCAGCAGTAGACGGTTATGCTATCACATTATTATGGAAAAAAAGATATTCCGGTCTGGCAGACCTTAAGCACAATGTAACCAAGAACATTCTGAAAGTTACTTAGAAAACTGTTACGAATACAATTCACATTACTATTCCATTATCGTACTGCATAACACCGAGACATCTTAAAAAGAAAAATTATTTGTTTCGCCTTATTTTGTTTCCATATCTATAAACTATCAAGTGCAGTACCGAACTACCTATTAATTTTACTTTATGTCACCTTATCCTAGTCTTTTGTGCTGTAGGCCGTGAGTTGTTACCTGCCATTTCCATTTCACTAAGCGTGCTTCTGTAATAAGCAGCATCTGAGTTTGTTTACATACCTACTACTTCATAAACAGATACACAGATAAGCCAGAAAGTTATGGCCGCCGATCTACTGTCGATATAAATCCGTTCAGGCGAGGAATGACTGCCAGTCAAACAAACGTACGGTGCATGTTGTATATCACAAGGGCAAGAGCGTGATGGAATGGAGTGTGTTGAGTGCTTCAATGAACACAGTCCCAATTTCCAGTTGATGTGTTGGCTCTCCCGTCTCGACACATCTAAACCCGATCGAAGACATCTGGGCATGTGGCGTCAGAGCTCGTGGCACCCCTCCCCGGAATTTACGGATTTAGGTGACTTGTGTGTGCAGATGTGATGCCAGCTCCGTCTAAGGGGTTCAAATGTTGATTACCTTTTAGTTCCTGCGTGTGTAGGGCCATATTACTTGTGGCTCACTGTGTTGAATAGTAGATGTCGGGATTATGGAGACTACTTTGTTGTCCTTAGGAGCAGTGATTTTGTAGTCACTCTAGTCTTTTGAGTGTTATCATTAATGTAATTGATTTTCCTACTCTTTTTAGAATTATAGCTAGTGTCAATGATATTTCTGTTAAACGTAGATGGCAAATGTTAATGTTGCACTAAACAGTTTCTTCCATTTCCATCGACGGAGAGGTAATGACAGATGCAGCTCGCATCGGGGACAGACTCGAACGAGTTTTATTCCGGAGAACCTTCCATTTGTTTCCATTAATCTACTATGAGGAACCACCGAAATGTAGTTCTTGTTGGTCGGAAGAGAATATGAACCACAGTCAACTCCAATGCGAGCCGTCTACATTACCACAACGCCGCCTGTTGCAAATAAAACAAATAACTAGACTTGTTATATTATCAATCCAAAGGTTTATTCGATTGGTAACTGTGGTTTCAAGTGGTATTGGCCGCGGTATCGCGGTCGCACATTTTAGCAGCCAGACGGTCTTCTCCAGACGTCGCGTTGGTGGTCACGCGTCAACACATTCAGCGTCTGGCATGGCGGCTCTCAAGAGCTGCGCGGTGTGATGTACAGACCTCCAAGATGAGCGCGGAGGACACCGGAGTGATTTGCGACAAATATAAATTTCAAAATTATAAACGTCGCCCTATTATGGTGAGTTGATATAACATCTGTAAAGGAAAGTGGTAAATTATCGTAGGACCACATGCTAATAAATGGTCAGTTTCTGTATCCATAGAAGGGATGTTTCTATCGCGCCAACTCAAGAACCCTAGAATACTAATTATCGGAAATATGAAAATTACCGACAGTGAATGTTTGCCTATTTACTCCTCCCGGAGTGTTATCTATTGTGGTGAATTGATCTACTAAATTATTGCATCAGATGGTAGATAGTTGTTACAAGGATCAGAATATTTGTGAGTTAGTCAATATCTCACGCAGACGCATGTATTATCCTCACCTGAACTATATTCATTATGGAACGGAGAGAATTGTGACTGTTGCTAAATCCATCCTTACCAAAATAGTAGAGTTTCTTAAAACAAGTTGTGTAAATGTTCAGTTCAAATTCGGAGAGCTTCAAGGATAAATATGGGACAGAAAGGTAAACGATCATGCAGCATAAGAAATGGGATTAAAATACCAAGTATAATCGTGGGAGGCTGAAGGTGAAACTTCGCTGAGAACTTGATAACTGTTATGGCCGGGAGTGGACATAGGAGAACGTTATCTGAAAGGCTCTCCGTCATCTGAAAGTGTAGGCAACGGTATTGTATGTACCATTGATTCTTGAGTTTAAGTATATCCTACCAACACTAGAGCTAAAAGATACGTATGCCGCGAAAGGATTTTGTATCTGATCAGAGTTTACAATTGGTATACAAGAACAGCAGACTATAGGTACCGAGAAAGTTTACGGGTAGACCATAGAATTTTGTAGCCATGGTGATATATCTAAACTGACACCATTTCAGTTATATTAAAAATCGTAGAAATATACTCGAATAATATCTTGAAGATTCCCCTTCTGAAGGGAGCTACCATGTGATCATGAAATGAGAAATACTCTTAGAAACCAAAATCAGTTGTCCTTTACACAGATCGAAGTACCACTCACCGTAACAGCACCGCCTTAATCCTCCTCCTGCAGTCGTCTCTGCAGCAACTCCACGAAAAAGGCGTCCAGTGTGAACTGACGCTCCTGTTGGAAAAGATCTTATTACTTTCATGTTATCTAACACGCGAAGTGATTCACAATTTGTGCTATTTCCTGTCATATACAAGTATAACGAATTGAAACATTTACCACAAATTCGCACGGTTCAGGTATCGAAATTAAGAATATAGTAATTCAATTTAGTATCCAACTAACACAATTCGTTTCACATCTCAGATACTATTAATACTAACAAGTAACTAATATCCCATTATCTTTAACATTTTTCTGGGCACGACTGGTTAATGATGTGCTTCTGAGGTTATGCCGTGTTGTTGTTCCCGCTTTACGGTCAACATTTCAGTAACTGACCGACCCATCTTCTTCAGGTCGTGTGACGTTCCCTGACTGGTATGAGTCCAAGCAGCGTGAACACATTAGTGCAAAGTTCGCAGCACATGAAGTTGATCGCTGGGACGTCCGTCGAAGTAATGTGCACAAAATGAACACAACAATTTGGCCTAATACCCGGAAGCAGACCAGTTTCTAGTATCATATTCGAGAGTAAGTATTCATGTAGTGATAAAACGATAAATTCACATTGAAACCAAATGCTACTATTCCTACTACTTTGTAATTTACACTCACCGAAACAGAAACGACTTCTTTCTCTTCCTGCAGCCGCTTCTGCATTATCTCCTCAAAAAACAAGTCCAGGGTGAACTGATGCTCCTGTAAGGAAAAGAACTTATTAGTTTGATTAGTCGTAGAGTATGCTTGGTAATTCAGAGATAGCGCTAGTTCTTTACATGTACATGTGTTACAAATTCTGCAATGTCGTCTTCAACCAGTCGATCGCGTTGGCAGCATATTTAGTGCGCCTCTTCCCCAGATTATTTTTCACCATAATTCTTTACAACTGGAGAGGGATGTTACCTTTCTCAAGCATCTCACATAGTTATTTGCTCAGTATTAACAAATAGCACACCCAATTTACCGGAGTGATAAATGGTTAGAATCAACTGTCCATGTCTGAGGTCAGTGTTAAGTTTAATGGGCTTCAATACAATTGTCAGAATTGTTTAAACAGCATTCAGGTTCGATTATCAACATTAGCTTACCTAATGCGACAAGTCCGGATATATTGTGGTAATAACACGGAGGAGAGGATCTAGGGCCAGTGGGATCCAGGGGAGAGGGCCAGCA
Source organism: Schistocerca americana (assembly GCF_021461395.2). Classification (NCBI taxonomy): domain Eukaryota; kingdom Metazoa; phylum Arthropoda; class Insecta; order Orthoptera; family Acrididae; genus Schistocerca; species Schistocerca americana. The sequence goes on along the minus strand of NC_060124.1, from coordinate 546,787,593 downwards.
TAATGCAGCAAAGGAGTCCTGCAGGGAACATGGCGAGAGACACAGTGTGATGCTACCCTGTGGGTCACAGAATATACGACTCTGACATGCTAAAGGCTTTTTCTAAGGGCTTCATACTCATGCTAAACGACCACTATATCTGTGGCGCATGTAGTATTAGAATTCCTATAGTCCATATTTTACGGCGCTTTATCTTTTGATGCGAAGGCAGAAGTAAGTTTGGAAGAAGTCTCAAGCTCTTTGTTTTACTTGAAGTCAAGACCACTATGGCAAATTTTAAAAATTTTATGTAGGTCTGGAGATAAGCTCAAGTTTTAGAATGACGACTATTGTGAACTGTTGAGTGACTAGCACATCTCACTTCGCTCCAGTGATCAACAAATCCATCCATCCATCAGTGACATTCATTGCCGCCGGTATTTTGTATCTGATCACGATCCTGAAGAGCAGTATGCTAACCACATGCTCCTCCATACAGTGACGTCTATCGTCTGACGATGACGAGGCAGTCGATCGGTACCTTTGGAACTTCAGAGGAATGATTCGACGGAGTTAGGTAGTTAGGTGGTATTTTATATAATCGTCACAATCATCACTCGTGCAGAGATGCCTATCTAAGACGTGTTATTTGCAATGACGTGTCACATGGGATGTTTATAGCAAAAAAATATTCATTTACTGTAAATCGTGACAGTCTGTAATATCAACTGACCACGTAACGTACAATCAGTTAGCTCTCAGACTTTACTGCTTTGCGTGCTATGTCACTGCAATATAACGTGGCTCACCTCTACAGTACCCCGAACAGCGACCAAGTTGTTCTCCAGTCGCAGACCCTCGTCTTTCTCCCCTCCCAAACACCGGGAGAAAAACTTCTTCATGCGGCGGAACATTGCTGTAACGATAACAAACAGCACATTAGACATGACCAGACCGTGTCTACGAGTAAGTTTTGCAGCAATGTCTCACAACTCGATCGCAAGGAAAGCCTGTAGCCGTGACGACATGTCTGTAACCTTAGCTTTTGTAAAATAGCAACTGCTTGTATCAAAAACGACATGTACAGTCTATATAATTGATTGAGCTTATACATTTGTTACTAGTCAAGAATTAGTTACTTTAATTTTGTGTCAGTAATTCGTAGAGCATGAATCAAAACAATAATAGTTATTTGAAGTTTAGCAATCGCGTGTTCATTAGGTGGTACTTTTACTCTGAAGAGAATAAATTTGTTTTAATAGCAACTAGCTGAAGGCTTATCTATTAGACTAAATTTAATTAGCAAGTCATTACAATACTACAATAGTTTCAGATATACACCTGCTTCGCCGGCCGGTGTGGCCGTGCGGTTCTAGGCGCTTCAGTCTGTAACCGCGTGACCGCTACGATCACAGGTTCGAATCCTGCCTCGGACATGCATGTGTGTGATGTCCTTAGGTTAGTTAGGTTTAAGTAGTTCTAAGTTCTAGGGGACTGATGACCACCGATGTTAAGTCCCATAGTGCTCGGAGCCATTTGAACCATTTTTTATACAGCTACTTCAGATATTATAACTTCAGATTCTGTCAACTATTACAGCATGATATGCGGAATATCTTCCCCTGGGGCAGGAACAAGAATTTGTTTTTTATGTGTGTTGGTGGTAGGGTGAAGTTACTAAATAATAAACTACGCTACAATCTGATGGCTATACCTTCCGCGGTATATGACGAGAATACGATTTTTACTGCTATCCATATTACCGAGTCAGTATATTCTCTCAGGGCTGCACTGTCCCTTCTTTGTGTCAGTCATCGAGAACCCTACATCTAAATTACACTTCATTGCCATGTGAGCTAAACAGTAAAGTGTACGACGTAATAACTATATCTGTAGTTGACATTTACCCACCGGTTTCTACATGAAGAAAACTTAAAAATAGCTTATAAACAGCTAATAGGTTTAACATTCGACAGTGCTCCAAGTTATTAACTGTACTTCCTTAAGTGACAGGAAAAGATAATAATTTTGCTACAAATCAATGTCGACTCAGTATGACACTACACAGCCGGAACCTGTTTACGACTTTTCATTTTCACCGACGGCAGAAGATAAAAGCATGAACCAACGATAGGACATACCGTATGTATGTGTAATCGAAATGGAGAGTGATAGGTGACACCATTCTATTTGTGAAACTAAGCTATAAATTTGAGAATACATGATTCCAGCAGTTGAACATTGGCAAAAACTCAGTGAGGATATCTCTCTCTACAAGTCAAGCATTTTCGCAACTTTCTAAAGTTGCATTACATATTAAAAAAATGTACTGGAATGTAAATCAAGGACTGTTTTCCTTTTCCAATTCAGTTCCATTACTAGTAACATTTTGCGAAGTCACATCACACTATTTCGTAATGCTACAGTATTCTGATACTTCTCCACTACATACATAGTCATCTAAAAGCTTGTTCAAAGTTCTAATTGCAGATGTATACTGAAAATAAATACGTGACAAATCAATGGCTCTTGCCTCTTGGTGGGTATAGTCTATATACCTCGCTTCTGAAACAGAGCGTTCGCTTCATTCAAAGCTTCTAAAGCTCCCCAAGAACTTGTTCTCGAAACACAAAATCCAACACTATAAGGCCTGAATCAAAATTATAGAATCTTTTACTCAAGAACTCAAGAAACTAATTCGTTTCGATACTTCAACTACTCCAGAGAATACGGAAATCATTATTATGCAATGGTCCACCACAGTTAAGCTGATTTTTGTTAGCAAACCCTGCGATCAACATTAGGCAGCAACCTCGATAACTGCAGAGAACAACGTTGTACTGGAACGTCGATATCAATTTTTTAAACAAGAACTGTAATGAAAATTTTCAGTAATTTGAATCTATGTAAGACGAAATAATCACGTTATAGCACTGACAAATATGCAGCTGAATCTTGATTGCTGAAAACGTCCATACAGTTAATAAACTCCCAAGTGATCTAACAGTTAACAAAACTCAGAGATAGTGCTTTAATTTCCTTAAGCAACAGGGAAGTAAGAATCTCATATTATGGTGACAAGTCAATTCTGTATTACTCTACACAGTTGTAACCAGTTTCCAACGTGTTTACTTCTTCGCAGACGGAAGATAAGTCTAGCAGTGTAACCCTGCAGCGATCATAGGCAATATGTAAGTGTAATCGACGAAACAGGAAGGTCGGTTACACTGTTTTCTTGTGAAAGTAAAAATTAATGTATCTAGAGACCGCTCCGAGTCTACCACAACAATCACAGATAAATTTTACTAACAGTCCGATTATATTATTGGAGAAGGCGATAACGAGATAGACTATTACGGTCGAAAACAAAAATAAAAAATATTTTGTAGCGGCGGCGTTGTGCAGCTTTAATGAAAGTTAACAACTGTATTGTGCAATAGACAGCTACGACGGTACGTTTCATTAGGGACCATCGAATTTGGTCTAACATCAGACCATAATCGATCCCGAAAACCTTCTCAGCTATGCTTTCACGTATATTGCAATAGCAGTTATCAAACGTAGATAGCTTGACCATTGGTATTATCTGTATAGACATTACATTGGTAAAAATGTCTATGAAGTTAAATGGACGTAATGGACATGGCAAGTTAATGTCAATCACGGAACACTGTACATCCGGAATTGCTATTCCTTTTACGCAAGTTTATAGTTGAGATCGTTTTTAAGCTTGATGATGGTCTGATCTTCGACCGAAACATACATTCTCTCATAAAATGTATCGTTATAGCTGTGATTGCATAATGCAGTTCTTTCGAAGAGCATATAAAATGAAAGTAACGTCACTGCTGCAGAAACTGACTGGGCAGAAACAAAATGTAAAAGTTTATAAAGCTAAGATCAATATAACGAAAAAATCGAATAATATCTTACACAAATTCCTCTAGAATAAACTCAACGGAAATATAACGAAAACACAAAATTTGATTCCAATAATTCGCTTAATCTACACAGATTGAACGAAGACAAGGATACCAATCACACATCCACGAAATAACAACATAATAGAATAATAACATGCACAAATTCTTCCAGAATCAACCAAAAGAAAATGTATGCTGCACCTATATAGCCCTAACAAAGACAGCAATACCACACACATCCACATAAAACGACATAATCGATCAATAACACACTGGAACTATTCCATAATAAACCAAAAAACTGTAAACCCCCAAACAAAAAAAAAGAAAAGACGCACAAGAAAACTCCATATAACTACGACTTTATCGAAAAATAACACACACAAATTCCTCAAGAACAAACAGAACGAAAATAAATTCAAAAATTTGGTATCACACTGCAAACGAACGTTAACAGGTCAAAAAGTTCCATAGAACAAAAAGAATCATACATCACAAGCGCGAGACACTGGCAACAACAATAAGAACCCTACAAAACAATCGATTTCATATACGCTACCCCTCAGCGGCGTCACATTCGAAAAAAACAGCCAACTATTAATAAGTTAAAAAATTATGACTAACATTACTACTCGTTCCTCTCAGGACAACTTCTACAATGTACTTAGGTTCACGGCTAACAGCACCATAGACAATTCTCCCATATTACAAAAATAGCTAAAGAATTGCAACAATCAACATGATAAAAATTATCATTAATCACTTCACTCACAAAAATTTATCTTCTGCTCTTAAGGTACTGCCTAACCTCACCATCGTATATCGTGCGAAATACAGAAAAAAACAGTTAAATATACGTCAGAAAAAAAAGAAACATTAATCGCTAATAGTTTCTCCATTGATAATATAACCTGTGGCTTCAAGTTACCCCCTCCCCCCAATAAACAACACCATCGTATATCACGACACATTTGCAATAAAGAGCATATTTTACAAACTTTGTAAAATACAATAGTAACTAACACAAACACAGATAGCATTTAATAACAGACCGCTTACACGCTCTGTAACGTAAAGTCATGACGTCAAGAGGACGTCATGGGTGAAACCACATGGATAGAAAAGAAAGAGCACTTGACAAAGTTGTCACTGTTGAACTAAGCTGTTAATTTGCGAATACGTGATGAAAGCACATAAACTTAAAAAATTAAGTGTAGAGGTTTAACTCTACAAGTAACCACCTGACGTTTGAAACCCCATAAAAAATTAAAACGAAATGCTATTTCACGTTATTACTGTTAAGAACTTCATATTCCGTAATCACACCACACTCCTCCACATGCTTCAATTTTCCAGTACTTCTCCACTAATATACATTCATTTATTAGCTTTTAAGATATTCTCACTCGAGATGACTGTGTATACTCAATAAATATACAAAGGTAAACTAATAGCTCATACCTACTGCGGGTACGATGCAGCTGGCCTCTGAAGCCGGCGTTCGCTTCGCTGAGAGCTTCTAAAGCTCCTAAAGAACTTTAAAATGTTTCCCTAGATGTGCTCGAAACACAAAATACAACACTGCAAGACTTAATTCACAACAGAAGCTTCGTACACTCAATAACTCGCAGAACGAATTCGTATGAATACTTCGAGTACTCTAGAGAATACGGAAGTAATTGCTAGGCAACGGTCCACAATGGTTCAAGAGACATGGCATTGTTGTTACCATTCACTGTGATGAACATTAAGTAGCAACCCCGGTAACTACAGAGCACATCACTATATAGAGACGTCGATATCCATGGTTAAATAAGAACAGCATTTAAATTTTAAACAATTTAAATCTATGTAAGACGAAATAACCATGTTTTGGGATCGAAAGATATCCAGAAGTATCTAAATGATGAAACCGCCCGAATAGCCTATAGATTCCCATTGGAATTCTTATTTAGCAGTTCGAGGTGCGTGAGAAGAGTAATGAGACTGACAATACTCTGAGGGATCTGGCCGCGCTGTGTTGTTCTACTGCTGTAAAGAACGGTTTGCAATCTCTTCTAGTTGCTGAGTACGCCGTCACATGGTTTTTGAAAGCGCCATCGGGGAAGTTGTGTTTTTGTTGCGTGTTGTAAAAGGGGAAAAGTGTAATTTAGAACAATGTTATGCCATCAAGTGTTAAACTTGGGGCACCAGCGAGAGTGATCCTCTCAGAATTGAAACAACCCTATGGGGAACATTCCTTATTAGTAGTCCAAGTTTCTGTGTGGCACAAATCATTTCTGGAAGGCCGAGAACACGTTGAAGATGGACCTCGTTCAGGGTATACCTTCAGCTTATAAAATCGACGAAAACGTCGAACGTATGCGTTCTCTTGTGACATCAGACCCGTGTGTAAAAATAAAGGTGATGGATGACATGGTTAAACATTTTCAGCATGCATCAAATTTGCATCGGAGTTTTGCACGTGCGAAAGATTTATGCCAAACGGTGCCATAAAACCTCACAACTGAGCAGGAGGAGAATGGAAGAAACGTGTGCGCTGTCCTCTTGCGAGAATTGCCCATGGCCACGAATGGTTCAGTTGCATAATCACAGGTTATGCATCCTGAATTTCAAAGTACGATCCTGAGACCAAGTGGCAGAGTGAGGAGTGGAACACTGTGGAATCTCCTCGACTGAAATGAGCTCGAATCATGAAGTCAAAGGCCGAAGCAAAACTGATTTGCTGTTATGACAGATTTGCTTTTTTCCATACAGATTTGTTCATCCAGGACAAACCGTCAAACAGCTGTGTTACAACGATGTCCTGGAAAAGCTCGGGAAAGAGGTGAATCGCCGGCCTGAGTGGCAGTGCGGTTCTAGGCGCTACAGTCTGGAACCGGGCGACCGCTACGGTCGCAGGTTCGAATCCTGCCTGGGTCATGGATGTGTGTGACGCCCTTAGGTTAGTCAGGTTTAAGTAGTTCTACGTTCTAGGCGACTGATGACCTCAGAAGATAAGTCACATAGTGCTCAGAGCCATTTTTGAAAGGGGTGAATCGAGTAAGATCAAACATTGCAGATTGGACGGCGCATCATGATAACGCCCCATGCCACATGGCCACTTCCATCACGGATTTTTTGACTTCAAAAGGCATTCCTGTTGTTCCACAGACCCCCCCCCCCCCCCCCCCATTCACAGAATCATGGTAACTGTGACTTGTTTTTTTTCCAATTTTGGAAGATGTCTTAAAAGGATTTCATTTTGGGACTCTGGAGAATATTTAAGAGCATATGACCGACATGGGAAATGCCCTACCAGTTGAAGGCTTTCTACGCTTCTACCGATACCGAGGAACAACGACTTCGCCGGCCTATAGCTGCCGATGGGAACTAATTTGCAGGAGACATTATTGTCGTTTGAAAGAAATAAGACCTTGGTATATTAGAAATCAGTCTCACTGCTTTTCTCACACGCCTCCTACTCCAAGATATTGATTCACATATCTTGCGTATTAGAAGAGAAACACTCTTTTGTTAAGCTGCCAGCTTCCCTCGATACGATGCAATGCACTTGCCAGGAGTTCCAAAATAAATTTTTCTTCACACACGGAAAAAAATTCCAGCAACACTAATCTCCAGCATCGCAGGGAGTACGTGTGCGTAATTCATAAGAGAGAAAGATAGCTTACACCATCATCATTGTGGAACTAAGCATTTAATTTGATAATACATGATGCATGGGCACGAACTTCGCCAAAAACAAAGTACAGAAATCTGCCTCTACAAGTAAACATCCAACCTTTGAAACTGCATAAAAAAGTAAGACAATGTTCTATTTCACACTGCATACCGTTAATAGCGGCATGTTCTGAGATGATACCACACTCCAGCACCCGCATCAATTTTCCAGTAATTCTCCGCTATATACTCAGCCATTAACAAGTTTATACGATATTCTGTATGACAAATAAGTAGGTGGTAGTTAAACCAACGGCTCATACCTCTTGCAGCACAACGCAGCTCGCCTCTGAAGCTGGGCGTTCGCTTTGCTGAAAGCTTCTAAAGCTCCTCAAGAACTTTACAATGTTTCGCTAGATGTGCTCCAAACACAAAATGCAAGACTGCAATACTTAATTCACAACTGAAGCTCCTTACATTCAATAACTCGCAGAACGAATTCGTATGGATACTTCGAGTACTCCAAAGAATACGGAAGTAATTGCTACTCAACGGTCCACAACGGTTTACGTGAGATGGCATTGTTGTTTACATACCCAATATCCTACCCTGGCAGCTGAGTGGTCAGCGCGACGAAAGTCATTCCTAAGAACCCGAGTTCGATTCACGAATGTGGCTGGCGATTTTCTCCGCTCAGGGACTGGGTGTTGCGTTGCCCTTATCATCGTTATTTCATTCCCATGGACACGCAAGTCGCCGAACTGGCGTCAACTCAAAAGACTTGCACCAGTCGAATGGGAGGCCCTAGCCAGACGGCATTTCCATTTTATCAGTAAACCGAAATCCCAGTAAAACAATAACGTTTAGCAACGTGGATGTAAATGTTAGACAACCACTGAAACAAAATTTTATATAAGCCAATTGTACATTTCAACTTTTCATAAAATAGCATCGAAGCATAACGACGTCGAATGCTGATGCCCTCGATCCCGCTTTAAGTCATGTATTGAACTGTTATGTCACGCGTAAAAATTGATCCCTTCAGCGCATGTGACTTCCACCAGATTCGACGTCCGTTTGTGTGATTCCACTAATTGTTTCCTAGTGTAGTGATTTTCTATATTGAAACCTGGTTGTCAAGGGAAGGCCGTAATCATTTACTATTGGTTGCCTTTAACAGTTACACACATTTATTATTAAAGAAGTAGTTCCAGACTCAACATTAAATTCAAAAATACCACGCCTTATTAATGAAGGCATAAACGACAGTGTAAATAATAGTGTTTTCAGTGCGTTACAATTTAGCAAATCACCATAAAATCGTGATACTGATAACGTTTGAAAAGAAAAAAACAAGGCACTGTGATGATGACTGAAGGCCTTACACTCCAAGAAAGACAGTAAATTAAGAATGTTTAAGAACTCGCTGCAATTACATCCTACAGGTATTGAAATATTAAAAGTAATAGCCCACAAAGGCTTACTGCTAACACAGAAATATCGAATTAATTTTTCACAGCAAATGACCACAATCATGACTGAAGGCCTTACACGCCAGGAACGGCAATTATATAAAAAATTTAGAAACCTACTGTGAAACAGCAAATAAAAGCAAAGGTTAAGTAAAAGAAACAAGCAATTGACCACGAAACAGGTGAAATAATATGATGGTAATCTTGTAACACAAAGGAGGGTGGAAACCTACAAACAGCACCAACGCAAGCACCAGCACGGCTCATATACCCTTCGATTAATCTCCTCATCGCGAAAATGGAAGACTTGCCAATGGGACGCATCACATGTCTCATACATATTTTTATTGCCCTCGTCCATGTTTTTACTACTTTGCCAATACAATCAAATTATAAATTGAACGAGTGTCCTTTTTATACAGGGTGGTCCATTGATAGTGTCTGGGCCAAATATGTCAGAAAATAAGCATCAAACGAAAAAAACTACAAAGAACGAAACTCGTTTAGCTTGAAGCGGGAAACCAGAGGGCACTATGGTTGGCCCGCTAGATGGCGCTGCCATAGGTCAAACGGATATCAACTGCGTTTTTTAAATAGGAACCCCCATTTTTATTACATATTCGTGAAGTACGTAAAGAAGTATGAATGTTTTAATTGGACCACTTTTTTCGCTTTGTGATAGATGGCGCTGTAATAGTCACAAACGAATAAGTACGTGGTATCACGTAACATTCCGCCAGTGCAGACGGTATTTGCTTCGTGATACATTACCCGTGTTAAAATGGACCGTTTACCAACTGTGGAAAACGTCGATATAGCGTCGATGTATGGCTATTGTGATCAAAATGTCCAATGAGCGTGTGCTATGTATGCTGCTCGGTATCCTGGACGACATCATCCAAGTGTCCGGACCATTCGCCTGATAGTTGCGCTATTTAAGGTAACAGGAAGTGTTCAGCCACATGTGTAACGTCAACTACGACCAGCAACAAATTATGAAGCCCAAGTAGGTGTTTTAGCTGCTGTCGCCGCTAAACCGCACATCAGTAGCAGACAAACTGCGCGAGAATCGGGACTCTCAAAAACGTCGGTGTTGAGAATGATACATCAACATTGATTGCGCCCGTACCATATTTCTATGCACCAGGAATTGCATAGCGACGACTTTGAACGTCGTGTACAGTTCTGCCACTGGGCACAAGAGAAATTACGGGACGATGACAGATTTTTTGTACTCGTTCTATTTAGCGACGAACCGTCATTAACCAACAGCGGTAACGTAAACCGGCATTATATGCACTATTGGGCAACGGAAAATCCACGATGGCTGCGACAAGTGGAACATCAGCGACCTTGGCGGGTTAATGTATGGTGTGGCTTTATGGGAGGAAGGATAATTGGCCCCCATTTTGTCGATGGCAATCTGAATGGTGCAATGTATACTGATTTCCTACGTAATGATCTACCCATGTTACTGCAAGATGTTTCACAGCATGACAGAATGGCGATGTACTTCCAACATGATGGATGTCCGGCACAATCTCGCGTGCGATTGAAGCGGTATTGAATAGCGTATTTCATGACAGGTGGATTCGTTGTCGAAGCACCATACCATGGCGCGCACGTTCACCGAATCTGAAGTCCCCGGATTTCTTTCTGTGGGAAAAGTTGAAGGATATTTGCTATCGTGATCCACCGACAACACCTGACATCATGCGTCAGCGCATTGTCCATGCATGTGCGAACATTACGGAAGGCGAGCTACTCGCTGCTGAGAGGAATGTCGTTACACGTATTGCCAAATGCATTGAGGTTGACGGACATCATTTTGAGCATTTATTGCATTACTGTGGAATTTACAGGTAATCACGCTGTGACAGCATGCGTTCTCAGAAATGATAAGTTCACAAGGGTACATGTATTACATTGGAACAACCGAAATAAATTGTCCAAACGTACCTACATTCTGTATTTTAAGTTAAATAACTCACCTGTTACCAACTATTCGCCTAAAATTGTGAGCCATATTTTTGTGACTATTACTGCGCCGTCTACCACAAAGCGAAAACAGTGGTCCAACAAAAAAATTCATATTTCATTACGTACTACACGAATATGTAATAAAACTGGTGGTTCCTAATTTAAGAAACCGGAGTTGATATCCGTTTGACCTATGGCAGAGCCATTTAGCAGGCCAACCATAGGGCAATCTGGTTTCCCCCTTCAAGTTTCGTTCTTTGTAGTTTTTTCGTTTGACACTTATTTCATAAGATATTTGGCCCGGTCGCGATCAGTGGACCTCCATGTATATTTTAATTGAAGTTCTCCTAAAAAGAATCATTTTAAAAGGCGAACTTCAAAATAAGCTAGGCTGGGTTTGAGAACAGAGGCCCAACATGCTGCCTTGAAAGGTTCTCTTCCGTTCTGGAACTTTTCCTTGAATTCCCAGGCGGCAGGATACTAGCCGGAAGGTAAGATGCTGCATAGATTCTCCGTTAGGTCACCAATGCGATGTCGAGGCAGGTGTGGAGGCAGTGGAAGGAGGAAGTCTCCTTGTCACCGAGTCCTGCCTGCTGTTTCGACGTCCTAGGCTACCAACATCAGGTCAAGCTAGATCAGGTCACAGCTGGAGCTTTTCGCAGCAGCTGGCGTCATACTAAATTACCCACGGAGATGATGCAAATCATAACTATAGGTGCCTGTCGTTAGATAAGATTAGAAAAGTCTACATTTCAACAACATTGGTTTGTAGCATTATGTTACAGTCTGTTAAGCAGAAAATCTCCTGCTCACTCTCCATTGCCACCATACGCCTACCGTCATATCACTCAGTTATCCTTTCAAAGCGGACGTTCTACAATACAGTGCTGTGCAGTGGATAGCTTCACTCTTATCACAATAATTGCATATTCACGTTGGAAAGCAACAAGTAATTTTTAACGTTATCAATGTTAGACGATCTGCTTCAAAAACTAATGAAAGTATAAATAGTTTTATCATTTCAAATTTGTTCGGTGGATCAGAAAGTAAATATCGGTCTAGGCCACAGGGCACTAACCGAGGTTTGTCAGAAGCATTTTTTTTTTTTTTTACATTTACCGCTTCTTTCAAGTTCGACAATGATTTCTGTTAATGTGATAAATGCGAGGTTAGTCTATGGCTTGTATTCCATGTTAAACTGCAGAGCCACCTGTAACAGACTCGCTAAATCAATTACAAGAATGGAGGAAGCAACACTACCAAACTACTACGGTGTTCGAACCAGCTTCCCTATTGATGATTCGAGTTTTACTATTACATTTATACATTACATCGATTATCCTTGTATACTTCAGTAATATTTTTAAATACATTTGAGTGATTAGCTGAGTATACACTCCTTTCCCCTCAGAGCGAAGGAATAAAATTACGCTAAACAAAATTCCCTTCTTTTTAGATTACATAACACAATGGGATTATGTGTTAGATAATACTCTGGAAAGTATAAATAAAAATTTTATTCCTTATCTTCTTTTTCTAAAAACTTTAAATCTGTCGTACAAGACATACTGTTGTTGTTGTTATGGTTTTCTGTCCGAAGATTAATTTGAAGCTGCTCTCCCCCCCTACTCTCACATAGCTGCAAAACTACTATAAATTGCATCCAGAAAAACCTGTTGTTGTCTCAGGTAGGGTCCTATCAACCAATCCCAGATATATCCTGGTATAAAACATGTGTGAACAAAATACAATATCTGTCGCCTAAAGGGACACAATTTTTTGTTTCTCAGATATCGATGTCCGAAACCTCATGTCATATCTCCCACAAGGCGGCAGTGTCTGACGACGCAATAAATGCATCAGTTTCTCTTTAAGGGGACCTGGACGTGCACGGGCTGCATTTTCATAGCTCGCTCTCAGTGCACATTATTCTTCATCTACAATGAATAACATTAACGCAAGCTGTATTAGGATATTTATTAAAATATCTCCTACAGTTTAAGATTTACAGTATTTTGCCTAATAGGTGTTTTTGTAATACACTTCCCATTCAGGTACCATTTTCTGGACCATCATCAGTCTAAGAGCATTCAGACTGTGACAGACTGCTGTCAACATTCACAGGAACACATTATGCCTCTCGTTTTGTAGTTTGGAGTATATCCGGGGAAATAGAAACCCTTATTTTACCACATTATTATTTTGTCTAAAAAATACCGCTAAAATTATATACAGTATGACAAACATAGATCATTTCTGCGATGTATTACGCACAATACAAAGATGCTATCCCATTCTTCACTTGAGGGAAATTTGGTGAAAATGGATGAAACCATTGAGAAGTAATATGTACCTAATGTTCTGAAAACGTAGTTTCGAGAAAATTAGAAAGGAACATTCACAGTGTTTTTGACGCATCGTATGCCTCTTTCCGAACATTCCAGCAGCATTATCTTCCTGGCCAGCTGCTTCTTTATCATCTGTAGACTTCTTCAGGGGCCTTTTCCTTACACTGGCTTCCACAGCTTCAACTACTCGCTGACGATCTACGGCAGTCAGAGCAGCTATCCTATTATTTCCTGGCTGGATGCCTAATTTGTGCATTACTTTTATCCTGATGGTTACACCATCATTGAAACACATGACAGCATTCATCGCACCCATTTTGAGTACTGTCAATCCAACAAAACTCCTTTACTACTTTAAGTGTCTCATTTCCTAATCTAAGTTCCTCAGCATCACCCGAATTAATTCGACTACATTCCATTATCCTCGTTTTGCTTTTGTTGATGTTCGTCTTACACCCTCCTTTCAAGACACTATCCATTCCGTTCAACTGCTCTTCCAAGTCCTTTGCTGCCTCTGACAGAATTACAATGTCATCGGCGGACATCGAAGTATTTATTTCTTCTCAATGGATTTTAATTCCTACTCCGCATTTTTCTTTTGTTTCCTATACTGCTTGTTCAATATACAGATTGAATAGCATCGGGGAGAGGCTACAACTCTGTCTCACTCCCTCCCCAACCACTGCTTCCCTTTCATGTCCCTCGACTCTTATAATTGCCATATGGTTTCTGTACAAATTGTAAATAGCCTCTCGCTCCCTGTATTTTACCTCTGCCACCCTCAGAATTTGAAAGAGAGTATTCCAATCAACATTGTCAAAAGCTTTCTCTAAATATACAAACGCTAGAAACGTAGGTTTGCCTTTCCTTCATCTTTGTTCTAAGATAATTTGTAAGGTCAGTATTGCCTCACGTGTTCCAGTATTTCTACGGAATCCGAACTGACCTTCCAAGACGGTGGCTTCTACCAGTTTTCCATTCGTCTGTAAAGAATTCGCGTTAGTATTTTGCAGCTGTGACTTATTATACTGATAGTTCGGTAATTTTCACATCTGTCAACACCTGCTTTCTTTGGGATTGTAATTATTATATTATTCTTGAAGTCTGAGAGAATTTCGCCTGTCTCATACATCTTCCTCACCAGATGGTAGAGTTTTGTCAAGACTGGCTCTTCCAAGGCTATCAGTAGTTCTGATGGGATGTTGTCTACTCCAGTGGCCTTGTTTCGACTTAGATCTTTCAGTTCTCTGTCAAACTCTTCACGCAGTAGCGTATCCTCCGTTTCATTTTCACCTGCATCGTCTTCCATTTCCATAATATTGTCCTCAAGAACATCGGCCCTGTATAGACCCTCTGTATGCTCCGTCCACATTTCCGCTTTCCCTTCCTCGCTTATAACTGGGTTTCCATCTGAGCTCTTGATATTCATGCAAGTTGTTCCCTTTTCTTCAAAAGTTTCTCTAATTTTCCTGTAGGCAGTATCTATCTTACCCCTAGGGAGATAAGCCTCTACATCCTTACATTTGCCCTCGAGCCATCCGTGCTTAGCCATTTCGCACTTCCTGTCGATCTCATTTTTGAGAGGCTTCTGTTCCTTTTTGCCTGCTTTTGTACTGTATTTTTATATTTTCTCCTTTCATCGATGAAATTCAGTATCTCTTCTGTTACCCAAGGATTTCTACTAGCCTTCGTCTTTTTACCTACTTGATAGTCTGCTGCCTTCACTATTTCATCGCTCAAAGCTACCCATTCTTCCCCTACTGTATTTCTTTACCCCATTCCTTTCAACTGTTCCCTTATGCCCTCCCTGAAACTCTGTACAACCTCTGGTTCTTTCAGTTTATCCAGATCCCATCTCCTTAAATTCCCACCTTTTTGCAGTTTCTTCAGTTTTAATCTACAGTTCATAACCAATAGATTGTGGTCAGAGTCCACATCTGCCCCTGGAAATGTCATCCAATTTAAAACCTGGTTCCTAAATCTCTCTCTTATCATTATATAATCTATCTGAAACCTTGCAGTATCTTCAGGGTTCTTCCATGTATACAGCCTTCTTTCATGATTCTTGAACCAAGTGTAGCTATGATTAAGTTATGCTCTGTGCAAAATTCTACCAGACGGCTTCCTCTTTCATTTCTTAGCCCTAATCCCTATTCACCTACTACGTTTCCTTCTCTTCCTTTTCCTGCTCTCGAATTCCAGTCGCCCATGACTATTAAATTTTCGTCTCCCTTAACTAATTGAATAATTTCTTTTACCTCATCATATATTTCATCACTTTCTTCATCATCTGCTGAGCTGGTTGGCATATAAACTTGTACTACTGCAGTAGGCGTGAGCTTCGTGTCTATCTTGGCCACAATAATGCGTTCACTATGCTGTTTGTAGTAGCTTACCCGCGATCCTATTTTTTATTCATTATTGAACCTACTCCTGCATTACCCCTACTGGAATTTGTATTTATAACCCTGTATTCACATGACCGAAAGTCTTGTTCCTCCTGCCACCGAACTTCACTAATTCCCACTATATCTAACTTTAACCTATCCATTTCACTTTCTAAATTTTATAACCTACCTGACCGATTAAGGGATCTGACATTCCACGCGCCGATCCGTAGAACGCCAGTTTTCTTTCTCCCGCCCATAGAGCACCAAATGTTCTCAATAGCGGAGAGATCTGAAGACCTTTCTTACCAAAGTAGTGTATGGCGATCACGAAGACAGTTAGTAGATAACCTTCCAGCGTGCGGGTGGACATTATCTTGCTGAAATGCAAGTCCAAGATGCCTTGCCATGAAGGGCAAAAAATATCGTCAACGTACCGCTCTGCTGTAAGGGTGCAGCGGATTACAACATAAGTGGCCTTGCTATGAAATGAAACATGAAGCTCTATCTAGTTGTTGTGTAAAACCAGTTTCCCTAAATTATTGTGATCTGGAACTATGAAACGAAACAGTCTCATTGGTAGCCCACTTTTATCTGGGGCGTCTTGAGATAGATCGTGGCTGGTCATCGGGGCTCAGCTAGAAGCCAGAATCATCACTGAAGACAATTCTGCTCCAGCCAACGCTCTCCCAGGCCGAATGTACCCAGCACACTGCGAACCATCTTCTGGTTGTACATACGTCGATGGTAGTCGGCTTAAGGGGCGCCATGAAGTCAGACTTTCGTCTCTCTAGGTCACCCGTACATATAAACTCTGTGTTCGGCGATGGTCCGCTCATTTTTGCCAGCATCGTTGAATAGTTGCGTGGTTTCCTATTCATATGTCGATCGATTGGCCAATTGCTCCAACCAGCTTCTTTGAACTCAACTACATTTCTTCTTTCAAATACTGTCATCTGCTGACATTGTCCACGAGCCTGTTTGCAAGGCATAGTTACTGTCAAACTGAGTACACGGAATGAAATCCTCAAATATTTTATCCGCTGGTATCATCATGACCCCTGTTTACTATTCTTGCCAGGTGTGCGGTGACATTGTGCTCCAGCAGTCACACATTCATTCATCGGTCGCCGAAGCTTGCAGTTCTTCATTTTACGTCGATACCTCTGTGAATAACCATTTGTGACCAATTTGAGTCGTTTTGGTGTCTTAGACTGTATATTAGATGTTAAGAACGAAAGAGAAGCGGAATTCTTATAATAAACGTTTAGAATCAGAAATGTGTGCTAGTTACCGTCTACGACTCACTGAAAATGGTTATTTTAAAGCATTCAATTAGGCCGGTTTTCAGTCGTATTACAATCATCATGTCATCGTTGGGTACATGAAATACCTTTATGACGACCTGAACTCTGATGAGGACACTTATAATAATGTGTCTGAATTTAGGTGTAGGAACAGCTGCCGTTCTCCTTCAAATAATGAAACCAGATACGTTAGTGATATTGGACGTTCAAGTTTGGATCAAAGTAGACTGTCTAACTCATATCAACAGTAGTCCATTGGGTGCAGGTTGGACGTTGGGCAGGCCAATCGATTTCTGCCATGGTACATAAAACAGCTAAAAACACAAGACATAGTAGAAAACATTGGATATCAAAGGAGATATTGGACATATTTGATTAAACAAAAAAATATAAAAATGCAGAAAATGAAGTAAGCAAAAGAGAATAAAGACGTCTAAGGTATGAAACGGACAGAAAGTGTAAAATGGATAGCTTGGAATGACCAGAGAAGAATTGCAAGCCCATAGAAACATGTGTAACTAGGGGAAAGGTAGATACCGCCTATAAGAACATCAAAGAGAGCTCTGAATATAAGAAAACCAGCTGCATGAATCGAGAGCTCAGATGGGAGGGCAAGGAAGGGAAACCTGTAAGGTGGAAGGAGTATATAGACATCTACATGTACATGGATTCTCTGCCAATCACATTTAAGTGCCTGACAGACGGTTCAACGAACCACATTCACAATTCTCTACTATTCCAATCTCGTATAGCGCGCGGAAAGTATGAACACCTATATCGTTCCGTACGAGCTCTGACTTCCCTTATTTTATTGTGGTGATCGTTCCTCCCGATGTAGGTCTGTGTCAACAAAATATTTTTGCATTCGGAGGAGAAAGTTGGTGATTGGAATTTCGTGAGAAGGTTCCGTCGGAACGAAAAACGCTTTTCGTTTAATGATTTCCAGCCTAAACCCTGTATCATTTCTGTGACACTCTCTCCCACATTTTGCGATAATACAAAACGTGCTGCCTTCCTTTGAACAATTTCGATGTACTCCGTCAGTCGTATCTGGTAAGGATCCCACACCGTGTAGCAGTATTCTGAAAGAGGACGGACAAGTGTAGTGTATTCAGTCTCCTTAGTAGGGCTGTGTCTTTCCAATGAAACGCAGTCTTTGGTTAGCCTTCCCCACATTTTCTATGTGTTCTTTCCAATTTAAGATGTTCGTAATTGTAATTCCTACGCTTTTAGATTATACTGATTTATAGTGAAACCGAAGTTTAACGAGTTCCTTTTAGCACTCATGTGGATGACCTCACACTTTTCGTTATTTAGGGTCAACTGCCACTTTTCGTACCATTGAGATATTTTTTCTTCTAAATCGTTTTGCAGTTTGCTTTGTCTTCTGATGATTTTATTAGTCGATAAACGACAGCGTCATCTGCAAACAACCGAAGACATCTTCTCAGATGGTCTCCCAAATCGTTTATATAGATAAGGAACAGCAAATGGCCTATAATACTACCATGGGGAACGCCAGAAATCACTTCTGTTTTACTCGATGACTTTCCGTCAGTCACTACGAACTGTGACCTCTCTGACAGGAAATCACAAATCCAGTCACATAACTGACACGATATTCCATAATCACGCAATTTCACTATGAGTCGCTTGTGTGGTACAGTGTCAAAAGCCTTAAGGAAATCCAGAAATACGGAATCGATCTGAAATCCCTTGTCAATAGCACTCAGCACTTCATGTGAATAAAGAGCTAGTTGTGTTTCACAGGAACGATGTTTCCTAAGCACATGTTGACTATGTGTCACTAAACGTTTCCTTCGAAGTACTTCATAATGTTCGAACACAATATAAGTTCTAAAATCCTGCTGCATATCGACGTTAACGTAATGGGCCTGTAATTTAGTGGATTACTCTTACTACCTTTCTTGAATATTGATGTGACCTGTGCAACTTTCCAGTCTTTGGGTACGGATCTTTCGTCGAGCTAATGGTTGTGTATGATTGTTAAGTATGGAGGTAATGCATCAGCATACTCCGAAAGGAACATAACTGGTATACTGACTGGGCCAGAAGACTTGTTTTTATTAAGTGATTTAAGTTGCTCCACTACTCCGAGGACATTTACATCTACGTTACTCATGTTAGCAGCTGTTCTCGATTCGAATTCTGGAATATTTACTTCGTATTCTTTTGTGAAGGTATTTCGGAAGGCTATGTTTAGTAACTCTGTTTGGCAGCACTGTCTTCGACAGTATCTCCATTTGCTATCGCGCAGAGAAGGCATTGATTGTTTCTTGCCGCTAACATACTTCACATCTGACCAGAATCTCTTTGGATTTTCTGCCAGGTTTCGAGACAAAGTTTCGTTGTGGAAACTGTTATTGGCATCTCGCATTGAAGTCCACGCTAAATTTCGACCTTCTGTAAAAGATCACCAATCTTGGAGATTTTGCGCCTTTTTCAATTTGCCATGTTTCTTTCGTTGTTTGTGCAATAGTGTTCTAACCCGTTTTGGGCACAAAGGAGGATCAGCTCCATCGTTTGTTAATTTATTTGGTATAAACCTCTCAATTGCTGCCGATGCTATTTTTTGAATTTAAGCCAGATGTGGTCTACACTTATATTATTAATTTGGAAGGCGTCAAGTGAATTTTTACCTGCTTTCTTGAATAGGTAAATTTTTCGCTTATTTTTCGAGAATTTGGGGATTGCAATATTCAGTTTCGCTACGACAACCCTGTGTTCAGTAATCTCTGAATCGGTTTTGATGCTCGTTATTAACTCAGGATTATTTATTTTCTTTCTTACTGAAGGCGAGAAACAAGAGAATATAGATTGTAGACTGTCTTAAGTTTAAGATGAGCGTTGTATAAATCGATAAAATTTTTACAAGTGTGTAGAGCAGTTAAAAATTTTCTCGACTCAGTGACAGACCAACACCGGTGTGGCCGACCTGTTGCAGTTTCCACTCCCTCACTTGAAAGTCGAATTGATGACATTATTCGTGCCGACCGCCCTTGTGACCGGGAAATGATAGTTGATAAGGTTCAAGTTAGTGCTGACACAGTTCATAACATTATCTGTAACAAGCCGAAGTACCGCAAAACATGTGCAAAATGGGTCCCAAAGGAGTAGACACGGCTACACTGGGAAACTAGGTTGAGAGTGAGCACAGAGCTAATGGAACGTTATGAAAGAAAAGGTCAGCACTTCTTCTGCAAACTTTTAACTTTTGATGACACTTGAGTTCACTATTATCAGCCAGAATCAAAAAGACAAAGCATCGAGTGGAAGCACACCAACTCACGAGTTAAGAAAAAATTCAAAGCCAAGCATCTGCAGGAGAAGTCATGTTGACGTTGTTTTGGAATGCTGAAGGTCACGTTTCTTGTGATTATCACGAAGAGCAGCGTAGAATGAACAGCCAATATTACTCCTATTTGCTTTTAAACAAGATGAAGCCAGCCATGAGAGAGAGACGTCGTGGATCTGAGAGGAGAGGTGTGATTCTGCAGCAAGACAACGCAAGTCCTCATATTGCTCATCTAGCCCGTGAAACCATCCACAAAATGGGCTGGGAAGTACTGCCTTACAGTCCTCATTTAGCACCTATTAATTCCCACTTGTTTAGTGCACTGAAGGAGGCATTACGTGGGAAGAGGTTGCAGGGCAACGAGGACGTGAAAAATTTTGTCGGAAATTGGTTCAAACATCAAGATAAAGAGTTCTTTGTAGCCGGAATAAAAACCCTTGCTACAGATATCACGTTAGAGGAAACATATCTGACTATTATGATAAAAAGTGAAATTGTTGAAATCTCATTGTCGTACCTGCGCTAACTGGTACAGAATCAGTGACAGCAATTATCTTTTTTGCTCTGACATTATAAACATACATCATACAAGAAAGGATAAAATTTTGAATATGTTTACATGTGCCTTTGAAAACAGCAGCCTTCTAAAGATGATCATTACTTACAGTATCAGGTCCAGCAGTGAAACCTAAATGAAATCTAGAAGTCGTTGGGAACTTCCTGGATTTGATGAGTTGCTGCATCCATAATTTCCAAGAAGTGCAAGCTCAGAAACACAATAAACTACAACAGATCACAGAGTGTGTAACGATATTGGCGAATCTGATCATTGTGCCTAGAACCTGTGTATCGGCAGAATGACTCATGCGTGCACAGTGACAGATGGTCTGGAAGCGGGTTCATTCGGGTACGTAGTTCCAATTTTCATCCACCAGAGAACAGTAGTGCACAGACACATTCAAGAAACAGGTCAAGAGAACGTTTTTGCGAATTATTCTGTTTATTTCCTGAAGCCCTTTTGTTTATTTATCTCTGTACAGTTTTGTATATGCTTTTAGTAGTGTCAGTGATGTGCGAATGTGGTCTAAAGTAAACATGTAGATCACTGCTCTACTGAAGGACGTTGTACGATGGGGATTTTTTTAGCATAATATGTCAAGTCAGTTAATGGTAAAAGGAAAGCCAATTCGAGTGCAAATGAAAATAATTAATAACTTAAAGTATAAACAAAATATCAGAATGCTAAATATTTATTTCGGGAAAAAGTACAGTTCGAAAGCATTTTATTTGTTGATTGGTTGGTCATGAAAAGCGCGGACTAACAAGAGAGAATAATGTTTTTCTATCGGCCTTAAAGAAAACTGACCAATCAGAACAGAGTATTCTTCGTTCCTCATTTCTCTTGGAGATACAGAAAGCTTTCAGCAGTCTAGAGTACTCGGAGCACAACCTTTCAATGGTACGGTCGTGTGTAGTAAGAGCCCCGAAGTAAGTTATAATTTGCCGGTTGTCGTTGTGCTACACTCCTCAAAAGTGCTTTAAGGTGAAGGCAATGTGCTTTTTAGAATGTACGGATTTTTAAACAATTTACTGTATGAGAAAAGACAGTAATTCCTGGTGGCATATTGAGCAGATTGTTGACTAGAAACTTGCGTGCATTAGACACCGAGAACTTAATAGCATGGCGAGCATTTTCATTTAAGAACAATCCGTGCTTAGTGCTTAGTAGATTTCATGAAATACGTTAAGATAAACTTGCTAACGTGAATCAAAGTATTTTACGCATACTGTGTTAAGATTAGCACGGTCTTAGAAGTGTACGTATAGAATACCAATGTTAAGAATATAGCAAAGTTTTGCCAGTACTTCCACCTTTCACTAGAAAATTAAACATTTTCCCGATTCTTGGAATAGTTAAGTAGTATGATGCCCGGTGCGAATTGAAATACCGTAGGATTCCGCTCGGCTTTAATACCGCCGATCTGCTGCAGTGAGTTCACTGGTAGCTGCAGATAAAGGACGGAAGGAGCCGCGCCGCCGCAGTGTCTTCCCATTGGCTGCCTGCAAGCTCTATCTAGTTGTTGTGTAAAACCACTTTCCCTAAAATATTGTGATCTGGACAAATCCGTCTTTTTTTCTTTTTGTCTTCTGTGACAAATGTATGAAATCATCAACGCCTCATAACTAAGTACTTTTCTATCATAGAGGCAGAAGAATGGATGATTTTAAATTTAAAATTTTTATGTACTGTAGTATTCTGTCAGATGAATATTTCTGTGGGATCCACTGCTCCGCTTGCCACAAGACGAACCGACGCTTGCTCGTACTTTGTTCACTAAACGAGAGTGCGACAGGGCGAAGTGAAGGAAAACAGCATTAACCTGGGTCTCGTTCTCTTTTGCTCTATCTCTTATTGACGATGATATTGAACTGAATGTCTCTGGATGTCTGTTTGTGCAATCCGTAATGATTTTTGTAGAAAATCTTCCTCGATCTCGAAGAAGGTCGTAATGCGTGATCATAAAACATGTTCCACATTTCCAGAACCGAACGGAGTCAGTGATATAGGCCAATAACTATGTGTGTTTGTTGAAAACACGGTTGACCTGCCCTTTTTTCCAGCCACTTAGGGCCTTTCGTTGGCCAACTAACTACGAGAAGTTGCTGTTCAAAGAGGAGCTATGACCAGTACTCCATTCTTCGGCTGCGTATATTCCTGTGTGTGATTTCTGTTCTAAAGGTACTAGAAATTTGCGTACAGTAAACGTATCCCATGGCTCACCACATGTAAGACCTCATAGATCGGCGTGGTAGTAAGGAACTGGTGCGATTGAAAGTGGGCATTAATGTTAGACTGGAAAAGTTAATTTGAGCTATTGCTTCTTGGATTATTCACTTGTTAGTAAGTTGGCAACACCAGGGATCGTTTCAAAAACAGCAGCATTTTGCAAAAAAAAAGAGGCTCTGAGCACTATGGGACTTAACTTCTGAGGTCATCAGTCCCCTAGAACACACATCCATGCCCGAGGCAGGATTCCAACTTGCGACCATAGCGGTAGCGCGGTTCCAGACTGTAGCTAATAGAACCGCTCAGCCACCCCAGCCGGCAGAATTTTGCACAAAAGCTACAAAATTCAGAGCTTAGCGCTGTGCGGTGAATAGAGGAACGAGTTTATTGGTATAGAGCCTTCCGACAACATACACCCAAAGCGAAAACTATGGGAACGGCAAAACTGCATGCGCCTCGGAGGGACATATTATTCCTCATCAGATGCCTCCCGTATTACAAGCATGGAGATGTCTACCGCCAACAGGATGAAACGGAAAAGTGTATCAAATGCAGAGGATGATGGTTGTTTCAGTAGACAACATTCTGTCAG
Source organism: Schistocerca americana (assembly GCF_021461395.2). NCBI lineage: Eukaryota > Metazoa > Arthropoda > Insecta > Orthoptera > Acrididae > Schistocerca > Schistocerca americana. The sequence continues at coordinate 546,763,841 of NC_060124.1, read as the reverse complement.
CACGATACAATCATTGTCAGTCACTGCAGTGCAGAACTGCACTATTATGGCGTTAATTTAACGAGTAAAATAAACTGACTTGGGAATGACAGAATGCAAGTGATGTGACAAAACAGTAATTGTCTCGACCTGAAACTACGATATCACCTGTCGGGCTTGAACTGTGACGTATTGGTGTTGTGGCGGCTGACGTCACACGTATGCGGAGCGTTGGTTTGTTTTCGTTAGGGACGTTTGTATTGTCACCTTATGCTGTGTTTGTAGTCTATATTGGATATATACATAGTGGTGTAAATTTTGATGGAATGAGCATGTTACTGGATCAACCAGTTTAGTTACTTAAGAGAAAGATGAGTTTACGGTCTTCTCCGCTTACGCTCCTATTCAACTAATGTTTAAACGTTATCTTTGGTTGTCTTGGTAACGTGAGTACACAGTGATTACAAGTTAAGTGAACTTCGGCACATATTTTTTTCAATGGTGAGCCATCCTGTAATGTAATGAAATTAATAACTTAGCGAATACTAATGGTAATATTACTCAAATAAGGAACGCTGATAGGTCGACAATAAAGAAAAACGAATGTCTTCAGAAGATTATGGTAAATGAAGACTGGTTATTCTAACGTAAAGTGTGAAGAACGTGATGTTAGTAATTGCAACCAATGTACAAAGATGTAGCAGAACTAGTTGATTTGGGTTGCCTACAGAACGAAATCGCCAGATCCAGTTTAGCGCGAAACAACTCACACAAAAAGTATTTACGAGTAATTTCAGGGATTTTGCAATCTTCTGTTGAGCTGTATTGGTGAATACATGTTACTGCATTTTGTCTATCTCACAATATAAACCTTTCTGTATCAGTATTGGAGTATTCGTTGTTGTTACCACATTTCGTTAACTTTCGCGATATTTGCTACCTGTACTGGTATTACTTTTTCGCTTTCTATACTGATATTTCTTTTTGCTTTCTGTATTGGTGTCTGGCTTTTAAATTAGTTTATATTAATAGAGTGATATCTTCCATACCAGTTGAATTTATCTAATTTGATGCCTTACTTTTGCATTTTCGATGCAGACCTCTGCATGCTATTCTGCATCGTATTCTTCCGGTTGTTTTGTTTTGTATAAGCCAGTATTTTTGTGGCTCTGTGACTTTTATTTGAGAATATAACTCCCCAGATTCCCTTTAAGGCCCAATATTTATTATTTCGAATTTTTAAGTTTCTGAATTGATTTTTATATTTTGGTTTTATAGGAACTGTTGAATATGACGTCCTAATCGCCATTTTTAAATCAAAGTTGTGTTTCATCTTGAGACTAGTGATGATGTTATTTATCAAAGTGGATGGGTGTTATCGAAGGCTCTCGTCTTCCCCAATAATTCACCATACTTGAGACCCAGTGCCGTACCCCCGGCCGCGAGAGTTCGCCTCTGTTTGGTCTTAGGAGGGGAGGGGTGCCCACAGTGTCGGCTGTCACCTCCACATGAAATCACGCCGGCCACAGCTGTTATTCAGTTTAATAAAGACGTAATGCGTTTTTACGTCGCAGGCTGACAGTTATTGGACGGATGAAGCAATTGCATCGGTTAAACGCTCGAGCGATGTGATGATGTGCTGTAACGACATAACAACACAAGCTTTCACCCCAGATGTAAGCATTCCCGTTATACAGTAGTAGGAAAGCATAAGTTCTCTACATTCTGTAATTTCCTGCAGGCGATATTATGGAGTGCGCTGCTGCCAAGGCAGCCATGTTGATTTGTTTGATTCTGTTTAGAGCGAAGATAACAGAATATCTTGTAGTAGTGAATCCTGTCGTAGGTGTTCTATAGATGAGCAGGATGAAGCCAGAGCATTGTCAACTTGGACTACTCTTACATGGGCTGAGTTACTTACGAGAGTGTATACTGTGGAAAGTCATTTAGACTTCTTATGGGAATTTTGTGGATTGTCACCGGGAGACATGTGTGGAACTCTTTTAAAAACGACCAACGTTTATTTCCCGTTTTAATTATAGGACTATTCTACGAAATGTACGAAACTAGTACGATCAGGAAAAACACGTAGTTCGTTAGATGCCAACTGACGATACATCAGGGTATTATATTGGTCCCGTCCTGGGTTAAAGAACACACGCTACTAGTCACTGTTATAGAAAGTTATTTAAGTACAATTACTGTTGTCGATTACTTTGATTTTTGCAGTGTTACGTGATTGTTGTGAAGTTTACAAAATGCAGTAGCTTTGTTTTCACAGTTTGGCTTAGGAGGCCAAAAGTTCCCATGTGAGACGCTCACGGTTTCTCTGAGAGATAGCTACAGTGTATCCGAGAATCACAGAGGAGGAGTGCTCCAAGCTGCAACTGATTTGGAAATTATTGTATAGTGCGAAATACTTTCACACTCGACAGCAAGGCCGGCCGGGGTGGCCGAGCGGTTCTAGGCGCTACAGTTGTAACCGCGCGACCGCTACGGTCGCAGGTTCAAATCCTGCCTCGGGCATGGATGTGTGTGATGTCCTTAGGTTAGATAGGTTTAAGTAGTTCTAAGTTCCAGGGGACTGATGACCTTAGCAGTTAAGTCCCATAGTGCTCAGAGCCATTTGAACCATTTTTTTCGACATCAAGACGTCTCAACATTCCATTTATTGTGATGGAAACAGGAACTATTTGCAGGAAAAGTAATTATATATGACCTAGTTAACGAATAATAACTTACTACGCGTACATAGTGTTGTTAAGTAAAAGTGCAACAGTATTAGTTACATGGGACCATTTCAGATTCTAATAAAATAATACAAATAAGTGTAGCCATTCTGAAACTAAGACCGTATTTGAGCTCATAAATCCAACAAAGAAAGGTTCTTAAGCAGCACTGTAGCGTTCTCATATATCGAGTTCTGACAGCTGCCATCTAACAACTTCGTGTCGAATTCACCTGAAACACCGCAAAAAGGGTAAAGTATCGTTATATGAATAGCTACACCAGCAACAGAGATGTTCAAAAACTTTCACTAATTAGTAATTACAACCAGGAGATTTATCGATTTGCCTTGTGTTAATCCCCACTTATGAGTGAACCATAACTTTGGTTTTATTTCAGATACTTCACTGCACATTCAAATGGCCGTAGTAACACTCTCATAGAATTTAAACTTTCGCTTAAGTTTTCTTCAGATTTCATTTTTATTTCGTTTCATTATCCTTCAGGTAATGTAAATCAACCGTTCACAAATTTAGCTAACTCTTACATCTTCGGAATATGAGATACCTATTTTCGTCCATCCATTTAACAAATGGGTCGTCCAGTACCTTTAAATTGTATGGCTTTGTGCGCTGTGTTATATTAACGTCACCAGTTTCCACTTTTGATGTAACAGATCAGAGTGCTCCCAATAGGTTCGTCTACTCCCATGTAATGTTAGCAAACAGGGGAGATCGGTGAAGTTTTATTCCTAGCGGACCTGACTAAGCTAAATTGCATCAGCTTATTGTTGTGGTGGCAATATATTTAGAAAATGCGTTAAAATGGTACATACCAGCAATATACTGAACGAAATTACAAGAATAAACAAATTCAGGAGGTGTGTAGCTAACTTTTTCGTAACTATTAGGAAGAGAGTTATTGAAATGTACAAGTCACAGTGCTGTTCAAGGTAGAATAAAAGTGTGTGGACTTGGAACGATGTATGCTTGTATTCAGCAGTAGACGGTTTTGCTATCACATTAGTCTGGAAAAAAAGAAATTCCGGTCTGGCAGACGTTAAGCACAATGTAACCAAGAACATTCTGAAAGTTATTTAGAAAACTGTGACGAATACAATTCACATTACTATTCCATTATCATACTGCATAACTTAAAAAGAAAAATTATTTGTTTCGACTTATTTTGTTTCCATATCTGTAAACTATCAAGTGCAGTACCGAACTACCTATTAATTTTATTTTATGTCACCTTATCCTAGTCTTTTGTTCTGTAGGCCGTGAGTTGTTACCTGCCATTTCCATTTTTTATGTATTCCTTCTACTGTTATCAGCTAACATGAACTACATTGTGTTTTATCATAGAGACTAGAAAATACTCCTTGTTTTATTACTGAATTTACATGTGTGTACCAAACGTTTTCGCCTAAAGGTACTAGGCATTTCAGAAGTCTATAATGTACAATATATTTCTAATCAGTTATTATCTACGCATAATGTAAGCTGCAACTGACTAAAAATTGTCCAAATATTAACAATGTTATCATGAAATCATTACTGGGTTTAAGTCACACATCCTGATTTCGTTGTATTTACCATGCAACAAACATTCTCTGTATCACTTTTGCTTCTTTTGTGACTGCGTTATTATTTCACACAAGTCCTTAGAAACATGTAAAGAAAGTAACTTATCATTGTTATCTAACGAAGTACGTTAAAATTCCCCAAATATTATTAAACTATTTCATTATTTTTGAGACAGCATTACTGTGTCATTTTCTTCGGGTTGAAGTTAACTGCACAGCAATGAATATTGCGTAATACTTTAGACTGTGACAAACTCCTAGCGTCAAGGTGATCCAGACTTATGTGCTGCACATCTGGCTCATGTCGTACCCCTATAAATCTCCCAAACGACTCTTCTTTAGTTTTGGTGAAATAAATAAAAAATGAAATAAAAACGTGCCTTCTGCAACAGCATTTTCCTCAGCAACATTAGCCCCGAAAGTAAATTACAACGACATAACAAAGCATAGTGCATAAGGGCCATAGTATAAATAGCAGCGGTGATGAACTCTCTCTCTGAATTTTCAGTCGAACATAAGGCACCATTAATTTCTTTGTTTAATCTTTTGAGGTTACATGCACATGCTAATCATATGTTGTTTGCCAATGCAGTTCAGTGAATTGCAACATCAGTTTGATTACACTAAGCGTGCTTTGATTTATGTGTCCCACGCAAAGACACTCGCCATGCTTCTGTTATAAGCAGCATCTGAGTTTGTTTACATACCTACTACTTCATAAACAGATACACAGATAAGCCAGAATGTTATGGCCGCCGATCTACTGTCGATATAAATCCGTTCAGGCGATAGTAGCGACACATGGCTAGCAATGACTGCTAGTCAGACAAACGCACGGTGCATGTTGTATATCACAAGGGCAAGAGCGTGATGGAATGGAGTGTGTTGAGCGGTTCGATGAACACAGTCCCGATTTCCAGTTGATGTGTTGGCTCTCCTATCTCGACACATCTAAACCCGATCGAAGACATCCGGGCATGTGGCGTCAGAGCTCATGGCACCCCTCCCCGGAATTTACGGATTTAGGTGACTTGTGTGTGCAGATGTGATGCCAGCTCCGTCTAAGGGGTTCAAATGTTGATTACCTTTTAGTTCCTGCGTGTGTAGTGCCATATTACTTGTGGCTCACTTTGTTGAATAGTAGATGTCGTGATTATGGAGACTACTTTGTTGTCCTTAGGAGCAGCGATTTTGTAGTCACTCTAGTCTTTTGAGTGTTATCATTAATGTCATTGATTTTCCTACTCTTTTTAGAATTATACTTAGTGTCAATGATATTTCTGTTAAACGTAGTTGGCAAATGTTAATGTTGCACAAAACAGTTTCTTCCATTTCCATCGATGGAGAGGTAATGACAGATGCAGCTCGCATCGAGGACAGACTCGAACGAGTTTTATTCCGAAGAACCTTCCATTTGTTTCCATTAATCTACTAAGAGGAACCACCGAAATGTAGATCTTCTTGGTCGGAAGAGAATATGAACCACAGTCAGCCCCAATGCGAGCCATCTACATTACCACAACGCCAACTGTTGCAAATAAAACAAACAACGAGACTTGTTATATCATCAATCCAAAGGTTTATTCGAATGGTAACTGTGGTTTCAGGTGGTATTGGCCGCAGTATCGCGGACGCACATTTTGGCAGCCGGACGGTCTTCTCCAGACGTCGCGTTGGTGGTCACGCGTCAACACATTCAGCGTCTGGCATGGCGGCTCTCAAGATCTGCGCGGTGTCATGTACAGACCTCCAAGGTGGGCACGGAGGACACCGGAGTGATCTGCGACAAATATAAATTTCAAAATTATAAACGTCGCCCTATTATGGTGAGTTGATATGACATCTGTAAAGGAAAGTGCTAAATTATCGTAGGACCACATGCTAACAAATGGTCAGTTTCTGTATCCATAGAAGGGATGTTTCTATCGCGCCAACTCATGAACCCTAGAATACTAATTATCGCAAATATGAAAATTACCGACAGGGAATGTTTGCCAATTTACTCCTCCCGGAGTGTTATCTATTGTGGTGAAATGATCTACTAAATTATTGCATCAGATGGTAGATATCTCACGCAGACGCATGTATTATCCTCACCTGAAATATATTCATTATGGAACGGAGAGAATTGCGACTGTTGCTAAATCCATCCTTACCAAAATAGTAGAGATTCTTAAAACAAATTGTGTAAATGTTCAGTTCAAATTCGGAGAGCTTCAAGGATAAATACGGGACAGAAAAATAAACGATCATGCAGCATAAGAAATGGGATTAAAATACCAAGTATAATCGTGGGAGGCTGAAGGTGAAACTTCGCTGAGAACTTGATAACTGTTATGGGCGGGAGGAGACATAGGAGAACGTTATCTGAAAGGCTCTGCCTCATCTGAAAGTGTAGCCAACGGTATTGTATGTACCATTGATTCTTGAGTTTAAGTATATCCTACCAATACTAGAGCTAAAAGATACGTATGCCGCGAAAGGATTTTGTATCTGATCAGAGTTTACAATTGGTATAAAAGAACAGCAGACTATAGGTACCGAGAAAGTTTATGGGTCGACCATAGAATTTTGTAGCCATGGATATATATCTAAACTGACACCATTTCAGTTATATTAAAAATCGTAAAACTATACTCGAATAATATTTTGAAGATTCCCCTTCTGAAGGGAGCTACCACGTGATCATGAAATGAGAAATACTCTTAGAAACCAAAATCTGTTGTCCTTTACACAGATCGAAGTACCACTCACCTTAACAGCACCGCCTTAATCCTCCTCCTGCAGCCGTCTCTGCAGCAACTCCACGAAAAAGGCGTCCAGTGTGAACTGACGTTCCTGTTGGAAAAGATCTTATTACTTTCATGTTATCTAACACGTGAAGTGATTCAAAATTTGTGCTAGTTCCTGTCATATACAAGTATAACGAATTGTAACATTTACCACAAATTCGCACGGTTCAGGTATCGAAATTAAGAATATAGTAATTCAATTTAGTATCCAACTAACACAATTCGTTTCACATCTCAGATACTATTAATACTAACAAGTAACTAATATCCCATTATCTTTAACATTTTCTGTGTACGACTGGTTAATGATGTGCTTCTTAGGTTATGCCATGTTGTTATTCCTGCTTTATGGTCAACATTTCAACAAGTGACCGAGCCATTTTCTTCAGATCGTGAGACGTTTCCTGACTCATGTGAGTCAAGCAGAGAGTACATTACCGCAAAGTTCGCAGCACATGAAGTTGATGGCTGGGACGTCCGTTGAAGTATTGTGCACAAAATGAACACAACAATTCGGCCTAACACACGAAAGCAGACCAGTAACTAGTACCATCTTCGAGAGTAAGTTATCATGTAATGAGAAAACGAAAAATTCACTTTGAAACCAAATGCTACTACTCCTACTACTGTTCGCATTTATACTAACCGGAGCAGGACGGACTTCTTTCTCTTCCTGCAGCCGCTTCTGCAGAATCTCCTCAAAAAAGGCGTCCAAAGTGAACTGACGCTCCTGTTGGAAAAGAACTTATTAGTTTTATGTCACCCAACATGTGCAGTAATCCAAAATTAATACTAGTTTCTATCATATAAAAGTGTTACGAAGTGTTACATTTGTCATAAATTGAGCAGTGTACAGGTATCGGTATTTAATATCTAGTAACTCAATTTAATATCCAAGAAACACCAGTCGTGTGATGTCCCAGCAACAATTAATACTAACAAGTATCTAATATCCCATTATCTTTAACATTTTTCTGGGCACGACTGGTTAATGATGTGCTTCTGAGGTTATGCCGTGTTGTTGTTCCTGCTTTACGGTCAACATTTCAGTAACTGACCGACCCATGTTCCTCAGGTCGTGTGACGTTCCCTGACTGGTTTGAGTCCAAGCAGCGTGAACACATTAGTGCAAAGTTCGCAGCACATGAAGTTGATCGCTGGGACGTCCGTCGAAGTAATGTGCACAAAATGAACACAACAATTCGGCCTAATACCCGGAAGCAGACCAGTTTCTAGTATCATATTCGAGAGTAAGTTTTCATGTAGTGATAAAACGAGAAATTCACTTTGAAACCAAATGCTACTATTCCTACTACTTTGTAATTTACACTCACCGAAACAGAAACGACTTCTTTCTCTTCCTGCAGCCGCTTCTGCATTATCTCCTCAAAAAACGAGTCCAGGGTGAACTGACGCTCCTGTAAGGAAAAGAACTTGTCAGTTTGATTAGTCATAGAGCATGCTTGGTAATTCAGAGATAGCGCTAGTTCTTTACATGTATATGTGTTACAAATTCTGCAATGTCGTCTTCAACCAGTCGATCGCGTTATCAGCATATTTAGTGCGCCTCTGCCCCAGAATATTTTTCACCATAATTCTTTACAACTGGAGAGGGATGTTACCTTTCTCAAGTCTCTCACATAGTTATTTGCTCAGTGTTAACAAATACCACACCCAATTTACCGGAATGATAAATGGTTAGAATCAACTGTCCATGTCTGAGGTCAGTGTAAAGTTTAATGGGCTTGAATACAATTGTCAGAATTGTTTAAACAGCATTCAGGTTCGATTATCAACATTAGCTTACCTAATGCGACAAGTCCGGATATATTGTGGTAATAACACGGAGGAGAGGATCTAGGGCCAGTGGGATCCAGGGGAAAGGGCCAGCATAATGCAGCAAAGGAGTCCTGCAGGGAACAAAGCGAGAGACACAGTGTGAGGCTACCCTGCGGGTCAGAGAATATACGACTCTGAAATGCTAAAGGCTTTTTCTAAGGGCTTCATACTTATGTTAAATGACCACTATATCTGTGGCGCATGTAGTATTAGAATTCCTATAGTCCATATTTTACGGCGCTTTATCTTTTGATGCGAAGGCAGAAGTAAGTTTGGAAGAGGTCTCAAGCTCTTTGTTTTACTTGAAGTCAAGACCACTATGGCAAATTTTAAAAATTTTATGTAGGTCTGGAGATAAGCTCAAGTTTTAGAATGACGACTATTGTGAACTGTTGAGCGACTAGCACATCTCACTTCGCTCCAGTGATCAACAAATCCATCCATCCATCAGCGACATTAATTGCCGCCGGTATTTTGCATCTGATCACGATCCAGAAGAGCAGTATGCTAACCACATGCTCCTCCATACAGTGACGTCTATCGTCTGACGATGACGAGGCGGTCGATCGGTACATTTGGAACTTCAGAGGAATGATTGGACGGAGTTAGGTACTTAGGTGGTATTTTATATAATCGTCACAATCATCACTCGTGCGGAGATGCCTATCTAAGACGTGTTATTTACAATGACGTGTCACATGGGATGTTTATAGCAAAAAAATATTCATTTACAGTAAATTGTGACAGTCTGCAATATCAACTGACCACGTTACGTACAATCAGTTAGCTCTCAGACTTTACTGCTTTGCGTGCTATGTCACTGCAATATAACGTGGCTCACCTTTACAGTACCCCGAACAGCGACCAAGTTGTTCTCCAGTCGCAGACCCTCGTCTTTCTCCCCTGCCAAACACCGGGAGAAAAACTTCTTCATGCGGCGGAACATTGCTGTAACGATAACAAACAGCACATTAGACATGACTAGGCCGTGTCTACGAGTAAGTTTTGCAGCAATGTCTCACAACTCGATCGCAAGAAATACCTGTAACCGTGACGACATGTCTGTAACCTTGGCTTTTGTAAAAATGCAGCTGCTTGTATCAAAAACGACATGCACAGTCTATATAATTCATTGAGCTTTTACATTTGTTACTAGTCGAGAATTAGTTACTTTAATTTTGTGTCAGTAATTCGTAGAGCATGAATCATAACAAAAACAGTTATTCGAAGTTTAGCAATCGCGGGTTCATTACGTGGTACTTTTACTCTGAAGAGAATAAATTTGTTTTGATAGCAACTAGCTGAAGGCTTATCTATTAGACTAAATTTAATTAGCAAGTCATTATAATACTACAATAGTTTCAGATATACTGCTGCTTCGCCGGCCGGTGTGGCCGTGCGGTTCTAGGCGCTTCAGTCTGTAAACGTGTGACCGCTACGATCGCAGGTTCGAATCCTGCCTCGGACATGGATGTGTGTGATGTCCTTAGGTTAGTTAGGTTTAAGTAGTTCTAAGTTCTAGGGGACTGATGACCACCGATGTTAAGTCCCATAGTGCTCGGAGCCATATGAACCATTTTTTATACAGCTACTTCAGATACTACAACTTCAGATTTTGTCATCTATTACAGCATGATATGCGGAATATCTTCCCCTGGGGCAGGAACAAGAATTTCTTTTTTATGTGTGTTGGTGGTAGGATGAAGTTACTAAATAATAAACTACGCTACGATCTGATGGCTATACCTTCCGCAGTATATTACGAGAATACGATTTTTACTGCTATCCATATTACCGAGTCAGTATATTCTCTCAGGGCTGCACTGTCCCTTCTTAGTGTCAGTCATCGAGAACCCTACATCTAAATTACACATCATTGCCATGTGAGCTAAACAGTAACGTGTACGACGTATTAACTATATTTGTGGTTGAAATTTACCCACCGGTTTCTACATGAAGAAAACTTAAAAACAGCTTATAAACAGCTAATAGGTGTAACATTCGACAGCGCTCCAAGATATTAACTGTGATTCCTTAAGTGACAGGAAAAGATAATATTTTTGCTACAAATCCATGTCGACTCAGTATGACACTACACAGCCGGAACCTGTTTACGACTTTTCTTTTTCACCGACGGGAGAAGATAAAAGCATGAACCAACGGTAGGACATACCGTATGTATGTGTAATCGAAAAGGAGAGTGATAGGTGACACCATTCTATTTGTGAAACTAAGCTATAAATTTGAGAACACATGATTCCAGCAGTTGAACATTGGCAAAAACTCAGTGAGGATATCTCTCTCTACAAGTCAAGCATTTTCGGAACTTTCTGAAGTTGCATTACATATTGAAAAAATGTACTGGAATGGCTGTTGCCTCTTGGTGGGTCTAGTCTATATACCTTGCTTCTGAAACAGAGCGTTCGCATCATTCAAAGCTTCTAATACTCCCCAAGAACTTGCTCTCGAAACACAAAATCCAACACTATAACGCCTGAATCAAAATTAAGGAATCTTTTACTCAAGAACTCAAGAAACTAATTCGTTTCGATACTTCAACTACTCCAGAGAATACGGAAGTCATTATTATGCAATGGTCCACCACAGTTAAGCTGATTTTTGTTAGCAAACCCTGCGATCAACATTAGGCAGCAACCTTGATAACTGCAGAGAACAACGTTGTACTGGAACGTCGATATCAATGGTTAAACAAGAACTGCAATGAAAATTTTCAGTAATTTGAATCTATGTAAGACGAAATAATCATGTTATAGCACTGACAAATATGCAGCGGAGTCTTGATTGTTGAAAACGTCCGTACAGTTAATAAACTCCCAAGTGATCTAACAGTTAACAAAACTCATAGATAGTGCTTTAATTTCCTTAAGCAACAGGGAAGTAAGAATCTCATATTATGGTGCCAAGTCAACTCTGTATAACTTTACACAGTTGTAACCAGTTTCTAACGTGTTTTCTTCTTCGCAGACGGAAGATAAGTCTAGCAGTATAACCCTGCAGCGATCATACGCAATATGTAAGTGTAATCGACGAAACAGGAAGGTCGGTTACACTGTTTTCATTGTGAAAGTAAAAATTAATGTAACTAGAGACCGCTCCGAGTCTACCACAACAACCACAGATAAATTTTACTAACAGTCCGATTATATTATTGGAGAAGGCGATAACAAGATAGACTTTTACGGTCGAAAACAAAAATAAAAAAAAAAATTGTAGCGGAGGCGTTGTGCAGCTTTAACGAATGTTAGCAACTGTATTGTGCAATAGACAGCTACGACGGTACGTTTCATTAGGGGCCATCGAATTTGGTCTAAAATCGGCCCATCATCGGTCCCGAAAACCGTCTCAGCTATGCTTTCGCGTATATTGCAATAGCAGTTATCAAACGCAGATAGCTCGACCATTGGTATTATCTGTATAGACATTACATTGGTAGAAATGTCTATGAAGTTGAATGGACATAATGGACATGACAAGTTAATGTCAATGACGGAACACTGTACATTCGGAATTGCTATTCCTATTACGAAAGTTCATAGTTGAGATCGTTTTTAGGCTTGATGATGGTCTGATCCTCGACCGAAACATACATTCTCTCATAAAATGTACCGTTATAGCTGTGATTGCATAATGCAGTTCTTTCGAAGAGCATATAAAATGAAAGTAACGTCACTGCTGCAGAAACTGACAGGGCAGAAACAAAATGTAAAAGTTTATAAAGCTAAGATCAATATAACGAAAAAATCGAATAATATCTTACACAAATTCCTCTAGAATAAACTCAACGAAAATATAACGAAAACACAAAATTTGATTCCAATAATTCGCTTAATCTACACAGATTAAACGAAGACAAGAATACCAATCACACATCCACAAAATAACAACATAATAGAAAAATAACACGCACAAATTCTTCCAGAATGAACCAAAAGAAAATGTACGCTGCACCTATATAGCCCTAACAAAGACAGCAATACCACACACATCCACATAAAACGACATAATCGATAAATAACACACTGGAACTATTCCATAATAAACCAAAAAATTGTAAACCCCACCAAAAAAACAAAAAAAAAGAAAAGACGCACAAGAAAACTCCATATAACTACGACTTTATCGAAAAATAACACACACAAATTCCTCAAGAATAAACAGAACGAAAATAAATTCAAAAATTTGGTATCACACTACAAACGAACGTTAACAGGTCAAAAAGTACCATAGAACAAAACGAATCATACATCAAAAGCGCGAGACACTGGCAACAACAATAAGAACCCTACAAAACAATCGATTTCATATACGCTCCCCTTCAGCGGCGTCACATTCGAAAAAAAGCAACCAACTATTAATAAGTTAAAAAATTATGACTAACATTACTATTCGTTCCTCTCAGGACAACTTCTACAATGTACTTAGGTTCACGGCTAACAGCACCGTAGACAATTCTCCCATATTACAAAAATAGCTAAAGATCTGCAACAATCAACATGATAAAAATTATCATTAATCATTTCACTCACAAAAATTTATCTTCTGCTCTTAAGGTACTGCCTAACCTCACCATCGTATATCGTGCGAAATACAGAAAAAAAAACAGTTAAATATATGTCAGAAAAAAAAGAAACATTAGTCGCTAATAGTTTCACCATTGATAATATAACCTGTGGCCTCAAGTTACCCCCTCCCCCCAATAAACAACACCATCGTATATCACGACACATTTGCAATAAACAGCATATTTTACAAACTTTATAAATTACATTAGTAACTAACACAAACACAGATAGCATTTAACAACAGACCGCTTACACGCTCTGCAACGTAAAGTCATGACGTCAAGAGGACGTCATGGGTGAAACCACACGGATAGAATCTGAAAGAGCACTTGACAAAGTTGTCACTGTTGAACTAAGCTGTTAATTTGAGCATACGTGATGAAAGCACATGAACTTAAAAAAATTAAGTGTAGAGGTCTAACTCTACAAGTAACCACCTGACGTTTGAAACCCCATAAAAAATTAAAACGAAATGCTATTTCACGTTATTACTGTTAAGAACTTCATATTCCGTAATCACACCACACTCCTCCACATGCTTCAATTTTCCAGTACTTCTCCACTAATACACATTCATTTCTTAGCTTTTAATATATTCTTACTCGAGATGACTGTGCATACTCAATAAATATACAAAGGTAAATCAATAGCTCATACCTACTGCGGGTACGATGCAGCTGGCCTCTGAAGCCGGCGTTCGCTTCGCTGAGAGCTTCTAAAGCTCCTCAAGAACTATAAAATGTTTCGCTAGATGTGCTCGAAACACAAAATACAACACTGCAATACTTAATTCACAACAGAAGCTTCGTACACTCAATAACTCGCAGAACGAATTCGTAAGAATACTTCGAGTACTCTAGAGAATACGGAAGTAATTGCTAGGCAACGGTCCACAATGGTTCAAGAGACATGGCATTGTTGTTAGCATACACTGTGATGAACATTAAGTAGCAACCCCGGTAACTACAGAGCACATCACTATATAGAGACGTCGATATCCATGGTTAAATAAGAACAGCATTTAAATTTTAAACAATTTAAATCTATGTAAGACGAAATAACCATGTTTTGGGATCGAAAGATATGCAGAAGTATGTAAATAATGAAACCGCCCGAATAGCCTATAGATTCCCATTGGAATTCTTATTTAGCAGTTCGAGGTGCGTGAGAAGAGTAATGAGACTGACAATACTCTGAGGGATCTGGCCGCGCTGTGTTGTTCTACTGCTGTAAAGAACGGTTTGCAATCTCTTCTAGTTTCTGAGTACGCCGTCACATGGTTTTTGAAAGCGCCATCGGGGAAGTTGTGTTTTTGTTGCGTGTTGTAAAAGTGGGAAAGTGTAATTTAGAGCAAAGTTATGCCATCAAGTGTTAAACTTGGGGCACCAGCGAGAGTGATCCTTTTAGAATTGAAACAACCCTATGGGGAACATTCCTTATCAGTAGTCCAAGTTTCTGCGTGGCACAAATAATTTCTGGAAGGCCGAGAACACGTTGAAGATGGACCTCGTTCAGGGTATACCTTCAGCTTATAAAATCGACGAAAACTTTCGAACGTATGCGTTCTCTTGTGACATCAGACCGGTGTGTAAAAATAAAGGCGATGGATGACATGGTTAAACATTTTCAGCATGCATCAAATTTGCATCGGAGTTTTGCACGTGCGAAAGATTTATGCCAAACGGTGCCATAAAACCTCACAACTGAGCAGGAGGAGATGGGAAGAAACGTGTGCCCTGTCCTCTTGCGAGAATTGCCCATGGCCACGAATGGTACAGTTGTATAATCACAGGTTATGAATCCTGAATTTCAAAGTACGATCCTGAGACCAAGTGGCAGAGTGAGGAGTGGAACACTGTGGAATCTCCTCGACTGAAATGAGCTCGAATAATGAAGTCAAAGGCGGAAGCAAAACTGATTTGCTGTTATGACAGGTTTGCTTTTTTCCATATAGATTTGTTCATCCAGGACGAACCGTCAAACAGCTGTGTTACAACGATGAACTGGAAAAGCTCAGGAAAGAGGTGAATCTCCGGCCTGAGTGGCCGTGCGGTTCTAGGCGCTACAGTCTGGAACCGGGCGACCGCTACGGTCGCAGGTCCGAATCCTGCCTCGGGCATGGATGTGTGTGACGTCCTTAGGTTAGTCAGGTTTAATTAGTTCTACGTTCTAGGCGACTGATGACCTCAGAAGATAAGTCGCATAGTGCTCAGAGCCATTTTTGAAAGAGGTGAATCGAGTAAGATCAAACATTGCAGATTGGACGGCGCATCATGATAACGCCCCATGCCACATGGCCACTTCCATCACGGATTTTTTGACTTCAAAAGGCATTCCTGTTGTTCCACAGACCCCCCCCCCCCCCCCCATTCACAGAGTCGTGGTAACTGTGACTTGTTTTTTTCCAATTTCGGAAAATGTCTTAAAAGGATTTCATTTTGGGACTCTGGAGAATATTTAAGAGCATTTGACCGACATGGGAAATGCCCTACCAGTTGAAGGCTTTCTACGCCTCTACCGACACCGAGGAACAACGACTTCGCCGGCCTATAGCTGCCGATGGGAACTAATTTGCAGGAGACATTATTGTCGTTTGAAAGAAATAAAACCTTGGTATATTGGAAATCAGTCTCACTGCTTTTCTCACACGCCTCCTACTCCAAGATATTGATTCACATATGTTGCGTAACAGAAGAGAAAACCTCTTTTGTTAAGCTGCCAGCTTCCCTCGATACGATGCAATGCACTTGCCAGGAGTTCCAAAATAAATTTTTCTTCACACACGGAAAAAAATTCCAGCAACACTAATCTCCAGCATCGCAGGGAGTACGTGTGCGTAATTCACAAGAGAGAAAGATTGCTTACACCGTCATCATTGTGGAACTAAGCAATTAGTTTGATAATACATGATGCATGGGCATGAACTTCGCCAAAAACAAAGTACAGATATCTGCCTCTACAAGTAAATGTCCAACCTTTGAAACTGCATAAAAAAGTAAGACAATGTTCTATTTCACACTGCATACCGTTAATAACGGCATGTTCTGAGATGATACCACACTCCAGCACCCGCATCAATTTTCCAGTAATTCTCCGCTATATACTCAGCCATTAACAAGTTTATACGATATTCTGTATGACAAATAAATAGGTGGTAGTTAAATCAACGGCTCATACCTCTTGCAGCACAAGGCAGCTCGCCTCTGAAGCTGGGTGTTCGCTTTTCTGAAAGCTTCTAAAGCTCCTCAAGAACTTTAAAATGTTTCGCTAGATATGCTCGAAACACAAAATGCAAGACTGCAATACTTAATTCACAAATGAAGCTCCTTACACTCAATAACTCGCAGAACGAATTCGTATGGATACTTCGAGTACTCCAAAGAATACGGAAGTAATTGCTACTCAACGGTCCACAACGGTTTACGTGAGATGGCATTGTTGTTTACATACCCAATATCCTCCCCTGGTAGCTGAGTGGTCAGCGCGACGAAAGTCATACCTAAAGACCCGAGTTCGATTCACGAATGTGTCGGGAGATTTTCTCCGCTCAGGGACTGGGTGTTGCGTTGCCCTTATCATCGTTATTTCATCCCCATGGACACTCAAGTCGCCGAAGTGGCGTCAACTCAAGAGACTTGCACCAGGCGAATGTGAGGCCCTAGCCACACGGCATTTCCATTTTAACAGTAAACCGAAATCCCAGTAAAGCAATAACGTTTAGCAACGTGGATATGAATGTTAGACAACCACTGAAACAAAATATTATATAAGTCAATTGTACATTTCAACTTTTGATAAAATAGCATCGAAGCACGACGACGTCGAATGCTGATGCCCTCGATCCCTCTTTTAGTCATGTACTGAAATGTTATGTCAAGCGTAAAAATTGATTCCTTCAGCGCATGTGACTTCCACCAGGTTCGACGTCCGTTTGTGTGATTCCACTAATTGTTTCCTAGTGTAGTGATTTTCTATATTGAAACCTGGTTGTCAAGGGAAGGTCGTAATCATTTACTATTGGTTGCTTTTAACAGTTACACACATTTATTATTAAAGAAGTAGTTCCAGACTCAACAATAAATTAAAAAAATACCACGCTTTATTAATGAAGGCATAAACGACAGTGTAAATAATAGTGTTTTCAGTGCGTTACAATTTAGCAAATCACCATAAAATCCTGATACTCATAACGTTTAAAAAGAAAAAACAAGGCACTGTGATGATGACTGAAGGCCTTACACTCCAAATAAGACAGTAAATTAAGAAAGTTTAAGAACTCGCTGCAATTACAACTTACAGGTATTGAAATATTAAAAGTAAGAGCCCACAAACACAGTAGAAGGTATCAGACGCCACGAATGGCAGAAAATAAGGTTTTAAGGCTTACTGCTAAAACAGAAATATCGAATTAATTTTTCACAGCAAATGACCACAATCATGACTGAAGGTCTTACACGCCAGGAACGGCAATTATATAAAAAGTTTAGAAACGAACTGTAAAACAGCAAATAAAAGCAAAGGTTAATTAAAAGAAACAAGCAATTGACCACGAAACAGGTGACATTATATGACGGTAATCTTGTAACACAACCCTTACACTGATATGGTCTGGCCTGCAAAGGAGGGTGGATACTTACAAACAGCACCAACGCGAGCACCAGCACGGCTCATATACCCTTCGATTAATCTCCTCATCGCGAAAAAGGAAGACTTGCCAATGGGACGGATCACATGTCTCATACATATTTTTATTGGCCTTGTCCATGTTTCTTACTACTTTGTTAATACAACCAAATTATAAATTAAACGAGTGTCCTTTTCATACAGGGTGGTCCATTGATAGTGACTGGGCCAAATATGTCAGAAATTAAGCATCAAACGAAAAAAACTACAAAGAACGAAACTCGTTTAGCTTGAAGGGGGAAACCAGAGGGCGCTATGGTTGGCCCGCTAGATGGCGCTGCCATAGGTCAAACGGATATCAACTGCGTTTTTTAAGTAGGACCCCCCATTTTTATTACATATTTGTGAAGTACGTAAAGAAGTATGAATGTTTCAGTTGGACCACTTTTTTCGCTTTGTGATAGATGGCGCTGTAATAGTCACAAACGAGTAAGTACGTGGTATCACGTAACATTCCGCCAGTGCGGACGGTATTTGCTTCGTGATAGATTACCCGTGTTCAAATGGACCGTTTACCAACCATTCGCCAGATAGTTGCGTTATTTAAGGTAACAGGAAGTGTTCAGCTACATGTGTAACGTCAACTACGACCTGCAACAAATTATGAAGCCCCAGTAGGTGTTTTAGCTGCTGTCGCCGCCTAACCGCACATTAGTAGCAGACAAATTGCGCGAGAATCGGGACTCCCAAGAACGTCGGTGTTGAGAATGCTACATCAACATTGATTGCGCCCGTACCATATTTCTATGCACCAGGAATTGCATAGCGACGACTTTGAACGTCGTGTACAGTTCTGCCACTGGGCACAAGAGAAATTACGGGACGATGACAGATTTTTTGTACTCGTTCTATTTAGCGATGAAGCGTCATTAACCAACAGCGGTAACGTAAACCGGCATTATATGCACTATTGGGCAACGGAAAATCCACGATGGCTGCGACAAGTGGAACATCAGCGACCTTGGCGGGTTAATGTATGGTGTGGCTTTATGGGAGGAAGGATAATTGGCCCCCATTTCATCAATGGCAATCTGAATGGTGCAATGTATGCTGATTTCCTACGTAATGATCTACCCATGTTACTGCAAGATGTTTCACAGCATGACAGAATGGCGATGTACTTCCAACATGATGGATGTCCGGCACAATCTCGCGTGCGATTGAAACCGTATTGAATAGCGTATTTCATGACAGGTGGATTCGTTGTCGAAGCACCATTCCACGGCGCGCACGTTCACCGGATCTGACGTCCCCGGATTTCTTTCTGTGGGAAAAGTTGAAGGATATTTGCTATCGTGATCCACCGACAACACCTGACAACATGCGTCAGCGCATTGTCCATGCATGTGCGAACATTACGGAAGGCGAGCTACTCGCTGTTGAGAGGAATGTCGTTACACGTATTGCCAAATGCATTGAGGTTGACGGACATCATTTTGAGCATTTATTCCATTACTGTGGTATTTACAGGTAATCACGCTGTGACAGCATGCGTTCTCAGAAATGATAAGTTCACAAGGGTACATGTATTACATTGGAACAACCGAAATAAATTGTCCAAACCTACATTCTGTATTTTAATTTAAATAACTTACCTGTTACCAACTATTAGCCTAAATTTGTGAGCCATATGTTTGTGACTATTACAGCGCCATCTATCACAAAGCGAAAACAGGGGTCCAACAAAAAAATTCATATTTCATTACGTACTACACGAATATGTAATAAAACTGGTGGTTCCTAATTTAAAAAACGCAGTTGATATCCGTTTGACCTATGGCAGAGCCATTTAGCAGGCCAACCATAGGGCCATCTGGATTCCCCCTTCAAGTTTCGTTCTTTGTAGTTTTTTCGTTTGACACTTATTTCATAAGATATTTGGAACGGTCACGATCAGTGGACCACCATGTATATTTTAATTGAAGCTCTCCAAAAAAGAATCATTTTAAAAGGCGAACTTCAAAATAAACTAGGCTGGGTGTGAGAACAGAGGCCCAACATGCTGCCTTGAAAGGTACTCTTCCGTTCTGGAACTTTTCCTTGAATTCCCAGGCGGAAGGATACTAGCCGGAAGGTAAGATGCTGCATAGATTCTCCATAAGGTCACCAATGCAATGTCGAGGCAGGTGTGGAGGCAGTGGAGGGAGGAAGTCTCCTTGTCACCGAGTCCTGCCTGCTGTTTCGACGTCCTAGGCTACCAACTTCAGGTCAAGCTAGATCAGATCACAGCTGGAGCTTTTCGCAGCAGCTGGCGTCATACAAAATTACCCACGGAGATGATGCAAATCGTAACTATAGGTACCTGTCGTTAGATAAGATTAGAAAAGTCTACATTTCAACAACATTAGTTTGTAGCATTATGTTACAGTCTGATAAGCAGAAAATCTCCTGCTCACTCTCCATTGCCACCACACGCCTACCGTCATATCACTCAGTTATCCTTTCAAAGTGGACGTTCTACAATACGGTGCTGTGCAGTGGAGAGCTCCACTCTTATCACTATGAATGCATATTCACGTTGGGAAGCAACAAGTAATTTTTAACGTTATCAATGTTAGATGGTCTGTTTCAAAAACTAAAGAAATTATAAATAGTTTTATCATTTCAAATTTGTTCGGTGGTTCAGAAAGTAAGTATCGGTCTAGGCCACAGGGTTGTAACCGAGGTTTGTCTGAAGCATTTTTTTTTTTTTTACATTATCAGTTCTTTGAAGTTCGACAATGATTTCTGTTAATGTGATAAATGCGAGGTTAGTCTATTGCTTGTATTCCATGTTAAACTGCAGAGCCACCTGTAACTGACTCGCTAAATCAATTACAAGAATGGTGGAAGCAACACTACCAAACTACTACGGTGTTCGAACCAGCTTTCGTATTGATGATTCGAGTTTTACTATTACATTTATACATTACATCGTTTATCCTTGTATACTTCAGTAATATTTTTAAATACATTTGAGTGATTAGCTGAGTATACACTCCTTTCCCCTCAGAGCGAAGGTATAAAATTACGCTAAACAAAATTCCCTTCTTTTTAGATTACATAACACAATGGGATTATGTGTTAGATAATACTCTGGAAAGTATAAATAAAAATTTTATTCATTATCTTCTTTTTTCTAAAAACATTAAATCTGTCATACAAGACATACTGTTGTTGTTGTTATGGTTTTCAGTCCGAAGATTAATTTGATGCTGCTCTCCCCCCCCTCCCCCCTACTCACACATAGCTGCAAATCTACTGTAAATTGCATCCAGAAAAACCGGTTGTTGTCTCAGGTAGGGTCCTATCAACCAATCCCAGCTATATCCTGGTATAAAACATGTGGAAACTAAATACATTATCTGTCGCGGTAAGGGACACGATTTTTATTTTCTCAGATGTCGGTGTCCGAAACTTCATGTCATAGCTGCCAAAAGGCGGCAGTGTCTGACGACGCAATAAATGCATCAGTTTCTCTTTAAGGGGACCTGGACGTGCACGGGCTGCATTTTCATAGCTCGCTCTCAGTGCACATTACTCTTCATCTACAATGAATAACATTAACTCAAGCTGTATAAGGATATTTATTAAAATATCTCCTACAGTTTAAGAATTATAGTATTTTGCCTAATAGGTGTTTATATAATACACTTCCCATTCAGGTACCATTTTCTGGTCCATCATCAGTCTAATAGCATTCAGACTGTGACAGACCGCTGTCAACATTCATAGGGACACATTATGCCTCTCGTTTTGTAGTTTGGAGTATATCTGAGGAAATAGGAAAAGCCTTATTACACCACATTATTATTTTGTCTAAAAAATACCGCTAAAATTATATACAGAATGACAAACATAGATCATTTCTGCGATGTATTACGCACAATACAAAGATGCTATCCCATTCTTCACTTGAGGGAAATTTGGTGAACATGGATGAAATCATTGAGAAGTTATATGTACCTAATGTTCTGAAAGCGTAGTTTCGAGAAAATGAGAAAAGAATATTCACAGTGTATTTGACGCACCGTATACCTCTTTCAGAACATTCCAGCAGCATAATCTTCCTGGCCAGCTGCTTCTTTATCATCTGTAGACTTCTTCAGGGGCCTTTTCCTTTCACTGGCTTCCACAGCTTCAACTACTCGCTGACGATCTATGGCAGTCAGAGCAGCTATCCTATTATTTCCTGGCTGGATGCCTAATTTGTCCATTACATTTATCCTGATGGATACACCATCATTGAAACACATGACAGCATCCACCGCACCCATTTTGAGTACTGTCCATCCAACAAACACTGTTTTTGGCACTCGTTGCCACACGCAGATGTTGAAACCCTCATTAGGGTTTTGCGTACGGCCATGTAGACATTTGCAGAGTAATTTTGTATCTGAAAGGTCCCTGCATATTGGCTTTATTGTTTCCATGACTGTGGCAGGCAAGAAATGTATATGGTGCTATTCCTTGCCTGTCGCATGAGCGTGGCTGGTTTGCAGACATTTGCTCAAAGAGCGTTTAAGACCAAATCAACAACTGAAAAGTAGATAAAAGATACATTTTTTGAAACGGGATAAAATTGTCTTGCAGATGGTGACAAGTATTGTTTTCGAAAATTTCAGACATTTCAACTCCATGTCCACTTAACAATTAGACATATGAAGTACACTTTTTAAAAAATTAAAGAAAATACGACGCAACACGAAGGTATTATACGAATGGCGCGGAAATCAGTAGATGTGATGTCCATGTGCAGACAAATGAAGGAGTCCCATTTAAAAAACTGAATGGTTTATTCACGAGAAAGAGCTACACAAATTGAGTAAGTCTGTAAGAAAATTATCTATGTGTGGCGCTTATGCAAGTAGCTGTTCGGCTGGCATTGATTGATAGAATTGTTGCATGTCGTCCAGAGGGATATAGTGCCAAATTCGGTCCAATTGGTGCTATAGATGAGCACAATGCAGAGTTGTTTGTAGGGCCCTGCCCATGTTGTTGTTGTTGTGGTCTTCAGTCCTGAGACTGGTTTGATGCAGCTCTCCATGCTACTCTATCGTGTGCAAGCTTCTTCGTCTCCCAGTACCTACTGCAGCCTACATCCTTGTGAATCTGCTTAGTGTATTCATCTCTTGGTCTCCCTCTACGATTTTTACCCTCCACGCTGCCCTCCAGTACTAAATTGGTGATCCCTTCATGAATCAGAACATGTCCTACCAACCGATCCCATCTTATAGTGAAGTTGTGCCACAAACTCCTCTTCTCCCCAACTCTATTCAATACCTCCTCATTAGTTATGTGATCTACCCATCTAATCTTCAGCATTCTTCTGGTGCACCAAATTTCGGAAGCTTCTATTCTCTTCTTGTCTAAAATATGTTTCACTTCCATACATGGCTACACTCCATACAAACACTTTTAGAAACGACTTCCTGACACATAAATCATTACTCGATGTTAACAAATTTCTCTTTTTCAGAAACGCTTTCCATGCCATTGTCAGTCTACATTTTATATCCTCTCCACTTCGACCATCATCAGTTATTTTGCTCTCCAAATAGCAAAACTCCTTTACTACTTTAAGTGTCTCATTTCCTAATCTGATTTCCTCAGCATCACCCGACTTAATTCGACTACATTCCATTATCCTCGTTTTGCTTTTGTTGATGTTCGTCTTACACCCTCCTTTCAAGACACTATCCATTCCGTTCAACTGCTCTTCCAAGTCCTTTGCTGCCTCTGACAGAATTACAATGTCATCGGCGAACATCGAAGTATTTATTTCTTCTCAATGGATTTTAATTCCTACTCCGCATTTTTCTTTTGTTCCCTATACTGCTTGTTCAATATACAGATTGAATAGCATCGGGGAGAGGCTACAACTCTGTCTCACTCCCTTCCAAACCACTGCTTCCCTTTCATGTGCCTCGACTCCTATAACTGCCATCTGGTATCTGTACAAATTGTAAATAGCCTTTCGCTCCCTGTATCTTACCTCTGCCACCCTCAGAATTTGAAAGAGAGTATTCCAATCAACATTGTCAAAAGCTTTCTCTAAATATACAAACGCTAGAAACGTAGATTTGCCTTTCCTTCATCTTTCTTCAAAGATAATTTGTAAGGTCAGTATTGCCTCACGTGTTCCAGTATTTCTACGGAATCCAAACTGATCTTCCCCGAGGGTGGCTCCTACCAGTTTTTCCATTCGTCTGTAAAGAATTAGAGCATGTATTTTGCAGCTGTGACTTATTAAACTGATAGTTCGGTAACTTTCACATCTGTCAACACCTGCTTTCTTTGGGATTGGAATTATTATATTCTTCTTGAAGTCTGAGGGAATTTAGCCTGTCTCATACATATTGCTCACCAGATGGTAGAGTTTTGTCAGGACCCGCTTCCAAGGCTATCAGTAGTTCTAATGGAATGTTGTATACTCCAAGGGCCTTGTTTTGACTTTGGTCTTTCATTGCTCTGCAAACTCTTCACGCAGTATCATATCTCCCATTTCATCTTCACATGCATCCTCTTCCATTTCCATAATATTGTACTCAAGAACTTCGCCCCTGCATAGACCCTTTATATACTCCGTCCTCCTTTCCGCTTTCCCTTCTTTGCTTAGAACTGGGTTTCCATCTGAGCTCTTGGTATTCATGCAAGTGGTTCCCTTTTCTTCAAAAGTTTCTCTAATTTTCCTGTAGGCAGCATCTATCTTACCCCTAGGGAGATAAGCCTCTACATCCTTACATTTGTCCTCAAGCCATCCCTGCTTAGCCATTTCGAACATCCTGTCGATCTCTTTTTTGAGACGTTTCTATTCCTTTTTGCCTGCTTCATTTACTGCATCTTCATATTTTCTCCGTTCATCGATTAAATTCAGTATCTCTTCTGTTACCCAAGGATTTCTACTAGCCCTCGTCTTTTTACTTCCTTGATAGTCTGCTGCCTTCACTATTTCATCCCTCAAAGCTACCCATTCTTCTTCTACTGTATTTCTTTCCCCCATTCCTGTCAATTGTTCCGTTATGCTCTCCCTGAAACTCTGTACAACCTCTGGTTCTTTCAGTTTATCCACATCCCATCTCTTTAAATTCCCACCTTTTTGCAGTTTCTTCAGTTTTAATCTACAGTTCATAACCAATAGATTGTGGTCAGAGTCCACATCTGCCCCTGGAAATGTCATACAATTTAAAACCTGGTTCCTAAATCTCTCTCTTACCATTACATAATCTATCTGAAAACTTCCAGTATCTTCAGCGTTCTTCCATGTATACAACCTTCTTTCATGATTCTTGAGCCAAGTGTTAGCTATGATTAAGTTATGCTCTGTGCAAAATTCTACCAGACGGCTTCCTCGTTCATTTCTTAGCCCTAATCACTATTCACCTACTACGTTTCCTTCTCTTCCTATTCCTGCTCTCGAATTCCAGTCGCCCATGACAATTAAATTTTCGTCTCACTTCACTAATTCAATAATTTCTTTTACCTCATCATATATTTGATCTCTTTCTTCATCAACTGCAGAGCTAGTTGGCATATAAACTTGTACTACTGTAGTAGGCGTGAGCTTCGTGTCTATCTTGGCCACAATAATGCGTTCACTATGCTGGTTGTAGTAGCTTACCCGCACTCCTATTTTTTTTATTCGTTATTGAACCTACTCCTGCATTATCCCTGTTTGATTTTGTATTTATAACCCTGTATTGACATGACCAAAAGTCTTGTTCCTCCTGCTACCGAACTTCACTAATTCCCGCTATATCTAACTTTAACCTATCCATTTCACTTCCTAAATTTTATAACCTACCTGACCGATTAAGGGATCTGACATTCCACGCTCCGATCCGTAGAACGCCAGTTTTCTTTCTCCTGCCCATAGAGCACCGAATGTTCTCAATAGCGGAGAGATCTGAAGACCTTTCTGACCAAGGTAGAGTATGGCAATCACGAAGACAGTTAGTAGATAACATTCCAGTGTGCGGGCGGACATTATCTCGCTGAAATGCAAGTCCAATTTGCCTTGGCATGAAGGGCAAAAAATATCGGCACCGTACCGCTCTGCTGTAAGGGTGCAGCGGGTTACAACGGAAGCGGCCTTGCTATAAAATGAAATGCCACCCCAAGATATCATATCTGGTTGTCGGACTGTATGATGGCCAACAGTCACATTGGTAGCCCACTTTTATCTGGGGCGTCTTGAGATACATCGTCGGTGGTCATCGGGCCTCAGCTAGAAGCCAGAATCATCACTGAAGACAATTCTGCTCCAGCCAACGCTCTACCAGGCGGAATGTAGCCAGCACACAGCGAACCATCTTCTGGTTGTACATAGGTCGATGGTAGTCGCCTCTCTAGGTCACCCGTACTTATAAACTCTGTGTTCGGCGATGGTTGAATAGTTGCGTGGTTTCCTATTCATATGTCGATCGATTGACCAATTACTCCAACCAGCTTCTTTGAACTCAACTACATTTCTTCTTTCAAATACTGTCATCTGCTGACATTGTCCACGAGCCTGTTTGCAAGGCATAGTTACTGTCAAACTGAGTACACGGAATGAAATCCTCAAATACTTTATGCGCTGGTATCATCATGACATCTGTTTACTATTCTTGCCAGGTGCGCGGTGACATTGTGCTCCGGCAGTCACACATTCATTCATCGGTCGCCAAAGCTTGCAGTTCTTCATTTTCCGTCGATACCTCTGTGAATAACCATTTGTGACCAATTTGAGTCGTTTTAGTGTCTTAGACTGTATATTAGATTTTAAGAACGAAAGAGAAGCGGAATTCTCATAATAAACGTTTAGAATCAGAAATGTGTGCTAGTTACCGTCTACGACTCTCTGAAAATGGTTATTTTAAAGCATTCAATTAGGCTCGTTTTCAGTCGTATTACAATGATCATGTCATCGTTGTGTACATGAAATACCTTTATGACGACCTGAACTCTGATGAGGACACTTATAATAATGTGTCTGAATTTTGGTGTAGGAACAGCTGCCGTTCTCCATCAAACAATGAAACCAGATACGTTAGTGGTATTGGACGTTGAAGTTTGGATCAAAGTAGACTTTCTAACTCATATCAACAGTAGTCCATTGGGTGCAGGTTGGACGTTAGGCAGGCCAATCGATTTCTGCCATGGTACATAAAACAGATAAAAACACAAGACATAGTAGAATACATTGGATATCAAAGGAGAT
Organism: Schistocerca americana; assembly: GCF_021461395.2. NCBI lineage: Eukaryota > Metazoa > Arthropoda > Insecta > Orthoptera > Acrididae > Schistocerca > Schistocerca americana. Next base: position 546,736,472 of record NC_060124.1, on the reverse strand, counting down.
ATTGGACATATTTGATTAAACAAAAAAATATAAAAATGCAGAAAATGAGGTAAGCAAAAGGGAATAAAGACGTCTAAGGTATGAGACGGACAGAAAGTGTAAAATGGATAGGTTGGAATGACTAGAGAACAAATGCAATCCCATAGAAACATGTGTAACTAGGGGAAAGGTAGATACCGCCTATAAGAAAATCAAAGAGAGCTTTGAGTATGAGAAAACCAGCTGCATGAAATCGAGAGCTCAGATGGGAAGGCAAGGAAGGGAAACCTGAAAGGTGGAAGGATTATATAGACATCTACATGTACATGCATACTCTGCCAATCACATTTAAGTGCCTGGCAGAGGGTTCAACGAACCACATTCACAATTCTCTGTTATTCCAATCTCGTATAGCGCGCGGAAAGAATGAACACCTATATCTTTCCGTACGAGCTCTGACTTCCCTTATTTTATTGTGGTGATCGTTCCTCCCGATGTAGGTCTGTGTCAACAAAATATTTTTGCATTCGGAGGAGAAAGTTGGTGATTGGAATTTCGTGAGAAGTTTCCGTCGGAACGAAAAACGCTTTTCTTTTTATGATTTCCAGCCTAAACCCTGTATCATTTCTGTGACACTCTCTCCCACATTTTGCGATAGTACAAAACGTGCTGCCTTCCTTTGAACATTTTCGATGTACTCCGTCAGTCCTATCTGGTAAGGATCCCACACCGTGTAGCTGTATTCTGAAAGAGGACGGACAAGTGTAGTGTAGGCAGTCTCCTTAGTAGGGCTGTGTCTTTCCAATGAAACGCAGTCTTTGGTTAGCCTTCCCCACATTTTCTATGTGATCTTTCCAATTCAAGATGTTCGTAATTGTAATTCCTAGGCTTTTAGATTATACTGCTTTATAGTGTAACCGAAGTTTAACGAGTTCCTTTTAGCACTCATGTGGATAACCTCACACTTTTCGTTATTTAGGGTCAACTGCCACTTTTCGTACCATTGAGATATTTTTTCTTCTAAATCGTTTTGCAGTTTGCTTTTGTCTTCTGATGGCTTTATTAGTCGATAAACGACAGCGTCATCTGCAAACAACCGAAGACATCTTCTCAGATGGTCTCCCAAATCGTTTATATAGATAAGGAACAGCAAAGGGCCTATTTACATCTACATCTACATTGATACTCCACAAGCCACCCAACGGTGTGTGGCGGAGGGCACTTTACGTGCCACTGTCATTACCTCCCTTTCCTGTTGCAGCCGCGTATGGTTCGCGGGAAGAACGACTGTCTGAAAGCCTCCGTGCGCGCTCTAATCTCTCTAATTTTACATTCGTGATCTCCTCGGGAGGTATAAGTAGGGGGAAGCAATATATTCGATACCTCATCCAGAAACGCACCCTCTCGAAACATGGCGAGCTAGCTACACCGCGATGCAGAGCGCCTCTCTTGCAGAGTCTGCCACTTGAGTTTATTAAACATCTCCGTAACGCTATCACGGTTACCAAATAACCCTGAGACGAAACGCGCCGCTCTTCTTTGGATCTTCTCTATCTCCTCCGTAAGACCGATCTGGTACGGATCCCACACTGATGAGCAATACTCAAGTACAGGTCGAACGAGTGTTTTGTAAGCCACCTCCTTTGTTGATGGACTACATTTTCTAAGCACTCTCCCAATGAATCTCAACCTGGTACCCGCCTTACCAACAATTAATTTTATCTGATCATTCCACTTCAAATCGTTCCGCACGCATACTCCCAGATATTTTACAGAAGTAACTGCTACCAGTGTTTGTTCCGCTATCATATAATCATACAATAAAGGATCCTTCTTTCTATGTATTCGCAATACATTACATTTGTCTATGTTAAGGGACAGTTGCCACTCCCTGCACCAAGTGCCGATCCGCTGCAGATCTTCCTGCATTTCGCTACAATTTTCTAATGCTGCAACTTCTCTGTATACTACAGCATCATCCGCGAAAAGCCCCATGGAACTTCCGACACTATCTACTAAGTCATTTATATATATTGTGAAAAGCAATGAACCCATAACACTCCCCTGTGGCACGCCAGAGGTTACTTTAACGTCTGTAGACGTCTCTCCATTGATAACAACATGCTGTGTTCTGTTTGCTAAAAACTCTTCAATCCAGCCACACAGCTGGTCTGATATTCCGTAGGCTCTTACTTTGTTTATCAGGCGACAGTGCGGAACTGTATCGAACGCCTTCCGGAAGTCAAGAAAAATAGCATCTACCTGGGAGCCTGTATCTAATATTTTCTGGGTCTCATGAACAAATAAAGCGAGTTGGGTCTCACACGATCGCTGTTTCCGGAATCCATGTTGATTCCTACATAATAGATTCTGGGTTTCCAGAAATGATATGATACTCAAGCAAAAAATATGTTCTAAAACTCTACAAGAGATCGACGTCAGAGATATAGGTCTATAGTCTTGCGCATCTGCTCGACGACCCTTCTTGAAGACTGGGACTATCTGTGCTCTTTTCCAATCATTTGGAACCCTCCGTTCCTCTAGAGACTTGCGGTACACGGCTGTTAGAAGGGGGGCAAGTTCTTTCGCGTACTCTGTGTAGAATCGGATTGGTATCCCGTCAGGTCCAGTGGACTTTCCTCTATTGAGTGATTCCAGTTGCTTTTCTATTCCTTGGACACTTATTTCGATGTCAGCCATTTTTTCGTTTGTGCGAGGATTTAGAGAAGGAATTGCAGTGCGGTCTTCCTCTGTGAAACAGCTTTGGAAAAAGGTGTTTAGTATTTCAGCTTTACCCGTGTCATTCTCTGTTTCAATGCCATCATCATCCCGTAGTGTCTGGATATGTTGTTTCGAGCCACTTACTGATCTAACATAAGACCAGAACTTCCTAGGATTTTCTGTCAAGTCGGTACATAGAATTTTACTTTCGAATTCAATGAACGCTTCACGCATAGCCCTCCTTACGCTAACGTTGACATCGTTTAGCTTCTGTTTGTCTGAGAGGTTTTGGCTGCGTTTAAACTTGGAGTGGAGCTCTCTTTGCTTTCGCAGTAGTTTCCTAACTTTGTTGTTGGACCACGGTGGGTTTTTCCCGTCTCTCACAGTTTTACTCGGCACGTACCTGTCTAAAACGCATTTTACGATTGCCTTGAACTTTTTCCATAAACACTCAACATTGTCAGTGTCGGAACAGAAATTTTCGTTTTGATCTGTTAGGTAGTCTGAAATCTGCCTTCTATTACTCTTGCTAAACAGATAAACCTTCCTCCCTTTTTTTATATTCCTATTAACTTCCATATTCAGGGATGCTGCAACGGCCTTATGATCACTGATTCCCTGTTCTGTACATACAGAGTCGAAAAGTTCGGGTCTGTTTGTTATCAGTAGGTCCAAGGTGTTATCTCCACGAGTCGGTTCTCTGTTTAATTGCTCGAGGTAATTTTCGGATAGTGCACTCAGTATAATGTCACTCGATGCTCTGTCCCTACCACCCGTCCTAAACATCTGAGTGTCCCAGTCTATATCTGGTAAATTGAAATCTCCACCTAAGACTATAACATGCTGAGAAAATTTATGTGAAATGTATTCCAAATTTTCTCTCAGTTGTTCTGCCACTAATGCTGCTGAGTCGGGAGGTCGGTAAAAGGAGCCAATTATTAACCTAGTTCGGTTGTTGAGTGTAACTTCCACCCATAATAATCCACAGGAACTACCCACTTCTACTTCACTACAGGATAAACTACTACTAACAGCGACGAACACTCCACCACCGGTTGCATGCAATCTATCCTTTCTAAACACCGTCTGTACCTTTGTAAAAATTTCGGCAGAATTTATCTCTGGCTTAAGCCAGCTTTCTGTACCTATAACGATTTCAGCTTCGGTGCTTTGTATCAGCGCTTGAAGTTCCGGTACTTTACCAACGCAGCTTCGACAGTTGACAATTACAATACCGATTGTTGCTTGGTCCCCGCATGTCCTGACTTTGCTCCGCACCCGTTGAGGCTGTTGCCCTTTCTGTACTTGCCCATGGCCATCTAACCTAAAATACCTCCCAGCCCACGCCACACAACCCCTGCTACCCGTGTAGCCGCTTGTTGCGTGTAGTGGACTCCTGACCTATCCAGCGGAACCCGAAACCCCACCACCCTATGGCGGAAGTCGAGGAATTTGCAGCCCACACGGTCGCAGAACCGTCTCAGCCTCTGATTCAGACCCTCCACTCGGCTCTGTACCAAAGGTCCGCAGTCAGTCCTGTCGACGATGCTGCAGATGGTGAGCTCTGCTTTCATCCCGCTAGCGAGACTGGCAGTCTTCACCAAATCAGATAGCCGCCGGAAGCCAGAGAGGATTTCCTCCGATCCATAGCGACACACATCATTGGTGCCGACATGAGCGACCACCTGCAGATGGGTGCACCCTGTACCCTTCATGGCATCCGGAAGGACCCTTTCCACATCTGGAATGACTCCACCCGGTATGCACACGGAGTGCACATTGGTTTTCTTCCCCTCTCTTGCTGCCATTTCCCTAAGGGGCCCCATTACGCGCCTGACGTTGGAGCTCCCAACTACCAGTAAGCCCACCCTCTGCAACTGCCCGCATCTTGCAGACTGAGGGGCAACCTCTGGAACAGGACAAGCAGCCATGTCAGGCCGAAGATCAGTATTAGCCTGAGACAGAGCCTGAAACCGGTTCGTCAGACAAACTGGAGAGGCTTTCCGTTCAGCCCTCCGGAATGTCTTTCGCCCCCTGCCACACCTTGAAACGACCTCCCATTCTACCACAGGTGAGGGATCAGCCTCAATGCGGGGAGTATCCCGGGCAACCACAGTCTTAGTCCGATCAGGGGATGCGTGGGACGAGCTGGCCGTCCCCGACAAACCCCCATCCGGACCCCCACAGTGATGCCCATTGGCAACAGCCTCAAGCTGTGTGACCGAAGCCAACACTGCCTGAAGCTGGGAGCGAAGGGATGCCAACTCAGCCTGCATCCGAACACAGCAGTTGCAGTCCCTATCCATGCTAAAAACTGTTTTGCAAAGAACGTCTGAACTAATCTACAGAGAGCGCAAACAAATCGACAAAATTTAAACGGTTATTAAAATACAAGATTGCCTAGTAAATGCAGTTATGCTGGTACTTGCGCACTGCTGACACTGCTCGGCGGCGGAAGGAGACTAAGCGAAATTACACTATTCAGGTACTAAAACGCGATGCTACACTCTCAAATACTTAAATACGCCCGAAATTTATGAATTAAACAATGCAAGTACCAAAAACACGCAAAGAAATTAAGAATTAAACTATGTAACAAACGAGTGAGCTAGGAGTATACGACTTGCTGCTCAGCTGCTTATCCAACGACGGCAGGGAGCACACTAACTGTGACCAACCGACATTGGCCGTTCAAAACAAAAACAGTAGACAAACGACTACGCGAATTTACACCATTCAGGTACTAAAACGCGATGCTACAACTCTCAAATACTATAATACGCCCGAAATTTATGAATTTAACAATGCAAGTACCAAAAACACGCAAAGAAATTAAGAATTAAACTATGTAACAAACGAGTGAGCTAGGAGTATACGACTTGCTGCTCAGCTGCTTATCCAACGGCGGCAGGGAGTTCACTGACTGTGACCAACCGACACTGACCGATCAAAACAAAAACAGTAGACAAACGACTACGCAAATTTACACTATTCAGGTACAAAAACGAGATGCTACAACTCTCAAATACTATAATACGCCCAAAATTTATGAATTTGACAATGCAAGTACCAAAAACACGCAAAGAAATTAAGAATTAAACTATGTAACAAACGAGTGAGCTAGGAGTATACGACTTGCTGCTCAGCTGCTTATCCAACGGCGGCAGGGAGCACACTATAATACTACAATGGGGCACGCCAGAAATCACTTCTGTTTTACTCGATGACTTTCCGTCAGTTACTAAGAACTGTGACCTCTCTGACAGGAAATCACAAATCCAGTCACATGACTGACACGATATCCCATAAGCACGCAATTTCACTACGAGTCGCTTGTGTGGTACAGTGTCAAAAGCCTTCCGGAAATCCAGAAATAAGGAATCGATCTGAAATCCCTTGTCAATAGCACTCAGCAATTCATGTGGATAAAGAGCTAGTTGTGTTTCACAGGAACGATGTTTCCTAAGCACATATTGACTATGTGTCACTAAACGTTTCCTTCGAAGTAATTCATAATGTTAGAACACAATATAAGTTCTAAAATCCTGCTGCATATCGACGTTAACCTAATGGGCCTGTAATTTAGTGGATTACTCTTACTACCTTTCTTGAATATTGATGTGACCTGTGCAACTTTCCAGTCTTTGGGTACGGATCTTTCGTCGAGCTAACGGTTGTATATGATTGTTAAGTATGGAGGTAATGCATCAGCATACTCCGAAAGGAACATAACTGGTATACAGACTGGGCCTGAAGACTTGCTTTTATTAAGTGATTTAAGTTGTTCCACTACTCCGAGGATATTTACATCTACGTTACTCATGTTGGCAGCTGTTCTCGATTCGAACTCTGGAATATTTACTTCGTCTTCTTTTGTGGAGGCATTTCGGAAGGCTGTGTTTAGTAACTCTGATTTGGCAGCACTGTCTTCGACAGTATCTCCGTTTGCTATCGTGTAGAGAAGGCATTGATTGTTTCTTGCCGCTAACATAGTTTACATGTTTCCTAAGCACATGTTGACTATGTGTCACTAAACGTTTCCTTCGAAGTAATTCATAATGTTCGAACACAATATAAGTTCTAAAATCCTGCTGCATATCGACGTTAACCTAATGGGCCTGTAATTTAGTGGATTACTCTTACTACCTTTCTTGAATATTGATGTGACCAGTGCAACTTTACAGTCTTTGGGTACGGATCTTTCGTCGAGCTAATGGTTATATATGATTGTTAAGTATGGAGGTAATGCATCAGCATACTCCGAAAGGAACATAACTAGTATACAGACTGGGCCTGAAGACTTGCTTTTATTAAGTGATTTAAGTCGCTCCACTACTCCGAGGATATCTACATCTACGTTACTCATGTTGGCAGCTGTTCTCGATTCGAATTCTGGAATATTTACTTCGTCTTCTTTTGTGGAGGCATTTCGGAAGGCTGTGTTTAGTAACTCTGATTTGGCAGCACTGTCTTCGACAGTATCTCCATTTGCTGTCGTGTAGAGAAGGCATTGATTGTTTCTTGCCGCTAACATACTTTACATACGACCAGAATCTCTTTGGATTTTCTGACAGGTTTCGAGACAAATTTTCGTTGTGGAAACTGTTATTGGCATCTCGCATTGAAGTCCACACTAAATTTCGAGCTTCTGTAAAAGATCAACAATCTTGGGGATTTTGCGCGTGTTTAAATTTACCATGTTTCTTTCGTTGTTTGTGCAATAGTGTTCTAACACATTTTGTGTACCAAGGAGGATCAGCTCCATCGTTTGTTAATTTATTTGGTGTAAATCTCTCAATTGCTGCCGATGCTATTTTTTGAATTTAAGCCAGATGTTGTCTACACTTATATTATTAATTTGTAATGAGTGGAGATTGTCTCCCTTTCTTGAATAGGTATATTTGTCGCTTATTTTTCGAGGATTTGGGGATTACAATATTCAGTTTCGCTACAACAACCCTGTGTTTAGTAATCCCTGAATCGGTTTTGATGCTCGTTATTAACTCAGGATTATTTGTTGCCAAGAGGTCAAGTGTGTTTTCACAACTATTCACGTGGTCTCATGAACTAACTGCTCGAAATAATTTTCAGAAAATGAGTTTAGGACAATTTCGGATGATATTTTATGCGTACCTCTGGAATAAAACTCGTATTTTCCACAAACATATTGAGGGTAAATTAAAGTCATCACCAACTATTATCGTATGAATCGGGTAAGTGTTTGAAATCAAATTCAAGTTTTCTTTGAACCTTTCAGCAACCGTATATTCTGAATTGGGATGTCGCTAAAGGGATCCAGTTATTATTTTATTCCGGTTGCCAACAATGACCTCTTCCCAAACTAACTCACAGGAAGTATCTACTTCAGTTTCGCGACAAAATAAAATACTTCCGACAGCAACAAACACGCCACCGGAACCGTGTTTAGCCTATGTTTTCGGAACACCATTAGGTTCTTCGCAAAAATTTCGCGGAGCTTATGTCCGGCCTTAGCCAGCTTTCAGTGCCTATAACGATTTGAGCATCAGTGCTAACTATTAGCGTTTGGAGCTCTGTTACTTCCCCAACACAGCCACAACAATTTACAACTGTTGTACCGATGGTTCCTGCATCTATGTTCTTCCTGTGTTCAGCGTGCACCCTTTGTGCCTGAAGACCTTCTTGTCTTCCCTAGACCCTCTAACCTAAAAAACCGCCCAGTCCATGCCACATAGCCCTTGCTACCTGTGTGGCCACCTCCTGCTTATGGAGGACACCTGACCTCGTTAGCAGAATCCGTTACCCAACCACCCTTTGGCGTAAGTCGTGGAATCTGCAGCCTACACGGTCCCATAACCGTCGGAGCCTCTGATTCAGACCCTCCACTCGGCTCTGTACGAGAAGTCCGCAATCGGTTCTGTCGACTATGCTGCAAACGGTCACCTCTGCTTTCATCTTGCAAGCAAGACTGTCAGCCTTTACCACTTCTGCTAGCCGCTCGAAACCAGAGAGACTCTCTTCTGATCCAAAGTGACACACATCATTGGTACCGACATGAGCAACCACCTGTAGTTGGCTGCACCCTGTGCCCATCATGGTATCTGCGAGGACCCTTTCCACATCTGGAATGACTCCTCCCGGTATGCACACGGAGTGCACATTGGTTTTCTAATCCTCCTTGTCAGCCAAGTCCCTGAGCGGCCCCATAAGGCGCCTAACGTTCGAGCTAACAACTACCAATAATCCCACCCTCTGCGATTGCCCGGATCTTGCAGGCTGAGTGGTTTCCTCTGATACAGGACAGGCGACAGCATCTGGCTCAACGACAGTGTAAGCCACAGACAGCACCTGGAACCTGTTTGTCAGTCAGACTGGGGAGACCTTACGTGCGGCCGCCTGGGAAGTCTTTCTCCGCCTGCTACGTCCTGGGGCGACCTCCCACTCGACCACAGGTGAGGGGTCAGCCTTAGTGCGAGCAGTAAGTGGGTTGGTCAACGGTGAAGACCGTGCTGGATGTCCGTTGGATCCCCACGGCCGGCCCACAACAGAGGTGGCCATCCACTGCAACCTCAAGCTGTGTAACCGAAGCCATCACAACCTTAAGCTGAGAGCGAAGTATCACCAGCTCGACTCGCAGCCCCACACAATAATCGCAGTCCCTGTCCATACCAAAGACCGTGGAAAAGTAAACGATGCAGATAAACGGACTATCGGCAGGTGCTCCGCAAATCTACTGTAGAGCCTGACAAAAACGCACGAACTGTGTCTAGTAATATGCAGATATTCAGAAACCTAACTACCGAAGCACTCAGGTGAAACTAAATAATTTGTCCCTGATTAGGAACTTTTAATACGTCACAAAATCGGTTTACTTTGTGACGCAAACGAAAACGCGAGAACTATGAGTATTGCATATTAAAATTTAACGCAGAAGCCCAAACTAAACTATTAATCAGTTACTTCCCTGTTGCTGCGTCTGTCGGATATGGCGAGAAGAATTTGACACAGCACTGGAAGATCTAAGTCGACACACGGACCATGGAGTTGACGACATTCCGTGTGTGCTTCAAACATCCTCCGGAGAGTCAGCCATTACTTAACTACTCCATCTCCTATGCAAGAAGTATGAGACAGAGAAAATAACTTCACACTTCAAGAACAATTTAATAATTCCAATCCCAAAGGCTGCAGGTGCTGAAAGGTGTGAATGTTGCCGTATAATCGGCTTAATGACACACGCTTGCAAAATATTGACACAAATTATTTAGACAAGAATGGAGAAACTAGTAGATGTCGACCTCGGGAAATATCAGATTGGTTTCCGCAGAAGTCTAGGAACACGCGAGCTAATACTTACGCTATGACTTACCTTAGAGTACAGGTTAAGGGAAGGCCAACTTTTGTTTATAGCTCCTGTATACTTAAAAAATGCTTTTGTCAGTGTTGGCTGTCATATACTCTTTGAAATTCTGAAGGTTATGGAGGTATAGTAGAGGGACCCAGGGCTTATTACAGCTTGCACAGAAACCAAATGGCAGTAGATGGGTATGAAAGGGAAACAGTGGCAGAGAAAGGGAGGAGTCGGCGTTGTAGCATATCCCTGGTGTTATTCAATCCGTACGTTAAGGAGACTGTGAATGAAATCAAGGAGAAATTTGTTGAAGGACTTACAGTCCAGGGCGAAAAAGATCGAGGTTTGCTGCTAACAGTGAACTTTTCTCGGAGACGGAAAGGTCTTGGAAAAGCAATTGAATGGATGGGCAATGTGTTAGAAGTTGGATGTAAGATGAACATCAACAAAAGCAACACAAGTGTAATGGAATGCAGGAGAATTAATTCAGGGAATGCTGAGGGAAGTAGGAACTGAGTTACTTAAAGTGGTAGATGACTTTTACTATTATGGCAGTGATATAACAGATTATGACCAAAGAAGGAAGGATATGAAATATATACCGGCAATGTTAATAAAAGGGTGTCTGAAGAAGAGAAATTTCTTAATACCGATTGTAGATTTAAATGCTGAAAGTCTCTTCTGATAGTTTTTGTCTGGAATGTAGCCATGTATAAAAATGAACCGTGGACATAAACAGTTCACACAAGAAGGGAATAGCGCCTTTGAAATGTGTCACTGTAGCATAACGCTGAAAATTAAATGGGTAGATCACGTAACTAATGAGGAAGTACTGAACATAAATTGGGAGAAAAGAAATGTGTGTCATAACTTGACTAAAAGGAGGAAGAGCTTGACAGGACATATTCTGAAACGTCGCGTAAAAATTAGTGAAGGAAAACAAGAGATGAATACGGGTACCAAGTATGTAAGTTGCAGTGGTTGTTCGAAGATGCAGACGCTTGCCCAAGATAGAGTACCGTGGAAACCCATAACAAACGAGTTTTCGGACTGTAGACCGCAACAGCAACAATTTTGCCTATGCATTTACGTTCATACTGAACACCACAAGCCACCTTATGGTGGGCCGTACCATGCACCATTACCAGATATTTCATGTAATATTCCATTCGCAAACTGAGCTGGGGAAAAAAGACTATCAATGTGCCTCTGTACGAGCCCTAATTTATCTTGTCTTCGCGGTCCGTACGCGTAATGCACATTTGTGGCAGTAGAATCGTTCTCAGTCAGTTGTAAATGTCTGTTCTCTAAATTGTCTCGTAAGTGTTTGGTGACAAGAACGTCGTCTTCCCTTAGGAATTCCCATTGCGTTTACAAAACATCTCTGTAACACTTGCCAGTTGATCGAATCTACCGACAACAAATCTAGCAGCAAGGCTCTGGACTTCTTCGATGATTTCGTTTAATGCGACCATCTGAGTTTCCCAAACACTCGAGCAATACCCAAGAACTGGTCACTCTTCTGTTCTACTCGCAGTCTCCTTTCTAGAAGAGCTACGCTTTCCTAATACTGTCTCAGTAAACAAAAGCCTTCCCTACTGCAGTCCTTAAATGCTTGTTATATTTCATTTCGCTTTGCAACAAATCGCCTATATATTTAATCCACGTGATTGTGTCAAGTAGGTCAACATAAATTCCAGTTTAATTTAATTGAATTTATTGCAAAGATTTTTAGACCTGTTATCTGGAAACTCTAACAGGTCGTACATATTCGTTAATCATGGTGACATACAACGTTTAAAGTTACGTAGGTAGTAGCAAATCATATTGACAGCAATCTTCGGTGATACTAATGTAGAAATAAAGCCGGATATTTGAAAGATAATATAAAGTTTAATTAATCAACATTAAATAAAGTGTATTAACTGAGGATCCAAGTGAATGACTTCCATCTTATATTACAAGATACGTTACTAGCAGTCTCGGAAGAACTTGAGGTTTTTCGATTAACTCCAACTTTACTTACTTCTAAAGCTATTCTTGCTACACTATTCTATAGCGCTAACAGTGGTATGTGTGTGTGTCTCGGCAGTCCTCGATTCTACGCATACCCGTGTGGGTGGCCTTTGCACTCTTTCTCTTCTTTCCTTGTTACTTTTCTGTCTGCAGTCTCTCTCTACCTGAAAAAAAGAGACTCTCAGAGCGACATGACCAGCCGAACCTTCCTCTCCACATTCACAGACTGATGTGTTGCTACGTCCCAGTCGAAGCACATGGTTTAGGTATGGATCGCGACCTGTTAACAGCTGCATCATACCTCGAGTAGGCGCAGCGTCGCACAGTTTGAGCCTGTTCCCAGTGCTTGGTAATACGCTATAAACACGCCTTGACGTACTGCTAGTGTCCCAGTCAGACTTCCAATCATCTAAATTCTGGGCTCTTAAATGTCGTTTATTAATAACGTGTGTTCCGGTTCCCAATGGTTCAAATGGCTGTGTGCACTATGGGACTTAACATCTCAAGTCATCAGTCTCCTTGAACTTAGAAACTACTTAACACTAACCTTCTGTATTATTGTCATTTCCCTCTTCGACGATAATTGTATTATGGCCACTGTATGTTAGGTACTGGAGCACTTGTCAACTATTAATTTTAGCTGCTGACATGTGGTTTGCTAAAGTGACATCTGTGTTAGTAACTACACCAGCTTATTGTTCGAATGTACTCGGCTGGTCTTCCAGATTTAAAATAATGAGCTGTAGTTCCTATATTGCTTCCATTAGTACATGTCCTCGTTCGTCAGTTTGCCTACTGTCCCACAGAAGTGATTATGCATCTGTTGTCACAAGGAGTCACGCAACTTGTCTATATAGAGAAACTGCTCTGACTCTACCTGTATAAGGTACGATAGGGTGAGAGTAATGCATGCATACTACAACCCACTTTGTCTGCAGTCCTTCACTTCTATTGTGACCCTGTGCTTGTCCATCAGCGTTGCCACCTTGGGCACACTGTATATCCATTTGTAACGACCGTGGCAGTCATACCCTCATCGTGGCCAGAACCTGTTACTGTATCTGCACGAAAATGTGGGAGCTCATTCTTTCTACAGTATGGTTCTTGCAAACAAAACATATTAACACTCAGCTGGTCAGTTAGTTTTCGTATTTCAGTCATTGGCAATTTACATCGAGCAGCATTTATCTGTACTATGTTTATCCTTTTACGTGTTTCGATTGCCAACAAAGCCCTTCGGAGAAAGAAGGCCTGGTTCAAAGATAAAGCGTCCAAACCCTTATATAAAATCCACGTATTAATGCTCAGTGTCGAATGGTACTTTTACTCTCTTGAACGCCTGTCGAAGGAGGACACATAATTATTTAAACTCAATGCATAAGTTATTAACTCTGAAAAAAATTCTGTGTAGTGAATCTGGTGTAGTATACGTAATAGATTTTCCTTTCTGAAGCCCACCTCTGAAAATATGTCTTAGAGCAACCTGTAACACACTGGGAGCCTCCAAACTACTTAATAAGACATTCACTTCTAAATTATTATCAGATTTGTATGTGTGTAATTGAAAATCATTTTAGTAGGACTCGAAATATTAGAAATACTTTTTTGTATTTCATAGGAGTACCTGATTTTCACTGCACTTTACTGTTTTCGATTGTTGTACTCGTTAGTGTTACTGCTAGAGACGCCTAGTGGAACAACTGCAGAACTGTTTTCTTGTTTTCTGGCGCAGAGCGGTTGCGTGGGTTATAGGCAGACCAGGACTTTTTGCGCCGGATAGGGTGTGACCCATACAGGCGGAACGCCGTGACATGCCAGAGGTGCGTGAACTTCTGTGTATGACTAACTGCCCATTCTTCAGCAGGAACCGAAATCAGAAACGATAGCGATAGTGCACTTTGAGGTCTGGATTTACTTTGAGGTCTGGATTTAAGTCGACTTTCAATCGCATCCCAATGAGTTATTGGTTATAAGTGTAACATGGCGTTTCCAATCAATTTCTAGGACGTTATACAAAATGCCTAAAAAGACAAGTCATTGTAGAAAGACGGGAGATACTGGACTCATTTGATGAAAGAAGGAAATGTGAAAATGCAGCAGACGAAGCAGCAAACAGGAAACACATACTGTCTGCAAACCTCTATTTTTTTTTACTCCGCCGTAGTGAGGATCCAAAACACTCGGGCAGTATTCAGGAATTTGAGGCACTACTGTTCTATATACAGTCCTCTTTGTAGATGAACTACACTTTCCTAAGACTCTCCCAGTAAGCCGAAGCCACTCCTGCTACTGTTCTCATGTGCTCGTTTCACTTCATATCGCTTTACAGCTTTACGCCTAGAAATTAATCCCCTTGACTGTGTATACGAAAATTACATTATTGTTTTTTTTCCCTTTCATCTGCATTAAGATATATCTCTTTACATTTAGAGCAAGTTACCCTACATCACACTAAAAGGAAATTCTAAGCCATCGTATACCCATGTACAGTCACAAAAGGACGATACAGTCCTCTTACCTCTTATACTAAAAGGTCACCTCAAGCCTTAGCAGACTTCTCCCCACCCTATCCGTTGTTGTCCACAAATCATTGCCTCACAGACGCTGCTTTATGACATGGTTTTCTGTCATCCTTACATAAACAATCATGGTCTCCATATGTTTCCCTACTGTAGACAGTACATTATGCTGTAAAATGTGTTATTCTTCAGCGTTTAAAGCTTAATAATTGCAACAATTGGAGCACACCATAACCAAGGAAAACACCCCAATTCCGTGACACCACATCCTTAGTTCCTCATTTTTGGCGATATACAGGGTGAGTCACTAATTATTGCCACCTAGAATAACTCCGAAAGTATGATGGTAGCTGAGATGACTGTGGGACAAAAGATGTAAAGGACAACGGGGGCCATAATATGACGTTGATTTTTTGAAGCTAGACGCGTTCGCGGCAGGGATAAAAAGGTCAACTTTGTTTCTTTACATAGGATGCTATAGTTTCGTACTTATTATCTGATAGTGGCTATCGAGACGAATCCAATGACATGTAACAGCGATGGCCGGCCGATGTGGCGTCGCGGTTCTAGGCGCTTCAGTCTGGAACCGCGCGACCGCTTATGTCGCAGGTTCGAATCCTGCCTCGCGCATGGGTGTGTGTGATGTCCTTAGGTTAGTTAGGTTTAAGTAGTTCTAAGGTAAGAATGGAGGAGACATAACGAAATGCTTCAATTAAAAGTGGTGTAAGGGAGGTGATGCTGTCTTTCGCCCATACTACTCACTGTCTACATCATAGAACCCATGACGGAAATGGAAGAAAGTTTCCAAAGTGTGCTCAAAATTCACAGTAAGAAATTACCACTGATACGATTCGCTGGTGCCATTGCTATCGTTGGTTGAAATGAATTACAGGATCTATTGAATGAAATGAATAGTGTTATGAGTACAGAATAGGTACTGAGAGTAAACCGAAGAGAGACGAAAATAATTAGAAGTAGAAGAGAAACAGAACAGCGATAAAACATCACAACTTGGGATCAAGAAGTACACGCAGTTAAGGAACTTTGTTCTCTTGGAAGCAAAACGACCCATCAACCCATCTTGGACGAGGCAGGAAGGACATATAAAGCAGAGTAGCACAGGAAAAGGAGGCGTTCCTGGACAAAAGAAATCAACTGGTAACAAACGTATGTCGTAAGTTGAGTACGAAATTAATGAGGATGTACGTTTGTAGCACCGCATGGTAC
The DNA here is from genome assembly GCF_021461395.2 of Schistocerca americana. Lineage (NCBI taxonomy): Eukaryota > Metazoa > Arthropoda > Insecta > Orthoptera > Acrididae > Schistocerca > Schistocerca americana. Next base: position 546,720,680 of record NC_060124.1, on the reverse strand, counting down.
AGAAGTGAATTATTTCCTGTGAGGAAACCGAAAACGAAGAGAATCCAAGTGTTCGCGACGTGTGCGATAGAAGAATGTTGGAAAGTAAGTGGACTGAGAAGGAATGACGAATTTCACATCAACATCCACGGGATTACTCCGCTATTCACAATAAAGTGCTTGGCAGAGGGTTCAGTGAACCACCTTCAGGCTGTCTCTACACCGTTCCACTCCCGAGCGGCACTCGGGAAAAACGAGCACTTAAATTTTTCTGTGCGAGCCCTGATTTCTCTTGTTTTATCGTCATTATCATTTGTCCCTATGTAAGTTAGTGCCAACAGAATGTTTTCGCTATTGGTGCAGAAAAATGGTTCAAATGGCTCTGAGCACTATGGGACTCAACTGCTGAGGTCATTAGTCCCCTAGAACTTAGAACTAGGTAAACCTAACTAACCTAAGGACATCACAAACATCCATGCCCGAGGCATGGTCTTGCGGTTCCAGACTGCAGCGCCTTTAACCGCACGGCCACTTCGGCCGGCTCGGCGCAGAAAACTGGTGATTGAAATTTCATGAGGAGATCCCGTCGCAACGATGAACGCCTTTGTTTTAGTGATTTTCATCTCAATTCACGTATCATGTCTGAGACACTATCTCCCTATTTCGGGATAATACAAATCGAGCTGCCCTTCTTTGTACTTTTCCGATGTCATCCGTCAGTCCCACTTGATGTGGATGCCACACCGCACAGCAATACTCCAGAATATGGCGGACAAGCGTGACGTAAGCAATCTCTTCAGTACACCTTTTGCACCTTCCACGTGTTCTGCCAATGAATCGCAGTCTTTGGTTTGCTCTACCCACAATATTATCTATGTGATCGTTCCAATTTAGGTTATTTGTAATTGCAGGCCCTAAGTATTTAGTTGAATTTACAACCTTCAGATTCGTGTGACTTACAGCGTAATCGAAATTTAGCTGATTTCTTTCAGTACTCATGTGAATAACTTCACACTTTTTTTTATTCAGGGTCACTTTTCGCACCATACAGATATCTTATTTAAATCATTTTGCAAGTCGCTTTGATCATCTGATAACTTTACAAGGGGTAAATGACAGCATCAACTGCAAACAGGCTAAGTAGGCTACTCAAATTGTCTCCTATGCGGTTAATATAGATCAGGAACAATAGAGGGCCTATAACACTTCCTTGTGGAACGGCGGATATTACTTCAGTTTTACTCGATGACTTTCCGTCTATTACTACGAACAGTGACCTTTCTGACAGGAAATTACGAATTCAGGCGCACAACTGAGGCGATACTCCGTAGGCAAGCAGTTTGGTGTCGAAAGCCTTCTGGAAATCTAAAATTATGGAACCAATTGACATCCCCTATCGATAGCACTTATTACTTCATGAGTGTAAAGAGCTAGTAGTGTTTCACAAGAACGATATTTTCTGAATCCGTGGTGACTATGTGTCAATAAATCGTTTTCTTTGAGGTACTTCATAATGTTCGAATACAGTATATGTTCCAAAACCCTACTCCAAATCGACGTTAGTGATATATGCCTGTAATTCAGCGGATTACTCCTACTTCCCTTTTTGGGTATTGGTGTGACTTGAGGAATTTTCCAGTCTTTAGGTACGGATCTTTCTGTGAGCGAGTGGTAGTACGTAGTTGCTTCATATGGTGCTGTTTTATCATCTTACTCTGAGAGGAAATTGATTGGTATACAATCTGGACCGAAGGGCTTGCCTTTATTAAGTGATTCAAGCTGCTTTGTGTCACCGAGGATATGTACTTCTACGTTTCTAATCTTGTCAGTTGCTCTTGATTGGAAGTCAGGAATATTTACTACGTCTTCTATGGTGAAGGAGTTTCGGAAAACCGTATTTATTAACTCTGCTTTAGTGGCACTATCATCAGTGACTTCACCGTTGTTATCGCGCAGTGAAGGTATTGATTGCGTCTTACCACTGGTGTTCTTTACGTATGACCAGAATCTCTTTGCGTTTTCTGCCAGATTTCGAGACATAATTTCGTTGTGGAAATTATTAAAAGCATCTCGCATTGAAGTAGGCGCCATATTTCGAACTTCTGTAAAACTTTGCCAATATTGGGGTTTTTGCGTTCTTTTAAATTTGGCATGCTTTTTTCGTTGCTTCTGCAACAACGATCTGACCCATTTTGTGTACCATGGGGGATCAATACCATCACTTATTATATTATGTGATGTATATCTCTTAATTTCTGTCGATACTATCTCTTTGAAAACATTCCCCACATTTTCTATACTTACACGATCAGATCGGAAGGGGTGAAGACTGTCTCTTCAAAAGGTGTTAATGCATTTTTATCAGCTTTTTTAAACAGATATACAGTGCGCTTCTTTTTCTCCGCAAAATTGAGGAGGAAAGGAACATAAGGAAAACGAGGTTTCGAGACATAAGGAAACAAATTCCATGGTGCTAATACAACAAATAATTGAGAATATGTGCCGCATATGTTTCTCTGAGATGAAGAGATTGGTACAAGAGAAGAAATCGCGGTGAGCCGCCACAAACCAGTCAGTAGAATGATGGAAAATGGAAAAAGATGATAACTGGTACGAGCTTAGGACTCCACGAGTATTTTCAGTTTCAGTAAAAACTGCTGCATAAATTAAATTACTGAAATCAATACGATGTAAAAGGTTTATTCTTTTAAATGGGCATGACGGATATATTCGGCCCTTGGCACGTTCGCTCTCAGTTCAACGAATATATCGGACCACAGCAACCTGTCGCTTGTAGCTAATGGGAATGATGAATTCAAAGCCGAGACGTACTATGACGTTATTACTAAAGTTTCATCCTACATCAGTTAAAATAATGCATTCTCAAAGTTTTAACAATTTTCAATGTTTTTACTGCCATGGACACAAATTATGGCAGCTCCTGAGGAAAAAACTGCTTTTCGAGTTGTTTTGGAGTTCGCCAACGATTTTCATGGAAAGAATTATTGAATTTACCTCTACACCAGGTATATTAGTTCAGATTTCGGTGACCAACAGACGTGAAAGCAATCGGTGTTCACGACACAATGTAGGAAAACAAAAACGAGTTCCTTTACGTCACTGAGTATGAAAACTTGAAGGAGGGTAACTATTTAACAGCGTACGTCAGCTAGAAGATATTAGTAAAACAGAACCGGAAAAGAGATGTCGTGATGGTCAGCACGTTTCGTGTCAATGCATTGCATGAAGTAAACGCAAATTTTTTTGTATTTGTGATAAATATATGAGACGTGTGGCTAGAAGTAAATGACAGTTGCAAAACTATCAAGGGGCCAGGAGCAGCCTGAAAAAAGTTATCAGACCATCACAGACGTTATGTGCGGGGTTGTTTTCCAGTTATCTTGTATTAGGTTCAGGATAGGGTCTGGGGTACCTGCAACATGCACACACACTCACAACAGTGTAATTGGGCTAGGGGTTTGCAATGGGATAAAACAGTTCCTCAAACATTATTGCTATGTGGGACATACATCTTGAATCTTTTAAGTATATAAGAAGTAGTGACAGCCGCAGATTATCAGTATTCTATGTTATCAACACATCTGACTGGTAAAAATGCATATCGCCTTTGCTCTGTGGTTATGAAGCCAAATTTTGCAATAATCAGTAAGCATAAAGCTGTATTTAAGATAGCTGAAGTCAATACCCTCTCCTGTGATTTACTGTACTGTAATTGTAACACACCCCACGTCTACCATAATCCATGTGTTTCAGTGCATATAAGAGGTGACCTTGACTGATAGTATTTTACAGACATAAGTCTCTCTGGATATATTTGGAAGACAAGGAAGAAGTGATCCTGCAAATACTTTGTAGATACTTTTGGCAGTGAGAGTGAATCTAAATCATCGTTGGACACCAAAGAAACCAAGTCATTTGGTAGGACAAGAAAAGAAATATTCTTGTACAAAATCTTTATTAATTATTGCATAGACATACATAAGAAATGTGAAAATAACTGAACACGAAAGGGCAATACGGGATGTCTGCATTAACTGTAAATTCTGATGGAAAGTGGCCAAACACTGGTGTACATGCAGCTAATGATAGAATCGAGGGTGTCTCTACATTAGTGGATATACGAGAGATTTTGTTTCTAAACTTTCCTTCCCAGATGAATTAGCTTAAAGGAAGGTTCGTTATAATGTATCAACATGCTGTGGACTGGACATTGTACATTTTATTATTCCACAAGTATTAAGACAAAAGTACCATAAACTGCTATTGTTTCCAAAAATAATTTTAGTTTGCAGGTCCTAATAGAAAGGAGAAAGGTACCAAATAGACTTAACCGTTTCCCTATTAAAGAAACAAATTCTTCAAGTCTAGTTAACGAGAAAACTGAAAATGGAATAGATCGACATAAGAAAAACAAAAGCGAAAAGTGGGAAGATTTGGCGGAAACATTTCCCATGAAAGAATGTAATAAACTGCTACTCGAAAATGCAAGGCTTACAAATTACTTTAATTTTTTGAATCTCTGCATATTAGTCTAATTTATTAGACACAGTTCCTGAGGTTTCGTCAGTCAGTCAGTCGGCAGTTGATGGTTGGAGTGCTGACTCATTATCTGAGTATCCAGTTATGCTGGCAACTGATGTGATATATATAAGGATCATATCAACCTATACCACATCAACAACAGCCTGAAGATGGCGCATTGAAGCGCTGAAACTGATTGTAACAAAATAAAATAAAATCATAAGGACGGCTGTAGGTGTTTTATTTTGTCGCAATAGTAAACGGCCGTCTTCCCAGAGACCTCCTGCCAATAGCATGGACATACAAAAACAATATTCCGCATGTCGTTAGCCATGTGTCGACATCCTGTCCTCGGACACCCATTATGTATAATGGCGTTCGTTGGACACATTTTACTTTAAACTCGCTTGCCCGGTGTCGGCGGATAAACACGATACTACAGTGGCTATGTTATTCCGAATTACAGTGAAAAATTCCCTCGGACATGCATGCATGTCCTAAGGAACACGCACTTCGACGACTACAGCCGTTATGAAATGCAAGAAATTTATTCACAGTTGCGAATATGGACAACCATCAGCTGTATAATAGAATGACGACAGTGAAAGACTCTGCCTGACCGGAACTCAAAACCGGATTTCCGGCTTATCGCGAGCAGTCACCTTATCGTTTGACTATCCGAGCAGAATTCATGGCCAGGACCGGACTACGATAGATCGTGAGCCACATGTCTAAATCCTGTACCCGTACGTCCACTATGTGCGAGGGTCAGTCAATAATTAAAGAGACAAAATGGTCTGGGGAAAAACTGTTAGTAGGGCAAGTTTGATACTTTCGTGGCTATGAGTTGGTATCACTAGGATGAGTCCTGATCAGCTGATGTATAAAAATTGTTTTGTTTATAACGCCAAAAATACATCTCAAGATGGCGAGTCCGCTTCAAACGTCCACGTAAGTTGAACAACGATCTGTTATTCGTTTTCTTTCTTGCTGAAGGCGAGAAACAAGAGAATATATACTGTAGACTGTCTTAAGTTTATGATGAGCGTTGTATGAATCGATAAAATTTTTACAAGTGTGTAGAGCAGTTCAAAAATTTTCTCGACTCAGTGACAGACCAACACCGGTCTGGCCGACCTGTTGCAGTTTCCACTCCCTCACTTGAAAGTCGAATTGATGTCATTATTCGTGCCGACCGCCCTTGTGACCGGGAAATGATAGTTGATAAGGTTAAAGTTTGTGCTGACACAGTTCATAACATTATCTGTAACAAGCCGAAGTACCGCAAAACATGTGCAAAATGGGTCCCAAAGGAGTAGACGCGGCTACACTAGGAAACTAGGTTGAGAGTGTGCACAGAGCTAATGGAACGTTATGAAAGTAAAGGTGAGCACTTCTTCAGCAAACTTTTAACTTTTGATGAAACTTGAGTTCGCGATTATGAGCCAGAATCAAAAAGACAAAGCATCGAGTGGAAGCACACCAACTCAAAAGTTAAGAAAGAATTCAAAGCCAAGCATCTGCAGGAAAAGTCATGTTTACGTTGTTTTGGAATACTGAAGGTCAAGTTTTTTGTGATTATCTCGAAGAGCAGGGTAGAATGTACAGCCAATATTACTCCTATTTGCTTTTAAACAACATGAAGCCAGCCATAAGAGAGAGATGTCGTGGATCTGAGAGGAGAGGTGTGATTCTCCAGCAAGACAACGCAAGTCCTCATATTGCTCATCTAGCCCGTGAAACCATCGACAAAATGGGCTGGGAAGTACTGCCTTACAGTCCCCATTTAGCACCTAGTGATTCCCATTTCTTTAGTGCACTGAAGGAGGCATTACGTGGGAAGAGGCTGCAGGACAACGAGGACGTGAAAAATTTTATCGAAAATTGGTTCAAACATCAAGATAAAGATTTCTTTGCAGCCGGAATAAAAAACCTTGTAGCCCGTTGGAATAAGTGCATAAATGTTCAAGGGTATTATGTCGAAATGTAGGAAAAGTATCGTTTTGTAAAAATAAACTTTTTTTTTCTCCAGACCAAATTGTCTCTTTTATCATTGAATGACCCACGAATATTCCCATACAGAGGAGGCATTTTCCTTGAAAGTCAGCTGCTCAGTGCCGGCGGATAAATGCACTACTGCAGTGCTTGTGTCATCCCCTATTACGATGCAAAGTTCCTTCGGACAAGCACGCATCCATGTCCGAAGATACTCGAACTGCGGCGACTACAGCCGTTATATGGTAAACGAAATACATTTGCAGTATTTTCTCGGCAACAAATAGGTTCAATGGCTGTCTGGACGTCGAGATGTACTCACATCAAATACTCGTTTCCTTATTGAAGCATTACAATGTATTACAACCATGTAACCATGATCCCTTAATCGGAACAGCATTATGACCTAATATAGGAAGAACGTAACGGACTGCTGGTAATAAGCTTCTGATTCGGCTACATACCTAGCTGTAATAGAAATAATCTAAGTAGATCCATGGCACGATAGACAGAAGATATATACTCGCATAGCTCTGAGCGCACGTGATCCCATCGTTTGACAGAACTTTACAAACCACGAAAGTGTCAGCGGAATTTGAGGGAAACTTTAACGTCTACATCTGCACTTAAGCTTCATTATATTGTGTGGCAGAGGGTAGTTACGCCATATACATAACTTTCTAATAATCCTACCTGATAATGGTCCGACTGATGAACAATACTCAAGAAATGCCGAACGAGTCTTTTGAAAACCACTTCTCTTGTGGATGAGGTAATTTCCTTCAGATTGTTCCAGAATATCTTAGATACTCCTCTGCTTCTCTATGACAATTTTTTAATTGGTCTTCCCTCTTTAGTCCATATATGACTGCTATTCTGAGGTATTTTCTGGTTGTTATTGTATCCAATGTTTTATTGCCAAACTCGTAACCTATGCACGTGCAGGACATTACATTTATTTACTTGCAGTGTGAACTAGCCAATCGTGAACTGTTTGCATGTCTTCCCGCATTTCGATACGGTTGTCTGTTGTTGCAACCTTCCTGTAGACAACAGCTTCGTCTGACAACCGCCCCGGACAGCTTACGACGTTATCCTCTACGTCATTTACATACAGAGTATTGCAAACGTTAATAGCCCTGTAGAGCTCCCCTGGGCTACATCTATCGATTTTTTCCCTTTACGTTACAACTCTTATTACAGTTTGCTAGAACGTCCTGAAACCAGCCATTTGATCTGCTACTCGATAAGCTTTTATCAATGGCGTTTCGCGCAGATTTTTCTAAGGGTTCACTGGAAGGTTGTCTACAAAGTTTCAAATGACTAACACACATGGTTTAATAATAGTAAAAAAGAACTACTCTACGGAAATACATTTACTTTACGATTGACTTTGTCTCGAATAATCCATTCTCCGCTCATTAAGATCAGAGAGTCTGTCAGTGAAGCATTCATTCAATTCTTGAATTCTACAATGCTGCTGAGAATGTCCTTCTCGCTTGAGAGCGCTGCTACTGCTCTTAGCAGCTGCTGACTCATAGCACGAAGCAGAAAACCTTCAGGTCCGCGTCAGACGATGGCGCCGGTATGGTAACAGTCACATTCAGGAGTTTCGTTGTCTGACTACAATATTTCTGCAAATCATTTAATAATAGGGATTGCAGAAATTTCTAAACTCATTCCTCGTGTTTGATATCAGAACTTTTGTTCTCAGTTTATTGCCTTCAAGGATGGGATTGCAAGACGCCTGTAGCAATGTTTGCAGAAAGTGACCTGCATACAACACACTCTTTTTGGAATTAAATAAATTTGCAGCTACGACATATCTGGTAAATTAAAAGCTTTCAGCAACTTGAGCGACAATTTTATCTCACAAATCTTTCAAAAAAGCCGTTATTTAATTCATTTTTCTGTCCATATCTCTGTGCAAGCTGCAGCAGCTCTCTGCATGTGGAAATCATGTCAGATACGTTAGCTCGATTATATTATTGCAGTCTTCTATCCCTTGTTGTACACACAGTTGCTCAACTATTCATTTTTGTAATTGGCTGTACAATGCTGCATGATTGTAAATACAGACAACCAAAATTGAAATGCTGGTGCCTCCATTTCAGACGTTGCACTGTTGCTGAAATAATTATAGTGGTTTGTCGAGATGGAATCTCAGTTTTCTCCAGGCATTCTACAAGTCACTATTTTCATACACAACTTGCACAGTCCTTGATTTAAAATTCCACGTTGAGTAGGAAACATGGCAGACTTTCTTACTCAGTATGTCAATTACACACTGTGAAGAATGTAGGAAAAACTAAGAATCTCACTAAAGTCAACGAAATGTCTTCTAACGTCCCTATTTGCCTCTCTGCATAGGTTAAAATCAGATCCTGCGTTTCGGCATAAAAGTGAACTACATACGCATGTTCAAAATGTTTATTCAGATGAGTCTGTGCACCTGAAAGACGACCACTCATGACACCTGTGCAATTGTAGCTCTGAGAAATAACTATACTCTCATTTCTCTAAGCGATTATCCTAAAGTTTTTGAACTCTGTTCGCAAGGTGTCTTGAATGTCAAAGACCTTGCTACAGATATCACGTTAGAGGAAACATATCTGACTATTATGATAAAAAGTGAAATTGTTGAAATCTCATTGTCGTACCTGTGCTTACTGGTACAGAATCAGTGACAGCAATTTTCTTTTTTGCTCTGACATAGTAAATATCCATCATACAAGAAAAAATAAAATTTTGAGTACGTTTACATGTGCCTTTGAAAGCAGCAGCCTTCTAAAGATGATCGTTACTTACAGTATCAGGTCCAGCAGTGAAACCTAAATGAAATCTAGAAGACGTTGGGAAATTCCTGGATTTGATGAGTTGCTGCATCCATAATTTCCAAGAAGTGCAAGCTCAGAAACACAATAAACTACAACAGATCACAGAGTGTGTAACGATATTGGCGAATCTGATCATTGTGCCTAGAACCTGTGTATCGGCAGAATGACTGATGCATGCACAGTGACAGATGGTCTGGAAGCGGGCTCATTCGGGTACGTAGTTCCAATTTACATCCACCAGAGAACAGTAGTGCACAGACACATTCAAGAAACAGGTCAAGAGCACGTTTTTGCGAATTATTCTGTTTATTTCCTGAAGCCCTTTTGTTTATTTATCTCTTTACAGTTTTGTGTATGATTTTAGTAGTGTCAGCGATGCGCGAATGTGGTCTAAAGTAAACATGTAGATCACTGCTCTACTGAAGGACGTTGTACGATGGGGAATTTTTTAACATAATATGTCAAGTCAGTTTATGGTAAAAGGAAAGCTAATTCGAGTGCAAATGAAAATAGTTAATAACTTAAAGTATAAACAAAATATCAGAATGCTAAATATTTATTTCTGGAAAAAGTACAGTTGGAAAGCATGTTATTTGTTGATTGGTTGGTCATGAAAAGCGCGGACTAACAAGAGAGAATAATGTTTTTCTATTGCCCTTAAAGAAAACTGACCAATCAGAACAGAGTATTCTTCGTTCCTCATTTCTCTTGGAGATACAGAAAGCTTTCAGCAGTCTAGAGTACTCGGAGCACAACATTTCAATGGTACGGTCGTTTGTCAAAAGAGCTCCGAAGTAAGTTATAATTTTCCGGTTATCGTTGTGCTACACTCCTCAAAAGTGCTTTAAGGTGAAGGCAATGTGCTTTTTAGAATGTACGGATTTTTAGGCAATTTACTGTATGAGAAAAGACAGTAATTCCTCGTGGCATATTGAGCAGATTGGTGACTAAAAACTTGCGTGCATTAGACACCGAAAACTTAATAGCATGGCCAGCATTTCCATTTAAGAACAATCCGTGCTTAGTGCTTAGCAGATTTCATGAAATACGTTCAGATAAACTTGGTAACGTGAGTGAAAGTATTTTACGCATACTGTGTTAAGATTAGCACGGTCTTAGAAGTGTACGTATACAATATCAATGCTAAGAATATAGCGAAGTTCTGCCAGTACTTCCACCTTCCACTCGAAATTAAGACCTTTTCCCCATTCTTGGAATAGTTACGTTGTATGATGCCCGATGCGAATTGAAACACCGTAGGATTCCGCTCGACTTTCATACCGCCGATCTGCTGCAGCGAGTTCACTGGTAGCTGCGGATAAAGGACGGTAGGAGCCGCGCCGCCGCACTGTCTTCCCACTGGCTGCCTACAGGCTCTATCTGACTGTTGTGTAAAACCGCTTCCCCTAAAATATTGTGATCTGGACAAATCCGTGTTTTTTTTCTTTTTGTCTTCTGTGACAAATGTATGAAATCATCAACGCCTCATAACTAAGTACTTTTCTGTCATAGAGGCAGAACAATGGATGATTTTAAATTAAAAAATTTTATGTACTGTAGTATTCTGTCAGATGAATATTTCTGTGGGATCCACTGCTCCGCTTGCCACAAGACGAAGCGACGCTTGCTCGTACTTTGTTCACTAAACGATAGTGCGACAGGGCGAAGTGAAGGAAAACAGCATTAACCTGGGTCTCGTTCTCTTCTGCTCTATCTCTTATTGACGATGATATTGAACTGAATGTCTCTGGATGTCTGTTTGTGCTATCCGTAATGATTTTTGTAGAAAATCTTCCTCGATCTCGAACAGGGTCGTAATGCGTGATCATAAAACATGTTCCACATTTCCAGAACCGAAGGGAGTCAGTGATATAGGCCAATAACTATGTGTGTTTGTTGAAAACGCGGTTGACCTGCCCTTTTTTCCTGCCGCTTAGGGCCTTTCGTTGGCCAACTAACTACGAGAAGTTGCTGTTCAAAGAGGAGCTATGACCAGCACTCCATTCTTCGGCTGCGTATATTCCTGTGTGTGATTTCTGTTCTAAAGGTACTAGAAATTTGCGTACAGTAAACGTATCCCATGGCTCACCACATGTAAGTTCTCATAGCTCTGCGTGGTAGTAAGGAACTGGTGCGATTGAGAGTGGGCATTAATGTTAGACTGGAAAAGTTAATTTGAGCTATTGCTTCTTGGATTATTCACTTGTTAGTAAGTTGGCAACACCAGGGATCGTGTCAGAAACAGCAGCATTTTGCAAAAAAAAAAAAAAAAAGAGGCTCTGGGCACTATGGGACTTAACTTCTGAGGTCATCAGTCCCCTAGAACACACATCCATGCCCGAGGCAGGATTCGAACCTGCGACCATAGCGGTAGCGCGGTTCCAGACTGTAGCTAATAGAACCGCTCGGCCACCCCAGCTGGCAGAATTTTGCACAAAAGACTTCCGACAACATACACCCAAAGCGAAAACTATGGGAACGGCAAAACTGCATGCATCTCGGAGGGACATATATTCCTCATCAGATGCCGCCTGTATTACAAGCATGGAGATATCTACCGCCAACAGGATGAAACGGAAAAGTGTATCAACTGCAGAGGCTGATGGTTGTTTCAGTAGACAACATTCTGTCGGCACGATACAATCATCGTCAGTCACTGCAGTGCAGAACTGCAGTACTATGGCGTTAATTTAACGAGTAAAATAAACTGACTTGGGAAAGACAGAATGCAAGTGATGTGACAAAACAGTAATTGTCTCGACCTGAAACTACGATATCACCTGTCGGGCTTGAACTGTGACGTATTGGTGTTGTGGCGGGTGACGTCACACGTGTGCGGAGCGTTGGTTTGTTTTCGTTAGGGACGTTTGTATTGTCACCTTATGCTGTGTTTGTAGTCTATATTGGATATATACATAGTGGTGCAAATTTTGATGGAATGAGCATGTTACTGGATCAACCAGTTTAGTTACTTAAGAGAAAGATGAGTTTACGGTGTTCTCCGCTTACGCTCCTAATCAACTAGAGTTTAAACGTTATCTTTGGTTGTCTTGGTAACGTGAGTACACAGTGATTACAACTTATGTGAACTTCGGCACATATTTTTATCAAAGGTGAGCCAACCTGTAATGTAATGAAATTAATAACTTAGCGAATACTAATTGTAATATTACTGAAATAAGGAACACTGATAGATCGACAATAAAGAAAAACGAATGTCTTCAGAAGGTTATGGTAAATGATGCCTGGTTATTCTAACGTAAAGTGTGAAGAATGTGATGTTAGTAATTGAAAGCAATGTACAAAGATGTAGCAGAACTAGTTGATTTGGGTTGCCTACAGAATGAAGTCGCCAGATCCAGTTTAGCGCGTAACAACTCTCACAAAAAGTATTTACGAGTAATTTAAGGGATTTTGCAATTTTCTGTTGAGCTGTATTTGTGAACACATGTTTCTGCATTTTGTATATCTCGCAATATCGACCTTTCTGTATCGGTATTGGAGTATTCGTTGTTGTTACCATATTTCGTTAACTTTCGCGGTATTTGCTACTTGTACTGGTATTACTTTTTCGCTCTCTATACTGATATATCTTTTTGTTTTCTGTATTAGTGTCTGGCTTTTAAGTTAGTTTATATTTATAGAGTGATATCTTCGATACCAGTTGAATTTATCTAATTTGATGCTTTACTTTAGCATTTTCGATGCAGACCTCTGCATGCTATTCTTCATCGTATTCTTCCGGTTGTTTTGTTTTGTATACGCCAGTATTTTTGGGGCTCTGTAGCTTTTACTTGAGAATATAACTCCCCAGATTCCCCTTCAGGCCCAATATTTATTATTTCGAATTTTTAAGTTTCTGAATTGATTATTAAATTTTGGTTTTATAGGAACTGTTGAATATGACGTCCTAATCGCCATTTTTAAATCAAAGTTGTGTTGCATCTTGAGGCTAGTGATGATGTTATTTATCAAAGTGGACGGGTGTTATCGTAGGCTCTCGTCTTCCCCAATAATTCACCATACTTGAGACACAGTTCCGTACCCCCGGCCGCGAGAGTTCGCCCCTGTTTGGTCTTAGGAGGGGAGGGGCGCGCACGGCGCCGGCTGTCACCTCCACATGAAATCACGTAATGCGTTTTTACGTCGCAGGCTGACAGTTATTGGACGGGTGAAGTAACTGCATCGGTTAAACGCTCGAGCGATGTGATGTGGTGCTGTAACGACATAACAACACAAGTTTTCACCCCAGATGTAAGCATTCCCGTTATACAGTAGTAGGCAAGCATAAGTTCTCTACATTCTGTAATTTCCTGCAGGCGATTTTATCGAGTGCGCTACTGCCAAGGCACCCATGTTGATTAGTTTGATTCTGTCTAGAGCAAAGGTAACAGAATATCTTGTAGTAGTGAATCCTGTCGTAGGTGTTCTACAGATGAGCAGGATGAAGCCAGAGCATTGTCGACTTGGACTACTCTGACATGGGCTGAGTTACTTACGAGAGTGTATCCTGTGGAAAGTCATTTTGACCTCTTATGGGAATTTTGTGGATTGTCACCGGGAGACGTGTGTGGAACTCTTTAAAAAACGACCAACGTTTATTTCCCGTTTTAATTATAGGACTATTCTACGAAATGTACGAAACTAGTACGATCAGGAAAAACACGTATTTCATTAGATGCCAACTGACGATACATCAGGGTATTATTTTGGTCCCGTCCTGGGTTAAAGAACACACGCTACTAGTCACTGTTATAGAAAGTTATTTAAGTACAATTACTGTTGGCGATTACTTTGATTTTTGCAGTGTTATGTGTTACTTGATTGTTGTGAATTTTACAAAATGCAGTAGCTTTGTTTTCACAGTTTGGCTTAGGAGGCCAAAAGTTTCCTTGTGAGACGCTCACGGTTTCTCTGAGAGATAGCTACAGAGTATCCGACAATCGCAGAGGAGGTGTGCTCCAAGCAGCAACTGATTTGGAAATTATTGTATAGTGCGAAATACTTTCACACTCGACAGCAAGGCCGGCCGGGGTGGTTCTAGGCGCTACAGTTGGAACCGAGCGACCGCTACGGTCGCAGGTTAAAATCCTGCCTCGGGCATGGTTGTGTGTGATGTCCTTAGGTTAGATAGGTTTAAGTAGTTCTAAGTTCCAGGGGACTGATGACCTCAGCAGTTAAGTCCCATAGTGCTGAGAGCCATTTGAACCATTTTTTTCGACATCAAGACGTCTCAACATTCCATTTATTGTGATGGAAACAGGAACTATTTGCAGGAAAAGTAGTTATATATGACCTAGTTAACGAATAATAACTTACTACGCGTACATAGTGTTGTTAAGTAAAAGTGCAACAGTATTAGCTACTTGGGACCATTTCAGATTCTAGTAAAATAATACAAATAAGTGTAGCCATTCTGAAACTAAGACCGTATTTGGGCTCATAAATCCAACAAAGAAAGTTTCGTAAGCAGCACTTTAGCGTTCTCATATAACGAGTTCTGACAGCTGCCATCTAACAACTTTGTGTCGAATTCACCTGGAACACCGCAAAAAGGGTAAAGTATCGTTATATGAATAACTACACCAGCAACACAGATGTTCAAAACTTTCACTAATTAGTAATTAAATTCAGGAGATTTTTCGATTTGCCTTGGGTTAATCCCCACTTATGAGTTAACCATAACTTTGGTTTTATTTCAGATACTTCACTGCACATTCAAATGGCCGTAGTAACACTCTCATAGAATTTAAACTTTCGCTTAAGCTTTCTTCAGATTTCATTTTTATTTCGTTTCATTATCCTTCAGTTAATGGAAATCATCCGTTCACAAATTTAGCTAACTTTTACATCTACGGAATATGAGATACCTATTTTCGTCCATCCATTTCACAAATGGGTCGTCCAGTACCTTTAAATTGTATGGCTTTGTGCGCTGTGTTATATTAACGTCACCAGTTTCCACTTTTGATGTAACAGATCAGAGCGCTCCCAATAGGTTCGTCTACTCCCATGTAATGTTAGCAAACAGGGGAGATCGGTGAAGTTTTATGCCTAGCGGACCTGAATAAGCTAAATTGCATCAGCTTATCTGTTGTGGTGGCAATATATTTAGAAAATGCGTTAAAATGGTACATACCAGCAATCAACTGAACGAAATCACAAGAATAAACAAATTCAGGAGTTGTGTACCTAACTTTTTCGTAACTATTAGGAAGAGAGTTACTGAAATGTACAAGTCACAGTGCTGTTCAAGGTAGAATGAAAGTGTGTGGAGTTGGAGACGATGTATGCTTGTATTCAGCAGTAGACGGTTATGCTATCACATTATTCTGGAAAAAAAGATATTCCGGTCTGGCAGACCTTAAGCACAATGTAACCAAGAACATTCTGAAAGTTATTTAGAAACCTGTGACGAATACAATTCACATTACTATTCCATTATCGTACAGCATAACACCGAGACATCTTAAAAAGAAAAATTATTTGTTTCGCCTTATTTTGTTTCCATATCTGTAAACTATCAAGTGCAGTACCGAACTACCTATTAATTTTATTTTATGTCACCTTATCCTAGTCTTTTGTGCTGTAGGCCGTGAGTTGTTACCTGCCATTTCCATTTTTTATGTATTCCATCTACTGTTAGCAGCTACTATGAACTACATTGTGCTTTATCACAGAGACTAGAAAATACTCCTTGTTTTATTACTGAATTTACATGTGTGTACCAAACTTATCGCCTAAAGGTACTAGGCATTTCAGAAGTCTATAATATACAATATATTTCTAATCAGTTATTATCTATTCATAATGTTAGCTGCAACTGACTAAAAATGGTCCAAATATTAACAATGTTATCATGAAATCATTACTGGGTTTAAGTCACACATCCTGATTTCGTTATATTTACCATGCAACAAACATTCTCTGTATCACTTTTGCTTCTTTTGTGACTGCTTTATTATTTCACACGAGTCCTTAGAAACATGTACTAAAAGTAACTTATCATTGTTATCTAATGAAGTACGTTAAAATTCCCCAAATATTATTAAACTATTTCATAATTTTTGAGACAGCATTACTGTGTCATTTTCTTCGGGTTGAAGTTATCTGTACAGCCATGAATATTGCGTAATACTTTAGACTGTGACAAAATCCTAGCGTCAAGGTGATCCAGACTTATGTGCTGCGCATCTGGCTCATGTCGTACCCCTATAAATCTCCCAAACGACTCTTCTTCAGTTTTGGTGAAATAAATAAAAAATGAAATAAAAATGTGCCTTCTGCAACAGCATTTTCCTCAGCAACATTAGCCCCGAAAGTAAATTTCAACGACATAAAAATCATAGTGCATAAGGGCCAAAGTATAAATAGCAGCGGTGATGAACTCTCTCTGAATTTTCAGTCGAACATAAGGCACCATTAATTTCTTTGTTTACTCTTTTGAGGTTACATCCACATGCTAATCAATTGTTGTTTGCCAATGCAGTTCAGTGAATTGCAACATCAGTTTGATTACACTAAGCGTGCTTTGATTTATGTGTCCCACGCAAAGACACTCGCCATACTTCTGTTATAAGCAGCATCTGAGTTTCTTTACATACCTACTACTTCATAAACAGATACACAGATTAGCCAGATTGTATGGCCGCCGATCTACTGTCGATATAAATCCGTTCAGGCGATAGGTGCGACACATGGCGAGGAATGACTGCTAGTCAGACAAACGCACGGTGCATGTTTTATATCACAAGGGCAAGAGCGTGATGGAATGGAGTGTGTTGAGCGGTTCGATGAACACAGTCCCGATTTCCAGTTGATGTGTTGGCTCTCCCGTCTCGACACATCTAAACCCGATCGAAGACATCTGGGCATGTGGCGTCAGAGCTCATGGCACCCCTCCCCGGAATTTACGGATTTAGGTGACTTGTGTGTGCAGATGTGATGCCAGCTCCGTCTAAGGGGTTCAAATGTTGATTACCTTTTAGTTCCTGCGTGTGTAGTGCCATATTACTTGTGGCTCACTGTGTTGAATAGTAGATGTCGGGATTATGGAGACTACTTTGTTGTCCTTGTAGTCACTCTAGTCTTTTAGTGTTATCATTAATGTAATTGATTTTCCTACTCTTTTTAGAATTATACTTAGTGTCAATGATATTTCTGTTAAACGTAGATGGCAAATGTTAATGTTGCACAAAACAGTTTCTTCCATTTCCATCGACGAAGAGGTAATGACTGATGCAGTTCGCATTGGGAACAGACTCGAACGAGTTTTATTCCGAAGAACCTTCCATTTGTTTCCATTAATCTACTAAGAGGAACCACCGAAATGTAGATCTTGTTGGTCGGAAGAGAGTATGAACCACAGTCAACCCCAATGCGAGCCGTCTACATTACCACAACGCCGCCTGTTGCAAATAAAACAAATAACTAGACTTGTTATATCATCAATCCAAAGGTTTATTCGATTGGTAACTGTGGTTTCAGGTGGTATTGGCCGCGGTATCGCGGTCGCACATTTTAGCAGCCAGACGGTCTTCTCCAGACGTCGCGTTGATGGTCACGCGTCAACACATTCAGCGTCTGGCATGGCGGCTCTCAAGAGCTGCGCGGTGTGATGTACAGACCTCCAAGGTGGGCGCGGAGGACACCGGAGTGATCTGCGACAAATATAAATTTCAAAATTATAAACGTCGCCCTATTATGGTATGTTGGTATAACATCTGTAAAGGAAAGTGGTAAATTATCGTAGGACCACATGCTAATAAATGGTCAGTTTCTGTATCCATAGAAGGGATCTTTCTATCGCGCCAACTCATGAACCCTAGAGTACTAATTATCGGAAATATGAAAATTACCGACAGTGAATATTTGCCTATTTACTCCTTCCGGAGTGTTATCTATTGTGGTGAATTGATCTACTAAATTATTGCATCAGATGGTAGATAGTTGTTACAAGGATCAGAATATTTGTGAGTTAGTCAATATCTCACGCAGACGCATGTATTATCCTCACCTGAACTATATTCATTATGGAACGGAGAGAATTGTGACTGTTGCTAAATCCATCCTTACCAAAATAGTAGAGTTTCTTAAAACAAGTTGTGTAAATGTTCAGTTCAAATTCGGAGAGCTTGAAGGATAAATATGGGACAGAAAGGTAAACGATCATGCAGCATAAGAAATGGGATTAAAATACCAAGTATAATCGTGGGAGGCTGAAGGTGAAACTTCGCTGAGAACTTGATAACTGTTATGGGCGCGAGGGGACATAGGAGAACGTTATCTGAAAGGCTCTACGTCATCTGAAAGTGTAGGCAACGGTATTGTATGTACCATTGATTCTTGAGTTTAAGTATATCCTACCAATACTAGAGCTGAAAGATACGTATGCCGCGAAAGGATTTTGTATCTGATCAGAGTTTACAATTGGTATAAAAGAACAGCAGACTATAGGTACCGAGAAAGTTTATGGGTCGACCATAGAATTTTGTAGCCATGGCGATATATCTAAACTGACACCATTTCAGTTATATTAAAAATCGTAGAACTATACTCGAATAATATCTTGAAGATTCCCCTTCTGAAGGGAGCTACCATGTGATCATGAAATGAGAAATACTCTTAGAAACCAAAATCTGTTGTCCTTTACACAGATCGAAGTACCACTCACCGTAACAGCACCACCTTAATCCTCCTCCTGCAGCCGTCTCTGCAGCAACTCCACGAAAAAGGCGTCCAGTGTGAACTGACGCTCCTGTTGGAAAAGATCTTATTACTTTCATGTTATCTAACACGCGAAGTGATTCAAAATTTGTGCTAGTTCCTGTCATATACAAGTATAACGAATTGAAACATTTACCACAAATTCGCACGGTTCAGGTATCGAAATTAAGAATATAGTAATTCAATTTAGTATCCAACTAACACAATTCGTTTCACACCTCAGATACAATTAATACTAACAAATAATTAATATCCCATTATCTTTAACATTTTCTGTGTACGACTGGTTAATGATGTGCTTGTGAGGTTATGCCGTGTTGTTGTTCCCGCTTTACGGTCAACATTCCAGTAACTGACCGACCCATCTTCTTCAGGTCGTGTGACGTTCCCTGACTGGTATGAGTCCAAGCAGCGTGAACACATTAGTGCAAAGTTCGCAGCACATGAAGTTGATCGCTGGGACGTCCGTCGAAGTAATGTGCACAAAATGAACACAACCAATTGGCCTAATACCCGGAAGCAGACCAGTTTCTAGTATCATATTCGAGAGTAAATTTTCATGTAGTGATAAAACGATAAATTCACTTTGAAACCAAATGCTACTATTCCTACTACTTTGTAATTTACACTCACCGAAACAGAAAGGACTTCTTTCTCTTCCTGCAGCCGCTTCTGCAGTATCTCCGCAAAAAACGAGTCCAGGGTGAACTGACGCTCCTGTAAGGAAAAGAACTTATTAGTTTGATTAGTCGTAGAGCATGCTTGGTAATTCAGAGATAGCGCTAGTTCTTTACATGTACATGTGCTACAAATGCTGCAATGTCGTCTTCAACCAGACGATCGCGTTATCAGCATATTTAGTGCGCCTCTGCCCCAGAATATTTTTCACCATAATTCTTTACAACTGGAGAGGGTGTTACCTTTCTCAAGTCTCTCACATAGTTATTTGTTCAATGTTAACAAATACCACACCCAGTTTCCCGGAATGATAAATGGTTAGAATCAACTGTCCATGTCTGGGGTCAGTGTTAAGTTTAATGGGCTTCAATACAATTGTCAGAATTGTTTAAACAGCATTCAGGTTCGATTATCAACATTAGCTTACCTAATGCGACAAGTCCGGATATATTGTGGTAATAACACGGAGGAGAGGATCTAGGGCCAGTGGGATCCAGGGGAAAGGGCCAACATAATGCAGCAAAGGAGTCCTGCAGGGAACAAAGCGAGAGACACAGTGTGATGCTACCCTGCGGGTCAGAGAATATACGACTCTGACATGCTAAAGGCTTTTTCTAAGGGCTTCATACTCATGTTAAATGACCACTATATCTGCGGAGCATGTAGTATTAGAATTCCTATAGTCCATATTTTACGGCGCTTTATCTTTTGATGCGAAGGCAGAAGTAAGTTTGGAAGAGGTCTCAAGCTCTTTGTTTTACTTGAAGTCAAGACCACTATGGCAAATTTTAAAAATTTTATGTAGGTCTGGAGATAAGCTCAAGTTTTAGAATGACGACTATTGTGAACTATTGAGTGACTAGCACATCTCACTTCGCTCCAGTGATCAACAAATCCATCCATCCATCAGTGACATTCATTGCCGCCGGTATTTTGTATCTGATCACGATCCAGAAGAGCAGTATGCTAACCACATGCTCCTCCATACAGTGACGTCTATCGTCTGACGATGACGAGGCGGTCGATCGGTACCTTTTGAACTTCAGAGACGTGATTGGACGGAGTTAGGTAGTTTGGTGGTATTTTATATAATCGTCACAATCATCACTCGTGCAGAGATGCCTATCTAAGACGTGTTATTTACAATGACGTGTCACATGGGATGTTTATAGCAAAAAAATATTCATTTACAGTAAATCGTGACAGTCTGTAATATCAACTGACCACGTTACGTACAATCAGTTAGCTCTCAGACTTTACTGCTTTGCGTGCTATGTCACTGCAATATAACGTGGCTCACCTTTACAGTACCCCGAACAGCGACCAAGTTGTTCTCCAGTCGCAGACCCTCGTCTTTCTCCCCTCCCAAACACCGGGAGAAAAACGTCTTCATGCGGCGGAACATTGCTGTAACGATAACAAACAGCGCATTAGACATGACCAGACTGTGTCTACGAGTACGTTTTGCAGCAATGTCTCACAACTCGATCGCAAGAAATACCTGTAACCGTGACGACATGTCTGTAACCTTGGCTTTTGTAAAAAAGCAGCTGCTTGCATAAAAAACGACATGTACAGTCTATATAATTGATTGAGCTTATACTTTTGTTACTAGTCGAGAATTAGTTACTTTAATTTTGTGTCAGTAATTCGTAGAGCATGAATCATAACAATAACAGTTATTCGAAGTTTAGCAATCGCGGGATCATTACGTGGTAAATTTTCTCTGAAGAGAATAAATTTTTTTTGATAGCAACTAGCTGAAGGTTTATCTATTAGACTAAATTTAATTAGCAAGTCATTATAATACTACAATAGTTTCAGATATACAGCTGCTTCGCCGGCCGGTGTGGCCGTGCGGTTCTAGGCGCTTCAGTCTGTAACCGCGTGACCGCTACGATCGCAGGTTCGAATCCTGCCTCGGACATGGATGTGTGTGATGTCCTTAGGTTAGTTAGGTTTAAGTAGTTCTAAGTTCTAGGGGACTGATGACCACCAATGTTAAGTCGCATAGTGCTCGGAGCCATATGAACCATTTTTTATACAGCTACTTCAGATATTACAACTTCAGAATTTGTCATCTATTACAGCATGATATGTGGAATATCTTCCCCTGGGGCAGGAACAAGAATTTGTTTTTCATGTGTGTTGGTGGTAGGATGAAGTTACTAAATAATAAACTACGCTATGATCTGATGGCTATACCTTCCGCAGTATATTACGAGAATACGATTTTTACTGCTATCCATATTACCGAGTCAGTATATTCTCTCAGGGCTGCACTGTCCCTTCTTTGTGTCAGTCATCGAGAACCCTACATCTAAATTACACTTCATTGCCATGTGAGCTAAACAGTAACGTGTACGACGTATTAACTATATTTGTGGTTGAAATTTACCCACCAGTTTCTACATGAAGAAAACTTAAAAATAGCTTATAAACAGCTAATAGGTTTAACATTCGACAGTGCTCCAAGATATTAACTGTACTTCCTTAAGTGACAGGAAAAGATAATATTTTTGCTACAAATCCATGTCGACTCAGTATGACACTACACACCCGGAACCTGTTTACGACTTTTCTCTTTCACCGACGGCAGAAGATAAAAGCATGAACCAACGGTAGGACTTACCGTATGTATGTGTAATCGAAAAGGAGAGTGATAGGTGACACCATTCTATTTGTGAAACTAAGCTATAAATTTGAGAATACATCATTCCAGCAGTTGAACATTGGCAAAAACTCAGTGAGGATATCTCTCTCTACAAGTCAATCATTTTCGGAACTTTCTGAAGTTGCATTACATATTGATAAAATGTACTGGAATGGCTCTTGCCTCTTGGTGGGTATAGTCTATATACCTCGCTTCTGAAACAGAGCGTTCGCTTCATTCAAAGCTTCTAATGCTCCCCAAGAACTTGTTCTCGAAACACAAAATCCAACACTATAACGCCTGAATCAAAATTATAGAATCCTTTACTCAATAACTCAATAAACTAATTCGTTTCGATACTTCAACTACTCCAGAGAATACGGAAGTCATTATTATGCAATGGTCCACCACAGTTAAGCTGATTTTTGTTAGCAAACCCTGCGATCAACGTTGGGCAGCAACCTCGATAACTGCAGAGAACAACGTTGTACTGGAACGTCGATATCAATGGTTAAACAAGATCTGCAATGAAAATTTTCAGTAATTTGAATCTATGTAAGACGAAATAATCATGTTTTAGCACTGACAAATATGCAGCGGAGTCTTGATTGTTGAAAACGTTCGTGCAGTTAATAAACTCCCAAGTGATCTAACAGTTAACATAACTCAGAGATAGTGCTTTAATTTCCTTAAGCAACAGGGAAGTAAGAATCTCATATTATGGTGCCAAGTCAACTCTGTATAACTCTACACAGTTGTAACCAGTTTCTAACGTGTTTTCTTCTTCGCAGACGGAAGATAAGTCTAGCAGTATAACCCTGCAGCGATCATACGCAATATGTAAGTGTAATCGACGAAACAGGAAGGTCGGTTACACTGTTTTCATTGTGAAAGTAAAAATTAATGTAACTAGAGACCGATCCGAGTCCCACCACAACAACCACAGATAAATTTTACTAACAGTCCGATTATATTATTGGAGAAGGCGATAACAAGATAGACTATTACGGTCGAAAACAAAAATAAAAAATATTTCTTAGCGGAGGCGTTGTGCAGCTTTAATTAATGTTAACAACAGTATTGTGCAATAGACAGCTACGACGGTACGTTTCATTAGGGACCATCGAATTTGGTCTAAAATCAGACCATCATCGATCCCGAAAACCGTCTCAGCTATGCTTTCACGTATATTGCAATAGCAGTTATCAAACGTAGATAGCTCGACCATTGGTATTATCTGTATAGACATTACATTGGTAAAAATGTCTATGAAGTTAAATGGACATAATGGACATGACAAGTTAATGTCAATGACGGAACACTGTACATCCGGAATTGCTATTCCTATTACGCAAGTTCATAGCTGAGATCGTTTTTCGGCTTGATGACGGTCTGATCCTCGACCGAAACATACATTCTCTCATAAAATGTACCGTTATAGCTGTGATTGCATAAAGCAGTTCTTTCGAAGAGCATATAAAATGAAAGTAACGTCACTGCTGCAGAAACTGACAGGGCAGAAACAAAATGTAAAAGTTTATAAAGCTAAGATCAATATAACGAAAAAATCGAATAATATCTTACACAAATTCCTCTAGAATAAACTCAACGGAAATATAACGAAAACACAAAATTTGATTCCAATAATTCGCTTAATCTACACAGATTAAACGAAGACAAGAATACCAATCACACATCCACAAAATAACAACATAATAGAAAAATAACATGCACAAATTCTTCCAGAATGAACCAAAAGAAAATGTACGCTGCACCTATACAGCCCTAACAAAGACAGCAATACCACACACATCATCATAAAACGACATAATCGATAAATAACACACTGGAACTATTCCATAATAAACCAAAAAATTGTAAACCCCCCAAAAAAACAAAAAAAGGAAAAGACGCACAAGAAAACTCCATATAACTATGACTTTATCGAAAAATAACACACACAAATTCCTCAAGAATAAACAGAACGAAAATAAATTCAAAAATTTGGTATCACACTACAAACGAACGTTAACAGGTCAAAAAGTACCATAGAACAAAACGAATCATACATCAAAAGCGCGAGACACTGGCAACAACAATAAGAACCCTACAAAACAATCGATTTCATCTACGCTCCCCTTCAGCGGCGTCACATTCGAAAAAAAGCAGCCAACTATTAATAAGTTAAAAAATTATGACTAACATTACTACTCGTTCCTCTCAGGACAACTTCTACAGTGTACTTAGGTTCACGGCTAACAGCACCGTAGACAATTCTCCCATATTACAAAAATAGTTAAAGAATTGCATCAATCAACATGATAAAAAATTATCATTAATCACTTCACTCACAAAAATTTATCTTCTGCTCTTAAGGTACTGCCTAACCTCACCATCGTATATCGTGCGAAATACAGAAAAAAACAGTTAAATATATGTCAGAAAAAAAGAAACATTAGTCGCTAATAGTTTCTCCATTGATAATATAACCTGTGGCCTCAAGTTACCCCCTCCCCCCAATAAACAACACCATCGTATATCACGACACATTTGTAATAAACAGCATATTTTACAAACTTTATAAATTACAATAGTAACTAACACAAACACAGATAGCATTTAATAACAGACCGCTTACACGCTCTGCAACGTAAAGTCATGACGTCAAGAGGACATCATGGGTGAAACCACACGGATAGAATCTCACAGAGCACTTGACAAAGTTGTCACTGTTGAACTGAGCTGTTAATTTGAGTATACGTGATGAAAGCACATAAACTCAAAAAATTAAGTGTAGAGGTCTAACTCTACAAGTAACCACCTGACGTTTGAAACCCCATAAAAAATTTAAACGAAATGCTATTTCACGTTATTACTGTTAAGAACTTCATATTCCGTAATCACACCACACTCCTCCACATGCTTCAATTTTCCAGTACTTCTCCACTAATACACATTCATTTATTAGCTTTTAAGATATTCTCACCTGAGATGATTGTGTATACTCAATAAATATACAAAGTTAAACCAATAGCTCATACCTACTGCGGGTACGATGCAGCTGGCCTCTGAAGCCGGCGTTCGCTTCGCTGAGAGCTTCTATAACTCCTCAAGAACTTTAAAATGTTTCGCTAGATGTGCTCGAAACACAAAATGCAAGACTGCAATACTTAATTCACAAATGAAGCTCCTTACACTCAATAAATCGCAGAACGAATTCGTATGGATACTTCGAGTACTCCAAAGAATACGGAAGTAATTGCTACGCAACGGTCCACGACGGTTTACGTGAGATGGCATTGTTGTTTACATACCCAATATCCTCCCCTGGTAGCTGAGTGGTCAGCGCGACGAAAGTCATACCTAAAGACCCGAGTTCGATTCACGAATGTGTCGGGAGATTTTCTCCGCTCAGGGACTGGGTGTTTCGTTGCCCTTATCATAGTTATTTCATCCCCATGGACACTCATTTCGCCGAAGTGGCGTCAACTCTAGAGACTTGCACCAGGCGAATGGGAGGGTCTAGCCACACGGCATTTCCATTTTAACAGTAAACCGAAATCCCAGTAAAGCAATAACGTTTAGCAACGTGGATATAAATGTTAGACAACCACTGAAACAAAATATTATATAAGTCAATTGTACATTTCAACTTCTCATATAATAGCATCGAAGCATTACGACGTCGAATGCTGATGCCCTCGATCCCGCTTTTAGTCATGTATTGAAATGTTATGTCACGCGTAAAAATTGATTCCTTCAGCGCATGTGACTTCCACCAGATACGACGTCCGTTTGTGTGATTCCAGTAATTGTTTCCTAGTGTAGTGATTTTCTATATTGAAACCTGGTTGTGAAGGGAAGGCCGTAATCGTTTACTATTGGTTGCCTTTAACAGTTACACACATTTATTATTAAAGAAGTAGTTCCAGACTCAACAATAAATTAAAAAATACCACGCTATATTAATGAAGGAATAAACGACAGTGTAAGTAATAGTCTTTTCAGTGCGTTACAATTTAGCAAATCACCATAAAATCCTGATACTGATAACGTTTAAAAAGAAGAAAACAAGGCACTGTGATGATGACTGAAGGCCTTATACTCCAAGAGAGACAGTAAATTAAGAATGTTTAAGAATTTGCTGCAATTTCAACTTACAGGTATTGAAATATTAAAAGTAATAGCCCACAAACACAGTAGAAGGTATCAGACGCCACGAATGGCAGAAAATAAGGTTTTAAGGCTTACTGCTAAAACAGAAATATCGAATTAATTTTTCACAGCAAATGACCACAATCATGACTGAAGGCCTTACACGCCAGGAACGGCAATTATATAAAAAATTTAGAAACCTAGTGTAAAACAGCAAATAAAAGCAAAGGTTAATTAAAAGAAACGAGCAATTGACCACGAAACAGGTGAAATAATATGATGGTAATCCTGTAACACAACCCTTACACTGCTAGATTTATTCCAGAGGCGGCCAGAATTATTGACTAGACATACGTAACGTTTTAATGTAGGCATTACAGGGTATGGTAATAAATAATACAGTAATAAAACACAAGGACCAGTCACAGAGGATACTCCAGGAAATGACCTCCGAGAAGGTCCGGCAACAAACACTTTCGCGTGCGATGGAACAACACGCCAAAGCCGGAACCGTCGGAGTGCACTACGCCCCCAGAATACTGTGCTCAGAGCGCCCAGAAAGGGAACACTGCCACCAGAGTAGAAGAATCACAAACGGCCTACAATCAAGAAAGCTGTCAAAACTACACACCTTACCGGACAGCAGCGGCAGGACGAGGAAACGTACACTGTTGTTACATACACTAACCCCCAGGGTAGGTAACTGGGACGTTAGCGGCCACCTGGCAGGAAAAATACCGCTGGTTGAACTTAATTTGTAATAAACTGCACGCAGTAAATAGAAATAAGAAGTCGAGGAAAGCTAATCAGATCCGCCTTCCCCAAGCACTCTACTCGCTGCTCTTTGCCTCAGCGACGCTACGAGCAGCAACATGAACCCAAGTCACTGGAGAATCACGAGATGTCACAATGGTGGAAGTTTCTCAGCTTGAATTGAAATTTACCATCTTAAAGCCTGCAGGATCTGGTTTACGATGAGGTCATACACCCTCGTGACCACAGCCCTTCCATCTGGCAGTCCATGAGCGCTGCCAGCGGTCCCGGCGTGTTCTAGCACTGGTCGGACGTGGCTCCTCCTGAGTCCCCAACCGATCAGCCGCACTCACACGACACGGAAAAACATCCACGTCGCCCCAAAGATAGGGCAATAAATTACTACATATCGATAACCGCCGCTACTGCCACTAGCGGACCGGAAACGCTTGTGAAACGAGTGGCGCCAGTCAAGACGAGAAGAAGACAAACAACCGCAACCATGTAAACTAAAGGATACGGTCTGGCCCGCAACGGAGGGTGGACACCTACAAACAGCACCAACGCGAGCAGCAGCATGGCTCATATGCCCTTCGATTAATCTCCTCATCGCGAAAATAGAAGACTTGCCAATGCGACGCATCAAATGTCTCATACATATTTTTATTGGCCTCGTCCATGTTTTTTACTACTTTGTTAATACAATCAAATTATAAATTGAACGAGTGTCCTTTTTACACAGAGTGGTCCATTGATAGTGACTGGGTCAAATATCTCAAAAAATAAGCATCAAACGAAAAAAACTACAAAGAACGAAACTCGTTTAGCTTGAAGGGGAAAACCAGAGGGCGCTATGGTTGGCCCGCTAGATGGCGCTGCCATGGGTCAAACGGATATCAACTGCGTTTTTTAAATAGGAACCCCCATTTTTATTACATATTCGTGAAGTACGTAAAGAAGTATGAATGTTTTAGTTGGACCACTTTTTTCGCTTTGTGGTAGATGGCGCTGTAGTAGTCGCAAACGAATAAGTACGTGGTATCACGTAACATTCCGCCAGTGCGGACGGTATTTGCTTCGTGATGCATTACCCGTGTTAAAATGGACCGTTTACCAACCGTGGAAAACGTCGATATAGCGTCGATGTATGGCTATTGTGATCAAAATGTCCAATGAGCGTGTGATACGTATGCTGCTCGGTATCCTGGACGACATCATCCAAGTGTCCGGACCATTCGCCGGATAGTTGCGTTATTTAAGGTAACAGGAAGTGTTCAGCCACATGTGTAACGTCAACTACGACCTGCAACAAATTATGAAGCCCAAGTAGGTGTTTTAGCTGCTGTCGCCGCCTAACCGCACATCAGTAGCAGACAAATTGCGCAAGAATCGGGACTCTTAAAAACGTCGGTGTTGAGAATGCTACATCAACATTGATTGCACCCGTACCATATTTCTATGCACCAGGAATTGCATAGCGACGACTTTGAACGTCGTGTACATTTCTGCCACTGGGCGCAAGAGATATTACGGGACGATGACAGATTTTTTGCACTCTTTCTATTAAGCGACGAAGCGTCATTCACCAACAGCGGTAACGTAAACTGGCATAATATGCCCTATTGCGCCATCCCTCACAAAGCGAAAACAGTGGTCCAACAAAATAATTCATATTTTATTACGTACTGTACGAATATGTAATAAACTGGTGGTTCCTATTTTAAAAAACGCAGTTGACATCCGTTTGACCTATGGCAGCGCCATTTAGCAGGCCAACCATAGGGCCATCTGGTTTCCCGCTTCAAGCTAGAGAAGTTTCGTTCCTTGTAGTTTTTTCGTTTGACGCTTATTTTTTGAGATATTTGGCCCGGTGACGATCAGTGGACCACCATGTATATTTTAATTGAAGTTCTACTAAAAAGAATCATTTTAAAAGGCGAACTTCAAAATAAGCTAGGCTGGGTTGGAGAACAGAGGTCCAACATGCTGCCTTGAAAGGTACTCTTCCGTTCTGGAACTTTTCCTTGAATCCCCAGGCGGAAGGATACTAGCCGCATGATAAGATGCTGCATAGATTCTCCGTAAGGTCACCAATGCGATGTCGAGGCAGCTGTTGAGGCAATGGAGGGAGGAAGCCTCCTTGTCACCGAGCCCTGCCAGTTGTTTCGACGTCCTAGGCTACCAACTTCAGGTCAAGCTTGATCAGATCACAGCTGGAGCATTTCGCAAGAGCTGGCGTCATACTAAATTACCCACGGAGCTGATGCAAATCGTAACTATAGGTACCTGTCGTTAGATAACATTAGAAAAGTCTACATTTCAACAACATTGGTTTGTAGCATTATGTTACAGTCTGTTAAGCAGAACATCTCCTGCTCACTCTCCAATGCCACCATACGCCTACCGTCATATCACTCACTTATCCTTTCAAAGCGGACGTTCTACAATACAGTATCGTGCAGTGGAGAGCTTCACTCTTATCACAATGCATGCATATTTCACGTTGGAAAGCAACAAGTAATTATTAACGTTATCAATGTTAGACGATCTGTTTCAGTAACTAATGAAAGTATAAATAGTTTTATCATTTCAAATTTGCTCGGTGGTTCAGAAAGTAAGTATCAGTCTAGGCCACAGGGTTCTATCCGAGGTTGGTCAGAAGCGTTTTTTTTTTTTTTTTTTTTTTTTCATTTACCGCTTCTTTCAAGTTCGACAATGATTTCTGTTAATATGATAAATGCGAGGTTAGTCTATGGCTTGTATTCCATGTTAAACTGCAGAGCCATCTGCAACAGACTCGCTAAATCAATTAAATGAATGGAGGAAGCAACACTACCAAACTACTACGGTGTTCGAACCAGCTTTCGTATTGATGATTCGAGTTTTACTATTACATTTATACATTACATCGATTATCCTTGTATACTTCAGTATTTTTAAATACATTTGAGTGATTAGCTGAGTATACACTCCTTTCCCCTCAGAGCGAAGGAATAAAATTACGCTAAACAAAATTTCCTTCTTTTTAGATTAAATAACACTATGGGATTATGTGTTAGATAATACTCTGGAAAGCATAAATAAAAATTTTATTCCTTATCTTCTTTTTCCTAAAAAACATTAAAACTGACAAACAAGACATACTGTTGTTGTTGTTATGGTTTTCAGTCCGAAGATTAATTTGATGCTGCTCTCCCCCCCCCCCCTACTCTCACATTGCTGCAAAACTACTGTAAATTGCATCCAGAAAAACCTGTTGTTGTCTCAGGTAGGGTCCTATCAACCAATCCCAGATATATCCGGATATAAAACATGTGGAAACAAAATACATTATCTGTCGCCTAAAGGGACACTATTTTTTTTCTCAGATGTCGATGTCCGAAACTTCATGTCATAGCTGCCAAAAGGCGGCAGTGTCTGACGACGCAATAAATGCATCAGTTTCTCTTTAAGGGGACCTGGACGTGCACGGGCTGCATTTTCATAGCTCGCTCTCAGTGCACATTATTCTTAATCTACAATGAATAACATTAACGCAAGCTGCATAAGGATATTTATTAAAATATCTCCTACAGTTTAAGAATTACAGTATTTTGCCTAATAGGTGTATTTATAATACACTTCCCATTCAGGTACCATTTTCGGTCCATCATCAGTCTAATAGCATTCAGACTGTGACAGACTGCTGTCAACATTCACAGGAACACATTATGCCTCTCGTTTTGTAGTTTGGAGTATATCTGAGGAAATAGGAAAACCCTTATTATACCACATTACTACTTTGTCTAAAAATACCGCTAAAATTATATACAGAATGACAAACATAGATCATTTCTGCGATGTATTACGCACAATACAAAGATGCTATCCCATTCTTCACTTGAGGGAAACTTGGTGAACATGGATGAAACCATTGAGAAGTTATGTGTACCTAATGTTCTGAAAACGTAGTTTCGGGAAAATGAGAAAAGAATATTCACAGTGTTTTTGACGCATCGTATGCCTCTTTCAGAACATTCCAGCAGCATTATCTTCCTGGCCAGCAGCTTCTTTATCATCTGTAGACTTTTTCAGGGGCCTTTTCCTTACACTGACTTCCACAGCTTCAACTACTCACTAACAATCTATGGCAGTCAGAGCAGCTATCCTATTATTTGCTGGCTGGACGCCTAATTTGTCCATTACTTTTATCCTGATAGTTACACCATCATTGAAACACATGACAGCATCCATCGCACTCATTTTGAGTACTGTCCATCCAACAAACACTGTTTTTGGCACTCGTTGCCACACGCAGATGTTGAAACTCTCATTAGGGTTTTGCGTACGGCCATGTAGACATTTGCTGAGTAATTTGGTATCTGAAAGGTCCCTGCATATTGGCTTTATTGTTTCCATGACTGTGGCAGGCAAGAAATGTATATGGTGCTATTCCTTGCCTGTCGCATGAGCGTGGCTGGTTTGCAGACATTTGTTCAAAGAGCGTTTAAGACAAAATCAACAACTGAAAAGTTGATAAAAAATACATTTTTTGAAACGGGATATAATTGTCTTTCAGATGGTGACAAGAATTGTTTTCGAAAATTTCAGACATTTCAAGTCAACGTCCACTTAACAATTACACATACCAAGTACACTTTTTTTAAAATTAAAGAAAATACGACGCAACAAGATGGAATTATACCAATGGCGCGGAAATCAGTAGATGTGATGTTCATGTACAGACAAACGAAGGAGTCCTATTTCAAAAACTGAATGGTTTATTCACGAGAAAGAGCTACACAAATTGGGCAAGTCTGTAAGAAAATTATCTATGTGTGGCGCTTATGCAAGTAGCTCTTCGGCTGGCATTGATTGATAGACTTGTTGTATGTCGTCCAGAGGGATATATTGCCAAATTCGGTCCAATTGGCGCTATAGATGAGCAAAATTCAGAGTTGTTTGTAGGGCCCTGCCCATGTTGTTGTTGTTGTGGTCTTCAGTCCTGAGACTGGTTTGATGCAGCTCTCCATGCTACTCTATCTTGTGCAAGCTTCTTCGTCTCCCAGTACCTACTGCAGCCTACATCCTTCTGAATCTGCTTAGTGTATTCATCTCTTGGTCTCCCTCTACGATTTTTACCCACCACGCTGCCCTCTAGTACTAAATTGGTGATCCCTTCATGCCTCAGAACATGTCCTACCAACCGAACCCTTCTTCTAGTCAAGTTGTGCCACAAACTCCTCTTCTCCCCAATTCTATTCAAATCCTCCTCATTAGTTATGTGATCTACCCATCTAATCTTCAGCATTCTTCTGTAGCACCACATATCGAAAGCTTCTATTCTCTTTTTGTCTACGATATGTTCCACTTCCATACATGGCTACACACCATACAAATACCTTTAGAAACTACTTCCTGACACTTAAATTTATACTCGATGTTAGCAAATTTCTCTTCTGCAGAAACACTTTCATGCCATTGTCAGTCTACATTTTATATCCTCTCTACTTCGACCATCATCAGTTATTTTGCTCTCCAAACAGCAAAACTCCTTTACTACTTGAAGTGTCTCATTTCCTAATCTAATTTCCTCAGCATCACCCGACTTAATTCGACTACATTCCATTATCCTCGTTTTGCTTTTGTTGATGTTCGTCTTACACCCTCCTTTCAAGACACTATCCATTCCGTTCAACTGCTTTTCCAAGTCCTATGCTGCCTCTGACAGAATTACAATGTCATCGGTGAAGATCGAAGTATTTATTTCTTCTCAATCGATTTTAATTCCTACTCCGCATTTTTCTTTTGTTTCCTATACTGCTTGTTCAATATACAGATTGAATAGCATCGGGGAGAGGCTACAACTCTGTCTCACTCCCTTCCCAACCACTGCTTGCCTTTCATGTCCCTCGACTCTTATAACTGCCATCTGATTTCTGTGCAAATTGTAAATAGCCTTTCGCTCCCTGTATTTTACCACTGCCACCCTCAGAATTTGAAAGAGAGTATTCCAGTCAACATTGTCAAAACTTTCTCTAAATATACAAACGCTAGAAACGTAGGTCTGCCTTCCCTTCATCTTTCTTCTAAGATAAGTTGTAAGGTCAGTATTGCCTCACGTGTTCCAGTATTTCTACGGAATCCAAACTGATCTTCCCTGAGGGTGGCTGTTACCAGTTTTCCATTCGTCTGTAAAGAATTCGTGTTAGTATTTTGCAGCTGTGATTTATTAAACTGATAGTTCGGTAACTTTCACATTTGTCAACACCTGCTTTCTTTGGGATTGGAATTATTACATTCTTCTTGAAGTCTGAGGAAATTTCGCCTGTCTCATACATCTTCCTCACCAGATGGTAGAGTTTGGTCAGGAGTGGCTCTTCCAAGGCTGTCTGTAGTTCTAATGGTATGTTGTCTACTCCAGTGGCCTTTTTCGACTTAGGTCTTTCAGTGCACTGTCAAACTCTTCACGCAGTATCGAATCTCCCATTTCATCTTCACCTGCATCCTCTTCCATTTCCATAATATTGTCCTCAAGAACATCGGCCCTGTATAGACCCTCTATATACTCCGTCCACCTTTCCGCTTTCCCTTCTTTGCTTATAACTGGGTTTCCATCTGAGCTCTTGATATTCATGCAAGTGGTTCCCTTTTCTTCAAAAGTTTCTCTAATTTTCCTGTAGGCAGTACCTATCTTACCCCTAGGAAGATAAGCCTCTACATCCTTACATTTGCCCTCTAGCCATCCCTGCTTAGCCATTTCGCACTTCCTGTCGATCTCATTTTTGAAAGATTTCTATTCCTTTTTGCCCGCTTCATTTACTGCATTTTTATATTTTCTCCTTTCATCGATTAAATTCAGTATCTCTTCTGTTACCCAAGGATTTCTACTAGCCTTCGTCTTTTTACCTACTCGATAGTCTGCTGCCTTCACTATTTCATCGCTCAAAGCTACCCATTCTTCTTCTACTGTATTTCTTTCCCCCATTCCTGTCAATTGTTCCCTTATGCTCTGCCTGAAACTCTGTACAACCTCTAGTTCTTTCAGTTTATCCAGATCACATCTCCTTAAATTCCCACCTTTTTGCAGTTTCTTCAGTTTTAATCTACAGTTCATACCCAATAGATTGTGGTCAGAGTCCACATCTGCCCCTGGAAATGTCATACAATTTAAAACCTGGTTCCCAAATCTCTCTCTTACCATTATATAATCTATCTGAAACCTTCCAGTATAAAGCCTTCTTTCATGATTCTTGAACGAAGTGTTAGCTATGATTAAGTTACGCTCTGTGCAAAATTCTAGCAGACGGCTTCCTTTTCATTTCTTAGCCCTAATCCCTATTCACCTACTACGTTTCCTTCTCTTCCTTTTTCTGCTCTCGAATTCCAGTCGCCCATGACTATTAAATTTTCGTCTCCCTTCACTAATTCAATAATTTCTTTTACCTCATCATATATTTCATCACTTTCTTCATCATCTGCAGAGCTAGTTGGCATATAAACTTGTACTACTGTAGTAGGCGTGAGCTTCGTGTCTATCTTGGCCCCAATAATGCGTTCACTATGCTGTATGTAGTAGCTCACCCGCACTCCTATTTTTTATTCATTATTGAACCTACTCCTGCATTACCCCTATTTGATTTTGTATTTATAACCCTGTATTCACATAACCAAAAGTCTTGTTCCTCATGCCACCGAACTTCAACAATTCCCACTATATCTAACTTTAAACTATCCATTTCACTTTCTAAATTTTATAACCTACCTGACCGTTTAAGGGATCTGACATTCCATGCTCCGATCCGTAGAACGCCAGTTTTCTTTCTCCCGCCCATAGAGCACCAAATGTTCTCAATACCGGAGAGATATCAAGACCTTTCTGACCAAGGTAGAGTATGGCTATCACGAAGACAGTTTGTAGATAACCTTCCAGTGTGCGGGTGGATATTATCTTGCTGAAATGTAGGTCCAAGATGCCTTGCCATGAAGGGCAAAAATTATCGTCAACGTACCGCTCTGCTGTAAGGGTGCAGCGGATTACAACGGAAGTGGCCTTGGTATGAAATGAAATTCCACCCCAAGATATCATACCTGGTTGTCGGACTGTATGGTGGCCAACAGTCACATTGGTAGCCGACTTTTATCTGGGGTGTCTTGAGATACATCGTTGCTGGTCATCGGGGCTCAGCTAGAAGCCAGAATCATCACTGAAGACAATTCTGCTCCAGCCAACGCTCTCCCAGGCCGAATGTACCCAGCACACTGCGAACCATCTTCTGGTTATACATAGGTCGATGGTAGTCGGCTTAAGGGACGCCATGAAGTCATACTTTCGTCTCTCGAGGTCACCCGTACTTATAAACTCTGTGTTCGGCGATGGTCCGCTCATTTTTGCCAGCATAGTTGAATAGTTGCGGGGTTTCCCATTCATATGTCGATCGTTTGGCCAATTACTCCAACCAGCTTCTTTGAACTCAACTACATTTCTTCTTTCAAATACTGTCATCTGCTGACATTGTCCACGAGCCTGTTTGCAAGGCATAGTTACTGTCAAACTGAATACACGGAATGAAATCCTCAAATACTTTATGCGCTGGTATCATCATTACCCCTGTTTATCATTCTTACCAGGTGTGCGGTGACATTGTGCTCCAGAAGTCACACATTCATTCATCGGTCGCCAAAGCTTGCAGTTCTTCATTTTCCGTCGATACCTCTGTGAATATCCATTTGTGACCAATTTGAGTCGTTTTCGTGTCTTAGACTGTATATTAGATGTTAAGAACGAAATAGAAGCGGAATTCTTATAATAAACCTTTGGAATTAGAAATGTGTGCTAGTTACCGTCTATGACTCACTGAAAATGGTTATTTTAAAGCATTCAATTAGGCTCGTTTTCAGTCGTATTACAATGATCATGTCATCGTTGTGTACATGAATTACCTCGTATAGGAATTCTGTTAAATCTGGCACTATCTGTGGACCTACCATCGGCACGGCTTCAGAGTATACGCCATCCAGACCAGGTGCGTTTGCAGTTTTGAGCTTCGAAATTGCGACAGCAATTTCTTCTTGACCAGGCCGTATCACCAACATCTGATTGTCATATTCGTTATTTACTGCATTCATAAGTTGTGCGTGTGTCTCAGCGTCTGTGTTATCGTCAGAAGGCAGGGCAGTTAGCAGATATTCTGGTGACTCTCTCCGTCCAGTCGTCATTGAGCTATACACCTTACGAATTGCGGACATGATAGTAGTTCCCATAACGTTTGCAGTCAACAATTTATTCAGTCTTTGGCAGATGTCAAATTGCAGGTGTATTCCTTCAGTTTCCTGAAGCAAAGTTTTGAAGCGCGTCTTAATAGCCCTGTATTCATGGAGCCTACTACTGCACTCCGATTGCCCTAGAGTATGTTCGTTCTTCTTCTCGATCGTACCCTTCACCTTAGAGAGGAAAGTTCAAGGCTCTAAGGGATCGTAATCTGATTGTTTACCTTTGTCCTAGGAATATAAATGTCCTGTGCTCTTTGCAAGAGTTCAGTTAGTCATTGAGCACCCAAATCTACATGAACGGGAAGCGATTCCATTCTAAATACTCCGAGGTAGACAACTAAGCCATCTCAATCGAATTTAGTGATGCCTAACTCTATTCTGCTTTCCTCAGCTTGTCTTCTGTATTATTGTAATTTCCCTCTTCGACGATAACTGTATTATGGCCACTGTATGTTAGGTATTGGAGCATTTGTCAACTATTAATTTCAGCTGCTGACATGCGGTTTGCTAAAGTGACATCTATGTTAGTACCTACACCAACTTATTGTTCGAATGTACTCGGCTGGTCTTCCAGATTTAAAACAATGAGCTGTAGTTCATGTATTGCTTCCTTTAGTACATCCTCTCGTTTGTCAGTTTGCCTACTGTCCCACAGAAATGATTATGCATCTGTTGTCACAAGGAGACACGCAACTTGTCTATATGGAGAAACCGCTCTGACTTTACCTATTTAAGGTACGATAGGGTGAGAGTAATGCTTGCTTACTACAACCTACTTTGTCTGCAGTCCTTCACTTCTATTGTGACCCGGTGCTTGTCCAACAGCGTTGCCACTTTGGGTCACACTGTATTTCCATTCGTAACGACCGTGGCAGTCATTCCCTCATCGTGGCCAGTACCTGTTATTATATCCGCACGAAAATGTGGGAGCTCATTCTTTCTACTGTATGGTTCTTGCAAACATAACATATTAACACTCAGCTGGTCAGTTAGTTTTCGTATTTCAGTCATTGTCAATTTACATCGAGCAGCATTTATCTGTACTATGTTTATCCTTTTACGTGTTTCGACTGCCAACAAAGCCCTTCAGAGAATGAAGGCCTGGTTGAAAGAAAAAGCGTCCAAACCCTTATATAAAATCCACGTATTAATGCTCAGTGTCGAATGGTCCTTTTACTCTCTTAAACGCCTGTCCAAGGAGGCCACATGATTGTTTAAACTCAATGCATATGTTATTTACTCTCAAAAGAATTCTGTGTAGTACATCTGGTGTAGGATACGTAATAGATTTTCCTTTCTGATGCCCACCTCTGAAAATATGTCTTAGAGCAACCTGCAACACACTGGGAGCCTCCAAACTACTTAATAAGACATTCACTTCTAAATTATTATCAGATTTGTATGTGTGTAATTGAAAATCATTTTAGTAGGACTCGAAATAATAGAAATACTTTTTTTGTATTTCATAGTACTACCTGATTTTCACTGCACTTTACTGTTTTGCGATTGTTGTACTCGTTAGTGTTACTAAGGTCACCGCACACCTCTTCAAGCGCAAATGGGGGGAGGGTCTGCAGATGATGTCGAAGGTACTTGGGTGTCTACTGGTACAGCACATGCGGTGTCAATGTTATCATAACCATCATCATAATCGTAATCATAACATTTGGCGCGAGTTCCTCGTAGATGCGGCGTCGGCCTGGGTCAGGAGAATGCCGTTGCTGGGGTTGCTGCACCGGGAACAGCTCTTCTGTCAGCACCCGCTGTAGCTTGAGTTGATGCAAGTGCTTCACAAATCGTCTCCCCCGAACGAAGTTCACGAACTTCATCTGGTGTGATTTCTCACGTGATGAGCAAGTGCTCTACTCGAAGCAGGATACATCACTGAAGACAGTTATACTCCAGCCAATGCGACTCCACCCCGCGTGTGCCCGACACCACAGAAAACATGCTATTAGGTGCGCGTAGGTCAATGGTAGGCGGCGAGGGGGGCGCCGTGAGCTCAGCATCCCTTCTGTGAGCCGCCTTTTGTTAGTCTCAGAGGTCACTGAAGCATTAGTTGCACTTCAGGTTGTTGATAATGGTGTTCGGGAATCTGTGTGTCTCTCTGGCGATTACTCGGTCCTCTCCGTCAGCTCTCTGGGTCGATTGCTTCCTTCTTGACGCTGTGTTCAGCCATGGTTCACCCGTTCCTGCCTGTATCGTCGAATAGTGTCGTTGCTCCTATTCAAATGTCGAGCCAATAGCCGATTACTCCAAGTGCCTTCTTTTAAATGCTGACATCCACATATATTGAGCGAATAGCCGATTATTCCAAAAGCTTTCTTTTGAATGCTGATATGAGCGTTTGGCATCATTGGCCAGGAGACCCCTTACAGGGCAGGTCCAACCGCCTTGGTGCAGTTCTTATTGCATTCGACGCCACATTGGGCGACCTGCGCGCCGCGTGGCGATGAAATGATGAATAAGACAACACAACACCCAGTCCCTGAGCGGAGAAAATCTCCGACCCAGCCAGAATTCGAACACGGGCCCCTTAGGACGGCAGTCCATCACGATGACCTTTCAGCTATCGGGGCGCACTAAATGCTGATATCTACATATATTGTTCAGTAACTGGCTGTGAGTACGTTTATGTCCAACTGAGTACACAGAATGAAGTTTAGCAAAAGTTTTAAGCTCTCGTATCGACAAGTACCCTGTTTACTGTGTCTGTGCCCAAGTACGTCGATTGCCAAATCCTGTATGAGTATCATCTTGTAACGTTTGCATCACTCCTTCATGGTGCATCATTTTTTGTGTTAGAGTGGTTATTAGACATTAATAACGAAAGATAAACAGAGTTCCTGTGATAAACGTTTGTAATCAAAGATGTGTGATACTAGCCATCTACGAACCATCAAAAATTGTCAATGTTTAATTCATTTTGATAGGCTTGTTTTCAGTTTATCACAATATGAACATGTCATCATTACGAGGGTGGAAAGCATGCAGCTGTATCACTTATTAGTGTGTCCGTTCCTCGTCTTTATGACTTCTTGAACTCGGATGAAGATACTTTCAGTAAGGTTAAAGAATCCACCATAGGCGGAACAAAAACTCTAATTTTCCCAAAGTATAGTTCATTGGTGAAAATTGTACACTCGTCTGCGCCAACAATTCAAACACAATTATCACTCACAAGTGACGAACAGGCTGATTTCGTTTATCCAACAACTCAAATCCTCGAACTTGGTCGAATTTTCCACAAAATCATACTCACAAAGTTCCACTGCTGCACAGGGAAACCAAGTTCCACAAGAGTTTACTTTTAATATGTGCACAGTGACGTAGATCCTAGAAAAAACTGTACACAGTCGATGTTCTGCCAATGTTTGTGAATCAAATTACAACATCTGATCACGAAGACTGGACGTCGATGGTGCTGCAGAGGCAAGGCGGTGTTCTTGAGGAGGCAGCTAGTCGACAGCAGGAAGCGGATGTCCATCCGTACCTCTGGCTCGACGAGAGCTCACTTTTGCACAGCGATGCGCGGGCCTAAATATTGCCGCACAGCTGGATATCGCAGGAACTATTTCACGTCACGTGATTCACGGATGGGTCGTCGAACCTACCCCCTCCCTCAGCCCGCCTACCCAACACACACAGAGTTCGTGATTTTTATGGCGCTGCTAGAGACGCCTAGTGGAGCAACCGCAGAACTGTTTTCTTGTTTTCTGGTGTAGAGCAGTTGCGTGGGTTGTAGGCAGACCAGGACTTTTTGCGCCAGATGGGGTGTGACCCATACAGGTGGAACGCCGTGACATGCCAGAGATATGTGAACTTCTGTGTATGACTAACTGCCCATTCTTCAGCTGGAACCGAAACCAGAAACGATAGCGATAGTGCACTTTGAGGTCTGGATATACTTTGAGGTCGGGATTTAAGTCGACTTTCAATCGCATTCCAGTGAGTTATTGGTTATAAGTGGAACATGGCGTTGGCCAAACAATTTCTAGGACATTATATAAAATGCCTAAAAAGACAAGTCATTGTAGAAAGACAGGAGATACTGGACTCACTTGAAGAAAGAAGGAGATGTGAAAATGCAGCAGAAGAAGCAGCAAACGGGAGACACACATTGTCTGCAAACCTCTATATTTCTTTACTCCGCTGTAGTGGGGATACAAAACACTCGGGCAGTATTCAGGAATTTGTTGCAGTACTGTTCTATATGCAGTCCTCTTTGTAGATGAACTACACTTTCCTGAGACTCTCCCAGTAAGCCGAAGCCACTCCTACTACTGTTCTCATGTGCTCGTTTCACTTCATATCGCTTTACGCCTAGAAATTAATCCCCTTGACTGTGTATACGAAAATTACAGTATTGTTTTTTTTTTTCCTTTCACCTGCATTAAGATATATCTCTTTACATTTAGAGCAAGTTACCCTACACCACACTAAAAGGAAATTCTAAGCCATCGTATACCCACGTACAGTCACAAAACGACGATACAGTCCTCTTACCTCTTATACTAAAAGGTCACCACAAGCCTTAGCAGACCTCTCCCCACCCTATCCGTTGTTGTCCACAAATCATTGCCTCACAGATGCTGCTTTATGACATGGTTTTTTGTCATCCTTACATAAACAATCATGGTCTCCATATATTTCCTTACAGTAGACAGTACATTATGCCGTAAAATGTGTTATTCTTCAGCGTCTAAAGCTTATTAATTGCAACAATTAGAGCACACCATAACCAAGGAAAACACCCCAACTCCGTGACACCAAATCCTTAGTTTTTCATTTTTGGCGATATACAGGGTGAGTCACTAAATATGCCACCTAGAATAACTCCGAAAGTATGATGGTAGCTGAGATGGTTGTGGGACAAAAGATGTATAGGACAACGGGGGCCATAATATGACGTTGATTTTTTGATGCTAGATGGGGTCGCGTCAGAGATAAGAAGGTCAACTTTGTTTCTTTACATGGGATGCTATAGTTTGGTACTTATTATCTGATAGTGGCTATCGAGACGAATCCATTGACGTGTAACAGCGATGGCCGGCCGATGTGGCCGCGCAGTTCTGGGCGCTTCAGTCTGGAACCGCGCGACCGCTTATGTCGCAGGTTCGAATCCTGCCTTGCACATGGGCGTGTGTGATGTTCTTAGGTTAGTTAGGTTTAAGTAGTTCTATGTTCTAGGGGACTGATGACCTCAGATGTTAAGTCCCATAGTGCCAAGCGCGATTTTGTAATAGTAATGTATTTGAAGGTCAACGAAGGTGAAAAAGATGGCATGAACGACCAGTTACAGAAGGCATTCGAAGTGATGCCCATTCGTATCAAAGCAATGCTGCAATCTTCTTATCACCGACTGAGTGGTATTCCTTATCACTGCGGATTTATCGAAGCACATGCTGTGACATTCTCTCTCGTATATCGTGCAAACAGTAAATATTCACCGAATATGGCGTAGGCTTCCAAGGTGCCATTGACATGTAAACACCATTCCACGGTTTCGCAATACAACTCTAATGGGAACGGTAAGACTAGTATCGTCGAATCAAGCAAATGTGAATGATGTATTCCTTCGAAGAACAAGTCGATATGATTCTCATTTATGGAGAATGCCAACGAAATTCAGTGAGAGCTAGAGACATTCGCTGAAAGATATCCTCAACGTAGTCACCTTACACGATGTACATTTAAATATGTGTGTGATAAATTGAAAACAACTGGATTTTTAATGCATCGGAAACATATCTGGCAAAGGAAAGTTACTAACGAGGAAACAGAAACTGGTACTCTTGCCACTGTGGTTCGGGAACCTTGAGCTAGTTCGTGTCAAATCGCAAGGGAATCTGGCATGAGCCAGAGTACTGTCGTTCATGCTCTGAATCGCCATAAATATCATCCTTACCATACCATTCTCTACCAAGAATTAACTGGTAGACTGATGCGTCGCATTGAATTCTGCAGATGGCTTAGCTTCAGATTTAAAGGAATGACACATTTATTAATTTGATTTTATTTACTGACGAGGCTACGTTCACGAACAATGGAAATGTTAATTTGCATAACATGCATTACTGACAACTGAAGATCCATGTTGGCTGGGGTAAGTTACAAACCAAACACCGTGGTCGGTGGATGTATGGTGCCGGATTCTGAAGGACAGAATTATAGGCCCCTATTTCATCGAAGGAAATCTTAATGGTAGGAAGTACACCACATTCCTGCAAGAAACATTAGGTCTGTTATTGGAAGAAAGAACAAGGAACAGAATGTGGTATCAACACGATAGGTGTCCGGCACATTTTTCGGTCGTGGCTAGAAATGAGTTGCAGAGCCAATTCCCAGATCGTTGGATTGGACGCGGAGATGTGTCATGGCCGTCTCGTTCGCCACATTTGACGCCTCTGGACTTTTTCTTGTGGGGATTCGTAAAAGACATTGTTTATAAAGAAGTTCCAACTACACCGGAACTCTGGTTAATTTTTATCAGACAGTATACGTCTGAAACAGTGCACCCTCATTTAGTTTATCCCTAATGTTCGATACTGTCGTGTTTAGACATTCTTGCAGAGAAGATATCTCGTAAAGTAAATAGCTAATGGTGTACACCTCATTCGTATCTCAACACCAGTTACTTCAAGTACTAGCAACTAATATCACTAACACGACAAATATTGCTGCCTTCCCTTTCGTTAAGCGCAACTTTCTATTCTCTGCCGATGAAATTCCTCTGTAGACAGTAAAGCAATAAAATTTTTGGGCTTGTGGTTTCGCTGCAGGAGGCCAAGGTTATATAACCACTAAGGCATAGGTATGCCAAAGATGCTGCCTGAGGACTGTGCAAGGGCGATTAATTATAGCGGAGACCACAGTGGGGTGGACAGGAGGAGAAGGGGAGAGGAGTAGATGAAGTAGGTACCTGCAGCCGGCTGCAAGCAGATTCTGCCGCACCTGCTGGATTTCTGCCTTGATGTGCGTTTCTCCACCTGTCTAGTTCCAGGTAGTGGGCGTCTCACTACCTTCACACTCTGGGAACTCACCAGCACAAATTCGTTGCCCTGATTTCGAAGCAGGCACCGTAAACACTGCAAAATCAGCATAACAGCCCATGCATTCAAACTGCTCACAAGGATAATATGCAGAACAATGGAAAAAGTTGAGGATCTGTTATTTGAGGATCACTTGGAGTTTAGGCACGAGAGAGACAGTTCTGACGTTGCGCTTCATGATAGAAGCAAGACATGAGAAAAATTAAGACACATTCATAGGATTTGTCGAACTAGAAAAAGTGATTGACACTCTAAAATGACAAGACAATCGAAATTCTGAACAAAGTAGGAGTAAGGTACGGGACGTGCAATACACAGTATGTACAAGAACCTAGAGAGAATGGTAAGAATGGAGGAGACATAACGAAATGCTTCAATTAAAAGTGGTGTAAGAGAGGTGATGCTGTCTCTCGCCCATACTACTCACTGTCTACATCGTAGAACCCACGACAGAAATGGAAGAAAGTTTCCAAAGTGTGCTCAAAATTCACAGTAAGAAATTACCACTGATACGATTCGCTGGTGCCATTGCTATCGTTGGTTGAAATGAATTACAGGATCTATTGAATGAAATGAATAGTGTTATGAGTACAGAATAGGTACTGAGAGTAAACTGAAGAGAGACGAAAATAATTAGAAGTAGAAGAGAAACAGAACAGCGAGAAAACATCACAACTTGGGATCAAGAAGTACACGAAGTTATGGAACTTTGTTATCTTGGAAGCAAAACGACCCATCAACCCATCTTGGACGAGGCAAGAAGGACATATAAAGCAGAGTAGCACAGGAAAAGGAGGCGTTCCTGGACAAAGAAATCAACTGGTAACAAACGTATGTCGTAAGTTGAGTAAGAAATTAATGAGGATGTACGTTTGTAGCACCGCATGGTAGAGAACTGAATTATTTCCTGTGAGGAAACCGAAAACGAAGAGAATCCAAACGTTCGCGACGTCTGCGATAGAAGAATGTTGTAAAGTAGGTGGACTGATAGGGAATGAGGAAATTCACATCTACATCTACATCTACGGGATTACTCTGCTATTCAGAATAAAGTGCTTGGCATAGTGTTCAGTGAACGACCTTCAGACCGTTCCACTCCCGAGCGGCACTCGGGAAAAACGAGCACTCAAATTTATCTGTGCGAG
This sequence comes from Schistocerca americana, assembly GCF_021461395.2. Taxonomy (NCBI): domain Eukaryota; kingdom Metazoa; phylum Arthropoda; class Insecta; order Orthoptera; family Acrididae; genus Schistocerca; species Schistocerca americana. The sequence continues at coordinate 546,675,913 of NC_060124.1, read as the reverse complement.
CCCTGATTTCTCTTGTTTTATCGTCATGATCATTTGTCCATATGTAAGTTAGTGCCAACAGAAAATTTTCGCAATCGGTGCAGAAAACTGGTGATTGAAATTTCATGAGGAGATCCCATCGCAACGAAGAATGCCTTTGTTGTAATAATTTTCATCTCAATTCACGTATCATGTCTGAGACACTATCTCCCCTATTTCGAGATAATACAAAACGAGCTGCCCTTCTTTGTACTTTCCCGATGTCATCCGTCAATCCCACTTGATGCGGATGCCACACCGCACAGCAATACTTCAGAATATGGCGGACAAGCGTGATGTACACCTTTTGCACCTTCCACGTGTTCTGCCAATGAATCGCAGTCTTTGGTTTGCTCTACCCACAATATTATCTATGTGATCGTTCCAATTTAGGTTATTTGTAGTTGCCGGACCTAAGTATTTAGTTGAATTTACAACCTTCAGATTCGTGTGACTTACAGCGTAATCGAAATTTAGCTGATTTCTTTCAGTACTTATGTGAATAACTTCACACTTTTTTTTATTCAGGGTCACTTTTCGCACCATACAGATATCTTATCTAAATCATTTTGCAAGTCGCTTTGATCATCTGATAACTTTACAAGGGGTAAATGACAGCATCAACTGCAAACAGGCTAAGTAGGCTACTCAAATTGTCTCCTATGCGGTTAATATAGATCAGGAACAATAGAGGGCCTATAACACTTCCTTGTGGAACGCCGGATATTACTTCAGTTTTACTCGATGACTTTCCGTCTATTACTACGAACAGACCTTTCTGACAGGAAATTACGAATTCAGGCGCACAACTGAGGCGATACTCCGTAGGCAAGCAGTTTGGTGTCGAAAGCCTTCTGGAAATCTAAAATTATGGAACCAATTGACATCCCCTATCGATAGCACTTATTACTTCATGAGTGTAAAGAGCTAGTAGTGTTTCACAAGAACGATATTTTCTGAATCCGTGGTGACTATGTGTCAATAAATCGTTTTCTTTGAGGTACTTCATAATGTTCGAATACAGTATATGTTCCAAAACCCTACTCCAAATCGACGTTAGTGATATATGCCTGTAATTCAGCGGATTACTCCTACTTCCCTTTTTGGGTATTGGTGTGACTTGAGGAATTTTCCAGTCTTTAGTACGGATCTTTCTGTGAGCGAGTGGTAGTACGTAATTGCTTCATATGGTGCTATTTTATCATCTTACTCTGAGAGGAAATTGATTGGTATACAATCTGGACCGAAGGGCTTGCCTTTATTAAGTGATTTAAGCTGCTTTGTGTCACCGAGGATATCTACTTCTACGTTTCTAATCTTGTCAGTTGCTCTTGATTGGAAGTCAGGAATATTTACTACGTCTTCTATGGTGAAGGAGTTTCGGAAAACCGTATTTATTAACTCTGCTTTAGTGGCACTATCATCAGTGACTTCACCGTTGTTATCGCGCAGTGAAGGTATTGATTGCGTCTTACCACTGGTGTTCTTTACGTATGACCAGAATCTCTTTGCGTTTTCTTCCAGATTTCGAGACATAATTTCGTTGTGGAAATTATTAAAAGCATCTCGCATTGAAGTAGGCGCCATATTTCGAACTTCTGTAAAACTTTGCCAATATTGGGGTTTTTGCGTTCTTTTAAATTTGGCATGCTTTTTTCGTTGCTTCTGCAACAACGATCTGACCCATTTTGTGTACCATGGGGGATCAATACCATCACTTATTATATTATAGGATGTATATCTCTTAATTTCTGTCGATACTATCTCTTTGAATACATTCCACACATTTTCTATACTTACACGATCAGATCGGAAGGGGTGAAGACTGTCTCTTCAAAAGGTGTTAATGCATTTTTATCAGCTTTTTTAAACAGATATACTGTGCGCTTCTTTTTCTCCGCAAAATGGAGGAGGAAAGGAACATAAGGAAAACGAGGTTTCGAGACATAAGGAAACAAATTCCATGGTGCTAATACAACAAATAATTGAGAATATGTGCCGCATATGTTTCTCTGAGATGAAGAGATTGGTACAAGAGAAGAAATCGCGGTGAGCCGCCACAAACCAGTCAGTAGAATGATGGAAAATGGAAAAAGATGATAACTGGTACGAGCTTAGGACTCCACGAGTATTTTCAGTTTCAGTAAAAACTGCTGCATAAATTAAATTACTGAAATCAATACGATGTAAAAGGTTTATTCTTTTAAATGGGCATGACGGATATATCTGGCCCTTGGCACGTTCGCTCTCAGTTCAACGAATATATCGGACCACAGCAACCTGTCGCTTGTAGCTAATGGGAATGATGAATTCAAAGCCGAGACGTACTATGACGTTATTACTAAAGTTTCATCCTACATCAGTTAAAATAATGCATTCTCAAAGTTTTAACAATTTTCAATGTTTTTACTGCCATGGACACAAATTATGGCAGCTCCTGAAGAAAAAACTGCTTTTCGAGTTGTTTTGGAGTTCGCCAACGATTTTCATGGAAAGAATTATTGAATTTACCTCTACACCTGGTATATAAGTTCAGATTTCGGTGACCAACAGACGTGAAAGCAATCGGTGTTTACGACACAATGTAGGAAAACAAAAACGAGTTCCTTTACGTCACTGAGTATGAAAACTTGAAGGAGGGTAACTATTTAACAGCGTACGTCAGCTAGAAGATGTTAGTAAAACAGAACCGGAAAAGAGATGTGATGGTCAGCACGTTTCGTGTCAATGCATTGCATGAAGTAAACGCAAATTTTTTTGTATTTGTGATAAATATATGAGACGAGTGGCTAGAAGTAAATCACAGTTGCAAAACTATCAAGGGGCCAGGAGCAGCCTGAAAAAAGTTATCAGACCATCACAGACGTTATGTGCGGGGTTGTTTTCCAGTTATCTTGTATTAGGTTCAGGATAGGGTCTGGGGTACCTGCAACATGCACACACACTCACAACAGTGTAATTGGGCTAGGGGTTTGCAATGGGATAAAACAGTTCCTCAAACATTATTGCTATGTGGGACATACATCTTGAATCTTTTAAGTATATAAGAAGTAGTGACAGCCGCAGATTATCAGTATTCTATGTTATCAACACATCTGACTGGTAAAAATGCATATCGCCTTTGCTCTGTGGTTATGAAGCCAAATTTTGCAATAATCAGTAAGCATAAAGCTGTATTTAAGATAGCTGAAGTCAATACCCTCTCCTGTGATTTACTGTACTGTAATTGTAACACAACCCACGTCTACCATAATCCATGTGTTTCAGTGCATATAAGAGGTGACCTTGACTGATAGTATTTTACAGACATAAGTCTCTCTGGATATATTTGGAAGACGAGGAAGAAGCGATCCTGCAAATACTTTGTAGATACTTTTGGCAGTGAGAGTGAATCTAAATCATCGTTGGACACCAAAGAAACCAAGTCGTGTGGTAGGACAAGAAAAGAAATATTCTTGTACAAAATCTTTATTAATTATTGCGTAGACATACATAAGAAATGTGAAAATAACTGAACACGAAAGGGCAATACGGGATGTCTGCATTAACTGTAAATTCTGATGGAAAGTGGCCAAACACTGGTGTACATGCAGCTAATGATAGAATCGAGGGTGTCTCTACATTAGTGGATATACGAGAGATTTGTTTCTAAACTTTCCTTCCCAGATGAATCAGCTTAAAGGAAGGTTCGATATATTGTATCAACATGCTGTGGACTGGACATTGTGCATTTTATTATTCCACAAGTATTAAGACAAAAGTACCATAAACTGCTATTGTTTCCAAAAATAATTTTATTTTGCAGGTCTTAATAAAAAGAAGAAAGATAGCAAATAGACTTAACCCTTTCCCTATTAAAGAAACTAATTCTTCAAGTCTAGTTAACGAGAAAACTGAAAATGGAATAGATCGACATAAGAAAAACAAAAGCGAAAAGTGGGAAGATTTGGCGGAAACATTTCCCATGAAAGAATGTAATAAACTGCTACTCGAAAATGCAAGGCTTACAAATTACTTTAATTTTTTGAATCTCTGCATATTAGTCTAATTTATTAGACACAGTTCCTGAGGTTTCGTCAGTCAGTCAGTCGGCAGTTGATGGTTGGAGTGCTGACTCATTATCTGAGTATCCAGTTATGCTGGCAACTGATGTGATATATATAAGGATCATATCAACCTATACCACATCAACAACAGCCTGAAGATGGCGCATTGAAGCGCTGAAACTGATTGTAACAAAATAAAATAAAATCATAAGGACGGCTGTAGGTGTTTTATTTTGTCGCAATAGTAAACGGCCGTCTTCCCAGAGACCTCCTGCCAATAGCATGGACATACAAAAACAATATTCCGCATGTCGTTAGCCATGTGTCGACATCCTGTCCTCGGACACCCATTATGTATAATGGCGTTCGTTGGACACATTTTACTTTAAACTCGCTTGCCCGGTGTCGGCGGATAAACACGATACTACAGTGGCTATGTTATTCCGAATTACAGTGAAAAATTCCCTCGGACATGCATGCATGTCCTAAGGAACAGGCACTTCGACGACTACAGCCGTTATGAAATGCAAGAAATTTATTCACAGTTGCGAATATGGACAACCATCAGCTGTATAATAGAATGACGACAGTGAAAGACTCTGCCTGACCGGAACTCAAAACCGGATTTCCGGCTTATTGCGAGCGGTCACCTTATCGTTTGACTATCCGAGCAGAACTCATGGCCAGGACCGAACTACGATAGATCGTGAGCCACATGTCTAAATCCTGTACCCGTACGTCCACTATGTACGAGGGTCAGTCAATAATTAAAGAGACAAAATAGTCTGGGGAAAAACTTTTAGTAGGGCAAGTTTGATACTTTCGTGGCAATGAGTTGGTATCACTAGGATGAGTCCTGATCAGCTGATGTATAAAAATAGTATTGCTTACAACGCCAAAAATCCATCTCAACATGGCGAGTCCGCTTCAAACGTCCACATAAGTTGAACAACGTTCTGTTATTCGTTTTCTTTCTTGCTGAAGGCGAGAAACAGGAGAATATATACTGTAGACTGTCTTAAGTTTATGATGAGCGTTGTATAAATCGATAAAATTTTTACAAGTATGTAGAGCAATTCAAAAATTTTCTCCACTCAGTGACAGACCAACACCGGTGTGGCCGACCTGTTGCAGTTTCCAATCCCTCACTTGAAAGTCGAATTGATGACATTATTCGTGCCGACCGCCCTTGTGACCGGGAAATGATAATTGATAAGGTTCAAGTTAGTGCGGACATAGTTCATAACATTATCTGTAACAAGCCGAAGTACCGCAAAACATGTGCAAAATGGGTCCCAAAGGAGTGGACGCGGCTACACTAGGAAACTAGGTTGAGGGTGTGCACAGAGCTAATGGAACGTTATGAAAGAAAAGGTGAGCACTTCTTCAGCAAACTTTTAACTTTTGATGAAACTTGAGTTCGCGATTATGAGCCAGAATCAAAAAGACAAAGCATCGAGTGGAAGCACACCAACTCACGAGTTAAGAAAAAATTCAAAGCCAAGCATCTGCAGGAAAAGTCATGTAGACGTTGTTTTGGAATACTGAAGGTCAAGTTTCTTGTGATTATCTCGAAGAGCAGCGTAGAATGTACAGCCAGTATTACTCCTATTTGCTTTTAAACAAGATGAAGCCAGCCATGAGAGAGAGATGTCGTGGATCTGAGAGGAGAGGTGCGATTCTCCAGCAAGACAACGCAAGTCCTCATATTGCTCATCTAGCCCGTGAAACCATCGACACAATGGGCTGGGAAGTACTGCCTTACAATCCTCATTTAGCACCTAGTGATTCCCATTTGTTTAGTGCACCGAACGAGGTATTACGTGGGAAGAGGTTGCAGGACAACGAGGACGTGAAAAATTTTGTCGGAAATTGGTTCAAACATCAAGATAAAGAGTTCTTTGCAGCCGGAATAAAAAAACTTGTAGCCCGTTGGAATAAGTGCATAAATGTTCAGAGGGTATTATGATGAAATGTAGGAAAGGTATTGTTTTGTAAAAATAAACGATTCTTTTTTTTTTTTTTTTTTTTTTTCTCCAGACCAATTTGTCTCTTTTATCATTGAATGACCCTTGAATATTCCCATACAGAGGAGGCATTTTCCTTGAAAGTCAACTGCTCCGTGCCGGCGGATAAATGTGATACTGCAGTGCTTGTGTAATCCCCAATTACGATGCAAAGTTCCTTCGGACAAGCACGCATCCATGTCCGAAGATACTCGAACTGCGGCGACTACAGCCGTTATATGGTAAACGAAATACATTTGCAGTATTTTCTCGGCAACAAATAGGTTCAATGGCTGTCTGGGCGTCGAGATGTACTCACATCAAATACTCGTTTCCTTATTGAAGCATTACAATGTATTACAACCATGTAACCATGATCCCTTAATCGGAACAGCATTATGACCTAATATAGGAAGAACGTAACGGACTGCTGGTAATAAGCTTCTGATTCGGCTACATACCTAGCTGTAATAGAAATAATCTAAGTAGATCCATGGCACGATAGACAGAAGATATATACTCGCATAGCTCTGAGCGCACGTGATCCCATCGTTTGACAGAACTTTACAAACCACGAAAGTGTCAGCGGAATTTGAGGGAAACTTTAACGTCTACATCTGCACTTAAGCTTCATTATATTGTGTGGCAGAGGGTAGTTACGCCATATACATAACTTTCTAATAATCCTACCTGATAATGGTCCGACTGATGACTAAAACACATGGTTTAATAATAGAAAAAAAGAACTACTCTCCGGAAATACATTTATTTTACGATTGACTTTGTCTCCAATAATCCATTCTCCGCTCATTAAGATCAGAGAGTCTGTCAGTGAAGCATTCATTCAATTCTTGAATTCTACAATGCTGCTGAGAATGTCCTTCTCGCTTGAGAGCGCTCCTACTGCTCTTAGCAGCTGCTGACTCATAGCACGAAGCAGAAAACCTTCAGGTCCGCGTCAGACGATGGCGCCGGTATGGTAACAGTCACATTCAGGAGTTTCGTTGTCTGACTACAATATTTCTGCAAATCATTTAAGAATAGGGATTGCAGAAATTTCTAAACTCATTCCTCGTGTTTGATATCAGAACTTTTGTTCTCAGTTTATTGCCTTCAAGGATTGGATTTATTTTGCAAGACGCCTGTAGCAATGTTTGCAGAAAGTGACCTGCATACAACACACTCTTTTTGGAATCAAATAAATTTGCAGCTACGACATATCTGGTAAATTAAAAGCTTTCAGCAACTTGAGCGACAATTTTGAAATGCTGGTGCCTCCATTTCAGACGTTGCACTGTTGCTGAAATAATTATAGTGGTTTGTCGAGATGGAATCTCAGTTTTCTCCAGGCATTCTACAAGTCACTATTTTCATACACAACTTGCACAGTCCTTGATTTAAAATTCCACCTTGAGTAGGAAACATGGCAGACTTTCTTACTCAGTATGTCAATTACACACTGTGAAGAATGTAGGAAAAACTAAGAATCTCACTAAAGTCAACGAAATATCTTCTAACGTCCCTATTCGCCTCTCTGCATAGGTTAAAATCAGATACTGCGTTTCGGCATAAAAGTGAACTACATAGGCATGTTCAAAATGTTTATTCAGAAGAGTCTGTGCACCTGAAAGACGACCACTCATGACACCTGTGCAATTGTAGCTCTGAGAAATAACTATACTCTCATTTCTCTAAGCGATTATCCTAAAGTTTTTGAACTCTGTTCGCAAGGTGTCTTGAATGTCAAAGACCTTGCTACAGATATCCCGTTAGAGGAAAGATATCTGATTATTATGATAAAAAGTGAAATTGTTGAAATCTCACTGTCGTACCTGCGCTAACTGGTTCAGAATCAATGACAGAAATTTTCTTTTTTGCTCTGACACAATAAACATCCATCACACAAGAAAGAATAAAATTTTGAATATCTTTACATGTGCCTTTGAAAACAGCAGCCTTCTAAGGATGATCGTTACTTACAGTATCAGGTCCAGCAGTGAAACCTAAATGAAATCTAGAAGACGTTGGGAAATCCCTGGATATGATGAGTTGCTGCATCCATAATTTCCAAGAAGTGCAAGCTCAGAAACACAATAAACTACAACAGATCACAGAGTGTGTAACGATATTGGCGAATCTGATCATTGTGCCTAGGACCTGTGTATCGGGAGAATGACTGATGCATGCACAGTGACAGATGGTCTGGAAGTGGGTTCATTCGGGTAAGTAGTTCCAATGTTCATCCACCAGAGAACAGTAGTGCACAGACACATTCAAGAAACAGGTCAAGAGCTCGTTTTTGCGAATTATTCTGTTTATTTCCTGAAGCCCTTTTGTTTATTTATCTCTGTACAGTTTTGTATATGCTTTTAGTAGTGTCAGTGATGCGCGAATGTGGTCTAAAGTAAACATGTAGATCACTGCTCTACTGAAGGACGTTGTACGATGGGGATTTTTTTAGCATAATATGTCAAGTCAGTTAATGGTAAAAGGAAAGCCAATTCGAGTGCAAATGAAAATAATTAATAACTTAAAGTATAAACAAAATATCAGAATGCTAAATATTTATTTCGGGAAAAAGTACAGTTCGAAAGCATTTTATTTGTTGATTGGTTGGTCATGAAAAGCGCGGACTAACAAGAGAGAATAATGTTTTTCTATCGGCCTTAAAGAAAACTGACCAATCAGAACAGAGTGTTCTTCGTTCCTCATTTCTCTTGGAGATACAGAAAGCTTTCAGCAGTCTAGAGTACTCGGAGCACAACCTTTCAATGGTACGGTCGTGTGTAGTAAGAACTTCGAAGAAAGTTATAATTTTCCGGTTATCGTTGTGCTACACTCCTCAAAAGGGCTTTAAGGTGAAGGCAATGTTCTTTTTAGAATGTACGGATTTTTAAGCAATTTACTGTATGAGAAAAGACAGTAATTCCTCGTGTCATATTGAGCAGATTGGTGACTAAAAACTTGCGTGCATTAGACACCGAAAACTTAACAGCATGGCGAGCATTTTCATTTAAGAACAATCCGTGCTTAGTGCTTAGTAGATTTCGGAAAATGCCTTAAGATAAACATCGTAACGTGAATGAAAGTATTTTACACATACTGTGTTAAGATTAGCACGGTCTTAGAAGTGTACGTATACAATATCAATGTTAAGAATATAGCGAAGTTCTGCCAGTACTTCCACCTTCCACTCGAAATTAAGACCTTTTCCCCATTCTTGGAATAGTTACGTTGTATGATGCCCGATGCGAATTGAAACACCGTAGGATTCCGCTCGACTTTCATACCGCCGATCTGCTGCAGCGAGTTCACTGGTAGCTGCGGATAAAGGACGGTAGGAGCCGCGCCGCCGCACTGTCTTCCCACTGGCTGCCTACAGGCTCTATCTGACTGTTGTGTAAAACCGCTTTCCCTAAAATATTGTGATCTGGACAAATCTGTCCTTTTTCATTTTGTCTTCTGTGACAAATGTCTGAAATCATCAACGCCTCATAACTAAGTACTTTTCTGTCATAGAGGCAGAAGAATGGATGATTTTAAATTAAAAATTTTTATGTACTGTAGTATTCTGTCAATGGATATTTCTGTGGGATCCACTGCACCGCTTGCCACAAGACGAACCGACGCTTGCTCGTACTTTGTTCACTAAACGAGAGTGCGACAGGGCGAAATGAAGGAAAACAGCATTAACCTGGGTCTCGTTCTCTTCTGCTCTATCTCTTATTGACGATGATATTGAACTGAATGTCTCTGGATGTCTGTTTGTGCTATCCGTAATGATTTTTGCAGAAAATCTTCCTCGATCTCGAAGAAGGTCGTAATGCGTGATCATTAAACTTGTTCCACATTTCCAGAACCGAAGGGAGTCAGTGATATAGGCCAATAACTATGTGTGTTTGTTGAGAACGCGGTTGACCTGCCCTTTCTTCCAGCCGCTTAGGGCCTTTCGTTGGCCAACTAACTACGAGAAGTTGCTGTTCAAAGAGGAGCTATGACCAGTACTCCATTCTTCGGCTGCGTATATTCCTGTGTGTGATTTCTGTTCTAAAGGTACTAGAAATTTGTGTACAGTAAACGTATCCCATGGCTCACCACATGTAAGCTCTCAAAGCTCTGCGTGGTAGTAAAGAACTGGTGCGATTGAAAGTGGGCATTAATGTTAGACTGGAAAAGTTAATTTGAGCTATTGCTTCTTGGATTATTCCCTAGTTAGTAGGTTGGCAACACCAGGGATCGTTTCAAAAACAGCAGCATTTTGCAAAAAAAAAAAAAAAAAAAATGCTCAGAGCACTACGGGACTTAATTTCTGCGGTCATCAGTCCCCTAGAAAACACATCCATGCCCGAGGCAGGACTCGAACTCGCGACCATAGCGGTAGCGCGGTTCCAGACTGTAGCTAATAGAACCGCTCGGCCACCCCAGCCGGCAGAATTTTGCACAAGAGCAACAAAATTCAGAGCTTAGCGCTGTGCGGTGAATAGAGGAACGTGTTTATTGGTATAGAGCCTTCCGACACCATACACCCAAATCGAAAACTATGGGAACGGCAAAACTGCATGCGTCTTGGAGGGACATATATTCCTCATCAGATGCCTCCCGTATTACAAGCATGGAGATCTCTACCACCAACAGGATGAAACGGAAATGTGTATCAACTGCAGAGGCTGATGGTTGTTTCAGTAGACAACATTCTGTCGGCACGATACAATCATCGTCAGTCACTGCAGTGCAGAACTGCAGTACTATGGCGTTAATTTAACGATTAAAATAAACTGACTTGGGAAAGACAGAATGCAATTGATGTGACTAAACAGTTATTGTCTCGGCCTGAAACAACGATAACACCTGTCGGGCTTGATCTGTGACGTATTGGTGTTGTGGCGGTTGACGTCACACGTGTGCGGAGCGTTGGTTTGTTTTCGTTAGGGACGTTTGTATTGTCACCTTATGCTGCGTTTGTAGTCTATATTGGATATATACATAGTGGTGCAAATTTTGACGGAACTGGATCACCAGTTTAGTTATTTAAGAGAAAGACGAGTTTACGGTGTTCTCCACTTACGCTCCTAATCAACAAGAGTTTAAACTTTAACTTTGGTTGTCTTGGTAACGTGAGTACACAGTGATTACAACTTATGTGAACTTCGGCACATATTTTTTTCAAAGGTGAGCCAATCTGTAATGTAATGAAATTAATAACTTAGCGAATACTAATAGTAATATTACTGAAATAAGGAACGCTGACAGATGGACAATAAAGAAAATCGAATGTCTTCAGAAGGTTATGGTAAATGAAGACTGGTTACTCTAACGTAAAGTGTGAGCACGTGATGTTAGTAATTGAAAGCAATGTACAAAGATGTAGCAGAATTAGTTGAGTTGGGTTGCCTACAGAATGAAGTCGCCAGATCCAGTTTAGCGCGTAACAACTCACACAAAAAGTATTTACGAGTAATTTCAGGGATTTTGCAATTTTCTGTTGAGTTGTATTGGTGAACACGTTACTGCATTTTGTCCATCTCGCAAATTAAACCTTTCTGTATCGGTATTGAAGTATTCGTTGTTGTTACCATATTTCGTTAACTTTCGTGATATTTGCTACCTGTACTGGTATTCATTTGTCGCTTTCTATTCTGATATTTCTTTTCGTATTCTGTATTGGTGTCTGGCTATTAAGTCAGTTTATATTTATAGAGTGAGAACTTCGATACCAGTTGTTTTTATCTAATTTGATGCTTTACTTTTGCATTTTCGATGCAGACCTCTGCATGCTATTCTTCATCGTATTCTTCCGGTTGTTTTGTTTTGTATACGCCAGTTTTTTTGGGGCTCTGTGGCTTTTACTTGAGAATACAACTCCCCAGATTCCCCTTAAGGCCCAAAATTTATTATTTTGAATTTTTAAATTTCTGAATTGATTTTTATATTTTGGTTTTTTAGGAACTGTTGAATATGACGTCCTAATCGCCATTTTTAAATCAAAGTTGTGTTGCATCTTGAGGCTAGTGACGATGTTATTTATCAAAGTGGACGGGTGTTACCGAAGGCTGTCGTCTTCGCCAATAATTCACCATACTTGAGACACAGTGCCGTACCCCCGGCCGCGAGAGTTCGCCCCTGTTTGGTCTCAGGAGGGGAGGGGCGCACACAGCGCCGGCTGTCACCTCCACATGAAATCACGCCGGCCACAGCTGTTATTCAGTTTAATAAAGACGTAATGCGTTTTTACGTCGCAGGCTGACAGTTATTGGATGGGTGAAGTAAATGCATCGGTTAAACGCTCGAGCGATGTGATGTGGTGCTGTAACGACATAACAACACAAGTTTTCACCCCAGATGTAAGCATTCCCGTTATACAGTAGTAGGCTAGCATAAGTTCTCTACATTCTGTAATTTCCTGCAGGCGATATTATCGAGTGCGCTACTGCCAAGGCACCCATGTTGATTAGTTTGATTCTGTTTAGAGCGAAGATAACAGAATATCTTGTAGTAGTGAATCCTGTCGTAGGTGATCTACAGATGAGCAGGATGAAGCCAGAGCATTGTCGACTTGGACTACTCTTACATGGGCTGAGTTACTTACGAGAGTGTATACTGTGGAAAGTCATTTAGACTTCTTATGGGAATTTTGTGGATTGTCACCGGGAGACGTGAGTGGAACTCTTTTAAAAACGACCAACGTTTATTTCCCGTTTTAATTATAGGACTATTCTACGAAATGTACGAAACTAGTACGATCAGGAAAAACACGTAGTTCGTTAGATGCCAACTGACGATACATCAGGGTAGTCACTGTTACAGAAAGTTATTTAAGTACAATAACTGTTGGCGATTACTTTGATATTTGCAGTGTTATGTGTTATGTGATTGTTGTGAATTTTACAAAATGCAGTAGCTTTGTTTTCACAGTTTGGCTTAGGAGGCCAAAAGTTTAATTGTGAGACGCTCACAGTTTCTCTGAGATATAGCTACAGAGTATACGACAATCGCAGAGGAGGAGTGCTCCAAGCTCCAACTCATTTGGAAATTATTGTATAGTTCGACATACTTTGACACTTGATGGCTAGGCCGGCCGGGGTGGCCGAGCGGTTCTAGGCGCTACAGTTGGAACCACGCGACCGCTACGGTCGCAGGTTCAAATCCTGCCTCGGGCATGGATGTGTGTGATGTCCTTAGGTTAGATAGGTTTAAGTAGTTCTAAGTTCCAGGGGACTGATGACCTTAGCAGTTAAGTCCCATAGTGCTCAGAGCCATTTGAACCATTTTTTTCGACATCAAGACGTCTCAACATTCCATTGTTGTTATGCAAACAGGAACTATTTGCAGGAAAAGTAGTTATATATGACCTAGTTAACGAATAATAACATACTAAGCGTACATAGTTTTGTTAAGTAAAACTGCAATAGGATTTGTTCATGGGGCCTCTTCAGATTCTAGTAAAATATTACAAATAAGTGTAGCCATTCTGAAACTAAGACCGTATTTGAGCTCATAAATCCAACAAAGAAAGGAGCCTTCTCATATAACGAGTTCTGACAGCTGCCATCTAACAACTTTGTGTCGAATTCACCTGAAACACCGCAAAAAGGGTAAAGTAACGTTATGTGCATAACTACACCAGCAACAGAGATGTTCAAAAACTTTCACGACTTAGTAATTACATTCAGGAGATTTATCGATATGCCTTGTGTTAATCCACACTTATCTGTGAACCATGACTTTAGTTTTATTTCAGATACTTCACTGCAGATTCAAATGGCCGTAGTAACACTCTCATAGAATTTAAACTGTCGCTTAAGTTTTCTTCAGATTTCATTTTTATTTCGTTTTATTATCCTTCAGTTAATGTAAATCAACCGTTCACAAATTTAGCTAACTTTTACATCTTCGGAATATGAGATACCTATGTTCGTCCATCCATTTAACAAGTGGGTCGTCCAGTACCTTTAAATTGTACGGCTTCGTGCGCTGTGTTATATTAACGTCACCAGTTTCCACTTTTGATGTAACTGATCAGAGTCCTCCCAATACGATCGTCTACTCCCATGTAGTGTTAGCAAACAGGGGGGATCGGTGAAGTTTTATTCCAGCGGACCTGAATATCATGTAGCCCACATATGTTTCTAGTGGGGCTTATTAAATTTAAATTGTATCGAATGAAGAATAAGCTAAAATGCATCAGCTTATTTGTTGTGGTGGCAATATATTTAGAAAATACGTTAAAATGGTACATACCAGCAATCTACTGAACGAAATCACAAGAATAAACAAATTCAGGAGGTGTGTACCTAACTTTTACGTAACTATTAGGAAGAAAGTTATTGAAATGTACTAGTCACAGTGCTGTTCAAGGTAGAATAAAAGTGTGTGGAGTTGGAGACGATATATTCTTGTATTTAGCAGTAGACGGTTTTGCTATCACATTATTCTGGAAAAAAAGATATCCCGGTCTGGCAGACCTTAAGCACAGTGTAACCAAGAACATTCTGAAAGTTATTTAGAAAACTGTGACGAATACAATTCACATTACTATTCCATTATCGTACTGCATAACACCGAGACATCTTAAAAAGAAAAATTATTTGTTTCACGTTATTTTGTTTCCATATCTGTAAACTATCAAGTGCAGTACTGAACTGCCTATTAATTTTATTTTATGTCACCTTGTCCTAGTCTTTTGTGCTGTAGGCCGAGAGTTGTTACCTGCCATTTCCATTTTTTATGTATTCCTTCTACTGTTAGCAGCTACTATGAACTACATTGTGCTTTATCATAGAGACTAGAATATACTCCTTCTTTTACAACTGAATGTACATGTGTGTACCAAACTTTTTCGCCTAAAGGTACTAGGCAATTCAGAAGTCTATAATATACAATATATTTCTAATCAGTTTTTATCTACGCATAATGTAAACTGCAACTGACTAAAAATGGTCCAAATATTAACGATGTTATCATGAAATCATTACTGGGTTTTAGTCACACATCCTGATTTCGTCATATTTACTATGCAACAAACCTTCTCTGTATCACTTTTGCTTCTTTTGTGACTGCGTTATTATTTCACACAAACGTCCTTAGATACATGTAAAGTAAGCAACTTATCATTGTTATCTAACGAAGTACGTTAAAATTCCCCAAATATTATTAAACTATTTCATAATTTTTGAGACAGCATTACTGTGTGATTTTCTTCGGGTTCAAGTTAACTGTACAGCCATGAATATACTTTAGACTGTGACAAATTCCAAGCGTCAAGGTGATCCAGACTTATGTGCTGCGCATCTGGCTCATGTCGTACCCCCATAAATCTCCCAAACGACTCTTCTTTAGTTTTGGTGAAATAAATAAAAAATGAAATAAAAACGTGCCTTCTGCAACAGCATTTTCCTCTGCAACATTAGCCCCGAATGTAAATTTTAACGTCATAACATATCATAGTGCATAAGGCCAAAGTATAAATAGCAGCGGTGATTAACTATCTCTGAATTCTCAGTCGAACATAAGGCACCATTAATTTCTTTGTTTACTCGTTTTAGGTTACATCCACATGCTAATCAATTGTTGTTTGCCAATGCAGTTCAGTGAATTGCAACATCAGTTTGATTACACTAAGCGTGCTTTGATTTATGTGTCCCACGCAAAGACACTCGCCATGCTTCTGTTATAAGCAGCATCTGAGTTTGTTTACATACCTACTACTTCATAAACAGATACACAGATAAGCCAGAATGTTATGGCCGCCCATCTACTGTCGATATAAATCCGTTCAGGCGATAGCAGCGACACATGGCGAGGAATGACTGCTAGTCAGACAAACGCACGGTGCATGTTGTGTATCACAAGGGCTAGAGCGTGATGGAATGGAGTGTGTTGAGCGGTTCGATGAACACAGTCCCGATTTCCAGTTGTTGTGTATGCCCTTCCGTCTCGACACATCTAGACCCGATCGAAGACATCTGGGCATGTGGCGTCAGAGCTCATGGCACCCCCCCCCCCCGGAATTTACGGATTTAGGTGATTTGTGTGTGCAGATGTGATGCCAGCTCCGTCTAAGGGGTTCAAATGTGGATTACCTTTTAGTTCCTGCGTGTGTAGTGCCATATTACTTGTGGCTCACTGTGTTGAATAGTAGATGTCGGGATTATGGAGACTACTTTGTTGTCCTTAGGAGCAGTGATTTTGTAGTCACTCTTGTATTTTGAGTGTTATCATTAATGTAATTGATTTTCCTACTCTTTTTATAATTATGCTTAGTGTCAATTATATTTCTGTTAAACGTAGTTGGCAAATGTTAATGTTGCACAAAACAGTTTCTTCCATTTCCATCGACGGAGAGGTAATGACAGATGCAGCTCGCATCGGGGACAGACTCGAACGAGTTTTATTCCGAAGAACCTTCCATTTGTTTCCATTAATCTACTAAGAGGAACCACCGAAATGTAGATCTTGTTGGTCGGAAGAGAGTATGAACCACAGTCAACCCCAATGCGAGCCGTCTACATTACCACAACGCCGCCTGTTGCAAATAAAACAAATAACTAGACTTGTTATATCATCAATCCAAAGGTTTATTCGATTGGTAACTGTGGTTTCAGGTGGTATTGGCCGCGGTATCGCGGTCGCACATTTTAGCAGCCAGACGGTCTTCTCCAGACGTCGCGTTGATGGTCACGCGTCAACACATTCAGCGTCTGGCATGGCGGCTCTCAAGAGCTGCGCGGTGTGATGTACAGACCTCCAAGGTGGGCGCGGAGGACACCGGAGTGATCTGCGACAAATATAAATTTCAAAATTATAAACGTCGCCCTATTATGGTGAGTTGGTATAACATCTGTAAAGGAAAGTGGTAAATTATTGTAGGACCACATGCTAATAAATGGTCAGTTTCTGTATCCATAGAAGGGATGTTTCTATCGCGCCAACTCATGAACCCTAGAATACTAATTATCGGAAATATGAAAATTACCGACAGTGAATATTTGCCTATTTACTCCTTCTGGAGTGTTATCTATTGTGGTGAATTGATCTACTAAATTATTGCATCAGATGGTAGATAGTTGTTACAAGGATCAGAATATTTGTGAGTTAGTCAATATCTCACGCAGACGCATGTATTATCCTCACCTGAACTATATTCATTAAGGAACGGAGAGAATTGTGACTGTTGCTAAATCCATCCTTACCAAAATAGTAGAGTTTCTTAAAACAAGTTGTGTAAATGTTCAGTTCAAATTCGGAGAGCTTGAAGGATAAATATGGGACAGAAAGGTAAACGATGTTGCAGCATAAGAAATGGGATTAAAATAACAAGTATAATCGTGGTAGGCTGAAGGTGAAACTTCGCTGAGAACTTGATAACTGTTATGGGCGCGAGGGGACATAGGAGAACGTTATCTGAAAGGCTCTACGTCATCTGAATGTGTAGGCAACGGTATTGTATGTACCATTGATTCTTGAGTTTAAGTATATCCTACCAATACTAGAGCTGAAAGATACGTATGCCGCGAAAGGATTTTGTATCTGATCAGAGTTTACAATTGGTATAAAAGAACAGCAGACTATAGGTACCGAGAAAGTTTATGGGTCGACCATAGAATTTTGTAGCCATGGCGATATATTTAAACTGACACCATTTCAGTTATATTAAAAATCGTAGAACTATACTCGAATAATATCTTGAAGATTCCCCTTCTGAAGGGAGCTACCATGTGATCATGAAATGAGAAATACTCTTAGAAACCAAAATCTGTTGTCCTTTACACAGATCGAAGTACCACTCACCGTAACAGCACCGCCTTAATCCTACTCCTGCAGCCGTCTCTGCAGCAACTCCACGAAAAAGGCGTCCAGTGTGAACTGACGCTCCTGTTGGAAAAGATCTTACTACTTTCATGTTATCTAACACGCGAAGTGATTCAAAATTTGTGCTAGTTCCTGTCATATACAAGTATAACGAATTGAAACATTTACCACAAATTCGCACGGTTCAGGTATCGAAATTAAGAATATAGTAATTCAATTTAGTATCCAACTAACACAATTTGTTTCACATCTCAGATACAATTAATACTAACAAGTAACTAATATCCTATTATCTTTAACATTTTCTGTGTACGACTGGTTAATGATGTGCTTCTGAGGTTATGCCGTGTTGTTGTTCCCGCTTTACGGTCAACATTTCAGTAACTGACCGACCCATCTTCTTCAGGTGGTGTGACGTTCCCTGACTGGTATGAGTCCAAGCAGCGTGAACACATTAGTGCAAAGTTCGCAGCACATGAAGTTGATCGCTGGGACGTCCGTCGAAGTAATGTGCACAAAATGAACACAACCATTTGGCCTAATACCCGGAAGCAGACCAGTTTCTAGTATCATATTCGAGAGTAAATTTTCATGTAGTGATAAAACGATAAATTCACTTTGAAACCAAATGCTACTATTCCTACTACTTTGTAATTTACACTCACCGAAACAGAAAGGACTTCTTTCTCTTCCTGCAGCCGCTTCAGCAGTATCTCCTCAAAAAACGAGTCCAGGGTGAACTGACGCTCCTGTAAGGAAAAGAACTTATCAGTTTGATTAGTCGTAGAGCATGCTTGGTAATTCAGAGATAGCGCTAGTTCTTTACATGTACATGTGTTACAAATGCTGCAATGTCGTCTTCAACCAGTCGATCGCGTTGGCAGCATATTTAGTGCGCCTCTGCCCCAGATTATTTTTCACCATAATTCTTTACAACTGGAGAGGGATGATACCTTTCTCAAGTCTCTCACATAGTTAATTGCTCAGTATTAACAAATACCACACCCAATTTACCGGAATGATAAATGGTTAGAATCAACTGTCCATGTCTGAGGTCAGTGTTAAGTTTAATGGGCTTCAATACAATTGTCAGAATTGTTTAAATAGCATTCAGGTTCGATTATCAACATTAGCTTACCTAATGCGACAAGTCCGGATATATTGTGGTAATAACACGGAGGAGAGGATCTAGGGCCAGTGGGATCCAGGGGAAAGAGCCAGCATAATGCAGCAAAGGAGTCCTGCAGGGAACAAAGCGAGAGACACAGTGTGAGGCTACCCTGCAGGTCAGAGAATATACGACTCTGACATGCTAAAGGCTTTTTCTAAGGGCTTCATACTCATGTTAAACGACCACTATATCTGTGGCGCATGTAGTATTAGAATTCCTATAGTCCATATTTTACGGCGCTTTATCTTTTGATGCGAAGGCAGAAGTAAGTTTGGAAGAAGTCTCAAGCTCTTTGTTTTACTTGAAGTCAAGACCACTATGGCAAATTTTAAAAATTTTGTGTAGGTCTGGAGATAAGCTCAAGTTTTAGAATGACGAATATTGTGAACTGTTGAGTGACTAGCACATCTCACTTCGTTCCAGTGATCAACAAATCCATCCATCCATCAGTGACATTCATTGCCGCCGGTATTTTGTATCTGATCACGATCCAGAAGAGCAGTATGCTAACCACATGCTCCTCCATACAGTGACGACTATCGTCTGACGATGACGAGGCGGTCGATCGGTACCTTTGGAACTTCAGAGGAATGATTGGACGGAGTTAGGTAGTTAGGTGGTATTTTATATAATCGTCACAATCATCACTCGTGCAGAGATGCCTGTCTAAGACGTGTTATTTACAATGACGTGTCACATGGTATGTTTATTGCCAAAAAATATTCATTTACAGTAAATCGTGACAGTCTCTAATATCAACTGACCACGTTACGTACAATCAGTTAGCTCTCAGACTTTACTGCTTTGCGTGCTATGTCACTGCAATATAACGTGGCTCACCTTTACAGTACCCCGAACAGCGACCAAGTTGTTCTCCAGTCGCAGACCCTCGTCTTTCTCCCCTCCCAAACACCGGGAGAAAAACTTCTTCATGCGGCGGAACATTGCTGTAACGATAACAAACAGCACATTAGACATGACCAGACCTTGTCTACGAGTAAGTTTTGCAGCAATGTCTCACAACTCGATCGCAAGAAAAACCTGTAGCCGTGACGACATGTCTGTAACCTTAGCTTTTGTAAAATAGCAACTGCTTGTATCAAAAACGACATGTACAGTCTATATAATTGATTGAGCTTATACATTTGTTACTAGTCAAGAATTAATTACTTTAATTTTGAGTCAGTAATTCGTAGAGCATGAATCAAAACAATAACAGTTATTCGAAGTTTAGCAATCGCATGTTTATTAGGTGGTACTTTTACTCTGAAGAGAATAAATTTGTTTTAATAGTAACTAGCTGAAGGCTTATCTATTAGACTAAATTTAATTAGCAAGTCATTACAATACTACAATAGTTTCAGATATACAGCTGCTTCGCCGGCCGGTGCGGCCGTGCGGTTCTAGGCGCTTCAGTCTGTAACCGCGTGACCGCTACGATCGCAGTTTCGAATCCTGCCTCGGACATGGATGTGTGTGATGTCCTTAGGTTAGTTAGGTTTAAGTAGTTCTAAGTTCTAGGGGACTGATGACCACTGATGTTAAGTTCCATAGTGCTCGGAGCCATTTGAACAATTTTTTATACAGCTACTTCAGATATTACAACTTCGGATTTTGTCAACTATTACAGCATGATATGCGGAATATCTTCCCCTGGGGCAGGAACAAGAATTTGTTTTTTATGTGTGTTGGGGGTAGGATGAAGTTATTAAATAATAAACTACGCTACAATCTGATGGCTATACCTTCCGCGGTATATGACGAGAATACGATTTTTACTGCTATCCATATTACCGAGTCAGTATATTCTCTCAGGGCTGCACTGTCCCTTCTTTGTGTCAGTCATCGAGAACCCTACATCTAAATTACACTTCATTGCCATGTGAGCTAAACAGTAACGTGTACGACGTATTAACTATATTTGTGGTTGAAATTTACCCACCAGTTTCTACATGAAGAAAACTTAAAAATAGCTTATAAACAGCTAATAGGTTTAACATTCGACAGTGCTCCAAGTTATTAGCTGTACTTCCTTAAGTGACAGGAAAAGATAATAATTTTGCTACAAATCAATGTCGACTCAGTATGACACTACGCAGCCGGAACCTGTTTACGACTTTTCTTTTTCACCGATGGCAGAAGATAAAAGCATGAACCAACGATAGGACATACCGAATGTATGTGTAATCGAAATGGAGAGTGATAGGTGACACCATTCTATTTGTGAAACTAAGCTATAAATTTGAGAATACCTCATTCCAGCAGTTGGACATTGGCAAAAACTCAGTGAGGATATCTCTCTCTACAAGTCAAGCATTTTCGGAACTCTCTGAAGTTGCATTACATATTGAAAAAATGTATAGGAATGTAAATCGAGGACTGTTTTCCTTTTCCAATTCAGTCCCATTACTAGTAACATTTTGCGAAGTCACATCACACTATTTCGTAATGCTACAGTATTCTGATACTTCTCCACTACATACATAGCCATCTAAAAGCTTATTTGATGTTCTAATTGCAGATGTATACTGAAAATAAATACGTGACAAATCAATGGCTCTCGCCTCTTGGTGAGTATAGTCTATATACCTCGCTTCTGAAACAGAGCGTTCGCTTCATTCAAAGCTTCTAAAGCTCCCCAAGAATTAGTTCTCGAAACACAAAATCCAACACTATAACGCCTGAATCAAAATTATAGAATCTTTTACTCACGAACTCAAGAAACAAATTCGTTTCGATACTTCCACTACTCCAGAAAAAACGGAAGTCATTATTATGCAATGGTCCACCACAGTTAAGCTGATGTTTGTTAGCAAACACTGCGATCAACTTTAGGCAGCAACCTCGATATTTGCAGAGAACAACGTTGTACTGGAACGTCGATACCAATGGTTAAACAAGAACTGCAATGAAAATTCTCATTAATTTGAATCTATGTAAGACGAAATAATCATGTTTTAGCACTGACAAATACGCAGAGGAGTCTTGAATGTTGAAAACGTCCATGCATTTAATAAACTCCCAAGTGATCTAACAGTTAACAATACTCAGAGATAGTGCTTTAATTTCCTTAAGCAACAGGGAAGTAAGAATCTCCTATCATGGTGCCAAGTCAACTCTGTATAACTCTACACAGTTGTAACCAGTTTCCTACGTGTTTTCCTCTTCGCAGACCGAAGATACTTCTAGCAGTATAACCCTGCAACGATCATAGGCAATAGGTAAGTGTAATCGACGAAACAGGAAGATCGGTTACACTGTTTTCATTGTGAAAGTAAAAATTAATGTAAATAGAGACCGCTCCGAGTCTACCACAACAACCACAGAAAACTTTTACTAACAGTCCGATTATATTATTGGAGAAGGCGATAACAAGACAGACTATTATGGTCGAAAACAAAAATAAAAAATATTTTGTAGCGGAGGCGTTGTGCAGCTTTAATGAATGTTAACAACTGTATTGTATAGTAGACAGCTACGACGGTACGTTTCATTAGGGACCATCGAATTTGGTCTAAAATCAGACCATCATCGGTTCCGAAAGCCGTCTCAGCTATGCTTTCGCGTATATTGCAATGGCAGTTATCAAACGTAGATAGCTCGACCATTGGTATTATCTGTACAGACATTACATTGGTAAAAATGTCTATGAAGTCAAATGGACATAATGGACATGACAAGTTAATGTCAATGACGGAACACTGTACATCCGGAAATGCTATTCCTATTACGCAAGTTCATAGCTGAGATCGATTTTAGGCTTGATGACGGTCTGATCCTCGACCAAAACATACATTCTCTCATAAAATGTACCGTTATAGCTGTGATTGCATAATGCAGTCCTTTCGAAGAGCACGTAAAATGGAAGTAACGTGACTGCTGCAGAAACTGACTGGGCAGAAACAAAAAGTAAAAGTTTATAAATCTAAGATCAATATAACGAAAAAATCGAATAATATCTTACACAAATTCCTTTATAATAAACTCAACGGAAATATAACGAAAACACAAAATTTGATTCCATAAGTTAAAAAATTATGGGTAACATTAATACTCGTTCCTCTCAGGACAACTTCTACAATGTACTTAGGTTCACGGCTAACACCACCGTAGACAGTTCTCCCATATTACAAAAATAGCTAAAGAATTGCATGAATCAACATGATAAAAATTATCATTAATCACTCCCAAAAATTTATCTTCTGCTCTTAAGGTACTGCCTAACCTCACCATCGTATATCGTTCGAAATACAGAAAGAAACAGTTAAATATATGTCAGAAAAAAAAGAGACAATAATCGCTAATAGTTTCTCCATAGGTAATATAACCTGTGGCCTCAAGTTACCCCCTCCCCCCAATAAACAACACCATCGTATATCACGACAAATTTGGAATAATCAGCATATTTTACAAACTTTGTAAATTAGAATAGTAACTAACACAAACACAGATAGCATTTAATAACAGACCGCTTACACGCTCTGCAACGTAAAGTCATGACGTCAAGAGGACGTCATGGGCGAAACCACACGCATAGAATCTGAAAGAGCACTTGTCAAAGTTGTCACTGTTAAACTAAGCTGTTAATTTGAGAATACATGATGAAAGCACATGAACTTAAAAAAATTAAGTGTAGAGGTCTAACTCTACTAGTAACCTCATGACGTTTGAAACCCCATAAAAAATTAAAACGAAATGCTATTTTACGTTATTACTGTTAAGAACATCATATTCCGTAATCACACCACACTCCTCCACATGCTTCAATTTTCCAGTACTTCTCCACTAATACACTTTCATTTATTAGCTTTTAAGATATTCTCACTCGAGATGATTGAGTATACTCAATAAATATACAAAGTTAAATCAATAGCTCATACCTACTGCGGGTCCGATGCAGCTGGCCTCCGAAGCTGGGCGTTCGCTTTGCTGAGAGCTCCTAAAGCTCTTCAAGAACTTTAAAATGTTTCGCTAGATGTGGTCGAAACACAAAATGCAAGACTGCAATAATTAATTCACAACTGAAGCTCCTTACACTCAATAACTCGCAGAACGAATTCGTATGGATATTTCGAGTACTCCAAAGAGTACGGAAGTAATTGCTACACAACGGTCCACAACGGTTTACGTGAGATGGCATTGTTGTTTACATACCCAATATCCTCCCCTCTCAGCCGAGTTGTCAGCGCGACGAAAGTCATACCTAAAGACCCGAGTTCGATTCACGAATGTGTCGGGAGATTTTTCTCCGCTCAGGGACTGGGTGTTGCGTTGCCCTTATCATCGTTATTTCATCCCCATGGACACGCAAGTCTCCGAAGTGTCGTCAACTCATTAGACTTGCACCAGTCGAATGGGAGGCCCTAGCCACACGGCGATTCCATTTTATCAGTTAACCGAAATCCCAGTAAAGCAATAACGTTTAGCAACGTGGATATAAATGTTAGACAACCACTGAAACAAAATATTATATAAGTCAATTGTACATTTCAACTTTTCATAAAATAGCATCAAAGCATAACGATGTCGAATGCTGATGCCCTCGATCCCGCTTTTAGTCATGTATTGAAATGTTACGTCACGCGTAAAAATTGATTCCTTCAGCGCATGTGACTTCCACCAGATTCGACGTCCGTTTGTGTGACTCCACTAATTGTTTACTAGTGTAGTGATTTTCTATATTGAAACCTGGTTGTCAAGGGAAGGCCGTAATCATTTACTATTGGTTGCCTTTAACAGTTACACACATTTATTATTAAAGAAGTAGTTCCAGACTCAACAATAAATTAAGAAATACCACGCTTTATTAATGAAGGAATAAACGACAGTGTAAATAATAGTGTTTTCAGCGCGTTACAATTTAGCAAATCACCATAAAATCCTGATACTGATAACGTTTAAAAATAAAAAGACAAGGCACTGTGATGATGACTGAAGGCCTTACACTCCAAGAAAGACAGTAAATTAAGAATGTTTAAGAACTCGCTGCAATTACAACTTACAGGTATTGAAATATTAAACGTAAGAGCCCACAAACACAGTAGAAGGTATCAGACGCCACGAATGGCAGAAAATAAGGTTTTAAGGCTTACTGCTAAAACAGAAATATCGAATTAATTTTTCAGAGCAAATGACCACAATCATGACTGAAGGCCTTACACGCCAGGAACGGCAATTATATAAAAATTTTAGAAACTTACTGTAAAACAGCAAATAAAACCAAAGGTTAATTAAAAGAAACAAGCAATTGACCACGAAACAGGTGAAATAATATGATGGTAATCTTGTAACACAACCCTTACACTGATACGGTCTGGCCTGCAACGGAGGTTGGAAACCTACAAACAGCACCAACGCGAGCACCAGCACGGCTCATATACCCTTCGATTAATCTCCTCATCGCGAAAATGGAAGACTTGCCAATGCGACTCATCACATGCCTCATACATATTTTTATTGGCCTCTTCCATGTTTTTTACTACTTTGTTAATACAATCAAATTATAAATTGAACGAGTGTCCTTTTTACGCAGGGTGGTCCATTGATAGTGACTGGGCCAAATATCTCAAAAATTCGTGAATATTCGTGAAGTACGTAAAGAAATATGAATGTTTTAGTTGGACCACTGTTTTCGCTTTGTGATAGATGGCGCTGTAATAGTCACAAACGAATAAGTACGTGGTATCACGTAACATTTCGCCAGTGCGGACGGTATTTGCTTCGTGATACATTACCCGTATTAAAATGGACCGTTTACCAACTGTGGAAAACGTCGATATAGCGTCGGTGTTGAGAATGCTACATCACCATTGATTGCACCCGTACCATATTTCTATGCACCAGGAATTGCATAGCGACGACTTTGAACGTCGTGTACAGTTCTGCCACTGGGCACAAGAGATATTACGGGACGATGACAGATTTTTTTGCACTCGTTCTATTTAGCGACGAAGCGTCATTCACCAACAGCGGTAACGTAAACTGGCATTATATGCACTATTGCGCCATCTCTCACAAAGCGGAAACAGTGGTCCAACAAAAAAATTCATATTTCATTACGTATCGTTCGAATATGTAATAAAACTGGTGGTTCCTATTTTATAAAACGCAGTTGATATCCGTTTGACCTATGGCAGCGCCATTTAGCAGGCCAACCATAGAGCCATCTGGTTTCCCCCTTCAAGCTAGACAAGTTTTGTTCTTTGTAGTTTTCTCGTTTGACGCTTATTTTTTGAGGTATTTGGCCCGGTCACGATCAGTGGACCACCATGTACATTTTAATTGAAGTTCTCCTAAAAAGAATCATTTTAAAAGGCGTACTTTAAAATAAGCTTGGCTCTGTTTGAGAACAGACGCCCAACTAGCTGCCTTGAAAGGTACTCTTCCGGTCTGGAACTTTTCCTGGAATTCCCAGGCGGAAGGATACTAGCCAGAAGGTAAGATGCTGCATAGATTCTCTGTAAGGTCACCAATGCGATGTCGAGGCAGGTGTGGAGGCAGTGGAGGGAGGAAGTCTCCTTGTCACCGAGTCCTGCCTGCTGTTTCGACGTCCTAGGCTACCAACTTCAGGTCAAGCTTGATCAGATCACAGCAGGAGCTTTTCGCAGCAGCTGGCGTCATACTAAATTACCCACGGAGCTGATGCAAAGCGTAACTATAGGTACCTGTCGATAGATAAGATTAGAAAAGTCTACATTTCAACAACATTGATATGTAGCATTATGTTACAGTCTGTTAAGCAGAAAATCTCCTGCTCACTCTCCATTGCCACCATACGCCTACTGTCATATCACTCAGTTATCCTTTCAAAGCGGACGTGCTACAATACAGTAGCTTGCAGTGGAGAGCTTCACTCATTATCACAATGGATGCATATTTCACGTAGGGAAATAACAAGTAATTTTTAAGGTTATCAGTGTTAGACGATCTGTTTCAGTAACTAATGAAAGTATAAATAGTTTTATCATTTCAAATTTGTTCGGTGGTTCTGAAAGTAAGTATCAGTGTAGGCCACAGGGTTCTTCCGAGGTTTGTCAGAAGCACTTCTTTCTTTTTATTTACATTTACCACTTCTTTCAAGTTCGACAATGTGATAAATGTGAGGTTAGTATATGGCTTGTATTCCATGTTAAACTGCAGAGCCACCTGTAACAGACTCCCTAAATCAATTAAAAGAATGGAGGAAGCAACACTTCCAAACTACTACGGTGTTCGAACCAGCTTTCGTATTGATGATTCGAGTTTTACTATTACATTTATACATTACATCGATTATCCTTGTATACTTCAGTAATATTTTTAAATACATTTGAGTGATTAGCTGAGTATACACTCCTTTTCCCTCAGAGCGAAGGAATAAAATTACACTGAACAAAATTTCCTTCTTTTTAGATTAAATAACACAATGGGATTATGTGTTAGATAATACTCTGGAAAGCATAAATAAAAATTTCATTCCTTATCTTCTTTTTCCTAAAACCATTAAATCCGTCGTACAAGACATACTGTTGTTGTTGTTATGGTTTTCAGACCGAAGATTAATTTGATACTGCTCTCCCCCCCTACTCTCACATAGCTGCAAAACTACTGTAAATTGCATCCAGAAAAACCGGTTGTTGTCTCAGGTAGGGTCCTATCAACCAATCCCTGATATATCCTGGTATAACACATGTGGAAACAAAATACAATATCTGTCGCCTAAAGGGACACAAATTTTTTTTCTCAGATGTCGGTGTCCGAAACTTCATGTCATAGCTGCCAAAAGGCGGCAGTGTCTGACGACGCAATAAATGCATCAGTTTCTCTTTAAGGGGACCTGGACGTGCACGGGCTGCATTTTCATTGCTCGCTCTCAGTGCACATTACTCTTCATCTACAATGAATAACATTAACTTAAGCTGTATAAGGATATTTATTAAAATATATCCTACAGTTTAAGAATTACAGTATTTTGCCTAAAAGGTGTTTTTGTAATACACTTCCCATTCAGGTACCAATTTCTGGTCCATCGTCAGTCTAATAGCTTTCAGACTGTGACAGACCGCTGTCAACATTCATAGGAACACATTGTGCCTCTCGTTTTGTAGTTTGGATTATATCTGAGGAAATAGGAAAAGCCTTATTATACCACATTATTATTTTGTCTAAAATATACCGCTAAAATTATATACGGAATGACAAACATAGATCATTTCTGCGATGTATTACGCACAATACAACGATGCGATCCCATTCTTCACATGAGGGAAACTTGGTGAACATGGATGAAACCATTGAAAAGTTATATGTACCCAATGATCTGAAAACGTACTTTCGAGAATACGAGAAAAGAATATTCGCAGTGTTTTTGACGCATCGTATGCCTCTTTCAGAACATTCCAGCAGCTTCAACTACTCACTGACAATCTATGGCAGACAGTGCAACTATCCTATTATTAGCTGGCTGGATGCCTAATTTGTCCATTACTTTTATCCTGATGGTTACACCATCATTGAAATACATGACAGCATCCATCGCACCCATTTTGAGTACAGTCCATCCAACAAACACTGTTTTTGGCACTCATTGCCACACGCAGATGTTGAAACTATCATTAGGGTTTTGCGTACGGCCATGTAGACATTTGCTGAGTAATTTTGTATCTGAACGGTCCCTGCATATTGGCTTTATTGTTTCCATGACTGTGGTTGGCAGGACATGTATATGGTGCTATTCCTTGCCTGTCGCTTGAGCGTGGCTGGTTTGCAGACATTTGTTCAAAGAGCGTTTAAGACAAAATCAACAACTGAAAAGTTGATAAAAAATACATTTTTTGAAACGGGATAAAATTGTCTTTCAGATGGGGACAAGAATTGTTTTCGAAAATTTCAGACATTTCAAGTCCATGTCCACTTAACAATTAGACATATCAAGTACACTTTTAAAAAAATTAAAGAAAATACGACGCAACAAGAAGGAATCATACCAATGGCGCGGAAATCAGTAGATGTGATGTTCATGTAGAGACAAATGAAGGAGTCCCGTTTCAAAAACTGTATGGTTTATTCACGAGAAAGAGCTACACAAATTGAGCAAGTCTGTAAGAAAATTATCTATGTCTGGCGCTTATGCAAGTAGCTGTTCGGCTGGCATTGATTGATAGACTTATTGCATGTCGTCCAGAAGGATATAGTGCCAAATTCGGTCCAATTGGTGCTATAGATGAGCAAAATTCAGAGTTGTTTGTAGGGCCTTGCCCATGTTGTTGTTGTTGTGGTCTTCAGTCCTGAGACTGGTTTGATGCAGCTCTCCATGCTAGTCTATCGTGTGCAAGTTTCATCGTCTCCCAGTACCTACTGCAGCCTACATCCTTCTGAATCTGCTTAGTGTATTCATCTCTTGGTCTCCCTCTACGATTTTTACCCTCCACGCTGCCCACCAGTACTAAATTGGTGATCCCTTCATGCCTCAGAATATCTCCTACCAACCGATACCTTCTTCTAGTCAAGTTGTGCCACAAACCCCTCCTCACCTCAATTCTATTCAATACCTCCTCATTAGTTATGTGATCTACCCATCTAATCTTCAGCATTCTTCTGTAGCACCACATTTCGGAAGCTTTTATTCTCTTCTTGTCTAAAATATGTTTCACTTCCATACATGGCTACACTCCATACAAATACTTTTAGAAACGACTTCCTGACACTTAAATCTATACTCGATGTTATCAAATTTCTCTTTTTCAGAAACGCTTTCCATGCCATTGTCAGTCTACATTTTATATCCTCTCTACTTCGACCATCATCAGTAATTTTGCTCTCCAAACAGCAAAACTCCTTTACTACTTTAAGTGTCTCATTTCCTAATCTAAAATAACTGCCATCTGGTTTCTGTACAAATTGTAAATAGCCTTTTGCTCCCTGTATTTTACATCTGCCACCCTCAGAATTTGAAAGAGAGTATTCCAATCAACATTGTCAAAGGCTTTCTCTAAATATACAAACGCTAGAAACGTAGGTTTGCCTTTCCTTCATCTTTCTTCTAAGATAAGTTGTAAGGTCAGTATTGCCTCACGTGTTCCAGTATTTCTACGGAATCCAAACTGATCTTCCCCGAGGGTGGCTTCTACCAGTTTTCCATTTGTCTGTGAAGAATTCGCGTTAGTATTTTGCAGCTGTGACTTATTAAACTGATAGTTCGGTAATTTTCACATCTGTCAACACCTGCTTTCTTTGGGATTGGAATTATTATATTCTTCTTGAAGTCCGAGGGAATTTCGCCTGTCTCATACATCTTCGTCACCAGATGATAGAGTTTTGTCAGGACTGGCTCTTCCAAGGCTATCAGTAGTTCTAATGGAATGTTATCTACTCCAGTGTCCTTGTTTCGACTTAGGTCTTTCAGTGCTCTGTCAAACTATTCACGCAGTATCGTATCTCCCATTTCATCTTCACCTGCATCCTCTTCCATTTCCATAATATTGTCCTCAAGAACATCTGCCCTGTATAGGCCCTGTATGTACTCCGTCCACCTTTCCGCTTTCCCTTCTTTGCTTATAACTGGGTTTCCATCTGAGCTCTTGGTATTCATGCAAGTGGTTCCCTTTTCTTCATAAGTTTCTCTAATTTTCCTGTAGGCAGTATCTATCTTACCCCTAGGGAGATCAGCCTCTAAATCCTTACATTTGCCCTCCAGCCATCCCTGCTTAGCCATTTCGCACTTCCTGCCGATCTCATTCTTGAGAGATTTCTATTCCTTTTTGCCTGCTTTTGTGCTGCATTTTTATATTTTCTCCTTTCATCGATTAAATTCAGTATCTCTTCTGTTACCCAAGGATTTCTACTAGCCTTCGTCTTTTTACCTACTCGATAGTCTGCTGCCTTCACTATTTCATCGCTCAAAGGTACCCATTCTTCTCCTACTGTATTTCTTTCCCCCATTCCTGTCAATTGTTCCCTTATGCTCTCCCTGAAACTCTGTACAACCTCTGGTTCTTTCAGTTTATCCAGATCCCATCTCCTTAAATATCCACCTTTTTGGAGTTTCTTCAGTTTTAATCTACAGTTCATAACCAATAGATTGTCGTCAGAGTCCACATCTGCCCCTGGAAATGTCATACAATTTAAAACCTGGTTCCTAAATCTCTCTGTTACCATTATATTATCTATCTGAAACCTTCCAGTATACAGCCTTCTTTCATGATTCTTGAACCAAGTGTTAGCTATGATTAAGTCACGCTCTGTGAAAAATTCTACCAGACGGCTTCCTTTTCACTTCTTAGCCCTAATCCCTATTCAACTACTACGTTTCCTTCTCATCCTTTTCCTGCTCTCGAATTCCAGGCGCCCATGACGATTAATTTTTCGTCTCCCTTCACTAATTCAATAATTTCTTTTACCTCATAATATATTTCATCACTTTCTTCATCATCTGCAGAGCTAGTTGGCATATAAACTTGTACTACTGTAGTAGGCGTGAGCTTCGTGTCTATCTTGGCCACAATAATGCGTTCACAATGCTGTCTGAAGTAGCTTACCCGCACTCCTATTTTTTATTCATTATTGAACCTACTCCTGCATAACCCCTATTTGAGTTTGTATTTATAACCCTGTATTCACATGACCAAAAGTCTTGTTCCTCCTGCCACCGAACTTCACTAATTCCCACTATATCTAACTTTAACCTATCCATTTCACTTTCTAAATTTTATAACCTACCTGACCGATTAAGGGATCTGACATTCCAAGCTCCGATCCGTAGAACGCCAGTTTTCTTTCTCCCGCCCATAGAGCACCAAATGTTCTCAATAGCGGAGAGATCTGAAGACCCATCTGACCAAGGTAGAGTATGGCAATCACGAAGACAGTTAGTAGATAACCTTCCAGTGTGCGGGTGGACATTATCTTGCTGAAATGCAAGTCCAAGATGGCTTGCCATGAAGGGCAAAAAATATCGTCAACGTACCGCTCTGCTGTAAGGGTGCAGCGGATTACAACGGAAGTGGCCTTGCTATGAAATGAAATCCCACCCCAAGATATCATATCTGGTTGTCGGACTGTATGGTGGCCAACAGTCACATTGGTAGCCCACTTTTATCTGGGGCGTCTTGAGATACATCGTGGCTGGTCATCGGGGCTCAGCTAGAAGCCAGAATCATCACTGAAGACAATTCTGCTCCAGCCAACGCTCTCCCAGGCCGAATGTACCCAGCACACTGCGAACCATCTTCTGGTTGTTCATACGTCGATGGTAGTCAGCTTAAGGGGCGCCATGAAGTCAGACTTTCGTCTCTCTAGGTCACCCTTACTTATAAACTCTGTGCTCGGCGATGGTCCGCTCATTTTTGCCAGCATCTTTGAATAGTTGCGTGGTTTCCTATTCATATGTTGATCGATTGGCCAATTACTCCAACCAGCTTCTTTGAACTCAACTACATTTCTTCTTTCAAATACTGTCATCTGCTGACATTGTCCACGAGCCTGTTTGCAAGGCATAGTTACTGTCAAACTGAGTACATGGAATGAAATCCTCAAATACTTTATGCGCTGGTATCATCATGACCCCTGTTTACTATTCTTGCCAGGTGTGCGGTGACATTGTGCTCCAGCAGTCACACATTCATTCATCGGTCGCCGAAGCTTGCAGTTCTTCATTTTCCGTCGATACCCCTGTGAATAACCATTTGTGACCAATTTGAGTCGTTTTCGTGTCTTAGACTGTATATTAGATGTTAAGAACGAAAGAGAAGCGGAATTCTTATAATAAACGTTTAGAATTAGTAATGTGTGCTAGTTACCGTCTACGACTCACTGCAAATGATTATTCTAAAGCATTCAATTAGGCTCGTTTTCAGTCGTATTACAATGATCATTTCATCGTTGTGTACATGAAATACCTTTATGACGACCTGCACTCTGATGAGGAACTTATAATAATGTGTCTGAATTTTGGTGTAGGAACAGCTGCCGTTCTCCGTCAAATAATGAAACCAGATACGTTAGTGGTATTGGACGTTGAAGTTTGGATTAAAGTAGACTATCTAACTCATATCAACAGTAGTCCATTGGGTGCAGGTTGGACGTTGGGCAGGCCAATCGATTTCTGCCATGGTACATAAAACAGCTACAAACACAAGACATGGTAGAAAACATTGGATATCAAAGGAGATATTGGACATATTCGATTAAACAAAAAAATATAAAAATGCCGAAAATGAAGTAAGCAAAAGGGAATAAAGACGTCTAAGGAATGAGACGGACAGAAGGTGTAAAATGGATAGGTCGGAATGACTATAGAACAATTGCAAGCCCATAGAAACATGTGTAACTAGGGGAAAGGTAGATACCGCCTATAAGAATATCAAAGAGAGCTTTGAATATAAGAAAACCAGCTGCATGAAATCGAGAGCTCAGATGGGAGGGCAAGGAAGGGAAACCTGAAAGGTGGAAGGAGTATATAGACATCTACATGTACATAAATACTCTGCCCATCACATTTAAGTGCCTGACAGACGGTTCAACGAACCACATTCACAATTCTCTATTATTCCAATCTCGTATAGCGCGCGGAAAGTATGAACACCTATATCGTTCCGTACGAGCTCTGACTTCCCTTATTTTATTGTGGCGATCGTTCCTCCCGATGTAGGTCTGTGTCAACAAAATATTTTTGCATTCGGAGGAGAAAGTTGGTGATTGGAATTTCGTGAGAAGGTTCCGTCGGAACGAAAAACGCTTTTCTTTTAATGATTTCCAGCCTAAACCCTGTATCATTTCTGTGACACTCTCTCCCACATTTTGCGATAATACAAAACGTGCTGCCTTCCTTTGAACATTTTCGATGTACTCCGTCAGTCCTATCTGGTAAGGATCCCATACCATGTAGTAGTATTCTGAGAGAGGACGGACAAGTGTAGTGTAGGCAGTCTCCTTAGTAGGGCTGTGTCTTTCCAATGAAACGCAGTCTTTGGTTAACCTTCCCCACATTTTCTATGTGTTCTTTCCAATTTAAGATGTTCGTAATTGTAATTCCTAGGCTCTTAGATTATACTGATTTATAGTGTAACCGAAGTTTACCGAGTTCCTTTTAGCACTCATGTGGATGACCTCACACTTTTCGTTATTTAGGGTCAACTGCCACTTTTCGTACCATTGAGATATTATTTCTTCTAAATCGTTTTGCAGTTTGCTTTTGTCTTCTGATGACTTTATTAGTCGATAAACGACAGCGTCATCTGCAAACAACCGAAGACATCTTCTCAGATGGTCTCCCAAATCGTTTATATAGATAAGGAACAGCAAAGGGCCTATAATACTACGATGGGGAACGCCAGAAATCACTTCTGTTGTACTCGATGACTTTCCGTCAGTCACTACGAACTGTGACCTCTCTGACAGGAAATCACAAATCCAGTCACATAACTGACACGATATTCCATTAGCACGCAATTTCACTACGAGTCGCTTGTGTAGTACAGTGTCAAAAGCCTTAAGGAAATCCAAAAATACGGAATCGATCTGAAATCCCTTGTCAATAGCACTCAGCACTTCATGTGAATAAAGAGCTAGTAGTGTATCACAGGAACGATGTTTCCCAAGCACATGTTGACTGTGTGTTACTAAATCGTTTCCTTCGAAGTAATTCATAATGTTCGAACACAATATATGTTCTAAAATCCTGCTGCATATCGACGTTAACCTAATGGGCCTGTAATTTAGTGGATTACTCCTACTACCTTTCTTGAATATTGATGTGACCTGTGCAACTTTCCAGTCTCTGGGTACGGATATTTCGTCGAGCTAACGGTTGTGTATGATTGTTAAGAATGGAGCTAATAGATCAGCTTACTCCGAAAGAAACATAACTGCTATACAGACTGGGCCAGAAGACTTGCTTTTATTAAGTGATTGAAGTTGATCCACTACACCGAGGATATTTACTTCTACGTTACTCATGTTAGCACCTGTTCTCGATTCGAATTCTGGAATATTTACATCGTATTCTTTTGTGAAGGTATTTCGGAAAACTGTTTAGTAACTCTGTTTGGCAGCACTGCCTTCGACAGTATCTCCATTTGCTATCGCGCAGAGAAGGCATTGATTGTTTCTTGCCGCTAACATACTTCACATCTGACCAGAATCACTTTGGATTTTCTGCCAGGTTTCGAGACAAAGTTTCGTTGTGGAAACTGTTATACGCATCTCACATCGAAGTCCACGCTAAATTTCGAGTTTCTGTAAAAGATCACCAATCTTGGAGATTTTGCGTCTGTTTAAATTTGCCATGTTTGTTTCGTTGTTTCTGCAATAGTGTTCTAACCCGTTTTGTGTACCAAGGAGGATCAGCTCCATCGTTTGTTAATTTATTTGATATAAACCTCTCAATTGCTGCCGATGCTATTTTTTTAATTTAAGCCAGATCAGGTCTACACTTATATTATTAATTTGGAATGAGTGGAGATTGTCTCTCAGGAAGGCGTCAAGTGAATTTTTACCTGCTTTCTTGAATAGGTATATTTTTCGCTTATTTTTCGAGGATTTGGGGATTACATTATTCCGTTTCGTTACGACAACCCTGTGTTCAGTAATCCCTGAATCGGTTTTGATGCTCGTTATTAACTCAGGATTATTTGTTGCTAAGAGGTTAAGTGTGTTTTCACAACTATTCACGTGGTCTCATGAACTAACTGCTCGAAATAATTTTCAGAAAATGAGTTTAGGACAATTTCGGATGATATTTTATGCGTACCTCTGGAATAAAACTCGTATTTTCCACAAACATATTGAGGGTAAATTAAAGCCATCACCAACTATTATCGTATGAGTCGGGTAAGTGTTTGAAATCAAATTCAAGTTTTCTTTGAATCTTTCAGCAACTGTATAATCTGAATTAGGAGGTCGCTAAAAGGATCCAGTTATTATTTTATTCCCGTTGCCAACAACGACCTCTTCCCAAACTAACTCACATGAAGTATCTACTTCAATTTCGGGACAAAATAAAATACTTCTGACAACAACAAACACGCCACTGGAACCGTGTTTAGCCTATTTTTTTTTAACACCATTAGGTTCTTCGCATAAATTTCGCGGAGCTTATATCCGGCCTTAGCCAGCTTTCAGTGCCTATAACGATTTGAGCATCAGTGCTATCTATTAGCGCTTGGAGCTCTGTTACTTCCCCAACACAGCCACAACAATTTACAACTGTTATACCGATGGTTCCTGCATCTATGTTCTTCCTGTGTTCAGCGTGCACCCTTTGTGCCCGAAGACCTTCTTGTTTTCCCGAGACCCTCTAACCTAAAAAACCGCCCAGTCCATGCCACATAGCCCCTGCTACCTGTGTGGCCGCCTCCTGCTTATAGAGGACACCTGACCTCTTTAGCAGAACCCGAAGCCCAACCACCCTTTGGCGCAAGTCGTGGAATCTGCAGCCTACACGGTCGCAGAACCGTCAGAGCCTCTGATTCAGACCCTCCACTCAGCTCTGTACCAGAAGTCCGCAAACGGATCTGTCGACTATGCTGCAAACGGTCACCTCTGCTTTCATCCTGCAAGCGAGACTGTCAGCCTTTACCACTTCTATTAGCCGCTCGAAACCAGAGAGACTCTCTTCTGATCCAAAGTGACACACATCATTGGTACCGACGTGAGCAACCACCTGCAGTTGGCTGCACCCTGTGCTCATCATGGCATTTGCGAGGACGCTTTCCACATCTGGAATGACTCCACCCGCGGTATGCACACGGAGTGCACAATGGTTTTCTTATCCTCCTTGTCAGCCAAGTCCCTGAGCGGCCCCATAAGGCGCCTAACGTTCGAGCTAACAACTACCAATAATCCCACCCTCTGCGATTGCCCGGATCTTGCAGGCTAAGTGGTTTCCTGTGATACAGGACAGGCGACAGCTTCTGGCTCAACGACAGTGTAGGCCACAGACAGCACCTGGAGCCTGTTTGTCAGACAGACTCCGGAGGCCTTACGTGCGGCCGCCTGGGAAGTCTTTCTCCGCCAGCTACGACCTGGGGCGCCCTCCCACTCGACCACAGGTGAGGGGTCAGCCTCAGTTGGTCACGGTGAGGACCACGCTGGACGTCCGTTGGATCCCCACGACCGGCCCACAACAGAGGTGGCCATCCACTGCAGCCTCAAGCTGTGTAACCGAAGCCATTACAGCCTTAAGCTGAGAGCGAAGTATCACCAACTTGGATCGCAGCCCCACGCAACAATCGCAGTCCCTGTCCATACCAAAAACAGTGGAAAAGTAAACGATGCAGATAAACG
Organism: Schistocerca americana; assembly: GCF_021461395.2. Classification (NCBI taxonomy): domain Eukaryota; kingdom Metazoa; phylum Arthropoda; class Insecta; order Orthoptera; family Acrididae; genus Schistocerca; species Schistocerca americana. The sequence continues at coordinate 546,638,603 of NC_060124.1, read as the reverse complement.
GACTATCGGCAGGTGCTCCGCAAATCTACTGTAGACCCTGACGAAAACGCACGAACAGTGTCTAGTAATACTCAGATATTCAGACACCTAACTACCGAAGCACTCAGGTGAAACTAAATAATTTGTCCCCGATTAGAAACTTTTAATACGTCACAAAATCGGTTTATCTTTGTGACGCAAACGAAAACGCGAGAACTGTGCCTGTTAGATATTAAAATTTAACGCAGAAGCCCAAACTAAACTATTAATCAGTTACTTCCCTGTTGCTGCGTCTGTCGGATATGGCGAGAAGAATTTGACACAGCACTGGAAGATCTAAGTCGACACACGGACCATGGAGTTGACGACATTCCGTGTGGCTTCTAACATCCTCCGGAAAGTCAGCCATGATTTAATTACTCCATCTCCTTTGCAAGAAGTATGAGACAGAGAAAATAACTTCATACTTCAAGAACTATTTAATAATTCCAATCCCAATGGCTGCAGGTGCTGAAAGGTGTGAATGTTACCGTATAATCGGCTTAATAACACACGCTTGCAAAATATTGACACAAATTATTTAGAGAAGAATGGAGAAACTAGTAGATGTCGACCTCGGGAAATATCAGATTGGTTTCGGCAGAAGTCTAGGAACACGCGAGGTAATACTTACGCTATGACTTACCTTAGAATACAGGTTAAGGGAAGGCCAACTTTTGTTTATAGCTCCTGTATACTTAAAAAATGCTTTTGTCAGAGTTGGCTGTCATATACTCTTTGAAATTCTGAAGGTAATGGAGGTAAAGTAGAGGGACCCAGGGCTTATTTACAGCTTGCACAGAAACCAAATGGCAGCAGTTGGGTATGAAAGGGAAACAGTGGCAGAGAAAGGGAGGAGACAGCGTTGTAGCATATCCCTGATGTTATTCAATCCGTACGTTAAGGAGACTGTGAATGAAATCATGGAGAAATTTGTTGAAGGACTTACTGTTGAGTGAGAAAATGTTCGAGGTTTGCTGCTAACAGTGAAATTTTCTCGGAGACGGGAAAGGTCTTGGAAAAGCAATTGCATGAATGGGCAATGTGTTAGAAGTTGGATGTAAGATGAACATCAAGAAAAGCAACACAAGTGTAATGGAATGCAGGAGAATTAATTCAGGGCATGCTGAGGGAAGTAGGAACTGAGTTACTTAAAGTAGTAGATGACTTTTACTATTATGGCAGTGATATAACAGATTATGACCAAAGAAGGAAGGATAAGAAATATATACCGGCAATGTTAATAAAAGGGTGTCTGAAGAAGAGAAATTTGTTAATACCGATTGTAGATATATATGTTGAAAGTCTCTTCTGATAGTTTTTGTCTGGAATGTAGCCATGTACGAAAATGAACCGTGGACATAAACAGTTCACACAAGAAGGGAATAGCGCCTTTGAAATGCGTCACTGTAGCATAACGCTGAACATTAAATGGGTAGATCACGTAACTAATGAGGAAGTACTGAACATAAATTGGGAGAAACGAAATATGTGTCATAACTTGACTAAAAGGAGGAAACGCTTGACAGGACATATTCTGAAACGTCGAGTAAAAATTAGTGAAGGAAACCAAGAGATGAATACGGTAACCAAGTATGTAAGTTGCAGTGGTTGTTCGAAGATGCAGACGCGTGCGCAAGATAGAGTACCGTGGAAACCCACATCATACGAGTTTTCGGACTGTAGACCGCAACAGCAACAATTTTGCCTATGCATTTACGTTCATACAGAACACCACAAGCCACCTTATGGTGGGCAGTAGCATGCACCATTACCAGATATTTCATGTAATACTCCATTCGCAAACTGAGCTGGGGAAAAAAGACTATCAATGTGCCTCTGTACGAGCCCTAATTTATCTTGTCTTCGCGGTCCGTACGCGTAATGCACATTTGTGGCAGTAGAATCGTTCTCAGTCAGTTGTAAATGTCTGTTCTCTAAATTGTCTCATAAGTGTTTGGTGAAAAGAACGTCGTCTTCCCTTAGGAATTCCCATTGCGTTTACAAAACATCTCTGTAACACTTGCCAGTTGATCGAATCTACCGACAACAAATCTAGCAGCAAGGATCTGGACTTCTTCGATGATTTCGTTTCATGCGACCAGCTGAGTTTCCCAAACACTCGAGCAATACTGAAGAACTGGTCACTCTTCTGTTCTACTCGCAGTCTCCTTTCTAGAAGAGCTACGCTTTCCTAATACTGTCTCAGTAAACAAAAGCCTTCCCTACTGCAGTCCTTAAATGCTTGTTATATTTCATTTCGCTTTGCAATAATTCGCCTACATATTTAATACACGTGATTGTGTCAAGTAGGTCAACATAAATTCCAGTTTAATTTAATTGAATTTATTGCAAGGATTTTTAGACCTGTTATCTGGAAACTCTAACAGGTCGTACATATTCGTTAATCATGGTGACATACAACGTTTTAAGTTGCGTAGGTAGTAGCAAAACATGTTGACAGTAAACTTCGGTGATACTAATGTAGAAATAAAGCCGTATATTTGAAAGATAATAATAAGTTTAAATAATCAACATTAAATAAAGGGTATTAACTGAGGATCAAAGTGAATGACTTCCATCTTATATTACATCTGTTATTGTTTGCATATCGCAGTCTAACTGTCTGCAGTCTCTCTCTACCTGAAAAAAAAGAGACTCTCAGAACGACATGACCAGCCGAACCTTCCTCTCCACATTCACAGACTGATGTGTTGCTACGTCCCAGTCGAAGCACATGGTTTAGGTATGGATCGCGACCTGTTAACAGCTGCATCATACCTCGAGTAGGCGCAGCGTCGCACAGTTTGAGCCTGTTCCCAGTGCTTGGTAATACGCTATAAACACGCCTTGACGTACTGCTAGTGTCCCAGTCAGACTACCAATCATCTAAATTCTGGGCTCTTAAATGTCGATTATTAATAACCTGTGTTCCGGTTCCAAATGGTTCAAATGGCTCTGTGCACTATGGGACTTAACATCTCAAGTCATCAGTCCCCTTGAACTTAGAAACTACTTAAAATTAACTAACCTAAGGACACCACACACATCCATGCCCGATGCAGCCTTCGAACCTGCGACCGTAACGGTCGCGTGGTTCCAGACTGAAGCACCTAGAACCGCTCGGCCACTATTAGTTCCTGTGATTTCATACACATGATCATATTGCTCACGGTCCGTCCAAAAGATTGCTGACCTGTAACGTAGTACGATATCCATCCGGCATATCCCGAGGATTACCAGTAAACCTCCGACCGGTACAAAAGCCCCCTGTGATCCTCAGAATACGCTCCACTGAATTCGTCCCATATTGTTTTGTAGCTGCCTAATCTAAGACGTGGTGCCCAGCCGCTGGCAGCGAAGTTGACTATGGCGTTGAAGATAGCTTTGTAGTATCATCGCACCACACGCAACGGTAATTTATCGTCAGCACAACCGGCACGGACAATCTTGTGCATAATTCTGGCCACTTTCTGAGTAACAGATTCTACGTGTTCTACATTGTTTCTATTCTCGTTTAGAAGAGTGCCTAAATATTTATAAACAGTGCTGCCTTAAACAAATATTCCTTCAAACGTCAGGGAACGATTTCTGGCAAGAGAAAGCCTTCCTTTCTCAAACATGTATGTGGTTTTATAAACACCTACACTTAGTTTGTTCCTCTTACAACAATGCTGCATCCGAATAAGCACATGTTTCATCTTTTCCTCCAGTCTCTCCCTGGAGTATAGAAACAACTACTAGAATGTCATCTGGTTATGCAAAAACAGCTACAATAACATATAACCTGTATAGTAGATGTAACATGGGTTCAGTACCAAGATCCCATAACAGTGGACCACTTATGGAGCCATGAGGACAGCCTTGGTAACCTTTTTGATTACCTTTCTCTGCTCCGCAAGCCATGGACGCTACAGTAATTTAAAAAGCCCTTGTACACACATTTTCGGACCCTGAGAGCTATAAGGCATACGAACGTCGCAGGCTACCAAAGACTGTCGAATTCTCCTGCAGTGTCAGTCATTGGCGTGACTGCAAACTTCACTGTCGAATTTTCTACACTCTGAAGAAATCTATTAATCACTTCATCTACAGACTTTTCTGAAGCCATATTGACACTGGTTGAGACGCAATAGCTCTCTGCGCGCCTGCAACCGTTCACAGAGCAGACGTTGCTGAACTTTGGCCGAGACGTTTAATAAGCAAACAGGTCCATAGCTTATCGTTCCTTTTTCGTTCATTACTGGTTTAGCTGGTTTCCATATTTCCCGGATCCTACCTATTCGTAAAGCCTCGTATAGGAATGCTGTTAAATCTAGCACTATCTGTGGACCTACCATCGGCACGGCTTCAGAGTATACGCCATCCAGACCAGGTGCGTTTGCAGTTTTGAGCTTCTTAATTGCGACAGCTATTTCTTCTTGACCAGACCGTATCACCAACATCTGATTGTCACATTCGTTATTTACTGCATTCATAAGTTGTGCGTGTATCTCAGCGTCTGTGTTATCGTCAGGAGGCAGGGCAGTTAGCAGATATTCTGGTGACTCTCTCCGTCCAGTGGCTCTGGCTCTGAGCACTATGGGACTTAACATCTATGGTCATCAGTCCCCTAGAACTTAGAACAACTTAAACCTAACTAACCTAAGGACATCACACAACACCCAGCCATCACGAGGCAGAGAAAATCCCTGACCTCGCCGGGAATCGAACGCGTCTCCGTCCAGTCGTCATTGAGCTATCCACCTTACGAATTGTGGACATGATAGTAGTTCCCTTAACCTTTTCAGTCAACAATTTATTCAGTCTTTGGCAGATGTCAAACTGCAAGTGTATTCCTTCAGTTTCCTGAAGCAAAGTTTTGAAGTGCGTCTTAATAGCCCTGTATTTATGGAGCATACTACTGCACTCCGATTGCTCTAGAGTATGTTCGTTCTTCTTCTCGATCGTACCCTTCATCTCAGAGTGGAAAGTTCAAGGCTCTAAGGGATCGTAGTCTGATTGTTTACCTTTTTCCTAGGAATATAAATGTCCTGTGCCCTTTGCAAGAGTTCAGTTAGTAATTGAGCACCCAAATGTACATGAACCGGAAGAGATTCTATTCTAAATACTCCGAGGTAGACAACTAAGCCATCTCAATCAGATATAGTGATGCCTAACTCAATTCTGCTTTCCTCAGCTTGTCTTCTGTATTATTGTCATTTCCCTCTTCGACGATAATTGTATTATGGCCACTGTATGTTAGGTACTGAAGCACTTGTCAACTATTAATTTTAGCTGCTGACATGCAGTTTGCTAAAGTGACATCTATGTTAGTAACTAAACCAGTTTATTGTTCGAATGGACTCGGCTGGTCTTCCAGATTAAAACAATGAGCTGTAGTTCCTGTCTTGCTTCCTTTAGTACATCCCCTCGTTCGTCAGTTTGCCTACTGTGCCACAGAAATGATTATGCATCTGTTGTCGCAAGGAGACACGCAATTTGTCTATATAGAGAAACTGCTCTGACTCTACCTGTACAAGGTACTATAGAGTGAGAGTAATGCATGCTTACTACAACCCACTTTGTCTGCAGTCCTTCACTTCTATTGTGACCCTGTGCTTGTCCAACAGCGTTGCCACCTTGGGTCACACTGTATTTCCATTTGTAACGACCGTGGCAGTCATTCCCTCATCGTGGCCAGTACCTGTTACTATATCCGCACGAAAATGTGGGAGCTCATTCTTTCTACAGTATGGTTCTTGCAAACAAAACATATTAACACTCAGCTGGTCAGTTAGTTTTCGTATTTCAGTCATTGTCAATTTACATCGAGCAGCATTTATCTGTACTATGTTTATCCTTTTACGTGTTTCGATTGCCAACAAAGCCCTTCGGAGAAGGGAGGCCTGGTTCAAAGATAAAGCGTCCAAACCCTTATATAAAATCCACGTATTAATGCTCAGTGTCGAAATGGTCCTTTTACTGTCTTAAACGCCTGTTGAAAGAGGCCACATAATTATTTAAACTCAATGCATATGTTATTTACTCTCAAAAGAATTCTGTGTAGTGCATCTGGTGTAGGATACGTAATAGATTTTCCTTTCTGATGCCCACCTCTGAAAATATGTCTTAGAGCAACCTGTAACACACTGGGGGCCTCCAAACTACTTAATAAGACATTCACTTCTAAATTATTATCAGATTTGTATGTGTGTAATTGAAAATCATTTTAGTAGGACTCGAAATATTAGAAATACTTTTTTGTATTTCATAGGAGTACCTGATTTTCACTGCACTTTACTGTTTTCGATAGTTGTACTCGTTAGTGTTACTGCTAGAGACGCATAGTGGAACAACTGCAGAACTGTTTTCATGTTTTCTGGTGCAGAGCGGTTGCGTGGGTTGTAGGCAGACCAGGACTTTTTGTGCCGGATAGGGTGTGACCCATACTGCGGAACGCCGTGACATGCCAGAGGTGCGTGAACTTCTCTGTATGACTAACTGCCCATTCTTTAGCAGGAACCGAAACCAGAAACGATAGCAATAGTGCACTTTGAGGTCTGGATTTACTTTGAGGTCTGGATTTAAGTCGACTTTCAATCGCATCCCATTTGATGAAAGAAGGAAATGTGAAAATGCAGCAGACGAAGCAGCAAACAGGAAACACATACTGTCTGCAAACCTCTATTTTTCTTTGCTCCGCCGTAGTGGGGATCCAAAACACTCGGGCAGTATTCAGGAATTTGTCGCACTACTGTTCTATATACAGTCCTCTTTGTAGATGAACTACACTTTCCTAAGACTCTCCCAGTAAGCCGAAGCCACTCCTGCTACTGTTCTCATGTGCTCGTTTCACTTCATATCGCTTTACAACTTTACGCCTAGAAATTAATCTACTTGACTGTGTATACGAATATTACAGAATTGTTTTTTTTTTCCTTTCATCTGCATTAAGATATATCTCTTTACATTTAGAGCAAGTTACCCTACATCACACTAAAAGGAAATTCTAAGCCATCGTATACCCATGTACAGTCACAAAACGACGATACAGTCCTCTTACCTCTTATACTAAAAGGTCACCTCAAGCCTTAGCAGACTTCTCCCCACCCTATCCGTTGTTGTCCACAAATTATAGCCTCACAGACGCTGCCTAATGACATGTTTTTTTGTCATCCTTACATAAACAATCATGGTCTCCATATGTTTCCCTACTGTAGACAGTACATTATGCTGTAAAATGTGTTATTCTTCAGAGTTTAAAGCTTAATAATTGCAACATTTGGAGCACACCATAACCAAGGAGAACCCTCCAATTCCGTGACACCACATCCCTAGTTCTTCATTTTTGACGATATACAGGGTGAGTCACTAATTATTGCCACCTAGGGTAACTCCGAAAGTATGATGGTAGCTGAGATGATTGTGGGACAAAAGATGTATAGGACAACGGGGGCCATAATATGACGTTGATTTTTTGATGCTAGATGGGGTCGCGTCAGAGATAAGAAGGTCAACTTTGTTTCTTTACGTGGGATGCCATAGTTTGGTACTTACTATCTGATAGTGGCTATCGGGACGATCCAATGACGTGTAACAGCGATGGCCGGCCGATGTGGCCTCGCGGTTCTAGGCACTTTAGTCTGGAACCGCGCGACCGCTTATGTCGCAGGTTCGAATCCTGCCTCGCGCATGGGTGTGTGTGATCTCCTTAGGTTAGTTAGGTTTAAGTAGTTCTATGATATGAATGGAGGAGACATAACGAAATGCTTCAATTAAAAGTGGTGTAAGGGAGGTGATGCTGTCTTTCGCCCATACTACTCACTGTCTACATCGTAGAACCCATGACGGAAATGGAAGAAAGTTTCCAAAGTGTGCTCAAAATTCACAGTAAGAAATTACCTCTGATACGATTCGCTGGTGCCATTGCTATCCTTGGTTGAAATGAATTACAGGATCTATTGAATGAAATAAATAGTGTTATGAGTAAAGAATAGGTACTGAGAGTAAACCGAAGAGAGACGAAAATAATTAGAAGCAGAAGAGAAACAGAACAGCGAGAAAACATCACAACTTGGGATCAAGAAGTACACGAAGTTAAGGAACTTTGTTATCTTGGAAGTAAAACGACCCATCAACCCATCTTGGACGAGGCAAGAAGGACATATAAAGCGGAGTAGCACAGGAAAAGGAGGCGTTCCTGGACAAAAGAAATCAACTGGTAACAATCGTATGTCGTAAGTTGAGTATGAAATTAATGAGGATGTACGTTTGTAGCACCGCATGGTACAGAAGTGAATTATTTCCTGTGAGGAAACCGAAAACGAAGAGAATCCAAGCGTTCGCGACGTGTGCGATTGAAGAATGTTGGAAAGTAGGTGGACTGACAAGGAATGAGGAAATTCACATCTACATCTACATCTACGGGATTACTCTGCTATTCACAATAAAGTGCTTGGCAGAGGGTTCAGTGAACTACCTTCAGGCTGTCTCTACACCGTTCCACTCCCGAGCGGCACCCGGGAAAATCGAGCACTTAAATTTTTCTGTGCGAGCCCTGATTTCTCTTGTTTTATCGTCATGATCATTTGTCCCTATGTAAGTTAGTGCCAACAGAATGTTTTCGCAATCGGTGCAGAAAACTGGTGATTGAAATTTCATTAGGGATCCCGTCGCAACGATGAACGCCTTTGTTTTAGAGATTTTCATCTCAATTCACGTATCATGTCTGTGACACTATCTCCCCTATTTCGCGATAATACAAAGCGAGCTGCCCTTCTTTGTACTTTTCCGATGTCATCCGTCAGTCCCACTTGATGCGGATGCCACACCGCACAGCAATACTCCAGAATATGGCGGACAAGCGTGATGTAAGCAATCTCTTCAGTACACCTTTTGCACCTTCCACGTGTTCTGCCAATGAATCGCAGTCTTTGGTTTGCTCTACCCACAATATTATCTAGGTGATCGTTCCAATTTAGGTTACTTGTAATTGCCGGCCCTAAGCATTTAGTTGAATTTACAACCTTCAGATTCGTGTGACTTACAGCGTAATCGAAATTTAGCTGATTTCTTTCAGTACTCATGTGAATAACTTCACATTTTTCTTTATTCAGGGTCACTTTTCGCACCATATAGATATCTTATCTAAATCATTTTGCAAGTCGTTTTGATCATCTGATAACTTTACAAGAGGTAAATGACAGCATCAACAGCAAACAGTCTAAGTAGGCTACTCAAATTGTCTCCTATGCGGTTAATATAGATCGGCAACAATAGAGGGCCTATAGCACTTCCTTGTGGAACGCCGGATATTACTTCTGTTTCACTCGATGACTTTCCGTCTATTACTACGAACTGTGACCTTTCTGACAGGAAATTACGAATTCAGGCGCACAACTGAGGCGATACTCCGTAGGCAAGCAGTTTGGTTGGAAGACGCTTGTGATGAACGGTGTCGAAAGCCTTCTGGAAATCTATAAGTATGGAACCAATTGACATCCCCTATCGATAGCACTTATTACTTCATGAGTGTAAAGAGCTAGTAGTGTTTCACAAGAACGATATATTCTGAATCCGTGCTGACTATGTGTCAATAAATCGTTTTCTTCGAGGTACTTCATAATGTTCGATTACAGCATATGTTCCAAAACCCTTCTCCAAATCGACGTTAGTGATATATGCCTGTAATTCAGCGGATTACTCCTACTTCCCTTTTTGGGTATTGGTGTGACTTGACGAATTTTCCAGTTTTTACGTACGGATCTTCCTGTGAGCGAGTGGTTGTATATAATTGCTACATATGGTGCTATTTTATCAGCATACTCTGAGAGGAACCTGACTGGTATACAATCTGGACCGAAGGGCTTGCCTTTATTAAGTGATTTAAGCTGCTTTGTTTCAGCGAGGATATCTACTTCTATGTTTCTCATCTTGTCAGTTGCTCTTGATTGGAAGTCAGGAATATTTACTTCATCTTCTTTGGTGAAGGAGTTTCGGAAAACCGTATTTATTAACTCTGCTTTAGTGGCACTATCATCAGTGACTTGACCGTTGATATCGCGCAGTGAAGGTATTGGTTGCGTCATGCGACTGGTGTTCTTTATGTATGACCAGAATCTCTTTGCGTTTTCTGCCAGATTTCGAGACATAATTTCGTTGTGGAAATTATTAAAAGCATCTCGGATTGAAGTAGGCGCCATATTTCGAACTTCTGTAAAACTTTACCAATCTTGGGGATTTTGCGTTCTTTTAAATTTGGCGTGCTTTTTTCGTTGCTTCTGCAACAACGATCTGACCCATTTTGTGTACCATGGGGGATCAACACCATCACTTTTATTTTATGTGGTATATATCTCTCAATTGCTGTCGATACTATCTCTTTGAAAACATTCCTCACATTTTCTATACTGACACGATCAGATCGGAAGGAGTGAAGACTGTCTCTTCAAAAGGTGTTAGTGCATTTTTATCAGCTTTTTTAAACAGATATACTGTGCGTTTCTTTTTCTCCGCAAAATAGAGGAGGAAAGGAACATAAGGAGAACGACGTTTGAGGCATAAGGAAACAAATTCCATGGTGCTAATACAACAAATAATTGAGAATATGTGCCGAATATGTTTCTCTGAGGTGAAGAGATTGGTACAAGAGAAGTAATCGCGGTGAGCCGCCACAAACCAGTCAGTAGTATGATGGAAAATGGAAAAAGAAGATAACTGGTACGAGTTTAGGACTCCACGAGTGTTTTCAGTTTCAGTAAAAACTGCTGCATAAATTAAATTACTGAAATCAATACGATGTAAAAGGTTTAATCTTTTAAGTGGGCATGACGGATATATCCGGCCCTTTGCACGTTCGCTCTCAGTTCAACGAATATATCGGACCACAGCAACCTGTCGCTTGTAGCTAATGGGAATGATGAATTCAAAGCCGAGACGTACTATGACGTTATTACTAAAGTTTCATCCTACATCAGTTAAAATAATGCATTCTCAAAGTTTTATCGATTTTCAATGGACTCATTATCTGAGTATCCAGTTATGCTGGCAACTGATGAGATATATATAAGGATCATATCAACCTATACCACATCAACAACAGCCTGAAGATGGCGCATTGAAGCGCTGAAACTGGTTGTAACAAAATAAAATAAAATCATAAGGACGGCTGTAGGTGTTTTACTTTGTCGCAATAGTAAACGGCCGTCTTCCCAGAGACCTCCTGCCAATAGCATGGACATACAAAAACAATATTCCGCATGTCGTTAGCCATGTGTCGACATCCTGTCCTCGGACACCCATTATGTATAATCGCGTTCGTTGGACACATTTTACTTTAAACTCGCTTGCCCGGTGTCGGCGGATAAACACGATACTACAGTGGCTATGTTATTCCGAATTACAGTGAAAAATTCCCTCGGACATGCATGCATGTCCTAAGGAACAGGAACTTCGACGACTACAGCCGTTATGAAATGCAAGAAATTTATTCACAGTTGCGAATATGGACAACCATCAGCTGTATAATAGAATGACGACAGTGAAAGACTCTGCCTGACCGGAACTCAAAACCGGATTTCCGGCTTATCGCGAGCGGTCACCTTATCGTTTGACTATCCGAGCAGAACTCATGGCCAAACCCGAACTACGATAGATCGTGAGCCACATGTCTAAATCCTGTACCCGTACGTCCACTATGTACGAGGGTCAGTCAATAATTAAAGAGACAAAATAGTCTGGTGAAAAACTGTTAGTAGGGCAAGTTTGACACTTTCGTGGCAATGAGTTGGTATCACTAGGATGAGTCCTGATCAGCTGATGTATAACAATTGTTTTGTTTATAACGCCAAAATTACATCTCAAGATGGCGAGTCCGCTTCAAACGTCCACATAAGTTGAACAACGTTGTGTTATTCGTTTTCTTTCTTGCTGATGGCGAGAAACAAGAGAATATATACTGTAGACTGTCTTAAGTTTATGATGAGCGTTGTATAAATCGATAAAATTTTTACAAGTGTGTAGAGCAGTTCAAAAATTTTCTCGACTCAGTGACAGACCAACACTGGTCTGGCCGACCTGTTGCAGTTTCCACTCCCTCACTTGAAAGTCGAATTGATGTCATTATTCGTGCCGACCGTCCTTGTGACCGGGAAATGATAGTTGATAAGGTTAAAGTTTGTGCTGACACAGCTCTTAACATTATCTGTAACAAGCCGAAGTACCGCAAAACATGTGCAAAATGGGTCCCAAAGGAGTAGACGCGGCTACACTAGGAAACTAGGTTGAGAGTGTGCACAGAGCTAATGGAACGTTATGAAAGTAAAGGTGAGCACTTCTTCAGCAAACTTTTAACTTTTGATGAAACTTGAGTTCGCGATTATGAGCCAGAATCAAAAAGACAAAGCATCGAGTGGAAGCACACCAACTCACAAGTTAAGAAAAAATTCAAAGCCAAGCATCTACAGGAAAAGTCATGTTGACGTTGTTTTGGAATACTGAAGGTCAAGTTTTTTGTGATTATCTCGAAGAGCAGGGTAGAATGTGCAGCCAATATTACTCCTATTTGCTTTTAAACAACATGAAGCCAGCCATAAGAGAGAGATGTCGTGGATCTGAGAGGAGAGGTGTGATTCACCAGCAAGACAATGTTCAAGGGTATTATGTTGAAATGTAGGAAAAGCATTGTTTTGTAAAAATAAACTTTTTTTTTTCTCCAGACCAATTTGTCTCTTTTATCATTGAATGACCCACGAATATTCCCATACAGAGGAGGCATTTTCCTTGAAAGTCAGCTGCTCAGTGCCGGCGGATAAATGCACTACTGCAGTGCTTGTGGCATCCCCAATTACGATGCAAAGTTCCTTCGGACAAGCACGCATCCATGTCCGAAGATACTCGAACTGCGGCGACTACAGCCGTTATATGGTAAACGAAATACATTTGCAGTATATTCTCGGCAACAAATAGGTTAAATGGCTGTCTGGACGTCAAGATGTACTCACATCAAATACCTTATTGAAGTATTACAATGTATTACAATTATGGAACCATGATCCTTTAATCGGAACAGCATTACGACCTAATATAGGAAGAACGTAACGGACTGCTGGTAATAAGCTCCTGATTCGGCTACATACCTAGCTGTAATAGAAATAATCAAAGTAGATCCATGGCACGATAGACAGAAGATATATACTTGTATAGCTCTGAGCCCACGTGATGCCATCGTTTGACAGAACTTTACAAACCACGAAATTGTCAGCGGAATTTGAGGGAAACTTTAACGTCTACATCTGCACTTAAGCTTCATTATATTGTGTGGCGGAGGGTAATTATGGCATATACATAACTTTCTAATAATCCTACCTGATAATGGTCCGACTGATGAACAATACTCAAGAAATGCCGAACGAGTCTTTTGAAAACCACTTCTCTTGTGGATGAGGTAATTCCATTCAGATTGTTCCAGAATATCTTAGATACTCCTCTGCTTCTCTATGACAATTTTTTAATTGGTCTTCCCTCTTTAGTCCATATATGACAGATATTCTGAGGTATTTTCTGGTTGTTATTGTATCCAATTTTTTATTGCCAAACTCGTAACCTATGCACGTGCAGGACATTACATTTATTTACTTGCAGTGTGAACTAGACCAATCGTGAACTGTTTGCATGTTTTCCCGCATTTCGATACGGTTGTCTGTTGTTGCAACCTTCCTGTAGACAACAGCTTCGTCTGGCAACCGCCCCGGACAGCTTACGACGTTATCCTCTACGTCATTTACATACAGAGAATTGCAAACATTAATAGCCCTGTAGAGCTCTCCTGGGCTACATCTATCGATTTTTTCCCTTTAAGTTACAACTCTTATTACTGTTTGCTAGAACGTCCTGAAACCAGCCATTTGATCTGCTACTCGAAAAGCTTTTATCACTGGCGTTTCGCGCAGATTTTTCTAGGTGTTCACTGGAAGGTTGTCTACAAAGTTTCAAATGACTAACACACATGGTTTTATAATAGTAAAAAAGAAGTACTCTATGGAAATACATACGGTTATGGTGAATGAAGACTGGTTATTCTAACGTAAAGTGTGAAGAACGTGATGTTAGTAATTGAAAGCAATGTACAAAGATGTAGCAGAACTAGTTGAGTTGGGTTGCCTACAGAATGAAGTCGTCAGATCCGGTTTAGCGCGTAGCAACTCACACAAAAAGTATTTACGAGTAATTTCAGGGATTTTGCAATTTTCTGTTGAGCTGTATTGGTGAACACATGTTACTGCATTTTGTCTATCTCGCAATTTAAACCTTTCTGTATCGGTATTGGAGTATTCGTTGTTGTTACCATATTTCGTTAACTTTCGCGATATTTGCTACCTGTACTGGTATTACTTTTTCGCTTTCTATACTGATATTTCTCTTTGTTTTCTGTATTGGTGTCTGGCTTTTAAGTTAGTTTATATTTATAGAGTGAGAACTTCGATACCAGTTGTTTTTATCTAATTTGATGCTTTACTTTTGCATTTTCGATGCAGACCTCTGCATGCTATTCTTCATTGTATTCTTGTGGTCGTTTTGTTTTGTATACGCCAGTATTTTTGGGGCTCTGTGGCTTTTACTTGAGAATATAACTCCCCAGATTCCTCTTCAGGCCCAATATTTATTATTTTGAATTTTTAAGTTTCTGAATTTTTTTTATATTTTGGTTTTATAGGAACTGTTAAATATGATGTCCTAATCGCCATTTTTAAATCAAAGTTGTGTTGCATCTTGAGGCTAGTGATGATGTTATTTATCAATGTGGACGGGTGTTATCGAAGGCTCTCGTCTTCCCCAATAATTCACCACACTTGAGACACAGTGCCGTACCCCCGGCCGCGAGAGTTCGCCCCTGTTTGGTGTTAGGAGGGGAGGGGCGCACACAGCGCCGGCTGTCACCTCCACATGATATCACGTAATACGTTTTTACGTCGCAGGCTGACAGTTATTGGACGGGTGAAGTAATTGCATCGGTTAAACGCTCGAGCGATGTGATGTGGTGCTGTAACGACGTATCAACACAAGTTTTCACCCCAGATGTAAGCATTCCCGTTAAACAGTAGTAGGCAAGCATAAGTTCTCTACATTCTGTAATTTCCTGCAGGCGATTTTATAGAGTGCGCTACTGCCATGGCACCCATGTTGATTAGTTTGATTCTGTTTAGAGCGAAGATAACAGAATATCTTGTAGTAGTGAATCCTGTCGTAGGTGTTCTACAGATGAGCAGGATGATGCCAGAGCATTGTCGACTTGGACTACTCTTACATGGGCTGAGTTACTTACGAGAGTGTATACTGTGGAAAGTCATTTAGACTTCTTATGGTAATTTTGTGGATTGTCACCGGGAGACGTGTGTGGAACTCTTTTAAAAACGACCAACGTTTATTTCTCGTTTTAATTATAGGACTATTCTACGAAATGTACGAAACTAGTACGATCAGGAAAAACACGTAGTTCGTTAGATGCCAACTGACGATACATCAGGGTATTATTTTGGTCCCGTCCTGGGTTAAAGAACACACGCTAGTAGTCACTGTTACAGAAAGTTATTTATGTACAATTACTGTGGGCGATTACTTTGATTTTTGCAGTGTTATGTGTTATGTGATTGTCGTGAATTTTACAAAATGCAGTAGCTTTGTTTTCACAGTTTGGCTTAGGAGGCTAAAAGTTTCCTTGTGAGATCCTCACAGTTTCTCTGAGAGATAGCTACAGAGTATCCGACAATCGCAGAGGAGGAGTGCTCCAAGCAGCAACTGATTTGGAAATTATTGTATAGTTCGACATACTCTGACACTCGACAGCAAGGCCGGCCGGGGTGGCCGAGCGGTTCTAGGCACTACAGTTGGAACCGCGCGACCGCTACGGTCGCAGGTTCAAATCCTGCCTCGGGCATGGATGTGTGTGATGTCCTTAGGTTAGATAGGTTTAAGTAGTTCTAAGTTCCAGGGGACTGATGACCTTAGCAGTTAAGTCCCATAGTGCTCAGAGCCATTTGAACCATTTTTTTCGACATCAAGACGTCTCAGCATTCCATTTGTTGTGATGGAAACAGGAACTATTTGCAGGAAAAGTAGTTATATATGACCCAGTTAACGAATAAAAACTTATTACGCGTACATAGTAAAATAATACAAATAAGTGTAGCCAATCTGAAACTAAGACCGCATTTGAGCTCATAAATCCAACAAAGAAAGGTTCGCAAGCAGCACTGGAGCGTTCTCATATAACGAGTTCTGACAGCTGCCATCTAACTACTTTGTGTCGAATTCACCTGAAACACAGCAAGAAGGGTAAAGTAACGTTATATGAATAACTACACCAGCAACAGAGATGTTCAAAAACTTTCACGAATTAGTAATTACAACCAGGAGATTTATCGATTTGCCTTGTGTTTATCCCCGCTTACGAGTGAACCATGACTTTGGTTTTATTTCAGATACTTCACTGCAGATTCAAATGGCCGTAGTAACACTCTCATAGAATTTAAACTTTCGCTTAAGTTTTCTTCAGATTTCTTTTATTTCGTTTCATTATCCTTCAGTTAATGTAAATCAACAGTTCACAAATTAAGCTAACTTTGACATCTTCGGAATATGAGATACCTATGTTCGTCCATCCATTTAACAAATGTGTCGTCCAGTACCTTTAAATTCTACGGCTTCGTACGCTGTGTTATATTAACGTCACCAGTTTCCACTTTTGATGTAACAGATCAGAGTGCTCCCGATGGGTTCGTCTACTCCCATGTGATGTTAGCAAACAGGGGGGATCGGTGAAGTTTTATTCCTACCAGACCTGAATATCATGTAGCCCACACATGTTTCTTGTGTGGCTTATTAAATTTGAATTGTATCGAATGAAGAATAAGCTAAAATGCATCAGCTTATTTGTTGTTGTGCAATATATTTAGAAAATACGTTAAAATGGTACATACCAGCAATCTACTGAACGAAATCACAAGAATAAACAAATTCAGGAGGCATGTACCTAAATTTTTCGTAACTATTTGGAAGTGAGTTATTGAAATGTACTAGTCACTGTGCTGTTCAAGGTAGAATAAAAGTGTGTGGAGTTGGAGACGATATATGCTTGTATTCAGCAGTAGACGGTTTTGCTATCACATTATTCTGGAAAAAAAGATATTCCGGTCTGGCAGACCTTAAGCACAGTGTAACCAAGAACATTCTGAAAGTTATTTAGAAAACTGTGACGAATACAATTCACATTACTATTCCATTATCGTACTGCATAACACCGAGACATCTAAAAAAGGAAAATTATTTGTTTCACCGTATTTTGCTTCCATATCGGAAAACTATCAAGTGCAGTACCGAACTACCTATTAATTTTGTTTTATGTCAACTTATCCTATTCTTTTGTGCTGTAGGCCGTGAGTTGTTACCTGCCATTTCCATTTTTTATGTATTCCTTCTACTGTTAGCAGCTACTATGAACTACATTGTGCTTTATCATAAGGACTGGAAAATACTCCCTCTTTTACTACTGAATTTACATGTGTGTACCAAACTTTTTCGCCTAAAGGTACTAGGCATTTCAGAAGTCTATAATATACAATATATTTCTAATCAGTTTTTATCTACGCATTATGTAAGCTGCAACTGATTAGAAATGGTCCAAATATTAACAATGTTATCGTGAAATCATCACTGGGTTTATGTCACACATTCTGATTTCGTCATATTTACTATGCAACAAACATTCTATGTATCACTTTTGCTTCTTTTGTGACTGCGTTATTATTTCACACAAAAGTCCTCAGAAACATGTAAAGTAAGTAACTTATCATTGTTATCTAACGAAGTACGTTAAAATTCCCCAAATATTATTAAACTATTTATTTATTTTTGAGACAGCAATACCGTGTCATTTTCTTCGGGTTTAAGTTAACTGTACAGCCATGAATATTGCGTAATACTTTAGACTGTGACAAAATCCTAGCGTCAAGGTGATCCAGACTTATGTGCTGTGCATCTGGCTCATGTCGTACCCCCATAAATCACCCAAACGACTCTTCTTTAGTTTTGGTGAAATAAATAAAAAATGAAATAAAAACGTGCCTTCTGCAACATCATTTTCCTCTGCAACATTAGCCCCGAAAGTAAATTATAACGTCATAACAAATCATAGTGCATAAGGCCAAAGTATAAATAGCAGCGGTGATTAACTCTCTCTGAATTCTCAGTCGATGTTAAGACACCATTAATTTCTTTGTTTACTCGTTTGAGGTTACATCCACATGCTAATCAATTGTTGTTTGCCAATGCAGTTCAGTGAATTGCAACATCAGCTTGATTACACTAAGCGTGCTTTGATTTATGTGTCCCATGCAAAGTCACTCGCCATGCTTCTGTTATAAGCAGCATCTGAGTTTGTTTACATACCTACTACTTCATAAACAGATACACAGATAAGCCAGAATGTTATGGCCGCCGATCTACTGTCGATATAAATCCGTTCAGGCGATAGCAGCGACACATGGCGAGGAATGACTGCTAGTCAAACAAACGCACGGTGCATGTTGTATATCACAAGGGCAAGAGCGTGATGGAATGGAGTGTGTTGAGCGGTTCGATGAACACAGTCCCGATTTCCAGTTGATGTGTTGGCTCTCCTATCTCGACACATCTAAACCCGATCGAAGACATCTGGGCACGTGGCGTCAGAGCTCATGGCACCCCTCCCCGGAATTTACGGATTTAGGTGACTTGTGTGTGCAGATGTGATGCCAGCTCCGTCTAAGGGGTTCAAATGTTGATTACCTTTTAGTTCCTGCGTGTGTAGTGCCATATTACTTGTGGCTCACTGTGTTGAATAGTAGATGTTGGAATTATGGAGACTACTTTGTTGTCCGCAGGAGCAGTGATTTTGTAGTCACTCTTGTCTTTTGAGTGTTATCATTAATGCCATTGATTTTCCTACTCTTTTTAGAACTATACTTAGTGTCAATGATATTCCTGTTAAACGTAGTTGGTAAATGTTAATGTTGCACAAAACAGTTTCTTCCACTTCCATCGACGGAGAGGTAATGACAGATGCAGCTCGCATTGGGGACACACTCGAACGAGTTTTATTCCGAAGAACCTTCCTTTTGTTTTCATTAATCTACTAAGAGGAACCACCGAAATGTAGATCTTGTTGGTCGGAAGAGAATATGAACCACAGTCAACCCCAATGCGAGTCATCTACATTATCACAACGCCGCCTGTTGCAAATAAAACAAACAACGAGACTTGTTATATCATCAATCCAAAGGTTTATTCGATTGGTAACTGTGGTTTCAGGTGGTATTGGCCGCGTTATCGCGGTCGCACATTTTAGAAGCCAGACGGTCTTCTCCAGACGTCGCGTTGGTGGCCACGCGTCAACACATTCAGCGTCTGGCATGGCGGCTATCAAGAGCTGCGCGGTGTGATGTACAGACCTCCTAGGTGGGCGCGGAGGACACCGGAGTGGTCTGCCGACAAATATAAATTTCAAAATTATAAACGTCGCCCTATTATGGTGAGTTGATATAACATCTGCAAAGGAAAGTGCTAAATTATCGTAGGACCACATGTTAATAAATGGTCATTTTCTGTATCCATAGCAGGGATGCTTCTATCGCGCCAACTCATGAACGCTAGAATACTAATTATCGAAAATATGAAAATTACCGACAGTGAATATCTGCCTATTTACTCCTCTCGGAGTGTTATCTATTGTGGTGAAATGATCTACTAAATTATTGCATCATGATGGTAGATAGTTGTTACAAGGATCAGAATATTTGTGAGTTAGTCGATATCTCACGCAGACGCATGTGTTATCCTCACCTGAACTATATTCATTAAGGAACGGAGTGAATTGTGACTGTTGCTAAATCCATCCATACCAAAATAGTAGAGTTTCTTAAAACAAGTTGTGTAAATGTTCAGTTCAAATTCGGAGAGCTTCAAGGATAAATACGGGACAGAAAAATAAACGATCATGCAGCATAAGAAATGGGATTAAAATACCAAGTATAATCGTGGGAGGCTGAAGGTGAAACTGTGCTGAGAACTTGATAACTGTTATGGGCGGGAGGGGACGTAGGAGAACGTTTTCTGAAAGGCTCTCCCTCATCTGAAAGTGTAGGCAACGGTATTGTATGTACCATTGATTCTTGAGTTTAAGTATATCCTACCAATACTAGAGCTAAAAGATACGTATGCGGCGAAAGGAATTTGTATCTAATCAGAGTTCACAATTGGTATAAAAGAACAGCAGACTATGGGTACCGAGAAAGTTTATGGGTCGACCAAAGAATTTTGTAGCCATGGTGATATATCTAAACTGACACCATTTCAGTTATATTAAAAATCGTAAAACTCTATACTCGAATAATATCTTGAAGATTCCCCTTCTGAAGGGAGCTACCATGTGATCATGAAACGAGAAATACACTTAGAAACCAAAATCTGTTGTCCTTTACAGAGATCGAAGTACCACTCACCGTAACAGCACCGCCTTAATCCTCCTCCTGCAGCCGTCTCTGCAGCAACTCCACGAAAAAGGCGTCCAGTGTGAACTGACGCTCCTGTTGGAAAAGATCTTACTACTTTCATGTTATCTAACATGTGAAGTGATTCACAATTTGTGCTAGTTCCTGTCATATACAAGTATAACGAATTGTAACATTTACCACAAATTAGCACGGTTCAGGTATCGAAATTAAGAATATAGTAATTCAATTTAGTATCCAACTAACACAATTCGTTTCACATCTCAGATACAATTAATACTAACAAGTAACTAATATCCCATTATCCTTAACATTTTCTGTGTACGACTGGTTAATGATGTGCTTCTGAGGTTATGCCGTGTTGTTGTTCCTGCTTTACGGTCAACATTTCAACAAGTGACCGAGCCATTTTCTTCAGATCGTGAGACGTTTCCTGACTGATATGAGTCAAGCAGGGAGTACATTACCGCAAAGTTCGCAGCACATGAAGTTAATGGCTGGGACGTCCGTTGAAGTATTGTGCACAAAATGAACACAACAATTCGGCCTAACACCCGGAAGCAGACCAGTAACTAGTACCATCTACGAGTGTAAGTTATCATGTAATGAGAAAACGAAAAGTTCATTTTGAAACCAAATGCTACTATTCCTACTACTGTTGTAATTTACACTCACCGAAACAGAAAAGGCTTCTTTCTCTTCCTGCAGCCGCTTCTGCAGTATATCCTCAAAAAACGAGTCCAGGGTGAACTGACACTCCTGTAAGGAAAAGAACTTATTAGTTTGATTAGTCGCAGAGCGTGCTTGGTAATTCAGAGGTAGCACTAGTTCTTTATATACCCATGTGTTACCAATTCTTACATTTATTTCGAATTTTTGGCCTATAGGCAGTGATAGTGAGTATTCACTGACTATCTGTAGTATCAGCTAGAAATCTGTTCTTCCGACATTCACTACCATTGTCCTACGTATTATGAGTTGAACTGGAATAACAGAGGCCTACAATGTAACTTCTTGAGCCACAGTCTTTTTAATACGAGCTCCTCCTCGTTCTTTGTCTGTAAAGAAAAGTAAATGTGACTGTAACAAGTTTTGCTAACAGTTCCTGTTTCTCTGTTCTCTGACTACACTGTACATTTCCTTCTCATATTAAACACGGTCAGCAGGTAACTGGTTGGGCAACCAGATGGTCTGCAATGTCGTCTTCAACCGGTCGATCGCGTTGGCAGCATATTTAGTGCGCCTCTGCACCTAGAATATTTTTCAAAATAATTCTTTTCAAATGGGGAGGGATGTTACCTTTCTCGAGCATCTCATATAGTTATTTGCTCAGTATTAACAAAGACCAAACCCAATTTACCGGAATGATAAATGGATAGAATCAATTGTCCATGTCTGGGGTCAGTGTTAAGTTTAATGGGCTTCAATACAATTGTCAGAATTGTTTAAACAGCATTCAGGTTCGATAATCAACATTAGCTTACCCAATGAGACAAGTCCGGATCTATTGCGGTAAAATCACGGAGGAGAGGATCTAGGGCCAGTGGGATCCAGCAGAAAGAGCCAGCATAGTGCAGCAAAGGAGCCCTGCAGGGAACACAGCGAGAGACACAGTGTGAGGCTACCCTGCAGGTCAAAGAATATACGACTCTGACATGCTAAAGGCTTTTACTAAGGGCATCATACTCAAGTTTTAGAATGACGACTATTGTGAACTGTTGAGTGACTAGCACATCCCACTTCGCTCCAGTGATCAACAAATCCATCCATCCATCAGTGACATTCATTGCCGCCGGTATTTTGCATCTGATCACGATCCAGAAGAATAGTACACTAACCACATGCTCCTCCATACAGTGACGTCTATTGTCTGACGATGACGAGGCGGTCGATCGGTACCTTTGGAACTTCAGAGGAATGATTGGACGGAGTTAGGTAGTTAGGTGGTATTTTATATAATCGTCACAATCATCACTTGTGCAGAGATGCCTATCTAAGACGTGTTATTTACAATGACGTGTAACATGGGATGTTAATAGCAAAAAAATATTCATTTACAGTAAATCGTGACACTCTGACCACGTTACGTACAATCAGTTAGCTCTCAGACTTTACTGCTTTGCGTGTTATGTCACTGCAATATAACGTGGCTCACCTTTACAGTACCCTGAACAGCGACCAAGTTGTTCTCCAGTAGCAGACCCTCGTCTTTCTCCCCTCCCAAACACCGGGAGAAAAACTTCTTCATGCGGCGGAACATTGCTGTAACGATAACAAACAGCACATTAGACATGACCAGGCCGTGTCTACGAGTAAGTTTTGCAGCAATGTCTCACAACTTGATCGCAAGAAATACCTGCAACCGTGACGACATGTCTGTAACCTTGGCTTTTGTAAAAAAAGCAGCTGCTTGTATAAAAAACGACATGCACAGTCTATATAATTGATTGAGCTTATACATTTGTTACTAGTCGAGAATTAGTTACTTTAATTTTGTGTCAGTAATTCGTAGAGCATGAATCAAAACAATAACAGTTATTCGAAGTTTAGCAATCGCGTTTTCTCTTTTACTCTGAAGAGAATAAATTTGTTTTGATAGCAACTAGCTGAAGGCTTATCTATTAGACTAAATTTAATTAGCAAGTCATTAAAATACTACAATAGTTTCAGATATACAGCTGCTTCGCCGGCCGGTGTGAACGTGCGGTTCTAGGCGCTTCAGTCTGGAACCGCGTGACCACTACGATCGCAGGTTCGAATCCTGCCTCGGACATGGATGTGTGTGATGTCCTTAGGTTAGTTAGGTTTAAGTAGTTCTAGGTTCTAGGGGACTGATGATCACCGATGTTAAGTCCCATAGTGCTCAGAGCCATTTGAACCATTTTTTATACAGCTACTTCAGATTTTACAACTTCAGATTTTGTCATCTATTACAGTATGTTATGCGGAATATCTTCCCCTGGGGCAGGAACAAGAATTTGTTTTTTATGTGTGTTGGTGGTTGGATGAAGTTACTAATTAATAAACTACGCTACAATCTGATGGCTGCACCTTCCGCGGTATATGACGAGAATACGATTTTTACGGCTATCCTTATTACCGAGTCAATATATTCTTTCAGGGCTGCACTGTCCCTTCTTTGTGTCAGCCATCGAGAACCCCACATCTAAACTACACTTCATTGCCATGAGAGCTAAACAGTAACGTGTACGACGTAATAACTATATCTGTGGTTGAAATTTACCCACCGGTTTCTACATGAAGAAAACTTAAAAATAGCTTATAAACAGCTAATAGGTGTTACATTTGACAGTGCTCCAAGATATTAACTGTACTTCCTTAAGTGACAGGAAAAGATAATATTTTTGCTACAATTCCATGTCGACTCAGTATGACACTACACAGCCGGAACCTGTTTATGACTTTTCTTTTTCACCGACGGCAGAAGATTAAAGCATGAACCATGGATAGGACGTACCATATGTATTTGTAATCGAAAAGGAGAGTGATAGGTGACACCATTCTATTTGTGAAACTAAGCTATAAATTTGAGAATACATGATTCCAGCAGTTGAACATTGGCAAAAACTCAGTGAGGATATCTCTCTCTACAAGTCAAGCATTCTCGCAACTTTCTGAAGTTGCATTACATATTGAAAAAATGTACAGGAATGTAAATCGAGGACTGTTTTCCTTTTCCAATTCAGTCCCATTACTAGTAACATTTTGCGAAGTCACATCACACAATTTCATAGTGCTACAGTATGCTGATACTTCTCCACTACATACATAGTCATCTAAAAGCTTATTCGATGTTCTAATTGCAGATGTATACTGAAAATAAATACGTGACAAATCAATGGCTCTTGCCTCTTGGTGAGTATAGTCTATATACCTCGCTTCTGAAACAGAGCGTTCGCTTCATTCAATGCTTCTAAAGCTCCCCAAGAACTTGTTCTCGAAACACAAAATCGAACACTATAACGCCTGAATCAAAATGATAGAATCTTTTACTCAAGAACTCAAGAAACTAATTCGTTTCGATACTTCAACTACTCCAGAGAATACGGAAGTCATTATTATGCAATGATCCACCACAGTTAAGCTGATTTTTGTTAGCAAACCCTGCGATCAACATTAGGCAGCAACCTCGATAACTGCAGAGAACAACGTTGTACTGGAACGTCGATATCAATGGTTAAACAAGCACTGCAATGAAAATTTTCAGTAATTTGAATCTATGTAAGACGAAATAATCATGTTATAGCACTGACAAATATGCAGCTGAGTCTTGATTGTTGAAAACGTCCGTACAGTTAATAAACTCCCAAGTGATCTAACAGTTAACATAACTCAGAGATAGTGCTTTAATTTCCTTAAGCAACAGGGAAGTAAGAATCTCATATTATGGTGCCAAGTCAACTCTGTATAACTCTACACACTTGTAACCAGTTTCCTACGTGTTTTCCTCTTCGCAGACGGAAGATAATTCTAGCAGTATAACCCTGCAACGATCATAGGCAATATATAAGTGTAATCGACGAAGCAGGAAGATCGGTTACACTGTTTTCATTGTGAAAGTAAAAGTTAATGTAAATAGAGACCGCTCCGACTGTACCACAACAACCACAGAAAACGTTTACTAACAGTCCGATTATATTATTGGAGAAGGCGATAACAAGATAGACTATCACGGTCGAAAACAAAAATAAAAAACATTTTGTAGCGGAGGCGTTGTGCAGCTTTAATGAATGTTAACAACTGTATTGTGTAGTAGACAGCTAGGACGGTACGTTTCATTAGGGACCATCGAATTTGGTCTAAAATCAGACCATCATCGGTCCCGAAAGCTGTCTGAGCTATGCTTTCGCGTATATTGCAATGGCAGTTATCAAACGTAGATAGCTCGACCATTGGTATTATCTGTATAGACATTAAATTGGTAAAAATGTCTATGAAGTTAAATGGACATAATGGACATGACAAGTTAATGTCAATGACGGAACACTGTACATCCGGAATTGCTATTCCTATTACGCAAGTTCATAGCTGAGATCGTTTTTAGGCTTGATGACGGTCTGATCCTCGACCGAAACATACATTCTCTCATAAAATGTACCGTTATAGCTGTGATTGCATAATGCAGTTCTTTCGAAGAGCATATAAAATGGAAGTAACGTGACTGCTGCAGAAACTGACTGGGTGGAAACTAAAAGTAAAAGTTTATAAAGCTAAGATCAATATAACGAAAAAATCGAATAATATCTTACACAAATTCCTCTAGAATGAACTCAACGGAAATATAACGAAAACACAAAATTTGATTCCATAAGTTAAAAAATTGTGACTAACATTACTACTCGTTCCTCTGAGGACAACTTCTACAATGTACTTAGGTTCACGGCTAACACCACCGTAGACAGTTCTCCAATATTACAAAAATAGCTAAAGAATTGCATCAATCAACATGATAAAAATTATCATTAATCACTTCACTCACAAAAATTTATCTTCTGCTCTTCAGGTACTGGTTAACTTCACCATCGTATATCGTTCGAAATACAGAAAGAAACAGTTAAATATATGTCAGAAAAAAAGAAACAATAATCGCTAATAGTTTCTCCATTGATAATATAACCTGTGGCCTCAAGTTACCCCCTCCCCCCCAATAAACACCACCATCGTATATCACGACATATTAGGAATAAACAGCATATTTTAGAAACTTTGTAAATTACAATAGTAACTAACACAAACACAGATAGCATTTAATAACAGACCGCTTACACGCTCTGCAACGTAAAGTCATGACGTCAAGAGGACGTCATCGGTGAAACCACACGCATAGAATCTGAAAGAGCACTTGTCAAAGTTGTCATTGTTGAACTAAGCTGTTAATTTGAGAATACATGATGAAAGCACATGAACTTAAAAAAATTAAGTGTAGAGGTCTAACTCTACAAGTAACCACCTGACGTTTGAAACCCCATAAAAAATTTAAACGAAATGCAATTTCACGTTATTACTCTTAAGAACTTCATATTCCGTAATCACACCATACTCCTCTACATGCTTCAATTTTCCAGTACTTCTCCACTAATACACATTCATTTATTAGCTTTTAAGATATTCTCACTCGAGATGATTGTGTATACTCAATAAATATACAAAGTTAAATGAATAGCTCATACCTACTGAGGGTCCGATGCAGCTGGCCTCCGAAGCTGGGCGTTCGCTTTGCTGTGAGCTTCTAAAGCTCCTCGAGAACTTTAAAATGTTTCGCTAGATGTGCTCGAAACACAAAATGCAAGACTGCAATAATTAATTCACAACTGAAGCTCCTCACACTCAATAACTCGCAGAACGAATTCGTATGGATACTTCGAGTACTCCAAAGAATACGGAAGTAATTGCTACACAACGGTCCACAACGGTTTACGTGAGATGGCATTGTTGTTTACATACCCAATATCCTCCCCTGGTAGCTGAGTGGTCAGCGCGACGAAAGTCATACCTAAAGACCCGAGTTCGATTCACGAATGTGTCGGGAGATTTTTCTCCGCTCAGGGACTGGGTGTTGCGTTGCCCTTATCATCGTTATTTCATCCCCATGGACACGCAAGTCGCCGAAGTGGCGTCAACTCAAAAGACTTGCACCAGTCGAATGGGAGGCCCTAGCCACACGGCGATTCCATTTTATCAGTTAACCGAAATCCCAGTAAAGCAATAACGTTAGCAACGTGGATATAAATGCTAGACAACCACTGAAACAAAATTTTATATAAGTCAATTGAACATTTCAACTTTACATAAAATAGCATCGAAGCATAACGACGTCGAATGCTGATGCCCTCGATCCCGCTTTTAGTCATGTATTGAAATGTTATGTCACGCGTAAAAATTGATTCCTTCAGCGTATGTGACTTCCACCAGATTCGACGTCCGTTTGTGTGATTCCACTCATTGTTTCCTAGTGTAGTGATTTTCTATATTGAAACCTGGTTGTCAAGGGAAGGCCGTAATCATTTACTATTGGTTGCCTTTAACAGTTACACACATTTATTATTAAAGAAGTAGTTCCAGACTCAACAATAAATTAAAAAATACCACGCTTTATTAATGAAGGCATAAACGACAGTGTAAATAATAGTGTTTTCAGTGCGTTAAAATTTAGCAAATCACCATAAAATCCTGATACTGATAACGTTAAAAAAGAAAAAAACAAGGCACTGTGATGATGACTGAAGGCCTTACACTCCAAAAAAGACAGCAAATTAAGAATGTTTAATAACTCGCTGCAACTACAACTTACAGGTATTGAAATATTAAAAGTAAGAGCCCACAAACACAGTAGAAGGTATCAGACGCCACGAATGGCAGAAAATAAGGTTTTAAGGCTTACTGCTGAAACAGAAATATCGAATTAATTTTTCAGAGCAAATGACCACAATCATGACTGAAGGCCTTACACGCCAGGAACGGCAATTATATAAAAAATTTAGAAACCTACTGTATAACAGCGAATAAAAGCAAAGGTTAATTAAAAGAAACAAGCAATTGACCACGAAACAGGTGAAATAATATGATGGTAATCTTGTAACACAACCCTTACACTGATACAGTCTGGCCTGCAACGGCGGGTGGAAACTTACAAACAGCACCAACGCGAGCACCAGCACGGCTCATATACACTTCGATTAATCTCCTCATCGCGAAAATGGAATACTTGCCAATGCGACGCATCACATGCCTCATACATATTTTTATTGGCCTCGTCCATGTTTCTTACTACTTTGTTAATACAATCAAATTATAAATTGAACGAGTGTCCTTTTTACACAGGGTGGTCCATTGATAGTGACTAGGGCAAATATCTCAAAAAATAAGCATCAAACGAAAAAAACTACATTCGCCGGATAGTTGCGTTATTTACGGTAACAGGAAGTGTTCAGCCACATGTGTAACGTCAACTACGACCTGCAACAAATTATGAAGCCCAAGTAGGTCTTTCAGCTTCTGTCGCCGCTAAACCGCACATCAGTAGAAGACAAATTGCGCGAGAATCGGGACTCTCAAAAACGTCGGTGTTGAGAATGCTACATCAACATTGATTGCACCCGTACCATATTTCTATGCACCAGGAATTGCATAGCGACGACTTAGAACGTTGTGTACAGTTCTGCCACTTGGCACAAGAGATATTACGGGACGATGACAGATTTTTTGCACTCGTTCTATTTAGCGACGAAGCGTCATTCACCAACAGCGGTAACGTAAACTGGCATTATATGCATTATTGCGCCATCTCTCACATAGTGAAAACAGTGGTCCAACAAAAAAATTCATATTTCATTACGTACTGTACGAATATGTAATAAAAGTGGTTGTTCCTATTTTAGAAAACGCAGTTGATATCCGTTTGACCTATGGCAGCGCCATTTAGCAGGCCAACCATAGGGCCATCTGAATTCCCCCATCAAGCTAGACAAGTTTCGTTCTTTGTAGTTTTTTCGTTGGACGCTTATGTGTTGAGATATTTGGCCTGGTGACGATCAGTGGACCACCATGTATATTTTAATTGAAGTTCTCCTAAAAAGAATCATTTTAAAAGGCGAACTTCAAAATAAGCTAGGCTGGGTTTGAGAACAGAGGCCGAACATGCTGCCTTGAAAGGTACTCTTCCGTTCTGGAACTTTTCCTTGAATTCCCAGGCGGAAGGATACTAGCCGGAAGGTAAGATGCTGCGTAGATTCTCCATAAGGTCACCAATGCGATGTCGAGGCAGGTGTGGAGGCAGTGGAGGGAGGAAGTCTCCTTGTCACCGAGTCCTGCCTGCTGTATCGACGTCCTAGGCTACCAACTTCAGGTCAAGCTTGATGAGATCACAGCAGGAGCTTTTCGCAGCAGCTGGCGTCATACTAAATTACCCACGGAGCTGATGCAAATCGTAACTATAGGTACCTGTCGTTAGATAAGATTAGAAAAGTCTACATTTCAACAACATTGGTTTGTAGAATTATGTTACAGTCTGTTAAGCATAAAATCTCCCGCTCACTCTCCATTGCCACCATAGGCCTACCGTCATATCATCAGTTATCCTTTCAAAGTGGACGTTCTACAATACAGTACCGTGCAGTGGAGAGCTTCACTCTTTATCACAATGCATGCATATTTCACGTTGGAAAGCAACAAGTAATTTTTAACGTTATCAATGTTAGACGATCTGTTTCAGTAACTAATGAAAGTATAAATAGTTTTATCATTTCACATTTGTTCGGTGGTTCAGAAAGTAAGTATCAGTTTAGGCCACAGGTTTGTCAGAGGTTTGTCAGAAGCATTTTTTTTTTTTTTTGCATTTACCGCTTCTTTCAAGTTTGACAATGATTTCTGTTAATGTGATAAATGCGAGGTTAGTCTATGGCTTGTATTCCATGTTAAACTGCAGAGCCACCTGTAACAGACTCGCTAAATCAATTAAAAGAATGGAGGAAGCAACACTACCAAACTACTACTGTGTTCGAACCAGCTTTCGTATTGATGATTCGAGTTTTGCTATTACATTTATACATTACATCGATTATCCTTGTATACTTCAGTAATATTTTTAAATACATTTGAGTGATTAGCTGAGTATACACTCCTTTCCCCTCAGAGCGAAGGAATAAAATTACGCTAAACTAAATTTCCTTCTTTATACACTCCTGGAAATACAAATAAGGACACCGTGAATTCATTGTCCCAGGAAGGGGAAACTTTATTGACACATCCTGGGGTCAGATACATCACATGATCACACTGACAGAACCACAGGCACATATACACAGGCAACAGAGCGTGCACAATGTCGGCACTAGTACAGTGTATATCCACATTTCGCAGCAATGCAGGCTGCTATTCTCCCATGGAGACGATCGTAGAGATGCTGGATGTAGTCCTGTGGAACGGCTTGCCATGCCATTTCCACCTGGCGCCTCAGTTGGACCAGCGTTCGTGCTGGACGTGCAGACCGCGAGAGACGACGCTTCATCCAGTCCCAAACTTGCTCAATGGAGGACAGATCCGGAGATCTTGCTGGCCAGGGTAGTTGACTTACACCTTCTAGAGCGCGTTGGGTGGCACGGGATACATGCGGACGTGCATTGTCCTGTTGGAACAGCAAGTTCCCTTGCCGGTCTAGGAATGGTAGAAAGATGGGTTCGATGACGGTTTGGATGTACCGTGCACTACTCAGTGTCCCCTCGACGATCACCAGTGGTGTACGGCCAGTGTAGGAGATCGCTCCCCACACCATGATGCCGGGTGTTGGCCCTGTGTGCCTCGGTCGTATGCAGTCCTGATTGTGGCGCTCACCTGCACGGCGCCAAACACGCATACGACCATCATTGGCACCAAGGCAGAAGCGACTCTCATCGCTGAAGACGACACGTCACCATTCGTCCCTCCATTCACGCCTGTCGCGACACCACTGGAGGCGGGCTGCACGATGTTGGGGCGTGAGCGGAAGACGGCCTAACGGTGTGCGGGACCGTAGCCCAGCTTCATGGAGACGGTTGCGAATGGTGCTCGCCGATACCCCAGGAGCAACAGTGTCCCTAATTTGCTGGGAAGTGGCGGTGCGGTCCCCTACGGCACTGCGTAGGATCCTACGGTCTTGGCGTGCATCCGTGCGTCGCTGCGGTCCGGTCCCAGGTCGACGGGCACGTGCACCTTCCGCCGACCACTGGCGACAACATCGATGTACTGTGGAGACCTCACGCCCCACGTGTTGAGCAATTCGGCGGTACGTCCACCCAGCCTCCCGCATGCCCACTATACGCCCTCGCTCAAAGTCCGTCAATTGCGCATACGGTTCACGTCCACGCTGTCGCGGCATGCTAACAGTGTTAAAGACTGCGATGGAGCTCCGTATGCCACGGCAAACTGGCTGACACTGACGGCGGCGGTGCACAAATGCTGCGCAGCTAGCGCCATTCGACGGCCAACATCGCGGTTCCTGGTGTGTCCGCTGTGCCGTGCGTGTGATCATTGTTGTACAGCCCTCTCGCAGTGTCCGGAGCAAGTATGGTGGGTCTGACACACCAGTGTCAATGTGTTCTTTTTTCCATTTCCAGGAGTGTAGATTAAATAGCACAATGGGATTATGTGTTAGATAATACTCTGGAAAGCATAAATAAAAATTTTATTCCTTATCTTCTTTTTCCTAAAAACATTAAATCTGTCGTACAAGACATACTGTTGTTGTTGTTATGGTTTTCAGTCCGAAAATTAATTTGATGCTGCTCTCCCCCCCTACTCTCACATAGCTGCAAAACTACTGTAAATTGCATCCAGAAAAACCGGTTGTTGTCTCAGGTAGGGTCCTATCAACCAATCCCAGATATATCCTGGTACAAAACATGTGGAAACAAAATACATTATCTGTCGCCTAAAGGGACACTATTTTTTTGCCTCAGATGTCGATGTCCAAAACTTCATGTCATAGCTGCCAAAAGGCGGCAGTGTCTGACGACGCAATAAATGCATCAGTTTCTCTTTAAGGGGACCTGGACGTGCACGGGCTGCATTTTCATAGCTCGCTCTCAGTGCACATTACTCTTCATCTACAATGAATAACATTAACTCAAGCTGTATAAGGATATTTATTAAATTATCTCCTACAGTTTAAGAATTACAGTATTTTGCCTAATAGGTGTTTTTATAATACACTTCCCATTCAGGTACCATTTTCGGTCCATCATCAGCCTAATAGCATTCAGACTGTGACAGACTGCTGTCAACATTCATAGGAACACATTCTGCCTCTGGTTTTGTAGTTTGGAGTACATCTGAGGAAATAGGAAAAGCCTTATTATACCACATTATTATTTTGTCTAAAATATACCGCTAAAATTATATACGGAATGACAAACATAGATCATTTCTGCGATGTATTACGCACAATACAAAGATGCTATCCCATTCTTCACTTGAGGGAAACTTGGTGAACATGGATGAAACCATTGAGAAGTTATATGTACCTAATTTTCTGAAAACGTAGTTTCGAGAAAATGAGAAAGAATATTCACAGTGTTTTTGACGCACCGTATGCCTCTTTCAGAACATTCCAGCAGCATAATCATCCTGGCCAGCTGCTTCTTTAACATCTGTAGACTTCTTCAGGGGCCTTTTCCTTACACTGGCATCCTCAGCTTCAACTACTCGCTGACAATCTATGGCAGTCAGAGCAGCTATCCTATTATTTGCTGGCTGGACGCCTAATTTTTCCATTACTTTTATCCTGATGGTTACACCATCATTGATACACATGACAGCACCCATCGCACCCATTTTGAGTACTGTCCATCCAACAAACACCGTCTCTGGCACTCGTTGCCACACGCAGATGTTGAAACTCTCATTAGGGTTTTGCGTACGGCCATGTAGACATATGCTGAGTAATTTTGTATCTGAACGGTCCCTGCATATTGGCTTTATTGATTCCATGACCGTGGCAGGCAAGACATGTATATGGTGCTATTCCTTGCTTGTCGCATGAGCGTGGCTGGTATGCAGACATTTGTTCAAAGAGCGTTTAAGACCAAATCAACAACTCAAAAGTAGATAAAAAAATACATTTTTTGAAACGGGATAAAATTGTCTTTCAGATAGTGACAAGAAGTGTTTTCGAAAATTTCAGACATTTCAAGTCCAGGACCACTTAACGATTAGAGATATCAAGTACACTTTTTAAAAAATTGAATGGTTTATTCACGAGAAAGAGCTACACAAATTGAGCAAGTCTGTAAGAAAATTATCTATGTCTGGCGCTTATGCAAGTAGCTGTTAGGCTGTCATTGGTTGATAGACTTGTTGAATGTCGTCCAAGGGCATATAGTGCCAACTCCGGTCCAGTTGGTGCTATAGATGAGCAAAATTCAGAGTTGTATAGGGCCCTGCCCATGTTGTTATTGTTGTGGTCTTCAGTCCTGAGACTGGTTTGAAGCAGCTCTCCATGCTACTCTATCGTGTGCAAGCTTCTTCGTCTCCCAGTACCTACTGCAGTCTACATCCTTCTGAATCTGCTTAGTGTACTCATCTCTTGGTCTCCCTCTACGATTTTTACTCACCACGCTGCCGTCCAGTACTAAACTCGTGATCCCTTCATGCCTCAGAACATGTCCTACCAACCGATCCCTTCTTCTAGTCAAGTTCTGCCACAAACTCCTCTTCTCCCCAATTCTATTCAATACCTCCTCATTAGTTATGTGATCTACCCATCTAATCTTCAGCACCCTTCTGTAGCACCACATTTCGGAAGCTTCTATTCTCTTCTTGTCTAAAATATGTTTCACTTCCATACATGGCTACACTCCATACAAATACTTTTAGAAACGACTTCCTGATACTTAAATCTATACTCGATGTTAACAAATTTCTCTTATTCAGAAACGCTTTCGATGCCATTGTCAGTCTACATTTTATATCCTCTCTACTTCGACCATCATCAGTTATTTGGCTCTCCAACTACCAAAACTCCTTTACTACTTTAAGTGTCTCATTTCCTAATCTAATTTCCTCAGCATCACCTGACTTAATTCAACTACATTCCATTATCCTCGTTTTGCTTTTGTTGATGTTCGTCTTACACCCTCCTTTCAAGACACCATCCATTCCTTTCAACTGCTCTTCCAAGTCCTTTGCTGCCTCTGACAGAATTACAATGTCATCGGCGAACATCGAAGTATTTATTTCTCCTCACTGCATTTTAATTCCTACTCCGCATTTTTCTTTTGTTTCCTATACTGCTTGTTCAATATACAGATTGAATAGCATCGGGGAGAGGCTACAGCTCTGTCTCACTCCCTTCCCAACCACTGCTTCCCTTTCATGTCCCTCGACTCTTATAACTGCCATCTGGTTTCTGTAAAAATTGTAAATAGCCTTTCGCTCCCTGTATTTTACCTCTGCCACCCTCAGAATTTGAAAGAGAGTATTCCAATCATCATTGTCAAAAGCTTTCTTTAAACATACAAACGCTAGAAACGTAGGTTTGCCTTTCCTTCATCTTTCTTCTAAGATAAGTCGTAAGGTCAGTATTGCCTCACGTGTTCCAGTATTTCTACGGAATCCAAACTGATCTTCCCCGACGGTGGCTTCTACCAGTTTTCCATTCGTATGTAAAGAATTCGCGTTAGTATTTTGCAGCTGTGACTTCTTTGCTTAAAACTGAGTTTCCATCTGAGCTCTTGATATTCATGCAAGTGGTTCCCTTCTCTTCAAAAGTTTCTCTAATTTTCCTGTAGGCAGTATCTATCTTACCCCTAGGGAGATAAGCCTCTACATCCTTACATTTGCCCTCTAGCCATCCCTGCTTAGCCATTTCGCACTTCCTGTCGATCTCATTTTTGAGAGGTTTCTATTCCTTTTTGCCTGCTTCATTTACTGCATTTTTATATTTTCTCCTTTCATCGATTAAATTCAGTATCTCTTCTGTTACCCAAGGATTTCTACTAGCCTTCGTCTTTTTACCTACTTGATAGTCTGCTGCCTTCACTATTTCATCCCTCAAAGCTACCCATTCTTCTCCTACTGTATTTCTTTCCCCCATTCCTGTCAATTGTTCCATTATGCTGTCCCTGAAACTCTTTACAACCTCTGGTTCTTTCGGTTTATCCAGATCCCATCTCCTTAAATTCCCACCTTTTTGCAGTTTCTTCAGTTTTAATCTACAGTTCATAACCAATAGATTGTGGTCAGAGTCCACATCTGCCCCTGGAAATGTCATACAATTTAAAACCTGGTTCCTAAATCTCTCTCTTACCATTATGTAATCTATCTGAAACCTTCCAGTATCTTCAGGGTTCTTCCATGTATACAGCCTTCTTTCATTATTCTTGAACCAAGAGTTAGCTATGATTAAGTTATGCTCTGTGCAAAACTCTACCTGACAGCTTCCTCTTTCATTTCTTAGCCCTAATCCCTATTCACCTACTACGTTTCCTTCTCTTCCTTTTCCTGCTCTCGAATTCAAGTCACCCATGACTCTTAAATTTTCGTCTCCCTTCACTAATTCAATAATTTCATTTACCTCATCATATATTTGATCACTTTCTTCATCATCTGCAGAGCTAGTTGGCATATAAACTTGTTCTACTGTAGTAGGCGTGAGCTTCGTGTCTATCTTGGCCACAATAATGCGTCCACTATGCTGTTTGTAGTAGCTTACCCGCACTCCTATTTTTTATTCATTATTGAACCAACTCCTGCATTGATTTTGTATTTATAACCCTGTATTCACATGACCAAAAGTCTTGTTCCTCCTGCCACCGAACTTCACTAATTCCCACTATATCTAACATTAACCTACCCATTTCACTTTCTAAATTTTATAACCTATCTGACCGATTAAGGGATCTGACATTCCACGCCCTGATCCGTAGAACGCCAGTTTTCTTTCTCCCGCCCATAGAGCAACAAATGTTCTCAATAGCGGAGAGATCTGAAGACCTTTCTGACCAAGGTAGAGTATGGCAATCACGATGACAGTTAGTAGGTAACCTTCCAGTGTGCGGGTGGACATTATCTTGCTGAAATGCAAGTCCAAGATGCCTTGCCATGAAGGGCAAAAAATATCGCCAACGTACCGCTCTGCTGTAAGGGTGCAGCGGATTACAACGGAAGTGGCCTTATTATGAAATGAAATCCCACCCCAAGATATCATATCTGGTTGTCAGACTGTATGGTGGCCAACAGTCACATTGGTAGCCCACTTTTATCTGGGGCGTCTTGACATACATCGTGGCTGGTCATCGGGGCTCAGCTAGAAGCCACAATCATCACTGAAGACAATTCTGCTCCAGCCAACGCTCTCCCAGGCCGAATGTACCCAGCACACTGCGAACCATCTTCTGGTTGTACATAAGTCGATGGTAGTCGGCTTAAGGGGCGCCATGAAGTCAGACTTTCGTCTCTCTAGGTCACCCGTACTTATAAACTCTGTGTTCGGCGATGGTCCGCTCATTTTTGCCAGCATCGTTGAATAGTTGCGTGGTTTCCCATTCATATGTCGATTGATTGGCCAATTACTCCAACCAGCTTCTTTGAACTCAACTACATTTCTTCTTTCAAATACTGTCATCTACTGACATTGTCCACGAGCCTGTTTGCAAGGCATAGTTACTGTCAAACTGAGTACACGGAATGAAATCCTCTAATACTTTATGCGCTGGTATCATCATCACCCCTGTTTACTATTCTTGCCAGGTGTGCGGTGACATTGTGCTCCAGCAGTCACACATTCATTCATCGGTCGCCGAAGCTTGGAGTTCTTCATTTTCCGTCGATACCTCTGTGAATAACCATTTGTGACCAATTTGAGTCGTTTTCGTGTCTTAGACTGTATATTAGATGTTAAGAACGAAAGAGAAGCGGAATTCTCATAATAAACGTTTAGAATCAGAAATGTGTGCTAGTTACCGTCTACGACTCACTGAAAATGGTTATTTTAAAGCATTCAATTAGGCTCGTTTTCAGTCGTATTACAATGATCATGTCATCGTTGTGTACATGAAATACCTTTATGACGACCTGAACTCTGATGAGGACACTTACAATAATGTGTCTGAATTTTGGTGTAGGAACAGCTGCCGTTCTCCGTCAAATAATGAAACCAGATACGTTAGTGGTATTGGACGTTGAAATTTGGATCAAAGTAGACTTTCTAACTCATATCAACAGTAGTCCATTGGGTGCAGGTTGGACGTTGGGCAGGTCAATCAATTTCTGCCATGGTACATAAAACAGCTAAAAACACAAGACATTGTAGATAACATTGGATATCAAAGGAGATATTGGACGTATTTGATTAAACAAAAAAATATAAAAATGCAGATAATGAAGTAAGCAAAAGGGAATAAAGACGTCTAAGGAATGAGACGGACAGAAAGTGTAAAATGGATAGGTTGGAATGACTAGAGAACAAATGCAAGCCCATAGAAACATGTGTAACTAGCGGAAAGGTAGATACCGCCTATAAGAATATCAAAGAGAGCTTTGAATATAAGAAAACCAGCTGCATGAAATCGAGAGCTCAGATGGGAAGGCAAGGAAGGGAAACCTGAAAGGTGGAAGGAGTATATAGACATCTAAATGCACATGCATACTCTGCCAATCACATTTAAGTGCCTGGCAGAGGGTTCAACGAACCACATTCAAATTCTCTGTAATTCCAATCTCGTATAGCGCGCGGAAAGAATAAACACCTATATCTTTCCGTACGAGCTCTGACTTCCCTTATTTTATTGTGGTGGTCGTTCCTCCCGATGTAGGTCTGTGTCAACAAAATATTTTTGCATTCGGAGGAGAAAGTTGTTGATTGGCATTTCGTGAGAAGGTTCCGTCGGAACGAAATACGCTTTTCGATTAATGATTTCCAGCCTAAACCCTCTATCATTTCTGTGACACTCTCTCCCACATTTTGCGATAGTACAAAACGTGCTGCCTTCCTTTGAACATTTTCGATGTACTCCGTCAGTCCTATCTGGTAAGGATCCTACACCGTGTAGCAGTATTCTGAAAGAGGACGGACAAGTGTAGTGTAGGCAGTCTCCTTAGTAGGGCTGTGTCTTTCCAATGAAACGCAGTCTTTGGTTAGCCTTCCCCACATTTTCTATGTGTTCTTTCCAATTTAAGATGTTCGTAATTGTAATTCCTAGGCTTTTAGACTATACTGATTTATAGTGTAACCGAAGTTTAACGAGTTACTTTTAGCACTCATGTGGATGAGCTCACACTTTTCGTTATTTAGGGTCAACTGCCACTTTTCGTACCATTGAGATATTTTTTCTTCTAAATCGTTTTGCAGTTTGCTTTTGTCTTCTGATGACTTTATTAGTCGATAAACGACAGCGTCATCTGCAAACAACCAAAGACATCTTCTCAGATGGTCTCCCATATCGTTTATATAGATAAGGAGCAGCAAAGGGCCTATAATACTACCATGGGGAACGCCAGAAATCAATTCTGTTTTACTCAATGACATTCCGTCAGTTACTACGAACTGTGACCTCTCTGACAGGAAATCACAAATCCAGTCACATAAGTGACACGATATTCCATAATCACGCAATTTCATTATGAGTCGCTTGTGTCGTACAGTGTCAAAAGCCTTAAGGAAATCCAGAAAAACGGAATCGATCTGAAATCCCTTGTCAATA
Source organism: Schistocerca americana (assembly GCF_021461395.2). Classification (NCBI taxonomy): domain Eukaryota; kingdom Metazoa; phylum Arthropoda; class Insecta; order Orthoptera; family Acrididae; genus Schistocerca; species Schistocerca americana. The sequence continues at coordinate 546,599,866 of NC_060124.1, read as the reverse complement.
GCACTCAGCACTTCATGTGAATAAAGAGCTAGTAGTGTTTCACAGGAACGATGTTTCCTAAGCACATGTTGACTGTGTGTTACTAAATCGTTTCCTTCTAAGTAATTCATAATGTTCGAACACAATATAAGTTCTAAAACCCTGCTGCATATCGACGTTAACCTAATGAGCCTGTAATTTAGTGGATTACTCCTACTACCTTTCTTTATTATTGATGTGACCTGTGCAGCATTCCGGTCTTTGGGTACGGATCTTTCGTCGAGCTAACCGTTGTATTTGATTGTTAAGTATGGAGCTAATAGATCAGCATACTCCGAAAGGAACATAACTGGTATACAGGCTGGACCGGAAGACTTGCTTTTATTAAGTGATTTAAGTTGCTCCACTACTCCGAGGATATTTACTTCTACGTTACTCATGTTGGCAGCTGTTCTCGATTCGAATTCTGGAATGTTTACTTCGTATTCTTTTGTGAAGGTATTTCGGAAGGCTCTGTTTAGTAACTCTGTTTGGCAGCACTGTCTTCGGCAGTATCTCCATTTGCTATCGCGCAGAGAAGGCATTGATTGTTTCTTGCCGCTAACATACTTCACATCTGACCAGAATCTCTTTGGATTTTCTGCCAGGTTTCGAGACAAAGTTTCGTTGTAGAAACTGTTATTGTCATCTCCCATTGAAGTCCACGCTAAATTTCGGGCTTCTGTAAAAGATCTCCAATCTTGGAGATTTTGCGCCTTTTTAAATTTGCCATGTTTCTTTCGTTGTTTCTGCAATAGTGTTCTAACCCGTCTTGGATACCAAGGAGGATAGAGCTCCATCGTTTGTTAATTTATTTGGTATAAACCTCTCAATTGCTGCCGATGCTATTTTTTGAATTTAAGCCAGATGTGGTCTACACTTATATTATTAATTTGGAATGAGTGGAGATTGTCTCTCAGGAAGGCGTCAAGTGAATTTTTACCTGCTTTCTTGAATAGGTATATTGTTCGCTTATTTTTCGAGAATTTGGGGATTACAATATTCAGTTTCGCTACGACAGCCCTGTGTTCAGTAATCCCTGAATCGATTTTGATGCTCGATATTAACTCAGAATTATTTGTTGCTAAGAGGTCAAGTGTGTTTTCACAACTATTCACGTGGTCTCATGAACTAACTGCTCGAAATAATTTTCAGAAAATGAGTTTAGGACAATTTCGGATGATATTTTATGCGTAACTCTGGATTAAAACTCGTATTTTCCACAAACATATTGAGGGCAAATAGAAGTCATCACCAACTATTATTGTATGAGTCGGGTAAGTGTTTGAAATCAAATTCAAGTTTTCTTTGAACCTTTCAGCAACTGTATAATCTGAATTGGGAGGTCGCTAAAAGGATCCATTTATTATTTTATTTGGGTTGCCAACGATGACCTCTTCCAAAACTAACTCACAGGAAGGATCTACTTCAATTTCGCGACAAAATAACATACTTCTGACAGCAACAAACACGCCACCGGAACCGTGTTTAGCCTATTTTATCGGAACACCATTAGGTTCTTCGCAAAAATTTCGTGGAGCTTATATCCGGCTTTAGCCAGCTTTCAGTGCCTATAACGATTTGAGCATCAGTGCTATCTATTAGCGCTTGGAGCTCTGTTACTTCCCCAACACAGCCACAACAATTTACAACTGTTATACCGATGGTTCCTGCATCTATGTTCTTCCTGTGTTCAGCGTGCACCCTTTGTGCCTGAAGACCTTCTTGTTTTCCCGAGACCCTCTAACCTAAAAAACCGCCCAGTCCATGCCATATAGCCCCTGCTACCTGTGTGGCCGACTCCTGCTTATAGAGGACACCTGACCTCTTTAGCAGAACCCGAAACCCAACCACCCTTTGGCGCAAGTCGTGGAATCTGCAGCCTACACGGTCGCAGAACCGTCGGAGCCTCTGATTCAGACCCTCCACTCGGCTATGTACCAGAAGTCCGCAATCGGTTCTGTCGACTATGCTGCAAACGGTCACCTCTGCTTTCATCTTGCAAGCAAGACTGTCAGCCTTTACCACTTCTGTTAGCCGCTCGAAACCAGAGGGACTCTCTTGTGATCCAAAGTGACACACATCATTGGTACCGACGTGAGCAACCACCTGCAGTTGGCTGCACCCTGTGCTCATCATGGCATCTGCGAGGACCCTTTCCACATCTGGAATGACTCCACCCGGTATGCACACGGAGTGCACATTGGTTTTCTTATCCTCCTTGTCAGCCAAGTCCCTGAGGGGCCCCATAAGGCGCCTAACGTTCGAGCTAACAACTACCAATAATCCCACCCTCTGCAATTGCCCGGATCTTGCAGGCTGAGTTGTTTCCTCTGATACAGGACAGGCGGCAGCATCTGGCTCAACGACAGTGTAAGCCACAGACAGTACCTGGAGCCTGTTTGTCAGACAGACTGGGGAGGCCTTACGTGCGGCCGCCTGGGAAGTCTTTCTCCGCCTGCTACATCCTGGGGCGACCTCCCACTCGACCACAGGTGAGGGGTCAGCCTCAGTGCGAGCTGTAAGTGGGTTAGTCACCGGTGAGGACCGTGCTGGACGTCCTTTGGATCCCCACTGCCGGCCCACAACAGAGGTGGCCATCCACTGCAGCCTCAAGCTGTCTAAACGAAGCCATCACAGCCTTAAGCTGAGAGCGAAGTATCACCAACTCGGCTCGCAGCCCCAAGCAACAATCGCAGTCCCTGTCCATACCAAAAACCGTCGAAAAGTAAACGATGCAGATAAACGGACTATCGGCAGGTGCTCCGCAAATCTACTGTAGACCCTGACGAAAACGCACGAACTGTGTCTAGTAATACGCAGATATTCAGAAACCTAACTACCGAAGCACTCAGGTGAAACTAAATAATTTGTCCCTGATTAGGAACTTTTAATACGTCACAAAATCGGTTTACATTGTGACACAATCGAAAACGCGAGAACTGTGCCTATTAGATATTAAAATTTAACGCAGAAGCCCAAACTAAACTATTAATCAGTTACCTTCCGTGTTGCTGCGTCTGTCGGATATGCCGAGAAGAAATTGACACAGCACTGGAAGAGCTAAGTCGACACACGGACCATGGAGTTGACGACATTCTGTGTGTGCTTCTAACATCCTCCGGATAGTCAGCCATGACTTAACTACTCCATCTCCTATGCAAGAAGTATGAGACAGAGAAAATAACTTCACACTTCTAGAACAATTTAATAATTCCAATCCCAAAGGCTGCAGGTGCTGAAACGTGTGAATGTTACCGTATAATCGGCTTAATAACACACGCTTGCAAAATATTGACACAAATTATTTAGAGAAGAATGGAGAAACTAGTAGATGTCGACCTCGGGAAATAACAGATTGGTTTCCGCAGAAGTCTAGGAACACGCGAGCTAATACTTACGCTATGACTTACCTTAGAGTACAGGTTAAGGGAAGGCCAACTTTTGTTTATAGCTCCTGTATACTTAAAAAATGCTTTTGTCAGTGTTGGCTGTCATATACTCTTTGAAATTCTGAAGGTAATGGAGGTAAAGTAGAGGGACCCAGGGCTTATTACAGCTTGCACAGAAACCAAATGGCAGTAGATGGGTATGAAAGGGAAACAGTGGCAGAGAAAGGGAGGAGACAGCGTTGTAGCATATCCCTGGTGTTATTCAATCCGTACGTTAAGGAGACTGTGAATGAAATCAAGAAGAAATTTGTTGAAGAACTTACAGTTCAGGGAGAAAAAAATCGAGGTTTGCTGCTAACAGTGAACTTTTCTCGGAGACGGGAAAGGTCTTGGAAAAGCAATTGAATGGATGAGCAATGTGTTAGATGTTGGATGTAAGATGAATATCACGAAAAGCAACACAAGTGTAATGGAATGCAGGAGAATTAATTCAGGGCATGCTGAGGGAAGTAGGAACTGAGTTACTTAAAGTAGTAGATGACTTTTACTATTATGGCAGTGATATAACAGATTATGACCAAAGAAGGAAGGATATGAAATATATACCGGCAATGTTAATAAAAGGGTGTCTGAAGAAGAGAAATTTGTTAATACCGATTGTAGATTTAAATGCTGAAAGTCTCTTCTGATAGTTTTTGTCTGGAATGTAGCCATGTACGAAAATGAACCGTGGACATAAACTGTTCACACAAGAAGGGAATAGCGCCTTTGAAATGTGTCACTGTAGCATAACGCTGAAAATTAAATGGGTAGATCACGTAACTAATGAGGAAGTACTGAACAAAAAATTGGGAGAAAAGAAATGTGTGTCATAACTTGACTAAAAGGAGGAAGAGCTTGACAGGACATATTCTGAAACGTCGAGTAAAAACTAGTGAAGGAAACCAAGAGATGAATACGGTAACCAAGTATGTAAGTTGCAGTGGTTGTTCGAAGATGCAGACGCTTGCCCAAGATAGAGTACCGTGGAAACCCGCATCAAACGAGTTTTCGAACTGTAGACCGCAACAGCAACAATTTTGCCTATGCATTTACGTTCATACAGAACACCACAAGCCACCTTATGGTGGGCCGTACCATGCACCATTACCAGATATTTCATGTAATATTCCATTCGCAAACTGAGCTGGGGAAAAAAGACTATCAATGTGCCTCTGTACGAGCCCTAATTTATCTTGTCTTCTCGGTCCGTACGCGTAATGCACATTTGTGGCAGTAGAATCGTTCTCAGTCAGTTGTAAATGTCTGTTCTCTAAATTGTCTCGTAAGTGTTTGGTGAAACGAACGTCGTCTTCCCTTAGGAATTCCCATTGCGTTTACAAAACATCTTTGTAACACTTGCCAGTTGATCGAATCTACCGACAACAAATCTAGCAGCAAGGCTCTGGACTTCTTCGATGATTTCGTTTAATGCGACCAGCTGAGTTTCCCAAACACTCGAGCAATACTCAAGAACTGGTCACTCTTGTGTGCTACGCGCAGTCTCCTTTCTAGAAGAGCTACGCTTTCCTAATACTGTCTCAGTAAACAAAAGCCTTCCCTACTGCAGTCCTTAAATGCTTGTTATATTTCATTTCGCTTTGCAACAATTCGCCTACATATTTAATCCACGTGATTGTGTCAAGCAGGACAACTTAAATTCCAGTTTAATTTAATTGAATTTATTGCAAAGATTTTTAGACCTGTTATCTGGAAACTCTAACAGGTCGTACATATTCGTTAATCGTGGTGACATAAAACGTTTTAAGTTACGTAGGTAGTAGCAAATCATGTTGACAGCAATCTTCGGTGATACTAATTTAGAAATAAAGCTGGACATTTCAGTAATAATAATCAGTTTAAATAATCAACATAAAATAAAGGTTATTAACTGAGGATCCAAGTGAATGACTTCCATCTTATATTACAAGATACGTTACTAGCAGCCTCGGAAGAGCTTGAGGTTTTTCGATTAACTCCAACTTTACTTACTTCTAAACCTATTCTTGCTACACTATTCTATATCGCTAACAGTGGTATGTGTGTGTCTCGGCAGTCCTCGATTCTACGCATACGCGTGTGGGTGCCCTTTGCATTCTTTCTCTTCTTTCCTTTTTACTTTTCTGTTATTGTTTGCATATCGCAGTCTAACTGTCTGCAGTCCCTCTCTACCTGAAAAAAAAGAGACTCTCAGAACGACATGACCAGCTGAACCTTCCTCTCCACATTCACAGACTGATATGTTGCTACGTCCCAGTCGAAGCACATGGTTTAGGTATGGATCGCGACCTGTTAACAGCTGCATCATACCTCGAGTAGGCGCAGCGTCGCACAGTTTGAGCCTGTTCCTAGTGCTTGCTAATACGCTATAAACACGCCTTGCCGTACTGCTAGTGTCCCAGTCAGACTACCAATCATCTAAATTCTGGGCTCTTAAATGTCGTTTATTAATAACCTGTGCTCCGGTTCCAAATGGTTCAAATGGCTCTGTGCACTATGGGACTTAACATCTCAAATCATCAGTCCCCTAGAACTTAGAAACTACTTAAATCTAACTAACCTAAGGACATCACACACAACCATGCCCGATGCAGCATTCGAACCTGCGACCGTAACGGTCGCGTGGTTCCAGACTGATGCGCCTAGAACCGCTTGGCCACTATGTGTTCCTGTGATTTCATACACATGATCATATTTCTCACGGTCCGTCCAAAAGATTGCTGACCTGTAACGTAGTACGATATCCATCCGGCATATCCCGAGGATTACCAGTAAACCTTCGACCGGTACAAAAGCCCCCTGTGATCCTCAGAATACGCTCCGCTGAATCCGTCTCATATTGTTTTGTAGCTGCCTAATCTAAGACGAGGTGCCCAGCCGCAGGCAGCAAAGTTGACTATGGCGTTGAAGATAGCATCGTAGTATCATCGCACCACACGCAACGGTAATTTATCGTCAGCACTGCCGGCACGGACAATCTTGTGTATAATTATAGCCTCTTTCTGAGTAACAGATTTTACGTGTTATACAATGTTTCTTTTCTCGTTTAGAAGAGTGCCTAAATATTCATAAACAGTGTTGCCTTAAACAAATATTCCTTCAAACGTCAGGGAACGATTTCTGGCAAGAGAAAGCCTTCCTTTCTCAAACATGTATGTGGTTTTGTAAACACCTACACTTAGTTTGTTGCTGTTGCAACAATGCTGCATCCGAATAAGCACATGTTTCATCTTTTCCTCCAGTCTTCCCCTGGAGTATAGAAACAACTACTAGAATGTCATCTGGTTATGCAACAACAGCTACAATAACATATAACCTGCATAGTAGATGTAATATGGGTTCAGTACCAAGATCCCAGGACAGTGGACCACTTAAGGAGCCTTGAGGACAGCCTTGGTAACCTTTTTGATTACTTTTCTCTGCTCCGCAAGCCATGGACGCTACAGTAATTTAAAAAGCCCTTGTACACACATTTTCGGACCCTGAGAGCTATAAGGCATACGAACGTCGCAGGCCACCAAAGACTGTCGAATTCTCCTGTAGTGTCAGTCATTGGCGTGACTGCAAACATCGCTGTCGAATTTTCTACACTCTGAAGAAATCTATTAATCGCTTCATCTATAGACTTTTCTGAAGCCATGTTGACACTGGTTGAGACGCAAGAGCTCTCTACGCGCCTGCAACCGTTCACAGAGCAGACGTTGCTGAACTTTGGCCGAGAAGTTTAATAAGCAAACAGGTCCACAGCTTTTCGGTGATGCCGCTTTTTTAACGTTCCTTTTTCGTTCATTACTGGTTTAGCTGGTTTCCATATTTCCCGGATCCTACCTATTCGTAAAGCCTCGTATAGGAATGCTGTTAAATCTAGCACTATCTGTGGACCTACCATCGGCACGGCTTCAGAGTATACGCCATTCAGAACAGGTGCGTTTGCAGTTTTGAGCTTCTTAATTGCGACAGCAATTTCTTCTTGACCAGACCGTATCACCAACATCTGATTGTCATATTCGTTATTTGCTGCATTTATAAGTTGTGCGTGTATCTCAGCGTCTGTGTTATCGTCAGGAGGCAGGGCAGTTAGCACATGTTCTGGTGACTCTCTCCGTCCAGTCGTCATTGAGCTATCCACTTTACGAATTGCGGACATGATAGTAGTTCCCTTAACCTTTTCAGTCAACAATTTATTCAGTCTTTGGCAGATGTCAAATTGCAGGTGTATTCCTTCAGTTTCCTGAAGCAAAGTTTTGAAGCGCGTCTTAATAGCCCTGTATTCATGGAGCCTACTACTGCACTCCGATTGCCCTAGAGTATGTTCGTACTTCTTCTCGATCGTACCCTTCACCTCAGAGTGGAAAGTTCAAGGCTCTAAGGGATCGTAGTCTGATTGTTTACCTTTTTCCTAGGAATATAAATGTCCTGTGCTCTTTGCAAGAGTTCAGTTAGTAATTGAGCACCCAAATCTACATGAACCGTAAGCGATTCCATTCTAAATACTCCAAGGTAGACAACTAAGCCATCTAAATCAGATTTAGTGATGCCTAACTCAATTCTGCTTTCCTCAGCTTGTCTTCTGTATTATTGTCATTTCCCTCTTCGACGATAAATGTATTATGGCCACTGTATGTTAGGTACTGGAGCACTACTATTAACTATTAATTTTAGCTGCTGACATGCGGTTTGCTAAAGTGACATCTATGTTAGTAACTACACCAGCTTATTGTTCGAATGTACTCGGCTGGTCTTCCAGATTTAAAATAATGAGCTGTAGTTCCTGTATTGCTTCCATTAGTACATCCCCTCGTTCGTCAGTTTGCCTACTGTGCCACATAAATGATTATGCATCTGTTGTCACAAGGAGACACGCAACTTGTCTATATAGAGAAACTGCTCTGACTGTATAAGGTACGATAGGGTGAGAGTAAGGCATGCTTACTACAACCCACTTTGTCTGCAGTCCTTCACTTCTATTGTGACCCTGTGCTTGTCCAACAGCGTTGCCACCTTGGGTCACACTGTATATCCATTTGTAACGACCGTGGCAGTCATTCCCTCATTGTGGTCAGTACCTGTTACTATATCTGCACGAAAATGTGGGAGCTCATTCTTTCTACAGTATGGTTCTTGCAAACAAAACATATTAACACTCAGCTGGTCAGTTAGTTTTCGTATTTCAGTCATTGACAATTTACATCGAGCAGCATTTATCTGTACTATGTTTATCCTTTTACGTGTTTCGATTGCCAACAAAGCCCTTCGGAGAAAGAAGGCCTGATTCAAAGGTAAAGCGTCCAAACCCTTATATAAAATCCACGTATTAATGCTCAGTGTCGAATGGTACTTTTACTCTCTTGAACGCCTGTCGAAGGAGGCCACATAATTATTTAAACTCAATGCATATGTTATTTACTCTCAAAAGAATTCTGGTGTAGGATACGTAATAGTTTCTCCTTTCTGATGCCCACCTCTGAAAATATGTCTTAGAGCAACCTGTAACACACTGGGAGCCTCCAAACTACTTAATAAGACATTCATTTCTAAATTATTATCAGATTTGTACGTGTGTAATTGAAAATCATTTAAGTAGGACTCGAAATATTAGAAATACTTTTTTGTATTTCATAGGAGTACCTGATTTTCACTGCACTTTACTGTTTTCGATTGTTGTACTCGTTAGTGTTACTGCTAGAGACGCCTAGTGGAACAACTGCAGAACTGTTTTCTTGTTTTCTGGCGCAGAACGGTTGCGTGGGTTATAGGCAGACCAGGACTTTTTGCGCCGGATAGGGTGTGACCCATACAGGCGGAACGCCGTGACATGCCAGAGGTGCGTGAACTTCTGTGTATGACTAACTGCCCATTCTTCAGCAGAAACCGAAACCAGAAACGATAGTGATAGTGCACTTTGAGGTCTGGATTTACTTTGAGGTCTGGATTTAAGTCGACTTTCAATCGCACCCCAATAAGTTATTGGTTATAAGTGTAACATGGCGTTTCCAATCAATTTCTAGGACGTTATATAAAATGCCTAAGAAGACAAGTCATTGTAGAAAGACAGGAGATACTGGACTCATTTGATGAAAGAAGGCAATGTGAAAATGCAGCAGACGAAGCAGCAAACAGTAAACACATACTGTCTGCAAACCTCTATTTTTCTTTACTCCGCTGTAGTGGGGATCCAAAACACTCGGGCAGTATTCAGGAATTTGAGGCACTACTGTTCTATATACAGTCCTCTTTGTAGTTGAACTACACTTTCCTAAGACTCTCCCAGTAAGCCGAAGCCACTCCTGCTACTGTTCTCCTTTGCTCGTTTCACTTCATATCGCTTTACAGCTTTACGCCTAGAAATTAATCCCCCTGACTGTGTATACGATAATTACAGTATTGTTTTTTTTTTCCCTTTCATCTGCATTAAGATATATCTCTTTACATTTAGAGCAAGTTACCCTACATAACACTAAAAGGAAATTCTAAGCCATCGTATACCCATGTACAGTCACAAAACGACGATACAGTCCTCTTACCTCTTATACTAAAAGGTCACCTCAAGCCTTAGCAGACTTCTCCCCACCCTATCCGTTGTTGTCCACAAATCATTGCCTCACAGACGCTGCTTTATGACATGGTTTTTTGTCATCCTTACATAAACATTCATGGTCTCCATATGTTTCCCTACTGTAGACAGTACATTATGCTGTAAAATGTGTTATTCTTCAGCGTTCAAAGCTCAATAATTGCAACAATTGGAGCACACCGTAACCAAGGAAAACACCCCAATTCCGTGACACCACATCCTTAGTTCTTCATTTTCGGCGATATTCAGGGTGAGTCACTAATCATTGCCACCTAGAATAACTCCGAAAGTATGATGATAGCTGAGTTGACTGTGGGACAAAAGATGTATAGGACAACGGGGCCATAATATGACGTTGATTTTTTGAAGCTAGACGGGTTCGCGGCAGGGATAAAAAGGTCAACTTTGTTTCTTTACATAGGATGCTATAGTTTCGTACTTATTATCTGATAGTGGCTATCGAGACGAATCCAATGACATGTATCAGCGATAGCCGGCCGATGTGGCGTCGCGGTTCTAGGCGTTTCAGTCTGGAACCACGCGACCGCTTATGTCGTAGGTTCGAATCCTGCCTCGCGCATGGGTGTGTGTGAGGTCCTTAGGTTAGTTAGGTTTAAGTAGTTCTATGGTAAGAATGGAGGAGACATAACGAAATGCTTCAATTAAAAGTGGTGTAAGGGAGGTGATGCTGTCTTTCGCCCATACTACTCACTGTCTACATCGTAGAACCCATGACGAAAACGGAAGAAAGTTTCCAAAGTGTGCTCAAAATTCACAGTAAGAAATTACCACTGACACGATTCGCTGGTGCCATTGCTATCGTTGGTTGAAATGAATTACAGGATCTATTGAATGAAATGAATAGTGTTATGAGTACAGAATAAGTACTGAGAGTAAACCGAAGAGAGACGAATATAATTAGAAGTAGAAGACAAACAGAAGAGCGATAAAACATCACAACTTGGGATCAAGAAGTACACGCAGTTAAGGAACTTTGTTATCTTGGAAGCAAAACGACCCATCAACCCATCTTGGACGAGGCAGGAAGGACATATAAAGCAGAGTAGCACAGGAAAAGGAGGCGTCCCCGGACAAAAGAAATCAACTGGTAACAAACGTATGTCGTAATTTGAGTACGAAATTAATGAGGATGTACGTTTGTAGCACCACATGGTACAGAAGTGAATTGTTTCCTGTGAGGAAACCGAAAACGAAGAGAATCCAAGTGTTCGCGACGTGTGCGATAGAAGAATGTTGGAAAGTAGGTGGACAGATAAGGAATGAGGAAATTCACATCTACATCTACATCTACGGCATTACTCTGCTATTCACAATAAAGTGCTTGGCAGAGGGTTCAGTGAACCACCCTCAGGCTGTCTCTACACTGTTCCACTCCCGAGCGGCACTCGGGAAAAACGAGCACTTAAATTTTTCTGTGCGAGCCATGATTTCTCTTGTTTTATCGTCATGATCATTTGTCCCTATGTAAGTTAGCGCCAACAGAATGTTTTCGCAATCGGTGCAGAAAACTGGTGATTGAAATTTCATGAGGAGATCCCGTCGCAACGATGAATGCCTTTGTTTTAGTGATTTTCATCTCAATTCACGTATCATGTCTGAGACACTATCTCCCCTATTTCGCTATAATACAAAACGAGCTGCCCTTCTTTGTACTTTTCCGATGTCATCCGTCAGTCCCACTTGATGCGGATGCCACACCGCACAGCAATACTCCAGAATATGGCGGACAAGCGTGATGTAAGCAATCTCTTCAGTACACCTTTTGCACCTTCCACGTGTTCTGCCAATGAATCGCAGTCTTTGGTTTGATCTACCCACAATATTATCTATGTGATCGTTCCAATTTAGGTTATTTGTAATTGCAGGTCCTAAGTATTTAGTTGAATTTACAACCTTCAGATTCGTGTGACTTACAGCGTAATCGAAATTTAGCTGATCTCTTCTTTCAGTACTCATGTGAATAACTTCACACTTTTCTTTATTCAGGGTCACTTTTCGCACCATACAGATATCTTATCTAAATCATTTTGCAAGTCACTTTGATCATCTGATAACTTTACAAGAGGTAAATGACAGCATCAACTGCAAACAGTCTAAGTAGGCTACTGAAATTGTCTCCTATGCGGTTAATATAGATCAGGAACAATAGAGGGCCTATAACACTTCCTTGTGGAACGCCGGATATTACTTCTGTTTTACTCGATGACTTTCCGTCTATTACTACGAACAGTGACCTTTCTGACAGGAAATTACGAATTCAGGCGCACAACTGAGGCGATACTCCGTAGGCAAGCAGTTTGGTTAGAAGACGCTTGTGAGGAACCGTGTCGAAAGCCTTCTGGAAATCTAAAAGTATGGAACCAATTGACATCCCCTATCGATAGCACTTATTGCTTCATGAGTGTAAAGAGCTAGTAGTGTTTCACAAGAACGATATTTTCGGAATCCATGCTGACTATGTGTCAATAAATCGTTTTCTTCGAGGTACTTCATAATGTTCGAATACAGTATATGTTCCAAAACCCTACTCCAAATCGACGTTAGTGATATATGCCTGTAATTCAGCGGATTACTCCTACTTCCCTTTTTGGGTATTGGTGTGACTTGAGGAATTTTCCAGTCTTTAGGTACGGATCTTCCTGTGAGCGAGTGGTTGTATGTAATTGCTACATATGGTGCTATTTTATCAGCATACTCTGAGAGGAACCTGACTGGTATACAATCTGGACCGAAGGGCTTGCCTTTATTAAGTGATTTAAGCTGCTTTGTTTCACCGAGGATATCTACTTCTGTGTTTCTCATCTTGTCAGTTGCTCTTGATTGGAAATCAGGAATATTTACTTCGTCTTCTTTAGTGAAGGAGTTTCGGAAAACCGTATTTATTAACTCTGCTTTAGTGGCACTATCATCACTGACTTCACCGTTGTTATCGCGCAGTGAAGGTATTGATTGCGTCTTGCCACTGGTGTTCTTTATGTATGACCAGAATCTCTTTGCGTTTTCTGCCAGATTTCGAGACATAATTTCGTTGTGGAAATTATTAAAAGCATCTCGCATTGAAGTAGGCGCCATATTTCGAACTTCTCTAAACCTTTACCAATCTTTCCTTGAAAGTCAGCTGCTCGGTGCCGGCGGATAAATGCGATACTGCAGTGCTTGGGTAATCCCCAATTACGATGCAAAGTTCCTTCGGACAAGGACGCATCCGTGTCCGAAGATACTCGAACTGCAGCGACTACTGCCGTTATACAATACACGAAATACATTTGCAGTATAATCTCGGCAAAAAATAGGTTCAATGGCTGTCTGGACGTCAAGATGTACTCACATCAAATACTCGTTTCCTTATTGAAGCATTACAATGTATTACAACCATGTAACCATGATTCCTCAATCGGAACAGCATTACGACCTAATATAGGAAGAACGTAACGGCCTGCTGGTAATAAGCTCCTGATTCGGCTACATACCTAGCTGTAATAGAAATAATCAAAGTAGATTCATGGCACGATAGACAGAAGATATATACTTGCATAGCTCTGAGCCCAGGTGATCCCATCGTTTGACAGAACTTTACGAACCACGAAATTGTCAGCGGAATTTGAGGGAAACTTTAACGTCTACATCTGCGCTTAAGCTACATTATATTGTGTGGCAGAGGGTAGTTGTGGTATATACATAACTTTCTAATAATCCTACCTGATAATGGTCCGACTGATGAACAATACTCAAGAAATGCCGAACGAGTCATTTGAAAACCACTTCTCTTGTGTATGAGGTAATTCCCTTCAGATTGTTCCAGGATATCATAGATACTCCTCTGCTTCTCTATGACAATCTTTTAATTGGTCTTGCCTCTTTAGTCCATATATGACAGCAATTCTGAGGTATTTTCCGGTTGTTATTGTATCCAATGTTTTATTGCCAAACTCATAACCTATCCACGTGCAGGACATTACGTTTATTTACTTGCAGTGTCAACTAGACCAATCGTGAACTGTTTGGATGTCTTCCCGCATTTCGATACGGTTGTCTGTTGTTGCAACCTTCCTGTAGACAACAGCTTCGTCTGACAACCGCCCCGGACAGCTTACGACGTTATCCTCTACGTCATTTACGTACAGAGTATTGCAAACAATAATAGCCCTGTAGAGCTCCCCTGGGCTACATCTATCGATTTTTTCCCTTTAAGTTACAACTCTTATTACTGTTTGCTAGAACGTCCTGAAACCAGCCATTTGATCTGCTACTCGATAAGCTTTTATCAATGGCGTTTCGCGCAGATTTTTCTAGGGGTTCACTGGAAGGTTGTCTACAAAGTTTCAAATGACTAACACACATGGCTTAATAATAGTAAAAAAGAACTACTCTACGGGAATACATTTACTTTACGATTGACTTTGTCTCTAATAATCCATTCTCCGCTCATTAAGATCAGAGATTCTGTCAGTGAAACATTCATTCAATTCATTTAATTCTACAATGCTGTTGACAATGTCCTTCCCAATTGAGAGCGCTGCTACTGCTCTTAGCAGCTGCTGACTCACAGCACGAAGCAGAAAACCTTCAGGTCCGCGTCAGACGATGTCTCCGGTATGGTAACAGTCACCTTCAGGAGTTTCTTTGTCTGACTACAATATTTCTGCAAATCATTTAAGAATAAGGATTCCAGAAATTTCTAAACTCATTCCTCGTGTTTGATATCAGAACTTTTGTTCTCAGTTTATTGCCTTCAAGGATGGGATTTATTTTGTAAGACGCCTGTAGAAATGTTTGCAGAAAGTGACCTGCATACAACACACACTTTTCGGAATTAAATAAATTTGCAGCTACGACATATCTGGTAAATTAAAAGCTTTCAGCAACTTGAGCGACAATGTTATCCCAAACATCTTTCGTGAAAGCCGTTACTTAACTCATTTTCCTGTCCACATCTCTGTGCAAGCTGCAGCAGCTCTCTGCATGTGCAAATCATGTCAGATACGTTAGCTCGATAATATTTCTGCAGTCTTCTACCCCTTGTTGTACACACAGTGGCTCAACTATTCATTTTTGTAATTGGCTGTACAATGGTGCATGATTGTAAATACGGACAACCAAAATGGAAATGCTGGTGCCTTCATTTCAGACGTTGCACTGTTGCTGAAATAATTATGGTGGTTTGTCGAGATGGAATCTCAGTTTTCTCCAGGCATTCTACAAGTCACTATTTTCATACACAACTTGCACAGTCCTTGATTTAAAATTCCACCTTGAGTAGAAAACATGGCAGACTTTCTTACTCAGTATATCAATTACACACTGTGAAGAATGTAGGAAAAACTAAGAATCTCACTAAAGTCAACGAAATATCTTCTAACGTCCCTATTTGGCTCTCTGCATAGGTTAAAATCAGATCCTGCGTTTCGGCATAAAAGTGAACTACATAGGCATGTTTAAAATGTTTATTCAGAAGAGTCTGTGCCCCTGAAAGACGACCACTCATGACACCTGTGCAATTGTAGCTCTGAGAAATAACTATACTCTGATTTCTCTAAGCGATTATCCTAAAGTTTTTGAACTCTGTTCGCGAGGTGTCTTGAATGTCAAAGACCTTGCTACAGATATCACGTTAGAGGACACATATCTGACTATTATGATAAAAAGTGAAATTGTTGAAATCTCACGGTCGTACCTGCGCTAACTGGTACAGAATCAATGACAGCAATTTTCTTTTTTGCTCTGACATAGTAAACATCCATTATACAAGAAAGAATAAAATTTTGAATATGTTTACATGTGCCTTTGAAAACAGCAGCCTTCTAAAGACGATCGTTACTTACAGTATCAGGTCCAGCAGTGAAACCTAAATGAAATCTAGAAGACGTTGGGAAATTCCTGGATTTGATGAGTTGCTGCATCCATAATTTCCAAGAAGTGCAAGATCAGAAACACAATAAACTACAACAGATCACAGAGTGTGTAACGATATTGGCGAATCTGATCATTGTGCCTAGAACCTGTGTATCGGGAGAATGACTGATGCATGCACAGTGACAGATGGTCTGGAAGCGGGTTCATTCGGGTCCGAAGTTCCCATTTACATCCAACAGAGAACAGTAGTGCACAGACACATTCAAGAAACAGGTCAAGAGCACGTTTTTGCGAATTATTCTGTTTATTTCATGAAGCCCTTTTGTTTATTTATCTCTTTACAGTTTTGTATATGCTTTTAGTAGTGTCAGCGATGCGCGAATGTGGTCTAAAGTAAACATGTAGATCACTGCTCTACTAAAGGACGTTGTACGATGGGGAATTTTTTAACATAATATGGCAAGTAAGTTTATGGTAAAAGGAAAGCTAATTCGAGTGCAAATGAAAATAGTTAATAACTTAAAGTATAAACAAAATATCAGAGAGCTAAATATTTATTTCGGGAAAAAATACAGTTCGAAAGCATGTTATTTGTTTATTGGTTGGTCATGAAAAGCGCGGACTAACAAGAGAGAATAATGTTTTTCTATTGGCCTTAAAGAAAACTGACCAATCAGAACAGAGTATTCTTCGATCCTCATTTCTCTTGGAGATACAGAAAGCTTTCAGCAGTCTAGAGTACTCGTAGCACAACCTTTCAATGATACGGTCGTGTGTAGTAAGAGCTCCGAAGGAAGTTATAACTTGCCGGTTATCGTTGTGCTACACACCTCAAAAGTGCTTTAAGGTGAAGGCAATGTGCTTTTTTGAATGTACTGATTTTTAAGCAATTTACTGTATGAGAAAAGAGAGTAATTCCTCCTGGCATATCGAGCAGATTGGTGACTAAAAACTTGCGTGCATTAGACACCGAAAACTTAATAGCATGGCGAGCATTTTCATTTAAGAACAATACGTGCTTAGTGCTTAGTAGATTTCATGAAACACGTTAAGATAAAGTTGCTAACGTGAATGAAAGTATTTTACGCATACTGTGTTAAGATTAGCACGGTCTTAGAAGTGTACGTGTACAATATCAATGTTAAGAATAGAGCAAAGTTTTGCCAGTACTTCCACCTTTCACTCGAAATTAAGACCTTTTCTCTTTCTTGATATAGTTACGTAGTATGCTGCCCGGTGCAAATTGAAATACCGTAGGATTCTGCTCGGCTTTCACACCGCCGATCTGCTGCAGCGAGTTCACTGGTAGCTGCAGATAAAGAACGGAAGGAGCAGCGAAGCCGCAGTGTCTTCCCACTGGCTGCCTATAAGCTCTATCTAGTTGTTGTGTAAAACCGCTTTCCCTAAAATATTGTGATCTGGACAAATCCGTCTTTTTTTTTTGTCTTCTGTGACAAATGTCTGAAATCATCAACACCAAATAACTAAGTACTTTTCTGTCATAGAGGCAGAAGAATGGATGATTTTAAATTTAAAATTTTTATGTTCTGTAGTATTCTGTCAGATGTATATTTCTGTGGGATCCACTGCTCCACTTGCCACAAGACGAACCGACACTTGCTCGTACTTTGTTCACTAAACGAGAGTGCGACAGGGCGAAGTGAAGGAAAACAGCATTAATCTGGGTCTCGTTCTCTTTTGCTGTATCTCTTATTGACGATGATATTGAACTGAATGTCTCTGGATGTCTGTTTGTGCAATCCGTAATGATTTTTGTAGAAAATCTTCCTCGATCTCGAAGAAGGTCGTAATGCGTCATCATAAAACATATTCCACATTTCCAGATCCGAACGGATTCAGTGATATAGGCCAATAACTATGTGTGTTTGTTGAAAACGCTGTTGACCTGCCCTTTTTTCCAGCCGCTTAGGGCCTTTCGTTGGGCAACTAACTACGAGAAGTTGCTGTTCAAAGAGGAGCTATGACCGGTACTCCATTCATCGGCTGCGTATATTCCTGTGTGTGATTTCTGTTCTAAAGGTACTAAAAATTTGCGTACAGTAAACGTATCCCATGGGTCACCACATGTAAGTTCTCATAGCTCTGCGTGGTAGTAAGGAACTGGTGCGATTGATAATGGGCATTAATGTTAGACTGGAAAAGTTAATTTGAGCTATTGCTTCTTGGATTATTCACTTGTTAGTAAGTTGGCCACACCAGGGATCGTTTCAAAAACAACAGCATTTTGCAAAAAAAAGAGGCTCTGAGCACTATGGGACTTAACTTCTGCGGTTATCAGTGCCCTAGATCACACATCCATGCCCGAGGCAGGATTCTAACCTGCGACCATAGCGGTAGCGCGGTTCGAGACTGTAGCTAAAAGAACCGCTCGGCCACCCCAGCCGGCAGAATTTTGCACAAAAGCAACAAAATTCAGAGCTTAGCGCTGTGCGGTGAATAGAGGAACGAGTTTATTGGTATAGAGCATTCCGAAAACATACACCCAAAGCGAAAATATGGGAACGGCAAAACTGCATGCGTCTCGGAGGGACATATATTCCTCATCAGATGCCTCCCGTATTACGAGCATGGAGATGTCTACCGCCAACAGGATGAAACGGAAAAGTGTATCAACTGCAGAGGCTGATGGTTGTTTCAGTAGACAACATTCTGTCGGCACGATACAATCGTCAGTCACTGCAGTGCAGAACTGCAGTACTATGGCGTTAATTCAACGAGTAAAATAAACTGACTTGGGAAAGACAGAAAGCAAATGATGTGACAAAACAGTAATTGTCTCGACCTGAAACTACGATATCACCTGTTGGGTTTGAACTGTGACGTATTGGTGTTGTGGCGGGTGACGTCACACGTGTGCGGAGCGTTGGTTTGTTTTCGTTAGGGACGTTTGTATTGTCACCTTATGCTGTGTTTGTAGTCTATATTGGATATATACATAGTGGTGCAAATTTTGATGGAATGAGCATGTTACTGGATCAACCAGTTTAGTTACTTAAGAGAAAGATGAGTTTACGGTGTTCTCCGCTTACGCTCCTAATCAACTAGAGTTTAAACGTTATCTTTGGTTGTCTTGGTAACGTGAGTACACAGTGATTACAACTTATGTGAACTTCGGCACATATTTTTTTCAAAGGTGAGCCAACCTGTATTGTAATGAAATTAATAACTTAGCGAATACTAATAGTAATATTACTGAAATAAGGAACGCTGATAGGTCGACAATAAAGAAAAACGAATGTCTTCAGAAGGTTATGGTAAATGAAGACTGGTTATTCTAACGTAAAGTGTGAAGAACGTGATGTTAGTAATTGAAAGCAATGTACAAAGATGTAGCAGAATTAGTTGAGTTGGGTTGCCTACAGAATGAAGGCGCCAGATACAGTTTAGCACGTAACAACTCACACAAAAAGTATTTACGAGTAATTTCAGGGATTTTGCAATTTTCTGTTGAGCTGTATTGGTGAATACATGTTACTGCATTTTATCCACCTCGCAATTTAAACCTTTCTGTATCGATACTGGAGTATTCGTTGTTGTTACCATATTTCGTTAACTTTCGCGATATTTGCTACCTGTACTGGTATTACTTTTTCGCTTTCTATACTGATATTTCTTTTTGTTTTCTGTATTGGTGTCTGGCTTTTAAGTTAGTTCATATATTAATACAGTGATAATTTCGATACCAGTTGAATTTATCTAATCTGATGCTTTAGTTTTGCATTTTCGATGCAGACCTCTGCATGCTATTCTTCATCGTATTCTTCCGGTTGTTTTGTTTTGTATACGCCAGTATTTTTGGGGCTCTGTGGGTTTTACTTGAGAATATAACTCCCCAGATCCCCCTTAAGGCCCAATATTTATTATTTCGAATTTTTAAGTTTCTGAATTGATTTTTATATTTTGGTTTTATAGGAACAGTTGAATATGACGTCCTAATCGCCATTTTTAAATCAAAGTTGTGTTTCATCTTGAGGCTAGTGATGATGTTATTTATCAAAGTGGACGAGTGTTATCGAAGGCTCTCGTCTTCCCCAATAATTCACCATACTTGAGACACAGTGCCATAACCCCGGCCGCGAGAGTTCGCCCCTGTTTGGTATTAGGAGGGGAGGGGCGCACACAGAGCCGGCTGTCACCTCCACATGAAATCACGCCGGCCACATCTGTTATTCAGTTTAATAAAGACGTAATGCGTTTTTACGTCGCGGGCTGACAGTTATTGGACGGGTGAAGTAATTACATCGGTTAAACGCTCGAGCGATGTGATGTGGTGCTGAAACGACATAACAGCACAAGTTTTCACCCCAGATGTTAGCATTCCCGTTATACAATAGTAGGCAAGCATAAGTTCTCTACATTCTGTAATTTCCTGCAGGCGATATTATCGAGTGCGCTGCTGCCAAGGCACCCATGTTGATTAGTTTGATTCTGTTTAGAGCGAAGATAACAGAATAACTTGTAGTAGTGAATCCTGTGGTAGGTGTTCTATAGATGAGCAGGATGAAGCCAGAGCATTGTCGACTTGGACTACTCTTACATGGGCTGAGTTACTTACGAGAGTGTATACTGTGGAAAGTCATTTAGACTTCTTATGGGAATTTTGTGGATTGTCACCGGGAGACGTGTGTGGAACTCTTTTAAAAACGACCAACGTTTATTTCCCGTTTTAATAATAGGACTATTCTACGAAATGTACGAAACTAGTACGATCAGGAAAAACACGTAGTTCATGAGATGCCAACTGATGATACATCAGGGTATTATTTTGGTCCCGTCCTGGGTTAAAGAACACACGCTACTAGTCACTGTTATAGAAAGTTATTTAAGTACAATTACTGTTGGCGATTACTTTGATTTTGCAGTGTTATGTGTTATTTGATTGTTGTGAATTTTACAAAATGCAGTAGCTTTGTTTTCACAGTTTGGCTTAGGAGGCCAAAAGTTTCCTTGTGAGACGCTCACAGTTCCTCTGAGAGATAGCTACAGAGTATCCGACAATCGCAGAGGAGGAGTGCTCCAAGCAGCAACTGATATGGAAATTATTGTATAGTGCGAAATACTTTCACACTCGACAGCAAGGCCGGCCGGGGTGGCCGAGCGGTTCTAGGCGCTACAGTTGGAACCGCGCGACCGCTACGGTCGCAGATTCAAATCCTGCCTCGGGCATGGATGTGTGTGATGTCCTTAGGTTAGATAGGTTTAAGTAGTTCTAAGTTCCAGGGGACTGATGACCATAGCAGTTAAGTCCTATAGTGCTCAGAGCCATTTGAACCATTTTTTTCGACATCAAGACGTCTCAACATTCCATTTATTGTGATGGAAACAGGAACTATTTGCAGGAAAAGTAATTATATATGACCTAGTTAACGAATAATAACTTACTACGCGTACATAGTGTTGTTAAATAAAAGTGCAACAGTATTCGTCACATGGGACCATTTCAGATTCTAGAAAAATAATACAAATAAGTGTAACCATTCTGAAACTAAGACCGTATTTGAGCCCATAAATCCAACAAAGAAAGGTTCTTAAGCAGCACTGGAGCGTTCTCATATAACGAGTTCTGACAGCTGCCATCTAACAACTTTGTGTCGAATTCACCTGGAACACCGCAAAAAGGGTAAAGTATCGTTATATGAATAACTACACCAGCAACACAGATGTTCAAAAACTTTCACTAATTAGTAATTACATTCAGGAGATTTATCGATTTGCCTTGTGTTATTCCCCACTCATGAGTGAACCATAACTTTGGTTTTATTTCAGATACTTCACTGCACATTCAAATGGCCGTAGTAACACTCTCATAGAATTTAAACTTTCGCTTAAGTTTTCTTCAGATTTCATTTTTATTTCGTTTCATTATCCTTCAGTTAATGTAAATCAACCGTTCACAAATTTAGCTAACTCTTACATATGAGATACCTATTTTCGTCCATCCATTTAACAAATGGGTCGTCCAGTACCTTTAAATTGTATGGCTTTGTGCGCTGTGTTATATTAACGTCACCAGTTTCCACTTTTGATGTAACAGATCAGAGTGCTCCCAATAAGTTTGTCTACTCCCATGTAATGTTAGCAAACAGGGGAGATCGGTGAAGTTTTACTCCTAGCGGACCTGAATAAGCTAAATTGCATCAGCTTAATTGTTGTGGTGGCAATATATTTAGAAAATGCGTTTAAATGGTACATACCAGCAATCTACTGAACGAAATCACAAGAATAAACAAATTCAGGAGGTGTGTAGCTAACTTTTTCGTAACTATTAGGAAGAGAGTTATTGAAATGTACAAGTCACAGTGCTGTTCAAGGTAGAATAAAAGTGTGTGGACTTGGAGACGATGTATGCTTGTATTCAGCAGTTGACGGTTTTGCTATCACATTATTCTGGAAAAAAAGAAATTACGGTCTGGCAGACGTTAAGCACAATGTAACCAAGAACATTCTGAAAGTTATTTAGAAAACTGTGACGAATACAATTCACATTACTATTCCATTATCGTACTGCATAACACCGAGACATCTTAAAAAGAAAAATTATTTGTTTCGCCTTATTTTGTTTCCATATCTGTAAACTATCAAGTGCAGTACCGAACTACCGATTAATTTTATTTAAGGCACCTTATCCTAGTCTTTTGTTCTGTAGGCCGCGAGTTGTTACCTGCCATTTCCATTTTTTATGTATTTCATCTACTGTTAGCAGCTAACATGAACTACATTGCGTTTTATCATAGAGACTAGAAAATACTCCTTGTTTTATAACTGAATTTACATGTGTGTACCAAACTTTTTCGCCTAAAGGTACTAGGCATTTCAGAAGTCTAAAATATACAATATATTTCTAATCAGTTATTATCTACGCATAATGTAAGCTGCAACTGACTAAAAATGGTCCAAATATTAACAATGTTATCATGAAATCATTACTGGGTTTAAGTCACACATCCTGATTTCGTTATATTTACCATGCAACAAACATTCTCTGTATCACTTTTGCTTCTTTTGTGACTGCGTTATTATTTCACACAAGTTGTAATATTAGTAATTTTCGCCTCACAGACATTAATATACGCTCAACAGTAAACGCCTGATGGCCTAAAGTTATCGAAAAATTGTAAAGTAAAAGAAATGAATCATCGCATAGCAGCGACAGAATCTATTATTCTTTATCTTTGCCCTTCTTGCGCGGTGCCAGTAAATCTCGATGTACATGTATCGATTAATGGTATAAAAAAGAATTCTGTTGTTTAAAGACAAATGAGGCTTTTGGCGCCTCACCTTTTTACTGTTTGTGTTCCATGAGAGGCGGACGCGGACTTGCTGCGTTCCGCAACTGTATTTTATATTTTATGTGAAAATATTTAGTGAATATGCTAATTGTTATTTTTTCCAATCAGAAAACATGTAGTTTCTTGTAACTGATATCGAACAGACAGAATCAAGAGGACATTTTGACTGTTATGTATAAAGTATTTAACCACAATGGTCATCTATTGTAATTTAATATGAAAAGGTACGTAGCATTAAAAAAAACGTGTGTTAAAGATAAGTGTGCTTATTTTCGTAAATTAACCTTGATGAGTCCATCTCCTTATTTACTTAACTGTTAATTATTTTGTGTTACTTCATCATCAGAAATTACGATCACGCTGATGGGCCGAACGCAGCATGAGGCAGAAGGAACATTATCGTTTTCCTATTATTTCTGAACCAACTTTTTTTAATTGTGTAGTGTTGCATTTCTTTTAAAGTCTATAAATCTTCTGGTCCCTTAGTGTTGATCCGGGTATGACTACATCGCGACTATAAAAATGCACAGAAATGATAATGTTTCTTCCGAGCGATCTCAAATATATATATATATATATATCAATATGCTGCTCTTATTCAGCTATTTAATGGTCAACGTATGTTATTATAATAGCGTAATAAATCCCTGATTCTGTTGCCAAGTGGCCCACCAAAATATTCACTTTTTCGACATAAAAAAAAAGTAACAATTCTTTTTATTTTTGTCCCCCAAGAGCAACGCTACACTTGGCGCCCGAACAGGGACTTGATCAAAAAATCATTTCATGTATGTGTTTAAAAAATTTTCTTTGCTTGTTCTAATAACTGTTTCATTTTTTCATGTGGATACAATTCAACCGAGAAAGAGAAGTGGGAAAACCTTTTAATTAATTCAGAAGAACCATTGATGAAATTACCAAAAAAACGCGAGTATCCAGCTGTATCATTATCAAGACAGCCATAGTAAGTCAAATTTTTATACGCAGTAGCCAAGCTTTCGTAGTGACGTAGCATCTTTCGAGTTGATCAGAACGTAAACCTGTCTTTCCTTGCCTTGAAACAGCTTTATTTCAATTTGTCCATAGTCCATTCTTATGTAGTTAAATTCAGTGAAAGTGTACCATTGTTGTCAGTGCATAAAAAAAAATTACGATATGGCGGATAACTACGCTCAAAACTGGTAAAACGTGTGATATTTCATTTGTTTGTAATTAGTAGGAACCATCTTGTCTTCTTGGCGTAAATGAACGTCAGCTGTTACCCAGAGTTAAAAATTTTATCTTAGGTCCCAGTAAGCCATAGCACTACGTCACAGACAAACGACTGACGGCAGTGACAAACAATATCTGTAGCATTTTGACGTTTGACAAATAATTCATGAACATGGCTGACGGTAAACAGCGGACACAAACAAAACCAGACGACAGCGGTGATGCGAATGGACCTCACTATCCATTACGATCACGCGCGATAGGTACACGAGCGGAGGCAGAAGCAGCCTCGACCGAAGTTTTAGAAGCTGGTCCTAGTGTGCAAACTATTCCCGCTTTTGAAAAAAATGACTTGGCTGCAATGATCGAAGCAATAATGGAACGCAAGTTCGAAAGTCAAAGACAGAGAGAGGCGCAAAGACAGGAACGTGAAAAGCAGGAAAAATTAGATGAAAAGGCCCGCGAAGAAAAAGAGAAGGCCGAAAGACGGCATAATAAAAATCAGGTCCTTACAAATCTGTGCAACTCAGTAAAAGAAGACATAAATTCAGTAAAAACAGAAATAAATTCGGTAAAAACAGACATAAATTCAGTAAAAACAGATCTGCAAACGGAGATAAATGACCTAAATACACGGTTAAATTCGGTAAAGGCCGAACTAAAGGCAGACATAACAGCTGATTTAAATACCCTGTTGGGTAATGTCCAAAGCCAAATCAGCAGTCAGATCACGATCATGAGGCTAGAAATTGACACACAAGTAGAGTCAAAAATAGAAGATATTTCAAAACGGTTAGATGAAAAAATCGAAGCAGCCAAGGGGGAGATAAATTCAAAAGTGATAGAATATCAAAAACAAGCTGCGACCTTAAAAGAAGATTATACTGCAATCTCTGATGAGGTCAAAGGAGTTAAAACCGCAGTAGACACGATCGAGAATGTTGTTGATGATCTTTCGAAACAGATTGAGACTCTTAATGTAGAGGACCAAATAAAGAATACTGTTAAGGCACATGCTGAAGCATTGTCCGACCACTACCAACAGTGGATTAGAAACAAAGACGGATTCATAGAAGACAAGGTCAAGAACGAACTCAGGGAAACTGTCAAAAACGTGACCTTTGAAATATTGGCAGCCCCTGGAAAAACAGGAGACACGGTGATGTCAGAATTAGGCCAGATAAGACGAGCGTTAGCTCAAGATTTACCTGAATGGCGTCAACAGATAGTTGATGAAGTTCGTACACTAAAATGTCAAGTTGAAAATTCCCCACCTCCCGTGTCAGGAAACTGGAATAATTCACCACGAAGTAATGAACAACAGCAGGTACATTACCGTTCACCATTTGTTAACGCTCAAACTCATAGTTCTATAGAAGCACAAGTTAACCAGAGTACCAGCCCACCCACTTTTGTCAGTTTGATGCAGGAGGAAAGCGTGATCAAACATCGTATTTTTCCGACCTTT
This sequence comes from Schistocerca americana, assembly GCF_021461395.2. Taxonomy (NCBI): domain Eukaryota; kingdom Metazoa; phylum Arthropoda; class Insecta; order Orthoptera; family Acrididae; genus Schistocerca; species Schistocerca americana. Next base: position 546,573,979 of record NC_060124.1, on the reverse strand, counting down.
CACCCACAGAAAAGAGAAATTCATCCTATAGTGTTCCTCCGAAATTTTTCAGGAATTTTCCCGAGTAGCTGGAGTGACCGCCAGCGAATTCAATTTGTTAGTGGATTTATCGTAGGCGATGCTGCCTTATGGGGAACCGAAATGGTCGACTCTTGTAAAAGTTACAAAGAGTTTGAACAGATGTTTTTAGCTAAATTCTGGAGTTCTGGTGTGCAGCAGCGCCTGAGAAAAGAGGTTTACAACGCCGAAGTGTTTAACAGTAAGCGCGGTAGTTTGAGAAGATATTTTGAAAAGTATTTAGCGAAAATCAAGTTCTGGGATTCGCCGATCACCGCCAAAGACGTTATTATGATTCTAAAAACTAAGCTACCGATTGCGATCAGAGAAAAGTTAGTAAACGTGTCTGAGGACGATACGGACACTTTCCTATCTGTGTTAGACTCGTTAGATCTGATTTACGAGGACGCTAGAGTTGATGTTGGCAACGCCCACTTCAGTGCAGGCGGCCAGCACAATACAGAATACGTAGGCAACAATGGTGGCCGAGCGAAAGCGCGTCACAGCGACAGCCAGTACCAACCCCACAACGGTTTCAAAAATAAACACACTACGTACTCCAACAGCAAATACAAAAATAAGTACAATAACGGCCAGAGATACAATCCAATATATAATTCGTCACCACCTCAGTACGAAAATACACATTATAGCACACAGCCCCAGCAATATGGAAACACGCAACCGATCAACGGTAATTATCAAAACGATCAGTCTTACGATTCAAATCGTCAGTGGAAAAGAAATAAATGGCATAATCAAGGTGGAGACCAATGTACACCTTTCAGTAACGGTTACAATCAACACAAGCCACAGCAAAATACCTTTCAGCCACAAAATATACACTTCACGCAACAAGCGAACGGACCTTCGGGAACTCTGAAGCCTAAACGCCCGCATAATACGCAAATTTATTATGCGCAAGCGAATACGCCAGGACAACAAGATCCGTTTCCAACCGAGTTCGTACCACAAAACCAACACCAGTTCCAGACGGAAGAAACATTAAGAAATATAAATCAGCAGGAAAGTAAGCGTCGAGCGGAAAATTAAAAGCAGCACCTTTGAGCCTCCTAGAGGATGCTGCAGGTTTGAATGGGGGCACCCTGTCCGTTAGTCCACATGAAATTAAAGCAATTAGGTATGACAAAGAGACAAACTTACGGGATGATCTAGTAGCAGACACTGAGACGAAAGACAATGATGACGTATGGGACGAACAAGTTCAAGCTTCCATAAGGGTATCAATTGCCAACATACCTGTAACAGCTATTGTAGATACAGGAGCTAATATAAATGTCTTATCTTTATGTTTATTTAAGCAAATATCCTCTGTATGCAAAGTTTTATCACTTCCAATTCAAGGTTGCACCATATCGGGAGCAATTGGTCCACTAACACAACGTGTAAATCTTCAGACTCAGCTTCAAATCCAGATAGAGTCTATTTCAGTAACGTGCATTTTTCTTATTGTTAAAAACCTATCAGTGCCATGTATCCTGAGTATGGAATTCTTGAGGCAGACGAAAGCTAAAATTGACATCGAGTGTGGAATCTGTACTCTAGTAGCGAGCCAGCAACAAGTAACTGTAAATTTGTTAAGAAGTAAGGTGAAGACAAACTTTGGGGTGCTTCAAACAGCAGTACGGCCATGGACTAAAAGACAACAGTACAGTCAGACAGAAGACATGACAGATCTTGAAAGTGTTAATGACGATGAGTATAAAGACCTAATTCCCGGTCAGAATGAATTATACGGTAAAGCTAGTGAGTCCATTGAATTATCCAAACAACAGAAGAATGAGCTTTACAATTTGTTAACAGATTACGTTCAAGTATTTTCTAAGAAACCTGGACTAATAAAAGGCTTTGAATATCGAATGGATGTCCTGCCCCATTCAACCTACTGTAGAACAAGCTATTCCATTCCATATGCGAGACGCGAAGCTGTCAAGTGCGGGATCAGGAAAATGTTACGCTGGAATGTGATAGAAGTATCTCATTCACCCTATTCGAGTCCTTTATTGTCTGTGCTAAAATCAGATGGTAGCGTAAGGCTAGTCCTAGATGCAACGTTAATCAATAAAATTATAGTACCCATAAGAACGAGACCAGAGGCTCTTGAAGAGCATTTGCAGAAGTTTCTTGGAGTTAGTTATTAGTCAGGACTCGCTTTAAACCATCCCTGTTGTTAAAGAAGAATCGTAAGTGGCAACACATTTATGAAGGTCCCTTTGTGATAATGAGGAAACCACACATTGGTAGCTATTTGTTATCTGACCCTGCCACGAATAAAATCAAAGGATTGTTCCACCATCAAGATTTAAGAAAATTTTATAACGCCAGGAATTAAGTTAATTTAAGCTGTAAGAAAATTCTAAGGTATTGGAGATCAGGATTAACCAATAAGTAACAAGAACGGAACTGAACTGACTACGGACGTTAACCGGTGCTGAAAGGAAACCTTGTGTATTAAAACAACGCGTCTGGAAAATAAAATACAGAATAAGTTGCAGACAAGTATTTACATGAATAATCTTTATGTAAACAGGAGGACATGTCCTGGAGGCGATTTTCAATTTTAGTTATAAGTTAGTATGTAAGGAAAATGATGCACTCGAGAGGTATTAATTAGCCCCGAGGTACTAAAATGAGGAAAGAGGAAGGAGCGAATAATGCACTTCTCTCGCTAAATAGTAATTTGAGAATGAGCAGGAAGGAGCGAATAATGCACTTCTCTCCCTAAATAGTAATATGAAAATGATGATTATATGTGCTTAGTATTAGTAAGTGAAATTTAATCGAGGACAAATTAATTACCTGTTTTAAAAGGAAATACTTAAACGTCCAGACAAAAGAGGAAAGTTGTGAGAAGGATTCGATTCCATGAGGTTATTCCCTATTTTCAAATGTGACGTAAATAAGGCACCACCTGTTAGCGTAAAACAGTCGGTAGATTTAACTTGTAAATTCCAGCACAGTGCTGTGCCAGCGATAAAATAACATCTCTTTGAAGTGAACAGATACCTAGGATTAAGCATGAACAGATTGATAACGCAGTGCAATTGTTCTAAAAAGGCCTGACGTTAACCTTAAGTAAAAGCGTGATGGAATAAAAAGGAAGTTTATTATATAACGCAAAGTAAGATGAGTCCAGACTATAAACAAGCTGAGTAAAAGAACATATGAGTAACATGGTTTATTATGCCAACTTCACGGTACTATTGAGCATTAGCAATACTGCAAATTCACAAGCTAGCAGCACATAGAATAAGGATCTCGCCCAAGCTTCACAGGTAGCGACAGCAGCAAACAACAACACTCTAGTGAGAGGCTTATATATACAAATGATAATTAATACCCAAATGCGTAATGCATAAACTTGACTTAGTCTAAGAAATGAGCAAAGAGTAGTAAGCAAGCTGCAGCAAGATACATATTAGATATACATGCTTGAAGTGATAGATTTTATTTTAAGTGTGCACTGCAATATTTATTGTTTTCTCTGTGATTATGTGATTATTGAATCCCTTTCCTAAGTGCAAATCCTTTAAGATCCTTGATCCTATCCACTCCTCAGGATCAACTTGTAAAGATGCACGTGTGCTTAGGAAGTGAGGCACTACTTATAAAAATGAGTAGGTTCGCGACGCGCATATTGCTTTTGTAATGCGCAAGGTAAATTAAATTTTCGACCTGGTTGAGGAGTAATTTAAATTCTGTCGACGATCAGCGAGTAGACCCGCTTTTCCCACCTTTCTTTTTTCGACTGTTTGTATTTCTACACGAAACTCAGAGGCGGAATTGCTATTTTCAAATCTGTCCTCGAACTTTCTTTAAAGACAAGCACATACGAGAAAAACTTTTGACACTAAACAAGACGAGCACTAAAAAAAAAAAGTATTGGTCCTACAAAATGAATAAGCAAGCGTGATAAAGATTACTATGAATGAAATTAATTTGTAAAGGAGATTGGAATGGATTTGGTCAAAGAAAAAGTACTTATAATAGCCTACCTGTGACCGTAGGCATAAATAAAAAAAAAAAGACTAATTAAGAAACAATTGTTTTGATTCAAAGTGGTCAATTAGATTATTTCTCGATTTAAATGAACTCTTGTAAATATTAGTATGTAAATCAACTTGTAAACACCGTGTGATGTTATGACGCGAGAATTTCTGTTAATACACCGTTCACGCAGACGCTCACCACAGTGCAAGTGAAGTTTTAAAGTTCGACGATTGTCAGTGGCAGTATTCTACTGCACCATATGTGTGAACAATTTCGTTGATGTGTGCAGTGTGTAATAATCAGTGTCATTCCACACATGCAGTTGCAGCGGTAGCTACCACTTAGCTGTGAATCCGTAACTGGATAGTGGACAGGAAGTGATGTGAGGCAGTTTCGGTGGCAGAAGCTCCCTCCAGCAATCTAAAAAGCACAAAGCCACGATCCGCCGAACAAAAGCGACGCACGGCACCTCAAGCGCGAAATCAACGCTCTGCAAGAAAGCTCCGGTCACGTGCGCGCGCACAGAATGAATTTCAAGATTGCTCGCAACAGTGGAGGCGGACAGCCACCACGTGACGAAATAATGTAAACGTTCAACCGACAACACAGTTGCTGTGCGCTACATTCTGTAGCAAAAACATTCACACCCAGTACTGAAAACATTTTGTATGTATCATAAACCTTCCGAGAGACTCTAAAATAGAGAAGTTAACGTAATTATTACAATGACTGATTGTACACAGAGACAAGTCACAAGGTCACCTCTGAACACTGTTGAAATGTAAACTTTGACGAGAGGTCACGATACGAATGAAAATAAGCACACGAAAATACGTCAAAGGATCCGATCCTTCCTATATCCCATCCCACATGTATATAAAATTAGTTTTGTAAGCTATTCTAATATAAGACATTTTATCTGTTTCATATGTGAAATAATTCGGAGAGCCACACTCGAGCCCTGAAAGTGAAAGATATAGACTTCCTTTTCGAAGCCATCACCAGTGGCCGCTCTACAATCCAAGTCTATCATAAATAGTGTATGTGCGACGAAAATAAATGTATAATTAAATGCGACGACGGACAAGGCAATCAATCGACAAGACGATGACAATATAATGAATACTGTCAAAACAGAAAGTTGTGTACCAGTTGTGATAGTCAAATTACTTTTGCAACGATGAAAAATGAAGTGTGACTCTATTTCCTCATAAATTTTGTAAATATGTGTACTTATAGGCTTAATTTTAAGAATCACCAAGAAAGACTGAATCCATGCAAACACTGATAGAAAACAGAACAAATTCACAATGATCCACCGTCAGTAATTACAAATTGAAACGTTAATTCTTTTACTATGGAATTAATATGAAATGAAACTTTTAATAACCTGTGTGTTACACCCGAAAATCACAAATATTCCAATGGGCATGAGGATGAAAGTAATACCTTCGGTATTCCTTCCCTCCTCATGGGAGGCAGTGTAATATTAGTAATTTTCGCCTCACAAACATTAATATACGCTCAATAGTAAACGCCTGATGGCCTAAAGTTATCGAACAATTGTAAAGTAAAAGAAATGAACCATCGCATAGCATCGACAGAAACTATTATTCTTTATCTTTACCGTTCTTGCGCGGTGCCAGTAAATCTCTATGTACATGTATCGATTAATGGTGTAAAAAAGAATTCTGTTGTTTCAAGACAAATGAGGCTTTTGGCGCCTCACCTTTTACTGTTTGTATTCCATGAGAGGCGGACGCGGACTTGCTGCGTTCCGCAACTGTATTTTATATTTTATGTGAAAATATTTAGTGAATATGCTAATTGTTATTTTTTCCAATCAGAAAACATGTAGTTTCTTGTAACTGATATCGAACAGACAGAATCAAGAGGACATTTTGACTGTTATGTATAAAGTATTTAACCACAATGGTCATCTATTGTAATTTAATATGAAAAGGTACGTAGCATTAAAAAAAACGTGTGTTAAAGATAAGTGTGCTTATTTTCGTAAATTAACCTTGATGAGTCCATCTCCTTATTTACTTAACTGTTAATTATTTTGTGTTACTTCATCATCAGAAATTACGATCACGCTGATGGGCCGAACGCAGCATGAGGCAGAAGGAACATTATCGTTTTCCTATTATTTCTGAACCAACTTTTTTTAATTGTGTAGTGTTGCATTTCTTTTAAAGTCTATAAATCTTCTGGTCCCTTAGTGTTGATCCGGGTATGACTACATCGCGACTATAAAAATGCACAGAAATGATAGTGTTTCTTCCGAGCGATCTCAAATATATATATATATATATCAATATGCTGCTCTTATTCAGGTATTTAATGGTCAACGTATGTTATTATAATAGCGTAATAAATCCCTGATTCTGTTGCCAAGTGGCCCACCAAAATATTCACTTTTTCGACATAAAAAAAAAGTAACAATTCTTTTTATTTTTGTCCCCCAAGAGCAACGCTACAAAGTCCTTAGAAACATGTAAAGAAAGTAACTTATCATTGTTATCTAACGAAGTACGTTAAAATTCCCCAAATATTATTAAACTATTTCATTATTTTTGAGACAGCATTACTGTGTCATTTTCTTCGGGTTGAAGTTAACTGTACAGCCATGAATATTGCGTAATACTTTAGACTGTGACAAAATCCTAGCGTCAAGGTGATCCAGACTTACGTGCTGCGCATCTGGCTCATGTCGTACCCCTATAAATCTCCCAAACGACTCTTATTTAGTTTTGGTGAAATAAATAAAAAATGGAATAAAAACGTGCCTTCTGCAACAGCATTTTCCTCAGCAACATTAGCCCCGAAAGTAAATTTCAACGACATAACAAATCATAGTGCATAAGGGTCAAAGTATAAATAGCAGTGGTGATGAACTCTCTCTGAATTTTCAGTCGAACACAAGGCACCATTAATTTCTTTGTTTACTCTTTTCAGGTTACATCCACATGCTAATCAAATGTTGTTTGCCAATGCAGTTCAGTGAATTGCAACATCAGTTTGATTACACTAAGCGTGCTTTGATTTATGTGTCCCACGCAAACACACTCGCCATGCTTCTGTTATAAGCAGCATCTGAGTTTGTTTACATACCTACTACTTCATAAACAGATACACAGATAAGCCAGAATGTTATGGCCGCCGATCTACTGTCGATACAAATCCGTTCAGGCGATAGCAGCGACACATGGCTAGGAATGACTGCTAGTCAGACAAACGCACGGTGCATGTTGTATATCACAAGGGCTAGAGCGTGATGGTATGGAGTGTGTTGAGCGGTTCGATGAACACAGTCCCGATTTCCAGTTGATGTGTTGGCTCTCCTATCTCGACACATCTAAACCCGATCGAAGACATCTGGCCATGTGGCGTCAGAGCTCATGGCACCCCTCCCCGGAATTTACGGATTTAGGTGACTTGTGTGTGCAGATGTGATGCCAGCTCCGTCTAAGGGGTTCAAATGTTGATTACCTTTTAGTTCCTGCGTGTGTAGTGCCATATTACTTGTGGCTCATTGTGTTGAATAGTAGATGTCGGGATTATGGAGACTACTTTGTTGTCCTTAGGAGCAGCGATTTTGTAGTCACTCTAGTCTTTTGAGTGTTATCATTAATGTCATTGATTTTCCTACACTTTTTAGAATTATACTTAGTGTCAATGATATTTCTGTTAAACGTAGTTGGCAAATGTTAATGTTGCACAAAACAGTTTCTTCCATTTCCATCGACGGAGAGGTAATGACAGATGCAGCTCGCATCGGGGACAGACTCGAACGAGTTTTATTCCGAAGAACCTTCCATTTGTTTCCATTAATCTACTAAGAGGAACCACCGAAATGTAGATCTTGTTGGTCGGAAGAGAATATGAACCACAGTCAACCCCAATGCGAGCCATCTACATTACCACAACTCCGCCTGTTGCAAATAAAACAAATAACGAGACTTGTTATATCATCAATCCAAAGGTTTATTCGATTGGTAACTGTGGTTTCAGATCGTATTGGCCGCGGTATCGCGGACGCACATTTTAACAGCCAGACGGTCTTCTCCAGACGTCTCGTTGGTGGTCACGCGTCAACACATTCAGCGTCTGGCATGGCAGCTCTCAAGATCTGCGCGGTGTGTTGTACAGACCTCCAAGGTGGGCGCGGAGGACACCGGAGTGATCTGCGACAAATATAAATTTCAAAATTATAAACGTCGCCCTATTATGATGAGTTGATATGACATCTGTAAAGGAAAGTGCTAAATTATCGTAGGACCACATGCTAATAAATGGTCAGTTTCTGTACCCATAGAAGGGATGTTTCTAACGTGCCAACTCATGAACCCTAGAATACTAATTATTGCAAATATGAAAATTACCGACAGTGAATGTTTGCCTATTTACTCCTCCCGGAGTGTTATCTATTGTGGTGAAATGATCTACTAAATTATAACATCAGATGGTAGATAACTCTCGCAGACGGATGTATTATCCTCACCTGAAATATATTCATTATGGAACGGAGAGAATTGTGACTGTTGCTAAATCCATCCTTACCAAAATAGCAGAGTTTCTTAAAACAAGTTGTGTAAATGTTCAGTTCAAATTCGGAGAGCTTCAAGGATAAATACGGGACAGAAAAATGAACGATCATGCAGCATAAGAAATGGGATTAAAATACCAAGTATAATCGTGGGAGGCTGAAGGTGAAACTTCGCTGAGAACTTGATAACTGTTATGGGCGGGAGGGGACATAGGAGAACGTTATCTGAAAGGCTCTCCCTCATCTGAAAGTGCAGGCAACGGTATTGTATGTACCATTGATTCTTGAGTTTAAGTATATCCTACCAATACTAGAGCTAAAAGATACGTATGGTGCGAAAGAATTTTGTATCTGATCGGAGTTTACAATTGGTGTAAAAGAACAGCAGACTATAGGTAATGCGACAGTTTATGGGTCGACCATAGAAATTTGTAGCCATGGTGATATATCTAAACTGACACCATTTCAGTTATATTAAAAATCATAAAACTCTATACTCGAATAATATCTTGAAGACTCCCCTTCTGAAGGGAGCTACCATGTGATCATGAAATGAGAAATACTCATAGCAACCAAAATCTGCTGTCCTTTACACAGATCGAAGTACCACTCACCGTAACAGCACCGCCTTATTCCTCCTCCTGCAGCCGTCTCTGCAGTAACTCCACGAAAAAGGCGTGCAGTGTGAACTGACGCTCCTGTTGGAAAAGATCTTATTACTTTCATGTTATCTAACACGTGAAGTGATTCACAATTTGTGCTAGTTCCTGTCACATACAAGTATAACGAATTGTAACATTTACCACAAATTCGCACGGTTCAGGTATCGAAATTAAGAATATAGTAATTCAATTTAGTATCCAACTAACACAATTCGTTTCACATCTCAGATACTATTAATACTAACAAGTAACTAATATCCCATTATCTTTAACATTTTCTGTGTACGACTGGTTAATGATGTGCTTCTTAGGTTATGCCGTGTTGTTGTTCCTGCTTTATGGTCAACATTTCACCAAGTGACCGAGCCATTTTCTTCTGATCGTGAGACGTTTCCTGACTGATATGAGTCAAGCAGAGAGTACATTACCGCAAAGTTCGCAGCACATGAAGTTGATGGCTGGGACGTCCGTTGAAGTATTGAGCACAAAATAAACACAACAATTCGGCCTAACACCCGGAAGCAGACCAGTAACTAGTACCATCTTCGAGAGTAAGTTATCATGTAATGAGAAAACGAAATATTCACTTTGAAACCAAATGTTACTATTCCTGATACTGTTCGCATTTATACTAACGGGAGCAGGACAACCTTCTTTCTCTTCCTGCAGCCGCTTCTGCAGAATCTCCTCAAAAAAGGCGTCCAAAGTGAACTGACGCTCCTGTTGGAAAATAACCTATTAGTTTTATGTCACCCAACATGTGCAGTAATCCAAAATTAATACTAGTTTCTATCATATAAAAGTGTTACGAAGTGTTACATTTGTCATAAATTGAGCAGTGTACTGGTATCGTATTTAATATCTAGTAACTCAATTTAATGTACAAGAAACACCAGTCGTGTGATGTCTCAGCAACAATTAATACTAACAAATATCTAATATCCCATTATCTTTAACATTTTTCTGGGCACGACTGGTTAATGATGTGCTTCTGAGGTTATGCCGTGTTGTTGTTCCCGCTTTACGGTCAACATTTCATCTGACCCATCTTCCTCAGGTCGTGTGACGTTCCCTGACTGGTTTGAGTCCAAGCAGCGTGAACACATTAGTGCAAAGTTCGCAGCACATGAAGTTGATCGCTGGGACGTCCGTCGAAGTAATGTGCACAAAATGAACACAACAATTCGGCCTAATACCCGGAAGCAGACCAGTTTCTAGTATCATATTCGAGAGTAAAATTTCATGTAGTGATAAAACGAGAAATTCACTTTGAAACCAAATGCAACTATTCCTACTACTTTGTAATTTACACTCACCGAAACAGAAACGACTTCTTTCTCTTCCTGCAGCCGCTTCTGCATTATCTGCTCAAAAAACGAGTCCAGGGTGAACTGACTCTCCTGTAAGGAAAAGAACTTATTAGTTTGATTAGTCATAGAGCATGCTTGGTAATTCAGAGATAGCACTAGTTCATTACATGTACATGTGTTACAAATTCTGCAATGTCGTCTTCAACCAGTCGATCGCGTTATCAGCAAATTTAGTGCGCCTCTGCCCCAGAATATTTTTCACCATAATTCTTTACAACTGGACAGGGATGTTACCTTTCTCAAGTCTCTCACATAGTTATTTGCTCAGTGTTAACAAATACCACACCCAATTTACTGGAATGATAAATGGTTAGAATCAACTGTCCATGTCTGAGGTCAGTGTTAAGTTTAATGGGCTTCAATACAATTGTTAAACAGTCCAGATATATTGTGGTAATAACACGGAGGAGAGGATCTAGGGCCAGTGGGATCCAGGGGAAAGGGCCAACATAATGCAGCAAAGGAGTCCTGCAGGGAACAAAGCGAGAGACACAGTGTGAGGCTACCCTGCGGGTCAGAGAATATACGACTCTGACATGCTAAAGGCTTTTTCTAAGGGCTTCATACTCATGTTAAACGACCACTATAACTGTGGCGCATGTAGTATTAGAATTCCTATAGTCCATATTTTACGGCGCTTTATCTTTTGATGCGAAGGCAGAAGTAAGTTTGGAAGAGGTCTCAAGCTCTTTGTTTTCCTTGAAGTCAAGACCACTATGGCAAATTTTAAAAATTTTATGTAGGTCTGGAGATAAGCTCAAGTTTTAGAATGACGACTACTGTGGACTGTTGAGTGACTAGCACATCTCACTTCGCTCCAGTGATCGACAAATCGATCCATCCATCACTGACAATCATTGCCGCCGGTATTTTGTATCTGATCACGATCCAGAAGAGCAGTATGCTAACCACATGCTCCTCCATACAGTGACGTCTATCTTCTGACGATGACGAGGCGGTCGATCGGTACCTTTGGAACTTCAGAGGAATGATTGGACGGAGTTAGGTAGGTAGGAGGTATTTTATATAATCGTCACAATCATCACTCGTGCAGAGATGCCTATCTAAGACGTGTTATTTACAATGACGTGTCACATGGGATGTTTATAGGAAAAAAATATTCATTTACAGTAAATCGTGACAGTCTGTAATATCAACTGACCACGTTACGTACAATCAGTTAGCTCTCAGACTTTACTGCTTTGCGTGCTATGTCACTGCAATATAACGTGGCTCACCTTTACAGTACCCCGAACAGCGACCAAGTTGTTCTCCAGTAGCAGACCCACGTCTTTCTCCCCTCCCAAACACCGGGAGAAAAACTTCTTCATGCGGCGGAACATTGCTGTAACGATAACAAACAGCACATTAGACATGACCAGACCTTGTCTACGAGTAAGTTTTGCAGCAATGTCTCACAACTCGATCGCAAGAAAAACCTGTAGCCGTGACGACATGTCTGTAACCTTAGCTTTTGTAAAATAGCAACTGCTTGTATCAAAAACGACATGTACAGTCTATATAATTGATTGAGCTTATACATTTGTTACTAGTCGAGAATTAGTTACTTTAATTTTGTGTCAGTAATTCGTAGAGCATGAATCAAAACAATAACAGTTATTCGAAGTTTAGCAATCGCGTTTTCTCTTTTACTCTGAAGAGAATAAATTTGTTTTGATAGCAAATAGCTGAAGGATTATCTATTAGACTAAATTTAATTAGCAAGTCATTATAATACTACAATAATTTCAGATATACAGCTGCTTCGCCAGCCGGTGTGGCCGTGCGGTTCCAGGCGCTCCAGTCTGTAACCGCGTGACCGCTAAGATCGCAGGTTCGAATCCTGCCTCGGACATGGATGCGTGTGATGTCCTTAGGTTAGTTAGGTTTAAGTAGTTCTAAGTTCTAGGGGACTGATGACCACCGATGTTAAGTCCCATAGTGCTCGGAGCCATATGAACCATTTTTTATACAGCTACTTCAGATATTACCACTTCAGAATTTGTCATCTATTACAGCATGATATGCGGAATATCTTCCCCTGGGGCAGGAACAAGAATTTGTTTTTTATGTGTGTTGGTGGTAGGATGAAGTTACTAAATAATAAACTATGCTACGATCTGATGGCTATACCTTCCGCAGTATATTAGGAGAATACGATTTTTACTGCTATCCATATTACCGAGTCAGTATATTCTCTCAGGCCTGCACTGTCCCTTCTTTGTGTCAGTCATCGAGAACCCTACATCTAAATTACACTTCATTGCCATGTGAGCTAAACAGTAACGTGTATGACGTATTAACTATATTTGTGGTTGAAATTTACCCACCGGTTTCTACATGAAGAAAACTTAAAAATAGCTTATAAACAGCTAATAGGTTTAACATTCGACAGTGCTCAAGGATATTAACGGTACTTCCTTAAGTGACAGGAAAAGATAATATTTTTCTACAAATCCATGTGGACTCAGTATGACACTACACAGCCGGAACCTGTTTACGACTTTTCTTTTTCACCTATGGCAGAAGATAAAAGCATGAACCAACGATAGGACATACCATATGTATGAGAATACATGATTCCAGCAGTTTAACATTGGCAAAAACTCAGTGAGGATATCTCTCTCTACAAGTCAAGCATTTTCGGAACTTTCTGAAGTTGCATTACATATTGAAAAAATGTACTGGAATGGCTCTTGCCTCTTGGTGGCTATAGTCTATATACCTCGCTTCTGAAACAGAGCGTTCGCTTCATTCAAAGCTTCTGAAGCTTCCCAAGAACTTGTTCTCGAAACACAAAATCCAACACTATAACGCCTGAATCAAAATTATATAATCTTTTACTCAAGAACTCAAGAAACTAATTCGTTTCGATACTTCAACTACTCCAGAGAATACGGAAGTCATTATTATGCAATGGACCACCACAGTTAAGCTGATTTTTGTTAGCAAACCCTGCGATCAACGTTGGGCAGCAACCTCGGTAACTGCAGAGAACAACGTTGTACTGGAACGTCGATATCAATTGTTAAACAAGATCTGCAATGAAAATTTTCAGTAATTTGAATCTATGTAAGACGAAATAATCATGTTATAGCACTGACAAATATGCAGCGGAGTCTTGATTGTTCAAAACGTCCGTACAGTTAATAAACTCCCAAGTGATCTAACAGTTAACATAACTCAGAGATAGTGCCTTAATTTCCTTAAGCAACAGGGAAGTAAGAATCTCATATTATGGTGCCAAGTCAACTCTGTATAACTCGACACAGTTGTAACCAGTTTCTAACGTGTTTTCTTCTTCGCAGATGGAAGATAAGTCTAGCAGTATAACCCTGCAGCGATCATAGGCAATATGTAAGTGTAATCGACGAAACAGGAAGGTCGGTTACACTGTTTTTATTGTGAAAGTAAAAATTTATGTAACTAGAGACCGCTCCGAGTCTACCACGACAACCACAGACAAATTTTACCAGCAGTCCGATTATATTATTGGAGAAGGCGATAACAAGATAGACTATTACGGTCGAAAACAAAAAATATTTCGTAGCGGAGGCGTTGTGCAGCTTTAATGAATGTTAACAACAGTATTGTGCAATAGACAGCTACGACGGTACGTTTCATTAGGGACCATCGAATTTGGTCTAAAATCAGACCATCATCGATCCCGAAAACCGTCTCTGCTATGATTTCACGTATATTGCAATAGCAGTTATCAAACGTAGATAGCTCGTCCATTGGTATTATCTGTATAGACTTTACATTGGTAAAAATGTCTATGAAGTTAAATGGACATAATGGACATGACAAGTTAATGTCAATGACGGAACACTGTACATCCGGAATTGCTATTCCTATTACGCAAGTTCATAGCTGAGATCGTTTTTAGGATTGATGACGGTCTGATCCACGACTGAAACATACATTCTCTCATAAAAAGTACCGTTATAGCTGTGACTGCATAATGCAGTTCTTTCGAAGAGCATATAAAATAAAAGTAACGCCACTGCTGCAGAAACTGACAGGGCAGAAACAAAATGTAAAAGTTTATAAAGCTAAGATCAATATAACGAAAAATCGAATAATATCTTACACAAATTCCTCTAGAATAAACTCAACGGAAATATAACGAAAACACAAAATTTGATTCCAATAATTCGCTTAATCTACACAGATTAAACGAAGACAGGAATACCAATCACACATCCACAAAATAACAACATAATAGAAAAATAACATCCACAAATTCTTCCAGAATGAACCAAAAGAAAATGTACGCTGCTCCTATATAGCCCTAACAAAGGCAGCAATACCACACACATCCACATAAAACGACATAATCGATAAATAACACACTGGAACTATTCCATAATAAACCAAAAAATTGTAAACCCCCCAAAAAAACAAAAAAAAGAAAAGACGCACAAGAAAACTCCATATAACTACGACTTTATCGAAAACTAACACACACAAATTCCTCAAGAATAAACAGAACGAAAATAAATTCAGAAATTTGGTATCACGCTACAAACGAACGTTAACAGGTCAAAAAGTACCACAGAACAAAACGAATCATACATCAAAAGCGCGAGACACTGGCAACAACAATAAGAACCCTACAAAACAATCGACTTCCTATACGCTCCACTTCAGCGGCGTCACATTCGAAAAAAAGCAGCCAACTATTAATAAGTTAAAAAATTATGACTAACATTACTACTCGTTCCTCTCAGGACAACTTCTACAATGTACTTAGGTTCACAGCTAACAGCACCGTAGACAATTCTCCCATATTACAAAAATAGCTAAAGAATTGCAACAATCAACATGATAAAATTTATAATTAATCACTTCACTCACAAAAATTTATCTTCTGCTCTTAAGGTACTGCCTAACCTCACCATCGTATATCGTGCGAAATACAGAAAAAAACAGTTAAATATATGTCAGAAAAAAAGAAACATTCGTCGCTAATAGTTTCTCCATTGATAATATAACCTGTGGCCTCAAGTTACCCCCTCCCCCCAATAAAGAACACCATTGTATATCACGACACTTTTGCAATAAACAGCATATTTTACAAACTTTATAAATTACATTAGTAACTAACACAAACACAGATAGCATTTAATAACAGACCGCTTACATGCTCTGCAACGTAAAGTCATGACGTCAAGAGGACGTCATGGGTGAAACCACACGGTTAGAATCTGAAAGAGCACTTCACAAAGTTGTCACTGTTGAACTAAGCTGTTAATTTGAGCACACGTGATGAAAGCACATAAACTTAAAAAATTTAGTGTAGAGGTCTAACTCTACAAGTAACCACCTGACGTTTGAAACCCCATAAAAAATTAAAACGAAATGCTATTTCACGTTATTACTGTTAAGAACTTCATATTCCGTAATCACACCACACTCCTCCACATGCTTCAATTTTCCAGTACTTCTCCACTAATACACATTCATTTATTAGCTTTTAAGATATTCTTACTCGAGATGACTGTGTATACTCAATAAGTATACAAAGGTAAATCAATAGCTCATACCTACTGCGGGTACGATGCAGCTGGTCTCTGAAGCCGGCGTTCGCTTCGCTGAGAGCTTCTAAAGCTCCTCAAGAACCTTAAAATGTTTCGCTAGATGTGCTCGAAACACAAAATACAACACTGCAATACCTAATTCACAACAGAAGCTTCGTACACTCAATAACTCGCAGAACGAATTCGTATGAATACTTCGAGTACTCTAGAGAATACGGAAGTAATTGCTAGGCAACGGTCCACAATGGTTCAAGAGACATGGCATTGTTGTTAGCATACACTGTGATGAACATTAAGTAGCAACCCCGGTAACTACAGAGCACATCACTATATAGAGACGTCGATATCCATGGTTAAATAAGAACAGCATTTAAATTTTAAACAATTTAAATCTATGTAAGACGAAATAACCATGTTTTGGGATCGAAAGATATCCAGAAGTATGTAAATAATGAAACCGCCCGAATAGCCTACAGATTCCCATTGGAATTCTTATTTAGCAGTTCGAGGTGCGTGAGAAGAGTAATGAGACTGACAATACTCTGAGGGATCTGGCCGCGCTGTGTTGTTCTACTGCTGTAAAGAACGGTTTGCAATCTCTTCTAGTTGTTGAGTACGCCGTCACATGGTTTTTGAAAGCGCCATCGGGGAAGTTGTGTTTTTGTTGCGTGTTGTAAAATTGGGAAAGTATAATTTAGAGCAATGTTATGGCATCAAGTGTTAAACTTGGGGCACTAGCGAGAGTGATCCTCTTAGAATTGAAACAACCCTATGGGGAACATTCCTTATCAGTAGTCCAAGTTTCTGTGTGGCACAAATCATTTCTGGAAGGACGAGAACACGTTGTAGATGGACCTCGTTCAGGGTAGACCTTCACCTTATAAAATCGACGAAAACGTCGAACGTATGCGTTCTCTTGTGGCATCAGACCGGTGTGTAAGAATGAAGGTGATGCACGTGCGAAAGATTTATGCCAAACGGTGCCAAAAAACCTCACAACTGAGCAGGAGGAGAATGGAAGAAACGTGTGCGTTGTCCTCTTGCGAGAATTGTCCATGGCCACAAATGGTACAGTTGTATAATCACAGGTTATGAATCTTGAATTTCAAAGTACGATCCTGAGACCAAGTGGCAGAGTGAGGAGTGGAACACTGTGGAATCTCCTCGACTGAAATCAGCTCGAATAATGAAGTCAAAGGCGGAAGCAAAACTGATTTGCTGTTATGACAGGTTTGCTTTTTTCCATATAGATTTGTTCATCCAGGACGAACTGTCAAACAGCTGTGTTACAACGATGTCCTGGAAAAGCTCAGGAAAGAGGTGAATCGCCGGCTTGAGTGGCCGTGCGGTTCTAGGCGCTACAGTCTGGAACCGGGCGACCGCTACGGTCGCAGGTCCGAATCCTGCCTCGGGCATGGATGTGTGTGATGTCCTTAGGTTAGTCAGGTTTAATTAGTTCTACGTTCTAGGCGACTGATGACCTCAGAAGTTAAGTCGCATAGGGCTCAGAGCCATTTTTGAAAGAGGTGAATCGAGTAAGATCAAACATTGCAGATTGGACGGCGCATCATGATAACGCCCCATGCCACATGGCCACTTCCATCACGGATTTTTTGACTTCAAAAGGCATTCCTGTTGTTCCACAGACTGCCCCCCCCCCCCCCCCCCCATTCACAGAATCGTGGTAACTGTGACTTGTTTTTTTTCCAATTTCGGAAAATGTCTTAAAAGGATTTCATTTTGGTACTCTGGAGAATATTTAAGAGCATATGACCGACATGGGAAATGATCTACCAGTTGAAGGCTTTCTACGCTTCTACCGATACCGAGGAACAACGACTTCCCCGGCCTATAGCTGCCGATAGGAACTAATTTGCAGGAGACATTATTGTCGTTTGAAAGAAATAAAACCTTGGTATATTAGAAATCAGTCTCACTGCTTTTCTCACACGCCTCCTACTCCAAGATATTGATTCACATATCTTGCGTAACAGAAGATAAAAACTCTTTTGTTAAGCTGCCAGCTTCCCTCGATACGATGCAATGCACTTGCCAGGAGTTCCAAAATAAATTTTTCTTCACACACGGAAAAAAATTCCAGCAACACTAATCTCCAGCATCGCAGGGAGTACGTGTGCGTAATTCACAAGAGAGAAAAATTGCTTACATAGTCAACATTGTGGAACTAAGCATTTAAATTGATAATACATGATGCATGGGCACGAACTTCGCCAAAAACAAAGTACAGAAATCTGCCTCTACAAGTAAACATCCAACCTTTGAAACTGCATAAAAAAGTAAGACAATGTTCTATTTCACACTGCGTACCTATTATAACGGCATGTTCTGAGATGATACCACACTCCAGCACCCGCATCAATTTTCCAGTACTTCTCCGCTATAAACTCAGCCATTTACAAGTTTATGCGATATTCTAACCTCAAATGATCCTGTATGACAAATAAATAGGTGGTAGTTAAATCAACGGCTCATACCTCTTGCAGCACAACGCAGCTCGCCTCTGACGCTGGGCGTTCGCTTTTCTGAAAGCTTCTAAAGCTCCTCAAGAACTTTAAAATGTTTCGCTAGATGTGCTCGAAACACAAAATGCAAGACTGCAATACTTAATTCACAAATGAAGCTCCTTACACTCAATAACTCGCAGAACGAATTCGTATGGATACTTCGAGTACTCCAAAGAATACGGAAGTAATTGCTACGCAACGGGCCACAACGGTTTACGTGAGATTGCATTGTTGTTTACATACCCGAGATTCTCCCCTGGTAGCTGAATGGTCAGCGCGACGAAAGTCATACCTAAAGACCCGAGTTCGATTCACGAATGTGTCGGGAGATTTTCTCCGCTCAGGGACTTATCATCGTTATTTCATCCCCATGGACACTCAAGTCGCCGAAGTGGCGTCAACTCAAGAGACTTGCACCAGGCGAATGGGAGGCCCTAGCCACACGGCATTTCCATTTTAACAGTAAACCGAAATCCCAGTAAAGCAATATCGTTTAGCAACGTGGATATAAATGTTAGACAACCACTGAAACAAAATATTATATAAGTCAATTGTACATTTCCTCTTTTCATAAAATAGCATCGAAGCATAACGACGTCGAATGCTGATGCCCTCGATCCCGCTTTTAGTCATCTATTGAAATGTTATGTCATGCGTAAAAATTGATTCCTTCAACGCATGTGAATTCCACTAGATTCGACGTCCGTTTGTGTGATTCCACTAATTGTTTCCTAGTGTAGTGATTTTCTATATTGAAACCTGGTTGTCAAGGGAAGGCCGTAATCATTTACTATTAGTTGCCTTTAACAGTTACACACATTTATTATTAAAGAAGTAGTTCAAGACTCAACAATAAATTAAAAAATACCACGCTTTATTAATGAAGGCATAAACGACAGTGTAAATAATAGTGTTTTCAGTGCGTTACAATTTAGCAAATCACCATAAAATCCTGATACTGATAACGTTTAAAAAGAAAAAAACAAGGCACTGTGATGATGACTGAAGTCCTTACACTCCAAGAAAGACAGAAAATTAAGAATGTTTAAGAACTCTCTGCAATTACAACTTACAGGTATTGAAATATTAAAAGTAAGAGCCCACAAACACAGTAGAAGGTATCAGACGCCACGAATGGCAGAAAATAAGGTTTTAAGGCTTACTGCTAAAACAGAAATATCGAATTAATTTTTCAGAGCAAGTGACCACAATCATGACTGAAGGCCTTACACGCCAGGAACGGCAATTATATAAAAAATTTAGAAACGTACTGTAAAACAGCAAATAAAAGCAAAGGTTAATTAAAAGAAACAAGCAATTGACTACGAAACAGGTGAAATAATATGATGGTAATCTTGTAACACAACCATTACACTGATACAGTCTGGCCTGCAACGGAGGGTGGAAACCTACAAACAGCACCAGCACGGCTCATATATCCTTCGATTAATCTCATCATCGCGAAAATGGAAGACTTGCCAATGGGACGGATCACATGTCTCATACATATTTTTATTGGCCTCGTCCATGTTTATACTACTTTGTCAATACAATCAAATTATAAATTGAACGAGTGTCCTTTTTATACAGGGTGGTCCATTGATAGTGTATGGGCCAAATATGTCAGAAAATAAACATCAAACGAAAAAAACTACAAAGAACGAAACTCGTTTAGCTTGAAGGGGGAAACCAGAGGGCGCTATGGTTGGCCCGCTAGATGACGCTGCCATAGGTCAAACGGTTATCAACTGCGTTTTTTAAATAGGAACCCCCATTTTTATTACATATTCGTGAAGTACGAAAAGAAGTATGAATGTTTCAGTTGGACCACTTTTTTCGCTTTGTGATAGATGGCGCTGTAATAGTCACAAACGAATAAGTACGTGGTATCACGTAACATTCCGCCAGTGCGGACGGTATTTGCTTCGTGATAGATTACCCGTGTTAAAATGGACTGTTTACCAACCGTGGAAAACGTCGATATAGCGTCGATGTATGGCTATTGTGATCAAAATGTCCAATGAGCGTGTGCTATGTATGCTGCTCGGTATCCTGGTCGGCATCATCCAAGTGTCCGGACCATTCGCCAGATAGTTGCGTTATTTAAGGTAACAGGAAGTGTTCAGCCACATGTGTAACGTCAACTACGACCTGCAACAAATTATGAAGCCCAAGTAGGTGTTTTAGCTGCTGTCGACGCCTAACCGCACATTAGTAGCAGACAAATTGCGCGAGAATCGGGACTCTCAAGAACGTCGGTGTTGAGAATGCTACATCAACATTGATTGCGCCCGTACCACATTTCTATGCACCAGGAATTGCATAGCGACGACTTTGAACGTCGTGTACAGTTCTGCCACTGGGCACAAGAGAAATTACGGGACGATGACAGATTTTTTGTACTCGTTCTATTTAGCGATGAAGCGTCATTAACCAACAGCGGTAACGTAAACCGGCATTATATGCACTATTGGGCAACGGAAAATCCACGATGGCTGCGACAAGTGGAACATCAGCGACCTTGGCGGGTTGATGTATGTTGTGGCTTTATGGGAGGAAGGATATTTGGCCCCCATTTTATCGATGGCAATCTGAATGGTGCAATGTATGCTGATCTCCTACGTAATGATCTACCCACTGGGCACAAGAGAAATTACGGGACGATGACAGATTTTTTGTACTCGTTCTATTTAGCGATGAAGCGTCATTACCCAACAGCGGTAACGTAAACCGGCATTATATGCACTATTGGGCAACGGAAAATCCACGATGGCTGCGACAAGTGGAACATCAGCGACCATGGCGGGTTAATGTATGGTGTGGCTTTATGGGAGGAAGGATAATTGGCCCCCATTTTATCGATGGCAATCTGAATGTTGCAAAGTATGCTGATTTCCTATGTAATGATCTACCCATGTTACTGCAAGATGTTTCACAGCATGACAGAATGGCGATGTACTTCCAACATGATGGATGTCCGGCACAATCTCGCGTGTGATTGAAACGGTATTGAATATCGTATATCATGACAGGGGGATTCGTTGTCGAAGCACCATATCATGGTGCGCGCGTTCACCGAATCTGACGTTCCCGGATTTCTTTCTGTGGGAAAAGTTGAAGGATATTTGCTATCGTGATCCACTGACAACACCTGACAACATGCGTCAGCGCATTGTCCATGCATGTGCGAACATTAGGGAAGGCGAGCTACTCGCTGTTGAGAGGAATGTCGTTACACGTATTGCCAAATGCATTGAGGTTGACGGACATCATTTTGAGCATTTATTGCATTACTGTGGTATTTACAGGTAATCACGATGTGACAGCATGCGTTCTCAGAAATGATAAGTTCACAAGGGTACATGTATTACATTGGAACAACCGAAATAAATTGTCCAAACGTACCTACATTCTGTGTTTTAATTTAAATAACTTACCTGTTACCAACTATTCGCCTAAAATTGTGAGCCATATGTTTGTGACTATTACAGCGCCCTCTATCACAAAGCGAAAACAGGGGGCCAACAAAAAAATTCATATTTCATTACGTACTACACGAATATGTAATAAAACTGATGGTTCCTAATTTAAAAAACGCAGTTGATATCCGTTTGACCTATGGCAGAGCCATTTAGCAGGCCAACCATACGGCCATCCGGATTCCCCCTTCAAGTTTCATTCTTTGTAGTTTTTTCGTTTGACACTAATTTCATCAGATATTTGGCCCGGTCACAATCAGTGGACCACCATGTATATTTTAATTGAAGTTCTCCTAAAAAGAATCATTTTAAAAGGCGAACTTCAAAATAAGCTAGGCTGGGTTTGAGAACAGAGTCCCAACATGCTGCCTTGAAAGGTACTCTTCCGTTCTGGAACTTTTCCTTGAATTCCCAGGCGGAAGGATACTAGCCGGAAGGTAAGATGCTGCATAGATTCTCCGTAAGGTCACCAATGCGATGTCGAGGCAGGTGTGGAGGCAGTGGAGGGAGGAAGTCTCCTTGTCACCGAGTCCTGCCTGCTGTTTCGACGTCCTAGGCTACCAACTTCAGGTCAAGCTAGATCAGATCACAGCTGGAGCTTTTCGCAGCAGCTGGCGTCATACAAAATTACCCACGGAGATGATGCAAATCGTAACTATAGGTACCTGTCGTTAGATAAGATTAGAAAAGTCTACATTTCAACAATATTGGTTTGTAGCATTATGTTACAGTCTGTTAAGCAGAAAATCTCCAGCTCACTCTCCATTGCCACCATACGCCTACCGTCATATCACTCAGGTATCCTTTCAAAGCGGACGTTCTACAATACGGTGCTGTGCAGTGGAGAGCTTCACTCTTATCACTATGAATGCATATTAACGTTGGAAAGCAACAAGTAATTTTTAACGTTATCAATGTTAGACGATCTGTTTCAAAAACTAATGAAATTATAAATAGTTTTATCATTTCAAATTTGTTCGGTGGTTCAGAAAGTAAGTATCGGTCTAGGCCACAAGGTTGTAACCGAGGTTTGTCAGAAGAATTTTTTTTTTTTTTTTTTTTTTACATTTTCCAGTTCTTTCAAGTTCGACAATGATTTCTGTTAATGTGATAAAAGCGAGGTTAGTCTATTGCTTGTATTCCATGTTAAACTGCAGAGCCACCTGTAACAGACTCGCTAAATCAATTACAAGAATGGAGGAAGCAACACTACCAAACTACTACGGTGTTCGAACCAGCTTTTGTATTGATGATTCGAGTTTTACTATTACATTTATACATTACATCGATTATCCTTGTATACTTCAGTAATATTTTTAAATACATTTGAGTGATTAGCTGAGTATACACTCATTTCCCCTCAGAGCGAAGGTATAAAATTACGCTAAACAAAATTCCCTTCTTTTTAGATTAAATATCACAATGGGATTATGTGTTAGATAATACTCTGGAAAGTATAAATAAAAATTTTATTCCTTATCTTCTTTTTTCTAAAGATATTAAATCTGTCGTACGAGACATACTGTTGTTGTTGTTATGGTTTTCAGTCCAAAGATTAATTTGATGCTGCTCTCCCACCCCCCCCCCCCCCCTACTATCACATAGCTGCAAATCTACTGTAAATTGGATCCAGAAAAACCGATTGTTGTCTCAGGTAGGGTCCTATCAACCAATCCCAGATATATCCTGGTATAAAACATGTGGAAAGTAAATACATTATCTGTCGCGTAAAGGGACACGATTTTTATTTTCTCAGATGTCGATGTCCGAAACTTTATGTCATAGCTGCCAAAAGGCAGCAGTGTCTGACGACGCAATAAATGCATCAGTTTCTCTTTAAGGGGACCTGGACGTGCACGGGCTGCATTTTCCTAGCTCGCTCTCAGTGCACATTACTCTTCATCTACAATGAATAACATTAACTTAAGCTGTATAAGGATATTTATTAAAATATATCCTACAGTTTAACAATTACAGTATTTTGCCTAAAAGGTGTTTTTGTAATACACTTCCCATTCAGGTACCAATTTCTGGTCCATCGTCAGTCTAATAGCTTTCAGACTGTGACAGACCGCTGTCAACATTCATAGGAACACATTGTGCCTCTCGTTTTGTAGTTTGGATTATATCTGAGGAAATAGGAAAAGCCTTATTACACCACATTATTATTTTGTCTAAAAAATACCGCTAAAATTATATATAGAATGACAAACATAGTTCATTTCTGCGATGTATTACGCACAATACAAAGCTGCTATCCCATTCTTCACTTGAGGGAAATTTGGTGAACATGGATGAAATCATTGAGAAGTTACATGTACGTAATGTTCTGAAAACGTAGTTTCGAGAAAATGAGAAAAGAATATTCACTGTTTTTGACGCACCGTATGCCTCTTTCAGAAAATTCCAGGAGCATAATCTTCCTGGCCAGCTGCTTCTTTATCATCTGTAGACTTCTCAGGGGCCTTCTCCTTACACTGGCTTCCACAGCTTCAACTACTCGCTGACAATCTATGGCAGTCAGAGCAGCTATCCTATTATTTGCTGGCTGGATGCCTAATTTGTCCATTACTTTTATCCTGATGGTTACATCATCATTGAAACACATGACAGCATCCATCGCACCCATTTTGAGTACTGTCCATCCAACAAATACAGTTTTTGGCACTCGTTGCCACACACAGATGTTGAAACTCTCATTGGGGTTTTGCGTACGGCCATGTAGAAATTGGCTGAGTAGTTTTGTATCTGAAAGGTCCCTGCATATTGGCTTTATTGTATCCATGACTGTGGCAGGCAAGAAATGTATATGGTGCTATTCCTTGCCTGTCGCATGAGCGTGGCTGGTTTGCAGACATATGTTCAAAGAGCGTTTAAGACCAAATCAACAACTGAAAAGTAGATAAAAAATACATTTTTACAAACGGGATAAAATTGTCTTTCAGATGGTGACAAGAATTGTTTTCGAAAATTTCAGACATTTCAAGTCCATATCCACTCAACAATTAGACATATCAAGTCACCTTTTTAAAAAATTAAAGAAAATACGACGCAACAAAAAGGAATTATACGAATGGCGCGGAAATCAGTAGATGTGATGTTCATGTACAGACAAATGAAGGAGTCCCATTTCAAAAACTGAATGGTTTATTCACGAGAAAGAGCCACACAAATTGAGCAAGTCTGTAAGAAAATTATCTATGTCTGGCGCTTATGCAAGTAGCTGTTCGGCTGGCATTGATTGATAGACTTGTTGCATGTCGTCCAGAGGGATATAGTGCCAAATTCGATCCAATTGGTGCTATAGATGAGCAAAATTCAGAGTTGTTTGTAGGGCCCTGCCCATGTTGTTGTTGTTGTGGTCTTCAGTCCTGAGACTGGTTTGATGCAGCTCTCCATGCCACTCTATTGTGTGCCAGCTTCTTCGACTCCCAGAACCTACTGCAGCGTACATCCTTCTGAATCTGCTTAGTGTATTCAACTCTTGGTCTCCCTCTACGATTTTTACCCTCCACGCTGCCCTCCAGTACTAAACTCGTGATCCCCTCATGCCTCAGAACATGTCCTACCGACCGATCCCTTCTTCTAGTCAAGTTGTGCCACAAACTCTTCTTCTCCCCAATTCTATTCAATACCTCCTCATTAGTTATGTGATCAACCCATCTAATCTTCAGCATTCTTCTGTAGCACCACATTTCGGAGGCATCTATTCTCTTCTTGTCTAAAATATGTTTCACTTCCATACATGGCTACACTCCATACAAATACTTTTAGAAACGACTTCCTGACACTTAAATCTATACTCGATGTTAATAAATTTCTCTTATTCAGAAACGCTTTCCATGCCATTGTCAGTCTACATTTTATATCCTCTCTACTTCGACCATCATCAGGTATTTTGCTCTCCAACTACCAAAACTCCTTTACTGCTTTAAGTGTCCCATTTCCTAGTCTAATTTCCTCAGCATCACCCGACTTAATTCGACTATATTCCATTATCCTCGTTTTGCTTTTGTTGATGTTCGTCTTACACCCTCCTTTCTAGACACTATTCATTCCGTTCAACTGCTCTTCCAAGTCCTATGCTGCCTCTGACAGAATTACAATGTCATCGGCGAACATCGAACTATTTATTTCTTCTCAATGGATTTTAATTCCTACTCCGCATTTTCCTTTTGTTTCCTATACTGCTTGTTCAATATACAGATTGAATAGCATCAGGGAGGGGCTACAACTTTGTCTCACTCCCTTCCCAAACACTGCTTCCCTTTCATGTCCCTCGACTCTTATAACTGACACCTGGTTTCTGTACAAATTGTAGATAGCCTTTCGCTCCCTGTATTTTACTTCTGCCACCCTCAGAATTCGAAAGAGAGTATTCCAATCAACATTGTCAAAAGCTTTCTCTAAATATACAAACGCTAGAAACGTAGGTTTGCCTTCCCTTCATCTTTCTTCTAAGATAAGTTGTTAGGTCAGTATTGCCTCACGTGTTCCAGTATTTCTACGGAATCCAAACTGATCTTCCCCGACGGTGGCTTCTACCAGTTTTCCATTCGTCTGTAAAGAATTCGCGTTAGTATTTTGCAGCTGTGACTTATTAAACTAAAAGTTCGGTAATTTTCACATGTGTCAACACCTGCTTTCTTTGGGATTGGAATTATTATATTCTTCTTGAAGTCTGAGAGAATTTCGCCTGTCTCACACATCTTCCTCACCAGATGGTAGAGTTTTGTCAGGACTGGCTCTTCCAAGGCTATCAGTAGTTCTAATGGAATGTTGTCTACTCCAGTGGCCTTGTTTCGACTTAGATCTTTCAGTGCTCTGTCAAACTCTTCACGCAGTATCGTATCTCCCATTTCATCTTCACCTGCATCCTCTTCCTTTTCCATAATATTGTCCTCAAGAACATCGGCCCTGTATAGACACGCTATATGCTCCGTCCACCTTTCCGCTTTCCCTGCTTTGCTTATAACTGGGTTTCCATCTGAGCTCTTGATATTCATGCAAGTGGTTCCCTTTTCTTCAAAAGTTCAAAAGCTACCCCATCTATCTTACCCCTAGAGAGATAAGCCTCTACTTCCTTACATTTGTTCTCTAGCCATCCCTGCTTAGCCATTTCGCACTTCCTGTCGATCTCAATTTTGAGAGGTTTCTATTCCTTTTTCCTTCTTTTGTACTGCATTTTTATATTTTCTCCTTTCATCGATTAAATTCAGTATCTCTTCTGTTACCCAAGGATTTCTACTAGTCCTCGTCTTTTTACCTTCTTGATAGTCTGCTGCCTTCACTATTTCATCGCTCAAAGCTGCGCATTCTTCTCCTACTGTATTTCTTTACCCCATTCCTGTCAACTGTTCCCTTGTGCCCTCGCTGAAACTCTGTACAACCTCTAGTTCTTTATCCAGATCCCATCTCCTTAAATTCCCACCTATTTGCAGTTTCTTCAGTCTTAGTCTACAGCTCATAACCAATAGATTGCGGTCAGAGTCCACATCTGCCCCTGGAAATGACATACAATTTAAAACCTGGTTCCTAAATCTCTCTCTTACCATTATATAATCTATCTGAAACCTTCCAGTATCTTCAGGGTTCTTCCATAAATACAGCCTTCTTTCATGATTCTTGAACCAAGTGTTAGCTATGATTAAGTTAAGCTCTGTGCAAAATTTTACCAGACGGCTTCCTCTTTCATTTCTTAGCCCTAATCCCTCTCTTACCATTATATAATCTATCTGAAACCTTCCAGTATCTTCAGGGTTCTTCCATAAATACAGCCTTCTTTCATGATTCTTGAACCAAGTGTTAGCTATGATTAAGTTAAGCTCTTTGCAAAATTCTACCAGACGGCTTCCTCTTTCATTTCTTAGCCCTAATCCCTATTCACCTACTACGTTTCCTTCTCTTCCTTTTCCTGCTCTAGAATTCCAGTCGCTCATGACTATTAAAATTTCGTCTCCCTTAACTAATTGAATAATTTCTTTTACCTCATCATATATTTCATCACTTTCTTCATCATCTGCAGAGCTGGTTGGCATATAAACTTGTACTACTGTAGTAGGCGTGAGCTTCGTGTCTATCTTGGCCACAATAATGGGTTCACTATGCTGATTGTAGTGGCTTACCCGCACTCCTATTTTTTATTCGTTTTTGAACCTACTCATGCATTACCCCTATTGGAATTTGTATTTGTAACCCTGTATTCACATGACCAAAAGTCTTGTTCCCCCTGCCACCGAACTTCACTAATTCCCACTATATCTAACTTTAACCTATCCATTTCACTTTCTAAATTTTATAACCTACCTGGCCGATTAAGGGATCTGACATTCCACACTCCGATCCGTAGAACGCCAGTTTTCTTTCTCCCGCCCATAGAGCACCAAATGTTGTCAACTGCGGAGAGATCTGAAGACCTTTCTGACCAAGGTAGAGTATGGCAATCACGAAGACAGTTAGTAGATAACCTTCCATTGTGCGGGTGGACATTATCTTGCTGAAATGGAAGTCCTAGATGCCTTGCCATGAAGGGCAAAAAATATCGTACCGCTCTGCTGTAAGGGTGCAGCGGATTACAACTTAAGTGGCCTTGCTATGAAATGAAACATGAAGCTCTATCTAGTTGTTGTGTAAAACCGGTTTCCCTAAAATATTGTGATCTGGAACTATGAAATGAAACAGTCACATTGGTAGCCCACTTTTATCTGGGGCGTCTTGAGATACATCGTGGCTGGTCATCGGGGCTCAGCTAGAAGCCACAATCATCACTGAAGACAATTCTGCTCCAGCCAACGCTCTCCCAGGGCGGATGTACCCAGCACACTGCGAACCATCTTCTGGTTGTACATACGTCGATGGTAGTCGGCATAAGGGGCGCCATGAAGTCAGACATTCGTCTCTCTAGGTCATCCGTACTTATAAACTCTGTGTTCGGCGATGGTCCGCTCATTTTTGCCAGCATCGTTGAATAGTTGCGTGGTTTCCTATTCATATGTCGATCGATTGGCCAATTACTCCAACCAGCTTCTTTGAACTCAACTACATTTCTTCTTTCAAATACTGTCATCTGCTGACATTGGCCACGAGCCTGTTTGCAAGGCATAGTTACTGTCAAACTGAGTACACGGAATGAAATCCTCAAATACTTTATGCGCTGGTATCATCATCACCCCTGTTTACTATTCTCGCCAGGTGTGCGGTGACATTGTGCTCCAGCAGTCACACATTCATTCATCGGTCGCCGAAGTTTGCAGTTCTTCATTTTACGTCGATACCTCTGTGAATAGCCATTTGTGACCAATTTGAGTCGTTTTCGTGTCTTTGACTGTATATTAGATGTTAAGAACGAAAGAGAAGCGGAATTCTTATAATAAACGTTTAGAATCAGAAATGTGTGCTAGTTACCGTCTACGACTCACTGAAAATGGTTATTTTAAAGCATTCAATTAGGCTCGTTTTGAGTCGTATTACAATGATCAAGTCATCGTTGTGTACATGAAATACCTTTATGACGACCTGTACTCTGATGAGGACACTTATAATAATGTGTCTGAATTTAGGTGTAGGAACAGCTGCCGTTCTCCTTCAAATAATGAATCCAGATACGTTAGTGATATTGGACGTTGAAGTTTGGATCAAAGTAGACTGTCTAACTCATATCAACAGTAGTCCATTGGGTGCAGGTTGGACGTTGGGCAGGCCAATCGATTTCAGCCATGGTACATAAAACAGCTAAAAATACAAGACATAGTAGAAAACATTGGATATGAAAGGCGATATTGGACATATTTGATTTAAAAAAAATATAAAAATGCAGAAAATGAAGTAAGCATAAGAGAATATAGGCGTCTAAGATATGAGACGGACAGAAAGTGTAAAATGGATAGGTTGGAATGACCAGAGAACAATTGCAAGCCCATAGAAACATGTGTAACTAGGGGAAAGGTAGATACCGCCTATAAGAATATCAAAGAGAGCTTTGAATATAAGAAAACCAGCTGCATGAAATCGAGAGCTCAGATGGGAGGGCAAGGAAGAGAAACCTGTAAGGTGGAAGGAGTATATAGACATCTACATGTACATGGATACTCTGCCAATTACATTTAAGTGCCTAGCAGCGGGTTCAACGAACCACATTCGCAATTCTCTATTATTCCAACCTCTTATAGCGCACGGAAAGAATGAACTCCTATATCTTTCCGTACGAGCTCTGACTTCCCTTATTTTATTGTGGTGATCGTTCCTCCCGATGTAGGTCTGTGTCAACAAAATATTTTTGCATTCGGAGGAGAAAGTTGGTGATTGGAATTTCCTGAGAAGGTTCCGTCGGAACGAAAAACGCTTTTCGTTTAATGATTTCCAGCCTAAACCCTGTATCATTTCTGTGACACTCTCTCCCACATTTTGCGATAATACAAAACGTGCTGCCTTCCTTTGAACATTTTCGATGTACTCCGACAGTCCTATCTGGTAAGGATCCCACACCGTGTTGCAGTATTCTGAGAGAGGACGGACAAGTGTAGTGTAGGCAGTCTCCTTAGTAGGGCTGTGTCTTTCCAATGAAACGCAGTCTTTGGTTAGCCTTCCCCACATTTTCTATGTGTTCTTTCCAATTTAAGATGTCCGTAATTGTAATTCCTAGGCTTTTAGATTATACTGATTTATAGTGTAACCGAAGTTTAACGAGTTCCTTTTAGCATTCATGTGGATGACCTCACACTTTTCGTTATTTAGGGTCAACTGCCAATTTTCGTACCATTGAGATATTTTTTCTTCTAAATCGTTTTGCAGTTTGCTTTTGTCTTCTGATGACTTTATTAGTCGATAAACGACAGCGTCATCTGCAAACAACCGAAGACATCTTCTCAGATGGTCTCTCAAATCGTTTATATAGATAAGGAACAGCAAAGGGCCTATAATACTACCACGATATTCCATAATCACGCAATTTCACTACGAGTCGCTTGTGTGGTACAGTGTCAAAAGCCTTAAGGAAATCCAGAAATACGGAATCGATGTGAAATCCCTTCTCAATAGCACTCAGCACTTCATGTGAATAAAGAGCTAGTCGTGTATCACAGGAACGATGTTTCCTAAGCACATGTTGACTGTGTGTTACTAAATCGTTTAGTTCGAAGTAATTCATAATGTTCGAACACAGTATATGTTCTAAAATCCTGCTGCATATCGACGTTAACCTAATGGGCCTGTAATTTAGTGGATTACTCCTACTACCTTTCTTGAATATTGATGTGACCTGTGCAACTTTAAAGTCTCTGGGTACTGATCTTTCGTGGAGCTAACGGTTGTATATGATTGTTAAGAATGGAGCTAATAGATCAGCTTACTCCGAAAGAAACAAAACTGGTATACAGACTGGGCCAGAAGACTTGCTTTTATTAAGGGATTTAAGTTGATCCACTACTCCGAGGATATTTACTTCTACGTTACTCATGTTGGCAGCTGTTCTCGTTTCGAATTCTGGAATATTTACTTCGTATTCTTTTGTGAAGGTATTTCGGAAGGCTGTGTTTAGTAACTCTGTTTGGCAGCACTGTCTTCGACAGTATCTGCATTTGCTATCGCTTAGAGAAGGCATTGATTGTTTCTTACCGCTAACATACTTCACATCTGACCAGAATCTCTTTGGATTTTCTGCCAGGTTTCGAGACAAAGTTTCGTTGTGGAAACTGTTATTGTCATCTCGCATTGAAGTCCACGCTAAATTTCGGGCTTCTGTAAAAGATCACCAATCTTGGAGATTTTGCGCCTTTTTAAATTTGCCATGTTTCTTTCGTTGTTTCTGCAATAGTGTTCTAACCCGTTTTGTGTACCAAGGGGGATCGGATCCATCGATTGTTAATTTATTTGGTATAAAACTCTCAATTGCTGCCGATGCTATTTTTTGAATTTAGGCCGGATCTGGTCTACACTTATACACTCCTGGAAATGGAAAAAAGAACACATTGACACCGGTGTGTCAGACCCACCATACTTGCTTCGGACACTGCGAGAGGGCTGTACAAGCAATGATCACACGCGCGGCACAGCGGACACACCAGGAACCGCGGTGTTGGCTGTCGAATGGCGCTAGCTGCGCAGCATTTGTGCACCGCCGCCGTCAGTGTCAGCCAGTTTGCCGTGGCATACGGAGCTCCATCGCAGTCTTTAACACTGGTAGCATGCCGCGACAGCGTGGACGTGAACCGTATGTGCAGTTGACGGACTTTGAGCGAGGGCGTATAGTGGGCATGCGGGAGGCCGGGTGGACGTACCGCCGAATTGCTCAACACGTGGGGCGTGAGGTCTCCACAGTACATCGATGTTGTCGCCAGTGGTCGGCGGAAGGTGCACGTGCCCGTCGACCTGGGACCGGACCGCAGCGATGCACGGATGAACGCCAAGACCGTAGGATCCTACGCAGTGCCGTAGGGGACCGCACCGCCACTTCCCAGCAAATTAGGGACACTGTTGCTCCTGGGGTATCGGCGAGGACCATTCGCAACCGTCTCCATGAAGCTGCGCTACGGTCCCGCACACCGTTAGGCCGTCTTCCGGTCACGCCCCAACATCGTGCAGCCCGCCTCCAGTGGTGTCGCGACACGCGTGAATGGAGGGACGAATGGAGTGTGTCGTCTTCAGCGATGAGAGTCGCTTCTGCCTTGGTGCCAATGATGGTCGTATGCGTGTTTGGCGCCGTGCAGGTGAGCGCCACATCGAGGCACACAGGGCCAACACCCGGCATCATGGTGTGGGGAGCGATCTCCTACACTGGCTGTACACCACTGGTGATCGTCGAGGGGACACTGAATAGTGCACGGTACATCTAAACCGTCATCGAACCCATAGTTCTACCATTCCAAGTCGGCAAGGGAACTTGCTGTTCCAACAGGACAATGCACGTCCGCATGTATCCCGTGCGACCCAACGTGCTCTAGAAGGTGTACGTCAACTACCCTGGCCAGCAAGATCTCTGGATCTGTCCCCCATTGAGCATGTTTGGGACTGGATGAAGCGTCGTCTCACGCGGTCTGCACGTCCAGCACGAACGCTGGTCCAACTGAGGCGCCAGGTGGAAATGGCATAGCAAGCCGTTCCACAGGACTACATCCAGCATCTCTACGATCGTCTCCATAGGAGAATAGCAGCCTGCGTTGCTGCGAAAGGTGGATAAACACTGTACTAGTGCCGTCATTGTGCATGCTCTGTTGCCTGTGTCTATGTGCCTGTGGTTCTGTCAGTGTGATCATGTGATGTATCTGACCCCAGGAATGTGTCAATAAAGTTTCCCCTTCCTGGAACAATGAATTCACGGTGTTCTTATTTCAATTTCCAGGAGTGTATTATTAATTTGGAATGAGTGAAGATTGTCTCTCAGGAAGGCGTCAAGTGAATTTTTACCTGATTTCTTGAATAGGTAAATTTTTCGCTTATTTTTCGAGAATTTGGGGATTGCAATATTCAGTTTTGCTACGACAACCCTGTGTTCAGTAATCTCTGAATCGGTTTTGATGCTCGTTATTAACTCAGGATTATTCGTTTTCTTTTTTGCTGAAGGCGAGAAACAAGAGAATATTGATTGTAGACTGTCTTAAGTTTATGATGAGCGTTGTATAAATCGATAAAATTTTTACAAGTGTGTAGAGCAGTTCAAAAATTTTCTCGACTCAGTGACAGACGAACACCGGTCTGGCCGACCTGTTGCAGTTTCCACTCCCTCACTTGAAAGTCGAATTGATGACATTATTCGTGCCGACCGCCCTTGTGACCGGGAAATGATAGTTGATAAGGTTCAAGTTAGTGCTGACACAGTTCATAACATTATCTGTAACAAGCTGAAGTACCGCAAAACATGTGCAAAATGGGTCCCAAAGGAGTGGACGCGGCTACACTAGGAAACTAGGTTGAGAGTGTACACAGAGCTAACGGAACGTTATGAAAGAAAAGGTGAGCACTTCTTCAGCAAACTTTTAACTTTTGATGACACTTGAGTTCGCGTTTATGAGCCAGAATCAAAAAGACAAAGCATCGAATGGAAGCACACCAACTCACGAGTTAAGAAAAATTCGAAGCCAAGCATCTGCAGGAAAAGTCATGTTGACGTTGTTTTTGGAATACTGAAGGTCAAGTTTCTTGTGATTATCTCGAAGAGTGGCGTAGAATGAACTGCCAATATTACTCCTATTTGCTTTTAAACAAGATGAAGCCGGCCATGAGGGAGAGACGTCGTGGATCTGAGAGGAGAGGTGTGATTCTCCAGCAAGACAACGCAAGTCCTCATATTGCTCATCTAGCCCGTGAAACCATCGACAGAATGGGCTGGGAAGTACTGCCTTACAGTCCTCATTTAGCACCTAGTGATTCCCATTTATTTAGTGCACTGAAAGAGGCATTACGTGGGGAGAGGTTGCAGGACAACGAGGACGTGAAAAATTTTGTCGGAAATTGGTTCAAACATCAAGATAAAGAGTTCTTCGCAGCCGGAATAAAAAACCATGTAGCCCGTTGGAATAAGTGCATAAATGTTCAAGGGTATTATGTTGAACTGTAGGAAAAGTATTGTTTTGTAAAACTAAACGGCCGGCCGAAGTGGCCGTGCGGTTAAAGGCGCTGCAGTCTGGAACCGCAAGACCGCTACGGTCGCAGGTTCGAATCCTGCCTCGGGCATGGATGTTTGTGATGTCCATAGGTTAGTTAGGTTTAACTAGTTCTAAGTTCTAGGGGACTAATGACCTCAGCAGTTGAGTCCCATAGTGCTCAGAGCCAGCCAAAACTAAACGTTTTTTTTTTCTCCAGACCAATTTGTCTCTTTTATCATTGAATGACCCTCGAATATTCCCATACAGAGGAGGCATTTTCCTTGAAAGTCAGCTGCTCCGTGCCGGCGGATAAATGCGATACTGCAGTGCTTGTGTCATCCCCAATTACGATGCAAAGTTCCTTCGGACAAGGACGCATCCATGTCCGAAGATACTCGAACTGCAGCAGCTACAGCCGTTATACAATACACGAAATATATTTGTAGTATATTCTCGGCAACAAATAGGTTCAATGGCTGTCTGGACGTCAAGATCTACTCACATCAAATACTCGTTTCCTTGTTGAAGCATTACAATGTATTACAACCATGTGACCATGATCCCTTAATCGGAACAGAATTACGACCTAATATAGGAAGAACGTAACGGACTGCTGGTAATAAGCTCCTGATTCGGCTACATACCTAGCTGTAATAGAAATAATCAAAGTAGATCCATGGCACGACAGACAGAAGATATATACTTGCATAGCTCTGAGCCCTCGTGATCCCATCGTTTGACAGAACTTTACAAACCACGAAATTGTCCGCGGAATTTGAGGGAAACTTTAACGTCTACATCTGCACTTAAGCTACATTATATTGCGTGGCAGAGGGTAGTTATGGTATATACATAACTTTCGAATAATCCTACCTGATAATGGTCCGACTGATGAACAATACTCAAGAAATGCCGAACGAGTCTTTTGAAAACCACTTCTCTTGTGGATGAGGTAATTCACTTCAGATTGTTACAGGATATCTTAGATACTCCTCTGCTTCTCTATGACAATTTTTTAATTGGTCTTGCCTCTTTAGTCCATATATGACAGCTATTCTGCGGTATTTTCCGTTTGTTATTGTATCCAATGTTTTATTCCCAAACTCGTGACGTATGCACGTGCAGGACATTACATTTATTTACTTGCAGTGTCAACTAGACCAATCGTGAACTGTTTGCATGTCTTCCCGCATTTCGATACGGTTGTCTGTTGTTGCAACCTTCCTGTAGACAACAGCTTCGTCTGACAACCGCCAAGGACAGCTTACGACGTTATCCTCTAAGTCATTTACATACAGAGTATTGCAAACATTAATAGCCCTGTAGAGCTCCCCTGGGCTACATCTATCGATTTTTTCCCTTTAAGTTACAACTCTTATTACTGTTTGCTAGAACGTCCTGAAACCAGCCATTTGATCTGCTACTCGATAAGCTTTTATCAATGGCGTTTCGCGCAGATTTTTCTAGGGGTTTACTGGAAGGTTGTCTACAAAGTTTCAAATGACTAACACACATGGTTTGATAATAGTAAAAAAAAACTACTCTACAGAAATACATTTACTTCACGATTGACTTTGTCTCGAATAATCCATTCTCCGCTCATAAGCTCTGCTACTGCTCTTAGCAGCTGCTGACTCACAGCACGATGCAGAAAACCTTCAGGTCCGCGTCGGACAATGTCGCCGGTACGGTAACAGTCACTTTCAGGAGTTTCGTTGTCTGACTACAATATTTCTGGAAATCATTTAAGAATAGGGATTCCAGAAATTTCTAAACTCGTTCCTCGTGTTTCATATCAGAACTTTTGTTCTCAGTTTATTGCCTTCAAGGATGGGATTTATTTTGCAAGACGCCTGTAACATCTCAAGTCATCAGTCCCCTTGTACTTAGAAACAACTTAAAACTAACAAACCTAAGGACATCACACACATCCATGCCATTTGCAGTATTCGAACTTGCGACCGTAACGGTCGCGTGGTTCCAGACTGAAGCGCCTAGAACCGCTCGACCACTATGTGTTCCTGTGATTTCATACACAAGATCATATTGCTCACGCTCCGTCCAAAAGATTGCTGACCTGTGACGTAGTACGATATCCATCCGGCATATCCCGAGGATTTCCTGTAAACCTTCGACCGGTACAAAAGCCCCCTGTGATCCTCAGAATACGCTCCGCTGAATTCGTCTGATATTGTTTTGTAGCTGCCTAATCTAAGACGAGGTGCCCAGCCGCTGGCACCGAAGTTGACTCTGGCGTTGAAGATAGCTTCGTAGTATCATCGCACCACACGCAGCGGTAATTTATAGTCAGCACTGCCGGCACGGACAATCTTGTGTATAATTATGGCCACTTTCTGAGTAACAGATTTTATGTGTTCT
The DNA here is from genome assembly GCF_021461395.2 of Schistocerca americana. NCBI lineage: Eukaryota > Metazoa > Arthropoda > Insecta > Orthoptera > Acrididae > Schistocerca > Schistocerca americana. The sequence continues at coordinate 546,536,823 of NC_060124.1, read as the reverse complement.
ACAATGTTTCTTTTCTCAATTAGAAGAGTGCCTAAATATTTATAAACAGTGCTGCCTTAAACAAATATTCCTTCAAACGTCAGGGAATGATTTCTGGCAAGAGAAAGCCTTCCTTTCTCAAACATGTATGTGGTTTTATAAACACCTACACTTAGTTTGTTCCTCTTACAACAATGCTGCATCCGAATAAGCACATGTTTCATCTTTTCCTCCAGTCTCCCCCTGGAGTATAGAAACAACTACTAGAATGTCATCTCGTTATGCAACAACAGCTACAATAACATATAACCTGTGTAGTAGATGTAATATGGGTTCAGTACCAAGATCCCAGAACAGTGAACCACTTATGGAGCCTTGAGGACAGCCTTGGTAACCTTTTTGATTACCTTTCTCTGCTCCGCAAGCCATGGACGCTACAGTAATTAAAAAAGCCCTTGTACACACATTTTCGGACCCTGAGAGCTATAAGGCATACGAACGTCGCAGGCTACCAAAGACTGTCGAATTCTCCTGCAGTGTCAGTCATTGGCGTGACTGCAAACTTCGCTGTCGAATTTTCTACACTCTGAAGAAATCTATTAATCGCTTCCATACTTCCCGGATCCTACCTATTCGTAAAGCCTCGTATAGGAATGCTGTTAAATCTAGCATTATCTGTGGACCTACCATCGGCACGGCTTCAGAGTATACGCCATCCAGACCAGGTGCGTTTGCAGTTTTGAGCTTCGAAATTGCGACAGCAATTTCTTCTTGACCAGTCCGTATCACCAACATCTGATTGTCATATTCGTTATTTACTGCATTTATAAGTTGTGCGTGTATCTCAGCGTCTGTGTTATCGTCAAGAGGCTGGGCAGTTAGCAGATATTCTGGTGACTCTCTCCGTCCTGTCGTCATTGAGCTATCCACCTTACGAATTGCGGACATGATAGTAGTTCCCTTAAACTTTTCAGTCAACAATTTATTCAGTCTTTGGCAGATGTCAAATGGCACGTGTATTCCATCAGTTTCCTGAAGCAAAGTTTTGAAGCGCGTCTTAATAGCCCTGTATTCATGGAGCCTACTACTGCACTCCGATTGCCCTAGAGTATGTTCGTTCTTCTTCTCGATCGTACCCTTCACCTAAGAGTGGAAAGTTCAAGGCTCTAAGGGATCGTAGTCTGATTGTTTACCTTTTTCCTAGGAATATAAATGTCCTGCGCTCTGTGCAAGAGCTCAGTTAGTAATTGAGCACCCACATCTACATGAACCGGAAGAGATTCTATTCTAAATACTCCGAGGTAGACAACTAAGCCATCTCAATCAGATTTAGTGATGCCTAACTCAATTCTGCTTTCCTCAGCTTGTCTTCTGTATTATTGTCATTTCCCTCTTCGACGATAATTGTATTATGGCCAGTGTATGTTAGGTACTGGAGCACTTGTCAACTATTAACTTTAGCTCTGACATGCGGTTTGCTAAAGTGACATCTATGTTAGGAACTACACCAGCTTATTGTTCGGATGTACTCGGCTGGTCTTCCAGATTTAAAACAATGAGCTGTAGTTCATGTATAGCTTCCTTTAGTACATCCCCTCGTTCGTCAGTTTGCCTACTGTGCCACAGAAATGATTATGCATCTGTTGTCACAAGGAGACACACAACTTGTCTATATAGAGAAACCGCTGACTTTACTTATATAAGGTACGATAGGGTGAGAGTAATGCATGCTTACTACAACTCACTTTGTCTGCAGTCCTTCATTTCTATTGTGACCCTGTGCTTGTCCAACAGCGTTGCCACCTTGGATCACACTGTATTTCCATTTGTAACGACCGTGGCAGTCATTCCCTCATTGTGGCAAGTACCTGTTACTATATCTGCACGAAAATGTGGGAGCTCATTCTTTCTTCAGTATGGTTCTTGCAAACAAAACATATTAACACTCAGCTGGTCAGTTAGTTTTCGTATCTCAGTCATTCTCAATTTACATCGAGCAGCATTTATCTGTACTATGTTTATCCTTTTACGTGTTTCGATTGCCAACAGAGCCCTTCGGAGAAGGAAGGCCTAGTTCAAAGAAAAAGCGTCCGAACTCTTATATAAAATCCACGTATTAATGCTCAGTGTCGAATGGTACTTTTACTCTCTTGAACGCCTGTCGAAGGAGGCCACATAATTATTTAAACTCAATGCATATGTTATTTACTCTCAAAAGAATTCTGTGTAGTGCATCTGGTCTAGGATACGTAATAGATTTTCCTTTCTGCTGCCCACCTCTGAAAATATGTCTTAGAGCAACCTGTAACACACTGGGAGCCTCCAAACTACTTAATAAGACATTCACTTCTAAATTATTATCAGATTTGTATGTGTTTAATTGAAAATCATTTTAGTAGGACTCGGAATACTAGAAATACTTTTTTATATTTCATAGGAGTACCTGATTTTCACTGCACTTTACTGTTTTCGATTGTTGTACTCGTTAGTGTTACTGCTAGAGACTGCAGAACTGTTTTCTTGTTTTCTGGTGCAGAGCAGTTGCGTGGGTTGTAGGGAGACCAGCACATTTTGTGCCGGATAGGGTGTGACCCATACAGGCGGAACGCCGTGACATGCCAGAGGTGCGTGAACTTCTGTGTATGACTAACTGCCCATTCTTCAGCAGGAACCGAAACCAGAAACGATAGCGATATTGCACTTTGAGGTCTGGATTTACTTTGAGGTCTGGATTTAAGTCGACTTTCAATCACATTCCAATGAGTTATTGGTTATAAGTGGAACATGGCGCTGGCCAATCAATTTCTAGGACATTATATAAAATGCCTAAAAAGACAAGTCATTGTAGAAAGACAGGAGATACCGGACTCATTTGATGAATGAAGGAAATGTGAAAATGCAGCAGACGAAGCAGCAAACAGGAAACACATACTGTCTGCAAACCTCAATTTTTCTTTACTCCGCCGTAGTGGGAATCCAAAACACTCGGGCAGGATTCAAGAATTCGTCGCACTACTGTTCTATACACAGTCCTCTTTGTAGATGAACTACACTTTCCTAAGACTTTCCCAGTAAGCCGAAGCCACTCCTGCTACTGTTCTCATGTGCTCGTTTCACTTCATATCGCTTTACAACTTTACGCCTAGAAATTAATCCCCTTGACTGTGTATACGAAAATAACAGTATTGTTTTTTTATCCCTTTCATCTGCATTAAGATATATCTCTTTACATTTAGAGTAAGTTATCCTACATCACACTAAAAGGAAATTCTAAGCCATCGTATACCCATGTACAGTCACAAAACGACGATACAGTCCTCTTACCTCTTATACTAAAAGGTCATCTCAAGCCTTAGCAGACTTCTCCCCACCCTATCCGTTGTTGTCCACAAATCATTGCCTCACAGACGCTGCTTTATGACATGGTTTTTTGTCATCCTTACATATACAATCATGGTCTCCATATGTTTCCCTACTGTAGACAGTGCATTATGCTGTAAAATGTGTTATTCTTCAGCATTTAAGGCATAATAATTGCAACAATTGGAGCACACCATAACCAAGGAAAACACCCCAATTCCGTGACACCACATCCTTAGTTCTTCATTTTTGGCGATATACAGGGTGAATCACTAATTATTGCCACCTAGAATATCTCCGAAAGTATGATGGCAGCTGAGCTGACTGTGGGACAAAAGATGTATAGGACAATGGGGGCCATAATATGACGTTGATTTTTTGATGCTAGATGGGGTCGCGTCAGAGATAAGAAGGTCAACTTTGTTTCTTTACATGGGAATCCATAGTTTGGTACTTATTATCTGATAATGGCTATCGAGACGAATCCAATGACGTGTAACAGCGATGGCCGGCCGATGTGGCGTCGCGGTTCTAGGCGCTTCAGTCTAGAACCGCGCTACCGCTTATGTCGCAGGTTCGAATCCTGCCTCGCGCATGGGTGTGTGTGATGTCCTTAGGTTAGTTAGGTTTAACTAGTTCTATGGTAAGAATGGAGGAGACATAACGAAATGCTTCAATTAAAAGTGGTGTAAGGGAGGTGATGCTGTCTTTCGCCCATACTACTCACTGTCTACAACGTAGAACCCTTGACGGAAATGGAAGCAAGTTTCCAAAATGTGCTCAAACTTCACAGTAAGAAATTACCATTGATACGGTTCGCTGGTGCCACTGCTATCCTCGGTTGAAATGAATTACAGGACCTATTGAATGAAATTAATAGTGTTCCGAGTAAAGAATAGGTACTGAGAGTAAACCGAAGAGAGACGAAAATAATTAGAAGTAGAAGAGAAACAGAACAGCGAGAAAACATCACATCTTGGGATCAAGAAGTACACGCAGTTAAGGAACTTTGTTATCTTGGAAGCAAAACGACCCATCAACCCATCTTGGACGAGGCAAGAAGGACATATAAAGCAGAGTAGCACAGGAAAAGGAGGCGTTCCTGGACAAAAGAAATCAACTGGTAACAAACGTATGTCGTAAGTTGAGTACGGAATTAATGAGGATGTTCGTTTGTAGCACCGCATGGTACAGAAGTGAATTATTTCCTGTGAGGAAACCGAAAACGAAGAGAATCCAAGTGTTCGCGACGTGTGCGATGGAAGAATGTTGGAAAGTTGGTGGACTGAGAAGGAATGAGGAAATTCACATCTACATCTACATCTACATCTACGGGACTACTCTGCTATTCACAATAAAGTGTTTGGCAGAGGGTTCAGTGAACGACCTTCAGGCTGTCTCTACACCGTTCCACTCCCGAGCGGCACTCGAGAAAAACGAGCACTTACATTTATCTTTGCGAGCCCTGTTATCTCTTGTTTTATTGTCATGATCATTTGTCCCTATGTAAGTTAGTGCCAACAGGATGTTTTCGCAATCGGTGCAGAAAACTGGTGATTGAAATTTCACTAGGAGATCCCGTCGCAACGATGAACGCCTTTGTTTTACTGATTTTCATCTCAATTCACATATCATGTCTGAGACACTATCTCCCCTATTTCGCGATAATACAAAACGACCTGCCCTTCTTTGTACTTTTCCGATGTCATCCGTCAGTCCCACTTGATGCGGATGCCACACCGCACAGCAATACTCCAGAATATGGCGGACAAGCGTCATGTAAGCAATCTCTTCAGTACACCTTTTGCACCTTCCACGTGTTCTGCCAATGAATCGCAGTCTTTGGTTTGCTCTACCCACAATATTATCTATGTGATCGTTCCAATGTAGGTTATTTGTAATTGCAGGCCCTAAGTAGTTAGTTGAATTTACAACCTTCTGATTCGTGTGACTTACAGAGTAATCGAAATTTAGCTGATCTCTTTCAGTACACATGAGAATAACTTCACACTTTTCTTTCTTCCGGGTCACTTTTCGCACCATACAGATATCTTATCTAAATCATTTTGCAAGTCGCTTTGATCATCTGATAACTTTACAAGAGGTAAACACAACATACACCCAAAGCGAAATCTATGGGAACGGCAAAACTGCATGCGTCTCTTAGGGACATATATTCCTCATCAGATGCCTCCCATGTTACAAGCATGGAGATGTCCACCGCCAACAGGATGAAACGGAAAAGTGTATCAACTGCAGAGGCTGATGCTTGTTTCAGTAGACAACATTCCGACGGCACGATACAATCTTCGTCAGTCACTGCAGTGCAGAACTGCATTACTATGGCGTAAATTTAACGAGTAAAATAAACTGACTTGGGAAAGACAGAATGCAAGTGATGTGACAAAACAGTAATTGTCTCGACCTGAAACTACGATATCACCTGTCGGGCTTGAACTGTGACGTATTGGTGTTGTGGCGGGTGACGTCACACGTGCGCGGAGCGTTGGTTTGTTTTCGTTAGGGACGTTTGTATTGTCACCTTATGCTGTGTTTGTAGTCTATATTGGATAAATACATAGTGGTGCAAATTCTGATGGAAAGATGAGTTTACGGTGTTCTCCACTTACGCTCCTAATCAACTAGAGTTTAAACGTTATCTTTGGTTGTCTTGGTAACGTGAGTACACAGTGATTACAACTTATGTGAACTTCGGCACATATTTTTTTCAAAGGTGAGCCAACCTGTAATATAATGAAATTAATAACTTAGCGAATACTAATAGTAATATTACTGAAATAAGGAACGCTGATACATCGACAATAAAGAAAAACGAATGTCTTCAGAAGGTTATGGTAAAAAGAAGACTGACTATTCTAACGTAAAGTGTGAAGAACGTGATGTTAGTAATTGAAAGCAATGTACAAAGATGTAGCAGAACTAGTTGAGTTGGGTTGCCTACAGAATGAAGTCGCCAGATCCAGTTTAGCGCGTAACAACTCACACAAAAAGTATTTACGAGTAATTTCAGGGATTTAACAAATTTCTGTTGAGCTGTATTGGTGAACACATGTTACTGCATTTTGTCCATCTCGCAATTTAAACCTTTCTGTATCGGTTTTGGAGTATTCGTTGTTGTTACTATATTTCGTTAATTTTCGCGATATTTGCTACCTGTACTTTTTCGCTTTCTATACTGATATTTCTTTTTGATTTCTGTATTGGTGTCTGGCTTTTAAGTTAGTTTATATGTTGTGTTGTTGTGATCTTCAGTCCTGAGACTGGTTTGATGCAGCTCTCCATGCTACTCTATCCTGTGCAAGCTTTTTCATCTCCCAGTACCTACTGCAACCTACATCCTTCTGAATCTGCTTTGTGTATTCATCTCTTGGTCTCCCTCTACGATTTTTACCCTCCACGCTGCCCTCCAATACTAAATTGGTGATCCCTTGATGCCTCAGAACATGTCCTACCAGCCGATCCCTTCTTCTGGTCAAGTTGTGCCACAAACTTCTCTTCTCCCCAATCCTATTCAATACTTCCTCATTAGTTATGTGATCTACCCATCTAATCTTCAGCATTCTTCTGTAGCACCACATTTCGAAAGCTTCTATTCTCTTCCTGTCCAAACTATTTATCGTCCATGTTTCACTTCCATACATGGCTACACTCCATACGAATACTTTTAGAAATGACTTCCTGACACTTAAATCAATACTGGATGTTAACAAATTTCTCTTCTTCAGAAACGCTTTCCTTGCCATTGCCAGCCTACATTTTATATCCTCTCTACTTCGACCATCATCAGTTATTTTGCTCCCCAAATAGCAAAACTCCTTTACTACTTTAAGTGCCTCATTTCCTAATCTAATTCCCTCAGCATCACCCGACTTAATTAGACTACATTCCATTATCCTTGTTTTGCTTTTGTTGATGTTCATCTTATATCCTCCTTTCAAGACACTGTCCATTCCGTTCAACTGCTCCTCCAAGTCCTTTGCTGTCTCTGACTGAATTACAATGTCATCGGCGAACCTCAAAGTTTTTATTTCTTCTCCATGAATTTTAATACCTACTCCGAATTTTTTTTTTGTTTCCTTTACTGCTTGCTCAATATACAGATTGAACAACATCGGGGAGAGGCTACAACCCTGTCTTACTCCCTTCCCAACCACTGCTTCCCTTTCATGTCCCTCGACTCTTATAACTGCCATCTGGTTTCTGTACAAATTGTAAATAGCCTTTCGCTCCCTGTATTTTACGCCTGCCACCTTTAGAATTTGAAAGAGAGTATTCCAGTCAACATTGTCAAAAGCTTTCTCTAAGTCTACAAATGCTAGAAACGTAGGTTTGCCTTTCCTTAATCTTTCTTCTAAGATAAGTCGTAAGGTCAGTATTGCCTCACGTGTTCCAGTGTTTCTACGGAATCCAAACTGATCTTCCCCGAGGTTGGCTTCTACTAGTTTTTCCATTCGTCTGTAATGAATTCGTTTAGTATTTTGCTGCTGTGACTTATTAAGCTGATAATTCGGTAATTTTCACATCTGTCAACACCTGCTTTCTTTGGGATTGGAATTATTATATTCTTCTTGAAGTCTGAGGGTATTTCGCCTGTTTCATACATCTTGCTCACCAAATGGTAGAGTTTTGTCAGGACTGGCTCTCCCACGGCCGTCAGAAGTTCCAATGGAATAGTGTCTACTCCGGGGGCCTTGTTTCGACTCAGGACTTTCAGTGCTCTGTCAAACTCTTCACGCAGTATCATATCTCCCATTTCATCTTCATCTACATCCTCTTCCATTTCCATAATATTGTCCTCAAGTACATCGCCCTTGTATAGACCCTATATATACTCCTTCCACCTTTCTGCTTTCCCTTCTTTGCTTAGAACTGGGTTTCCATCTGAGCTCTTGATATTCATACAAGTCGTTCTCTTATCTCCAAATGTCTCTTAAATTTTCCTGTAGGCGGTATCTATCTTACCCCTAGTGAGATAGGCCTCTACATCCTTACCTTTGTCCTCTAGCCATCCCTGCTTAGCCATTTTGCACTTCCTGTCGATCTCATTTTTGAGACGTTTGTATTCTTTTTTGCCTGTTTCACTTACTGCATTTTTATATTTTCTCCTTTCATCAATTAAATTCAGTATTTCTTCTGTTACCCAAGGATTTCTACTAGCCCTCGTCTTTTTACCTACTTGATCCTCTGCTGCCTTCACTACTTCATCCCTCAAAGCTACCCATTCTTCTTCCACTGTATTTATTTCCCCCATTCCTGTCAATTGCTCCCTTATGCTCTCCCTGAATCTCTGTACAACCTCTGATTCTTTTAGTTTATCCAGGTCCCATCTCCTTAAATTTCCACCTTTTTGCAGTTTCTTCAGTTTTAATCTACAGGTCATAACCAATAGATTGTGGTCAGAGTCCACATCTGCCCCTGGAAATGTCTTACAATTTAAAACCTGGTTCCTAAATCTCTGTCTCACCATTATATAATCTATCTGATACCTTTTAGTATCTCCAGGGTTCTTCCATGTATACAACCTTCTTTCATGATTCTTAAACCAAGTGTTAGCTATGATTATGTTGTGCTCTGTGCAAAATTCTACCAGGCGGCTTCCTCTTTCATTTCTGTCCCCCAATCCATATTCACCTACTATGTTTCCTTCTCTCCCTTTTCCTACACTCGAATTCCAGTCACCCATGACTATTAAATTTTCGTCTCCCTTCACAATCTGAATAATTTCTTTTATTTCATCATACATTTCTTCAATTTCTTCGTCATCTGCAGAGCTAGTTGGCATATAAACTTGTACTACTATAGTAGGTGTGGGCTTCGTATCTATCTTGGCCACAATAATGCGTTCACTATGCTGTTTGTAGTAGAGTTTATATGTATAGAGTTATATCTTCGATACCTGTTGAATTTATCTAATTTGATGCTTTACTTTTGCATTTTCGATGCAGACCTTTGCATGCTATTATTCATCGTATTCTTCCGGTTGTTTTGTTTTGTATACGCCAGTCGTTTTGGGGCTCTGTGGCTTTTACTTGAGAATATAACTCCCCAGATTCCCCTTCAGGCCCAATTTTTATTATTTCGAATTTTTAAGTTACTGAATTGATTTTTATATTTTGGATTTATAGGAACTGTTGAATATGACGTCCTAATCGCCATTTTTAAATCAAAGTTGTGTAGCATCTTGAGGATAGTGATGATGTTATTTATCAAAGTGGACGGGTGTTATCGAAGGCTCTCGTCTTCCCCAATAATTCACCATACTTGAGATACAGTGCCGTACCCCTGGCCGCGAGAGTTCGCCCCTGTTTGGTCTTAGGAGGGGAGGGGCGCACACAGCGCCGGCTGTCACCACCACATGAAATCACGTATTGCGTTTTTACGTCGCAGGCTGACAGGTATTGGACAGGTGAAGTAATTGCATCGGTTAAACGCTCGAGGGATGTGATGTGGTGCTGTAACGACATAACAACACAAGTTTTCGCCCCAGATGTAGGCATTCCCTTTATACAGTAGTAGGCAAGCATAAGTTCTCTACATTCTGTAATTTCCTGCAGGCGATTTTATTGATTGCGCTACTGCCAAGGCACCCATGTTGATTAGTTTGATTCTGTTTAGAGCGAAGATAACAGAATATCTTGTAGTAGTGAATCCTGTCGTAGGTGTTCTACAGATGAGCAGGATGAAGCCAGAGCATTGTCGACTTGGACTACTCTTACATGGGCTGAGTTTCTTACGAGAATGAATACTGTGGAAAGTCATTTAGACTTCTTATGGGAATTTTGTGGATTGTCACCGGGAGACGTGTGTGGAACTCTTTAAAAAAACGACCAACGTTTATTTACCGTTTTAATTAGAGGACTATTCTATGAAATGTACGAAACTAGTACGACCAGGAAAAACACGTAGTTCGTTAGATGCCAACTGACGATACATCAGGGTATTATTTTGTTCCCTTCCTGGGTTGAAGAACACATGCTACTAGTCACTGTTACAGAAAGTTATTTAAGTACAATTACTGTTGGCGATTACTTTGATTTTTGCAGTGTTATGTGTTATGTGATTGTTGTGAATTTTACAAAATGCAGTAGCTTTGTATTCACAGTTTGGCTTAGAAGGCCAAAAATTTCCTTATGAGACGCTCACAGTTTCTCTGAGAGATAGCTACAGAGTATCCAACAATCGCAGAGGAGGAGTGCTCAAGGCTGCAACTGATTTGGAAATTATTGTAAAGTTCGACATACTTTGACACTCAACAGCAAGGCCGACCGGGGTGGCCAAGCGGTTCTAGGCGCTACAGTTGGAACCGCGCGACCGCTACGATCGCAGGTTCAAATCCTGCCTCGGGCATGGATGTGTGTGATGTCCTTATGTTAGATATGTTTAAGTAGTTCTAAGTTCCAGGGGACTGATGACCTTAGCAGTTAAGTCCCATAGTGCTCAGAGCCATTTGAACCATTTTTTTCGACATCAAGACGTCTCAACATTCCATTTGTTGTGATGGAAACAGGAACTATTTGCAGGAAAAGTAGTTATATATGACCTAGTTAACGAATAAAAACTTACAACGCGTACATAGTGTAGTTAAGTAAAACTGCAACAGTATTCGTTACATGGGACCTTTTCAGATTCTAGTAAAATAATACCAATAAGTGTAGCCATTCTGAAACTAAGACCGTATTGGAGCTCATAAATCCAACAAATAAAGGTTCTCAAGCAGCACTGGAGCGTTCTCATATAACGAGTTCTGACAGCTGCCATCTAACAACTTTGTGTCGAATTCGCCTGAAACACTGCAAAAAAGGTAAAGTATCGTTAGATGAATAACTACACCAGCAACAGATATGTTCAAAAACTTTCACTAATTAGTAATTATATTCTGGAGATTTATCGATTTGCCTGGTGTTTATCCCCACTTACGAGTGAACTATGACTTTGGTTTTATTTCAGATACTTCACTGCAGATTCAAATGGCCGTAGTAACACTCTCATAGAATTTAAACTTTCGCTTAAGTTTTCTTCAGATTTCATTTTTATTTCGTTTCATTATCCTTCAGTTAATGTAGATCAACCGTTCACAAATTTAGCTAACTTTTACATCTTCGGAATATGAGATACCTATGTTCGTCCTTCCATTTAACAAATGAGTCTTCCAGTACCATTAAATTCTACGGTTTCGTGCGCTGTGTTATATTACCGTCACCAGTTTCCACTTTTGATGTAACAGATCAGAGTCCTCCCGATAGGTTCGTCTACTCCCAAGTAATGTTAGCAAACAGGGGGGATCGGTGAATTTTTGTTCCTTCCGGACCTGAATATCATGTAGCCCACACGTGTTTCTAGTGGGGCTTATTAAATTTAAATTGTATCGAATGAAGAATAAGCTAAAATGCATCAGCTTATTTGTTGTGGTGGCAATATATTTATAAAATACGTTAAAATGGTACATAGCAGCAATCTACTGAACGAAATCACAAGAATAAACAAATTCAGGAGGTGTGTACCTAACTTTTTCGTAACTATTTGGAAGAGAGTTATTGAAATGTACAATTCACAGTGCTGTTCAAGGTAGAATAACAGTGTGAGGAGTTGGAGACGATGTATGCTTGTATTTAGCAGTAGACGGTTTTGCTATCACATTATTCTGGAAAAAAAGATATTCCGGTCTGGCAGACCTTAAGCACAGTGTAACCAAGAACATTCTGAAAGTTATTTAGAAACCTTTGACGAATACAATTCACATTACTATTCCATTATCGTACTGCGTAACACCGAGACGTCTTAAAAAGAAAAATTATTTGTTTCACCGTATTTTGCTTCCATATCTGAAAACCATTAAGTGCAGTACCGAACTACCTATTAATTTTATTTTATGTTACCCTATAATAGTCTTTTGTGCTGTAGGCCGTGAGTTGTTACCTGCCATCTCCATTTTTTATGTATTCCTTCTACTGTTAGCAGCTACTATGAACTACATTGTGCTTTATCATAGAGACTAGAAAATACTCCTTCTTTTACTACTGAATTTACATGTGTGTACCAAACTTTTTCGCCTAAAGGTACTAGGCATTTCAGAAGTCTATAATATACAATATATTTCTAATCAGTTTTCATCTACGCATAATGTAAACTGCAACTGACTAAAAATGGTCCAAATATTAACAATGTTATCATGAAATCATTACTGGTTTTAAGTCACACATCCTGATTTCATCATATTTACTATGCAACAAACAATCTCTGTATCATTTTTGCTTCTTTTGTGACTGCATTATTATTTCACACAAAAGTCCTTAGACCCATGTAAGGTAAGTAACTTATCATTGTTATATAACGAAGTACGTTAAAATTCTCCAAATATTTTTAAACTATTTCATTATTTTTGAGACAGCATTACTGTGTCATTTTCTTCCGGTTCAAGTTAACTGTACAGCAATGAATGTTGGGTAATACTTTAGACTGTGACAAAATCGTAGCGTCAAGGTGATCCAGACTTATGTGCTGCGCATCTGGCTCATGTCGTACCCACATAAATCTCCCAAACGACTCTTTTTTAGTTTTGGTGAAATAAATAAAAAATGAAATAAAAACGTGCCTTCTGCAACAGCATTTTCCTCTGCAACATTAGCCCCGAAAGTAAATTTTAACGTCATAACAAATCATTGTGCATAAGGGCCAAAGTATAAATAGCAGCGGTGATGAACTCTCTCTGAATTCTCAGTCGATATTAAGGCACCACTAATTTCTTTGTTTACTCGTTTGAGGTTACATCCACATGCTAATGAATTGTTGTTGGCCAATGCAGTTCAGTGAATTGCAACATCAGTTTGATTACACTATTTATGTGTCCCACGCAAAGACACTCGCCATGCCTCTGTTATAAGCAGCATCCGAGTTTGTTTACATACCTACTACTTCATAAACAGATACACAGATAAACCAGAATGTTATGGCCGCCGATCTACTGTCGATATAAATCCGTTCAGGTGATAGCAGCGACACATGGCGAGGAATGACTGCTAGTCAGACAAACGCACAGTGCATGTTGTATATCACAAGGGCTAGAGCGTGATGGAATGGAGTGTGTTGAGCGGTTCGATGTTCACAGTCCCGCTTTCCAGTTGATGTGTTGGCTCTCCTATCTCGACACATCTAAACCCAATCGAAGACATCTGGGCATGTGGCGTCAGAGCTCATGGCACCCCTCCCCGGAATTTACGGATTTAGGTGACTTGTGTGTGCAGATGTGATGCCAGCTCCGTCCACTGACCTACCAAGGCTTCACTGCAACCCTGCCACGACACGTCCACGTTGATACTCATGCCAGAGGTGGACATACCGGCTGTTAGGTAGATGATCATAATGCTGTAGCTGATCAGTGTAGTTTCTACGTTAAAGTATAGACAGCCGTTAATGAGTGAAAAATGTATGCTGAAGGCTTCAAATGTTGATTACCTTTTAGTTCCTGCGTGTGTAGGGCTATATTACTTGTGGCTCACTGTGTTGAATAGCAGATGTCGGGATTATAGAGACTACTTTGTTGTCCTTAGGAGCAGTGATTTTGCAGTCACTCTAGTCTTTTGAGTGTTATCATTAATGTCATTGATTTTCCTACTCCTTTTAGAATTATACTTCGTATCAATGATATTTCTGTTAAACGTAGTTGGCAAATGTTAATGTAGCACAAAACAGTTTCTTCCATATCCAGCGATGGAGAGGTAATGACAGATGCAGCTCGCATCGGGGACAGACTCGAACGAGTTTTATTCCGAAGAACCTTCCATTTGTTTCCATTAATCTACTAAGAAGAACCACCGAAATGTAGATCTTGTTGGTCGGAAGAGAATATGAACCCCAGTCAACCCCAATGCGAGTCGTCTACATTACCACAACGCTGCCTGTTGCAAATAAAACAAATAACGAGACTTGTTATATCATCAATCCAAAGGTTTATTCGATTGGTAACTGTGGTTTCAGGTGGTATTGGCCGCGGTATCGCGGTCGCACATTTTAGCAGCCAGACGGTCTTCTCCAGACGTCGCGTTGGTGGCCACGCGTCAACACATTCAGCGTCTGGCATGGCGGCTCTCAAGAGATGCGTGGTGCGATGTACAGACCTCCTAGGTGGGCGCAGAGGACACCGGAGTGATCTGCTGACAAATATAAATTTCAAAATTATAAACGTCGCCCTATTATGGTGAGTTGATATAACATCTGCAAAGGAAAGTGCTACATTATCGTAGGACCACATGTTAAAAAATGGTCATTTTCTGTATCCATAGAAGCGATGTTTCTATCGCGCCAACTCATGAACCCTACAACACTAATAATCGCAAATATGAAAATTACAGTGAATGTTTGCCTATTTACTCCTCCTGGAGAGCTATCTATTGTGGTGAAATGATCTACTAAATTATTGCATCATGATGGTAGATAGTTGTTACAAGGATCAGAATATTTGTGAGTTAGTCGATATCTCATGCAGGCGCATGTATTATCCTCACCTGAACTATATTCATTAAGGAACGGAGAGAATTCTGACTGTTGCTAAATCCATCCATACCAAAATAGTAGAGTTTCTTAAAACAAGTTGTGTAAATGTTCAGTTCAAATTCGGAGAGCTTCAAGGATAAATACGGGACAGAAAAATAAACGATCATGCAGCATAAGAAATGGGATTAAAATACCAAGTATAATGGTGGGAGGCTGAAGGTGAAACTATGCTGAGAACTTGATAACTGTTATGGGCGGGAGGGGACATAGGAGAACGTTTTCTGAAAGGCTCTCTCTCATCTGAAAGTGGAGGCAACGGTATTGTATGTACCATTGATTCTTGAGTTTAAGTATATCCTACCAATACTAGAGCTAAAAGATAAGTATGCCACGAAAGGAATTTGTATCTGATCAGAGTTCACAATTGGTATAAAAGAACAGCAGACTATGGGTACCGAGAAAGTTTATGGGTCGACCAAAGAATTTTGTAGCCATGGTGATATATCTAAACTGACACCATTTCAGTTATATTAAAAATCGTAAAACTCTATACTCGAATAATATCTTGAAGATTCCCCTTCTGAAGGGAGCTACCATGTGATCATGAAACGAGAAATACACTTAGAAACCAAAATCTGTTGTCCTTTACACAGATCGAAGTACCACTCACCGTAACAGCACCGCCTTAATCCTCCTCCTGCAGCCGTCTCTGCAGCAACTCCACGAAAAAGGCGTGCAGTGTGAACTGGCGCTCCTGTTGGAATAGATCTTATTACTATCATGTTATCTAACATGTGAAGTGATTCACAATTTGTGCTAGTTTCTGTCATATAAAAGTATAACGAATTGTAACATTTATCACAAATTAGCACGGTTCAGGTATCGAAATTAAGAATATAGTAATTCAATTTAGTATCCAACTAACACAATTCGTTTCACATCTCAGATACAATTAATACTAACAAGTAACTAATATCCTATTATGTTTAACATTTTCTGTGTACGACTGGTTAATGATGTGCTTCTGAGGTAATGCCGTGTTGTTGTTCCTGCTTTACGGTCAACATTTCAACAAGTGACAGAGCCATTTTCTTCAGATCGTGAGACGTTTCCTGACTGATATGAGTCAAGCAGAGAGTACATTACCGCAAAGTTCGCAGCACATGAAGTTAATGGCTGGGACGTCCGTTGAAGTATTGTGCACAAAATGAACACAACAATTCGGCCTAACACCCGGAAGCAGACCAGTAACTAGTACCATCTACGAGAGTAACTTATCATGTAATGAGAAAACGAAAAATTCATTTTGAACCAAATGCTACTATTCCTATTACTGTTGTAATTTACACTCACCGAAACAGAAAAGGCTTCTTTCTCTCCCTGTAGCCGCTTCTGCAGAATCTCCCAAAAAACGAGTCCAGGGTGAGCTGACACTCTTGTAAGGGAAAGAACTTGTTAGTTTGATTAGTCGTTGAGCATGCTTGGTAATTCAGTGATAGCGCTAGTTCTTTACATATACATGTGTTACAAATTCTTACATTTATTTCGAATTTTTGGCCTATTGGCAGTGATAGTGAGTATTCACTGACTATCTGTAGTATCAGCTATAAATCTGTTCTTCCGACATTCACTACCATTATCCTACGTATTATGAGTTGAACTGGAATAACAGACGCCTACAATGTAACTTCTTGAGCCACGGTCTTTTTATTACGAGCTCCTCCTCTTTCTTTGTCTGTAAAGAAAAGTAAATGGGACTGTAACAAGTTTTGCTAACAGTTCCTGTTTGTCTGTTCTCTGACTACACTGTACATTTCCTTCGGTCAGTCTCATATTAAACACAATCAGCAGGTAACTGGTTGGGCAACCAGATGGTCTGCAATGTCGTCTTCAACCAGTCAATCGCGTTGGCAGCATATTTAGTGCGTCTCTGCCTCTAGAATATTTTTCACCATAATTCTTTTCAAATGGAGAGGGATGTTACCTTTCTCGAGCATCTCATATAGTTATTTGCTCAGTGTTTACAAAGACCACACCCATTTTACCGGAATGATAAATGGTTAGAATCAACTCTCCATGTCTGGGGTCAGTGTTAAGTTTAATGGACTTCAATACAATTGTCAGAATTGTTTAAACAACATTCAGGTTCGGTTATCAACATTAGCTTACCCAATGCGACAAGTCCGGATCTATTGTGGTAATATCACGGAGAAGAGGATCTAGGGCCAGTGGGATCCAGCGGAAAGAGCCAGCATAGTGCAGCAAAGGAGCCCTGCAGGGAACACAGCGAGAGACACAGTGTGAGGCTACCCTGCAGGTCAAAGAATATACGACTCTGACATGCTAAAGGCTTTTTCTAAGGGCATCATACTCAAGTTTTAGAATGACCACTATTGTGAACTGTTGAGTGACTAGCACATCGCACTTCGCTCCAGTGATCAACAAATCCATCCATCCATCAGTGACATTCATTGCCGCCGGTATTTTGCACATGATCACGATCCAGAAGAATAGTACGCTAACCACATGCTCCTCCATACAGTGACGTCTATTGTCTGACGATGACGAGGCGGTCGATCGGTACCTTTGGAACTTCAGAGGAATGATTGGACGGAGTTAGGTAGTTATGTGGTATTTTATATAATCGTCACAATCATCACTCGTGCAGACATGCCTATCTAAGACGTGTTATTTACAATGACGTGTCACATGGGATGTTAATAGCAATAAAATATTCATTTACAGTAAATCGTGACACTCTGACCACGTTATGTACAATCAGTTAGCTCTCAGACTTTACTGCTTTGCGTGCTATGTCACTGCAATATAACGTGGCTCACCTTTACAGTACCCCGAACAGCGACCAAGTTGTTCTCCAGTCGCAGACCCTCGTCTTTCTCCCCTCCCAAACACCGGGAGAAAAACTTCTTCATGCGGTGGAACATTGCTGTAACGATAACAAACAGCACATTAGACATGACCAGACCGTGTCTACGAGTAAGTTTTGCAGCAATGTCTCACAACTCGATCGCAAGAAAAACCTTGAACCGTGACGACATGTCTGTAACCTGCATTTTTGCAGCTGCTTGCATCAAGAACGACATGTACAGCCTATATAATTGATTGAGCTTATACATTTTTTACTAGTCGAGAATTAGTTACTTTAATTTCGTGTCAGTAATTCGTAGAGCATGAATCAAAACAATAACAGTTATTCGAAATTTAGCAATCGCGTTTTCATTAAGTGGTACTTTTACTCTGAAGAGAATAAATTTGTTTTGATAGCAACTAGCTGAAGGCATATCTATTAGACTAAATTTAATTAGCAAGTCATTAAAATACTACAATAGTTTCAGATATACAGCTGCTTCGCCGGCCGGTGTGGCCGTGCGGTTCTAGGCGCTTCAGTCTGGAACCGTGTGACCACTACGATCGCAGGTTCGAATCCAGCCTCGGACATGGATGTGTGTGATGTCCTTAGGTTAGTTAGGTTTAAGTAGTTCTAGGTTCTAGGGGACTGATGACCACCGATGTTAAGTTCCATAGTGCTCAAAGCCATTTGAACCATTTTTTATACAGCTACTTCAGATTTTAAAACTTCAGATTTTGTCATCTATTACAGCATGTTATGCGGAATATCTTCCCCTGCGGCAGGAACAAGAATTTGTTTTTTATGTGTGTTGGTGGTCGGATGAAGTTACTAATTAATAAACTACGCTACAATCTGATGGCTGCACCTTCCGCGGTATATAACGAGAATACGATTTTTACGGCTATCCTTATTACCGAGTCAGTTTATTCTCTCAGGGCTGCACTCTCCCTTCTTTGTGTCAGTCATCGAGAACCCTACATCTAAATTACACTTCATTGCCATGTGAGCTAAACAGTAACGTGTACGACGTAATAACTATATCTGTGGTTGAAATTTACCCACCGGTTTCTACATGAAAAAAACTTAAAAATAGCTTATAAACAGCTAATAGTTTTAACATTTGACAGTGCTCCAAGATATTAACTGTTCTTCCTTAAGTGACAGGAAAAGATAATAATTTTGCTACAAATCCATGTGGACTCAGTATGACACTACACAGCCGGAACCTGTTTTCGACTTTACTTTTTCACCGACGGCAGAAGATTAAAGCATGAACCAAGGATAGGACGTACCATATGTATGTGTAATCGAAAAGGAGAGTGATAGGTGACACCATTCTATTTGTGAAACTAAGCTATAAATTTGAGAATACATGATTCCAGCAGTTGAACATTGGCAAAAACTCAGTGAGGATATCTCTCTCTACAAGTCAAGCATTCTCGCAACTTTCTGAAGTGGCATTACATATAATAAAAATGTACTGGAATGTAAATCGAGGACTGTTTTCCTTTTTAAATTCAGTCCCATTACTAGTAACATTTTGCGAAGTCACATCACACAATTTCGTAATGCTACAGTATGCTGATACGTCTCCACTACATACATAGTCATCTAAAAGCCTATTCGATGTTCTAATTGCAGATGTATACTGAAAATAAATACGTGACAAATTAATGGCTCTTGCCTCTTGGTGAGTATAGTCTATATACCTCGCTTCTGAAACAGAGCGTTCGCTTCATTCAGTTCTTCTAAAGCTCCCCAAGAACTCGTTCTCGAAACACAAAATCCAACACCATAACGCCTGAATAAAAATTATAGAATCTTTTACTCAAGAACTCAAGAAACTAATTCGTTTCGATACTTCAACTACTCCTGAGAATACGGAAGTCATTATTATGCAATGGTCCACCACAGTTAAGCTGATTTTTGTTAGCAAACCCTGCGAACAACATTAGACAGCAACCTCGATAAGTGCAGAGAACAACGTTGTACTGGAACGTCGATATCAATGGTTAAATAAGAACTGCAATGAAAATTTTCAGTAATTTGAATCTATGTAAGACGAAATAATCATGTTTTAGCACTGACAAATATGCAGCAAAGTCTTGAATGTTGAAAACGTCCGTGCAGTTAATAAACTCCCAACTGATCTAACAGTTAACAATACTCAGAGATAGTGCTTTAATTTCCTTAAGCAACAGGGAAGTAAGAATCTCATATTATGGTGCCAAGTCAACTCTGTACAACTCTACACAGTTGTAACCAGTTTCCTACGTGTTTTACTCTTCGCAGACGGAAGATAATTGTAGCAGTATAACCCTGCAACGATCATAGGCAATATGTAAGTGTAATCGACGAAACAGGAAGATCGGTTACACTGTTTTCATTGTGAAAGTAAAAGTTAATGTCAATAGAGACCGCTCAGACTATACCACAACAACCAAAGGAAACTTTTACTAACAGTCCGATTATATTATTGGAGAAGGCGATAACAAGATAGACTATTACGGTCGAAAACAAAAATAAAAAACATTTTGTAGCGGAGGCGTTGTGCAGCTTTAATGAATGTTAACAACTTTATTGTGTAGTAGACAGCTAGGATGGTACGTTTCATTAGGGACCATCGAATTTGGTCTAAAATCAGACCATCATCGGTCCCAAAAGCCGTCTCAGCTATGCTTTCGCGTATGTTGCAATGGCAGTTATCAAACGTAGATAGCTCGACCATTGGTATTATCTGTATAGACATTACATTGGTAAAAATGTCTATGAAGTTAAATGGACATAATGGACATGACAAGTTAATGTCAATGACGGAACACTGTACATCCGGAATTGCTATTCCTATTACGCAAGTTCATTGCTGAGATCGTTTTTCGGCTTGATGACAGTCTGATCCTCGACCGAAACATACATTCTCTCATAAAATGTACCGTTATAGCTGTGATTGCATAATGCAGTTCTTTCGAAGAGCATATAAAATGGAAGTAACGTGACTGCTGCAGAAACTGACTGGGCAGAAACAAAAAGTAAAAGTTTATAAAGCTAAGATGAATATAACGAAAAAATCGAATAATATCTTACACAAATTCCTCTAGAATAAACTCAACGGAAATATAACGAAAACACAAAATTTGATTCCATAAGTTAAAAAATTGTGACTAACATTACTACTCGTTCCTCTGAGGACAACTTCTACAATGTACTTAGGTTCACGGCTAACACCACCGTAGACAGTTCTCTTTTTTCTGACATATATTTAACTGTTTCTTTCTCTATTTCCAACGATATACGATGGTGAGGTTAACCAGTACCTTAAGAGCAGAAGAAAAATTTTTGTGAGTGAAGTGATTAATGATTATTTTTATCATGATAATTGATGCAATTCTTTAGCTATTTTTGTAATATGGGAGAACTGTCTCCTGTGGTGTTAGCCGTATACAGTAAACCTGAAGTGAAGCATCGGAATTTAAAACTGGACTCACAGGAGAGGTTCAAGTCATAGAAATTTACAGTGTCAGTCCCCTTGTACTTAAGTCAGCATTGTGCCTTTTGTATTAAATTTGGATGCAAATTCTGTGTGTCATCTTCAATAAGAAAGTCCAAGAGATACAGTAAACCTGAAGTGAAGCATCGGAATCTAAAACTGGACTCACAGGAGAGGTTCAAATCATAGAGAGTTACAGTGTCAGTCCTCTTGTACTTAAGTCGGCATTGTGCCTTTTGTATTAAATTCGGAAGCAATTTCTGTGTTTCATCGTCAATAAGAAGGTCCAAGGGATACAGTAAACCTGAATTGAAGCATCGGAATCTAAAACTGGACTCACAGGAGAGGTTCAAATCATCGAAAGTTAGAGTTTCAGTCCTCTTGTACTTAAGTCGGCATTGTGCCTTTTGTATTAAATTCGGATGCAATTTCTGTGTTTCATCCTCAATATGAAGGTCCACGGGATACAGTAAACCTGAAGTGAAGCATCGGAATCTAAAACTGGACTCACAGGAGAGGTTCAAGTCATAGAAAATTAGAGTGTCAGTCCTCTTGTACTTAAATCGGCATTGTGCCTTTTGTATTAAATTCGGATGCAATTTCTGTGTTTCATCCTCAATAGGAAGGTCCAAGGGATACAGTAACCTGAAGTGAAGCATCGGAATCTAAAACTGGACTCACAGGAGACGTTCATATGATCGAAACTTAGAGTGTCAGTCCTCTTGTACTTAAGTCGGCATTGTGCCTTTTGTATTAAATTCGGATGCAATATCTGTGATTCATCGACGATACGAAAGTCAAAGGGATACAGTAAACCTGAAGTGAAGCATCGAGATCTAAAACTGGACTCACAGGAGAGGTTCAAATCATAGAGAGTTAGAGTGTCAGTCCTCTTGTACGTAAGTCGGTATTGTGCCTTTTGTATAGAATTCGGATGTAATTTCTGTGTTTCATCATGAATTACAAGGTCCAAGGGATACAGTAAACCTGATGTGAAGCATCGGAATCTAAAACTGGACTCACAGGAGAGGTTCAAATCATAGAAAGTTAGAGTGTCAGTCCTCTTGTACTTAGGTCGGAATTGTGCCTTATGTATTAAATTCGGATGCAATTTCTGTGTTTCATCGTCGATACGAAGGTCCAAGGGATACAGTAAACCTGAAGTGGAGCATCGGAATCTAAAACTTAACTCACAGGAGAGGTTCAAATCATAGAGAGTTAGAGTGTCAGTCCTCTTGTACTTAAGTCGGTATTGTGCCTTTTGTATTGAATTCGGATGTAATTTCTGTGTTTCATCATCAATAAGAAGGTCCAAGAGATAGAGTAAACCTGATGTGAAGCATCGGAATCTAAAACTGCCCTCACAGGAGAAAATTAGAGTGTCAGTCCTCTTGTACTTAAGTCGGCATTGTGCCTTTTGTATAAAATTCGGATGCAGTTTCTGTGTTTCATCGTCAATAAGAAGGTCCAGCCATGTATGTAAGTGAAACATGGACGATAAATAGTTTGGGCAAGAAGAGAATAGAAGCTTTCGAAATGTGGTGCTACAGAAGAATGCTGAAGATTAGATGGGTAGATCACATAACTAGTGAGGAAGTATTGATTAGGATTGGGGAGAAGAGAAATTTGTGGCACAACTTGACCAGAAGAAGGGATCGGTTGGTTGGACAAGTTCTGAGGCATCAAGGGATCACCAATTTAGTATTGGAGGGCCACGTGGAGGGTAAAAATCGTATAGGGAGACCAAGAGATGAATACACTAAGCAGATTCAGAAGGATGTAGGTTGCAGTAGGTACTGGGAGATGAAAAAGCTTGCACAGGATAGAGTAGCATGGAGAGCTGCATCAAACCAGTCTCAGGACTGAAGACCACAACAACAACAAAGAAGGTCCAAGGGATACAGTAAACCTGTAGTGAAGCATCGGAATTTAAAACTGGATTCACAGGAGAGGTTCAAATCATAGAAAGTTAGAGTGTCAGTCCTCTTGTACTTAAGTCGGCATTGTGCCTTTTGTATTAAATTCGGATGCAATTTCTGTGTTTCATCGTCAATAAGAAGGTCCAAGGGATACAGTAAACCTGAATTGAAGCATCGTAATCTAAAACTGGACTCACAGGAGAGGTTCAAATCATCGAAAGTTAGAGTTTCAGTCCTCTTGTACTTAAGTCGGCATTGTGCCTTTTGTATTAAATTTGGATGCAATTTCTGTGTTTCATCGTCAATGAGAAGGTCCGAGGGATACAGTAAACTTGATATGAAGCATCGGATTCTAAAACTAGACTCACAGGAGAGGTTCAAATCATCGAAAGTTAGAGTTTCAGTCCTCTTGTACTTAAGTCGGCATTGTGCCTTTTGTATTAAATTCGGATGCAATTTCTGTGTTTCATCGTCAATAAGAACGTCCAAGGGATCCAGTAAACCTGAAGAGAAGCATCGGAAGCTATAACTGGACTCACAGGAGAGGTTCAAATCATAGAGAGTTATTGCGTCAGTCCTCTTGTACTTAAGTCGGTATTGTGCCTTTTGTATTGAATTCGGATGTAATTTCTGTGTTTCGTCATCAATGAGAAGGTCCGAGGGATACAGTAAACCTGATGTGAAGCATTGGAATCTAAAACTGACCTCACAGGAGAAAGTTAGAGTGTCAGTCCTCTTGTACTTAAGTCGGCATTGTGCCTTTTGTATTAAATTCGGATGCAGTTTCTGTGTTTCATCGTCAATAAGAAGGTCCAGCCATGTATTGAAGTGAAACATGGACGATAAATAGTTTGGACAAGAAGAGAATAGAAGCTTTCGAAATGTGGTGCTACAGAAGAATGCTGAAGATTAGATGGGTAGATCACATAACTAATGAGGAAGTATTGATTAGGATTGGGAGAAGAGAAGTTTGTCTCACAACTTGACAAGAAGAAGGGATCGGTTGGTAGGACATCTTCTGAGGCATCAAGGGATCACAAATTTAGTATTGGAGGGCAGCGTGGAGGGTAAAAACCGTTGAGGGAGACCAAGAGATGAATACACTAAGCAGATTCAGAAGGATGTAGGTTGCAGTAGATACTGGGAGATGAAAAAGCTTGCACTGGATAGAGTAGCATGGAGAGCTGCATCAAACCAGTCTCAGGACTGAAGACCACCACAACAACAAAGAAGGTCCAAGGGATACAGTAAACCTGTAGTGAAGCATTGGAATCTAAAACTGGACGCACAGGAGAGGTTCAAATCATAGAGAGTTACAGTGTCAGTCCTCTTGTACTTAAGTCGGCATTGTGCCTTTTGTATTAAATTCGGAAGCAATCCGTGTTTCATCGTCAATAAGAAAGGTCCAAGGGATACAGTAAACCTGAATTGAAGCATCGGAATCTAAAACTGGACTTACAGGAGAGGTTTAAAACATCGAAAGTTAAAGTTTCAGTCCTTTTGTACTTAACTCGGCATTGTGCCTTTTTTATTAAATTCGGATGCAATTTCTGTGTTTCATCCTCAATATGAAGGTCCAAGGGATACAGTAAACCTGAAGTGAAGCAACGGAATCTAAAACTGGACTCACTGGAGAGGTTCAAATCATAGAGAGTTAGAGTGTCAGTCCTATTGTACTTAAGTCGGTATTGTGCCTTTTGTATTGAATTCGGATGTAATTTCTGTGTTTCGTCATCAATGAGAAGGTCCGAGGGATACAGTAAACCTGATGTGAAGCATCGGAATCTAAAACTAGACTCACAGGAGAAGTTCAAATCATCGAAAGTTGGAGTGTCAGTCCTCTACTACTTAAGTCGGCATTGTGCCTTTTGTATTAATTTTGGATGCAATTTCTGCGTTTAATCTTCAATAAGAAGGTCCAGGGGATACAGTAAACCTGAAGTGAAGCATTGGAATCTAAAACTGGACTCACAGGAGAGGTTCAAGTCATAGAAAATTAGAGTGTCAGTCCTCTTGTACTTAAGTCGGCATTGTGCCTTTTGTATAAAATTCGGATGCAATTTCTCTGTTTCATCCTCAATAAGAAGGTCCAAGGGATACAGTAAACCTGAAGTGAAGCATCGGAATCTAAAACTGGACTCACTGGAGAGGTTCAAGTCATAGATAGTTAGAGTGACAGTCCTCTTGTACATAAGTCTGCATTGTGCCTTTTGTATTAAATTTGGATGCAAATTCTGTGTTTCATCTTCAATAAGAAGGTAGAAGGGATACAGTAAACCTGAAGGGAAGCATCGGAATCTAAAACTGGACTCACAGGAGAGGTTCAAATCATAGAGAGTTAGAGTGTCAGTCCTCTTGTACTTAAGTCGGTATTGTGCCTTTTGTATAGAATTAGGATGTAATTTCTGTGTTTCATCATCAATAAGAAGGTCCAAGAGATAGAGTAAACCTGATGTGAAGAATCGGAATCTAAAACTGCCCTCACAGGAGAAAGTTAGAGTGTCAGTCCTCTTGTACTTAAGTCGGCATTGTGCCTTTTGTATCATATTCGGATGCAGTTTCTGTGTTTCATCGTCAATAAGAAGGTCCAAGGGATACAGTAAACCTGAAGTGAAGCATCGGAATCTAAAACTGGACTCACAGGAGAGGTTCAAGTCATAGAAATTTAGAGTGACAGTCCTCTTGTACATAAGTCTGCATTGTGCTTCTTGTATTAAATTTGGATGCAAATTCTGTGTTTCATCTTCAATAAGAAGGTCCAAGGGATACAGTAAACCTGAAGGGAAGCATCGGAATCTAAAACTGGACTCACAGGAGAGGTTCAAATCATAGAGAGTTAGAGTTTCAGTCCTCTTGTACTTAAGTCGGTATTGTGCCTTTTGTATTGAATTCGGATGTAATTTCTGTGTTTCATCATCAATAAGAAGGTCCAAGAGATAGAGTAAACCTGATGTGAAGAATCGGAATCTAAAACTGCCCTCACAGGAGAAAGTTAGAGTGTCAGACCTCTTGTACTTAAGTCGGCATTGTGCCTTTTGTATTAAATTCGGATGCAGTTTCTGTGTTTCAACGTCAATAAGAAGGGCCAAGGGATACAGTAAACCTGAAGTGAAGCATCGGAATCTAAAACTGGACTCACAGGAGAGGTTCAAATCATAGAAAGTTAGAGTGTCAGTCCTCTTGTACTTAAGTCGGCATTGTGCGTTTTGTATTAAATTCGGATGCAATTTCTGTGTTTCATCGTCAATAAGAAGGTCCAAGGGATACAGTAAACCTGACTTGAAGCATCGGAATCTAAAACTGGACTCACAGGAGAGATTCAAATCATAGAAAGTTAGAGTGTCAATCCTCTTGTACTTAAGTCGGAATTGTGCCTTATGTACTAAATTCGGACGCAATTTCTGTGTTTCATCGTCGATACGAAGGTCCAAGGGATACAGTAAACCTGAAGTGAAGCATCGGAATCTAAAACTGGGCTCACAGGAGAGGTTCAAATCATAGAGAGTTAGAGTGTCAGTCCTCTTGTACTTAAGTCGGTATTGTGCCTTTTGTATTGAATTCGGATGTAATTTCTGTGTTTCATCATCAATAAGAAGGTCCAAGAGATAGAGTAAACCTGATGTGAAGCATCGGAATCTAAAACTGCCCTCACAGGTGAAAGTTAGAGTGTCAGTCCTCTTGTACTTAAGTCGGCATTGTGCCTTTTGTATAAAATTCTGATGCAATTTCTGTGTTTCTTCGTCAATAAGAAGGTCCAAGGGATACAGTAAACCTGAATTGAAGCATCGTAATCTAAAACTGGACTCACAGGAGAGGTTCAAATCATCGAAAGTTAGAGTTTCACTCCTCTTGTACTTAAGTCGGCATTGTGCCTTTTGTATTATATTTGGATGCAATTTCTGTGTTTCATCGTCATTAAGTAGGTCCAAGGGATCCAGTAAACCTGAAGTGAAGCATCGGAAGCTAAAACTAGACTCACAGGAGATATTCAAATCATAGACAGTTAGAGTGACAGTCCTCTTGAACTTAAGTCGGCATTGTGCCTTTTGTATTAAATTCGGATGCAATTTCTGTGTTTCATCGTCGATACGAAGGTCCAAGGGATACAGTAAACCTGAAGTGAAGCATCGGAATCTAAAACTGGACTCACAGGAGAGGTTCAAGTCATAGAAAGTTAGAGTGTCAGTCCTCTTGTACTTAAGTCGGCATTATGCCTTTTGTATTAAATTCGGATGCAATTTCTGTGTTTCATCCTCAATATGAAGGTCCAAGGGATACAGTAAACCTGAAGTGAAGCAACGGAATCTAAAACTGGGCTCACTGGAGAGGTTCAAATCATAGAGAGTAAGAGTGTCAGTCCTATTGTACTTAAGTCGGTATTGTGCCTTTTGTATTGAATTCAGATGTAATTTCTGTGTTTCGTCATCAATGAGAAGGTCCGAATGATACAGTAAACCTGATGTGAAGTATCGGAATCTAAAACTAGACTCACAGGAGAGGTTCAAATCATCGAAAGTTGGAGTGTCAGTCCTCTTGTACTTAAGTCGGCATTGTGCCTTTTGTATTAAATTTGGATGCAATTTCTGTGTTTAATCTTCAATAAAAAGGTCCAAGGCATACAGTAAACCTGATGTGAAGCATTGGAATCTAAAACTGGACTCACAGGAGAGGTTCAAGTCATAGAAAATTAGAGTGTCAGTCCTCTTGTACTTAAGTCGGCATTGTGCCTTTTGTATAAAATTCGGATGCAATTTCTGTGTTTCATCCTCAATAAGAAGGTCCAAGGGATACAGTAAACCTAAAGTGAAGCATCGGAATCTAAAACTGGACTCACTGGAGAGGTTCCAATCATAGAAAGTTAGAGTGTCAGTCCTCTTGTACTTAAGTCGGCATTGTGCCTTTTGATTTTAAATTCGGATGCCATTTCTGTGTTTCATCCTCAATATGAAGGTCCAAGGGATACAGTAAACCTGAAGTGAAGCATATGATTCTAAAACTGGACTCACAGGAGAGGTTCAAGTCATAGATAGTTAGAGTGTCAGTCCTCTTGTACTTATGTCAGCATTGTGCCATTTGTATTAAATTTGGATGCAAATTCTGTGTTTCATCTTCAATATGAAGGTCCAAGGGATACAGTAAACCTGAAGTGAAGCATCGGAAACTAAAACTGGACTCACAGGAGAGGTTCAAGTCATAGAAAGTTAGAGTGACAGTCCTCTTGTACACAAGTCTGCATTGTGCCTTTTGTATTAAATTTGGATGCAAATTCTGTGTTTCATCTTCAATAAGAAGGTCCAAGGGGTACAGTAAACCTGAAGGGAAGCATCGGAATCTAAAACTGGACTCACAGGAGAGGTTCAAATCATAGAGAGTTAGAGTGTCAGTCCTCTTGTACTTAGGTCGGTATTGTGCCTTTTGTATTGAATTCGGATGTAATTTCTGTGTTTCATCATCAATAAGAAGGTCCAAGAGATAGAGTAAACCTGATGTGAAGAATCGGAATCTAAAACTGCCCTCGCAGGAGAAAGTTAGAGTGTCAGTCCTCTTGTACTTAAGTCGGAATTGTGCCTTATGTATTAAATTCGGATGCAATTTCTGTGTTTCATCGTCGATACGAAGGTCCAAGGGATACAGTAAACCTGAAGTGAAGCATCGGAATCTAAAACTGGACTCACAGGAGAGGTTCAAATCATAGAGAGTTAGAGTGTCAGTCCTCTTGTACTTAAGTCGGTATTGTGCCTTTTGTATTGAATTCGGATGTAAGTTCTGTGCTTCATCATCAATAAGAAGGTCCAAGAGATAGAGTAAACCTGATGTGAAGCATCGGAATCTAAAACTGCCCTCACAGGAGAGGTTCAAATCATAGAGAGTTAGAGTGTCAGGCCTCTTGTACTTAAGTCGGCATTGTGCCTTTTGTATTAAATTCGGATGCAGTTTCTGTGTTTCATCGTCAATAAGAAGGTCCAGCCATGTATGGAAGTGAAACATGGACGACAAAAAAAATTTGGACAAGAAGAGAATAGAAGCTTTCGAAATGTGGTGCTACAGAAGAATGCTGAAAATTAGATGGGTAGATCACATAAATAATGAGGAAGTATTGATTAGGATTGGGGAGAAGAGACGTTTGTGGCACAACTTGACCAGAAGAAGGGATCGGTTGGTAGGACATGTTCAGAGGCATCAAGGGATCACCAATTTAGTATTGGAGGGCAGCGTGGAGGGTAAAAATCGTAGAGGGAGACCAAGAGATGAATACACTTAGCAGATTCAGAAGGATGTAGGTTGCAGTAGGTACTGGGAGATGAAAAAGCTTGCACAGGATAGAGTAGCATGGAGAGCTGCATCAAACCAGTCTCAGGACTGAAGACCACAACAACAACAAAGAAGGTCCAAGGGATACAGTAAACCTGAAGTGAAGCATCGGAATCTAAAACTGGACTCACAGGAGAGGTTCAAATCATAGAAAGTTAGAGTGTCAGTCCTCTTGTACTTAAGTCGGCATTGTGCCTTTTGTATTAAATTCGGATGCAATTTCTGTGTTTCATTGTCAATAAGAAGGTCCAAGGGATACAGTAAACCTGAATTGAAGCATCGTAATCTAAAACTGGACTCACAGGAGAGGTTCAAATCATCGAAAGTTAGAGTTTCACTCCTCTTGTACTTAAGTCGGCATTGTGCCTTTTGTATTATATTTGGATGCAATTTCTGTGTTTCATCGTCATTAAGAAGGTCCAAGGGATCCAGTAAACCTGAAGTGAAGCATCGGAAGCTAAAGCTAGACTCACAGGAGAGGTTCAAATCATAGAGAGTTAGAGTGACAGTCCTCTTGAACTTAAGTCGGCATTGTGCCTTTTGTATTAAATTTGGATGCAATTTCTGTGTTTCATCGTCGATACGAAGGTCCAAGGGATACAGTAAACCTGAAGTGAAATATCGGAATCTAAAACTGGACTCACAGGAGAGGTTCAAGTCATAGAAAGTTAGAGTGACAGTCCTCTTGTACATAAGTCTGCATTGTGCCTTTTGTATTAAATTTGGATGCAAATTCTGTGTTTCATCTTCAATAAGAAGGTCCAAGGGGTACAGTAAACCTGAAGGGAAACATCGGAATCTAAAACTGGACTCACAGGAGAGGTTCAAATCATAGAGAGTTAGAGTGTCAGTCCTCTTGTACTTAAGTCGGTATTGTGCCTTTTGTATTGAATTCGGATGTAATTTCTGTGTTTCATCATCAATAAGAAGGTCCAAGAGATAGAGTAAACCTGATGTGAAGAATCGGAATCTAAAACTGCCCTCACAGGAGAAAGTTAGAGTGTCAGTCCTCTTGTACTTAAGTTGGCATTGTGCCTTTTGTATTAAATTCGGATGCAGTTTCTGTGTTTCATCGTCAATAAGAAGGTCCAAGGGATACAGTAAACCTGA
This sequence comes from Schistocerca americana, assembly GCF_021461395.2. Taxonomy (NCBI): domain Eukaryota; kingdom Metazoa; phylum Arthropoda; class Insecta; order Orthoptera; family Acrididae; genus Schistocerca; species Schistocerca americana. The sequence goes on along the minus strand of NC_060124.1, from coordinate 546,506,273 downwards.
AGTGAAGCATCGGAATCTAAAACTGGACTCACAGGAGAGGTTCAAATCATAGAGAGTTAGAGTGTCAGTCCTCTTGTACTTAAGTCGGCATTGTGCCTTTTGTATTAAATTCGGATGCAATTTCTGTGTTTCATTGTCAATAAGAAGGTCTAAGGGATACAGTAAACCTGAATTGAAGCATCGGAATCTAAAACTAGACTCACAGGAGAGGTTCAAATCATAGAAAGTTAGAGTGTCAATCCTCTTGTACTTAAGTCGGAATTGTGCCTTATGTATTAAATTCGGATGCAATTTCTGTGTTTCATCGTCGATACGAAGGTCCAAGGGATACAGTAAACCTGAAGTGAAGCATCGGAATCTAAAACTGGACTCACAGGAGAGGTTCAAATCATAGAAAGTTAGAGTGTCAGTCCTCTTGTACTTAAGTCGGTATTGTGCCTTTTGTATTGAATTCGGATGTAAGTTCTGTGTTTCATCATCTTTAAGAAGGTCCAAGAGATAGAGTAAACCTGATGTGAAGCATCGGAATCTAAAACTGCCCTCACAGGAGAGGTTCAAATCATAGAGAGTTAGAGTGTCAGTCCTCTTGTACTTAAGTCGGCATTGTGCCTTTTGTATTAAATTCGGATGCAGTTTCTGTGTTTCATCGTCAATTAGAAGGTCCAGCCATGTATGGAAGTGAAACATGGACGATAAAAAGTTTGGACAAGAAGAGAATAGAAGCTTTCGAAATGTGGTGCTACAGAAGAATGCTGAAAATTAGATGGGTAGATCACATAAATAATGAGGAAGTATTGATTAGGATTGGGGAGAAGAGACGTTTGTGGCACAACTTGACCAGAAGAAGGGATCGGTTGGTAGGACATGTTCAGAGGCATCAAGGGATCACCAATTTAGTATTGGAGGGCAGCGTGGAGGGTAAAAATCGTAGAGGGAGACCAAGAGATGAATACACTTAGCAGATTCAGAAGGATGTAGGTTGCAGTAGGTACTGGGAGATGAAAAAGCTTGCACAGGATAGAGTAGCATGGAGAGCTGCATCAAACCAGTCTCAGGACTGAAGACCACAACAACAACAGAGAAGGTCCAAGGGATACAGTAAACCTGAAGTGAAGCATCGGAATCTAAAACTGGACTCACAGGAGAGGTTCAAATCATAGAAAGTTAGAGTGTCAGTCCTCTTGTACTTAAGTCGGCATTGTGCCTTTTGTATTAAATTCGGATGCAATTTCTGTGTTTCATCGTCAATAAGAAGGTCCAAGGGATACAGTAAACCTGAATTGAAGCATCGTAATCCAAAACTGGACTCACAGGAGAGGTTCAAATCATCGAAAGTTAGAGTTTCACTCCTCTTGTACTTAAGTCGGCATTGTGCCTTTTGTATTATATTTGGATGCAATTTCTGTGTTTCATCGCCATTAAGAAGGTCCAAGGGATCCAGTAAACCTGAAGTGAAGCATCGGAAGCTAAAACTAGACTCACAGGAGAGGTTCAAATCATAGAGAGTTAGAGTGACAGTCCTCTTGAACTTGAGTCGGCATTGTGCCTTTTGTATTAAATTCGGATGCAATTTCTGTGTTTCATCGTCGATACGAAGGTCCAAGGGATTCAGTAAACCTGAAGTGAAGGATCGGAATCTAAAACTGGACTCACAGGAGAGGTTCAAGTCATAGAAAGTTAGAGTGTCAGTCCTCTTGTACTTAAGTCGGTATTGTGCCTTTTGTATTGAATTCGGATGTAATTTCTGTGTTTCATCATCAATAAGAAGGTCCAAGAGATAGAGTAAACCTGATGTGAAGAATCGGAATCTAAAACTGCCCTCACAGGAGAAAGTTAGAATGTCAGTCCTCTTGTACTTAAGTCGGCATTGTGCCTTTTGTATTAAATTCGATTGCAGTTTGTGTGTTTCATCGTCAATAAGAAGGTCTAAGGGATACAGTAATCCTGAATTGAAGCATCGGAATCTAAAACTGGACTCACAGGAGAGGTTCAAATCATCGAAAGTTAGAGTTTGAGTCCTCTTGTACTTCAGTCGGCATTGTGCCTTTTGTATTAAATTTGGATGCAATTTCTGTGTTTCATCATCAATGAGAAGGTCCAAGGGATACAGTAATCCTGAATTGAAGCATCGGAATCTATAACTGCCCTCACAGGAGAGGTTCAAATCATAGAGAGTTAGAGTGTCAGTCCTCTTGTACTTAAGTCGGCATTGTGCCTTTTGTATTAAATTCGGATGCAGTTTCTGTGTTTCATCGTCAATAAGAAGGTCCAGCCATGTATGGAAGTGAAACATGGACGACAAAAAATATTTGGACAAGAAGAGAATAGAAGCTTTCGAAATGTGGTGCTACAGAAGAATGCTGAAAATTAGATGGGTAGATCACATAAATAATGAGGAAGTATTGATTAGGATTGGGGAGAAGAGACGTTTGTGGCACAACTTGACCAGAAGAAGGGATCGGTTGGTAGGACATGTTCAGAGGCATCAAGGGATCACCAATTTAGTATTGGAGGGCAGCGTGGAGGGTAAAAATCGTAGAGGGAGACCAAGAGATGAATACACTTAGCAGATTCAGAAGGATGTAGGTTGCAGTAGGTACTGGGAGATGAAAAAGCTTGCACAGGATAGAGTAGCATGGAGAGCTGCATCAAACCAGTCTCAGGACTGAAGACCACAACAACAACAAAGAAGGTCCAAGGGATACAGTAAACCTGAAGTGAAGCATCGGAATCTAAAACTGGACTCACAGGAGAGGTTCAAATCATAGAAAGTTAGAGTGTCAGTCCTCTTGTACTTAAGTCGGCATTGTGCCTTTTGTATTAAATTCGGATGCAATTTCTGTGTTTCATCGTCAATAAGAAGGTCCAAGGGATACAGTAAACCTGAATTGAAGCATCGTAATCTAAAACTGGACTCACAGGAGAGGTTCAAATCATCGAAAGTTAGAGTTTCACTCCTCTTGTACTTAAGTCGGCATTGTGCCTTTTGTATTATATTTGGATGCAATTTCTGTGTTTCATCGTCATTAAGAAGGTCCAAGGGATCCAGTAAACCTGAAGTGAAGCATCGGAAGCTAAAACTAGACTCACAGGAGAGGTTCAAATCATAGAGAGTTAGAGTGACAGTCCTCTTGAACTTAAGTCGGCATTGTGCCTTTTGTATTAAATTTGGATGCAATTTCTGTGTTTCATCGTCGATACGAAGGTCCAAGGGATACAGTAAACCTGAAGTGAAGCATCGGAATCTAAAACTGGACTCACAGGAGAGGTTCAAATCATAGAGAGTTAGAGTGTCAGTCCTCTTGTACTTAAGTCGGTATTGTGCCTTTTGTATTGAATTCGGATGTAAGTTCTGTGTTTCATCATCAATAAGAAGGTCCAAGAGATAGAGTAAACCTGATGTGAAGCATCGGAATCTAAAACTGCCCTCACAGGAGAGGTTCAAATCATAGAGAGTTAGAGTGTCAGTCCTCTTGTACTTAAGTCGGCATTGTGCCTCTTGTATAAAATTCGGATGCAATTTCTGTGTTTCATCCTCAATAAGAAGGTCCAAGGGATACAGTAAACCTAAAGTGAAGCATCGGAATCTAAAACTGGACTCACTGGAGAGGTTCCAATCATAGAAAGTTAGAGTGTCAGTCCTCTTGTACTTAAGTCGGCATTGTGCCTTTTGATTTTAAATTCGGATGCCATTTCTGTGTTTCATCCTCAATATGAAGGTCCAAGGGATACAGTAAACCTGAAGTGAAGCATATGATTCTAAAACTGGACTCACAGGAGAGGTTCAAGTCATAGATAGTTAGAGTGTCAGTCCTCTTGTACTTATGTCAGCATTGTGCCATTTGTATTAAATTTGGATGCAAATTCTGTGTTTCATCTTCAATATGAAGGTCCAAGGGATACAGTAAACCTGAAGTGAAGCATCGGAAACTAAAAGTGGACTCACAGGAGAGGTTCAAGTCATAGAAAGTTAGAGTGACAGTCCTCTTGTACACAAGTATGCATTGTGCCTTTTGTATTAAATTTGGATGCAAATTCTGTGTTTCATCTTCAATAAGAAGGTCCAAGGGGTACAGTAATCCTGAAGGGAAGCATCGGAATCTAAAACTGGACTCACAGGAGAGGTTCAAATCATAGAGAGTTAGAGTGTCAGTCCTCTTGTACTTAGGTCGGTATTGTGCCTTTTGTATTGAATTCGGATGTAATTTCTGTGTTTCATCATCAATAAGAAGGTCCAAGAGATAGAGTAAACCTGATGTGAAGAATCGGAATCTAAAACTGCCCTCGCAGGAGAAAGTTAGAGTGTCAGTCCTCTTGTACTTAAGTCGGAATTGTGCCTTATGTATTAAATTCGGATGCAATTTCTGTGTTTCATCGTCGATACGAAGGTCCAAGGGATACAGTAAACCTGAAGTGAAGCATCGGAATCTAAAACTGGACTCACAGGAGAGGTTCAAATCATAGAGAGTTAGAGTGTCAGTCCTCTTGTACTTAAGTCGGTATTGTGCCTTTTGTATTGAATTCGGATGTAAGTTCTGTGTTTCATCATCAATAAGAAGGTCCAAGAGATAGAGTAAACCTGATGTGAAGCATCGGAATCTAAAACTGCCCTCACAGGAGAGGTTCAAATCATAGAGAGTTAGAGTGTCAGTCCTCTTGTACTTAAGTCGGCATTGTGAATTTTGTATTAAATTCGGATGCAGTTTCTGTGTTTCATCGTCAATAAGAAGGTCCAGCCATGTATGGAAGTGAAACATGGACGACAAAAAAAATTTGGACAAGAAGAGAATAGAAGCTTTCGAAATGTGGTGCTACAGAAGAATGCTGAAAATTAGATGGGTAGATCACATAAATAATGAGGAAGTATTGATTAGGATTGGGGAGAAGAGACGTTTGTGGCACAACTTGACCAGAAGAAGGGATCGGTTGGTAGGACATGTTCAGAGGCATCAAGGGATCACCAATTTAGTATTGGAGGGCAGCGTGGAGGGTAAAAATCGTAGAGGGAGACCAAGAGATGAATACACTTAGCAGATTCAGAAGGATGTAGGTTGCAGTAGGTACTGGGAGATGAAAAAGCTTGCACAGGATAGAGTAGCATGGAGAGCTGCATCAAACCAGTCTCAGGACTGAAGACCACAACAACAACAAAGAAGGTCCAAGGGATACAGTAAACCTGAAGTGAAGCATCGGAATCTAAAACTGGACTCACAGGAGAGGTTCAAATCATAGAAAGTTAGAGTGTCAGTCCTCTTGTACTTAAGTCGGCATTGTGCCTTTTGTATTAAATTCGGATGCAATTTCTGTGTTTCATCGACAATAAGAAGGTCCAAGGGATACAGTAAACCTGAATTGAAGCATCGTAATCTAAAACTGGACTCACAGGAGAGGTTCAAATCATCGAAAGTTAGAGTTTCACTCCTCTTGTACTTAAGTCGGCATTGTGCCTTTTGTATTATATTTGGATGCAATTTCTGTGTTTCATCGTCATTAAGAAGGTCCAAGGGATCCAGTAAACCTGAAGTGAAGCATCGGAAGCTAAAACTAGACTCACAGGAGAGGTTCAAATCATAGAGAGTTAGAGTGACAGTCCTCTTGAACTTAAGTCGGCATTGTGCCTTTTGTATTAAATTTGGATGCAATTTCTGTGTTTCATCGTCGATACGAAGGTCCAAGGGATACAGTAAACCTGAAGTGAAATATCGGAATCTAAAACTGGACTCACAGGAGAGGTTCAAGTCATAGAAAGTTAGAGTGACAGTCCTCTTGTACATAAGTCTGCATTGTGCCTTTTGTATTAAATTTGGATGCAAATTCTGTGTTTCATCTTCAATAAGAAGGTCCAAGGGGTACAGTAAACCTGAAGGGAAACATCGGAATCTAAAACTGGACTCACAGGAGAGGTTCAAATCATAGAGAGTTAGAGTGTTAGTCCTCTTGTACTTAAGTCGGTATTGTGCCTTTTGTATTGAATTCGGATGTAATTTCTGTGTTTCATCATCAATAAGAAGGTCCAAGAGATAGAGTAAACCTGATGTGAAGAATCGGAATCTAAAACTGCCCTCACAGGAGAAAGTTAGAGTGTCAGTCCTCTTGTACTTAAGTTGGCATTGTGCCTTTTGTATTAAATTCGGATGCAGTTTCTGTGTTTCATCGTCAATAAGAAGGTCCAAGGGATACAGTAAACCTGAAGTGAAGCATCGGAATCTAAAACTGGACTCACAGGAGAGGTTCAAATCATAGAGAGTTAGAGTGTCAGTCCTCTTGTACTTAAGTCGGCATTGTGCCTTTTGTATTAAATTCGGATGCAATTTCTGTGTTTCATTGTCAATAAGAAGGTCTAAGGGATACAGTAAACCTGAATTGAAGCATCGGAATCTAAAACTAGACTCACAGGAGAGGTTCAAATCATAGAAAGTTAGAGTGTCAATCCTCTTGTACTTAAGTCGGAATTGTGCCTTATGTATTAAATTCGGATGCAATTTCTGTGTTTCATCGTCGATACGAAGGTCCAAGGGATACAGTAAACCTGAAGTGAAGCATCGGAATCTAAAACTGGACTCACAGGAGAGGTTCAAATCATAGAAAGTTAGAGTGTCAGTCCTCTTGTACTTAAGTCGGTATTGTGCCTTTTGTATTGAATTCGGATGTAAGTTCTGTGTTTCATCATCTTTAAGAAGGTCCAAGAGATAGAGTAAACCTGATGTGAAGCATCGGAATCTAAAACTGCCCTCACAGGAGAGGTTCAAATCATAGAGAGTTAGAGTGTCAGTCCTCTTGTACTTAAGTCGGCATTGTGCCTTTTGTATTATATTTGGATGCAATTTCTGTGTTTCATCGCCATTAAGAAGGTCCAAGGGATCCAGTAAACCTGAAGTGAAGCATCGGAAGCTAAAACTAGACTCACAGGAGAGGTTCAAATCATAGAGAGTTAGAGTGACAGTCCTCTTGAACTTAAGTCGGCATTGTGCCTTTTGTATTAAATTCGGATGCAATTTCTGTGTTTCATCGTCGATACGAAGGTCCAAGGGATACAGTAAACCTGAAGTGAAGGATCGGAATCTAAAACTGGACTCACAGGAGAGGTTCAAGTCATAGAAAGTTAGAGTGTCAGTCCTCTTGTACTTAAGTCGGTATTGTGCCTTTTGTATTGAATTCGGATGTAATTTCTGTGTTTCATCATCAATAAGAAGGTCCAAGAGATAGAGTAAACCTGATGTGAAGAATCGGAATCTAAAACTGCCCTCACAGGAGAAAGTTAGAATGTCAGTCCTCTTGTACTTAAGTCGGCATTGTGCCTTTTGTATTAAATTCGGATGCAGTTTGTGTGTTTCATCGTCAATAAGAAGGTCTAAGGGATACAGTAATCCTGAATTGAAGCATCGGAATCTAAAACTGGACTCACAGGAGAGGTTCAAATCATCGAAAGTTAGAGTTTCAGTCCTCTTGTACTTCAGTCGGCATTGTGCCTTTTGTATTAAATTTGGATGCAATTTCTGTGTTTCATCATCAATGAGAAGGTCCAAGGGATACAGTAATCCTGAATTGAAGCATCGGAATCTATAACTGCCCTCACAGGAGAGGTTCAAATCATAGAGAGTTAGAGTGTCAGTCCTCTTGTACTTAAGTCGGCATTGTGCCTTTTGTATTAAATTCGGATGCAGTTTCTGTGTTTCATCGTCAATAAGAAGGTCCAGCCATGTATGGAAGTGAAACATGGACGACAAAAAATATTTGGACAAGAAGAGAATAGAAGCTTTCGAAATGTGGTGCTACAGAAGAATGCTGAAAATTAGATGGGTAGATCACATAAATAATGAGGAAGTATTGATTAGGATTGGGGAGAAGAGACGTTTGTGGCACAACTTGACCAGAAGAAGGGATCGGTTGGTAGGACATGTTCAGAGGCATCAAGGGATCACCAATTTAGTATTGGAGGGCAGCGTGGAGGGTAAAAATCGTAGAGGGAGACCAAGAGATGAATACACTTAGCAGATTCAGAAGGATGTAGGTTGCAGTAGGTACTGGGAGATGAAAAAGCTTGCACAGGATAGAGTAGCATGGAGAGCTGCATCAAACCAGTCTCAGGACTGAAGACCACAACAACAACAAAGAAGGTCCAAGGGATACAGTAAACCTGAAGTGAAGCATCGGAATCTAAAACTGGACTCACAGGAGAGGTTCAAATCATAGAAAGTTAGAGTGTCAGTCCTCTTGTACTTAAGTCGGCATTGTGCCTTTTGTATTAAATTCTGATGCAATTTCTGTGTTTCATCGTCAATAAGAAGGTCCAAGGGATACAGTAAACCTGAATTGAAGCATCGTAATCTAAAACTGGACGCACAGGAGAGGTTCAAATCATCGAAAGTTAGAGTTTCACTCCTCTTGTACTTAAGTCGGCATTGTGCCTTTTGTATTATATTTGGATGCAATTTCTGTGTTTCATCGTCATTAAGAAGGTCCAAGGGATCCAGTAAACCTGAAGTGAAGCATCGGAAGCTAAAACTAGACTCACAGGAGAGGTTCAAATCATAGAGAGTTAGAGTGACAGTCCTCTTGAACTTAAGTCGGCATTGTGCCTTTTGTATTAAATTTGGATGCAATTTCTGTGTTTCATCGTCGATACGAAGGTCCAAGGGATACAGTAAACCTGAAGTGAAATATCGGAATCTAAAACTGGACTCACAGGAGAGGTTCAAGTCATAGAAAGTTAGAGTGACAGTCCTCTTGTACATAAGTCTGCATTGTGCCTTTTGTATTAAATTTGGATGCAAATTCTGTGTTTCATCTTCAATAAGAAGGTCCAAGGGGTACAGTAAACCTGAAGGGAAACATCGGAATCTAAAACTGGACTCACAGGAGAGGTTCAAATCATAGAGAGTTAGAGTGTCAGTCCTCTTGTACTTAAGTCGGTATTGTGCCTTTTGTATTGAATTCGGATGTAATTTCTGTGTTTCATCATCAATAAGAAGGTCCAAGAGATAGAGTAAACCTGATGTGAAGAATCGGAATCTAAAACTGCCCTCACAGGAGAAAGTTAGAGTGTCAGTCCTCTTGTACTTAAGTCGGCATTGTGCCTTTTGTATTAAATTCGGATGCAGTTTCTGTGTTTCATCGTCAATAAGAAGGTCCAAGGGATACAGTAAACCTGAAGTGAAGCATCGGAATCTAAAACTGGACTCACAGGAGAGGTTCAAATCATAGAGAGTTAGAGTGTCAGTCCTCTTGTACTTAAGTCGGCATTGTGCCTTTTGTATTAAATTCGGATGCAATTTCTGTGTTTCATTGTCAATAAGAAGGTCCAAGGGATACAGTAAACCTGAATTGAAGCATCGGAATCTAAAACTAGACTCACAGGAGAGGTTCAAATCATAGAAAGTTAGAGTGTCAATCCTCTTGTACTTAAGTCGGAATTGTGCCTTATGTATTAAATTCGGATGCAATTTCTGTGTTTCATCGTCGATACGAAGGTCCAAGGGATACAGTAAACCTGAAGTGAAGCATCGGAATCTAAAACTGGACTCACAGGAGAGGTTCAAATCATAGAAAGTTAGAGTGTCAGTCCTCTTGTACTTAAGTCGGTATTGTGCCTTTTGTATTGAATTCGGATGTAAGTTCTGTGTTTCATCATCAATAAGAAGGTCCAAGAGATAGAGTAAACCTGATGTGAAGCATCGGAATCTAAAACTGCCCTCACAGGAGAGGTTCAAATCATAGAGTGTTAGAGTGTCAGTCCTCTTGTACTTAAGTCGGCATTGTGCCTTTTGTATTAAATTCGGATGCAGTTTCTGTGTTTCATCGTCAATAAGAAGGTCCAGCCATGTATGGAAGTGAAACATGGACGATAAAAAGTTTGGACAAGAAGAGAATAGAAGCTTTCGAAATGTGGTGCTACAGAAGAATGCTGAAAATTAGATGGGTAGATCACATAAATAATGAGGAAGTATTGATTAGGATTGGGGAGAAGAGAAGTTTGTGGCACAACTTGACCAGAAGAAGGGATCGGTTGGTAGGACATGTTCAGAGGCATCAAGGGATCACCAATTTAGTATTGGAGGGCAGCGTGGAGGGTAAAAATCGTAGAGGGAGACCAAGAGATGAATACACTTAGCAGATTCAGAAGGATGTAGGTTGCAGTAGGTACTGGGAGATGAAAAAGCTTGCACAGGATAGAGTAGCATGGAGAGCTGCATCAAACCAGTCTCAGGACTGAAGACCACAACAACAACAGAGAAGGTCCAAGGGATACAGTAAACCTGAAGTGAAGCATCGGAATCTAAAACTGGACTCACAGGAGAGGTTCAAATCATCGAAAGTTAGAGTTTCAGTCCTCTTGTACTTCAGTCGGCATTGTGCCTTTTGTATTAAATTTGGATGCAATTTCTGTGTTTCATCATCAATGAGAAGGTCCAAGGGATGCAGTAAACCTGAAGTGAAGCATATAAATCTAAAACTGGACTCACAGGAGAGGTTCAAATCATAGAAAGTTAGAGTGTCAGTCCTCTTGTACTTATGTCAGCATTGTGCCATTTGTATTAAATTTGGATGCAAATTCTGTGTTTCATCTTCAATAAGAAGGTCCAAGAGATACAGTAAACCAGAAGTGAAGCATCGGAATCTAAAACTGGACTCACAGGAGAGGTTCAAATCATATAGAGTTAGAGTGTCAGTCCTCTTGTACTTAAGTCTGCATTGTGCTTTTTGTATTAAATTTGGATGCAAATTCTGTGTTTCATCTTCAATAAGAAGGTCCAAGGGATACAGTAAACCTGAAGGGAAGCATCGGAATCTAAAACTGGACTCACAGGAGAGGTTCAAAACATAGAGAGTTAGTGTGTCAGTCCTCTTGTACTTAAGTCGGTATTGTGCATTTTGTATTGAATTCGGATGTAATTTCTGTGTTTCATCATCAATAAGAAGGTCCAAGAGATAGAGTAAACCTGATGTGAAGAATCGGAATCTAAAACTGCCCTCACAGGAGAAAGTTAGAGTATCTGTCCTCTTGTACTTAAGAAGGCATTGTGCCTTTTGTATTAAATTCGGATGCAGTTTCTGTGTTTCATCGTCAATAAGAAGGTCCAGCCATGTATGGAAGTGAAACATGGACGATAAAAAGTTTGGACAAGAGGAGAATAGAAGCTTTCGAAATGTGGTGCTACAGAAGAATGCTGAAAATTAGATGGGTAGATCACATAACTAATGAGGAAGTATTGATTAGGATTGGGGAGAAGAGAAGTTTGTGGCACAACTTTACCAGAAGAAGGGATCGGTTGGTAGGACATGTTCTGAGGCATCAAGGGATCACCAATTTAGTATTGGAGGGCAGCGTGGAGGGTAAAAATCGTAGAGGGAGACCAAGAGATGAATACACTTAGCAGATTCAGAAGGATGTAGGTTGCAGTAGGTACTGGGAGATGAAAAAGCTTGCACAGGATAGAGTAGCATGGAGAGCTGCATCAAACCAGTCTCAGGACTGAAGACCACAACAACAACAAAGAAGGTCCAAGGGATACAGTAAACCTGAAGTGAAGCATCGGAATCTAAAACTGGACTCACAGGAGAGGTTCAAATCATAGAAAGTTAGAGTGTCAGTCCCCTTGTACTTAAGTCGGCATTGTGCCTTTTGTATTAAATTCGGATGCAATTTCTGTGTTTCATCCTCAATATGAAGGTCCAAGGGATACAGTAAACCTGAAGTGAAGCATCGGAATCTAAAACTTGACTCACAGGAGAGGTTCAAATCATAGAAAGTTAGAGTGTCAGTCCTCCTGTACTTCAGTCGGCATTGTCCCTTTTGTATTAAATTCGGAAGCAATTTCCGTGTTTCATCGTCGATAAGAAGGTCCAAGGGTTACAACAAACCTGAATTGAAGCATCGGAATCTAAAAATGGACTCACAGGAGAGGTTCAAATCATCGAAAGTTAGAGTTTCAGTCCTTTTGTACTTAAGTCGGCATTGTGCCTTTTGTATTAAATTCGGATGCAATTTCTGTGTTTCATCCTCAATATGAAGGTCCAAGGGATACAGTAAACCTGAAGTGAAGCATATAAATCTAAAACTGGACTCACAGGAGAGGTTCAAATCATAGAAAGTTAGAGTGTCAGTCCTCTTGTACTTATGTCAGCATTGTGCCATTTGTATTAAATTTGGATGCAAATTCTGTGTTTCATCTTCAATAAGAAGGTCCAAGGGATACAGTAAACCTGAAGTGAAGCATCGGAATCTAAAACTGAACTCACAGGAGAGGTTCAAGTCATAGAAAGTTAGAGTGACAGTCCTCTTGTACTTAAGTCTACATTGGGCCTTTTGTAATTAATTTGGATGCAAATTCTGTGTTTCATCTTCAATAAGAAGGTCCAAGGGATACAGTAAACCTGAAGGGAAGCATCGGAATCTAAAACTGGACTCACAGGTGAGGTTCAAATCATAGAAAGTTAGAGTGTCAGTCCTCTTGTACTTAAGTCGGCATTGTGCCTTTTGTATTAAATTCGGATGCAATTTCTGTGTTTCATCGTCAATAAGAAGTTCCAAGGGATACAGTAAACCTGAATTGAAGCATCGTAATCTAAAACTGGACTCACAGGAGAGGTTCAAATCATCGAAAGTTTGAGTTTCACTATTCTTGTACTTAAGTCGGCATTGTGCCTTTTGTATTATATTTGGATGCAATTTCTGTGTTTCATCGTCATTAAGAAGGTCCAAGGGATCCAGTAAACCTGAAGTGAAGCATCGGAAGCTAAAACTAGACTCACAGGAGAGGTTCAAATCATATAGAGTTAGAGTGACAGTCCTCTTGTACTTAAGTCAGCATTGTGCCTTTTGTATTAAATTTGGATGCAAATTCTGTGTTTCATCTTCAATAAGAAGGTCCAAGGGATACAGTAAACCTGAAGTGAAGCATCGGAATCTAAAACTGGACTCACAGGAGAGGTTCAAATCATAGAGAGTTACAGTGTCAGTCCTCTTGTACTTAAGTTGGCATTGTGCCTTTGGTATTACATTCGGAAGCAATTTCCGTGTTTCATCGTCGATAAGAAGGTCCAAGGGATACAGTAAACCTGAATTGAAGCATCGGAATCTAAAACTGGACTCACAGGAGAGGTTCAAATCATCGAAAGTTAGAGTGTCAGTCCTCTTGTACTTAAGTCGGCATTGTGCCTTTTGTATTAAATTCGGATGCAATTTCTGTGTTTCATCCTTAATACGAAGGTCCAAGGGATACAGTAAACCTGAAGTGAAGCATATGAATCTAAAACTGGACTCACAGGAGAGGTTCAAGTCATAGAAAGTTGGGGTGTCAGTCCTCTTGTACTTATGTCAGCATTGTGCCATTTATATTAAATTTGGATGCAAATTCTGTGTTTCATCTTCAATAAGAAGGTCCATGGAATACAGTAAACCTGAAGTGAAGCATCGGAATCTAAAACTGAACTCACAGGAGAGGTTCAAGTCATAGAAAATTGGAGTGACAGTCCTCTTACACTTAAGTCTGCATTGTACTTTTGTATTAAATTTGGATGCAAATTCTGTGTTTCATCTTCAATAAGAAGGTCCAAGGGATACAGTAAACCTGAAGGGAAGCATCGGAATCTAAAACTGGACTCACAGGAGAGGTTCTAAACGTAGAGTGTTAGAGTGTCAGTCCTCTTGTACTTAAGTCGGTATTGTGCATTTTGTATTGAATTCGGATGTAACTTCTGTGTATCATCATCAATAAGAAGGTCCAAGAGATAGAGTAAACCTGATGTGAAGAATCGGAATCTAAAACTGCCCTCACAGGAGAAAGTTAGAGTGTCAGTCCTCTTGTACTTAAGTCGGCATTGTGCCTTTTGTATTAAATTCAGATGCAATTTATGTGTTTCATCGTCAATAAGAAGTTCCAAGGGATACAGTAAACCTGAATTGAAGCATCGTTATCTAAAACTGGACTCACAGGAGAGGTTCAAATCATCGAAAGTTAGAGTTTCACTCCTCTTGTACTTAAGTCGGCATTGTGCCTTTTGTATTATATTTGGATGCAATTTCTGTGTTTCATCGTCATTACGAAGGTCCAAGGGATCCAGTAAACCTGAAGTGAAGCATCGGAAGCTAAAACTAGACTCACAGGAGAGGTCCAATTCATATAGAGTTAGAGTGACAGTCCTCTTGATCTTAAGTCGGCATTGTGCCTTTTGTATTAAATACGGATGCAATTTCTGTGTTTCATCGTCGATACGAAGGTCCAAGGGGTATAGTAAATTTGAAGTGAAGCATTGGAATCTAAAACTGGACTCACAGGAGAGGTTCAAGTCATAGAAAGTTAGAGTGTCAGTCCTCTTGTACTTAAGTCAGCATTGTGCCTTTTGTATTAAATTTGGATGCAAATTCTGTGTTTCATCTTCAATAAGAAGGTCCAAGGGATACAGTAAACCAGAAGTGAAGCATCGGAATCTAAAACTGGACTCACAGGAGAGGTTCAAATCATAGAGAGTTACAGTGTCAGTCCTCTTGTACTTAAGTCGGCATTGTGCCTTTGGTATTACATTCGGAAGCAATTTCCGTGTTTCATCGTCGATAAGAAGGTCCAAGGGATACAGTAGACCTGAATTGAAGCATCGGAATCTAAAACTGGACTCACAGGAGAGGTTCAAATCATCGAAAGTTAGAGTTTCAGTCCTCTTGTACTTAAGTCGGCATTGTGCCTTTTGTATTAAATTCGGATGCAATTTCTGTGTTTCATCCTCAATATGAAGGTCCAAGGGATACAGTAAACCTGAAAAGAAGCAACGGAATCTAAAACTGGACTCACTGGAGAGGTTCAAATCATAGAAAGTTAGAGTGTCAGTCCTCTTGTACTTAAGTCGGCATTATGCCTTTTGTATTAAATTTGGATGCAAATTCTGTGTTTCATCTTCAATAAGAAGGTCCAAGGGATACAGTAAACCTGAAGTGAAGCATCGGAATCTAAAACTGAACTCACAGGAGAGGTTCAAGTCATAGAAAATTAGAGTGACAGTCCTCTTACACTTAAGTCTGAATTGTGCCTTTTGTATTAAATTTGGATGCAAATTCTGTGTTTCATCTTCAATAAGAAGGTCCAAGGGATACAGTAAACCTGAAGGGAAGCATCGGAATCTAAAACTGGACTCACAGGAGAGGTTCTAAACATAGAGAGTTAGAGTGTCAGTCCTCTTGTACTTAAGTCAGTATTGTCCATTTTGTATTGAATTCGGATGTAACTTCTGTGTTTATTCATCAATAAGAAGGTCCAACAGATAGAGTAAACCTGATGTGAAGAATCGGAATCTAAAACTGCCCTCACAGGAGAAAGTTAGAGTGTCAGTCCTCTTGTACTTAAGTCGGCATTGTGCCTTTTGTATTAAATTCGGATGCAGTTTGTGTGTTTCATCGTCAATAAGAAGGTCTAAGGGATACAGTAAACCTGAAGTGAAGCATCGGAATCTAAAACTTGACTCACAGGAGAGGTTCAAATCATAGAAAGTTAGAGTGTCAGTCCTCTTGTACTTCAGTCGGCATTGTGCCTTTTGTATTAAATTCGGATGCAATTTCTGTGTTTCATCGTCAATAAGAAGGTCCAAGGGATACAGTAAACCTGAATTGAAGCTTCGGAATCTAAAACTGGACTCACAGGAGAGGTTCAAATCATCGAAAGTTATAGTTTCAGTCCTCTTGTACTTAAGTCGGCATTGTGCCTTTTGTATTAAATTCGGATGCAATTTCTGTGTTTCATCGACGATAAGAAAGTCAAAGGGATACAGTAAACCTGAAGTGAAGCATCGAGATCTAAAACTGGACTCACAGGAGAGTTTCAAATCATAGAGAGTTAGAGTGTCAGTCCTCTTGTACTTAAGTCGATATTGTGCCTTTTGTATAGAATTCGGATGTAATTTCTGTGTTTCATCATGAATGAGAAGGTCCAAGGGATACAGTAAACCTGAAGTGAAGCATCGGAATCTAAAACTGGACTCACAGGAGAGGTTCAAATCATAGAAAGTTAGAGTGTCAGTCCTCTTGTACATAAGTCGGCATTGTGCCCGTTGTATTAAATTCGGATGCAATTTCTGTGTTTCATCCTCAATATGAAGCTCCAAGGGATACAGTAAACCTGAAGTGAAGCATCGGAATCTAAAACTTGACTCACAGGAGAGGTTCAAATCATAGAAACTTAGAGTGTCAGTCCTCTTGTACTTCAGTCGGCATTGTGCCTTTTGTATTAAATTCGGAAGCAATTTCCGTGTTTCATCGTCGATAAGAAGGTCCAAGGGTTACAGTAAACCTGAATTGAAGCATCGGAATCTAAAAATGGACTAGCAGGAGAGGTTCAAATCATCGAAAGTTAGAGTTTCAGTCCTCTTGTACTTAAGTCGGCATTGCGCCTTTTGTATTAAATTCGGATGCAATTTCTGTGTTTCATCCTCAATATGAAGGTCCAAGGGATACAGTAAACCTGAAGTGAAGCAACGGTATCTGAAACTGGACTCACTCGAGAGGTTCAACTCATAGAAAGTTAGAGTGTCATTCCTCTTGTACTTAAGTCGGCATTATGCCTTTGTATTAAATTCGGATGCAATTTCTGTGTTTCATCCTATATATGAAGGTCCAAGGGATACAGTAAACCTGAAGTGAAGCATATAAATCTAAAACTGGACTCACAGGAGAGGTTCAAATCATAGAAAGTTAGAGTGTCAGTCCTCTTGTACTTATGTCAGCATTGTGCCATTTGTATTAAATTTGGATGCAAATTCTGTGTTTCATCTTCAATAAGAAGGTCTAAGGGATACAGTAAACCTGAAGTGAAGCATCGGAATCTAAAACTGAACTCACAGGAGAGGTTCAAGTCATAGAAAGTTAGAGTGACAGTCCTCTTGTACTTAAGTCTGCATTGGGCCTTTTGTATTAAATTTGGATGCAAATTCTGTGTTTCATCTTCAATAAGAAGGTCCAAGGGATACAGTAAACCTGAAGGGAAGCATCGGAATCTAAAACTGGACTCACAGGAGAGGTTCAAATCATAGAAAGTTAGAGTGTCAGTCCTCTTGTACTTAAGTCGGCATTGTGCCTTTTGTATTAAATTCGGATGCAATTTCTGTGTTTCATCGTCAATAAGAAGTTCCAAGGGATACAGTAAACCTGAAGTGAAGCATCGTAATCTAAAACTGGACTCACAGGAGAGGTTCAAATCATCGAAAGTTAGAGTTTCACTCCTCTTGTACTTAAGTCGGCATTGTGCCTTTTGTATTATATTTGGATGCAATTTCTGTGTTTCATCGTCATTACGAAGGTCCAAGGGATCCAGTAAACCTGAAGTGAAGCATCGGAAGCTAAAACTAGACTCACAGGAGAGGTTCAAATCATATAGAGTTAGAGTGACAGTCCTCTTGATCTTAAGTCGGCATTGTGCCTTTTGTATTAAATACGGATGCAATTTCTGTGTTTCATCGTCGATACGAAGGTCCAAGGGGTACAGTAAATTTGAAGTGAAGCATTGGAATCTAAAACTGGACTCACAGGAGAGGTTCAAGTCATAGAAAGTTAGAGTGTCAGTCCTCTTGTACTTAAGTCAGCATTGTGCCTTTTGTATTAAATATGGATGCAAATTCTGTGTTTCATCTTCAATAAGAAGGTCCAAGGGATACAGTAAACCTGAAGTGAAGCATCGGAATCTAAAACTGGACTCACAGGAGAGGTTCAAATCATAGAGAGTTACAGTGTCAGTCCTCTTGTACTTAAGTCGGCATTGTGCCTTTGGTATTACATTCGGAAGCAATTTCCGTGTTTCATCGTCGATAAGAAGGTCCAAGGGATACAGTAGACCTGAATTGAAGCATCGGAATCTAAAACTGGACTCACAGGAGAGGTTCAAATCATCGAAAGTTAGAGTTTCAGTCCTCTTGTACTTAAGTCGGCATTGTGCCTTTTGTATTAAATTCGGATGCAATTTCTGTGTTTCATCCTCAATATGAAGGTCCAAGGGATACAGTAAACCTGAAAAGAAGCAACGGAATCTAAAACTGGACTCACTGGAGAGGTTCAAATCATAGAAAGTTAGAGTGTCAGTCCTCTTGTACTTAAGTCGGCATTATGCCTTTTGTATTAAATTTGGATGCAAATTCTGTGTTTCATCTTCAATAAGAAGGTCCAAGGGATACAGTAAACCTGAAGTGAAGCATCGGAATCTAAAACTGAACTCACAGGAGAGGTTCAAGTCATAGAAAATTAGAGTGACAGTCCTCTTACACTTAAGTCTGAATTGTGCCTTTTGTATTAAATTTGGATGCAAATTCTGTGTTTCATCTTCAATAAGAAGGTCCAAGGGATACAGTAAACCTGAAGGGAAGCATCGGAATCTAAAACTGGACTCACAGGAGAGGTTCTAAACATAGAGAGTTAGAGTGTCAGTCCTCTTGTACTTAAGTCGGTATTGTCCATTTTGTATTGAATTCGGATGTAACTTCTGTGTTTATTCATCAATAAGAAGGTCCAACAGATAGAGTAAACCTGATGTGAAGAATCGGAATCTAAAACTGCCCTCACAGGAGAAAGTTAGAGTGTCAGTCCTCTTGTACTTAAGTCGGCATTGTGCCTTTTGTATTAAATTCGGATGCAGTTTGTGTGTTTCATCGTCAATAAGAAGGTCTAAGGGATACAGTAAACCTGAAGTGAAGCATCGGAATCTAAAACTTGACTCACAGGAGAGGTTCAAATCATAGAAAGTTAGAGTGTCAGTCCTCTTGTACTTCAGTCGGCATTGTGCCTTTTGTATTAAATTCGGATGCAATTTCTGTGTTTCATCGTCAATAAGAAGGTCCAAGGGATACAGTAAACCTGAATTGAAGCTTCGGAATCTAAAACTGGACTCACAGGAGAGGTTCAAATCATCGAAAGTTATAGTTTCAGTCCTCTTGTACTTAAGTCGGCATTGTGCCTTTTGTATTAAATTCGGATGCAATTTCTGTGTTTCATCGACGATAAGAAAGTCAAAGGGATACAGTAAACCTGAAGTGAAGCATCGAGATCTAAAACTGGACTCACAGGAGAGTTTCAAATCATAGAGAGTTAGAGTGTCAGTCCTCTTGTTCTTAAGTCGATATTGTGCCTTTTGTATAGAATTCGGATGTAATTTCTGTGTTTCATCATGAATGAGAAGGTCCAAGGGATACAGTAAACCTGAAGTGAAGCATCGGAATCTAAAACTGGACTCACAGGAGAGGTTCAAATCATAGAAAGATAGAGTGTCAGTCCTCTTGTACTTCAGTCGGCATTGTGCCTTTTGTATTAAATTCGGAAGCAATTTCCGTGTTTCATCGTCGATAAGAAGGTCCAAGGGTTACAGTAAACCTGAATTGAAGCATCGGAATCTAAAAATGGACTAGCAGGAGAGGTTCAAATCATCGAAAGTTAGAGTTTCAGTCCTCTTGTACTTAAGTCGGCATTGCGCCTTTTGTATTAAATTCGGATGCAATTTCTGTTTTTCATCCTCAATATGAAGGTCCAAGGGATACAGTAAACCTGAAGTGAAGCAACGGTATCTGAAACTGGACTCACTCGAGAGGTTCAACTCATAGAAAGTTAGAGTGTCATTCCTCTTGTACTTAAGTCGGCATTATGCCTTTGTATTAAATTCGGATGCAATTTCTGTGTTTCATCCTATATATGAAGGTCCAAGGGATACAGTAAACCTGAAGTGAAGCATATAAATCTAAAACTGGACTCACAGGAGAGGTTCAAATCATAGAAAGTTAGAGTGTCAGTCCTCTTGTACTTATGTCAGCATTGTGCCATTTGTATTAAATTTGGATGCAAATTCTGTGTTTCATCTTCAATAAGAAGGTCTAAGGGATACAGTAAACCTGAAGTGAAGCATCGGAATCTAAAACTGAACTCACAGGAGAGGTTCAAGTCATAGAAAGTTAGAGTGACAGTCCTCTTGTACTTAAGTCTGCATTGGGCCTTTTGTATTAAATTTGGATGCAAATTCTGTGTTTCATCTTCAATAAGAAGGTCCAAGGGATACAGTAAACCTGAAGGGAAGCATCGGAATCTAAAACTGGACTCACAGGAGAGGTTCAAATCATAGAAAGTTAGAGTGTCAGTCCTCTTGTACTTAAGTCGGCATTGTGCCTTTTGTATTAAATTCGGATGCAATTTCTGTGTTTCATCGTCAATAAGAAGTTCCAAGGGATACAGTAAACCTGAAGTGAAGCATCGTAATCTAAAACTGGACTCACAGGAGAGGTTCAAATCATCGAAAGTTAGAGTTTCACTCCTCTTGTACTTAAGTCGGCATTGTGCCTTTTGTATTATATTTGGATGCAATTTCTGTGTTTCATCGTCATTACGAAGGTCCAAGGGATCCAGTAAACCTGAAGTGAAGCATCGGAAGCTAAAACTAGACTCACAGGAGAGGTTCAAATCATATAGAGTTAGAGTGACAGTCCTCTTGATCTTAAGTCGGCATTGTGCCTTTTGTATTAAATACGGATGCAATTTCTGTGTTTCATCGTCGATACGAAGGTCCAAGGGGTACAGTAAATTTGAAGTGAAGCATTGGAATCTAAAACTGGACTCACAGGAGAGGTTCAAGTCATAGAAAGTTAGAGTGTCAGTCCTCTTGTACTTAAGTCAGCATTGTGCCTTTTGTATTAAATATGGATGCAAATTCTGTGTTTCATCTTCAATAAGAAGGTCCAAGGGATACAGTAAACCTGAAGTGAAGCATCGGAATCTAAAACTGGACTCACAGGAGAGGTTCAAATCATAGAGAGTTACAGTGTCAGTCCTGTTGTACTTAAGTCGGCATTGTGCCTTTGGTATTACATTCGGAAGCAATTTCCGTGTTTCATCGTCGATAAGAAGGTCCAAGGGATACAGTAGACCTGAATTGAAGCATCGGAATCTAAAACTGGACTCACAGGAGAGGTTCAAATCATCGAAAGTTAGAGTTTCAGTCCTCTTGTACTTAAGTCGGCATTGTGCCTTTTGTATTAAATTCGGATGCAATTTCTGTGTTTCATCCTCAATATGAAGGTCCAAGGGATACAGTAAACCTGAAAAGAAGCAACGGAATCTAAAACTGGACTCACTGGAGAGGTTCAAATCATAGAAAGTTAGAGTGTCAGTCCTCTTGTACTTAAGTCGGCATTATGCCTTTTGTATTAAATTTGGATGCAAATTCTGTGTTTCATCTTCAATAAGAAGGTCCAAGGGATACGGTAAACCTGAAGTGAAGCATCGGAATCTAAAACTGAACTCACAGGAGAGGTTCAAGTCATAGAAAATTAGAGTGACAGTCCTCTTACACTTAAGTCTGAATTGTGCCTTTTGTATTAAATTTGGATGCAAATTCTGTGTTTCATCTTCAATAAGAAGGTCCAAGGGATACAGTAAACCTGAAGGGAAGCATCGGAATCTAAAACTGGACTCACAGGAGAGGTTCTAAACATAGAGAGTTAGAGTGTCAGTCCTCTTGTACTTAAGTCGGTATTGTCCATTTTGTATTGAATTCGGATGTAACTTCTGTGTTTATTCATCAATAAGAAGGTCCAACAGATAGAGTAAACCTGATGTGAAGAATCGGAATCTAAAACTGCCCTCACAGGAGAAAGTTAGAGTGTCAGTCCTCTTGTACTTAAGTCGGTATTGTGCCTTTTGTATTAAATTCGGATGCAGTTTGTGTGTTTCATCGTCAATAAGAAGGTCTAAGGGATACAGTAAACCTGAAGTGAAGCATCGGAATCTAAAACTTGACTCACAGGAGAGGTTCAAATCATAGAAAGTTAGAGTGTCAGTCCTCTTGTACTTCAGTCGGCATTGTGCCTTTTGTATTAAATTCGGATGCAATTTCTGTGTTTCATCGTCAATAAGAAGGTCCAAGGGATACAGTAAACCTGAATTGAAGCTTCGGAATCTAAAACTGGACTCACAGGAGAGGTTCAAATCATCGAAAGTTATAGCTTCAGTCCTCTTGTACTTAAGTCGGCATTGTGCCTTTTGTATTAAATTCGGATGCAATTTCTGTGTTTCATCGACGATAAGAAAGTCAAAGGGATACAGTAAACCTGAAGTGAAGCATCGAGATCTAAAACTGGACTCACAGGAGAGTTTCAAATCATAGAGAGTTAGAGTGTCAGTCCTCTTGTACTTAAGTCGATATTGTGCCTTTTGTATAGAATTCGGATGTAATTTCTGTGTTTCATCATGAATGAGAAGGTCCAAGGGATACAGTAAACCTGAAGTGAAGCATCGGAATCTAAAACTGGACTCACAGGAGAGGTTCAAATCATAGAAAGATAGAGTGTCAGTCCTCTTGTACTTAAGTCGGAATTGTGCCTTATGTAATAAATTCGGATGCAATTTCTGTGTTTCATCGTCGATACGAAGGTCCAAGGGATACAGTAAACCTAAAATGAAGCATCGGAATCTAAAACTGGACTCACAGGAGAAAGTTAGATTGTCAGTCCTCTTGTACTTCTGTCTACATTGTGCCTTTTGTATTAAATTCGGATGCAGTTTCTGTGTTTCATCGTCAATAAGAAGGTCCAGCCATGTATGGAGGTAAAACATGGACGATAAATAGTTTGGACAAGAAGAGAATAGAAGCATTCGAAATGTGGTGCTACAGAAGAATGCTGAAGATTAGATGGGTTGATCACATAATTAATGAGGAAGTATTGATTAGGATTGGGGAGGAGAGAAGTTTGTGGCACAACTTGACCAGAAGAAGGGATCGGTTGGTAGGACATGTTCTGAGGCATCAAGGAATCACCAATTTAGTATTGGAGGGCAGCGTGGAGGGTAAAAATCGTAGAGGGAGATCTAGAGATGAATACACTAAGCAGATTCAGAAGGATGTAGGTTGCAGTAGGTACTGGGAGATGAAAAAGCTTGCACAGGATAGAGTAGCATGGAGAGCTGCATGAAACCAGTCTCAGGACTGAAGACCACAACAACAACAAAGAAGGTCCAAGGGATACAGTAAACCTGAAGTGAAGCATCGGAAGCTAAAACTAGACTCACAGGAAGGGTTCAAATCATAGAGAGTTAGAGTGACAGTCCTCTTGTACTTAAGTCGGCATTGTGCCTTTTGTATTAAATTCGGATGCAATTTCTGTGTTTCATCGTCGATACGAAGGTCCAAGGGATACAGTAAACCTGAAGTGAAGCATCGGAATCTAAAACTGGACTCACAGGAGAGGTTCAACTCATAGAGAGTTACAGTGTCAGTCCTCTTGTACTTCAGTCGGCATTGTGCCTTTTGTATTAAATTCGGAAGCAATTTCCGTGTTTCATCGTCAATAAGAAGGTCCATGGGATACAGTAAACCTGAAGTGAAGCATCGGAATCTAAAACTGGACTCACTGGAGAGGTTCAAATCATAGAGAGTTAGTGTGTCAGTCCTATTGTACTTAAGTCGGTATTGTGCCTTTTGTATTGAATTCGGATGTAATTTCGGTGTTTCGTCATCAATGAGAAGGTCTGAGGGATACAGTAAACCTGATGTGAAGCATCGGAATATAAAACTAGACTCACAGGAGTGGTTCAAATCATCGAAAGTTAGAACGTCAGTAATCTTGTACTTAAGTCATCATTGTGCCTTTTGTATTAAATTTGGATGCAATTTCTGTGTTTAATCTTCAATAAAAAGGTCCAAGGGAAACAGTATACCTGAAGTGAAGCATTGGAATCTAAAACTGGACTCACAGGAGAGGCTCAAGTCATAGAAAATTAGAGTGTCAGTCCTCTTGTACTTAAGTCGGCCATGTGCCTTTTGTATTAAATTCGGATGCAATTTCTGTGTTTCATCCTCAATAAGAAGTTCCATGGGATACAGTAAACCTGAAGTGAAGCATCGGAATCTAAAACTGGACTCACTGGAGAGGTTCAAATCATAGAAAGTTAGAGTGTCAGTCCTCTTGTACTTAAGTCGGCATTGTGCCTTTTGTATTAAATTCGAATGCAATTTCTGTGTTTCATCCTCAATATGAAGGTCCAAGGGATACAGTAAACCTGAAGTGAAGCATATGAATCGAATACTGGACTCACAGGAGAGGTTCAAGTCATAGAAAGTTAGAGTGTCAGTCCTCTTGTACTTAAGCCACCATTGTGCCTTTTGTATTAAATTTGGATGCAAATTCTGTGTTTCATCTTCAATAAGAAGGTCCAAGGGACACAGTAAACGTGAAGGGATGCATCGGAATCTAAAACTGGACTCACAGGAGAGGTTCAAATCATAAAGAGTTAGAGTGCCAGTCCTCTTGTACTTAAGTCGGTATTGTGCCTTTTGTATTGGATTCGGATGTATTTTCGGTGTTTCATCATCAATAAGAAGGTCCAAGAGATAGAGTAAACCTGATGTGAAGAATCGGAATCTAAAACTGCCCTCACAGGAGAAAGTTAGAGTGTCAGTCCTCTTGTACTTAAGTCGGCATTGTGCCTTTTGTATTACATTCGGATGCAGTTTCTGTGTTTCATCGTCAATACGAAGGTCCAGCCATGTATGGAAGTGAAACATGGACGATAAATAGTTTGGACAAGAAGAGAATAGAAGATTTCGAAATGTGGTGCTAGAGAAGAATGCTGAAGATTAGATGGGTAGATCACATAACTAATGAGGAAGTATTGATTAGGATTGGGGAGAAGAGAAGTTTGTGGCACAACTTGACCAGAAGAAGGGATCGGTTGGTAGGACATGTTCTGAGGCATCAAGGCATCACCAATTTAGTATTGGAGGGCAGCGTGGAGGGTAGAAATCGTAGAGGGAGACCAAGAGATGAATACACTAAGCAGATTCAGGAGGATGTAGGTTGCAGTAGGTACTGGGAGATGAAAAAGCTTGCACAGGATAGAGTAGCATGGAGAGCTGCATGAAACCAGTCTCAGGACTGAAGACCACAACAACAACAAAGAAGGTCAAAGGGATACAGTGAATCTGAAGTGAAGCATCGGAATCTAAAACTGGACTCACAGGAGAGGTTCAAATCATAGAGAGTTACAGTGTCAGTCCTCTTGTACTTAAGTCGGCATTGTGCCTTTTGTATTAAATTCGGAAGCAATTTCCGTGTTTCATCGTCAATAAGAAGGTCCAAGGGATACAGTAAACCTGAATTGAAGCATCGGAATCTAAAACTGGACTTACAGGAGAGGTTCAAATAATCGAAAGTTAGAGTTTCAGTCCTCTTGTACTTAAGTCGGCATTGTGCCTTTTGTATTATATTCGGATGCAATTTCTGTGTTTCATCCTCAATATGAAGGTCCAAGGGATACAGTAAACCTGAAGTGAAGCAACGGAATCTAAAACTGGACTCACTGGAGAGGTTCAAATCATAGAGAGTTAGAGTGTCAGTCCTATTGTACTTAAGTCGGTATTGTGCCTTTTGTATTGAATTCGGATGTAATTTCTGTGTTTCGTCATCAATGAGAAGGTCCGTGGGATACAGTAAACCTGAAGTGAAGCATCGGAATCTAAGAATGGACTCACTGGAGAGGTTCAAATCATAGAAAGTTAGAGTGTCAATCCTCTTGTACTTAAGTCGGCATTGTGCCTTTTGTATTAAATTCGGATGCAATTTCTGTGTTTCATCCTCAATATGAAGGTCCAAGGGATACAGTAAACCTGAAGTGAAGCATATGAATCTAAAACTGGACTCACAAGAGAGGTTCAAGTCATAGAAAGTTAGAGTGTCAGTCCTCTTGTACTTAAGTCAGCATTGTGCGTTTTGTATTAAATTTGGATGCAAATTCTGTGTGTCATCTTCAATAACAAGGTCCAAGGGATACAGTAAACCTGAATTGAAGCATCGGAATCTAAAACTGGACTGACAGGAGAGGTTCATATCATCGAAAGTTAGAGTTTCAGTCCTCTTGTACTTAAGTCGGCATTGTGCCTTTTGTATTAAATTCGGATGCAACTTCTGTGTTTCATCCTCAATATGAAGGTCCAAGGGATACAGTAAACCTGAAGTGAAGCATCGGAATCTAAAACTGGACTCACAGGAGAGGTTCAAATCATAGAGAGTTAGAGTGTCAGTCCTATTGTTCTTAAGTCGGTATTGTGCCTTTTGTATTGAATTCGGATGTATTTTCTGTGTTTCATCATCAATGAGAAGGTTCGAGGGATACAGTAAACCTGATGTGAAGCATCGGAATCTAAAACTAGACTCACAGGAGAGGTTCAAATCATCGAAAGTTAGAGTGTCAGTCCTCTTGTACTTAAGTCGGCATTGTGCCTTTTGTATTAAATTTGGATGCAATTTCTGTGTTTAATCTTATAAGAAGGTCCAAGGGATACAGTAAACCTGAAGTGAAGCATTGGAATCTAAAACTGGACTCACAGGAGAGGTTCAAGTCATAGAAAATTAGAGTGTCAGTCCTCTTGACCTTAAGTCGGCATTGTGCCTTTTGTAATAAATTCGGAAGCTATTTCTGTGCTTCATCCTCAATAAGAAGGTCCAAGGGCTACAGTAAACCTGAAGTGAAGCATCGGAATCTAAAACTGGACTCACAGCAGAGGTTCAAATCATCGAAAGTTAGAGTTTCAGTCCTCTTGTACTTAATTCGGCATTCTGCCTTTTGTATTAAATTCGGATGCAATTTCTGTGTTTCATCCTCAATAAGAAGGTCCAAGGGATACAGTAAACCTGAAGTTAAGCATCGGAATCTAAAACTGGACTCACAGGAGAGGTTCAAATCATAGAAAGTTAGAGTGTCAGTCCTCTTGTACTTAAGTCGGTATTGTGCCTTTTGTATTGAATTCGTATGTAATTTCTGTGTTTCATCATCCATAACATGGTCAAAGAGATACAGTAAACCTGATGTGAAGCTTCGGAATCTAAAACTGGGCTCACAGGAGAGGTTCAAATCATGGAAAGTTAGAGTGTCAGTGCTCTTGTACTTAAGTTGGCATTGTGCCTTTTGTATTAACTTCGGATGCAATTTCTGTGATCCATCGTCAATAAGAAGGTCCAAGGGATACAGTAAACCTGAATTGAAGCATCGGAATCTAAAACTGCACTCACAGGAGAGGTTCAAATCATCGAAAGTTAGAGTTTCAGTCCTCTTGTACTTAAGTCGGCATTGTGCCTTTTGTATAAAATTTGGATGCAATTTCTGTGTTTCATCGTAAATAAGAACGTCCAAAAGATCCAGTAAACCAGAAGTGAAGCATCGGAAGCTAAAACTGGACTCACAGGAGAGGTTTAAATCATAGATAGTTAATGTGTCAGTAGTCTTGTACTTAAGTCGGTATTGTGCCTTTTGTATTGAATCCGGATGTAATTTCTGTGTTTCATCATCAATAAGAAGGTCCAAGGGATACAGTAAACCTGAAGTGAAGCATCGGAATCTAAAACTGGACTCACAGGAGAGGTGCAAATCATAGAGAGTTAGAGTGTCAGTCCTCTTGTACTTAAGTCGGTATTGTGCCTTTTGTATTAAATTCGGATGCAGTTTCTGTGTTTCATCGTCAATAAGAAGGTCCAGACATGTATGAAAGTGAAACATGGACGATAAATAGTCTAGACAAGAAGAGAATAGAAGCTTTCGAAATGTGGTGCAACAGAAGAATGCTGAAGATTAGATGGGTAGATCACAACACTAATGAGGAAGTATTGATTAGGATTGGGGAGAAAAGAAGTTTGTGGCACAACTTGACCAGAAGAAGGGATCGGTTGGTAGGACATGTTCTGAGGCATCAAGGCATCACCAATTTAGTATTGGAGGGCAGCGTGGAGGGTAAAAATCGTAGAGGGAGACCAAGAGATGAATACACTAAGCAGATTCAGAAGGATGTAGGTTGCAGTAGGTACTGGGAGATGAAAAAGCTTGCACAGGATAGAGTAGCATGGAGAGCTGCATGAAACCGGTCTCAGGACTGAAGACCACAACAACAACAAAGAAGGTCCAAGGGATACAGTAAACCTGAAAGGAAGCATCGGAATCTAAAACTGGACTCACAGGGGAGGTTCAAATCATAGAGAGTTAGAGTGTCAGTCCTCTTGTACTTAAGTCAGTATTGTGCCTTTTGTATTGAATTCGGATGTAATTTCTGCGTTTCATCATCAATAAGAAGGTCCAAGAGATAGAGTAAACCTGATGTGAAGAATCGGAATCTTAAACTGCCCTCACAGGAGAAAGTTAGAGTGTCAATCCTCTTGTACTTAAGTCGGCATTATGCCTTTTGTATTAAATTCGGATGCAGTTTCTGTGTTTCATCGTCAATAAGACGGTCCAAGGGATACAGTAAACCTGAAGTGAAGCATCGGAATCAAAAACTGGACTCATAGGAGAGGTTCAAATAATAGAAAGTTAGAGTGTCAGTCCTCTTGTACATAAGTCGGCATTGTGCCTTTTGTATTGAATTCGGATGCAATTTCTGTGTTTCATCGTCAATAAGAAGGCCCAAGGGATACAGTAAACCTGAATTGAAGCATCGGAATGTAAAACTGGACTCACAGGAGAGGTTCAAAACATCGAAAGTTAGAGTTTCAGTCCTCTTGTACTTAAGTCGGCATTGTGCCTTTTGTACTAAATTTGGATACAATTTCTGTGTTTCATCGTCATTAAGAAGGTCCGAGGGATCCAGTAAACCTGAAGTGATGCATCGGAAGCTAAAACTGGACTTACAGGAGAGGTTCAAATCATAGAGATTTAGAGTGACAGTCCTCTTGTACTTAAGTCGGCATTGTGCCTTTTGTATTAAATTCGGATGCAATTTCTGTGTTTCATCGTCGATACGAAGGTCCAAGTGATACAGTAAACCTGAAGTGAAGCATCGTACTCTAAAACTGGAGTCACAGAAGAGGTTCAAGTCATAGAAAGTTAGAGTGTCAGTCCTCTTGTACTTAAGTCAGCATTGTGCCTTTTGTATTAAATTTGGATGCAAATTCTGTTTGTCATCTTCAATAAGAAGGTCCAAGAGATACGGTAAACCTGAAGTGAAGCATCGGAATCTAAAACTGGACTCACAGGAGAGGTTAAAATCGTAGGGAGTTACAGTGTCAGTCCACTTGTACTTAAGTCGGCATTGTGCCTTTTGTATTATATTCGGAAGCAATTTCTGTGTTCCATCGTCAATAACAAGGTCCAAGGGATACAGTAAACCTGAATTGAAGCATCGGAATCTAAAACTGGACTCACAGGAGAGGTTCAAATCATCGAAAGTTAGTGTTTCAGTCCTCTTGTACTTAAGTCGGCATTGTGCCTTTTGTATTAAATTCGGATGCAATTTCTGTGTTTCATCCTCAATATGAAGGTCCAAGGGATACAGTAAACCTGAAGTGAAGCATCCGAATCTAAAACTGGACTCACAGGGGAGGTTCAAATCATAGAGAGTTAGAGTGTCAGTCCTATTGTACTTAAGTCGGTATTGTGCCTTTTGTATTGAATTCGGATGTATTTTCTATGTCTCATCATCAATGAGAAGGTTCGAGGGATACAGTAAACCTGATGTGAAGCATCGGAATCTAAAACTAGACTCACAGGAGAGGTTCAAATCATCGAAAGTTAGAGTGTCAGTGCTCTTGTACTTAAGTTGGCATTGTGCCTTTTGTATTAAATTTGGTTGCAATTTCTGTGTTTAACCTTCAATAAGAAGGTCCAAGGGATACAGTAAACCTGAAGTGAAGCATTGGAATCTAAAACTGGACTCATAGGAGAGGTTCAAGTCATAGGAAATTAGAGTGTCAGTCCTCTTGTACTTAAGTCGGCATTGTGCCTTTTGTATTAAATTCGGATGCTATTTCTGTGTTTCATCATCAATAACAAGGTCAACGAGATACATTAAACCTGAAGTGAAGCTTTGGAATCTAAAACTGGACTCACAGGAGAGGTTCAAGTCATAGGAAATTAGAGTGTCAGTCCTCTTGTACTTAAATCGGCATTGTGCCTTTTGTATTAAATTCGGATGCAATTTCTGTGTTTCATCCTCAATATGAAGGTCCAAGGGATACAGTAAACCTGAAGTGAAGCATCGGAATCTAAAACTGGACTCACAGGAGAGGTTCAAGTCATAGTAACATAGAGTGTCAGTCCTCTTGTACTTAAGTCAGCATTGTGCCGTTTGTATTAAATTTGGATGCAAATTCTGTGTTTCATCTTCAATAAGAAGGTCCAGGGGATACAGTAAACCTGAAGTGAAGCATCGGAATCTAAAACTGGACTCACAGGAGAGGTTTAAGTCATAGAAAGTTAGAGTGTCAGTCCTCTTGTACTTCAGTCAGCATTGTGAATTTTGTATTAAATTTGGATGCAAATTCTGTGTTTCATCTTCAATAAGAAGGTCCAAGGGATACAGTAAACCTGAAGGGAAGCATCGGAATCTAAAACTGGACTGTCAGGAGAGTTTCATATCATAGAGATTTAGAGTGTCAGTCCTCTTGTACTTATGTTGGTATTGTGCCTTTTGTATTGAATGCGGATGTAATTTCTGTGTTTCATCATCAATAATAAGATCCAAGAGATAGAGTAAACCTGATGTGAAGTATCGGAATCTAAAACTGGACTCACAGGGGAGGTTCAAATCATAGAAAGTTAGAGTGTCAGTCCTCTTGTACTTAAGTCGTCATTGTGCCTTTTGTATTAATTTCGGATGCAATTTCTGTGTTTCATCGTCAATAAGAAGGTCCAAGGGATACAGTAAACCTGAATTGAAGCATCGTAATCTAAAACTGGACTCACAGGAGAGGTTCAAATCATCGAAAGTTAGAGTTTCACTCCTCTTGTACTTAAGTCGGCATTGTGCCTTTTGTATTATATTTGGATGCAATTTCTGTGTTTCATCGTCATTAAGAAGGTCCAAGGGATCTAGTAAACCTGAAGTGAAGCATCGGAAGCTAAAACTAGACTCACAGGAGAGGTTCAAATCATATAGAGTTAGAGTGACAGTCCTCTTGATCTTAAGTCGGCATTGTGCCTTTTGTATTAAATACAGATGCAATTTCTGTGTTTCATCGTCGATACGCTGGTCCAAGGGGTACAGTAGATTTGAAGTGAAGCATTGGAATCTAAAACTGGACTCACAGGAGAGGTTCAACTCATAGAAAGTTAGAGTGTCAGTCCTCTTGTACTTAAGTCAGCATTGTGCCTTTTGTATTAAATTTGGATGCAAATTCTGTGTTTCATCTTCAATAAGAAGGTCCAAGGGATACAGTAAACCTGAAGTGAGGCATCGGAATCTAAAACCGGACTCACAGGGGAGGTTCAAATCATAGAAAGTTAGAGTGTCAGTCCTCTTGTACTTAAGTCGTCATTGTGCCTTTTGTATTAATTTCGGATGCAATTTCTGTGTTTCATCGTCAATAAGAAGGTCCAAGGGATTCAGTAAACCTGAATTGAAGCATCGGAATCTAAAACTGGACTCACTGGAGAGGTTCAAATCATCGAAAGATAGAGTTTCAGTCCTCTTGTACTTAAGTCGGCATTGTGCCTTTTGTATTAAATTCGGATGCAATTTCTGTGTTTCATCGTCGATACGAAGGTCCAAGTGATACAGTTAACCTGAAGTGAAGCATCGGAATCAAAAACTGGAGTCACAGGAGAGGTTCAAGTCATAGAAAGTTAGAGTGTCAGTCCTCTTGTACTTAAATCAGCATTGTGCCTTTTGTATTAAATTTGGATGCAAATTCTGTGTGTCATTTTCAATAAGAAGGTCCAAGAGATACGGTAAACCTGAAGTGAAGCATCGGAATCTAAAACTGGACTCACAGGAGAGGTTCAAATCATAGAGAGTTACAGTGTCAGTCCACTTGTACTTAAGTCGGCATTGTGCCTTTTGTATTAAATTCGGAAGCAATTTCTGTGTTTCATCGTCAATAACAAGGTCCAAGGGATACAGTAAACCTGAATGGAAGCATCGGAATCTAAAACTGGACTCACAGGAGAGGTTCAAATCATCGAAAGTTAGAGTTTCAGTCCTCTTGTACTTAAGTCGGCATTGTGCCTTTTGTATTAAATTCGGATGCAATTTCTGTGTTACATCCTCAATATGAAGGTCCAAGGGATACAGTAAACCTGAAGTGAAGCATCGGAATCTAAAACTGGACTCACAGGAGAGGTTCAAATCATAGAGAGTTAGAGTGTCAGTCCTGTTGTACTTAAGTCGGTATTGTGCCTTTTGTATTGAATTCGGATGTATTTTCTATGTTTCATCATCAATGAGAAGGTTCGAGGGATACAGTAAACCTGATGTGAAGCATCGTAATCTAAAACTAGACTCACAGGAGAGGTTCAAATCATCGAAAGTTAGAGTGACAGTGCTCTTGTACTTATGTTGGCATTGTGCCTTTTGTATTAAATTTGGATGCAATTTCTGTGTTTAACCTTCAATAAGAAGGTCCAAGTGATACAGTAAACTTGAAGTGAAGCATTGGAATCTAAAACTGGACTTACAGGAGAGGTTCAAGTCATAGAAAATTAGAGTGTCAGTCCTCTTGTACTTAAGTCGGCATTGTGCCTTTTGTATTAAATTCGGATGCTATTTCTGTGCTTCATCCTCAATAAGAAGGTCCAAGGGATACAGTAAACCTGAAGTGAAGCATCGGAATCTAAAACTGGATTCACAGCAGAGGTTCAAATCATCGAAAGTTAGAGTTTCAGTCCTCTTGTACTTAATTCGGCATTGTGCTTTTTGTATTAAATTCGGATGCAATTTCTGTGTTTCATCCTCAATAAGAAGGTCCAAGGGATACAGTAAACCTGAAGTGAAGCATCGGAATCTAAAACTGGACTCACAGGAGAGGTTCAAATCATAGAAAGTTAGAGTGTCAGTCCTCTTCCACTTAAGTCGGTATTGTGCCTTTTGTATTGAATTCGGATGTAATTTCTGTGTTTCATCATCAATAACAAGGTCAAAGAGATACAGTAAACCTGAAGTGAAGTATTGGAATCTAAAACTGGACTCACAGGAGAGGTTCAAGTCATAGAAAATTAGAGTGTCAGTCCTCTTGTACTTAAGTCGGCATTGTGCCTTTTGTATTAAATTCGGATGCTATTTCTGTGCTTAATCCTCAATAAGAAGGTCCAAGGGATACAGTAAACCTGAAGTGAAGCATCGGAATCTAAAACTGGACTCACAGGAGAGGTTCAAATCATAGAAAGTTAGAGTGTCAGTCCTCTTGTACATAAGTCGGTATTGTGCCTTTTGTAATGAATTCGGATGTAATTTCTGTGTTTCATCATCAATAACAAGGTCAAAGAGATACAGTAAACCTGAAGTGAAGCATCGGAATCTAAAACTGGACTCACAGGAGAGGTTTAAGTCATAGAAAGTTAGAGTGTCAGTCCTCTTGTACTTAAGTCAGCATTGTGAATTTTGTATTAAATTTGGATGCAAATTCTGTGTTTCATCTTCAATAAGAAGGTCCAAGGGATACAGTATACCTGAAGGGAAGCATCGGAATCTAAAACTGGACTGACAGGAGAGTTTCATATCATAGAGAGTTAGAGTGTCAGTCCTCTTGTACTTATGTCGGTATTGTGCCTCTTGTATTGAATGCGGATGTAATTTCTGTGTTTCATCATCAATAATAAGATCCAAGAGATAGAGTAAACCTGATGTGAAGCATCGGAATCTAAAACTGCCCTCACAGGAGAAAGTTAGAGAGTCAGTCCTCTTGTACTTAAGTCGGCATTGTGCTTTTTGTATTAAATTCGGATGCAGTTTCTGTGTTTCATCGTCAATAAGATGGTCCAAGGGATACAGTAAACCTGAAGTGAGGCATCGGAGTCTAAAACTGGACTCACAGGGGAGGTTCAAATCATAGAAAGTTAGAGTGTCAGTCCTCTTGTACTTAAGTCGTCATTGTGCCTTTTGTATTAATTTCGGATGCAATTTCTGTGTTTCATCGTCAATAAGAAGGTCCAAGGGATTCAGTAAACCTGAATTGAAGCATCGGAATCTAAAACTGGACTCACTGGAGAGGTTCAAATCATCGAAAGATAGAGTTTCAGTCCTCTTGTACTTAAGTCGGCATTGTGCCTTTTGTATTAAATTCGGATGCAATTTCTGTGTTTCATCGTCGATACGAAGGTCCAAGTGATACAGTAAACCTGAAGTGAAGCATCGGAATCAAAAACTGGAGTCACAGGAGAGGTTCAAGTCATAGAAAGTTAGAGTGTCAGTCCTGTTGTACTTAAGTCAGCATTGTGCCTTTTGTATTAAATTTGGATGCAAATTCTGTGTGTCATCTTCAATAAGAAGGTCCAAGAGATACGGTAAACCTGAAGTGAAGCATCGGAATCTAAAACTGGACTCACAGGAGAGGTTCAAATCATAGAGAGTTACAGTGTCAGTCCACTTGTACTTAAGTCGGCATTGTGCCTTTTGTATTAAATTCGGAAGCAATTTCTGTGTTTCATCGTCAATAACAAGGTCCAAGGGATACAGTAAACCTGAATTGAAGCATCGGAATCTAAAACTGGACTCACAGGAGAGGTTCAAATCATCGAAAGTTAGAGTTTCAGTCCTCTTGTACTTAAGTCGGCATTGTGCCTTTTGTATTAAATTCGGATGCAATTTCTGTGTTTCATCCTCAATATGAAGGTCCAAGGGATACAGTAAACCTGAAGTGAAGCATCGGAATCTAAAACTGGACTCACAGGAGAGGTTAAAATCATAGAGAGTTAGAGTGTCAGTCCTATTGTACTTAAGTCGGTATTGTGCCTTTTGTATTGAATTCGGATGTATTTTCTATGTTTCATCATCAATGAGAAGGTTCGAGGGATACAGTAAACCTGATGTGAAGCATCGGAATCTAAAACTAGACTCACAGGAGAGGTTCAAATCATCGAAAGTTAGAGTGTCAGTGCTCTTGTACTTAAGGTAGCATTGTGCCTTTTGTATTAAATTTGGATGCAATTTCTGTGTTTAACCTTCAATAAGAAGGTCCAAGGGATACAGTAAACTTGAAGTGAAGCATTGGAATCTAAAACTGGACTTACAGGAGAGGTTCAAGTCATAGAAAATTGGAGTGTCAGTCCTCTTGTACTTAAGTCGGCATTGTGCCTTTTGTATTAAATTCGGATGCTATTTCTGTGCTTCATCCTCAATAAGAAGGTCCAAGGGATACAGTAAACCTGAAGTGAAGCATCGGAATCCAAAACTGGATTCACAGCAGAGGTTCAAATCATCGAAAGTTAGAGTTTCAGTCCTCTTGTACCTAAGTCGTCATTGTGCCTTTTGTATTAATTTCGGATGCAATTTCTGTGTTTCATCGTCAATAAGAAGGTCCAAGGGATTCAGTAAACCTGAATTGAAGCATCGGAATCTAAAACTGGACTCACTGGAGAGGTTCAAATCATCGAAAGATAGAGTTTCAGTCCTCTTGTACTTGAGTCGGCATTGTGCCTTTTGTATTAAATTCGGATGCAATTTCTGTGTTTCATCGTCGATACGAAGGTCCAAGTGATACAGTAAACCTGAAGTGAAGCATCGGAATCAAAAACTGGAGTCACAGGAGAGGTTCAAGTCATAGAAAGTTAGAGTGTCAGTCCTGTTGTACTTAAGTCAGCATTGTGCCTTTTGTATTAAATTTGGATGCAAATTCTGTGTGTCATCTTCAATAAGAAGGTCCAAGAGATACGGTAAACCTGAAGTGAAGCATCGGAATCTAAAACTGGACTCACAGGAGAGGTTCAAATCATAGAGAGTTACAGTGTCAGTCCACTTGTACTTAAGTCGGCATTGTGCCTTTTGTATTAAATTCGGAAGCAATTTCTGTGTTTCATCATCAATAACAAGGTCAAAGAGATACAGTAAACCTGAAGTGAAGCATTGGAATCCAAAACTGGACTCACAGGAGAGGTTCAAGTCATAGAAAATTAGAGTGTCAGTACTCTTGTACTTAAGTCGGCATTGTGCCTTTTGTACTGAATTCGGATGCTATTTCTGTGCTTAATCCTCAATAAGAAGGTTCAAGGGATACAGTAAACCTGAAGTGAAGCATCGGAATCTAAAACTGGATTCACAGCAGAGGTTAAAATCATCGAAAGTTAGAGTTTCAGTCCTCTTGTACTTAATTCGGCATTGTGCCTTTTGTATTAAATTCGGATGCAATTTCTGTGTTTCATCCTCAATAAGAAGGTCCAAGGGATACAGTAAACCTGAAGTGAAGCATCGGAATCTAAAACTGGACTCACAGGAGAGGTTCAAATCATAGAAAGTTAGAGTGTCAGTCCTCTTGTACTTAACTCGGTATTGTGCTTTTTGTATTGAATTCAAATGTAATTTCTGTGTTTCATCATCAATAACAAGGTCAAAGAGATACAGTAAACCTGATGTTAAGCTTCGGAATCTAAAACTGGGCTCACAATAGAGGTTCAAATCATGGAATGTTAGAGTGTCAGTGCTCTTCTACTTAAGTTGGCATTGTGCCTTTTGTATTAATTTCGGATGCAATTTCTGTGTTTCATCGTCGATACGAAGGTCCAAAGGATACAGTAAACCTGAAGTGAAGCATCGGAATCTAAAACTGGACTCACAGGAGAGGTTCAAATCATAGGGAGATAGAGTGTCAGTCCTCTTGTACTTAAATCGGCATTGTGCATTTTGTATTAAATTCGGATGCAATTTCTGTGTTTCATTATCGATGTGAAGGTCCAAGGGATACAGTAAACCTGAAGTGAAGCATCGGAATCTAAAACTGGACTCACAGGAGAGGTTCAAGTCATAGTAACATAGAGTGTCAGTCCTCTTGTACTTAAGTCAGCATTGTGCCTTTTGTATTAAATTTGGATGCAAATTCTGAGTTTCATCTTCAATAAGAAGGTCCAGGGGATACAGTAAACCTGAAGTGAAGCATCGGAATCTAAAACTGGACTCACAGGAGAGGTTTAAGTCATAGAAAGTTAGAGTGTCAATCCTCTTGTACTTAAGTCAGCATTGTGAATTTTGTATTAAATTTGGATGCAAATTCTGTGTTTCATCTTCAATAAGAAGGTCCAAGGGATACAGTAAACCTGAAGGGAAGCATCGGAATCTAAAACTGGACTGACAGGAGAGTTTCATATCATGGAGAGTTAGAGTGTCAGTCCTCTTGTACTTATGTCGGTATTGTGCCTTTTGTATTGAATGCGGATGTAATTTCTGTGTTTCATCATCAATAATAAGATCCAAGAGATAGAGTAAACCTGATGTGAAGCATCGGAATCTAAAACTGCCCTCACAGGAGAAAGTTAGAGAGTCAGTCCTCTTGTACTTAAGTTGGCATTGTGCCTTTTGTATTAAATTCTGATGCAATTTCTGTGTTTCATCCTCAATAAGAAGGGCCAAGGGATACAGTAAACCTGAAGTGAAGCATCGGAATCTAAAACTGGACTCACAGGAGTGGTTCAAATCATAGAGAGTTAGAGTTTCAGTCCTCTTGTACTTAAGTCGGCATTGTGCCTTTTGTATTAAATTCGGATGCAATTTCTGTGTTTCATCCTCAATATGAAGGTCCAAGGGATACAGTAAACCTGAAGTGAAGCATCGGAATCTAAAACTGGACTCACAGGAGAGGTTAAAATCATAGAGAGTTAGAGTGTCAGTCCTATTGTACTTAAGTCGGTATTGTGCCTTTTGTATTGAATTCGGATGTATTTTCTATGTTTCATCATCAATGAGAAGGTTCGAGGGATACAGTAAACCTGATGTGAAGCATCGGAATCTAAAACTAGACTCACAGGAGAGGTTCAAATCATCGAAAGTTAGAGTGTCAGTGCTCTTGTACTTAAGGTAGCATTGTGCCTTTTGTATTAAATTTGGATGCAATTTCTGTGTTTAACCTTCAATAAGAAGGTCCAAGGGATACAGTAAACTTGAAGTGAAGCATTGGAATCTAAAACTGGACTTACAGGAGAGGTTCAAGTCATAGAAAATTAGAGTGTCAGTCCTCTTGTACTTAAGTCGGCATTGTGCCTTTTGTATTAAATTCGGATGCTATTTCTGTGCTTCATCCTCAATAAGAAGGTCCAAGGGATACAGTAAACCTGAAGTGAAGCATCGGAATCCAAAACTGGATTCACAGCAGAGGTTCAAATCATCGAAAGTTAGAGTTTCAGTCCTCTTGTACCTAAGTCGTCATTGTGCCTTTTGTATTAATTTCGGATGCAATTTCTGTGTTTCATCGTCAATAAGAAGGTCCAAGGGATTCAGTAAACCTGAATTGAAGCATCGGAATCTAAAACTGGACTCACTGGAGAGGTTCAAGTCATCGAAAGATAGAGTTTCAGTCCTCTTGTACTTGAGTCGGCATTGTGCCTTTTGTATTAAATTCGGATGCAATTTCTGTGTTTCATCGTCGATACGAAGGTCCAAGTGATACAGTAAACCTGAAGTGAAGCATCGGAATCAAAAACTGGAGTCACAGGAGAGGTTCAAGTCATAGAAAGTTAGAGTGTCAGTCCTGTTGTACTTAAGTCAGCATTGTGCCTTTTGTATTAAATTTGGATGCAAATTCTGTGTGTCATCTTCAATAAGAAGGTCCAAGAGATACGGTAAACCTGAAGTGAAGCATCGGAATCTAAAACTGGACTCACAGGAGAGGTTCAAATCATAGAGAGTTACAGTGTCAGTCCACTTGTACTTAAGTCGGCATTGTGCCTTTTGTATTAAATTCGGAAGCAATTTCTGTGTTTCATCATCAATAACAAGGTCAAAGAGATACAGTAAACCTGAAGTGAAGCATTGGAATCTAAAACTGGACTCACAGGAGAGGTTCAAGTCATAGAAAATTAGAGTGTCAGTACTCTTGTACTTAAGTCGGCATTGTGCCTTTTGTACTGAATTCGGATGCTATTTCTGTGCTTAATCCTCAATAAGAAGGTTCAAGGGATACAGTAAACCTGAAGTGAAGCATCGGAATCTAAAACTGGATTCACAGCAGAGGTTAAAATCATCGAAAGTTAGAGTTTCAGTCCTCTTGTACTTAATTCGGCATTGTGCCTTTTGTATTAAATTCGGATGCAATTTCTGTGTTTCATCCTCAATAAGAAGGTCCAAGGGATACAGTAAACCTGAAGTGAAGCATCGGAATCTAAAACTGGACTCACAGGAGAGGTTCAAATCATAGAAAGTTAGAGTGTCAGTCCTCTTGTACTTAACTCGGTATTGTGCTTTTTGTATTGAATTCAAATGTAATTTCTGTGTTTCATCATCAATAACAAGGTCAAAGAGATACAGTAAACCTGATGTTAAGCTTCGGAATCTAAAACTGGGCTCACAATAGAGGTTCAAATCATGGAATGTTAGAGTGTCAGTGCTCTTCTACTTAAGTTGGCATTGTGCCTTTTGTATTAATTTCGGATGCAATTTCTGTGTTTCATCGTCGATACGAAGGTCCAAAGGATACAGTAAACCTGAAGTGAAGCATCGGAATCTAAAACTGGACTCACAGGAGAGGTTCAAATCATAGAGAGATAGAGTGTCAGTCCTCTTGTACTTAAATCGGCATTGTGCATTTTGTATTAAATTCGGATGCAATTTCTGTGTTTCATTATCGATGTGAAGGTCCAAGGGATACAGTAAACCTGAAGTGAAGCATCGGAATCTAAAACTGGACTCACAGGAGAGGTTCAAGTCATAGTAACATAGAGTGTCAGTCCTCTTGTACTTAAGTCAGCATTGTGCCTTTTGTATTAAATTTGGATGCAAATTCTGTGTTTCATCTTCAATAAGAAGGTCCAGGGGATACAGTAAACCTGAAGTGAAGCATCGGAATCTAAAACTGGACTCACAGGAGAGGTTTAAGTCATAGAAAGTTAGAGTGTCAATCCTCTTGTACTTAAGTCAGCATTGTGAATTTTGTATTAAATTTGGATGCAAATTCTGTGTTTCATCTTCAATAAGAAGGTCCAAGGGATACAGTAAACCTGAAGGGAAGCATCGGAATCTAAAACTGGACTGACAGGAGAGTTTCATATCATGGAGAGTTAGAGTGTCAGTCCTCTTGTACTTATGTCGGTATTGTGCCTTTTGTATTGAATGCGGATGTAATTTCTGTGTTTCATCATCAATAATAAGATCCAAGAGATAGAGTAAACCTGATGTGAAGCATCGGAATCTAAAACTGCCCTCACAGGAGAAAGTTAGAGAGTCAGTCCTCTTGTACTTAAGTTGGCATTGTGCCTTTTGTATTAAATTCTGATGCAATTTCTGTGTTTCATCCTCAATAAGAAGGGCCAAGGGATACAGTAAACCTGAAGTGAAGCATCGGAATCTAAAACTGGACTCACAGGAGTGGTTCAAATCATAGAGAGTTAGAGTGTCAGTCCGCTTGTACTTAAGTCGGCATTGTGCGTTTTGTATTAAATTCGGATTCAATTTCTGTGTTTCATCGTCAATAAGAAGGACCTAGGGATACAGTAAACCTGAAGTGAAGCATCGGAATCTAAAACTGGACTCACAGGAGAGATTCAAATCATAGAGAGTGAGAGGGTCAGTCCTCTTGTACTTAAGTCGGCATTGTGCCTTTTGTATTAAATTCGGATGCAATTTCTGTGTTTCATTGTCAATAAGAAGGTCCAAGGGATACAGTAGACCTGAAGTGAAGCATCGGAATCTAAAACTGGACTCACAGGAGAGGATCAAATCATAGAGAGTTAGAGTGTCAGTCCAATTGTACTTAAGTCGGCATTGTGCCTTTTGTATTAAATTTGGATGCAATTTCTGTGTTTCATCTTCAATAAGAAGGTCCAAGGGATACGGTAAACCTGAAGTGAAGCATCGGAATCTAAAACTGGACTCACAGGAGAGGTTCAAATCATAGAAAGTCAGAGTGTCAGTCCTCTTGTACATATGTCGGCATTGTGCCTTTTGTATTAAATTTGGATCCAATTTCTGTGTTTCATCGTCAATAAGAAGGTCTAAGGGATACAGTTAAAGTGAAGTGAAGCATCGGAATCTTAAACTGGACTCACATTAGTGGTTAAAATCATAGAAAGTTAGAGTGTCAGTCCTTTTGTACTTAAATAGGCATTGTGCCTTTTGTATTAAATTCGGATGCAATTTCTGTGTTTCATCGTCAATAAGAAGGTCCAACGGATACAGTATACCTGAAGTGAAGCATCGGAATCTAAAACTTTACTCACAGGAGAGGTACAAATCATAGAGAGTTAGAGTGCTAGTCCTCTTGTACTTAAGTCGGCATTGTGCCTTTTGTATTAAATTTGGATGCAATTTCTTTGTTTCATCTTCAATAAGAAGGTCCAAGGGATACAGTAAACCTGAAGTGAAGCATCGGAATCTAAAACTGGACTCACAGGAGAGGTTCAAATCATAGAAAGTTAGAGTGTCAGTCCTCTTGTACTTATGTCGGCATTGTGCCTATTGTATTAAGTTTGGATCCAATTTCTGTGTTTCATCGTCAATAAGATGGTCTAAGGGATACAGTAATTCTGAAGTGAAGCATTGGAATCTAAAACTGGACTCACAGGAGAGGTTCAAATCATAGAGAGTGTTAGTGTCAGTCCTCCTGAACTCAAGTCGGCATTGTGAATTTTGTATTAGTTTCGGTTGCAATTTCTGTGTTTCATCGTCAATAAGAAGGTCCAAGGGATACAGGAAGCCTGAAGTGAAGTATCGGAATCTAAGACTGGACTAACAGGAGAGGTTCAAATCATAGAGAGTAGGAGTGTCAGTCCTCTTGTACTTAAGTCGGCATTGTGCCTTTTGTATTAAATTCGGATGCAATTTCTGTCTTTCATTGTCAATAAGATGGTCCAAGGGATTCAGTAAACCTGAAGTGAAGCATCGGAATCTTAAACTGGCCTCACAGGAGTGGTTCAAATCATAGAAAGTTAGATTGTCAGTCCTCTTCTATTTAAGTCGGCATTGTGCCTTTTGTATTAAATTCGGATGCAATTTCTGTGTTTCATCGTCAATAAGAAAGTCCAAGGGATACAGTAAACTTGAAGGGAAGAATCGGAATCTAAAACTGGACTCACAGGAGAGGTTCAAGTCATAGGAAGTTAGAGTGTCAGTCCTCTTGTACTTAAGTCAGCATTGTGCCTTTTTTATTAAATTCGTATGCAATTTCTGTGTTTCATCATGAATAAGAAGGTCCAAGGGATACCGTAAACCTGAAGTGAAGCATCGGAATCTAAAACTGGACTCACAGGAGAGGTTCAAATCATAGAGGGTTAGAGTGTCAGTCCTCATGTACTTAAGTCGGCATGTGCATTTTGTATTAAATTCGGATGCAATTTCTGTGTTTCATCGTCAGTAAGAAGGTCCAAGGGAAACAGTAACCTGAAGTGAAGCATCGGAATCTTAAACTGGACTCAGATTAGTGGTTCAAATCATAGACAGTTAGAGTGTCAGTCCTCTTGTACTTAAGTCGGCATTGTGCCTTTTGTAATAAATTCGGATGCTATTTCTGTGTTTCATCCTCAATATGAAGGTCCAGGGGATACAGTAAACCTGAAGTGAAGCATCGGAAACTAAAACTTGACTCACAGGAGAGGTTCAAATCATAGAAAGTTAGAGTTTCAGTCCTCTTGTACTTAATTCGGCATTGTGCCTTTTGTATTATATTCGGATGCAATTTCTGTGTTTCATCCTCAATAAGAAGGTCCAAGGGATACAGTAAACCTGAAGTGAAGCATCGGAATCTAAAACTGGATTCACAGCAGAGGTTCAAATCATCGAAAGTTAGAGTTTCAGTCCTCTTGTACTTAATTCGGCAATGTGCCTTTTGTATTAAATTCGGATGCAATTTCTGTGTTTCATCCTCAATAAGAAGGTCCAAGGGATACAGTAAACCTGAAGTGAAGCATCGGAATCTAAAACTGGACTCACAGGAGAGGTTCAAACATAGTAAGTTAGAGTGTCAGTCCTCTTGTACTTAAGTCGATATTGTGCCTTTTGTATTGAATTCGGATGTAATTTCTGTGTTTCATCATCAATAACAAGGTCAACGAGATACAATAAACCTGAAGTGAAGCATTGGAATCTAAAACTGGACTCACAGGAGAGGTTCAAGTCATAGAAAATTAGAGTGTCAGTCCTCCTGTACTTAAGTCGGCATTGTGCCTTTTGTATTATATTCGGATGCATTTTCTGTGTTTCATCCTCAATAAGAAGGTCCAAGGGATACAGTAAACCTGAAGTGAAGCATCGGAATCTAAAACTGGATTCACAGCAGAGGTTCAAATCATCGAAAGTTAGAGTTTCAGTCCTCTTGTACTTAATTCGGCAATGTGCCTTTTGTATTAAATTCGGATGCAATTTCTGTGTTTCATCCTCAATAAGAAGGTCCAAGGGATACAGTAAACCTGAAGTGAAGCATCGGAATCTAAAACTGGACTCACAGGAGAAGTTCAAAACATAGTAAGTTAGAGTGTCAGTCCTCTTGTACTTAAGTCGATATTGTGCCTTTTGTATTGAATTCGGATGTAATTTCTGTGTTTCATCATCAATAACAAGGTCAAAGAGATACAGTAAACCTGATGTTAAGCTTAGGAATCTAAAACTGGGCTCACAGGAGAGGTTCAAATCATGGAATGTTAGAGTGTCAGTGCTCTTGTACTTAAGTTGGCATTGTGCCTTTTGTATTAATTTCGGATGCAATTTCTGGGTATCATCGTCGATACGAAGGTCCAAAGGATACAGTAAACCTGAAGTGAAGCATCGGAATCTAAAACTGGACTGACAGGAGAGGTTCAAATCATAGAGAGATAGAGTGTCAGTCCTCTTGTACTTAAATCGGCATTGTGCCTTTTGTATTAAATTCGGATGCAATTTCTGTGTTTCATCCTCAATATGAAGGCCCAAGGGATACAGTAAACCTGAAGTGAAGCATCGGAATCTAAAACTGGACTCACAGGAGAGGTTCAAGTCATAGTAACATAGAGTGTCAGTCCTCTTGTACTTAAGTCAGCATTGTGCCTTTTGTATTAAATTTGGATGCAAATTCTGTGTTTCATCTTCAATAAGAAGGTCCAAGTTATACAGTAAACCTGAAGGGAAGCATCGGAATCTAAAACTGGACTGACAGGAGAGTTTCATATCATAGAGAGTTAGTGTGTCAGTCCTCTTGTACTTATGTCGGTATTGTGCCTTT
This sequence comes from Schistocerca americana, assembly GCF_021461395.2. NCBI lineage: Eukaryota > Metazoa > Arthropoda > Insecta > Orthoptera > Acrididae > Schistocerca > Schistocerca americana. The sequence goes on along the minus strand of NC_060124.1, from coordinate 546,462,242 downwards.
TGAATTGAATGCGGATGTAATTTCTGTGTTTCAACATCAATAATAAGATCCAAGAGATAGAGTAAACCTGATGTGAAGCATCGGAATCTAAAACTGCCCTCACAGGAGAAAGTTAGAGAGTCAGTCCCCTTGTACTTAAGTCGGCATTGTGCTTTTTGTATTAAATTCGGATGCAGTTTCTGTGTTTCATCGTCAATAAGATGGTCCAAGGGATACAGTAAACCTAAAGTGAGGCATCGGAATCTAAAACTGGACTCACAGGGGAGGTTCAAATCATAGAAAGTTAGAGTGTCAGTCCTCTTGTACTTAAGTCGTCATTGTGCCTTTTGTATTAATTTCGGATGCAATTTTTGTGTTTCATCGTCAATAAGAAGGTCCAAGGGATTCAGTAAACCTGAAGTGAAGCATCAGAATCTAAAACTGGACTCACAGGAGAGGTTTAAATCATCGAAAGTTAGAGTTTCAGTCCTCTTGTACTTAAGTCGGCATTGTGCCTTTTGTATTAAATTCGGATGCAATTTCTGTGTTTCATCCTCAATATGAAGGTCCAAGGGATACAGTAAACCTGAAGTGAAGCATCGGAATCTAAAACTGGACTCACAGGAGAGGTTCAAATCATAGAGAGTTAGAGTGTCAGTCCTATTGTACTTAAGTCGGTATTGTGCCTTTTGTATTGAATTCGGATGTATTTTCTATGTTTCATCATCAATGAGAAGGTTCGAGGGATACAGTAAACCTGATGTCAAGCATCGGAATCTAAAACTAGACTCACAGGAGAGGTTCAAATCATCGAAAGTTAGAGTTTCAGTGCTCTTGTACTTAAGTTGGCATTGTGCCTTTTGTATTAAATTTGGATGCAATTTCTGTGTTTAACCTTCAATAAGAAGGTCCAAGGGATACAGTAAACCTGAAGTGAAGCATTGGAATCTAAAACTGGACTCACAGGAGAGGTTCAAGTCATAGAAAATTAGAGTGTCAGTCCTCTTGTACTTAAGTCGGCATTGTGCCTTTAGTATTAAATTCGGATGCTATTTCTGTGCTTCATCCTCAATAAGAAGGTCCAAGGGATACAGTAAACCTGAAGTGAAGCATCGGAATCTAAACCTGGATCCACAGCAGAGGTTCTAATCATCGAAAGTTAGAGTTTCAGTCCTCTTGTACTTAATTCGGCATTGTGCCTTTTGTATTAAATTCGGATGCAATTTCTGTGTTTCATCCTCAATAAGAAGGTCCAAGGGATACAGTAAACCTGAAGTGAAGCATCGGAGTCTAAAACTGGACTCACAGGAGAGGTTCAAATCATAGAAAGTTAGAGTGTCAGTCCTCTTGTACTTAAGTCAGTATTGTGCCTTTTGTATTGAATTCGGATGTAATTTCTGTGCTTCATCATCAATAACAAGGTCAAAGAGATACAGTAAACCTGAAGTGAAGCATTGGAATCAAAACTGGACTCACAGGAGATGTTCAAGTCATAGAAAATTAGAGTGTCAGTCCTCTTGTACTTAAGTCGGCATTGTGCCTTTTGTATTAAATTCGGATGCTATTTCTGTGCTTCATCCTCAATAAGAAGGTCCAAGGGATACAGTAAACCTGAAGTGAAGCATCGGAATCTAAAACTGGACTCACAGGAGAGGTTCAAATCATAGAAAGTTAGAGTGTCAGTCCTTTTGTACTTAAGTCGGTATTGTGCTTTTTGTATTGAATTCGGATGTAATTTCTGTGTTTCATCATCAATAACAAGGTCAAAGAGATACAGCAAACCTGATGTTAAGCTTCGGAATCTAAAACTGGGCTCACAGGAGAGGTTCAAATCATGGAATGTTAGAGTGTCAGTGCTCTTGTACTTAAGTTGGCATTGTGCCTTTTGTATTAATTTCGGATTCAATTTCTGTGTTTCATCGTCGATACGAAGGTCCAAAGGATACAGTAAACCTGAAGTGAAGCATCGGAATCTAAAACTGGACTCACAGGAGAGGTTCAAATCATAGAGAGATAGAGTGTCAGTGCTCTCGTACTTAAATCGGCATTGTGCCTTTTGTATTAAATTCGGATGCAATTTCTGTGTTTCATCCTCAATATGAAGGTCCAAGGGATACAGTAAACCTGAAGTGAAGCATCGGAATCTAAAACTGGACTCACAGGAGAGGTTCAAGTCATAGTAACATAGAGTGTCAGTCCTCTTGTACTTAAGTCAGCATTGTGCTTTTTGTATTAAATTTGGATGCAAATTCTGTGTTTCATCTTCAATAAGAAGGTCCAGGAGATACAGTAAACCTGAAGTGAAGCATCGGAATCTAAAACTGGACTCACAGGAGAGGTTTAAGTCATAGAAAGTTAGAGTGTCAGTCCTCTTGTACTTATGTCGGTATTGTGCCTTTTGTATTGAATGTGGATGTAATTTCTGTGTTTCATCATCAATAATAAGATCCAAGAGATAGAGTAAACCTGATGTGAAACATCGGAATCTAAAACTGCCCTCACAGGAGAAAGTTAGAGAGTCAGTCCTCTTTTACTTAAGTCGGCATTGTGCTTTTTGTATTAAATTCGGATGCAGTTTCTGTGTTTCATCCTCAATAAGAAGGTCCAAGGGATACAGTAAACCTGAAGTGAAGCATCGGAATCTAAAACTGGACTCACAGGAGAAGTTCAAAACATAGTAAGTTAGAGTGTCAGTCCTCTTGTACTTAAGTCGATATTGTGCCTTTTGTATTGAATTCGGATGTAATTTCTGTGTTTCATCATCAATAACAAGGTCAAAGAGATACAGTAAACCTGATGTTAAGCTTCGGAATCTAAAACTGGGCTCACAGGAGAGGTTCAAATCATGGAATGTTAGAGTGTCAGTGCTCTTGTACTTAAGTTGGCATTGTGCCTTTTGTATTAATTTCGGATGCAATTTCTGGGTATCATCGTCGATACGAAGGTCCAAAGGATACAGTAAACCTGAAGTGAAGCATCGGAATCTAAAACTGGACTGACAGGAGAGGTTCAAATCGTAGAGAGATAGAGTGTCAGTCCTCTTGTACTTAAATCGGCATTGTGCCTTTTGTATTAAATTCGGATGCAATTTCTGTGTTTCATCCTCAATATGAAGGTCCAAGGGATACAGTAAACCTGAAGTGAAGCATCGGAATCTAAAACTGGACTCACAGGAGAGGTTGAAGTCATAGTAACATAGAGTGTCAGTCCTCTTGTACTTAAGTCAGCATTGTGCCTTTTGTATTAAATTTGGATGCAAATTCTGTGTTTCATCTTCAATAAGAAGGTCCAAGTTATACAGTAAACCTGAAGGGAAGCATCGGAATCTAAAACTGGACTGACAGGAGAGTTTCATATCATAGAGAGTTAGTGTGTCAGTCCTCTTGTACTTATGTCGGTATTGTGCCTTTTGAATTGAATGCGGATGTAATTTCTGTGTTTCAACATCAATAATAAGATCCAAGAGATAGAGTAAACCTGATGTGAAGCATCGGAATCTAAAACTGCCCTCACAGGAGAAAGTTAGAGAGTCAGTCCCCTTGTACTTAAGTCGGCATTGTGCTTTTTGTATTAAATTCGGATGCAGTTTCTGTGTTTCATCGTCAATAAGATGGTCCAAGGGATACAGTAAACCTAAAGTGAGGCATCGGAATCTAAAACTGGACTCACAGGGGAGGTTCAAATCATAGAAAGTTAGAGTGTCAGTCCTCTTGTACTTAAGTCGTCATTGTGCCTTTTGTATTAATTTCGGATGCAATTTCTGTGTTTCATCGTCAATAAGAAGGTCCAAGGGATTCAGTAAACCTGAAGTGAAGCATCAGAATCTAAAACTGGACTCACAGGAGAGGTTTAAATCATCGAAAGTTAGAGTTTCAGTCCTCTTGTACTTAAGTCGGCATTGTGCCTTTTGTATTAAATTCGGATGCAATTTCTGTGTTTCATCCTCAATATGAAGGTCCAAGGGATACAGTAAACCTGAAGTGAAGCATCGGAATCTAAAACTGGACTCACAGGAGAGGTTCAAATCATAGAGAGTTAGAGTGTCAGTCCTATTGTACTTAAGTCGGTATTGTGCCTTTTGTATTGAATTCGGATGTATTTTCTATGTTTCATCATCAATGAGAAGGTTCGAGGGATACAGTAAACCTGATGTCAAGCATCGGAATCTAAAACTAGACTCACAGGAGAGGTTCAAATCATCGAAAGTTAGAGTTTCAGTGCTCTTGTACTTAAGTTGGCATTGTGCCTTTTGTATTAAATTTGGATGCAATTTCTGTGTTTAACCTTCAATAAGAAGGTCCAAGGGATACAGTAAACCCGAAGTGAAGCATTGGAATCTAAAACTGGACTCACAGGAGAGGTTCAAGTCATAGAAAATTAGAGTGTCAGTCCTCTTGTACTTAAGTCGGCATTGTGCCTTTAGTATTAAATTCGGATTTTATTTCTGTGCTTCATCCTCAATAAGAAGGTCCAAGGGATACAGTAAACCTGAAGTGAAGCATCGGAATCTAAAACTGGATCCACAGCAGAGGTTCTAATCATCGAAAGTTAGAGTTTCAGTCCTCTTGTACTTAATTCGGCATTGTGCCTTTTGTATTAAATTCGGATGCAATTTCTGTGTTTCATCCTCAATAAGAAGGTCCAAGGGATACAGTAAACCTGAAGTGAAGCATCGGAGTCTAAAACTGGACTCACAGGAGAGGTTCAAATCATAGAAAGTTAGAGTGTCAGTCCTCTTGTACTTAAGTCAGTATTGTGCCTTTTGTATTGAATTCGGATGTAATTTCTGTGCTTCATCATCAATAACAAGGTCAAAGAGATACAGTAAACCTGAAGTGAAGCATTGGAATCTAAAACTGGACTCACAGGAGAGGTTCAAGTCATAGAAAATTAGAGTGTCAGTCCTCTTGTACTTAAGTCGGCATTGTGCCTTTTGTATTAAATTCGGATGCTATTTCTGTGCTTCATCCTCAATAAGAAGGTCCAAGGGATACAGTAAACCTGAAGTGAAGCATCGGAATCTAAAACTGGACTCACAGGAGAGGTTCAAATCATAGAAAGTTAGAGTGTCAGTCCTTTTGTACTTAAGTCGGTATTGTGCTTTTTGTATTGAATTCGGATGTAATTTCTGTGTTTCATCATCAATAACAAGGTCAAAGAGATACAGCAAACCTGATGTTAAGCTTCGGAATCTAAAACTGGGCTCACAGGAGAGGTTCAAATCATGGAATGTTAGAGTGTCAGTGCTCTTGTACTTAAGTTGGCATTGTGCCTTTTGTATTAATTTCGGATTCAATTTCTGTGTTTCATCGTCGATACGAAGGTCCAAAGGATACAGTAAACCTAAAGTGAAGCATCGGAATCTAAAACTGGACTCACAGGAGAGGTTCAAATCATAGAGAGATAGAGTGTCAGTGCTCTCGTACTTAAATCGGCATTGTGCCTTTTGTATTAAATTCGGATGCAATTTCTGTGTTTCATCCTCAATATGAAGGTCCAAGGGATACAGTAAACCTGAAGTGAAGCATCGGAATCTAAAACTGGACTCACAGGAGAGGTTCAAGTCATAGTAACATAGAGTGTCAGTCCTCTTGTACTTAAGTCAGCATTGTGCTTTTTGTATTAAATTTGGATGCAAATTCTGTGTTTCATCTTCAATAAGAAGGTCCAGGAGATACAGTAAACCTGAAGTGAAGCATCGGAATCTAAAACTGGACTCACAGGAGAGGTTTAAGTCATAGAAAGTTAGAGTGTCAGTCCTCTTGTACTTATGTCGGTATTGTGCCTTTTGTATTGAATGTGGATGTAATTTCTGTGTTTCATCATCAATAATAAGATCCAAGAGATAGAGTAAACCTGATGTGAAACATCGGAATCTAAAACTGCCCTCACAGGAGAAAGTTAGAGAGTCAGTCCTCTTTTACTTAAGTCGGCATTGTGCTTTTTGTATTAAATTCGGATGCAGTTTCTGTGTTTCATCCTCAATAAGAAGGTCCAAGGGATACAGTAAACCTGAAGTGAAGCATCGGAATCTAAAACTGGACTCACATAAGGGGTTCAAATCATAGAGAGTTAGAGTGTCAGTCCGCTTGTACTTAAGTCGGCATTGTGCGTTTTGTATTAAATTCGGATGCAATTTCTGTGTTTCATCGTCAATAAGAAGGTCCTAGGGATACAGTAAACCTGAAGTGAAGCATCGGAATCTAAAACTGGACTCACAGGAGAGGTTCAAATCATAGAGAGTTAGAGTGTCAGTTCTCTTGTACTTAAGTCGGCATTGTGCTTTTTGTATTAAATTATGATGCAATTTCTGTGTTTGATCGTCAATAAGAAGTTCCGAGCGATACAGTAAACCTGAAATGAAGCATCGGAATCTAAAACTGGACTCACAGGGGAGATTCAAATCATAGAGAGTGAGAGGGTCAGTCCTCTTGTACTTAAGTCGGCATTGTGCCTTTTGTATTAAATTTGGATGCAATTTCTGTGTTTCATCTTCAATAAGAAGGTCCAAGGGATACGGTAAACCTGAAGTGAAGCATCGGAATCTAAAACTGGACTCACAGGAGACGTTCAAATCATAGAAAGTTAGAGTGTCAGTCCTCTTGTACATATGTCGGCATTGTGCCTTTTGTATTAAATTTGGATCCAATTTCTGTGTTTCATCGTCAATAAGGAGGTCTAAGGGATACAGTTAAAGTGAAGTGAAGCATCGCAATCTTAAACTGGACTCACATTAGTGGTGAAAATCATAGAAAGTTAGAGTGTCAGTCCTTTTGTACTTGAATAGGCATTGTGCCTTTTCTATTAAATTCGGATGCAATTTCTGTGTTTCATCGTCAATAAGAACGTCCAACGGATACAGTATACCTGAAGTGAAGCATCGGAATCTAAAACTTTACTCACAGGAGAGGTACAAATCATAGAGAGTTAGAGTGTCAGTCCTCTTGTACTTAAGTCGGCATTGTGCCTTTTGTATTAAATTTGGATGCAATTTCTTTGTTTCATCTTCAATAAGAAGGTCCAAGGGATACAGTAAACCTGAAGTGAAGCATCGGAATCTAAAACTGGACTCACAGGAGAGGTTCAAATCATAGAAAGTTAGAGTGTCAGTCCTTCTGTACTTATGTCGGCATTGTGCCTTTTGTATTAAGTTTGGATCCAATTTCTGTGTTTCATCGTCAATAAGAAGGTCTATGGGATACAGTAATTCTGAAGTGAAGCATTGGAATCTAAAACTGGACTCACAGGAGAGGTTCAAATCATAGAGAGTGTTAGTGTCAGTCCTCTTGAACTTAAGTCGGCATTGTGAATTTTGTATTAGTTTCGGTTGCAATTTCTGTGTTTCATCGTCAATAAGAAGGTCCAAGGGATACAGAAAGCCTGAAGTGAAGTATCGGAATCTAAGACTGGACTAACAGGAGAGGTTCAAATCATAGAGAGTTGGAGTGTCAGTCCTCTTGTACTTAAGTCGGCATTGTGCCTTTTGTATTAAATTCGGATGCAATTTCTGTGATTCATCGTCAATAAGAAGGTCCAAGGGATACAGTAAACCTGAAGTGAAGCACCGGAATCTAAAACTGGACTCACAGGAGTGGTTCAAATCATCGAAAGTTAGAGTGTCAATCCACTTGTACTTAAGTCGGCATTGTGATTTTTGTATTAAATTCGGTTGGAATTTCTGTGTTTCATCGTCAATAAGAAAGTCCAAAGTATACAGTAAACCTGAAGGGAAGAATCGGAATCTAAAACTGGACTCACAGGAGAGGTTCAAGTCATAGGAAGTTAGAGTGTCAGTCCTCTTGTACTTAAGTCAGCATTGTGCCTTTTTTATTAAATTCGTATGCAATTTCTGTGTTTCATCATGAATAAGAAGGTCCAAGGGATACCGGAAACCTGAAGTGAAGCATCGGAATCTAAAACTGGACTCACAGGAGAGGTTCAAATCATAGAGAGTTAGAGTGTCAGTCCTCATGTACTTAAGTCGGCATGTGCATTTTGTATTAAATTCGGATGCAATTTCTGTGTTTCATCGTCAGTGAGAAGGTCCAAGGGATACAGTAACCTGAAGTGAAGCATCGGAATCTTAAACTCGACTCACATTAGTGGTTCAGATCATAGACAGTTAGAGTGTCAGTCCTCTTGTACTTAAGTCGGCATTGTGCCTTTTGTATTAAATTCGGATGCTATTTCTGTGCTTCATCCTCAATAAGACGGTCCAAGGGATACAGTAAACCTGAAGTGAAGCATCGGAATCTAAAACTGGATTCACAGCAGAGGTTCAAATCATCGAAAGTTAGAGTTTCAGTCCTCTTGTACTTAATTCGGCATTGTGCCTTTTGTATTATATTCGGATGCAATTTCTGTGTTTCATCCTCAATAAGAAGGTCCAAGGGATACAGTAAACCTGAAGTGAAGCATCGGAATCTAAAACTGGATTCACAGCAGAGGTTCAAATCATCGAAAGTTAGAGTTTCAGTCCTCTTGTACTTAATTCGGCATTGTGCCTTTTGTATTAAATTCGGATGCAATTTCTGTGTTTCATCCTCAATAAGAAGGTCTAAGGGATACAGTAAACCTGAAGTGAAGCATCGGAATCTTACACTGGACTCACAGGAGAGGTTCAAATCATAGAAAGTTAGAGTGTCAGTCCTCTTGTACTTAAGTCGGCATTGTGCCTTTTGTATTGAATTCGGATGTAATTTCTGTGTTTCATCATCAATAACAAGGTCAAAGAGATACAGTAAACCTGAAGTGAAGCATTGGAATCTGAAACTGGACTCACAGGAGAGGTTCAAGTCATGGAAAGTTAGAGTGTCAGTCCTCTTGTACTTAAGTCGGCATTGTGCCTTTTGTAATTAATTCGGATGCTATTTCTGTGCTTCATGCTCAATAAGAAGGTCCAAGGGATACAGTAAACCTGAAGTGAAGCATCGGAATCTAAAACTGGATTCACAGCAGAGGTTCAAATCATCGAAAGTTAGAGTTTCAGTCCTCTTGTACTTAATTCGGCATTGTGCCTTTTGTATTAAATTCGGATGCAATTTCTGTGTTTCATCCTCAATAAGAAGGTCCAAGGGATACAGTAAACCTGAAGTGAAGCATCGGAATCTAAAACTGGACTCACAGGAGAGGTTCAAATCATAGAAAGTTAGAGTGTCAGTCCTCTTGTACTTAAGTCGGTATTGTGCTTTTTGTATTGAATTCGGATGTAATTTCTGTGTTTCATCATCAATAACAAGGTCAAAGAGATACAGTAAACCTGATTTTAAGCTTCGGAATCTAAAACTGGGCTCACAGGAGAGGTTCAAATCATGGAATGTTAGAGTGTCAGTGCTCTTGTACTTAAGTTGGCATTGTGCCTTTTGCATTAATTTCGGATGCAATTTCTGTGTTTCATCGTCGATACGAAGGTCCAAAGGATACAGTAAACCTGAAGTGAAGCATCGGAATCTAAAACTGGACTCACAGGAGAGGTTCAAATCATAGAGAAATAGAGTGTCAGTCCTCTTGTACTTAAATCGGCATTGTGCCTTTTGTATTAAATTCGGATGCAATTTCTGTGTTTCATCCTCAATATGAATGTCCAAGGGATACAGTAAACCTGAAGTGAAGCATCGGAATCTAAAACTGGACTCACAGGAGAGGTTCAAGTCATAGTAACATAGAGTGTCAGTCCTCTTGTACTTAAGTCAGCATTGTGCCTTTTGTATTAAATTTGGATGCAAATTCTGTGTTTCATCTTCAATAAGAAGGTCCAGGGGATACAGTAAACCTGAAGTGAAGCATCGGAATCTAAAACTGGACTCACAGGGAGGTTTAAGTCATAGAAAGTTAGAGTGTCAGTCCTCTTGTACTTATGTCGGTATTGTGCCTTTTGTATTGAATGCGGATGTAATTTCTGTGTTTCATCATCAATAATAAGATCCAAGAGATAGAGTAAAGCTGATGTGAAGCATCGGAATCTAAAACTGCCCTCACAGGAGAAAGTTAGAGAGTCAGTCCTCTTGTACTTAAGTCGGCATTGTGCTTTTTGTATTAAATTCGGATGTAGTTTCTGTGTTTCATCGTCAATAAGATGGTCCAAGGGATACAGTAAACCTGAAGTGAGGCATCGGAATCTAAGACTGGACTCACAGGAGAGGTTCAAATCATAGAGAGTTAGAGTGTCAGTCCAATTGTACTTAAGTCGGCATTGTGCCTTTTGTATTAAATTTGGATGCAATTTCTGTGTTTCATCTTCAATAAGAAGGTCCAAGGGATACGGTAAACCTGAAGTGAAGCATCGGAATCTAAAACTGGACTCACAGGAGAGGTTCAAATCATAGAAAGTCAGAGTGTCAGTCCTCTTGTACATATGTCGGCATTGTGCCTTTTGTATTAAATTTGGATCCAATTTCTGTGTTTCATCGTCAATAAGAAGGTCTAAGGGATACAGTTAAAGTGAAGTGAAGCATCGGAATCTTAAACTGGACTCACATTAGTGGTTAAAATCATAGAAAGTTAGAGTGTCAGTCCTTTTGTACTTAAATAGGCATTGCGCCTTTTGTATTAAATTCGGATGCAATTTCTGTGTTTCATCGTCAATAAGAAGGTCCAACGGATACAGTATACCTGAAGTGAAGCATCGGAATCTACAACTTTACTCACAGGAGAGGTACAAATCATAGAGAGATAGAGTGCTAGTCCTCTTGTACTTAAGTCGGCATTGTGCCTTTTGTGTTAAATTTGGATGCAATTTCTTTGTTTCATCTTCAATAAGAAGGTCCAAGGGATACAGTAAACCTGAAGTGAAGCATCGGAATCTAAAACTGGACTCACAGGAGAGGTTCAAATCATAGAAAGTTATAGTGTCAGTCCTCTTGTACTTATGTCGGCATTGTGCCTTTTGTATTAAGATTGGATCCAATTTCTGTGTTTCATCGTCAATAAGATGGTCTAAGGGATACAGTAATTCTGAAGTGAAGCATTGGAATCTAAAACTGGACTCACAGGAGAGGTTCAAATCATAGAGAGTGTTAGTGTCAGTCCTCTTGAACTTAAGTCGGCATTGTGAATTTTGTATTAGTTTCGGTTGCAATTTCTGTGTTTCATCGTCAATAAGATGGTCCAAGGGATACAGGAAGCCTGAAGTGAAGTATCGGAATCTAAGACTTGACTAACAGGAGAGGTTCATATCATAGAAAGTTGGAGTGTCAGTCCTCTTGTACTTAAGTCGGCATTGTGCCATTTGTATTAAATTCGGATGCAATTTCTGTCTTTCATTGTCAATAAGATGGTCCAAGGGATACAGTAAACCTGAAGTGAAGCATCGTAATCTTAAACTGGCCTCACAGGAGTGGTTCAAATCATAGAAAGTTAGATTGTCAGTCCTCTTCTATTTAAGTCGGCATTGTGCCTTTTGTATTAAATTCGGATGCAATTTCTGTGATTCATCGTCAATAAGAAGGTCCAAGGGATACAGTAAACCTGAAGTGAAGCATCGGAATCTAAAACTGGACTCACAGGAGAGGTTCAAGTCATAGGAAGTTAGAGTGTCAGTCCTCTTGTACTTAAGTCGGCATGTGCATTTTGTATTAAATTCGGATGCAATTTCTGTGTTTCATCGTCAGTGAGAAGGTCCAAGGGATACAGTAACCTGAAGTGAAGCATCGGAATCTTAAACTCGACTCACATTAGTGGTTCAGATCATAGACAGTTAGAGTGTCAGTCCTCTTGTACTTAAGTCGGCATTGTGCCTTTTGTATTAAATTCGGATGCTATTTCTGTGCTTCATCCTCAATAAGACGGTCCAAGGGATACAGTAAACCTGAAGTGAAGCATCGGAATCTAAAACTGGATTCACAGCAGAGGTTCAAATCATCGAAAGTTAGAGTTTCAGTCCTCTTGTACTTAATTCGGCATTGTGCCTTTTGTATTATATTCGGATGCAATTTCTGTGTTTCATCCTCAATAAGAAGGTCCAAGGGATACAGTAAACCTGAAGTGAAGCATCGGAATCTAAAACTGGATTCACAGCAGAGGTTCAAATCATCGAAAGTTAGAGTTTCAGTCCTCTTGTACTTAATTCGGCATTGTGCCTTTTGTATTAAATTCGGATGCAATTTCTGTGTTTCATCCTCAATAAGAAGGTCTAAGGGATACAGTAAACCTGAAGTGAAGCATCGGAATCTTACACTGGACTCACAGGAGAGGTTCAAATCATAGAAAGTTAGAGTGTCAGTCCTCTTGTACTTAAGTCGGCATTGTGCCTTTTGTATTGAATTCGGATGTAATTTCTGTGTTTCATCATCAATAACAAGGTCAAAGAGATACAGTAAACCTGAAGTGAAGCATTGGAATCTGAAACTGGACTCACAGGAGAGGTTCAAGTCATAGAAAGTTAGAGTGTCAGTCCTCTTGTACTTAAGTCGGCATTGTGCCTTTTGTAATTAATTCGGATGCTATTTCTGTGCTTCATGCTCAATAAGAAGGTCCAAGGGATACAGTAAACCTGAAGTGAAGCATCGGAATCTAAAACTGGATTCACAGCAGAGGTTCAAATCATCGAAAGTTAGAGTTTCAGTCCTCTTGTACTTAATTCGGCATTGTGCCTTTTGTATTAAATTCGGATGCAATTTCTGTGTTTCATCCTCAATAAGAAGGTCCAAGGGATACAGTAAACCTGAAGTGAAGCATCGGAATCTAAAACTGGACTCACAGGAGAGGTTCAAATCATAGAAAGTTAGAGTGTCAGTCCTCTTGTACTTAAGTCGGTATTGTGCTTTTTGTATTGAATTCGGATGTAATTTCTGTGTTTCATCATCAATAACAAGGTCAAAGAGATACAGTAAACCTGATGTTAAGCTTCGGAATCTAAAACTGGGCTCACAGGAGAGGTTCAAATCATGGAATGTTAGAGTGTCAGTGCTCTTGTACTTAAGTTGGCATTGTGCCTTTTGCATTAATTTCGGATGCAATTTCTGTGTTTCATCGTCGATACGAAGGTCCAAAGGATACAGTAAACCTGAAGTGAAGCATCGGAATCTAAAACTGGACTCACAGGAGAGGTTCAAATCATAGAGAAATAGAGTGTCAGTCCTCTTGTACTTAAATCGGCATTGTGCCTTTTGTATTAAATTCGGATGCAATTTCTGTGTTTCATCCTCAATATGAATGTCCAAGGGATACAGTAAACCTGAAGTGAAGCATCGGAATCTAAAACTGGACTCACAGGAGAGGTTCAAGTCATAGTAACATAGAGTGTCAGTCCTCTTGTACTTAAGTCAGCATTGTGCCTTTTGTATTAAATTTGGATGCAAATTCTGTGTTTCATCTTCAATAAGAAGGTCCAGGGGATACAGTAAACCTGAAGTGAAGCATCGGAATCTAAAACTGGACTCACAGGGAGGTTTAAGTCATAGAAAGTTAGAGTGTCAGTCCTCTTGTACTTACGTCGGTATTGTGCCTTTTGTATTGAATGCGGATGTAATTTCTGTGTTTCATCATCAATAATAAGATCCAAGAGATAGAGTAAACCTGATGTGAAGCATCGGAATCTAAAACTGCCCTCACAGGAGAAAGTTAGAGAGTCAGTCCTCTTGTACTTAAGTCGGCATTGTGCTTTTTGTATTAAATTCGGATGTAGTTTCTGTGTTTCATCGTCAATAAGATGGTCCAAGGGATACAGTAAACCTGAAGTGAGGCATCGGAATCTAAAACTGGACTCACAGGAGAGGTTCAAATCATAGAGAGTTAGAGTGTCAGTCCAATTGTACTTAAGTCGGCATTGTGCCTTTTGTATTAAATTTGGATGCAATTTCTGTGTTTCATCTTCAATAAGAAGGTCCAAGGGATACGGTAAACCTGAAGTGAAGCATCGGAATCTAAAACTGGACTCACAGGAGAGGTTCAAATCATAGAAAGTCAGAGTGTCAGTCCTCTTGTACATATGTCGGCATTGCTCCTTTTGTATTAAATTTGGATCCAATTTCTGTGTTTCATCGTCAATAAGAAGGTCTAAGGGATACAGTTAAAGTGAAGTGAAGCATCGGAATCTTAAACTGGACTCACATTAGTGGTTAAAATCATAGAAAGTTAGAGTGTCAGTCCTTTTGTACTTAAATAGGCATTGCGCCTTTTGTATTAAATTCGGATGCAATTTCTGTGTTTCATCGTCAATAAGAAGGTCCAACGGATACAGTATACCTGAAGTGAAGCATCGGAATCTACAACTTTACTCACAGGAGAGGTACAAATCATAGAGAGATAGAGTTCTAGTCCTCTTGTACTTAAGTCGGCATTGTGCCTTTTGTGTTAAATTTGGATGCAATTTCTTTGTTTCATCTTCAATAAGAAGGTCCAAGGGATACAGTAAACCTGAAGTGAAGCATCGGAATCTAAAACTGGACTCACAGGAGAGGTTCAAATCATAGAAAGTTATAGTGTCAGTCCTCTTGTACTTATGTCGGCATTGTGCCTTTTGTATTAAGATTGGATCCAATTTCTGTGTTTCATCGTCAATAAGATGGTCTAAGGGATACAGTAATTCTGAAGTGAAGCATTGGAATCTAAAACTGGACTCACAGGAGAGGTTCAAATCATAGAGAGTGTTAGTGTCAGTCCTCTTGAACTTAAGTCGGCATTGTGAATTTTGTATTAGTTTCGGTTGCAATTTCTGTGTTTCATCGTCAATAAGAAGGTCCAAGGGATACAGGAAGCCTGAAGTGAAGTATCGGAATCTAAGACTTGACTAACAGGAGAGGTTCATATCATAGAAAGTTGGAGTGTCAGTCCTCTTGTACTTAAGTCGGCATTGTGCCATTTGTATTAAATTCGGATGCAATTTCTGTCTTTCATTGTCAGTAAGATGGTCCAAGGGATACAGTAAACCTGAAGTGAAGCATCGTAATCTTAAACTGGCCTCACAGGAGTGGTTCAAATCATAGAAAGTTAGATTGTCAGTCCTCTTCTATTTAAGTCGGCATTGTGCCTTTTGTATTAAATTCGGATGCAATTTCTGTGATTCATCGTCAATAAGAAGGTCCAAGGGATACAGTAAACCTGAAGTGAAGCATCGGAATCTAAAACTGGACTCACAGGAGTGGTTCAAATCATCGAAAGTTAGAGTGTCAATCCACTTGTACTTAAGTCGGCATTGTGATTTTTGTATTAAATTCGGATGGAATTTCTGTGTTTCATCGTCAATAAGAAAGTCCAAGGGATACAGTAAACTTGAAGGGAAGAATCGGAATCTAAAACTGGACTCACAGGAGAGGTTCAAGTCATAGGAAGTTAGAGTGTCAGTCCTCTTGTACTTAAGTCAGCATTGTGCCTTTTTTATTAAATTCGTATGCAATTTCTGTGTTTCATCATGAATAAGAAGGTCCTAGGGATACCGTAAACCTGAAGTGAAGCATCGGAATCTAAAACTGGACTCACAGGAGAGGTTCAAATCATAGAGAGTTAGAGTGTCAGTCCTCATGTACTTAAGTCAGCATGTGCATTTTGTATTAAATTCGGATGCAATTTCTGTGTTTCATCGTCAGTAAGAAGGTCCAAGGGAAACAGTAACCTGAAGTGAAGCATCGGAATCTTAAACTGGACTCACATTAGTGGTTCAAATCATAGACAGTTAGAGTGTCAGTCCTCTTGTACTTAAGTCGGCATTGTGCCTTTTGTATTAAATTCGGATGCTATTTCTGTGCTTCATCCTCAATAAGAAGGTCCAAGGGATACAGTAAACCTGAAGTGAAGCATCGGAATCTAAAACTGGATTCACAGCAGAGGTTCAAATCATCGAAAGTTAGAGTTTCAGTCCTCTTGTACTTAATTCGGCATTGTGCCTTTTGTATTATATTCGGATGCAATTTCTGTGTTTCATCCTCAATAAGAAGGTCCAAGGGATACAGTAAACCTGAAGTAAAGCATCGGAATCTAAAACTGGATTCACAGCACAGGTTCAAATCATCGAAAGTTAGAGTTTCAGTCCTCTTGTGCTTAATTCGGCAATGTGCCTTTTGTATTAAATTCGGATGCAATTTCTGTGTTTCATCCTCAATAAGAAGGTCCAAGGGATACAGTAAACCTGAAGTGAAGCATCGGAATCTAAAACTGGACTCACAGGAGAGGTTCAAAACATAGTAAGATAGAGTGTCAGTCCTCTTGTACTTAAGTCGATATTGTGCCTTTTGTATTGAATTCGAATGTAATTTCTGTATTTCATCATCAATAACAAGGTCAAAGAGATACAGTAAACCTGAAGTGAAGCATTGGAATCTAAAACTGGACTCACGGGAGAGGTTCAAGTCATAGAAATTTTGAGTGTCAGTCCTCTTGTACTTAAGTCGGCATTGTGCCTTTGGTATTAAATTCGGATGCTATTTCTGTGCTTCATCCTCAATAAGAATGTCCAAGGGATACAGTAAACCTGAAGTGAAGCATCGGAATCTAAAACTGGATTCACAGCAGAGGTTCAAATCATCGAAAGTTAGAGTTTCAGTCCTCTTGTACTTAATTCGGCATTGTGCCTTTTGTATTAAATTCGGATGCAATTTCTGTGTTTCATCCTCAATAAGAAGGTCCAAGGGATACAGTAAACCTGAAGTGAAGTATCGGAATCGAAAACTGGACTCACAGGAGAGGTTCAAATCATAGAAAGTTAGAGTGTCAGTCCTCTTGTACTTAAGTCGGTATTGTGCTTTTTGTATTGAATTCGGATGTAATTTCTGTGTTTCATCATCAATAACAAGGTCAAAGAGATACAGTAAACCTGATGTTAAGCTTCGGAATCTAAAACTGGGCTCACAGGAGAGGTTCAAATCATGGAATGTTAGAGTGTCCGTGCTCTTGTACTTAAGTTGGCATTGTGCCTTTTGTATTAATTTCGGATGCAATTTCTGTGTTTCATCGTCGATTCGAAGGTCCAAAGGATACAGTAAACCTGAAGTGAAGCATCGGAATCTAAAACTGGAGTCACAGGAGAGGTTCAAATCATAGAGAGATAGAGTGTCAGTCCTCTTGTACTTAAGTCAGCATTGTGCCTTTTGTATTAAATTTGGATGCAAATTCTGTGTTTCATCTTCAATAAGAAGGTCCAAGTTACACACTAAACCTGAAGGGAAGCATCGGAATCTAAAACTGGACTGACAGGAGAGTTTCATATCATAGAGAGTTAGTGTGTCAGTCCTCTTGTACTTATGTCGGTATTGTGCCTTTTGTATTGAATGCGGATGTAATTTCTGTGTTTCAACATCAATAATAAGATCCAAGAGATAGAGTAAACCTGATGTGTAGCATCGGAATCTAAAACTGCCCTCACAGGAGAAAGTTAGAGAGTCAGTCCCCTTGTACTTAAGTCGGCATTGTGCCTTTTGTATTAAATTCGGATGCAATTTCTGTGTTTCATCCTCAATATGAAGGTCCAAGGGATACAGTAAACCTGAAGTGAAGCATCGGAATCTAAAACTGGACTCACAGGAGAGGTTCAAATCATAGAGAGTTAGAGTGTCAGTCCTATTGTACTTAAGTCGGTATTGTGCCTTTTGTATTGAATTCGGATGTATTTTCTATGTTTCATCATCAATGAGAAGGTTCGAGGGATACAGTAAACCTGATGTCTAGCATCGGAATCTAAAACTAGACTCACAGGAGAGGTTCAAATCATCGAAAGTTAGAGTTTCAGTGCTCTTGTACTTAAGTTGGCATTGTGCCTTTTGTATTAAATTTGGATGCAATTTCTGTGTTTAACCTTCAATAAGAAGGTCCAAGGGATACAGTAAACCTGAAGTGAAGCATTGGAATCTAAAACTGGACTCACAGGAGAGGTTCAAGTCATAGAAAATTAGAGTGTCAGTTCTCTTGTACTTAAGTCGGCATTGTGCCTTTTGTATTAAATTCGGATGCTATTTCTGTGCTTCATCCTCAATAAGAAGGTCCAAGGGATACAGTAAACCTGAAGTGAAGCATCGGAATCTAAAACTGGATTCACAGGTGAGGTTCAAATCATCGAAAGTTAGAGTTTCAGTCCTCTTGTACTTAATTCGGCATTGTGCCTTTTGTAATAAATTCGGATGCAATTTCTGTGTTTCATCCTCAATAAGAAAGTCCAAGGGATACAATAAACCTGAAGTGAAGCATCGGAATCTAAAACTGGACTCACAGGAGAGGTTCAAATCATAGAAAGTTAGAGTGTCAGTCCTCTTGTACTTAAGTCGGTATTGTGCTTTTTGTATTGAATGTGGATGTTAGTTCTGTGTTTCATCATCAATAATAAGATCCAAGAGATAGAGTAAACCTGATGTGAAGCATCGGAATCTAAAACTGCCCTCACAGGAGAAAGTTAGAGAGTCAGTCCTCTTTTACTTAAGTCGGCATTGTGCTTTTTGTATTAAATTCGGATGCAGTTTCTGTGTTTCATCGTCAATGAGATGGTCCAAGGGATACAGTAAACCTGAAGTGAGGCATCGGAATCTAAAACTGGACTCACAGGGGAGCTTCAAATCATAGAAAGTTAGAGTGTCAGTCCTCTTGTACTTAAGACGTCATTGTGCCTTTTGTATTAATTTCGGATGCAATTTCTGTGTTTCATCGTCAATAAGAAGGTCCAAGGGATTCAGTAAACCTGAATTGAAGCATCGGAATCTAAAACTGGACTCACTGGAGAGGTTCAAATCATCGAAAGATAGAGTTTCAGTCCTCTTGTACTTAAATCGGCATTGTGCCTTTTGTATTTAATTTGGATGAAATTTCTGTGTTTCATCGTCATTAAGAAGGTCCAAGGGATCCAGTAAACCTGAATTGAAGCATCGGAATCTAAAACTTGACTCACAGGAGAGGTTCAAATCATAGAGGGTTAGAGTGTCAGTTCTCTTGTACTTAAGTTGGCATTGTGCCTTTTGTATTAAATTCTGATGCAATTTCTGTGTTTCATCCTCAATAAGAAGGTCCAAAGGATACAGTAAACCTGAAGTGAAGCATCGGAATCTAAAACTGGACTCACATAAGGGGTTCAAATCATAGAGAGTTAGAGTGTCAGTCCGCTTGTACTTAAGTCGGCATTGTGCGTTTTGTATTAAATTCGGATGCTATTTCTGTGCTTCATCCTCAATAAGAAGGTCCAAGGGATACAGTAAACCTGAAGTGAAGCATCGGAATCTAAAACTGGATTCACAGGTGAGGTTCAAATCATCGAAAGTTAGAGTTTCAGTCCTCTTGTACTTAATTCGGCATTGTGCCTTTTGTAATAAATTCGGATGCAATTTCTGTGTTTCATCGTCAATAAGAAGGTCCTAGGGATACAGTAAACCTGAAGTGAAGCATCGGAATCTAAAACTGGACTCACAGGAGAGGTTCAAATCATAGAGAGTTAGAGTGTCAGTTCCCTTGTACTTAAGTCGGCATTGTGCTTTTTGTATTAAATTATGATGCAATTTCTGTGTTTCATCGTCAATAAGAAGATCCGAGCGATACAGTAAACCTGAAATGAAGCATCGGAATCTAAAACTGGACTCACAGGAAAGATTCAAATCATAGAGAGTGAGAGGGTCAGTCCTCTTGTACTTAAGTCGGCATTGTGCCTTTTGTATTAAATTCGGATGCAATTTCTGTGTTTTATTGTCAATAAGAAGGTCCAAGGGATACAGTAAACCTGAAGTGAAGCATCGGAATCTAAAACTGGACTCGCAGGAGAGGTTCAAATCGTAGAGAGTTAGAGTGTCAGTCCTATTGTACTTAAGTCGGCATTGTGCCTTTTGTATTAAATTTGGATGCAATTTCTGTGTTTCATCTTCAATAAGAAGGTCCAAGGGATACGGTAAACCTGAAGTGAAGCATCGAAATCTAAAACTGGACTCACAGGAGAGGTTCAAATCATAGAAAGTTAGAGTGTCAGTCCTCTTGTACATATGTCGGCATTGTGCCTTTTGTATTAAATTTGGATCCAATTTCTGTGTTTCATCGTCAATAAGAAAGTCTAAGGGATACAGTTAAAGTGAAGTGAAGCATCGGAATCTTAAACTGGACTCACATTAGTGGTGAAAATCATAGAAAGTTAGAGTGTCAGTCCTTTTGTACTTAAATAGGCATTGTGCCTTTTCTATTAAATTCGGATGCAATTTCTGTGTTTCATCGTCAATAAGAAGGTCCAACGGATACAGTATACCTGAAGTGAAGCATCGGAATCTAAAACTTTACTCACAGGAGAGGTACAAATCATAGAGAGTTAGAGTGTCAGTCCTCTTGTACTTAAGTCGGCATTGTGCCTATTGTATTAAATTTGGATGCAATTTCTTTGTTTCATCTTCAATAAGAAGGTCCAAGGGATACAGTAAACCTGAAGTGAAGCATCGGAATCTAAAACTGGACTCACAGGAGAGGTTCAAATCACAGAATGTTAGAGTGTCAGTCCTCTTGTACTTATGTCGGTATTGTGCCTTTTGTATTAAGTTTGGATCCAATTTCTGTGTTTCATCGTCAATAAGAAGGTCTAAGGGATACAGTAATTCTGAAGTGAAGCATTGGAATCTAAAACTGGACTCACAGGAGAGGTTCAAATCATAGAGAGTGTTAGTGTCAGTCCCTTTAAACTTAAGTCGGCATTGTGAATTTTGTATTAGTTTCGGTTGCAATTTCTGTGTTTCATCGTCAATAAGAAGGTCCAAGGGATACAGGAAGCCTGAAGTGAAGTATCGGAAAGTAAGACTGGACTAACAGGAGAGGTTCAAATCATAGAGAGTTGGAGTGTCAGTCCTCTTGTACTTAAGTCGGCATTGTGCCTTTTGTATTAAATTCGGATGCAATTTCTGTGTTTCATTGTCAATAAGATGGTCCAAGGGATACAGTAAACCTGAAGTGAAGCAGCGGAATCTTAAACTGGCCTCACAGGAGTGGTTCAAATCTTAGAAAGTTAGATTGTCAGTCCTCTTCAATTTAAGTCGGCATTGTGCCTTTTGTATTAAATTCGGATGCAATTTCTGTGATTCATCGTCAATAAGAAGGTCCAAGGGATACAGTAAACCTGAAGTGAAGCATCGGAATCTAAAACTGGACTCACAGGAGTGGTTCAAATCATCGAAAGTTAGAGTGTCAATCCACTTGTACTTAAGTCGGCATTGTGATTTTTGTATTAAATTCGGATATAATTTCTGTGTTTCATCGTCAATAAGAAAGACCAAAGGATACAGTAAACCTGAAGGGAAGAATCGGAATCTAAAACTGGACTCACAGGAGAGGTTCAAGTCATAGGAAGTTAGAGTGTCAGTCCTCTTGTACTTAAGTCTGCATTGTGCCTTTTTTATTAAATTCGTATGCAATTTCTGTGTTTCATCATGAATAAGAAGGTCCAAAAGATACCGGGTACCTGAAGTGAAGCATCGGAATCTAAAACTGGACTCACAGGAGAGGTTCAAATCATAGAGAGTTAGAGTGTCAGTCCTCATGTACTTAAGTCGGCATGTGCATTTTGTATTAAATTCGGATGCAATTTCTGTGTTTCATCGTCAGTAAGAAGGTCCAAGGGATACAGTAACCTGAAGTGAAGCATCGGAAACTTAAACTCGACTCACATTAGTGGTTCAGATCATAGACAGTTAGAGTGTCAGTCGTCTTGTACTTAAGTCGGCATTGTGCCTTTTGTATTAAATTCGGATGCTATTTCTGTGCTTCATCCTCAATAAGAAGGTCCAAGGGATACAGTAAACCTGAAGTGAAGCATCGGAATCTAAAACTGGATTCACAGCAGAGGTTCAAATCATCGAAAGTTAGAGTTTCAGTCCTCTTGTACTCAATTCGGCATTGTGCCTTTTGTGTTATATTCGGATGCAATTTCTGTGTTTCATCCTCAATAAGAAGGTCCAAGGGATACAGTAAACCTGAAGTGAAGCATCGGAATCTAAAACTGGATTCACAGCAGAGGTTCAAATCATCGAAAGTTAGAGTTTCAGTCCTCTTGTACTTAATTCGGCATTGTGCCTTTTGTATTAAATTCGGATGCAATTTCTGTGTTTCATCCTCAATAAGAAGGTCCAAGGGATACAGTAAACCTGAAGTGAAGCATCGGAATCTAAAACTGGACTCACAGGAGAGGTTCAAATCATAGAAAGTTAGAGTGTCAGTCCTCTTGTACTTAAGTCGGCATTGTGCCTTTTGTATTGAATTCGGATGTCATTTCTGTGTTTCATCATCAATAACAAGGTCAAAGAGATACAGTAAACCTGAAGTGAAGCATTGGAATCTGAAACTGGACTCACAGGAGAGGTTCAAGTCATAGAAAGTTAGAGTGTCAGTCCTCTTGTACTTAAGTCGGCATTGTGCCTTTTGTATTAAATTCGGATGCTATTTCTGTGCTTCATGCTCAATAAGAAGGTCCAAGGGATACAGTAAACCTGAAGTGAAGCATCGGAATCTAAAACTGGATTCACAGCAGAGGTTCAAATCATCGAAAATTAGAGTTTCAGTCCTCTTGTACTTAATTCGGCATTGTGCCTTTTGTATTAAATTCGGATGCAATTTCTGTATTTCATCCTCAATAAGAAGGTCCAAGGGATACAGTAAACCTGAAGTGAAGCATCGGAATCTAAAACTGGACTCACAGGAGAGGTTCAAATCATAGATAGTTAGAGTGTCAGTCCTCTTGTACTTAAGTCGGTATTGTGCTTTTTGTATTGAATTCGGATGTAATTTCTGTGTTTCATCATCAATAACAAGGTCAAAGAGATACAGTAAACCTGATGTTAAGCTTCGGAATCTAAAACTGGGCTCACAGGAGAGGTTCAAATCATGGAATGTTAGAGTGTCAGTGCTCTTGTACTTAAGTTGGCATTGTGCCTTTTGTATTAATTTCGGATGCAATTTCTGTGTTTCATCGTCGATACGAAGGTCCAAAGGATACAGTAAACCTGAAGTGAAGCATCGGAATCTAAAACTGGACTCACAGGAGAGGTTCAAATCATAGAGAAATAGAGTGTCAGTCCTCTTGTACTTAAATCGGCATTGTGCCTTTTGTATTAAATTCGGATGCAATTTCTGTGTTTCATCCTCAATATGAATGTCCAAGGGATACATTAAACCTGAAGTGAAGCATCGGAATCTAAAACTGGACTCACAGGAGAGGTTCAAGTCATAGTAACATAGAGTGTCAGTCCTCTTGTACTTAAGTCAGCATTGTGCCTTTTGTATTAAATTTGGATGCAAATTCTGTGTTTCATCTTCAATAAGAAGGTCCAAGGGATACAGTAAACCTGAAGGGAAGCATCGGTATCTAAAACTGGACTGACAGGAGAGTTTCATATCATAGAGAGTTAGAGTGTCAGTCCTCTTGTACTTATGTCGGTATTGTGCCTTTTGTATTGAATGCGGATGTAATTTCTGTGTTTCATCATCAATAATAAGAGCCAAGAGATAGAGTAAACCTGATGTGAAGCATCGGAATCTAAAACTGCCCTCACAGGAGAAAGTTAGAGAGTCAGTCCTCTTGTACTTAAGACGGCATTGTGCTTTTTGTATTAAATTCGGATGCAGTTTCTGTGTTTCATCGTCAATAAGATGGTCCAAGGGATACAGTAAACCTGAAGTGAGGCATCGGAATCTAAAACTGGACTCACAGGGGAGGTTCAAATCATAGAAAGTTAGAGTGTCAGTCCTCTTGTACTTAAGTCGTCATTATGCCTTTTGTATTAATTTCGGATGCAATTTCTGTGTTTCATCGTCAATAAGAAGGTCCAAGGGATTCAGTAAACCTGAATTGAAGCATCGGAATCTAAAACTGGACTCACTGGAGAGGTTCAAATCATCGATAGATAGAGTTTCAGTCCTCTTGTACTTATGTCGGCATTGTGCATTTTGTATTAAATTTGGACGCAATTTCTGTGTTTCATCGTCATTAAGAAGGTCCAAGGGATCCAGTAAACCTGAAGTGAAACATTGGAATCTAAAACTGGACTTACAGGAGATGTTCAAGTCATAGAAAATTAGAGTGTCAGTCCTCTTGTACTTAAGTCGGCATTGCGGCTTTTGTATTGAATTTGGATGCAATTTCTGTGTTTCATCGTCAATGAGAAGATCTAAGGGATACAGTAAACCTAAAGTGAAGCATCGGAATCTAAAACTGGACTCACAGGAGAGGTTCAAATCATAGAGCGTTAGAGTGTCAGGCCTCTTGTACTTATTCGGCATTGTGCCTTTTGTATTAAATTCTTATGCAATTTCTGTGTTTCATCGTCAATAAGAGGGTCCAAGGGATACAGTAAACCTGAAGTGAAGCATCGGAATCTTCTTAACTTGACTCACAGGAGAGGTTCAAATCATAGAGAGTTAGAGTGTCAGTTCTCTTGTACTTAAGTCGGCATTGTGCTTTTTGTATTAAATTATGATGCAATTTCTGTGTTTCATCGTTAATAAGAAGTTCAGAGCGATACAGTAAACCTGAAATGAAGCATCGGAATTTAAAACTGGACTCACAGGAGAGATTCAAATCATAGAGAGTGAGAGGGTCATTCCTCTCGTACTTAAGTCGGCATTGTGCCTTTTGTTTTAAATTCGGATGCAATTTCTGTGTTTCATTGTCAATAAGAAGGTCCAAGGGATACAGTAAACCTGAAGTAAAGCATCGGAATCTAAAACTGGACTCACAGGAGAGGTTCAAATCATAGAAAGTTAGAGTGTCAGTCCTCTTGTACATATGTTGGCATTGTGCCTTTTGTATTAAATTGGGATCCAATTTCTGTGTGTCATCGTCAATAAGATGGTCTAAGGGATACAGTAATTCTGAAGTGAAGCATCGGAATCTAAAACTGGACTCACAGGAGAGGTTCAAATCATAGAGAGTGATAGTGTCAGTCCTCTTGAACCTAAGTCGGCATTGTGCCTTTTGTATTAGTTCCGGTTGCAATATCTGTGTTTCATCGTCAATAAGAAGGTCCAAGGGATACAGGAAACCTGAGGTGATGTATCGGAATCTAAGACTGGACTAACAGGAGAGGTTCAAATCATAGAGAGTTGGAGTGTCAGTCCTCTTGTACTTGAGTCGGCATGTGCCTTTTGTATTAAATTCGGATGCAATTTCTGTGTTTCATCGTCAATAAGAAGGTCCAAGGGATACAGTAACCTGAAGTGAAGCATCGGAATCTGAAACTGCACTCACAGGAGTGGTTCAAATCATAGACAGTTAAAGTGTCAGACCTCTTGTACTTAAGTCGGCATTGTGCCTTTTGTATTAAATTCGGATGCAATTTCTGTGTTTCATCGTCAATAAGAAGGTCCAAGGGATACAGTAAACCTGAAGTGAAGCATCGGAATCTAAAACTGGACTCATATTAGAGGTTCAAATCATCGAAAGTTAGAGTGTCAGTCCACTTGTACTTAAGTCGGCATTGTGCCTGTTGTATTAAATTTGGATGCAATTTCTGTGTTTCATCGTCAATAAGAAGGTCCAACTGATACAGTAAACCTGAAGTGAAGCATCGGAATCTAAAACTGGACTCACAGGAGAGGTTCAAATCATAGGGAATTAGAGTGTCAGTCCTCTTGTACTTAAGTCCGTATTGTGCCTTTTGTATTGAATTCGGATGTAATTTCTGTGTTTCATCATCAATGAGAAGGTCCAAGAGATAGAGTAAAGGTGATGTGAAGCATCGGAATCTAAAACTGGCCTCACAGGAGAAAGTTAGAGTGTCAGCCCTCTTGTACTTAAGTCGGAATTGTGCCTTTTGTATTAAATTCGGATGCAGTTTCTGTGTTTCATCGTCAATAAGAAGTTCCAAGGGATTCAGTAAACCTGAAGTGAAGCATCGGAATCTAAAACTGGACTCACAGGAGAAGTTCAAATCATAGAAAGTTAGAGTGTCAGTCCTCTTGTACTTAAGTCGGCATTGTGCCTTTTGTATTAAATTCGGATGCAATTTCTGTGTTTCATCGTCAATAAGAAGGTCCAAGGGATACAATAAACCTGAAGTGAAGCATCGGAATCTAAAACTGGACTCACAGGAGAGGTTCAAATCATAGAGAGTTAGAGTGTCAGTCCTCCTGTACTTAAGTCGGCAATGTGCCTTTTGTATTAAATTCGGATGAAATTTATGTGTTTCATCGTCAATTAGAAGGTCCTAGGGTTACAGTAAACCTGAAGTGAAGCATCGGATTCTAAAACTGGACTCACAGGAGAGGTTCAAATCATAGAGAGTGAGTGTGTCAATCCTCTTGCACTTAAGTCGGCATTGAGCATTTTGTATCAAATTCGGATGCATTTTCTGTGTTTCATCGTCAATAAGAAGGTCCAAGGGATACAGGAATCCTGAAGTGAAGCATCGGAATCTAAAACTGGACTCACAGGAGAGGTTCAAATCATATTGACTTAGAGTGTCTGTTTTCTTGTACTTAAGTCGGCATTGTGCCTATTATATTAAATTCGGATGCAATTTCTGTGTTTCATCGTCAATAAGAAGGTACAAGGGATAAAGTTAAAGTGAAGTGAAGCATCGGAATCTTAAACTGGACTCACATTAGTGGTTAAAATCATAGAAAGTTAGAGTGTCAGTCCTCTTGTACTTAAATAGGCATTGTGCCTTTTGTATTAAATTCGGATGCAATTTCTGTGTTTCATCGTCAATAAGAAGGTCCAACGGATACAGGATACCTGAAGTGAAGCATCGGAATCTAAAACTTTACTCACAGGAGAGGTACAAATCATAGAGAGTTAGAGTGTCAGTCCTCTTGTACTCAAGTCGGCATTGTGCCTTTTGTATTAAATTTGGATGCAATTTCTTTGTTTCATCTTCAATAAGAAGGTCAAAGGGATACAGTAAACCTGAAGTGAAGCATCGGAATCTAAAACTGGACTCACAGGAGAGGTTCAAATCATAGAAAGTTAGAGTGTCAGTCCTCTTGTACTTATGTCGGCATTGTGCCTTTTGTATTAAGTTTGGATCCAATTTCTGTGTTTCATCGTCAATAAGAAGGTCTAAGGGATACAGTAATTCTGAAGTGAAGCATTGGAATCTAAAACTGGACTCACAGGAGAGGTTCAAATCATAGAGAGTGTTAGTGTCAGTCCTCTTGAACTTAAGTCGGCATTGTGAATTTTGTATTAGTTTCGGTTGCAATTTCTGTGTTTCATCGTCAATAAGAAGGTCCAAGGGATACAGGAAGCCTGAAGTGAAGTATCGGAATCTAAGACTGGACTAACAGGAGAGGTTCAAATCATAGAGAGTTGGAGTGTCAGTACTCTTGTACTTAAGTCGGCATTGTGCCTTTTGTATTAAATTCGGATGCAATTTCTGTGTTTCATTGTCAATAAGATGGTCCAAGGGATACAGTAAACCTGAAGTGAAGCATCGGAATCTTAAACTGGCCTCACAGGAGTGGTTCAAATCATAGAAAGTTAGATTGTCAGTCCTCTTCTATTTAAGTCGGCATTGTGCCTTTTGTATTAAATTCGGATGCAATTTCTGTGATTCATCGTCAATAAGAAGGTCCAAGGGATACAGTAAAACCTGAAGTGAAGCATCGGAATCTAAAACTGGACTCACAGGAGTGGTTCAAATCATCGAAAGTTAGAGTGTCAATCCACTTGTACTTAAGTCGGCATTGTGCCTTTTGTATTAAATTCGGATGAAATTTCTGTGTTTCATCGTCAATAAGAAAGTCCAAGGGATACAGTAAACCTGAAGGGAAGAATCGGAATCTAAAACTGGACTCACAGGAGAGGTTCAAGTCATAGGAAGTTAGAGTGTCAGTCCTCTTGTACTTAAGTCAGCATTGTGCCTTTTTTATTAAATTCGTATGCAATTTCTGTGTTTCATCATGAATAAGAAGGTCCAAGGGATACCGGAAACCTGAAGTGAAGCACCGGAATCTAAAACTGGACTCACAGGAGAGGTTCAAATCATAGAGAGTTAGAGTGTCAGTCCTCATGTACTTAAGTCGGCATGTGCATTTTGTATTAAATTCGGATGCAATTTCTGTGTTTCATCGTCAATAAGAAGGTCCAAGGGATACAGTAACCTGAAGTGAAGCATCGGAATCTTAAACTGGACTCACCTTAGTGGTTCAAATCATAGACAGTTAGAGTGTCAGTCCTCTTGTACTTAAGTAGGCATTGTGCCTTTTGTATTAAATTCGGATGCAGTTTCTGTGTTTCATCGTCAATAAGAAGGTCTAAGGGATACAGTAATTCTGAAGTGAAGCATTGGAATCTAAAACTGGACTCACAGGAGTGGTTCAAATCATAGAAAGTTAGAGTGTCAGTCCTCTTGTACTTATGTCGGCATTGTGCCTTTTGTATTAAGTTTGGATCCAATTTCTGTGTTTCATCGTCAATAAGAAGGTCTAAGGGATACAGTAATTCTGAAGTGAAGCATTGGAATCTAAAACTGGACTCACAGGAGAGGTTCAAATCATAGAGAGTGTTAGTGTCAGTCCTCTTGAACTTAAGTCGGCATTGTGAATTTTGTATTAGTTTCGGTTGCAATATCTGTGTTTCATCGTCAATAAGAAGGTCCAAGGGATACAGGAAGCCTGAAGTGAAGTATCGGAATCTAAGACTGGACTAACAGGAGAGGTTTAAATCATAGAGAGTTGGAGTGTCAGTCCTCTTGTACTTAAGTCGGCATTGTACCTTTTTGTATTAAATTCGGATGCAATTTCTGTGTTTCATTGTCAATGAGATGGTCCAAGGGATACAGTAAACCTGAAGTGAAGCATCGGAATCATAAACTGGCCTCACAGGGGTGGTTCAAATCATAGAAAGTTAGATTGTCTGTCCTCTTCTATTTAAGTCGGCATTGTGCCTTTTGTATTAAATTCGGATGCAATTTCTGTGATTCATCGTCAATAAGAAGGTCCAAGCGATACAGTAAACCTGAAGTGAAGCATCGGAATCTAAAACTGGACTCACAGGAGTGGTTCAAATCATCGAAAGTTAGAGTGCCAATCCACTTGTACTTAAGTCGGCATTGTGCCTTTTGTATTAAATTCGGATGCAATTTCTGTGTTTCATCGTCAATTAGAAGGTCCTAGGGATACAGTAAACCTGATGTGAAGCATCGGAATCTAAAGCTAGACTCACAGGAGATGTTCAAATCATCGAAAGTTAGAGGGTCAGTCCTGTAGAACTTAAGTCGGCATTGTGCCTTTTGTATTAAATTCGGATGCAATTTCTGTGTTTCATCATCAATAAGAAGGTCCAAGAGATAGAGTAAACCTGATGTGAAGCATGGGCATCTAAAACTGGCCTCACAGGAGAAAGTTAGGGTGCCAGTCCTCTAGTACTTAAGTCGGCATTGTGCCTTATGTATTAAATTCTGATGCAGTTTCTGTGTTTTATCGTCAATAAGAAGTTCCAAGGGATACAGTAAACCTGAAGTGAAGCATCGGAATCTAAAACTGGACTCACAGGAGAGATTCAAATCATAGAAAGTTAGAGTGTCAGTCCTCTTGTACTTAAGTCGGCATTGTGCCTTTTGTATTAAATTCGGATGCAATTTCTGTGTTTCATCGTCAATAAGAAGGCCCAAGGGATACAATAAACCTGAAGTGAAGCATCGGAATCTGAAACTGGATTCACAGGAGAGGTTCTAATCATAGAGAGTTAGAGTGTCAGTCCTCGTGTACTTAAGTTGGCATTGTGCCTTATGTATTAAATTCGGATGCAATTTCTGTGTTTCATCGTCAATTAGAAGGTCCTAGGGATACAGTAAACCTGATGTGAAGCATCGGAATCTAAAGCTAGACTCACAGGAGATGTTCAAATCATCGAAAGTTAGAGGGTCAGTCCTGTAGAACTTAAGTCGGCATTGTGCCTTTTGTATTAAATTCGGATGCAATTTCTGTGTTTCATCCTCAATATGAAGGTCCAAGGGATACAGTAAACCTGAAGTGAAGCTTCGGAATCTAAAACTGGACTCACAGGAGAGGTTCAAATCATAGAGAGTTAGAGTGTCAGTCCTCTTGTACTTAAGTCGGCATTGAGCATTTTGTAATAAATTTGGATGCAATTTCTGTGTTTCATCGTCAATAAGAAAGTCCAAGGGATACAGGAAACCTGAAGTGAAGCATCGGAATCTAAAACTGGACTCACAGGAGAGGTTCAAATCAGAGAAAGTCAAAATGTCAGTCCTCATGTACTTAAGTCGGCATTGTGCCTTTTGTATTAAATTCGGATGCAATTTCTGTGTTTCATCGTCAATAAGACGGTCCAAGGGATACAGAAAACCTGAAGTGAAGCATCGGAATCTAAAACTGGACTCACAGGAGAGGTTCAAATCATAGAGAGTTAGAGTGTCAGTCCTCTTATACTTAAGTCGGCATTGTGCCTTTTGTATTAAATTTGGATGCAATTTCTGTGTTTCATCTTCAATAAGCAGGTCCAAGGGATACCGTAAACCTGAAGTGAAGCACCGGAATCAAAAACTGGACTCACAGCAGAGGTTCAAATCATAGAGAGTTAGAGTGTCAGTCCTCGTGTACTTAAGTCGGCATTGTGCCGTTTGTATTAAATTCGGATGCAATTTCTGTGTTTCATCGTCAATTAGAAGGTCCTAGGGATACAGTAAACCTGATGTGAAGCATCGGAATCTAAAGCTAGACTCACAGGAGAGGTTCAAATAATCGAAAGTTAGAGGGTCAGTCCTGTTGAACTTAAGTCGGCATTGTGCCTTTTGTATTAAATTCGGATGCAATTTCTGTGTTTCATCCTCAATATGAAGGTCCAAGGGATACAGTAAACCTGAAGTGAAGCTTCGGAATCTAAAACTGGACTCACAGGAGAGGTTCAAATCATAGAGAGTTAGAGTGTCAGTCCTCCTGTATTTAAGTCGGCAATGTGCCTTTTGTATTAAATTCGGATGAAATTTATGTGTTTCATCGTCAATTAGAAGGTCCTAGGGTTACAGTAAACCTGAAGTGAAGCATCGGATTCTAAAACTGGACTCACAGGAGAGGTTCAAATCATAGAGAGTGAGTGTGTCAATCCTCTTGCACTTAAGTCGGCATTGAGCATTTTGTATCAAATTCGGATGCATTTTCTGTGTTTCATCGTCAATAAGAAGGTCCAAGGGATACAGGAATCCTGAAGTGAAGCATCGGAATCTAAAACTGGACTCACAGGAGAGGTTCAAATCATATTGACTTAGAGTGTCTGTTTTCTTGTACTTAAGTCGGCATTGTGCCTATTATATTAAATTCGGATGCAATTTCTGTGTTTCATCGTCAATAAGAAGGTACAAGGGATACAGTTAAAGTGAAGTGAAGCATCGGAATCTTAAACTGGACTCACATTAGTGGTTAAAATCATAGAAAGTTAGAGTGTCAGTCCTCTTGTACTTAAATAGGCATTGTGCCTTTTGTATTAAATTCGGATGCAATTTCTGTGTTTCATCGTCAATAAGAAGGTCCAACGGATACAGGATACCTGAAGTGAAGCATCGGAATCTAAAACTTTACTCACAGGAGAGGTACAAATCATAGAGAGTTAGAGTGTCAGTCCTCTTGTACTCAAGTCGGCATTGTGCCTTTTGTATTAAATTTGGATGCAATTTCTTTGTTTCATCTTCAATAAGAAGGTCAAAGGGATACAGTAAACCTGAAGTGAAGCATCGGAATCTAAAACTGGACTCACAGGAGAGGTTCAAATCATAGAAAGTTAGAGTGTCAGTCCTCTTGTACTTATGTCGGCATTGTGCCTTTTGTATTAAGTTTGGATCCAATTTCTGTGTTTCATCGTCAATAAGAAGGTCTAAGGGATACAGTAATTCTGAAGTGAAGCATTGGAATCTAAAACTGGACTCACAGGAGAGGTTCAAATCATAGAGAGTGTTAGTGTCAGTCCTCTTGAACTTAAGTCGGCATTGTGAATTTTGTATTGGTTTCGGTTGCAATTTCTGTGTTTCATCGTCAATAAGAAGGTCCAAGGGATACAGGAAGCCTGAAGTGAAGTATCGGAATCTAAGACTGGACTAACAGGAGAGGTTCAAATCATAGAGAGTTGGAGTGTCAGTACTCTTGTACTTAAGTCGGCATTGTGCCTTTTGTATTAAATTCGGATGCAATTTCTGTGTTTCATTGTCAATAAGATGGTCCAAGGGATACAGTAAACCTGAAGTGAAGCATCGGAATCTTAAACTGGCCTCACAGGAGTGGTTCAAATCATAGAAAGTTAGATTGTCAGTCCTCTTCTATTTAAGTCGGCATTGTGCCTTTTGTATTAAATTCGGATGCAATTTCTGTGATTCATCGTCAATAAGAAGGTCCAAGGGATACAGTAAAACCTGAAGTGAAGCATCGGAATCTAAAACTGGACTCACAGGAGTGGTTCAAATCATCGAAAGTTAGAGTGTCAATCCACTTGTACTTAAGTCGGCATTGTGCCTTTTGTATTAAATTCGGATGAAATTTCTGTGTTTCATCGTCAATAAGAAAGTCCAAGGGATACAGTAAACCTGAAGGGAAGAATCGGAATCTAAAACTGGACTCACAGGAGAGGTTCAAGTCATAGGAAGTTAGAGTGTCAGTCCTCTTGTACTTAAGTCAGCATTGTGCCTTTTTTATTAAATTCGTATGCAATTTCTGTGTTTCATCATGAATAAGAAGGTCCAAGGGATACCGGAAACCTGAAGTGAAGCACCGGAATCTAAAACTGGACTCACAGGAGAGGTTCAAATCATAGAGAGTTAGAGTGTCAGTCCTCATGTACTTAAGTCGGCATGTGCATTTTGTATTAAATTCGGATGCAATTTCTGTGTTTCATCGTCAATAAGAAGGTCCAAGGGATACAGTAACCTGAAGTGAAGCATCGGAATCTTAAACTGGACTCACCTTAGTGGTTCAAATCATAGACAGTTAGAGTGTCAGTCCTCTTGTACTTAAGTAGGCATTGTGCCTTTTGTATTAAATTCGGATGCAGTTTCTGTGTTTCATCGTCAATAAGAAGGTCTAAGGGATACAGTAATTCTGAAGTGAAGCATTGGAATCTAAAACTGGACTCACAGGAGTGGTTCAAATCATAGAAAGTTAGAGTGTGAGTCCTCTTGTACTTATGTCGGCATTGTGCCTTTTGTATTAAGTTTGGATCCAATTTCTGTGTTTCATCGTCAATAAGAAGGTCTAAGGGATACAGTAATTCTGAAGTGAAGCATTGGAATCTAAAACTGGACTCACAGGAGAGGTTCAAATCATAGAGAGTGTTAGTGTCAGTCCTCTTGAACTTAAGTCGGCATTGTGAATTTTGTATTAGTTTCGGTTGCAATATCTGTGTTTCATCGTCAATAAGAAGGTCCAAGGGATACAGGAAGCCTGAAGTGAAGTATCGGAATCTAAGACTGGACTAACAGGAGAGGTTTAAATCATAGAGAGTTGGAGTGTCAGTCCTCTTGTACTTAAGTCGGCATTGTACCTTTTTGTAATAAATTCGGATGCAATTTCTGTGTTTCATTGTCAATGAGACGGTCCAAGGGATACAGTAAACCTGAAGTGACGCATCGGAATCATAAACTGGCCTCACAGGGGTGGTTCAAATCATAGAAAGTTAGATTGTCTGTCCTCTTCTATTTAAGTCGGCATTGTGCCTTTTGTATTAAATTCGGATGCAATTTCTGTGATTCATCGTCAATAAGAAGGTCCAAGCGATACAGTAAACCTGAAGTGAAGCATCGGAATCTAAAACTGGACTCACAGGAGTGGTTCAAATCATCGAAAGTTAGAGTGCCAATCCACTTGTACTTAAGTCGGCATTGTGCCTTTTGTATTAAATTCGGACGGAATTTCTGTGTTTCATCGTCAATAAGAAAGTCCAAGGGATACAGTAAACCTGAAGGGAAGAATCGGAATCTAAAACTGGACTCACAGGAGAGGTTCAAGTCATAGGAAGTTAGAGTGTCAGTCCTCTTGTACTTAAGTCAGCATTGTGCCTTTTTTATTAAATTCGTATGTAATTTCTGTGTTTCATCATGAATAAGAAGGTCCAAGGGATACCGGAAACCTGAAGTGAAGCACCGGAATCTAAAACTGGACTCACAGGAGAGGTTCAAATCATAGAGAGTTAGAGTGTCAGTCCTCATGTAGTTAAGTCGGCATGTGCATTTTGTATTAAATTCGGATGCAATTTCTGTGTTTCATCGTCAATAAGAAGGTCCAAGGGATACAGTAACCTGAAGTGAAGCATCGGAGTCTTAAACTGGACTCACATTAGTGGTTCAAATCATAGACAGTTAGAGTGTCAGTCCTCTTGTACTTAAGTCGGCATTGTGCCTTTTGTATTAAATTCGGATGCAATTTCTGTGTTTCATCATCAATAAGAAGGTCCAAGAGATAGAGTAAACCTGATGTGAAGCATGGGCATCTAAAACTGGCCTCACAGGAGAAAGTTAGGGTGCCAGTCCTCTAGTACTTAAGTCGGCATTGTGCCTTATGTATTAAATTCTGATGCAGTTTCTGTGTTTTATCGTCAATAAGAAGTTCCAAGGGATACAGTAAACCTGAAGTGAAGCATCGGAATCTAAAACTGGACTCACAGGAGAGATTCAAATCATAGAAAGTTAGAGTGTCAGTCCTCTTGTACTTAAGTCGGCATTGTGCCTTTTGTATTAAATTCGGATGCAATTTCTGTGTTTCATCGTCAATAAGAAGGCCCAAGGGATACAATAAACCTGAAGTGAAGCATCGGAATCTGAAACTGGACTCACAGGAGAGGTTCTAATCATAGAGAGTTAGAGTGTCAGTCCTCGTGTACTTAAGTTGGCATTGTGCCTTATGTATTAAATTCGGATGCAATTTCTGTGTTTCATCGTCAATTAGAAGGTCCTAGGGATACAGTAAACCTGATGTGAAGCATCGGAATCTAAAGCTAGACTCACAGGAGATGTTCAAATCATCGAAAGTTAGAGGGTCAGTCCTGTAGAACTTAAGTCGGCATTGTGCCTTTTGTATTAAATTCGGATGCAATTTCTGTGTTTCATCCTCAATATGAAGGTCCAAGGGATACAGTAAACCTGAAGTGAAGCTTCGGAATCTGAAACTGGACTCACAGGAGAGGTTCAAGTCATAGAGAGTTAGAGTATCAGTCCTCTTGTACTTAAGTCGGTCTAGTGCCTTTTGTATTAAATTCTGATGCAGTTTCTGTGTTTCATCGTCAATAAGAAGTTCCAATGGATACAGTAAACCTGAAGTGAAGCATCGGAATCTAAAACTGGACTCACAGGAGAGGTTTAAATCATAGAAAGTTAGAGTGTCAGTCCTCCTGTACTTAAGTCGGCATTGTGCCTTTTGTACTAAATTCGGATGCAATTTCTGTGTTTCATCGTCAATAAGAAGGTCCAAGGGATACAATAAACCTGAAGTGAAGCATCGGAATCTAAAACTGGACTCAAGGAGAGGTTCAAATCATAGAGAGTTAGAGTGTCGGTCCTCCTGTACTTAGGTCGGCATTGTGGGTTTTGTATTAAATTCGGATGTAATTTCTGTGTTTCATCGTCAATTAGAAGGTCCTAGGGATACAGTAAACCTGAAGTGAAGCATCGGAATCTAAAACTGGACTCACAGGAGAGGTTCAAATCATAGAGAGTTAGGGTGTCAGTCCTCTTGTACTTAAGGCGGCATTGTGCCTTTTTTATTAAATTCAGATGCAATTTCTGTGTTTCATCGTCAATTAGAAGGTCCTAGGATACAGTAAACCTGAAGTGAAGCATCGGAATCTAAAACTGGACTCACAGGAGAGGTTTAAATCATTGAGAGTTAGAGTGTCAGTCCTCTTGTACTTAAGTCGGCATGTGCCTTTTGTATTAAATTCGGATGCAATTTCTGTGTTTCATCGTCAATAAGAAGGTCCAAGGGATACAGTAACCTGAAGTGAAGCATCGGAATCTTAAACTGGACTCACACGAGTGGTTCAAATCATAGACAGTTAGAGTGTCAGTCCTCTAGTACTTAAGTCGGCATTCTGCCTTTTGTATTAAATTCGGATGCAATTTCTGTGTTTTATCGTCAATAAGAAGGTCCAAGGGATACAGTAAACCTGAAGTGAAGCATCGGTATCTAAAACTGGACTCATAGGAGAGGTTCAAATCATCATAAGTAAGAGTGTCAGTCCTCTTGTACTTAAGTCGGCATTGTGCCTGTATTATTAAATTTGGATGCAATTTCTGCGTTTCATCGTCAAGAAGAAGGTCCAAGTGATACAGTAAACCTGAAGTGAAGCATCGCAATCTAAAACTGTACTCACAGGAGAGGTTCAAATCATAGAGAATTAGAGTGTCAGTCCTCTTGTACTTAAGTCGGTATTGTGCCTTTTGTAATGAATGCGGATGTAATTTCTGTGTTTCATCATCAATAAGAAGGTCCAAGGGATAGAGTAAACCTGATGTGAAGCATCGGAATCTAAAACTGGCATCACAGGAGAAAGTTAGAGTGTCAGTCCTCTTGTACTTAAGTCGGCATTGTGCCTTTTGTATTAAATTCTGATGCAGTTTCTGTGTTTCATCGTCAATAAGAAGTTCCAACGGATACAGTAAACCTGAAGTGAAGCATCGGAATCTAAAACTGGACTCACAGGAGAGGTTCAAATCATAAAAAGTTAGAGTGTCAGTCCTCTTGTACTTAAGTCGGCATTGTGCCTTTTGTATTAAATTCGGATGCAATTTCTGTGTTTCATCGTCAATAAGAAGGTCCAAAGGATACAATAAACCTGAAGTGAAGTATCGGAATCTAAAACTGGACTCACAGGAGAGGTTCAAATCATAGAGAGTTAGAGTGTCAGTCCTCCTGTACTTAAGTCGGCATTGTGCCTTTTGTATTAAATTCGGATGCAATTTCTGTGTTTCATCGTCAATTACAAGGTCCTAGGGATACAGTAAACCTGATGTGAAGCATCGGAATCTAAAACTAGACTCACAGGAGAGGTTCAAATCATAGAGAGTTAGAGTGTCAGTCCTCCTGTACTTAAGTCGGCATTGTGCCTTTTGTATTAAATTCGGATGCAATTTCTGTGTTTCATCGTCAATTACAAGGTCCTAGGGATACAGTAAACCTGATGTGATGCATCGGAATCTAAAACTAGACTCACAGCAGAGGTTCAATTCATCGAAAGTTAGAGTGTCAGTCCACTTGTACTTAAGTCGGCATTGTGCCTTTTGAATTTAATTCGGATTCAATTTCTGTGTTTCATCGTCAACAAGAAGGTCCAAGGGATACAGTAAACATGAGGTGAAGCATAGGAATCTAAAACTGGACTCACTGGAGAGGTTCAAATCATAGAGAGTTAGAGTGTCAGTCCACTTGTACTTAAGTCGGCATTGTGCCTTTTGTATTAAATTCGGATGCTATTTCTGTGTTTCATCGTCAATAAGAAGGTCCAAGGGATACAGTAACCTGAACTGAAGCATCGGAATCTTAAAGTGGACTCACAGGAGTGGTTCAAATCATAGACAGTTAGAGTGTCAGTCCTCTTGTACTTAAGTCGGCATTGTGTCTTTTGTATTAAATTCGGATGCAATTTCTGTGTTTCATCGTCAATAAGAAGGTCCAAGGGATACAGTAAACCTGAAGTGAAGCATCGGAATCTAAAACTGGCCTCACAGGAGAAAGTTAGAGTGTCAGTCCTCTTGTACTTAAGTCGGCATTGTGCCTTTTGTATTAAATTCTGATGCAGTTTCTGTGTTTCATCGTCAATAAGATGTTCCAAGGGATACCGGAAACTTGAAGTGAAGCATCGTAATCTAAAACTGGACTCACAGGAGAGGTTCAAATCATAGAGAGTTAGCGTGTCAGTCCTCTTGTACTTAAGTCGGCATGTGCCTTTTGTATTAAATTCGTATGCAATTTCTGTGTTTCATCGTCAATAAGAAGGTCCAAGGGATACAGTAACCTGAAGTGAAGCATCGGAATCTTAAACTGGACTCACAGGAGTGGTTCAAATCATAGACAGTTAGAGTGTCAGTCCTCTAGTACTTAAGTCGGCATTGTGCCTTTTGTATTAAATTCGGATGCAATTTCTGTGTTTCATCGTCAATAAGAAGGTCCAAGGGATACAGTAAACCTGAAGTGAAGCATCGGAATCTAAAACTGGACTCATAGGAGAGGTTCAAATCATCATAAGTTAGAGTGTCAGTCCCCTTGTACTTAAGTCGGCATTGTGCCTGTATTATTAAATTTGGATGCAATTTCTGTGTTTCATCGTCAAGAAGAAGGTCCAAGTGATACAGTAAACCTGAAGTGAAGCATCGGAATCTAAAACTGTACTCACAGGAGAGGTTCAAATCATAGGGAATTAGAGTGTTAGTCCTCTTGTACTTAAGTCGGTATTGTGCCTTTTGTATTGAATGCGGATGTAATTTCTGTGTTTCATCATCAATAAGAAGGTCCAAGAGATAGAGTAAACCTGATGTGAAGCATCGGAATCTAAAACTGGCATCACAGGAGAAAGTTAGTGTGTCAGTCCTCTTGTACTTAAGTCGGCATTGTGCCTTTTGTATTAAATTCTAATGCAGTTTCTGTGTTTCATCGTCAATAAGAAGTTCCAACGGATACAGTAAACCTGATGTGAAGCATCGGAATCTAAAACTGGACTCACAGGACAGGTTCAAATCATAGAAAGTTAGAGTGTCAGTCCTCCTGTACTTAAGTCGGCATTGTGCCTTTTGTATCAAATTCGGATGCAATTTCTGTGTTTCATCGTCAATTAGAAGGTCCTAGGGATACAGTAAACCTGATGTGAAGCATCGGAATCTATAACAAGACTCACAGGAGAGGTTCAAATCATCGAAAGTTAGAGGGTCAGTCCGCTTGAACTTAAGTCGGCATTGTGCTTTTTGTAATAAATTTGGATGCAATTTCTGTGTTTTATCCTCAATATGAGTGTCCAAGGGATACAGTAAACCTGAAGTGAAGCTTCGGAATCTAAAACTGGACTCACAGGAGAGGTTCAAATCATAGAGAGTTAGAGTGTCAGTCCTCTTGTACTTAAGTTGGTATTGTGCCTTTTGTATTGAATTCGGATGTAATTTCTGTGTTTCATCATCAATGAGAAGGTCCAAGGGATGCAGTAAATCTGATGTGATGCATCGGAATCTAAAACTAGACTCACAGCAGAGGTTCAATTCATCGAAAGTTAGAGAGTCAGTCCACTTGTACTTAAGTCGGCATTGTGCCTTTTGAATTTAATTCGGATTCAATTTCTGTGTTTCATCGTCAACAAGAACGTCCAAGGGATACAGTAAACATGAGGTGAAGCATAGGAATCTAAAACTGGACTCACAGGAGAGGTTCAAATCATAGAGAGTTAGAGTGTCAGTCCACTTGTACTTAAGTCGGCATTGTGCCTTTTGTATTAATTTCGGATGCTATTTCTGTGTTTCATCCTCAATAAGAAGGTCCAAGGGATACAGTAACCTGAACTGAAGCATCGGAATCTTAAAGTGGACTCACAGGAGTGGTTCAAATCATAGACAGTTAGAGTGTCAGTCCTCTTGTACTGAAGTCGGCATTGTGCCTATTGTATTAAATTCGGATGCAATTTCTGTGTTTCATCGTCAATAAGAAGGTCCAAGGGATACAGTAAACCTGAAGTGAAGCATCGGAATCTAAAACTGGACTCATAGGAGAGGTTCAAATCATCATAAGTTAGAGTGTCAGTCCTCTTGTACTTAAGTCGGCATTGTGCCTGTATTATTCAATTTGGATGCAATTTCTGTGTTTCATCGTCAAGAGGAAGGTCCAAGTGATACAGTAAACCTGAAGTGAAGCATCGGAATCTAAAACTGGACTCACAGGAGAGGCTCAAATCATAGAGAATTAGAGTGTCAGTCCTCTTGTACCTAAGTCGGTATTGTGCCCTTTGTATTGAATTCGGATGTAATTTCTGTGTTTCATCATCAATAAGAAGGTCCCAGAGATAGAGTAAACCTGATGTGAAGCATCGGAATCTAAAACTGGCCTCACAGGAGAAAGTTAGAGTGTCAGTCCTCTTGTACTTAAGTCGGCATTGTGCCTTTTGTATTAAATTCTGATGCAGTTTCTGTGTTTCATCGTCAATAAGAAGTTCCAAGGGATACAGTAAACCTGAAGTGAAGCATCGGAATCTAAAACTGGACTCACAGGAGAGGTTCAATTCATAGAAAGTTAGAGTGTCAGTCCTCTTGTACTTAAGTCGGCATTGTGCTTTTTGTATTAAATTCGGATGCAATTTCTGTGTTTCATCGTCAATAAGAAGGTCCAAGGGATACAATAAACCTGAAGTGAAGCATCGGAATCTAAAACTGGACTCACAGGAGAGGTTCAAACCATAGAAAGTTAGAGTGTCAGTCCTCCTGTACCTAAGTCGGCATTGTGCCTTTTGTATTAAATTCGGTTGCAATTTCTGTGTTTCATCGTCAATTAGAAGGTCCTAGGGATACAGTAAACCTGAAGTGAAGCATCGGAATCTAAAACTGGACTCACAGGAGTGTTTCAAATCATAGAGAGTTAGGGTGTCAGTCCTCTTGTACTTAAGTCGGCATTGTGCCTTTTTTATTAAATTCAGATGCAATTTCTGTGTTTCATCGTCAACTAGAAGGTCCTAGGGATACAGTAAACCTGAATTGAAACATCGGAATCTAAAACTGGACTCACAGGAGAGGTTCAAATCATAGAGAGTTAGAGTGTCAGTCCTCTTGTACTTAAGTCGGCATTATGCCTTTTGTATTAAATTCTAATTCAATTTCTGTGTGTTATCGTCAATAAGAAGGTCCAATGGATAGCGGAAACCTGAAGTGAAGCATCGGAATCTAAAACTGGACTCACAGGAGAGGTTCAAATCATAGAGAGTTAGAGTGTCAGTCCTCTTGTACTTAAGTCGGCATGTGCCTTATGTATTAAATTCGGAAGCAATTTCTGTGTTTCATCGTCAATAAGGAGGTCCAAGGGATACAGTAACCTGAAGTGAAGCATCGGAATCTTAAACTGGACTCACAGGAGTGGTTCAAATCATAGACAGTTATAGTGTCAGTCCTCTTGTACTTAAGTCGGCATTGTGCCTTTTGTATTAAATTCGGATGCAATATCTCTGTTTCATCATCAATAAGAAGGTCCAAGGGTTACAGTAAACCTGAAGTGAAGCATCGGAATCTAAAACTGGACTCATAGGAGAGGTTCAAATCATCATAAGTTTGAGTGTCAGTCCTCTTGTACTTAAGTCGGCATTGTGCCTGTATTATTATTCAATTTGGATGCAATTTCTGTGTTTCATCGTCAAGAAGAAGGTCCAAGTGATACAGTAAACCTGAAGTGAAGCATCGGAATCTAAAACTGTACTCACAGGAGAGGTTCAAATCATAGAGAATTAGAGTGTCAGTCCTCTTGTACTTAAGTCGGTATTGTGCCTTTTGTATTGAATTCGGATGCAATTTCTGTGTTTCATCGTCAATAAGAAGGTCCAAGGGATACAGTAACCTGAAGTGAAGCATCGGAATCTTAAACTGGACTCACAGGAGTGGTTCAAATCATAGACAGTTAGAGTGTCAGTCCTCTAGTACTTAAGTCGGCATTGTGCCTTTTGTATTAAATTCGGATGCAATTTCTGTGTTTCATCGTCAATAAGAAGGTCCAAGGGATACAGTAAACCTGAAGTGAAGCATCGGAATCTAAAACTGGACTCATAGGAGAGGTTAAAATCATCATAAGTTAGAGTGTCAGTCCTCTTGTACTTAAGTCGGCATTGTGCCTGTATTATTAAATTTGGATGCAATTTCTGTGTTTCATCGTCAAGAAGGAGGTCCAAGTGATACAGTAAACCTGAAGTGAAGCATCGGAATCTAAAACTGTACTCACAGGGGAGGATCAAATCATAGAGAATTAGAGTGTCAGTCCTCTTGTACTTAAGTCGGTATTGTGCCTTTTGTATTGAATGCGGATGTAATTTCTGTGTTTCATCATCAATAAGAACGTCCAAGAGATAGAGTAAACCTAATGTGAAGCATCGGAATCTAAAACTGGCATCACAGGAGAAAGTTAGTGTGTCAGTCCTCTTGTACTTAAGTCGGCATTGTGCCTTTTGTATTAAATTCTGATGCAGTTTCTGTGTTTCATCGTCAATAAGAAGTTCCAACGGATACACTAAACCTGATGTGAAGCATCGGAATCTAAAACTGGACTCACAGAAGAGGTTTAAATCATAGAAAGTTAGAGTGTCAGTCCTCCTGTACTTATGTCGGCATTGTGCCTTTTGTATTAAATTCGGATGCAATTTCTGTGTTTCATCGTCAATTAGAAGGTCCTAGGGATACAGTAAACCTGATGTGAAGCATCGGAATCTATAACTAGACTCACAAAGGAGGTTCAAATCATCGAAAGTTAGAGGGTCAGTCCTCTTGAACTTAAGTCGGCATTGTGCTTTTTGTAATAAATTTGGATGCAATTTCTGTGTTTCATCCTCAATATGAAGGTCCAAGGGATACAGTAAACCTGAAGTGAAGCTTCGGAATCTAAAACTGGACTCACAGGAGAGGTTCAAATCATAGAGAGTTAGAGTGTCAGTCCTCTTGTACTTAAGTCGGTATTGTGCCTTTTGTATTGAATTCGGATGTAAATTCTGTGTTTCATCATAAATGAGAAGGTCCAAGGGATACAGTAAACCTGATGTGAAGCATCGGAATCTAAAACTGGCCTCACAGGAGAAAGTTAGAGTGTCAGTCCTCTGGTACTTAAGTCGGCATTGTGCCTTTTGTATTAAATTCTGATGCAGTTTCTGTGTTTCATCGTCAATAAGATGTTCCAAGGGATACAGTAAACCTGAAGTGAAGCATCGGAATCTAAAACTGGACTCACTGGAGAGGTTCAAATCATAGAAAGTTAGAGTGTCAGTCCTCTTGTACTTAAGTCGGCATTGTGCCTTTTGTATTAAATTCGGATGCAATTTCTGTGTTTCATCGTCAATAAGATGGTCCAAGGGATACAATAAACCTGAAGTGAAGCATCGGAATCTAAAACTGGACTCACAGGAGAGGTTCAAATCATAGAGAGTTAGAGTGTCAGTCCTCCTGTACTTAAGTCGGCATTGTGCCTTTTGTATTAATTTCGGATGCAATTTCTGTGTTTCATCGTCAATTAGAAGGTCCTAGGGATACAGTAAACCTGATGTGAAGCATCGGAATCTAAAACTAGACTCACAGGAGAGGTTCAAATCATCGAAAGTTAGATGGTCAGTCCTCTTGAACTTAAGTCGGCATTGTGATTTTTGTATTAAATTCGGATGCTATT
This sequence comes from Schistocerca americana, assembly GCF_021461395.2. NCBI lineage: Eukaryota > Metazoa > Arthropoda > Insecta > Orthoptera > Acrididae > Schistocerca > Schistocerca americana. The sequence goes on along the minus strand of NC_060124.1, from coordinate 546,419,078 downwards.
TCTGTGTTTCATCGTCAATAAGAAGGTCCAAGGGATACAGTAAACCTGAAGTGAAGCATCGGAATCTAAAACTGGACTCACAGGAGAGGTCCAAATCAAAGAGAGTGAGAGTGTCAGTCGTCTTGTATTTAAGTCGGCATTGAGCACTTTGTATTAAATTCGGATGCAATTTCTGTGTTTCATCGTCAATAACAAGGTCCAAGGGATACAGGAATCCTGAAGTGAAGCATCGGAATCTAAAACTGGACTCACAGGAGTGGTTCAAATCATAGAGAGTTAGAGTGTCAGTCCTCTTGTACTCAAGTCGGCATTGTGCCTTTTCTATTAAATTCGGATGCAATTCCTGTGTCTCATCGACAATAAGAAGGTCCAAAGGATACAGTAAACCTGAAGTGAAGCATCGGAATCTAACACTGGACTCACAGGAGAGGTTCAAATCATAGAGAGTGAAAGTGTCAGTCCTCTTGTACTTAAGTCGGCATTGTGCTTTTTGCATTAAATTCGGTTGCAATTTCTGTGTTTCATCGTCAATAAGAAGGTCCAAGGGATACAGGAAACCTGAATTGAAGCATCGGAATCTAAAACTGGACTCACAGGAGAGGTTCAAATCAGAAAAAGTCAGAGTGTCAGTGCTCTTGTACTTAAGTCGGCATTGTGCCTTTTGTATTAAATTCGGATGCAATTTCTGTGTTTCATCGTCCATATGACGGACCAAGGGATACAGAAATCCTGAAGTGAAGCATCGGAATCTAAAACTGGACTCACAGGAGAGGTTCAAATCATACAGAGTTAGAGTGTCAGTCCTCTTGTACTTAAGTCGGCATTGTGCCTTTTGTATTAAATTTGGAAGCAATTTCTGTGTTTCATCTTCAATAAGAAGGTCCAAGGGATACAGTAAACCTGAAGTGAAGCATCGGAATCTAAAACTGGACTCACAGCAGAGGTTCAAATCATAGAGAGTTAGAGTGTCAGTCCTATTGTACTTAAGTCGGCATTGTGCCTTTTGTATTAAATATGGATGCAATTTCTGTGTTTCATTGTCAATAAGAAGGTCTACGCGATACAGTAAATCTGAAGTGAAGCATCGGAGTCTAAAACTGGACTCACAGGAGAGGTTCAAATCATAGAGAGTGAGGGTGTCAGTCCTCTTGAACTTAAGTCGGCATTGTGCCTTTTGTATTAGATTCGGATGCAATTTCTGCGTTTCATCGTCAATAAGAAGGTCCGAGGGATACAGGAAACCTGAAGTAAAGCATCGGAACCTAAAACTGGACTCACAGGAGAGGTTCAAATCATAGAGAGTTAGAGTGTCAGTCCTCTTGTACTTAAGTCGGCATTATGCCTTTTGTATTAAATTCGGATTCAATTTCTGTGTGTCATCGTCAATAAGAAGGTCCAAGGGATACCGGAAACCTGAAGTGAAGCATCGGAATCTAAAACTGGACTCACAGGAGAGGTTCAAATCATAGAGAGTTAGAGTGTCAGTCCTCTTGTACTTAAGTCGGCATGTGCCTTATGTATTAAATTCGGATGCAATTTCTGTGTTTCATCGTCAATAAGGAGGTCCAAGGGATACAGTAACCTGAAGTGAAGCATCGGAATCTTAAACTGGACTCACAGGAGTGGTTCAAATCATAGACAGTTAGAGTGTCAGTCCTCTTGTTCTTAAGTCGGCATTGTGCCTTTTGTATTTAATTCGGATGCAATATCTGTGTTTCATCGTCAATAAGAAGGTCCAAGGGTTACAGTAAACCTGAAGTGAAGCATCGGAATCTAAATCTGGACTCATAGGAGAGGTTCAAATCATCATAAGTTAGAGTGTCAGTCCTCTTGTACTTAAGTCGGCATTGTGCCTGTATTATTATTCAATTTGGATGCAATTTCTGTATTTCATCGTCAAGAAGAAGGTCCAAGGGATACAGTAAACCTGAAGTGAAGCATCGGAATCTAAAACTGTACTCACAGGAGAGGTTCAAATCATAGAGAATTAGAGTGTCAGTCCTCATGTACTTAAGTCGGTATTGTGCCTTTTGTATTGAATTCGGATGCAATTTCTGTGTTTCATCGTCAATAAGAAGGTCCAAGGGATACAGTAAACCTGAAGTGAAGCATCGGAATCTAAAACTGGACTCATAGGAGAGGTTCAAATCATCATAAGTTAGAGTGTCAGTCCTCTTGTACTTAAGTCGGCATTGTGCCTTTTGTATTGAATGCGGATGTAATTTCTGTGTTTCATCATCAATAAGAAGGTCCAAGAGATAGAGTAAACCTAATGTGAAGCATCGGAATCTAAAACTGGCATCACAGGAGAAAGTTAGTGTGTCAGTCCTCTTGTACTTAAGTCGGCATTGTGCCTTTTGTATTAAATTCTGATGCAGTTTCTGTGTTTCATCGTCAATAAGAAGTTCCAACGGATACAGTAAACCTGATGTGAAGCATCGGAATCTAAAACTGGACTCACAGAAGAGGTTTAAATCATAGAAAGTTAGAGTGTCAGTCCTCCTGTACTTAAGTCGGCATTGTGCCTTTTGTATTAAATTCGGATGCAATTTCTGTGTTTCATCGTCAATTAGAAGGTCCTAGGGATACAGTAAACCTGATGTGAAGCATCGGAATCTATAACTAGACTCACAGGAGAGGTTCAAATCATCGAAAGTTGAAGGGTCAGTCCTCTTGAACTTAAGTCGGCATTGTGCTTTTTGTAATAAATTTGGATGCAATTTCTGTGTTTCATCCGCAATATGAAGGTCCAAGGGATACAGTAAACCTGAAGTGAAGCTTCGGAATCTAAAACTGGACTCACAGGAGAGGTTCAAATCATAGAGAGTTAGAGTGTCAGTCCTCTTGTACTTAAGTCGGTATTGTGCCTTTTGTATTAAATTCGGATGTAATTTCTGTGTTTCATCATCAATGAGAAGGTCCAAGGGATACAGTAAACCTGATGTAATGCATCGGAATCTAAAACTAGACTCACAGCAGAGGTTCAAGCCATCGAAAGTTAGAGAGTCAGTCCACTTGTACTTAAGTCGGCATTGTGCCTTTTGAATCTAATTCGGATTCAATTTCTGTGTTTCATCGTCAACAAGAAGGTCCAAGGGATACAGTAAACGTGAGGTGAAGCATAGGAATCTAAAACTGGACTCACAGGAGAGGTTCAAATCATAGAGAGTTAGAGTGTCAGTCCACTTGTACTTAAGTCGGCATTGTGCCTTTTGTATTAAATTCGGATGCTATTTCTGTGTTTCATCGTCAATTAGAAGGTCCAAGGGATACAGTAAACCTGATGTGAAACATCGGAATCTAAAACTGGCCTCACAGGAGAAAGTTAGAGTGTCAGTCCTCTGGTACTTAAGTCGGCATTGTGCCTTTTGTATTAAATTCTGATGCAGTTTCTGTGTTTCATCGTCAATAAGAAGTTCCAAGGGATACAGTAAACCTGAAGTGAAGCATCGGAATCTAAAACTGGACTCACTGGAGAGGTTCAAATCATAGAAAGTTAGAGTGTCAGTCCTCTTGTACTTAAGTCGGCATTGTGCCTTTTGTATTAAATTCGGATGCAATTTCTGTGTTTCATCGTCAATAAGAAGGTCCAAGGGATACAATAAACCTGAAGTGAAGAATCGGAATCTAAAACTGGACTCACAGGAGAGGTTCAAATCATAGAGAGTTAGAGTGTTAGGCCTCCTGTACTTAAGTCGGCATTGTGCCTTTTGTATTAAATTCGGATGCAATTTCTGTGTTTCATCGTCAATTAGAAGGTCCTAGGGATACAGTAAACCTGATGTGAAGCATCGGAATCTAAAACTAGACTCACAGGAGAGGTTCAAATCATCGAAAGTTAGAGGGTCAGTCCTCTTGAACTTAAGTCGGCATTGTGCCTTTTGTATTAAATTCGGATGCTATTTCTGTGTTTCATCGTCAATAAGAAGGTCCAAGGGATACAGTAAACCTGAAGTGAAGCATCGGAATCTAAAACTGGACTCACAGGAGAGGTCCAAATCATAGAGAGTGAGAGTGTCAGTCGTCTTGTATTTAAGTCGGCATTGAGTATTTTGTATTAAATTCGGATGCAATTTCTGTGTTTCATCGTCAATAACAAGGTCCAAGGGATACAGGAATCCTGAAGTGAAGCATCGGAATCTAAAACTGGACTCACAGGAGTGGTTCAAATCATAGAGAGTTAGAGTGTCAGTCCTCTTGTACTCAAGTCGGCATTGTGCCTTTTGTATTAAATTCGGATGCAATTCCTGTGTGTCATCGACAATAAGAAGGTCCAAAGGATACAGTAAACCTGAAGTGAAGCATCGGAATCTAACACTGGACTCACAGGAGAGGTTCAAATCATAGAGAGTGAAAGTGTCAGTCCTCTTGTACTTAAGTCGGCATTGTGCTTTTTGTATTAAATTCGGTTGCAATTTCTGTGTTTCATCGCCAATAAGAAGGTCCAAGGGATACAGGAAACCTGAATTGAAGCATCGGAATCTAAAACTGGACTCACAGGAGAGGTTCAAATCAGAGAAAGTCAGAGTGTCAGTGCTCTTGTACTTAAGTCGGCATTGTGCCTTTTGTATTAAATTCGGATGCAATTTCTGTGTTTCATCGTCCATATTACGGACCAAGGGATACAGAAATCCTGAAGTGAAGCATCGGAATCTAAAACTGGACTCACAGGAGAGGTTCAAATCATAGAGAGTTAGAGTGTCAGTCCTCTTGTACTTAAGTCGGCATTGTGCCTTTTGTATCAAATTTGGATGCAATTTCTGTGTTTCATCTTCAATATGAAGTTCCAAGGGATACAGTAAACCTGAAGTGAAGCATCGGAATCTAAAACTGGACTCACAGGAGAGGTTCAAATCATAGAGAGTGAGGGTGTCAGTCCTCTTGAACTTAAGTCGGCATTGTGCCTTTTGTATTAGATTCGGATGCAATTTCTGTGTTTCATCGTCAATAAGAAGGTCCGAGGGATACAGGAAACCTGATGTGAAGCATCGGAATCTAAGACTGGACCTACAGGAGAGGTTCAAATCATAGAGAGTTGGAGTGTCGGTCCTCTTGTACTTAAGTCGGCATTGTGCCTTTTGTATTAAATTCGGATGCAATTTCTGTGTTTCATCGTCATAAGAAGGTCCAAGGGATACAGTAAACCTGAAGTGAAGCATCGGAATCTTAAACTGGACTCACAGGAGTGGTTCAAATCATAGAAAGTTAGAGTGTCAGTCCGCTTCTACTTAAGTCGGCTTTGTGCCTTTGGTATTAAATTCGGATGCAATTTCTGTGTTTCATCGTCAATAAGAAAGTCCAAGGGATACAGTAAACCTGAATTGAAGCAACGGAATCAAAAACTGGACTCAAAGGAGAGGTTCAAAGCATCGAAAGTTAGAGTTTCAGCCCTCTTGTACTTAAGTCGGCATTGTGCCTTTTGTATTAAATTCGGATGCAATTTCTGTGTTTCATCGTCAATTAGAAGGTCCTAGGGATACAGTAAACCTGAAGTGAAGAATGGAATCTAAAACCGGACTCACAGGGGAGGTTCAAATCATAGAGAGTTAGAGTGTCAGTTCTCTTGTACTTAAGTCGGCATTGTGCCTTTTGTATTAAATTCGGATGCAATTCCTGTGTGTCATCGTCAATTAGAAGGTCCAAGGGATACAGTAGGCCTGAAGTGAAGCATCGGAATCTAAAACTGGACTCACAGGAGAGGTTCAAATCATAGAGAGTGAGAGTGTCTGTCCTCTTGTACTAAAGTCGGCATTGTGCCTTTTGTATTAAATTCGGATGCAATTTCTGTGTTTCATCTTCAATAAGACGGTCCAAGGGATACAGAAAACCTGAAGTGAAGCATCGGAATCTTAAAGTGGACTCACAGGAGAGGTTCAAATCATAGAGAGTTACAGTGTCAGTCCTCTTGTACTTAAGTCGGCATTGTGCCTTTTGTATTAAATTTGGATGCAATTTCTGTGTTTCATCTTCAATAAGAAGGTCCATAGGGTTACAGTAAACCTGAAGTGAAGCATCGGAATCTAAAACTGGACTCACAGCAGAGGTTCAAATCATAGAAAGTTAGAGTGTCAGTCCTCTTGTACTTAAGTCGGCATTGTGCCTTTTGTATTAAATATGGATGCAATTTCTGTGTTTCATCGTCAATAAGAAGGTCTAAGCGATACAGTAAATCTGAAGTGAAGCATCGGAATCTAAAACTGGACTCACAGGAGAGGTTCAAATCATCGAAAGTTGAAGGGTCAGTCCTCTTGAACTTAAGTCGGCATTGTGCTTTTTGTAATAAATTTGGATGCAATTTCTGTGTTTCATCCTCAATATGAAGGTCCAAGGGATACAGTAAACCTGAAGTGAAGCTTCGGAATCTAAAACTGGACTCACAGGAGAGGTTCAAATCATAGAGAGTTAGAGTGTCAGTCCTCTTGTACTTAAGTCGGTATTGTGCCTTTTGTATTAAATTCGGATGTAATTTCTGTGTTTCATCATCAATGAGAAGGTCCAAGGGATACAGTAAACCTGATGTAATGCATCGGAATCTAAAACTAGACTCACAGCAGAGGTTCAAGCCATCGAAAGTTAGAGAGTCAGTCCACTTGTACTTAAGTCGGCATTGTGCCTTTTGAATCTAATTCGGATTCAATTTCTGTGTTTCATCGTCAACAAGAAGGTCCAAGGGATACAGTAAACATGAGGTGAAGCATAGGAATCTAAAACTGGACTCACAGGAGAGGTTCAAATCATAGAGAGTTAGAGTGTCAGTCCACTTGTACTTAAGTCGGCATTGTGCCTTTTGTATTAAATTCGGATGCTATTTCTGTGTTTCATCGTCAATTAGAAGGTCCAAGGGATACAGTAAACCTGATGTGAAACATCGGAATCTAAAACTGGCCTCACAGGAGAAAGTTAGAGTGTCAGTCCTCTGGTACTTAAGTCGGCATTGTGCCTTTTGTATTAAATTCTGATGCAGTTTCTGTGTTTCATCGTCAATAAGAAGTTCCAAGGGATACAGTAAACCTGAAGTGAAGCATCGGAATCTAAAACTGGACTCACTGGAGAGGTTCAAATCATAGAAAGTTAGAGTGTCAGTCCTCTTGTACTTAAGTCGGCATTGTGCCTTTTGTATTAAATTCGGATGCAATTTCTGTGTTTCATCGTCAATAAGAAGGTCCAAGGGATACAATAAACCTGAAGTGAAGAATCGGAATCTAAAACTGGACTCACAGGAGAGGTTCAAATCATAGAGAGTTAGAGTGTTAGGCCTCCTGTACTTAAGTCGGCATTGTGCCTTTTGTATTAAATTCGGATGCAATTTCTGTGTTTCATCGTCAATTAGAAGGTCCTAGGGATACAGTAAACCTGATGTGAAGCATCGGAATCTAAAACTAGACTCACAGGAGAGGTTCAAATCATCGAAAGTTAGAGGGTCAGTCCTCTTGAACTTAAGTCGGCATTGTGCCTTTTGTATTAAATTCGGATGCTATTTCTGTGTTTCATCGTCAATAAGAAGGTCCAAGGGATACAGTAAACCTGAAGTGAAGCATCGGAATCTAAAACTGGACTCACAGGAGAGGTCCAAATCATAGAGAGTGAGAGTGTCAGTCGTCTTGTATTTAAGTCGGCATTGAGTATTTTGTATTAAATTCGGATGCAATTTCTGTGTTTCATCGTCAATAACTAGGTCCAAGGGATACAGGAATCCTGAAGTGAAGCATCGGAATCTAAAACTGGACTCACAGGAGTGGTTCAAATCATAGAGAGTTAGAGTGTCAGTCCTCTTGTACTCAAGTCGGCATTGTGCCTTTTGTATTAAATTCGGATGCAATTCCTGTGTGTCATCGACAATAAGAAGGTCCAAAGGATACAGTAAACCTGAAGTGAAGCATCGGAATCTAACACTGGACTCACAGGAGAGGTTCAAATCATAGAGAGTGAAAGTGTCAGTCCTCTTGTACTTAAGTCGGCATTGTGCTTTTTGTATTAAATTCGGTTGCAATTTCTGTGTTTCATCGCCAATAAGAAGGTCCAAGGGATACAGGAAACCTGAATTGAAGCATCGGAATCTAAAACTGGACTCACAGGAGAGGTTCAAATCAGAGAAAGTCAGAGTGTCAGTGCTCTTGTACTTAAGTCGGCATTGTGCCTTTTGTATTAAATTCGGATGCAATTTCTGTGTTTCATCGTCCATATTACGGACCAAGGGATACAGAAATCCTGAAGTGAAGCATCGGAATCTAAAACTGGACTCACAGGAGAGGTTCAAATCATAGAGAGTTAGAGTGTCAGTCCTCTTGTACTTAAGTCGGCATTGTGCCTTTTGTATCAAATTTGGATGCAATTTCTGTGTTTCATCTTCAATATGAAGTTCCAAGGGATACAGTAAACCTGAAGTGAAGCATCGGAATCTAAAACTGGACTCACAGGAGAGGTTCAAATCATAGAGAGTGAGGGTGTCAGTCCTCTTGAACTTAAGTCGGCATTGTGCCTTTTGTATTAGATTCGGATGCAATTTCTGTGTTTCATCGTCAATAAGAAGGTCCGAGGGATACAGGAAACCTGATGTGAAGCATCGGAATCTAAGACTGGACCTACAGGAGAGGTTCAAATCATAGAGAGTTGGAGTGTCGGTCCTCTTGTACTTAAGTCGGCATTGTGCCTTTTGTATTAAATTCGGATGCAATTTCTGTGTTTCATCGTCATAAGAAGGTCCAAGGGATACAGTAAACCTGAAGTGAAGCATCGGAATCTTAAACTGGACTCACAGGAGTGGTTCAAATCATAGAAAGTTAGAGTGTCAGTCCGCTTCTACTTAAGTCGGCTTTGTGCCTTTGGTATTAAATTCGGATGCAATTTCTGTGTTTCATCGTCAATAAGAAAGTCCAAGGGATACAGTAAACCTGAATTGAAGCAACGGAATCAAAAACTGGACTCAAAGGAGAGGTTCAAAGCATCGAAAGTTAGAGTTTCAGCCCTCTTGTACTTAAGTCGGCATTGTCCCTTTTGTATTAAATTCGGATGCAATTTCTGTGTTTCATCGTCAATTAGAAGGTCCTAGCGATACAGTAAACCTGAAGTGAAGAATGGAATCTAAAACCGGACTCACAGGAGAGGTTCAAATCATAGAGAGTTAGAGTGTCAGTTCTCTTGTACTTAAGTCGGCATTGTGCCTTTTGTATTAAATTCGGATGCAATTCCTGTGTGTCATCGTCAATTAGAAGGTCCAAGGGATACAGTAGGCCTGAAGTGAAGCATCGGAATCTAAAACTGGACTCACAGGAGAGGTTCAAATCATAGGGAGTGAGAGTGTCTGTCCTCTTGTACTAAAGTCGGCATTGTGCCTTTTGTATTAAATTCGGATGCAATTTCTGTGTTTCATCTTCAATAAGACGGTCCAAGGGATACAGAAAACCTGAAGTGAAGCATCGGAATCTTAAAGTGGACTCACAGGAGAGGTTCAAATCATAGAGAGTTACAGTGTCAGTCCTCTTGTACTTAAGTCGGCATTGTGCCTTTTGTATTAAATTTGGATGCAATTTCTGTGTTTCATCTTCAATAAGAAGGTCCATAGGGTTACAGTAAACCTGAAGTGAAGCATCGGAATCTAAAACTGGACTCACAGCAGAGGTTCAAATCATAGAAAGTTAGAGTGTCAGTCCTCTTGTACTTAAGTCGGCATTGTGCCTTTTGTATTAAATATGGATGCAATTTCTGTGTTTCATCGTCAATAAGAAGGTCTAAGCGATACAGTAAATCTGAAGTGAAGCATCGGAATCTAAAACTGGACTAAACAGGAGAGGTTCAAATCATAGAGAGTGAGGGTGTCAGTCCTCTTGAACTTAAGTCGGCATTGTTCCTTTTGTATTAGATTCGGATGCAATTTCTGTGTTTCATCGTCAATAAGAAGGTCCGAGGGATACAGGAAACCTGAAGTGAAGCATCGGAATCTAAGACTGGACTTACAGGAGAGGTTCAAATCATAGAGAGTTGGAGTGTCAGTCCTCTTGTACTTAAGTCGGCATTGTGCCTTTTGTATTACATTAGGATGCAATTTCTGTGTTTCATCGTCAATAAGAAGTTCCAAGGGATACAGGAGACCTGAAGTGAAGCATCGGAATCTAAAACTGGACTCACAGGAGAGGATCAAATCGTAGAAAGTTAGAATGTCAGTCGTCTTGTACTTAAGTCGGCATATAGCATTTTGTATTAAATTCGGATGCAATTTCTGTGTTTCATCGTCAATAAGAAGGTCCAATGGATACACTTTACCTGAAGAGAAGCATCGGAATCTAAAACTTGACTCACAGGAGACGTTCAAATCATAGAAAGTTAGAGTGTCAGTCCTCTTGTACTTAAGTCGGTATAGTGCATTTTGTATTAAATTCGGATGCAATTTCTGTGTTTCATCGTCAACAAGAAGGTCCAAGGGATACAGTAAACCTGAATTGAAGCATCGTAATCTAAAACTGGACTCAAAGGAGAGGTTCAAATCATCGAAAGTTAGAGTTTCAGTCCTCTTGTACTTAAGTCGGCATGGTGCCTTTTGTATTAAATTTGGATGCAATTTCTGTGTTTCATCGCCAATAAGAAGGTCCAAGGGATACAGTAAACCTGAAGTGAAGCATCGGAATCTATAACTGGACTCATAGGGGAGGTTCAAATCATAGAGAGTTAGAGTGTCAGTCCTCTTGTACTTAAGTCGGCATTGTGCCTTTTGTATTAAATTCGGATGCTATTTCTGTGTGTCATCGTCAATAAGAAGGTCCAAGGGATACAGTAAACCTGAAGTGAAGCATCGGAATCTAAAACTGGACTCACAGGAGAGGTTCAAATCATAGAGAGTCAGAGTGTCAGTCCTCTTGTACTTAAGTCGGCATTGTGCCTTTTGTATTAAATTCGGATGCAATTTCTGTGTTTCATCGTCAATTAGAAGGTCTAAGCGATACAGTAAATCTGAAGTGAAGCATCGGAATCTAAAACTGGACTCACAGGAGTGGTTCAAATCATAGAGAGTGAGGGTGTCAGTCCTCTTGAACCTAAGTCGGCATTGTGCCTTTCGTATTAGATTCGGATGCGATTTCTGTGGTTCATCGTCAATAAGAAGGTCCGAGGGGTACAGGAAACCTGAAGTGAAGCATCGGAATCTTGACTGGACTTACAGGAGAGGTTCAAATCATTCAGATTTGGAGTGTCAGTCCTCTTGTACTCAAGTCGGCATTGTGACATTTGTATTTTAATTCGGATGCAATTTCTGTGTTTCATCGTCTATAAGAAGGTCCAAGGGATACAGTAAACCTGAACTGAAGCATCTGAATCTTAAACTGGACTCACAGGAGTGGTTCAAATCATAGAAAGTCAGCGTGTCAGTCCTCTTCTACTTAAGTCGGTATTGTGCCTTTTGTATTAAATTCGGATGCAATTTCTGTGTTTCATCGTCAATAAGAAGGTCCAAGGGATACAGTAAACCTGAAGTGAAACATCGGAATCTAAAACAGCACTCACAGGAGAGGTAAAAATCATAGAAAGTTAGAGTGTCAATACCCTTGTACTTAAGTCGGCATTGTGCCTTTTGTATTAAATTTGGATGCAATTTCTGTGTTTCATCGTCAATAAGAAGGTCCAAGGGATACAGTAAACCTGAATTGAAGCATCCGAATCTAAAACTGGACTCAAAGGAGAGGTTCAAATCATCGAAAGTTAGAGTTTCAGTCCCCTTGTACTTAAGTCAGCATGGTGCCTTTTGTATTAAATTTGGATGCAATTTCTGTGTTTCATCGTCGATAAGAAGGTCCAAGGGATACAGTAAACCTGAAGTGAAGCATCGGAATATAAAACTGGACTCACAGGAGAGGTTCGAATCATAGAGAGTTAGAGTGTCAGTCCTCTTGTACTTAAGTCGGCATTGTGCCTTTTGTATCAAATTTGGATGCAATTTCTGTGTTTCATCTTCAATAAGAAGTTCCAAGGGATACAGTAAACCTGAAGTGAAGCATCGGAATCTAAAACTGGACTCACAGGAGAGGTTCAAATCATAGAGAGTGAGGGTGTCAGTCCTCTTGAACTTAAGTCGGCATTGTGCCTTTTGTATTAGATTCGGATGCAATTTCCGTGTTTCATCGTCAATAAGAAGGTCCGAGGGATACAGGAAACCTGAAGTGAAGCATCGGAATCTAAGACTGGACCTACAGGAGAGGTTCAAATCATAGAGAGTTGGAGTGTCGGTCCTCTTGTACTTAAGTCGGCATTGTGCCTTTTGTATTAAATTCGGATGCAATTTCTGTGTTTCATTGTCATAAGAAGGTCCAAGGGATACAGTAAACCTGAAGTGAAGCATCGGAATCTTAAACTGGACTCACAGGAGTGGTTCAAATCATAGAAAGTTAGAGTGTCAGTCCGCTTCTACTTAAGTCGGCTTTGTGCCTTTTGTATTAAATTCGGATGCAATTTCTGTGTTTCATCGTCAATAAGAAAGTCCAAGGGATACAGTAAACCTGAATTGAAGCAACGGAATCAAAAACTGGACTCAAAGGAGAGGTTCAAATCATCGAAAGTTAGAGTTTCAGCCCTCTTGTACTTACGTCGGCATTGTGCCTTTTGTATTAAATTCGGATGCAATTTCTGTGTTTCATCGTCAATTAGAAGGTCCTAGGGATACAGTAAACCTGAAGTGAAGAATGGAATCTAAAACCGGACTCACAGGAGAGGTTCAAATCATAGAGAGTTAGAGTGTCAGTCCTCTTGTACTTAAGTCGGCATTGTGCCTTTTGTATTAAATTCGGATGCAATTCCTGTGTGTCATCGTCAATTAGAAGGTCCAAGGGATACAGTAGGCCTGAAGTGAAGCATCGGAATCTAAAACTGGACTCACAGGAGAGGTTCAAATCATAGAGAGTGAGAGTGTCTGTCCTCTTGTACTAAAGTCGGCATTGTGCCTTTTGTATTAAATTCGGATGCAATTTCTGTGTTTCATCTTCAATAAGACGGTCCAAGGGATACAGAAAACCTGAAGTGAAGCATCGGAATCTTAAAGTGGACTCACAGGAGAGGTTCAAATCATAGAGAGTTACAGTGTCAGTCCTCTTGTACTTAAGTCGGCATTGTGCCTTTTGTATTAAATTTGGATGCAATTTCTGTGTTTCATCTTCAATAAGAAGGTCCATAGGGTTACAGTAAACCTGAAGTGAAGCATCGGAATCTAAAACTGGACTCACAGCAGAGGTTCAAATCATAGAAAGTTAGAGTGTCAGTCCTCTTGTACTTAAGTCGGCATTGTGCCTTTTGTATTAAATATGGATGCAATATCTGTGTTTCATCGTCAATAAGAAGGTCTAAGCGATACAGTAAATCTGAAGTGAAGGATCGGAATCTAAAACTGGACTCACAGGAGAGGTTCAAATCATAGAGAGTGAGGGTGTCAGTATTCTTGAACTTAAGTCGGCATTGTGCCTTTTGTATTAGATTCGGATGCAATTTCTGTGTTTCATCGTCAATAAGAAGGTCCGAGGGATACAGGAAACCTGAAGTGAAGCATCGGAATCTAAGACTGGACTTACAGGAGAGGTTCAAATCATAGAGAGTTGGAGTGTCAGTCCTCTTGTACTTAAGTCGGCATTGTGCCTTTTGTATTACATTAGGATGCAATTTCTGTGTTTCATCGTCAATAAGAAGTTCCAAGGGATACAGGAGACCTGAAGTGAAGCATCGGAATCTAAAACTGGACTCACAGGAGAGGTTCAAATCGTAGAAAGTTAGAATGTCAGTCGTCTTGTACTTAAGTCGGCATATAGCATTTTGTATTAAATTCGGATGCAATTTCTGTGTTTCATCGTCAATAAGAAGGTCCAATGGATACACTTTACCTGAAGAGAAGCATCGGAATCTAAAACTTGACTCACAGGAGACGTTCAAATCATAGAAAGTTAGAGTGTCAGTCCTCTTGTACTTAAGTCGGTATAGTGCATTTTGTATTAAATTCGGATGCAATTTCTGTGTTTCATCGTCAACAAGAAGGTCCAAGGGATACAGTAAACCTGAATTGAAGCATCGTAATCTAAAACTGGACTCAAAGGAGAGGTTCAAATCATCGAAAGTTAGAGTTTCAGTCCTCTTGTACTTAAGTCGGCATGGTGCCTTTTGTATTAAATTTGGATGCAATTTCTGTATTTCATCGCCAATAAGAAGGTCCAAGGGATACAGTAAACCTGAAGTGAAGCATCGGAATCTATAACTGGACTCATAGGGGAGGTTCAAATCATAGAGAGTTAGAGTGTCAGTCCTCTTGTACTTAAGTCGGCATTGTGCCTTTTGTATTAAATTCGGATGCTATTTCTGTGTGTCATCGTCAATAAGAAGGTCCAAGGGATACAGTAAACCTGAAGTGAAGCATCGGAATCTAAAACTGGACTCACAGGAGAGGTTCAAATCATAGAGAGTCAGAGTGTCAGTCCTCTTGTACTTAAGTCGGCATTGTGCCTTTTGTATTAAATTCGGATGCAATTTCTGTGTTTCATCGTCAATTAGAAGGTCTAAGCGATACAGTAAATCTGAAGTGAAGCATCGGAATCTAAAACTGGACTCACAGGAGTGGTTCAAATCATAGAGAGTGAGGGTGTCAGTCCTCTTGAACCTAAGTCGGCATTGTGCCTTTCGTATTAGATTCGGATGCGATTTCTGTGTTTCATCGTCAATAAGAAGGTCCGAGGGGTACAGGAAACCTGAAGTGAAGCATCGGAATCTTGACTGGACTTACAGGAGAGGTTCAAATCATTCAGAGTTGGAGTGTCAGTCCTCTTGTACTCAAGTCGGCATTGTGACTTTTGTATTTTAATTCGGATGCAATTTCTGTGTTTCATCGTCTATAAGAAGGTCCAAGGGATACAGTAAACCTGAACTGAAGCATCTGAATCTTAAACTGGACTCACAGGAGTGGTTCAAATCATAGAAAGTCAGCGTGTCAGTCCTCTTCTACTTAAGTCGGCATTGTGCCTTTTGTATTAAATTCGGATGCAATTTCTGTGTTTCATCGTCAATAAGAAGGTCCAAGGGATACAGTAAACCTGAAGTGAAACATCGGAATCTAAAACAGCACTCACAGGAGAGGTAAAAATCATAGAAAGTTAGAGTGTCAATACCCTTGTACTTAAGTCGGCATTGTGCCTTTTGTATTAAATTTGGATGCAATTTCTGTGTTTCATCGTCAATAAGAAGGTCCAAGGGATACAGTAAACCTGAATTGAAGCATCCGAATCTAAAACTGGACTCAAAGGAGAGGTTCAAATCATCGAAAGTTAGAGTTTCAGTCCCCTTGTACTTAAGTCAGCATGGTGCCTTTTGTATTAAATTTGGATGCAATTTCTGTGTTTCATCGTCGATAAGAAGGTCCAAGGGATACAGTAAACCTGAAGTGAAGCATCGGAATCTAAAACTGGACTCACAGGAGAGGTTCAAATCATAGAGAGTTAGAGTGTCAGTCCTCTTGTACTTAAGTCGGCATTGTGCCTTTTGTATCAAATTTGGATGCAATTTCTGTGTTTCATCTTCAATAAGAAGTTCCAAGGGATACAGTAAACCTGAAGTGAAGCATCGGAATCTAAAACTGGACTCACAGGAGAGGTTCAAATCATAGAGAGTGAGGGTGTCAGTCCTCTTGAACTTAAGTCGGCATTGTGCCTTTTGTATTAGATTCGGATGCAATTTCTGTGTTTCATCGTCAATAAGAAGGTCCGAGGGATACAGGAAACCTGAAGTGGAGCATCGGAATCTAAGACTGGACCTACAGGAGAGGTTCAAATCATAGAGAGTTGGAGTGTCGGTCCTCTTGTACTTAAGTCGGCATTGTGCCTTTTGTATTAAATTCGGATGCAATTTCTGTGTTTCATCGTCATAAGAAGGTCCAAGGGATACAGTAAACCTGAAGTGATGCATCGGAATCTTAAACTGGACTCACAGGAGTGGTTCAAATCATAGAAAGTTAGAGTGTCAGTCCGCTTCTACTTAAGTCGGCTTTGTGCCTTTTGTATTAAATTCGGATGCAATTTCTGTGTTTCATCGTCAATAAGAAAGTCCATGGGATACAGTAAACCTGAATTGAAGCAACGGAATCAAAAACTGGACTCAAAGGAGAGGTTCAAATCATCGAAAGTTAGAGTTTCAGCCCTCTTGTACTTAATTCGGCATTGTGCCTTTTGTATTAAATTCGGATGCAATTTCTGTGTTTCATCGTCAATTAGAAGGTCCTAGGGATACAGTAAACCTGAAGTGAAGAATGGAATCTAAAACCGGACTCACAGGAGAGGTTCAAATCATAGAGAGTTAGAGTGTCAGTCCTCTTGTACTTAAGTCGGCATTGTGCCTTTTGTATTAAATTCGGATGCAATTCCTGTGTGTCATCGTCAATTAGAAGGTCCAAGGGATACAGTAGGCCTGAAGTGAAGCATCGGAATCTAAAACTGGACTCACAGGAGAGGTTCAAATCATAGAGACTGAGAGTGTCTGTCCTCTTGTACTAAAGTCGGATTGTGCCTTTTGTATTAAATTCGGATGCAATTTCTGTGTTTCATCTTCAATAAGACGGTCCAAGGGATACAGAAAACCTGAAGTGAAGCATCGGAATCTTAAAGTGGACTCACAGGAGAGGTTCAAATCATAGAGAGTTACAGTGTCAGTCCTCTTGTACTTAAGTCGGCATTGTGCCTTTTGTATTAAATTTGGATGCAATTTCTGTGTTTCATCTTCAATAAGAAGGTCCATAGGGTTACAGTAAACCTGAAGTGAAGCATCGGAATCTAAAACTGGACTCACGGCAGAGGTTCAAATCATAGAAAGTTAGAGTGTCATTCCTCTTGTACTTAAGTCGGCGTTGTGCCTTTTGTATTAAATATGGATGCAATTTCTGTGTTTCATCGTCAATAAGAAAGTCTAAGCGATACAGTAAATCTGAAGTGAAGCATCGGAATCTAAAACTGGACTCACAGGAGAGGTTCAAATCATAGAGAGTGAGGGTGTCAGTCCTCTTGAACTTAAGTCGGCATTGTGCCTTTTGTATTAGATTCGGATGCAATTTCTGTGTTTCATCGTCAATAAGAAGGTCCGAGGGATACAGGAAACCTGAAGTGAAGCATCGGAATCTAAGACTGGACTTACAGGAGAGGTTCAAATCATAGAGAGTTGGAGTGTCAGTCCTCTTGTACTTAAGTCGGCATTGTGCCTTTTGTATTACATTAGGATGCAATTTCTGTGTTTCATCGTCAATAAGAAGTTCCAAGGGATACAGGAGACCTGAAGTGAAGCATCGGAATCTAAAACTGGACTCACAGGAGAGGTTCAAATCGTAGAAAGTTAGAATGTCAGTCGTCTTGTACTTAAGTCGGCATATAGCATTTTGTATTAAATTCGGATGCAATTTCTGTGTTTCATCGTCAATAAGAAGGTCCAATGGATACACTTTACCTGAAGAGAAGCATCGGAATCTAAAACTTGACTCACAGGAGACGTTCAAATCATAGAAAGTTAGAGTGTCAGTCCTCCTGTACTTAAGTCGGTATAGTGCATTTTGTATTAAATTCGGATGCAATTTCTGTGTTTCATCGTCAACAAGAAGGTCCAAGGGATGCAGTAAACCTGAATTGAAGCATCGTAATCTAAAACTGGACTCAAAGGAGAGGTTCAAATCATCGAAAGTTAGAGTTTCAGTCCTCTTGTACTTAAGTCGGCATGGTGCCTTTTGTATTAAATTTGGATGCAATTTCTGTGTTTCATCGCCAATAAGAAGGTCCAAGGGATACAGTAAACCTGAAGTGAAGCATCGGAATCTATAACTGGACTCATAGGGGAGGTTCAAATCATAGAGAGTTAGAGTGTCAGTCCTCTTGTACTTAAGTCGGCATTGTGCCTTTTGTATTAAATTCGGATGCTATTTCTGTGTGTCATCGTCAATAAGAAGGTCCAAGGGATACAGTAAACCTGAAGTGAAGCATCGGAATCTAAAACTGGGCTCACAGGAGAGGTTCAAATCATAGAGAGTCAGAGTGTCAGTCCTCTTGTACTTAAGTCGCCATTGTGCCTTTTGTATTAAATTCGGATGCAATTTCTGTGTTTCATCGTCAATTAGAAGGTCTAAGCGATACAGTAAATCTGAAGTGAAGCATCGGAATCTAAAACTGGACTCACAGGAGTGGTTCAAATCATAGAGAGTGAGGGTGTCAGTCCTCTTGAACCTAAGTCGGCATTGTGCCTTTCGTATAACATTCGGATGCGATTTCTGTGTTTCATCGTCAATAAGAAGGTCCGAGGGGTACAGGAAACCTGAAGTGAAGCATCGGAATCTTGACTGGACTTACAGGAGAGGTTCAAATCATTCAGAGTTGGAGTGTCAGTCCTCTTGTACTCAAGTCGGCATTGTGACTTTTGTATTTTAATTCGGATGCAATTTCTGTGTTTCATCGTCTATAAGAAGGTCCAAGGGATACAGTAAACCTGAACTGAAGCATCTGAATCTTAAACTGGACTCACAGGAGTGGTTCAAATCATAGAAAGTCAGCGTGTCAGTCCTCTTCTACTTAAGTCAGCATTGTGCTTTTTGTATTAAATTCGGATGCAATTTCTGTGTTTCATCGTCAATAAGAAGGTCCAAGGGATACAGTAAACCTGAAGTGAAACATCGGAATCTAAAACAGCACTCACAGGAGAGGTAAAAATCATAGAAAGTTAGAGTGTCAATACCCTTGTACTTAAGTCGGCATTGTGCCTTTTGTATTAAATTTGGATGCAATTTCTGTGTTTCATCGTCAATAAGAAGGTCCAAGGGATACAGTAAACCTGAATTGAAGCATCCGAATCTAAAACTGGACTCAAAGGAGAGGTTCAAATCATCGAAAGTTAGAGTTTCAGTCCCCTTGTACTTAAGTCAGCATGGTGCCTTTTGTATTAAATTTGGATGCAATTTCTGTGTTTCATCGTCGATAAGAAGGTCCAAGGGATACAGTAAACCTGAAGTGAAGCATCGGAATCTAAAACTGGACTCACAGGAGGGGTTCAAATCATAGAGAGTTAGAGTGTCAGTCCTCTTGTACTTAAGTCGGCATTGTGCCTTTTGTATCAAATTTGGATGCAATTTCTGTGTTTCATCTTCAATAAGAAGTTCCAAGGGATACAGTAAACCTGAAGTGAAGCATCGGAATCTAAAACTGGACTCACAGGAGAGGTTCAAATCATAGAGAGTGAGGGTGTCAGTCCTCTTGAACTTAAGTCGGCATTGTGCCTTTTGCATTAGATTCGGATGCAATTTCTGTGTTTCATCGTCAATAAGAAGGTCCGAGGGATACAGGAAACCTGAAGTGAAGCATCGGAATCTAAGACTGGACCTACAGGAGAGGTTCAAATCATAGAGAGTTGGAGTGTCGGTCCTCTTGTACTTAAGTCGGCATTGTGCCTTTTGTATTAAATTCGGATGCAATTTCTGTGTTTCATCGTCATAAGAAGGTCCAAGGGATACAGTAAACCTGAAGTGAAGCATCGGAATCTTAAACTGGACTCACAGGAGTGGTTCAAATCATAGAAAGTTAGAGTGTCAGTCCGCTTCTACTTAAGTCGGCTTTGTGCCTTTTGTATTAAATTCGGATGCAATTTCTGTGTTTCATCGTCAATAAGAAAGTCCAAGGGATACAGTAAACCTGAATTGAAGCAACGGAATCAAAAACTGGACTCAAAGGAGAGGTTCAAATTATCGAAAGTTAGAGTTTCAGCCCTCTTGTACTTAAGTCGGCATTGTGCCTTTTGTATTAAATTCGGATGCAATTTCTGTGTTTCATCGTCAATTAGAAGGTCCTAGGGATACAGTAAACCTGAAGTGAAGAATGGAATCTAAAACCGGACTCACAGGAGAGGTTCAAATCATAGAGAGTTAGAGTGTCAGTCCTCTTGTACTTAAGTCGGCATTGTGCCTTTTGTATTAAATTCGGATGCAATTCCTGTGTGTCATCGTCAATTAGAAGGTCCAAGGGATACAGTAGGCCTGAAGTGAAGCATCGGAATCTAAAACTGGACTCACAGGAGAGGTTCAAATCATAGAGAGTGAGAGTGTCTGTCCTCTTGTACTAAAGTCGGCATTGTGCCTTTTGTATTAAATTCGGATGCAATTTCTGTGTTTCATCTTCAATAAGACGGTCCAAGGGATACAGAAAACCTGAAGTGAAGCATCGGAATCTTAAAGTGGACTCACAGGAGAGGTTCAAATCATAGAGAGTTACAGTGTCAGTCCTCTTGTACTTAAGTCGGCATTGTGCCTTTTGTATTAAATTTGGATGCAATTTCTGTGTTTCATCTTCAATAAGAAGGTCCATAGGGTTACAGTAAACCTGAAGTGAAGCATCGGAATCTAAAACTGGACTCACAGCAGAGGTTCAAATCATAGAAAGTTAGAGTGTCAGTCCTCTTGTACTTAAGTCGGCATTGTGCCTTTTGTATTAAATATGGATGCAATTTCTGTGTTTCATCGTCAATAAGAAGGTCTAAGCGATACAGTAAATCTGAAGTGAAGCATCGGAATCTAAAACTGGACTCACAGGAGAGTTTCAAATCATAGAGAGTGAGGGTGTCAGTGCTCTTGAACTTAAGTCGGCATTGTGCCTTTTGTATTAGATTCGGATGCAATTTCTGTGTTTCATCGTCAATAAGAAGGTCCGAGGGAAACAGGAAACCTGAAGTGAAGCATCGGAATCTAAGACTGGACTTACAGGAGAGGTTCAAATCATAGAGAGTTGGAGTGTCAGTCCTCTTGTACTTAAGTCGGCATTGTGCCTTTTGTATTACATTAGGATGCAATTTCTGTGTTTCATCGTCAATAAGAAGTTCCAAGGGATACAGGAGACCTGAAGTGAAGCATCGGAATCTAAAACTGGACTCACAGGAGAGGTTCAAGTCGTAGAAAGTTAGAATGTCAGTCGTCTTGTACTTAAGTCGGCATATAGCATTTTGTATTAAATTCGGATGCAATTTCTGTGTTTCATCGTCAATAAGAAGGTCCAATGGATACACTTTACCTGAAGAGAAGCATCGGAATCTAAAACTTGACTCACAGGAGACGTTCAAATCATAGAAAGTTAGAGTGTCAGTCCTCTTGTACTTAAGTCGGTATAGTGCATTTTGTATTAAATTCGGATGCAATTTCTGTGTTTCATCGTCAACAAGAAGGTCCAAGGGATACAGTAAACCTGAATTGAAGCATCGTAATCTAAAACTGGACTCAAAGGAGAGGTTCAAATCATCGAAAGTTAGTGTTTCAGTCCTCTTGTACTTAAGTCGGCATGGTGCCTTTTGTATTAAATTTGGATGCAATTTCTGTGTTTCATCGCCAATAAGAAGGTCCAAGGGATACAGTAAACCTGAAGTGAAGCATCGGAATCTATAACTGGACTCATAGGGGAGGTTCAAATCATAGAGAGTTAGAGTGTCAGTCCTCTTGTACTTAAGTCGGCATTGTGCCTTTTGTATTAAATTCGGATGCTATTTCTGTGTGTCATCGTCAATAAGAAGGGCCAAGGGATACAGTAAACCTGAAGTGAAGCATCGGAATCTAAAACTGGACTCACAGGAGAGGTTCAAATCATAGGGAGTCAGAGTGTCAGTCCTCTTGTACTTAAGTCGGCATTGTGCCTTTTGTATTAAATTCGGATGCAATTTCTGTGTTTCATCGTCAATTAGAAGGTCTAAGCGATACAGTAAATCTGAAGTG
The DNA here is from genome assembly GCF_021461395.2 of Schistocerca americana. Taxonomy (NCBI): domain Eukaryota; kingdom Metazoa; phylum Arthropoda; class Insecta; order Orthoptera; family Acrididae; genus Schistocerca; species Schistocerca americana. Next base: position 546,397,357 of record NC_060124.1, on the reverse strand, counting down.
AAGCATCGGAATCTAAAACTGGACTCACAGGAGTGGTTCAAATCATAGAGAGTGAGGGTGTCAGTCCTCTTGAACCTAAGTCGGCATTGTGCCTTTCGTATTAGATTCGGATGCGATTTCTGTGTTTCATCGTCAATAAGAAGGTCCGAGGGGTACAGGAAACCTGAAGTGAAGCATCGAAATCTTGACTGGACTTACAGGAGAGGTTCAAATCATTCAGAGTTGGAGTGTCAGTCCTCTTGTACTCAAGTCGGCATTGTGACTTTTGTATTTTAATTCGGATGCAATTTCTGTGTTTCATCGTTTATAAGAAGGTCCAAGGGATACAGTAAACCTGAACTGAAGCATCTGAATCTTAAACTGGACTCACAGGAGTGGTTCAAATCATAGAAAGTCAGCGTGTCAGTCCTCTTCTACTTAAGTCGGCATTGTGCCTTTTGTATTAAATTCGGATGCAATTTCTGTGTTTCATCGTCAATAAGAAGGTCCAAGGGATACAGTAAACCTGAAGTGAAACATCGGAATCTAAAACAGCACTCACAGGAGAGGTAAGAATCATAGAAAGTTAGAGTGTCAATACCCTTGTACTTAAGTCGGCATTGTGCCTTTTGTATTAAATTTGGATGCAATTTCTGTGTTTCATCGTCAATAAGAAGGTCCAAGGGATACAGTAAACCTGAATTGAAGCATCCGAATCTAAAACTGGACTCAAAGGAGAGGTTCAAATCATAGTGAGTTAGGGTGTCAGTCTTCTTGTACTTAAGTCGGCATTGTGCCTTTTGTATTAAATTCGGATGCAATTCCTGTGTGTCATCGTCAATTACAAGGTCCAAGGGATACAGTAAGCCTGAAGTGAAGCATCGGATCTAAAACTGGACTCACAGGAGAGGTTCAAATCATAGAGAGTGAGAGTGTCTGTCCTCTTGTACTTAAGTCGGCATTGTGCCTTTTGTATTAAATTCGGATGCAATTTCTGTGTTTCATCTTCAATAAGACGGTCCAAGGGATACAGAAAACCTGAAGTGAAGCATCGGAATCTTAAAGTGGACTCACAGGAGAGGTTCAAATCATAGAGAGTTACAGTGTCAGTCCTCTTGTACTTAAGTCGGCATTGTGCCTTTTGTATTAAATTTGGATGCAATTTCTGTGTTTCATCTTCAATAAGAAGGTCCATAGGGTTACAGTAAACCTGAAGTGAAGCATCGGAAAATAAAACTGGACTCACAGCAGAGGTTCAAATCATAGAAAGTTAGACTGTCAGTCCTCTTGTACTTAAGTCGGCATTGTGCCTTTTGTATTAAATATGGATGCAATTTCTGTGTTTCATCGTCAATAAGAAGGTCTAAGCGATACAGTAAATCTGAAGTGAAGCATCGGAATCTAAAACTGGCCTCACAGGAGAGGTTCAAATCATAGAGAGTGAGGGTGTCAGTCCTCTTGAACTTAAGTCGGCATTGTGCCTTTTGTATTAGATTCGGATGCAATTTCTGTGTTTCATCGTCAATAAGAAGGTCCGAGGGACACAGGAAACCTGATATGAAGCATCGGAATCTAAGACTGGACTTACAGGAGAGGTTCATATCATAGAGAGTTGGAGTGTCAGTCCTCTTGTACTTAAGTCGGCATTGTGCCTTTTGTATTACATTAGGATGTAATTTCTGTGTTTCATCGTCAATAAGAAGTTCCAAGGGATACAGGAAACCTAAAGTAAGGCATCGGAATCTAAAACTGGACTCACAGGAGAGGTTCAAATCGTAGAAAGTTAGAGTGTCAGTCGTCTTGTACTTAAGTCGGCATATAGCATTTTGTATTAAATTCGGATGCAATTTCTGTGTTTCATCGTCAATAACAAGGTCTAAGGGATACAGTAAACCTGAATTGAAGCATCGTAATCTAAAACTGGACTCAAAGGAGAGGTTCAAATCATCGAAAGTTAGAGTTTCAGTCCTCTTGTACTTAAGTCGGCATGGTGCCTTTTGTATTAAATTTGGATGCAATTTCTGTATTTCATCGTCATTAAGAAGGTCCAAGGGATACAGTAAACCTGAAGTGAAGCATCGGAATCTATAACTGGACTCACAGGGGAGGTTCAAATCATAGAGAGTTAGAGTGTCAGTCCTCTTGTACTTAAGTCGGCATTGTGCCTTTTGTATTAAATTCTGATGCTATTTCTGTGTGTCATTGTCAATAAGAAGGTCCAAGGGATACAGTAAACCTGAAGTGAAGCATCGGAATCTAAAACTGGACTCACAGGAGAGGTTCAAATCATAGAGAGTCAGTGTGTCAGTCCTCTTGTACTTAAGTCGGCATTGTGCCTTTTGTATTAAATTCGGATGCAATTTCTGTGTTTCATCGTCAATAAGAAAGTCTAAGCGATACAGTAAATCTGAAGTGAAGCATCGGAATCTAAAACTGGACTCACAGGAGTGGTTCAAATCATAGAGAGTGAGGGTGTCAGTCCTCTTGAACCTAAGTCGGCATTGTGCCTTTCGTATTAGATTCGGATGCGATTTCTGTGTTTCATCGTCAATAAGAAGGTCCGAGGGATACAGGAAACCTGAAGTGAAGCATCGGAATCTTGACTGGACTTACAGGAGAGGTTCAATTCATAGAGAGTTGGAGTGTCAGTCCTCTTGTACTCAAGTCGGCATTGTGACTTTTGTATTTTAATTCGGATGCAATTTCTGTGTTTCATCGTCTATAAGAAGGTCAAAGGGATGCAGTAAACCTGAAGTGAAACATCTGAATCTTAAACTGGACTCACAGGAGTGGTTCAAATCATAGAAAGTCAGCGTGTCAGTCCTCTTCTACTTAAGTCGGCATTGTGCCTTTTGTATTAAATTCGGATGCAATTTCTGTGTTTCATCGTCAATAAGAAGGTCCAAGGGATACAGTAAACCTGAAGTGAAACATCGGAATCTAAAACAGCACTCACAGGAGAGGTACAAATCATAGAAAGTTAGAGTGTCAATACCCTTGTACTTAAGTCGGCATTGTGCCTTTTGTATTAAATTTGGATGCAATTTCTGTGTTTCATCGTCAATAAGAAGGTCCAAGGGATACAGTAAACCTGAATTGAAGCATCCGAATCTAAAACTGGACTCAAAGGAGAGGTCCAAATCATCGAAAGTTAGAGTTTCAGTCCCCTTGTACTTAAGTCAGCATGGTGCCTTTTGTATTAAATTTGGATGCAATTTCTGTGTTTCATCGTCAATAAGAAGGTCCAAGGGATACAGTAAACCTGAAGTGAAGCATCGGAATCTAAAACCGGACTCACAGGAGAGGTTCAAATCATAGAGAGTTAGAGTGTCAGTCTTCTTGTACTTAAGTCGGCATTGTGCCTTTTGTATTAAATTCGGATGCAATTTCTGTGTTTCATCGACAATAAGAAGGTCCAAGGGATACAGGAAACCTGAAGTGAAGCATCGGAATCTAACACTGGACTCACAGTAGAGGTTCAAATCAGAGAAAGTCAGAGTGTCAGTCCTCTTGTACTTAAGTCGGCATTGTGCCTTTTGTATTAAATTCGGATGCAATTTCTGTGTTTCATCTTCAATAAGACGGTCCAAAGGATACAGAAAACCTGAAGTGAAGCCTCGGAATCTTAAAGTGGACTCACAGGAGAGGTTCAAATCATAGAGAGTTACAGTGTCAGTCCTCTTGTACTTAAGTCGGCATTGTGCCTTTTGTATTAAATTTGGATGCAATTTCTGTGTTTCATCTTCAATAAGAAGTTCCAAGGGATACAGTAAACCTGAAGTGAAGCATCGGAATCTATAACTGGACTCACAGCAGAGGTTCAAATCATAGAAAGTAAGAGTGTTAGTCCTCTTGTACTTAAGTCGGCATTGTGCCTTTTGTATTAAATATGGATGCAATTTCTGTGTTTCATCGTCAATAAGAAGGTCTAAGCGATACAGTAAATCTGAAGTGAAGCATCGGAATCTAAAACTGGACTCACAGGAGAGGTTCAAATCATAGGGAGTGAGGGTGTCAGTCCTCTTGAACTTAAGTCGGCATTGTGCCTTTTGTATTAGATTCGGATGCAATTTCTGTGTTTCATCGTCAATAAGAAGGTCCGAGGGATACAGGAAACCTGAAGTGAAGCATCGGAATCTAAGACTGGACTTACAGGAGAGGTTCAAATCATAGAGAGTTGGAGTGTCAGTCCTCTTGTACTTAAGTCGGCATTGTGCCTTTTGTATTAGATTAGGATGCAATTTCTGTGTTTCATCGTCAATAAGAAGTTCCAAGGGATACAGTAAACCTAAAGTGAAGCATCGGAATCTTAAACTGGACTCACAGGAGTGGTTCAAATCATAGAAAGTTAGAGCGTCAGTCCTCTTCTACTTAAGGCGCCTTTGTGCCCTTTGTATTAAATTCGGATGCAATTTCTGTGTTTCATCGTCAATAAGAAGGTCCAAGGGATACAGTAAACCTGATGTGAAGCATCGGAATCTAAAACTGGACTCACAGGAGAGGTTAAATCATAGAAAGTTAGAGTGTCAGTCGTCTTGTACTTAAGTCGGCATATAGCATTTTGTATTAAATTCGGATGCAATTTCTGTGTTTCATCGTCAATAACAAGGTCCAAGGGATACAGTAAACCTGAATTGAAGCATCGGAATCTAAAACTGGACTCAAAGGAGAGGTTCAAATCATCGAAAGTTAGAGTTTCAGTCCTCTTGTACTTAAGTCGGCATGGTGCCTTTTGAAGTCAATTTGGATGCAATTTCTGTATTTCATCGTCAATAAGAAGGTCCAAGGGATGCAGTAAACCTGAAGTGAAGCATCGGAATCTAAAACTGGACTCACAGGAGAGGTTCAAATCATAGAGAGTTAGAGTGTCAGTCCTCTTGTGCTTAAGTCGGCATTGTGCCTTTTGTATTAAATTCGGATGCTATTTCTGTGTGTCATCGTCAATAAGAAGGTCCAAGGGATACAGTAAACCTGAAGTGAAGCATCGGAATCTAAAACTGGACTCACAGGAGAGGTTCAAATCATAGTGAGTGAGAGTGTCAGTCCTCTTGTACTTAAGTCGGCATTGTGCCTTTTGTATTAAATTCGGATGCAATTTCGGTGTTTCATCGTCAATAAGAAGGTTTAAGCGATACAGTAAACCTGAAGCGAAGCATCGGAATCTTAAACTGGACTCACAGGAGTGGTTCAAATCATGGAAAGTCAGCGTGTCAGTCCTCTTCTACTTAAGTCGGCATTGTGCCTTTTGTATTAAATTCGGATGCAATTTCTGTGTGTCATCGTCAATTAGAAGGTCCAAGGGATACAGTAAGCCTGAAGTGAAGCATCGGAATCTAAAACTGGACTCACAGGAGAGGTTTAAATCATAGAGGGTGAGAGTGTCAGTCCTCTTGTACTTAAGTCGGCATTGTGCCTTTTGTATTAAATTCGGATGCAATATCTGTGTTTCATCGTCAATAAGAAGGTCCAAGGGATACAGGAAACCCGAAGTGAAGCATCGGAATCTAACACTGGACTCACAGGAGAGGTTCAAATCAGAGAAAGTCAGAGTGTCAGTCCTCTTGTACTTAAGTCGGCATTGTGCCTTTTGTATTAAATTCGGATGCAATTTCTGTGTTTCATCTTCAATAAGACGGTCCAAAGGATACAGAAAACCTGAAGTGAAGCATCGGAATCTTAAAGTGGACTCACAGGAGAGGTTCAAATCATAGAGAGTTACAGTGTCAATCCTCTTGTACTTAAGTCGGCATTGTGCCTTTTGTATTAAATTTGGATGCAATTTCTGTGTTTCATCTTCAATAAGAAGGTCCAAGGTATACAGTAAACCTGAAGTGAAGCATCGGAGTCTAAAACTGGACTCACAGCAGAGGTTCAAATCATAGAAAGTTAGAGTGTCAGTCCTCTTGTACTTAAGTCGGCATTGTGCCTTTTGTATTAAATATGGATGCAATTTCTGTGCTTCATCGTCAATAAGAAGGTCTAAGCGATACAGTAAATCTGAAGTGAAGCATCGGAATCTAAAACTGGACTCACAGGAGAGGTTCAAATCATAGGGAGTGAGGGTGTCAGTCCTCTTGAACTTAAGTCGGCATTGTGCCTTTTGTATTAGATTCGGATGCAATTTCTGTGTTTCATCGTCAATAAGAAGGTCCGAGGGATACAGGAAACCTGAAGTGAACCATCGGAATCTAAGACTGGACTTACAGGAGAGGTTCAAATCATAGGGAGTTGGAGCGTCAGTCCTCTTGTACTTAAGTCGGCATTGTGCCTTTTGTATTAGATTCGGATGCAATTTCTGTGTTTCATCGTCAATAAGAAGGTCCGAGGGATACAGGAAACCTGAAGTGAACCATCGGAATCTAAGACTGGACCTACAGGAGAGGTTCAAATCATAGGGAGTTGGAGCGTCAGTCCTCTTGTACTTAAGTCGGCATTGTGCCTTTTGTATTAGATTCGGATGCAATTTCTGTGTTTCATCGTCAATACGAAGTTCAAGGGATACAGTAAACCTGAATTGAAGCATCCGAATCTAAAACTGGACTCAAAGGAGAGGTTCAAATCATCGAAAGTTAGAGTTTCAGTCCCCTTGTACTTAAGTCAGCATGGTGCCTTTTGTATTAAATTTGGATGCAATTTCTGTGTTTCATCGTCAATAAGAAGGTCCAAGGGATACAGTAAACCTGAAGTGAAGCATCGGAATCTAAAACCGGACTCACAGGAGAGGTTCAAATCATAGAGAGTTAGAGTGTCAGTCTTCTTGTACTTAAGTCGGCATTGTGCCTTTTGTATTAAATTCGGATGCAATTTCTGTGTTTCATCGACAATAAGAAGGTCCAAGGGATACAGTAAACCTGAAGTGAAGCATCGGAATCTAAAACTGGACTCACAGGAGAGGTTCAAATCATAGTGAGTGAGAGTGTCAGTCCTCTTGCACTTAAGTCGGCATTGTGCCTTTTGTATTAAATTCGGATGCAATTTCGGTGTTTCATCGTCAATAAGAAGGTTTAAGCGATACAGTAAACCTGAAGCGAAGCATCGGAATCTTAAACTGGACTCACAGGAGTGGTTCAAATCATGGAAAGTCAGCGTGTCAGTCCTCTTCTACTTAAGTCGGCATTGTGCCTTTTGTATTAAATTCGGATGCAATTTCTGTGTGTCATCGTCAATTAGAAGGTCCAAGGGATACAGTAAGCCTGAAGTGAAGCATCGGAATCTAAAACTGGACTCACAGGAGAGGTTTAAATCATAGAGGGTGAGAGTGTCAGTCCTCTTGTACTTAAGTCGGCATTGTGCCTTTTGTATTAAATTCGGATGCAATATCTGTGTTTCATCGTCAATAAGAAGGTCCAAGGGATACAGGAAACCCGAAGTGAAGCATCGGAATCTAACACTGGACTCACAGGAGAGGTTCAAATCAGAGAAAGTCAGAGTGTCAGTCCTCTTGTACTTAAGTCGGCATTGTGCCTTTTGTATTAAATTCGGATGCAATTTCTGTGTTTCATCTTCAATAAGACGGTCCAAAGGATACAGAAAACCTGAAGTGAAGCATCGGAATCTTAAAGTGGACTCACAGGAGAGGTTCAAATCATAGAGAGTTACAGTGTCAATCCTCTTGTACTTAAGTCGGCATTGTGCCTTTTGTATTAAATTTGGATGCAATTTCTGTGTTTCATCTTCAATAAGAAGGTCCAAGGTATACAGTAAACCTGAAGTGAAGCATCGGAGTCTAAAACTGGACTCACAGCAGAGGTTCAAATCATAGAAAGTTAGAGTGTCAGTCCTCTTGTACTTAAGTCGGCATTGTGCCTTTTGTATTAAATATGGATGCAATTTCTGTGTTTCATCGTCAATAAGAAGGTCTAAGCGATACAGTAAATCTGAAGTGAAGCATCGGAATCTAAAACTGGACTCACAGGAGAGGTTCAAATCATAGGGAGTGAGGGTGTCAGTCCTCTTGAACTTAAGTCGGCATTGTGCCTTTTGTATTAGATTCGGATGCAATTTCTGTGTTTCATCGTCAATAAGAAGGTCCGAGGGATACAGGAAACCTGAAGTGAACCATCGGAATCTAAGACTGGACTTACAGGAGAGGTTCAAATCATAGGGAGTTGGAGCGTCAGTCCTCTTGTACTTAAGTCGGCATTGTGCCTTTTGTGTTAGATTCGGATGCAATTTCTGTGTTTCATCGTCAATAAGAAGGTCCGAGGGATACAGGAAACCTGAAGTGAACCATCGGAATCTAAGACTGGACCTACAGGAGAGGTTCAAATCATAGGGAGTTGGAGCGTCAGTCCTCTTGTACTTAAGTCGGCATTGTGCCTTTTGTATTAGATTCGGATGCAATTTCTGTGTTTCATCGTCAATACGAAGTTCAAGGGATACAGTAAACCTGAATTGAAGCATCCGAATCTAAAACTGGACTCAAAGGAGAGGTTCAAATCATCGAAAGTTAGAGTTTCAGTCCCCTTGTACTTAAGTCAGCATGGTGCCTTTTGTATTAAATTTGGATGCAATTTCTGTGTTTCATCGTCAATAAGAAGGTCCAAGGGATACAGTAAACCTGAAGTGAAGCATCGGAATCTAAAACCGGACTCACAGGAGAGGTTCAAATCATAGAGAGTTAGAGTGTCAGTCTTCTTGTACTTAAGTCGGCATTGTGCCTTTTGTATTAAATTCGGATGCAATTTCTGTGTTTCATCGACAATAAGAAGGTCCAAGGGATACAGGAAACCTGAAGTGAAGCATCGGAATCTAACACTGGACTCACAGTAGAGGTTCAAATCAGAGAAAGTCAGAGTGTCAGTCCTCTTGTACTTAAGTCGGCATTGTGCCTTTTGTATTAAATTCGGATGCAATTTCTGTGTTTCATCTTCAATAAGACGGTCCAAAGGATACAGAAAACCTGAAGTGAAGCCTCGGAATCTTAAAGTGGACTCACAGGAGAGGTTCAAATCATAGAGAGTTACAGTGTCAGTCCTCTTGTACTTAAGTCGGCATTGTGCCTTTTGTATTAAATTTGGATGCAATTTCTGTGTTTCATCTTCAATAAGAAGTTCCAAGGGATACAGTAAACCTGAAGTGAAGCATCGGAATCTATAACTGGACTCACAGCAGAGGTTCAAATCATAGAAAGTAAGAGTGTTAGTCCTCTTGTACTTAAGTCGGCATTGTGCCTTTTGTATTAAATATGGATGCAATTTCTGTGTTTCATCGTCAATAAGAAGGTCTAAGCGATACAGTAAATCTGAAGTGAAGCATCGGAATCTAAAACTGGACTCACAGGAGAGGTTCAAATCATAGGGAGTGAGGGTGTCAGTCCTCTTGAACTTAAGTCGGCATTGTGCCTTTTGTATTAGATTCGGATGCAATTTCTGTGTTTCATCGTCAATAAGAAGGTCCGAGGGATACAGGAAACCTGAAGTGAAGCATCGGAATCTAAGACTGGACTTACAGGAGAGGTTCAAATCATAGAGAGTTGGAGTGTCAGTCCTCTTGTACTTAAGTCGGCATTGTGCCTTTTGTATTAGATTAGGATGCAATTTCTGTGTTTCATCGTCAATAAGAAGTTCCAAGGGATACAGTAAACCTGAAGTGAAGCATCGGAATCTTAAACTGGACTCACAGGAGTGGTTCAAATCATAGAAAGTTAGAGCGTCAGTCCTCTTCTACTTAAGGCGCCTTTGTGCCCTTTGTATTAAATTCGGATGCAATTTCTGTGTTTCATCGTCAATAAGAAGGTCCAAGGGATACAGTAAACCTGATGTGAAGCATCGGAATCTAAAACTGGACTCACAGGAGAGGTTCAAATCATAGAAAGTTAGAGTGTCAGTCGTCTTGTACTTAAGTCGGCATATAGCATTTTGTATTAAATTCGGATGCAATTTCTGTGTTTCATCGTCAATAACAAGGTCCAAGGGATACAGTAAACCTGAATTGAAGCATCGGAATCTAAAACTGGACTCAAAGGAGAGGTTCAAATCATCGAAAGTTAGAGTTTCAGTCCTCTTGTACTTAAGTCGGCATGGTGCCTTTTGAAGTCAATTTGGATGCAATTTCTGTATTTCATCGTCAATAAGAAGGTCCAAGGGATGCAGTAAACCTGAAGTGAAGCATCGGAATCTAAAACTGGACTCACAGGAGAGGTTCAAATCATAGAGAGTTAGAGTGTCAGTCCTCTTGTGCTTAAGTCGGCATTGTGCCTTTTGTATTAAATTCGGATGCTATTTCTGTGTGTCATCGTCAATAAGAAGGTCCAAGGGATACAGTAAACCTGAAGTGAAGCATCGGAATCTAAAACTGGACTCACAGGAGAGGTTCAAATCATAGTGAGTGAGAGTGTCAGTCCTCTTGTACTTAAGTCGGCATTGTGCCTTTTGTATTAAATTCGGATGCAATTTCGGTGTTTCATCGTCAATAAGAAGGTTTAAGCGATACAGTAAACCTGAAGTGAAGCATCGGAATCTTAAACTGGACTCACAGGAGTGGATCAAATCATGGAAAGTCAGCGTGTCAGTCCTCTTCTACTTAAGTCGGCATTGTGCCTTTTGTATTAAATTCGGATGCAATTTCTGTGTGTCATCGTCAATTAGAAGGTCCAAGGGATACAGTAAGCCTGAAGTGAAGCATCGGAATCTAAAACTGGACTCACAGGAGAGGTTTAAATCATAGAGAGTGAGAGTGTCAGTCCTCTTGTACTTAAGTCGGCATTGTGCCTTTTGTATTAAATTCGGATGCAATATCTGTGTTTCATCGTCAATAAGAAGGTCCAAGGGATACAGGAAACCCGAAGTGAAGCATCGGAATCTAACACTGGACTCACAGGAGAGGTTCAAATCAGAGAAAGTCAGAGTGTCAGTCCTCTTGTACTTAAGTCGGCATTGTGCCTTTTGTATTAAATTCGGATGCAATTTCTGTGTTTCATCTTCAATAAGACGGTCCAAAGGATACAGAAAACCTGAAGTGAAGCATCGGAATCTTAAAGTGGACTCACAGGAGAGGTTCAAATCATAGAGAGTTACAGTGTCAATCCTCTTGTACTTAAGTCGGCATTGTGCCTTTTGTATTAAATTTGGATGCAATTTCTGTGTTTCATCTTCAATAAGAAGGTCCAAGGTATACAGTAAACCTGAAGTGAAGCATCGGAGTCTAAAACTGGACTCACAGCAGAGGTTCAAATCATAGAAAGTTAGAGTGTCAGTCCTCTTGTACTTAAGTCGGCATTGTGCCTTTTGTATTAAATATGGATGCAATTTCTGTGTTTCATCGTCAATAAGAAGGTCTAAGCGATACAGTAAATCTGAAGTGAAGCATCGGAATCTAAAACTGGACTCACAGGAGAGGTTCAAATCATAGGGAGTGAGGGTGTCAGTCCTCTTGAACTTAAGTCGGCATTGTGCCTTTTGTATTAGATTCGGATGCAATTTCTGTGTTTCATCGTCAATAAGAAGGTCCGAGGGATACAGGAAACCTGAAGTGAACCATCGGAATCTAAGACTGGACTTACAGGAGAGGTTCAAATCATAGGGAGTTGGAGCGTCAGTCCTCTTGTACTTAAGTCGGCATTGTGCCTTTTGTATTAGATTCGGATGCAATTTCTGTGTTTCATCGTCAATACGAAGTTCAAGGGATACAGTAAACCTGAAGTGAAGCATCGGAATCTTAAACTGGACTCACAGGAGTGGTTCAAATCATAGGAAGTTAGAGCGTCAGTCCTCTTCTACTTAAGTCGCCTTTGTGCATTTTGTATTAAATTCTGATGCAATTTCTGTGTTTCATCGTCAATAAGAAGGTCCAAGGGATACAGTAAACCTGAAGTGAAGCATCGGAATCTAAAACTGGACTCACAGGAGAGGTTCAAATCATAGAAAGTTAGAGTGTCAGTCGTCTTGTACTTAAGTCGGCATATAGCGTTTTGTATTAAATTCGGATGCAATTTCTGTGTTTCATCGTCAATAACAAGGTCCAAGGGATACAGTAAACCTGAATTGAAGCATCGGAATCTAAAACTGGACTCAAAGGAGAGGTTCAAATCCTCGAAAGTTAGAGTTTCAGTCCTCTTGTACTTAAGTCGGCATGGTGGCTTTTGTATTAAATTTGGATGCAGTTTCTGTGTTTCATCGTCAATAAGAAGGTCCAAGGAATACAGTAAACCTGAAGTGAAGCATCGGAATCTGAAACCGGACTCACAGGAGAGGTTCAAATCATAGAGAGTTAGAGTGTCAGTCCTCTTGTACTTAAGTCGGCATTGTGCCTTTTGTATTAAATTCGGATGCTATTTCATGTGTCATCGTCAATAATAAGGTCCTAGGGATACAGTAAACCTGAAGTGAAGCATCGGAATCTAAAACTGGACTCACAGGAGAGGTTCAAATCATAGAGAGTGAGAGTGTCAGTCCTCTTGTACTTAAGTCGGCATTGTGCCTTTTGTATTAAATTCGGATGCAATTTCTGTGTTTCATCGTCAATAAGAAGGTCTAAGCGATACAGTAAATCTGAAGTGAAGCATCGGAATCTAAAACTGGACTCACAGGAGTGGTTCAAATCATAGAGAGTGAGGGTGTCAGTCCTCTTGAACCTAAGTCGGCATTGTGCCTTTCGTATGAGATTCGGATGCGATTTCTGTGTTTCATCGTCAATAAGAAGGTCCGAGGGATACAGGAAACCTGAAGTGAAGCATCGGAATCTTGACTGGACTTACAGGAGAGGTTCAAATCATAAAGAGTTGGAGTGTCAGTCCTCTTGTACTCAAGTCGGCATTGTGCCTTTTGTATTTTAATTCGGATGCAATTTCTGTGTTTCATCGTCTATAAGAAGGTCCAAGGGATACAGTAAACCTGAAGTGAAGCATCGGAATCTTAAACTGGACTCACAGGAGTGGTTCAAATCATAGAAAGTCAGCGTGTCAGTCCTCTTCTACTTAAGTCGGCATTGTGCCTTTTGTTTTAAATTTGGATGCAATTTCTGTGTTTCATCGTCAATAAGAAGGTCCAAGGGATACAGTAAACCTGAAGTGAAACATCGGAATCTGAAACAGCACTCACAGGAGAGGTACAAATCATAGAAAGTTAGAGTGTCAATAGTCTTGTACTTAAGTCGGCATTGTGCCTTTTGTATTAAATTCGGATACAATTTCTGTTTTTCATCGTCAATAAGAAGGTCCAAGGGATACAGTAAACCTGAATTGAAGCATCCGAATCTAAAACTGGACTCAAAGGAGAGGTTCAAATCATCGTAAGTTAGAGTTTCAGTCCCCTTGTACTTAAGTCAGCATGGTGCCTTTTGTATTAAATTTGGATGCAATTTCTGTGTTTCATCGTCAATAAGAAGGTCCAAGGGATACAGTAAACCTGAAGTGAAGCATCGGAATCTAAAACTGGACTCTCAGGAGAGGTTCAAATCATAGAGAGTTAGAGTGTCAGTTCCCTTGTACTTAAGTCGGTGTTGTGCATTTTGTATTCAATTCGGATGTAATTTCTGTGTTTTATCATCAATAAGAAGATCCAAGAAATACTGAAAACCTGATGTGATGCATCGGAATCTAATACTGGACTCACAGGAGAGGATCAAATCATAGAAAGCTATAGTGTCAGTCGTCTTGTACTTAAGTCGGCATTGTGCCTTTTGTATTAAATTCGGATGCAATTTCTGTGTTTCATCCTCAATAAGAAGGTCCAAGGGATACACTAAACCTGAAGAGATGCATCGGAATCTAAAACTGGACTCACAGGAGAGGTTCAAATCATAGAGAGTTAGAGTGTCAGTTCCCTTGTACTTAAGTCGGTGTTGTGCATTTTGTATTCAATTCGGATGTAATTTCTGTGTTTTATCATCAATAAGAAGATCCAAGAAATACTGAAAACCTGATGTGAAGCATCGGAATCTAATACTGGACTCACAGGAGAGGATCAAATCATAGAAAGCTAGAGTGTCAGTCCTCTTGTACTTAAGTCGGCATGGTGCTTTTTGTATTAAATTTGGATGCAGTTTCTGTGTTTCATCGTCAATAAGAAGGTCCAAGGAATACAGTAAACCTGAAGTGAAGCATCGGAATCTGAAACCGGACTCACAGGAGAGGTTCAAATCATAGAGAGTTAGAGTGTCAGTCCTCTTGTACTTAAATCGGCATTGTGCCTTTTGTATTAAATTCGGATGCTATTTCATGTGTCATCGTCAATAATAAGGTCCTAGGGATACAGTAAACCTGAAGTGAAGCATCGGAATCTAAAACTGGACTCACAGGAGAGGTTCAAATCATAGAGAGTGAGAGTGTCAGTCCTCTTGTACTTAAGTCGGCATTGTGCCTTTTGTATTAAATTCGGATGCAATTTCTGTGTTTCATCGTCAATAAGAAGGTCTAAGCGATACAGTAAATCTGAAGTGAAGCATCGGAATCTAAAACTGGACTCACAGGAGTGGTTCAAATCATAGAGAGTGAGGGTGTCAGTCCTCTTGAACCTAAGTCGGCATTGTGCCTTTCGTATGAGATTCGGATGCGATTTCTGTGTTTCATCGTCAATAAGAAGGTCCGAGGGATACAGGAAACCTGAAGTTAAGCATCGGAATCTTGACTGGACTTACAGGAGAGGTTCAAATCATAAAGAGTTGGAGTGTCAGTCCTCTTGTACTCAAGTCGGCATTGTGCCTTTTGTATTAAATTTGGATGCAATTTCTGTGTTTCATCGTCAATAAGAAGGTCCAAGGGATACAGTAAACCTGAAGTGAAACATCGGAATCTGAAACAGCACTCACAGGAGAGGTACAAATCATAGAAAGTTAGAGTGTCAATAGTCTTGTACTTAAGTCGGCATTGTGCCTTTTGTATTAAATTCGGATACAATTTCTGTGTTTCATCGTCAATAAGAAGGTCCAAGGGATACAGTAAACCTGAATTGAAGCATCCGAATCTAAAACTGGACTCAAAGGAGAGGTTCAAATCATCGAAAGTTAGAGTTTCAGTCCCCTTGTACTTAAGTCAGCATGGTGCCTTTTGTATTAAATTTGGATGCAATTTCTGTGTTTCATCGTCAATAAGAAGGTCCAAGGGATACAGAAAACCTGATGTGAAGCATCGGAATCTAATACTAGACTCACAGGAGAGATTCACATTATAGAAAGTTAGAGTGTCACTGCACTTGTAATTAAGTTGGCATTCTGCCTTTTGTATTAAATTCTGATGCAATTTCTGTGTTTCATCGTCAATAAGTAGGTCCATGGGATACAGAAAACCTGAAGTGAAGCATCGGAATCCTAAACTGGCCTCACGGGAGAGGTTCAAATCATAGAGAGTTAGAGTGTCAGTCCTCTTGTACTTAAGTCGGCATTGTGCCTTTTGTATTAAATTCGGATGCAATTTCTGTGTGTCATCGTCAATAAGAAGGTCCAAGGGATACAGGAAACCTGAAGTGAAGCATCGGAATCTAAGACTGGACTTACAGGAGAGGTTCAAATCATAGAGAGTTGGAGTGTCAGTCCTCTTGTACTTAAGTCTGCATTGTGATACTTTTTTTTAAATTGGGATGCAATTTCTGTGTTTCATCGTCAATACGAAGGTCCAAGGGATACAGAAAACCTGAAGTGAAGCATCGGAATCCTAAACTGGCCTCACGGGAGAGGTTCAAATCATAGAGAGTGAGAGTGTCAGTCCTCTTGTACTTAAGTCGGCATTGTGCCTTTTGTATTAAATTCGGATGCAATTTCTGTGTTTCATCGTCAATAAGAAGGTCTAAGCGATACAGTAAATCTGAAGTGAAGCATCGGAATCTAAAACTGGACTCACAGGAGTGGTTCAAATCATAGAGAGTGAGGGTGTCAGTCCTCTTGAACCTAAGTCGGCATTGTGCCTTTCGTATGAGATTCGGATGCGATTTCTGTGTTTCATCGTCAATAAGAAGGTCCGAGGGATACAGGAAACCTGAAGTGAAGCATCGGAATCTTGACTGGACTTACAGGAGAGGTTCAAATCATAAAGAGTTGGAGTGTCAGTCCTCTTGTACTCAAGTCGGCATTGTGCCTTTTGTATTAAATTTGGATGCAATTTCTGTGTTTCATCGTCAATAAGAAGGTCCAAGGGATACAGTAAACCTGAAGTGAAACATCGGAATCTGAAACAGCACTCACAGGAGAGGTACAAATCATAGAAAGTTAGAGTGTCAATAGTCTTGTACTTAAGTCGGCATTGTGCCTTTTGTATTAAATTCGGATACAATTTCTGTGTTTCATCGTCAATAAGAAGGTCCAAGGGATACAGTAAACCTGAATTGAAGCATCCGAATCTAAAACTGGACTCAAAGGAGAGGTTCAAATCATCGAAAGTTAGAGTTTCAGTCCCCTTATACTTAAGTCAGCATGGTGCCTTTTGTATTAAATTTGGATGCAATTTCTGTGTTTCATCGTCAATAAGAAGGTCCAAGGGATACAGTAAACCTGAAGTGAAGCATCGGAATCTAAAACTGGACTCTCAGGAGAGGTTCAAATCATAGAGAGTTAGAGTGTCAGTTCCCTTGTACTTAAGTCGGTGTTGTGCATTTTGTATTCAATTCGGATGTAATTTCTGTGTTTTATCATCAATAAGAAGATCCAAGAAATACTGAAAACCTGATGTGAAGCATCGGAATCTAATACTGGACTCACAGGAGAGGATCAAATCATAGAAAGCTAGAGTGTCAGTCGTCTTGTACTTAAGTCGGCATTGTGCCTTTTGTATTAAATTCGGATGCAATTTCTGTGTTTCATCCTCAATAAGAAGGTCCAAGGGATACACTAAACCTGAAGAGAAGCATCGGAATCTAAAACTGGACTCACAGGAGAGGATCAAATCATAGAGAGTTAAGAGTCAGTCCACTTCTACTTAAGTCTTTATTGTGCCATTTGTATTGAATTCGGATGGAATTTCTGTGTTTCATCATCAATGAGAAGGTCCAATGGATACAGAAAACCTGATGTGAAGCATCGGAATCTAATACTAGACTCACAGGAGAGATTCACATTATAGAAAGTTAGAGTGTCAGTGCACTTGTAATTAAGTTGGCATTCTGCCTTTTGTATTAAATTCTGATGCAATTTCTGTGTTTCATCGTCAATAAGTAGGTCCATAGGATACAGAAAACCTGAAGTGAAGCATCGGAATCCTAAACTGGCCTCACGGGAGAGGTTCAAATCATAGAGAGTTAGAGTGTCAGTCCTCTTGTACTTAAGTCGGCATTGTGCCTTTTGTATTAAATTCGGATGCAATTTCTGTGTGTCATCGTCAATAAGAAGGTCCAAGGGATACAGGAAACCTGAAGTGTAGCATCGGAATCTAAGACTGGACTTACAGGAGAGGTTCAAATCATAGAGAGTTGGAGTGTCAGTCCTCTTGTACTTAAGTCTGCATTGTGATACTTTTTTTTAAATTGGGATGCAATTTCTGTGTTTCATCGTCAATACGAAGGTCCAAGGGATACAGTAAACCTGAAGTGAAGCATCGGAATCTTAAACTGGACTCACAGGAGTGGTTCAAGTCATAGAAAGTTAGAGTGTCAGTCCTCTTCTACTTAAGTCGGCATTGTGCATTTTGTATTAAATTCGGATGCAATTTCTGTGTTTCATCATCAATAAGAAGGTCCAAGGGATACAGTAAACCTGAAGTGAAGCATCGGAATCTAAAACTGGACTCACAAGTGAGGTTCAAATCATAGAAATCTAGAGTGTCAATTCTCTTGTACTTAAGTCGGCATTGTGCCTTTTGTATTAAATTCGGATGCAATTTCTGTGTTTCATCGTCAATAAGAAGGTCCAAGGGATACAGTAAACCTGAATTGAAGCATCGGAATCTAAAACTGGACTCAAAGGAGCGGTTCAAATCATATAGAGTTATACTGTCAGTCCTCTTGTACTTATGTCGGCATTGTGTGTTTTGTATTAATTTTGGATGCAATTTCTGTGTTTCATCTTCAATAACAAGGTCCAAGGTATACAGTAAACCTGAAGTGAAGCATCGGAATCTAAAACATGACTCACAGGAGAGGTTCAAATCATAGAAAGTTAGAGTGTCAGTGCTCTTGAACTTAAGTCGGCATTGTGCCTTTTGTATTAGATTCGGATGCAATTTCTGTGTTTCATCGTCAATAAGAAGGTCCGAGGGATACAGGAAACCTGAAGTGAAGCATCGGAATCTTGACTGGACTTACAGGAGAGGTTCAAATCATAGAGAGTAGGAGTGTCAGTCCTCTTGTACTCAAGTCGGCTTTGTGCCTTTTGTATTAAATTCGGATGCAATTTCTGTGTTTCATCGTCTATAAGAAGGTCCAAGGGATACAGTAAACCTGAAGTGAAGCATCGGAATCTTAAACTGGACTCAAAGGAGTAGTTCAAATCATAGAAAGTTAGAGTGTCAGTCCTGTTCTACTTAAGTCGGCATTGTGCCTTTTGTATTAAATTCGGATGCAATTTCTGTGTTTCGTCGTCCATAAGAAGGTCCAAGAGATACAGTAAACCTGAATTGAAACATCGGAATCTAAAACTGGACTCACAGGAGAGGTTCAAATCAAAGAGAGTTAGAGTGTCAGTCCCCTTGTACTTAAGTCGGTGTTGTGCCTTTTGGTATCAATTCGGATGTAATTTCTGTGTTTTATCTTCAATAAGAAGATCCAAGAGATACTGAAAACCTGAAGTGAAGGATCGGAATCTAAAACTAGACTCACAGGAGAGATTCACATCATAGAAAGTTAGAGTGTCAGTCCTCTTGTAATTAAGTTGGCATTCTGCCGTTTGTAATAAATTCTCATGCAATTTCCGTGTTTCATCGTCATTAAGAAGGTCCAAGGGATACAGTAAACCTGAAGTGAAGCATCGGAATCTAGAACTGGACTCACGGGAGAGGTTAAAATCGTAGAGAGTTAAAGTGTCAGTCCTCTTGTACTTAAGTCTGCATTGTGATTCTATTTTTTAAATTCGGATGCAATTTCTGTGTTTCATCGTCAATAAGAAGGTCCAAGGGGTACTGTAAACCTGAAGTGAAGCATCGGAATCTTAAACTGGACTCACAGGAGTGGTTTCTTCTCATAGAAATTAGAGTGTCAGTCCTCTTCTACTTAAGTCGGCGTTGTGCCTTTTGTATTAAATTCGGATGCAATTTTTGTGTTTCATCATCAATAAGAAGGTCAAAAAGATACAGTAAACCTGAAGTGAAGCATCGGAATCTAAAACTGGAGTCACAGGAGAAGTTCAAATCATAGAAAGTTAGAGCGTCAATCCACTTGTACTTAAGTTGGCATTGTGCCTTTTGTATTAAATTCGGATGCAATTTCTGTGTTTCATCGTCAATAAGAAGTTCCAAGGATTCAGTAAACCTGAATTGAAGCATCGGAATCTAAAACTGGACTCAAAGGAGCGGTTCAAATCATAGAGAGTTAGAGTGTCAGTCCTCTTGTACTTAAGTCGGCATTGTGCCTTTTGTATTAAATTTGGATGCAATTTCTATGTTTCATCTTCAATAAGAAGGTCCAAGGGATACAGTAAACCTGAAGTGAAGCATCGGAATCTAAAACTGGACTCACAGGAGAGGTTCAAATCGTAGAAAGTTAGAGTGTCAGTCCTCTTGAACTTAAGTCGGCATTGTGCCTTTGTATTAAATTCGGATGCAATTTCTGCGTTTCATCGTCAATAAGATGGTCCAAGGGATACAGGAAACCTGAAGTGAAGCATCGGAATCTAAGACTGGACATAGAGGAGAGATTCAAATCATAGAGAATTGGAGTGTCAGTCCTCTTGTACTTAAGTCGGCAGTGTGCCTTTTGTATTAAATTCGGATGCAATTTCTGTGTTTCATCGTCAATAAGAAGGTCCAAGGGATACAGTAAACCTGAAGTGAAGCATCGGAATCTAAAACTGGACTCACAGGAGAGGATCAAATCATAGAAAGTTAGAGTGTCAGTCCTCTTGTACTTAAGTCGGCATTGTGCCTTTTGTATTAAATTGGGATGCAATTTCTGTGTTTCATCGGCAATAAGAAGGTCTAAGGGATACAGTAAATCTGAAGTGAAGCATCGGAATCTAAAACTGGACTCACAGGAGAGGTTCAAATCATAGAGAGTGAGGATGTCAGTCCTCTTGAACTTAAGTCGGCATTGTGCCCTTAGTATTAGATTCGGATGCAATTTCTGTGTTTCATCGTCAATAAGAAGGTCCGTGGGATACAGGAAACCTGAAGTGAAGCATCGGAATCTTGACTGGACTTACAGGAGGGGTTCAAATCATAGAGTGTTGGAGTGTCAGTCCTCTTCTACTTAAGTCTGCATTGTGCCTTTTGTATTAAATTCGGATGCAATTTCTGTGTTTCATCGTCAATAAGAAGGTTAAAGGGATACAGTAAACCTGAAGTGAAGCATCGGAATCTAAAATGCACTCACAGGAGAGGTTCAAATCATAGAAAATTAGAGTGTCAATACTCTTGTACTTCAGTCGGCATTGTGCCTTTTGTATTAAATTCGGATGCATTTTCTGTGTTTCATCGTCAATAAGAAGGTCCAAGGAATACAAAAAACCTGATGTGAAGCATCGGAATCTAAAACTAGACTCACAGGAGAGATTCACATCGTAGAAAGTTAGAGTGTCAGTCCTCTTGTAATTAAGTTCTCATTCTGCCTTTTGTATTAAATTCTGATGCAATTTCTGTGTTTCATCGTCAATAAGAAGGTCCAAGGGATACAGTAAACCTGAAGTGAAGCATCGGAATCTAAAACTGGACTCACGGGAGAGGTTCAAATCATAGAGAGTTAGAGTGTCAGTCCTCTTGTACTTAAGTCGGCATTGTGCCTTTTGTATTAAATTCGGATGCAATTTCTGTGTGTCATCGTCAATAAGAAGGTCCAAGGGATACAGGAAACCTGAAGTGAAGCATCGGAATCTAAAACTGGACCCACAGGAGAGGTTCTAATCATAGAAAGTTAGAGTGTCAGTCCTTTTGTACTAAAGTCGTCATTGTGCCTTTTGTATTAAATTTGGATGCAATTTCTGTGTTTCAACGTCAATAAGAAGGTCCAAGGGATACAGTAAACATGAAGTGAAGCATCGGAATCTAAAACTGGACTCACAGGAGAGGTTCAAATCATAGAGAGTTAGAGTGTCAGTCCTCTTGTACTTAAGTCGGCATTGTGCCTTTTGTATTAAATTTGGATGCAATTACTGTGTTTCATCGTCAATAAGAAGGTCTAAGGGATACTGTACAACTGAAGTGACGCATCGTAATCTAAAACTGGACTCACAGGAAAGGTTCAAATCGTAGAGAGTGAGAGTGTCAGTCCTGTTGAACTTAAGTCGGCATTGTGCCTTTTGTATTAATTTAGGATGCAATTTCTGTGTTTCATCGTCAGTAAGAAGGTCCAAGGGATACAGGAAACCTGAAGAGATACATCGGAACCTAAGACTGGACTCACAGGAGAGGTTCAATCATAGTGACTTGGAGTGTCAGTCCTCTTGTACTTAAGTGGGCATTGTGCCTTTTGTATTAAATTCGGATGCAATTTCTGTGTTTCATCGTAAATAAGAAGGTCCAAGGGATACAGTAAACCTGAATTCAAGCATCGCAATCTAAAACTGGACTCACAGGAGAGGTTCAAATCATCGAAAGTTAGAGTGTCAGTCCTCCTGCACTTAAGTCGGCTTTGTGCCTTTTGTATTAAATTTGGATGCAATTTCTGTGTTTCATCGGCAATAAGAAGGTACAAGGGATACAGTAAACCTGAAGTGAAGCATCGGAATCTAAAACTGGACGCACAGGAGAGGTTCAAATCATAGAGAGTTAGAGTGTCAGTCCTCTTGTACTTAGGTCGGTATTGTGCCTTTTGTATTGAATTCGGATGTAATTTCTGTGTTTCATCATCAATACGAAGGTCCAAGAGATACAGTAAACCTGATGTGATGCATCGGAATCTAAAACTGGACTCACAGGAAATGTTCAAATCATAGAAAGTTAGAGTGGCAGTCCTCTTGTACTTAAGTCGGCATTGTGACTTTTGTATTAAATTCGGATGAAATTTTTGTGTTTCATCGTCAATAAGAAGGTCCAAGTGATACAGTAAACCTTAAGTGATGCATCGGAATCTAAAACTGGACTCACTGGAGAGGTTCAAATCATAGAAAGTTAGAGTGTCAGTCCTCTTGTACTTAAGTCGGCATTGCGCATTTTGTATTAAATTCGGATGCAATTTCTGTGTTTTATCGTCAATAAGAAGGTCCAAGGCATGCAGTAATCCTCAAGTGAAGCATCGGAATCTAAATCTGGACTACCAGGAGAGGTTCAAATCTTAGAGAGTGTCAATCCTCTTGTACTGAAGTCGGCATTGTGCCTTTTGTATTAAATTTGGCTGAAATTTCTGTGTTTCATCGTCAATAAGAAGGTCCAAGGGATACAGTAAACCTGAAGTGAAGCATCGGAATCCAAAACTGGACTCACAGGAGGGGTTCAAATCGTAGAGCGTTAGAGTGCCAGTCCTCTTGTACTTAAGTCGGCATTGTGCCTTTTGTATTAAATTCGGATGCAATAATTATGTTTTTTCGTCAATAAGAAGGTCCAAGGGGTAAAGTAAACCTGAAGTGAAGCATCGGAATCCAAAACTGGACTCACAGGAGAGGTTAAAATCATTGAAAGTTAGTGTGTCAGTCCTCTTGTACTTAATTCGGCATTGTGCCTTTTGAATTAAATTTGGTTGCAATTTCTGTGTTTCATCGTCAATAAGAAGGTCCAAGGGATACAGTAAACTGGAAGTGAAGCATCGGAATCTAAAACTGGACTCACAGGAGAGGTTCAAATCATAGAGAGTTATAGTGTCAGTCCTCTTGTACTTAAGTCGGTATTGCGCCTTTTTTATTGAATTCAGATGTAATTTGTGTGTTTCATCATCAAAAAGAAGGTCCAAGAGATACAGTAAACCTGATGTGAGCATCGGAATCAAAAACTGGACTCACAGGGGAGGATCAAATCTTCGAAAGTTAAAGTGTCAGTCCTCTTCTACTTAAGTCTGCATTGTGCCTTTTGTATTAAATTCGGATGCAATTTCTGTGTTTCATCGTCAATAAGAAGGTTAAAGGGATACAGTAAACCTGAAGTGAAGCATCGGAATCTAAAACTGCACTCACAGGAGAGGTTCAAATCATAGAAAGTTAGAGTGTCAATACTCTTGTACTTCAGTCGGCATTGTGCCTTTTGTATTAAATTCGGATGCAATTTCTGTGTTTCATCGTCAATAAGAAGGTCCAAGGTATACACTAAACCTGAAGAGAAGCATCGGAATCTAAAACTGGACTCACAGGAGTGGATCAAATCATAGAGAGGTAAGTGTCAGTCCACTTGTACTTAAGTCTTTATTGTGCCTTTTGTATTGAATTCGGATAGAATTTCTGTGTTTCATCATCAATAAGAAGGTCCAAGGGATACAGTAAACCTGATGTGAAGCATCGGAATCTAAAACTAGACTCACAGGAGAGATTCACATCGTAGAAAGTTAGAGTGTCAGTCCTCTTGTAATTAAGTTCTCATTCTGCCTTTTGTATTAAATTCTGATGCAATTTCTGTGTTTCATCGTCAATAAGAAGGTCCAAGGAATACAGTAAACCTGAAGTGAAGCATCGGAATCTAAAACTGGACTCACGGGAGAGATTCAAATCATAGAGAGTTAGAGTGTCAGTCCTCTTGTACTTAAGTCGGCATTGTGCCTTTTGTATTAAATTCGGATGCAATTTCTGTGTGTCATCGTCAATAAGAAGGTCCAAGGGATACAGGAAACCTGAAGTGAAGCATCGGAATCTAAGACTGGACTTACAGGAGAGGTTCAAATCATAGAGTGTTGGAGTGTCAGTGCTCTTGTACTTAAGTCTGCCTTGTGAGTCTTTTTTTTAAATTCGGATGCAATTTCTCTGATTCATTGTCAATAAGAAGGTCCAAGGGATACAGTAAACCTGAAGTGAAGCATCGGAATCTTAAACTGGACTCACAGGAGTGGTTCAAATCATAGAAAGTTAGAGTGTCAGTCCTCTTCTACTTAAGTCGGCATTGTGCCGTTTGTATTAAATTCGGATGCAATTTCTGTGTTTCATCGTCAATAAGAAGGTCCAAGGGATACAGTAAACCTGAAATGAGCATCGGAATCTAAAACTGGACTCAAAGGAGCGGTTCAAACCATAGAGAGTTAGAGTGTCAGTCCTCTTGTACTTAAGTCAGCATTGTGCCTTTTGTATTAGATTTGGATGCAATTTCTGTGTTTCATCTTCAATAAGAAGGTCCAAGAGATACAGTAAACCTGAAGTGAAGCTTCGGAATCTGAAACTGGACTCACAAGAGAGGTTCAAATCATAGAAAGTTAGAGTGTCTGTCCTCTTGAACTTAAGTCGGCATTGTGCCTTTTGTATTAAATTCGGATGCATTTTCTGTGTTTCATCGTCAATAAGAAGGTCCAAGGGATACAGGAAACCTGAACTGAAGCATGGGAATCTAAGACTGGACTTAGAGGAGAGGTTCAAATCATCGAGAATTATAGTGTAGGTCCTCTTGTACTGAAGTTGGCATTGTGCCTTTTATATTAAATTCGGATGCAATTTCTGTGTTTCAACGTCAATAAGAAGGTCCACGGGATACAGTAAACCTGAAGTGAAGCATCGGAATCTAAAACTGGACTCACAGGGGAGGTTCAAATCATAGAAAGTTAGGGTGTCAGTCCTCTTGTACTTAAGTCGGCATTGTGCCTTTTGTATTAAATTTGGATGCAATTTCTGTATTTCATCTTCAATAAGAAGGTCCAAGGGATGCAGTAAACCTGAAGCGAAGCATCGGAATCTAAAACTGGACCCACAGGAGAGGTTCTAATCATAAATAGTTAGAGTGTCAGTCCTCTTGTACTAAAGTCGTCATTGTGCCTTTTGTATTAAATTTGGATGCAATTTCTGTGTTTCATCGTCAATAAGAAGGTCTAAGGGATACAGTACAACTGAAGTGACGCATCGGAATCTAAAACTGGACTCACAGGAAAGGTTCAAATCATAGAGAGTGAGAGTGCCAGTCCTGTTGAACTTAAGTCGGCATTGTGCCTTTTGTATTAATTTTGGATGCAATTTCTGTGTTTCATCGTCAGTAAGAAGGTCCAAGGGATACAGGAAACCTGAAGTGAAACATCGGAACCTAAGACTGGACTCACAGGAGTGGTTCAATCATAGTGACTTGGAGTGTCAGTCCTTTTGTACTTAAGTGGGCATTGTGCCTTTTGTATTAAATTCGGATGCAATTTCTGTGTTCCATCGTAAATAAGAAGGTCCAAGGGATACAGTAAACCTGAATTGAAGCATCGGAATCTAAAACTGGACTCACAGGAGAGGTTCAAATCATCGAAAGTTAGAGTGTCAGTCCTCTTGCACTTAAGTCGGCATTGTGCTTTTTGTATTAAATTTGGATGCAATTTCTGTGTTTCATCGTCAATAAGAAGGTCCAACGGATACAGTAAACCTGATGTGAAGCATCGGAATCTAAAACTGGACTCACAGGAAATGTTCAAATCATAGAAATTTAGAGTGGCAGTCCTCTTGTACTAAAGTCGTCATTGTGCCATTTGTATTAAATTTGGATGCAATTTCTGCGTTTCATCGTCAATAAGAAGGTCTAAGGGATACAGTACAACTGAAGTGACGCATCGGAATCTAAAACTGGACTCACAGGAAAGGTTCAAATCATAGAGAGTGAGAGTGTCAGTCCTGTTGAACTTAAGTCGGCATTGTGCCTTTTGTATTAATTTTGGATGCAATTTCTGTGTTTTATCGTCAGTAAGAAGGTCCAAGGGATACAGGAAACCTGAAGTGAAACATTGGAACCTAAGACTGGACTCACAGGAGAGGTTCAATCAAAGTGACTTGGAGTGTCAGTCCTCTTGTACTTAAGTGGGCATTGTGCCTTCTGTATTAAATTTGGATGGAATTTCTGTGTTTCATCGTAAATAAGAAGGTCCAAGGGGTACAGTAAACCCAAATTGAAGCATCGGAATCTAAAACTGGACTCACAGGAGAGGTTCAAATCATCGAAAGTTAGAGTGTCAGTCCTCTTGCACTTAAGTCGGCATTGTGCCTTTTGTATTAAATTTGGATGCAATTTCTGTGTTTCATCGTCAATAAGAAGGTCCAAGGGATACAGTAAACCTGAAGTGAAGCATCGGAATATAAAACTGGACGCACAGGAGAGGTTCAAATCATAGAGAGTTAGAGTGTCAGTCCTCTTGTACTTAGGTAGGTATTGTGCCTTTTGCATTGAATTCGGATGTAATTTCTGTGTTTCATCATCAATAAGAAGGTCCAAGAGATACAGTAAACCTGATGTGAAGCATCGGAATCTAAAACTGGACTCACAGGAAATGTTCAAATCATAGAAAGTTAGAGTGGCAGTCCTCTTGTACTTAAGTCGGCATTGTGACTTTTGTATTAAATTCGGATGAAATTTCTGTGTTTCATCGTCAATAAGAAGGTCCAAGTGATACAGTAAACCTTAAGTGATGCATCGGAATCTAAAACTGGACTCACTGGAGAGGTTCAAATCATATAAAGTTAGAGTGTCAGTCCTCTTGTACTTAAGTCGGCATTGCGCTTTTTGTATTAAATTCGGATGTAATTTCTGTGTTTTATCGTCAATAAGAAGGTCCAAGGCATGCAGTAAACCTAAAGTGAAGCATCGGAATCTAAATCTGGACTAACAGGAGAGGTTCAAATCTTAGAGAGTGTCAGTCCTCTTGTACTGAAGTCGGCATTGTGCCTTTTGTATTAAATTTGGCTGAAATTTCTGTGTTTCATCGTCAATAAGAAGGTCCAAGGGATACAGTAAACCTGAAGTGAAGCATCGGAATCTAAAACTGGACTCACAGGAGGGGTTCAAATCGTAGAGCGTTAGAGTGCCAGTCCTCTTGTACTTAAGTCGGCATTGTGCCTTTTGTATTAAATTCGGATGCAATAATTGTGTTTTTTCGTCAATAAGAAGGTCCAAGGGGTAAAGTAAACCTGAAGTGAAGCATCGGAATCCAAAACTGGACTCACAGGAGAGGTTAAAATCATTGAAAGTTAGTGTGTCAGTCCTCTTGTACTTAAGTCGGCATTGTGCCCTTTGAATTAAATTTGGATGCAATTTCTGTGTTTCATCGTCAATAAGAAGGTCCAAAGGATACAGTAAACCTGAAGTGAAGCATCGGAATCAAAAACTGAATTCACAGGAGAGGTTCAAATCATAGAGAGTTATAGTGTCAGTCCTCTTGTACTTAAGTCGGTATTGTGCCTTTTTTATTGAATTCAGATGTAATTTGTGTGTTTCATCATCAATAAGAAGGTCCAAGAGATACAGTAAACCTGATGTCAGCATCGGAATCAAAAACTGGACTCACAGGGGAGGTTCAAATCTTCGAAAGTTAGAGTGTCAGTCCTCTTGTACTTAAGTCGGCGTTGTGCCTTTTGTATTAAATTCGGATGCAATTTCAGTGTTTCATCGTCAATAAGAAGGTCCAAGGGATACAGTAAACCTGAAGTGAAGCATCGGAATCTAAAACTGGACTCACAGGAGAGGTTCAAATTATAGAAAGTTAGAGTGTCAGTCCTCTTGTACTTATGTCGGCATTGTGCCTTTTGCATTAAATTCGGATGCAATTTCTGTGTTTCATCGTTAATAAGAAAGTGCAAGGGATACAGTAAACCTGAAGTGAAGCATCGGAATCTAAAACTGGAATCAAAGGCGAGGTTCAAATCATAGAAAGTTAGAGTGTCAGTCCTCTTGTACTTAAGTCGGCATTGTGCCTTTTGTATTAAATTCGGATGTAATATCTATGTTTCATCGTCAATAAGAAGGTCCAAGGGATACAGTAAACCTGAAGTGAAGCATCGGAATCAAAAACTGGATTCACAGGAGAGGTTCAAATCATAGAAAGTTAGAGTGTCAGTCCTCTTGTACTTAAGTCGGCATTGTGCCTTTTGTATTAAATTCGGATGCATTTTCTGTGTTTCATCGTCAGTAAGAATGTCCAAGAGATACAGTAAACCTGAAGTGAAGCATCGGAATCTAAATCTGGACTCACAGGAGAGGCTCAAATCATAGAAAGATAGAATGTCAATCCTCTTGTACTTAAGTTAGCTTTGTGCCTTTTGTATTAAATTCGGATGCAATTTCTGTGTTTCATCGTCAATAAGAATGTCCACCGGGATACAGCAAACCTGAAGTGAAGCATCGGAATCAAAAACTGGACTCATAGGAGAGGTTCAAATCGTAGAAAGTTAGAGTGTCAGTCTTCTTGTACTTAAGTTGGCATTGTGCCTTTTGTATTAAATTCGGGTGCAATATCTGTGTTTCATCGTCAATAAGAAGGTCCAATGGATACACTATACCTGAAAAGAAGCATCGGAATCCAAAACTGGACTCACAGGAGACGTTCAAATCATAGAAAGTTAGAGTGTCAGTCCTCTTGTACTTAAGTCGGCATTGTGCCTTTTGTATTAAATTCGGATGCAATTTCTGTTTTTCATCGGCAATAAGAAGGTCCAAGGGATAAAGCAAACCTGAAGTGAAGCATCGGAATCTAAAACTGGACTTACAGGAGAGGTTCAAATCATAGAGAGTTAGAGTGTCAGTCCTCTTGTACTTAAGTCGGCTATGTGCCTTTTGTATTAAATTTGGATTCAATTTCTGTTATTCATCGTCAATAAGAAGGTCCAAGGGATACAGTAAACCTGAAGTGTAGCATCGGAATCTAAAACTGGACTAACAGGAGAGGTTCAAATCATAGAAAGTTAGAGTGTGAGTCCTCTTGTACTTAAGTCGGCATTGTGCCTTTTGTATTAAATTCGGATGCAATTTCTGTGTTTCGTCGTCAATAAGAAGGTCCAAGGCATACAGTAAACCTAAAGTGAAGCATCGGGCTCTAAATCTGGACTAACAGGAGAGGTTCAAATCTTAGAGGGTGTCAGTCCTCTTGTACTGAAGTCGGCATTGTGCCTTTTGTATTAAATTTGGATGCAATTTCTGTATTTCATCTTCAATAAGAAGGTCCAAGGGATGCAGTAAACCTGAAGCGAAGCATCGGAATCTAAAACTGGACCCACAGGAGAGGTTCTAATCATAAAAAGTTAGAGTGTCAGTCCTCTTGTACTAAAGTCGTCATTGTGCCTTTTGTATTAAATTTGGATGCAATTTCTGTGTTTCATCGTCAATAAGAAGGTCTAAGGGATACAGTACAACTGAAGTGACGCATCGGAATCTAAAACTGGACTCACAGGAAAGGTTCAAATCATAGAGAGTGAGAGTGTCAGTCCTGTTGAACTTAAGTCGGCATTGTGCCTTTTGTATTAATTTTGGATGCAATTTCTGTGTTTCATCGTCAGTAAGAAGGTCCAAGGGATACAGGAAACCTGAAGTGAAACATCGGAACCTAAGACAGGACTCACAGGAGTGGTTCAATCATAGTGACTTGGAGTGTCAGTCCTCTTGTACTTAAGTGGGCATTGTGCCTTTTGTATTAAATTCGGATGCAATTTCTGTGTTCCATCGTAAATAAGAAGGTCCAAGGGATACAGTAAACCTGAATTGAAGCATCGGAATCTAAAACTGGACTCACAGGAGAGGTTCAAATCATCGAAAGTTAGAGTGTCAGTCCTCTTGCACTTAAGTCGGCATTGTGCTTTTTGTATTAAATTTGGATGCAATTTCTGTGTTTCATCGTCAATAAGAAGGTCCAAGGGATACAGTAAACCTGATGTGAAGCATCGGAATCTAAAACTGGACTCACAGGAAATGTTCAAATCATAGAAATTTAGAGTGGCAGTCCTCTTGTACTAAAGTCGTCATTGTGCCATTTGTATTAAATTTGGATGCAATTTCTGCGTTTCATCGTCAATAAGAAGGTCTAAGGGATACAGTACAACTGAAGTGACGCATCGGAATCTAAAACTGGACTCACAGGAAAGGTTCAAATCATAGAGAGTGAGAGTGTCAGTCCTGTTGAACTTAAGTCGGCATTGTGCCTTTTGTATTAATTTTGGATGCAATTTCTGTGTTTTATCGTCAGTAAGAAGGTCCAAGGGATACAGGAAACCTGAAGTGAAACATTGGAACCTAAGACTGGACTCACAGGAGAGGTTCAATCAAAGTGACTTGGAGTGTCAGTCCTCTTGTACTTAAGTGGGCATTGTGCCTTCTGTATGAAAATCGGATGCAATTTCTGTGTTTCATCGTAAATAAGAAGGTCCAAGGGGTACAGTAAACCCAAATTGAAGCATCGGAATCTAAAACTGGACTCACAGGAGAGGTTCAAATCATCGAAAGTTAGAGTGTCAGTCCTCTTGCACTTAAGTCGGCATTGTGCCTTTTGTATTAAATTTGGATGCAATTTCTGTGTTTCATCGTCAATAAGAAGGTCCAAGGGATACAGTAAACCTGAAGTGAAGCATCGGAATATAAAACTGGACGCACAGGAGAGGTTCAAATCATAGAGAGTTAGAGTGTCAGTCCTCTTGTACTTAGGTAGGTATTGTGCCTTTTGCATTGAATTCGGATGTAATTTCTGTGTTTCATCATCAATAAGAAGGTCCAAGAGATACAGTAAACCTGATGTGAAGCATCGGAATCTAAAACTGGACTCACAGGAAATGTTCAAATCATAGAAAGTTAGAGTGGCAGTCCTCTTGTACTTAAGTCGGCATTGTGACTTTTGTATTAAATTCGGATGAAATTTCTGTGTTTCATCGTCAATAAGAAGGTCCAAGTGATACAGTAAACCTTAAGTGATGCATCGGAATCTAAAACTGGACTCACTGGAGAGGTTCAAATCATAGAAAGTTAGAGTGTCAGTCCTCTTGTACTTAAGTCGGCATTGCGCTTTTTGTATTAAATTCGGATGCAATTTCTGTGTTTTATCGTCAATAAGAAGGTCCAAGGCATGCAGTAAACCTAAAGTGAAGCATCGGAATCTAAATCTGGACTAACAGGAGAGGTTCAAATCTTAGAGAGTGTCAGTCCTCTTGTACTGAAGTCGGCATTGTGCCTTTTGTATTAAATTTGGCTGAAATTTCTGTGTTTCATCATTAATAAGAAGGTCCAAGGGATACAGTAAACCTGAAGTGAAGCATCGGAATCTAAAACTGGACTCACAGGAGGGGTTCAAATCGTAGAGCGTTAGAGTGCCAGTCCTCTTGTACTTAAGTCGGCATTGTGCCTTTTGTATTAAATTCGGATGCAATAATTGTGTTTTTTCGTCAATAAGAAGGTCCAAGGGGTAAAGTAAACCTGAAGTGAAGCATCGGAATCCAAAACTGGACTCACAGGAGAGGTTAAAATCATTGAAAGTTAGTGTGTCAGTCCTCTTGTACTTAAGTCGGCATTGTGCCCTTTGAATTAAATTTGGATGCAATTTCTGTGTTTCATCGTCAATAAGAAGGTCCAAGGGATACAGTAAACCTGAAGTGAAGCATCGGAATCAAAAACTGGATTCACAGGAGAGGTTCAAATCATAGAGAGTTATAGTGTCAGTCCTCTTGTACTTAAGTCGGTATTGTGCCTTTTTTATTGAATTCAGATGTAATTTGTGTGTTTCATCATCAATAAGAAGGTCCAAGAGATACAGTAAACCTGATGTGAGCATCGGAATCAAAAACTGGACTCACAGGGGAGGTTCAAATCTTCGAAAGTTAGAGTGTCAGTCCTCTTGTACTTAAGTCGGCATTGTGCCTTTTGTATTAAATTCGGATGCAATTTCAGTGTTTCATCGTCAATAAGAAGGTCCAAGGGATACAGTAAACCTGAAGTGAAGCATCGGAATCTAAAACTGGACTCACAGGAGAGGTTCAAATTATAGAAAGTTAGAGTGTCAGTCCTCTTGTACTTATGTCGGCATTGTGCCTTTTGCATTAAATTCGGATGCAATTTCTGTGTTTCATCGTTAATAAGAAAGTGCAAGGGATACAGTAAACCTGAAGTGAAGCATCGGAATCTAAAACTGGAATCAAAGGCGAGGTTCAAATCATAGAAAGTTAGAGTGTCAGTCCTCTTGTACTTAAGTCGGCATTGTGTCTTTTGTATTAAATTCGGATGCATTTTCTGTGTTTCATCGTCAGTAAGAATGTCCAAGAGATACAGTAAACCTGAAGTGAAGCATCGGAATCTAAATCTGGACTCACAGGAGAGGCTCAAATCATAGAAAGATAGAATGTCAATCCTCTTGTACTTAAGTTAGCTTTGTGCCTTTTGTATTAAATTCGGATGCAATTTCTGTGTTTCATCGTCAATAAGAATGTCCACCGGGATACAGCAAACCTGAAGTGAAGCATCGGAATCAAAAACTGGACTCATAGGAGAGGTTCAAATCGTAGAAAGTTAGAGTGTCAGTCTTCTTGTACTTAAGTTGGCATTGTGCCTTTTGTATTAAATTCGGGTGCAATATCTGTGTTTCATCGTCAATAAGAAGGTCCAATGGATACACTATACCTGAAAAGAAGCATCGGAATCCAAAACTGGACTCACAGGAGACGTTCAAATCATAGAAAGTTAGAGTGTCAGTCCTCTTGTACTTAAGTCGGCATTGTGCCTTTTGTATTAAATTCGGATGCAATTTCTGTTTTTCATCGGCAATAAGAAGGTCCAAGGGATAAAGCAAACCTGAAGTGAAGCATCGGAATCTAAAACTGGACTTACAGGAGAGGTTCAAATCATAGAGAGTTAGAGTGTCAGTCCTCTTGTACTTAAGTCGGCTATGTGCCTTTTGTATTAAATTTGGATTCAATTTCTGTTATTCATCGTCAATAAGAAGGTCCAAGGGATACAGTAAACCTGAAGTGTAGCATCGGAATCTAAAACTGGACTAACAGGAGAGGTTCAAATCATAGAAAGTTAGAGTGTGAGTCCTCTTGTACTTAAGTCGGCATTGTGCCTTTTGTATTAAATTCGGATGCAATTTCTGTGTTTCGTCGTCAATAAGAAGGTCCAAGGCATACAGTAAACCTAAAGTGAAGCATCGGGCTCTAAATCTGGACTAACAGGAGAGGTTCAAATCTTAGAGAGTGTCAGTCCTCTTGTACTGAAGTCGGCATTGTGCCTTTTGTATTAAATTTGGATGCAATTTCTGTGTTTCATCGTCAATAAGAAGGTCCAAGGGAATACAGTAAACATGAAGTGAAGCATCGGAATCTAAAACTGGACTCACAGGAGAGGTTCAAATCATAGAGAGTTATAGTGTCAGTCCTCTTGTACTTAAGTCGGCATTGTGCCTTTTGCATTAAATTCGGATGCAATTTTTGTGTTTCATCGTCAATAAGAAGGTCCAAGGCATAAAGTAAACCAAAAGTGAAGCATCGGAATCTAAATCTGGACTAACAGGAGAGGTTCAAATCTTAGAGAGTGTCAGTCCTCTTGTACTGAAGTCGGCATTGTGCCTTTTGTATTAAATTTGGATGCAATTTCTGTGTTTCATCGTCAATAAGATAGTCCAAGGGATACAGTAAACCTGAAGTGAAGCATCGGAATCTAAAACTGGACTCACAGGAGAGGTTCAAATCGTAGAGCGTTAGAGTGCCAGTCCTCTTGTACTTAAGTCGGCATTGTGCCTTTTGTATTAAATTCGGATGCAATAATTGTGTTTTTTCGTCAATAAGAAGGTCCAAGGGGTAAAGTAAACCTGAAGTGAAGTATCGGAATCCAAAACTGGACTCACAGGAGAGGTTAAAATCATTGAAAGTTAGTGTGTCAGTCCTCTTGTACTTAAGTCGGCATTGTGCCTTTTGTATTAAATTCGGATTCAATTTCTGTGTTTCATCGTCAATAAGAAGGTCTAAGGGATACAGTAAACCTGAAGTGAAGCATCTGAATCTTAAACTGGACCCACAGGAGTGGTTAAAATCATATAAAGTAAGAGTGTCAGTCCTCTTCTACTTAAGTCGGCATTGTGCCTTTTGTATTAAATTCGGATGCAATTTCTGTGTTTCATCGTCAATAAGAAGGTCCAAGGCATACTGGAAACCTGAAGTGAAGCATCGGAATCTAAAACTGGACTCACAGGAGAGGTTCAAATCATAGAAAGTTAGAGTGTAAGTCCTCTTGTAATTAAGTCGGCATTGTGCCTCTTGTATTAAATTCGGATGCAATTTCTGTGTTTCATCGTCAATAAGAAGGTCCAAGGGATACAGTAAACCTGATGTGAAGCATCGGAATCTAAAACTGGACTCACAGGAGATGTTCTAATCTTCTAAAGTTAGTGTCAGTCCTCTTGTACATAAGTCGGCATTGTGCCTTTTGTATTAAATTCGGATGCAATTTCTGTGTTTCATCGCCAATAAGAAGGTCCAAGGGATACAGTAAACCTGAAGTGAAGCATCGGAATATGAAACTGGACTCACAGGAGAGGCTCAAATCGTAGAGAGTTAGAATGTCATTCCTGTTGTACTTAAGTCGGCATTGTGCCTTTTGTGTTAAATTCGGATGCAATTTCTGTGTTTCATCGTCAATAAGAATGTCCAAGGGATACAGCAAACCTGAAGTGAAGCATCGTAATCTAAAACTGGACTCACAGGAGAGGTTCAAATCATAGAAAGTTAGAGTGTCAGTCATCTTGTACTTAAGTCGGCATTGTGCCTTTTGTATTAAATTCGGGTGAAATATCTGTGTTTCATCGTCAATAAGAATGTCCAATATACCTGAAGAGAAGCATCGGAATCTAAAACTGGACTCACAGGAGAGGTTCAAACCATAGAGAGTTAGAGTGTCAGTCCTCTTGTACTTAAGTCGGCATTGTGCCTTTTGTATTAAATTCGGATTCAATTTCTGCGTTTCATCGTCAATAAGAAGGTCTAAGTGATTCAGTAAACCTGAAGTGAAGCAGCTGAATCTTAAACTGGACCCACAGGAGTGGTTAAAATCATAGAAAGTAAGAGGGTCAGTCCTCTTCTACTTAAGTCGGCATTGTGCCTTTTGTATTAAATTCGGATGCAATTTCTGTGTTTCATCGTCAATAAGTAGGTCCAAGGCATACAGGAAACCTGAAGTGAAGCATCGGAATCTAAAACTGGACTCACAGGAGATGTTCTAATCTTCGAAAGTTAGAGTGTCAGTCCTCTTGTACTTAAATCGGCATTGTGCCCTTTGTATTAAATTCGGATGCAATTTCTGTGTTTCATCGCCAATAAGAAGGTCCAAGGGATACAGTAAACCGGAAGTGAAGCGTCGGAATATAAAACTGGACTCACAGGAGAGGTTCAAATCGTAGAGAGTTAGAATGTCATTCCAGTTGTACTTAAGTCGGCATTGTGCCTTTTGTGCTAAATTCGGATGCAATTTCTGTGTTTCATCGTCAATAAGAAGGTCCAAGGGGTACAGTAAAGCTGAAGTGAAGTATCGGAATTTAAGACTGGACTCACAGGAGCAGTTCAAATCATAGAGAGTCGGAGTGTCAGTCCTCTTGTACTTAAGTCGGCATTGTGGCTTTTGTATTAAATTCGGATGCAATTTCTATGTTTCGTCGTCAATAAGGAGGTCCAAGGTATACAGTAAACCTGAAGAGAAGCATCGGAATCTAAAACTGGACTCACAGGAGAGGTTCAAATCATAGAGAGTCAGAACGTCCGTCCTCTTGTACTTAAGTCGGCATAGTGCCTTTTGTATTAAATACGGATGCAATTTCTGTGTTTCATCGACAATAAGGAGGTCCAAGGGATACAGTAAACCTGAAGTGAAGCATCGGAATCTAAAACTGGACTCACAGGAGAGGTTCAAATCGTAGAGCGTTAGCGTGTCAGTCCTCTTGTACTTAAGTCGGCATTGTGCCTTTTGTATTAAATTCGGATGCAAGAATTGTGTTTTTTCGTCAATAACAAGGTCCAAGGGGTAAAGTAAACCAGAAGTGAAGCATCGGAATCTAAAACTGGACTCACAGGAGAGGTTAAAATCATTGAAAGTTAGAGTGTCAGACCTCTTGTACTTAAGTCGGCATTGTGCCTTTTGTATTAAATTTGGATGCAATTTCTGTGTTTCATCCTCAATAAGAAGGTCCAAGGGATACAGTAAACCTGAAGTGAAGCATCGGAATCTAATACTGGACTCACAGGAGAGGTTCAAATCATAGAGAGTTAGAGTGTCAGTCCTCTTGTACTTAAGTCGGTATTGTGCCTTTTGTATTGAATTCGGATGTAATTTGTGTGTTTCATCATCAATAAGAAGGTATAAGAGATACAGTAAACCTGAAGTGAAGCATCGGAATCTAAATCTGGACTCACAGGAGAGGTTCAAATCATAGAGAGTTAGAGTGTCAGTCCTCTTGTACGTAAGTCGGCATTGTGCCTTTTGTATTAAATTTGGATGCAATTTCTGTGTTTCATCTTCAATAAGAAGGTCCAAGGGATACAGTAAACCTGAAGTGAAGCACCGGAATCTAAAAGTGGACTCAGAAGAGAGGTTCAAATCATAGAAAGTTAGAGTGTCAGTCCTCTTGTACTTAAGTCGGCATTGTGCCTTTTGTATTAAATTCGGATGCAATTTCTGTGTTTCATCCTCAATAAGAAGGTCCAAGGGATACAGTAAACCTGAAGTGAAGCATCGGTATCTAAAACCGGACTCACAGGAGAGGTACAAATCATAGAGCGTTAGAGTGTCAGTCCTCATGTACTTAAGTCGGCATTGTGCCTTTTGTATTAAATTCGGATGCAATTTCTGTGTTTCATCGTCAATACGAAGGTCCAAGGGATACAGTAAACCTGAAGTGAAGCATCGGAATATAAAACTGGACTCACAGGAGAGGTTCAAATCGTAGAGAGTTAGAATGTCATTCCTGTTGTACTTAAGTCGGCATTGTGCCTTTTGTGTTAAATTCGGATGCAATTTCTGTGTTTCATCTTCAATAAGAAGGTCCAAGGGGTACAGTAAACCTGAAGTGAAGTATCGGAATTTAAAACTGGACTCATAGGAGCAGTTCAAATCATAGAGAGTCGGAGTGTCAGTCCTCTTGTACTTAAGTCGGCATTGTGCCTTTTGTATTAAATTCGGATGCAATTTCTATGTTTCATCGTCAATAAGGAGGTCCAAGGTATACAGTAAACCTGAAGTGAAGCATCGGAATCTAAAAGTGGACTCACGGGAGAGGTTCCAATCATAGAGAGTCAGAGCGTCAGTCCTCCTGTACTTAAGTCGGCATAGTGCCTTTTGTATTAAATTCGGATGCAATTTCTGTGTTTCATCGACAATAAGGAGGTCCAAGGGATACAGTAAACCTGAAGTGAAGCATCGGAATCTAAAACTGGACTCACAGGAGAGGTTCAAATCGTAGAGTGTTAGCGTGTTAGTCCTCTTGTACTTAAGTCGGCATTGTGCCTTTTGTATTAAATTCGGATGCAATAATTGTGTTTTTTCGTCAATAACAAGGGCCAAGGGGTAAAGTAAACCAGAAGTGAAGCATCGGAATCTAATACTGGACTCACAGGAGAGGTTCAAATCATAGAGAGTTAGAGTGTCAGTCCTCTTGTACTTAAGTCGGTATTGTGCCTTTTGTATTGAATTCGGATGTAATTTGTGTGTTTCATCATCAATAAGAAGGTCCAAGAGATACAGTAAACCTGATGTGAAGCATCGGAAACTAAAACTGGACTCACAGGAGAGGTTCAAATCTTCGAAAGTTAGAGTGTCAGTCCTTTTGTACTTAAGTCGGCATTGTGCCTTTTGTATTAAATTCGGATGCAATTTCTGTGTTTCATCCTCAATAAGAAGGTCCAAGGGATACAGTAAACCTGAAGTGAAGTATCGGAATTGAAAAATGGACTCACAGGAAACGTTCAAATCATAGAGAGTCAGAGTGTCAGTCCTCTTGTACTTATGTCGGCATAGTGCCTTTTGCATTAAATTTGGATGCAATTTCTGTGTTTCATCGTTAATAAGAAAGTGCAAGGGATACAGTAAACCTGAAGTGAAGCATCGGAATCTAAAACTGGACTCAAAGGCGAGGTTCAAATCATAGAAAGTTAGAGTGTCAGTCCTATTGTACTTAAGTCGGCATTGTGCCTTTTGTATTAAATTCGGATGCAATTTCTGTGTTTCATCGTCAATAAGAAGTTCCAAGGCATACAGTAAACCTTAAGTGAAGCATCGGAATCTAAAACTGGACTCACAGGAGAGGTTCAAATCATAGAAAGTTAGAGTGTCAGTCCTCGTGTACTTAAGTCGGCATTGTGCCTTTTGTATTAAATTCGGATGCAATTTCTGTGTTTCATCGTCAGTAAGAATGTCCAAGGGATACAGCAAACCTGAAGTGAAGCATCGGAATCAAAAACTGGACTCATAGGAGAGGTTCAAATCATAGAAAGTTAGAGTGTCAGTCTTCTTGTACTTAAGTTGGCATTGTGCCTTTTGTATTAAATTCGGGTGCAATATCTGTGTTTCATCGCCAATAAAAGGTCCAATGGATACACTATACCTGAAATTGAGCATCGGAATCTAAAACTGGACTCACAGGAGACATTCAAATCATAGAAAGTTAGAGTGTCAGTCCTCTTGTACTTAGGTCGGCATTGTGCCTTTTGTATTTAATTCGGATGCAATTTCTGTTTTTCATCGTCAAGAAGAAGGTCCAAGGGATGCAGCAAACCTGAAGTGAAGCATCGGAATCTAAAACTGGACTCACAGGAGAGGTTCAAATCATAGAGAGTTAGAGTGTCAGTCCTCTTGTACTTAAGTCGGCATTGTGCCTTTTGTATTAAATTTGGATTCAATTTCTGTGTTTCATCGTCAATAAAAAGGTCCAAGGGCTACAGTAAACCTGATGTGAAGCATCGAAATCTGAAACTGGACTCACAGGAGAGTTTCAAATCATAGAAAGTTAGAGTGTGAGTCCTCTTGTACTTAAGTCGGCATTGTGCCTTTTGTCTTAAATTCGGATGCTATTTCTGTGTTTCATCGCCAGTAGAAATGTCCAAGGGATACAGTAAACCTGAAGTGAAGCATCGAAATCTAAAACTAGACTCACAGGAGAAGCTCAAATCATAGAAAGATAGAGTGTCAGTCCTCTTAAACTTAAGTTAGCTTTGTGCCTTTTGTATTAAATTCGGATGCAAATTCTGTGTTTCATCGTCAATAAGAATGTCCAAGGGATACAGCAAACCTGAAGTGAAGCATCGTAATCTAAAACTGGACTCACAGGAGAGGTTCAAATCATAGAAAGTTAGAGTGTCAGTCATCTTGTACTTAAGTCGGCATTGTGCCTTTTGTATTAAATTCGGGTGAAATATCTGTGTTTCATCGTCAATAAGAATGTCCAATATACCTGAAGAGAAGCATCGGAATCTAAAACTGGACTCACAGGAGAGGTTCAAACCATAGAGAGTTAGAGTGTCAGTCCTCTTGTACTTAAGTCGGCATTGTGCCTTTTGTATTAAATTCGGATTCAATTTCTGCGTTTCATCGTCAATAAGAAGGTCTAAGTGATTCAGTAAACCTGAAGTGAAGCAGCTGAATCTTAAACTGGACCCACAGGAGTGGTTAAAATCATAGAAAGTAAGAGGGTCAGTCCTCTTCTACTTAAGTCGGCATTGTGCCTTTTGTATTAAATTCGGATGCAATTTCTGTGTTTCATCGTCAATAAGTAGGTCCAAGGCATACAGGAAACCTGAAGTGAAGCATCGGAATCTAAAACTGGACTCACAGGAGATGTTCTAATCTTCGAAAGTTAGAGTGTCAGTCCTCTTGTACTTAAATCGGCATTGTGCCCTTTGTATTAAATTCGGATGCAATTTCTGTGTTTCATCGCCAATAAGAAGGTCCAAGGGATACAGTAAACCGGAAGTGAAGCATCGGAATATAAAACTGGACTCACAGGACAGGTTCAAATCGTAGAGAGTTAGAATGTCATTCCAGTTGTACTTAAGTCGGCATTGTGCCTTTTGTGCTAAATTCGGATGCAATTTCTGTGTTTCATCGTCAATAAGAAGGTCCAAGGGGTACAGTAAAGCTGAAGTGAAGTATCGGAATTTAAAACTGGACTCACAGGAGCAGTTCAAATCATAGAGAGTCAGAGCGTCAGTCCTCTTGTACTTAAGTCGCCATAGTGCCTTTTGTATTAAATTCGGATGCAATTTCTGTGTTTCATCGACAATAAGGAGGTCCAAGGGATACAGTAAACCTGAAGTGAAGCATCGGAATTTAAAACTGGACTCACAGGAGAGGTTCAAATCGTAGAGCGTTAGCGTGTCAGTCCTCTTGTACTTAAGTCGGCATTGTGCCTTTTGTATTAAATTCGGATGCAATAATTGTGTTTTTTCGTCAATAACAAGGTCCAAGTGGTAAAGTAAACCAGAAGTGAAGCATCGGAATCTAAAACTGGACTCACAGGAGAGGTTAAAATCATTGAAAGTTAGAGTGTCAGACCTCTTGTACTTAAGTCGCCATTGTGCCTTTTGTATTAAATTTGGATGCAATTTCTGTGTTTCATCGTCAATAAGAAGGTCCAAGGGATACAGTAAACCTGAAGTGAAGCATCGGAATCTAATACTGGACTCACAGGAGAGGTTCAAATCATAGAGAGTTAGAGTGTCGGTCCTCTTGTACTTAAGTCGGTATTGTGCCTTTTGTGTTGAATTCGGATGTAATTTGTGTGTTTCATCATCAATAAGAAGGTCCAAGAGATACAGTAAACCTGATGTGAAGCATCGGAAACTAAAACTGGACTCACAGGAGAGGTTCAAATCATAGAAAGTTAGAGTGTCTGTCCTCTTGTACTTAAGTCGGCATTGTGCCTTTAGTATTAAATTCGGATGCAATTTCAGTGTTTCATCGTCAATAAGAAGGTCCAAGGGATACAGTAAACCTGAAGTGAAGCATCGGAATCTAAAACTGGACTCACAGGAGAGGTTCAAATTATAGAAAGTTAAAGTGTCAGTCCTCTTGTACTTATGTCGGCATAGTGCCTTTTGCATTAAATTTGGATGCAATTTCTGTGTTTCATCGTCAGTAAGAATGTCCAAGGGATACAGCAAATCTGAAGTGAAGCATCGGAATCAAAAACTGGACTCATAGGAGAGGTTCAAATCATAGGAAGTTAGAGTGTCAGTCTTCTTGTACTTAAGTTGGCAATGTGCCCATTTGTATTAAATTCGGGTGCAATATCTGTGTTTCATCGTCAATAAGAAGGTCCAATGGATACACTATCCCTGAAATGAAGCATCGTAATCTAAAACTGGACTCACTGGAGACGTTCAAATCATAGAAAGTTTGAGTGTCAGTCCTCTTGTACTTAGGTCGGCATTGTGCCTTTTGTATTAAATTCAGATGCAATTTCTATGTTTCATCGCCAGTAAGAATGTCCAAGGGATACAGTAAACCTGAAGTGAAGCATCGAAATCTAAAACTAGACTCACAGGAGAAGCTCAAATCATAGAAAGATAGAGTGTCAGTCCTCTTAAACTTAAGTCAGCTTTGTGCCTTTTGTATTAAATTCGGATGCAATTTCTGTGTTTCATCGTCCATAAGAATGTCCAAGGGATACAGCAAACCTTAAGTGAAGCAACGTAATCTAAAACTGGACTCACAGGAGAGGTTCAAATCATAGAAAGTTAGAGTGTCAGTCATCTTGTACTTAAGTCGGCATTGTGCCTTTTGTATTAAATTCGGGTGAAATATCTGTGTTTCATTGTCAATAAGAATGACAAATATCCCTGAAGAGAAGCATCGGAATCTAAAACTGGACTCACAGGAGAGGTTCAAATCATAGAGAGTTAGAGTGTCAGTCCTCTTGTACTTAAGTCGGCATTGTGCCTTTTGTATTAAATTCGGATTCAATATCTGTGATTCATCGTCAATAAGAAGGTCTAAGGGATACAGTAAACCTGAAGTGAAGCAGCTGAATCTTAAACTGGACTCACAGGAGAGGTTCAAATCATAGAAAGTTAGAGTGTCAGTCCTCTTGTAATTAAGTCGGCATTGTGCCTTTTGTATTAAATTCGGATGCAATTTCTGTGTTTCATCGTCAATAAGAAGGTCCAAGGCGTACAGTAAACCTGAAGTGAAGCATCGGAATCTAAAACTGGACTCACAGGAGGGGTCAAATCATAGAACGTTAGAGTGTCAGTCCTCTTGTACTTAAGTCGGCATTGTGCCTTTTGTATTAAATTCGGATGCAACTTCTCTGTTTCATCGTCAGTAAGAATGTCCAAGGGATACAGCAAACCTGAAGTGAAGCATCGGAATCAAAAACTGGACTCATAGGAGAGGTTCAAATCATAGAAAGTTAGAGTGTCAGTCTTCTTGTACGTAAGTTGGCATTGTGCCTTTTGTATTAAATTCGGGTGCAATATCTGTGTTTCATCGTCAATAAGAAAGTCC
The DNA here is from genome assembly GCF_021461395.2 of Schistocerca americana. Taxonomy (NCBI): domain Eukaryota; kingdom Metazoa; phylum Arthropoda; class Insecta; order Orthoptera; family Acrididae; genus Schistocerca; species Schistocerca americana. The sequence continues at coordinate 546,355,056 of NC_060124.1, read as the reverse complement.
AATGGATACACTATACCTGAAATGAAGCATCGGATCTAAAACTGGACTCACAGGAGACTTTCAAATCATAGAAAGTTAGAGTGTCAGTCCTCTTGGACTTAAGTCGGCATTGTGCCTTTTGTATTAAATTCGGATGCAATTTCTGTTTTTCATCGTCAATAAGAAGGTCCAAGGAATGCAGCAAACCTGAAGTGAAGCATCGGAATCTAAAACTGGACTCACAGGAGAGGTTCAAATCATAGTGAGTAAGAGTGTCAGTCCTCTTGTACTTAAGTCGGCATTGTGCCTCTTGTATTAAATTTGGATTCAATTTCTGTGTTTCATCGTCAATAAGAAGGTCCAAGGGATACAGTAAACCTGAAGTGAAGCATCGGAATCTAAAACTGGACTCACAGGAGAGGTTCAAATCATAGAAAGTTAGAGTGTGAGTCCTCTTGTACTTAAGTCGGCATTGTGCCTTTTGTATTAAATTCGGATGCAATTTCTGTGTTTCATCGCCAGTAAGAATGTCCAAGGGATACAGTAAACCTGAAGTGAAACATCGAAATCTAAAACTAGACTCACAGGAGAAGCTCAAATCATAGAAAGATAGAGTGTCAGTCCTCTTAAACTTAAGTCAGCTTTGTGCCTTTTGTATTAAATTCGGATGCAATTTCTGTGTTTCATCGTCAATAAGAATGTCCAAGGGATACAGCAAACCTGAAGTGAAGCATCGTAATCTAAACCTGGACTCACAGGAGAGGTTCAAATCATAGAAAGTTAGAGTGTCAGTCATCTTGTACTTAAGTCGGCTTTGTGCCTTTTGTATTAAATTCGGGTGCAATATCTGTGTTTCATCGTCAATAAGAATGTCCAATATACCTGAAGAGAAGCATCGGAATATAAAACTGGACTCACAGGAGAGGTTCAAATCATAGAGAGTTAGAGTGTCAGTCCTCTTGTACTTAAGTCGGCATTGTGCCTTTTGTATTAAATTCGGATTCAATATCTGTGATTCATCGTCAATAAGAAGGTCTAAGGGATACAGTAAACCTGAAGTGAAGCAGCTGAATCTTAAACTGGACCCACAGGAGTGGTTAAAATCATAGAAAGTAAGAGTGTCAGTCGTCTTCTACTTAAGTCATCATTGTGCCTCTTGTATTATATTCGGATGCAATTTCTGTGTTTCATCGTCAATAAGTAGGTCCAAGGCATACAGGAAACCTGATGTGAAGCATCGGAATCTAAAACTGGACTCACAGGAGAGGTTTAAATCATAGAAAGTTAGAGTGTCAGTCCTCTTGTACTTAAGTCGGCATTGTGCCTTTTGTATTAATTTAGGATGCAATTTCTGTGTTTCATCTTCAATAAGAAGGTCCAAGGGATACAGTAAACCTGAAGTGAAGCATCGGAATCTAAAACTGGACTCAGACGAGAGGTTCCAATCATAGAAAGTTAGAGTGTCAGTCCACTTGTACTTATGTCGGCATTGTGCTTTATGTATTAAATTTGGATGCAATTTCTGTGTTTCATCGTCAATAAGAAGGTCTAGGGGATACAGTAAACCTGAAGTGAAGCATCGGAATCTAAAACTGGACTCACAGGAGCAGTTCAAATCATAGAGAGTTAGAGTGTCAGTCGTCTTGTACCTAAGTCGGCATTGAGCCCTTTGTATTACATTCGGATGCAATTTCTGTGTTTCATCCTCAATAAGAAGGTCCAAGGGATACAGTAAACCTGAAGTGAAGCATCGGTATCTAAAAAAGGACTCACAGGAGAAGTTCAAATCATAGAGCGTCAGAGTGTCAGTCCTCATGTACTTAAGTCGGCATTGTGCCTTTTGTATTAAATTCGGATGCAATTTCTGTGGTTCATCGTCAATAAGAAGGTCCAAGGGATACAGTACACCTGATGTGAAGCATCGGAATCTAAAACTGGACTCACAGGAGATGTTCTAATCTTCGAAAGTTAGAGTGTCAGTCCTCTTGTACTTAAGTCGGCATTGTGCCTTTTGTATTAAATTCGGATGCAATTTCTGTGTTTCATCGCCAATAAGAAGGTCCAAGGAATACAGTAAACCTGAAGTGAAGCATTGGAATATAAAACTGGACTCACAGGAGAGGTTCAAATCGTAGAGAGTTAGAATGTCATTCCTGTTGTACTTAAGTCGGCATTGTGCCTTTTGTGTTAAATTCGGATGCAATTTCTGTGTTTTGTCGTCAATAAGAAGGTCCAAGGGGTACAGTAAACCTGAAGTGAAGTATCGGAATTTAAAACTGGACTCACAGGAGCAGTTCAAATCATAGAGAGTCGGAGTGTCAGCCCTCTTGTACTTAAGTCGGCATTGTGCCTTTTGTATTAAATTCGGATGCAATTTCTATGTTTCATCGTCAATAAGGAGGTCCAAGGTATACAGTAAACCTGAAGTGAAGCATCGGAATCTAAAACTGGACTCACAGGAGAGGTTCAAATCATAGAGAGTCAGCGCGTCAGTCCTCTTGTACTTAAGTCGGCATAGTGCCTTTCGTATTAAATTCGGATGCAATTTCTGTGTTTCATCGACAATAATGAGATCCAAGGAATACAGTGGACCTGAAGTGAAGCATCGGAATCTAAAACTGGACTCACAGGAGAGGTTCAAATCGTAGAGCGTTAGCGTGTCAGTCCTCTTGCACTTAAGTCGGCATTGTGCCTTTTGTATTAAATTCGGATGCAATAATTGTGTTATTTCGTCAATAACAAGGTCCAAGGGGTAAACTAAACAAGAAGTGAAGCATCGGAATCTAAAACTGGACTCACAGGAGAGGTTAAAATCATTGAAAGTTAGAGTGTCAGTCCTCTTGTACTTAAGTCGGCATTGTGCCTTTTGTATTAAATTTGGATGCAATATCTTTGTTTCATCGTCAATAAGAAGGTCCAAGGGATACAGTAAACCTGAAGTGAAGCATCGGAATCTAATACTGGACTCACAGGAGATGTTCAAATCATAGAGAGTTAGAGCGTCAGTCCTCTTGTACTTAAGTCGGTATTGTGCCTTTTGTATTGAATTCGGATGTAATTTGTGTGTTTCATCATCAATAAGAAGGTCCACGAGATACAGTAAACCTGATGTGAAGCATCGGAATTTAAAACTGGACTCACAGGAGAGGTTCACATCTTCGAAAGTTAGAGTGTCAGTCCTCTTGTACTTAAGTCGGCATTGTGCCTTTTGTATTAAATTCGGATGCAATTTCTGTGTTTCACCGGCAATAAGAAGGTCCAAGGGATACAGTAAACCTGAAGTGAAGCATCGGAATATAAAACTGGACTCACAGGAGAGGTTCAAATCGTAGAGAGTTAGAATGTAATTCCTGATGTACTTAAGTCGGCATTGGGCTTTTTGTGTTAAATTCGGATGCAATTTCTGTGTTTCATCGTCAATAAGAAGGTCCAAGGGGTAAAGTAAACCTGAAGTGAAGCAACGGAATCTAAAACTGAACTCACAGGAGACGTTAAAATCATTGAAAGTTAGAGTGTCAGTCCTCTTGTACTAAGGTCGGCATTGTGCCTTTTGTATTAAATTCGTATGCATTTTCGGTGTTTCATCGTCAATCAGAAGGTCCAAGGGATACAGTAAACCTGAAGTGAGGCATCGGAATATAAAACTGGACTCACAGCAGAGATTCAAATCATAGAAAGTTAGTGATTCTGTCCTCTTGTACTTAAGTCGGCATTGTGCCTTTAGTATTCAATTCAGTTGCAATTTCAGTGTTTCATCGTCAATAAGAAGGTCCAACGGATACAGTAAACCTGAAGTGAAGCATCGGAATCTAAAACTGGACTCACGGGAGAGGTTGAAATCATAGAAAGTTAGAGTGTCAGTCCTCTTGTACTTATGTCGGCATTGTGCCTTTTGCATTAAATTCGGATGCAATTTCTTTGTTTCATCGTTAATAAGAAAGTGCAAGGGATACAGTAAACCTGAAGTGAAGCATCAGAATCTAAAACTGGACTCAAAGGCGAGGTTCAAATCGTAGAAAGTCAGTGTGTCAGTCCTCTTGTACTTATGCCGGCATTGTGCCTTTTGTATTATATTCGGATGCAATATCTGTGTTTCATCCTCAATAAGAAGGTCCAAGGTATACAGTAAACCTGAAGTGCAGCATCGGAATATAAAACTGGACTCACAGGAGAGGTTCAAATCGTAGAGAGTTAGAATGTCATTCCTGTTGTACTTAAGTGGGCATTGTGCCTTTTGTGTTAAATTCGGATGCAATATCTGTGTTTCATCGTCAATAAGATGGTCCAAGGGGTACAGTAAACCTGAAGTGTAGTATCGGAATTTAAAACTGGACTCACAGGAGAGGTTCAAATCATAGAGAGTCAGAGTGTCAGTCCTCCTGTACTTAAGTCGGCATTGTGCCTTTTGTATTAAATTCGGATTCAATTTTTGTGTTTCATCGTCAATAAGATGGTCCAAGGGATACAGTAAACCTGATGTGAAGCATCGGAATCTAAAACTGGACTCACAGGAGATGTTCAAATCTTCGAAAGTTAGAGTGTCAGTCCACTTGTACTTAAGTCGTCATTGTGCCTTTTGTATTAAATTCTAATGCAATAATTGTGTTTTTTCGTCAATAAGAAGGTCCAAGGGGTAAAGTAAACCTGAAGTGAAGCATCGGAATCTAATACTGGACTCACAGGAGATGTTCAAATCATAGAGAGTTAGAGCGTCAGTCCTCTTGTACTTAAGTCGGTATTGTGCCTTTTGTATTGAATTCGGATGTAATTTGTGTGTTTCATCATCAATAAGAAGGTCCACGAGATACAGTAAACCTGATGTGAAGCATCGGAATTTAAAACTGGACACACAGGAGAGGTTCATATCTTCGAAAGTTAGAGTGTCAGTCCTCTTGTACTTAAGTCGGCATTGTGCCTTTTGTATTAAATTCGGATGCAATTTCTGTGTTTCACCGGCAATAAGAAGGTCCAAGGGATACAGTAAACCTGAAGTGAAGCATCGGAATATAAAACTGGACTCACAGGAGAGGTTCAAATCGTAGAGAGTTAGAATGTAATTCCTGATGTACTTAAGTCGGCATTGGGCTTTTTGTGTTAAATTCGGATGCAATTTCTGTGTTTCATCGTCAATAAGAAGGTCCAAGGGGTAAAGTAAACCTGAAGTGAAGCAACGGAATCTAAAACTGAACTCACAGGAGACGTTAAAATCATTGAAAGTTAGAGTGTCAGTCCTCTTGTACTAAGGTCGGCATTGTGCCTTTTGTATTAAATTCGTATGCATTTTCGGTGTTTCATCGTCAATCAGAAGGTCCAAGGAATACAGTAAACCTGAAGTGAGGCATCGGAATATAAAACTGGACTCACAGCAGAGATTCAAATCATAGAAAGTTAGTGTGTCTGTCCTCTTGTACTTAAGTCGGCATTGTGCCTTTTGTATTCAATTCAGTTGCAATTTCAGTGTTTCATCGTCAATAAGAAGGTCCAACGGATACAGTAAACCTGAAGTGAAGCATCGGAATCTAAAACTGGACTCACGGGAGAGGTTGAAATCATAGAAAGTTAGAGTGTCAGTCCTCTTGTACTTATGTCGGCATTGTGCCTTTTGCATTAAATTCGGATGCAATTTCTTTGTTTCATCGTTAATAAGAAAGTGCAAGGGATACAGTAAACCTGAAGTGAAGCATCAGAATCTAAAACTGGACTCAAAGGCGAGGTTCAAATCGTAGAAAGTCAGTGTGTCAGTCCTCTTGTACTTATGCCGGCATTGTGCCTTTTGTATTATATTCGGATGCAATTTCTGTGTTTCATCCTCAATAAGAAGGTCCAAGGTATACAGTAAACCTGAAGTGCAGCATCGGAATATAAAACTGGACTCACAGGAGAGGTTCAAATCGTAGAGAGTTAGAATGTCATTCCTGTTGTACTTACGTGGGCATTGTGCCTTTTGTGTTAAATTCGGATGCAATATCTGTGTTTCATCGTCAATAAGATGGTCCAAGGGGTACAGTAAACCTGAAGTGTAGTATCGGAATTTAAAACTGGACTCACTGGAGAGGTTCAAATCATAGATAGTCAGAGTGTCAGTCCTCCTGTACTTAAGTCGGCATTGTGCCTTTTGTATTAAATTCGGATTCAATTTTTGTGTTTCATCGTCAATAAGATGGTCCAAGGGATACAGTAAACCTGATGTGAAGCATCGGAATCTAAAACTGGACTCACAGGAGATGTTCAAATCTTCGAAAGTTAGAGTGTCAGTCCACTTGTACTTAAGTCGTCATTGTGCCTTTTGTATTAAATTCTAATGCAATAATTGTGTTTTTTCGTCAATAAGAAGGTCCAAGGGGTAAAGTAAACCTGAAGTGAAGCATCGGAATATAAAACTGGACTCACAGGAGAGGTTCAAATCGTAGAGAGTTAGAATGTCATTCCTGTTGCACTTAAGTCGGCTTTGTGTCTTTTGTGTTAAATTCGGATGCAATTTCTGTGTTTCATCGTCAATAAGAAGGTCCAAGGGATACAGTAAACCTGAAGTGAAGTATCGGAATTGAAAAATGGACTCACAGGAAAGGTTCAAATCATAGAGAGTCAGAGTGTCAGTCCTCTTGTACTTAAGTCGGCATTGTGCCTTTTGTATTAAATTCGGATGCAATTTCTGTGTTTCATCGTCAATAAGAAGGTCCAAGGGATACAGTAAACCTGAAGTGAAGCATCGGAATATAAAACTGGACTCACAGCAGAGATTCAAATCATAGAAAGTTAGAGTGTCTGTCCTCTTGTACTTAAGTCGGCATTGTGCCTTTAGTATTAAATTCGGATGCAATTTCAGTGTTTCATCGTCAATAAGAAGGTCCAAGGGATACAGTAAACCTGAAGTGAAGCATCGGAATCTAAAACTGGACTCACAGGAGAGGTTCAAATTATAGAAAGTTAGAGTGTCAGTCCTCTTGTACTTATGTCGGCATAGTGCCTATTGCATTAAATTTGGATGCAATTTCTGTGATTCATCGTTAATAAGAAAGTGCAAGGGATACAGTAAACCTGAAGTGAAGCATCGGAATCTAAAACTGGACTCAAAGGCGAGGTTCAAATCATAGGATGTTAGAGTGTCAGTCCTATTGTACTTAAGTCGGCATTGTGCCTTTTGTATTAAATTCGGATGCAATTTCTGTGTTTCATCGTCAATAAGAAGTTCCAAGGGATACAGTAAACCTTAAGTGAAGCATCGGAATCTAAAACTGGACTCACAGGAAAGGTTCAAATCATAGAAAGTTAGAGTGTCAGTCTTCTTGTACTTAAGTTGGCAATGTGCCCATTTGTATTAAATTCGGGTGCAATATCTGTGTTTCATCGTCAATAAGAAGGTCCAATGGATACACTATACCTGAAATGAAGCATCGGAATCTAAAACTGGACTCACAGGAGTCGTTCAAATCATAGAAAGTTAGAGTGTCTGTCCTCTTGTACTTAGGTCGGAATTGTGCCTTTTGTATTAATTTCGGATGCAATTTCTGTTTTGCATCGTCAATAAGAAGGTCCAAGGGATGCAGCAAACCTTGAAGTGAAGCATCGGAATCTAAAACTGGACTCACAGGAGAGGTTCAAATCATAGAGAGTTAGAGTGTTAGTCCTCTTGTACTTAAGTCGGCATTGTGCCTTTTGTATTAAATTTGGATTCAATTTCTGTGTTTCATCGTCAATAAGAAGGTCCAAGGGATACAGTAAACCTGAAGTGAAGCATCGGAATCTGAAACTGGACTCACAGGAGAGTTTCAAATCATAGAAAGTTAGAGTGTGAGTCCTCTTGTACTTAAGTCGGCATTGTGCCTTTTGTATTAAATTCAGATGCAATTTCTATGTTTCATCGCCAGTAAGAATGTCCAAGGGATACAGTAAACCTGAAGTGAAGCATCGAAATCTAAAACTAGACTCACAGGAGAAGCTCAAATCATAGAAAGATAGAGTGTCAGTCCTCTTAAACTTAAGTCAGCTTTGTGCCTTTTGTTTTAAATTCGGATGCAATTTCTGTGTTTCATCGTCCATAAGAATGTTCAAGGGATACAGCAAACCTGAAGTGAAGCATCGTAATCTAAAACTGGACTCACAGGAGAGGTTCAAATCATAGAAAGTTAGAGTGTCAGTCATCTTGTACTTAAGTCGGCATTGTGCCTTTTGTATTAAATTCGGGTGAAATATCTGTGATTCATCTTTAATAAGAATGTCCAATATACCTGAAGAGAAGCATCGGAATCTAAAACTGGACTCACAGGAGAGGTTCAAACCATAGGGAGTTAGAGTGTCAGTCCTCTTGTACTTAAGTCGGCATTGTGCCTTTTGTATTAAATTCGGATTCAATTTCTGTGTTTCATCGACAATAAGAAGGTCTAAGTGATACAGTAAACCTGAAGTGAAGCAGCTGAATCTTAAACTGGACCCACAGGAGTGGTTAAAATCATAGAGAGTAAGAGGGTCAGTCCTCTTCTACTTAAGTCGGCCTTGTGCCTTTTGTATTAAATTCGGATGCAATTTCTGTGTTTCATCGTCAATAAGTATGTCCAAGGCATACAGGAAACCTGAAGTGAAGCATCGGAATCTAAAACTGGACTCACAGGAGAGGTTCAAATCATAAAAAGTTATAGTGTCAGTCCTCTTGTAATTAAGTCGGCATTGTGCCTTTTGTATTAAATTCGGATGCAATTTCTGTGTTTCATCGTCAATAAGAAGGTCCAAGGCGTACAGTAAACCTGAAGTGAAGCATCGGAATCTAAAACTGGACTCACAGGGGGGGGGGGGGGGGGTCAAATCATAGAAAGTTAGAGTGTCAGTCCTCTTGTACTTAAGTCGGCATTGTGCCTTTTGTATTAAATTCGGATGCAACTTCTCTGTTTCATCGTCAGTAAGAATGTCCAAGGGATACAGCAAACCTGAAGTGAAGCATCGGAATCAAAAACTGGACTCATAGGAGAGGTTCAAATCATAGAAATTTAGAGTGTCAGTATTCTTGTACTTAAGTTGGCATTGTGCCTTTTGTATTAAATTCGGGTGCAATATCTGTGTTTCATCGTCAATAAGAAGGTCCAATGGATACACTATACCTGAAATGAAGCATCGGAATCTAAAACTGGACTCACAGGAGACGTTCAAATCATAGAAAGTTAGAGTGTCAGTCCTCTTGTACTTAAGTCGGCATTGTGCCTTTTGTATGAAATTCGGATGCAATTTCTGTTTTTCATCGTCAATAAGAAGGTCCAAGGGATGCAGCAAACCTGAAGTGAAGCATCGGAATCTAAAACTGGACTCACAGGAGAGGTTCAAATCATAGAGAGTAAGAGTGTCAGTCCTCTTGTACTTAAGTCGGCATTGTGCCTTTTGTATTAAATTCGGATGCAATTTCTGTGTTTCATCGCCAGTAAGAATGTCCAAGGGATACAGTAAACCTGAAGTGAAGCATCGAAATCTAAAACTAGACTCACAGGAGAAGCTCAAATCATAGAAAGATAGAGTGTCAGTCCTCTTAAACTTAAGTCAGTTTTGTGCCTTTTGTATTAAATTCGGATGCAATTTCTGTGTTTCATCGTCAATAAGAATGTCCAAGGGATACAGCAAACCTGAAGTGAAGCATCGTAATCTAAACCTGGACTCACAGGAGAGGTTCAAATCATAGAAAGTTAGAGTGTCAGTCATCTTGTACTTAAGTCGGCATTGTGCCTTTTGTATTAAATTCGGGTGCAATATCTGTGTTTCATCGTCAATAAGAATGTCCAATATACCTGAAGAGAAGCATCGGAATCTAAAACTGGACTCACAGGAGAGGTTCAAGTCATAGAGAGTTAGAGTGTCAGTCCTCTTGTACTTAAGTCGGCATTGTGCCTTTTGTATTAAATTCGGATTCAATATCTGTGTTTCATCGTCAATAAGAAGGTCTAAGGGATACAGTAAACCTGAAGTGAAGCAGCTGAATCTTAAACTGGACCCACAGGAGTGGTTAAAATCATAGAAAGTAAGAGTGTCAGTCCTCTTCTACTTAAGTCGGCATTGTGCCTTTTGTATTAAATTCGGATGCAATTTCTGTGTTTCATCGTCAATAAGTAGGTCCAAGGCATACAGGAAACCTGATGTGAAGCATCGGAATCTAAAACTGGACTCACAGGAGATGTTCTAATCTTCGAAAGTTAGAGTGTCAGTCCTCTTGTACTTAAGTCGCCATTGTGACTTTTGTATTAAATTCGGATGCAATTTCTGTGTTTCATCGCCAATAAGAAGGTCCAAGGGATACAGTAAACCTGAAGTGAAGCATCGGAATATAAAACTGGACTCACAGGAGAGGTTCAAATCGTAGAGAGTTAGAATGTCATTCCTGTTGTACTTAAGTCGGCATTGTGCCTTTTGTGTTAAATTCGGAAGCAATTTCTGTGTTTCATCGTCAATAAGAAGGTCCAAGGGGTACAGTAAACCTGAAGTGAAGTATCGGAATTTAAAACTGGACTCACAGGAGCAGTTCAAATCATAGAAAGTTAGAGTGTGTGTCCTCTTGTACTTAAGTCGGCATTGTGCCTTTTGTATTAAATTCAGATGCAATTTCTATGTTTCATCGCCAGTAAGAATGTCCAAGGGATACAGTAAACCTGAATTGAAGCATCGAAATCTAAAACTAGACTCACAGGAGAAGCTCAAATCATAGAAAGATAGAGTGTCAGTCCTCTTAAACTTAAGTCAGCTTTGTGCCTTTTGTTTTAAATTCGGATGCAATTTCTGTGTTTCATCGTCCATAAGAATGTCCAAGGGATACAGCAAACCTGAAGTGAAGCATATGAATCTAAAACTGGACTCACAGGAGAGGTTCAAATCATAGAAAGTTAGAGTGTCAGTCATCTTGTACTTAAGTCGGCATTGTGCCTTTTGTATTAAATTCGGGTGAAGTATCTGTGATTCATCGTCAATAAGAATGTCCAATATACCTGAAGAGAAGCATCGGAATCTAAAACTGGACTCACAGGAGAGGTTCAAACCATAGGGAGTTAGAGTGTCAGTCCTCTTGTACTTAAGTCGGCATTGTGACTTTTGTATTAAATTCGGATGCAATTTCTATGTTTCATCGTCAATAAGGAGGTCCAAGGTATACAGTAAACCTGAAGTGAAGCATCGGAATCTAAAACTGGACTCACAGGAGAGGTTCAAATCATAGAGAGTCAGAGCGTCAGTCCTCTTGTACTTAAGTCGGCATAGTGCCTTTCGTATTAAATTCGGATGCAATTTCTGTGTTTCATCGACAATAATGAGGTCCAAGGAATACAGTGAACCTGAAGTGATGCATCGGAATCTAAAACTGGACTCACAGGAGAGGTTCAAATCGTAGAGCGTTAGCGTGTCAGTCCTCTTGCACTTAAGTCGGCATTGTGCCTTTTGTATTAAATTCGGATGCAATAATTGTGTTTTTTCGTCAATAACAAGGTCCAAGGGGTAAACTAAACAAGAAGTGAAGCATCGGAATCTAAAACTGGACTCACAGGAGAGGTTAAAATCATTGAAAGTTAGAGTGTCAGTCCTCTTGTACTTAAGTCGGCATTGTGCCTTTTGTATTAAATTTGTATGCAATATCTTTGTTTCATCGTCAATAAGAAGGTCCAAGGGATACAGTAAACCTGAAGTGAAGCATCGGAATCTAATACTGGACTCACAGGAGATGTTCAAATCATAGAGAGTTAGAGCGTCAGTCCTCTTGCACTTAAGTCGGTATTGTGCCTTTTGTATTGAATTCGGATGCAATTGCTGTGTTTCATCGTCAATAAGAAGGTCCAAGGGATACAGTAAACCTGAAGTGAAGCATCGGAATCTAAAACTGGACTCACAGCAGAGATTCAAATCATTGAAAGTTAGAGTGTCTGTCCTCTTGTACCTAAGTCGGCATTGTGCCTTTAGTATTAAATTCGCATTCAATTTCAGTGTTTCATCGTTAATTAGAAGGTCCAAGGGATACAGTAAACCTGAAGTGAAGCATCGGAATATAAAACTGGACTCACAGGAGAGGTTCAAATCGTAGAGAGTTAGAATGTAATTCCTGATGTACTTAAGTCGGCATTGGGCTTTTTGTGTTAAATTCGGATGCAATTTCTGTGTTTCATCGTCAATAAGAAGGTCCAAGGGGTAAAGTAAACCTGAAGTGAAGCAACGGAATCTAAAACTGGACTCACAGGAGACGTTAAAATCATTGAAAGTTAGAGTGTCAGTCCTCTTGTACTTAAGTCGGCATTGTGCCTTTTGTATTAAATTCGTATGCATTTTCGGTGTTTCATCGTCAATAAGAAGGTCCAAGGGATACAGTAAACCTGAAGTGAGGCATCGGAATATAAAACTGGACTCACAGCAGAGATTCAAATCATAGAAAGTTAGTGTGTCTGTCCTCTTGTTTTTAAGTCGGCATTGTGCCTTTAGTATTCAATTCAGTTGCAATTTCAGTGCTTCATCGTCAATAAGAAGGTCCAACGGATACAGTAAACCTGAAGTGAAGCATCGGACTCTAAAACTGGACTCACAGGAGAGGTTGAAATCATAGAAAGTTAGAGTGTCAGTCCTCTTGTACTTATGTCGGCATTGTGCCTTTTGCATTAAATTCGGATGCAATTTCTTTGTTTCATCGTTAATAAGAAAGTGCAAGGGATACAGTAAACCTGAAGTGAAGCATCTGAATCTAAAACTGGACTCAAAGGCGAGGTTCAAATCGTAGAAAGTCAGAGTGTCAGTCCTCTTGTACTTAAGTCGACACTGTGCCTTTTGTATTAAATTCGAATGCAATTGCTGTGTTTCATCGTCAATAAGAAGGTCCAAGGGATACAGTAAACCTGAAGTGAAGCATCGGAATCTAAAACTGGACTCACAGCAGAGATTCAAATCATTGAAAGTTAGAGTGTCTGTCCTCTTGTACCTAAGTCGGCATTGTGCCTTTAGTATTAAATTCGCATTCAATTTCAGTGTTTCATCCTCAATAAGAAGGTCCAAGGTATACAGTAAACCTGAAGTGCAGCATCGGAATATAAAACTGGACTCACAGGAGAGGTTCAAATCGTAGAGAGTTAGAATGTCATTCCTGTTGTACTTAAGTCGGCATTGTGCCTTTTGTGTTAAATTCGGATGCAATTTCTGTGTTTCATCGTCAATAAGATGGTCCAAGGGGTACAGTAAACCTGAAGTATCGGAATTTAAAACTGGACTCACAGGAGAGGTTCAAATCATAGAGAGTCAGAGTGTCAGTCCTCTTGTACTTAAGTCGGCATTGTGCCTTTTGTATTAAATTCGGATGCAATTTTTGTGTTTCATCGTCAATAAGATGGTCCAAGGGATACAGTAAACCTGATGTGAAGCATCGGAATCTAAAACTGGACTCACAGGAGATGTTCAAATCTTCGAAAGTTAGAGTGTCAGTCCTCTTGTACTTAAGTCGGCATTGTGCCTTTTGTATTAAATTCTAATGCAATAATTGTGTTTTTTCGTCAATAAGAAGGTCCAAGGGGTAAAGTAAACCTGAAGTGAAACATCGGAATATAAAACTGGACTCACAGGAGAGGTTCAAATCGTAGAGAGTTAGAATGTCATTCCTGTTGTACTTAAGACGGCATTGTGCCTTTTGTGTTAAATTCGGATGCAATTTCTGTGTTTCATCGTCAATAAGAAGGTCCAAGGGGTACAGTAAACCTGAGGTGAAGTATCGGAATTTAAAACTGGACTCACAGGAGAGGTTCAAATCATAGAGAGTCAGAGTGTCAGTCCTCTTGTACTTAAGTCGCATTGTCCATTTCTATTAAATTATGATGCAATTTCGGTGTTTCATCGTCAATAAGAAGGTCCAAGGGATACAGTAAACCTGAAGTGAAGCATCGGAATATAAAACTGGACTCACAGCAGAGATTCAAATCATAGCACGTTAGAGTGTCTGCCCTCTTGTACATAAGTCGGCATTGTGCCTTTAGTATTAAATTCAGTTGCAATTTCAGTGTTTCATCGTCAATAAGAAGGTCCAAGGGATACAGTAATCCTGAAGTGAAGCATCGGAATCTGAAACTGAACCCACAGGAGAGGTTCAAATCATAGAAAGTTAGAGTGTCAGTCATCTTGTACTTAAGTCGGCATTATGCCTTTTGTATTAAATTCGGGTGAAATATCTGTGTTTCATCGTCAATAAGAATGTCCAATAAACCTGAAGAGAAGCATCGGAATCTAAAACTGGACTCACAGGAGAGGTTCAAACCATAGAGAGTTAGAGTGTCAGTCCTCTTGTACTTAAGTCGGCATTGTCCCTTTTGTATTAAATTCGGATTCAATTTCTGTGTTTCATCGTCAATAAGAAGGTCTAAGTGATACAGTAAACCTGAAGTGAAGCAGCTGAATCTTAAACTGGACCCACAGGAGTGGTTACAATCATAGAAAGAAAGAGGGTCAGTACTCTTCTACTTAAGTCGGCATTGTGCCTTTTGTATTGAATTCGGATGCAATTTTTGTGTTTCATCGTCAATAAGAAGGTCCAAGGGATACAGTAAACCTGAAGTGAAGCATCGGAATCTAATACTGGACTCACAGGAGAGGTTCAAATCATAGAGAGTTAGTGTGTCAGTCCTCTTGTACTTAAGTCGGTATTGTGCCTTTTGTATTGAATTCGGATGTAATTTGTGTGTTTCATCATCAATAAGAAGGTCCAAGAGATACAGTAAACCTGATGTGAAGCATCGGAAACTAAAACTGGACTCACAGGAGAGGTTCAAATCTTCGAAAGTTAGAGTGTCAGTCCTCTTGTACTTAAGTCGGCATTGTGCCTTTTGTATTAAATTCGGAAGCAATAATTGTGTTTTTTCGTCAATAACAAGGTCCAAGGGGTAAAGTAAACCAGAAGTGAAGCATCGGAATCTAAAACTGGACTCACAGGAGAGGTTAAAATCATTGAAAGTTAGAGTGTCAGACCTCTTGTACTTAAGTCGGCATTGTGCCTTTTGTATTAAATTTGGATGCAATTTCTGTGATTCATCGTCAATAAGAAGGTCCAAGGGATACAGTAAACCTGAAGTGAAGCATCGGAATCTAATACTGGACTCACAGGAGAGGTTCAAATCATAGAGAGTTAGTGTGTCAGTCCTCTTGTACTTAAGTCGGTATTGTGCCTTTTGTATTGAATTCGGATGTAATTTGTGTGTTTCATCATCAATAAGAAGGTCCAAGAGATACAGTAAACCTGATGTGAAGCATCGGAAACTAAAACTGGACTCACAGGAGAGGTTCAAATCTTCGAAAGTTAGAGTGTCAGTCCTCTTGTACTTAAGTCGGCGTTGTGCCTTTTGTATTAAATTCGGATGCAATTTCTGTGTTTCATCCTCAATAAGAAATTCCAAGGGATACAGTAAACCTGAAGTGAAGTATCGGAATTGAAAAATGGACTCACAGGAAAGGTTCAAATCATAGAGAGTCAGAGTGTCAGTCCTCTTGTACTTAAGTCGGCATTGTGCCTTTTGTATTAAATTCGGATGCAAATTCTGTGTTTCATCGTCAATAAGAAGATCCAAGGGATACAGTAAACCTGAAGTGAAGCATCGGAATATAAAACTGGACTCACAGCAGAGATTCAAATCATAGAAAGTTAGAGGGTCTGTCCTCCTGTACTTAAGTCGGCATTGTGCCTTTAGTATTAAATTCGGATGCAATTTCAGTGTTTCATCGTCAATAAGAAGGTCCAAGGGATACAGTAAACCTGAAGTGAAGCATCGGAATCTAAAACTGGACTCACAGGAGAGGTTCAAATTATAGAAAGTTAGAGTGTCAGTCCTCTTGTACTTATGTCGGCATAGTGCCTTTTGCATTAAATTTGGATGCAATTTCTGTGTTTCATCGTTAATAAGAAAGTGCAAGGGATACAGTAAACCTGAAGTGAAGCATCGGAATCTAAAACTGGACTCAAAGGCGAGGTGCAAATCATAGAAAGTTAGAGTGTCAGTCCTATTGTACTTAAGTCGGCATTGTGCCTTTTGTATTAAATTCGGATGCAATTTCTGTGTTTCATCGTCAATAAGAAGTTCCAAGGGATACAGTAAACCTTAAGTGAAGCATCGGAATCTAAAACTGGACTCACAGGAAAGGTTCAAATCATAGAAAGTTAGAGTGTCAGTCCTCTTGTACTTAAGTCGGCATTGTGCCTTTTGTATTAAATTCGGATGCAATTTCTGTGTTTCATCGTCAGTAAGAATGTCCAAGGGATACAGCAAACCTGAAGTGAAGCATCGGAATCAAAAACTGGACTCATAGGAGAGGTTCAAATCATAGAAAGTTAGAGTGTCAGTCTTCTTGTACTTAAGTTGGCAATGTGCCCATTTGTATTAAATTCGGGTGCAATATCTGTGTTTCATCGTCAATAAGAAGGTCCAATGGATACACTATACCTGAAATGAAGCATCGGAATCTAAAACTGGACTCACAGGAGACGTTCAAATCATAGAAAGTTAGAGTGTCAGTCCTATTGTACTTAGGTCGGCATTGTGCCTTTTGTACTAAATTCGGATGCAATTTCTGTTTTTCATCGTCAATAAGAAGGTCCAAGGGATGCAGCAAACCTTGAAGTGAAGCATCGGAATCTAAAACTGGACTCACAGGAGAGGTTCAAGTCATAGAGAGTTAGAGTGTCAGTCCTCTTGTACTTAAGTCGGCATTGTGCCTTTTGTATTAAATTTGGATTCAATTTCTGTGTTTCATCGTCAATAAGAAGGTCCAAGGGATACAGTAAACCTGAAGTGAAGCATCGGAATCTAAAACTGGACTCACAGGAGAGTTTCAAATCATAGAAAGTTAGAGTGTGAGTCCTCTTGTACTTAAGTCGGCATTGTGCCTTTTGTATTAAATTCAGATGCAATTTCTATGTTTCATCGCCAGAAAGAATGTCCAAGGGATACAGTAAACCTGAAGTGAAGCATCGAAATCTAAAACTAGACTCACAGGAGAAGCTCAAATCATAGAAAGATAGAGTGTCAGTCCTCTTAAACTTAAGTCAGCTTTGTGCCTTTTGTATTAAATTCGGATGCAATTTCTGTGTTTCATCGTCCATAAGAATGTCCAAGGGATACAGCAAACCTGAAGTGAAGCATCGTAATCTAAAACTGAACTCACAGGAGAGGTTCAAATCATAGAAAGTTAGAGTGTCAGTCATCTAGTACTTAAGTCGGCATTGTGCCTTTTGTATTAAATTCGGGTGAAATATCTGTGTTTCATCGTCAATAAGAATGTCCAATATACCTGAAGAGAAGCATCGGAATCTAAAAGTGGACTCACAGGAGAGGTTCAAACCATAGGGAGTTAGAGTGTCAGTCCTCTTGTACTTAAGTCGGCATTGTGCCTTTTGTGTTAAATTCGGATTCAATTTCTGTGTTTCATCGACAATAAGAAGGTCTAAGTGATACAGTAAACCTGAAGTGAAGCAGCTGAATCTTAAACTGGACCCACAGGAGTGGTTAAAATCATAGAAAATAAGAGGGTCATTCCTCTTCTACTTAAGTCGGCCTTGTGCCTTTTGTATTAAATTCGGATGCAATTTCTGTGTTTCATCGTCAATAAGTAGGTCCAAGGCATACAGGAAACCTGAAGTGAAGCATCGGAATCTAAAACTGGACTCACAGGAGAGGTTCAAATCATAAAAAGTTATAGTGTCAGTCCTCTTGTAATTAAGTCGGCATTGTGCCTTTTGTATTAAATTCGGATGCAATATCTGTGTTTCATCGTCAATAAGAAGGTCCAAGGCGTACAGTAAACCTGAAGTGAAGCATCGGAATCTAAAACTGGACTCACAGGAGGGGTCAAATCATAGAAAGTTAGAGTGTCAGTCCTCTTGTACTTAAGTCGGCATTGTGCCTTTTGTATTAAATTCGGATGCAACTTCTCTGTTTCATCGTCAGTAAGAATGTCCAAGGGATACAGCAAACCTGAAGTGAAGCATCGGAATCAAAAACTGGACTCATAGGAGAGGTTCAAATCATAAAAAGTTAGAGTGTCAGTCTTCTTGTACTTAAGTTGGCATTGTGCCTTTTGTATTAAATTAGGGTGCAATATCTGTGTTTCATCGTCAATAAGAAGGTCCAATGGATACACTATACCTGAAATGAAGCATTGGAATCTAAAACTGGACTCACAGGAGACGTTCAAATCATAGAAAGTTAGAGTGTCAGTCCTCTTGTACTTAAGTCGGCATTGTGCCTTTTGTATTAAATTCGGATGCAATTTCTGTTTTTCATCGTCAATATGAACGTCCAAGGGATGCAGCAAACCTGAAGTGAAGCATCGGAATCTAAAACTGGACTCACAGGAGAGGTTCAAATCATAGAGAGTAAGAGTGTCAGTCCTCTTGTACTTAAGTCGGCATTGTGCCTTTTGTATTAAATTTGGATTCAATTTCTGTTTTTCATCGTCAATAAGAATGTCCAATATACCTGAAGAGAAGCATCGGAATCTAAAACTGGACTCACAGGAGAGGTTCAAATGATAGGGATTTAGAGTGTCAGTCCTCTTGTACTTAAGGCGGCATTGTGCCTTTTGTATTAAATTCGGATTCAATATCTGTGTTTCATCGTCAATAAGAAGGTCTAAGGGATACAGTAAACCTGTAGTGAAGCAGCTGAATCTTAAACTGGACCCACAGGAGTGGTTAAAATCATAGAAAGTAAGAGTGTCAGTCCTCTTCTACTTAAGTCGGCATTGTGCCTTTTGTATTAAATTCGGATGCAATTTCTGTGTTTCATCGTCAATAAGTAGGTCCAAGGCATACAGGAAACCTGATGTGAAGCATCGGAATCTAAAACTGGACTCACAGGAGAGGTTCAAATCATAGAAAGTTAGAGTGTCAGTCCACTTGTAATTAAGTCGGCATTGTGCCTTTTGTATTAAATTCGAATGCAATTTCTGTGTTTCATCGTCAATAAGAAGGTCCAAGGCGTACAGTAAACCTTAAGTGAAGCATCAGAATCTAAATCTGGACTCACAGGAGAGGTTCAAATCATAGAGAGTTAGAGTGTCAGTCCTCTTGTACTTAAGTCGGCATTGTGCCTTTTGTATTAATTTAGGATGCAATTTCTGTGTTTCATCTTCAATAAGAAGGTCCAAGGGATACAGTAAACCTGAAGTGAAGCATCGGAATCTAAAACTGGACTCAGACGAGAGGTTCAAATCATAGAAAGTTAGAGTGTCAGTCCACTTGTACTTAAGTCGGCATTGTGCTTTATGTATTAAATTTGGATGCAATTTCTGTGTTTCATCGTCAATAAGGAGGTCCAAGGGATACAGTAAACCTGAAGTGAAGCATCGGTATCTAAAAAAGGACTCACAGGAGAAGTTCAAATCATAGAACGTCAGAGTGTCAGTCCGCATGTACTTAAGTCGGCATTGTGCCTTTTGTATTAAATTCGGATGCAATTTCTGTGGTTCATCGTCAATAAGAAGGTCCAAGGGATACAGTACACCTGATGTGAAGCATCGGAATCTAAAACTGGACTCACAGGAGATGTTCTAATCTTCGAAAGTTAGAGTGTCAGTCCTCTTGTACTTAAGTCGGCATTGTGCCTTTTGTATTAAATTCGGATGCAATTTCTGTGTTTCATCGCCAATAAGAAGGTCCAAGGGATACAGTAAACCTGAAGTGAAGCATCGGAATATGAAACTGGACTCACAGGAGAGGTTCAAATCGTAGAGAGTTAGAATGTCATTCCTGTTGTACTTAAGTCGGCATTGTGCCTTTTGTGTTAAATTCGGATGCAATTTCTGTGTTTCATCGTCAATAAGAAGGTCCAAGGGGTACAGTAAACCTGAAGTGAAGTATCGGAATTTAAAACTGGACTCACAGGAGCAGTTCAAATCATAGAGAGTCGGAGTGTCAGCCCTCTTGTACTTAAGTCGGCATTGTGCCTTTTGTATTAAATTCGGATGCAATTTCTATGTTTCATCGTCAATAAGGAGGTCCAAGGTATACAGTAAACCTGAAGTGAAGCATCGGAATCTAAAACTGGACTCACAGGAGAGGTTCAAATCATAGAAAGTCAGAGCGTCAGTCCTCTTGTACTTAAGTAGGCATAGTGCCTTTCGTATTAAATTCGGATGCAATTTCTGTGTTTCATCGACAATAATGAGGTCCAAGGAATACAGTGAACCTGAAGTGAAGCATCGGAATCTAAAACTGGACTCACAGGAGAGGTTCAAATCGTAGAGCGTTAGCGTGTCAGTCCTCTTGTACTTAAGTCGGCATTGTGCCTTTTGTATTAAATTCGGATGCAATAATTGTGTTTTTTCGTCAATAACAAAGACCAAGGGGTAAACTAAACAAGAAGTGAAGCATCGGAATCTAAAACTGGACTCACAGGAGAGGTTAAATTCATTGAAAGTTAGAGTGTCAGTCCTCTTGTACTTAAGTCGGCATTGTGCGTTTTGTATTAAATTTGGATGCAATATCTTTGTTTCATCGTCAATAAGAAGGTCCAAGAGGTACAGTAAACCTAAAGTGAAGCATCGGAATCTAATACTGGACTCACAGGAGATGTTCAAATCATAGAGAGTTAGAGCGTCAGTCCTCTTGTACTTAAGTCGGTATTGTGCCTTTTGTATTGAATTCGGATGTAATTTGTGTGTTTCATCATCAATAAGGAGGTCCACGAGATACAGTAAACCTGAAGTGAAGCATCGGAATATAAAACTGGACTCACAGGAGAGGTTCAAATCGTAGAAAGTTAGTGTGTCTGTCCTCTTGTACTTAAGTCGGCATTGTGCCTTTAGTATTCAATTCAGTTGCAATTTCAGTGTTTCATCGTCAATAAGAAGGTCCAACGGATACAGTAAACCTGAAGTGAAGCATCGGAATCTAAAACTGGACTCACAGGAGAGGTTGAAATCATAGAAAGTTAGAGTGTCAGTCCTCTTGTACTTATGTCGGCATTGTGCCTTTTGCATTATATTCGGATGCAATTTCTTTGTTTCATCGTTAATAAGAAAGTGCAAGGGATACAGTAAACCTGAAGTGAAGCATCAGAATCTAAAACTGGACTCAAAGGCGACGTTCAAATCGTAGAAAGTCAGAGTGTCAGTCCTCTTGTACTTAAGTCGACATTGTGCCTTTTGTATTAAATTCGAATGCAACTGCTGTGTTTCATCGTCAATAAGAAGGTCGAAGGGATACAGTAAACCTGAAGTGAAGCATCGGAATCTAAAACTGGACTCACAGCAGAGATTCAAATCATAGAAAGTTAGAGTGTCTGTCCTCTTGTACCTAAGTCGGCATTGTGCCTTTAGTATTAAATTCGCATTCAATTTCAGTGTTTCATCGTTAATTAGAAGGTCCAAGGGATACAGTAAACCTGAAGTGAAGCATCGTAATCTAAAACTGGACTCACAGGAGAGGTTCAAATCGTAGAAAGTTAGGGTGTCAGTCCTACTGTACTTATGCCGGCATTGTGCCTTTTGTATTATATTCGGATGCAATTTCTGTGTTTCATCCTCAATAAGAAGGTCCAAGGTATACAGTAAACCTGAAGTGCAGCATCGGAATATAAAACTGGACTAACAGGAGAGGTTCAAATCGTAGAGAGTTAGAATGTCATTCCTGTTGTACTTAAGTCGGCATTGTGCCTTTTGTGTTAAATTCGGATGCAATTTCTGTGTTTCATCGTCAATAAGAAGGTCCAAGGGGTACAGTAAACCTGAAGTGAAGTATCGGAATTTAAAACTGGACTCACAGGAGAGGTTCAAATCATAGAGAGTCAGAGTGTCAGTCCTCTTGTACTTAAGTCGGCATTGTGCCTTTTGTATTAAATTCGGATGCAATTTTTGTGTTTCATCGTCAATAAGATGGTCCAAGGGATACAGTAAACCTGATGTGAAGCATCGGAATCTAAAACTGGACTCACAGGAGATGTTCAAATCTTCGAAAGTTAGAGTGTCAGTCCTCTCGTACTTAAGTCGGCATTGTGCCTTTTGTATTAAATTCTAATGCAATAATTGTGTTTTTTCGTCAATAAGAAGGTCCAAGGGGTAAAGTAAACCTGAAGTGAAGCATCGGAATATAAAACTGGACTCACAGGAGAGGTTCAAATCGTAGAGAGTTAGAATGTCATTCCTGTTGTACTTAAGTCGGCATTGTGTCTTTTGTGTTAAATTCGGATGCAATTTCTGTGTTTCATCGTCAATAAGAAGGTCCAAGGGGTACAGTAAACCTGAGGTGAAGTATCGGAATTTAAAACTGGACTCACAGGAGAGGTTCAAATCATAGAGAGTCAGAGTGTCAGTCCTCTTGTACTTAAGTCGCATTGTGCTATTTCTATTAAATTCGGATGCAATTTCGGTGTTTCATCGTCAATAAGAAGGTCCAAGGGATACAGTAAACCTGAAGTGAAGCATCGGAATATAAAACTGGACTCACAGCAGAGATTCAAATCATAGCAAGTTAGAGTGTCTGTTCTCTTGTACATAAGTCGGCATTGTGCCTTTAGTATTAAATTCAGTTGCAATTTCAGTGTTTCATCGTCAATAAGAAGGTGCAAGGGATACAGTAATCCTGAAGTGAAGCATCGGAATCTGAAACTGAACCCACAAGAGAGGTTCAAGTCATAGAAAGTTAGAGTGTCAGTCCTTTTGTACTTATGTCGGCATTTTGCCTTTTGCATTAAATTCGGATGCAATTTCTGTGTTTCATTGTTAATGAGAAAGTGCAAGGGATACAGTAAACCTGAAGTGAAGCATCGGAATCTAAAACTGGACTCAAAGGCGAGGTTCAAATCATAGAAAGTTAAGGTGTTAGTCCTCTTGTACTTATGCCGGCATTGTGCCTTTTGTATGAAATTCGGATGCAATTTCTGTGTTTCATCGTCAATAATAAGGTCCAAGGGATACAGTAAACCTGAAGTGAAGCATCGCAATCTCAAACTGGACTCACAGGAGAGTTTCAAATCATAGAAAGTTAGTGTGTCAGTCCTCTTGTACTTAAGTCGGCATTGTGCTTTTTGTATTAAATTCGGATGCAATTTCTGTGTTTCATCGACAGTAAGAATGTCCAAGGGATACAGCAAACCTGAAGTGAAGCATCGGAATCTAAAACTGGACTCACAGGAGAGGTTCAAATCATAGAAAGTTAGAGTGTCAGTCATCTTGTACTTAAGTCGGCATTGTGCCTCTTGTATTAAATTCGGTTGCAATATCTGTGTTTCATTGTCAATAAGAAGGTCCAATGGATACACTATACCTGAAGAGAAGCATCAGAATCTAGAACTGAACTCACAGGAGACGTTCAAATCATAGAAAGTTGGAGTGTCAGTCCTCTTGTACTTAAGTCGGCATTGTGCCTTTTGTATTGAATTCAGATGCAATTTCTGTGTTTCATCGTCAATAAGAAGATCCAAGGGATACAGTAAACCTGAAGTGAAACATCGGAATCTAAAACTGGACTCACAGCAGAGATTCAAATCATAGAAAGTTAGAGTGTCTGTCCTCTTGAACTTAAGTCGGCATTGTGCCTTTAGTATTAAATTCGCATGCAATTTCAGTGTTTCATCGTCAATGAGAAGGTCCAAGGGATACAGTAAACCTGAAGTGAAGCATCGGAATCTAAAACTGGACTCACAGGAGAGGTTCAAATCGTAGAAAGTTAGGGTGTCAGTCCTCTTGTACTTATGCCGGCATTGTGCGTTTTGTATTAAATTCGGATGCAATTTCTGTGTTTCATCCTCAATAAGAAGGTCCAAGGGATACAGTAAACCTGAAGTGAAGCATCGGAATATAAAACTGGACTCACAGGAGAGGTTCAAATCGTAGAGAGTTAGAATGTCATTCCTGTTGTACTTAAGTCGGCATTGTGCCTTTTGTGTTAAATTCGGATGCAATTTCTGTGTTTCATCGTCAATAAGAAGGTCCAAGGCGTACAGTAAACCTGAAGTGAAGTATCGGAATTTAAAACTGGACTCACAGGAGAGGTTCAAATCATAGAGAGTCACAGTGTCAGTCCTCTTGTATTTAAGTCGGCATTGTGCCTTTTGTATTAAATTCGGATGCAATTTCTGTGTTTCATCGTCAATAAGAAGGTCCAAGGGATACAGTAAACCTGATGTGAAGCATCGGAATCTAAAACTGGACTCACAGGAGATGTTCAAATCTTCGAAAGTTAGAGTGTCAGTCCTCTTGTACTTAAGTCGGCATTGTGCTTTTTGTATTACATTCGGATGCAATAATTGTGTTTTTTCGTCAATAAGAAGGTCCAAGGGGTAATGTAAACCTGAAGTGAAGCATCGGAATATAAAACTGGACTCACAGCAGAGATTCAAATCATAGAAAGTTAGAGTGTCTGTCCTCTTGTACATATGTCGGCATTGTGCCTTTTGCATTAAATTCGGATGCAATTTCTGTGTTTCATTGTTAATAAGAAAGTGCAAGGGATACAGTAAACCTGAAGTGAAGCATCGGAATCTAAAACTGGACTCAAAGGCGAGGTTCAAATCATAAAGAGTTAGGGTGTCAGTCCTCTTGTACTTATGCCGGCATTGTGCCTTTTGTATGAAATTCGGATGCAATTTCTGTGTTTCATCATCAATAAGAAGGTCCAAGGGATACAGTAAACCTGAAGTGAAGCATCGCAACCTCAAACTGGACTCACAGGAGAGGTTCAAATCATAGAAAGTTAGTGTGTTAGTCCTCTTGTACTTAAGTCGGCATTGTGACTTTTGTATTAAATTCGGATGCAATTTCTGTGTTTCATCGTCAGTAAGAATGTCCAAGGGATACAGTAAACCTGAAGTGAAGCATCGAAATCTAAAACTGGACTCACAGGAGAGGCTCAAATCATAGTAAGATAGAGTGTCAGTCCTCTTGTACTTAAGTCAGCTTTGTGCCTTTTGTATTAATTTCGGATGCAATTTCTGTGTTTCATCGTCAATAAGAATGTCCAAGGGATACAGCAAACCTGAAGTGAAGCATCGGAATCTAAAACTGGACTCACAGGAGAGGTTCAAATCATAGAAAGTTAGAGTGTCAGTCATCTTGTACTTAAGTCGGCATTGTGCCTTTTGTATTTAATTCGGATGCAATTTCTGTTTTTCATCGTCAATAAGAAGGTCCAAGGGATACAGCAAACCTGAAGTGAAGCATCAGGATATAAAACTGGACTCACAGCAGAGATTCAAATCATAGAAAGTTAGAGTGTCTGTCCTCTTGTACTTAAGTCGGCATTGTGCCTTTAGTATTAAATTCGGATGCAATTTCTGTGTTTCATCGTCAATAAGAAGGTCCAAGGGATACCGTAAACGTAAGTGAAGCATCGGATGCTAAAACTGGACTCACAGGAGAGGTTCAAATCATAGAAAGTTTAAGTGTCAGTCCTCTTGTTCTTAAGTCGGCATTGTGCATTTTGTATTAAATTGGAATGCAATTTCTGTGTTTCATCGTCAATAAGAAGGTCCAAGGGGTACAGTAAACCTGAAGTGAAGTATCGGAATTTAAAACCGCACTCACAGGAGAGGTTCAAATCATAGAGAGTCAGAGTGTCAGTCCACTTGTACTTAAGTCGGCATTGTGCCTTTTGTATTAAATTCGGATGCAATTTCTGTGTTTCATCGTCAATAAGAAGGTCCAAGGGATACAGTAAACCTGAAGTGAAGCATCGGAATCTAAAACTGGACTCACAGGAGAGGTTCAAATCGTAGAGAGTTAGAATGTCATTCCTGTTGTACTTAAGTCGGCATTGTGCCTTTTGTGTTAAATTCGGATGCAATTTCTGTGTTTCATCGTCAATAAGAAGGTCAAGGGGTACAGTAAACCTGAAGTGAAGTATCGGAATTTAAAACTGGACTCACAGGCGAGGTTCAAATCATAGAGAGTCAGAGTGTCAGTCCTCTCGTACTTAAGTCGGCATTGTGCCATTTGTATTAAATTCGGATGCAATTTCGGTGTTTCATCGTCAATAAGAAGGTCCAAGGGATACAGTAAACCTGAAGTGAAGCATCGGAATATAAAACTGGACTCACAGCAGAGATTCAAATCATAGAAAGTTAGAGTGTCTGTCCTCTTGTACATAAGTCGGCATTGTGCCTTTAGTATTAAATTCAGTTGCAATTTCAGTGTTTCATCGTCAATAAGAAGGTCCAAGGGATACAGTAATCCTGAAGTGAAGCATCGGAATCTGAAACTGGACTCACAGGAGAGGTTCAAATCATAGAAAGTTAGAGTGTCAGTCCTTTTGTACTTATGTCGACATTGTGCCTTTTGCATTAAATTCGGATGCAATTTCTGTGTTTCATTGTTAATAAGAAAGTGCAAGGGATACAGTAAACCTGAAGTGAAGCATCGGAATCTAAAACTGGACTCAAAGGCGAGGTTCAAATCATAAAGAGTTAGGGTGTCAGTCCTCTTGTATTTATGCCGGCATTGTGCTTTTTGTATGAAATTCGGATGCAATTTCTGTGTCTCATCGTCAATAAGAAGGTCCAAGGGATACAGTAATCCTGAAGTGAAGCATCGCAATCTCAAACTTAAGATAGAGTGTCAGTCCTCTTGTACTTAAGTCAGCTTTGTGCCTTTTGTATTAAATTCAGATGTAATTTCTGTGTTTCATCGTCAATAATAATGTCCAAGGGATGCAGCAAACCTGAAGTGAAGCATCGGAATCTAAAACTGGACTTACAGGAGGGGTTCAAATCATAGAAAGTTAGAGTGTCAGTCATCTTGTACTTAAGTCGGCATTGTGCCTTTTGTTTTAAATTCGGATGCAGTTTCTGTTTTTCATCGTCAATAAGAAGGTCTAAGGGATACAGCAAACCTGAAGTGAAGCATCAGTATATGAAACTGCACTCACAGCAGAGATTCAAATCATAGAAAGTTAGAGTGTCTGTCCTCTTGTACTTAAGTCGGCATTGTGCCTTTAGTATTAAATTCGGATGCAATTTCTGTGTTTCATCGTCAATAAGAAGGTCCAAGGGATACCGTAAACGTAAGTGAAGCATCGGATGCTAAAACTAGACTCACAGGTGAGGTTCAAATCATAGAAAGTTTGAGTGTCAGTCCTCTTGTACTTAAGTCGGCATTGTGCATTTTGTATTAAATTGGAATGCAATTTCTGTGTTTCAACGTCAATAAGAAGGTCCAAGGGATACAGTAAACCTAAAGTGAAGCATCGGAATCTAAAACTGGACTCACTGGTGAGGTTGAAGCCATAGAAATTTAGAGTGTCAGTCCTCTTGTACTTAAGTCGGCATTGCGCCTTTTGTATTAAATTTGGATGCTATTTCTGTGTTTCATGGTCAATAAGAAGGTCTTAGGGATACAGGAAACCTGAAGTGAAGCATCGTAATCTAAAACTGGACTCACAGGAGAGGTTCAAATCATAGAGAGTTAGAGAGTCAGTCCTCTTGTACTTAAGTCGGCATTGTGCCTTTTGTGTTAAATTCGGATGCAAATTCTGTGTTTCATCGACAATATGAAGGTCCAAGGGGTACAGTAAACCTGAAGTGAAGTATCGGAATTTAAAACTGCACTCACAGGAGAGGTTCAAATCATAGAGAGTCAGAGTGTCAGTCCTCCTGTACTTAAGTCGGCATTGTGCCTTTTGTATTAAATTCGGATGCAATTTCTGTGTTTCATCGTCAATAAGAAGGTCCAAGGGATACAGTAAACCTGATGTGAAGCATAGGAATCTAAAACTGGACTCACAGGAGGGGTTCAAATCTTCGAAAGTTTGAGTGTCAGTCCTCTTGAACTTAAGTCGACATTGTGCCATTTGTATTAAATTCGAATGCAATTTCTGTGTTTCATCGTCAATAAGAAGGTCCAAGGGATACAGTAAACCTGAAGTGAAGCATCGGAATCTAAAACTGGACTCACAGCCGAGATTCAAATCATAGAAAGTTAGAGTGTCTGTCCTCTTGAACTTAAGTCGGCATTGTGCCTTTAGTATTAAATTCGCATGCAATTTCAGTGTTTCATCGTCAATTAGAAGGTCCAAGGGATACAGTAAACCTGAAGTGAAGCATCGGAATCTAAAACTGGACTCACAGGAGAGGTTCAAATCGTAGAAATTTAGGGTGTGAGTCCTCTTGTACTTATGCCGGCATTGTGCTTTTTGTATTAAATTCGGATGCAATTTCTATGTGTCATCCTCAATTAGAAGGTCCAAGGGATACAGTAAACCTGAAGTGAAGCATCGGAATATAAAACTGGACTCACAGGAAAGGTTCAAATCGTAGAGAGTTAGAATGTCATTCCTGTTGTACTTAAGTCGGCATTGTGCCTTTTGTGTTAAATGCGGATGCAATTTCTGTGTTTCATCGTCATTAAGAAGGTCCAAGGGATACAGTAAACCTGATGTGAAGCATCGGGATCTAAAACTGGACTCACAGGAGATGTTCAAATCTTCGAAAGTTAGAGTGTCAGTCCTCTTGTACTTAAGTCGGCATTGTGCTTTTTGTATTACATTCGGATGCAATAATTGTGTTTTTTCGTCAATAAGAAGGTCCAAGGGGTAAAGTAAACCTGTAGTGAAGCATCGGAATATACAACTGGACTCACAGGAGTGGTTCAAATCGTAGAGAGTTAGAATGTCATTCCTGTTGTACTTAAGTCGGCATTGTGCCTTTTGTGTTAAATTCGGATGCAATTTCTGTGTTTCATCGTCAATAAGAAGGTCCAAGGGGTACAGTAAACCTGAAGTGAAGTATCGGAATTTAAAACTGGACTCACAGGAGAGGTTCAAATCATAGAGAGTCAGAGTGTCAGTCCTCTTGTACATAAGTCGTCATTGTGCCTTTAGTATTAAATTCAGTTGCAATTTCAGTGTTTCATCGTCAATAAGAAGGTCCAAGGGATACAGTAATCCTGAAGTGAAGCATCGGAATCTGAAACTGGACTCACAGGAGAGGTTCAAATCATAGAAAGTTAGAGTGTCAGTCCTTTTGTACTTATGTCGGCATTGTGCCTTTTGCATTAAATTCGGATGCAATTTCTGTGTTTTATTGTTAATAAGAAAGTGCAAGGGATACAGTAAACCTGAAGTGAAGCATCGGAATCTAAAACTGGACTCAAAGGCGAGGTTCAAATCATAGAAAGTTAGGGTGTCAGTCCTCTTGTACTTATGCCGGCATTGTGCCTTTTGTATGAAATTCGGATGCAATATCTGTGTTTCATCGTCAATAAGAGGGTCCAAGGGATACAGTAAACC
This sequence comes from Schistocerca americana, assembly GCF_021461395.2. Lineage (NCBI taxonomy): Eukaryota > Metazoa > Arthropoda > Insecta > Orthoptera > Acrididae > Schistocerca > Schistocerca americana. The sequence goes on along the minus strand of NC_060124.1, from coordinate 546,325,889 downwards.
TGAAGTGAAGCATCGCAATCTCAAACTGGACTCACAGGAGAGGTTCAAATCATAGAAAGTTAGTGTGTCAGTCCTCTTGTACTTAAGTCGGCATTGTGCCTTTTGTATTAAATTCGGATGCAATTTCTGTGTTTCATCGTCAGTAAGAATGTCCAAGAGATACAGTAAACCTGAAGTGAAGCATTGAAATCTGAAACTGGATTTACAGGAGAGGCTCAAATCATAGAAAGATAAAGTGTCAGTCCTCTTGTACTTAAGTCAGCTTTGTGCCTTTTGGATTAAATTCGGATGCAATTTCTGTGTTTCATCGTCAATAAGAATGTCCAAGGGATACAGCAAACCTGAAGTGAAGCATCGGACCCTAAAACTGGACTCACAGGAGAGGTTCAAATCATAGAAAGTTAGAGTGTCAGTCCTCTTGTACTTAAGTCGGCATTGTGCCTTTTGTATGAAATTCGGATGCAATTTCTGTGTTTCATTGTCAATAAGAAGGTCAAAGGGATACAGTAATCCTAAAGTGAAGCATCGCAATCTAAAACTGGGCTAACAGGACAGGTTCAAATCATAGAAAGTTAGAGTGTCAGTCCTCTTGTACTTAAGTCGGCATTGTGCCATTTGTATTAAATTCGGATGCCATTTCTGTGTTTCATCGTTAGTAAGAATGTCCAAGGGATACAGTAAACCTGAAGTGAAGTATCTAAATCAAAAACTGGACTCACACGAGAGCTTCAAATCATAGAAAGATAGAGTGTCAGTCCTCTTGTACGTAAGTCAGCTTTGTGCCTTTTGTATTAAATTCGGATGCAATTTCTGTGTTTCATCGTCAATAAGAATGTCCAAGGGATACAGCAAACCTGAAATGAATCATCGGAATCGAAAACTGGACTCACAGGAGAGGTTCATGTCATAGAAAGTTAGAGTGTCAGTCAACTTGTACTTAGGTCGGCATTGTGCCTTTTGTTTTAAATTCGATTGCAATTTCCGTGTTTCATCGTCAATAAGAAGGTCCAAGGGATACAGTAAACCTGAATTGAAGCATCGGAATCAAAAACTGGACTCACAGGAGAGATTCAAATCATAGAAAGTTAGAGTGTCTGTCCTCTTTTACTTAGGTCGGCATTGTGCCTTTAGAATTAAATTCGGATGCCATTTCACTGTTTCATCGTCGAGTGTCAGTCCTCTTGTACTTAAGTCGGCATTGTGCCTTTAGTATTAAATTCGCATGCAATATCATTGTTTCATCGTCAATAAGAAGGTCCAAGGGATACAGTAAACCTGAAGTGAAGCATCGGAATCTAAAACTAGGCTCACAGGAGAGGTTCAAATCATAGAAAGTTAGGGTGTCAGTCCTCTTGTACTTATGCCGGCGTTGTGCCTTTTGTATGAAATTCGGATGCAATATCCGTGTTTCATCGTCAATAAGAAGGTACAAGGTATACAGCAAACCTGAGGTAAAGCTTCGGAATCTAAAACTGGACTCACAGGAGAGGTTCAAATCATAGAAAGTTAGAGTGTCAGTCTTCTTGTACTTAAGTCGGCATTGTGCCCTTTGTATTAAATTCGGGTGCAACATCTGTGTTTCATCGTCAATAAGAAGGTCCAATGGATACACTATACCTGAAGAGAAGCATCGGAATCTAAAACTGGACTCACAGGAGACGTTTAAATCATAGATAGTTAGAGTGTCAGTCCTCTTGTACTTAAGTCGGCTTGTGCCTTTTGTTTTAAATTCGGATGGAATTTCTGATTTTCATCGTCAATAAGAAGGTCCGAGGGATACAGCAAACCTGAAGTGAAGCATCGGAATCTAAAACAGGACTCACAGGAGAGGTTCAAATCATAGAAAGTAAGAGTGTCAGTCCTCTTGTTTTTATGTCGGCATTGTGCCTTTAGAATTTAATTCCGATGCAATTTCTGTGCTTCATCGTCAATAAGAAGGTCCAATGGATACTGTAATCCTGAAGTGAAGCATCGGAATCTAAAACCGGACTCACAGTAGGGGTTTAAATCATAGAAACTTAGAGTGTCAGTGTTCTTGTACTTAAGTCGGCCATGTGCCTTTTATATTAAATTCGGATGCAATATCTGTGTTTCATCGTCAATAAGAAGGTTCAATGGAGACAGTAAACCTGAAGTGAAGCATCGGAAACTGAAACTGGACTCACAGGAGAGGTTCAAATCATAGAAAATTAGAGTGTCAGTCCCCTTGTACTTAAGTCGGCATTGTGCCTTTTTTTTAAATGCGGATGCAATTTCTGTGTTTCATCGTCAATAAGAAGGTCCAAGGGATACAGTAAACCTGAAGTGAAGCATCGGAATCTAAAACTGGACTCACAGGAGAGGTTCATATCATAGAAAGTTAGAGTGTCAGTCCTCTTGTACCTAAGTGGGCATTGTGCCTTTTGTATAAAATTCGGATGCAATTTCTGTGTTTCATCGTCATTAAGAAGGTCCAAGGGATACAGTAAACCTGAAGTGAAGCATCGGAATCTAAAACTGGACTCACAGGAGAGGTTCAAATCATAGAATGTTAGAGTGTCAGTCCTCTTGTACTTAAGTCGGCATTGTGACTTTTGTATTAAATTCGGATGCAATTTTCTGTTTCATCGTCAACAAGCAGGTCCAAGGTATACTGTAAACCTGAAGTGAAGCATCGGAATCTTAGACTGGACTCACGGGAGAGGTTCAAATCATAGAAAGTTAGAGTGTCAGTCCTCTGGTACTTAAGTCGGCATTGTGCCTTTTGTATTAAATTCGGATGCAATTTCTGTGTTCCATCATCAATAAGAAGGTCCAAGGGATACAGTTAACCTGAAGTGAAGCATCGAAATCAAAAACTGGACTCACAGCAGAGTTTCAAATCATAGAAAGTTAGAGTGTCCGTCCACTTGTACTTAAGTTGGCATTGTGCCTTTAGAATTAAATTCGGATGCAATTTCAGTGTTTCATCGTCGAGTGTCAGTCCTCTTGTACTTCATTCGGCATTGTGCCTTTAGTATTAAATTCGCATGCAATTTCAATGTTTCATCGTCAATAAGAAGGTCCAAGGGATAGAGTAAACCTGAAGTGAAGCATCAGAATCTAAAACTGGACTCACAGGAGAGGTTCAAATCATAGAAAGTTAGAGTGTCAGTCCACTTGTACTTAAGTCGGCATTGTGCTTTATGTATTAAATTTGGATGCAATATCTGTGTTTCATCGTCAATAAGATGGTCTAAGGGATACAGTAAACCTGAAGTGAAGCATCGGAATCTAAAACTGGACTCACAGGGGAGGTTCAAATCATAGAGAGTTAGAGTGTCAGTCCTCTTGTACTTAAGTCGGCATTGTGCCTTTTGTATTAAATTCGGATGCAATTTCTGTGTTTCATCCTCAATAAGAAGGTCCAAGGGATACTGTAAACCTGAAGTGAAGCATCGGAATCTAAAACTGGACTCACAGGAGAGGTTCAAATCATAGAGAGTCAGAGTGTCAGTCCTCTTGTACTTAAGTCGGCATTGTGCCTTTTGTATTAAATTCGGATGCAATTTCTGTGTTTCATCGTCAATAAGAAGGTCCGAGGGATACAGTAAACCTGATGTGAAGCATCGCAATCTAAAACTGGACTCACAGGAGATGTTCAAATCTTCGAAAGTTAGAGTGTCAGTCCTCTTGTACTTAAGTCGGCATTGTGCCTTTTGTATTAAATTTGGATGCAATTTCTGTGTTTCATCGTCAATAAGAAGGTCCAAGGGATACAGTAAACCTAAAGTGAAGCGTCGGAATATAAAACTGGACTCACAGGAGTGGTTCAAATCGTAGAGAGTTAGAATGTCATTCCTGTTGTACTTAAGTCGGCATTGTGCCTTTTGTGTTAAATTCGGATGCAATTTCTGTGTTTCATCGTCAATAAGAATTTCCAAGGGATACAGTAAACCTGATGTGAAGCATCGGAATCTAAAACTGGACTCACAGGAGATGTTCAAATCTTCGAAAGTTATTGTGTCAATCCTCTTCTACTTAAGTCGGCATTGTGCCTTTTGTATTAAATGCGGATGCAATTTCTGTGTTTCACCGTCAATAAGAAGGTCCAAGGGTTACAGTAAACCTGAAGTGAAGCATCGGAATCTAAAACTGGACTAACAGGAGAGGTTCAAATCATAGAGAGTCAGAGTGTCAGTCCTCTTGTACTTAAGTCGGCATAGTGCCTTTTGTATTAAATTCGTATGCAATTTCTGTTTTTCATCGACAATAAGAAGGTCCAAGGGATACAGTAAACCTGAAGTGAAGCATTGGAATCTAAACCTGGACTCACAGGAGAGGTTCAAATCGTAGAGCGTTAGAGTGTCAGTCCTCTTGTACTTAAGTTGGCATTGTGCCTTTTGTATTAATTTCGGATGTAATAATTGTGTTTTTTCGTCAATAAGAAGGTCCAAGGGGTAAAGCAAACCTGAAGTGAAGCATCAGAATCTAAAAATGGGCTCACTGGAGAGGTTAAAATCATTGAAAGTTAGAGTGTCAGTCCTCTTGTACTTAAGTCGGCATTGTGCCTTTTGTATTAAATTCAAATGCAATTTCTGTGTTTCATCGTCCATAAGAAGGTCCTTGGGATACAGTAAACCTGAAGTGAAGTATCGGAATCTACAACTGGACTCACAGCAGGGATTCAAATCATAGAAAGTTATAGTGTCTGTCCTATTGTACTTAAGTCGGCATTGTGCCTTTAGTATTAAATTCGGATTCAATTGCTGTGTTTCATCGTCAATAAGAAGGTCCAAGCGATACAGTTAACCTGAAGTGAAGCATCTGAACCTTAAACTTTACTCACAGGAGTTGTTAAAATCATAGAAAATTAGAGTGTCAGTCCTCTTCTACTTAAGTCGGCATTGTACCGTTTGTAATAAATTCGGATGCAATTTCTGTGTTTCATCGTCAATAAGAAGGTCCAAGGGATACAGGAAGCCTGAAGTGAAGCATCAGAATCTAAAACTGGACTAACAGGAAGGGTTCAAATCATAGAGAGTTAGAGCGTCAGTCCTCTTATACTTAAGTCATCATTGTGCCTTTTGTATTAAATTATGATTCAATTTCTGTGTTTCATCGTCAATAAGAAGGTCCAAGGGATACAGTAAACCTGAAGTGAAGCATCGGAATCTAAAACTGGACTCACAGGAGAGGTTCAAATCATAGAAAGTTAGAGTGTCAGTCCTCTTGTACTTAAGTCGGCATTGTGCCTTTTGTATTAAATTCGGATGCAAATTCTGTGTTTCATCGTCAATAAGAAGGTCCAAGGCGTACAGTAAACCTGAAGTGAAGCATCGGAATCTAAATCTGGACACACAGGAGAGGTTCAAATCATAGAGAGTTAGAGTGTCAGTCCTCTTGTACTTTAGTCGGCATTCTGCCTATTGTATTTAATTTGGATGCAATTTCTGTGTTTCATCTTCAATAAGAAGGTCCAAGGGGTACAGTAAACCTGAAGTGAAGCATCGGTATCTAAAACTGGACTCACAGGAGAGGTTCAAATAATAGAAAGTTAGAGTGTCAGTCAAATTGTACTTAAGTCGACATTGTGCTTTATGTATTAAATTAGGATGCAATTTCTTTGTTTCATCGTCAATAAGAAGGTCTAAGGTATACAGTAAACCTGAAGTGAAGCATCGGAACCTAAAACTGGACTCACAGTAGAGGTTCAAATCATAGAAAGTTAGAGTGTCAGTCCTCTTGTACTTAAGTCGGCATTGTGCCTTTTGTATTAAATTAGGATGCAATTTCTGTGTTTCATCGTCAATAAGAAGGTCCAAGGGACACAGTAAACCTGAAGTGAAGCATCGGAATCTAAAACCGGACTCATAGGAGAGGATCAAATCATAGAGAGTCAGAGTGTCAGTCCTCTTGTACTTAAGTCGGCATTGTGCCTCCTGTATTAAATTCGGATGCAATTTCTGTGTTTCATCGTCAATAAGAAGGTCCAAGGGATACAGTAAACCTGATGTGAAGCATCGGAATCTAAAACTGGACTCACAGGAGATGTTCAAATCTTAGAAAGTTAGAGTGTCAGTCCTCTTGTACTTATGCCGGCATTGTGCCTTTTGTATTAAATTCGGGTGCAATTTCTATGTTTCATCCACAATAAGAAGGTCCAAGGGATACAGTAAACCTGAAGTGAAGCATCGGAATATAAAACTGGACTCACAGGAAAGGTTAAAATCGTAGAGAGTTAGAATGTCATTCCTGTTGTACTTAAGTCGGCATTGTGCCTTTTGTGTTAAATTCGGATGCAATTTCTGTGTTTCATCGTCAATAAGAAGGTCCAAGGCGTACAGTAAACCTGAAGTGAACTATCGGAATTTAAAACTGGACTCACAGGAGAAGTTCAAACCATAGAGAGTCAGAGTGTCAGTCCTCTTGTACTTAAGTCGGCATTGTGCCTTTTGTATTAAATTCGGATGCAATTTCTGTGTTTCATCGTCAATAAGAAGGTCCAAGGGATACAGTAAACCTGAAGTGAAGCATTGGAATCTAAATCTGGACTCACAGGAGATGTTCAAATCTTCGAAAGTTAGAGTGTCAGTCCTCTTGTACTTAAGTCGGCATTGTGCTTTTTGTATTACATTCGGATGCAATAATTGTGTTTTTTCGTCAATAAGAAGGTCCAAGGGGTAAAGTAAACCTGAAGTGAAGCATCGGAATATACAACTGGACTCACAGGAGAGGTTCAAATCGTAGAGGGTTAGAATGTCATTCCTGTTGTACTTAAGTCGGCATTGTGCCTTTTGTGTTAAATTCGGATGCAATTTCTGTGTTTCATCGTCAATAAGAAGGTCCAAGGGGTACAGTAAACCTGAAGTGAAGTATCGGAATTTAAAACTGGACTCACAGCAGAGATTCAAATCATAGAAAGTTAGAGTGTCTGTCCTCTTGTACATAAGTCGGCATTGTGCCTTTAGTATTAAATTCAGTTGCAATTTCAGTGTTTCATCGTCAATAAGAAGGTCCAAGGGATACAGTAATCCTGAAGTGAATCATCGGAATCTGAAACTGGACTCACAGGAGAGGTTCAAATCATAGAAAGTTAGAGTGTCAGTCCTTTTGTACTTATGTCGGCATTGTGCCTTTTGCATTAAATTCGGATGCAATATCTGTGTTTTATTGTTAATAAGAAAGTGCAAGGGATACAGTAAACCTGAAGTGAAGCATCGGAATCTAAAACTGGACTCAAAGGCGAGGTTCAAATCATAGAAAGTTAGGGTGTCAGTCCTCTTGTACTTATGCCGGCATTGTGCCTTTTGTATGAAATTCGGATGCAATTTTTGTGTTTCATCGTCAATGAGAAGGTCCAAGGGATACAGTAAACCTGAAGTGAAGCATCGCAATCTCAAATTGGACTCACAGGAGAGGTTCAAATCATAGAAAGTTAGTGAGTCAGTCCTCTTGTACTTAAGTCGGCATTGTGCCTTTTGTATTAAATTCGGATGCAATTTCTGTGTTTCATCGTCAGTAAGAATGTCCAAGGGATACAGTAAACCTGAAGTGAAGCATCGAAATCTAAAACTGGATTCACAGGAGAGGCTCAAATCATAGAAAGATAGAGTGTCAGTCCTCTTGTACTTAAGTCAGCTTTGTGCCTTTTGTATTAAATTCGGATGCAATTTCTGTGTTTCATCGTCAATAAGAATGTCCAAGGGATACAGCAAACCTGAAGTGAAGCATCGGAATCTAAAACTGGATTCACAGGAGAGGCTCAAATCATAGAAAGATAGAGTGTCAGTCCTCTTGTACTTAAGTCAGCTTTGTGCCTTTTGTATTAAATTCGGATGCAATATCTGTGTTTCATCGTCAATAAGAAGGTCCAATGGATACACTATACCTGAAGAGAAGCATCAGAATCTAAAACTGGACTCACAGGAGACGTTCAAATCATAGAAAGTTGGAGTGTCAGTCCTCTTGTACTTAAGTCGGCATTGTGCCTTTTGTATTAAATTCGGATGCAATTTCTGTTTTTCATCGTCAATAAGAAGGTCCAAGGGATACAGCAAACCTGAAGTGAAGCATCAGAATATAAAACTGCACTCACAGCAGAGATTCAAATCATAGAAAGGTAGAGTGTCTGTCCTCTTGTACTTAAGTCGGCATTGTGCCTTTAGTATTAAATTCGGATGCAATTTCTGTGTTTCGTCGTCAATAAGAAGGTCCAAGGGATACCGTAAACGTAAGTGAAGCATCGGAAGCTAAAACTGGACTCACAGGAGAGGTTCAAATCATAGAAAGTTTGAGTGTCAGTCCTCTTGTACTTAAGTACGCATTGTGCCTTTTGTATTAAATTGGAATGCAATTTCTGTGTTTCATCGTCAATAAGAAGGTCCAAGGTATACAGTAAACCAGAGGTGAAGCATCGGAATCTAAAACTGGACTCACAGGTGAGGTTCAAGCCATAGAAACTTAGAGTGTCAGTCCTCTTGTACTTAAGTCGGCATTGCGCGTTTTGTATTAAATTTGGATGCTATTTCTGTGTTTCATCGTCAATAAGAAGGTCTAAGGGATACAGGTAACCTGAAGTGAAGCATCGGAATCTAAAACTGGACTCACAGGAGAGGTTCAAATCATAGAGAGTTAGAGAGTCAGTCCTCTTGTACTTAAGTCGGCATTGTGCCTTTTGTGTTAAATTCGGATGCAAATTCTGTGTTTCATCGACAATAAGAAGGTCCAAGGGGTTACAGTAAACCTGAAGTGAAGTATCGGAATTTAAAACTGGACTCACAGGAGAGGGTTAAATCATAGAGAGTCAGAGTGTCAGTCCTCTTGTACTTAAGTCGGCATTGTGCATTTTGTATTAAATTCGGATGCAATTTCTGTGTTTCATCGTCAATAAGAAGGTCCAAGGGATACAGTAAACCTGATGTGAAGCATCGTAATCTAAAACTGGACTCACAGGAGGGGTTCAAATATTCGAAAGTTTGAGTGTCAGTCCTCTTGTACTTAAGTTGGCATCGTGCCTTTTGTATCTAATTCGGATGCAATTTCTGTGTTTCACCTCAATAAGAAGGTCCAAGGGATACAGTAAACCTGAAGTGAAGCATCGGAATCTAAAACTTGACTCACAGGAGAGGTTCAAATCATAGAAAGTTAGAAAGTCAGTCTTCTTGTACTTAAGTCGTCATTGTGCCTTTTGTATTAAATCCGGATGCAATTTCTGTGTTTCATCGTTAATAAGAAGGTCCAAGGGATACAGTAAATCTGAAGTGAAGCACCGGAATCTAAAACTGGACTCCCAGGAGAGGTTCAAATCATAGAATGTTAGAGTGTCAGTCCTCTTGTACCTAAGTCGGCATTGTGCCTTTTGTATTAAATTGGAATGCAATTTCTGTGTTTCATCGTCAATAAGAAGGTCCAAGGGATACAGTAAACCTGAAATGAGGCATCGGAATCTAAATCTGGACTCACAGCAGAGATTCAAATCATAGAAAGTTAAAGTGTCTGTCTTCTTGTACTTAAGTCGGCATTGTGCAATTTGTATTAAATTCGGATGCAATTTCTGTGTTACATCGTCAGTAAGAATGTCCAAGGGATAGAGTAAACCTGAAGTGAAGCATCTAAATCTAAAACTGGACTCACAGGAGAGGTTCAAGTCATAGAAAGATAGAGTGTCAGTCCTCTTGTACTTAAGTCAGCTTTGTGCCTTTTGTATTAAATTCGGATGCAATTTCTGTGTTTCATCGTCAATAAGAATGTCCAAGGGATACAGCAAACCTGAAGTGAAGCATCGGACCCTAAAACTGGACTCACAGGAGAGGTTCAAATCATAGTAAGTTTGGATGTCAGTCCTCTTGTACTTATGCCTGCATTGTGCCTTTGGTATGAAATTCGGATGCAATTTCTGTGTTTCATCGTCAAAAAGAATGTCCAAGGGATACAGCAAACCTGAAGTGAAGCATCGGAATCGAAAACTGGACTCACAGGAGAGGTTCAAGTGATAGAAAGTTAGAGTGTCAGTCAACTTGTACTTAAGTCGGCATTGTGCCTTTTGTTTTATATTCCGGTGCAATATCCGTGTTTCATCGTCAATAAGAAGGTCCAAGGGATACAGTAAACCTGAAGTGAAGCATCGGAATCAAAAACTGGACTCACAGGAGAGATTCAAAACATAGAAAGTTAGAGTGTCTGTCCTCTTGTACTTAAGTCGGCATTGTGCCTTTAGAATTAAATTTGGATGCCATTTCAGTGTTTCAACGTCGAGTGTCAGTCCTCTTGTACTTAAGTCGGCATTGTGCCATTAGTATTAAATTCGCATGCAATATCAGTGTTTCATCGTCAAGAAGAATGTCCCAGGGATACAGTAAACCTGAAGTGAAGCATCGGAATCTAAAACTAGGCTCACAGGAGAGGTTCAAATCATAGAAAGTTAGGGTGTCAGTCCTCTTGTACTTATGCCGGCATTGTGCCTTTTGTATGAAATTCGGATGCAATATCCGTGTTTCATCGTCAATAAGAAGGTACAAGGTATACAGCAAACCTGAGGTGAAGCTTCGGAATCTAAAACTGGACTCACAGGAGAGGTTCAAATCATAGAAAGTTAGAGTGTGAGTCATCTTGTACTTAAGTCGGCATTGTGCCCTTTGTATTAAATTCGGGTGCAACATCTGTGTTTCATCGTCAATAAGAAGGTCCAATGGATACACTATACCTGAAGAGAAGCATCGGAATCTAAAACTGGACTCACAGGAGACCTTTAAATCATAGAAAGTTAGAGTGTCAGTCCTCTTGTACTTAAGTCGGCTTGTGCCTTTTGTTTTAAATTCGGATATAATTTCTGTTTTTCATCGTCAATAAGAAGGTCCAAGGGATACAGCAAACCTGAAGTGAAGCATCGGAATCTAAAACCGGACTCACAGTAGAGGTTTAAATCATAGAAACTTAGAGTGTCAGTCCTCTTGTACTTAAGTCCGCATTGTGCCTTTTATATTAAATTCGGATGCAATATCTGTGTTTCATCGTCAATAAGAAGGTTCAATGGAGACAGTAAACCTGAAGTGAAGCATCGGAATCTGAAACTGGACTCACAGGAGAGGTTCAAATCATAGAAAATTAGAGTGTCAGTCCCCTTGTACTTAAGTCGGCATTGTGCTTTTATATTAAATTCGGATGCAATTTCTGTGTTTCATCGTCAATAAGAAGGTCCAAGGGATACAGAAAACCTGAAGTGAAGCATCGGAATCTAAAACTGGACTCACAGGAGAGGTTAAAATCATAGAAAGTTAGAGTGTCTGTCCTCTTGTACTTAAGTTGGCATTGTGCCTTTAGAATTAAATTCGGATGCAATTTCAGTGTTTCATCGTCGAGTGTCAGTCCTCTTGTACTTCATTCGGCATTGTGCCTTTAGTGTTAAATTCGCATGCAATTTCAATGTTTCATCGTCAATAAGAAGGTCCAAGGGATACAGTAAACCTGAAGTGAAGCATCGGAATCTAAAACTGGACTCACAGGAGAGGTTCAAATCATAGAAAGTTAGAGTGTCAGTCCTCTTGTACTTAAGTCGGCATTGTGCCTTATGTATTATATTTGGATGCAATTCCTGTGTTTCATCGTCAATAAGAAGGTCTAAGGGATACAGGCAACCTGAAGTGAAGCATCGGAATCTAAAACTGGACTCACAGGAGAGGTTCAAATCATTGAGAGTTAGAGTGTCAGTCCTCTTGTACTTAAGTCGGCATTGTGCCTTATGTATTAAATTTGGATGCAGTTTCTGTGTTTCATCGTCAATAAGAAGGTCCAAGGGATACAGTAAACCTGATGTGAAGCATCGGAATCTAAAACTGGACTCACAGGAGATGTTCAAATCTTCGAAAGTTATAGTGTCAATCCTCTTCTACTTAAGTCGGCATTGTGCCTTTTGTATTAAATGCGGATGCAATTTCTGTGTTTCACCGTCAATAAGAAGGTCCAAGGGTTACAGTTAACCTGAAGTGAAGCATCGGAATCTAAAACTGGACTAACAGGAGAGGTTCAAATCATAGAGAGTCAGAGTGTCAGTCCTCTTGTACAAGTCGGCATAGTGCCTTTTGTATTAAATTCGTATGCAATTTCTGTTTTTCATCGACAATAAGAAGGTCCAAGGGATACAGTAAACCTGAAGTGAAGCATCGGAATCTAAACCTGGACTCACAGGAGAGGTTCAAATCGTAGAGCGTTAGAGTGTCAGTCCTCTTGTACTTAAGTCGGCATTGTGCCTTTTGTATTAAATTCGGATGCAATAATTGTGTTTTTTCGTCAATAAGAAGGTCCAAGGGGTAAAGCAAACCTGAAGTGAAGCATCGGAATCTAAAACTGGACTCACTGGAGAGGTTAAAATCATTGAAAGTTAGAGTGTCAGTCCTCTTGTACTTAAGTCAGCATTGTGCCTTTTGTATTAAATTCGGATGCAATTTCTGTGTTTCATCGTCAGTAAGAATGTCAAAGGGATACAGTAAACCTGAAGTGAAGCATCGAAATCTCAAACTGGACTCACAGGAGAGGCTCAAATCATAGAAAGATGGAGAGTCAGTCCTCTTGTACTTAAGTCAGCTTTGTGCCTTTTGTATTAAATTCGGATGCAATTTCTGTGTTTCATCGTCAATAAGAATGTCCAAAGGATACAGCAAACCTGAAGTGAAGCATCGGAATCTAAAACTGGACTCACAGGAGAGGTTCAAATCATAGAAAGTTAGAGTGTCAGTCATCTTGTACGTAAGTCGGCATTGTGCCTCTTGTATTAAATTCGGGTGCAATATCTGTGTTTCCTCGACAATAAGAAGGTCCAATGGATACACCATACCTGAAGAGAAGCATCGGAATCTAAAACTGGACTCACAGGAGACGTTCAAATCATAGAAAGTTAGAGTGTCAGTCCTCTTGTACTTAAGTCGGCATTGTGCCTTTTGCATTAAATTCGGATGCAATTTATGTTTTTCATCGTCAATAAGAGGGTCCAATGGATACAGCAAACCTAAAGTGAAGCATCGGAATCTAAAAGTGGACTCACAGGAGAGGTTCAAATCATAGAGAGTTAGAGTGTCAGTCCTCTTGTACTTAAGTCGGCATTGTGCCTTTTGTATTAAATTCGGATTCAATTTCTGTGTTTCATCGTCAATAAGAAGGTCCAAGCGATACAGTTAACCTGAAGTGAAGCATCTGAACCTTAAACTGGACTCACAGGAGTGGTTAAAATCATAGAAAATTACAGTGTCAGTCCTCTTCTACTTGAGTCGGCATTGTACCGTTTGTAATAAATTCGGATGCAGTTTCTGTGTTTCATCGTCAATAAGAAGGTCCAAGGGATACAGTAAACCTGAAGTGAAGCATCGGAATCTAAAACTGGACTCACAGGAGAGGTTCAAATCATAGAAAGTTAGAGTGTCAGACCTCTTGTACTTTAGTCGGCATTGTGCCTTTTGTATTAAATGCGGATGCAATTTCTGTGTTTCATCGTCAGTAAGAATGTCCAAGGGATACAGTAAACCTGAAGTGAAGCATCGAAATCTAAAACTGGACTCACAGGAGAAGCTCAAATCATAGAAAGGTAGAGTGTCAGTCCTCTTGTACTTAAGTCAGCTTTGTGCCTTTTGTATTAAATTCGGATGCAATTTCTGTGTTTCATCGTCAATAAAAATGTCCAAGGGATACAGCAAATCTGAAGTGAAGCATCGGAATCTAATACTGGACTCAAAGGGGAGGTTCAAATCATAGAAAGTTAGAGTGTCAGTCATATTGTACTTAAGTCGGCATTGTGCCTTTTGTGTTACCTTAGGGTGCAAAATCTGTGTTTCATCGTCAATAAGAAGGTCCAATGAATACACTATACCTGAAGAGAAGCATCGGAATCTAAAACTGGACTCACAGGAGACGTTCAAATCATAGAAAGTTAGAGTGTCAGTTCTCTTGTACTTAAGTCGGCATTGTGCCTTTTGTATTAAATTCAAATGCAATTTCTGTGTTTTATCGTCCATAAGAAGGTCCAAGGGATACAGTACCTGAAGTGACGTATCGGAATCTAAAACTGGACTCACAGCAGAGATACAAATCATAGAAAGTTAGAGTGTCTGTCCTATTGTACTTAAGTCGGCATTGTGCCTTTAGTATTAAATTCGGATGCAATTTCAGTGTTTCAACGTCAATAAGAAGGTCCAAGGGATACAGTAAACCTGAAGTGAAGCATCGGAATCTAAATCTGGACTCACAGGAGAGGTTCAAATCATAGAAAGTTAAAGTGTCAGTCCTCTTGTACTTAAGTCGGCATTGTGCCTTTTGTATTAAATTCGGATTCAATTTCTGTGTTTCATCGTCAATAAGAAGGTCCAAGCGATACAGTTAACCTGAAGTGAAGCATCTGAACCTTAAACTGGACTCACAGGAGTGGTTAAAATCATAGAAAATTACAGTGTCAGTCCTCTTCTACTTGAGTCGGCATTGTACCGTTTGTAATAAATTCGGATGCAGTTTCTGTGTTTCATCGTCAATAAGAAGGTCCAAGGGATACAGTAAACCTGAAGTGAAGCATCGGAATCTAAAACTGGACTCACAGGAGAGGTTCAAATCATAGAAAGTTAGAGTGTCAGACCTCTTGTACTTTAGTCGGCATTGTGCCTTTTGTATTAAATGCGGATGCAATTTCTGTGTTTCATCGTCAGTAAGAATGTCCAAGGGATACAGTAAACCTGAAGTGAAGCATCGAAATCTAAAACTGGACTCACAGGAGAAGCTCAAATCATAGAAAGATAGAGTGTCAGTCCTCTTGTACTTAAGTCAGCTTTGTGCCTTTTGTATTAAATTCGGATGCAATTTCTGTGTTTCATCGTCAATAAAAATGTCCAAGGGATACAGCAAATCTGAAGTGAAGCATCGGAATCTAATACTGGACTCAAAGGGGAGGTTCAAATCATAGAAAGTTAGAGTGTCAGTCATATTGTACTTAAGTCGGCATTGTGCCTTTTGTGTTACCTTAGGGTGCAAAATCTGTGTTTCATCGTCAATAAGAAGGTCCAATGAATACACTATACCTGAAGAGAAGCATCGGAATCTAAAACTGGACTCACAGGAGACGTTCAAATCATAGAAAGTTAGAGTGTCAGTCCTCTTGTACTTAAGTCGGCATTGTGCCTTTTGCATTAAATTCGGATGCAATTTATGTTTTTCATCGTCAATAAGAGGGTCCAATGGATACAGCAAACCTAAAGTGAAGCATCGGAATCTAAAAGTGGACTCACAGGAGAGGTTCAAATCATAGAGAGTTAGAGTGTCAGTCCTCTTGTACTTAAGTCGGCATTGTGCCTTTTGTATTAAATTCGGATTCAATTTCTGTGTTTCATCGTCAATAAGAAGGTCCAAGCGATACAGTTAACCTGAAGTGAAGCATCTGAACCTTAAACTGGACTCACAGGAGTGGTTAAAATCATAGAAAATTACAGTGTCAGTCCTCTTCTACTTGAGTCGGCATTGTACCGTTTGTAATAAATTCGGATGCAGTTTCTGTGTTTCATCGTCAATAAGAAGGTCCAAGGGATACAGTAAACCTGAAGTGAAGCATCGGAATCTAAAACTGGACTCACAGGAGAGGTTCAAATCATAGAAAGTTAGAGTGTCAGACCTCTTGTACTTTAGTCGGCATTGTGCCTTTTGTATTAAATGCGGATGCAATTTCTGTGTTTCATCGTCAGTAAGAATGTCCAAGGGATACAGTAAACCTGAAGTGAAGCATCGAAATCTAAAACTGGACTCACAGGAGAAGCTCAAATCATAGAAAGATAGAGTGTCAGTCCTCTTGTACTTAAGTCAGCTTTGTGCCTTTTGTATTAAATTCGGATGCAATTTCTGTGTTTCATCGTCAATAAAAATGTCCAAGGGATACAGCAAATCTGAAGTGAAGCATCGGAATCTAATACTGGACTCAAAGGGGAGGTTCCAATCATAGAAAGTTAGAGTGTCAGTCATATTGTACTTAAGTCGGCATTGTGCCTTTTGTGTTACCTTAGGGTGCAAAATCTGTGTTTCATCGTCAATAAGAAGGTCCAATGAATACACTATACCTGAAGAGAAGCATCGGAATCTAAAACTGGACTCACAGGAGACGTTCAAATCATAGAAAGTTAGAGTGTCATTCCTCTTGTACTTAAGTCGGCATTATGCCTTTTGTATTAAATTCGGATGCGATTTCTGTGTTTCATCGTCAATAAGAAGATCCAAGGGATACAGGAAGCCTGAAGTGAAGCATTAGAATCTAAAACTGGACTAACAGGAAAGGTTCAAATCATAGAGAGTTAGAGTGCCAGTCCTCTTGTACTTAAGTCATCATTGTGCCTCTTGTATTAAATTATGATTCAATTTCTGTGTTTCATCGTCAATAACAAGGTCCAAGGGATACAGTAAACATGAAGTGAAGCATCTGAATCTTAAACTGGACTCACAGGAGTGGTTAAAATCATAGAAAGTTAGAGTGTCACTCCTCTTCTACTTAAGTCGGCATTGTGTCTTTTGTATTAAATCGGATGCAATTTCTGTGTTTCATAGTCAATAAGAAGGTCCAAGGGATACAGTAAACCTGAAGTGAAGCATCGGAATCTAAAACTGGACTCACAGGAGAGGTTCAAATCATAGAAAGTTAGAGTGTCAGTCCTCTTGAACTTAAGTCGGCATTGTGCCTATTGTATTAAATTCGGATGCAATTTCTGTGTTTCATCGTCAATCAGAAGGTCCAAGGCGTACAGTAAACCAGAAGTGAAGCATCGGAATCTAAATCTTGACTCACAGGAGAGGTTCAAATCATAGAGAGTTAGAGTGTCAGTCCTCTTGTACTTAAGTTGGCATTCTGCCTATTGTATTAAATTTGGATGCAATTTCTGTGTTTCATCTTCAATAAGAAGGTCCAAGGGATACAGTAATCCTGAAGTGAAGCATCGGTATCTAAAACTGGACTCACAGGAGAGGTTCAAATCATAGAAAGTTAGAGTGTCAGTCCACTTGTACTTAAGTCGACATTGTGCTTTATGTATTAAATTTGGATGCAATTTCTTTGTTTCATCGTCAATAAGAAGGTCTAAGGCATACAGTAAACCTGAAGTGAAGCATCGGAACCTAAAACTGGACTCACAGTAGGGGTTCAAATCATAGAAAGTTAGAGTGTCAGTCCTCTTGTACTTAAGTCGGCATTGTGCCTTTTGTATTAAATTCGGATGCAATTTCAGTGTTTCATCCTCAATAAGAAGGTCCAAGGGATACAGTAAACCTGAAGTGAAGCATCGGAATCTAAAACCGGACTCACAGGAGAGGATCAAATCATAGAGAGTCAGAGTGTCAGTCCTCTTGTACTTAAGTCGGCGTTGTGCCTCTTGTATTAAATTCGGATGCAATTTCTGTGTTTCATCGTCAATAAGAAGGTCCAAGGGATACAGTAAACCTGATCTGAAGCATCGCAATCTAAAACTGGACTCACAGGAGATGTTCAAATCTTAGAAAGTTAGAGTGTCAGTCCTCTTGTACTTAAGTCGGCATTGTGCCTTTTGTATTAAATTCGGATGCAATTTCTGTGTTTCATCATCAATAAGAAGGTCCAAGGGATACAGTAAACCTGAAGTGAAGCATCGGAATATAAAACTGGACTCACAGGAGAGGTTGAAATCGTAGAGAGTTAGAATGTCATTCCTGTTGTACTTAAGTCGGCATTGTGCCTTTTGTGTTAAATTCGGATGCAATTTCTGTGTTTCATCGTCAATAAGAAGGTCCAAGGGGTACAGTAAACCTGAAGTGAAGTATCGGAATTTAAAACTGGACTCACAGGAGAGGTTCAAATCATAGAGAGTCAGAGTGTCAGTCCTCTTGTACTTAAGTCGGCATTGTGCCTTTTGTATTAAATTCGGATGCAATTTCTGTGTTTCATCGTCAATAAGAAGGTCCAAGGGATACAGTAAACCTGATGTGAAGCATCGGAATCTAAAACTGGACTCACAGGAGAGATTTAAATCATAGAGAGTTAGAGTGTCAGTCCTCGTGTACTTAAGTCGCCATTGTGCCTTTTGTATTAAATTCGGATGCAATTTCTGTGTTTCATCGTCAATAAGAAGGTCCAAGGGGTACAGTAAACCTGAAGTGAAGCATCGGAATCTAAAACTGGACTCACAGGAGAGGTTCAAATCATAGAGAGTCAGAGTGTCAGTCCTCTTGTACTTAAGTCGGCATAGTGCCTTTTGTATTAAATTCGGATGCAATTTCTGTGTTTCATCGACAATTAGAAGGTCCGAGGGATACAGTAAACCTAAAGTGAAGCATCGGAATCTAAAACTGGACTCACAGGAGAGGTTCAAATCGTAGAGCGTTAGAGTGTCAGTCCTCTTGTAGTTAAGTCGGCATTGTGCCTTTTGTATTAAATTCGGATGCAATAATTGTGTTTTTACGTCAATATGAAGGTCCAAGGGGTAAAGTAAACCCGAAGCGAAGCATTGGAATCTAAAACTGGACTCAAAGGAGAGTTTAAAATCATTGAAAGTTAGAGTGTCAGTCCTCTTGTACTTAAGTCAGCATTGTGCCTTTTGTATTAAATTTGGATGCAATTTCTGTGTTTCATCGTCAATAAGAAGGTCCAAGGGATACAGTAAACCCGAAGTGAAGCATCGGAATCTAAAACTGGACTCACAGGAGAGGTTCAAATCAAAGAGAGTTAGAGTGTCAGTCCTCTTGTACTTAAGTCGGCATTGTGCCTTTTGTATTAAATTCGGATGCAATTTCTGTGTTTCATCGACAATAAGAAGGTCCAAGGGATACAGTAAACCTGAAGTGAAGCATCGGAATCTAAAACTGGACTCACAGGAGAGGTTCAAATCATAGAAAGTTAGAGGGTCAGTCCTCTTGTACTTATGTCGGCATTGTGCCTTTTGCATTAAATTCGGATGCAACTTCTGTGTTTCATCGTTAATAAGAAAGTGCAAGGGATACAGTAAAGCTGAAGTGAAGCATCGGAATCTAAAACTGGACTCACAGCAGAGATTCAAATCATAGAAAGTTAGAGTGTCTGTCCTCTTGTACTGAAGTCGGCATTGTGCTTTTAGTATTAAATTCGGATGCAATTTCTGTGTTTCTTCGTCAGTAAGAATGTCCAAGGGATACAGTAAACCTGAAGTGAAGCATCGAAATCTAAAACTGGGCTCACAGGAGAAGCTCAAATCGTTGAAAGATAGAGTGTCAGTCCTCTTGTACTTAAGTCAGCTTTGTGCCTTTTGTATTAAATTCGGATGCAATTTCTGTGTTTCATCGTCAATACGAATGTCCAAGGGATACAGCAAACCTGAAGTGAAGCATCGGAATCTAAAACTGGACTCATAGGAGAGGTTCAAATCATAGTAAGTTAGAGTGTCAGTCATCTTGTACCTAAGTCGGCATTGTGCCTTTTGTAATAAATTCGGGTGCTATATCTGTGTTTCATCGTCAATAAGAAGGTCCAATGGATACACTATACCTGAAGAAAAGCATCGGAATCTAAAACTGGACTCACAGGAGAGGTTCAAATCATAGAAAGTTAGAGTGTCTGTCCTCTTGTACTTAAGTCGGCATTGTGCTTTTAGTATTAATTTCGGATGCAATTTCTGTGTTTCATCGTCAATAAGAAGGTCCAATGGATACAGCAAACCTGAAGTGAAGCATCGGAATCTAAAACTGGACTCACAGGAGAGGTTCAAATCATAGAGAGTTAGAGTGTCAGTCCTCTTGTACTTAAGTCGGCATTGTGCCTTTTGTATTAAATTCGGATTCAATTTCTGTGTTTCATCGTCAATAAGAAGGTCCAAGCGATACAGTTAACCTGAGGTGAAGCATCTGAACCTTAAACTGGACTCACAGGAGAGGTTAAAATCATAGATAATTAGAGTGTCAGTCCTCTTCTACTTAAGTCATCATTGTACCGTTTGTAATAAATTCGGATGCAATTTCTGTATTTCATCGTCAATAAGAAGGTCCAAGGGATACAGTAAACCTGAAGTGAAGCATCGGAATCTAAAACTGGACTCACAGGAGAGGTTCAAATCATAGAAAGTTAGAGTGTCAGACCTCTTGTACTTTAGTCGGCATTGTGCCTTATGTATTAAATGCGGATGCAATTTCTGTGTTCCATCGTCAGTAAGAATGTCCAAGGGATACAGTAAACCTGAAGTGAAGCATCGAAATCTAAAACTGGACTCACAGGAGAAGCTCAAATCATAGAAAGATAGAGTGTCAGTCCTCTTGCACTTAAGTCAGCTTTGTGCCTTTTGTATTAAATTCGGATGCAATTTCTGTGTTTCATCGTCAATAAGAATGTCCAAGGGATACAGCAAATCTGAAGTGAAGCATCAGAATCTAAAACTGGACTAACAGGAAAGGTTCAAATCATAGAGAGTTAGAGTGTCAGTCCTCTTGTACTTAAGTCATCATTGTGCCTTTTGTATTAAATTATGATTCAATTTCTGTGTTTCATCGTCAGTAAGAAGGTCCAAGGGATACAGTAAACCTAAAGTGAAGCATCTGAATCTTAAACTGGACTCACAGGAGTGGTTAAAATCATAGAAAGTTAGAGTGTCACTCCTCTTCTACTTAAGTCGGCATTGTGTCTTTTGTATTAAATCGGATGCAATTTCTGTGTTTCATCGTCAATAAGAAGGTCCAAGGGATACAGTAAACCTGAAGTGAAGCATCGGAATCTAAAACTGGACTCACAGGAGAGGTTCAAATCATAGAAAGTTAGAGTGTCAGTCCTCTTGTACTTAAGTCGGCATTGTGCCTTTTGTATTAAATTCGGATGCAATTTCTGTGTTTCATCGTCAATAAGAAGGTCCAAGGCGTACAGTAAACCTGAAGTGAAGCATCGGAATCTAAATCTGGACTCACAGGAGAGGTTCAAATCATAGAGAGTTAGAGTGTCAGTCCTCTTGTACTTAAGTCGTCATTCTGCCTATTGTATTAAATTTGGATGCAATTTCTGTGTTTCATCTTCAATGAGAAGGTCCAAGGGATACAGTAAACCTGAAGTGAAGCATCGGTATCTAAAACTGGACTCACAGGAGAGGTTCAAATCATAGAAAGTTAGAGTGTCAGCCAACTTGTACTTAAGTCGACATTGTGTTTATGTATTAAATTGGGATGCAATTTCTTTGGTTCATCGTCAATAAGAAGGTCTAAGGTATACAGTAAACCTGAAGTGAAGCATCGGAACCTAAAACTGGACTCACAGTAGGGGTTCAAATCATAGAAAGTTAGAGTGTCAGTCCTCTTGTACTTAAGTCGGCATTGTGCCTTTTGTATTAAATTCCAATGCAATTTCTGTGTTTCATCCTCAATAAGAAGGGTCAAGGGATACAGTAAACCTGAAGTGAAGCATCGGAATCTAATACCGGACTCACAGGAGAGGATCAAATCGTAGAGAGTCAGAGTGTCAGTCCTCTTGTACTTAAGTCGGCATTGTGCCTCCTGTATCAAATTGGGATGCAATTTCTGTGTTTCATCGTCAATAAGAAGGTCCAAGGGATACAGTAAACCTGATGTGAAGCATCGGAATCTAAAACTGGACCAACAGGAGATGTTCAAATCTTAGAAAGTTAGAGTGTCTGTCCTCTTGTACTTAAGTCGGCATTGTGCCTTTTGTATTAAATACGTATGCAATTTCTGTGTTTCATCGTCAATAAGAAGCTCCAAGGCGTACAGTAAACCTGAAGTGAAGCATCGGAATCTAAATCTGGACTCACAGGAGAGGTTCAAATCATAGAGAGTCAGAGTGTCAGTCCTCTTGTACCTAAATCGGCATTGTGCCTCTTGTATTAAATTCGGATGCAATTTCTGTGTTTCATCTTCAATGAGAAGGTCCAAGGGATACAGTAAACCTGAAGTGAAGCATCGGTATCTAAAACTGGACTCACAGGAGAGGTTCAAATCGTAGAGATTTAGAATGTCATTCCTGTTGAATTTAAGTCGGCATTGTGCCTTTTGCGTTAAATTCGGATGCAATTTCTGTGTTTCATCGTCAATAAGAAGGTCCAAGGGGTACAGTAGACCTGAAGTGAAGTATCGGAATTTAAAACTGGACTCACAGGAGAGACTCAAATCATAGAGAGTCAGAGTGTCAGTCCTCTTGTACTTAAGTCGGCATTGTGCCTTTTGTATTAAATTCGGATGCAATTTCTGTGTTTCATCGTCAATAAGAAGGTCCAAGGGATACAGTAAATCTGATGTGAAGCATCGGAATCTAAAAGTGGACTCACAGGAGAGGTTCAAATCATAGAGAGTTAGAGTGTCAGTCCTCTTGTACATAAGTCGGCATTGTGCCTTTTGTATTAAATTGGGATGAAATTTCTGTGTTTCATCGTCAATAAGAAGGTCCAAGGGGTACAGTAAAGCTGAAGTGAAGCATCGGAATCTAAAACTGGACTCACAGGAGAGGTTCAAATCATAGAAAGATAGAGGGTCAGTCCTCTTGTACTTATGTCGGCATAGTGCCTTTTGCATTAAATTCGGATGCAACTTCTGTGTTTCATCGTTAATAAGAAAGTGCAAGGGATATAGTAAAGCTGAAGTGAAGCATCGGAATCTAAAACTGGACTCACAGCAGAGATTCAAATCATAGAAAGTTAGAGTGTCTGTCCTCTTGTACTTAAGTCGGCATTGTGCTTTTAGTATTAAATTCGGATGCAATTTCTGTGTTTCATCGTCAGTAAGAATGTCCAAGGGATACAGTAAACCTGAAGTGAAGCATCGAAATCTAAAACTGGACTCACAGGAGAAGCTCAAATCGTTGAAAGATAGAGTGTCAGTCCTCTTGTACTTAAGTCAGCTTTGTGCCTATTGTATTAAATTCGGATGCAATTTCTGTGTTTCATCGTCAATACGAATGTCCGAGGGATACAGCAAACCTGAAGTGAAGCATCGGAATCTAAAACTGGACTTACAGGAGAGGTTCAAATCATAGAAAGTTAGAGTGTTAGTCATCTTGTACCTAAGTCGGCATTGTGCCTTTTGTAATAAATTCGGGTGCTATATCTGTGTTTCATCGTCAATAAGAAGGTCCAATGGATACACTATACCTGAAAAGAAGCATCGGAATCTAAAACTGGACTCACAGGAGAGGTTCAAATCATAGAGAGTCAGAGTGTCAGTCCTCTTGTACTTAAATCGGCATTGTGCCTCTTGTATTAAATTCGGATGCAATTTCTGTGTTTCATCGTCAGTAAGAAGGTCCAAGGGATACAGTAAACCTGAAGTGAAGCATCGGAATATAAAACTGGACTCACAGGAGAGGTTCAAATCGTAGAGAGTTAGAATGTCATTCCTGTTGTACTTAAGTTGGCATTGTGCATTTTGTGTTAAATTCGGATGCAAATTTCTGTGTTTCATCGTCAATAAGAAGGTCCAAGGGGTACAGTAAACCTGAAGTGAAGTATCGGAATTTAAAAC
Organism: Schistocerca americana; assembly: GCF_021461395.2. Lineage (NCBI taxonomy): Eukaryota > Metazoa > Arthropoda > Insecta > Orthoptera > Acrididae > Schistocerca > Schistocerca americana. The sequence continues at coordinate 546,302,474 of NC_060124.1, read as the reverse complement.
TGGACTCACAGGAGAGGTTCAAATCATAGAGAGTCAGAGTGTCAGTCCTCTTGTACTGAAGTCGGCATTGTGCCTTTTGTATTAAATTCGGATGCAATTTCTGTGTTTCATCGTCAATAAGAAGGTCCAAGGGATACAGTAAACCTGATGTGAAGCATCGGAATCTAAAACTGGACTCACAGGAGAGGTTCAAATCATAGAGAGTTAGAGTGTCAGTCCTCTTGCACATAAGTCGGCATTGTGCCTTTTGTATTAAATTGGGATGCAATTTCTGTGTTTCATCGTCAATAAGAAGGTCCAAGGGGTACAGTAAAGCTGAAGTGAAGCATCGGAATCTTAAACTGGACTCACAGGAGAGGTTCAAATCATAGAAAGTTAGAGGGTCAGTCCTCTTGTACTTATGTCGGCATTGTGAGTTGCATTAAATTCGGATGCAACTTCTGTGTTTCATCGTTAATAAGAAAGTGCAAGGGATACAGTAAAGCTGAAGTGAAGCATCGGAATCTAAAACTGGAGTCACAGCAGAGATTCAAATCATAGAAAGTTAGAGTGTCTGTCCTCTTGTACTTAAGTCGGCATTGTGCTTTTAGTATTAAATTCGGATGCAATTTCTGTGTTTCATCGTCAGTAAGAATGTCCAAGGGATACAGTAAACCTGAAGTGAAGCATCGAAATCTAAAACTGGACTCACAGGAGAAGCTCAAATCGTTGAAAGATAGAGTGTCAGTCCTCTTGTACTTAAGTCAGCTTTGTGCCTTTTGTATTAAATTCGGATGCAATTTCTGTGTTTCATCGTCAATACGAATGTCCAAGGGATACAGCAAACCTGAAGTGAAGCATCGGAATCTAAAACTGGACTCACAGGAGAGGTTCAAATCATAGAAAGTTAGAGTGTCAGTCATCTTGTACCTAAGTCGGCATTGTGCCTTTTGTAATAAATTCGGGTGCTATATCTGTGTTTCATCGTCAATAATAAGGTCCAATGGATACACTATACCTGAAGAGAAGCATCGGAATCTAAAACTGGACTCACAGGAGAGGTTCAAATCATAGAAAGTTAGAGTGTCAGTCCTCTTGTACTTAAGTCGGCATTGTGCTTTTAGTATTAAATTCGGATGCAATTTCTGTGTTTCATCGTCAGTAAGAATGTCCAAGGGATACAGTAAACCTGAAGTGAAGCGTCGGAATATAAAACTGGACTCACAGTAGAGGTTCAAATCGTAGAGAGTTAGAATGTCATTCCTGTTGTACTTAAGCCGGCATTGTGGCTTTTGTGTTAAATTGGGATGCAATTTCTGTGTTTCATCGTCAATAAGAAGGTCCAATGGATACAGTAAACCTGAAGTGAAGCATCGAAGTCTAAAACTTGACTCACAGGAGAAGCTCAAATCGTTGAAAGATAGAGTGTCAGTCCTCTTGTACTTAAGTCAGCTTTGTGCCTATTGTATTAAATTCGGATGCAATTTCTGTGTTTCATCGTCAATACGAATGTCCGAGGGATACAGCAAACCTGAAGTGAAGCATCGGAATCTAAAACTGGACTTACAGGAGAGGTTCAAATCATAGAAAGTTAGAGTGTCAGTCATCTTGTACCTAAGTCGGCATTGTGCCTTTTGTAATAAATTCGGGTGCTATATCTGTGTTTCATCGTCAATAAGAAGGTCCAATGGATAAACTATACCTGAAGAGAAGCATCGGAATCTAAAACTGGACTCACAGGAGAGGTTCAAATCATAGAGAGTCAGAGTGTCAGTCCTCTTGTACTTAAATCGGCATTGTGCCTCTTGTATTAAATTCGGATGCAATTTCTGTGTTTCATCGTCAGTAAGAAGGTCCAAGGGATACAGTTAACCTGAAGTGAAGCATTGGAATATAAAACTGGACTCACAGGAGAGGTTCAAGTCGTAGAGAGTTAGAATGTCATTCCTGTTGTACTTAAGTCGGCATTGTGCCTTTTGTGTTAAATTCGGATGCAATTTCTGTGTTTCATCGTCAATAAGAAGGTCCAAGGGGTACAGTAAACCTGAAGTGAAGTGTCGGAATCTAAAACTGGACTCACAGGAGAGGTTCAAATCGTAGAGCGTTAGAGTGTCAGTCCTCTTGTACTTAAGTCGGCATTGTGCCTTTAGTATTAAATTCGGATGCAATTTCAGTGTTTCATCGTCAATAAGAAGGTCCAAGGGATACAGTAAACCTGAAGTGAAGCATCAGAATCTAAAACTGGACTCACAGGACAGGTTCAAATCATAGAAAGTTGGAGTGTCAGTCCTCTTGTACTTAAGTCGGCATTGTGCCTTTTGTATTAAATTCGGATGCAATTTCTGTGTTTCATCGTCAGTAGGAATGTTCAAGGGATACAGTAAACCTGAAGTGAAGCATCGAAATCTAAAACCGGACTCACAGGACAAGCTCAAATCATAGAAAGATAGAGTGTCAGTCCTCTTGTACTTAAGTCAGCTTTGTGCCTTTTGTATTAAATTCGGATGCAATTTCAGTGTTTCATCGTCAATAAGAAGGTCCAAGGGATACAGTAAACCTGAAGTGAAGCATCAGAATCTAAAACTGGACTCACAGGAGAGGTTCAAATCATAGAAAGTTGGAGTGTCAGTCCTCTTGTACTTAAGTCGGCATTGTGCCTTTTGTATTAAATTCGGATGCAATTTCTGTGTTTCATCGTCAGTAGGAATGTTCAAGGGATACAGTAAACCTGAAGTGAAGCATCGAAATCTCAAACTGGCCTCACAGGAGAGGCTCAAACCATAGAAAGATGGAGTGTCAGTCCTCTTGTACTTAAGTCAGCTTTGTACGTTTTGTATTAAATTCGGATGCAATCTCTGTGTTTCATCGTCAATAAGAATGTCCAAGGGATACAGCAAACCTGAAGTGAAGCATCGGAATCTAAAACTGGACTCACAGGAGACGTTCAAATCATAGAAAGTTAGAGTGTCAGTCATCTTGTACGTATGTTGGCATTGTGCCTTTTGTATTAAATTCGGGTGCAATATCTGTGTTTCATCGTCAATAAGAAGGTCCAATGGATACACTATACCTGAAGAGAAGCATCGGAATCTAAAACTGGACTCACAGGAGACGTTCAAATCATAGAAAGTTAGTGTCAGTCCTCTTGTACTTAAGTCATCATTGTGCCTTTTGCATTAAATTCGGATGCAATTTATGTTTTTCATCGTCAATAAGAAGGTCCAAGGGATACAGTAAACCTGAAGTGAAGCATCGAAATCTAAAACCGGACTCACAGGACAAGCTCAAATCATAGAAAGATAGAGTGTCAGTCCTCTTGTACTTAAGTCAGCTTTGTGCCTTTTGTATTAAATTCGGATGCAATTTCTGTGTTTCATCGTCAATAAGAATGTCCAAGGGATACAGCAAATCTGAAGTGAAGCATCGGAATCTAAAACTGGACTCAAAGGGGAGGTTCAAATCATAGAAAGTTAGAGTGTCAGTCATCTTGTACTTAAGTCGGCATTGTGCCTTTTGTATTAAATTAGGGTGCAATATCTGTGTTTCATCGTCAATAAGCAGGTCCAATGGATACACTATACCTGAAGAGAAGCATCGGAATCTAAAACTGGACTCACAGGAGACGTTCAAATCATAGAAAGTTAGAGTGTCAGTCCTCTTGTACTTAAGTCGGCATTGTGCCTTTTGTATTAAATTCGGATGCGATTTCTGTGTTTCATCGTCAATAAGAAGGTCCAAGGGATACAGGAAGCCTGAAGTGAAGCATCAGAATCTAAAACTGGACTAACAGGAAAGGTTCAAATCATAGGGAGTTAGAGTGTCAGTCCTCTTGTACTTAAGTCGGCATTGTGCCTTTTGTATTAAATTCGGATTCAATTTCTGTGATTCATCGTCAATAAGAAAGTCCAAGGGATACAGTAAACCTGAAGTGAAGCATCTGAATCTTAAACTGGACTCACAGGAGTGGTTAAAATCATAGAAAGTTAGAGTGTCAGTCCTCTTCTACTTAAGTCGGCATTGTGTCTTTTGTATTAAATTCGGATGCAATTTCTGTGTTTCATCGTCAATAAGAAGGTCCAAGGGATACAGTAAACCTGAAGTGAAGCATCGAAATCTAAAACTGGACTCACAGAAGAGGTTCAAATCATAGAAAGTTAGAGGGTCAGTCCTCTTGTACTTATGTCGGCATTGAGCCTTTTGCATTAAATTCGGATGCAACTTCTGTGTTTCATCGTTAATAAGAAAGTGCAAGGGATACAGTAAAGCTGAAGTGAAGCATCGGAATCTAAAACTGGACTCACAGCAGAGATTCAATTCATAGAAAGTTAGAGTGTCTGTCCTCTTGTACTTAAGTCGGCATTGTGCTTTTAGTATTAAATTCGGATGCAATATCTGTGTTTCATCGTCAGGAAGAATGTCCAAGGGATACAGTAAACCTGATGTGAAGCATCAGAATCTAAAACTGCACTCACAGGAGAGGTTCAAATCACAGAGAGTTACAGTGTCAGTCCTCTTGTACTTAAGTCGGCATTGTGCCTTTTGTATTAAATTCGGATGCAATTTTTGTGTTTCATCGTCAATAAGAAGGTCCAAGGGGTACAGTAAACCTGAAGTAAAGCATCGGAATCTAAAACTGGACTCACAGGAGAGGTTCAAATCATAGAGAGTCAGAGTGTCAGTCCTCTTGTACTTAAGTCGGCATAGTGCCTTTTGTATTAAATTCGGATGCAATTTCTGTGTTTCATCGACAATAAGAAGGTCCAAGGGATACAGTAAATCTGAAGTGGAGCATCGGAATCTAAAACTGGACTCACAGGAAAGGTTCAAATCGTAGAGCGTTAGAGTGTCAGTCCTCTTGTACTTAAGTCGGCATTGTGCCTTTTGTATTAAATTCGGAAGCAATAATTGTGTTTTTTCGTCAATATGAAGGTCCAAGGGGTAAAGTAAACCCGAAGTCAAGCATCGGAATCTAAACTGGACTCAAAGGAGAGTTTAAAATCATTGAAAGATAGTGTGTCAGTCCTCTTGTACTTAAGTCAGCATTGTGCCTTTTGTATTAAATTTGGATGCAATTTCTGTGTTTCATCGTCAATAAGAAGGTCCAAGGGATACAGTAAACCCGAAGTGAAGCATCGGAATCTAAAACTGGACTCACAGGAGAGGTTCAAATCATAGAGAGTTAGAGTGTCAGTCCTCATGTACTTAAGTCGGCATTGTGCCTTTTGTATTAAATTCGGTTGCAATTTCTGTGTTTCATCGACAATAAGAAGGTCCAAGGGATACAGTAAACCTGAAGTGAAGCAACGGAATCTAAAACTGGACTCACAGGAGAGGTTCAAATCATAGAAAGTTAGAGGGTCAGTCATCTTGTACTTATGCCGGCATTGTGCCTTTTGCATTAAATTCGGATGCAACTTCTGTGTTTCATCGTTAATAAGAAAGTGCAAGGGATACGGTAAAGCTGAAGTGAAGCATCGGAATCTTAAACTGGACTCACAGCAGAGATTCAAATCATAGAATGTTAGAGTGTCTGTCCTCTTGTACTTAAGTCGGCATTGTGCTTTTAGTATTAAATTCGGATGCAATTTCTGTGTTTCATCGTCAGTAAGAATGTCCAAGGGATACAGTAAACCTGAAGTGAAGCATCGAAATCTAAAACTGGACTCACAGGAGAAGCTCAAATCGTAGAAAGATAGAGTGTCAGTCCTCTTGTACTTATGTCAGCTTTGTGCCTTTTATATTAAATTCGGATGCAATTTCTGTGTTTCATCGTCAATACGAATGTCCAAGGGATACAGCAAACCTGAAGTGAAGCATCGGAATCTAAAACTGGACTCACAGGAGAGGTTCAAATCATAGAAAGTTAGAGTGTCAGTCATCTTGAACCTAAGTCGGCATTGTGCCTTTTGTAATAAATTCGGGTGCTATATCTGTGTTTCATCGTCAATAAGAATGTCCAATGGATACACTATACCTGAAGAGAAGCATCGGAATCTAAAACTGGACTCACAGGAGAGGTTCAAATCATAGAAAGTTAGAGTGTTTGTCCTCTTGTACTTAAGTCGGCATTGTGCTTTTAGTATTAATTCGGATGCAATTTCTGTGTTTCATCGACAGTAAGAATGTCCAAGAGATACAGTAAACCTGAAGTGAAGCGTCGGAATCTAAAACTGGACTAACAGGAGAGGTTCAACTCATAGAGAGTCAGAGTGTCAGTCCTCTTGTACTTAAGTCGGCATAGTGCCTTTTGTATTAAATTCGTATGCAATTTCTGTTTTTCATCGACAATAAGAAGGTCGAAGGGATACAGTAAACCTGAAGTGAAGCATCGGAATCTAAAACTGGACTCACAGGAGAGGTTCAAATCGTAGAGCGTTAGAGTGTCAGTCCTCTTGTACTTAAGTCGGCATTGTGCCTTTTGTATTAAATTCGGACGCAATAATTGTGTTTTTTCGTCAATAAGAAGGTCCAAGGGGTAAAGTAATCCTGAAGTGAGGCATCGGAATCTAAAACTGGACTCACTGGAGAGGTTAAAATCATTGAAAGTTAGAGTGTCAGTCCTCTTGTACTTAAGTCGGCATTGTGCCTTTTGTATTAAATTCGAATGCAATTTCTGTGTTTCATCGACCATAAGAAGGTCCAAGGGATACAGTAAACCTGAAGTGGAGCATCGGAATATAAAACTGGACTCACAGCAGAGATTCTAATCCTAGAAAGTTAGAGTGTGTGTCCTATTGTACTTAAGTCGGCATTGTGCCTTTAGTATTAAATTCGGATGCAATTTCAGTGTTTCATCGTCAATAAGAAGGTCCAAGGGATACAGTAAACCTGAAGTGAAGCATCGGAAACTAAAACTGGAATCACAGGAGAGGTTCTAATCATAGAAAGTTAGAGTGTCAGACCTCTTGTACTTAGGTCGGCATTGTGCCTTTTGTATTAAATGCGGATGCCATATCTGTGTTTCATCGTCAGTAAGAATGTCCAAGGGATACAGTAAACCTGAAGTGAAGCATCGAAATCTAAAACTGGACTCACAGGAGAAGCTCAAATCATAGAAAGATAGATTGTCAGTCCTCTTGTACTTAAGTCAGCTTTGTGCCTTTTGTATTAAATTCGGATGCAATTTCTGTGTTTCATCGTCAATAAGAATGTCCAAGGGATACAGCAAATCTGAAGTGAAGCATCGGAATCTAAAACTGGACTCAAAGGGGAGGTTCAAATCATAGAAAGTTAGAGTGTCAGTCATCTTGTACTTAAGTCGGCATTGTGCCTTTTGTATTAAATTAGGGTGCAATATCTGTGTTTCATCATCAATAAGAAGGTCCAATGGATACACTATACCTGAAGAGAAGCATCGGAATCTAAAACTGGACTCACAGGAGACGTTCAAATCATAGAAAGTTAGAGTGTCAGTCCTCTTGTACTTAAGTCGGCATTGTGCCTTTTGTATTAAATTCGGATGCGATTTCTGTGTTTCTTCGTCAAAAAGAAGGTCCAAGGGATACAGGAAGCCTGATGTGAAGCATCAGAATCTAAAACTGGAATAACAGGAAAGGTTAAAATCATAGAGAGTTAGAGTGTCAGTCCTGTTGTACTTAAGTCGGCATTGTGCCTTTTGTATTAAATTCGGATTCAATTTCTGTGTTTCATCGTCGCTAAGAAGGTCCAAGGGATACAGTAAACCTGAAGTGAAGCACCTGAATCTTAAACTGGACTCACAGGAGTGGTTAAAATCATAGAAAGTTAGAGTGTCAGTCCTCTTCTGCTTAAGTCGGCATTGTGTCTTTTGTATTAAATTCGGATCCAATTTCTGTGTTTCATCGTCAATAAGAAGGTCCAAGGAATACAGTAAACCAGAAGTGAAGCATCGGTATCTAAAACTGGACTCACAGGAGAGGTTCATATCATAGAAAGATGGAGTGTCAGTCCACTTGTCCTTAAGTCGACATTGTGCTTTATGTATTAAATTTGGATGCAATTTCTGTGTTTCACCGTCAATAACAAGGTCTAAGGTATACAGTAAACCTGAAGTGAAGCATCGCAATCTAAAACTGGACTCACAGGGGAGGATCAAATCATAGAAAGTTAGAGTGTCAGTCCTCTTGTACTTAAGTCGGCATTGTGCCTTTTGTATTAAATTCGGATGCAATTTCTGTGTTTCATCCTCAATAAGAAGGTCCAAGGGATACAGTAAACCTGAAGTGAAGCATCGGAATCTAAAACCGGACTCACAGGAGAGGTTCAAATCATAGAGAGTCAGAGTGTCAGTCCTCTTGTACTTAAGTCGGCATTGTGCCTTTTGTATTAAATTCGGATGCAATTTCTGTATTTCATCGTCAATAAGAAGGTCCTAGGGATACAGTAAACCTGAAGTGAAGCATCGGAATATAAAACTGGACTCACAGGAGATGTTCAAATCTTCGAAAGTTAGAGTGTCAGTCCTCTTGTACTTAAGTCGGCATTGTGCCTTTTGTATTAAATTCGGATGCAATTTCTGTGTTTCATCGTCAATAAGAAGGTCCAAGGGGTACAGTAAACCTGAAGTGAAGTATCGGAATTTAAAACTGGACACACAGGAGAGGTTCAAATCATAGAGAGTCAGAGTGTCAGTCCTCTTGTACTTAAGTCGGCATAGTGCCTTTTGTATTAAATTCGGATGCAATTTCTGTGTTTCATCGACAATAAGAAGGTCCAAGGGATACAGGAAACCTGAAGTGAAGCATCGGAATCTAAAACTGGACTCAAAGGAGAGTTTAAGATCATTGAAAGTTAGAGTGCCAGTCCTCTTGTACTTAGGTCAGCATTGTGCCTTTTGTATTTAATTCGGATGCAATTTCTGTGTTTCATCGACAATAAGAAGGTCCAAGGGATACAGTAAACCTGAAGTGAAGCATCGGAATCTAAAACTGGACTCACAGGAGAGGTTCAAATCATAGAAACTTAGAGGGTCAGTCCTCTTGTACTTATGTCGACATTTTGCCTTTTGGATTAAATTCGGATGCAACTTCTGTGTTTCATCGTTAATAAGAAAGTGCAAGGGATACAGTAAAGCTGAAGTGAAGCATCGGAATCTAAAACTGGACTCACAGCAGAGATTCAAATCATAGAAAGTTAGAGTGTCTGTCCTCTTGTACTTAAGTCGGCAATGTGCTTTTAGTATTAAATTCGGATGCAATTTCTGTGTTTCATCGTCAGTAAGAATGTCCAAGGGATACAGTAAACCTGAAGTGAAGCATCGAAATCTAAAACTGGACTCACAGAAGAAGCTCAAATCGTAGAAAGATAGAGTGTCAGTCCTCTTGTACTTAAGTCAGCTTTGTGCCTCTTGTATTAAATTCGGATGCAATTTCTGTGTTTCATCGTCAATACGAATGTCCAAGGGATACAGCAAACCTGAAGTGAACCATCGGAATCTAAAACTGGACTCACTGGAGAGGTTCAAATCATAGAAAGTTAGAGTGTCAGTCATCTTGTACTTAAGTCGGCATTGTGCCTTTTGTATTAAATTCGGGTGCTATATCTGTGTTTCATCGTCAATAAGAAGGTCCAATGGATACACTATACCTGAAGAGAAGCATCGGAATCTAAAACTGGACTCACAGGAGACGTTCAAATCATTGAAAGTTAGAGTGTCAGTCCTCTTGTACTTAAGTCGGCATTGTGCCTTTTGTATTAAATTCGGATGCAATTTCTGTGTTTCATCGTCAATAAGAAGGTCCAAGAGATACAGGAAACCTGAAGTGAAGCATCGGATTGTAAAACTGGACTAACAGGAGAGGTTCAAATCACAGAGAGTTAGAGTGTCAGTCCTCTTGTACTTACGTCGGCATTGTGCCTTTTGTATTAAATTCGGATTCAATTTCTGTGTTTCATCATCAATAAGAAGGTCCAAGGGATACAGTAAACCAGAAGTAAAGCATCTGAATCTTAAACTGGACTCACAGGAGTGGTTAAAATCATAGAAAGTTAGAGCGTCAGTCCTCTTCTACTTATGTCGGCATTGTGCCTTTTGTATTAAATTCGGATGCAATTTCTGTGGTTCATCTTCAATAAGACGGTCCAAGGGATACAGAAAACCTGAAGTGAAGCATCGGAATCTTAAAGTGGACTCACAGGAGAGGTTCAAATCATAGAGAGTTACAGTGTCAGTCCTCTTGTACTTAAGTCGGCATTGTGCCTTTTGTATTAAATTTGGATGCAATTTCTGTGTTTCATCGTTAATAAGAAAGTGCAAGGGATACAGTAAAGCTGAAGTGAAGCATCGGAATCTAAAACTGGACTCACAGCAGAGATTCAAATCATAGAAAGTTAGAGTGTCTGTCCTCTTGTACTTAAGTCGGCATTGTGCTTTTAGTATTAAATTCGGATGCAATATCTGTGTTTCATCGTCAGGAAGAATGTCCAAGGGATACAGTAAACCTGATGTGAAGCATCGGAATCTAAAACTGGACTCACAGGAGAGGTTCAAATCATAGGGAGTTAGAGTGTCAGTCCTCTTGTACTTAAGTCGGCATTGTGCCTTTTGTATTAAATTCGGATGCAATTTTTGTGTTTCATCGTCAATAAGAAGGTCCAAGGGGTACAGTAAACCTGAAGTAAAGCATCGGAATCTAAAACTGGACTCACAGGAGAGGTTCAAATCATAGAGAGTCAGAGTGTCAGTCCTCTTGTACTTAAGTCGGCATAGTGCCTTTTGTATTAAATTCGGATGCAATTTCTGTGTTTCATCGACAATAAGAAGGTCCATGGGATACAGTAAATCTGAAGTGGAGCATCGGAATCTAAAACTGGACTCACAGGAGAGGTTCAAATCGTAGAGCGTTAGAGTGTCAGTCCTCTTGTACTTAAGTCGGCATTGTGCCTTTTGTATTAAATTCGGTAGCAATAATTGTGTTTTATCGTCAATATGAAGGTCCAAGGGGTAAAGTAAACCCGAAGTGAAGCATCGGAATCTAAACTGGACTCAAAGGAGAGTTTAAAATCATTCAAAGATAGAGTGTCAGTCCTCTTGTACTTAAGTCAGCGTTGTGCCTTTTGTATTAAATTTGGATGCAATTTCTGTGTTTCATCGTCAATAAGAAGGTCCAAGGGATACAGTAAACCCGAAGTGAAGCATCGGAATCTAAAACTGGACTCACAGGAGAGGTTCAAATCATAGAGAGTTAGAGTGTCAGTCCTCTTGTACTTAAGTCGGCATTGTGAGTTTTGTATTAAATTCGGATGCAATTTCTGTTTTTCATCGACAATAAGAACGTCCAAGGGATACAGTAAACCTGAGGTGAAGCAACGGAATCTAAAACTGGACTCACAGGAGAGGTTCAAATCATAGAAAGTTAGAGGGTCAGTCATCTTGTACTTATGCCGGCATTGTGCCTTTTGCATTAAATTCGGATGCAACTTCTGTGTTTCATCGTTAATAAGAAAGTGCAAGGGATACGGTAAAGCTGAAGTGAAGCATCGGAATCTTAAACTGGACTCACAGCAGAGATTCAAATCATAGAATGTTAGAGTGTCTGTCCTCTTGTACTTAAGTCGGCATTATGCTTTTAGTATTAAATTCGGATGCAATTTCTGTGTTTCATCGTCAGTAAGAATGTCCAAGGGATACAGTAAACCTGAAGTGAAGCATCGAAATCTAAAACTGGACTCACAGGAGAAGCTCAAATCGTAGAAAGATAGAGTGTCAGTCCTCTTGTACTTAAGTCAGCATTGTGCCTTTTGTATTTAATTCGGATGCAATTTCTGTGTTTCATCGACAATAAGAAGGTCCAAGGGATACAGTAAACCTGAAGTGAAGCATCGGAATCTAAAACTGGACTCACAGGAGAGGTTCAAATCATAGAAACTTAGAGGGTCAGTCCTCTTGTACTTATGTCGAAATTTTGCCTTTTGGATTAAATTCGGATGCAACTTCTGTGTTTCATCGTTAATAAGAAAGTGCAAGGGATACAGTAAAGCTGAAGTGAAGCATCGGAATCTAAAACTGGACTCACAGCAGAGATTCAAATCATAGAAAGTTAGAGTGTCTGTCCTCTTGTACTTAAGTCGGCAATGTGCTTTTAGTATTAAATTCGGATGCAATTTCTGTGTTTCATCGTCAGTAAGAATGTCCAAGGGATACAGTAAACCTGAAGTGAAGCATCGAAATCTAAAACTGGACTCACAGAAGAAGCTCAAATCGTAGAAAGATAGAGTGTCAGTCCTCTTGTACTTAAGTCAGCTTTGTGCCTCTTGTATTAAATTCGGATGCAATTTCTGTGTTTCATCGTCAATACGAATGTCCAAGGGATACAGCAAACCTGAAGTGAACCATCGGAATCTAAAACTGGACTCACTGGAGAGGTTCAAATCATAGAAAGTTAGAGTGTCAGTCATCTTGTACTTAAGTCGGCATTGTGCCTTTTGTATTAAATTCGGGTGCTATATCTGTGTTTCATCGTCAATAAGAAGGTCCAATGGATACACTATACCTGAAGAGAAGCATCGGAATCTAAAACTGGACTCACAGGAGACGTTCAAATCATTGAAAGTTAGAGTGTCAGTCCTCTTGTACTTAAGTCGGCATTGTGCCTTTTGTATTAAATTCGGATGCAATTTCTGTGTTTCATCGTCAATAAGAAGGTCCAAGAGATACAGGAAACCTGAAGTGAAGCATCGGATTGTAAAACTGGACTAACAGGAGAGGTTCAAATCACAGAGAGTTAGAGTGTCAGTCCTCTTGTACTTACGTCGGCATTGTGCCTTTTGTATTAAATTCGGATTCAATTTCTGTGTTTCATCATCAGTAAGAAGGTCCAAGGGATACAGTAAACCAGAAGTAAAGCATCTGAATCTTAAACTGGACTCACAGGAGTGGTTAAAATCATAGAAAGTTAGAGCGTCAGTCCTCTTCTACTTATGTCGGCATTGTGCCTTTTGTATTAAATTCGGATGCAATTTCTGTGGTTCATCTTCAATAAGACGGTCCAAGGGATACAGAAAACCTGAAGTGAAGCATCGGAATCTTAAAGTGGACTCACAGGAGAGGTTCAAATCATAGAGAGTTACAGTGTCAGTCCTCTTGTACTTAAGTCGGCATTGTGCCTTTTGTATTAAATTTGGATGCAATTTCTGTGTTTCATCGTTAATAAGAAAGTGCAAGGGATACAGTAAAGCTGAAGTGAAGCATCGGAATCTAAAACTGGACTCACAGCAGAGATTCAAATCATAGAAAGTTAGAGTGTCTGTCCTCTTGTACTTAAGTCGGCATTGTGCTTTTAGTATTAAATTCGGATGCAATATCTGTGTTTCATCGTCAGGAAGAATGTCCAAGGGATACAGTAAACCTGATGTGAAGCATCGGAATCTAAAACTGGACTCACAGGAGAGGTTCAAATCATAGGGAGTTAGAGTGTCAGTCCTCTTGTACTTAAGTCGGCATTGTGCCTTTTGTATTAAATTCGGATGCAATTTTTGTGTTTCATCGTCAATAAGAAGGTCCAAGGGGTACAGTAAACCTGAAGTAAAGCATCGGAATCTAAAACTGGACTCACAGGAGAGGTTCAAATCATAGAGAGTCAGAGTGTCAGTCCTCTTGTACTTAAGTCGGCATTGTGCCTTTTGTATTAAATTTGGATGCAATTTCTGTGTTTCATCGTCAATAAGAAGGTCCAAGGGATACAGTAAACCCGAAGTGAAGCATCGGAATCTAAAACTGGACTCACAGGAGAGGTTCAAATCATAGAGAGTTAGAGTGTCAGTCCTCTTGTACTTAAGTCGGCATTGTGCCTTTTGTATTAAATTCGGATGCAATTTCTGTTTTTCATCGACAATAAGAACGTCCAAGGGATACAGTAAACCTGAGGTGAAGCAACGGAATCTAAAACTGGACTCACAGGAGAGGTTCAAATCATAGAAAGTTAGAGGGTCAGTCATCTTGTACTTATGCCGGCATTGTGCCTTTTGCATTAAATTCGGATGCAACTTCTGTGTTTCATCGTTAATAAGAAAGTGCAAGGGATACGGTAAAGCTGAAGTGAAGCATCGGAATCTTAAACTGGACTCACAGCAGAGATTCAAATCATAGAATGTTAGAGTGTCTGTCCTCTTGTACTTAAGTCGGCATTATGCTTTTAGTATTAAATTCGGATGCAATTTCTGTGTTTCATCGTCAGTAAGAATGTCCAAGGGATACAGTAAACCTGAAGTGAAGCATCGAAATCTAAAACTGGACTCACAGGAGAAGCTCAAATCGTAGAAAGATAGAGTGTCAGTCCTCTTGTACTTATGTCAGCTTTGTGCCCTTTGTATTAAATTCGGATGCAATTTCTGTGTTTCATCGTCAATACGAATGTCCAAGGGATACAGCAAACCTGAAGTGAAGCATCGGAATCTAAAACTGGACTCACAGGAGAGGTTCAAATCATAGAAAGTTAGAGTGTCAGTCATCTTGTACTTAAGTCGGCATTGTGCCTTTTGTAATAAATTGGGGTGCTATATCTGTGTTTCATCGTCAATAAGAAGGTCCAATGGATACACTATACCTGAAGAGAAGCATCGGAATCTAAAACTGGACTCACAGGAGAGGTTCAAATCATAGAAAGTTAGAGTGTTTGTCCTCTTGTACTTAAGTCGGCATTGTGCTTTTAGTATTAAATTCGGATGCAATTTCTGTGTTTCATCGACAGTAAGAATGTCCAAGAGATACAGTAAACCTGAAGTGAAGCATCGGAATCTAAAACTGGACTAACAGGAGAGGTTCAACTCATAGAGAGTCAGAGTGTCAGTCCTCTTGTACTTAAGTCGGCATAGTGCCTTTTGTATTAAATTCGTATGCAATTTCTGTTTTTCATCGACAATAAGAAGGTCCAAGGGATACAGTAAACCTGAAGTGAAGCATCGGAATCTAAAACTGGACTCACAGGAGAGGTTCAAATCGTAGAGCGTTAGAGTGTCAGTCCTCTTGTACTTAAGTCGGCGTTGTGCCTTTTGTATTAAATTCGGATGCAATAATTGTGTTTTTTCGTCAATAAGAAGGTCCAAGGGGTAAAGTAATCCTGAAGTGAGGCATCGGAATCTAAAACTGGACTCACTGGACAGGTTAAAATCATTGAAAGTTAGAGTGTCAGTCCTCTTGTACTTAAGTCGGCATTGTGCCTTTTGTATTAAATTCGAATGCAATTTCTGTTATTCATCGACCATAAGAAGGTCCAAGGGATACAGTAAACCTGAAGTGAAGCATCGGAATATAAAACTGGACTCACAGCAGAGATTCAAATCCTAGAAAGTTAGAGTGTGTGTCCTATTGTACTTAAGTCGGCATTGTGCCTTTAGTATTAAATTCGGATGCAATTTCAGTGTTTCATCGTCAATAAGAAGGTCCAAGGGATACAGTAAACCTGAAGTGAAGCATCGGAATCTAAAACTGGAATCACAGGATAGGTTCAAATCATAGAAAGTTAGAGTGTCAGACCTCTTGTACTTAGGTCGGCATTGTGCCTTTTGTATTAAATGCGGATGCAATATCTGTGTTTCATCGTCAGTAAGAATGTCCAAGGGATACAGTAAACCTGAAGTGAAGCATCGAAATCTAAAACTGGAGTCACAGGAGAAGCTCAAATCACAGAAAGATAGATTGTCAGTCCTCTTGTTCTTAAGTCAGCTTTGTGCCTTTTGTATTAAATTCGGATGCAATTTCTGTGTTTCATCGTCAATAAGAACGTCCAAGGGATACAGCAAATCTGAAGTGAAGCATCGGAATCTAAAACTGGACTCAAAGGGGAGGTTCAAATCATAGAAAGTTAGAGTGACAGTCATCTTGTACTTAAGTCGGCATTGTGCCTTTTGTATTAAGTTAGGGTGCAATATCTGTGTTTCATCGTCAATAAGAAGGTCCAATGGATACACTATACCTGAAGAGAAGCATCGGAATCTAAAACTGGACTCACAGGAGACGTTCAAATCACAGAAAGTTAGAGTGTCAGTCCTCTTGTACTTAAGTCGGCATTGTGCCTTTTGTATTAAATTCTGATGCGATTTCTGTGTTTCATCGTCAAAAAGAAGGTCCAAGGGATACAGGAAGCCTGATGTGAAGCATCAGAATGTAAAACTGGACTAACAGGAAAGGTTAAAATCATAGAGAGTTAGAGTGTCAGTCCTGTTGTACTTAAGTCGGCATTGTGCCTTTTGTATTAAATTCGGATTCAATTTCTGTGTTTCATCGTCGATAAGAAGGTCCAAGGGATACAGTGAACCTGAAGTGAAGCATCTGAATCTTAAACTGGACTCACAGGAGTGGTTAAAATCATAGAAAGTTAGAGTGTCAGTCCTCTTCTACTTAAGTCGGCATTGTGTCTTTTGTATCAAATTCGGATCCAATTTCTGTGTTTCATCGTCAATAAGAAGGTCCAAGGAATACAGTAAACCAGAAGTGTAGCATCGGTATCTAAACTGGACTCCTAGGAGAGGTTCATATCATTGAAAGATAGAGTGTCAGTCCACTTGTAGTTAAGTCGACATTGTGCTTTATGTATTAAATTTGGATGCAATTTCTGTGTTTCACCGTCAATAACAAGGTCTAAGGTATACAGTAAACCTGAAGTGAAGCATCGCAATCTAAAACTGGACTCACAGGGGAGGTTCAAATCATAGAAAGTTAGAGTGTCAGTCCTCTTGTACTTAAGTCGGCATTGTGCCTTTTGTATTAAATTCGGATGCAATTTCTGTGTTTCATCCTCAATAAGAAGGTCCAAGGGATACAGTAAACCTGAAGTGAAGCATCGGAATTTAAAACCAGACTCACAGGAGCGGTTCAAATCATAGAGAGTCAGAGAGTCAGTCCTCTTGTACTTAAGTCGGCATTGTGCCTCTTGTATTAAATTCGGATGCAATTTCTGTGTTTCATCGTCAAAAAGAAGGTCCAAGGGATACAGTAAACCTAATGTGAAGCATCGGAATCTAAAACTGCACTCACAGGAGATGTTCAAATCTTAAAAAGTTAGAGTGTCAGTCCTCTTGTACTTCAGTCGGCATTGTGCCTTTTGTATTAAATTCGGATGCAATTTCTGTATTTCATCGTCAATAAGAAGGTCCTAGGGATACAGTAAACCTGAAGTGAAGCATCGGAATATAAAACTGGACTCACAGGATAGGTTCAAATCGTAGAGAGTTAGAATGTCATTCCTGTTGTACTTAAGTTTGCATTGTGCCTTTTGTGTTAAATTCGGATGCAATTTCTGTGTTTCATCGTCAATAAGAAGGTCCAAGGGGTACAGTAAACCTGAAGTGAAGTATCGGAATTTAAAACTGGACTCACAGGAGAGGTTCAAATCATAGAGAGTCAGAGTGTCAGTCCTCTTGTACTTAAGTCGGCATTGTGCCTTTTGTATTAAATTCGGATGCAATTTCTGTGTTTCATCGTCAATAAGAAGGTCCAAGGGATACAGTAAACCTGATGTGAAGCATCGGAATCTAAAACTGGACGCACAGGAGATGTTCAAATCTTCGAAAGTTAGAGTGTCAGTCCTCTTGTACTTAAGTCGGCATTGTGCCTTTTGTATTAAATTCGGATGCAATTTCTGTGTTTCATCGTCAATAAGAAGGTCCAAGGGGTACAGTAAACCTGAAGTGAAGTATCGGAATTTAAAACTGGACTCACTAGAGAGGTTCAAATCATAGAGAGTCAGAGTGTCAGTCCTCTTGTACTTAAGTCGGCATAGTGCCTTTTGTATTAAATTCGGATGCAATTTCTGTGTTTCATCGACAATAAGAAGGTCCAAGGGATACAGGAAACCTGAAGTGAAGCATCGGAATCTAAAACTGGACTCAAAGGAGAGTTGAAGATCATTGAAAGTTAGAGTGCCAGTCCTCTTGTACTTAAGTCAGCATTGTGCCTTTTGTATTTAATTCGGATGCAATTTCTGTGTTTCATCGACAATAAGAAGGTCCAAGGGATACAGTAAACCTGAAGTGTAGCATCGGAATCTAAAACTGGACTCACAGGAGAGGTTCAAATCATAGAAACTTAGAGGGTCAGTCCTCTTGTACTTATGTCGACATTTTGCCTTTTGGATTAAATTCGGATGCAACATCTGTGTTTCATCGTTAATAAGAAAGTGCAAGGGATACAGTAAAGCTGAAGTGAAGCATCGGAATCTAAAACTGGATTCACAGCAGAGATTCAAATCATAGAAAGTTAGAGTGTCTGTCCTCTTGTACTTAAGTCGGCAATGTGCTTTTAGTATTAAATTCGGATGCAATTTCTGTGTTTCATCGTCAGTAAGAATGTCCAAGGGATACAGTAAACCTGAAGTGAAGCATCGAAATCTAAAACTGGACTCACAGAAGAAGCTCAAATCGTAGAAAGATAGAGTGTCAGTCCTCTTGTACTTAAGTCAGCTTTGTGCCTCTTGTATTAAATTCGGATGCAATTTCTGTGTTTCATCGTCAATACGAATGTCCAAGGGATACAGCAAACCTGAAGTGAACCATCGGAATCTAAAACTGGACTCACAGGAGAGGTTCAAATCGTAGAGCGTTAGAGTGTCAGTCCTCTTGTACTTAAGTCGGCATTGTGCCTTTTGTATTAAATTCGGAAGCAATAATTGTGTTTTTTCGTCAATATGAAGGTCTAAGGGGTAAAGTAAACCCGAAGTGAAGCATCGGAATCTAAACTGGACTCAAAGGAGAGTTTAAAATCATTGAAAGATAGAGTGTCAGTCCTCTTGCACTTAAGTCAGCATTGTGCCTTTTGTATTAAATTTGGATGCAATTTCTGTGTTTCATCGTCAATAAGAAGGTCCAAGGGATACAGTAAACCCGAAGTGAAGCATCGGAATCTAAAACTGGACTCACAGGAGAGGTTCAAATCATAGAGAGTTAGAGTGTCAGTCCTCTTGTACTTAAGTCGGCATTGTGCCTTTTGTATTAAATTCGGATGCAATTTCTGTTTTTCATCGACAATAAGAAGGTCCAAGGGATACAGTAAACCTGAAGTGAAGCAACGGAATCTAAAACTGGACTCACAGGAGAGGTTCAAATCATAGAAAGTTAGAGGGTCAGTCATCTTGTACTTATGCCGGCATTGTGCCTTTTGCATTAAATTCGGATGCCACTTCTGTGTTTCATCGTTAATAAGAAAGTGCAAGGGATACGGTAAAGCTGAAGTGAAGCATCGGAATCTTAAACTGGACTCACAGCAGAGATTCAAATCATAAAATGTTAGAGTGTCTGTCCTCTTGTACTTAAGTCGGCATTATGCTTTTAGTATTAAATTCGGATGCAATTTCTGTGTTTCATCGACAGTAAGAATGTCCAAGGGATACAGTAAACCTGAAGTGAAGCATCGAAATCTAAAACTGGACTCACAGGAGAAGCTCAAATCGTAGAAAGATAGAGTGTCAGTCCTCTTGTACTTATGTCAGCTTTGTGCCCTTTGTATTAAATTCGGATGCAATTTCTGTGTTTCATCGTCAATACGAATGTCCAAGGGATACAGCAAACCTGAAGTGAAGCATCGGAATCTAAAACTGGACTCACAGGAGAGGTTCAAATCATAGAAAGTTAGAGTGTCAGTCATCTTGTACCTAAGTCGGCATTGTGCCTTTTGTAATAAATTCGGGTGCTATATCTGTGTTTCATCGTCAATAAGAAGGTCCAATGGATACACTATACCTGAAGAGAAGCATCGGAATCTAAAACTGGACTTACAGGAGAGGTTCAAATCATAGAAAGTTAGAGTGTTTGTCCTCTTGTACTTAAGTCGGCATTGTGCTTTTAGTATTAAATTCGGATGCAATTTCTGTGTTTCATCGACAGTAAGAATGTCCAAGAGATACAGTAAACCTGAAGTGAAGCGTCGGAATCTAAAACTGGACTAACAGGAGAGGTTCAACTCATAGAGAGTCAGAGTGTCAGTCCTCTTGTACTTAAGTCGGCATAGTGCCTTTTGTATTAAATTCGTATGCAATTTCTGTTTTTCATCGACAATAAGAAGGTCCAAGGGATACAGTAAACCTGAAGTGAAGCATCGGAATCTAAAACTGGACTCACAGGAGAGGTTCAAATCGTAGAGCGTTAGAGTGTCAGTCCTCTTGTACTTAAGTCGGCATTGTGCCTTTTGTATTAAATTCGGATGCAATAATTGTGTTTTTTCGTCAATAAGAAGGTCCAAGGGGTAAAGTAATCCTGAAGTGAGGCATCGGAATCTAAAACTGGACTCACTGGAGAGGTTAAAATCATTGAAAGTTAGAGTGTCAGTCCTCTTGTACTTAAGTCGGCATTGTGCCTTTTGTATTAAATTCGAATGCAATTTCTGTGTTTCATCGACCATAAGAAGGTCCAAGGGATACAGTAAACCTGAAGTGAAGCATCGGAATATAAAACTGGACTCACAGCAGAGATTCAAATCCTAGAAAGTTAGAGTGTGTGTCCTATTGTACTTAAGTCGGCATTGTGCCTTTTGTATTAAATTCGGATTCAGTTTCTGTGTTTCATCGTCGATAAGAAGGTCCAAGGGATACCGTAAACCTGAAGTGAAGCATCTGAATCTTAAACTGGACTCACAGGAGTGGTTAAAATCATAGAAAGTTAGAGTGTCAGTCCTCTTCTACTTAAGTCGGCATTGTGTCTTTTGTATTAAATTCGGATCCAATTTCTGTGTTTCATCGTCAATAAGAAGGTCCAAGGAATACAGTAAACCAGAAGTGAAGCATTGGTATCTAAACTGGACTCACAGGAGAGGTTCATATCATTGAAAGATAGAGTGTCAGTCCACTTGTACTTAAGTCGACATTGTGCTTTATGTATTAAATTTGGATGCAATTTCTGTGTTTCACCGTCAATAACAAGGTCTAAGGTATACAGTAAACCTGAAGTGAAGCATCGCAATCTAAAACTGGACTCACAGGGGAGGTTCAAATCATAGAAAGTTAGAGTGTCAGTCCTCTTGTACTTAAGTCGGCATTGTGCCTTTTGTATTAAATTCGGATGCAATTTCTGTGTTTCATCCTCAATAAGAAGGTCCAAGGGATACAGTAAACCTGAAGTGAAGCATCGGAATTTAAAACCAGACTCACAGGAGAGGTTCAAATCATAGAGAGTCAGAGTGTCAGTCCTCTTGTACTTAAGTCGGCATTGTGCCTCTTGTATTAAATTCGGATGCAATTTCTGTGTTTCATCGTCAATAAGAAGGTCCAAAGGATACAGTAAACCTAATGTGAAGCATCGGAATCTAAAACTGCACTCACAGGAGATGTTCAAATCTTAAAAAGTTGGAGTGTCAGTCCTCTTGTACTTCAGTCGGCATTGTGCCTTCTGTATTAAATTCGGATGCAATTTCTGTATTTCATCGTCAATAAGAAGGTCCTAGGGATACAGTAAACCTGAAGTGAAGCATCGGAATATGAAACTGGACTCACAGGAGAGGTTCAAATCGTAGAGAGTTAGAATGTCATTCCTGTTGTACTTAAGTTTGCATTGTGCCTTTTGTGTTAAATTCGGATGCAATTTCTGTGTTTCATCGTCAATAAGAAGGTCCAAGGGGTACAGTAAACCTGAAGTGAAGTATCGGAATTTAAAACTGGACTCACAGGAGAGGTTCAAATCATAGAGAGTCAGAGTGTCAGTCCTCTTGTACTTAAGTCGGCATTGTGCCTTTTGTATTAAATTCGGATGCAATTTCTGTGTTTCATCGTCAATAAGAAGGTCCAAGGGATACAGTAAACCTGATGTGAAGCATCGGAATCTAAAACTGGACGCACAGGAGATGTTCAAATCTTCGAAAGTTAGAGTGTCAGTCCTCTTGTACTTAAGTCGGCATTGTGCCTTTTGTATTAAATTCGGATGCAATTTCTGTGTTTCATCGTCAATAAGAAGGTCCAAGGGGTACAGTAAACCTGAAGTGAAGTATCGGAATTTAAAACTGGACTCACTGGAGAGGTTCAAATCATAGAGAGTCAGAGTGTCAGTCCTCTTGTACTTAAGTCGGCATAGTGCCTTTTGTATTAAATTCGGATGCAATTTCTGTGTTTCATCGACAATAAGAAGGTCCAAGGGATACAGGAAACCTGAAGTGAAGCATCGGAATCTAAAACTGGACTCAAAGGAGAGTTTAAGATCATTGAAAGTTAGAGTGCCAGTCCTCTTGTACTTAAGTCAGCATTGTGCCTTTTGTATTTAATTCGGATGCAATTTCTGTGTTTCATCGACAATAAGAAGGTCCAAGGGATACAGTAAACCTGAAGTGTAGCATCGGAATCTAAAACTGGACTCACAGGAGAGGTTCAAATCATAGAAACTTAGAGGGTCAGTCCTCTTGTACTTATGTCGACATTTTGCCTTTTGCATTAAATTCGGATGCAACTTCTGTGTTTCATCGTTAATAAGAAAGTGCAAGGGATACAGTAAAGCTGAAGTGAAGCATCGGAATCTAAAACTGGATTCACAGCAGAGATTCAAATCATAGAAAGTTAGAGTGTCTGTCCTGTTGTACTTAAGTCGGCAATGTGCTTTTAGTATTAAATTCGGATGCAATTTCTGTGTTTCATCGTCAGTAAGAATGTCCAAGGGATACAGTAAACCTGAAGTGAAGCATCGAAATCTAAAACTGGACTCACAGAAGAAGCTCAAATCGTAGAAAGATAGAGTGTCAGTCCTCTTGTACTTAAGTCAGCTTTGTGCCTCTTGTATTAAATTCGGATGCAATTTCTGTGTTTCATCGTCAATACGAATGTCCAAGGGATACAGCAAACCTGAAGTGAACAATCGGAATCTAAAACTGGACTCACGGGAGAGGTTCAAATCGTAGAGCGTTAGAGTGTCAGTCCTCTTGTACTTAAGTCGGCATTGTGCCTTTTAAATTAAATTCGGAAGCAATAATTGTGTTTTTTCGTCAATATGAAGGTCCAAGGGGTAAAGTAAACCCGAAGTGAAGCATCGGAATCTAAACTGGACTCAAAGGAGAGTTTAAAATCATTGAAAGATAGAGTGTCAGTCCTCTTGTACTTAAGTCAGCATTGTGCCATTTGTATTAAAAATGGATGCAATTTCTGTGTTTCATCGTCAATAAGAAGGTCCAAGGGATACAGTAAACCCAAAGTGAAGCATCGAAATCTAAAACTGGACTCACAGGAGAGATTCAAATCATAGAGAGTTAGAGTGTCAGTCCTCTTGTACTTAAGCCGGCATTGTGCGTTTTGTATTACATTCGGATGCAATTTCTGTTTTTCATCGACAATAAGAAGGTCCAAGGGATACAGTAAACCTGAAGTGAAGCAACGGAATCTAAAACTGGACTCACAGGAGAGGTTCAAATCATAGAAAGTTAGAGGGTCAGTCATCTTGTACTTATGCCGGCATTGTGCCTTTTGCATTAAATTCGGATGCAACTTCTGTGTTTCATCGTTAATAAGAAAGTGCAAGGGATACGGTAAAGCTGAAGTGAAGCATCGGAATCTTAAACTGGACTCACAGCAGAGATTCAAATCATTGAATGTTAGAGTGTCTGTCCTCTTGTACTTAAGTCGGCATTATGCTTTTAGTATTAAATTCGGATGCAATTTCTGTGTTTCATCGTCAGTTAGAATGTCCAAGGGATACAGTAAACCTGAAATGAAGCATCGACATCTAAAGCTGGACTCACAGGAGAAGCTCAAATCGTAGAAAGATAGAGGGTCAGTCATCTTGTACTTATGCCGGCATTGTGCCTTTTGCATTAAATTCGGATGCAACTTCTGTGTTTCATCGACAATAAGAAGGTCCAAGGGATACAGTAAACCTGAAGTGAAGCATCGGAATCTAAAACTGGACTCACAGGAGAGGTTCAAATCGTAGAGCGTTAGAGTGTCAGTCCTCTTGTACTTAAGTCGGCATTGTGCCTTTTGTATCAAATTCGGATGCAATAATTGTGTTTTTTCGTCAATAAGAAGGTCCAAGGGGTAAAGTAATCCTGAAGTGAGGCATCGGAATCTAAAACTGGACTCACTGGAGAGGTTAAAATCATTGAAAGTTAGAGTGTCAGTCCTCTTGTACTTAAGTCGGCATTGTGACTTTTGTATTAAATTCGGATGCAATTTCTGTGTTTCATCGTCAATAAGAAGGTCCAAGGGATACAGTAAACCTAATGTGAAGCATCGGAATCTAAAACTGCACTCACAGCAGAGATTCAAATCCTAGAAAGTTAGAGTGTGTGTCCTATTGTACTTAAGTCGGCATTGTGCCTTTAGTATTAAATTCGGATGCAATTTCAGTGTTTCATCGTCAATAAGAACGTCCAAGGGATACAGCAAATCTGAAGTGAAGCATCGGAATCTAAAACTGGACTCAAAGGGGAGGTTCAAATCATAGAAAGTTAGAGTGACAGTCATCTTGAACTTAAGTCGGCATTGTGCCTTTTGTATTAAATTAGGGTGCAATATCTGTGTTTCATCGTCAATAAGAAGGTCCAATGGATACACTATACCTGAAGAGAAGCATCGGAATCTAAAACTGGACTCACAGGAGACGTTCAAATCATAGAAAGTTAGAGTGTCAGTCCTCTTGTACTTAAGTCGGCATTGTGCCTTTTGTATTAAATTCTGATGCGATTTCTGTGTTTCATCGTCAAAAAGAAGGTCCAAGGGATACAGGAAGCCTGATGTGAAGCATCAGAATCTAAAACTGGACTAACAGGAAAGGTTAAAATCATAGCGAGTTAGAGTGTCAGTCCTGTTGTACTTCAGTCGGCATTGTGCCTTTTGTATTAAATTCGGATTCAGTTTCTGTGTTTCATCGTCGATAAGAAGGTCCAAGGGATACATTAAACCAAAAGTGAAGCATCTGAATCTTAAACTGGACTCACAGGAGTGGTTAAAATCATAGAAAGTTAGAGTGTCAGTCCTCTTCTACTTAAGTCGGCATTGTGTCTTTTGTATTAAATTCGGATCCAATTTCTGTGTTTCATCGTCAATAAGAAGGTCCAAGGAATACAGAAAACCAGAAGTGAAGCACCGGTATCTAAACTGGACTCACAGGAGAGGTTCATATCATTGAAAGATAGAGTGTCAGTCCACTTGTACTTAAGTCGACATTGTGCTTTATGTATTAAATTTGGATGCAATTTCTGTGTTTCACCGTCAATAACAAGGTCTAAGGTATACAGTAAACCTGAAGTGAAGCATCGCAATCTAAAACTGGACTCACAGGGGAGGTTCAAATCATAGAAAGTTAGAGTGTCAGTCCTCTTGTACTTAAGTCGGCATTGTGCCTTTTGTATTAAATTCGGATGCAATTTCTGTGTTTCATCCTCAATAAGAAGTTCCAAGGGATACAGTAAACCTGAAGTGAAGCATCAGAATTTAAAACCAGACTCACAGGAGAGGTTCAAATCATAGAGAGTCAGAGTGTCAGTCCTCTTGTACTTAAGTCGGCATTGTGCCTCTTGTATTAAATTCGGATGCAATTTCTGTGTTTCATCGTCAATAAGAAGGTCCAAGGGATACAGTAAACCTAATGTGAAGCATCGGAATCTAAAACTGCACTCACAGGAGATGTTCAAATCTTAAAAAGTTAGAGTGGCAGTCCTCTTGTACTTCAGTCGGCATTGTGCCTTTTGTATTAAATTCGGATGCAATTTCTGTATTTCATCGTCAATAAGAAGGTCCTAGGGATACAGTAAACCTGAAGTGAAGCATCGGAATATAAAACTGGACTCACAGGAGAGGTTCAAATCGTAGAGAGTTAGAATGTGATTCCTCTTGTACTTAAGTCGGCATAGTGCCTTTTGTATTAAATTCGGATGCAATTTCTGTGTTTCATCGACAATAAGAAGGTCCTAGGGATACAGTAAACCTGAAGTGAAGCATCGGAATATAAAACTGGACTCACAGGAGAGGTTCAAATCGTAGAGAGTTAGAATGTCATTCCTCTTGTACTTAAGTCGGCATAGTGCCTTTTGTATTAAATTCGGATGCAATTTCTGTGTTTCATCGTCAATAAGAAGGTCCAAGGGGTACAGTAAACCTGAAGTGAAGTATCGGAATTTAAAACTGGACTCACTGGAGAGGTTCAAATCATAGAGAGTCAGAGTGTCAGGCCTCTTGTACTTAAGTCGGCATAGTGCCTTTTGTATTAAATTCGGATGCAATTTCTGTGTTTCATCGACAATAAGAAGGTCCAAGGGATACAGGAAACCTGAAGTGAAGCATCGGAATCTAAAACTGGACTCAAAGGAGAGTTTAAGATCATTGAAAGTTAGAGTGCCAGTCCTCTTGTACTTAAGTCAGCATTGTGCCTTTTGTATTTAATTCGGATGCAATTTCTGTGTTTCATCGACAGTAAGAAGGTCCAAGGGATACAGTTAACCTGAAGTGAAGCATCGGAATCTAAAACTTGACTCACAGGAGAGGTTCAAATCATAGAAACTTAGAGGGTCAGTCCTCTTGTACTTATGTCGACATTTTGCCTTTTGGATTAAATTCGGATGCAACTTCTGTGTTTCATCGTTAATAAGAAAGTGCAAGGGATACAGTAAAGCTGAAGTGAAGCATCGGAATCTAAAACTGGACTCACAGCAGAGATTCAAATCATAGAAAGTTAGAGTGTCTGTCCTCTTGTACTTAACTCGGCAATGTGCTTTTAGTATTAAATTCGGATGCAATTTCTATGTTTCATCGTCAGTAAGAATGTCCAAGGGATACAGTAAACCTGAAGTGAAGCATCGAAATCTAAAACTGGACTCACAGAAGAAGCTCAAATCGTAGAAAGATAGAGTGTCAGTCCTCTTGTACTTAAGTCAGCTTTGTGCCTCTTGTATTAAATTCGGATGCAATTTCTGTGTTTCATCGTCAATACGAATGTCCAAGGGATACAGCAAACCTGAAGTGAACCATCGGAATCTAAAACTGGACTCACAGGAGAGGTTCAAATCGTAGAGCGTTAGAGTGTCAGTCCTCTTGTACTTAAGTCGGCATTGTGCCTTTTGTATTAAATTCGGAAGCAATAATTGTGTTTTTTCGTCAATATGAAGGTCCAAGGGGTAAAGTAAACCCGAAGTGAAGCATCGGAATGTAAACTGGACTCAAAGGAGAGTTTAAAATCATTGAAAGATAGAGTGTCAGTCCTCTTGTACTTAAGTCAGCATTGTGCCTTTTGTATTAAATTTGGATGCAATTTCTGTGTTTCATCGTCAATAAGAAGGTCCAAGGGATACAGTAAACCCGAAGTGAAGCATCGGAATCTAAAACTGGACTCACAGGAGAGGTTCAAATCATAGAGAGTTAGAGTGTCAGTCCTCTTGTACTTAAGTCGGCATTGTGCCTTTTGTATTAAATTCGGATGCAATTTCTGTTTTTCATCGACAATAAGAAGGTCCAAGGGATACAGTAAACCTGAAGTGAAGCAACGGAATCTAAAACTGGACTCACAGGAGAGGTTCAAATCATAGAAAGTTAGAGGGTCAGTCATCTTGTACTTATGCCGGCATTGTGCCTTTTGCATTAAATTCGGATGCAACTTCTGTGTTTCATCGTTAATAAGAAAGTGCAAGGGATACGGTAAAGCTGAAGTGAAGCATCGGAATCTTAAACTGGACTCACAGCAGAGATTCAAGTCATAGAATGTTAGAGTGTCTGTCCTCTTGTACTTAAGTCGGCATTATGCTTTTAGTATTAAATTCGGATGCAATTTCTGTGTTTCATCGTCAGTAAGAATGTCCAAGGGATACAGTAAACCTGAAGTGAAGCATCGAAATCTAAAACTGGACTCACAGGAGAAGCTCAAATCGTAGAAAGATAGAGTGTCAGTCCTCTTGTACTTATGTCAGCTTTGTGCCCTTTGTATTAAATTCGGATGCAATTTCTGTGTTTCATCGTCAATACGAATGTCCAAGGGATACAGCAAACCTGAAGTGAAGCATCGGAATCTAAAACTGGACTCACAGGAGAGGTTCAAATCATAGAAAGTTAGAGTGTCAGTCATCTTGTACCTAAGTCGGCATTGTGCCTTTTGTAATAAATTGGGGTGCTATATCTGTGTTTCATCGTCAATAAGAAGGTCCAATGGATACACTATACCTGAAGAGAAGCATCGGAATCTAAAACTGGACTCACAGGAGAGGTTCAAATCATAGAAAGTTGGAGTGTTTGTCCTCTTGTACTTAAGTCGGCATTGTGCTTTTAGTATTAAATTCGGATGCAATTTCTGTGTTTCATCGACAGTAAGAATGTCCCAGAGATACAGTAAACCTGAAGTGAAGCGTCGGAATCTAAAACTGGACTAACAGGAGAGGTTCAACTCATAGAGAGTCAGAGTGTCAGTCCTCTTGTACTTAAGTCGGCATAGTGCCTTTTGTATTAAATTCGTATGCAATTTCTGTTTTTCATCGACAATAAGAAGGTCCAAGGGATACAGTAAACCTGAAGTGAAGCATCGGAATCTAAAACTGGACTCACAGGAGATGTTCAAATCGTAGAGCGTTAGAGTGTCAGTCCTCTTGTACTTAAGTCGGCATTGTGCCTTTTGTATTAAATTCGGATGCAATAATTGTGTTTTTTCGTCAATAAGAAGATCCAAGGGGTAAAGTAATCCTGAAGTGAGGCATCGGAATCTAAAACTGGACTCACTGGAGAGGTTAAAATCATTGAAAGTTAGAGTGTAAGTCCTCTTGTACTTAAGTCGGCATTGTGCCTTTTGTATTAAATTCGAATGCAATTTCTGTGTTTCATCGACCATAAGAAGGTCCAAGGGATACAGTAAACTTGAAGTGAAGCATCGGAATCTAAAACTGGAATCACAGGAGAGGTTCAAATCATATAAAGTTAGTGTGTCAGACCTCTTGTACTTAGGTCGGCATTGTGCCTTTTGTATTAAATGCGGATGCAATATCTGTGTTTCATCGTCAGTAAGAATGTCGAAGGGATACAGTAAACCTGAAGTGAAGCATCGAAATCTAAAACTGGAGTCACAGGAGAAGCTCAAATCACAGAAAGATAGATTGTCAGTCCTCTTGTACTTAAGTCAGCTTTGTGCCTTTTGTATTAAATTCGGATGCAATTTCTGCGTTTCATCGTCAATAAGAACGTCCAAGGGATACAGCAAATCTGAAGTGAAGCATCGGAATCTAAAACTGGACTCAAAGGGGAGGTTCAAATCATAGAAAGTTAGAGTGACAGTCATCTTGTACGTAAGTCGGCATTGTTCCTTTTGTATTAAATTAGGGTGCAATATCTGTGTTTCATCGTCAATAAGAAGGTCCAATGGATACACTATACCTGAAGAGAAGCATCGGAATCTAAAACTGGACTCACAGGAGACGTTCAAATCATAGAAAGTTAGAGTGTCAGTCCTCTTGTACTTAAGTCGGCATTGTGCCTTTTGTATTAAATTCTGATGCGATTTCTGTGTTTCATCGTCAAAAAGAAGGTCCAAGGGATACAGGAAGCCTGATGTGAAGCATCAGAATCTAAAACTGGACTAACAGGAAAGGTTAAAATCATAGAGAGTTAGAGTGTCAGTCCTGCTGTACTTAAGTCGGCATTGTGCCTTTTGTATTAAATTCGGATTCAATTTCTGTGTTTCATCGTCGCTAAGAAGGTCCAAGGGATACAGTAAACCTGAAGTGAAGCATCTGAATCTTAAACTGGACTCACAGGAGTGGTTAAAATCATAGAAAGTTAGAGTGTCAGTCCTCTTCTACTTAAGTCGGCATTGTGTCTTTTGTATTAAATTCGGATCCAATTTCTGTGTTTCATCGTCAATAAGAAGGTCCAAGGAATATAGTAAACCAGAAGTGAAGCATCGGTATCTAAACTGGACTCACAGGAGAGGTTCATATCATTGAAAGATAGAGTGTCAGTCCACTTGTACTTAAGTCGACATTGTGCCTCTTGTATTAAATTCGGATGCAATTTCTGTGTTTCATCGTCAATAAGAAGGTCCAAGGGGTACAGTAAACCCGAAGTGAAGTATCGGAATTTAAAACTGGACTCACAGGAGAGGTTCAAATCATAGAGAGTCAGAGTGTCAGTCCTCTTGTACTTAAGTCGGCATTGTGCCTCTTGTATTAAATTCGGATGCAATTTCTGTGTTTCATCGTCAATAAGAAGGTCCAAGGGATACAGTAAACCTAATGTGAAGCATCGGAATCTAAAACTGCACTCACAGGAGATGTTCAAATCTTAAAAAGTTAGAGTGTCAGTCCTCTTGTACTTCAGTCGGCATTGTGCCTTTTGTATTAAATTCGGATGCAATTTCTGTATTTCATCGTCAATAAGAAGGTCCTAGGGATACAGTAAACCTGAAGTGAAGCATCGGAATATAAAACTGGACTCACAGGAGAGGTTCAAATCGTAGAGAGTTAGAATGTCATTCCTGTTGTACTTAAGTTTGCATTGTGCCTTTTGTGTTAAATTTGGATGCAATTTCTGTGTTTCATCGTCAATAAGAAGGTCCAAGGGGTACAGTAAACCTGATGTGAAGTATCGGAATTTAAAACTGGACTCACTGGAGAGGTTCAAATCATAGAGAGTCAGAGTGTCAGTCCTCTTGTACTTAAGTCGGCATAGTGCCTTTTGTATTAAATTCGGATGCAATTTCTGTGTTTCATCGACAATAAGAAGGTCCAAGGGATACAGGAAACCTGAAGTGAAGCATCGAAATCTAAAACTGGACTCACAGAAGAAGCTCAAATCGTAGAAAGATAGAGTGTCAGTCCTCTTGTACTTAAGTCAGCTTTGTGCCTCTTGTATTAAATTCGGATGCAATTTCTGTGTTTCATCGTCAATACGAATGTCCAAGGGATACAGTAAACCTGACGTGAAGCATCAGAATCTAAAACTGGACTCACAGGAGGAGTTCAAATCATAGAGAGCTAGAGTGTCAGTTCTCTTGTACTTAATTCGGCATAGTGCCTTTTGTATTAAATTCGGATGCAATAATTGTGCTTTTTCGTCAATAAGAAGGTCCAAGGGGTAAAGTAAACCTGAAGTGAAGCATCGGAATCTAAAACTGGACTCACAGGAGAGTTTAAAATCATTGAAAGTTAGAGTGTCAGTCCTCTTGTACTTAAGTCAGCATTGTGCTTTATGTATTAAATTCGGATGCAATTTCTGTGTTTCATCCTCAATAAGAATGTCCAAGGGATACAGTAAACCTGAAGTGAAGCATCGGAATCTAATACTGGACTCACCGGAGAGGTTCAAATCATAGAGAGTTAGAGTGTCAGTCCTCTTGTACTTAAGTCGGCATTGTGCCTTTTCTATTAAATTCGGATGCAATTTCTTTGTTTCATCCTCAATAAGAAGGTCCAAGGGATACAGTAAACCTGAAGTGTAGCGTCGGAATCTAAAACCGGACTCACAGGAGAGGTTCAAATCATAGAGAGTCAGAGTGTCAGGCCTCTTGTACTTAAGTCGGCATTGTGCCTTTTGTATTAAATTCGGATGCAATTTCTGTGTTTCATCGTCAATAAGAAGGTCCAAGGCATACAGTGAACCTGATGTAAAGCATCGGAATCTAAAACTGGACTCACAGGAGATGTTCAAATCTTCGAAAGTTAGAGTGTCAGTCCTCTTGTACTTAAGTCGGCATTGTGCCTTTTGTATTAAATTCGGATGCAATATCTGTGTTTCATCGTCAATGAGAAGGTCCAAGGGGTACAGTAAACCTGAAGTGAAGCATCGGAATCTAAAACTGGACTCACAGGAGAGGTTCAAATCATAGAGAGTGAGAGTGTCAGTCCTCTTGTACTTAAGTCGGCATAGTGCCTTTTGTATTAAATTCGGATGCAATTTCTGTGTTTCATCGACAATAAGAAGGTCCAAGGGATACAGTAAACCTGAAATGAAGCATCGGAATCTAAAACTGGACTCACAGGAGAGGTTCAAATCGTTGAGCGTTAGAGTGTCAGTCCTCTTGTACTTAAGTCGGCATTGTGCCTTTTGTATTACATTCGGATGCAATAATTGTGTTTTTTCGTCAATAAGAAGGTCCAAGGGGTAAAGTAAACCTGAAGTGAAGCATCGGAATCTAAAACTGGACTCGCAGGAGAGTTTAAAATCATTGAAAGCTAGAGTGTCTGTCCTCTTGTACTTAAGTAGGCATTGTGCCTTTTGTATTAAATTTGGATGCAATTTCTGTGTTTCATCGTCAATAAGAAGGTCCAAGGGATACAGTAAACCTGAAGTGAAGCATCGGAATCTAAAACTGGACTCACAGGAGAGGTTCAAATCATAGAGAGTTAGAGTGTCAGTCCTCTTGTAATAAGTCGGTATTGTGCCTTTTGCATTAAATTCGGATGCAACTTCTGTGTTTCATCGTTAATAAGAAAGTGCAAGGGATACAGTAAACCTGAAGTGAAGCATCGGAATCTAAAACTGGACTCAAAGGCGAGGTTCAAATCATAGGAAGTTAGAGTGTCAGTCCTCTTGTACTTAAGTCGGCACTGTGCCTTTTGTAATAAATTCGGATGCAATTTCTGTGTTTCATCGTCATTAAGAAGGTCCAAGGGGTACAGTAAACCTGAAGTGAAGCATCGGAATCTAAAACTGGACTCACAGGAGAGGTTCAAATCGTAGAGCGTTAGAGTGTCAGTCCTCTTGTACTTAAGTCGGCATTGTGCCTTTTGTATTAAATTCGGATTCAATAATTGTGTTTTTTCGTCAATAAGAAGGTCCAAGGGGTAAAGTAAACCTGAAGTGAAGCATCGGAATCTAAAACTGGACTCACAGGAGAGTTTAAAATCATTGAAAGTTAGAGTGTCAGTCCTCTTGTACTTAAGTCGGAACTGTGCCTTTTGTATTAAATTTGGATGCAATTTCTGTGTTTCATCGCCAATAAGAAGGTCCAAGGGATACAGTAAACCTGAAGTGAAGCATCGTAATCTAAAACTGGACTCACAGGAGAGGTACAAATCATAGAGAGTTAGAGTGTCAGTCCTCTTGTACTTACGTCGGCATAGTGCCTTTTGTATTAAATTCGGATGCAATTTCTGTGTTTCATCGACAATAAGAAGGTCCAAGGGATGCAGTAAACCTGAAGTGAAGCATCGGAATCTAAAACCGGACTCACAGGAGAGGTTCAAATCATAGAGAGTCAGAGTGTCAGTCCTCTTGTACTTAAGTCGGCATTGTGCCTTTTGTATTAAATTCGGAAGCAATTTCTGTGTTTCATCGTCAAGAAGAAGGTCCAAGGGATACAGTAAACCTGATGTGAAGCATCGGAATCTAAAACTGGACTCACAGGAGATGTTCAAATCTTCGAAAGTTAGGGTGTCAGTCCTCTTGTACTTAAGTCGGCATTGTGCCTTTTGTATTAAATTCGGATGCAATTTCTGTGTTTCATCGTCAATAAGAAGGTCCAAGGGGTACAGTAAACCTGAAGTGAAGCATCGGAATCTAAAACTGGACTCAGAGGAGAGGTTCAAATCATAGAGAGGCAGAGTGTCAGTCCTCTTGTACTTACGTCGGCATAGTGCCTTTTGTATTAAATTCGGATGCAATTTCTGTGTTTCATCGACAATAAGAAGGTCCAAGGGATACAGTAAACCTGAAGTGAAGCATCGGAATCTAAAACTGGACTCACAGGAGATTTTCAAATCATAGAGAGTTAGAGTGTCAGTTCTCTTGTAATAAGTCGGTATTGTGCCTTTTGTATTGAATTCGGATGTAATTTGTGTGTTTCATCGTTAATAAGAAAGTGCAAGGGATACAGTAATCCTGAAGTGAAGCATCGGAATCTAAAACCGGACTCACAGGAGAGGTTCAAATCTTAGAAAGTTAGGGTGTCTGTCCTCTTGTACTTATGCCGGCATTGTGCCTTTTGTATAAAATTTGGATGCAATTTCTGTGTTCCATCGTCAATAAGAAGGTCCAAGGGATACAGTAAACCTGAAGTGAAGCATCGCAATCTAAAACTGGACTCACAGGAGAGGTTCAAATCATAGAAAGTTAGAGTGTCAGTCCTCTTGTACTTAAGTTGGCATTGTGCCTTTTGTATTAAATTCGGATGCAATTTCTGTGTTTCATCGTCAGTAAGAATGTCCAAGGGATACAGTAAACCTGAAGTGAAGCATCGAAATCTAAAACTGGACTCACAGGAGAGGCTCAAATCATAGAAAGATAGAGTGTCAGTCCTCTTGTACATAAGTCAGCTTTGTGCCTTTTGTATTAAATTCGGATGCAATTTCTGTGTTTCATCGTCAATAAGAATGTCCAAGGGATACAGCAAACCTGAAATGAAGCATCGGAATCTAAAACTTGACTCACAGGAGAGGTCGAAATCATAGAAAGTTAGAGTGTCAGTCATCTTGTACTTAAGTCGGCATTGTGCCTTTTGTATTAAATTCGGGTGCAATATCTGTGTTTCATCGTCAATATGAAGGTCCAATGGAAACACTATACCTGAACAGAAGCATCAGAATCTAAAACTGGACTCACAGGAGACGTTCAAATCATAGAAAGTTAGAGTGTCAGTCCTCTTGTACTTAAGTCGGCATTGTGACTTTTGTATTAAATTCGGTTGCAATTTCTGTTTTTCATCGTCAATACGAAGGTCCAAGGGATACAGCAAACCTGAAGTGAAGCATCGGAATCTAAAACTGGACTCACAGGAGAGGTTCAAATCATAGAAAGTTAGAGTGTCAATCCTCTTGTACTTAAGTCGGCATTGTGCCTTTTGAATTCAATTCCGATGCAATTTCTGTTCTTCATCGTCAATGAGAAGGTCCAAGGGATACCGTAAACCTGAAGTGAAGCATCGGAATTTAAAACCGGACTCACAGGAGAGGTTCAAATCATAGAAACTTAGAGTGTCAGCCCTCTTGTACTTAAGTCGGCATTATGCCTTTTATATTAAATTCGGATGCAATATCTGTGTTTCATCGTCAATAAGAAGGTCCAATGGAGACAGTAAACCTGAAGTGAAGCATCGGAATCTGAAATTGGACTCACAGGAGAGGTTCAAATCATAGAAAGTTATAGTGTCAGTCCTCTTGTACTTAACTCGGCATTGTGCCTTTTGTATTATATTCGGATGCAATTTCTGTGTTTCATCGTCATTAAGAAGGTCCAAGGGATACAGTAAACCTGAAGTGAAGCATCGGAATGTAAAACTGGACTCACAGGAGAGGTTCAAATCTGAGAATAATAAAGTGTCAGTCCTCTTGTACTTAAGTCGGCATTGTGCTTTTTGTATTAAATTCGGATGCAATTTCTGTGTTTCATCGTCAACAAGCAGGTCCATGGTATACTGTAAACATGAAGTGACGAATCGGAATCTTAGACTGGACTCACAGGAGAGGTTCAAATCTTAGAAAGTTAGAGTGTCAGTCTTCTTGTACTTAAGTCGGCATTGTGCCGTTTGTATTAAATTCGGATGCAATTTCTGTGTTCCGTCATCAATAAGAAGTTCCAAGGGATACAGTAAACCTGAAGTGAAGCATCGGAATCTAAAACTGGACTCACAGCAGAGATTCAAATCATAGAAAGTTAGAGTGTCTGTCCTCTGGTACTTAAGTCGGCATTGTGCCTTTAGAATTAAATTCGAATGCAATTTCAGTGATTCATCGTCGAGTGTCAGTCCTCTTGTACTTAAGCCGGCATTGTGACTTTTGTAATAAATTCGGATGCAATTTCTGTGTCTCATCGTCAATAAGAAGGTCCAAAGGATACCGTAAACGTAAGTGAAGCATTGGAATCTAAAACTGGACTCACAGGAGAGGTTCAAATCATAGAAAGTTTGAGTGTCAGTCCTCTTGTACTTAAGTCGGCATTGTGACTTTTGTATTAAAGTCGGATGCAATTTCTGTCTTTCATCGTCAATGAGAAGTTCCAAGGGGTACAGTAAACCTGAAGTGAAGTATCGGAATTTAAAACTTGACTCACAGGAGAGGTTCAAGTCATAGAGAGTCAGAGTGTCAGTCCTCTTGTACTTAAGCCGGCATTGTGACTTTTGTAATAAATTCGGATGCAATTTCTGTGTCTCATCGTCAATAAGAAGGTCCAAAGGATACCGTAAACGTAAGTGAAGCATTGGAATCTAAAACTGGACTCACAGGAGAGGTTCAAATCATAGAAAGTTAGAGTGTCAGTCTTCTTGTACTTAAGTCGGCATTGTGCCGTTTGTAAATAATTCGGATGCAATTTCTGTGTTCTGTCATCAATTAGAAGTTCCAAGGGATACAGCAAACCTGAAGTGAAGCATCGGAATCTAAAACTGGACTCACAGGAGAGGTCGAAATCATAGAAAATTAGAGTGTCAGTCATCTTGTACTTAAGTCGGCATTGAGCCTTTAGAATTAAATTCGAATGCAATTTCAGTGATTCATCGTCGAGTGTCAGTCCTCTTGTACTTAAGTCGGCATTGTGACTTTTGTAATAAATTCGGATGCAATTTCTGTGTCTCATCGTCAATAAGAAGGTCCAAAGGATACCGTAAACGTAAGTGAAGCATTGGAATCTAAAACTGGACTCACAGGAGAGGTTCAAATCATAGAGAGTTAGAGTGTCAGTCCTCTTGTACTTAAGTCGGAATTGTGCCTTTTGTATTGAATTCGGATGTAATTTGTGTGTTTCATCATCAATAAGAAGGTCCAAGAGATACAGTAAACATGTGTGAAGAATCGGAATCTAAAACTGGACTCACAGAAGAGGTTCAAATCTTCGAAATTTAGAGTGTCAGTCCTCTTGTTCTTAAGTCGGCATTATGCTTTTTGTATTAAATTCGGATGCAATTTCTGTGTTACATCGTCAATAAGAAGGTCCAAGGGATACAGAAAACCTGAAGTGAAGCATCGGAACATAAAACTGGACTCACAGCAGAGATTCAAATCATAGAAAGTTAGAGTGTCTGTCCTCTGGTACTTAAGTCGGCATTGTGCCTTTAGAATTAAATTCGAATGCAATTTCAGTGATTCATCGTCGAGTGTCAGTCCTTTTATACTTAAGTCGGCATTGTGACTTTTGTATTAAATTCGGATGCAATTTCTGTCTTTCACCGTCAATAAGAAGGTCCAAGGGGTACAGTAAACCTGAAGTGAAGTATCGGAATTTAAAACTTGACTCACAGGAGAGGTTCAAGTCATAGAGAGTCAGAGTGTCAGTCCTCTTGTACTTAAGTCGGCATTGTGCCTTTTGTATTAAATTCGGATGCAATTTCTGTGTTTCATCGTCAATAAGAAGGTCCAAGGGATACAGTAAACCTGATGTGAAGCATCGGAATCTAAAACTGGACTCACAGGAGAGGTTCAAATCGTAGAGCGTTAGAGTGTCAGTCCTCTTGTCCTTAAGTCGGCATTGTGCCTTTTGGATTTAATTCGGATTAAATAATTGTGTATTGTGTCAATAAGAAGGTCCAAGGGGTAAAGTAAACCTGAAGTGAAGCATCGGAATCTAAAACTGGACTCATAGGAGAGGTTAAAATAATTGAAAGTTAGAGTGTCAGTCCTCTTGTACTTAAGTCGGCATTGTGCCTTTTGTATTACATTTGGATGCAATTTCTGTGTTTCATCGTCAATAAGAAGGTCCAAGGGATACAGTAAACCTGATGTGATGCATCGGAATCTAAAACTGGACTCAAAGGAGAGGTTCAAATCATAGAGAGTTAGAGTGTCAGTCCTCTTGTACTTAAGTCGGAATTGTGTCTTTTGTATTGAATTGGGATGTAATTTGTGTGTTTCATCATCAATAAGAAGGTCCAAGAGATACAGTTAACCTGTGTGAAGAATCGGAATCTAAAACTGGACTCACAGGAGAGGTTCAAATCTTCGAAATTTAGAGTGTCAGTCCTCTTGCTCTTAAGTCGGCATTATGCTTTTTGTATTAAATTCGGATGCAATTTCTGTGTTTCATCGTCAATAAGAAGGTCCAAGGGATACAGAAAACCTGACGTGAAGCATCGGAACATAAAACTGGACTCACAGCAGAGATTCAAATCATAGAAAGTTAGAGTGTCTGTCCTCTTGTACCTAAGTCGGCATTGTGTCTTTAGTATTAAATTCGGAAGCAATTTCAGTGTTTCATCGTCAATATAAAGGTCCAAGGGAAACAGTAAACCTGAAGTGAAGCATCGGAATCTAAAACTGAACTCACAGGAGAGGTTCAAATCATTGAAAGTTAGAGTGTCAGTCCTCTTGTACTTATGTCAGCATTGTGCCTTTTGCATTAAATTCGGATGCAATTTCTGTGTTTCATCGTCAATAAGAACGACCAAGGGATACGGTAAACCTGAAGTGAAGCATCGGAATCGAAAAATGGACTCACAGGAGAGGTTCAAATCATAGAAAATTAGAGTGTCAGTCCTCTTGTCCTTAAGTCGGCATTGCGCCTTTTGTATTAAATTTGGATGCTATTTCTGTGTTTCTTCGTCAATAAGAAGGTTTTAGGGATTCAGTAAACCTGAAGTGAAGCATCGGAATCTAGAACTGGACTCACAGGAGAGGTTCAAATCATAGAGAGTTAGAGTGTCAGTCCTCTTGTACTTAAGTCAGCATTGTGCCTTTTGTATTAAATTCGGATGCAATTTCTGTGTTTCATGGCCAATAAGAAGGTCCAAGGGATACAGTAAACCTGAATTGAAGCATCGGAATCTAAAACTGGACTCACAGGAGAGGTTCAAATCATAGAGAGTCATAGTGTCAGTCCTCTTGTACTTAAGTCGGCATTGTGCCTTTTGTATTAAATTCGGATGCAATTTCTGTGTTTCATCGTCAATAAGAAGGTCCAAGGGATACAGTAAACCTGAAGTGAAGCATCGGAAACTAAAACTGGACTCACAGGAGAGGTTCAAATCATAGAGAGTGAGAGTGTCAGTCCCCTTGTACTTAAGTCGACATTGTGCCTTTTGTATTAAATTCGGATGCAATTTCTGTGTTTCATCGTCAATAAGAAGGTCCAAGGGATACAGGAAACCTGAAGCGAAGCATCGGAATCTAAAACTGGACTCACAGGAGAGGTTCAAATCATAGAGAGTTAGAGTGTCAGTCCTCTTGTTCTTAAGTCGGTTTTGTGCATTTGTATTAAATTCGGATGCAATTTCTGTGTTTCATCAGCAATAAGGAGGTCCAAGGGATACAGTAAAACTGAAGTGATACATCGGAATCTAAAACTGGACTCACAGGAGTGGTTAAAATCGTAGAAAGTTAGAGTGTCAGTCCTCTTCCACTTAAGTCGGCATTGTGCGTTTTCTATTAAATTCGGATGCAATTTCTGTGTTTCATCGTCAATAAGAAGGTCCAAGGGATTCAGTAAACCTGAAGTGAAGCATCGGAATCTAAAACTGGACTCACAGGAGAGGTTCAAATCATAGAGAGTTAGAGTGTCAGTCCTCTTGTACTTAAGTCGGCATTGTGCCTTTTGTATTAAATTCGGATGCAATTTCTGTGTTTCATCGCCAATAAGAAGGTCCAAGGGATACAGTAAACCTGAATTGAAGCATCGGAATCTGAAACTGGACTCACAGGAGAGGTTCAAATCATAGAGAGTCATAGTGTCAGTCCTCTTGTACTTAAGTCGGCATTGTGCCTTTTGTATTAAATTCGGATGCAATTTCTGTGTTTCATCGTCAATAAGGAGGTCCAAGGGATACAGTAAAACTGAAGTGAAACATCGGAATCTTAAACTGGACTCACAGGAGTGGTTAAAATCGTAGAAAGTTAGAGTGTCAGTACTCTTCCACTTAAGTCGGCATTGTGCCTTTTGTATTAAATTCGGGTGCAATATCTGTGTTTCATCGTCAATAAGAAGGTCCAATGGAAACACTATACCTGAACAGAAGCATCAGAATCTAAAACTGGACTCACAGGAGACGTTCAAATCATAGAAAGTTAGAGTGTCAGTGCTCTTGTACTTAAGTCGGCATTGTGACTTTTGTATTAAATTCGGTTGCAATTTGAGTTTTTCATCGTCAATACGAAGGTCCAAGGGATACAGCAAACCTGAAGTGAAGCATCGGAATCTAAAACTGGACTCACAGGAGAGGTTCAAATCATAGAAAGTTAGAGTGTCAATCCTCTTGTACTTAAGTCGGCATTGTGCCTTTTGAATTCAATTCCGATGCAATTTCTGTGCTTCATCGTCAATAAGAAGGTCCAAGGGATACCGTAAACCTGAAGTGAAGCATCGGAATTTAAAACCGGATTAACAGGAGAGGTTCAAATCATAGAAACTTAGAGTGTCAGCCCTCTTGTACTTAAGTCGGCATTATGCCTTTTATATTAAATTCGGATGCAATATCTGTGTTTCATCGTCAATAAGAAGGTCCAATGGAGACAGTAAACCTGAAGTGAAGCATCGGAATCTGAAATTGGACTCACAGGAGAGGTTCAAATCATAGAAAGTTATGGTGTCAGTCCTCTTGTACTTAACTCGGCATTGTGCCTTTTGTATTATATTCGGATGCAATTTCTGTGTTTCATCGTCATTAAGAAGGTCCAAGGGATACAGTAAACCTGAAGTGAAGCATCGGAATCTAAAACTGGACTCACAGGAGAGGTTCAAATCAGAGAATAATAAAGTGTCAGTCCTCTTGTACTTAAGTCGGCATTGTGCCTTTTGTATTAAATTCGCATGCAATTTCTGTGTTTCTTCGTCAACAAGCAGGTCCAAGGTATACTGTAAACCTGAAGTGACGAATCGGGATCTTAGACTGGACTCACATTAGAGGTTCAAATCATAGAAAGTTAGAGTGTCAGTCTTCTTGTACTTAAGTCGGCATTGTGCCGTTTATATTAAATTCGGATGCAATTTCTGTGTTACGTCATCAATAAGAAGTTCCAAGGGATACAGTAAACCAAAAGTGGAGCATCGGAATCTAAAACTGGACTCACAGCAGAGATTCAAATCATAGAAAGTTAGAGTGTCTGTCCTCTGGTACTTAAGTCGGCATTGTGCCTTTAGAATTAAAGTCGAATGCAATTTCAGTGATTCATCGTCGAGTGTCAGTCCTCTTGTACTTAAGTCGGCATTGTGACTTTTGTAATAAATTCGGATGCAATTTCTGTGTCTCATCGTCAATAAGAAGGTCCAAAGGATACCGTAAACGTAAGTGAAGCATTGGAATCTAAAACTGGACTCACAGGAGAGGTTCAAATCATAGAAAGTTTGAGTGTCAGTCCTCTTGTACTTAAGCCGGCATTGTGACTTTTGTATTAAATTCGGATGCAATTTCTGTCTTTCATCGTCAATAAGAAGGTCCAAGGGGTACAGTAAACCTGAAGTGAAGTATCGGAATTTAAAACTTGACTCACAGGAGAGGTTCAAGTCATAGAGAGTCAGAGTGTCAGTCCTCTTGTACTTATGTCGGCATTGTGCCTTTTGTATTAAATTCGGATGCAATTTCTGTGTTTCATCGTCAATAAGAAGGTCTAAGGGATACAGTAAACCTGATGTGAAGCATCGGAATCTAAAACTGGACTCATAGGAGAGGTTCAAATCGTAGAGCGTTAGAGTGTCAGTCCTCTTGTCCTTAAGTCGGCATTGTGCCTTTTGGATTTAATTGGGATTAAATAATTGTGTATTGTGTCAATAAGAAGGACCAAGGGGTAAAGTAAACCTGAAGTGAAGCATCGGAATCTAAAACTGGACTCACAGGAGAGGTTAAAATAATTGAAAGTTAGAGTGTCAGTCCTCTTCTACTTAAGTCGGCATTGTGCCGTTTGTATTGAATTCGGACGTAATTTGTGTGTTTGATCATCAATAAGAAGGTCCAAGAGATACAGTAAACCTGTGTGAAGAATCGGAAAATAAAACTGGACTCACAGGAGAGGTTCTAATCTTCGAAATTTAGAGTGTCAGTCCCCTTGTTTTTAAGTCGGCATTGTGCCTTTTGTATTAAATTCGGATGCAATTTCTGTGTTTCATCGTCAATAAGAAGGTCCAAGGGATACAGAAAACCTGAAGTGAAGCATCGGAACATAAAACTGGACTCACAGCAGAGATTCAAATCATAGAAAGTTAGAGTGTCTGTCCTCTTGTACTTAAGTCGGCATTGTGTCTTTAGTATTAAATTCGGATGCAAATTCAGTGTTTCATCGTCAATATGAAGGTCCAAGGGAAACAGTAAACCTGAAGTAAAGCATCGGAATCTAAAACTGGACTCACAGGAGAGGTTCAAATCATTGAAAGTTAGAGTGTCAGTCCTCTTGTACTTATGTCAGCATTGTGCCTATTGCATTAAATTCGGATGCAATTTCTGTGTTTCATCGTCAATAAGAAGGTCCAAGGGATACAGTAAACCTGAAGTGAAGCATCGGAAACTAAAACTGGACTCACAGGAGAGGTTCAAATCATAGAGAGTGAGAGTGTCAGTCCCCTTGTACTTAAGTCGACATTGTGCCTTTTGTATTAAATTCGGATGCAATTTCTGTGTTTCATCGTCAATAAGAAGGTCCAAGGGATACAGGAAACCTGAAGCGAAGCATCGGAATCTAAAACTGGACTCACAGGAGAGGTTCAAATCATAGAGAGTTAGAGTGTCAGTCCTCTTGTTCTTAAGTCGGTTTTGTGCATTTGTATTAAATTCGGATGCAATTTCTGTGTTTCATCGGCAATAAGGAGGTCCAAGGGATACAGTAAAACTGAAGTGATACATCGGAATCTTAAACTGGACTCACAGGAGTGGTTAAAATCGTAGAAAGTTAGAGTGTCAGTCCTCTTCCACTTAAGTCGGCATTGTGCGTTTTCTATTAAATTCGGATGCAATTTCTGTGTTTCATCGTCAATAAGAAGGTCCAAGGGATTCAGTAAACCTGAAGTGAAGCATCGGAATCTAAAACTGGACTCACAGGAGAGGTTCAAATCATAGAGAGTTAGAGTGTCAGTCCTCTTGTACTTAAGTCGGCATTGTGCCTTTTGTATTAAATTCGGATGCAATTTCTGTGTTTCATCGCCAATAAGAAGGTCCAAGGGATACAGTAAACCTGAATTGAAGCATCGGAATCTGAAACTGGACTCACAGGAGAGGTTCAAATCATAGAGAGTCATAGTGTCAGTCCTCTTGTACTTAAGTCGGCATTGTGCCTTTTGTATTAAATTCGGATGCAATTTCTGTGTTTCATCGTCAATAAGGAGGTCCAAGGGATACAGTAAAACTGAAGTGAAACATCGGAATCTTAAACTGGACTCACAGGAGTGGTTAAAATCGTAGAAAGTTAGAGTGTCAGTACTCTTCCACTTAAGTCGGCATTGTGCCTTTTGTATTAAATTCGGGTGCAATATCTGTGTTTCATCGTCAATAAGAAGGTCCAATGGAAACACTATACCTGAACAGAAGCATCAGAATCTAAAACTGGACTCACAGGAGACGTTCAAATCATAGAAAGTTAGAGTGTCAATCCTCTTGTACTTAAGTCGGCATTGTGCCTTTTGAATTCAATTCCGATGCAATTTCTGTGCTTCATCGTCAATAAGAAGGTCCAAGGGATACCGTAAACCTGAAGTGAAGCATCGGAATTTAAAACCGGACTCACAGGAGAGGTTCAAATCATAGAAACTTAGAGTGTCAGCCCTCTTGTACTTAAGTCGGCATTAGGCCTTTTATATTAAATTCGGATGCAATATCTGTGTTTCATCGTCAATAAGAAGGTCCAATGGAGACAGTAAACCTGAAGTGAAGCATCGGAATCTGAAATTGGACTCACAGGAGAGGTTCAAATCATAGAAAGTTATGGTGTCAGTCCTCTTGTACTTAACTCGGCATTGTGCCTTTTGTATTATATTCGGATGCAATTTCTGTGTTTCATCGTCATTAAGAAGGTCCAAGGGATACAGTAAACCTGAAGTGAAGCATCGGAATCTAAAACTGGACTCACAGGAGAGGTTCAAATCAGAGAATAATAAAGTGTCAGTCCTCTTGTACTTAAGTCGGCATTGTGCCTTTTGTATTAAATTCGCATGCAATTTCTGTGTTTCTTCGTCAACAAGCAGGTCCAAGGTATACTGTAAACCTGAAGTGACGAATCGGGATCTTAGACTGGACTCACATTAGAGGTTCAAATCATAGAAAGTTAGAGTGTCAGTCTTCTTGTACTTAAGTCGGCATTGTGCCGTTTATATTAAATTCGGATGCAATTTCTGTGTTACGTCATCAATAAGAAGTTCCAAGGGATACAGTAAACCAAAAGTGGAGCATCGGAATCTA
This sequence comes from Schistocerca americana, assembly GCF_021461395.2. Classification (NCBI taxonomy): domain Eukaryota; kingdom Metazoa; phylum Arthropoda; class Insecta; order Orthoptera; family Acrididae; genus Schistocerca; species Schistocerca americana. The sequence continues at coordinate 546,258,413 of NC_060124.1, read as the reverse complement.
AAACTGGACTCACAGCAGAGATTCAAATCATAGAAAGTTAGAGTGTCTGTCCTCTGGTACTTAAGTCGGCATTGTGCCTTTAGAATTAAAGTCGAATGCAATTTCAGTGATTCATCGTCGAGTGTCAGTCCTCTTGTACTTAAGTCGGCATTGTGACTTTTGTAATAAATTCGGATGCAATTTCTGTGTGTCATCGTCAATAAGAAGGTCCAAAGGATACCGTAAACGTAAGTGAAGCATTGGAATCTAAAACTGGACTCACAGGAGAGGTTCAAATCATAGAAAGTTTGAAAGTCAGTCCTCTTGTACTTAAGTCGGCATTGTGACTTTTGTATTAAATTCGGATGCAATTTCTGTCTTTCATCGTCAATAAGAAGGTCCAAGGGGTACAGTAAACCTGAAGTGAAGTATCGGAATTTAAAACTTGACTCACAGGAGAGGTTCAAGTCATAGAGAGTCAGAGTGTCAGTCCTCTTGTACTTATGTCGGCATTGTGCCTTTTGTATTAAATTCGGATGCAATTTCTGTGTTTCATCGTCAATAAGAAGGTCTAAGGGATACAGTAAACCTGATGTGAAGCATCGGAATCTAAAACTGGACTCATAGGAGAGGTTCAAATCGTAGAGCGTTAGAGTGTCAGTCCTCTTGTCCTTAAGTCGGCATTGTGCCTTTTGGATTTAATTGGGATTAAATAATTGTGTATTGTGTCAATAAGAAGGACCAAGGGGTAAAGTAAACCTGAAGTGAAGCATCGGAATCTAAAACTGGACTCACAGGAGAGGTTAAAATAATTGAAAGTTAGAGTGTCAGTCCTCTTCTACTTAAGTCGGCATTGTGCCGTTTGTATTGAATTCGGACGTAATTTGTGTGTTTGATCATCAATAAGAAGGTCCAAGAGATACAGTAAACCTGTGTGAAGAATCGGAAAATAAAACTGGACTCACAGGAGAGGTTCTAATCTTCGAAATTTAGAGTGTCAGTCCCCTTGTTCTTAAGTCGGCATTGTGCCTTTTGTATTAAATTCGGATGCAATTTCTGTGTTTCATCGTCAATAAGAAGGTCCAAGGGATACAGAAAACCTGAAGTGAAGCATCGGAACATAAAACTGGACTCACAGCAGAGATTCAAATCATAGAAAGTTAGAGTGCCTGTCCTCTTGTACTTAAGTCGGCATTGTGTCTTTAGTATTAAATTCGGATGCAAATTCAGTGTTACATCGTCAATATGAAGGTCCAAGGGAAACAGTAAACCTGAAGTAAAGCATCGGAATCTAAAACTGGACTCACAGGAGAGGTTCAAATCATTGAAAGTTAGAGTGTCAGTCCTCTTGTACTTATGTCAGCATTGTGCCTATTGCATTAAATTCGGATGCAATTTCTGTGTTTCATCGTCAATAAGAAGGACCAAGGGATACGGTAAACCTGAAGTGAAGCATCGGAATCGAAAAATGGACTCACAGGAGAGGTTCAAATCATAGAATGTTAGAGTGTCAGTCCTCTTGTACTTAAGTCGGCATTGTGCCTTTTGTATTAAATTCGAATGCAATTTCTGTGTTTCATCGTCAATAAGAAGGTCCAAGGGATACAGTAAACGTGAAGTGAAGCATTGGAATCTAAAACTGGACTCACAGGTGAGGTTCAAGTCATAGAAAATTAGAGTGTCAGTCCTCTTGTTCTTAAGTCGGCATTGCGCCTTTTGTATTAAATTTGGATGCTATTTCTGTGTTTCATCGTCAATAAGAAGGTTTTAGGGATTCAGTAAACCTGAAGTGAAGCATCGGAATCTAAAACTGGACTCACAGGAGAGGTTCAAATCATAGAGAGTTAGAGTGTCAGTCCTCGGGTACTTAAGTCGGCATTGTGCCTTTTGTATTAAATTCTGATGCAATTTCTGTGTTTCATCGCCAATAAGATGGTCCAAGGGATACAGTAAACCTGAATTGAAGCATCGGAATCTAAAACTGGACTCACAGGAGAGGTTCAAATCATAGAGAGTCATAGTGTCAGTCCTCTTGTACTTATGTCGGCATTGTGCCTTTTGTATTAAATTCGGATGCAATTTCTGTGTTTCATCGTCAATAAGAAGGTCCAAGGGATACAGTAAACCTGAAGTGAAGCATCGGAAACTAAAACTGAACTCACAGGAGAGGTTCAAATCATAGAGAGTGAGAGTGTCAGTCCCCTTGTACTTAAGTCGACATTGTGCCTTTTGTATTAAATTCGGATGCAATTTCTGTGTTTCATCGTCAATAAGAAGGTCCAAGGGATACAGGAAACCTGAAGCGAAGCATCGGAATCTAAAACTGGACTCACAGGAGAGGTTCAAATCATAGAGAGTTACAGTGTCAGTCCTCTTGTTCTTAAGTCGGTATTGTGCATTTGTATTAAATTCGGATGCAATTTCTGTGTTTCATCGTCAATAAGGAGGTCCAAGGGATACAGTAAAACTGAAGTGAAACATCGGAATCTTAAACTGGACTCATAGGAGAGGTTCAAATCATAGAGAGTTAGAGTGTCAGTCCTCTTGTAGTAAGTCGGTATTGTGAATTTTGTATTGAATTCGGATGTAATTTGTGTGTTTCATCATCAATGAGATGGTCCAAGAGATACAGTAAACCTGAAGTGAAGCATCGGAATCTAAAACCGGACTCACAGGTGAGGTTCAAATCATAGAAAGTTAGAGTGTCAGTCCTCTTGTACTTATGTCGGCATTGTGCCTTTTGCATTAAATTCGGATGCAACCTCTGTGTTTCATCGTTATTAAGAAAGTGCAAGGGATACAGTAAACCTGAAGTGAAGCATCGGAATCTAAAACCGGACTCACAGGAGAGGTTCAAATCTTAGAAAGTTAGGGTGTCTGTCCTCTTGTACTTATGCCGGCATTGTGCCTTTTGTATTAAATTCGGATGCAATTTCTGTGTTTCATCGTCAATAAGAAGGTCCAAGGGATACAGTAAACCTGAAGTGAAGCATCGAAATCTAAAACTGGACTCACAGAAGAGGCTCAAATCATAGAAAGATAGAGTGTCAGTCCTCTTGTACATAAGTCAGCTTTGTGCCTTTTGTATTAAATTCGGATGCAATTTCTGTGTTTCATCGTCAATTAGAATGTCCAAGGGATACAGCAAACCTGAAGTGAAGCATCGGAATCTAAAACTGGACTCACAGGAGAGGTCGAACTCATAGAAAGTTAGAGTGTCAGTCATCTTGTACTTAAGTCGGCATTGTGCCTTTTGTATTAAATTCGGGTGCAATATCTGTGTTTCATCGTCAATAAGAGGGTCCAATGGAAACACTATACCTGAACAGAAGCATCAGAATCTAAAACTGGACCCACAGGAGACGTTCAAATCATAGAAAATTTGAGTGTCAGTCCTCTTGTACTTAAGTCGGCATTGTGCCTTTGTATTAAATTCGGATGCAATTTCTGTGTTTCATCGTTAATAAGAAGGTCCAAGGGATACAGTAAACCCGAAGTGAAGCATCGGAATCTAAAACTGGACTCACAGGAGAGGTTCAAATCAAAGAAAGTTAGAGTGTCAGTCCTCTTGTACATAAGTCGGCATTGTGCCTTTTGTATTAAATTCGGATGCAATTTCTGTGTTTCATCGTCAATAAGAAGGTCCAAGGGATACAGTAAACCTGAAGTGAAGCATCGGAATCTAAAACTGGACTCACTGGAGAGGTTCAAATCATTGAATGTTAGAGTGTCAGTCCTCTTGTACTTATGTCTGCATTGTGACTTTTGTATTAAATTCGGATGCAATTTCTGTGTTTCATCGACAATAAGAAGGTCCAAGGGGTACAGTAAAGCTGAAGTGAAGTATCGGAATTTAAAACTTGACTCACAGGAGAGGTTCAAGTCATAGAGAGTCAGAGTGTCAGTCCTCTTGTACTTAAGTCGGCATTGCGCCTTTTGTATTAAATTCGGATGCATTTTCTGTGTTTCATCGTCAATAAGAAGGTCCCAGGGATACAATAAACCTGATGTGAAGCATCGGAATCTAAAACTGGACTCACAGGAGAGGTTCAAATCGTAGAGCGTTAGAGTGTCAGTCCTCTTGTCCTTAAGTCGGCATTGTGCCTTTTGTATTTAATTCGGATGCAATAATTGTGTATTGTGTCAATAAGAAGGTCCAAGGGGTAAAGTAAACCTGAAGTGAAGCATCGGAATCTAACACTGGACTCACAGGAGAGGTTAAAATAATTGAAAGTTAGAGTGTCAGTCCTCTTGTACTTAAGTCGGCATTGTGCCTTTTGTATTAAATTTGGATGCAAATTCTGTGTTTCATCGTCAATAAGAAGGTCCAAGGGATACAGTAAACCTAAGGTGATGCATCGGAATCTAAAACTGGACTCACAGGAGAGGTTCAAATCATAGAGAGTTAGAGTGTCAGTCCTCTTGTACTTATGTCGGCATTGTGCCTTTTGTATTAAATTCGGATGCAATTTCTGTGTTTCATCGTCAATAAGAAGGTCCAAGGGATACAGTAAACCTGAAGTGAAGCATCGGAATCTAAAACTGGACTCACTGGAGAGGTTCAAATCATAGAGAGTTAGAGTGTCAGTCCTCTTGTACTTAAGTCGGCATTGTGCCTTTTGTATTAAATTCGGATGCAATTTCTGTGTTTCATCGTCAATAAGAAGGTCCAAGGGATACAGTAAACCTGAAGTGAAGCATCGGAATCTAAAACTGGACTCACAGGAGAGGTTCAAATCATAGAGAGTTAGAGTGTCAGTCCTCTTGTACTAAAGTCGGTATTGTGCCTTTTGTATTGAATTCGGATTTAATATGTGTGTTTCATCATCAATAAGAAGGTCCAAGAGATACGGTAAACCTGTGTGAAGAATCGGAATCTAAAACTGGACTCACAGGTGAGGTTCAAATCTTCGAAATATAGAGTGTCAGTCCTTTTGTTCTTAAGTCGGCATTGTGCCTTTTGTATTAAATTCGGATGCAATTTCTGTGTTTCATCGTCAATAAGAAGGTCCAAGGGATACAGAAAACCTGAAGTGAAGCATCGGAACATAAAACTGTTCTCACAGCAGAGATTCAAATCATAGAAAGTTAGAGTGTCTGTCATCTTGTACTTAAAACGGCATTGTGACTTTAGTATTAAATTCGGATGCAATTTCAGTGTTTCATCGTCAATATGAAGGTCCAAGGGAAACAGTAAACCTGAAGTGAAGCATCGGAATCTAAACCTGGACTCACAGGAGAGGTTCAAATCATTGAAAGTAAGAGTGTCAGTCCTCTTGTACTTATGTCAGCATTGTGCCTTTTGCATTAAATTCGGATGCAATTTCTGTGTTTCATCGTCAATAAGAAGGACCAAGGGATACGGTAAACCTGAAGTGAAGCATCGGAATCGAAAAATGGACTCACAGGAGAGGTTCAAATCATAGAATGTTAGAGTGTCAGTCCTCTTGTACTTAAGTCGGCATTGTGCCTCTTGTATTAAATTCGAATGCAATTTTTGTGTTTCATCGTCAATAAGAAGGTCCAAGGGATACAGTAAACGTGAAGTGAAGCATTGGAATCTAAAACTGGACTCTCAGGTGAGGTTCAAGTCATAGAAAATTAGAGTGTCAGTCCTCTTCTTCTTAAGTCGGCATTGCGCCTTTTGTATTAAATTTGGATGCTATTTCTGTGTTTCATCGTCAATAAGAAGGTTTTAGGGATTCAGTAAACCTGAAGTGAAGCATCGGAATCTGAAACTGGACTCACAGGAGAGGTTCAAATCATAGAGAGTTAGTGTGTCAGTCCTCTTGTACTTAAGTCGGCATTGTGCCTTTTGTATTAAATTCGGATGCAATTTCTGTGTTTCATCGCCAATAAGAAGGTCCAAGGGATACAGAAATCCTGAATTGAAGCATCGGAATCTAAAACTGGACTCACAGGAGAGGTTCAAATCATAGAGAGTTATAGTGTCAGTCCTCTTGTACTTAAGTCCGCATTGTGCCTTTTGTATTAAATTCGGATGCAATTTCTGTGTTTCATCGTCAATAAGAAGGTCCAAGTGATACAGTAAACCTGAAGTGAAGCATCGGAAACTAAAACTGGACTCACAGGAGAGGTTCAAATCATAGAGAGTGAGATTGTCAGTCCCCTTGTACTTAAGTCGACATTGTGCCTTTTGTATTAAATTCGGATGCTATTTCTGTGTTTCATCGTCAATAAGAAGGTCCAAGGGATACAGGAAACCTGAAGCGAAGCATCGGAATCTAAAACTGGACTCACAGGAGAGGTTCAAGTCATAGAGAGTTAGAGTGTCAGTCCTCTTGTACATAAGTCGGTATTGTGACTTTTGTGTTAAATTTGGATGCAATTTCTGTGTCTCATCGTCAATAAGAAGGTCCAAGGGATACAGTAAACCTGAAGTGAAGCATCGGAATCTAAAACTGGACTCACAGGAGAGTTCAAATCATAGAGAGTTAGAGTGTCAGTCCTCTTGTACTTAAGTCGGTATTGTGACTTTTGTATTGAATTCGGATGTAATTTCTGTGTTTCATCATCAATAAGAAAGTCCAAGATATACAGTAAACCTGATGTGAAGTATCGGAATCTATAACTGGACTCACAGGAGAGTTCAAATCGTAGAGAGTTAGAGTGTCAGTCCTCTTGTACTTAAGTCGGTATTGTGACTTCTGTATTGAATTCGGATGTAATTTCTGTGTTTCATCATCAATACGACAGTCCAAGATATACAGTAAACCTGATGTGAAGTATCGGAATCTATAACTGGACTCACAGGAGAGGTTCAAATCATTGAAAGTTAGAGTGTCAGTCCACTTGTACTTAAGTCAGTATTGTGCATTTTGTATTAAATTCGGATGCAATTTCTGTGTTTCATCGGCAACAAGAAGGTCCAATGGATACAGTAAACCTGAAGTGAAGCATCGGAATCTAAAACTGGACTCACAGGAGAGGTTCAAATCATAGAATGTTAGAGTGTCAGTCCTCTTGTACTTAAGTCGGCATTGTGCCTTTTGTATTAAATTCGGATGCAATTTCTGTGATTCATCGTCAATAAGAAGGTCCAAGGGATACAGTAAACCTGAATTGAAGCATCGGAATCTATAACTGTACTCACCGGAGAGGTTCAAATCATCGAAAGTTAGAGTGTCAGTCCACTTGTACTTAAGTCGGCATTAAGTCTTTTGTATTTAATTTGGATGCAATTTCTGTGTTTCATCGTCAATAAGAAGGTCCACGGGATACAGTAAACCTGAAGTGAAGCATCGGAATCTAAATCTGGACTCACAGGAGACGTTCAAATCATAGAGAGTTAGAATGTCAGTCCTCTTGCACTTAAGTCGGTTTTGTGCCTTTTGTATTAAATTCGGATGTAATTTCCGTGTTTCATCATCAATTAGAAGGTCCAAGAGATACAGTAAACCTGATGTGAAACATCGGAATCTAAAACTGGACTCACAGCAGAGGTTCAAGTCATAGAGACTTAAAGTGTCAGTCTTCTTGTACCTAAGTCGACATTGTGCCTTTTGTATTAAATTCGGATGCTATTTCTGTGTTTCATCGTCAATAAGAAGGTCCAAGGGATACAGCAAACCTGAAGTGAAGCATCGGAATCTAAAACTGGGCTCACAGGAGAGGTTCAAATCATAGAGAGTTAGACTGTCATTCCTCTTGTACTTAATTCGGCATTGTGCCTTTTGTACTAAATTCGGATGCAATTTCTGTGTTTCATCGTCAATAAGAAGGTGCATGGGATACAGTAAACCTGAAGTGAAGCATCGGAATCTTAAACTGGACTCACAGGAGTGGTTAAAATCATAGAAAGTTAGAGTGTCAGTCCTCTTCTGCTTAAGTCGGCATTATGCCTTTCGTATTAAATCTGGATGCAATTTCAGTGTTTCATCGTCAATAAGAAGGTCCGAGGGATACAGTAAACCTGAAGTGAAGCATTGGAATCTTAAACTGGACTCACAGGAGAGGTTCAAATCATAGAAAACTAGAGTGTCATTCCTCATGTACTTAAGTCAGCATTGTGCCTTTTGTATTAAATTCGGATGCAATTTCTGTGTTTCATCGTCAATAAGAAGGTCCAAGGGATACGGTTAACCTGAAGTGAAGCATCGAAATCTAAATCTGGACTCACAGGATAGGTTCAAATCATAGAGAGTTAGAGTGTCGGTCCTCTTGTACTTAAGTCGGCATTGTGCCTTTTGTATTAAATTTGGATGCAATATCTGTGTTTCATCTTCAATAAGAAGGTCCAAGGGACACAGTAAACCTGAAGTGAAGCATCGGAATCTAAAACTGGACTCACAGGAGAGGTTCAAATCATAGAGAGTTAGAGTGTCAGTCCTCTTGTACTTAAGTCGGCATTGTGCCTTTTGTATTAAATTCGGATGCTATTTCTGTGTTTCATCGTCAATATGAAGGTCCAAGGGATACAGTAAACCTGAAGTGAAGCATCGGAATCTAAAACTATACTCACAGGAGAGGTTCAAATCATAGAGAGTTAGTGTGTCAGTCCTCTTGTACTTAAGTCGGCATTGTGCCTTTTGTATTAAATTCGGATGATATTTCTGTGTTTCATCGTCAATAAGAAGGTCCAAGGGATACAGTAAACCTGAAGTGAAGCATCGGAATCTAAAACTGGACTCACAGGAGAGGTTCAAATCATAGAGAGTGAGAGTGTCAGTCCTCTTGTACTAAAGTCGTCATTGTGCGTTTTGTATTAAATTCGGATGCGATTTCTGTGTTTCATCGTCAATAACAAGGTCCTAGGGATACAGGAAACCTGAAGTGAAGCTCGGAATTTGAAACTGGACTCACAGGAGAAGTTCAAATCATAGAGAGTTACAGTGTCAGTCCTCTTGTCCTTAAGTCGGCATTGTGCCTTTTGTATTAAATTCGGATGCAATTTCTGTGTCTCATCGTCAATAAGAAGGTCTAAGGGATACAGTAAACCTGAAGTGAAGCATCGCAATCTAAAACTGGACTCACAAGAGAGGTTCAAATCATAGAAAGTTAGAGTGTCAGTCCTCTTGTACTTAAGTCAGCTTTGTACATTTTGTATTAAATTCGGATGCAATTTCTGTGTTTCATCGTCAATAAGAATGGCCAAGGGATACAGCAAACCTGAAGTGAAGCATCGGAATCGAGAACTAAACTCACAGGAGAGGTTCAAATCATAGAAAGTTAGAGTGTCAGTCCTCTTGTACTTAAGTCGGCATTGTGCCTTTTGTATTAAATTCGGGTGCAATATCTGTGTTTCATCGTCAATAAGAAGGTCCAATGGATACACTTTACCTGAAGAGAAGCATCAGAATCTAAAACTGGACTCACAGGAGACGTTCAAATCATAGAAAGTTGGAGTGTCAGTCCTCTTGTACTTAAGTCGGTATAGTGCATTTTGTATTAAATTCGGATGCAATTTCTGTGTTTCATCGTCAATAAGAAGGTCCAAGGGATACAGTAAACCTGAAGTGAAGCATCGGAATCTAAAACTGGACTCACAGGAGAGGTTGAAATCATAGAGAGTTAGAGTGTCAGTCGTCTTGTACTTAAGTCGGCATTGTGCCTTTTGTATTAAATTTGGATGCAATTTGTGTGTTCCATCCTCAATAAGATGGTTTAAGGTTTACAGTAAACCTGAAGTGAAGCTTCGGAATCTAAAACTGCACGTGCAGGAGAGGTTCAATCATAGAAAGTTAGAGAATCAGTCCTCTTGTACTTAAGTTGGCATTGTGCCTTTTGTGTTAAATTTGGATGCAATTTCTGTGTCTCATCGTCAATAAGAAGGTCCAAGGGATACAGTAAACCTGAAGTGAAGCATCGGGATCTAAAACTGGACTCACAGGAGAGTTCAAATCACAGAGAGTTAGAGTGTCAGTCCTCTTGTACTTAAGTCGGTATTGTGACTTTTGTATTGAATTCGGATGTACTTTCTGTGTTTCATCATCAATAAGAAAGTCCAAGATATACAGTAAACCTGATGTGAACTATCGGAATCTATAACTGGATTCACAGGAGAGGTTCAAATCATTGAAAGTTAGAGTGTCAGTCCACTTGTACTTAAGTCGGTATTGTGCATTTTGTATTAAATTCGGATGCAATTTCTGTGTTTTATCGTCAACAAGAAGGTCCAATGGATACAGTAAACCTGAAGTGAAGCATCGGAATCTAAAACTGGACTCACCGGAGAGGTTCAAATCATAGAATGTTAGAGTGTCAGTCCCCTTGTACTTAAGTCGGCATTGTGCCTTTTGTATTAAATTCGGATGCAATTTCTGTGATTCATCGTCAATAAGAAGGTCAAAGGGATACAGTAAACCTGAATTGAAGCATCGGAATCTAAAACTGTACTCACCGGAGAGGTTCAAATCATCGAAAGTTAGAGTGTCAGTCCACTTGTACTTAAGTCGGCATTAAGCCTTTTGTATTTAATTTGGATGCAATTTCTGTGTTTCTTCGTCAATAAGAAGGTCCACGGGATACAGTAAACCTGAAGTGAAGCATCGGAATCTAAATCTGGACTCACAGGAGACGTTCAAATCATAGAGAGTTAGAGTGTCAGTCCTCTTGCACTTAAGTCGGTTTTGTGCCTTTTGTATTAAATTCGGATGTAATTTCCGTGTTTCATCATCAATTAGAAGGTCCCAGAGATACAGTAAACCTGATGTGAAGCATCGGAATCTAAAACTGGACTCACAGGAGAGGTTCAAATCATAGAGACTTAGAGTGTCAGTCTTCTTGTACCTAAGTCGACATTGTGCCTTTTGTATTAAATTCGGATGCAATTTCTATGTTTCATCGTCAATAAGAAGGTCCAAGGGATACAGGAAACCTGAAGTGAAGAATCGGAATCTAAAACTGGGCTCACAGGAGAGGTTCAAATCATAGAGAGTTAGAGTGTCATTCCTCTTGTACTTCATTCGGCATTGTGCCTTTTGTATTAAATTCGGATTCAATTTCTGTGTTTCATCGTCAATAAGAAGGTCCATGGGATACAGTAAACCTGAAGTGAAGCATCGGAATCTTAAACTGGACTCACAGGAGTGGTTAATATCATAGAAAGTTAGAGTGTCAGTCCTCTTCTGCTTAAGTCGGCATTGTGCATTTCGTATTAAATTTGGATGCAATTTCAGTGTTTCATCGTCAATAAGAAGGTCCGAGGGATACAGTAAACCTGAAGTGAAGTATTGGAATCTTAAACTGGACTCACAGGAGAGGTTCAAATCATAGAAAACTAGAGTGTCATTCCTCATGTACTTAAGTCAGCATTGTGCCTTTTGTATTAAATTCGGATGCAATTTCTGTGTTTCATCGTCAATAAGAAGGTCCAAGGGATACGGTAAACCTGAAGTGAAGCATCGGAATCTAAATCTGGACTCACAGGATAGGTTCAAATCATAGAGAGTTAGAGCGTCGGTCCTCTTGTACTTAAGTCGGCATTGTGCCTTTTGTATTAGATTTGGATGCAATTTCTGTGTTTCATCTTCAATAAGAAGCTCCAAGGGACACAGTAAACCTGACGTGAAGCATCGGAATCTAAAACTGGACTCACAGGAGAGGTTCAAATCATAGAGAGTTAGAGTGTCAGTCCTCTTGTACTTAAGTCGGCATTGTGCCTTTTGTATTAAATTCGGATGCAATTTCTGTGTTTCATCGTCAATATGAAGGTCCAAGGGATACAGTAAACCTGAAGTGAAGCATCGGAATCTAAAACTGGACTCACAGGAGAGGTTCAAATCATAGAGAGTTAGAGTGTCAGTCCTCTTGTACTTAAGTCGGCATTGTACCTTTTGTATTAAATTCGGTTGATATTTCTGTGTTTCATCGTCAATAAGAAGGTCCAAGGGATACAGTAAACCTGAAGTGAAGCATCGGAATCTAAAACTGGACTCACAGGAGAGGTTCAAATCATAGAGAGTGAGAGTGTCAGTCCTCTTGTACTTAAGTCGTCATTGTGCGTTTTGTATTAAATTCGGATGCGATTTCTGTGTTTCATCGTCAATAACAAGGTCCAAGGTATACAGGAAACCTGAAGTGAAGCGTCGGAATCTGAAACTGGACTCACAGGAGAGGTTCAAATCATAGAGAGTTAGAGTGTCAGTCCTCTTGTACTTAAGTCGGCATTGTGCCTTTTGTATTAAATTCGGATGCAATTTCTGTGTTTCATCGTCAATAAGAAGGTCCAATGGATACACTTTACCTGAAGAGAAGCATCGGAATCTAAAACTTGACTCACAGGAGATGTTCAAATCATAGAAAGTTAGTGTGTCAGTCCTCTTGTACTTAAGTCGGTATAGTGCATTTTGTATTAAATTCGGATGCAATTTCTGTGTTTCATCGTCAACAAGAAGGTCCAATGAATACAGTAAACCTGAAGTGAAGCATCGGAATCTAAAACTGGACTCACAGGAGAGGTTCAAATCATAGAATGTTAGACTGTCAGTCCCCTTGTACTTAAGTCGGCATTGTGCCTTTTGTATTAAATTCGGATGCAATTTCTGTGATTCATCGTCAATAAGAAGGACCAAGGGATACGGTAAACCTGAAGTGAAGCATCGGAATCTAAATCTGGACTCACAGGATAGGTTCAAATCATCGAGAGTTAGAGAGTCGGTCGTCTTGTACTTAAGTCGGCATTGTGCCTTTTGTATTAAATTTGTATGCAATTTCTGTGTTTCATCTTCAATAAGAAGGTCCAAGGGATACAGTAAACCTGAAGTGAAGCATCGGAATCTAAAACTGGACTCACAGGAGAGGTTCAAATCATAGAGAGTTAGAGTGTCAGTCCTCTTGTACTTAAGTCGGCATTGTGCCTTTTGTATTAAATTCGGATGCAATTTCTGTGTTTCATCGTCAATAAGAAGGTCCAAGGGGCACAGTAAACCTGAAGTGAAGCATCGGAATCTAAAACTGGACTCACAGAAGAGGTTCAAATCATAGAGAGTTAGAGTGTAAGTCCTCTTGTACTTAAGTCGGCATTGTGCCTTTTGTATTAAATTCGGATGATATTTCTGTGTTTCATCGTCAATAAGAAGGTCCAAGGGATACAGTAAACCTGAAGTGAAGCATCGGAATCTAAAACTGGACTCACCGGAGAGGTTCAAATCATAGAAAGTTAGAGTGTCAATCCTCTTGTACTTAAACAGGCATTGTGCCTTTTGTATTAAATTCGGATGCAGTTTCTGTGTTTCATCGTCAATAAGAAGATCCAAGGGAAACAGTAAACCTGAAGTGAAGCATCGCAATCTGAAACTGGACTCACAGGAGAGGTTCAAATCATAGAAAGTTAGAGTGTCAGTCCTCTTGCACTTAAGTCAGCTTTGTGCCTTTTGTATTAAATTCGGATGCAATTTCTGTGATTCCTCGTCAATAAGAATGTCCAAGGGATACAGCAAACCTGAAGTGAAGCATCGGAATCGAAAACTGGACTCACAGGAGAGGTTCAAATCATAGAAAATTAGAGTGTCAGTCCTCTTGTACTTAAGTCGGCATTGTGCCTTTTGTATTAAATTCGGGTGCAATATCTGTGTTTCATCGTCAATAAGAAGGTCCAATGAATACACTTTACCTGAAGAGAAGCATCGGAATCTAAAACTGGACTCACAGGAGACGTTCAAATCATAGAAAGTTAGAGTGTCAGTCCTCTTGTACTTAAGTCGGTATTGTGCAATTTGTATTAAATTCGGATGCCATTTCTGTGTTTCATCGTCAATAAGAAGGTCCAAGGGATACAGGAAACCTTAAGTGAAGCATCGGAATCTACAACTGGGCTCACAGAAGATATTCAAATCATAGAGACTTAGAGTGTCAGTCTTCTTGTACTTAAGTCGGCATTGTGCCTTTCGTATTAAATTTGGATGCAATTTCAGTGTTTCATCGTCAATATAAAGGTCTGAGGGATACAGTAAACCTGAAGTGAAGCATCGGAATCTTAAACTGGACTCACAGGAGAGGTTCAAATCATAGGAAACTAGAGTGTCAGTCCTCATGTACTTAAGTCGGCATTGTGCCTTTTGTATTAAATTCGGATGCAATTTCTGTATTTCATCGTCAATAAGAAGGTCCAAGGGATACGGTAAACCTGAAGTGAAGCATCGGAATCTAAATCTGGACTCACAGGATGGGTTCAAATCATAGAGAGTTAGAGTGTCGGTCCTCTTGTACTTAAGTCGTCATTGTGCCTTTTGTATTAAATTTGGATGCAATTTCTGTGTTTCATCTTCAATAAGAAGGTGCAAGGGATACAGTAAACCTGAAGTGAAGCATCGGAATCTAAAACTGGACTCACAGGAGAGGTTCAAATCATAGAGAGTTAGAGTGTCAGTCCTCTTGTACTTAAGTCGGCATTGTGCCTTTTGTATTAAATTCGGATGCTATTTCTGTGTTTCATCGTCAATATGAAGGTCCAAGGGATACAGTAAACCTGAAGTGAAGCATCGGAATCTAAAACAGGACTCACAGGAGAGGTTCAAAGCATAGAGAGTTAGTGTGTCAGTCCTCTTGTACTTAAGTCGGCATTGTGCCTTTTGTATTAAATTCGGATGATATTTCTGTGTTTCATCGTCAATAAGAAGGTCCAAGGGATACAGTAAACCTGAAGTGAAGCATCGGAATCTAAAACTGGACTCACAGGAGAGGTTCAAATCATAGAGAGTTAGAGTGTCAGTCCTCTTCTACTTAAGTCGGCATTGTGCCTTTTGTATTAAATTCGGATGCAATTTCTGTGTTTCATCGTCAATAAGATGGTCCAAGGGATACAGTAAACCTGAAATGAAGCATCGGAATCTAAAACTGTACTCACCGGAGAGGTTCAAATCATAGAAAGTTAGAGTGTCAATCCTCTTGTACTTAAACCGGCATTGTGCCTTTTGTATTAAATTCGGATGCAGTTTCTGTGTTTCATCGTCAATAAGAAGGTCCAAGGGATACAGTAAACCTGAAGTGAAGCATCGCAATCTAAAACTGGACTCACAAGAGAGGTTCAAATCATAGAAAGTTAGAGTGTCAGTCCTCTTGTACTTAAGTCAGCTTTGTGCCTTTTGTATTAAATTCGGATGCAATTTCTGTGTTTCATCGTCAATAAGAATGTCCAAGGGATACAGCAAACCTGAAGTGAAGCATCGGAATCGAGAACTAAACTCACAGGAGAGGTTCAAATCATAGAAAGTTAGAGTGTCAGTCCTCTTGTACTTAAGTCGGCATTGTGCCTTTTGTATTAAATTCGGGTGCAATATCTGTGTTTCATCGTCAATAAAAAGGTCCAATGGATACACTTTACCTGAAGAGAAGCATCAGAATCTAAAACTGGACTCACAGGAGACGTTCAAATCATAGAAAGTTGGAGTGTCAGTCCTCTTGTACTTAAGTCGGTATAGTGCATTTTGTATTAAATTCGGATGCAATTTCTGTGTTTCATCGTCAACAAGAAGGTCCAATGAATACAGTAAACCTGAAGTGAAGCATCGGAGTCTAAAACTGGACTCACAGGAGAGGTTCAAATCATAGAATGTTAGAGTGTCAGTCCTCTTGTACTTAAGACGGCATTGTGCCTTTTGTATTAAATTCGGATGCAATTTCTGTGATTCATCGTCAATAAGAAGGTCGAAGGGATACAGTAAACCTGAAGTGAAGCATCGGAATCTAAAACTGGACTCACAGGAGAGGTTGAAATCATAGAGAGTTAGAGTGTCAGTCGTCTTGTACTTAAGTCGGCATTGTGCCTTTTGTATTAAATTTGGATGCAATTTGTGTGTTCCATCCTCAATAAGATGGTTTAAGGTTTACAGTAAACCTGAAGTGAAGCTTCGGAATCTAAAACTGCACGTGCAGGAGAGGTTCAATCATAGAAAGTTAGAGTATCAGTCCTCTTGTACTTAAGTTGGCATTGTGCCTTTTGTGTTAAATTTGGATGCAATTTCTGTGTCTCATCGTCAATAAGAAGGTCCAAGGGATACAGTAAACCTGAAGTGAAGCATCGGAATCTAAAACTGGACTCACAGGAGAGTTCAAATCACAGAGAGTTAGAGTGTCAGTCCTCTTGTACTTAAGTCGGTATTGTGACTTTTGTATTGAATTCGGATGTACTTTCTGTGTTTCATCATCAATAAGAAAGTCCAAGATATACAGTAAACCTGATGTGAAGTATCGGAATCTATAACTGGACTCACAGGAGAGGTTCAAATCATTGAAAGTTAGAGTGTCAGTCCACTTGTACTTAAGTCGGTATTGTGCATTTTGTATTAAATTCGGATGCAATTTCTGTGTTTCATCGTCAACAAGAAGGTCCAATGGATACAGTAAACCTGAAGTGAAGCATCGGAATCTAAAACTGGACTCACAGGAGAGTTCAAATCACAGAGAGTTAGAGTGTCAGTCCTCTTGCACTTAAGTCGGTTTTGTGCCTGTTGTATTAAATTCGGATGTAATTTCCGTGTTTCATCATTAATTACAAGGTCCAAGAGATACAGTAAACCTGATTTGAAGCATCGGAATCTAAAACTGGACTCACAGGAGAGGTTCAAATCATAGAGACTTAGAGTGTCAGTCTTCTTGTACTTAAGTCGACATTGTGCCTTTTGAATTAAATTCGGATGCAATTTCTGTGTTTCATCGTCAATAAGAAGGTCCAAGGGATACAGGAAACCTTAAGTGAAGCATCGGAATCTACAACTGGGCTCACAGAAGAGGTTCAAATCATAGAGACTTAGAGTGTCAGTCTTCTTGTACTTAAGTCGGCATTGTGCCTTTCGTATTAAATTTGGATGCAATTTCAGTGTTTCATCGTCAATATAAAGGTCTGAGGGATACAGTAAACCTGAAGTGAAGCATCGGAATCTTAAACTGGACTCACAGGAGAGGTTCAAATCATAGAAAACTAGAGTGTCAGTCCTCATGTACTTAAGTCGGCATTGTGCCTTTTGTATTAAATTCGGATGCAATTTCTGTATTTCATCGTCAATAAGAAGGTCCAAGGGATACGGTAAACCTGAAGTGAAGCATCGGAATCTAAATCTGGACTCACAGGATGGGTTCAAATCATAGGGAGTTAGAGTGTCGGTCCTCTTGTACTTAAGTCGTCATTGTGCCTTTTGTATTAAATTTGGATGCAATTTCTGTGTTTCATCTTCAATAAGAAGGTGCAAGGGATACAGTAAACCTGAAGTGAAGCATCGGAATCTAAAACTGGACTCACAGGAGAGGTTCAAATCATAGAGAGTTAGAGTGTCAGTCCTCTTGTACTTAAGTCGGCATTGTGCCTTTTGTATTAAATTCGGATGCTATTTCTGTGTTTCATCGTCAATATGAAGGTCCAAGGGATACAGTAAACCTGAAGTGAAGCATCGGAATCTAAAACAGGTCTCACAGGAGAGGTTCAAATCATAGAGAGTTAGTGTGTCAGTCCTCTTGTACTTAAGTCGGCATTGTGCCTTTTGTATTAAATTCGGATGATATTTCTGTGTTTCATCGTCAATAAGAAGGTCCAAGGGATACAGTAAACCTGAAGTGAAGCATCGGAATCTAAAACTGGACTCACAGGAGAGGTTCAAATCATAGAGAGTTAGAGTGTCAGTCCTCTTCTACTTAAGTCGGCATTGTGCCTTTTGTATTAAATTCGGATGCAATTTCTGTGTTTCATCGTCAATAAGATGGTCCAAGGGATGCAGTAAACCTGAAATGAAGCATCGGAATCTAAAACTGTACTCACCGGAGAGGTTCAAATCATAGAAAGTTAGAGTGTCAATCCTCTTGTACTTAAACCGGCATTGTGCCTTTTGTATTAAATTCGGATGCAGTTTCTGTGTTTCATCGTCAATAAGAAGGTCCAAGGGATACAGTAAACCTGAAGTGAAGCATCGCAATCTAAAACTGGACTCACAAGAGAGGTTCAAATCATAGAAAGTTAGAGTGTCAGTCCTCTTGTACTTAAGTCAGCTTTGTGCCTTTTGTATTAAATTCGGATGCAATTTCTGTGTTTCATCGTCAATAAGAATGTCCAAGGGATACAGCAAACCTGAAGTGAACCATCGGAATCGAGAACTAAACTCACAGGAGAGGTTCAAATCATAGAAAGTTAGAGTGTCAGTCCTCTTGTACTTAAGTCGGCATTGTGCCTTTTGTATTAAATTCGGGTGCAATATCTGTGTTTCATCGTCAATAAGAAGGTCCAATGGATACACTTTACCTGAAGAGAAGCATCAGAATCTAAAACTGGACTCACAGGAGACGTTCAAATCATAGAAAGTTGGAGTGTCAGTCCTCTTGTACTTAAGTCGGTATAGTGCATTTTGTATTAAATTCGGATGCAATTTCTGTGATTCATCGTCAATAAGAAGGTCCAAGGGATACAGTAAACCTGAAGTGAAGCATCGGAATCTAAAACTGGACTCACAGGAGAGGTTGAAATCATAGAGAGTTAGAGTGTCAGTCGTCTTGTACTTAAGTCGGCATTGTGCCTTTTGTATTAAATTTGGATGCAATTTGTGTGTTCCATCCTCAATAAGATGGTTTAAGGTTTACAGTAAACCTGAAGTGAAGCTTCGGAATCTAAAACTGCACGTGCAGGAGAGGTTCAATCATAGAAAGTTAGAGTATCAGTCCTCTTGTACTTAAGTTGGCATTGTGCCTTTTGTGTTAAATTTGGATGCAATTTCTGTGTCTCATCGTCAATAAGAAGGTCCAAGGGATACAGTAAACCTGAAGTGAAGCATCGGAATCTAAAACTGGACTCACAGGAGAGTTCAAATCACAGAGAGTTAGAGTGTCAGTCCTCTTGTACTTAAGTCGGTATTGTGACTTTTGAATTGAATTCGGATGTACTTTCTGTGTTTCATCATCAATAAGAAAGTCCAAGATATACAGTAAACCTGATGTGAAGTATCGGAATCTATAACTGGACTCACAGGAGAGGTTCAAATCATTGAAAGTTAGAGTGTCAGTCCACTTGTACTTAAGTCAGTATTGTGCATTTTGTATTAAATTCGGATGCAATTTCTGTGTTTCATCGGCAACAAGAAGGTCCAATGGATACAGTAAACCTGAAGTGAAGCATCGGAATCTAAAACTGGACTCACAGGAGAGGTTCAAATCATAGAATGTTAGAGTGTCAGTCCTCTTCTACTTAAGTCGGCATTGTGCCTTTTGTATTAAATTCGGATGCAATTTCTGTGATTCATCGTCAATAAGAAGGTCCAAGGGATACAGTAAACCTGAATTGAAGCATCGGAATCTATAACTGTACTCACCGGAGAGGTTCAAATCATCGAAAGTTAGAGTGTCAGTCCACTTGTACTTAAGTCGGCATTAAGTCTTTTGTATTTAATTTGGATGCAATTTCTGTGTTTCATCGTCAATAAGAAGGTCCACGGGATACAGTAAACCTGAAGTGAAGCATCGGAATCTAAATCTGGACTCACAGGAGACGTTCAAATCATAGAGAGTTAGAATGTCAGTCCTCTTGCACTTAAGTCGGTTTTGTGCCTTTTGTATTAAATTCGGATGTAATTTCCGTGTTTCATCATCAATTAGAAGGTCCAAGAGATACAGTAAACCTGATGTGAAACATCGGAATCTAAAACTGGACTCACAGGAGAGGTTCAAATCATAGAGACTTAAAGTGTCAGTCTTCTTGTACCTAAGTCGACATTGTGCCTTTTGTATTAAATTCGGATGCTATTTCTGTGTTTCATCGTCAATAAGAAGGTCCAAGGGATACAGCAAACCTGAAGTGAAGCATCGGAATCTAAAACTGGGCTCACAGGAGAGGTTCAAATCATAGAGAGTTAGACTGTCATTCCTCTTGTACTTAATTCGGCATTGTGCCTTTTGTACTAAATTCGGATGCAATTTCTGTGTTTCATCGTCAATAAGAAGGTGCATGGGATACAGTAAACCTGAAGTGAAGCATCGGAATCTTAAACTGGACTCACAGGAGTGGTTAAAATCATAGAAAGTTAGAGTGTCAGTCCTCTTCTGCTTAAGTCGGCATTATGCCTTTCGTATTAAATCTGGATGCAATTTCAGTGTTTCATCGTCAATAAGAAGGTCCGAGGGATACAGTAAACCTGAAGTGAAGCATTGGAATCTTAAACTGGACTCACAGGAGAGGTTCAAATCATAGAAAACTAGAGTGTCATTCCTCATGTACTTAAGTCAGCATTGTGCCTTTTGTATTAAATTCGGATGCAATTTCTGTGTTTCATCGTCAATAAGAAGGTCCAAGGGATACGGTTAACCTGAAGTGAAGCATCGAAATCTAAATCTGGACTCACAGGATAGGTTCAAATCATAGAGAGTTAGAGTGTCGGTCCTCTTGTACTTAAGTCGGCATTGTGCCTTTTGTATTAAATTTGGATGCAATATCTGTGTTTCATCTTCAATAAGAAGGTCCAAGGGACACAGTAAACCTGAAGTGAAGCATCGGAATCTAAAACTGGACTCACAGGAGAGGTTCAAATCATAGAGAGTTAGAGTGTCAGTCCTCTTGTACTTAAGTCGGCATTGTGCCTTTTGTATTAAATTCGGATGCTATTTCTGTGTTTCATCGTCAATATGAAGGTCCAAGGGATACAGTAAACCTGAAGTGAAGCATCGGAATCTAAAACTATACTCACAGGAGAGGTTCAAATCATAGAGAGTTAGTGTGTCAGTCCTCTTGTACTTAAGTCGGCATTGTGCCTTTTGTATTAAATTCGGATGATATTTCTGTGTTTCATCGTCAATAAGAAGGTCCAAGGGATACAGTAAACCTGAAGTGAAGCATCGGAATCTAAAACTGGACTCACAGGAGAGGTTCAAATCATAGAGAGTGAGAGTGTCAGTCCTCTTGTACTAAAGTCGTCATTGTGCGTTTTGTATTAAATTCGGATGCGATTTCTGTGTTTCATCGTCAATAACAAGGTCCTAGGGATACAGGAAACCTGAAGTGAAGCTCGGAATTTGAAACTGGACTCACAGGAGAAGTTCAAATCATAGAGAGTTACAGTGTCAGTCCTCTTGTCCTTAAGTCGGCATTGTGCCTTTTGTATTAAATTCGGATGCAATTTCTGTGTCTCATCGTCAATAAGAAGGTCTAAGGGATACAGTAAACCTGAAGTGAAGCATCGCAATCTAAAACTGGACTCACAAGAGAGGTTCAAATCATAGAAAGTTAGAGTGTCAGTCCTCTTGTACTTAAGTCAGCTTTGTACATTTTGTATTAAATTCGGATGCAATTTCTGTGTTTCATCGTCAATAAGAATGGCCAAGGGATACAGCAAACCTGAAGTGAAGCATCGGAATCGACAACTAAACTCACAGGAGAGGATCAAATCATAGAAAGTTAGAGTGTCAGTCCTCTTGTACTTAAGTCGGCATTGTGCCTTTTGTATTAAATTCGGGTGCAATATCTGTGTTTCATCGTCAATAAGAAGGTCCAATGGATACACTTTACCTGAAGAGAAGCATCAGAATCTAAAACTGGACTCACAGGAGACGTTCAAATCATAGAAAGTTGGAGTGTCAGTCCTCTTGTACTTAAGTCGGTATAGTGCATTTTGTATTAAATTCGGATGCAATTTCTGTGTTTCATCGTCAATAAGAAGGTCCAAGGGATACAGTAAACCTGAAGTGAAGCATCGGAATCTAAAACTGGACTCACAGGAGAGGTTGAAATCATAGAGAGTTAGAGTGTCAGTCGTCTTGTACTTAAGTCGGCATTGTGCCTTTTGTATTAAATTTGGATGCAATTTGTGTGTTCCATCCTCAATAAGATGGTTTAAGGTTTACAGTAAACCTGAAGTGAAGCTTCGGAATCTAAAACTGCACGTGCAGGAGAGGTTCAATCATAGAAAGTTAGAGAATCAGTCCTCTTGTACTTAAGTTGGCATTGTGCCTTTTGTGTTAAATTTGGATGCAATTTCTGTGTCTCATCGTCAATAAGAAGGTCCAAGGGATACAGTAAACCTGAAGTGAAGCATCGGGATCTAAAACTGGACTCACAGGAGAGTTCAAATCACAGAGAGTTAGAGTGTCAGTCCTCTTGTACTTAAGTCGGTATTGTGACTTTTGTATTGAATTCGGATGTACTTTCTGTGTTTCATCATCAATAAGAAAGTCCAAGATATACAGTAAACCTGATGTGAACTATCGGAATCTATAACTGGATTCACAGGAGAGGTTCAAATCATTGAAAGTTAGAGTGTCAGTCCACTTGTACTTAAGTCGGTATTGTGCATTTTGTATTAAATTCGGATGCAATTTCTGTGTTTTATCGTCAACAAGAAGGTCCAATGGATACAGTAAACCTGAAGTGAAGCATCGGAATCTAAAACTGGACTCACCGGAGAGGTTCAAATCATAGAATGTTAGAGTGTCAGTCCCCTTGTACTTAAGTCGGCATTGTGCCTTTTGTATTAAATTCGGATGCAATTTCTGTGATTCATCGTCAATAAGAAGGTCAAAGGGATACAGTAAACCTGAATTGAAGCATCGGAATCTAAAACTGTACTCACCGGAGAGGTTCAAATCATCGAAAGTTAGAGTGTCAGTCCACTTGTACTTAAGTCGGCATTAAGCCTTTTGTATTTAATTTGGATGCAATTTCTGTGTTTCTTCGTCAATAAGAAGGTCCACGGGATACAGTAAACCTGAAGTGAAGCATCGGAATCTAAATCTGGACTCACAGGAGACGTTCAAATCATAGAGAGTTAGAGTGTCAGTCCTCTTGCACTTAAGTCGGTTTTGTGCCTTTTGTATTAAATTCGGATGTAATTTCCGTGTTTCATCATCAATTAGAAGGTCCCAGAGATACAGTAAACCTGATGTGAAGCATCGGAATCTAAAACTGGACTCACAGGAGAGGTTCAAATCATAGAGACTTAGAGTGTCAGTCTTCTTGTACCTAAGTCGACATTGTGCCTTTTGTATTAAATTCGGATGCAATTTCTATGTTTCATCGTCAATAAGAAGGTCCAAGGGATACAGGAAACCTGAAGTGAAGAATCGGAATCTAAAACTGGGCTCACAGGAGAGGTTCAAATCATAGAGAGTTAGAGTGTCATTCCTCTTGTACTTCATTCGGCATTGTGCCTTTTGTATTAAATTCGGATTCAATTTCTGTGTTTCATCGTCAATAAGAAGGTCCATGGGATACAGTAAACCTGAAGTGAAGCATCGGAATCTTAAACTGGACTCACAGGAGTGGTTAATATCATAGAAAGTTAGAGTGTCAGTCCTCTTCTGCTTAAGTCGGCATTGTGCATTTCGTATTAAATTTGGATGCAATTTCAGTGTTTCATCGTCAATAAGAAGGTCCGAGGGATACAGTAAACCTGAAGTGAAGTATTGGAATCTTAAACTGGACTCACAGGAGAGGTTCAAATCATAGAAAACTAGAGTGTCATTCCTCATGTACTTAAGTCAGCATTGTGCCTTTTGTATTAAATTCGGATGCAATTTCGGTGTTTCATCGTCAATAAGAAGGTCCAAAGGATACGGTAAACCTGAAGTGAAGCATCGGAATCTAAATCTGGACTCACAGGATAGGTTCAAATCATAGAGAGTTAGAGCGTCGGTCCTCTTGTACTTAAGTCGGCATTGTGCCTTTTGTATTAGATTTGGATGCAATTTCTGTGTTTCATCTTCAATAAGAAGCTCCAAGGGACACAGTAAACCTGACGTGAAGCATCGGAATCTAAAACTGGACTCACAGGAGAGGTTCAAATCATAGAGAGTTAGAGTGTCAGTCCTCTTGTACTTAAGTCGGCATTGTGCATTTTGTATTAAATTCGGATGCAATTTCTGTGTTTCATCGTCAATATGAAGGTCCAAGGGATACAGTAAACCTGAAGTGAAGCATCGGAATCTAAAACTGGACTCACAGGAGAGGTTCAAATCATAGAGAGTTAGTGTGTCAGTCCTCTTGTACTTAAGTCGGCATTGTACCTTTTGTATTAAATTCGGTTGATATTTCTGTGTTTCATCGTCAATAAGAAGGTCCAAGGGATACAGTAAACCTGAAGTGAAGCATCGGAATCTAAAACTGGACTCACAGGAGAGGTTCAAATCATAGAGAGTGAGAGTGTCAGTCCTCTTGTACTTAAGTCGTCATTGTGCGTTTTGTATTAAATTCGGATGCGATTTCTGTGTTTCATCGTCAATAACAAGGTCCAAGGTATACAGGAAACCTGAAGTGAAGCGTCGGAATCTGAAACTGGACTCACAGGAGAGGTTCAAATCATAGAGAGTTAGAGTGTCAGTCCTCTTGTCCTTAAGTCGGCATTGTGCCTTTTGTATTAAATTCGGATGCAATTTCTGTGTCTCATCGTCAATAAGAAGGTCTAAGGGATACAGTAAATCTGAAGTGAAGCATCGGAATCTAAAACTGGACTCACCGGAGAGGTTCAAATCATAGAAAGTTAGAGTGTCAATCCTCTTGTACTTAAACCGGCATTGTGCCTTTTGTATTAAATTCGGATGCAGTTTCTGTGTTTCATCGTCAATAAGAAGGTCCAAGGGATACGGTAAACCTGAAGTGAAGCATCGGAATCTAAATCTGGACTCACAGGATAGGTTCAAATCATAGAGAGTTAGAGAGTCGGTCGTCTTGTACTTAAGTCGGCATTGTGCCTTTTGTATTAAATTTGTATGCAATATCTGTGTTTCATCTTCAATAAGAAGGTCCAAGGGATACAGTAAACCTGAAGTGAAGCATCGGAATCTAAAACTGGACTCACAGGAGAGGTTCAAATCATAGAGAGTTAGAGTGTCAGTCCTCTTGTACTTAAGTCGGCATTGTGCCTTTTGTATTAAATTCGGATGCAATTTCTGTGTTTCATCGTCAATAAGAAGGTCCAATGGATACACTTTACCTGAAGAGAAGCATCGGAATCTAAAACTTGACTCACAGGAGATGTTCAAATCATAGAAAGTTAGTGTGTCAGTCCTCTTGTACTTAAGTCGGTATAGTGCATTTTGTATTAAATTCGGATGCAATTTCTGTGTTTCATCGTCAACAAGAAGGTCCAATGAATACAGTAAACCTGAAGTGAAGCATCGGAATCTAAAACTGGACTCACAGGAGAGGTTCAAATCATAGAATGTTAGACTGTCAGTCCCCTTGTACTTAAGTCGGCATTGTGCCTTTTGTATTAAATTCGGATGCAATTTCTGTGATTCATCGTCAATAAGAAGGACCAAGGGATACGGTAAACCTGAAGTGAAGCATCGGAATCTAAATCTGGACTCACAGGATAGGTTCAAATCATCGAGAGTTAGAGAGTCGGTCGTCTTGTACTTAAGTCGGCATTGTGCCTTTTGTATTAAATTTGTATGCAATTTCTGTGTTTCATCTTCAATAAGAAGGTCCAAGGGATACAGTAAACCTGAAGTGAAGCATCGGAATCTAAAACTGGACTCACAGGAGAGGTTCAAATCATAGAGAGTTAGAGTGTCAGTCCTCTTGTACTTAAGTCGGCATTGTGCCTTTTGTATTAAATTCGGATGCAATTTCTGTGTTTCATCGTCAATAAGAAGGTCCAAGGGGCACAGTAAACCTGAAGTGAAGCATCGGAATCTAAAACTGGACTCACAGAAGAGGTTCAAATCATAGAGAGTTAGAGTGTAAGTCCTCTTGTACTTAAGTCGGCATTGTGCCTTTTGTATTAAATTCGGATGATATTTCTGTGTTTCATCGTCAATAAGAAGGTCCAAGGGATACAGTAAACCTGAAGTGAAGCATCGGAATCTAAAACTGGACTCACCGGAGAGGTTCAAATCATAGAAAGTTAGAGTGTCAATCCTCTTGTACTTAAACAGGCATTGTGCCTTTTGTATTAAATTCGGATGCAGTTTCTGTGTTTCATCGTCAATAAGAAGATCCAAGGGAAACAGTAAACCTGAAGTGAAGCATCGCAATCTGAAACTGGACTCACAGTAGAGGTTCAAATCATAGAAAGTTAGAGTGTCAGTCCTCTTGCACTTAAGTCAGCTTTGTGCCTTTTGTATTAAATTCGGATGCAATTTCTGTGATTCCTCGTCAATAAGAATGTCCAAGGGATACAGCAAACCTGAAGTGAAGCATCGGAATCGAAAACTGGACTCACAGGAGAGGTTCAAATCATAGAAAATTAGAGTGTCAGTCCTCATGTACTTAAGTCGGCATTGTGCCTTTTGTATTAAATTCGGGTGCAATATCTGTGTTTCATCGTCAATAAGAAGGTCCAATGAATACACTTTACCTGAAGAGAAGCATCGGAATCTAAAACTGGACTCATAGGAGACGTTCAAATCATAGAAAGTTAGAGTGTCAGTCCTCTTGTACTTAAGTCGGTATTGTGCAATTTGTATTAAATTCGGATGCCATTTCTGTGTTTCATCGGCAACAAGAAGGTCCAATGGATACAGTAAACCTGAAGTGAAGCATCGGAATCTAAAACTGGACTCACAGGAGAGGTTCAAATCATAGAATGTTAGAGTGTCAGTCCTCTTGTACTTAAGTCGGCATTGTGCCTTTTGTATTAAATTTGGATGCAATTTCTGTGATTCATCGTCAATAAGAAGGTCCAAGGGATACAGTAAACCTGAAGTGAAGCATCGGAATCTAAAACTGTACTCACAGGAGAGGTTCAAATCATCGAAAGTTAGAGTGTCAGTCCACTTGTACTTCAGTCGGCATTAAGACTTTTGTATTTAATTTGGATGCAATTTCTGTGTTTCATCGTCAATAAGAAGGTCCACGGGATACAGTAAACCTGAAGTGAAGCATCGGAATCTAAATCTGGACTCACAGGAGAGGTTCAAATCATAGAGAGTTAGAGTGTCAGTCCTCTTGCACTTAAGTCGGTTTTGTGCCTGTTGTATTTAATTCGGATGTAATTTCCGTGTTTCATCATTAATTACAAGGTCCAAGAGATACAGTAAACCTGATTTGAAGCATCGGAATCTAAAACTGGACTCACAGGAGAGGTTCAAATCATAGAGACTTAGAGTGTCAGTCTTCTTGTACTTAAGTCGACATTGTGCCTTTTGAATTAAATTCGGATGCAATTTCTGTGTTTCATCGTCAATAAGAAGGTCCAAGGGATACAGGAAACCTTAAGTGAAGCATCGGAATCTACAACTGGGCTCACAGAAGAGGTTCAAATCATAGAGACTTAGAGTGTCAGTCTTCTTGTACTTAAGTCGGCATTGTGCCTTTCGTATTAAATTTGGATGCAATTTCAGTGTTTCATCGTCAATATAAAGGTCTGAGGGATACAGTAAACCTGAAGTGAAGCATCGGAATCTTAAACTGGACTCACAGGAGAGGTTCAAATCATAGAAAACTAGAGTGTCAGTCCTCATGTACTTAAGTCGGCATTGTGCCTTTTGTATTAAATTCGGATGCAATTTCTGTATTTCATCGTCAATAAGAAGGTCCAATGGATACGGTAAACCTGAAGTGAAGCATCGGAATCTAAATCTGGACTCACAGGATGGGTTCAAATCATAGAGAGTTAGAGTGTCAGTCCTCTTGTACTTAAGTCGGCATTGTGCCTTTTGTATTAAATTCGGATGCTATTTCTGTGTTTCATCGTCAATATGAAGGTCCAAGGGATACAGTAAACCTGAAGTGAAGCATCGGAATCTAAAACAGGACTCACAGGAGAGGTTCAAATCATAGAGAGTTAGTGTGTCAGTCCTCTTGTACTTAAGTCGGCATTGTGCCTTTTGTATTAAATTCGGATGATATTTCTGTGTTTCATCGTCAATAAGAAGGTCCAAGGGATACAGTAAACCTGAAGTGAAGCATCGGAATCAAAAACTGGACTCACAGGAGAGGTTCAAATCATAGAGAGTTAGAGTGTCAGTCCTCTTCTACTTAAGTCGGCGTTGTGCCTTTTGTATTAAATTCGGATGCAATTTCTGTGTTTCATCGTCAATAAGATGGTCCAAGGGATACAGTAAACCTGAAATGAAGCATCGGAATCTAAAACTGTACTCACCGGAGAGGTTCAAATCATAGAAAGTTAGAGTGTCAATCCTCTTGTACTTAAACCGGCATTGTGCCTTCTGTATTAAATTCGGATGCAGTTTCTGTGTTTCATCGTCAATAAGAAGGTCCAAGGGATACAGTAAACCTGAAGTGAAGCATCGCAATCTAAAACTGGACTCACAAGAGAGGTTCAAATCATAGAAAGTTAGAGTGTCAGTCCTCTTGTACTTAAGTCAGCTTTGTGCCTTTTGTATTAAATTCGGATGCAATTTCTGTGTTTCATCGTCAATAAGAATGTCCAAGGGATACAGCAAACCTGAAGTGAAGCATCGGAATCGAGAACTAAACTCACAGGAGACGTTCAAATCATAGAAAGTTAGAGTGTCAGTCCTCTTGTACTTAAGTCGGCATTGTGCCTTTTGTATTAAATTCGGGTGCAATATCTGTGTTTCATCGTCAATAAGAAGGTCCAATGGATACACTTTACCTGAAGAGAAGCATCAGAATCTAAAACTGGACTCACAGGAGACGTTCAAATCATAGAAAGTTGGAGTGTCAGTCCTCTTGTACTTAAGTCGGTATAGTGCATTTTGTATTAAATTCGGATGCAATTTCTGTGTTTCATCGTCAACAAGAAGGTCCAATGAATACAGTAAACCTGAAGTGAAGCATCGGAGTCTAAAACTGGACTCACAGGAGAGGTTCAAATCATAGAATGTTAGAGTGTCAGTCCTCTTGTACTTAAGACGGCATTGTGCCTTTTGTATTAAATTCGGATGCAATTTCTGTGATTCATCGTCAATAAGAAGGTCCAAGGGATACAGTAAACCTGAAGTGAAGCATCGGAATCTAAAACTGGACTCACAGGAGAGGTTGAAATCATAGAGAGTTCGAGTGTCAGTCGTCTTGTACTTAAGTCGGCATTGTGCCTTTTGTATTAAATTTGGATGCAATTTGTGTGTTCCATCCTCAATAAGATGGTTTAAGGTTTACAGTAAACCTGAAGTGAAGCTTCGGAATCTAAAACTGCACGTGCAGGAGAGGTTCAATCATAGAAAGTTCCTCTTGTACTTAAGTTGGCATTGTGCCTTTTGTGTTAAATTTGGATGCAATTTCTGTGTCTCATCGTCAATAAGAAGGTCCAAGGGATACAGTAAACCTGAAGTGAAGCATCGGAATCTAAAACTGGACTCACAGGAGAGTTCAAATCACAGAGAGTTAGAGTGTCAGTCCTCTTGCACTTAAGTCGGTTTTGTGCCTGTTGTATTAAATTCGGATGTAATTTCCGTGTTTCATCATTAATTACAAGGTCCAAGAGATACAGTAAACCTGATTTGAAGCATCGGAATCTAAAACTGGACTCACAGGAGAGGTTCAAATCATAGAGACTTAGAGTGTCAGTCTTCTTGTACTTAAGTCGACATTGTGCCTTTTGAATTAAATTCGGATGCAATTTCTGTGTTTCATCGTCAATAAGAAGGTCCAAGGGATACAGGAAACCTTAAGTGAAGCATCGGAATCTACAACTGGGCTCACAGAAGAGGTTCAAATCATAGAGACTTAGAGTGTCAGTCTTCTTGTACTTAAGTCGGCATTGTGCCTTTCGTATTAAATTTGGATGCAATTTCAGTGTTTCATCGTCAATATAAAGGTCTGAGGGATACAGTAAACCTGAAGTGAAGCATCGGAATCTTAAACTGGACTCACAGGAGAGGTTCAAATCATAGAAAACTAGAGTGTCAGTCCTCATGTACTTAAGTTGGCATTGTGCCTTTTGTATTAAATTCGGATGCAATTTCTGTATTTCATCGTCAATAAGAAGGTCCAAGGGATACGGTAAACCTGAAGTGAAGCATCGGAATCTAAATCTGGACTCACAGGATGGGTTCAAATCATAGAGAGTTAGAGTGTCGGTCCTCTTGTACTTAAGTCGTCATTGTGCTTTTTGTATTAAATTTGGATGCAATTTCTGTGTTTCATCTTCAATAAGAAGGTGCAAGGGATACAGTAAACCTGAAGTGAAGCATCGGAATCTAAAACTGGACTCACAGGAGAGGTTCAAATCATAGAGAGTTAGAGTGTCAGTCCTCTTGTACTTAAGTCGGCATTGTGCCTTTTGTATTAAATTCGGATGCTATTTCTGTGTTTCATCGTCAATATGAAGGTCCAAGGGATACAGTAAACCTGAAGTGAAGCATCGGAATCTAAAACAGGACTCACAGGAGAGGTTCAAATCATAGAGAGTTAGTGTGTCAGTCCTCTTGTACTTAAGTCGGCATTGTGCCTTTTGTATTAAATTCGGATGATATTTCTGTGTTTCATCGTCAATAAGAAGGTCCAAGGGATACAGTAAACCTGAAGTGAAGCATCGGAATCTAAAACTGGACTCACAGGAGAGGTTCAAATCATAGAGAGTTAGAGTGTCAGTCCTCTTCTACTTAAGTCGGCATTGTGCCTTTTGTATTAAATTCGGATGCAATTTCTGTGTTTCATCGTCAATAAGATGGTCCAAGGGATACAGTAAACCTGAAATGAAGCATCGGAATCTAAAACTGTACTCACCGGAGAGGTTCAAATCATAGAAAGTTAGAGTGTCAATCCTCTTGTACTTAAACCGGCATTGTGCCTTTTGTATTAAATTCGGATGCAGTTTCTGTGTTTCATCGTCAATAAGAAGGTCCAAGGGATACAGTAAACCTGAAGTGAAGCATCGCAATCTAAAACTGGACTCACAAGAGAGGTTCAAATCATAGAAAGTTAGAGTGTCAGTCCTCTTGTACTTAAGTCAGCTTTGTGCCTTTTGTATTAAATTCGGATGCAATTTCTGTGTTTCATCGTCAATAAGAATGTCCAAGGGATACAGCAAACCTGAAGTGAAGCATCGGAATCGAGAACTAAACTCACAGGAGAGGTTCAAATCATAGAAAGTTAGAGTGTCAGTCCTCTTGTACTTAAGTCGGCATTGTGCCTTTTGTATTAAATTCGGGTGCAATATCTGTGTTTCATCGTCAATAAGAAGGTCCAATGGATACACTTTACCTGAAGAGAAGCATCAGAATCTAAAACTGGACTCACAGGAGACGTTCAAATCATAGAAAGTTGGAGTGTCAGTCCTCTTGTACTTAAGTCGGTATAGTGCATTTTGTATTAAATTCGGATGCAATTTCTGTGTTTCATCGTCAACAAGAAGGTCCAATGAATACAGTAAACCTGAAGTGAAGCATCGGAGTCTAAAACTGGACTCACAGGAGAGGTTCAAATCATAGAATGTTAGAGTGTCAGTCCTCTTGTACTTAAGACGGCATTGTGCCTTTTGTATTAAATTCGGATGCAATTTCTGTGATTCATCGTCAATAAGAAGGTCCAAGGGATACAGTAAACCTGAAGTGAAGCATCGGAATCTAAAACTGGACTCACAGGAGAGGTTGAAATCATAGAGAGTTAGAGTGTCAGTCGTCTTGTACTTAAGTCGGCATTGTGCCTTTTGTATTAAATTTGGATGCAATTTGTGTGTTCCATCCTCAATAAGATGGTTTAAGGTTTACAGTAAACCTGAAGTGAAGCTTCGGAATCTAAAACTGCACGTGCAGGAGAGGTTCAATCATAGAAAGTTAGAGTATCAGTCCTCTTGTACTTAAGTTGGCATTGTGCCTTTTGTGTTAAATTTGGATGCAATTTCTGTGTCTCATCGTCAATAAGAAGGTCCAAGGGATACAGTAAACCTGAAGTGAAGCATCGGAATCTAAAACTGGACTCACAGGAGAGTTCAAATCACAGAGAGTTAGAGTGTCAGTCCTCTTGTACTTAAGTCGGTA
The DNA here is from genome assembly GCF_021461395.2 of Schistocerca americana. Lineage (NCBI taxonomy): Eukaryota > Metazoa > Arthropoda > Insecta > Orthoptera > Acrididae > Schistocerca > Schistocerca americana. The sequence goes on along the minus strand of NC_060124.1, from coordinate 546,226,664 downwards.
TTGTGACTTTTGTATTGAATTCGGATGTACTTTCTGTGTTTCATCATCAATAAGAAAGTCCAAGATATACAGTAAACCTGATGTGAAGTATCGGAATCTATAACTGGACTCACAGGAGAGGTTCAAATCATTGAAAGTTAGAGTGTCAGTCCACTTGTACTTAAGTCGGTATTGTGCATTTTGTATTAAATTCGGATGCAATTTCTGTGTTTCATCGTCAACAAGAAGGTCCAATGGATACAGTAAACCTGAAGTGAAGCATCGGAATCTAAAACTGGACTCACCGGAGAGGTTCAAATCATAGAATGTTAGAGTGTCAGTCCTCTTGTACCTAAGTCGGCATTGTGCCTTTTGTATTAAATTCGGATGCAATTTCTGTGATTCATCGTCAATACGAAGGTCAAAGGGATACAGTAAACCTGAATTGAAGCATCGGAATCTAAAACTGTACTCACCGGAGAGGTTCAAATCATCGAAAGTTAGAGTGTCAGTCCACTTGTACTTAAGTCGGCATTAAGCCTTTTGTATTTAATTTGGATGCAATTTCTGTGTTTCATCGTCAATAAGAAGGTCCACGGGATACAGTAAACCTGAAGTGAAGCATCGGAATCTAAATCTGGACTCACAGGAGACGTTCAAATCATAGAGAGTTAGAGTGTCAGTCCTCTTGCACTTAAGTCGGTTTTGTGCCTTTTGTATTAAATTCGGATGTAATTTCCGTGTTTCATCATCAATTAGAAGGTCCAAGAGATACAGTAAACCTGATGTGAAGCATCGGAATCTAAAACTGGACTCACAGGAGAGGTTCAAATCATAGAGACTTAGAGTGTCAGTCTTCTTGTACCTAAGTCGACATTGTGCCTTTTGTATTAAATTCGGATGCAATTTCTGTGTTTCATCGTCAATAAGAAGGTCCAAGGGATACAGGAAACCTGAAGTGAAGAATCGGAATCTAAAACTGGGCTCACAGGAGAGGTTCAAATCATAGAGAGTTAGAGTGTCATTCCTCTTGTACTTCATTCGGCATTGTGCCTTTTGTATTAAATTCGGATTAAATTTCTGTGTTTCATCGTCAATAAGAAGGTCCATGGGATACAGTAAACCTGAAGTGAAGCATCGGAATCTTAAACTGGACTCACAGGAGTGGTTAAAATCATAGAAAGTTAGAGTGTCAATCCTCTTCTGCTTAAGTCGGCATTGTGCATTTCGTATTAAATTTGGATGCAATTTCAGTGTTTCATCGTCAATAAGAAGGTCCGAGGGATACAGTAAACCTGAAGTGAAGTATTGGAATCTTAAACTGGACTCACAGGAGAGGTTCAAATCATTGAAAGTTAGAGTGTCAGTCCACTTGTACTTAAGTCGGTATTGTGCATTTTGTATTAAATTCGGATGCAATTTCTGTGTTTCATCGTCAACAAGAAGGTCCAATGGATACAGTAAACCTGAAGTGAAGCATCGGAATCTAAAACTGGACTCACCGGAGAGGTTCAAATCATAGAATGTTAGAGTGTCAGTCCTCTTGTACTTAAGTCGGCATTGTGCCTTTTGTATTAAATTCGGATGCAATTTCTGTGATTCATCGTCAATACGAAGGTCAAAGGGAGACAGTAAACCTGAATTGAAGCATCGGAATCTAAAACTGTACTCACCGGAGAGGTTCAAATCATCGAAAGTTAGAGTGTCAGTCCACTTGTACTTAAGTCGGCATTAAGCCTTTTGTATTTAATTTGGATGCAATTTCTGTGTTTCATCGTCAATAAGAAGGTCCACGGGATACAGTAAACCTGAAGTGAAGCATCGGAATCTAAATCTGGACTCACAGGAGACGTTCAAATCATAGAGAGTTAGAGTGTCAGTCCTCTTGCACTTAAGTCGGTTTTGTGCCTTTTGTATTAAATTCGGATGATATTTCTGTGTTTCATCGTCAATAAGAAGGTCCAAGGGATACAGTAAACCTGAAGTGAAGCATCGGAATCTAAAACTGGACTCACAGGAGAGGTTCAAATCATAGAGAGTGAGAGTGTCAGTCCTCTTGTACTTAAGTCGTCATTGTGCGTTTTGTATTAAATTCGGATGCGATTTCTGTGTTTCATCGTCAATAACAAGGTCCAAGGTATACAGGAAACCTGAAGTGAAGCGTCGGAATCTGAAACTGGACTCACAGGAGAGGTTCAAATCATAGAGAGTTAGAGTGTCAGTCCTCTTGTCCTTAAGTCGGCATTGTGCCTTTTGTATTAAATTCGGATGCAGTTTCTGTGTTTCATCGTCAATAAGAAGGTCCAAGGGATACGGTAAACCTGAAGTGAAGCATCGGAATCTAAATCTGGACTCACAGGATAGGTTCAAATCATAGAGAGTTAGAGAGTCGGTCGTCTTGTACTTAAGTCGGCATTGTGCCTTTTGTATTAAATTTGTATGCAATTTCTGTGTTTCATCTTCAATAAGAAGGTCCAAGGGATACAGTAAACCTGAAGTGAAGCATCGGAATCTAAAACTGGACTCACAGGAGAGGTTCAAATCATAGAGAGTTAGAGTGTCAGTCCTCTTGTACTTAAGTCGGCATTGTGCCTTTTGTATTAAATTCGGATGCAATTTCTGTGTTTCATCGTCAATAAGAAGGTCCAATGGATACACTTTACCTGAAGAGAAGCATCGGAATCTAAAACTTGACTCACAGGAGACGTTCAAATCATAGAAAGTTAGTGTGTCAGTCCTCTTGTACTTAAGTCGGTATAGTGCATTTTGTATTAAATTCGGATGCAATTTCTGTGTTTCATCGTCAACAAGAAGGTCCAATGAATACAGTAAACCTGAAGTGAAGCATCGGAATCTAAAACTGGACTCACAGGAGAGGTTCAAATCATAGAATGTTAGACTGTCAGTCCCCTTGTACTTAAGTCGGCATTGTGCCTTTTGTATTAAATTCGGATGCAATTTCTGTGATTCATCGTCAATAAGAAGGTCCAAGGGATAAGGTAAACCTGAAGTGAAGCATCGGAATCTAAATCTGGACTCACAGGATAGGTTCAAATCATAGAGAGTTAGAGAGTCGGTCGTCTTGTACTTAAGTCGGCATTGTGCCTTTTGTATTAAATTTGTATGCAATTTCTGTGTTTCATCTTCAATAAGAAGGTCCAAGGGATACAGTAAACCTGAAGTGAAGCATCGGAATCTAAATCTGGACTCACAGGAGAGGTTCAAATCATAGAGAGTTAGAGTGTCAGTCCTCTTGTACTTAAGTCGGCATTGTGCCTTTTGTATTAAATTCGGATGCAATTTCTGTGTTTCATCGTCAATAAGAAGGTCCAAGGGGCACAGTAAACCTGAAGTGAAGCATCGGAATCTAAAACTGGACTCACAGGAGAGGTTCAAATCATAGAGAGTTAGAGTGTAAGTCCTCTTGTACTTAAGTCGGCATTGTGCCTTTTGTATTAAATTCGGATGATATTTCTGTGTTTCATCGTCAATAAGAAGGTCCAAGGGATACAGTAAACCTGAAGTGAAGCATCGGAATCTAAAACTGGACTCACCGGAGAGGTTCAAATCATAGAAAGTTAGAGTGTCAATCCTCTTGTACTTAAACAGGCATTGTGCCTTTTGTATTAAATTCGGATGCAGTTTCTGTGTTTCATCGTCAATAAGAAGATCCAAGGGAAACAGTAAACCTGAAGTGAAGCATCGCAATCTGAAACTGGACTCACAGGAGAGGTTCAAATCATAGAAAGTTAGAGTGTCAGTCCTCTTGCACTTAAGTCAGCTTTGTGCCTTTTGTATTAAATTCGGATGCAATTTCTGTGATTCTTCGTCAATAAGAATGTCCAAGGGATACAGCAAACCTGAAGTGAAGCATCGGAATCGAAAACTGGACTCACAGGAGAGGTTCAAATCATAGAAAATTAGAGTGTCAGTCCTCTTGTACTTAAGTCGGCATTGTGCCTTTTGTATTAAATTCGGATGCAATTTCTGTGTTTCATCGTCAATAAGAAGGTCCAAGGGATACAGGAAACCTGAAGTGAAGAATCGGAATCTAAAACTGGGCTCACAGGAGAGGTTCAAATCATAGAGAGTTAGAGTGTCATTCCTCTTGTACTTCATTCGGCATTGTGCCTTTTGTATTAAATTCGGATTCAATTTCTGTGTTTCATCGTCAATAAGAAGGTCCATGGGATACAGTAAACCTGAAGTGAAGCATCGGAATCTTAAACTGGACTCACAGGAGTGGTTAAAATCATAGAAAGTTAGAGTGTCAATCCTCTTCTGCTTAAGTCGGCATTGTGCATTTCGTATTAAATTTGGATGCAATTTCAGTGTTTCATCGTCAATAAGAAGGTCCGAGGGATACAGTAAACCTGAAGTGAAGTATTGGAATCTTAAACTGGACTCACAGGAGAGGTTCAAATCATTGAAAGTTAGAGTGTCAGTCCACTTGTACTTAAGTCGGTATTGTGCATTTTGTATTAAATTCGGATGCAATTTCTGTGTTTCATCGTCAACAAGAAGGTCCAATGGATACAGTAAACCTGAAGTGAAGCATCGGAATCTAAAACTGGACTCACCGGAGAGGTTCAAATCATAGAATGTTAGAGTGTCAGTCCTCTTGTACTTAAGTCGGCATTGTGCCTTTTGTATTAAATTCGGATGCAATTTCTGTGATTCATCGTCAATACGAAGGTCAAAGGGAGACAGTAAACCTGAATTGAAGCATCGGAATCTAAAACTGTACTCACCGGAGAGGTTCAAATCATCGAAAGTTAGAGTGTCAGTCCACTTGTACTTAAGTCGGCATTAAGCCTTTTGTATTTAATTTGGATGCAATTTCTGTGTTTCATCGTCAATAAGAAGGTCCACGGGATACAGTAAACCTGAAGTGAAGCATCGGAATCTAAATCTGGACTCACAGGAGACGTTCAAATCATAGAGAGTTAGAGTGTCAGTCCTCTTGCACTTAAGTCGGTTTTGTGCCTTTTGTATTAAATTCGGATGATATTTCTGTGTTTCATCGTCAATAAGAAGGTCCAAGGGATACAGTAAACCTGAAGTGAAGCATCGGAATCTAAAACTGGACTCACAGGAGAGGTTCAAATCATAGAGAGTGAGAGTGTCAGTCCTCTTGTACTTAAGTCGTCATTGTGCGTTTTGTATTAAATTCGGATGCGATTTCTGTGTTTCATCGTCAATAACAAGGTCCAAGGTATACAGGAAACCTGAAGTGAAGCGTCGGAATCTGAAACTGGACTCACAGGAGAGGTTCAAATCATAGAGAGTTAGAGTGTCAGTCCTCTTGTCCTTAAGTCGGCATTGTGCCTTTTGTATTAAATTCGGATGCAGTTTCTGTGTTTCATCGTCAATAAGAAGGTCCAAGGGATACGGTAAACCTGAAGTGAAGCATCGGAATCTAAATCTGGACTCACAGGATAGGTTCAAATCATAGAGAGTTAGAGAGTCGGTCGTCTTGTACTTAAGTCGGCATTGTGCCTTTTGTATTAAATTTGTATGCAATTTCTGTGTTTCATCTTCAATAAGAAGGTCCAAGGGATACAGTAAACCTGAAGTGAAGCATCGGAATCTAAAACTGGACTCACAGGAGAGGTTCAAATCATAGAGAGTTAGAGTGTCAGTCCTCTTGTACTTAAGTCGGCATTGTGCCTTTTGTATTAAATTCGGATGCAATTTCTGTGTTTCATCGTCAATAAGAAGGTCCAATGGATACACTTTACCTGAAGAGAAGCATCGGAATCTAAAACTTGACTCACAGGAGACGTTCAAATCATAGAAAGTTAGTGTGTCAGTCCTCTTGTACTTAAGTCGGTATAGTGCATTTTGTATTAAATTCGGATGCAATTTCTGTGTTTCATCGTCAACAAGAAGGTCCAATGAATACAGTAAACCTGAAGTGAAGCATCGGAATCTAAAACTGGACTCACAGGAGAGGTTCAAATCATAGAATGTTAGACTGTCAGTCCCCTTGTACTTAAGTCGGCATTGTGCCTTTTGTATTAAATTCGGATGCAATTTCTGTGATTCATCGTCAATAAGAAGGTCCAAGGGATAAGGTAAACCTGAAGTGAAGCATCGGAATCTAAATCTGGACTCACAGGATAGGTTCAAATCATAGAGAGTTAGAGAGTCGGTCGTCTTGTACTTAAGTCGGCATTGTGCCTTTTGTATTAAATTTGTATGCAATTTCTGTGTTTCATCTTCAATAAGAAGGTCCAAGGGATACAGTAAACCTGAAGTGAAGCATCGGAATCTAAAACTGGACTCACAGGAGAGGTTCAAATCATAGAGAGTTAGAGTGTCAGTCCTCTTGTACTTAAGTCGGCATTGTGCCTTTTGTATTAAATTCGGATGCAATTTCTGTGTTTCATCGTCAATAAGAAGGTCCAAGGGGCACAGTAAACCTGAAGTGAAGCATCGGAATCTAAAACTGGACTCACAGGAGAGGTTCAAATCATAGAGAGTTAGAGTGTAAGTCCTCTTGTACTTAAGTCGGCATTGTACCTTTTGTATTAAATTCGGATGATATTTCTGTGTTTCATCGTCAATAAGAAGGTCCAAGGGATACAGTAAACCTGAAGTGAAGCATCGGAATCTAAAACTGGACTCACCGGAGAGGTTCAAATCATAGAAAGTTAGAGTGTCAATCCTCTTGTACTTAAACAGGCATTGTGCCTTTTGTATTAAATTCGGATGCAGTTTCTGTGTTTCATCGTCAATAAGAAGATCCAAGGGAAACAGTAAACCTGAAGTGAAGCATCGCAATCTGAGACTGGACTCACAGGAGAGGTTCAAATCATAGAAAGTTAGAGTGTCAGTCCTCTTGCACTTAAGTCAGCTTTGTGCCTTTTGTATTAAATTCGGATGCAATTTCTGTGATTCTTCGTCAATAAGAATGTCCAAGGGATACAGCAAACCTGAAGTGAAGCATCGGAATCGAAAACTGGACTCACAGGAGAGGTTCAAATCATAGAAAATTAGAGTGTCAGTCCTCTTGTACTTAAGTCGGCATTGTGCCTTTTGTATTAAATTCGGGTGCAATATCTGTGTTTCATCGTCAATAAGAAGGTCCAATGAATACACTTTACGTGAAGAGTAGCATCGGAATCTAAAACTGGACTCACAGGAGACGTTCAAATCATAGAAAGTTAGAGTGTCAGTCCTCTTGTACTTAAGTCGGTATTGTGCATTTTGTATTAAATTCGGATGCCATTTCTGTGTTTCATCGGCAACAAGAAGGTCCAATGGATACAGTAAACCTGAAGTGAAGCATCGGAATCTAAAACTGGACTCACAGGAGAGGTTCAAATCATAGGATGTTAGAGTGTCAGTCCTCTTGTACTTAAGTCGGCATTGTGCCTTTTGTATTAAATTTGGATGCAATTTCTGTGATTCATCGTCAATAAGAAGGTCCAAGGGATACAGTAAACCTGAATTGAAGCATCGGAATCTAAAACTGTACTCACAGGAGAGGTTCAAATCATCGAAAGTTAGAGTGTCAGTCCACTTGTACTTAAGTCGGCATTAAGCCTTTTGTATTTAATTTGGATGCAATTTCTGTGTTTCATCGTCAATAAGAAGGTCCACGGGATACAGTAAACCTGAAGTGAAGCATCGGAATCTAAATCTGGACTCACAGGAGAGGTTCAAATCATAGAGAGTTAGAGTGTCAGTCCTCTTGCACTTAAGTCGGTTTTGTGCCTGTTGTATTAAATTCGGATGTAATTTCCGTGTTTCATCATTAATTAGAAGGTCCAAGAGATACAGTAAACCTGATTTGAAGCATCGGAATCTAAAACTGGACTCACAGGAGAGGTTCAAATCATAGAGACTTAGAGTGTCAGTCTTCTTGTACTTAAGTCGACATTGTGCCTGTTGAATTAAATTCGGATGCAATTTCTGTGTTTCATCGTCAATAAGAAGGTCCAAGGGATACAGGAAACCTTAAGTGAAGCATCGGAATCTACAACTGGGCTCACAGGAGAGGTTCAAATCATAGAGACTTAGAGTGTCAGTCTTCTTGTACTTAAGTCGGCATTGTGCCTTTCGTATTAAATTTGGATGCAATTTCAGTGTTTCATCGTCAATAAGAAGGTCTGAGGGATACAGTAAACCTGAAGTGAAGCATCGGAATCTTAAACTGGACTCACAGGAGAGGTTCAAATCATAGAAAACTAGAGTGTCAGTCCTCATGTACTTAAGTCGGCATTGTGCCTTTTGTATTAAATTCGGATGCAATTTCTGTATTTCATCGTCAATAAGAAGGTCCAAGGGATACGGTAAACCTGAAGTGAAGCATCGGAATCTAAATCTGGACTCACAGGATAGGTTCAAATCATAGAGAGTTAGAGTGTCGGTCCTCTTGTACTTAAGTCGTCATTGTGCCTTTTGTATTAAATTTGGATGCAATTTCTGTGTTTCATCTTCAATAAGAAGGTGCAAGGGATACAGTAAACCTGAAGTGAAGCATCGGAATCTAAAACTGGACTCACAGGAGAGGTTCAAATCATAGAGAGTTAGAGTGTCAGTCCTCTTGTACTTAAGTCGGCATTGTGCCTTTTGTATTAAATTTGGATCCAATTTCTGTGTTTCATCGTTAATAAGAAGGTCCAAGGTATACAGTAGACCTGAAGTGAAGCATCGGAATCGGTAACTGGACTCACAGGAGAGGTTCAAATCATAGAAAGTTAGAGTGTCAGTCCTCTTGTACTTAAGTCGGCATTGTGCCTTTTGTATTAAATTCGGGTGCAATTTCTGTGTTTCATCGTCAATAAGAAGGTCCAATGGATACACTTTACCTGAAGAGAAGCATCGGAATCTAAAACCTGACTCACAGGAGACGTTCAAATCATAGAAAACTAGAGTGTCAGTCCTCATGTACTTAAGTCGGCATTGTGCCTTTTGTATTAAATTTGGATGCAATTTCTGTGTTTCATCTTTAATAAGAAGGTCCAAGGGATACAGTAAACCTGAAGTGAAGCATCGGAATCTAAAACTGGACTCACAGGAGAGGTTCAAATCATAGAGAGTTAGAGTGTCAGTCCTCTTGTACTTAAGTCGGCATTGTGCCTTTTGTATTAAATTTGGATGCAATTTCAGTGTTTCATCGTCAATAAGAAGGTCTGAGGGATACTGTAAACCTGAAGTGAAGCATCGGAATCTTAAACTGGACTCACAGGAGAGGTTCAAATCATAGAAAACTAGAGTGTCAGTCCTCATGTACTTAAGTCGGCATTGTGCCTTTTGTATTAAATTCGGATGCAATTTCTGTTTTTCATCGTCAATAAGAAGGTCCAAGGGATACAGTAAACCTGAAGTGAAGCATCGGAATCTAAAACTGGACTCACTGGTGAGGTTCAAATCATAGAAAGTTAGAGTAACAGTCCTCTTGTACTTAAGTCGGCATTGTGCCTTTTGAATTTAATTCCGATGAAATTTCTGTGCTTCATCGTCAATAAGAACGTCCAAGGGATACTTTAAACCTGAAGTGAAGCATCGGAATCTAAAAGCGTACTCACAGGAGAGGTTCAAATCATAGAAACTTAGAGTGTCAGTACTCTTGTATATAAGTCGGCATTGTGCCTTTTGTATTAAATTCGGATGCATTATCTGTGTTTCATCGTCAATAAGAAGGTCCAATGGAGACGGTAAACCTGAAGTGAAGCATCGGAATCTGAAACTGGTGTCACAGGAGAGGTTCAAATCATAGATAATTAGAGTGTCAGTCCTCTTCTACTTAAGTCGCATTGTGCGTTTTGTATTAAATTCGGATGCAATTTCTGTGTTTCATCGCCAGTAAGAAGGTCCAAGGGATACAGTAAAGCTGAAGTGAAGCATCGGAATCTAAAACGTTACTCACAGGAGAGGTTCAAATCATTGAATGTTAGAGTGTCAGTCCTCTTGTACTTAAGTCGGCATTGTGCCTTTAGAATTAAATTCGGATGCAATTTCAGTGTTTCATCGTCGAGTGTCAGTCCTCTTTTACTTAAATCGGCATTGTGCCTTATGTAATAAATTCGGATGCATTTTCTGTGTTTCATCGTCAATAAGAAGGTCCAAGGGATACCGTAAACGTAAGTAAAGCATCGGAATCGAAAACTGGAAGGAGAGGTTAAAATCATAGAAAGTTTGAGTGTCAGTCCTCTTGTACTTAAGTCGGCATTGTACCTTTTGTATTAAATTCGGATGCAATTTCTGCGGTTCATTGTCAATAATAAGGTCCAAGGGACACAGTTAACCTGAAGTGAAGCATCGGAATCTAAAACTGGACTCACAGAAGAGTTTCAAATCATAGAAAGTTAGAGTGTCAGTCCTCTTGTACTTAAGTCGGCATTGTGCCTTTTGTATTAAATTCGGACTCAATTTCTGTGTTTCCTCGTCAATAAGAAGGTCCAAGGGATACAGTAAACCTGAAGTGAAGCATCGGAATCTAAAACTGGACTCACTGGAGAGGTTCAAATATAGAATGTTAGAGTGTCAGTCCTCTTGTACTTAAGTCTGCATTGTGACTTTTGTATTAAATTCAGATGCAATTTCTGTGTTTCATCGTGAATAAGAAAGTCCAAGGGATACAGTAAACCTGAAGTGAAGCTTCGGAATCTAAAACTGGACTCACAGGAGAGGTTCAAATCATAGTGAGTTAGAGTGTCAGTCCTCTTGTACTTAAGTCGGCATTGTGCCTTTTATATTAAATTTGGATGCAATTTCTGTGTTTCATCTTCAATAAGAAGATCCAAGGGATACAGTAAACCTGAATTGAAGCATCGTAATCTAAAACTGGACTCACAGGAGAGGTTCAAATCATCGAAAGTTAGAGTTTCAGTCCTCTTGTACTTAAGTCGGCATTGTGCATTTTGTACTAAATTTGGATGCCATTTCTGTGTTTCATCGTCAATAAGAAGGTTCAAGGGATACAGGAAAACTGAATTGAAGCATCGGAATCTAAAACTGGACTCACAGGAGTGATTCAAATTATAGAGAGTTAGAGTGTCAGTTCTCTTAATCTTAAGTCGGCATTGTGCCTTTTGTATTAAATTCGGATGCAATTTCTGTGTTTCATCGTCAATAAGAAGGTCTAAGGGATACAGTAAATCTGAAGCGAAGCATCGGAATCTAAAACTGGACTCACAGGAGAGGTTCAAATCAAAGAGAGTGAGAGTGTCAGTCCTCTTGAACTTAAGTCGGCATTGTGCCTTTTGTATTAAATTCGGATGCAATTTCTGTGTTTCATCGTCAATAAGAAGGTCCAAGGGATACAGGAAACCTGAAGTGAAGCATCGGAATCTAAGACTGGACTCACAGGAGAGGTTCAAATCATAGAGAGTTGGAGTGTCAGTCCTCTTGTACTTAAGTCGGCATTGAGCCTTTTGTATTAAATTTGGATGCAATTTCTGTGTTTCATCTTCAATAAGAAGGTCCAAGGGATACAGTAAACCTGAAGTGAAGCATCGGAATCTAAAACTGGTCTCACAGGAGAGGATCAAATCATAGAGAGTTAGAGTGTCACTCCTCTTGTACTTAAGTCGGTATTGTGCCTTTTGTATTAAATTCGGATGTAATTTCTGTGTTTCATCGTCAATACGAAGGTCCAAGGGATACAGTAAACCTGAAGGGAAACATCGGAATCTAAAACTGGACTCACAGGAGAGGTTTAAATCATAGAGAGTGAGAGTGTAAGTCCTCTTGTACTTAAGTCGGCATTGTGCCTTTTGTATTAAATTTGGATGCAATTTCTGTGTTCCATCCTCAATAAGAAGGTCCAAGGGATACAGTAAACCTGAAGTGAAGCATCGGAATCGAAAACTGGACTCACAGGAGAGGTTCAAATCATAGAAAGTTAGAGTGTCAGTCCTCTTGTACTTAAGTCGGCATTGTGCCTTTTGTATTAAATTTGGATGCAATTTCTGTGTTTCATCGTCAATAAGAAGGTCTAAGGGATACAGTAAATCTGAAGTGAAGCATCGGAATCTAAAACTGGACTCACAGAAGAGGTTCAAATCATAGTAAGTAAGAGTGTTAATCCTCTTGTACTAAAAACGGCATTGTGCCTTTTGTATTAAATTCGGATGCAATTTCTGTGTTTCATCGTCAATAAGAAGGTCCAAGGGATACAGTACCCCTGAATTGAAGCATCGGAATCTAAAACTGGACTCACGGGAGACGTTCAAATCATCGAAAGTTAGAGAGTCAGTCCTGTTGTACTTAAGTCGGCATTGTGCCTTTTGTATTAAATTTGGATGCAATTTCTGTGTTCCATCCTCAATAAGAAGGTCCAAGGGAAACAGTAAACCTGAAGTGAAGCATTGGAATCTTAAACTGGACTCACAGGAGTGGTTCAAATCTTAGAAAGTTAAAGTGTCAGTCCCCTTCTACTTAAGTCGGCATTGTGCCTTTTGTATTAAATTCGGATGCAATTTCTGTGTTTCATCGTCTATAAGAAGGTCCCAGGGATACAGTAAACCTGAAGTGAAGCATCGGAATCTAAAACAGGACTCACAGGAGAGGTTCAAATTATCGAAAGTTAGAGTGTCAGTCCTCTTGTACTTAAGTCAGCATTGTGCCTTTTGTATTAAATTTGGATGCAATTTCTGTGTTTCATCGTCAATAAGAAGGTCCAAGGGGTACAGTAAATCTGAAGTGAAGCATCGGAATCTAAAACTGGACTCACAGGAGAGGTTCAAATCATAGAGAGTGAGAGTGTCTGTCCTCTTGTACTTAAGTCTCCATTGTGCCTTTTGTATTAAATTCGGATGCAATTTCTGAGTTTCATCGTCAATACGAAGGTCCAAGGGATACAGTAAAACCGAAGTGAAACATCGAAATCTAAAACTGGACTCACAGGAGAGGTTCAAATCATAGAGAGTTAAAGTGTCTGTCCACTAGTACTTAAGTCGGCATTGTGCCTTTTGTATTGAATTTGGATGCAATTTCTGTGTTCCATCCCCAATAAGAAGGTCCAAGGGATACAGCAAACCTGAAGTGAAGCATCGGAATCTAAAACTGGACTCACAGGAGAGGTTCAAATCATAGAAAGTTAGAGTGTCAGTCCTCTTGTACTTAAGTCGTCCTTGTGCCTTTTGAATTAAATTTGGATGCAATTTCTGTGTTTCATCGTCAATAAGAAGGTTTAAGGGATACAGTAAATCTGAAGTGAAGCATCGGAATCTAAAACTGGACTCACAGGAGAGGTTCAAATCATAGAGAGTGAGAGTGTCAGTCCTCTTGAACTTAAGTCGGCATTGTGCCTTTTGTATTAAGTTCGGATGCAATTTCTGTGTTTCATCGTCAATAAGAAGGTCCAAAGAATACAGGAAACCTGAAGTGAAGCATCGGAATCTAAGACTGGGATGACAGGAGAGGTTCAAATCATAGAGAGTTTTAGTGTCATTCCTCTTGTACTTAAGTCGGCATTGTGCCTTTTGTATTAAATTCTGATGCAATTTCTGTGTTTCATCGTCTATAGGAAAGTCCAAGGGATACAGTAAACCTGAAGTTAAGCATGGGAATCTTAAACTGGACTCACTGGAGTGGTTCAAATTATAGAATGTTAGAGTGTCAGTCCGCTTCTACTTATGTCGGCATTGTGCCATTTGTATTAAATTTTGATGCAATTTCTGTGTTTCATCGTTAATAAGAAGGTCCAAGGGATACAGTAAACCTGAAGTGAAGCATCGGAATCTAAAACTGGACTCACAGGAGAAGTTCAAATCATAGAAAGTTAGAGTGTCAATCCTCTTGTACATAAGTCGGCATTGTGCCTTTTGTATTAAATTCGGATGCAATTTCTGTGTTTCATCGTCAATAAGAAGGTCCAAGGGATACAGTAAACCTGAATTGAAGTATCGGAATCTAAAACTGGACTCACAGGAGAGGTTCAAATCATAGAGAGTAGAGTGCCAGTCCCCTTGTTCTAAAGTCGGCATTGTGCCTTTTGTATTAAAATCGGATGCAATTTCTGTGTTTCATCGTCAATAAGAAGGTCCAAGGGATACAGTAAAACTGAAGTTTAGCATCGGAATCTTAAACTGGACTAACAGGAGTGGTTCAAATTATAGAAAGTTAGAGTGTCAGTCCTCTTCTACTTAAGTCGGCATTGTGCCTTTTGTATTAAATTCGCTTGCTATTTCTGTGTTTCATCGTCAATAAGAAGGTCCAAGGGATACAGCAAACCTGAAGTGAAGCATCGGAATCTTAATCTGGACTCACAGGAGTGGTTCAAATCATAGAAAGTTAGAGTGTCAGTCCTCTTCTACTTAAGTCGGCATTGTGCCTTTTGTACTAAATTCTGATGCTATTTCTGTGTTTCATCGTCAATAAGAAGGTCCAAGGGATACAGTAAACCTGAAGTGAAGCATCGGAATCTAAAACTGGACTCTAAGAAGAGGTTCAAATCATGGAGAGTTAGAGTGTCAGTCCTCTTGTACTTAAGTCGGCATTGTGCCTTTTGTATTAAATTAGGATGCAATTTCTGTGTTACCTCCTCAATAAGAAGGTCCAAGGGATACAGTATACCTGAATTGAAGTATCGGTATCTAAAACCGGGCTCACAGGAGAGGTTCAAATCATCGAAAGTTAGAGTGTCAGTCCTCTTGTACTTGAGTCGACTTTGTGCCTTTTGTATTAACTTTGGATGCAATTTCTGTGTTTCATCGTCAATAAGAAGGTCCAAGGGATACAGTAAACATGAAGTGAAGCATCGGAATCTAAAACTGGACTCACAGGAGAGGTTCAAATCATAGATAGTTAGAGTGTCAGTCGTCTTGTACTTAAGTCGGTATGTTTCATTTTGTATTGAATTCGGATGTAATTTCTGTGTTTCATCATCAGTAGGAAAGTCCAAGATATACAGTAAACCTGATGTGAAGCATCGGAATCTAAAACTGTACTCACAGGAGAGGTTCAAATCATAGAAAGTTAGAGTGTCAGTCCTCTTGTACTTATGTCGGCATTGTGCCTTTTGTATTAAATTCGGATGCAATTCGTGTGTCTCATCGTCAATAAGGAGGTCCAAGGGATACAGGAAACCTGAAGTGAAGCATCGGAATTTAAAACTGGACTCAGAAGAGATGTTCAAATCATAGAAAGTTAGAGTGTCAGTCCTCTTATACTTAAGTCGGCATTGTGCCTTTTGTATTAAATTCGGATGCAATTTCTGTGTTTCATTGTCAATAAGAAGGTCCAAGGGATACATCAAACCTGAAGTGAAGCATCGGAATCTAAAACTGGACCCACAGGAGAGGTTCAAATCATAGAGAGTTAGAATGTCAGTCCTCTTGTACTTAAGTCGGCATTGTGCCTTTTGTATTAAATTAGGATGCAATTTGTGTGTTACATCCTCAATAAGAAGGTCCAAGGGATACAGTAAACCTGAAGTGAAGCATCGGAATCTAAAACTGGAATCACAGGAGAGGTTCATATCATAGAGAGTCAGAGTGTCAGTCCTCTTGTACTTACGTCGGCATTGTGCCTTTTGTATTAAATTCGGATGCAATTTCGGAGTTTCATCGTCAATAAGAAGGTCCAAGGGATACAGAAAACCAGAAGTGAAGCATCGGAATCTAAAACTGGACTCACAGGAGAGGTTCAAATCATAGAAAGTTAGAGTGTCAGTCCTCTTGTACTTACATCGGCATTGTGCCTTTTGTATTAAATTCGTGTGCAATATCTGTGTTTCATCGTTAATAAGAAGGTCCAATGGATACAGTATACCTGAAGTCAAGCAACGGAATCTAAAACTTGACTCACAGGAGACGTTCAAATCATAGAAAGTTAGAGTGTCAGTCCTCTTGTACTTAAGTCGTCATTGTGCCTTTTGTATTAAATTCGGATGGAATTTCTGTTTTTCATCGTCAATAAGAAGGTCCAAGGGATACGGCAAACCTGAAGTGAAGCATCGGAATCTAAAACTGGACTCACAGGAGAGGTTCAAATCATAGAAAGTTAGAGTTTCAGTCCTCTTGTACTTATGTCGGCATTGTGCCTTTTGTATTAAATTCGGATGCAATTTCTGTGTTTCATCGTCAATAAGAAGGTCCAAGGGATACAGGAAACCTGAAGTGAATTATCGGAATCTAATACTGGACTCACAAGAAAGGTTCAAATCATAGAGAGTTAGTGTGTCAGTCCTCTTGTACTTAATTCGGCATTGTGCCTTCGTATTAAATTCGGATTCAATTTCTGTGTTTCATCGTCAATAAGAAGGTCCAAGGGATACAGTAAACCTGAAGTGAAGCATCGGAATCTTAAACTGGACTCACAGGAATGGTTAAAATCATAGAAAGTTAGAGTGTCCGTCCTCTTGTACTTAAGTCGGCATTGTGCCTTTTGTATTAAATTCGGATGGAATTTCTGTCTTTCATCGTCAATAAGAAGGTCCAAGGGATACAGCAAACCTGAAGTGAAGCATCGGAATCTAAAACTGGACTCACAGGAGAGGTTCAAATCATAGAAAGTTAGAGTTTCAGTCCTCTTGTACTTATGTCGGCATTGTGCCTTTTGTATTAAATTCGGATGCAATTTCTGTGTTTCATCGTCAATAAGAAGGTCCAAGGGATACAGGAAACCTGAAGTGAACCATCGGAATCTAAAACTGGACTCACAGGAGAGGTTCAAATCATAGAGAGTTAGAGTGTCAGTCCTCTTGTACTTAAGTCGGCGTTGAGCATTTTGTATTAAATTAGGATGCAATTTCTGTGTTTCATCCTCAATAAGAAGGTCCAAGGGATACAGGAAACCTGAAGTGAATCATCGGAATCTAAAACTGGACTCACAGGAGAGGTTCAAATCATAGAGAGTTAGAGTGTCAGTCCTCTTGTAGTTAGGTCGGTATTGTGACTTTTGTATTGAATTCGGATGTAATTTCTGTGTTTCATCATCAATGAGAAAGTTCAAGGGATACAGTAAACCTGATGTGAAGCATCGGAATCTAAAACTGGACTCACAGGAGAGGATCAAGTCATAGAAAGTTAGAGAGTCAGTCCTCTTGTACTTAAGTCGGCATTGGGCTTTTTGTGTTAAATTTGGATGCAATTTCTGTGTTTCATCTTCAATAAGAAGGTCCAAGGGATACAGTAAACCTGAAGTGATGCATCGGAATCTAAAACTGGGCTCACAGGAGAGGTTCAAGTCATAGAAAGTTAGAGTGTCAGACCTCTTGTACTTGAGTCGGCATTGTGCATTTTCTATTAAATTTGGATGCAATTTCTGTGTTTCATCGTCAGTAAGAAGGTCTAAGGGATACAGTAATCCTTAAGTTAAGCATCGGAATCTAAAACTCGACTCACAGGAGAGGTTCAAATCATAGAAAGTTAGAGTGTCAGTCCTCTTGTACTGAAGTCGGCATAGTGCCTTTTGTATTAAATTTGGATGCAATTTCTGTATTTCATCGTCAATAAGAGGGTCCAAGGTATACAGTAAACCTGAAGTGATGCATCGGAATCTAAGACTGGACTCACAGGAGACGTTCAAATCATAGAAAATTAGAGTGTCAGTCCTCTTGTAGTTAAGTCGGCATTGTGCCTTTTGTACTAAATTCGGATGCAATTTCTGTGTTACATCGTCAACAAGAAGGTCCAAGGAATACAGTAAACCTAAAGTGAAGCATCGGAATCTAAAACTGGACTCACAGCAGAGACTCAAATCATAGAAAGTTACAGTGTCAGTCCTCTTGTACTTATATCGGCATTGTGCCTTTTGCATTAAGTTCGGATGCAATTTCTGTGTTTCATCGTTAATAAGAAAGTCCAGGGGATACAGTAAACCTGAAGTGAAGCATCGGAATCTAAAACTGGACTCAAAGGAGAGGTTCAAATCATAGAAAGTTAGGGTGTCAGTCCTCTTGTACTTAAGCCGGCATTGTGCCTTTTGTATTATATTTGGATGCAATTGCTGTGTTTCATCGTCAATAAGAAGGTCCAAGGGATACAGTAAACCTGAAGTGAAGCATCGGAATCTAAAACTGGACTCACAGGAGAGGTTCAAAACATAGAAAGTTAGAGTGACAGTCCTCTTGTACTTAAAGCGACATTTTGCTTTTTGTATTATATTCGGATGCATTTTCTGTGTTTCATCGTCAATACGAATGACCAAGGGATACAGTAAATCTGAAGTGAAGCATCGGAATCTAAAACTGGACTCACAGGGGAGGTTCAAATCATACAAAGTTAGAGTGTCAGTCCACTTGTACTTAAGACGGCATTGTGCATTTTGTATTACATTCGTGTGCAATATCTGTGTTTCATCGTCAATAAGAAGGCCCAATGGATACAGTATACCTGAAGTCAAGCATCGGATTCTAAAACTAGACTCACAGGAGACGTTCAAATCATAGAAAATTAGAGTGTCAGTCCTCTTGTACTTAAGTCGGCATTGTGCCTTTAGTATTAAATTCGGATGGAATTTCTGTTTCTCATCGTCAATAAGAAGGTCCAAGGGATACAGCAAACCTGAAGTGAAGCATCGGAATCTAAAACTGGACCCACAGGAGAGGTTCAAATCATAGAAACTTAGAGTGTCAGTCCTCTTGTACTTAAGTCGGCAATGTGCCTTTTGAATTTAATTCCGATGCAATTTCTGTGCTTCATCGTCAATAAGAAGGTCCAAGGGATGCTGTAAACCTGAAGTGAAGCATTGGAATCTAAATCTGGACTCACGGGAGAGGTTCAAATGATAGAAACTTAGAGTGTCAGTCCTCTTGTACTTAAGTCGGCATTGTGCCTTTTATATTAAATTCGGATACAATTTCTGTGTTTCATCGTCAATACGAAGGTCCAATGGATACAGTAAACCTGAAGTGAAGCATCGGAATCTGAAGCTGGAGTCACAGGAGAGTTTCAAATCATAGAAAATCAGAGTGTCAGTCCTCTTGTACTTAAGTCAGCATTGGGCTTTTTGTATTAAATTCGGATGCAATTTCTGTGTTTCATCGTCAATAAGAAGGTCCAAGGGATACAGTAAACCTGAAGTGAAGCATCGGAATCTAAAACTGGACCCACAGGAGAGGTTCAAATCATAGAAAGTTAGAGTGTCAGTCCTCTTGTACTTAAGTCGGCATTGTGCCTTTTGAATTTAATCCCGAAGCAATTTCTGTGCTTCATCGTCAATACGAATGTCCAAGGGATACAGTAAACCTGAAGTGAAACATCGGAATCTAA
The DNA here is from genome assembly GCF_021461395.2 of Schistocerca americana. Taxonomy (NCBI): domain Eukaryota; kingdom Metazoa; phylum Arthropoda; class Insecta; order Orthoptera; family Acrididae; genus Schistocerca; species Schistocerca americana. The sequence continues at coordinate 546,207,513 of NC_060124.1, read as the reverse complement.
AACTGGAATCACAGGAGTGGTTCAAATCATAGAGAGTTAGAGTGTCAGTCCTCTTGTACTTATGTCGGCATTGTGCCTATTGTATTACATTCGGATGCAATTTCTGTGTTTCATCGTTAATAAGAAAGTCCAAGGTATACAGTAAACCTGAAGTGAAGCATCGGAATCTAAAACTGGACTCACAGGTGAGGTTGAAATCATAGAGAGTTAGAGTGTCAGTCCTCTTGTTTTTAAGTCGGCATTGTGCCTTTTGAATTTAATTCCGATGAAATTTCTGTGCTTCATCGTCATTAAGATGGTCCAAGGGATACAGTAAACCTGAAATGAAGCATCAGAATCTAAAACTGGACTCACAGGAGAGGTTCAAATCATAGAAAATTAGAGTGTCAGTCCTCTTGTACTTAAGTCGGCATTGTGCCTTTTGTATTAAATTCGGATGCAATTTCTGTGTTCCATCGTCAATAAGAAGATCCAAGGGATACAGTAGACCTGATGTGAAGCATCGGAGTCAAAAACTGGACTCACAGGAGAGGATCTAGTCATAGAAAGTTAGAGAGTCAGTCCTCTTGTGCTTAAGTCGGCATTGTGCCTTTTGTATTACATTTGGATGCAATTTATGTGTTTCATCTTCAATAAGAATGTCCAAGGGATACAGTAAACCTGAAGTGATGCATTGGAATCTAAAACTGGACTCACAGGAGAGGTTCAAGTCACAGAATGTTAGAGTGTCAGTCCTCTTGTACTTAAGTCGGCATTGTGCCTTTTGTATTAAATTTGGATGCAATTTCTATGTTTCATCGTCAGTAAGAAGGTCTAAGGGATACAGTAAACCTTAAGTGAAGCATCAGAAACCAAAACTGGACTCACAGGAGAGGTTCATATCATAGAAAGTTAGAGTGTCAGTCCTCTTGTACTTAAGTCGGCATAGTGCCTTTTGTATTAAATTCGGATGCAATTTCTGTATTTCATCGTCAATAAGAGTGTCCAAGGTATACAGTAAACCTGAAGTGATGCATCGGAATCTAAGACTGGATTCACAGGAGAGGTTCAAATCATAGATAGTTAGAGTGTCAGTCCTCTTGTAGTTAAGTCGGCATTGTGCCTTTTGTATTAAATTCGGATGCAATTTCTGTGTTTCATCGTCAACAAGAGGGTCCAAGGTATACAGTAATCCTGAAGTGAAGCATCGGAATCTAAAACTGGAGTCACAGCAGACATTCAAATCATAGAAAGTTACAGTGTCAGTCCTCTTGTACTTATGTCGGCATTGTGCTTTTTGCATTAAATTCGGATGCAATATCTGTGATTCATCGTCAATAAGAAGGTCCAAGGGAAACAGTAAACCAGAAGTGAAGCACCGGAATCTGAAATTGGACTCACAGGAGAGGTTCAAATCATAGAAAGTTATAGTGTCAGTCCTCTTGTACTTAACTCGGCATTGTGCCTTTTGTATTATATTCGGATGCAATTTCTGTGTTTCATCGTCATTAAGAAGGTCCAAGGGATACAGTAAACCTGAAGTGAAGCATCGGAATCTAAAACTGAACTCACAGGAGAGGTTCAAATCAGAGAATAATAAAGTGTCAGTCCTCTTGTACTTAAGTCGGCATTGTGCTTTTTGTATTAAATTCGGATGCAATTTCTGTGTTTCATCGTCAACAAGCAGGTCCAAGGTATACTGTAAACCTGAAGTGACGAATCGGAATCTTAGACTGGACTCACAGGAGAGGTTCAAATCATAGAAAGTTAGAGTGTCAGTCTTCTTGTACTTAAGTCGGCATTGTGCCGTTTGTAAATAATTCGGATGCAATTTCTGTGTTCCGTCATCAATTAGAAGTTCCAAGGGATACAGTAAACCTGAAGTGAAGCATCGGAATCTAAAACTGGACTCACAGCAGAGATTCAAATCATAGAAAGTTAGAGTGTCTGTCCTCTGGTACTTAAGTCGGATTTGTGCCTTTAGAATTAAATTCGAATGCAATTTCAGTGATTCATCGTCGAGTGTCAGTCCTCTTGTACTTAAGTCGGCATTGTGACTTTTGTAATAAATTCGGATGCAATTTCTGTGTCTCATCGTCAATAAGAAGGTCCAAAGGATACCGTAAACGTAAGTGAAGCATTGGAATCTAAAACTGGACTCACAGGAGAGGTTCAAATCATAGAGAGTTAGAGTGTCAGTCCTCTTGTACTTAAGTCGGAATTGTGCCTTTTGTATTGAATTCGGATGTAATTTGTGTGTTTCATCACCAATAAGAAGGTCCAAGAGATACAGTAAACCTGTGTGAAGAATCGGAATCTAAAACTGGACTCACAGGAGAGGTTCAAATCTTCGAAATTTAAAGTGTCAGTCCTCTTGTTCTTAAGGCGGCATTATGCTTTTTGTTTTAAATTCGGATGCAATTTCTGTGTTTCATCGTCAATAAGAAGGTCCAAGGGATACAGAAAACCTGAAGTGAAGCATCGGAACATAAAACTGGACTCACAGCAGAGATTCAAATCATAGAAAGTTAGAGTGTCTGTCCTCTGGTACTTAAGTCGGCATTGTGCCTTTAGAATTAAATTCGAATGCAATTTCAGTGATTCATCGTCGAGTGTCAGTCCTTTTATACTTAAGTCGGCATTGTGACTTTTGTATTAAATTCGGATGCAATTTCTGTCTTTCACCGTCAATAAGAAGGTCCAAGGGGTACAGTAAACCTGAAGTGAAGTATCGGAATTTAAAACTTGACTCACAGGAGAGGTTCAAGTCATAGAGAGTCAGAGTGTCAGTCCTCTTGTACTTAAGTCGGCATTGTGCCTTTTGTATTAAATTCGGATGCAATTTCTGTGTTTCATCGTCAATAAGAAGGTCCAAGGGATACAGTAAACCTGATGTGAAGCATCGGAATCTAAAACTGGACTCACAGGAGTGGTTCAAATCGTAGAGCGTTAGAGTGTCAGTCCTCTTGTCCTTAAGTCGGCATTGTGCCTTTTGGATTTAATTCGGATTAAATAATTGTGTATTGTGTCAATAAGAAGGTCCAAGGGGTAAAGTAAACCTGAAGTGAAGCATCGGAATCTAAAACTGGACTCATAGGAGAGGTTAAAATAATTGAAAGTTAGAGTGTCAGTCCTCTTGTACTTAAGTTGGCATTGTGCCTTTTGTGTTAAATTTGGATGCAATTTCTGTGTTTCATCGTCAATAAGAAGGTCCAAGGGATACAGTAAACCTGATGTGATGCATCGGAATCTAAAACTGGACTCACAGGAGAGGTTCAAATCATAGAGAATTAGAGTGTCAGTCCTCTTGTACTTACGTCGGAATTGTGTCTTTTGTATTGAATTCGGATGTAATTTGTGTGTTTCATCATCAATAAGAAGGTCCAAGAGATACAGTAAACCTGTGTGAAGAATCGGAATCTAAAACTGGACTCACAGGAGAGGTTCAAATCTTCGAAATTTAGAGTGTCAGTCCTCTTGTTCTTAAGTCGGCATTATGCTTTTTGTATTAAATTCGGATGCAATTTCTGTGTTTCATCGTCAATAAGAAGGTCCAAGGGATACAGAAAACCAGAAGTGAAGCATCGGAACATAAAACTGGACTCACAGCAGAGATTCAAATCATAGAAAGTTAGAGTGTCTGTCCTCTTGTACCTAAGTCGGCATTGTGTCTTTAGTATTAAATTCGGATGCAATTTCAGTGTTTCATCGTCAATATAAAGGTCCAAGGGAAACAGTAAACCTGAAGTGAAGCATCGGAATCTAAAACTGAACTCACAGGAGAGGTCCAAATCATTGAAAGTTAGAGTGTCAGTCCTCTTGTACTTATGTCAGCATTGTGCCTTTTGCATTAAATTCGGATGCAATTTCTGTGTTTCATTGTCAATAAGAACGACCAAGGGATACGGTAAACCTAAAGTGAAGCATCGGAATCGAAAAATGGACTCACAGGAGAGGTTCAAATCATAGAATGTTAGAGTGTCAGTCCTATTGTACTTAAGTCGGCATTGTGCCTTTTGTATTAAATTCGAATGCAATTTCTGTGTTTCATCGTCAATAAGAAGGTCCAAGGGATACAGTAAACGTGAAGTGAAGCATTGGAATCTAAAACTGGACTCACAGGTGAGGTTCAAGTCTTTTAAAATTAGAGTGTCAGTCCTCTTGTTCTTAAGTCGGCATTGCGCCTTTTGTATTAAATTTGGATGCTATTTCTGTGTTTCATCGTCAATAAGAAGGTTTTAGGGATTCAGTAAACCTGAAGTGAAGCATCGGAATCTAGAACTGGACTCACAGGAGAGGTTCAAATCATAGAGAGTTAGAGTGTCAGTCCTCTTGTACTTAAGTCGGCATTGTGCCTTTTGTATTAAATTCGGATGCAATTTCTGTGTTTCATCGCCAATAAGAAGGTCCAAGGGATACAGTAAACCTGAATTGAAGCATCGGAATCTAAAACTGGACTCACAGGAGAGGTTCAAATCATAGAGAGTCATAGTGTCAGTCCTCTTGTACTTAAGTCGGCATTGTGCCTTTTGTATTAAATTCGGATGCAATTTCTGTGTTTCATCGTCAATAAGAAGGTCCAAGGGATACAGTAAACCTGAAGTGAAGCATCGGAAACTAAAACTGGACTCACAGGAGAGGTTCAAATCATAGAGAGTGAAAGTGTCAGTCCCCTTGTACTTAAGTCGACATTGTGCCTTTTGTATTAAATTCGGATGCAATTTCTGTGTTTCATCGTCAATAAGAAGGTCCAAGGGATACAGTAAACCTGAAGCGAAGCATCGGAAACTAAAACTGGACTCACAGGAGAGGTTCAAATCATAGAGAGTTAGAGTGTCAGTCCTCTTGTTCTTAAGTCGGTATTGTGCATTTGTATTAAATTCGGATGCAATTTCTGAGTTTCATCGTCAATAAGGAGGTCCAAGGGATACAGTAAAACTGAAGTGATACATCGGAATCTTAAACTGGACTCACAGGAGTGGTTAAAATCGTAGAAAGTTAGAGTGTCAGTCCTCTTCCACTTAAGTCGGCATTGTGCGTCCTCTATTAAATTCGGATGCAATTTCTGTGTTTCATCGTCAATAAGAAGGTCCAAATGATTCAGTAAACCTGAAGTGAAGCATCGGAATCCAAAACTGGACTCACAGGAGGGGTTCAAATCATAGAGAGTTAGAGTGTCAGTCCTCTTGTACTTAAGTCGGCATTGTGCCTTTTGTATTAAATTCGGATGCAATTTCTGTGTTTCATCGCCAATAAGAAGGTCCAAGGGATACAGTAAACCTGAATTGAAGCATCGGAATCTAAAACTGGACTCACAGGAGAGGTTCAAATCATAGAGAGTCATAGTGTCAGTCCTCTTGTACTTAAGTCGGCATTGTGCCTTTTGTATTAAATTCGGATGCAATTTCTGTGTTTCATCGTCAATAAGGAGGTCCAAGGGATACAGTAAAACTGAAGTGAAACATCGGAATCTTAAACTGGACTCACAGGAGTGGTTAAAATCGTAGAAAGTTAGAGTGTCAGTACTCTTCCACTTAAGTCGGCATTGTGCCTTTTGTACTAAATTCGGGTGCAATATCTGTGTTTCATCGTCAATAAGAAGGTCCAATGGAAACACTATACCTGAACAGAAGCATCAGAATCTAAAACTGGACTCACAGGAGACGTTCAAATCATAGAAAGTTAGAGTGTCAGTGCTCTTGTACTTAAGTCGGCATTGTGACTTTTGTATTAAATTCGGTTGCAATTTGAGTTTTTCATCGTCAATACGAAGGTCCAAGGGATACAGCAAACCTGAAGTGAAGCATCGGAATCTAAAACTGGACTCACAGGAGAGGTTCAAATCATAGAAAGTTAGAGTGTCAATCCTCTTGTACTTAAGTCGGCATTGTGCCTTTTGAATTCAATTCCGATGCAATGTCTGTGCTTCATCGTCAATAAGAAGGTCCAAGGGATACCGTAAACCTGAAGTGAAGCATCGGAATTTAAAACCGGACTCACAGGAGAGGTTCAAATCATAGAAACTTAGAGTGTCAGCCCTCTTGTACTTAAGTCGGCATTATGCCTTTTATATTAAATTCGGATGCAATATCTGTGTTTCATCGTCAATAAGAAGGTCCAATGGAGACAGTAAACCTGAAGTGAAGCATCGGAATCTGAAATTGGACTCACAGGAGAGGTTCAAATCATAGAAAGTTATGGTGTCAGTCCTCTTGTACTTAACTCGGCATTGTGCCTTTTGTATTATATTCGGATGCAATTTCTGTGTTTCATCGTCATTAAGAAGGTCCAAGGGATACAGTAAACCTGAAGTGAAGCATCGGAATCTAAAACTGGACTCACAGGAGAGGTTCAAATCAGAGAATAATAAAGTGTCAGTCCTCTTGTACTTAAGTCGGCATTGTGACTTTTGTATTAAATTCGGATGCAATTTCTGTCTTTCATCGTCAATAAGAAGGTCCATGGGGTACAGTAAACCTGAAGTGAAGTATCGGAATTTAAAACTTGACTCACAGGAGAGGTTCAAGTCATAGAGAGTCAGAGTGTCAGTCTTCTTGTACTTAAGTTGGCATTGTGCCGTTTATTTAAATTCGGATGCAATTTCTGTGTTCCGTCATCAATAAGAAGTTCCAAGGGATACAGTAAACCTGAAGTGGAGCATCGGAATCTAAAACTGGACTCACAGCAGAGATTCAAATCATAGAAAGTTAGAGTGTCTGTCCTCTGGTACTTAAGTCGGCATTGTGCCTTTAGAATTAAAGTCGAATGCAATTTCAGTGATTCATCGTCGAGTGTCAGTCCTCTTGTACTTAAGTCGGCATTGTGACTTTTGTAATAAATTCGGATGCAATTTCTGTGTCTCATCGTCAATAAGAAGGTCCAAAGGATACCGTAAACGTAAGTGAAGCATTGGAATCTAAAACTGGACTCACAGGAGAGGTTCAAATCATAGAAAGTTTGAGTGTCAGTCCTCTTGTACTTAAGTCGGCATTGTGACTTTTGTATTAAATTCGGATGCAATTTCTGTCTTTCATCGTCAATAAGAAGGTCCAAGGGGTACAGTAAACCTGAAGTGAAGTATCGGAATTTAAAACTTGACTCACAGGAGAGGTTCAAGTCATAGAGAGTCAGAGTGTCAGTCCTCTTGTACTTATGTCGGCATTGTGCCTTTTGTATTAAATTCGGATGCAATTTCTGTGTTTCATCGTCAATAAGAAGGTCCAAGGGATACAGTAAACCTGATGTGAAGCATCGGAATCTAAAACTGGACTCATAGGAGAGGTTCAAATCGTAGAGCGTTAGAGTGTCAGTCCTCTTGTCCTTAAGTCGGCATTGTGCCTTTTGGATTTAATTGGGATTAAATAATTGTGTATTGTGTCAATAAGAAGGTCCAAGGGGTAAAGTAAACCTGAAGTGAAGCTTCGGAATCTAAAACTGGACTCACAGGAGAGGTTAAAATAATTGAAAGTTAGAGTGTCAGTCCTCTCCTACTTAAGTCGGCATTGTGCCTTTTGTATTAAATTTGGATGCAATATCTGTGTTTCATCGTCAATAAGAAGGTCCAAGGGATCCAGTAAACCTGAAGTGATGCATCGGAATCTAAAACTGGACTCAGAGGAGAGGTTCAAATCATAGAGAGTTGGAGTGTCAGTCCTCTTGTACTTAAGTCGGTATTGTGCCTTTTGTATTGAATTCGGACGTAATTTGTGTGTTTCATCATCAATAAGAAGGTCCAAGAGATACAGTAAACCTGTGTGAAGAATCGGAATCTAAAACTGGACTCACAGGAGAGGTTCAAATCTTCGAAATTTAGAGTGTCAGTCCCCTTGTACTTAAGTCGACATTGTGCCTTTTGTATTAAATTCGGATGCAATTTCTGTGTTTCATCGTCAATAAGAAGGTCCAAGGGATACAGGAAACCTGAAGCGAAGCACCGGAATCTAAAACTGGACTCACAGAAGAGGTTCAAATCATAGAGAGTTAGAGTGTCAGTCCTCTTGTTCTTAAGTCGGTATTGTGCATTTGTATTAAATTCGGATGCAATTTCTGTGTTTCATCGTCAATAAGGAGGTCCAAGGGATACAGTAAAACTGAAGTGAAACATCGGAATCTTAAACTGGACTCACAGGAGAGGTTCAAATCATAGAGAGTTAGAGTGTCAGTCCTCTTGTAGTAAGTCGGTATTGTGATTTTTGTATTGAATTCGGATGTAATTTGTGTGTGTCATCATCAATGAGATGGTCCAAGAGATACAGTAAACCTGAAGTGAAGCATCGGAATCTAAAACCGGACTCACAGGTGAGGTTCAAATCATAGAAAGTTAGAGTGTCAGTCCTCTTGTACTTATGTCGGCATTGTGCCTTTTGCATTAAATTCGGATGCAACTTCTGTGTTTCATCGTTATTAAGAAAGTGCAAGGGATACAGTAAACCTGAAGTGAAGCATCGGAATCTAAAACCGGACTCACAGGAGAGGTTCAAATCTTAGAAATTTAGGGTGTCTGTCCTCTTGTACTTATGCCGGCATTGTGCCTTTTGTATTAAATTCGGATGCAATTTCTGTGTTTCATCGTCAATAAGAAGGTCCAAGGGATACAGTAAACCTGAAGTGAAGCATCGAAATCTAAGACTGGACTCACAGGAGAGGCTCAAAACATAGAAAGATAGAGTGTCAGTCCTCTTGTACATAAGACAGCTTTGTGCCTTTTGTATTAAATTCGGATGCAATTTCTGTGTTTCATCGTCAACAAGAATGTCCAAGGGATACAGCAAACCTGAAGTGAAGCATCGGAATCTAAAACTGGACTCACAGGAGAGGTCGAAATCATAGAAAGTTAGAGTGTCAGTCATCTTGTACTTAAGTCGGCATTGTGCCTTTTGTATTAAATTCGGGTGCAATATCTGTGTTTCATCGTCAATAAGAAGGTCCAATGGAAACACTATACCTGAACAGAAGCATCAGAATCTAAAACTGGTCCCACAGGAGACGTTCAAATCATAGAAAGTTTGAGTGTCAGTCCTCTTGTACTTAAGTCGGCATTGTGCCTTTTGTATTAAATTCGGATGCAATTTCTGTGTTTCATCGTTAATAAGAAGGTCCAAGGGATACAGTAAACCTGAAGTGAAGCATCGGAATCTAAAACTGGACTCACAGGAGAGGTTCAAATCATAGAAAAATAGAGTGTCAGTCCTCTTGTACTTAAGTCGGAATTGTGCCTTTTGTATTAAATTCGGATGCAATTTCTGTGTTTCATCGTCAATAAGAAGGTCCAAGGGATACAGTAAACCTGAAGTGAAGCATCGGAATCTAAAACTGGACTCACTGGAGAGGTTCAAATCATAGAATGTTAGAGTGTCAGTCCTCTTGTACTTATGTCTGCATTGTGACTTTTGTATTAAATTCGGATGCAATTTCTGTGTTTCATCGACAATAAGAAGGTCCAAGGGGTACAGTAAAGCTGAAGTGAAGTATCGGAATTTAAAACTTAACTCACAGGAGAGGTCCAAGTCATAGAGAGTCAGAGTGTCAGTCCTCTTGTACTTAAGTCGGCATTGCGCCTTTTGTATTAAATTCGGATGCATTTTCTGTGTTTCATCGTCAATAAGAAGGTCCCAGGGATACAATAGACCTGATGTGAACCATCGGAATCTAAAACTGGACTCACAGGAGAGGTTCAAATCGTAGAGCGTTAGAGTGTCAGTCCTCTTGTCCTTAAGTCGGCATTGTGCCTTTTGTATTTAATTCGGATGCAATAATTGTGTATTGTGTCAATAAGAAGGTCCAAGGGGTAAAGTAAACCTGAAGTGAAGCATCGGAATCTAAAACTGGACTCACAGGAGAGGTTAAAATAATTGAAAGTTAGTGTGTCAGTCCTCTTGTACTTAATTCGGCATTGTGCCTTTTGTATTAAATTTGGATGCAAATTCTGTGTTTCATCGTCAATAAGAAGGTCCAAGGGATACAGTAAACCTAAGGTGATGCATCGGAATCTAAAACTGGACTCACAGGAGAGGTTCAAATCATAGAGAGTTAGAGTGTCAGTCCTCTTGTACTTAAGTCGGCATTGTGCCTTTTGTATTAAATTCGGATGCAATTTCTGTGTTTCATTGTCAATAAGAAGGTCCAAGGGATACAGTAAACCTGAAGTGAAGCATCGGAATCTAAAACTGGACTCACTGGAGAGGTTCAAATCATAGAATGTTAGAGTGTCAGTCCTCTTGTACTTATGTCTGCATTGTGACTTTTGTATTAAATTCGGATGCAATTTCTGTGTTTCATCGACAATAAGAAGGTCCAAGGGGTACATTAAAGCTGAAGTGAAGTATCGGAATTTAAAACTTGACTCACAGGAGAGGTTCAAGTCATAGAGAGTCAGAGTGTCAGTCCTCTTGTACTTAAGTCGGCATTGCGAGTTTTGTATTAAATTCGGATGCATTTTCTGTGTTTCATCGTCAATAAGAAGGTCCCAGGGATACAATAAACCTGACGTGAAGCATCGGAATCTAAAACTGGACTCACAGGAGAGGTTCAAATCGTAGAGCGTTAGAGTGTCAGTCCTCTTGTCCTTAAGTCGGCATTGTGCCTTTTGTATTTAATTCGGATGCAATAATTGTGTATTGTGTCAATAAGAAGGTCCAAGGGGTAAAGTAAACCTGAAGTGAAGCATCGGAATCTAAAACTGAACTCACAGGAGAGGTTAAAATAATTGAAAGTTAGAGTGTCAGTCCTCTTGTACTTAAGTCGGCATTGTGCCTTTTGTATTAAATTTGGATGCAAATTCTGTGTTTCATCGTCAATAAGAAGGTCCAAGGGATACAGTAAACCTAAGGTGATGCATCGGAATCTTAAACTGGACTCACAGGAGAGGTTCAAATCATAGAGAGTTAGAGTGTCAGTCCTCTTGTACTTAAGTCGGTATTGTGCCTTTTGTATTGAATTCGGATGTAATATGTGTGTTTCATCATCAATAAGAAGGTCCAAGAGATACGGTAAACCTGTGTGAAGAATCGGAATCTAAAACTGGACTCACAGGAGAGGTTCAAATCTTCGAAATATAGAGTGTCAGTCCTCTTGTTCTTAAGTCGGCATTGTGCCTTTTGTATTAAATTCGGATGCAATTTCTGTGTTTCATCGTCAATAAGAAGGTCCAAGGGATACAGAAAACCTGAAGTGAAGCATCGGAACATAAAACTGTTCTCACAGCAGAGATACAAATCATAGAAAGTTAGAGTGTCTGTCCTCTTGTACTTAAGTCGGCATTGTGACTTTAGTATTAAATTCGGATGCAATTTCAGTGTTTCATCGTCAATATGAAGGTCCAAGGGAAACAGTAAACCTGAAGTGAAGCATCGGAATCTAAACCAGGACTCACAGGAGAGGTTCAAATCATTGAAAGTTAGAGTGTCAGTCCACTTGTACTTATGTCAGCATTGTGCCTTTTGCATTAAATTCGGATGCAATTTCTATGTTTCATCGTCAATAAGAAGGACCAAGGGATACGGTAAACCTGAAGTGAAGCATCGGAATCGAAAAATGGACTCACAGGAGAGGTTCAAATCATAGAATGTTAGAGTGTCAGTCCTCTTGTACTTAAGTCGGCATTGTGCCTTTTGTATTAAATTCGAATGCAATTTTTGTGTTTCATCGTCAATAAGAAGGTCCAAGGGATACAGTAAACGTGAAGTGAAGCATTGGAATCTAAAACTGGACTCACAGGTGAGGTTCAAGTCATAGAAAATTAGAGTGTCAGTCCTCTTGTTCTTAAGTCGGCATTGCGCCTTTTGTATTAAATTTGGATGCTATTTCTGTGTTTCATCGTCAATAAGAAGGTTTTAGGGATTCAGTAAACCTGAAGTGAAGCATCGGAATCTGAAACTGGACTCACAGGAGAGGTTCAAATCATAGAGAGTTAGTGTGTCAGTCCTCTTGTACTTAAGTCGGCATTGTGCCTTTTGTATTAAATTCGGATGCAATTTCTGTGTTTCATCGCCAATAAGAAGGTCCAAGGGATACAGTAAACCTGAATTGAAGCATCGGAATCTAAAACTGGACTCACAGGAGAGGTTCAAATCATAGAGAGTTATAGTGTCAGTCCTCTTGTACTTAAGTCGGCATTGTGCCTTTTGTATTAAATTCGGATGCAATTTCTGTGTTTCATCGTCAATAAGAAGGTCCAAGTGATACAGGAAACCTGAAGTGAAGCATCGGAAACTAAAACTGGACTCACAGGAGAGGTTCAAATCATAGAGAGTGAGATTGTCAGTCCCCTTGTACTTAAGTCGACATTGTGCCTTTTGTATTAAATTCGGATACAATTTCTGTGTTTCATCGTCAATAAGAAGGTCCAAGGGATACAGGAAACCTGAAGCGAAGCATCGGAATCTAAAACTGGACTCACAGGAGAGGTTCAAGTCATAGAGAGTTAGAGTGTCAGTCCTCGTGTACATAAGTCGGTATTGTGACTTTTGTGTCATATTTGGATGCAATTTCTGTGTCTCATCGTCAATAAGAAGGTCCAAGGGATACAGTAAACCTGAAGTGAAGCATCGGAATCTAAAACTGGACTCACAGGAGAGTTCAAATCATAGAGAGTTAGAGTGTCAGTCCTCTTGTACTTAAGTCGGTATTGTGACTTTTGTATTGAATTCGGATGTAATTTCTGTGTTTCATCATCAATACGACAGTATAAGATATACAGTAAACCTGATGTGAAGTATCGGAATCTATAACTGGACTCACAGGAGAGGTTCAAATCATTGAAAGTTAGAGTGTCAGTCCACTTGTACTTAAGTCGGTATTGTGCATTTTGTATTAAATTCGGATGCAATTTCTGTGTTTCATCGTCAACAAGAAGGTCCAATGGATACAGTAAACCTGAAGTGAAGCATCGGAAACTAAAACTGGGCTCACAGGAGAGGTTCAAATCATAGAGAGTTAGACTGTCATTCCTCTTGTACTTAATTCGGCATTGTGCCTTTTGTACTAAATTCGGATTCAATTTCTGTGTTTCATCGTCAATAAGAAGGTGCATGGGATACAGTAAACCTGAAGTGAAGCATCGGAATCTTAAACTGGACTCACAGGAGTGGTTAAAATCATAGAAAGTTAGAGTGTCAGTCCTCTTCTGCTTAAGTCGGCATTATGCCTTTCGTATTAAATCTGGATGCAATTTCAGTGTTTCATCGTCAATAAGAAGGTCCGAGGGATACAGTAAACCTGAAGTGAAGCATTGGAATCTTAAACTGGACTCACAGGAGAGGTTCAAATCATAGAAAACTAGAGTGTCATTCCTCATGTACTTAAGTCAGCATTGTGAATTTTGTATTAAATTCGGATGCAATTTCTGTGTTTCATCGTCAATAAGAAGGTCCAAGGGATACGGTTACCCTGAAGTGAAGCATCAGAATCTAAATCTGGACTCACAGGATAGGTTCAAATCATAGAGAGTTAGAGTGTCGGTCCTCTTGTACTTAAGTCGGCATTGTGCCTTTTGTATTAAATTTGGATGCAATATCTGTGTTTCATCTTCAATAAGAAGGTCCAAGGGACACAGTAAATTTGAAGTGAAGCATCGGAATCTAAAACTGGACTCACAGGAGAGGTTCAAATCATAGAGAGTTAGAGTGTCAGTCCTCTTGTACTTAAGTCGGCATTGTGCCTTTTGTATTAAATTCGGATGCTATTTCTGTGTTTCATCGTCAATATGAAGGTCCAAGGGATACAGTAAACCTGAAGTGAAGCATCGGAATCTAAAACTGGACTCACAGGAGAGGTTCAAATCATAGAGAGTTAGTGTGTCAGTCCTCTTGTACTTAAGTCGGCATTGTGCCTTTTGTATTAAATTCGGATGATATTTCTGTGTTTCATCGTCAATAAGAAGGTCCAAGGGATACAGTAAACCTGAAGTGAAGCATCGGAATCTAAAACTGGACTCACAGGAGAGGTTCAAATCATAGAGAGTGAGAGTGTCAGTCCTCTTGTACTAAAGTCGTCATTGTGCGTTTTGTATTAAATTCGGATGCGATTTCTGTGTTTCATCGTCAATAACAAGGTCCTAGGGATACAGGAAACCTGAAGTGAAGCATCGGAATTTGAAACTGGACTCACAGGAGAGGTTCAAATCATAGAGAGTTAGAGTGTCAGTCCTCTTGTCCTTAAGTCGGCATTGTGCCTTTTGTATTAAATTCGGATGCAATTTCTGTGTCTCATCGTCAATAAGAAGGTCTAAGGGATACAGTAAATCTGAAGTGAAGCATCGGAATCTAAAACTGGACTCACAGGTGAGGCTCAAATCATAGAAAGTTAGAGTGTCAGTCCTCTTCTACTTAAGTCGGCATTGTGCCTTTTGTATTAAATTCGGATGCAATTTCTGTGTTTCATCGTCAATAAGATGGTCCAAGGGATACAGTAAACCTTAAGTGAAGCATCGGAATCTAAAACTGCACTCACCGGAGAGGTTCAAATCATAGAAAGTTAGAGTGTCAATCCTCTTGTACTTAAACCGGCATTGTGCCTTTTGTATTAAATTCGGATGCAGTTTCTGTGTTTCATCGTCAATAAGAAGGTCCAAGGGATACAGTAAAAATGAAGTGAAGCATCGCAATCTAAAACTGGACTCACAAGAGGGGTTCAAATCATAGAAAGTTAGAGTGTCAGTCCTCTTGTACTTAAGTCAGCTTTGTGCCTTTTGTATTAAATTCGGATGCAATTTCTGTGTTTCATCGTCAATAAGAATGTCCAAGGGATACAGCAAACCTGAAGTGAAGCATCGGAATCGAGAACTGGACTCACAGGAGAGGTTCAAATCATAGAAAGTTAGAGTGTCAGTCCTCTTGTACTTAAGTCGGCATTGTGTCTTTTGTATTAAATTCGGGTGCAATATCTGTGTTTCATCGTCAATAAGAAGGTCCAATGGATACACTTTACCTGAAGAGAAGCATCAGAATCTAAAACTGGACTCACGGGAGACGTTCAAATCATAGAAAGTTGGAGTGTCAGTCCTCTTGTACTTAAGTCGGTATAGTGCATTTTGTATTAAATTCGGATGCAATTTCTGTGTTTCATCGTCAACAAGAAGGTCCAATGAATACAGTAAACCTGAAGTGAAGCATCGGAATCTAAAACTGGACTCACAGGAGAGGTTCAAATCATAGAATGTTAGAGTGTCAGTCCTCTTGTACTTAAGACGGCATTGTGCCTTTTGTATTAAATTCGGATGCAATTTCTGTGATTCATCGTCAATAAGAAGGTCCAAGGGATACAGTAAACCTGAAGTGAAGCATCGGAATCTAAAACTGGACTCACAGGAGAGGTTGAAATCATAGAGAGTTAGAGTGTCAGTCGTCTTGTACTTAAGTCGGCATTGTGCCTTTTGTATTAAATTTGGATGCAATTTGTGTGTTCCATCCTCAATAAGATGGTCCAGGGTTTACAGTAAACCTGAAGTGAAGCTTCGGAATCTAAAACTGCACGTGCAGGAGAGGTTCAATCATAGAAAGATAGAGTATCAGTCCTCTTGTACTTAAGTTGGCATTGTGCCTTTTGTGTTAAATTTGGATGCAATTTCTGTGTCTCATCGTCAATAAGAAGGTCCAAGGGATACAGTAAACCTGAAGTGAAGCATCGGAATCTAAAACTGGACTCACAGGAGAGTTCAAATCACAGAGAGTTAGAGTGTCAGTCCTCTTGTACTTAAGTCGGTATTGTGACTTTTGTATTGAATTCGGATGTACTTTCTGTGTTTCATCATCAATAAGAAAGTCCAAGATATACAGTAAACCTGATGTGAAGTATCGGAATCTGTAACTGGACTCACAGGAGAGGTTCAAATCATTGAAAGTTAGAGTGTCCGTCCACTTGTACTTAAGTCGGTATTGTGCATTTTGTATTAAATTCGGATGCAATTTCTGTGTTTCATCGTCAACAAGAAGGTCCAATGGATACAGTAAACCTGAAGTGAAGCATCGGAATCTAAAACTGGACTCACCGGAGAGGTTCAAATCATAGAATGTTAGAGTGTCAGTCCTCTTGTACTTAAGTCGGCATTGTGCCTTTTGTATTAAATTCGGATGCAATTTCTGTGATTCATCGTCAATAAGAAGGTCAAAGGGATACAGTAAACCTGAATTGAAGCATCAGAATCTAAAACTGTACTCACCGGAGAGGTTCAAATCATCGAAAGTTAGAGTGTCAGTCCACTTGTACTTAAGTCGGCATTAAGCCTTTTGTATTTAATTTGGATGCAATTTCTGTGTTTCATCGTCAATAAGAAGGTCCACGGGATACAGTAAACCTGAAGTGAAGCATCGGAATCTAAATCTGGACTCACAGGAGACGTTCAAATCATAGAGAGTTAGAGTGTCAGTCCTCTTGCACTTAAGTCGGTTTTGTGAATTTTGTATTAAATTCGGATGTAATTTCCGTGTTTCATCATCAATTAGAAGGTCCAAGAGATACAGTAAACCTGATGTGAAGCATCGGAATATAAACTGGACTCACAGGAGAGGTTCAAATCATAGAGACTTAGAGTGTCAGTCTTCTTGTACCTAAGTCGACATTGTGCCTTTTGTATTAAATTCGGATGCAATTTCTGTGTTTCATCGTCAATAAGAAGGTCCAAGGGATACAGGAAACCTGAAGTGAAGAATCGGAATCTAAAACTGGGCTCACAGGAGAGGTTCAAATCATAGAGAGTTAGAGTGTCATTCCTCTTGTACTTCATTCGGCATTGTGCCTTTTGTATTAAATTCGGATTCAATTTCTGTGTTTCATCGTCAATAAGAAGGTCCATGGGATACAGTAAACCTGAAGTGAAGCATCGGAATCTTAAACTGGACTCACAGGAGTGGTTAAAATCATAGAAAGTTAGAGTGTCAGTCCTCTTCTGCTTAAGTCGGCATTGTGCATCTCGTATTAAATTTGGATGCAATTTCAGTGTTTCATCGTCAATAAGAAGGTCCGAGGGATACAGTAAACCTGAAGTGAAGTATTGGAATCTTAAACTGGACTCACAGGAGAGGTTCAAATCATAGAAAACTAGAGTGTCATTCCTCATGTACTTAAGTCAGCATTGTGCCTTTTGTATTAAATTCGGATGCAATTTCTGTGTTTCATCGTCAATAAGAAGGTCCAAGGGATACGGTAAACCTGAAGTGAAGCATCGGAATCTAAATCTGGACTCACAGGATAGGTTCAAATCATAGAGAGTTAGAGCGTCGGTCCTCTTGTACTTAAGTCGGCATTGTGCCTTTTGTATTAGATTTGGATGCAATTTCTGTGTTTCATCTTCAATAAGAAGGTCCAAGGGACACAGTAAACCTGAAGTGAAGCATCGGAATCTAAAACTGGACTCACAGGAGAGGTTCAAATCATAGAGAGTTAGAGTGTCAGTCCTCTTGTACTTAAGTCGGCATTGTGCCTTTTGTATTAAATTCGGATGCAATTTCTGTGTTTCATCGTCAATATGAAGGTCCAAGGGATACAGTAAACCTGAAGTGAAGCATCGGAATCTAAAACTGGACTCACAGGAGAGGTTCAAATCATAGAGAGTTAGAGTGTCAGTCCTCTTATACTTAAGTCAGCATTGTACCTTTTGTATTAAATTCGGATGATATTTCTGTGTTTCATCGTCAATAAGAAGGTCCAAGGGATACAGTAAACCTGAAGTGAAGCATC
Source organism: Schistocerca americana (assembly GCF_021461395.2). NCBI lineage: Eukaryota > Metazoa > Arthropoda > Insecta > Orthoptera > Acrididae > Schistocerca > Schistocerca americana. The sequence goes on along the minus strand of NC_060124.1, from coordinate 546,189,861 downwards.
GGAATCTAAAACTGGACTCACAGGAGAGGTTCAAATCATAGAGAGTGAGAGTGCCAGTCCTCTTGTACTTAAGTCGTCATTGTGCGTTTTGTATTAAATTCGGATGCGATTTCTGTGTTTCATCGTCAATAACAAGGTCCAAGGTATACAGGAAACCTGAAGTGAAGCGTCGGAATCTGAAACTGGACTCACAGGAGAGGTTCAAATCATAGAGAGTTAGAGTGTCAGTCCTCTTGTCCTTAAGTCGGCATTGTGACTTTTGTATTAAATTCGGATGCAATTTCTGTGTCTCATCGTCAATAAGAAGGTCTAAGGGATACAGTAAATCTGAAGTGAAGCATCGGAATCTAAAACTGGACTCACAGGTGAGGCTCAAATCATAGAAAGTTAGAGTGTCAGTCCTCTTCTACTTAAGTCGGCATTGTGCCTTTTGTATTAAATTCGGATGCAATTTCTGTGTTTCGTCGTCAATAAGAAGGTCCAAGGGATACAGTAAACCTGAAGTGAAGCATCGGAATCTAAAACTGGACTCACCGGAGAGGTTCAAATCATAGAATGTTAGAGTGTCAATCCTCTTGTACTTAAACCGGCATTGTGCCTTTTGTATTAAATTCGGATGCAGTTTGTGTTTCATCGTCAATTAAAAGGTCCAAGGGATACAGTAAACCTGAAGTGAAGCATCGCAATCTAAAACTGGACTCACAAGAGAGGTTCAAATCATAGAAAGTTAGAGTGTCAGTCCTCTTGTACTTAAGTCGGCATTGTGCCTTTTGTATTAAATTCGGGTGCAATATCTGTATTTCATCGTCAATAAGAAGGTCCAATGGATACACTTTACCTGAAGAGAAGCATCGGAATCTAAAACTTGACTCACAGGAGACGTTCAAATCATAGAAAGTTAGAGTGACAGTCCTCTTGTACTTAAGTCGGTATAGTGCATTTTGTATTAAATTCGGATGCAATTTCTGTGTTTCATCGTCAACAAGAAGGTCCAATGAATACAGTAAACCTGAAGTGAAGCATCGGAATCTAAAACTGGACTCACAGGAGAGGTTCAAATCATAGAATGTTAGAGTGTCAGTCCCCTTGTACTTAAGTCGGCATTGTGCCTTTTGTATTAAATTCGGATGCAATTTCTGTGATTCATCGTCAATAAGAAGGTCCAAGGGATACAGTAAACCTGAATTGAAGCATCAGAATCTAAAACTGTACTCACAGGAGAGGTTCAAATCATCGAAAGTTAGAGTGTCAGTCCACTTGTACTTAAGTCGGCATTAAGCCTTTTGTATTTAATTTGGATGCAATTTCTGTGTTTCATCGTCAATAACAAGGTCCACGGGATACAGTAAACCTGAAGTGAAGCATCGGAATCTAAATCTGGACTCACAGGAGAGGTTCAAATCATAGAGAGTTAGAGTGTCAGTCCTCTTGCACTTTATTCGGTTTTGTGCCTTTTGTATTAAATTCGGATGTAATTTCCGTGTTTCATCATCAATTAGAAGGTCCAAGAGATACAGTAAACCTGATGTGAAGCATCGGAATCTAAAACTGGACTCACAGGAGAGGTTCAAATCATAGAGACTTAGAGTGTCAGTCTTCTTGTACTTCAGTCGACATTGTGCCTTTTGTATTAAATTCGGATGCAATTTCTGTGTTTCATCGTCAATAAGAAGGTCCAAGGGATACAGGAAACCTGAAGTGAAGCATCGGAATCTACAACTGGGCTCACAGGAGAGGTTCAAATCATAGAGACTTAGAGTGTCAGTCCTCTTGTACCTAATTCGGCATTGTGCCTTTTGTATTAAATTTGTATTCAATTTCTGTGTTTCATCGTCAAGACGAAGGTCCATGGGATACAGTAAACCTGAAGTGAAGCATCGGAATCTTAAACTGGACTCACAGGAGTCGTTAAAATCATAGAAAGTTAGAGTGTCAGTCCTCTTGTCCTTAAGTCGGCATTGTGCCTTTTGTATTAAATTCGGGTGCAATATCTGTGTTTCATCGTCAATGAGAAGGTCCAATGGATACACTTTACCTGAAGAGAAGCATCGGAATCTAAAACTTGACTCACAGGAGACGTTCAAATCATAGAAAGTTAGAGTGTCAGTCCTCTTGTACTTAAGTCGGTATAGTGCATTTTGTATTAAATTCGGATGCAATTTCTGTGTTTCATCGTCAACAAGAAGGTCCAATGAATACAGTAAACCTGAAGTGAAGCATCGGAATCTAAAACTGGACTCACAGGAGAGGTTCAAATCATAGAATGTTAGACTGTCAGTCCCCTTGTACTTAAGTCGGCATTGTGCCTTTGTATTAAATTCGGATGCAATTTCTGTGATTCATCGTCAATAAGAAGGTCCAAGGGATACGGTAAACCTGAAGTGAAGCATCGGAATCTAAATCTGGACTCACAGGATAGGTTCAAATCATAGAGAGTTAGAGAGTCGGTCGTCTTGTACTTAAGTCGGCATTGTGCCTTTTGTATTAAATTTGTATGCAATTTCTGTGTTTCATCTTCAATAAGAAGGTCCAAGGGATACAGTAAACCTGAAGTGAAGCATCGGAATCTAAAACTGGACTCACAGGAGAGGTTCAAATCATAGAGAGTTAGAGTGTCAGTCCTCTTGTACTTAAGTCGGCATTGTGCCTTTTGTATTAAATTCGGATGCAATTTCTGTGTTTCATCGTCAATAAGAAGGTCCAAGGGGCACAGTAAACCTGAAGTGAAGCATCGAAATCTAAAACTGGACTCACAGGAGAGGTTCAAATCATAGAGAGTTAGAGTGTAAGTCCTCTTGTACTTAAGTCGGCATTGTGCCTTTTGTATTAAATTCGGATGATATTTCTGTGTTTCATCGTCAATAAGAAGGTCCAAGGGATACAGTAAACCTGAAGTGAAGCATCGGAATCTAAAACTGGACTCACAGGAGAGGTTCAAATCATAGAGAGTGAGAGTGTCAGTCCTCTTGTACTTAATTCGTCATTGTGCGTTTTGTATTAAATTCGGATGCGATTTCTGTGTTTCATCGTCAATAACAAGGTCCAAGGGATACAGGTAACCTGAAATGAAGCATCGGAATCTGAAATTGGACTCACAGGAGAGATTCAAATCATAGAGAGTTAGAGTGTCAGTCCTCTTGTCCTTAAGTCGGCATTGTGCCCTTTGTATTAAATTCGGATGCAATTTCTGTGTCTCATCGTCAATAAGAAGGTCTAAGGGATACAGTACATCTGAAGTGAAGCATTGGAATCTAAAACTGGACTCACAGGTGAGGCTCAAATCATAGAAAGTTAGAGTGTCAGTCCTCTTCTACTTAAGTCGGCATTGTGCCTTTTGTATTAAATTCGGATGCAATTTCTGTGTTTCATCGTCAATAAGAAGGTCCAAGGGATACAGTAAACCTGAAGTGAAGCATCGGAATCTAAAACTGGACTCACCGGAGAGGTTCAAAACATAGAAAGTTAGAGTGTCAATCCTCTTATACTTAAACAGGCATTGTGCCTTTTGTATTAAATTCGGATGAAGTTTCTGTGTTTCATCGTCAATAAGAAGATCCAAGGGAAACAGTAAACCTGAAGTGAAGCATCGCAATCTGAAACTGGACTCACAGGAGAGGTTCAAATCATAGAAAGTTAGAGTGTCAGTCCTCTTGCACTTAAGTCAGCTTTGTGCCTTTTGTATTAAATTCGGATGCAATTTCTGTGATTCTTCGTCAATAAGAATGTCCAAGGGATACAGCAAACCTGAAGTGAAGCATCGGAATCGAAAACTGGACTCACAGGAGAGGTTCAAATCATAGAAAGTTAGAGTGTCAAACCTCTTGTACTTAAGTCGGCATTGTGCCTTTTGTATTAAATTTGGATGCAATTTCAGTGTTTCATTGTCAATAAGAAGGTCTGAGGGATACAGTAAACCTGAAGTGAAGCATCGGAATCTTAAACTGGACTCACAGGAGAGGTTCAAATCATAGAAAACTAGAGTGTCAGTTCTCATGTACTTAAGTCGGCATTGTGCCTTTTGTATTAAATTCGGATGCAATTTCTGTTTTTCATCGTCAATAAGAAGGTCCAAGGGATACAGTAAACCTGAAGTGAAGCATCGGAATCTAAAACTGGACTCACTGGTGAGGTTCAAATCATAGAAAGTTAGAGTGTCAGTCCTCTTGTACTTAAGTCGGTATTGTGCCTTTTGAATTTAATTCCGATGCAATTTCTGTGCTTCATCGTCAATAAGAAGGTCCAAGGGATACTGTAAACCTGAAGTGAAGCATCGGAATCTAAAAGCGTACTCACAGGAGAGGTTCAAATCATAGAAACTTAGAGTGTCAGTACTCTTGTACTTAAGTCGGCATTGTGCCTTTTGTATTAAATTCGGATGCATTATCTGTGTTTCATCGTCAATAAGAAGGTCCAATGGAGACGGTAAACCTGAAGTGAAGCATCGGAATCTGAAACTGGAGTCACAGGAGAGGTTCAAATCATAGAAAATTAGAGTGTCAGTCCTCTTCTACTTAAGTCGCATTGTGCGTTTTGTATTAAATTCGGATGCAATTTCTGTGTTTCATCGCCAGTAAGAAGGTCCAAGGGATACAGTAAAGCTGAAGTGAAACATCGGAATCTAAAACCTTACTCACAGGAGAGGTTCAAATCATAGAATGTTAGAGTGTCAGTCCTCGTGTACTTAAGTCGGCATTGTGCCTTTAGAATTAAATTCGGATGCAATTTCAGTGTTTCATCGTCGAGTGTCAGTCCTCTTTTACTTAAATCGGCATTGTGCCTTATGTAATAAATTCGGATGCATTTTCTGTGTTTCATCGTCAATAAGAAGGTCCAAGGGATACCGTAAACGTAAGTAAAGCATCGCAATCGAAAACTGGAAGGAGAGGTTCAAATCATAGAAAGTTTGAGTGTCAGTCCTCTTGTACTTAAGTCGGCATTGTACCTTTTGTATTAAATTCGGATGCAATTTCTGCGTTTCATTGTCAATAATAAGGTCCAAGGGACACAGTTAACCTGAAGTGAAGCATCGGAATCTAAAACTGGACTCACAGAAGAGTTTCAGATCATAGAAAGTTAGAGTGTCAGGCCTCTTGTACTTAAGTCGGCATTGTGCCTTTTGTATTAAATTCGGACTCAATTCCTGTGTTTCCTCGTCAATAAGAAGGTCCAAGGGATACAGTAAATCTGAAGTGAAGCATCGGAATCTAAAACTGGACTCACAGGAGAGGTTCAAATCATAGAGATTTAGAGTCAGTCCTCTTGTACTTAAGTGGGCATTGTGCCTTTTGTATTAAATTCGGATGCAATTTCTGTGTTTCATCGTCAATAAGAAGGTCCAAGGGAAACAGTAAACCTGAAGTGAAGCATCGGAATCTAAAACTGGATTCACAGGAGAAGTTCCAATCATAGAAAGTTAGTGTGTCAGTCCTCTGGTTCTTAAGTCGGCATTGTGCCTTTTGCATTAAATTCGGATGCAATTTCTGTGTTTCATCGTCAATAAGAAGGTCTAAGGGATACAGTAAATCTGAAGTGAAGCATCGGAATCTAAAACTGGACTCACAGGAGAGGTTCAAATCATAGAGAGTGAGAGTGTCAGTCCTCTTGTACTTAAGTCGTCATTGTGCCTTTTGTATTAAATTCGGATGCCATTTCTGTGTTTCATCGTCAATAAGAAGGTTCAAGGGATACAGGAAACCTGAATTGAAGCATCGGAATCTAAAACTGGACTCACAGGAGTGATTCAAATCATAGAGAGTTAGAGTGTCAGTTCTCTTATTCTTAAGTCGGCATTGTGCCTTTTGTATTAAATTCGGATGCAATTTCTGTGTTTCATCGTCAATAAGAAGGTCTAAAGGATACAGTAAATCTGAAGCGAAGCATCGGAATCTAAAACTGGACTCACTGGAGAGGTTCAAGTCATAGAAAGTTAGAGTGTCAGTCCTCTTCTACTTAAGTCGGCATTGTGCCTTTTGTATTAAATTAGGATGCAATTAATGTTTTTCATCTTCAATAAGAAAGTCCAAGGGACACAGTAAACCTGAAGTGAAGCATCGTAATCTAAAACTGGAATCAAAGGAGAGGTTCAAATCGAAGAAAGTTGGAGTGTCACTCCTCTTGTACTTAAGTCGGCATTGTGCCTTTTGTAATAAATTTGGATGCAATTTCTATTTTTCATCGTCAATAAGAAGGTCTAAGGGATACAGTGAATCTGAAGTGAAGCATCGGAATCTAAAACTGGACTCACAGGAGAGGTTCAAATCAAAGAGAGTGAGAGTGCCAGTCCTCTTGATCTTAAGTCGGCATTGTGCCTTTTGTATTAAATTCGGATGCAATTTCTGTGTTTCATCGTCAATATGAAGGTCCAAGGGATACAGTAAACCTGAAGTGAAGCATCGGAATCTAATACTGGACTCACTGGTGAGGTTCAAATCATAGAAAGTTAGAGTGTCAGTCCTCTTGTACTTAAGTCGGCATTGTGCCTTTTGAATTTAATTCCGATCCAATTTCTGTGCTTCATCGTCAATAAGAAGGTCCAATGGATACACTTTACCTGAAGAGAAGCATCGGAATCTAAAACCTGACTCACAGGAGACGTTCAAATCATAGAAAACTAGAGTGTCAGTCCTCATGTGCTTAAGTCGGCATTGTGCCTTTTGTATTAAATTTGGATGCAATTTCTGTGTTTCATCTTCAATAAGAAGGTCCAAGGGATACAGTAAACCTGAAGTGAAGCATCGGAATCTAAAACTGGACTCACAGGAGAGGTTCAAATCATAGAGAGTTAGAGTGTCAGTCCTCTTGTACTTAAGTCGGCATTGTGCCTTTTGTATTAAATTTGGATGCAATTTCAGTGTTTCATTGTCAATAAGAAGGTCTGAGGGATACAGTAAACCTGAAGTGAAGCATCGGAATCTTAAACTGGACTCACAGGAGAGGTTCAAATCATAGAAAACTAGAGTGTCAGTCCTCATGTACTTAAGTCGGCATTGTGCCTTTTGTATTAAATTCGGATGCAATTTCTGTTTTTCATCGTCAATAAGAAGGTCCAAGGGATACAGTAAACCTGAAGTGAAGCATCGGAATCTAAAACTGGACTCACTGGTGAGGTTCAAATCATAGAAAGTTAGAGTGTCAGTCCTCTTGTACTTAAGTCGGCATTGTGCCTTTTGAATTTAATTCCGATGCAATTTCTGTGCTTCATCGTCAATAAGAAGGTCCAAGGGATACTGTAAACCTGAAGTGAAGCATCGGAATCTAAAAGCGTACTCACAGGAGAGGTTCAAATCATAGAAACTTAGAGTGTCAGTACTCTTGTACTTAAGTCGGCATTGTGCCTTTAGAATTAAATTCGGATGCAATTTCAGTGTTTCACCGTCGAGTGTCAGTCCTCTTTTACTTAAATCGGCATTGTGCCTTATGTAATAAATTCGGATGCATTTTCTGTGTTTCATCGTCAATAAGAAGGTCCAAGGGATACCGTAAACGTAAGTAAAGCATCGGAATCGAAAACTGGAAGGAGAGGTTCAAATCATAGAAAGTTTGAGTGTCAGTCCTCTTGTACTTAAGTCGGCATTGTACCTTTTGTATTAAATTCGGATGCAATTTCTGCGTTTCATTGTCAATAATAAGGTCCAAGGGACACAGTTAACCTGAAGTGAAGCATCGGAATCTAAAACTGGACTCACAGAAGAGTTTCAAATCATAGAAAGTTAGAGTGTCAGTCCTCTTGTACTTAAGTCGGCATTGTGCCTTTTGTATTAAATTCGGACTCAATTTCTGTGTTTCCTCGTCAATAAGAAGGTCCAAGGGATACAGTAAACCTGAAGTGAAGCATCGGAATCTAAAACTGGACTCACTGGAGAGGTTCAAATATAGAATGTTAGAGTGTCAGTCCTCTTGTACTTACGTCTGCATTGTGACTTTTGTATTAAATTCAGATGCAATTTCTGTGTTTCATCGTCAATAAAAGGTCCAAGGGGCACAGTAAACCTGAAGTGAAGCATCGGAATCTAAAACTGGACTCACAGGAGAGGTTCAAATCATAGAGATTTAGAGTCAGCCCTCTTGTACTTAAGTCGGCATTGTGCCTTTTGTATTAAATTCGGATGCAATTTCTGTGTTTCATCGTCAATAAGAAGGTCCAAGGGAAACAGTAAACCTGAAGTGAAGCATCGGAATCTAAAACTGGATTCACAGGAGAAGTTCCAATCATAGAAAGTTAGTGTGTCAGTCCTCTGGTTCTTAAGTCGGCATTGTGCCTTTTGCATTAAATTCGGATGCAATTTCTGTGTTTCATCGTCAATAAGAAGGTCTAAGGGATACAGTAAATCTGAAGTGAAGCATCGGAATCTAAAACTGGACTCACAGGAGAGGTTCAAATCATAGAGAGTGAGAGTGTCAGTCCTCTTGTACTTAAGTCGTCATTGTGCCTTTTGTATTAAATTCGGATGCCATTTCTGTGTTTCATCGTCAATAAGAAGGTTCAAGGGATACAGGAAACCTGAATTGAAGCATCGGAATCTGAAACTGGACTCACAGGAGTGATTCAAATCATAGAGAGTTAGAGTGTCAGTTCTCTTATTCTTAAGTCGGCATTGTGCCTTTTGTATTAAATTCGGATGCAATTTCTGTGTTTCATCGTCAATAAGAAGGTCTAAAGGGTACAGTAAATCTGAAGCGAAGCATCGGAATCTAAAACTGGACTCACAGGAGAGGTTCAAATCATAGAAAGTTAGAGTGTCAGTCCTCTTCTACTTAAGTCGGCATTGTGCCTTTTGTATTAAATTAGGATGCAATTAATGTTTTTCATCTTCAATAAGAAAGTCCAAGGGACACAGTAAACCTGAAGTGAAGCATCGTAATCTAAAACTGGAATCAAAGGAGAGGTTCAAATCGAAGAAAGTTGGAGTGTCACTCCTCTTGTACTTAAGTCGGCATTGTGCCTTTTGTAATAAATTTGGATGCAATTTCTATTTTTCATCGTCAAGAAGAAGGTCTAAGGGATACAGTGAATCTGAAGTGAAGCATCGGAATCTAAAACTGGACTCACAGGAGAGGTTCAAATCAAAGAGAGTGAGAGTGTCAGTCCTCTTGAACTTAAGTCGGCATTGTGCCTTTTGTATTAAATTCGGATGCAATTTCTGTGTTTCATCGTCAATATGAAGGTCCAAGGGATACAGGAAACCTGAAGTGAAGCATCGGAATCTAAGACTGGACTCACAGGAGTGGTTCAAATCATAGAGAGTTGGAGTGTCAGTCCTCTTGTACTTAAGTCGGCATTGAGCCTTTTGTATTAAATTTGGATGCAATTTCTGTGTTTCATCTTCAATAAGAAGGTCCAAGGGATACAGTAAACCTGAAGTGAAGCATCGGAATCTAAAACTGGTCTCACAGGAGAGGATCAAAACATAGAGAGTTAGAGTGTCACTCCTCTTGTACTTAAGTCGGCATTGTGCCTTTTGTATTAAATTCGGATGTAATTTCTGTGTTTCATCGTCAATACGAAGGTCCAAGGGATACAGTAAACCTGAAGTGAAACATCGGAATCTAAAACTGGACTCACAGGAGAGGTTTAAATCATAGAGAGTGAGAGTGTAAGTCCTCTTGTACTTAAGTCGGCATTGTGCCTTTTGTATTAAATTTGGATGCAATTTCTGTGTTCCATCCTCAATAAGAAGGTCCAAGGGATACAGTAAACCTGAAGTGAAGTATCGGAATCGAAAACTGGACTCACAGGAGAGGTTCAAATCATAGAAAGTTAGAGTGTCAGTCCTCTTGTACTTAAGTCGGCATTGTGCCTTTTGTATTAAATTTGGATGCAATTTCTGTGTTTCATCGTCAATAAGAAGGTCTAAGGGATACAGTAAATCTGAAGTGAAGCATCGGAATCTAAAACTGGACTCACAGAAGAGGTTCAAATCATAGTAAGTAAGAGTGTCAATCCTCTTGTACTAAAACCGGCATTGTGCCTTTTGTATTAAATTCGGATGCAATTTCTGTGTTTCATCGTCAATAAGAAGGTCCAAGGGATACAGTACCCCTGAATTGAAGCATCGGAATCTAAAACTGGACTCACGGGAGACGTTCAAATCATCGAAAGTTAGAGAGTCAGTCCTGTTGTACTTAAGTCGGCATTGTGCCTTTTGTATTAAATTTGGATGCAATTTCTGTGTTTCATCTTCAATAAGAAGGTCTAAGGGTCACAGTAAACCTGAAGTGAAGCATCGGAATCTAAAACTGGACTCACAGGAGCGGTTCAAATCGTAGAGAGTTGGAGTGTCACTCCTCTTGTACTTAAGTCGGCATTTTGCCTTTTGAATTAAAGTTGGATTCAATTTCTGTGTTTCATCTTCAATAAAAAGGTCCAAGGGATACAGTAAACCTGAAGTGAAGCATCGGAATCGAAACTGGACAAACTGGAGTGGTTCAAATCATAGAGAGTTAGAGTGTCACTCCTCTTGTACTTATATCGGCATTGTGCCTTTTGTATTAACTTCGGATGCAATTTCTGTGTTTCATCGTCAATTAGAAGGTCCAAGGGATACAGTAAACCTGAAGTGAAGCATCGGAATCAAAAACTGGACTCACAGGAGAGGTTCAAATCATAGAGAGTGAGAGTGTCAGTCCTCTTGTACTTAAGTCGGCATTGTGCCATTTGCATTAAATTTGGATGCAATTTCTGTGTTCCATCCTCAATAAGAAGGTCCAAGGGAAACAGTAAACCTGAAGTGAAGCATTGGAATCTTAAACTGGACTCACAGGAGTGGTTCAAATCTTAGAAAGTTAAAGTGTCAGTCCCCTTCTACTTAAGTTGGCATTGTGCCTTTTGTATTAAATTCGGATGCAATTTCTGTGTTTCATCGTCTATACGAAGGTCCCAGGGATACAGTAAACCTGAAGTGAAGCATCGGAATCTAAAACAGGACTCACAGGAGAGGTTCAAATCATCGAAAGTTAGAGTGTCAGTCCTCTTGTACTTAAGTCAGCATTGTGCCTTTTGTATTAAATTTGGATGCAATTTCTGTGTTTCATCGTCAATAAGAAGGTCCAAGGGATACAGTAAATCTGAAGTGAAGCATCGGAATCTAAAACTGAACTCACAGGAGAGGTTCAAATCATAGAGAGTGAGAGTGTCTGTCCTCTTGTACTTAAGTCTTCATTGTGCCTTTTGTATTAAATTCGGATGCAATTTCTGAGTTTCATCGTCAATAAGAAGGTCCAAGGGATACAGTAAAACCGAAGTGAAACATCGAAATCTAAAACTGGACTCACAGGAGAGGTTCAAATCATAGAGAGTTAAAGTGTCTGTCCACTAGTACTTAAGTCGGCATTGTGCCTTTTGTATTAAATTTGGATGCAATTTCTGTGTTCCATCCTCAGTAAGAAGGTCCAAGGGATACAGTATACCTGAAGTGAAGCATCGGAATCTAAAACTGGACTCACAGGAGAGGTTCAAATCATAGAAAGTTAGAGTGTCAGTCCTCTTGTACTTAAGTCGTCCTTGTGCCTTTTGAATTAAATTTGGATGCAATTTCTGTGTTTCATCGTCAATAAGAAGGTTTAAGGGATACAGTAAATCTGAAGTGAAGCATCGGAATCTAAAACTGGACTCACAGGAGAGGTTCAAATCATAGAGAGTGAGAGTGTCAGTCCTCTTGAACTTAAGTCGGCGTTGTGCCTTTTGTATTAAATTCGGATGCAATTTCTGTGTTTCATCGTCAATAAGAAGGTCCAAAGAATACAAGAAACCTGAAGTGAAGCATCGGAATCTAAGACTGGGATGACAGGAGAGGTTCAAATCATAGAGAGTTTTAGTGTCATTCCTCTTGTACTTAAGTCGGCATTGTGCCTTTTGTATTAAATTCGGATGCAATTTCTGTGTTTCATCGTCTATAGGAAGGTCCAAGGGATACAGTAAACCTGAAGTTAAGCATGGGAATCTTAAACTGGACTCACTGGAGTGGTTCAAATTATAGAATGTTAGAGTGTCAGTCCGCTTCAACTTAAGTCGGCATTGTGCCATTTGTATTAAATTTTGATGCAATTTCTGTGTTTCATCGTTAATAAGAAGGTCCAAGGGATACAGTAAACCTGAAGTGAAGCATCGGAATCTAAAACTGGACTCACAGGAGAAGTTCAAATCATAGAAAGTTAGAGTGTCAATCCTCTTGTACATAAGTCGGCATTGTGCCTTTTGTATTAAATTCGGATGCAACTTCTGTGTTTTATCGTCAATAAGAAGGTCCAAGGGATACAGTAAACCTGAATTGAAGTATCGGAATCTAAAACTGGACTCACAGGAGAGGTTCAAATCATAGAGAGTAGAGTGCCAGTCCCCTTGTTCTAAAGTCGGCATTGTGCCTTTTGTATAAAAATCGGATGCAAATTCTGTGTTTCATCGTCAATAAGAAGGTCCAAGGGATACAGTAAAACTGAAGTTTAGCATCGGAATCTTAAACTGGACTCACAGGAGAGGTTCAAATCATAGAAAGTTAGAGTGTCAATCAACTAGTACTTAAGTAGGCATTGTGCCTTTTGTATTAAATTTGGATGCAATTTCTGTGTTTCATCTTCAATAAGAAGGGTCAAGTGACACAGTTAACCTGAAGTGAAGCATCGGAATCTAAAACTGGACTCACAGGAGAGGTTCAAATCATAGAAAGTTGGAGTGTCAGTCATCTTGTACATAAGTCGCATTGTGCCTTTTGTGTTAAATTTGAATGCAATTTCTGTGTTTCATCGTCAATAAGAAGGTCTAAGGGATACAGTAAATCTGAAGTTAAGCATCGGAATTTAAAACTGGACTCACAGGAGAGGTTCAAATCATAGAGAGTGAGAGTGTCAGTCCTCTTGAACTTATGTCGGCATTGTGCCTATCGTATTAAATTCGGATGCAATTTCTGTGTTTCATCGCCAGTAAGAAGGTCCAAGGGATACAGTAAAGCTGAAGTGAAACATCGGAATCTAAAACCTTACTCACAGGAGAGGTTCAAATCATAGAATGTTAGAGTGTCAGTCCTCTTGTACTTAAGTCGGCATTGTGCCTTTAGAATTAAATTCGGATGCAATTTCAATGTTTCATCGTCGAGTGTCAGTCCTCTTTTACTTAAATCGGCATTGTGCCTTATGTAATAAATTCGGATGCATTTTCTGTGTTTCATCGTCAATAAGAAGGTCCAAGGGATACCGTAAACGTAAGTAAAGCATCGGAATCGAAAACTGGAAGGAGAGGTTCAAATCATAGAAAGTTTGAGTGTCAGTCCTCTTGTACTTAAGTCGGCATTGTACCTTTTGTATTAAATTCGGATGCAATTTCTGCGTTTCATTGTCAATAATAAGGTCCAAGTGACACAGTTAACCTGAAGTGAAGCATCGGAATCTAAAACTGGACTCACAGAAGAGTTTCAAATCATAGAAAGTTAGGGTGTCAGTCCTCTTGTACTTAAGTCGGCATTGTGCCTTTTGTATTAAATTCGGACTCAATTTCTGTGTTTCCTCGTCAATAAGAAGGTCCAAGGGATACAGTAAACCTGAAGTGAAGCATCGGAATCTAAAACTGGACTCACTGGAGAGGTTCAAATATAGAATGTTAGAGTGTCAGTCCTCTTGTACTTACGTCTGCATTGTGACTTTTGTATTAAATTCAGATGCAATTTCTGTGTTTCATCGTCAATAAGAAGGTCCAAGGGATACAGTAAACCTGAAGTGAAGCATCGGAATCTGAAACTTGACTCACAGGAGAGGTTCAAATCATAGTGAGTTAGAGTGTCAGTCCTCTTGTACTTAAGTCGGCATTGTGCTTTTTATATTAAATTTGGATGCAATTTCTGTGTTTCATCTTCAATAAGAAGATCCAAGGGATACAGTAAACCTGAATTGAAGCATCGTAATCTAAAACTGGACTCACAGGAGAGGTTCAAATCATCGAAAGTTAGAGTTTCAGTCCTCTTGTACTTAAGTCGGCATTGTGCATTTTGTATTAAATTTGGATGCAAATTCTGTGTTTCATCGTCGATACGAAGGTCCAAGGGATACAGTAAACCTGAAGTGAAGCATCGGAATCTAAAACTGGACTCACAGGAGAGGTTCAAATCATAGAGATTTAGAGTCAGTCCTCTTGTACTTAAGTCGGCATTGTGCTTTTGTATTAAATTCGGATGCAATTTCTGTGTTTCATCGTCAATAAGAAGGTCCAAGGGAAACAGTAAACCTGAAGTGAAGCATCGGAATCTAAAACTGGATTCACAGGAGAAGTTCCAATCATGGAAAGTTAGTGTGTCAGTCCTCTGGTTCTTAAGTCGGTATTGTGCCTTTTGCATTAAATCCGGATGCAATTTCTGTGTTTCATCGTCAATAAGAAGGTCTAAGGGATACAGTAAATCTGAAGTGAAGCATCGGAATCTAAAACTGGACTCACAGGAGAGGTTCAAATCATAGAGAGTGAGAGTGTCAGTCCTCTTGTACTTAAGTCGTCATTGTGCTTTTTGTATTAAATTCGGATGCCATTTCTGTGTTTCATCGTCAATAAGAAGGTTCAAGGGATACAGGAAACCTGAATTGAAGCATCGGAATCTAAAACTGGACTCACAGGAGTGATTCAAATCATAGAGAGTTAGAGTGTCAGTTCTCTTATTCTTAAGTCGGCATTGTGCCTTTTGTATTAAATTCGGATGCAATTTCTGTGTTTCATCGTCAATAAGAAGGTCTAAAGGATACAGTAAATCTGAAGCGAAGCATCGGAATCTAAAACTGGACTCACAGGAGAGGTTCAAATCATAGAAAGTTAGAGTGTCAGTCCTCTTCTACTTAAGTCGGCATTGTGCCTTTTGTATTAAATTAGGATGCAATTAATGTTTTTCATCTTCAATAAGAAAGTCCAAGGGACACAGTAAACCTGAAGTGAAGCATCGTAATCTAAAACTGGAATCAAAGGAGAGGTTCTAATCGAAGAAAGTTGGAGTGTCACTCCTCTTGTACTTAAGTCGGCATTGTGCCTTTTGTAATAAATTTGGATGCAATTTCTATTTTTCATCGTCAAGAAGAAGGTCTAAGGGATACAGTGAATCTGAAGTGAAGCATCGGAATCTAAAACTGGACTCACAGGAGAGGTTCAAATCAAAGAGAGTGAGAGTGTCAGTCCTCTTGAACTTAAGTCGGCATTGTGCCTTTTGTATTAAATTCGGATGCAATTTCTGTGTTTCATCGTCAATATGAAGGTCCAAGGGATACAGGAAACCTGAAGTGAAGCATCGGAATCTAAGACTGGACTCACAGGAGAGGTTCAAATCATAGAGAGTTGGAGTGTCAGTCCTCTTGTACTTAAGTCGGCATTGAGCCTTTTGTATTAAATTTGGATGCAATTTCTGTGTTTCATCGTCAATAAGAAGGTCCAAGGGAAACAGTAAACCTGAAGTGAAGCATCGGAATCTAAAACTGGATTCACAGGAGAAGTTCCAATCATGGAAAGTTAGTGTGTCAGTCCTCTGGTTCTTAAGTCGGCATTGTGCCTTTTGCATTAAATTCGGATGCAATTTCTGTGTTTCATCGTCAATAAGAAGGTCTAAGGGATACAGTAAATCTGAAGTGAAGCATCGGAATCTAAAACTGGACTCACAGGAGAGGTTCAAATCATAGAGAGTGAGAGTGTCAGTCCTCTTGTACTTAAGTCGTCATTGTGCCTTTTGTATTAAATTCGGATGCCATTTCTGTGTTTCATCGTCAATAAGAAGGTTCAAGGGATACAGGAAACCTGAATTGAAGAATCGGAATCTAAAACTGGACTCACAGGAGTGATTCAAATCATAGAGAGTTAGAGTGTCAGTTCTCTTATTCTTAAGTCGGCATTGTGCCTTTTGTATTAAATTCGGATGCAATTTCTGTGTTTCATCGTCAATAAGAAGGTCTAAAGGATACAGTAAATCTGAAGCGAAGCATCGGAATCTAAAACTGGACTCACAGGAGAGGTTCAAATCATAGAAAGTTAGAGTGTCAGTCCTCTTCTACTTAAGTCGGCATTGTGCCTTTTGTATTAAATTAGGATGCAATTAATGTTTTTCATCTTCAATAAGAAAGTCCAAGGGACACAGTAAACCTGAAGTGAAGCATCGTAATCTAAAACTGGAATCAAAGGAGAGGTTCAAATCGAAGAAAGTTGGAGTGTCACTCCTCTTGTACTTAAGTCGGCATTGTGCCTTTTGTAATAAATTTGGATGCAATTTCTATTTTTCATTGTCAAGAAGAAGGTCTAAGGGATACAGTGAATCTGAAGTGAAGCATCGGAATCTAAAACTGGACTCACAGGAGAGGTTCAAATCAAAGAGAGTGAGAGTGTCAGTCCTCTTGAACTTAAGTCGGCATTGTGCCTTTTGCATTAAATTCGGATGCAATTTCTGTGTTTCATCGTCAATAAGAAGGTCTAAGGGATACAGTAAATCTGAAGTGAAGCATCGGAATCTAAAACTGGACTCACAGGAGAGGTTCAAATCATAGAGAGTGAGAGTGTCAGTCCTCTTGTACTTAAGTCGTCATTGTGCCTTTTGTATTAAATTCGGATGCCATTTCTGTGTTTCATCGTCAATAAGAAGGTTCAAGGGATACAGGAAACCTGAATTGAAGCATCGGAATCTAAAACTGGACTCACAGGAGTGATTCAAATCATAGAGAGTTAGAGTGTCAGTTCTCTTATTCTTAAGTCGGCATTGTGCCTTTTGTATTAAATTCGGATGCAATTTCTGTGTTTCATCGTCAATAAGAAGGTCTAAAGGATACAGTAAATCTGAAGCGAAGCATCGGAATCTAAAACTGGACTCACAGGAGAGGTTCAAATCATAGAAAGTTAGAGTGTCAGTCCTCTTCTACTTAAGTCGGCATTGTGCCTTTTGTATTAAATTAGGATGCAATTAATGTTTTTCATCTTCAATAAGAAAGTCCAAGGGACACAGTAAACCTGAAGTGAAGCATCGTAATCTAAAACTGGAATCAAAGGAGAGGTTCAAATCGAAGAAAGTTGGAGTGTCACTCCTCTTGTACTTAAGTCGGCATTGTGCCTTTTGTAATAAATTTGGATGCAATTTCTATTTTTCATCGTCAAGAAGAAGGTCTAAGGGATACAGTGAATCTGAAGTGAAGCATCGGAATCTAAAACTGGACTCACAGGAGAGGTTCAAATCAAAGAGAGTGAGAGTGTCAGTCCTCTTGAACTTAAGTCGGCATTGTGCCTTTTGTATTAAATTCGGATGCAATTTCTGTGTTTCATCGTCAATATGAAGGTCCAAGGGATACAGGAAACCTGAAGTGAAGCATCGGAATCTAAGACTGGACTCAGAGGAGAGGTTCAAATCATAGAGAGTTGGAGTGTCAGTCCTCTTGTAATTAAGTCGGCATTGAGCCTTTTGTATTAAACTTGGATGCAATTTCTGTGTTTCATCTTCAATAAGAAGGTCCAAGGGATACAGTAAACCTGAAGTGAAGCATCGGAATCTAAAACTGGTCTCACAGGAGAGGATCAAAACATAGAGAGTTAGAGTGTCACTCCTCTTGTACTTAAGTCGGCATTGTGCCTTTTGTATTAAATTCGGATGTAATTTCTGTGTTTCATCGTCAATACGAAGGTCCAAGGGATACAGTAAACCTGAAGTGAAACATCGGAATCTAAAACTGGACTCACAGGAGAGGTTTAAATCATAGAGAGTGAGAGTGTAAGTCCTCTTGTACTTAAGTCGGCATTGTGCCTTTTGTATTAAATTTGGATGCAATTTCTGTGTTCCATCCTCAATAAGAAGGTCCAAGGGATACAGTAAACCTGAAGTGAAGCATCGGAATCGAAAACTGGACTCACAGGAGAGGTTCAAATCATAGAAAGTTAGAGTGTCAGTCCTCTTGTACTTAAGTCGGCATTGTGCCTTTTGTATTAAATTTGGATGCAATTTCTCTGTTTCATCGTCAATAAGAAGGTCTAAGGGATACAGTAAATCTGAAGTGAAGCATCGGAATCTAAAACTGGACTCACAGAAGAGGTTCAAATCATAGTAAGTAAGAGTGTCAATCCTCTTGTACTAAAACCGGCATTGTGCCTTTTGTATTAAATTCGGATGCAATTTCTGTGTTTCATCGTCAATAAGAAGGTCCAAGGGATACAGTACCCCTGAATTGAAGCATCGGAATCTAAAACTGGACTCACGATAGACGTTCAAATCATCGAAAGTTAGAGAGTCAGTCCTGTTGTACTTAAGTCGGCATTGTGCCTTTTGTATTAAATTTGGATGCAACTTCTGTGTTTCCTCTTCAATAAGAAGGTCTAAGGGTCACAGTAAACCTGAAGAGAAGCATCGGAATCTAAAACTGGACTCACAGGAGCGGTTCAAATCGTAGAGAGTTGGAGTGTCACTCCTCTTGTACTTAAGTCGGCATTTTGCATTTTGTATTAAATTTGGATTCAATTTCTGTGTTTCATCTTCAATAAAAAGGTCCAAGGGATACAGTAAACCTGAAGTGAAGCATCGGAATCGAAACTGGACTCACTGGAGTGGTTCAAATCATAGAGAATTAGAGTGTCACTCCTCTTGTACTTACATCGGCATTGTGCCTTTTGTATTAACTTCGGATGCAATTTCTGTGTTTCATCGTCAATAAGAAGGTCCAAGGGATACAGTAAACCTGAAGTGAAGCATCGGAATCAAAAACTGGACTCACAGGAGAGGTTCAAATCATAGAGAGTGAGAGTGTCAGTCCTCTTGTACTTAAGTCGGCATTGTGCCATTTGCATTAAATTTGGATGCAATTTCTGTGTTCCATCCTCAATAAGAAGGTCCAAGGGAAACAGTAAACCTGAAGTGAAGCATTGGAATCTTAAACTGGACTCACAGGAGTGGTTCAAATCTTAGAAAGTTAAAGTGTCAGTCCCCTTCTACTTAAGTCGGCATTGTGCCTTTTGTATTAAATTCGGATGCAATTTCTGTGTTTCATCGTCTATACGAAGGTCGCAGGGATACAGTAAACCTGAAGTGAAGCATCGGAATCTAAAACAGGACTCACAGGAGAGGTTCAAATCATCGAAAGTTAGAGTGTCAGTACTCTTGTACTTAAGTCAGCATTGTGCCTTTTGTATTAAATTTGGATGCAATTTCTGTGTTTCATCGTCAATAAGAAGGTCCAAGGGATACAGTAAATCTGAAGTGAAGCATCGGAATCTAAAACTGGACTCACAGGAGAGGTTCAAATCATAGAGAGCGAGAGTGTCTGTCCTCTTGTACTTAAGTCTTCATTGTGCCTTTTGTATTAAATTCGGATGCAATTTCTGAGTTTCATCGTCAATAAGAAGGTCCAAGGGATACAGTAAAACCGAAGTGAAACATCAAAATCTACAACTGGACTCACAGGAGAGGTTCAAATCATAGAGAGTTAAAGTGTCTGTCCACTAGTACTTAAGTCGGCATTGTGCCTTTTGTATTAAATTTGGATGCAATTTCTGTGTTCCATCCTCAATAAGAAGGTCCAAGGGATACAGTATACCTGAAGTGAAGCATCGGAATCTAAAACTGGACTCACAGGAGAGGTTCAAATCATAGAAAGTTAGAGTGTCAGTCCTCTTGTACTTAAGTCGTCCTTGTGCCTTTTGAATTAAATTTGGATGCAATATCTGTGTTTCATCGTCAATAAGAAGGTTTAAGGGATACAGTAAATCTGAAGTGAAGCATCGGAATCTAAAACTGGACTCACAGGAGAGGTTCAAATCATAGAGAGTGAGAGTGTCAGTCCTCTTGAACTTAAGTCGGCGTCGTGCCTTTTGTATTAAATTCGGATGCAATTTCTGTGTTTCATCGTCAGTAAGAAGGTCCAAAGAATACAAGAAACCTGAAGTGAAGCATCGGAATCTAAGACTGGGATGACAGGAGAGGTTCAAATCATAGAGAGTTTTAGTGTCATTCCTCTTGTACTTAAGTCGGCATTGTGCCTTTTGTATTAAATTCGGATGCAATTTCTGTGTTTCATCGTCTATAGGAAGGTCCAAGGGATACAGTAAACCTGAAGTTAAGCATGGGAATCTTAAACTGGACTCACTGGAGTGGTTCAAATTATAGAATGTTAGAGTGTCAGTCCGCTTCAACTTAAGTCGGCATTGTGCCATTTGTATTAAATTTTGATGCAATTTCTGTGTTTCATCGTTAATAAGAAGGTCCAAGGGATACAGTAAACCTGAAGTGAAGCATCGGAATCTAAAACTGGACTCACAGGACAAGTTCAAATCATAGAAAGTTAGAGTGTCAATCCTCTTGTACATAAGTCGGCATTGTGCCTTTTGTATTAAATTCGGATGCAATTTCTGTGTTTCATCGTCAATAAGAAGGTCCAAGGGATACAGTAAACCTGAATTGAAGTATCGGAATCTAAAACTGGACTCACAGGAGAGGTTCAAATCATAGAGAGTAGAGTGCCAGTCCCCTTGTTCTAAAGTCGGCATTGTGCATTTTGTATAAAAATCGGATGCAAATTCTGTGTTTCATCGTCAATAAGAAGGTCCAAGGGATACAGTAAAACTGAAGTTCAGCATCGGAATCTTAAACTGGACTAACAGGAGTGGTTCAAATTATAGAAAGTTAGAGTGTCAGTCCTCTTCTACTTAAGTCGGCATTGTGCCTTTTGTATTAAATTCGCTTGCTATTTCTGTGTTTCATCGTCAATAAGAAGGTCCAAGGGATACAGCAAACCTGAAGTGAAGCATCGGAATCTAAAACTGGACTCACAGGAGAGGTTCAAATCATAGAAAGTTAGAGTGTCAATCAACTAGTACTTAAGTAGGCATTGTGCCTTTTGTATTAAATTTGGATGCAATTTCTGTGTTTCATCTTCAATAAGATGGGTCAAGTGACACAGTTAACCTGAAGTGAAGCATCGGAATCTAAAACTGGACTCACAGGAGAGGTTCAAATCATAGAAAGTTGGAGTGTCAGTCATCTTGTACATAAGTCGCATTGTGCCTTTTGTGTTAAATTTGAATGCAATTTCTGTGTTTCATCGTCAATAAGAAGGTCTAAGGGATACAGTAAATCTGAAGTTAAGCATCGGAATTTAAAACTGGACTCACAGGAGAGGTTCAAATCATAGAGAGTGAGAGTGTCAGTCCTCTTGAACTTATGTCGGCATTGTGCCTATCGTATTAAATTCGGATGCAATTTCTGTGTTTCATCCCCTATAAGAAGGTCCAAGGGAAACAGTAAACCTGAAGTGAAGCATCGGAATCTTAATCTGGACTCACAGGAGTGGTTCAAATCATAGAAAGTTAGAGTGTCAGTCCTCTTCTACTTAAGTCGGCATTGTGCCTTTTGTACTAAATTCTGATGCTATTTATGTGTTTCATCGTCAATAAGAAGGTCCAAGGGATACAGTAAACTTGAAGTGAAGCATCGGAATCTAAAACTGGACTCACAGAAGAGGTTCAAATCATAGAGAGTTAGAGTGTCAGTCCTCTTGTACTTAAGTCGGCATTGTGCCTTTTGTATTAAATTAGGATGCAATTTCTGTGTTACCTCCTCAATAAGAAGGTCCAAGGGATACAGTACACCTGAATTGAAGTATCGGTATCTAAAACCGGGCTCACAGGAGAGGTTCAAATCATCGAAAGTTAGAGTGTCAGTCCTCTTGTACTTGAGTCGGCTTTGTGCCTTTTGTATTAAATTTGGATGCAATTTCTGTGTTTCATCATCAGTAGGAAAGTCCAAGATATACAGTAAACCTGATGTGAAGCATCGGAATCTAAAACTGTACTCACAGGAGAGGTTCAAATCATAGAAAGTTAGAGTGTGAGTCCTCTTGTACTTATGTCGGCATTGTGCCTTTTGTATTAAATTCGGATGCAATTCGTGTGTCTCATCGTCAATAAGGAGGTCCAAGGGATACAGGAAACCTGGAGTGAAGCATCGGAATTTAAAACTGGACTCAGAAGAGATGTTCAAATCATAGAAAGTTAGAGTGTCAGTCCTCTTATACTTAAGTCGGCATTGTGCCTTTTGTATTAAATTCGGATGCAATTTCTGTGTTTCATCGTCAATAAGAAGGTCCAAGGGATACATCATACCTGAAGTGAAGCATCGGAATCTAAAACTGGACTCACAGGAGAGGTTCAAATCATAGAGAGTTAGAATGTCAGTCCTCTTGTACTTAAGTCGGCATTGTGCCTTTTGTATTAAATTAGGATGCAATTTGTGTGTTACATCCTCAATAAGAAGGTCCAAGGGATACAGCAAACCTGAAGTGAAGCATCGGAATCTAAAACTGGACTCACAGGAGAGGTTCAAATCATAGAAAGTTAGAGTTTCAGTCCTCTTGTACTTAAGTCGGCATTGTGCCTTTTGTATTAAATTCGGATGCAATTTCTGTGTTTCATCGTCAATAAGAAGGTCCAAGGGATACAGGAAACCTGAAGTGAATTATCGGAATCTAATACTGGACTCACAAGAGAGGTTCAAATCATAGAGAGTTAGTGTGTCAGTCCTCTTGTACTTAATTCGGCATTGTGCCTTCGTATTAAATTCGGATTCAATTTCTGTGTTTCATCGTCAATAAGAAGGTCCAAGGGATACAGTAAACCTGAAGTGAAGCATCGGAATCTTAAACTGGACTCACAGGAATGGTTAAAATCATAGAAAGTTAGAGTGTCCGTCCTCTTGTACTTAAGTCGGCATTGTGCCTTTTGTATTAAATTCGGATGGAATTTCTGTTTTTCATCGTCAATAAGAAGGTCCAAGGGATACAGCAAACCTGAAGTGAAGCATCGGAATCTAAAACTTGACTCACAAGAGAGGTTCAAATCATAGAAAGTTAGAGTTTCAGTCCTCTTGTACTTATGTCGGCATTGTGCCTCTTGTATTAAATTCGGATGCAATTTCTGTGTTTCATCGTCAATAAGAAGGTCCAAGGGATACAGGAAACCTGAAGTGAACCATCGGAATCTAAAACTGGACTCACAGGAGAGGTTCAAATCATAGAGAGTTAGAGTGTCAGTCCTCTTGTACTTAAGTCGGCGTTGAGCATTTTGTATTAAATTAGGATGCAATTTCTGTGTTTCATCCTCAATAAGAAGGTCCAAGGGATACAGTAAACCTGAAGTGAAGCATCGGAATCTAAAACTGGACTCACAGGAGGGGTTCATATCATAGAGAGTCAGAGTGTCAGTCCTCTTGTACTTAAGTCGGCATTGTGCCTTTTGTATTAAATTCGGTAGCAATTTCTGAGTTTCATCGTCAATAAGAAAGTCCAAGGGATACAGGAAACCTGAAGTGAAGCATCGGAATCTAAAACTGGACTCACAGGAGAGGTTCAAATCATAGAGAGTTAGAGTGTCAGTCCTCTTGTAGTTAAGTCTGTATTGTGACTTTTGTATTGAATTCGGATGTAATTTCTGTGTTTCATCATCAATGGGAAAGTCCAAGGGATACAGTAAACCTGATGTGAAGCATCGGACTCTAAAACTGGACTCACAGGAGAGGATCAAGTCATAGAAAGTTAGAGAGTCAGTCCTCTTGTACTTAAGTCGGCATTGGGCCTTTTGTATTAAATTTGGATGCAATTTCTGTGTTTCTTCTTCAATAAGAAGGTCCAAGGGATACAGTAAACCTGAAGTGATGCATCGGAATCTAAAACTGGACTCACAGGAGAGGTTCAAGTAATAGAAAGTTAGAGTGTCAGACCTCTTGTACTTAAGTCGGCATTGTGCATTTTCTATTAAATTTGGATGCAATTTCTGTGTTTCATCGTCAGTAAGAAGGTCTAAGGGATTCAGTAATCTTTCAGTGAAGCATCGGAATCTAAAACTGGACTCACAGGAGAGGTTCAAATCATAGAAAGTTAGTATCAGTCCTCTCGTACTGAAGTCGGCATAGTGCCTTTTGTATTAAATTTGGATGCAATTTCTGTATTTCATCGTCAATAAGAGGGTCCAAGGTATACAGTAAACCTGAAGTGATGCATCGGAATCTAAGACTGGACTCACAGGAGACGTTCAAATCATAGAAAATTGGAGTGTCAGTCCTCTAGTAGTTAAGTCGGCATTGTGCCTTTTGTACTAAATTCGGATGCAATTTCTGTGTTACATCGTCAACAAGAAGGTCCAAGGAATACAGTAAACCTAAAGTGAAGCATCGGAATCTAAAACTGGACTCACAGCAGAGATTCAAATCATAGAAAGTTACAGTGTCAGTCCTCTTGTACTTACATCGGCATTGTGCCTTTTGCATTAAGTTCGGATGCAATTTCTGTGTTTCATCGTTAATAAGAAAGTCCAGGGGATACAGTAAACCTGAAGTGAAGCATCGGAATCTAAAACTGGACTCAAAGGAGAGGTTCAAATCATAGAAAGTTAGGGTGTCAGTCCTCTTGTACTTAAGCCGGCATTGTGCCTTTTGTATTATATTTGGATGCAATTTCTGTGTTTCATCGTCAATAAGACGGTCCAAGGGATACAGTACACCTGAAGTGAAGCATCGGAATCTAAAACTGGACTCACAGGAGAGGTTCAAAACATAGAAAGTTAGAGTGACAGTCCTCTTGTACTTAAAGCGACATTTTGCTTTTTGTATTATATTCGGATGCATTTTCTGTGTTTCATCGTCAATACGAATGACCAAGGGATACAGTAAATCTGAAGTGAAGCATCGGAATCTAAAACTGGACTCACAGGGGAGGTTCAAATCATACAAAGTTAGAGTGTCAGTCCACTTGTACTTAAGACGGCATTGTGCCTTTTGTATTAAATTCGTGTGCAATATCTGTGTTTCATCGTCAATAAGAAGGCCCAATGGATACAGTATACCTGAAGTCAAGCATCGGAATCTAAAACTAGACTCACAGGAGACGTTCAAATCATAGAAAATTAGAGTGTCAGTCCTCTTGTACTTAAGTCGGCATTGTGCCTTTAGTATTAAATTCGGATGGAATTTCTGTTTTTCATCGTCAATAAGAAGGTCCAAGGGATACAGCAAACCTGAAGTGAAGCATCGGAATCTAAAACTGGACCCACAGCAGAGGTTCAAATCATAGAAACTTAGAGTGTCAGTCCTCTTGTACTTAAGTCGGCAATGTGCCTTTTGAATTTAATTCCGATGCAATTTCTGTGCTTCATCGTCAATAAGAAGGTCCAAGGGATGCTGTAAACCTGAAGTGAAGCATCGGAATCTAAATCTGGACTCACGGGAGAGGTTCAAATCATAGAAACTTAGAGTGTCAGTCCTCTTGTACTTAAGTCGGCATTGTGCCTTTTATATTAAATTCGGATACAATTTCTGTGTTTCATCGTCAATACGAAGGTCCAATGGATACAGTAAACCTGAAGTGAAGCATCGGAATCTGAAGCTGGAGTCACAGGAGAGTTTCAAATCATAGAAAATTAGAGTGTCAGTCCTCTTGTACTTAAGTCAGCATTGGGCTTTTTGTATTAAATTCGGATGCAATTTCTGTGTTTCATCGTCAATAAGAAGGTCCAAGGGATACAGTAAACCTGAAGTGATGCATTGGAATCTAAAACTGGACTCACAGGAGAGGTACAAGTCATAGAATGTTAGAGTGTCAGTCCTCTTGTACTTAAGTCGGCATTGTGCCTATTGTATTACATTCGGATGCAATTTCTGTGTTTCATCGTTAATAAGAAAGTCCAAGGGATACAGTAAACCTGAAGTGAAGCATCGGAATCTAAAACTGGACTCACAGGTGAGGTTGAAATCATAGAGAGTTAGAGTGTCAGTCCTGTTGTTTTTAAGTCGGCATTGTGCCTTTTGAATTTAATTCCGATGAAATTTCTGTGCTTTATCGTCATTAAGATGGTCCAAAGGGATACAGTAAACCTGAAGTGAAGCATCGGAATCTAAAACTGGACTCACAGGAGAGGTTCAAATCATAGAAAATTAGAGTGTCAGTCCTCTTGTACTTAAGTCGGCATTGTGCCTTTTGTATTAAATTCGTATGCAATTTCTGTGTTCCATCGTCTATAAGAAGATCCAAGGGATACAGTAGACCTGATGTGAAGCATCGGAGTCAAAAACTGGACTCACAGGAGAGGATCTAGTCATAGAAAGTTAGAGAGTCAGTCCTCTTGTGCTTAAGTCGGCATTGTGCCTTTTGTATTACATTTGGATGCAATTTATGTGTTTCATCTTCAATAAGAATGTCCAAGGGATACAGTAAACCTGAAGTGATGCATTGGAATCTAAAACTGGACTCACAGGAGAGGTACAAGTCATAGAATGTTAGAGTGTCAGTCCTCTTGTACTTAAGTCGGCATTGTGCCTTTTGTATTAAATTTGGATGCAATTTCTGCGTTTCATCGTCAGTAAGAAGGTCTAAGGGATACAGTAAACCTTAAGTGAAGCATCAGAATCCAAAACTGGACTCACAGGAGAGGTTCATATCATAGAAAGTTAGAGTGTCAGTCCTCTTGTACTTAAGTCGGCATAGTGCCTTTTGTATTAAATTCGGATGCAATTTCTGTATTTCATCGTCAATAAGAGTGTCCAAGGTATACAGTAAACCTGAAGTGATGCATCGGAATCTAAGACTGGATTCACAGGAGAGGTTCAAATCATAGATAGTTAGAGTGTCAGTCCTCTTGTAGTTAAGTCGGCATTGTGCCTTTTGTATTAAATTCGGATGCAATTTCTGTGTTTCATCGTCAACAAGAAGGTCCAAGGTATACAGTAATCCTGAAGTGAAGCATCGGAATCTAAAACTGGAGTCACAGCAGACATTCAAATCATAGAAAGTTACAGTGTCAGTCCTCTTGTACTTATGTCGGCATTGTGCCTTTTGCATTAAATTCGGATGCAATTTCTGTGTTTCATCGTTAATAAGAAAGTCCAAGGGATACAGTAAACCTGAAGTGAAGCATCGGAATCTAAAACTGGACTCAAAGGAGAGGTTCAAATCATAGAAAGTTAGAGTGTCAGTCCTCTTGTACTTAAGTCGGCATTGTGCCTCTTGTATTGAATTCGGATGCAATTTCCGTGTTTCATCGTCAATAAGAAGGTCCAATTGATACAGCAAACCTGAAGTAAAGCATCGGAATCTAAAACTGGACTCACACGAGAGGTTCAAATCATAGAAAGTTAGGGTGTCAGTCCTCTTGTACCTAAGCTGGCATTGTGCCTTTTGTATTATATTCGGATGCAATTTCTGTGTTTCATCGTCAATAAGAGTGTCCAAGGGATACAGTAAATCTGAAGTGAAGCATCGTAATCTAAAACTGGACTCACAGGAGAGGTTCAAATCATAGAAAGTTGGAGTGTCAGTCCTCTTGTACTTAAGTCGGCATTGTGCTTTTTCAATTTAATTCCGATGCAATTTCTGTGCTTCATCGTCAATAAGAAGGTCCAAGGGATGCTGTAAACCTGAAGTGAAGCATCGGAACCTAAATCTGACTCACGGGAGAGGTTCAAATCATAGAAACTTAGAGTGTCAGTCCGCTTGTACTTATGTCGGCTTTGTGCCTTTTATATTAAATTCGGATGCAATTTCTGTGTTTCACCGTCAAAAAGAAGGCCCATGGTATACTGTAAACCTGAAGTGAAGCATCGGGATGTAAGACTGGACTCACAGGAGAGGTTCAAATCATAGAAAGTTAGAGTGTCAGTCGTCTTGTACTTAAGTCGGCATTGTGCCTTTTGTATATAATTCTGATATGATTTCTGTGTTCCATGATCAATAAGAATGTCCAAGGGATACAGTAAACCTGAAGTGAAGGATCGGAATCTAAAACTGGACTCACAGCAGAGATTCAAATCATAGAAAGTTAGAGTGTCTGTCCTCTTGTACTTAAGTCGGCATTGTGCCTTTAGTATTAAATTCGGATGCAATTTCAGTGTTTCATCGTCGAGTGTCAGTCCTCTTGTACTTAAGTCGGCATTGTGCCTTTTGTACTAAATTCGGATGCAATTTCTGTGTTACATCGTCAACAAGAAGGTCCAAGGAATACAGTAAACCTAAAGTGAAGCATCGGAATCTAAAACTGGACTCACAGCAGAGATTCAAATCAAAGAAAGTTACAGTGTCAGTCCTCTTGTACTTATATCGGCATTGTGCCTTTTGCATTAAGTTCGGATGCAATTTCTGTGTTTCATCGTTAATAAGAAAGTCCAGGGGATACAGTAAACCTGAAGTGAAGCATCGGAATCTAAAACTGGACTAAAAGGAGAGGTTCAAAACATAGAAAGTTAGAGTGACAGTCCTCTTGTACTTAAAGCGACATTTTGCTTTTTGTATTATATTCGGATGCATTTTCTGTGTTTCATCGTCAATACGAATGACCAAGGGATACAGTAAATCTGAAGTGAAGCATCGGAATCTAAAACTGGACTCACAGGGGAGGTTCAAATCATACAAAGTTAGAGTGTCAGTCCACTTGTACTTAAGACGGCATTGTGCCTTTTGTATTAAATTCGTGTGCAATATCTGTGTTTCATCGTCAATAAGAAGGCCCAATGGATACAGTATACCTGAAGTCAAGCATCGGAATCTAAAACTAGACTCACAGGAGACGTTCAAATCATAGAAAATTAGAGTGTCAGTCCTCTTGTACTTAAGTCGGCATTGTGCCTTTAGTATTAAATTCGGATGGAATTTCTGTTTTTCATCGTCAATAAGAAGGTCCAAGGGATACAGCAAACCTAAAGTGAAGCATCGGAATGTAAAACTGGACCCACAGGAGAGGTTCAAATCATAGAAACTTAGAGTGTCAGTCCTCTTGTACTTAAGTCGGCAATGTGCCTTTTGAATTTAATTCCGATGCAATTTCTGTGCTTCATCGTCAATAAGAAGGTCCAAGGGATGCTGTAAACCTGAAGTGAAGCATCGGAATCTAAATCTGGACTCACGGGAAAGGTTCAAATCATAGAAACTTAGAGTGTCA
Organism: Schistocerca americana; assembly: GCF_021461395.2. Taxonomy (NCBI): domain Eukaryota; kingdom Metazoa; phylum Arthropoda; class Insecta; order Orthoptera; family Acrididae; genus Schistocerca; species Schistocerca americana. The sequence continues at coordinate 546,160,973 of NC_060124.1, read as the reverse complement.
GTCCTCTTGTACTTAAGTCGGCATTGTGCCTTTTATATTAAATTCGGATACAATTTCTGTGTTTCATCGTCAATACGAAGGTCCAATGGATACAGTAAACCTGAAGTGAAGCATCGGAATCTGAAGCTGGAGTCACAGGAGAGTTTCAAATCATAGAAAATTAGAGTGTCAGTCCTCTTGTACTTAAGTCAGCATTGGGCTTTTTGTATTAAATTCGGATGCAATTTCTGTGTTTCACCGTCAATAAGAAGGTCCAAGGGATACAGTAAACCTGAAGTGAAGCATCGGAATCTAAAACTGCACCCACAGGAGAGGTTCAAATCATAGAAAGTTAGAGTGTCAGTCCTCTTGTACTTAAGTCGGCATTGTGCCTTTTGAATTTAATCCCGAAGCAATTTCTGTGCTTCATCGTCAATACGAATGTCCAAGGGATACAGTAAACCTGAAGTGAAACATCGGAATCTAAAACTGGAATCACAGGAGTGGTTCAAATCATAGAGAGTTAGAGTGTCAGTCCTCTTGTACTTAAGTCGGCATTGTGCCTATTGTATTACATTCGGATGCAATTTCTGTGTTTCATCGTTAATAAGAAAGTCCAAGGGATACAGTAAACCTGAAGTGAAGCATCGGAATCTAAAACTGGACTCACAGGTGAGGTTGAAATCATAGAGAGTTAGAGTGTCAGTCCTCTTGTTTTTAAGTCGGCATTGTGCCTTTTGAATTTAATTCCGATGAAATTTCTGTGCTTCATCGTCATTAAGATGGTCCAAGGGATACAGTAAACCTGAAGTGAAGCATCGGAATCTAAAACTGGACTCACAGGAGAGGTTCAAATCATAGAAAATTAGAGTGTCAGTCCTCTTGTACTTAAGTCGGCATTGTGCCTTTTGTATTAAATTCGGATGCAATTTCTGTGTTCCATCGTCTATAAGAAGATCCAAGGGATACAGTAGACCTGATGTGAAGCATCGGAGTCAAAAACTGGACTCACAGGAGAGGATCTAGTCATAGAAAGTTAGAGAGTCAGTCCTCTTGTGCTTAAGTCGGCATTGTGCCTTTTGTATTACATTTGGATGCAATTTATGTGATTCATCTTCAATAAGAATGTCCAAGGGATACAGTAAACCTGAAGTGATGCATTGGAATCTAAAACTGGACTCACAGGAGAGGTACAAGTCATAGAATGTTAGAGTGTCAGTCCTCTTGTACTTAAGTCGTCATTGTGCCTTTTGTATTAAATTTGGATGCAATTTCTGCGTTTCATCGTCAGTAAGAAGGTCTAAGGGATACAGTAAACCTTAAGTGAAGCATCAGAATCCAAAACTGGACTCACAGGAGAGGTTCATATCATAGAAAGTTAGAGTGTCAGTCCTCTTGTACTTAAGTCGGCATAGTGCCTTTTGTATTAAATTCGGATGCAATTTCTGTATTTCATCGTCAATAAGAGTGTCCAAGGTATACAGTAAACCTGAAGTGATGCATCGGAATCTAAGACTGGATTCACAGGAGAGGTTCAAATCATAGATAGTTAGAGTGTCAGTCCTCTTGTAGTTAAGTCGGCATTGTGCCTTTTGTATTAAATTCGGATGCAATTTCTGTGTTTCATCGTCAACAAGAAGGTCCAAGGTATACAGTAATCCTGAAGTGAAGCATCGGAATCTAAAACTGGAGTCACAGCAGACATTCAAATCATAGAAAGTTACAGTGTCAGTCCTCTTGTACTTATGTCGGCATTGTGCCTTTTGCATTAAATTCGGATGCAATATCTGTGTTTCATCGTTAATAAGAAAGTCCAAGGGATACAGTAAACCTGAAGTGAAGCATCGGAATCTAAAACTGGACTCACAGGTGAGGTTGAAATCATAGAGAGTTAGAGTGTCAGTCCTCTTGTTTTTAAGTCGGCATTGTGCCTTTTGAATTTAATTCCGATGAAATTTCTGTGCTTCATCGTCATTAAGATGGTCCAAGGGATACAGTAAACCTGAAGTGAAGCATCGGAATCTAAAACTGGACTCACAGGAGAGGTTCAAATCATAGAAAATTAGAGTGTCAGTCCTCTTGTACTTAAGTCGGCATTGTGCCTTTTGTATTAAATTCGGATGCAATTTCTGTGTTCCATCGTCTATAAGAAGATCCAAGGGATACAGTAGACCTGATGTGAAGCATCGGAGTCAAAAACTGGACTCACAGGAGAGGATCTAGTCATAGAAAGTTAGAGAGTCAGTCCTCTTGTGCTTAAGTCGGCATTGTGCCTTTTGTATTACATTTGGATGCAATTTATGTGATTCATCTTCAATAAGAATGTCCAAGGGATACAGTAAACCTGAAGTGATGCATTGGAATCTAAAACTGGACTCACAGGAGAGGTACAAGTCATAGAATGTTAGAGTGTCAGTCCTCTTGTACTTAAGTCGGCATTGTGCCTTTTGTATTAAATTTGGATGCAATTTCTGCGTTTCATCGTCAGTAAGAAGGTCTAAGGGATACAGTAAACCTTAAGTGAAGCATCAGAATCCAAAACTGGACTCACAGGAGAGGTTCATATCATAGAAAGTTAGAGTGTCAGTCCTCTTGTACTTAAGTCGGCATAGTGCCTTTTGTATTAAATTCGGATGCAATTTCTGTATTTCATCGTCAATAAGAGTGTCCAAGGTATACAGTAAACCTGAAGTGATGCATCGGAATCTAAGACTGGATTCACAGGAGAGGTTCAAATCATAGATAGTTAGAGTGTCAGTCCTCTTGTAGTTAAGTCGGCATTGTGCCTTTTGTATTAAATTCGGATGCAATTTCTGTGTTTCATCGTCAACAAGAAGGTCCAAGGTATACAGTAATCCTGAAGTGAAGCATCGGAATCTAAAACTGGAGTCACAGCAGACATTCAAATCATAGAAAGTTACAGTGTCAGTCCTCTTTTACTTATGTCGGCATTGTGCCTTTTGCATTAAATTCGGATGCAATTTCTGTGTTTCATCGTTAATAAGAAAGTCCAAGGGATACAGTAAACCTGAAGTGAAGCATCGGAATCTAAAACTGGACCTTAAAGGAGAGGTTCAAATCATAGAAAGTTAGAGTGTCAGTCCTCTTGTACTTAAGTCGGCATTGTGCCTCTTGTATTGAATTCGGATGCAATTTCCGTGTTTCATCGTCAATAAGAAGGTCCAATTGATACAGCAAACCTGAAGTAAAGCATCGGAATCTAAAACTGGACTCACACGAGAGGTTCAAATCATAGAAAGTTAGGGTGTCAGTCCTCTTGTACCTAAGCTGGCATTGTGCCTTTTGTATTATATTCGGATGCAATTTCTGTGTTTCATCGTCAACAAGAAGGTCCAAGGTATACAGTAATCCTGAAGTGAAGCATCGGAATCTAAAACTGGAGTCACAGCAGACATTCAAATCATAGAAAGTTACAGTGTCAGTCCTCTTGTACTTATGTCGGCATTGTGCCTTTTGCATTAAATTCGGATGCAATTTCTGTGTTTCATCGTTAATAAGAAAGTCCAAGGGATACAGTAAACCTGAAGTGAAGCATCGGAATCTAAAACTGGACTCAAAGGAGAGGTTCAAATCATAGAAAGTTAGAGTGTCAGTCCTCTTGTACTTAAGTCGGCATTGTGCCTCTTGTATTGAATTCGGATGCAATTTCCGTGTTTCATCGTCAATAAGAAGGTCCAATTGATACAGCAAACCTGAAGTAAAGCATCGGAATCTAAAACTGGACTCACACGAGAGGTTCAAATCATAGAAAGTTAGGGTGTCAGTCCTCTTGTACCTAAGCTGGCATTGTGCCTTTTGTATTATATTCGGATGCAATTTCTGTGTTTCATCGTCAATAAGAGTGTCCAAGGGATACAGTAAATCTGAAGTGAAGCATCGTAATCTAAAACTGGACTCACAGGAGAGGTTCAAATCATAGAAAGTTGGAGTGTCAGTCCTCTTGTACTTAAGTCGGCATTGTGATTTTTCAATTTAATTCCGATGCAATTTCTGTGCTTCATCGTCAATAAGAAGGTCCAAGGGATGCTGTAAACCAGAAGTGAAGCATCGGAATCTAAATCTGACTCACGGGAGAGGTTCAAATCATAGAAACTTAGAGTGTCAGTCCTCTTGTACTTATGTCGGCTTTGTGCCTTTTATATTAAATTCGGATGCAATTTCTGTGTTTCATCGTCAATAAGAAGGCCCATGGTATACTGTAAACCTGAAGTGAATCATCGGGATGTAAGACTGGACTCACAGGAGAGGTTCAAATCATAGAAAGTTAGAGTGTCAGTCGTATTGTACTTAAGTCGGCATTGTGCCTTTTGTATATAATTCTGATATGATTTCTGTGTTCCATGATCAATAAGAATGTCCAAGGGATACAGTAAACCTGAAGTGAAGGATCGGAATCTAAAACTGGACTCACAGCAGAGATTCAAATCATAGAAAGTTAGAGTGTCTGTCCTCTTGTACTTAAGTCGGCATTGTGCCTTTAGTATTAAATTCGGATGCAATTTCAGTGTTTCATCGTCGAGTGTCAGTCCTCTTGTACTTAAGTCGGCATTGTGCCTTTTGTACTAAATTCGGATGCAATTTCTGTGTTACATCGTCAACAAGAAGGTCCAAGGAATACAGTAAACCTAAAGTGAAGCATCGGAATCTAAAACTGGACTCACAGCAGAGATTCAAATCATAGGAAGTTACAGTGTCAGTCCTCTTGTACTTATATCGGCATTGTGCCTTTTGCATTAAGTTCGGATGCAATTTCTGTGTTTCATCGTTAATAAGAAAGTCCAGGGGATACAGTAAACCTGAAGTGAAGCATCGGAATCTAAAACTGGACTCAAAGGAGAGGTTCAAATCATAGAAAGTTAGGGTGTCAGTCCTCTTGTACTTAAGCCGGCATTGTGCCTTTTGTATTATATTTGGATGCAATTTCTGTGTTTCATCGTCAATAAGAAGGTCCAAGGGATACAGTACACCTGAAGTGAAGCATCGGAATCTAAAACTGGACTCACAGGAGAGGTTCAAAACATAGAAAGTTAGAGTGACAGTCCTCTTGTACTTAAAGCAACATTTTGCTTTTTGTATTATATTCGGATGCATTTTCTGTGTTTCATCGTCAATACGAATGACCAAGGGATACAGTAAATCTGAAGTGAAGCATCGGAATCTAAAACTGGACTCACAGGGGAGGTTCAAATCATACAAAGTTAGAGTGTCAGTCCACTTGTACTTAAGACGGCATTGTGCCTTTTGTATTAAATTCGTGTGCAATATCTGTGTTTCATCGTCAATAAGAAGGCCCAATGGATACAGTATACCTGAAGTCAAGCATCGGAATCTAAAACTAGACTCACAGGAGACGTTCAAATCATAGAAAATTAGAGTGTCAGTCCTCTTGTACTTAAGTCGGCATTGTGCCTTTAGTATTAAATTCGGATGGAATTTCTGTTTTTCATCGTCAATAAGAAGGTCCAAGGGATACAGCAAACCTGATGTGAAGCATCGGAATCTAAAACTGGACCCACAGGAGAGGTTCAAATCATAGAAACTTAGAGTGTCAGTCCTCTTGTACTTAAGTCGGCAATGTGCCTTTTGAATTTAATTCCGATGCAATTTCTGTGCTTCATCGTCAATAAGAAGGTCCAAGGGATGCTGTAAACCTGAAGTGAAGCATCGGAATCTAAATCTGGACTCACGGGAAAGGTTCAAATCATAGAAACTTAGAGTGTCAGTCCTCTTGTACTTAAGTCGGCATTGTGCCTTTTATATTAAATTCGGATACAATTTCTGTGTTTCATCGTCAATACGAAGGTCCAATGGATACAGTAAACCTGAAGTGAAGCATCGGAATCTGAAGCTGGAGTCACAGGAGAGTTTCAAATCATAGAAAATTAGAGTGTCAGTCCTCTTGTACTTAAGTCAGCATTGGGATTTTTGTATTAAATTCGGATGCAATTTCTGTGTTTCATCGTCAATAAGAAGGTCCAAGGGATACAGTAAACCTGAAGTGAAGCATCGGAATCTAAAACTGGACTCACAGGTGAGGTTGAAATCATAGAGAGTTAGAGTGTCAGTCCTCTTCTTTTTAAGTCGGCATTGTGCCTTTTGAATTTAATTCCGATGAAATTTCTGTGCTTCGTCGTCATTAAGATGGTCCAAGGGATACAGTAAACCTGAAGTGAAGCATCGGAATCTAAAACTGGACTCACAGGAGAGGTTCAAATCATAGAAAATTAGAGTGTCAGTCCTCTTGTACTTAAGTCGGCATTGTGACTTTTGTATTAAATTCGGATGCAATTTCTGTGTTCCATCGTCTATAAGAAGATCCAAGGGATACAGTAGACCTGATGTGAAGCATCGGAGTCAAAAACTGGACTCACAGGAGAGGATCTAGTCATAGAAAGTTAGAGAGTCAGTCCTCTTGTGCTTAAGTCGGCATTGTGCCTTTTGTATTACATTTGGATGCAATTTATGTGATTCATCTTCAATAAGAATGTCCAAGGGATACAGTAAACCTGAAGTGATGCATTGGAATCTAAAACTGGACTCACAGGAGAGGTACAAGTCATAGAATGTTAGAGTGTCAGTCCTCTTGTACTTAAGTCGGCATTGTGCCTTTTGTATTAAATTTGGATGCAATTTCTGCGTTTCATCGTCAGTAAGAAGGTCTAAGGGATACAATAAACCTTAAGTGAAGCATCAGAATCCAAAACTGGACTCACAGGAGAGGTTCATATCATAGAAAGTTAGAGTGTCAGTCCTCTTGTACTTAAGTCGGCATAGTGCCTTTTGTATTAAATTCGGATGCAATATCTGTATTTCATCGTCAATAAGAGTGTCCAAGGTATACAGTAAACCTGAAGTGATGCATCGGAATCTAAAACTGGACTCACAGGAGAGGTTCAAATCATAGAAACTTAGAGTGTCAGTCCTCTTGTACTTATGTCGGCTTTGTGCCTTTTATATTAAATTCGGATGCAATTTCTGTGTTTCATCGTCAATAAGAAGGCCCATGGTATATTGTAAACCTGAAGTGAAGCATCGGGATGTAAGACTGGACTCACTGGAGAGGTTCAAATCATAGAAAGTTAGAGTGTCAGTCGTCTTGTACTTAAGTCGGCATTGTGCCTTTTGTATATAATTCTGATATGATTTCTGTGTTCCATGATCAATAAGAATGTCCAAGGGATACAGTAAACCTGAAGTGAAGGATCGGAATCTAAAACTGGACTCACAGCAGAGATTCAAATCATAGAAAGTTAGAGTGTCTGTCCTCTTGTACTTAAGTCGGCATTGTGCCTTTAGTATTAAATTCGGATGCAATTTCAGTGTTTCATCGTCGAGTGTCAGTCCTCTTGTACTTAAGTCGGCATTGTGCCTTTTGAAATAAATTCGGATGCAATTTCTGTGTTTCATCGTCAATAAGAAGGTCCAAGGGATACAGTAAACGTAAGTGAAGCATCGGAATCGAAAACTGGACGCAGAGGAGAGATTCAAATCATAGAAAGTTAGAGTGTCATTCCTCTTGTACTTTAGTCGGCATTGTGCCTTTTGTATTAAATTCAGATGCAATTTTTGTGTTACATCGTCAATAAGAAGGTCCAAGGGATGCTGTAAACCTGAAGTGAAGCATCGGAATCTAAAACTGGACTCACAGCAGAGGTTCAAATCATAGAGATTTAGAGTGTCAGTCCTCTGTTAGTTAAGTCAGCATTTTGCTTTTTGTATTAAATTCGGATGCCATTTCTGTGTTTCATCGTCAATAAGAAGGTCCAAGGGATACAGTAAACCTGAAGTAAAGCATGGGAATCTAAAACTGGACTCACAGGAGAGGATCAAATCATAGAGGGTTAGAGTGTCAGTCCTCTTGTACTTAAGTCGGCATTGTGCCTTTTGAATTTAATTCCGATGCAATTTCTGTGCATCATCGTCAATACGAATGTCCAAGAGATACAGTAAACCTGAAGTGAAGCATCGGAATCCAAAACTGGAATAACAGGAGTGGTTCAACTCATAGACAGTTAGAGTGTCAGTCCTCTTGTCCTTAAGTCGGCATTGTGCCTATTGGATTACATTCGGATGCAATTTCTGTGTTTCATCGTTAATAAGAAAGATCAACGGTTACAGTAAACCTGAAGTGAAGCATCGGAATCTAAAACTGGACTCACAGGTGAGGTTCAAATCATAGAGAGTTAGAGTGTCAGTCCTCTTGTTTTTAAGTCGGCATTGTGCCTTTCGAATTTAATTCCGATGAAATTTCTGTGCTTCATCGTCATTAAGATGGTCCAAGGGATACAGTATACTTGAAGTGAAGCATCGGAATCTAATACTGGACTCACAGGAGAGGTTCAAATCATACAAAGTTAGAGTGTCAGTCCTCTTGTACTAAAGTCGGCATAGTGCCTTTTGTATTAAATTCGGATGCAATTTCTGTATTTCATCGTCAATAAGAAGGTCCAAGGGATACAGTAATCCTGAAGTGAATCATCGGAATCTAAAACTGGACTCACAGCGGAGATTCAAATAATAGAAAGTTACAGTGTCAGTCCTCTTGTACTTATATCGGCATTGTGCCTTTTGCATTAAATTCGGATGCAATTTCTGAGTTTCATCGTTTATAAGAAAGTCCAAGGGATACAGTAAACCTGAAGTGAAGCATCGGTATCTAAAACTGGACTCAAAGGAGAGGTTCAAATCATAGAAAGTTAGAGTGTCAGTCCTCTTGTACTTAAGTCGGCATTGTGCCTTTTGTATTAAATTATGATGCAGTTTCCGTGTTTCATCGTCAATAAGAAGGTCCAACGGATACAGTAAACCTGAAGTAAAGCATTGGAATCTAAAACTGGACTCACTCGAGAGGTTCAAATCATAGAAAGTTAGGGTGTCTGTCCTCTTGTACTTAAGCCGGCATTGTGCCTTTTGTATTATATTCGGATGCAATTTCTGTGTTTCATCGTTAATAAAAACGTCCAAGGGATACAGTAAACCTGAAGTGAAGCATCGAAATCTAAAACTGGACTCACAGGAGAGGCTCAAATCATAGAAAGTTAGAGTGTCAGGCATCTTGTACTTAAGTCAGCTTTGTGCTTTTGTATTAAATTCGGATGCAATTTCTGTGTTTCATCGTCAATAAGAGTGTCCAAGGGATATAGCAAACCAGAAGTGAAGCATCGGAATCTAAAACTGGACTCACAGGGGAGGTTCAAATCATAGAAAGTTAGAGTGTCAGTCCTCTTGTACTTAAGTCGGCATTGTGCCTTTTGTATTAAATTCGTGTGCAATATCTGTGTTTCATCGTCACTACGAAGGTCCAATGGATACAGTAAACCTGAAGTGAAGCATCGGAATCTGAAATTGGACGCACAGGAGAGGTTCAAATCATAAAAAATTAGATTGTCAGTCCTCTTGTACTTAAGTCGGCATTGTGCCTTTTGTATTAAATTCGGATGGAATTTCTGTTTTTCATCGTCAATAAGAAGGTCCAAGGGATACAGCAAACCTGAAGTGAAGCATCGGAATCTAAAACTGGACTCACAGGAGAGGTCCAAATCATAGAAAGTTAGAGTGTCAGTCCTCTTGTACTTAAGTCGGCATTGTGCCTTTTGAATTTAATTCCGATGCAATTTCTGTGCTTCTTCGTCAATAAGACGGTCCAAGGGATGCTGCAAACCTGAAGTGAAGCATCGGAATCTAAAACTGGACTCACACGAGAGGTTCAAATCATAGGAAGTTAGAGTGTCAGTCCTCTTGTACCTAACCTGGCATTGTGCCTTTTGTATTATATTCGGATGCAATTTCTGTGTTTCATCGTCAATAAGAAGGTCCAAGGGATACAGTAAACCTGAAGCGAAGCATCGGAATCTAAAACTGGACTCACACGAGAGGTTCAAATCATAGAGAGTTAGAGTGTCAGTCCTCTTGTACTTAAGTCGGCATTGTGCCTTTTGTATTAAATTCGTTTGCAATATCTGTGTTTCATCGTCAACAAGAAGGCCCATGGTATACTGTAAACCTGAAGTGAAGCATCGGGATCTAAGACTGGACTCACAGGAGAGGTTCAAATCATAGAAAGTTAGAGTGTCAGTCGTCTTGTACTTAAGTCGGCATTGTGCCTTTTGTATATAATTCTGATACAATTTCTGTGTTCCATGATCAATAAGAAGGTCCAAGGGATACAGTAAACCTGAAGTGAAGGATCGAAATCTAAAACTGGACTCACAGCAGAGATTCAAATCATAGAAAGTTAGAGTGTCTGTCCTCTTGTACCTAAGTCGGCATTGTGCCTTTAGTATTAAATTCGGATGCAATTTCAGTGTTTCATCGTCGAGGTTCAGTCCTCTTGTACTTAAATCGGCATTGTGCCTGTTGAAATTAATTCGGATGCAATTTCTGTGTTTCATCGTCAATAAGAAGGTCCAAGGGATACAGTAAACGTAAGTGAAGCATCGGAATCGAAAACTGGACTCACAGGAGAGGTTCAAATCATAGAAAGTTAGAGTGTCAGTCCTCTTGTACTTTAGTCGGCATTGTGCCTTTTGTATTAAATTCGGATGCAATATCTGTGTTACATCGTCAATAAGAAGGTCCAACGGATGCTGTAAACCTGAAGTGAAGCATCGGAATCTAAAAGTGGACTCACAGCAGAGATTCAAATCATAGAATGTTACAGTGTCGGTCCTCTTGTACTTATATCGGCATTGTGCCTTTTGCGTTAAATTTGGATGCAATTTCTGAGTTTCATCGTTAATAAGGAAGTCCAAGGGATACAGTAAACCTGAAGTGAAGCATCGGAATGAAAAACTCTACTCAAAGGAGAGGTTCAAATCATAGAAAGTTAGAGTGTCAGTCCTCTTGTACTTAAGTCGGCATTGTGCCTTTTGTATTAAATTCGGATGCAATTTCCGAGTATCATCGTCAATAAGAAGGTCCAAGGGATACAGCAAACCTGAAGTAAAGCATTGGAATCTAAAACTGGACTCACACGAGAGGTTCAAATCATAGAAAGTTAGAGTGTAAGTCCTCTTGTACCTAAGCTGGCATTGTGCCTTTTGTATTATATTCGGATGCAATTTCTGTGTTTCATCGTCAATAAGAAGGTCCAAGGGATACAGTAAACCTGAAGTGAAGCATCGGAATCTAAAACTGGACTCACAGGAGAGGTTCAAATCATAGAAAGTTAGAGTGTCAGTCGTCTTGTACTTAAGTCGGCATTGTGCCTTTTGTATATAATTCTGATACAATTTCTGTGTTCCATGATCAATAAGAAGGTCCAAGGGATACAGTAAACCTGAAGTGAAGGATCGAAATCTAAAACTGGACTCACAGCAGAGATTCAAATCATAGAAAGTTAGAGTGTCTGTCCTCTTGTACCTAAGTCGGCATTGTGCCTTTAGTATTAAATTCGGATGCAATTTCAGTGTTTCATCGTCGAGGTTCAGTCCTCTTGTACTTAAATCGGCATTGTGCCTGTTGAAATTAATTCGGATGCAATTTCTGTGTTTCATCGTCAATAAGAAGGTCCAAGGGATACAGTAAACGTAAGTGAAGCATCGGAATCGAAAACTGGACTCACAGGAGAGGTTCAAATCATAGAAAGTTAGAGTGTCAGTCCTCTTGTACTTTAGTCGGCATTGTGCCTTTTGTATTAAATTCGGATGCAATATCTGTGTTACATCGTCAATAAGAAGGTCCAACGGATGCTGTAAACCTGAAGTGAAGCATCGGAATCTAAAAGTGGACTCACAGCAGAGATTCAAATCATAGAATGTTACAGTGTCGGTCCTCTTGTACTTATATCGGCATTGTGCCTTTTGCGTTAAATTTGGATGCAATTTCTGAGTTTCATCGTTAATAAGAAAGTCCAAGGGATACAGTAAACCTGAAGTGAAGCATCGGAATGAAAAACTCTACTCAAAGGAGAGGTTCAAATCATAGAAAGTTAGAGTGTCAGTCCTCTTGTACTTAAGTCGGCATTGTGCCTTTTGTATTAAATTCGGATGCAATTTCCGAGTATCATCGTCAATAAGAAGGTCCAAGGGATACAGCAAACCTGAAGTAAAGCATTGGAATCTAAAACTGGACTCACACGAGAGGTTCAAATCATAGAAAGTTAGAGTGTAAGTCCTCTTGTACCTAAGCTGGCATTGTGCCTTTTGTATTATATTCGGATGCAATTTCTGTGTTTCATCGTCAATAAGAAGGTCCAAGGGATACAGTAAACCTGAAGTGAAGCATCGGAATCTAAAACTGGACTCACAGGAGAGGTTCAAATCATAGAAAGTTAGAGTGTCAGTCCTCTTGTACTTAAGTCGGCATTGTGCCTTTTGTATTAAATTCGTTTGCAATATCTGTGTTTCATCGTCAATAAGAAGGTCCAATGGATACAGTATACCTGAAGTCAAGCATCGGAATCTAAAACTAGACTCGCAGGAGACGTTCAAATCATTGAAAGTTAGAGTGTCATTCCTCTTGTACCTAAGTCGGCATTGTTCCTTTTGTATTAAATTCGGATGGAATTTCTGTTTTTCGTCGTCAAAAGAAGGTCCAAGGGATACAGCAAACCTGAAGTGAAGCATCGGAATCTAAAACTGGACTCACAGGAGAGGTTCAAATCATAGAAAGTTAGAGTGTCAGTCCTCTTGTACTTATGTCGGCATTGTTCCTTTTGAATTTAATTCCGATGCAATTTCTGTGCTTCATCGTCAATAAGAAGGTCCAAGGGATGCTGTAAACCTGAAGTGAAGCATCGGAATCTAAATCTGGACTCACGGGAGAGGTTCAAATCATAGAAACTTAGAGTGTCAGTCCTCTTGTACTGAAGTCGGCTTTGTGCCTTTTATATTAAATTCAGATGCAATTTCTGTGTTTCATCGTCAATACGAAGGTCCAATGGATACAGTAAATTTGATGTGAAGCATCGGAATCTGAAACTGGACTCACAGAAGAGGTTCAAATCATAAAAAATTAGAGTGTCAATCCTCTTGTACTTAAGTCGGCATTGTGCCTTTTGTATTAAATTCGGATGCAATTTCTGTGTTTCATCGTCAATAAGAAGGTCCAAGGGCTACAGTAAACCTAAAGTGAAGCATCGGAATCTAAAACTGGACTCACAGGAAAGGTTCAAATCTTAGATTTTTAGAGTGTCAGTCCTCTTGTACTTAAGTCGGCATTGTTACTTTTGTATTAAATTCGGATGCCATTCCTGTGTTTCATCGTCAATAAGAAGGCCCATGGTATACTGTAAACCTGAAGTGAAGCATCAGGATCTAAGACTGGATTCACAGGAGAGGTTCAAATCATAGAAAGTTAGAGTGTCAGTCGTCTTGTACTTAAGTCGGCATTGTGCCTTTTGTATATAATTCTGATACAATTTCTGTGTTCCATGATCAATAAGAAGGTCCCAGGGATACAGTAAACCTGAAGTGAAGGATAGGAATCTAAAACTGGTCTCACAGCAGAGATTCAAATCATAGAAAGTTAGAGTGTCAGTCCTCTTGTACTTAAGTCGGCATTGTGCCTTTTGAAATAAATTCGGATGCAATTTCTGTGTTTCATCGTCAATAAGAAGGTCCAAGGGATACAGTAAACGTAAGTGAAGCATCGGAATCGAAAACTGGACTTACAGGAGAGGTTCAAATCATAGAAAGTTAGAGTGTCAGTCCTCTTGTACTTTAGTCGGCATTGTGCCTTTTGTATTAAATTCCGATGCAATTTCTGTGTTACATCGTCAATAAGAAGGTCCAAGGGATGCTGTAAACCTGAAGTGAAGCATCGGAATCTAAAACTGGACTCACAGAAGAGGTTCAAATCATAGAGATTTAGAGTGTCAGTCCTCTGTTAGTTAAGTCAGCACTTTGTTTTTTGTATTAAATTCGGATGCCATTTTTGTGTTTCATCGTCAATAAGAAGGTCCAAGGGATACAGTAACCCTGAAGTGAAGCATCTGAATCTAAAACTGGACTCACAGCTGAGGTTAAAATCACAGAAAGTTGGAGTGTCAGTCCTCTTGTACTTAAGTCGGCATTGTGCCTTTTGTATTAAATTCGGATGCAATTTCTGTGTTTCATAGTCAATAAGAAGGTCCAAAGGATACAGTAAACCTGAAGTAAAGCATGGGAATCTAAAACTGGAGTCACAGTAGAGGTTCAAATCATAGAGGGTTAGCGTGTCAGTCCTCTTGTACTTTAGTCGGCATTGTGCCTTTTGAATTTAATTCCGATGCAATTTCTGTGCTTCATCGTCAAAACGAATGTCTAAGGGATACAGTAAACCTGAAGTGAAGCATCGGAATCTAAAACTGGAATCACAGGAGTGGTTCAAATCATAGAGAGTTAGAGTGTCAGTCCTCTTGTACTTAAGTCGGCATTGTGCCTATTGTATTACATTCGGATGCCATTTCTGTGTTTCATCGTTAATAAGAAAGTCCAACGGATACAGTAAACCTGAAGTGAAGCATCGGAATCTAAAACTGGACTCACAGGTGAGGTTCAAATCATAGAGAGTTAGAGTGTCAATCCTCTTGTTTTTAAGTCGGCATTGTGCCTTTTGAATTTAATTCCGATGAAATTTCTGTGCTTCATCGTCATTAAGATGGTCCAAGGGATACAGTAAACCTGAAGTGAAGCATCGGAATCTAAAACTGGACTCACAGGAGAGGTTCAAATCATAGATAGTTAGAGTGTCAGTCCTCTTGTACTGAAGTCGGCATAGTGCCTTTTGTATTAAATTTGGATGCAATTTCTGTATTTCATTGTCAATAAGAGGGTCCAAGGTATACAGTAAACCTGAAGTGATGCTTCGGAATCTAAGACTGGTCTCACAGGAGAGGTTCCAATCATAGAATGTTAGAGTGTCAGTCCTCTTGTAGTTAAGTCGGCATTGTGCCTTTTGTATAAAATTCGGATGCAATTTCCGTGTTTCATCGTCAATAAGAAGGTCCAAGGGATACAGCAAACCTGAAGTAAAGCATTGGAATCTAAAACTGGACTCACTCGAGAGGTTCAAATCATAGAAAGTTAGGGTGTCTGTCCTCTTGTACTTAAGCGGGCATTGTGCCTTTTGTATTATATTCGGATGCAATTTCTGTGTTTCACCGTTAATAAGAAGGTCCAAGGGATACAGTAAACCCGAAGTGAAGCATCGGAATCTAAAACTGGACTCACAGGAGAGGTTCAAATCATAGAAAGTTAGAGTGACAGTCCTCTTGTACTTAAGGCGACATTTTGCGTTTTGTATTAAATTCGGTTGCATTTTCTGTGTTTCATCGTCAATACGAATGACCAAGGGATACAGTAAACCTGAAGTGAAGCATCGAAATCTAAAACTGGACTCACAGGAGAGGCTCAAATCATAGAAAGTTAGAGTGTCAGGCATCTTGTACTTAAGTCAGCTTTGTGCCTTTTGTATTAAAATCGGATGCAATTTCTGTGTTTCATCGTCAATAAGAGTGTCCAAGGGATACAGCAAACCAGAAGTGTAGCATCGGAATCTAAAACTGGACTCACAGGGGAGGTTCAAATCATAGAAAGTTAGAGTGTCAGTCCTCTTGTACTTAAGTCGGCATTGTGCCTTTTGTATTAAATTCGTGTGCAATATCTGTGTTTCATCGTCAATACGAAGGTCCAATGGATACAGTAAACCTGAAGTGAAGCATCGGAATCTAAAACTGGACTCACAGGAGAGGTTCAAATCATAGAAAGTTAGAGTGTCAGTCGTCTTGTACTTAAGTCGGCATTGTGCCTTTTGTATATAATTCTGATACAATTTCTGTGTTCCATGATCAATAAGAAGGTCCAAGGGATACAGCAAACCTGAAGTGAAGCATCGGAATCTAAAACTGGACTCACAGGAGAGGTTCAAATCATAGAAAGTTAGAGTGTCAGTCCTCTTGTACTAAAGTCGGCATTGTGCCTTTTGAATTTAATTCCGATGCAATTTCTGTGTTTCATCGTCAATAAGAAGGTCCAAGGGATACGGTAAACGTGATGTGAAGCATCGGAATCTAAAACTGGACTCACAGCAGAGATTCAAATCATAGAAAGTTACAGTGTCAGTCTTCTTGTACTTATATCGGCATTGTGCCTTTTGCATTAAATTTGGATGCAATTTCTGAGTTTCATCGTCAATACGAAGGTCCAATGGATACAGTAAACCTGAAGTGAAGCATCGGAATCTGAAACTGGACTCACAGGAGAGGTTCAAATCATAAAAAAATTAGAGTGTCAGTGCTCTTGTACTTTAGTCGGCATTGTGCCTTTTGTATTAAATTCGGATGGAATTTCTGTTTTTCATCGTCAATAAGAATGTCCAAGGGATACAGCAAACCTGAAGTGAAGCATCGGAATCTAAAACTGGACTCACAGGAGAGGTTCAAATCATAGAAAGTTAGAGTGTCAGTCCTCTTGTACTTAAGTCGGCATTGTGCCTTAGGAATTTAATTCCGATGCAATTTCTGTGTTTCATCGTCAATAAGAAGGTCCAAGGGATACGGTAAACGTGATGTGAAGCATCGGAATCTAAAACTGGACTCACAGCAGAGATTCAAATCATAGAAAGTTACAGTGTCAGTCCTCTTGTACTTATATCGGCATTGTGCCTTTTGCATTAAATTTGGATGCAATTTCTGAGTTTCATCGTTAATAAGAAAGTCCAAGGGATACAGTAAACCTGAAGTGAAGCATCGGAATCGAAAAATGGACTCAAAGGAGAGGTTCAAATCATAGAAAGTTAGAGTGTCAGTCCTCTTGTACTTAAGTCGGCATTGTGCCTTTTGTATTAAATTCGGATGCAATTTCCGTGTTTCATCGTCAATAAGAAGGTCCAAGGGATACAGCAAACCTGAAGTAAAGCATCGGAATCTAAAACTTGACTCAACCGAGAGGTTCAAATCATAGAAAGTTAGGGTGTCAGTCCTCTTGTACCTAAGCTGGCATTGTGCCTTTTGTATTATATTCGGATGCAATTTCTGTGTTTCATCGTCAATAAGAAGGTCCAAGGGATACAGTAAACCTGAAGTGAAGCATCGGAATCTAAAACTGGACTCACAGGAGAGGTTCAAATCATAGAAAGTTAGAGTGTCAGTCCTCTTGTACTTAAGTCGGCATTGTGCCTTTTGTATTAAATTCGTGTGCAATATCTGTGTTTCATCGTCAATAAGAAGGTCCAATGGATACAGTATTCATGAAGTCAAGCATCGGAATCTAAAACTAGACTCACGGGAGACGTTCAAATCATTGAAAGTTAGAGTGTCATTCCTCTTGTACTTAAGTCGGCATTGTGCCTTTTGTATTAAATTCGGATGAAATTTCTGTTTTTCATCGTCAATAAGAAGGTCCAAGGGATACAGCAAACCTGAAGTGAAGCATCGGAATCTAAAACTGGACTCACAGGAGAGGTTCAAATCATAGAAAGTTAGAGTGTCAGTCCTCTTGTACTTAAGTCGGCATTGAGCCTTTTGAATTTAATTCCGAATCAATTTCTGTGCTTCATCGTCAATAAGAAGGTCCAAGGGATGCTGTAAACCTGAAGTGAAGCATCGGAATCTAAATCTGGACTCACGGGAGAGGTTCAAATCATAGAAACTTAGAGTGTCAGTCCTCTTTTACTTAAGTCGGCTTTGTGCCTTTTATATTAAAGTCAGATGCAATTTCTGTGTTACATCGTCAATACGAAAGTCCAATGGATACAGTAAATTTGTAGTGAAGCATCGGAATCTGAGACTGGACTCACAGAAGAGGTTCAAATCATAAAAAATTTGAGTGTCAGTCCTCTTGTACTTAAGTCGGCATTGTGCCTTTTGTATTAAATTCGGATGCAATTTCTGTGTTTCATCTTCAATAAGAAGGCCCATGGTATACTGTAAACCTGAAGTGAAGCATCGGGATCTAAGACTGGACTCACAGGAGATGTTCAAATCATAGAAAGTTAGAGAGTCAGTCGTCTTGTACTTATGTCGGCATTGTGCCTTTTGTATATAATTCTGATACAATTTCTGTTTTCCATGATCAATAAGAAGGTCCAAGGGATACAGCAAACCTGAAGTGAAGCATCGGAATCTAAAACTGGACCCACAGGAGAGGTTCAAATCATAGAAAGTTAGAGTGTCAGTCCTCCTGTACTTAAGTCGGCATTGTGCCTTTTGAATTTAATTCCGATGCAATTTCTGTGTTTCATCGTCAATAAGAAGGTCCAAGGGATACGGTAAACGTGATGTGAAGCATCGGAATCTAAAACTGGACTCACAGCAGAGATTCAAATCATAGAAAGTTACAGTGTCAGTCCTCTTGTACTTATATCGGCATTGTGCCTTTTGCATTAAATTTGGATGCAATTTCTGAGTTTCATCGTCAATACGAAGGTCCAATGAATACAGTAAACCTGAAGTGAAGCATCGGAATCTGAAACTGGACTCACAGGAGAGGTTCAAATCATAATAAAATTTAAGTGTCAGTCCTCTTGTACTTAAGTCGGCATTGTGCCTTTTGTATTAAATTCGGATGGAATTTCTGTTTTTCATCGTCAATAAGAAGGTCCAAGGGATACAGCAAACCTGAAGTGAAGCATCGGAATCTAAAACTGGACTCACAGGAGAGGTTCAAATCATAGAAAGTTAGAGTGTCAGTCCTCTTGTACTTAAGTCGGCATTGTGCCTTTTGAATTTAATTCCGATGCAATTTCTGTGTTTCATCGTCAATAAGAATGTCCAAGGGATACGGTAAACGTGATGTGAAGCATCGGAATCTAAAACTGGACTCACAGCAGAGATTCAAATCATAGAAAGTTACAGTGTCAGTCCTCTTGTACTTATATCGGCACTGTGCCTTTTGCATTAAATTTGGATGCAATTTCTGAGTTTCATCGTTAATAAGAAAGTCCAAGGGATACAGTAAACCTGAAGTGAAGCATCGGAATCGAAAACTGGACTCAAAGGAGAGGTTCAAATCATAGAAAGTTAGAGTGTCAGTCCTCTTGTACTTAAGTCGGCATAGTGCCTCTGTATTAAATTCGGATGCAATTTCCGTGTTTCATCGTCAATAAGAAGGTCCAAGGGATACAGTAAACCTGAAGTGAAGCATCGGAATCTAAAACTGGACTCACAGGAGAGGTTCAAATCATAGAAAGTTAGAGTGTCAGTCCTCTTGTACTTAAGTCGGCATTGTGCCTTTTGTATTAAATTCGTTTGCAATATCTGTGTTTCATCGTCAATAAGAAGGTCCAATGGATACAGTATACCTGAAGTCAAGCATCGGAATCTAAAACTAGACTCGCAGGAGACGTTCAAATCATTGAAAGTTAGAGTGTCATTCCTCTTGTACCTAAGTCGGCATTGTGCCTTTTGTATTAAATTCGGATGGAATTTCTGTTTTTCGTCGTCAAAAGAAGGTCCAAGGGATACAGCAAACCTGAAGTGAAGCATCGGAATCTAAAACTGGACTCACAGGAAAGGTTCAAATCTTAGATTTTTAGAGTGTCAGTCCTCTTGTACTTAAGTCGGCATTGTTACTTTTGTATTAAATTCGGATGCCATTCCTGTGTTTCATCGTCAATAAGAAGGCCCATGGTATACTGTAAACCTGAAGTGAAGCATCAGGATCTAAGACTGGATTCACAGGAGAGGTTCAAATCATAGAAAGTTAGAGTGTCAGTCGTCTTGTACTTAAGTCGGCATTGTGCCTTTTGTATATAATTCTGATACAATTTCTGTGTTCCATGATCAATAAGAAGGTCCCAGGGATACAGTAAACCTGAAGTGAAGGATAGGAATCTAAAACTGGTCTCACAGCAGAGATTCAAATCATAGAAAGTTAGAGTGTCAGTCCTCTTGTACTTAAGTCGGCATTGTGCCTTTTGAAATAAATTCGGATGCAATTTCTGTGTTTCATCGTCAATAAGAAGGTCCAAGGGATACAGTAAACGTAAGTGAAGCATCGGAATCGAAAACTGGACTTACAGGAGAGGTTCAAATCATAGAAAGTTAGAGTGTCAGTCCTCTTGTACTTTAGTCGGCATTGTGCCTTTTGTATTAAATTCCGATGCAATTTCTGTGTTACATCGTCAATAATAAGGTCCAAGGGATGCTGTAAACCTGAAGTGAAGCATCGGAATCTAAAACTGGACTCACAGAAGAGGTTCAAATCATAGAGATTTAGAGTGTCAGTCCTCTGTTAGTTAAGTCAGCACTTTGTTTTTTGTATTAAATTCGGATGCCATTTTTGTGTTTCATCGTCAATAAGAAGGTCCAAGGGATACAGTAACCCTGAAGTGAAGCATCTGAATCTAAAACTGGACTCACAGCTGAGGTTAAAATCACAGAAAGTTGGAGTGTCAGTCCTCTTGTACTTAAGTCGGCATTGTGCCTTTTGTATTAAATTCGGATGCAATTTCTGTGTTTCATAGTCAATAAGAAGGTCCAAAGGATACAGTAAACCTGAAGTAAAGCATGGGAATCTAAAACTGGAGTCACAGTAGAGGTTCAAATCATAGAGGGTTAGCGTGTCAGTCCTCTTGTACTTTAGTCGGCATTGTGCCTTTTGAATTTAATTCCGATGCAATTTCTGTGCTTCATCGTCAAAACGAATGTCTAAGGGATACAGTAAACCTGAAGTGAAGCATCGGAATCTAAAACTGGAATCACAGGAGTGGTTCAAATCATAGAGAGTTAGAGTGTCAGTCCTCTTGTACTTAAGTCGGCATTGTGCCTATTGTATTACATTCGGATGCAATTTCTGTGTTTCATCGTTAATAAGAAAGTCCAACGGATACAGTAAACCTGAAGTGAAGCATCGGAATCTAAAACTGGACTCACAGGTGAGGTTCAAATCATAGCGAGTTAGAGTGTCAATCCTCTTGTTTTTAAGTCGGCATTGTGCCTTTTGAATTTAATTCCGATGAAATTTCTGTGCTTCATCGTCATTAAGATGGTCCAAGGGATACAGTAAACCTGAAGTGAAGCATCGGAATCTAAAACTGGACTCACAGGAGAGGTTCAAATCATAGATAGTTAGAGTGTCAGTCCTCTTGTACTGAAGTCGGCATAGTGCCTTTTGTATTAAATTTGGATGCAATTTCTGTATTTCATTGTCAATAAGAGGGTCCAAGGTATACAGTAAACCTGAAGTGATGCTTCGGAATCTAAGACTGGTCTCACAGGAGAGGTTCCAATCATAGAATGTTAGAGTGTCAGTCCTCTTGTAGTTAAGTCGGCATTGTGCCTTTTGTATAAAATTCGGATGCAATTTCCGTGTTTCATCGTCAATAAGAAGGTCCAAGGGATACAGCAAACCTGAAGTAAAGCATTGGAATCTAAAACTGGACTCACTCGAGAGGTTCAAATCATAGAAAGTTAGGGTGTCTTTCCTCTTGTACTTAAGCGGGCATTGTGCCTTTTGTATTATATTCGGATGCAATTTCTGTGTTTCACCGTTAATAAGAAGGTCCAAGGGATACAGTAAACCCGAAGTGAAGCATCGGAATCTAAAACTGGACTCACAGGAGAGGTTCAAATCATAGAAAGTTAGAGTGACAGTCCTCTTGTACTTAAGGCGACATTTTGCGTTTTGTATTAAATTCGGTTGCATTTTCTGTGTTTCATCGTCAATACGAATGACCAAGGGATACAGTAAACCTGAAGTGAAGCATCGAAATCTAAAACTGGACTCACAGGAGAGGCTCAAATCATAGAAAGTTAGAGTGTCAGGCATCTTGTACTTAAGTCAGCTTTGTGCCTTTTGTATTAAAATCGGATGCAATTTCTGTGTTTCATCGTCAATAAGAGTGTCCAAGGGATACAGCAAACCAGAAGTGTAGCATCGGAATCTAAAACTGGACTCACAGGGGAGGTTCAAATCATAGAAAGTTAGAGTGTCAGTCCTCTTGTACTTAAGTCGGCATTGTGCCTTTTGTATTAAATTCGTGTGCAATATCTGTGTTTCATCGTCAATACGAAGGTCCAATGGATACAGTAAACCTGAAGTGAAGCATCGGAATCTAAAACTGGACTCACAGGAGAGGTTCAAATCATAGAAAGTTAGAGTGTCAGTCGTCTTGTACTTAAGTCGGCATTGTGCCTTTTGTATATAATTCTGATACAATTTCTGTGTTCCATGATCAATAAGAAGGTCCAAGGGATACGGTAAACGTGATGTGAAGCATCGGAATCTAAAACTGGACTCACAGCAGAGATTCAAATCATAGAAAGTTACAGTGTCAGTCCTCTTGTACTTATATCGGCATTGTGCCTTTTGCATTAAATTTGGATGCAATTTCTGAGTTTCATCGTTAATAAGAAAGTCCAAGGGATACAGTAAACCTGAAGTGAAGCATCGGAATCGAAAACTGGACTCAAAGGAGAGGTTCAAATCATAGAAAGTTAGAGTGTCAGTCCTCTTGTACTTAAGTCGGCATTGTGCCTTTTGTATTAAATTCGGATGCAATTTCCGTGTTTCATCGTCAATAAGAAGGTCCAAGGGATACAGCAAACCTGAAGTAAAGCATCGGAATCTAAAACTTGACTCAACCGAGAGGTTCAAATCATAGAAAGTTAGGGTGTCAGTCCTCTTGTACCTAAGCTGGCATTGTGCCTTTTGTATTATATTCGGATGCAATTTCTGTGTTTCATCGTCAATAAGAAGGTCCAAGGGATACAGTAAACCTGAAGTGAAGCATCGGAATCTAAAACTGGACTCACAGGAGAGGTTCAAATCATAGAAAGTTAGAGTGTCAGTCCTCTTGTACTTAAGTCGGCATTGTGCCTTTTGTATTAAATTCGTGTGCAATATCTGTGTTTCATCGTCAATAAGAAGGTCCAATGGATACAGTATTCATGAAGTCAAGCATCGGAATCTAAAACTAGACTCACGGGAGACGTTCAAATCATTGAAAGTTAGAGTGTCATTCCTCTTGTACTTAAGTCGGCATTGTGCCTTTTGTATTAAATTCGGATGAAATTTCTGTTTTTCATCGTCAATAAGAAGGTCCAAGGGATACAGCAAACCTGAAGTGAAGCATCGGAATCTAAAACTGGACTCACAGGAGAGGTTCAAATCATAGAAAGTTAGAGTGTCAGTCCTCTTGTACTTAAGTCGGCATTGAGCCTTTTGAATTTAATTCCGAATCAATTTCTGTGCTTCATCGTCAATAAGAAGGTCCAAGGGATGCTGTAAACCTGAAGTGAAGCATCGGAATCTAAATCTGGACTCACGGGAGAGGTTCAAATCATAGAAACTTAGAGTGTCAGTCCTCTTTTACTTAAGTCGGCTTTGTGCCTTTTATATTAAAGTCAGATGCAATTTCTGTGTTTCATCGTCAATACGAAAGTCCAATGGATACAGTAAATTTGTAGTGAAGCATCGGAATCTGAGACTGGACTCACAGAAGAGGTTCAAATCATAAAAAATTTGAGTGTCAGTCCTCTTGTACTTAAGTCGGCATTGTGCCTTTTGTATTAAATTCGGATGCAATTTCTGTGTTTCATCTTCAATAAGAAGGCCCATGGTATACTGTAAACCTGAAGTGAAGCATCGGGATCTAAGACTGGACTCACAGGAGATGTTCAAATCATAGAAAGTTAGAGAGTCAGTCGTCTTGTACTTATGTCAGCATTGTGCCTTTTGTATATAATTCTGATACAATTTCTGTTTTCCATGATCAATAAGAAGGTCCAAGGGATACAGCAAACCTGAAGTGAAGCATCGGAATCTAAAACTGGACCCACAGGAGAGGTTCAAATCATAGAAAGTTAGAGTGTCAGTCCTCCTGTACTTAAGTCGGCATTGTGCCTTTTGAATTTAATTCCGATGCAATTTCTGTGTTTCATCGTCAATAAGAAGGTCCAAGGGATACGGTAAACGTGATGTGAAGCATCGGAATCTAAAACTGGACTCACAGCAGAGATTCAAATCATAGAAAGTTACAGTGTCAGTCCTCTTGTACTTATATCGGCATTGTGCCTTATGCATTAAATTTGGATGCAATTTCTGAGTTTCATCGTCAATACGAAGGTCCAATGAATACAGTAAACCTGAAGTGAAGCATCGGAATCTGAAACTGGACTCACAGGAGAGGTTCAAATCATAATAAAATTTAAGTGTCAGTCCTCTTGTACTTAAGTCGGCATTGTGCCTTTTGTATTAAATTCGGATGGAATTTCTGTTTTTCATCGTCAATAAGAAGGTCCAAGGGATACAGCAAACCTGAAGTGAAGCATCGGAATCTAAAACTGGACTCACAGGAGAGGTTCAAATCATAGAAAGTTAGTTTGTCAGTCCTCTTGTACTTAAGTCGGCATTGTGCCTTTTGAATTTAATTCCGATGCAATTTCTGTGTTTCATCGTCAATAAGAATGTCCAAGGGATACGGTAAACGTGATGTGAAGCATCGGAATCTAAAACTGGACTCACAGCAGAGATTCAAATCATAGAAAGTTACAGTGTCAGTCCTCTTGTACTTATATCGGCATTGTGCCTTTTGCATTAAATTTGGATGCAATTTCTGAGTTTCATCGTTAATAAGAAAGTCCAAGGGATACAGTAAACCTGAAGTGAAGCATCGGAATCGAAAACTGGCCTCAAAGGAGAGGTTCAAATCATAGAAAGTTAGAGTGTCAGTCCTCTTGTACTTAAGTCGGCATTGTGCCTTTTGTATTAAATTCGGATGCAATTTCCGTGTTTCATCGTCAATAAGAAGGTCCAAGGGATACAGCAAACCTGAAGTAAAGCATCGGAATCTAAAACTTGACTCAACCGAGAGGTTCAAATCATAGAAAGTTAGGGTGTCAGTCCTCTTGTACCTAAGCTGGCATTGTGCCTTTTGTATTATATTCGGATGCAATTTCTGTGTTTCATCGTCAATAAGAAGGTCCAAGGGATACAGTAAACCTGAAGTGAAGCATCGGAATCTAAAACTGGACTCACAGGAGAGGTTCAAATCATAGAAAGTTAGAGTGTCAGTCCTCTTGTACTTAAGTCGGCATTGTGCCTTTTGTATTAAATTCGTGTGCAATATCTGTGTTTCATCGTCAATAAGAAGGTCCAATGGATACAGTATTCATGAAGTCAAGCATCGGAATCTAAAACTAGACTCACGGGAGACGTTCAAATCATTGAAAGTTAGAGTGTCATTCCTCTTGTACTTAAGTCGGCATTGTGCCTTTTGTATTAAATTCGGATGAAATTTCTGTTTTTCATCGTCAATAAGAAGGTCCAAGGGATACAGCAAACCTGAAGTGAAGCATCGGAATCTAAAACTGGACTCACAGGAGAGGTTCAAATCATAGAAAGTTAGAGTGTCAGTCCTCTTGTACTTAAGTCGGCATTGAGCCTTTTGAATTTAATTCCGAATCAATTTCTGTGCTTCATCGTCAATAAGAAGGTCCAAGGGATGCTGTAAATCTGAAGTGAAGCATCGGAATCTAAATCTGGACTCACGGGAGAGGTTCAAATCATAGAAACTTAGAGCGTCAGTCCTCTTTTACTTTAGTCGGCTTTGTGCCTTTTATATTAAAGTCAGATGCAATTTCTGTGTTTCATCGTCAATACGAAAGTCCAATGGATACAGTAAATTTGTAGTGAAGCATCGGAATCTGAGACTGGACTCACAGAAGAGGTTCAAATCATAAAAAATTTGAGTGTCAGTCCTCTTGTACTTAAGTCGGCATTGTGCCTTTTGTATTAAATTCGGATGCAATTTCTGTGTTTCATCTTCAATAAGAAGGCCCATGGTATACTGTAAACCTGAAGTGAAGCATCGGGATCTAAGACTGGACTCACAGGAGATGTTCAAATCATAGAAAGTTAGAGAGTCAGTCGTCTTGTACTTATGTCGGCATTGTGCCTTTTGTATATAATTCTGATACAATTTCTGTTTTCCATGATCAATAAGAAGGTCCAAGGGATACAGCAATTCTGAAGTGAAGCATCGGAATCTAAAACTGGACCCACAGGAGAGGTTCAAATCATAGAAAGTTAGAGTGTCAGTCCTCCTGTACTTAAGTCGGCATTGTGCCTTTTGAATTTAATTCCGATGCAATTTCTGTGTTTCATCGTCAATAAGAAGGTCCAAGGGATACGGTAAACGTGATGTGAAGCATCGGAATCTAAAACTGGACTCACAGCAGAGATTCAAATCATAGAAAGTTACAGTGTCAGTCCTCTTGTACTTATATCGGCATTGTGCCTTATGCATTAAATTTGGATGCAATTTCTGAGTTTCATCGTCAATACGAAGGTCCAATGAATACAGTAAACCTGAAGTGAAGCATCGGAATCTGAAACTGGACTCACAGGAGAGGTTCAAATCATAATAAAATTTAAGTGTCAGTCCTCTTGTACTTAAGTCGGCATTGTGCCTTTTGTATTAAATTCGGATGGAATTTCTGTTTTTCATCGTCAATAAGAAGGTCCAAGGGATACAGCAAACCTGAAGTGAAGCATCGGAATCTAAAACTGGACTCACAGGAGAGGTTCAAATCATAGAAAGTTAGTTTGTCAGTCCTCTTGTACTTAAGTCGGCATTGTGCCTTTTGAATTTAATTCCGATGCAATTTCTGTGTTTCATCGTCAATAAGAATGTCCAAGGGATACGGTAAACGTGATGTGAAGCATCGGAATCTAAAACTGGACTCACAGCAGAGATTCAAATCATAGAAAGTTACAGTGTCAGTCCTCTTGTACTTATATCGGCACTGTGCCTTTTGCATTAAATTTGGATGCAATTTCTGAGTTTCATCGTTAATAAGAAAGTCCAAGGGATACAGTAAACCTGAAGTGAAGCATCGGAATCGAAAACTGGACTCAAAGGAGAGGTTCAAATCATAGAAAGTTAGAGTGTCAGTCCTCTTGTACTTAAGTCGGCATAGTGCCTTTGTATTAAATTCGGATGCAATTTCCGTGTTTCATCGTCAATAAGAAGGTCCAAGGGATACAGCAAACCTGAAGTAAAGCATCGGAATCTAAAACTGGACTCAACCGAGAGGTTCAAATCATAGAAAGTTAGGGTGTCAGTCCTCTTGTACCTAAGCTGGCATTGTGCCTTTTGTATTATATTCGGATGCAATTTCTGTGTTTCATCGTCAATAAGAAGGTCCAAGGGATACAGTAAACCTGAAGTGAAGGATCGGAATCTAAAACTGGTCTCACAGCAGAGACTCAAATCATAGAAAGTTAGAGTGTCTGTCCTCTTGTACGTAAGTCGGCAATGTGCCTTTAGTATTAAATTGGGATGCAATTCCAGTGTTTCATCGACGAGTGTCAGTCCTCTTGTACTTAAGTCGGCATTGTGCCCTTTGAAATAAATTCGGATGCAATATCTGTGTTTCATCGTCAATAAGAAGGTCCAAGGGATACAGTAAACGTAAGTGAAGCATCGGAATCGAAAACTGGACTTACAGGAGAGGTTCAAATCATAGAAAGTTAGAGTGTCAGTCCTCTTGTACTTTAGTCGGCATTGTGCCTTTTGTATTAAATTCGGATGCAATTTCTGTGTTACATCGTCAATAAGAAGGTCCAAGGGATGCTGTAAACCTGAAGTGAAGCATCGGAATCTAAAACTGGATTTACAGAAGAGGTTCATAACATAGAGATTTAGAGTGTCAGTCCTCTGTTAGTTAAGTCAGCATTTTGTTTTTTGTATTAAATTCGGATGCCATTTCTGTGTTTCATCGTCAATAAGAAGGTCCAAGGGATACAGTAAACCTGAAGTGAAGCATCTGAATCTAAAACCGGACTCACAGCTGAGGTTAAAATCACAGAAAGTTGGAGTGTCAGTCCTCTTGTACTTAAGTCGGCATTGTGCCTTTTGAATTTAATTCCGATGCAATTTCTGTGTTTCATCGTCAATAAGATGGTCCAAGGGATACAGTAAACCTGAAGTAAAGCATGGGAATCTAAAACTGGAGTCACAGTAGAGGTTCAAATCATAGAGGGTTAGCATGTCAGTCCTCTTGTACTTTAGTCGGCATTGTGCCCTTTGAATCTAATTCCGATGCAATTTCTGTGCTTCATCGTCAAAACGAATGTCCAAGGGATACAGTAAACCTGAAGTGAAGCATCGGAATCTAAAACTGGAATCACAGGAGTGGTTCAAATCATAGAGAGTTAGAGTGTCAGTCCTCTTGTACCCAAGTCGGCATTGTGCCTATTGTATTACATTCGGATGCAATTTCTGTGTTTCATCTATAATAAGAAAGTCCAACGGATACAGTAAACCTGAAGTGAAGCATCGGAATCTAAATCTGGACTCACGGGAGAGGTTCAAATCATAGAAAGTTAGAGCGACAGTCCTCATGTACTTAAGGCGACATTTTGCCTTTTGTATTAAATTCGGATGCATTTTCTGTGTTTCATCGTCAATAAGAAGGTCCAAGGGATACAGTAAACCTGAAGTGAAGGATCGGAATCTAAAACTGGTCTCACAGCAGAGATTCAAATCATAGAAAGTTAGAGTGTCTGTCCTCTTGTACTTAAGTCGGCAATGTGCCTTTAGTATTAAATTCGGATGCAATTCCAGTGTTTCATCGTCGAGTGTCAGTCCTCTTGTACTTAAGTCGGCATTGTGCCTTTTGAAATAAATTCGGATGCAATTTCTGTGTTTCATCGTCAATAAGAAGGTCCAAGGGATACAGTAAACGTAAGTGAAGCATCGGAATCGAAAACTGGACTTACAGGAGAGGTTCAAATCATAGAAAGTTAGAGTCTCAGTCCTCTTGTACTTTAGTCGGCATTGTGCCTTTTGTATTAAATTCGGATGCAATTTCTGTGTTACATCGTCAATAAGAAGGTCCAAGGGATGCTGTAAACCTGAAGTGAAGCATCGGAATCTAAAACTGGAGTCACAGAAGAGGTTCATAACATAGAGATTTAGAGTGTCAATCCTCTGTTAGTTAAGTCAGCATTTTGTTTTTTGTATAAAATTCGGATGCCATTTCTGTGTTTCATCGTCAATAAGAAGGTCCAAGGGATACAGTAAACCTGAAGTGAAGCATCTGAATCTAAAACCGGACTCACAGCTGAGGTTAAAATCACAGAAAGTTGGAGTGTCAGTCCTCTTGTACTTAAGTCGGCATTGTGCCTTTTGTATTAAATTCGGATGCAATTTCTGTGTTTCATCGTCAATAAGAAGGTCCAAGGAATACAGTAAACCTGAAGTAAAGCATGGGAATCTAAAACTGGAATCACAGTACAGGTTCAAATCATAGAGGGTTAGCATGTCAGTCCTCTTGTACTTTAGTCGGCATTGTGCCTTTTGAATTTAATTCCGATGCAATTTCTGTGCTTCATCGTCAAAACGAATGTCCAAGGGATACAGTAAACCTGAAGTGAAGCATCGGAATCTAAAACTGGAATCACAGGAGTGGTTCAAATCATAGAGAGTTAGAGTGTCAGTCCTCTTGTACTTATGTCGGCATTGTGCCTATTGTATTACATTCGGATGCAATTTCTGTGTTTCATCTATAATAAGAAAGTCCAACGGATACAGTAAACCTGAAGTGAAGCATCGGAATCTAAAACCGGACTCACAGGTAGGGTTCAAATCATAGAGAGTTAGAGTGTCAGTCCTCTTGTTTTTAAGTCGGCATTGTGCCTTTTGAATTCAATTCCGATGAAATTTCTGTGCTTCATCGTCATTAAGATGGTCCAAGGGATACAGTAAACCTGAAGTGAAGCATCGGAATCTAAAACTGGACTCACAGGAGAGGTTCAAATCATAGATAGTTAGAGTGTCAGTCCTCTAGTACTGAAGTCGGCATAGTGCCTTTTGTATTAAATTCGGATGCAATTTCTGTATTTCATTGTCAATAAGAGGGTCCAAGGTATACAGTACACCTGAAGTGATGCATCGGAATCTAAGACTGGACTCACAGGAGAGGTTCCAATCATAGAAAGATAGAGTGTCAGTCCTCTTGTAGTTAAGTCGGCATTTTGCCTTTTGTATTAATTTCGGATGGAATTTCTGTTTTTCATCGTCAATAAGAAGGTCCAAGGGATACAGCAAACCTGAAGTGAAGCATCAGAATCTAAAACTGGACTCACAGGAGACGTTCAAATCATAGAAAATTAGAGTGTCAGTCCTCTTGTACTTAAGTCGGCATTGTGCCTTTTCAATTTAATTCCGATGCAATTTCTGTGCTTCATCGTCAATAAGAAGGTCCAAGGGATGCTGTAAACCTGAAGTGAAGCATCGGAATCTAAATCTGGACTCACGTGAGAGGTTCAAATCATAGAAAGTTAGAGTGACAGTCCTCTTGTACTTAAGGCGACATTTTGCCTTTTGTATTAAATTCGGATGCATTTTCTGTGTTTCATCGTCAATACGAATGACCAAGGGATACAGTAAACCTGAAGTGAAGCATCGAAATCTAAAACTGGACTCACAGGAGAGGCTCAAATCATAGAAAGTTAGAGTGTCAGGCATCTTGTACTTAAGTCAGCTTTGTGCCTTTTGTATTAAATTTGGATGCAATTTCTGTGTTTCATCGTCAATAAGAAGGTCCAAGGGATACTGTAAACCTGAAGTGAAGCATCGGAA
Source organism: Schistocerca americana (assembly GCF_021461395.2). Lineage (NCBI taxonomy): Eukaryota > Metazoa > Arthropoda > Insecta > Orthoptera > Acrididae > Schistocerca > Schistocerca americana. Next base: position 546,130,463 of record NC_060124.1, on the reverse strand, counting down.
TCTAAAACTGGACTCACAGGAGAGGTTCAAATCATAGATTTTGAAAGTGTCAGTCCTCTTGTACTTAAGTCGGCATTGTTACTTTTTTATTAAAATCGGATGCAATTTCTGTGTTTCATCGTCAATGAGAAGGGCCATGGTATACTGCAAACCAGAAGTGAAGCATCGGGATCTAAGACTAGACTCACAGGAGAGGTTCAAATCATAGAAAGTTAGAGTGTCAGTCGTCTTGTACTTACGTCGGCATTGTGCCTTTTGTATTTAATTCTGATCCAATTTCTGTGTTCCATGATCAATAAGAAGGTCCAAGGGATACAGTAAACCTGAAGTGAATGATCGGAATCTAAAACTGGACTCACAGCAGAGTTTCAAATCATAGAAAGTTAGAGTGTCTGTCCTCTTGTACTTAAGTCGGCATTGTGCCTTTAATATTAAATTCGGATGCAATTTCAGTGTTTCATCTTCGAGTGTCAGTCCTCTTGTACTTAAGTCGGCATTGTGCCTTTTGAAATAAATTCGGATGCAATTTCTGTGTTTCATCGTCAATAAGAAGGTCCAACGGATACAGTAAACGTAAGTGAAGCATCGGAATCCAAAACTGGACTCACAGGAGAGGTTCAAATCATAGAAAGTTAGAGTGTCAGTCCTCTTGTACTTTAGTCGGCATTGTGCCTTTTGTATTAAATTCGGATGCAATTTCTGTGTTACATCGTCAATAAGAAGGTCCAAGGGATACAGTAAACCTGAAGTGTAGCATCGGAATCTAAAACTGGACTCACAGCACAGATTCAAATCATAGAGATTTAGAGTGTCAGTCCTCTGTTAGTTAAGTCAACATTTTGCTTTTTGTATTAATTTCGGATGCAATTTCTGTGTTTCATCGTCAATAAGAAGGTCCAAGGGATACAGTGAATCTGAAGTGAAGCATCGGAATCTAAAACTGGACTCACGGCTGAGGTTAAAATCACAGAAAGTTAGAGTGTCAGTCCTCTTGTACTTAAGTCGGCATTGTGCCTTTTGTATTAAATTCAGATGTAATTTCTGTGTTTCATCGTCAATAAGAAGGTCCAAGGGATACAGTAAACCTGAAGTGAAGCATCGGAATCTAGAACTGGACTCACAGGAGAGGTTCAAATCATAGAGGGTTAGAGTGTCAGTCCTCTTGTACTTAAGTCGGCATTGTGCCTTTTGAATTCAATTCCGATGCAATTTCTGGGCTTCATCGTCAATACGAATGTCCAAGGGATACAGTAAACCTGAAGTAAAGCATCGGAATCTAAAACTGGAATCACAGGAGTGGTTCAAATCATAGAGAGTTAGAGTGTCAGTCCTCTTGTTTTTAAGTCGGCATTGTGCCTTTTGAATTTAATTCCGATGAAATTTCTGTGCTTCATCGTTATTAAGATGGTCCAAGGGATACAGTAAACCTGAAGTGAAGCATCGGAATCTAAAACTGGACTCACAGGAGAAGTTCAAATCATAGAAAATTAGAGTGTCAGTCCTCTTGTACTTAAGTCGGCATTTTCCTTTTTGTATTAAATTCGGATGCAATTTCTGTGTTTCATCGTCAATAAGAAGGTCCAAGGTATACAGTAAACCTGAAATGAAGCATCGGAATCTAAAACTGGACTCACAGGAGAGGTTCAAATCATAGAAAGTTAGAGTGTCAGTACTCTTGTACTTAAGTCGGCGTTGTGCCCCTTGTATTAAATTCGGATGCAATTTCAGTGTTTCATCGTCAATAAGAAGATCCAAGGGATAGAGTGAACCTGAAGTGAAGCATCGGAATCTAAAACTGGACTCACATTAGAGGTTCAAATCATAGAAAGTTAGAGTGTCAGTCCTCTTGTACTTAAGTCGGCATTGTGCCATTTGTATTAAATTCGGATGCAATTTCTGTGTTTCATCGTCAATAAGAAGGCCCAAGGGATACAGTAAACCTGAAGTGAAGCATCGGAATCTAAAACTGGACTCATAGGAGAGGTTCAAATGATAGAAATTTATAGTGTCAGTCCTCTTGTTCTTATGTCGGCATTGTGCCTTTTGTATTAAATTCCAATGCAATTTCTGGGTTTCATCGTCAATAAGAAGGTCCAAGGGATACAGTAACCCTGAAGTGAAGCATCGGAATCTAAAACTGGACTCACAGGACAGGTTCTAATCATAGAAAGTTATGGTGTCAGTCCTCTTGTACTAAGGTCGGCATTGTGCCTTTTGTTTTAAATTCAGAACCAATTTCTGTTGTTCATCGTCAATAAGAAGGCCCAAGGGATATAGTAAACCTGAAGTGAAGCATCGGAATCTAAAACTGGACTCATAGACGTGGTTCAAATCATAGAAATTTATAGTGTAAGTCCTCTTGTACATATGTCGGCATTGTGCCTTTTGTATTAAATTCGGATGCAATTTCTGTGTTAGATCGTCAATAAGAAGGTCCAAGGTATACAGTAAATCTATAGTGAAGCATCGGAATCTAAAACTGGACTCACAGGAGTGTCTCAAATCATAGAAAGTTAGAGTGTCAGTCCTCTTGTACTTAAGTTGGCATTGTGCCTTTTGAATTTAATTCCGATGCAATATCTGTGCTTCATCGTCAATAAGAAGTTCCACAGGATACAGTAAACCTGAAGTGAAGCATCGGAATCTAAAACTGGACTCACAGGAGAGGTTCAAATCATAGAAAGTTATAGTCTCAGTCCTCTTTTACCTAAGTCGGCATTTTGCCTTTTGTATTAAATTCGGATGCAATTTCTGTGTTTCATCGTCAATAAGAAGGTCACAGGCATACAGTAAACCTGAAGTGAAGCATCTGAATCTAAAACTGGACTCACAGGAGAGGTTCCAATCATAGAAATTTATAGTGTCAGACCTCTTGCATTTAAATCGGCATTGTGCCTTTTGAATTTAATTCCGATGCAATTTCTGTGCTTCATCGCCAATAAGAACGTCCAAGGGATACAGTAAACCTGAAGTGAATCATCGGAATCTAAAACTATACTCACAGGAGAGGTTAAAATCATAGAAAGTTAGTGTGTCAGTCCTCTTGTACTTGAGTCGGCATTGTGCCTTTTGTATTAAATTCGGTTGCAATATCTGTGTTTCATCGTCAATAAGAAGGTCCAAGGTATATTGTTAACCCGAAGTGAAGCATCGGAATCTAAGACTGGACTCACGGGCGAGGTTCAAATCATAGAATGTCCGAGTGTCAGTCCTCTTGTACTTAAGTCAGCATTGTGCCTTTTGTATTAAATTCGGATGCAATTTCTGTGTTTCATCGTCAATAAGAAGGTCCAAGGGATACAGTAAACCTGAAGTGAAACATCGGAATCTAAGACTGCACTCACAGCAGAGGATCAAATCACAGAAAGTTAGAGTGTCTGTCCTCTTGTACTTAAGTCGCCATTGTGCATTTTGTATTAAATTCGGATGCGATTTCAGTGTTTCATCGTCAATAAGAAGGCCCAAGGGATACAGTAAACCTGAAGTGATGCATCGGAGTCTAAAACTGGACTCACAGGGGAGGTTCAAATCATAGAAAGTTAGAGTGTCAGTCCTCTTGTACTTAAGTCGCCATTGTGCGTTTTGTATTAAATTCGGATGCAGTTCAGTGTTTCATCGTCAATAAGAAGGTCCAAGGGATACAGTAAACCTGAAGTGAAACATCGTAATCTGAAATTGCACTCACAGCAGAGGTTCCAATCATAGAAAGTTAGAGTGTCAGTCCTCATGTACATAAGTCGTCATTGTGCCTTTTGTATAACATTCGGATGCTATTTCTGTGTTTCATCGTCAATAAGAAGGTCCAAGGTATACAGTAAACCTGAAGTGAAGTATCGTTATCTAAAACTGGACTCACAGGAGAGGTTCAAATCATAGAAAGTTAGAGTGTCAGTCCTCTTGTACTTAAGTCGGCATTGTGCTTTTTGAATTTAATTCCGATGCAATATCTGTGCTTCTTCGTCAATAACAGGGTCCAAGGGATACAGTAAACCTGAAGTGAAGCATCGCAATCTAAAACTGAACTCACAGGAGAGGTTCAAATCATAGAAAGTTAGAGTGTCAGTCCTCTTGTACTTAAGTCGGCATGGTGCCTTTTGTATTAAATTCGGATGCAATTTCAATGTTTTATCGTCAATTTAAAGTTCCACGGGATACAGTAAACCTGAAGTGAAGCATCGGAATCTAAAACTGGGCTCACAGGAGAAGTTCAAATCATAGATAGTTAGAGTGTCAGTCCTCTTGTACTCAAGTCGGCATTGTGCTTTTTGAATTAAATTCCGATGCAATATCTGTGCTTCAACGTCAATACGAAGGTCCAAGGGATACAGTAAACCTGAAGTGAAGCATCGGAATATAAAACTGGACTCACTAGAGAGGTTCAAATCATAGAAAGTTACAGTGTCAGTCCTCTTGTACTTAAGTCGGCATTGTGCCTTTGTATTAAATTCGGATGCAATGTCAGTGTTTCATCGTCAATAAGAAGGTTAAAGGGATACAGTAAACCTGAAGTAAAGCATCGGAATCTAAACCTGGACTCACAGGAGTGGTTCAAATCATAGAAAGTTAGAGTGTCAGTCCTCTTGTACTTAAGTCGGCATTGTCCATTTGTATTAAATTCGGAAGCAATTTCTGTGTTTCATCGTCTGTAAGAGGTCCAAGGGATACCGTAATCATGAAGTGAAGCATCGGAATTTAAAACTGGACTCTCAGGAGAGGTTCAAATCACAGAAAGTTAGAGTGTCAGTCATCTTGTACTTAAGTCGTCATTGTGCCTATTGTATTAAATTGGGATGTAATTTCTGTGTTTCATCGTTAATAAGAAAGTCCAAGGGATACAGTAAACCTGAGGTGAAGCATCGGAATCTGAAACAGGACCTACAGGAGAGGTTGAAATCACAGAAAGTTAGAGTGTCAGTCCTCTTGTACTTTAGTCGGCATTGTGCCTTTTGTAATAAATTGGGATGCAATTTCTGTGTTACATCGTCAATAAGAAGGTCCAACTGATACAGTAATCCTGAAGTGAAGCATCGGAATCTAAAACTGGACTCACAGGAGAAGTTCAAATCATAGAGGGTTGGAGTGTCAGTCCTCCTGTACTTAAGTCGGCATTGTGCCTTTTGTTTTAAATTCGGATGCAATTTCGGTGTTTCATCATCAATAAGACGGTCCAAGGCATAGAGTAAACCTGAAGTGAAGCATCGGAATCTAAAACTGGTCTTACAGCAGAGATTCAAATCATAGAAAGTTAGAGTGTCTGTCCTCTTGTTTTTAAGTCGGCAATGTGCCTTTAGTATTAAATTCGGATGCAATTCCAGTGTTACATCGTCGAGTGTCAGTCCTCTTGTACTTAAGTCGGCATTGTGCCTTTTGAAATAAATTCGGATGCAATTTCTGTGTTTCATCGTCAATAAGAAGGTCTAAGGGATACAGTAAACGTAAGTGAAGCATCAGAATCGAGAACTGGACTTACAGGAGAGGTTCAAATCTTAGAAAGTTAGAGTGTCAGTCCTCTTGTACTTAAGTCGGCATTGTCCATTTGTATTAAATTCGGAAGCAATTTCTGTGTTTCATCGTCTGTAAGAGGTCCAAGGGCTACCGTAATCATGAAGTGAAGCATCGGAATTTAAAACTGGACTCACAGGAGAGGTTCAAATCATAGAAAGTTAGAGTGTCAGTCCTCTTGTACTTTAGTCGGCATTGTGCCTTTTGTATTAAATTCGGATGCAATATCTGTGTTACATCGTCAATAAGAAGGTCCAAGGGATGCTGTAAACCTGAAGTGAAGCATCGGAATCTAAAACTGGACTCACAGAAGTGGTTCATAACATAGAGATTTAGAGTGTCAATCCTCTGTTAGTTAAGTCAGCATTTTGTTTTTTGTATTAAATTCGGATGCCATTTCTGTGTTTCATCGTCAATAAGAAGGTCCAAGGGATACAGTAAACCTGAAGTGAAGCATCTGAATCTAAAACCGGACTCACAGCTGAGGTTAAAATCACTGAAAGTTGAAGTGTCAGTCCTCTTGTACTTAAGTCGGCATTGTGCCTTTTGTATTAAATTCGGATGCAATTTCTGTGTTTCATCGTCAATAAGAAGGTCCAAGGGATACAGTAAACCTGAAGTAAAGCATGGGAATCTAAAACTGGAGTCACAGTAGAGGTTCAAATCATAGAGGGTTAGCGTGTCAGTCCTCTTGTACTTTAGTCGGCATTGTGCCTTTTGAATTTAATTCCGATGCAATTTCTGTGCTTCATCGTCAAAACGAATGTCCAAGGGATACAGTAAACCTGAAGTGAAGCATCGGAATCTAAAACTGGAATCACAGGAGTGGTTCAAATCATAGAGAGTTAGAGTGTCAGTCCTCTTGTACTTAAGTCGGCATTGTGCCTTTTGTATTACATTCGGATGCAATTTCTGTGTTTCATCGTTAATAAGAAAGTCCAACGGATACAGTAAACCTGAAGTGAAGCATCGGAATCTAAAACTGGACTCACAGGTAGGGTTCAAATCATAGAGAGTTAGAGTGTCAGTCCTCTTGTTTTTAAGTCGGCATTGTGCCTTTTGAATTCAATTCCGATGAAATTTCTGTGCTTCATCGTCATTAAGATGGTCCAAGGGATACAGTAAACCTGAAGTGAACCATCGGAATCTAAAACTGGACTCACAATAGAGGTTCAAATCATAGATAGTTAGAGTGTCAGTCCTCTTGTACTGAAGTCGGCATAGTGCCTTTTGTATTAAATTCGGATGCAATTTCTGTATTTCATTGTCAATAAGAGGGTCCAAGGTATACAGTACACCTGAAGTGATGCATCGGAATCTAAGACTGGACTCACAGGAGAGGTTCCAATCGTAGAAAGTTAGAGTGTCAGTCCTCTTGTAGTTAAGTCGGCATTGTGCCTTTTGTATTAATTTCGGATGGAATTTCTGTTTTTCATCGTCAATAAGAAGGTCCAAGGGATACAGCAAACCTGAAGTGAAGCATCGGAATCTAAAACTGGACTCACAGGAGACGTTCAAATCATAGAAAATTAGAGTGTCAGTCCTCTTGTACTTAAGTCGGCATTGTGCCTTTTGAATTTAATTCCGATGCAATTTCGGTGCTTCATCGTCAATAAGAAGGTCCAAGGGATGCTGTAAACCTGAAGTGAAGCATCGGAATCTAAATCTGGACTCACGTGAGAGGTTCAAATCATAGAAAGTTAGAGTGACAGTCCTCTTGTACTTAAGGCGACATTTTGCCTTTTGTATTAAATTCGGATGCATTTTCTGTGTTTCATCGTCAATACGAATGACCAAGGGATACAGTAAACCTGAAGTGAAGCATCGAAATCTAAAACTGGACTCACAGGAGAGGCTCAAATCATAGAAAGTTAGAGTGTCAGGCATCTTGTACTTAAGTCAGCTCTGTGCCTTTTGTATTAAATTCGGATGCAATTTCTGTGTTTCATCGTCAATAAGAAGGTCCAAGGGATACAGTAAACCTGAAGTGAAGCATCGGAATCTAAAACTGGACTCACAGGAGAGGTTCAAAACATAGATTTTTAAAGTGTCAGTCCTCTTGTACTTAAGTCGGCATTGTTACTTTTTTATTAAAATCGGATGCAATTTCTGTGGTTCATCGTCAATGAGAAGGGCCATGGTATACTGTAAACCAGAAGTGAAGCATCGGGATCTAAGACTAGACTCACAGGAGAGGTTCAAATCATTGAAAGTTAGAGTGTCAGTCGTCTTGTACTTACGTCGGCATTGTGCCTTTTGTATTTAATTCTGATACAATTTCTGTGTTCCATGATCAGAAAGAAGGTCCAAGAGATACAGTAAACCTGAAGTGAATGATCGGAATCTAAAACTGGACTCATAGCAGAGATTCAAATCATAGAAAGTTAGAGGGTCTGTCCTCTTGTACTTAAGTCGGCATTGTGCCTTTAATATTAAATTCGGATGCAATTTCAGTGTTTCATCTTCGAGTGTCAGTCCTCTTGTACTTAAGTCGGCATTGTGCCTTTTGAAATAAATTCGGATGCAATTTCTGTGTTTCATCGTCGATAAGAAGGTCCAAGGGATACAGAAAACGTAAGTGAAGCATCGGAATCGAAAACTGGACTCACAGGAGAGGTTGAAATCATAGATAGTTAGAGTGTCAGTCCTCTTGCACTGAAGTCGGCATAGTGCCTTTTGTATTAAATTCGGATGCAATTTCTGTATTTCATTGTCAATAAGAGGGTCCAAGGTATACAGTACACCTGAAGTGATGCATCGGAATCTAAGACTGGACTCACAGGAGAGGTTCCAATCATAGAAAGTTAGAGTGTCAGTCCTCTTGTAGTTAAGTCGGCATTGTGCCTTTTGTATTAATTTCGGATGGAATTTCTGTTTTTCATCGTCAATAAGAAGGTCCAAGGGATACAGCAAACCTGAAGTGAAGCATCGGAATCTAAAACTGGACTCACAGGAGACGTTCAAATCATAGAAAATTAGAGTGTCAGTCCTCTTGTACTTAAGTCGGCATTGTGCCTTTTGAATTTAATTCCGATGCAATTTCTGTGCTTCATCGTCAATAAGAAGGTCCAAGGGATGCTGTAAACCTGAAGTGAAGCATCGGAATCTAAATCTGGACTCACGTGAGAGGTTCAAATCATAGAAAGTTAGAGCGACAGTCCTCTTGTACTTAAGGCGACATTTTGCCTTTTGTATTAAATTCAATGCATTTTCTGTGTTTCATCGTCAATACGAATGACCAAGGGATACAGTAAACCTGAAGAGAAGCATCGAAATCTAAAACTGGACTCACAGGAGAGGCTCAAATCATAGAAAGTTAGAGTGTCAGGCATCTTGTACTTAAGTCAGCTTTGTGCCTTTTGTATTAAATTCGGATGCAATTTCTGTGTTTCATCGTCAATAAGAAGGTCCAAGGGATACAGTAAACCAGAAGTGAAGCATCGGAATCTAAAACTGGACTCACAGGAGAGGTTCAAATCATAGATTTTTAAAGTGTCAGTCCTCTTGTACTTAAGTCGGCATTGTTACTTTTTTATTAAAATCGGATGCAATTTCTGTGTTTCATCGTCAATGAGAAGGGCCATGGTATACTGTAAACCAGAAGTGAAGCATCGGGATCTAAGACTAGACTCACAGGAGAGGTTCAAATCATTGAAAGTTAGAGTGTCAGTCGTCTTGTACTTACGTCGGCATTGTGCCTTTTGTATTTAATTCTGATACAATTTCTGTGTTACATGATCAATAAGAAGGTCCAAGGGATACAGTAAACCTGAAGTGAATGATCGGAATCTAAAACTGGACTCACAGCAGAGATTCAAATCATAGAAAGTTAGAGTGTCTGTCCTCTTATACTTAAGTCGGCATTGTGCCTTTAATATTAAATTCGGATGCAATTTCAGTGTTTCATCTTCGAGTGTCAGTCATCTTGTACTTAAGTCGGCATTGTGCCTTTTGAAATAAATTCGGATGCAATTTCTGTGTTTCATCGTCAATAAGAAGGTCCAAGGGATACAGTAAACGTAAGTGAAGCATCGGAATCGAAAACTGGACTCACAGGAGAGGTTCAAATCATAGAAAGTTAGAGTGTAAGTCCTCTTGTACTTTAGTCGGCATTGTGCCTTTTGTATTAAATTCGGATGCAATTTCTGTGTTACATCGTCAATAAGAAGGTCCAAGGGATACAGTAAACCTGAAGTGTAGCATCGGAATCTAAAACTGGACTCACAGCACAGATTCAAATCATAGAGATTTAGAGTGTCAGCCCTCTGTTAGTTACGTCAGCATTTTGCTTTTTGTATTAATTTCGGATGCAATTTCTGTGTTTCATCGTCAATAAGAAGGTCCAAGGGATACAGTGAATCTGAAGTGAAGCATCGGAATCTAAAGCTGGACTCACGGCTGAGGTTAAAATCACAGAAAGTTAGAGTGTCAGTCCTCTTGTACTTAAGTCGGCATTGTGCCTTTTGTATTAAATTCGGATGTAATTTTTGTGTTTCATCGTCAATAAGAAGGTCCAAGGGATACAGTAAACCTGAGGTGAAGCATCGGAATCTAGAACTGGACTCACAGGAGAGGTTCAAATCATAGAGGGTTAGAGTGTCAGTCCTCTTGTACTTAAGTCGGCATTGTGCCTTTTGAATTTAATTCCGATGCAATTTCTGGGCTTCATCGTCAATACGAATGTCCAAGGGATACAGTAAACCTGAAGTAAAGCATCGGAATCTAAAACTGGAATCACAGGAGTGGTTCAAATCATAGAGAGTTAGAGTGTCAGTCCTCTTGTTTTTATGTCGGCATTGTGCCTTTTGAATTTAATTCCGATGTAATTTCTGTGCTTCATCGTTATTAAGAAGGTCCAAGGTATACAGTAAACCTGAAATGAAGCATCGGAATCTAAAACTGGACTCACAGGAGAGGTTCAAATCATAGAAAGTTAGAGTGTCAGTACTCTTGTACTTAAGTCGGCGTTGTGCCCCTTGTATTAAATTCGGATGCAATTTCAGTGTTTCATCGTCAATAAGAAGGTCCAAGGGATAGAGTGAACCTGAAGTGAAGCATCGGAATCTAAAACTGGACTCACATTAGAGGTTCAAATCATAGAAAGTTAGAGTGTCAGTCCTCTTGTACTTAAGTCGGCATTGTGCCATTTGTATTAAATTCGGATGCAATTTCTGTGTTTCATCGTCAATAAGACGGTCCAAGGTATAGAGTAAACCTGAAGTGAAGCATCGGAATCTAAAACTGGACTCACAGGAGAGGTTCAAATCATAGAAAGTTTCAGTCTCAGTCCTCTTTTACCTAAGTCGGCATTTTGCCTTTTGTATTAAATTCGGATGCAATTTCTGTGTTTCATCGTCAATAAGAAGGTCACAGGCATACAGTAAACCTGAAGTGAAGCATCGGAATCAAAAACTGGACTCACAGGAGAGGTTCAAATCATAGAAAATTAGAGTGTCAGTAGTCTTGTACTTAAGTCGGCATTGTGCCTTTTGTTTTAAAATTCAGATGCGATATCTATGTTTCATCGTCAATAAGACGGTCCTAGGTATACAGTAAACCTGAAGTGAAGCATCGGAATCTAAAACTGGACTCACAGGAGAGGTTCAAATCATAGAAAGTTAGAGTGTCACTCCTATTGTAGCTAAGTCGCCATTGTGCCTTTTGTATTAAATTCGGATGCAATTTCTGTGTTTCATCGTCAATAAGAAGGTCCAAGGTATACAGTAAACCTGAAGTGAAGCATCGGAATCTAAAACAGGACTCACAGGAGATGTTCAAATCATAGAAAGTTAGAGGGTCAGTCCTCTCGTACTTAAGTCGGCATTGTGCCTTTTGTATTAAATTCGAATGCAATTTCTGTGTTTCTTCGTCAATAAGAAAGTCCAAGAGATACAGTAAACCTGAAGTGAAGCATCGGAATCTAAAACTGGACCCACAGCAGAGCTTCAAATCGTAGAAAGTTAGAGTGTCAGTCCTCTTGTACTTATGTCGGCATTGTGCCATTTGTATTAAATTCGGATGCAATTTCTGAGTTTCATCGTCAATAAGAAGGCCCAAGGAATAGAGTAAACCTGAAGTGAAGCATCTGAATCTAAAACTGGACTCACAGGAGAGGTTCCAATCATAGAAATTTATAGTGTCAGACCTCTTGCATTTAAATCGGCATTGTGCCTTTTGAATTTAATTCCGATGCAATTTCTGTGCTTCATCGTCAATAAGAACGTCCAAGGGATACAGTAAACCTGAAGTGAATCATCGGAATCTAAAACTATACTCACAGGAGAGGTTCAAATCATAGAAAGTTAGTGTGTCAGTCCTCTTGTACTTAAGTCGGCATTGTGCCTTTTGTACTAAATTCGAATGCAATAACTGTGTTTCATCGTCAATAAGATGGTCCAAGGGATACAGTAAGCCTGAACTGAAGCATCGGAAACTAAAACTGGACTCTCAGGAGAGGTTCAAATCGTAGAAATTTAGAGTGTCAGTACTCTTGTTCTTAAGTCGGCATTGTGCCTTTTGTATTAAGTTCGGATGCAACTTCTGTGTTTCATCGTCAATAAGAAGGTCAAAGGTATATTGTTAACCCAAAGTGAAGCATCGGAATCTAAGACTGGACTCACAGGCGAGGTTCAAATCATAGAATGTTAGAGTGTCAGTACTCTTGTTCTTAAGTCGGCATTGTGCCTTTTGTATTAAGTTCGGATGCAACTTCTGTGTTTCATCGTCAATAAGAAGGTCCAAGGTATATTGTTAACCCGAAGTGAAGCATCGGAATCTAAGACTGGACTCACAGGCGAGGTTCAAATCATAGAATGTTAGAGTGTCTGTCCTCTTGTACTTAAGTCGCCATTGTGCATTTTGTATTAAATTCGGATGCGATTTCAGTGTTTCATCGTCAATAAGAAGGCCCAAGGGATACAGTAAACCTGAAGTGATGCATCGGAGTCTAAAACTGGACTCACAGGGGAGGTTCAAATCATAGAAAGTTAGAGTGTCAGTCCTCTTGTACTTAAGTCAGCTTTGTGCCTTTTGTATTAAATTCGGATGCAATTTCTGTGTTTCATCGTCAATAAGAAGGTCACAGGCATACAGTAAACCTGAAGTGAAGCATCGAAATCTAAAACTGGACTCACAGGAGAGGCTCAAATCATAGAAAGTTAGAGTGTCAGGCATCTTGTACTTAAGTCAGCTTTGTGCCTTTTGTATTAAATTCGGATGCAATTTCTGTGTTTCATCGTCAATAAGAAGGTCCAAGGGATACAGTAAACCTGAAGTGAAGCATCGGAATCTAAAACTGGACTCACAGGAGAGGTTCAAATCATAGATTTTTAAAGTGTCAGTCCTCTTGTACTTAAGTCGGCATTGTTACTTTTTTATTAAAATCGGATGCAATTTCTGTGTTTCATCGTCAATGAGAAGGGCCATGGTATACTGTAAACCAGAAGTGAAGCATCGGGATCTAAGACTAGACTCACAGGAGAGGTTCAAATCATTGAAAGTTAGAGTGTCAGTCGCCTTGTACTTACGTCGGCATTGTGCCTTTTGTATTTAATTCTGATACAATTTCTGTGTTACATGATCAATAAGAAGGTCCAAGGGATACAGTAAACCTGAAGTGAATGATCGGAATCTAAAACTGGACTCACAGCAGAGATTCAAATCATAGAAAGTTAGAGTGTCTGTCCTCTTGTACTTAAGTCGGCATTGTGCCTTTAATATTAAATTCGGATGCAATTTCAGTGTTTCATCTTCGAGTGTCAGTCCTCTTGTACTTAAGTCGGCATTGTGCCTTTTGAAATAAATTCGGATGCAATTTCTGTGTTTCATCGTCAATAAGAAGGTCCAAGGGATACAGTAAACGTAAGTGAAGCATCGGAATCGAAAACTGGACTCACAGGAGAGGTTCAAATCATAGAAAGTTAGAGTGTAAGTCCTCTTGTACTTTAGTCGGCATTGTGCCTTTTGTATTAAATTCGGATGCAATTTCTGTGTTACATCGTCAATAAGAAGGTCCAAGGGATACAGTAAACCTGAAGTGTAGCATCGGAATCTAAAACTGGACTCACAGCACAGATTCAAATCATAGAGATTTAGAGTGTCAGCCCTCTGTTAGTTACGTCAGCATTTTGCTTTTTGTATTAATTTCGGATGCAATTTCTGTGTTTCATCGTCAATAAGAAGGTCCAAGGGATACAGTGAATCTGAAGTGAAGCATCGGAATCTAAAGCTGGACTCACGGCTGAGGTTAAAATCACAGAAAGTTAGAGTGTCAGTCCTCTTGTACTTAAGTCGGCATTGTGCCTTTTGTATTAAATTCGGATGTAATTTTTGTGTTTCATCGTCAATAAGAAGGTCCAAGGGATACAGTAAACCTGAAGTGAAGCATCGGAATCTAGAACTGGACTCACAGGAGAGGTTCAAATCATAGAGGGTTAGAGTGTCAGTCCTCTTGTACTTAAGTCGGCATTGTGCCTTTTGAATTTAATTCCGATGCAATTTCTGGGCTTCATCGTCAATACGAATGTCCAAGGGATACAGTAAACCTGAAGTAAAGCATCGGAATCTAAAACTGGAATCACAGGAGTGGTTCAAATCATAGAGAGTTAGAGTGTCAGTCCTCTTGTTTTTATGTCGGCATTGTGCCTTTTGAATTTAATTCCGATGTAATTTCTGTGCTTCATCGTTATTAAGAAGGTCCAAGGTATACAGTAAACCTGAAATGAAGCATCGGAATCTAAAACTGGACTCACAGGAGAGGTTCAAATCATAGAAAGTTAGAGTGTCAGTACTCTTGTACTTAAGTCGGCGTTGTGCCCCTTGTATTAAATTCGGATGCAATTTCAGTGTTTCATCGTCAATAAGAAGGTCCAAGGGATAGAGTGAACCTGAAGTGAAGCATCGGAATCTAAAACTGGACTCACATTAGAGGTTCAAATCATAGAAAGTTAGAGTGTCAGTCCTCTTGTACTTAAGTCGGCATTGTGCCATTTGTATTAAATTCGGATGCAATTTCTGTGTTTCATCGTCAATAAGACGGTCCAAGGTATAGAGTAAACCTGAAGTGAAGCATCGGAATCTAAAACTGGACTCACAGGAGAGGTTCAAATCATAGAAAGTTTCAGTCTCAGTCCTCTTTTACCTAAGTCGGCATTTTGCCTTTTGTATTAAATTCGGATGCAATTTCTGTGTTTCATCGTCAATAAGAAGGTCACAGGCATACAGTAAACCTGAAGTGAAGCATCGGAATCAAAAACTGGACTCACAGGAGAGGTTCAAATCATAGAAAATTAGAGTGTCAGTAGTCTTGTACTTAAGTCGGCATTGTGCCTTTTGTTTTAAAATTCAGATGCGATATCTATGTTTCATCGTCAATAAGACGGTCCTAGGTATACAGTAAACCTGAAGTGAAGCATCGGAATCTAAAACTGGACTCACAGGAGAGGTTCAAATCATAGAAAGTTAGAGTGTCACTCCTATTGTAGCTAAGTCGCCATTGTGCCTTTTGTATTAAATTCGGATGCAATTTCTGTGTTTCATCGTCAATAAGAAGGTCCAAGGTATACAGTAAACCTGAAGTGAAGCATCGGAATCTAAAACAGGACTCACAGGAGATGTTCAAATCATAGAAAGTTAGAGGGTCAGTCCTCTCGTACTTAAGTCGGCATTGTGCCTTTTGTATTAAATTCGAATGCAATTTCTGTGTTTCTTCGTCAATAAGAAAGTCCAAGAGATACAGTAAACCTGAAGTGAAGCATCGGAATCTAAAACTGGACCCACAGCAGAGCTTCAAATCGTAGAAAGTTAGAGTGTCAGTCCTCTTGTACTTATGTCGGCATTGTGCCATTTGTATTAAATTCGGATGCAATTTCTGAGTTTCATCGTCAATAAGAAGGCCCAAGGAATAGAGTAAACCTGAAGTGAAGCATCTGAATCTAAAACTGGACTCACAGGAGAGGTTCCAATCATAGAAATTTATAGTGTCAGACCTCTTGCATTTAAATCGGCATTGTGCCTTTTGAATTTAATTCCGATGCAATTTCTGTGCTTCATCGTCAATAAGAACGTCCAAGGGATACAGTAAACCTGAAGTGAATCATCGGAATCTAAAACTATACTCACAGGAGAGGTTCAAATCATAGAAAGTTAGTGTGTCAGTCCTCTTGTACTTAAGTCGGCATTGTGCCTTTTGTACTAAATTCGAATGCAATAACTGTGTTTCATCGTCAATAAGATGGTCCAAGGGATACAGTAAGCCTGAACTGAAGCATCGGAAACTAAAACTGGACTCTCAGGAGAGGTTCAAATCGTAGAAATTTAGAGTGTCAGTACTCTTGTTCTTAAGTCGGCATTGTGCCTTTTGTATTAAGTTCGGATGCAACTTCTGTGTTTCATCGTCAATAAGAAGGTCAAAGGTATATTGTTAACCCAAAGTGAAGCATCGGAATCTAAGACTGGACTCACAGGCGAGGTTCAAATCATAGAATGTTAGAGTGTCAGTACTCTTGTTCTTAAGTCGGCATTGTGCCTTTTGTATTAAGTTCGGATGCAACTTCTGTGTTTCATCGTCAATAAGAAGGTCCAAGGTATATTGTTAACCCGAAGTGAAGCATCGGAATCTAAGACTGGACTCACAGGCGAGGTTCAAATCATAGAATGTTAGAGTGTCTGTCCTCTTGTACTTAAGTCGCCATTGTGCATTTTGTATTAAATTCGGATGCGATTTCAGTGTTTCATCGTCAATAAGAAGGCCCAAGGGATACAGTAAACCTGAAGTGATGCATCGGAGTCTAAAACTGGACTCACAGGGGAGGTTCAAATCATAGAAAGTTAGAGTGTCAGTCCTCTTGTACTTACGTCGGCATTGTGCCTTTTGTATTAAATTCGGATGCAGTTCAGTGTTTGATCGTCAATAAGAAGGTCCAAGGGATACAGTAAACCTGAAGTGAAGCATCGGAATCTGAAATTGCACTCACAGCAGAGGTTCCAATCATAGAAAGTTAGAGTGTCAGTCCTCATGTACATAAGTTGTCATTGTGCCTTTTGTATTACATTCGGATGCTATTTCTGTGTTTCATCGTCAATAAGAAGGTCCAAGGTATACAGTAAACCTGAAGTGAAGTATCGTTATCTAAAACTGGACTCACAGGAGAGGTTCAAATCATAGAAAGTTAGAGTGTCAGTCCTCTTGTACTTAAGTCGGCATTGTGCTTTTTGAATTTATTTCCGATGCAATATCTGTGCTTCTTCGTCAATAACAAGGTCCAAGGGATACAGTAAACCTGAAGTGAAGCATCGCAATCTAAAACTGAACTCACAGGAGAGGTTCAAATCATAGAAAGTTAGAGTGTCAGTCCTCTTGTACTTAAGTCGGCATGGTGCCTTTTGTATTAAATTCGGATGCAATTTCAATGTTTTATCGTCAATTTAAAGTTCCACGGGATACAGTAAACCTGAAGTGAAGCATCGGAATCTAAAACTGGTCTCACAGGAGAGGTTCAAATCATAGAAAGTTAGAGTGTCAGTCCTCTTGTACTCAAGTCGGCATTGTGCTTTTTGAATTAAATTCCGATGCAATATCTGTGCTTCATCGTCAATACGAAGGTCCAAGGGATACAGTAAACCTGAAGTGAAGCATCGGAATATAAAACTGGACTCACTAGAGAGGTTCAAATCATAGAAAGTTACAGTGTCAGTCCTCTTGTACTTACGTCGGCATTGTAACTTTGTATTAATTTCGGATGCAATGTCAGTGTTTCATCGTCAATAAGAAGGTTAAAGGGATACAGTAAACCTGAAGTAAAGCATCGGAATCTAAAACTGGACTCACAGGAGTGGTTCAAATCATAGAAAGTTAGAGTGTCAGTCCTCTTGTACTTAAGTCGGCATTGTCCATTTGTATTAAATTCGGAAGCAATTTCTATGTTTCATCGTCTGTAAGAGGTCCAAGGGATACCGTAATCATGAAGTGAAGCATCGGAATTTAAAACTGGACTCACAGGAGAGGTTCAAATCATAGAAAGTTAGAGTGTCAGTCATCTTGTACTTAAGTAGTGATTGTGCCTATTGTATTAAATTGGGATGAAATTTCTGTGTTTCATCGTTAATAAGAAAGTCCAAGGGATACAGTAAACCTGAGGTGAAGCATCGGAATCTGAAACAGGACCTACAGGAGAGGTTGAAATCACAGAAAGTTAGAGTGTCAGGCCTCTTGTTCTTTAGTCGACATTGTGCCATTTGTATTAAGTTCGGATGCAACTTCTGTGTTTCATTGTCAATAAGAAGGTCCAAGGTATATTGTTAACCCAAAGTGAAGCATCGGAATCTAAGACTGAACTCACAGGCGAGGTTCAAATCATAGAATGTTAGAGTGTCAGTCCTCTTGTACTTAAGTCAGCATTGTGCCTTTTGTATTAAATTCGGATGCAATTTCTGTGTTTCATCGTCAATAAGAAGGTCCAAGGGATACAGTAAACCTGAAGTGAAACATCGGAATCTAAGACTGCACTCACAGCAGAAGCCCAAATCATAGATAGTTAGTGTGTCTGTCCTCTTGTACTTAAGTCGCCATTGTGCCTTTTGTATTAAATTCGGATGCGATTTCAGTGTTTCATCGTCAATAAGAAGGCCAAAGGGATACAGTAAACCTGAAGTGATGCATCGGAGTCTAAATCTGGACTCACAGGGGAGGTTCAAATCATAGAAAGTTAGAGTGTCAGTCCTCTTGTACTTAAGTCGGCATTGTGCCTTTTGTATTAAATTCGGATGCAGTTCAGTGTTTCATCGTCAATAAGCAGGTCCAAGGGATACAGTAAACCTGAAGTGAAGCATTGGAATCTGAAATTGCACTCACAGCAGAGGTTCCAATCATAGAAAGTTAGTGTGTCAGTCCTCATGTACATAAGTCGTCATTGTACCTTTTGTATTACATTCGGATGCTATTTCTGTGTTTCATCGTCAATAAGAAGGTCCAAGGTATACAGTAAACCTGAAGTGAAGCATCGCAATCTAAAACTGAACTCACAGGAGAGGTTCAAATCAAGGAAAGTTAGAGTGTCAGTCCTCTTGTACTTAAGTCGGCATGGTGCCTTTTGTATTAAATTCGGATGCAATTTCAATGTTTTATCGTCAATTTAAAGGTCCACGGGATACAGTAAACCTGAAGTGAAGCATCGGAATCTAAAACTGGGCTCACAGGAGAGGTTCAAATCATAGAAAGTTAGAGTGTCAGTCCTCTTGTACTCAAGTCGGCATTGTGCTTTTTGAATTAAATTCCGATGCAATATCTGTGCTTCATCGTCAATACCAAGGTCCAAGGGATACAGTAAACCTGAAGTGAAGCATCGGAATATAAAACTGGACTCACTAGAGAGGTTCAAATCATAGAAAGTTACAGTGTCAGTCCTCTTGTACTTAAGTCGGCATTGTGCCTTTGTATTAAATTCGGATGCAATGTCAGTGTTCCATCGTCAATAAGAAGGTTCAAGGGATACAGTAAACCTGAAGTAAAGCATCGGAATCTAAAACTGGACTCACAGGAGTGGTTCAAATCATAGAAAGTTAGAGTGTCAGTCCTCTTGTACTTAAGTCGGCATTGTCCATTTGTATTAAATTCGGAAGCAATTTCTGTGTTTCATCGTCTGTAAGAAGGTCCAAGGGATACCGTAATCATGAAGTGAAGCATCGGAATTTAAAACTGGACTCACAGGAGGGGTTCAAATCATAGGAAGTTAGATCGTCAGTCCTCTTGTACTTAAGTCGGCATTGTGCCTATTGTATTAAATTGGGATGTAATTTCTGTGTTTCATCGTTAATAAGAAAGTCCAAGGGATACAGTAAACCTGAAGTGAAGCATCGGAATCTGAAACAGGACCTACAGGAGAGGTTGAAATCACAGAAAGTTAGAGTGTCAGTCCTCTTGTACTTTAGTCGGCATTGTGCCTTTGGTAATAAATTGGGATGCAATTTCTGTGTTACATCGTCAATAAGAAGGTCCAACTGATACAGTAATCCTGAAGTGAAGCATCGGAATCTAAAACTGGACTCACAAGAGAAGTTCAAATCATAGAGGGTTGGAGTGTCAGTCCTCTTGTACTTCAGTCCGCATTGTGCCTTTTGTTTTAAATTCGGATGCAATTTCGGTGTTTCATCGTCAATAAGACGGTCCAAGGTATAGAGTAATTCTGAAGTGAAGCATCGGAATCTAAAACTGGACTCACAGGAGAGGTTCAAATGTGTTTCATCGACAATAAGAAGGTCACAGGCATACAGTAAACCTGAAGTGAAGCATCGGAATCAAAAACTGGACTCACAGGAGAGGTTCAAATCATAGAAAATTAGAGTGTCAGTCCTCTTGTACTGAAGTCGGCATTGTGCCTTTTGTTTTAAATTCAGATGCGATATCTATGTTTCATCGTCAATAAGACGGTCCTAGGTATACAGTAAACCAGAAGTGAAGCATCGGAATCTAAAACTGGACTCACAGCAGAGGTTCAAATCATAGAAAGTTAGAGTGTCACTAATCTTGTAGTTAAGTCGGCATTGTGCCTTTTGTATTAAATTCGGATGCAATTTCTGTGTTTCATCGTCAATAAGAATTTGAAAGGTATACAGTAAACCTGAAGTGAAGCATCGGAATCTAAAACTGGACTCACAGGAGATGTTCAAATCATAGAAAGTTAGAGGGTCAGTCCTCTCGTACTTAAGTCGGCATTGTGCCTTTTGTATTAAATTCGAATGCAATTTCTGTGTTTCTTCGTCAATAAGAAAGTCCAAGAGATACAGTAAACCTGAAGTGAAGCAACGGAATCTAAACCTGGACTCACAGCAGAGCTTCAAATCATAGAAAGTAAGAGTGTTAATCCTCTTGTACTTATGTCAGCATTGTGCCTTTTGTATTAAATTCGGATGCAATATCTGTGTTTCATCGTCAATAAGAAGGTGCAAGCGATACAGTAAACCTGAAGTGAAGCATCGGAATCTAAAACTGAACTTACAGCAGAGGTTCAAATCATAGAAAGTCAGAGTGTCTGTCCTCTTGTACTTAAGTCGGCATTGTTCTTTTTGCATTAAATTCGGATGCAATTTCAGTGTTTCATCGTCAATAAGAAGGCCCAAGGGATACAGTAAACCTGAAGTGTAGCATCGGAATCTAAAACTGGACTCACAGGAGAGGTTCAAATCATAGAAAGTTAGAGGGTCAGTCCTCTCGTACTTAAGTCGGCATTGTGCCTTTTGTATTAAATTCGAATGCAATTTCTGTGTTTCGTCGTCAATAAGAAAGTCCATGAGATACAGTAAGCCTGAACTGAAGCATCGGAAACTAAAACTGGACTCTCAGGAGAGGTTCAAATCGTAGAAATTAAGAGTGTCAGTACTCTTGTTCTTTAGTCGGCATTGTGCCTTTTGTATTAAGTTCGGATGCAACTTCTGTGTTTAATCGTCAATAAGAAGGTCCAAGGTATATTGTTAACCCAAAGTGAAGCATCGGAATCTAAGACTGGACTCACAGGCGAGGTTCAAATCATAGAATGTTAGAGTGTCAGTCCTCTTGTACTTAAGTCAGCATTGTGCCTTTTGTATTAAATTCGGATGCAATTTCTGTGTTTCATCGTCAATAAGAAGGTCCAAGGGATACAGTAAACCTGAAGTGAAACATCGGAATCTAAGACTGCACTCACAGCAGAAGCCCAAATCATAGAAAGTTAGTGTGTCTGTCCTCTTGTGCTTAAGTCGCCATTGTGCCTTTTGTATTAAATTCGGATGCGATTTCAGTGTTTCATCGTCAATAAGAAGGCCAAAGGGATACAGTAAACCTGAAGTGATGCATCGGAGTCTAAAACTGGACTCACAGGGGAGGTTCAAATCATAGAAAGTTAGAGTGTCAGTCCTCTTGTACTTAAGTCGGCATTGTGCCTTTTGTATTAAATTCGGATGCAGTTCAGTGTTTCATCGTCAATAAGAAGGTCCAAGGGATACAGTAAACCTGAAGTGAAGCATTGGAATCTGAAATTGCACTCACAGCAGAGGTTCCAATCATAGAAAGTTAGAGTGTCAGTCCTCATGTACATAAGTCGTCATTGTGCCTTTTGTATTACATTCGGATGCTATTTCTGTGTTTCATCGTCAATAAGAAGGTCCAAGGTATACAGTAAACCTGAAGTGAAGCATCGCAATCTAAAACTGAACACACAGGAGAGGTTCAAATCAAGGAAAGTTAGAGTGTCAGTCCTCTTGTACTTAAGTCGGCATGGTGCCTTTTGTATTAAATTCGGATGCAATATCAATGTTTTATCGTCAATTTAAAGGTCCACGGGATACAGTAAACCTGAAGTGAAGCATCGGAATCTAAAACTGGGCTCACAGGAGAGGTTCAAATCATAGAAATTTAGAGTGTCAGTCCCCTTGTACTCAAGTCGGCATTGTGCTTTTTGAATTAAATTCCGATGCAATATCTGTGCTTCATCGTCAATACGAAGGTCCAAGGGATACAGTAAACCTGAAGTGAAGCATCGGAATATAAAACTGGACTCACTAGAGAGGTTCAAATCATAGAAAGTTACAGTGTCAGTCCTCTTGTACTTAAGTCGGCATTGTGCCTTTGTATTAAATTCGGATGCAATGTCAGTGTTCCATCGTCAATAAGAAGGTTCAAGGGATACAGTAAACATGAAGTAAAGCATCGGAATCTAAAACTGGACTCACAGGAGTGGTTCAAATCATAGAAAGTTAGAGTGTCAGTCCTCTTGTACTTAAGTCGGCATTGTCCATTTGTATTAAATTCGGAAGCAATTTCTGTGTTTCATCGTCTGTAAGAAGGTCCAAGGGATACCGTAATCATGAAGTGAAGCATCGGAATTTAAAACTGGACTCACAGGAGGGGTTCAAATCATAGGAAGTTAGATCGTCAGTCCTCTTGTACTTAAGTCGGCATTGTGCCTATTGTATTAAATTGGGATGTAATTTCTGTGTTTCATCGTTAATAAGAAAGTCCAAGGGATACAGTAAACCTGAAGTGAAGCATCGGAATCTGAAACAGGACCTACAGGAGAGGTTGAAATCACAGAAAGTTAGAGTGTCAGTCCTCTTGTACTTTAGTCGGCATTGTGCCTTTGGTAATAAATTGGGATGCAATTTCTGTGTTACATCGTCAATAAGAAGGTCCAACTGATACAGTAATCCTGAAGTGAAGAATCGGAATCTAAAACTGGACTCACAAGAGAAGTTCAAATCATAGAGGGTTGGAGTGTCAGTCCTCTTGTACTTCAGTCCGCATTGTGCCTTTTGTTTTAAATTCGGATGCAATTTCGGTGTTTCATCGTCAATAAGACGGTCCAAGGTATAGAGTAATTCTGAAGTGAAGCATCGGAATCTAAAACTGGACTCACAGGAGAGGTTCAAATGTGTTTCATCGACAATAAGAAGGTCACAGGCATACAGTAAACCTGAAGTGAAGCATCGGAATCAAAAACTGGACTCACAGGAGAGGTTCAAATCATAGAAAATTAGAGTGTCAGTCCTCTTGTACTGAAGTCGGCATTGTGCCTTTTGTTTTAAATTCAGATGCGATATCTATGTTTCATCGTCAATAAGACGGTCCTAGGTATACAGTAAACCAGAAGTGAAGCATCGGAATCTAAAACTGGACTCACAGCAGAGGTTCAAATCATAGAAAGTTAGAGTGTCACTAATCTTGTAGTTAAGTCGGCATTGTGCCTTTTGTATTAAATTCGGATGCAATTTCTGTGTTTCATCGTCAATAAGAATTTGAAAGGTATACAGTAAACCTGAAGTGAAGCATCGGAATCTAAAACTGGACTCACAGGAGATGTTCAAATCATAGAAAGTTAGAGGGTCAGTCCTCTCGTACTTAAGTCGGCATTGTGCCTTTTGTATTAAATTCGAATGCAATTTCTGTGTTTCTTCGTCAATAAGAAAGTCCAAGAGATACAGTAAACCTGAAGTGAAGCAACGGAATCTAAACCTGGACTCACAGCAGAGCTTCAAATCATAGAAAGTAAGAGTGTTAATCCTCTTGTACTTATGTCAGCATTGTGCCTTTTGTATTAAATTCGGATGCAATATCTGTGTTTCATCGTCAATAAGAAGGTGCAAGCGATACAGTAAACCTGAAGTGAAGCATCGGAATCTAAAACTGGACTTACAGCAGAGGTTCAAATCATAGAAAGTCAGAGTGTCTGTCCTCTTGTACTTAAGTCGGCATTGTTCTTTTTGCATTAAATTCGGATGCAATTTCAGTGTTTCATCGTCAATAAGAAGGCCCAAGGGATACAGTAAACCTGAAGTGTAGCATCGGAATCTAAAACTGGACTCACAGGAGAGGTTCAAATCATAGAAAGTTAGAGGGTCAGTCCTCTCGTACTTAAGTCGGCATTGTGCCTTTTGTATTAAATTCGAATGCAATTTCTGTGTTTCGTCGTCAATAAGAAAGTCCATGAGATACAGTAAGCCTGAACTGAAGCATCGGAAACTAAAACTGGACTCTCAGGAGAGGTTCAAATCGTAGAAATTAAGAGTGTCAGTACTCTTGTTCTTTAGTCGGCATTGTGCCTTTTGTATTAAGTTCGGATGCAACTTCTGTGTTTAATCGTCAATAAGAAGGTCCAAGGTATATTGTTAACCCAAAGTGAAGCATCGGAATCTAAGACTGGACTCACAGGCGAGGTTCAAATCATAGAATGTTAGAGTGTCAGTCCTCTTGTACTTAAGTCAGCATTGTGCCTTTCGTATTAAATTCGGATGCAATTTCTGTGTTTCATCGTCAATAAGAAGGTCCAAGGGATACAGTAAACCTGAAGTGAAACATCGGAATCTAAGACTGCACTCACAGCAGAAGCCCAAATCATAGAAAGTTAGTGTGTCTGTCCTCTTGTACTTAAGTCGCCATTGTGCCTTTTGTATTAAATTCGGATGCGATTTCAGTGTTTCATCGTCAATAAGAAGGCCAAAGGGATACAGTAAACCTGAAGTGATGCATCGGAGTCTAAAACTGGACTCACAGGGGAGGTTCAAATCATAGAAAGTTAGAGTGTCAGTCCTCTTGTACTTAAGTCGGCATTGTGCCTTTTGTATTAAATTCGGATGCAGTTCAGTGTTTCATCGTCAATAAGAAGGTCCAAGGGATACAGTAAACCTGAAGTGAAGCATTGGAATCTGAAATTGCACTCACAGCAGAGGTTCCAATCATAGAAAGTTAGAGTGTCAGTCCTCATGTACATAAGTCGTCATTGTGCCTTTTGTATTACATTCGGATGCTATTTCTGTGTTTCATCGTCAATAAGAAGGTCCAAGGTATACAGTAAACCTGAAGTGAAGCATCGCAATCTAAAACTGAACACACAGGAGAGGTTCAAATCAAGGAAAGTTAGAGTGTCAGTCCTCTTGTACTTAAGTCGGCATGGTGCCTTTTGTATTAAATTCGGATGCAATATCAATGTTTTATCGTCAATTTAAAGGTCCACGGGATACAGTAAACCTGAAGTGAAGCATCGGAATCTAAAACTGGGCTCACAGGAGAGGTTCAAATCATAGAAATTTAGAGTGTCAGTCCCCTTGTACTCAAGTCGGCATTGTGCTTTTTGAATTAAATTCCGATGCAATATCTGTGCTTCATCGTCAATACGAAGGTCCAAGGGATACAGTAAACCTGAAGTGAAGCATCGGAATATAAAACTGGACTCACTAGAGAGGTTCAAATCATAGAAAGTTACAGTGTCAGTCCTCTTGTACTTAAGTCGGCATTGTCCATTTGTATTAAATTCGGAAGCAATTTCTGTGTTTCATCGTCTGTAAGAAGGTCCAAGGGATACCGTAATCATGAAGTGAAGCATCGGAATTTAAAACTGGACTCACAGGAGAGGTTCAAATCATAGAAAGTTAGAGTGTCAGTCCTCTTGTACTTCAGTCGGCATTGTGCCTATTGTATTAAATTGGGATGTAATTTCTGTGTTTCATCGTTAATAAGAAAGTCCAAGGGATACAGTAAACCTGAAGTGAAGCATCGGAATCTGAAACAGGACCTACAGGAGAGGTTGAAATCACAGAAAGTTAGAGTGTCAGTCCTCTTGTACTTTAGTCGGCATTGTGCCTTTTGGAATAAATTGGGATGCAATTTCTGTGTTACATCGTCAATAAGAAGGGCCAACTGATACAGTAATCCTGAAGTGAAGCATCGGAATCTAAAACTGGACTCACAAGAGAAGTTCAAATCATAGAGGGCTGAAGTGTCAGTCCTCTTGTAGTTCAGTCCGCATTGTGCCTTTTGTTTTAAATTCGGATGCAATTTCGGTGTTTCATCGTCAATAAGACGGTCCAAGGTATAGAGTAATTCTGAAGTGAAGCATCGGAATCTAAAACTGGACTCACAGGAGAGGTTCAAATGTGTTTCATCGACAATAAGAAGGTCGCAGGCATACGGTAAACCTGAAGTGAAGCATCGGAATCAAAAACTGGACTCACAGGAGAGGTTCAAATCATAGAAAATTAGAGTGTCAGTCCTCTTGTACTGAAGTCGGCATTGTGCCTTTTGTTTTAAATTCAGATGCGATATCTATGTTTCATCGTCAATAAGACGGTCGTAGGTATACAGTAAACCAGAAGTGAAGCATCGGAATCTAAAACTGGACTCACAGCAGAGGTTCAAATCATAGAAAGTTAGAGTGTCACTAATCTTGTAGTTAAGTCGGCATTGTGCCTTTTGTATTAAATTCGGATGCAATTTCTGTGTTTCATCGTCAATAAGAATTTGAAAGGTATACAGTAAACCTGAAGTGAAGCATCGGAATCTAAAACTGGACTCACAGGAGATGTTCAAATCATAGAAAGTTAGAGGGTCAGTCCTCTCGTACTTAAGTCGGCATTGTGCCTTTTGTATTAAATTCGAATGCAATTTCTGTGTTTCTTCGTCAATAAGAAAGTCCAAGAGATACAGTAAACCTGAAGTGAAGCAACGGAATCTAAACCTGGACTCACAGCAGAGCTTCAAATCATAGAAAGTAAGAGTGTTAATCCTCTTGTACTTATGTCAGCATTGTGCCTTTTGTATTAAATTCGGATGCAATATCTGTGTTTCATCGTCAATAAGAAGGTGCAAGCGATACAGTAAACCTGAAGTGAAGCATCGGAATCTAAAACTGGACTTACAGCAGAGGTTCAAATCATAGAAAGTCAGAGTGTCTGTCCTCTTGTACTTAAGTCGGCATTGTTCTTTATGCATTAAATTCGGATGCAATTTCAGTGTTTCATCGTCAATAAGAAGGCCCAAGGGATACAGTAAACCTGAAGTGTAGCATCGGAATCTAAAACTGGACTCACAGGAGAGGTTCAAATCATAGAAAGTTAGAGGGTCAGTCCTCTCGTACTCAAGTCGGCATTGTGCCTTTTGTATTAAATTCGAATGCAATTTCTGTGTTTCGTCGTCAATAAGAAAGTCCATGAGATACAGTAAGCCTGAACTGAAGCATCGGAAACTAAAACTGGACTCTCAGGAGAGGTTCAAATCGTAGAAATTAAGAGTGTCAGTACTCTTGTTCTTTAGTCGGCATTGTGCCTTTTGTATTAAGTTCGGATGCAACTTCTGTGTTTAATCGTCAATAAGAAGGTCCAAGGTATATTGTTAACCCAAAGTGAAGCATCGGAATCTAAGACTGGACTCACAGGCGAGGTTCAAATCATAGAATGTTAGAGTGTCAGTCCTCTTGGACTTAAGTCAGCATTGTGCCTTTTGTATTAAATTCGGATGCAATTTCTGTGTTTCATCGTCAATAAGAAGGTCCAAGGGATACAGTAAACCTGAAGTGAAACATCGGAATCTAAGACTGCACTCACAGCAGAAGCCCAAATCATAGAAAGTTAGTGTGTCTGTCCTCTTGTACTTAAGTCGCCATTGTGCCTTTTGTATTAAATTCGGATGCGATTTCAGTGTTTCATCGTCAATAAGAAGGCCAAAGGGATACAGTAAACCTGAAGTGATGCATCGGAGTCTAAAACTGGACTCACAGGGGAGGTTCAAATCATAGAAAGTTAGAGTGTCAGTCCTCTTGTACTTAAGTCGGCATTGTGCCTTTTGTATTAAATTCGGATGCAGTTCAGTGTTTCATCGTCAATAAGAAGGTCCAAGGGATACAGTAAACCTGAAGTGAAGCATTGGAATCTGAAATTGCACTCACAGCAGAGGTTCCAATCATAGAAAGTTAGAGTGTCAGTCCTCATGTACATAAGTCGTCATTGTGCCTTTTGTATTACATTCGGATGCTATTTCTGTGTTTCATCGTCAATAAGAAGGTCCAAGGTATACAGTAAACCTGAAGTGAAGCATCGCAATCTAAAACTGAACACACAGGAGAGGTTCAAATCAAGGAAAGTTAGAGTGTCAGTCCTCTTGTACTTAAGTCGGCATGGTGCCTTTTGTATTAAATTCGGATGCAATATCAATGTTTTATCGTCAATTTAAAGGTCCACGGGATACAGTAAACCTGAAGTGAAGCATCGGAATCTAAAACTGGGCTCACAGGAGAGGTTCAAATCATAGAAATTTAGAGTGTCAGTCCCCTTGTACTCAAGTCGGCATTGTGCTTTTTGAATTAAATTCCGATGCAATTTCTGTGCTTCATCGTCAATACGAAGGTCCAAGGGATACAGTAAACCTGAAGTGAAGCATCGGAATATAAAACTGGACTCACTAGAGAGGTTCAAATCATAGAAAGTTACAGTGTCAGTCCTCTTGTACTTAAGTCGGCATTGTCCATTTGTATTAAATTCGGAAGCAATTTCTGTGTTTCATCGTCTGTAAGAAGGTCCAAGGGATACCGTAATCATGAAGTGAAGCATCGGAATTTAAAACTGGACTCACAGGAGAGGTTCAAATCATAGAAAGTTAGAGTGTCAGTCCTCTTGTACTTAAGTCGGCATTGTGCCTATTGTATTAAATTGGGATGTAATTTCTGTGTTTCATCGTTAATAAGAAAGTCCAAGGGATACAGTAAACCTGAAGTGAAGCATCGGAATCTGAAACAGGACCTACAGGAGAGGTTGAAATCACAGAAAGTTAGAGTGTCAGTCCTCTTGTACTTTAGTCGGCATTGTGCCTTTTGGAATAAATTGGGATGCAATTTCTGTGTTACATCGTCAATAAGAAGGGCCAACTGATACAGTAATCCTGAAGTGAAGCATCGGAATCTAAAACTGGACTCACAAGAGAAGTTCAAATCATAGAGGGCTGAAGTGTCAGTCCTCTTGTAGTTCAGTCCGCATTGTGCCTTTTGTTTTAAATTCGGATGCAATTTCGGTGTTTCATCGTCAATAAGACGGTCCAAGGTATAGAGTAAACCTGAAGTGAAGCATCGGAATCTAAAACTGGACTCACAGGAGACGTTCAAATGTGTTTCATCGACAATAAGAAGCTCACAGGCATACGGTAAACCTGAAGTGAAGCATCGGAATCAAAAACTGGACTCACAGGAGAGGTTCAAATCATAGAAAATTAGAGTGTCAGTCCTCTTGTACTGAAGTCGGCATTGTGCCTTTTGTTTTAAATTCAGATGCGATATCTATGTTTCATCGTCAATAAGACGGTCCTAGGTATACAGTAAACCAGAAGTGAAGCATCGGAATCTAAAACTGGACTCACAGCAGAGGTTCAAATCATAGAAAGTTAGAGTGTCACTAATCTTGTAGTTAAGTCGGCATTGTGCCTTTTGTATTAAATTCGGATGCAATTTCTGTGTTTCATCGTCAATAAGAGTTTGGAAGGTATACAGTAAACCTGAAGTGAAGCATTGGAATCTAAAACTGGACTCACAGGAGATGTTCAAATCATAGAAAGTTAGAGGGTCAGTCCTCTCGTACTTAGGTCGGCTTGTGCCTTTTGTATTAAATTCGAATGCAATTTCTGTGTTTCTTCGTCAATAAGAAAGTCCAAGAGATACAGTAAACCTGAAGTGAAGCAACGGAATCTAAACCTGGACTCACAGCAGAGCTTCAAATCATAGAAAGTTAGAGTGTTAATCCTCTTGTACTTATGTCAGCATTGTGCCTTTTGTATTAAATTCGGATGCAATATCTGTGTTTCATCGTCAATAAGAAGGTCCAAGCGATACAGTAAACCTGAAGTGAAGCATCGGTATCTAAAACTGGACTTACAGCAGAGGTTCAAATCATAGAAAGTCAGAGTGTCTGTCCTCTTGTACTTAAGTCGGCATTGTTCTTTTTGCATTAAATTCGGATGCAATTTCAGTGTTTCATCGTCAATAAGAAGGCCCAAGGGATACAGTAAACCTGAAGTGTAGCATCGGAATCTAAAACTGGACTCACAGGAGAGGTTCAAATCATAGAAAGTTAGAGTGTCAGTCCTCTTGTACTTAAGTAGGCATTGTGCCTTTTGTATTAAATTCGGATGCAATTTCTGTGTTTTATCGTCAATAAGACGGCCAAGGTATACAGTAAACCTGAAGTGAAGCATCGGAATCTAAAGCTGGACTCACAGGAGAGGTTCAAATCATAGAAAGTTAGAGTGTCAGTCCTCTTGTACTTAAGTCGGCATTGTGCCTTTTGTATTAAATTTGGATGCAATTTCTGTGTTTCATCGTCAACAAGAAGGTCCAAATTATACAGTAATCCTGAAGTGATGCATCGGAATCTAAAACTGGACTCACAGGACAGGTTCAAATCATAGAAAGTTAGAGTGTCAGTCCTCTTGTACTTAAATCGGAATTGTGCCTTTTGTATTAAATTCGATGCAATTTCTGTGTTTCATCGTCAATAAGAAGGTCCAAGGGATACAGTGAACCTGAAGTGAAACATCGGAATCTAAAACTGAACTCACAGTTGAGGTTCAAATCATAGAAAGTTAGAGTGCAGTCCTCTTGTACTTAAGTCGGCATTGTGCCTTTTGTATTAAATTCGAATGCAATTTCTGTGTTTCATCGTCAATAAGAAGGTCCAAGGGATACAGTAAACCTGAAGTGAAGCATCGGAATCTAAAACGAGACTCACTGGAGTGGTTCAAATCATAGATAGTTTGAGTGTCAGTCCTCTTGTACTTAAGTCGGCATTGTGATTTTTGTATTAAATTCGGATGCCATTTCTGTGTTTGATAGTCAATATGAAGGTCCAAGGTATACAGTAAACCTGAAGTGAAGCATCGGAATCTAAAACTGGACTCACAGGAGAGCTTCATATCATAGAAAGTTAGACTGTCAGTCCTCTTGTACTTAAGTCGTCATTGTGCTTTTTGTATTAAATTCGGATGCAATTTCTGTGTTCCATCATCAATACGAAGGTCCAAGGGATACAGTAAACCTGAAGTGAAGCATCGGAATCTAAAACTGGACTCACAGTAGAGGTTCAAATCATAGAAAGTTAGAGTGTCATTCCTCCTTTACTTAAGTGGGCATTGTGCATATTGTATTAAATTCGGATGCAATTTCTGTGTTTCATCGTCAATAGGAAGGTCCAAGGCATACAGTAATCCTTAAGTGAAGCATCGGAATCTAAAACTGGACTCACAGGAGAGGTTCAAATCATAGAAAGTTAGAGTGTCAGTCCTCTTGCATTTAAGTCGGCATTGTGCCTTTTGAATTTAATTCCGATGCAATATCTGTGCTCCATCGTCAATACGAAGGTCCAAGGGATACAGTAAGCCGGAAGTGAAGCATCGGAATCTAAAACTGGGCTCACAGGAGAGGTTCAAATCATAAAAAGTTAGTGTGTCAGTCCTCTTGTACTTAAGTCGGCATTGTGCTTTCTGTATTAAACTCGGACACAATTTCTGTGTATCATAGTCAATATGAAGGTCCAAGGGATACAGTAAACCTGAAGTGAAGCAAAGGAATCTAAAACTGGACTCACAGGAGAGGTTCAAACCATACAAAGTTAAAGTGTCAGTCCTCTTGTACTTAAGTCGGCATTGTGCCCTTTGTACTAAATTCGAATGCAATAACTGTGTTTCATCGTCAATAAGATGGTCCAAGGGATACAGAGAACCTGAACTGAAACTTCGGAAACTAAAACTGGACTCACAGGAGAGGTTCAAATCGAAGAAATTTAGAGTGTCAGTACTCTTGTACTTAAGTCGGCAATGTGCCTTTTGTATTAAGTTCGGATGCAACTTCTGTGTTTCATCGTCAATAAGAAGGATCATGGTATATTGTTGACCTGAAGTGAAGCATCGGAATCTAAGACTGGACTCACAGGCGAGGTTCAAATCATAGAATGTTAGAGTGTCAGTCCTCTTGTACTTAAGTCAGCATTGTGCTTTTTGTATTAAATTCAGATGCAATTTCTGTGTTTCATCGTCAATAAGAAGGTCCAAGGGATACTGTAAACCTGAAGTAAAACATCGGAATCTAAGACTGCACTCACAGCAGAGGCTCAAATCATAGAAAGTTAGAGTGTCTGTCCTCTTGTACTTAAGTCGGCATTGAGCCTTTTGTATTAAATTCGGATGCGATTTCAGTGTTTCATCGTCAATAAGAAGGCCCAAGGGATACAGTAAACCTGAAGTGATGCATCGGAGTCTAAAACTGGACTCACAGAAGAGGTTCAAATCATAGAAACTTAGAGTGTCAGTTTTCTTGTACTTAAGTCGGCATTGTGCCTTTTGTATTAAATTCGGATGCTATTTCTGTGTTTCATCGTCAATAAGAAGGTCCAAGGTATACAGTAAACCTGAAGTGAAGTATCGTTATCTAAAACTGGACTCACAGGAGACGTTCAAATCATAGAAAGTTAGAGTGTCAGTCCTCTTGTACTTAAGTCGGCATTGTGCTTTTTGAATTTAATTCCGATGCAATATCTGTGCTTCTTCGTCAATAACAAGGTCCAAGGGATACAGTAAACCTGAAGTGAAGCATCGCAATCTAAAACTGGGCTCACACGAGAGGTTCAAATCATAGAAAGTTTGAGTGTCAGTCCTCTTGTACTTAAGTCGGCATTGTGCCTTTTGTATTAAATTCGGATGCAATATCTGTGCTTCATCGTCAATACGAAGGTCCAAGAGATACAGTTAACCTGAAGTGAAGCATCGGAATATAAAACTGGACTCACAAGAGAGGTTCAAATCATAGAAAGTTAGAGGGTCAGTCCTCTTGTACTTAAGTCGGCATTGTCCCTTTTGTATTAAATTCGGATGCAATTTCTGTGTTTTATCGTCTGTAAGAAGGTCCAAGGGATACCGTAATCCTGAATTGAAGCATCGGAATCTAAAACTGGACTCACAGGAGAGGTTCAAATCATAGAGAGTTGGAGTGTCAGTCCTCTTGTACTTAAGTCGTCATTGTGCCTTTTGTATTAAATTTGGATGGAATTTCTGTCTTTCATCGTCAACAAGAAGGTCCAAGCTATACAGTAAACCCTAAGTGAAGCATCGGAATCTAAAACTGGACTCACAGGAGAGGTTGAAATCATAGAAAGTTAGAGTGTCAGTCCTCTTGCACTTCTTAAGTCGGCATTGTGCCTTTTGTATTAAATTCGATGCAATTTCTGTGTTTCATCGTCAATAAGAAGGTTTAAGGGATGCAGTAAACCTGAAGTGAAGCATCGGAATCTGAAACAGGACCTACAGGAGAGGTTCAAATCATAGGGAGTTGGAGTGCCAGTCCTCTTGTACTTAAGTCGGGAATGTGCCTTTTGTTTTAAATTCGGATGCAATTTCGGTGTTTCATCGTCAATAAGTCGGTCCAAGGAATAGAGAAAACCTGACGTGAAGCATCGGAATCTAAAACTGGACTCACAGGAGAGGTTCAAATCATAGAAAGTTATAGTGTCAGTCCTCTTGTACTTAAGTCGGCATTTGGCCTTTTGTATTAAATTCGGATGCAATTTCTGTGTTTTATCGTCAGTACGAAGGTCACAGGCATACAGTAAACCTGAAGTGAAGCATCGGAATCAAAAACTGGACTCACAGGAGAGATCCAATTCAGAGAAAGTTAGAGTGTCAGTCCTCTTGCACTCAAGTCGGCATTGTGCCTTTTGTTTTAAATTAAGATGTGATATCTGTGTTTTATCGATAATACGACGGTTCTAGGTATACAGTAAACCTGAAGTGACGCATCGGAATCTAATACTGGACTCACAGGAGAGATTCAAATCATAGAAATTTAGAGTGTCACTCCTCTTGTAGTTAATTCGGCATTGTGCCTTTTGTATTAAATTCGATTGCAATTTCTGTGTTTCATCGTCAATAAGAAGGTCCAAGGTATGCAGTAAACCTGAAGTGAAGCATCGGAATCTAAAACTGGACTCACAGGAGATGTTCAAATCATAGAAAGTTAGAGGGTCAGTCCTCTCGTACTTAAGTCGGCATTGTGCCTTTTGTATTAAATTCGAATGCAATTTCTGTGTTTCTTCGTCAATAAGAAGGTCCAAGAGATACAGTAAACCTGATGTGAAGCATCGGAATCTAAAACTGGACTCACAGCAGAGGTTCAAATCATACAATGTTAGAGTGTTACTCCTCTTGTACTGAAGTCGGCATTGTGTCTTTTGTATTAAATTCGGATGCAATATCTGTGTTTCATCGACAATAAGAAGGTCCAAGCGATACAGTAAACCTGAAGTGAAGATTCGGAATCTAAAACTGGACTCACAGCAGAGGTTCAAATCATAGAAAGTCAGAGTGTCTGTCCTCTTGTACTTAAGTCGGCATTGTTCCTTTTGTATTAAATTCTGATGCAATTTCAGTGTTTCATCGTCAATAAGAAGGCCCAAGGGATACAGTAACCCTGAAGTGAAGCATCGGAATCAAAAACTGGACTCACAGGAGAGGTTCAAATCATAGAAAGTTAGAGTGTCAGTCCTGTTGTACTTAAGTCGGCATTGTGCCTTTTGATTTTAAATCCGATGCGATATCTGTGCTTCATCGTTAATAAGAAGGTCCATGGGATACAGTAAACCTGAAGAGAAGCATCGGAATCTGAAACCGGACTCACAGGAGAGGTTCAAATCACAGAAAGTTAGAGTGTCAGTCCTATTGTACTTTAATCGGCATTGTGCCTTTCTTTATTAAATTCGGATGCAATTTTTGTGCTTCATCGTCAATAAGAAAGTCCACGGGATACAGTAAACCTAAAGTGAAGCATCGGAATCTAAAGCTGGACTCACAGGAGTGGTTCACTTCATAGAAAGTTAGTGTGTCAGTCCTCTTGTACTTAAGTCGGCATTGGGCCTTTTGTATTAAATTCGGATGCAATATCTGTGTTTCATCGTCAATAAGAAGGACCAAGGGATACAGTAAACCTGATGTGAAGCATCGGAAACTAAAACTGGACTCACAGGAGAATTTCAAATCGTAGGAAGTTGGTGTGTCAGTCCTCTTAAACTTAAGTCGGCATTGTGCCTTTTGTATTAAATTCGGATGCAATTTCTGTGTTTCATCGTCAATAAGAAGGTCCAAGGGATACAGTAAACCTGAAGTGAAGCATCGGAATCGAAAACTGGACTCACAGGAGAGGTTCAAATCATAGAAAGTTAGAGTGTCAGTCCTCTTGTACTTTAGTCGGCATTGTGCCTTTTGTATTAAATTCGGATGCAATTTCTGAGTTTCATCGTCAATAAGACGGCCAAGGTATACAGTAAACCTGAAGTGAAGCATCGGAATCTAAAACTGGACTCACAGGAGAGGTTCAAATCATAGAAAGTTAGAGTGTCAGTCCTCTTGTACTTAAGTCGGCATTGTGCCTTTTGTATTAAATTCGATGCAATTTCTGTGTTTCGTCGTCAATAAGAAGGTCCAAGGGATACAGTAAACCTGAAGTGAAAAATCGGAATCTGAAAGTGGACTCACAGTTGAGGTTCAAATCATAGAAAGTTAGAGTGTCAGTCCTTTTGTACGAGGGTTATTCCAAAAGTAAGGTCCGATCGGTCGCGAAATGGAAACGACTATGAAAATCCGATAAAGCTTTGCACAGATGTGTTGGGTAGTGTCTCTAGTATAACCCCAGTTAGCATCACGTCGCTCTTCTCATTTCTGAGCTCGCAGTGAGTGCGTAAAGATGTCTAGAAAATAGTGTCTGCCGCTAAGTACGAGGGCCTGGTGAGAAATTTCGCCTGTAGCTATGCAGCCAACATTACATAACTGTCGTGCTGTTTCGTCTTCACGACAATTCTCAGCCGCATTCTGCAGGGGCAATGAAGATGCTCCTGCATCGTTTTCAAATGGAAATGTGAGATTACCCACAATACAGTCCGCAATTGTCTCCCCCTGAGTTTCATCTCTGGTCACATGAACCACTGTCTTTGAAGACAACATTTTGACACAGACAACGAGGTGTAGGCCAGCGTGGAGAATTGGCGGAAAGCACTGGCGGCTGCCTTCTATGATGAGGCTATTGAAAAGTTGGAACAACGCTATGACAAAAGTCTAAGTCAGAACGGCGACTACGTAGAGAAGTAGCTGAAAGGTGTAGCTAATTGTTACAAGTAAAACATTTCTGATGTTCACTGTGGTTTCAATTTGACAATCAATCGGACCTTACTTTTGGAATAACCCTCGTACTTAAGTCGGCATTGTGAATTTTGTATTAAATTTGGATGCAATTTCTATGTTTCATCGTCAATAAGAAGGTCCAATGTTTACAGTAAACCAGAAGTGAAGCATCGGAATCTAAAACTGGACTCACAGGAGAGGTTCAAATCATAGAAAGTTAGATTGTCAGTCCTCTTGTACTTAAGTCGTCAATGTGCCTTTTGTATTAAATTCGGATGCAATTTCTGTGTTCCATCGTCAATAAGAAGGTCCAAGGGATACAGTAAACCTGAAGTGAAGAATCGGAATCTAAAACTGGACTCACAGGAGATTTTCAAATCATAGAAAGTTGGAGTGTCACCCCTCTTTTACTTAAGTCAGCATTGTGCCTTTTGAATTTCATTCCGATGCCATATCTGTGCTTCATCGTCAATAAGAAGGTCCGAGCGATACAGTAAACCTGAAGTGAAGCATCGGAATCTAAAACTGGACTCACAGAAGAGGTTCAAATCATAGAAAGTTAGTGTGTCAGTCCTCTTGTACTTAAGTCGGCATTGGGCCTTTTGTATTAAATTCGGATGCAATATCTGTGTTTCATCGTCAATAAGAAGGCCCAAGGGATACAGTAAACCTAAAGTGAAGCATCGGAATCTAAAGCTGGACTCACAGGAGTGGTTCAATTCATAGAAAGTTAGTGTGTCAGTCCTCTTGTACTTAAATCGGCATTGGGCCTTTTGTATTAAATTCGGATGCAATTTCTGTGTTTCATCGTCAATAAGAAGGTCCAAGGGATCCAGTAAACCTGAAGTGAAGCATCGGAATTTAAAACGAGACTCACAGGAGTGGTTCAAATCATAGATAGTTAGAGTGTCAGTCCTCTTGTACTTAAGTCGGCATTGTGCCTTTTGTATTAAATTCGGATGCAATTTCTGTGTTTCATCGTCAATAAGAAGGTCCAAGGGATACAGTAAACCTGAAGTGAAATATCGGAATCGAAAACTGGTCTCACAGGAGAGGTTCAAATCATAGAAACTTAGAGTGTCAGTCCTCTTGTACTTAAGTCGGCATTGTGCCTTTTGTATTAAATTGGGATGCAATATCTGTGTTTCGTCGTCAATAAGAAGGTCCAAGGGATACAGTAAACCTGAAGTGGAGCATCGGAATCTAAAACTGGACTAACAGGAGCGGTTCAAATCATAGAAAGTTAGGGTGTCAGTCCTCTTGTACTTAAGTCAGCATTGTGCCTTTTGTATTAAATTCGGATGCAATTTCAGTGTTTCATCGTCAATAAGAGGGCCCAAGGGATAGAGTAATCCTGAAGTGAAGAATCGGAATCTAAAACTGGACTCACAGGAGAGGTTCAAATCATATCAAGTTAGAGTGTCAGTCCTCTTGTACTTAAGTCGGCATTGTGCCTTTTGATTTTAATTCCGATGCGATATCTGTGCTTCATCGTTAATACGACGGTCCATGGGATACAGTAAACCTGAAGTGAAGCATCGGAATCTGAAACCGGACTCACAGGAGAGGTTCAAATCACAGAAAGGTAGAGTTTAAGTCCTATTGTACTTTAGTCGGCATTATGCATTTTGTATTAAATTCGGATGCAATTTCTGTGTTACAGCGTGAACAAGAAGGTACAAGGGATACAGTAAACCTGAAGTGAAGCATCGGAATCTAAAACTGGACTCACAGGAGAGGTTCAAAGCATAGAAAGTTAGAATGTCAGTCCTCTTGTACTTAAGTCGGCATTGTGCCTTTTGTATTAGATTCGGATGCAATTTCTCTGTTTCATCGTCATTAAGACGGCCAAGGTATACAGTAAACCTGAAGTGAAGCATCAGAATCTAAAACTGGACTCACAGGAGAGGTTCAAATCACAGAAAGTTAGAGTGTCAGTCCTCTTGTACTTATGTCGGCATTGTGCCTTTTGTATTAAATTTGGATGCAATTTCTGTGTTTCATCGTCAACAAGAAGGTCCAAGCTATACAGTAAACCAGAAGTGAAGCACCGGAATCTGAAACTGGACTCACAGGAGAGGTTCAAATCATAGAAAGTTAGAGTGTCAGTCCTCTTGTACTTAAGTCGGCATTGTGCCTTTTGTATTAAATTCGATGCAATTTCTGTGTTTCATCGTCAATAAGAAGGTCCAAGGGATACAGTAAGCCAGAAGTGAAGCATCGGAATCTTAAACTGGACTCACAGGAGAGGTTCAAATCATAGAAAGTTAGATTGTCAGTCCTCTTGTACTTAAGTCGTCAATGTGCCTTTTGTATTATATTCGGATGCAATTTCTGTGTTCCAACATCAATAAGAAGGTCCAAGGGATACAGTAAACCTGAAGTGAAGCATCGGAATCTAAAACTGGACTCACAGGAGATTTTCAAATCATAGAAAGTTGGAGTGACAGCCCTCTTTTACTTAAGACGGCATTGTGCCATTTGAATTTCATTCCGATGCAATATCTGTGCTTCATCGTCAATAAGAAGGTCCAAGCGATACATTAAACCTAAAGTGAAGCATCGGAATCTAAAACTGGACTCACAGAAGAGGTTCAAATCATAGAAAGTTTGAGTGTCAGTCCTCTTTTACTTAAGTCGGCATTGTGCATTTTGTATTAAATTCGGATGCAATTTCTGTGCTTTATCGTCAATAAGAAGGTCCATGGGATACAGTAAACCTAAAGTGAAGCATCGGAATCTAAAGCTGGACTCACAGGAGTGGTTCAATTCATAGAAAGTTGGAGTGTCAGTCCTCTTGTACTTAAGTCGGCATTGGGCCTTTTGTATTAAATTCGGATGCAATATCTTGTTTCATCGTCAATAAGAAGGCCCAAGGTATACAGTAAACCTGAAGTGAAGCATCGGAATCTAAAACTGGACTCACAGGAGATTTTCAAATCGTAGGAAGTTGGTGTGTCAGTCCTCTTGTACTTAAGTCGTCAATGTGCCTTTTGTATTAAATTCGGATGCAATTTCTGTGTTCCATCATCAATAAGAAGGTCCAAGGGATACAGTAAACCTGAAGTGAAGCATCGGAATCTAAAACTGGACTCACAGGAGATTTTCAAATCATAGAAAGTTGGAGCGTCAGCCCTCTTTTACTTATGTCAGCATTGTGCCTTTTGAATTTCATTCCGATGCAATATCTGTGCTTCATCGTCAATAAGAAGGTCCAAGCGATACAGTAAACCTGAAGTGAAGCATCGGAATCCAAAACTGGACTCACAGAAGAGGTTTAAATCATAGAAAGTTTGAGTGTCAGTCCTCTTTTACTTAAGTCGGCATTGTGCATTTTGTATTAAATTCGGATGCAATTTCTGTGTTTCATCGACAATAAGAAGGTCCACGGGATACAGTAAACCTAAAGTGAAGCATCGGAATCTAAAGCTGGACTCACAGGAGTGGTTCAATTCATAGAAAGTTAGTGTGTCAGTCCTCTTGTACTTAAGTCGACATTGGGCCTTTTGTATTAAATTTGGATGCAATATCTGTGTTTCATCGTCAATAAGAAGGCCCAAGGGATACAGTAAACCTGAAGTGAAGCATCGGAATCTAAAACTGGACTCACAGGAGAGGTTCTAATCATAGAAAGTCAGAGTGTCTGTCCTCTTGTACTTAAGTCGGCATTGTGCCTTTTGTATTAAATTCGATGCAATTTCTGTGTTTCATCGTCAATAAGAAGGTCCAAGGGATACAGTAAGCCAGAAGTGAAGCATCGGAATCTTAAACTGGACTCACAGGAGAGGTTCAAATCATAGAAAGTTAGATTGTCAGTCCTCTTGTACTTAAGTCGTCAATGTGCCTTTTGTATTATATTCGGATGCAATTTCTGTGTTCCAACATCAATAAGAAGGTCCAAGGGATACAGTAAACCTGAAGTGAAGCATCGGAATCTAAAACTGGACTCACAGGAGATTTTCAAATCATAGAAAGTTGGAGTGACAGCCCTCTTTTACTTAAGCCGGCATTGTGAATTTTGTATTAGATTCGGATGCAATTTCTCTGTTTCATCGTCATTAAGACGGCCAATGTATACAGTAAACCTGAAGTGAAGCATCGGAATCTATAACTGGACTCACAGGAGAAGTTCAAATCACAGAAAGTTAGAGTGTCAGTCCACTTGTACTTAAGTCGGCATTGTGCCTTTTGTATTAAATTTGGATGCAATTTCTGTGTTTCATCGTCAACAAGAAGCTCCAAGCTATACAGTAAGCCTGAAGTGAAGCATCGGAATCTAAAACCGGACTCACAGGAGAGGTTCAAATCATAGAAAGTTAGAGTGTCAGTCCTCTTGTACTTAAGTCGGCATTGTGCCTTTTGTATTAAATTCGGATGCAATTTCTGTGTTTCATCGTCAATAAGACGGCCAAGGTATACAGTAAACCTGAAGTGAAGCATCGGAATCTAAAACTGGACTCACAGGAGAGGTTCAAATCATAGAAAGTTAGAGTGTCAGTCCTCTTGTACTTAAGTCGGCATTGTGCCTTTTGTATTAAATTTGGATGCAATTTCTGTGTTTCATCGTCAACAAGAAGGTCCAAGCTATACAGTAAACCTGAAGTGAAGCATCTGAATCTGAAACTGGACTCACGGGAGAGGTTCAAATCATAGAGGGTTAGAGTGTCAGTCCTCTTGTACTTAAGTCGGCTTTGTGCCTTTTGTATTAAATTCGATGCAATTTCTGTGTTTCATCGTCAATAAGTAGGTCCAAGGGATACAGTAAACCTGAAGTGAAGCATCGGAATCTAAAACTGGACTTATAGGAGATTTTCAAATCATAGAAAGTTGGAGTGTCAGCCCTCTTTTACTTATGTCAGCATTGTGGGTTTTGAATTTCATTCCGATGCAATATCTGTGCTTCATCGTCAATAAGAAGGTCCAAGCGATACAGTAAACCTGAAGTGAAGCATCGGAATCTAAAACCGGACTCACAGGAGAGGTTCAAATCATAGAAAGTTAGAGTGTCAGTCCTCTTGTACTTAAGTCGGCATTGTGAATTTTGTATTAGATTCGGATGCAATTTCTCTGTTTCATCGTCATTAAGACGGCCAATGTATACAGTAAACCTGAAGTGAAGCATCGGAATCTATAACTGGACTCACAGGAGAGGTTCAAATCACAGAAAGTTAGAGTGTCAGTCCTCTTGTACTTAAGTCGGCATTGTGCCTTTTGTATTAAATTTGGATGCAATTTCTGTGTTTCATCGTCAACAAGAAGGTCCAAGCTATACAGTAAACCTGAAGTGAAGCATCTGAATCTGAAACTGGACTCACAGGAGAGGTTGAAATCATAGAGGGTTAGAGTGTCAGTCCTCTTGTACTTAAGTCGGCATTGTGCCTTTTGTATTAAATTCGATGCAATTTCTGTGTTTCATCGTCAATAAGTAGGTCCAAGGGATTCAGTAAACCTGAAGTGAAACATCGGAATCTAAAACTGGACTCACAGTTGAGGTTCAAATCATAGAAAGTTAGAGTGTCAGTCCTTTTGTACTTAAGTCGGCATTGTGCCTTTTGTATTAAATTCGGATGCAATTTCTGTGTTTCATCGTCAATAAGAAGGTCCAAGGGATACAGTAAACCTGAAGTGAAGCATCGGAATTTAAAACGAGACTCACAGG
This sequence comes from Schistocerca americana, assembly GCF_021461395.2. Classification (NCBI taxonomy): domain Eukaryota; kingdom Metazoa; phylum Arthropoda; class Insecta; order Orthoptera; family Acrididae; genus Schistocerca; species Schistocerca americana. The sequence goes on along the minus strand of NC_060124.1, from coordinate 546,088,863 downwards.
AGTGGTTCAAATCATAGATAATTAGATTGTCAGTCCTCTTGTACTTAAGTCGCCATTGTGAATTTTGTATTAAATTTGGATGCAATTTCTGTGTTCCATCATCAATAAGAAGGTCCCAGGGATACAGTAAACCTGAAGTGAAGCATCGGAATCTAAAACTGGACTCATAGGAGATTTTCAAATCATAGAAAGTTTGAGTGTGAGTCCTCTTTTACTTAAGACGGCATTGTGCATTTTGTATTAAATTCGGATGCAATTTCTGTGCTTCATCGTCAATACGAAGGTCCACGGGATACAGTAAACCTAAAGTGAAGCATCGGAATCTAAAGCTGGACTCACAGGTGTGGTTCAATTCATAGAAAGTTAGTGTGTCAGTCCTCTTGTACTTAAGTCGGCATTGTGCCTTTTGTATTAAATTTGGATGCAATTTCTGTGTTTCATCGTCAACAAGAAGGTCCAAACTATACAGTAAACCTGAAGTGAAGCATCGGAATCTAAAACTGGACTCACAGGAGAGGTTCAAATCATAGAAAGTTAGAGTGTCAGTCCTCTTGTACTTAAGTCGGCATTGTGCCTTTTGTATTAGATTCGGATGCAATTTCTCTGTTTCATCGTCATTAAGACGGCCAAGGTATACAGTAAACCTGCAGTGAAGCATCGGAATCTAAAACTGGACTCACAGGAGAGGTTCAAATCACAGAAAGTTAGAGTGTCAGTCCTCTTGTACTTAAGTCGGCATTGTGCCTTTTGTATTAAATTTGGATGCAATTTCTGTGTTTCATCGTGAACAAGAAGGTCCAAACTATACAGTAAACCTGAAGTGAAGCATCGGAATGTAAAACTGGACTCACAGGAGAGGTTCAAATCAGAGAAAGTTAGAGTGTCAGTCCTCTTGTACTTAAGTCGGCATTGTGCCTTTTGTATTAAATTCGATGCAATTTCTGTGTTTCATCGTCAATAAGAAGGTCCAAGGGATACAGTAAACCTGAAGTGAAACATTGGAATCGAAAACTGGACTCACAGTTGAGGTTCAAATCATAGAAAGTTAGAGTGTCAGTCCTCTTGTACTTAAGTCGGCGATGTGCCTTTTGTATTTAATTCGGATGCAATTTCTGTGTTTCATCGTCAATAAGAAGGTCCAAGCGATACAGTAAACCTGAAGTGAAGCATCGGAATCTAAAACTGGACTCACAGCAGAGGTTCATATCATAGAAAGTCGGAGTGTCAGTCCTCTTGTACTTAAGTCGGCATTGTGCCTTTTGTATTAAATTCGGATGCAATTTCTGTGTTTCATCGTCAATACGACGGCCAAGGTATACAGTAAACCTGAAGTGAAGCATCGGACTCTAAAACTGGACTCACAGGAGAGGTTCAAATCATAGAAAGTTAGAGTGTCAGTCCTCTTGTACTTAAGTCGGCATTGTTCCTTTTGTATTAAATTTGGATGCAATTTCTGTGTTTCATCGTCAACAAGAAGGTCCAAGCTATACAGTAAACCTGAAGTTAAGCATCGGAATCTGAAACTGGACTCACAGGAGAGATTCAAATCATAGAAAGTTAGAGTGTCAGTCCTCTTGTACTTAAGTCGGCATTGTGAATTTTGTATTAAATTCCGATGCAATTTCTATGTTTCATCGTCAATAAGAAGGTCCAAGGTTTACAGTAAACCAGAAGTGAAGCATCGGAATCTAAAACTGGACTCACAGGAGAGGTTCAAATCATAGAAAGTTAGAGTGTCAGTCCTCTTGTACTTAAGTCGTCAATGTGCCTTTTGTATTAAATTCGGATGCAATTTCTGTGTTCCATCATCAATAAGAAGGTCCAAGGGATACAGTAAACCTTAAGTGAAGCATCGGAATCTAAAACTGGACTCACAGGAGATTTTCAAATCATAGAAAGTTGGAGTGTCAGCACTCTTGTTCTTAAGTCGGCATTGTGCTTTTTGAATTTCATTCCGATGATATATCTGTGCTTCATCGTCTATAAGAAGGTCCAAGCGATACAGTAAACCTGAAGTGAAGCATCGGAATCTAAAACTGGACTCACAGAAGAGGTTCAAATCATAGAAAGTTTGAGTGTCAGTCCTCTTTTACTTAAGTCGGCATTGTGCATTTTGTATTAAATTCGGATGCAATTTCTGTGCTTCATCGTCAATAAGAAGGTCCACGAAATACAGTAAACCTAAAGTGAAGCATCGGAATCTAAAGCTGGACTCACAGGAGAGGTTCCATTCATAGAAAGTTAGTGTGTCAGTCCTCTTGTACTTAAGTCGGCATTGGGGCTTTTGTATTAAATTCGGATGCAATATCTGTGTTTCATCGTCAATACGAAGGCCCAAGGGATACAGTAAACCTGAAGTGAAGCATCGGAATCAAAAACTGGACTCACAGGAGAGGTTCTAATCATAGAAAGTTAGAGTGTCAGTCCTCTTGTACTTAAGTCGGCATTGTGCCTTTTGTATTAAATTCGGATGCAATATCTGTGTTTCATCGTCAACAAGAAGGTCCAAGCTATACAGTAAACCTGAAGTAAAGCATCGGATCTAAAACTGGACTCACAGGAGAGGTTTTAATCATAGAAAGTTAGAGTGTCAGTCCTCTTGTACTTAAGTCGGCATTGTGCCTTTTGTATTAAATTTGGATGCAATTTATGAGTTTCATCGTCAACAAGAAGGTTCAAGCTATACAGTAAACCTGAAGTGAAGCATCGGAATCTGAAACTGGACTCACAGGAGAGTTTCAAATCATAGAGGGTTAGAGTGACAGTCCTCTTGTACTTAAGTCGGCATTGTGCCTTTTGTATTAAATTCGATGCAATTTCAGTGTTTCATCGTCAATAAGAAGGTCCAAGGGATACAGTAAACCTGAAGTGAAACATCGGAATCTAAAACTGGACTCACAGTTGAGGTTCAAATCATAGAAAGTTAGAGTGTCAGTCCTCTTGTACTTAAGTCGGCATTGTGAATTTTGTATTAAATTCGGATGCAATTTCTATGTTTCATCGTCAATAAGAAGGTCCATGGTTTACAGTAAACCAGAAGTGAAGCATCGGAATCTAAAACTGGACTCACAGTAGAGGTTCAAATCATAGAAAGTTAGATTGTCAGTCCTCTTGTACTTAAGTCGTCAATGTGCCTTTTGTATTAAATTTGGATGCAATTTCTGTGTTCCATCATCAATAAGAAGGTCCCAGGGATACAGTAAACCTGAAGTGAAGCATCGGAATCTAAAACTGGACTCACAGGAGATTTTCAAATCATAGAAAGTTGGAGTGTCAGCCCTCTTTTACTTATGTCAGCATTGTGCCTTTTGAATTTCATTCCGATGCAATATCTGTGCTTCATCGTCAATAAGAAGGTCCAAGCGATACAGTAAACCTGAAGTGAAGCATCGGAATCTAAAACTGGACTCACAGAAGAAGTTCAAATCATAGAAAGTTTGAGTGTGAGTCCTCTTTTACTAAAGTCGGCATTGTGCATTTTGTATTAAATTCGGATGCAATTTCTGTGCTTCATCGTCAATACGAAGGTCCACGGGATACAGTAAACCTAAAGTGAAGCATCGGAATCTAAAGCTGGACTCACAGGAGTGGTTCAATTAATAGAAAGTTAGTGTGTCAGTCCTCTTGTACTTAAGTCGGCATTGTGCCTTTTGTATTAAATTTGGATGCAATTTCTGTGTTTCATCGTCAACAAGAAGGTCCAAACTACACAGTAAACCTGAAGTGAAGCATCGGAATCTAAAACTGGACTCACAGGAGAGGTTCAAATCATAGAAAGTTAGAGTGTCAGTCCTCTTGTACTTAAGTCGGCATTGTGCCTTTTGTATTAGATTCAGATGCAATTTCTCTGTTTCATCGTCATTAAGACGGCCAAGGTATACAGTAAACCTGCAGTGAAGCATCGGAATCTAAAACTGGACTCACAGGAGAGGTTCAAATCACAGAAAGTTAGAGTGTCAGTCCTCTTGTACTTAAGTCGGCATTGTGCCTTTTGTATTAAATTTGGATGCAATTTCTGTGTTTCATCGTCAACAAGAAGGTCCAAACTATACAGTAAACCTGAAGTGAAGCATCGGAATCTAAAACTGGACTCACAGGAGAGGTTCAAATCAGAGAAAGTTAGAGTGTCAGTCCTCTTGTACTTAAGTCGGCATTGTGCCTTTTGTATTAAATTCGATGCAATTTCTGTGTTTCATCGTCAATAAGAAGGTCCAAGGGATACAGTAAACCTGAAGTGAAACATTGGAATCGAAAACTGGACTCACAGTTGAGGTTCAAATCATAGAAAGTTAGAGTGTCAGTCCCCTTGTACTTAAGTCGACGATGTGCCTTTTGTATTAAATTCGGATGCAATTTCTGTGTTTCATCGTCAATAAGAAGGTCCAAGCGATACAGTAAACCTGAAGTGAAGCATCAGAATCTAAAACTGGACTCACAGCAGAGGTTCATATCATAGAAAGTCAGAGTGTCAGTCCTCTTGTACTTAAGTCGGCATTGTGCCTTTTGTATTAAATTCGGATGCAATTTCTGTGTTTCATCGTCAATAAGACGGCCAAGGTATACAGTAAACCTGAAGTGAAGCATCGGACTCTAAAACTGGACTCACAGGAGAGGTTCAAATCATAGAAAGTTAGAGTGTCAGTCCTCTTGTACTTAAGTCGGCATTGTTCCTTTTGTATTAAATTTGGATGCAATTTCTGTGTTTCATCGTCAACAAGAAGGTCCAAGCTATACAGTAAACCTGAAGTGAAGCATCGGAATCTGAAACTGGACTCACAGGAGAGGTTCAAATCATAGAAAGTTAGAGTGTCAGTCCTCTTGTACTTAAGTCGGCATTGTGAATTTTGTATTAAATTCCGATGCAATTTCTATGTTTCATCGTCAATAAGAAGGTCCAAGGTTTACAGTAAACCAGAAGTGAAGCATCGGAATCTAAAACTGGACTCACAGGAGAGGTTCAAATCATAGAAAGTTAGATTGTCAGTCCTCTTGTACTTAAGTCGTCAATGTGCCTTTTGTATTAAATTCGGATGCAATTTCTGTGTTCCATCATCAATAAGAAGGTCCAAGGGATACAGTAAACCTGAAGTGAAGCATCGGAATCTAAAACTGGACTCACAGGAGATTTTCAAATCATAGAAAGTTGGAGTGTCAGCACTCTTGTTCTTAAGTCGGCATTGTGCTTTTTGAATTTCATTCCGATGATATATCTGTGCTTCATCGTCTATAAGAAGGTCCAAGCGATACAGTAAACCTGAAGTGAAGCATCGGAATCTAAAACTGGACTCACAGAAGAGGTTCAAATCATAGAAAGTTTGAGTGTCAGTCCTCTTTTACTTAAGTCGGCATTGTGCATTTTGTATTAAATTCGGATGCAATTTCTGTGCTTCATCGTCAATAAGAAGGTCCACGAAATACAGTAAACCTAAAGTGAAGCATCGGAATCTAAAGCTGGACTCACAGGAGAGGTTCCATTCATAGAAAGTTAGTGTGTCAGTCCTCTTGTACTTAAGTCGGCATTGGGGCTTTTGTATTAAATTCGGATGCAATATCTGTGTTTCATCGTCAATACGAAGGCCCAAGGGATACAGTAAACCTGAAGTGAAGCATCGGAATCTAAAACTGGACACACAGGAGATTTTCAAATCGTAGGAAGTTGGAGTGTGAGTCCTCTTGTACTTCAGTCGGCATTGTGCATTTTGTATTAAATTGGGATGCAATATCTGTGTTTCGTCGTCAATAAGAAGGTCCAAGGGATACAGTAAACCTGAAGTGGAGCATCGGAATCTAAAACTGGACTAACAGGAGCAGTTCAAATCACAGAAAGTTAGAGTGTCAGTCCTCTTGTACTTAAGTCAGCATTGTGCATTTTGTATTAAATTCGGATGCAATTTCTGTGTTTCATCGTCAATAAGGAGGTCCAAGGGATACAGTAAACCTGAAGTGAAGCATAGGAATCTAAAACTGGACTCACAGGAGAGGTTTTAATCATAGAAAGTCAGAGTGTCTGTCCTCTTGTACTTAAGTCGGCATTGTTCCTTTTGTATTAAATTCGGATGCAATTTCAGTGTTTCATCGTCAATAAGAAGGCCCAAGGGATAGAGTAATCCTGAAGTGGAGCATCGGAATCTAAAACTGGACTCACAGGAGAGGTTCAAATCATAGAAAGTTAGAGTGTCAGTCCTCTTGTACTTAAGTCGGCATTGTGCCTTTTGATTTTAATTCCGATGCGATATCTGTCCTTCATCGTTAATAAGACGGTCCATGGGATACAGTAAACCTGAAGTGAAGCATCGGATTCTAAAACTGAACTCAAAGGAGAGGTTCAAATCATAGAAAGTTAGAGTGTCAGTCCTCTTGTACTTAAGTCGGCATTGTGCCTTTTGTATTAGGTTCGGATGCGATTTCTCTGTTTCATCGTCATCATGACGGCCAAGGTATACAGTAAATCTGAAGTGAAGCATCGGAGTCTAAAACTGGACTCACAGGAGAGGTTCAAATCACAGAAAGTTAGAGTGTCAGTCCTCTTGTACTTAAGTCGGCGATGTGCCTTTTGTATTAAATTCGGATGCAACTTCTGTGTTTCATCGTCAATAAGAAGGTCCAAGCGATACAGTAAACCTGAAGTGAAGCATCGGAATCTAAAACTGGACTCACAGCAGAGGTTCATATCATAGAAAGTCAGAGTGTCAGTCATCTTGTTCTTAAGTCGGCATTGTGCCTTTTGTATTAAATTCGGATGCAATTTCTGTGTTTCATCGTCAATAAGACGGCCAAGGTATACAGTAAACCTGAAGTGAAGCATCGGACTCTAAAACTGGACTCACAGGAGAGGTTCATTTCATAGAAAGTTAGAGTGTCAGTCCTCTTGTACTTAAGTCGGCATTGTTCCTTTTGTATTAAATTTGGATGAAATTTCTGTGTTTCATCGTCAACAAGAAGGTCCAAGCTATACAGTAAACCTGAAGTGAAGCATCGGAATCTGAAACTGGACTCACAGGAGAGGTTCAAATCATAGAGAGTTAGAGTGTCAGTCCTCTTGTACTTAAGTCGGCATTGTGAATTTTGTATTAAATTCCGATGCAATTTCTATGTTTCATCGTCAATAAGAAGGTCCAAGGTTTACAGTAAACCAGAAGTGAAGCATCGGAATCTAAAACTGGACACACAGGAGAGGTTCAAATCATAGAAAGTTAGATTGTCAATCCTCTTGTACTTAAGTCGTCAATGTGCCTTTTGTATTAAATTCGGATGCAATTTCTGTGTTCCATCATCAATAAGAAGGTCCAAGGGATACAGTAAACATGAAGTGAAGCATCGGAATCTAAAACTGGACTCACAGGAGATTTTCAAATCATAGAAAGTTGGAGTGTCAGCACTCTTGTTCTTAAGTCGGCATTGTGCCTTTTGAATTTCATTCCGATGATATATCTGTGCTTCATCGTCTATAAGAAGGTCCAAGCGATACAGTAAACCTGAAGTGAAGCATCGGAATCCAAAACTGGACTCACAGAAGAGGTTCAAATCATAGAAAATTTGAGTGTCAGTCCTCTTTTACTTAAGTCGGCATTGTGCATTTTGTATTAAATTGGGATGCAATTTCTGTGCTTCATCGTCAATAAGAAGGTCCACGGGATACAGTAAACCTAAAGTGAAGCATCGGAATCTAAAGCTGGACTCACAGGAGAGGTTCAATTAATAGAAAGTTAGTGTGTCAGTCCTCTTGTACTTAAGTCGGCATTGGGCCTTTTGTATTAAATTCGGATGCAATATCTGTGTTTCATCGTCAATAAGAAGGCCCAAGGGATACAGTAAACCTGAAGTGAAGCATCGGAATCTAAAACTGGACACACAGGAGATTTTCAAATCGTAGGAAGTTGGAGTGTCAGTCCTCTTGTACTTAAGCCGGCATTGTGCATTTTGTATTAAATTGGGATGCAATATCTGTGTTTCGTCGTCAATAAGAAGGTCCAAGGGATACAGTAAACCTGAAGTGGAGCATCGGAATCTTAAACTGGACTAACAGGAGCAGTTCAAATCATAGAAAGTTAGAGTGTCAGTCCTCTTGTACTTAAGTCAGCATTGTGCATTTTGTATTAAATTCGGATTCAATTTCTGTGTTTCATCGTCAATAAGGAGGTCCAAGGGATACAGTAAACCTGAAGTGAAGCATAGGAATCTAGAACTGGACTCACAGGAGAGGTTCTAATCATAGAAAGTCAGGGTGTCTGTCCTCTTGTACTTAAGTCGGCATTGTTCCTTTTGTATTAAATTCGGATGCAATTTCAGTGTTTCATCGTCAATAAGAAGGCCCAAGGGATAGAGTAATCCTGAAGTGAAGCATCGGAATCTAAAACTGGACTCACAGGAGAGGTTCGAATCATAGAAAGTTAGAGTGTCAGTGCTCTTGTACTTAAGTCGGCATTGTGCCTTTTGATTTTATTTCCGATGCGATATCTGTCCTTCATCGTTAATAAGACGGTCCATGGGATACAGTAAACCTTAAGTGAAGCATCGGAATCTGAAACCGGACTCACAGGAGAGGTTCAAATCACAGAAAGGTAGAGTGTCAGTCCTATTGTACTTTAGTCGGCATTGTGCCTTTTGTATTAAATTCGGATGCAATTTCTGTGTTACAGCGTGAATAAGAAGGTACAAGTGATACAGTAAACCTGAAGTGAAGCATCGGATTCTAAAACTGGACTCACAGGAGAGGTTCAAATCATAGAAAGTTAGAGTGTCAGTCCTCTTGTACTTAAGTCGGTATTGTGCCTTTTGTATTAGGTTCGGATGCAATTTCTCTGTTTCATCGTCATCATGACGGCCAAGGTATACAGTAAACCTGAAGTGAAGCATCGGATTCTAAAACTGGACTCACAGGAGAGGTTCAAATCATAGATTGTTAGAGTGTCAGTCCTTTTGTACTTAATTCGGCATTGTGCCTTTTGTATTAAAAATCGGATGCAATTTCTGTGTCTCATCGTCAATAAGAAGTTCCAAGGGATACAGTAAACCTGAAGTGAAGCATCGGAATCTAAAACGAGACTCACAGGAGTGGTTCATATCATAGATAGTTAGAGTGTCAGTCCTCTTGTACTTAAGTCGGCATTGTGAATTTTGTATTAAATTCGGATGCAATTTCTATGTTTCATCGTCAATAAGAAGGTCCAAGGTTTACAGTAAACCAGAAGTGAAGCATCGGAATCTAAAACTGGACTCACAGGAGAGGTTCAAATCATAGAAAGTTAGATTGTCAGTCCTCTAGTACCTAAGTCGTCAATGTGCCTTTTGTATTAAATTCGGATGCAATTTCTGTGTTTCATCATCAATAAGAAGGTCCAAGGGATACAGTAAACCTGAAGTGAAGCAACGGAATCTGAAACTGGACTCACAGGAAATTTTCAAATCATAGAAAGTTGGAGTGTCAGCCCTCTTGTACTTAAGTCGGCATTGTGCCTATTGAATTTCATTCCGATGCAATATCTGTGCTTCATCGTCAATAAGAAGGTGCAAGCGATACAGTAAACCTGAAGTGAAGCATCGGAATCTAAAACTGGACTCACAGAAGAGGTTCAAATCATAGAAAGTTTGGGTGTCTGTCCTCTTTTCCTTAAGTCGGCATTGTGCATTTTGTATTAAATTCGGATGCAATTTCTGTGCTTCATCGTCAATAAGAAGGTCCACGGGATACAGTAAACCTAAAGTGAAGCATCGGAATCTAAAGCTGGACTCACAGGAGAGGTTCAATTCATAGAAAGTTAGTGTGTCAGTCCTCTTGTACTTAAGTCGGCATTGGGCCTTTTGTATTAAATTCGGATGCAATATCTGTGTTTCATCGTCAATAAGAAGGCCCAAGGGATACAGTAAACCTGAAGTGAAGCATCGGAATCTAAAACTGGACTCACAGGGGATTTTCAAATCGTAGGAAGTTGGAGTGTCAGTCCTCTTGTACTTAAGTCGGTATTAAGCCTTTTGTATTCAATTCGGATGCAATTTCTGTGTTTCACCGTCAATTAGAAGGTCCAAGGGATACAGTAAACCTGAAGTGAAGCATCGGAATCGAAAACTGGTCTCACAGGAGAGGTTCAAATCATAGAAACTTAGAGTGTCAGTCCTCTTGTACTTAAGTCGGCATTGTGCCTTTTGTATTAAATTGGGATGCAATATCTGTGTTTCGTCGTCAATAAGAAGGTCCAAGGGATACAGTAAACCTGAAGTGGAGCATCGGAATCTAAAACTGGACTAACAGGAGCGTTTCAAATCATAGAAAGTTAGAGTGTCAGTCCTCTTGTACTTAAGTCAGCATTGTGCCTTTTGTATTAAATTCGGATGCAATTTCTGTGTTTGATCGTCAATAAGAAGGTCCAAGGGATACATTAAACCTGAAGTGAAGCATAGGAATCTAAAACTGGACTCACAGGAGAGGTTCTAATCATAGAAAGTCAGAGTGTCTGTCCTCTTGTACTTAAGTCGACATTGTTCCTTTTGTATTAAATTCGGATGCAATGTCAGTGTTTCATCGTCAATAGGAAGGCCCAAGGGATAGAGTAATCCTGAAGTGTAGCATCGGAATCTGAAACTGGACTCACAGGAGAGGTTCAAATCATAGAAAGTTAGAGTGTCAGTCCTCTTGTACTTAAGTCGGCATTGTGCCTTTTGATTTTAATTCCAATGCGATATCTGTGCTTCATCGTTAATAAGACGGTCCATGGGATACAGTAAACCTGAAGTGAAGCATCGGAATCTGAAACTGGACTCACAGGAGAGGTTCAAATCACAGAAAGGTAGAGTGTCAGTCCTATTGTACTTTAGTCGGCATTGTGCCTTTTGTATTAAATTCGGATGCAATTTCTGTGTTACAGCGTGAATAAGGAGGTACAAGTGATACAGTAAACCTGAAGTGAAGCGCCGGAATCTAAAACTGGACTCACAGCAGAGGTTCAAATCATAGAAAGTCAGAGTGTCTGTCCTCTTGTACTTAAGTCGGCATTGTTCCTTTTGTATTAAATTCTGATGCAATTTCAGTGTTTCATCGTCAATAAGAAGGCCCAAGGGATACAGTAATCCTGAAGTGAAGCATCGGAATCTAAAACTGGACTCACAGGAGAGGTTCAAATCATAGAATGTTAGAGTGTCAGTCCTCTTGTACTTAAGTCGGCATTGTGCCTTTTGATTTTAAATCCGATGCGATATCTGTGCTTCATCGTTAATAAGAAGGTCATGGGATACAGTAAACCTGAAGTGAAGCATCGGAATCTGAAACCGGACTCACAGGAGAGGTTAAATTCACAGAAAGTTAGAGTGTCAGTCCTCTTGTACTTAAGTCGGCATTGTGCCTTTTGTATTAAATTTGGATGCAATTTCTGTGTTTCATCGTCAACAAGAAGGTCCAAGCTATACAGTAAACCTGAAGTGAAGCATCGGAATCTAAAACGAGACTCACAGGAGTGGTTCAAATCATAGATAGTTAGAGTGTCAGTCCTCGTGTACTTAAGTCGGCATTGGGCCTTTTGTATTAAATTCGGATGCAATATGTGTGTTTCATCGTCAATAAGAAGGCCCAAGGGATACAGTAAACCTGAAGTGAAGCATCGGAATCTAAAACTGGACTCACAGGAGATTTTCAAATCGTAGGAAGTTGGAGTGTCAGTCCTCTTGTACTTAAGTCGGCATTGTGCCTTTTGTATTAAATTGGGATGCAATATCTGTGTTTCGTCGTCAAAAAGAAGGTCCAAGGGATACAGTAAACCTGCAGTGGAGCATCGGAATCTAAAACTGGACTAACAGGAGCGGTTCAAATCATAGAAGGTCAGAGTGTCTGTAATCTTGTACTTAAGTGGGCATTGTTCCTTTTGTATAAAATTCGGATGCAATTTCAGTGTTTCATCGTCAATAAGAAGGCTCAAGGGATAGTGTAATCCTGAATTGAAGCATCGGAATCTAAAACTGGACTCACAGGAGAGGTTCAAATCATAGAAAGTTAGAGTGTCAGTCCTCTTGTACTTAAGTCGGCATTGTGCCTTTTGTATTAAATTCGGATGCAATTTCTCTGTTTCATCGTCATTAAGACGGCCAAGGTATACAGTAAACCTGAAGTGAAGCATCGGAATCTAAAACTGGACTCACAGGAGGGGTTCAAATCACAGAAAGTTAGAGTGTCAGTCCTCTTGTACTTAAGTCGGCATTGTGCCTTTTGTATTAAATTTGGATGCAATTTCTGTGTTTCATCGTCAACAAGAAGGTCCAAGCTACACAGTAAACCTGAAGTGAAGCATCGGAATCTAAAACTGGACTCACAGGAGAAGTTAAAATCATAGAAAGTTAGAGTGTCAGTCCTCTTGTACTTAAATCGGCATTGTGCCTTTTGTATTAAATTCGATGCAATTTCTGTGTTTGATCGTCAATAAGAAGGTCCAAGCGATACAGTAAACCTGAAGTGAAGCATCGGAATCTAAAACGAGACTCAGAGGAGTGGTTCAAATCATAGATAGTTAGAGGGCCAGTCCTCTTGTACTTAAGTCGGCTTTGTGAATTTTGTATTAAATTCGGATGCAATTTCTGTGTTTCATCGTCAATAAGAAGGTCCAAGGTATACAGTAAACCAGAAGTGAAGCATAGGAATCTAAAACTGGACTCACAGGAGAGGTTCAAATCATAGAAAGTTAGATTGTCAGTCCTCTTGTACTTAAGTCGTCATTGTGCCTTTTGTATTAAATTCGAATGCAATTTCCGTGTTCCATCATCAATAAGAAGGTCCAAGGGATACAGTAAACCTGAAGTGAAGCATCGGAATCTAAAACTGGATTCACAGGAGATTTTCAAATCATAGAAAGTTGGAGTGTCAGCCCACTTGTACTTAAGTCGGCATTGTGCCTTATGAACTTCATTCCGATGCAATATCTGTGCCTCATCGTCAATAAGAAGGACCAAGCGATACAGTAAACCTGAGGTGAAGCATCGGAATCTAAAACTGGACTCACAGAAGAGGTTCAAATCATAGAAAGTTTGAGTGTCAGTCCTCTTTTACTTAAGTCGGCATTGTGCATTTTGTATTAAATTCGGATGCAATTTCTGTGCTTCATCGTCAATAAGAAGGTCCAAGGGATACATTAAACCTGAAGTGAAGCATCGGAATCGAAAACTGGACTCACAGGAGAGGTTCAAATCATAGAAAGTTAGAGTGTCAGTACTCTTGTACTTAAGTCGGCATTGAGCCTTTTGTATTGAATTGGGATGCAATATCTGTGTTTCGTCGTCAATAAGAAGGTCCAAGGGATACAGTCAACCTGAAGTGGAGCATCGGAATCTAAAACTGGACTAACAGGAGAGGTTCAAATCATAGAAAGTTAGAGTGTCAGTCCTCTTGTACTTAAGTCAGCATTGTGCCTTTTGTTTTAAATTCGGATGCAATTTCCGTGTTTCATCGTCAATAAGACGGTCCTAGGTATACAGTAAACCTGTAGTGAAGCATCGGAGTCCAAAACTGGACTCACAGGAGAGGTTCAAATCGTAGAAAGTTAGAGTGTCAGTCCTCTTGTACTTAAGTCGGCATTGTGAATTTTGTATTAAATTCGGATGCAATTTCTGTGTTTCATCATCAATAAGAAGGTCCAAGGTATACAGTAAATCTATAGTGAAGCATCGGAATCTAAAACTGGACTCACAGGAGTGGTTAAAATCATAGAAAGTTAGAGTGTCAGTCCTCTTGTACTTAAGTTGGCATTGTGCATTTTGAATTTAATTCCGATGCAATATCTGTGCTTCATCGTCAATAAGAAGGTCCACGGGAATCAGTAAACCAGAAGTGAAGCATCGGAACCTTAAACTGGGCTCGCAGGAGAGGTTCAAATCATAGAAAGTTTGAGTGTCAGTCCTCTTGTACTTAAGTCGGCATTGTGCCTTTTGTATTAAATTCGGATGCAATTTCTGTGCTTCATCGTCAATAAGAAGGTCCAAGGGATACAGTTAACCTGAAGTGAAGCATCGGAATCTAAAACTGGACTAACAGGAGTGGTGCAAATCATAGAAAGTTAGAGTGTTAGTCCTCTTGTACTTAAGTCGTCATTGTGCCTTTTGTATTAAATTCTGATGCAATTTCTGTGTTTCATCGTCAATAAGATGTTCCAAGGGATAAAGTAAACCTGAAGTGAAGCATCGGAAACTAAAACTGGACTCACAGGATAGGTTCAAATCGTTGAAATTTAGTGTGTCAGTACACTTGTACTTAAGTCGGCATTGTGCCTTTTGTATTAAGTTAGGATGCAATGTCTGTGTTTCATCGTCAATAAGAAGGTCCAAGGGATACAGTAAACCTGAAGTGAAGCATCGGAATCTGAAACTGGACTCACAGGAGAGGTTCAAATCGTAGAAAGTTAGAGTGTCAGTCCTCTTGCATTTAAGTCGGCATTGTGCCTTTTGTATTTAATTCCGATGCATTTTCTGTGCTTCATCGTCAATAGGAAGGTCCACGGGATACAGTAAACTTGAAGTGAAGCATCGGAATCTTAAACTGGACTCAGAGGTGAGGTTCAAATCATAGAAAGTTAGAGTGTCAGTCCTCTTGTACTTGAGTCCGCATTGTGCCTTTTGTATTGAATTCGGATGCAATTTCAGTGTTTCATCGTCACGAAGAAGGTCCAAGGGATACAGTAAACCTGAAGTGAAGCATCGGAATCTGAAACTGGACTCACAGGAGAGGTTCAAAACATAGAAAGTTAGAGTGTCAGTCCTCTTGTATTAAGTCGACATTGTGCCTTTTGTTTTAAATTCAGAACCAATTCCTGTGTTTCATCGTCAATAAGACGCTCCTAGGTATACAGTAAACCTGATGTGAAGCATCGGAATCTAAAACTGGACTCACAGGAGAGTTTCAAATCATTGAAAGTTAGAGTGTCAGTCCTCTTGCACTTAAGTTGGCATTGTCCCTTTTAAATTTAATTCCGATGCAATATCTGTGCTTCATCGTCAATACGAAGGTCCACGGGATACAGTAAACCTGAAGTGAAGCATCGGAATCTAAAACTGGACCTACAGGAAAGGTTAAAATCATAGAAACTTTGAGTGTCAGTCCTCTTGTACTTAAGTCGGCATTGTGCCTTTTGTATTAAATTCGGATGCAATTTCAGTGTTTCATCGTCAGTAAGAATGTTCAAGGGATACAGTAAACTTGAAGTGAAGTATCGGAATCTAAAACTGGACTCACAGGAGAGGTTGAAATCATAGAAAGTTAGAGTGTCAGTCCTCTTGCATTTAAGTCGGCATTGTGCCTTTTGTATTTAATTCCGATGCATTTTCTGTGCTTCATCGTCAATAGGAAGGTCCACGGGATACAGTAAACTTGAAGTGAAGCATCGGAATCTTAAACTGGACTCAGAGGTGAGGTTCAAATCATAGAAAGTTAGAGTGTCAGTCCTCTTGTACTTAAGTCCGCATTGTGCCTTTTGTATTGAATTCGGATGCAATTTCAGTGTTTCATCGTCACGATGAAGGTCCAAGGGATACAGTAAACCTGAAGTGAAGCATCGGAATCTGAAACTGGACTCACAGGAGAGGTTCAAAACATAGAAAGTTAGAGTGTCAGTCCTCTTGTATTAAGTCGACATTGTGCCTTTTGTTTTAAATTCAGAACCAATTCCTGTGTTTCATCGTCAATAAGACGCTCCTAGGTATACAGTAAACCTGATGTGAAGCATCGGACTCTAAAACTGGACTCACAGGAGAGTTTCAAATCATTGAAAGTTAGAGTGTCAGTCCTCTTGCACTTAAGTTGGCATTGTGCCTTTTAAATTTAATTCCGATGCAATATCTGTGCTTCATCGTCAATAAGAAGGTCCACGGGATACAGTAAACCTGAAGTGAAGCATCGGAATCTAAAACTGGACCTACAGGAAAGGTTAAAATCATTGAAACTTTGAGTGTCAGTCCTCTTGTACTTAAGTCGGCATTGTGCCTCTTGTATTAAATTCGGATGCAATTTCAGTGTTTCATCGTCAGTAAGAATGTTCAAGGGATACAGTAAACTTGAAGTGAAGTATCGGAATCTAAAACTGGACTCACAGGAGAGGTTCAAATCATAGAAAGTTAGAGTGTTAGTCCTCTTGTACTTAAGTCGTCATTGTGCCTTTTGTATTAAATTCTGATGCAATTTCTGTGTTTCATCGTCAATAAGATGTTCCAAGGGATAAAGTAAACCTGAAGTGAAGCATCGGAAACTAAAACTGGACTCACAGGATAGGTTCAAATCGTTGAAATTTAGTGTGTCAGTACACTTGTACTTAAGTCGGCACTGTGCCTTTTGTATTAAGTTAGGATGCAATGTCTGTGTTTCATCGTCAATAAGAAGGTCCAAGGGATACAGTAAACCTGAAGTGAAGCATCGGAATCTGAAACTGGACTCACAGGAGAGGTTCAACACATAGAAAGTTAGAGTGTCAGTCCTCTTGTATTAAGTCGACATTGTGCCTTTTGTTTTAAATTCAGAACCAATTCCTGTGTTTCATCGTCAATAAGACGCTCCTAGGTATACAGTAAACCAGATGTGAAGCAGCGGAATCTAAAACTGGACTCACAGGAGAGTTTCAAATCATTGAAAGTTAGAGTGTCATTCCTCTTGCACTTAAGTTGGCATTGTGCCTTTTAAATTTAATTCCGATGCAATATCTGTGCTTCATCGTCAATAAGAAGGTCCACGAGATACAGTAAACCTGAAGTGGAGCATCGGAATCTAAAACTGAACCTACAGGAAAGGTTAAAATCATAGAAACTTTGAGTGTCAGTCTTCTTGTACTTAAGTCGGCATTGTGCCTTTTGTATTAAATTCGGATGCAATTTCAGTGTTTCATCGTCAGTAAGAATGTTCAAGGGATACAGTAAACTTGAAGTGAAGTATCGGAATCTAAAACTGGACTCACAGGAGAGGTTCAAATCATAGAAAGTTAGAGTGTCAGTCCTCTTGCATTTAAGTCGGCATTGTGCCTTTTGTATTTAATTCCGATGCATTTTCTGTGCTTCATCGTCAATAGGAAGGTCCACGGGATACAGTAAACTTGAAGTGAAGCATCGGAATCTTAAACTGGACTCAGAGGTGAGGTTCAAATCATAGAAAGTTAGAGTGTCAGTCCTCTTGTACTTAAGTCCGCATTGTGCCTTTTGTATTGAATTCGGATGCAATTTCAGTGTTTCATCGTCACGAAGAAGGTCCAAGGGATACAGTAAACCAGAAGTGAAGCATCGGATTCTAAACCTGGACTCACAGGGAAGGTTCAAATCATAGAAAATTAGAGTGTCAGTCCTCTTGCATTTAAGTCGGCATTGTGCCTTTTGAATTTAATTCCGATGCAATTTCTGTGCTTCATTGTCAATAAGAAGGTCCAAGGGATACAGTAAACCTGAAGTGAAGCATCGGAATCTAAAACTGGATTCACAGAAGAGGTTCGAATCATAGATAGTTAGAGTGTCAGTCCTCTTTTACTTAAGTCGGCATTGTGCTTTTTGTATTAAATTCGGATGCAATTTCAGTGTTTCAAAGTAATTAAGAAGGTCCAAGGGATACAGTAAACCTGAAGTGAAGCATAGGAATCTAAAACTGGACTCACAGGAGAGGTTCAAATCATAGATAGTTAGAGTGTCAGTCCTCGTGTACTTTAGTCGGCATTGTGCCTTTTGTATTAAATTCGAATGCAATTTCTGTGTTTCATCGTCAATAAGATGGTCCAAGGGATAAAGTAAACCTGAAGTGAAGCATCGGAAACTAAAACTGGACTCACAGGAGAGGTTCAAATCGTTGAAATTTAGAGTGTCAGTACTCTTGTACTTAAGTCGGCATTATGCCTTTTGTATTTAGTTCGGATGCAACTTCTGTGATTCATCGTCAATAAGAAGGTCCAAGGGATACTGTAAACCTGAAGTGAAGCATCGCAATCTAAAACTGGACTCACAGGAGAGGTTCAAATCATAGAAAGTTAGAGTGTCAGTCCTCTTGTACTTAAGTAGGCATTGTGCCATTTGTATTAAATTCGGATGCTATTTCTGTGTTTCATCGTCAATAAGAAGGCCCAAGGGATACAGTAAACCTGAAGTGAAGCATCGGAATCTAAAACTGGACTCACAGGAGAGGTTCAAATCATAGAAAATTATAGTGTCAGTCCTCTTGTACTTAAGTCGGCATTGTACCTTTTGTATTAAATTTGGATGCAATTTCTGTGTTTCATAGTCAATAAAAAGGTCCAAGGGATACAGTAAACCTGAAGTGAAGCATCGGAATCTAAAACTGGACTCACAGGAGAGGTTCAAATCATAGAAAGTTAGAGTGTCAGTCCGCTTGTACTTAAGTCGGCATTGTGCCTTTTGTTTTAAATTCAGAACCAATTTCTGTTTTTCTTCGTCAATAAGACGGTCCTAGGTATACAGTAAACCTGAAGTGAAGCATCGGAATCTAAAACTGGACTCACAGGAGTGGTTCAAATCATAGGAAGTTAGAGTGTCAGTCCTCTTGTACTTAAGTTGGCATTTTGCCTCCTGAATTTAATTCTGATGCAATATCTGAGCTTCATCGTCAATAGGAAGGTCCACAGGAAACAGTAAACCTGAAGTTAAGTATCGGAATATAAAACTGGACCCACACGAGAGGTTCAAATCATAGAAAGTTTGAGTGTCAGTACTCTTGTACTCAAGTCGGCATTGTGCCTTTTGTATTAAATTCGGATGCAATTTCAGTGTTTCATCGTCAGTAAGAAGATACAAGGGATACAGTAAACCTTTAGTGAAGCATCGGAATCTGAAACTGGTCTCACAGGAGAGGTTCATATCATAGGAAGTTAGAGTGTCAGTCCTCTTGTACTTAAGTTGGCATTGTGCCTTTTGAATTTAAATCCGATGCAATATCTGTGCTTCATCGTCAATAAGAAGGTCCACAGGATACAGTTAACCTGAAGTGAAGCATTGTAATCTAAAACTGGACCCACATGAGAGGTTCATATCATAGAAAGTTTGAGTGTCAGTCCTCTTGTACTCAAGTCGGCATTGTGCCTTTTGTATTAAATGCGGATGCAATTTCAGTGTTTCATCGTCAGTAAGAATGTACAAGAGATACAGTAAACCTGAAGTGAAGCATCGGAATCTAAAACTGGACTCACAGGAGAGTTTCATATCATAGAAAGTTAGAGTGTCAGTCCTCTTGCATTTAAGTCGGCATTGTGCCTTTTGAATTTAATTCCGATGCATTTTCTGTGCTTCATCGTCAATACGAAGGTCCAAGGGATACAGTAAACCTGAAGTGAAGCATCGGAATCTAAAACTGGACTCACAGGAGAGGTTCGAATCATAGATAGTTTGAGTGTCAGTCCTCCTTTACTTACGTCGGCATTGTGCTTTTTGTATTAAATTCGGATGCAATTTCTGTGTTTCAAAGTCAATAAGAAGGTCCAAGGGATACAGTAAACCTGAAGTGAAGCATGGGAATCTAAAACTGGACTCACAGGAGAGGTTCAAATCATAGAAAGTTAGTGTGTCAGTCCTCTTGTACTTAAGTCGGCATTGTGCTATTTGTATTAGATTCGGATGCAATTTCTGTGTTTCATCGTCAATAAGAAGGCCCAAGGGATACAGTAAACCTGAAGTGAAGCATCTGAATCTAAAACTGGACTCACAGGAGAGGTTCAAATCATTGAAATTTAGAGAGTCAGTCCTCATGTACTTAAGTCGGCATTTTGCCATTTGTATTACATTCGGATGCAATTTCTGTGTTTCATCGTTAATAAGAAGGCCCAAGGGATACAGTAACCTGAAGTGAAGCATCTGAATCTAAAACTGGACTCACAGGAGAGGTTCAAATCATAGAAATTTATAGTGTCAGTCCTCTTGCATTTAAGTTGGCATTGTGCCTTTTGTATTTAATTCCGATGCAATTTCTGTGCTTCATCGTCAATAAGAAGGTCCAAGGGATACAGTAAACCTGAAGTGAAGCATCGGAATCTAAAACTGGACTCACAGGAGTGGTTCAAATCATAGAAAGTTAGAGTGTCAGTCCTCTTGTACTTAAGTTGGCATTTTGCATCTTGAATTTAATTCTGATGCAATATCTGAGCTTCATCGTCAATAAGAAGGTCCACAGGAAACAGTAAACCTGAAGTGAAGCATCGGAATATAAAACTGGACCCACAGGAGAGGTTCAAATCATAGAAAGTTAGAGTGTCAGTCCTCTTGTACTTAAGTCCGCATTGTGCCTTTTGTATTGAATTCGGATGCAATTTCAGTGTTTCATCGTCACGAAGAAGGTCCAAGGTATATTGTTAACCTGAAGTGAAGCATCGGAATCTAAGACTGGACTCACTGGCGAGGTTCCAATCATAGAATGTTAGTGTGTCAGTCCTCTTGTACTTAAGTCAGCATTGTGCCTTTTGTATTACATTCGGATGCAATTTCTGTGTTTCATCGTCAATAAGAATGTCCAAGGGATACAGTAAACCTGAAGTGAAACATAGGAATCTAAGACTGCACTCACAGCAGAGGCTCAAATCATAGAAAGTTAAAGTGTCTGTCCTCTTGTACTTAAGTCGGCATTGTGCCTTTTGTATTAAATTCGGATGCGATTTCAGTGTTTCATCGTCAATAAGAAGGCCCAAGGGATACAGTAAACCTGAAGTGATACATCGGAGTCCAAAACTGGACTCACAGGAGAGGTTTAAAATAATAGAAAGTTAGAGTGTCAGTACTCTTGTACTTAAGTTGGCATTGTGCTTTTTGAATTTAATTCCGATGCAATATCTGTGCTTCTTCGTCAATAACAAAGTCCAAGGGATACAGTAAACCTGAAGTGAAGCATCGCAATCTAAAACTGGATCTCAGGAGAGGTTCAAATCATAGAAAGCTAGAGTGTCAGTCCTCTTGTATTAAGTCGGCATGGTGCCTTTTGTATTAACTTCGGATGCAATTTCAGTGTTTTATCGTCAATTTAAAGGTCCACGGGATACAATAAACCTGAAGTGAAGCATTGGAATCTAAAACTGGGCTCACAGGAGAGGTTCAAATCATAGAAAGTTAGAGTGTCAGTCCTCTTGTACTCAAGTCGGCATTGTGCTTTTTGAATTTAATTCCGATGCAATATCTGTGCTTCATCGTCAATACGAAGGTCGAAGGGTTACAGTAAACCTGAAGTGAAGCATCGGAATATAAAACTGGACTCACAAGAGAGGTTCAAATCATAGAAAGTTACAGTGTCAATCCTCTTGTACTTAAGTCGGCATTGTGCCTTTGTATTAAATTCGGATGCTATGTCAATGTTTCATCGTCAATAAGAAGGTTCAAGGGATACAGTAAACCTGAAGTGAAGCATCGGAATCTATAACTGGACTCACAGGAGAGGTTCAAATCAAAGAAAGTTAGAGTGTCAGTAATCTTGTACTTAAGTCGGCATTGTCCCTTTTGTATTAAGTTCGGAAGCTATTTCTGTGTTTCATCGTCTGTAAGAAGGTCCAAGGGATACCGTAATCCTGAAGTGAAGCATCGGAATCTATAACTGGACTTACAGGAGAGGTTCAAATCACAGAAAGTTTGTGTGTCAGTCCTCTTGTACTTTAGTCGGCATTGTGCCTTTTGTAATAAATTGGGATGCAATTTCTGTGTTACATCGTCAATACGAAGGTCCAACTGATACAGTAATCCTGAAGTGAAGCATCGGAATCTAAAACTGGACTCACAGGAGAGGTTCAAATCATAGAGGGTTGGAGTGTCAGTCCTCTTGTACTTAAGTCGGCATTGTGCCTTTTGTTTTAAATTCGGATGCAATTTCGGTGTTTCATCGTCAATACGACGGTCCAAGGTATAGAGTAAACCTGAAGTGAAGCATCGGAATCTAAAACTGGACTCACAGGAGAGGTTCAAATCATAGAAAGTTATAGTGTCAGTCCTCTTGTACTTAAGTCGGCATTTTGCATTTTGTATTAAATTCGGATGCAATTTCTGTGTTTCATCGTCCATAAGAAGGTCACAGGCATACAGTTAACCTGAAGTGAAGCATCGGAATCTAAAACTGGACTCAAAGCAGAGCTTCAAATCATAGAAAGTTAGAGTCTTAATCCTCTTGTACTTATGTCGGCATTGTGTCTTTTGTATTAAATTCGGATGCAATATCGGTGTTTCATCGTCAATAAGAAGGTCCAAGCTATACAGTAAACCTGAAGTGAAGCATCGGAATCTAAAACTGGACTCACAGGAGAGGTTCATAAAATAGAAAGTTAGACTGTCAGTCCTCTTGTACTTAAGTCATCATTGTGCCTTTTGTATTAAATTCGGATGCAATTTCTGTGTTCCATCATCAATAAGAAGGTCCAAGGGATACAGTAAACCTGAAGTGAAGCATCGGAATCTAAAACTGGACTCACAGAAGAGGTTCAAATCATAGAAAGTTAGAGTGTCAGTCCTCTTTTACTTAAGTCGGCATTGTGCCATATTGTATTAAATTCGGATGTATTTTCTGTGTTTCATCGTCAATAGGAAGGTCCAAGGGATACAGTAAACCTGAAGTGAAGCATCGGAATCTAAAACTGGACTCACAGGAGTGGTTCAAATCATAGAAAGTTAGAGTGTCAGTCCTCTTGTACTTAAGTTGGCATTTTGCCTCTTGAATTTAATTCTGATGCAATATCTGAGCTTCATCGTCAATAAGAAGGTCCACAGGAAACAGTAAACCTGAAGTGAAGCATCGGAATATAAAACTGGACCCACAGGAGAGGTTCAAATCATAGAAAGTTAGAGTGTCAGTCCTCTTGTACTTAAGTCCGCATTGTGCCTTTTGTATTGAATTCGGATGCAATTTCAGTTTTTCATCGTCACGAAGAAGGTCCAAGGTATATTGTTAACCTGAAGTGAAGCATCGGAATCTAAGACTGGACTCACAGGCGAGGTTCCAATCATAGATTGTTAGAGTGTCAGTCCTCTTGTACTTAAGTCAGCATTGTGCCTTTTGTATTACATTCGGATGCAATTTCTGTGTTTCATCGTCAATAAGAATGTCCAAGGGATACAGTAAACCTGAAGTGAAACATAGGAATCTAAGACTGCACTCACAGCAGAGGCTCAAATCATAGAAAGTTAAAGTGTCTGTCCTCTTGTACTTAAGTCGGCATTGTGCCTTTTGTATTCAATTCGGATGCGATTTCAGTGTTTCATCGTCAATAAGAAGGCCCAAGGGATACAGTAAACCTGAAGTGATGCATCGGAGTCCAAAACTGGACTCACAGGAGAGGTTTAAAATAATAGAAAGTTAGAGTGTCAGTCCTCTTGTACTTAAGCCGGCATTGTGCCTATTGTATGAAATTCGGATGCATTTCAGTGTTTCATCGTCAATAAGAAGGTCCAAGGTATACAGTAAACCTGAAGTGAAGTATCGTTATCTAAAACTGGACTCACAGGAGAGGTTCAAATCATAGAAAGTTAGAGTGTCAGTCCCCTTGTACTTAAGTCGGCATTGTGCTTTTTGAATTTAATTCCGATGCAATATCTGTGCTTCTTCGTCAATAACAAAGTCCAAGGGATACAGTAAACCTGAAGTGAAGCATCGCAATCTAAAACTGGATCTCAGGAGAGGTTCAAATCATAGAAAGCTAGAGTGTCAATCCTCTTGTATTAAGTCGGCATGGTGCCTTTTGTATTAACTTCGGATGCAATTTCAGTGTTTTATCGTCAATTTAAAGGTCCACGGGATACAATAAACCTGAAGTGAAGCATTGGAATCTAAAACTGGGCTCACAGGAGAGGTTCAAATCATAAAAAGTTAGAGTGTCAGTCCTCTTGTACTCAAGTCGGCATTGTGCTTTTTGAATTTAATTCCGATGCAATATCTGTGCTTCATCGTCAATACGAAGGTCGAAGGGTTACAGTAAACCTGAAGTGAAGCATCGGAATATAAAACTGGACTCACAAGAGAGGTTCAAATCATAGAAAGTTACAGTGTCAATCCTCTTGTACTTAAGTCGGCATTGTGCCTTTGTATTAAATTCGGATGCTATGTCAATGTTTCATCGTCAATAAGAAGGTTCAAGGGATACAGTAAACCTGAAGTGAAGCATCGGAATCTATAACTGGACTCACAGGAGAGGTTCAAATCATAGAAAGTTAGAGTGTCAGTAATCTTGTACTTAAGTCGGCATTGTCCCTTTTGTATTAAGTTCGGAAGCTATTTCTGTGTTTCATCGTCTGTAAGAAGGTCCAAGGGATACCGTAATCCTGAAGTGAAGCATCGGAATCTATAACTGGACTTACAGGAGAGGTTCAAATCACAGAAAGTTTGTGTGTCAGTCCTCTTGTACTTTAGTCGGCATTGTGCCTTTTGTAATAAATTGGGATGCAATTTCTGTGTTACATCGTCAATACGAAGGTCCAACTGATACAGTAATCCTGAAGTGAAGCATCGGAATCTAAAACTGGACTCACAGGAGAGGTTCAAATCATAGAGGGTTGGAGTGTCAGTCCTCTTGTACTTAAGTCGGCATTGTGCCTTTTGTTTTAAATTCGGATGCAATTTCGGTGTTTCATCGTCAATACGACGGTCCAAGGTATAGAGTAAACCTGAAGTGAAGCATCGGAATCTAAAACTGGACTCACAGGAGAGGTTCAAATCATAGAAAGTTATAGTGTCAGTCCTCTTGTACTTAAGTCGGCATTTTGCATTTTGTATTAAATTCGGATGCAATTTCTGTGTTTCATCGTCCATAAGAAGGTCACAGGCATACAGTTAACCTGAAGTGAAGCATCGGAATCTAAAACTGGACTCAAAGCAGAGCTTCAAATCATAGAAAGTTAGAGTCTTAATCCTCTTGTACTTATGTCGGCATTGTGTCTTTTGTATTAAATTCGGATGCAATATCGGTGTTTCATCGTCAATAAGAAGGTCCAAGCTATACAGTAAACCTGAAGTGAAGCATCGGAATCTAAAACTGGACTCACAGGAGAGGTTCATAAAATAGAAAGTTAGACTGTCAGTCCTCTTGTACTTAAGTCATCATTGTGCCTTTTGTATTAAATTCGGATGCAATTTCTGTGTTCCATCATCAATAAGAAGGTCCAAGGGATACAGTAAACCTGAAGTGAAGCATCGGAATCTAAAACTGGACTCACAGAAGAGGTTCAAATCATAGAAAGTTAGAGTGTCAGTCCTCTTTTACTTAAGTCGGCATTGTGCCATATTGTATTAAATTCGGATGTATTTTCTGTGTTTCATCGTCAATAGGAAGGTCCAAGGGATACAGTAAACCTGAAGTGAAGCATCGGAATCTAAAACTGGACTCACAGGAGTGGTTCAAATCATAGAAAGTTAGAGTGTCAGTCCTCTTGTACTTAAGTTGGCATTTTGCCTCTTGAATTTAATTCTGATGCAATATCTGAGCTTCATCGTCAATAAGAAGGTCCACAGGAAACAGTAAACCTGAAGTGAAGCATCGGAATATAAAACTGGACCCACAGGAGAGGTTCAAATCATAGAAAGTTAGAGTGTCAGTCCTCTTGTACTTAAGTCCGCATTGTGCCTTTTGTATTGAATTCGGATGCAATTTCAGTTTTTCATCGTCACGAAGAAGGTCCAAGGTATATTGTTAACCTGAAGTGAAGCATCGGAATCTAAGACTGGACTCACAGGCGAGGTTCCAATCATAGATTGTTAGAGTGTCAGTCCTCTTGTACTTAAGTCAGCATTGTGCCTTTTGTATTACATTCGGATGCAATTTCTGTGTTTCATCGTCAATAAGAATGTCCAAGGGATACAGTAAACCTGAAGTGAAACATAGGAATCTAAGACTGCACTCACAGCAGAGGCTCAAATCATAGAAAGTTAAAGTGTCTGTCCTCTTGTACTTAAGTCGGCATTGTGCCTTTTGTATTAAATTCGGATGCGATTTCAGTGTTTCATCGTCAATAAGAAGGCCCAAGGGATACAGTAAACCTGAAGTAATGCATCGGAGTCCAAAACTGGACTCACAGGAGAGGTTTAAAATAATAGAAAGTTAGAGTGTCAGTCCTCTTGTACTTAAGCCGGCATTGTGCCTATTGTATGAAATTCGGATGCATTTCAGTGTTTCATCGTCAATAAGAAGGTCCAAGGTATACAGTAAACCTGAAGTGAAGTATCGTTATCTAAAACTGGACTCACAGGAGAGGTTCAAATCATAGAAAGTTAGAGTGTCAGTCCCCTTGTACTTAAGTCGGCATTGTGCTTTTTGAATTTAATTCCGATGCAATATCTGTGCTTCTTCGTCAATAACAAAGTCCAAGGGATACAGTAAACCTGAAGTGAAGCATCGCAATCTAAAACTGGATCTCAGGAGAGGTTCAAATCATAGAAAGCTAGAGTGTCAATCCTCTTGTATTAAGTCGGCATGGTGCCTTTTGTATTAACTTCGGATGCAATTTCAGTGTTTTATCGTCAATTTAAAGGTCCACGGGATACAATAAACCTGAAGTGAAGCATTGGAATCTAAAACTGGGCTCACAGGAGAGGTTCAAATCATAAAAAGTTAGAGTGTCAGTCCTCTTGTACTCAAGTCGGCATTGTGCTTTTTGAATTTAATTCCGATGCAATATCTGTGCTTCATCGTCAATACGAAGGTCGAAGGGTTACAGTAAACCTGAAGTGAAGCATCGGAATATAAAACAGGACTCACAAGAGAGGTTCAAATCATAGAAAGTTACAGTGTCAATCCTCTTGTACTTAAGTCGGCATTGTGCCTTTGTATTAAATTCGGATGCTATGTCAATGTTTCATCGTCAATAAGAAGGTTCAAGGGATACAGTAAACCTGAAGTGAAGCATCGGAATCTATAACTGGACTCACAGGAGAGGTTCAAATCATAGAAAGTTAGAGTGTCAGTAATCTTGTACTTAAGTCGGCATTGTCCCTTTTGTATTAAGTTCGGAAGCTATTTCTGTGTTTCATCGTCTGTAAGAAGGTCCAAGGGATACCGTAATCCTGAAGTGAAGCATCGGAATCTAAAACTGGACTTACAGGAGAGGTTCAAATCATAGCAAGTTAGAGTGTCAGTCCTCTTGTACTTAAGTCGGCATTGTGCCTATTGTATTAAATTGGGATGTAATTTCTGTGTTTCATCGTTAATAAGAAAGTCCAAGGGATACAGTAAACCTGAAGTAAAGCATCGGAATCTGAAACAGGACCTACAGGAGAGGTTCAAATCACAGAAAGTTTGTGTGTCAGTCCTCTTGTACTTTAGTCGGCATTGTGATTTTTGTAATAAATTGGGATGCAATTTCTGTGTTACATCGTCAATACGAAGGTCCAACTGATACAGTAATCCTGAAGTGAAGCATCGGAATCTAAAACTGGACTCACAGGAGAGGTTCAAATCATAGAGGGTTGGAGTGTCAGTCCTCTTGTACTTAAGTCGGCATTGTGCCTTTTGTTTTAAATTCGGATGCAATTTCGGTGTTTCATCGTCAATACGACGGTCCAAGGTATTGAGTAAACCTGAAGTGAAGCATCGGAATCTAAAACTGGATTCACAGGAGAGGTTCAAATCATAGAAAGTTATAGTGTCAGTCCTCTTGTACTTAAGTCGGCATTTTGCATTTTGTATTAAATTCGGATGCAATTTCTGTGTTTCATCGTCCATAAGAAGGTCACAGGCATACAGTTAACCTGAAGTGAAGCATCGGAATCTAAAACTGGACTCAAAGCAGAGCTTCAAATCATAGAAAGTTAGAGTCTTAATCCTCTTGTACTTATGTCGGCATTGTGTCTTTTGTATTAAATTCGGATGCAATATCGGTGTTTCATCGTCAATAAGAAGGTCCAAGCTATACAGTAAACCTGAAGTGAAGCATCGGAATCTAAAACTGGACTCACAGCAGAGGTTCAAATCATAGAAAGTCAGAGCGTCTGTCCTCTTGTACTTAAGTCGGCATAGTTCTTTTTGTATTAAATTCGGATGCAATTTCAGTGTTTCATCGTCAATAAGAAGGTCCCAGGGATACAGTAAACCTGAAGTGAAACATCGGAACCTAAAACTGGACTCACAGTTGGGGTTCAAATCATAGAAAGTTAGAGTGTCGGTCCTCTTGTACTTAAGTCGGCATTGTGCCTTTTGTATTAAATTCGAATGCAATTTGTGTGTTTCATCGTCAATAAGAAGGTCCAAGGGATACAGTAAACATGAAGTGAAGCATCGGAATCTAAAACGAGACTCACAGGAGTGGTTCAAATCATAGATAGTTAGGGTGTCAGTCCTCTTGTACTTAAGTCGGCATTGTGAATTTTGTATTAATTTCGGATGCAATTTCTGTTTTTCATCGTCAATAAGAAGGTCCAAGGTATACAGTAAACCTGAAGTGAAGCATCGGAATCTAAAACTGGACTCACAGGAGAGGTTCATATCATAGAAAGTTAGACTGTCAGTCCTCTTGTACTTAAGTCATCATTGTGCCTTTTGTATTAAATTCGGATGCAATTTCTGTGTTCCATCATCAATAAGAAGGTCCAAGGGATACAGTAAACCTGAAGTGAAGCATCGGAATCTAAAACTGGACTCACAGAAGAGGTTCAAATCATAGAAAGTTAGAGTGTCAGTCCTCTTTTACTTAAGTCGGCATTGTGCCATATTGTATTAAATTCGGATGTATTTTCTGTGTTTCATCGTCAATAGGAAGGTCCAAGGGATACAGTAAACCTGAAGTGAAGCATTGGAATCTAAAACTGGACTCACAGGAGAGGTTCAATTCATGGAAAGTTAGAGCGTCAGTCCTCTTGTACTTAAGTCGGGATTGTGCCTTTTCTATTAAATTCGGATGCAATTTCTGTGTTTCATCGTCAATAAGAAGGTCCAAGGTAAACAGTAAACCTGAAGTGAAGCATCGGAATCTAAAACTGGACTCACAGGAGAGGTTCAAATCATAGAAAGTTAAAGTGTCAGTCCTCTTGTACTTAAGTTGGCATTGTGCCTTTTGAATTTAATTCCGATGCAATATCTGTGTTTCATCGTCAATACGAAGGTCCACGGGATACAGTAAACCTGAAGTGAAGCATCGGTATCTAAAACAGGACTCACAGGAGAGGTTCAAATCATAGAAAGTTAGAGTGTCAGTCCTCTTGCATTTAAGCCGGCATTGTGCCTTTTGAATTTAATTCCGATGCAATTTCTGTGCTTCATCGTCAATAAGAAGGTCCAAGGTATACAGTAAGCCTGAAGTGAAGCATCGGAATCTAAAACTGAACCCACAGGAGAGGTTCAAATCATAGAAAGTTAGTGTGTCAGTCCTCTTGTACTTAAGTCGGCATTGTGCTTTCTGTATTAAACTCGGAAGCAATTTCTGTGTATCATAGTCAATAAGAAGGTCCAAGGGATACAGTAAACCTGAAGTGAAGCAATGGAATCTAAAACTGGACTCACAGGAGAGGTTCAAATCATAGAAAGTTAAAGTGTCAGTCCTCTAGTACTTCAGTCGGCATTGTGCCCTTTGTACTAAATTCGAATGCAATAACTGTGTTTCATCGTCAATAAGAAGGTCCAAGGTATACAGTAAACCTGAAGTGAAACATCGGAATCTGAAACTGGAATCACAGTTGAGGTTCAAATCATTGAAATTTAGAGTGTCAGTCCTCTTGTACTTAAGTCGGCATTGTGCCTTTTGTATTAAATTCGAATGCAATTTCTGTGTGTCATCGTCAATAAGAAGGTCCAAGGGATACAGTAAACCTGAAGTGAAGCATCGGAATCTAAAACGAGACTCACAGGAGTGGTTCAAATCATAGATAGTTAGAGTGTCAGTCCTCTTGTACTTAAGTCGGCATTGTGAATTTTGTATTAAATTCGGGTGCAATTTCTGTGTTTCATCGTCAATAAGAGTGTCAAAGGGATACAGTAAACCTGAAGTGATGCATCGGAATCTAAAACGGGACTCACAGGAGAGGTTCAAACCATAGAAAGTTAGAGTGTCAGTCCTCTTGTACTCAAGTCGGCATTGTGCCTTTTGAATTTAATTCCGATGCAATATCTGTGTTTCATCGTCAATACGAAGGTCCACGGGATACAGTAAACCTGAAGTGAAGCATCAGAATCTAATACTTGACTCAGAGGAGAGGTTCAAATCATAGAAAGTTTGAGTGTCTGTCCTCTTGTACTTAAGTCGGCATTGTGCCTTTTTTATTAAATTCGGATGCAATTTCAGTGTTTCATCGTCAGTAACAAGGTCCAAGGGATACAGTAAACCTGAAGTGAAGCATCGGAATCTAAAACTGCACTCACAGGAGAGGTTCAAATCATAGAAAGTTAGAGTGCCAGTCCTCTTGCATTTAAGTCGGCATTATGCCTTTAGAATTTAATTCCGATGCAATTTCTGTGCTTCATCGTCGATACGAAGGTCCACGGGATACAGTAAACCTGAAGTGAAGCATCGGAATCTGAAACTGGACTCACAGGAGAGATTCAAATCATAGAAAGTTTGAGTGTCAGTCCTCTTGTACTTAAGTCGGCATTGTGCCTTTTTTATTAAATTCGGATATAATTTCAGTGTTTCATCGTCAGTAAGAAGGTCCAAGGGATACAGTAAACCTGAAGTGAAGCATCGGAATCTAAAACTGGACTCACAGGAGAGGTTCAAATCATAGAAAGTTAAAGTGTCAGTCCTCTAGTACTTAAGTTGGCATTGTGCCCTTTGTACTAAATTCGAATGCAATAACTGTGTTTCATCGTCAATAAGAAGTCCAAGGTATAAAGTAAACCTGAAGTGAAACATCGGAATCTAAAACTGGACTCACAGTTGAGGTTCAAGTCATTGAAATTTAGAGTGTCAGTCCTCTTGTACTTAAGTCGGCATTGTGCCTTTTGTATTCAATTCGAATGCAATTTCTGTGTGTCATCGTCAATAAGAAGGTCCAAGGGATACAGTAAACCTGAAGTGAAGCATCGGAATCTAAAACGATACTCACAGGAGTGGTTCAAATCATAGATAGTTAGAGTGTCAGTCCTCTTGTACTTAAGTCGGCATTGTGAATTTTGTATTAAATTCGGATGCAATTTCTGTGTTTCATCGTCAATAAGAAGGTCCAAGGGATACAGTAAACCTGAAGTGAAGCATCGGAATCTAAAACTGGACTCACAGGAGAGGTTCAAATCATGGAAAGTTAGAGAGTCAGTCCTCGTGTACTTAAGTCGGCTTTGCGCCTTTTGTATTAAATTCGGATTCAATTTCTGTGTTTCATCGTCAATAAGAAGGTACAAGGTAAACAGTAAACCTGAAGTGAAGCATCGGAATCTAAAACTGGACTCACAGGAGAGGTTCAAATCATAGAATGTTAGAGTGTCAGTCCTCTTGTACTTAAGTTGGCATTGTGCCTTTTGAATTTAATTCCGATGCAATATATGTGCTTTATCTTCGATACGAAGGTCCACGGGATACAGTAAACCTGAAGTGAAGTATCGGAATCTGAAACTGGATTCACAGGAGAGGTTCAAATCATAGAAAGTTTGAGTGTCAGTCCTCTTGTACTTAAGTCGTCATTGTGCCTTTTTTATTAAATTCGGATGCAATTTCAGTGTTTCATCGTCAGTAAGAAGGTCCAAGGGATACAGTAAACCTGAAGTGAAGCATCGGAAGCTAAAACTGGACTCATAGGAGAGGTACACATCATAGAAAGTTGGAGTGTCAGTCGTCTTGCATTTAAGTCGGCATTGTGCCTTTTGAATTTAATTCCGATGCAATTTCTGTGCTTCATCGTCAATAAGAAGTTCCAAGGGATACAGTAATCCTGAAGTGAAGCATCGGAATCCAAAACTGGACTCACAGGAGAGGTTCAAATCATAGAAAGTCAGTGGGTCAGTCCTCTTGTACTTAAGTCGGCATTAAGCTTTCTGTATTAAACTCGGATGCAATTTCTGTGTATCATAGTCAATAAGAAGGTCCAAGGGATACAGTAAGCCTGAAGTGAAGCAACGGAATCTAAAACTGGACTCACAGGAGAGGTTCTAATCATAGAAAGTTAAAGTGTCAGTCCTCTTGTACTTAAGTCGGCATTGTGCTTTTTGAATTTAATTCCAATGCAATATCTGTGCTTCTTCGTCAATTACAAGGTCCAAGGGATGCAGTAAAAATGAACTGAAGCATCGGAATCTAAAACTGGACTCACAGGAGACGTTCAAATCATAGAAAGTTTGAGTGTCAGTCCTCTTGTACTTAAGTCGGCATTGTCCCTTTTGTATTAAATTCAAATGCAATTTCTGTGTTTCAACGTCTGTAAGAAGGTCCAAGGGATACCGTAATCCTGAAGTGAAGCATCGGAATCTAAAACTGGACTCACAGCAGAAGTTCAAATCATAGAAAGTTAGAGTGTCAGTCCTCTTGTGCCCATTGTATTAAATTGGGATGTAATTTCTGTGTTTAATCGTTCATAAGAAAGTCCAAGGGATACAGTAAACCTGAAGTGAAGTATCGGAATCTGAAACAGGACCTACAGGAGAGGTTCAAGTCAAAGAAAGTTAGAGTGTAAGTCCTCTTGTACTTTAGTCGGCATTGTGCCTTTTGTAATAAACTCGGATGCAATTTCTGTGTTTCATCGTCAATAAGACGGCCAAGGTATACAGTAAACCTGAAGTGAAGCATCGGAATCCAAAACTGGACCCACAGGAGAGGTTCAAATCATAGAAAGTTAGAGTGTCAGTCCTCTTGTACCTAAGTCGGCATTGTGCCTTTTGAATCTAATTCCGATGCAATATCTGTGCCTCATCGTTAATAAGAAGGTCCATGGGATACAGTAAACCTGGTGTGAAGCATCGGAATCTGAAACTGGACTCAAGGAGAGGTTCAAATCACAGAAAGTTAGAGTGTCAGTCCTCTTGTACTTTAGTCGGCGTTGTGTATTTTGTATTAAATTCGGATGCAATTTCTGTGTTACAGCGTCAATAAGAAGGTCAAAGTGATACAGTAAACCTGAAGTGAAGCATCGAAATCTAAAACCGGACTCACAGGAGAGGTTAAAATCACAGAAAGTTAGAGTGTCAGTCCTCATGTACTTTAGTCGGCATTGTGCCTTTTGTATTAAATTCGGATGCAATTTCTGTGTTACAGCGTCAACTCATAGGAGAGGTTCAAATCATAGAAAGTTAGAGTGTCAGTCCTCTTGTACTTAAGTCGGCATTGTCCCTTTTGTATTAAATTCGGATGCAATTTCTGTGTTTCATCGTCTGTAAGAAGGTCCAAGGGATACCGTAATCCTGAAGTGAAGCATCGTAATCTAAAACTGGACTCACAGGAGAGGTTCAAATCATAGAAAGTTAGAGTGTCAGTCCTCTTGTACTTAAGTCGGCATTGTGCCTTTTGATTTTAATTCCGATGCGATATCTGTGCTTCATCGTTAATAAGAAGGTCCATGGGATACAGTAAACCTGAAGTGAAGCATCGGAATCTGAAACCGGACTCACAGGAGAGGTTAAAATGACAGAAAGTTAGAGTGTCAGTCCTCATGTACTTTAGTCGGCACTGTACCTTTTGTATTAAATTCGGATGCAATTTCTGTGTTACAGCGTCAATAAGAAGGTACAAGTGATATAGTGAACCTGAAGTGAAGCATCGGACTCTAAAACTGGACTCACAGGAGAGGTTCACATCATAGAAAGTTAGAGTGTCACTCCTCTTGTACTTTAGTCGGCATTGTGCCTTTTGTATTAAATTCGGATGCAATTTCTGTGGTTCATCGTCAATAAGACGGCCAAGGTATACAGTAAACCTGAAGTGAAGCATAGGAATCTAAAACTGGACTCACAGAAGAGGTTCAAATCATAGTAAGTTTGAGTGTCAGTACTCTTTTACTTAAGTCAGCATTGTGCATTATGTATTAAATTCGGATGCAATTTCTGTGCTTCATCGTCAATAAGAAGGTCCACGGGATACAGTAAACCTGAAGTGAAGCATCGGAATCGAAAACTGGACTCACAGGAGAGGTTCAAATCATAGAAACTTAGAGTATCAGTCCTCTTGTACTTAAGTCGGCATTGTGCCTTTTGTATTAAATTGGGATGCAATATCTGTGTTTCGTCGTCAATAAGAAGGTCCAAGGGATACAGTAAACCTGAAGTGGAGCATCGGAATCTAAAACTGGACTAACAGGAGAGGTTCAAATCATAGAAAGTTAGACTGTCAGTCCTCTTGTACTTAAGTCAGCATTGTGCATTTTGTATTAAATTCGGATGCAATTTCTGTGTTTCTTCGTCAATAAGAAGGTCCAAGGGTTACAGTAAACCTGAAGTGAAGCATAGGAATCGAAAACTGGACTCACAGGAGAGGTTCAAATCATAGAAAGTTAGAGTGTCAGTCCTCTTGTACGTAAGTCGGCATTGCGCCTATTGTATTAAATTTGGATGCAATTTCTGTGTTTCGTCGTCAACAAGAAGGTCCAAGCTATACAGTAAACCTGAAGTGAAGCATCGGAATCTAAAACTGGACTCACAGGAGTGGTTCAAATCATAGATAGTTAGAGAGTCAGTCCTCTTGTACTTAAGTCGGCATTGTGAATTTTGTATTAAATTCGGATGCAATTTCTGTCTTTATTCGTCAATAGGAATGTCCAAGGTATACAGTAAACTGGAAGTGAAGCATCGGAATCTAAAACTGGACTCACAGGAGAGGTTAAAATCACAGAAAGTCAGAGTGTCAGTCCTCTTGTACTTTAGTCGGCATTGTGCCTTTTGTATTAAATTCGGATGCAATTTCTGTGTTTCAGCGTCAATAAGAAGGTACAAGTGATACAGTAAACCTGAAGTGAAGCATCGGAATTTAAAACTGGACTCACAGGAGAGGTTCAAATCATAGAAAGTTAGAGTGACAGTCCTCTTGTACTTAAATCGGCATTGTCCCTTTTGTATTAAATTGGGATGCAATTTCTGTGTTTCATCGTCAATAAGACGGCCAAGGTATACAATAAACCTGACGTAAACCATCGGAATCTAAAACTGGACTCACAGGAGAGGTTCAAATCATAGAAAGTTAGATTGTCAGTCCTCTTGTACTTAAGTCGTCATTGTGCCTTTTGTATTAAATTCGGATGCAATTTCTGTGTTCCATCATCAATAAGAAGCTCCAATGGAAACAGTAAACCTGAAGTGAAGCATCGGAATCTAAAACTGGACTCACAGGAGATTATCAAATCATAGCAAGTTGGAGTGTCAGTCCTCTCGTACTTAACTTGGAATTGTGCCTTTTGTATTAAATCAGTATGCAATTTCTGTGTTTCATCGTCAACAAGAACGTCCAAGGGATACAGTAAATCTGAAGTGAAGCATCGGAATCTAAAACTGGACTCACAGTTGAGGTTCAAATCATAGAATGTTAGAGTGTCAGTCCTCTTGTACTTAAGTCGGCATTGTGCCTTTTGTATTAAATTCGGATGCAATTTCTGTGTTCCATCATCAATAAGAAGATCCAAGGGATACAGTAAACCTGATAGAAGCATCGGAATCTAAAACTGGACTCACAGAAGATTTTCAAATCATAGAAAGTTGGAGTGTCAGCCCTCTTGTACTAAAGTCAGCATTGTGCCTTTTGAATTTTATTCCGATGCAATATCTGTGCTTCATCGTCAATAAGAAGGTCCAAGCGATACAGTAAACCTGAAGTGAAGCATCGGAATCTAAAACTGGACTCACAGAAGAGGTTCAAATCATAGTAAGTTTGAGTGTCAGTACTCTTTTACTTAAGTCAGCATTGTGCATTATGTATTAAATTCGGATGCAATTTCTGTGCTTCATCGTCAATAAGAAGGTCCACGGGATACAGTAAACCTGAAGTGAAGCATCGGAATCGAAAACTGGACTCACAGGAGAGGTTCAAATCATAGAAACTTAGAGTATCAGTCCTCTTGTACTTAAGTCGGCATTGTGCCTTTTGTATTAAATTGGGATGCAATATCTGTGTTTCGTCGTCAATAAGAAGGTCCAAGGGATACAGTAAACCTGAAGTGGAGCATCGGAATCTAAAACTGGACTAACAGGAGAGGTTCAAATCATAGAAAGTTAGACTGTCAGTCCTCTTGTACTTAAGTCAGCATTGTGCATTTTGTATTAAATTCGGATGCAATTTCTGTGTTTCGTCGTCAATAAGAAGGTCCAAGGGTTACAGTAAATCTGAAGTGAAGCATAGGAATCTAAAACTGGACTCAGAGGAGAGGTTGTAATCATTGAAAGTTAGAGTGTCAGTCCTCTTGTACTTAAGTCGGCATTGTGCCTTTGGTATTAAATTCCGATGCAATTTCGGTGTTTCATTGTCAATAAAACGGTCGAAATTATAGAGTAAACCTGAAGTGAAGCGTCGGAATCTAAAACTGGACTCACAGGAGAGGTTCAAATCATAGAAAGTTAGAGTGTCAGTCCTCTTGTACTTAATTCGGCAGTGGCCCTTTTGTTTTAAATTCAGATGCAATATCTGTGTTTCATCGTCAATAATACGCTGCTAGGTATACAGTAAACCTGAAGTGAAGCATCGGAATCTAAAACTGGTCTCACAGGAGAGGATCAATTCATAGAAAGTTAGAGTGTCAGTCCTCTTCTACTTAAGTCGGCATTGTGCCTTTTGAATTTAATTCCGCTGCAATATCTGTGCTTCATCGTTAATAAGAAGGTCCATGGAATACAGTAAACCTGAAGTGAAGCATCGGATCTGAAACTGGACTCACAGGAGAGGTTCAAATCACAGAAAGTTAGAGTGTCAGTCCTCTTCTACTTAAGTCGGCATTGTGTCTTTTGTATTAAATTTGGATGCAAATTCTGTGTTTCATCGTCAACAAGAAGATCCAAGCTATACAGTAAACCTGAAGTGAAGCATCGGAATCTAAAACTGGACTCACAGGAGAGGTTCAAATCATAGAAAGTTAGGGTGTCAGTCCTCTTGTACTTAAGTCGGCATTGTGCCTTTTGTATTAAATTCGATGCAATTTCTGTGATTCATCGTCAATACGAAGGTCCAAGGGATACAGTAAACCTGTGGTGAAACATCGGAATCTAAAACTGAACTCACAGTTGAGGTTCAAATCAATGAAAGTTAGAGTGTCAGTCCTCTTGTACTTTAGTCGGCATTGTGCATTTTGTATTAAATTCGGACGCAATTTCTGTGTTTTATCGTCAATAAGAAGGTCCAAGGGATACAGAAAACCTGAAGTGAAGCATCGGAATCTAAAACGAGACTCACAGGAGTGGTTCAAATCATAGATAGTTAGAGAGTCAGTCCTCTTGTACTTAAGTCGGCATTGTGAATTTTGTATTAAATTCGGATGCAATTTCTGTGTTTATTCGTCAACAAGAAGGTCCAAGGGATACAGTAAACCTGAAGTGAAGCATCGGAATCCAAAACTGGACTCACAGGAGATTTTCAAATTATAGAAAGTTGGAGTGTCAGTCCTCTTGTACTTAACTCGGAATTGTGCCTTTCGTATTAATTCAGTATGCAATTTCTGTGTTTCATCGTCAACAAGAACGTCCAAGGGATACAGTAAATCTGAAGTGAAGCATCGGATTCTAAAACTGGACTCACAGGAGAGGATCAAATCATAGAAAGCTAGAGTGTCAGTCCTCTTCTACTTAAGTCGGCATAGTGCCTTTTGTATTAAATTCGGATGCAATTTCGGTGTTTCATCGTCAATAAGACGGTCCAAATTATAGAGTAAACCTGAAGTGAAGCGTCGGAATCTAAAACTGGACTCACAGGAGAGGTTCAAATCGTAGAAAGTTATAGTGTCAGTCCTCTTGTACTTAAGTCGGCATTGTCCCTTTTGTATTAAATTCGGATGCAATTTCTGTGTTTCATCGTCTGTAAGAAGGTCCAAGCGATACAGTAAACCTGAAGTGAAGCATCGGAATCTAAAACTGGACTCACAGAAGAGGTTCAAATCATAGAAAGTTTGAGTGTCAGTCCTCTTTTACTTAAGTCGGCATTGTGCATTTTGTATTAAATTTGGATGCAATTTCTGTGCTTCATCGTCAATAAGAAGGTCCACCGGATACAGTAATCCTGAAGTGAAGCATCGGAATCTAAAACTGGACTCACAGGAGAGGTTCAAATCATAGAAAGTTAGAGTGTCAGTCCTCTTGTACTTAAGTCGGCATTCTGCCTTTTGATTTTAATTCCGATGCGATATCAGTGCTTCGTCGTTAATAAGAAGGTCCGTGGGATACAGTAAACCTGAAGTGAAGCATCGGAATCTGAAACCGGACTCACAGGAGAGGTTCAAATCACAGAAAGTTAGAGTGTCAGTCCTCTTGTACTTTAGTCGGCATTGTGCCTTATGTATTAAATTCGGATTGAATTTCTGTGTTACAGCGTCAATAAGAAGGTACAAGTGATGCAGTAAACCTGAAGTGAAGCATCGGAATCTAAAACTGGACTCACAGGAGAGGTTCAAATCGTAGAAAGTTATAGTGTCAGTCCTCTTGTACTTAAGTCGGCATTGTGCCTTTTGTACTAATTTCTATGCAATTTCTGTGATTCATCGTCAATAAGAAGGCCCAAGGGATACGGTAAACCTGAAGTGAAACATCGGAATCTAAAACTGGACTCACAGTTGAGGTTCAAATCGTAGAAAGTTAGTGTGTCAGTCCTCTTGTACTAAAGTCGGCATTGTGCCTTTTGTATTAAATTCGGATGCAATTTCTATGTTCCATCATCAATAAGAAGATCCAAGGGATACAGTAAACCTGAAGTGAAGCATCGGAATCTAAAACTGGACTCACAGGAGATTTTCAAATCATAGAAAGTTGAAGTGTCAGCCCTCTTGTACTTAAGTCGGCATTGTGCCTCTTGAATTTTATTCCGATGCAATATCTGTGCTTCATCGTCAATAAGAAGGTCCAAGCGATACAGTAAACCTGAAGTGAAGCATCGGAATCTAAAACTGGTCTCACAGAGGAGGTTCAAATCATAGAAAGTTTGAGTGTCAGTCCTCTTTTACTTACGTCGGCATTGTGCATTTTGTATTAAATTCGGATGCAATTTCTGTGCTTCATCGTCAATAAGAAGGTCCACCGGATACAGTAAACCTGAAGTGAAGCATCGGAATCGAAAACTGGACTCACAGGAGCGGTTCAAATCATAGAAATTTAGAGTGTCAGTCCTCTTGTACTTAAGTCGGCATTGTGCCTTTTGTATTAAATTCGGATGCAATTTCGGTGTTTCATCGTCAATAAAACGGTCCAAATTATAGAGTAAACCTGATGTGAAGCGTCGGAATCAAAAACTGGACTCACAGGAGAGGTTCAAATCAAAGAAAGTTATAGTGTCAGTCCTCTTGTACCCATGTCGGCATTGGGCCTTTTGTATTAAATTCGGATGCAATTTCTGTGTTTCATCGTCAATAAGAAGGTCACAGGCATACAGTAAATCTGAAGTGAAGCATCGGAATCTAAAACTGGACTCACAGGAGAGGTTCAAATCATTGAAAGTTAGAGTGTCAGTCCTCTTGTACTTAAGTCGGCAGTGGCCCTTTTGTTTTAAATTCAGATGCAATATCTGTGTTTCATCGTCAATAATACGCTGCTAGGTATACAGTAAACCTGAAGTGAAGCATCGGAATCTAAAACTGGTCTCACAGGAGAGGATCAAATCATAGAAAGTTAGAGTTTCAGTCCTCTTGTACTTAAGTCGGCATTGTGCCTTTTGAATTTAATTCCGATGCAATATCTGTGCTTCATCGTTAATAAGAAGGTCCATGGGATACAGTAAACCTGAAGTGAAGCATCGGATCCGAAACTGGACTCACAGGAGAGGTTCAAATCACAGAAAGTTAGAGTGTCAGTCCTCTTGTACTTTAGTCGGCATTGTGGCTTTTGTATTAAATTTGGATGCAATTTCTGTGTTACAGCGTCAATAAGATAGTCAAAGTGATACAGTAAACCTAAAGTGAAGCATCGGAATCTAAAACAGGACTCACAGGAGATGTTCAAATCATAGAAAGTTAGAGTGTCATTCCTCTTGTACTTAAGTCGGCATTGTGCCTTTTGTATTAACTTCGGATGCAATTTCTGTGTTTCATCGTCAATAAGACCGCCAAGGTATATTGTAAACCAGAAGTGAAGCATCGGAATCTAAAACTGGACTCACAGGAGAGGTTCGAATCATAGAAAGTTAGAGTGTCAGTCCTCCTTACCTTAAGTCGGCATTGTGCCTTTTGTATTAAATTTGGATGCAATTTCTGTCTTTCATCGTCAACAAGAACGTCCAAGCTATACAGTAAACCTGAAGTGAAGCATCGGAATCTAAAACTGGACTCACAGGAGAGGTTCAAATCATAGAAAGTTAGAGTGTCAGTCCTCTTGTACTTAAGTCGGCATTGTGCCTTTTGTATTAAATTCGGATGCAATATCTGTGTTTCATCGTCAATAAGAAGGTCCAAGGTATACAGTAAACCTGAAGTGACGCATCGGAATCTAAAACTGGACTCATAGGAGAGGTTCAAATCATAGAAAGTTAGAGTGTAGGTCCTATTGTACTTAAGTCGGCATTGTCCCTTTTGTATTGAATTCGGATGCAATTTCTGTGTTTCATCGTCTGTAAGAAGGTCCAAGGGATACCGTAATCCTGAAGTGAAGCATCGGAATCTAAAACTGGACTCACAGGAGAGGTTGAAATCATAGAAAGTTTGAGTGTCAGTCCTCTTGTACTTAAGTCGGCATTGCGCCTTTTGTATTAAATTCGGATGCAATTTCCGTGTTTCATCGTCAATAAGAAGGACCAAGGGATACCGTAAACCTGAAGTGAAGCATTGGAATCTAAAACTAGACTCACAGGAGAGGTTCAAATCATAGAAAGTTAGAGTGTAAGTCTTCTTGCACTTAAGTCGGCATTGTCCCTTTTGTATTGAATTCGGATCCAATTTCTGTGTTTCATCGTCAATACGAAGGTCCAAGGGATACAGTAAACCTTAAGTGAAACATCGGAATCAATAACTGGACTCACAGTTGAGGTTCAAATCATAGAAAGTTAGAGTGTCAGTCCTCTTGTACTTAAGTCGGCATTGCGCCTTTTGTATTAAATTCGGATGCAATTTCCGTGTTTCATCGTCAATAAGAATGTCCAAGGGATACCGTAAAGCTGAAGTGAAGCATCGGAATCTAAAACTAGACTCACAGGAGAGGTTCAAATCATAGAAAGTTAGAGTGTCAGTCCTCTTGTACTTTAGTCGGCATTGTGCCTTATGTATTAAATTCGGATTGAATTTCTGTGTTACAGCGTCAATAAGAAGGTACAAGTGATACAGTAAACCTGAAGTGAAGCATCGGAATCTAAAACTGGACTCACAGGAGTGGTTCAAATCATAGAAAGTTAGAGTGTCAGTCCTCTTGTACTTAAGTCGGCATTGTGCCTTTTGTACTAAATTCTATGCAATTTCTGTGATTCATCGTCAATAAGAAGGTCCAAGGGATACGGTAAACCTGAAGTGAAACATCGGAATCTAAAACTGGACTCACTGTTGAGGTTCAAATCGTAGAAAGTTAGTGTGTCAGTCCTCTTGTACTAAAGTCGGAATTGTGCCTTTTGTATTAAATTCGGATGCAATTTCTGTGTTCCATCATCAATAAGAAGATCCAAGGGATACAGTAAACCTGAAGTGAAGCATCGGAATCTAAAACTGGACTCACAGGAGATTTTCAAATCACAGAAAGTTGGAGTGTCAGCCCTCTTGTACTTAAGTCGGCATTGTGCCTCTTGAATATTATTCCGATGCAATATCTGTGCTTCATCGACAATAAGAAGGTCCAAGCGATACATTAAACCTGAAGTGAAGCATTGGAATCTAAAACTGGACTCACAGAAGAGGTTCAAATCATAGAAAGTTTGAGTGTCAGTCCTCTTTTACTTAAGTCGGCATTGTGCATTTTGTATTAAATTCGGATGCAATTTCTGTGCTTCATCGTCAATAAGAAGGTCCACCGGATACAGTAAACCTGAAGTGAAGCATCGGAATCGAAAACTGGACTCACAGGAGAGGTTCAAATCATAGAAACTTAGAGTATCAGTCCTCTTGTACTTAAGTCGGCATTGTGCCTTTTGTATTAAATTGGGATGCAATATCTGTGTTTCGTCGTCAATAAGAAGGTCCAAGGGATACAGTAAACCTGAAGTGGAGCATCGGAATCTAAAACTGGACTAACAGGAGTGGTTCAAATCATAGAAAGTTAGACTGTCAGTCCTCTTGTACTTAAGTCAGCATTGTGCATTTTGTATTAAATTCGGATGCAATTTCTGTGTTTCATCGTCAATAAGAAGGTCCAAGGGTTACAGTAAACCTGAAGTGAAGCATAGGAATCTAAAACTGGACTCACAGGAGAGGTTCTAATCATAGAAAGTTAGAGTGTCAGTCCTCTTGCACTTAAGTCGGAATTGTGCCTTTTGTATTTAATTCGTATGCAATTTCTGTGTTTCATCGTCAACAAGAAGGTCCAAGGGATACAGTAAATCTGAAGTGATGCATCGGATTCTTAAACTAGACTCACAGGAGAGGTTCAAATCATAGAAAGTAGAGTGTCAGTCCTCTTGTACTTAAGTCGGCATTGTGCCTTTTGTATTAAATTCGGATGCAATTTCGGTGTTTCATCGTCAATAAAACGGTCCAAATTATAGAGTAAACCTGATGTGAAGCGTCGGAATCAAAAACTGGACTCACAGGAGAGGTCCAAATCATAGAAAGTTAGAGTGTCAGTCCTCTTGTACTTAAGTCGGCAGTGGCCCTTTTGTTTTAAATTCAGATGCATTATCTGTGTTTCATCGTCAAT
Source organism: Schistocerca americana (assembly GCF_021461395.2). Taxonomy (NCBI): domain Eukaryota; kingdom Metazoa; phylum Arthropoda; class Insecta; order Orthoptera; family Acrididae; genus Schistocerca; species Schistocerca americana. The sequence goes on along the minus strand of NC_060124.1, from coordinate 546,046,117 downwards.
AATACGCTGCTAGGTATACAGTAAACCTGAAGTGAAGCATCGGAATCTAAAACTGGTCTCACAGGAGGGGATCAAATCATAGAAAGTTAGAGTTTCAGTCCTCTTCTACTTAAGTCGGCATTGTGCCTTTTGAATTTAATTCCGCTGCAATATCTGTGCTTCATCGTTAATAAGAAGGTCCATGGGATACAGTAAACCTGAAGTGAAGCATCGGATCTGAAACTGGACTCACAGGAGAGGTTCAAATCACAGAAAGTTAGAGTGTCAGTCCTCTTCTACTTAAGTCGGCATTGTGCCTTTTGTATTAAATTTGGATGCAAATTCTGTGTTTCATCGTCAACAAGAAGATCCAAGCTATACAGTAAACCTGAAGTGAAGCATCGGAATCTAAAACTGGACTCACAGGAGAGGTTCAAATCATAGAAAGTTAGGGTGTCAGTCCTCTTGTACTTAAGTCGGCATTGTGCCTTTTGTATTAAATTCGATGCAATTTCTGTGATTCATCGTCAATACGAAGGTCCAAGGGATACAGTAAACCTGTGGTGAAACATCGGAATCTAAAACTCGACTCACAGTTGAGGTTCAAATCAATGAAAGTTAGAGTGTCAGTCCTCTTGTACTTTAGTCGGCATTGTGCATTTTGTATTAAATTCGGACGCAATTTCTGTGTTTTATCGTCAATAAGAAGGTCCAAGGGATACAGAAAACCTGAAGTGAAGCATCGGAATCTAAAACGAGACTCACAGGAGTGGTTCAAATCATAGATAGTTAGAGAGTCAGTCCTCTTGTACTTAAGTCGGCATTGTGAATTTTGTATTAAATTCGGATGCAATTTCTGTGTTTATTCGTCAACAAGAAGGTCCAAGGGATACAGTAAACCTGAAGTGAAGCATCGGAATCCAAAACTGGACTCACAGGAGATTTTCAAATTATAGAAAGTTGGAGTGTCAGTCCTCTTGTACTTAACTCGGAATTGTGCCTTTCGTATTAATTCAGTATGCAATTTCTGTGTTTCATCGTCAACAAGAACGTCCAAGGGATACAGTAAATCTGAAGTGAAGCATCGGATTCTAAAACTGGACTCACAGGAGAGGATCAAATCATAGAAAGCTAGAGTGTCAGTCCTCTTCTACTTAAGTCGGCATAGTGCCTTTTGTATTAAATTCGGATGCAATTTCGGTGTTTCATCGTCAATAAGACGGTCCAAATTATAGAGTAAACCTGAAGTGAAGCGTCGGAATCTAAAACTGGACTCACAGGAGAGGTTCAAATCGTAGAAAGTTATAGTGTCAGTCCTCTTGTACTTAAGTCGGCATTGTCCCTTTTGTATTAAATTCGGATGCAATTTCTGTGTTTCATCGTCTGTAAGAAGGTCCAAGCGATACAGTAAACCTGAAGTGAAGCATCGGAATCTAAAACTGGACTCACAGAAGAGGTTCAAATCATAGAAAGTTTGAGTGTCAGTCCTCTTTTACTTAAGTCGGCATTGTGCATTTTGTATTAAATTTGGATGCAATTTCTGTGCTTCATCGTCAATAAGAAGGTCCACCGGATACAGTAATCCTGAAGTGAAGCATCGGAATCTAAAACTGGACTCACAGGAGAGGTTCAAATCATAGAAAGTTAGAGTGTCAGTCCTCTTGTACTTAAGTCGGCATTCTGCCTTTTGATTTTAATTCCGATGCGATATCAGTGCTTCGTCGTTAATAAGAAGGTCCGTGGGATACAGTAAACCTGAAGTGAAGCATCGGAATCTGAAACCGGACTCACAGGAGAGGTTCAAATCACAGAAAGTTAGGGTGTCAGTCCTCTTGTACTTTAGTCGGCATTGTGCCTTATGTATTAAATTCGGATTGAATTTCTGTGTTACAGCGTCAATAAGAAGGTACAAGTGATGCAGTAAACCTGAAGTGAAGCATCGGAATCTAAAACTGGACTCACAGGAGAGGTTCAAATCGTAGAAAGTTATAGTGTCAGTCCTCTTGTACTTAAGTCGGCATTGTGCCTTTTGTACTAATTTCTATGCAATTTCTGTGATTCATCGTCAATAAGAAGGCCCAAGGGATACGGTAAACCTGAAGTGAAACATCGGAATCTAAAACTGGACTCACAGTTGAGGTTCAAATCGTAGAAAGTTAGTGTGTCAGTCCTCTTGTACTAAAGTCGGCATTGTGCCTTTTGTATTAAATTCGGATGCAATTTCTATGTTCCATCATCAATAAGAAGATCCAAGGGATACAGTAAACCTGAAGTGAAGCATCGGAATCTAAAACTGGACTCACAGGAGATTTTCAAATCATAGAAAGTTGAAGTGTCAGCCCTCTTGTACTTAAGTCGGCATTGTGCCTCTTGAATTTTATTCCGATGCAATATCTGTGCTTCATCGTCAATAAGAAGGTCCAAGCGATACAGTAAACCTGAAGTGAAGCATCGGAATCTAAAACTGGTCTCACAGAGGAGGTTCAAATCATAGAAGGTTTGAGTGTCAGTCCTCTTTTACTTACGTCGGCATTGTGCATTTTGTATTAAATTCGGATGCAATTTCTGTGCTTCATCGTCAATAAGAAGGTCCACCGGATACAGTAAACCTGAAGTGAAGCATCGGAATCGAAAACTGGACTCACAGGAGCGGTTCAAATCATAGAAATTTAGAGTGTCAGTCCTCTTGTACTTAAGTCGGCATTGTGCCTTTTGTATTAAATTCGGATGCAATTTCGGTGTTTCATCGTCAATAAAACGGTCCAAATTATAGAGTAAACCTGATGTGAAGCGTCGGAATCAAAAACTGGACTCACAGGAGAGGTTCAAATCAAAGAAAGTTATAGTGTCAGTCCTCTTGTACCCATGTCGGCATTGGGCCTTTTGTATTAAATTCGGATGCAATTTCTGTGTTTCATCGTCAATAAGAAGGTCACAGGCATACAGTAAATCTGAAGTGAAGCATCGGAATCTAAAACTGGACTCACAGGAGAGGTTCAAATCATTGAAAGTTAGAGTGTCAGTCCTCTTGTACTTAAGTCGGCAGTGGCCCTTTTGTTTTAAATTCAGATGCAATATCTGTGTTTCATCGTCAATAATACGCTGCTAGGTATACAGTAAACCTGAAGTGAAGCATCGGAATCTAAAACTGGTCTCACAGGAGAGGATCAAATCATAGAAAGTTAGAGTTTCAGTCCTCTTGTACTTAAGTCGGCATTGTGCCTTTTGAATTTAATTCCGATGCAATATCTGTGCTTCATCGTTAATAAGAAGGTCCATGGGATACAGTAAACCTGAAGTGAAGCATCGGATCCGAAACTGGACTCACAGGAGAGGTTCAAATCACAGAAAGTTAGAGTGTCAGTCCTCTTGTACTTTAGTCGGCATTGTGGCTTTTGTATTAAATTTGGATGCAATTTCTGTGTCACAGCGTCAATAAGATAGTCAAAGTGATACAGTAAACCTAAAGTGAAGCATCGGAATCTAAAACAGGACTCACAGGAGATGTTCAAATCATAGAAAGTTAGAGTGTCATTCCTCTTGTACTTAAGTCGGCATTGTGCCTTTTGTATTAACTTCGGATGCAATTTCTGTGTTTCATCGTCAATAAGACCGCCAAGGTATATTGTAAACCAGAAGTGAAGCATCGGAATCTAAAACTGGACTCACAGGAGAGGTTCGAATCATAGAAAGTTAGAGTGTCAGTCCTCCTTACCTTAAGTCGGCATTGTGCCTTTTGTATTAAATTTGGATGCAATTTCTGTCTTTCATCGTCAACAAGAACGTCCAAGCTATACAGTAAACCTGAAGTGAAGCATCGGAATCTAAAACTGGACTCACAGGAGAGGTTCAAATCATAGAAAGTTAGAGTGTCAGTCCTCTTGTACTTAAGTCGGCATTGTGCCTTTTGTATTAAATTCGGATGCAATATCTGTGTTTCATCGTCAATAAGAAGGTCCAAGGTATACAGTAAACCTGAAGTGACGCATCGGAATCTAAAACTGGACTCATAGGAGAGGTTCAAATCATAGAAAGTTAGAGTGTAGGTCCTATTGTACTTAAGTCGGCATTGTCCCTTTTGTATTGAATTCGGATGCAATTTCTGTGTTTCATCGTCTGTAAGAAGGTCCAAGGGATACCGTAATCCTGAAGTGAAGCATCGGAATCTAAAACTGGACTCACAGGAGAGGTTGAAATCATAGAAAGTTTGAGTGTCAGTCCTCTTGTACTTAAGTCGGCATTGCGCCTTTTGTATTAAATTCGGATGCAATTTCCGTGTTTCATCGTCAATAAGAAGGACCAAGGGATACCGTAAACCTGAAGTGAAGCATTGGAATCTAAAACTAGACTCACAGGAGAGGTTCAAATCATAGAAAGTTAGAGTGTAAGTCTTCTTGCACTTAAGTCGGCATTGTCCCTTTTGTATTGAATTCGGATCCAATTTCTGTGTTTCATCGTCAATACGAAGGTCCAAGGGATACAGTAAACCTTAAGTGAAACATCGGAATCAATAACTGGACTCACAGTTGAGGTTCAAATCATAGAAAGTTAGAGTGTCAGTCCTCTTGTACTTAAGTCGGCATTGCGCCTTTTGTATTAAATTCGGATGCAATTTCCGTGTTTCATCGTCAATAAGAATGTCCAAGGGATACCGTAAAGCTGAAGTGAAGCATCGGAATCTAAAACTAGACTCACAGGAGAGGTTCAAATCATAGAAAGTTAGAGTGTCAGTCCTCTTGTACTTTAGTCGGCATTGTGCCTTATGTATTAAATTCGGATTGAATTTCTGTGTTACAGCGTCAATAAGAAGGTACAAGTGATACAGTAAACCTGAAGTGAAGCATCGGAATCTAAAACTGGACTCACAGGAGTGGTTCAAATCATAGAAAGTTAGAGTGTCAGTCCTCTTCTACTTAAGTCGGCATTGTGCCTTTTGTACTAAATTCTATGCAATTTCTGTGATTCATCGTCAATAAGAAGGTCCAAGGGATACGGTAAACCTGAAGTGAAACATCGGAATCTAAAACTGGAGTCACTGTTGAGGTTCAAATCGTAGAAAGTTAGTGTGTCAGTCCTCTTGTACTAAAGTCGGAATTGTGCCTTTTGTATTAAATTCGGATGCAATTTCTGTGTTCCATCATCAATAAGAAGATCCAAGGGATACAGTAAACCTGAAGTGAAGCATCGGAATCTAAAACTGGACTCACAGGAGATTTTCAAATCACAGAAAGTTGGAGTGTCAGCCCTCTTGTACTTAAGTCGGCATTGTGCCTCTTGAATATTATTCCGATGCAATATCTGTGCTTCATCGACAATAAGAAGGTCCAAGCGATACATTAAACCTGAAGTGAAGCATTGGAATCTAAAACTGGACTCACAGAAGAGGTTCAAATCATAGAAAGTTTGAGTGTCAGTCCTCGTTTACTTAAGTCGGCATTGTGCATTTTGTATTAAATTCGGATGCAATTTCTGTGCTTCATCGTCAATAAGAAGGTCCACCGGATACAGTAAACCTGAAGTGAAGCATCGGAATCGAAAACTGGACTCACAGGAGAGGTTCAAATCATAGAAACTTAGAGTATCAGTCCTCTTGTACTTAAGTCGGCATTGTGCCTTTTGAATTTAATTCCGATGCAATATCTGTGCTTCATCGTTAATAAGAAGGTCCATGGGATACAGTAAACCTGAAGTGAAGCATCGGATCCGAAACTGGACTCACAGGAGAGGTTCAAATCACAGAAAGTTAGAGTGTCAGTCCTCTTGTACTTTAGTCGGCATTGTGGCTTTTGTATTAAATTTGGATGCAATTTCTGTGTTACAGCGTCAATAAGAAGGTGAAAGTGATACAGTAAACCTAAAGTGAAGCATCGGAATCTAAAACAGGACTCACAGGAGATGTTCAAATCATAGAAAGTTAGAGTGTCATTCCTCTTGTACTTAAGTTGGCATTGTGCCTTTTGTATTAAATTCGGATGCAATTTCTGTGTTTCATCGTCAATAAGACCGCCAAAGTATATTGTAAACCAGAAGTGAAGCATCGGAATCTAAAACTGGACTCACAATAGAGGTTCGAATCATAGAAAGTTAGAGTGTCAGTCCTCTTGACCTTAAGTCGGCATTGTGCCTTTTGTATTAAATTTGGATGCAATTTCTGTCTTTCATCGTCCACAAGAACGTCCAAGCTATACAGTAAACCTGAAGTGAAGCATCGGAATCTAAAACTGGACTCACAGGAGAGGTTCAAATCATAGAAAGTTAGAGTGTCAGTCCTCTTGTACCTAAGTCGGCATTGTGCCTTTTGTATTAAATTCGGATGGAATATCTGTGTTTCATCGTCAATAAGAAGGTCCAAGGTATACAGTAAACCTGAAGTGACGCATCGGAATCTAAAACTGGACTCATAGGAGAGGTTCAAATCATAGAAAGTTAGAGTGTAGGTCCTATTGTACTTATGTCGGCATTGTCCCTTTTGTATTAAATTCGGATGCAATTTCTGTGTTTCATCGTCTGTAAGAAGGTCCAAGGGATACTGTAATCCTGAAGTTAAGCATCGGAATCTAAAACTGGACACACAGGAGAGGTTGAAATCATAGAAAGTTTGAGTGTCAGTCCTCTTGTACTTAAGTCGGCATTGTGCCTTTTGTATTAAATTCGGATGCAATATCTGTGTTTCATCGTCAATAAGAAGGTCCAAGGTATACAGTAAACCTGAAGTGACGCATCGGAATCTAAAACTGGACTCATAGGAGAGGTTCAAATCATAGAAAGTTAGAGTGTAGGTCCTATTGTACTTAAGTCGGCATTGTCCCTTTTGTATTGAATTCGGATGCAATTTCTGTGTTTCATCGTCTGTAAGAAGGTCCAAGGGATACCGTAATCCTGAAGTGAAGCATCGGAATCTAAAACTGGACTCACAGGAGAGGTTGAAATCATAGAAAGTTTGAGTGTCAGTCCTCTTGTACTTAAGTCGGCATTGCGCCTTTTGTATTAAATTCGGATGCAATTTCCGTGTTTCATCGTCAATAAGAAGGACCAAGGGATACCGTAAACCTGAAGTGAAGCATCGGAATCTAAAACTAGACTCACAGGAGAGGTTCAAATCATAGAAAGTTAGAGTGTAAGTCATCTTGCACTTAAGCCGGCATTGTCCCTTTTGTATTGAATTCGGATCCAATTTCTGTGTTTCATCGTCAATACGAAGGTCCAAGGGATACAGTAAACCTTAAGTGAAACATCGGAATCAATAACTGGACTCACAGTTGAGGTTCAAATCATAGAAAGTTAGAGTGTCAGTCCTCTTGTACTTAAGTCGGCATTGCGCCTTTTGTATTAAATTCGGATGCAATTTCCGTGTTTCATCGTCAATAAGAAGGACCAAGGGATACCGTAAACCTGAAGTGAAGCTTCGGAATCTAAAACTAGACTCACAGGAGAGGTTCAAATCATAGAAAGTTAGAGTGTAAGTCATCTTGCACTTAAGTCGGCATTGTCCCTTTTGTATTGAATTCGGATCCAATTTCTGTGTTTCATCGTCAATACGAAGGTCCAAGGGATACAGTAAACCTTAAGTGAAACATCGGAATCAATAACTGGACTCACAGTTGAGGTTCAAATCATAGAAAGTTAGAGTCTCAGTCCTCTTGTACTTAAGTCGGCATTGCGCCTTTTGTATTAAATTCGGATGCAATTTCCGTGTTTCATCGTCAATAAGAATGTCCAAGGGATACCGTAAAGCTGAAGTGAAGCATCGGAATCTAAAACTAGACTCACAGGAGAGGTTCAAATCATAGAAAGCTAGAGTGTCAGTCCTCTTGTACTTTAGTCGGCATTGTGCCTTATGTATTAAATTCGGATTGAATTTCTGTGTTACAGCGTCAATAAGAAGGTACAAGTGATCCAGTAAACCTGAAGTGAAGCATCGGAATCTAAAACTGGACTCACAGGAGAGGTTCAAATCATAGAAAGTTAGAGTGTCAGTCCTCTTGTACTTAAGTCGGCATTGTGCCTTTTGTACTAAATTCTATGCAATTTCTGTGATTCATCGTCAATAAGAAGGACCAAGGGATACGGTAAACCTGAAGTGAAACATCGGAATCTAAAACTGGACTCACTGTTGAGGTTCAAATCGTAGAAAGTTAGTGTGTCAGTCCTCTTGTACTGAAGTCGGAATTGTGCCTTTTGTATTAAATTCGGATGCAATTTCTGTGTTCCATCATCAATAAGAAGATCCAAGGGATACAGTAAACCTGAAGTGAAGCATCGGAATCTAAAACTGGACTCACAGGAGATTTTCAAATCACAGAAAGTTGGAGTGTCAGCCCACTTGTACTTAAGTCGGCATTGTGCCTCTTGAATATTATTCCGATGCAATATCTGTGCTTCATCGTCTATAAGAAGGTCCAAGCGATACATTAAACCTGAAGTGAAGCATTGGAATCTAAAACTGGACTCACAGAAGAGGTTCAAATCATAGAAAGTTTGAGTGTCAGTCCTCTTTTACTTAAGTCGGCATTGTGCATTTTGTATTAAATTCGGATGCAATTTCTGTGCTTCATCGTCAATAAGAAGGTCCACCGGATACAGTAAACCTGAAGTGAAGCATCGGAATCGAAAACTGGACTCACAGGAGAGGTTCAAATCATAGAAACTTAGAGTATCAGTCCTCTTGTACTTAAGTCTGCATTGTGCCTTTTGTATTAAATTGGGATGCAATATCTGTGTTTCGTCGTCAATAAGAAGGTCCAAGGGATACAGTAAACCTGAAGTGGAGCATCGGAATCTAAAACTGGACTAACAGGAGTGGTTCAAATCATAGAAAGTTAGACTGTCAGTCCTCTTGTACTTAAGTCAGCATTGTGCCTTTTGTATTAAATTCGGATGCAATTTCTGTGTTTCATCGTCAATAAGAAGGTCCAAGGGTTACAGTAAACCTGAAGTGAAGCATAGGAATCTAAAACTGGACTCACAGGAGAGGTTCTAATCATAGAAAGTTAGAGTGTCAGTCCTCTTGCACTTAAGTCGGAATTGTGCCTTTTGTATTAAATTCGTATGCAATTTCTGTGTTTCATCGTCAACAAGAAGGTCCAAGGGATACAGTAAATCTGAAGTGAAGCATCGGATTCTTAAACTAGACTCACAGGAGAGGTTCAAATCATAGAAAGTTAGAGTGTCAGTCCTCTTGTACTTAAGTCGGCATTGTGCCTTTTGTATTAAATTCGGATGCAATTTCGGTGTTTCATCGTCAATAAAACGGTCCAAATTATGGAGTAACCCTGATGTGAAGCGTCGGAATCAAAAACTGGACTCACAGGAGAGGTCCAAATCATAGAAAGTTAGAGTGTCAGTCCTCTTGTACTTAAGTCGGCAGTGGCCCTTTTGTTTTAAATTCAGATGCATTATCTGTGTTTCATCGTCAATAATACGCTGCTAGGTATACAGTAAACCTGAAGTGAAGCATCGGAATCTAAAACTGGTCTCACAGGAGGGGATCAAATCATAGAAAGTTAGAGTTTCAGTCCTCTTGTACTTAAGTCGGCATTGTGCCTTTTGAATTTAATTCCGATGCAATATCTGTGCTTCATCGTTAATAAGAAGGTCCATGGGATACAGTAAACCTGAAGTGAAGCATCGGATCCGAAACTGGACTCACAGGAGAGGTTCAAATCACAGAAAGTTAGAGTGTCAGTCCTCTTGTACTTTAGTCGGCATTGTGGCTTTTGTATTAAATTTGGATGCAATTTCTGTGTTACAGCGTCAATAAGAAGGTGAAAGTGATACAGTAAACCTAAAGTGAAGCATCGGAATCTAAAACAGGACTCACAGGAGATGTTCAAATCATAGAAAGTTAGAGTGTCATTCCTCTTGTACTTAAGTTGGCATTGTGCCTTTTGTATTAAATTCGGATGCAATTTCTGTGTTTCATCGTCAATAAGACCGCCAAAGTATATTGTAAACCAGAAGTGAAGCATCGGAATCTAAAACTGGACTCCCAATAGAGGTTCGAATCATAGAAAGTTAGAGTGTCAGTCCTCTTGTACTTAAGTCGGCAGTGGCCCTTTTGTTTTAAATTCAGATGCATTATCTGTGTTTCATCGTCAATAATACGCTGCTAGGTATACAGTAAACCTGAAGTGAAGCATCGGAATCTAAAACTGGTCTCACAGGAGGGGATCAAATCATAGAAAGTTAGAGTTTCAGTCCTCTTGTACTTAAGTCGGCATTGTGCCTTTTGAATTTAATTCCGATGCAATATCTGTGCTTCATCGTTAATAAGAAGGTCCATGGGATACAGTAAACCTGAAGTGAAGCATCGGATCCGAAACTGGACTCACAGGAGAGGTTCAAATCACAGAAAGTTAGAGTGTCAGTCCTCTTGTACTTTAGTCGGCATTGTGGCTTTTGTATTAAATTTGGATGCAATTTCTGTCTTTCATCGTCCACAAGAACGTCCAAGCTATACAGTAAACCTGAAGTGAAGCATCGGAATCTAAAACTGGACTCACAGGAGAGGTTCAAATCATAGAAAGTTAGAGTGTCAGTCCTCTTGTACCTAAGTCGGCATTGTGCCTTTTGTATTAAATTCGGATGGAATATCTGTGTTTCATCGTCAATAAGAAGGTCCAAGGTATACAGTAAACCTGAAGTGACGCATCGGAATCTAAAACTGGACTCATAGGAGAGGTTCAAATCATAGAAAGTTAGAGTGTAGGTCCTATTGTACTAATGTCGGCATTGTCCCTTTTGTATTAAATTCGGATGCAGTTTCTGTGTTTCATCGTCTGTAAGAAGGTCCAAGGGATACCGTAATCCTGAAGTTAAGCATCAGAATCTAAAACTGGACACACAGGAGAGGTTGAAATCATAGAAAGTTTGAGTGTCAGTCCTCTTGTACTTAAGTCGGCATTGCGCCTTTTGTATTAAATTCGGATGCAATTTCCGTGTTTCATCGTCAATAAGAAGGTCCAAGGGATGCCGTAAACCTGAAGTGAAGCATCGGAATCTAAAACTAGACTCACAGGAGTGGTTCAAATCATAGAATGTTAGAGTGTAAGTCCTCTTGCACTTAAGTCGGCATTGTCCCTTTTGTATTAAATTCGGATGCAATTTCTGTGTTTCATCGTCAATACGAAGGTCCAAGGGATACAGTAAACCTTAAGTGAAACATCGGAATCAATAACTGGACTCACAGTTGAGGTTCAAATCATAGAAAGTTAGAGTGTCAGTCCTCTTGTACTTAAGTCGGCATTGTCCCTTTTGTATTAAATTCGGATGCAATTTCTGTGTTTCATCGTCTGTAAGAAGGTCCAAGGGATACCGTAATCCTGAAGTGAAGCATCGGAATCTAAAACTGGACTCACAGGAGAGGTTCAAATCATAGAAAGTTATAGTGTCAGTCCTCTTGTACTTAAGTCGGCATTGTGCCTATTGTATTAAATTGGGATGTAATTTCTGTGTTGCATCGTTAATAAGAAAGTCCAAGGGATACAGAAAACCTGAAGTGAAGCATCGGAATCTGAAACAGGACCTACAGGAGAAGTTCAAATCACAGAAAGTTAGAGTGTAAGTCCTCTTGTACTTTAGTCGGCATTGTGCCTTTTGTAATAAATTGGGATGCAATTTCTGTGTTACATCGTCAATAAGAAGATCCAACTGATACAGTAATCCTGAAGTGAAGCATCGGAATCTAAAACTGGACTCAAAGGAGAGGTTCAAGTCAGAGAAAGTTTGAGTGTCAGTTCTCTTGTACTTAAGTCGGCATTGTGCCTTTTGCTTTAAATTCAGATGCGATATCTGTGTTTCATCGTCAATAAGACGGTCCAAGGTATACAGTAAACCTGAAGTGAAGCATCGGAATCTAAAACTGGACTCACAGGAGAGGTTCAAATCATAGAAAGTTAGAGTGTCACTCCTCTTGTAGTTAATTCGGCATTGTGCCTTTTGTATTAAATTCGTATGCAATTTCTGTGTTTCATCGTCAATAAGAAGGTCCAAGGTATACAGTAAACCTGAAGTGAAGCATCGGAATATAAAACTGGACTCACAGGGGATGTTCAAATCATAGAAAGTTAGAGGGTCAGTCATCTCGTACTTAAGTCGGCATTGTGCCTTTTGTATTAAATTCGAATGCAATTTATGTGTTTCTTCGTCAATAAGAAGGTCCAAGAGATACAGTAAACCTGAAGTGATGCATCGGAATCTAAAACTGGACTCAGAGCAGAGGTTCAAATCATAGAAAGTCAGAGTGTCTGTCCTCTTGTACTTAAGTCGGCACTGTTCCTTTTGTATTAAATTCGGATGCAATTTCAGCGTTTCATCGTCAATAAGAAGGCCCAAGGGATACAGTAATCCTGAAGTGAAGCATCGGAATCTAAAACTGGACTCACAGGAGAGGTTCAAATCATAGAAAGTTAGAGTGTCAGTCCTCTTGCACTTAAGTCAGCATTGTGCCTTTTGTATTAAATTCGATGCAATTTCTGTGTTTCATCGTCAATACGAAGGTCCAAGGGATACAGTAAACCTTAAGTGAAACATCGGAATCAAAAACTGGACTCACAGTTGAGGTTCAAATCATAGAAAGTTAGAGTGTCAGTCCTCTTGTACTTAAGTCGGCATGGCGCCTTTTGTATTAAATTCGGATGCAATTTCCGTGTTTCATCGTCAATAAGAAGGTCCAAGGGATACCGTAAACCAGAAGTGAAGCATCGGAATCTAGAACTAGACTCACAGGAGAGGTTCAAATCATAGAAAGTTAGAGTGTCAGTCCTCTTGTACTTAAGGCGGCATTGTGAGTTTTGTATTAAATAAGGATGCAATATCTGTGTTTCATCGTCAATAAGAAGGTCCAAGGTATACAGTAAACCTGAAGTGACGCATCGGAATCTAAAACTGGACTCATAGGAGAGGTTCAAATCATAGAAAGTTAGAGTGTAAGTCCTATTGTACTTAGGTCAGCATTGTGAATTTTGTATTAAATTCGGATGCAATTTCTGTGTTTCATCGTCTGTAAGAAGGTTCAAGGGATACCGTAATCCTGAAGTGAAGCATCGGAATCTAAAACTGGACTCATAGGAGAGGTTCAAATCATAGAAAGTTATAGTGTCAGTCCTCTTGTACGTAAGTCGGCATTTCGCCTTTTGTATTAAATTCGGATGCAATTTCTGTGTTTCATCGTCAATACGACAATCACAGGCATACAGTAAACTTGAAGTGAAGCATCGGAATCAAAAACTGGACTCACAGGAGAGGTTCAAATCAGAGAAAGTTTGAGTGTCAGTCCTCTTGTACTTAAGTCGGCATTGTGCCTTTTGTTTTAAATTCAGATGCGATATCTGTGTTTCATCGTCAATAAGACGGTCCAAGGTATACAGTAAACCTGAAGTGAAGCATCGGAATCTAAAACTGGACTCACAGGAGAGGTTCAAATCATAGAAAGTTAGAGTGTCACTCCTCTTGTAGTTAATTCGGCATTGTGCCTTTTGTATTAAATTCGGATGCAATTTCTGTGTTTCATCGTCAATAAGAAGGTCCAAGGTATACAGTAAACCTGAAGTGAAGCATCGGAATATAAAACTGGACTCACAGGGGATGTTCAAATCATAGAAAGTTAGAGGGTCAGTCATCTCGTACTTAAGTCAGCATTGTGCCTTTTGTATTAAATTCGAATGCAATTTATGTGTTTCTTCGTCAATAAGAAGGTCCAAGAGATACAGTAAACCTGAAGTGAAGCATCGGAATCTAAAACTGGACTCACAGCAGAGGTTCAAATCATAGAAAGTTAGAGTGTTAATCCTCTTGTACTTAAGTCGGCATTGTGTCTTTTGTATTAAATTCGGATGCAATATCTGTGTTTCATCGTCAATAAGAAGGTCCAAGCGATACAGTAAACCTGATGTGAAGCATCGGAATCTAAAACTGGACTCACAGCAGAGGTTCAAATCATAGAAAGTCAGAGTGTCTGTCCTCTTGTACTTAAGTCGGCATTGTTCCTTTTGTATTAAATTCGGATGCAATTTCAGCGTTTCATCGTCAATAAGAAGGCCCAGGGGATACAGTAATCCTGAAGTGAAGAATCTGAATCTAAAACTGGACTCACAGGAGAGGTTCAAATCATAGAAAGTTAGAGTGTCAGTCCTCTTGTACTTAAGTCGGCATTGTGCCTTTTGTACTAAATTTGGATGCAATTTCTGTGTTTCATCGTCAACAAGAAGGTCCAAGCTATACAGTAAACCTGAAGTGAAGCATCGGAATCTAAAACTGGACTCACAGGAGAGGTTTAAATCATATTAAGTTAGATTGTCAGTCCTCTTGTACTTAAGTCGTCATTGTGCCTTTTGTATTAAATTCGGATGCAGTTTGTGTGTTCCATCATCAATAAGAAGGTTCAAGGGATACAGTAAACCTGAAGTGAAGCATCGGAATCTAAAACTGGACTCACAGGAGATTTTCAAATCATAGAAAGTTGGAGTGTCAGCCCTCTTGTACTTAAGTCGGCATTGTGCCTTTTGAATTTCATTCCGATGCAATATCTGTGCTTCATCGTCAATAAGAAGGTCCAAGCGATACTGTAAACCTGAAGTGAAGCATCGGAATCTAAAACTGGACTCACACAAGAGGTTCAAATCATAGAAAGTTTGAGTGTCAGTCGCCTTTTACTTAAGTCGGCATTGTGCATTTTGTATTAAATTCGGATGCTATTTCTGTGCTTCATCGTCAATAAGAAGGTCCACGGGGTACAGTAAACCTGAAGTGAAGCATCGGAGTCTAAAGATGGACTCACAGGAGAGGTTCAATTCATAGAAAGTTAGAGTGTCAGTCCTCTTGTACTTAAGTCGGCATTGGGACTTTTATATTAAATTCGGATGCAATATCTGTGTTTCATCGTCAATAAGAAGGCCCAAGGGATACAGCAAACCTGAAGGGAAGCATCGGAATCTAAAACTGGACTAACAGGAGATTTTCCAATCGTAGGAAGTTGGAGTGGCAGTCCTCTTGTACTTAAGTCGGCATTGTGCCTTTTGTATTAAATTCGGATGCAATTTCTGTGTTTCATCGTCAATAAGAAGGCCAAGGTATACAGTAAACCAGAAGTGAAGCATCGGAATCTAAAACTGGACTCACAGGAGAGGTTTAAATCATATTAAGTTAGATTGTCAGTCCTCTTGTACTTAAGTCGTCATTGTGCCTTTTGTATTAAATTCGGATGCAATTTGTGTGTTCCATCATCAATAAGAAGGTTCAAGGGATGCAGTAAACCTGAAGTGAAGCATCGGAATCTAAAACTGGACTCACAGGAGATTTTCAAATCATAGAAAGTTGGAGTGTCAGCCCTCTTGTACTTAAGTCGGCATTGTGCCTTTTGAATTTCATTCCGATGCAATATCTGTGCTTCATCGTCAATAAGAAGGTCCAAGCGATACAGTAAACCTGAAGTGAAGCATCGGAATCTAAAACTGGACTCACACAAGAGGTTCAAATCATAGAAAGTTTGAGTGTCAGTCCCCTTTTACTTAAGTCGGCATTGTGCATTTTGTATTAAATTCGGATGCTATTTCTGTGCTTCATCGTCAATAAGAAGGTCCACGGGATACAGTAAACCTGAAGTGAAGCATCGGAGTCTAAAGATGGACTCACAGGAGAGGTTCAATTCATAGAAAGTTAGAGTGTCAGTCCTCTTGTACTTAAGTCGGCATTGGGACTTTTATATTAAATTCGGATGCAATATCTGTGTTTCATCGTCAATAAGAAGGCCCAAGGGATACAGCAAACCTGAAGGGAAGCATCGGAATATAAAACTGGACTAACAGGAGATTTTCCAATCGTAGGAAGTTGGAGTGGCAGTCCTCTTGTACTTAAGTCGGCATTGTGCCTTTTGTATTAAATTCGGATGCAATTTCTGTGTTTCATCGTCAATAAGAAGGTCCAAGGTATACAGTAAACCTGAAGTGAAGCTTCGGAATCGAAAACTGGACTCACAGGAGAGGTTCTAATCATTGAAAGTTAGAGTGTCAGTCCCCTTGTACTTAAGTCGGATTTGTGCCTTTTGTATTAAATTCATATGCAATTTCTGTGTTTCATCGTCAACAAGAAGGTCCAAGGGATACAGTAAATCTGAAGTGAAGCATCGGATTCTAAAACTGGACTCACAGGAGAGGTTCAAATCATAGATAGTTAGAGTGTCAGTCCTCTTGTACTTAAGTCGGCATTGTGCCCTTTGTATTAAATTCGGATGCAATTTCGGTGTTTCATCGTCAATAAGACGGTCCAAATTATAGGGTGTACCTGAAGTGAAGCTTCGGAATTTAAAACTGGACTCACAGGAGAGGTTCAAATCATAGAAAGTTATAGTGTCAGTCCTCTTGTACTTAAGTCGTAATTGTTCCTTTTGTATTAAATTCGGATGCAATTTCTGTGTTTCATCGTCAGTAAGAAGGTCACAGGCATACAGTAAATATGAAGTGAAGCATCGGAATCTAAAACTGGACTCACAGGAGAAGTTCAAATCATAGAAAGTTAGAGTGTCAGTCCTCTTGTAGTTAAGTCGGCAGTGGCCCTTTTGTTTAAAATTCAGATGCAATATCTGTGTTTCATCGTCTATAATACGCTGCTAGGTATAGAGTAAACCTGAAGTGAAGCATCGGAATCTAAAACTGGACTCACAGGAGAGGATCAAATCATAGAAAGTTAGAGTGTCAGTACTCTTGTACTTAAGTCGGCATTGTGCCTTTTGAATTTAGTTCCGATGGAATATCTGTGCTTCATCGTTAATAAGAAGGTCCATGGGATACAATACACCTGAAGTGAAGCATCGGAATCTGTAACTGGTCTCACAGGAGAGGTTCAAATCACAGAAAGTTAGAGTGTCAGTCCTCTTGTACTTTAGTCGGCCTTGTGCCTTTGGTATTGAATTCGGATGCAATTTCTGTGTTACAGCGTCAATAAGAAGGTCAAAGTGATACAGTAAACCTGAAGTGAAGCATCGGAATCTAAAACAGGACTCACAGGAGAGGTTCAAATCATAGAAAGTTAGAGTGTCAGTCCTCTTGCACTTAAGTCGGCATTGTGCCTTTTGTATTAAAATCGGACGCAAATTCTGTGTTTCACTGTCAATAAGACCGCCAAGGTATATTGTAAACCAAAAGTGAAGCATCGCAATCTAAAACTGGACTCTCAGGAGAGGTTCAAATCATAGAAAGTTAGAGTGTCAGTCCTCTTGTACTTAAGTCGGCATTGTGCCTTTTGTATTACATTCGGATGCAATATCTGTGTTTCATCGTCAATGAGAAGGTCCAAGGTATACAGTAAACCTGAAGTGACGCATCGGAATCTAAAACTGGACTCATAGGAGTGGTTCAAATCATAGAAAGTTAGAGTGTCAGTCCTCTTGTACTTAATTCGGCATTGCGCCTTTTGTATTAAATTCGGATGCAATTTCGGTGTTTCATCGTCAATAAGAAGGTCCAAGAGATACCGTAAACCTGAAGTGAAGCATCGGAATCTAAAACTAGACTCACAGAAGAGGTTCTTATCATAGAAAGTTAGAGTGTCAGTCCTCTTGTACTTAAGTCGGCATTGTGCCTTTTGTATTAAATTCCATGCAGTTTCTGTGTTTTATCGTCAATAAGAAGGTCCAAGGGATACAGTAAACCTGAAGTGAAGCATCGGAATCTAAAACTGGACTCACAGGAAATTTTCAAATCATAGAAAGTTGGAGTGTCAGCCCTCTTGTACTTAAGTCGGCATTGTGCCTTTTGAATTTCATTCCGATGCAATATCTGTGCTTCATCGTCAATACGAAGGTCCAAGCGATACAGTAAACTTGAAGTGAAGCATCGGAATCTAAAACTGAACTCACAGAAGAGGTTCAAATCATAGAAAGTTTGAGTGTCATTCCCTATTTACTTAAGTCGGCCTTGTGCATGTTGTATTAAATTCGGATGCAATTTCTGTGCTTCATCGTCAATAAGATGGTCCACGGGATACAGTAAACCTGAAGTGAAGCATCGGAGTCTAAAGATGGTCTCACAGGAGAGGTTCAAATCATAGAAAGTTAGAGTGTCAGTCCTCTTGTACTTAAGTCGGCATTGTGCCTTTTGTATTAAATTCGGATGCAATTTCGGTGTTTCATCGTCAATAAGACGGTCCAAATTGTAGGGTGAACCTGAAGTGAAGCTTCGGAATTTAAAACTGGACTCACAGGAGAGGTTCAAATCATAGAAAGTTATAGTGTCAGTCCTCTTGTACTTAAGTCGTAATTGTGCCTTTTGTATTAAATTCGGATGCAATTTCTGTGTTTCATCGTCAGTAAGAAGGTCACAGGCATACAGTAAATCTGAAGTGAAGCATCGGAATCTAAAACAGGACTCACAGGAGAGGTTCAAATCATAGAAAGTTAGAGTGTCAGTCCTCTTGCACTTAAGTCGGCATTGTGCCTTTTGTATTAAATTCGGACGCAAATTCTGTGTTTCATCGTCAATAAGACCGCCTAGGTATATTGCAAACCAAAAGTGAAGCATTGGAATCTAAAACTGGACTCGCAGGAGAGGTTCAAATCATAGAAAGTTATAGTGTCAGTCCTCTTGTACTTAAGTCGGCATTGTGCCTTTTGTATTACATTCGGATGCAATATCTGCGTTTCATCGTCAATAAGAAGGTCCAAGGTATACAGTAAACCTGAAGTGACACATCGGAATCTAAAACTGGACTCATAGGATTGGTTCAAATCATAGAAAGTTAGAGTGTCAGTCCTCTTGTACTTAATTCGGCATTGCGCCTTTTGTATTAAATTCGGATGCAATTTCCGTGTTTCATCGTCAATAAGAAGGTCCCAGGGATACCGTAAACCTGAAGTGAAGCATCGGAATCTAAAACTAGACTTACAGAAGAGGTTCAAATCATAGAAAGTTAGAGTGTCAGTCCTCTTGTACTTAAGTCGGCATTGTGCCTTTTGTATTAAATTCGATGCAATTTCTGTGTTTTATCGTCAATAAGAAGGTCCAAGGCATACAGTAAACCTGGAGTGAAACATCGGAATCTAAAACTGGACCCACAGTTGAGGTTCAAATCATAGAAAGTTACAGTGTCAGTCCTCTTGTACTTAAGTCGGCATTGTGCCTTTTGTATTAAATTCGGATGCAATTTCTGTGTTTCATCGTCAATAAGAAGGTCCAAGGGATACAGTTAACCTGAAGTGAAGCATCGGAATCTAAAACGAGACTCACAGGAGTGGTTGAAATCATAGATAGTTAGAGTGTCAGTCCTCTTGTACTTAAGTCGGCATTGTGAATTTTGTATTAAATTCGGATGCAATTTCTGTGTTTCATCGTCAATAAGACCGCCTAGGTATATTGCAAACCAAAAGTGAAGCATCGGAATCTAAAACTGAACTCACAGAAGAGGTTCAAATCATAGAAAGTTTGAGTGTCATTCCCTATTTACTTAAGTCGGCATTGTGCATTTTGTATTAAATTCGGATGCAATTTCTGTGCTTCATCGTCAATAAGAAGGTCCACGGGATACAGTAAACCTGAAGTGAAGCATCGGAGTCTAAAGATGGACTCACAGGAGAGGTTCAATTCATAGAAAGTTAGAGTGTCAGTCCTCTTGTACTTAAGTCGGCATTGGGCCTTTTGTATTAAATTCGGATGCAATATCTGTGTTTCATCGTCAATAAGAAGGCCCAAGGGATACAGCAAACCTGAAGGGAAGCATCGGAATCTAAAACTGGACTCACAGGAGATTTTCAAATCGTAGGAAGTTGGAGTGTCAGTCCTCTTGTACTTAAGTCGGCATTGTGCCTTTTGTATTAATTCGGATGCAATTTCTGTGTTTCATCGTCAATAAGAAGGTCCAAGGAATACAGTTAACCTGAAGTGAAGCCTCGGAATCGAAAACTGGACTCACAGGAGAGGTTCTAATCATAGAAAGTTAGAGTGTCAGTCCCCTTGTACTTAAGTCGGAATTGTGCCCTTTGTATTAAATTCAGATGCAATTTCTGTGTTTCATCGTCAACATGATGGTCCAAGGGATACAGTAAATCTGAAGTGAAGCATCGGATTCTAAAACTGGACTCACAGGAGAGTTTCAAATCATAGAAAGTTAGAGTGTCAGTCCTCTTGTACTTAAGTCGGCATTGTGAGTTTGTATTAAATTCGGATGCAATTTCGGTGTTTCATCGTCAATAAGACGTTCCATATTATAGGGTAAACCTGAAGTGAAGCTTCGGAATTTAAAACTGGACTCACAGGTGAGGTTCAAATCATAGAAAGTTATGGTGTCAGTCCTCTTGTACTTAAGTCGGAATTGTGCCTTTTGTATTAAATTCGGATGCAATTTCTGTCTTTCATCGTCAGTAAGAAGGTCACAGGCATACAGTAAATCTGAAGTGAAGCATCGGAATTTATGACTGGACTCACAGGAGAGGCTCAAATCATAGAAAGTTAGAGTGTCAGTCCTCTTGTACTTAAGTCGGCAGTGGCCTTTTTGTTTAAAATTCAGATGCAATATCTTTGTTTCATCGTCTATAATACGCTGCTAGGTATACAGTAAACCTGAAGTGAAGCATCGGAATCTAAAACTGGACTCACAGGAGAGGATCAAATCATAGAAAGTTAGAGTGTCAGTCCTCTTGTACTTAAGTCGGCATTGTGCCTTTTGAATTTAATTCCGATGCAATATCTGTGCTTCATCGATAATAAGAAGGTCCATGGGATACAATAAACCTGAAGTGAAGCATCGGAATCTGAAACTGGACTCACAGGAGAGGTTCAAATCACAGAAAGTTAGAGTGTCAGTCCTCTTGTACTTAAGTCGGCATTGTGCCTTTTGTATTACATTCGGATGCAATATCTGTGTTTCATCGTCAATAAGAAGGTCCAAGGTATACAGTAAACCTGAAGTGACGCATCGGAATCTAAAACTGGACTCATAGGAGTGGTTCAAATCATAGAAAGGTAGAGTGTCAGTCCTCTTGTACTTAATTCGGCATTGCGCCTTTTGTATTAAATTCGGATGCAATTTCCGTGTTTCATCGTCAATAAGAAGGTCCAAGGGATACCGTAAACCTGAAGTGAAGCATCGGAATCTAAAACTAGACTGACAGGAGAGGTCCAAATCATAGAAAGTCAGTGTGTCAGTCCTCTTGTACGTAAGTCGGCATTGTGCCTTTTGTATTACATTCGGATGCAATATCTGTGTTTCATCGTCAATAAGAAGGTCCAAGGTATACATTAAACCTGAAGTGACGCATCGGAATCTAAAACTGGACTCATAGGAGAGGTTCAAATCATAGAAAGTTAGAGTGTCAGTCCTCTAGTACTTAAGTCGTCATTGTGCTTTTGTATTAAATTCGGTTGCAATTTCTGTGTTTCATCGTCAATAAGAAGGTCCAAGGGATACAGTAAACCTGAAAAAAAGCATCAGAATCTAAAACTGGACTCACAGACGAGGTTCAAATCATAGAAAGTTAGAGTGTCGGTCCTCTTGTACTTAAGTCGGCATTGTGCCTTTTGTATTAAATTCGGATGTTATTTCTGTGTTTCATCGTCAATAAGAAGGTCCAAGGGATACAGTAAACCTGAATTGAAGCATTGGAATCTAAAACTGGACTAACAGGAAAGGTTCAAATCATAGAAAGTTAGAGAGTCAGTCCTCTTGTACTTAAGTCGGCATTGTGCCTTTTGCATTAAATTCGGATGCAATTTCTGTGCTTCATCGTCAATAAGAAAGTCCTAGGGGTACACTAAACCTGAAGTGAAGCATCGGAATCTAAAACTGGACACACAGGAGAGAATCAAATCATAGAAAATTAGAGTGTCAGTCCTCTTGTACTTAAGTCGGCATTGTGCTTTTGGAATTTAATTCCGATGCAATATCTGAGCTTCACCGTCAATAAGAAGGTCCACAGGATACAGTTAACCTGAAGTGAAGCATCGGAATCTAAAGCTGGACTCACAGGAGAGGTTCAAATCATAGAAAGTTATAGTGTCAGTCCTCTTGTACTTAAGTCGGAATTGTGCCTTTTGTATTAAATTCGGATGCAATTTCTGTGTTTCATCGTCAGTAAGAAGGTCACAGGCATACAGTAACTTTGAAGTGAAGCATCGGAATCTAAAACTGGACTCACAGGAGAGGTTTAAATCATAGAAAGTTATAGTGTCAGTCCTCTTGTACTTAAGTCGGCAGTGGCCCTTTTGTTTAAAATTCAGATGCAATATCTGAGTTTCATCGTCAACAATACGCTGCTAGGTATACAGTAAACCTGAAGTGAAGCATCGGAATCTAAAACAGGACTCACAGGAGAGGTTCAAATCATAGAAAGTTAGAGTGTCAGTCCTCTTGTACTTAAGTCGGCATTGTGCCTTTTGTATTAAATTCGGACCCAATTTCTGTGTTTCATCGTCAATAAGACCGCCAAGGTATATTGTAAACCAAAATTGAAGCATCGGAATCTAAAACTGGACTCGCAGGAGAGGTTAAAATCATAGTAAGTTAGAGTGTCAGTCCTCTTGTACTTAAGTCGGCATTGTGCCATTTGTATTACATTCGGATGCAATATCTGTGTTTCATCGTCAATACGAAGGTCCAAGGTATGCAATAAAACTGAAGTGACGCATCGGAATCTAAAACTGGACTCATTGGAGTGGTTCAAATCATAGAAAGTTAGAGTGTCAGTCCTCTTTTACTTAATTCGGCATTGCGCCTTTTGTATTAAATTCGGATGCAATTTCCGTGTTTCATCGTCAATACGAAGGTCCAAGGGATACCGTAAACCTGAAGTGAAGCATCGGAATCTAAAACTAGACTCACAGGAGAGGTTCAAATCATAGAAAATTAGAGTTTCAGTCCTCTTGTACGTAAGTCGGCAAATTGCCGTTTGTATTACATTCGGATGCAATATCTGTGTTTCATCGTCAATAAGAAGGTCCAAGGTATACAGTAAACCTGAAGTGACGCATCGGAATCTAAAACTGGACTCATAGGAGAGGTTCAAATCATAGAAAGTTAGAGTGTCAGTCCTCTAGTACTTATTTCGTCATTGTGCCTTTTGTAATAAATTCGGTTGCAATTTCTGTGTTTCATCGTCAATAAGAAGGTCCAAGGGATACAGTAAACCTGAAGTAAAGCATCAGAATCTAAAACTGGGCTCACAGAAGAGGTTCAAATCATAGAAAGTTAGAGTGTCGGTCCTCTTGTACTTAAGTCGGCATTGTGCCTTTTGTATTAAATTCGGAAGCAATTTCTGTGTTTCATCGTCAATAAGAAGGTCCAAGGGATACCGTATACCTGAAGTGAAGCATTGGAATCTAAAACTGGACTCACAGGAGAGGTTCAAATCATAGAAAGTTAGAGAGTCAGTCCTCTTGTACTTAAGTCGGCATTGTGCCTTTTGTATTAATGCAATATCTGTGCTTCATCGTCAATAAGAAGGTCCAAGCGATACAGTAAACCTGAAGTGAAGCATCGGAATCTAAAACTGAACTCACAGAAGAGGTTCAAATCATAGAAAGTTTGAGTGTCATTCCCTATTTACTGAAGTCGGCATTGTGCATTTTGTATTAAATTCGGATGCAATTTCTGTGCTTCATCGTCAATAAGAAGGTCCAAGGGATACCGTATACCTGAAGTGAAGCATTGGAATCTAAAACTGGACTCACAGGAGAGGTTCAAATCATAGAAAGTTAGAGAGTCAGTCCTCTTGTACTTAAGTCGGCATTGTGCCTTTTGTATTAAATTCGGATGCAATTTCTGTGCTTCATCGTCAGTAAGAAGGTCCAAGGGATACAGTAAACCTGAAGTGAAGCATCGGAATCTAGAACTGGACACACAGGAGAGGATCAAATCATAGAAAATTAGAGTGTCAGTCCTCTTGTATTTAAGTCGGCATTGTGCCTTTGGAATTTAATTCCGATGCAATATCTGAGCTTCACCGTCAATAAGAAGGTCCACGGGATACAGTTAACCTGAAGTGAAGCATCGGAATCTAAAACTGGAATCGCAGGAGAGGTTCAAATCATAGAAAATTAGAGTGTCAGTCCTCTTGTACTTAAGTCGGCATTGTGCCTTTTGTATTAAATTCGGATGCAATTTCTGTGTTTCCTCGTCAATAAGAAGGTCCAAGTGATACAGTAAACCTGAAGTGAAGCATCGGAATCTAAAACTGGACTCACAGCAGAGGTTCAACTCATAGAAAGTTAGTGTGTCAGTCCTCTTGTACTTATGTCGGCATTGTGTCTTTTGTATTAAATTCGGATGCAATTTCTGTGTTTCATCGTAAATAAGAAGGTCCAAGCGATACAGTAAACCTCAAGTGAAGCATCGGAATTTAGAACTAGACTCACAGCAGAGGTTCAAATCATAGAAAGTTAGAGTGTCTGTCCTCTTGTACTTAAGTCGGCATTGTTCCTTTTGTATTAAATTCGGATGCAATTTCAGTGTTTCTTCGTCAATAAGAAGGCCCAAGGGATACTGTAAACCTGAAGTGAAGCATCGGAATCTAAAACTGGTCGCACAGGAGAGGTTCAAATCATAGAAAGTTAGAGTGGCTGTAATCTTGTACTTAAGACGGCATTGTGCCTTTTGTATTAAATTCGGATGCGATTTCTGTGTTTCATCGTCAATAAGACGGACAACGTATACAGGAAACCTGAAGTGAAGCATCGGAATCTAAAAATGGACTCACAGTTAAGGTTCAAATCATAGAAAGTTAGAGTGTCAGTCCTCTTGTACTTAAGTCGGCATTGTGCCTTTTGTATTAAATTAGATGCAATTTCTGTGTTTTATCGTCAATAAGAAGGTCCAAGGCATACAGTAAACCCGAAGTGAAACATCGGAATCTAAAACTGGACTCACAGTTGAGGTTCAAATCATAGAAAGTTAGAGTGTCAGTCCTCTTGTACTTAAGTCGGCATTGTGCCTTTTGTATTAAATTCGGATGCAATTTCTGTGTTTCATCGTCAATAACAAGGTCCAAGGGATACAGTTAACCTGAAGTGAAGCATCGGAATCTAAAACGAGACTCACTGGAGTGGTTGAAATCATAGATAGTTAGAGTGTCAGTCCTCTTGTACCTAAGTCGGCATTGTGAATTTTGTATTAAATTCGGATGCAATTTCTGTGTTTCATCGTCAATAAGAAGGCCAACGTATACAGCAAACCAGAAGTGAAGCATCGGAATCTAAAACTTGACCCACAGGAGAGGTTCAAATCATAGAAAGTTAGATTGTCAGTACTCTTGTACTTAAGTCGTCATTGTGCCTTTTGTATTAAATTCGGATGCAATTTGTGTGTTCCATCATCAATAACAAGGTCCAAGGTATACAGTAAACCTGAAGTGGCGCATCGGAATCTAAAACTGGACTCACAGAAGAGGTTCAAATCATAGAAAGTTAGAGTGACGGTCCTCTTGTACTTAAGTCGGCATTGTGCCTTTTGTATTAAATTCGGATGCTATTTCTGTGTTTCATCGTCAATAAGGAGGTCCAAGGGATACAGTAAACTTGAAGTGAAGCATTGGAATCTAAAACTGGACTCACATGAGAGGTTCAAATCATAGAAAGTTAGAGAGTCAGTCCTCTTGTACTTAAGTCGGCATTGTGCCTTTTGTATTAAATTCGGATGCAATTTCTGTGCTTCATCGTCAATAAGAAAGTCCTAGGGATACAGTAAACCTGAAGTGAAGCATCGGAATCTAAAACTGGACACACAGGAGAGAATCAAATCATAGAAAATTAGAGTGTCAGTCCTCTTGTACTTAAGTCGGCATTGTGCTTTTGGAATTTAATTCCGATGCAATATCTGAGCTTCACCGTCAATAAGAAGGTCTACAGGATACAGTTAACCTGAAGTGAAGCATCGGAATCTAAAGCTGGACTCACAGGAGAGGTTCAAATCATAGAAAGTTATAGTGTCAGTCCTCTTGTACTTAAGTCGGAATTGTGCCTTTTGTATTAAATTCGGATGCAATTTCTGTGTTTCATCGTCAGTAAGAAGGTCACAGGCATACAGTAAATTTGAAGTGAAGCATCGGAATCTAAAACTGGACTCACAGGAGAGGTTTAAATCATAGAAAGTTATAGTGTCAGTCCTCTTGTACTTAAGTCGGCAGTGGCCCTTTTGTTTAAAATTCAGATGCAATATATGTGTTTCATCGTCAACAATACGCTGCTAGGTATACAGTAAACCTGAAGTGAAGCATCGGAATCTAAAACAGGACTCACAGGAGAGGTTCAAATCATAGAAAGTTAGAGTGTCAGTCCTCTTGTACTTAAGTCGGCATTGTGCCTTTTGTATTAAATTCGGACGCAATTTCTGTGTTTCATCGTCAATAAGACCGCCAAGGTATATTGTAAATCAAAATTGAAGCATCGGAATCTAAAACTGGACTCGCAGGAGAGGTTAAAATCATAGTAAGTTAGAGTGTCAGTCCTCTTGTACTTAAGTCGGCCTTGTGCCATTTGTATTACATTCGAATGCAATATCTGTGTTTCATCGTCAATAAGAAGGTCCAAGGTATGCAATAAACCTGAAGTGACGCATCGGAATCTAAAACTGGAATCACAGGAGAGGTTCAAATCATAGAAAATTAGAGTGTCAGTCCTCTTGTACTTAAGTCGGCATTGTGCCTTTTGTATTAAATTCGGATGCAATTTCTGTGTTTCCTCGTCAATAAGAAGGTCCAAGTGATACAGTAAACCTGAAGTGAAGCATCGGAATCTAAAACTGGACTCGCAGCAGAGGTTCAACTCATAGAAAGTTAGTGTGTCAGTCCTCTTGTACTTATGTCGGCATTGTGTCTTTTGTATTAAATTCGGATGCAATTTCTGTGTTTCATCGTAAATAAGAAGGTCCAAGCGATACAGTAAACCTGAAGTGAAGCATCGGAATTTAGAACTGGACTCACAGCAGAGGTTCAAATCATAGAAAGTTAGAGTGTCTGTCCTCTTGTACTTAAGTCGGCATTGTTCCTTTTGTATTAAATTCGGATGCAATTTCAGTGTTTCTTCGTCAATAAGAAG
Organism: Schistocerca americana; assembly: GCF_021461395.2. Classification (NCBI taxonomy): domain Eukaryota; kingdom Metazoa; phylum Arthropoda; class Insecta; order Orthoptera; family Acrididae; genus Schistocerca; species Schistocerca americana. The sequence continues at coordinate 546,019,127 of NC_060124.1, read as the reverse complement.
GCCCAAGGGATACTGTAAACCTGAAGTGAAGCATCGGAATCTAAAACTGGTCGCACAGGAGAGGTTCAATTCATAGAAAGTTAGAGTGGCTGTAATCTTGTACTTAAGTCGGCATTGTGCCTTTTGTATTAAATTCGGATGCGATTTCTGTGTTTCATCGTCAATAAGACGAACAACGTATACAGGAAACCTGAAGTGAAGCATCGGAATCTAAAAATGGACTCACAGTTAAGGTTCAAATCATAGAAAGTTAGAGTGTCAGTCCTCTTGTACTTAAGTCGGCATTGTGCCTTTTGTATTAAATTCGATGCAATTTCTGTGTTTTATCGTCAATAAGAAGGTCCAAGGCATACAGTAAACCCGAAGTGAAACATCGGAATCTAAAACTGGACTCACAGTTGAGGTTCAAATCATAGAAAGTTAGAGTGTCAGTCCTCTTGTACTTAAGTCGGCATTGTGCCTTTTGTATTAAATTCGGATACAATTTCTGTGTTTCATCGTCAATAACAAGGTCCAAGGGATACAGTTAACCTGAAGTGAAGCATCGGAATCTAAAACGAGACTCACTGGAGTGGTTGAAATCATAGATAGTTAGAGTGTCAGTCCTCTTGTACTTAAGTCGGCATTGTGAATTTTGTATTAAATTCGGATGCAATTTCTGTGTTTCATCGTCAATAAGAAGGCCAACGTATACAGCAAACCAGAAGTGAAGCATCGGAATCTAAAACTTGACTCACAGGAGAGGTTCAAATCATAGAAAGTTAGATTGTCAGTACTCTTGTACTTAAGTCGTCATTGTGCCTTTTGTATTAAATTCGGATGCAATTTGTGTGTTCCATCATCAATAACAAGGTCCAAGGTATACAGTAAACCTGAAGTGGCGCATCGGAATCTAAAACTGGACTCACAGAAGAGGTTCAAATCATAGAAAGTTAGAGTGACGGTCCTCTTGTACTTAAGTCGGCATTGTGCCTTTTGTATTAAATTCGGATGCTATTTCTGTGTTTCATCGTCAATAAGAAGGTCCAAGGGATACAGTAAACCTGAAGTGAAGCATTGGAATCTAAAACTGGACTCACAGGAGAGGTTCAAATCATAGAAAGTTAGAGAGACAGTCCTCTTGTACTTAAGTCGGCATTGTGCCTTTTGTATTACATTCGGATGCAATTTCTGTGCTTCATCGTCAATAAGAAAGTCCTAGGGATACAGTAAACCTGAAGTGAAGCATCGGAATCTAAAACTGGACACACAGGAGAGAATCAAATCATAGAAAATTAGAGTGTCAGTCCTCTTGTACTTAAGTCGGCATTGTGCTTTTGGAATTTAATTCCGATGCAATATCTGAGCTTCACCGTCAATAAGAAGGTCTACAGGATACAGTTAACCTGAAGTGAAGCATCGGAATCTAAAGCTGGACTCACAGGAGAGGTTCAAATCATAGAAAGTTATAGTGTCAGTCCTCTTGTACTTAAGTCGGAATTGTGCCTTTTGTATTAAATTCGGATGCAATTTCTGTGTTTCATCGTCAGTAAGAAGGTCACAGGCATACAGTAAATTTGAAGTGAAGCATCGGAATCTAAAACTGGACTCACAGGAGAGGTTTAAATCATAGAAAGTTATAGTGTCAGTCCTCTTGTACTTAAGTCGGCAGTGGCCCTTATGTTTAAAATTCAGATGCAATATCTGTGTTTCATCGTCAACAATACGCTGCTAGGTATACAGTAAACCTGAAGTGAAGCATCGGAATCTAAAACAGGACTCACAGGAGAGGTTCAAATCATAGAAAGTTAGAGTGTCAGTCCTCTTGTACTTAAGTCGGCATTGTGCCTTTTGTATTAAATTCGGACGCAATTTTTGTGTTTCATCGTCAATAAGACCGCCAAGGTATATTGTAAATCAAAATTGAAGCATCGGAATCTAAAACTGGACTCGCAGGAGAGGTTAAAATCATAGTAAGTTAGAGTGTCAGTCCTCTTGTACTTAAGTCGGCCTTGTGCCATTTGTATTACATTCGGATGCAATATCTGTGTTTCATCGTCAATAAGAAGGTCCAAGGTATGCAATAAACCTGAAGTGACGCATCGGAATCTAAAACTGGACTCATAGGAGTGGTTCAAATCATAGAAAGTTAGAGTGTCAGTCCTCTTGTACTTAATTCGGCATTGCGCCTTTTGTATTAAATTCGGATGCAATTTCCGTGTTTCATCGTCAATAAGAAGGTCCAAGGGATACCGAAAACCTGAAGTGAAGCATCGGAATCTAAAACTAGACTCACAGGAGAGGTTGAAATCATAGATAGTTAGAGTTTCAGTCCTCTTGTACGTAAGTCGGCAAATTGCCTTTTGTATTACATTCGGATGCAATATCTGTGTTTCATCGTCAATAAGAAGGTCCAAGGTATACAGTAAACCTGAAGTGACGCATCGGAATCTAAAACTGGACTCATAGGAGAGGTTCAAATCATAGAAAGTTAGAGTGTCAGTCCTCTAGTACTTAAGTCGTCATTGTGCCTTTTGTATTAAATTCGGTTGCAATTTCTGTGTTTCATCGTCAATAAGAAGGTCCAAGGGATACAGTAATCCTGAAGTAAAGCATCAGAATCTAAAACTGGGCTCACAGAAGAGGTTCAAATCATAGAAAGTTAGAGTGTCGGTCCTCTTGTACTTAAGTCGGCATTGTGCCTTTTGCATTAAATTCGGAAGCAATTTCTGTGTTTCATCGTCAATAAGAAGGTCCAAGGGATACCGTATACCTGAAGTGAAGCATTGGAATCTAAAACTGGACTCACAGGAGAGGTTCAAATCATAGAAAGTTAGAGAGTCAGTCCTCTTGTACTGAAGTCGGCATTGTGCCTTTTGTATTAATGCAATATCTGTGCTTCATCGTCAATAAGAAGGTCCAAGCGATACAGTAAACCTGAAGTGAAGCATCGGAATCTAAAACTGAACTCACAGAAGAGGTTCAAATCATAGAAAGTTTGAGTGTCATTCCCTATTTACTTAAGTCGGCATTGTGCATTTTGTATTAAATTCGGATGCAATTTCTGTGCTTCATCGTCAATAAGAAGGTCCAAGGGATACCGTATACCTGAAGTGAAGCATTGGAATCTAAAACTGGACTCACAGGAGAGGTTCAAATCATAGAAAGTTAGAGAGTCAGTCCTCTTGTACTTAAGTCGGCATTGTGCCTTTTGTATTAAATTCGGATGCAATTTCTGTGCTTCATCGTCAGTAAGAAGGTCCAAGGGATACAGTAAACCTGAAGTGAAGCATCGGAATCTAAAACTGGACACACAGGAGAGGATCAAATCATAGAAAATTAGAGTGTCAGTCCTCTTGTACTTAAGTCGGCATTGTGCCTTTGGAATTTAATTCCGATGCAATATCTGAGCTTCACCGTCAATAAGAAGGTCCACGGGATACAGTTAACCTGAAGTGAAGCATCGGAATCTAAAACTGGAATCACAGGAGAGGTTCAAATCATAGAAAATTAGAGTGTCAGTCCTCTTGTACTTAAGTCGGCATTGTTCCTTTTGTATTAAATTCGGATGCAATTTCAGTGTTTCTTCGTCAATAAGAAGGCCCAAGGGATACTGTAAACCTGAAGTGAAGCATCGGAATCTAAAACTGGACTCACAGGAGAGGTTCAAATCATAGAAAGTTAGAGAGTCAGTCCTCTTGTACTTAAGTCGGCATTGTGCATTTTGTATTAAATTCGGATGCAATTTCTGTGCTTCATCGTCAATAAGAAGGTCCAAGGGATACCGTATACCTGAAGTGAAGCATTGGAATCTAAAACTGGACTCACAGGAGAGGTTCAAATCATAGAAAGTTAGAGAGTCAGTCCTCTTGTACTTAAGTCGGCATTGTGCCTTTTGTATTAAATTCGGATGCAATTTCTGTGTTTCCTCGTCAATAAGAAGGTCCAAGTGATACAGTAAACCTGAAGTGAAGCATCGGAATCTAAAACTGGACTCACAGCAGAGGTTCAACTCATAGAAAGTTAGTGTGTCAGTCCTCTTGTACTTATGTCGGCATTGTGTCTTTTGTATTAAATTCGGATGCAATTTCTGTGTTTCATCGTAAATAAGAAGGTCCAAGCGATACAGTAAACCTGAAGTGAAGCATCGGAATTTAGAACTGGACTCACAGCAGAGGTTCAAATCATAGAAAGTTAGAGTGTCTGTCCTCTTGTACTTAAGTCGGCATTGTTCCTTTTGTATTAAATTCGGATGCAATTTCAGTGTTTCTTCGTCAATAAGAAGGCCCAAGGGATACTGTAAACCTGAAGTGAAGCATCGGAATCTAAAACTGGTCGCACAGGAGAGGTTCAAATCATAGAAAGTTAGAGTGGCTGTAATCTTGTACTTAAGTCGGCATTGTGCCTTTTGTATTAAATTCGATGCAATTACTGTGTTTTATCGTCAATAAGAAGGTCCAAGGCATACAGTAAACACGAAGTGAAACATCGGAATCTAAAACTGGACTCACAGTTGAGGTTCAAATCATAGAAAGTTAGAGTGTCAGTCCTCTTGTACTTAAGTCGGCATTGTGCCTTTTGCATTAAATTCGGATGCAATTTCTGTGTTTCATCGTCAATAACAAGGTCCAAGGGATACAGTTAACCTGAAGTGAAGCATCGGAATCTAAAACGAGACTCACAGGAGTGGTTGAAATCATAGATAGTTAGAGTGTCAGTCCTCTTGTACTTAAGTCGGCATTGTGAATTTTGTATTAAATTCGGATGCAATTTCTGTGTTTCATCGTCAATAAGAAAGCCAAGGTATACAGCAAACCAGAAGTGAAGCATCGGAATCTAAAACTGGACTCACAGGAGAGGTTCAAATCATAGAAAGTTAGATTGTCAGTACTCTTGTACTTAAGTCGTCATTGTGCCTTTTGTATTAAATTCGGATGCAATTTGTGTGTTCCATCGTCAATAACAAGGTTCAAGGGATACAGTAAACCTGAAGTGAAGCATCGGAATCTAAAACTGGACTCACAGGAGATTTTCAAATCATAGAAAGTTGGAGTGTCAGCCCTCTTGTACTTAAGTCGGCATTGTGCCTTTTGAATTTCTTTCCGATGCAATATCTGTGCTTCATCGTCAATAAGAAGGTCCAAGCGATACAGTAAACCTGAAGTGAAGCATCGGAATCTAAAACTGAACTCACAGAAGAGGTTCAATTCATAGAAAGTTTGAGTGTCATTCCCTATTTACTTAAGTCGGCATTGTGCATTTTGTATTAAATTCGGATGCAATTTCTGTGCTTCATCGTCAATAAGAAGGTCCACGGGATACAGTAAACCTGAAGTGAAGCATCGGAGTCTAAAGATGGACTCACAGGAGAGGTTCAATTCATAGAAAGTTAGAGTGTCAGTCCTCTTGTACTTAAGTCGGCATTGGGCCTTTTGTATTAAATTCGGATCCAATATCTGTGTTTCATCGTCAATAAGAAGGCCCAAGGGATACAGCAAACCTGAAGGGAAACATCGGAATCTAAAACTGGACTCACAGGAGATTTTCAAATCGTAGGAAGTTGGAGTGTCAGTCCTCTTGTACTTAAGTCGGCATTGTGCCTTTTGTATTAAATTCGGATGCAATTTCTGTGTTTCATCGTCAATAAGAAGGTCCAAGGAATACAGTTAACCTGACGTGAAGCCTCGGAATCGAAAACTGGACTCACAGGAGAGGTTCTAATCATAGAAAGTTAGAGTGTCAGTCCCCTTGTACTTAAGTCGGAATTGTGCCTTTTGTATTAAATTCAGATGCACTTTCTGTCTTTCATCGTCAGTAAGAAGGTCACAGGCATACAGTAAATCTGAAGTGAAGCATCGGAATTTAAGACTGGACTCAGAGGAGAGGTTCAAATCATAGAAAGTTAGAGTGTCAGTCCTCTTGTACTTAAGTCGGCAGTGGCCTTTTTGTTTAAAATTCAGATGCAATATCTGTGTTTCATCGTCTATAATACGCTGCTAGGTATACAGTAAACCTGAAGTGAAGCATCGGAATCTAAAACTGGACTCACAGGAGAGGATCAAATCATAGAAAGTTAGAGTGTCAGTCCTCTTGTACTTAAGTCGGCATTGTGCCTTTTGAATTTAATTCCGATGCAATATCTGTGCTTCATCGTTAATAAGAAGGTGCATGGGATACAATAAACCTGAAGTGAAGCATCGGAATCTGAAACTGGACTCACAGGAGAGGTTCAAATCACAGAAAGTTAGAGTGTCAGTCCTCTTGTACTTAAGTCGGCATTGTGCCTTTTGTATTACATTCGGATGCAATATCTGTGTTTCATCGTCAATAAGGAGGTCCAAGGTATACAGTAAACCTGAAGTTACGCATCGGAATCTAAAACTGGACTCATAGGAGTGGTTCAAATCATAGAAAGGTAGAGTGTCAGTCCTCTTGTACTTAATTCGGCATTGCGCCTTTTGTATTAAATTCGGATGCAATTTCCGTGTTTCATCGTCAATAAGAAGGTCCAAGGGATACCGTAAACCTGAAGTGAAGTATCGGAATCTAAAACTAGACTCACAGGAGAGGTTCAAATCATAGAAAGTCAGTGTGTCAGTCCTCTTGTACGTAAGTCGGCATTGTGCCTTTTGTATTACATTTGGATGCAATATCTGTGTTTCATCGTCAATAAGAAGGTCCAAGGTATACAGTAAACCTGAAGTGACGCATCGGAATCTAAAACTGGACTCATAGGAGAGGTTCAAATCAGATAAAGTTAGAGTGTCAGTCCTCTAGTACTTAAGTCGTCATTGTGCTTTTGTATTAAATTCGGTTGCAATTTCTGTGTTTCATCGTCAATAAGAAGGTCCAAGGGATACAGTAAACCTGAAGTAAAGCATCAGAATCTAAAACTGGACTCACAGAAGAGGTTCAAATCATAGAGAGTTAGAGTGTCGGTCCTCTTGTACTTAAGTCGGCATTGTGCCTTTTGTATTACATTCGGATGCTATTTCTGTGTTTCATCGTCAATAAGAAGGTCCAAGGGATACAGTAAACTTGAAGTGAAGCATTGGAATCTAAAACTGGACTCACAGGAGAGGTTCAAATCATAGAAAGTTAGAGAGTCAGTCCTCTTGTACTTAAGTCGGCATTGTGCCTTTTGTATTAAATTCGGATGCAATTTCTGTGCTTCATCGTCAATAAGAAGGTCCTAGGGATACAGTAAACCTGAAGTGAAGCATCGGAATCTAAAACTGGACTCACAGGAGAGGTTTAAATCATAGAAAGTAATAGTGTCAGTCCTCTTGTACTTAAGTCGGCAGTGGCCCTTTTGTTTACAATTCAGATGCAATATCTGTGTTTCATCGTCAACAATACGCTGCTAGGTATGCAGTAAACCTGAAGTGAAGCATCGGAATCTAAAACAGGACTCACAGGAGAGGTTCAAATCATAGAAAGTTAGAGTGTCAGTCCTCTTGTACTTAAGTCGGCATTGTGCCTTTTGTATTAAATTCGGACGCAATTTCTGTGTTTCATCGTCAATAAGACCGCCAAGGTATATTGTAAACCAAAATTGAAGCATCGGAATCTAAAACTGGACTCGCAGGAGAGGTTAAAATCATAGTAAGTTAGAGTGTCAGTCCTCTTGTACTTAAGTCGGCATTGTGCCATTTGTATTACATTCGGATGCAATATCTGTGTTTCATCGTCAATAAGAAGGTCCAAGGTATGCAATAAACCTGAAGTGACGCATCGGAATCTAAAACTGGACTCATAGGAGTGGTTCAAATCATAGAAAGTTAGAGTGTCAGTCCTCTTGTACTTAATTCGGCATTGCGCCTTTTGTATTAAATTCGGATGCAATTTCCGTGTTTCATCGTCAATAAGAAGGTCCAAGGGATACCGTAAACCTGAAGTGAAGCATCGGAATCTAAAACTAGACTCACAGGAGAGGTTCAAATCATAGAAAGTTAGAGTTTCAGTCCTCTTGTACGTAAGTCGGCAAATTGCCTTTTGTATTACATTCGGATGCAATATCTGTGTTTCATCGTCAATAAGAAGGTCCAAGGTATACAGTAAACCTGAAGTGACGCATCGGAATCTAAAACTGGACTCATAGGAGAGGTTCAAATCATAGAAAGTTAGAGTGTCAGTCCTCTAGTACTTAAGTCGTCATTGTGCCTTTTGTATTAAATTCGGTTGCAATTTCTGTGTTTCATCGTCAATAAGATGGTCCAAGGGATACAGTAAACCTATAGTAAAGCATCAGAATCTAAAACTGGACTCACAGTAGAGGTTCAAATCATAGAAAGTTAGAGTGTCGGTTTGCTTGTACTTAAGTCGGCATTGTGCCTTTTGTATTAAATTCGGAAGCAATTTCTGTGTTTCATCGTCAATAAGAAGGTCCAAGGGATACCGTATACCTGAAGTGAAGCATTGGAATCTAAAACTGGACTCACAGGAGAGGTTCAAATGATAGAAAGTTAGAGAGTCAGTCCTCTTGTACTTAAGTCGGCATTGTGCCTTTTGTATTAAATTTGGATGCAATTTCTGTGCTTCATCGTCAGTAAGAAGGTCCAAGGGATACAGTAAACCTGAAGTGAAGCATCAGAATCTAAAACTGGACACACAGGAGAGGATCAAATCATAGAAAATTAGAGTGTCAGTCCTCTTGTACTTAAGTCGGCATTGTGCCTTTGGAATTTAATTCCGATGCAATATCTGAGATTCACCGTCAATAAGAAGGTCCACGGGATACAGTTAACCTGAAGTGAAGCATCGGAATCTAAAACTGGACTCACAGGAGAGGTTCAAATCATAGAAAATTAGAGTGTCAGTCCTCTTGTACTTAAGTCGGCATTGTGCCTTTTGTATTAAATTCGGATGCAATTTCTGTGTTTCATCGTCAATAAGAAGGTCCAAGTAATACAGTAAACCTGAAGTGAAGCATCGGAATCTAAGACTGGACTCACAGCAGAGGTTCAACTCATAGAAAGTTAGTGTGTCAGTCCTCTTGTACTTATGTCGGCATTGTGTCTTTTGTATTAAATTCGGATGCAATTTCTGTGTTTCATCGTAAATAAGAAGGTCCAAGCGATACAGTAAACCTGAAGTGAAGCATCGGAATTTAGAACTGGACTCACAGCAGAGGTTCAAATCATAGAAAGTTAGAGTGTCTGTCCTCTTGTACTTAAGTCGGCATTGTCCCTTTTGTATTAAATTCGGATGCAATTTCAGTGTTTCTTCGTCAATAAGAAGGCCCAAGGGATACTGTAAACCTGAAGTGAAGCATCGGAATCTAAAACTGGACGCACAGGAGAGGTTCAAATCATAGAAAGTTAGAGTGGCTGTAATCTTGTACTTAAGTCGGCATTGTGCCTTTTGTATTAAATTCGGATGCGATTTCTGTGTTTCATCGTCAATAAGACGGACAACGTATACAGGAAACCTGCAGTGAAGCATCGGAATCTAAAAATGAACTCACAGTTAAGGTTCAAATCATAGAAAGTTAGAGTGTCAGTCCTCTTGTACTTAAGTCGGCATTGTGCCTTTTGTATTAAATTCGGATGCAATTTCTGTGTTTCATCGTCAATAAGAATGTCCAAGGTAAACAGTAAACCTGAAGTGACGCATCGGAATACAAAACTGGACTCATAGGAGAGGTTCAAATCATAGAAAGTTAGAGTGTCAGTCCTCTAGTACTTAAGTCGTCATTGTGCCTTTTGTATTAAATTGGGATGCAATTTCTGTGTTTCATCGTCAAAAGAGAGTCCAAGGGATACAGTAAACCTGAAGTGAAGCATCGAAATCTGAAACTGGACTCACAGGAGATTTTCAAATCAAAGAAAGTTGAGTGTCAGTCCTCTTGTACTTAAGTCGGCATTTTGCCTTTTGTATTAAATTCGGATCAATCTCTGTGTTTCATCGTCAATATGAAGGTCCAAGGGATACAGTAAACCTGAAGTGAAGCATCGGAATCTAAAACAGGACTCACAGGAGAGGTTCAAATCATAGAAAATTAGAGTGTCAGTCCTCTTGTACTTAAGCCGGCATTGTGCGTTTTGTATTAAATTCGGATGCAATTTCTGTGTTTCATCGTCAATATGAAGGTCCAAGGGATACAGTAAACCTGAAGTGAAGCATCGGAATCTAAAACTGGATTCACAGGAGAGGTTCAAATCATAGAAAGTTAGAGTGTCAGTCTTCTTGTACTTAAGTCGGCATTGTGCCCTTTGTATTAAATTCGTATGCATTTTCTGTGCTTCATCGTCAATAAGAAGGTCCAAGGGATACAGTAAACCTGAAGTGAAGAATCGGAATCTATAACTGTACTCACAGGAGAGGTTCAAATCATAGAAAATTTGAGTGTCAGTCCGTTTGTACTTAAGTCAGCATTGGGCCTTTTGTATTAAATTCGGATCAATTTCTGTGTTTCATCGTCAATAGGTAGGTCCAAGGGATGCAGTAAACCTGAAGTGAAGCATCGGAATCTAAAACTGGACTCACAGGAGATTTTCAAAGCAAAGAAATTTGAGTGTCAGTCCTCTTGTACTTAAGTCGGCATTTTGCCTTTTGTATTAAATTCGGATTTAATTTTTGTGTTTCATCGTCAATAAGAAGGTCCAAGGGATACAGTAAACCTGAAGTGAAGCATCGGAATCTAAAACTGGACTCACAGGTGAGGTTCAAATCATAGAAACTAAAAGTGTCAGTCCTCTTGTACTTAAGTCGGCATTGTGCCTTTTGTATTAAATTGGGATGCAATTTCTGTGTTTCGTCGTCAATAAGAAAGTCCAAGGGATACAGTAAACCTGAAGTGGAGCATCGGAATCTAAAACTGGACTAACAGGAGAGGTTCAAATCATAGAAAGATAGAGTGTCAGTCCTCTTGTACTTAAGTCGGCATTCTGCCTTTTGTATTAAATTCGGATGCAATTTCTGTGTTTCATCGTCAATAAGAAGGTCCAAGGGAAACAGTAAACCTGAAGCAAAGCATCGGAATCTAAAACTGGACTCACAGGTGATGCTCTAATCATAGAAAGTTAGGGTGTCTGCCCTCTTGTACTTAAGTCGGCATTGTGCCTTTTGTATTACATTCGTATGCAATTTCTGTGTTTCATCGTCAACAAGAAGGTCCAAGGGATACAGTAAATCTGAAGTGAAGCATCGGAATCTAAAACTGGACTCACATTAGAGGTTCAAATCACAGAAAATTAGAGTGTCAGTCCTCTTGTACTTAAGTCGGCATTGTGCCTTTTGTATTTAATTCGGATGGAATTTCAGTGTTTCATCGTCAATAACAAAGTCCAAGGTATACAGTAAACCTGAAGTGAAGCATCGGAATCTAAAACTGGACTAACAGGAGAGGTTCAAATCATAGAAAGTTAGAGTGTCAGTCCTCTTGTACTTAAGGCGGCATTGTGCTTTTGGAAATAAATTCGGATGCAATTTCTGTGTTTCATCGTCAATAAGAAGGTCCATGGGAGACAGTAAACCTGAAGTGGGGTATCGGAATCTAAAACTGGACACACAGGAGAGGTTCAAATCATAGAAGGTTAGAGAGTCAGTCCTCTTCTACTTAAGTCGACTTTGGGCCTTTTGTATTAAATTCGGATCCAATTTCTGTGTTTCATCGTCAATACGAAGGTCCAAGGGAAACAGTAAGCCTGATGTGAAGCATCGGAATCTAAATCTGGACTCACAGGAGAGGTTCAAGTCATATAAAGTTAGAGTGTCAGTCCTCTTGTACTTAAGTTGGCATTTTGCCTTCTGCATTTAATTCGTGTGCAATTTAAGTGTTTCATCGTCAATAAGAACGTTCAAGGGATACAGTAAACCTGAAGTGAAGCATCGGAATCTAAAACTGGACTCACAGGAGAGTATTCAATTCATAGAAAGTTAGAGTGTCAGACCTCTTGTACTTAAGTCAGCATTGTTCCTTTTGTATTAAATTCTGATGCAATTTCTGTGTTTCATCGTTAATAAGACGGTCCAAGGGTTACAGTGAACATGAAGTGAAGCATCGGATTCTAAAACTGGACTCACAGCAGAGGTTCAAATCATATAAAGTTAGAGTGTCACTCATCATGTACTTAAGTCGGCATTGTGCCTTATCGTCAATTAGAAGGTCCAAGGGATACAGTAAATTGGAAGTGAAGCATCGGAATCTAAAACTGGACTCACAGCAGATGTTCAAATCAGAGAGAAAAAGAGTGTCAGTCCTCTTGTACTTAAGTCGGCATTGTGCCTTATCGTCAATAAGAAGGTCCAAGGGATACAGTAAATCGGAAAGAAGCATCGGAATCTAAAACTGGACCCACAGCAGAGGTTCAAATCATAGACAGTTAGACTGTCAGTTCTCTTGTACTTAAGTCGGCATTGTGCGTTATCGTCAATAAGAAGCTCCAAGGGATACAGTAAATCTGAAGTGAAGCATCGGAATCTAAAACTGGACTCACAGCAGAGGTTCAAATCATAGAAAGTTAGGTGTGTCAGTCCTCTTGTACTTAAGTCGTCATTGTGCCTTATCGTCAATAAGAAGGTCAAAGGGATACAGTAAATCTGAAGTGAAACATCGGAAACTAAAACTGGACTCACTGGAGGGGTTCAAATCATAGAATGTTAGTGTGTCAGTCCTCTTATACTTAAGACGGCATTGTGCCTTTTGTATTAAATTCCGATGCAATTTCTGTGTTTCATTATCAATAAGAAGGTCCAGGGGAACAGTAAACCTGAAGTGAAGCATCGGAATCTAAAAGTGGACTCACAGCAGAGGTTCAAATCATAGAAAGAGTGTCAGTCCTCTTGTACTTAAGTCGGCATTGTGCCTTTTGTATTTAATTCGGATGCAATTTCTGTGTTTCATCGTCAATAAGAAGGTCCAAGGGATACAGTAAACCCGAAGTGAAGCATCGGAATCTAAAACTGGACTCACAGGTCAGGTCCAAATCATAGAAACTAAAAGTGTCAGTCCTCTTGTACTTTAGTCGGCATTGTGCCTTTTGTATTAAATTGGGATGCAATTTCTGTGTTTCGTCGTCAATAAGAAAGTCCAAGGGATACAGTAAACCTGAAGTGGAGCATCGGAATCTAAAACTGGACTAACAGGAGATGTTCAAATCATAGAAAGTTAGAGTGTCAGTCCTCTTGTACTTAAGTCGGCATTCTGCCGTTTGTATTAAATTCGGATGCAATTTCTGTGTTTCATCGTCAATAAGAAGGTCCAAGGGAAACAGTAAACCTGAAGTGACGCATCGGAATACAAAACTGGACTCTCAGGAGAGGTTCAAATCATAGAAAGTTAGAGTGTCAGTCCTCTAGTACTTAAGTCGTCATTGTGCCTTTTGTATTAAATTGGGATGCAATTTCTGTGTTTCATCGTCAAAAGAAAGTCCAAGGGATACAGTAAACCTGAAGTAAAGAATCAGAATCTAAAACTGGACTCACAAAAGAGGTTCAAATCATAGAAAGTTAGAGTGTCAGTCCTCTTGTACTTAAGCCGGCATTGTGCCTTTTGTATTAAATTCGGATGCAATTTCTGTGTTTCATCGTCAATAAGAATGTCAAGGGATACAGTAAACCTGAAGTGAAGCATCGGAATCTAAAACAGGACTCACAGGAGCGGTTCAAATCATAGAAAGTTAGAGAGTCAGTCCTCTTGTACTTAAGTCGGCGTTGTGCCTTTTGTATTAAATTCGGATGCAATTTCTGTGCTTCATCGTCAATAAGAAGGTCCAAGGGATACAGTGAACCTGAGTTGAACCATCAGAATCTAAAACTGGACAGACAGAGGAGGTTAATATCATACAAAGTTAGAGGGTCAGTCCTCTTGTACTTAAGTTGGCATTGTGCCTTTTGTATTAAATTCGGATGCAATTTCTGTGTTTCATCGTCAATATGAAGGTCCAAGGGATACAGTAAACCTGAAGTGAAGCATCGGAATCTAAAACTGGATTCACAGGAGAGGTTCAAATCATAGAAAGTTAGAGTGTCAGTCTTCTTGTACTTAAGTCGGCATTGTGCCTTTTGTATTAAATTCGGATCAATTTCTGTGTTTCATCGTCAATAGGTAGGTCCAAGGGATGCAGTAAACCTGAAGTGAAGCATCGAAATCTGAAACTGGACTCACAGGAGATTTTCAAATCAAAGAAAGTTGAGTGTCAGTCCTCTTGTACTTAAGTCGGCATTTTGCCTTTTGTATTAAATTCGGATCAATTTCTGTGTTTCATCGTCAATATGAAGGTCCAAGGGATACAGTAAACCAGAAGTGAAGCATCGGAATCTAAAACAGGACTCACAGGAGAGTTTCAAATCATAGAAAATTAGAGTGTCAGTCCTCTTGTACTTAAGCCGGCATTGTGCGTTTTGTATTAAATTCGGATGCAATTTCTGTGTTTCATCGTCAATATGAAGGTCCAAGGGATACAGTAAACCAGAAGTGAAGCATCGGAATCTAAAGCTGGATTCACAGGAGAGGTTCAAATCATAGAAAGTTAGAGTGTCAGTCTTCTTGTACTTAAGTCGGCATTGTGCCCTTTGTATTAAATTCGTATGCATTTTCTGTGCTTCATCGTCAATAAGAAGGTCCAAGGGATACAGTAAACCAGAAGTGAAGAATCGGAATCTATAACTGGACTCACAGGAGAGGTTCAAATCATAGAAAATTTGAGTGTCAGTCCGCTTGTACTTAAGTCGGCATCGGGCCTTTTGTATTAAATTCGGATCAATTTCTGTGTTTCATCGTCAATAAGAAGTTCCAAGGGATACAGTAAACCTGAAGTGAAGCATCGGAATCTAAAACTGGACTCACAGGTGAGGTTCAAATCATAGAAACTAAAAGTGTCAGTCCTCTTGTACTTAAGTCGGCATTGTGCCTTTCGTATTAAATTGGGATGCAATTTCTGTGTTTCGTCGTCAATAAGAAAGTCCAAGGGATACAGTAAACCTGAAGTGGAGCATCGGAATCTAAAACTGGACTAACAGGAGAGGTTCAAATCATAGAAAGTTAGAGTGTCAGTCCTCTTGTACTTAAGGCGGCATTGTGCTTTTGGAATTAAATTCGGATGCAATTTCTGTGTTTCATCGTCAATAAGAAGGTCCATGGGAGACAGTAAACCTGAAGTGTGGTATCGGAATCTAAAACTGGAGACACAGGAGAGGTTCAAATCATAGAAGGTTAGAGAGTCAGTCCTCTTCTACTTAAGTCGACTTTGGGCCTTTTGTATTAAATTCGGATCCAATTTCTGTGTTTCATCGTCAATACGAAGGTCCAAGGGAAACAGTAAGCCTGATGTGAAGCATCGGAATCTAAATCTGGACTCACAGGAGAGGTTCAAGTCATATAAAGTTAGAGTGTCAGTCCTCTTGTACTTAAGTCGGCATTGTGCCTTATCGTCAATAAGAAGGTCCAAGGGATACAGTAAATCGGAAGTGAAGCATCGGAATCTAAAACTGGACCCACAGCAGAGGTTCAAATCATAGACAGTTAGACTGTCAGTTCTCTTGTACTTAAGTCGGCATTGTGCGTTGTCGTCAATAAGAAGCTCCAAGGGATACAGTAAATCTGAAGTGAAGCATCGGAATCTAAAACTGGACTCACAGCAGAGGTTCAAATCATAGAAAGTTAGGTGTGTCAGTCCTCCTGTACTTAAGTCGGCATTGTGCCTTTTGTATTAAATTCGGATGCAATTTCTGTGTTTCATCGTCAATCAGAAGGTCCAAGGGATACAGTAAACCTGAAGTGAAGCATCGAAATCTAAAACTGGACTCAGAGCAGAGGTTCAAATCATAGAAACTTAGAGTGTCAGTCCTCTTGTACTTAAGTCGTCATTGTGCCTTATCGTCAATAAGAAGGTCAAAGGGATACAGTAAATCTGAAGTGAAACATCGGAATCTAAAACTAGACTCACTGGAGGGGTTCAAATCATAGAATGTTAGTGTGTCAGTCCTCTTATACTTAAGACGGCATTGTGCCTTTTGTATTAAATTCCGATGCAATTTCTGTGTTTCATCATCAATAAGAAGGTCCAGGGGAACAGTAAACCTGAAGTGAAGCATCGGAATCTAAAAGTGGACTCACAGCAGAGGTACAAATCATAGAAAGAGTGTCAGTCCTCTTGTACTTAAGTCGGCATTGTGCCTTTTGTATTTAATTCAGATGCAATTTCTGTGTTTCATCGTCAATAAGAAGGTCCAAGGGATACAGAAAACCTGAAGTGAAGCATCGGAATCTAAAACTGGACTCACAGGTGAGGTTCAAATCATAGAAACTAAAAGTGTCAGTCCTCTTGTACTTAAGTCGGCATTGTGCCTTTTGTATTAAATTGGGATGCAATTTCTGTGTTTCGTCGTCAATAAGAAAGTCCAAGGGATACAGTAAACCTGAAGTGGAGCATCGGAATCTAAAACTGGACTAACAGGAGAGGTTCAAATCATAGAAAGTTAGAGTGTCAGTCCTCTTGTACTTAAGTCGGCATTCTGCATTTTGTATTAAATTCGGATGCAATTTCTGTGTTTCATCGTCAATAAGAAGGTCCAAGGGAAACAGTAAACCTGAAGCAAAGCATCGGAATCTAAAACTGGACTCACAGGTGAGGCTCTAATCATAGAAAGTTGGGGTGTCAGCCCTCTTGTACTTAAGTCGGCATTGTGCCTTTGTATTACATTCGTATGCAATTTCTGTGTTTCATCGTCAACAAGAAGGTCCAAGGGATACAGTAAATCTGAAGTGAAGCATCGGAATCTAAAACTGGACTCACATGAGAGGTTCAAATCACAGAATATTAGAGTGTCAGTCCTCTTGTACTTAAGTCGGCATTGTGCCTTTTGTATTTAATTCGGATGGAATTTCAGTGTTTCATCGTCAATAACAAAGTCCAAGGTATACAGTAAACCTGAAGTGAAGCATCGGAATCTAAAACTGGACTAACAGGAGAGGTTCAAATCATAGAAAGCTAGAGTGTCAGTCCTCTTGTACTTAAGTCGGCATTGTGCTTTTTTAATTAAATTCGGATGCAATTTCTGTGTTTCATCGTCAATAAGAAGGTCCATGGGAGACAGTAAACCTGAAGTGGGGTATCGGAATCTAAAACTGGACACACAGGAGAGGTTCAAATCATAGAAAGTTAGAGTGTCTGTCCTCTTGTACTTAAGTCGACTTTGGGCCTTTTGTATTAAATTCCGATCCAATTTCTGTGTTTCATCGTCAATACGAAGGTCCAAGGGAAACAGTAAGCCTGATGTGAAGCATCGGAATCTAAATCTGGACTCACAGGAAAGGTTCAAGTCATATAAAGTTAGAGTGTCAGTCCTCTTGTACTTAAGTTGGCATTTTGCCTTCTGCATTTAATTCGTGTGCAATTTAAGTGTTTCATCGTCAATAAGAACGTTCAAGGGATACAGTAAACCTGAAGTGAAGCATCGAAATCTAAAACTGGACTCACAGGAGAGTATTCAATTCATAGAAAGTTAGAGTGTCAGACCTCTTGTACTTAAGTCAGCATTGTTCCTTTTGTATTAAATTCTGATGCAATTTCTGTGTTTCATCGTTAATAAGACGGTCCATGGGTTACAGTGAACCTGAAGTGAAGCATCGGAATCTAAGACTGGACCCACAGCAGACGTTCAAATCATGGAAAGTTAGAGTGTCAGGCCTCTTGTACTTAAGTCAGCATTGTGCCTTATCGTCAACTAGAAGGTCCAAGGGATACAATAAATCTGAAGTGAAGCATCGGAATTAAAAACTGGACTCACAGCAGAGGTTCAAATCATAGAAAAAAAGAGTGTCAGTCCTCTTGTACTTAAGTCGGCATTGTGCCTTATCGTCAATAAGAAGGTCCAAGGGATACAGTAAATCGGAAGTGAAGCATCGGAATCTAAAACTGGGCTCACTGGAGGGGTTCAAATCATAAAATGTTAGTGTGTCAGTCCTCTTATACTTAAGACGGCATTGTGCCTTTTGTATTAAATTCCGATGCAATTTCTGTGTTTCATCATCAATAAGAAGGTCCAGGGGAACAGTAAACCTGAAGTGAAGCATCGGAATCTAAAAGTGGACTCACAGCAGAGGTTCAAATCATAGAAAGAGTGTCAGTCCTCTTGTACTTAAGTCGGCATTGTGCCTTTTGTATTTAATTCGGATGCAATTTCTGTGTTTCATCGTCAATAAGAAGGTCCAAGGGATACAGTAAACCTGAAGTAAAGCATCGGAATCTAAAACTGGACTCACAGCAGAGGTTCAAATCATAGAAAGCTAGAGTGTCAGTCCTCTTGTACTTAAGTCGGCATTGTGCCTTATCGTCAATAAGAAGGTCCAAGGGATACAGTAAATCGGAAGTGAAGCATCGGAATCTAACACTGGACTCACAGGAGAGGTACAAATCGTAGAAAGCTAGAGTGTCAGTCCTCTTGTACTTACGTCGGCATTGTGCCTAATCGTTAATAAGAAGTTCCAAGGGATACAGTAAACCTGAAGTGAAGCATCGGAATCTAAAACTGGACTCACAGCAGAGGTTCAAATCATAGAAACTTAGAGTGTCAGTCCTCTTGTACTTAAGTCGGCATTGTGCCATATCGTCAATAAGAAGGTCCAAGGGATACAGTGAACCTGAAGTGAAGCATCGGAATCTAAAACTGGACTCACTGGAGATGTTCAAATCATAGAAAGTTAGAGTGTCAGTCCTCTAGTACTTAAGTCGGCATTGTGCCTTTAGTATTAAATTCGGATGCAATTTCTGTGTTTCATCGTCAATAAGAAGGTCCAAGGGATACAGTAAACCTGAAGTGAAGCATCGGAATCTAAAACTGGACCCACAGCAGAGGTTCAAATCATAGAAACTTAGAGTGTCAGGCCTCTTGTACTCAAGTCAGCATTGTGCCTTATCGTCAATTAGAGGGTCCAAGGGATACAATAAATCTGAAGTGAAGCATCGGAATCTAAAACTGGACTCACAGCAGAGGTTCAAATCATAGAAAAAAAGAGTGTCAATCCTCTTGTACTTAAGTCGGCATTGTGCCTTATCGTCAATAAGAAGGTCCAAGGGATACAGTAAACCTGAAGTGAAGCATCGGAATCTAAAACTGGACTCACAGGAGAGGTTCAAATCATAGAAAGTTAGAGTGTCAGTCCTCTTGTACTTAAGTCGGCATTGTGCCTTATCGTCAATAAGAAGGTCCGAGGGTACAGTAAATCGAAGTGAAGCATCGGAATCTAAAACTGGAATCACAGGAGAGGTTCAAATCATAAGAAGATAGCGTGTCAGTCCTCTAGTACTTAAGTCGGCATTGTGCCTTTTGTATTTAATTCGGATGCAAATTCTGTGTTTCATCGCCAATAAGAACGTCCAAGTGATACAGTAAACCTGAAGTGGAGCATCGGAATCTAAAACTGGACTCACAGGAGAGGTTCAAATCATAGAAAGATAGAGTGTCAGTCCTCTTGTACTTAAGTCGGCATTGTGCCTTATCGTCAATAAGAAGGTCCAAGAATACAGTAAAAACCTAAAGTGAACAATCGGATACTAAAACTGGACTCACAGCAGAGGTTCAAATCATAGAAAGTTAGAGTGTCAGTCCTCTTGTACTTAAGTCGGCATTTTGCCTTATTGTCAATAAGAAAGTCCAAGGGATACAGTGAATATGAAGTGAAGCATCGGAATCTAAAACTGGACTCACAGGAGAGGTTCAAATCATAGAAAGTTAGTGTGTCAGTATTCTTGTACTTTAGTCGGTATTGTGCCTTTTGTATTAAATTCGGATGCAATTTCTGTGTTTCACCGGCAATAAGAAGGTGCACGTGATACAGTAAACCTGAAGTGAAGCATCGGAATCTAAAACTGGACTCACAGCAGAGGTTCAAATCATAGAAAGTTAGTGTGTCAGTCCTCTTGTACTTCAGCCAGCATTGTGCCTGTTGTATTAAATTCGGATGCCATTTCTGTGTTTCATCGTCAATAAGAAGGTCCAAGGGATACAGTAAACCTGAAGTGAAGCATCGGAATTTAAAACTTGACCCACAGCAGAGGCTCAAATCGTAGACAGTTAGTGTGTCAGTCTTCTTGTACTTAAGTCGGCATTGTGCCTTATCGTCAATAAGAAGCTCCAAGGGATACAGTAAATCTGAAGTGAAGCATCGGAATCTAAAACTGGGCTCACAGCAGAGGTTCAAATCATAGAAAGTTAGTGTGTCAGTCCTCCTGTACTTAAGTCGGCATTGTGCCTTTTGTAGTAAATTCGGATGCAATTTCTGTGTTTCATCGTCAATAAGAAGGTCCAAGGGATACAGTAAACCTGAAGTTAAGGATCGGAATCTAAAACTGGACTCACAGGAGAGGTTCAAATCACAGAAAGTTAGAGTGTCAGTCCTCTTGTACTTACGTCGGCATTGCGCCTTTTCGTTAATAAGAAAGTCCAAGGGATACAGTAAACCTGAAGTGAAGCATCGGAATTTATAACTGGACTCACAGCAGAGGTTCAAATCATAGAAAGTTGGAGTGTCAGTCCTCTTGTACTTAAGTCGGCATTGAGCCATATCGTCAATTAGAAGGTCCAAGGGATACAGTAAAACTGAAGTGAAGCATCGGAATCTAAAACTGGACTCACAGGAGAGGTTCAAATCATAGAAAGCTAGAGTGTCAGTCCTCTTGTACTAATGTCGGCATTGAGCCATATCGTCAATAAGAAGGTCCAAGGGATACAGTAAATCTGAAGTGACGCATCGGAATCTAAAACTGGACTCCCAGGAGAGGTTCAAATCATAGAAAGTTAGTGTGTCAGTCCTCTTGTACTTAAGTCGGCATTGAGCCTTTTGTATTAAATTCGGATGCAATTTCTTTGTTTCATAGTCAATAAGAAGGTACAAGTGATACAGTAAACCTGAAGTGAAGCATCAGAATCTCAAACTGGACTCACAGCACAGGTTCAAATCATAGAAATTTAGTGTGTCAGTCCTCTTGTACTTTAGTCGTCATTGTGCCTTATCATCAATAAGAAGGTCCAAGGAATACAGTAAACCTGAAGTGAAGCATCAGAATCTCAAACTGGACTCACAGCACAGGTTCAAATCATAGAAATTTAGAGTGTCAGTCCCCTTGTACTTAAGTTGGCATTGTGCCTTTTGTATTAAATTTGGATGGAATTTCTGTTTTTCATGGTCAATAAGAAGGTCCGAGGGATCAGTAAACCTGAAGTGAAGCATCAGAATCTCAAACTGGACTCACAGCACAGGTTCAAATCATAGAAATTTAGAGTGTCAGTCCTCTTGTACTTTAGTCGTCAATGTGCCTTATCATCAATAAGAAGGTCCAAGGGATACAGTAAACCTGAAGTGAAGCATCAGAATCTCAAACTGGACTCACAGCACAGGTTCAAATCATAGAAATTTAGAGTGTCAGTCCTCTTGTACTTTAGTCGTCATTGTGCCTTATCATCAATACGTAGGTCCAAGGGATACAGTAAATCTCAAGTGAAGCATCGGAATCTAAAACTGGACTCACAGGAGAGGTTCAAATCATAGAAAGTTAGAGTGTCAGTCCTCTTGTACTTAAGTCGGCATTGTGCCATATCGTCAATAAGAAGGTCCAAGGGATACAGTAAACCTGAAGTGAAGCATCAGAATCTCAAACTAGACTCACAGCACAGGTTCAAATCATAGAAATTTAGAGTGTCAGTCCTCTTGGACTTAAGTCGGCATTGTGCCTTTTGTATTTAATTCGGATGCAAATTCTGTGTTTCATCGTCAATAAGAAGGTCCAAGTGATACAGTAAACCAGAAGTGAAGCATCGGAATCTAAAACTGGACGCACAGGAGAGGTTCAAAGCATAGAAAGTTAGAGTGTCAGCCCTCTTGTACTTAAGTCGGCATTGTGCCTTATCGTCAATGAGAAGGTGCAAGGGATACAGTTAAACCTGAAGTGAAGCATCGGAATCTAAAACTGCACTCACAGCAGAGGTTCAAATCATAGAAAGTTAGAGTGTCAGTCCTCTTGTACTTAAGTCGGCATTTTGCCTTATCGTCAATAAGAAAGTCCAAGGGATACAGTAAATATGAAGTGAAGCATCGGAATCTAAAACTGGACTCACAGCAGAGGTTCAAGTCATAAAAAGTTAGAGTGTCAGTCCTCTTGTCCTTAATTCGGCATTGTGCCTTATCGTCAATAAGAAGGTCCAAGGGATACAGTAAACCTTAAGCGAAGCATCGGAATCTAAAATTGGACTCACAGGAGAGGTTCCAATCATAGAAAGTTAGAGTGTCAGTCCCCTTGTACTTAAGTTGGCATTGTGCCTTTTGTATTAAATTTGGATGCAATTTCTGTGTTTCATCGTCAATAAGAAGGTCCTAGGGATACAGTAAACCTGAAGTGAAGCATCGGAATCAAAAACTGGACTCACAGCAGAGGTTCAAATCATAGAAAGTTAGAGTGACAGTCCTCTTGTACTTAAGTCGGCATTGTGCCTTATCGTCAATAAGAAGGTCCAAGGGATACAGTAAATCTGAAGTAAAGCATCGGAATCTAAAACTGGACTCACAGCAGAGGTTCAAATCATAGAAAGTTAGTGTGTCAGTCGTCCTGTACTTAAGTCGGGATTGTGACTTTTGTATTAAATTCATATGGAATTTCTGTGTTTCATCGTCAATAAGAAGGTCCAAGAGATACAGTAAACCTGATGTGAAACATCGGAATCTAAAACTGGACTCACAGCAGAGGTTCAAATCGTAGAAAGTTAGAGTGTCAGTCCTCTTCTACTTAAGTCGGCATTGTGCCTTATCGTCAATAAAAAGGTCCAAGGGATACAGTAAATCTGAAGTGAAGCATCGGAATCTAAAACTGGACTCACAGCAGAGGTTCAAATCATAGAAACTTAGAGTGTCAGTCCTCTTGTACTTAAGTCGTCATTGTGCCTTATCGTCAATAAGAAGGTCAAAGGGATACAGTAAATCTGAAGTGAAGCATCGGACTCCAAAACTGGACTCACTGGAGGGGTTCAAATCATAGAATGTTAGTGTGTCAGTCCTCTTATACTTAAGACGGCAATGTGCCTTTTGTATTAAATTCCGATGCAATTTCTGTGTTTCATCATCAATAAGAAGGTCCAGTGGAACAGTAAACCTGAAGTGAAGCATCGGAATCTAAAAGTGGACTCACAGCAGTGGTTCAAATCATAGAAAGAGTGTCAGTCCTCTTGTACTTAAGTCGGCATTGTGCTTTTTGTATTTAATTCGGATGCAATTTCTGTGTTTCATCGTCAATAAGAGGGTCCAAGGGATACAGTAAACCTGAAGTAAAGCATCGGAATCTAAAACTGGACTCACAGCAGAGGTTCAAATCATAGAAAGCTAGAGTGTCAGTCCTCTTGTACTTAAGTCGGCATTGTGCCTTATCGTCAATAAGAAGGTCCAAGGGATACAGTAAATCGGAAGTGAAGCATCGGAATCTAAAACTGGACTCACAGGAGAGGTTCCAATCATAGAAAGCTAGAGTGTCAGTCCTCTTGTACTTACGTCGGCATTGTGCCTTATCGTTAATAAGAAGTTCCAAGGGATACAGTAAACCTGAAGTGAAGCATCGGAATCTAAAACTGGACTCACAGCAGAGGTTCAAATCTCAGAAACTTAGAGTGTCAGTCCTCTTGTACTTAAGTCGGCATTGTGCCATATCGTCAATAAGAAGGTCCAAGGGATACAGTAAACCTGAAGTGAAGCATCGGAATCTAAAACTGGACTCACTGGAGAGGTTCAAATCATAGAAAGTTAGAGTGTCAGTCCTCTAGTACTTAAGTCGGCATTGTGCCTTTAGTATTAAATTCGGATGCAATTTCTGTGTTTCATCGTCAATAAGAAGGTCCAAGGGATACAGTAAACCTGAAGTGAAGCATCGGAATCTAAAACTGGACCCACAGCAGAGGTTCAAATCATAGTAACTTAGAGTGTCTGGCTTCTTGTACTTAAGTCAGCATTGTGCCTTATCGTCAATTAGAAGGTCCAAGGGATACAATAAATCTGAAGTGAAGCATCGGAATCTAAAACTGGACTCACAGCAGAGGTTCAAATCATAGAAAAAAAGAGTGTCAATCCTCTTGTACTTAAGTCGGAATTGTGCCTTATCGTCAATAAGAAGGTCCAAGGGATACAGTAAACCTGAAGTGAAGCATCGGAATCTAACACTGGACTCACAGGAGAGGTTCAAATCATAGAAAGTTAGAGTGTCAGTCCTCTTGTACTTAAGTCGGCATTGTGCCTTATCGTCAATAAGAAGGTCCGAGGGTACAGTAAATCGAAGTGAAGCATCGGAATCTAAAACTGGAATCACAGGAGAGGTTCAAATCATAGAAAGATAGTGTGTCAGTCCTCTAGTACTTAAGTCGGCATTGTGCCTTTTGTATTTAATTCAGATGCAAATTCTGTGTTTCATCGCCAATAAGAACGTCCAAGGGATACAGTAAACCTGAAGTGAAGCATCGAAATCTAAAACTGGACTCAGAGCAGAGGTTCAAATCATAGAAACTTAGAGTGTCAGTCCTCTTGTACTTAAGTCGTCATTGTGCCTTATCGTCAATAAGAAGGTCAAAGGGATACAGTAAATCTGAAGTGAAGCATCGGAATCTAAAACTGGACTCACTGGAGGGGTTCAAATCATAGAATGTTAGTGTGTCAGTCCTCTTATACTTAAGACGGCATTGTGCCTTTTGCATTAAATTCCGATGCAATTTCTGTGTTTCATCATCAATAAGAAGGTCCAGGGGAACAGTAAACCTGAAGTGAAGCATCGGAATCTAAAAGTGGACTCACAGCAGAGGTTCAAATCATAGAAAGAGTGTCAGTCCTCTTGTACTTAAGTCGGCATTGTGCCTTTTGTATTTAATTCGGATGCAATTTCTGTGTTTCATCGTCAATAAGAAGGTCCAAGGGATACAGTAAACCTGAAGTAAAGCATCGGAATCTAAAACTGGACTAACAGCAAAGGTTCAAATCATAGAAAGCTAGAGTGTCAGTCCTCTAGTACTTAAGTCGGCATTGTGCCTTTAGTATTAAATTCGGATGCAATTTCTGTGTTTCATCGTCAATAAGAAGGTCCAAGGGATACAGTAAACCTGAAGTGAAGCATCGGAATCTAAAACTGGACCCACAGCAGACGTTCAAATCATAGAAACTTAGAGTGTCAGGCCTCTTGTACTTAAGTCAGCATTGTGCCTTATCGTCAATTAGAAGGTCCAAGGGATACAATAAATCTGAAGTGAAGCATCGCAATCTAAAACTGGACTCACAGCAGAGGTTCAAATCACAGAAAAAAAGAGTGTCAATCCTCTTGTACTTAAGTCGGAACTGTGCCTTATCGTCAATAAGAAGGTCCAAGGGATACAGTAAACCTGAAGTGAAGCATCGGAATCTAAAACTGGACTCACAGGAGAGGTTCAAATCATAGAAAGTTAGAGTGTCAGTCCTCTTGTACTTAAGTCGGCATTGTGCCTTATCGTCAATAAGAAGGTCCGAGGGTACAGTAAATCGAAGTGAAGCATCGGAATCTAAAACTGGAATCACAGGAGAGGTTCAAATCATAGACAGATAGTGTGTCAGTCCTCTAGTACTTAAGTCGGCATTGTGCCTTTTGTATTAAATTCGGATGCAATTTCTGTGTTTCTTCGGCAATAAGAAGGTGCAAGTGATACAGTAAACCTGAAGTGAAGCATCGGAATCTAAAACTGGACTCACAGCAGAGGTTCAAATCGTAGAAAGTTAGTGTGTCAGTCCTCTTGTACTTCAGCCAGCATTGTGCCTGTTGTATTAAATTCGGATGCAAATTCTGTGTTTCATCGCCAATAAGAACGTCCAAGTGATACAGTAAACCTGAAGTGGAGCATCGGAATCTAAAACTGGACTCACAGGAGAGGTTCAAATCATGGAAAGATAGAGTGTCAGTCCTCTTGTACTTAAGTCGGCATTGTGCCTTATCGTCAATAAGAAGGTCCAAGGGAAACAGTAAAAACCTAAGGTGAACAATCGGATACTAAAACTGGACTCACAGCAGAGGTTCAAATCATAGAAAGATAGAGTGTCAGTCCTCTTGTACTTAAGTCGGCATTTTGCCTTATCGTCAATAAGAAAGTCCAAGGGATACAGTAAATATGAAGTGAAGCATCGGAATCTAAAACTGGACTCACAGGAGAGTTTCAAATCATAGAAAGTTAGTGTGTCAGTCCTCTTGTACTTTAGTCGGTATTGTGCCTTTTGTATTAAATTCGGATGCAATTTCTGTGTTTCATCGGCAATACGTAGGTGCAAGTGATACAGTAAACCTGAAGTGAAGCATCGGAATCTAAAACTGGTCTCACAGCAGAGGTTCAAATCGTAGAAAGTTAGTGTGTCAGTCCTCTTGTACTTCAGCCAGCATTGTGCCTGTTGTATTAAATTCGGATGCAATTTCTATGTTTCATCGTCAATAAGAAGGTCCAAGGGATACAGTAAACCTGAAGTGAAGCATCGGAATTTAAAACTGGACCCACAGCAGAGGCTCAAATCGTAGACAGTTAGAGTGTCAGTCTTCTTGTACTTAAGTCGGCATTGTGCCTTATCGTCAATAAGAAGGTCCAAGGGATACAGTAAAAACCTAAAGTGAACAATCGGATACTAAAACTGGACTCACAGCAGAGGTTCAAATCATAGAAAGTTGGAGTGTCAGTCCTCTTGTACTTAAGTCGGCATTGAGCCATATCGTCAATAAGAAGGTCCAAGGGATACTGTAAATCTGAAGTGACGCATCGGAATCTAAAACTGGACTCACAGGAGAGGTTCAAATCGTAGAAAGTTAGTGTGTCAGTCCTCTTGTACTTAAGTCGGCATTGTGCCTTTTGTATTTAATTCGGATGCAAATTCTGTGTTTCATCGTCAATAAGAAGGTCCAAGTGATACAGATGACCTGAAGTGGAGCATCGGAATCTAAAACTAGACGCACAGGAGAGGTTCCAAGCATAGAAAGTTAGAGTGTCAGTCCTCTTGTACTTAAGTCGGCAATGTGCTTTATCGTCAATAAGAAGGTGCAAGGGATACAGTAAAACCTGAAGTGAAGCATCGGAATCTAAAACTGGACTCACAGTAGAGGTTCAAATCATAGAAAGTTAGAGTGTCAGTCCTCTTGTACTTAAGTCGGCATTGTGCCTTATCGTCAATAAGAAGGTCCAAGGGATACAGTAAATATGAAGTGAAGCATCGGAATCTAAAACTGGACTCACAGGAGAGGTTCAAATCATAGAAAGTTAGTGTGTCAGTCCTCTTGTACTTAAGTCGGCATTGAGCCTTTTGTATTAAATTCGGATGCAATTTCTTTGTTTCATAGTCAATAAGAAAGTACAAGTGATACAGTAAACCTGAAGTGAAGCATCGGAATCTGAAACTGGACTCACAGCAGGGGTTCAAGTCATTGGAAGTTAGAGTGTCAGTCCTCTTGTCCTTAATTCGGCATTGTGCCTTATCGTCAATAAGAAGGTACAAGGGATACAGTAAACCTTAAGCGAAGCATCGGAATCTAAAACTGGACTCACAGGAGAGGTTCCAATCATAGAAAGTTAGAGTGTCAGTCCCCTTGTACTTAAGTTGGCATTGTGCTTTTGTATTAAATTTGGATGCAATTTCTGTTTTTCATGGTCAATAAGAAGGTCCAGGGGATACTGTGAACCTGAAGTGAAGCATCGGAATCTAAAACTGGACTCACAGCAGAGGTTCAAATCATTGAAAGAGTGTCAGTCCTCTTGTACTTAAGTTGGCATTGTGCCTCTTGTATTAAATTCGGATGCAATTTCTGTGTTTCATCGTCAATAAGAAGGTCCAAGGGATACAGTAAACCTGAAGTGAAGCATCAGAATCTCAAACTGGACTCACAGCACAGGTT
This sequence comes from Schistocerca americana, assembly GCF_021461395.2. Taxonomy (NCBI): domain Eukaryota; kingdom Metazoa; phylum Arthropoda; class Insecta; order Orthoptera; family Acrididae; genus Schistocerca; species Schistocerca americana. The sequence continues at coordinate 545,991,288 of NC_060124.1, read as the reverse complement.
CAAATCATAGAAATTTAGAGTGTCAGTCCTCTTGTACTTTAGTCGTCATTGTGCCTTAACATCAATAAGAAGGTCCAAGGGATACAGTAAATCTCAAGTGAAGCATCGGAATCTAAAACTGGACTCACAGGAGAGGTTCAAATCATAGAAAGTTTGAGTGTCAGTCCTCTTGTACTTAAGTCGGCATTGTGCCATATCGTCAATAAGAAGGTATAAAGGAATCCAGTAAACCTGAAGTGAAGCATCGGAATCTAAAACTGGACTCACAGGAGAGGTTCAAATCATAGAATGTTAGAGTTTCAGTCCTCTTGTACTTAAGTCAGCATTGTGCCATATCGTCAATAAGAAGGTCCAAAGGATACAGTAAATCTGAAGTGAAGCAACGGAATCTAAAACTGGACTCACAGGAGAGATTAAAATCATAGAAAGTTAGTGTGTCAGTCCTCTTGTACTTAAGTCGGCATTGTGCCTTTTGTATTTAATTCGGATGCAAATTCTGTGCTTCATCGTCAATAAGAAGGTCCAAGTGATACAGTAAACCAGAAGTGAAGCATCGGAATCTAAAACTGGACGCACAGGAGAGGTTCAAAGCATAGAAAGTTAGAGTGTCAGCCCTCTTGTACTTAAGTCGGCATTGTGCCTTATCGTCAATAAGAAGGTGCAAGGGATACAGTTAAACCTGAAGTGAAGCATCGGAATCTAAAACTGCACTCACAGCAGAGGTTCAAATCATAGAAAGTTAGAGTGTCAGTCCTCTTTTACTTAAGTCGGCATTGTGCCTTATCGTCAATAAGAAGGTCCAAGGGATACAGCAAATATGAAGTGAAGCATCGGAATCTAAAACTGGACTCACAGCAGAGGTTCAAGTCACAAAAAGTTAGAGTGTCAGTCCTCTTGTCCTTAATTCGGCATTGTGCCTTATCGTCAATAAGAAGGTCCAAGGGATACAGTAAACCTTAAGCGAAGCATCGGAATCTAAAACTGGACTCACAGGAGAGGTTCCAATCATAGAAAGTTAGAGTGTGAGTCCCCTTGTACTTAAGTTGGCATTGTGCCTTTTGTATTAAATTTGGATGCAATTTCTGTGTTTCATCGTCAATAAGAAGGTCCTAGGGATACAGTAAACCTGAAGTGAAGCATCGGAATCTAAAACTGGACTCACAGCAGAGGTTCAAATCATAGAAAGTTAGAGTGACAGTCCTCTTGTACTTAAGTCGGCATTGTGCCTTATCGTCAATAAGAAGGTCCAACGGATACAGTAAATTTGAAGTGAAGCATCGGAATCTAAAACTGGACTCACAGCAGAGGTTCAAATCATAGAAAGTTAGTGTGTCAGTCGTCCTGTACTTAAGTCGGGATTGTGACTTTTGTATTAAATTCATATGGAATTTCTGTGTTTCATCGTCAATAAGAAGGTCCAAGGGATACAGTAAACCTGATGTGAAAAATCGGAATCTAAAACTGGACTCACAGCAGAGGTTCAAATCGTAGAAAGTTAGAGTGTCAGTCCTCTTCTACTTAAGTTGGCATTGTGCCTTATCGTCAATAAAAAGGTCCAACGGATACAGTAAATCTGAAGTGAAGCATCGGAATCTAAAACTGGACTCACAGGAGAGGTTCAAATCATAGAAAGTTAGTGTGTCAGTCCTCTTGTACATAAGACGGCATTGTGCCTTTTGTATTAAATTCGGATGCAATCTCTGTGTTTCATCGTCAATAAGAAGGTCCAGGGGATACAGTGAATCTGAAGTGAAGCATCGGAATCTAAAACTGGACTCACAGCAGACGTTCAAATCATAGAAAGTTGGAGTGTCAGTCCTCTTATACTTAAGTCGGCTTTGTGCCTTATCGGTATTAAGAAGGTCCAAGGGATACAGTAAATCTGAAGTGAAGCATCGGAATCTAAAACTGGACACACAGCAGAGGTTCAAATCATAGAAAGAGTGTCAGTCCTCTTGTACTTACGTCGGCATTGTGCCTTTTGTATTAAATTCAGATGCAATTTCTGTGTTTCATCGTCAATACGAAGGTCCAAGTGATACAGTAAACCTGAAGTGAAGTATCGGAATCTAAAACTGGACTCACAGCAGAGGTTCAAATCATAGAAAGTTAGAGTGTCAGTCCACTTGTACTAAAGTCGGCATTGTGCCTTATCGTCAATAGGAAGGTCCAAGGGATACAGTAAAACCTGAAGTGAAGCATCGGAATCTAAAACTTGACTCACAGCAGAGGTTCAAATCATAGAAAGTTTGAGTGTCAGTCCTCTTGTACTTAGGTCGGCATTGTGCCTTATCGTCAATAAGAAAGTCCAAGGGATACAGTAAATATGAAGTGAAGCATCGGAATCTAAAACTGGACTCACAGGAGAGGTTCAAATCATAGGAAGTCAGTGTGTCAGTCCTCTTGTACTTAAGTCGGCATTGTGCCTTTTGTATTAAATTCGGATGCAATTTCTGTGTTTCATCGTCAATAAGATGGTACAAGTGATACAGTAAACCTGAAGTGAAGCATCGGAATCTAAAACTGGACTCACAGAAGAGGTTCATATCATAGAAAGTTAGAGTGTCAGTCCTCTTTTAATTAAGTAGGCATTGTGCCTTACGTCAATAAGAAGGTCCAAGGGATACAGTAAATCTCAAGTGAAGCATCGGAATCTAAAACTGGACACACAGCAGAGTTTCAAATCATAGTAAGAGTGTCAGTCCTCTTGTACTTTAGTCGGCATTGTGCCTTTTGTATTAAATTCGGATGCTATTTCTGTGTTTCATCGTCAATAAGAAGGTACAAGTGATACAATAAACCTGAAGTGAAGCATCGGAATCTAAAACTGGACTCACAGCAGAGGTTCAAAACATAGAATGTTAGAGTGTCAGTCCTCTTGTACTTAAGTCGGCATTGTGCCATATCGTCAATAAGAAGGTCCAAGGGATACAGTAAATCTGAAGTGAAGCAACGGAATCTAAAACTGGACTCACAGGAGAGATTCAAATCATAGCAAGTTAGTGTGTCAGTCCTCTTGTACTTAAATCGGCAATGTGCCTTTTGTATTTAATTCGGATGCAAATTCTGTGTTTCATCGTCAATAAGAAGGTCCAAGTGTTACAGTAAACCAGAAGTGAAGCATCGGAATCTAAAACTGGACGCACAGGAGAGGTTCAAAGCATTGAAAGTTAGAGTGTCAGCCCTCTTGTACTTAAGTCGGCATTGTGCCTTATCGTCAATAAGAAGTTGCAAGGGATACAGTAAATATGAAGTGAAGCATCGGAATCTAAAACTGGACTCACAGCAGAGGTTCAAGTCATAAAAAGTTAGAGTGTCAGTCCTCTTGTCCTTAATTCGGCATTGTGCCTTATCGACAATAAGAAGGTCCAAGGGATACAGTAAACCTTAAGCGAAGCATCGGAATCTAAAACTGGACTCACAGGAGAGGTTCCAATCATATAAAGTTAGAGTGTCAGTCCCCTTGTACATAAGTTGGCATTGTGCCTTTTGTATTAAATTTGGATGCAATTTCTGTGTTTCATCGTCAATAAGAAGGTCCTAGGGATAAAGTAAACCTGAAGTGAAGCATCGGAATCTAAAACTGGACTCACAGCAGAGGTTCAAATCATAGAAAGTTAGAGTGACAGTCCTCTTGTACTTAAGTCGGCATTGTGCCGTATCGTCAATAAGAAGGTCCACGGGATACGGTAAATCTGAAGTGAAGCATCGGAATCTAAAACTGGACTCGCAGCAGAGGTTCAAATCATAGAAAGTTCGTGTGTCAGTCGTCCTGCACTTAACTCGGGATTGTGACTTTTGTATTAAATTCATATGGAATTTCTGTGTTTCATCGTCAATAAGAAGGCCCAAGGGATACAGTAAACCTGAAGTGAAACATCGGAATCTAAAACTGGACTCACAACAGAGGTTCAAATCGTAGAAAGTTAGAGTGTCAGTCCTCTTCTACTTAAGTCGGCATTGTGCCTTATCGTCAATAAAAATGTCCAAGGGATACAGTAAATCTGAAGTGAAGCATCGGAATCTAAAACTGGACTCACAGGAGAGGTTCAAATCATAGAAAGTTAGTGTATCAGTCCTCTTGTACTTAAGTCGGCATTGTGCCATTTGTATTAAATTTGGATGCAATTTCTGTGTTTCATCGTCAAAAAGGAGGTCCAAGGGATACAATAAACCTGAAGTGAACCATCGGAATCTAAAACTGGACACAGAGCAGAGGTCCAAATCATAGAAACTTAGAGAGTCAGTCCTCTTGTACTTAAGTCGTCATTGTGCCTTATCGTCAATAAGAAGGTCCAAGGGATACAGTAAATCTGAAGTGAAGCATCGGAATCTAAAACTGGACTCACTGGAGAGGCTCAAATCATAGAAAGTTAGTGTGTCAGTCCTCTTGTACATAAGACGGCATTGTGCCTTTGGTATTCAATTCGGGTGCAATTTCTGTGTTTCATCGTCAATAAGAAGGTCCAGGGGATACAGTGAATCTGAAGTGAAGCATCGGAATCTAAAACTGGACTCACAGCAGACGTTCAAATCATAGAAAGTTAGAGTGTCAGTCCTCTTATACTTAAGTCGGCTTTGTGCCTTATCGGTATTAAGAAGGTCCAAGGGATACAGTAAACCTAAAGTGAAGCATCGGAATCTAAAACTGGACTCACAGCAGAGGTTCAAATCATAGAAAGTTAGAGTGTCAGTCCTCTTGTACTAAAGTCGGCAGTGTGCCTTATCGTCAATAGGAAGGTCCAAGGGATACAGTAAAACCTGAAGTTAAGCATCGGAATCTAAAACTTGACTCACAGCAGAGGTTCAAATCATAGAAAGTTTGAGTGTCAGTCCTCTTGTACTTAAGTCGGCATTGTGCCTTATCGTCAATAAGAAAGTCCAAGGGATACAGTAAATATGAAGTGAAGCATCGGAATCTAAAACTGGACTCACAGGAGAGGTTCATACCATAGAAAGTTAGAGTGTCAGTCCCCTTTTAATTAAGTCGGCATTGTGCCTTACGTCAATAAGAAGGTCCAAGGGATACAGTAAATCTCAAGTGAAGCATCGGAATCTAAAACTGGACACACAGCAAGGTTCAAATCACAGTAATAGTGTCAGTCCTCTTGTACTTAAGTCGGCATTGTGCCTTTTGTATTAAATTCGGATGCAATTTCTGTGTTTCATCGTCAATAAGAAGGACTAAGTGATACAGTAAACCTGAAGTGAAGCATTGGAATCTAAAACTGGACTCACAGCAGAGGTTCAAATCATAGAAAGTTAGAGTGTCAGTCCTCTCGTACTTAAGTCGGCATTGTGCCTTATCGTCAATATGAAGGTCCTAGGGATAGAGTAAAACCTGAAGTGAAACATCGGAATCTAAAACTGGACTCACAGCAGAGGTTCAAATCATAGAAAGTTAGAGTGTCAGTCCTCTTGTACTTAAGTCGGCATTGTGCCTTATCGTCAATAAGAAGATCCAAGGGATACAGTAAATCTGTAGTGAAGCAATGGAATCCAAAACTGGACTCACAGGAGATGTTCAAATCATAGGAAGTTAGTGTGTCAGTCCTCTTGTACTTAAGTCGGCATTGAGCCTTTTGTATTAAATTCGGATGCAGTTTCTGTGTTTCATCGTCAATAAGAAGGTCCAGGAGATACAGTAAACCTGAAGTGAAGCATCGGAATCTAAAACTGGACTCACAGCAGAGGTTCAAATCATAGAAAGTTAGAGTGTCAGTCCTCTTATACTTACGTCAAATTTGTGCCTTATCGGTAATAAGAAGGTCCAAGGGATACAGTAAATCTGAAGTGAAGCATCGGAATCTAAAACTGTACTCACAGCTGAGGTTCAAATCATAGAAAGTTAGAGTGTCAGTCCTCTTATACTTAAGTCGGCATTGTGCCTTATCGTGTATAAGAAGGTCTAAGAGATACAGTAAACCTGAAGTGAAGCATCGGAATCTAAAACTGGTCTCACAGCAGAGGTTCAAATCATAGAAAGTTAGAGTGTCAGTCCTCTTGTACTTAAGTCGGCATTGTGCCTTACCGTCAATAAGAAGGTCCAAGGGATACAGTAAATCTGAAGTGAAGCATCAGAATCTAAACCTGGACACACAGCAGAGGTTCAAATCATAGGATGAGTGTCAGTACTCTTGTACTTAAGTCGGCATTGTGCCTTTTGTATTAAATTCGGATGCAATTTCTGTGTTTCATCGTCAATAAGAAGGTACAAGTGATACAGTAAAACTGAAGTGAAGCATCGGAATCTAAAACTGCACTCACAGCAGAGGTTCAAATCATAGAAAGTTAGAGTGTCAGTCCCCTTGTACTTAAGTCGGCATTGTGCCTTGTCGTCAATAAGAAGGTCCAAGGGATACAGTAAACCTGAAGCGAAGCATCGGAATCTAAAACTGGACTCACAGGAGAGGTTCCAATCATAGAAACTTAGAGTGTTAGTCCCCTTGTACTTAAGTCCGCATTGTGCCTTTTGTATTAAATTTGGATGCAATTTCTGTGTTTCATCGTCAATAAGAAGGTCCTAGGGATACAGTAAACCTGAAGTGAAGCATCGGAATCTAAAACTGGACTCACAGCAGAGGTTCAAATCATAGAAAGTTAGAGTGGCAGTCCTCTTGTACTTAAGTCGGCATTGTGCCTTATCGTCAGTAAGAAGGTCCAAGGGATACAGTAAATCTGAAGTGAAGCATCGGAATCGAAAACTGGACTCACAGGAGAGGTTCAAATCATAGGAAGTTAGTGCGTCAGTCCTGTTGTACTTAAGTCGGCATTGTGCCATTTGTATTAATTTCGGATGCAATTTCTGTGTTTCATCGTCAATAAGAAGCTCCAAGGGATACAGTTAACCTGAAGTGAAGCATTGGAATCCAAAACTGGACTCTCAGCAGAGGCTCAAATCATAGACACTTAGAGAGTCAGTCCTCTTGTACTTAAGTCGTCATTGAGCGGTATCGTCAACAAGAAGGTCCAAGGGATACAGTAAATCTGAATTGAAGCATCGGAATCTAAAGCTGGACTCACAGCAGAGGTTCAAATCATAGAAAGTTAGTGTGTCAGTCCTCCTGTACTTAAGTCGGCATTGTGCCTTTTGTATTAAATTCGGATGCAATTTCTGTGTTTCATCGTCAATATGAAGGTCCAAGGGATACAGTAAATCTGAAGTGAAACATCGGAATCTAAAACTGGACTCACAGCAGATGTTCAAGTCATAGAAAGTTAGAGTGTCAGTCCTCTTGTACTTAAGTCGGCATAGTGCCTTATCGTCAATAAAAAGGTCCAAGGGATACAGTAAATCTGATGTGAAGCTTCGGAATCTAAAACTGGACTCACAGGAGAGGTTCAAATCATAGAGAGTTGGTGTGTCAGTCCTCTTGTACTAAAGTCGGCATTGTGCCTTTTGTATTAAATTTGGATGTAATTTCTGTGTTTCATCGTCAATAAGAAGGTCCAAGGGATACAGTAAATCTGAAGTCAAACATCGGAATCTAAAACTGGACTCACAGCAGAGGTTCAAATCATAGAAAGTTACAGTGTCAGTCCTCTTGTACTTAAGTCGGCATAGTGCCTTATCGTGAATAAGAAGGTCCAAGGCATACAGTAAAACTGAAGTGAAGCATCGGAATCTAAAACTGGATTCACACCAGACGTTCAAATCATAGAAAGTTAGAGTGTCAGTCCTCTTGTACTTAAGTCGGCATTGTGCCTTGCCGTCAATAAGAAGGTCCAAGGGATATAGTAAATCTGAAGTGAAGCATCGTTATCTAAAACTGGACACACAGCAGAGGTTCAAATCATAGAAAGAGTGTCAGTCCTCTTGTACTTAAGTCGGCATTGTGCCTTTTGTATTATATTCGGATGCAATTTCTGTGTTTCATCGTCAATAAGAAGGTCCTAGTGATACAGTAAACCTGAAGTGAAGCATCGGAATCTAAAACTGGACTCTCAGCAGAGGTTCAAATCATAGACACTTAGAGAGTCAGTCCTCTTGCACTTAAGTCGTCATTGAGCCGTATCGTCAATAAGAAGGTCCAAGGGATACAGTAAATCTGAAGTGAAGCATCAGAATCTAAACCTGGACACACAGCAGAGGTTCAAATCATAGAAAGAGTGTCAGTACTCTTATACTTAAGTCGGCATTGTGGCTTTTGTATTACATTCGAATGCAATTTCTGTGTTTCATCGGCAATAAGAAGGTCCAAGTGATACAGTAAACCTGAAGTGAAGCATCGGAATCTAAAACTGGACTCACAGCACAGGTTCTAATCATAGAAAGTTAGAGTGTCAGTCCTCTTGTACTTAAGTCGGCATTGTGCCTTATCGTCAATAAGGAGGTCCATGGTATACAGTAAATATGAAGTGAAGCATCGGAATCTAAAACTGGACTCACAGGAGAGGTTCAAATCATAGAAAGTTAGTGTGTCAGTCCTCTTGTACTTAAGTCGGCATTGTGCCTTTTGTATTAAATTCGGATGCAATTTCTGTGTTTCATCGTCAATAAGAAGGTTCAAGTGATACAGTAAACCTGAAGTGAAGCATCGGAATCTAAAACTGGACTCACAGCAGAGGTTCAAATCATAGAAAGTTAGAGTGTCAGTCCTCTTTTACTTAAGTCGGCATTGTGGCTTGTCGTCAATAAGAAGGTCCAAGGGATGCAGTAAACCTGAAGCGAAGCATCGGAATCTATAACTGGACTCAGAGGAGAGGTTCCAATCATAGGGAGTTAGAGTGTCAGTTCCCTTGTACTTAAGTCGGCATTGTGCCTTTTGTATTAAATTTGGATGCAATTTCTGTGTTTCATCGTCAATAAGAAGGTCCTAGGGATACAGTAGACCTGAAGTGAAGCATCGGAATCTGAAACTGGACTCACAGCAGAGGTTCAAATCATAGAAAGTTAGAGTGGCAGTCCTCTTGTTCTTAAGTCGGCATTGTGCCTTATCGTCAGTAAGGAGGTCCAAGGGATACAGTAAATCTGAAGTGAAGCATCGGAATCCAAAACTGGACTCACAGGAGAGGTTCAAATTATAGAAAGTTAGTGTATCAGTCCTCTTGTACTTCAGTCGGCATTGTGCCATTTGTATTAAATTCGGATGCAATTTCTGTGTTTCATCGTCAATAAGAAGCTCCAAGGTATACAGTAAACCTGAAGTGAAGCATCGGAATCTAAAACTGGACTCTCAGCAGAGGCTCAAATCATAGACATTTAGAGAGACAGTCCTCTTGTACTTAAGTCGTCATTGAGCCGTATCGTCAATAAGAATGTCCAAGGGATACAGTAAATCTGAAGTGAAGCATCGGAATCTAAAATTGGACTCACAGCAGAGGTTCAAATCATAGAAAGTTAGTGTGTCAGTCCTCCTGTACTTAAGTCGGCATTGTGCCTTTTGTATTAAATTCGGATGCAATATCTGTGTTTCATCGTCAATATGAAGGTCCAAGGGATACAGTAAACCTGAAGTGATACATCGGAATCTAAAACTGGACTCACAGCAGAGGTTCAAATCATAGAAAGTTAGAGTGTCAGTCCTCTTGTACTTAAGTCGGCAGTGTGCCTTATCGTCAATAAAAAGGTCCAAGGGATACAGCAAATCTGAAGTGAAGCATCGGAATCTAAAACTGGACTCACAGGAGAGGTTCAAATCATAGAAATTTTGTGTGTCAGTGCTCTTGTACTTAAGTCGGCATTGTGCCATTTGTATTAAATTTGGATGCAATTTCTGTGTTTCATCGTCAACAAGAAGGTACAAGTGATACAGTAAACCTGAAGTGAAGCATCAGAATCTAAAACTATACTCACAGCAAAGGTTCAAATAAAAGAAAGTTAGTGTGTCAGTCCTCTTGTACTTAAGTCGGCATTGTGCCTTATCGTCTATGAGAAGCTCCAAGGGATACAGTAAAACTGAAGTGAAGCATCGGAATCTAAAACTGGACTCACAGCAGAGGTTCAAATCATAGAAAGTTAGAGTGTCAGTCCTCTTGTACTTAAGCGGCATTGTGCCTTGCCGTCAATAAGAAGGTCCAAGGGATATAGTAAATCTGAAGTGAAGCATCGGAATCTAAAACTGGACACACAGCAGAGGTTCAAATCATAGAAAGAGTGTCAGTCCTCTTGTACTTAAGTCGGCATTGTGCCTTTTGTATTATATTCGGATGCAATTTCTGTGTTTCATCGTCAATAAGAAGGTCCAAGTGATACAGTAAACCTGAAGTGAAGCATCGGAATCTAAAACTGGACTCACAGCAGAGGTTCAAATCATAGAAAGTTAGAGTGTCAGTCCTCTTGTATTTAAGTCGGCATTATGCCTTATCGTCAATAAGGAGGTCCATGGTATACAGTAAATATGAAGTGAAGCATCGGAATCTAAAACTGGACTCACAGGAGAGGTTCAAATCATAGAAAGTTAGTGTGTCAGTCCTCTTGTACTTAAGTCGGCATTGTGCCATTTGTATTAAATTCGGATGCAATTTCTGTGTTTCATCGTCAATAAGAAGGTACAAGTGATACAGTAAACCTGAAGTGAAGCATCGGAATCCAAAACTGGACTCACAGCAAAGGTTCAAATCATAGAAAGTTAGAGTGTCAGTCCTCTTGTACTTAAGTCGGCATTGTGGCTTGTCGTCAATAAGAAGGTCCAAGGGATGCAGTAAACCTGAAGCGAAGCATCGGAATCTAAAACTGGACTCAGAGGGGAGGTTCCAATCATAGAGAGTTATAGTGTCAGTCCCCTTGTACTTAAGTCGGCATTGTGCCTTTTGTATTAAATTTGGATGAAATTTCTGTGTTTCATCGTCAATAAGAAGGTCCTAGGGATACAGTAGACCTGAAGTGAAGCATCGGAATCTAAAACGGGACTCTCAGCAGAGGCTCAAATCATAGACATTTAGAGAGACAGTCCTCTTGTACTTAAGTCGTCATTGAGCCGTATCGTCAATAAGAATGTCCAAGGGATACAGTAACTCTGAAGTGAAGCATCGGAATCTAAAACTGGACTCACAGCAAAGGTTCTAATAATAGAAAGTTAGTGTGTCAGTCCTCTCCTACTTAAGTCGGCATTGTGCCTTATCGTCTATGAGAAGCTCCAAGGGATACAGTAAAACTGAAGTGAAGCATCGGAATCTAAAACTGGACTCACAGCAGAGGTTCAAATCATAGAAAGTTAGAGTGTCAGTCCTCTTGTACTTATGTCGGCATTGTGCCTTGCCGTCAATAAGAAGGTCCAAGGGATATAGTAAATCTGAAGTGAAGCATCGGAATCTAAAACTGGACACACAGCAGAGGTTCAAATCATAGAAAGAGTGTCAGTCCTCTTGTACTTAAGTCGGCATTGTGCCTTTTGTATTATATTCGGATGCAATTTCTGTGTTTCATCGTCAATAAGAAGGTCCAAGTGATACAGTAAACCTGAAGTGAAGAATCGGAATCTAAAACTGGACTCACAGCAGAGGTTCAAATCATAGAAAGTTAGAGTGTCAGTCCTCTTGTATTTAAGTCGGCATTATGCCTTATCGTCAATAAGGAGGTCCATGGTATACAGTAAATATGAAGTGAAGCATCGGAATCTAAAACTGGACTCACAGGAGAGGTTCAAATCATAGAAAGTTAGTGTGTCAGTCCTCTTGTACTTAAGTCGGCATTGTGCCTTTTGTATTAAATTCGGATGCAATTTCTGTGTTTCATCGTCAATAAGAAGGTACAAGTGATACAGTAAACCTGAAGTGAAGCATCGGAATCTAAAACTGGACTCACAGCAGAGGTTCAAATCATAGAATGTTAGAGTGTCAGTCCTCTTGTACTTAAGTCGGCATTGTGGCTTGTCGTCAATAAGAAGGTCCAAGGGATGCAGTAAACCTGAAGCGAAGCATCGGAATCTAAAACTGGACTCAGAGGGGAGGTTCCAATCATAGAGAGTTAGAGTGTCAGTCCCCTTGTACTTAAGTCGGCATTGTGCCTTTTGTATTAAATTTGGATGAAATTTCTGTGTTTCATCGTCAATAAGAAGGTCCTAGGGATACAGTAGACCTGAAGTGAAGCATCGGAATCTAAAACTGGACTCACAGCAGAGGTTCAAATCGTAGAAAGTTAGAGTGGCAGTCCTCTTGTTCTTAAGTCGGCATTGTGCCTTATCGTCAGTAAGAAGGTGCAAGGGATACATTAAATCTGAAGTGAAGCATCGGAATCCAAAACTGGACTCACAGGAGAGGTTCAAATTATAGAAAGTTAGTGTATCAGTCCTCTTGTACTTCAGTCGGCATTGTGCCATTTGTATTAAATTCGGATGCAATTTCTGTGTTTCATCGTCAATAAGAAGCTCCAAGGGAAACAGTAAACCTGAAGTGAAGCATCGAAATCTAAAACTGGACTCTCAGCAGAGGCTCAAATCATAGACATTTAGAGAGTCAGTCCTCTTGTACTTAAGTCGTCATTGAGCCGTATCGTCAATAAGAAGGTCCAAGGGATACAGTAAATCTGAAGTGAAGCATCGGAATCTAAAATTGGACTCACAGCAGAGGTTCAAAACATAGAAAGTTAGTGTGTCAGCCCTCCTGTACTTAAGTCGGCATTGTGCCTTTTGTATTAAATTCGGATGCAATATCTGTGTTTCATCGTCAATATGAAGGTCCAAGGGATACAGTAAACCTGAAGTGAAACATCGAAATCTAAAACTGGACTCACAGCAGAGGTTCAAAACATAGAAAGTCAGAGTGTCAGTCCTCTTGTACTTAAGTCGGCATTGTGCCTTATCGTCAATAAAAAGGTCCAAGGGATACAGTAAATCTGAAGTGAAGCATCGGAATCTAAAACTGGACTCACAGGAGAGGTTCAAATCATTGAAATTTAGTGTGTCAGTCCTCTTGTACTTAAGTCGGCATTGTGCCATTTGTATTAAATTTGGATGCAATTTCTGTGTTTCATCGTCAATAAGAAGGTCCTAGGGATACAGTAAACCTGAAGTGAAGCATCGGAATCTAAATCTGGACTCAGAGCAGAGGTTCAAATCATAGAAACTTAGAGAGTCAGTCCTCTTGTAATTAAGTCGTCATTGTGCCTTATCGTCAATAAGAAGGTCCAAGGGATACAGTAAACCTGAAGTGAATCATCGGAATCTAAAACTGGACTCACAGCAGACGTTCAAACCATAGAAAGTTAGAGTGTCAGTCCTCTTATAATTAAGTCGGCTTTGTGCCTTATCGTCAATAAGAAGGTCCAAAGGATACTGTAAATCTGAAGTGAAGCATCGGAATCTAAAACTGTACTCACAGGAAAGGTTCAAATAATAGAAAGTTTGTGTGTCAGTCCTCTTGTACTTAAGTCGGCATTGTGCCTTACCGTCTATGAGAAGGTCCAAGGGATTCACTAAACCTGAAGTGAAGCATCGGATTCTAAAACTGGACTAACAGCAGAGGTTCAAATCATAGAAAGATAGAGTGTCAGTCCTCGTGTACTTAAGTCGGCATTGTGCCTTATCGTGAAGAAGAAGGTCCAAGGGATACAGTAAACCTGAAGTGAAGCATCGGAATATAAACCGGACTCACAGCAGAGGTTCAAATCGTAGAAAGTTAGAGTGTCAGTCCTCTTGTACTTAAGTCGGCATTGTGCCTTACCGTCAATAAGAAGGTCCAAGGGATATAGTAAACCTGAAGTGAAGCATCGGAATCTAAAACTGGACACACAGCAGAGGTTCAAATCATAGAAAGAGTGTCAGTCCTCTTGTATTTAAGTAGGCATTGTGTCTTTTGTATCAAATTCGGATGAAATTTCTGTGTTTCATCGTCAATAAGAAGCTCCAAGGGATACAGTAAACCTCAAGAGAAGCATCGGAATCTAAAACTATACTCTCAGCAGAGGTTCAAATCATAGACACTTAGAGAGTCAGTCCTCTTGTACTTAAGTCGTCATTGAGCCGTATCGTCAATAAGAAGGTCCAAGGGATACAGTAAATCTGAAGTGAAGCATTGGAATCTAAAACTGGACTCACTGGAGAGGTTCAAATCATAGGCAGTTAGTGTGTCAGTCCTCTTGTACATAGGAAGGCATTGTGCCTTTTGTATAAAATTCGGATGCAATTTCTGTGTTTCCTCGTCAATAAGAAGGTCCAGGGGATACAGTAAACCTGAAGTGTAGCATCGGAATCTAAAACTGGACTCAGAGCAGACGTTCAAGTCATAGAAAGTTAGAGTGTCAGTCCTCTTATACTTAAGTCGGATTTGTGCCTTCTCGTCAATAAGAAGGTCCAAGGGATACAGTAAATCTGAAGTGAAGCATCGGAATCTAAAACTGTACTCACAGCAGAGGTTCAAATCGTAGAAAGTTAGTGTGTCAGTCCTCTTGTACTTAAGTCGGCATTGTGCCTTATCGTGAATAAGAAGGTCGAAGGGATACTGTAAACCTGAAGTGAAGCATCGGAATCTAAATCTGGACTCACAGCAGAGGTTCAAATCATTGAAAGTTAGAGTGTCAGTCCTCTTGTACTTAAGTCGGCATTGTGCCTTACCGTCAATAAGAAGGTCCAAGGGATACAGTAAATCTGAAGTGAAGCATCGGACACTAAAATTGGACACACAGCAGAGGTTCAAATCATAGAAAGAGTGTCAGTCATCTTGTACTTAAGTCGGCATTGTGCCTTTTGTGTTAAATTCGGATGCAATTTCTGTGTTTCATCGTCAATAAGAAGGTACAAGTGATACAGTAAACCTGAAGTGAAGCATCAGAATCTAAAACAGGACTCACAGTTGAGGTTCAAATCATAGGAAGTTAGAGTGTCAGTCCTCTTGTACTTAAGTCGGCATTGTGCCTTATCGTCAATAATAAGGTCCAATTGATACAGTAAACCTTAAGCGAAGCATCGGAATCTAAAACTGGACTCACAGGAGATATTCCAATCATAGAAAGTTAGTGTGTCAGTCCTCCTTCATTCAGTCGACATTGTGCCATTTGTATTAAATTCGGATGCAATTTCTGTGTTTCATCGTTAATAAGAAGCTTCAATGGATACAGTAAACCTGAAGTGAAGCATCGGAATCTAAAACTGGACTCTCAGCAGAGGCTCAAATCATAGACAATTAGAGAGTCAGTCCTCTTGTACTTAAGTCGTCATTGAGCCTTATCGTCAACAAGAAGGTCCAAGGGATACAGTAAATGTGAAGTGAAGCATCGGAATCTAAAATTGGACTCACAGCAGAGGTTCAAATCATAGAAAGTTAGAGTGTCAGTCCTCTTGTACTTAAGTCAGCATTGTGCCTTATCGTCAATAGGAAGGTCCAAGGGATACAGTAAAACCTGAAGTGAAGCTTCGGAATCTAAAACTGGACTCACAGCAGAGGTTCAAATCATAGAAAGTTAGAGTGTCAGTGCTCTTGTACTGAAGTCGGCATTGTGCCTTATCGTCAATAAGAAGGTCCAAGGGATACAGTAAATCTGAAGTGAAGCATCGGAATCCAAAACTGGACTCACAGGAGAGGTTCAAATCATAGAAAGTTAGTGTGTCAGTCCTCTTGTACTTAAGTCGGCATTGTGCCTTTTGTATTAAATTCGGATGCAATTTCTGTGTTTCATCGTCAATAAGAAGGTACAAGTGATACAGTAAACCTGAAGTGAAACGTCGGAATCTAAAACTGGACTCACAGCAGAGGTTCTAATCATAGAAAGTTAGTGTGTCAGTCCTCTTGTACATAAGACGGCATTGTGCCTTTTGTATTAAATTTGGATGCAATTTCTGTGTTTCATCGTCGATAAGAAGGTCCTAGGGATACAGTAAACCTGAAGTGAAGCATCGGAATCTAAAACTGAACTCTCAGCAGAGGCTAAAATCATAGATACTTAGAGAGTCAGTCCTCTTGTTCTTAAGTCGTCATTGAGCCGTATCGTCAATAAGAAGGTCCAAGGGATACAGTAAATCTGAAGTGAAGCATCGGAATCTAAAACTGGACTCACAGCAGAGGTTCAAATCATTGAAAGTTTGTGTGTCAGTCCTCCTGTACTTAAGTCGGCATTGTGCCTTTTGTATTAAATTCGGATGCAATTTCTGTGTTTCATCGTCAATATGGAGGTCCAAGGGATACAGTAAACCTGAAGTGAAACATCGGAATCTAAAACTGGACTCACAGTAGAGGTTCAAATCATAGAAAGATAGAGTGTCAGTTCTCTTGTACTTAAGTCGCTATTGTGCCTTATCGTCGATAAGAAGGACCAAGGGATACAGTATGTCTGTAGTGAAGCATCGGAATCTAAACCTCTACTCACAGGAGAGGTTCAAATCATAGAAAGTTAGTGTGTCAGTCCTCTTGTACTTAAGTCGGCATTGTGCCATTTGTATTAAATTTGGATGCAATTTCTGTGTTTCGTCGTCAATAAGAAGGTCCAAGGGATACAGTAAACCTGAAGTGAAGCATCGGAATCTAAAACTGGACTCAGAGCAGAGGTTCAAAACATAGAAACTTAGAGTGTCAGTCCTCTTGTAATTAAGTCGTCATTGTGCCTTATCGTCAATAAGAAGGTCCAAGGGATACAGTAAATCTGAAGTGAAGCATCACAATCTAAAACTGGACTCACTGGAGAAGTTCAAATCATAGTAAGTTAGTGTGTCAGTCCTCTTGTACATAAGACGCCATTGTGCCCTTTGTATTAAATTCGGATCCAATTTCTGTGTTTCATCGTCAATAAGAAGGTCCAGGGGATTCAGTAAACCTGAAGTGAAGCATCGGAATCTAAAACTGGACTCACAGCAGACGTTCAAATCATAGAAAGTTAGAGTGTCAGTCCTCTTATACTTAAGTCGGCTTGTGCCTTATCGTCAATAAGAAGGTCCAAGGGATACAGTAAATCTGAAGGAAAGCATGGGAATGTAAAACTGTACCCACAGCAAAGGTTCAAATAATAGAAAGTTAGTGTGTCAGTCCTCTTGTACTTAAGTCGGCATTGTGCAATATCGTCTATGAGAAGGTCCAAGGGATACAGTAAACCTGAAGTGAAGCATCGGAATCTAAAACTGGACTCACGGCAGAGGTTCAAATCATAGAAAGTTAGAGTTTCAGTCCTCTTGTACTTAAGTCGGCATTGTGCCTTACCGTCAATAAGAAGGTCCAAGGGATATAGTAAATCTGAAGTGAAGCATCGGAATCCAAAACTGGACACACAGCAGAGGTTCAAATCATAGAAAGAGTGTCAGTCCTCTTGTACTTACGTCGGCATTGAGCCTTTTGTATTAAATTCGGATGCAATTTCTGTGTTTCATCGTCAATAAGAAGGTCCAGGGGATACAGTAAACCTGAAGTGAAGCATCGGAATCTACAACTGGACTCACAGCAGACGTTCAAATCATAGAAAGTTAGAGTGTCAGTCCTCTTATACTTAAGTCGGCTTTGTGCCTTATCATCAATAAGAAGGGCCAAATGATAAAGTAAATCTGATGTGAAGCATCGGAATCTAAAACTGGACTCACAGCAGAGGTTCAAATCATAGAAAGTTAGAGTGTCAGTCCTCTTGTACTTAAGTCATCATTGTGCCTTATCGTGAATAAGAAGGTCCAAGGGATACAGTAAACCTGAAGTGAAGCATCGGAATCTAAAACTGAACTCACAGCAGAGGTTCAAATCATAGAAAGTTAGAGTGTCAGTCCTCTTGTACTTAAGTCGCCATTGTGCCTTACTGTCAATAAGAAGGTCCAAGGGATACACTAAATCTGAAGTGAAGCATCGGAATCTAAAACTGGACACACAGCAGAGGTTCAAATCATAGAAAGAGTGTCAGTCCTCTTATACTAAAGTCGGCATTGTGCCTTTTGTATTAAATTCGGATGCAATTTCTGTGTTTCATCGTCAATAAGAAGGTCCAAGTGATACAGTAAACCTGAAGTGAAGCATCGGAATCTAAAACTGGACTGACAGCAGAGGTTCAAATAATAGAAAGTTAGAGTGTCAGTCCTTTTGTACTTAAGTCGGCATTGTGCCTTATCGTCAATAGGAAGGTCCAAGGGATATAGTAAAACCTGAAGTGAAGCATCGGAATCTAAAACTGGACTCACAGCAGAGGTTCAAATCATAGAAAGTTAGAGTGTCAGTCCTCTTGTACTTAAGTCGGCATTGTGCCTTACCGTCAATAAGAAGGTCCAAGGGATACGGTAAACCTTAAGCGAAGCATCGGAATCTAAAACTGGACTCAAAGGAAAGGGTCAAATCATAGAAAGTTAGTGTGTCAGTCCTCTTGTACTTCAGTCGGCATTGTGCCATTTGTATTAAATTCGGATGCAATTTCTGTGTTTCATCGTCAATAAGAAGCTCCAAGGGATACAGTAAACCTGAAGTGAAACATTGGAATCTAAAACTGGACTCACAGCAGAGGTTCAAATCATAGAAAGTTAGAATGTCAGTCCTCTTGTACTTAAGTCGGCATTGTGCCTTATCGTCTATAAAAAGGTCCAAGGGATACAGTAAATCTGAAGTGAAGCATCGGAATCTAAAACTGGACTCACAGCAGAGGTTCAAATCATAGAAAGTTAGAGTGTCAGTCCTCTTGTACTTAAGTCGGCATTGTGCCTTATCGTCAATAGGAAGGTCCAAGGGATACAGAAAAACCTGAAGTGTAGCATCGGAATCTAAAACTGATCTCACAGCAGAGGTTCAAATAATAGAAAGTTAGAGTGTCAGTCCTCTTGTACTTAAGTCGGCATTGTGCCTTATCGTAAATAAGAGGGTCCAAGGGATACAGTAAATATGAAGTGAAGCATCGAAATCTAAAACTGGACTCACAGGAGAGGTTCAAATCATAGAAATTAGTGTGTCAGTCCTCTTGTACTTAAGTCGGCATTGTACCTTTTGTATTAAATTCGGATGCAATTTCTGTGTTTCATCGTCTATAAGATGGTACAAGTGATACAGCAAACCTGAAGTGAAGCATCGGAATCTAAAACTGGACTCATAGTTGAGGTTGAAATCATAGAAAGTTAGAGTGTCAGTCCTCTTGTACTTAAGTCGGCATTGTGCCTTATCGTCAATAAGAAGGTCCAAGGGATACAGTAAACCTTAAGCGAAGCATCGGAATCTTAAACTGGACTCACAGGAAAGGTTCCAATCATAGAAAGTTAGAGTGTCAGTCCCCTTGTACTTAAGTCGGCATTGTGCCTTTCGTATTAAATTTGGATGCAATTTCTGTGTTTCATCGTCAATAAGAAGGTCCTAGGGATATAGTAAACCTGAAGTGAAGCATCGGAATCTAAAACTGGACTCACAGCAGAGGTTCAAATCATAGAAAGTTAGAGAGGCAGTCCACTTGTACTTAAGTCGGCATTGTGCCTTACCGTCAATAAGAAGGTCCAAGGGATGCAGTAAATCTGAAGTGAAGCATCGGAATCCAAAACTGGACACACAGGAGAGGTTCAAATCATAGAAAGTTAGAGTGTCAGTCCTCTTGCACTTAAGTCGGCATTGTGCCTTATCGTCAATAGGAAGGTCCAAGGGATACAGTAAAACCCGAAATGAAGCAACGGAATCTAAAACTGGACTCACAGCAGAGGTTCAAATCATAGAAAGTTAGAGTGTCTGTCCTCTTGTACTTAAGTCGGCATTGTGCCTAATCGTCAATAAGAAGGTCCAAGGGATAGAGTAAATCTGAAGTGAAGCATCGGAATCCAAAACTGGACTCACAGGAGAGGTTCAAATCATAGAAAGTTAGTGTGTCAGTCCTCTTGTACTTAACTCGGCATTGTGCCTTTTGTATTAAATTCGGATGCAATTTCTGTGTTTCGTCGTCAATAAGAAGGTACAAGTGATACAGCAAACCTGAAGTGAAGCATCGGAATCTAAAAATGGACTCATAGTTGAGGTTCAAATCATAGAAACTTAGAGAGTCAGTCCTCTTGCACTTAAGTCGTCATTGTGCCTTATCGTCAATAAGAAGGTCCAAGGGATACAGTAAATCTGAAGTGAAGCATCGGAATCTAAAACTGGACTCACTGGAGAGGTTCAAATCATTGAAAGTTAGTGTGTCAGTCCTCTTGTACATAGGACGGCATTGTGCCTTTTGTGTTAAATTCGGATGCAATTTCTGTGTTTCATCGTCAATAAGAAGGTCCAGGGGATACAGTAAACCTGAAGTGAAGCATCGGAATCTAAAACTGGACTCAGAGCAGACATTCAAATCATAGAAAGTTAGAGTGTCAGTCCTCTTATACTTAAGTCGGCTTTGTGCCTTATCGTCAATAAGAAGGTCCAAGGGATACAGTAAATCTGAAGTGAAGCATCGGAATCTAAAACTGTACTCAAAGCAGAGGTTCAAATCGTAGAAAGTTAGTGTGTCAGTCCTCTTGTACTTAAGTCGGCATTGTGCCTTATCGTGAATAAAAAGGTCCAAGGGATACAGTAAACCTGAAGTGAAGCATCGGAATCTAAATCTGGACTTACAGTAGAGGTTCAAATCATAGAAAGTTAGAGTGTCAGTCCTCTTGTACTTAAGTCGGCATTGTGCCTTACCGTCAATAAGAAGGTCCAAGGGATACAGTAAATCTGAAGTGAAGCATCGGAATCTAAAATTGGACACAGAGCTGAGGTTCAAATCATAGAAAGAGTGTCAGTCCTCTTGTACTTAAACCGGCATTGTGCCTTTTGTATTAAATTCGTATGCAGTTCATTGTTTCATCGTCAATAAGAATGTCCAAGTGATACAGTAAACCTGAAGTGAAGCATCGGAATCTAAAACTGGACTCACAGCAGAGGTTCAAATCATAGAAAGTTAGAGTGTCAGTCCTCTTGTACTTAAGTCGGCATTGTGCCTTATCGTCAATAGGAAGGTCCAAGGGATACAGTAAAACCTGAAGTGAAGCATCGGAATCTAAAACTGGACTCACAGCAGAGGTTCAAATAATAGAAAGTTAGAGTGTCAGTCCTCTTGTACTTATGTCGGCATTGTGCCTTATCGTCAATAAGAAGGTCCAAGGGATACAGTAAATACGAAGTGAAGCATCGGAATCTAAAACTGGACTCACAGTTGAGGTTCAAATCATAGAAAGTTAGAGTGTCAGTCCTCTTGTACTTAAGTCGGCATTGTGCCTTATCGTCAATAAGAAGGTCCAAGGGATACAGTAAACCTTAAGCGAAGCATCGGAATCTAAAACTGGACTCACAGGAGAGGTTCCAATCATAGAAAGTTAGAGTGTCAGTCCCCATGTACTTAAGTCGGCATTGTGCCTTTTGTATTAAATTTGGATGCAATTTCTGTGTTTCATCGTCAATAAGAAGGTCCTACGGATATAGTAAACCAGAAGTGAAGTATTGGAATCTAAAACTGGACTCACAGCAGAGGTTCAAATCATAGAAAGTTAGAGAGGCAGTCCTATTGTACTTAACTCGGCATTGTGCCTTATTGTCAATAAGAAGGTCCAAGGGATACAGTAAATCTGAAGTGAAGCATCGGAATCCAAAACTGGACTCACAGGAGAGGTTCAAATCATAGAAAGTTAGTGTGTCAGTCCTCTTGTACTTCAGTCGGCATTGTGCCATTGGTATTAAATTCGGATGCAATTTCTATGTTTCATCGTCAATAAGAAGCTCCAAGGGATACCGTAAACCTGAAGTGAAGCGTCGGAATCTAAAACTGGACTCACAGCAGAGGTTCAAATCATAGAAAGTTAGAGTGTCAGTCCTCTTCTACTTAAGTCGGCATTGTGCCTTATCGTCAATAGGAAGGTCCAAGGGATACAGTAAAACCTGAAGTGAAGCATCGGAATCTAAAACTGGACTCACAGCAGAGGTTCAAATAATAGATAGTTAGAATGTAAGTCCTCTTGTACTTAAGTCGGCATTGTGCCTTATCGTCAATAAGAAGGTCCAAGGGATACAGTAAATATGAAGTGAAGCATCGAAATCTAAAACTGGACTCACAGGAGAGGTTCAAATCATAGAAAGTTAGTGTGTCAGTCCTCTTGTACTTAAGTCGGCATTGTACCTTTTGTATTAAATTCGGATGCAATTTCTGTGTTTCATCGTCAATAAGAAGGTACAAGTGATACAGTAAACCTGAAGTGAAGCGTCGGAATCTAAAACTGGACTCACAGTTGAAGTTCAAATCATAGAAAGTTAGAGTGTCAGTCCTCTTGTACTTAAGTCGGCATTGTGCCTTATCGTCAATAAGAAGGTCCAAGGGATATAGTAAACCTTAAGCGAAGCATCGGAATCCAAAACTGGACTCACAGAAGAGGTTCCAATCACAGAAAGTTAGAGTGTCAGTCCCCTTGTATTTAAGTCGGGATTGTGCCTTTTGTATTAAATTTGGATGCAATTTCTGTGTTTCATCGTCAATAAGAAGGTCCTAGGGATATAGTAAACCTGAAGTGAAGCATCGGAATCTAAAACTGGACTCACAGCAGAGTTTCAAATCATAGAAAGTTAGAGAGGCAGTCCTCTTGTACTTAAGTCGGCATTGTGCTTTATCGTCAATAAGAAAGTCCAAGGCATACAGTAAATCTGAAGTGATGCATCGGAATCTAAAACTGGACTCATAGCAGAGGTTCAAATCATAGAAAGTTAGAGTGTCAGTCCTCTTGTACTTAAGTCGGCATTGTGCCTTTTGTATTAAATTCGGATGCAATTTATGTGTTTCATCGTCAATAAGAGGGTCCAAGGGATACAGTAAACCTGAAGTGAAACATCGGAATCTAAAACTGGACTCACAGCAGAGGTTCAAATCATAGAAAGTTAGAGTGTCAGTCCTCTTTTACTTAAGTCGGCATTGTGCCTTATCGTCAATAAAAAGGTCCAAGGGATACAGTAAATCTGAAGTGAAGCATCGGAGTCTAAAACTGGACTCACAGGAGAGGTTCAAATCATAGAATGTTAGTGTGTCAGTCCTTTTGTACTTACGTCGGCTTTGTACCATTTGTATTAAATTTGGATGCAATTTCTGTGTTTCATCGTCAATAAGAAAGTCCAAGGGATACAGTAAACCTGAAGTGAAGCATCGGAATCTAAAACTGGGCTCAGAGAAGAGGTTCAAATCATATAAAGTTGGTGTGTCAGTCCTCTTGTACATAGGACGGCATTGTGGTTTTTGTATTAAATTCGGATGCAATTACTGTGTTTCATCGTCAATAAGAAGGTCCAGGGGATACAGTAAACCTGAAGTGAAGCATCGGAATCAAAAACTGGACTCAGAGCAGACATTCAAATCATAGAAAGTTAGAGTGTCAATCCTCTTATACTTAAGTCGACTTTGTGCCTTATCGTCAATAAGAAGGTCCAAGGGATACAGTAAATCTGAAGTGAAGCATCGGAATCTAAAACTGTACTCAAAGCAGAAGTTCAAATCGTAAAAAGTTAGTGTGTCAGTCCTCTTGTACTTAAGTCGGCATTGTGCCTTATCGTGAATAAGAAGGTCCAAGGGATACAGTAAACCTGAAGTGAAGCATCGGAATCTAAATCTGGACTCACAGCAGCGGTTCAAATCATAGAAAGTTAGAGTGTCAGTCCTCTTGTACTTAAGTCGGCATTGTGCTTTACCGTCAATAAGAAGGTCCAAGGGATACAGAAAATCTGAAGTGAAGCATCGGAATCTAAAATTGGACACACAGCTGAGGTTCAAATCGTAGAAAGTGTGTCAGTCCTCTTGTACTTAAGTCGGCATTGTGCCTTTTGTATTAAATTCGGATGCAATTTCTGTGTTCATCGTCAATAAGAAGGTCCAAGTGATACTGTAAACCTGAAGTGAAGCATCGGAATCTAAAACTGGACTCACAGCAGAGGTTCAAATCATAGAAAGTTAGAGTGTCAGTCCTCTTGTACTTAAGTCGGCATTGTGCCTTATCGTCAATAGGAAGGTCCAAGGGATACAGTAAAACCTGAAGTGAAGCATCGGAATCTAAAACTGGACTCACAGCAGAGGTTCAAATAATAGAAAGTTAGAGTGTCAGTCCTCTTGTACTTAAGTCGGCATTGTGCCTTATCGTCAATAAGAAGGTCCAAGGGATACAGTAAATATAAAGTGAAGCATCGAAATCTAAAACTGGACTCACAGGAGAGGTTCAAATCATAGAAAGTTAGTGTGTCAGTCCTCATGTACTGAAGTCGGCATTGTACCTTTTGTATTAAATTCGGATGCAATTTCTGTGTTTAATCGTCAATAAGAAGGTACAAGTGATACAGTAAACCTGAAGTGAAGCATCGGAATCTAAAACTGGACCCACAGTTGAGGTTCAAATCATAGAAAGTTAGAGTGTCAGTCCTCTTGTACTTAAGTCGGCATTGTGCATTATCGTCAATATGAAGGTCCAAGGGATACAGTAAACCTCAAGCGAAGCATCGGAATCTAAAACTGGACTCACAGGAGAGGTTCCAATCATAGAAAGTTAGAGTGTCAGTCCCCTTGTACTTAAGTCGGCATTGTGCCTTTTGTATTAAATTTGGATGCAATTTCTGTGTTTCATCGTCAATAAGAAGGTCCTAGGGATATAGTAAACCTGATGTGAAGCATCGGAATCTAAAACTGGACTCACAGCAGAGGTTCAAATCATAGAAAGTTAGAGTGTCTGTCCTCTTGTACTTAAGTCGGCATTGTGCCTTATCGTCAATAAGAAGGTCCAAGAGATACAGTATATCTGAAGTGAAGCACCGGAATCCAAAACTGGACTCACAGGAGAGGTTCAAATCATAGGAAGTTAGTGTGTCAGTCCTCTTGTACTTAAGTAGGCATTGTGCCTTTTGTATTAAATTCGGATGCAATCTCTGTGTTTCATCGTCAATAAGAATGTACAAGTGATACAGTAAACCTGAAGTGAAACATCGGAATCTAAAGCTGGACTCACAGCAGAGGTTCAAATCATAGAAAGTTAGAGTGTCAGTCCTCATGTACTTAAGTCGGCATTGTACCTTTTGTATTAAATTCGGATACAATTTCTGTGTTTAATCGTCAATAAGAAGGTACAAGTGATACAGTAAACCAGAAGTGAAGCATCGGAATCTAAAACTGGACTCACAGTTGAGGTTCAAATCATAGAAAGTTAGAGTGTCAGTCCTCTTGTACTTAAGTCGGCATTGTGCATTATCGTCAATATGAAGGTCCAGGGGATACAGTAAACCTGAAGTGAAGCATTGGAATCTAAAACTGGACTCAGAGCAGACGTTCAAATCATAGAAAGTTTGTGTGTCAGTCCTCTTGTACTTAAGTCGGCATTGTGCCTTATCGTCTATGAGAAAGTCCAAGGGATACAGTATACCTGAAGTGAAGCATCGGAATCTAAAGCTGGACTCACAGCAGAGGTTCAAATCATAGAAAGTTAGAGTGTCAGTCCTCTTGTACTTAAGTCGGCATTGTGCTTTATCGTAAATAAGAAGGTCCAAGGGATACAGTTAACCTGAAGTGAAGCATCGGAATCTATAACTGGACTCACAGCAGAGGTTCAAATCATAGAAAGTTAGAGTGTCAGTGCTCATGTACTTAAGTCGGCATTGTGCCTTACCGTCAATAACAAGGTCCAACGGATACAGTAAATCTGAAGTGAAGCATCGGAATCTAAAACTGGACACACAGCAGAGGTTCAAATCAAAGAAGGGGTGTCAGTCCTCTTGTACTTAAGTCGGCATTGTGCCTTACCGTCTATGAGAAAGTCCAAGGGATACAGTAAACCTGAAGTGAAGCATCGGAATCTAAAGCTGGACTCACAGCAGAGGTTCAAATCATAGAAAGTTAGAGTGTCAGTGCTCATGTACTTAAGTCGGCATTGTGCCTTACCGTCAATAAGAAGGTCCAAGGGATACAGTAAATCTGAAGTGAAGCATCGGAATCTAAAACTGGACACACAGCAGAGGTTCAAATCAAAGAAGGAGTGTCAGTCCTCTTGTACTTAAGTCGGCATTGTGCCTTATCGTCTGTGAGAAAGTCCAAGGGATACAGTAAACCTGGAGTGAAGCATCGGAATCTAAAGCTGGACTCACAGCAGAGGTTCAAATCATAGAAAGTTAGAGTGTCAGTCCTCTTGTACTTAAGTCGGCATTGTGCCTTATCGTAAATAAGAAGGTCCAAGTGATACAGTAAACATGAAGTGAAGCATCGGAATCTAAAACTGGACTCACAGCAGAGGTTCAAATCATAGAAAGTTAGAGTGTCAGTCCTCTTGTACTTAAGTCGGCATTGTGCCTTATCGTCAATAAGAAGGTCCAAGGGATACAGTAAACCTGAAGTGAAGCATCGGAATCTAAAGCTGGACTCACAGCAGAGGTTCAAATCATAGAAAGTTAGAGTGTCAGTCCTCTTGTACTTAAGTCGGAATTGTGCCTTATCGTAAATAAGAAGGTCCAAGTGATACAGTAAACATGAAGTAAAGCATCGGAATCTAAAACTGGACTCACAGCAGAGGTTCAAATCATAGAAAGTTAGAGTGTCAGTCCTCTTGTACTTAAGTCGGCATAGTGCCTTATCGTCAATAAGAAGGTCCAAGGGATACAGTAAACCTGTAGTGAAGCATCGGAATCTAAAACTGGAACCACAGCAGAGGTTCAAATCATAGAAAGTTAGAGTGTCAGTCCTCTTGTACTTACGTCGGCATTGTGCCTTATCGTCAATAAGAAATTGTAAGGGATACAGTAAACCTGAAGTGAAGCATCGGAATCTAAAACTGGACTCACAGCAGAGGTTCAAATCATAGAAAGGTAGAGTGTCAGTCCTCTTGTACTTAAGTCGGCATTGTGCCTTATCGTCAATAAGAAGGTCCAAGGGATACAGTAAACCTTAAGCGAAGCATCGGAATCTAAAACTGGACTCACAGGAGAGGTTCCAATCATAGAAAGTTAGAGTGTCAGTCCCCTTGGACATAAGTCGGCATTGTGCATTTTGTATTAAGTTTGGATGCAATTTCTGTGTTTCATCGTCAATAAGAAGGTCCTACGGGATATAGTAAGCCTGAAGTGAAGCATCGGAATCTAAAACTGGACTCACAGCAGAGGTTGAAATAATAGAAAGTTAGAGTGGCAGTCCTCTTGTACTTAAGTCGGCATTGTGCCTTTTCGTCAATAAGAAGGTCCAAGGGATACAGTAAATCTGAAGTGAAGCATCGGAATCCAAAACTGGACTCACAGGAGAGGTTCAAATCATAGAAAGTTAGTGTGTCAGTCCTCTTGTACATCAGTCGGCATTGTGCCATTTGTATTAAATTAGGATGCAATTTCTGTGTTTCATCGTCAATAAGAAGCTCCAAGGGATACAGTAGACCTGAAGTGAAGAATCGGAATCCAAAACTGGACTCTCAGCAGAGGCTCAAATCATGGACAATTAGAGAGTCAGTCCTCTTGTACTTAAGTCGTCATTCAGCCTTATCGTCAATAAGAAGGTCCAAGGGATACAGTAAATGTGAAGGGAAGCATCGGATTCTAAAAATGGACTCACAGCAGAGGTTCAAATCATAGAAAGTTAGTGTGTCAGTCCTCCTGTACTTAAGTCGGCATTGTGATTTTTGTGTTAAATTCGGATGCAATTTCTGTGTTTCATCGTCAATAAGAAGGCCCGAGGGATAGAGTATACCTGAAGTGAAACATCGGAATCTAGAACTGGACTCACAGCAGAGGTTCAAATCATAGAAAGTTAGAATGTCAGTCCTCTTGTATATAAGTCGGCATTGTGCCTTATCGTCAATAAAAAGGTCCAAGGGATGCAGTAAATCTGTAGTGAAGAATCGGAATCTAAAACTGGACTCACAGGAGAGGTTCAAATCATAGAAAGTTAGTGTGTCAGTCCTCTTGTACTTAAGTCGTCATTGAGCCTTATCGTCAATAAGAAGGTCCAAGGGATACAGTAAATGTGAAGGGAAGCATCGGAATCTAAAACTGGACTCACAGGAGAGGTTCAAATCATAGAAAGTTAGAGTGTCAGTCCTCTTGTACTTAAGTCGGCATTGTGCCTTATCGTCAATAAGAAGGTCCAAGGGATACAGTATATATGTAGTGAAGCATCGGAATGTAAAACTGGATTCACAGGAGAGGTTCAAATCATTGAAAGTTAGTGTGTCAGTCTTCTTGTACTTAAGTCGGCATTGTACCTTTTGTATTAAATTCGGATGCAATTTCTGTGTTTAATCGTCAATAAGAAGGTACAAGTGATACAGTAAACCTGAAGTGAAGCATCGGAATCTGAAGCTGGACTCACAGTTGAGGTTCAAATCATAGAAAGTTAGAGTGTCAGTCCCCTTGTACTTAAGTCGGCATTGTGCCTTTTGTATTGAATTTGGATGCAATTTCTGTGTTTTATCGTCAATAAGAAGGTCCTAGGGATATAGTAAACCTGAAGTGAAGCATCGGAATCTAAAACTGGACTCACAGCAGAGGTTAAAATCATAAAAAGTTAGAGAGGCAGTCCTCTTGTACTTAAGTCGGCATTGTGCCTTATCGTTAATAGGAAGGTCAAGGGATACAGTAAAACCTGAAATGAAGCATCGGAATCTAAAACTGGACTCACAGCAGAGGTTCAAATCATAGAAAGTTAGAGTGTCTGTCCTCTTGTACTTAAGTCGGCATTGTGCCTTATCGTCAATAAGAAGGTCCAAGGGATACAGTAAATCTGAAGTGAAGCATCGGAATCCAAAACTGGACTCACAGGAGAGGTTCAAATCATAGAAAGTTAGTGTGTCAGTCCTCTTGTACTTAAGTCGGCATTGTGCCTTTTGTATTAAATTCGGATGCAATTTCTGTGTTTCATCGTCAATAAGAATGTACAAGTGATACAGTAAACCTGAAGTGAAACATCGGAATCTAAAGCTGGACTCACAGCAGAGGATCAAATCATAGAAAGTTAGAGTGTCAGTCCTCATGTACTTAAGTCGGCATTGTGCCTTATCGTCAATAAGAAGGTCCAGGGGATACAGTAAACCTGAAGTGAAGCATCGGAATCTAAAACTGGACTCAGAGCAGACGTTCTAATCATAGAAAAATAGAGTGTCAGTCCTCTTATACTTAAGTCGGCTTTGTGCCTTATCGTCAATAAGAAGGTCCAGGAGATACAGTAAATCTGAAGTGAAGCATCGGAATCTAAATCTGTACTCACAGCAGAGGATCAAATCATAGAAAGTTTGTGTGTCAGTCCTCTTGTACTTAAGTCAGCATTGTGCCTTATCGTCTATGAGAAAGTCCAAGGTATACAGTAAACCTGAAGTGATGCATCGGAATCTAAAGCTGGACTCACAGCAGAGGTTGAAATCATAGAAAGTTAGAGTGTCAGTCCTCTTGTACTTAAGTCGGCATTGTGCCTTATCGTAATTAAGAAGGTCCAAGGGATACAGTAAACCTGAAGTGAAGCATCGGAATCTAAAACTGGACTCACAGCAGAGGTTCAAATCATAGAAGGTTAGAGTGTCAGTCCTCATGTACTTAAGTCGGCATTGTGCCTTACCGTCAATAAGAAGGTCCAAGGGATACAGTAAATCTGAAGTGAAGCATCGGAATCTAAAACTGGACACACAGCAGAATTTCAAATCATAGAAGGAGTGTCAGTCCTCTTGTACTGAAGTCGGCATTGGGCCTTATCGTCAATGAGAAAGTCCAAGGGATACAGTAAACCTGAAGTGAAGCATCGGAATCTAAAGCTGGACTCACAGCAGAGGTTCAAATCATAGAAAGTTAGAGTGTCAGTCCTCTTGTACTGAAGTCGGCATTGTGCCTTATCGTAAATAAGAAGGTCCAAGTGATACAGTAACCCTGAAGTGAAGAGTCGGAATCTAAAACTGGACTCACAGCAGAGGTTCAAATCATAGAAAGTTAGAGTGTCAGTCCTCTTGTACTTAAGTCGGCATTGTGCCTTATCGTCAATAAGAAGGTACAAGTGATACAGTAAACCAGAAGTGAAGCATCGGAATCTAAAACTGGACTCACAGTTGAGGTTCAAATCATAGAAAGTTAGAGTGTCAGTCCTCTTGTACTTAAGTCGGCATTGTGCATTATCGTCAATATGAAGGTCCAGGGGATACAGTAAACCTGAAGTGAAGCATTGGAATCTAAAACTGGACTCAGAGCAGACGTTCAAATCATAGAAAGTTTGTGTGTCAGTCCTCTTGTACTTAAGTCGGCATTGTGCCTTATCGTCTATGAGAAAGTCCAAGGGATACAGTATACCTGAAGTGAAGCATCGGAATCTAAAGCTGGACTCACAGCAGAGGTTCAAATCATAGAAAGTTAGAGTGTCAGTCCTCTTGTACTTAAGTCGGCATTGTGCTTTATCGTAAATAAGAAGGTCCAAGGGATACAGTTAACCTGAAGTGAAGCATCGGAATCTATAACTGGACTCACAGCAGAGGTTCAAATCATAGAAAGTTAGAGTGTCAGTGCTCATGTACTTAAGTCGGCATTGTGCCTTACCGTCAATAACAAGGTCCAACGGATACAGTAAATCTGAAGTGAAGCATCGGAATCTAAAACTGGACACACAGCAGAGGTTCAAATCAAAGAAGGGGTGTCAGTCCTCTTGTACTTAAGTCGGCATTGTGCCTTACCGTCTATGAGAAAGTCCAAGGGATACAGTAAACCTGAAGTGAAGCATCGGAATCTAAAGCTGGACTCACAGCAGAGGTTCAAATCATAGAAAGTTAGAGTGTCAGTGCTCATGTACTTAAGTCGGCATTGTGCCTTACCGTCAATAAGAAGGTCCAAGGGATACAGTAAATCTGAAGTGAAGCATCGGAATCTAAAACTGGACACACAGCAGAGGTTCAAATCAAAGAAGGAGTGTCAGTCCTCTTGTACTTAAGTCGGCATTGTGCCTTATCGTCTGTGAGAAAGTCCAAGGGATACAGTAAACCTGGAGTGAAGCATCGGAATCTAAAGCTGGACTCACAGCAGAGGTTCAAATCATAGAAAGTTAGAGTGTCAGTCCTCTTGTACTTAAGTCGGCATTGTGCCTTATCGTAAATAAGAAGGTCCAAGTGATACAGTAAACATGAAGTGAAGCATCGGAATCTAAAACTGGACTCACAGCAGAGGTTCAAATCATAGAAAGTTAGAGTGTCAGTCCTCTTGTACTTAAGTCGGCATTGTGCCTTATCGTCAATAAGAAGGTCCAAGGGATACAGTAAACCTGAAGTGAAGCATCGGAATCTAAAGCTGGACTCACAGCAGAGGTTCAAATCATAGAAAGTTAGAGTGTCAGTCCTCTTGTACTTAAGTCGGAATTGTGCCTTATCGTAAATAAGAAGGTCCAAGTGATACAGTAAACATGAAGTAAAGCATCGGAATCTAAAACTGGACTCACAGCAGAGGTTCAAATCATAGAAAGTTAGAGTGTCAGTCCTCTTGTACTTAAGTCGGCATAGTGCCTTATCGTCAATAAGAAGGTCCAAGGGATACAGTAAACCTGTAGTGAAGCATCGGAATCTAAAACTGGAACCACAGCAGAGGTTCAAATCATAGAAAGTTAGAGTGTCAGTCCTCTTGTACTTACGTCGGCATTGTGCCTTATCGTCAATAAGAAATTGTAAGGGATACAGTAAACCTGAAGTGAAGCATCGGAATCTAAAACTGGACTCACAGCAGAGGTTCAAATCATAGAAAGGTAGAGTGTCAGTCCTCTTGTACTTAAGTCGGCATTGTGCCTTATCGTCAATAAGAAGGTCCAAGGGATACAGTAAACCTTAAGCGAAGCATCGGAATCTAAAACTGGACTCACAGGAGAGGTTCCAATCATAGAAAGTTAGAGTGTCAGTCCCCTTGGACATAAGTCGGCATTGTGCATTTTGTATTAAGTTTGGATGCAATTTCTGTGTTTCATCGTCAATAAGAAGGTCCTACGGGATATAGTAAGCCTGAAGTGAAGCATCGGAATCTAAAACTGGACTCACAGCAGAGGTTGAAATAATAGAAAGTTAGAGTGGCAGTCCTCTTGTACTTAAGTCGGCATTGTGCCTTTTCGTCAATAAGAAGGTCCAAGGGATACAGTAAATCTGAAGTGAAGCATCGGAATCCAAAACTGGACTCACAGGAGAGGTTCAAATCATAGAAAGTTAGTGTGTCAGTCCTCTTGTACATCAGTCGGCATTGTGCCATTTGTATTAAATTAGGATGCAATTTCTGTGTTTCATCGTCAATAAGAAGCTCCAAGGGATACAGTAGACCTGAAGTGAAGAATCGGAATCCAAAACTGGACTCTCAGCAGAGGCTCAAATCATGGACAATTAGAGAGTCAGTCCTCTTGTACTTAAGTCGTCATTCAGCCTTATCGTCAATAAGAAGGTCCAAGGGATACAGTAAATGTGAAGGGAAGCATCGGATTCTAAAAATGGACTCACAGCAGAGGTTCAAATCATAGAAAGTTAGTGTGTCAGTCCTCCTGTACTTAAGTCGGCATTGTGATTTTTGTGTTAAATTCGGATGCAATTTCTGTGTTTCATCGTCAATAAGAAGGCCCGAGGGATAGAGTATACCTGAAGTGAAACATCGGAATCTAGAACTGGACTCACAGCAGAGGTTCAAATCATAGAAAGTTAGAATGTCAGTCCTCTTGTATATAAGTCGGCATTGTGCCTTATCGTCAATAAAAAGGTCCAAGGGATGCAGTAAATCTGTAGTGAAGAATCGGAATCTAAAACTGGACTCACAGGAGAGGTTCAAATCATAGAAAGTTAGTGTGTCAGTCCTCTTGTACTTAAGTCGTCATTGAGCCTTATCGTCAATAAGAAGGTCCAAGGGATACAGTAAATGTGAAGGGAAGCATCGGAATCTAAAACTGGACTCACAGGAGAGGTTCAAATCATAGAAAGTTAGAGTGTCAGTCCTCTTGTACTTAAGTCGGCATTGTGCCTTATCGTCAATAAGAAGGTCCAAGGGATACAGTATATATGTAGTGAAGCATCGGAATGTAAAACTGGATTCACAGGAGAGGTTCAAATCATTGAAAGTTAGTGTGTCAGTCTTCTTGTACTTAAGTCGGCATTGTACCTTTTGTATTAAATTCGGATGCAATTTCTGTGTTTAATCGTCAATAAGAAGGTACAAGTGATACAGTAAACCTGAAGTGAAGCATCGGAATCTGAAGCTGGACTCACAGTTGAGGTTCAAATCATAGAAAGTTAGAGTGTCAGTCCCCTTGTACTTAAGTCGGCATTGTGCCTTTTGTATTGAATTTGGATGCAATTTCTGTGTTTTATCGTCAATAAGAAGGTCCTAGGGATATAGTAAACCTGAAGTGAAGCATCGGAATCTAAAACTGGACTCACAGCAGAGGTTAAAATCATAAAAAGTTAGAGAGGCAGTCCTCTTGTACTTAAGTCGGCATTGTGCCTTATCGTTAATAGGAAGGTCAAGGGATACAGTAAAACCTGAAATGAAGCATCGGAATCTAAAACTGGACTCACAGCAGAGGTTCAAATCATAGAAAGTTAGAGTGTCTGTCCTCTTGTACTTAAGTCGGCATTGTGCCTTATCGTCAATAAGAAGGTCCAAGGGATACAGTAAATCTGAAGTGAAGCATCGGAATCCAAAACTGGACTCACAGGAGAGGTTCAAATCATAGAAAGTTAGTGTGTCAGTCCTCTTGTACTTAAGTCGGCATTGTGCCTTTTGTATTAAATTCGGATGCAATTTCTGTGTTTCATCGTCAATAAGAATGTACAAGTGATACAGTAAACCTGAAGTGAAACATCGGAATCTAAAGCTGGACTCACAGCAGAGGATCAAATCATAGAAAGTTAGAGTGTCAGTCCTCATGTACTTAAGTCGGCATTGTGCCTTATCGTCAATAAGAAGGTCCAGGGGATACAGTAAACCTGAAGTGAAGCATCGGAATCTAAAACTGGACTCAGAGCAGACGTTCTAATCATAGAAAAATAGAGTGTCAGTCCTCTTATACTTAAGTCGGCTTTGTGCCTTATCGTCAATAAGAAGGTCCAGGAGATACAGTAAATCTGAAGTGAAGCATCGGAATCTAAATCTGTACTCACAGCAGAGGATCAAATCATAGAAAGTTTGTGTGTCAGTCCTCTTGTACTTAAGTCAGCATTGTGCCTTATCGTCTATGAGAAAGTCCAAGGTATACAGTAAACCTGAAGTGATGCATCGGAATCTAAAGCTGGACTCACAGCAGAGGTTGAAATCATAGAAAGTTAGAGTGTCAGTCCTCTTGTACTTAAGTCGGCATTGTGCCTTATCGTAATTAAGAAGGTCCAAGGGATACAGTAAACCTGAAGTGAAGCATCGGAATCTAAAACTGGACTCACAGCAGAGGTTCAAATCATAGAAGGTTAGAGTGTCAGTCCTCATGTACTTAAGTCGGCATTGTGCCTTACCGTCAATAAGAAGGTCCAAGGGATACAGTAAATCTGAAGTGAAGCATCGGAATCTAAAACTGGACACACAGCAGAATTTCAAATCATAGAAGGAGTGTCAGTCCTCTTGTACTGAAGTCGGCATTGGGCCTTATCGTCAATGAGAAAGTCCAAGGGATACAGTAAACCTGAAGTGAAGCATCGGAATCTAAAGCTGGACTCACAGCAGAGGTTCAAATCATAGAAAGTTAGAGTGTCAGTCCTCTTGTACTGAAGTCGGCATTGTGCCTTATCGTAAATAAGAAGGTCCAAGTGATACAGTAACCCTGAAGTGAAGAGTCGGAATCTAAAACTGGACTCACAGCAGAGGTTCAAATCATAGAAAGTTAGAGTGTCAGTCCTCTTGTACTTAAGTCGGCATTGTGCCTTATCGTCAATAAGAAGGTCCAAGGAATACAGTAAATCGGAAGTGAAGCATCGGAATCTAAAACTGGACTCACAGGAGAGGTTCATATCATAAAAAGTTAGTGTGTTAGTCCTCTTGTACTTAAGTCGGCATTGTGCCTTTTGTAATAAATTCGGATGCAATTTCTGTGTTTCATCGTCGATAAGAAGGTCTAAGGGATACAGAAACCTGAAGTGAAGCATCGGAATCTAAAACTGGAACCACAGCAGAGGTTCAAATCATAGAAAATTAGAGTGTCAGTCCTCTTGTACTTAAGTCGGCATGTGCCTTATCGTCAATTAGAAGCTCCAAGGGATACAATAAATGTGAGGTGAAGCATCGGAATCTAAAACTGGACTCACAGCAGAGGTTCAAATCATAGAGAGTTAGAGTGTCAGTCCTCTTGTACTTACGTCGGCATTGTACCTTATCGTCAATAAGAAGGTGTAAGGGATACAGTAAACCTGAAGGGAAGCATCGGAATCTAAAACTGGACTCACAGTTGAGGTTCAAATCATAGAAAGTTAGAGTGTCAGTCCTCTTGTACTTAAGTCGGCATTGTGCCTTATCGTCAATAAGAAGGTCCAAGGGATACAGTAAACCTTAAGCGAAGCATCGGAATCTAAAACTGGACTCACATGAGAGGTTTCAATCATAGAAAGTTAGAGTGTCAGTCCCCTGGGACTTAATTCGGCATTGTGCATTTTGCATTAAATTTGGACGCAATTTCTGTGTTTCATCGTCAATAAGAAGGTCCTACGGGATATAGTAAACCTGAAGTGAAGCATCGGAATCTAAAACTGGACTCACAGCAGAGGTTCAAATCATAGAAAGTTAGAGTGGCAGTCCTCTTGTACTTAAGTCGGCATTGTGCCTTATCGTCAATAAGAAGGTCCAAGGGATACAGTAAATCTGAAGTGAAGCATCGGAATCCAAAAGTGGACTCACAGGAGAGGTTCAAATCATAGAAAGTTAGTGTGTCAGTCCTCTTGTACTTCATTCGGCATTATGCCATTTGTATTAAATTAGGATGCAATTTCTGTGTTTCATCGTCAATAAGAAGCGCCAAGGGATACAGTAAACCTGAAGTGAAGCATCGGAATCCAAAACTGGACTCTCAGCAGAGGCTTAAATCATAGACAATTAGAGAGTCAGTCCTCTTGTACTTAAGTCGTCATTGAGCCTTATCGTCAATAAGAAGGTCCAAGGGATACAGTAAATCTGA
Organism: Schistocerca americana; assembly: GCF_021461395.2. Classification (NCBI taxonomy): domain Eukaryota; kingdom Metazoa; phylum Arthropoda; class Insecta; order Orthoptera; family Acrididae; genus Schistocerca; species Schistocerca americana. Next base: position 545,955,404 of record NC_060124.1, on the reverse strand, counting down.
AGGGAAGCATCGGATTCTAAAACTGGACTCACAGCAGAGGTTCAAATCATAGAAAGTTAGTGTGTCAGTCCTCCTGTACTTAAGTCGGCATTGTGCCTTTTGTGTTAAATTCGGATGCAATTTCTGTGTTTCATCGTCAATAAGAAGGTCCGAGGGATAGAGTAAACCTGAAGTGAAACATCGGAATCTAAAACTGGACTCACAGCAGCGATTCAAATCATAGAAAGTTAGAATGTCAGTCCTCTTGTACATAAGTCGGCATTATGCCTTATCGTCAGTAAAAAGGTCCAAGGGCTACAGTAAATCTGAAGTGATGAATCGGAATCTAAAACTGGACTCACAGGAGAGGGTCAAATCATAGAAAGTTAGTGTGTCAGTCCTCTTGTACTTAAGTCGTCATTGAGCCTTATCCTCAATAAGAAGGTCCAAGGATACAGTAAATGTGAAGGGAAGCATCGGAATCCAAAACTGGACCCACAGCAGAGGTTCAAATCATAGAAAGTTAGTGTGTCAGTCCTCCTGTACTTAAGTCGGCATTGTGCGTTTCGTGTTAAGTTCGGATGCAATTTCTGTGTTTCATCGTGAATAAGGAGGTCCGAGGGATAGAGAAAACCTGAAGTGAAACATCGGAATCTAAAACTGGACTCACAGCAGAGGTTCAAATCATAGAAAACTAGAGTGTCAGTCCTCTTGTACATAAGTCGGCATTGTGCCTTATCGTCAATAAAAAGGTCCAAGGGATACAGTAAATCTGAAGTGAAGAATCGGAATCTAAAACTGGACTCACAGGAGAGGTTCAAATCATAGAAAGTTAGTGTGTCAGTCCTCTTGTACTTAAGTCGACATTGTGCCTTATCATCAATAAGAAGGTCCAAGGGATACAGTATATATGAAGTGAAGCATCGGAATGTAAAACTGGACTCACAGGAGAGGTTCAAATCATTGAAAGTTAGTTTGTCAGTCCTCTTGTACTTAAGTCGGCATTGTGCCTTTTGTATTAAAATCGGATGCAATTTCTGTGTTTCATCTTCAATAAGATGGTACAAGTGATACAGTAAACCTGAAGTGAAGCATCGGAATCTAAAACTGGACTCACAGCAGAGGTTCAAATCATAGAAAGTTAGAGTGTCAGTCCTCTTGTACTTAAGTCGGCATTGTGCCTTATCGTCAATAAGAAGGTCCAAGGGATACAGTAAACCTTAAGTGAAGCATCGGAATCTAAAACTGGACTCACAGGAGAGGTTCAAATCATAGAAGGTTAGAGTGTCAGTCCCCTTGTACTTAAGTCGGCATTGTGCCTTTTGTATAAAATTTGGATGCAATTTCTGTGCTTCATCGTCAATAAGAAGGTCCTAGGGATAGAGTAAACCTAAAGTTAAGCATTGGAATCTAAAACTCGCCTCACAGCAGAGGTTCAAATTATAGAAAGTTAGAGTGTCAGTCTTCTTGTACTTAAGTCGGCATTGTACCTTATCGTCAATAAGTAGGTCCAAGGGATACAGTAAATATGAAGTGAAGCATCGGAATCTAAAACTGGACTCACAGCAGAGGTTCAAATCATAGAATGTTAGAGTGTCAGTCCTCTTGTACTTAAGTCGGCATTGTGCCTTATCGTCAATAAGTAGGTCCAAGGGATACAGTAAATCTGAAGGGAAGCATCGGAATCTAAAACTGGACACACAGCAGAGGTTCAAATCATAGAAAGTTAGTGTGTTAGTCCTCCTGTACTTAAGTCGGCATTGTGCCTTTTGTGTTAAGTTCGGATGCAATTTCTGTGTTTCATCGTCAATAAGAAGGTCCGAGGGATAGAGAAAACCTGAAGTGAAACATCGGAATCTAAAACTGGACTCACAGCAGAGGTTCAAATCATAGAAAGTTAGAGTGTCAGTCCTCTTGTACATAAGTCGGCATTGTGCCTCATCGTCAATAAAAAGGTCCAAGGTATACAGTAAATCTGAAGTGAAAAATCGGAATCTAAAACTGGACTCACAGGAGAGGTTCAAATCATAGAAAGTTAGTGTGTCAGTCCTCTTGTACTTAAGTCGGCATTGTGCCTTATCGTCAATAAGAAGGTCCAAGGGATACAGTATATATGAAGTGAAGCATCGGAATGTATTTAACTGGACTCACAGGAGAGGTTCAAATCATAGAAAGTTCGTGTGTCAGTCCTCTTGTACTTAAGTCGGCATTGTGCCTTTTGTATTAAATTCGGATGTAAGTTTTGTGTTTCATCTTCAATAAGAATGTACAAGTGATACAGTAAACCTGAAGTGAAGCATCGGAATCTAGAACTGGACTCACAGCAGAGGTTCAAATCATAGAAAGTTAGAGTGTCAGTCCTCTTGTACTTAAGTCGGCATTGTGCCTTATCGTCAATAAGAATGTCCAAGGGATACAGTAAACCTTAAGTGAAGCATCGGAATCTAGAACCGGACTCGCAGGAGAGGTTAAAATCATAGAAAGTTAGAGTGTCAGTCCCCTTGTACTTAAGTCGGCATTGTGCCTTTTGTATTAAATTTGGATGCAATATTTGTGCTTCATCGTCAATAAGAAGGTCCTACGGATACAGTAAACCTGAAGTGAAGCATCGGAATCTAAAACTGGACTCACAGCAGAGGCTCAAATCATAGACAGTTAGAGTGTCAGTCTTCTTGTACTTAAGACGGCATTGTGCCTTATCGTCAATAAGAAGGTCCAAGGGATACAGTAAACCTTAAGCGAAGCATCGGAATCTAAAACTGGACTCACAGGAGAGGTTCCAATCATAGACAGTTAGAGTGTCAGTCCCCTTGGACTTAAGTCGGCATTGTGCATTTTGTATTAAATTTGGATGCAATTTCTGTGTTTCGTCGTCAATAAGAAGGTCCTACGGGATATAGTAAACCTGAAGTGAAGCATCGGAATCTAAAACTGGACTCGCAGCAGAGGTTCAAATCATAGAAAGGTAGAGTGGCAGTCCTCTTGTACTTAAGTCGGCATTGTGCCTTATCGTCAATAAGAAGGTCCAAGGGATACAGTAAATCTGAAGAGAAGCATCGGAATCCAAAACTGGACTCACAGGAGAGGTTCAAATCATAGAAAGTTAGTGTGTCAGTCCTCTTGTACTTATGTCGGCATTGTGCCATTTGTATTAAATTAGGATGTAATTTCTGTGTATCATCGTCAATAAGAAGCTCCAAGGGATACAGTAAACCTGAAGTGTAGCATCGGAGTCCAAAACTGGACTCTCAGCAGAGGCTCAAATCATAGGCACTTAGAGAGTCAGTCCTCTTGTACTTAAGTCGTCATTGAGCCTTATCGTCAATAAGAAGGTCCAAGGGATACAGTAAATGTGAAGGGAAGCATCGGAATCTAAAACTGGTCTCACAGCAGAGGTTCAAATCATAGAAAGTTAGTGTGTCAGTCCTCTTGTACTAAGTCGGCATTGTGCCATTTGTATTAAATTGGGATGCAATTTCTGTGTTTCATCGTCAATAAGAAGGTCCAAGGGATACAGTAAACCTGAAGTGAACCTTCGGAATCTAAAACTGGACTCAGAGCAGAGGTTCAAATCATAGAAACTTAGAGAGTCAATCCTCTTGTACTTAAGTCGTCATTGTGCCTTATCGTCAATAAGAAGGTCCAAGGGATACAGTAAATCTGAAGTGAAGCATCGGAATCTAAAACTGGACTGACTAGAGAGGTTCAAATCATGGAAAGTTAGTGTGTCAGTCCTCTTGTACATAAGACGGCATTGTGCCTTTTGTATTAAATTCGGATGCAATTTCTGTGTTTCATCGTCAATAAGAAGGTCCAGGGGATACAGTAAACCTGAAGTGAAGCATCGGAATCTAAAACTGGACTCAGAGCAGACGTTCAAATCATAGAAAATTAGAGTGTCAGTCCTCTTATACTTAAGTCGGCATCGTGCCTTATCGTCTATGAGAAGGTCCAAGGGATACAGTAAACCTGAAGTGAAGCATCGGAATCTAAAACTGGACTCTCAGCAGAGGCTCAAATCATAGACAATTAGAGAGTCAGTCCTCTTGTACTTAAGTCGTCATTGAGCCTTATCGTCAATAAGAAGGTCCAAGGGATACAGTAAATCTGAAGTGAAGCATCGGAATCTAAAACTGGACACACTGCAGAGGTTCAAATCATAAAATGAGTGTCAGTCCTCTTGTACTTATGTCGGCATTGTGCCTTTTGTATTAAATTCGGATGCAATTTCTGTGTTTCATCGACAATAAGAAGGTCCAAGTTATACAGTAAACCTGAAGTGAAGCATCGGAATCTAAAACTGGACTCAGAGCAGACGTTCAAATCATAGAAATTTAGAGTGTCAGTCCTCTTGTACTTAAGTCGGCATTGTGCCTTATCGTCAATAGGAAGGTCCAAGGGATACCGTAAACCTGAAGTGAAGCATCGGAATCTAAAACAGGAACCACAGCAGAGGTTCAAATCATAGAAAGTTAGAGTGTCAGTCCTCTTGTACGTAAGTCGGCATTGTGCCTTATCGTCAATTAGAAGCTCCAAGGGATACAATAAATCTGAAGAGAAGCATCGGAATCTAAAACTGTACTCACAGCAGGGGTTCAAATCATAGAAAGTTAGAGTGTCAGTCCTCTTGTACTTAAGTCGGCATTGTGCCTTATCGTTAATAAGAAGGTCCAAGGGATACAGTTAATCCTGAAGTGAAGCATCGGAATCTAAAACTGGACGCACAGCAGAGGTTGAAATCATAGAAAGTTAGAGTGTCAGTCCTCTTGTACTTATGTCGGCATTGTGCCTTATCGTCAATAAGAAGGTCCAAGGGATACAGTAAATATGAAGTGATGCATCGGAATGTAAAACTAGACTCACAGGAGAGGATCAAATCATAGACAGTTAGAGTGTCAGTCCTCTTGTACTTAAGTCGGCATTGTGCCTTATCGTCAATAAGAAGGTCCAAGGGATACAGTAAATCTGAAGTGAAGCATCGGAATCTAAAACTGGACTAACAGGAGAGGTTCAAATCAAAGAAAGTTAGTGTGTCAGTCCTCTTGTACTTAAGTCGGCATTGTGCCATTTGTATTAAATTTGGATGCAATTTCTGTGTTTCATAGTCAATAAGAAGGTCCTAGGACTACAGTAAACCTGAAGTGAAGCATCGGAATCTAAAACTGGACTCACAGCAGAGGCTCAAATCATAAACAGTTAGATTGTCAGTCCTCTTGTACTTAAGTCGGCATTGTGCCTTATCGTCAATAAAAAGTTCCAAGGGATACAGTGAATCTGAAGTGAAGCATCGGAATCTAAAACTGGACTCACAGGAGAGGTTCAAATCATAGAAAGTTAGTGTGTCAGTCCTCTTGTACTTAAGTCGGCATTGTGCCTTTTGTATTAAATTTGTATGCAATTTCTGTGTTTCATCGTCAATAAGAAGGTCCTAGGGATACAGTAAACCTGAAGTGAAGCATCGGAATCTAAGACTCGACTCACAGCAGTGGTTCAAATCATAGGAAGTTAGAGTGTCAGTCCTCTTGTACTTCAGTCGGCATTGTGCCATTTGTATTAAATTAGGATGCAATTTCTGTGTTTCATCGTCAATAAGAAGCTCCAAGTGATACAGTAAACCTGAAGTGAAGCATCGGAATCCTAAACTGGACTCTCAGCAGAGGCTCAAATCATAGACAATTAGAGAGTCAGTCTTCTTGTACTTAAGTCGTCATTAAGCCTTATCGTCAATAAGAAGGTCCAAGGGATACAGTAAATGTGAAGGGAAGCATCGGAGTCTAAAACTGGACTCACAGCAGAGGTTCAAATCATAGAAAGTTAGTGTGTCAGTCCTCCTGTACTTAAGTCGGCATTGTGCCTTTTGTGTTAAATTCGGATGCCATTTCTGTGTTTCATCGTCAATAAGAAGGTCCGAGGGATACAGTGAAACCTGAAGTGAAGCATCAGAATCTAAAACTGGACTCACAGCAGAGGTTCAAATCATAGAAAGTTAGAGTGTCAGTCCTCTTGTACATAAGTCGGCATTGTGCCATTTGTATTTAATTTGGATGCAATTTCTGTGTTTCATCGTCAATAAGAAGGTCCAAGGGATACAGTAAACCTGAAGTGAAGCAACGGAATCTAAAACTGGAGTCAGAGCATAGGTTCAAAACATAGAAACTTAGAGAGTCAGTCCTCTTGTACTTAAGTCTGCATCGTGCCTTATCGTCTATGAGAAGGCCCAAGGGATACAGTAAACCTGAAGTGAAGCATCGGAATCTAAAACTGTACTCACAGCAGAGGTTCAACTCATAGAAAGTTAGAGTGTCAGTCCTCTTGGACTTAAGTCGGCATTGTGCCTTATCGTAAATAAGAAGGTCCAAGGGATACAGTAAACCTGAAGTGAAGGATCGGAATCTAAAACTGGACTCACAGCAGAGGTTCAGATCATAGAAAGTTAGAGTGTGAGTCCTCTTGTACTTATGTCGGCGTTGTGCCTTACCGTCAATAAGAAGGTCCAAGGGATACAGTAAATCTGAAGTGAAGCATCGGAATCTAAAACTGGACACACAACAGAGGTTCAAATCATAGAAAGAGTGTCAGTCCTCATGTACATAAGTCGGCATTGTGCGGTTTGTATTAAATTCGGATGCAATTTCTGTGTTTCATCGTCAATAAGGAGGTCCAAGTGATACAGTAAACCTGAAATGAAGCATCGGAATCTAAAACTGGACTCACAGCAGACGTTCAAATCATAGAAAATTAGAGTGTCAGTCCTCTTGTACTTAAGTCGGCATTGTGCCTTATCGTCAATAAGAAGGTCCAAGGGATACAGTAAACCTGAAGTGAAGCATCGGAAACTAAAACTGGGACCACAGCAGAGGTTCAAATCATAGAAAGTTAGAGTGTCAGTCCTCTTGTACTTAAGTCGGCATTGTGCCTTATCGTCAATTAGAAGCTCCAAGGGATACAATAAATCTGAAGAGAAGCATCGGAATCTAAAACTGGACTCACAGCAGAGGTTGAAATCATAGAAAGTTAGAGTGTCAGTCCTCTTGTACTTAAGTCGGCATTGTGCCTTATCGTCAATAAGAAGGTCCAAGGGATACAGTTAAACCTGAAGTGAAGCATCGGAATCTAAAACTGGACTCACAGCAGAGGTTGAAATCATAGAAAGTTAGAGTGTCAGTCCTCTTGTACTTAAGTCGGCATTGTGCCTTATCGTCAATAAGAAGGTCCAAGTGATACAGTAAACCTTAAGTGAAGCATCGGAATCTAAAACTGGACTCAATGGATAGGTTCAAATCATAGAAAGTTAGAGTGTCAGTCCCCTTGTACTTAAGTCGGCATTGTGCCTTTTGTATTAAATTTGGATGCAATTTCTGTGTTTCATCGTCAATAAGAAGGTCCTAGGGATACAGTAAACCTGAAGTAAAGCATCGGAATCTAAAACTGGACTCACAGCAGAGGCTCAAATCATAGACAGTCAGAGTGTCAGTCCTCTTGTACTTAAGTCGGCATTGTGCCTTATCGTCAATAAAAAGGTCCAAGGGATACAGTAAATCTGAAGTGAAGCATCGGAATCTAAAACTGGACTAACAGGAGAGGTTCAAATCAAAGAAAGTTAGTGTGTCAGTCCTCTTGTACTTAAGTCGGCATTGTGCCATTTGTATTAAATTTGGATGCAATTTCTGTGTTTCATAGTCAATGAGAAGGTCCAAGGGATACAGTAAACCTGAAGTGAAGCATCGGAATCTAAAACTGGACTCAGAGCAGAGGTTCAAATCATAGAAACTTAGAGAAACAGTCCTCAAGTACTTAAGTCGTCATTGTGCCTTATAGTCAATAAGAAGGTCCAAGGGATACAGTAAATCTGAAGTGGAGCATCAGAATCTAAAACTGGACTGACTGGAGAGGTTCAAATCATAGAAAGTTAGTGTGTCAGTCCTCTTGTACTTAAGATGGCATTGTGCCTTTTGTATTAAATTCGGATGCAATTTCTGTTTTTCATCGTCAGTAAGAAGGTCCAGGGGATACAGCAAACCTGAAGTGAAGCATCGGAATCTAAAACTGGACTCACAGCAGATGTTCAAATCATAGAAAGTTAGTGTGTCAGTCCTCTTATACTTAAGTCGGCTTTGTGCCTTATCGTCAATAAGAAGGTAAAAGGGATACAGTAAATCTGAAGTGAAGTACCGGAATCTAAAACTGTACTCACAGCAGAGGTTCAAATCATAGAAAGTTAGTGTGTCAGTCCTCTTGTACTTAAGTCGGCATTGTGCCCTATCGTCTATGAGAAGGTCCAAGGGATACAGTAAACCTGAAGAGAAGCATCGGAATCTAAAACTGGACTCACAGCCGAGGTTCAAATCATAGAAAGTTATAGTGTCAGTCCTCTTGTACTTAAGGCGGCATTGTGCCTTTTCGTCAATAAGCAGGTCCAAGGGATACAGTAAACCTGAAGTGAAGCATCGGAATCTAAAACTGGACTCACAGCAGAGGTTCAAATCATAGAAAGTTAGTGTGTCAGTCCTCTTGTACTTAAGTCGGCATAGTGCCTTATTGTCAATAAGAATGTCCAAAGGATACAGTAAATCTGAAGTGAAGCATCGGAATCTAAAACTGGCCTCACAGCAGAGGTTCAAATTATAGAAAGTTAGAGTGTCAGTCCTCTTGTACTTAAGTCGGCATTGTGCCTTTTGTATTAAATTCGGATGCAATTTCTATGTTTCATCGTCAATATGAAGGTCCAAGGGATACAGTAAACCTGAAGTGGAGCATCGGAATCTAAAACTGGTCTCACAGCAGAGGTTCAAATCATCGAAAGTTAGAGTGTCAGTCCTCTTGTACTTAAGTCATCATTGTGCCTTATCGTCAATAAGAAGGTCCAAGGGATACAGGAAACCTGAAGTGAAGCATCGGAATCTAAAACTGGACTCACAGGAGAGGTTCAAATCATAGAAAGTTAGTGTATCAGTCCTCTTGTACTTAAGTCGGCATTGTGCCTTATCGTCAATAAGAAGGTCCAAGGGATACAGAAAACCTGAAGTGAAGGTTCGGAATCTAAAACTGGACTCTCTGGAGAGGTTCAAATCATAGAAAGTTAGAGTGTCAGTCCTCTTGTACTTAAGTCGGCATTGTGCCTTTTGGATTAAATTCAGGTGCAATTTCTGTGTTTCATCGTCAATAAGAAGGTCCAAGGGAAACAGTAATCCTGAAGTGAAGCATCGGAATCTAGAACTGGACTCACAGGAGAGGTTTAAATCATAGAAAGTTAGAGTGTCCGTCCTCTTGTACTTAAGTCGCCATTGTGCCTTTTGTATTAAATTCGGATGCAATTTCTGTGTTTCATCGCCAATAAGAAGGTCCAAAAGATACAGTTAACCAGAAGTGAAGCATCGGAATCTAAAACTGGACTCAAAGGAGAGGTTCAATTCATAGAAAGTTAGAGTGTCAGTCCACTTGTCCTTATGTCGGCATTGTGCCTTTTGTATTATATTCGGATGCAATTTCTGTGTTTCATCGTCAAAAAGAAGGTCCAAGGTATACAGTAAACCTGAAATGAAGCATCGGAATCTAAAGCTGGACTCACAGGAGAGGTTCAAATCAAAGAAAGTTAGAGTGAGAGTCCTCTTGTACTTAAGTCGGCATTGTGCCTTATCGACAATAAGATGGTCCAAGGGATACTGTAAACCTGAAGTGAAGCATCGGAATCTAAACCTGGACTAACAGGAGGGCTTCAAATCATAGAAAGTTAGTGTGTCACTCCTCCTGTACGTAAGTCGGCATTGTGCCTTATCGTCAATAAGAAGGTTCAAGGGATACAGTAAACCTGAAGTGAAGCATCGGAATCTAAAACGGGACTCACAGGAGAGGTTCTCATTATAGAAAGTTAGAGTGTCAGTCCTCTTGTACTTAAGTCGGCATTGTGCCTTATCGTCAATAAGATGGTCGTAGGGATACAGTACACCTGAAGTGAAGCATTGGAATCTAAAACTGGACTCACAGCAGTGGTCCAAATCATAGAAATTTTAGAGTGTCAGTCCTCTTGTACGTAGGTCGGCATTGTGCCTTTTGTATTAAATTCGGATGCAATTTCTGTGTTTCATCGTCAATACGAAGGTCCAAGGGAAACAGTAAACCTGAAGTGAAGCATCGGAATCTAAAACTGGACTCACAGGAGAGGTTCAAATCATAGAAATTTAGTGTCAGTCCTCTTGTACTGAAGTTAGCATTGTGTCTTTTGTATTAATTTCGGATGAAATTTCTGTGTTTCATCGTCAATAAGAAGGTCCAAGGGATACAGTAAACCTGAAGTGAAGCATCGGAATCTACAACTGGTCTCACAGGATAGGTTCAGATCATAGAAAGTTAGTGTGTCAGTCCTCTTGTACTTAAGTCGGCATTCTGCATTTTGTCTCAAATTCGAATGAAATTTCTGTGTTTCATCGTCAATAAGAAGGTCCAAAGGGTACAGTAAACCTGAAGTGAAGCATCGGAATTTAAAACTGGACTCACAGGAGAGGTTCAAATCATAGAATGTTAGTGTGTCAGTCCTCATGTACTTAAGTCGGTATTGTGCCTTTTGTAATAAATTCGGATGTAATTTCTGTGTTTCATCGTCAATAAGAAGGTCCAAGGTATAGAGTAAACCTGAAGTAAAGGATCGGAACTTAAAACTGGACTCACAGGAGAGGTTCAAATCATAGAAAGTTAGAGTGTCATTCCTCTTGTACTTAAGTCGGCATTGTGCCTTATCGTCAATAAAAAGGTCCAAGGGATACAGTAAACCTGAAGTGAAGGGCCAAGGGATACAGTTAACCTGAAGTGAAGCATCGGAATCTAAAACTGGACTCACAGCATAGGTTCAAATCATAGAAAGTTAGAGTGTCAGTCCTCTTGTACTTAAGTTGGCATTATGATTTTTTTATTAAATTCGGATGCAATTTCTGTGTTTCATCGTCTATAAGAGGGTCCAAGGGATACAGTAAACCTGAAGTGAAGCATCGGAATCTAAAACTGGACTCAGAGCAGAGGTTCAAATCATAGAAACTTAGAGAGTCAGTCCTCTTGTACTTAAGTCGTCATTGTGCCTTATCGTCAATAAGAAGGTCCAAGGGATACAGTAAATCTGAAGTGAAGCATCGGAATCTACAACTGGACTCACTGGAGAGGTTCAAATCATAGAAAGTTAGTGTGTCAGTCCTCTTGTACATAAGACGGCATTGTGCCTTTTGTATTAAATTCGGATGCAATTTCTGTGTTTCATCGTCAATAAGAAGGTCCAGGGGATACAGTAAACCTGAAGTGAAGCATCGGAATCTAAAACTGGACTCACAGCAGTGGTTGAAATCATAGAAAGTTAGAGTGTCAGTCCTCTTGTACTTAAGTCGGCATTGTGCCTTATCGTCAATAAGAAGGTCCAAGTGATACAGTAAACCTTAAGTGAAGCATCGGAATCTAAAACTGGACTCAATGGATAGGTTCAAATCATAGAAAGTTAGAGTGTCAGTCCCCTTGTACTTAAGTCGGCATTGTGCCTTTTGTATTAAATTTGGATGCAATTTCTGTGTTTCATCGTCAATAAGAATTTCCTAGGGATACAGTAAACCTGAAGTAAAGCATCGGAATCTAAAACTGGACTCACAGCAGAGGCTCAAATCATAGACAGTCAGAGTGTCAGTCCTCTTGTACTTAAGTCGGCATTGTGCCTTATCGTCAATAAAAAGGTCCAAGGGATACAGTAAATCTGAAGTGAAGCATCGGAATCTAAAACTGGACTAACAGGAGAGGTTCAAATCAAAGAAAGTTAGTGTGTCAGTCCTCTTGTACTTAAGTCAGCATTGTGCCATTTGTATTAAATTTGGATGCAATTTCTGTGTTTCATAGTCAATAAGAAGGTCCAAGGGATACAGTAAACCTGAAGTGAAGCTTCGGAATCTAAAACTGGACTCACAGCAGAGGTTCAAATCATAGAAAGTTAGTGTGTCAGTCCTCTTGTACTTAAGTCGGCATAGTGCCTTATTGTCAATAAGAAGGTCCAAGGGATACAGTAAATCTGAAGTGGAGCATCAGAATCTAAAACTGGCCTCACAGCAGAGGTTCAAATTATAGAAAGTTAGAGTGTCAGTCCTCATGTACTTAAGTCGGCATTGTGCCTTTTGTATTAAATTCGGATGCAATTTCTATGTTTCATCGTCAATATGAAGGTCCAAGGGATACAGTAAACCTGAAGTGGAGAATCGGAATCTAAAACTGGTCTCACAGCAGAGGTTCAAATCATCGAAAGTTAGAGTGTCAGTCCTCTTGTACTTAAGTCATCATTGTGCCTTATCGTCAATAAGAAGGTCCAAGGGATACAGGAAACCTGACGTGAAGCATCGGAATCTAAAACTGGACTCACAGGAGAGGTTCAAATCATAGAAAGTTAGTGTATCAGTCCTCTTGTACTTAAGTCGGCATTGTGCCTTATCGTCAATAAGAAGGTCCAAGGGATACAGAAAACCTGAAGTGAAGGTTCGGAATCTAAAACTGGACTCTCAGGAGAGGTTCAAATCATAGAAAGTTAGAGTGTCAGTCCTCTTGTACTTAAGTCGGCATTGTGCCTTTTGGATTAAATTCAGGTGCAATTTCTGTGTTTCATCGTCAATAAGAAGGTCCAAGGGAAACAGTAATCCTGAAGTGAAGCATCGGAATCTAAAACTGGACTCACAGGAGAGGTTTAAATCATAGAAAGTTAGAGTGTCCGTCCTCTTGTACTTAAGTCGCCATTGTGCCTTTTGCATTAAATTCGGATGCAATTTCTGTGTTTCATCGCCAATAAGAAGGTCCAAAGGATACAGTTAACCAGAAGTGAAGCATCGGAATCTAAAACTGGACTCAAAGGAGAGGCTCAATTCATAGAAAGTTAGAGTGTCAGTCCACTTGTCCTTATGTCGGCATTGTGCCTTTTGTATTATATTCGGATGCAATTTCTGTGTTTCATCTTCAATAAGAAGGACCAAGGGATACAGTAAACCTGAAGTGAAGCATCGGAATCTAAAACTGGACTCACAGGAGTGGTTCAAATCATAGAAAGTTAGAGTGTCAGTCCACTTGTACTTATGTCGGCATTGTGCCTTGTGTATTAAATTCGGATGCAATTTCTGTGTTTCATCGTCAAAAAGAAGGTCCAAGGTATACAGTAAACCTGAAATGAAGCATCGGAATCTAAAGCTGGACTCACAGGAGGGGTTCAAATCAAAGAAAGTTAGAGTGTCAGTCCTCTTGTACTTAAGTCGGCATTGCGCCTTTTGTATTAAATTCTGATGCAATTTCTGTGTTTCATCGTCAATAAGAAGGTCCAAGGGAAACATTAACCCTCAAGTGAAGCATCGGAATCTAAAACTGGACTCACAGGAGAGGTTCAAATCGTAGAAAGTTAGAGTGTGAGTCCTCTTGTACTTAAGTCGGCATTGTGCCTTATCGTCAATAAGATGGTCCAAGGGATACTGTAAACCTGAAGTGAAGCATCGGAATCTAAACCTGGACTCACAGGAGGGCTTCAAATCATAGAAAGTTAGTGTGTCACTCCTCTTGTACGTAAGACGGCATTGTGCCTTATCGTCAATAAGAAGGTTCAAGGGATACAGTAAACCTGAAGTGAAGCATCGGAATCTAAAACTGGACTCACAGGAGGCGTTCAAATCATAGGATGTCAGAGTGTCAGTCCTCTTGTACGTAGGTCGGCATTGTGCCTTTTGTATTAAATTCGGATGCAATTTCTGTGTTTCATCGTCAATACGAAGGTCCAAGGGAAACAGTAAACCTGAAGTGAAGCATCGGAATCTAAAACTGGACTCACAGGAGAGGTTCAAATCATAGAAATTTAGTGTCAGTCCTCTTGTACTGAAGTTAGCATTGTGTCTTTTGTATTAATTTCGGATGCAATTTCTGTGTTTCATCGTCAATAAGAAGGTCCAAGGGATACAGTAAACCTGAAGTGAAGCATCGGAATCTACAACTGGTCTCACAGGATAGGTTCAGATCATAGAAAGTTAGTGTGTCAGTCCTCTTGTACTTAAGTCGGCATTCTGCATTTTGTCTTAAATTCGAATGAAATTTCTGTGTTTCATCGTCAATAAGAAGGTCCAAAGTGTACAGTAAACCTGAAGTGAAGCATCGGAATTTAAAACTGGACTCACAGGAGAGGTTCAAATCATAGAATGTTAGTGTGTCAGTCCTCATGTACTTAAGTCGGTATTGTGCCTTTTGTATTAAATTCGGATGTAATTTCTGTGTTTCATCGTCAATAAGAAGGTCCAAGGTATAGAGTAAACCTGAAGTAAAGGATCGGAACTTAAAACTGGACTCACAGGAGAGGTTCAAATCATAGAAAGTTAGAGTGTCATTCCTCTTGTACTTAAGTCGGCATTGTGCCTTATCGTCAATGAAAAGGTCCAAGGGATACAGTAAACCTGAAGTGAAGGTCCAAGGGATACAGTTAACCTGAAGTGAAGCATCGGAATCTAAAACTGGACTCACAGCATAGGTTCAAATCATAGAAAGTTAGAGTGTCAGTCCTCTTGTACTTAAGTTGGCATTATGATTTTTTTATTAAATTCGGATGCAATTTCTGTGTTTCATCGTCTATAAGAAGGTCCAAGGGATACAGTAAACCTGAAGTGAAGCATCGGAATCTAAAACTGGACTCAGAGCAGAGGTTCAAATCATAGAAACTTAGAGAGTCAGTCCTCTTGTACTTAAGTCGTCATTGTGCCTTATCGTCAATAAGAAGGTCCAAGGGATACAGTAAATCTGAAGTGAAGCATCGGAATCTACAACTGGACTCACTGGAGAGGTTCAAATCATAGAAAGTTAGTGTGTCAGTCCTCTTGTACATAAGACGGCATTGTGCCTTTTGTATTAAATTCGGATGCAATTTCTGTGTTTCATCGTCAATAAGAAGGTCCAGGGGATACAGTAAACCTGAAGTGAAGCATCGGAATCTAAAGCTGGACTCACAGCAGAGGTTGAAATCATAGAAAGTTAGAGTGTCAGTCCTCTTGTACTTAAGTCGGCATTGTGCCTTATCGTCAATAAGAAGGTCCACGTGATACAGTAAACCTTAAGTGAAGCATCGGAATCTAAAACTGGACTCAATGGATAGGTTCAAATCATAGAAAGTTAGAGTGTCAGTCCCCTTGTACTTAAGTCGGCATTGTGCCTTTTGTATTAAATTTGGATGCAATTTCTGTGTTTCATCGTCAATAAGAAGGTCCTAGGGATACAGTAAACCTGAAGTAAAGCATCGGAATCTAAAACTGGACTCACAGCAGAGGCTCAAATCATAGACAGTCAGAGTGTCAGTCCTCTTGTACTTAAGTCGGCATTGTGCCTTATCGTCAATAAAAAGGTCCAAGGGATACAGTAAATCTGAAGTGAAGCATCGGAATCTAAAACTGGACTAACAGGAGAGGTTCAAATCAAAGAAAGTTAGTGTGTCAGTCCTCTTGTACTTAAGTCAGCATTGTGCCATTTGTATTAAATTTGGATGCAATTTCTGTGTTTCATAGTCAATAAGAAGGTCCAAGGGATACAGTAAACCTGAAGTGAAGCATCGGAATCTAAAACTGGACTCAGAGCAGAGGTTCAAATCATAGGAACTTAGAGAAACAGTCCTCAAGTACTTAAGTCGTCATTGTGCCTTATCGTCGATAAGAAGGTCCAAGGGATACAGTAAATCTGAAGTGGAGCATCAGAATCTAAAACTGGACTGACTGGAGAGGTTCAAATCATAGAAAGTTAGTGTGTCAGTCCTCTTGTACTTAAGATGGCATTGTGCCTTTTGTATTAAATTCGGATGCAATTTCTGTTTTTCATCGTCAGTAAGAAGGTCCAGGGGATACAGCAAACCTGAAGTGAAGCATCGGAAACTAAAACTGGACTCACAGCAGATGTTCAAATCATAGAAAGTTAGAGTGTCAGTCCTCTTATACTTAAGACGGCTTTGTGCCTTATCGTCAATAAGAAGGTAAAAGGGATACAGTAAATCTGAAGTGAAGCATCGGAATCTAAAACTGTACTCACAGCAGAGGTTCAAATCATAGAAAGTTAGTGTGTCAGTCCTCTTGTACTTAAGTCGGCATTGTGCCTTATCGTCTATGAGAAGGTCCAAGGGATACAGTAAACCTGAAGAGAAGCATCGGAATCTAAAACTGGACTCACAGCCGAGGTTCAAATCACAGAAAGTTATAGTGTCAGTCCTCTTGTACATAAGGCGGCATTGTGCCTTTTCGTCAATAAGCAGGTCCAAGGGATACAGTAAACCTGAAGTGAAGCATCGGAATCTAAAACTGGACTCACAGCAGAGGTTCAAATCATAGAAAGTTAGTGTGTCAGTCCTCTTGTACTTAAGTCGGCATAGTGCCTTATTGTCAATAAGAATGTCCAAGGGATACAGTAAATCTGAAGTGAAGCATCGGAATCTAAAACTGGCCTCACAGCAGAGGTTCAAATTGTAGAAAGTTAGAGTGTCAGTCCTCTTGTACTTAAGTCGGCATTTTGGCTTTTGAATTAAATTCGGATGCAATTTCTATGTTTCATCGTCAATATGAAGGTCCAAGGGATACAGTAAACCTGAAGTGGAGCATCGGAATCTAAATCTGGTCTCACAGCAGAGGTTCAAATCATCGAAAGTTAGAGTGTCAGTCCTCTTGTACTTAAGTCATCATTGTGCCTTATCGTCAATAAGGAGGTCCAAGGGATACAGAAAACCTGAAGTGAAGGTTCGGAATCTAAAACTGGACCCTCAGGAGAGGTTCAAATCATAGAAAGTTAGAGTGTCAGTCCTCTTGTACTTAAGTCGGCATTGTGCCTTTTGGATTAAATTCAGGTGCAATTTCTGTGTTTCATCGTCAATAAGAAGGTCCAAGGGAAACAGTAATCCTGAAGTGAAGCATCGGAATCTAAAACTGGACTCACAGGAGAGGTTTAAATCATAGAAAGTTAGAGTGTCCGTCCTCTTGTACTTAAGTCGCCATTGTGCCTTTTGTATTAAATTCGGATGCAATTTCTGTGTTTCATCGCCAATAAGAAGGTCCAAAGGATACAGTTAACCAGAAGTGAAGCATCGGAATCTAAAACTGGATTCAAAGGAGAGGTTCAATTCATAGAAAGTTAGAGTGTCAGTCCACTTGTCCTTATGTCGGCATTGTGCCTTTTGTATTATATTCGGATGCGATTTCTGTGTTTCATCTTCAATAAGAAGGACCAAGGGATACAGTAAACCTGAAGTGAAGCATCGGAATCTAAAACTGGACTCACAGGAGTGGTTTAAATCCTAGAAAGTTAGAGTGTCAGTCCACTTGTACTTATGTCGGCATTGTGCCTTGTGTATTAAATTCGGATGCAATTTCTGTGTTTCATCGTCAAAAAGAAGGTCCAAGGTATACAGTAAACCTGAAGTGAAGCATCGGAATCTAAAACTGGACTCACAGGAGAGGTTCAAATCATAGAAAGTTAGAGTGTCAGTCCTCTTGTACTTAAGTCGGCATTGTGCCCTTTGTATTAAATTCTGATGCAATTTCTGTGTTTCATCGTCAATAAGAAGGTCCAAGGGAAACATTAACCCTGAAGTGAAGCATCGGAATCTAAAACTGGACTCACAGGAGAGGTTCAAATCGTAGAAAGTTAGAGTGTGAGTCCTCTTGTACTTAAGTCGGCATTGTGCCTTATCGTCAATAAGATGGTCCAAGGGATACAGTAAACCTGAAGTGAAGCATCGGAATCTAAACCTGGACTCACAGGAGGGCTTCAAATCATAGAAAGTTAGTGTGTCACTCCTCTTGTACGTAAGTCGGCATTGTGCCTTATCGTCAATAAGAAGGTTCAAGGGATACAGTAAACCTGAAGTGAAGCATCGGAATCTAAAACGGGACTCACAGGAGAGGTTCTCATTATAGAAAGTTAGAGTGTCAGTCCTCTTGTACTTAAGTCGGCATTGTGCCGTATCGTCAATAAGATGGTCCTAGGGATACAGTACACCTGAAGTGAAGCATCGGAATCTAAAACTGGACTCACAGCAGTGGTCCAAATCATAGAAATTTTAGAGTGTCAGTCATCTTGTACTTAAGTCGGCATTGTGCCTTACCGTCAATAAAAAAGTCGAAGGGATACAGTAAACTTGAAGTGAAGGTCCAAGGTATACAGTAAACCTGAAGTGAAGCATCGGAATCTAAAACTGGACTCACAGCAGAGGTTCAAATCATAGGAAGTTAGAGTGTCAATCCTCTTGTACTTAAGTCTGCATTGTGCCTTATCGTCAATAAGAAGGTCCAAGGGATACAGTAAATATGAAGTGAAGCATCGGAATGTAAAACTGGACTCACAGGAGAGGATCAAATCATAGAAAGTTAATGTGTCAGTCGTCTTGTACTTAAGTCAGCATTGTGCCTTTTGTATTAAATTCGGATGCAATTTCTGTGTTTCATCGTCAATAAGAAGGTACAAGTGATACAATAAACCTGAAGTGAAGCATCAGAAACTAAAACTGGACTTATAGCAGAGGTTCAAATCATAGAAAGTTAGAGTGTCAGTCCTCTTGTACTTAAGTCGGCATTGTGCCTTATCGTCAATAAGAAGGTCCAAGGGATACAGTAAACCTTAAGTGAAGCATCGGAATCTAAAACTGCACTCAATGGATAGGTTCAAATCATAGAAAGTTAGAGTGTCAGTCCCCTTGTACTTAAGTCGGCATTGTGCCTTTTGTATTAAATTTGGATGCAATTTCTGTGTTTCATCGTCAATAAGAAGGTCCTAGGGATACAGTAAACCTGAAGTGAAGCATCGGAATCTAAAACTGGACTCACAGCAGAGGCTCAAATCATAGACAGTTAGAGTGTCAGTCCTCTTGTACTTAAGTCGGCATTGTGCCTTATCGTCAATAAAAAGGTCCAAGGGATACAATAAATCTGAAGTGAAGCATCGGAATCTAAAACTGGACTAACAGGAGAGGTTCAAATCAAAGAAAGTTAGTGTGTCAGTCCTCTTGTACTTAAGTCGGCATTGTGCCATTTGTATTAAATTTGGATGCAATTTCTGTGTTTCATAGTCAATAAGAAGGTCCAAGGGATTCTGTAAACCTGAAGTGAAACATCGGAATCTAAAACTGGACTCAGAGCAGAGGTTCAAATCATAGAAACTTAGAGAGTCAGTCCTCATGTACTTAAGTCGTCATTGTGCCTTATCGTCAATAAGAAGGTCCAAGGGATACAGTAAATCTGAAGTGGAGCATCAGAATCTAAAACTGGACTGACTGGAGAGGTTCAAACCATAGAAAGTTAGTGTGTCAGTCCTCTTGTACTTAAGATGGCATTGTGCCTTTTGTATTGAATTCGGATGCAATTTCTGTTTTTCATCGTCAGTAAGAAGGTCCAGGAGATACAGCAAACCTAAAGTGAAGCATCGGAATCTAAAACTGGCCTCACAGCAGATGTTCAAATCATAGAAAGTTAGAGTGTCAGTCCTCTTGTACTTAAGTCGGCGTTGTGCCTTTTGTATTAAATTCGGATGCAATTTCTATGTTTCATCGTCAATATGAAGGTCCAAGGGATACAGTAAACCTGAAGTGGAGCATCGGAATCTAAAACTGGTCTCACAGCACAGGATCAAATCATCGAAAGTTAGAGTGTCAGTCCTCTTGTACTTAAGTCATCATTGTGCCTTATCGTCAGTAAGAAGGTCCAAGGGATACAGGAAACCTGAAGTGAAGCATCGGAATCTAAAACTGGACTCACAGGAGAGGTTCAAATCATAGAAAGTTAGTGTATCAGTCCTCTTGTACTTAAGTCGGCATTGTTCCTTATCGTCAATAAGAAGGTCCAAGGGATTCAGAAAACCTGAAGTGAAGCATCGGAATCTATAACTGGACTCTCAGGAGAGGTTCAAATCATAGAAAGTTAGAGTGTCAGTCCTCTTGTACTTAAGTCGGCATTGTGCCTTTTGGATTAAATTCAGGTGCAATTTCTGTGTTTCATCGTCAATAAGAAGGTCCAAGGGAAACAGTAATCCTGAAGTGAAGCATCGGAATCTAAAACTGGACTCACAGGAGAGGTTCAAATCATAGAAAGTTAGAGTGTCCGTCCTCTTGTACTTAAGTCGCCATTGTGCCTATCGTATTACATTCGGATGCAATTTCTGTGTTTCATCGCCAATAAGAAGGTCCAAAGGATACAGATAACCAGAAGTGAAGCATCGGAATATAAAACTGGACTCAAAGGAGTGGTTCAAATCATAGAAAGTTAGAGTGTCAGTCCACTTGTACTTATGTCGGCATTGTGCCTTTTGTATTAAATTCGGATGCAATTTCTGTGTTTCATCGTCAATAAGAAGGACCAAGGGATACAGTAAACCTGAAGTGAAGCATCGGAATCTAAAACTGGACTCGCAGGAGTGGTTCAAATCATAGAAAGTTAGAGTGTCAGTCCACTTGTACTTATGTCGGCATTGTGCCTTTTGTATTAAATTCGGATGCAATTTCTGTGTTTCATCGTCAAAAAGAAGGTCCAAGGTATACAGTAAACCTGAAGTGAGGCATCGGAATCTAAAGCTGGACTCACAGGAAAGGTTCAAATCATAGAAAGTTAGAGTGTCAGTCCTCTTGTACTTAAGTCGGCATTGTGCCTTTTGTATTAAATTCTGATGCAATTCCTGTGTTTCATCGTCAATAAGAAGGTCCAAGGGAAACATTAACGCTGAAGTGAAGCATCGGCATCTAAAACTGGACTCACAGGAGAGGTTCAAATCGTAGAAAGTTAGAGTGTGAGTCCTCTTGTACTTAAGTCGGCATTGTGCCTTATCGTCAATAAGATGGCCCAAGGGATACAGTAAACCTGAAGTGAAGCATCGGAAATTTAAACCTGGACTCACAGGAGGGCTTCAAATCATAGAAAGTTAGTGTGTCACTCCTCTTGTACGTAAGTCGGCATTGTGCCTTATCGTCAATAAGAAGGTTCAAGGGATACAGTAAACCTGAAGTGAAGCATCGGAATCTAAAACGGGACTCACAGGAGAGGTTCTAATCATAGAAAGTTAGAGTGTCAGTTGTCTTGTACTTAAGTCGGCATTGTGCCTTATCGTCAATAAGATGGTCCTAGGGATACAGTAAACCTGAAGTGAAGCATCGGAATCTAAAACTGGACTCACAGCAGTGGTTCAAATCATAGAAATTTTAGAGTGTCAGTCCTCTTGTACTTAAGCGGCATTGTGCCTTACCGTCAATATAAAAGTCGAAGGGATACAGTAAACTTGAAGTGAAGGTCCAAGGGATACAGTAAACCTGAAGTGAAGCATCGGAATCTAAAACTGGACTCACAGCAGAGGTTCAAATCACAGAAACTTAGAGAGTCAGTCCTCTTGTACTTAAGTCGTCATTGTGCCTTACCGTCAATAAGAAGGTCCAAGGGATACAGTAAATCTGAAGTGAAGCATCGGAATCTACAACTGGACTCACTGGAGAGGTTCAAATCATAGAAAGTTAGTGTGTCAGTCCTCTTGTACATAAGACGGCATTGTGCCTTTTGTATTAAATTCGGATGCAATTTCTGTGTTTCATCGTAAAATAGAAGGTCCAGGGGATACAGTAAACCTGAAGTGAAGCATCGGAATCTAAAACTGGACTCAGAACAGACGTTCAAATCATAGAAAATTAGAGTGTCAATCCTCTTATACTTAAGTCTGCATCGTGCCTTATCGTCTATGAGAAGGTCCAAGGGATACAGTAAACCTGAAGTGAAGCATCGGAATCTAAAACTAGACTCACAGCAGAGGTTCAAATCATAGAAAGTTAGAGTGTCCGTCCTCTTGTACTTAAGTCGGCATTGTGCCTTATCGTAAATAAGAAGGTCCAAGGGATACAGTAAACCTGAAGTGAAGGATCGGAATCTAAAACTGGACTCACAGCAGAGGTTCAAATCATAGAAAGTTAGAGTGTGAGTCCTCTTGTTCTTAAGTCGGCATTGTGCCTTATCGTCAATAAGAAGGTCCTAGGGATACAGTTAGACCTGAAGTGAAGCATCGGAATCTAAAACTGGACGCACAGCAGAGGTTCAAATCATAGAAAGTTAGAGTGTCAGTCCTCTTGTACTTAAGTCTGCATTGTGCCTTATCGTCAATGAGAAGGTCCAAGGGATACAGTAAATATGAAGTGAAGCATCGGAATGTAAAACTGGACTCACAGGAGAGGATCAAATCATAGAAAGTTAATGTGTCAGTCGTCTTGTACTTAAGTCAGCATTGTGCCTTTTGTATTAAATTCGGATGCAATTTCTGTGTTTCATCGTCAATAAGAAGGTACAAGTGATACAGTAAATCTGAAGTGGAGCATCAGAATCTAAAACTGGACTGACTGGAGAGGTTCAAACCATAGAAAGTTAGTGTGTCAGTCCTCTTGTACTTAAGATGGCATTGTGCCTTTTGTATTGAATTCGGATGCAATTTCTGTTTTTCATCGTCAGTAAGAAGGTCCAGGAGATACAGCAAACCTAAAGTGAAGCATCGGAATCTAAAACTGGCCTCACAGCAGATGTTCAAATCATAGAAAGTTAGAGTGTCAGTCCTCTTGTACTTAAGTCGGCGTTGTGCCTTTTGTATTAAATTCGGATGCAATTTCTATGTTTCATCGTCAATATGAAGGTCCAAGGGATACAGTAAACCTGAAGTGGAGCATCGGAATCTAAAACTGGTCTCACAGCAGAGGTTCAAATCATCGAAAGTTAGAGTGTCAGTCCTCTTGTACTTAAGTCATCATTGTGCCTTATCGTCGGTAAGAAGGTCCAAGGGATACAGGAAACCTGAAGTGAAGCATCGGAATCTAAAACTGGACTCACAGGAGAGGTTCAAATCATATAAAGTTAGTGTATCAGTCCTCTTGTACTTAAGTCGGCATTGTTCCTTATCGTCAATAAGAAGGTCCAAGGGATACAGAAAACCTGAAGTGAAGCATCGGAATCTATAACTGGACTCTCAGGAGAGGTTCAAATCATAGAAAGTTAGAGTGTCAGTCCTCTTGTACTTAAGTCGGCATTGTGCCTTTTGGATGAAATTCAGGTGCAATTTCTGTGTTTCATCGTCAATAAGAAGGTCCAAGGGAAACAGTAAACCTGAAGTGAAGCATCGGAATCTAAAACTGGACTCGCAGGAGTTGTTCAAATCATAGAAAGTTAGAGTGTCAGTCCACTTGTACTTATGTCGGCATTGTGCCTTTTGTATTAAATTCGGATGCAATTTCTGTGTTTCATCGTCAAAAAGAAGGTCCAAGGTATACAGTAAACCTGAAGTGAAGCATCGGAATCTAAAGCTGGACTCACAGGAAAGGTTCAAATCATAGAAAGTTAGAGTGTCAGTCCTCTTGTACTTAAGTCGGCATTGTGCCTTTTGTATTAAATTCTGATGCAATTCCTGTGTTTCATCGTCAATAAGAAGGTCCAAGGGAAACATTAACGCTGAAGTGAAGCATCGGAATCTAAAACTGGACTCACAGGAGAGGTTCAAATCGTAGAAAGTTAGAGTGTGAGTCCTCTTGTACTTAAGTCGGCATTGTGCCTTATCGTCAATAAGATGGCCCAAGGGATACAGTAAACCTGAAGTGAAGCATCGGAATCTAAACCTGGACTCACAGGAGGGCTTCAAATCATTGAAAGTTAGTGTGTCACTCCTCTTGTACGTAAGTCGGCATTGTGCCTTATCGTCAATAAGAAGGTTCAAGGGATACAGTAAACCTGAAGTGAAGCATCGGAATCTAAAACGGGACTCACAGGAGAGGTTCTAATCATAGAAAGTTAGAGTGTCAGTTGTCTTGTACTTAAGTCGGCATTGTGCCTTATCGTCAATAAGATGGTCCTAGGGATACAGTAAACCTGAAGTGAAGCATCGGAATCTAAAACTGGACTCACAGCAGTGGTTCAAATCATAGAAATTTTAGAGTGTCAGTCCTCTTGTACTTAAGCGGCATTGTGCCTTACCGTCAATATAAAAGTCGAAGGGATACAGTAAACTTGAAGTGAAGGTCCAAGGGATACAGTAAACCTGAAGTGAAGCATCGGAATCTAAAACTGGACTCACAGCAGAGGTTCAAATCATAGAAACTTAGAGAGTCAGTCCTCTTGTACTTAAGTCGTCATTGTGCCTTACCGTCAATAAGAAGGTCCAAGGGATACAGTAAATCTGAAGTGAAGCATCGGAATCTACAACTGGACTCACTGGAGAGGTTCAAATCATAGAAAGTTAGTGTGTCAGTCCTCTTGTACATAAGACGGCATTGTGCCTTTTGTATTAAATTCGGATGCAATTTCTGTGTTTCATCGTAAAATAGAAGGTCCAGGGGATACAGTAAACCTGAAGTGAAGCATCGGAATCTAAAACTGGACTCAGAACAGACGTTCAAATCATAGAAAATTAGAGTGTCAGTCCTCTTGTACTTAAGTCGGCATTGTGCCTTTTGGATTAAATTCAGGTGCAATTTCTGTGTTTCATCGTCAATAAGAAGGTCCAAGGGAAACAGTAATCCTGAAGTGAAGCATCGGAATCTAAAACTGGACTCACAGGAGAGGTTCAAATCATAGAAAGTTAGAGTGTCCGTCCTCTTGTACTTAAGTCGCCATTGTGCCTATCGTATTACATTCGGATGCAATTTCTGTGTTTCATCGCCAATAACAAGGTCCAAAGGATACAGATAACCAGAAGTGAAGCATCGGAATATAAAACTGGACTCAAAGGAGTGGTTCAAATCATAGAAAGTTAGAGTGTCAGTCCTCTTGTACTTAAGTCGGCATTGTGCCTTTTGTATTAAATTCTGATGCAATTCCTGTGTTTCATCGTCAATAATAAGGTCCAAGGGAAACATTAACGCTGAAGTGAAGCATCGGAATCTAAAACTGGACTCACAGGAGAGGTTCAAATCGTAGAAAGTTAGAGTGTGAGTCCTCTTGTACTTAAGTCGGCATTGAGCTTTATCGTCAATAAGAAAGTCCAAGGGATACAGTAAACCTGAAGTGAAGCAACGGAATCTAAAACTGGACTCACAGGAGAGGTTCAAATCATAGAAAGTTAGTGTGTCAGTCCTTTTGTACTTAAGTCGGCATTGTGCCTTATCGTCAATAAGATGGTTCAAGGGATACAGTAAACCTGAAGTGAAGCAGCGGAATCTAATACTGGACTCACAGGAGGGGTTCAAATCATAGGATGTCAGAGTGTCAGTCCTCTTGTACTATTCGGCATTGTGCCTTTTGTATTAAATTCGGATCCAATTTTTGTGTTTCATCGTCAATACGAAGGTCCAAGGGAAACAGTAAACCTGAAGTGAAGCATCGGAATCTAAAACTGGACTCACAGCAGAGGTTCAAATCATAGAAAGTTAGAGTGTCAGTCCCCTTGTACTTAAGTCGGCATTGTGCCTTTTGTATTAAATTCGGATGCAATTTCTATGTTTCATCGTCAATATGAAGGTCCAAGGGATACAGTAAACCTGAAGTGGAGCATCGGAATCTAAAACTGGTCTCACAGCAGAGGTTCAAATCATCGAAAGTTAGAGTGTCAGTCCTCTTGTACTTAAGTCATCATTGTGAGTTATCGTCAATAAGAAGGTCCAAGGGATACAGGAAACCTGAAGTGATGCATCGGAATCTAAAACTGGACTCACAGGTGAGGTTCAAATCATAGAAAGTTAGTGTATCAGTCCTCTTGTACTTAAGTCGGCATTGTGCCTTATCGTCAATAAGAAGGTCCAAGGGATACAGAAAACCTGACGTGAAGCATCGGAATCTATAACTGGACTCTCAGGAGAGGTTCAAATCATAGAAAGTTAGAGTGTCAGTCCTCTTGTACTTAAGTCGGCATTGTGCCTTTTGGATTATATTCAGGTGCAATTTCTGTGTTTCATCGTCAATAAGAAGGTCCAAGGGAAACAGTAATCCTGAAGTGAAGCATCGGAATCTAAAACTGGACTCACAGGAGAGGTTCAAATCATAGAAAGTTAGAGTGTCCGTCCTCTTGTACTTAAGTCGCCATTGTGCCTATCGTATTACATTCGGATGCAATTTCTGTGTTTCATCGCCAATAAGAAGGTCCAAAGGATACAGATAACCAGAAGTGAAGCATCGGAATATAAAACTGGACTCAAAGGAGTGGTTCAAATCATAGAAAGTTAGAGTGTCAGTCCTCTTGTACTTAAGTCGGCATTGTGCCTTTTGTATTAAATTCTGATGCAATTCCTGGGTTTCATCGTCAATAAGAAGGTCCAAGGGAAACATTAACGCTGAAGTGAAGCATCGGAATCTAAAACTGGACTCACAGGAGAGGTTCAAATCGTAGAAAGTTAGAGTGTGAGTCCTCTTGTACTTAAGTCGGCATTGTGCCTTATCGTCAATAAGATGGCCCAAGGGATACAGTAAACCTGAAGTGAAGCATCGGAATCTAAACCTGGACTCACAGGAGGGCTTCAAATCATAGAAAGTTAGTGTGTCACTCCTCTTGTACGTAACTCGGCATTGTGCCTTATCGTCAATAAGAAGGTTCAAGGGATACAGTAAACCTGAAGTGAAGCATCGGAATCTAAAACGGGACTCACAGGAGAGGTTCTAATCATAGAAAGTTAGAGTGTCAGTTGTCTTGTACTTAAGTCGGCATTGTTCCTTATCGTCAATAAGATGGTCCTAGGGATACAGTAAACCTGAAGTGATGCATCGGAATCTAAAACTGGACTCACAGCAGTGGTTCAAATCATAGAAATTTTAGAGTGTCAGTCCTCTTGTACTTAAGCGGCATTGTGCCTTACCGTCAATATAAAAGTCGAAGGGATACAGTAAACTTGAAGTGAAGGTCCAAGGGATACAGTAAATATGAAGTGAAGCATCGGAATGTAAAACTGGACTCACAGGAGAGGATCAAATCATAGAAAGTTAATGTGTCAGTCGTCTTGTACTTAAGTCAGCATTGTGCCTTTTGTATTAAATTCGGATGCAATTTCTGTGTTTCATCGTCAATAAGAAGGTACAAGTGATACAGTAAATCTGAAGTGGAGCATCAGAATCTAAAACTGGACTGACTGGAGAGGTTCAAACCATAGAAAGTTAGTGTGTCAGTCCTCTTGTACTTAAGATGGCATTGTGCCTTTTGTATTGAATTCGGATGCAATTTCTGTTTTTCATCGTCAGTAAGAAGGTCCAGGAGATACAGCAAACCTAAAGTGAAGCATCGGAATCTAAAACTGGCCTCACAGCAGATGTTCAAATCATAGAAAGTTAGAGTGTCAGTCCTCTTGTACTTAAGTCGGCGTTGTGCCTTTTGTATTAAATTCGGATGCAATTTCTATGCTTCATCGTCAATATGAAGGTCCAAGGGATACAGTAGACCCGAAGTGGAGCATCGGAATCTAAAACTGGTCTCACAGCAGAGGTTCAAATCATCGAAAGTTAGAGTGTCAGTCCTCTTGTACTTAAGTCATCATTGTGCCTTATCGTCGGTAAGAAGGTCCAAGGGATACAGGAAACCTGAAGTGAAGCATCGGAATCTAAAACTGGACTCACAGGAGAGGTTCAAATCATATAAAGTTAGTGTATCAGTCCTCTTGTACTTAAGTCGGCATTGTTCCTTATCGTCAATAAGAAGGTCCAAGGGATACAGAAAACCTGAAGTGAAGCATCGGAATCTATAACTGGACTCTCAGGAGAGGTTCAAATCATAGAAAGTTAGAGTGTCAGTCCTCTTGTACTAAAGTCGGCATTGTGCCTTTTGGATTAAATTCAGGTGCAATTTCTGTGTTTCATCGTCAATAAGAAGGTCCAAGGGAAACAGTAAACCTGAAGTGAAGCATCGGAATCTAAAACTGGACTCGCAGGAGTGGTTCAAATCATAGAAAGTTAGAGTGTCAGTCCACTTGTACTTATGTCGGCATTGTGCCTTTTGTATTAAATTCGGATGCAATTTCTGTGTTTCATCGTCAAAAAGAAGGTCCAAGGTATACAGTAAACCTGAAGTGAAGCATCGGAATCTAAAGCTGGACTCACAGGAAAGGTTCAAATCATAGAAAGTTAGAGTGTCAGTCCTCTTGTACTTAAGTCGGCATTGTGCCTTTTGTATTAAATTCTGATGCAATTCCTGTGTTTCATCGTCAATAAGAAGGTCCAAGGGAAACATTAACGCTGAAGTGAAGCATCGGAATCTAAAACTGGACTCACAGGAGAGGTTCAAATCGTAGAAAGTTAGAGTGTGAGTCCTCTTGTACTTAAGTCGGCATTGTGCCTTATCGTCAATAAGATGGCCCAAGGGATACAGTAAACCTGAAGTGAAGCATCGGAATCTAAACCTGGACTCACAGGAGGGCTTCAAATCATAGAAAGTTAGTGTGTCACTCCTCTTGTACGTAAGTCGGCATTGTGCCTTATCGTCAATAAGAAGGTTCAAGGGATACAGTAAACCTGAAGTGAAGCATCGGAATCTAAAACGGGACTCACAGGAGAGGTTCTAATCATAGAAAGTTAGAGTGTCAGTTGTCTTGTACTTAAGTCGGCATTGTGCCTTATCGTCAATAAGATGGTCCTAGGGATACAGTAAACCTGAAGTGAAGCATCGGAATCTAAAACTGGACTCACAGCAGTGGTTCAAATCATAGAAATTTTAGAGTGTCAGTCCTCTTGTACTTAAGCGGCATTGTGCCTTACCGTCAATATAAAAGTCGAAGGGATACAGTAAACTTGAAGTGAAGGTCCAAGGGATACAGTAAACCTGAAGTGAAGCATCGGAATCTAAAACTGGACTCACAGCAGAGGTTCAAATCATAGAAACTTAGAGAGTCAGTCCTCTTGTACTTAAGTCGTCATTGTGCCTTACCGTCAATAAGAAGGTCCAAGGGATACAGTAAATCTGAAGTGAAGCATCGGAATCTACAACTGGACTCACTGGAGAGGTTCAAATCATAGAAAGTTAGTGTGTCAGTCCTCTTGTACATAAGACGGCATTGTGCCTTTTGTATTAAATTCGGATGCAATTTCTGTGTTTCATCGTAAAATAGAAGGTCCAGGGGATACAGTAAACCTGAAGTGAAGCATCGGAATCTAAAACTGGACTCAGAACAGACGTTCAAATCATAGAAAATTAGAGTGTCAGTCCTCTTGTACTTAAGTCGGCATTGTGCCTTTTGGATTAAATTCAGGTGCAATTTCTGTGTTTCATCGTCAATAAGAAGGTCCAAGGGAAACAGTAATCCTGAAGTGAAGGATCGGAATCTAAAACTGGACTCACAGGAGAGTTTCAAATCATAGAAAGTTAGAGTGTCCGTCCTCTTGTACTTAAGTCGCCATTGTACCTATCGTATTACATTCGGATGCAATTTCTGTGTTTCATCGCCAATAACAAGGTCCAAAGGATACAGATAACCAGAAGTGAAGCATCGGAATATAAAACTGGACTCAAAGGAGTGGTTCAAATCATAGAAAGTTAGAGTGTCAGTCCTCTTGTACTTAAGTCGGCATTGTGCCTTTTGTATTAAATTCTGATGCAATTCCTGTGTTTCATCGTCAATAATAAGGTCCAAGGGAAACATTAACGCTGAAGTGAAGCATCGGAATCTAAAACTGGACTCACAGGAGAGGTTCAAATCGTAGAAAGTTAGAGTGTGAGTCCTCTTGTACTTAAGTCGGCATTGAGCTTTATCGTCAATAAGAAAGTCCAAGGGATACAGTAAACCTGAAGTGAAGCAACGGAATCTAAAACTGGACTCACAGGAGAGGTTCAAATCATAGAAAGTTAGTGTGTCAGTCCTTTTGTACTTAAGTCGGCATTGTGCCTTATCGTCAATAAGATGGTTCAAGGGATACAGTAAACCTGAAGTGAAGCATCGGAATCTAATACTGGACTCACAGGAGGGGTTCAAATCATAGGATGTCAGAGTGTCAGTCCTCTTGTACTATTCGGCATTGTGCCTTTTGTATTAAATTCGGATCCAATTTTTGTGTTTCATCGTCAATACGAAGGTCCAAGGGAAACAGTAAACCTGAAGTGAAGCATCGGAATCTAAAACTGGACTCACAGCAGAGGTTCAAATCATAGAAAGTTAGAGTGTCAGTCCCCTTGTACTTAAGTCGGCATTGTGCCTTTTGTATTAAATTCGGATGCAATTTCTATGTTTCATCGTCAATATGAAGGTCCAAGGGATACAGTAAACCTGAAGTGGAGCATCGGAATCTAAAACTGGTCTCACAGCAGAGGTTCAAATCATCGAAAGTTAGAGTGTCAGTCCTCTTGTACTTAAGTCATCATTGTGCCTTATCGTCAATAAGAAGGTCCAAGGGATACAGGAAACCTGAAGTGATGCATCGGAATCTAAAACTGGACTCACAGGTGAGGTTCAAATCATAGAAAGTTAGTGTATCAGTCCTCTTGTACTTAAGTCGGCATTGTGCCTTATCGTCAATAAGAAGGTCCAAGGGATACAGAAAACCTGAAGTGAAGCATCGGAATCTAAAGCTGGACTCTCAGGAGAGGTTCAAATCATAGAAAGTTAGAGTGTCAGTCCTCTTGTATTTAAGTCGGCATTGTGCCTTTTGGATTAAATTCAGGTGCAATTTCTGTGTTTCACCGTCAATAGGAAGGTCCAAGGGAAACAGTAATCCTGAAGTGAAGCATCGGAATCTAAAACTGGACTCACAGGAGAGGTTCAAATCATAGAGAGTTAGAGTGTCCGTCCTCTTGTACTTAAGTCGCCATTGTGCCTTTTGTATTACATTCGGATGCAATTTCTGTGTTTCATCGCCAATAAGAAGGTCCAAAGGATATAGTTAACTAGAAGTGAGGCATCGCAATCTAAAACTGGACTCAAAGGAGTGGTTCAAATCACAGAAAGTTAGAGTGTCAGTCCACTTGTACTTATGTCGGCATTGTGCCTTTTGTATTAATTTCGAATGCAATTTCTGTGTTTCATCGTCAATAAGAAGGACCAAGGGATACAGTAAACCTGAAGTGAAGCATCGGAATCTAAAACGGGACTCACAGGAGAGGTTCTAATCATAGAAAGTTAGAGTGTCAGTCCTCTTGTACTTAAGTCGGCATTGTTCCTTATCGTCAATAAGAAGGTCCAAGGGATACAGAAAACCTGACGTGAAGCATCGGAATCTATAACTGGACTCTCAGGAGAGGTTCAAATCATAGAAAGTTAGAGTGTCAGTCCTCTTGTACTTAAGTCGGCATTGTGCCTTTTGGATTATATTCAGGTGCAATTTCTGTGTTTCATCGTCAATAAGAAGGTCCAAGGGAAACAGTAATCCTGAAGTGAAGCATCGGAATCTAAAACTGGACTCACAGGAGAGGTTCAAATCATAGAAAGTTAGAGTGTCCGTCCTCTTGTACTTAAGTCGCCATTGTGCCTATCGTATTACATTCGGATGCAATTTCTGTGTTTCATCGCCAATAAGAAGGTCCAAAGGATACAGATAACCAGAAGTGAAGCATCGGAATATAAAACTGGACTCAAAGGTGTGGTTCAAATCATAGAAAGTTAGAGTGTCAGTCCTCTTGTACTTAAGTCGGCATTGTGCCTTTTGTATTAAATTCTGATGCAATTCCTGGGTTTCATCGTCAATAAGAAGGTCCAAGGGAAACATTAACGCTGAAGTGAAGCATCGGAATCTAAAACTGGACTCACAGGAGAGGTTCAAATCGTAGAAAGTTAGAGTGTGAGTCCTCTTGTACTTAAGTCGGCATTGTGCCTTATCGTCAATAAGATGGCCCAAGGGATACAGTAAACCTGAAGTGAAGCATCGGAATCTAAACCTGGACTCACAGGAGGGCTTCAAATCATAGAAAGTTAGTGTGTCACTCCTCTTGTACGTAACTCGGCATTGTGCCTTATCGTCAATAAGAAGGTTCAAGGGATACAGTAAACCTGAAGTGAAGCATCGGAATCTAAAACGGGACTCACAGGAGAGGTTCTAATCATAGAAAGTTAGAGTGTCAGTTGTCTTGTACTTAAGTCGGCATTGTTCCTTATCGTCAATAAGATGGTCCTAGGGATACAGTAAACCTGAAGTGATGCATCGGAATCTAAAACTGGACTCACAGCAGTGGTTCAAATCATAGAAATTTTAGAGTGTCAGTCCTCTTGTACTTAAGCGGCATTGTGCCTTACCGTCAATATAAAAGTCGAAGGGATACAGTAAACTTGAAGTGAAGGTCCAAGGGATACAGTAAACCTGAAGTGAAGCATCGGAATATAAAACTGGACTCACAGCAGAGGTTCAAATCATAGAAAGTTAGAGTGTCAGTCCTCTTGTACTTAAGTCGGCATTGAGCTTTATCGTCAATAAGAAAGTCCAAGGGATACAGTAAACCTGAAGTGAAGCAACGGAATCTAAAACTGGACTCACAGGAGAGGTTCAAATCATAGAAAGTTAGTGTGTCAGTCCTTTTGTACTTAAGTCGGCATTGTGCCTTATCGTCAATAAGATGGTTCAAGGGATACAGTAAACCTGAAGTGAAGCATCGGAATCTAATACTGGACTCACAGGAAGGGTTCAAATCATAGGATGTCAGAGTGTCAGTCCTCTTGTACTATTCGGCATTGTGCCTTTTGTATTAAATTCGGATCCAATTTTTGTGTTTCATCGTCAATACGAAGGTCCAAGGGAAACAGTAAACCTGAAGTGAAGCATCGGAATCTAAAACTGGACTCACAGCAGAGGTTCAAATCATAGAAAGTTAGAGTGTCAGTCCTCTTGTACTTAAGTCGGCATTGTGCCTTTTGTATTAAATTCGGATGCAATTTCTATGTTTCATCGTCAATATGAAGGTCCAAGGGATACAGTAAACCTGAAGTGGAGCATCGGAATCTAAAACTGGTCTCACAGCAGAGGTTCAAATCATCGAAAGTTAGAGTGTCAGTCCTCTTGTACTTAAGTCATCATTGCGCCTTATCGTCAATAAGAAGGTCCAAGGGATACAGGAAACCTGAAGTGATGCATCGGAATCTAAAACTGGACTCACAGGTGAGGTTCAAATCATAGAAAGTTAGTGTATCAGTCCTCTTGTACTTAAGTCGGCATTGTGCCTTATCGTCAATATGAAGGTCCAAGGGATACAGTAAACCTGAAGTGGAGCATCGGAATCTAAAACTGGTCTCACAGCAGAGGTTCAAATCATCGAAAGTTAGAGTGTCAGTCCTCTTGTACTTAAGTCATCATTGTGCCTTATCGTCAGTAAGAAGGTCCAAGGGATACAGGAAACCTGAAGTGAAGCATCGGAATCTAAAACTGGACTCATAGGAGAGGTTCAAATCATAGAAAGTTAGTGTATCAGTCCTCTTGTACTTAAGTCGGCGTTGTTCCTTATCGTCAATAAGAAGGTCCAAGGGATACAGAAAACCTGAAGTGAAGCATCGGAATCTATAGCTGGACTCTCAGGAGAGGTTCAAATCATAGAAAGTTAGAGTGTCAGTCCTCTTGTACTTAAGTCGGCATTGTGCCTTTTGGATTAAATTCAGGTGCAATTTCTGTGTTTCATCGTCAATAAGAAGGTCCAAGGGAAACAGTAATCCTGAAGTGAAGCATCGGAATCTAAAACTGGACTCACAGGAGAGGTTCAAATCATAGAAAGTTAGAGTGTCCGTCCTCTTGTACTTAAGTCGCCATTGTGCCTATCGGATTACATTCGGATGCAATTTCTGTGTTTCATCGCCAATAAGAAGGTCCAAAGGATACAGATAACCAGAAGTGAAGCATCGGAATATAAAACTGGAGTCAAAGGAGTGGTTCAAATCATAGAAAGTTAGAGTGTCAGTCCTCTTGTACTTAAGTCGGCATTGTGCCTTTTGTATTAAATTCTGATGCAATTCCTGTGTTTCATCGTCAATAAGAAGGTCCAAGGGAAACATTAACGCTGAAGTGAAGCATCGGAATCTAAAACTGGACTCACGGGAGAGGTTCAAATCGTAGAAAGTTAGAGTGTGAGTCCTCTTGTAGTTAAGTCGGCATTGTGCCTTATCGTCAATAAGATGGCCCAAGGGATACAGTAAACCTGAAGTGAAGCATCGGAATCTAAACCTGGACTCACAGGAGGGCTTCAAATCATAGAAAGTTAGTGTGTCACTCCTCTTGTACGTAACTCGGCATTGTGCCTTATCGTCAATAAGAAGGTTCAAGGGATACAGTAAACCTGAAGTGAAGCATCGGAATCTAAAACGGGACTCACAGGAGAGGTTCTAATCATAGAAAGTTAGAGTGTCAGTTGTCTTGTACTTAAGTCGGCATTGTGCCTTATCGTCAATAAGATGGTCCTAGGGATACAGTAAACCTGAAGTGAAGCATCGGAATCTAAAACTGGACTCACAGCAGTGGTTCAAATCATAGAAATTTTAGAGTGTCAGTCCTCTTGTACTTAAGCGGCATTGTGCCTTACCGTCAATATAAAAGTCGAAGGGATACAGTAAACTTGAAGTGAAGGTCCAAGGGATACAGTAAACCTGAAGTGAAGCATCGGAATATAAAACTGGACTCACAGCAGAGGTTCAAATCATAGAAAGTTAGAGTGTCAGTCCTCTTGTACTTAAGTCGGCATTGAGCTTTATCGTCAATAAGAAAGTCCAAGGGGTACAGTAAACCTGAAGTGAAGCAACGGAATCTAAAACTGGACTCACAGGAGAGGTTCAAATCATAGAAAGTTAGTGTGTCAGTCCTTTTGTACTTAAGTCGGCATTGTGCCTTATCGTCAATAAGATGGTTCAAGGGATACAGTAAACCTGAAGTGAAGCATCGGAATCTAATACTGGACTCACAGGAGGGGTTCAAATCATAGGATGTCAGAGTGTCAGTCCTCTTGTACTATTCGGCATTGTGCCTTTTGTATTAAATTCGGAT
The DNA here is from genome assembly GCF_021461395.2 of Schistocerca americana. Classification (NCBI taxonomy): domain Eukaryota; kingdom Metazoa; phylum Arthropoda; class Insecta; order Orthoptera; family Acrididae; genus Schistocerca; species Schistocerca americana. Next base: position 545,920,572 of record NC_060124.1, on the reverse strand, counting down.
CCAATTTTTGTGTTTCATCGTCAATACGAAGGTCCAAGGGAAACAGTAAACCTGAAGTGAAGCATCGGAATCTAAAACTGGACTCACAGCAGAGGTTCAAATCATAGAAAGTTAGAGTGTCAGTCCTCTTGTACTTAAGTCGGCATTGTGCCTTTTGTATTAAATTCGGATGCAATTTCTATGTTTCATCGTCAATATGAAGGTCCAAGGGATACAGTAAACCTGAAGTGGAGCATCGGAATCTAAAACTGGTCTCACAGCAGAGGTTCAAATCATCGAAAGTTAGAGTGTCAGTCCTCTTGTACTTAAGTCATCATTGTGCCTTATCGTCAATAAGAAGGTCCAAGGGATACAGGAAACCTGAAGTGATGCATCGGAATCTAAAACTGGACTCACAGGTGAGGTTCAAATCATAGAAAGTTAGTGTATCAGTCCTCTTGTACTTAAGTCGGCATTGTGCCTTATCGTCAATAAGAAGGTCCAAGGGATACAGAAAACCTGAAGTGAAGCATCGGAATCTAAAGCTGGACTCTCAGGAGAGGTTCAAATCATAGAAAGTTAGAGTGTCAGTCCTCTTGTATTTAAGTCGGCATTGTGCCTTTTGGATTAAATTCAGGTGCAATTTCTGTGTTTCATCGTCAATAGGAAGGTCCAAGGGAAACAGTAATCCTGAAGTGAAACATCGGAATCTAAAACTGGACTCACAGGAGAGGTTCAAATCATAGAGAGTTAGAGTGTCCGTCCTCTTGTACTTAAGTCGCCATTGTGCCTTTTGTATTACATTCGGATGCAATTTCTGTGTTTCATCGCCAATAAGAAGGTCCAAAGTATATAGTTAACTAGAAGTGAGGCATCGCAATCTAAAACTGGACTCAAAGGAGTGGTTCAAATCACAGAAAGTTAGAGTGTCAGTCCACTTGTACTTATGTCGGCATTGTGCCTTTTGTATTAATTTGGAATGCAATTTCTGTGTTTCATCGTCAATAAGAAGGACCAAGGGATACAGTAAACCTGAAGTGAAGCATCGGAATCTAAAACGGGACTCACAGGAGAGGTTCTAATCATAGAAAGTTAGAGTGTCAGTCCTCTTGTACTTAAGTCGGCATTGTGCCTTATCGTCAATAAGATGGTCCTAGGGATACAGTAAACCTGAAGTGAAGCATCGGAATCTAAAACTGGACTCACAGCAGTGGTTCAAATCATAGAAATTTTTGAGTGTCAGTCCTCTTGTACCTAAGTCGGCATTGTGCCTTACCGTCAATAAAAAAGTCGAAGGGATACAGTAAACTTGAAGTGAAGGTCCAAGGGATACAGTAAACCTGAAGTGAAGCATCGGAATCTAAAACTGGACTCACAGCAGAGGTTCAATTCATAGAAAGTTAGAGTGTCAGTCCTCTTGTACTTAAGTCGGCATTGTGCCTTATCGTCAATAAGAAGGTCCAAGGGATACAGTTAAACCTGAAGTGTAGCATCGGAATCTAAAACTGGACGCACAGCAGAGGTTCAAATCATAGAAAGTTAGAGTGTCAGTCCTCTTGTACTTAAGTCGGCATTGTGCCTTATCGTCAATAAGCAGGTCCAAGGGATACAGTAAACATGAAGTGAAGCATCGGAATGTAAAACTGGACTCACAGGAGAGGATCAAATCATAGAAAGTTAGTGTGTCAGTCGTCTTGTACGTAAGTCAGCATTGTGCCTTTTGTATTAAATTCGGATGCAATTTCTGTGTTTCATCGTCAATAAGAAGGTACAAGTGATACAATAAACCTGAAGTGAAGCATCGGAATCTAAAACTGGACTTATAGCAGAGGTTCAATTCATAGAAAGTTAGAGTGTCAGTCCTCTTGTACTTAAGTCGGCATTGTGCCTTATCGTCAATGAGAAGGTCCAAGGGATACAGTAAACCTTAAGTGAAGCATCGGAATCTAAAACTGGACTCAATGGATAGGTTCAAATCATAGAATGTTAGAGTGTCAGTCCCCTTGTACTTAAGTCGGCATTGTGCCTTTTGTATTAAATTTGGATGCAATTTCTCTGTTTCATCGTCAATAAGAAGGTCCTAGGGATACAGTAAACCTGAAGTGAAGCATCGGAATGTAAAACTGGACTCACAGGAGAGGATCAAATCATAGAAAGTTAGTGTGTGAGTCGTCTTGTACTTAAGTCAGCATTGTGCCTTTTGTATTAAATTCGGATGCAATTTCTGTGTTTCATCGTCAATAAGAAGGTACAAGTGATACAATAAACCTGAAGTGAAGCATCGGAATCTAAAACTGGACATATAGCAGAGGTTCAAATCATAGAAAGTTAGAGTGTCAGTCCTCTTGTACTTAAGTCGGCATTGTGCCTTATCGTCAATAAAAAGGTCCAAGGGATACAGTAAATCTGAAGTGAAGCATCGGAATCTAAAACTGGACTTACAGGAGAGGTTCAAATCAAAGAAAGTTAGTGTGTCAGTCCTCTTGTACTTAAGTCGGCATTGTGTCATTTGTATTAAATTTGGATGCAATTTCTGTGTTTCATAGTCAATAAGAAGGTCCAAGGGATACAGTAAACCTGAAGTGAAACATCGGAATCTAAAACTGGACTCAGAGCAGAGGTTCAAATCATAGAAACTTAGAGAGTCAGTCCTCATGTACTTAAGTCGTCATTGTGCCTTATCGTCAATAAGAAGGTCCAAGGGATACAGTAAATCTGAAGTGGAGCATCAGAATCTAAAACTGGACTGACTGGGAGGTTCAAATCATAGAAAGTTAGTGTGTCAGTCCTCTTGTACTTAAGATGGCATTGTGCCTTTTGTATTAAATTCGGATGCAATTTCTGTTTTTCATCGTCAGTAAGAAGGTCCAGGAGATACAGCAAACCTGAAGTGAAGCATCGGAATCTAAAACTGGACTCACAGCAGATGTTCAAATCATAGAAAGTTAGAGTGTCAGTCCTCTTATACTTAAGTCGGCTTTGTGGCTTATCGTCAATAAGAAGGTGAAAGGGATACAGTAAATCTGAAGTGAAGCATCGGAATCTAAAACTGTACTCAAAGCAGAGGTTCAAATCATAGTAAGTTAGTGTGTCAGTCCTCTTGTACTTAAGTCGGCATTGTGAATTATCATCTATGAGAAGGTCCAAGGGATACAGTAAACCTGAAGAGAAGCATCGCAATCTAAAACTGGACTCACAGCCGAGGTTCAAATCATAGAAAGTTATAGTGTCAGTCCTCTTGTACTTAAGTCGGCATTGTGCCTTTTCGTCAATAAGCAGGTCCAAGGGATACAGTAAACCTGAAGTGAAGCATCGGAATCTAATACTGGACTCACAGCAGAGGTTCAAATCATAGAAAGTTAGTGTGTCAGTCCTCTTGTACTTAAGTCGGCATAGTGCCTTATTGTCAATAAGAATGTCCAAGGGATACAGTAAATCTGAAGTGAAGCATCGGTATCTAGAACTGGCCTCACAGCAGAGGTTCAAATCATAGAAAGTTAGAGTGTCAGTCCTCTTGTACTTAAGTCGGCATTGTGCCTTTTGTATTAAATTCGGATGCAATTTCTATGTTTCATCGTCAATATGAAGGTCCAAGGGATACATTAAACCTGAAGTGGAGCATCGGAATCTAAAACTGGTCTCACAGCAGTGGTTCAAATCATCGAAAGTTAGAGTGTCAGTCCTCTTGTACTTAAGTCGGCATTGTGCCTTTTGGATTAAATTCAGGTGCAATATCTGTGTTTCATCGTCAATAAGAAGGTCCAAGGGAAACAGTATTCCAGAAGTGAAGCATCGGAATCTGAAACTGGACTCACAGGAGAGGTTCAAATCATAGAAAGTTAGAGTGTCCGTCCTCTTGTACTTAAGTCGCCATTGTGCCTTTTTTATTACATTCGGATGCAATTTCTGTGTTTCATCGCCAATAAGAAGGTCCAAAGGATACAGTTAACCAGAAGTGAAGCATCGGAATCTAAAACTGGACTCAAAGGGGTGGTTCAAATCATAGAAAGTTAGAGTGTCAGTCCACTTGTACTTATGTCGGCATTGTGCCTTTTGTATTAATTTCGGATGCAATTTCTGTGTTTCATCGTCAATAAGGACCAAGGGATACAGTAAACCTGAAGTGAAGCATCGGAATCTAAAACTGGACTCACAGGAGTGGTTCAAATCATAGAAAGTTAGAGTGTCAGTCCACTTGTACTTATGTCGGTATTGTGCCTTTTGTATTAAATTCGGATGCAATATCTGTGTTTCATCGTCAAAAAGAAGGTCCAAGGTATACAGTAAACCTGAAGTGAAGCATCGGAATCTAAAGCTGGACTCACAGGAGAGGTTCAAATCATAGAAAGTTAGAGTGTCAGTCCTCTTGTACTTAAGTCGGCATTGTGCCTTTTGTAATAAATTCTGATGCAATTTCTGTGTTTCATCGTCAATAAGAAGGTCCAAGGGAAACATTAGCCCTGAAGTGAAGCATCGGAATCTACAACTGGACTCACAGGAGAGGTTCAAATCGTAGAAAGTTAGATTGTGAGTCCTCTTGTACTTAAGTCGGCATTGTGCCTTATCGTCAATAAGATGGTCCAAGGGATACAGTAAACCTGAAGTGATGCATCGGAATCTAAACCTGGACTCACAGGAGGGGTTCAAATCATAGAAAGTTAGTGTGTCAGTCCTCTTGTACTTAAGTCGGCATTGTGCCTTATCGTCAATAAGATGGTCCAAGGGATACAGTAAACCTGAAGTGAAGCATCGGAATCTAAAACTGGACTCACAGGTGGGGTTCAAATCATAGGATGTCAGAGTGTCAGTCCTCTTGTACTTAAGTCGGCATTGTGCCTTTTGTATTAAATTCGGATGCAATCTCTGTGTTTCATCGCCAATAAGAAGGTCCAAGGGATACAGTTAACCTAAAGTGAAGCATCGGAATCTAAAACTGGACTCACAGGAAAGGTTCAAATCATAGAAAGTTAGAGTGTCAGTCCTCTTGTACATATGTCGGCATTGTGCCTTTTGTATTCAATTCGGATGCAATTTCTGTGTTTCATCGTCAATAAGATGGTGCAAGGTATACAGTAAACCAGATGTGAAGCATCGGAATCTTTAACTGGACTCACAGGAGGGGTTCAAATCACAGAAAGTTAGAGTGTTAGTCCTCTTGTACTTAAGTCAGCATTGTGCCCTTTGTATTACATTCGGATGCAATTTCTGTGTTTCATCGCCAATAAGACGGTCCAAGGTAAACAGTAAACCTGAAGTAAAGCATCGGAATCTAAAACTGGACTCACAGGAGAGGTTCAAATCATAGAAATTTAGTGTCAGTCCTCTTGTACTGAAGTTAGCATTGTGTCTTTTGTATTAATTTCGGATGCAATTTCTGTGTTTCATCGTCAATAAGAAGGTCCAAGGGATACAGTAAACCTGAAGTGAAGCATCGGAATCTACAACTGGTCTCACCGGAGAGGTTCAAATCATAGAAAGTTAGTGTGTCAGTCCTCTTGTACTTAAGTCGGCATTCTACATTTTGTCTTAAATTCGAATGAAGTTTCTGTGTTTCATCGTCAATAAGAGGGTCCAAGGGATAGAGTAAACCTGAAGTGAAGCATCGGAATTTAAAACTGGACTCACAGGAGAGGTTCAAATCACAGAAAATTAGTGTGTCAGTCCTCTTGTACTTAAGTCGGCATTGTGCCTTATCGTCAATAAAAAGGTCCAAGGGATACAGTAAACCTGAAGTGAAGGTCCAAGGGATACAGTAAACCTGAAGTGAAGCATTGGAATCTAAAACTGGACTCACAGCATAGGTTCAAATCATAGAAAGTTAGAGGGTCCGTCCTCTGGTACTTAAGTTGGCATTGTGATTTTTGTAATAAATTCGGTTGCAATTTCTGTGTTTCATTGTCAATAAGAAGGTCTAAAGCATACAGTAAACCTGAAGTGAAGCATCGGAATCTAAAACTGGACTCACAGGAGAGGTTCAAATCATAGAAAGTTAGTGTGTCAGTCCTCTTGTACTTAAGTCGGCATTGTGCCTTTTGTATAAAATTCGGATGCAATTTCTTTGTTTCATCGTCAATAAGAAGGTCCAAGGGAAACAGTAAACCTGAAGTGAAGCATCGGAAACTAAAACTGGACTCACAGGAGAGGTTCAAATCTCAGAAAAATAGTGTGTCAGTCCTCTTGTACTTAAGTCGGCATTGTGCCTTTTGTATTAAATTCGGATGCAATTTCTATGTTTCATCGTCAATATGAAGGTCCAAGGGATACAGTAAACCTGAAGTGGAGCATCGGAATCTAAAACTGGACTCACAGGAGAGGTTCAAATCATAGAAAGTTAGAGTGTCAGTCCTCTTATACTTAAGTCGGCTTTGTGGCTTATCGTCAATAAGAAGGTGAAAGGGATACAGTAAATCTGAAGTGAAGCATCGGAATCTAAAACTGTACTCAAAGCAGAGGTTCAAATCATAGTAAGTTAGTGTGTCAGTCCTCTTGTACTTAAGTCGGCATTGTGCCTTATCGTCTATGAGAAGGTCCAAGGGATACAGTAAACCTGAAGAGAAGCATCGCAATCTAAAACTGGACTCACAGCCGAGGTTCAAATCATAGAAAGTTATAGTGTCAGTCCTCTTGTACTTAAGTCGGCATTGTGCCTTTTCGTCAATAAGCAGGTCCAAGGGATACAGTAAACCTGAAGTGAAGCATCGGAATCTAATACTGGACTCACAGCAGAGGTTCAAATCATAGAAAGTTAGTGTGTCAGTCCTCTTGTACTTAAGTCGGCATAGTGCCTTATTGTCAATAAGAATGTCCAAGGGATACAGTAAATCTGAAGTGAAGCATCGGTATCTAAAACTGGCCTCACAGCAGAGGTTCAAATCATAGAAAGTTAGAGTGTCAGTCCTCTTGTACTTAAGTCGGCATTGTGCCTTTTGTATTAAATTCGGATGCAATTTCTATGTTTCATCGTCAATATGAAGGTCCAAGGGATACATTAAACCTGAAGTGGAGCATCGGAATCTAAAACTGGTCTCACAGCAGTGGTTCAAATCATCGAAAGTTAGAGTGTCAGTCCTCTTGTACTTAAGTCGGCATTGTGCCTTTTGGATTAAATTCAGGTGCAATATCTGTGTTTCATCGTCAATAAGAAGGTCCAAGGGAAACAGTAATCCAGAAGTGAAGCATCGGAATCTGAAACTGGACTCACAGGAGAGGTTCAAATCATAGAAAGTTAGAGTGTCCGTCCTCTTGTACTTAAGTCGCCATTGTGCCTTTTTTATTACATTCGGATGCAATTTCTGTGTTTCATCGCCAATAAGAAGGTCCAAAGGATACAGTTAACCAGAAGTGAAGCATCGGAATCTAAAACTGGACTCAAAGGAGTGGTTCAAATCATAGAAAGTTAGAGTGTCAGTCCACTTGTACTTATGTCGGCATTGGGCCTTTTGTATTAATTTCGGATGCAATTTCTGTGTTTCATCGTCAATAAGGACCAAGGGATACAGTAAACCTGAAGTGAAGAATCGGAATCAAAAACTGGACTCACAGGAGTGGTTCAAATCGTAGAAAGTTAGAGTGTCAGTCCACTTGTACTTATGTCGGTATTGTGCCTTTTGTATTAAATTCGGATGCAATTTCTGTGTTTCATCGTCAATAAGAAGGTCCAAGGGAAACATTAGCCCTGAAGTGAAGCATCGGAATCTACAACTGGACTCACAGGAGAGGTTCAAATCGTAGAAAGTTAGATTGTGAGTCCTCTTGTACTTAAGTCGGCATTGTGCCTTATCGTCAATAAGATGGTCCAAGGGATACAGTAAACCTGAAGTGATGCATCGGAATCTAAACCTGGACTCACAGGAGGGGTTCAAATCATAGAATGTTAGTGTGTCAGTCCTCTTGTACTTAAGTCGGCATTGTGCCTTATCGTCAATAAGATGGTCCAAGGGATACAGTAAACCTGAAGTGAAGCATCGGAATCTAAAACTGGACTCACAGGTGGGGTTCAAATCATAGGATGTCAGAGTGTCAGTCCTCTTGTACTTAAGTCGGCATTGTGCCTTTTGTATTAAATTCGGATGCAATTTCTGTGTTTCATCGCCAATAAGAAGGTCCAAGGGATACAGTTAACCTAAAGTGAAGCATCGGAATCTAAAACTGGACTCACAGGAAAGGTTCAAATCATAGAAAGTTAGAGTGTCAGTCCTCTTGTACATATGTCGGCATTGTGCCTTTTGTATTCAATTCGGATGCAATTTCTGTGTTTCATCGTCAATAAGATGGTCCAAGGTATACAGTAAACCAGATGTGAAGCATCGGAATCTTTAACTGGACTCACAGGAGGGGTTCAAGTCATAGAAAGTTAGAGTGTTAGTCCTCTTGTACTTAAGTCAGCATTGTGCCCTTTGTATCACATTCGGATGCAATTTCTGTGTTTCATCGCCAATAAGACGGTCCAAGGTAAACAGTAAACCTGAAGTAAAGCATCGGAATCTAAAACTGGACTCACAGGAGAGGTTCAAATCATAGAAATTTAGTGTCAGTCCTCTTGTACTGAAGTTAGCATTGTGTCTTTTGTATTAATTTCGGATGCAATTTCTGTGTTTCATCGTCAATAAGAAAGTCCAAGGGATACAGTAAACCTGAAGTGAAGCATCGGAATCTACAACTGGTCTCACCGGAGAGGTTCAAATCATAGAAAGTTAGTGTGTCAGTCCTCTTGTACTTAAGTCGGCATTCTACATTTTGTCTTAAATTCGAATGAAATTTCTGTGTTTCATCGTCAATAAGAGGGTCCAAGGGATAGAGTAAACCTGAAGTGAAGCATCGGAATTTAAAACTGGACTCACAGGAGAGGTTCAAATCACAGAAAATTAGTGTGTCAGTCCTCTTGTACTTAAGTCGGCATTGTGCCTTATCGTCAATAAAAAGGTCCAAGGGATACAGTAAACCTGAAGTGAAGGTCCAAGGGATACAGTAAACCTGAAGTGAAGCATTGGAATCTAAAACTGGACTCACAGCATAGGTTCAAATCATAGAAAGTTAGAGTGTCCGTCCTCTGGTACTTAAGTTGGCATTGTGATTTTTGTAATAAATTCGGTTGCAATTTCTGTGTTTCATTGTCAATAAGAAGGTCCAAAGCATACAGTAAACCTGAAGTGAAGCATCGGAATCTTAAACTGGACTCACAGGAGATGTTCAAATCATAGAAAGTTAGAGTGTCCATCCTCTTGTACTTAAGTCGCCATTGTGCCTTTTGCATTAAATTCGGATGCAATTTCTGTGTTTCATCGCCAATAAGAAGGTCCAAACGATACAGTTAACCAGAAGTGAAGCATCGGAATCTAAAACTGGACTCAAAGGAGTGGTTCAAATCATACAAAGTTAGAGTGTCAGTCCACTTGTACTTATGTCGGCATTTTGCCTTTTGTATTAAATTCGGATGCAATTTCTGTGTTTCATCGTCAATAAGATGGACCAAGGGATACAGTAAACCTGAAGTGAAGCATCGGAATCTAAAACTGGACTCACAGGAGTGGTTCAAATCATAGAAAGTCAGAGTGTCAGTCCACTTGTACTTATAACGGCATTGTGCCTTTTGTATTAAATTCGGATGCAATTTCTGTGTTTCATCGCCAATTAGAAGGTCCAAGGTAAACAGTAAACCTGAAGTGAAGCATCGGAATCTAAAACTGGACTCACAGGAGAGGTTCAAATCATAGAAAGTTAGAGTCAGTCCTCTTGTACTTGAGTTAGCATTGTGCCATTTGTATTAAGTTCCGATGCAATTTCTGTGTTTCACCGTCAATAAGAAGGTCCAAGGTATAGAGTAAACCTGAAGTAAAGGATCGGAACTTAAAACTGGACTCACAGGAGAGGTTCAAATCATAGAAAGTTAGAGTGTCAGTCCTCTTGTACTTATGTCGCCATTGTGCCTTTTGTACAAAAATTCGGATGCAATTTCTTTGTTTCATCGTCAATAAGAAGGTCCAAGGGATACAGTAAGCCTGAAGTGAAGCATCGGAAACTAAAACTGGACTCACAGGAGAGGTTCAAATCATAGAAAATTAGTGTGTCAGTCCTCTTGTACTTAAGTCGCCATTGTGCCTTTTGTATTAAATTCGGATGCAATTTCTGTGTTTCATCGTCTATAAGAAGGTCCAAGGGATACAGTAAACCTGAAGTGAAGCATCGGAATCTAAAACTGGACTCACAGGAGAGCTTCAAATCATAGAATGTTAGTGTGTCAGTCCTCTTGTACTTAAGTCGGCATTGTGCCTTTTGTATTAAATTCGGATGCAATTTCTGTGTTTCATCGTCAATAAGAAGGTCCAAGGGATACAGTAGACCTGAAGTGAAGCATCGGAATCCAAAACTGGACTCACAGGAGAGGTTCAAATCATAGAAAATTAGTGTGTCAGTCCTCTTGTTCTTAAGTCGGCATTGTGCCTTTTGTATTAAACTCGGATGCAATTTCTGTGTTTCATCGTCAATAAGAAGGTCCAAGGGATACAGTAAACCTGAAGTGAAGCATCGGAATCTAAAACTGGACTCACAGGAGAGGTTCAAATCATAGAATGTTAGTGTGTCAGTCCTCTTGTACTTAAGTCGGCATTGTGCCTTTTGTATTAAATTCGGATGCAATTTCTGTGTTTCATCGTCAATAAGAAGGTCCAAGGGAAACAGTAAACCTGAAGTGAAACATCGGAACCGAAAACTGGACTCACAGGAGAGGTTCAAATCATAGAAAGTTAGAGTGTCAGTCCTCTTGTACTTAAGTCGGCATTATGCCTTTTGTATTAAATTCGGATGCAATTTCTGTGTTTCATCGTCAATATGAAGGTCCAAGGGAAACAGTAAACCTGAAGTGAAGCATCGGAATCTAAAACTGGATTGACAGGAGAGGTTTAAATCATAGAATGTTAGTGTATCAGTCCTCTGGTTCTTAAGTCGGCATTGTGCCTTTTGCATTAAATTCGGATGCAATTTCTGTGTCTCATCGTCAATATGAAGGTCCAAGGGATACAGTAAACCTGAAGTGAAGCATCGGAATCTAAAACTGGACTCACAGGAGAGGTTCAAATCATAGAAAGTTAGTGTGTTAGTCCTCTTTTACTTAAGTCGGCATTGTGCCTTTTGTATTAATTTCGGATGCAATTACTGTGTTTCATCGTCAATAAGAAGGTCCAAGGGAAACAGTTAACCTGAAGTGAAGCATCGGAATCTAAAACTGGACTCACAGGAGAGGTTCAAATCACGGAAGGTTAGTGTGTCAGTCCTCTTGTACTTAAGACGGCATTGTGCCTTTTGTATTAAATTCGGATGCAATTTCTGTGTTTCATCGTCAATAAGAAGGTCCAAGGGATACAGGAAACCTGAAGTGAAGCATCGGAATCTAAAACTGGACTCACAGGAGAGGTTCAAATCATAGAAAATAAGTGTGTCAGTCCTCTTGTACTTAAGTCGGCATTGTGCCTTTTGTATTAAATTCGGATGCAATTTCTGTGTTTCATCGTCAATACGAAGGTCCAAGGGATACAGTGAAGCTGAAGTGAAGCATCGGAACCGAAATCTGGACTCACAGGAGAGGTTCAAATCATAGAAAGTTAGAGTGTCAGTCCTCTTGTACTTAGGTCGGCATTGTGTCTTTTGTATTAAATTCGGATGCAATTTCTGTGTTTCATCGTCAATAAGAAGGTCCAAGGGAAACAGTAAACCTGAAGTGAAGCATCGGAATCTAAAACTGGATTCACAGGAAAGGTTCAAATCATAGAAAATTAGTGTGTCAGTCCTCTTGTACTTAAGTCGGCATTGTGCCTTTTGTATTAAACTCGGATGCAATTTCTGTGTTTCATCGTCAATAAGAAGGTCCAAGGGATACAGTAAACCTGAAGTGAAGCATCGGAATCTAAAACTGGACTCACAGGAGAGGTTCAAATCATAGAATGTTAGTGTGTCAGTCCTCTTTTACTTAAGTCGGCATTGTGCCTTTTGTATTAAATTCGGATGCAATTTCTGTGTTTCATCGTCAATAAGAAGGTCCAAGGGAAACAGTAAACCTGAAGTGAAGCATCGGAACCGAAAACTGGACTCACAGGAGAGGTTCAAATCATAGAAAGTTAGAGTGTCAGTCCTCTGGTTCTTAAGTCGGCATTGTGCCTTTTGCATTAAATTCGGATGCAATTTCTGTGTCTCATCGTCAATATGAAGGTCCAAGGGATACAGTAAACCTGAAGTGAAGCATCGGAATCTAAAACTGGACTCACAGGAGAGGTTCAAATCATAGAAAGTTAGTGTGTTAGTCCTCTTTTACTTATGTCGGCATTGTGCCTTTTGTATTAATTTCGGATGCAATTACTGTGTTTCATCGTCAATAAGAAGGTCCAAGGGAAACAGTTAACCTGAAGTGAAGCATCGGAATCTGAAACTGGACTCACAGGAGAGGTTCAAATCACGGAAGGTTAGTGTGTCAGTCCTCTTGTACTTAAGACGGCATTGTGCCTTTTGTATTAAATTCGGATGCAATTTCTGTGTTTCATCGTCAATAAGAAGGTCCAAGGGATACAGGAAACCTGAAGTGAAGCATCGGAATCTAAAACTGGACTCACAGGAGTGGTTCAAATCATGGAAAGTTAGAGTGTCAGTCCTCTTGTACTTAAGTCGGCATTGTGCCTTTTGTATTAAATTCGGATGCAATTTCTGTGTTTCATCGTTAATAAGAAGTTCCAAGGTATAGTGTGAACCTGAAGTGAAGGATCGGAACTTAAAACTGGACTCACAGGAGAGGTTCATATCATTGAAAGTTACAGTGTCTGTCCTCTTGTACTTAAGTCGGCATTGTGCCTTATCGTCAATAAAAAGGTCCAAGGGATACAGTAAACCTGAAGTGACGGTCCAAGGGATACAGTAAACCTGAAGTGAAGCATCGGAATCTAAAACTGGACTCACAGGAGAGGTTCAAATCATAGAAAATTAGTGTGTCAGTCCTCTTGCACTTAAGTCGGCATTGTGACTTTTGTATTAAATTCGGATGCAGTTTCTGTGTTTCATCGTCAATAGGAAGGTCCAAGGGAAACAGTAAACCTGAAGTGAAGCATCGGAATCTAAAACTGGACTCACAGGAGAGGTTCAAATCATAGAATGTTAGTGTGTCAGTCCTCTTGTACTTAAGTCGGCATTGTGCCTTTTGTATTAAATTCGGATGCAATTTCTGTGTTTCATCGTCAATAAGAAGGTCCAAGGGAAACAGTAAACCTGAAGTGAAGCATCGCAACCGAAAACTGGACTCACAGGAGAGGTTCAAATCATAGAAAGTTAGAGTGTCAGTCCTCTTGTACTTAAGTCGGCATTGTGCATTTTTTATTAAATTCGGATGCAATTTCTGTGTTTCATCGTCAATAAGAAGGTCCAAGGGAAACAGTAAACCTGAAGTGAAGCATCGGAAGCTAAAACTGGATTCACAGGAGAGGTTCAAATCATAGAATGTTAGTGTGTCAGTCCTCTGGTTCTTAAGTCGGCATTGTGCCTTTTGCATTAAATTCGGATGCTATTTCTGTGTTTCATCGTCAATAAGAAGGTCCAAGGGATACAGTAAACCTGAAGTGAAGCATCGGAATCTAAAACTGGACTCACAGGAGAGGTTCAAATCAAAGAAAGTTAGTGTAACAGTCCTCTAGTACTTAAGTCGGCATTGTGCCTTTTGTATTAAATTCGGATGCAATTTCTGTGTTTCATCGTCAATAAGAAGGTCCAAGGGAAACAGTACACCTGAAGTGAAGCATTGGAATCTAAAACTGGACTCACAGGAGAGGTTCAAATCATAGAAAGTTTGTGTGTCAGTGCTCTTGTACTTAAGTCGGCATTGTGCCTTTTGTATTAAATTCGGATGCAATTTCTGTGTTTCATCGTCAATAGGAAGGTCCAAGGGAAACAGTAAACCTGAAGTGAAGCATCGGAATCTAATACTGGACTCACAGGAGAGTTTCAAATCATAGAAAGTTAGTGTGTCAGTCCTCTTGTTCTTTAGTCGGCATTGTGCCTTTTGTATTAAATTCGGATGCAATTTCTGTGTTTCATCGTCAATAAGAAGGTCCAAGGGAAACAGTAAACCTGAAGTGAAGCACCGGTATCTAAAACTGGACTCACAGGAGAGGTTGAAATCATGGAAATTTAGTGTGTCAGTCCTCTTGTACTTAAGTCGGCATTGTGCCTTTTGTATTAAATTCGGATGCAATTTCTGTTTCATCGTCATTAAGAAGGTCCTAGGGAAACAGTAAACCTGAAGTGAAGCATCGGAATCTAAAACTGGACTCACAGGAGAGGTTCAAATCATAGAAATTTAGTGTGTCAGTCCTCTTGTACTTAAGTCGCATTGTGCCTTTTGTATTAAATTCGGATGCAATTTCTGTGTTTCATCGTCAACAAGAAGGTCCAAGGGAAACAGTAACCCTGAAGTGAAGCAACGGAAGCTAAAACTGGATTCACAGCAGAGATTCAAATCATAGAATGTTAGTGTGTCAGACCTCTGGTTCTTAAGTCGGCATTGTGCCTTTTGCATTAAATTCGGATGCTATTTCTGTGTTTCATCGTCAATAAGAAGGTCCATGGGATACAGAAAACCTGAAGTGAAGCATCGGAATCTAAAACTGGACTCACAGGAGAGGTTCAAATCATAGAAAGTTAGTGTGTCAGTCCTCTAGTACTTAAGTCGGCATTGTGCCTTTTGTATTAAATTCGGATGCAATTTCTGTGTTTCATCTTCAATAATGAAGGTCCAAGGGAAACAGTACACCTGAAGTGATGCATTGGAATCCAAAACTGGACTCACAGGAGAGGTTCAAATCATAGAAAGTTAGTGTGTCAGTCCTCTTGTACTTAAGTCGGCATTGTGCCTTTTGTATTAAATTCGGATGCAATTTCTGTGTTTCATCGTCAATAAGAAGGTCCTAGGGAAACAGTAAACCTGAAGTGAAGCATCGGAATCTAAAACTGGACTCACAGGAGAGGTTCAAATCATAGAAATTTAGTGTGTCAGTCCTCTTGTACTTAAGTCGGCATTGTGCCTTTTGTATTAAATTCGGATGCAATTTCTGTGTTTCATCGTCATTAAGAAGGTCCTAGGGATCCAGTAAACCTGAAGTGAATCATCGGAATCTAAAACTGGACTCACAGGAGAGGTTCAAATCATAGAAAGTTAGTGTGTCAGTCCTCTTGTACTTAAGTCGGCATTGTGCCTTTTGTATTAAATTCGGATGCAATTTCTGTGTTTCATCGTCAATAGGAAGGTCCAAGGGAAACAGTAACGCTGAAGTGAAGCATCGGAAGCTAAAACTGGATTCACAGCAGAGATTCAAATCATAGAATGTTAGTGTGTCAGTCCTCTGGTTCTTAAGTCGGCATTGTGCCATTTGTATTAGATTCGGATGCAATTTCTGTGTTTCATCGTCAATAAGAAGGTCCAAGGGATACAGAAAAACCTGAAGTGAAGCATCGGAATCTAAAACTACACTCACAGGAGTGGTTCAAATCATAGAAAGTTAGAGTTTCAGTCTTCTTGCACTTAGGTCGGCATTGTGCCTTATCGTCAATAAGAAGGTCCAAATGAAAAAGTAAACCTGAAGTGAAGCATCGGAATCTAAAACTGGACTCACAGGAGAGTTTCAAATCATAGAAAGTTAGTGTGTCAGTCCTCTTGTTCTTAAGTCGGCATTGTGCCTTTTGTATTAAATTCGGATGCAATTTCTGTGTTTCATCGTCAATAAGAAGGTCCAAGGGAAACAGTAAACCTGAAGTGAAGCATCGGAATCTAAAACTGGACACACAGGAGAGGTTCAAATCATGGAAATTTAGTGTGTCAGTCCTCTTGTACTTAAGTCGGCATTGTGCCTTTTGTATTAAATGCGGATGCAATTTTTGTGTTTCATCGTCAATAAGAAGGTCCAAGGGATACAGTAAACCTGAAGTGAAGCATCGGAATCAAAAACTGGACTCACAGGAAAGTTTCAAATCATAGAAAGTTAGTGTGTCAGTCCTCTTGTACTTAAGTCGGCATTGTGCCTTTTGTATTAAATTCGGATGCAATTTCTGTGTTTCATCGTCAATAAGAAGGTCCAAGGGAAACAGTAAGCCTGAAGTGAAGCATCGGATTCTAAAACTGGACTCACAGGAGAGGTTCAAATCATAGAAAGTTAGTGTGTCAGTCCTCTTGTACTTAAGTCGGCATTGTGCCTTTTGTATTAAATTCGGATGCAATTTCTGTGTTTCATCGTCAATAAGAAGGTCCAAGGGAAACAGTAAACCTGAAGTGAAGCATCGGAATCTAAAACTGGATTCACAGGAGAGGTTCAAATCTTAGAAAGTTAGTGTGTCAGTCCTCTTGTACTTAAGTCGGCATTGTGCCTTTTGTATTAAATTCGGATGCAATTTCTGTGTTTCATCGTCAATAGGAAGGACCAAGGGAAACAGTAAACCTGAAGTGAAGCATCGGAATCAAAAACTGGACTCACAGGAAAGTTTCAAATCATAGAAAGTTAGTGTGTCAGTCCTCTTGTACTTAAGTCGGCATTGTGCCTTTTGTATTAAATTCGGATGCAATTTCTGTGTTTCATCGTCAATAAGAAGGTCCAAGGGAAACAGTAAACCTGAAGTGAAGCATCGGAATCTAAAACTGGACTCACAGGAGAGGTTCAAATCATGGAAGGTTAGTGTGTCAGTCCTCTTGTACTTAAGACGGCATTGTGCCTTTTGTATTAAAATCGGATGCAATTTCTGTGTTTCATCGTCAATAAGAAGGTCCAAGGGAAACAGGAAACCTGAAGTGAAGCATCGGAATCTAAAACTGGACTCACAGGAGTGGTTCAAATCATGGAAAGTTAGAGTGTCAGTCCTCTTGTACTTAAGTCGGCATTGTGCCTTTTGTATTAAATTCGGGTGCAATTTCTGTGTTTCATCGTCAATAAGAAGGTCCAAGGGATACAGTAAACCTGAAGTGAAGCATCGGAATCTAAAACTGGACTCACAGGAGAGGTTCAAATCATAGAATGTTAGTGTGTCAGTCATCTTGTACTTAAGTCGGCATTGTGGCTTTTGTACTAAATGCGGATTCAATTTCTGTGTTTCATCGTCAATAAGAAGGTCCAAGGGATACAGAAAAACCAGAAGTGAAGCATCGGAATCTAAAACTACACTCACAGGAGTGGTTCAAATCATAGAAAGTTAGTGTTTCAGTCTTCTTGCACTTAGGTCGGCATTGTGCCTTATCGTCAATAAGAAGGTCCAAGGGATACAGTAAACCTATAGTGAAGCATCGGAATCTATAACTGGACTCACAGGAGAGGTTCAAATCACAGAAAGTTAGTGTGTCAGTCCTCTTGTACTTAAGTCGGCATTGTGCCTTTTGTATTAAATTCGGATGCAATTTCTGTGTTTCATCGTCAATAAGAAGGTCCAAGGGAAACAGTAAACCTGAAGTGAAGCATCGGAATCTAAAACTGGACTCACAGGAGAGGTTCAAATCATGGAAGGTTAGTGTGTCAGTCCTCTTGTACTTAAGACGGCATTGTGCCTTTTGTATTAAAATCGGATGCAATTTCTGTGTTTCATCGTCAATAAGAAGGTCCAAGGGATACAGTAAACCTGAAGTGAAGCATCGGAAACTAAAACTGGACTCACAGGAGAGGTTCAAATCATAGAAAATTAGTGTGTCAGTCCTCTTGTACTTATGTCGGCATTGTGCCTTTTGTATTAAATTCGGATGCAATTTCTGTGTTTCATCGTCAATAAGAAGGTCCAAGGGAAACATTAACCCTGAAGTGAAGCATGGGAATCTAAAACTGGACTCACAGGAGAGGTTCAAATCGTAGAAAGTTAGAGTGTGAGTCCTCTTGTACTTAAGTCGGCATTGTGCCTTATCGTCAATAAGAAGGTCCAAGGGATACAGTAAACCTGAAGTGAAGCATGGAATCTAAACCTGGACTCACAGGAGGGCTTCAAATCATAGAAAGTTATTGTGTCACTCCTCTTGTACGTAAGTCGGCATTGTGCCTTACCGTCAATAAGAAGGTTCAAGGGATACAGTAAACCTGAAGTGAAGCATCGGAATCTAAAACGGGACTCACAGCAGAGGTTCTAATCATAGAAAATAAGAGTGTCAGTCCTCTTGTACGTAAGTCGGCATTGTGCCTTATCGTCAATAAGATGGTCCTAGGGATACAGTAAACCTGAAGTGAAGCATCGGAATCTAAAACTGGACTCACAGGAGGGGTTCAAATCATAGGATGTCAGAGTGTCAGTCCTCTTGTACTTAAGTCGGCATAGTGCCTTTTGTATTAAATTCGGATGTAATTTCTGTGTTTCATCGTCAATACAAAGGTCCAAGGGAATCAGTAAACCTGAAGTGAAGCATCGGAATCTAAAACTGGACTCACAGGAGAGGTTCAAATCATAGAAAATTAGAGTGTCAGCCCTCTTGTACCTAAGTCGGCATTGTGCCTTTTGTATTATATTCGGATGCAATTTCTGCGTTTCATCGCCAATAAGAAGGTCCAAGGTAAGCAGTAAACCTGAAGTGAAGCATCGGAATCTAAAACTGGACACACAGGAGAGGTTCAAATCATAGAAATTTAGTGTCAGTCCTCTTGTACTGAAGTTAGCATTGTGTCTTTTGTATTAATTTCGGATGCAATTTCTGTGTTTCATCGTCAATAAGAAGGTCCAAGGGATACAGTAAACCTGAAGTGAAGCATCGGAATCTACAACTGGTCTCACAGGAGAGGTTCAAATCATAGAAAGTTAGTGTGTCAGTCCACTTGTACTTAAGTCGGCATTCTGCATTTTGTCTTAAATTCGAATGAAATTTCTGTGTTTCATCGTCAATAAGAAGGTCCAAGGGATACAGTAAACCTGAAGTGAAGCATCGGAATTTAAAACTGGACTCACAGGAGAGGTTCAAATCATAGAATGTTAGTGTGTCAGTCCTCATGTACTTAAGTCGGCATTGTGCGTTTTGTATTAAATTCGGATGTAATTTCTGTGTTTCATCGTCAATAAGAAGTTCCAAGGTATAGAGTAAACCTGAAGTAAAGGATCGGAACTTAAAACTGGACTCACAGGAGAGGTTCAAATCATAGAAAGTTAGAGTGTCAGTCCTCTTGTACTTATGTCGCCATTGTGCCTTTTGTATAAAATTCGGATGCAATTTCTTTGTTTCATCGTCAATAAGAAGGTCCAAGGGATACAGTAAACCTGAAGTGAAGCATCGGAAACTAAAACTGGACTCACAGGAGAGGTTCAAATCATAGAAAATTAGTGTGTCAGTACTCTTGTACTTAAGTCGGCATTGTGCCTTTTGTATTAAATTCGGATGCAATTTCTGTGTTTCATCGTCTATAAGAAGGTCCAAGGGATACAGTAAACCTGAAGTGAAGCATCGGAATCTAAAACTGGACTCACAGGAGAGGTTCAAATCACAGAATGTTAGTGTGTCAGTCCTCTTGTACTTAAGTCGGCATTGTGCCTTTTGTATTAAATTCGGATGCAATTTCTGTGTTTCATCGTCAATAAGAAGGTCCAAGGGATACAATAGACCTGAAGTGAAGCATCGGAATCCAAAACTGGACTCACAGGAGAGGTTCAAATCATAGAAAATTAGTGTGTCAGTCCTCTTGTACTTAAGTCGGCATTGTGCCTTTTGTATTAAACTCGGATGCAATTTCTGTGTTTCATCGTCAATAAGAAGGTCCAAGGGATACAGTAAACCTGAAGTGAAGCATCGGAATCTAAAACTGGACTCACAGGAGAGGTTCAAATCATAGAATGTTAGTGTGTCAGTCCTCTTGTACTTAAGTCGGCATTGTGCCTTTTGTATTAAATTCGGATGCAATTTCTGTGTTTCATCGTCAATAAGAAGGTCCAAGGGAAACAGTAAAAATGAAGTGAAGCATCGGAACCGAAAACTGGACTCACAGGAGAGGTTCAAATCATAGAAAGTTAGAGTGTCAGTCCTCTTGTACTTAAGTCGGCATTATGCCTTTTGTATTAAATTCGGATGCAATTTCTGTGTTTCATCGTCAATATGAAGGTCCAAGGGAAACAGTAAACCCGAAGTGAAGCATCGGAATCTAAAACTGGATTGACAGGAGAGGTTTAAATCATAGAATGTTAGTGTATCAGTCCTCTGGTTCTTAAGTCGGCATTGTGCCTTTTGCATTATATTCGGATGCAATTTCTGTGTCTCATCGTCAATATGAAGGTCCAAGGGATACAGTAAACCTGAAGTGAAGCATCGGAATCTAAAACTGGACTCACAGGAGAGGTTCAAATCATAGAAAGTTAGTGTGTTAGTCCTCTTTTACTTAAGTCGGCATTGTGCCTTTTGTATTAATTTCGGATGCAATTACTGTGTTTCATCGTCAATAAGAAGGTCCAGGGGAAACAGTTAACCTGAAGTGAAGCATCGGAATCTAAAACTGGACTCACAGGAGAGGTTCAAATCACGGAAGGTTAGTGTGTCAGTCCTCTTGTACTTAAGACGGCATTGTGCCTTTTGTATTAAATTCGGATGCAATTTCTGTGTTTCATCGTCAATAAGAAGGTCCTAGGGATACAGGAAACCTGAAGTGAAGCATCGGAATCTAAAACTGGACTCACAGGAGAGGTTCAAATCATAGAAAATAAGTGTGTCAGTCCTCTTGTACTTAAGTCGGCATTGTGCCTTTTGTATTAAATTCGGATGCAATTTCTGTGTTTCATCGTCAATACGAAGGTCCAAGGGATACAGTGAAGCTGAAGTGAAGCATCGGAACCGAAATCTGGACTCACAGGAGAGGTTCAAATCATAGAAATTTAGAGTGTCAGTCCTCTTGTACTTAGGTCGGCATTGTGCCTTTTGTATTAAATTCGGATGCAATTTCTGTGTTTCATCGTCAATAAGAAGGTCCAAGGGAAACAGTAAACCTGAAGTGAAGCATCGGAATCTAAAACTGGATTCACAGGAGAGGTTCAAATCATAGAAAATTAGTGTGTCAGTCCTCTTGTACTTAAGTCGGCATTGTGCCTTTTGTATTAAACTCGGATGCAATTTCTGTGTTTCATCGTCAATAAGAAGGTCCAAGGGATACAGTAAACCTGAAGTGAAGCATCGGAATCTAAAACTGGACTCACAGGAGAGGTTCAAATCATAGAATGTTAGTGTGTCAGTCCTCTTTTACTTAAGTCGGCATTGTGCCTTTTGTATTAAATTCGGATGCAATTTCTGTGTTTCATCGTCAATAAGAAGGTCCAAGGGAAACACTAAACCTGAAGTGAAGCATCGGAACCGAAAACTGGACTCACAGGAGAGGTTCAAATCATAGAAAGTTAGAGTGTCAGTCCTCTGGTTCTTAAGTCGGCATTGTGCCTTTTGCATTAAATTCGGATGCAATTTCTGTGTCTCATCGTCAATATGAAGGTCCAAGGGATACAGTAAACCTGAAGTGAAGCATCGGAATCTAAAACTGGACTCACAGGAGAGGTTCAAATCATAGAAAGTTAGTGTGTTAGTCCTCTTTTACTTATGTCGGCATTGTGCCTTTTGTATTAATTTCGGATGCAATTACTGTGTTTCATCGTCAATAAGAAGGTCCAAGGGAAACGGTTAACCTGAAGTGAAGCATCGGAATCTAAAACTGGACTCACAGGAGAGGTTCAAATCACGGAAGGTTAGTGTGTCAGTCCTCTTGTACTTAAGACGGCATTGTGCCTTTTGTATTAAATTCGGATGCAATTTCTGTGTTTCATCGTCAATAAGAAGGTCCAAGGGATACAGGAAACCTGAAGTGAAGCATCGGAATCTAAAACTGGACTCACAGGAGTGGTTCAAATCATTGAAAGTTACAGTGTCTGTCCTCTTGTACTTAAGTCGGCATTGTGCCTTATCGTCAATAAAAAGGTCCAAGGGATACAGTAAACATGATGTGACGGTCCAAGGGATACAGTAAACCTGAAGTGAAGCATCGGAATCTAAAACTGGACTCACAGGAGAGGTTCAAATCATAGAAAATTAGTGTGTCAGTCCTCTTGCACTTAAGTCGGCATTGTGACTTTTGTATTAAATTCGGATGCAGTTTCTGTGTTTCATCGTCAATAAGATGGTCCAAGGGATACAGTAAACCTGAAGTAAAGCATCGGAATCTAAAACTGGACTCACAGGAGTGGTTCAAATCACAGAATGTTTGTGTGTCGGTCGTCTTGTACTTCAGTCGGCATTGTGCATTTTGTATTAAATTCGGATGCAATTTCTGTGTTTCATCGTCAATAAGAAGGTCCAAGGGAAACAGTAAACCTGAAGAGAAGCATCGGATCTAAAACTGGATTCA
The DNA here is from genome assembly GCF_021461395.2 of Schistocerca americana. Lineage (NCBI taxonomy): Eukaryota > Metazoa > Arthropoda > Insecta > Orthoptera > Acrididae > Schistocerca > Schistocerca americana. Next base: position 545,898,250 of record NC_060124.1, on the reverse strand, counting down.
CAGGACAGGTTCAAATCATAAAAAGTTAGTGTGTCAGTCCTCTGGTCCTTAAATCGGCATTGTGCCTTTTGCATTAAATTCGGATGCAATTTCTGTGTTTCATCGTCAATAAGAAGGTCCAAGGGATACAGTAAACCTGAAGTGAAGCATCGGAATCTAAAACTGGACTCACATGAGAGATTCATATCATAGAAAGTTAGTGTGTCAGTCCTCTTGTACTTAAGTCGGCATTGTGCCTTTTGTATTAGATACGGATGCAATTTCTGTGTTTCATCGTCAATAAGAAGGTCCAAGGGAAACAGTAAACCTGAAGTGAAGCATCGGAATCTAAAACTGGACTCACAGGAGAGGTTCAAATCATAGAAAGTTAGTGTGTCAGTCCTCTTGTACTTATGTCGGCATTGTGCCTTTTGTATTAAATTCGGATGCAATTTCTGTGCTACATCGTCAATAAGAAGGTCCAAGGGAAAAAGTAAACCTGAAGTGAAGCATCGGAATCTAAAACTGGATTCACAGGAGAGGTTCAAATCTTAGAAAGTTAGTGTGTCAGTCCTCTTGTACTTAAGTCGGCATTGTGCCTTTTGTATTAAATTCGGATGCAATTTCTGTGTTTCATCGTCAATAGGAAGGTCCAAGGGAAACAGTAAACCTGAAGTGAAGCATCGGAATCTAAAACTGGACTCACAGGAGAGTTTCAAATCATAGAAAGTTAGTGTGTCAGTCCTCTTGTTCTTAAGTCGGCATTGTGCCTTTTGTATTAAATTCGGATGCAATTTTGTGTTTCATCGTCAATAAGAAGGTCCAAGGGATACAGTAAACCTGAAGTGAAGCATCGGAATCTAAAACTGGAGACACAGGTGAGGTTCAAATCATGGAAATTTAGTGTGTCAGTCCTCTTGTACATAAGTCGGCATTGTACCTTTTGTATTAAATTCGGATGCAATTTCTGTGTTTCATCGTCAATAAGAAGGTCCAAGGGATACAGTAAACCTGAAGTGAAGCATCGGAATCTAAAACTGGACTCACAGGAGAGATTCATATCATAGAAAGTTTGTGTGTCAGTCCTCTTGTACTTAAGTCGGCATTGTGCCTTTTGTATTAAATTCGGATGCAATTTCTGTGTTTCATCGTCAATAAGAAGGTCCAAGGGAAACAGTAAACCTGAAGTGAAGCATCGGAATCTAAAACTGGATTCACAGGAGAGGTTCAAATCTTAGAAAGTTAGTGTGTCAGTCCTCTTGTACTTAAGTCGGCATTGTGCTCGGCATTGTGCGTTATGTATTAAATTCGGATGCAATTTCTGTGTTTCATCGTCAATAGGAAGGTCCAAGGGAAACAGTAAACCTGAAGTGAAGCATCGGAATCTAAAACTGGACTCACAGGAGAGGTTCAAATCATAGAATGTTAGTGTGTCAGTCCTCTTGTACTTATGTCGGCATTGTGCCTTTTGTATTAAATTCGGATGCAATTTCTGTGTTTCATCGTCAATAAGAAGGTCCAAGGGAAACAGTAAACCTGAAGTGAAGCATCGCAACCGAAAACTGGACTCACAGGAGAGGTTCAAATCATAGAAAGTTAGAGTGTCAGTCCTCTTGTACTTAAGTCGGCATTGTGCATTTTGTATTAAATTCGGATGCAATTTCTGTGTTTCATCGTCAATAAGAAGGTCCAAGGGAAACAGTAAACCTGAAGTGAAGCATCGGAAGCTAAAACTGGATTCACAGGAGAGGTTCAAATCATAGAATGTTAGTGTGTCAGTCCTATGGTTCTTAAGTCGGCATTGTGCCTTTTGCATTAAATTCGGATGCTATTTCTGTGTTTCATCGTCAATAAGAAGGTCCAAGGGATACAGTAAACCTGAAGTGAAGCATCGGAATCTAAAACTGGACTCACAGGAGAGGTTCAAATCATAGAAAGTTAGTGTAACAGTCCTCTAGTACTTAAGTCGGCATTGTGCCTTTTGTATTAAATTCGGATGCAATTTCTGTGTTTCATCGTCAATAAGAAGGTCGAAGGGAAACAGTACACCTGAAGTGAAGCATTGGAATCTAAAACTGGACTCACAGGAGAGGTTCAAATCATAGAAAGTTTGTGTGTCAGTGCTCTTGTACTTAAGTCGGCATTGTGCCTTTTGTATTAAATTCGGATGCTATTTCTGTGTTTCATCGTCAATAAGATGGTCCATGGGATACAGAAAACCTGAAGTGAAGCATCGGAATCTAAAACTGGACTCACAGGAGAGGTTCAAATCATAGAAAGTTAGTGTGTCAGTCCTCTAGTACTTAAGTCGGCATTGTGCCTTTTGTAATAAATTCGGATGCAATTTCTGTGTTTCATCTTCAATAAGAAGGTCCAAGGGAAACAGTACACCTGAAGTGAAGCATTGGAATCTAAAACTGGACTCACAGGAGAGGTTCAAATCATAGAAACTTAGTGTGTCAGTCCTCTTGTACTTAAGTCGGCATTGTGCCTTTTGTATTAAATTCGGATGCAATTTCTGTGTTTCATCGTCAATAAGAAGGTCCTAGGGAAACAGTAAACCTGAAGTGAAGCATCGGAATCTAAAACTGGATTCACAGGAGAGGTTCAAATCATAGAAATTTAGTGTGTCAGTCCTCTTGTACTTAAGTCGGCATTGTGCCTTTTGTATTAAATTCGGATGCAATTTCTGTGTTTCATCGTCATTAAGAAGGTCCTAGGGATCCAGTAAACCTGAAGTGAATCATCGGAATCTAAAACTGGACTCACAGGAGAGGTTCAAATCATAGAAAGTTAGTGTGTCAGTCCTCTTGTACTTAAGTCGGCATTGTGCCTTTTGTATTAAATTCGGATGCAATTTCTGTGTTTCATCGTCAATAGGAAGGTCCAAGGGAAACAGTAACGCTGAAGTGAAGCATCGGAAGCTAAAACTGGATTCACAGCAGAGATTCAAATCATAGAATGTTAGTGTGTCAGTCCTCTGGTTCTTAAGTCGGCATTGTGCCTTTTGTATTAAATTCGGATGCAATTTCTGTGTTTCATCGTCAATAAGAAGGTCCAAGGGATACAGAAAAACCTGAAGTGAAGCATCGGAATCTAAAACTACACTCACAGGAGTGGTTCAAATCATAGAAAGTTAGAGTTTCAGTCTTCTTGCACTTAGGTCGGCATTGTGCCTTATCGTCAATAAGAAGGTCCAAGGGAAAAAGTAAACCTGAAGTGAAGCATCGGAATCTAAAACTGGACTCACAGGAGAGTTTCAAATCATAGAAAGTTAGTGTGTCAGTCCTCTTGTTCTTAAGTCGGCATTGTGCCTTTTGTATTAAATTCGGATGCAATTTCTGTGTTTCATCGTCAATAAGAAGGTCCAAGGGAAACAGTAAACCTGAAGTGAAGCATCGGAATCTAAAACTGGACACACAGGAGAGGTTCAAATCATGGAAATTTAGTGTGTCAGTCCTCTTGTACTTAAGTCGGCATTGTGCCTTTTGTATTAAATGCGGATGCAATTTCTGTGTTTCATCGTCAATAAGAAGGTCCAAGGGATACAGTAAACCTGAAGTGAAGCATCGGAAACTAAAACTGGACTCACAGGAGAGATTCATATCATAGAAAGTTAGTGTGTCAGTCCTCAAGCACTTAAGTCGGCATTGTGCCTTTTGTATTAAATTCGGATGCAATTTCTGTGTTTCATCGTCAATAAGAATGTCCAAGGGAAACAGTAAGCCTGAAGTGAAGCATCGGATTCTAAAACTGGACTCACAGGAGAGGTTCAAATCATAGAAAGTTAGTGTGTCAGTCCTCTTGTACTTAAGTCGGCATTGTGCCTTTTGTATTAAATTCGGATGCAATTTCTGTGTTTCATCGTCAATAAGAAGGTCCAAGGGAAACAGTAAACCTGATGTGAAGCATCGGAATCTAAAACTGGATTCACAGGAGTGGTTCAAATCATAGAAAGTTAGTGTGTCAGTCCTCTTGTACTTAAGTCGGCATTGTGCCTTTTGTATTAAATTCGGATGCAATTTCTGTGTTTCATCGTCAATAAGAAGGTCCAAGGGAAACAGTAAACCTGAAGTGAAGCATCGGAATCTAAAACTGGACTCACAGGAGAGGTTCAAATCATGGAAGGTTAGTGTGTCAGTCCTCTTGTACTTAAGACGGCTTTGTGCCTTTTGTATTAAAATCGGATGCAATTTCTGTGTTTCATCGTCAATAAGAAGGTCCAAGGGAAACAGGAAACCTGAAGTGAAGCATCGGAATCTAAAACTGGACTCACAGGAGTGGTTCAAATCATGGAAAGTTAGAGTGTCAGTCCTCTTGTACTTAAGTCGGCATTGTGCCTTTTATATTAAATTCGGGTGCAATTTCTGTGTTTCATCGTCAATAAGAAGGTCCAAGGGATACAGTAAACCTGAAGTGAAGCATCGGAATCTAAAACTGGACTCACAGGAGAAATTCAAATCATAGAATGTTAGTGTGTCAGTCATCTTGTACTTAAGTCGGCATTGTGGCTTTTGTACTAAATGCGGATTCAATTTCTGTGTTTCATCGTCAATAAGAAGGTCCAAGGGATACAGAAAAACCTGAAGTGGAGCATCGGAATCTAAAACTACACTCACAGGAGTGGTTCAAATCATAGAAAGTTAGTGTTTCAGTCTTCTTGCACTTAGGTCGGCATTGTGCCTTATCGTCAATAAGAAGGTCCAAGGGATACAGTAAACCTATAGTGAAGCATCGGAATCTATAACTGGACTCACAGGAGAGGTTCAAATCACAGAAAGTTAGTGTGTCAGTCCTCTTGTACTTAAGTCGGCATTGTGCCTTTTGTATTAAATTCGGATGCAATTTCTGTGTTTCATCGTCAATAAGAAGGTCCAAGGGAAACAGTAAACCTGAAGTGTAGCATCAGAATCTAAAACTGGACTCACAGGAGAGGTTCAAATCATGGAAGGTTAGTGTGTCAGTCCTCTTGTACTTAAGACGGCATTGTGCCTTTTGTATTAAAATCGGATGCAATTTCTGTGTTTCATCGTCAATAAGAAGGTCCAAGGGAAACAGGAAACCTGAAGTGAAGCATCGGAATCTAAAACTGGACTCACAGGAGTGGTTCAAATCATGGAAAGTTAGAGTGTCAGTCCTCTTGTACTTAAGTCGGCATTGTGCCTTTTGTATTAAATTCGGATGCAATTTCTGTGTTTCATCGTCAATAAGAAGGTCCAAGGGATACAGTAAACCTGAAGTGAAGCATCGGAATCTAAAACTGGACTCACAGGAGAGATTCATATCATAGAAAGTTTGTGTGTCAGTCCTCTTGTACTTAAGTCGGCATTGTGCCTTTTGTATTAAATTCGGATGCAATTTCTGTGTTTCATCGTCAATAAGAAGGTCCAAGGGAAACAGTAAACCAGAAGTGAAGCATCGGAATCTAAAACTGGACTCACAGGAGAGGTTCAAATCACAGAGAGTTAGTGTGTCAGTCCTCTTGTACTTAAATCGGCATTGTGCCTTTTGTATTAAATTCGGATGCAATTTCTGTATTTCATCGTCAATAAGAAGTTCCAAGGTATAGTGTGAACCTGAAGTGAAGGATCGGAACTTAAAACTGGACTCACAGGAGAGGTTCAAATCATAGAAAGTTACAGTGTCTGTCCTCTTGTACTTAAGTCGGCATTGTGCCTTATCGTCAATAAAAAGGTCCAAGGGATACAGTAAACCTGAAGTGAAGGTCCAGGGGATACAGTAAACCTGAAGTGAAGCATCGGAATCTAAAACTGGACTCACAGGAGAGGTTCAAATCATAGAAAATTAGTGTGTCAGTCCTCTTGTACTTAAGTCGGCATTGTGACTTTTGTATTAAATTCGGATGCAGTTTCTGTGTTTCATCGTCAATAAGATGGTCCAAGGGATACAGTAAACCTGAATTGAAGCATCGGAATCTAAAACTGGACTCACAGGACTGGTTCAAATCATAGAATGTTTGTGTGTCGGTCCTCTTGTACTTCAGTCGGCATTGTGCCTTTTGTATTAAATTCGGATGCAATTTCTGTGTTTCATCGTCAATAAGAAGGTCCAAGGGAAACAGTAAACCTCAAGTGAAGCATCGGAATCTAAAACTGGACACACAGGAGAGGTTCAAATCATGGAAATTTAGTGTGTCAGTCCTCTTGTACTTAAGTCGGCATTGTGCCTTTTGTATTAAATTCGGATGCAATTTCTGTGTTTCATCGTCAATAAGAAGGTCCAAGGGATACAGTAAACCTGAAGTGAAGCATCGGAATCTAAAACTAGACTCGCAGGGGTGGTTCAAATCATAGAAAGTTAGAGTGTCATTCTTCTTGTACTTAAGTCGGCATTGTGCCTTATCGTCAATAAGAAGGTCCAAGGGATACAGTAAACCTGAAGTGAAGCATCGGAATCTAAAACTGGACTCACAGGAGAGGTTCACATCACAGAAAGTTTGTGTGTCAGTCCTCTTGTACTTAAGTCGGCATTGTGCCTTTTGTATTAAATTCGGATGCAATTTCTGTGTTTCATCGTCAATAAGAAGGTCCAAAGGAAACAGTAAATCTGAAGTGAAGCATCGGAATCTGAAACTGGACTCACAGGAGAGGTTCAAATCATAGCAAGTTAGTGTGTCAGTCCTCTTGTACTTAAGTCGGCATTGTGCCTTTTGTATCAAATTCGGATGCAATTTCTGTGTTTCATCGTCAATAAGAAGGTCCAAGGGATACAGTAAACCTGAAGTGAAGCATCGGAATCTAAAACTGGACTCACAGGAGAGGTTCAAATCATAGAATGTTAGTGTGTCAGTCATCTTGTACTTAAGTCGGCATTGTGCCTTTTGTACTAAATGCGGATTCAATTTCTGTGTTTCATCGTCAATAAGAAGGACCAAGGGATACAGAAAAACCTGAAGTGAAGCATCGGAATCTAAAACTACACTCACAGGAGTGGTTCAAGTCATAGAAAGTTAGAGTTTCAGTCTTCTTGCACTTAGGTCGGCATTGTGCCTTATCGTCAATAAGAAGGTCCAAGGGATACAGCAAACCAGAAGTGAAGCATCGGAATCTATAACTGGACTCACAGGAGAGGCTCAAATCACAGAAAGTTAGTGTGTCAGTCCTCTTGTACTTAAGTCGGCATTGTGCCTTTTGTATTAAATTCGGATGCAATTTCTGTGTTTCATCGTCAATAAGAAGGTCCAAGGGAAACAGTAAACCTGAAGTGAAGCATCGGAATCTAAAACTGGATTCACAGGAGAGGTTCAAATCTTAGAAAGTTAGTGTGTCAGCCCTCTTCTACTTAAGTCGGCATTGTGCCTTTTGTATTAAATTCGGATGCAATTTCTGTGTTTCATCGTCAATAGGAAGGTCCAAGGGAAAAAGTAAACCTGAAGTGAAGCATCGGGATCTAAAACTGGACTCACAGGAGAGTTTCAAATCATAGAAAGTTAGTGTGTCAGTCCTCTTGTTCTTAAGTCGGCATTGTGCCTTTTCTATTAAATTCGGATGCAATTTCTGTGTTTCATCGTCAATAAGAAGGTCCAAGGGAAACAGTAAACCTGAAGTAAAGCATCGGAATCTAAAACTGGACACACAGGAGAGGTTCAAATCATGGAAATTTAGTGTGTCAGTCCTCTTGTACTTAAGTCGGCATTGTGCCTTTTGTATTAAATGCGGATGCAATTTCTGTGTTTCATCGTCAATAAGAAGGTCCAAGGAATACAGTAAACCTGAAGTGAAGCATCGGAATCTAAAACTGGACTCACAGGGGTGGTTCAAATCATAGAAAGTTAGAGTGTCAGTCTTTTTGTACTTAAGTCGGCATTGTGCCTTATCGTCAATAAGAAGGTCCAAGGGATTCAGTAAACCTGAAGTGAAGCATCGGAATCTATAACTGGACTCACAGGAGAGGTTCAAATCACAGAAAGTTTGTGTGTCAGTCCTCTTGTACTTAAGTCGGCATTGTGCATTTTGTATTAAATTCGGATGCAATTTCTGTGTTTCATCGTCAATAAGAAGGTCCAAGGGAAACAGTAAACCTGAAGTGAAGCATCGGAATCTAAAACTGGACTCACAGGAGAGGTTCAAATCATGGAAGGTTAGTGTGTCAGTCCTCTTGTACTTAAGACGGCATTGTGCCTTTTGTATTAAATTCGGATGCAATTTCTGTGTTTCATCGTCAATAAGAAGGTCCAAGGGAAACAGGAAACCTGAAGTGAAGCATCGGAATCTAAAACTGGACTCACAGGAGTGGTTCAAATCATGGAAAGTTAGAGTGTCAGTCCTCGTGTACTTAAGTCGGCATTGTGCCTTTTGTATTAAATTCGGGTGCAATTTCTGTGTTTCATCGTCAATAAGAAGGTCCAAGGGATACAGTAAACCTGAAGTGAAGCATCGGAATCTAAAACTGGACTCACAGGAGTGGTTCAAATCATAGAAAGTCAGAGTGTCAGCCTCCTTGTACTTAAGTCGGCATTGTGCCTTATCGTCAATAAGAAGGTCCAAGGGATAAAGTAAACCTGAAGTGAAGCATCGGAATCTAAAACTGGACTCACAGGAGAGGTTCAAATCACAGAAAGTTAGTGTGTCAGTCCTCTTGTACTTGAGTCGGCATTGTGCCTTTTGTATTAAATTCGGATGCAATTTCTGTGTTTCATCGTCAATCAGAAGGTCCAAGGGAAACAGTAAACCAGAAGTGAAGCATCGGAATCTAAAACTGGACTCACAGGAGAGGTTCAAATCATAGCAAGTTAGTGTGTCAGTCCTCTTGTACTTATATCGGCATTGTGCCTTTTGTATTAAATTCGGATGCAATTTCTGTGTTTCATCGTTAATAAGAAGTTCCAAGGTATAGTGTGAACCTGAAGTGAAGAATCGGAACTTAAAACTGGACTCACAGGAGAGGTTCAAATCATAGAAAGTTACAGTGTCTGTCCTCTTGTACTTAAGTCGGCATTGTGCCTTATCGTCAATAAAAAGGTCCAAGGGATACAGTAAACCTGAAGTGAAGGTCCAAGGGATACAGTAAACCTGAAGTGAAGCATCGGAATCTAAAACTGGACTCACAGGAGAGGTTCAAATCATAGAAAATTAGTGTGTCAGTCCTCTTGTACTTAAGTCGGCATTGTGACTTTTGTATTAAATTCGGATGCAGTTTCTGTGTTTCATCGTCAATAAGATGGTCCAAGTGATACAGTAAACCTGAAGTAAAGCATCGGAATCTAAAACTGGACTCACAGGACTGGTTCAAATCATAGAATGTTTGTGTGTCGGTCCTCTTGTACTTCAGTCGGCATTGTGCCTTTTGTATTAGATTCGGATGCAATTTCTGAGTTTCATCGTCAATAAGAAGGTCCAAGGGAAACAGTAAACCTGAAGAGAAGCATCGGAATCTAAAACTGGATTCTCAGGAGAGGTTCAAATCATAAAAAGTTAGTGTGTCAGTCCTCTGGTTCTTAAATCGGCATTGTGCCTTGTGCATTAAATTCGGATGCAATTTCTGTGTTTCATCGTCAATAAGAAGGTCCAAGGGATACAGTAAACCTGAAGTGAAGCATCGGAATCTAAAACTGGACTCTCAGGAGAGATTCATATCATAGAAAGTTAGTGTGTCAGTCCTCTTGTACTTAAGTCGGCATTGTGCCTTTTGTATTAAATACGGATGCAATTTCTGTGTTTCATCGTCAATAAGAAGGTCCAAGGGAAACAGTAAACCTGAAGTGAAGCATCGGAATTTAAAACTGGACTCACAGGAGAGGTTCAAATCATAGAAAGTTAGTGTGTCAGTCCTCTTGTACTTAAGTCGGCATTGTGCCTTTTGTATTAAATTCGGATGCAATTTCTGTGTTTCATCGTCAATAAGAAGGTCCAAGGGAAACAGTAAACCTCAAGTGAAGCATCGGAATCTAAAACTGGACACACAGGAGAGGTTCAAATCATGGAAATTTAGTGTGTCAGTCCTCTTGTACTTAAGTCGGCATTGTGCCTTTTGTATTAAATTCGGATGCAATTTCTGTGTTTCATCGTCAATAAGAAGGTCCAAGGGATACAGTAAACCTGAAGTGAAGCATCGGAATCTAAAACTGGACTCGCAGGGGTGGTTCAAATCATAGAAAGTTAGAGTGTCAGTCTTCTTGTACTGAAGTCGGCATTGTGTCTTATCGTCAATAAGAAGGTCCAAGGGATACAGTAAACCTGAAGTGAAGCATCGGAATCTAAAAGTGGACTCACAGGAGAGGTTCACATCACAGAAAGTTTGTGTGTCAGTCCTCTTGTACTTAAGTCGGCATTGTGCCTTTTGTATTAAATTCGGATGCAATTTCTGTGTTTCATCGTCAATAAGAAGGTCCAAAGGAAACAGTAAATCTGAAGTGAAGCATCGGAATCTGAAACTAGACTCACAGGAGAGGTTCAAATCATAGCAAGTTAGTGTGTCAGTCCTCTTGTACTTAAGTCGGCATTGTGCCTTTTGTATCAAATTCGGATGCAATTTCTGTGTTTCATCGTCAATAAGAAGGTCCAAGGGATACAGTAAACCTGAAGTGAAGCATCGGAATCTAAAACTGGACTCACAGGAGAGGTTCAAATCATAGAATGTTAGTTTGTCAGTCATCTTGTACTTAAGTCGGCATTGTGCCTTTTGTACTAAATGCGGATTCAATTTCTGTGTTTCATCGTCAATAAGAAGGTCCAAGGGATACAGAAAAACCTGAAGTGAAGCATCGGAATCTAAAACTACACTCACAGGAGTGGTTCAAATCATAGATAGTTAGAGTTTCAGTCTTCTTGCACTTAGGTCGGCATTGTGCCTTATCGTCAATAAGAAGGTCCAAGGGATACAGTAAACCTGAAGTGAAGCATCGGAATCTATAACTGGACTCACAGGAGAGGCTCAAATCACAGAAAGTTAGTGTGTCAGTCCTCTTGTACTTAAGTCGGCATTGTGCCTTTGTATTAAATTCGGATGCAATTTCTGTGTTTCATCGTCAATAAGAAGGTCCAAGGGAAACAGTAAACCTGAAGTGAAGCATCGGAATCTAAAACTGGATTCACAGGAGAGGTTCAAATCTTAGAAAGTTAGTGTGTCAGCCCTCTTCTACTTAAGTCGGCATTGTGCCTTTTGTATTAAATTCGGATGCAATTTCTGTGTTTCATCGTCAATAGGAAGGTCCAAGGGAAAAAGTAAACCTGAAGTGAAGCATCGGAATCTAAAACTGGACTCACAGGAGAGTTTCAAATCATAGAAAGTTACTGTGTCAGTCCTCTTGTTCTTAAGTCGGCATTGTGCCTTTTGTATTAAATGCGGATGCAATTTCTGTGTTTCATCGTCAATAAGAAGGTCCAAGGGATACAGTAAACCTGAAGTGAAGCATCGGAATCTAAAACTGGACTCACAGGGGTGGTTCAAATCATAGAAAGTTAGAGTGTCAGTCTTCTTGTACTTAAGTCGGCATTGTGCCTTATCGTCAATAAGAAGGTCCAAGGGATACAGTAAACCTGAAGTGAAGCATCGGAATCTATAACTGGACTCACGGGAGAGGTTCAAATCACAGAAAGTTTGTGTGTCAGTCCTCTTGTACTTAAGTCGGCATTGTGCATTTTGTATTAAATTCGGATGCAATTTCTGTGTTTCATCGTCAATAAGAAGGTCCAAGATAAACAGTAAACCTGAAGTGAAGCATCGGAATCTAAAACTGGACTCACAGGAGAGGTTCAAATCATGGAAGGTTAGTGTGTCAGTCCTCTTGTACTTAAGACGGCATTGTGCCTTTTGTATTAAATTCGGATGCAATTTCTGTGTTTCATCGTCAATAAGAAGGTCCAAGGGAAACAGGAAACCTGAAGTGAAGCATCGGAATCTAAAACTGGACTCACAGGAGTGGTTCAAATCATGGAAAGTTAGAGTGTCAGTCCTCTTGTACTTAAGTCGGCATTGTGCCTTTTGTATTAAATTCGGGTGCAATTTCTGTGTTTCATCGCCAATAAGAAGGTCCAAGGGATACAGTAAACCTGAAGTGAAGCATCGGAATCTAAAACTGGACTCACAGGAGTGGTTCACATCATAGAAAGTCAGAGTGTCAGCCTCCATGTACTTAAGTCGGCATTGTGCCTTATCGTCAATAAGAAGGTCCAAGGGATAAAGTAAACCTGAAGTGAAGCATCGGAATCTAAAACTGGACTCACAGGAGAGGTTCAAATCACAGAAAGTTAGTGTGTCAGTCCTCTTGTACTTGAGTCGGCATTGTGCCTTTTGTATTAAATTCGGATGCAATTTCTGTGTTTCATCGTCAATCAGAAGGTCCAAGGGAAACAGTAAACCAGAAGTGAAGCATCGGAATCTAAAACTGGACTCACAGGAGAGGTTCAAATCATAGCAAGTTAGTGTGTCAGTCCTCTTGTACTTAAATCGGCATTGTGCCTTTTGCATTAAATTCGGATGCAATTTCTGTGTTTCATCGTTAATAAGAAGGTCCAAGTGATACAGTAAACCTGTAGTAAAGCATCGGAATCTAAAACCGGACTCACAGGACTGGTTCAAATCATAGAATGTTTGTGTGTCGGTCCTCTTGTACTTCAGTCGGCATTGTGCCTTTTGTATTAAATTCGGATGCAATTTCTGAGTTTCATCGTCAATAAGAAGGTCCAAGGGAAACAGTAAACCTGAAGAGAAGCATCGGAATCTAAAACTGGATTCTCCGGAGAGGTTCAAATCATAAAAAGTTAGTGTGTCAGTCCTCTGGTTCTTAAATCGGCATTGTGCCTTGTGCATTAAATTCGGATGCAATTTCTGTGTTTCATCGTCAATAAGAAGGTCCAAGGGATACAGTAAACCTGAAGTGAAGCATCGGAATCTAAAACTGGACTCACAGGAGAGATTCATATCATAGAAAGTTAGTGTGTCAGTCCTCTTGTACTTAAGTCGGCATTGTGCCTTTTGTATTAAATACGGATGCAATTTCTGTGTTTCATCGTCAATAAGAAGGTCCAAGGGAAACAGTAAACCTGAAGTGAAGCATCGGAATCTAAAACTGGACTCACAGGAGAGGTTCAAATCATAGAAAGTTAGTGTGTCAGTCCTCTTGTACTTAAGTCGGCATTGTGCCTTTTGTATTAAATTCGGATGCAATTTCTGTGTTACATCGTCAATAAGAAGGTCCAAGGGAAAAAGTAATCCTGAAGTGAAGCATCGGAATCTAAAACTGGATTCACAGGAGAGGTTCAAATCTTAGAAAGTTAGTGTGTCAGTCCTCTTGTACTTAAGTCGGCATTGTGCTATTTGTATTAAATTCGGATGCAATTTCTGTGTTTCATCGTCAATAGGAAGGTCCAAGGGAAACAGTAAGCCTGAAGTGAAACATCGGAATCTAAAACTGGACTCACAGGAGAGTTTCAAATCATAGAAAGTTAGTGTGTCAGTCCTCTTGTTCTTAAGTCGGCATTGTGCCTTTTGTATTAAATTCGGATGCAATTTCGTTTTTCATCGTCAATAAGAGGGTCCAAGGGAAACAGTAAACCTGAAGTGAAGCATCGGAATCTAAAACTGGACACACAGGAGAGGTCAAATCATGGAAATTTAGTGTGTCAGTCCTCTTGTACTTAAGTCGGCATTGTGCCTTTTGTATTAAATTCGGATGCAATTTCTGTGTTACATCGTCAATAAGAAGGTCCAAGGGAAAAAGTAATCCTGAAGTGAAGCATCGGAATCTAAAACTGGATTCACAGGAGAGGTTCAAATCTTAGAAAGTTAGTGTGTCAGTCCTCTTGTACTTAAGTCGGCATTGTGCCTTTTGTATTAAATTCGGATGCAATTTCTGTGTTTCATCGTCAATAAGAAGGTCCAAGGGAAACAGTAAACCTGAAGAGAAGCATCGGAATCTAAAACTGGATTCACAGGAGAGGTTCAAATCATAAAAAGTTAGTGTGGCAGTCCTCTGGTTCTAAAATCGGCATTGTGCCTTGTGCATTAAATTCGGATGCAATTTCTGTGTTTCATCGTCAATAAGAAGGTCCAAGGGATACAGTAAACCTGAAGTGAAGCATCGGAATCTAAAACTGGACTCACAGGAGAGATTCATATCATAGAAAGTTAGTGTGTCAGTCCTCTTGTACTTAAGTCGGCATTGTGCCTTTTGTATTAAATACGGATGCAATTTCTGTGTTTCATCGTCAATAAGAAGGTCCAAGGGAAACAGTAAACCTGAAGTGAAGCATCGGAATCTAAAACTGGACTCACAGGAGAGGTTCAAATCATAGAAAGTTAGTGTGTCAGTCCTCTTGTACTTAAGTCGGCATTGTGCCTTTTGTATTAAATTCGGATGCAATTTCTGTGTTACATCGTCAATAAGAAGGTCCAAGCGAAAAAGTAAACCTGAAGTGAAGCATCTGAATCTAAAACTGGATTCACAGGTGAGGTTCAAATCTTAGAAAGTTAGTGTGTCAGTCCTCTTGTACTTAAGTCGGCATTGTGCCTTTTGTATTAAATTCGGATGCAATTTCTGTGTTTCATCGTCAATAGGAAGGTCCAAGGGAAACAGTAAACCTGAAGTGAAACATCGGAATCTAAAACTGGACTCACAGGAGAGTTTCAAATCATAAAAAGTTAGTGTGTCAGTCCTCTTGTTCATAAGTCGGCATTGTGCCTTTTGTATTAAATTCGGATGCAATTTTGAGTTTCATCGTCAATAAGTAGGTCCAAGGGAAACAGTAAACCTGAAGAGAAGCATCGGAATCGAAAAACTGGATTCACAGGAGAGGTTCAAATCATAAAAAGTTAGTGTGTCAGTCCTCTGGTTCTTAAATCGGCATTGTGCCTTTTGCATTAAATTCGGATGCAATTTCTGTGTTTCATCGTCAATAAGAAGGTCCAAGGGATACAGTAAACCTGAAGTGAAGCATTGGAATCTAAACCTGGACTCACAGGAGAGATTCATATCATAGAAAGTTAGTGTGTCAGTCCTCTTGTACTTAAGTCGGCATTGTGCCTTTTGTATTAAATACGGATGCAATTTCTGTGTTTCATCGTCAATAAGAAGGTCCAAGGGAAACAGTAAACCTGAAGTGAAACATCGGAATCTAAAACTGGACTCACAGGAGAGGTGCAAATCATAGAAAGTTAGTGTGTCAGTCCTCTTGTACTTAAGTCGGCATTGTGCCTTTTGTATTAAATTCGGATGCAATTTCTGTGTTACATCGTCAATAAGAAGGTCCAAGGGAAAAAGTAAACCTGAAGTGAAGCATCGTAATCTAAAACTGGATTCACAGGAGAGGTTCAAATCTTAGAAAGTTAGTGTGTCAGTCCTCTTGTACTTAAGTCGGCATTGTGCCTTTTGTATTAAATTCGATTGCAATTTCTGTGTTTCATCGTCAATAGGAAGGTCCAAGGGAAACAGTAAACCTGAAGTGAAGCATCGGAATCTAAAACTGGACTCACAGGAGAGTTTCAAATCATAGAAAGTTAGTGTGTCAGTCCTCTTGTTCTTAAGTCGGCAGTGTGCCTTTTGTATTAAATTCGGATGCAATTTAGTTTTTCATCGTCAATAAGAAGGTCCAAGGGAAACAGTAAACCTGAAGTGAAGCATCGGATTCTAAAACTGGACACACAGGAGAGGTTCAAATCATGGAAATTTAGTGTGTCAGTCCTCTTGTACATAAGTCGGCATTGAGCCTTTTGTATTAAATTCGGATGCAATTTCTGTGTTTCATCGTCAATAAGAAGGTCCAAGGGATACAGTAAGCCTGAAGTGAAGCATCGGAATCTAAAACTGGAATCACAGGTGAGGTTCAAATCATAGTAAGTTTGTGTGTCAGTCCTCTTGTACTTAAGTCGGCATTGAGCCTTTTGTATTAAATTCGGATGCATTTTCTGTGTTTCATCGTCAATAAGAAGGTCCAAGGGAAACAGTGAACCTGAAGTGAAGCATCGTATTCGAAAACTGGACTCACAGGAGAGGTTCAAATCATAGAAAGTTTGTGTGTCAGTCCTCTTGTACTTAAGTCGGCATTGTGCCTTTTGTATTAAGTACGGATGCAATTTCTGTGTTTCATCGTCAATAAGAAGGTCCAAGGGAAACAGTAAACCTGAAGTGAAGCATCGGAATCTAAAACTGGACTCACAGGAGAGGTTCAAATCATAGAAAGTTAGTTTGTCAGTCCTCTTGTACTTAAGTCGGCATTGTGCCTTTTGTATTAAATTCGGATGCAATTTCTGTGTTACATCGTCAATAAGAAGGTCCAAGGGAAAAAGTAAACCTGAAGTGAAGCATCGGAATCTAAAACTGGATTCACAGGAGGGGTTCAAATCTTGGAAAGTTAGTGTGTCAGTCCTCTTGTACTTAAGTCGGCATTGTGCCTTTTGTATTAAATTCGGATGCAATTTCTGTGTTTCATCGTCAATAGGAAGATCCAAGGGAAACAGTAAACCTGAAGTGAAGCATCGGAATCTAAAACTGGACTCACAGGAGAGTTTCAAATCATAGAAAGTTAGTGTGTCAGTCCTCTTGTCCTTAAGTCGGCATTGTGCCATTTGTATTAAATTCGGATGCAATTTTGTGATTCATCGTCAATAAGAAGGTCCAAGGGAAACAGTAAACCTGAAGTGAAGCATCGGAATCTAAAACTGGAGACAAAGGAGAGGTTCAAATCATGGAAATTTAGTGTGTCAGTCCTCTTGTACATAAGTCGGCATTGTGCCTTATGTATTAAATTCGGATGCAATTTCTGTGTTTCATCGTCAATAAGAAGGTCCAAGGGATACAGTAAATCTGAAGTGAAGCATCGGAATCTAAAACTGGACTCACAGGAGAGATTCATATCATAGAAAGTTAGTGTGTCAGTCCTCAAGTACTTAAGTCGGCATTGTGCCTTTTGTATTACATTCGGATGCAATTTCTGTGTTTCATCGTCAATAAGAAAGTCCAAGGGAAACTGTAAGCCTGAAGTGAAGCATCGGAATCTAAAACTGGACTCACAGGAGAGGTTCAAATCATAGAAAGTTTATGTGTCAGTCCTCTTGTACTTAAGTCGGCATTGTGCCTTTTGTATTAAATTCGGATGCATTTTCTGTGTTTCATCATCAATAAGAAGGTCCAAGGGAAACAGTAAACCTGAAGTGAAGCATCGGATTCGAAAACTGGACTCACAGGAGAGGTTGAAATCATAGGAAGTTTGTGTGTCAGTCGTCTTGTACTTAAGTCGGCATTGTGCCTTTTGTATTAAATTCGGATGCAATTTCTGTGTTTCATCGTCATTAAGAAGGTCCAAGGGAAACAGTAAACCTGAAGTGAAGCATCGGAATCACAAACTGGATTCACAGGAGAGGTTCAAATCTTAGAAAGTTAGTGTGTCAGTCCTCTTGTACTTAAGTCGGCATTGTGCTCGGCATTGTGCCTTTTGTATTAAATTCGGATGCAATTTCTGTGTTTCATCGTCAATAGGAAGGTCCAAGGGAAACAGTAAACCTGATGTGAAGCTTCGGAATCTAAAACTGGACTCACAGGAGAGTTTCAAATCATAGAAAGTTAGTGTGTCAGTCCTCTTGTACTTAAGTTGGCATTGTGCCTTCTGTATTAAATTCGGATGCAATTTCTGTGTTTCATCGTCAATAAGAAGGTCCAAGGGATACAGTAAACCTGAAGTGAAGCATCGGAATCTAAAACTGGACTCACAGGAGAGGTTCAAATCATAGAATGTTAGTGTGGCCGTCCTCTTGTACTTAAGTCGGCATTGTGCCTTTTGTATTAAATTCGGATGCAATTTCTGTGTTTCATCGTCGATAAGAAGGTCCAAGGGAAACAGTAAACCTGAAGTGAAGCATCGGAAGCTAAAACTGGATTCACAGGAGAGGTTCAAATCATAGAATGTTAGTGTGTCAGTCCTCTGGTTCTTAAGTCGGCATTGTGCCTTTTGCATTAAATTCGGATGCTATTTCTGTGTTTCATCGTCAATAAGAAGGCCCAAGGGATACAGTAAACCTGAAGTGAAGCATCGGAATCTAAAACTGGACTCACAGGAGAGGTTCAAATCATAGAAAGTTAGTGTGTCAGTCCTCTAGTACTTAAGTCGGCATTGTGCCTTTTGCATTAAATTCGGATGCAATTTCTGGGTTTCATCGTCAATAAGAAGGTCCAAGGGAAACAGTACACCTGAAGTGAAGCATTGGAATCTAAAACTGGACTCACAGGAGAGGTTCAAATCATAGAAAGTTTGTGTGTCAGTCCTCTTGTACTTATGTCGGCATTGTGCCTTTTGTATTAAATTCGGATGCAATTTCTGTGTTTCATCGTCAATAGGAAGGTCCAAGGGAAACAGTAAACCTGAAGAGAAGCATCGGAATCTAAAACTGGACTCACAGGAGAGTTTCAAATCATAGAAAGTTAGTGTGTCAGTCCTCTTGTTCTTTAGTCGGCATTGTGCCTTTTGTAATAAATTCGGATGCAATTTCTGTGTTTCATCGTCAATAAGAAGGTCCAAGGGAAACAGTAAACCTGAAGTGAAGCACCGGAATCTAAAACTGGACACACAGGAGGGGTTCAAATCATGGAAATTTAGTGTGTCAATCCTCTTGTACTTAAGTCGGCATTGTGCCTTTTGTATTAAATTCGGATGCAATTTCTGTGTTTCATCGTCATTACGAAGGTCCTAGGGAAACAGTAAACCTGAAGTGAAGCATCGGAATCTAAAACTGGACTCACAGGAGAGGTTCAAATCATAGAAATTTAGTGTGTCAGTCCTCTGGTTCTTAAGTCGGCATTGTGCCTTTTGCATTAAATTCGGATGCTATTTCTGTGTTTCATCGTCAATAAGAAGGTCCAAGGGATACAGTAAACCTGAAGTGAAGCATCGGAATCTAAAACTCGACTCACAGGAGAGGTTCAAATCATAGAAAGTTAGTGTGTCAGTCCTCTAGTACTTAATTTGGCATTGTGCCTTTTGTATTAAATTCGGATGCAATTTCTGTGTTTCATCTTCAATAAGAAGGTCCAAGGGAAACAGTACACCTGAAGTGAAGCATTGGAATCTAAAACTGGACTCACAGGAGAGGTTCAAATCATAGAAACTTTGTGTGTCAGTCCTCTTGTACTTATGTCGGCATTGTGCCTTTTGTATTAAATTCGGATGCAATTTCTGTGTTTCATCGTCAATAGGAAGGTCCAAGGGAAACAGTAAACCTGAAGAGAAGCATCGGAATCTAAAACTGGACTCACAGGAGAGTTTCAAATCATAGAAAGTTAGTGTGTCAGTCCTCTTGTTCTTTAGTCGGCATTGTGCCTTTTGTAATAAATTCGGATGCAATTTCTGTGTTTCATCGTCAATAAGAAGGTCCAAGGGAAACAGTAATCCTGAAGTGAAGCACCGGAATCTAAAACTGGACACACAGGAGGGGTTCAAATCATGGAAATTTAGTGTGTCAGTCCTCTTGTACTTAAGTCGGCATTGTGCCTTTTGTATTAAATTCGGATGCAATTTCTGTGTTTCATCGTCATTACGAAGGTCCTAGGGAAACAGTAAACCTGAAGT
Source organism: Schistocerca americana (assembly GCF_021461395.2). Taxonomy (NCBI): domain Eukaryota; kingdom Metazoa; phylum Arthropoda; class Insecta; order Orthoptera; family Acrididae; genus Schistocerca; species Schistocerca americana. The sequence continues at coordinate 545,878,754 of NC_060124.1, read as the reverse complement.
GAAGCATCGGAATCTAAAACTGGACTCACAGGAGAGGTTCAAATCATAGAAATTTAGTGTGTCAGTCCTCTGGTTCTTAAGTCGGCATTGTGCCTTTTGCATTAAATTCGGATGCTATTTCTGTGTTTCATCGTCAATAAGAAGGTCCAAGGGATACAGTAAACCTGAAGTGAAGCATCGGAATCTAAAACTCGACTCACAGGATAGGTTCATATCATAGAAAGTTAGTGTGTCAGTCCTCTAGTACTTAAGTCGGCATTGTGCCTTTTGTATTAAATTCGGATGCAATTTCTGTGTTTCATCTTCAATAAGAAGGTCCAAGGGAAACAGTACACCTGAAGTGAAGCATTGGAATCTAAAACTGGACTCATAGGAGAGGTTCAAATCATAGTAAGTTAGTGTGTCAGTCCTCTTGTACTTAAGTTGGCATTGTGCCTTTTGCATTAAATTCGGATGCAATTTCTGTGTTTCATCGTCAATAAGAAGGTCCAAGGGAAACAGTAAACCTGAGGTGAAGCATCGGAATCATAAACTGTACTCACGGGAGTGGTTCAAATCATGGAAAGTTAGAGTGTCAGTCCTCTTGTACTTAAGTCGGCATTGTGCCTTTTGTACTAAATGCGGATTCAATTTCTGTGTTTCATCGTCAATAAGAAGGTCCAAGGGATACAGAAAAACCTGAAGTGAAGCATCGGAATCTAAAACTACACTCACAGGAGTGGTTCAAATCATAGAAAGTTAGAGTTTCAGTCTTCTTGCACTTAGGTTGGCATTGTGCCTTATCGTCAATAAGAAGGTCCAAGGGAAACAGTACACCTGAAGTGAAGCATTGGAATCTAAAACTGGACTCACAGGAGAGGTTCAAATCATAGAAAGATTGTGTGTCAGTCTCCTTGTACTTAAGTCGGCATTGTGCCTTTTGTATTAAATTCGGATGCAATTTCTGTGTTTCATCGTCAATAGGAAGGTCCAAGGGAAACAGTAAACCTGAAGTGAAGCATCGGAATCTAAAACTGGACTCACAGGAGAGTTTTAAATCATAGAAAGTTAGTGTGTCAGTCCTCTTGTTCTTTAGTCGGCATTGTGAATTTTGTAATAAATTCGGATGCAATTTCTGTTTTTCATCGTCAATAAGAAGGTCCAAGGGAAACAGTAAACCTGAATTGAAGCACCGGAATCTAAAACTGGACACACAGGAGGGGTTCAAATCATGGAAATTTAGTGTGTCAGTCCTCTTGTACTTAAGTCGGCATTGTGCCTTTTGTATTAAATTCGGATGCAATTTCTGTGTTTCATCGTCAATAAGAAGGTCCAAGGGATACAGTAAAGCTGAAGTGATGCATCGGAATCTAAAACTGGACTCACAGGAGAGATTCATATCATAGAAAGTTAGTGTGTCAGTTCTCTTGTACTTAAGTCGGCATTGTGCCTTTTGTATTAAATTCGGATGCAATTTCTGTGTTTCATCGTCATTAAGAAGGTCCTAGGGAAACAGTAAACCTGAAGTGAAGCATCGGAATCTAAAACTGGACTCACAGGAGAGTTTCAAATCATAGAAAGTTAGTGTGTCAGTCCTCTTGTTCTTTAGTCGGCATTGTGAATTTTGTAATAAATTCGGATGCAATTTCTGTTTTTCATCGTCAATAAGAAGGTCCAAGGGAAACAGTAAACCTGAATTGAAGCACCGGAATCTAAAACTGGACACACAGGAGGGGTTCAAATCATGGAAATTTAGTGTGTCAGTCCTCTTGTACTTAAGTCGGCATTGTGCCTTTTGTATTAAATTCGGATGCAATTTCTGTGTTTCATCGTCAATAAGAAGGTCCATGGGATACAGTAAAGCTGAAGTGAAGCATCGGAATCTAAAACTGGACTCACAGGAGAGATTCATATCATAGAAAGTTAGTGTGTCAGTTCTCTTGTACTTAAGTCGGCATTGTGCCTTTTGTATTAAATTCGGATGCAATTTCTGTGTTTCATCGTCATTAAGAAGGTCCTAGGGAAACAGTAAACCTGAAGTGAAGCATCGGAATCTAAAACTGGACTCACAGGAGAGGTTCAAATCATAGAAATTTAGTGTGTCAGTCCTCTTGTACTTAAGTCGGCATTGTGCCTTTTGTATTAAATTCGGATGCAATTTCTGTGTTTCATCGTCAATAAGAAGGTCCAAGGGAAACAGTAACCCTGAAGTGAAGCATCGGAAGCTAAAACTGGATTCACAGCAGAGATTCAAATCATAGAATGTTAGTGTGTCAGTCCTCTGGTACTTAAGTCGGCATTGTGCCTTTTGCATTAAATTCGGATGCTATTCCTGTGTTTCATCGTCAATAAGAAGGTCCAAGGGATACAGTAAACCAGAAGTGAAGCATCGGAATCTAGAACTGGACTCACAGGAGAGGTTCAAATCATAGAAAGTTAGTGTGTCAGTCCTCTAGTACTTAAGTCGGCATTGTGCCTTTTGTATTAAATTCGGATGCAATTTCTGTGTTTCATCTTCAGTAAGAAGGTCCAAGGGAAACAGTACACCTGAAGTGAAGCATTGGAATCTAAAACTGGACTCATAGGAGAGGTTCAAATCATAGAAAGTTAGTGTGTCAGTCCTCTTGTACTTAAGTCGGCATTGTGCCTTTTGTATTAAATTCGGATGCAATTTCTGTGTTTCATCGTCAATAAGAAGGTCCAAGGGAAACAGTAAACCTGAAGGGAAGCATCGGAATCTAAAACTGGACTCACAGGAGAGGTTCAAATCATGGAAAGTTAGTGTGTCAGTCCTCTTGTACTTAAGTCGGCATTGTGCCTTTTGTATTAAATTCGGATGCAATTTCTGTGTTCATCGTCAATAAGAAGGTCCAAGGGATACAGTAAACCAGAAGTGAAGCATCGGAATCATAAACTGTACTCACAGGAGTGGGTCAAATCATGGAAAGTTAGAGTGTCAGTCCTCTTGTACTTAAGTCGGCATTGTGCCTCTTGTACTAAATGCGGATTCAATTTCTGTGTTTCATCGTCAATAAGAAGGTCCAAGGGATACAGAAAAACCTGAAGTGAAGCATCGTAATCTAAAACTACACTCACAGGAGTGGTTCAAATCATAGAAAGATAGAGTTTCAGTCTTCTTGCACTTAGGTCGGCATTGTGCCTTATCGTCAATAAGAAGGTCCAAGGGATACAGTAAACCTGAAGTGAAGCATCGGAATCTATAACTGGACTCACAGGAGAGGTTCAAATCACAGAAAGTTAGTGTGTCAGTCCTCTTGTACTTATGTCGGCATTGTGCCTTTTGTATTAAATTCGGATGCAATTTCTGTGTTTCATCGTCAATGAGAAGGTCCAAGGGAAACAGTAAACCTGAAGTGAAGCATCGGAATCTAAAACTGGATTCACAGGAGAGGTTCAAATCTTAGAAAGTTAGTGTGTCTGCCCTCTTGTACTTAAGTCGGCATTGTGCCTTTTGTGTTAAATTCGGATGCAATTTCTGTGTTTCATAGTCAATACGAAGGTCCAAGGGAAAAAGTAAACCTGAAGTGAAGCATCGGAATCTAAAACTGGACACACAGGAGAGGTTCAAATCATGGAAATTTAGTGTGTCAGTCCTCTTGTACTTAAGTCGGCATTGTGCCTTTTGTATTAAATTCGGATGCAATTTCTGTGTTTCATCGTCAATAAGAAGGTCCAAGGGATACAGTAAAGCTGAAGTGAAGCATCGGAATCTAAAACTGGACTCACAGGAGAGATTCATATCATAGAAAGTTAGTGTGTCAGTTCTCTTGTACTTAAGTCGGCATTGTGCCTTTTGTATTAAATTCGGATGCTATTTCTGTGTTTCATCGTCATTAAGAAGGTCCTAGGGAAACAGTAAACCTAAAGTGAAGCATCGGAATCTAAAACTGGACTCACAGGAGAGGTTCAAATCATAGAAATTTAGTGTGTTAGTCCTCTTGTACTTAAGTCGGCATTGTGCCTTTTGTATTAAATTCGGAAGCAATTTCTGTGTTTCATCGTCAATAAGAAGGTCCAAGGGAAACAGTAACCGTGAAGTGAAGCATCGGAAGCTAAAACTGGATTCACAGCAGAGATTCAAATCATAGAATGTTAGTGTGTCAGTCCTCTGGTTCTTAAGTCGGCATTGTGCCTTTTGCATTAAATTCGGATGCTATTTCTGTGTTTCATCGTCAATAAGAAGGTCCAAGGGATACAGTAAACCTGAAGTGAAGCATCGGAATCTAAAACTGGACTCACAGGAGAGGTTCAAATCATAGAAAGTTAGGGTGTCAGTCCTCTAGTACTTAAGTCGGCATTGTGCCTTTTGTATTAAATTCGGATGCAATATCTGTGTTTCATCTTCAATAAGAAGGTCCAAGGGAAACAGTACACCTGAAGTGAAGCATTGGAATCTAAAACTGGACTCATAGGAGAGGTTCAAATCATAGAAAGTTAGTGTGTCAGTCCTCTTGTACTTAAGTCGGCATTGTGCCTTTTGTATTACATTCGGATGCAATTTCTGTGTTTCATCGTCAATAAGAATGTCCAAGGGAAACAGTAAACCTGAAGTGAAGCATCGGAATCTAAAACTGGACTCACAGGAGAGGTTCAAATCATGGAAAGTTAGTGTGTCAGTCCTCTTGTACTTAAGTCGGCATTGTGCCTTTTGTATTAAATTCGGATGCAATTTCTGTGTTCATCGTCAATAAGAAGGTCCAAGGGATACAGTAAACCAGAAGTGAAGCATCGGAATCATAAACTGTACTCACAGGAGTGGGTCAAATCATGGAAAGTTAGAGTGTCAGTCCTCTTGTACTTAAGTCGGCATTGTGCCTTTTGTACTAAATGCGGATTCAATTTCTGTGTTTCATCGTCTATAAGAAGGTCCAAGGGATACAGAAAAACTTGAAGTGCAGCATCGGAATCTAAAACTACACTCACAGGAGTGGTTCAAATCATAGAAAGTTAGAGTTTCAGTCTTCTTGCACTTAGGTCGGCATTGTGCCTTATCGTCAATAAGAAGGTCCAAGGGATACAGTAAACCTGAAGTGAAGCATCGGAATCTATAACTGGACTCACAGGAGAGGTTCAAATCACAGAAAGTTAGTGTGAAAGTCCTCTTGTACTTCTGTCGGCATTGTGTATTTTGTATTAAATTCGGATGCAATTTCTGTGTTTCATCTTCAATAAGAAGGTCCAAGGGAAACAGTACACCTGAAGTGAAGCATTGGAATCTAAAACTGGACTCATAGGAGAGGTTCAAATCATAGTAAGTTAGTGTGTCAGTCCTCTTGTACTTAAGTTGGCATTGTGCCTTTTGCATTAAATTCGGATGCAATTTCTGTGTTTCATCGTCAATAAGAAGGTCCAAGGGAAACAGTAAACCTGAAGTGAAGCATCGGAATCATAAACTGTACTCACGGGAGTGGTTCAAATCATGGAAAGTTAGAGTGTCAGTCCTCTTGTACTTAAGTCGGCATTGTGCCTTTTGTACTAAATGCGGATTCAATTTCTGTGTTTCATCGTCAATAAGAAGGTCCAAGGGATACAGAAAAACCTGAAGTGAAGCATCGGAATCTAAAACTACACTCACAGGAGTGGTTCAAATCATAGAAAGTTAGAGTTTCAGTCTTCTTGCACTTAGGTTGGCATTGTGCCTTATCGTCAATAAGAAGGTCCAAGGGAAACAGTACACCTGAAGTGAAGCATTGGAATCTAAAACTGGACTCACAGGAGAGGTTCAAATCATAGAAAGATTGTGTGTCAGTCTTCTTGTACTTAAGTCGGCATTGTGCCTTTTGTATTAAATTCGGATGCAATTTCTGTGTTTCATCGTCAATAGGAAGGTCCAAGGGAAACAGTAAACCTGAAGTGAAGCATCGGAATCTAAAACTGGACTCACAGGAGAGTTTCAAATCATAGAAAGTTAGTGTGTCAGTCCTCTTGTTCTTTAGTCGGCATTGTGAATTTTGTAATAAATTCGGATGCAATTTCTGTGTTTCATCGTCAATAAGAAGGTCCAAGGGAAACAGTAAACCTGAATTGAAGCACCGGAATCTAAAACTGGACACACAGGAGGGGTTCAAATCATGGAAATTTAGTGTGTCAGTCCTCTTGTACTTAAGTCGGCATTGTGCCTTTTGTATTAAATTCGGATGCAATTTCTGTGTTTCATCGTCAATAAGAAGGTCCAAGGGATACAGTAAAGCTGAAGTGAAGCATCGGAATCTAAAACTGGACTCACAGGAGAGATTCATATCATAGAAAGTTAGTGTGTCTGTTCTCTTGTACTTAAGTCGGCATTGTGCCTTTTGTATTAAATTCGGATGCAATTTCTGTGTTTCATCGTCATTAAGAAGGTCCTAGGGAAACAGTAAACCTGAAGTGAAGCATCGGAATCTAAAACTGGACTCACAGGAGAGGTTCAAATCATAGAAATTTAGTGTGTCAGTCCTCTTGTACTTAAGTCGGCATTGTGCCTTTTGTATTAAATTCGGATGCAATTTCTGTGTTTCATCGTCAATAAGAAGGTCCAAGGGAAACAGTAACCCTGAAGTGAAGCATCGGAAGCTAAAACTGGATTCACAGCAGAGATTCAAATCATAGAATGTTAGTGTGTCAGTCCTCTGGTACTTAAGTCGGCATTGTGCCTTTTGCATTAAATTCGGATGCTATTCCTGTGTTTCATCGTCAATAAGAAGGTCCAAGGGATACAGTAAACCAGAAGTGAAGCATCGGAATCTAAAACTGGACTCACAGGAGAGGTTCAAATCATGGAAAGTTAGTGTGTCAGTCCTCTTGTACTTAAGTCGGCATTGTGCCTTTTGTATCAAATTCGGATGCAATTTCTGTGTTCATCGTCAATAAGAAGGTCCAAGGGATACAGTAAACCAGAAGTGAAGCATCGGAATCATAAACTGTACTCACAGGAGTGGGTCAAATCATGGAAAGTTAGAGTGTCAGTCCTCTTGTACTTAAGTCGGCATTGTGCCTCTTGTACTAAATGCGGATTCAATTTCTGTGTTTCATCGTCAATAAGAAGGTCCAAGGGATACAGAAAAACCTGAAGTGAAGCATCGTAATCTAAAACTACACTCACAGGAGTGGTTCAAATCATAGAAAGATAGAGTTTCAGTCTTCTTGCACTTAGGTCGGCATTGTGCCTTATCGTCAATAAGAAGGTCCAAGGGATACAGTAAACCTGAAGTGAAGCATCGGAATCTATAACTGGACTCACAGGAGAGGTTCAAATCACAGAAAGTTAGTGTGTCAGTCCTCTTGTACTTATGTCGGCATTGTGCCTTTTGTATTAAATTCGGATGCAATTTCTGTGTTTCATCGTCAATGAGAAGGTCCAAGGGAAACAGTAAACCTGAAGTGAAGCATCGGAATCTAAAACTGGATTCACAGGAGAGGTTCAAATCTTAGAAAGTTAGTGTGTCTGCCCTCTTGTACTTAAGTCGGCATTGTGCCTTTTGTGTTAAATTCGGATGCAATTTCTGTGTTTCATAGTCAATACGAAGGTCCAAGGGAAAAAGTAAACCTGAAGTGAAGCATCGAATTCTAAAACTGGACTCACAGGAGAGTTTCAAATCATAGAAAGTTAGTGTGTCAGTCCTCTTGTTCTTAACTCGGCATTGTGCCTTTTGTATTAAATTCGGATGCAATTTCTGTGTTTCATCGTCAATAAGAAGGTCCAAGGGAAACAGTAAACCTGAAGTGAAGCATCGGAATCTAAAACTGGACACACAGGAGAGGTTCAAATCATGGAAATTTAGTGTGTCAGTCCTCTTGTACTTAAGTCGGCATTGTGCCTTTTGTATTAAATTCGGATGCAATTTCTGTGTTTCATCGTCAATAAGAAGGTCCAAGGATTACAGTAAAGTTGAAGTGAAGCATCGGAATCTAAAACTGGACTCACAGGAGAGATTCATATCATAGTAAGTTAGTGTGTCAGTTCTCTTGTACTTAAGTCGGCATTGTGCCTTTTGTATTAAATTCGGATGCTATTTCTGTGTTTCATCGTCATTAAGAAGGTCCTAGGGAAACAGTAAACCTGAAGTGAAGCATCGGAATCTAAAACTGGACTCACAGGAGAGGTTCAAATCATAGAAATTTAGTGTGTTAGTCCTCTTGTACTTAAGTCGGCATTGTGCCTTTTGTATTAAATTCGGAAGCAATTTCTGTGTTTCATCGTCAATAAGAAGGTCCAAGGGAAACAGTAACCGTGAAGTGAAGCATCGGAAGCTAAAACTGGATTCACAGCAGAGATTCAAATCATAGAATGTTAGTGTGTCAGTCCTCTGGTTCTTAAGTCGGCATTGTGCCTTTTGCATTAAATTCGGATGCTATTTCTGTGTTTCATCGTCAATAAGAAGGTCCAAGGGATACAGTAAACCTGAAGTGAAGCATCGGAATCTAAAACTGGACTCACAGGAGAGGTTCAAATCATAGAAAGTTAGTGTGTCAGTCCTCTAGTACTTGAGTCGGCATTGTGCCTTTTGTATTAAATTCGGATGCAATATCTGTGTTTCATCTTCAATAAGAAGGTCCAAGGGAAACAGTACACCTGAAGTGATGCATTGGAATCTAAAACTGGACTCATAGGAGAGGTTCAAATCATAGAAAGTTAGTGTGTCAGTCCTCTTGTACTTAAGTCGGCATTGTGCCTTTTGTATTAAATTCGGATGCAATTTCTGTGTTTCATCGTCAATAAGAATGTCCAAGGGAAACAGTAAACCTGAAGTGAAGCATCGGAATCTAAAACTGGGCTCACAGGAGAGGTTCAAATCATGGAAAGTTAGTGTGTCAGTCCTCTTGTACTTAAGTCGGCATTGTGCCTTTTGTATTAAATTCGGATGCAATTTCTGTGTTCATCGTCAATAAGAAGGTCCAAGGGATACAGTAAACCAGAAGTGAAGCATCGGAATCATAAACTGTACTCACAGGAGTGGGTCAAATCATGGAAAGTTAGAGTGTCAGTCCTCTTGTACTTAAGTCGGCATTGTGCCTTTTGTACTAAATGCGGATTCAATTTCTGTGTTTCATCGTCTATAAGAAGGTCCAAGGGATACAGAAAAACTTGAAGTGAAGCATCGGAATCTAAAACTACACTCACAGGAGTGGTTCAAATCATAGAAAGTTAGAGTTTCAGTCTTCTTGCACTTAGGTCGGCATTGTGCCTTATCGTCAATAAGAAGGTCCAAGGGATACAGTAAACCTGAAGTGAAGCATCGGAATCTATAACTGGACTCACAGGAGAGGTTCAAATCACAGAAAGTTAGTGTGTCAGTCCTCTTGTACTTATGTCGGCATTGTGTATTTTGTATTAAATTCGGATGCAATTTCTGTGTTTCATCGTCAATAAGAAGGTCCAAGGGAAACAGTAAACCTGAAGTGAAGCATCGGAATCTAAAACTGGATTCACAGGAGAGGTTCAAATCTTAGAAAGTTAGTGTGTCTGCCCTCTTGTACTTAAGTCGGCATTGTGCCTTTTGTGTTAAATTCGGATGCAATTTCTGTGTTTCATCGTCAATAGGAAGGTCCAAGGGAAAAAGTAAACCTGAAGTGAAGCATCGGAATCTAAAACTGGACTCACAGGAGAGTTTCAAATCATAGAAAGTTAGTGTGTCAGTCCTCTTGTTCTTAAGTCGGCATTGTGCCTTTTGTATTAAATTCGGATGCAATTTCTGTGTTTCATCGTCAATAAGAAGGTCCAAGGGAAACAGTAAACCTGAAGTGAAGCATCGGAATCTAAAACTGGACACACAGGAGAGGTTCAAATCATGGAAATTTAGTGTGTCAGTCCTCTTGTACTTAAGTCGGCATTGTGCCTTTTGTATTAAATGCGGATGCAATTTCTGTGTTTCATCGTCAATACGAAGGTCCAAGGGATACAGTAAACCTGAAGTGAAGCATCGGAAACTAAAACTGGACTCACAGGAGAGATTCATATCATAGAAAGTTAGTGTGTCAGTCCTCAAGTACTTAAGTCGGCATTGTGCCGTTTGTATTAAATTCGGATGCAGTTTCTGTGTTTCATCGACAATAAGAAGGTCCAAGGGAAACAGTAAGCCTGAAGTGAAGCATCGGAATCTAAAACTGGACTCACAGGAGAGGTTCAAATCGTAGAAAGTTAGTGTGTCAGTCCTCTTGTACTTAAGTCGGCATTGTGCCTTTTGTATTAAATTCGGATGCAAATTCTGTGTTTCATCGTCAATAAGAAGGTCCAACGGAAACAGTAAACCTGAAGTGAAGCATCGGAATCGAAAACTGGACTCACAGGAGAGGTTCAAATCATAGAAAGTTAGTGTGTCAGTACTCTTGTACTTAAGTCGGCATTGTGCCTTTTGTATTAAATTCGGATGCAATTTCTGTGTTTCATCGTCAATAAGATGGTCCAACGGAAACAGTAAACCTGAAGTGAAGCATCGGAATCGAAAACTGGACTCACAGGAGAGGTTCAAATCATAGAAAGTGAGTGTGTCAGTCCTATGTACTTAAGTCGGCATTGTGCCTTTTGTATTAAATTCGGATGCAATTTCTGTGTTTCATCGTCAATAAGAAGGTCCAAGGGAAACAGTAAACCTGAGGTGAAGCATCGGAGTCAAAAACTGGACTCACAGGAAAGTTTCAAATCATAGAAAGTTAGTGTGTCAGTCCTCTTGTACTTAAGTCGGCATTGTGCCTTTTGTATTAAATTCGGATGCAATTTCTGTGTCTCATCGTCAATAAGAAGGTCCAAGGGAAACAGTAAACCTCAAGTGAAGCATCGGAATCTAAAACTGGACACACAGGAGAGGTTCAAATTATGGAAATTTAGTGTGTCAGTCCTCTTGTACTTAAGTCGGCATTGTGCCTTTTGTATTAAATTCGGATGCAATTTCTGTGTTTCATCGTCAATAAGAAGGTCCAAGGGATACAGTAAACCTGAAGTGAAGCATCGGAATCTAAAACTGGACTCACAGGGGTGGTTCAAATCATAGATAGTTAGAGTGTCAGTCTTCTTGTACTTAAGTCGGCATTGTACCTTATCGTCAATAAGAAGGTCCAAGGGATACAGTAAACCTGAAGTGAAGCATCGGAATCTAAAACTGGACTCACAGGAGAGGTTCAAATCACAGAAAGTTTGTGTGTCAGTCCTCTTGTACTTAAGTCGGCATTGTGCCTTTTGTATTAAATTCGGATGCAATTTCTGTGTTCATCGTTAATAAGAAGGTCCAAGGGATACAGTAAACCTGAAGTGAAGCATCGGAATCTAAAACTGGACTCACAGGGGTGGTTCAAATCATAGAAAGTTAGAGTGTCAGTCTTCTTGTACTTAAGTCGGCATTGTACCTTATCGTCAATAAGAAGGTCCAAGGGATACAGTAAACCTGAAGTGAAGCATCGGAATCTAAAAACTGGACTCACAGGAGAGGTTCAAATCACAGAAAGTTTGTGTGTCAGTCCTCTTGTACTTAAGTCGGCATTGTGCCTTTTGTATTAAATTCGGATGCAATTTCTGCGTTTCATCGTCAATAAGAAGGTCCAATGGAAACAGTAAACCTGAAGTGAAGCATCGGAATCTAAAACTGGACTCACAGGATAGGTTCAAATCATGGAAAGTTAGTGTGTCAGTCCTCTTGTACTTAAGTCGGCATTGTGCCTTTTGTATTAAATTCGGATGCAATATCTGTGTTCATTGTCAATAAGAAGGTCCAAGGGATACAGAAAAACCTGAAGTGAAGCATCGTAATCTAAAACTACACTCACAGGAGTGGTTCAAATCATAGAAAGTTAGAGTTTCAGTCTTCTTGCACTTAGGTCGGCATTGTGCCTTATCGTCAATAAGAAGGTCCAAGGGATACAGTAAACCTGAAGTGAAGCATCGGAATCTATAACTGGACTCACAGGAGAGGTTCAAATCACAGAAAGTTAGTGTGTCAGTCCTCTTGTACTTATGTCGGCATTGTGCCTTTTGTATTATATTCGGATGCAATTTCTGTGTTTCATCGTCAATAAGAAGGTCCAAGGGAAACAGTAAACCTGAAGTGAAGCATCGGAATCTAAAACTGGATTCACAGGAGAGGTTCAAATCTTAGAAAGTTAGTGTGTCTGACCTCTTGTACTTAAGTCGGCATTGTGCCTTTTGTGTTAAATTCGGATGCAATTTCTGTGTTTCATCGTCAATAGGAAGGTCCAAGGGAAAAAGTAAACCTGAAGTGAAGCATCGAAATCTAAAACTGGACTCACAGGAGAGTTTCAAATCATAGAAAGTTAGTGTGTCAGTCCTCTTGTACTTAAGTCGGCATTGTGCCTTTTGTATTAAATTCGGATGCAATTTCTGTGTTTCATCGTCAATAAGAAGGTCCAAGGGAAACAGTAAACCTGAAGTGAAGCATCGGGATCTAAAACTGGACACACAGGAGAGGTTCAAATCATGGAAATTTAGTGTGTCAGTCCTCTTGTACTTAAGTCGGCATTGTGCCTTTTGTATTAAATTCGGATGCAACTTCTGTGTTTCATCGTCAATAAGAAGGTCCAAGGGATACAGTAAAGCTGAAGTGAAGCATCGGAATCTAAAACTGGATGCACAGGAGAGATTCATATCATAGAAAGTTAGTGTGTCAGTTCTCTTGTACTTAAGTCGGCATTGTGACTTTTGTATTAAATTCGGATGCAATTTCTGTGTTTCATCGTCATTAAGAAGGTCCTAGGGAAACAGTAAACCTGAAGTGAAGCATCGGAATCTAAAACTGGACTCACAGGAGAGGTTCAAATCATAGAAATTTAGTGTGTCAGTCCTCTTGTACTTAAGTCGGCATTGTGACTTTTGTATTAAATTCGGATGCAATTTCTGTGTTTCATCGTCAATAAGAAGGGCCAAGGGAAACAGTAACCCTGAAGTGAAGCATCGGAAGCTAAAACTGGATTCACAGCAGAGATTCAAATCATAGAATGTTAGTGTGTCAGTCCTCTGGTTCTTAAGTCGGCATTGTGCCTTTTGCATTAAATTCGGATGCTATTTCTGTGTTTCATCGTCAATAAGAAGGTCCAAGGGATACAGTAAACCTGAAGTGAAGCATCGGAATTTAAACTGGACTCACAGGAGAGGTTCAAATCATAGAAAGTTAGTGTGTCAGTCCTCTAGTACTTAAGTCGGCATTGTGCCTTTTGTATTAAATTCGGATGCAATTTCTGTGTTTCATCTTCAATAAGAAGGTCCAAGGGAAACAGTACACCTGAAGTGAAGCATTGGAATCTAAAACTGGACTCATAGGAGAGGTTCAAATCATAGAAAGTTAGTGTGTCAGTCCTCTTGTTATTAAGTCGGCATTGTGCCTTTTGTATTAAATTCGGATGCAATTTCTGTGTTTAATCGTCAATAAGAAGGTCCAAGGGAAACAGTAAACCTGAAGTGAAGCATCGGAATCTAAAACTGGACTCACAGGAGAGGTTCAAATCATGGAAAGTTAGTGTGTCAGTCCTCTTGTACTTAAGTCGGCATTGTGCCTTTTGTATTAAATTCGGATGCAATTTCTGTGTTCATCGTCAATAAGAAGGTCCAAGGGATACAGTAAACCAGAAGTGAAGCATCGGAATCATAAACTGTACTCACAGGAGTGGGTCAAATCATGGAAAGTTAGAGTGTCAGTCCTCTTGTACTTAAGTCGGCATTGTGCCTTTTGTACTAAATGCGGATTCAATTTCTGTGTTTCATCGTCAATAAGAAGGTCCAAGGGATACAGAAAAACTTGAAGTGAAGCATCGGAATCTAAAACTACACTCACAGGAGTGGTTCAAATCATAGAAAGTTGGAGTTTCAGTCTTCTTGCACTTAGGTCGGCATTGTGCCTTATCGTCAATAAGAAGGTCCAAGGGATACAGTAAACCTGAAGTGAAGCATCGGAATCTATAACTGGACTCACAGGAGAGGTTCAAATCACAGAAAGTTAGTGTGTCAGTCCTCTTGTACTTATGTCGGCATTGTGCCTTTTGTATTAAATTCGGATGCAATTTCTGTGTTTCATCGTCAATAAGAAGGTCCAAGGGAAACAGTAAACCTGAAGTGAAGAATCGGAATCTAAAACTGGATTCACAGGAGAGGTTCAAATCTTAGAAAGTTAGTGTGTCTGCCCTCTTGTACTTAAGTCGGCATTGTGCCTTTTGTGTTAAATTCGGATGCAATTTCTGTGTTTCATCGTCAATAGGAAGGTCCAAGGGAAAAAGTATACCTGAAGTGAAGCATCGGAGTCTAAAACTGGACTCACAGGAGAGTTTCAAATTATAGAAAGTTAGTGTGTCAGTCTTCTTGTTCTTAAGTCGGCATTGTGCCTTTTGTATTAAATTCGGATGCAATTTCTGTGTTTCATCGTCAATAAGAAGGTCCAAGGGAAACAGTAAACCTGAAGTGAAGCATCGGAATCTAAAACTGGACACACAGGAGAGGTTCAAATCATGGAAATTTAGTGTGTCAGTCCTCTTGTACTTAAGTCCGCATTGTGCCTTTTGTATTAAATGCGGATGCAATTTCTGTGTTTCATCGTCAATACGAAGGTCCAAGGGATACAGTAAACCTGAAGTGAAGCATCGGAAACTAAAACTGGACTCACAGGAGAGATTCATATCATAGAAAGTTAGTGTGTCAGTCCTCAAGTACTTAAGTCGGCATTGTGCCTTTTGTATTAAATTCGGATGCAGTTTCTGTGTTTCATCGTCAATAAGAAGGTCCAAGGGAAACAGTAAGCCTGAAGTGAAGCATCGGAATCTAAAACTGGACTCACAGGAGAGGTTCAAATCGTAGAAAGTTAGTGTGTCAGTCCTCTTGTACCTAAGTCGGCATTGTGCCTTTTGTATTAAATTCGGATGCAATTTCTGTGTTCCATCGTCAATAAGAAGGTCCAACGGAAACAGTAAACCTGAAGTGAAGCATCGGAATCGAAAACTGGACTCACAGGAGAGGTTCAAATCATAGAAAGTTAGTGTGTCAGTCCTCTTGTACTTAAGTCGGCATTGTGCCTTTTGTATTAAATTCGGATGCAATTTCTGTGTTTCATCGTCAATAAGAAGGTCCAAGGGAAACAGTAAACCTGAAGTGAAGCATCGGAATCAAAAACTGGACTCACAGGAAAGTTTCAAATCATAGAAAGTTAGTGTGTCAGTCCTCTTGTACTTAAGTCGGCATTGTGCCTTTTGTATTAAATTCGGATGCAATTTCTGTGTCTCATCGTCAATAAGAAGGTCCAAGGAAACAGTAAACCACAAGTGAAGCATCGGAATCTAAAACTGGACACACAGGAGTGGTTCAAATCATGGAAATTTAGTGTGTCAGTCCTCTTGTACTTAAGTCGCCATTGTCCCTTTTGTATTACATTCGAATGCAATTTCCGTGTTTCATCGTCAATAAGAAGGTCCAAGGGATACAGTAAACCTGAAGTGAATCATCGGAATCTAAAACTGGACTCACAGGGGTGGTTCAAATCATCGAAAGTTAGAGTGTCAGTCTTCTTGTACTTAAGTCGGCATTGTACCTTATCGTCAATAAGAAGGTCCAAGGGATACAGTAAACCTGAAGTGAAGCATCGGAATCTAAAACTGGACTCACAGGAGAGGTTCAAATCATAGAATGTTAGTGAGTCAGTCATCTTGTACTTAAGTCGGCATTGTGCCTTTTGTATTAAATTAGGATGCAATTTCTGTGTTTCATCGTCAATAAGAAGGTCCAAGGGAAACAGTAAACCTGAAGTGAAGCATCGGAACCGAAAACTGGACTCACAGGAGAGGTTCATATCATAGAAAGTAAGAGTGTCAGTCCTCTTGTACTTAAGTCGGCATTGTGCCTTTTGTATTAAATTCGGATGCAATTTCTGTGTTTCATCGTCAATAAGAAGGTCCAAGGGAAACAGTAAACCTGAAGTGTAGCATCGGTATCTAAAACTGGATTCACAGGAGAGGTTCAAATCATAGAATGTTAGTGTGTCAGTCCTCTGGTTCTTAAGTCGGCATTGTGCCTCTTGCATTAAATTCGGATGCTCTTTCTGTGTTTCATCGTCAATAAGAAGGTCCAAGGGATACAGTAAGCCTGAAGTGAAGCATCGGAATCTAAAACTGGACTCACAGGAGAGGTTCAAATCGTAGAAAGTTAGTGTGTCAGTCCTCTTGTACTTAAGTCGGCATTGTGCCTTTTGTATTAAATTCGGATGCAATTTCTGTGTGTCATCGTCAATAAGAAGGTCCAACGGAAACAGTAAACCTGAAGTGAAGTATCTGAATCGAAAACTGGATTAACAAGAGAGGTTCAAATCATATAAAGTTAGTGTGTCAGTCCTCTTGTACTTAAGTCGGCATTGTGCCTTTTGTATTAAATTCGGATGCAATTTCTGTGTTTCATCGTCAATAGGAAGGTCCAAGGGAAACAGTAAACCTGAAGTGAAGCATCGGAATCAAAAACTGGACTCACAGGAAAGTTTCAAATCATAGGAAGTTAGTGTGTCAGTCCTCTTGTACTTAAGTCGGCATTGTGCCTTTTGTATTAAATTCGGATGCCATTTCTGTGTTTCATCGTCAATAAGAAGGTCCAAGGGAAACAGTAAACCTCAAGTGAAGCATCGGAATCTAAACTGGACTCACAGGAGAGGTTCAAATCATGGAAATTTAGTGTGTCAGTCCTCTTGTACTTAAGTCGGCATTGTGCCTTTTGTATTAAATTCGGATGCAATTTCTGTGTTTCATCGTCAATAAGATGGTCCAAGGGATACAGTAAACCTGAAGTGAAGCATCGGAATCTAAAACTGGACTCACAGGGGTGGTTCAAATCATAGAATGTTAGAGTGTCAGTCTTCTTGTACTTAAGTCGGCATTGTGCCTTATCGTCAATAAGAAGGTCCAAGGGATACAGTAAACCTTGAAGTGAAGCATCGGAATCTAAAACTGGACTCACAGGAGAGGTTCAAATCTGAGAAAGTTTGTGTGTCAGTCCTCTTGTACTTAAGTCGGCATTGTGCCTTTTGTATTAAATTCGGATGCAATTTCTGTGTTTCATCGTCAATAAGAAGGTCCAAGGGAAACAGTAAATCTGAAGTGAAGCATCGGTATCTGAAACTGGACTCACAGGAGAGGTTCAAATCATAGCAAGTTAGTGTGTCAGTCCTCTTGTACTTAAGTCGGCATTGTGCCTTTTGTATTAAATTCGGATGCAATTTCTGTGTTTCATCGTCAATAAGAAGGTCCAAGGGATACAGTAAACCTGAAGTGAAGCATCGGAATCTAAAACTGGACTCACAGGAGAGGTTCAAATCATAGAATGTTAGTGTGTCAGTCATCTTGTACTTAAGTCGGCATTGTGCCTTTTATATTAAATTCGGATGCAATTTCTGTGTTTCATCGTCAATAAGAAGGTCCAAGGGAAACAGTAAACCTGAAGTGAAGCATCGGAACCGAAAACTGGACTCACAGGAGAGGTTCATATCATAGAAAGTTAGAGTGTCAGTCCTCTTGTACTTAAGTCGGCATTGTGCCTTTTGTATTAAATTCGGATGCAATTTCTGTGTTTCATCGTCAATAAGAACGTCCAAGGGAAACAGTAACCCTGAAATGAAGCATCGGAATCTAAAACTGGATTCACAGGAGAGGTTCAAATCATAGAATTTTAGTGTGTCAGTCCTCTGGTTCTTAAGTCGGCATTGTGCCTCTTGCATTAAATTCGGATGCTCTTTCTGTGTTTCATCGTCAATAAGAAGGTCCAAGGGATACAGTAAACCTTAAGTGAAGCATCGCAATCTAAAACTGGAGTCACAGGAGAGGTTCAAATCATAGAAAGTTAGTGTGTCAGTCCTCTAGTACTTAAGTCGGCATTGTGCCTTTTGTATTAAATTCGGATGCAATTTCTGTGTTTCATCGTCAATAAGAAGGTCCAAGGGAAACAGTAAATCTGAAGTGAAGCATCGGAATCTGAAACTGGACTCACAGGAGAGGTTCAATTCATAGCAAGTTAGTGTGTCAGTCCTCTTGTACTTAAGTCGGCATTGTGCCTTTTGTATTAAATTCGGATGCAATTTCTGTGTTTCATCGTCAATAAGAAGGTTCAAGGGATACAGTAAACCTGAAGTGAAGCATCGGAATCTGAAACTGGACTCACCGGAGAGGTTCAAATCATAGAAAGTTAGAGTGTCAGTCCTCTTGTTCTTAAGTCGGCATTGTGCCTTATCGTCAATAAAAAGGTCCAAGGGATACAGTAAACCTGAAGTGAAGGTCCAAGGGATACAGTAAACCTGGAGTGAAGCATCGGAATCTAAAACTGGACTCACAGGAGAGGTTCAAATCATGGAAAGTTAGTGTGTCAGTCCTCCTGTACTTAAGTCGGCATTGTGCCTTTTGTATTACATTCGGATGCAATTTCTGTGTTTCATCGTCAATAAGAAGGTCCAAGGGATACAGTAAACCTGAAGTAAAGCATCGGAATCTAAAACTGGAATCACAGGAGAGGTTCAAATCGTAGAATGCTTGTGTGTCATTCCTCTTCTACTTAAGTCGGCATTGTGCCTTTTGTATTAAATTCGGATGAAATTTCTGTGTTTCATCGTCAATAAGATGGTCCAAGGGATACAGTAAACCTGAAGTAAAGCATCGGAATCTAAAACTGTACTCACAGGAGAGGTTCAAATCATAGAATGTTTGTGTGTCAGTCCTCTTGTACTTAAGTCGGCATTGTGCCTTTTGTATTAAATTCGGATGCAATTTCTGTGTTTCATCGTCAATAAGAAGGTCCAAGGGAAACAGTAAACCTGAAGTGAAGCATCGGAACCGAAAACTGGACTCACAGGAGAGGTTCATATCATAGAAAGTTAGAGTGTCAGTCCTCTTGTACTTAAGTCGGCATTGTGCCTTTTGTATTAAATTCGGATGCAATTTCTGTGTTTCATCGTCAATAAGAACGTCCAAGGGAAACAGTAACCCTGAAATGAAGCATCGGAATCTAAAACTGGATTCACAGGAGAGGTTCAAATCATAGAATGTTAGTGTGTCAGTCCTCTGGTTCTTAAGTCGGCATTGTGCCTCTTGCATTAAATTCGGATGCTCTTTCTGTGTTTCATCGTCAATAAGAAGGTCCAAGGGATACAGTAAACCTTAAGTGAAGCATCGGAATCTAAAACTGGACTCACAGGAGAGGTTCAAATCATAGAAAGTTAGTGTGTCAGTCCTCTAGTACTTAAGTCGGCATTGTGCCTTTTGTATTAAATTCGGATGCAATTTCTGTGTTTCATCGTCAATAAGAAGGTCCAAGGGAAACAGTAAATCTGAAGTGAAGCATCGGAATCTGAAACTGGACTCACAGGAGAGGTTCAATTCATAGCAAGTTAGTGTGTCAGTCCTCTTGTACTTAAGTCGGCATTGTGCCTTTTGTATTAAATTCGGATGCAATTTCTGTGTTTCATCGTCAATAAGAAGGTTCAAGGGATACAGTAAACCTGAAGTGAAGCATCGGAATCTGAAACTGGACTCACCGGAGAGGTTCAAATCATAGAAAGTTAGAGTGTCAGTCCTCTTGTTCTTAAGTCGGCATTGTGCCTTATCGTCAATAAAAAGGTCCAAGGGATACAGTAAACCTGAAGTGAAGGTCCAAGGGATACAGTAAACCTGGAGTGAAGCATCGGAATCTAAAACTGGACTCACAGGAGAGGTTCAAATCATGGAAAGTTAGTGTGTCAGTCCTCCTGTACTTAAGTCGGCATTGTGCCTTTTGTATTACATTCGGATGCAATTTCTGTGTTTCATCGTCAATAAGAAGGTCCAAGGGATACAGTAAACCTGAAGTAAAGCATCGGAATCTAAAACTGGAATCACAGGAGAGGTTCAAATCGTAGAATGCTTGTGTGTCAGTCCTCTTCTACTTAAGTCGGCATTGTGCCTTTTGTATTAAATTCGGATGAAATTTCTGTGTTTCATCGTCAATAAGATGGTCCAAGGGATACAGTAAACCTGAAGTAAAGCATCGGAATCTAAAACTGGACTCACAGGAGAGGTTCAAATCATAGAATGTTTGTGTGTCAGTCCTCTTGTACTTAAGTCGGCATTGTGCCTTTTGTATTAAATTCGGATGCAATTTCTGTGTTTCATCGTCAATAGGAAGGTCCAAGGGAAACAGTAAACCTGAAGTGAAGCATCGGAATCTAAAACTGGATTCACAGGAGAGGTTCCAATCATAGGAAGTTAGTGTGTCAGTCCTCGGGTTCTTAAGTCGGCATTGTGCGTTTTGCATTAAATTCGGATGCAATTTCTGTGTTTCATCGTCAATAAGAAGGTCCAAGGGATACAGTAAACCTGAAGTGAAGCATCGGAATCTAAAACTGGACTCACAGGAGTGATTCATATCATAGAAAGTTATTGTGTCAGTCCTCTTGTACTTAAGTCGGCATTGTGCCTTTTGTATTATATTCGGATGCAATTTCTGTGTTTCATCGTCGATAAGAAGGTCCAAGGGAAACAGTAATCCTGATGTGAAGCATCGGAATCTAAAACTGGACTCACAGGAGAGGTTCAAATCATGGAAAGTTAGTGTGTCAGTCCTCCTGTACTTAAGTCGGCATTGTGCCTTTTGTATTACATTCGGATGCAATTTCTGTGTTTCATCGTCAATATGAAGGTCCAAGGGATACAGTAAACCTGAAGTAAAGCATCGGAATCTAAAACTGGAATCACAGGAGGGGTTCAAATCATAGAATGCTTGTGTGTCAGTCCTCTTCTACTTAAGTCGGCATTGTGCCTTTTGTATTAAATTCGGATGAAATTTCTGTGTTTCATCGTCAATAAGATGGTCCAAGGGATACAGTAAACCTGAAGTAAAGCATCGGAATCTAAAACTGGACTCACAGGAGAGGTTCAAATCATAGAATGTTTGTGTGTCAGTCCTCTTGTACTTAAGTCGGCCTTGTGCCTTTTGTATTAAATTCGGATGCAATTTCTGTGTTTCATCGTCAATAAGAAGGTCCAAGGGAAACAGTAAACCTGAAGTGAAGCATCGGAATCGAAAACTGGTTTCACAGGAGAGGTTCAAATCATAGAAAGTTAGTGTGTCAGTCCTCTTGTACTTAAGTCGGCATTGTGCATTTTGCATTAAATTCGGATGCAATTTCTGTGTTTCATCGTCAATAAGAAGGTCCAAGGGTTACAGTAAACCTGAAGTGAAGTATCGGAATCTAAAACTGGACTCACAGGAGAGATTTATATCATAGAAAGTTAGTGTGTCAGTTCTCTTGTACTTAAGACGGCATTGAGCCTTTTCTATTAAATTCGGATGCAATTTCTGTGTTTCATCGTCAATAGGAAGGTCCAAGGGAATCAGTAAACCTGAAGTGAAGCATCGGAATCTAAAACTGGATTCACAGGAGAGGTTCCAATCATAGGAAGTTAGTGTGTCAGTCCTCGGGTTCTAAAGTCGGCATTGTGCCTTTTGCATTAAATTCGGATGCAATTTCTGTGTTTCATCGTCATTAAGAAGGTCCAAGGGATACAGTAAACCTGAAGTGAAGCATCGGAATCTAAAACTGGACTCACAGGAGAGATTCATATCATAGAAAGTTAGTGTGTCAGTCCTCTAGTACTTAAGTCGGCATTGTGCCTTTTGTATTAAATTCGGATGCAATTTCTGTGTTTCATCGTCAATAAGAAGGTCCTAGGGAAACAGTAAATCTGAAGTGAAGCATCGGAATCTGAAACTGGACTCACAGGAGAGGTTCAATTCATAGCAAGTTAGTGTGTCAGTCCTCTTGTACTTAAGTCGGCATTGTGCCTTTTGTATTAAATTCGGATGCAATTTCTGTGTTTCATCGTCAATAAGAAGGTTCAAGGGATACAGTAAACCTGAAGTGAAGCATCGGAATCTGAAACTGGACTCACCGGAGAGGTTCAAATCATAGAAAGTTAGAGTGTCAGTCCTCTTGTTCTTAAGTCGGCATTGTGCCTTATCGTCAATAAAAAGGTCCAAGGGATACAGTAAACCTGAAGTGAAGGTCCAAGGGATACAGTAAACCTGGAGTGAAGCATCGGAATCTAAAACTGGACTCACAGGAGAGGTTCAAATCATGGAAAGTTAGTGTGTCAGTCCTCCTGTACTTAAGTCGGCATTGTGCCTTTTGTATTACATTCGGATGCAATTTCTGTGTTTCATCGTCAATAAGAAGGTCCAAGGGATACAGTAAACCTGAAGTATAGCATCGGAATCTAAAACTGGAATCACAGGAGAGGTTCAAATCGTAGAATGCTTGTGTGTCAGTCCTCTTCTACTTAAGTCGGCATTGTGCCTTTTGTATTAAATTCGGATGAAATTTCTGTGTTTCATCGTCAATAAGATGGTCCAAGGGATACAGTAAACCTGAAGTAAAGCATCGGAATCTAAAACTGGACTCACAGGAGAGGTTCAAATCATAGAATGTTTGTGTGTCAGTCCTCTTGTACTTAAGTCGGCATTGTGCCTTTTGTATTAAATTCGGATGCAATTTCTGTGTTTCATCGTCAATAGGAAGGTCCAAGGGAAACAGTAAACCTGAAGTGAAGCATCGGAATCTAAAACTGGATTCACAGGAGAGGTTCCAATCATAGGAAGTTAGTGTGTCAGTCCTCGGGTTCTTAAGTCGGCATTGTGCGTTTTGCATTAAATTCGGATGCAATTTCTGTGTTTCATCGTCAATAAGAAGGTCCAAGGGATACAGTAAACCTGAAGTGAAGCATCGGAATCTAAAACTGGACTCACAGGAGTGATTCATATCATAGAAAGTTATTGTGTCAGTCCTCTTGTACTTAAGTCGGCATTGTGCCTTTTGTATTATATTCGGATGCAATTTCTGTGTTTCATCGTCAATAAGAAGGTCCAAGGGAAACAGTAATCCTGATGTGAAGCATCGGAATCTAAAACTGGGCTCACAGGAGAGGTTCAAATCATGGAAAATTAGTGTGTCAGTCCTCCTGTACTTAAGTCGGCATTGTGCCTTTTGTATTACATTCGGAAGCAATTTCTGTGTTTCATCGTCAATATGAAGGTCCAAGGGATACAGTAAACCTGAAGTAAAGCATCGGAATCTAAAACTGGAATCACAGGAGGGGTTCAAATCATAGAATGCTTGTGTGTCAGTCCTCTTCTACTTAAGTCGGCATTGTGCCTTTTGTATTAAATTCGGATGAAATTTCTGTGTTTCATCGTCAATAAGATGGTCCAAGGGATACAGTAAACCTGAAGTAAAGCATCGGAATCTAAAACTGGACTCACAGGAGAGGTTCAAATCATAGAATGTTTGTGTGTCAGTCCTCTTGTACTTAAGTCGGCCTTGTGCCTTTTGTATTAAATTCGGATGCAATTTCTGTGTTTCATCGTCAATAAGAAGGTCCAAGGGAAACAGTAAACCTGAAGTGAAGCATCGGAATCGAAAACTGGACTCACAGGAGAGGTTCAAATCATAGAAAGTTAGTGTGTCAGTCCTCTTGTACTTAAGTCGGCATTGTGCATTTTGCATTAAATTCGGATGCAATTTCTGTGTTTCATCGTCAATAAGTAGGTCCAAGGGTTACAGTAAACCTGAAGTGAAGTATCGGAATCTAAAACTGGACTCACAGGAGAGATTTATATCATAGAAAGTTAGTGTGTCAGTTCTCTTGTACTTAAGACGGCATTGAGCCTTTTCTATTAAATTCGGATGCAATTTCTGTGTTTCATCGTCAATAGGAAGGTCCAAGGGAATCAGTAAACCTGAAGTGAAGCATCGGAATCTAAAACTGGATTCACAGGAGAGGTTCCAATCATAGGAAGTTAGTGTGTCAGTCCTCGGGTTCTTAAGTCGGCATTGTGCCTTTTGCATTAAATTCGGATGCAATTTCTGTGTTTCATCGTCATTAAGAAGGTCCAAGGGATACAGTAAACCTGAAGTGAAGCATCGGAATCTAAAACTGGACTCACAGGAGAGATTCATATCATAGAAAGTTAGTGTGTCAGTCCTCTTGTACTTAAGTCGGCATTGTGCCTTTTGTATTAAATTCGGATGCAATTTCTGTGTTTCATCGTCAATAAGAAGGTCCAAGGGAAACAGTAATCCTGATGTGAAGCATCGGAATCAAAAACTGAACTCACACGAGAGGTTCAAATCATAGAAAGTTAGTGTGTCAGTCCTCTTGTACTTAAGTCGGCATTGTGCCTTTTGTATTAAATTCGGATGCAATTTCTGTGTTTCATCGTCAATAAGAATGTCCAAGGGAAACAGTAAACCTGAAGTGAGGCTTCGGAATCGAAAACTGGACTAACAGGAGAGGTTCAAATCATAGAAAGTTAGTGTGTCAAACCTCTTGTACTTAAGTCGGCATTGTGCCTTTTGTATTAAATGCAGATGCAATTTCTGTGTTTCATCGTCAATAAGAAAGTCCAAGGGAAACAGTAAACCTGAAGTGAAGCATCGGAATCTAAAACTGGATTCACAGGAGAGGTTCAAATCTTAGAAAGTTAGTGTGTCAGTCCTCTTGTACTTAAGTTGGCATTAAGCTTTTTGAATTAAATTCGGATGCAATTTCTGTGTTTCATCGTCAATAGGAAGGTCCAAGGGAAACAGTAAACCTGAAGTGAAGCATCGGAATCTAAAATTGGACTCACAGGTGTGTTTCAAATCATAGAAAGTAAGTGTGTCAGTCCTCTTGTACTTAAGTCGGCATTGTGCCTTTTGTATTAAATTCGGATGCAATTTCTGTGTTTCATCGTCAATAACAAGGTCCAAGGGAAACAGTAAACCTGAAGTGAAGCATCGGAATCTAAAACTGGACTCACAGGAGTGGTTCAAATCATAGAAAGTTAGAGTGTCAGTCTTCTTGTACTTATGTCGGCATTGTGCCTTATCGTCAATAAGATGGTCCAAGGGATACAGTAAACCTGAAGTGAAGCATCGGAATCTAAAACTGGACTCACAGGAGAGGTTCAAATCACAGAAAGTTAATGTGTCAGTCCTCTTGTACTTATGTCGGCATTGTGCCTTTTGTATTAAATTCGGATGCAATTTCTGTGTTTCATCGTCAATAAGAAGGTCCAAGGGATACAGTAAACCTGAAGTGAAGCATCGGAATCTGAAACTGGACTCACAGGAGAGGTTCAAATCATAGAAAGTTAGAGTGTCAGTCCTCTTGTTCTTAAGTCGGCATTGTGCCTTATCGTCAATAAAAAGGTCCAAGGGATACAGTAAACCTGAAGTGAAGGTCCAAATGATACAGTAAACCTGGAGTGAAGCATCGGAATCTAAAACTGGACTCACAGGAGAGGTTCAAATCATGGAAAGTTAGTGTGTCAGTCCTCCTGTACTTAAGTCGGCATTGTGCCTTTTGTATTACATTCGGATGCAATTTCTGTGTTTCATCGTCAATAAGAAGGTCCAAGGGATACAGTAAACCTGAAGTAAAGCATCGGAATCTAAAACTGGAATCACAGGAGAAGTTCAAATCATAGAATGCTTGTGTGTCAGTCCTCTTCCACTTAAGTCGGCATTGTGCCTTTTGTATTAAATTCGGATGAAATTTCTGTGTTTCATCGTCAATAAGATGGTCCAAGCGATACAGTAAACCTGACGTAAAGCATCGGAATCTAAAACTGGACTCACAGGTGAGTTTCAAATCATAGAAAGTAAGTGTGTCAGTCCCCTTGTACTTAAGTCGGCATTGTGCCTTTTGTATTAAATTCGGATGCAATTTCTGTGTTTCATCGTCAATAACAAGGTCCAGGGGAAACAGTAAACCTGAAGTGAAGCATCGGAATCTAAAACTGGACTCACAGGAGAGGTTCATATCATAGAAAGTTAGAGTGTCAGTCTTCTTGTACTTATGTAGGCATTGTGCCTTATCGTCAATAAGATGGTCCAAGGGAAACAGTAAACCTGAAGTGAAGCATCGGAATCGAAAACTGGACTCACAGGAGAGGTTCAAATCATAGAAAGTTAGTGTGTCAGTCCTCTTGTACTCAAGTCGGCATTGTGCATTTTGCATTAAATTCGGATGCAATTTCTGTGTTTCATCGTCAATAAGAAGGTCCAAAGGTTACAGTAAAAATGAAGTGAAGTGTCGGAATCTAAAACTGGACTCACAGGAGAGATTTATATCATAGAAAGTTAGTGTGTCAGTTCTCTTGTACTTAAGTCGGCATTGAGCCTTTTGTATTAAATTCGGATGCAATTTCTGTGTTTCATCGTCAATAAGAAGGTCCAAGGGAAACAGTAAACCTGAAGTGAAGCATCGGAATCTAAAACTGGACTCACAGGAGAGGTTCATATCATAGAAAGTTAGTGTGTCAGTCCTCTTGTACTTAAGTCGGCATTGTGCCTTTTGTATTAAATTCGGATGCAATTTCTGTGTTTCATCGTCAATAGGAAGGTCCAAGGGAAACAGTAAACCTGAAGTGAAGCATCGGAATCTAAAACTGGACTCACAGGAGAGGTTCAAATCATAGAAAGTTAGTGTGTCAGTCCTCTTGTACTTAAGTCAGCATTGTGCCTTTTGTATTAAATTCGGATGCAATTTCTGTGTTTCATCGTCAATAAAAAGGTCCAAGGGAAACAGTAAACCTGAAGTGAAGCATCGGAATCTAAAACTGGAATCACAAAAGAGGTTCAAATCTTAGAAAGTTAGTGTGTCAGTCCTCTTGTACTTAAGTCAGCATTGTGCCTTTTGTATTAAATTCGGATGCTATTCCTGTGTTTCATCGTCAATAGGAAGGTCCAAGGGAAACAGTAAACCAGAAGTGAAGCATCGGAATCTAAAACTGGACTCACAAGAGAGTTTCAAATCATAGAAAGTTAGTGTGTCAGTCCTCTTGTTCTTAAGTCGGCATTGTGCCTTTTGTATTAAATTCGGATGCAATTTCTGTGTTTCATCGTCAATAAGAAGGTCCAAGGGAAACAGTAAACCTGAAGTGAAGCATCGGAATCTAAAACTGGACACACAGGAGAGGTTCAAATCATGGAAATTTAGTGTGTCAGTCCTCTTGTACTTAAGTCGGCATTGTGCCTTTTGTATTAAATTCGGATGCAATTTCTGTGTTTCGTCGTCAATAAGAAGGTCCAAGGGAAACAGTAAACCTGAAGTGAAGCATCGGAATCTAAAACTGGATTCACAGGAGAGGTTCCAATCATAGGAAGTTAGTGTGTCAGTCCTCGGGTTCTTACGTCGGCATTGTGCCTTTTGCATTAAATTCGGATGCAATTTCTGTGTTTCATCGTCAATAAGAAGGTCCAAGGGATACAGTAAACCAGAAGTGAAGCATCGGAATCTAAAACTGGACTCACAGGAGAGATTCATATCATAGAAACTTAGTGTGTCAGTCCTCTTGTACTTAAGTCCGCATTGTGCCTTTTGTATTATATTCGGATGCAATTTCTGTGTTTCATCGTCAATAAGAAGGTCCAAGGGAAACAGTAATCCTGATGTGAAGCATCGGAATCTAAAACTGGACTCACACGAGAGGTTCAAATCATAGAAAGTTAGTGTGTCAGTCCTCTTGTACTTAAGTCGGCATTGTGCCTTTTGTATTAAATTCGGATGCAATTTCTGTGTTTCATCGTCAATAAGAAGGTCCAAGGGAAACAGTAAACCTGAAGTGAAGCTTCGGAATCGAAAACTGGACTCACAGGAGAGGTTCAAATCATAGAAAGTTAGTGTGTCAAACCTCTTGTACTTAAGTCGGCATTGTGCCTTTTGTATTAAATTCGGATGCAATTTCTGTGTTTCATCGTCAATAAGAAGGTCCAAGGGAAACAGTAAACCTGAAGTGAAGCATCGGAATCTAAAACTGGATTCACAGGAGAGGTTCAAATCTTAGAAAGTTAGTGTGTCAGTCCTCTTGTACTTAAGTCGGCATTAAGCCTTTTGTATTAAATTCGGATGCAATTTCTGTGTTTCATCGTCAATAGGAAGGTCCAAGGGAAACAGTAAACGTGAAGTGAAGCATCGGAATCTAAAACTGGACTCACAGGAGAGTTTCAAATCATAGAAAGTTAGTGTGTCAGTCCTCTTGTACTTAAGTCGGCATTGTGCCTTTTGTATTAAATTCGGATGCAATTTCTGTGTTTCATCGTCAATAACAAGGTCCAAGGGAAACAGTAAACCTGAAGTGAAGCATCGGAATCTAAAACTGGACACACAGGAGAGGTTCAAATCATGGAAATTTAGTGTGTCAGTCCTCTTGTACTTAAGTCGGCATTGTGCCTTTTGTATTAAAATCGGATGCAATTTGTGTGTTTCATCGTCAATAAGAAGGTCCAAGGGATACAGTAAACCTGAAGTGAAGCATTGGAATCTAAAACTGGACTCACAGGAGAGATTCATATCATAGAAAGTTAGTGTGTCAGTCCTCTGGTTCTTAAGTCGGCATTGTGCCTTTTGCATTATATTCGGATGCAATTTCTGTGTTTCATCGTCAATAAGAAGGTCCAAGGGATACAGTAAACCTGAAGTGAAGCATCGGAATCTAAAACTGGTCTCACAGGAGAGGTTCAAATCATAGAAAGTTAGTGTGTCAGTCCTCTTGTACTTAAGTCGGCATTGTGCCTTTTGTATGAAATTCGGATGCAATTTCTGTGTTTCATCGTCAATAAGAAGGTCCAAGGGAAACAGTAAACCTGAAGTGAAGCTTCGGAATCGAAAACTGGACTCACAGGAGAGGTTCAAATCATAGAAAGTTAGTGTGTCAAACCTCTTGTACTTAAGTCGGCATTGTGCCTTTTGTATTAAATTGGGATGCAATTTCTGTGTTTCATCGTCAATAAGAAGGTCCAAGGGAAACAGCAAACCTGAATTGAAGCATCGGAATCTAAAACTGGATTCACAGGAGAGGTTCAAATCTTAGAAAGTTAGTGTGTCAGTCCTCTTGTACTTAAGTTGGCATTAAGCCTTTTGTATTAAATTCGGATGCAATTTCTGTGTTTCATCGTCAATAGGAAGGTCCAAGGGAAACAGTAAACCTGAAGTGAAGCATCGGAATCTAAAACTGGACCCACAGGTGAGTTTCAAATCATAGAAAGTAAGTGTGTCAGTCCTCTTGTACTTAAGTCGGCATTGTGCCTTTTGTATTAAATTCGGATGCAATTTCTGTGTTTCATCGTCAATAACAAGGTCCAAGGGAAACAGTAAACCTGAAGTGAAGCATCGGAATCTAAAACTGGACTCACAGGAGTGGTTCAAATCATAGAAAGTTAGAGTGTCAGTCTTCTTGTACTTATGTCGGCATTGTGCCTTATCGTCAATAAGATGGTCCAAGGGATACAGTAAACCTGAAGTGAAGCATCGGAATCTAAAACTGGACTCACAGGAGAGGTTCAAATCACAGAAAGTTAGTGTGTCAGTCCTCTTGTACTTATGTCGGCATTGTGCCTTTTGTATTAATTTCGGATGCAATTTCTGTGTTTCATCGTCAATAAGAAGGTCCAAGGGATACAGTAAACCTGAAGTGAAGCATCGGAATCTGAAACTGGACTCACAGGAGAGGTTCAAATCATAGAAAGTTAGAGTGTCAGTCCTCTTGTTCTTAAGTCGGCATTGTGCCTTATCGTCAATAAAAAGGTCCAAGGGATACAGTAAACCTGAAGTGAAGGTCCAAGGGATACAGTAAACCTGGAGTGAAGCATCGGAATCTAAAACTGGACTCACAGGAGAGGTTCAAATCATGGAAAGTTAGTGTGTCAGTCCTCCTGTACTTAAGTCGGCATTATGCCTTCTGTATTACATTCGGATGCAATTTCTGTGTTTCATCGTCAATAAGAAATTCCAAGGGATACAGTAAACCTGAAGTAAAGCATCGGAATCTAAAACTGGAATCACAGGAGAGGTTCAAATCATAGAATGCTTGTGTGTCAGTCCTCTTCAACTTAAGTCGGCATTGTGCCTTTTGTATTAAATTCGGATGCAATTTCTGTGTTTCATCGTCAATAAGAAGGTCCAAGGGAAACAGTAAACCTGAAGTGAAGCATCGGAATCTAAAACTGGACTCACAGGAGAGGTTCAAATCATAGAAAGATAGTGTGTCAGTCCTCTTGTACTTAAGTCAGCATTGTGCCTTTTGTATTAAATTCGGATGCAATTTCTGTGTTTCATCGTCAATAAGAAGGTCCAAGGGAAACAGTAAAAATGAAGTGAAGCATCGGAATCTAAAACTGGAATCACAAAAGATGTTCAAATCTTAGAAAGTTAGTGTGTCAGTCCTCTTGTACTTAAGTCGGCATTGTGCCTTTTGTATTAAATTCGGATGCTATTCCTGTGTTTCATCGTCAATAGGAATGTCCAAGGTAAACAGTAAACCAGAAGTGAAGCATCGGAATCTAAAACTGGACTCACAGGAGAGTTTCAAATCAAAGAAAGTTAGTGTGTCAGTCCTCTTGTTCTTAAGTCGGCATTGTGCCTTTTGTATTAAATTCGGATGCAATTTCTGTGTTTCATCGTCAATAAGAAGGTCCAAGGGAAACAGTAAACCTGAAGTGAAGCATCGGAATCTAAAACTGGACACACAGGAGAGGTTCAAATCATGGAAATTTAGTGTGTCAGTCCTCTTGTACTTAAGTCGGCATTGTGCCTTTTGTATTAAATTCGGATGCAATTTCTGTGTTTCGTCGTCAATAAGAAGGTCCAAGGGAAACAGTAAACCTGAAGTGAAGCATCGGAATCTAAAACTGGATTTACAGGAGAGGTTCCAATCATAGGAAGTTAGTGTGTCAGTCCTCGGGTTCTTACGTCGGCATTGTGCCTTTTGCATTAAATTCGGATGCAATTTCTGTGTTTCATCGTCAATAAGAAGGTCCAAGGGATACAGTAAACCTGAAGTGAAGCATCGGAATCTAAAACTGGACTCACAGGAGTGGTTCAAATCGTAGAAAGTTAGAGTGTCAGTCTTCTTGTACTTATGTCGGCATTGTGCCTTATCGTCAATAAGATGGTCCAAGGGATACAGTAAACCTGAAGTGAAGCATCGGAATCTAAAACTGGACTCACAGGAGAGGTTCAAATCACAGAAAGTTAGTGTGTCAGTCCTCTGGTTCTTAAGTCGGCATTGTGCCTTTTGCATTATATTCGGATGCAATTTCTGTGTTTCATCGTCAATAAGAAGGTCCAAGGGATACAGTAAACCTGAAGTGAAGCATTGGAATCTAAAACTGGACTCACAGGAGAGATTCATATCATAGAAAGTTAGTGTGTCAGTCCTCTGGTTCTTAAGTCGGCATTGTGCCTTTTGCATTATATTCGGATGCAATTTCTGTGTTTCATCGTCAATAAGAAGGTCCAAGGGATACAGTAAACCTGAAGTGAAACATCGGAATCTAAAACTGGACTCACAGGAGAGGTTCAAATCATAGAAAGTTAGTGTGTCAGTCCTCTTGTACTTAAGTCGGCATTGTGCCTTTTGTATGAAATTCGGATGCAATTTCTGTGTTTCATCGTCAATAAGAAGGTCCAAGGGAAACAGTAAACCTGAAGTGAAGCTTCGGAATCGAAAACTGGACTCACAGGAGAGGTTCACATCATAGAAAGTTAGTGTGTCAAACCTCTTGTACTTAAGTCGGCATTGTGCCTTTTGTATTAAATTCGGATGCAATTTCTGTGTTTCATCGTCAATAAAAAGGTCCAAGGGAAACAGTAAACCTGAATTGAAGCATCGGAATCTAAAACTGGATTCACAGGAGAGGTTCAAATCTTAGAAAGTTAGTGTGTCAGTCCTCTTGTACTTAAGTTGGCATTAAGCCTTTTGTATTAAATTCGGATGCAATTTCTGTGTTTCATCGTCAATAGGAAGGTCCAAGGGAAACAGTAAACCTGAAGTGAAGCATCGGAATCTAAAACTGGACCCACAGGTGAGTTTCAAATCATAGAAAGTTAGTGTGTCAGTCCTCTTGTACTTAAGTCGGCATTGTGCCTTTTGTATTAAATTCGGATGCAATTTCTGTGTTTCATCGTCAATAACAAGGTCCAAGGGAAACAGTAAACCTGAAGTGAAGCATCGGAATCTAAAACTGGACTCACAGGAGTGGTTCAAATCATAGAAAGTTAGAGTGTCAGTCTTCTTGTACTTATGTCGGCATTGTGCCTTATCGTCAATAAGATGGTCCAAGGGATACAGTAAACCTGAAGTGAAGCATCGGAATCTAAAACTGGACTCACAGGAGAGGTTCAAATCACAGAAAGTTAGTGTGTCAGTCCTCTTGTACTTATGTCGGCATTGTGCCTTTTGTATTAAATTCGGATGCAATTTCTGTGTTTCATCGTCAATAAGAAGGTCCAAGGGATACAGTAAACCTGAAGTGAAGCATCGGAATCTGAAACTGGACTCACAGGAGAGGTTCAAATCATAGAAAGTTAGAGTGTCAGTCCTCTTGTTCTTAAGTCGGCATTGTGCCTTATCGTCAATAAAAAGGTCCAAGGGATACAGTAAACCTGAAGTGAAGGTCCAAGGGATACAGTAAACCTGGAGTGAAGCATCGGAATCTAAAACTGGACTCACAGGAGAGGTTCAAATCATGGAAAGTTAGTGTGTCAGTCCTCCTGTACTTAAGTCGGCATCATGCCTTTTGTATTACATTCGGATGCAATTTCTGTGTTTCATCGTCAATAAGAAGGTCCAAGGGATACAGTAAACCTGAAGTAAAGCATCGGAATCTAAAACTGGAATCACAGGAGAGGTTCAAATCATAGAATGCTTGTGTGTCAGTCCTCTTCTACTTAAGTCGGCATTGTGCCTTTTGTATTAAATTCGGATGAAATTTCTGTGTTTCATCGTCAATAAGATGGTCCAAGGGATACAGTAAACCTGAAGTAAAGCATCGGAATCTAAAACTGGACTCACAGGAGAGGTTGAAATCATAGAATGTTAGTGTGTCAGTCCTCTTGTACTTAAGTCGGCATTGTGCCTTTTGTATTAAATTCGGATGCAATTTCTGTGTTTCATCGTCAATAAGAAGGTCCAAGGGAAACAGTAAACCTGAAGTGAAGCATCGGAATCGAAAACTGGACTCACAGGAGAGGTTCAAATCATAGAAAGTTAGTGTGTCAGTCCTCTTGTACTTAAGTCGGCATTGTGCATTTTGCATTAAATTCGGATGCAATTTCTGTGTTTCATCGTCAATAAGAAGGTCCAAAGGTTACAGTAAACCTGAAGTGAAGTATCGGAATCTATAACTGGACTCACAGGAGAGATTTATATCATAGAAAGTTATTGTGTCAGTTCTCTTGTACTTAAGTCGGCATTGAGCCTTTTGTATTTAATTCGGATGCAATTTCTGTGTTTCATCGTCAATAAGAAGGTCCAAGGGAAACAGTAAACCTGAAGTGAAGCATCGGAATCTAAAACTGGACTCACAGGAGAGGTTCATATCATAGAAAGTTAGTGTGTCAGTCCTCTTGTACTTAAGTCGGCATTGTGCCTTTTGTATTAAATTCGGATGCAATTTCTGTGTTTCATCGTCAATAAGAAGGTCCAAGGGAAACAGTAAACCTGAAGTGAAGCATCGGAATCTAAAACTGGACTCACAGGAGAGGTTCAAATCATAGAAAGTTAGTGTGTCAGTCCTATTGTACTTAAGTCAGCATTGTGCCTTTTGTATTAAATTCGGATGCAATTTCTGTGTTTCATCGTCAATAAGAAGGTCCAAGGGAAACAGTAAACCTGAAGTGAAGCATCGGAATCTAAAACTGGAATCACAAAAGAGGTTCAAATCTTAGAAAGTTAGTGTGTCAGTCCTCTTGTACTTAAGTCGGCATTGTGCCTTTTGTATTAAATTCGGATGCTATTCCTGTGTTTCATCGTCAATAGGAAGGTCCAAGGGAAACAGTAAACCAGAAGTGAAGCATCGGTATCTAAAACTGGACTCACAGGAGAGTTTCAAATCATAGAAAGTTAGTGTGTCAGTCCTCTTGTTCTTAAGTCGTCATTGTGCCTTTTGTATTAAATTCGGATGCAATTTCTGTGTTTCATCGTCAATAAGAAGGTCCAAGGGAAACAGTAAACCTGAAGTGAAGCATCGGAATCTAAAACTGGACACAAAGGAGAGGTTCAAATCATGGAAATTTAGTGTGTCAGTCCTCTTGTACTTAAGTCGGCATTGTGCCTTTTGTATTAAATTCGGATGCAATTTCTGTGTTTCGTCGTCAATAAGAAGGTCCAAGGGAAACAGTAAACCTGAAGTGAAGCATCGGAATCTAAAACTGGATTCACAGGAGATGTTCCAATCATAGGAAGTTAGTGTGTCAGTCCTCGGGATCTTACGTCGGCATTGTGCCTTTTGCATTAAATTCGGATGCAATTTCTGTGTTACATCGTCAATAAGAAGGTCAAAGGGATACAGTAAACCTGAAGTGAAGCATCGGAATCTAAAACTGGACTCACAGGAGAGATTCATATCATAGAAAGTTAGTGTGTCAGTCCTCTTGTACTTAAGTCGGCATTGTGCCTTTTGTATTATATTCGGATGCAATTTCTGTGTTTCATCGTCAATAAGAAGGTCCAAGGGAAACAGTAATCCTGATGTGAAGCATCGGAATCTAAAACTGGACTCACACGAGAGGTTCAAATCATAGAAAGTTAGTGTGTCAGTCCTCTTGTACTTAAGTCGGCATTGTGCCTTTTGTATTAAATTCGGATGCAATTTCTGTGTTTCATCGTCAATAAGAAGGTCCAAGGGAAACAGTAAACCTGAAGTGAAGCTTCGGAATCGAAAACTGGACTCACAGGAGAGGTTCAAATCATAGAAAGTTAGTGTGTCAAACCTCTTGTACTTAAGTCGGCATTGTGCCTTTTGTATTAAATTCGGATGCAATTTCTGTGTTTCATCGTCAATAAGAAGGTCCAAGGGAAACAGTAAACCTGAAGTGAAGCATCGGAATCTAAAACTGGATTCACAGGAGAGGTTCAAATCTTAGAAAGTTAGTGTGTCAGTCCTCTTGTACTTAAGTCGGCATTAAGCCTTTTGTATTAAATTCGGATGCAATTTCTGTGTTTCATCGTCAATAGGAAGGTCCAAGGGAAACAGTAAACCTGAAGTGAAGCATCGGAATCTAAAACTGGACTCACAGGAGAGTTTCAAATCATAGAAAGTTAGTGTGTCAGTCCTCTTGTACTTAAGTCGGCATTGTGCCTTTTGTATTAAATTCGGATGCAATTTCTGTGTTTCATCGTCAATAACAAGGTCCAAGGGAAACAGTAAACCTGAAGTGAAGCATCGGAATCTAAAACTGGACTCACAGGAGAGGTTTAAATCATGGAAATTTAGTGTGTCAGTCCTCTTGTACTTAAGTCGGCATTGTGCCTTTTGTATTAAAATCGGATGCAATTTGTGTGTTTCATCGTCAATAAGAAGGTCCAAGGGATACAGTAAACCTGAAGTGAAGCATCGGAATCTAAAACCGGACTCACAGGAGTGGTTCAAATCATAGAAAGTTAGAGTGTCAGTCTTCTTGTACTTATGTCGGCATTGTGCCTTATCGTCAATAAGATGGTCCAAGGGATACAGTAAACCTGAAGTGAAGCATCGGAATCTAAAACTGGACTCACAGGAGAGGTTCAAATCACAGAAAGTTAGTGTGCCAGTCCTCTTGTACTTATGTCGGCATTGTGCCTTTTGTATTAAATTCGGATGCCATTTCTGTGTTTCATCGTCAATAAGAAGGTCCAAGGGAAACAGTAAACCTGAAGTGAAGCATCGGAATCTAAAACTGGATTCACAGGAGAGGTTCCAATCATAGGAAGTTAGTGTGTCAGTACTCTGGTTCTTAAGTCGGCATTGCGCCTTTTGCATTAAATTCGGATGCAATTTCTGTGTTTCATCGTCAATAAGAAGGTCCAAGGGATACAGTAAACCTGAAGTGAAGCATTGGAATCTAAAACTTGACTCACAGGAGAGATTCATATCATAGAAAGTTAGTGTGTCAGTCCTCTGGTTCTTAAGTCGGCATTGTGCCTTTTGCATTATATTCGGATGCAATTTCTGTGTTTCATCGTCAATAAGAAGGTCCAAGGGATACAGTAAACCTGAAGTGAAGCATCGGAATCTAAAACTGGACTCACAGGAGAGGTTCAAATCATAGAAAGTTAGTGTGTCAGTCCTCTAGTACTTAAGTCGGCATTGTCCCTTTTGTATTAAATTCGGATGCTATTTCAGTGTTTCATCGTCAATAAGAAGGTCCAAGGGAAACAGTACACCTGAAGTGAAGCATCGGAATCTAAAACTGGACTCACAGGAGAGGTTCAAATCATAGAAAGTTAGTGTGTCAGTCTTCTTGTACTTAAGTCGACATTGTGCCTTTTGTATTAAATTCGGATGCAATTTCTGTGTTTCATCGTCAATAAGAAGGTCCAAGGGAAACAGTAAACCTGAAGTGAAGCATCGGAATCTAAAACTGGACTCACAGGAGAGGTTCAAATCATGGAAAGTTAGTGTGTCAATCCTCTTGTACTTAAGTCGGCATTGTGCCTTTTGTATTAAATTCGGATGCAATTTCTGTGTTCATCGTCAATAAGAAGGTCCAAGGGATACTGTAAACCTGAAGTGAAGCATCGGAATCATAAACTGGACTCACAGGAGTGGCTCAAATCATGGAATGTTAGTGTGTCAGTCCTCTTGTACTTAAGTCGCCATTGTGCCTTTTGTATTAAATTCGGATTCAATTTCAGTGTTTCATCGTCAATAAGAAGGTCCAAGGGATACAGAAAAACCTGAAGTGAAGCATCGGAATCTAAAACTACACTCACAGGAGTGGTTCATATCATAGAAAGTTAGAGTGTCAGTCTTCTTGCACTTAAGTCCGCATTGTGCCTTATCGTCAATAAGACGGTCCAAG
Organism: Schistocerca americana; assembly: GCF_021461395.2. Classification (NCBI taxonomy): domain Eukaryota; kingdom Metazoa; phylum Arthropoda; class Insecta; order Orthoptera; family Acrididae; genus Schistocerca; species Schistocerca americana. Next base: position 545,841,965 of record NC_060124.1, on the reverse strand, counting down.
GGATACAGTAAACCTGAAGTGAAGCATCGGAATCTAAAACTGGACAATCAGGAGTGGTTCAAATCACAGAAAGTTTGTGTGTCAGTCGTCTGGTACTTAAGTCGGCATTGTGCCTTTTTTATTACATTCGGATGCAATTTCTGTGTTTCATCGTCAATAAGAAGGTCCAAGGGAAACAGTACACCTGAAGTGAAGCATCGGAATCTAAAACTGGACTCACAGGAGAGGTTCAGATCATAGCAAGTTAGTGTGTCAGTCCTCTTGTACTTAAGTCGGCATTGTGCTTTTTGTATTACATTCGGATGCAATTTCTGTGTTTCATCGTCAATAAGAAGGTCCAAGGTATAGAGTAAACCTGAAGTGAAGGATCGGAACTTAAAACTGGACTCACAGGAGAGGTTCAAATCATAGAAAGTTAGAGTGTCAGTCCTCTTGTACTTAAGTCGGCATTGTGCCTTATCGTCAATAAAAAGGTCCAAGGGATACAGTAAACCTGAAGTGAAGGTCCAAGGGATACAGTAAACCTGGAGTGAAGCATCGGAATCTAAAACTGGACTCACAGGAGTGGTTCAAATCATAGAAAGTTAGTGTGTCAGTCCTCTTGTACTTAAGTCGGCATTGTGCCTTTTGTATTAAATTCGAATGCAATATCGGTATTTCATCGTCAATAGGAAGGTCCAAGGGAAACAGTAAACCTGAAGTGAAGCATCGGAATTTAAAACGGGACTCACAGTTGAGGTTCAAATCATGGAAAGTTAGTGTGTCAGTCCTCTTGTACTTAAGTCGGCATTGTGCCTTTTGTATTAAATTCGGATGCAATTTCTGTGTTTCATCGTCAATAAGAAGGTCCAAGGGAAACAGTAAACCTCAAGTGAAGCATCGGAATCTAAAACTGGATTCACAGGAGAGGTTCAAATCATAGAAAGTTAGTGTGTCAGTCCTCTGGTTCTTAAGTCGGCATTGTGCCTTTTGCATTAAATTCGGATGCAATTTCTGTGTTTTATCGTCAATAAGAAGGTCCAAGGGATACAGTAAACCTGGAGTGAAGCATCGGAATCTAAAACTACACTCACAGGAGTGGTTCAAATCATAGAAAGTTAGAGTGTCAGTCTTCTTGCACTTAAGTCCGCATTGTGCCTTATCGTCAATAATAAGGTCCAAGGGATACAGTAAACCTGAAGTGAAGCATCGGAAGCTAAAACTGGACTCACAGGAGTGGTTCAAATCACAGAAAGTTAGTGTGTCAGTCCTCTTGTACTTAAGTCGGCATTGTGCCTCTTGTATTACATTCGGATGCAATTTCTGTGTTTCATCGTCAATAAGAAGGTCCAAGGTATAGAGTAAACCTGAAGTGAAGGATCGGAATTAAAAACTGGACTCACAGGAGGGTTTCACATCATAGAAAGTTAGAGTGTCAGTCCTCTTGTACTTAAGTCGGCATTGTGCCTTATCTTCAATAAAAAGGTCCAAGGGATACGGTAAACCTGAAGTGAAGGTCCAAGGGATACAGTAAACCTGGAGTGAAGCATCGGAATCAAAAACTGGACTCACAGGAGAGGTTCAAATCATAGAAAGTTAGGGTGTCAGTCCTCTTGTACTTAAGTCGGCATTGTGCCTTTTCTATTAAATTCGAATGCAATATCGGTATTTCATCGTCAATAGGAAGCTCCAAGGGAAACAGTAAACCTAATGTGAAGCATCGGAATCTAAAACTGGACTCACAGGAGAGTTTCAAATCATAGAAAGTTAGTGTGTCAGTCCTCTTGTACTTAAGTCGGCATTGTGCCTTTTGTATTAAATTCGGATGCAATTTCTGTGTTTCATCGTCAATAAGAAGTTCCAAGGGAAACCGTAAACCTGAAGTGAAGCGTCGGAAACTAAAACTGAACTCACAGGAAAGGTTCAAATCATGGAAAGTTAGTGTGTCAGTCCTCTTGTACTTAAGTCGGCATTGTGCCTTTTGTATTAAATTCGGATGCAATTTCTGTGTTTCATCGTCAATAAGAACGTCCAAGGGAAACAGTAAACCTGAAGTAAAGCATCGGAATCTATAACTGGATTCACAGGAGAGGTTCAAATCATAGAATGTTAGTGCGTCAGTCCTCTGGTTCTTAAGTCGGCATTGTGCCTTTTGCATTAAATTCGGATGCAATTTCTGTGTTTCATCGTCAATAAGAAGGTCCAAGGGAAACACTAAACCTGAAGTGAAGCATCGGAATTTAAAACTGGACTCACAGGAGAGGTTCAAATCATGGAAAGTTAGTGTGTCAGTCCTCTTGTACTTAAGTCGGCATTGTGCCTTTTGTACTAAATTCGGATGCAATTTCTGTGTTTCATCGTCAATAAGAAGGTCCAAGGGATACAGTAAACCTGAAGTGAAGCATCGGAATCTAAAACTGGACTCACAGGAGTGGTTCAAATCATGGAAAGTTAGAGTGTCAGTCGTCTTGTACTTAAGTCGGCATTGTGCCTTTTGTATTAAATTCGGATGCAATTTCTGTGTTTCATCGTCAATAAGAAGGTCCAAGGGATACAGTAAACCTGAAGTGAAGCATCGGAATCTGAAACTGGACTCACAGGAGTGGTTCAAATCATGGAAAGTTAGAGTGTCAGTCGTCTTGTACTTAAGTCGGCATTGTGCCTTTTGTATTAAATTCGGATGCAATTTCTGTGTTTCATCGTCAATAAGAAGATCCAAGGGAAACAGTAAACCTGAAGTGAAGCTTCGGAATCTAAAACTGGATTCACAGGAGAGGTTCAAATCATAGAAGGTTAGTGTGTCAGTCCTCTTGTACTTATGTCGGCATTGTGCCTTTTGTATTAAATTCGGATGCAATTTCTGTGTCTCATCGTAATACGAAGGTCCAAGGGAAACAGTGAACCTGAAGTGAAGCATCGGAATCTAAAAGTGGATTCACAGGAGAGGTTCAAATCTTAGAAAGTTAGTGTGTCAGTCCTCTGGTTCTTAAGTCGGCATTGTCCCTTTTGTATTAAATTCGGATGCAATTTCTGTGTTTCATCGTCAATAAGAAGGTCAAAGGGATACAGTAAACCGGAAGCGAAGCATCGGAATCTAAAACTGGACCCACAGGAGAGGTTCAAATCATAGAAAGTTAGTGTGTCAGTCCTCTTGTACTTAAGCAGGCATTGTGCCTTTTGTATTAAATTCGGATGCAATTTCTGTGTTTGATCGTCAATAAGAAGGTCCAAGGGAAACTGTAAACCTGAAGTGAAGCATCGGAATCTAATACTGGACACACAGGAGAGGTTCAAATCATGGAAAGTTAGTGTGTCAGTCCTCCTGTCCTTAAGTCGGCATTGTGCCTTTTGTATTAAATTCGGATGCAATTTCTGTGTTTCATCATAAATAAGAAGGTCCAAGGGAACAGTAAACTTGAAGTGAAGCATCGGAATCTAAAACTGGACTCACAGGAGTGGTTCAAAACATAGAAAGTTAGAGTGTCAGTCTTCTTGTTCTTAAGTCGGCATTGTGATTTATCGTCAATAAGAAGGTCCAAGGGATACAGTAAACCTGAAGTGAAGCATCGGAATCTTAAACTGGACTCATAGGAGAGGTTCAAATCACAGAAAGTTAGTGTGTCAGTCCTCTTGTACTTAAGTCGGCATTGTGCCTTTTGTATTAATTTCGATGCAATTTCTTTGTTTCATCGTCAATAAGAAGGTCCAAGGGGAACAGTAAACCTGAAGCGAAGCATCGGAATCTAAAACTGGACTCACAGGAGTGGTTCAAATCATAGAATGTTAGTGTGTGAGTCCTCTTGTACTTAAGTCGGCATTGTGCCTTTTGTATTTAATTTGGATGCAATTTTTGTGTTTCATCGTCAATAAGAAGGTCCAAGGGAAACAGTAAACCTGAAGTGACGCATCGGAACCGAAAACTGGACTCACAGGAGAGGTTCAAATCATAGAAAGATAGAGTGTCAGTCCTCTTGTACTTAAGTCGGCTTGTGCCTTTTGTATTATATTCGGATGTAATTTCCGTGTTTCATCGTCAATAAGAAGGTCCAAGGGAAACAGTACACCTGAAGTGAAGCATCGGAATCTAAAACTGGACTCACAGGAGAGGTTCAAATCATAGAAAGTTAGTGTGTCAGTCCTCTTGTACTTAAGTCGGCATTGTGCCTTTTGTATTTAATTTGGATGCAATTTTTGTGTTTCATCGTCAATAAGAAGGTCCAAGGGAAACAGTAAACCTGAAGTGACGCATCGGAACCGAAAACTAGACTCACATGGGAGGTTCAAATCATAGAAAATTAGTGTGTCAGTCCTCTTGTACTTAAGTCGGCATTGTGCCTTTTGTATTAAATTCGGATGAAATTTCTGTGTTTCATCGTCAACAAGAAGGTCCAAGGGAAACAGTACACCTGAAGTGAAGCATCGGAATCTAAAACTGGACTCACAGGAGAGGTTCAAATCATAGAAAGTTAGTGTGTCAGTTCTCTTGTACTTAAGTGGGCATTGTGCCTTTTGTATTAAATTCGGATGCAAGTTCTGTGTTTCATCGTCAATAAGAAGGTCCAAGGCAAACAGTAAACCTCAAGTGAAGCATCGGAATCTAATACTGGACTCACAGGAGAGGTTCAAATCATGGAAAGTTAGTGTGTCAGACCTCTTGTACTTAAGTCGGCATTGTGCCTTTTGTATTAAATTGGGATGCAATTTCTGTGTTTCATCGTCAATAAGAAGGTCCAAGGGATACAGTAAACCTGAAGTGAAGCATCGGAATCTAAAACTGGACTCACTGGAGTGGTTCAAATCATGGAAAGTTAGAGTGTCAGTCCTCTTGTAGTTAAGTCGGCATTGTGCCTTTTGTATTAAATTCGGATGCAATTTCTGTGTTTCATCGTCAATAAGAACGTCAAAGGGATACAGTAAACCGGAAGTGAAGCATCGGAATCTTAAACTGGACTCACAGGAGAGGTTCAAATCATAGAAAGTTAAGGTGTCAGTCCTCTTGTACTTAAGTCGGCATTGTGCCTTTTGTATTAAATTCGGATGCAATTTCTGTGTTTCATCGTCAATAGGAAGGTCCAAGGGAAACAGTAAATCTGAAGTGAAGCATCGGAATCTAAAACTGGACTCACAGGACAATTTCAAATCATTGAAAGTTAGTGTGTCAGTCCTCTTGTACTTAAGCAGGCATTGTGCCTTTTGTATTAAATTCGGATGCAATTTCTGTGTTTGATCGTCAATAAGAAGGTCCAAGGGAAACAGTAAACCTGAAGTGAAGCATCGGAATCTAAAACTGGACACACAGGAGAGGTTGAAATCATGGAAAGTTAGTGTGTCAGTCTACTTGTACTTAAGTCGTCATTGTGATTTATCGTCAATAAGAAGGTCCAAGGGATACAGTACACCTGAAGTGAAGCATCGGAATCTAAAACTGGACTCACAGGAGAGGTTCAAATCACAGAAAGTTAGTGTGTCAGTCCTCTTGTACTTAAGTCGGCATTGTGCCTTTTGTATTAAATTCGGATGCAATTTCTGTGTTTCATCGTCAATAAGAAGGTCCAAGGCAAACAGTAAACGTGAAGTGAAGCATCGGAACCGAAAACTGGACTCACAGGAGAGGTTCAAATCATAGAAAGATAGAGTGTCAGTCCTCTTGTACTTCAGTCGCATTGTGCCTTTTGTATTATATTCGGATGTAATTTCTGTGTTTCATCGTCAATAAGAAGGTCCAAGGGATACAGTAAACCGGAAGTGAAGCATCGGAATCTAAAACTAGACTCACAGGAGTGGTTCAAATCATAGAAAATTAGAGTGTCAGTCTTCTTGTACATAAGTCGGCATTGTGCCTTATCGTCAATAAGAAGGTCCAAGGGATACAGTAAACCTGAAGTGAAGCATCGGAATCTAAAACTGGACTCACAGGAGAGGTTCAAATCACAGAAAGTTAGTGTGTCTGTCCTCTTGTACTTAAGTCGGCATTGTGCCTTTTGTATTAAATTCGGATGCAATTTCTGTGTTTCATCGTCAATAAGAAGGTCCAAGGGAAACAGTAAGCCTGAAGTGAAGCATCGGAATCTAAAACTGGACTCACAGGAGAGGTTCAAATCACAGAAAGTTAGTGTGTCAGTCCTCTTGTACTTAAGTGGGCATTGTGCCTTTTGTATTAAATTCGGATGCAATTTCTGTGTTTCATCGTCAATCAGAAGGTCCAAGGGAAACAGTAAACCTGAAGTGAAGCATCGGAATCAAAAACTGGACTCGCAGGAGAGGTTCAAATCATAGCAAGTTAGTGTGTCAGTCCTCTTGTACTTAAGTCGGCATTGTGCCTTTTGTATTAAATTCGGATGCAATTTCTGTGTTTCATCGTCAATAAGAAGTTCCAAGGTATAGTGTGAACCTGAAGTGAAGGATCGGAACTTAAAACTGGACTCACAGGAGAGGTTCAAATCATAGAAAGTTAGAGTGTCAGTCCTCTTGTACTTAAGTCGGCATTGTGCCTTATCGTCAATAAAAAGGTCCAAGGGATACAGTAAACCTGAAGTGAAGGTCCAAGGGATACAGTAAACCTGAAGTGAAGCATCGGAATCTATAACTGGGCTCACAGGAGAGGTTCAAATCATAGAAAATTAGTGTGTCAGTCCTCTTGTACTTAAGTCTGCATTGTGCCTTTTGTATTAAATTCGGATGCAATATCTGTGTTTTATCGTCAATAAGAAGTTCCAAGGGATACAGTGAACCTGAAGTGAAGCATCGGAATCTAAAACTACACTCACAGGAGTGGTTCAATTCATAGAAAGTTAGAGTGTCAGTCTTCTTGCACTTAAGTCCGCATTGTGCCTTATCGTCAATAAGAAGGTCCAAGGGATACAGTAAACCTGAAGTGAAGCATCGGAATCTAAAACTGGAGTCACAGGAGTGGTTCAAATCACAGAAAGTTAGAGTGTCAGTCCTCTTGTACTTAAGTCGGCATTGTGCTTTATCGTCAATAAAAAGGTCCAAGGGATACAGTAAACCTGAAGTGAAGGTCCAAGGGATACAGTAGACCTGGCGTGAAGCATCGGAATCTAAAACTGGACTCACAGGAGTGGTTCAAATCATAGAAAGTTAGCGTGTCAGTCCTCTTGTACTTAAGTCGGCATTGTGCCTTTTTATTATATTCGGATGTAATTTCTGTGTTTCATCGTCAATAAGAAGGTCCAAGGGAAACAGTAAACCTGAAGTGAAGCATTGGAATCTAAAACTGGATTCACAGGAGAGGTTCAAATCATAGAAAGTTAGTGTGTCAGTCCTCTGGTTCTTAAGACGGCATTGTGCCTTTTGCATTAAATTCGGATGCAATTTCTGTGTTTCATCGTCAATAAGAAGGTCCAAGGGGTACAGTAAACCTGAAGTGAAGCATCGGAATCTAAAACTGGACTCACAGGAGATGTTCAAATCATAGCAAGTTAGTGTGTCAGTCCTCTTGTACTTAAGTGTGCATTGTGCCTTTTGTATTAAGTTCAGATGCAATTTCTGTGATTCATCATCAATAAGAAGCTCCAAGGTATAGAGTAAACCTGAAGTGAAGGATCGGAACTTAAAACTGGACTCACAGGAGAGGTTCAAATCATAGAAAGTTAAGAGTGTCAGTCTTCTTGTACTTAAGTCGGCATTGTGCCTTATCGTCAATAAGAAGGTCCAAGGGATACAGTAAACCTGAAGTGAAGCATCGGAATTTAAAACTGGACTCACAGGAGAGGTTCAAATCACAGAAAGTTAGAGTGTCAGTCCTCTTGTACTTAAGTCGGCATTATGCCTTTTGTATTAAATTCGGATGCAATTTCTGTGTTTCATCGTCAATCAGAAGGTCCAAGGGAAACAGTAAACCTGAAGTGAAGCATCGGAATCAAAAGCTGGACTCTTTCCCCTCCAACTCTCTCGCGGATTGTAAAATTGTTGCTCTTTGGTTTATTTATTCTCTTTGTAACAACACATTTACGAAAAGAGTTACTTGAAATACTTTTAGCAATGCTGTGCTTTGCTTTTCTTTATCATCATTACCCTTTAGCGGAATAAAATGTATATATGGAAGTCTTATTGTTCTGTATCTGGCCTACAATTTAAGGAACGATTTTTCGTAACTGCAACTCATGCTAAGAATCAATATATCTTCCCTACTTCATAGTGATTAAAAGTTGAAATTACTTTGTTATGAGCACTGATGTTACAGTCCGTGTGATCGTTCAAAAACACAAGTTCGCAGTGGATTTTATTTCTCGTTAAAATGCTATTTCATACCACGACTAGCCCAAGAACATGAGACTCTCATTAAAAAATACGTTGTCACTATAAAGTTTGCCAGATCAGAACGGAGCACAGCAAGATTCCTATCAGATTCTGAAGGTACATTAAATTATTTGCACTGTAAATTATATCCTATCAGCAGCCCGCGTCAATCTGCAACACATCATAAAATCTGCTGATCTTCACTGCCAGTCTGGGAGCTAAAAGAAATAATATTATTTTACTATTATTTTACCGTTTCCTTGCGGTATGCTCGACTATATTGTAAGTCGTTTAAATACGCCGCGGCAGCGGCTCTTCGTTCTCCACGCAGCTCAGCACCACAGATAATATTTATATAACTGAAAAATGTCTCAACAGGATGGGATAATATGCAAGCAAGCTTAACAATAAATAATACAAGTTTTCATTTAAACACCTCTATTAAAACCTTTAAATATCTCAGTGATTACAGACCTTTGTGAATTCACACGTAATGGCGTACATTGCTTAGTCTCGACAAAAGAATGCTACATTGGCGTTCTCTACGACAACAACAGGAGATCTTACTCGCACAACTTCCAAATTAAGACGACAAAGACATTCATATTCAACACGTATTATATACTAGTTCCTTTTTTAATCTCTGTTTAACATTTATCTTCTGTGTCGGTTTTATTACTCGCCGACGCAGACGTTTTCAGAAATAAATAATAAAAAAAATTACATAATTTTATACAATGACACAATATGATACATCTAATTCTCTAATTATTACCTAATATATTGTTTTTGTTTCTCTAGACGTTACAATGCCCCCTGGCAGCAATTGACTAACGTTGGAAATGTTCGGCAATATGCTGCCACTAACGTCTGTTTGGTTATTGTCTGTTACCTTGGTTGGATCATTCACTTTACACTTTTTAGTTCTTTTACACTGTAGGTTTAATTACACTTTTTATACTGTTCTTTCACTTTGCGAGGTGACCGTCAACCTAGTCCCAGGGTCATTACATTTATTTGGCTCCCCCATTCGGGCTACGTGCGATCAGAAAACCTGGGAAAACTGCGCCGGAGCCATGGTCATCTCGTCTGGTTTGTTTTAATACCCAGTTTGATCACAAAAAGTTCAGATTCTATCCAATGTTCACATATAACAAAGGCTATTTGTGAGAGCATGTTAAACCGTTAGTCTCTTTGTTACCCATATAATATTTGTGTTTTGGATTGTAATGAAAGTCACTTGTTACACATTTTTACAGTAGTATCATGAATCGTCCTTGCATTTACTCGCGACAATTGGTTTAAAATGTCCAGCATTCATGCGAGTATACTCCATTAACATGACGAAAACATATTATATCTATATATCACTGAACCAATGAATACTTTGAGTCCGTATTGAATAACTCAAGAAAATAAAAACAAATGTTTGTCACGTCATTTCGTGTCCACTAAACCCTATTCATGTTAGTGCATTAAACACCTATTTGATAGTTCATTTGAATGACAACAATGTTGTACGGAGCTGGCGGCGCGAAACAATTGTTGAGTAGCGTCGTCTGGAACGCCGCGTGCCGACGGCCGCTGGGTTCGACGACCGGCTCTCAGTAACAGCGACGTCGTGCTGACGTGGCGCCCAAGCAGTCGCGAATCGAGGCGAACCATTCGCCGATGTCGGTGAGTGGCAGTGGTTTACCGCGACCGGCTGGCTGGCGGCACGGCACTCATCTCGGCTTCTCCACATGGCTCCCCGTTGTAGCGCATGAAACAAACATTCCACAACGGTGTACTGCCTTTAAAGACACAGATTACTAGCTGTGGAAGAAGATGCAACTTGTTAAAAGCGATTATTGTTCAGTAAGCCGTCGCTTCACTGGTATGCACAGGATGGTTTGGCGTGATAACAGGTTTCTTGTGGCATTGTGACACTGGTATTCAAGGTTCGTCACACGCACATTGTACTACACATTTTCACTCACTCCACGGTTGGTACACTGCCAGAGCGTCTTTCAACACGTGAAAATGTTTCGTAACACACATACTACATGTCCCCGTCGAGCTAGGTTCGTTTAACTCGACTCCGAACGGATCAATAACTACTGTTTTTATACACTGTCTATTGTTCGTTGAGCACTGCACTAGGACAGTCTGTCACTCAACACTAGACTTATCGACGTATATATTGGTGCAGATACAACAGTCATTTTCTGTCCCTGCTACACACAATATTCCGTCCTTTCCTCCATTGTTTATGCACACAGTTTATTTTTTAATACCTTTTAACTGTCCTTCGCATACTCACTCTCATCTACATGGCGTCTATTTGTTTTTACCTTATCACAACACACTTTTCATATTGTTACTAGGCGTATATAGCCCTTTTGTGAAATTTTTTTAATTTTCTTATCAGTGTAGCTTGCCTGGTTATCACCCATCTATCAAACAGATTTTACCATGTGCATGACAGCTTGACTTGGGCATATTGATCAATAAATACTTCATTTAGCACTAGCATTATTTTTAATGATTTTTCCTATATGACTACAGTGTAGGTTCCACATTGGTTGACTTAATTCGCGTATCGCGTAATGAATATTCAAGGGCGTGTGCCAAGTACACAGGCTTCAATTGAAGCATTGTTATATACAAAGCGGATTTTCCACGGAACGGGCTTGTTTTTTGATTAGCTTATGCTCCAGTGTCGTTCTCATATCACTACTGGCAGCAAACATCACATAATTGTTGCATATTACAGAGTCCATGTTTGGCTAGTCAAGACTCTCTATCTCAGGGTTCCTTATCCTAATACAATTACAACAGTTACCTTACTATATTAGATTGCATCATTAATTGCACTTACATACTACACATAGAAAATGGTTCAAGAAATTAATCCTTTGTATAATGATCCAAGAAATTAATCCTCACTTTATCAACAAGAAGATTGTTCGTTGCTTAACGAGCCTATAATTTTTAAATGGCTCTAATTGTCTGTAAACAAAATCTTTCCTGTGTAAGCTATTGCCTACTTTCTGAATCCACTTCCTCCAAGTTTCATTACACACAAATTTCTTTCTTAATACTAACATACTTATATTCTAAAACACAATTAAAATCTTCTTACAACTATTACTCTTTATATGTGATATGTCACTGAATAAATAACTTCACATCTTTACGTGGATACAATCCTTTGATCTTCCCCGTATGGGGATGTGCTAACAAATAGCTACATTCGTGTGGCACGCTTATTACTTCAAAAGGCCCTGAATATAGCAATTGCCACTTACTATTCTGTTTTAAGGTGGCTGAGGATTTAGCGTGGTTACGAATAAGTACTAGATCCCCTACATTATATTTCTGTTCGTTAGTTACACCTCGGTCGTACTTCCTTTTCCTCTTTGCCGCACAGCTGGTTAGTCTGTTCCATATCTTTTTCATCTTTTCCTCCCTTGTTTCTGCCTTGACTGGTAGTCTCGGCAAAGGCATGAGCCATTCATTCGGTGTCTCACTAAATCCCTTCAATATCTCTACCGGTGGATAGCCTGTACTTGAATGGGGTGTTAAATTGTGTATTTCTACAAATTTCGGTATTAGCCCTGGCCATTTTGTATGTTGGTTCCCTATGTAGATTCTAAGGAACTTATTCAATTCTCTGAATATTCTTTCAACTAGACTGGCTTCGGGATGGAACCGGGATACCAGAATATGCTGTATATTTTGTTCCCGTAGGTAATTTTTCCAAGTTCGACCCGTGAAATAAGAAGCATTATCAGTCGTTATGGCTTCGGGTTTTCCCACTTGAGGCAAGTATTCTTGACTGATCCGCCTGACCATGGTTTTGGCAGTAGCTGATTTTATGCAATAAATTGCCAAGTATTTGGAAAAAATATCGTACATGGCCAGTATATATTTCATACCTCCTCTGGCCATGGGATAAGGACCGGCTACATCCACAGATACTATTTGAAGCGGCCTGAGTGGAACTATGGGATGTAGCTCAAACTTAGTGGATCTATTATAATGTTTTGCGTTTTGACATATCACGCAAGTTCTAACTGTTGCCTGAATCTGGTGTTTCATACGGGGAAAGTAGCAGTATCTCGCCATGATCTCTGCACACTTTCCAATCCCTGCATGGCCCCATGCCAAGTGCGTGTGCCATATCATAACTTTTACCGACTGGTTAGGTATACATACTGCCCAGCAGTCTTCTTTCGTACTAAGTTTATGATACAAAATATGGTTCACTATTTTAAAACCTTGCTCATCTCTATTGTTAACACCCTCTTCAATATTATTAATGATTTTTTTCCACATCGGATCTGCCCTTTGTAATTCGCACATGTTTTTACATATATATAAAAAATCCTTCATGTAAGTATTGTCACGCACTACCAGCACTTTATACTCCGCGGATTGCTCTAACATTTCTGCTAAATCTGGTAATCCTACCGGCAGTCGCGACAGAGCATCCGCTATTACGTTATCTTGGCCTTTTATGTACATAATCTTTATCCGGTATTCTTGTAAGACAAGCATCCATCTCCTCAGTCTGGTATGGAATAGTTTGCATAACATCAAAAAACTTAACGCCTGGTGGACACTATACACTTTAATCTCCTTCCCTTGTAAATAATAATTAAACTTTTTCACAGCCCAGACTACTGCAAGTGCTTCCAGTTCGGTTGCCGAGTAGGCTCTCTCGCAGCTAGTTAAAGTCCTACTGGCGAAGCCGATAATCTTTATTGTTGTCGGGTCGTTTCCTTCCTCCCACTGAAATAAGCACGCTCCCAGGCCATAGGAACAAGAATCCGTCGCAAGACAAAAATCTTTTGACAGATCTGGGTGCTGCAAAATATTTGCATTCAGTAGGGCGGTTTTAATCGCTTCAAAAGCTTGTTGACATTTGTCAGTCCAAACCCACTGCACACTTTTTCGTAGCAGATTTAGTAGCGACGCGTCATTTAACAACTGATTGGGCACGAACCTTCTGAAAAAAGACGTGAGCCCAAGAAACGCTTTCAATTGCCTCTTAGTGCGGGGGCTTGGAAATTCTCGGATCGCCTCTAGTTTTTTGTTGTCTGGGCGTATACCAAGTGGTGTAATAAGATGGCCTAAAAATTTAATTTTATTTCGTCCAAATTTTGACTTTTCTAGGTTTGCTGTCACACCTGCTTGCTTAAATCTCTCTAGTACTCTACGCAACAATTCCATATGTTCGTCCCAAGTAGCAGTAGCGATTACCAGATCATCAACATATACAGTGATTTTTTCTAATAAGTCTGGACCCAGTACCGTGTCTAGTGCAGTAATAAACACTCCAGCACTCACATTCAATCCGAAGGGAAGTACCTTGAATTGGTAACTCCGCCCTCCGAATATGAAAGCTGTGTACTTCCTGGATTCCGGTGTAAGGGGAATTTGCCAATATGAACTTTTCAGATCGATCGATGTCAAGTACTGTGCTCCATGAAATCGTTGTATCTGCTCATCTAAACTCTCAGGGCGAGTCCGGACAGGTATGATAATTTTGTTAATGTCCCTCGCATCTAACACTAGCCTGATTTTTCCATTGGCTTTCGCCACTGCTACAAGAGGACTACTGTATGGAGAGAAGGAGGGCTCAATGATATCCCACTCTACCATCTTCCGAATCTCTTTAGCTACTAATTCCCTCCTCGACCAAGGGATGGAGTAAGTTGCGCGACAGTATGTTTTGTGGGGCATCACCTCTATGTGATAGTGGTACCCTTTGACTATTCCTGGTCGGTCGGTAAATACCATAGTGTATTCCGATAGCAGCTGCGTCAACTGTTGCTTTTGTTTATCGCTTAAACCTTCAGATTCCTGCACTTTGGTTTGAAATGCCTCAACATTTGTTTCAAAATTTCGATCCTCTAAATTCGGGTAATAGAGGTCTGTTGCATGTGACAAATCATCAAGGTGTAGTACCCAAGGGTTCCTACCCTTGATATTGATTCGATTACAACACGGCACAAGTACCTCCTTCGATTTCATCATAGATAACTCAATCCTCCTACCCCTATTAACTATGCTTAATTTCCCCAAGGAGAGGTCGACCAATGCATCCCTCTCACGGAGAAAATCTACTCCCAGAATGCAGGCCACCTTCAATCCTTTAACCACGAGGAACGAGCTCACTATGGCTTCGCCCTCCTTACAAATCTCCACCTGCACCTGGTACTTAACTGATTGGCTCTGTGCACCAATGGCTCCAGACACCTTACAATTATTAACCGGGAAAGTCGGAACGCTATGTCCTTTTCCCAGTGCCTTAAATAACTCCATACTCATTACACTTACTGAGGCACCTGTGTCGATGATTATATTCACTGCAACATCATTGATTTTCGCTTCGATAATAGCTTGCACATTTTCGTTATTATCTTTCTTACATTCGTGTGGTTCGTTCAGTAGATCTTTATCCATACTGACACCATCGTTGTATCGCAGCATACGTATCCCAGGTATATTATTATCACTCGTGTTGCTCTCACTCCATCCCTCGGCCATCGATGGAGAGCGTATCGAGGCCGATTCTAGTTTGTTGAATTAGTTACTTGTGAAGTACTTGGAAGGCTATTGTCCGCGACCTCCACTATATGTACACTCTGATTTGTCGGCCGCCACGGCTGCGCAATAGGCGCGTTTTGCGGCGGTGGTCTATTGTTGTCATACCGGTCATTACCCTGTCGCTCTGGGCTTCTTCGCTGATTTTGGTGCCAATTTCGATTACTATCACTATAATTGCTCTGCCACTGACCTCGCGCATTTTTCCCGCGGTTGGTCCCTGACATTCCAGATTCGTACCGGTCGTCAAATCGACGCCTTTTGTTATAGGTTGTTTGTCCATACCCGTTCTGGCCTCTACCATTACTACCATTTTGCGAATGTTCTTGCCGCTTGTTACCACCCCCACCATTTCCATGGTTGTGGTTTTGTGCACTACTATTTCTGTCATGTTTACATCCTGACCCATTATTCCGCGAGTGATCACACGCTGATTTTGCGTCTTCCTGTATCAAGTCTATAGAATCTAGAACAGACAGGAAGTTTTCCATATCGCTTTCTGGTACGTCTATTAATTTCTCTTTGATATGAATGGGTAAATGTGATTTTAGTAGTCTTATTATGTCTCTTGGTGATATAGGCTCGTCCCAGTAGCGTGTTTTGTTTATATATTTTTCAAAATACCGTCTCAAATTCCCCAGACGAGGTGAGTACGGTTCGGGATTATATACTTCTTTTCTTAGCCGCTCTTGTATACAAGGCGACCAATATTTCGATAGAAATGCCCTTTCGAACTGTTCATATGTCATGCAGCTGTCTGCTACTTCTGTAGCCCACAACGCTGCGTCACCTTGAATGTACGACATTACGTATTGAATTTTCTGTGTTTCGTTCCACACACTGGGCAAGATATTTTTAAAGCTTTTTATGAATACTACTGGGTGTACTGATTTCCGTTCAGTAGTAAACGTTTGAAATTGTCTATTTTTGATTAAACTTTCTTCCACTAATATTTTTGAACTACATGGTTTTGCTCCTTGGACATATGCTGTGTGCTCCGAACCGAAGCTACAGCTCTTCGCATTATCGACTGCAGATTCCCCATTGTTGTATCGCGTATAAGTTTGTGCGTTGCCAAAACCATGGGCTGTTGGCGACAGAGGTTCCTGTTCCAAATGTTTTCTGCTTTGTGCTAAACCCTTCTCCAGGTCGGATATCCGTTTGTTCATATTCACTTGCCACTGCGGAATATCCTCACTGAGTATTTGTTTGATGGTTTGCACGTCGTTCTGTACCTGACTATTCACTGCGGTACTGAACGATTCGGATCCTCTATTTGCTATGGCTGCTTGTACTTTGGAATTAATGTTCTTGTCAATCTCACACTCCTTCACTTCTAGCCATGAGTTGAATTCTGTTTCAATTTTAGTTGCTTGTTCGTTCCACTTCTGCTCTACAAGCTGCGTGGAATCTGTTTCTAGCTTTTCTACTCGATTGGCTAATACACCTATTTCGTCTACCCTGTTAGTGTTTGCTACTTGCAGGTTGTTGACCTGTTCAGTCAGCTCCTGCACGGCCTTAGGTATCGACTCATAATTCTGTTTCATATCTGCAATCTCTTTTTTCATGTTTTCTAACGATTGCACAAGTTGCTGGTCCCGCTCAGCTTGCCGGCGATCTCGCTCAGCTTGCTGGGCAAGGAAACTTTCTGTTAACTGGCGATCTCGCTCAGCTTGCTGGGCAAGTAAATTTTCTGCTAGCTTACGATCTCGCTCAGCTTGCTGGCGGTCTCGCTCGACTTGCTGTTGCGTAAATTCTGCCTGGTAATTCAGCACGCGCTCTAATATAGCCTGAAGCGAATACCCACCAGGCAGATTACCACTCTCTGGTTCCTGCTTTTCTGGTGGTGGTACAACTTCTTCCTCTACATCCCCTTGAGGACTAATGGGCGGTGGCACCACTTCCTGTGCCCCTGCCCCCACATTCTCACATGTTATATCCTCAAAGAGAGTGCTAGTACTACTTGAGGTACCCGGTTCCACATTTCCTGCACTAACTAATTGTTGTTCCTCAGTATCCATATTGCTCGGACGTTGACTACGCAACTTAACCATATTCATAAATTGCTTACTAAACCACAAAGTCTGACAGTTTTGCCCCTTGCACACAAAATGCGTTAATTTATCTACACTAACTGCACACTAAAAATTACTATCTACCATCAACTTTGTCCTGTCACAAACACTAACATCAAACTACGCACAATATGCACACCACTAGCGAAATGAGATCACTTCACTGGAGCTCGACTTCTACAAACAGGACAACTACACTGTAGTCTTACCTTTAGTTTATCTTATCTCGGGGTTCGGCTGCCCCCGGATTACGTAGTCGTTACAGCTTCTCAGTACTATCAGGATCGTCTTCTCAGACTCGTTTGCAGTAGTACGGTTTGTCATGAAAGAGTATTTACACATTCATTAAAACATAGCATTGATCATGATATACATACATACATTTATCACTAAATACATATATATCTACACATACATAACAATCAACACTGAAAGAAATATACATAAAATTTTATATTTGTGGCCACTGCAAATTCGGGCCCCACGTTTTTGGGCGACAGTTTCCCGTCCAACTCTCTCGCGGATTGTAAAATTGTTGCTCTTTGGTTTATTTATTCTCTTTGTAACAACACATTTACGAAAAGAGTTACTTGAAATACTTTTAGCAATGCTGTGCTTTGCTTTTCTTTATCATCATTACCCTTTAGCGGAATAAAATGTATATATGGAAGTCTTATTGTTCTGTATCTGGCCTACAATTTAAGGAACGATTTTTCGTAACTGCAACTCATGCTAAGAATCAATATATCTTCCCTACTTCATAGTGATTAAAAGTTGAAATTACTTTGTTATGAGCACTGATGTTACAGTCCGTGTGATCGTTCAAAAACACAAGTTCGCAGTGGATTTTATTTCTCGTTAAAATGCTATTTCATACCACGACTAGCCCAAGAACATGAGACTCTCATTAAAAAATACGTTGTCACTATAAAGTTTGCCAGATCAGAACGGAGCACAGCAAGATTCCTATCAGATTCTGAAGGTACATTAAATTATTTGCACTGTAAATTATATCCTATCAGCAGCCCGCGTCAATCTGCAACACATCATAAAATCTGCTGATCTTCACTGCCAGTCTGGGAGCTAAAAGAAATAATATTATTTTACTATTATTTTACCGCTTCCTTGCGGTATGCTCGACTATATTGTAAGTCGTTTAAATACGCCGCGGCAGCGGCTCTTCGTTCTCCACGCAGCTCAGCACCACAGATAATATTTATATAACTGAAAAATGTCTCAACAGGATGGGATAATATGCAAGCAAGCTTAACAATAAATAATACAAGTTTTCATTTAAACACCTCTATTAAAACCTTTAAATATCTCAGTGATTACAGACCTTTGTGAATTCACACGTAATGGCGTACATTGCTTAGTCTCGACAAAAGAATGCTACATTGGCGTTCTCTACGACAACAACAGGAGATCTTACTCGCACAACTTCCAAATTAAGACGACAAAGACATTCATATTCAACACGTATTATATACTAGTTCCTTTTTTAATCTCTGTTTAACATTTATCTTCTGTGTCGGTTTTATTACTCGCCGACGCAGACGTTTTCAGAAATAAAAAATAAAAAAAATTACATAATTTTATACAATGACACAATATGATACATCTAATTCTCTAATTATTACCTAATATATTGTTTTTGTTTCTCTAGACGTTACAACTCACAGGAGAGGTTCAAATCATAGCAAGTTAGTGTGTCAGTCCTCTTGTACTTAAGTCGGCATTGTGCCTTTTGTATTAAATTCGGATGCAATTTCTGTGTTTCATCGTCAATAAGAAGTTCCAAGGTATAGTGTGAACCTGAAGTGAAGGATCGGAACTTAAAACTGGACTCACCGGAGAGGTTCAAATCATAGAAAGTTAGAGTGTCAGTCCTCTTGTACTTAAGTCATCATTGTGCCTTATCGTCAATAAAAGGTCCAAGGGATACAGTAAACCTGAAGTGAAAGTCCAAGGGATACAGTAAACCTGAAGTGAAGCATCGGAATCTAAAATGGGACTCACAGGAGAGGTTCAAATCATAGAATGTTTGTGTGACAGACCTCTTGTACTTAAGTCGGCATTGTGTATTTTGTATTGAATTCGGATTCAATTTCTGTGTTTCATCGTCAATAAGAAGGTCCAAGGGAAACAGTAAACCTGAAGTGAAGCATCGGAATCGAAAACTGGACTCACAGGAGAGGTTCAAATCATAGAAAGTTAGTGTGTCAGTCCTCTTGTACTTAAGTTGGCATTGTGCCTTTTGTATTAAATTTGGATGCAATTTCTGTGTTTCATCGTCAATAAGGAGGTCCAAGGGATACAGTAAACCTGAAGTGAAGCATCGGAATCTAAAACTGGACTCACAGGAAAGGTTCAAATCGTAGAGAGTTAGAGCGTCAGTACTCTTGTATTTAAATCGGCATTTTGTCTTTTCTATTAAATTTGGATGCAATTTCTGTGATTCATCGTCAATAAGAAGGTCCAAGGAATAGAGTAAACCTGAAGTGAAGCATCAGAATCTAAAACTGAACTCACAGGAGTGGTTCAAATCATAGAGAGTTAGAGTGTCAGTCCTCTTGTACTTAAGTCGGTATTGTGCATTAGGTATTGAATTCGGATGTAATTTCTGTGTTACATCATCAATAAGAAGGTCCATGGGATACAGTAAACCTGATGTGAAGCATCGGAATCTAAAACTGGACTCACAAAAGAGGTTCAAATCATAGAAATTTAGAGTGTCAGTTCTCTTGTACATAAGTCGGCATTGTGCCTTTTGTATTAAATTCGGAGGTAATTTCTGTGTTTCTTCGTCAATAAGAAGTTCCAAGGGATACAGTAAACCTGAAGTGAAGCATCGGAATCTAAAACTGGACTCACAGGAGAGGGTAAAATCATAGAACGTTAGAGTGTCAGTCCTCGTGTACTTATGTCGGCATTGTGCCTTTTGTATTAAATTCGGAGGTAATTTCTGTGTTTCATCGTCAATAAGAAGGTCCAAGGGATACAGTAAACCTGAAGTGAGGCTTCGGAATCTAAAACTGGACTCACAGGAGAGGTTCAAATCATAGAGAGTTAGAATGTCAGTGCTCTTGTACTTAAGTCGGTGTTGTGCCTTTTGTATTGAATTTGGAAGTAATTTCTGTGTTTCATCATCAATGAGAAGGTCCAAGGGATACAGTAAACCTGATGTGAAGCATCGGAATCTGAAACCCAACTCACAGGAGAGGTTCAAATCATAGAAAGTTAGAGTGTCAGTCCTCTTGTACTTAAGTCGGCATTGCGCTTTTTGTATTAGATTCGGATGCAATTTCTGTGTTTCATCGTCTATAAGAAAGTCCAAGGGATACAGTAAACCTGAAGTGAAGCATCGGAATCTAAAACTGGACTCACAGGAGAGGTTCAAATCATAGAGAGTTAGAGTGTCAGTCCTCTTGTACTTAAGTCGGCATTATTCCTTTTGTATTAAATTTGGAAGCAATTTCTGTGTTTCATCTTCAATAAGAAGGTCCAAGGGATACAGTAAACCTGAAGTAAAGCATCGGAATCTAAAACTAGACTCACAGGAGAGGTTCAAATCATAGAAATTTAGAGTGTCAGTCCTCTTGTTCTGAAGTCTGCATTGTGCCTTTTGTATTAAAATTGGATGCAATTTCTGTGTTTCATCGTCAATATGAAGGTCCAAGGGATACAGTAAACCTGAAGTGAAGCATCGGAATCTAAAGCTGGACTCACAGGAGAGATTCAAATCATACAGAGTTAGAGTGTCAGTCCTCTTGTACTTAAGTCGGCATTGTGCTTTTTGTATAAAATTCGGATGCAATTTCTGTGTTTAATCGTCAATAAGATGGTCCAAAGGGATACAGTAAACCTGAAGTGAAGCATCGGAATCTAAAACTGGACTAACAGGAGAGGTTCAAATCATCGAGAGTTAGAGTCAGTCCTCTTGTACTTTAGTCGGCATTGTGGTTTTTGTATTAAATTCGGATGCAATTTCTGTGTTTCATCGTCAATAAGAAGGTCCAAGGGATACAGTAAACCTGAAGTGAAGCATCGGAATCGAAATCTGGACTAACTGGAGAGGATCAAATCATAGAGAGTTAGAGTGTCAGTCCTCTTGTACTTAAGTCGGCTTTGTAACTTTTGTATTAAATTTGGATGCAATTTCTGTGTTTCATCTTCAATAAGAAGGTCCAAGGGATACAGTAAACCTGAAGTGAAGCATCGGAATCTAAAACTGGACTTAAAGGAGAGGTTCAAATCACAGAAAGTTAGTGTGTCAGTCCTCTTGTACTTAAGTCGGCATTGTGCCTTTTGTAATAAATTCGGATGCAATTTCTGTGTTTAATCGTCAATAAGAAGGTCCAAGGGAAACAGTAAACCTGAAGTGAAGCATCGGAATCTAAAACTGGACTCACAGGAGAGGTTCAAATCATAGAATGTTAGTGTGTCAGTCCTCTTGTACTTAAGTCGACATTGTGCCTTTTGTATTAAATTCGGATGCAATTTCTGTGTTTCATCGTCAATAAGAAGGTCCAAGGGAAACAGTGAACCTGTAGTGAAGCATCGGAACCGAAAACTGGACTCACGGGAGAGGTTCAAATCATAGAAAGATAGAGGGTCAGTCCTCTTGTACTTCAGCCAGCATTGTGCCTTTTGTATTATATTCGGATGTAATTTCTGTGTTTCATCGTCAATAAGAAGGTCCAAGGGAAACAGTAAACCTGAATTGAAGCATTGGAATCTAAAACTGGATTCACAGGAGAGGTTCAAATCATAGAATGTTAGTGTGTCAGTCCTCTGGTTCTTAAGACGGCATTGTGCCTTTTGCATTAAATTCCGATGCAATTTCTGTGTTTCATCGTCAATAAGAAGGTCCAAGGGATACAGTAAACCTGAAGTGAAGCATCGGAATCTAAAACTGTACTCACAGGAGAGGTTCAAATCACAGAAAGTTAGTGTGTCCGTCCTCTTGTACTTAAGTCGGCATTGTGCCTTTTGTATGAAATTCGGATGCAATTTCTGTGTTTCATCGTCAATAAGAAGGTCCAAGGGAAATAGCAAACCTGAAGTGAAGCATCGGAATCTAAAACTGGACTCACAGGAGAGGTTCATATCATAGCAAGTTATTGTGTCAGTTCTCTTTACTTAAGTGTGCATTGTGCCTTTTGTACTAAATTCAGATGCAATTTCTGTGATTCATCGTCAATAAGAAGGTCCAAGGTATAGAGTAAACCTGAAGTGAATAATCGGAACTTAAAACTGGACTCACAGGAGAGGTTCAAATCATAGAAAGTTAAGAGTGTCAGTCTTCTTGTACTTAAGTCGGCATTGTGGCTTATCGTCAATAAGAAGGTCCAAGGGATACAGTAAACCTGAAGTGAAGCATCGGAATTTAAAACTGGACTCACAGGAGAGGTTCAAATCACAGAAAGTTAGAGTGTCAGTCCTCTTGTACTTAACTCGGCATTGTGCCTTTTGTATAAAATTCGGATGCAATTTCTGTAATTCATCGTCAATCAGAAGGTCCAAGGGAAACAGTAAACCTGAAGTGAAGCAACGGAATCAAAAGCTGGACTCACATCAGAGGTTCAAATCATAGCAAGTTAGTGTGTCAGTTCTCTTGTACTTATGTCGGCATTGTGCCTTTTGTATTAAATTCGGATGCAATTTCTGTGTTTCATCGTCAATAAGAAGTTCCAAGGTATAGTGTGAACCTGAAGTGAAGGATCGGAACTTAAAGCTGGACTCACAGGAGAGGTTCAAATCATAGAAAGTTAGAGTGTCAGTCCTCTTGTACTTAAGTCGGCATTGTGCCTTATCGTCAATAAAAAGGTCCAAGGGATACAGTAAACTTGAAGTGAAGGTCCAAGGGATACAGTAAACCTGAAGTGAAGCATCGGAATCTAAAATAGGACTCACAGGAGAGGTTCAAATCATAGAATGTTTGTGTGTCAGTCCTCTTGTACTTAAGTCGGCATTGTGTATTTTGTATTGAATTCGGATTCAATTTCTGTGTTTCATTGTCAATAAGAAGGTCCAAGGGAAACAGTAAACCTGAAGTGAAGCATCGGAATCAAAAACTGGACTCACAGGAGAGGTTCAAATCATAGAAAGTTAGTGTGTCAGTCCTCTTGTACTTAAGTCGGCATTGTGCCTTTTGTATTAAATTCGGAGGCAATTTCTGTGTTTCATCGTCAATAAGAAGGTCCAAGGGATACAGTAAACCTGAAGTGAAGCATCGTAATCTAAAACTGGACTCACAGGAGAGGGCAAAATCATAGAAAGTTAGAGTGTCAGTCCTCGTGTACTTATGTCGGCATTGTGCCTTTTGTATTAAATTCGGAGGTAATTTCTGTGTTTCATCGTCAATAAGAAGGTCCAAGGGATACAGTAAACCTGAAGTGAGGCTTCGGAATCTAAAACTGGACTCACAGGAGAGGTTCAAATCATAGAGAGTTTGAATGTCAGTGCTCTTGTACTTAAGTCGGTGTTGTGCCTTTTGTATTGAATTTGGAAGTAATTTCTGTGTTTCATCAGCAATGAGAAGGTCCAAGGGATACAGTAAACCTGATGTGAAGCATCGGAATCTGAAACTGAACTCACAGGAGAGGTTCAAATCATAGAAAGTTAGAGTGTCAGTCCTCTTGTACTTAAGTCGGCATTGTGCTTTTTGTATTAAATTCGGATGCAATTTCTGTGTTTAATCGTCTATAAGAAAGTCCAAGGAATACAGTAAACCTGAAGTGAAGCATCGGAATCTAAAACTGGACTCACAGGAGAGGTTCAAATCATAGAGAGTTAGAGTGTCAGTCCTCATGTACTTAAGTCGGCATTATTCCTTTTGTATTAAATTTGGATGCAATTTCTGTGTTTCATCGTCAATATGAAGGTCCAAGGGATACAGTAAACCTGAAGTGAAGCATCGGAATCTAAAGCTGGACTCACAGGAGAGATTCAAATCATACAGAGTTAGAGTGTCAGTCCTCTTGTACTTAAGTCGGCATTGTGTTTTTTGTATAAAATTCGGATGCAATTTCTGTGTTTCATTGTCAATAAGATGGTCCAAAGGGATACAGTAAACCTGAAGTGAAGCATCGGAATCTAAAACTGGACTAACAGGAGAGGTTCAAATCATCGAGAGTTAGAGTGTCAGTCCTCTTGTACTTAAGTCGGCATTGTGCCTTTTGTATTAAATTCGGATGCAATTTCTGTGTTTCATCGTCAATAAGAAGGTCCAAGGGAAACAGTAAACCTGAAGTGAAGCATCGGAATCTAAAACTGTACTCACAGGGGAGGTTCAAATCATAGAATGTTAGTGTATCAGTCCTCTGGTTCTTAAGACGGCATTGTGCCTTTTGCATTAAATTCGGATGCAATTTCTGTGTTTCATCGTCAATAAGAGGGTCGAAGGGATACAGTAAACCTGAAGTGAAGCATCGGAATCTAAAACTGTACTCACAGGAGAGGTTCAAATCACAGAAAGTTAGAGTGTCTGTCCTCTTGTACTTAAGTCGGCATTGTGCCTTTTGTATTAAATTCGGATGCAATTTCTGTGTTTCGTCGTCAATAAGAAGGTCCAAGGGAAATAGTAAACCTGAAGTGAAGCATCGGAATCTAAAACTGGACTCACAGGAGAGGTTCAAATCATAGCAAGTTAGTGTGTCAGTCCTCTTGTACTTAAGTGTGCATTGTGCCTTTTGTATTAAATTCAGATGCAATTTCTGTGATTCATCGTCAATAAGAAGGTCCAAGGTATAGAGTAAACCTGAAGTGAAGGATCGGAACTTAAAACTGGACTCACAGGAGAGGTTCAAATCATAGAAAGTTAAGAGTGTCAGTCTTCTTGTACTTAAGTCGGCATTGTGCCTTATCGTCAATAAGAAGGTCCAAGGGATACAGTAAACCTGAAGTGAAGCATCGGAATTTAAAACTGGACTCACAGGAGAGGTTCAAATCACAGAAAGTTAGAGTGTCAGTCCTCTTGTACTTAAGTCGATGTTTTGCCTTTTGTATTGAATTTGGATGTAATTTCTGTGTTTCATCATCAATGAGAAGGTCCAAGGGATACAGTAAACCTGATGTGAAGCATCGGAATCAGAAACTGAACTCACAGGAGAGGTTCAAATCATAGAAAGTTAGAGTGTCAGTCCTCTTGTACTTAAGTCGGCATTGTGCTTTTTGTATTAAATTCGGATGCAATTTCTGTGTTTCATCGTCTATAAGAAAGTCCAAGGGATTCAGTAAACCTGAAGTGAAGCATCGGAATCAAAAACTGGACTCTCAGGAGAGGTTCAAAACATAGAGAGTTAGAGTGTCAGTCCTCTTGTACTTAAGTCGGCATTATTCTTTTTGTATTAAATTTGGATGCAATTTCTGTGTTTCATCTTCAATAAGAAGGTCCAAGGGATACAGTAAACCTGAAGTAAAGCATCGGAATCTAAAACTGGACTCACAGGAGAGGTTCAAATCATAGAAATTTAGAGTGTCAGTCCTCTTGTTCTGAAGTCTGCATTGTGCCTTTTGTATTAAAGTTGGATGCAATCTCTGTGTTTCATCGTCAATATGAAGGTCCAAGGGATACAGTAAACCTGAAGTGAAGCATCGGAATCTAAAACTGGACTAACAGGAGAGGTTCAAATCATCGGGAGTTAGAGTGTCAGTCCTCTTGTACTTAAGTCGGCATTGTGCCTTTTGTATTAAATTCGGATGCAATTTCTGTGTTTCATCGTCAATAAGGAGGTCCAAGGGATACAGTAAACCTGAAGTGAAGCATCGGAATCTAAAGCTGGACTCACAGGAGAGATTCAAATCATACAGAGTTGAGTGTCAGTCCTCTTGTACTTAAGTCGGCTTTGTAACTTTTGTATAAAATTTGGATGCAATTTCTGTGTTTCATCTTCTATAAGAAGCTCCAACGGATACAGTAAACCTGAAGTGAAGCATCGGAATCTAAAACTGGACTCACAGGAGAGGTTCAAGTCATAGAAAGTTAGAGTGTCAGTCCTCTTGTACTTCAGTCGGCATTGTGCCTTTTGTATTAAATTTGGATGCATTTTCTGTGTTTCATCGTCAAAAAGAAGGTCTAAGGGATACAGTAAACCTGAAGTGAAGCTTTGGAATCTACAAGTAGACTCACAGGAGAGGTTCAAATCATAGAGAGTTAGAGTGTCAGTCTCTTGCACTGAAGTCGGTATTGTGCTTTTGTATTAAATTCGGATGCAATTTCTGTGTTTCATCGTCAATAAGAAGGTCCAAGGTATACAGTAAACCATAAGTGAAACATCAGTATCTGAAACTGGACTCACAGGAGAGGTTCAAATCATAGAGAGATAGAATGTCAGTCCTCTTGTACTTAAGTCGGAATTGTGCTTTTTGTATTAAATTTGGATGCAATTTCTGTGTTTCATCGTCAATAAGAAGGTCTAAGGGATACAGTAAACTTGAAGTGAAGCATCGGAATCTCAAAGTGGACTCACAGGAGAGGTTCAAATCATAGAAAGTTAGAGTGTGAGTCCTCTTGTACTTATGTCGGCATTATGCCTTTTGTATTAAATTTGGATGCAATTTCTGTGTTTCATCGTCAATATGAAGGTATAAGTGATACAGTAAACCTGAAGTGGAGCATCGGAATCTAAAACTGGACTCACAGGAGAGGTTCAAATCATAGAGTGTTAGAGTGTCAGTCCTCTTGTACTTAAGTCGGCATTGTGCCTTTTGTATTAAATTTGGATGCAATTTTTGTGTTTCATCTACAATAAGAAGGCCCAATGGATACAGTAAACCTGAAGTGAAGCATCGGAACCTAAAACTGGATTCACAGGAGAGGTTGAAATCGTAGAGAGTTACAGTGTCAGTACTCTTATATTTAAATCGGCATTACGCCTTTTGTATTAAATTTGGGTGCAGTTTCTGTGATTCATCGTCAATAAGAAGGTCAAGGAATGGAGTAAACCTGAAGTGAAGCATCGGAATCTAAAACTGAACTCACAGGGGAGGTTCAAATCATAGAGAGTTAGAGTGTCAGTCCTCTTGTACTTAAGTCGGTATTGTGCCTTTTGTATTGATTTCGGATGTAATTTCTGTGTTTCATCATCTATAAGAAGGTCCATGGGATACAGTAAACCTGATGTGAACCATCGGAATCTAAAACTGGAATCACAAAAGAGGTTCAAATCATAGAAATTTAGAGTGTCAGTCCTCTTGTTCTTAAGTCGGCATTCTGCCTTTTGTATTAAATTAGGAGGTAATTTCTGTGTTTCATCGTCAATAAGAAGGTCCAAGGGATACAGTAAACCGGAAGTGAAGCATCGCAATCTAAAACTGGACTCACAGGAGAGGTTCAAATCATAGAGAGTTAGAGTGTCAGTCCTCCTGTACTTAAGTCGGCATTAAGCCTTTTATATTAAATTTGGATGCAATTTCTGTGTTTCATCGCCAATAAGAAGTTCTAAGGGATACAGTAAACCTGAAGTGAAGCAACGGAATCTAAAACTGGACTCACCGGAGAGGTTCAAATCGTAGAGAGTTAGAGTGTCAGTCCTCTTGTACTTAAGTCGGCTTTGTGCCTTTTGCACTAAATTTGGATGCAACTTCTGTGTTTCATCGTCAATAAGAATGTCCATGGGATACAGTAAACCTGAAGTGAAGCATCGGAATCTAAAACTGGACTCACAGGAGAGGTTCAAATCATAGAAAGTTAGAGTGTCAGTCCTCTTGTACTTAAGTCGGCATTGTGCCTTTTGTATTAAATTCGGATGCAATTTCTGTGTTTCATCGTCAATAAGAAGGTCCAAGGGATACAGTAAACCTGAAATGAAGCATCGGAATCTAAAACTGGACGCATAGGACAGGTTCAAATCAAAGAGAGTTAGAGTGTCAGTCCTCTTGTACTGAAGTCGGCATTGTGCCCTTTGTATTAAATTTGGATGCAATTTCTGTGTTTCATCTTCAATAAGAAGGTCCAAGGGATACAGAAAACCTGAAGTGAAGCATCGGAATCTAAAACTGGACTCACAGGAGAGGTTCAAATCATAGAAAGTTAGAGTGTGAGTCCTCTTGTACTTATGCCGGCATTGTGCCTTTTGTATTAAATTTGGATGCAATTTCTGTGTTTCATCGTCAATAAGAAGGTCCAAGGGATACAGTAAACCTGAAGTGAAGCATCGGAATCTAAAACTGGACTCACAGGAGAGGTTCAAATCATAGAAAGTTAGAGTGTGAGTCCTCTTGTACTTATGTCGGCATTGTGCCTTTTGTATTAAATTCGAATGCAATTTCTGCGTTTCATCGTCAATATGAAGGTATAAGGGATACAGTAAACCTGAAATGAAGCATCGGAATCTAAAACTGGACTCACAGGAGGGGTTCAAATCATAGAGAGTTAGAGTGTCAGTCCTCTCGTACTTAAGTCGGCATTGTGCTTTTTGTATAAAATTCGGATGCAATTTCTGTGTTTCATCGTCAATAAGAAGGTCCAAGGAATACAGTAAACCTGAAGTGAAGCATCGGAATCTAAAACTGGACTCAAAGGAGAGGTTCAAATCATAGAAAATTAGAGTGTCAGTCCTCTTGTACTTAAGTCGGCATTGTGCGTTTTGTATTAAATTCGGATGCAATTTCTGTGTTTAATCGTGAATAAGAAGGTCCAAGGGATACAGTAAACCTGAAGTGAAGCATCGGAATCTAAAACTGGATTCACAGGAGAGGTTCAAATCATAGAGAGTTAGAGTGTCAGTCCTCTTGTACTTATGTCGGTATTGTGCCTTTTGTATTGATTTCGGATGTAATTTCTGTGTTTCATCATCTATAAGAAGGTCCATGGGATACAGTAAACCTGATGTGAAGCATCGGAATCTAAAACTGGACTCACAAAAGAGGTTCAAATCATAGATATTTAGAGTGTCAGTCCTCTTGTTCTTATGTCGGCATTGTGCCTTTTGTATTAAATTAGGAGGTTATTTCTGTGTTTCATCGTAAATAAGAAGGTCCAAGGGATACAGTAAACTTGAAGTGAAGCAACGCAATCTAAAACTGGACTCACAGGAGAAGTTCAAATCATAGAGAGTTAGAGTGTCAGTCCTCTTGTACTTAAGTCGGCATTGTGCCTTTTGTATTAAATTCGGATGCTATTTCTGTGTTTCATCGTCAATAAGAAGGTCCAAGGGATACAGAAAACCTGAAGAGAAGCATCGGAATCCAGAACTGGACTCACAGGAGAAGTTCAAATCATAGAGAGTTAGAGTGTCAGTCCTCTGCTACGTAAGTCGGCATTGTGCCTTGTGTATTAAAGTTGGATGCAATTTCTGTGTTTCATCTTCAATAAGAAGGTCCAAGGGATACAGTAAACCTGAAGTGAAGCATCGGAATCTAAAACTGGACTCACAGGAGAGGTTCAAATCATTGAAAGTTAGAGTGTCAGTCCTCCTGTACTTAAGTCGGCATTAAGCCTTTTATATTAAATTTGGATGCAATTTCTGTGTTTCATCGCCAATAAGAAGTTCTAAGGGATACAGTAAACCTGAAGTGAAGCAACGGAATCTAAAACTGGACTCACCGGCGAGGTTCAAATCGTAGAGAGTTAGAGTGTCAGTCCTCTTGTACTTAATTCGGCTTTGTGCCTTTTGCATTAAATTTGGGTGCAACTTCTGTGTTTCATCGTCAATAAGAATGTCCATGGGATACAGTAAACCTGAAGTGAAGTATCGGAATCTAAAACTGCACTCACAGGAGAGGTTTAAATCATAGAGAGTTAGAGTGTCACTCCTCTTGTACTTAAGTCGGTGTTGTGCCATTTGTATTGAATTCGGATGTAATTTCTGTGTTTCATCATCAATGAGAAGGTCCAAGGGATACAGTAAACCTGATGTGAAGCATCGGAATCTGAAACTGGACTCACAGGAGAGGTTCAAATCATAGAAAGTTACAGTGTCACTCCTCTTGTACTTAATTCGGCATTGTGCCTTTTGTATTAAATTCGGATGCAATATCTGTGTTTCATCGTCAATAAGAAGGTCCAAGGGATACAGTAAACCTGAAGTGAAGCATCGGAATCTAAAACTGGACGCACAGGACAGGTTCAAATCAAAGAGAGTTAGAGTGTCAGTCCTCTTGTACTGAAGTCGGCATTGTGCCCTTTGTATTAAATTTGGATGCAATTTCTGTGTTTCATCTTCAATAAGAAGGTCCAAGGGATACAGAAAACCTGAAGTGAAGCATCGGAATCTAAAACTGGACTCACAAAAGAGGATCAAATCATAGAAATTTAGAGTGTCAGTCCTCTTGTACTTAAGTCGGCATTGTGCATTTTGTATTAAATTCGGAGGTAATTTCTGTGTTTCATCGTCAATAAGAAGGTCCACGGGATACAGTAAACCTGAAGTGAAGCATCGGAATCTAAAACTGGACTCACAGGAGAGGTTAAAATCCTAGAAAGTTAGAGTGTCAGTCCTCTTGTACTTATGTCGGCATTGTGCCTTTTGTATTAAATTCGGAGGTAATTTCTGTGTTTCATCGTCAATAAGAAGGTCCAAGGGATACAGTAAACCTGAAGTAAGGCTTCGGAATCTAAAACTGGACTCACAGGAGAGGTTCAAACCTTAGAGAGTTAGAGTGTCAGTCCTCTTGTACTTAAGTCGGTGTTGTGCCTTTTGTATTGAATTCGGATGTAATTTCTGTGTTTCATCATCAATGAGAAGGTCCAAGGGATACAGTAAACCTGATGTGAAGCATAGGAATCTGAAACTGAACTCAAAGGAGAGGATCAAATCGTAGAGAGTTAGAGTGTCAGTACTCTTGTATTTAAATCGGCATTGTGTCTTTTGTATTAAATTTGGATGCAACGTCTGTGATTCATCGTCAATAAGAAGGTCCAAGGAATAGAGTAAACCTGAAGTGAAGCATCGGAATCTAAAACTGGACTCACAGGAGAGGTTCAAATCGTAGAGAGTTAGCGTGTCAGTACTCTTGTATTTAAATCGGCATTGTGTCTTTTGTATTAAATTTGGATGCAATTTCTGTGTTTCATCTTCAATAAGAAGGTCTAAGGGATACAGTAAACCTGAAGTGTAGCATCGGAATCTAAAAGTGGACTCACAGGAGAGGTTCAAATCATAGAGAGTTAGAGTGTCAGACCTCTCGTACTTAAGTCGGCATTGTGCTTTTTGTATAAATTTCGCATGCAATTTCTGTGATTCATCGTCAATAAGAAGGTCCAAGGGATACAGTAAACCTGAAGTGAAGCATCGGAATCTAAACCTGGTCTCACAGGAGAGGTTCAAATCATAGAGAGTTAGAGTGTCACTCCTCTTGTACTTAAGTCGGTGTTGTGCCTTTTGTATTAAATTCGAATGCAATTTCTGTGTTTCATCGTCAATAAGAAGGTCCAAGGGATACAGTAAACCTGAAGTGAAGCATCGGAATCTAAAACTGGACTCACAGGAGAGGTTCAAATCGTAGAGAGTTAGCGTGTCAGTACTCTTGTATTTAAATCGGCATTGTGTCTTTTGTATTAAATTTGGATGCAATTTCTGTGTTTCATCGTCAATAAGAAGGTCTAAGGGATACAGTAAACCTGAAGTGTAGCATCGGAATCTAAAAGTGGACTCACAGGAGAGGTTCAAATCGCAGAGGGTTAGAGTGTCAGTCCTCTTGTACTTAAGTCGGCATTGTGCTTTTTGTATTAAATTCGGATGCAATTTCTGTGTTTCATCGTCAATAAGAAGGTCCAAGTGATACAGTAAACCTGAAGTGAAGCATCGGAATCTAAAACTGGACTCACAGGAGAGGTTCAAATCATAGAGAGTTAGAGTGTCAGACCTCTCGTACTTAAGTCGGCATTGTGCTTTTTGTATAAATTTCGCATGCAATTTCTGTGAT
Source organism: Schistocerca americana (assembly GCF_021461395.2). Classification (NCBI taxonomy): domain Eukaryota; kingdom Metazoa; phylum Arthropoda; class Insecta; order Orthoptera; family Acrididae; genus Schistocerca; species Schistocerca americana. Next base: position 545,810,187 of record NC_060124.1, on the reverse strand, counting down.
TCATCGTCAATAAGAAGGTCCAAGGGATACAGTAAACCTGAAGTGAAGCATCGGAATCTAAACCTGGTCTCACAGGAGAGGTTCAAATCATAGAGAGTTAGAGTGTCACTCCTCTTGTACTTAAGTCGGTGTTGTGCCTTTTGTATTAAATTCGAATGCAATTTCTGTGTTTCATCGTCAATAAGAAGGTCCAAGGGATACAGTAAACCTGAAGTGAAGCATCGGAATCTAAAACTGGACTCACAGGAGAGGTTCAAATCGTAGAGAGTTAGCGTGTCAGTACTCTTGTATTTAAATCGGCATTGTGTCTTTTGTATTAAATTTGGATGCAATTTCTGTGTTTCATCTTCAATAAGAAGGTCCAAGGGATACAGTAAACCTGAAGTGAAGCATCGGAATCTAAAACTGGACTCACAGGAGAGGTTCAAATGGTAGAGAGTTAGAGTGTCAGTACTCTTGTATTTAAATCGGCATTGTGTCTTTTGTATTAAATTTGGATGCAATTTCTGTGATTCATCGTCAATAAGAACGTCCAAGGAATAGAGTAAACCTGAAGTGAATCGTCGGAATCTAAAACTGGACTCACAGGAGAGGTTCAAATCACAGAGAGTTAGAGTGTCAGTCTCTTGCACTTAAGTCGGTATTGTGCTTTTGTATTAAATTCGGATGCAATTTCTGTGTTTCATCGCCAATAAGAAGGTCCAAGGGATACAGTAAACCATTAGTGAAACATCGGTATCTAAAACTGGACTCACAGGAGAGGTTCAAATCATAGAGAGTTAGAGTGTCAGTCCTCTTGTACTTAAGTCGGCATTGTGCTTCCTGTATTAAATTTGGATGCAATTTCTGTGTTTCATCGTCAATAAGAAGGTCTAAGGGATGCAGTAAACCTGAAGTGAAGCATCGGAATCTAAAAGTGGACTCACAGGAGAGGTTCAAATCGCTGAGAGTTAGAGTGTCAGTCCTCTTGTACTTAAGTCGGCATTGTGCTTTTTGTATTAAATTCGGATGCAATTTCTGTGTTTCATCGTCAATAAGAAGGTCCAAGAAATACAGTAAACCTGAAGTGAAGCATCGGAATCTAAAACTGGACTCACAGGAGAGGTTCAAATCATAGAGAGTTAGAGTGTCAGTCCTCTTGTACTTAAGTCGGCATTGTGACTTTTGTATTAAATTTGGATGCAATTTCTAAGTTTCATCTTCAATAAGAAGGTCCAAGGGAAACAGTAAACCTGAATTGAAGCATCGGAATCTAAAACTGGACTCACAGGAGAGGTTCAAATCATAGAAAGTTAGAGTGTGAGTCGTCTTGTACTTATGTCGGCATTGTGCATTTTGTATTAAATTTGGATGCAATTTCTGTGTTTCATCGCAATATGAAGGTATAAGGGATACAGTAAACCTGAAGTGAAGCATCGGAATCTAAAACAGGACTCACAGGAGAGGTTCAAATCATAGAGAGTTAGAGTGTCAGTCCTCTCGTACTTAAGTCGGCATTGTGCTTTTTGTATAAAATTCGGATGCAATTTCTGTGTTTCATCGTCAATAAGAAGGTCCAAGGGATACAGTAAACCTGAAGTGAAGTATCGGAATCTAAAACTGGTCTCACAGGAGAGGTTCAAATCATAGAGAGTTAGAGTGTCAGTCCTCCTGTACTCAAGTCGGCGTTGTGCCTTATGTACTAAATTCGGATGCAATTTCTGTGTTTCATCGTCAATAAGAAGGTCCAAGGGATACAGTAAACCTGAAGCGAAGCATCGGAATCTAAAACTGCACTCACAGGAGAGGTTCAAATCGTAGAGAGTTAGCGTGTCAGTACTCTTGTATTTAAATCGGCATTGTGTCTTTTGTATTAAATTTGGATGCAATTTCTGTGTTTCATCGTCAATAAGAAGGTCCAAGGGATACAGTAAACCTGAAGTGAAGCATCGGAATCTAAAACTGGACTCACAGGAGAGGTTCAAATCGTAGAGAGTTAGAGTGTCAGTACTCTTGTATTTAAATCGGCATTGTGTCTTTTGTATTAAATTTGGATGCAATTTCTGTGATTCATCGTCAATAAGATGGTCCAAGGAATAGAGTAAACCTGAAGTGAAGCATCGGAATCTAAAACTGGACTCACAGGAGAGGTTCAAATCGTAGAGAGTTAGAATGTCAGTCCTCTTGTACTTAAGTCGGCATTGTGCCTTTTGTATTAAATTCGGATGCAATTTGTGTGTTTCTTCGTCAATAAGAAGGTCCAAGGGATACAGTAAACCTGAAGTGAAGCATCGGAATCTAAAATTGGACTCACAGGAGAGGTTCAAATCATTGAGAATTAGAGTGTCAGTCCTGTTTTACTTAGGTCGGCATTGTGACTTTCGGAATAATTTCGGATGCAATTTCTGTGTTTCATCGTCAATAAAAAGGTCCAAGGGTTACAGTAAACCTGAAGTAAAGCATCGGAATCTAAAACTGGACTCACAGAAGAAGTTCAAATCATAGAAAGTTAGAGTGTGAGTCCTCTTGTACTTATGTCGGCATTGTGCCTTTTGTATTAAATTAGGAGGTAATTTCTGTGTTTCATCATCAATAAGAAGGTCCAAGGGATAGAGTAAACCTGAAGTGAAGCATCGGAATCTAAAACTGGACTCACAGGAGAGGTTCAAATCATAGAAAATTAGAGTGTCAGTCCTCTTGTACTTAAGTCGGCATTGTGCGTTTTGTATTAAATTCGGATGCAATTTCTGTGTTTAATCGTGAATAAGAAGGTCCAAGGGATACAGTAAACCCGAAGTGAAGCATCGGAATCTAAAACTGGATTCACAGGAGAGGCTGAAATCGTAGAGAGTTAGAGTGTCAGTACTCTTATATTTAAATCGGCATTACGCCTTTTGTATTAAATTTGGATGCAATTTCTGTGATTCATCGTCAATAAGAAAGTCCAAGGAATAGAGTAAACCTGAAGTGAAGCATCGTAATCTGAAACTGAACTCACAAGAGAGGTTCAAATCATAGAGAGTTAGAGTGTCAGTCCTCTTGTACTTAAGTCGGTATTGTGCCTTTTGTATTGATTTCAAATGTAATTTCTGTGTTTCATCATCTATAAGAAGGTCCATGGGATACAGTAAACCTGATCTGAAGCATCGGAATCTAAAACTGGACTCACAAAAGAGGTTCAAATCATAGAAAGTTAGAGTGTCAGTCCTCCTGTACTTAAGTCGGCATTAAGCCTTTTATATTAAATTTGTATGCAATTTCTGTGTTTCATCGTCAATAAGAAGTTCTAAGGGATACAGTAAACCTGAAGTGAAGCAACGGAATCTAAAACTGTACTCACCGGAGAGGTTCAAATCGTAGAGAGTTAGAGTGTCAGTCCTCTTGTACTTAAGTCGGCTTTGTGCCTTTTGTATTAAATTTGGATGCACTTCTGTGTTTCATCGTCAATAAGAATGTCCAAGGGATACAGTAAACCTGAAGTGAAGCATCTGAATCTAAAACTGGACTCACAGGAGAGGTTCAAATCATAGAGAGTTAGAGTGTCAGTCCTCCTGTACTTAAGTCGGCATTGTGCCTTTTGTATTAAATTCGGATGCAATTTGTGTGTTTCATCGTCAATACGAACGTCCAAGGGATACAGTAAACCTGAAGTGAAGCATCGGAATCTAAAACTGGACTCACAGGAGAGGTTCAAATCATCGAAAGTTAGAGTGTCAGTCCTCTTGTACTTAAGTCGGCATTGTGCCTTTTGTATTAAATTCGGATGCAATTTCTGTGTTTCATCGTCAATAAGAAGGTCCAAGGGATACGGTAAACCTCAAGTGAAGCATCGGAATCTAAAACTGGACTCACAGGAGAGGTTCAAATCATAGAAAGTTAGAGTGTCAGTCCTCTTGTACGTAAGTCGGCATTGTGCCTTTTGTATAAATTTGGATGCAATTTCTGTGTTTCATCGTCAATAAGAAGGTCCAAGGGATAGAGTAAACCTGAAGTGAAGCATCGGAATCTAAAACTGGACTCACAGGAGAGGTTCAAATCGTAGAGAGTTAGAATGTCAGTCCTCTTGTACTTAAGCCGGCATTGTGCCTTTTGTATTAAATTCGGATGCAATTTGTGTGTTTCTTCGTCAATAAGAAGGTCCAAAGGATACAGTAAACCTGAAGTGAAGCATCGGAATCTAAAATTGGACTCACAGGAGACGTTCAAATCATTGAGAATTAGAGTGTCAGTCCTGTTTTACTTAGGTCGGCATTGTGCCTTTCGGAATAATTTCGGATGCAATTTCTGTGTTTCATCGTCAATAAGAAGGTCCAAGGGATACAGTAAATCTGAAGTGAAGCATCGGAATCTAATACTGGACTCACAGGAGAGGTTCAAATCATAGAAAATTAGAGTGTTAGTCCACTTGTACTTAAGTCGGCATTGTGCCTTTTGTAATAAAATTCGGATGCAATTTCTGTGTTTCATCGTCAATAAGAAGGTCCAAAGGATACAGTAAACCTGAAGTGAAGCATCGGAATCTAAAACTGGATTCACAGGAGAGGTTGAAATCGTAGAGAGTTAGAGTGTCAGTACTCTTATATTTAAATCGGCATTACGCCTTTTGTATTAAATTTGGATGCAATTTCTGTGATTCATCGTCAATAAGAAGGTCCAAGGAATAGAGTAAACCTGAAGTGAAGCATCGGAATCTGAAACTGAACTCACGGGAGAGGTTCAAATCATAGAGAGTTAGAGTGTCAGTCCTCTTGTACTTAAGTCGGTATTGTGCCTTTTGTATTGATTTCGGATGTAATTTCTGTGTTTCATCATCTATAAGAAGGTCCATGGGATACAGTAAACCTGATGTGAAGCATCGGAATCTAAAACTGGACTCAGAGGAGAGGTTCAAATCATAGAAATTTAGAGTGTCAGTCCTCTTGTTCTTTAGTCGGCATTGCGCCTTTTGTATTAAATTAGGAGGTAATTTCTGTGTTTCATCGTCAATAAGAAGGTCCAAGGGATACAGTAAACCTGAAGTGAAGCATCGCAATCTAAAACTGGACTCACAGGAGAGGTTCAAATCATAGAGAGTTAGAATGTCAGTCCTCTTGTACTTAAGTCAGCATTGTGCCTTTTGTATTAAATTCGGATGCTATTTCTGTGTTTCATCGTCAATAAGAAGGTCCAAGGGATACAGAAAACCTGAAGAGAAGCATCGGAATCTAAAACTGGACTCACAGGAGAGGTTCAAATCATAGAGAGTTAGAGTGTCAGTCCATTTCTACGTAAGTCGGCATTGTCCCTTTTGTATTAAATTTGGATGCAATTTCTGTGTTTCATCTTCAATAAGAAGGTCCAAGGGATACAGTAAACCTGAAGTGAAGCATCGGAATCTAAAACTGGACTCACAGGAGAGGTTCAAATCATAGAAAGTTAGAGTGTCAATCCTCCTGTACTTTAGAAAGCATTAAGCATTTTATATTAAATTTGGATGCAATTTCTGTGTTTCATCGTCAATAAGAAGTTCTAAGGGATACAGTAAACCTGAAGTGAAGCATCGGAATCTAAAACTGGACTCACAGGAGAGGTTCAAATCATAGAGAGTTAGAGTGTCAGTCCTCTTGTACTTAAGTCCGCATTGTGCCTTTTTTATTAAATTCGGATGCAATTTCTGTGTTTCATCGTCAATACGAAGGTCCAAGGGATACAGTAAACCTGAATGAAGCATCGGAATCTAAAACCGGACTTACAGGAGAGGTTCAAATCATCGAAAGTTAGAGTTTCAGTCCTCTTGTACTTAAGTCGGCATTGTGCCTTTTGTATTACATTTGGATGCAATTTCTGTGTTTCATCGTCAATAAGAAGGTCCAAGGGATAGAGTAAACCCGAAGTGAAGCATCGGAATCTAAAACTGAACTCACAGGAGAGGTTCGAATCATAGGGGTTTAGAGTGTCAGTCCTCTTGTACTTAAGTCGGTATTGTGCTTTTTGTATTGAATTCGGATGTAATATCTGTGCTTAATCATCAATATTAAGGTCCATGGGATATGGTACACCTGATGTGAAGCATCGGAATCAAAAACTGGACTCACAAGAGAGGCTAAAATCATAGAATGTTAGAGTGTCAGTCCTCTTGTACATGAGTCGGCATTGTGCCTTTTGTATTAAATTCGGAGGTAATTTCTGTGTTTCATCGTCAATAAGAAGGTCCAAGGGATACAGTAAACCTGAAGTGAGGCTTCGGAATCCAAAACTGGACTCACAGGAGAGGTTTAAATCATAGAGAGTTAGAGTGTCACTCCTCTTGTACTTAAGTCGGTGTTGTGCCTTTTGTATTGAATTCGGATGTAATTTCTGTGTTTCATCATCAATGGGAAGGACCAAGGGATACAGTAAACCTGAAGTGAAGCATCGGAATCTAAAACTGGATTCACAGGAGAGGTTGAAATCGTAGAGAGTTAGAGTGTCAGTACTCTTGTATTTACATCGGCATTACGCCTTTTGTACTAAATTTGGATGCAATTTCTGTGATTCATCGTCAATAAGAAAGTCCAAGGAATAGAGTAAACCTGAAGTGAAGCATCGGAATCTGAAACTGAACTCACAGGAGAGGTTCAAATCATAGAGAGTTAGAGTGTCAGTCCTCTTGTACTTAAGTCGGTATTGTGCCTTTTGTATTGATTTCGGATATAATTTCTGTGTTTCATCAACTATAAGAAGGTCCATGGGATACAGTAAACCTGATGTGAAGCATCGGAATCTAAAACTGGACTCACAGGAGATGTTCAAATCATAGAAATTTAGAGTGTCAGTCCTCTTGTTCTTTAGTCGGCATTGTGCCTTTTGTATTAAATTAGGAGGTAATTTCTGTGTTTCATCGTCAATAAGAAGGTCCAAGGGATACAGAAAACCTGAAGAGAAACATCGGAATCTAAAACTGGACTCACAGGAGAGGTTCAAATCATAGAGAGTTAGAGTGTCAGTCCTCTTCTACGTAAGTCGGCATTGTGCCTTTTGTATTAAATTTGGATGCAATTTCTGTGTTTCATCTTCAATAAGAAGGTCCAAGGGATACAGTAAACCTGAAGTGAAGCATCGGAATCTAAAACTGGACTCACAGGAGATGTTCAAATCATAGAAAGTTAGAGTGTCAGTCCTCCTGTACTTAAGTATGCATTAAGCCTTTTATATTAAATTTGGATGCAATTTCTGTGTTTCATCGTCAATAAGAAGTTCTAAGGGATACAGTAAACCTGAAGTGAAGCAACGGTATCTAAAACTGGACTCACCGGAGAGGTTCAAATCGTAGAGAGTTAGAGTGTCAGTCCTCTTGTACTTAAGTCGGCTTTGTGCCTTTTGTATTAAATTTGGATGCAACGTCTGTGTTTCATCGTCAATAAGAAAGTCCAAGGGATACAGTAAACCTGAAGTGAAGCATCGGAATCTAAAACTGGACTCACAGGAGAGGTTCAAATCATAGAGAGTTAAAGTGTCGGTCCTCTTGTACTTAAGTCCGCATTGTGCCTTTTTTATTAAATTCGGATGCAATTTCTGTGTTTCATCGTCAATACGAAGGTCCAAGGGATACAGTAAACCTGAAGTGAAGCATCGGAATCTAAAACTGGACTCACAGGAGAGGTTCAAATCATCGAAAGTTAGAGTGTCAGTCCTCTTGTACTTAAGTCGGCATTGTGCCTTTTGTATTAAATTCGGATGCAATTTCTGTGTTTCATCGTCAATAAGAAGGTCCAAGGGATACAGTAAACCTGAAGTGAAGCATCGGAATCTAAAACTGGACTCACAGGAGAGGTTCAAATCATAGAAAGTTAGAGTGTCAGTCCTCTTGTACTTAAGTCGGCATTGTGCCTTTTGTATTAAATTTGGATGCAATTTCTGTGTTTCATCGTCAATAAGAAGGTCCAAGGGATAGAGTAAACCTGAAGTGAAGCATCGGAATCTAAAACTGAACTCACAGGAGAGGTTCGAATCATAGGGATTTAGAGTGTCAGTCCTCTTGTACTTAAGTCGGTATTGTGCTTTTTGTATTGAATTCGGATGTAATATCTGTGCTTCATCATCAATATTAAGGTCCATGGGATATGGTATAACTGATGTGAAGCATCGGAATCAAAAACTGGACTCACAAGAGAGGTTAAAATCATAGTATGTTAGAGTGTAAGTCCTCTTGTACATAAGTCGGCATTGTGCCTTTTGTATTAAATTCGGAGGTAATTTCTGTGTTTCATCGTCAATAAGAAGGTCCAAGGGATACAGTAAACCTGAAGTGAGGCTTCGGAATCCAAAACTGGACTCACAGGAGGGGTTCAAATCATAGAGAGTTAGAGTGTCAGTCCTCTTGTACTTAAGTCGGCATTGTGCCTTTTGTATTAAATTCGGATGCAATTTCTGTGTTTCATCGTCAATACGAAGGTCCAAGGGATACAGTAAACCTGAAGTGAAGCATCGGAATCTAAAACTGGACTCACAGGAGAGGTTCAAATCATCGAAAGTTAGAGTGTCAGTCCTCTTGTACTTAAGTCGGCATTGTGCCTTTTGTATTAAATTCGGATGCAATTTCTGTGTTTCATCGTCAATAAGGAGGTCCAAGGGATACAGTAAACCTGAAGTGAAGCATCGGAATCTAAAACTGGACTCACAGGAGAGGTTCAAATCATAGAAAGTTAGAGTGTCAGTCCTCCTGTACTTAAGCCGGCATTGTGCGCTTTGTATTAAATTCGGATGCAATTTCTGTGTTTCATCGTCAGTAAGAAGGTCCAAGGGATACGGTAAACCTGAAGTGAAGCATCGGAATCTAAAACTGGACTCACAGGAGAGGTTCAAATCATAGAAAGTTAGGGTGTCAGTCCTCTTGTACGTAAGTCGGCATTGTGCCTTTTGTATAAATTTGGATGCAATTTCTGTGTTTCATCGTCAATAAGAAGGTCCAAGGGATAGAGTAAACCTGAAGTGAAGCATCGGAATCTAAAACTGGACTCACAGGAGAGGTTCAAATCGTAGAGAGTTAAAATGTCAGTCCTCTTGTACTTAAGCCGGCATTGTGCCTTTTGTATTAAATTCGGATGCAATTTGTGTGTTTCTTCGTCAATAAGAAGGTCCAAGGGATACAGTAAACCTGAAGTGAAGCATCGGAATCTAAAATTGGACTCACAGGAGAGGTTCAAATCATTGAGAATTAGAGTGTCAGTCCTGTTTTACTTAGGTCGGCATTGTGCCTTTCGGAATAATTTCGGATGCAATTTCTGTGTTTCATCGTCAATAAGAAGGTCCAAGGGATACAGTAAACCTGAAGTGAAGCATCGGAATCTAAAACTGGACTCACAGGAGAGGTTCAAATCATAGAAAGTTAGAGTGTGAGTCCTCTTGTACTTATGTCGGCATTGTGCCTTTTGTATTAAATTTGGATGCAATTTCTGTGTTTCATCGTCAATATGAAGGTATAAGGGATACAGTAAACCTGAAGTGAAGCATCGGAATCTAAAACTGGAGTCACAGGAGAGGTTCAAATCATAGAGAGTTAGAGTGTCAGTCCTCTCGTACTTAAGTCGGCGTTGTGCTTTTTGTATAAAATTCGGAGGTAATTTCTGTGTTTCATCGTCAATAAGAAGGTCCAAGGGATACAGTAAACCTGAAGTGAGGCTTCGGAATCCAAAACTGGACTCACAGGAGAGGTTTAAATCATAGAGAGTTAGAGTGTCACTCCTCTTGTACTTAAGTCGGTGTTGTGCCTTTTGTATCGAATTCGGATGTAATTTCTGTGTTTCATCATCAATGGGAAGGACCAAGGGATACAGTAAACCTGAAGTGAAGCATCGGAATCTAAAACTGGATTCACAGGAGAGGTTGAAATCGTAGAGAGTTAGAGTGTCAGTACTCTTGTATTTAAATCGGCATTACGCCTTTTGTATTAAATTTGGATGCAATTTCTGTGATTCATCGTCAATAAGAAAGTCCAAGGAATAGAGTAAACCTGAAGTGAAGCATCGGAATCTGAAACTGAACTCACAGGAGAGGTTCAAATCATAGAGAGTTAGAGTGTCAGTCCTCTTGTACGTAAGTCGGTATTGTGCCTTTTGTATTGATTTCGGATGTAATTTCTGTGTTTCATCAACTATAAGAAGGTCCATGGGATACAGTAAACCTGATGTGAAGCATCGGAATCTAAAACTGGACTCACAGGAGATGTTCAAATCATAGAAATTTAGAGTGTCAGTCCTCTTGTTCTTTAGTCGGCATTGTGCCTTTTGTATTAAATTAGGAGGTAATTTCTGTGTTTCATCGTCAATAAGAAGGTCCAAGGGATACAGTAAACCTGAAGTGAAGCATCGCAATCTAAAACTGGACTCACAGGAGAGGTTCAAATCATAGAGAGTTAGAATGTCAGTCCTCTTGTACTTAAGTCAGCATTGTGCCTTTTGTATTAAATTCGGATGCTATTTCTTTGTTTCATCGTCAATAAGAAGGTCCAAGGGATACAGAAAACCTGAAGAGAAGCATCGGAATCTAAAACTGGACTCACAGGAGAGGTTCCAATCATAGAGAGTTAGAGTGTCAGTCCTCTTCTACGTAAGTCGGCATTGTGCCTTTTGTATTAAATTTGGATGCAATTTCTGTGTTTCATCTTCAATAAGAAGGTCCAAGGGATACAGTAAACCTGAAGTGAAGCATCGGAATCTAAAACTGGACTCACAGGAGAGGTTCAAATCATAGAAAGTTAGAGTGTCAGTCCTCCTGTACTTAAGTATGCATTAAGCCTTTTATATTAAATTTGGATGCAATTTCTGTGTTTCATCGTCAATAAGAAGTTCTAAGGGATACAGTAAACCTGAAGTGAAGCAACGGTATCTAAAACTGGACTCACCGGAGAGGTTCAAATCGTAGAGAGTTAGAGTGTCAGTCCTCTTGTACTTAAGTCGGCTTTGTGCCTTTTGTATTAAATTTGGATGCAACTTCTGTGTTTCATCGTCAATAAGAAAGTCCAAGGGATACAGTAAACCTGAAGTGAAGCATCGGAATCTAAAACTGGACTCACAGGAGAGGTTCAAATCATAGAGAGTTAAAGTGTCAGTCCTCTTGTACTTAAGTCCGCATTGTGCCTTTTTTATTAAATTCGGATGCAATTTCTGTGTTTCATCGTCAATACGAAGGTCCAAGGGATACAGTAAACCTGAAGTGAAGCATCGGAATCTAAAACTGGACTCACAGGAGAGGTTCACATCATCGAAAGTTAGAGTGTCAGTCCTCTTGTACTTAAGTCGGCATTGTGCCTTTTGTATTAAATTCGGATGCAATTTCTGTGTTTCATCGTCAATAAGAAGGTCCAAGGGATACAGTAAACCTGAAGTGAAGCATCGGAATCTAAAACTGGACTCACAGGAGAGGTTCAAATCATAGAAAGTTAGAGTGTCAGTCCTCTTGTACTTAAGTCGGCATTGTGCCTTTTGTATTAAATTTGGATGCAATTTCTGTGTTTCATCGTCAATAAGAAGGTCCAAGGGATAGAGTAAACCTGAAGTGAAGCATCGGAATCTAAAACTGAACTCACAGGAGAGGTTCGAATCATAGGGATTTAGAGTGTCAGTCCTCTTGTACTTAAGTCGGTATTGTGCTTTTTGTATTGAATTCGGATGTAATATCTGTGCTTCATCATCAATATTAAGGTCCATGGGATATGGTATAACTGATGTGAAGCATCGGAATCAAAAACTGGACTCACAAGAGAGGTTAAAATCATAGTATGTTAGAGTGTAAGTCCTCTTGTACATAAGTCGGCATTGTGCCTTTTGTATTAAATTCGGAGGTAATTTCTGTGTTTCATCGTCAATAAGAAGGTCCAAGGGATACAGTAAACCTGAAGTGAGGCTTCGGAATCCAAAACTGGACTCACAGGAGAGGTTTAAATCATAGAGAGTTAGTGTGTCACTCCTCTTGTACTTAAGTCGGTGTTGTGCCTTTTGTATTGAATTCGGATGTAATTTCTGTGTTTCATCATCAATGGGAAGGACCAAGGGATACAGTAAACCTGAAGTGAAGCATCGGAATCTAAAACTGGATTCACAGGAGAGGTTGAAATCGTAGAGAGTTAGAGTGTCAGTACTCTTGTATTTAAATCGGCATTACGCCTTTTGTACTAAATTTGGATGCAATTTCTGTGATTCATCGTCAATAAGAAAGTCCAAGGAATAGAGTAAACCTGAAGTGAAGCATCGGAATCTGAAACTGAACTCACAGGAGAGGTTCAAATCATAGAGAGTTAGAGTGTCAGTCCTCTTGTACTTAAGTCGGTATTGTGCCTTTTGTATTGATTTCGGATGTAATTTCTGTGTTTCATCAACTATAAGAAGGTCCATGGGATACAGTAAACCTGATGTGAAGCATCGGAATCTAAAACTGGACTCACAGGAGATGTTCAAATCATAGAAATTTAGAGTGTCAGTCCTCTTGTTCTTTAGTCGGCATTGTGCCTTTTGTATTAAATTAGGAGGTAATTTCTGTGTTTCATCGTCAATAAGAAGGTCCAAGGGATACAGAAAACCTGAAGAGAAACATCGGAATCTAAAACTGGACTCACAGGAGAGGTTCAAATCATAGAGAGTTAGAGTGTCAGTCCTCTTCTACGTAAGTCGGCATTGTGCCTTTTGTATTAAATTTGGATGCAATTTCTGTGTTTCATCTTCAATAAGAAGGTCCAAGGGATACAGTAAACCTGAAGTGAAGCATCGGAATCTAAAACTGGACTCACAGGAGATGTTCAAATCATAGAAAGTTAGAGTGTCAGTCCTCCTGTACTTGAGTATGCATTAAGCCTTTTATATTAAATTTGGATGCAATTTCTGTGTTTCATCGTCAATAAGAAGTTCTAAGGGATACAGTAAACCTGAAGTGAAGCAACGGTATCTAAAACTGGACTCACCGGAGAGGTTCAAATCGTAGAGAGTTAGAGTGTCAGTCCTCTTGTACTTAAGTCGGCTTTGTGCCTTTTGTATTAAATTTGGATGCAACGTCTGTGTTTCATCGTCAATAAGAAAGTCCAAGGGATACAGTAAACCTGAAGTGAAGCATCGGAATCTAAAACTGGACTCACAGGAGAGGTTCAAATCATAGAGAGTTAAAGTGTCAGTCCTCTTGTACTTAAGTCCGCATTGTGCCTTTTTTATTAAATTCGGATGCAATTTCTGTGTTTCATCGTCAATACGAAGGTCCAAGGGATACAGTAAACCTGAAGTGAAGCATCGGAATCTAAAACTGGACTCACAGGAGAGGTTCAAATCATCGAAAGTTAGAGTGTCAGTCCTCTTGTACTTAAGTCGGCATTGTGCCTTTTGTATTAAATTCGGATGCAATTTCTGTGTTTCATCGTCAATAAGAAGGTCCAAGGGATACAGTAAACCTGAAGTGAAGCATCGGAATCTAAAACTGGACTCACAGGAGAGGTTCAAATCATAGAAAGTTAGAGTGTCAGTCCTCTTGTACTTAAGTCGGCATTGTGCCTTTTGTATTAAATTTGGATGCAATTTCTGTGTTTCATCGTCAATAAGAAGGTCCAAGGGATAGAGTAAACCTGAAGTGAAGCATCGGAATCTAAAACTGAACTCACAGGAGAGGTTCGAATCATAGGGATTTAGAGTGTCTGTCCTCTTGTACTTAAGTCGGTATTGTGCTTTTTGTATTGAATTCGGATGTAATATCTGTGCTTCATCATCAATATTAAGGTCCATGGGATATGGTATAACTGATGTGAAGCATCGGAATCAAAAACTGGACTCACAAGAGAGGTTAAAATCATAGTATGTTAGAGTGTAAGTCCTCTTGTACATAAGTCATCATTGTGCCTTTTGTATTAAATTCGGAGGTAATTTCTGTGTTTCATCGTCAATAAGAAGGTCCAAGGGATACAGTAAACCTGAAGTGAGGCTTCGGAATCCAAAACTGGACTCACAGGAGGGGTTCAAATCATAGAGAGTTAGAGTGTCAGTCCTCTTGTACTTAAGTCGGCATTGTGCCTTTTGTATTAAATTCGGATGCAATTTCTGTGTTTCATCGTCAATACGAAGGTCCAAGGGATACAGTAAACCTGAAGTGAAGCATCGGAATCTAAAACTGGACTCACAGGAGAGGTTCAAATCATCGAAAGTTAGAGTGTCAGTCCTCTTGTACTTAAGTCGGCATTGTGCCTTTTGTATTAAATTCGGATGCAATTTCTGTGTTTCATCGTCAATAAGGAGGTCCAAGGGATACAGTAAACCTGAAGTGAAGCATTGGAATCTAAAACTGGACTCACAGGAGAGGTTCAAATCATAGAAAGTTAGAGTGTCAGTCCTCCTGTACTTAAGCCGGCATTGTGCGCTTTGTATTAAATTCGGATGCAATTTCTGTGTTTCATCGTCAGTAAGAAGGTCCAAGGGATACGGTAAACCTGAAGTGAAGCATCGGAATCTAAAACTGGACTCACAGGAGAGGTTCAAATCATAGAAAGTTAGGGTGTCAGTCCTCTTGTACGTAAGTCGGCATTGTGCCTTTTGTATAAATTTGGATGCAATTTCTGTGTTTCATCGTCAATAAGAAGGTCCAAGGGATAGAGTAAACCTGAAGTGAAGCATCGGAATCTAAAACTGGACTCACAGGAGAGGTTCAAATCGTAGAGAGTTAGAATGTCAGTCCTCTTGTACTTAAGCCGGCATTGTGCCTTTTGTATTAAATTCGGATGCAATTTGTGTGTTTCTTCGTCAATAAGAAGGTCCAAGGGATACAGTAAACCTGAAGTGAAGCATCGGAATCTAAAATTGGACTCACAGGAGAGGTTCAAATCATTGAGAATTAGAGTGTCAGTCCTGTTTTACTTAGGTCGGCATTGTGCCTTTCGGAATAATTTCGGATGCAATTTCTGTGTTTCATCGTCAATAAGAAGGTCCAAGGGATACAGTAAACCTGAAGTGAAGCATCGGAATCTAAAACTGGACTCACAGGAGAGGTTCAAATCATAGAAAGTTAGAGTGTGAGTCCTCTTGTACTTATGTCGGCATTGTGCCTTTTGTATTAAATTTGGATGCAATTTCTGTGTTTCATCGTCAATATGAAGGTATAAGGGATACAGTAAACCTGAAGTGAAGCATCGGAATCTAAAACTGGAGTCACAGGAGAGGTTCAAACCATAGAGAGTTAGAGTGTCAGTCCTCTCGTACTTAAGTCGGCGTTGTGCTTTTTGTATAAAGTTCGGATGCAATTTCTGTGTTTCATCGTCAATAAGAAGGTCCAAGGGATACAGTAAACCTGAAGTGAAGCATCGGAATCTAAAACTGGACTCACAGGAGAGGTTCAAATCATAGAAAGTTAGAGTGTCAGTCCTCTTTACTTAAGTCGGCATTGTGCCTTTTGTAATAAAATTCGGATGCAATATCTGTGCTTCAACGTCAATAAGAAGGTCCAAGGGATACAGCAAACCTGAAGTGAAGAATCGGAATCTAAAACTGGATTCACAGGAGAGGTTGAAATCGTAGAGAGTTAGAGTGTCAGTACTCTTATATTTAAATCGGCATTACGCCTTTTGTATTAAATTTGGATGCAATTTCTGTGATTCATCGTCAATAAGAAGGTCCAAGGAATAGAGTAAACCTGAAGTGAAGCATCGGAATCTGAAACTGAACTCACAGGAGAGGTTCAAATCATAGAGTGTTAGTGTTTCAGTCCTCTTGTACTTAAGTCGGTATTGTGCCTTTTGTATTGATTTCGGATGTAATTTCTGTGTTTCATCATCTATAAGAAGGTTCATGGGATACAGTTAACCTGATGTGATGCATCGGAATCTAAAACTGGACCCACAAAAGAGGCTCAAATCATAGAAATTTAGAGTGTCAGTCAACTTGTTCTTAAGTCGGCATTGTGCCTTTTGTATTAAATTAGGAGGTAATTTCAGTGTTTCATCGTCAATAAGAAGGTCCAAGGGATACAGTAAACCTGAAGTGAAGCATCGCAATCTAAAACTGGACTCACAGGAGAGGTTCAAATCGTAGAGATTTAGAGTCTCAGTCCTCTTGTACTTAAGTCGGCATTGTGCGTTTTGTATTAAATTCGGATGCAATTTGTGTGTTTCTTCGTCAATAAGAAGGTCCAAGGGATACAGTAAACCTGATGTGAAGCATCGTAATCTAAAACTGGACTCACAAAAGAGGTGCACATCATAGAAATTTAGAGTGTCAGTCCTCTTGTTCTTAAGTCTGCATTGTGCCTTTTGTATTAAATTAGGAGGTAATTTCTGTGTTTCATCGTCAATAAGAAGGTCCAAGGGATACAGTAAACCTGAAGTGAAGCATCGCAATCTAAAACTGGACTCACAGGAGAGGTTCAAATCATAGAGAGTTAGAGTGTCAGTCCTCTTGTACTTAAGTCGGCATTGTGCCTTTTGTATTAAGTTCGGATGCTATTTCTGTGTTTCATCGTCAATAAGAAGGTCCAAGGGATACAGTAAACCTGAAGTGAAGCATCGGAATCTAAAACTGCACTCACAGGAGGGGTTCAAATCATAGAGAGTTAGAGTGTCAGTCCTCTTGTACTTAAGTCGGCATTGTGCCTTTTGTATTAAATTCGGATGCAATTTCTGTGTTTCATCGTCAATACGAAGGTCCAAGGGATACAGTAAACCTGAAGTGAAGCATCGGAATCTAAAACTGGACTCACAGGAGAGGTTCAAATCATCGAAAGTTAGAGTGTCAGTCCTCTTGTACTTAAGTCGGCATTGTGCCTTTTGTATTAAATTCGGATGCAATTTCTGTGTTTCATCGTCGATAAGAAGGTCCAAGGGATACAGTAAACCTGAAGTGAAGCATCGGAATCTAAAACTGGACTCACAGGAGAGGTTCAAATCATAGAAAGTTAAAGTGTCAGTCCCCTTGTACTTAAGCCGGCATTGTGCGTTTTGTATTAAATTCGGATCCAATTTCTGTGTTTCATCGTCAATAAGAAGGTCCAAGGGATACGGTAAACCTGAAGTGAAGCATCGGAATCTAAAACTGGACTCACAGGAGAGGTTCAAATCATAGAGCGTTTGAGTGTCAGTCCTCTTCTACGTAAGTCGGCATTGTGCCTTTTGTATTAAATTTATAAGCAATTTCTGTGTTTCATTTTCAATAAGAAGGTCCAAGGGATACAGTAAACCTGAAGTGAAGCATCGGAATCTAAAACTGGACTCACAGGAGAGGTTCAAATCATAGAGAGTTAGAGTGTCAGTCCTCTTGTACTTAAGTCCGCATTGTGCCTTTTTTTATTAAATTCGGATGCAATTTCTGTGTTTCATCGTCAATACGAAGGTCCAACGGATACAGTAAACCTGAATGAAGCATCGGAATCTAAAACTGGACTCACAGGAGAGGTTCAAATCATCGAAAGTTAGAGTGTCAGTCCTCTTGTACTTAAGTCGTCATTGTGCCTTTTGTATTAAATTCGGATGCAATTTCTGTGTTTCATCGTCAATAAGAAGGTCCAAGGGATACGGTAAACCTGAAGTGAAGCATCGGAATCTAAAACTGGACTCACAGGAGAGGTTCAAATCATAGAAAGTCAGAGTGTCAGTCCTCTTGTACTTAAGTCGGCATTGTGCCTTTTGTATTAAATTTGGATGCAATTTCTGTGTTTCATCGTCAATAAGAAGGTCCAAAGGATAGAGTAAACCTGAAGTGAAGCATCGGAATCTAAAACTGAACTCACAGGAGAGGTTCGAATCATAGGGATTTAGAGTGTCAGTCCTCTTGTACTTAAGTCGGTATTGTGCCTTTTGTATTGAATTCGGATGTAATATCTGTGCTTCATCTTCAATATTAAGGTCCATGGGATACGGTATACCTGATGTGAAGCATCGGAATCTAAAACTGGACTCACAAGAGAGGTTAAAATCATAGAATGTTAGAGTGTCAGTCCTCTTGTACATAAGTCGGCATTGTGCCTTTTGTATTAAATTCGGAGGTAATTTCTGTGTTTCATCGTCAATAAGAAGGTCCAAGGGATACAGTAAACCTGAAGTGAGGCTTCGGAATCCAAAACTGGACTCACAGGAGAGGCTCAAATCATAGAGAGTTAGGGTGTCACTCCTCTTGTTTTTAAGTCGGTGTTGTGCCTTTTGGATTGAATTCGGATGTAATTTCTGTGTTTCATCATCAATGAGAAGGACCAAGGGATACAGTAAACCTGAAGTGAAGCATCGGAATCTGAAACTGAACTCACAGGAGAGGTTCAAATCATAGAGAGTTAGAGTGTCAGTCCTCTTGTACTTAAGTCGGTATTGTGCCTTTTGTATTGATTTCGGATGTAATTTCAGTGTTTCATCAACTATAAGAAGGTCCATGGGATACAGTAAACCTGATGTGAAGCAACGGAATCTAAAACTGGACTCACAAAAGAGGTTCAAATCATAGAAATTTAGAGTGTCAGTCCTCTTGTTCTTAAGTCGGCATTGTGCCTTTTGTATTAAATTAGGAGGTAATTTCTGTGTTTCATCGTCAATAAGAAGGTCCAAGGGATACAGTATACCTGAAGTGAAGCATCGCAATCTAAAACTGGACTCACAGGAGAGGTTCAAATCATAGAGAGTTAGAGTGTCAGTCCTCTTGTACTTAAGTCGGCATTGTGCCTTTTGTATTAAATTCGGATGCTATTTCTGTGTTTCATCGTCAATAAGAAGGTCCAAGCGATACAGAAAACCTGAAGAGAAGCATCGGAATCTAAAACTGGACTCACAGGAGAGGTACAAATCATAGAGAGTTAGAGTGTCAGTCCTCTTCTACGTAAGTCGGCATTGTGCATTTTGTATTAAATTTGGATGCAATTTCTGTGTTTCATCTTCAATAAGAAGGTCCAAGGGATACAGTAAACCTGAAGTGAAGCATCGGAAACTAAAACTGGACTCACAGGAGAGGTTCAAATCATAGAAAGTTAGAGTGTCAGTCCTCCTGTACTTAAGTCGGCATTAAGCCTTTTATATTAAATTTGGATGCAATTTCTGTGTTTCATCGTCAATAAGAAGTTCTAAGGGATACAGTAAACCTGATGTGAAGCAACGGAATCTAAAACTGGACTCACCGGAGAGGTTCAAATCGTAGAGAGTTAGAGTGTCAGTCCTCTTGTACTTAAGTCGGCTTTGTGCCTTTTGTATTAAATTTGGATGCACTTCTGTGTTTCATCGTCAATAAGAATGTCCAAGGGATACAGTAAACCTGAGTGAAGCATCGGAATCAAAAACTGGACTCACAGGAGAGGTTCAAATCATAGAGAGTTAGAGTGTCAGTCCTCTTGTACTTAAGTCGGCATTGTGCCTTTTGTATTAAATTTGGATGCAATTTCTGTGTTTCGTCGTCAATAAGAAGGTCCAAGGGATACAGTAAACCTGAAGTGAAGCATCGGAATCTAAAACTGGACTCACAGGAGAGGTTCAAATCATAGAAAGTTAGAGTGTCAGTCCTCTTGTACATAAGCCGGCATTGTGCGTTTTGTATTAAATTCGGATGCAATTTCTGTGTTTCATCGTCAATAAGAAGGTCCAAGGGATACGGTAAACCTGAAGTGAAGCATCGGAATCTAAAACTGGACTCACAGGAGAGGTTCAAATCGTAGAGAGTTAGAATGTCAGTCCTCTTGTACTTAAGCCGGCATTGTGCCTTTTGTATTAAATTCGGATGCAATTTGTGTGTTTCTTCGTCAATAAGAAGGTCCAAGGGATACAGTAAACCTGAAGTGAAGCATCGGAATCTAAAATTGGACTCACAGGAGAGGTTCAAATCATTGAGAGTTAGAGTGTCAGTCCTGTTTTACTTAGGTCGGCATTGTGCCTTTCGGAATTATTTCGGATGCAATTTCTGTGTTTCATCGTCAATAAGAAGGTCCAAGGGATACAGTAAACCTGAAGTGAAGCATCGGAATCTAAAACTGGATTCACAGGAGAGGTTCAAATCATAGAAAGTTAGAGTGTGAGTAATCTTGTACATATGTCGGCATTGTGCCTTTTGTATTAAATTTGGATGCAATTTCTGTGTTTCATCGTCAATACGAAGGTATAAGGGATACAGTAAACCTGAAGTGAAGCATCGGTATCTAAAACTGGACTCACAGGAGAGGTTCAAATCATAGAGAGTTAGAGTGTCAGTCCTCTCGTACTTAAGTTGGCGTTGTGCTTTTTGTATAAAATTCGGATGCAATTTCTGTGTTTCATCGTCAATAAGAAGGTCCAAGGGATACAGTAAACCTGAAGTGAAGCATCGGAATCTAAAACTGGACTTACAGGAGAGGTTCAAATCATAGAAAGTTAGAGTGTCAGTCCTCTTGTACTTAAGTCGGCATTGTGCCTTTTGTAATAAAATTCGGATGTAATTTCTGTGTTTCATCGTCAATAAGAAGGTCCAAGGGATACAGCAAACCTGAAGTGAAGCATCGGAATCTAAAACTGGAATACAGGAGAGGTTGAAATCGTAGAGAGTTAGAGTGTCAGTACTCTTATATTTAAATCGGCATTACGCCTTTTGTATTAAATTTGGATGCAATTTCTGTGATTCATCGTCAATAAGAAGGTCCAAGGAATAGAGTAAACCTGAAGTGAAGCATCGGAATCTGAAACTGAACTCACAGGAGAGGTTCAAATCATAGAGAGTTAGTGTGTCAGTTCTCTTGTACTTAAGTCGGTATTGTGCCTTTTGTATTGATTTCGGATGTAATTTCTGTGTTTCATCATCTATAAGAAGGTCCATGGGATACAGTAAACCTGATGTGATGCATCGGAATCTAAAACTGGACTCACAAAAGAGGTTCAAATCATAGAAATTTAGAGCGTCAGTCAACTTGTTCTTAAGTCGGCATTGTGCCTTTGCAATTAAATTCGGATGCAATTTCTGTGTTTCATCGTCAATACGAAGGTCCAAGGGATACAGTAAACCTGAAGTGAAGCATCGGAATCTAAAACTGGACTCACAGGAGAGGTTCAAATCATCGAAAGTTAGAGTGTCAGTCCTCTTGTACATAAGTCGGCATTGTGCCTTTTGTATTAAATTCGGATGCAATTTCTGTGTTTCATCGTCAATAAGAAGGTCCAAGGGATACAGTAAACCTGAAGTGAAGCATCGGAATCTAAAACTGGACTCACAGGAGAGGTTCAAATCATAGAAAGTTAGAGTGTCAGTCCTCTTGTACTTAAGCCGGCATTGTGCGTTTTGTATTAAATTCGGATGCAATTTCTGTGTTTCATCGTCAATAAGAAGGTCCAAGGGATACGGTAAACCTGAAGTGAAGCATCGGAATCTAAAACTGGACTCACAGGAGAGGTTCAAATCATAGAAAGTTAGAGTGTCAGTCCTCTTGTACGTAAGTCGGCATTGTGCCTTTTGTATAAATTTGGATGCAATTTCTGTGTTTCATCGTCAATAAGAAGGTCCAAGGGATAGAGTAAACCTGAAGTGAAGCATCGGAATCTAAAACTGGACTCACAGGAGAGGTTCAAATCGTAGACAGTTAGAATGTCAGTCCTCTTGTACTTAAGCCGGCATTGTGCCCTTTGTATTAAATTAGGATGCAATTTGTGTGTTTCTTCGTCAATAAGAAGGTGCAAGGGATACAGTAAACCTGAAGTGAAGCATCGGAATCTAAAATTGGACTCACAGGAGAGGTTCAAATCATTGAGAATTAGAGTGTCAGTCCTGTTTTACTTAGGTCGGCATTGTGCCTTTCGGAATAATTTCGGATGCAATTTCTGTGTTTCATCGTCAATAAGAAGGTCCAAGGGATACAGTAAACCTGAAGTGAAGCATCGGAATCTAAAACTGGACTCACAGGAGAGGTTCAAATCATAGAAAGTTAGAGTGTGAGTCCTCTTGCACTTATGTCGGCATTGGGCCTTTTGTATTAAATTTGGATGCAATTTCTGTGTTTCATCGTCAATATGAAGGTATAAGGGATACAGTAAACCTGAAGTGAAGCATCGGAATCTCAAACTGGACTCACAGGAGAGGTTCAAATCATAGAGAGTTAGAGTGTCAGTCCTCTCGTACTTAAGTCGGCGTTGTGCTTTTTGTATAAAATTCGGATGCAATTTCTGTGTTTCATCGTCAATAAGAACGTCCAAGGGATACAGCAAACCTGAAGTGAAGCATCGGAATTTAAAACTGGACTCACAGGAGAGGTTCAAATCATAGAAAGTTAGAGTGTCAGTCCTCTTAAACCTAAGTCGGCATTGTGCCTTTTGTAATAAAATTCGGATGCAATTTCTGTGTTTCATCGTCAATAAGAAGGTCCAAGGGATACAGTAAACCTGAAGTGAAGCATCGGAATCTAAAACTGGACTCACAGGAGAGGTTCAAATCATAGAAAGTTAGAGTGTGAGTCCTCTGGCACTTATGTCGGCATTGGGCCTTTTGTATTAAATTTGGATGCAATTTCTGTGTTTCATCGTCAATATGAAGGTATAAGGGATACAGTAAACCTGAAGTGAAGCATCGGAATCTCAAACTGGACTCACAGGAGAGGTTCAAATCATAGAGAGTTAGAGTGTCAGTCCTCTCGTACTTAAGTCGGCGTTGTGCTTTTTGTATAAAATTCGGATGCAATTTCTGTGTTTCATCGTCAATAAGAACGTCCAAGGGATACAGCAAACCTGAAGTGAAGCATCGGAATCTAAAACTGGACTCACAGGAGAGGTTCAAATCATAGAGAGTTAGAGTGTCAGTCCTCTTGTACTTAAGTCCGCATTGTGCCTTTTTTTATTAAATTCGGATGCAATTTCTGTGTTTCATCGTCAATACGAAGGTCCAAGGGATACAGTAAACCTGAATGAAGCATCGGAATCTAAAACTGGACTCACAGGAGAGGTTCAAATCATCGAAAGTTAGAGTGTCAGTCCTCTTGTACTTAAGTCGTCATTGTGCCTTTTGTATTAAATTCGGATGCAATTTCTGTGTTTCATCGTCAATAAGAAGGTCCAAGGGATACGGTAAACCTGAAGTGAAGCATCGGAATCTAAAACTGGACTCACAGGAGAGGTTCAAATCATAGAAAGTCAGAGTGTCAGTCCTCTTGTACTTAAGTCGGCATTGTGCCTTTTGTATTAAATTTGGATGCAATTTCTGTGTTTCATCGTCAATAAGAAGGTCCAAGGGATAGAGTAAACCTGAAGTGAAGCATCGGAATCTAAAACTGAACTCACAGGAGAGGTTCGAATCATAGGGATTTAGAGTGTCAGTCCTCTTGTACTTAAGTCGGTATTGTGCCTTTTGTATTGAATTCGGATGTAATATCTGTGCTTCATCTTCAATATTAAGGTCCATGGGATACGGTATACCTGATGTGAAGCATCGGAATCTAAAACTGGACTCACAAGAGAGGTTAAAATCATAGAATGTTAGAGTGTCAGTCCTCTTGTACATAAGTCGGCATTGTGCCTTTTGTATTAAATTCGGAGGTAATTTCTGTGTTTCATCGTCAATAAGAAGGTCCAAGGGATACAGTAAACCTGAAGTGAGGCTTCGGAATCCAAAACTGGACTCACAGGAGAGGCTCAAATCATAGAGAGTTAGGGTGTCACTCCTCTTGTTTTTAAGTCGGTGTTGTGCCTTTTGGATTGAATTCGGATGTAATTTCTGTGTTTCATCATCAATGAGAAGGACCAAGGGATACAGTAAACCTGAAGTGAAGCATCGGAATCTGAAACTGAACTCACAGGAGAGGTTCAAATCATAGAGAGTTAGAGTGTCAGTCCTCTTGTACTTAAGTCGGTATTGTGCCTTTTGTATTGATTTCGGATGTAATTTCAGTGTTTCATCAACTATAAGAAGGTCCATGGGATACAGTAAACCTGATGTGAAGCAACGGAATCTAAAACTGGACTCACAAAAGAGGTTCAAATCATAGAAATTTAGAGTGTCAGTCCTCTTGTTCTTAAGTCGGCATTGTGCCTTTTGTATTAAATTAGGAGGTAATTTCTGTGTTTCATCGTCAATAAGAAGGTCCAAGGGATACAGTATACCTGAAGTGAAGCATCGCAATCTAAAACTGGACTCACAGGAGAGGTTCAAATCATAGAGAGTTAGAGTGTCAGTCCTCTTGTACTTAAGTCGGCATTGTGCCTTTTGTATTAAATTCGGATGCTATTTCTGTGTTTCATCGTCAATAAGAAGGTCCAAGCGATACAGAAAACCTGAAGAGAAGCATCGGAATCTAAAACTGGACTCACAGGAGAGGTACAAATCATAGAGAGTTAGAGTGTCAGTCCTCTTCTACGTAAGTCGGCATTGTGCATTTTGTATTAAATTTGGATGCAATTTCTGTGTTTCATCTTCAATAAGAAGGTCCAAGGGATACAGTAAACCTGAAGTGAAGCATCGGAAACTAAAACTGGACTCACAGGAGAGGTTCAAATCATAGAAAGTTAGAGTGTCAGTCCTCCTGTACTTAAGTCGGCATTAAGCCTTTTATATTAAATTTGGATGCAATTTCTGTGTTTCATCGTCAATAAGAAGTTCTAAGGGATACAGTAAACCTGATGTAAAGCAACGGAATCTAAAACTGGACTCACCGGAGAGGTTCAAATCGTAGAGAGTTAGAGTGTCAGTCCTCTTGTACTTAAGTCGGCTTTGTGCCTTTTGTATTAAATTTGGATGCACTTCTGTGTTTCATCGTCAATAAGAATGTCCAAGGGATACAGTAAACCTGAGTGAAGCATCGGAATCAAAAACTGGACTCACAGGAGAGGTTCAAATCATAGAGAGTTAGAGTGTCAGTCCTCTTGTACTTAAGTCGGCATTGTGCCTTTTGTATTAAATTTGGATGCAATTTCTGTGTTTCGTTGTCAATAAGAAGGTCCAAGGGATACAGTAAACCTGAAGTGAAGCATCGGAATCTAAAACTGGACTCACAGGAGAGGTTCAAATCATAGAAAGTTAGAGTGTCAGTCCTCTTGTACATAAGCCGGCATTGTGCGTTTTGTATTAAATTCGGATGCAATTTCTGTGTTTCATCGTCAATAAGAAGGTCCAAGGGATACGGTAAACCTGAAGTGAAGCATCGGAATCTAAAACTGGACTCACAGGAGTGGTTCAAATCGTAGAGAGTTAGAATGTCAGTCCTCTTGTACTTAAGCCGGCATTGTGCCTTTTGTATTAAATTCGGATGCAATTTGTGTGTTTCTTCGTCAATAAGAAGGTCCAAGGGATACAGTAAACCTGAAGTGAAGCATCGGAATCTAAAATTGGACTCACAGGAGAGGTTCAAATCATTGAGAGTTAGAGTGTCAGTCCTGTTTTACTTAGGTCGGCATTGTGCCTTTCGGAATTATTTCGGATGCAATTTCTGTTTTTCATCGTCAATAAGAAGGTGCAAGGGATACAGTAAACCTGAAGTGAAGCATCGGAATCTAAAACTGGATTCACAGGAGAGGTTCAAATCATAGAAAGTTAGAGTGTGAGTCCTCTTGTACATATGTCGGCATTGTGCCTTTTGTATTAAATTTGGATGCAATTTCTGTGTTTCATCGTCAATACGAAGGTATAAGGGATACAGTAAACCTGAAGTGAAGCATCGGTATCTAAAACTGGACTCACAGGAGAGGTTCAAATCATAGAGAGTTAGAGTGTCAGTCCTCTCGTACTTAAGTCGGCGTTGTGCTTTTTGTATAAAATTCGGATGCAATTTCTGTGTTTCATCGTCAATAAGAAGGTCCAAGGGATACAGTAAACCTGAAGTGAAGCATCGGAATCTAAAACTGGACTTACAGGAGAGGTTCAAATCATAGAAAGTTAGAGTGTCAGTCCTCTTGTACTTAAGTCGGCATTGTGCCTTTTGTAATAAAATTCGGATGTAATTTTTGTGTTTCATCGTCAATAAGAAGGTCCAAGGGATACAGCAAACCTGAAGTGAAGCATCGGAATCTAAAACTGGATTCACAGGAGAGGTTGAAATCGTAGAGAGTTAGAGTGTCAGTACTCTTATATTTAAATCGGCATTACGCCTTTTGTATTAAATTTGGATGCAATTTCTGTGATTCATCGTCAATAAGAAGGTCCAAGGAATAGAGTAAACCTGAAGTGAAGCATCGGAATCTGAAACTGAACTCACAGGAGAGGTTCAAATCATAGAGAGTTAGTGTGTCAGTTCTCTTGTACTTAAGTCGGTATTGTGCCTTTTGTATTGATTTCGGATGTAATTTCTGTGTTTCATCATCTATAAGAAGGTCCATGGGATACAGTAAACCTGATGTGATGCATCGGAATCTAAAACTGGACTCACAAAAGAGGTTCAAATCATAGAAATTTAGAGCGTCAGTCAACTTGTTCTTAAGTCGGCATTGTGCCTTTGCAATTAAATTCGGATGCAATTTCTGTGTTTCATCGTCAATACGAAGGTCCAAGGGATACAGTAAACCTGAAGTGAAGCATCGGAATCTAAAACTGGACTCACAGGAGAGGTTCAAATCATCGAAAGTTAGAGTGTCAGTCCTCTTGTACATAAGTCGGCATTGTGCCTTTTGTATTAAATTCGGATGCAATTTCTGTGTTTCATCGTCAATAAGAAGGTCCAAGGGATACAGTAAACCTGAAGTGAAGCATCGGAATCTAAAACTGGACTCACAGGAGAGGTTCAAATCATAGAAAGTTAGAGTGTCAGTCCTCTTGTACTTAAGCCGGCATTGTGCGTTTTGTATTAAATTCGGATGCAATTTCTGTGTTTCATCGTCAATAAGAAGGTCCAAGGGATACGGTAAACCTGAAGTGAAGCATCGGAATCTAAAACTGGACTCACAGGAGAGGTTCAAATCATAGAAAGTTAGAGTGTCAGTCCTCTTGTACGTAAGTCGGCATTGTGCCTTTTGTATAAATTTGGATGCAATTTCTGTGTTTCATCGTCAATAAGAAGGTCCAAGGGATAGAGTAAACCTGAAGTGAAGCATCGGAATCTAAAACTGGACTCACAGGAGAGGTTCAAATCGTAGACAGTTAGAATGTCAGTCCTCTTGTACTTAAGCCGGCATTGTGCCCTTTGTATTAAATTAGGATGCAATTTGTGTGTTTCTTCGTCAATAAGAAGGTCCAAGGGATACAGTAAACCTGAAGTGAAGCATCGGAATCTAAAATTGGACTCACAGGAGAGGTTCAAATCATTGAGAATTAGAGTGTCAGTCCTGTTTTACTTAGGTCGGCATTGTGCCTTTCGGAATAATTTCGGATGCAATTTCTGTGTTTCATCGTCAATAAGAAGGTCCAAGGGATACAGTAAACCTGAAGTGAAGCATCGGAATCTAAAACTGGACTCACAGGAGAGGTTCAAATCATAGAAAGTTAGAGTGTGAGTCCTCTTGCACTTATGTCGGCATTGGGCCTTTTGTATTAAATTTGGATGCAATTTCTGTGTTTCATCGTCAATATGAAGGTATAAGGGATACAGTAAACCTGAAGTGAAGCATCGGAATCTCAAACTGGACTCACAGGAGAGGTTCAAATCATAGAGAGTTAGAGTGCCAGTCCTCTCGTACTTAAGTCGGCGTTGTGCTTTTTGTATAAAATTCGGATGCAATTTCTGTGTTTCATCGTCAATAAGAACGTCCAAGGGATACAGCAAACCTGAAGTGAAGCATCGGAATTTAAAACTGGACTCACAGGAGAGGTTCAAATCATAGAAAGTTAGAGTGTCAGTCCTCTTAAACCTAAGTCGGCATTGTGCCTTTTGTAATAAAATTCGGATGCAATTTCTCTGTTTCATCGTCAATAAGAAGGTCCAAGGGATACAGCAAACCTGAAGTGAAGCATCGGAATCTAAAACTGGATTCACAGGAGAGGTTGAAATCGTAGAGAGTTAGAGTGTCAGTACTCTTATATTTAAATCGGCATTACGCCTTTTGTATTAAATTTGGATGCAATTTCTGTGATTCATCGTCAATAAGAAGGTCCAAGGAATAGAGTAAACCTGAAGTGAAGCATCGGAATCTGAAACTGAACTCACAGGAGAGGTTCAAATCATAGAGAGTTAGTGTGTCAGTCCTCTTGTACTTAAGTCGGCATTGTGCCTTTTGTATTGATTTCGGATGTAATTTCTGTGTTTCATCATCTATAAGAAGGTCCATGGGATACAGTAAACCTGATGTGATGCATCGGAATCTAAAACTGGACTCACAAAAGAGGTTCAAATCATAGAAATTTAGAGTGTCAGTCAACTTGTTCTTAAGTCGGCATTGTGCCTTTTGTATTAAATTAGGAGGTAATTTCTGTGTTTCATCGTCAATAAGAAGGCCAAGGGATACAGTAAACCTGAAGTGAAGCATCGCAATCTAAAACTGGACTCACAGGAGAGGTTCAAATCATAGAGATTTAGAGTGTCAGTCCTCTTGTACTTAAGTTGGCATTGTGCCTTTTGTATTAAATTCGGATGCTATTTCTGTGTTTCATCGTCAATAAGAAGGACCAAGGGATACAGAAAACCTGAAGAGAAGCATCGGAATCTAAAACTGCACTCACAGGAGAGGTTCAAATCATAGAAAGTTAGAGTGTCAGTCCTCCTGTATTTAAGTCGGCATTAAGCCTTTTATATTAAATTTGGATGCAAATTCTGTGTTTCATCGTCAATAAGAAGTTCTAAGGGATACAGTAAACCTGAAGTGAA
The DNA here is from genome assembly GCF_021461395.2 of Schistocerca americana. Classification (NCBI taxonomy): domain Eukaryota; kingdom Metazoa; phylum Arthropoda; class Insecta; order Orthoptera; family Acrididae; genus Schistocerca; species Schistocerca americana. The sequence goes on along the minus strand of NC_060124.1, from coordinate 545,781,594 downwards.
GCAACGGAAACTAAAACTGGACTCACCGGAGAGGTTCAAATCGTAGAGAGTTAGAGTGTCAGTCCTCTTGTACTTAAGTCGGCTTTGTGCCTTTTGTATTAAATTTGGATGCAACGTCTGTGTTTCATCGTCAATAAGGAAGTCCAAGGGATACAGTAAACCTGAAGTGAAGCATCGGAATCTAAAACTGGACTCACAGGAGAGGTTTAAATCATAGAGAGTTAGAGTGTCAGTCCTCTTGTACTTAAGTCCGCATTGTGCCTTTTGTATTAAATTCGGATGCAATTTCTGTGTTTCATCGTCAATACGATGGTCCAAGGGATACAGTAAACCTGAAGTGAAGCATCGGAATCTAAAACTGGACTCACAGGAGAGGTTCAAATCATCGAAAGTTAGAGTGTCAGTCCTCTTGTACTTAAGTCGGCATTGTGCCTTTTGTATTAAATTCGAATGCAATTTCTGTGTTTCATCGTCAATAAGAAGGTCCAAGGGATACAGTAAACCTGAAGTGAAGCATCGGAATCTAAAACTGGACTCACAGGAGAGGTTCAAATCATAGAAAATTAGAGTGTCAGTCCTCTTGTACTTAAGCCGGCATTGTGCGTTTTGTATTAAATTCGGATGCAATTTCTGTGTTTCATCTACAATGAGAAGGTCCAAGGGATACGCTAAACCTGAAGTGAAGCATCGGAATCTAAAACTGGACTCACAGGAGAGGTTCAAATCATAGAAAGTTAGAGTGCCAGTCCTCTTGTACTTAAGATGGCATTTTGCCTTTTGTATTACATGCGGATGCAATTTCTGTGTTTCATCGTCAATAAGAAGGTCCAAGGGATAGAGTAAACCTGAAGTGAAGCATCGGAATCCAAATCTGTACTCACAGGAGAGGTTCGAATCATAGGGATTTAGAGTGTCAGTCCTCTTGTACTTAAGTCGGTATTGTGCTTTTTGTATTGAATTCGGACATAATTTCTGTGCTTCATCATCAATAAGAAGGTCCATGGGATACGGTATACCTGATGTGAAGCATCGGAATCTAAAACTGGACTCACAAGAGAGGTTAAAATCATAGAATGTTAGAGTGTCAGTCCTCTTGTACATATGTCGGCATTGTGCCTTTTGTATTAAATTCGGAGGTAATTTCTGTGTTTCATCGTCAATAAGAAGGTCCAAGGGATACAGTAAACCTGAAGTGAGGCTTCGGAATCCAAAACTGGACTCACAGGAGAGGTTCAAATCATAGAGAGTTAGAGTGTCACTCCTCTTGTACTTAAGTCGGTGTTGTGCCTTTTGTATTGAATTCGGATGTAATTTCTGTGTTTCATCATCAATGAGAAGGACCAAGGGATACAGTAAACCTGATGTGAAGCATCGGAATCTGAAACTGGACTCACAGGAGAGGTTCAAATCACACAAAGTTAGAGTGTCAGTCCTCTTGTACTTAAGTCGGCATTGTGCCTTTTGTATTAAATTCGGATGCAATTTCTGTGTTTCATCGTCAATAAGAAGGTCCAAGGGATACAGTAAACCTGAAGTGAAGCATCGGAATCTAAAACTGGACTCACAGGAGAGGTTCAAATCATAGAAAGTTAGAGTGTCAGTCCTCTTGTACTTAAGCCGGCATTGTGCGTTTTGTATTAAATTCGGATGCAATTTCTGTGTTTCATCGTCAATAAGAATTTCCAAGGGATACGGTAAACCTGAAGTCAAGCATCGGAATCTAAAACTGGACTCACAGGAGAGGTTCAAATCATAGAAAGTTAGAGTCTCAGTCCTCTTGCACGTAAGTCGGCATTGTGCCTTTTGTATAAATTTGGATGCAATTTCTGTGTTTCATCGTCAATAAGAAGGTCCAAGGGATAGAGTAAACCTGAAGTGAAGCATCGGAATCTAAAACTGGACTCACAGGAGAGGTTCAAATCGTAGAGAGTTAGAATGTCAGTCCTCTTGTACTTAAGCCGGCATTGTGCCTTTTGTATTAAATTCGGATGCAATTTGTGTGTTTCTTCGTAAATAAGAAGGTCCAAGGGATACAGTAAACCTGAAGTGAAGCATCGGAATCTAAAATTGGACTCACAGGAGAGGTTCAAATCATTGAGAATTAGAGTGTCAGTCCTGTTTTACTTAGGTCGGCATTGTGCCTTTCGGAATAATTTCGGATGCAATTTCTGTGTTTCATCGTCAATAAGAAGGTCCCAGGGATACAGTAAACCTGAAGTGAAGCATCGGAATCTAAAACTGGACTCACAGGAGAGGTTCAAATCATAGAAAGTTAGAGTGTCAGTCCTCTTGTACTTAAGCCGGCATTGTGCGTTTTGTATTAAATTCGGATGCAATTTCTGTGTTTCATCGTCAATAAGAAGGTCCAAGGGATACGGTAAACCTGAAGTGAAGCATCGGAATCTAAAACTGGACTCACAGGAGAGGTTCAAATCATAGAAAGTTAGAGTGTCAGTCCTCTTGTACTTAAGACGGCATTTTGCCTTTTGTATTAAATTCGGATGCAATTTCTGTGTTTCATCGTCAATAAGAAGGTCCAAGGGATAGAGTAAACCTGAAGTGAAGCATCGGAATCTAAAACTGAACTCAGTGGAGAGGTTCGAATCATAGGGATTTAGACTGTCAGTCCTCTTGTATTTAAGTCGGTATTGTGCTTTTTGTATTGAATTCGGATGTAATATCTGTGATTCATCATCAATAAGAAGGTCCATACCTGATGTGAAGCATCGGAATCTAAAACTGGACTCACAAGAGAGGTTAAAATCATAGAATGTTAGAGTGTCAGTCCTCTTATACATGAGTCGGCATTGTGCCTTTTGTATTAAATTCGGAGGTAATTTCTGTGTTTCATCGTCAATAAGGAGGTCCAAGGGATACAGTAAACCTGAAGTGAGGCTTCGGAATCCAAAACTGGACTCACAGGAGAGGTTCAAATCATAGAGAGTTAGAGTGTCACTCCTCTTGTACTTAAGTCGGTGTTGTGCCTTTTGTATTGAATTCGGATGTAATTTCTGTGTTTCATCGTCAATAAGAAGGTCCAAGGGATACAGTAAACCTGAAGTGAAGCATCGGAATCTAAAACTGCACTCACAGGAGAGGTTCAAATCATAGAAAGTTAGAGTGTCAGTCCTCCTGTATTTAAGTCGGCATTAAGCCTTTTATATTAAATTTGGATGCAAATTCTGTGTTTCATCGTCAATAAGAAGTTCTAAGGGATACAGTAAACCTGAAGTGAAGCAACGGAAACTAAAACTGGACTCACCGGAGAGGTTCAAATCGTAGAGAGTTAGAGTGTCAGTCCTCTTGTACTTAAGTCGGCTTTGTGCCTTTTGTATTAAATTTGGATGCAACGTCTGTGTTTCATCGTCAATAAGGAAGTCCAAGGGATACAGTAAACCTGAAGTGAAGCATCGGAATCTAAAACTGGACTCACAGGAGAGGTTTAAATCATAGAGAGTTAGAGTGTCAGTCCTCTTGTACTTAAGTCCGCATTGTGCCTTTTGTATTAAATTCGGATGCAATTTCTGTGTTTCATCGTCAATACGATGGTCCAAGGGATACAGTAAACCTGAAGTGAAGCATCGGAATCTAAAACTGGACTCACAGGAGAGGTTCAAATCATCGAAAGTTAGAGTGTCAGTCCTCTTGTACTTAAGTCGGCATTGTGCCTTTTGTATTAAATTCGAATGCAATTTCTGTGTTTCATCGTCAATAAGAAGGTCCAAGGGATACAGTAAACCTGAAGTGAAGCATCGGAATCTAAAACTGGACTCACAGGAGAGGTTCAAATCATAGAAAGTTAGAGTGTCAGTCCTCTTGTACTTAAGCCGGCATTGTGCGTTTTGTATTAAATTCGGATGCAATTTCTGTGTTTCATCTACAATGAGAAGGTCCAAGGGATACGCTAAACCTGAAGTGAAGCATCGGAATCTAAAACTGGACTCACAGGAGAGGTTCAAATCATAGAAAGTTAGAGTGCCAGTCCTCTTGTACTTAAGATGGCATTTTGCCTTTTGTATTACATGCGGATGCAATTTCTGTGTTTCATCGTCAATAAGAAGGTCCAAGGGATAGAGTAAACCTGAAGTGAAGCATCGGAATCCAAATCTGTACTCACAGGAGAGGTTCGAATCATAGGGATTTAGAGTGTCAGTCCTCTTGTACTTAAGTCGGTATTGTGCTTTTTGTATTGAATTCGGACATAATTTCTGTGCTTCATCATCAATAAGAAGGTCCATGGGATACGGTATACCTGATGTGAAGCATCGGAATCTAAAACTGGACTCACAAGAGAGGTTAAAATCATAGAATGTTAGAGTGTCAGTCCTCTTGTACATATGTCGGCATTGTGCCTTTTGTATTAAATTCGGAGGTAATTTCTGTGTTTCATCGTCAATAAGAAGGTCCAAGGGATACAGTAAACCTGAAGTGAGGCTTCGGAATCCAAAACTGGACTCACAGGAGAGGTTCAAATCATAGAGAGTTAGAGTGTCACTCCTCTTGTACTTAAGTCGGTGTTGTGCCTTTTGTATTGAATTCGGATGTAATTTCTGTGTTTCATCATCAATGAGAAGGACCAAGGGATACAGTAAACCTGATGTGAAGCATCGGAATCTGAAACTGGACTCACAGGAGAGGTTCAAATCACACAAAGTTAGAGTGTCAGTCCTCTTGTACTTAAGTCGGCATTGTGCCTTTTGTATTAAATTCGGATGCAATTTCTGTGTTTCATCGTCAATAAGAAGGTCCAAGGGATACAGTAAACCTGAAGTGAAGCATCGGAATCTAAAACTGGACTCACAGGAGAGGTTCAAATCATAGAAAGTTAGAGTGTCAGTCCTCTTGTACTTAAGCCGGCATTGTGCGTTTTGTATTAAATTCGGATGCAATTTCTGTGTTTCATCGTCAATAAGAATTTCCAAGGGATACGGTAAACCTGAAGTCAAGCATCGGAATCTAAAACTGGACTCACAGGAGAGGTTCAAATCATAGAAAGTTAGAGTCTCAGTCCTCTTGCACGTAAGTCGGCATTGTGCCTTTTGTATAAATTTGGATGCAATTTCTGTGTTTCATCGTCAATAAGAAGGTCCAAGGGATAGAGTAAACCTGAAGTGAAGCATCGGAATCTAAAACTGGACTCACAGGAGAGGTTCAAATCGTAGAGAGTTAGAATGTCAGTCCTCTTGTACTTAAGCCGGCATTGTGCCTTTTGTATTAAATTCGGATGCAATTTGTGTGTTTCTTCGTAAATAAGAAGGTCCAAGGGATACAGTAAACCTGAAGTGAAGCATCGGAATCTAAAATTGGACTCACAGGAGAGGTTCAAATCATTGAGAATTAGAGTGTCAGTCCTGTTTTACTTAGGTCGGCATTGTGCCTTTCGGAATAATTTCGGATGCAATTTCTGTGTTTCATCGTCAATAAGAAGGTCCCAGGGATACAGTAAACCTGAAGTGAAGCATCGGAATCTAAAACTGGACTCACAGGAGAGGTTCAAATCAAGAAAGTTAGAGTGTCAGTCCTCTTGTACTTTAGCCGGCATTGTGCGTTTTGTATTAAATTCGGATGCAATTTCTGTGTTTCATCGTCAATAAGAAGGTCCAAGGGATACGGTAAACCTGAAGTGAAGCATCGGAATCTAAAACTGGACTCACAGGAGAGGTTCAAATCATAGAAAGTTAGAGTGTCAGTCCTCTTGTACTTAAGACGGCATTTTGCCTTTTGTATTAAATTCGGATGCAATTTCTGTGTTTCATCGTCAATAAGAAGGTCCAAGGGATAGAGTAAACCTGATGTGAAGCATCGGAATCTAAAACTGAACTCAGTGGAGAGGTTCGAATCATAGGGATTTAGACTGTCAGTCCTCTTGTATTTAAGTCGGTATTGTGCTTTTTGTATTGAATTCGGATGTAATATCTGTGATTCATCATCAATAAGAAGGTCCATACCTGATGTGAAGCATCGGAATCTAAAACTGGACTCACAAGAGAGGTTAAAATCATAGAATGTTAGAGTGTCAGTCCTCTTATACATGAGTCGGCATTGTGCCTTTTGTATTAAATTCGGAGGTAATTTCTGTGTTTCATCGTCAATAAGGAGGTCCAAGGGATACAGTAAACCTGAAGTGAGGCTTCGGAATCCAAAACTGGACTCACAGGAGAGGTTCAAATCATAGAGAGTTAGAGTGTCACTCCTCTTGTACTTAAGTCGGTGTTGTGCCTTTTGTATTGAATTCGGATGTAATTTCTGTGTTTCATCGTCAATAAGAAGGTCCAAGGGATACAGTAAACCTGAAGTGAAGCATCGGAATCTAAAACTAAACTCACAGGAGAGGTTCAAATCAAAGAGAGTTAGAGTGTCAGTCCTCTTGTACTGAAGTCGCCATTGTGCCCTTTGTATTAAATTTGGATGCAATTTCTGTGTTTCATCTTCAATAAGAAGGTCCAAGGGATACAGTAAACCTGAAGTGAAGCATCGGAATCTAAAACTGGACTCACAGGAGAGGTTCAAATCATAGAGAGTTAGAGTGTCAGTCTTCTCGTCCTTAAGTCGGCATTGTGCTTTTTGTATAAAATTCAGATGCAATTTCTGTGTTTCATCGTCAATAAGAAGGTCCAAGGGATACAGTAAACCTGAAGTGAAGCATCGGAATCTAAAACTGGACTCACACGAGAGGTTCAAATCATAGAGAGTTAGAGTGTCAGTCCTCTTGTACTTAAGTCGGCATTGTGCCTTTTGTATTAAATTCGGATGCAATTTCTGTGTTTGATCGTCAATAAGAAGGTCCAAGGGATACAGTAAACCTGAAGTGATGCATCGGAATCTAAAGCTGGACTCACAGGAGAGGTTCGAATCGTAGAGAGTTAGAGTGTCAGTACTCTTGTATTTAAATCGGCATTGTGTCTTTTGTATTAAATTTGGATGCAATTTCTGTGATTCATCGTCAATAAGAAGGTCCAAGGAATAGAGTAAACCTGAAGTGAAGCATCGGAATCTAAAACTGAACTCACAGGAGAGGTTCAAATCATAGAGTGTTAGAGTGTCAGTCCTCATGTACTTAAGTCGGTATTGTGCCTTTTGTATTGAATTCGGATGTAATTTCTGTGTTTCATCATCTATAAGAAGGTCCATGGGATACAGTAAACCTGAAGTAAGGCTTCGGAATCTAAAACTGGACTCACAGGAGAGGTTCAAATCTTAGAGAGTTAGAGTGTCAATCCCCGTGTACTTAAGTCGGTGTTGTGCCTTTTGTATTGAATTCGGATGTAATTTCTGTGTTTCATCATCAATGAGAAAGTCTAAGGGATACAGTAAACCTGATGTGAAGCATCGGAATCTGAAACTGAACTCACAGGAGAGGTTCAAATCATAGAAAGTTAGAGTGTCAGTCCTCTTGTACTTAAGTAGGCATTGTGCTTTTTCTATTAAATTCGGATGCAATTTCTGTGTTTCATCGTCTATAAGAAGGTCCAAGGGATACAGTAAACCTGAAGTGAATCATCGGAATCTAAAACTGGACTCACAGGAGAGGTTCAAATTATAGAGAGTTAGAGTGTCAGTCCTCTTGTACTTAAGTCGGCATTATTCCTTTTCTATTAAAATTGGATGTAATTTCTGTGTTTCATCGTCAATATGAAGGTCCAAGGGATACAGTAAACCTGAAGTGAAGCATCGGAATCTAAAACTGGACTCACAGGAGAGGTTCAAATCATCGAGAGTTAGAGTGTCAGTCCTCATGTACTTAAGTCGGCATTGTGCCTTTTGTATTAAATTCGGATGCAATTTCTGTGTTTCATCGTCAATATGAAGGTATAGGGGATACAGTAAACCTGAAGTGAAGCATCGGAATCTAAAACTGGTCTCACAGGAGAGGTTCAAAACATAGAGAGTTAGAGTGTCAGTCCTCTCGTACTTAAGTCGGCATTGTGCTTTTTGTATAAAATTCGGATGCAATTTCTGTGTTTCATCGTCAATAAATAGGTCCAAGGGATACAGTAAACCTGATGTGAAGCATCGGAATCTAAAACTGGTCTCACACGAGAGGTTCAAATCATAGAGAGTTAGAGTGTCAGTCCTCTTGTACTTAAGTCGGCATTGTGCCTTTTGTATTAAATTCGGAGGTAATTTCTGTGTTTCATCGTCAATAAGAAGGTCCAAGGGATACAGTAAACCTGAAGTAAGGCTTCGGAATCTAAAACTGGACTCTCAGGAGAAGTTGAAATCTTAGAGAGTTAGAGTGTCAGTCCTCTTGTACTTAAGTCGGTGTTGTGCCTTTTGTATTGAATTCGGATGTAATTTCTGTGTTTCATCATCAATGAGAAGGTCCAAGGGATACAGTAAACCTGATGTGAAGCATCGGAATCTGAAAATGAACTCACAGGAGAGGTTCAAATCATAGAAAGTTAGAGTGTCAGTCCTCTTGTACTGAAGTAGGCATTGTGCTTTTTGTATTAAATTCGGATGCAAATTCTGTGTTTCATCGTCTATAAGAAGGTCCAAGGGATACAGTAAACCTGAAGTGAAGCATCGGAATCTAAAACTGGACTCACAGGAGAGGTTCAAATCATAGAGAGTTAGAGTGTCAGTCCTCTTGTTCTTAAGTCGGCATTATTCCTTTTGTATTAAAATTGGATGTAATTTCTGTGTTTCATCGTCAATACGAAGGTCCAAGGGATACAGTAAACCTGAAGTGAAGCATCGGAATCTAAAACAGGACTCACAGGAGAGGTTCAAATCATCGAGAGTTAGAGTGTCAGTCCTCTTGTACTTCAGTCGGCATTGTGCCTTTTGTATTAAATTCGGATGCAATTTCTGTGTTTCATCGTCAATAAGAAGGTCCAAGGGATACAGTAAACCTGAAGTGAAGCATCGGAATCGAAATCTGGGCTAACTGGAGAGGATCAAATCATAGAGAGTTAGAGTGTCAGTCCTCTTGTACTTAAGTCGGCTTTGTAACTTTTGTATTAAATTTGGATGCAATTTCTGTGTTTCATCTTCAATAAGAAGGTCCTAGGGATACAGTAAACCTGAAGTGAAGCATCGGAATCTAAAACAGGACTCACAGGAGAGGTTCAAATCATAGAAAATTAGAGTGTCAGTCCTCTTGTACTTAAGCCGGCATTGTGCGTTTTGTATTAAATTCGGATGCAATTTCTGTGTTTCATCGTCAATAAGAAGGTCCAAGGGATACGGTAAACCTGAAGTGAAGCATCGGAATCTAAAACTGGACTCACAGGAGAGCTTCAAATCATAGAAATTTAGAGTGTCAGTCCTCTTGTACTTAAGTCGGCATTGTGCCTTTTGTATTAAATTTGGATGCAATTTCTGTGTTTCATCGTCAATAAGAAGGTCCAAGGGATAGAGTAAACCTGAAGTGAAGCATCGGAATCTAAAACTGAACTCACAGGAGAGGTTCGAATCATAGGGATTTAGAGTGTCAGTCCTCTTGTACTTAAGTCGGTATTGTGCTTTTTGTATCGAATTCGGATGTAATATCTGTGCTTCATCATCAATAAGAAGGTCCATGGGATACAGTATACCTGATGTGAAGCATCGGAATCTAAAACTGGACTCACAAGAGAGGTTAAAATCATAGAATGTTAGAGTGTCAGTCCTCTTGTACTTAAGTCGGCATTGTGCCATTTGTATTAAATTCGGAGGTAATTTCTGTGTTTCATCGTCAATAAGAAGGTCCAAGGGATACAGTAAACCTGAAGTGAGGCTTCGGAATCCAAAACTGGACTCACAGGAGAGGTTCAAATCATAGAGAGTTAGAGTGTCACTCCTCTTGTACTTAAGTCGGTGTTGTGCCTTTTGTATTGAATTTGGATGTAATTTCTGTGTTTCATCATCAATGAGAAGGTCCAAGAGATACAGTAAACCTGATGTGAAGCATCGGAATCTGAAAATGAACTCACAGGAGAGGTTCAAATCATAGAAAGTTAGAGTGTCAGTCCTCTTGTACTGAAGTAGGCATTGTGCTTTTTGTATTAAATTCGGATGCAAATTCTGTGTTTCATCGTCTATAAGAAGGTCCAAGGGATACAGTAAACCTGAAGTGAAGCATCGGAATCTAAAACTGGACTCACAGGAGAGGTTCAAATCATAGAGAGTTAGAGTGTCAGTCCTCTTGTTCTTAAGTCGGCATTATTCCTTTTGTATTAAAATTGGAAGTAATTTCTGTGTTTCATCGTAAATATGAAGGTCCAAGGGATACAGTAAACCTGAAGTGAAGCATCGGAATCTAAAACTGGACTCACAGGAAAGGTTCAAATCATCGAGAGTTAGAGTGTCAGTCCTCTTGTACTTCAGTCGGCATTGTGCCTTTTGTATTAAATTCGGATGCAATTTCTGTGTTTCATCGTCAATAAGAAGGTCCAAGGGATACAGTAAACCTGAAGTGAAGCATCGGAATCGAAATCTGGACTAACTGGAGAGGATCAAATCATAGAGAGTTAGAGTGTCAGTCCTTTTGTACTTAAGTCGGCATTGTAACTTTTGTATTAAATTTTGATGCAATTTCTGTGTTTCATCTTCAATAAGAAGGTCCTAGGGATACAGTAAACCTGATGTGAAGCATCGGAATCTAAAACAGGACTCACAGGAGAGGTTCAAATCATAGAAAATTAGAGTGTCAGTCCTCTTGTACTTAAGCCGGCATTGTGCGTTTTGAATTAAATTCGGATGCAATTTCTGTGTTTCATCGTCAATAAGAAGGTCCAAGGGATACGGTAAACCTGAAGTGAAGCATCGGAATCTAAAACTGGACTCACAGGAGAGCTTCAAATCATAGAAATTTAGAGTGTCAGTCCTCTTGTACTTAAGTCGGCATTGTGCCTTTTGTATTAAATTTGGATGCAATTTCTGTGTTTCATCGTCAATAAGAAGGTCCAAGGGATAGAGTAAACCTGAAGTGAAGCATCGGAATCTAAAACTGAACTCACAGGAGAGGTTCGAATCATAGGGATTTAGAGTGTCAGTCCTCTTGTACTTAAGTCGGTATTGTGCTTTTTGTATCGAATTCGGATGTAATATCTGTGCTTCATCATCAATAATAAGGTCCATGGGATACAGTATACCTGAAGTGAAGCATCGGAATCTAAAACTGGACTCACAAGAGAGGTTAAAATCATAGAATGTTAGAGTGTCAGTCCTCTTGTACTTAAGTCGGCATTGTGCCATTTGTATTAAATTCGGAGGTAATTTCTGTGTTTCATCGTCAATAAGAAGGTCCAAGGGATACAGTAAACCTGAAGTGAGGCTTCGGAATCCAAAACTGGACTCACAGGAGAGGTTCAAATCATAGAGAGTTAGAGTGTCACTCCTCTTGTACTTAAGTCGGTGTTGTGCCTTTTGTATTGAATTTGGATGTAATTTCTGTGTTTCATCATCAATGAGAAGGTCCAAGAGATACAGTAAACCTGATGTGAAGCATCGGAATCTGAAAATGAACTCACAGGAGAGGTTCAAATCATAGAAAGTTAGAGTGTCAGTCCTCTTGTACTGAAGTAGGCATTGTGCTTTTTGTATTAAATTCGGATGCAAATTCTGTGTTTCATCGTCTATAAGAAGGTCCAAGGGATACAGTAAACCTGAAGTGAAGCATCGGAATCTAAAACTGGACTCACAGGAGAGGTTCAAATCATAGAGAGTTAGAGTGTCAGTCCTCTTGTTCTTAAGTCGGCATTATTCCTTTTGTATTAAAATTGGAAGTAATTTCTGTGTTTCATCGTCAATATGAAGGTCCAAGGGATACAGTAAACCTGAAGTGAAGCATCGGAATCTAAAACTGGACTCACAGGAGAGGTTCAAATCATCGAGAGTTAGAGTGTCAGTCCTCTTGTACTTCAGTCGGCATTGTGCCTTTTGTATTAAATTCGGATGCAATTTCTGTGTTTCATCGTCAATAAGAAGGTCCAAGGGATACAGTAAACCTGAAGTGAAGCATCGGAATCGAAATCTGGACTAACTGGAGAGGATCAAATCATAGAGAGTTAGAGTGTCAGTCCTCTTGTACTTAAGTCGGCTTTGTAACTTATGTATTAAATTTGGATGCAATTTCTGTGTTTCATCTTCAATAAGAAGGTCCTAGGGATACAGTAAACCTGAAGAGAAGCATCGGAATCTAAAACAGGACTCACAGGAGAGGTTCAAATCATAGAAAATTAGAGTGTCAGTCCTCTTGTACTTAAGCCGGCATTGTGCGTTTTGTATTAAATTCGGATGCAATTTCTGTGTTTCATCGTCAATAAGAAGGTCCAAGGGATACGGTAAACCTGAAGTGAAGCATCGGAATCTAAAACTGGACTCACAGGAGAGCTTCAAATCATAGAAATTTAGAGTGTCAGTCCTCTTGTACTTAAGTCGGCATTGTGCCTTTTGTATTAAATTTGGATGCAATTTCTGTGTTTCATCGTCAATAAGAAGGTCCAAGGGATAGAGTAAACCTGAAGTGAAGCATCGGAATCTAAAACTGAACTCACAGGAGAGGTTCGAATCATAGGGATTTAGAGTGTCAGTCCTCTTGTACTTAAGTCGGTATTGTGCTTTTTGTATCGAATTCGGATGTAATATCTGTGCTTCATCATCAATAAGAAGGTCCATGGGATACAGTATACCTGATGTGAAGCATCGGAATCTAAAACTGGACTCACAAGAGAGGTTAAAATCATAGAATGTTAGAGTGTCAGTCCTCTTGTACTTAAGTCGGCATTGTGCCATTTGTATTAAATTCGGAGGTAATTTCTGTGTTTCATCGTCAATAAGAAGGTCCAAGGGATACAGTAAACCTGAAGTGAGGCTTCGGAATCCAAAACTGGACTCACAGGAGAGGTTCAAATCATAGAGAGTTAGAGTGTCACTCCTCTTGTACTTAAGTCGGTGTTGTGCCTTTTGTATTGAATTCGGATGTAATTTCTGTGTTTCATCATCAATGAAAAGGTCCAAGGGATACAGTAAACCTGATGTGAAGCATCGGAATCTGAAACTGGACTCACAGGAGAGGTTCAAATCATAGAAAGTTAGAGTGTCAGTCCTCTTGTACTTAAGTCGGCATTGTGCCTTTTGTATTAAATTCGTATGCAATTTCTGTGTTTCATCGTCAATAAGAAGGTCCAAGGGATACAGTAAACCTGAAGTGAAGCATCGGAATCTAAAACTGGACTCACAGGAGAGGTTCAAATCAAAGAGAGTTAGAGTGTCAGTCCTCTTGTACTTAAGTCGGCATTGTGCCTTTTGTATTAAATTTGGATGCACTTTCTGTGTTTCATCTTCAATAAGAAGGTCCAAGGGATACAGTAAACCTGAAGTGTAGCATCGGAATCTAAGACTGGACTCACGGGAGAGGTTCAAATCATAGAAAGTTAGAGTGTGAGTCCTCTTGTAATTATGTCGGCATTGTGCCTTTTGTATTAAATTTGGATGCAATTTCTGTGTTTCATCGTCAATATGAAGGTATAAGGGATACAGTAAACCTGAAGTGAAGCATCGGAATCTAAAACTGGACTCACAGGAGAGGTTCAAATCATAGAGAGTTAGAGTGTCAGTCCTCTCGTACTTAAGTCGGCATTGTGCTTTTTGTATAAAATTCGGATGCAATTTCTGTGTTTCATCGTTAATAAGTAGGTCCAAGGGATACAGTAAACCTGAAGTGAAGCATCGGAATCTAAATCTGGTCTCACGCGAGAGGTTCAAATCATAGAGAGTTAGAGTGTCAGTCCTCTTGTACTTAAGTCGGCATTGTGCCTTTTGTATTAAATTCGGATGCAATTTCTGTGTTTGATCGTCAATAAGAAGGTCCAAGGGATACAGTAAACCTGAAGTGAAGCATCGGAATCTAAAACTGGACTCACAGGAGAGGTTCAAATCGTAGAGAGTTAGAGTGTCAGTACTCTTGTATTTAAATCGGCATTGTGTCTTTTGTATTAAATTTGGATGCAATTTCTGTGATTCATCGTCAATAAGAAGGTCCAAGGAATAGAGTAAACCTGATGTGAAGCATCGGAATCTAAAACTGGACTCACAAAAGAGGATCAAATCATAGAAATTTAGAGTGTCAGTCCTCTTGTACTTAAGTCGGCATTGTGCCTTTTGTATTAAATTCGGAGGTAATTTCTGTGTTTCATCGTCAATAAGAAGGTCCAAGGGATACAGTAAACCTGAAGTGAGGCTTCGGAATCCAAAACTGGACTCACAGGAGAGGTTCAAATCATAGAGAGTTAGAGTGTCACTCCTCTTGTACTTAAGTCGGTGTTGTGCCTTTTGTATTGAATTCGGATGTAATTTCTGTGTTTCATCATCAATGAAAAGGTCCAAGGGATACAGTAAACCTGATGTGAAGCATCGGAATCTGAAACTGGACTCACAGGAGAGGTTCAAATCATAGAAAGTTAGAGTCTCAGTCCTCTTGTACTTAAGTCGGCAATGTGCCTTTTGTATTAAATTCGAATGCAATTTCTGTGTTTCATCGTCAATAAGAAGGTCCAAGGGATACAGTAAACCTGAAGTGAAGAATCGGAATCTAAAACTGGACTCACAGGAGAGGTTCAAATCAAAGAGAGTTAGAGTGTCAGTCCTCTTGTACTTAAGTCGGCATTGTGCCTTTTGTATTAAATTTGGATGCACTTTCTGTGTTTCATCTTCAATAAGAAGGTCCAAGGGATACAGTAAACCTGAAGTGAAGCATCGGAATCTAAAACTGGACTTACAGGAGAGGTTCAAATCATAGAAAGTTAGAGTGTGAGTCCTCTTGTACTTATGTCGGCATTGTGCCTTTTGTATTAAATTTGGATGCAATTTCTGTGTTTCATCGTCAATATGAAGGTATAAGGGATACAGTAAACCTGAAGTGAAGCATCTGAATCTAAAACTGGACTCACAGGAGAGGTTCAAATCATAGAGAGTTAGAGTGTCAGTCCTCTCGTACTTAAGTCGGCATTGTGCTTTTTGTATAAAATTCGGATGCAATTTCTGTGTTTCATCGTCAATAAGTAGGTCCAAGGGATACAGTAAACCTGAAGTGAAGCATCGGAATCTAAAACTGGTCTCAACGAGAGGTTCAAATCATGCAGAGTTAGAGTGTCAGTCCTCTTGTGCTTAAGTCGGCATTGTGCCTTTTGTATTAAATTCGGATGCAATTTCTGTGTTTGATCGTCAATAAGAAGGTCCAAGGGATACAGTTAACCTGAAGTGAAGCATCGTAATCTAAAACTGGACTCACAGGAGAGGTTCAAATCGTAGAGAGTTAGAGTGTCAGTACTCTTGTATTTAAATCGGCATTGTGTCTTTTGTATTAAATTTGGATGCAATTTCTGTGATTCATCGTCAATAAGAAGGTCCAAGGAATAGAGTAAACCTGAAGTGAAGCATCGGAATCTAAAACTGAACTCACAGGAGAGGTTCGAATCATAGAGTGTTAGAGTGTCAGTCCTCTTGTACTTTAGTCGGTATTGTGCCTTTTGTATTGAATTCGGATGTAATTTCTGTGTTTCATCATCTATAAGAAGGTCCATGGGATACAGTAAACCTGATGTGAAGCATCGGAATCTAAAACTGGACTCACAAAAGAGGATCAAATCATAGAAATTTAGAGTGTCAGTCCTCTTCTACTTAAGTCGGCATTCTGCCATTTGTATTAAATTCGGAGGTAATTTCTGTGTTTCATCGTCAATAAGAAGGTCCAAGGGATACAGTAAACCTGAAGTAAGGCTTCGGAAACTAAAACTGGACTCTCAGGAGAGGTTCATATCTTAGAGAGTTAGTGTGTCAGTCCTCTTGTACTTAAGTCGGCATTGTGCCTTTTGTATTAAATTCGTATGCAATTTCTGTGTTTCATCGTCAATAAGAAGGTCCAAGGGATACAGTAAACCTGAAGTGAAGCATCGGAATCTAAAACTGGACTCACAGGAGAGGTTCAAATCAAAGAGAGTTAGAGTGTCAGTCCTCTTGTACTTAAGTCGGCATTGTGCCTTTTGTATTAAATTTGGATGCACTTTCTGTGTTTCATCTTCAATAAGAAGGTCCAAGGGATACAGTAAACCTGAAGTGTAGCATCGGAATCTAAAACTGGACTCACGGGAGAGGTTCAAATCATAGAAAGTTAGAGTGTGAGTCCTCTTGTAATTATGTCGGCATTGTGCCTTTTGTATTAAATTTGGATGCAATTTCTGTGTTTCATCGTCAATATGAAGGTATAAGGGATACAGTAAACCTGAAGTGAAGCATCGGAATCTAAAACTGGACTCACAGGAGAGGTTCAAATCATAGAGAGTTAGAGTGTCAGTCCTCTCGTACTTAAGTCGGCATTGTGCTTTTTGTATAAAATTCGGATGCAATTTCTGTGTTTCATCGTTAATAAGTAGGTCCAAGGGATACAGTAAACCTGAAGTGAAGCATCGGAATCTAAATCTGGTCTCACGCGAGAGGTTCAAATCATAGAGAGTTAGAGTGTCAGTCCTCTTGTACTTAAGTCGGCATTGTGCCTTTTGTATTAAATTCGGATGCAATTTCTGTGTTTGATCGTCAATAAGAAGGTCCAAGGGATACAGTAAACCTGAAGTGAAGCATCGGAATCTAAAACTGGACTCACAGGAGAGGTTCAAATCGTAGAGAGTTAGAGTGTCAGTACTCTTGTATTTAAATCGGCATTGTGTCTTTTGTATTAAATTTGGATGCAATTTCTGTGATTCATCGTCAATAAGAAGGTCCAAGGAATAGAGTAAACCTGATGTGAAGCATCGGAATCTAAAACTGGACTCACAAAAGAGGATCAAATCATAGAAATTTAGAGTGTCAGTCCTCTTGTACTTAAGTCGGCATTGTGCCTTTTGTATTAAATTCGGAGGTAATTTCTGTGTTTCATCGTCAATAAGAAGGTCCAAGGGATACAGTAAACCTGAAGTGAGGCTTCGGAATC
Organism: Schistocerca americana; assembly: GCF_021461395.2. NCBI lineage: Eukaryota > Metazoa > Arthropoda > Insecta > Orthoptera > Acrididae > Schistocerca > Schistocerca americana. Next base: position 545,764,682 of record NC_060124.1, on the reverse strand, counting down.
CAAAACTGGACTCACAGGAGAGGTTCAAATCATAGAGAGTTAGAGTGTCACTCCTCTTGTACTTAAGTCGGTGTTGTGCCTTTTGTATTGAATTCGGATGTAATTTCTGTGTTTCATCATCAATGAAAAGGTCCAAGGGATACAGTAAACCTGATGTGAAGCATCGGAATCTGAAACTGGACTCACAGGAGAGGTTCAAATCATAGAAAGTTAGAGTCTCAGTCCTCTTGTACTTAAGTCGGCAATGTGCCTTTTGTATTAAATTCGAATGCAATTTCTGTGTTTCATCGTCAATAAGAAGGTCCAAGGGATACAGTAAACCTGAAGTGAAGAATCGGAATCTAAAACTGGACTCACAGGAGAGGTTCAAATCAAAGAGAGTTAGAGTGTCAGTCCTCTTGTACTTAAGTCGGCATTGTGCCTTTTGTATTAAATTTGGATGCACTTTCTGTGTTTCATCTTCAATAAGAAGGTCCAAGGGATACAGTAAACCTGAAGTGAAGCATCGGAATCTAAAACTGGACTCACAGGAGAGGTTCAAATCATAGAAAGTTAGAGTGTGAGTCCTCTTGTACTTATGTCGGCATTGTGCCTTTTGTATTAAATTTGGATGCAATTTCTGTGTTTCATCGTCAATATGAAGGTATAAGGGATACAGTAAACCTGAAGTGAAGCATCTGAATCTAAAACTGGACTCACAGGAGAGGTTCAAATCATAGAGAGTTAGAGTGTCAGTCCTCTCGTACTTAAGTCGGCATTGTGCTTTTTGTATAAAATTCGGATGCAATTTCTGTGTTTCATCGTCAATAAGTAGGTCCAAGGGATACAGTAAACCTGAAGTGAAGCATCGGAATCTAAAACTGGTCTCAACGAGAGGTTCAAATCAGAGAGAGTTAGAGTGTCAGTCCTCTTGTGCTTAAGTCGGCATTGTGCCTTTTGTATTAAATTCGGATGCAATTTCTGTGTTTGATCGTCAATAAGAAGGTCCAAGGGATACAGTTAACCTGAAGTGAAGCATCGTAATCTAAAACTGGACTCACAGGAGAGGTTCAAATCGTAGAGAGTTAGAGTGTCAGTACTCTTGTATTTAAATCGGCATTGTGTCTTTTGTATTAAATTTGGATGCAATTTCTGTGATTCATCGTCAATAAGAAGGTCCAAGGAATAGAGTATACCTGAAGTGAAGCATCGGAATCTAAAACTGAACTCACAGGAGAGGTTCGAATCATAGAGAGTTAGAGTGTCAGTCCTCTTGTACTTTAGTCGGTATTGTGCCTTTTGTATTGAATTCGGATGTAATTTCTGTGTTTCATCATCTATAAGAAGGTCCATGGGATACAGTAAACCTGATGTGAAGCATCGGAATCTAAAACTGGACTCACAAAAGAGGATCAAATCATAGAAATTTAGAGTGTCAGTCCTCTTCTACTTAAGTCGGCATTCTGCCATTTGTATTAAATTCGGAGGTAATTTCTGTGTTTCATCGTCAATAAGAAGGTCCAAGGGATACAGTAAACCTGAAGTAAGGCTTCGGAAACTAAAACTGGACTCTCAGGAGAGGTTCATATCTTAGAGAGTTAGTGTGTCAGTCCTCTTGTACTTAAGTCGGTGTTGTGCCTTTTGTATTGAATTCGGATGTAATTTCTGTGTTTCATCATCAATGAGAAGGTCCAAGGGATACAGTAAACCTGATGTGAAGCATCGGAATCTGAAACTGAACTCACAGGAGAGGTTCAAATCATAGAAAGTTAGAGTGTCAGTCCTCTTGTACTGAATAAGGCATTGTGCTTTTTGTATTAAATTCGGATGCAATTTCTGTGTTTCATCGTCTATAAGAAGGTCCAAGGGATACAGTAAACCTGAAGTGAGGCTTCAGAATCCAAAACTGGACTCACAGGAGAGGTTCAAATCATAGAGAGTTAGAGTGTCACACCTCTTGTACTTAAGTCGGTGTTGTGCCTTTTGTATTGAATTCGGATGTAATTTCTGTGTTTCATCATCAATGAAAAGGTCCTAGGGATACAGTAAACCTGAAGTGAAGCATCGGAATCTAAAACAGGACTCACAGGAGAGGTTCAAATCATAGAAAATTAGAGTGTCAGTCCTCTTGTACTTAAGTCGGCATTGTGCCTTTTGTATCGAATTCGGATGTAATATCTGTGCTTCATCATCAATAAGAAGGTCCATGGGATACAGTATACCTGATGTGAAGCATCGGAATCTAAAACTGGACTCACAAGAGAGGTTAAAATCATAGAATGTTAGAGTGTCAGTCCTCTAGTACTTAAGTCGGCATTCTGCCATTTGTATTAAATTCGGAGGTAATTTCTGTGTTTCATCGTCAATAAGAAGGTCCAAGGGATACAGTAAACCTGAAGTGAGGCTTCGGAATCCAAAACTGGACTCACAGGAGAGGTTCAAATCATAGAGAGTTAGAGTGTCACTCCTCTTGTACTTAAGTCGGTGTTGTGCCTTTTGTATTGAATTCGGATGTAATTTCTGTGTTTCATCATCAATGAAAAGGTCCAAGGGATACAGTAAACCTGATGTGAAGCATCGGAATCTGAAACTGGACTCACAGGAGAGGTTCAAATCATAGAAAGTTAGAGTGTCAGTCCTCTTGTACTTAAGTCGGCATTGTGCCTTTTGTATTAAATTCGTATGCAATTTCTGTGTTTCATCGTCAATAAGAAGGTCCAAGGGATACAGTAAACCTGAAGTGAAGCATCGGAATCTAAAACTGGACTCACAGGAGAGGTTCAAATCAAAGAGAGTTAGAGTGTCAGTCCTCTTGTACTTAAGTCGGCATTGTGCCTTTTGTATTAAATTTGGATGCACTTTCTGTGTTTCATCTTCAATAAGAAGGTCCAAGGGATACAGTAAACCTGAAGTGTAGCATCGGAATCTAAAACTGGACTCACGGGAGAGGTTCAAATCATAGAAAGTTAGAGTGTGAGTCCTCTTGTAATTATGTCGGCATTGTGCCTTTTGTATTAAATTTGGATGCAATTTCTGTGTTTCATCGTCAATATGAAGGTATAAGGGATACAGTAAACCTGAAGTGAAGCATCGGAATCTAAAACTGGACTCACAGGAGAGGTTCAAATCATAGAGAGTTAGAGTGTCAGTCCTCTCGTACTTAAGTCGGCATTGTGCTTTTTGTATAAAATTCGGATGCAATTTCTGTGTTTCATCGTTAATAAGTAGGTCCAAGGGATACAGTAAACCTGAAGTGAAGCATCGGAATCTAAATCTGGTCTCACGCGAGAGGTTCAAATCATAGAGAGTTAGAGTGTCAGTCCTCTTGTACTTAAGTCGGCATTGTGCCTTTTGTATTAAATTCGGATGCAATTTCTGTGTTTGATCGTCAATAAGAAGGTCCAAGGGATACAGTAAACCTGAAGTGAAGCATCGGAATCTAAAACTGGACTCACAGGAGAGGTTCAAATCGTAGAGAGTTAGAGTGTCAGTACTCTTGTATTTAAATCGGCATTGTGTCTTTTGTATTAAATTTGGATGCAATTTCTGTGATTCATCGTCAACAAGAAGGTCCAAGGAATAGAGTAAACCTGATGTGAAGCATCGGAATCTAAAACTGGACTCACAAAAGAGGATCAAATCATAGAAATTTAGAGTGTCAGTCCTCTTGTACTTAAGTCGGCATTGTGCCTTTTGTATTAAATTCGGAGGTAATTTCTGTGTTTCATCGTCAATAAGAAGGTCCAAGGGATACAGTAAACCTGAAGTGAGGCTTCGGAATCCAAAACTGGACTCACAGGAGAGGTTCAAATCATAGAGAGTTAGAGTGTCACTCCTCTTGTACTTAAGTCGGTGTTGTGCCTTTTGTATTGAATTCGGATGTAATTTCTGTGTTTCATCATCAATGAAAAGGTCCAAGGGATACAGTAAACCTGATGTGAAGCATCGGAATCTGAAACTGGACTCACAGGAGAGGTTCAAATCATAGAAAGTTAGAGTCTCAGTCCTCTTGTACTTAAGTCGGCAATGTGCCTTTTGTATTAAATTCGAATGCAATTTCTGTGTTTCATCGTCAATAAGAAGGTCCAAGGGATACAGTAAACCTGAAGTGAAGCATCGGAATCTAAAACTGGACTCACAGGAGAGGTTCAAATCAAAGAGAGTTAGAGTGTCAGTCCTCTTGTACTTAAGTCGGCATTGTGCCTTTTGTATTAAATTTGGATGCACTTTCTGTGTTTCATCTTCAATAAGAAGGTCCAAGGGATACAGTAAACCTGAAGTGAAGCATCGGAATCTAAAACTGGACTCACAGGAGAGGTTCAAATCATAGAAAGTTAGAGTGTGAGTCCTCTTGTACTTATGTCGGCATTGTGCCTTTTGTATTAAATTTGGATGCAATTTCTGTGTTTCATCGTCAATATGAAGGTATAAGGGATACAGTAAATCTGAAGTGAAGCATCTGAATCTAAAACTGGACTCACAGGAGAGGTTCAAATCATAGAGAGTTAGAGTGTCAGTCCTCTCGTACTTAAGTCGGCATTGTGCTTTTTGTATAAAATTCGGATGCAATTTCTGTGTTTCATCGTCAATAAGTAGGTCCAAGGGATACAGTAAACCTTAAGTGAAGCATCGGAATCCAAAACTGGTCTCACACGAGAGGTTCAAATCATAGAGAGTTAGAGTGTCAGTCCTCTTGTGCTTAAGTCGGCATTGTGCCTTTTGTATTAAATTCGGATGCAATTTCTGTGTTTGATCGTCAATAAGAAGGTCCAAGGGATACAGTAAACCTGAAGTGAAGCATCGTAATCTAAAACTGGACTCACAGGAGAGGTTCAAATCGTAGAGAGTTAGAGTGTCAGTACTCTTGTATTTAAATCGGCATTGTGTCTTTTGTATTAAATTTGGATGCAATTTCTGTGATTCATCGTCAATAAGAAGGTCCAAGGAATAGAGTAAACCTGAAGTGAAGCATCGGAATCTAAAACTGAACTCACAGGAGAGGTTCGAATCATAGAGAGTTAGAGTGTCAGTCCTCTTGTACTTTAGTTGGTATTGTGCCTTTTGTATTGAATTCGGATGTAATTTCTGTGTTTCATCATCTATAAGAAGGTCCATGGGATACAGTAAACCTGATGTGAAGCATCGGAATCTAAAACTGGACTCACAAAAGAGGATCAAATCATAGAAATTTAGAGTGTCAGTCCTCTTCTACTTAAGTCGGCATTCTGCCATTTGTATTAAATTCGGAGGTAATTTCAGTGTTTCATCGTCAATAAGAAGGTCCAAGGGATACAGTAAACCTGAAGTAAGGCTTCGGAATCTAAAACTGGACTCTCAGGAGAGGTTCATATCTTAGAGAGTTAGTGTGTCAGTCCTCTTGTACTTAAGTCGGTGTTGTGCCTTTTGTATTGAATTCGGATGTAATTTCTGTGTTTCATCATCAATGAGAAGGTCCAAGGGATACAGTAAACCTGATGTGAAGCATCGGAATCTGAAACTGAACTCACAGGAGAGGTTCAAATCATAGAAAGTTAGAGTGTCAGTCCTCTTGTACTGAATAAGGCATTGTGCTTTTTGTATTAAATTCGGATGCAATTTCTGTGTTTCATCGTCTATAAGAAGGTCCAAGGGATACAGTAAACCTGAAGTGAAGCATCGGAATCTAAAACTGGACTCACAGGAGAGGTTCAAATCATAGAGAGTTAGAGTGTCAGTCCTCTTGTTCTTAAGTCGGCATTATTCCTTTTGTATTAAAATTGGATGTAATTTCTGTGTTTCATCGTCAATATGAAGGTCCAAGGGTTACAGTAAACTTGAAGTGAAGCATCGGAATCTAAAACTGGACTCACATGAGAGGTTCAAATCATCGAGAGTTAGAGTGTCAGTCCTCTTGTACTTAAGTCAGCATTGTGCCTTTTGTATTAATTTCGGATGCAATTTCTGTGTTTCATCGTCAATAAGAAGGTCCAAGGAATACAGTAAACCTGAAGTGAAGCATCGGGATCGAAATGTGGACTAACTGGAGAGGATCAAATCATAGAGAGATAGAGTGACAGTCCTCTTGTACTTAAGTCGGCTTTGTAACTTTTGTATTAAATTTGGATGCAATTTCTGTGTTTCATCTTCAATAAGAAGGTATTAGGGATACAGTAAACCTGAAGTGAAGCATCGGAATCTAAAACAGGTCTCACAGGAGAGGTTCAAATCTTAGAAAATTAGAGTGTCAGTCCTCTTGTACTTAAGTCGGCATTGTGCCTTTTGTATTAAATTTGGAAGCAATTTCTGTGTTTCTTCGTCAATAAGAAGGTCCAAAGGATAGAGTAAACCTGAAGTGAAGCATCGGAATCTAAAACTGAACTCATAGGAGAGGTTCGAATCATAGGGATTTAGAGTGTCAGTCCTCTTGTACTTAAGTCGGTATTGTGCATTTTGTATTGAATTCGGATGTAATATCTGTGCTTCATCATCAATAAGAAGGTCCATGGGATACAGTATACCTGATGTGAAGCATCGGAATCTAAAACTGGACTCACAAGAGAGGTTAAAATCATAGAATGTTAGAGTTTCAGTCCTCTTGTACTTAAGTCGGCATTGTGCCTTTTGTATTAAATTCGGAGGTAATTTCTGTGTTTCATCGTCAATAAGAAGGTCCAAGGGATACAGTAAACCTGAAGTGAGACTTCGGAATCCAAAACTGGACTCACAGGAGAGGTTCAAATCATAGAGAGTTAGAGTGTCACTCCTCTTGTACTTAAGTCGGTGTTGTGCCTTTTGTATTGAATTCGGATGTAATTTCTGTGTTTCATCATCAATGAGAAGGTCCAAGGGATACAGTAAACCTGATGTGAATCATCGGAATCTGAAACTGGACTCACAGGAGAGGTTCAAACCATAGAAAGTTAGAGTGTCAGTCCTCTTGTACTTAAGTCGGCATTGTGCCTTTTGTATTAAATTCGAATGCAATTTCTGTGTTTCATCGTCAATAAGAAGGTCCAAGGGATACAGTAAACCTGAAGTGAAGCATCGGAATCGAAATCTGGACTAACTGGAGAGGATCAAATCATAGAGAGATAGAGTGACAGTCCTCTTGTACTTAAGTCGGCTTTGTAACTTTTGTATTAAATTTGGATGCAATTTCTGTGTTTCATCTTCAATAAGAAGGTCCTAGGGATACAGTAAACCTGAAGTGAAGCATCGGAATCTAAAACAGGTCTCACAGGAGAGGTTCAAATCTTAGAAAATTAGAGTGTCAGTCCTCTTGTACTTAAGCCGGCATTGTGCGTTTTGTATTAAATTCGGATGCAATTTCTGTGTTTCATCGTCAATAAGAAGGTCCAAGGGATACGGTAAACCTGAAGTTAAGAATCGGAATCTAAAACTGGACTCATAGGAGAGGTTCAAATCATAGAAAGTTAGAGTGTCAGTCCTCTTGTACTTAAGTCGGCATTGTGCCTTTTGTATTAAATTTGGATGCAATTTCTGTGTTTCATCGTCAATAAGAAGGTCCAAAGGATAGAGTAAACCTGAAGTGAAGCAATGGAATCTAAAACTGAACTCATAGGAGAGGTTCGAATCATAGGGATTTAGAGTGTCAGTCCTCTTGTACTTAAGTCGGTATTGTGTTTTTTGTACTGAATTCGGATGTAATATCTGTGCTTCATCATCAATAAGAAGGTCCATGGGATACAGTATACCTGATGTGAAGCATCGGAATCTAAAACTGGACTCACAAGAGAGGTTAAAATCATAGAATGTTAGAGTTTCAGTCCTCTTGTACTTAAGTCGGCATTGTGCCTTTTGTATTAAATTCGGAGGTAATTTCTGTGTTTCATCGTCAATAAGAAGGTCCAAGGGATACAGTAAACCTGAAGTGAGGCTTCGGAATCCAAAACTGGACTCACAGGAGAGGTTCAAATCATAGAGAGTTAGAGTGTCACTCCTCTTGTACTTAAGTCGGTGTTGTGCCTTTTGTATTGAATTCGGATGTAATTTCTGTGTTTCATCATCAATGAAAAGGTCCAAGGGATACAGTAAACCTGATGTGAATCATCGGAATCTGAAACTGGACTCACAGGAGAGGTTCAAACCATAGAAAGTTAGAGTGTCAGTCCTCTTGTACTTAAGTCGGCATTGTACCTTTTGTATTAAATTCGAATGCAATTTCTGTGTTTCATCGTCAATAAGAAGGTCCAAGGGATACAGTAAACCTGAAGTGAAGCATCGGAATCTAAAGCTGGACTCACAGGAGAGGTTCAAATCAAAGAGAGTTAGAGTGACAGTCCTCTTGTACTGAAGTCGGCATTGAGCCTTTTGTATTAAATTTGGATGCAATTTCTGTGTTTCATCTTCAATAGGAAGGGCCAAGGGATACAGTAAACCTGAAGTGAAGCATCGGAATCTAAAACTGGACTCACAGGAGAGGTTCAAATCATAGAAAGTTAGTGTGTGAGTCCTCTTGTACTTATGTCGGCATTGTGCCTTTTGTATTAAATTTGGATGCAATTTCTGTGTTTCATCGTCAATATGAAGGTATAAGGGATACAGTAAACCTGAAGTGAAGCATCGGAATCTAGAACTGGACTCACAGGAGAGGTTCAAATCATAGAGAGTTAGAGTGTCAGTCCTCTCGTACTTAAGTCGGCATTGTGTTTTTGTATAAAATTCGGATGCAATTTCTGTGTTTCATCGTCAATAAGTAGGTCCAAGGGATACAGTAAACCTGAAGGGAAGCATCGGAATCTAAAACTGGTCTCACACGAGAGGTTCAAATCATAGAGGGTTAGAGTGTCAGTCCTCTTGTACTTAAGTCGGCATTGTGCCTTTTGTATTAAATTCGGATGCAATTTATTTGTTTGATCGTCAATAAGAAGGTCCAAGGAATACAGTAAACCTGAAGTGAAGCATCGGAATCTAAAACTGGACTCACAGGAGGGGTTCAAATCGTAGAGAGTTAGAGTGTCAGTACTCTTGTATTTAAATCGGCATTGTGTCTTTTGTATTAAATTTGGATGCAATTTCTGTGATTCATCGTCAACAAGAAGGTCAAAGGAATAGAGGAAACCTGAAGTGAAGCATCGGAATCTAAAACTGAACTCACAGGAGAGGTTCAAATCATAGAGAGTTAGAGTGTCAGTCCTCTTGTACTTAAGTCGGTATTGTGCCTTTTGTATTGAATTCGGATGTAATTTCTGTGTTTCATCATCTATAAGAAGGTCCATGGGATTCAGTAAACCTGATGTGAAGCATCGGAATCTAAAACTGGACTCCAAAAGAGGATTAAATCATAGAAATTTAGAGTGTCAGTCCTCTTGTACTTAAGTCGGCATTGTGCCTTTTGTATTAAATTCGGAGGTAATTTCTGTGTTTCATCGTCAATAAGAAGGTCCAAGGGATACAGTAAGCCTGAAGTAAGGCTTCGGAATCTAAAACTGGACTCTCAGGAGAGGTTCAAATCTTTGAGAGTTAGAGTGTCAGTCCTCTTGTACTTAAGTCGGTGTTGTGCCTTTTGTATTGAATTCGGATGTAATTGTTGTGTTTCATCATCTATGAGAAGGTCCAAGGGATACATATAACCTGATGTGAAGCATCGGAATCTGAAACTTAACTCACAGGAGAGGTTCAAATCATAGAAAGTTAGAGTGTCAGTCCTCTTGTACTTAAGTAGGCATTGTGCTTTTTGTATTAAATTCGGATGCAATTTCTGTGTTTCATCGTCCATAAGAAGGTCCAAGGGATACAGTAAACCTGAAGTGAAGCATCGGAATCTAAAACTGGACTCACAGGAGAGGTTCAAATCATAGAGAGTTAGAGTGTCAGTCCTCTTGTTCTTAAGTCGGCATTATTCCTTTTGTATTAAAATTAGATGTAATTTCTGTGTTTCATCGTCAATATGAAGGTCCAAGGGACACAGTAAACCTGAAGTGAAGCATCGGAATCTAAAACTGGACTCACAGGAGATGTTCAGATCATCGAGAGTTAGAGTGTCAGTCCTCTTGTACTTAAGTCGGCATTGTTCCTTTTGTATTAAATTCGGATGCAATTTCTGTGTTTCATCGTCAATAAGAAGGTCCAAGGGATACAGTAAACCTGAAGTGAAGCATCGGAATCGAAATCTGGACTAACTGGAGAGGATCAAATCATAGAGAGTTAGAGTGTCAGTCCTCTTGTAGTTAAGTCGGCTTTGTAACTTTTGTATTAAATTTGGATGCAATTTCTGTGTTTCATCTTCAATAAGAAGGTCCTAGGGATACAGAAAACCTGAAGTGAAGCATCGGAATCTAAAACTGGACCCACAGGAGAGGTTCAAATCATAGAAAGTTAGAGTGTGAGTCCTCCCGTACTTAAGTCGGCATTGTGCTTTTTGTATAAAATTCGGATGCAATTTCTGTGTTTCATCGTCAATAAGTAGGTCCAAGGGATACAGTAAACTTGAAGTGAAGCATCGGAATCTAAAACTGGTCTCACACGAGAGGTTCAAATCATAGAGAGTTAGAGTGTCAGTCCTCTTGTACTTAAGTCGGCATTGTGCCTTTTGTATTAAATTCGGACGCAATTTCTGTGTTTGATCGTCAATAAGAAGGTCCAAGGGATACAGTAAACCTGAAGTGAAGCATCGGAATCTAAAACTGGACTCACAGGAGAGGTTCAAATCGTAGAGAGTTAGAGTGTCAGTACTCTTGCATTTAAATCGGCATTGTGCCTTTTGTATTAGATTTGGATGCAATTTCTGTGATTCATCGTCAATAAGAAGGTCCAAGGAATAGAGTAAACCTGAAGTGAAGCATCGGAATCTAAAACTGAACTCACAGGAGAAGTTCAAATCATAGAGAGTTAGAGTGTCAGTCCTCTTGTACTTAAGTCGGTATTGTGCCTTTTGTATTGAATTCGGATGTAATTTCTGTGTTTCATCACCTATAAGAAGGTCCATGGGATACAGTAAACCTGATGTGAAGCATCGGAATCTAAAACTGGAGTCACAAAAGAGGATTAAATCATAGAAATTTAGAGTGTCAGTCCTCTTGTACTTAAGTCTGCATTGTGCCTTTTGTATTAAATTCGGAGGTAATTTCTGTGTCTCATCGTCAATAAGAAGGTCCAAGGGATACAGTAAACCTGAAGTAAGGCTTCGGAATCTAAAACTGGACTCTCAGGAGACGTTCAAATCTTAGAGAGTTAGAGTGTCAGTCCTCTTGTACTTAAGTCGGTATTGTGCCTTTTGTAATGATTTCGGATGAAATTTCTGTGTTTCATCATCAATGAGAAGGTCCAAGGGATACAGTAAACCTGATGTGAAGCATCGGAATCTGAAACTGAACTCACAGGAGAGTTTCAAATCATAGAAAGTTAAAGTGTCAGTCCTCTTGTACTTAACTAGGCATTGTGCTTTTTGTATTAAATTCGGACGCAATTTCTGTGTTTCATCGTCTATAAGAAGGTCCAAGGGATACAGTAAAACTGAAGTGAAGCATCGGAATCTAAAACTGGACTCACAGGAGAGGTTCAAATCATAGAGAGTTAGAGTGTCAGTCCTCATGTTCTTATGTCGGCATTATTCCTTTTGTATTAAAATTGGATGTAATTTCTGTGTTTCATCGTCAATAAGAAGGTCCAAGGGATACAGTAAACCTGAAGTGAAGCATCGGAATCGAAATCTGGACTAACTGGAGAGGATCAAATCATAGAGAGTTAGAGTGTCAGTCCTCTTGTAGTTAAGTCGGCTTTGTAACTTTTGTATTAAATTTGGATGCAATTTCTGTGTTTCATCTTCAATAAGAAGGTCCTAGGAATACAGTAAACCTGAAGTGAAGCATCGGAATCTAAAACAGGACTCACAGGAGAGGTTCAAATCATAGAAAATTAGTGTCAGTCCTCTTGTACTTCAGTCGGCATTGTGCCTTTTGTATTAAATTTGGATGCAATTTCTGTGTTTCATCGTCAAAAAGAAGGTCTAAGTGATACAGTAAACCTGAAGTGAAGCATCGGAATCTAAAAGTGGACTCACAGGAGAGGTTCAAATCATAGAGAGTTAGAGTGTGAGTGTCTTGCACTTAAGTCGGTATTGTGCCTTTTGTATTACATTGGGATGCAATTTCTGTGTTTCATCGTCAATAAGAAGGTCCAAGGGATACAGTAAACCCGAAGTGAAGCATCGGAATCTAAAACTGGACTGACAGGAGAGGTTCAAATCATAGAGAGTTAGAGTGTCAGTCCTCTTGTACTTAAGTCGGCATTGTGCCTTTTGTATTGAATTTGGATGCAATGTCTGTGTTTCATCTTCAATAAGAAGGTCCAAGGGATACAGTAAACCTGAAGTGAAGCATCGGAATCTAAAACTGGACTCACAGGAGAGGTTCAAATCATAGAAAGTTAGAGTGTGACTCCTCTTGTACTTATGTCGGCATTGTGCCTTTTGTATTAAATTTGGATGCAATTTCTGTGTTTCATCGTCTATATGAAGGTATAAGGGATACAGTAAACCTGAAGTGAAGCATCGGAATATAAAACTGGACTCACAAGAGAGGTTAAAATCATAGAATGTTAGAGTTTCAGTCCTCTTGTACTTAAGTCGGCATTGTGCCTTTTGTATTAAATTCGGAGGTAATTTCTGTGTTTCATCGTCAATAAGAAGGTCCAAGGGATACAGTAAACCTGATGTGAATCATCGGAATCTGAAACTGGACTCAAAGGAGAGGTTCAAACCATAGAAAGTTAGAGTGTCAGTCCTCTTGTACTTAAGTCGGCATTGTGCCTTTTGTATTAAATTCGAATGCAATTTCTGTGTTTCATCGTCAATAAGAAGGTCCAAGGGATACAGTAAACCTGAAGTGAAGCATCGGAATCTAAAGCTGGACTCACAGGAGAGGTTCAAATCAAAGAGAGTTAGAGTGACAGTCCTCTTGTACTGAAGTCGGCATTGTGCCTTTTGTATTAAATTTGGATGCAATTTCTGTGTTTCATCTTCAATAGGAAGGGCCAAGGGATACAGTAAACCTGAAGTGAAGCATCGGAATCTAAAACTGGACTCACAGGAGAGGTTCAAATCATAGAAAGTTAGTGTGTGAGTCCTCTTGTACTTATGTCGGCATTGTGCCTTTTGTATTAAATTTGGATGCAATTTCTGTGTTTCATCGTCAATATGAAGGTATAAGGGATACAGTAAACCTGAAGTGAAGCATCGGAATCTAGAACTGGACTCACAGGAGAGGTTCAAATCATAGAGATTTAGAGTGTCAGTCCTCTCGTACTTAAGTCGGCATTGTGCTTTTTGTATAAAATTCGGATGCAATTTCTGTGTTTCATCGTCAATAAGTAGGTCCAAGGGATACAGTAAACCTGAAGTGAAGCATCGGAATCTAAAACTGGTCTCACACGAGAGGTTCAAATCATAGAGAGTTAGAGTGGCAGTCCTCTTGTACTTAAGTCGGCATTGTGCCTTTTGTATTAAATTCGGACGCAATTTCTGTGTTTGATCGTCAATAAGAAGGTCCAAGGGATACAGTAAACCTGAAGTGAAGCATCGGAATCTAAAACTGGACTCACAGGAGAGGTTCAAATCGTAGAGAGTTAGAGTGTCAGTACTCTTGCATTTAAATCGGCATTGTGCCTTTTGTATTAGATTTGGATGCAATTTCTGTGATTCATCGTCAATAAGAAGGTCCAAGGAATAGAGTAAACCTGAAGTGAAGCATCGGAATCTAAAACTGAACTCACAGGAGAAGTTCAAATCATAGAGAGTTAGAGTGTCAGTCCTCTTGTACTTAAGTCGGTATTGTGCCTTTTGTATTGAATTCGGATGTAATTTCTGTGTTTCATCACCTATAAGAAGGTCCATGGGATACAGTAAACCTGATGTGAAGCATCGGAATCTAAAACTGGACTCACAAAAGAGGATTAAATCATAGAAATTTAGAGTGTCAGTCCTCTTGTACTTAAGTCTGCATTGTGCCTTTTGTATTAAATTCGGAGGTAATTTCTGTGTCTCATCGTCAATAAGAAGGTCCAAGGGATACAGTAAACCTGAAGTAAGGCTTCGGAATCTAAAACTGGACTCTCAGGAGACGTTCAAATCTTAGAGAGTTAGAGTGTCAGTCCTCTTGTACTTAAGTCGGTATTGTGCCTTTTGTATTGATTTCGGATAAAATTTCTGTGTTTCATCATCAATGAGAAGGTCCAAGGGATACAGTAAACCTGATGTGAAGCATCGGAATCTGAAACTGAACTCACAGGAGAGTTTCAAATCATAGAAAGTTAAAGTGTCAGTCCTCTTGTACTTAACTAGGCATTGTGCTTTTTGTATTAAATTCGGACGCAATTTCTGTGTTTCATCGTCTATAAGAAGGTCCAAGGGATACAGTAAACCTGAAGTGAAGCATCGGAATCTAAAACTGGACTCACAGGAGAGGTTCAAATCATAGAGAGTTAGAGTGTCAGTCCTCATGTTCTTATGTCGGCATTATTCCTTTTGTATTAAAATTGGATGTAATTTCTGTGTTTCATCGTCAATATGAAGGTCCAAGGGATACAGTAAACCTGAAGTGAAGCATCGGAATCTAAAACTGGACTCACAGGACAGGTTCAAATCATCGAGAGTTAGAGTGTCAGTCCTCTTGTACTTAAGTCGGCATTGTGCCTTTTGTATTAAAGTCGGATGCAATTTCTGTGTTTCATCGTCAATAAGAAGGTCCAAGGGATACAGTAAACCTGAAGTGAAGCATCGGAATCGAAATCTGGACTAACTGGAGAGGATCAAATCATAGAGAGTTAGAGTGTCAGTCCTCTTGTAGTTAAGTCGGCTTTGTAACTTTTGTATTAAATTTGGATGCAATTTCTGTGTTTCATCTTCAATAAGAAGGTCCTAGGGATACAGTAAACCTGAAGTGAAGCATCGGAATCTAAAACTGGACCCACAGGAGAGGTTCAAATCATAGAAAGTTAGAGTGTGAGTCCTCCCGAACTTAAGTCGGCATTGTGCTTTTTGTATAAAATTCGGATGCAATTTCTGTGTTTCATCGTCAATAAGTAGGTCCAAGGGATACAGTAAACTTGAAGTGAAGCATCGGAATCTAAAACTGGTCTCACACGAGAGGTTCATATCATAGTGAGTTAGAGTGTCAGTCCTCTTGTACTTAAGTCGGCATTGTGCCTTTTGTATTAAATTCGGACGCAATTTCTGTGTTTGATCGTCAATAAGAAGGTCCAAGGGATACAGTAAACCTGAAGTGAAGCATCGGAATCTAAAACTGGACTCACAGGAGAGGTTCAAATCGTAGAGAGTTAGAGTGTCAGTACTCTTGCATTTAAATCGGCATTGTGCCTTTTGTATTAGATTTGGATGCAATTTCTGTGATTCATCGTCAATAAGAAGGTCCAAGGAATAGAGTAAACCTGAAGTGAAGCATCGGAATCTAAAACTGAACTCACAGGAGAAGTTCAAATCATAGAGAGTTAGAGTGTCAGTCCTCTTGTACTTAAGTCGGTATTGTGCCTTTTGTATTGAATTCGGATGTAATTTCTGTGTTTCATCACCTATAAGAAGGTCCATGGGATACAGTAAACCTGATGTGAAGCATCGGAATCTAAAACTGGACTCACAAATGAGGATTAAATCATAGAAATTTAGAGTGTCAGTCCTCTTGTACTTAAGTCTGCATTGTGCCTTTTGTATTAAATTCGGAGGTAATTTCTGTGTCTCATCGTCAATAAGAAGGTCCAAGGGATACAGTAAACCTGAAGTAAGGCTTCGGAATCTAAAACTGGACTCTCAGGAGACGTTCAAATCTTAGAGAGTTAGAGTGTCAGTCCTCTTGTACTTAAGTCGGTATTGTGCCTTTTGTATTGATTTCGGATAAAATTTCTGTGTTTCATCATCAATGAGAAGGTCCAAGGGATACAGTAAACCTGATGTGAAGCATCGGAATCTGAAACTGAACTCACAGGAGAGTTTCAAATCATAGAAAGTTAAAGTGTCAGTCCTCTTGTACTTAACTAGGCATTGTGCTTTTTGTATTAAATTCGGACGCAATTTCTGTGTTTCATCGTCTATAAGAAGGTCCAAGGGATACAGTAAACCTGAAGTGAAGCATCGGAATCTAAAACTGGACTCACAGGAGAGGTTCAAATCATAGAGAGTTAGAGTGTCAGTCCTCATGTTCTTATGTCGGCATTATTCCTTTTGTATTAAAATTGGATGTAATTTCTGTGTTTCATCGTCAATATGAAGGTCCAAGGGATACAGTAAACCTGAAGTGAAGCATCGGAATCTAAAACTGGACTCACAGGACAGGTTCAAATCATCGAGAGTTAGAGTGTCAGTCCTCTTGTACTTAAGTCGGCATTGTGCCTTTTGTATTAAAGTCGGATGCAATTTCTGTGTTTCATCGTCAATAAGAAGGTCCAAGGGATACAGTAAACCTGAAGTGAAGCATCGGAATCGAAATCTGGACTAACTGGAGAGGATCAAATCATAGAGAGTTAGAGTGTCAGTCCTCTTGTAGTTAAGTCGGCTTTGTAACTTTTGTATTAAATTTGGATGCAATTTCTGTGTTTCATCTTCAATAAGAAGGTCCTAGGGATACAGTAAACCTGAAGTGAAGCATCGGAATCTAAAACTGGACCCACAGGAGAGGTTCAAATCATAGAAAGTTAGAGTGTGAGTCCTCCCGTACTTAAGTCGGCATTGTGCTTTTTGTATAAAATTCGGATGCAATTTCTGTGTTTCATCGTCAATAAGTAGGTCCAAGGGATACAGTAAACTTGAAGTGAAGCATCGGAATCTAAAACTGGTCTCACACGAGAGGTTCAAATCATAGTGAGTTAGAGTGTCAGTCCTCTTGTACTTAAGTCGGCATTGTGCCTTTTGTATTAAATTCGGACGCAATTTCTGTGTTTGATCGTCAATAAGAAGGTCCAAGGGATACAGTAAACCTGAAGTGAAGCATCGGAATCTAAAACTGGACTCACAGGAGAGGTTCAAATCGTAGAGAGTTAGAGTGTCAGTACTCTTGCATTTAAATCGGCATTGTGCCTTTTGTATTAGATTTGGATGCAATTTCTGTGATTCATCGTCAATAAGAAGGTCCAAGGAATAGAGTAAACCTGAAGTGAAGCATCGGAATCTAAAACTGAACTCACAGGAGAAGTTCAAATCATAGAGAGTTAGAGTGTCAGTCCTCTTGTACTTAAGTCGGTATTGTGCCTTTTGTATTGAATTCGGATGTAATTTCTGTGTTTCATCACCTATAAGAAGGTCCATGGGATACAGTAAACCTGATGTGAAGCATCGGAATCTAAAACTGGACTCACAAAAGAGGATTAAATCATAGAAATTTAGAGTGTCAGTCCTCTTGTACTTAAGTCTGCATTGTGCCTTTTGTATTAAATTCGGAGGTAATTTCTGTGTCTCATCGTCAATAAGAAGGTCCAAGGGATACAGTAAACCTGAAGTAAGGCTTCGGAATCTAAAACTGGACTCTCAGGAGACGTTCAAATCTTAGAGAGTTAGAGTGTCAGTCCTCTTGTACTTAAGTCGGTATTGTGCCTTTTGTATTGATTTCGGATGAAATTTCTGTGTTTCATCATCAATGAGAAGGTCCAAGGGATACAGTAAACCTGATGTGAAGCATCGGAATCTGAAACTGAACTCACAGGAGAGTTTCAAATCATAGAAAGTTAAAGTGTCAGTCCTCTTGTACTTAACTAGGCATTGTGCTTTTTGTATTAATTTCGGCCGCAATTTCTGTGTTTCATCGTCTATAAGAAGGTCCAAGGGATACAGTAAACCTGAAGTGAAGCATCGGAATCTAAAACTGGACTCACAGGAGAGGTTCAAATCATAGAGAGTTAGAGTGTCAGTCCTCATGTTCTTATGTCGGCATTATTCCTTTTGTATTAAAATTGGATGTAATTTCTGTGTTTCATCGTCAATATGAAGGTCCAAGGGATACAGTAAACCTGAAGTGAAGCATCGGAAACTAAAACTGGACTCACAGGACAGGTTCAAATCATCGAGAGTTAGAGTGTCAGTCCTCTTGTACTTAAGTCGGCATTGTGCCTTTTGTATTAAAGTCGGATGCAATTTCTGTGTTTCATCGTCAATAAGAAGGTCCAAGGGATACAGTAAACCTGAAGTGAAGCATCGGAATCGAAATCTGGACTAACTGGAGAGGATCAAATCATAGAGAGTTAGAGTGTCAGTCCTCTTGTACTTAAGTCGGCTTTGTAACTTTTGTATTAAATTTGGATGCAATTTCTGTGTTTCATCTTCAATAAGAAGGTCCTAGGGATACAGTAAACCTGAAGTGAAGCATCGGAATCTAAAACAGGACTCACAGGAGAGGTTCAAATCATAGAAAATTAGTGTCAGTCCTCTTGTACTTCAGTCGGCATTGTGCCTTTTGTATTAAATTTGGATGCAATTTCTGTGTTTCATCGTCAAAAAGAAGGTCTAAGTGATACAGTAAACCTGAAGTGAAGCATCGGAATCTAAAAGTGGACTCACAGGAGAGGTTCAAATCATAGAGAGTTAGAGTGTGAGTGTCTTGCACTTAAGTCGGTATTGTGCCTTTTGTATTACATTCGGATGCAATTTCTGTGTTTCATCGTTAATAAGAAGGTCCAAGGGATACAGTAAACCTGAAGTGAAGCATCGGAATCTAAAACTGGACTGACAGGAGAGGTTCAAATCATAGAGAGCTAGAGTGTCAGTCCTCTTGTACTTAAGTCGGCATTGTGCCTTTTGTATTGAATTTGGATGCAATTTCTGTGTTTCATCTTCAATAAGAAGGTCCAAGGGATACAGTAAACCTGAAGTGAAGCATCGGAATCTAAAACTGGACTCACAGGAGAGGTTCAAATCATAGAAAGTTAGAGTGTGACTCCTCTTGTACTTATGTCGGCATTGTGCCTTTTGTATTAAATTTGGATGCAATTTCTGTGTTTCATCGTCTATATGAAGGTATAAGGGATACAGTAAACCTGAAGTGAAGCATCGGAATCTAAAACTGGACTCACAAGAGAGGTTAAAATCATAGAATGTTAGAGTTTCAGTCCTCATGTACTTAAGTCGGCATTGTGCCTTTTGTATTAAATTCGGAGGTAATTTCTGTGTTTCATCGTCAATAAGAAGGTCCAAGGGATACAGTAAACCTGAAGTGAGGCTTCGGAATCCAAAACTGGACTCACAGGAGGAGTTCAAATCATAGAGAGTTAGAGTGTCACTCTTCTTGTACTTAAGTCGGTGTTGTGCCTTTTGTATTGAATTCGGATGTAATTTCTGTGTTTCATCATCAATGAAAAGGTCCAAGGGATACAGTAAACCTGATGTGAATCATCGGAATCTGAAACTGGACTCACAGGAGAGGTTCAAACCATAGATAGTTAGAGTGTCAGTCCTCTTGTACTTAAGTCGGCATTGTGCCTTTTGTATTAAATTCGAATGCAATTTCTGTGTTTCATCGTCAATAAGAAGGTCCAAGGGATACAGTAAACCTGAAGTGAAGCATCGGAATCTGAAGCTGGTCTCACAGGAGAGGTTCAAATCAAAGAGAGTTAGAGTGACAGTCCTCTTGTACTGAAGTCGGCATTGTGCCTTTTGTATTAAATTTGGATGCAATTTCTGTGTTTCATCTTCAATAGGAAGGGCCAAGGGATACAGTAAACCTGAAGTGAAGCATCGGAATCTACAACTGGACTCACAGGAGAGGTTCAAATCATAGAAAGTTAGTGTGTGAGTCCTCTTGTACTTATGTCGGCATTGTGCCTTTTGTATTAAATTTGGATGCAATTTCTGTGTTTCATCGTCAATATGAAGGTATAAGGGATACAGTAAACCTGAAGTGAAGCATCGGAATCTAGAACTGGACTCACAGGAGAGGTTCAAATCATAGAGTGTTAGAGTGTCAGTCCTCTCGTACTTAAGTCGGCATTGTGCTTTTTGTATAAAATTCGGAAGCAATTTCTGTGTTTCATCGTCAATAAGTAGGTCCAAGGGATACAGTAAACCTGAAGTGAAGCATCGGAATCTAAAACTGGTCTCACACGAGAGGTTCAAATCATAGAGAGTTAGAGTGTCAGTCCTCTTGTACTTAAGTCGGCATTGTGCCTTTTGTATTAAATTCGGATGCAATTTATTTGTTTGATCGTCAATAAGAAGGTCCAAGGACTACAGTAAACCTGAAGTGAAGCATCGGAATCTAAAACTGGACTCACAGGAGAGGTTCAAATCGTAGAGAGTTAGAGTGTCAGTACTCTTGTATTTAAATCGGCATTGTGTCTTTTGTATTAAATTTGGATGCAATTTCTGTGATTCATCGTCAACAAGAAGGTAAAAGGAATAGAGGAAACCTGAAGTGAAGCATCGGAATCTAAAACTGAACTCACAGGAGAGGTTCAAATCATAGAGAGTTAGAGTGTCAGTCCTCTTGTACTTAAGTCGGTATTGTGCCTTTTGTATTGAATTCGGATGTAATTTCTGGGTTTCATCATCTATAAGAAGGTCCATGGGATTCAGTAAACCTGATGTGAAGCATCGGAATCTAAAACTGGACTCACAAAAGAGGATTAAATCATAGAAATTTAGAGTGTCAGTCCTCTTGTACTTAAGTCGGCATTGTGCCTTTTGTATTAATTTCGGAGGTAATTTCTGTGTTTCATCGTCAATAAGAAGGTCCAAGGGATACAGTAAGCCTGAAGTAAGGCTTCGGAATCTAAAACTGGACTCTCAGGAGAGGTTCAAATCTTTGAGAGTTAGAGTGTCAGTCCTCTTGTACTTAAGTCGGTGTTGTGCCTTTTGTATTGAATTCGGATGTAATTGTTGTGTTTCATCATCTATGAGAAGGTCCAAGGGATACATATAACCTGATGTGAAGCATCGGAATCTGAAACTTAACTCACAGGAGAGGTTCAAATCATAGAAAGTTAGAGAGTCAGTCCTCTTGTACTTAAGTAGGCATCGTGCTTTTTGTATTAAACTCGGATGCAATTTCTGTGTTTCATCGTCCATAAGAAGGTCCAAGGGATACAGTAAACCTGAAGTGAAGCATCGGAATCTAAAACTGGACTCACAGGAGAGGTTCAAATCATAGAGAGTTAGAGTGTCAGTCCTCTTGTTCTTAAGTCGGCATTATTCCTTTTGTATTAAAATTAGATGTAATTTCTGTGTTTCATCGTCAATATGAAGGTCCAAGGGACACAGTAAACCTGAAGTGAAGCATCGGAATCTAAAACTGGACTCACAGGAGATGTTCAGATCATCGAGAGTTAGAGTGTCAGTCCTCTTGTACTTAAGTCGGCATTGTTCCTTTTGTATTTAATTCGGATGCAATTTCTGTGTTTCATCGTCAATAAGAAGGTCCAAGGGAAACAGTAAACCTGAAGTGAAGCATCGGAATCGAAATCTGGACTAACTGGAGAGGATCAAATCATAGAGAGTTAGAGTGTCAGTCCTCTTGTAAGTAAGTCGGCTTTGTAACTTTTGTATTAAATTTGGATGCAATTTCTGTGTTTCATCTTCAATAAGAAGGTCCTAGGGATACAGTAAACCTGAAGTGAAGCATCGGAATCTAAAACTGGACCCACAGGAGAGGTTCAAATCATAGAAAGTTAGAGTGTGAGTCCTCCCGTACTTAAGTCGGCATTGTGCTTTTTGTATAAAATTCGGATGCAATTTCTGTGTTTCATCGTCAATAAGTAGGTCCAAGGGATACAGTAAACTTAAAGTGAAGCATCGGAATCTAAAACTGGTCTCACACGAGAGGTTCAAATCATAGAGAGTTAGAGTGTCAGTCCTCTTGTACTTAAGTCGGCATTGTGCCTTTTGTATTAAATTCGGACGCAATTTCTGTGTTTGATCGTCAATAAGAAGGTCCAAGGGATACAGTAAACCTGAAGTGAAGCATCGGAATCTAAAACTGGACTCACAGGAGAGGTTCAAATCGTAGAGAGTTAGAGTGTCAGTACTCTTGCATTTAAATCGGCATTGTGCCTTTTGTATTAGATTTGGATGCAATTTCTGTGATTCATCGTCAATAAGAAGGTCCAAGGAATAGAGTAAACCTGAAGTGAAGCATCGGAATCTAAAACTGAACTCACAGGAGAAGTTCAAATCATAGAGAGTTAGAGTGTCAGTCCTCTTGTACTTAAGTCGGTATTGTGCCTTTTGTATTGAATTCGGATGTAATTTCTGTGTTTCATCACCTATAAGAAGGTCCATGGGATACAGTAAACCTGATGTGAAGCATCGGAATCTAAAACTGGACTCACAAAAGACGATTAAATCATAGAAATTTAGAGTGTCAGTCCTCTTGTACTTAAGTCTGCATTGTGCCTTTTGTATTAAATTCGGAGGTAATTTCTGTGTCTCATCGTCAATAAGAAGGTCCAAGGGATACAGTAAACCTGAAGTAAGGCTTCGGAATCTAAAACTGGACTCTCAGGAGACGTTCAAATCTTAGAGAGTTAGAGTGTCAGTCCTCTTGTACTTAAGTCGGTATTGTGCCTTTTGTATTGATATCGGATGAAATTTCTGTGTTTCATCATCAATGAGAAGGTCCAAGGGATACAGTAAACCTGATGTGAAGCATCGGAATCTGAAACTGAACTCACAGGAGAGTTTCAAATCATAGAAAGTTAAAGTGTCAGTCCTCTTGTACTTAACTAGGCATTGTGCTTTTTGTATTAAATTCGGACGCAATTTCTGTGTTTCATCGTCTATAAGAAGGTCCAAGGGATACAGTAAACCTGAAGTGAAGCATCGGAATCTAAAACTGGACTCACAGGAGAGGTTCAAATCATAGAGAGTTAGAGTGTCAGTCCTCATGTTCTTATGTCGGCATTATTCCTTTTGTATTAAAATTGGATGTAATTTCTGTGTTTCATCGTCAATATGAAGGTCCAAGGGATACAGTAAACCTGAAGTGAAGCATCGGAATCTAAAACTGGACTCACAGGACAGGTTCAAATCATCGAGAGTTAGAGTGTCAGTCCTCTTGTACTTAAGTCGGCATTGTGCCTTTTGTATTAAAGTCGGATGCAATTTCTGTGTTTCATCGTCAATAAGAAGGTCCAAGGGATACAGTAAACCTGAAGTGAAGCATCGGAATCGAAATCTGGACTAACTGGAGAGGATCAAATCATAGAGAGTTAGAGTGTCAGTCCTCTTGTACTTAAGTCGGCTTTGTAACTTTTGTATTAAATTTGGATGCAATTTCTGTGTTTCATCTTCAATAAGAAGGTCCTAGGGATACAGTAAACCTGAAGTGAAGCATCGGAATCTAAAACAGGACTCACAGGAGAGGTTCAAATCATAGAAAATTAGTGTCAGTCCTCTTGTACTTCAGTCGGCATTGTGCCTTTTGTATTAAATTTGGATGCAATTTCTGTGTTTCATCGTCAAAAAGAAGGTCTAAGTGATACAGTAAACCTGAAGTGAAGCATCGGAATCTAAAAGTGGACTCACAGGAGAGGTTCAAATCATAGAGAGTTAGAGTGTGAGTGTCTTGCACTTAAGTCGGTATTGTGCCTTTTGTATTACATTCGGATGCAATTTCTGTGTTTCATCGTCAATAAGAAGGTCCAAGGGATACAGTAAACCTGAAGTGAAGCATCGGAATCTAAAACTGGACTGACAGGAGAGGTTCAAATCATAGAGAGTTAGAGTGTCAGTCCTCTTGTACTTAAGTCGGCATTGTGCCTTTTGTATTGAATTTGGATGCAATTTCTGTGTTTCATCTTCAATAAGAAGGTCCAAGGGATACAGTAAACCTGAAGTGAAGCATCGGAATCTAAAACTGGACTCA
The DNA here is from genome assembly GCF_021461395.2 of Schistocerca americana. NCBI lineage: Eukaryota > Metazoa > Arthropoda > Insecta > Orthoptera > Acrididae > Schistocerca > Schistocerca americana. The sequence continues at coordinate 545,740,911 of NC_060124.1, read as the reverse complement.
CAGGAGAGGTTCAAATCATAGAAAGTTAGAGTGTGACTCCTCTTGTACTTATGTCGGCATTGTGCCTTTTGTATTAAATTTGGATGCAATTTCTGTGTTTCATCGTCTATATGAAGGTATAAGGGATACAGTAAACCTGAAGTGAAGCATCGGAATATAAAACTGGACTCACAGGAGAGGTTCAAATCATTGAATGTTAGAGTGTCAGTCCTCTTGTACTTAAGTCGGTATTGTGCTTTTTGTATAAAATTCGGATACAATTTCTGTGTTTCATCGTCAATACGAAGGTCCAAGGGATACAGTAAACCTGAAGTGAAGCATCGGAATCTAAAACTGGTCTCACAGGAGAGTTTCAAATCATAGAGAGTTAGAGTGTCAGTCCTCTTGTACTTAAGTCGGCATTGTGCCTTTTGTATTAAATTCGGATGCAATTTCTGTGTTTCATCGTCAATAAGGAGGTCCAAGGGATACAGTAAATCTGAAGTGAAGCATCGGAATCTAAAACTGGACTCACAGGAGAGGTTCAAAACGTAGAGAGTTAGAGTGTCAGTTCCCCTTTTATTTAAATCGGCATTGTGTCTTTTGGATTAAATTTGGATGCAATTTCTGTGATTCATCGTCATTAAGAAGGTCCAAGGAATGGAGTAAACCTGAAGTGAAGCATCGGAATCTAAAATTGAACTCACAGGAGAGGTTCAAATCATAGTGAGTTAGAGTGTCAGTCCTCTTGTACTTAAGTCGGTATTGTGCCTTTTGTATTGAATTCGGATGTAATTTCTGTGTTACATCATCTATAAGAAGGTCCATGGGATACAGTAAACCTGATGTGAAGCATCGGAATCTAAAAGTGGACTCACAAAAGCGGTTCAAATCATAGAAATTTAGAGTGTCAGTTCTCTTGTAATTAAGTCGGCATTGTGCCTTTTGTATTAAATTCGGAGGTAATTTCTGTGTTTCATCGTCAATACGAAGGTCCAAGGGATACAGTAAACCTGAAGTGACGCATCGGAATCTAAAACTGGACTCACAGGAGAGGTTCAAATCATCGAAAGTTAGAGTGTCAGTCCTCTTGTACTTAAGTCGGCATTGTGCCTTTTGTATTAAATTAGGTTGCAATTTCTGTGTTTCATCTTCAATAAGAAGGTCCAAGGGATACAGTAAACCTGAAGTGACGCATCGGAATCTAAAACTGGACTCTCAGGAGAGGTTCAAATCATAGAAAGTTAGAGTGTGACTCCTCTTGTACTTATGTCGGCAGTGTGCCTTTTCTATTAAATTTGGATGCAATTTCTGTGTTTCATCGTGTATATGAAGGTATAAGGGATACAGTAAACCTGAAGGAATGCATCGGAATATAAAAGTGGACTCACAGGAGAGGTTCAAATCATAGAGAGTTAGAGTGTCAGTCCTCTTGTACTTAAGTCGGCATTGTGCTTTTTGTTTAAAATTCGGATACAATTTCTGTGTTTCATCGTCAATACGAAGGTCCAAGGGATACAGTAAACCTGAAGTGAAGCATCGGAATCTAAAACTGGACTCACAAAAGAGGTCCAAATCATAGAAACTTAGAGTGTCAGTACTCTTGTACTTAAGTCGGCATTGTGCCTTTTGTATTAAATTCGGATGCAATTTCTGTGTTTCATCGTCAATAAGATGGTCCAAGGGATACAGTAAACCTGAAGTGAAGCATCGGAATCTTAAACTGGACTCACAGGAGAGGTTGAAATCATAGAAAGTTAGAGTGTCAGTCATCTTGTACTTAAGCCGGCATTGTGCGTTTTGTATTAAATTCGGATGCAATTTCTGTGTTTCATCGTCAATAAGAAGGTCCAAGGGATACTGTAAACCTGAAGTGAAGCATCGGAATCTAAAACTGGTCTCACAGGAGAGGTTCAAATCATAGAGAGTTAGAGTGTCAGTCCTCTTGTACTTTAGTCGGCATTGTGCCTTTTGTATTAAATTCGGATGCAATTTCTGTGTTTCATTGTCAATAAGAAGGTCCAAGGGATACAGTAAACCTGAAGTGAAGCATCGGAATCTAAAACTGGACTCACAGGAGAGGTTCAAATCGTAGAGAGTTAGAGTGTCAGTACTCTTGTATTTAAATCGGCATTGTGTCCTTTGTATTAAATTTGGATGCAATTTCTGTGATTCATCGTCATTAAGAAGGTCCAAGGAATAGAGTAAACCTGAAGTGAAGCATCGGAATCTAAAACTGAACTCACAGGAGAGGTTCAAATCATAGTGAGTTAGAGTGTCAGTCCTCTTGTACTTAAGTCGGTATTGTGCCTTTTGTATTGAATTCGGATGTAATTTCTGTGTTTCATCATCTATAAGAAGGTCCATGGGATACAGTGAACCTGATGTGAAGCATCGGAATCTAAAACTGGACTCACAAAAGAGGTCCAAATTATAGAAACTTAGAGTGTCAGTACTCTTGTACTTAAGTCGGCATTGTGCCTTTTGTATTAAATTCGGAGGTAATTTCTGTGTTTCATCGTCAATAAGAAGGTCCAAGGGATACAGTAAACCTGAAGTGAAGCATTGTAATCTAAAACTGGACTCACAGGAGAGGTTCAAATCATAGAGAGTTAGAGTGTCAGTCCTCTTGTACTTAAGTCGGCATTATTCCTTTTGTATTAAATTCGGAGGTAATTTCTGTGTTTCATCGTCTATAAGAAGGTCCAAGGGGTACAGTAAACCTGAAGTGAAGCATCGGAATCGAAATCTGGACTAACTGGAGAGGATCAAATCATAGAGAGTTAGAGTGTCAGCCCTCTTGTACTTAAGTCCGCTTTGTAACTTTTGTATTAAATTTGGATGCAGTTTCCGTGTTTCATCTTCAATAAGAAGGTCCAAGGACACAGTAAACCTGAAGTGAAGCATCGGAATCTACAACAGGACTCACAGGAGAGGTTGAAATCATAGAGAGTTAGAGTGTCAGTCCTCTTGTACTTAAGTCGGCATTGTGCCTTTTGTATTAAATTTGGATGCAATTTCTGTGTTTCATCTTCAATAAGAAGGTCCTAGGGATACAGTAAACTTGAAGTGAAGCATCGGAATCTAAAACTGGACTCACAGGAGAGGTTCAAATCATAGAAAGTCAGAGTGTGACTCCTCTTGTACTTATGTCGGCATTGTGCCTTTTGTATTAAATTTGGATGCAATTTCTGTGTTTCATCGTCAATATGAAGGTATAAGGGATACAGTAAACCTAAAGTGAAGCATCGGATTATAAAACTGGACTCACAGGAGAGGTTCAAATCATAGAGAGTTAGAGTGTCAGTCCTCTTGTACTTAAGTCGGCATTGTGCTTTTTGTATAAAATTCGAATACAATTTCTGGGTTTCATCGTCAATACGAAGGTCCAAGGGATACAGTAAACCTGAAGTGAAGCATCGGAATCTAAAACTGGTCTCACAGGAGAGGTTCAAATCATAGAGAGTTAGAGTGTCAGTCCTCTTGTACTTAAGTCGGCATTGTGCTTTTGTATTAAATTCGGACGCAATTTCTGTGTTTCATCGTCAATAAGGAGGTCCAAGGGATACAGTAAACCTGAAGGGAAGCATCGGAATCTAAAACTGGACTCACAGGAGAGGTTCAAACCGTAGAGAGTTAGAGTGTCAGTACTCTTGTATTTAAATCGGCATTGTGTCCTTTGTATTAAATTTGGATGCAATTTCTGTGATTCATCGTCAATGAGAAGGTCCAAGGAATAGAGTAAACCTGAAGTGAAGCATCGGAATCTAAAACTGAACTCACAGGAGAGGTTCAAATCATAGTGAGTTAGAGTGTCAGTTCTCTTGTACTTATGTCGGCATTGTGCCTTTTGTATTAAATTTGGATGCAATTTCTGTGTTTCATCGTCAATATGAAGGTATAAGGGATACAGTAAACCTGAAGTGAAGCATCGGATTATAAAACTGGACTCACAGGAGAGGTTCAAGTCATAGAGAGTTAGAGTGTCAGTCCTCTTGTACTTAAGTCGGCATTGTGCTTTTTGTATAAAATTCGGATACAATTTCTGGGTTTCATCGTCAATACGAAGGTCCAAGGGATACAGTAAACCTGAAGTGAAGCATCGGAATCTAAAACTGGTCTCACAGGAGAGGTTCAAATCATAGAAAGTTAGAGTGTCAGTCCTCTTGTACTTAAGTCGGCATTGTGCCTTTTATATTAAATTCGGACGCAATTTCTGTGTTTCATCGTCAATAAGGAGGTCCAAGGGATACAGTAAACCTGAATTGAAGCATCGGAATCTAAATCTGGACTCACAGGAGAGGTTCAAAACGTAGGGAGTTAGAGTGTCAGTACTGTTGTATTTAAATCGGCATTGTGTCCTTTGTATTAAATTTGGATGCAATTTCTGTGATTCATCGTCAATAAGAAGGTCAAAGGAATAGAGTAAACCTGAAGTGAAGCATCGGAATATAAAACTGAACTCACAAGAGAGGTTCAAATCATAGAGAGTTAGAGTGTCAGTCCTCTTGTACTTAAGTGGGTATTGTGCCTTTTGTATTGAATTCGGATGTAATTTCTGTGTTACATCATCTATAAGAAGGTCCATGGGATACAGTAATCCTAATGTGAAGCATCGGAATCTAAAACTGGACCCACAAAAGAGGTTCAAATCATAGAAATTTAGAGTGTCAGTTCTCTTGTACTTAAGTCGGCATTGTGCCTTTTGTATTAAAATCGGAGGTAATTTCTGTGTTTCACCGTCAATACGAAGGTCCAAGGGATACAGTAAACCTGAAGTGAAGCATCGGAATCTAAAACTGGACTCACAGGAGAGGTTCAAATCATCGAAAGTTTGAGTGTCAGTCCTCTTGTACTTAAGTCGGCATTGTGCCTTTTGTATTAAATTCGGATGCAATTTCTGTGTTTCATCGTCAATAAGAAGGTCCAAGGGATACAGTAAACCTGAAGTGAAGCATCGGAATCTAAAACTGGACTCACAGGAGAGGTTCAAATCATAGAGAGTTAGAGTGTCAGTCCTCTTGTACTTAAGCCGGCATTGTGCGTTTTGTATTAAATTCGGATGCAATTTCTGTGTTTCATCGACAATAAGAAGGTCCAAGGGATACAGTAAACCTGAAGTGAAGCTTCGGAATCTAAAACTGGACTCACAGGAGAGGTTCAAATCATAGAAAGTTAGAGTGTCAGTCCTCTTGTACTTAAGTCGGCATTGTGCCTTTTGTATTAAATTCGGATGCAATTTCTGTGTTTCATCGTCAATAAGAAGGTCCAAGGGATACAGTAAACCTGAAGTGAAGCATCGGAATCTTAAACTGGACTCACAGGAGAGGTTGAAATCATAGAAAGTTAGAGTGTCAGTCCTCTTGTACTTAAGCCGGTATTGTGCCTTTTGTATTAAATTTGGATGCAATTTCTGTGTTTCATCTTCAATAAGAAGGTCCTAGGGATACAGTAAACCTGAAGTGAAGCATCGGAATCTAAAACTGGACTCACAGGAGAGGTTCAAATCATAGAAAGTCAGAGTGTGACTCCTCTTGTACTTATGTCGGCATTGTGCCTTTTGTATTAAATTTGGATGCAATTTCTGTGTTTCATCGTCAATATGAAGGTATAAGGGATATAGTAAGCCTGAAGTGAAGCATCGGAATATAAAACTGGACTCACAGGAGAGGTTCAAGTCATAGAGAGTTAGAGTGTCAGTCCTCTTGTACTTAAGTCGGCATTGTGCTTTTTGTATAAAATTCGGATACAATTTCTGGGTTTCATCGTCAATACGAAGGTCCAAGGGATACAGTAAACCTGAAGTGAAGCATCGGAATCTAAAACTGGTCTCACAGGAGAGGTTCAAATCATAGAGGGTTAGAGTGTCAGTCCTCTTGTACTTAAGTCGGCATTGTGCCTTTTGTATTAAATATGGACGCAATTTCTGTGTTTCATCGTCAATAAGGAGGTCCAAGGGATACAGTAAACCTGAAGTGAAGCATCGGAATGTAAAACTGGACTCACAGGAGAGGTCCAAATCGTAGAGAGTTAGAGTGTCAGTACTGTTGTATTTAAATCGGCATTGTGTCTTTTGTATTAAATTTGGATGCAATTTCTGTGATTCATCGTCAATAAGAAGGTCCAAGGAATAGAGTAAACCTGAAGTGAAGCATCGGAATCTAAAACTGAACACACAGGAGAGGTTCAAATCATAGAGAGTTAGAGTGTCAGTCCTCTTGTACGTAAGTGGGTATTGTACCTTTTGTATTGAATTCGGATGTAATTTCTGTGTTACATCATCTATAAGAAGGTCCATGGGATACAGTAATCCTGATGTGAAGCATCGGAATCTAAAACTGGACTCACAAAAGAGGTTCAAATCATAGAAATTTGGAGTGTCAGTTCTCTTGTACTTAAGTCGGCATTGTGCCTTTTGTATTAAATTCGGAGGTAATTTCTGTGTTTCATCGTCAATACGAAGGTCCAAGGGATACAGTAAACCTGAAGTGAAGCATCGGAATCTAAAACTGGACTCACAGGAGAGGTTCAAATCATCGAAAGTTTGAGTGTCAGTCCTCTTGTACTTAAGTCGGCATTGTGCCTTTTGTATTAAATTCGGATGCAATTTCTGTGTTTCATCGTCAATAAGAAGGTCCATGGGATACAGTAAACCTGAAGTGAAGCATCGGAATCTAAAACTGGACTCACAGGAGAGGTTCAAATCATAGAGAGTTAGAGTGTCAGTCCTCTTGTACTTAAGCCGGCATTGTGCGTTTTGTATTAAATTCGGATGCAATTTCTGTGTTTCATCGTCAATAAGAAGGTCCAAGGGATACAGTAAACCTGAAGTGAAGCTTCGGAATCTAAAACTGGACTCACAGGAGAGGTTCAAATCATAGAAAGTTAGAGTGTCACTCCTCTTGTACTTAAGTCGGCATTGTGCATTTCTATTAAATTTGGATGCAATTTCTGTGTTTCATCGTCAATAAGAAGGTGCAGGGGATAGAGTAAACCTGAAGTGAAGCATCGGAATCTAAAACTGGACTCACAGGAGAGGTTCAAATCATAGATAGTTAGAGTGTGAGTCCTCTTGTACTTATGTCGGCATTGTGCCTTTAGTATTAAATTTGGATGCAATTTCTGTGTTTCATCGTTAATATGAAGGTATAAGGGATACAGTAAACCTGAAGTGAAGCATCGGAATCTAAAACTGGACTCACACTAGAGGTTCAAATCATAGAGAGTAAGAGTGTCAGTCCTCTCGTACTTAAGTCGGCATTGTGCTTTTTGTATGACATTCTGATGCAATTTCTGTGTTTCATCGTCAATAAGAAGGTCCAAGGGATACAGTAAACCTGAAGTGAAGCATCGGAATCTAAAACTGGTCTCACAGGAGAGGTTCAAATCATAGAGAGTTAGAGTGTCAGTCCTCTTGTACTTAAGTCGGCATAGTGCCTTTTGTATTTAATTCGGATGCAATTTCTGTGTTTCATTGTCAATAAGAAGGTCCAAGGGATACAGTAAATCTGAAGTGAAGCATCGGAATCTAAAACTGGACTCACAGGAGAGGTTCAAATCGTAGAGAGTTAGAGTGTCAGTACTCTTGTATTTAAATCGGCATTGTGTCCTTTGTATTAAATTTGGATGCAATTTCTGTGATTCATCGTCAATAAGAAGGTCCAAGGAATAGAGTAAACCTGAAGTGAAGCATCGGAATCTAAAACTGAACTCACAAGAGATGTTCAAATCATAGAGAGTTAGAGTGTCAGTCCTCTTGTACTTAAGTCGGTATTGTGCGTTTTGTATTGAATTCGGATGTAATTTCTGTGTTTCATCATCTATAAGAAGGTCCATGGGATACAGTAAACCTGATGTGAAGCATCGGAATCTAAAACTGGACTCACAAAAGAGGTCCAAATCATAGAAATTTAGAGTGTCAGTCCTCTTGTACTTAAGTCGGCATTGTTCCTTTTGTATTAAATTCGGAGGTAATTCCAGTGTTTCATCGTCAATTAGAAGGTCCACGGGATACAGTAAACCTGAAGTGAAGCATCGTAATCTAAAACTAGACTCACAGGAGAGGTTCAAATCATAGAGAGTTAGAGTGTCAGTCCTCTTGTACTTAAGTCGGCATTATTCCTTTTGTATTAAATTCGGAGGTAATATCTGTGTTTCATCGTCAATAAGAAGATCCAAGGGATTCAGTAAACCTGAAGTGAAGCATCGGAATCGAAATCTGGACTAACTGGAGAGGATCAAATCATAGAGAGTTAGAGTGTCAGTCCTCTTGTACTTAAGTCGGCTTTGTAACTTTTGTATTAAATTTGGATGCAATTTCTGTGTTTCATCTTCAATAAGAAGGTCCAAGGGATACAGTAAACCCGAAGTGAAGCATCGGAATCTAAAACAGGACTCACAGGAGAGGTTCAAATCATTGAAAATTTGATTGTCAGTCCTCTTGTACTTCAGTCGGCATTGTGCCTTTTGTATTAAATTTGGATGCAATTTCTGTGTTTCATCGTCAAAAAGAAGGTCTAAGTGATACAGTAAACCTGAAGTGAAGCATCGGAATCTAAAAGTGGACTCACAGGAGAGGTTCAAATCATAGAGAGTTGGAGTGTCAGTCTCTTGCACTTAAGTCGGTATTGTGCCTTTTGTATTAAATTCGGATGCAATTTCTGTGTTTCATCGTCAATAAGAAGGTCCAAGGGATGCAGTAAACCTGAAGTGTGGCTTCGGAATCTAAAACTGGACTCACAGGAGAGTTTCAAATCATAGAGAGTTAGAATGTCAGTCCTCTTGTACTTAAGTCGGTGTTGTGCCTTTTGTATTGAATTCGGATGTAATTTCTGTGTTGCATCATCAATGAGAAGGTCCAAGGGATACAGTAAACCTGATGTGAAGCATCGGAATCTGAATCTGAACTCACAGGAGAGGTTCAAATCATAGAAAGTTAGGGTGTCAGTCCTCTTGTACTTAAGTCGGCATTGTGCTTTTTGTATTAAATTCGGATGCAATTTCTGTGTTTCATCGTATATAAGAAGGTCCAAGGGATGCAGTAAACCTGAAGTGATGCATCGGAATCTAAAACTGGACTCACAGGAGAGGTTCAAATCATAGAAATTTAGAGTGTCAGTCCTCTGGTACTGAAGTCTGCATTGTGCCTTTTGTATTAAAATTGGATGCAATTTCTGTGTTTCATCGTCAATATGAAGGTCCAAGGGATACAGTAAACCTGAAGTGAAGCATCGGAATCTAAAAATGGACTCACAGGAGAGGTTCAAATCGCAGAGGGTTAGAATGTCAGTCCTCTTGTACTTAAGTCGGCATTGTGCTTTTTGTATTAAATTCGGATGCAATTTCTGTGTCTCATCGTCAATAAGAAGGTCCAAGGGATGCAGTAAACCTGAAGTGAAGCATCGGAATCTAAAACTGGACTCACAGGAGAGGTTCAAATCATAGAGAGTTAGAGTGTCAGTCCACTTGTACTTAAGTCGGCATTGTGCTTTTTGTATTAAATTTGGATGCAATTTCTGTGTTTCATCGTCAATATGAAGGTGTAAGGGATACAGTAAACCTGAAGTGAAGCATCGGAATCTAAAACTGGACTCACAGGAGAGGTTCAAATCATAGAGAGTTAGAGTGTCAGTCCTCTCGTACTTAAGTCGGCATTGTGCTTTTTGTATAAAATTCGGATGCAGTTTCTGTGTTTCATCGTCAATAAGAAGGTCCAAGGGATACAGTAAACCTGAAGTGAAGCATCGGAATCTAAAACTGGTCTCACAGGAGAGGTTCAAATCATAGAGAGTTAGAGTGTCAGTCCTCTTGTACTTAAGTCGGCATTGTGCCTCTTGTATTAAATTCGGATGCAATTTCTGTGTTTCATCGTCAATAAGAAGGTCCAAGGGATTCAGTAAACCTGAAGTGAAGCATCGGAATCTAAAACTGGACTCACAGGAGAGGTTCAAATCGTAGAGAGTTAGAGTGTCAGTACTCATGTATTTAAATCGGCATTGTGTCTCTTGTATTAAATTTGGATGCAATTTCTGTGATTCGTCGTCAATAAGAAGGTCCAAGGAATAGAGTAAACCTGAAGTGAAGCATCGGAATCTAAAACTGAACTCACAGGAGAGGTTCAAATCATAGAGAGTTAGAGTGTCAGTCCTCTTGTACTTAAGTCGATATTGTGCCTTTTGTATTGAATTCGGATGTAATTTCTGTGTTTCATCATCTATAAGAAGGTCCATGGGATACAGTAAACCTGATGCGAAGCATCGGAATCTAAAATTGGACTCAAAAAATAAGTTCAAATCATAGAAATTTAGAGTGTCAGTCCTCTTGTACTTAAGTCGGCATTGTGCTTTTTGTATTAAATTTGGATGCAATTTCTCTGTTTCGTCGTCAATAAGAAGGTCTAAGGGATACAGTAAACGTGAAGTGAAGCATCGGAATCTAAAACTGGACTCACAGGAGAGGTTCAATTCATTGAAAATTAGAGTGTCAGTCCTCTTGTACTTCAGTCGGCATTGTGCCTTTTGTATTAAATTTGGATGCAATTTCTGTGTTTCATCGTCAAAAAGAAGGTCTAAGGGATACAGTAAACCTGAAGTGAAGCATCGGAAACTAAAAGTGGACTCCCAGGAGAGGTTCAAATCATAGAGAGTTAGAGTGTCAGTCACTTGCACTTAAGTCGGTATTGTGCTTTTGTATTAAATTCGGATGCAATTTCTGTGTTTCATCGTCAATAAGAAGGTCCAAGGGATACAGTAAACCTGATGTGAAGCATCGGAATCTAAAACTGGACTCACAAAAGAGGTCCAAATCATAGAAATTTAGAGTGTCAGTCCTCTTGTACTTAAGTCGGCATTGTTCCTTTTGCATTAAATTCGGAGGTAATTCCAGTGTTTCATCGTCAATTAGAAGGTCCACGGGATACAGTAAACCTGAAGTGAAGCATCGTAATCTAAAACTAGACTCACAGGAGAGGTTCAAATCATAGAGAGTTAGAGTGTCAGTCCTCTTGTACTTAAGTCGGCATTATTCCTTTTGTATTAAATTCGGAGGTAATATCTGTGTTTCATCGTCAATAAGAAGGTCCAAGGGATTCAGTAAACCTGAAGTGAAGCATCGGAATCGAAATCTGGACTAACTGGAGAGGATCAAATCATAGAGAGTTAGAGTGTCAGTCCTCTTGTACTTAAGTCGGCTTTGTAACTTTTGTATTAAATTTGGATGCAATTTCTGTGTTTCATCTTCAATAAGAAGGTCCAAGGGATACAGTAAACCCGAAGTGGAGCATCGGAATCTAAAACAGGACTCACAGGAGAGGTTCAAATCATTGAAAATTTGAGTGTCAGTCCTCTTGTACTTCAGTCGGCATTGTGCCTTTTGTATTAAATTTGGATGCAATTTCTGTGTTTCATCGTCAAAAAGAAGGTCTAAGTGATACAGTAAACCTGAAGTGAAGCATCGGAATCTAAAAGTGGACTCACAGGAGAGGTTCAAATCATAGAGAGTTGGAGTGTCAGTCTCTTGCACTTAAGTCGGTATTGTGCCTTTTGTATTAAATTCGGATGCAATTTCTGTGTTTCATCGTATATAAGAAGGTCCAAGGGATACAGTAAACCTGAAGTGATGCATCGGAATCTAAAACTGGACTCACAGGAGAGGTTCAAATCATAGAAATTTAGAGTGTCAGTCCTCTGGTACTGAAGTCTGCATTGTGCCTTTTGTATTAAAATTGGATGCAATTTCTGTGTTTCATCGTCAATATGAAGGTCCAAGGGATACAGTAAACCTGAAGTGAAGCATCGGAATCTAAAAATGGACTCACAGGAGAGGTTCAAATCGCAGAGGGTTAGAATGTCAGTCCTCTTGTACTTAAGTCGGCATTGTGCTTTTTGTATTAAATTCGGATGCAATTTCTGTGTCTCATCGTCAATAAGAAGGTCCAAGGGATACAGTAAACCTGAAGTGAAGCATCGGAATCTAAAACTGGACTCACAGGAGAGGTTCAAATCATAGAGAGTTAGAGTGTCAGTCCACTTGTACTTAAGTCGGCATTGTGCTTTTTGTATTAAATTTGGATGCAATTTCTGTGTTTCATCGTCAATATGAAGGTGTAAGGGATACAGTAAACCTGAAGTGAAGCATCGGAATCTAAAACTGGACTCACAGGAGAGGTTCAAATCATAGAGAGTTAGAGTGTCAGTCCTCTCGTACTTAAGTCGGCATTGTGCTTTTTGTATAAAATTCGGATGCAGTTTCTGTGTTTCATCGTCAATAAGAAGGTCCAAGGGATACAGTAAACCTGAATTGAAGCATCGGAATCTAAAACTGGTCTCACAGGAGAGGTTCAAATCATAGAGAGTTAGAGTGTCAGTCCTCTTGTACTTAAGTCGGCATTGTGCCTCTTGTATTAAATTCGGATGCAATTTCTGTGTTTCATCGTCAATAAGAAGGTCCAAGGGATACAGTAAACCTGAAGTGAAGCATCGGAATCTAAAACTGGACTCACAGGAGAGGTTCAAATCGTAGAGAGTTAGAGTGTCAGTACTCATGTATTTAAATCGGCATTGTGTCTCTTGTATTAAATTTGGATGCAATTTCTGTGATTCGTCGTCAATAAGAAGGTCCATGGAATAGAGTAAACCTGAAGTGAAGCATCGGAATCTAAAACTGAACTCACAGGAGAGGTTCAAATCATAGAGAGTTAGAGTGTCAGTCCTCTTGTACTTAAGTCGATATTGTGCCTTTTGTATTGAATTCGGATGTAATTTCTGTGTTTCATCATCTATAAGAAGGTCCATGGGATACAGTAAACCTGATGCGAAGCATCGGAATCTAAAATTGGACTCAAAAAAGAAGTTCAAATCATAGAAATTTAGAGTGTCAGTCCTCTTGTACTTAAGTCGGCATTGTGCTTTTTGTATTAAATTTGGATGCAATTTCTCTGTTTCGCCGTCAATAAGAAGGTCTAAGGGATACAGTAAACGTGAAGTGAAGCATCGGAATCTAAAACTGGACTCACAGGAGAGGTTCAATTCATTGAAAATTAGAGTGTCAGTCCTCTTGTACTTCAGTCGGCATTGTGCCTTTTGTATTAAATTTGGATGCAATTTCTGTGTTTCATCGTCAAAAAGAAGGTCTAAGGGATACAGTAAACCTGAAGTGAAGCATCGGAAACTAAAAGTGGACTCCCAGGAGAGGTTCAAATCATAGAGAGTTAGAGTGTCAGTCACTTGCACTTAAGTCGGTATTGTGCTTTTGTATTAAATTCGGATGCAATTTCTGTGTTTCATCGTCAATAAGAAGGTCCAAGGGATACAGTAAACCTGAAGTGAAGCATCGGAATCTAAAACAGGACTCACAGGAGAGGTTCAAATCATAGAAAATTTGAGTGTCAGTCCTCTTGTACTTCAGTCGGCATTGTGCCTTTTGTATTAAATTTGGATGCAATTTCTGTGTTTCATCGTCAAAAAGAAGGTCTAAGTGATACAGTAAACCTCAAGTGAAGCATCGGAATCTAAAACTGGACTGACAGGAGAGGTTCAAATCATAGAGAGTTAGAGTGTCAGTCCTCTTGTACTTAAGTCAGCATTGTGACCTTTTGTATTAAATTTGGATGCAATTTCTGTGTTTCATCTTCAATAAGAAGGTCCTAGGGATACAGTAAACCTGAAGTGAAGCATCGGAATCTAAAACTAGACTCACAGGAGAGGTACAAATCATAGAGAGTTAGAGTGTCAGTCCTCTTGTACTTAAGTCGGCATTGTGCTTTTTGTATAAAATTCAGATACAATTTCTGGGTTTCATCGTCAATACGAAGGTCCAAGGGATACAGTAAACCTGAAGTGAAGCATCGGAATCTAAAACTGGTCTCACAGGAGAGGTTCAAATCATTGAGAGTTAGAGTGTCAGTCCTCTTGTACTTAAGTCGGCATTGTGCCTTTTGTATTAACTTCGGACGCAATTTCTGTGTTTCATCGTCAATTAGGAGGTCCAAGGGATACAGTAAACCTGAAGTGAAGCATCGGAATCTAAAACTGGACTCACAGGAGAGGTTCAAATCGTAGAGAGTTAGAGTGTCAGTACTGTTGTATTTAAATCGGCATTGTGTCTTTTGTATTAAATTTGGATGCAATTTCTGTGATTCATCGTCAATAAGAAGGTCCAAGGAAAAGAGTAAACATGAAGTGAAGCATCGGAATCTAAAACTGAACTCACAGGAGAGGTTCAAATCATAGAGAGTTAGAGTGTCAGTCGTCTTGTACTTAAGTGGGTATTGTGCCTTTTGTATTGAATTCGGATGTAATTTCTGTGTTACATCATCTATAAGTAGGTCCATGGGATACAGTAATCCTGATGTGAAGCATCGGAATCTAAAACTGGACTCACAAAAGAGGTTCAAATCATAGAAATTTAGAGTGTTAGTTCTCTTGTACTTAAGTCGGCATTGTGCCTTTTGTATTAAATTCGGAGGTAATTTCTGTGTTTCATCGTCAATACGAAGGTCCAAGGGATACAGTAAACCTGAAGTGAAGCATCAGATTCTAAAACTGGACTCACAAGAGAGGTTCAAATCATAGAAATTTAGAGTGTCAGTCCTCTTGTACTTAAGTCGGCATTGTGCCTTTTGTATTAAATTCGGAGGTAATTTCTGTGCTTCATCGTCAATAAGAAGGTCCAAGGGATACAGTAAACCTGAAGTGAAGGATCGTAATCAAAAACTGGACTCACAGGAGAGGTTAAAATCACAGAAAGTTAGAGTGTCAGTCCTCTTGTACTTATGTCGGCATTGTGGCTTTTGTATTAAATTCGGAGGTAATTTCTGTGTTTCATCGTCAATAAGAAGGTCCAAGGGATGCAGTAAGCCTGAAGTGTGGCTTCGGAATCTAAAACTGGACTCACAGGAGAGTTTCAAATCATAGAGAGTTAGAATGTCAGTCCTCTTGTACTTAAGTCGGTGTTGTGCCTTTTGTATTGAATTCGGATGTACTTTCTGTGTTGCATCATTAATGAGAAGGTCCAAGGGATACAGTAAACCTGATGTGAAGCATCGGGATCTGAATCTGAACTCACAGGAGGGGTGCAAATCATAGAAAGTTAGGGTGTCAGTCCTCTTGTACTTAAGTCGGCATTGTGCTTTTTGTATTAAATTCGGATGCAATTTCTGTGTCTCATCGTCAATAAGAAGGTCCAAGGGATACAGTAAACCTGAAGTGAAGCATCGGAATCTAAAACTGGACTCACAAGAGAGGTTCAAATCATAGAGAGTTAGAGTGTCAGTCCACTTGTACTTAAGTCGGCATTGTGCTTTTTGTATTAAATTTGGATGCAATTTCTGTGTTTCATCGTCAATATGAAGGTGTAAGGGATACAGTAAACCTGAAGTGAAGCATCGGAATCTAAAACTGGACTCACAGGAGAGGTTCAAATCATAGAGAGTTAGAGTGTCAGTCCTCACGTACTTAAGTCGGCATTGTGCTTTTTGTATAAAATTCGGATGCAGTTTCTGTGTTTCTTCGTCAATAAGAAGGTCCAAGGGATACAGTAAACCTGAAGTGAAGCATCGGAATCTAAAACTGGTTTCACAGAAGAGGTTCAAATCATAGAGAGTTAGAGTGTCAGTCCTCTTGTACTTAAGTCGGCATTGTGTCTTTTGTATTAAATTCGGATGCAATTTCTGTGTTTCATCGTCAATAAGAAGGTCCAAGGGATACAGTAAACCTGAAGTGAAGCATCGGAATCTAAAACTGGACTCACAAGAGAGGTTCAAATCGTAGAGAGTTAGAGTGTCAGTACTCATGTATTTAAATCGGCATTGTGTATCTTGTATTAAATTTGGATGCAATTTCTGTGATTCATCGTCAATAAGAAGGTCCAAGGAATAGAGTAAACCTGAAGTGAAGCATCGGAATCTAAAACTGAACTCACAGGAGAGGTTCAAATCATAGAGAGTTAGAGTGTCAGTCCTCTTGTACTTAAGTCGATATTGAGCCTTTTGTATTGAATTCGGAAGTAATTTCTGTGTTTCATCATCTATAAGAAGGTCCATGGGATACAGTAAACCTGATGTGAAGCATCGGAATCTAAAATTGGACTCAAAAAAGAAGTTCAAATCATAGAAATTTAGAGTGTCAGTCCTCTTGTACTTATGTCTGCATTGTGCTTTTTGTATTAAATTTGGATGCAATTTCTGTGTTTCGTCGTCAATAAGAAGCTCTAAGGGATACAGTAAACGTGAAGTGAAGCATCGGAATCTAAAACTGGACTCACAGGAGAGGTTCAAATCATTGAAAATTAGAGTGTCAGTCCTCTTGTACTTCAGTCGGCATTGTGCCTTTTGTATTAAATTTGGATGCAATTTCTGTGTTTCATCGTCAAATAGAAGGCCTAAGGGATACAATAAACCTGAAGTGAAGCATCGGAAACTAAAAGTGGACTCACAGGAGAGGTTCAAATCATAGAGAGTTAGAGTGTCAGTCACTTGCACTTAAGTCGGTATTGTGCTTTTGTATTAAATTCGGATGCAATTTCTGTGTTTCATCGTCAATAAGAAGGTCCAAGGGATACAGTAAAGCATAAGTTGAGCATCGGAATCTAAAACTGGACTCAGAGGAGAGGTTCAAATCATTTAGAGTTAGAGTGTCAGTCCTCTTGTACTTAAGTCGGCATTGTGCCTTTTGTATTAAATTTGGATGCAATTTCTGTGTTTCATCTTCAATAAGAAGGTCCAAGGGATACAGTAAACCTGAAGTGAAGCATCGGAATCTAAAACTGGACTCACAGGAGAGGTTCAAATCATAGAGAGTTAGAGTGTCAGTCCTCTCCTACTTAAGTCTGCATTGTGCTTTTTGTATAAAATTCGGATGCAATTTCTGTGTTTCATCGTCAATAAGAAGGTCCAAGGGATACAGTAAACCTGAAGTGAAGCATCGGAATCTAAAACTGGTCTCGCAGAAGAGGTTCAAATCATAGAGAGTTAGAGTGTCAGTCCTCTTGTACTTAAGTCGGCATTGTGCCTTTTGTATTAAATTCGGATGCAATTTCTGTGTTTCATCGTCAATAAGAAGGTCCAAGGGATACAGTAAACCTGAAGTGATGCATCGGAATCTAAAACTGGACTCACAGGAGAGGTTAAATCGTAGAGAGTTAGAGTGTCAGTACTCTTGTATTTAAATCGGCATTATGTCTTTTGTATTAAATTTGGATGTAATTTCTGCGATCCATCGTCAATAAGAAGGTTCCAGGAATTGAGTAAACCTGAAGTGAAGCATCGGAATCTAAAACTGAACTCACAGGAGAGGTTCGAATCATAGAGAGTTAGACTGTCAGTCCTCTTGTACTTGAGTCGGTGTTGTGCCTTTTGTATTGAATTCGGATGTATTTTCTGTGTTTCATAATCAATGAGAAGGTCCTTGGGATACAGTAAACCTGATGTGAAGCATCGGAATCTAAAACTGGACTCAGAAAAGAGGTTCAAATCATATAAATTTAGAGTGTCAGTCCTCTTGTAGTTAAGTCGGCATTGTGCCTTTTGTATTAAATTCGGAGGTAATTTCTGTGCTTCATCGTCAATAAGAAGGTCCAAGGGATACAGTAAACCTGAAGTGAAGCATCGTAATCAAAAACTGGACTCACAGGAGAGGTTAAAATCACAGAAAGTTAGAGTGTCAGTCCTCTTGTACTTATGTCGGCATTGTGGCTTTTGTATTAAATTCGGAGGTAATTTCTGTGTTTCATCGTCAATAAGAAGGTCCAAGGGATACAGTAAACCTGAAGTGATGCATCGGAATCTAAAACTGGACTCACAGGAGAGGTTCAAATCGTAGAGAGTTAGAGTGTCAGTACTCTTGTATTTAAATCGGCATTATGTCTTTTGTATTAAATTTGGATGTAATTTCTGCGATCCATCGTCAATAAGAAGGTTCCAGGAATTGAGTAAACCTGAAGTGAAGCATCGGAATCTAAAACTGAACTCACAGGAGAGGTTCGAATCATAGAGAGTTAGACTGTCAGTCCTCTTGTACTTGAGTCGGTGTTGTGCCTTTTGTATTGAATTCGGATGTATTTTCTGTGTTTCATAATCAATGAGAAGGTCCTTGGGATACAGTAAACCTGATGTGAAGCATCGGAATCTAAAACTGGACTCAGAAAAGAGGTTCAAATCATAGAAATTTAGAGTGTTAGTTCTCTTGTACTTAAGTCGGCATTGTGCCTTTTGTATTAAATTCGGAGGTAATTTCTGTGTTTCATCGTCAATACGAAGGTCCAAGGGATACAGTAAACCTGAAGTGAAGCATCAGATTCTAAAACTGGACTCACAAGAGAGGTTCAAATCATAGAAATTTAGAGTGTCAGTCCTCTTGTACTTAAGTCGGCATTGTGCCTTTTGTATTAAATTCGGAGGTAATTTCTGTGCTTCATCGTCAATAAGAAGGTCCAAGGGATACAGTAAACCTGAAGTGAAGCATCGTAATCAAAAACTGGACTCACAGGAGAGGTTAAAATCACAGAAAGTTAGAGTGTCAGTCCTCTTGTACTTATGTCGGCATTGTGGCTTTTGTATTAAATTCGGAGGTAATTTCTGTGTTTCATCGTCAATAAGAAGGTCCAAGGGATGCAGTAAGCCTGAAGTGTGGCTTCGGAATCTAAAACTGGACTCACAGGAGAGTTTCAAATCATAGAGAGTTAGAATGTCAGTCCTCTTGTACTTAAGTCGGTGTTGTGCCTTTTGTATTGAATTCGGATGTACTTTCTGTGTTGCATCATCAATGAGAAGGTCCAAGGGATACAGTAAACCTGATGTGAAGCATCGGAATCTGAATCTGAACTCACAGGAGGGGTGCAAATCATAGAAAGTTAGGGTGTCAGTCCTCTTGTACTTAAGTCGGCATTGTGCTTTTTGTATTAAATTCGGATGCAATTTCTGTGTCTCATCGTCAATAAGAAGGTCCAAGGGATACAGTAAACCTGAAGTGAAGCATCGGAATCTAAAACTGGACTCACAGGAGAGGTTCAAATCATAGAGAGTTAGAGTGTCAGTCCACTTGTACTTAAGTCGGCATTGTGCTTTTTGTATTAAATTTGGATGCAATTTCTGTGTTTCATCGTCAATATGAAGGTGTAAGGGATACAGTAAACCTGAAGTGAAGCATCGGAATCTAAAACTGGACTCACAGGAGAGGTTCAAATCATAGAGAGTTAGAGTGTCAGTCCTCACGTACTTAAGTCGGCATTGTGCTTTTTGTATAAAATTCGGATGCAGTTTCTGTGTTTCTTCGTCAATAAGAAGGTCCAAGGGATACAGTAAACCTGAAGTGAAGCATCGGAATCTAAAACTGGTTTCACAGAAGAGGTTCAAATCATAGAGAGTTAGAGTGTCAGTCCTCTTGTACTTAAGTCGGCATTGTGTCTTTTGTACTAAATTCGGATGCAATTTCTGTGTTTCATCGTCAATAAGAAGGTCCAAGGGATACAGTAAACCTGAAGTGAAGCATCGGAATCTAAAACTGGACTCACAAGAGAGGTTCAAATCGTAGAGAGTTAGAGTGTCAGTACTCATGTATTTAAATCGGCATTGTGTATCTTGTATTAAATTTGGATGCAATTTCTGTGATTCATCGTCAATAAGAAGGTCCAAGGAATAGAGTAAACCTGAAGTGAAGCATCGGAATCTAAAACTGAACTCACAGGAGAGGTTCAAATCATAGAGAGTTAGAGTGTCAGTCCTCTTGTACTTAAGTCGATATTGAGCCTTTTGTATTGAATTCGGATGTAATTTCTGTGTTTCATCATCTATAAGAAGGTCCATGGGATACAGTAAACCTGATGTGAAGCATCGGAATCTAAAATTGGACTCAAAAAAGAAGTTCAAATCATAGAAATTTAGAGTGTCAGTCCTCTTGTACTTATGTCTGCATTGTGCTTTTTGTATTAAATTTGGATGCAATTTCTGTGTTTCGTCGTCAATAAGAAGCTCTAAGGGATACAGTAAACGTGAAGTGAAGCATCGGAATCTAAAACTGGACTCACAGGAGAGGTTCAAATCATTGAAAATTAGAGTGTCAGTCCTCTTGTACTGCAGTCGGCATTGTGCCTTTTGTATTAAATTTGGATGCAATTTCTGTGTTTCATCGTCAAATAGAAGGCCTAAGGGATACAATAAACCTGAAGTGAAGCATCGGAAACTAAAAGTGGACTCACAGGAGAGGTTCAAATCATAGAGAGTTAGAGTGTCAGTCACTTGCACTTAAGTCGGTATTGTGCTTTTGTATTAAATTCGGATGCAATTTCTGTGTTTCATCGTCAATAAGAAGGTCCAAGGGATACAGTAAAGCATAAGTGAAGCATCGGAATCTAAAACTGGACTCAGAGGAGAGGTTCAAATCATTTAGAGTTAGAGTGTCAGTCCTCTTGTACTTAAGTCGGCATTGTGCCTTTTGTATTAAATTTGGATGCAATTTCTGTGTTTCATCTTCAATAAGAAGGTCCAAGGGATACAGTAAACCTGAAGTGAAGCATCGGAATCTAAAACTGGACTCACAGGAGAGGTTCAAATCATAGAGAGTTAGAGTGTCAGTCCTCTCCTACTTAAGTCTGCATTGTGCTTTTTGTATAAAATTCGGATGCAATTTCTGTGTTTCATCGTCAATAAGAAGGTCCAAGGGATACAGTAAACCTGAAGTGAAGCATCGGAATCTAAAACTGGTCTCACAGAAGAGGTTCAAATCATAGAGAGTTAGAGTGTCAGTCCTCTTGTACTTAAGTCGGCATTGTGCCTTTTGTATTAAATTCGGATGCAATTTCTGTGTTTCATCGTCAATAAGAAGGTCCAAGGGATACAGTAAACCTGAAGTGATGCATCGGAATCTAAAACTGGACTCACAGGAGAGGTTCAAATCGTAGAGAGTTAGAGTGTCAGTACTCTTGTATTTAAATCGGCATTATGTCTTTTGTATTAAATTTGGATGTAATTTCTGCGATCCATCGTCAATAAGAAGGTTCCAGGAATTGAGTAAACCTGAAGTGAAGCATCGGAATCTAAAACTGAACTCACAGGAGAGGTTCGAATCATAGAGAGTTAGACTGTCAGTCCTCTTGTACTTGAGTCGGTGTTGTGCCTTTTGTATTGAATTCGGATGTATTTTCTGTGTTTCATAATCATTGAGAAGGTCCTTGGGATACAGTAAACCTGATGTGAAGCATCGGAATCTAAAACTGGACTCAGAAAAGAGGTTCAAATCATATAAATTTAGAGTGTCAGTCCTCTTGTAGTTAAGTCGGCATTGTGCCTTTTGTATTAAATTCGGAGGTAATTTCTGTGTTTCATCGTCAATAAGAAGGTTCAAAGGATACAGTAAACCTGAAGTGAAGCATCGTAATCTAAAACTGGACTCACAGGAGAGGTTAAAATCATAGAAAGTTAGAGTGTCAGTCCTCTTGTACTTATGTCGGCATTGTGACTTTTGTATTAAATTCGGAAGTAATTTCTGTGTTTCATCGTCAATAAGAAGGTCCAAGGGATACAGTAAACCTGAAGTGAGGCTTCGGAATCTAAAACTGGACTCACAGGAGAGGTTCAAATCATAGAGAGTTAGACTGTCAGTCCTCTTGTACTTAAGTCGGTGTTGTGCCTTTTGTATGGAATTCGGATGTATTTTCTGTGTTTCATCATCAATGAGAAGGTCCTAGGGAAACAGTAAACCTGATGTGAAGCATCGGAATCTGAAACTGAACTCACAGGAGAGGTTCAAATCATAGAAATTTAGTGTGTCAGTCCTCTTGTACTTAAGTCGGCATTGTGCTTTTTGTATTAAATTCGGATGCAATTTCTGTGTTTCGTCGTCCATAAGAAGGTCCTAGGGATATAGTGAACCTAAAGTGAAGCATCGGAATCTAAAACTGGACTCACAGGAGAGGTTCAAATCACAGAGAGTTAGAGTGTCAGTCCTCTTGTACTTAAGTCGGCATTATTCCCTTTGTATTAAATTTGGATGCAATTTCTGTGTTTCATCTTCAATAAGAAGGTCCAAGGGATACAGTAAACCTGAAGTGAAGCATCGGAATCTAAAACTGGTTTCACAGGAGAGGTTCAAATCATAGGGTCTTAGAGTGTCAGTCCTCTTGTACTTAAGTCGGCATTGTGCCTTTTGTATTAAATTCGGATGTAATTTCTGCGTTTCATCGTCAATAAGAAGGTCCAAGGGATACAGTAAACCTGAAGTGAGGCATCGGAATCTAAAACTGGACTCACAGGAGAGGTTCGAATCATAGAGAATCACAGTGTCAGTCCTCTTGTACATAAGTCGGTATTGTGCCTTTTTTATTGAATTCGGGTGTAATTTCTGTGTTTCATCATCAATGAGAAGGTCCAAGGGATACAGTAAACCTGATGTGAAGCATCGGAATCTAAAACTGGACTCACAGGAGAGGTTCAAATCATAGAATGTTAGAGTATCAGTCCTCTTGTACTTAAGTCGGCATTGGGCCTTTTGTATAAAATTCGGATGCAATTTCTTTGTTTCATCGTCAATAAGAAGGTCTGAGGGATAAAGTAAACCTGAAGTGAAGCATCGGAATCTAAAACTGGACCCATAGGAGAGGTTCAAATCATAGAGAGTAAGAGTGCCAGTCCTCTTGTACTTAAGTCGGCATTGTGCCTGTTGTATTAATTTCGGATGCAATTTCTGTGTTTCATCGTCAATAAGAAGGTCCAAGGGATACAGGAAACCTGAAGTGAAGCATCGGAATCTAAAACTGGACTCACAGGAGAGGTTCATATCATAGAGAGTTAGAGTGTCAGCCCTCTTGTACTTAAGTCCGCATTGTGGCTGTTCTATTAAATTCGGATGCAATTTCTGTGTTTCATCGTCAATAGGAAGGTCGAAGGGGTAAAGTAAACCTGAAGTGAAGCATCGGAATCTAAAACTGAACTCACAGGAGAGGTTCAAATCATAGAGAGTTAGAGTGTCAGTCCTCTTGTACTTAAGTCGGTATTGTGCCTTTTGTATTGAATTCGGATGTAATTTCCGTGTTTCATCATCTATAAGAAGGTCCATGGGATACAGTAAAACTGATGTGAAGCATCGGAATCTAAAACTGGACTCACAAAAGAGGTTCAAATCATAGATATTTAGAGTGTCAGTCCTCTTGTACTTAAGTCGGCATTGTGCCTTTTGTATTAAATTCGGAGGTAATTTCTGTGTTTCATCGTCAATAAGAAGGTCCAAGGGATACAGTAAACCTGAAGTGAGGCTTCGGAATCTAAAACTGGACTCACAGGATAGGTTCAAATCATAGAGAGTTAGACTGTCAGTCCTCTTGTACTTAAGTCGGTGTTGCGCCTTTTGTATTGAATTCGGATGTATTTTCTGTGTTTCATCATCAATGAGAAGGTCCAAGGGAAACAGTAAACCTGATGTGAAGCTTCGGAATCTGAAACTGGACTCACAGGAGAGGTTCAAATCATTGAAAGTTTCAGTGTCAGTCCTCTTGTACTGAAGTCTGCATTGTGCCTTTTGTATTAAAATTGGATGCAATTTCTGTGTTTCATCGTCAATATGAAGGTCCAAGGGATACAGTAAACCTGAAGTGAGCATCGGAATCTAAAGCTGGACTCACAGGAGAGATTGATATCATACAGAGTTAGAGTGTCAGTCCTCTTGTACTTAAGTCGGCATTGTGCTTTTTGTATAAAATTCGGATGCAATTTCTGTGTTTCATCGTCAATAAGAAGGTCCAAGGGATACAGTAAACCTGAAGTGAAGCAACGGAATCTAAAACTGGACTCACAGGAGAGGTTCAAATCATCGAGAGTTAGAGTGTCAGTCCTCTTGCACTTAAGTCGGCATTGTGCCTTATGTATTAAATTCGGAGGCAATTTCTGTGTTCCATCGTCAATAAGATGGTCCAAGGGATACAGTAAACCTGAAGTGAAGCATCGGAATTGAAATCTGGACTAACTGGAGAGGAACAAATCATAGAGAGTTAGAGTGCCAGTCCTCTTGTACTTAAGTCGGCTTTGTAACTTTTGTATTAAATTTGGATGCAATTTCTGTGTTTCATCTTCAATAAGAAGGTCCAAGGGATACAGTAAACCTGAAGTGAAGCATCGGAATCTAAAACTGGACTCTCAGGAGAGGTTCAAATCATAGAAAGATAAAGTGTTAGTCCTCTTGTACTTCAGTCGGCATTGTGCCTTTTGTATTAAATTTGGATGCAATTTTTGTGTTTCATCTTCAATAAGAAGGTCCAAGGGATACAGTAAACCTGAAGTGAAGCATCGGAATCTAAAAGTGGACTCACAGGAGAGGTTCAAATCATAGAGAGTTAGAGTGTCAGTCTCTTGCACTTAAGTCGGTATTGTGCCTTTTGTATTAAATTCGGATGCAATTTCTGTGTTTCATCGTCAATAAGAAGGTCCAAGGGATACTGTAAACCTGAAGTGAGGCATCGGTATCTAAAACTGGACTCACAGGAGGGGTTCAACTCATAGAGAGTTAGAGTGTCAGTCCTCTTGTACTTAAGTCGGCATTGGGCCTTTTGTATAAAATTCGGATGCAATTTCTGTGTCTCATCGTCAATAAGAAGGTCTAAGGGATAAAGTAAACCTGAAGTGAAGCATCGGAATCTAAAACTGGACCCATAGGAGAGGTTCAAATCATTGAGAGTAAGAGTGCCAGTCCTCTTGTACTTAAGTCGGCATTGTGCCTGTTGTATTAATTTTGGATGCAATTTCTGTGTTTCATCGTCAATAAGAAGGTCCAAATGATACAGGAAACCTGAAGTGAAGCATCGGAATCTAAAACTGGACTCACAGGAGAGGTTCAAATCATAGAGAGTTAAAGTGTCAGCCCTCTTGTACTTAAGTCCGCATTGTGGCTGTTGTATTAAATTCGGATGCAATTTCTGTGTTTCATCGTCAATAGGAAGGTCGAAGGGGTAAAGTAAACCTGAAGTGAAGCATCGGAATCTAAAACTGAACTCACAGGAGAGGTTCAAATAATAGAGAGTTAGAGTGTCAGTCCTTTTGTACTTAAGTCGGTATTGTGCCTTTTGTATTGAATTCGGATGTAATTTCTGTGTTCCATCATCTATAAGAAGGTCCATGGGATACAGTAAACCTGATGTGAGCATCGGAATCTAAAACTGGACTCACAAAAGAGGTTCAAATCATAGAAATATAGAGTGTCAGTCCTCTTGTACTTAAGTCGGCATTGTGCCTTTTGTATTAAATTCGGAGGTAATTTCTGTGTTTCATCATCAATAAGATGGTCCAAGGGATACAGTAAACCTGAAGTGAAGCATCGTAATCTAAAACTGGACTCACAGGAGAGGTTAAAATCATAGAAAGTTAGAGTGTCAGTCCTCTTGTACTTATGTCGGCATTGTGCCTTTTGTATTAAATTCGGAGGTAATTTCTGTGTTTCATCGTCAATAAGAAGGTCCAAGGGATACAGTAAACCTGAAGTGAGGCTTCGGAATCTAAAACTGGACTCACAGGAGAGGTTCAAATCATAGAGAGTTAGACTGTCAGTCCTCTTGTACTTAAGTAGGTGTTGTGCCTTTTGTATTGAATTCGGGTGTATTTTCTGTGTTTCATCATCAATGAGAAGGGCCAAGGGAAACAGTAAACCTGATGTGAAGCATCGGAATCTGAAACTGAACTCACAGGAGTGGTTCAAATCATAGAAAGTTTGTGTGTCAGTCCTCTTGTACTTAAGTCGGCATTGTGCTTTTTGTATTAAATTCGGATGCAATTTCTGTGTTTCATCGTCTATAAGAAGGTCCAAGGAATATAGTGAACCTGAAGTGAAGCATCGGAATCTAAAACTGGACTCACAAAAGAGGTTGAAATCATAGAAATTTAGAGTGTCAGTCCTCTTGTACTTAAGTCGGCGTTATTCCCTTTGTATTAAATTTGGATGCAATTTCTGTGTTTCATATTCAATAAGAAGGTCCTAGGGATACAGTCAACCTGAAGTGAAGCATCGGAATCTAAAACTGGACTCACAGGAGAGGTTCAAATCATAGAAAGTTACAGTGTCAGTCCTCTGGTACTGAAGTCTGCATTGTGCCTTTTGTATTAAAATTGGATGCAATTTCTGTGTTTCATCGTCAATATGAAGGTCCAGGGGATACAGTAAACCTGAAGTGAAGCATCGGAATCTAAAGCTGGACTCACAGGAGAGATTGAAATCATACAGAGTTAGAGTGTCAGTCCTCTTGTACTTAAGTCGGCATTGTGCTTTTTGTATAAAATTCGGATGCAATTTCTGTGTTTCATCGTCAATAAGAAGGTCCAAGGGATACAGTAAACCTGAAGTGAAGCATCGGAATCTAAAACTGGACTCGCAGGAGAGGTTCAAATCATCGAGAGTAAGAGTGTCAGTCCTCTTGTACTTAAGTCGGCATTGTGCCTTTTGTATTAAATTCGGATGCAATTTCTGTGTTCCATCGTCAATAAGATGGTCCAAGGGATACAGTAAACCTGAAGTGAAGCATCGGAATCGAAATCTGGACTAACTGGAGAGGATCAAATCATAGAGAGTTAGAGTGTCAGTCCTCTTGTACTTATGTCGGCTTTGAACTTTTGTATTAAATTTGGATGCAATTTCTGTGTTTCATCTTCAATAAGAAGGTCCAAGGGATACAGTAAACCTGAAGTGAAGCATCGGAATCTAAAACTGGACTCACAGGAGAGATTCAAATCATAGAAAATTAGAGTGTCAGTCCTCTTGTACTTCAGTCGGCATTGTGCCTTTTGTATTAAATTTGGATGCAATTTTTGTGTTTCATCTTCAGTAAGAAGGTCCAAGGGATACAGTAAACCTGAAGTGAAGCATCGGAATCTAAAAGTGGACTCACAGGAGAGGTTCAAATCATAGAGAGTTAGAGTGTCAGTCTCTTGCACTTAAGTCGGTATTGTGCCTTTTGTATTAAATTCGGATGCAATTTCTGTGTTTCATCGTCAATAGGAAGGTCCAAGGGATACTGTAAACCATAAGTGAGGCATCGGTATCTAAAACTGGACTCACAGGAGAGGTTCAAATCATAGAAAGTTAGAGTGTCAGTCCTCTTGTACTTAAGTCGGCATTGGGCCTTTTGTATAAAATTCGGATGCAATTTCTGTGTTTCATCGTCAATAAGAAGGTCTAAGGGATAAAGTAAACCTGAAGTGAAGCATCGGAATCTAAAACTGGACCCATAGGAGAGGTTCAAAGCATAGAGAGTTAGAGTGCCAGTCCTCTTGTACTTAAGTCGGCATTGTGCCTGTTGTATTAATTTCGGATGCAATTTCTGTGTTTCATCGTTAATAAGAAGGTCCAAGGGATACAGGAAACCTGAAGTGAAGCATCGGAATCTAAAACTGGACTCACAGGAGAGGTTCAAATCATTGAGAGTTAGAGTGTCAGCCCTCTTGTACTCAAGTCCGCATTGTGGCTGTTATATTAAATTCGGATGCAATTTCTGTGTTTCATCATCAATAAGATGGTCGAAGGGGTAAAGTAAACCTGAAGTGAAGCATCGGAATCTAAAACTGGACTCACCGGAAAGGTTCAAATCAACGAAAGTTAGAGTGTCAGTCCTCTTGTGCTTAAGTCGGCATTGTGCCTTTTGTATTAAATATGGATGCAATTTCTGTGTTTCATCGTGAATACGAAGGTCCAAGGGATACAGTAAACCTGAAATGAAGCATCGGAACCTAAAACTGGACTCACAGGAGATGTTCAAATCATAGAGAATCAGAGTGTCAGTCCACTTGTACTTAAGTCGGTATTTTGCCTTTTGTATTGAATTCGGATGTAATTTCTGTGTTTCATCATCAATGAGAAGGTCCAAGGGATACAGTAAACCTGAAATGAAGCATCGGAAACTAAAACTGGACTCACAGGAGAGGTTCAAATCATAGAGAATCAGAGTGTCAGTCCACTTGTACTTAAGTCGGTATTGTGCCTTTTGTATTGAATTCGGATGTAATTTCTGTGTTTCATCATCAATGAGAATCTCCAAGGGATACAGTAAACCTGATGAGAAGCATCAGAATCTAAAACTGGACTCACAGGAGAGGTTCAAATCATAGAAAGTTAGAGTGTCAGTCCTCTTGTACTTAAGTCGGCATTGTGCCTTTTGTATTAAATTCGGATGCAATTTCTGTGTTTCATCGTCAATAAGAAGGTCCAAGGTATACAGTAAACCTGAAGTGAAGCGTTGGAATCTTAATCTGGAATCTCAGGAGTGATTCAGATCATAGAAAGTTAGAATGTCAGACCTCTTCTACATACGTCGGCATTGTGCCTTAAGTATTAAATTCGGATGCAATTTCTGTGTTTCATCGTCAATAAGAAGGTCCAAGGGAAACAGGAAACCTGAAGTGAAGCATCGGAATCTAAAACTGGACTCACAGGAGAGGTTCAAATCATAGAGAGTTAGAGTGTCAGCCCTCTTGTACTTAAGTCCGCATTGTGTCTGTTGTATTAAATTCGGATGCAATTACTGTGTTTCATCGTCAATAAGAAGGTCCAAGGGGTAAAGTAAACCTGAAGTGAAGCATGGGAATCTAAAACTGGACTCACAGGAGAGGTTCAAATCATTGAAAGTTAGAGTGTCAGTCCTCTTGTACTTAAGTCGGCATTGTGCCATTTGTATTAAATTCGGATGCAATTTCTGTGTTTCATCGACAATAAGAAGGTCCAAGTGATACAGTAAACCTGAATTGAAGCATCGGAATCTAAAACTAAACTCACAGGAGAGGTTCAAATCATCGCAAGTTAGAGTGCCAGTCCACTTGTGCTTAAGTCGGCATAGCGCTTTTTGTATTAAATATGAATGCAATTTCTGTGTTTCATCGTGAATACGAAGGTCCAAGGGATACAGTAAACCTGAAGTGAAGCATCGGAATATAAAACTGGACTCACAGGAGAGGTTCAAATCATAGAGAGTTAGAGTGTCAGTCCTCTTGTACTTAAGTCGGCATTGTGCCTTTAGTATTGAATTCGGATGTAGTTTCTGTGTTTCATCATCAATAAGAAGGTCCAAGAGATACAGTAAACCTGATGTGAAGCATCGGAATCTAAAACTGGACTCACAGGAGAGGTTCAAATCGCAGAGTGTTAGAGTGTCAGTCCTCTTGTACTTAAGTCGGCATTGTGCCTTTTGTATTAAATTCGGATGCAATTTCTGTGTTTGATCGTCATTAAGAAGGTCCAAGGGATACAGTAAACGTGAAGTGAAGCATCGGAATCTAAAACTAGACTCACAGGAGAGGTTCAAATCATAGAGAGTTAGGGTGTCAGTCCCCTTGTACTTAAGTTGGTATTGTGCCTTTTGTTTGAATTCGGTTGTAATTTCTGTGTTTCATCATCAATGAGTTGGTCCAAGGGATACAGTAAACCTGATGTGAAGCATCGGAATCTAAAACTGGACTCACAGGCGAGGTTCAAATCATAGAGAGTTAGAGTGTCAGTCCTCTTGTACTTAAGTTGGCATTGTGCCTGTTGTAATAATTTCGGATTCAATTTCTGTGTTTCATCGTCAATAAGAAGGTCCAAGGGATACAGTAAACCTGAAGTGAAGCATCGGAATCTAAAACTGGACTCACAGGAGAGGTTCAAATCATAGAGAGTTAGAGTGTCAGTCCTCTTGTACTTATGTATGCATTGTGCCTTTTATATTACATTTGGATGCAGTTTCTGTGTTTCATCTTCAATAAGAAGGTCCACGGGATACAGTAAACCTGAATTTAAGCATCGGAATCTAAAACTGGACTCACAAGAGAGGTTCAAGTCATAGAAAGTTAGAGTGTCAGTCCTCTTGTACTTAAGTCACCATTGTGCCTTTTGTATTAAATTTGGATGCAATTTCTGTGTTTCATGGTCAATTAGAAGGTCTAAGGGATACAGTAAACCTGAAGTGAAGCATCGGAATCTAAAACTGGACTCACAGGAGAGTTTCAAATCATAGAGGGTTAGAGTGTCAGTCCTCTTGTACTTTAAGTCATCATTGTGCCTGTTGTATTAAATTCGGATGCAATTTCTGTCTTTCATCGTCAATAAGAAGGTCTTAGGGATACAGTAAACCTGAAGTGAAGCATCGGAATCTAAAACTGGACTCACAGGAGAGGTTCAAATCACAGAGAGTTAGAGTGACAGTCCTCTTGTACTTAAGTCGGCATTGTGCTTTTTGTATAAAATTCGGATGCAATTTCTGTGTTTCATCGTCAATAAGAAGGCCCAAGGGATACAGTAAACCTGAAGTGAAGCATCGGAATCTAAAACTGGACTCACAGGACAGGTTCAAATCATCGAGAGTTAGAGTTTCAGTCCTCTTGTACTTAAGTCGGCATTGTGCCTTTTGTATTAAATTCGGATGCAATTTCTGTGTTTCATCGTCAATAAGATGGTCCAAGGGATACAGTAAACCTGAAGTGAAGCATCGGAATCGAAATCTGGACTAACTGGAGAGGATCAAATCATAGAGAGTTAGAGTGTCAGTCCTCTTGTACTTAAGTCGGCTTTGTAACTTTTGTATTAAATTTGGATGCAATTTCTGTGTTTCATCTTCAATAAGAAGGTCCAAGGGATACAGTAAAACTGAAGTGAAGCATCGGAATCTAAAACTGGACTCACAGGAGAGGTGCAAATCATAGAAAATTAGAGTGTCAGTCCTCTTGTACTTAAGTCAGAATTGTGCCTTTTGTATTAAATTCAGATGCAATTTCTGTGTTTTATCGTCAATAAGAAGGTCCAAGGGATACAGTAAACCTGAAGTTAAGCATCGGTATCTAAAACTGGACTCACAGGAGAGGTTCAAATCATAGAGAGTTAGAGTATCAGTCCTCTTGTACTTAAGTCGGCATTGTGCCTTTTGTATTAAATTGGGATGCAATTTCTGTGTTTCATCGTCAATAAGAAGGTCCAAGGTATACAGTAAACCTGAAGTGCAGCGTTGGAATCTTAATCTGGACTCTCAGGAGAGATTCAAATCATAGAAAGTTAGAATGTCAGACCTCTTCTACATACGTCGGCATTGTGCCTTAAGTATTAAATTCGGATGCAATTTCTGTGTTTCATCGTCAATAAGAAGGTCCAAGGGATACAGGAAACCTGAAGTGAAGCATCGGAATCTAAAACTGGACTCACAGGAGAGGTTCAAATCATAGAGAGTTAGAGTGTCAGCCCTCTTGTACTTAAGTCGGTGTTGTGCCTTTTGTATTGAATTCGGATGCAATTTCTGTGTTTCATCGTCAATAAGAAGGTCCAAGGGGTAAAGTAAACCTGAAGTGAAGCATCGGAATCTAAAACTGGACTCACAGGAGAGGTTCAAATCATAGAAAGTTAGAGTGTCAGTCCTCTTGTACTTAAGTCGGCATTGTGCCATTTGTATTAAATTCGGATGCAACTTCTGTGTTTCATCAACAATAAGAAGGTCCAAGTGATACAGTAAACCTGAATTGAAGCATCGGAATCTAAAACTAAACTCACAGGAGAGGTTCAAATCATCGCAAGTTAGAGTGTCAGTCCACTTGTGCTTAAGTCGGCATAGCGCTATTTGTATTAAATATGGATGCAATTTCGTGAATACGAAGGTCCAAGGGATACAGTAAACCTGAAGTGAAGCATCGGAATCGAAATCTGGTCTAACTGGAGAGGATCAAATCATAGAGAGTTAAAGTGTCAGTCCTCTTGTACTTAAGTCGGCTTTGTAACTTTTGTATTAAATTTTGATGCAATTTCTGTGTTTCATCTTCAATAAGAAGGTCCAAGGGATACAGTAAACCTGAAGTGAAGCATCGGAATCGAAATCTGGACTAACTGGTGAGGATCAAATCATAGCGAGTTAGAGTGTCAGTCCTCTTGTACTTAAGTCGGCTTTGTAACTTTTGTATTAAATTCGGATGTAGTTTCTGTGTTTCATCATCAATAAGAAGGTCCAAGAGATACAGTAAACCTGATGTGAAGCATCGGAATCTAAAACTGGACTCACAGGAGAGGTTCAAATCATAGTGAGTTAGGGTGTCAGTCCCCTTGTACTTAAGTCGGTATTGTGCCTTTTGTTTGAATTCGGTTTTAATTTCTGTGTTTCATCATCAATGAGTTGGTCCAAGGGATACAGTAAACCTGATGTGAAGCATCGGAATCGAAAACTGGACTCACAGGAGAGGTTCAAATCATAGAGAGTTAGAGTGTCAGTCCTCTTGTAGTTAAGTCGGCATTGTGCCTGTTGTATTAATTTCGGATTGAATTTCTGTGTTTCATCGTCACTAAGAAGGTCCAAGGGATACAGTAAACCTGAAGTGAAGCATCGGAATCTAAAACTGGACCCACAGGAGAGGTTCAAATCATACAGAGTTAGAGTGTCAGTCCTCTTGTACTTATGTATGCATTGCGCCTTTTATATTACATTTGGATGCAGTTTCTGTGTTTCATCTTCAATAAGAAGGTCCACGGGATACAGTAAACCTGAAGTCAAGCATCGGAATCAAAAACTGGACTCACAAGAGAGGTTCAAGTCATAGAAAGTTCGAGTGTCAGTCCTCTTGTACTTAAGTCGGCATTGTGCCTTTTGTATTAAATTTGGATGCAATTTCTGTGTTTCATCGTCAATAAGAAGGTCCAAGGGATACAGTAAACCATAAGTGAAGCATCGGTATCTAAAACTGGACTCACAGGAGAGGTTCAAATCATCGAGAGTTAGAGTGTCAGTCCTCTTGTACTTAAGTCGGCATTGTGCCTTTTGTATTAAATTCGGATGCAATTTCTGTGTTTCATCTTCAATAAGAAGGTCCAAGGGATACAGTAAACCTGAAGTGAAGCATCGGAATCGAAATCTGGTCTAACTGGAGAGGATCAAATCATAGAGAGTTAAAGTGTCTGTCCTCTTGTACTTAAGTCGGCTTTGTAACTTTTGTATTAAATTTGGATGCAATTTCTGTGTTTCATCTTCAATAAGAAGGTCCAAGGGATACAGTAAACTTGAAGTGAAGCATCGGAATCTAAAACTGGACTCACAGGAGAGGTGCAAATCATAGAAAATTAGAGTGTCAGTCCTCTTGTACTTCAGTCGGCATTGTGCCTTTTGTACTAAATTTGGATGCAATTTCTGTGTTTCATCGTCAAAAAGAAGGTCTAAGGGATACAGTAAACCTGAAGTGAAGCATCGGAATCTAAAAGTGGACTCACAGGAGAGGTTCAAATCATAGAGAGTTAGAGTGTCAGTCTCTTGCACTTAAGTCTGAATTGTTCCTTTTGTATTAAATTCGGATGCAATTTCTGTGTTTCATCGTCAGTAAGAAGGTCCAAAGGATACAGTAAACCATAAGTGAAGCATCGGTATCTAAAACTGGACTCACAGGAGAGGTTCAAATCATAGAGAGTTAGAGTGTCAGTCCTCTTGTACTTAAGTCGGCATTGTGCTTTTTGTATTAAATTTGGATGCAATTTCTGTGTTTCATCGTCAATAAGAAGGTCTAAAGGATAGAGTAAACCTGAAGTGAAGCATCGGAATCTAATAGTGGACTCACAGGAGAGGTTCAAATCGCAGAGGGTTAGAGTGTCAGTCCTCTTGTACTTAAGTCGGCATTGTGCCTTTTGTATTAAATTCGGATGCAATTTCTGTGTTTCATCGTCAATAAGAAGGTCCAAGGTATACAGTAAACCTAAAGTGAAGCGTTGGAATCTTAATCTGGACTCTCAGGAGTGATTCAAATCATAGAAAGTTAGAATGTTAGACCTCTCCTACATACGTCAGCATTGTGCCTTAAGTATTAAATTCGGATGCAATTTCTGTGTTTCATCGTCAATAAGAAGGTCCAAGGGATACAGGAAACCTGAAGTGAAGCATCGGAATCTATAACTGAACTCACAGGAGAGGTTCAAATCATAGAGAGTTAGAGTGTCAGTCCTCTTGTACTTAAGTCGGCATTGTGCAATTTCTATTAAATTCGGATGCAATTTCTGTGTTTCATCGTCAATAAGAAGGTCCAAGGGATAAAATTAACCTCAAGTGAAGCATCGGAATCTAAAACTGGACTCACAGGAGAGTTTCAAATCATAGAGAGTTAGAGTGTCAGTCCTCTTGTACTTAAGTCAGCATTGTGCCTGTTGTATTAAATTCGGATGCAAATTCTGTGTTTCATCGTCAATAAGAAGGTCTTAGGGATACAGTAAACCTGAAGTGAAGCATCGGAATCTAAAACTGGACTCACAGGAGAGGTTCAAATCATAGAGAGTTAGAGTGACAGTCCTCTTGTACTTAAGTCGGCATTAAGACTTTTGTATTAAATTCGGATGCAATTTCTGTGTTTCATCGTCAATAATAAGGTCCAAGGGATACAGTAAACCTGAAGTCAAGCATCGGAATCTAAAACTGGACTCACAGGAGCGGTTAAAATCATAGAGAGTTAGAGTGTCAGTCCTCTTGTACTTAAGTCGGCATTGTGCCTTTTGTATTAAATTCGGATGCAATTCCTGTGTTTCATCGTCAATAAGAAGGTCCAAGGGATACAAGAAACCTGAAGTGAAGCATCGGAATCTAAAACTGGACTCACAGGAGACGTTCAAATCATAGAGAGTTAGAGTGTCAGTCCTTTTGTACTTAAGTCGGCATTGTGCCTTTTGTATTAAATTCGGATGCAATTTCTGTGTTTCATCGTCAATAAGAAGGTCCGAGGTATACAGTAGACCTGAAGTGAAGCGTTGGAATCTTAATCTGGAC
This sequence comes from Schistocerca americana, assembly GCF_021461395.2. Lineage (NCBI taxonomy): Eukaryota > Metazoa > Arthropoda > Insecta > Orthoptera > Acrididae > Schistocerca > Schistocerca americana. Next base: position 545,706,231 of record NC_060124.1, on the reverse strand, counting down.
TCTCACGAGTGATTCAAATCATAGAAAGTTAGAATGTCAGACCTCTTCTACATACGTCAGCATTGTGCCTTAAGTATTAAATTCGGATGCAATTTCTGTGTTTCATCGTCAATAAGAAGGTCCAAGGGATAAAGGAAACCTGAAGTGAAGCATCTCAATCTAAAACTGAACTCACAGGAGAGGTTCAAATCATAGAGAGTTAGAGTGTCAGTCCTCTTGTACTTAAGTCGGCATTGTGCCTTTTGTATTAAAATCGGATGCAATTTCTGTGTTTCATCATCAATAAGAAGGTCCAAGGGATACAGTAAACCTGAATTGAAGAATCGGAATCTAAAACTGGACTCACAGGAGAGGTTCAAATGATCGCAAGTTAGAGTGTCAGTCCACTTGTGCTTAAGTCGGCATTGTGCTTTTTGTGTTAAATATGGATGCAATTTCTGTGTTTCATCGTGAATACGAAGGTCCAAGGGATACAGTAAACCTGAAGTGAAGCATCGGAATTTAAAACTGGACTCACAGGAGAGGTTCAAATCATAGAGAGTTAGAGTGTTAGTCCTCTTGTACTTAAGTCGGCATTGTGCCTTTTGTATTAAATTCGGATGTAATTTCTGTGTTTCAACATCAAAGAGAAGGTCCAAGGGATACAGTAAACCTGATGTGAAGCATCGGAATCTAAAACTGGACTCACAGGAGAGGTTCAAATCATAGAAAGTTAGAGTGTCAGTCCTCTTGTACTTAAGTCGCCATTGGGCCTTTTGTATAAAATTCGGATGCAATTTCTGTGTTTCATCGTCAATAAGAAGGTCTAAGGGATAAAGTAAACCTGAAGTGAAGCATCGGAATCTAAAACTGGACCCATAGGAGAGGTTCAAATCATAGTGAGTTAGAGTGTCAGTCCTCTTGTACTTAAGTCGGCATTGTGCCTTTTGTATTAAATTCGGATGCAATTTCTGTGTTTCATCGTCAATAAGAAGGTCCAAGGTATACAGTAAACCTAAAGTGAAGCGTTGGAATCTTAATCTGGACTCTCAGGAGTGATTCAAATCATAGAAAGTTAGAATGTTAGACCTCTCCTACATACGTCAGCATTGTGCCTTAAGTATTAAATTCGGATGCAATTTCTGTGTTTCATCGTCAATAAGAAGGTCCAAGGGATACAGGAAACCTGAAGTGAAGCATCGGAATCTATAACTGAACTCACAGGAGAGGTTCAAATCATAGAGAGTTAGAGTGTCAGTCCTCTTGTACTTAAGTCGGCATTGTGCCATTTCTATTAAATTCGAATGCAATTTCTGTGTTTCATCGTCAATAAGAAGGTCCAAGGGATAAAATTAACCTCAAGTGAAGCATCGGAATCTAAAACTGGACTCACAGGAGAGTTTCAAATCATAGAGAGTTAGAGTGTCAGTCCTCTTGTACTTAAGTCAGCATTGTGCCTGTTGTATTAAATTCGGATGCAAATTCTGTGTTTCATCGTCAATAAGAAGGTCTTAGGGATACAGTAAACCTGAAGTGAAGCATCGGAATCTAAAACTGGACTCACAGGAGAGGTTCAAATCATAGAGAGTTAGAGTGACAGTCCTCTTGTACTTAAGTCGGCATTAAGACTTTTGTATTAAATTCGGATGCAATTTCTGTGTTTCATCGTCAATAATAAGGTCCAAGGGATACAGTAAACCTGAAGTCAAGCATCGGAATCTAAAACTGGACTCACAGGAGTGGTTAAAATCATAGAGAGTTAGAGTGTCAGTCCTCTTGTACTTAAGTCGGCATTGTGCCTTTTGTATTAAATTCGGATGCAATTCCTGTGTTTCATCGTCAATAAGAAGGTCCAAGGGATACAAGAAACCTGAAGTGAAGCATCGGAATCTAAAACTGGACTCACAGGAGACGTTCAAATCGTAGAGAGTTAGAGTGTCAGTCCTTTTGTACTTAAGTCGGCATTGTGCCTTTTGTATTAAATTCGGATGCAATTTCTGTGTTTCATCGTCAATAAGAAGGTCCGAGGTATACAGTAGACCTGAAGTGAAGCGTTGGAATCTTAATCTGGACTCTCACGAGTGATTCAAATCATAGAAAGTTAGAATGTCAGACCTCTTCTACATACGTCAGCATTGTGCCTTAAGTATTAAATTCGGATGCAATTTCTGTGTTTCATCGTCAATAAGAAGGTCCAAGGGATAAAGGAAACCTGAAGTGAAGCATCGGAATCTAAAACTGAACTCACAGGAGAGGTTCAAATCATAGAGAGTTAGAGTGTCAGTCCTCTTGTACTTAAGTCGGCATTGTGCCTTTTGTATTAAAATCGGATGCAATTTCTGTGTTTCATCATCAATAAGAAGGTCCAAGGGATACAGTAAACCTGAATTGAAGAATCGGAATCTAAAACTGGACTCACAGGAGAGGTTCAAATGATCGCAAGTTAGAGTGTCAGTCCACTTGTGCTTAAGTCGGCATTGTGCCTTTTGTATTAAATTCGGATGCAATTCCTGTGTTTCATCGTCAATAAGAAGGTCCAAGGGATACAAGAAACCTGAAGTGAAGCATCGGAATCTAAAACTGGACTCACAGGAGACGTTCAAATCGTAGAGAGTTAGAGTGTCAGTCCTTTTGTACTTAAGTCGGCATTGTGCCGTTTGTATTAAATTCGGATGCAATTTCTGTGTTTCATCGTCAATAAGAAGGTCCAAGGGATACAGTAAACCTGAAGCGAAGCATCGGAATCTAAAACTGGACTCACAGGAGAGGTTCAAATCATAGAGAGTTAGAGTGTCAGTCCCCTTGTACTTAAGTCGGTATTGTGCGTTTTGTTTGAATTACGATGTAATTTCTGTGTTTCATCATCAATGAGTAGGTCCAAAGGATACAGTAAATCTGATGTGAAGCATCGGAATCTAAAACTGGACTCACAGGAGAGTTTCAAGTCATAGAAAGTTAGAGTGTCGGTCCTCGTGTACTTAAGTCGGCATTGTGGCTTTTGTATTACATTTGGATGCAGTTCCTGTGTTTCATCTTCAATAAGAAGGTCCAAGGGATACAGTAAACATTAAGTGAAGTATCGGAATCGAAAACTGGACTCACAAGAGAGGTTCAAGTCATAGAAAGTTAGAGTGTCAGTCCTCTTGTACTTAAGTCGGCATTGTGCCTTTTGTATTAAATTTGGAAGCAATTTCTGTGTTTCATCGTCAATAAGAAGGTCTAAGGGATACAGTTAACCTGAAGTGAAGCATCGGAATCTAAAACTGGACTCACAGGATAGTTTCAAATCATAGAGAGTTAGAGTGTCAGTCCTCTTTTACTTAAGTCGGCATTGTGCCTGTTGTATTAAATTCGGATGCAATTTCTGTGTTTCATCGTCAATAAGAAGGTCTTAGGATACAGTAAACCTGAAGTGAAGCATCGGAATCTGACACTGGACTCACCGGAGAGGTTCAAATCATAGAGAGTTAGAGTGACAGTCCTCTTGTACTTAAGTCGGCATTGTGCCATTTGTAATAATTCGGATGCAATTTCTGTGTTTCATCGTCAATAAGAAGGTCCAAGGGATACAGTAAACCTGAAGTGAAGCATCGGAATCTAAAACTGGACTCACAGGAGAGGTTCAAATCATAGAGAGTTAGAGTGTCAGTCCCCTTGTACTTAAGTCGGTATTGTGCGTTTTGTTTGAATTACGATGTAATTTCTGTGTTTCATCATCAATGAGTAGGTCCAAAGGATACAGTAAATCTGATGTGAAGCATCGGAATCTAAAACTGGACTCACAGGAGAGTTTCAAGTCATAGAAAGTTAGAGTGTCAGTCCTCGTGTACTTAAGTCGGCATTGTGCCTTTTGTATTAAATTCGGATGCAATTCCTGTGTTTCATCGTCAATAAGAAGGTCCAAGGGATACAGTAAACCTGAAGCGAAGCATCGGAATCTAAAACTGGACTCACAGGAGACGTTCAAATCGTAGAGAGTTAGAGTGTCAGTCCTTTTGTACTTAAGTCGGCATTGTGCCGTTTGTATTAAATTCGGATGCAATTCCTGTGTTTCATCGTCAATAAGAAGGTCCAAGGGATACAAGAAACCTGAAGTGAAGCATCGGAATCTAAAACTGGACTCACAGGAGACGTTCAAATCGTAGAGAGTTAGAGTGTCAGTCCTTTTGTACTTAAGTCGGCATTGTGCCGTTTGTATTAAATTCGGATGCAATTTCTGTGTTTCATCGTCAATAAGAAGGTCCAAGGGATACAGTAAACCTGAAGCGAAGCATCGGAATCTAAAACTGGACTCACAGGAGAGGTTCAAATCATAGAGAGTTAGAGTGTCAGTCCCCTTGTACTTAAGTCGGTATTGTGCGTTTTGTTTGAATTACGATGTAATTTCTGTGTTTCATCATCAATGAGTAGGTCCAAAGGATACAGTAAATCTGATGTGAAGCATCGGAATCTAAAACTGGACTCACAGGAGAGTTTCAAGTCATAGAAAGTTAGAGTGTCGGTCCTCGTGTACTTAAGTCGGCATTGTGGCTTTTGTATTACATTTGGATGCAGTTCCTGTGTTTCATCTTCAATAAGAAGGTCCAAGGGATACAGTAAACATTAAGTGAAGTATCGGAATCGAAAACTGGACTCACAAGAGAGGTTCAAGTCATAGAAAGTTAGAGTGTCAGTCCTCTTGTACTTAAGTCGGCATTGTGCCTTTTGTATTAAATTTGGAAGCAATTTCTGTGTTTCATCGTCAATAAGAAGGTCTAAGGGATACAGTTAACCTGAAGTGAAGCATCGGAATCTAAAACTGGACTCACAGGATAGTTTCAAATCATAGAGAGTTAGAGTGTCAGTCCTCTTTTACTTAAGTCGGCATTGTGCCTGTTGTATTAAATTCGGATGCAATTTCTGTGTTTCATCGTCAATAAGAAGGTCTTAGGATACAGTAAACCTGAAGTGAAGCATCGGAATCTGACACTGGACTCACCGGAGAGGTTCAAATCATAGAGAGTTAGAGTGACAGTCCTCTTGTACTTAAGTCGGCATTGTGCCATTTGTAATAATTCGGATGCAATTTCTGTGTTTCATCGTCAATAAGAAGGTCCAAGGGATACAGTAAACCTGAAGTGAAGCATCGGAATCTAAAACTGGACTCACAGGAGAGGTTCAAATCATAGAGAGTTAGAGTGTCAGTCCCCTTGTACTTAAGTCGGTATTGTGCGTTTTGTTTGAATTACGATGTAATTTCTGTGTTTCATCATCAATGAGTAGGTCCAAAGGATACAGTAAATCTGATGTGAAGCATCGGAATCTAAAACTGGACTCACAGGAGAGTTTCAAGTCATAGAAAGTTAGAGTGTCAGTCCTCGTGTACTTAAGTCGGCATTGTGGCTTTTGTATTACATTTGGATGCAGTTCCTGTGTTTCATCTTCAATAAGAAGGTCCAAGGGATACAGTAAACATTAAGTGAAGTATCGGAATCTAAAACTGGACTCACAAGAGAGGTTCAAGTCATAGAAAGTTAGAGTGTCAGTCCTCTTGTACTTAAGTCGGCATTGTGCCTTTTGTATTAAATTTGGAAGCAATTTCTGTGTTTTATCGTCAATAAGAAGGTCTAAGGGATACAGTAAACCTGAAGTGAAGCATCGGAATCTAAAAGTGGACTCACAGGAGAGTTTCAAATCATAGAGAGTTAGAGTGTCAGTCCTCTTGTACTTAAGTCGGCATTGTCCCTGTTGTATTAAATTCGGATGCAATTTCTGTGTTTCATCGTCAATAAGAAGGTCTTAGGATACAGTAAACCTGAAGTGAAGCATCGGAATCTAACACTGGACTCACAGGAGAGGTTCAAATCATAGAGAGTTAGAGTGACAGTCCTCTTGTACTTAAGTCGGCATTGTGCCATTTGTATTTAATTCGGATGCAATTTCTGTGTTTCATCGTCAATAAGAAGGCCAAAGGGATACAGTAAACCTGAAGTGAAGCATCGGAATCTAAAACTGGACTCACATTAGTGGTTCAAATCATAGAGAGTTAGAGTGTCAGTCCTCTTGTACTTAAGTCGGCATTGTGCCTTTTGTATTACATTTGGATGCAATTTCTGTGTTTCATCGTCAAAAAGAAGGTCCAAGGGATACAGTAAACCTGAAGTGAAGCATCGGAATCTAAAGCTGGACTCACAGGAGAGATTCCAATCATACAGAGTTAGAGTGTAAGTCCTCTAGTACCTAAGTCGGCATTGTGCTTTTTGTATAAAATTCGGATGCAATTTCTGTGTTTCATCGTCAATAAGAAGGTCCAAGGGATACAGTAAACCTGAAGTGAAGCATCGGAATCTAAAACTGGACTCACAGGAGAGGTTCAAATCATCGAAAGTTAGAGTGTCAGCCCTCTTGTACTTAAGTCGGCATTGTGCCTTTTGTATTAAATTTGGATGCAATTTCTGTGTTTCATCGTCAATAAGATGGTCCAAGGGATACAGTAAACCTGAAGTGAATCATCGGAATCGAAATGTGGACTAACTGGAGAGGATCAAATCATAGAGAGTTAGAGTGTCAGTCCTCTTGTACTTAAGTCGGCTTTGTAACTTTTGTATTAAATTTGGATGCAATTTCTGTGTTTCATCGTCAAAAAGAAGGTCTAAGGGATACAGTAAACCTGAAGTGAAGCATCGGAATCTAAAAGTGGACTCACAGGAGAGGTTCAAATCATAGAGTGTTAGAGTGTCAGTCTCTTGCACTTAAGTCGGTATTGTGCCTTTTGTATTAAATTCGGATGCAATTTCTGTGTTTCATCGTCAATAAGAAGGTCCAAGGGATACAGTAAACCTGAAGTGAAGCATCGGAATCTAAAACTGGATTCACAGGAGAGGTTCAAATCATAGGGGCTTAGAGTGTCAGTCCTCTTGTACTTAAGTCGGCATTGTGCCTTTTGTATTAAATTCGGATGTAATTTCTGCGTTTCATCGTCAATAAGAAGGTCCAAGGGATACAGTAAACCTGAAGTGAAGCATCGGAATCTAAAACTGGACTCACAGGAGAGGTTCGAATCCTAGAGAATCACAGTGTCAGTCCTCTTGTACTTAAGTCGGTATTGTGCCTTTTGTATTGAATTCGGGTGTAATTTCTGTGTTTCATCATCAATGAGTAGGTCCAAGGGATACAGTAAACCTGATGTGAAGCATCGGAATCTAAAACTGGACTCACAGGAGAGGTTCAAATCATAGAAAGTTAGAGTGTCAGTCCTCTTGTACTTAAGTCGGCATTGGCCCTTTTGTATAAAATTCGGATGCAATTTCTGTGTTTCATCGTCAATAAGAAGGTCTAAGGGATACAAGAAACCTGAAGTGAAGCATCGGAATCTAAACCTGGACCCATGGGAGAGGTCCAAATCATAGAGAGTTAGAGTGCCAGTCCTCTTGTACTTAAGTCGGCATTGTGCCTGTTGTATTAAATTCGGATGCAATTTCTGTGTTTCATCGTCAATAAGAAGGTCCAAGGGATACAGGAAACCTGACGTGAAGCATCGGAATCTAAAACTGGACTCACAGGAGAGGTTCAAATCATAGAGAGTTAGAGTGTCAGCCCTCTTGTACTTAAGTCCGCATTGTGGCTGTTGTATTAAATTCGGATGCAATTTCTGTGTTTCATCGTCAATAAGAAGGTCGAAGGGGTAAAGTAAACCTGAAGTAAAGCATCGGAATCTAAAACTGGACTCACAGGAGAGGTTCAAATCATCGAAAGTTAGAGTGTCTGTTATCTTGTGCTTAAGTCGGCATTGTGCCTTTTGTATTAAATATGGATGCAATTTATGTGTTTCATCGTGAATACGAAGGTCCAAGGGATACAGTAAACCTGAAATGAAGCATCGGAACCTAAAACTGGACACACAGGAAAGGTTCAAAACTTAGAGAATCAGAGTGTCAGTCCACTTGTACTTAAGTCGGTATTGTGCCTTTTGTATTGAATTCGGATGTAATTTCAGTGTTTCATCATCAATGAGAATGTCCAAGGGATACAGTAAACCTGATGTGAAGCATCGGAATCTAAAACTGGACTCACAGGAGAGGTTCAAATCGCAGAGTGTTAGAGTGTCAGTCCTCTTGTACTTAAGTCGGCATTGTGCCTTTTGTATTAAATTCGGATGCAATTTCTGTGTTTCATCGTCAATAAGAAGGTCTAAGGGATACAGTAAACCTGAAGTGAAACATCGGAATCTAAAACTGGACTCACAGGAGAGGTTCAAATCATAGAGAGTTAGAGTGTCAGTCCTCTTGTACTTATGTATGCTTTGTGCCTTTTATATTACATTTGGATGCAGTTTCTGTGTTTCATCTTCAATAAGAAGGTCCACGGGATACAGTAAACTTGAAGTCAAGCATCGGAATCTAAAACTGGACTCACAAGAGAGGTTCAAGTCATAGAGAGTTAGAGTGTCAGTCCTCTTGTACTTAAGTCGGCATTGTGCCTTTTGTATTAAATATGGATGCAATTTCTGTGTTTCATCGTCAATAAGACGGTCTAAGGGTTACAGTAAACCTGAAGTGAAGCATCGGAATCTAAAACAGGACTCACAGGAGAGTTTCAAATCATAGAGAGTTAGAGTGTCAGTTCTCTTGTACTTAAGTCAGCATTGTGCCTGTTGTATTAAATTCGGATGCAATTTCGGTGTTTCATCGTCAATAAGAAGGTCTTAGGGATACAGTAAACCTGAAGTGAAGCGTCGGAATCTAAAACTGGACTCACAGGAGAGGTTCAAATCATAGAGAGTTAGAGTGACAGTCCTCTTGTACTTAAGTCGGCATTGTGCTTTTTGTTTAAAATTCGGATGCAATTTCTAAGTTTCATCGTCAATAAGAAGGTCCAAGGGATCCAGTAAACCTGAAGTGAAGCATCGGAATCTAAAACTGTACTCACAGGAGAGGTTCAAATCATCGAGAGTTAGTGTGTCAGTGCTCTTGTACTTAAGTCGGCATTGTGATTTTGTATTAAATTCGGATGCAATTTCTGTGTTTCATCGTCAATAAGATGGTCCAAGGGATACAGTAAACCTGAAGTGAAGCATCGGAATCGAAATCTGGACTAACTGGAGAGGATCAAATCATAGAGAGTTAGACTGTCAGTCCTCTTGTACTTAAGTCGGCTTTGTAACTTTTGTATTAAATTTGGATGCAATTTCTGTGTTTCATCTTCAATAAGAAGGTCCAAGGGATACAGTAAACCTGATGTGAAGCATCGGAATCTAAAACTGGACTCACAGGAGAGGTTCCAATCATAGAAAATTAGAGTGTCAGTCCTCTTGTACTTCAGTAGGCATTGTGCCTTTTGTATTAAATTTGGATGCAATTTCTGTGTTTCATCGTCAAAAAGAAGGTCCAAGGGATACAGTAAACCTGAAGTGAAGCATCGGAATCTAAAACTGGATTCACAGGAGAGGCTCAAATCATAGGGGCTTAGTGTGTCAGTCCTCTTGTACTTAAGTCGGCATTGTGCCTTTTGTATTAAATTCGGATGTAATTTCTGCGTTTCATCGTCAATAAGAAGGTCCAAGGGATACAGTAAGCCTGAAGTGAAGCATCGGAATCTAAAACTGGACTTACAGGAGAGGTTCGAATCCTAGAGAATCACAGTGTCAGTCCTCTTGTACTTAAGTCGGTATTGTGCCTTTTGTATTGAATTCGGGTGTAATTTCTGTGTTTCATCATCAATGAGTAGGTCCAAGGGATACAGTAAACCTGATGTGAAGCATCGGAATCTAAAACTGGACTCACAGGAGAGGTTCAAATCATAGAAAGTTAGAGTGTCAGTCCTCTTGTACTTAAGTCGGCATTGGGCCTTTTGTATAAAATTCGGATGCAATTTCTGTGTTTCATCGTCAATAAGAAGGTCTAAGGGATAAAGTAAACCTGAAGTGAAGCATCGGAATCTAAACCTGGACCCATGGGAGAGGTTCAAATCATAGAGAGTTAGAGTGTCAGCCCTCTTGTACTTAAGTCCGCATTGTGGCTGTTGTATTAAATTCGGATGCAATTTCTGTGTTTCATCGTCAATAAGAAGGTCGAAGGGGTAAAGTAAACCTGAAGTAAAGCATCGGAATCTAAAACTGGACTTACAGGAGAGGTTCGAATCCTAGAGAATCACAGTGTCAGTCCTCTTGTACTTAAGTCGGTATTCTGCCTTTTGTATTGAATTCGGGTGTAATTTCTGTGTTTCATCATCAATGAGTAGGTCCAAGGTATACAGTAAACCTGATGTGAAGCATCGGAATCTAAAACTGGACTCACAGGAGAGGTTCAAATCGTAGAAAGTTAGAGTGTCAGTCCTCTTGTACTTAAGTCGGCATTGGGCCTTTTGTATAAAATTCGGATGCAATTTCTGTGTTTCATCGTCAATAAGAAGGTCTAAGGGATAAAGTAAACCTGAAGTGAAGCATCGGAATCTAAACCTGGACCCATGGGAGAGGTTCAAATCATAGAGAGTTAGAGTGTCAGCCCTCTTGTACTTAAGTCCGCATTGTGGCTGTTGTATTAAATTCGGATGCAATTTCTGTGTTTCATCGTCAATAAGAAGGTCGAAGGGGTAAAGTAAACCTGAAGTAAAGCATCGGAATCTAAAACTGGACTCACAGGAGAGGTTCAAATCATCGAAAGTTAGAGTGTCAGTCCTCTTGTGCTTAAGTCGGCATTGTGCCTTTTGTATTAAATATGGATGCAATTTATGTGCTTGATCGTGAATACGAAGGTCCAAGGGATACAGTAAACCTGAAATGAAGCATTGGAACCTAAAACTGGTCTCACAGGAAAGGTTCAAAACTTAGAGAATCAGAGTGTCAGTCCACTTGTACTTATGTCGGTATTGTGCCTTTTGTATTGAATTCGGATGTAATTTCAGTGTTTCATCATCAATGAGAAGGTCCAAGGGATACAGTAAACCTGATGTGAAGCATCGGAATCTAAAACTGGACTCACAGGAGAGGTTCAAATCGCAGAGTGTTAGAGTGTCAGTCCTCTTGTACTTAAGTCGGCATTGTGCCCTTTGTATTAAATTCCGATGCAATTTCTGTGTTTCATCGTCAATAAGAAGGTCCAAGGGATACAGTAAACCTGAAGTGAAGCATCGGAATCTAAAACTGGACTCACAGGAGAGGTTAAAATCATAGAGAGTTAGAGTGTCAGTCCTCTTGTACTTATGTATGCTTTGTGCCTTTTATATTACATTTGGATGCAGTTTCTGTGTTTCATCTTCAATAAGAAGGTCCACGGGATATAGTAAACTTGAAGTCAAGCATCGGAATCTAAAACTGGACTCACAAGAGAGGTTGAAGTCATAGAAAGTTAGAGTGTCAGTCCTCTTGTACTTAAGTCGGCTTTGTAACTTTTGTATTAAATTTGGATGCAATTTCTGTGTTTCATCTTCAATAAGAAGGTCCAAGGTATACAGTAAACCTGATGTGAAGCATCGGAATCTAAAACTGGACTCACAGGAGAGGTTCCAATCATAGAAAATCAGAGTGTCAGTCCTCTTGTACTTCAGTAGGCATTGTGGATTTTGTATTAAATTTGGATGCAATTTCTGTGTTTCATCGTCAAAAAGAAGGTCTAAGGGATACAGTAAACCTGAAGTGAAGCATCGGAATCTAAAAGTGGACTCACAGGAGAGGTTCAAATCATAGAGAGTTAGAGTGTCAGTCCTCTTGTACTTAAGTCGGTATTGTCCTTTTTGTATTATATTTGAATGCAATTTCCGTGTTTCATCGTCAATAAGAAGGTCTAAGGGATACAGTAAACCTGAAGTGAAGCATCGGAATCTATAACTGGGTTCACAGGAGAGGTTCAAAACATAGGGACTTAGAGTGTCAGTCCTCTTGTACTTAAGTCGGCATTGTGCTTGTTGTATTAAATTCGGATGCAATTTCTGTGTTTCATCGTCAATAAGAACGTCCAAGGGGTACAGGAAACCTAAAATGAAGCATCAGAATCTAAAACTGGACTCACAGGAGAGGTTCAAATCATAGAGAGTTAAAGTGTCAGCCCTTTTGTACTTAAGTCCGCATTGTGGCTGTTGTATTAAATTCGGATGCAATTTCTGTGTTTCATCGTCAATAAGAAGGTCGAAGGGGTAAAGTAAACCTGAAGAGAGGCATCGGAATCTAAAACTGGACTCACAGGAGAGGTTCAAATCATCGAAAGTTAGAGTGTCAGTCCTCTTGTGCTTAAGTCGGCATTGTGCCTTTTGTATTAAATATGGATGCAATATCTGTGTTTCATCGTGAATACGAAGGTCCAAGGGATACAGTGAACCTGAAATGAAGCATCGGAACCTAAAACTGGGCTCACAGGAGAGGTTCAAATCATAGAGAATCAGAGTGTCAGTCCTCTTGTACTTAAGTCGGTATTGTGCCTTTTGTATTGAATTCGGATGTAATTTCTGTGTTTCATCATCAATGAGATGGTCCAAGGGTTACAGTAAACCTGATGTGAAGCATCGGAATCTAAAACTGGACTCACAGGAGAGGTTCAGGTCATAGAAAGTTAGAGTGTCAGTCCTCTTGTACTTAAGTCGGCATTGTGCCTTTTGTATTAATTTCGGATGCAATTTCTGCGTTTCATCGTCAATAAGAAGGTCCAAGCGATACAGTAAACCTGAAGTGAAGAATCGGAATCTAAAACTGGACTCACAGGAGAGGTTCAAATCATAGAGAGTTGGAGTGTCAGCCCTCGTGTACTTATGTCCGCATTGTGTCTGTTGTATTAAATTCGGATGCAATCTCTGTGTTTCATCGACAATAAGAAGGTCCAAGTGATACAGTATCCCTGAATTGAAGCATCGGAATCTAAAACTGGACTCACAGGAGAGGTTCAAATCATCGCAAGTTAGAGTGTCAGTCCACTTTTGCTTTATTCGGCATAGCGCTTTTTGTATTAAATATGGATTCAATAGCTGTGTTTCATCGTCAATAAGAAGGTCCAAGGGATACAGTATACCTGAAGTGAAGCATCGGAATCTAAGACTGGACTCACAGGAGAGGTTCAAATCATAGAGAGTTAGAGTGTCAGTCCTCTTGTACTTATGTATGCATTGTGCCTTTTATATTACATTTGGATGCAGTTTCTGTGTTTCATCTTCAATAAGAAGGTCCACGGGATACAGGAAACCTGAAGTCAAGCATCAGAATCTAAAACTGGACTCACAAGAGAGGTTCAAGTCATAGAAAGTTAGAGTGTCAGTCCTCTTGTACTTAAGTCAGCATTGTGCCTTTTGTATTAAATTTCGATGCAATTTCTGTGTTTCATCGTCAATAAGAAGGTCTAAGGGATACAGTAAACCTGAAGTGAAGCATCGGAATCTAAAACTGGACTCACAGGAGAGGTTCAAAACATAGAGAGTTAGAGTGTCAGTCCTCTTGCACTTAAGTCGGCATTGTGCCTTTTGTATTGAATTCGGATGTAATTTCTGTGTTTCATCATCATTATGAAGGTCCAAGATATACAGTAAACCTGAAAGGAAGCATCGGAATCTAAAACTGGACTCACAGGAGAGGTTCAAATCGCAGAGTGTTAGAGTGTCAGTCCTCTTGTACTTAAGTCGGCATTAAGCCTTTTGTATTAAATTCGGATGCAAATTCTGTGTTTCTTGTACTCAAGTCCGCATTGTGCCTGTCGTAATAAACTCGGATGCAGTTTCTGTGTTTCATCGTCAATAAGAAGGTCCAAGAGGTAAAGTAAACCTGAAGTGAAGCATCGGAATCTAAAACTGGACTCACAGGAGAGGTTCAAATCATAGAAAGTTAGAGTGTCAGTCCTCTTGTGCTTAAGTCGGCATTGTGCTTTTTGTGTTAAATATGGATGCAATTTCTGTGTTTCATCGTGAATACGAGGGTCCAAGGGATACAGTGAACCTGAAGTGAAGCAGCGGAATCTAAAACTGGACTCACAGGAGAGGTTCAAAACATAGAGAGTTAGAGTGTCAGTCCTCTTGCACTTAAGTCGGCATTGTGCCTTTTGTATTGAATTCGGATGTAATTTCTGTGTTTCATCATCATTATGAAGGTCCAAGTTATACAGTAAACCTGAAAGGAAGCATCGGAATCTAAAACTGGACTCACAGGAGAGGTTCAAATCGCAGAGTGTTAGAGTGTCAGTCCTCTTGTACTTAAGTCGGCATTGTGCCTTTTGTATTAAATTCGGATGCAATTTCTGTGTTTCATCGTCAATAAGAAGGTCCAAGGGATACAGTAAACCTGAAGTGAAGCATCGGAATCTAAAACTGGACTCACAGGAGAGGTTCAAATCGCAGAGTGTTAGAGTGTCAGTCCTCTTGTACTTAAGTCGGCATTGTGCCTTTTGTATTAAATTCGGATGCAATTTCTGTGTTTCATCGTCAATAAGAAGGTCCAAGGGATACAGTAAACCTGAAGTGAAGCATCGGAATCTAAAACTGGACTCACATTAGAGGTTCAAATCATAGAGAGTTAGAGTGTCAGTCCTCTTGTACTTAAGTCGGCATTGTGCATTGTGTATTAAATTCGGATGCAATTTCTGTGTTTCATCGTCAATAAGAATATCCAAGGGATACAGGAAACCTGAAGTGAAGCATCGGAATCTAAAACTGGACTCACAGGAGACGTTCAAATCATAGAGAGTTAGAGTGTCAGTCCTCTTGTACTTAAGTCGGCATTGTGCATTTTGTATTAAATTCGGATGCAATTTCAGTGTTTCATCATCAATAAGAAGGTCCAAGGGATACAGTAAACCCGAAGAGAAGCATTGGAATCTTAAACTGGACTCACAGGAGTGATTCAAATCATAGAAAGTTAGAGAGTCAGACCTCTTCTACTTCAGTTGGCATTGTGCCTTTTGTAGTAAATTTGGATGCAATTTCTGTGTTTCATCGTCAATAAGAATGTCCAAGGGATACAGTAAACCTGAAGTGAAGCATCGGAATCTAAAACTGGACTCACAGGAGAGGTTCAAATCAAAGAGAGTTAGAGTGTCAGTCCTCGTGTACTTAAGTCGGCATTGTGCCTTTTGTATTACTTTTGGATGCAGTTTCTGTGTTTCATCTTCAATAAGAAGGTCCAAGGGATACAGTAAACGTGAAGTGAAGCAACTGAATCTAAAACTGGACTCACAAGAGTGGTTTAAGACATAGAAAGTTAGAGTGTCAGTCCTCTTGTACTTAAGTCGGCATTGTGCCTTTTGTATTAAATTTGGATGCAATTTCTGTGTTTTATCGTCAATAAGAAGGTCTAAGGGATACAGTAAACCTGAAGTGAAGCATCGGAATCTAAAACTGGACTCACATTAGTGGTTCAAATCATAGAGAGTTAGAGTGTCAGTCCTCTTGTACATAAGTCGGCATTGTGCCTTTTGTATTAAATTCGGATGCATTTTCTGCGTTTCATCGTCAATAAGAAGGTCCAAGGGATACAAGAAACCTGAAGTGAAGCATCGGAATCTAAAACTGGACTCACAGGAGCGGCTCAAATCATAGAGAGTTAGAGTGTCAGTCCTCTTGTACTTAAGTCGGCATTATGCCTGTTGTATTAATTTCGGATTCAATTTCTGTGTTTCATCGACATTAAGAAGGTCCAAGGGATACAGTAAACCTGAAGTGAAGCATCGGAATCTAAAACTGGACTCACAGGAGAGGTTCAAATCATAGAGAGTTAGAGTGTCAGTCCTCTTGTACTTATGTATGCATTGTGCCTTTTGTATTAAATTTGGATGCAATTTCTGTGTTTTATCGTCAATAAGAAGGTCTAAGGGATACAGTAAACCTGAAGTAAAGCATCGGAATCCAAAACTGGACTCACAGGAGAGTTTCAAATCATAGAGAGTTAGAGTGTCAGTCCTCTTGTACTTAAGTCAGCATTGTGCCTGTTGTATTAAATTCGGATGCAATTTCTGTGTTTCATCGTCAATAAGAAGGTCCAAGGGATACAGTAAACCTGAAGTCAAGCATCGGAATCTAAAACTGGACACACACGAGTGGTTAAAATCATAGAGAGTTAGAGTGTCAGTCCTCTTGTACTTAAGTCGGCATTGTGCCTTTTGTATTAATTTCGGATGCATTTTCTGCGTTTCATCGTCAATAAGAAGGTCCAAGGGATACAAGAAACCTGAAGTGAAGCATCGGAATCTAAAACTGGACTCACAGGAGACGTTCAAATCATAGACAGTTAGAGTGTCAGTCCTCTTGTACTTAAGTCGGCATTGTGCCTTTTGTATTAAATTCAGATGCAATTTCTGTGTTTCATCGTCAATAAGAAGGTCCAAGGGATACAGTAAACCTGAAGACAAGCATTGGAATCTTAAACTGGACTCACAGGAGTGATTCAAATCATAGAAAGTTAGAGAGTCAAACCTCTTCTACTTAAGTCGGCATTGTGCCTTTGGATTAAATTTGGATGCAATTTCTGTGTTTCATCGTCAATAAGAAGGTCCAAGGGATACAGTATACCTGAAGTGAAGCATCGGAATCTAGAACTGGACTCACAGAAGAGGTTCAAATCATAGAGAGTTAGAGTGTCAGTCCTCGTGTACTTAAGTCGGCATTGTGACTTTTGTATTACATTTGCGTGCAGTTTCTGTGTTTCATCTTCAATAAGAAGGTCCAAGGGATACAGTAAACCTGAAGTGAAGCATCGGGATCTAAAACTGGACTCACAGGAGAGGTTCAAATCATAGAGAGTTAGAGTGTCAGTCCTCTTGTACTTAAGTCAGCATTGTGCCTGTTGTATTAAATTCGGATGCAATTTCTGTGTTTCATCGTCAATAAGAAGGTCCAAGGGATACAGTAAACCTGAAGTGAAGCATCGGAATCTAACACTGGACTCACAGGAGAGGTTCAAATCATAGAGAGTTAGAGTGACAGTCCTCTTGTACTTAAGTCGGCATTGTGCCTTTTGTATTAAATTCGGATGCAATTTCTGTGTTTCATCGTCAATAAGAAGGTCAAAGGGATACAGTAAACCTGAAGTGAAGCATCGGAATCTAAAACTGGACTCACATTAGAGGTTCAAATCATAGAGAGTTAGAGTGTCAGTCCTCTTGTACTTAAGTCGGCATTGTGCATTGTGTATTAAATTCGGATGCAATTTCTGTGTTTCATCGTCAATAAGAATATCCAAGGGATACAGGAAACCTGAAGTGAAGCATCGGAATCTAAAACTGGACTCACAGGAGACGTTCAAATCATAGAGAGTTAGAGTGTCAGTCCTCTTGTACTTAAGTCGGCATTGTGCATTTTGTATTAAATTCGGATGCAATTTCAGTGTTTCATCATCAATAAGAAGGTCCAAGGGATACAGTAAACCCGAAGAGAAGCATTGGAATCTTAAACTGGACTCACAGGAGTGATTCAAATCATAGAAAGTTAGAGAGTCAGACCTCTTCTACTTCAGTTGGCATTGTGCCTTTTGTAGTAAATTTGGATGCAATTTCTGTGTTTCATCGTCAATAAGAATGTCCAAGGGATACAGTAAACCTGAAGTGAAGCATCGGAATCTAAAACTGGACTCACAGGAGAGGTTCAAATCAAAGAGAGTTAGAGTGTCAGTCCTCGTGTACTTAAGTCGGCATTGTGCCTTTTGTATTACTTTTGGATGCAGTTTCTGTGTTTCATCTTCAATAAGAAGGTCCAAGGGATACAGTAAACGTGAAGTGAAGCAACTGAATCTAAAACTGGACTCACAAGAGTGGTTTAAGACATAGAAAGTTAGAGTGTCAGTCCTCTTGTACTTAAGTCGGCATTGTGCCTTTTGTATTAAATTTGGATGCAATTTCTGTGTTTTATCGTCAATAAGAAGGTCTAAGGGATACAGTAAACCTGAAGTGAAGCATCGGAATCTAAAACTGGACTCACATTAGTGGTTCAAATCATAGAGAGTTAGAGTGTCAGTCCTCTTGTACATAAGTCGGCATTGTGCCTTTTGTATTAAATTCGGATGCATTTTCTGCGTTTCATCGTCAATAAGAAGGTCCAAGGGATACAAGAAACCTGAAGTGAAGCATCGGAATCTAAAACTGGACTCACAGGAGCGGCTCAAATCATAGAGAGTTAGAGTGTCAGTCCTCTTGTACTTAAGTCGGCATTATGCCTGTTGTATTAATTTCGGATTCAATTTCTGTGTTTCATCGACATTAAGAAGGTCCAAGGGATACAGTAAACCTGAAGTGAAGCATCGGAATCTAAAACTGGACTCACAGGAGAGGTTCAAATCATAGAGAGTTAGAGTGTCAGTCCTCTTGTACTTATGTATGCATTGTGCCTTTTGTATTAAATTTGGATGCAATTTCTGTGTTTTATCGTCAATAAGAAGGTCTAAGGGATACAGTAAACCTGAAGTAAAGCATCGGAATCCAAAACTGGACTCACAGGAGAGTTTCAAATCATAGAGAGTTAGAGTGTCAGTCCTCTTGTACTTAAGTCAGCATTGTGCCTGTTGTATTAAATTCGGATGCAATTTCTGTGTTTCATCGTCAATAAGAAGGTCCAAGGGATACAGTAAACCTGAAGTCAAGCATCGGAATCTAAAACTGGACACACACGAGTGGTTAAAATCATAGAGAGTTAGAGTGTCAGTCCTCTTGTACTTAAGTCGGCATTGTGCCTTTTGTATTAATTTCGGATGCATTTTCTGCGTTTCATCGTCAATAAGAAGGTCCAAGGGATACAAGAAACCTGAAGTGAAGCATCGGAATCTAAAACTGGACTCACAGGAGACGTTCAAATCATAGACAGTTAGAGTGTCAGTCCTCTTGTACTTAAGTCGGCATTGTGCCTTTTGTATTAAATTCAGATGCAATTTCTGTGTTTCATCGTCAATAAGAAGGTCCAAGGGATACAGTAAACCTGAAGACAAGCATTGGAATCTTAAACTGGACTCACAGGAGTGATTCAAATCATAGAAAGTTAGAGAGTCAAACCTCTTCTACTTAAGTCGGCATTGTGCCTTTGGATTAAATTTGGATGCAATTTCTGTGTTTCATCGTCAATAAGAAGGTCCAAGGGATACAGTATACCTGAAGTGAAGCATCGGAATCTAGAACTGGACTCACAGAAGAGGTTCAAATCATAGAGAGTTAGAGTGTCAGTCCTCGTGTACTTAAGTCGGCATTGTGACTTTTGTATTACATTTGCGTGCAGTTTCTGTGTTTCATCTTCAATAAGAAGGTCCAAGGGATACAGTAAACCTGAAGTGAAGCATCGGGATCTAAAACTGGACTCACAGGAGAGGTTCAAATCATAGAGAGTTAGAGTGACAGTCCTCTTGTACTTAAGTCGGCATTAAGCCTTTTGTATTAAATTCGGATGCAAATTCTGTGTTTCTTGTACTCAAGTCCGCATTGTGCCTGTCGTAATAAACTCGGATGCAGTTTCTGTGTTTCATCGACAATAAGAAGGTCCAAGGGGTAAAGTAAACCTGAAGTGAAGCATCGGAATCTAAAACTGGACTCACAGGAGAGGTTCAAATCATGGAAAGTTAGAGTGTCAGTCCTCTTGTGCTTAAGTCGGCATTGTGCTTTTTGTGTTAAATATGGATGCAATTTCTGTGTTTCATCGTGAATACGAGGGTCCAAGGGATACAGTAAACCTGAAGTGAAGCAGCGGAATCTAAAACTGGACTCACAGGAGAGGTTCAAAACATAGAGAGTTAGAGTGTCAGTCCTCTTGCACTTAAGTCGGCATTGTGCCTTTTGTATTGAATTCGGATGTAATTTCTGTGTTTCATCATCATTATGAAGGTCCAAGATATACAGTAAACCTGAAAGGAAGCATCGGAATCTAAAACTGGACTCACAGGAGAGGTTCAAATCGCAGAGTGTTAGAGTGTCAGTCCTCTTGTACTTAAGTCGGCATTGTGCCTTTTGTATTAAATTCGGATGCAATTTCTGTGTTTCATCGTCAATAAGAAGGTCCAAGGGATACAGTAAACCTGAAGTGAAGCATCGGAATCTAAAACTGGACTCACAGGAGAGGTTCAAATCATAGAGAGTTAGAGTGTCAGTCCCCTTGTACTTAAGTCGGTATTGTCCCTTTTGTTTGAATTACGATATAATTTCTGTGTTTCATCATCAATGAGTAGGTCCAAGGGAGGTTCAAATCATAGAAAGTTGGAGTGTCAGTCCTCTTGTACTTAGGTCGGCATTGTGCCTTTTGTATAAAATTCTGATGCAATTTCTGTGTTTCATCGTCAATAAGAAGGTCCAAGGGATACAGTAAACTTAAGTGAAGCATCGGAATCTAAAACTGGACTCACAGGAGAGGTTGAAATCATAGAGAGTTAGAGTGTCAGTCCTCGTGTACTGAAGTCGGCATTGTTGCTTTTGTATTACATTTGGATGCAATTCCTGTGTTTCATCTTCAATAAGAAGGTCCAAGGGATACAGTAAACCTGAAGTGAAGTATCGGAATCTAAAACTGGACTCACAAGAGAGGTTCAAGTCATAGAAAGTTAGAGTGTCAGTCCTCATGTACTTAAGTCGGCATTGTGCCTTTTGTATTAAATTTGGAAGCAATTTCTGTGTTTCATCGTCAATAAGATGGTCTAAGGGATACAGTAAACCTGAAGTGAAGCATCGGAATCTAACACTGGACTCACAGGAGAGGTTCAAATCATAGAGAGTTAGAGTGACAGTCCTCTTGTACTTAAGTCGGCATTGTACCATTTGTATTTAATTCGGATGCAATTTCTGTGTTTCATCGTCAATAAGAAGGTCAAAGGGATACAGTAAACCTGAAGTGAAGCATCGGAATCTAAAACTGGACTCACATTAGAGGTTCAAATCATAGAGAGTTAGAGTGTCAGTCCTCTTGTACTTAAGTCGGCATTGTGCATTGTGTATTAAATTCGGATGCAATTTCAGTGTTTCATCGTCAATAAGAATGTCCAAGGGATACAGGAAACCTGAAGTGAAGCATCGGAATCTAAAACTGGACTCACAGGAGACGTTCAAATCATAGAGAGTTAGAGTGTCAGTCCTCTTGTACTTAAGTCGGCATTGTGCCTTTTGTATTAAATTCGGATGCAATTTCAGTGTTTCATCGTCAATAAGAAGGTCCAAGGGATACAGTAAACCTGAAGAGAAGCATTGGAATCTTAAACTGGACTCACAGGAGTGATTCAAATCATAGAAAGTTAGAGAGTCAGACCTCTTCTACTTCAGTTGGCATTGTGCCTTTTGTATTAAATTTGGATGCAATTTCTGTGTTTCATCGTCAATAAGACTGTCCAAGGGATACAGCAAACCTGAAGTGAAGCATCGGAATCTAAAACTGGACTCACAGGAGAGGTTCAAATCAAAGAGAGTTAGAGTGTCAGTCCTCGTGTACTTAAGTCGGCATTGTGCCTTTTGTATTACTTTTGGATGCAGTTTCTGTGTTTCATCTTCAATAAGAAGGTCCAAGGGATACAGTAAACGTGAAGTGAAGCAACTTAATCTAAAACTGGACTCACAAGAGTGGTTTAAGACATAGAATGTTAGAGTGTCAGTCCTCTTGTACTTAAGTCGGCATTGTGCCTTTTGTATTAAATTTGGATGCAATTTCTGTGTTTTATCGTCAATAAGAAGGTCTAAGGGATACAGTAAACCTGAAGTGAAGCATCGGAATCTAAAACTGGACTCACATTAGTGGTTCAAATCATAGAGAGTTAGAGTGTCAGTCCTCCTGTACATAAGTCGGCATTGTGCCTTTTGTATTAATTTCGGATGCATTTTCTGCGTTTCATCGTCAATAAGAGGGTCCAAGGGATACAAGAAGCCTGAAGTGAAGCATCGGAATCTAAAACTGGACTCACAGGAGAGGTTCAAATCATAGAGAGTTAGAGTGTCAGTCCTCTTGTACTTAAGTCGGCATTGTGCCTGTTGTATTAATTTCGGATTCAATTTCTGTGTTTCATCGACATTAAGAAGGTCCAAGGGATACAGTAAACCTGAAGTGAAGCATCGGAATCTAAAACTGGACTCACAGGAGAGGTTCAAACCATAGAGAGTTAGAGTGTCAGTCCTCTTGTACTTATGTATGCATTGTGCCTTTTGTATTAAATTTGGATGCAATTTCTGTGTTTCATCGTCAATAAGAAGGTCTAAGGGATACAGTAAACCTGAAGTAAAGCATCGGAATCCAAAACTGGACTCACAGGAGAGTTTCAAATCATAGAGAGTTAGTGTCAGTCCTCTTGTACTTAAGTCAGCATTGTGCCTGTTGTATTAAATTCGGATGCAATTTCTGTGTTTCATCGTCAATAAGAAGGTCCAAGGGATACAGTAAACCTGAAGTCAAGCATCGGAATCTAAAACTGGACACACACGAGTGGTTAAAATCATAGAGAGTTAGAGTGTCAGTCCTCTTGTACTTAAGTCGGCATTGTGCCTTTTGTATTAAATTCGGATGCATTTTCTGCGTTTCATCGTCAATAAGAAGGTCCAAGGGATACAAGAAACCTGAAGTGAAGCATCGGAATCTAAAACTGGACTCACAGGAGACGTTCAAATCATAGACAGTTAGAGTGTCAGTCCTCTTGTACTTAAGTCGGCATTGTGCCTTTTGTATTAAATGCGGATGCAATTTCTGTGTTTCATCGTCAATAAGAAGGTCCAAGGGATACAGTAAACCTGAAGACAAGCATTGGAATCTTAAACTGGACTCACAGGAGTGATTCAAATCATAGAAAGTTAGAGAGTCAAACCTCTTCTACTTAAGTCGGCATTGTGCCTTTGGATTAAATTTGGATGCAATTTCTGTGTTTCATCGTCAATGAGAAGGTCCAAGGGATACAGTATACCTGAAGTGAAGCATCGGAATCTAGAACTGGACTCACAGAAGAGGTTCAAATCATAGAGAGTTAGAGTGTCAGTCCTCGTGTACTTAAGTCGGCATTGTGACTTTTGTATTACATTTGCATGCAGTTTCTGTGTTTCATCTTCAATAAGAAGGTCCAAGGGATACAGTAAACCTGAAGTGAAGCATCGGAATCTAAAACTGGACTCACAAGAGAGGTTCAAGTCATAGAAAGTTAGAGTGTCAGTCCTCTTGTACTTAAGTCGGCATTGTGCCTTTTGTATTAAATTTGGATGCAAATATTGTGTTTCATCGTCAATAAGAAGGTCTAAGGGATACAGTAAACCTGAAGTGAAGCATCGGAATCGAAAACTGGTCTCACAGGAGAGTTTCAAATCATAGAGAGTTAGAGTGCCATTCCTATTGTACTTAAGTCGGCATTGTGGATTTTGTATTAAATTCGGATGCAATTTCTGTGTTTCATCGCCAACAAGAAGGTCTTAGGGATACAGTAAACCTGAAGTGAAGCATCGGAATCTAAAACTGGACTCACAGGAGAGGTTCAAATCATAGAGAGTTAGAGTGTCAGTCCCCTTGTACTTAAGTCGGTATTGTGCCTTTTGTTTGAATTACGATATAATTTCTGTGTTTCATCATCAATGAGTAGGTCCAAGGGATACAGTAAATCTGATGTGAAGCATCGGAATCTAAAACTGGACTCACAGGAGAGGTTCAAATCATAGAAAGTTGGAGTGTCAGTCCTCTTGTACTTAGGTCGACATTGTGCCTTTTGTATAAAATTCGGATGCAATTTCTGTGTTTCATCGTCAATAAGAAGGTCCAAGGGATACAGTAAACTTAAAGTGAAGCATCGGAATCTAAAACTGGACTCACAGGAGAGGTTCAAATCATAGAGAGTTAGAGTGTCAGTCCTCGTGTACTTAAGTCGGCATTGTTGCTTTTGTATTACATTTGGATGCAGTTCCTGTGTTTCATCTTCAATAAGAATTTCCAAGGGATACAGTAAACCTGAAGTGAAGTATCGGAATCTAAAACTGGACTCACAAGAGAGGTTCAAGTCATAGAAAGTTAGAGTGTCAGTCCTCTTGTACTTAAGTCGGCATTGTGCCTTTTGTATTAAATTTGGAAGCAATTTCTGTGTTTCATCGTCAATAAGATGGTCTAAGGGATACAGTAAACCTGAAGTGAAGCATCGGAATCTAAAACTGGACTCACAGGAGAGGTTCAAATCAAAGAGAGTTAGAGTGTCAGTCCTCGTGTACTTAAGTCGGCATTGTGCCTTTTGTATTACTTTTGGATGCAGTTTCTGTGTTTCATCTTCAATAAGAAGGTCCAAGGGATACAGTAAACGTGAAGTGAAGCAACTGAATCTAAAACTGGACTCACAAGAGAGGTTTAAGACATAGAAAGTTAGAGTGTCAGTCCTCTTGTACTTAAGTCGGCATTGTGCCTTTTGTATTAAATTTGGATGCAATTTCTGTGTTTTATCGTCAATAAGAAGGTCTAAGGATACAGTAAACCTGAAGTGAAGCATCGGAATCTAAAACTGGACTCACATTAGTGGTTCAAATCATAGAGAGTTAGAGTGTCAGTCCTCTTGTACATAAGTCGGCATTGTGCCTTTTGTATTAAATTCGGATGCATTTTCTGCGTTTCATCGTCAATAAGAAGGTCCAAGGGATACAAGAAACCTGAAGTGAAGCATCGGAATCTAAAACTGGACTCACAGGAGAGGTTCAAATCATAGAGAGTTAGAGTGTCAGTCCTCTTGTACTTAAGTCGGCATTGTGCCTGTTGTATTAATTTCGGATTCAATTTCTGTGTTTCATCGACATTAAGAAGGTCCAAGGGATACAGTAAACCTGAAGTGAAGCATCGGAATCTAAAACTGGACTCACAGGAGAGGTTCAAACCATAGAGAGTTAGAGTGTCAGTCCTCTTGTACTTATGTATGCATTGTGCCTTTTGTATTAAATTTGGATGCAATTTCTGTGTTTCATCGTCAATAAGAAGGTCTAAGGGATACAGTAAACCTGAAGTAAAGCATCGGAATCCAAAACTGGACTCACAGGAGAGTTTCAAATCATAGAGAGTTAGTGTCAGTCCTCTTGTACTTAAGTCAGCATTGTGCCTGTTGTATTAAATTCGGATGCAATTTCTGTGTTTCATCGTCAATAAGAAGGTCCAAGGGATACAGTAAACCTGAAGTCAAGCATCGGAATCTAAAACTGGACACACACGAGTGGTTAAAATCATAGAGAGTTAGAGTGTCAGTCCTCTTGTACTTAAGTCGGCATTGTGCCTTTTGTATTAAATTCGGATGCATTTTCTGCGTTTCATCGTCAATAAGAAGGTCCAAGGGATACAAGAAACCTGAAGTGAAGCATCGGAATCTAAAACTGGACTCACAGGAGACGTTCAAATCATAGACAGTTAGAGTGTCAGTCCTCTTGTACTGAAGTCGGCATTGTGCCTTTTGTATTAAATTCGGATGCAATTTCTGTGTTTCATCGTCAATAAGAAGGTCCAAGGGATACAGTAAACCTGAAGACAAGCATTGGAATCTTAAACTGGACTCACAGGAGTGATTCAAATCATAGAAAGTTAGAGAGTCAAACCTCTTCTACTTAAGTCGGCATTGTGCCTTTGGATTAAATTTGGATGCAATTTCTGTGTTTCATCGTCAATGAGAAGGTCCAAGGGATACAGTATACCTGAAGTGAAGCATCGGAATCTAGAACTGGACTCACAGAAGAGGTTCAAATCATAGAGAGTTAGAGTGTCAGTCCTCGTGTACTTAAGTCGGCATTGTGACTTTTGTATTACATTTGCATGCAGTTTCTGTGTTTCATCTTCAATAAGAAGGTCCAAGGGATACAGTAAACCTGAAGTGAAGCATCGGAATCTAAAACTGGACTCACAAGAGAGGTTCAAGTCATAGAAAGTTAGAGTGTCAGTCCTCTTGTACTTAAGTCGGCATTGTGCCTTTTGTATTAAATTTGGATGCAAATTCTGTGTTTCATCGTCAATAAGAAGGTCTAAGGGATACAGTAAACCTGAAGTGAAGCATCGGAATCGAAAACTGGTCTCACAGGAGAGTTTCAAATCATAGAGAGTTAGAGTGCCATTCCTATTGTACTTAAGTCGGCATTGTGGATTTTGTATTAAATTCGGATGCAATTTCTGTGTTTCATCGCCAACAAGAAGGTCTTAGGGATACAGTAAACCTGAAGTGAAGCATCGGAATCTAAAACTGGACTCACAGGAGAGGTTCAAATCATAGAGAGTTAGAGTGTCAGTCCCCTTGTACTTAAGTCGGTATTGTGCCTTTTGTTTGAATTACGATATAATTTCTGTGTTTCATCATCAATGAGTAGGTCCAAGGGATACAGTAAATCTGATGTGAAGCATCGGAATCTAAAACTGGACTCACAGGAGAGGTTCAAATCATAGAAAGTTGGAGTGTCAGTCCTCTTGTACTTAGGACGACATTGTGCCTTTTGTATAAAATTCGGATGCAATTTCTGTGTTTCATCGTCAATAAGAAGGTCCAAGGATACAGTAAACTTAAAGTGAAGCATCGGAATCTAAAACTGGACTCACAGGAGAGGTTCAAATCATAGAGAGTTAGAGTGTCAGTCCTCGTGTACTTAAGTCGGCATTGTTGCTTTTGTATTACATTTGGATGCAGTTCCTGTGTTTCATCTTCAATAAGAATTTCCAAGGGATACAGTAAACCTGAAGTGAAGTATCGGAATCTAAAACTGGACTCACAAGAGAGGTTCAAGTCATAGAAAGTTAGAGTGTCAGTCCTCTTGTACTTAAGTCGGCATTGTGCCTTTTGTATTAAATTTGGAAGCAATTTCTGTGTTTCATCGTCAATAAGATGGTCTAAGGGATACAGTAAACCTGAAGTGAAGCATCGGAATCTAAAACTGGACTCACAGGAGAGGTTCAATTCAAAGAGAGTTAGAGTGTCAGTCCTCGTGTACTTAAGTCGGCATTGTGCCTTTTGTATTACTTTTGGATGCAGTTTCTGTGTTTCATCTTCAATAAGAAGGTCCAAGGGATACAGTAAACGTGAAGTGAAGCAACTGAATCTAAAACTGGACTCACAAGAGAGGTTTAAGACATAGAAAGTTAGAGTGTCAGTCCTCTTGTACTTAAGTCGGCATTGTGCCTTTTGTATTAAATTTGGATGCAATTTCTGTGTTTTATCGTCAATAAGAAGGTCTAAGGGATACAGTAAACCTGAAGTGAAGCATCGGAATCTAAAACTGGACTCACATTAGTGGTTCAAATCATAGAGAGTTAGAGTGTCAGTCCTCTTGTACATAAGTCGGCATTGTGCCTTTTGTATTAAATTCGGATGCATTTTCTGCGTTTCATCGTCAATAAGAAGGTCCAAGGGATACAAGAAACCTGAAGTGAAGCATCGGAATCTAAAACTGGACTCACAGGAGAGGTTCAAATCATAGAGAGTTAGAGTGTCAGTCCTCTTGTACTTACGTCGGCATTGTGCCTGTTGTATTAATTTCGGATTCAATTTCTGTGTTTCATCGACATTAAGAAGGTCCAAGGGATACAGTAAACCTGAAGTGAAGCATCGGAATCTAAAACTGGACTCACAGGAGAGGTTCAAATCATAGAGAGTTAGAGTGTCAGTCCTCTTGTACTTATGTATGCATTGTGCCTTTTGTATTAAATTTGGATGCAATTTCTGTGTTTCATAGTCAATAAGAAGGTCTAAGGGATACAGTAAACCTGAAGTAAAGCATCGGAATCCAAAACTGGACTCACAGGAGAGTTTCAAATCATAGAGAGTTAGAGTGTCAGTCCTCTTGTACTTAAGTCAGCATTGTGCCTGTTGTATTAAATTCGGATGCAATTTCTGTGTTTCATCGTCAATAAGAAGGTCCAAGGGATACAGTAAACCTGAAGTCAAGCATCGGAATCTAAAACTGGACACACACGAGTGGTTAAAATCATAGAGAGTTAGAGTGTCAGTCCTCTTGTACTTAAGTCGGCATTGTGCCTTTTGTATTAAATTCGGATGCATTTTCCGCGTTTCATCGTCAATAAGAAGGTCCAAGGGATACAAGAAACCTGAAGTGAAGCATCGGAATCTAAAACTGGACTCACAGGAGAGGTTCAAATCATAGAGAGTTAGAGTGTCAGTCCTCTTGTACTTATGTATGCATTGTGCCTTTTGTATTAAATTTGGATGCAATTTCTGTGTTTCATCGTCAATAAGAAGGTCCAAGGGATACAGTATACCTGAAGTGAAGCATCGGAATCTAGAACTGGACTCACAGAAGAGGTTCAAATCATAGAGAGTTAGAGTGTCAGTCCTCGTGTACTTAAGTCGGCATTGTGACTTTTGTATTACATTTGCATGCAGGTTCTGTGTTTCATCTTCAATAAGAAGGTCCAAGGGATACAGTAAACCTGAAGTGAAGCATCGGAATCTAAAACTGGACTCACAAGAGAGGTTCAAGTCATAGAAAGTTAGAGTGTCAGTCCTCTTGTACTTAAGTCGGCATTGTGCCTTTTGTATTAAATTTGGATGCAAATTCTGTGTTTCATCGTCAATAAGAAGGTCTAAGGGATACAGTAAACCTGAAGTGAAGCATCGGAATCGAAAACTGGTCTCACAGGAGAGTTTCAAATCATAGAGAGTTAGAGTGCCATTCCTATTGTACTTAAGTCGGCATTGTGGATTTTGTATTAAATTCGGATGCTATTTCTGTGTTTCATCGCCAACAAGAAGGCCTTAGGGATACAGTAAACCTGAAGTGAAGCATCGGAATCTAAAACTGGACTCACAGGAGAGGTTCAAATCATAGAGAGTTAGAGTGACAGTCCTCTTGTATATAAGTCGGCATTGTGCCTTTTGTTTTTAATTCGGATGCAATTTCTGTGTTTCATCGTCAATAAGAAGGTCCAAGGGATACAGTAAACCTGAAGTGAAGCATCGGAATCTAAAACTGGACTCACAGGAGAGGTTCAAATCATAGAGAGTTAGAGTGTCAGTCCCCTTGTACTTAAGTCGGTATTGTGCCTTTTGTTTGAATTACGATATAATTTCTGTGTTTCATCATCAATGAGTAGGTCCAAGGGATACAGTAAATCTGATGTGAAGCATCGGAATCTAAAACTGGACTCACATTAGTTGTTCAAATCATAGAGAGTTAGAGTGTCAGTCCTCTTGTACATAAGTCGGCATTGTGCCTTTTGTATTAAATTCGGATGCATTTTCTGCGTTTCATCGTCAATAAGAAGGTCCAAGGGATACAAGAAACCTGAAGTGAAGCATCGGAATCTAAAACTGGACTCACAGGAGAGGTTCAAATCATAGAGAGTTAGAGTGTCAGTCCTCTTGTACTTAAGTCGGCATTGTGCCTGTTGTATTAATTTCGGATTCAATTTCTGTGTTTCATCGACATTAAGAAGGTCCAAGGGATACAGTAATTCTGAAGTGAAGCATCGGAATCTAAAACTGGACTCACAGGAGAGGTTCAAATCATAGAGAGTTAGAGTGTCAGTCCTCTTGTACTTATGTATGCATTGTGCCTTTTGTATTAAATTTGGATGCAATTTCTGTGTTTCATCGTCAATAAGAAGGTCTAAGGGATACAGTAAACCTGAAGTAAAGCATCGGAATCCAAAACTGGACTCACAGGAGAGTTTCAAATCATAGAGAGTTAGAGTGTCAGTCCTCTTGTACTTAAGTCAGCATTGTGCCTGTTGTATTAAATTCGGATGCAATTTCTGTGTTTCATCGTCAATAAGAAGGTCCAAGGGATACAGTAAACCTGAAGTCAAGCATCGGAATCTAAAACTGGACACACACGAGTGGTTAAAATCATAGAGAGTTAGAGTGTCAGTCCTCTTGTACTTAAGTCGGCATTGTGCCTTTTGTATTAAATTCGGATGCATTTTCCGCGTTTCATCGTCAATAAGAAGGTCCAAGGGATACAAGAAACCTGAAGTGTAGCATCGGAATCTAAAACTGGACTCACAGGAGACGTTCAAATCATAGACAGTTAGAGTGTCAGTCCTCTTGTACTTAAGTCGGCATTGTGCCTTTTGTATTAAATTCGGATGCAATTTCTGTGTTTCATCGTCAATAAGAAGGTCCAAGGGATACAGTAAACCTGAAGACAAGCATTGGAATCTTAAACTGGACTCACAGGAGTGATTCAAATCATAGAAAGTTAGAGAGTCAAACCTCTTCTACTTAAGTCGTTATTGTGCCTTTTGTATTAAATTTGGATGCAATTTCTGTGTTTCATCGTCAATAAGAAGGTCCAAGGGATACAGTATACCTGAAGTGAAGCATCGGAATCTAGAACTGGACTCACAGAAGAGGTTCAAATCATAGAGAGTTAGAGTGTCAGTCCTCGTGTACTTAAGTCGGCATTGTGACTTTTGTATTACATTTGCATGCAGGTTCTGTGTTTCATCTTCAATAAGAAGGTCCAAGGGATACAGTAAACCTGAAGTGAAGCATCGGAATCTAAAACTGGACTCACAAGAGAGGTTCAAGTCATAGAAAGTTAGAGTGTCAGTCCTCTTGTACTTAAGTCGGCATTGTGCCTTTTGTATTAAATTTGGATGCAAATTCTGTGTTTCATCGTCAATAAGAAGGTCTAAGGGATACAGTAAACCTGAAGTGAAGCATCGGAATCGAAAACTGGTCTCACAGGAGAGTTTCAAATCATAGAGAGTTAGAGTGCCATTCCTATTGTACTTAAGTCGGCATTGTGGATTTTGTATTAAATTCGGATGCTATTTCTGTGTTTCATCGCCAACAAGAAGGTCTTAGGGATACAGTAAACCTGAAGTGAAGCATCGGAATCTAAAACTGGACTCACAGGAGAGGTTCAAATCATAGAGAGGTAGAGTGACAGTCCTCTTGTATATAAGTCGGCATTGTGCCTTTTGTTTTTAATTCGGATGCAATTTCTGTGTTTCATCGTCAATAAGAAGGTCCAAGGGATACAGTAAACCTGAAGTGAAGCATCGGAATCTAAAACTGGAATCACAGGAGAGGTTCAAATCATAGAGAGTTAGAGTGTCAGTCCCCTTGTACTTAAGTCGGTATTGTGCCTTTTGTTTGAATTACGATATAATTTCTGTGTTTCATCATCAATGAGTAGGTCCAAGGGATACAGTAAATCTGATGTGAAGCATCGGAATCTAAAACTGGACTCACAGGAGAGGTTCAAATCATAGAAAGTTGGAGGGTCAGTCCTCTTGTACTTAGGTCGACATTGTGCCTTTTGTATAAAATTCGGATGCAATTTCTGTGTTTCATCGTCAATAAGAAGGTCCAAGGGATACAGTAAACTTAAAGTGAAGCATCGGAATCTAAAACTGGACTCACAGGAGAGGTTCAAATCATAGAGAGTTAGAGTGTCAGTCCTCGTGTACTTAAGTCGGCATTGTTGCTTTTGTATTACATTTGGATGCAGTTCCTGTGTTTCATCTTCAATAAAAAGGTCCAAGGGATACAGTAAACCTGAAGTGAAGTATTGGAATCTAAAACTGGACTCACAAGAGAGGTTCAAGTCATAGAAAGTTAGAGTGCCAGTCCTCTTGTACTTAAGCCGGCATTGTGCCTTTTGTATTAAATTTGGAAGCAATTTCTGTGTTTCATCGTCAATAAGATGGTCTAAGGGATACAGTAAACCTGAAGTGAAGCATCGGAATCTAACACTGGACTCACAGGAGAGGTTCAAATCATAGAGAGTTAGAGTGACAGTCCTCTTGTACTTTAGTCGGCATTGTGCCATTTGTATTTAATTCGGATGCAATTTCTGTGTTTCATCGTCAATAAGAAGGTCCAAGGGATACAGTAAACCTGAAGTGAAGCATCGGAATCTAAAACTGGACTCACATTAGAGGTTAAAATCATAGAGAGTTAGAGTGTCAGTCCTCTTGTACTTAAGTCGGCATTGTGCATTGTGTATTAAATTCGGATGCAATTTCTGTGTTTCATCGTCAATAAGAATGTCCTAGGGATACAGGAAACCTCAAGTGAAGCATCGGAATCTAAAACTGGACTCACAGGAGACGTTCAAATCATAGAGAGTTTGAGTGTCAGTCCTCTTGTACTTAAGTCGGCATTGTGCCTTTTGTATTAAATTCGGATGCAATTTCAGTGTTTCATCGTCAATAAGAAGGTCCAAGGAATACAGTAAACCTGAAGAGAAGCATTGGAATCTTAAACTGGACTCACAGGAGTGATTCAAATCATAGAAAGTTAGAGAGTCAGACCTCTCCTACTTCAGTTGGCATTGTGCCTTTTGTATTAAATTTGGATGCAATTTCTGTGTTTCATCGTCAATAAGAATGTCCAAGGGATACAGTAAACCTGAAGTGAAGCATCGGAATCTAAAACTGGACTCACAGGAGAGGTTCAAATCAAAGAGAGTTAGAGTGTCAGTCCTCGTGTACTTAAGTCGGCATTGTGCCTTTTGTATTACATTTGGATGCAGTTTCTGTGTTTCATCTTCAATAAGAAGGTCCAAGGGATACAGTAAACGTGAAGTGAATCAACTGAATCTAAAACTGGACTCACAAGAAAGGTTTAAGTCATAGAAAGTTAGAGTGTCAGTCCTCTTGTACTTAAGTCGGCATTGTGCCTTTTGTATTAAATTTGGATGCAATTTCTGTGTTTTATCGTCAATAAGAAGGTCTAAGGGATACAGTAAACCTGAAGTGAAGCATCGGAATCTAAAACTGGACTCACATTAGTGGTTCAAATCATAGAGAGTTAGAGTGTCAGTCCTCTTGTACATAAGTCGGCATTGTGCCTTTTGTATTAAATTCGGATGCATTTTCTGCGTTTCATCGTCAATAAGAAGGTCCAAGGGATACAAGAAACCTGAAGTGAAGCATCGGAATCTAAAACTGGACTCACAGGAGAGGTTCAAATCATAGAGAGTTAGAGTGTCAGTTCTCTTGTACTTAAGTCGGCATTGTGCCTGTTGTATTAATTTCTGAATCAATTTCTGTGTTTCATCGACATTAAGAAGGGCCAAGGGATACAGTAAACCTGAAGTGAAGCATCGGAATCTAAAACTGGACTCACAGGAGAGGTTCAAATCATAGAGAGTTAGAGTGTCAGTCCTCTTGTACTTAAGTCAGCATTGTGCCTGTTGTATTAAATTCGGATGCAATTTCTGTGTTTCATCGTCAATAAGAAGGTCCAAGGGATACAGTAAACCTGAAGTCAAGCATCGGAATCTAAAACTGGACACACACGAGTGGTTAAATCATAGAGAGTTAGAGTGTCAGTCCTCTTGTACTTAAGTCGGCATTGTGCCTTTTGTATTAAATTCGGATGCAATTTCTGTGTTTCATCGTCAATAAGAAGGTCCAAGGGATACAGTAAACCTGAAGTCAAGCATCGGAATCTAAAACTGGACACACACGAGTGGTTAAAATCATAGAGAGTTAGAGTGTCAGCCCTCTTGTACTTAAGTCGGCATTGTGCCTTTTGTATTAAATTCGGATGCATTTTCTGCGTTTCATCGTCAATAAGAAGGTCCAAGGGATACAAGAAACCTGAAGTGAAGCATCGGAATCTAAAACTGGACTCACAGGAGACGTTCAAATCATACACAGTTACAGTGTCAGTCCTCTTGTACTTAAGTCGGCATTGTGCCTTTTGTATTAAATTCGGATGCAATTTCTGTGTTTCATCGTCAATAAGAAGGTCCAAGGGATACAGAAAACCTGAAGACAAGCATTGGAAACTTAAACTGGACTCACAGGAGTCATTCAAATCATAGAAAGTTAGAGAGTCAAACCCCTTCTACTTAAGTCGGCATTGTGCCTTTTGTATTAAATTTGGATGCAATTTCTGTGTTTCATCGTCAATAAGAAGGTCCAAGGGATACAGTATACCTGAAGTGATGCATCGGAATCTAAAACTGGACTCACAAGAGAGGTTCAAGTCATAGAAAGTTAGAGTGTCAGTCCTCTTGTACTTAAGTCGGCATTGTGCCTTTTGTATTAAATTTGGATGCAAATTCTGTGTTTCATCGTCAATAAGAAGGTCTAAGGGATACAGTAAACCTGAAGTGAAGCATCGGAATCGAAAACTGGTCTCACAGGAGAGTTTCAAATCATAGAGAGTTAGAGTGCCATTCCTATTGTACTTAAGTCGGCATTGTGGATTTTGTATTAAATTCGGATGCAATTTCTGTGTTTCATCGCCAACAAGAAGGTCTTAGGGATACAGTAAACCGGAAGTGAAGCATCGGAATCTAAAACTGGACTCACAGGAGAGGTTCAAATCATAGAGAGTTAGAGTGACAGTCCTCTTGTACTTAAGTCGGCATTGTGCCTTTTGTTTTTAATTCGGATGCAATTTCTGTGTTTCATCGTCAATAAGAAGGTCCAAGGGATACAGTAAACCTGAAGTGAAGCATCGGAATCTAAAACTGGACTCACAGGAGAGGTTCAAATCATAGAGAGTTAGAGTGTCAGCCCTCTTGTACTTAAGTCCGCATTGTGACTGTTGTATTAAATTCGGATGCAGTTTCTATCTTTCATCGTCAATAAGAAGGTCCAAGGGGTAAAGTAAACCTGAGGTGAAGCATCGGAATCTAGAACTGGACTCACAGGAGAGGTTCAAATCATAGAAAGTTAGAGTGTCAGTCCTCTGGTACTTAAGTCGGCATTGTGCCATTTGTATTAAATTCGGATGCAATTTCTGTGTTTCATCGACAATAAGAAGGTCCAAGTCATACAGTAAACATGAATTGAATAATCGGAATCTAAAACTGGACCCAAAGGAGAGGTTCAAATGATCGCAAGTTAGAGTGTCAGTCCACTTGTGCTTAAGTCGGCATTGTGTTTTTGTGTTAAATATGGATGCAATTTCTGTGTTCCATCGTGAATACGAAGGTCCAAGGGATACAGTAAACCAGAAGTGAAGCATCGGAATCTAAAACTGGACTCACAGGAGAGGTTCAAGTCATAGAGAGTTAGAGTGTCAGTCCTCTTGTACTTAAGTCGGCATTGTGCCTTTTGTATTAAATTCGGATGCAATTTCTGTGTTTCATCGTCAATAAGAAGGTCCAAGGGATACAGTAAACCTGAAGTGAAGCATCGGAAACCAAAACTGGACTCACAGGAGAGGTTCAAATCATAGAGAGTTAGAGTGTCAGTCCCCTTGTACTTAAGTCGGTATTGTGCCTTTTGTTTGAATTACGATGTAATTTCTGTGTTTCATCATCAATGAGTAGGTCCAAGGGATACAGTAAATCTGATGTGAAGCATCGGAATCTAAAACTGGACTCACAGGAGAGGTTCAAATCATAGGAAGTTAGAGTGTCAGTCCTCTTGTACTTAGGTCGGCATTGTGCCATTTGTATAAAATTCGTATGCAATTTCTGTGTTTCATCGTCAATAAGAAGGTCCAAGGGATACAGTAAACCTGAAGTGAAGCATCGGAATCTAAAACTGGACTCACAGGAGAGGTTCAAATCATCGCAAGTTAGAGTGTCAGTCCACTTGTGCTTAAGTCGGCATAGCGCTTTTTGTATTAAATATGGATGCAATTTCTGTGTTTCATCGTCAATAAGAAGGTCTAAGGGATACAGTAAACCTGAAGTGAAGCATCGGAATCCAAAACTGGACTCACAGGAGAGATTCAAATCATAGAGAGTTAGAGTGTCAGTCCTCTTGTACTTAAGCCAGCATTGTGCCTGTTGTATTAAATGCGGATGCAATTTCTGTGTTTCATCGTCAATAAGAAGGTCTTAGGGATACAGTAAACCTGAAGTGAAGCATCGGAATCTAAAACTGGACTCACAGGAGAGGTTCTAATCATAGAGAGTTAGAGTGACAGTCCTCTTGTACTTAAGTCGGCATTAAGCCTTTTGTATTAAATTCGGATGCAATTTCTGTGTTTCATCGTCAATAAGAAGGTCCAAGGGATACAAGAAACCTGAAGTGAAGCATCGGAATCTAAAACTGGACTCACAGGAGACGTTCAAATCATAGAGAGTTAGAGTGTCAGTCCTCTTGTACTTAAGTCGGCATTGTGCCTTTTGTATTAAATTCGGATGCAATTTCTGTGATTCATCGTCAATAAGAAGGTCCAAGGGATACAGTAAACCTGAAGACAAGCATTGGAATCTTAAACTGGACTCACAGGAGTGATTCAAATCATAGAAAGTTAGAGAGTCAAACCAATTCTACTTAAGTCGGCATTGTGCCTTTTGTATTAAATTTGGATGCAATTTCTGTGTTTCATCGTCAATAAGAAGGTCCAAGGGATACAGTAAACCTGAAGTGAAGCATCGGAATCTAAAACTGGACTCACAGGAGAGGTTCAAATCATAGAGAGTTAGAGTGTCAGTCCTCGTGTACTTAAGTCGGCATTGTGACTTTTGTATTACATTTGCATGCAGTTTCTGTGTTTCATCTTCAATAAGAAAGTCCAAGGGATACAGTAAAACTGAAGTGAAGCATCGGAATCTAAAACTGGACTCACAAGAGAGGTTCAAGTCATAGAAAGTTAGAGTGTCAGTCCTCTTGTACTTAAGTCGGCATTGTGCCTTTTGTTTTTAATTCGGATGCAATTTCTGTGTTTCATCGTCAATAAGGAGGTCCAAGGGATACAGTAAACCTAAAGTCAAGCATCGGAATCTAAAACTGGATTCACAGGAGAGGTTCAAATCATAGAGAGTTAGAGTGTCAGCCCTCTTGTACTTAAGTCCGCATTGTGCCTGTTGTATTAAATTCGGATGCAGTTTCTGTCTTTCATCGTCAATAAGAATTTCCAAGGGGTAAAGTAAACCTGAAGTGAAGCATCGGAATCTAAAACTGGACTCACAGGAGAGGTTCAAATCATAGAAAGTTAGAGTGTCAGTCCTATTGTACTTAAGTCGGCATTGTGCCATTTGTATTAAATTCGGATGCGATTTCTGTGTTTCATCGACAATAAGAAGGTCCAATTCATACAGTAAACCTGAATTGAAGAATCGGAATCTAAAACTGGACTCAAAGGAAGGGTTCAAATAATCGCAAGTTAGAGTGTCAGTCCCCTTGTGCTTAAGTCGGCATTGTGCTTTTTGTGTTAAATATGGATGCAATTTCTGTGTTTCATCGTGAATACGAAGGTCCAAGGGATACAGTAAACCTGAAGTGAAGCATCGGAATCTAAAACTGGACTCACAGGAGAGGTTCAAATCATAGAGAGTTAGAGTGTCAGTCCTCTTGTACTTATGTCGGCATTGTGCCTTTTGTATTAAATTCGTATGCAATTTCTGTGTTTCATCGTCAATAAGAAGGTCCAAGGGATACAGTAAACCTGAAGTGAAGCATCGGAATCCAAAACTGGACTCACAGGAGAGGTTCAAATCATAGAGAGTTAGAGTGTCAGTCCCCTTGTACTTAAGTCGGTATTGTGCCTTTTGTTTGAATTGCGATGTAATTTCTGTGTTTCATCATCAATGAGTAGGTCCAAGGGATACAGTAAACCTGATGTGAAGCATCGGAATCTAAAACTAGACTCACAGGAGAGGTTCAAATCATAGAAAGTTAGAGTGTCAGTCCTCTTGTACTTAGGTCGGCATTGTGCCTTTTGTATAATATTCGGATGCAATTTCTGTGTTTGATCGTCAATAAGAAGGTCCAAGAGATACAGTAAACCTGAAGTGAAGCATCGGAATCTAAAACCGGACTCACAGGAGAGGTTCAAGTCATAGAGAGTTAGAGTGTCAGTCCTCGTGTACTTAAGTCGGCATTGTGGCATTTGTATTACATTTGGATGCAGTTCCTGTCTTTCATCTCCAATAAGAAGGTCCAAGGGATACAGTAAACCTGAAGTGAAGTATCGGAATCTAAAACTGGACTCACAAGAGAGGTTCAAGTCATAGGAAGTTAGAGTGTCAGTCCTCTTGTACTTCAGTCGGCATTGTGCCTGTTGTATTAAATTCGGATGCAATTTCTGTGTTTCATCGTCAATAAGAAGGTCTTAGCATACAGTAACCTGAAGTGAAGCATCGGAATCTAACACTGGACTCAAAGGAGAGGTTCAAATCATAGAGAGTTAGAGTGACAGTCCTCTTGTACTTAAGTCGGTATTGTGCCATTTGTATTTAATTCGGATGCAATTTCTGTGTTTCATCGTCAATAAGAAGATCCAAGGGATACAGTAAACCTGAAGTGAAGCATAGGAATCTAAAACTGAACTCACATTAGTGGTTCAAATCATAGAGAGTTAGAGTGTCAGTCCTCTTGTACTTAAATCGGCATTGTGCCTTTTGTATTAAATTTGGATGCAATTTCTGTGTTTCATCGTCAATAAGAAGGTCTAAGAGATACAGTAAACCTGAAGTGAAGCATCGAAACCTAACACTGGGCTCACAGGAGAGGTTCAAATTATAGAGAGTTAGAGTGACAGTCCACTTGTACTTAAGTCGGCATTGTGCCATTTGTATTTAATTCGGATGCAATTTCTGTGTTTCATCGTCAATAAGAAGGTCCAAGGGATACAGTAAACCTGAAGTGAAGCATCGGAATCTAAAACTGGACTTACATTAGTGGTTCAAATCATAGAGAGTTAGAGTGTCAGTCCTCTTGTACTTAAGTCGGCATTGTGCATTGTGTATTAAATTCGGATGCAATTTCTGTGTTTCATCGTCAATAAGAATGTCCAAGGGATACAGGAAACCTGAAGTGAAGCATCGGAATCTAAAACTGGACTCACAGGAAACGTTCAAATCATAGAGACTTAGAGTGTCAGTCCTCATGTACTTAAGTCGGCACTGTGCCTTTTGTATTAAATTCGGATGCAATTTGAGTGTTTCATCGTCAATAAGAAGGTCCAAGGGATACAGTAAACCTGAAGAGAAGCATTGGAATCTTAAACTGGACTCACAGGAGTGATTCAAATCATAGTAAGTTAGAGAGTCAGACCTCTTCTACTTAAGTCGACATTGTGCCTTTTGTATTAAATTTGGATGCAATTTCTGTGTTTCATCGTCAATAAGAAGGTCCAAGGGATACAGTAAACCTGAAGTGAAGCATCGGAATCTAAAACTGGACTCACAGGAGAGGTTCAAATCATAGAGAGTTAGAGTATCAGTCCTCGTGTACTTAAGTCGGCTTTGTGCCTTTTGTATTACATTTGGATGCAGTTTCTGTGTTTCATCTTCAATTAGAAGGTCCAAGGGATACAGTAAACCTGAAGTGAAGCAACGGAATCTAAAACTGGACTCACAAGAGAGGTTTAAGTCATAGAAAGTTAGAGTGTCAGTCCTCTTGTACTTGAGTCGGCATTGTGCCTTTTGTATTAAATTTGGATGCAATTTCTGTGTTTCATTGTCAATAAGAAGGTCTAAGGGATACAGTAAACCTGAGGTGAAGCATCGGAATCTAAAACTGGACTCACAGGAGAGTTCCAAATCATAGAGAGTTAGAGTGTCAGTCCTCTTGTACATAAGTCGGCATTGTGCCTGTTGTATTAAATTCGGATGCAATTTCTGTGTTTCATCGACAACAAGAAGGTCCAAGTGATACAGTAAACCTGAATTGAAGCATCGGAATCTAAAACTGGACTCACAGTAGAGGTTCAAATCATCGCAAGTTAGAGTTTCAGTCCACTTGTGCTTAAGTCGGCATAGCGCTTTTTGTATTAAATATGGATGCAATTTCTGTCTTTCATCGTGAATACGAAGGTCCAAGGGAAACAGTAAGCCTGAAGTGAAGCATCGGAATATAAAACTGGACTCACAGGAGCGGTTCAAATCATAGAGAGTTAGAGTGTCAGTCCTCTTGTACTTAAGTCGGCATTGTGCCTTTTGTATTGAATTCGGATGTAGTTTCTGTGTTTCATCATCAATAAGAAGGTCCAAGAGATACAGTAAACCTGATGTGAAGCATCGGAATCTAAAACTGGACTCACAGGAGAGGTTCAAATCGCAGAGTGTTAGAGTGTCAGTCCTCTTGTACTTAAGTCGGCATTGTGCCTTTTGTATTAAATTCGGATGTAATTTCTGTGTTTCATCGTCATTAAGAAGGTCCAAGGGATACAGTAAACGTGAAGTGAAGCATCGGAATCTAAAACTGGACTCACAGGAGAGGTTCAAACCATAGAGAGTTAGGGTGTCAGTCCCCTTGTACTTAAGTCGGTATTGTGCCTTTTGTTTGAATTCGGTTGTAATTTCTGTGTTTCATCATCAATGAGTTGGTCCAAGGGATACAGTAAACCTGATGTGAAGCATCGGAATCTAAAACTGGACTCACAGGAGAGGTTCAAGTCATAGAGCGTTAGAGTGTCAGTCCTCTTGTACTTAAGTCGGTATTGTGCCTGTTGTATTAATTTCGGATTCAATTTCTGTGTTTCATCGTCAATAAGAAGGTCCAAGGGATACAGTAAACCTGAAGTGAAGCATCGGAATCTAAAACTGGACTCACAGGAGAGGTTCAAATCATAGAGAGTTAGAGTGTCAGTCCTCTTGTACTTATGTATGCATTGTGCCTTTTATATTACATTTGGATGCAGTTTCTGTGTTTCATCTTCAATAAGAAGGTCCACGCGATACATTAAACCTGAAGTCAAGCATCGGAATCTAAAACTGGACTCACAAGAGAGGTTCAAGTCATAGAATGTTAGAGTGTCAGTCCTCTTGTACTTAAGTCGGCAATGTGCCTTTCGTATTAAATTTGGATGCAATTTCTGTGTTACATCGTCAATAAGAAGGTGTAAGGGATACAGTAAACCTGAAGTGAAGCATCGGAATCTAAAACTGGACTCACAGTTAAGTCGGCATTGTGCCTTTTGTATTAAATTTGGTTGCAATTTCTGTGTTTCATCGTCAATAAGAAGGTGTAAGGGATACAGTAAACCTGAAGTGAAGCATCGGAATCTAAAACTGGACTCACAGGAGAGTTTCAAATCCTAGTGAGTTAGAGTGTCAGTCCGCTTGTACATAAGTCAGCATTGTGCCTGTTGTATTAAATTCGGATGCAATTTCTGTGTTTCATCGTCAATAAGAAGGTCTTAGGAATACAGTAAACCTGAAGTGAAGCATCGGAATCTAAAACTGGACTCACAAGAGAGGTTCAAATCATAGAGAGTTAGAGTGACAGTCCTCTTGTACTTAAGTCGGCATTAAGCCTTTTGTATTAAATTCGGATGCAATTTCTGTGTTTCATCGTCAATAAGATGGTCCAAGGGATACAGTAAACCTGAAGTCAAGCATCGGAATCTAAAACCGGACACACAGGAGTGGTTAAAATCATAGAGAGTTAGAGTGTCAGTCCTCTTGTACTTAAGTCGGCATTGTGCCTTTTGTATTAAATTCGGATGCAATTTCTGTTTTTCATCGTCAATAAGAAGGTCCAAGGGATACAGTAAACCTGAAGACAAGCATTGGAATCTTAAACTGGACTCACAGGAGTGATTCAAATCATAGAAAGTTAGAGAGTCAAACCTCTTCTACTTAAGTCGGCATTGTGCCTTTTGTATTAAATTTGGATGCAATTTCTGTGTTTCATCGTCAATAAGAAGGTCCAAGGGATACAGTAAACCTGAAGTGAAGCATCGGAATCAAAAACTGGACTAACAGAAGAGGTTCAAATCATAGAGAGTTAGAGTGTCAGTCCTCGTGTACTTAAGTCGGCATTGTGGCTTTTGTATTACATTTGGATGCAGTTCCTGTCTTTCATCTTCAATAAGAAGGTCCAAGGGATACAGTAAACCTGAAGTGAAGCATCAGAATCTAAAACTGGACTCACAAGAGAGGTTCAAGTCATAGAAAGTTAGAGTGTCAGTCCTCTTGTACTTAAGTCGGCATTGTGCCTGTTGTATTAAATTCGGATGCAATTTCTGTGTTTCATCTTCAATAAGAAGGTCTTAGGATACAGTAAACCTGAAGTGAAGCATCGGAATCTAACACTGGACTCACAGGAGAGGTTCAAATCATAGACAGTTAGAGTGACAGTCCTCTTGTACATAAGTCGGCATTGTGCCATTTGTATTTAATTCGGATGCAATTTCTGTGTTTCATCGTCAATAAGAAGATCCAAGGGATACAGTAAACCTGAAGTGAAGCATCGGAATCTAAAACTGAACTCACATTAGTGGTTCAAATCATAGAGAGTTAGAGTGTCAGTCCTCTTGTACTTAAGTCGGCATTGTGCTTTTTGTATTAAATTCGGACGCAATTTCTGTGTTTCATCGTCAATAAGAAGGTCTAAGAGATACAGTAAACCTGAAGTGAAGCATCGGAATCTAACACTGGACTCACAGGAGAGGTTCAAATCATAGAGAGTTAGAGTGACAGTCCTCTTGTACTTAAGTCGGCATTGTGCCATTTGTATTTAATTCGGATGCAATTTCTGTGTTTCATCGTCAATAAGAAGGTCCAAGGGATACAGTAAACGTGAATTGAAGCATCGGAATCTAAAACTGGACTCACATTAGTGGTTCAAATAATAGAGAGTTAGAGTGTCAGTCCTCTTGTACTTAAGTCGGCATTGTGCAATGTGTATTAAATTCGGATGGAATTTCTGTGTTTCATCGTCAATAAGAATGTCCAAGGGATACAGGAAACCTGAAGTGAAGCATCGGAATCTAAAACTGGACTCACAGGAAACGTTCAAATCATAGAGACATAGAGTGTCAGTCCTCATGTACTTAAGTCGGCACTGTGCCTTTTGTATTAAATTCGGATGCAATTTGAGTGTTTCATCGTCAATAAGAAGGTCCAAGGGATACAGTAAACCTGAAGAGAAGCATTGGAATCTTAAACTGGACTCACAGGAGTGATTCAAATCATAGAAAGTTAGAGAGTCAGACCTCTTCTACTTAAGTCGGCATTGTGCCTTTTGTATTAAATTTGGATGCAATTTCTGTGTTTCATCGTCAATAAGAAGGTCCAAGGGATACAGTAAACCTGAAGTGAAGCATCGGAATCTAAAACTGGACTCACAGGAGAGGTTCAAATCATAGAGAGTTAGAGTGTCAGTCCTCGTGTACTTAAGTCGGCATTGTGCCTTTTGTATTACATGTGGATGCAGTTTCTGTGTTTCATCTTCAATTAGAAGGTCCAAGGGATACAGTAAACCTGAAGTGAAGCAACGGAATCTAAAACTGGACTCACAAGAGAGGTTTAAGTCATAGAAAGTTAGAGTGTCAGTCCTCTTGTACTTAAGTCGGCATTGTGCCTTTTGTATTAAATCTGGATGCAATTTCTGTGTTTCATTGTCAATAAGAAGGTCTAAGGGATATAGTAAACCTGAAGTGAAGCATCGGAATTTAAAACTGGAC
The DNA here is from genome assembly GCF_021461395.2 of Schistocerca americana. Taxonomy (NCBI): domain Eukaryota; kingdom Metazoa; phylum Arthropoda; class Insecta; order Orthoptera; family Acrididae; genus Schistocerca; species Schistocerca americana. Next base: position 545,663,153 of record NC_060124.1, on the reverse strand, counting down.
TCACAGGAGAGTTTCAAATCATAGAGAGTTAGAGTGTCAGTCCTCTTGTACATAAGTCGGCATTGTGCCTGTTGTATTAAATTCGGATGCAATTTCTGTGTTTCATCGACAATAAGAAGGTCCAAGTGATACAGTAAACCTGAATTGAAGCATCGGAATCTAAAACTGGACTCACAGTAGAGGTTCAAATCATCGCAAGTTAGAGTTTCAGTCCACTTGTGCTTAAATCGGCATAGCGCTTTTTGTATTAAATATGGATGCAATTTCTGTGTTTCATCGTGAATACGAAGGTCCAAGGGAAACAGTAAACCTGAAGTGAAGCATCGGAATATAAAACTGGACTCACAGGAGAGGTTCAAATCATAGAGAGTTAGAATGTCAGTCCTCTTGTACTTAAGTCGGCATTGTGCCTTTTGTATTGAATTCGGATGTAGTTTCTGTGTTTCATCATCAATAAGAAGGTCCAAGAGATACAGTAAACCAGATGTGAAGCATCGGAATCTAAAACTGGACTCACAGGAGAGGTTCAAATCGCAGAGTGTTAGAGTGTCAGTCCTCTTGTACTTAAGTCGGCATTGTGCCTTTTGTATTAAATTCGGATGCAATTTCTGTGTTTCATCGTCATTAAGAAGGTCCAAGGGATACAGTAAACGTGAAGTGAAGCATCGGAATCTAAAACTGGACTCACAGGAGAGGTTCAAACCATAGAGAGTTAGGGTGTCAGTCCCCTTGTACTTAAGTCGGTATTGTGCTTTTGTTAGAATTCGGTTGTAATTTCTGTGTTTCATCATCAATGAGTTGGTCCAAGGGATAAAGTAAACCTGATGTGAAGCATCGGAATCTAAAACTGGACTCACAGGAGAGGTTCAAATCATAGAGAGTTAGAGTGTCAGTCCTCTTGTACTTAAGTCGGCATTGTGCCTGTTGTATTAATTTCGGATTCAAGTTCTGTGTTTCATCGTCAATAAGAAGGTCCAAGGGATACAGTAAACCTGAAGTGAAGCATCGGAATCTAAAACTGGACTCACAGGAGAGGTTCAAATCATAGAGAGTAAGAGTGTCAGTCCTCTTGTACTTATGTATGCATTGTGCCTTTTATATTACATTTGGATGCAGTTTCTGTGTTTCATCTTCAATAAGAAGGTCCACGCGATACAGTAAACCTGAAGTCAAGCATCGGAATCTAAAACTGGACTCACAAGAGAGGTTCAAGTCATAGAAAGTTAGAGTGTCAGTCCTCTTGTACTTAAGTCAGCATTGTGCCTTTTGTATTAAATTTGGATGCAATTTCTGTGTTTCATCGTCAATAAGAAGGTGTAAAGGATACAGTAAACCTGAAGTGAAGCATCGGAATCTAAAACTGGACTCACAGTTAAGTCGGCATTGTGCCTTTTGTATTAAATTTGGATGCAATTTCTGTGTTTCATCGTCAATAAGAAGGTGTAAGGGATACAGTAAACCTGAAGTGAAGCATCGGAATCTAAAACTGGACTCACAGGAGAGTTTCAAATCCTAGAGAGTTAGAGTGTCAGTCCTCTTGTACTTAAGTCAGCATTGTGCCTGTTGTATTAAATTCGGATGCAATTTCTGTGTTTCATCGTCAATAAGAAGGTCTTAAGGATACAGTAAACCTGAAGTGAAGCATCGGAATCTAAAACTGGACTCACAAGAGAGGTTCAAATCATAGAGAGTTAGAGTGACAGTCCTCTTGTACTTAAGTCGGCAATAAGCCTTTTGTATTATATTCGGATGCAATTTCTATGATTCATCGTCAATAAGAAGGTCCAAGGGATACAAGAAACCTGAATAGAAGCATCGGAATCTAAAACTGGACTCACAGGAGACGTTCAAATCATAGAGAGTTAGAGTGTCAGTCCTCTTGTACTTAAGTCGGCATTGTGCTTTTTGTATTAAATTCGGATGCAATTTCTGTTTTACATCGTCAATAAGAAGGTCCAAGGGATACAGTAAACCTGAAGACAAGCATTGGAATCTTAAACTGGACTCACAGGAGTGATTCAAATCATAGAAAGTTAGAGAGTCAAACCTCTTCTACTTAAGTCGGCATTGTGCCTTTTGTATTAAATTTGGATGCAATTTCTGTGTTTCATCGTCAATAAGAAGGTCCAAGGGATACAGTAAACCTGAAGTGAAGCATCGGAATCTAAAACTGGACTCACAGAAGAGGTTCAAATCATAGAGAGTTAGAGTGTCAGTCCTCGTGTACTTAAGTCATCATTGTGACTTTTGTATCACATTTGCATGCAGTTTCTGTGTTTCGTCTTCAATAAGAAGGTCCAAGGGATACAGTAAACCTAAAGTGAAGCATCGGAATCTAAAACTGGACTCACAGGAGAGGTTCAAATCATAGAGAGTTAGAGTGACAGGCCTCTTGTACTTAAGTCGGCATTAAGCCTTTTGTATTAAATTCGGATGCAATTTCTGCGTTTCATCGGCAATAAGCAGGTCCAAGGGATACAGTAAACCTGAAGTCAAGCATCGGAATCTAAAACTGGACACACACGAGTGGTTAAAATCATAGAGAGTTAGAGTGTCAGTCCTCTTGTACTTAAGTCGGCATTGTGGATTTTGTATTATTTTGGGATGCAATTTCTGTGATTCATCGTCAATAAGAAGGTCCAAGGGATACAAGAAACCTGAATAGAAGCATCGGAATCTAAAACTGGACTCACCGGAGACGTTCAAATCATAGAGAGTTAGAGTGTCAGTCCTCTTGTACTTAAGTCGGCATTGTGCCTTTTGTATTAAATTCGGATGCAATTTCTGTGTTTCATCGTCAATAAGAAGGTCCAAGGGATACAGTAAACCTGAAGACAAGCATTGGAATTCTAAACTGGACTCACAGGAGTGATTCAAATCATAGAAAGTTAGAGAGTCAAACCTCTTCTACTTAAGTCGGCATTGTGCCTTTTGTATTAATTTCGGATTCAATTTCTGTGTTTCATCGTAAATAAGAAGGTCCAAGGGACACAGTAAACCTGAAGTGAAGCATCGGAATCTAAAACTGGACTCACAGGAGAGGTTCAAATCATAGAGAGTTAGAGTGTCAGTCCTCTTGTACTTATGTATGCATTGTGCCTTTTATATTACATTTGGATGCAGTTTCTGTGTTTCATCTTCAATAAGAAGGTCCACGCGATACAGTAAACCTGAAGTCAAGCATCGGAATCTAAAACTGGACTCACAAGAGAGGTTCAAGTCATAGAAAGTTAGAGTGTCAGTCCTCTTGTACTTAAGTCGGCATTGTGCCTTTTGTATTAAATTTGGATGCAATTTTTGTGTTTCATCGTCAATAAGAAGGTGTAAGGGATACTGTAAACCTGAAGTGAAGCATCGGAATCTAAAACTGGACTCACAGTTAAGTCGGCATTGTGCCTTTTGTATTAAAATTGGATGCAATTTTTGTGTTTCATCGTCAATAAGAAGGTGTAAGGGATACAGTAAACCTGAAGTGAAGCATCGGAATCTAAAACTGGACTCACGGGAGAGTTTCAAATCCTAGAGAGTTAGAGTGTCAGTCCTCTTGTACTTCAGTCAGCATTGTGCCTGTTGTATTAAATTCGGATGCAATTTCTGTGTTTCATCGTCAATAAGAAGGTCTTAGGGATACAGTAAACCTGAAGTGAAGCATCGGAATCTAAAACTGGACTCACAGGAGATGTTCAAATCATAGAGAGTTAGAGTGACAGTCCTCTTGTACTTAAGTCGGCATTAAGCCTTTTGTACTAAATTCGGATGCAATTTCTGTGTTTCATCGTCAATTAGATGGTCCAAGGGATACAGTAAACCTGAAGTCAAGCATCGGAATCTAAAACTGGACACACAGGAGTGGTTAAAATCATAGAGAGTTAGAGTGTCAGTCCTCTTGTACTTAAGTCGGCATTGTGCCTTTTGTATTATATTTGGATGCAATTTCTGTGATTCATCGTCAATAAGAATTTCCAAGGGATACAAGAAACCTGAATAAAAGCATCGGAATCTAACACTGGACTCACAGAAGAGGTTCAAATCATAGAGAGTTAGAGTGTCAGTCCTTGTGTACTTATGTCGGCATTGTGACTTTTGTATTACATTTGCATGCAGTTTCTGTGTTTCGTCTTCAATAAGAAGGTCGAAGGGATACAGTAAACCTGAAGTGAAGCATCGGAATCTAAAACTGGACTCACAAGAGAGGTTCAAGTCATAGAGAGTTAGAGTGTCAGTCCTCTTGTACTTAAGTCGGCATTGTGCCTTTTGTATTAAATTCGGATGCAATTTCTGCGTTTCATCGCCAATAAGAAGGTCCAAGGGATACAGTAAACCTGAAGTCAAGCATCGGAATCTAAAACTGGACACACACGAGTGGTTAAAATCATAGAGAGTTAGAGTGTCAGTCCTCTTATACTTAAGTCGGCATTGTGCCTTTTGTATTATTTTCGGATGCAATTTCTGTGATTCATCGTCAATAAGAAGGTCCAAGGGATACAAGAAACCTGAATAGAAGCATCGGAATCTAAAACTGGACTCACCGGAGACGTTCAAATCATAGAGAGTTAGAGTGTCAGTCCTCTTGTACTTAAGTCGGCATTGTGCCTTTTGTATTAAATTCGGATGCACTTTCTGTGTTTCATCGTCAATAAGAAGGTCCAAGGGATACAGTAAACCTGAAGACAAGCATTGGAATCTTAAACTGGACTCACAGGAGTGATTCAAATCATAGAAAGTTAGATAGTCAAACCTCTTCTACTTAAGTCGGCATTGTGCCTTTTGTATTAATTTCGGATTCAATTTCTGTGTTTCATCGTCAATAAGAAGGTCCAAGGGACACAGTAAACCTGAAGTGAAGCATCGGAATCTGAAACTGGACTCACAGGAGAGGTTCAAATCATAGAGAGTTAGAGTGTCAGTCCTCTTGTACTTATGTATGCATTGTGCCTTTTATATTACATTTGGATGCAGTTACTGTGTTTCATCTTCAATAAGAAGGTCCACGCGATACAGTAAACCTGAAGTCAAGCATCGGAATCTAAAACTGGACTCACAAGAGAGGTTCAAGTCATAGAAAGTTAGAGTGTCAGTCCTCTTGTACTTAAGTCGGCATTGTGCCTTTTGTATTAAATTTGGATGCAATTTCTGTGTTTCATCGTCAATAAGAAGGTGTAAGGGATACTGTAAACCTGAAGTGAAGCATCGGAATCAAAAAACTGGACTCACAGTTAAGTCGGCATTGTGCCTTTTGTATTAAATTTGGATGCAATTTTTGTGTTTCATCGTCAATAAGAAGGTGTAAGGGATACAGTAAACCTGAAGTGAAGCATCGGAATCTAAAACTGGACTCACGGGAGAGTTTCAAATCCTAGAGAGTTAGAGTGTCAGTCCTCTTGTACTTCAGTCAGCATTGTGCCTGTTGTATTAAATTCGGATGCAATTTCTGTGTTTCATCGTCAATAAGAAGGTCTTAGGGATACAGTAAACCTGAAGTGAAGCATCGGAATCTAAAACTGGACTCACAGGAGAGGTTCAAATCATAGAGAGTTAGAGTGACAGTTCTCTTGTACTTAAGTCGGCATTAAGCCTTTTGTATTAAATTCGGATGCAATTTCTGTGTTTCATCGTCAATTAGATGGTCCAAGGGATACAGTAAACCTGAAGTCAAGCATCGGAATCTAAAACTGGACACACAGGAGTGGTTAAAATCATAGAGAGTTAGAGTGTCAGTCCTCTTGTACTTAAGTCGGCATTGTGCCTTTTGTATTATATTTGGATGCAATTTCTGTGATTCATCGTCAATAAGAAGGTCCAAGGGATACAAGAAACATGAATAAAAGCATCGGAATCTAAAACTGGACTCACAGAAGAGGTTCAAATCATAGAGAGTTAGAGTGTCAGTCCTCGTGTACTTAAGTCGGCATTGTGACTTTTGTATTACATTTGCATGCAGTTTCTGTGTTTCGTCTTCAATAAGAAGGTCGAAGGGATACAGTAAACCTGAAGTGAAGCATCGGAATCTGAAACTGGACTCACAAGAGAGGTTCAAGTCATAGAAAGTTAGAGTGTCAGTCCTTTTGTACTTAAGTCGGCATTGTGCCTTTTGTATTAAATTTGGATGCAATTTCTGTGTTTCATCGTCAATAAGAGGGGCTAAGGGATACAGTAAACCTGAAGTGAAGCATCGGAGTCTAAAACTGGTCTCACAGGAGAGTTTCAAATCATTTAGAGTTAGAGTGACAGTTCTCTTGTACTTAAGTCGGCATTGTGCCTTTTGTATTAAATTCGGATGCAATTTCTGTGTTTCATCGTCAATAAGAAGGTCTTAGGGATACAGTAAACCTGAAGTGAAGCATCGGAATCTAAAACTGGACTCACGGGAGAGTTTCAAATCCTAGAGAGTTAGAGTGTCAGTCCTCTTGTACTTCAGTCAGCATTGTGCCTGTTGTATTAAATTCGGATGCAATTTCTGTGTTTCATCGTCAATAAGAAGGTCTTAGGGATACAGTAAACCTGAAGTGAAGCATCGGAATCTAAAACTGGACTCACAGGAGATGTTCAAATCATAGAGAGTTAGAGTGACAGTCCTCTTGTACTTAAGTCGGCATTAAGCCTTTTGTACTAAATTCGGATGCAATTTCTGTGTTTCATCGTCAATTAGATGGTCCAAGGGATACAGTAAACCTGAAGTCAAGCATCGGAATCTAAAACTGGACACACAGGAGTGGTTAAAATCATAGAGAGTTAGAGTGTCAGTCCTCTTGTACTTAAGTCGGCATTGTGCCTTTTGTATTATATTTGGATGCAATTTCTGTGATTCATCGTCAATAAGAATTTCCAAGGGATACAAGAAACCTGAATAAAAGCATCGGAATCTAACACTGGACTCACAGAAGAGGTTCAAATCATAGAGAGTTAGAGTGTCAGTCCTTGTGTACTTATGTCGGCATTGTGACTTTTGTATTACATTTGCATGCAGTTTCTGTGTTTCGTCTTCAATAAGAAGGTCGAAGGGATACAGTAAACCTGAAGTGAAGCATCGGAATCTAAAACTGGACTCACAAGAGAGGTTCAAGTCATAGAGAGTTAGAGTGACAGTCCTCTTGTACTTAAGTCGGCATTAAGCCTTTTGTATTAAATTCGGATGCAATTTCTGCGTTTCATCGCCAATAAGAAGGTCCAAGGGATACAGTAAACCTGAAGTCAAGCATCGGAATCTAAAACTGGACACACACGAGTGGTTAAAATCATAGAGAGTTAGAGTGTCAGTCCTCTTATACTTAAGTCGGCATTGTGCCTTTTGTATTATTTTCGGATGCAATTTCTGTGATTCATCGTCAATAAGAAGGTCCAAGGGATACAAGAAACCTGAATAGAAGCATCGGAATCTAAAACTGGACTCACCGGAGACGTTCAAATCATAGAGAGTTAGAGTGTCAGTCCTCTTGTACTTAAGTCGGCATTGTGCCTTTTGTATTAAATTCGGATGCACTTTCTGTGTTTCATCGTCAATAAGAAGGTCCAAGGGATACAGTAAACCTGAAGACAAGCATTGGAATCTTAAACTGGACTCACAGGAGTGATTCAAATCATAGAAAGTTAGAGAGTCAAACCTCTTCTACTTAAGTCGGCATTGTGCCTTTTGTATTAATTTCGGATTCAATTTCTGTGTTTCATCGTCAATAAGAAGGTCCAAGGGACACAGTAAACCTGAAGTGAAGCATCGGAATCTGAAACTGGACTCACAGGAGAGGTTCAAATCATAGAGAGTTAGAGTGTCAGTCCTCTTGTACTTATGTATGCATTGTGCCTTTTATATTACATTTGGATGCAGTTACTGTGTTTCATCTTCAATAAGAAGGTCCACGCGATACAGTAAACCTGAAGTCAAGCATCGGAATCTAAAACTGGACTCACAAGAGAGGTTCAAGTCATAGAAAGTTAGAGTGTCAGTCCTCTTGTACTTAAGTCGGCATTGTGCCTTTTGTATTAAATTTGGATGCAATTTCTGTGTTTCATCGTCAATAAGAAGGTGTAAGGGATACTGTAAACCTGAAGTGAAGCATCGGAATCAAAAAACTGGACTCACAGTTAAGTCGGCATTGTGCCTTTTGTATTAAATTTGGATGCAATTTTTGTGTTTCATCGTCAATAAGAAGGTGTAAGGGATACAGTAAACCTGAAGTGAAGCATCGGAATCTAAAACTGGACTCACGGGAGAGTTTCAAATCCTAGAGAGTTAGAGTGTCAGTCCTCTTGTACTTCAGTCAGCATTGTGCCTGTTGTATTAAATTCGGATGCAATTTCTGTGTTTCATCGTCAATAAGAAGGTCTTAGGGATACAGTAAACCTGAAGTGAAGCATCGGAATCTAAAACTGGACTCACAGGAGAGGTTCAAATCATAGAGAGTTAGAGTGACAGTCCTCTTGTACTTAAGTCGGCATTAAGCCTTTTGTATTAAATTCGGATGCAATTTCTGTGTTTCATCGTCAATTAGATGGTCCAAGGGATACAGTAAACCTGAAGTCAAGCATCGGAATCTAAAACTGGACACACAGGAGTGGTTAAAATCATAGAGAGTTAGAGTGTCAGTCCTCTTGTACTTAAGTCGGCATTGTGCCTTTTGTATTATATTTGGATGCAATTTCTGTGATTCATCGTCAATAAGAAGGTCCAAGGGATACAAGAAACATGAATAAAAGCATCGGAATCTAAAACTGGACTCACAGAAGAGGTTCAAATCATAGAGAGTTAGAGTGTCAGTCCTCGTGTACTTAAGTCGGCATTGTGACTTTTGTATTACATTTGCATGCAGTTTCTGTGTTTCGTCTTCAATAAGAAGGTCGAAGGGATACAGTAAACCTGAAGTGAAGCATCGGAATCTGAAACTGGACTCACAAGAGAGGTTCAAGTCATAGAAAGTTAGAGTGTCAGTCCTTTTGTACTTAAGTCGGCATTGTGCATTTTGTATTAAATTTGGATGCAATTTCTGTGTTTCATCGTCAATAAGAGGGGCTAAGGGATACAGTAAACCTGAAGTGAAGCATCGGAGTCTAAAACTGGTCTCACAGGAGAGTTTCAAATCATTTAGAGTTAGAGTGACAGTTCTCTTGTACTTAAGTCGGCATTGTGCCTTTTGTATTAAATTCGGATGCAATTTCTGTGTTTCATCGTCAATAAGAAGGTCTTAGGGATACAGTAAACCTGAAGTGAAGCATCGGAATCTAAAACTGGACTCACAGGAGAGGTTCAAATCATAGAGAGTTAGAGTGACAGTCCTCTTGTACTTAAGTCGGCATTGTGCCATTGGTATTAAATTCGGATGCAATTTCTGTGTTTCATCGACAATAAGAAGGTCCAAGTCATACAGTAAACCTGAATTGAAGAATCGGAATCTAAAACTGGACTCACAGGAGAGGTTCAAATGATCGCAAGTTAGAGTGTCAGTCCACTTGTGCTGAAGTCGGCATTGTGATTTTTGTGTTAAATATGGATGCAATTTCTGTGTTTCGTCGTGAATACGAAGGTCCAAGGGATACAGTAAACCTGAAGTGAAGCATCGGAATCTAAAACTGGACTCACGGGAGAGGTTCAAATCATAGAGGGTTAGAGTGTCAGTCCTCCTGTACTTAAGTCGGCATTGTGCCTGTTGTATTAATTTCGGATTCAATTTCTGTGTTTCATCGTCAATAAGAAGGTCCAAGGGATACAGTAAACCTGAAGTGAAGCATCGCAATCTAAAACTGGACTCACAGGAGAGGTTCAAATCATAGAGAGTTAGAGTGTCGGTCCTCTTGTACTTATGTATGCATTGTGCCTTTTATATTACATTTGGATGCAGTTTCTGTGTTTCATCTTCAATAAGAAGGTCCACGCGATACAGTAAACCTGAAGTCAAGCATCGGAATCTAAAACTGGACTCACAAGAGAGGTTCAAGTCATAGAAAGTTAGAGTGTCAGTCCTCTTGTACTTAAGTCGGCAATGTGCCTTTTGTATTAAATTTGGATGCAATTTCTGTGTTTCATCGTCAATACGAAGGTGTAAGGGATACAGTAAACCTGAAGTGAAGCATCGGAATCTAAAACTGGACTCACAGGAGAGTTTCAAATCCTAGAGAGTTAGAGTGTCAGTCCTCTTGTACTTAAGTCAGCATTGTGCCTGTTGTATTAAATTCGGATGCAATTTCTGTGTTTCATCGTCAATAAGAAGGTCTTAGGGATACAGTAAACCTGAAGTGAAGCATCGGAATCTAAAACTGGACTCACAGGAGAGGTTCAAATCATAGAGAGTTAGAGTGACAGTCCTCTTGTACTTAAGTCGGCATTAAGCCTTTTGTATAAAATTCGGATGCAATTTCTGTGTTTCATCGTCAATAAGAAGGTCCAAGGGATACAGTAAACCTGAAGTCAAGCATCGGATCTAAAACTGGACACACACGAGTGGTTAAAATCATAGAGAGTTAGAGTGTCAGTCCTCTTGTACTTAAGTCGGCATTGTGCCTTTTGTATTATATTCGGATGCAATTTCTGTGATGCATCGTCAATAAGAAGGTCTAAGGGATACAAGAAACCTGAATAGAAGCATCAGAATCTAAAACTAGACTCACAGGAGACGTTCAAATCATAGAGAGTTAGAGTGTCAGTCATCTTGTACTTAAGTCGGCACTGTGCCTTTTGTATTAAATTCGGATGCAATTTCTGTGTTTCATCGTCAATAAGAAGGTCCAAGGGATACAGTAAACCTGAAGACAAGCATTGGAATCTTAAACTGGACTCACAGGAGTGATTCAAATCATAGAAAGTTAGAGAGTCAAACCTCTTCTACTTAAGTCTGCATTGTGCCTTTTGTATTAAATTTGGATGTAATTCCTGTGTTTCATCGTCAATAAGAAGGTCCAAGGGATACAGTAAACCTGAAGTGAAGCATCGGAATCTAAAACTGGACTCACAGGAGAGGTTCAAATCATAGAGAGTTAGAGTGTCAGTCCTCGTGTACTTAAGTCGGCATTGTGACTTTTGTATTACATTTGCATGCAGTTTCTGTGTTTCATCTTCAATAAGAAGGTCCAAGGGATACAGTAAACCTGAAGTGAAACATCGGAATCTAAAACTGGACTCACAGGAGAGGTTCGAATCATAGAGAGTTAGGATGTCAGTCCTCTTGTACTTAAGTCGGCATTGTGCCTGTTGTATTAATTTCGGATTCAATTTCTGTGTTTCATCGTCAATAAGAAGGTCCAAGGGGTACAGTAAACCTGAAGTGAAGCATCGGAATCTAAAACTGGACTCACAGCAGAGGTTCAAATCATAGAGAGTTAGAGTGACAGTCCTCTTGTACTTAAGTCGGCATTGTGCCATTTGTATTAAATTCGGATGCAATTTCTGTGTTTCATCGACAATAAGAAGATCCAAGTCATACAGTAAACCTGAATTGAAGAATCGGAATCTAAAACTGGACTCACAGGAGAGGTTCAAATGATCGCAAGTTAGAGTGTCAGTCCACTTGTGCTTAAGTCGGCATTGTGCCTTTTGTATTAAATTTGGATGCAATTTCTGTGTTTCATCGTCAATAAGAAGGTGTAAGGGATACAGTAAACCTCAAGTGAAGCATCGGAATCTAAAACTGGACTCACAGGAGAGGTTCAAATCATAGAGAGTTAGAGTGACAGTCCTCTTGTACTTAAGTCGGCATTAAGCCTTTTGTATTAAATTCGGATGCAATTTCTGTGTTTCATCGTCAATAAGAAGGTACAAGGGATACAGTAAAACTGAAGTCAAGCATCAGAATCTAAAACTGGACACACAGGAGTGGTTAAAATCATAGAGAGTTAGAGTGTCAGTCCTCTTGTACTTAAGTCGGCATTGTGCCTTTTGTATTAAATTCGGATGCAATTTCTGTGATTCATCGTCAATAAGAAGGTCCAAGGGATACAAGAAACCTGAATAGAAGCATCGGAATCTAAAACTGGACTCACTGGAGACGTTCAAATCGTAGAGAGTTAGAGTGACAGTCCTCTTGTACTTAAGTCGGCATTGTGCCTTATGTATTAAATTTGGATGCAATTTCTCTGATTCATCGTCAATAAGAAGGTCCAAGGGATACAAGAAACCTGAAGTGGTTTAAGGGATACAGTAAACCTGAAGTGAAGCATCGGAATCTAAAACTGGACTCACTGGAGAGGTTCAGATCATAGAGAGTTAGAGCGTCAGTCCTCGTGTACTTAAGTCGGCATTGTGACTTTTGTATTACATTTGCATGCAGTTTCTGTGTTTCATCTTCAATAAGAAGGTCCAAGGGATACAGTAAACCTGAAGTGAAGCATCGGAATCTAAAACTGGACACACAAGAGAGGTTCAAGTCATAGAAAGTTAGAGTCTCAGTCCTCTTGTACTTATGTCGGCATTGTGCCTTTTGTATTAAATTTGGATGCAATTTCTGTGTTTCATCGTCAATAAGAAGGGCTAAGGGATACAGTAAACCTGAAGTGAAGCATCGGAATCTAAAACTGGTCTCACAGGAGAGTTTCAAATCATAGAGAGTTAGAGTGTCAGTCCTCTTGTACTTAGGTCGGCATTGTGCCTTTTCTATTAAATTCGGATGCAATTTCTGTGTTTCATCGTCAATAAGAAGGTCTTAGGGATACAGTAAACCTGAAGTGAAGCATCGGAATCTAAAACTGGACTCACAGGAGAGGTTCAAATCATAGAGAGTTAGAGTGACAGTCCTCTTGTACTTAAGTCGGCATTGTGCCATTTGTATTAAATTCGGATGCAATTTCTGTGTTTCATCGACAATAAGAAGGTCCAAGTCACACAGTAAACCTGAATTGAAGAATCGGAATCTAAAACTGGACTCACAGGAGAGGTTCAAATGATCGCAAGTTAGAGTGTCAGTCCACTTGTGCTTAAGTCGGCATTGTGCTTTTTGTGTTAAATATGGATGCAATTTCTGTGTTTCGTCGTGAATACGAAGGTCCAAGGGATACAGTAAACCTGAAGTGAAACATCGGAATCTAAAACTGGACTCACAGGAGAGGTTCGAATCATAGAGAGTTAGGATGTCAGTCCTCTTGTACTTAAGTCAGCATTGTGCCTGTTGTTTTAATTTCGGATTCAATTTCTGTGTTTCATCGTCAATAAGAAGGTCCAAGGGATACAGTAAACCTGAAGTCAAGCATCAGAATCTAAAACTGGACTCACAGGAGAGGTTCAAATCATAGAGAGTTAGAGTGTCAGTCCTCTTGTACTTATGTATGCATTGTGCCTCTTATATTACATTTGGATGCAGTTTCTGTGTTTCATCTTCAATAAGACGGTCCACGCGATACAGTAAACCTGAAGTCAAGCATCGGAATCTAAAACTGGACTCACAAGAGAGGTTCAAGTCATAGAAAGTTAGTGTGTCAGTCCTCTTGTACTTAAGTCGGCATTGTGCCTTTTGTATTAAATTTGGATGCAATTTCTGTGTTTCATCGTCAATAAGAAGGTGTAAGGGATACAGTAAACCTCAAGTGAAGCATCGGAATCTAAAACTGGACTCACAGGAGAGGTTCAAATCATAGAGAGTTAGGGTGACAGTCCTCTTGTACTTAAGTCGGCATTAAGCATTTTGTATTAAATTGGGGTGCAATTTCTGTGTTTCATCGTCAATAAGAAGGTCCAAGGGATACAGTAAACCTGAAGTCAAGCATTAGAATCTAAAACTGGACACACAGGAGTGGTTAAAATCATAGAGAGTTAGAGTGTCAGTCCTCTTGTACTTAAGTCAGCATTGTGCCTTTTGTATTAAATTCGGATGCAATTTCTGTGATTCATCGTCAATAAGAAGGTCCAAGGGATACAAGAAACCTGAATAGAAGCATCGGAATCTAAAACTGGACTCACTGGAGACGTTCAAATCATAGAGAGTTAGAGTGACAGTCCTCTTGTACTTAAGTCGGCATTGTGCCATTTGTATTTAATTCGGATGCAATTTCTGTGTTTCATCGTCAATAAGAAGGTCCAAGGGATACAGTAAACCTGCAGTGAAGCATCGGAATCTAAAACTGGACTCACATTAGTGGTTCAAATCGTAGAGAGTTAGAGTGTCAGTCCTCTTGTACTTAAGTCGGCATTGTGCATTGTGTGTTAAATTCGGATGCAATTTCTGTGTTTCATCGTCAATAAGAATGTCCAAGGGATACAGGAAACCTGAAGTGAAGCATCGGAATCTAAAACTGGACTCACAGGAAACGTTCAAATCATAGAGACTTAGAGTGTCAGTCCTCATGTACTTAAGTCGGCATTGTTCCTTTTGTATTAAATTCGGATGCAATTTGAGTGTTTCATCGTCAATAAGAAGGTCCAAGGGATACAGTAAACCTGAAGTGAAGCATCGGAATCTAAAACTGGACTCACAAGAGAGGTTCAAGTCATAGATAGTTAGAGTGTCAGTTCTCTTGTACTTAAGTCGGCATTGTGCCTTTTGTATTAAATTTGGATGCAATTTCTGTGTTTCATCGTCAATAAGAAGGTCCAAGGGATACAGTAAACCTGAAGTGAAGCATCGGAATCTAAAACTGGACCCACAGGAGAGGTTCAAATCATAGAGAGTTAGAGTGTCAGTCCTCGTGTACTTAAGTCGGCATTGTGCCTTTTGTATTACATTTAGATGCAGTTTCTGTGTTTCATCTTCAATAAGAAGGTCCAAGGGATACAGTAAACCTGAAGTGAAGCATCGGAATCTAAAACTGGACTCACAGGAGAGTTTCAAATCATAGAGTGTTAGAGTGTCAGTCCTCTTGTACATAAGTCGGCATTGTGCCTGTTGTATTAAATTCGGATGCAATTTCTGTGTTTCATCGACAATAAGAAGGTCCAAGTGATACAGTAAACCTGAATTGAAGCATCGGAATCTAAAACTGGACTCACAGGAGAGGTTCAAATCATCGCAAGTTAGAGTGTCAGTCCACTTGTGCTTAAGTCGGCATAGCGCTTTTTGTATTAAATATGGATGCAATTTCTGTGTTTCATCGTGAATACGAAGGTCCAAGGGAAACAGTAAACCTGAAGTGAAGTATCGGAATATAAAACTGGACTCACAGGAGAGGTTCAAATCATAGAGAGTTAGAGTGTCAGTCCTCTTGTACTTAAGTCGCCATTGTGCGTTTTGTATTGAATTCGGATGTAGTTTCTGTGTTTCATCATCAATAAGAAGGTCCAAGAGATACAGTAAACCTGATGTGAAGCATCGGAATCTAAAACTGGACTCACAGGAGAGGTTCAAATCGCAGAGTGTTAGAGAGTCAGTCCTCTTGTACTTAAGTCGGCATTGTGCCTTTTGTAGTAAATTCCGATGCAATTTCTGTGTTTCATCGTCATTAAGAAGGTCCAAGGGATACAGTAAGCGTGATGTGAAGCATCGGAATCTAAAACTGGACTCACAGGAGAGGTTCAAACCATAGAGAGTTAGGGTGTCAGTCCTCTTGTACTTAAGTCGGCATTGTGCCTGTTGTATTAATTTCGGATTCAATTTCTGTGTTTCATCGTCAATAAGAAGGTCCAAGGGATAGAGGAAACCTGAAGTGAAGCATCGGAATCTAAAACTGGACTCACAGGAGATGTTCAAATCATAGAGAGTTAGAGTGTCAGTCCTCTTGTACTTATGTATGCATTGTGCCTTTTATATTACATTTGGATGCAGTTTCTGTGTTTCATCTTCAATAAGAAGGTCCACGCGATACAGTAAACCTGAAGTCAAGCATCGGAATCTAAAACTGGACTCACAAGAGAGGTTCAAGTCATAGAATGTTAGAGTGTCAGTGCTCTTGTACTTAAGACGGCATTGTGCCTTTTGTATTAAATTTGGATGCAATTTCTGTGTTTCATCGTCAATAAGAAGGTGTAAGGGATACAGTAAACCTGAAGTGAAGCATCGGAATCTAAAACTGGACTCATAGTTAAGTCGGCATTGTGCCTTTTGTATTAAATTTGGATGCAATTTCTGTGTTTCATCGTCAATAAGAAGGTGTAAGGGATACAGTAAACCTGAAGTGAAGCATCGGAATCTAAAACTGGACTCACAGGAGAGTTTCAAATCCTAGAGAGTTAAAGTGTCAGTCCTCTTGTACTTAAGTCAGCATTGTGCCTGTTGTATTAAATTCGGCTTCAATTTCTGTGTTTCATCGTCAATAAGAAGGTCTTAGGGATACAGTAAACCTGAAGTGAAGCATCGGAATCTAAAACTGGACACACAGGAGAGGTTCAAATCATAGAGAGTTAGAGTGACAGTCCTCTTGTACTTAAGTCGGCATTAAGCCTTTTGTATCAAATTCGGATGCAATTTCTGTGTTTCATCGTCAATAAGAAGGTCCAAGGGATACAGTAAACCTGAAGTGAAGCATCGGAATCTAAAACTGGACTCACAAGAGAGGTTCAAGTCATAGAAAGTTAGAGTGACAGTCCTCTTGTACTTAAGTCGGCATTGTGCCTTTTGTATTAAATTTGGATGCAATTTCTGTGTTTCATCGTCAATAAGAAGGTCTAAGGGATACAGTAAACCTGAAGTGAAGCATCGGAATCTAAAACTGGTCTCACAGGAGAGTTTCAAATCATAGCGAGTTAGAGTGTCAGTCCTCTTGTACTTAAGTCGGCATTGTGCTTTTTGAATTAAATTCGGATGCAATTTCTGTGTTTCATCGTCAATAAGAAGGTCTTAGGGATACAGTAAACCTGAAGTGAAGCATCGGAATCTAAAACTGGACTCACAGGAGAGGTTCGAATCATAGAGAGTTAGAGTGACAGTACACTTGTACTTAAGTCGGCATTGTGCAATTTGTATTAAATTCGGATGCAATTTCTGTGTTTCATCGACAATAAGAAGGTCCAAGGGATACAAGAAACCTGAATAGAAGCATCGGAATCTAAAACTGGACTCACAGGAGACGTTCAAATCATAGAGAGTTAGAGTGTCAGTCCTCTTGTACTTAAGTCGGCATTGAGCCTTTTGTATTAAATTCGGATGCAATTTCTGTGTTTCATCGTCAATAAGAAGGTCCAAGGGATACAGTAAACCTGAAGACAAGCATTGGAATCTTAAACTGGAATCACAGGAGTGATTCAAATCATGGAAAGTTATAGAGTCAAACCTCTTCTACTTAAGTCGGCATTGTGCTTTTTGTATTAAATTTGGATGCAATTTCTGTGTTTCATCGTCAATAAGAAGGTCCAAGGGGTACAGTAAACCTGAAGTGAAGCATCGGAATCTAAAACTGGACTCACAGGAGAGGTTCAAATCATAGAGAGTTAGAGTGTCAGTCCTCGTGTACTTAAGTCGGCATTGTGACTTTTGTATTACATTTGCATGCAGTTTCTGTGTTTCATCTTCAATAAGAAGGTCCAAGGGATACAGTAAACCTGAAGTGAAGCATCGGAATCTAAAACTGGACTCACAAGAGAGGTTCAAGTCATAGAAAGTTAGAGTGTCAGTCCTCTTGTACTTAAGTCGGCATTGTGCCTTTTGTATTAAATTTGGATGCAATTTCTGTGTTTCATCGTCAATAAGAAAGTCTAAGGGATACAGTAAACCTGAAGTGAAGCATCGGAATCTAAAACTGGTCTCACAGGAGAGTTTAAAATCATAGAGAGTTAGAGTGTCAGTCCTCTTGTACTTAAGTCGGCTTTGTGCCATTTGTATTTAATTCGGATGCAATTTCTGTGTTTCATCGTCAATAAGAAGGTCTTAGGGATACAGTAAACCAGAAGTGAAGCATCGGAATCTAAAACTGGACTCACAGGAGAGGTTCGAATCATAGAGAGTTAGAGTGACAGTCCTCTTGTACTTAAGTCGGCATTGTGCAATTTGTATTAAATTCGGATGCAATTTCTGTGTTTCATCGACAATAAGAAGGTCCAAGTCATACAGTAAACCTGATTTGAAGAATCGGAATCTAAAACTGGACTCACAGGAGAGGTTCAAATGATCGCAAGTTAGAGTGTCAGTCCACTTGTGCTTAAGTCGGCATTGTGCTTTTTGTGTTAAATATGGATGCAATTTCTGTGTTTCATCGTGAATACGAAGGTCCAAGGGATACAGTAAACCTGAAGTGAAGCATCGGAATCTAAAACTGGACTCACAGGAGAGGTTCAAATCATAGAGAGTTAAATTGTCAGTCCTCTTGTACTTAAGTCGGCATTGTGCCTGTTGTATTAATTTCGGATTCAATTTCTGTGTTTCATCGTCAATAAGACGGTCCAAGGGATACAGTAAACCTGAAGTGAAGCATCGGAATCTAAAACTGTACTCACAGGAGAGGTTCAAATCATAGAGAGTTAGAGTGTCAGTCCTCTTGTACTTATGTATGCATTGTGCCTTTTATATTACATTTGGATGCAGTTTCTGTGTTTCATCTTCAATAAGAAGGTCCACGCGATACAGTAAACCTGAAGTCAAGCATCGGAGTCTAAAACTGGACTCACAAGAGAGGTTCAAGTCATAGAAAGTTAGAGTGTCAGTCCTCTTGTACGTATGTATGCATTGTGCCTTTTATATTACATTTGGATGCAGTTTCTGTGTTTCATCTTCAATAAGAAGGTCCACGCGATACAGTAAACCTGAAGTCAAGCATCGGAATCTGAAACTGGACTCACAGGAGAGGTTCAAATCATAGAGAGTTAAATTGTCAGTCCTCTTGTACTTAAGTCGGCATTGTGCCTGTTGTATTAATTTCGGATTCAATTTCTGTGTTTCATCGTCAATAAGAAGGTCCAAGGGATACAGTAAACCTGAAGTGAAGCATCGGAATCTAAAACTGTACTCACAGGAGAGGTTCAAATCATAGAGAGTTAAATTGTCAGTCCTCTTGTACTTAAGTCGGCATTGTGCCTGTTGTATTAATTTCGGATTCAATTTCTGTGTTTCATCGTCAATAAGAAGGTCTAAGGGATACAGTAAACCTGAAGTGAAGCATCGGAATCTAGAACTGGTCTCACAGGAGAGTTTCAAATCATAGAGAGTTAGAGTGTCAGTCCTCTTGTACTTAAGTCGGCATTGTGCCATTTGTATTTAATTCGGATGCAATTTCTGTGTTTCATCGTCAATAAGAAGGTCTTAGGGATACAGTAAACCAGAAGTGAAGCATCGGAATCTAAAACTGGGCTCACAGGAGAGGTTCGAATCATAGAGAGTTAGAGTGACAGTCCTCTTGTACTTAAGTCGGCATTGTGCAATTTGTATTAAATTCGGATGAAATTTCTGTGTTTCATCGACAATAAGAAGGTCCAAGTCATACAGTAAACCTGATTTGAAGAATCGGAATCTAAAACTGGACTCACAGGAGAGGTTCAAATGATCGCAAGTTAGAGTGTCAGTCCACTTGTGCTTAAGTCGGCATTGTGCTTTTTGTGTTAGATATGGATGCAATTTCTGTGTTTCATCGTGAATACGAAGGTCCAAGGGATACAGTAAACCTGAAGTGAAGCATCGGAATCTAACACTGGACTCACAGGAGAGGTTCAAATCATAGAGAGTTAGAGCGTGAGTCCTCTTGTACTTAAGTCGGCATTGTGCCTGTTGTATTAATTTCGGATTCAATTTCTGTGTTTCATCGTCAATATGAAGGTCCAAGGGATACAGTAAACCTGAAGTGAAGCATCGGAATCTAAAACTGGACTCACAGGAGAGGTTCAAATCATAGAGAGTTAGAGTGTCAGTCCTCTTGTACTTATGTATGCATTGTGCCTTTTATATTACATTTGGATGCAGTTTCTGTGTTTCATCTTCAATAAGAAGGTCCACGCGATACAGTAAACCTGAAGTCAAGCATCGGAATCTAAAACTGGACTCACAAGAGAGGTTCAAGTCATAGAAAGTTAGAGTGTCAGTCCTCTTGTACTTAAGTCGGCATTGTGCCTTTTGTATTAAATTTGGATGCAATTTCTGTGTTTCGTCGTCAATAAGAAGGTGTAAGGGATACAGTAAACCTGAAGTGAAGCATCGGAATCTGAAACTGGACTCACAGGAGAGTTTCAAATCCTAGAGAGTTAGAGTGTCAGTCCTCTTGTACTTAAGTCAGCATTGTGCCTGTTGTATTAAATTCGGATGCAATTTCTGTGTTTCATCGTCAATAAGAAGGTCTTAGGGATACAGTAAACCTGAAGTGAAGCATCGGAATCTAAAACTGGACTCACAGGAGAGGTTCAAATCATAGAGAGTTAGAGTGACAGTCCTCTTGTACTTAAGTCGGCATTAAGCCTTTTGTATTAAATTCGGATGCAATTTCTGTGTTTCATCGTCAATAAGAAGGTCCAAGGGATACAGTAAACCTGAAGTCAAGCATCGGAATCTAAAACTGGACACACACGAGTGGTTAAAATCATAGAGAGTTAGAGTGTCAGTCCTCTTGTACTTAAGTCGGCATTGTGCCTGTTGTATTAAATTCGGATGCAATTTCTGTGTTTCATCGTCAATAAGAAGGTCTTAAGGATACAGTAAACCTGAAGTGAAGCATCGGAATCTAAAACTGGACTCACAGGAGAGGTTCAAATCATAGAGAGTTAGAGTGTCAGTCCTCGTGTACTTAAGTCGGCATTATGACTTTTGTAATACATTTGCATGCGTTTCTGTGTTTCATCTTCAACAAGAAGGTCCAAGGGATACAGTAAACCTGAAGTGAAGCATCGGAATCTAAAACTGGACTCACAAGAGAGGTTCAAGTCATAGAAAGTTAGAGTGTTAGTCCTCTTGTACTTAAGTCGGCATTGTGCCTTTTGTATTGAATTTGGATGCAATTTCTGTGTTTCATCGTCAATAAGAAGGTCTAAGGGATACAGTAAACCTGAAGTGAAGCATCGGAATCTAAAACTGGTCTCACAGGAGAGTTTCAAATCATAGAGAGTTAGAGTGTCAGTCCTCTTGTACTTAAGTCGGCATTGTGCCTTTTGTATTAAATTCGGATGCAATTTCTGTGTTTCATCGTCAATAAGAAGGTCTTAGGGATACAGTAAACCTGAAGTGAAGCATCGGAATCTAAAACTGGACTCACAGGAGAGGTTCGAATCATAGAGAGTTAGAGTGACAGTCCTCTTGTACTTAAGTCGGCATTGTGCAATTTGTATTAAATTCGGATGCAATTTCTGTGTTTCATCGACAATAAGAAGGTCCAAGGGATACAAGAAACCTGAATAGTAGCATCGGAATCTAAAACTGGACTCACAGGAGACGTTCAAATCATAGAGAGTTAGAGTGTCAGTCCTCTTGTACTTAAGTCGGCATTGTGCCTTTTGTATTAAATTCGGATGCAATTTCTGTGTTTCATCGTCAATAAGAAGGTCCAAGGGATACAGTAAACCTGAAGACAAGCATTGGAATCTTAAACTGGAATCACAGGAGTGGTTCAAATCATAGAAAGTTAGAGAGTCAAACCTCTTCTACTTAAGTCGGCATTGTGCATTTTGTATTAAATTTGGATGCAATTTCTGTGTTTCATCGTCAATAAGAAGGTCCAAGGGGTACAGTAAACCTGAAGTGAAGCATCGGAATCTAAAACTGGACTCACAGGAGAGGTTCAAATCATAGAGAGTTAGAGTGTCAGTCCTCGTGTACTTAAGTCGGCATTGTGACTTTTGTATTACATTTGCATGCAGTTTCTGTGTTTCATCTTCAATAAGAAGGTCCAAGGGATACAGTAAACCTGAAGTGAAGCATCGGAATCTAAAACTGGACTCACAAGAGAGGTTCAAGTCATAGATAGTTAGAGTGTCAGTTCTCTTGTACTTAAGTCGGCATTGTGCCTTTTGTATTAAATTTGGATGCAATTTCTGTGTTTCATCGTCAATAAGAAGGTCAAAGGGATACAGTAAACCTGAAGTGAAGCATCGGAATCTAAAACTGGTCTCACAGGAGAGTTTCAAATCATAGAGAGTTAGAGTGTCAGTCCTCTTGTACTTAAGTCGGCATTGTGCCTGTTGTATTAATTTCGGATTCAATTTCTGTGTTTCATCGTCAATAAGAAGGTCCAAGGGATACAGTAAACCAGAAGTGAAGCATCGGAATCTAAAACTGGACTCACAGAAGAGGTTCGAATCATTGAGAGTTAGAGTGACAGTCCTCTTGTACTTAAGTCGGCATTGTGCAACTTGTATTAAATTCGGATGCAATTTCTGTGTTTCATCGACAATAAGAAGGTCCAAGTCATACAGTAAACCTGATTTGAAGAATCGGAAACTAAAACTGGACTCACAGGAGAGGTTCAAATGATCGCAAGTTAGAGTGTCAGTCCACTTGTGCTTAAGTCGGCATTGTGCTTTTTGTGTTAAATATGGATGCAATTTCTGTGTTTCATCGTGAATACGAAGGTCCAAGGGATACAGTAAACCTGAAGTGAAGCATCGGAATCAAAAACTGGACTCACAGGAGAGGTTCGAATCATAGAGAGTTAGAGTGACAGTACTCTTGTACTTAAATCGGCATTGTGCAATTTGTATTAAATTCGGATCCAATTTCTGTGTTTCATCGATAATAAGAAGGTCCAAGGGATACAAGAAACCTGAATAGAAGCATCGGAATCTAAAACTGGACTCACAGGAGACAATCAAATCATAGAGAGTTAGAGTGTCAGTCCTCTTGTACTTAAGTCGGCATTGAGCCTTTTGTATTAAATTCGGATGCAATTTCTGTGTTTCATCGTCAATAAGAAGGTCCAAGGGATACAGTAAACCTGAAGACAAGCATTGGAATCTTAAACTGGAATCACAGGAGTGATTCAAATCATAGAAAGTTAGAGAGTCAAACCTCTTCTACTTAAGTCGGCATTGTGCCTTTTGTATTAAATTTGGATGCAATTTCTGTGTTTCATCGTCAATAAGAAGGTCCAAGGGGTACAGTAAACCTGAAGTGAAGCATCGGAATCTAAAACTGGACTCACAGGAGAGGTTCAAATCATAGAGAGTTAGAGTGTCAGTCCTCGTGTGCTTAAGTCGGCATTGTGACTTTTGTATTACATTTGCATGCAGTTTCTGTGTTTCATCTTCAATAAGAAGGTCCAAGGGATACAGTAAACCTGAAGTGTAGCATCGGAATCTAAAACTGGACTCACAAGAGAGGTTCAAGTCATAGATAGTTAGAGTGTCAGTTCTCTTGTACTTAAGTCGGCATTGTGCCTTTTGTATTAAATTTGGATGCAATTTCTGTGTTTCATCGTCAATGAGAAGGTCAAAGGGATACAGTAAACCTGAAGTGAAGCATCGGAATCTAAAACTGGTCTCACAGGAGAGTTTCAAATCATAGAGAGTTAGAGTGTCAGTCCTCTTGTACTTAAGTCGGCATTGTGCCTTTTGTATTAATTTCGGATTCAATTTCTGTGTTTCATCGTCAATAAGAAGGTCCAAGGGATACAGTAAACCAGAAGTGAAGCATCGGAATCTAAAACTGGACTCACAGGAGAGGTTCGAATCATAGAGAGTTAGAGTGACAGTCCTCTTGTACTTAAGTCGGCATTGTGCAATTTGTATTAAATTCGGATGCAATTTCTGTGTTTCATCGACAATAAGAAGGTCCAAGGGATACAAGAAACCTGAATAGTAGCATCGGAATCTAAAACTGGACTCACAGGAGACGTTCAAATCATAGAGAGTTAGAGTGTCAGTCCTCTTGTACTTAAGTCGGCATTGTGCCTTTTGTATTAAATTCGGATGCAATTTCTGTGTTTCATCGTCAATAAGAAGGTCCAAGGGATACAGTAAACCTGAAGACAAGCATTGGAATCTTAAACTGGAATCACAGGAGTGATTCAAATCATAGAAAGTTAAAGAGTCAAACCTCTTCTACTTAAGTCGGCATTGTGCATTTTGTATTAAATTTGGATGCAATTTCTGTGTTTCATAGTCAATAAGAAGGTCCAAGGGGTACAGTAAACCTGAAGTGAAGCATCGGAATCTAAAACTGGACTCACAGGAGAGGTTCAAATCATAGAGAGTTAGAGTGTCAGTCCTCGTGTACTTAAGTCGGCATTGTGACTTTTGTATTACATTTGCATGCAGTTTCTGTGTTTCATCTTCAATAAGAAGGTCCAAGGGATACAGTAAACCTGAAGTGAAGCATCGGAATCTAAAACTGGACTCACAAGAGAGGTTCAAGTCATAGATAGTTAGAGTGTCAGTTCTCTTGTACTTAAGTCGGCATTGTGCCTTTTGTATTAAATTTGGATGCAATTTCTGTGTTTCATCGTCAATAAGAAGGTCAAAGGGATACAGTAAACCTGAAGTGAAGCATCGGAATCTAAAACTGGTCTCACAGGAGAGTTTCAAATCATAGAGAGTTAGAGTGTCAGTCCTCTTGTACTTAAGTCGGCATTGTGCCTTTTGTATTAAATTCGGATGCAATTTCTGTGTTTCATCGTCAATAAGAAGGTCTTAGGGATACAGTAAACCTGAAGTGAAGCATCGGAATCTAAAACTGGACTCACAGGAGAGGTTCGAATCATAGAGAGTTAGAGTGACAGTCCTCTTATACTTAAGTCGGCATTGTGCAATTTGTATTAAATTCGGATGCAATTTCTGTGTTTCATCGACAATAAGAAGGTCCTAGGGATACAAGAAACCTGAATAGTAGCATCGGAATCTAAAACTGGACTCACAGGAGACGTTCAAATCATAGAGAGTTAGAGTGTCAGTCCTCTTGTACTTAAGTCGGCATTGTGCCTTTTGTATTAAATTCGGATGCAATTTCTGTGTTTCATCGTCAATAAGAAGGTCCAAGGGATACAGTAAACCTGAAGACAAGCATTGGAATCTTAAACTGGAATCACAGGAGTGATTCAAATCATAGAAAGTTAGAGAGTCAAACCTCTTCTACTTAAGTCGGCATTGTGCATTTTGTATTAAATTTGGATGCAATTTCTGTGTTTCATCGTCAATAAGAAGGTCCAAGGGGTACAGTAAACCTGAAGTGAAGCATCGGAATCTAAAACTGGACTCACAGGAGAGGTTCAAATCATAGAGAGATAGAGTGTCAGTCCTCGTGTACTTAAGTCGGCATTGTGACTTTTGTATTACATTTGCATGCAGTTTCTGTGTTTCATCTTCAATAAGAAGGTCCAAGGGATACAGTAAACCTGAAGTGAAGCATCGGAATCTAAAACTGGACTCACAAGAGAGGTTCAAGTCATAGATAGTTAGAGTGTCAGTTCTCTTGTACTTAAGTCGGCATTGTGCCTTTTGTATTAAATTTGGATGCAATTTCTGTGTTTCATCGTCAATAAGAAGGTCAAAGGGATACAGTAAACCTGAAGTGAAGCATCGGAATCTAAAACTGGTCTCACAGGAGAGTTTCAAATCATAGAGAGTTAGAGTGTCAGTCCTCTTGTACTTAAGTCGGCATTGTGCCTGTTGTATTAATTTCGGATTCAATTTCTGTGTTTCATCGTCAATAAGAAGGTCCAAGGGATACAGTAAACCAGAAGTGAAGCATCGGAATTTAAAACTGGACTCACAGGAGAGGTTCGAATCATAGAGAGTTAGAGTGACAGTCCTCTTGTACTTAAGTCGGCATTGTGCAATTTGTATTAAATTCGGATGCAATTTCTGTGTTTCATCGACAATAAGAAGGTCCAAGTCATACAGTAAACCTGATTTGAAGAATCGGAAACTAAAACTGGACTCACAGGAGAGGTTCAAATGATCGCAAGTTAGAGTGTCAGTCCACTTGTGCTTAAGTCGGCATTGTGCTTTTGTGTTAAATATGGATGCAATTTCTGTGTTTCATCGTGAATACGAAGGTCCAAGGGATACAGTAAACCTGAAGTGAAGCATCGGAATCTAAAACTGGACTCACAGGAGAGGTTGGAATCATAGAGAGTTAGAGTGACAGTACTCTTGTACTTAAGTCGGCATTGTGCAATTTGTATTAAATTCGGATGCAATTTCTGTGTTTCATCGTCAATAAGAAGGTCCAAGGGATACAGTAAACCTGAAGACAAGCATTGGAATCTTAAACTGGAATCACAGGAGTGATTCAAATCATAGAAAGTTAGAGAGTCAAACCTCTTCTACTTAAGTCGGCATTGTGCCTTTTGTATTAAATTTGGATGCAATTTCTGTGTTTCATCGTCAATAAGAAGGTCCAAGGGGTACAGTAAACCTGAAGTGAAGCATCGGAATCTAAAACTGGACTCACAGGAGAGGTTCAAATCATAGAGAGTTAGAGTGTCAGTCCTCGTGTACTTAAGTCGGCATTGTGACTTTTGTATTACATTTGCATGCAATTTCTGTGTTTCATCGTCAATAAGAAGGTCCAAGGGGTACAGTAAACCTGAAGTGAAGCATCGGAATCTAAAACTGGACTCACAGGAGAGTTTCAAATCCTAGAGAGTTAGAGTGTCAGTCCTCTTGTACTTAAGTCAGCATTGTGCCTGTTGTATTAAATTCGGATGCAATTTCTGTGTTTCATCGTCAATAAGAAGGTCTTAGGGATACAGTAAACCTGAAGTGAAGCATCGGAATCTAAAACTGGACTCACAGGAGAGGTTCAAATCATAGAGAGTTAGAGTGACAGTCCTCTTGTACTTAAGTCGGCATTAAGCCTTTTGTATTAAATTCGGATGCAATTTCGGTGTTTCATCGTCAATAAGAAGGTCCAAGGGATACAGTAAACCTGAAGTCAAGCATCGGAATCTAAAACTGGACACACACGAGTGGTTAAAATCATAGAGAGTTAGAGTGTCAGTCCTCTTGTACTTAAGTCGGCATTGTGCCTGTTGTATTAAATTCGGATGCAATTTCTGTGTTTCATCGTCAATAAGAAGGTCTTAGGGATACAGTAAACCTGAAGTGAAGCATCGGAATCTAAAACTGGACTCACAGGAGAGGTTCAAATCATAGAGAGTTAGAGTGTCAGTCCTCGTGTACTTAAGTCGGCATTATGACTTTTGTAATACATTTGCATGCGTTTCTGTGTTTCATCTTCAACAAGAAGGTCCAAGGGATACAGTAAACCTGAAGTGAAGCATCGGAATCTAAAACTGGACTCACAAGAGAGGTTCAAGTCATAGAAAGTTAGAGTGTTAGTCCTCTTGTACTTAAGTCGGCATTGTGCCTTTTGTATTGAATTTGGATGCAATTTCTGTGTTTCATCGTCAATAAGAAGGTCTAAGAGATACAGTAAACCTGAAGTGAAGCATCGGAATCTAAAACTGGTCTCACAGGAGAGTTTCAAATCATAGAGAGTTAGAGTGTCAGTCCTCTTGTACTTAAGTCGGCATTGTGCCTTTTGTATTAAATTCGGATGCAATTTCTGTGTTTCATCGTCAATAAGAAGGTCTTAGGGATACAGTAAACCTGAAGTGAAGCATCGGAATCTAAAACTGGACTCACAGGAGAGGTTCGAATCATAGAGAGTTAGAGTGACAGTCCTCTTGTACTTAAGTCGGCATTGTGCAATTTGTATTAAATTCGGATGCAATTTCTGTGTTTCATCGACAATAAGAAGGTCCAAGGGATACAAGAAACCTGAATAGTAGCATCGGAATCTAAAACTGGACTCACAGGAGACGTTCAAATCATAGAGAGTTAGAGTGTCAATCCTCTTGTACTTAAGTCGGCATTGTGCCTTTTGTATTAAATTCGGATGCAATTTCTGTGTTTCATCGTCAATAAGAAGGTCCAAGGGATACAGTAAACCTGAAGACAAGCATTGGAATCTTAAACTGGAATCACAGGAGTGATTCAAATCATAGAAAGTTAGAGAGTCAAACCTCTTCTACTTAAGTCGGCATTGTGCATTTTGTATTAAATTTGGATGCAATTTCTGTGTTTCATCGTCAATAAGAAGGTCCAAGGGGTACAGTAAACCTGAAGTGAAGCATCGGAATCTAAAACTGGACTCACAGGAGAGGTTCAAATCATAGAGAGTTAGAGTGTCAGTCCTCGTGTACTTAAGTCGGCATTGTGACTTTTGTATTACATTTGCATGCAGTTTCTGTGTTTCATCTTCAATAAGAAGGTCCAAGGGATACAGTAAACCTGAAGTGAAGCATCGGAATCTAAAACTGGACTCACAAGAGAGGTTCAAGTCATAGAAAGTTAGAGTGTCAGTTCTCTTGTACTTAAGTCGGCATTATGCCTTTTGTATTAAATTTGGATGCAATTTCTGTGTTTCATCGTCAATAAGAAGGTCAAAGGGATACAGTAAACCTGAAGTGAAGCATCGGAATCTAAAACTGGTCTCACAGGAGAGTTTCAAATCATAGAGAGTTACAGTGTCAGTCCTCTTGTACTTAAGTCGGCATTGTGCCTGTTGTATTAATTTCGGATTCAATTTCTGTGTTTCATCGTCAATAAGAAGGTCCAAGGGATACAGTAAACCAGAAGTGAAGCATCGGAATCTAAAACTGGACTCACAGGAGAGGTTCGAATCATAGAGAGTTAGAGTGACAGTCCTCTTGTACTTAAGTCGGCATTGTGCAATTTGTATTAAATTCGGATGCAATTTCTGTGTTTCATCGACAATAAGAAGGTCCAAGTCATACAGTAAACCTGATTTGAAGAATCGGAATCTAAAACTGGACTCACAGGAGAGGTTCAAATGATCGCAAGTTAGAGTGTCAGTCCACTTGTGCTTAAGTCGGCATTGTGCTTTTTGTGTTAAATATGGATGCAATTTCTGTGTTTCATCGTGAATACGAAGGTCCAAGGGATACAGTAAACCTGAAGTGAAGCATCGGAATCTAAAACTGGACTCACAGGAGAGGTTCGAATCATAGAGAGTTAGAGTGACAGTACTATTGTACTTAAGTCGGCATTGTGCAATTTGTATTAAATTCGGATGCAATTTCTGTGTTTCATCGACAATAAGAAGGTCCAAGGGATACAAGAAACCTGAATAGAAGCATCGGAATCTAAAACTGGACTCACAGGAGACGTTCAAATCATAGAGAGTTAGAGTGTCAGTCCTCTTGTACTTAAGTCGGCATTGAGCCTTTTGTATTAAATTCGGGTGCAATTTCTGTGTTTCATCGTCAATAAGAAGGTCCAAGGGATACAGTAAACCTGAAGACAAGCATTGGAATCTTAAACTGGAATCACAGGAGTGATTCAAATCATAGAAAGTTAGAGAGTCAAACCTCTTCTACTTAAGTCGGCATTGTGCCTTTTGTATTAAATTTGGATGCAATTTCTGTGTTTCATCGCCAATAAGAAGGTCCAAGGGGTACAGTAAACCTGAAGTGAAGCATCGGAATCTAAAACTGGACTCACAGGAGAGGTTCAAATCATAGAGAGTTAGAGTGTCAGTCCTCGTGTACCTAAGTCGGCATTGTGACTTTTGTATTACATTTGCATGCAGTTTCTGTGTTTCATCTTCAATAAGAAGGTCCAAGGGATACAGTAAACCTGAAGTGAAGCATCGGAATCTAAAACTGGACTCACAAGAGAGGTTCAAGTCATAGAAAGTTAGAGTGTCAGTCCTCTTGTACTTAAGTCGGCATTGTGCCTTTTGTATTAAATTTGGATGCAATTTCTGTGTTTCATCGTCAATAAGAAGGTCTAAGGGATACAGTAAACCTGAAGTGAAGCATCGGAATCTAAAACTGGTCTCACAGGAGAGTTTCAAATCATAGAGAGTTAGAGTGTCAGTCCTCTTGTACTTAAGTCGGCATTGTGCCATTTGTATTTAATTCGGATGCAATTTCTGTGTTTCATCGTCAATAAGAAGGTCTTAGGGATACAGTAAACCAGAAGTGAAGCATTGGAATCTAAAACTGGACTCACAGGAGAGGTTCGAATCATAGAGAGTTAGAGTGACAGTCCTCTTGTACTTAAGTCGGCATTGTGCTTTTTGTGTTAAATATGGATGCAATTTCTGTGTTTCATCGTGAATACGAAGGTCCAAAGGATACAGTAAACCTGAAGTGTAGCATCGGAATCTAAAACTGGACTCACAGGAGAGGTTCAAATCATAGAGAGTTAGATTGTCAGTCCTCTTGTACTTAAGTCGGCATTGTGCCTGTTGTATTAATTTCGGATTCAATTTCTGTGTTTCATCGTCAATAAGAAGGTCCAAGGGATACAGTAAACCTGAAGTGAAGCATCGGAATCTAAAACTGTACTCACAGGAGAGGTTCAAATCATAGAGAGTTAGAGTGTCAGTCCTCTTGTACTTATGTATGCATTGTGCCTTTTATATTACATTTGGATGCAGTTTCTGTGTTTCATCTTCAATAAGAAGGTCCACGCGATACAGTAAACCTGAAGTCAAGCATCGGAATCTAAAACTGGACTCACAAGAGAGGTTCAAGTCATAGAAAGTTAGAGTGTCAGTCCTCTTGTACTTAAGTCGGCATTGTGCCTTTTGTATTAAATTTGGATGCAATTTCTGTGTTTCATCGTCAATAAGAAGGTGTAAGGGATACAGTAAACCTGAAGTGAAGTATCGGAATCTGAAACTGGACTCACAGGAGAGTTTCAAATCCTAGAGAGTTAGAGTGTCAGTCCTCTTGTACTTAAGTCGGCATTAAGCCTTTTGTATTAAATTCGGATGCAATTTCTGTGTTTCATCGTCAATAAGAAGGTCCAAGGGATACAGTAAACCTGAAGTCAAGCATCGGAATCCAAAACTGGACACACACGAGTGGTTAAAATCATAGAGAGTTAGAGTGTCAGTCCTCTTGTACTTAAGTCGGCATTGTGCCTGTTGTATTAAATTCGGATGCAATTTCTGTGTTTCATCGTCAATAAGAAGGTCTTAGGGATACAGTAAACCTGAAGTGAAGCATCGGAATCTAAAACTGGACTCACAGGAGAGGTTCAAATCATAGAGAGTTAGAGTGTCAGTCCTCGTGTACTTAAGTCGGCATTGTGACTTTTGTAATACATTTGCATGCGTTTCTGTGTTTCATGTTCAACAAGAAGGTCCAAGGGATACAGTAAACCTGAAGTGTAGCATCGGAATCTAAAACTGGACTCACAAGAGAGGTTCAAGTCATAGAAAGATAGAGTGTTAGTCCTCTTGTACTTAAGTCGGCATTGTGCATTTGTATTGAATTTGGATGCAATTTCGGTGTTTCATCGTCAATAAGAAGGTCTAAGGGATACAGTAAACCTGAAGTGAAGCATCGGAATCTAAAACTGGTCTCACAGGAGAGTTTCAAATCATAGAGGGTTAGAGTGTCAGTCCTCTTGTACTTAAGTCGGCATTGTGCCTTTTGTATTAAATTCGGATGCAATTTCTGTGTTTCATCGTCAATAAGAAGGTCTTAGGGATACAGTACACCTGAAGTGAAGCATCGGAATCTAAAACTGGACTCACAGGAGAGGTTCGAATCATAGAGAGTTAGAGTGACAGACCTCTTGTACTTAAGTCGGCATTGTGCAATTTGTATTAAATTCGGATGCAATTTCTGTGTTTCATCGACAATAAGAAGGTCCAAGTCATACAGTAAACCTGATTTGAAGAATCGGAATCTAAAACTGGACTCACAGGAGAGGTTCAAATGATCGCAAGTTAGAGTGTCAGTCCACTTGTGCTTAAGTCGGCATTGTGCTTTTTGTGTTAAATATGGATGCAATTTCTGTGTTTCATCGTGAATACGAAGGTCCAAAGGATACAGTAAACCTGAAGTGTAGCATCGGAATCTAAAACTGGACTCACAGGAGAGGTTCAAATCATAGAGAGTTAGAGTGTCAGTCCTCTTGTACTTAAGTCGGCATTGTGCCATTTGTATTTAATTCGGATGCAATTTCTGTGTTTCATCGTCAATAAGAAGGTCTTAGGGATACAGTAAACCAGAAGTGAAGCATCGGAATCTAAAACTGGACTCACAGGAGAGGTTCGAATCATAGAGAGTTAGAGTGACAGTCCTCTTGTACTTAAGTCGGCATTGTGCAATTTGTATTAAATTCGGATGCAATTTCTGTGTTTCATCGACAATAAGAAGGTCCAAGTCATACAGTAAACCTGATTTGAAGAATCGGAATCTAAAACTGGACTCACAGGAGAGGTTCAAATCATAGAGAGTTAGAGTGTCAGTCCTCGTGTACTTAAGTCGGCATTGTGACTTTTGTATTACATTTGCATGCAGTTTCTGTGTTTCATCTTCAATAAGAAGGTCCAAGGGATACAGTAAACCTGAAGTGAAGCATCGGAATCTAAAACTGGACTCACAAGAGAGGTTCAAGTCATAGAAAGTTAGAGTGTCAGTTCTCTTGTACTTAAGTCGGCATTGTGCCTTTTGTATTAAATTTGGATGCAATTTCTGTGTTTCATCGTCAATAAGAAGGTCAAAGGGATACAGTAAACCTGAAGTGAAGCATCGGAATCTAAAACTGGTTTCACAGGAGAGTTTCAAATCATAGAGAGTTAGAGTGTCAGTCCTCTTGTACTTAAGTCGGCATTGTGCCTGTTGTATTAATTTCGGATTCAATTTCTGTGTTTCATCGTCAATAAGAAGATCCAAGGGATACAGTAAACCAGAAGTGAAGCATCGGAATCTAAAACTGGACTCACAGGAGAGGTTCGAATCATAGAGAGTTAGAGTGACAGTCCTCTTGTACTTAAGTCGGCATGGTGCAATTTGTATTAAATTCGGATGCAATTTCTGTGTTTCATCGACAATAAGAAGGTCCAAGTCATACAGTAAACCCGATTTGAAGAATCGGAATCTAAAACTGGACTCACAGGAGAGGTTCAAATGATCGCAAGTTAGAGTGTCAGTCCACTTGTGCTTAAGTCGGCATTGTGCTTTTTGTGTTAAATATGGATGCAATTTCTGTGTTTCATCGTGAATACGAAGGTCCAAGGGATACAGTAAACCTTAAGTGAAGCATCGGAATCTAAAACTGGACTCACAGGAGAGGTTCGAATCATAGAGAGTTAGAGTGACAGTGCTCTTGTACTTAAGTCGGCATTGTGCAATTTGTATTAAATTCGGATGCAATTTCTGTGTTTCATCGACAATAAGAAGGTCCAAGGGATACAAGAAACCTGAATAGTAGCATCGGAATCTAAAACTGGACTCACAGGAGACGTTCAAATCATAGAGAGTTAGAGTGTCAGTCCTCTTGTACTTAAGTCGGCATTCAGACTTTTGTATTAAATTCGGATGCAATTTCTGTGTTTCATCGTCAATAAGAAGGTCCAAGGGATACAGTAAACCTGAACACAAGCATTGGAATCTTAAACTGGAATCACAGGAGTGATTCAAATCATAGAAAGTTAGAGAGTCAAACCTCTTCTACTTAAGTCGGCATTGTGCCTTTTGTATTAAATTTGGATGCAATTTCTGTGTTTCATCGTCAATAAGAAGGTCCAAGGGGTACAGTAAACCTGAAGTGAAGCATCGGAATCTAAAACTGGACTCACAGGAGAGGTTCAAATCATAGAGAGTTAGAGTGTCAGTCCTCGTGTACTTAAGTCTGCATTGTGACTTTTGTATTACATTTGCATGCAGTTTCTGTGTTTCATCTTCAATAAGAAGGTCCAAGGGATACAGTAAACCTGAAGTGAAGCATCGGAATCTAAAACTGGACTCACAAGAGAGGTTCAAGTCATAGAAAGTTAGAGTGTCAGTTCTCTTGTACTTAAGTCGGCATTGTGCCTTTTGTATTAAATTTGGATGCAATTTCTGTGTTTCATCGTCAATAAGAAGGTCAAAGGGATACAGTAAACCTGAAGTGAAGCATCGGAATCTAAAACTGGTCTCACAGGAGAGTTTCAAATCATAGAGAGTTAGAGTGTCAGTCCTCTTGTACTTAAGTCGGCATTGTGCCTGTTGTATTAATTTCGGATTCAATTTCTGTGTTTCATCGTCAATAAGAAGATCCAAGGGATACAGTAAACCAGAAGTGAAGCATCGGAATCTAAAACTGGACTCACAGGAGAGGTTCGAATCATAGAGAGTTAGAGTGACAGTCCTCTTGTACTTAAGTCGGCATTGTGCAATTTGTATTAAATTCGGATGCAATTTCTGTGTTTCATCGACAATAAGAAGGTCCAAGTCATACAGTAAACCCGATTTGAAGAATCGGAATCTAAAACTGGACTCACAGGAGAGGTTCAAATGATCGCAAGTTAGAGTGTCAGTCCACTTGTGCTTAAGTCGGCATTGTGCTTTTTGTGTTAAATATGGATGCAATTTCTGTGTTTCATCGTGAATACGAAGGTCCAAGGGAAACAGTAAACCTTAAGTGAAGCATCGGAATCTAAAACTGGACTCACAGGAGAGGTTCGAATCATAGAGAGTTAGAGTGACAGTACTCTTGTACTTAAGTCGGCATTGTGCAATTTGTATTAAATTCGGATGCAATTTCTGTGTTTCATTGACAATAGGAAGGTCCAAGGGATACAAGAAACCTAAATAGAAGCATCGGAATCTAAAACTGGACTCACAGGAGACGTTCAAATCATAGAGAGTTAGAGTGTCAGTCCTCTTGTACTTAAGTCGGCATTCAGACTTTTGTATTAAATTCGGATGCAATTTGTGTGTTTCATCGTCAATAAGAAGGTCCAAGGGATACAGTAAACCTGAACACAAGCATTGGAATCTTAAACTGGAATCACAGGAGTGATTCAAATCATAGAAAGTTAGAGAGTCAAACCTCTTCTACTTAAGTCGGCATTGTGCCTTTTGTATTAAATTTGGATGCAATTTCTGTGTTTCATCGTCAATAAGAAGGTCCAAGGGGTACAGTAAACCTGAAGTGAAGCATCGGAATCTAAAACTGGACTCACAGGAGAGGTTCAAATCATAGAGAGTTAGAGTGTCAGTCCTCGTGTACTTAAGTCGGCATTGTGACTTTTGTATTACATTTGCATGCAGTTTCTGTGTTTAATCTTCAATAAGAAGGTCCAAGGGATACAGTAAACCTGAAGTGAAGCATCGGAATCTAAAACTGGACTCACAAGAGAGGTTCAAGTCATAGAAAGTTAGAGTGTCAGTCCTCTTGTACTTAAGTCGGCATTGTGCCTTTTGTATTAAATTTGGATGCAATTTCTGTGTTTCATCGTCAATAAGAAGGTCTAAGGGATACAGTAAACCTGAAGTGAAGCATCGGAATCTAAAACTGGTCTCACAGGAGAGTTTCAAATCATAGAGAGTTAGAGTGTCAGTCTTCTTGTACTTAAGTCGGCATTGTGCCATTTGTATTTAATTTGGATGCAATTTCTGTGTTTCATCGTCAATAAGAAGGTCTTAGGGATACAGTAAACCAGAAGTGAAGCATCGGAATCTAAAACTGGACTCACAGGAGAGGTTCGAATCATAGAGAGTTAGAGTGACAGTCCTCTTGTACTTAAGTCGGCATTGTGCATTTTGTATTAAATTCGGATGCAATTTCTGTGTTTCATCGACAATAAGAAGGTCCAAGTCATACAGTAAACCTGATTTGAAGAATCGGAATCTAAAACTGGACTCACAGGAGAGGTTCAAATGATCGCAAGTTAGAGCGTCAGTCCACTTGTGCTTAAGTCGGCATTGTGCTTTTTGTGTTAAATATGGATGCAATTTCTGTGTTTCATCGTGAATACGAAGGTCCAAGGGATACAGTAAACCTGAAGTGAAGCATCGGAATCTAAAACTGGACTCACAGGAGAGGTTCAAATCATAGAGAGTTAGATTGTCAGTCCTCTTGTACTTAAGTCGGCATTGTGCCTGTTGTATTAATTTCGGATTCAATTTCTGTGTTTCATCGTCAATAAGAAGGTCCAAGGGATACAGTAAACCTGAAGTGAAGCATCGGAATCTAAAACTGTACTCACAGGAGAGGTTCAAATCATAGAGAGTTAGAGTGTCAGTCCTCTTGTACTTATGTATGCATTGTGCCTTTTATATTACATTTGGATGCAGTTTCTGTGTTTCATCTTCAATGAGAAGGTCCACGCGATACAGTAAACCTGAAGTCAAGCATCGGAATCTAAAACTGGACTCACAAGAGAGGTTCAAGTCATAGAAAGTTAGAGTGTCAGTCCTCTTGTACTTAAGTCGGCATTGTGCCTTTTGTATTAAATTTGGATGCATTTTCTGTGTTTCATCGTCAATAAGAAGGTGTAAGGGATACAGTAAACCTGAAGTGAAGCATCGGAATCAGAAACTGGACTCACAGGAGAGTTTCAAATCCTAGAGAGTTAGAGTGTCAGTCCTCTTGTACTTAAGTCAGCATTGTGCCTGTTGTATTAAATTCGGATGCAATTTCTGTGTTTCATCGTCAATAAGAAGGTCTTAGGGATACAGTAAACCTGAAGTGAAGCATCGGAATCTAAAACTGGACTCACAGGAGAGGTTCAAATCATAGAGAGTTAGAGTGACAGTCCTCTTGTACTTAAGTCGGCATTAAGCCTTTTGTATTAAATTCGGATGCAATTTCTGTGTTTCATCGTCAATAAGAAGGTCCAAGGGATACAGTAAACCTGAAGTCAAGCATCGGAATCCAAAACTGGACACACACGAGTGGTTAAAATCATAGAGAGTTAGAGTGTCAGTCCTCTTGTACTTAAGTCGGCATTGTGCCTGTTGTATTAAATTCGGATGCAATTTCTGTGTTTCATCGTCAATAAGAATTTCTTAGGGATACAGTAAACCTGAAGTGAAGCATCGGAATCTAAAACTGGACTCACAGGAGAGGTTCAAATCATAGAGAGTTAGAGTGTCAGTCCTCGCGTACTTAAGTCGGCATTGTGACTTTTGTAATACATTTGCATGCGTTTCTGTGTTTCATGTTCAACAAGAAGGTCCAAGGGATACAGTAAACCTGAAGTGAAGCATCGGAATCTAAAACTGGACTCACAAGAGAGGTTCAAGTCATAGAAAGTTAGAGTGTTAGTCCTCTTGTACTTAAGTCGGCATTGTGCCTTTTGTATTGAATTTGGATGCAATTTCTGTGTTTCATCGTCAATAAGAAGGTCTAAGGGATACAGTAAACCTGAAGTGAAGCATCGGAATCTAAAACTGGTCTCACAGGAGAGTTTCAAATCATAGAGAGTTAGAGTGTCAGTCCTCTTGTACTTAAGTCGGCATTGTGCCTTTTGTATCAAATTCGGATGCAATTTCTGTGTTTCATCGTCAATAAGAAGGTCTTAG
The DNA here is from genome assembly GCF_021461395.2 of Schistocerca americana. Classification (NCBI taxonomy): domain Eukaryota; kingdom Metazoa; phylum Arthropoda; class Insecta; order Orthoptera; family Acrididae; genus Schistocerca; species Schistocerca americana. Next base: position 545,626,124 of record NC_060124.1, on the reverse strand, counting down.
GGATACAGTAAACCTGAAGTGAAGCATCGGAATCTAAAACTGGACTCACAGGAGAGGTTCGAATCATAGAGAGTTAGAGTGACAGTCCTCTTGTACTTAAGTCGGCATTGTGCAATTTGTATTAAATTCGGATGCAATTTCTGTGTTTCATCGACAATAAGAAGGTCCAAGGGATACAAGAAACCTGAATAGAAGCATCGGAATCTAAAACTGGACTCACAGGAGACGTTCAAATCATAGAGAGTTAGAGTGTCAGTCCTCTTGTACTTAAGTCGGCATTGTGCCTTTTGTATTAAATTCGGATGCAATTTCTGTGTTTCATCGTCAATAAGAAGGTCCAAGGGATACAGTAAACCTGAAGACAAGCATTGGAATCTTAAACTGGAATCACAGGAGTGATTCAAATCATAGAAAGTTAGAGAGTCAAACCTCTTCTACTTAAGTCGGCATTGTGCCTTTTGTATTAAATTTGGATGCAATTTCTGTGTTTCATCGTCAATAAGAAGGTCCAAGGGGTACAGTAAACCTGAAGTGAAGCATCGGAATCTAAAACTGGACTCACAGGAGAGGTTCAAATCATAGAGAGTTAGAGTGTCAGCCCTCGTGTACTTAAGTCGGCATTGTGACTTTTGTATTACATTTGCATGCAGTTTCTGTGTTTCATCTTCAATAAGAAGGTCCAAGGGATACAGTAAACCTGAAGTGAAGCATCGGAATCTAAAACTGGACTCACAAGAGAGGTTCAAGTCATAGAAAGTTAGAGTGTCAGTCCTCTTGTACTTAAGTCGGCATTGTGCCTTTTGTATTAAATTTGGATGCAATTTCTGTGTTTCATCGTCAATAAGAAGGTCTAAGGGATACAGTAAACCTGAAGTGAAGCATCGGAATCTAAACTGGTCTCACAGGAGAGTTTCAAATCATAGAGAGTTAGAGTGTCAGTCCTCTTGTACTTAAGTCGGCATTGTGCCATTTGTATTTAATTCGGATGCAATTTCTGTGTTTCATCGTCAATAAGAAGGTCTTAGGGATACAGTAAACCAGAAGTGAAGCATCGGAATCTAAAACTGGGCTCACAGGAGAGGTTCGAATCATAGAGAGTTAGAGTGACAGTCCTCTTAACTTAAGTCGGCATTGTGCAATTTGTATTAAATTCGGATGCAATTTCTGTGTTTCATCGACAATAAGAAGGTCCAAGTCATACAGTAAACCTGATTTGAAGAATCGGAATCTAAAACTGGACTCACAGGAGAGGTTCAAATTATCGCAAGTTAGAGTGTCAGTCCACTTGTGCTTAAGTCGGCATTGTGCTTTTTGTGTTAAATATGGATGCAATTTCTGTGTTTCATCGTGAATACGAAGATCCAAGGGATACAGTAAACCTGAAGTGAAGCATCGGAATCTAACACTGGACTCACAGGCGAGGTTCAAATCATAGAGAGTTAGAGTGTCAGTCCTCTTGTACTTAAGTCGGCATTGTGCCTGTTGTATTAATTTCGGATTCAATTTCTGTGTTTCATCGTCAATAAGAAGGTCCAAGGGATACAGTAAACCTGAAGTGAAGCATCGGAATCTAAAACTGTACTCACAGGAGAGGTTCAAATCATAGAGAGTTAGAGTGTCAGTCCTCTTGTACTTATGTATGCATTGTGCCTTTTATATTACATTTGGATGCAGTTTCTGTGTTTCATCTTCAATGAGAAGGTCCACGCGATACAGTAAACCTGAAGTCAAGCATCGGAATCTAAAACTGGACTCACAAGAGAGGTTCAAGTCATAGAAAGTTAGAGTGTCAGTCCTCTTGTACTTAAGTCGGCATTGTGCCTTTTGTATTAAATTTGGATGCAATTTCTGTGTTTCATCGTCAATAAGAAGGTGTAAGGGATACAGTAAACCTGAAGTGAAGCATCGGAATCTGAAACTGGACTCACAGGAGAGGTTCAAATCATAGAGAGTTAGAGTGACAGTCCTCTTGTACTTAAGTCGGCATTGTGCCTTTTGTATCAAATTCGGATGCAATTTCTGTGTTTCATCGTCAATAAGAAGGTCTTAGGGATACAGTAAACCTGAAGTGAAGCATCGGAATCTAAAACTGGACTCACAGGAGAGGTTCGAATCATAGAGAGTTAGAGTGACAGTCCTCTTGAACTTAAGTCGGCATTGTGCAATTTGTATTAAATTCGGATGCAATTTCTGTGTTTCATCGACAATAAGAAGGTCCAAGGGATACAAGAAACCTGAATAGAAGCATCGGAATCTAAAACTGGACTCACAGGAGACGTTCAAATCATAGAGAGTTAGAGTGTCAGTCCTCTTGTACTTAAGTCGGCATTGTGCCTTTTGTATTAAATTCGGATGCAATTTCTGTGTTTCATCGTCAATAAGAAGGTCCAAGGGATACAGTAAACCCGAAGACAAGCATTGGAATCTTAAACTGGAATCACAGGAGTGATTCAAATCATAGAAAGTTAGAGAGTCAAACCTCTTCTACTGAAGTCGGCATTGTGCCTTTTGTATTAAATTTGGATGCAATTTCTGTGTTTCATCGTCAATAAGAAGGTCCAAGGGGTACAGTAAACCTGAAGTGAAGCATCGGAATCTAAAACTGGACTCACAGGAGAGGTTCAAATCATAGAGAGTTAGAGTGTCAGCCCTCGTGTACTTAAGTCGGCATTGTGACTTTTGTATTACATTTGCATGCAGTTTCTGTGTTTCATCTTCACTAAGAAGGTCCAAGGGATACAGTAAACCTGAAGTGAAGCATCGGAATCTAAAACTGGACTCACAAGAGAGGTTCAAGTCATAGAAAGTTAGAGTGTCAGTCCTCTTGTACTTAAGTCGGCATTGTGCCTTTTGTATTAAATTTGGATGCAATTTCTGTGTTTCATCGTCAATAAGAAGGTCTAAGGGATACAGTAAACCTGAAGTGAAGCATCGGAATCTAAACTGGTCTCACAGGAGAGTTTCAAATCATAGAGAGTTAGAGTGTCAGTCCTCTTGTACTTAAGTCGGCATTGTGCCATTTGTATTTAATTCGGATGCAATTTCTGTGTTTCATCTTCAATAAGAAGGTCCACGCGATACAGTAAACCTGAAGTCAAGCATCGGAATCTAAAACTGGACTCACAAGAGAGGTTCAAGTCATAGAAAGTTAGAGTGTCAGTCCTCTTGTACTTAAGTCGGCATTGTGCCTTTTGTATTAAATTTGGATGCAATTTCTGTGTTTCATCGTCAATAAGAAGGTGTAAGGGATACAGTAAACCTGAAGTGAAGCATCGGAATCTGAAACTGGACTCACAGGAGAGTTTCAAATCCTAGAGAGTTAGAGTGTCAGTCCTCTTGTACTTAAGTCAGCATTGTGCCTGTTGTATTAAATTCGGATGCAATTTCTGTGTTTCATCGTCAATAAGAAGGTCTTAGGGATACAGTAAACCTGAAGTGAAGCATCGGAATCTAAAACTGGACTCACAGGAGAGGTTCAAATCATAGAGAGTTAGAGTGACAGTCCTCTTGTACTTAAGTCGGCATTAAGCCTTTTGTATTAAATTCGGATGCAATTTCTGTGTTTCATCGTCAATAAGAAGGTCCAAGGGATACAGTAAACCTGAAGTCAAGCATCGGAATCTAAAACTGGACACACACGAGTGGTTAAAATCATAGAGAGTTAGAGTGTCAGTCCTCTTGTACTTAAGTCGGCATTGTGCCTGTTGTATTAAATTCGGATGCAATTTCTGTGTTTCATCGTCAATAAGAAGGTCTTAGGGATACAGTAAACCTGAAGTGAAGCATCGGAATCTAAAACTGGACTCACAGGAGAGGTTCAAATCATAGAGAGTTAGAGTGTCAGTCCTCGTGTACTTAAGTCGGCATTGTGACTTTTGTAATACATTTGCATGCGTTACTGTGTTTCATCTTCAACAAGAAGGTCCAAGGGATGCAGTAAACCTGAAGCGAAGCATCGGAATCTAAAACTGGACTCACAAGAGAGGTTCAAGTCATAGAAAGTTAGAGTGTTAGTCCTCTTGTACTCAAGTCGGCATTGTGCCTTTTGTATTGAATTTGGATGCAATTTCTGTGTTTCATCGTCAATAAGAAGGTCTAAGGGATACAGTAAACCTGAAGTGAAGCATCGGAATCTAAAACTGGTGTCACAGGAGAGTTTCAAATCATAGAGAGTTAGAGTGTCAGTCCTCTTGTACTTAAGTCGGCATTGTGCCTTTTGTATTAAATTCGGATGCAATTTCTGTGTTTCATCGTCAATAAGAAGGTCTTAGGGATACAGTAAACCTGAAGTGAAGCATCGGAATCTAAAACTGGACTCACAGGAGAGGTTCGAATCATAGAGAGTTAGAGTGACAGTCCTCTTGTACTTAAGTCGGCATTGTGCAATTTGTATTAAATTCGGATGCAATTTCTGTGTTTCATCGACAATAAGAAGGTCCAAGGGATACAAGAAACCTGAATAGTAGCATCGGAATCTAAAACTGGACTCACAGGAGACGTTCAAATCATAGAGAGTTAGAGTGTCAGTCCTCTTGTACTTAAGTCGGCATTGTGCCTTTTGTATTAAATTCGGATGCAATTTCTGTGTTTCATCGTCAATAAGAAGGTCCAAGGGATACAGTAAACCTGAAGACAAGCATTGGAATCTTAAACTGGAATCACAGGAGTGATTCAAATCATAGAAAGTTAGAGAGTCAAACCTCTTCTACTTAAGTCGGCATTGTGCCTTTTGTATTAAATTTGGATGCAATTTCTGTGTTTCATCGTCAATAAGAAGGTCCAAGGGGTACAGTAAACCTGAAGTGAAGCATCGGAATCTAAAACTGGACTCACAGGAGAGGTTCAAATCATAGAGAGTTAGAGTGTCAGTCCTCGTGTACTTAAGTCGGCATTGTGACTTTTGTATTACATTTGCATGCAGTTTCTGTGTTTCATCTTCAATAAGAAGGTCCAAGGGATACAGTAAATCTGAAGTGAAGCATCGGAATCTAAAACTGGACTCACAAGAGAGGTTCAAGTCATAGAAAGTTAGAGTGTCAGTTCTCTTGTATTTAAGTCGGCATTGTGCCTTTTGTATTAAATTTGGATGCAATTTCTGTGTTTCATCGTCAATAAGAAGGTCAAAGGGATACAGTAAACCTGAAGTGAAGCATCGGAATCTAAAACTGGTCTCACAGGAGAGTTTCAAATCATAGAGAGTTAGAGTGTCAGTCCTCTTGTACTTAAGTCGGCATTGTGCCATTTGTATTTAATTCGGATGCAATTTCTGTGTTTCATCGTCAATAAGAAGGTCTTAGGGATACAGTAAACCAGAAGTGAAGCATCGGAATCTAAAACTGGACTCACAGGTGTGGTTCGAATCATAGAGAGTTAGAGTGACAGTCCTCTTGTACTTAAGTCGGCATTGTGCAATTTGTATTAAATTCGGATGCAATTTCTGTGTTTCATCGACAATAAGAAGGTCCAAGTCATACAGTAAACCTGATTTGAAGAATCGGAATCTAAAACTGGACTCACAGGAGAGGTTCAAATGATCGCAAGTTAGAGTGTCAGTCCACTTGTGCTTAAGTCGGCATTGTGCTTTTTGTGTTAAATATGGATGCAATTTCTGTGTTTCATCGTCAATAAGAAGGTCCAAGGGATACAGTAAACCTGAAGTGAAGCATCGGAATCTAAAACTGGACTCACAGGAGAGGTTCAAATCATAGAGAGTTAGAGTGACAGTCCTCTTGTACTTAAGTCGGCAATAAGCCTTTTTTATTAAATTCGGATGCAATTTCTGTGTTTCATCGTCAATAAGAAGGTCTTAGGGATACAGTAAACCTGAAGTGAAGCATCGGAATCTAAAACTGGACTCACAGGAGACGTTCAAATCATAGAGACTTAGAGTGACAGTCCTCTTGTACTTAAGTCGGCAATAAGCCTTTTTTATTAAATTCGGATGCAATTTCTGTGTTTCATCGTCAATAAGAAGGTCTTAGGGATACAGAAAACCTGAAGTGAGGCATCGGAATCTAAAACTGGACTCACAGGAGAGGTTCAAATCATAGAGAGATAGAGTGTCAGTCCTCGTGTACTTAAGTCGGCATTGTGACTTTTGTAATACATTTGCATGCGTTTCTGTGTTTCATCTTCAACAAGAAGGTCCAAGGGATACAGTAAACCTGAAGTGAAGCATCGGAATCTAAAACTGGACTCACAAGAGAGGTTCAAGTCATAGAAAGTTAGAGTGTTAGTCCTCTTGTACTTAAGTCGGCATTGTGCCTGTTGTATTAATTTCGGATTCAATTTCTGTGTCTCATCGTCAATAAGAAGGTTTATGGGATACAGTAAACCTGAAGTCAAGCATCGGAATCTAAAACTGGACACACACGAGTGGTTAAAATCATAGAGAGTTAGAGTGTCAGTCCTCTTGTACTTAAGTCGGCATTGTGCCTTTTGTATTATATTCGGATGCAATTTCTGTGATTCATCGTCAATAAGAAGGTCCAAGGGATACAAGAAACCTGAATAGAAGCATCGGAATCTAAAACTGGACTCACAGGAGACGTTCAAATCATAGAGAGTTAGAGTGTCAGTCCTCTTGTACTTAAGTCGGCATTGTGCCCTTTGTATTAAATTCGGATGCAATTTCTGTGCTTCATCGTCAATAAGAAGGTCCAAGGGATACAGTAAACCTGAAGACAAGCATTGGAATCTTAAACTGGACTCACAGGAGTGATTCAAATCATAGAAAGTTAGAGAGTCAAACCTCTTCTACTTAAGTCGGCATTGTGCCTTTTGTATTAAATTTGGATGCAATTTCTGTCTTTCATCGTCAATAAGAAGGTCCAAGGGATACAGTAAACCTGAAGTGAAGCATCGGAATCTAAAACTGGACTCACAGGAGAGGTTCAAATCATAGAGAGCTAGAGTGTCAGTCCTCGTGTACTTAAGTCGGCATTGTGACTTTTGTATTACATTTGCATGCAGTTTCTGTGTTTCATCTTCAATAAGAAGGTCCAAGGGATACAGTAAACCTGAAGTGAAGCATCGGAATCTAAAACTGGACTCACAAGAGAGGTTCAAGTCATAGAAAGTTAGAGTGTCAGTCCTCTTGTACTTAAGTCGGCATTGTGCCTTTTGTATTAAATTTGGATGCAATTTCTGTGTTTCATCGTCAATAAGAAGGTCTAAGGGATACAGTAAACCTGAAGTGAAGCATCGGAATCTAAAACTGGTCTCACAGGAGAGTTTCAAATCATAGAGAGTTAGAGTGTCAGTCCTCTTGCACTTAAGTCGGCTTTGTGCCATTTGTATTTAATTCGGATGCAATTTCTGTGTTTCATCGTCAATAAGAAGGTCTTAGGGATACAGTAAACCTGAAGTGAAGCATCGGAATCTAAAACTAAACTCACAGGAGAGGTTCGAATCATAGAGAGTTAGAGTGACAGTCCTCTTGTACTTAAGTCGGCATTGTGCAATTTGTATTAAATTCGGATGCAATTTCTGTGTTTCATCGACAATAAGAACGTCCAAGTCATACAGTAAACCTGATTTGAAGAATCGGAATCTAAAACTGGACCCACAGGAGAGGTTCAAATGATCGCAAGTTAGAGTGTCAGTCCACTTGTGCTTAAGTCGGCATTGTGCTTTTTGTGTTAAATATGGATGCAATTTCTGTGTTTCATCGTGAATACGAAGGTCCAAGGGATACAGTAAACCTGAAGTGAAGCATCGGAATCTAAAACTGGACTCACAGGAGAGGTTCAAATCATAGAGAGTTAGAGTGTCAGTCCTCTTGTGCTTAAGTCGGCATTGTGCCTGTTGTATTAATTTCGGATTAAATTTCTGTGTTTCATCGTCAATAAGAAGGTCCAAGGGATACAGTAAACCTGAAGTGAAGCATCGGAATCTAAAACTGGACTCACAGGAGAGGTTCAAATCATAGAGATTTAGAGTGTCAGTCCTCTTGTACTTATGTATGCATTGTGCCTTTTATATTACATTTGGATGCAGTTTCTGTGTTTCATCTTCAATAAGAAGGTCCACGCGATACAGTAAACCTGAAGTCAAGCATCGGAATCTAAAACTGGACTCACAAGAGAGGTTCAAGTCATAGAAAGTTAGAGTGTCAGTCCTCTTGTACTTAAGTCGGCATTGTGCCTTTTGTATTAAATTTGGATGCAATTTCTGTGTTTCATCGTCAATAAGAAGGTGTAAGGGATACAGTAAACCTGAAGTGAAGCATCGGAATCTGAAACTGGACTCACAGGAGAGTTTCAAATCCTAGAGAGTTAGAGTGTCAGTCCTCTTGTACTTAAGTCAGCATTGTACCTGTTGTAATAAATTCGGATGCAATTTCTGTGTTTCATCGTCAATAAGAAGGTCTTAGGGATACAGTAAACCTGAAGTGAAGCATCGGAATCTAAAACTGGACTCACAGGAGAGGTTCAAATCATAGAGAGTTAGAGTGACAGTCCTCTTGTACTTAAGTCGGCATTAAGCCTTTTGTATTAAATTCGGATGCAATTTCTGTGTTTCATCGTCAATAAGAAGGTCCAAGGGATACAGTAAACCTGAAGTAAAGCATCGGAATCTAAAACCGGACACACACGAGTGGTTAAAATCATAGAGAGTTAGAATGTCAGTCCTCTTGTACTTAAGTCGGCATTGTGCCTGTTGTATTAAATTCGGATGCAATTTCTGTGTTTCATCGTCAATAAGAAGGTCTTAGGGATACAGTAAACCTGAAGTGAAGCATCGGAATCTAAAACTGGACTCACAGGTGAGGTTCAAATCATAGAGAGTTAGAGTGTCAGTCCTCGTGTACTTAAGTCGGCATTGTGACTTTTGTAATACATTTGCATGCGTTTCTGTGTTTCATCTTCAATAAGAAGGTCCAAGGGATACAGTAAACCTGAAGTGAAGCATCGGAATCCAAAACTGGACTCACAAGAGAGGTTCAAGTCATAGAAAGTTAGAGTGTTAGTCCTCTTGTACCTAAGTCGGCATTGTGCCTTTTGTATTGAATTTGGATGCAATTTCTGTGTTTCATCGTCAATAAGAAGGTCTAAGGGATACAGTTAACCTGAAGTGAAGCATCGGAATCTAAAACTGGTCTCACAGAAGAGTTTCAAATCATAGAGAGTTAGAGTGTCAGTCCTCTTGTACTTAATTCGGCATTGTGCCTTTTGGAATAAATTCGGATGCAATTTCTGTGTTTCATCGTCAATAAGAAGGTCTTAGGGATACAGTAAACCTGAAGTGAAGCATCGGAATCTAATACTGGACTCACTGGAGAGGTTCAAATCATAGAGAGTTAGAGTGACAGTCCTCTTGTACTTAAGTCGGCATTGTGCCATTTGTATTAATTTCGGATGCAATTTCTGTGTTTCATCGACAATAAGAAGGTCCAAGTCATACAGTAAACCTGAATTGAAGAATCGGTATCTAAAACTGGACCCACAGGAGAGGTTCAAATGATCGCAAGTTAGAGTGTCAGTCCACTTGTGCTTAAGTCGGCATTGTGCTTTTTGTGTTAAATATGGATGCAATTTCTGTGGTTCATCGTGAATACGAAGGTCCAAGGGATACAGTAAACCTGAAGTGAAGCATCGGAATCTAAAACTGGACTCACAGGAGAGGTTCAAATCATAGAGAGTTAGAGTGTCAGTCCTCTTGTACTTAGGTCGGCATTGTGCCTGTTGTATTAATTTCGGATTCAATTTCTGTGTTTCATCGTCAATAAGAAGGTCCAAGGGATACAGTAAACCTGAAGTCAAGCATCGGAATCTAAAACTGGACACACACGAGTGGTTAAAATCATAGAGAGTTAGAGTGTCAGTCCTCTTGTACTTAAGTCGGCATTGTGCCTTTTGTATTATATTCGGATGCAATTTCTGTGATTCATCGTCAATAAGAAGGTCCAAGGGATACAAGAAACCTGAATAGACGCATCGGAATCTAAAACTGGACTCACAGGAGAGGTTCAAATCATAGAGAGCTAGAGTGTCAGTCCTCGTGTACTTAAGTCGGCATTGTGACTTTTGTATTACATTTGCATGCAGTTTCTGTGTTTCATCCTCAATAAGAAGGTCCAAGGGATACAGTAAACCTGAAGTGAAGCATCGGAATCTAAAACTGGACTCACAAGAGAGGTTCAAGTCATAGAAAGTTAGAGTGTCAGTCCTCTTGTACTTAAGTCGGCATTGTGCCTTTTGTATTAAATTTGGATGCAATTTCTGTGTTTCATCGTCAATAAGAAGGTCTAAGGGATACAGTAAACCTGAAGTGAAGCATCGGAATCTAAAACTGGTCTCACAGGAGAGTTTCAAATCATAGAGAGTTAGAGTGTCAGTCCTCTTGCACTTAAGTCGGCTTTGTGCCATTTGTATTTAATTCGGATGCAATTTCTGTGTTTCATCGTCAATAAGAAGGTCTTAGGGATACAGTAAACCTGAAGTGAAGCATCGGAATCTAAAACTAAACTCACAGGAGAGGTTCGAATCATAGAGAGTTAGAGTGACAGTCCTCTTGTACTTAAGTCGGCATTGTGCAATTTGTATTAAATTCGGATGCAATTTCTGTGTTTCATCGACAATAAGAACGTCCAAGTCATACAGTAAACCTGATTTGAAGAATCGGAATCTAAAACTGGAATCACAGGAGAGGTTCAAATGATCGCAAGTTAGAGTGTCAGTCCACTTGTGCTTAAGTCGGCATTGTGCTTTTTGTGTTAAATATGGATGCAATTTCTGTGTTTCATCGTGAATACGAAGGTCCAAGGGATACAGTAAACCTGAAGTGAAGCATCGGAATCTAAAACTGGACTCACAGGAGAGGTTCAAATCATAGAGAGTTAGAGTGTCAGTCCTCTTGTACTTAAGTCGGCATTGTGCCTGTTGTATTAATTTCGGATTCAATTTCTGTGTTTCATCGTCAATAAGAAGGTCCAAGGGATACAGTAAACCTGAAGTGAAGCATCGGAATCTAAAACTGGACTCACAGGAGAGGTTCAAATCATAGAGAGTTAGAGTGTCAGTCCTCTTGTACTTATGTATGCATTGTGCCTTTTATATTACATTTGGATGCAGTTTCTGTGTTTCATCTTCAATAAGAAGGTCCACGCGATACAGTAAACCTGAAGTCAAGCATCGGAATCTAAAACTGGACTCACAAGAGAGGTTCAAGTCATAGAAAGTTAGAGTGTCAGTCCTCTTGTACTTAAGTCGGCATTGTGCCTTTTGTATTAAATTTGGATGCAATTTCTGTGTTTCATCGTCAATAAGAAGGTGTAAGGGATACAGTAAACCTGAAGTGAAGCATCGGAATCTGAAACTGGACTCACAGGAGAGTTTCAAATCCTAGAGAGTTAGAGTGTCAGTCCTCTTGTACTTAAGTCAGCATTGTGCCTGTTGTAATAAATTCGGATGCAATTTCTGTGTTTCATCGTCAATAAGAAGGTCTTAGGGATACAGTAAACCTGAAGTGAAGCATCGGAATCTAAAACTGGACTCACAGGAGAGGTTCAAATCATAGAGAGTTAGAGTGACAGTCCTCTTGTACTTAAGTCGGCATTAAGCCTTTTGTATTAAATTCGGATGCAATTTCTGTGTTTCATCGTCAATAAGAAGGTCCAAGGGATACAGTAAACCTGAAGTAAAGCATCGGAATCTAAAACCGGACACACACGAGTGGTTAAAATCATAGAGAGTTAGAATGTCAGTCCTCTTGTACTTAAGTCGGCATTGTGCCTGTTGTATTAAATTCGGATGCAATTTCTGTGTTTCATCGTCAATAAGAAGGTCTTAGGGATACAGTAAACCTGAAGTGAAGCATCGGAATCTAAAACTGGACTCACAGGTGAGGTTCAAATCATAGAGAGTTAGAGTGTCAGTCCTCGTGTACTTAAGTCGGCATTGTGACTTTTGTAATACATTTGCATGCGTTTCTGTGTTTCATCTTCAATAAGAAGGTCCAAGGGATACAGTAAACCTGAAGTGAAGCATCGGAATCCAAAACTGGACTCACAAGAGAGGTTCAAGTCATAGAAAGTTAGAGTGTTAGTCCTCTTGTACTTAAGTCGGCATTGTGCCTTTTGTATTGAATTTGGATGCAATTTCTGTGTTTCATCGTCAATAAGAAGGTCTAATGGATACAGTTAACCTGAAGTGAAGCATCGGAATCTAAAACTGGTCTCACAGGAGAGTTTCAAATCATAGAGAGTTAGAGTGTCAGTCCTCTTGTACTTAATTCGGCATTGTGCCTTTTGGAATAAATTCGGATGCAATTTCTGTGTTTCATCGTCAATAAGAAGGTCTTAGGGATACAGTAAACCTGAAGTGAAGCATCGGAATCTAATACTGGACTCACTGGAGAGGTTCAAATCATAGAGAGTTAGAGTGACAGTCCTCTTGTACTTAAGTCGGCATTGTGCCATTTGTATTAAATTCGGATGCAATTTCTGTGTTTCATCGACAATAAGAAGGTCCAAGTCATACAGTAAACCTGAATTGAAGAATCGGTATCTAAAACTGGACCCACAGGAGAGGTTCAAATGATCGCAAGTTAGAGTGTCAGTCCACTTGTGCTTAAGTCGGCATTGTGCTTTTTGTGTTAAATATGGATGCAATTTCTGTGTTTCATCGTGAATACGAAGGTCCAAGGGATACAGTAAACCTGAAGTGAAGCATCGGAATCTAAAACTGGACTCACAGGAGAGGTTCAAATCATAGAGAGTTAGAGTGTCAGTCCTCTTGTACTTAAGTCGGCATTGTGCCTGTTGTATTAATTTCGGATTCAATTTCTGTGTTTCATCGTCAATAAGAAGGTCGAAGGGATACAGTAAACCTGAAGTCAAGCATCGGAATCTAAAACTGGACACACACGAGTGGTTAAAATCATAGAGAGTTAGAGTGTCAGTCCTCTTGTACTTAAGTCGGCATTGTGCCTTTTGTATAATATTCGGATGCAATTTCTGTGATTCATCGTCAATAAGAAGGTCCAAGGGATACAAGAAACCTGAATAGAAGCATCGGAATCTAAAACTGGACTCACAGGAGACGTTCAAATCATAGAGAGTTAGAGTGTCAGTCCTCTTGTACTTAAGTCGGCATTGTGCCTTTTGTATTAAATTCGGATGCAATTTCTGTGCTTCATCGTCAATAAGAAGGTCCAAGAGATACAGTAAACCTGAAGACAAGCATTGGAATCTTAAACTGGACTCACAGGAGTGATTCAAATCATAGAAAGTTAGAGAGTCAAACCTCTTCTACTTAAGTCGGCATTGTGACTTTTGTATTAAATTTGGATGCAATTTCTGTCTTTCATCGTCAATAAGAAGGTCCAAGGGATGCAGTAAACCTGAACTGAAGCATCGGAATCTAAAACTGGACTCACAGGAGAGGTTCAAATCATAGAGAGTTAGAGTGTCAGTCCTCGTGTACTTAAGTCGGCATTGTGACTTTTGTATTACATTTGCATGCGTTTCTGTGTTTCATCTTCAATAAGAAGGTCCAAGGGATACAGTAAACCTGAAGTGAAGCATCGGAATCTAAAACTAGACTCACAAGAGAGGTTCAAATCATAGAAAGTTAGAGTGTTAGTCCTCTTGTACTTAAGTCGGCATTGCGCCTTTTGTATTGAATTTGGATGCAATTTCTGTGTTTCATCGTCAATAAGAAGGTCTAAGGGATACAGTAAACCTGAAATGAAGCATCGGAATCTAAAACTGGACTCACAGGAGAGGTTCAAATCATAGAGAGTTAGAGTGACAGTCCTCTTGTACCTAAGTCGGCATTGTGCCATTTGTATTAAATTCGGATGCAATTTCTGTGTTTCATCGACAATAAGAAGGTCCAAGTCATACAGTAAACCTGAATTGAAGAATCGGTATCTAAAACTGGACTCACAGGAGAGGTTCAAATGATCGCAAGTTAGAGTGTCAGTCCACTTGTGCTTAAGTCGGCATTGTGCTTTTTGTGTTAAATATGGATGCAATTTCTGTGTTTCATCGTGAATACGAAGGTCCAAGGGATACAGTGAACCTGAAGTGAAGCATCGGAATCTAAAATTGGACTCACAGGAGAGGTTCAAATCATAGAGAGTTAGAGTGTCAGTCCTCTTGTACTTAAGTCGGCATTGTGCCTGTTGTATTAATTTCGGATTCAATTTCTGTGTTTCATCGTCAATAAGAACGTCCAAGGGATACAGTAAACCTGAAGTGAAGCATCGGAATCTAAAACTGGACCCACAGGAGAGGTTCAAATCATACAGAGTTAGAGTGTCAGTCCTCTTGTACTTATGTATGCATTGTGCCTTTTATATTACATTTGAATGCAGTTTCTGTGTTTCATCTTCAATAAGAAGGTCCACGCGATACAGTAAACCTGAAGTCAAGCATCGGAATCTAAAACTGGACTCACAAGAGAGGTTCAAGTCATAGAAAGTTAGAGTGTCAGTCCTCTTGTACTTAAGTCGGCATAGTGCCTTTTGTATTAAATTTGGATGCAATTTCTGTGTTTCATCGTCAATAAGAAGGTGTAAGGGATACAGTAAACCTGAAGTGAAGCATCGGAATCTAAAACTGGACTCACAGGAGAGTTTCAAATCCTAGAGAGTTAGAGTGTCAGTCCTCTTGTACTTAAGTCAGCATTGTGCCTGTTGTATTAAATTCGGATGCAATTTCTGTGTTTCATCGTTAATAAGAAGGTCTTAGGGATACAGTAAACCTGAAGTGAAGCATCGGAATCTAAAACTGGACTCACAGGAGAGTTTCAAATCATAGAGAGTTAGAGTGACAGTCCTCTTGTACTTAAGTCGGCATTAAGACTTTTGTATTAAATTCGGATGCAATTTTTGTGTTTCATCGTCAATAAGAAGGTCCAAGGGATACAGTAAACCTGAAGTCAAGCATCGGAATGTAAAACTGGACACACAGGAGTGGTTAAAATCATAGAGAGTTAGAGTGTCAGTCCTCTTGTACTTAAGTCGGCATTGTGCCTTTTGTATTATATTCGGATGCAATTTCTGTGATTCATCGTCAATAAGAACGTCCAAGGGATACAAGAAACCTGAATAGAAGCATCGGAATCTAAAACTGGACTCACAGGAGACGTTCAAATCATTGAGAGTTAGATTGTCAGTCCTCTTGTACTTAAGTCGGCATTGTGCCTTTTGTATTAAATTCGGATGCAATATCTGTGTTTCATCGTCAATAAGAAGGTCCAAGGGATACAGTAAACCAGAAGACAAGCATTGGAATCTTAAACTGGACTCACAGTAGTGATTCAAATCATAGAAAGTTAGAGAGTCAAACCTCTTCTACTTAAGTCGGCATTGTGCCTTTTGTATTAAATTTGGATGCAATTTCTGTCTTTCATCGTCAATAAGAAGGTCCAAGGGATACAGTAAACCTGAACTGAAGCATCGGAATCTAAAACTGGACTCACAGGAGAGGTTCAAATCATAGAGAGTTAGAGTGTCAGTCCTCGTGTACTTAAGTCGGCATTGTGACTTTTGTATTACATTTGCATGCGTTTCTGTGTTTCATCTTCAATAAGAAGGTCCAAGGGATACAGTAAACCTGAAGTGAAGCATCGGAATCTAAAACTAGACTCACAAGAGAGGTTCAAATCATAGAAAGTTAGAGTGTTAGTCCTCTTGTACTTAAGTCGGCATTGCGCCTTTTGTATTGAATTTGGATGCAATTTCTGTGTTTCATCGTCAATACGAAGGTCTAAGGGATACAGTAAACCTGAAGTGAAGCATCGGAATCTAAAACTGGACTCACAGGAGAGGTTCAAATCATAGAGAGTTAGAGTGACAGTCCTCTTGTACCTAAGTCGGCATTGTGCCATTTGTATTAAATTCGGATGCAATTTCTGTGTTTCATCGACAATAAGAAGGTCCAAGTCATACAGTAAACTTGAATTGAAGAATCGGTATCTAAAACTGGACTCACAGGAGAGGTTCAAATGATCGCAAGTTAGAGTGTCAGTCCACTTGTGCTTAAGTCGGCATTGTGCTTTTTGTGTTAAATATGGATGCAATTTCTGTGTTTCATCGTGAATACGAAGGTCCAAGGGATACAGTGAACCTGAAGTGAAGCATCGGAATCTAAAATTGGACTCACAGGAGAGGTTCAAATCATAGAGAGTTAGAGTGTCAGTCCTCTTGTACTTAAGTCGGCATTGTGCCTGTTGTATTAATTTCGGATTCAATTTCTATTTTTCATCGTCAATAAGAACGTCCAAGGGATACAGTAAACCTGAAGTGAAGCATCGGAATCTAAAACTGGACCCACAGGAGAGGTTCAAATCATACAGAGTTAGAGTGTCAGTCCTCTTGTACTTATGTATGCATTGTGCCTTTTATATTACATTTGAATGCAGTTTCTGTGTTTCATCTTCAATAAGAAGGTCCACGCGATACAGTAAACCTGAAGTCAAGCATCGGAATCTAAAACTGGACTCACAAGAGAGGTTCAAGTCATAGAAAGTTAGAGTGTCAGTCCTCTTGTACTTAAGTCGGCATAGTGCCTTTTGTATTAAATTTGGATGCAATTTCTGTGTTTCATCGTCAATAAGAAGGTGTAAGGGATACAGTAAACCTGAAGTGAAGCATCGGAATCTAAAACTGGACTCACAGGAGAGTTTCAAATCCTAGAGAGTTAGAGTGTCAGTCCTCTTGTACTTAAGTCAGCATTGTGCCTGTTGTATTAAATTCGGATGCAATTTCTGTGTTTCATCGTTAATAAGAAGGTCTTAGGGATACAGTAAACCTGAAGTGAAGCATCGGAATCTAAAACTGGACTCACAGGAGAGTTTCAAATCATAGAGAGTTAGAGTGACAGTCCTCTTGTACTTAAGTCGGCATTAAGACTTTTGTATTAAATTCGGATGCAATTTCTGTGTTTCATCGTCAATAAGAAGGTCCAAGGGATACAGTAAACCTGAAGTCAAGCATCGGAATGTAAAACTGGACACACAGGAGTGGTTAAAATCATAGAGAGTTAGAGTGTCAGTCCTCTTGTACTTAAGTCGGCATTGTGCCTTTTGTATTATATTCGGATGCAATTTCTGTGATTCATCCTCAATAAGAACGTCCAAGGGATACAAGAAACCTGAATAGAAGCATCGGAATCTAAAACTGGACTCACAGGAGACGTTCAAATCATTGAGAGTTAGATTGTCAGTCCTCTTGTACTTAAGTCGGCATTGTGCCTTTTGTATTAAATTCGGATGCAATATATGTGTTTCATCGTCAATAAGAAGGTCCAAGGGATACAGTAAACCAGAAGACAAGCATTGGAATCTTAAACTGGACTCACAGGAGTGATTCAAATCATAGAAAGTTAGAGAGTCAAACCTCTTCTACTTAAGTCGGCATTGTGCCTTTTGTATTAAATTTGGATGCAATTTCTGTGTTTCATCGTCAATAAGAAGGTCCAAGGGATACAGTAAACCTGAAGTGAAGCATCGGAATCTAAAACTGGACTCACAGGAGAGGTTCAAATCATAGAGTGTTAGAGTGTCAGTCCTCGTGTACTTAAGTCGGCATTGTGACTTTTGTATTACATTTGCATGCAGTTTCTGTGTTTCATCTTCAATAAGAAGGTCCAAGGGATACAGTAAACCTGAAGTGAAGCATCGGAATCTAAAACTGGACTCACAAGAGAGGTTCAAGTCATAGAAAGTTAGAGTGTTAGTCCTCTTGTACTTAAGTCGGCATTGCGCCTTTTGTATTGAATTTGGATACAATTTCTGTGTTTCATCGTCAATAAGAAGGTCTAAGGGATACAGTAAACCTGAAGTGAAGCATCGGAATCCAAAACTGGTCTCACAGGAGAGTTTCAAATCATAGAGAGTTAGAGTGTCAGTCCTCTTGTACTTAAGTCGGCAATGTACCTTTTGTATTAAATTCGGATGCAATTTCTGTGTTTCATCGTCAATAAGAAGAACTTAGGGATACAGTAAACCTGAAGTGAAGCATCGGAATCTAAAACTGGACTCACAGGAGAGGTTCAAATCATAGAGAGATAGAGTGACAGTCCTCTTGTACTTAAGTCGGCATTGTGAAATTTGTATTAAATTCGGATGCAATTTCTGTGTTTCATCGACAATAAGAAGGTCGAAGTCATACAGTAAACCTGAATTGAAGAATCGGTATCTAAAACTGGACTCGCAGGAGAGGTTCAAATGATCGCAAGTTAGAGTGTCAGTCCACTTGTGCTTAAGTCGGCATTGTGCTTTTTGTGTTAAATATGGATGCAATTTCTGTGTTTCATCGTGAATACGAAGGTCCAAGGGATACAGTAAACCTGAAGTGAAGCATCGGAATCTAAAACTGGACTCACAGGAGAGGTTCAAATCATAGAGAGTTAGAGTGTCAGTCCTCTTGTACTTAAGTCGGCATTGTGCCTGTTGTATTAATTTTGGATTCAATTTCTGTGTTTCATCGTCAATAAGAAGGTCCAAGGGATACAGTAAACCTGAAGTGAAGCATCGGAATCTAAAACTGGACTCACAGGAGAGGTTCAAATCATAGAGAGTTAGAGTGTCAGTCCTCTTGTACTTATGTATGCATTGTGCCTTTTATATTACATTTGAATGCAGTTTCTGTGTTTCATCTTCAATAAGAAGGTCCACGCGATACAGTAAACCTGAAGTCAAGCATCGGAATCTAAAACTGGACTCACAAGAGAGGTTCAAGTCATAGAAAGTTAGAGTGTCAGTCCTCTTGTACTTAAGTCGGCATAGTGCCTTTTGTATTAAATTTGGATGCAATTTCTGTGTTTCATCGTCAATAAGAAGATGTAAGGGATACAGTAAACCTGAAGTGAAGCATCGGAATCTAAAACTGGACTCACAGGAGAGTTTCAAATCCTAGAGAGTTAGAGTGTCAGTCCACTTGTACTTAAGTCAGCATTGTGCCTGTTGTATTAAATTCGGATGCAATTTCTGTGTTTCATCGTTAATAAGAAGGTCTTAGGGATACAGTAAACCTGAAGTGAAGCATCGGAATCTAAAACTGGACTCACAGGAGAGTTTCAAATCATAGAGAGTTAGAGTGACAGTCCTCTTGTACTTAAGTCGGCATTAAGACTTTTGTATTAAATTCGGATGCAATTTCTGTGTTTCATCGTCAATAAGAAGGTCCAAGGGATACAGTAAACCTGAAGTCAAGCATCGGAATGTAAAACTGGACACACAGGAGTGGTTAAAATCATAGAGAGTTAGAGTGTCAGTCCTCTTGTACTTAAGTCGGCATTGTGCCTTTTGTATTATATTCGGATGCAATTTCTGTGATTCATCGTCAATAAGAACGTCCAAGGGATACAAGAAACCTGAATAGAAGCATCGGAATCTAAAACTGGACTCACAGGAGACGTTCAAATCATTGAGAGTTAGATTGTCAGTCCTCTTGTACTTAAGTCGGCATTGTGCCTTTTGTATTAAATTCGGATGCAATATCTGTGTTTCATCGTCAATAAGAAGGTCCAAGGGATACAGTAAACCAGAAGACAAGCATTGGAATCTTAAACTGGACTCACAGGAGTGATTCAAATCATAGAAAGTTAGAGAGTCAAACCTCTTCTACTTAAGTCGGCATTGTGCCTTTTGTATTAAATTTGGATGCAATTTCTGTGTTTCATCGTCAATAAGAAGGTCCAAGGGATACAGTAAACCTGAAGTGAAGCATCGGAATCTAAAACTGGACTCACAGGAGAGGTTCAAATCATAGAGTGTTAGAGTGTCAGTCCTCGTGTACTTAAGTCGGCATTGTGACTTTTGTATTACATTTGCATGCAGTTTCTGTGTTTCATCTTCAATAAGAAGGTCCAAGGGATACAGTAAACCTGAAGTGAAGCATCGGAATCTAAAACTGGACTCACAAGAGAGGTTCAAGTCATAGAAAGTTAGAGTGTTAGTCCTCTTGTACTTAAGTCGGCATTGCGCCTTTTGTATTGAATTTGGATACAATTTCTGTGTTTCATCGTCAATAAGAAGGTCTAAGGGATACAGTAAACCTGAAGTGAAGCATCGGAATCCAAAACTGGTCTCACAGGAGAGTTTCAAATCATAGAGAGTTAGAGTGTCAGTCCTCTTGTACTTAAGTCGGCAATGTACCTTTTGTATTAAATTCGGATGCAATTTCTGTGTTTCATCGTCAATAAGAAGGTCTTAGGGATACAGTAAACCTGAAGTGAAGCATCGGAATCTAAAACTGGACTCACAGGAGAGGTTCAAATCATAGAGAGATAGAGTGACAGTCCTCTTGTACTTAAGTCGGCATTGTGAAATTTGTATTAAATTCGGATGCAATTTCTGTGTTTCATCGACAATAAGAAGGTCGAAGTCATACAGTAAACCTGAATTGAAGAATCGGTATCTAAAACTGGACTCGGAGGAGAGGTTCAAATGATCGCAAGTTAGAGTGTCAGTCCACTTGTGCTTAAGTCGGCATTGTGCTTTTTGTGTTAAATATGGATGCAATTTCTGTGTTTCATCGTGAATACGAAGGTCCAAGGGATACAGTAAACCTGAAGTGAAGCATCGGAATCTAAAACTGGACTCACATGAGAGGTTCAAATCATAGAGAGTTAGAGTGTCAGTCCTCTTGTACTTAAGTCGGCATTGTGCCTGTTGTATTAATTTTGGATTCAATTTCTGTGTTTCATCGTCAATAAGAAGGTCCAAGGGATACAGTAAACCTGAAGTGAAGCATCGGAATCTAAAACTGGACTCACATGAGAGGTTCAAATCATAGAGAGTTAGAGTGTCAGTCCTCTTGTACTTAAGTCGGCATTGTGCCTGTTGTATTAATTTTGGATTCAATTTCTGTGTTTCATCGTCAATAAGAAGGTCCAAGGGATACAGTAAACCTGAAGTGAAGCATCGGAATCTAAAACTGGACTCACAGGAGAGGTTCAAATCATAGAGAGTTAGAGTGTCAGTCCTCTTGTACTTAAGTCGGCATTGTGCCTTTTGTATTAAATTTGGATGCAATTTCTGTGTTTCATCTTTAATAAGAAGGTCCACGCGATACAGTAAACCTGAAGTCAAGCATCGGAATCTAAAACTGGACTCACAAGAGAGGTTCAAGTCATAGAAAGTTAGAGTGTCAGTCCTCTTGTACTTAAGCCGGCATTGTGCCTGTTGTATTAAATTCGGATGCAATTTCTGTGTTTCATCGTCAATAAGAAGGTCTTAGGGATACAGTAAACCTGAAGTGAAGCATCGGAATCTAAAACTGGACTCACAGGAGAGGTTCGAATCATAGAGAGTTTGAGTGACAGTCCTCTTGTACTTAAGTCGGCTTTAAGCCTTTTGTATTAAATTCGGATGCAATTTCTGTGTTTCATCGTCAATAAGAAGGTCCAAGGGATACAGTAAACCTGAAGTCAAACATCGGAATGTAAAACTGGACACACAGGAGTGGTTAAAATCATAGAGAGTTAGAGTGTCAGTCCTCTTGTACTTAAGTCGGCATTGTGCCTTTTGTATTATATTCGGATGCAATTTCTGTGATTCATCGTCAATAAGAAGGTCCAAGGGATACAAGAAACCTGAACAGAAGCATCGGAATCTAAAACTGGACTCACAGGAGACGTTCAAATCATAGAGAGTTAGATTGTCAGTCCTATTGTACTTAAATCGGCATTGTGCCTTTTGTATTAAATTCGGATGCAATATCTGTGTTTCATCGTCAATAAGAAGGTCCAAGGGATACAGTAAACCAGAAGACAAGCATTGGAATCTTAAACTGGACTCACAGGAGTTATTCAAATCATAGAAAGTTAGAGAGTCAAACCTCTTCTACTTAAGTCGGCATTGTGCCTTTTGTATTAAATTCGGATGCAATTTCTGTGTTTCATCGACAATAAGAAGGTCGAAGTCATACAGTAAACCTGAATTGAAGAATCGGTATCTAAAACTGGACTCGCAGGAGAGGTTCAAATGATCGCAAGTTAGAGTGTCAGTCCACTTGTGCTTAAGTCGGCATTGTGCTTTTTGTGTTAAATATGGATGCAATTTCTGTGTTTCATCGTGAATACGAAGGTCCAAGGGATACAGTAAACCTGAAGTGAAGCATTGGAATCTAAAACTGGACTCACAGGAGAGGTTCAAATCATAGAGAGTTAGAGTGTCAGTCCTCGTGTACTTAAGTCGGCATTGTGACTTTTGTATTACATTTGCAAGCAGTTTCTGTGTTTCATCTTCAATAAGAAGGTCCAAGGGATACAGTAAACCTGAAGTGAAGCATCGGAATCTAAAACTGGACTCACAAGAGAGGTTCAAGTCATAGAAAGTTAGAGTGTCAGTCCTCTTGTACTTAAGTCGGCATTGTGCCTTTTGTATTAAATTTGGATGCAATTTCTGTGTTTCATCGTCAATAAGAAGGTCTAAGGGATACAGTAAACCTGAAGTGAAGCATCGGAATCTAAAACTGGTCTCACAGGAGAGTTTCAAATCATAGCGAGTTAGAGTGTCAGTCCTCTTGTACTTAAGTCGGCATTGTGCCTTTTGTATTAAATTCGGATGCAATTTCTGTGTTTCATCGTCAATAAGAAGGTCTTAGGGATACAGTAAACCTGAAGTGAAGCATCGGAATCTAAAACTGGACTCACAGGAGAGGTTCAAATCATAGAGAGTTAGAGTGAAAGTCCTCTTGTACTTAAGTCGGCATTGTGCCATTTGTGTTAAATTCGGATGCAATTTCTGTGTTTCATCGACAATAAGAAGGTCCAAGTCATACAGTAAACCTGAATTGAAGAATCGGAATCTAAAACTGGAATCACAGGAGAGGTTCAAATGATCACAAGTTAGAGTGTCAGTCCACTTGTGCTTAAGTCGGCATTGTGCTTTTTGTGTTAAATATGGATGCAATTTCTGTGTTTCATCGTGAATACGAAGGTCCAAGGGATACAGTAAACCTGAAGTGAAGCATCGGAATCTAAAACTGGACTCACAGGAGAGGTTCAAATCATAGAGAGTTAGAGTGTCAGTCCTCTTGTACTTAAGTCGGCATTGTGCCTGTTGTATTACTTTCGGATTCACTTTCTGTGTTTCATCTTCAATAAGAAGGTCGAAGGGATACAGTAAACCTGAAGTGAAGTATCGGAATCTAAAACTGGACTCACAAGAGAGGTTCAAGTCATAGAAAGTTAGAGTGTCAGTCCTCTTCTACTTAAGTCGGCATTGTGCCTTTTGTATTAAATTTGGAAGCAATTTCTGTGTTTCATCGTCAATAAGAAGGTCTAAGGGATACAGTAAACCTGAAGTGAAGCATCGGAATCTAAAACTGGACTCACAGGAGAGTTTCAAATCATAGAGAGTTAGAGTGTCAGTCCTGTTGTTTTTAAGTCGGCATTGTGCCTGTTGTATTAAATTCGGATGCAATTTCTGTGTTTCATCGTCAATAAGAAGGTCTTAGGATACAGTAAACCTGAAGTGAAGACTCGGAATCTAACACTGGACTCACAGGAGAGGTTCAAATCATAGAGAGTTAGAGTGACAGTCCTCTTGTACTTAACTCGGCATTGTGCCATATGTATTTAATTCGGATGCAATTTCTGTGTTTCATCGTCAATAAGAAGGTCCAAGGGATACAGTAAACCTGAAGTGAAGCATCGGAATCTAAAACTGGACTCACATTAGTGGTTCAAATCATAGAGAGTTAGAGTGTCAGTCCTCTTGTACTTAAGTCGTCATTGTGCCTTTTGTATTAAATTTGGATGCAATTTCTGTGTTTCATCGCCAATAAGAAAGTCTAAGGGATACAGTAAACCTGAAGTGAAGCATCGGAATCTAAAACTGGACTCACAGGAGAGTTTCAAATCCTAGAGAGTTAGAGTGTCAGTCCTCTTGTACTTAAGTCAGCATTGTGCCTGTTGTATTACATCCGGATGCAATTTCTGTGTTTCATCGTCAATAAGAAGGTCTTAGGGATACAGTAAACCTGAAGTGAAGCATCGGAATCTAAAACTGGACTCACAGGAGAGGTTCAAATCATAGAGTGTTAGAGTGACAGTCCTCTTGTACTTAAGTCGGCATTAAGCCTTTTGTATTAAATTCGGATGCAATTTCTGTGTTTCATCGTCAATAAGAAGGTCCAAGGGATACAGTAAACCTGAAGTCAAGCATCGGAATCTAAAACTGGACACACAGGAGTGGTTAAAATCATAGAGAGTTAGAGTGTCAGTCCTCGTGTACTTAAGTCGGCATTGTGACTTTTGTATTACATTTGCATGCAGTTTCTGTGTTTCATCTTCAATAAGAAGGTCCAAGGGATACAGTAAACCTGAAGTGAAGCATCGGAATCTAAAACTGGACTCACATTAGTTATTCAAATCATAGAGAGTTAGAGTGTCAGTCCTCTTGTACTTAAGTCGTCATTGTGCCTTTTGTATTAAATTTGGATGCAATTTCTGTGTTTCATCGCCAATAAGAAAGTCTAAGGGATACAGTAAACTTGAAGTGAAGCATCGGAATCTAAAACTGGACTCTTAGGAGAGTTTCAAATCGTAGAGAGTTAGAGTGTCAGTCCTCTTGTACATAAGTCGGCATTGTGCCTGTTGTATTAAATTCGGATGCAATTTCTGTGTTTCATCGTCAATAAGAGGGTCTTAGGGATACAGTAAACCTGAAGAGAAGCATCGGAATCTAAAACTGGACTCACAGGAGAGGTTCAAATCATAGAGAGTTAGAGTGTCAGTCCTCTTGTACTTATGTATGCATTGTGCCTTTTATATTACATTTGAATGCAGTTTCTGTGTTTCATCTTCAATAAGAAGGTCCACGCGATACAGTAAACCTGAAGTCAAGCATCGGAATCTAAAACTGGACTCACAAGAGAGGTTCAAGTCATAGAAAGTAAGAGTGTCAGTCCTCTTGTACTTAAGTCGGCATTGTGCCTTTTGTATTAAATTTGGATGCAATTTCTGTGTTTCATCGTCAATAAGAAGGTGTAAGGGATACAGTAAACCTGAAGTGAAGCATCGGAATCTAAAACTGGACTCACAGGAGAGTTTCAAATCCTAGAGAGTTAGAGTGTCAGTCCTCTTGTACTTAAGTCAGCATTGTTCCTGTTGTATTAAATTCAGATGCAATTTCGGTGTTTCATCGTCAATAAGAAGGTCCTAGGGATACATTAAACCTGAAGTGAAGCATCGGAATCTAAAACTGGACACACAGGAGTGGTTAAAATCATAGAGAGTTAGAGTGTCAGTCCTCTTGTACTTAAGTCGGCATTGTGCCTTTGGTATTATATTCGGATGCAATTTCTGTGATTCATCGTCAATAAGAAGGTCCAAGGGATACAAGAAACCTGAATAGAAGCATCGGAATCTAAAACTGGACTCACAGGAGACGTTCAAATCGTAGAGAGTTAGAGTGTCAGTCCTCTTGTACTTAAGTCGGCATTGTGCCTTTTGTATTAAATTCGGATGCAATTTCTGTGTTTCATCGTCAAAAAGGAGGACCAAGGGATACAGTAAACCTGAAGACAAGCATTGGAATCTTAAACTGGACTCACAGGAGTGATTCAAATCATAGAAAGTTAGAGAGTCGAACCTCTTCTACTTAAGTCGGCATTGTGCCTTTTGTATTAAATTTGGATGCAATTTCTGTGTTTCATCGTCAATAAGAAGGTCCAAGGGATACAGTAAACCTGAAGTGAAGCATCGGAATCTAAAACTGGACTCACAGGAGAGGTTCAAATCATAGAGAGTTAGAGTGTCAGTCCTCGTGTACATAAGTCGGCATTGTGACTTTTGTATTACATTTGCATGCAGTTTCTGTGTTTCATCTTCAATAAGAAGGTCCAAGGGATACAGTAAACCTGAAGTGAAGCATCGGAATCTAAAGCTGGACTCACAAGAGAGGTTCAAGTCATAGAAAGTTAGAGTGTCAGTCCTCTTGTACTTGAGTCGGCATTGTGCCTTTTGTATTAAATTTGGATGCAATTTCTGTGTTTCATTGTCAATAAGAAGGTCTTAGGGATACAGTAAACCTGAAGTGAAGCATCGAAATCTAAAACTGGTCTCACAGGAGAGTTTCAAATCATAGCGAGTTAGAGTGTCAGTCCTCTTGTACTTAAGTCGGCATTGTGCCTTTTGTATTAAATTCGGATGCAATTTCTGTGTTTCATCGTCAATAAGAAGGTCTTAGGGATACAGTAAACCTGAAGTGAAGCATCGGAATCTAAAACTGGACTCACAGGAGAGGTTCAAGTCATAGAGAGTTAGAGTGACCGTCCTCTTGTACTTAAGTCGGCATTGTGCCATTTGTATTAAATTCGGATGCAATTTCTGTGTTTCATCGACAATAAGAAGGTCCAAGTCATACAGTAAACCTGAATTGAAGAATCGGAATCTAAAACTGGCCTCACAGGAGAGGTTCAAATGTTCGCAAGTTAGAGTGTCAGTCCACTTGTGCTTAAGTCGGCATTGTGCGTTTTGTGTTAAATATGGATGCAATTTCTGTGTTTCATCGTGAATACGAAGGTCCAAGGGATACAGTAAACCTGAAGTGAAGCATCGGAATCTAAATCTGGACTCACAGGAGAGTTTCAAATCATAGAGAGTTAGAGTGTCAGTCCTCTTGTACTTAAGTCGGCATTGTGCCTTTTGTATTGAATTCGGATGTAATTTCTGTGTTTCATCATCACTATGAAGGTCGAAGATATATAGTAAACCTGATGTGAAGCATCGGAATCTAAAACTGGACTCACAGGAGAGGTTCTAATCGCAGAGTGTTAGAGTGTCAGTCCTCTTGTACTTAAGTCGGCATTGTGCTTTTTGTATTAAATTCGGATGTAATTTCTGTGTTTCATCGTCAATAAGATGGTCCAAGGGGTACAGTAAACCTGAAGTGAAGCATCGGAATCCAAAACTGGACTCACAGGAGATGTTCAAATCATAGAGAGTTAGAGTGTCAGTCCCCTTGTACTTAAGTCGGTATTGTGCCTTTTGTTGAATTACGATGTAATTTCTGTGTTTCATCATCAATGAGTATGTCCAAGGGATACAGTAAATCTGATGTGAAGCATCGGAATCTAAAACAGGACTCACAGGAGAGGTTCAAATCATAGAAAGCTAGAGTGTCAGTCCTCTTGTACTTAGGACGGCATTGTGCCTTTTGTATAAAATTCGGATGCAATTTCTGTGTTTCATCGTCAATAAGAAGGTCCAAGGGATACAGTAAACCTAAAGTGAAGCATCGGAATCTAAAACTGGACTCATAGGAGAGGTTCAAATCATAGAGAGTTAGAGTGTCAGTCCTCGTGTACTTAAGTCGGCATTGTGGCTTGTGTACTACATTTGGATGCAGTTCCTGTGTTTCATCTTCAATAAGAAGGTCGAAGGGATACAGTAAACCTGAAGTGAAGTATCGGAATCTAAAACTGGACTCACAAGAGAGGTTCAAGTCATAGAAAGTTAGTGTCAGTCCTCTTGTACTTAAGTCGGCATTGTGCCTTTTGTATTAAATTTGGAAGCAATTTCTGTGTTTCATCGTCAATAAGAAGGTCTAAGGGATACAGTAAACCTGAAGTGAAGCATCGGAATCTAAAACTGGACTCACAGGAGAGTTTCAAATCATAGAGAGTTAGAGTGTCAGTCCTGTTGTACTTAAGTCGGCATTGTGCCTGTTGTATTAAATTCGGATGCAATATCTGTGTTTCTTCGTCAATAAGAAGGTCTTAGGATACAGTAAACCTGAAGTGAAGACTCGGAATCTAACACTGGACTCACAGGAGAGGTTCAAATCATAGAGAGTTAGAGTGACAGTCCGCTTGTACTTAAGTCGGCATTGTGCCATATGTATTTAGTTCGGATGCAATTTCTGTGTTTCATCGTCAATAAGAAGGTCCAAGGGATACAGTAAACCTGAAGTGAAGCATCGGAATCTAAAACTGGACTCACATTAGTGGTTCAAATCATAGAGAGTTAGAGTGTCAGTCCTCTTGTACATAAGTCGGCATTGTGCCTGTTGTATTAAATTCGGATGCAATTTCTGTGTTTCATCGTCAATAAGAAGGTCTTAGGGATACAGTAAACCTGAAGTGAAGCATCGGAATCAAAAACTGGACTCACAGGAGAGATTCAAATCATAGAGAGTTAGAGTGTCAGTCCTCTTGTACTTAAGTCGGCATTGTGCCTTTTATACTACATTTGGATGCAGTTTCTGTGTTTCATCTTCAATAAGAAGGTCCACGGGATACAGTAAACCTGACGTCAAGCATCGGATTCTAAAACTGGACTCACAAGAGAGGTTCAAGTCATAGAAAGTTAGAGTGTCAGTTCCTCTTGTACTTAAGTCGGCATTGTGCCTTTTGTATTAAATTCGGATGCAATTTCTGTGTTTCATCGTCAATAAGAAGGTCCAAGGGATACAGTAAACCTGAAGACAAGCATTGGAATCTTAAACTGGACTCACAGGAGTGATTCAAATCATAGAAAGTTAGAGAGTCAAACCTCTTCTACTTAAGTCGGCATTGTGCCTTTTGTATTAAATTTGGATGCCATTTCTGTGTTTCATCGTAAAAATGAATGGTCCAAGGGATACAGTAAACCTTAAGTGAAGCATCGGAATCCAAAACTGGACTCACAGGAGAGGTTCAAATCATAGAGGGTTTGAGTGTCAGTCCTCTTGTACTTAAGTCGGCATTGTGCCTGTTGTATTAAATTCGGATCAATTTCTGTGTTTCATCGTCAATAAGAAGGTCTTAGGGATACAGTAAACCTGAAGTGAAGCATCGGAATCTAAAACTGGACTCACAGGAGAGGTTCAAATCATAGAGAGTTAGAGTGTCAGTCCCCTTGTACTTAAGTCGGCATTGTGCCTGTTGTATTAATTTCGGATTCAATTTCTGTGTTTCATCGTCAATAAGAAGGTCCAAGGGATACAGTAAACCTGAAGTGAAGCATCGGAATCTAAAACTGGACTCACAGGAGAGGTCCAAATCATAGAGAGTTAGAGTGTCAGTCCTCGTGTACTTAAGTCGGCATTGTGGCTTGTGTATTACATTTGGATGCAGTTCCTGTGTTTCATCTTCAATAAGATGGTCGAAGGGATACAGTAAACCTGAAGTGAAGTATCGGAATCTAAAACTGGACTCACAAGAGAGGTACAAGTCATAGAAAGTTAGAGTGTCAGTCCTCTTGTACTTAAGTCGGCATTGTGCTTTTTGTATTAAATTTGGAAGCAATTTCTGTGTTTCATCGTCAATAAGAAGGTCTAAGGGATACAGTAAACCTGAAGTGAAGCATCGGAATCTAAAACTGGACTCAAAGGAGAGTTTCAAATCATAGAGAGTTAGAGTGTCAGTCCTCTTGTACTTTAGTCGGCATTGTGCCTGTTGAATTAAATTCGGATGCAATTTCTGTGTTTCATCGTCAATAAGAAAGTCTAAGGGATACAGTAAACCTGAAGTGAAGCATCGGAATCTAAAACTGGACTCACAGGAGAGTTTCAAATCATAGAGAGTTAGAGTGTCAGTCCTCTTGTACATAAGTCGGCATTGTGCCTGTTGTATTAAATTCGGATGCAATTTCTGTGTTTCATCGTCAATAAGAAGGTCTTAGGGATACGGTAAACCTGAAGTGAAGCATCGGAATCTAAAACTGGACTCACAGGAGAGGTTCAAATCATAGAGAGTTATAGTGTCAGTCCTCTTGTACTTAATTCGGCATTTTGCCTGTTGTATTAATTTCGGATTCACTTTCTGTGTTTCATCAACAATAAGAAGGTCCAAGGGATACAGTAAACCTGAAGTGAAGCATCGGAATCCAAAACTGGACTCACAGGAGAGGTTCAAATCATAGAGAGTTAGAGTGTCAGTCCTCTTGTACTTATGTATGCATTGTGCCTTTTATATTACATTTGGATGCAGTTTCTGTGTTTCATCTTCAATAAGAAGGTCCACAGGATACAGTAAACCTGACGTCAAGCATCGGAATCTAAAACTGGACTCACAAGAGAGGTTCAAGTCATAGAAAGTTAGAGTGTCAGTCCTCATGTACTTAAGTCGGCATTGTGAGTTTTGTATTAAATTCGGATGCAATTACTGTGTTTCATCGTCAGTAAGAAGGTCCAAGGGATAGAGTAAACCTGAAGACAAGCATTGGAATCTTAAACTGGACTCACAGGAGTGATTCAAATCATAGAAATTTAGAGAGTCAAACCGTTTCCACTTAAGTCGGCATTGTGCCTTTTGTATTAATTTTGGATGCCATTTCTGTGTTTCATCGTCAATATGAAAGGTCCAAGGGATACAGTAAACCTGAAGTGAAGCATCGGAATCTAAAACTGGACTCACAGGAGAGGTTCAAATCATAGAGAGTTAGGGTGTCAGTCCTCTTGTACTTGAGTCGGCATTGTGCCTGTTGTATTAAATTCGGATGCAATTTCTGTGTTTCATCGTCAATAAGAAGGTCTAAGGGATACAGTAAACCTGAAGTGAAGCATCGGAATCTAAAACTGGACTCACAAGAGAGGTTCAAGTAATAGAAAGTTAGAGTGTCAGTCCTCTTGTACTTAAGTCGGCATTGTGCCTTTTGTATTAAATTTGGAAGCAATTTCTGTGTTTCATCGTCAATAAGAAGGTCTATGGGATACAGTAAACCTGAAGTGAAGCATCGGAATCTAAAACTGGACTCACAGGAGAGTTTCAAATCATAGAGGGTTAGAGTGTCAGTCCTCTTGTACTTAAGTCGGCATTGTGCCTGTTGTATTAAATTCGGATGCAATTTCTGTGTTTCATCGTCAATAAGAAGGTCTCAGGATACAGTAAACCTGAAGTGAAGACTCGGAATCTAACACTAGACTCCAGGAGAGGTTCAAATCATAGAGAGTTAGAGTGACAGTCCTCTTGTACTTAAGTCGGCATTGTGCCATTTGTATTTAATTCGGATGCAGTTTCTGTGTTTCATCGTCAATAAGATGGTCTAAGGGATACAGTAAACCTGAAGTGAAGCATCGGAATCTAAAACTGGACTCACAGGAGAGGTTCAAATCGCAGAGTGTTAGATTGTCAGTCCTCTTGTACTTAAGTCGGCATTGTGCATTTTGTATTAAATTCGGATGTAATATCTGTGTTTCATCGTCAATAAGAAGGTCCAAGGGATACAGTAAACCTGAAGTGAAGCATCGGAATCCAAAACTGGACTCACAGGAGAGGTTCAAATCATAGAGAGTTAGAGTGTCAGTCCCCTTGTACTTAAGTCGGTATTGTGCCTTTTGTTTGAATTACGATGTAATTTCTGCGTTTCATCATCAATGAGTAGGTCCAAGGGATACATTAAATCTGATGTGAAGCATCGGAATCTAAAACAGGACTCACAGGAGAGGTTTAAATCATAGAAGGATTAGAGTGTCAGTACTCTTGTACTTAGGACGGCATTGTGCCTTTTGTATAAAATTCGGATGCAATTTCTGTGTTTCATCGTCAATAAGAAGGTCCAAGGGATACAGCAAACCTGAAGTGAAGCATCGGATCTAAAACTAGACTCACAGGAGAGGTTCAAATCATAGAGAGTTAGAGTGTCAGTCCTCGTGTACTTAAGTCGGCATTGTGGCTTTTGTATTACATTTGGATGCAGTTCCTGTGTTTCATCTTCAATAAGAAGGTCCAAGGGATACAGTAAACCTGAAGTGAAGTATCGGAATCTAAAACTGGACTCACAAGAGAGGTTCAAGTCATAGAAAGTTAGAGTGTCAGTCCTCTTGTACTTAAGTCGGCATTGTGCCTTTTGTATAAAATTCGGATGCAATTTCTGTGTTTCATCGTCAATAAGAAGGTCCAAGGGATACAGCAAACCTGAAGTGAAGCATCGGAATCTTAAACTAGACTCACAGGAGAGTTTCAAATCATAGAGAGTTAGGGTGTCAGTCCTCTTGTACTTAAGTCGGCATTGTGCCTGTTGTATTAAATTCGGATGCAATTTCTGTGTTTCATCGTCAATAAGAAGGTCTTAGGACACAGTAAACCTGAAGTGAAGACTCGGAATCTAACACTGGACTCACAGGAGAGGTTCAAATCATAGAGAGTTAGAGTGACAGTCCTCTTGTACTTAAGTCGGCATTGTGCCATTTGTATTTAATCCGGATGCAATTTCTGTGTTTCATCGTCAATAACAAGGTCCAAGGGATACAGTAAACCTGAAGTGAAGCATCGGAATCTAAAACTGGACTCACATTAGTGGTTCAAATCATAGAGAGTTAGAGTGTCAGTCCTCTTGTACTTAAGTCGTCATTGTGCCTTTTGTATTAAATTTGGATGCAATTTCTGTGTTTCATCGTCAATAAGAAGGTCTAAGGGATACAGTAAACCTGAAGTGAAGCATCGGAACCTAAAACTGGACTCACAGGAGAGTTTCAAATCATAGAGAGTTAGAGTGTCAGTCCTCTTGTACATAAGTCGTCATTGTGCCTGTTGTATTAAATTCGGATGCAATTTCTGTGTTTCATCGTCAATAAGAAGGTCTTAGGGATACAGTAAACCTGAAGTGAAGCATCGGAATCTAAAACTGGACTCACAGGAGAGGTTCAAATCATAGAGAGTTAGAGTGTCAGTCCTCTTGTACTTAAGTCGGCATTGTGCCTGTTGTATTAATTTCGGATTCAATTTCTGTGTTTCATCGTCAATAAGAAGGTCCAAAGGATACAGTAAACCTGAAGTTAAGCATCGGAATCTAAAACTGGACTCACAGGAGAGGTTCAAATCATAGAGAGTTAGAGTGTCAGTCCCCTTGTACTTATGTATGCATTGTGCCTTTTATGTTACATTTGGATGCAGTTTCTGTGTTTCATCTTCAATAAGAAGGTCCACTGGATACAGTAAACCTGACGTCAAGCAACGGAATCTAAAACTGGACTCACAAGAAAAGTTCAAGTCATAGAAAGTTAGAGTGTCAGTCATCTTGTACTTAAGTCGGCATTGTGCCTTTTGTATTAAATTCGGATCCAATTTCAGTGTTTCATCGTCAATAAGAAGGTCTTAGGGATACAGTAAACCTGAAGTGAAGCATCGGAATCTAAAACTGGACTCACAGGAGAGGTTAAAATCATAGAGAGTTAGAGTGTCAGTCCTCGTGTACTTAAGTCGTCATTGTGGGATTTGTATAACATTTGGATGCAGTTCCTGTGTTTCATCTTCAATAAGAAGGTCCAAGGGATACAGTTAACCTGAAGTGAAGTATCGGAATCGAAAACTGGACTCACAAGAGAGGTTCAAGTCATAGAAAGTTAGAGTGTCAGTCCTCTTGTACTTAAGTCGGCATTGTGCTTTTTGTATTAAATTTGGAAGCAATTTCTGTGTTTCATCGTCAATAAGAAGGTCTAAGGGATACAGTAAACCTGAAGTGAAGCATCGGAATCTAAAACTGGACTCCCAAAAGAGTTTCAAATCATAGAGTGTTAGAGTGTCAGTCCTCTTGTACCTAAGTCGGCATTGTGCCTGTTGCATTAAATTCGGATGCAATTTCTGTGTTTCATCGTCAATAAGAAGGTCTTAGGATACAGTAAACCTGAAGTGAAGACTCGGAATCTAACACTGGACTCACAGGAGAGGTTCAAATCATAGAGAGTTAGAGTGACAGTCCTCTTGTACTTAAGTCGGAATTGTGACATTTGTATTTAATTCGGATGCAATTTCTGTGTTTCATCGTCAATAAGAAGGTCCAAGGGATACAGTAAACCTGAAGTGAAGCATCGGAATCTAAAACTGGACTCACAGGAGAGGTTCAAAGCGCAGAGTGTTAGATTGTCAGTCCTCTTGTACTTAAGTCGGCATTGTGCATTTTGTATTAAATTCGGATGTAATTTCTGTGTTTCATCGTCAATAAGAAGGTCCAAGGGATACAGTAAACCTGAAGTGAAGCATCGGAATCCAAAACTGGACTCACAGGAGAGGTTCAAATCATAGAGAGTTAGAGTGTCAGTCCCCTTGTACTTAAGTCGGTATTGTGCCTTTTGTTTGAATTACGATGTAATTTCTGTGTTTCATCATCAATGAGTAGGTCCAAGGGATACAGTAAATCTGATGTGAAGCATCGGAATCTAAAACAGGACTCACAGGAGAGGTTTAAATCATAGAAAGATAGAGTGTCAGTACTCTCGTACTTAGGACGGCATTGTGCCTTTTGTATAAAATTCGGATGCAATTTCTGTGTTTCATCGTCAATAAGAAGGTCCAAGGGATACAGCAAACCTGAAGTGAAGCATCGGAATCTAAAACTAGACTCACAGGAGAGGTTCAAATCATAGAGAGTTAGAGTGTCAGTCCTCGTGTACTTAAGTCGGCATTGTGGCTTTTGTATTACATTTTGATGCAGTTCCTGTGTTTCATCTTCAATAGGAAGGTCCTAGGGATACAGTAAACCTGAAGTGAAGTATCGGAATCTAAAACTGGACTCACAAGAGAGGTTCAAGTCATAGAAAGTTAGAGTGTCAGTCCTCTTGTACTTAAGTCGGCATTGTGCCTTTTGTATTAAATTTGGAAGCAATTTCTTTGTTTCATCGTCAATAAGAAGGTCTAAGGGATACAGTAAACCTGAAGTGAAGCATCGGAATCTAAAACTGGACTCACAGGAGAGTTTCAAATCATAGAGAGTTAGAGTGTCAGTCCTCTTGTACTTAAGTCGGCATTGTGCCTGTTGTATAAAATTCGGATGCAATTTCTGTGTTTCATCGTCAATAAGAGGGTCTTAGGATACAGTAAACCTGAAGTGAAGACTCGGAATCTAACACTGGACTCACAGGAGAGGTTCAAATCATAGACAGTTAGAGTGACAGTTCTCTTGTACTTAAGTCGGCATTGTGCCATTTGTATTTAATCCGGATGCAATTTCTGTGTTTCATCGTCAATAAGAAGGTCCAAGGGATACAGTAAACCTGAAGTGAAGCATCGGAATCTAAAACTGGACTCACATTAGTGGTTCAAATCATAGAGAGTTAGAGTGTCAGTCCTCTTGTACTTAAGTCGTCATTGTGCCTTTTGTATTAAATTTGGATGCAATTTCTGTGTTTCATCGTCAATAAGAAGGTCTTAGGATACAGTAAACCTGAAGTGAAGTATCGGAATCTAAAACTGGACTCACAAGAGAGGTTCAAGTCATAGAAAGTTAGAGTGTCAGTCCTCTTGTACTTAAGTCGGCATTGTGCCTTTTGTATTAAATTTGGAAGCAATTTCTTTGTTTCATCGTCAATAAGAAGGTCTAAGGGATACAGTAAACCTGAAGTGAAGCATCGGAATCTAAAACTGGACTCACAGGAGAGTTTCAAATCATAGAGAGTTAGAGTGTCAGTCCTCTTGTACTTAAGTCGGCATTGTGCCTGTTGTATAAAATTCGGATGCAATTTCTGTGTTTCATCGTCAATAAGAGGGTCTTAGGATACAGTAAACCTGAAGTGAAGACTCGGAATCTAACACTGGACTCACAGGAGAGGTTCAAATCATAGACAGTTAGAGTGACAGTTCTCTTGTACTTAAGTCGGCATTGTGCCATTTGTATTTAATCCGGATGCAATTTCTGTGTTTCATCGTCAATAAGAAGGTCCAAGGGATACAGTAAACCTGAAGTGAAGCATCGGAATCTAAAACTGGACTCACATTAGTGGTTCAAATCATAGAGAGTTAGAGTGTCAGTCCTCTTGTACTTAAGTCGGCATTGTGCCTGTTGTATTAATTTCGGATTCAATTTCTGTGTTTCATCGTCAATAAGAAGGTCCAAAGGATACAGTAAACCTGAAGTTATGCATCGGAATCTAAAACTGGACTCACAGGAGAGGTTCAAATCATAGAGAGTTAGAGTGTCAGTCCCCTTGTACTTATGTATGCATTGTGCCTTTTATGTTACATTTGGATGCAGTTTCTGTGTTTTATCTTCAATAAGAAGGTCCACTGGATACAGTAAACCTGACGTCAAGCATCGGAATCTAAAACTGGACTCACAAGAAAGGTTCAAGTCATAGAAAGTTAGAGTGTCAGTCATCTTGTACTTAAGTCGGCATTGTGCCTTTTGTATTAAATTCGGATGCAATTTCAGTGTTTCATCGTCAATAAGAAGGTCTTAGGGATACAGTAAACCTGAAGTGAAGCATCGGAATCTAAAACTGGACTCACAGGAGAGGTTCAAATCATAGAGAGTTAGAGTGTCAGTCCTCGTGTACTTAAGTCGTCATTGTGGCATTTGTATAACATTTGGATGCAGTTCCTGTGTTTCATCTTCAATAAGAAGGTCCAAGGGATACAGTTAACCTGAAGTGAAGTATCGGAATCTAAAACTGGACTCACAAGAGAGGTTCAAGTCATAGAAAGTTAGAGTGTCAGTCCTCTTGTACTTAAGTCGGCATTGTGCTTTTTGTATTAAATTTGGAAGCAATTTCTGTGCTTCATCGTCAATAAGAAGGTCTAAGGGATACAGTAAACCTGAAGTGAAGCATCGGAATCTAAAACTGGACTCCCAAAAGAGTTTCAAATCATAGAGTGTTAGAGTGTCAGTCCTCTTGTACCTAAGTCGGCATTGTGCCTGTTGCATTAAATTCGGATGCAATTTCTGTGTTTCATCGTCAATAAGAAGGTCTTAGGATACAGTAAACCTGAAGTGAAGACTCGGAATCTAGCACTGGACTCACAGGAGCGGTTCAAATCATAGAGAATTAGAGTGACAGTCCTCTTGTACTTAAGTCGGAATTGTGACATTTGTATTTAATTCGGATGCAATTTCTGTGTTTCATCGTCAATAAGAAGGTCCAAGGGATACAGTAAACCTGAAGTGAAGCATCGGAATCTAAAACTGGACTCACAGGAGAGGTTCAAATCGCAGAGTGTTAGATTGTCAGTCCTCTTGTACTTAAGTCGGCATTGTGCATTTTGTATTAAATTCGGATGTAATTTCTGTGTTTCATCGTCAATAAGAAGGTCCAAGGGATACAGTAAACCTGAAGTGAAGCATCGGAATCCAAAACTGGACTCACAGGAGAGGTTCAAATCATAGAGAGTTAGAGTGTCAGTCCCCTTGTACTTAAGTCGGTATTGTGCATTTTGTTTCAATTACGATGTAATTTCTGTGTTTCATCATCAATGAGTAGGTCCAAGGGATACAGTAAATCTGATGTGAAGCATCGGAATCTAAAACAGGACTCACAGGAGAGGTTTAAATCATAGAAAGATAGAGTGTCAGTACTCTTGTACTTAGGACGGCATTGTGCCTTTTGTATAAAATTCGGATGCAATTTCTGTGTTTCATCGTCAATAAGAAGGTCCAAGGGATACAGCAAACCTGAAGTGAAGCATCGGAATCTAAAACTAGACTCACAGGAGAGGTTCAAATCATAGAGAGTTAGAGTGTCAGTCCTCGTGTACTTAAGTCGGCATTGTGGCTTTTGTATTACATTTTGATGCAGTTCCTGTGTTTCATCTTCAATAAGAAGGTCCAAGGGATACAGTAAACCTGAAGTGAAGTATCGGAATCTAAAACTGGACTCACAAGAGAGGTTCAAGTCATAGAAAGTTAGAGTGTCAGTCCTCTTGTACTTAAGTCGGCATTGTGCCTTTTGTATTAAATTTGGAAGCAATTTCTGTGTTTCATCGTCAATAAGAAGGTCTAAGGGATACAGTAAACCTGAAGTGAAGCATCAGAATCTAAAACTGGACTCACAGGAGAGTTTCAAATCATAGAGAGTTAGAGTGTCAGTCCTCTTGTACTTAAGTCGGCATTGTGCCTGTTGTATAAAATTCGGATGCAATTTCTGTGTTTCATCGTCAATAAGAAGGTCTTAGGATACAGTAAACCTGAAGTGAAGACTCGGAATCTAACACTGGACTCACAGGAGAGGTTCAAATCATAGAGAGTTAGAGTGACAGTCCTCTTGTAATTAAGTCGGCATTGTGCCATTTGTATTTAATCCGGAAGCAATTTCTGTGTTTCATCGTCAATAAGAAGGTCTTAGGATACAGTAAACCTGAAGTGAAGACTCGGAATCTAACACTGGACTCACAGGAGAGGTTCAAATCATAGAGAGTTAGAGTGTCAGTCCTCTTGTACTTAAGTCGGCTTTGTGCCTGTTGTATTAATTTCGGATTCAATTTCTGTGTTTCATCGTCAATAAGAAGGTCCAAGGGATACAGTAAACCTGAAGTGAAGCATCGGAATCTAAAACTGGACTCACAGGAGAGGTTCAAATCATAGAGAGTTAGAGTGTCAGTCCTCTTGTACTTATGTATGCATTGTGCCTTTTATATTACATTTGGATGCAGTATCTGTGTTTCATCTTCAATAAGAAGGTCCACTGTATACAGTAAACCTGACGTCAAGCATCGGAATCAAAAACTGGACTCACAAGAGAGGTTCAAGTCATAGAAATTAGAGTGTCAGTCCTCTTGTACTTAAGTCGGCATTGTGCCATTTGTATTAAATTCGGATGCAATTTCAGTGTTTCATCGTCAATAAGAAGGTCTTAGGGATATAGTAAACCTGAAGTGAAGCATCGGAATCTAAAACTGGACTCACAGGAGAGGTTCAAATCATAGAGAGTTAAAGTGTCAGTCCTCGTGTACTTAAGTCGGCATTGTGGCATTTGTATAACATTTGGATGCAGTTCCTGTGTTTCATCTTCAATAAGAAGGTCCAAGGGGTACAGCTAACCTGAAGTGAAGTATCGGAATCTAAAACTGAACTCACAAGAGAGGTTCAAGTCATAGA
The DNA here is from genome assembly GCF_021461395.2 of Schistocerca americana. Taxonomy (NCBI): domain Eukaryota; kingdom Metazoa; phylum Arthropoda; class Insecta; order Orthoptera; family Acrididae; genus Schistocerca; species Schistocerca americana. The sequence goes on along the minus strand of NC_060124.1, from coordinate 545,587,435 downwards.
AAAATAGAGTGTCAGTCCTCTTGTACTTAAGTCGGCATTGTGCTTTTTGTATTAAATTTGGAAGCAATTTCTGTGTTTCATTGTCAATAAGAAGGTCTAAGGGATACAGTAAACCTGAAGTGAAGCATCGGAATCTAAAACTGGACTCCCAAAAGAGTTTCAAATCATAGAGAGTTAAAGTGTCAGTCCTCTTGTACCTAAGTCGGCATTGAACCTGTTGTATTAAATTCGGATGCAATTTCTGTGTTTCATCGTCAATAAGAAGGTCTTAGGATACAGTAAACCTGAAGTGAAGACTCGGAATCTAACACTGGACTCACAGGAGAGGTTCAAATCATAGAGAGTTATAGTGACAGTCCTCTTGTACTTAAGTCGGCATTGTGCCATTTGTATTAATTTCGGATGCAATTTCTTTGTTTCATCGTCAATAAGAAGGTCCAAGGGATACAGTAAACCTGATGTGAAGCATCGGAATCTAAAACTGGACTCACATTAGTGGTTCAAATCATAGAGAGTTAGAGTGTCAGCCCTCTTGTACATAAGTCGGCATTGTGCCTGTTGTATTTAATTCGGATGCAATTTCTGTGTTTCATCGTCAATAAGAAGGTCTTAGGGATACAGTAAACCTGAAGTGAAGCATCGGAATCTAAAACTGGACTCACAGGAGAGGTTCAAATCATAGAGAGTTAGAGTGTCAGTCCTCCTGTACTTAAGTCGGCATTGTGCCTGTTGTATTAATTTCGGATTCAATTTCTGTGTTTCATCGTCAATAAGAAGGTCCAAGGGATACAATAAACCTGAAGTGAAGCATCGGAATCTAAAACTGGACTCACAGGAGAGGTTCAAATCATAGAGAGTTAGAGTGTCAGTCCTCTTGTACTTATGTATGCATTGTGCCTTTTATATTACATTTGGATGCAGTTTCTCTGTTTCATCTTCAATAAGAAGGTCCACGGGATACAGTAAACCTGACGTCAAGCATCGGAATCTAAAACTGGACTCACAAGAGAGGTTCAAGTCATAGAAAGTTAGAGTGTCAGTCCTCTTGTACTTAAGTCGGCATTGTGCCTTTTGTATTAAATTCGGATGCAATTTCTGTGTTTCATCGTCAATAAGAAGGTCCAAGGGATACAGTAAACCTGAAGTGAAGCATCGGAATCTAAAACTTGACTCACAGGAGAGGTTCAAATCATAGAGAGTTAGAGTGTCAGTCCTCGTGTACTTAAGTCGGCATTGTGGCTTTTGTATTACATTAGGATGCAGTTCCTGTGTATCATCTTCAATAAGAAGGTCCAAGGGATACAGTAAACCTGAAGTGAAGCATCGGAATCTTAAACTGGACTCACAAGAGGGGTCCAAGTCATAGAAAGTTAGAGTGTCAGTCCTCTTGTACTTAAGTCGGCATTGTGCATTTTGTATTAAATTCGGATGTAATTTCTGTGTTTCATCGTCAATAAGAAGGTCCAAGGGATACAGTAAACCTGAAGTGAAGCATCGGAATCCAAAACTGGACTCACAGGAGAGGTTCAAATCATAGAGAGTTAGAGTGTCAGTCCCCTTGTACTTAAGTCGGTATTGTGCATTTTGTTTGAATTACGATGTAATTTCTGTGTTTCATCATCAATGAGTAGGTCCAAGGGATACAGTAAATCTGATGTGAAGCATCGGAATCTAAAACAGGACTCACAGGAGAGGTTTAAATCATAGAAAGATAGAGTGTCAGTACTCTTGTACTTAGGACGGCATTGTGCCTTTTGTATAAAATTCGGATGCAATTTCTGTGTTTCATCGTCAATAAGAAGGTCCAAGGGATACAGCAAACCTGAAGTGAAGCATCGGAATCTAAAACTAGACTCTCAGGAGAGGTTCAAATCATAGAGAGTTAGAGTGTCAGTCCTCGTGTACTTAAGTCGGCATTGTGGCTTTTGTATTACATTTTGATGCAGTTCCTGTGTTTCATCTTCAATAAGAAGGTCCAAGGGATACAGTAAACCTGAAGTGAAGTATCGGAATCTAAAACTGGACTCACAAGAGAGGTTCAAGTCATAGAAAGTTAGAGTGTCAGTCCTCTTGTACTTAAGTCGGCATTGTGCCTTTTGTATTAAATTTGGAAGCAATTTCTGTGTTTCATCGTCAATAAGAAGGTCTAAGGGATACAGTAAACCTGAAGTGAAGCATCGGAATCTAAAACTGGACTCACAGGAGAGTTTCAAATCATAGAGAGTTAGAGTGTCAGTGCTCTTGTACTTAAGTCGGCATTGTGCCTGTTGTATAAAATTCGGATGCAATTTCTGTGTTTCATCGTCAATAAGAAGGTCTTAGGATACAGTAAACCTGAAGTGAAGACTCGGAATCTAACACTGGACTCACAGGAGAGGTTCAAATCATAGAGAGTTAGAGTGACAGTCCTCTTGTACTTAAGTCGGCATTGTGCCATTTGTATTTAATCCGGATGCAATTTCTGTGTTTCATCGTCAATAAGAAGGTCTTAGGATACAGTAAACCTGAAGTGAAGACTCGGAATCTAACACTGGACTCACAGGAGAGGTTCAAATCATAGAGAGTTAGAGTGTCAGTCCTCTTGTACTTATGTATGCATTGTGCCTTTTATATTACATTTGGATGCAGTTTCTGTGTTTCATCTTCAATAAGATGGTCCACTGTATACAGTAAACCTGACGTCAAGCATCGGAATCAAAAACTGGACTCACAAGAGAGGTTCAAGTCATAGAAAAATAGAGTGTCAGTCCTCTTGTAGTTAAGTCGGCATTGTGCTTTTTGTATTAAATTTGGAAGCAATTTCTGTGTTTCATCGTCAATAAGAAGGTCTAAGGGATACAGTAAACCTGAAGTGAAGCATCGGAATCTAAAACTGGACTCCCAAAAGAGTTTCAAATCATAGAGAGTTAAAGTGTCAGTCCTCTTGTACCTAAGTCGGCATTGAACCTGTTGTATTAAATTCGGATGCAATTTCTGTGTTTCATCGTCAATAAGAAGGTCTTAGGATACAGTAAACCTGAAACAAGACTCGGAATCTAACACTGGACTCACAGGAGAGGTTCAAATCATAGAGAGTTATAGTGACAGTCCTCTTGTACTTAAGTCGGCATTGTGCCATTTGTATTAATTTCGGATGCAATTTCTTTGTTTCATCGTCAATAAGAAGGTCCAAGGGATACAGTAAACCTGAAGTGAAGCATCGGAATCTAAAACTGGACTCACATTAGTGGTTCAAATCATAGAGAGTTAGAGTGTCAGTCCTCTTGTACTTAAGTCGTCATTGTGCCTTTTGTATTAAATTTGGATGCAATTTCTGTGTTTCATCGTCAATAAGAAGGTCTAAGGGACACAGTAAACCTGAAGTGAAGCATCGGAATCTAAAACTGGACTCACAGGAGAGGTTCAAATCATATAGAGTTAGAGTGTCAGCCCTCTTGTACATAAGTCGGCATTGTGCCTGTTGTATTTAATTCGGATGCAATTTCTGTGTTTCATCGTCAATAAGAAGGTCTTAGGGATACAGTAAACCTGAAGTGAAGCATCGGAATCTAAAACTGGACTCACAGGAGAGGTTCAAATCATAGAGAGTTAGAGTGTCAGTCCTCCTGTACTTAAGTCGGCATTGTGCCTGTTGTATTAATTTCGGATTCAATTTCTGTGCTTCATCGTCAATAAGAAGGTCCAAGGGATACAATAAACCTGAAGTGAAGCATCGGAATCTAAAACTGGACTCACAAGAGAGGTTCAAGTCATAGAAAGTTAGAGTGTCAGTCCTCTTGTACTTAAGTCGGCATTGTGCCTTTTGTATTAAATTCGGATGCAATTTCTGTGTTTCATCGTCAATAAGAAGGTCCAAGGGATACAGTAAACCTGAAGTGAAGCATCGGAATCTAAAACTTGACTCACAGGAGAGGTTCAAATCATAGAGAGTTAGAGTGTCAGTCCTCGTGTACTTAAGTCGGCATTGTGGCTTTTGTATTACATTAGGATGCAGTTCCTGTGTATCATCTTCAATAAGAAGGTCCAAGGGATACAGTAAACCTGAAGTGAAGCATCGGAATCTTAAACTGGACTCACAAGAGGGGTCCAAGTCATAGAAAGTTAGAGGGTCAGTTCTCTTGTACTTGAGTCGGCATTGTGCCTTTTGTATTAAATTCGGATGCAATTTCAGTGTTTCATCGTCAATACGAAGGTCCAAGGGATACAGTAAACCTGAAGAGAGGCATTGGAATCTTAAACTGGACTCACAGGAGTGATTCAAATCATAGAAAGTTAGAGAGTCAGACCTCTTCTACTTAAGTCGGCATTGTGCCTTTTGTATTAAATTTGGAAGCAATTTCTGTGTTTCATCGTCAATAAGAAGGTCTAAGGGATACAGTAAACCTCAAGTGAAGCATCGGAATCTAAAACTGGACTCACAGGAGAGTTTCAAATCATAGAGAGTTAGAGTGTCAGTCCTCTTGTACTTAAGTCGGCATTGTGCCCGTTGTATTAAATTCGGATGCAATTTCTGTGTTTCATCGTCAATAAGAAGGTCTTAGGATACAGTAAACCTGAAGTGAAGCATCGGAATCTAACACTGGACTCACACGAGAGGATCAAATCATAGAGAGTTAGAGTGACAGTCCTCTTGTACTTCAGTCGGCATTGTGCCATTTGTATATAATTCGGATGCAATTTCTGTGTTTCATCGTCAATAAGAAGGTCCAAGGTATACAGTAAACCTGAAGTGAAGCATCGGAATCTAAAACTGGACTCACATTAGTTGTTCAAATAATAGAGAGTTAGAGTGTCAGTCCTCTTGTACTTAAGTCGGCATTGTGCCTTTCGGAATAAATTCGGATGCAATTTCTGTGTTTCATCGTCAATAAGAGTGTCCAAGGGATACAAAAAACCTGAAGTGAAGCATCGGAATCTAAAACTGGACTCACAGGAGACGTTCAAATCATAGAGAGTTAGAGTGTCAGTACTCTTGTACTTAAGTAGGCATTGTGCCTTTTGTATTAAATTTGGATGCAATTTCTGCGTTTCATCGTCAATAAGAAGGTCTAAGGGATACAGTAAACCTGAAGTGAAGCATCGGAATCTAAAACTGGACTCACAAGAGAGGTTCAAGTCATAGGAAGTTAGAGTGTCAGTCCTCTTGTACTTAAGTCGGCATTGTGCCTTTTGTATTAAATTTGGATGCAATTTCTGTGTTTCATCGTCAATAAGAAGGTCTAAGGGATACAGGAAACCTGAAGTGAAGCATCGGAATCTAAAACTGGACTCACAGGAGAGTTTCAAATCATAGAGAGTTAGAGAGTCAGTCCTCTTGTACTTAAGTCGGCATTGTGCCTGTTATATTAAATTCGGATGCAATTTCTGTTTTTCATCGCCAATAAGAAGGTCTTAGGGATACAGTAAACCTGAAGTGAAGCATCGGAATCTAAAACTGGACTCACAGGAGAGGTTCAAATCATAGAGAGTTAGAGTGACAGTCGTCTTGTACTTAAGTCGGCATTGTGCCTTTTGTTTTTAATTCGGATGCAATTTCTGTGTTTCATCGTCAATAAGAAGGTCCAAGGGATACAGTAAACCTGAAGTGAAGCATCGGAATCTAAAACTGGACTCACAGGAGAGGTTCAAATCATAGAGAGTTAGAGTGTCAGTCCTCTTGTACTTAAGTCGGCATTGTGCCTGTTGTATTAATTTCGGATTCAATTACTGTGTTTCATCGTCAATAAGAAGGTCCACGGGATACAGTAAACCTGAAGTGAAGCATCGGAATCTAAAACTGGACTCACAGGAGAGGTTCAAATCATAGAGAGTTAGAGTGTCAGTCCTCTTGTACTTACGTATGCATTGTGCCTTTTATATTACATTTGGATGCCGTTTCTGTGTTCCATCTTCAATAAGAATGTCCACGGGATACAGTAAACCTGACGTCAAGCATCGGAATCTAAAACTGGACTCACAAGACAGGTTCAAGTCATAGAAAGTTAGAGTGTCAGTCCTCTTGTACTTAAGTCGGCATTGTGCCTTTTTTATTAGATTTGGATGCAATTTCTGTGTTTCATCGTCAATAAGAAGGTCTAAGGGATACAGTAAACCTGAAGTGAAGCATCGGAATCTATAACTGGACACAAAGGAGAGTTTCAAATCATAGAGAGTTAGAGTGTCAGTCCTCTTGTACTTAAGTCAGCATTGTGCCTGTTGTATTAAATTCGGATGCAATTTCTGTGTTTCATCGTCAATAAGAAGGTCTTTGGGATACAGTAAACATGAAGTAAAGCATCGGAATATAAAACTGGACTCACAGGAGAGGTTCAAATCATAGAGAGTTAGAGTGACAGTCCTCTTGTACTTAAGTCGGCATTAAACCTTTTGTATTAAATTCGGATGCAATTTCTGTGTTTCATCGTCAATAAGAAGGTCCAAGGGATACAGTAAACCTGAAGTGAAGCATCGGAATCTAAAACTGGACACACAGGAGAGTTTCAAATCATAAAGAGTTAGAGTGTCAGTCCTCTTGTACTTAAGTCGGCATTATGCCTTTTGTATTAAATTTGGATGCAATTTCTGTGTTTCATCGTCAATAAGAAGGTCCAAGGGATACAGTAAATCTGAAGTGAAACATCGGAATCTAAAACTGGACTCACAGGAGTGGTTCAAATCATAGAGAGTTAGAGTGTCGGTCCTCGTGTACTTAAGTCGGAATTGTGACTTTTGTATTACATTTGCATGCAGTTTCTGTGTTTCATCTTCAATAAGAAGGTCCAAGGGACACAGTAAACCTGAAGTGAAGCATCTAAATCTAAAACTGGACTCACAAGAGAGGTTCAAGTCATAGGAAGTTAGAGTGTCAGTCCTCTTGTACTTAAGTCGGCATTGTGCCTTTTGTATTAAATTTGGATGCAATTTCTGTGTTTCATCGTCAATAAGAAGGTCTAAGGGATACAGGAAACCTGAAGTGAAGCATCGGAATCTAAAACTGGACTCACAGGAGAGTTTCAAATCATAGAGAGTTAGAGAGTCAGTCCTCTTGTACTTAAGTCGGCATTGTGCCTGTTATATTAAATTCGGATGCAATTTCTGTCTTTCATCGCCAATAAGAAGGTCTTAGGGATACAGTAAACCTGAAGTGAAGCATCGGAATCTAAAACTGGACTCACAGGAGAGGTTCAAGTCATAGAGAGTTAGAGTGTCAGTCCCCTTGTACTTATGTCGGCATTGTGCCATTTGTATATAATTCGGATGCAATTTCTGTGTTTCATCGTCAATAAGAAGGTCCAAGGTATACAGTAAACCTGAAGTGAAGCATCGGAATCTAAAACTGGACTCACAGGAGAGGTTCAATTCATAGGGAGTTAGAGTGTCAGTCCCCTTGTACTTAAGTCGGCATTGTGCCATTTGTATATAATTCGGATGCAATTTCTGTGTTTCATCGTCAATAAGAAGGTCCAAGGGATACAGTAAACCTGAAGTGAAACATCGGAATCTAAAACTGGACTCACAGGAGAGGTTAAAATCATAGAGAGTTAGAGTGTCAGTCCTCGTGTACTTAAGTCGGAATTGTGACTTTTATATTACATTTGCATGCAGTTTCTGTGTTTCATCTTCAATAAGAAGGTCCAAGGTATACAGTAAACCTGAAGTGAAGCAACGGAATCTAAAACTGGACTCACATTAGTGGTTCAAATAATAGAGAGTTAGAGTGTCAGTCCTCTTGTACTGAAGTCGGCATTGTGCCTTTTGGATTAAATTCGGATGCAATTTCTGTGTTTCATCGTCAATAAGAATGTCCAAGGGATACAGGAAACCTGAAGTGAAGCATCGGAATCTAAAACTGGAATCACAATAGACGTTCAAATCGTAGAGAGTTAGAGTGTCAGTCGTCTTGTACTTAAGTCGGCTTTGTGGCTTTTGTATTAAATTTGGATGCAATTTCTGTGTTTCATCGTCAATAAGAAGGTCTAAGGGATACAGTAAACCTGAAGTGAAGCATCGGAATCTAAAACTGGACTCACAGGAGAGGTTCAAATCATAGAGAGTTAGAGTGTCAGTCCCCTTGTACTTAAGTCGGTATTGTGCCTTTTGTTTGAATTACGATGTAATTTCTGTGTATCATCATCAATGAGTAGGTCCAAGGGATACAGTAAATCTGATGTGAAGCATCGGAATCTAAAACTGGACTCACAGGAGAGGTTCAAATCATAGAAAGTTAGAGTGTCTGTCCTCTTGTACTTAGGTCGGCATTGTGCCTTTTGTATAAAATTCGGATGCAATTTCTGTGTTTCATCGTCAATAAGAAGGTCCACGGGATACAGTAAACCTGAAGTGAAGCATCGGAATCTAAAACTGGACTCACAGGAGAGGTTCAAATCATAGAGAGTTAGAGTTGCAGTCCTCGCGTACTTAAGTCGCCATTGTGCCTTTTGTATTACATTTGGATGCAGTTCCTGTGTTTCATCTTCAATAAGAAGGTGCAAGGGATACAGTAAACCTGAAGTGAAGTATCGGAATCTAAAACTAGACTCACAAGAGGGGTTCAAGTCATGGAAAGTTAGAGTGTCAGTCCTCTTGTGCTTAAGTCGGCATTGTGCCTTTTGTATTAAATTCGGATGCAATTTCAGTGTTTCATCGTTATTAAGAAGGTCCAAGGGATACAGTAAACCTGAAGAGAAGCATTGGAATCTTAAACTGGACTCACAGGAGTGATTCAAATCATAGAAAGTTAGAGAGTCAAACCTCTTCTACTTAAGTCGGCATTGTGCCTTTTGTATTATATTTGGAAGCAATTTCTGTGTTTCATCGTCAATAAGAAGGTCTAAGGGATACAGTAAACCTGAAGTGAAGCATCGGAATCTAAAACTGGACTCACAGGAGAGTCTCAAACCATAGAGAGTTAGAGTGTCAGTCCTCTTGTACTTAAGTCGGAATTTTGCCTGTTGTATTAAATTCAGATGCAATTTCTGTGTTTCATCGTCAATAAGAAGGTCTTAGGATACAGTAAACCTGAAGTGAAGCATCGGAATCTCACACTGGACTCACAGGAGAGGTTCAAATCATAGAGAGTTAGAGTGACAGTCCTCTTGTACTTAAGTCGGCGTTGTGCCATTTGTATTTAATTCGGATGCAATTTCTGTGTTTCATCGTCAATAAGAAGGTCTTAGGGATACAGTAAACCTGAAGTGAAGCATCGGAATCTAAAACTGGACTCACATTAGTGGTTCAAATCATAGAGAGTTAGAGTGTCAGTCCTCTTGTACTTAAGTCGGCATTGTGCCTTTTGTATTAAATTCGGATGCAATTTCTGTGTTTCATCGTCAATAAGAATGTCCAAGGGATACAGGAAACCTGAAGCGAAGCATCGGAATCTAAAACTGGACTCACAGGAGACGTTCAAATCATAGAGAGTTAGAGTGACAGTCCTCTGTACATAAGTCGGCGTTGTGCTATTTGTATTTAATTCGGATGCAATTTCTGTGTTTCATCGTCAATAAGAAGGTCCAAGGGATACAGTAAACCTGAAGTGAAGCATCGGAATCTAAAACTGGACTCACATTAGTGGTTCAAATCATAGAGAGTTAGAGTGTCAGTCCTCTTGTACTTAAGTCGGCATTGTGCCTTTTGTATTAAATTTGCTTGCAATTTCTGTGTTTCATCGTCAATAAGAAGGTCCAAGGGATACAGTAAACCTGAAGTGAAGCATCGGAATCTAAAATTGGACTCACAGGAGAGTTTCTAATCATAGAGAGTTAGTGGGTCAGTCCTCTTGTACATAAGTCGGCATTGTGCCTGTTGTATTAAATTCGGATGCAATCTCTGTGTTTCATCGTCAATAAGAAGGTCTTAGGGATACAGTAAACCTGAAGTGAAGCATCGGAATCTAAAACTGGACTCACAGGAGAGGTTCAAATCATAGAGAGTTAGAGTGTCAGTACTCTTGTACTTAAGTCGGCATTGTGCCTTTTGTATTTAATTCGGATGCAATTTCTGTGTTTCATCGACAATAAGAATGTCCAAGGGATACAGGAAACCTGAAGTGAAGCATCGGAATCTAAAACTGGACTCACAGGAGACTTTCAAATCATAGAGAGTTAGAGTGTCAGTCCTCTTGTACTTAAGTCGGCATTGTGCCTTTTGTATTAAATTCGGATGCAATTTCAGTGTTTCATCGTCAATAAGAAGGTCCAAGGGATACAGTAAACCTGAAAAGAAGCATTGGAATCTTAAACTGGACTCACAGGAGTGATTCAAATCATTGAAAGTTAGAGAGTCAGACTTCTTCTACTTAAGTCGGCATTGTGCCTTTTGTATTAAATTTGGAAGCAATTTCTGTGTTTCATCGTCAATAAGAAGGTCCAAGGGATACAGAAAACCTGAAGTGAAGCATCGGAATCTAAAACTGGACTCACAGGAGAGTCTCAAACCATAGAGAGTTAGAGTGTCAGTCCTCTTGTACTTAAGTCGGAATTTTGCCTGTTGTATTAAATTCAGATGCAATTTCTGTGTTTCATCGTCAATAAGAAGGTCTTAGGATACAGTAAACCTGAAGTGAAGCATCGGAATCTCACACTGGACTCACAGGAGAGGTTCAAATCATAGAGAGTTAGAGTGACAGTCCTCTTGTACTTAAGTCGGCGTTGTGCCATTTGTATTTAATTCGGATGCAATTTCTGTGTTTCATCGTCAATAAGAAGGTCCAAGGGATACAGTAAACCTGAAGTGAAGCATCGGAATCTAAAACTGGACTCACATTAGTGGTTCAAATCATAGAGAGTTAGAGTGTCAGTCCTCTTGTACTTAAGTCGGCATTGTGCCTTTTGTATTAAATTCGGATGCAATTTCTGTGTTTCATCGTCAATAAGAATGTCCAAGGGATACAGGAAACCTGAAGCGAAGCATCGGAATCTAAAACTGGACTCACAGGAGACGTTCAAATCATAGAGAGTTAGAGTGACAGTCCTCTGTACTTAAGTCGGCGTTGTGCTATTTGTATTTAATTCGGATGCAATTTCTGTGTTTCATCGTCAATAAGAAGGTCCAAGGGATACAGTAAACCTGAAGTGAAGCATCGGAATCTAAAACTGGACTCACATTAGTGGTTCAAATCATAGAGAGTTAGAGTGTCAGTCCTCTTGTACTTAAGTCGGCATTGTGCCTTTTGTATTAAATTTGCTTGCAATTTCTGTGTTTCATCGTCAATAAGAAGGTCCAAGGGATACAGTAAACCTGAAGTGAAGCATCGGAATCTAAAATTGGACTCACAGGAGAGTTTCTAATCATAGAGAGTTAGTGGGTCAGTCCTCTTGTACATAAGTCGGCATTGTGCCTGTTGTATTAAATTCGGATGCAATCTCTGTGTTTCATCGTCAATAAGAAGGTCTTAGGGATACAGTAAACCTGAAGTGAAGCATCGGAATCTAAAACTGGACTCACAGGAGAGGTTCAAATCATAGAGAGTTAGAGTGTCAGTACTCTTGTACTTAAGTCGGCATTGTGCCTTTTGTATTTAATTCGGATGCAATTTCTGTGTTTCATCGACAATAAGAATGTCCAAGGGATACAGGAAACCTGAAGTGAAGCATCGGAATCTAAAACTGGACTCACAGGAGACGTTCAAATCATAGAGAGTTAGAGTGTCAGTCCTCTTGTACTTAAGTCGGCATTGTGCCTTTTGTATTAAATTCGGATGCAATTTCAGTGTTTCATCGTCAATAAGAAGGTCCAAGGGATACAGTAAACCTGAAAAGAAGCATTGGAATCTTAAACTGGACTCACAGGAGTGATTCAAATCATTGAAAGTTAGAGAGTCAGACCTCTTCTACTTAAGTCGGCATTGTGCCTTTTGTATTAAATTTGGAAGCAATTTCTGTGTTTCATCGTCAATAAGAAGGTCCAAGGGATACAGAAAACCTGAAGTGAAGCATCGGAATCTAAAACTGGACTCACAGGAGAGGTTCAAATCATAGAGAGTTAGAGTGTCAGTCCTCGTGTACTTATGTCGGCATTGTGCCTTTTGTATTACATTTGGATGCAGTTTCTGTGTTTCATCTTCAATAAGAAGGTCCAAGGGATACAGTAAACCTGACGTTAAGCATCGGAATCTAAAACTGGACTCACAAGAGAGGTTTAAGTCATACAAAGTTAGAGTGTCAGTCCTCTTGTACTTAAGTCGGCAATGTGCCTTTTGTATTAAATTTGGATGCAATTTCGGTGTTTCATCGTCAATAAGAAGGTCCAAGGGATACAGTAAACCTGAAGAGAAGCATTGGAATCTTAAACTGGACTCACATTAGTGGTTCAAATCATAGAGATTTAGAGTGTCAGTCCTCTTGTACTTATGTCGGCATTGTGCCTATTGAATTAAATTCGGATGCAATTTCTGTGTTTCATCGTCAATAAGAATGTCCAAGCGATACAGGAAACCTGAAGTGAAGCATCGGAATCTAAAACTGGACTCACAGGAGACGTTCAAATCATAGAGAGTTAGAGTGTCAGTCCTCTTGTACTTAAGTCGGCATTGTGCCTTTTGTATTAAATTCGGATGCAATTTCAGTGTTTCATCGTTAATAAGAAGGTCCAAGGGATACAGTAAACCTGAAGAGAAGCATTGGATCCTTAAACTGGACTCACAGGAGTGATTCAAATAATAGAAATTTAGAGAGTCAGACCTCTTCTACTTAAGTCGGCATTGTGCCTTCTGTATTTAATTCGGATGCAATTTCTGTGTTTCATCGTCAGTAAGAAGGTCTAAGGGATACAGTAAACCTGAAGTGAAGCATCGGATTCTAAAACTGGACTCACAGGAGAGGTTCAAATCATAAAGAGTTAGAGTGACAGTCCTCTTGTACTTAAGTCGGCATTGTGCCTTTTGTTTTTAATTCGGATGCAATTTCTGTGTTTCATCGTCAATAAGAAGGTCCAAGGGATACAGTAAACCTGAAGTGAAGCATCGGAATCTAAAACTGGACTCACAGGAGAGGTTCAAATCATAGAGAGTTAGAGTGTCAGTCCCCTTGTACTTAAGTCGGCAATGTGCCATTTGTATATAATTTGGATGCAATTTCTGGGTTTCATCGTCAATAAGAAGGTCCAAGGTATACAGTAAACCTGAAGTGAAGCATCGGAATCTAAAACTGGACTCACAGGAGAGGTTCAAATCATAGAGAGTTAGAGTGTCAGTCCCCTTGTACTTAAGTCGGCATTGTGCCATTTGTATATAAATCGGATGCAATTTCTGTGTTTCATCGTCAATAAGAAGGTCCAAGGGATACAGTAAACCTGAAGTGAAACATCGGAATCTAAAACTGGACTCACAGGAGAGGTTCAAATCATCGCAAGTTAGAGTGTCAGTCCACTTGTGCTTAAGTCGGCATTGTGGTTTTTGTATTAAATATGGATGCAATATCTGTGTTTCATCGTGAATACGAAGGTCCAAGGGATACAGTAAACCTGAAGCGAAGCATCGGAATCTAAAACTGGACTCACAGGAGAGGTTCAAATCATAGAGAGTTAGAGTGTCAGTCCTCTTGTACTTAAGTCGGCATTGTGCCTTTTGTATTGAATTCGGATGTAATTTCTGTGTTTCATCATCAATAAGAAGGTCCAAGGGATACAGTAAACCTGAAGAGAAGCATTGGAATCTTAAACTGGACTCACATTAGTGGTTCAAATCATAGAGAGTTAGAGTGTCAGTCCTCTTGTACTTAAGTCGGCATTGTGCCTATTGTATTAAATTCGGATGCAATTTCTGTGTTTCATCGTCAATAAGAATGTCCAAGCGATACAGGAAACCTGAAGTGAAGCATCGGAATCTAAAACTGGACTCACAGGAGAAGTTCAAATCATAGAGAGTTAGAGTGTCAGTCCTCTTGTACTTAAGTCGGCATTGTGCCTTTTGTATTAAATTCGGATGCAATTTCAGTGTTTCATCGTTAATAAGAAGGTCCAAGGGAGACAGTAAACCTGAAGAGAAGCATTGGAATCTTAAACTGGACTCACAGGAGTGATTCAAATAATAGAAATTTAGAGAGTCAGACCTCTTCTACTTAAGTCGGCATTGTGCCTTCTGTATTTAATTCGGATGCAATTTCTGTGTTTCATCGTCAATAAGAATGTCCAAGGAATACAGTAAACCTGAAGTGAAGCATTGGAATCGAAAACTGGACTCACAGGAGAGGTTCAAATCATAGAGAGTTAGAGTGTCAGCCCTCTTGTACTTAAGTCCGCATTGTGCCTGTTGTATTAAATTCGGATGCAGTTTCTGTGTTTCATCGTCAATAAGAAGGTCCAAGGGATACAGTAAACCTGAAGTGAAGCATCGGAATCTAAAACTGGACTCACAGGAGAGGTTCAAATCATAGAGAGTTAGAGTGTCAGTCCTCGTGTACTTATGTCGGCATTGTGCCTTTTGTATTAAATTTGGAAGCAATTTCTGTGTTTCATCGTCAATAAGAAGGTCTAAGGGATACAGTAAACCTGAAGTGAAGCATCGGATTCTAAAACTGGACTCACAGGAGAGGTTCAAATCATAGAGAGTTAGAGTGACAGTCCTCTTGTACTTAAGTCGGCATTGTGCCTTTTGTTTTTAATTCGGATGCAATTTCTGTGTTTCATCGTCAATAAGAAGGTCCAAGGGATACAGTAAACCTGAAGTGAAGCATCGGAATCTAAAACTGGACTCACAGGAGAGGTTCAAATCATAGAGAGTTAGAGTGTCAGTCCCCTTGTACTTAAGTCGGCATTGTGCCATTTGTATATAATTCGGATGCAATTTCTGGGTTTCATCGTCAATAAGAAGGTCCAAGGTATACAGTAAACCTGAAGTGAAGCATCGGAATCTAAAACTGGACTCACAGGAGAGGTTCAAATCATAGAGAGTTAGAGTGTCAGTCCCCTTGTACTTAAGTCGGCATTGTGCCATTTGTATATAAATCGGATGCAATTACTGTGTTTCATCGTCAATAAGAAGGTCCAAGGGATACAGTAAACCTGAAGTGAAACATCGGAATCTAAAACTGGACTCACAGGAGAGGTTCAAATCATAGAGAGTTAGAGTGTCAGTAATCGTGTACTTAAGTCGGAATTGTGACTTTTGTATTAAATTTGGATGCAATTTCTGTGTTTCATCGTCAATAAGAAGGTCCAAGGGATACAGTAAACCTGAAGTGAAGCATCGGAATCTAAAACTGGACTCACAGGAGAGGTTCAAATCATAGAGAGTTAGGGTGTCTGTCCTCGTGTACTTAAGTCGGCATTGTGCCTTTTGTATTACATTTGGATGCAGTTTCTGTGTTTCATCTTCAATAAGAAGGTCCAAGGGATACAGTAAACCTGACGTTAAGCATCGGAATCTAAAACTGGACTCACAAGAGAGGTTTAAGTCATAGAAAGGTAGAGTGTCAGTCCTCTTGTACTTAAGTCGGCAATGTGCCTTTTGTATTAAATTTGGATGCAATTTCGGTGTTTCATCGTCAATAAGAAGGTCTAAGGGATACAGTAAACCTGAAGTTAAGCATCGGAATCTAAAACTGGACCCACTGGAGAGTTTCAAATCATAGAGAGTTAGAGTGTCAGTCCTCTTGTACTTAAGTCCGCATTGTGCCTGTTGTATTTAATTCGGATGCAATTTCTGTGTTTCATCGTCAATACAAAGGTCCAAGGGGTAAAGTAAACCAGAAGTGAAGCATCGGAATCTAAAACTGGACTCACAGGGGAGGTTCAAATCATAGAAAGTTAGACTGTCAGTCCTCTTGTACTTAATTCGGGATTGTGCCATTTGTATTAAATCCGGATGCAATTTCTGTGTTTCATCGACAATAAGAAGGTCCAAGTGATACAGTAAACCTGAATTGAAGAATCGGAATCTGAAACTGGACTCACAGGAGTGGTTCAAATCATCGCAAGTTAGAGTGTCAGTCCACTTGTGCTTTAGTCGGCATTGTGCTTTTTGTATTAAATATGGATGCAATATCTGTGTTTCATCGTGAATACGAAGGTCCAAGGGATACAGTAAACCTGAAGTGAAGCATCGGAATCTAATACTGGACTAACAGGAGAGGTTCAAATCATAGAGAGTTAGAGTGTCAGTCCTCTTATACTTAAGTCGGCATTGTGCCTTTTGTATTGAATTCGGATGTAATTTCTGTGTTTCATCATCAATAAGAAGGTCCAAGGGATACAGTAAACCTGAAGAGAAGCATTGGAATCTTAAACTGGACTCACATTAGTGGTTCAAATCATAGAGAGTTAGAGTGTCAGTCCTCTTGTACTTAAGTCGGCATTGTGCCTATTGTATTAAATTCGGATGCAATTTCTGTGTTTCATCGCCAATAAGAATGTCCAAGCGATACAGGAAGCCTGAAGTGAAGCATCGGAATCTAAAACTGGACTCACAGGAGACGTTCAAATCATAGAGAGTTAGAGTGTCAGTCCTCTTGTACTTAAGTCGGCATTGTGCCTTTTGTATTAAATTCGGATGCAATTTCAGTGTTTCATCCTCAATAAGAAGGTCCAAGGGATACAGTAAACCTGAAGAGAAGCATTGGAATCTTAAACTAGACTCACAGGAGTGATTCAAATAATAGAAATTTAGAGAGTCAGACCTCTTCTACTTAAGTCGGCATTGTGCCTTCTGTATTTAATTCGGATGCAATTTCTGTGTTTCATCGTCAATAAGAATGTCCAAGGGATACAGTAAACCTGAAGTGAAGCATCGGAATCTAAAACTGGACTCACAGGAGAGGTTCAAATCATAGAGAGTTAGAGTGTCAGCCCTCTTGTACTTAAGTCCGCATTGTGCCTGTTGTATTAAATTCGGATGCAGTTTCTGTGTTTCATCGTCAATAAGAAGGTCCAAGGGGTAAAGTAAACCTGAAGTGAAGCATCGGAATCTAAAACTGGACTCAAGGGAGAGATTCAAATCACATAAAGTTAGAGTGTCAGTCCTCTTGTACTTAAGTAGGCATTGTGCCATTTGTATAAAATTCGGATGCAATTTCTGTGTTTCATCGTCAATAAGAAGGTCCAAGGGATACAGTAAACCTGAAGTGAAGCATCGGAATCTAAAACTGGACTCACAGGAGAGGTTCAAATCATAGAGAGTTAGAGTGTCAGTCCTCGTGTACTTATGTCGGCATTGTGCCTTTTGTATTAAATTTGGAAGCAATTTCTGTGTTTCATCGTCAATAAGAAGGTCTAAGGGATACAGTAAACCTGAAGTGAAGCATCGGATTCTAAAACTGGACTCACAGGAGAGTTTCAAATCATAGAGAGTTAGAATGTCAGTCCTCTTGTAGTTAAGTCGTCATTGTGCCTGTTGTATTAAATTCGGATGTAATTTATGTGTTTCATCGTCAATAAGATGGTCTTAGGATACAGTAAACCTGAAGTGAAGCATCGGAATCCAAAACTGGACTCACAGGAGAGGTTCAAATCATAGAGAGTTAGAGTGACGGTCCTCTTGTACTTAAGTCGACATTGTGCTTTTTGTATTTAATTCGGATGCAATTTCTGTGTTTCATCGTCAATAAGAAGGTCCAAGGGATACAGGAAACCTGAAATGAAGCATCGGAATATAAAACTGGACTCACAGTAGTGGTTCAAATCATAGAGAGTTAGAGTGTCAGTCCTCGTGTACCTAAGTCGGAATTGTGACTTTTGTATTACATTTGCATGCAGTTTCCGTGTTTCATCTTCAATAAGAAGGTCCAAGGGATACAGTAAACCTGAAGTGAAGCATCGGAATCTAAAACTGGACTCACAGGAGAGGTTTAAATCATAGAGAGTTAGAGTGTCAGTCCCCTTGTACCTAATTCGGCATTGTGCCATTTGTATATAATTCGGATGCAATTTCTGTGTTTCATCGTCAATAAGAAGGTCCAAGGGATACAGTAAACCTGAAGTGAAGCATCGGAATCTAAAACTGGACTCACAGGAGAGGTTCAAATGATAGAGAGTTAGAGTGTCAGTCCTCGTGTACTTAAGTCGCCATTGTGGCTTTTGTATTACATTTGGATGCAGTTCCTGTGTTTCATCTTCAAAAAGAAGGTGCAAGGGATACAGTAAACCTGAAGTGAAGTATCGGAATCTAAAACTGGACTCACAAGAGGGGTTCAAGTCATAGGAAGTTAGAGTGTCGGTCCTCTTGTACTTAAGTCGGCATTGTGCCTTTTGTATTAACCTTGGATGCAATTTCAGTGTTTCATCGTCAATAAGAAGGTCCAAGGGATATAGTAAACCTGAAGAGAAGCATTGGAATCTTAAACTGGACTCACAGGAGTGATTCAAATCATAGAAAGTTAGAGAGTCAAACCTCTTCTACTTAAGTCGGCATTGTGCCTTTTGTATTAAATTTGGAAGCAATTTCTGTGTTTCATCGTCAATAAGAAGGTCTAAGGGATACAGTAAACCTGAAGTGAAGCATCGCAATCTAAAACTGGACTCACAGGAGAGTCTCAAACCATAGAGAGTTAGAGTGTCAGTCCTCTTGTACTTAAGTCGGAATTGTGCCTGTTGTATTAAATTCAGATGCAATTTCTGTGTTTCATCGTCAATAAGAAGGTCTAAGTGATACAGTAAACCTAAAGTGAAGCATCGGAATCTTAAATTGGACTCACAGGAGAGTTTCAAATCATAGAGAGTTAGAGGGTCAGTCCTCTTGTACATAAGTCGGCATTGTGCCTGTTGTATTAAATTCGGATGCAATTTCTGTGTTTCATCGTCAATAAGAAGGTTTTAGGGATACAGTAAACCTGAAGTGAAGCATCGGAATCTAAAACTGGACTCGCAGGAGAGGTTCAAATCATACAGAGTTAGAGTGTCAGTACTCTTGTACTTAAGTCGGCATTGTGCCTTTTGTATTAAATTCGGTTGCAATTTCTGTGTTTCATCGTCAATAAAAATGTCCAAGGGATACAGGAAACCTGAAGTGAAGCATCGGAATCTAAAACTGGACTCACAGGAGACGTTCAAATCATAGAGAGTTAGAGTGTCAGTCCTCTTGTACTTAAGTCGGCATTGTGCCTTTTGTATTAAATTCGGATGCAATTTCAGTGTTTTATCGTCAATAAGAAGGTCCAAGGGATACAGTAAACCTGAAAAGAAGCATTGGAATCTTAAACTGGACTCACAGGAGTGATTCAAATCATTGAAAGTTAGAGAGTCAGACCTCTTCTTCTTAAGTCGGCATTGTGCCTTTTGTATTAAATTTGGATGCAATTTCAGTGTTTCATCGTCAATAAGAAGGTCCAAGGGATACAGTAAACCTGAAGTGAAGCATCGGAATCTAAAACTGGACTCACAGGAGAGGTTCAAATCATAGAGAGTTAGAGTGTCAGTCCTCGTGTACTTAAGTCGGCATTGAGCCTTTTGTATTACATTTGGATGCAGTTTCTGTGTTTCATCTTCAATAAGAAAGTCCAAGGGATACAGTAAACCTGACGTTAAGCATCGGAATCTAAAACTGGACTCACAAGAAAGGTTTAAGTCATAGAAAGTTAGAGTGTCAGTCCTCTTGTACTTCAGTCGGCAATGTGCCTTTTGTATTAAATTTGGATGCAATTTCGGTGTTTCATCGTCAATAAGAAGGTCTAAGGGATACAGTAAACCTGAAGTTAAGCATAGGAATCTAAAACTGGACTCACAGGAGAGTTTCAAATCATAGAGAATTAGAGTGTCAGTCCCCTTGTACTTAAGTCCGCATTGTGCCTGTTGTATTTAATTCGGATGCAATTTCTGTGTTTCATCGTCAATACGAAGGTCCAAGGGGTAAAGTAAACCAGAAGTGAAGCATCGGAATCTAAAACTGGACTCACAGGGAAGGTTCAAATCATAGAAAGTTAGAGTGTCAGTCCTCTTGTACTTAAGTCGGGATTGTGCCATTTGTATTAAATCCGGATGCAATTTCTGTGTTTCATCGACAATAAGAAGGTCCAAGTGATACAGTAAACCTGAATTGAAGCATCGGAATCTAAAACTGGACTAACTGGAGAGGTTCAAATCATCGCAAGTTAGAGTGTCAGTCCACTTGTGCTTAAATCGGCATTGTGCCTTTTGTATTAAATTTGGATGCAATTTCTGGTTTCATCGTCAATAAGAAGGTCCAAGGGATACAGTAAACCTGAAGTGAAGCATCGGAATCTAAAACTGGACTCACAGGAGAGGTTCAAATCATAGAGAGTTAGAGTGTCAGTCCTCGTGTACCTAAGTCGGCATTGTGCCTTTTGTATTACATTTGGATGCAGTTTCTGTGTTTCATCTTCAATAAGAAGGTCCAAGGGATACAGTAAACCTGACGTTAAGCATCGGAATCTAAAACTGGACTCACAAGAAAGGTTTAAGTCATAGAAAGTTAGAGTGTCAGTCCTCTTGTACGTAAGTCGGCAATGTGCCTTTTGTATTAAATTTGGATGCAATTTCGGTGTTTCATCGTCAATAAGAAGGTCTAAGGGATACAGTAAACCTGAAGTTAAGCATCGGAATCTAAAACTGGACTCAGAGGAGAGTTTCAAATCATAGAGAGTTAGAGTGTCAGTCCTCTTGTACTTAAGTCCACATTGTGCCTGTTGTATTTAATTCGGATGCAATTTCTGTGTTTCATCGTCAATACGAAGGTCCAAGGGGTAAAGTAAACCAGAAGTGAAGCATCGGAATCTAAAACTGGACTCACAGGGGAGGTTAAAATCATAGAAAGTTAGAGTGTCAGTCCTCTTGTACTTAAGTCGGGATTGTGCCATTTGTATTAAATCCGGATGCAATTTCTGTGTTTCATCGACAATAAGAAGGTCCAAGTGATACAGTAAACCTGAATTGAAGCATCGGAATCTAAAACTGGACTCACAGGAGAGGTTCACATCATCGCAAGTTAGAGTGTCAGTCCACTTGTGCTTAAGTCGGCAGTGTGCTTTTTGTATTAAATTTGGATGCAATTTCTGTGTTTTATCGTCAATAAGAAGGTCCAAGGGATACAGTAAACCTGAAGAGAAGCATTGGAATCTTAAACTGGACTCACAGGAGTGATTCAAATCATAGAAAGTTAGAGAGTCAAACCTCTTCTACTTAAGTCGGCATTGTGCCTTTTGTATTATATTTGGAAGCAATTTCTGTGTTTCATCGTCAATAAGAAGGTCTAAGGGATACAGTAAACCTGAAGTGAAGCATCGGAATCTAAAACTGGACTCACAGGAGAGTCTCAAACCATAGAGAGTTAGAGTGTCAGTCCTCTTGTACTTAAGTAGGAATTGTGCCTGTTGTATTAAATTCAGATGCAATTTCTGTGTTTCATCGTCAATAAGAAGGTCTTAGGATACAGTAAACCTGAAGTGAAGCATCGGAATCTAACACTGGACTCACAGGAGAGGTTCAAATCATAGAGAGTTAGAGTGACAGTCCTCTTGTACTTAAGTCGGCGTTGTGCCATTTGTATTTAATTCGGATGCAATTTCTGTGTTTCATCGTCAATAAGAAGGTCCAAGGGATACAGTAAACCTGAAGTGAAGCATCGGAATCTAAAACTGGACTCACATTAGTGGTTCAAATCATAGAGAGTTAGAGTGTCAGTCCTCTTGTACTTAAGTCGGCATTGTGCCTTTTGTATTAAATTCGGATGCAATTTCTGTGTTTCATCGTCAATAAGAATGTCCAAGGGATACAGGAAACCTGAAGTGAAGCATCGGAATCTAAAACTGGACTCACAGGAGACGTTCAAATCATAGAGAGTTAGAGTGACAGTCCTCTTGTACTTAAGTCGGCGTTGTGCCATTTGTATTTAATTCTAATGCAATTTCTGTGTTTCATCGTCAATAAGAAGGTCCAAGGGATACAGTAAACCTGAAGTGAAGCATCGGATTCTAAAACTGGACTCACATTAGTGGTTCAAATCATAGAGAGTTAGAGTGTCAGTCCTCTTGTACTTAAGTCGGCATTGTGCATTTTGTATTAAATTTGGATGCAATTTCTGTGTTTCATCGTCAATAAGAAGGTCCAAGGGATACAGTAAACCTGAAGTGAAGCATCGGAATCTAAAATTGGACTCACAGGAGAGTTTCTAATCATAGAGAGTTAGTGGGTCAGTCCTCTTGTACATAAGTCGGCATTGTGCCTGTTGTATTAAATTCGGATGCAATTTCTGTGTTTCATCGTCAATAAGAAGGTCTTAGGGATACAGTAAACCTGAGGTGAAGCATCGGAATCTAAAACTGGACTCACAGGAGAGGTTCAAATCATAGAGAGTTAGAGTGCCAGTACTCTTGTACTTAAGTCGGCATTGTGCCTTTTGTATTAAATTCGGATGCAATTTCTGTGTTTCATCGTCAATAAGAATGTCCAAGGGATACAGGAAACCTGAAGTGAAGCATCGGAATCTAAAACTGGACTCACAGGAGACGTTCAAATCATAGAGAGTTAGAGTGTCAGTCCTCTTGTACTTAAGTCGGCATTGTGCCTTTTGTATTAAATTCGGATGCAATTTCAGTGTTTCATCGTCAACAAGAAGATCCAAGGGATACAGTAAACCTGAAAAGAAGCATTGGAATCTTAAACTGGACTCACAGGAGTGATTCAAATCATTGAAAGTTAGAGAGTCAGACCTCTTCTACTTAAGTCGGCATTGTGCCTTTTGTATTAAATTTGGATGCAATTTCTGTGTTTCATCGTCAATAAGAAGGTCCAAGAGATACAGTAAACCTGAAGTGAAGCATCGGAATCTAAAACTGGACTCACAGGAGAGGTTCAAATCATAGAGAGTTAGAGTGTCAGTCCTCGTGTACTTATGTCGGCATTGTGCCTTTTGTATTACATTTGGATGCAGTTTCTGTGTTTCATCTTCAATAAGAAGGTCCAAGGGATACAGTAAACCTGACGTTAAGCATCGGAATCTAAAACTGGACTCACAAGAGAGGTTTAAGTCATACAAAGTTAGAGTGTCAGTCCTCTTGTACTTAAGTCGGCAATGTGCCTTTTGTATTAAATTTGGATGCAATTTCGGTGTTTCATCGTCAATAAGAAGGTCTAAGGGATACAGTAAAACTGAAGTTAAGCATCGGAATCTAAAACTGGACTCACAGGAGAGTTTCAAATCATAGAGAGTTAGAGTGTCAGTCCTCTTGTACTTAAGTCCGCATTGTGCCTGTTGTATTTAATTCGGAAGCAATTTCTGTGTTTCATCGTCAATACGAAGGTCCAAGGGGTAAAGCAAACCAGAAGTGAAGCATCGGAATCTAAAACTGGACTCACAGGGGAGGTTCAAATCATAGAAAGTTAGAGTGTCAGTCCTCTTGTACTTAAGTCGGCATTGTGCCATTTGTATTAAATCCGGATGCAATTTCTGTATTTCAGCGACAATAAGAAGGTCCAAGTGATACAGTAAACCTGAATTGAAGCATCGGAATCTAAAACTGGACTCACAGGAGAGGTTCAAATCATCGCAAGTTAGAGTGTCAGTCCACTTGTGCTTAAGTCGGCATTGTGGATTTTGTATTAAATATGGATGCAATATCTGTGTTTCATCGTGGATACGAAGGTCCAAGGGATACAGTAAACCTGAAGAGAAGCATTGGAATCTTAAACTGGACTCACAGGAGTGATTCAAATAATAGAAATTTAGAGAATCAGACCTCTTCTACTTAAGTCGGCATTGTGCCTTCTATATTTAATTCGGATGCAATTTCTGTGTTTCATCGTCAATAAGAATGTCCAAGGGATACAGTAAACCTGAAGTGAAGCATTGGAATCGAAAACTGGACTCACAGGAGAGGTTCAAATCATAGAGAGTTAGAGTGTCAGCCCTCTTGTACTTAAGTCCGCATTGTGCCTGTTGTATTAAATTCGGATGCAGTTTCTGTGTTTCATCGTCAATAAGAAGGTCCAAGGGATACAGTAAACCTGAAGTGAAGCATCGGAATCTAAAACTGGACTCACAGGAGAGGTTCAAATCATAGAGAGTTAGAGTGTCAGTCCTCGTGTACTTATGTCGGCATTGTGCCTTTTGTATTAAATTTGGAAGCAATTTCTGTGTTTCATCGTCAATAAGAAGGTCTAAGGGATACAGTAAACCTGAAGTGAAGCATCGGATTCTAAAACTGGACTCACAGGAGAGGTTCAAATCATAGAGAGTTAGAGTGACAGTCCTCTTGTACTTAAGTCGGCATTGTGCCTTTTGTATTGAATTCGGATGTAATTTCTGTGTTTCATCATCAATAAGAAGGTCCAAGGGATACAGTAAACCTGAAGAGAAGCATTGGAATCTTAAACTGGACTCACATTAGTGGTTCAAATCATAGAGAGTTAGAGTGTCAGTCCTCTTGTACTTAAGTCGGCATTGTGCCTTTTGTATTAAATTCGGATGCAATTTCAGTGTTTCATCGTTAATAAGAAGGTCCAAGGGATACAGTAAACCTGAAGAGAAGCATTGGAATCTTAAACTGGACTCACAGGAGTGATTCAAATAATAGAAATTTAGAGAATCAGACCTCTTCTACTTAAGTCGGCATTGTGCCTTCTATATTTAATTCGGATGCAATTTCTGTGTTTCATCGTCAATAAGAATGTCCAAGGGATACAGTAAACCTGAAGTGAAGCATTGGAATCGAAAACTGGACTCACAGGAGAGGTTCAAGTCATAGAGAGTTAGAGTGTCAGCCCTCTTGTACTTAAGTCCGCATTGTGCCTGTTGTATTAAATTCGGATGCAGTTTCTGTGTTTCATCGTCAATAAGAAGGTCCAAGGGATACAGTAAACCTGAAGTGAAGCATCGGAATCTAAAACTGGACTCACAGGAGAGGTTCAAATCATAGAGAGTTAGAGTGTCAGTCCTCGTGTACTTATGTCGGCATTGTGCCTTTTGTATTAAATTTGGAAGCAATTTCTGTGTTTCATCGTCAATAAGAAGGTCTAAGGGATACAGTAAACCTGAAGTGAAGCATCGGATTCTAAAACTGGACTCACAGGAGAGGTTCAAATCATAGAGAGTTAGAGTGTCAGTCCTCTTGTACTTAAGTCGGCATTGTGCCTATTGTATTAAATTCGGATGCAATTTCTGTGTTTCATCGTCAATAAGAATGTCCAAGCGATACAGGAAACCAGAAGTGAAGCATCGGAATCTAAAACTGGACTCACAGGAGACGTTCAAATCATAGAGAGTTAGAGTGTCAGTCCTCTTGTACTTAAGTCGGCATTGTGCCTTTTGTATTAAATTCGGATGCAATTTCAGTGTTTCATCGTTAATAAGAAGGTCCAAGGGATACAGTTAACCTGAAGAGAAGCATTGGAATCTTAAACTGGACTCACAGGAGTGATTCAAATAATAGAAATTTAGAGAATCAGACCTCTTCTACTTAAGTCGGCATTGTGCCTTCTATATTTAATTCGGATGCAATTTCTGTGTTTCATCGTCAATAAGAATGTCCTAGGGATACAGTAAACCTGAAGTGAAGCATTGGAATCGAAAACTGGACTCACAGGAGAGGTTCAAATCATAGAGAGTTAGAGTGTCAGCCCTCTTGTACTTAAGTCCGCATTGTGCCTGTTGTATTAAATTCGGATGCAGTTTCTGTGTTTCATCGTCAATAAGAAGGTCCAAGGGATACAGTAAACCTGAAGTGAAGCATCGGAATCTAAAACTGGACTCACAGGAGAGGTTCAAATCATAGAGAGTTAGAGTGTCAGTCCTCGTGTACTTATGTCGGCATTGTGCCTTTTGTATTAAATTTGGAAGCAATTTCTGTGTTTCATCGTCAATAAGAAGGTCTAAGGGATACAGTAAACCTGGAGTGAAGCATCGGATTCTAAAACTGGACTCACAGGAGAGGTTCAAATCATAGAGAGTTAGAGTGACAGTCCTCTTGTACTTAAGTCGGCATTGTGCCTTTTGTATTGAATTCGGATGTAATTTCTGTGTTTCATCATCAATAAGAAGGTCCAAGGGATACAGTAAACCTGAAGAGAAGCATTGGAATCTTAAACTGGACTCACATTAGTGGTTCAAATCATAGAGAGTTAGAGTGTCAGTCCTCTTGTACTTAAGTCGGCATTGTGCCTATTGTATTAAATTCGGATGCAATTTCTGTGTTTCATCGTCAATAAGAATGTCCAAGCGATACAGGAAACCAGAAGTGAAGCATCGGAATCTAAAACTGGACTCACAGGAGACGTTCAAATCATAGAGAGTTAGAGTGTCAGTCCTCTTGTACTTAAGTCGGCATTGTGCCTTTTGTATTAAATTCGGATGCAATTTCAGTGTTTCATCGTTAATAAGAAGGTCCAAGGGATACAGTAAACCTGAAGAGAAGCATTGGAATCTTAAACTGGACTCACAGGAGTGATTCAAATAATAGAAATTTAGAGAATCAGACCTCTTCTACTTAAGTCGGCATTGTGGCTTCTATATTTAATTCGGATGCAATTTCTGTGTTTCATCGTCAATAAGAATGTCCAAGGGATACAGTAAACCTGAAGTGAAGCATTGGAATCGAAAACTGGACTCACAGGAGAGGTTCAAATCATAGAGAGTTAGAGTGTCAGCCCTCTTGTACTTAAGTCCGCATTGTGCCTGTTGTATTAAATTCGGATGCAGTTTCTGTGTTTCATCGTCAATAAGAAGGTCCAAGGGATACAGTAAACCTGAAGTGCAGCATCGGAATCTAAAACTGGACTCACAGGAGAGGTTCAAATCATAGAGAGTTAGAGTGTCAGTCCTCGTGTACTTATGTCGGCATTGTGCCTTTTGTATTAAATTTGGAAGCAATTTCTGTGTTTCATCGTCAATAAGAAGGTCTAAGGGATACAGTAAACCTGAAGTGAAGCATCGGATTCTAAAACTGGACTCACAGGAGAGGTTCAAATCATAGAGAGTTAGAGTGACAGTCCTCTTGTACTTAAGTCGGCATTGTGCCTTTTGTTTTTAATTCGGATGCAATTTCTCTGTTTCATCGTCAATAAGAAGGTCCAAGGGATACAGTAAACCTGAAGTGAAGCATCGGAATCTAAAACTGGACTCACAGGAGAGGTTCAAATCATAGAGAGTTAGAGTGTCAGTCCCCTTGTACTTAAGTCGGCATTGTGCCATTTGTATATAATTCGGATGCAATTTCTGGGTTTCATCGTCAATAAGAAGGTCCAAGGTATACAGTAAACCTGAAGTGAAGCATCGGAATCTAAAACTGGACTCACAGGAGAGGTTCAAATCATAGAGAGTTAGAGTGTCAGTCCCCTTGTACTTAAGTCGGCATTGTGCCATTTGTATATAAATCGGATGCAATTTCTGTGTTTCATCGTCAATAAGAAGGTCCAAGGGATACAGTAAACCTGAAGTGAAACATCGGAATCTAAAACTGGACTCACAGGAGAGGTTCAAATCATAGAGAGTTAGAGTGTCAGTCCTCGTGTACTTAAGTCGGAATTGTGACTTTTGTATTAAATTTGGATGCAATTTCTGTGTTTCATCGTCAATAAGAAGGTCCAAGGGATACAGTAAACCTGAAGTGAGGCATCGGAATCTAAAACTGGACTCACAGGAGGGGTTCAAATCATAGAGAGTTAGGGTGTCAGTCCTCCTGTACTTAAGTCGGCATTGTGCCTTTTGTATTACATTTGGATGCAGTTTCTGTGTTTCATCTTCAATAAGAAGGTCCAAGGGATACAGTAAACCTGACGTTAAGCATCGGAATCTAAAACTGGACTCACAAGAAAGGTTTAAGTCATAGAAAGTTAGAGTGTCAGTCCTCTTGTACTTAAGTCGGCAATGTGCCTTTTGTATTAAATTTGGATGCAATTTCGGTGTTTCATCGTCAATAAGAAGGTCTAAGGGATACAGTAAACCTGAAGTTAAGCATCGGAATCTAAAACTGGACCCACAGGAGAGTTTCAAATCATAGAGAGTTAGAGTGTCAGTCCTCTTGTAGTTAAGTCCGCATTGTGCCTGTTGTATTTAATTCGGATGCAATTTCTGTGTTTCATCGTCAACACGAAGGTCCAAGGGGTAAAGTAAACCAGATGTGAAGCATCGGAATCTAAAACTGGACTCACAGGGGAGGTTCAAATCATAGAAAGTTAGAGTGTCAGTCCTCTTGTACTTAAGTCGGGATTGTGCCATTTGTATTAAATCCGGATGCAATTTCTGTGTTTCATCGACAATAAGAAGGTCCAAGTGATACAGTAAACCTGAATTGAAGAATCGGAATCTAAAACTGGACTCACAGGAGAGGTTCAAATCATCGCAAGTTAGAGTGTCAGTCCACTTGTGCTTTAGTCGGCATTGTGCTTTTTGTATTAAATATGGATGCAATATCTGTGTTTCATCGTGAATACGAAGGTCCAAGGGATACAGTAAACCTGAAGTGAAGCATCGGAATCTAATACTGGACTAACAGGAGAGGTTCAAATCATAGAGAGTTAGAGTGTCAGTCCTCTAATACTTAAGTCGGCATTGTGCCTTTTGTATTGAATTCGGATGTAATTTCTGTGTTTCATCATCAATAAGAAGGTCCAAGGGATACAGTAAACCTGAAGAGAAGCATTGGAATCTTAAACTGGACTCACATTAGTGGTTCAAATCATAGAGAGTTAGAGTGTCAGTCCTCTTGTACTTAAGTCGGCATTGTGCCTATTGTATTAAATTCGGATGCAATTTCTGTGTTTCATCGCCAATAAGAATGTCCAAGCGATACAGGAAACCTGAAGTGAAGCATCGGAATCTAAAACTGGACTCACAGGAGAGGTTCAAATCATAGAGAGTTAGAGTGTCAGCCCTCTTGCACTTAAGTCCGCATTGTGCCTGTTGTATTAAATTCGGATGCAGTTTCTGTGTTTCATCGTCAATAAGAAGGTCCAAGGGATACAGTAAACCTGAAGAGAAGCATTGGAATCTTAAACTAGACTCACAGGAGTGATTCAAATAATAGAAATTTAGAGAGTCAGACCTCTTCTACTTAAGTCGGCATTGCGCCTTCTGTATTTAATTCGGATGCAATTTCTGTGTTTCATCGTCAATAAGAATGTCCAAGGGATACAGTAAACCTGAAGTGAAGCATCGGAATCTAAAACTGGACTCACAGGAGAGGTTCAAATCATAGAGAGTTAGAGTGTCAGCCCTCTTGCACTTAAGTCCGCATTGTGCCTGTTGTATTAAATTCGGATGCAGTTTCTGTGTTTCATCGTCAATAAGAAGGTCCAAGGGGTAAAGTAAACCTGAAGTGAAGCATCGGAATCTAAAACTGGACTCACAGGAGAGATTCAAATCACAGAAAGTTAGAGTGTCAGTCCTCTAGTGCTTAAGTAGGCATTGTGCCATTTGTATAAATTTCGGATGCAATTTCTGTGTTTCATCGTCAATAAGAAGGTCCAAGGGATACAGTAAACCTGAAGTGAAGCATCGGAATCTAAAACTGGACTCACAGGAGAGGTTCAAATCATAGAGAGTTAGAGTGTCAGTCCTCGTGTACTTATGTCGGCATTGTGCCTTTTGTATTAAATTTGGAAGCAATTTCTGTGTTTCATCGTCAATAAGAAGGTCTAAGGGATACAGTAAACCTGAAGTGAAGCATCGGATTCTAAAACTGGACTCACAGGAGAGTTTCAAATCATAGAGAGTTAGAATGTCAGTCCTCTTGTAGTTAAGTCGTCATTGTGCCTGTTGTATTAAATTCGGATGTAATTTATGTGTTTCACCGTCAATAAGATGGTCTTAGGATACAGTAAACCTGAAGTGAAGCATCGGAATCCAAAACTGGACTCACAGGAGAGGTTCAAATCATAGAGAGTTAGAGTGACGGTCCTCTTGTACTTAAGTCGACATTGTGCTTTTTGTATTTAATTCGGATGCAATTTCTGTGTTTCATCGTCAATAAGAAGGTCCAAGGGATACAGGAAACCTGAAATGAAGCATCGGAATATAAAACTGGACTCACAGTAGTATTTCAAATCATAGAGAGTTAGAGTGTCAGTCCTCGTGTACCTAAGTCGGAATTGTGACTTTTGTATTACATTTGCATGCAGTTTCCGTGTTTCATCTTCAATAAGAAGGTCCAAGGGATACAATAAACCTGAAGTGAAGCATCGGAATCTAAAACTGGACTCACAGGAGAGGTTCAAATCATAGAGAGTTAGAGTGTCAGTCCCCTTGTACTTAAGTCGGCATTGTGCCATTTGTATATAATTCGGATGCAATTTCTGTGTTTCATCGTCAATAAGAAGGTCCAAGGGATACAGTAAACCTGAAGTGAAGCATCGGAATCTAAAACTGGACTCACAGGAGAGGTTCAAATGATAGAGAGTTAGAGTGTCAGTCCTCGTGTACTTAAGTCGCCATTGTGGCTTTTGTATTACATTTGGATGCAGTTCCTGTGTTTCATCTTCAATAAGAAGGTGCAAGGGATACAGTAAACCTGAAGTGAAGTATCGGAATCTAAAACTGGACTCACAAGAGGGGTTCAAGTCATAGAAAGTTAGAGTGTCGGTCCTCTTGTACTT
Source organism: Schistocerca americana (assembly GCF_021461395.2). Lineage (NCBI taxonomy): Eukaryota > Metazoa > Arthropoda > Insecta > Orthoptera > Acrididae > Schistocerca > Schistocerca americana. Next base: position 545,556,985 of record NC_060124.1, on the reverse strand, counting down.
AAGTCGGCATTGTGCCTTCTGTATTAAATTTGGATGCAATTTCAGTGTTTCATCGTCAATAAGAAGGTCCAAGGGATACAGTAAACCTGAAGAGAAGCATTGGAATCTTAAACTGGACTCACAGGAGTGATTCAAATCATAGAAAGTTAGAGAGTCAAACCTCTTCTACTTAAGTCGGCATTGTGCCTTTTGTATTAAATTTGGAAGCAATTTCTGTGTTTCATCGTCAATAAGAAGGTCTAAGGGATACAGTAAACCTGAAGTGAAGCATCGCAATCTAAAACTGGACTCACAGGAGAGTCTCAAACCATAGAGAGTTAGAGTGTCAGTCCTCTTGTACTTAAGTCGGAATTGTGCCTGTTGTATTAAATTCAGATGCAATTTCTCTGTTTCATCGTCAATAAGAAGGTCTAAGTGATACAGTAAACCTAAAGTGAAGCATCGGAATCTAAAATTGGACTCACAGGAGAGTTTCAAATCATAGAGAGTTAGAGGGTCAGTCCTCTTGTACATAAGTCGGCATTGTGCCTGTTGTATTAAATTCGGATGCAATTTCTGTGTTTCATCGTCAATAAGAAGGTCTTAGGGATACAGTAAACCTGAAGTGAAGCATCGGAATCTAAAACTGGACTCACAGGAGAGGTTCAAATCATACAGAGTTAGAGTGTCAGTACTATTGTACTTAAGTCGGCATTGTGCCTTTTGTATTAAATTCGGTTGCAATTTCTGTGTTTCATCGTCAATAAGAATGTCCAAGGGATACAGGAAACCTGAAGTGAAGCATCGGAATCTAAAACTGGACTCACAGGAGACGTTCAAATCATAGAGAGTTAGAGTGTCAGTCCTCTTGTACTTAAGTCGGCATTGTGCCTTTTGTATTAAATTCGGATGCAATTTCAGTGTTTCATCGTCAATAAGAAGGTCCAAAGGATACAGTAAACCTGAAAAGAAGCATTGGAATCTGAAACTGGACTCACAGGAGTGATTCAAATCATTGAAAGTTAGAGAGTCAGACCTCTTCTACTTAAGTCGGCATTGTGCCTTTTGTATTAAATTTGGATGCAATTTCTGTGTTTCATCGTCAATAAGAAGGTCCAAGGGATACAGTAAACCTGAAGTGAAGCATCGGAATCTAAAACTGGACTCACAGGAGAGGTTCAATTCATAGAGAGTTAGAGTGTCAGTCCTCGTGTACTTAAGTCGGCATTGTGCCTTTTGTATTACATTTGGATGCAGTTTCTGTGTTTCATCTTCAATAAGAAGGTCCAAGGGATACAGTAAACCTGACGTTAAGCATCGGAATATAAAACTGGACTCACAAGAAAGGTTTAAGTCATAGAAAGTTAGAGTGTCAGTCCTCTTGTACTTAAGTCGGCAATGTGCCATTTGTACTAAATTTGGATGCAATTTCGGTGTTTCATCGTCAATAAGAAGGTCTAAGGGATACAGTAAACCTGAAGTTAAGCATCGGAATCTAAAACTGGACTCACAGGAGAGTTTCAAATCATAGAGAGTTAGAGTGTCAGTCCTCTTGTACTTAAGTCCGCATTGTGCCTGTTGTATTTAATTCGGATGCAATTTCTGTGTTTCATCGTCAATACGAAGGTCCAAGGGGTAAAGTAATCCAGAAGTGAAGCATCGGAATCTAAAACTGGACTCACAGGGGAGGTTCAAATCATAGAAATTAGAGTGTCAGTCCTCTTGTACTTAAGTCGGGATTGTGCCATTTGTATTAAATCCGGATGCAATTTCTGTGTTTCATCGACAATAAGAAGGTCCAAGTGATACAGTAAACCTGAATTGAAGCATCGGAATCTAAAACTGGACTCACTGGAGAGGTTCAAATCATCGCAAGTTAGAGTGTCAGTCCACTTGTGCTTAAATCGGCATTGTGCCTTTTGTATTAAATTTGGATGCAATTTCTGTGTTTCATCGTCAATAAGAAGGTCCAAGGGATACAGTAAACCTGAAGTGAAGCATCGGAATCTAAAACTGGACTCACAGGAGAGGTTCAAATCATAGAGAGTTAGAGTGTCAGTCCTCGTGTACTTAAGTCGGCATTGTGCCTTTTGTATTACATTTGGATGCAGTTTCTGTGTTTCATCTTCAATAAGAAGGTCCAAGGGATACAGTAAACCTGACGTTAAGCATCGGAATCTAAAACTGGACTCACAAGAAAGGTTTAAGTCATAGAAAGTTAGAGTGTCACTCCTCTTGTACGTAAGTCGGCAATGTGCCTTTTGTATTAAATTTGGATGCAATTTCGGTGTTTCATCGTCAATAAGAAGGTCTAAGGGATACAGTAAACCTGAAGTTAAGCATCGGAATCTAAAACTGGACTCACAGAAGAGTTTCAAATCATAGAGAGTTAGAGTGTCAGTCTTCTTGTACTTAAGTCCGCATTGTGCCTGTTGTATTTAATTCGGATGCAATTTCTGTGTTTCATCGTCAATACGAAGGTCCAAGGGGTAAAGTAAACCAGAAGTGAAGCATCGGAATCTAAAACTGGACTCACAGGGGAGGTTCAAATCATAGAAAGTTAGAGTGTCAGTCCTCTTGTACTTAAGTCGGGATTGTGCCATTTGTATTAAATCCGGATGCAATATCTGTGTTTCATCGACAATAAGAAGGTCCAAGTGATACAGTAAACCTGAATTGAAGCATCGGAATCTAAAACTGGACTCACAGGAGAGGTTCACATCATCGCAAGTTAGAGTGTCAGTCCACTTGTGCTTAAGTCGGCAGTGTGCTTTTTGTATTAAATATGGATGCAATATCTGTGTTTCATCGTGAATACGAAGGTCCAAGGGATACAGTAAACCTGAAGTGAAGCATCGGAATCGAAAACTGGACTAACAGGAGAGGTTCAAATCATAGAGAGTTAGAGTGTCAGTCCTCTTGTACTTAAGTCGGCATTGTGCCTTTTGTATTGAATTCGGATGTAATTTTTGTGTTTCATCATCAATAAGAAGGTCCAAGGGATACAGTAAACCTGAAGAGAAGCATTGGAATCTTAAACTGGACTCACATTAGTGGTTCAAATCATACAGAGTTAGAGTGTCAGTCCTCTTGTACTTAAGTCGGCATTGTGCCTATTGTATTAAATTCGGATGCAATTTCTGTGTTTCATCGTCAATAAGAATGTCCAAGCGATACAGGAAACCAGAAGTGTAGCATCGGAATCTAAAACTGGACTCACAGGAGACATTCAAATCATAGAGAGTTAGAGTGTCAGTCCTCTTTTACTTAAGTCGACATTGTGCCTTTTGTATTAAATTCGGATGCAATTTCAGTGTTTCATCGTCAATAAGAAGGTCCAAGGGATACAGTAAACCTGTAGAGAAGCATTGGAATCTTAAACTAGACTCACAGGAGAGGTTCAAATCATAGAGAGTTAGAGTGTCAGCGCTCTTGTACTTAAGTCTGCATTGTGCCTGTTGTATTAAATTCGGATTCAGTTTCTGTGTTTCATCGTCAATAAGAAGGTCCAAGGGGTAAAGTAAAAAGCTGAAGTGAAGCATCGGAATCTAAAACTGGACTCACAGGACAGGTTCAAATCATAGAAAGTTAGAGTGTCAGTCCTCTTGTACTTAAGTAGGCATTGTGCCAATTGTATAAAATTCGGATGCAATTTCTGTGTTTCATCGTCAATATGAAGGTCCAAGGGATACAGTAAACCTGAAGTGAAGCATCGGAATCTAAATCTGGACTCACAGGAGAGGTTCAAATCATAGAGAGTTAGAGTGTCAGTCCTCGTGTACTTATGTCGGCATTGTGCCTTTTGTATTAAATTTGGAAGCAATTTCTGTGTTTCATCGTCAATAAGAAGGTCTAAGGGATACAGTAAACCTGAAGTGAAGCATCGGATTCTAAAACTGGACTCACAGGAGAGTTTCAAATTATAGAGAGTTAGAATGTCAGTCCTCTTGTAGTTAAGTCGGCATTGTGCCTGTTGTATTAAATTCGGATGCAATTTCTGTGTTTCATCGTCAATAAGAAGGTCTTGGGATACAGTAAACCTGAAGTGAAGCATCGGAATCCAAAACTGGACTCACAGGAGAGGTTCAAATCATAGAGAGTTAGAGTGACAGTCCTCTTGTACTTAAGTCGGCATTGTGCCTTTTGTATTTAATTCGGATGCAATTTCTGTGTTTCATCGTCAATAAGAAGGTCCAAGGGATACAGGAAACCTGAAATGAAGCATCGGAATATAAAACTGGACTCACAGTAGTGGTTCAAATCATAGAGAGTTAGAGTGTCAGTCCTCGTGTACTTAAGTCGGAATTGTGACTTTTGTATTACATTTGCATGCAGTTTCTGTGTTTCATCTTCAATAAGAAGGTCCAAGGGATACAGTAAACCTGAAGTGAAGCATCGGAATCTAAAACTGGACTCACAAGAGAGATTCAAGTCATAGAAAGTTAGAGTGTCAGTCCTCTTGTACTTAAGTCGGCATTGTGCCTTTTGTTTTTAATTCGGATGCAATTTCTGTGTTTCATCGTCAATAAGAAGGTCCAAGGGATACAGTAAACCTGAAGTGAAGCATCGGAATCTAACACTGGACTCACAGGAGAGGTTTAAATCATAGAGAGTTAGAGTGTCAGCCCTCTTGTACTTAAGTCCGCATTGTGCCTGTTGTATTAAATTCGGATGCAGTTTCTGTGTTTCATCGTCAATAAGAAGGTCCAAGGGTTAAAGTAAACCTGAAGTGAAGCATCGGAATCTAAAACTGGACTCACAGGAGAGGATCAAATCATAGAAATATAGAGTGTCAGTCCTCTTGTACTTAAGTCGGCATTGTGCCTTTTGTATTGAATTCGGATGTAATTTCTGTGTTTCATCATAATTATGAAGGTCCAAGATATACAGTAAACCTGATGTGAAGTATCGGAATCTAAAACTGGACTCACAGGAGAGGTTCAAATCGAAGAGTGTTAGAGTGTCAGTCCTCTTGTACTTAAGTCGGCATTGTGCCTTTTGTATTAAATTCGGATGCAATTTCTATGTTTCATCGTCAGTAAGAAGGTCCAAGGGATGCAGTAAACCTGAGGTGAAGCATCGGAATCTAAAACTGGACTCACAGGAGAGGTTCAAATCATAGAGAGTTAGAGTGTCAGTCCCCTTGTACTTAAGTCGGCATTTTGCCATTTGTATATAATTCGGATGCAATTTCTGTGTTTCATCGTCAATAACAAGGTCCAAGGTATACAGTAAACCTGAAGTGAAGCATCGGAATCTAAAACTGGACTCACATTAGTGGTTCAAATAATAGAGAGTTAGAGTGTCAGTCCTCTTGTACTTAAGTCAGCATTGTGCCTTTTGGATTAAATTCGGATGCAATTTCTGTGTTTCATCGTCAATAAGAATGTCCAAGGGATACAGGAAACCTGAAGTGAAGCATCGGAATCTAAAACTGGACTCACAGGAGACGTTCAAATCATAGAGAGTTAGAGTGTCAGTCCTCTTGTACTGAAGTCGGAATTGTGCCTGTTGTATTAAATTCAGATGCAATTTCTGTGTTTCATCGTCAATAAGAAGGTCTAAGTGATACAGTAAACCTAATGTGAAGCATCGGAATCTAAAATTGGACTCACAGGAGAGTTTCAAATCATAGAGAGTTAGAGGGTCAGTCCTCTTGTACATAAGTCGGCATTGTGCCTGTTGTATTAACCCTGCTGTTCTGTTCGGGTCTATATGACCCGAAACGAATATGAACGTTATTTTACATTATGTAAATACCAATATATATTTATGAAACTTTGTGACTTTGTCTGAAAATGGATGAGCAGCATGTGTTTTAAAAGGTTTTAAAAAAGTTTAAGAAGTTTGGGCTTCAACTGTAATAGTTGCATATGTAATGTTCGGGTCATAATGACCCGACACAAATATGTTTAGTGTAACTCGTATTTATTTCTAAAATCTGGAAATGGCGAAAATTATTTTTGTTGTGTTGTGTGGGAATAGTGACTGCATCATTCCAACTTACTCTCAACAATCACCTAAAGCTCCATGCGTTCACAACAATGGGCTTGTTTGTTGCTTTCCCCAGGAAATAATAATTGGCAGTTCTCAATAATTGGAATGCTTTGTTTCTGCCCAGTTTGACTTGTGACACCATGGCGATGAGACCATTGAATGATCGTGAGTTGGAAGAAATAGTAAATGCCTCACCAGATGAAGGATCACTTTCTGAGTTTGAAGATCACATCAGCAATGCATCTGAAAGCGAGTGTTCCGATGACAGTTACGACAGTCCACAGCCCATACAAAATAGTGTAGAGACTTTTCTTTCTAAAAATGGGAATATAGAATGGCAGTTGCATCCACCAGCACAACATGGTCGCCTACCAGCTTCGAACATCATCAAGAGTACCCCAGGAGTTACCAGGTATGCAGTCAGCAGAATATCTGATGTAAAATGTTCATTTGAAGCAGTATTTCACACAGCGCTTCAAAATGAAATAATAGAGATGACAAATATTGAAGGGCAGCGAGTTTATGGTGAACAGTGGACAGATATTGATGGTTCTGTTTTCCATGCATACTTAGGACTCTTACTCCTAGCGGGTGTATATCGATCTCATGGGGAGTCTACAAAAAGTTTGTGGGATAAAGATACTGGGCGAAACATATTTCGAGCAACCATGTCTCATGAAACATTCTGTAAGATATCACGTGTCCTGCGATTTGACAAGAAATCTACTAGAGAGGAAAGACGACGTACTGACAAACTTGCCGCAATTCGTAGTATTTGGGAGAAGTGGGTAGAGGTCCTTCCTAAACTGTATAATCCAGGAGAAAATGTTACTGTTGACGAGCAGTTAGTAGCATTTAGAGGTCGCTGTCCATTCAAGCAGTATATCCCAAGTAAACCGGCAAAATATGGGATCAAAATATGGACCATGTGTGACAGCAAAACTTCATACGTACTGAAAGCCCAAATTTATACAGGAAAGGTGAGTGGAGCGGCACCAGAAAGAAATCAGGGAATGAGGGTGGTATCTGATCTCACTTCTGAGTTACGTGGTCAGAATATCACGTGTGACAACTTTTTTACGTCGTACAATTTGGGGCAGCTGCTTCTGAAAAGGAAATTGACTATGTTGGGAACTATACGGAAAAATAAGCCGGAGCTTCCACACAAAATGACCAACAAGGAGGTACACAGCTCTTCATTTTACTTCACAAATGACACTACTGTGGTTAATTATATTCCTAAGAGACACAAGAATGTTGTACTTATGAGCACTCTCCACCATGATGCGGAAATCAGTGACAGGGCTGATAAGAAGCCAAAAATGATTTTGGACTATAATTCAACCAAAGGTGCTGTAGACACGCTTGATCAGTTATTAGGTACATATACATGCAAACGAAAAAGTAATAGGTGGCCAATGATAGTTTTCTACAATATTCTTGATGTTTCTGCTTATAATGCATACGTTTTGTGGATTTCGGTTGACCCTAATTGGAATGCAAGCAAATTGACTAGAAGGAGAATATTCTTGGAGGAACTTGGAAAGTCACTGATAAAAGAACATATTGCATCAAGAACGCATTTCCCAAGAACAGAAGATTCTTTGAGAATGGTCACAAGCATCCAAAACCCGAATGATGTGGGTGGTGTGTCAGAATCGGTAACAACAAGAAAATCTACAAAACGTGCACGCTGTAAGTTCTGTCCATCAAGTAATGACAATAAAACAAACATGGTGTGTGGAAAATGTAGTAAACATATTTGCAAGAAACATGTAACCTACTTGTGTCCACAGTGCAAGCAGTAAGAAAAGAACTGTAGTATTTTATAAGATGATTGTATTGAAAATTCTGTTGTTTCAAATTTATGTGAATACTTGTGCCTAAACTACAATCAGTAAGAAGAGAGGATTCTAAAGTTGTAGTGCTTTCTATGTTGGAATGTAATAAAAAAACTGTAGTGTGTTCTGTACTGTAGTGTGCTCTAAGATGAATATCTGTAATGACAACTGTCTGTTGTTAGAAAATGTCAATACTTACGTCTAAACTGTCAACAATAAGAATAGAAGTATGGAAAAACTGTAGTGCTTTCTAAGTTGAATGCCTGTAATGGAAACTGTCTGTTGTTTCAAATTTATGTGCATATTTAAATGAAAAATATCCCTCAATAAAGTTGTATGCATTGTTATTATTATTATTATTACCATTATTATTATTATTATTATTATTATTATTATTACTAACAAGGTACTGGAATAGAACAACAATGTCGATAGCTAAAACTGTACCAAAATTTATGTTTCTAAAGCATTTTGATATGTCGGGTCATATTGACCCGAACAGTATATATGTCAAGTAAAAGTGAACAGAACAGCAGGGTTAAATTCGGATGCAATTTCTGTGTTACATCGTCAATAAGAAGGTCTAAGGGATACAGTAAACCTGAAGTGAAGCATCGGAATCTAAAACTGGACTCACAGGAGAGGTTCAAATCATACAGAGTTAGAGTGTCAGTACTCTTGTACTTAAGACGGCATTGTGCCTTTTGTATTAAATTCGGATGCAATTTCTGTGTTTCATCGTCAATAAGAATGTCCAAGGGATACAGGAAACCTGAAGTGAAGCATCGGAATCTAAAACTGGACTCACAGGAGACGTTCAAATCATAGAGAGTTAGAGTGTCAGTCCTCTTGTACTTAAGTCGGCATTGTGCCTTTTGTATTAAATTCGGATGCAATTTCAGTGTTTCATCGTCAATAAGAAGGTCCAAGGGATACAGTAAACCTTAAAAGAAGCATTGGAATCTTAAACTGGACTCACAGGAGTGATTCAAATCATTGAAAGTTAGAGAGTCAGACCTCTTCTACTTAAGTCTGCATTGTGCCTTTTGTATTAAATTTGGATGCAATTTCTGTGTTTCATCTTCAATAAGAAGGTCCAAGGGATACAGTAAACCTGACGTTAAGCATCGGAATCTAAAACTGGACTCACAAGAAAGGTTTAAGTCATAGAAAGTTAGAGTGTCAGTCCTCTTGTACTTAAGTCGGCAATGTGCCTTTTGTATTAAATTTGGATGCAATTTCGGTGTTTCATCGTCAATAAGAAGGTCTAAGGGATACAGTAAACCTGAAGTTAAGCATCGGAATCTAAAACTGGACTCACAGGAGAGTTTCAAATCATAGAGAGTTAGAGTGTCAGTCCTCTTGTACTTAAGTCCGCATTGTGCCTGTTGTATTTAATTCGGATGCAATTTCTGTGTTTCATCGTCAATACGAAGGTCCAAGGGGTAAAGTAAACCAGAAGTGAAGCATCGGAATCTAAAACTGGACTCACAGGGGAGGTTCAAATCATAGAAAGTTAGAGTGTCAGTCCTCTTGTACTTAAGTCGGGATTGTGCCATTTGTATTAACTCCGGATGCAATTTCTGTGTTTCATCGACAATAAGAAGGTCCAAGTGATACAGTAAACCTGAATTGAAGCATCGGAATCTAAAACTGGACTCACTGGAGAGGTTCAAATCATCGCAAGTTAGAGTGTCAGTCCACTTGTGCTTAAGTCGGCGTTGTGCCTTTTGTATTAAATTTGGATGCAATTTCTGTGTTTCATCGTCAATAAGAAGGTCCAAGGGATACAGTAAACCTGAAGTGAAGCATCGGAATCTAAAACTGGACTAACAGGAGAGGTTCAAATCATAGAGAGTTAGAGTGTCAGTCCTCGTGTACTTAAGTCGGCATTGTGCCTTTTGTATTACATTTGGATGCAGTTTCTGTGTTTCATCTTCAATAAGAAGGTCCAAGGGATACAGTAAACCTGACGTTAAGCATCGGAATCTAAAACTGGACTCACAAGAAAGGTTTAAGTCATAGAAAGTTAGAGTGTCAGTCCTCTTGTACTTAAGTCGGCAATGTGCCTTTTGTATTAAATTTGGATGCAATTTCGGTGTTTCATCGTCAACAAGAAGGTCTAAGGTATACAGTAAACCTGAAGTTAAGCATCGGAATCTAAAACTGGACTCACAGGAGAGTTTCAAATCATAGAGACTTAGAGTGTCAGTCCTCTTGTACTTAAGTCCGCATTGTGCCTGTTGTATTTAATTCGGATGCAATTTCTGTGTTTCATCGTCAATACGAATGTCCAAGGGGTAAAGTAAACCAGAAGTGAAGCATCGGAATCTAAAACTGGACTCACAGGCGAGGTTCAAATCATAGAAAGTTAGAGTGTCAGTCCTCTTGTACTTAAGTCGGGATTGTGCCATTTGTATTAAATCCGGATGCAATTTCTGTGTTTCATCGACAATAAGAAGGTCCAAGTGATACAGTAAACCTGAATTGAAGCATCGGAATCTAAAACTGGACTCACAGGAGAGGTTCACATCATCGCAAGTTAGAGTGTCAGTCCACTTGTGCTTAAGTCGGCAGTGTGCTTTTTGTATTAAATATGGATGCAATATCTGTGTTTCATCGTGAATACGAAGGTCCAAGGGATACAGTAAACCTGAAGTGAAGCATCGGAATCGAAAACTGGACTAACAGGAGAGGTTCAAATCATAGAGAGTTAGAGTGTCAGTCCTCTTGTACTTAAGTCGGCATTGTGCCTTTTGTATTGAATTCGGATGTAATTTCTGTGTTTCATCATCAATAAGAAGGTCCAAGGGATACAGTAAACCTGAAGAGAAGCATTGGAATCTTAAACTGGACTCACATTAGTGGTTCAAATCATGGAGAGTTAGAGTGTCAGTCCTCTTGTACTTAAGTCGGCATTGTGCCTATTGTATTAAATTCGGATGCAATTTCTGTGTTTCATCGTCAATAAGAATGTCCAAGCGATACAGGAAACTAGAAGTGTAGCATCGGAATCTAAAACTGGACTCACAGGAGACATTCAAATCACAGAGAGTTAGAGTGTCAGTCCTCTTTTACTTAAGTCGACATTGTGCCTTTTGTATTAAATTCGGATGCAATTTCATGTGTTTCATCGTCAATAAGAAGGTCCAAGGGATACAGTAAACCTGAAGAGAAGCATTGGAATCTTAAACTAGACTCACAGGAGTGATTCAAATAATAGAAATTTAGAGAGTCAGACCTCTTCTACTTAAGTCGGCATTGTGCCTTCTGTATTTAATTCGGATGCAATTTCTGTGTTTCATCGTCAATAAGAATGTCCAAGGGATACAGTAAACCTGAAGTGAAGCATCGGAATCTAAAACTGGACTCACAGGAGAGGTTCAAATCATAGAGAGTTAGAGTGTCAGCCCTCTTGTACTTAAGTCCGCATTGTGCCTGTTGTATTAAATTCGGATGCAGTTTCTGTGTTTCATCGTCAATAAGAAGGTCCAAGGGGTAAAGTAAAGCTGAAGTGAAGCATCGGAATCTAAAACTGGACTCACAGGACAGGTTCAAAACATAGAAAGTTAGAGTGTCAGTCCTCTTGTACTTAAGTCGGGATTGTGCCATTTGTATTAACTCCGGATGCAATTTCTGTGTTTCATCGACAATAAGAAGGTCCAAGTGATACAGTAAACCTGAATTGAAGCATCGGAATCTAAAACTGGACTCACTGGAGAGGTTCAAATCATCGCAAGTTAGAGTGTCAGTCCACTTGTGCTTAAGTCGGCGTTGTGCCTTTTGTATTAAATTTGGATGCAATTTCTGTGTTTCATCGTCAATAAGAAGGTCCAAGGGATACAGTAAACCTGAAGTGAAGCATCGGAATCTAAAACTGGACTAACAGGAGAGGTTCAAATCATAGAGAGTTAGAGGGTCAGTCCTCGTGTACTTAAGTCGGCATTGTGCCTTTTGTATTACATTTGGATGCAGTTTCTGTGTTTCATCTTCAATAAGAAGGTCCAAGGGATACAGTAAACCTGACGTTAAGCATCGGAATCTAAAACTGGACTCACAAGAAAGGTTTAAGTCATAGAAAGTTAGAGTGTCAGTCCTCTTGTACTTAAGTCGGCAATGTGCCTTTTGTATTAAATTTGGATGCAATTTCGGTGTTTCATCGTCAATAAGAAGGTCTAAGGGATACAGTAAACCTGAAGTTAAGCATCGGAATCTAAAACTGGACTCACAGGAGAGTTTCAAATCATGGAGAGTTAGAGTGTCAGTCCTCTTGTACTTAAGTCCGCATTGTGCCTGTTGTATTTAATTCGGATGCAATTTCTGTGTTTCATCGTCAATACGAATGTCCAAGGGGTAAAGTAAACCAGAAGTGAAGCATCGGAATCTAAAACTGGACTCACAGGCGAGGTTCAAATCATAGAAAGTTAGAGTGTCAGTCCTCTTGTACTTAAGTCGGGATTGTGCCATTTGTATTAAATCCGGATGCAATTTCTGTGTTTCATCGACAATAAGAAGGTCCAAGTGATACAGTAAACCTGAATTGAAGCATCGGAATCTAAAACTGGACTCACAGGAGAGGTTCACATCATCGCAAGTTAGAGTGTCAGTCCACTTGTGCTTAAGTCGGCAGTGTGCTTTTTGTATTAAATATGGATGCAATATCTGTGTTTCATCGTGAATACGAAGGTCCAAGGGATACAGTAAACCTGAAGAGAAGCATTGGAATCTTAAACTGGACTCACATTAGTGGTTCAAATCATAGAGAGTTAGAGTGTCAGTCCTCTTGTACTTAAGTCGGCATTGTGCCTATTGTATTAAATTCGGATGCAATTTCTGTGTTTCATCGTCAATAAGAATGTTCAAGCGATACAGGAAACTAGAAGTGTAGCATCGGAATCTAAAACTGGACTCACAGGAGACATTCAAATCATAGAGAGTTAGAGTGTCAGTCCTCTTTTACTTAAGTCGACATTGTGCCTTTTGTATTAAATTCGGATGCAATTTCATGTGTTTCATCGTCAATAAGAAGGTCCAAGGGATACAGTAAACCTGAAGAGAAGCATTGCAATCTTAAACTAGACTCACAGGAGTGATTCAAATAATAGAAATTTAGAGAGTCAGACCTCTTCTACTTAAGTCGGCATTGTGCCTTCTGTATTTAATTCGGATGCAATTTCTGTGTTTCATCGTCAATAAGAATGTCCAAGGGATACAGTAAACCTGAAGTGAAGCATCGGAATCTAAAACTGGACTCACAGGAGAGGATCAAATCATAGAGAGTTAGAGTGTCAGCCCTCTTGTACTTAAGTCCGCATTGTGCCTGTTGTATTAAATTCGGATGCAGTTTCTGTGTTTCATCGTCAATAAGAAGGTCCAAGGGGTAAAGTAAAGCTGAAGTGAAGCATCGGAATCTAAAACTGGACTCACAGGACAGGTTCAAATCATAGAAAGTTAGAGTGTCAATCCTCTTGTACTTAAGTAGGCATTGTGCCAATTGTATAAAATTCGGATGCAATTTCTGTGTTTCATCGTCAACAAGAAGATCCAAGGGATACAGTAAACCTGAAGTGAAGCATCGGAATCTAAAACTGGACTCACAGGAGAGGTTCAAATCATAGAGAGTTAGAGTGTCAGTCCTCGTGTACTTATGTCGGCATTGTGCCTTTTGTATTAAATTTGGAAGCAATTTCTGTGTTTCATCGTCAATAAGAAGGTCTAAGGGATACAGTAAACCTGAAGTGAAGCATCGGATTCTAAAACTGGACTCACAGGAGAGTTTCAAATCATAGAGAGTTAGAATGTCAGTCCTCTTGTAGTTAAGTCGGCATTGTGCCTGTTGTATTAAATTCGGATGCAATTTCTGTATTTCATCGTCAATAAGAAGGTCTTAGGATACAGTAAACCTGAAGTGAAGCATCGGAATCCAAAACTGGACTCACAGGAGAGGTTCAAATCATAGAGAGTTAGAGTGACAGTCCTCTTGTACTTAAGTCGGCATTGTGCCTTTTGTATTTAATTCGGATGCAATTTCTGTGTTTCATCGTCAATAAGAAGGTCCAAGGGATACAGGAAACCTGAAATGAAGCATCGGAATATAAAACTGGACTCACAGTAGTGGTTCAAATCATAGAGAGTTAGTGTGTCTGTCCTCGTGTACTTAAGTCGGAATTGTGACTTTTGTATTACATTTGCATGCAGTTTCTGTGTTTCATCTTCAATAAGAAGGTCCAAGGGATACAGTAAACCTGAAGTGAAGCATCGGAATCTAAAACTGGACTCACAAGAGAGATTCAAGTCATAGAAAGTTAGAGTGTCAGTCCTCTTGTACTTAAGTCGGCATTGTGCCTTTTGTTTTTAATTTGGATGCAATTTCTGTGTTTCATCGTCAATAAGAAGGTCCAAGGGATACAGTAAACCTGAAGTGAAGCATCGGAATCTAACACTGGACTCACAGGAGAGGTTCAAATCATAGAGAGTTAGAGTGTCAGCCCTCTTGTACTTAAGTCCGCATTGTGCCTGTTGTATTAAATTCGGATGCAGTATCTGTGTTTCATCGTCAATAAGAAGGTCCAAGGGTTAAAGTAAACCTGAAGTGAAGCATCGGAATCTAAAACTGGACTCACAGGAGAGGTTCAAATCATAGAAATTTAGAGTGTCAGTCCTCTTGTACTTAAGTCGGCATTGTGCCTTTTGTATTGAATTCGGATGTAATTTCTGTGTTTCATCATAATTATGAAGGTCCAAGATATACAGTAAACCTGATGTGAAGTATCGGAATCTAAAACTGGACTCACAGGAGAGTTTCAAATCGAAGAGTGTTAGAGTGTCAGTCCTCTTGTACTTAAGTCGGCATTCTGCCTTTTGTATTAAATTCGGATGCAATGTCTATGTTTCATCGTCAGTAAGAAGGTCCAAGGGATACAGTAAACCTGAAGTGAAGCATCGGAATCTAAAACTGGACTCACAGGAGAGGTTCAAATCATAGAGAGTTAGAGTGTCAGTCCCCTTGTACTTAAGTCGGCATTGTGCCATTTGTATATAATTCGGATGCAATTTCTGTGTTTCATCGTCAATAAGAAGGTCCAAGGTATACAGTAAACCTGAAGTGAAGCATCGGAATCTAAAACTGGACTCACATTAGTGGTTCAAATAATAGAGAGTTAGAGTGTCAGTCCTCTTGTACTTAAGTCAGCATTGTGCCTTTTGGATTAAATTCGGATGCAATTTCTGTGTTTCATCGTCAATAAGAATGTCCAAGGGATACAGGAAACCTGAAGTGAAGCATCAGAATCTAAAACTGGACTCACAGGAGACGTTCAAATCATAGAGAGTTAGAGTGTCAGTCCTCTTGTACTTAAGTCGGCATTGTGCCTTTTGTATTAAATTTGGATGCAATTTCTGTGTTTCATCGTCAATAAGAAGGTCTAAGGGATACAGTAAACCTGAAGTGAAGCATTGGAATCTAAAACTGGACTCACAGGAGAGGTTCAAATCATAGAGAGTTACGGTGTCAGTCCCCTTGTACTTAAGTCGTTATTGTGCCTTTTGTTTGAATTACGATGTAATTTCTGTGTTTCATCATCAATGAGTAGGTCCATGGGATACAGTAAATCTGATGTGAAGCATCGGAATCTAAAACTAGACTCACAGGAGAGGTTCAAATCATAGAAAGTTAGAGTGTCAGTCCTCTTGTACTTAGGTCGGCATTGTGCCTTTTGTATAAAATTCGGATGCAATTTCTGTGTTTCATCGTCAATAAGAAGGTCCAAGGGATACAGTAAACCTGAAGTGAAGCATCGGAATCTAAAACTGGACTCACAGGAGAGGTTCAAATCATAGAGAGTTAGAGTGTCAGTCCTCGTGTACTTAAGTCGCCATTGTGGCTTTTGTATTACATTTGGATGCAGTTCCTTTGGTTCATCTTCAATAAGAAGGTGCAAGGGATACAGTAAACCTGAAGTGAAGTATCGGAATCTAAAACTGGACTCACAAGATTGGTTCAAGTCATAGAAAGATAGAGTGTCATTCCTCTTGTACTTAAGTCGGCATTGTGCCTGTTGTATTAAATTCGGATGCAATTTCTGTGTTTCATCGTCAATAAGAAGGTCTTAGGATACAGTAAACCTGAAGTAAAGCATCGGAATCTAAAACTGGACTCACATTAGTGGTTCAAATCATAGGGAGTTAGAGTGTCAGTCCTCTTGTACTTAAGTCGGCATTGTGCCTTTTGTATTAAATTCGGATGCAATTTCTGTGTTTCATCGTCAATAAGAATGTCCAAGGGATACAGGAAACCTGAAGTAAAGCATCGGAATCTAAAACTGGACTCACAGGAGACGTTCAAATCATAGAGAGTTAGAGTGTCAGTCTTCTTGTACTTAAGTCGGCATTGTGCCTTTTGTATTAAATTCGGATGCAATTTCAGTGTTTCATCGACAATAAGAAGGTCCAAGGGATATAGTAAACCTGATGAGAAGCATTGGAATCTTAAACTTGACTCACAGGAGTGATTCAAATCATAGAAAGTTAGAGAAAGAGACCTCTTCTACTTAAGTCGGCATTGCGCCTTTTGTATTCAATTTGGATGCAATTTCTGTGTTTCATCGTCAATATGAACGCCCAAGGGATACAGTAAACCAGAAGTGAAGCACCGGAATCTAAAACTGGACTCACAGGAGAGGTTCAAATCATAGAGAGTTAGAGTGTCAGTCCTCGTGTACTTAAGTCGGCATTGTGCCTTTTGTATTACATTTGGATGGAGTTTCTGTGTTTCATCTTCAATAAGAAGGTCCAAGGGATACAGTAAACCTGAAGTGAAACATCGGAATCTATAACTGGACTCACAAGAGAGGTTTAAGTCATAGAAAGTTAGAGTGTCAGTCCTCTTGTACTTAAGTCGGCATTGTGCCTTTTGTATTAAATTTGGATGCAATTTCTGTGTTTCATCGTCAATAAGAAGGCCTAAGGGATACAGTAAACCTAAAGTGAAGCATCGGAATCTAAAATTGGACTCACAGGAGAGTTTCAAATCATAGAGAGTTAGAGGGTCAGTCCTCTTGTACATAAGTCGGCATTGTGCCTGTTGTATTAAATTTGGAAGCAATTTCTGTGTTTCATCGTCAATCTAAAACTGGACTCACAGGAGAGGTTCAAATCATAGAGAATTAGAGTGTCAGTACTCTTGTACTTAAGTCGGCATTGTGCCTTTTGTATTAAATTCGGATGCAATTTCTGTGTTTCATCGTCAATAAGAATGTCCAAGGGATACAGGAAACCTGAAGTGAAGCATCGGAATCTAAAACTGGACTCACAGGAGATGTTCAAATCATAGAGAGTTAGAGTGTCATTCCTCTTGTACTTAAGTCGGCATTGTGCCTTTTGTATTAAATTCGGATGCAATTTCTGTGTTTCATCGTCAATAAGAATGTCCAAGGGATACAGGAAACCTGAAGTGAAGCATCGGAAACTAAAACTGGACTCACAGGAGAGGTTCAAATCATAGAGAGTTAGAGTGTCAGTCCTCTTGTACTTAAGTCGGCATTGTGCATTTTGTATTAAATTCGGATGTAATTTCTGTGTTTCATCATCAATAAGAAGGTCCAAGGGATACAGTAAACCTGAAGAGAAGCATTGGAATCTTAAACTGGACTCACATTAGTGGTTCAAATCATAGAGAGTTAGAGTGTCAGTCCTCTTGTACTTAAGTCGGTATTGTGCCTTTTGTATTAAATTCGGATGCAATTTCAGTGTTTCATCGTCAATCTGAAGGTCCAAGGGATACAGTAAACCTGAAGAGAAGCATTGGAATCTTAAACTGGACTCACAGGAGTGATTCATATAATAGAAAGATAGAGAGTCAGACCTCTTGTACTTAAGTCGGCATTGTGCCTTCTGTATTTAATTCGGATGCAATTTCTGTGTTTCATCGTCAATAAGCATGTCCAAGGGATACAGTAAACCTGAAGTGAAGCATCGGAATCTAAAACTGGACTCACAGGAGAGGTTCAAATCATAGAGAGTTAGAGTGTCAGTCCTCTTGTACTTAAGTAGGCATTGTGCCATTTGTATAAAATTCGGATGCAATTTCTGTGTTTCATCGTCAATAAGAAGGTCCAAGGGATACAGTAAACCTGAAGTGAAGCATCGGAATCTAAAACTGGACTCACAGGAGAGGTTCAAATCATAGAGAGTTAGAGTGTCAGTCCTCGTGTACTTATGTCGGCATTGTGCCTTTTGTATTAAATTTGGAAGCAATTTCTGTGTTTCATCGTCAATAAGAAGGTCTAAGGGATACAGTGAACCTGAAGTGAAGCATCGGATTCTAAAACTGGACTCACAGGAGAGTTTCAAATCATAGAGAGTTAGAATGTCAGTCCTCTTGTAGTTAAGTCGGAATTGTGCCTGTTGTATTAAATTCGGATGCAATTTCTGTGTTTCATCGTCAATAAGAAGGTCTTAGGATACAGTAAACCTGAAGTGAAGCATCGGAATCTAAAACTGGACTCACAGGAGAGGTTCAATCATAGAGAGTTAGAGTGACAGTCCTCTTGTACTTAAGTCGGCATTGTGCCTTTTGTATTAAATTCGGATGCAATTTCTGTGTTTCATCGTCAATAAGAAGGTCCAAGGGATACAGGAAACGTGAAATGAAGCATCGGAATATAAAACTGGACTCACAGTAGTGGTTCAAATCACAGAGAGTTAGAGTGTCAGTCCTCTTGTACTTAAGTCGGCGTTGTGCCTTTTGTATTAAATTCGGATGCAATTTCAGTGTTCATCGTCAATAAGAATGTCCAAGGGATACAGGAAACCTGAAGTGAAGCATCGGAATCTAAAACTGGACTCACAGGAGACGTTCAAATCATAGAGAGTTAGAGTGTCAGTCCTCTTGTACTTAAGTCGGCATTGTGCCTTTTGTATTAAATTCGATGCAATTTCAGTGTTTCATCGTCAATAAGAGGGTCCAAGGGATACCGTAAACCTGAAGAGAAGCATTGGAATCTTAAACTGGACTCACAGTAGTGATTCAAATCATAGAAAGTTAGAGAGTCAGACCTCTTCCACTTAAGTCGGCATTGTGCCTTTTGTATTAAATTTGGATGCAATTTCTATGTTTCAGCGTCAATAAGAAGGTCCAAGGGATACAGTAAACCTGAAGTGAAGCATCGGAATCTAAAACTGGACTCACAGGAGAGGTTCAAATCATAGAGAGTTAGAGTGTCAGTCCTCGTGTACTTAAGTCGGCATTGTGCCTTTTGTATTACATTTGGATGCAGTTTCTGTGTTGCATCTTCAATAAGAAGGTCCAAGGGATACAGTAAACTTGAAGTGAAGCATCGGAATCTAAAACTGGACTCACAAGAGAGGTTTAAGTCATAGAAAGTTAGAGTGTCAGTCCTCTTGTACTTAAGTCGGCATGGTGCCTTTTGTATTAAATTTGGAAGCAATTTCTGTGTTTCATCGTCAATAAGAAGGTCTAAGGGATACAGTAAACCTGAAGTGAAGCATCGGAATCTAAAACTGGACTCACAGGAGAGTTTCAAATCATAGAGAGTTAGAGTGTCAGTCCTCTTGTACATAAGTCGGCATTGTGCCTGTTGTATTAAATTCATTTGCAATTTCTGTATTTCATCGTCAATAAGAAGGTCCAAGTGATACAGTAAACCTGAATTGAAGCATCGGAATCTAAAACTGGACTCACAGGAGAGGTTCAAATCATCGCAAGTAAGAGTGTTAGTCCACTTGTGCTTAAGTCGGCATTGTGCTTTTTGTATTAAATATGGATGCAATATCTGTGTTTCATCGTGAATACGAAGGTCCAAGGGATACAGTAAACCTGAAGTGAAGCATCGGAATCTAAAACTGGACTCACAGGAGAGGTTCAAATCATAGAGAGTTAGAGTGTCAGTCCTCGTGTACTTATGTCGGCATTGTGCCTTTTGTATTAAATTTGGAAGCAATTTCTGTGTTTCATCGTCAACAAGAAGGTCTAAGGGATACAGTAAACCTGAAGTGAAGCATCGGATTCTAAAACTGGACTCACAGGAGAGTTTCAAATCATAGAGAGTTAGAATGTCAGTCCTCTTGTAGTTAAGTCGGAATTGTGCCTGTTGTAATAAATTCGGATGCAATTTCTGTGTTTCATCGTCAATAAGAAGGTCTTAGGATACAGTAAACCTGAAGTGAAGCATCGGAATCTAAAACTGGACTCACAGGAGAGGTTCAAATCATAGAGAGTTAGAGTGACAGTCCTCTTGTACTTAAGTCGGCATTGTGCCTTTTGTATTTAATTCGGATGCAATTTCTGTGTTTCATCGTCAATAAGAAGGTAAGGGATACAGGAAACGTGAAATGAAGCATCGGAATATAAAACTGGACTCACAGTAGTGGTTCAAATCATAGAAAGTTAGAGTGTCAGTCCTCTTGTACTTAAGTCGGCATTGTGCCTTTTGTATTAAATTCGTATGCAATTTCAGTGTTTCATCGTCAATAAGAATGTCCAAGGGATACAGGAAACCTGAAGTGAAGCATCGGAATCTAAAACTGGACTCACAGGAGACGTTCAAATCATAGAGAGTTAGAGTGTCAGTCCTCTTGTACTTAAGTCGGCATTGTGCCTTTTGTATTAAATTCGATGCAATTTCAGTGTTTCATCGTCAATAAGAAGGTCCAAGGGATACCGTAAACCTGAAGAGAAGCATTGGAATCTTAAACTGGACTCACAGTAGTGATTCAAATCATAGAAAGTTAGAGAGTCAGACCTCTTCCACTTAAGTCGGCATTGTGCCTTTTGTATTAAATTTGGATGCAATTTCTATGTTTCAGCGTCAATAAGAAGGTCCAAGGGATACAGTAAACCTGAAGTGAAGCATCGGAATCTAAAACTGGACTCACAGGAGAGGTTCAAATCATAGAGAGTTAGAGTGTCAGTCCTCGTGTACTTAAGTCGGCATTGTGCCTTTTGTATTACATTTGGATGCAGTTTCTGTGTTGCATCTTCAATAAGAAGGTCCAAGGGATACAGTAAACTTGAAGTGAAGCATCGGAATCTAAAACTGGACTCACAAGAGAGGTTTAAGTCATAGAAAGTTAGAGTGTCAGTCCTCTTGTACTTAAGTCGGCATTGTGCCTTTTGTATTAAATTTGGAAGCAATTTCTGTGTTTCATCGTCAATAAGAAGGTCTAAGGGATACAGTAAACCTGAAGTGAAGCATCGGAATCTAAAACTGGACTCACAGGAGAGTTTCAAATCATAGAGAGTTAGAGTGTCAGTCCTCTTGTACATAAGTCGGCATTGTGCCTGTTGTATTAAATTCATTTGCAATTTCTGTGTTTCATCGTCAATAAGAAGGTCCAAGTGATACAGTAAACCTGAATTGAAGCATCGGAATCTAAAACTGGACTCACAGGAGAGGTTCAAATCATCGCAAGTAAGAGTGTTAGTCCACTTGTGCTTAAGTCGGCATTGTGCTTTTTGTATTAAATATGGATGCAATATCTGTGTTTCATCGTGAATACGAAGGTCCAAGGGATACAGTAAACCTGAAGTGAAGCATCGGAATCTAAAACTGGACTCACAGGAGAGGTTCAATTCATAGAGAGTTAGAGTGTCAGTCCCCTTGTACATAAGTCGGCATTGTGCCTTTTGTATTAAATTCGGATGCAATTTCTGTGTTTCACCGTCAATAAGAAGGTCCAAGGGATGCAGTAAACCTGAAGTGAAATTCGGAATATAAACCTGGACTCACTGG
This sequence comes from Schistocerca americana, assembly GCF_021461395.2. NCBI lineage: Eukaryota > Metazoa > Arthropoda > Insecta > Orthoptera > Acrididae > Schistocerca > Schistocerca americana. The sequence goes on along the minus strand of NC_060124.1, from coordinate 545,535,417 downwards.
AGAGGTTCAAATCGTAGAGAGTTAGAGTGTCAGTCCTCTTGTACTTAAGCTGGCATTGTGCCTTTTGTATTAAATTCGGATGCAATTTCTGTGATTCATCGTCAATAAGTTGGTCCAAGGGATACTGTTAACCTGAATTGAAGCATCGGAATCTAAAACTGGACTCACAGGAGAGGTTCAAATCATAGAGAGTTAGAGTGTCAGTCCTCTTGTACTTACGTCGGTATTGTGCCTTTTGTATTGAATTCGGATGTAATTTCTGTGTTTCTTCATCAATGAGAAGGTCCAAGGGATACAGTAAACCTGATGTGAAGCATCGGAATCTAAAACTGGACTCACAGGAGAGGTTCAAATCATAGAAAGTTAGAGTGTGAGTCCTCTTGTACTTAAGTCAGCATTGTGCCTTTTGTATTAAATTCGGATTCAATTACTGTGTTTCATCGTCAATAAGAAGGTCCAAGGGATACAGTAAACCTGAAGTGAAGCATCGGAATCTAAAACTGGACTCACAGGAGAGGTTCAAATCATAGAGAGTTAGAGTACCAGTCCTCTTGTACTTAAGTCGGCATTGTGCCATTTGTATTATATTAGGATGCAATTTCGTTGTTTCATCCTCAATAAGAAGGTCCAAGGGACACAGTAAACCTGAAGTGGAGCATCGGAATCTAAAACTGGACTCACAGGAGCGGTTCAAATCATACAGAGCTAGATTTTCAGTCCTATTGTACTTAAGTCGGTATTGTGCCTTTTGTATTGAATTCGGTTGTAATTTCTGTGATTCATCATCAATAAGAAGGTCAAAGATATACAGTAAACCTGAAGTGAAGCATTGGAATCTAAAGCTGGACTTACAGGTGAGGTTCAAATCATAGAGAGTTAGAGTGTCAGTCCTCGTGTTCTTAAGTCGGTATTGTGCATTTGGATTGAATTCGGATGTAATTTCTGTGTTTCATCATCAATGAGAAGGTCCAAGGGATACAGTAAACCTGAAGTGAAGCATCGAAATCTGAAAGTGGACTCAAAGGAGTGGTTCAAATCATAGACAGTTAGAGTGTCAGTCCTGTTGTACGTAAGTCGGCATTGTGCCTTTTGTATTAAATTCGGATTCTATTTCTGTGTTTCATCGTCAATAAGTAGGTCCAAGGGTTACAGTAAACCTGAAGTGAAGCATCGGAATCTAAAACTGGACTCACAGGAGAGGTTCAAATCATAGAAAGTTAGAGTGTCCGTCCTCTTGTAATTAGGTCGGTATTGTGCCTTTTGTATTGAATTCGGATGCAATTTCTGTGATTTATCGTCAATAAGACGGTCCAAGGGATACAGTCAACCTGAAGTGAAGCATCGGAATCTAAAACTGGACTCTCAGGAGAGGTTCAAATCGTAGAGAGTTAGAATGTCATTCCTGTTGTACTTAAGTCGGCATTGTGCCTTTTGTGTTAAATTCGGATGCAATTTCTGTGTTTCATCATCAATAAGAAGGTCCAAGGGGTACAGTAAATCTGAAATGAAGTATCTGAGTTTAAAACTGGTCTCACAGGAGAGGTTCAAATCATAGAAAGTTAGAGTGTCAGTCCTCTTGTACTTAAGTCGGCATTGTGCCTTTTGTACTAAATTCGGATGCAATTTCTGTGTTTCATCGACAATAAGAAGGTCCAAGGGATACAGTAAACCTGAAGTGAAGCATCGTAATCTAAAACTGGACTCACATTAAAGGTTCAAATCATAGAAAGTTAGAGTGTCAGTCCTCTTGTACTTAAGTCGGCATTGTGCCTTTTGTATTAAATTCGGATGCAATTTCTGTGTTTCATCGTCAATAACAATGTCCAACTGATACAGGAAACCTGAAGTGAAGCATCGGAATCTAAAACTGGACTCACAGGAGACGTTCAAATCATAGAGAGTTAGGGTGTCAGTCCTCTTATACTTAAGTCGGCATTGTGCCTTTTGTATTAAATTCGGATGCAATTTCAGTGTTTCATCGTCAATAAGAAGGTCCAAGGGATACAGTAAACCTGAAGAGAAGCATTGGAATCTTAAACTGGACTCACAGGAGTGATTCAAATCATAGAAAGTTAGAGAGTCAGACCTCTTCTACTTAAGTCGGCATTGTGCCTTTTGTATTAAATTTGGATGCAATTTCTGTGTTTCATCGTCAATAAGAAGATTCAAGGGATACAGTAAACCTGAAGTGAAGCATCGGAATCTAAAACTGGACTCATAGGAGAGGTTCAAATCATAGAGAGTTAGAGTGTCAGTCCTCATGTACTTAAGTCGGCATTGTGCCTTTTGTATTACATTTGGATGCAGTTTCTGTGTTTCATCTTCAATAAGCAGGTCCAAAGGATACAGAAAACCTGAAGTGAAGCATCGGAATCTAAAACTGGACCCCCTGCGGGTTCGGGGGTTAGAATAGGCCCGCGGTATTCCTGCCTGTCGTAAGAGGCGACTCAAAGGAGTCTCAAACGTTTGGCCTTATGTGATGGTCCCCTGTCGGGTTTGACCTCCATATCTCAAAATTTTTCCGAAGAGCGAGCCGATTGGGGAAGGGCGCCTTACTTGGTGCATTGTGTCCGTGTTGTGTTGAGAACTTTCGCCATCTTATTCGTCGTTGCATTGCAGTCTTGCCCGCTCTCCATCTCTTGGGCATCGATGCGCCCCTGCGTGCACTTTCTGCCAAGCACTGTGCAGGGCCATTTTCTGCACTGACGACGCCCATGGACCACATGTCACCTAACATCCAGCTCGGTAGCCAGTCCGTTGTGGTGGGGCCGCTATGTACCCTCTTGGTTGTAGCCCCCTGACAACACAGGGATCGCTCTACTGATGCCTGCGCCGTTCACTCCCCACGTATGCCAAGGAGTAGATGCCCATCTACCTGGGGCATCAGGACTCCCGGCAATGGCCATCCTGCCTGGTGGCTATTGCTGTGGCTGGGTGGCGCCTGTGGGGAGGGCCCTTGGTCGGAGTAGGTGGCATCAGGGCGGATGACCCGCAATGAAGCGTGGTACATCATCTCTCGCTGGCGGCCAGCCGCCAGCAGTCTCTAAGCGTTCTCGGGCTCAATTTAATGCTCAGAAGTACGATCCGAAAACGTTCCCCTCCCTGGCCACGCCGTGGGAAGAGCGTAAGTCTCAGGATGGAGGTAACAGTTATTCGCCCCGATTCTTAGTTTGCACGAGAGCTGATGGGGAGTCTTTTCTCTCCACAAAGCCTCAGTTCTTTGTCGAGCATTTAGAGGACAAGTTTGGGGAGGTGGAGGGCTTGTCTAAAATGCGCTCTGGGTCAGTACTGATACAAACGGCATCCTCCGCCCAGTCCCGCAGGTTACTTGCTTGTGACAAGTTGGGGGATGTTAACGTTTCTATTACACCACATAAGGGTTTAAATATGGTCCAGGGTGTTATTTTCCATAGGGATCTCCTTTTGCAGTCTGATGACGAGCTGCGCGCCAACTTAGAACGTAGAGGTGTTCATTTCGTCCGGCGCGTTCATCGGGGTCCGAGGGACAATCAGGTTGCTACCGGTGCCTTCATCTTGGCCTTCGAGGGTGATACGTTACCGGAAAAGGTCAAGGTGATGGTCTACCGATGTTACGTCAAGCCCTATATCCCTCCCCCGATGCGGTGCTTCAAGTGCTGGAAGTTCGGCCATATGTCTTCCCGCTGCACTTCCAGCCTCACATGTCGCGATTGCGGACGCCCATCTCATCCCGATACTCCATGTGCCCCGCCTCCCATCTGCGTCAACTGCGAGGAGCACCATTCACCTTGCTCGCCTGACTGCAAAGTCTTTCAGAAAGAGCGCAAAATCATGGAATATAAGACCCTGGACCGGCTGACCTATCCTGAGGCCAAACGGAAATATGACAGACTCCATCCTGTGAGAATGACATCTTCTTATGCAGCTGCTACAACAACTGTGCTAGCTCCATCCGTTTCGAGACTTCCAGCCAGCTCGATAAGCAGTCAGACTCCTCCTGCCCCCTTGCCCGTGGGGGCTCTACCCAACAGGTTGCTCCTGCACCACCTACCTCAGGAGCAACCTCCTCCCACCCGTCGGGACGTCCGTCCCCGCTTCTCAGCCGGAGAAGCGTCTAACTTCTTCGACTACTCTCGCCCGTAAGAGTTCCCTTGGGACCCTCCCTTCCCAGGGTTCCACCAGCGGGAAGGATGACGGCCACCAGTGGCATAAGTCCTCACCAGCGGCCGGGCGTAGGGCTTCACGATCCTCCTCTGTCCCGGAGACTGAATCGGTGAAGCCTTCCCAGCCGGTGAAACCCAAGGTTCAGCGAGAGAAGCCCAAGAGAAAGACCTCTAAGGCCAAAGAACTTGCGGTGGCACCAACCCCACCGCACCTTTCGCGCTCCACGTCTGAGGATGAAGTCGAGATTCTAGCGTCCGCTGAGGACCTTGATCTCGCTGGTCCCTCCGACGCCATGGATGCCTCTCGTACGGGTACTGAATCGGTGGCAGTGAGTGAACAAGCGGCGTAAATTGCCTTCCCAGTCCTTTCACGTCTTTCAGCCATGGACAATACCATCCTCCAGTGGAACTGCGGCGGTTTTTTCCACCATTTAGCTGAGCTCCGCCAACTTCTCAGCCTTCGCCCTTTCTTCCGCATTGCTCTCCAGGAAACTTGGTTTCCAGCGATGCGAACCCCCGCCCTCCGTGGCTATCGGGGTTATTACAAGAACCGAGCAGCTTATGAAAGGGTGTCTGGTGGCGTCTGCATATATGTCCTTCACACTCTGCACAGCGAGTCTGTCCCTCTCCAGACGCCTTTAGAGGCTGTCGCTGTACGCGTATGGACGCCACAGGCTATTACCGTCTGCAGTCTTTACATTCCGCCGGATGGTGATGTCTCGCAGCATGTCCTGGCTGCACTGGTCGCCCAATTGCCGCCGCCGTTCTTGCTATTGGGCGACTTCAACGCCCATAACCCTCTGTGGGGTGGGTCAGTGGCCACAGGTCGAGGCGCCATCGTTGAACATTTGTTGTCGCAGCTCGATCTCTCGCTGTTAAATGATGGCGCCTTCACACACTTCAGTGTGGCGCATGGCACCTACTCCGCCATTGACCTTTCCATCTGTAGCCCTAGCCTCTTACCGTCTGTCCAATGGAGTGTGCATGACGACCTGTGTGGTAGTGACCACTTTCCGCTCTTTTTGTCACTACCACAGCGTCACTCTTCTGGGCGCCCTGGCAGATGGGCTATGAATAAGGCTGACTGGGATTTGTTCTCCTCCACTGCCGCTTTTGAGCCTCTCGCTACTGATGACATTGATGCGGTGGTTCAATCTGTCACCACCGGCATCGTTACTGCCGCCAAATCTGCCATTCCCCGTTCTTCTGGGTCCGCTCGGCGGAAGGCTGTGCCTTGGTGGTCGCCTGAGATCGCTGAAGCGATTAAAGATCGCCGGCGGGCGCTCCAGCGTCACAAGCGACATCCCTCCTTAGCCCACCTTATTGCCTTCAAACGGCTGCGTGCGCGGGCCCGCCTCCTTATCCGCCAAGGCAAGAAGGAGTGCTGGGAGCGGTATGTGTCCACCATTGGCCTCCATGTCACTCCCTCGCAGGTCTGGGCCAAGATTCGACGCGTCTACGGCTATCGGACCCCTGCCAGCGTCCCTGCGCTCTCACTGAATGGAGCCGTTTGTACCGACTCCGACGTCATTGCAAATCGCTTAGCAGAGCATTTTGCTATGAGTTCCGCTTCTGCGAATTACCCCCAGGCCTTCCGCTCCATTAAAGAGCGGCTGGAACGTCGGAGCCTTTCGTTTCGCAGCAACCACCCGGAATCTTACAATGCTCCATTCAGTGAGTGGGAATTTCGCAGTGCCCTAGCTGCTTGCCCTGATACCGCTCCTGGGCCAGATGGCATCCACTGTCAGATGCTGAAACACCTTTCAGTGGACTGCCAGCGGCGCCTTCTCGATCTTTACAACCGTCTTTGGGTCGCGGGGGAGTTTCCGTCGCAATGGCGGGAAGGCATTGTCATCCCCGTTTTGAAACCTGGGAAGACCCCTCTGGAGGTGGACAGCTACTGTCCCATTAGCCTCACCAACGTTCTTTGTAAGTTGCTTGAACGGATAGTGAGCCGGCGCTTGCATTGGGTACTGGAGTCTCGGGGCCTTCTGGCTCCATCTCAGGGTGGGTTCCGTAAAGGCCGCTCCGCCACCGACAATCTGGTGAGTCTGGAGTCGGCCATCCGTACTGCTTTTGCCCGCCGTCAGCACCTGGTCGCTGTCTTTTTCGACATGCGGAAGGCGTACGATACGACATGGTGTCATCACATTCTTTCTACGCTTCATGGATGGGGTCTTCGGGGTCCTCTGCCGATTTTTATCCGCAATTTTCTGTCGTGTCTTACCTTCCGCGTGCAAGTCACGGCCTCGTATAGTTCCTCCCACGTCCAGGAGAACGGTGTGCCACAGGGCTCTGTTTTAAGTGTCTGTCTGTTTTTAATAGCCATTAACGGGCTTGCTGCGGCCGTGGGAAATTCTGTCTCCGCTTCCCTGTATGCTGACGACTTCTGCCTTTATTACAGCTCTACTGGCATTGCAGCTGTTGAACGTCAGCTACAGGGCGCTATCCGTAAGGCGCAGTCTTGGGCTGTAGCGCATGGTTTTCAGTTTTCGGCAGCCAAGACCTGCGTTATGCATTTCTGCCGGCGCCGAACAGTCCATCCTGAGCCGCGGCTTTATCTTGCCGACGAACTCCTTGCTGTGGTGGAGACCCACAGGTTTTTGGGGGTGGTTTTCGATGCCCGGTTGACTTGGCTGCCTCATATCCGGCAGCTTAAACAGACTTGTTGGCGGCATCTAAACGCTCTGAGATGCTTGAGCAACACCCGCTGGGGCGCCGACCGCTCTACACTGTTGCGGCTCTACCAGGCGTTAATCCAGTCCCGTCTGGATTATGGGAGCCTGGCTTATGGCTCAGCATCCCCATCTGCGTTACGGGTGCTGGACCCGATTCTCCACAGCGGGATACTCCTTGCCACTGGTGCTTTCCGCACCAGCCCTGTGGACAGCGTACTAGTGGAGGCAGGTGTACCTCCACTGTGGTTCCGACGCCAACGTTTGCTGGCCGCTTATGCTGCCCATGTTCTAAGCTCGCCCGGGCATCCAAACTATCGCCTCCTGTTCCCACGGTCGGTCGTCCGTATGCCAGAACGTCGGCCCCGGTCTGGTTGTACAATAGCGGTCCGCGTCAAAGAGCTTCTCTCTGGGCTCCAGGGTTTCACTGTTCCACCTCCTTTCCGGGCTACTTTGCATACACCCCCATGGTGTGTTCGTCGCCCTAGCCTTTGGCTCGACTTGGCACAGGGCCCTAAGGACTCAGTCCCTCCAGAGGCCTTCCACTGCCGCTTTTATTCCATCCTGGCCACGTATCAGGGCTCTGGTGTTGTTTACACTGACGGTTCGATGGTTGCTGGTCGTGTCGGATATGCGCTCACTCTAGGGGACCTTTCCGAACAACGTTCCTTGCCGGATGGCTGCAGCGTTTACACTGCTGAACTGGTCGCCATCTTTCGTGCCCTAGAGTATATCCGCTCCTGCTCAGGTGAGTCCTTCGTTATCTGTAGCGATTCCCTGAGCGGTTTACGAGCTCTCGACCAGTGTTTCCCTCGTCCTCGTTTGGTGATGGCTATCCACGAGTCTCTGCATACCCTCGCCGGTTGCGGCCGCTCTGTGGTCTTTGTGTGGACCCCCGGTCATGTCGGTGTCCCGGGTAACGAACATGTTGACCGCCTGGCGAAAGAGGCCACCAGTAAGCCATCTCTGGACGTTGGCCTCCCAGAGACTGATTTGCGGGCAGTCTTCCGCCGCAAAATCTTGGCGCTATGGGACGGTGAATGGCGCGAACTGCCAATGCGCAATAAACTCCGTGCTGTCAAGGAGACGACGGCTGTGTGGCGATCATCCCTGCGAGCCACTCGCAGGGACTCCGTAGTTCTTTGCTGGCTCCGCATTGGCCACTCCCGGCTGACACACAGTTATTTATTGCGCCGGGAGGACCCTCCTCTATGTCGCTGTGGGGCAGCTTTGACAGTGGCCCACATTTTGCTGGCCTGCCCCCTTTTAGCTGTGATCAGGCAGACATTTGCGCTGCCTGCTACGCTCCCTGCCCTTTTAACAGACGACTCCACTATGGCTGACTCAGTTTTACGTTTTATTCGGGCAGGGGGATTTTATCATTTACTCTGAGTGTTTCTGTTTTATTTTATCGTTTTGCGTTGCTTCTGGCCTTTGGCCTATGGTTTTACACTGATTTTTTAATGTGTTTCTAAGTGGTTGGCCTTTCCTTTTTTATGTCTATGGTCGGCCAACCACCGTCACACTCTGTGTGGTTTTAGTTTGTTTTGTCTTGTCTTTGTCTCAGTATCTCTTGTTCTGTATCGTCTGTGATCTCTTCTGTTCTTTGTTTTTATTCTCTGTGGGTGTTCTTTGTCTTTGGAAAAAGGGACCGATGACCATGGCAGTCTGGTCCCTTTAATCCCCCAAACCAACCAACCAACCTTCTAAAACTGGACTCACAAGAGAGGTTTAAGTCATAGAAAGTTAGAGTGTCAGTCCTCTTGTACTTAAGTCGGCATTGTGCCTTTTGTATTAAATTTGGATGCAATTTCTGTGTTTCATCGTCAATAAGAAGGTCTAAGGGATACAGTAAACCTGAAGTAAAGCATCGGAATCTAAAACTGGACTCACAGGAGAGTTTCAAATCATAGAGAGTTAGAGTGTCAGTCCTCTTCTACATAAGTCGGCATTGTGCCTGTTGTATTAAATTCGGATGCAATTTCTGTGTTTCATCGTCAATAAGAAGGTCTTAGGGATACAATAAACCTGAAGTGAAGCATCGGAATCTAAAACTGGACTCACAGGAGAGGTTCAAATCATATATAGTTAGAGTGACGGTCCTCTTGTACTTAAGTCGGCATTGTGCCTTTTGTATTTAATTCGGATGCAATTTCTGTGTTTCATCGTCAATAAGAAGGTCCAAGGGATACAGTAAACCTGAAGTGAAGCATTGGAATCTAAAACTGGACTCACAGGAGTGCTTCAAATCATAGAGAGTTAGAGTGTCAGTCCTCTTGTACTTAAGTCGGCATTGTGCCATTTGTATTAAATCCGGATGCAATTTCTGTGTTTCATCGACAATAAGAAGGTCCAAGTGATACAGTAAACCTGAATTGAAGCATCGGAATCTAAAACTGGACTCACAGGAGAGGTTCAAATCATCGCAAGTTAGAGAGTCAGTCCACTTGTGCTTAAGTCGGCTTTGTGCTTTTTGTATTAAATATGGATGCAATATCTGTGTTTCATCGTGAATACGAAGGTCCAAGGGATACAGTAAACCTGAAGTGAAGCATCGGAATCTAAAACAGGACTCACAGGTGAGGTTCAAATCATAGAGAGTTAGAGTATTAGTCCTCTTGTACTTAAGTCGGCATTGTGCCTTTTGTATTAAATTCGGATGCAATTTCTGTGTTTCATCGTCAATAAGAAGGTCCAAGGGATACAGTAAACCTGAAGTGAAGCATCGAAATCGAAAACTGGACTCAAAGGCGTGGTTCAAATCATAGAAAGTTAGAGTGTTAGTCCTATTGTACTTAAGTCGGCATTGTGCCTTTTGTATTAAATTCGGATTCTATTTCTGTGTTTCATCGTCAATAAGAAGGTCCAAGGGATACAGTAAACCTGAAGTGAAGCATCGGAAGCTAAAACTGGACTCACAGGAGAGGTTCTAATCATAGAAAGTTAGAGTGTCCGTCCTCTTGTAATTAGGTCGGCATTGTGCCTTTTGTATTAAATTCGGATGCAATTTCTGTGATTCTTCGTCAATAAGAAGGTCCAAGGGATACAGTAAACCTGAAGTGAAGCATCGGAATCTGAAACTGGACTCACAGGAGAGGTTCAAATCGTAGAGCGTTACAGTGTCAGTCCTCTTGTACTTAAGTCGGTATTGTGCCTTTTGTATTGAATTCGGATGTAATTTCTGTGTTTCATCATCAATGAGAAGGTCCAAGGGATACAGTAAAACTGATGTGAAGCATCGGAATCTAAAACTGGACTCACAGGAGAGGTTCAAATCATAGAAAGTTAGAGTGTGAGTCCTCTTGTACTTAAGTCGGCATTGTGCCTTTTTTATGAAATTCGGATGCAACTTCTGTGTTTCATCGTCAATAAGAAGGTCCAAGGAATACAGTAAACCTGAAGTGAAGCAACGGAATCTAAAACTGGACTCACAGGAGAGGTTCAAGTCATAGAAAGTTAGAGTGTCAGTCCACTTGTACTTAAGTCGTCATTGTGCCTTTTGTGTCAAATTTGGAGGCAATTTCTGTGTTTCATTTTCAATAAGACTATCAAAGGGATACAGTAAACCTGAAGTGAAGCATCGGAATCTAAAACTGGACTCACAGGAGAGGTTCAAGTCATAGAAAGTTAGAGTGTCAGTCCTCTTGTACTTAAGTTGGCATTGTGCCTTTTGTATTAAATTCGGATTCAATTTCTGTTTTTCATCGTCAATAAGAAGGTCCAAGGGATACAGTAAACCTGAAGTGAAGCATCGGAATCTAAAACTGGACTCACAGTAGAGGTTCAATTCATAGAGAGTTGGAGTGTCAGTCCTCTTGTACTTAAGTCGGCATTGTGCCTTTTGTATTAAATTCGGATGCAGTTTCTGTGTCTCATCGTCAATAAGAAGGTCCAAGGGATACAGGAAACCTGAAGTGAAGCATCGGAATCTAAAACTGGACTCACAGGAGAGGTTCAAATCATAGAGAGTTAGAGTGCCAGTCCTCTTGTAATTAAGTCAGCATTGTGCCTTTTGTATTAAATTCGGATGCAATTTCCTTGTTTCATCCTCAATAAGAAGTTCCAAGGGATACAGTAAACCTGAAGTGAAGCATCGGAATCTAAAACTGGACTCACAGGAGAGGTTCGAATCATAGAGAGTCAGAGTGTCAGTCCTCTTGTACTTAAGTCGGCATTGTGCCTTTTGTATTAAATTCAGATTCAATTTCTGTGTTTCTTCGTCAATAACAAGATCCATGGGGTAAAGTAAACCTGAAGTGAAGCATCCGAATCTAAAACTGGACTCTCAGGTGAGGTTCAAATCATAGAAAGTTAGAGTGTCAGTCCTCTTGTACTTAAGTCGGCATTGTTCCTTTTGTATTAAATTCGGTTGCAGTTTCTGAGTTTCATCCACAATAAGAAGGTCCAAGGTATACAGAAAACCTTAAGTGAAGCATCGGAATCTAAAACTGGACTCACTGGAGAGGTTCAAATGATAGATAGTCAGAGTGTCAGTCCTCTTGTACTTAAGTCGGCATTGTGCCTTTTGTATTAAATTCGGATGCAATTTCTGTGTTTCATCGTCGATAAGAAGGTCCAAGGGATACAGGAAACCTGAAGTGAAGCATCGGAATCTAAAACTGGACTCACAGGAGAGGCTCAAATCATAGAGAGTTAGATTTGCAGTCCTCTTGTACTTAAGTCCGTATTGTGCCTTTTGTATTGAATTCGGTTGTAGTTTCTGTGTTTCATCATCAACAAGAAGGTCCAAGAGATACAGTAAACCTGAAGGGAAGCATCGGAATCTAAAACTGGACTCACAGGAGAGGTTCAAATCATAAAGAGTTAGAGTGTCAGTCCTCGTGTTCTTAGGTCGGTATTGTGCATTTGGATTGAATTCGGATGTAATTTCTGTGTTTCATCATCAATGAGAAGGTCCAAGGGATACAGTAAACCTGATTTGAAGCATCGGAATCTAAAACTGGACTCATGGGAGAGGTTCAAATCATAGAAAGTTATCGTGTCAGTCCTCTTGTACTTAAGTTGGGTTTGTGCCTTTTGTATTAAATTCGGATGCAATTTCTGTGTTTCATCGTCAATAAGAAGGTCCAAGGGAGACAGAAAACCTGAAGTGAGGCATCGGAATCTAAAACTGGACTCACAGGAGAGGTTCAAATGATAGATAGTCAGAGTGTCAGTCCTCTTGTACTTAAGTCGGCATTGTGCCTTTTGTGTTAAATTCGGATGCAATTTCTGTGTTTCATCATCAATAAGAAGGTCCAAGGGGTACAGTAAATCTGAAATGAAATATCGGAATTTAAAACTGGACTCACAGGAGAGGTTCAAATCATAGAAAGTTAGAGTGTCAGTCCTCTTGTACTTAAGTCGGCATTGTGCCTTTTGTACTAAATTCGGATGCAATTTCTGTGTTTCTTCGACAATAAGAAGGTCCAAGGGATATAGTAAACCTGAAGTGAAGCATCGGAATCTAAAACTGGGCTCACAGGAGAGGTTCAAATCGTAGAGCGTTAGAGTGTCAGTCCTCTTGTACTTAAGTCGGCATTGTGCCATTTGTATTAAATTCGGATGCAATTTCTGTGTTTCTTCGTGAATAAGAAGGTCCAAGGGGTAAAGTAAACCTTAAGTGAAGCATCGGAATCTAAAACTGGACTCTCAGGAGAGGTTCAAATCATAAAAAGTTAGAGTGTCAGACCTCTTGTACTTAAGTCGGCATTGTGCCTTTTGTATTAAATTCGGTTGCAATTTCTGTGTTTCATCGACAATAAGAAGGTCCAAGGAATGCAGTAAACCTGAAGTGAAATATCGGAATCTAAAACTGGACTCACTGGAGAAGTCCAAATCATAGAGAGTTAGAGTGTCAGTCCTCTTGTACTTAAGTCGGCATTGTGCCTTTTGTATTAAATTCGGATGCAGTTTCTGTGTCTCATCGTCAATAAGAAGGTCCAGGGGATACAGGAAACCTGAAGTGAAGCATCGGAATCTAAAACTGGACTCACAGGAGTGGTTCAAATCATAGAAAGTTAGTGTGTCAGACCTCTTCTACTTAAGTCGGCACTGTGCCTTTTGTATTAAATTCGGATTCAATTTCTGTGTTTCATCGTCAGTAATACGGTGCAAGGGATACAGGAAACCTGAAGTGAAGCATCGGAATCTAAATCTGGACTCACAGGAGACGTTCAAATCATAGAGAGTTCGAGTGCCAATCCTCTTGTACTTAAGTTGGCTTTGTGCCTTTTGTATTAAATTTGGATGGAATTTCTGTGTTTCATCGTCAATAAGAAGGTCCAAGGGATACAGTAAACCTGAAGTGAAGCATCGGAATCTAAAACTGGACTCACAGGAGTGGTTCAAATCATAGAAAGTTAGAGTGTCAGTCCTCTTGCACTTAAGTCGGCATTGTGCCTTTTGTATTAAATTCGGATGCAATTTCTGTGTTTCATCGTCAATAAGAAGGTCCAAGGGATACAGTAAACCTGAATTGAAGCATCGGAATCTAAAACTGGACTCGCAGGAGAGGTTCAAGTCATAGAAAGTTAGAGTGTCAGTCCTCTTGTACTTAAGTCGGCATTGTGCCTTTTGTATTAAATTTGGATGCAATTTCTGTGTTTCTTCTTCAATAAGAAGGTCCAAGGGATACAGTAATCCTGAAGTGAAGCATCGGAATCTAAAACTGGACTCACAGGAGAGGTTCAAGTCATAGAAAGTTAAAGTGTCAGTCCTCTTGTACTTAAGTCGGCATTGTGCCTTTTGTATTAAATTCGGATTCAATTTCTGTGTTTCATCGTCAATAAGAAGGTCCAAGGGATACAGTAAACCTGAAGTGAAGCATCGGAATCTAAAACTGGTCTCACAGTAGAGGTTCAAATCATAGAGAGTTACAGTGTCAGTCCTCTTGTACTTAAATCAGCATTGTGCCTCTTGTATTAAATTCGGATGCAATTTCTGTGTTTCATTGTCAATCAGAAGGGCCAAGGGATACAGTAAACCTGAAGTGAAGCATCGGAATCTAAAACTAGACTCACAGGAGAGGTTCAAGTCACAGAAAGTTAAAGTGTCAGTCCTCTTGTACTTAAGTCGGCATTGTGCCTTTTGTACTAAATTCGGATTCAATTTCTGTGTTTCATCGTCAATAAGAAGGTCCAAGGGATACAGTAAACCTGAAGTGAAGCATCGGAATCTAAAACTGGTCGCACAGTAGAGGTTCAAACCATAGAGAGTTAGAGTGTCAGTCCTCTTGTACTTAAGTTGGCATTGTGCCTCTTGTATTAAATTCGGATGCAATTTCTGTGTTTCATCGTCAATCAGAAGGTCCAAGGGATACAGTAAACCTGAAGTGAAGCATCGGAATCTAAAACTGGACTCACAGGAGAGGTTCAAATCATAGAGAGTGAGAGTGTCAGTCCTCTTGTACTTAAGTCGCCATTGTGCCTTTTGTATTAAATTCGGATGCAGTTTCTGTGTCTTATCGTCAATAAGAAGGTCCAAGGGATACAGTAAACCTGAAGTGAAGCATCGGAATCTAAAACTGCACTCACAGGAGAGGTTCAAATCACAGAAAGTTAGAGTGTCAGTCCTCTTGTAATTAGGTCGGCATTGTGCGTTTTGTATTAAATTCGGATGCAATTTCTGTGATTCATCGTAAATAAGAGGGTCCAAGGGATTCAGTAAACCTGAAGTGAAGCATCGGAATCTAAAACTGGACTCACAGGAGAGGATCAAATCGTAGAGAGTTAGAATGTCATTCCTGTAGCACTTAAGTCGGCATTGTGCATTTTGTGTTAAATTCGGATGCAAATTCTGTGTTTCATCGTCAATAAATAGGTCCAAGAGGTACAGTAAACCTGAAGTGAAGTACTGCAATTTAAAACTGGACTCACAGGTGAGGTTCAAATCATAGAAAGTTAGGGTGTCAGTCCTCTTGTACTTAAGTCGGCATTGTGCCTTTTGTATTAAATTCGGATGCAATTTCTGTGTTTCATCGACAATAAGAAGGTCCAAGGGATACAGTAAACATGAAGTGAAGCATCGGAATGTAAAACTGGACTCACCGGAGAGGTTCAAATCGCAGAGAGTTAGAGTGTCAATCCACTTGTACTTAAGTCGGCATTGTGCCTTTTGTATTAAATTCGGATGCAATTTCTGTGTTTCAGCGTCAATAAGAAGGTCCAGGGGGTAATGTAAACCTGAAGTGATGCATCGGAATCTAAAACTGGACTCACAGGAGAGGTTCAAATCATAGAGAGTTAGAGTGTCAGTCCTCTTGTACTTAAGTCGGTATTGTGCCTTTTGCATTGAATTCGGATGTAATTTCTGGGTTTCATCATCAATAAGAAAGTCCAAGAGATACTGTAAACTTGATATGAAGCATCAGACTCTAAAGCTGGACTCACAGGAGAGGTTCAAATCATAGAAAGTAAGAGTGCAGTCCTCTTCTACTTAAGTCGGCATTGTGCCTTTTGTATTAATTTCGGATGCAATTTCTGTGCTTCATCGTCAATAAGAAGGTCCAAGGGATACAGTAAACCTGAAGTGAAGCATCGGAATCTAAAACTGGACTCACAGGGGAGGTTCAAATCATAGAGAGTTAGAGTGTCAGTCATCTTTAAATTAAGTCTTCATTGTGCCTTTTGTATTAAATATGGATGCAATTTCTGTGTTCCATCTTCAATAAGAAGGTCCAAGGGATACAGTAAACCTGAAGTGAAGCGTCAGAATCTAAAACTGGACTCACAGGAGTGGTTCAAATCATAGAAAGTTAGAGTGTCAGTCCACTTGTACTTAAGCCGGCATTGTGCCTTTTGTATTACATTCGGATGCAATTTCTGTGTTTCTTCGTCAAAAAGAAGGTCCAAGGGGTAAAGTAACACTGAAGTTAATCATCAGAATCTAAAACTGGACTCAATGGTGAGGTTCCAATCATAGAAAGTTAGAGTGTCAGTCCTCTTGTACTTAAGTCATCATTGTGCCTTTTGTATTAAATTTGGATGAAATTTCTGTGTTTCATCGCCAATAAGAATATCCGAGGGATACAGTAAACTTGAAGTGAAACATCGGAATCTAAAACTGGACTCACAGGAGAGGTTCAAATCAAAGAGAGTTAGAGTGTCAGTCTCTTGTAGTTAAGTCGGTATTGTGCCTTTTGTATTGAATTCGGATATAATTTCTGTGTTTCATCATCAATGAGAAGGTCCAAGGGATACAGTAAACCTGAAGTGAAGCATCGGAATCTAAAACTGGACTCACAGGAGTGGTTCAAATCATAGAAAGTTAGAGTTTCAGTCCTCTTGTACTTAAGTCGGCATTGTGAATTTTGTATTGAATTCGGATGCAATTTCTGTGTTTCATCGTCAATAAGAAGGTCCAAGGGATACAGTAACCTGAAGTTGAGCATCGGAATCTAAAACTGGTCTCACAGGAGAGGTTCAAGTCATAGAGAGTTAGAGTGTCAGTCCTCTTTTACTTAAGTCAGCATTGTGCCTTTTGTATTAAATTTTGATTCAATTTCTGAGTTCCATCTTCAATAAGAAGGTCCAAGGGATACAGTAAACCTGAAGTGAAGCACCGGAATCTAAAACTGGACTCACAGGAGAGGTTCAAATCATAGAAAGTTAGAGTGTCAGTCCTCTTGTACTTAAGTCGGCATTGTGCCTTTTGTATTAAATTCGGGTGCAATTTCTGTGTTTCATCGTCAATAAGAAGGCCCAAGGGATACTGTAAACCTGAAGTAAAGCATCGGAATCTAAAACTGGACTCACAGGAGAGGTTCAAATCATATTGAGTTAGAGTTGCAGTCGTCTTTTACTTAAGTCTTCATTGTGCCCTTTGTATTAAATTTGGATGCAATTTCTGTGTTTCATCTTCAATAAGAAGGTCCAAGGGATACAGTAAACCTGATGTGAAGCATCGGAATCAAAAACTGGACTCACAGGAGAGGTTCAAATCATAGAAAGTTAGTGTGTCAGTCCTCTTGTACTCATGACGGCATTGTGCCTTTTGTATTAAATTCGGATGCAATTTCTGTGTTTCTTTGTCAATAAGATCGTCCAAGGGGTAAAGTAAACCTGAAGTGAAGCATCGGAATCTAAAACTGGACTCAATGGAGAGGTTCAAATCATAGAAAGTTAGAGTGTCAGTCCTCTTGTACTTAAGTCGGCATTGTGCCTTTTGTATTAAATTCGGATGCAATTTCTGTGTGTCATCGTCAATAAGAAGGTCCAAGGGATACAGTAAACCTGAATTGAGGCATCGGAATCTAAAACTGGACTCACAGGAAAGGTTCAAGTCATAGAGAGTTAGTGTTACAGTCCTCTTGTACTTAAGTCGGTATTGTGCCTTTGGTATTGAATTCGGATGTAATTTCTGTGTTTCATCATCAATGAGAAGGTCCAAGATATACAGTAAACCTGATGTGAAGCATCGGAATCTAAAACTGGACTCACAGGAGAGGTTCAAATCATAGAAAGTTAGAGTGTCAGTCCTCTTGCACTTAAGTCGGCATTGTGCCTATTGTATTAAATTCGGATGCAATTTCTGTGTTTCATCGTCAATAAGAAGGTCCAAGGGATACAGTAAACCTGAAGTGAAGCATCGGAATCTAAAACTGGACTCACAGGAGAGGTTCAAGTCATAGAAAGTTAGAGTGTCAGTCCTCTTGTACTTAAGACGGCATTGTGCCTTTTGTATTAAATTTGGATGCAATTTCAGTGTTTCATCTTCAATAAGAAGGTCCAAGGGATACAGTAAACCTGAGGTGAAGCATCGGAATCTAAAACTGGACTCACAGGAGAGGTTCAAGGCATAGAAAGTTAGAGTGTCAGTCCTGTTGTACTTAAGTCGGCATTGTGCCTTTTGTATTAAATTCGGATTCAATTTCTGTGTTTCATCGTCAATAAGAAGGTCCAAGGGATACAGTAAATCTGAAGTGAAGCATCGGAATCTAAAACTGGACTCACTGCAGAGGTTCAAATCATAGAGAGTTAGAGTGTCAGTCCTCTTGTACTTCAGTCGGCATTGTGCCTTTTGTATTAAATTCGGATGCAATTTCTGTGTTTTATCGTCAATCAGAAGGTCCAAGGGATACAGTAAACCTGAAGTGAAGCATCGGAATCTAAAACTGGACTCACAGGAAAGGTTCAAATCATAGAGAGTCAGAGTGTCAGTCCTCTTGTACTTAAGTCGGCATTGTGCATTTTGTATTAAATTCGGACGCAATTTCTGTGTTTCATCGTCAATAAGAAGGTCCAAGGGATACAGTAAACCTGAAGTGAAGCATCGGAATCTAAAACTGGACTCACAGGAGTGGTTCAAATCATAGAAAGTTAGAGTGTCAGTCCTTTTCTACTTAAGTCGGCATTGTGCCTTTTGTATTAAATTCGGATTCAATTTCTGTGTTTCATCGTCAGTAAGAATGTCCAAGGGATACAGTAAACCTGAAGTGAAGCATCGGAATCTAAAACTGCACTCACAGGAGAGGTTCAAATCACAGACAGTTAGAGTGTCAGTCCTCTTGTAATTAGGTCGGCATTGTGCGTTTTGTATTAAATTCGGATGCAATTTCTGTGATTCATCGTAAATAAGAGGGTCCAAGGGATACAGTAAACGTGAAGTGAAGCATCGGAATCTAAAACTGGACTCACAGGCGAGGATCGAATCGTAGAGAATTAGAATGTCATTCCTGTGGCACTTAAGTCGGCACTGTGCATTTTGTGTTAAATTCGGATGCAAATTCTGTGTTTCATCGTCAATAAATAGGTCCAAGAGGTACAGTAAACCTGAAGAGAAGTACTGCAATTTAAAACTGGACTCACAGGTGAGGTTCAAATCATAGAAACTTAGGGTGTCAGTCCTCATGTACTTAAGTCAGCATTGTGCATTTGTATTAAATTTGGATGCAATTTCTGTGTTTCATCGTCAATAAGAACGTCCAAGGAATACAGTAAACCTGAAGTGAAGCCTCGGCATCTAAAACTGGACTCACAGGAGAGGTTCAAATCATAGAGAGTT
Organism: Schistocerca americana; assembly: GCF_021461395.2. Lineage (NCBI taxonomy): Eukaryota > Metazoa > Arthropoda > Insecta > Orthoptera > Acrididae > Schistocerca > Schistocerca americana. The sequence goes on along the minus strand of NC_060124.1, from coordinate 545,516,597 downwards.
AGAGTGTCAGTCCTCTTGTACTTAAGTCGGTATTGTGCCTTTTGCAGTGAATTCAGATGTAATTTCTGTGTTTCATCATCAGTAAGAAAGTCCAGGAGATACTGTAAACCTGATATGAAGAATCGGACTCTAAAACTGGACTCACAGGAGAGGTTCAAATCATAGAAAATAAGAGTGTCAGTCCTCTTCTACTTAAATCGGCATTGTGCGCTTTGTAATAAATTCGGATGCAATTTCTGTGTTTCATCGTCAATAAGAAGGTCCAAGGGATACAGTAAACCTGAAGTGAAGCATCGGAATCTAAAACTGGACTCACAGGGGAGGTTCAAATCATAGAGAGTTAGAGTGTCAGTCATCTTTAACTTAAGTCTTCATTGTGCCTTTTGTATTAAATATGGATGCAATTTCTGTGTTTAATCTTCAATAAGATGGTCCAAGGGATACAGTAAACCTGAAGTGAAGCATCGGAATCTAAAACTGGACTCACAGGAGTGGTTCAAATCGTAGAAAGTTAGAGTGTCAGTCCTCTTGTACTGAAGCCAGCATTGTGCCTTTTGTATTAAATTCGGATCCAATTTCTGTGTTTCTTCGTCAAAAAGAAGGTCCAAGGGGTAAAGTAACACTGAAGTTAATCATCAGAATCTAAAACTGGACTCAATGGAGAGGTTCCAATCATAGAAAGTTAGAGTGTCAGTCCTCTTGTACTTAAGTCATCATTGTGCCTTTTGTATTAAATTCGGATGCAATTTCTGTGTTTCATCGCCAGTAAGAATATCCAAGGGATACAGTAAACTTGAAGTGAAACATCGGAATCTAAAACTGGACTCACAGGAGAGGTTCAAATCAAAGAGAGTTAGAGTGTCAGTCTCTTGTACTTAAGTCGGTATTGTGCCTTTTGTATTGAATTCGGATGTAATTTCTGTGTTTCATCATCAATGAGAAAGTCCAAGGGATACAGTATACCTGAAGTGAAGCTTCGGAATCTAAAACTGGATTCACAGTAGAGGTTCAATTCATAGAGAGTTAGAGTTTCAGTCCTCTTGTACATAAGTCGGCATTGTGAATTTTGTATTGAATTCGGATGCAATTTCTGTGTTTCATCGTCAATAAGAAGGTCCAAGGGATACAGTAAACCTGAAGTTAAGCATCGGAATCTAAAACTGGTCTCACAGGAGAGGTTCAAATCATAGAGAGTTAGAGTGTCAGTCCTCTTTTACTTAAGTCAGCATTGTGCCTTTTGTATTAAATTTGGATTCAATTTCTGTGTTCCATCTTCAATAAGAAGGTCCAAGGGATACAGTAATCCTGAAGTGAAGCACCGGAATCTAAAACTGGACTCACAGGAGAGGTTCAAATCATAGAAAGTTAGAGTGTCAGTCCTCTTGTACTTAAGTCGGCATTGTGCCTTTTGTATTAAATTCGGATGCAATGTCTGTGATTCATCGTCAATAAGAAGGTCCAAGGGATACAGTAAACCTGAAGTGAAGCATTGGAATCTAAAACTGAAGTCACAGGAGAGGTTCAAATCATATTGAGTTAGAGTTGCAGTCGTCTTTTACTTAAGTCTTCATTGTGCCTTTTGTATTAAATTTGGATGCAATTTCTGTGTTTCATCTTCAATAAGAAGGTCCATGGGATACAGTAAACCTGAAGTGAAGCATCAGAATCAAAAACTGGACTCACAGGAGAGGTTCAAATCATAGAAAGTTAGAGTGTCAGTCCTCTTGTACTCAAGTCGGCATTGTGCCTTTTGTATTAAATTCGGATGCAATTTCTGTGTTTCTTTGTCAATAAGAAGGTCCGAGGGGTAAAGTAAACCTGAAATGAAGCATCGGAATCTAAAACTGGACTCAATGGAGAGGTTCAAATCATAGAAAGTTAGAGTGTCAGTCCTCTTGTACTTAAGTCGGCATTGTGCCTTTTGTATTAAATTCGGATGCAATTTCCTTGATTCATCCTCAATAAGAAGGTCCAAGGGATACAGTATACCTGAAGTGAAGCATCGGAATCTAAAACTGGACTCACAGGAGAGGTTCAATTCATTGAGAGTCAGAGTGTCAGTCCTCTTGTACTTAAGTCGGCATTGTGCCTTTTGTATTAAATTCGGATGCAATTTCTGTGTTTCATCGTCTATAAGAAGGTCCAAGGTATACAGTAAACCTGAAGTGAAGCATCGGAATCTAAAACTGGACTCACAGGAGAGGTTCAAATCATAGAAAGTTAGAGTGTCAGTCCTCTTGCACTTAAGTCGGCATTGTGCCTATTGTATTAAATTCTGATGCAATTTCTGTGTTTCATCGTCAATAAGAAGGTCCAAGGGATACAGTAAACCTGAAGTGAAGCATCGGAATCTAAAACTGGACTCACAGGAGAGGTTCAAGTCATAGAAAGTTAGAGTGTCAGTCCTGTTGTTCTTAAGTCGGCATTGTGCCTTTTGTATTAAATTCGGATTCAATTTCTGTGTTTCATCGTCAATAAGAAGGTCCAAGGGATACAGTAAACCTGGAGTGAAGCATCGGAATCTAAAACTGGACTCACTGCAGAGGTTCAAGTCATAGAAAGTTAGAGTGTCAGTCCTCTTGTACTTTAGTCGGCATTGTGCCTTTTGTATTAAATTCGGATGCAATTTCTGTGTTTTATCGTCAATCAGAAGGTCCAAGGGATACAGTAAACCTGAAGTGAAGCATCGGAATCTAAAACTGGACTCACAGGAGAGGTTCAAATCACAGAGAGTGAGAGTGTCAGTCCTCTTGTACTTAAGCCTCCATTGTGCATTTTGTATTAAATTCGGATGCAGTTTCTGTGTCTTATCGTCAATAAGAAGGTCCAAGGGATACAGGAAACCTGAAGTGAAGCATCGGAATGTAAAACTGGACTCACAGGAGAGGTTCAAATCATAGAGAGTTAGAGTGCCAGTCCTCTTGTACTTAAGTCGGCATTCTGCCTTTTGTATTAAATTCGGATGCACTTTCCTTGATTCATCCTCAATAAGAAGGTCCAAGGGATACAGTAAACCTGAAGTGAAGCATCGGAATCTAAAACTGGACTCACAGGAGAGGTTCAATTCATTGAGAGTCAGAGTGTCAGTCCTCTTGTACTTAAGTCGGCATTGTGCCTTTTGTATTAAATTCGGATGCAATTTCTGTGTTTCATCGTCTATAAGAAGGTCCAAGGGATACAGTAAACCTGAAGTGAAGCATCGGAATCTAAAACTGGACTCACAGGAGTGGTTCAAATCATAGAAAGTTAGAGTGTCAGTCCTCTTCTACTTAAGTCGGCATTGTGCCTTTTGTATTAAATTCGGATTCAATTTCTGTGTTACATCGTCAGTAAGAAGGTCCAAGGGATACAGTAAACCAAGAAGTGAAGCATCGGAATCTAAAACTGCACTCACAGGTGAGGTTCAAATCATAGAAAGTTAGAGTGCCAGTCCTCTTGTACTTAAGTCGGCATTGTGCGTTTTGTATTATATTTGGATGCAATTTCTGTGCTTCTTCGACAATAAGAAGGTCCATGGGATACAGTAAACCTGAAGTGATGCATCGGAATCTAAAACTGGACTCACAGGAGAGGTTAAAATCATAGAGAGTTAGAGTGTCAGTCCTCTTTTACTTAAGTCTTCATTGTGCCATTTGTATTGAATTCGGATGTAATTTCTGTGTTTCATGATCAATGAGAAGGTCCAAGGGATACAGTCAACCTGAAGTGAAGCATCGGAATTTAAAACTGGACTCACAGTAGAGGTTCAATTCATAGAGAGTTAGAGTGTCAGTCCTCTTGTACTTAAGTCGGCATTGTGAATTTTGTATTGAATTCGGATGCAATATCTGTGTTTCATCGCCAATAAGAAGGTCCAAGGGATACAGTAAACCTGAAGTTAAGCATCGGAATCTAAAACTGGACTCACAGGAGAGGTTTTTATCATAGAGAGTTAGAGTGTCAGTCCTCTTTTCCTTAAGTCAGCATTGTGCCTTTTGTATTAAATTTGGATTCAATATCTGTGTTCCATCTTCAATTACAAGGTCCAAGGGATACAGTAAACCTGAAGTGAGGCATCGGAATCTAAAACTGGACTCACAGGAGAGGTTCAAATCATAGAGAGTTAGAGTGTCAGTCCTCTTGTACTTAAATCGGTATTGTGCCTTTTGTATTGAATTCGGGTGTAATTTCTGTGTTTCATCATCAATGAGAAGGTCCTAGGGATACAGTAAACCTGATGTGAAGCATCGGAATCTAAGAGTGGACTCACAGGAGAGGTTCAAATCATAGAAAGTTAGAGTGTCAGTCCTCTTGCACTTAAGTCGGCATTGTGCCTTTTGTATTAAATTCGGATTCAATTTCTGTGTTTCATCGTCAATAAGAAGGTCCAAGGGATACAGTAAACCTGAAGTGAAGCATCGGAATCTAAAACTGGACTCACAGGAGAGGTTCAAGTCATAGAAAGTTAGAGTGTCAGTCATCTTGTACTTAAGTCGGCATTGTGCCTTTTGTATTAAATTTGGATGCAATTTCTGTGTTTCATCTTCAATACGGAGGTCCAAGGGATACAGTAAACCTGAAGTGAAGCATCGGAATCTAAAACTGGACTCACTGGAGAGGTTCAAGTCATAGAAAGTTAGAGTGTCAGTCCTCTTGTACTTATGTCGGCATTGTGCCTTTTGTATTAAATTCGGATTCAATTTCTGTGTTTCATCGTCAATAAGAAGGTCCAAGGGACACAGTAAACTTGAAGTGAAGCATCGGAATCTAAAACTGGACTCACAGTAGAGGTTCTAATCATAGAGAGTAAGAGTGTCAGTCCTCTTGTACTTAAGTCGGCATTGTGCCTTTTGTATTAAATTCGGATGCAATGTCTGTGTTTTATCGTCAATCAGAAGGTCCACGGGATACAGTAAACCTGAAGTGAAGCATCGGAATCTAAAACTGGACTCACAGGAGAGGTTCAAATCATAGAGAGTGAGAGTGTCAGTCTTCTTGTACTTAAGCCGCCATTGTGCCTTTTGTATTATATTCGGATGCAGTTTCTGTGTCTTATCGTCAATAGGAAGGTCCAAGGGATATAGGAAACCTAAAGTGAAGCATCGGAATGTAAAACTGGACTCACAGGAGAGGTTCAGATCATAGAGAGTTAGAGTGCCAGTCCTCTTGTACTTAAGTCGGCATTGTGCCTTTTGTATTAAATTAGGATGCAATTTCTGAGATTCATTGTAAATAAGAGGGACCAAGGGATACAGTAAACCTGAAGTGAAGCATCGGAATCTGAACATGGACTCACAGGAGAGGATCAAATCGTAGAGAGTTAGAATGTCATTCCTGTTGCACTTAATACGGCATTGTGCATTTTGTGTTAAATTCGGATGCAAATTCTGTGTTTCATCGTCAATAAATAGGTCCAAGAGGTACAATAAACCTGAAGTGAAGTATTGCAATTTAAAACTGGACTCACAGGTGAGGTTCAAATCATAGAAAGTTAGAGTGTCAGTCCTCTTGTACTTAAGTCGGCATTGTGCCTTTTGTATTAAATTCGGATGCAATTTCTGTGTTTCTTCGACAATAAGAAGGTCCAAGGGATACAGTAAACCTGAAGTGAAGCATCGGAATGTAAAACTGGACTCACAGCAGAGGTTCAAATCGCAGAGAGTTAGAGTGCCAGTCCTGTTGTACTTAAGTCGCCATTGTGCCTTTTGTATTAAATTCGGATGCAATTTCTGTGTTTCATCGTCAATAAGAAGGTCCAGGGTGTAATGTAAACCTGAAGTGAAGCATCGGAATCTAAAACTGGACTCACAGGAGAGGTTCAAATGATAGAGAGTTAGAGTGTCAGTCCTCTTGTACTCAAGTCGGTATTGTGCCTTTTGTATTGAATTCGGATGTAATTTCTGTGTTTCATCATCAATGAGAAGGTCCAAGGGATACAGTAAACCTGAAGTGAAGCATCGGAATCTAAAACTGGACTCACAGTAGAGGTTCAATTCATAGAGAGTTAGAGTGTCAGTCCTCTTGTACTTAAGTCGGCATTGTGAATTTTGTATTGAATTCGGATGCAATTTCTGTGTTTCATCGTCAAAAAGAAGGTCCAAGGGATACAGTAAACCTGAAGTTAAGCATCGGAATCTAAAACTGGACTCACAGGAGAGGTTCAAATCATAGAGAGTTAGAGTGTCAGTCCTCTTTTACTTAAGTCAGCATTGTGCCTTTTGTATTAAATTTGGATTCAATATCTGTGTTCCATCTTCAATAAGAAGGTCCAAGGGATACAGTAAACCTGAAGTGAAGCATCGGAATCTAAAACTGGACTCACAGGAGAGGTTCAAATCATAGAGAGCGAGAGTGTCAGTCCTCTTTTACTTATGTCTTCATTGTGCCTTTTGTGTTAAATTTGGATGCAATTTCTGTGTTTCATCTTCAATAAGAAGGTCCAAGGGATACAGTACACCTGATTGAAGCATCGGAATCTAAAACTGGACCCACAGGAAAGGTTCAAATCATAGAAAGTTAGAGTGTCAGTCCTCTTGTACTTAGGTCGGCATTGTGCCTTTTGTATTAAATTCGGATGCAATTTCTGTGTTTCTTTGTCAATAAGAAGGTCCAACGGGTAAAGTCAACCAGAAGTGAAGCATCGGAATCTAAAACTGGACTCAATGGAGAGGTTCAAATCATAGAAAGTTAGAGTGTCAGTCCTCTTGTACTTAAGTCGGCATTGTGCCTTTTGTATTAAATTCGGATGCAATTTCTGTGTTTCATCGACAATAAGAAGGTCCAAGGGATACAGTAAACCTGAAGTGAAGCATCGGAATCGAAAACTGGGCTCACAGGAGAGGTTCAAAACGTAGAGCGTTAGAGTGTCAGTCCTCTTGTACTTAAGTCGGCATTGTGCCTTTTGTATTAAATTCGGATTCAATTTCTGTGTTTCATCGTCAATAAGAAGGTCCAAGGGATACAGTAAACATTAAGTGAAGCATCGGAATCTAAAACTGGACTAACAGGAGAGGTTCAAGTCATAGAAAGTTAGAGTGTCAGTCATCTTGTACTTAAGTCGGCATTGTGCCTTTTGTATTAAATTCGGATGCAATTTCTGTGATTTATCGTCAATCAGAAGGTCCAAGGGATACAGTAAACCTGAAGTGAAGCATCGGAATCTAAAACTGGACTCACAGGAGAGGTTCAAATCGTAGAGAGTGAGAGTGTCAGTCCTCTTGTACTTAAGTCGGCATTGTGCCTTTTGTATTAAATTCGGATGCAATTTCTGTGTTTCATCGTCAATAAGAAGGTCCAAGGGATACAGTAAACCTGAAGTGAAGCATCGGAATCTAAAACTGGACTCACAGGAGTGGTTGAAATCATAGAAGGTTAGAGTGTCAGTCCTCTTCTACTTAAGTCGGCATTGTGCCTTTTGTATTAAATTCGGATTCAATTTCTGTGTTTCATCGTCAGTAAGAAGGTCCAAGGGATACAGTAAACCTGAAGTGAAGCATCGGAATCTAAAACTGCACTCACAGGAGAGGTTCAAATCAGAGAAAGTTAGAATGTCAGTCCTCTTGTAATTAGGTCGGCACTGTGCCTTTTGTATTAAATTAGGATGCAATTTCTGTGATTCATTGTAAATAAGAGGGTCCAAGGGATACAGTAAACCTGAAGTGAAGCATCGGAATCTAAAACTGGACTTACAGGAGAGGATCAAATCGTAGAGAGTTAGAATGTCATTCCTGTTGCACTTAAGACGGCATTGTGCATTTTGTGTTAAATTCGGATGCAAATTCTGTGTTTCATCGTCAATAAATAGGTCCAAGAGGTACAATAAACCTGAAGTGAAGTATTGCAATTTAAAACTGGACTCACAGGTGAGGTTCAAATCATAGAAAGTTAGAGTGTCAGTCCTCTTGTACTTAAGTCGGCATTGTGCCCTTTGTATTAAATTCGGATGCAATTTCTGTGTTTCATCGACAATAAGAAGGTCCAAGGGATACAGTAAACCTGAAGTGAAGCATCGGAATCGAAAACTGGGCTAACAGGAGAGGTTCAAATCGTAGAGCTTTAGAGTGTCAGTCCTCTTGTACTTAAGTCGGCATTGTGCTTTTGTATTAAATTCGGATGCAATTTCTGTGTTTCATCGACATTAAGAAGGTCCAAGGGATACAGTAAACCTGATTGAAGCATCGGAATCTAAAACTGGACCCACAGGAGAGGTTCAAATCATATAAAGTTAGAGTGTCAGTCCTCTTGTACTTAGGTCGGCATTGTGCCTTTTGTATTAAATTCGGATGCAATTTCTGTGTTTCATCATCAATGAGAAGGTCCTAGGGATACAGTAAACCTGATGTGAAGCATCGGAATCTAAAAGTGGACTCACAGGAGAGGTTCAAATCATAGAAAGTTAGAGTGTCAGTCCTCTTGCACTTAAGTCGGCATTGTGCCTTTTGTATTAAATTCGGATTCAATTTCTGTGTTTCATCGTCAATAAGAATTTCCAAGGGATACAGTGAACCTGAAGTGAAGCATCGGAATCTAAAACTGGACTCACAGCAAAGGTTCAAGTCATAGAAAGTTAGAGTGTCAGTCATCTTGTACTTAAGTCGGCATTGTGCCTTTTGTATTAAATTTGGATGCAATTTCTGTGTTTCATCTGCAATAAGGAGGTCCAAGGGATACAGTAAACCTGAAGTGAAGCATCGGAATCTAAAACTGGACTCACTGGAGAGGTTCAAGTCATAGAAAGTTAGAGTGTCAGTCCTCTTGTACTTAAGTCGGCATTGTGCCTTTTGTATTAAATTCGGATTCAATTTCTGTGTTTCATCGTCAATAAGAAGGTCCAAGGGATACAGTAAACCTGAAGTGAAGCATCGGAATCTAAAACTGGACTCACAGTAGAGGTTCTAATCATAGAGAGTAAGAGTGTCAGTCCTCTTGTACTTAAGTCGGCATTGTGCCTTTTGTATTAAATTCGGATGCAATTTCTGTGTTTTATCGTCAATCAGAAGGTCCAAGGAATACAGTAAACCTGAAGTGAAGCATCGGAATCTAAAACTGGACTCACAGGAGAGGTTCAAATCATAGAGAGTGAGAGTGTCAGTCCTCCTGTACTTAAGCCGCCATTGTGCCTTTTGTATTAAATTCGGATGCAGTTTCTGTGTCTTATCGTCAATAAGAAGGTCCAAGGGATACAGGAAACCTGAAGTGAGGCATCGGAATGTAAAACTGGACTCACAGGTGAGGCTCAAATCATAGAGAGTTAGAGTGCCAGTCCTCTTGTACTTAAGTTGGCATTGTGCCTTTTGTATTAAATTCGGATGCAATTACCATGTTTCATCCTCAATAAGAAGGTCCAAGGGATACAGTAAACCTGAAATGAAGCATCGGAATCTAAAACTGGACTCACAGGAGAGGTTCAATTCATTGTGAGTCAGAGTGTCAGTCCTCTTGTACTTAAGTCGGCGTTGTGCATTTTGTTTAAATTCGGATGCAATTTCTGTGTTTCATCGTCAATAAGAAGGTCCAAGGGATACAGTAAACCTGAAGTGAAGCATCGGAATCTAAAACTGGACTCACAGGAGTGGTACAAATCATAGAAAGTTAGAGTGTCAGTCCTCTTCTACTTAAGTCGGCATTGTGCCTTTTGTATTAAATTCGGATTCAAATTCTGTGTTTCATCGTCAGTAAGAAGGTCCAAGGGATACAGTAAAACTGAAGTGAAGCATCGGAATCTAAAACTGCACTCTCAGGAGGGGTTCAAATCAGAGAAAGTTAGAATGTCAGTCCTCTTGTAATTAGGTCGGCACTGTGCCTTTTGTATTAAATTAGGATGCAATTTCTCTGACTCATTGTAAATAAGAGGGTCCAAGGGATACAGTAAACCTGAAGTCAAGCATCGGAATCTAAAACTGGACTCACAGGAGAGGATCAAATCGTAGAGAGTTACAATGTCATTCCTGTTGCACTTAAGACGGCATTGTGCATTTTGTGTTAAATTCGGATGCAAATTCTGTGTTTCATCGTCAATAAATAGGTCCAAGAGGTACAATAAACCTGAAGTGAAGTATTGCAATTTAAAACTGGACTCACAGGTGAGGTTCAAATCATAGAAAGTTAGAGTGTCAGTCCTCTTGTACTTAAGTCGGCATTGTGCCTTTTGTATTAAATTCGGATGCAATTTCTGTGTTTCTTAGACAATAAGAATTTCCAAGGGATACAGTAACCCTGAAGTGAAGCATCGGAATGTAAAACTGGACTCACAGGAGAGGTTCAAATCGCAGAGAGTTAGAGTGTCAGTCCTCTTGTACTTAAGTCGCCATTGTGCCTTTTGTATTAAATTCGGATGCAATTTCTGTGTTTCATCGTCATTAAGAAGGTCCAGGGTGTAATGTAAACCTGAAGTGAAGCATCGGAACCTAAAACTGGACTCACAGGAGAGGTTCAAATCATAGAGAGTTAGAGTGCCAGTCCTCTTGTACTTAGGTTGGCATTGTGCCTTTTGTATTAAATATGGATGCAATTTCTGTGTTTCATCGTCAATAAGAAGGTCCAAGGGATACAGTAAACCTGAAGTGAAGGATCGGAATCTGAAACTGGACTCAAAGGAGACGTTCAAATCATAGAGAGTTAGAGTGTCAGTCCTCTTGTACTTAAGTCGGTATTGTTCCTTTTGTATTGAATTCGGATGTAATTCCTGTGTTTCATCATCAATAAGAAGGTCCAAGGGGTACAGTAAACCTGATGTGAAGCATCGGAATCTAAAACTGGACTCACAGGAAAGGTTGAAATCATTTGAAAGTTAGAGTGTCAGTCCTCTTGTACTTAAGTCGGCATAGTGCTTTTGTATTATATTCAGATGCAATTTCTGTGTTTCATCGTCAATAAGAAGGTCCAAGGGATACAGTAAACCTGAAGTGAAGCATCGGAATCTAAAACTGGACTCACAGGAGAGGTTCAAGACATAGAAAGTTAGAGTGTCAGTCCTCTTGTACTTAAGTCGGCATTGTGCATTTTGTATTAAATTTGGATGCAATTTCTGTGTTTCATCTTCAATAAGAAGGTCCAAGGGATACAGTAAACCTGAAGTGAAGCATCGGAATCAAAAACTGGACTCACAGGAGAGGTTCAAATCATAGAAAGTTAGAGTGTCAGTCCTCTTGTACCAAAGCCGGCATTGTGCCTTTTGTATTAAATTCGGATGCAATTTCTGTGTTTCTTCGTCAATAAGATGGTCCAAGGCGTAAAGTAACACTGAAGTTAATCATCAGAATCTAAATCTGGATTCACAGGAAAGGTTCAAATCATAGAGAGTTAGAGTGTCAGTCCTCTTTTACTTAAGTCAGCATTGTGCCTTTTGTATTAAATTTGGATTCAATTTCTGTGTTCCATCTTCAATAAGAAGGTCCAAGGGATACAGTAAACCTGAAGTGAAGCACCGGAATCTAAAACTGGACTCACAGGAGAGGTTCAAATCATAGAAAGTTAGAGTGTCAGTCCTCTCATACTTAAGTCGGCATTGTGCCTTTTGTATTAAATTCGGATTCAATTTTTGTGTTTCATCGTCAGGAGGAAGGTCCAAGGGATACACTAAAACTGAAGTGAAGCATCGGAATCAAAAACTGCACTCACAGGAGAGGTTCAAATCAGAGAAAGTTAGAATGTGAGTCCTCTTGTAATTAGGTCGGCACTGTGCCTTTTGTATTAAATTAGGATGCAATTTCTCTGATTCATTGTTTATTAAGAGGGTCCAAGGGATACAGTAAACCTGAAGTGAAGCATCGGAATCTAAAACTGGACTCACAGGAGAGGATCAAATCGTAGAGAGTTAGAATGTCATTCCTGTTGCACTTAAGACGGCATTGTGCATTTTGTGTTAAATTCGGATGCAAATTCTGTGTTTCATCGTCAATAAATAGGTCCAAGAGGTACAATACACCTGAAGTGAAGTATTGCAATTTAAAACTGGACTCACAGGTGAGGTTCAAATCATAGAAAGTTAGAGTGTCAGTCCTCTTGTACTTAAGTCGGCATTGTGCCTTTTGTATTAAATTCGGATGCAATTTCTGTGTTTCTTAGACAATAAGAATTTCCAAGGGATACAGTAAACCTGAAGTGAAGCATCGGAATGTCAAACTGGACTCACAGGAGAGGTTCAAATCGCAGAGAGTTAGAGTGTCAGTCCTCTTGTACTTAAGTCGCCATTGTGCATTTGTATTAAATTCGGATGCAATTTCTGTGTTTCATCGTCATTAAGAAGGTCCAGGGTGTAATGTAAACCTGAAGTGAAGCATCGGAATCTAAAACTGGACTCACAGGAGAGGTTCAAGACATAGAAAGTTAGAGTGTCAGTCCTCTTGTACTTAAGTCGGCATTGTGCCTTTTGTATTAAATTTGGATGCAATTTCTGTGTTTCATCTTCAATAAGAAGGTCCAAGGGATACAGTAAACCTGAAGTGAAGCATCGGAATCAAAAACTGGACTCACAGGAGAGGTTCAAATCATAGAAAGTTAGAGTGTCAGTCCTCTTGTACCAAAGCCGGCATTGTGCCTTTTGTATTGAATTCGGATGCAATTTCTGTGTTTCTTCGTCAATAAGAAGGTCCAAGGCGTAAAGTAACACTGAAGTTAATCATCAGAATCTAAAACTGGACTCACAGGAGAGGTTCAAATCATAGAAAGTTAGAGTGTCAGTCCTCTTGTACTTAAGTCGGCATTGTGCCTTTTGTATTAAATTCGGATGCAATTTCTGTGTTTCATCGTCAATAAGTAGGTCCAAGGGATACAGTAAACCTGAAGTGAAGCATCGGAATCTAAAACTGGACTCACAGGAGATGTTCAAATCATATTGAGTTAGAGTTGCAGTCGTCTTTTACTTAAGTCTTCATTGTGCCTTTTGTATTAAATTTGGATGCAATTTCTGTGTTTCATCTTCAATAAGAAGGTCCAAGGGATACAGTAAACCTGAAGTGAAGCATCGGAATCAAAAACTGGACTCACAGGAGAGGTTCAAATCATAGAAAGTTAGAGTGTCAGTCCTCTTGTACTTAAGTCGGCATTGTGCCTATTGTATTAAATTCGGATGCAATTTCTGTGTTTCATTCTCAATAAGAAGGTCCAAGGGATACAGTAAAAATGAAGTGAAGCATCGGAATCTAAAACTGGTCTCACAGGAGAGATTCAAGTCATAGAAAGTTAGAGTGTCAGTCCTCTTGTACTTAAGTCGGCATTGTGCCTTTTGTATTAAATTTGGATGCAATTTCTGTGTTTCATCTTCAATAAGAAGGTCCAAGGGATACAGTAAACCTGAAGTGAAGCATCGGAATGTAAAACTGGACTCACAGGAGAGGTTCAAGTCATAGAAAGTTAGAGTGTCAGTCCTCTTGTACTTAAGTCGGCATTGTGCGTTTTGTATTAAATTCGGATTCAATTTCTGTGTTTCATCGTCAATAAGAAGGTCCAAGGGATACAGTAAACCTGAAGTGAAGCATCGGAATCTAAAACTGGACTCACTGCAGAGGTTCAAATCATAGAGAGTTAGAGTGTCAGTCCTCTTGTACTTAAGTCATCATTGTGCCTTTTGTATTAAATTAGGATGCAATTTCTGTGTTTTATCGTCAATCAGAAGGTCCAAGGGATACAGTAAACCTGAAGTGAAGCATCGGAATCTAAGACTGGACTCACAGGAGAGGTTCAAATCATAGAGAGTGAGAGTGTCAGTCCTCTTGTACTTAAGCCGCCATTGTGCCTTTTGTATTAAATTCGGATGCAGTTTCTGTGTCTTATCGTCAATACGAAGGTCCAAGGGATACAGGAAACCTGAAGTGAAGCATCGGAATGTAAAACTGGACTCACAGGAGAGGTTCAAATCATAGTGAGTTACAGTGCCAGTCCTCTTGTACTTAAGTCGGCATTGTGCCTTTTGTATTAAATTCGGATTCAATTTCTGTGTTTCATCGTCAGTAAGAAGGTCCAACGGATACAGTAAACCAAGAAGTGAAGCATCGGAATCTAAAACTGCACTCACAGGAGAGGTTCAAATCAGAGAAAGTTAGAGTGTCAGTCCTCTTGTAATTAGGTCGTCATTGTGCCTTTTGTACTAAATTCGGATGCAATTTCTGTGATTCATTGTAAATAAGAGGGTCCAAGGGATACAGTAAGCCTGAAGTGAAGCATCGGAATCTAAAACTGGACTCACAGGAGAGGATCAAATCGTAGAGAGTTAGAATGTCATTCCTGTTGCACTTAAGACGGCATTGTGCATTTTGTGTTAAATTCGGATGCAAATTCTGTGTTTCATCGTCAATAAATTGGTCCAAGAAGTACAGTAAACCTGAAGTGAAGTATTGCAATTTAAAACTGGACTCACAGGTGAGGTTCAAATCATAGTGAGTTAGAGTGTCAGTCCTCTTGTACTTAAGTCGGCATTGTGAATTTTGTATTGAATTTAGATACAATTTCTGTGTTTCATCGTCAATAAGAAGGTCCAAGGGATACAGTAAACCTGAAGTTAAGCGTCGGAATCTAAAACTTTACTCACAGGAGAGGTTCAAATCATAGAGAGTTAGAGTGTCAGTCCTCTTTTCCTTAAGTCAGCATTGTGCCTTTTGTATTAAATTTGGATTCAATATCTGTGTTCCATCTTCAATTAGAAGGTCCAAGGGATACAGTAAGCCTGAAGTGAAGCATCGGAATCTAAAACTGGACTCACAGGAGATGTTCAAGTCATAGAAAGTAAGAGTGTCAGTCCTCTTGTACTTAAGTCGGCATTGTGCCTTTTGTATTAAATTCGGATGCAATTTCTGAGTTTCATCGTCAATAAGAAGGTCCAAGGGATACAGTAAACCCGAAGTGAAGCATCGGAATCTGAAACTGGACTCACAGGAGAGGTTCAAATCATAGAGAGTTAGAGTGTCAGTCCTCTTTTACTTAAGTCTTCATTGTGCCTTTTGCATTGAATTCGGATGCAATTTCTGTGTTTCATCGTCAATAAGAAGGTCCAAGGGATACAGTAAACCTGAAGTTAAGCATCGGAATCAAAAACTGGACTCACAGGAGAGGTTCAAATCATAGAGAGTTAGAGTGTCAGTCCTCTTGTACTTAAGTCGGTATTGTGCCTTTTGTATTGAATTCGGATGTAATTTCTGTGTTTCATCATCAATGAGAAGGTCCTAGGGATACAGTAAACCTTATGTGAAGCATCGGAATCTAAAAGTGGACTCACAGGAGAGGTTCAAATCATAGAAAGTTAGAGTGTCAGTCCTCTTGCACTTAAGTCGGCATTGTGCCTTTTGTATTAAATTCGGATGCAATTTCTGTGTTTCATCGTCAATAAGAAGGTCCAAGGGATACAGTAAACCTGAAGTGAAGCATCGGAATCTAAAACTGGACTCACAGGAGAGGTTCAAGTCATAGAAAGTTAGTGTGTCAGTCATCTTGTACTTAAGTCGGCATTGTGCCTTTTGTATTAAATTTGGATGCAATTTCTGTGTTTCATCTTCAATAAGAATGTCCAAGGGATTCAGTAAACCTGAAGTGAAGCATCGGAATCTAAAACTGGACTCACTGGAGAGGTTCAAGTCATAGAAAGTTAGAGTGTCAGTCCTCTTGTACTTAAGTCGGCATTGTGCCTTTTGTATTAATTTCGGATTCAATTTCTGTGTTTC
The DNA here is from genome assembly GCF_021461395.2 of Schistocerca americana. Lineage (NCBI taxonomy): Eukaryota > Metazoa > Arthropoda > Insecta > Orthoptera > Acrididae > Schistocerca > Schistocerca americana. The sequence continues at coordinate 545,500,965 of NC_060124.1, read as the reverse complement.
ATCGTCAATAAGAAGGTCCAAGGGATACAGTAAACCTGTAGTGAAGCATCGGAATCTAAAACTGGACTCACAGTAGAGGTTCTAATCATAGAGAGTTAGAGTGTCAGTCCTCTTGAACTTAAGTCGGCATTGTGCCTTTTGTATTAAATTCGGATGCAATTTCTGTGTTTTATCGTCAATCAGAAGGTCGAAGGGATACAGTAAACCTGAAGTGAAGCTACGGAATCTAAAACTGGACTCACAGGAGAGGTTCAAATCATAGAGAGTGAGAGTGTCAGTCCTCTTGTACTTAAGCCGCCATTGTGCCTTTTGTAATAAATTCGGATGCAGTTTCTGTGTCTTATCGTCAATAAAAAGGTCCAAGGGATACAGGAAACCTGAAGTGAAGCATCGGAAAGTAAAACTGGACTCACAGGAGAGGTTCAAATCATAGAAAGTAAGAGTGTCAGTCCTCTTGTACTGAAGTCGGCATTGTGCCTTTTGTATTAAATTCGGATGCAATTTCTGTGTTTCATCGACAATAAGTAGGTCCAAGGGATACAGTAAACCTGAAGTGAAGCATCGGAATCTAAAACTGGGCTCACAGGAGAGGTTCAAATCGTAGAGCGTTAGAGTGTCAGTCCTCTTGTACTTAAGTCAGCATTGTGCTTTTTGTATTAAATTCGGATGCAATTTCTGTGTTTCTTCGTCAATAAGAATGTCCAAGGGGTAAAGTAAACCTTAAGTGAAGCATCGGAATCTTAAACTGGACTCTCAGGAGAGGTTCAAACCATAGAAAGTTAGAGTGTCAGTCCTCTTGTACTTAAGTCGGCATTGTGCCTTTTGTATTAAAGTCGGTTGCAATTTCTGTGTTTCATCGACAATAAGAAGGTCCAAAGGATTCAGTAAACCTGAAGTGAAATATCGGAATCTAAAACTGGACTCACTGGAGAGGTTCAAATCGTAGAGAGTTAGAGTGTCAGTCCTCTTGTACTTATCTCGGCATTGTGCCTTTTGTATTAAATTCGGATGCAATTTCTGTGATTCATCGACAATAAGAAGGTCCAAGGGATACAGTAAACCTGAAGTGAAGCATCGGAATCTAAAACTGGACTCACAGTAGAGGTTCTAATCGTAGTGAGTTAGAGTGTCAGTCCTCTTTTACTTAAGTCGGCATTGTGCCTTTTGTATTAAATTCGGATGCAATTTCTGTGTTTTATCGTCAATCAGAAGGTCCAAGGGATACGGTAAACCTGAAGTGAAGCATCGGAATCTAAAACTGGACTCACAGGAGAGGTTCAAATCATGGAGAGTGAGAGTGTCAGTCCTCTTGTACTAAAGCCGCCATTGTGCCTTTTGTATTAAATTCGAATGCAGTTTCTGTGTCTTATCGTCAATAAGAACGTCCAAGGGATACAGGAAACCTGAAGTGAAGCATCATAATGTAAAACTGGACTCACAGGAGAGGTTCAAATCATAGAGAGTTTGAGTGTCAGTCCTCTTGTATTTAAGTCGGCATTGTGTCTTTTGTATTAAATTCGGATGCAATTTCCTTGTTTCATCCTCAATAAGAAGTTCCAAGGGATACAGTAAACCTGAAATGAAGCATCGGAATCTAAAACTGGAATCACAGGAGAGGTTCAATTCATTGAGAATCAGAGTGTCTGTCCTCTTGTACTTAAGTCGGCATTGTGCCTTTTGTATTAAATTCGGATGCAATTTCTGTGTTTCATCGTCAATAAGAAGGTCCAAGGGATACAGTAAACCTGAATTGAAGCATCGGAATCTAAAACTGGACTCACAGGAGTGGTTCAAATCATAGAAAGTTAGAGTGTCAGCCCTCTTCTACTTAAGTCGGCATTGTGCCTTTAGTATTAAATTCGGATGCAATTTCTGTGTTTCTTTCTCAATAAGAAGGTCCAACGGGTAAAGTAAACCTGAAGTGAAGCATCGGAATCTAAAACTGGACTCAATGGAGAGGTTCAAATCACAGAAAGTTAGAGTGTCAGTCCTCTTGTACATAAGTCGGCATTAAGCCTTTTGTATTAAATTCGGATGCAATATCTGTGTTTCATCGACCATAAGAAGGTCCAAGGGATACAGTAAACCTGAAGTGAAGCATCGGAATCTAAAACTGGACTCACAGGAGAGGTTCAAATCATAGAAAGTTAGAGTGTCAGTCCGCTTGTACTTAAGTCGGCATTGTGCCTTTTGTATTAAATTTGGATGCAATTTCTGTGTTTCATCTTCAGTAAGAAGGTCCAAGGGATACAGTAAACCTGAAGTGAAGCATCGGAATCTAAAACTGGACTCACAGGAGAGGTTCAAGTCATAGAAAGTTAGAGTGTCAGTCCTCTTGTACTTAAGTCGGCATTGTGCCTTTTGTGTTAAATATGGATGCAATTTCTGTGTTTCATCTTCAATAGGAAGGTCCAAGGGATACAGTAAACCTGAAGTGAAGCATCGGAATCTAAAACTGGACTCACAGGAGTGGTTCAAATCATAGAAAGTTAGATTGTCAGACCTTCTGTACTTAAGTCGGCATTGTGCCTTTTGTTTTAAATTCGTATGCAATTTCTGCGTTTCATCGTCAGTAAGAAGCTCCAAGGCATACAGGAAACCTGAAGTGAAGCATCGGAATCTAAAACTGGACTCAGAGGTGAGGTTGAAATCATAGAAAGTTAGGGTATCAGTCCTCTTGTACTTAAGTCTGCATTGTGCCTTTTGTATTATATTCGGATGCAATTTCTGTGTTTCATCGTCAATATGAAGGTCCAAGGAATACAGTAAACCTGAAGTGAAGTATCGGAATCTAAAACTGGGCTCACAGGAGTGGTTCAAATCATAGAAAGTTAGAGTGTCAGACCTCTTCTACTTAAGTCGGCATTGTGCCTTTTGTATTAAATTCGGATTCAATGTCTGTGTTTCATCGTCAGTAAGAAGGTCCAAGGGATACAGGAAACCTGAAGTGAAGCATCGGAATCTAAAACTGGACTCACAGGAGAGGTTCAAATCATAGAGAGTTAGAGTGTCAGTCCTCTAGTACTTAAGTCGGTATTGTGCCTTTTATATTGAATTCGGATGTAATTTATGTGTTTCATCATCAATGAGAAGGTCCAAGGGATACAGTAAACCTGATGTGAAGCATCGGAATCTAAAACTGGACTCACAGGAGAGGTTCAAATCATAGAAAGTTAGAGTGTCAGTCCTCTTGTACTTAAGTCGGCATTGTGCCTTTTGTATTAAATTCGGATGCAATTTATGTGTTTCATCGTCAATAAGTAGATCCAAGGGATAGAGAAAACCTGAAGTGATGCATCGGAATCTTAAACTGGACTCACAGGAAAGCTTCAAGTCATAGAAAGTTATAGTGTCAGTCCTCTTGTACTTAAGTCGGCATTGTGCCTTTTGTATTAAATTTGGATGCAATTTCTGTGTTTCATCTTCAGTAAGAAGGTCCAAGGGATACAGTAAACCTGAAGTGAAGCATCGGAATCTAAAACTGGACTCACAGGAGTGGTTCAAGTCATAGAAAGTTAGAGTGTCAGTCCTCTTGTACTTAAGTCGGCATTGTGCCTTTTGTATTAAATTCGGATGCAATTTCTGTGTTTCATCGTCAATCAGAAGGTCCAAGGGATACAGTAAACCTCAAGTGAAGCATCGGAATCTAAAACTGGACTCACAGGAGAGGTTCAAATCATAGAGAGTGAGAGTGTCAGTCCTCTCGTACCTAAGTCGCCATTGTGCCTTTTGTATTAAATTCGGATGCAGTTTCTGTGTCTCATCGTCAATAAGAAGGTCCAAGGGATACAGGAAACCTGAAGTGAAGCATCGGAATGTAAAACTGGACTCACAGGAGAGGTTCAAATCATAAAGAGTTAGAGTGCCTGTCCTCTTGTACTTATGTCGGCATTGTGCCTTTTGTGTTAAATTCGGATGCAATTTCCTTGTTTCATCCTCAATAAGAAGGTCCCACGGATACAGTAAACCTGAAGTGAAGCATCGGAATCTAAAACTGGACTCACAGGAGTGGTTCAAATCATAGAAAGTTAGAGTGTCAGTCCTCTTGTACTTAAGTCGGCATTGTGTCTTTTGTATTAAATTCGGATGCAATTTCTGTGTTTCATCGTCAATAAGAAGGTCCAAGGGATACAGTAAACGTGAAGTGAAGCATCGGAATCTAAAACTGGACTCACAGGAGTGGTTCAAATCATAGAATGTTAGAGTATCAGTCCTCTTCTACTTAAGTCGGCATTGTGCCTTTTGTATTAAAATCGGATGCAATTTCTGTGATTCATCGTAAATAAGAGGGTCCAAGGGATAGGGAATACCTGAAGTGAAGCATCGGAATCTAAAACTGGACTCACAGGAGTGGTTCAAGTCATAGAAAGTTAGAGTGTCAGTCCTCTTGTACTTAAGTCAGAATTGTGCATTTGTATTAAATTAGGATGCAATTTCTGTGTTCATCGTCAATAAGAACGTCCAAGGGATACAGTAAACCTGAAGTGAAGCATCGGAATCTAAAACTGGACCCACAGGAGAGGTTCAAATCATAGAGAGTTAGAGTGTCAGTCGTATTTTACTTAAGTCTTCATGGTGCTTTTTGTATTAAATATGGATGCAATTTCTGTGTTTCATCTTCAATAAGAAGGTCCAAGGGATACAGTAAATCTGAAGTGAAGCATCACAATCTAAAACTGGACTCACAGAAGAGGTTCAAATCATAGAAAGTTAGAGTGTCAGTCCTCTTGTACTTAAGTCGGCTTTGTGCCTTTTATATTAAATTTGGATGCAATTTCTGTGTTTCATCGTCAATAAGAAAATCCAAGGGATACAGTAAACTTGAAGTGAAATATCGGAATCTAAAACTGGACTCACAGGAGAGGTTCAAATCATAGAGAGTTAGAGTGTCAGTCCTCTTGTACTTAAGTCGGTATTGTGCCTTTTATATTGAATTCGGATGTAATTTCTGTGTTTCATCATCAATGAAAAGGTCCAAGGGATACAGTAAACCTGAAGTGAAGCATCGGAATCTAAAACTGGACTCACAGTAGAGGTTCAATTCATAGAGAGTTAGAGTGTCAGTCCTCTTGTACTTAAGTCGGCATTGTGAATTTTGTATTGAATTCGGATGCAATTTCTGTGTTTCATCGTCAATAAGACAGTCCAAGGGATACAGTAAACCTGAATTCAAGCATCGGAATCTAAAACTGGACTCACAGGAGATGTTCAAATCATCGAAAGTTAGAGTGTCAGTCCACTTGTGCTTAAGTCGGCATTGTGCGTTTTGTATTAAATTTGGATGTAGTTTCTGTGTTTCATCGTCAATAAGAAGGTCTAAGGGATACAGTAAACCTGAAGTGATGCATCGGAATCTAAAACTGGACTCACAGAAGAGGTTCAAAATATAGAGAGTTAGAGTGTCAGTCCTCTTGTACTTAAGTCGGCATTGTGCCTTTTGTATTAAATTCGGATGCAATTTCTGTGTTTCATCGTCAATAAGAAGGTCCAAAGGATACAGTAAACCTGAAGTGAAGCATCGGAATCTAAAACTGGACTCACAGGAGAGGTTCAAATCATAGAGAATTAGAGTGTCAGTCCTCTTTCACTTAAGTCGGCATTGTGCCTTTTGTATTAAATTTGGATTCAATTTCTGTGTTCCATCTTCAATAAGAAGGTCCAAGGGGTAAAGTAAACCTGAAGTGAAGCATCGGAATCTAAAACTGGACTCAATGGAGAGGTTCAAATCATAGAAAGTTGGAGTGTCAGCCCTCTTGTACTTAAGTCGGCATTGTGGCTTTTGTATTAAATTCGGATGCAATTTCTGTGTTTCATCGTCAACAAGACAGTCCAAGGGATACAGTAAACCTGAATTCAAGCATCGGAATCTAAAACTGGACTCACAGGAGATGTTCAAATCATCGAAAGTTAGAGTGTCAGTCCTCTTGTGCTTAAGTCGGCATTGTGCGTTTTGTATTAAATTTGGATGTAGTTTCTGTGTTTCATCGTCAATAAGAAGGTCTGAGGGATACAGTAAACCTGAAGTGAAGCATCGGAATCTAAAACTGGACTCACAGAAGAGGTTCAAAATATAGAGAGTTAGAGTGTCAGTCCTCTTGTACTTAAGTCGGCATTGTGCCTTTTGTATTAAATTCGGATGCAATTTCTGTGTTTCATCGTCAATAAGAAGGTCCAAAGGATACAGTAAACCTGAAGTGAAGCATCGGAATCTAAAACTGGACTCACAGGAGAGGTTGAAATCATAAAGAGTTTGAGTGTCAGTCCTCTTATACTTAAGTCGGCATTGTGCCTTCTGTATTACATTCGGATGCAATTTCTATGTTTCATCGTCAATAAGAAGGTCCAAGGAATACAGGAAACCTGAAGTGAAGCATCGGAATCTAAAACTGGACTCACAGGAGAGGAATCAAATCATAGAGAGTTAGAGTGTCAGTCCTCTTGTTATTAGGTCGGGATTGTGCCTTTTGTATTAAATTCGGATGCAATTTCTGTGTTTCATCGTCAATAAGAAGGTCCAAGGGTTACAGTAAACCTGAAGTGAAGCATCGGAATCTAAAACAGGACTCACAGGCGAGGTACAAATCGTTTAGAGTTAGAGGGTCATTCCTGTTGTACTTAAGTCGGCATTGTGCCTTTAGTATTAAATTCGGATGATATTTCTGTGTTTCATCGTCAATAAGAAGGTCCAAGGTATACAGTAAACCTGAAGTGAAGCATCGGAATCTGAAACTGGACTCACAGGAGAGGTTAAAAACGTAGAGAGTTAGAATGTCACTCCTCTTGTGCTTAAGTCGGCATTGTGCCTTTTGTATTAAATTCTGATGCAATTTCTGTGATTCATCATCAATAAGAAGGTCCAACGGATACAGTAAACCTGAAGTGAAGCAACGGAATCTAAAACTGGACTCACAGGAGAGGTTCAAATAATAGAGAGTTAGAGTGTCAGTCGTATTTTACTTAAGTCTTCATGGTGCTTTTTGTATTAAATATGGATGCAATTTCTGTGTTTCATCTTCAATAAGAAGGTCCAAGGGATACAGTAAATCTGAAGTGAAGCATCACAATCTAAAACTGGACTCACAGAAGAGGTTCAAATCATAGAAAGTTAGAGTGTCAGTCCTCTTGTACTTAAGTCGGCTTTGTGCCTTTTATATTAAATTTGGATGCAATTTCTGTGTTTCATCGTCAATAAGAAAATCCAAGGGATACAGTAAACTTGAAGTGAAATATCGGAATCTAAAACTGGACTCACAGGAGAGGTTCAAATCATAGAGAGTTAGAGTGTCAGTCCTCTTGTACTTAAGTCGGTATTGTGCCTTTTATATTGAATTCGGATGTAATTTCTGTGTTTCATCATCAATGAAAAGGTCCAAGGGATACAGTAAACCTGAAGTGAAGCATCGGAATCTAAAACTGGACTCACAGTAGAGGTTCAATTCATAGAGAGTTAGAGTGTCAGTCCTCTTGTACTTAAGTCGGCATTGTGAATTTTGTATTGAATTCGGATGCAATTTCTGTGTTTCATCGTCAATAAGACAGTCCAAGGGATACAGTAAACCTGAATTCAAGCATCGGAATCTAAAACTGGACTCACAGGAGATGTTCAAATCATCGAAAGTTAGAGTGTCAGTCCACTTGTGCTTAAGTCGGCATTGTGCGTTTTGTATTAAATTTGGATGTAGTTTCTGTGTTTCATCGTCAATAAGAAGGTCTAAGGGATACAGTAAACCTGAAGTGATGCATCGGAATCTAAAACTGGACTCACAGAAGAGGTTCAAAATATAGAGAGTTAGAGTGTCAGTCCTCTTGTACTTAAGTCGGCATTGTGCCTTTTGTATTAAATTCGGATGCAATTTCTGTGTTTCATCGTCAATAAGAAGGTCCAAAGGATACAGTAAACCTGAAGTGAAGCATCGGAATCTAAAACTGGACTCACAGGAGAGGTTCAAATCATAGAGAATTAGAGTGTCAGTCCTCTTTCACTTAAGTCGGCATTGTGCCTTTTGTATTAAATTTGGATTCAATTTCTGTGTTCCATCTTCAATAAGAAGGTCCAAGGGGTAAAGTAAACCTGAAGTGAAGCATCGGAATCTAAAACTGGACTCAATGGAGAGGTTCAAATCATAGAAAGTTGGAGTGTCAGCCCTCTTGTACTTAAGTCGGCATTGTGGCTTTTGTATTAAATTCGGATGCAATTTCTGTGTTTCATCGTCAACAAGACAGTCCAAGGGATACAGTAAACCTGAATTCAAGCATCGGAATCTAAAACTGGACTCACAGGAGATGTTCAAATCATCGAAAGTTAGAGTGTCAGTCCTCTTGTGCTTAAGTCGGCATTGTGCGTTTTGTATTAAATTTGGATGTAGTTTCTGTGTTTCATCGTCAATAAGAAGGTCTGAGGGATACAGTAAACCTGAAGTGAAGCATCGGAATCTAAAACTGGACTCACAGAAGAGGTTCAAAATATAGAGAGTTAGAGTGTCAGTCCTCTTGTACTTAAGTCGGCATTGTGCCTTTTGTATTAAATTCGGATGCAATTTCTGTGTTTCATCGTCAATAAGAAGGTCCAAAGGATACAGTAAACCTGAAGTGAAGCATCGGAATCTAAAACTGGACTCACAGGAGAGGTTGAAATCATAAAGAGTTTGAGTGTCAGTCCTCTTATACTTAAGTCGGCATTGTGCCTTCTGTATTACATTCGGATGCAATTTCTATGTTTCATCGTCAATAAGAAGGTCCAAGGAATACAGGAAACCTGAAGTGAAGCATCGGAATCTAAAACTGGACTCATAGGAGAGGAATCAAATCATAGAGAGTTAGAGTGTCAGTCCTCTTGTTATTAGGTCGGGATTGTGCCTTTTGTATTAAATTCGGATGCAATTTCTGTGTTTCATCGTCAATAAGAAGGTCCAAGGGTTACAGTAAACCTGAAGTGAAGCATCGGAATCTAAAACAGGACTCACAGGCGAGGTACAAATCGTTTAGAGTTAGAGGGTCATTCCTGTTGTACTTAAGTCGGCATTGTGCCTTTAGTATTAAATTCGGATGATATTTCTGTGTTTCATCGTCAATAAGAAGGTCCAAGGTATACAGTAAACCTGAAGTGAAGCATCGGAATCTGAAACTGGACTCACAGGAGAGGTTAAAAACGTAGAGAGTTAGAATGTCACTCCTCTTGTGCTTAAGTCGGCATTGTGCCTTTTGTATTAAATTCTGATGCAATTTCTGTGATTCATCATCAATAAGAAGGTCCAACGGATACAGTAAACCTGAAGTGAAGCAACGGAATCTAAAACTGGACTCACAGGAGAGGTTCAAATAATAGAGTGTTAGAGTGTCAGTCCTCTTTTACTTAAGTCGGCATTGTGCCTTTTGTATTAAATTTGGATGCAATTTCTGTGTTTCATCTTCAATAAGAAAGTCCAAGGGGTACAGAAAAACCTAAAGTGAAGCATCAGAATCTAAAACTGGACTCACAGGAGACGTTCAAATCATAGAAAGTTAGAGTGTCAGTCGTCTTGTACTTAAGTCGGCATTGCGCCTTTTGTATTAAATTCGGATGCAATTTCCGTGTTTCTTCGTCAATAAGAAGGTCCAAGGGGTAAAGTAAACCTGAAGTGAAGCATCGGAATCTAAAACTGGACTCAATGGAGAGGTTCAAATCATAGAAAGTTAGAGTGTCAGTCCTCTTGTACTTAAGTCGGCATTGTGCCTTTTGTATTAAATTCGGATGCAATTTCTGTGTTTCATCAACAATAAGAAGGTCCAAGGAATACAGTAAACCTGAAGTGAAGCATCGGAATCTAAAACTGGACTCACTGGAGAGGTTCAAATCGTAGAGAGTTAGAGTTCGGTCCTCTTGTACTTAAGTCGGCATTCTGCCTTCTGTATTAATTTCGGATGCAATTTCTGTGTTTCATCGTCAATAAGAAGGTCCAAGGGATACAGTTAACCTGAATTGAAGCAACGGAATCTAAAACTTGACTCACAGGAGAGGTTCAAATCATAGTGAGTTAGAGTGTCAGTCCTCTTTTACTTAAGTCGGCATTGTGCATTTTGTATTAAATTTGGATTCAATTTCTGTGTTTCATCTTCAATAAGAAGGTCCAAGTGATACAGTAAACCTGAAGTGAAGCATCGTAATCTAAAACTGGACTCACAGGAGAGGTTCAAATCATAGAAAGTTACGGTGTCAGTCATCTTGTGCTTAAGTCGGCATTGTGCGTTTAGTATTAAATTTGGATGTAGTTTCTTTGTTTCATCGTCAATAAGAAGGTCTAAGGGATACAGTAAACCTGAAGTGAAGCATCGGAATCCAAAACTGGACTCACAGAAGAGGTTCAAAATATAGAGAATTAGAGTGTCAGTCCTCTTGTACTGAGTCGGCATTGTGCCTTTTGTATTAAATTCGGATGCAATTTCTGTGTTTCATTGTCAATAAGAAGGTCCAAAGGATACAGTAAACCTGAAGTGAAGCATCGGAATCTAAAACTGGACTCACAGGAGAGGTTGAAATCATAAAGAGTTTGAGTGTCAGTCCTCTTATACTTAAGTCGGCATTGTGCCTTTTGTATTATATTCGGATGCAATTTCTATGTTTCATCGTCAATAAGAAGGTCCAAGGAATACAGAAAAACTGAAGTGAAGCATCGGAATCTAAAACTGGACTCATAGGAGAGGAATCAAATCATAGAGAGTTAGAGTGTTAGTCCTCTTGTTATTAGGTCGGGATTGTGCGTTTTGTATTAAATTCGGATGCAATTTCTGTGTTTCATCGTCAATAAGAAGGTCCAAGGGTTACAGTAAACCTGAAGTGAAGCATCGGAATCTAAAACAGGACTCACAGGCGAGGTACAAATCGTTTAGAGTTAGAGTGTCATTCCTGTTGTACTTAAGTCGGCATTGTGCCTTTAGTATTAAATTCGGACGATATTTCTGTGTTTCATCGTCAATAAGAGGGTTCAAGGTATACAGTAAACCTGAAGTGAAGCATCGGAATCTAAAACTGGACTCACAGGAGAGGTTAAAATCGTAGAGAGTTAGAGTGTCACTCCTCTTGTACTTAAGTCGGCATTGTGCCTTTTGTATTAAATTCTGATGCAATTTCTGTGATTCATCATCAATAAGAAGGTCCAACGGATACAGTAAACCTGAAGTAAAGCAACGGAATCTAAAACTGGACTCACAGGAGAGGTTCAAATCATCGAAAGTTAGAGTGTCAGTCCTCTTGTACTTAAGTCGGCATTGTGCATTTTGTATTAAATTTTGATGCAATTTCTGTGTTTCATCGTCAATAAGAAGGTCCAAGGGATACAGTAAACCTGAAGTGAAGCATCGAAATGTAAAACTGGAGTCACAGGAGAGGTTCAAATCATAGAAAGTTAGAGTTTCAGTCCTCTTGTACTTAAGTCGGCATTGTGCCTTTTGTATTCAATTTGGATGCAATTTCTGTGTTTCATCGTCAATAAGAAGGTCCATGGGATACAGTAAACCTGAAGTGAAGCATCGGAATCTAAAACTTGACTCACAGGAGAGGTTCAAATCATCGAAAGTTAGAGTGTCAGTCCTCTTGTACTGAAGTCGGCATTGTGCCTTTTGTATAAAATACGGATGCAATTTCTGTGTTTCATCGTTAATAAGAAGGTCTAAGGGATACAGTAAACCTGAAGTGAAACATCGGAATCTAAAACTGGACTCACAGGAGAGGTTCAAATCATAGAGAGTTGGAGTGCCAGTCCTCTTGTACTTAAGTCGGCATTGTGCCTTTTGTATTAAATTTGGATGCAATTTCTGTGTTTCATCATCAATGAGAAGGTCCAAGGGATACAGTAAACCTGAAGTGAAGCATCGGAATCTAAAACTGGACCCACCGTAGAGGTTCAATTCATAGAGAGTTAGGGTGTCAGTCCTGTTGTACTTAAGTCGGCATTGTGAATTTTGTATTGAATTCGGATGCAATTTCTGTGTTTCATCGTCAAAAAGAAGGTCCAAGGGATACAGTAAAACTGAAGTTAAGCATCGGAATCTAAAACTGGACTCACAGGATAGGTTCAAATCATAGAGAGTTAGAGTGTCAGTCCTCTTTTACTTAAGTCGGCATTGTGCCTTTTGTATTAAATTTGGATTCAATTTCTGTGTTCCATCTTCAATAAGAAGGTCCAAGGGATACAGTAAACCTGAAGTGAAGCATCGGAATCTAAAACTGGACTCACAGGAGAGGTGCAAATCATAGAAAGTAAGAGTGTCAGTCCTCTTGTACATAAGTCGGCATTGTGCCCTTTGTATTAAATTCGGATGCAATTTCTGTGTTTCATCGTCAATAAGAAGGTCCAAGCGATACAGTAAACCTGAAGTGAAGCATCGGAATCTAAAACTGGACTCACAGGAGAGGTTCAAATCATAGAGAGTTAGAGTGTCAGTCCTGTTTTACTTAAGTCTTCATTGTGCCTTTTGTATTAAATTTGGATGCAATTTCTGTGTTTCATCTTCAATAAGAAGGTCCAAGGGATACAGAAAAACCTGAAGTGAAGCATCGGAATCTAAAACTGGGCTCACAGGGGAGGTTCAAATCATAGAAAGTTAGAGTGTCAGTCGTCTTGTACTTAAGTCGGCATTGTGCCTTTTGTATTAAATTCGGATGCAATTTCCGTGTTTCTTCGTCAATAAGAAGGTCCAAGGGGTAAAGTAAACCTGAAGTGAAGCATCGGAATCTAAAACTGGACTCAATGGAGAGGTTCAAATCATAGAAAGTTAGAGTGTCAGTCCTCTTGTACTTAAGTCGGCATTGTGCCTTTTGTATTAAATTCGGATGCAATTTCTGTGTTTCATCGACAATAAGAAGGTCCAAGGGATACAGTAAACCTGAAGTGAAGCATCGGAGTCTAAAACTGGACTCACTGGAGAGGTTCAAATCGTAGAGCGTTAGAGTGTCGGTCCTTTTGTACTTAAGTCGGCATTCTGCCTTCTGTATTAATTTCGGATATAATTTCTGTGTTTCATCGTCAATAAGAAGGTCCAAGGGATACAGTTAACCTGAACCGAAGCAACGGAATCTAAAACTTGACTCACAGGAGAGGTTCAAATCATAGAGAGTTAGAGTGTCAGTCCTCTTTTACTTAAGTCGGCATTGTGCCTTTTGTATTAAATTTGGATTCAATTTCTGTGTTTCATCTTCAATAAGAAGTTCCAAGTGATACAGTAAACCTGAAGTGAAGCATCGGAATCTAAAACTGGTCTCGCAGGAGAGGTTCAAATCATAGAAAGTTACAGTGTCAGTCCTCTTGTGCTTAAGTCGGCATTGTGCGTTTTGTATTAAATTTGGATGTAGTTTCTGTGTTTCATTGTCAATAAGAAGGTCTAAGGGATACAGTAAACCTGAAGTGAAGCATCGGAATCCAAAACTGGACTCACAGAAGAGGTTCAAAATATAGAGAATTAGAGTGTCAGTCCTCTTGTACTTAAGTCGGCATTGTGCCTTTTGTATTAAATTCGGATGCAATTTCTATGTTTCATCGTCAATAAGACGGTCCAAAGGATACAGTAAACCTGAAGTGAAGCATCGGAATCTAAAACTGGACTCACAGGAGAGTTTCAAATCATAGAGAGTTGGAGTGCCAGTCCTCTTGTACTTAAGTCGGCATTGTGCCATTTGTATTAAATTTGGATGCAATTTCTGTGTTTCATCATCAATGAGAAGGTCCAAGGGATACAGTAAACCTGAAGTGAAGCATCGGAATCTAAAACTGGACCCACCGTAGAGGTTCAATTCATAGAGAGTTAGGGTGTCAGTCCTCTTGTACTTAAGTCGGCATTGTGAATTTTGTATTGAATTCGGATGCAATTTCTGTGTTTCATCGTCAATAAGAAGGTCCAAGGGATACAGTAAAACTAAAGTTAAGCATCGGAATCTAAAACTGGACTCACAGGAGAGGTTCAAATCATAGAGAGTTAGAGTGTCAGTCCTCTTTCACTTAAGTCGGCATTGTGCCTTTTGTATTAAATTTGGATTCAATTTCTGTGTTCCATCTTCAATAAGAAGGTCCAAGGGATACAGTAAACCTGAAGTGAAGCATCGGAATCTAAAACTGGACTCACAGGAGAGGTTCAAATCATAGAAAGTAAGAGTGTCAGTATTCTTGTACATAAGTCGGCATTGTGCCTTTTGTATTAAATTCGGATGCAATTTCTGTGTTTCATCGTCAATAAGAAGGGCCAAGCGATACAGTAAACCTGAAGTGAAGCATCGGAATCTAAAACTGTACTCACAGGAGAGGTTCAAATCATAGAGAGTTAGAGTGTCAGTCCTGTTTTACTTAAGTCTTTATTGTGCCTTTTGTATTAAATTTGGATGCAATTTCTGTGTTTCATCTTCAATAAGAAGGTCCAAGGGATACAGAAAAACCTGAAGTGAAGCATCGGAATCTAAAACTGGGCTCACAGGAGAGGTTCAAATCATAGAAAGTTAGAGTGTCAGTCGTCTTGTACTTAAGTCGGCATTGTGCCTTTTGTATTAAATTCGCATGCAATTTCTGTGTTTCTTCGTCAATAAGAAGGTCCAAGGGGTAAAGTAAACCTGAAGTGAAGCATCGGAATCTAAAACTGGACTGAATGGAGAGGTTCAAATCATAGAAAGTTAGAGTGTCAGTCCTCTTGTACTAAAGTCGGCATTGTGCCTTTTGTATTAAATTCGGATGCAATTTCTGTGTTTCATCGACAATAAGAAGGTCCAAGGGATACAGTAAACCTGAAGTGAAGCATCGGAATCTAAAACTGGACTCACTGGAGAGGTTCAAATCGTAGAGCGTTAGAGTGTCGGTCCTTTTGTACTTAAGTCGGCATTCTGCCTTCTGTATTAATTTCGGATATAATTTCTGTGTTTTATCGTCAATAAGAAGGTCCAAGGGATACAGTTAACCTGAATCGAAGCAACGGAATCTAAAACTTGACTCACAGGAGAGGTTCAAATCATAGAGAGTTAGAGTGTCAGTCCTCTTTTACTTAAGTCGGCATTGTGCCTTTTGTATTAAATTTGGATTCAATTTCTGTGTTTCATCTTCAATAAGAAGGTCCAAGTGATACAGTAAACCTGAAGTGAAGCATCGGAATCTAAAACTGGTCTCACAGGAGAGGTTCAAATCATAGAAAGTTACAGTGTCAGTCCTCTTGTGCTTAAGTCGGCATTGTGCGTTTTGTATTAAATTTGGATGTAGTTTCTGTGTTTCATTGTCAATAAGAAGGTCTAAGGGATACAGTAAACCTGAAGTGAAGCATCGGAATCTAAAACAGGACTCACAGGCGAGGTACAAATCGTTTAGAGTTAGAGTGTCATTCCTGTTGTACTTAAGTCGGCATTGTGCCTTTAGTATTAAACTCGGATGATATTTCTGTGTTTCATCGTCAATAAGAAGGTCCAAGGTATGCAGTAAACCTGAAGTGAAGCATCGAAATGTAAAACTGGAGTCACAGGAGAGGTTCAAATCATAGAAAGTTAGAGTTTCAGTCCTCTTGTACTTAAGTCGGCATTGTGCCTTTTGTATTCAATTTGGATGCAATTTCTGTGTTTCATCGTCAATAATAAGGTCCAAGGAATACGGTAAACCTCAAGTGAAGCATCGGGATCTAAAACTTGACTCACAGGAGAGGTTAAAATCATCGAAAGTTAGAGTGTCGGTCCTCTTGTACTTAAGTCGGCATTGTGCCTTTTGTATTAAATTCGGATGCAATTTCTGTGTTTCTTCGTTAATAAGTAGGTCCAAGGGATACAGTAAACCTGAAGTGAAGCATCGGAATCTAAAACTGGACTCACAGGAGAGGTTCCAATCATAGAGAGTTGGAGTGCCAGTCCTTTTGTACTTAAGTCGGCATTGTGCCTTTTGTATTAAATTTGGATGCAATTTCTGTGTTTCATCATCAATGAGAAGGTCCAAGGGATACAGTAAACCTGAAGTGAAGCATCGGAATCTAAAACTGGACTCACAGTAGAGGTTCAATTCAAAGAGAGTTACAGTGTCAGTCCTCTTGTACTTAAGTCGGCATTGTGAATATTGTATTGAATTCGGATGCAATTTCTGAGTTTCATCGTCAATAAGAAGGTCCAAGGGATACAGTAAAACTGAAGTTAAGCATCGGAATCTAAAACTGGACTCACAGGAGAGGTTCAAATCATAGAGAGTTAGAGTGTCAGTCCTCTTTTACTTAAGTCGGCATTGTGCCTTTTGTATTAAATTTGGATTAAATTTCTGTGTTCCATCTTCAATAAGAAGGTCCAAGGGATACAGTAAACCTGAAGTGAAGCTTCGGAATCTAAAACTGGACTCACAGGAGAGGTTCAAATCATTGAATGTAAGAGTGTCAGTCCTCTTGTACATAAGTCGGCATTGTGCCTTTTGTATTAAATTCGGATGCAATTTCTGTGTTTCATCGTCAATAAGGAGGTCCAAGGGATACAGTAAACCTGAAGTGAAGCATCGGAATCTAAAACTGGACTCACAGGAGAGGTTCAAATCATAGAGAGTTAGAGTGTCAGTCCTGTTTTACTTAAGTCTCCATTGTGCCTTTTGTATTAAATTTGGATGCAATTTCTGTGCTTCATCTTCAATAAGAAGGTCCAAGGGATACAGAAAAACCTGAAGTGAAGCATCGGAATCTAAAACTGGGCTCACAGGAGTGGTTCAAATCATAGAAAGTTAGAGTGTCAGTCGTCTTGTACTTAAGTCGGCATTGTGCCTTTTGTATTAAATTTGGATGCAATTTCTGTGTTCCTTCGTCAATAAGAAGGTCCAAGGGGTAAAGTAAACCTGAAGTGAAGCATCGGAATCTAAAACTGGACTCAATGGAGAGGTTCAAATCATAGAAAGTTGGAGTGTCAGTCCTCTTGTACTTAATTCGGCATTGTGCCTTTTGTATTAAATTCGGATGCAATTTCTGTGTTTCATCGACAATAAGAAGGTCCAAGGGATACAGTAAACCTGAAGTGAAGCATCGGAATCTAAAACTGGACTCACTGGAGAGGTTCAAATCGTAGAGAGTTAGAGTGTCGGTCCTCTTGTACTTAAGTCGGCATTCTGCCTTCTGTATTAATTTCGGATGCAATTTCTGTGTTTCATCATCCATAAGAAGGTCCAAGGGATACAGTTAACCTGAATTGAAGCAACGGAATGTAAAACTGGACTCACAGGAGAGGTTCAAATCATAGAGAGTTAGAGTGTCAGACCTCTTTTACTTAAGTCGGTATTGTGCCTTTTGTATTGAATTCGGATCTAATTTCTGTGTTTCATCATCAATGAGAAGGTCCAAGGAATACAGTAAACCTGATGTGAAGCATCGGAATCTAAAACTGGACTCACAGGAGATGTTCAAATCATAGAAAGTTAGAGTGTCAGTCCTCTTGTACTTAAGTCGGCATTGTGCCTTTTGTCTTGAATTCGGATGCAATTTCTCTGTTTCATCGTCAATAAGAAGGTCCAAGGGATACAGTAAACCTGAAGTGAAGCATCGGAATCTAAAACTGGACTCACAGGAGAGGTTCAAATCATAGAGAATTAGAGTGTCAGTCCTCTTTTACTTAAGTCGGCATTGTGCCTTTTGTATTAAATTTGGATTCAATTTCTGTGTTTCATCTTCAATAAGAAGGTCCAAGGGATACAGTAAACCTGAAGTGAAGCATCGGAATCTAAAACTGGACTCACAGGAGAGGTTCAAATCATAGAAAGTTAAAGTGTCAGTCCTCTTGTACTGAAGTCGGCATTGTGGGTTTATATTAAATTTGGATGTAGTTTCTGTGTTTCATCGTCAATAAGAAGGTCTAAGGGATACAGTAAACCTGAAGTAAAGCATCGGAATCTAAAACTGGACTCACAGAAGAGGTTCAAACTATAGAGAGTTAGAGTGTCAGTCCTCTTGTACTTAAGACGGCATTGGACCTTTTGTATTAAATTCGGATGCAATTTCTGTGTTTCATCGTCTATAAGAAGGTCCAAAGGATACAGTAAACCTGAAGTGAAGCATCGGAATCTAAAACTGGACTTACAGGAGAGGTTGAAATCATAAAGAGTTTGAGTGTCAGTCCTCTTATACTTAAGTCGGCATTGTGCATTTTGTATTACATTCGGATGCAATTTCTATGTTTCATCGTCAATAAGAACGTCCAAGGGATACAGGAATTCTGAATCGAAGCATCAGAATCTAAAACTGGACTCATAGGAGAGGAATCAAATCATAGAGAGTTAGAGTGTCAGTCCTCTTGTAATTAGGTCGCGATTGTGCCTTTTGTATTAATTTCGGATGCAATTTCTGTGTTTCATCGTCCATAAGAAGGTCCAAGGGTTACAGTAAACCTGAAGTGAAGCATCGGAATCTAAAACAGGACTCACAGGCGAGGTACAAATCGTTTAGAGTTGGAGTGTCATTCCTGATGCACTTAAGTCGGCATTGTACCTTTTGTATTAAATTCGGATGATATTTCTGTGTTTCATCGTCAATAAGAAGGTCCAAGTTATACAGTAAACCTGAAGTGAAGCATCGGAACCTAAAACTGGACTCACAGGAGAAATTCAAATCGTAGAGAGTTAGAGTGTCACTCCTCTTGTACTTAAGTCGGTATTGTGCCTTTTGTATTAAATTCTGATGCAATTTCTGTGATTCATCATCAATAAGAAGGTCCAACGGATGCAGTAAACCTGAAGTGAAGCAACGGAAGTTAAAACTGGACTCACAGGAGCGGTTAAAATCATCGAAAGTTAGAAGGTCTGTCCTCTTGTACTTAAGTCGGCATTGTGCCTTTTGTATTAAATTTGGATGCAATTTCTGTGTTTCATCGTCAATAAGAAGGTCCAAGGGATACAGTAAACCTAAAGTGAAGCATCGGAATCTAAAACTTGACTCACACGAGAGGTTCAAATCATAGGGAGTTAGAGTGTCAGTCCTCTTGTACTTAAGTCGGCACTGTGCCTTTTGTATCTAATTCGGATGCAATTTCTGTGTTTGATCGTCAATAAGAAGGTCCAAGGGATACAGTAAACCTAAAGTGAAGCATCGGAATCTAAAACTTGACTCACACGAGAGGTTCGAATCATCGAAAGTTAGAGTGTCAGTCCTCTTGTACTTAAGTCGGCATTGTGCCTTTTGTATTACATTCGGATGCAATTTCTATGTTTCATCGTCAATAAGAAGGACCAAGGAATATAGTAAAACTGAAGTGAAGCATCGGAATCTAAAACTGGACTCATAGGAGAGGAATCAAATCATAGAGAGTTAGAGTGTCAGTCCTCTTGTTATTAGGTCGGGATAGTGCCTTTTGTATTAAATTCGGATGCAATATCTGTGTTTCATCGTCAATAAGAAGGTCCAAGGGTTACAGTAAACCAGAAGTGAAGCATCGGAATCTAAAACAGGACTCACAGGCGAGGTACAAATCATAGAGAGTTAGAGTGTCAGTCCTCTTTTACTTAAGTCGGCATTGTGCCTTTTGTATTAAATTTGGATTCAATTTCTGTGTTTCATCTTCAATAAGAAGGTCCAAGGGATACAGTAAACCTGAAGTGAGGCATCGGAATCTAAAACTGGACTCACAGGAGAGGTTCAAATCATAGAAAGTTACGGTGTCAGTCCTCTTGTGCTTAAGTCGGCATTGTGCGTTTTGTATTAAATTTGGATGTAGTTTCTGTGTTTCATCGTCAATAAGAAGGTCTAAGGGATACAGTAAACCTGAAGCGAAGCATCGGAATCCAAAACTGGACTCACAGAAGAGGTTCAAAATATAGAGAATTAGAGTGTCAGTCCTCTTGTACTTAAGTCGGCATTGTGCCTTTTGTATTAAATTCGGATGCAATTTCTATGTTTCATCGTCAATAAGAAGGTCCAAAGGATACAGTAAACCTGAAGTGAAGCATCGGAATCTAAAACTGGACTCACAGGAGAGGCTGAAATCATGAAGAGTTTGAGTGTCAGTCCTCTTATACTTAAGTCGGCATTGTGCCTTTTGTATTACATTCGGATGCAATTTCTATGTTTCATCGCCAATAAGAAGGTCCAAGGAATACAGAAAAACTGAAGTGAAGCATCGGAATCTAAGACTGGACTCATAGGAGAGGAATCAAATCATAGAGAGTTAGAGTGTCAGTCCTCTTGTTATTATGTCGGGATTGTGCCTTTTGTATTAAATTCGGATGAAATTTCTGTGTTTCATCGTCAATAAGAAGGTCCAAGGGTTACAGTAAACCTGAAGTGAAGCATCGGAATCTAAAACAGGACTCACAGGCGAGGTACAAATCGTTTAGAGTTAGAGTGTCATTCCTGTTGTACTTAAGTCGGCATTGTGCCTTTAGTATTAAATTCGGATGATATTTCTGTGTTTCATCGTCAATAAGAAGGTCCAAGGTATACAGTAAACCTGAAGTGAAGCATCGAAATGTAAAACTGGAGTCACAGGAGAGGTTCAAATCATAGAAAGTTAGAGTTTCAGTCCTCTTGTACTTAAGTCGGCATTGTGCCTTTTGTATTCAATTTGGATGCAATTTCTGTGTTTCATCGTCAATAATAAGGTCCAAGGGATACGGTAAACCTCAAGTGAAGCATCGGAATCTAAAACTTGAGTCACAGGAGAGGTTCAAATCATCGAAAGTTAGAGTGTCAGTCCTCTTGTACTTCAGTCGGCATTGTGCCTTTTGTATTAAATTCGGAAGCAATTTCTGTGTTTCATCGTTAATAAGGAGGTCCAAGGGATACAGTAAACCTGAAGTGAAGCATCGGAATCTAAAACTGGACTCACAGGAGAGGTTCCAATCATAGAGAGTTGGAGTGCCAGTCCTCTTGTACTTAAGTCGGCATTGTGCCTTTTGTATTAAATTTGGATGCAATTTCTGTGTTTCATCATCAATGAGAAGGTCCAAGGGATACAGTAAACCTGTAGTGAAGCATCGGAATCTAAAACTGGACTCACAGTAGAGGTTCAATTCAAAGAGAGTTACAGTGTCAGTCCTCTTGTACTTAAGTCGGCATTGTGAATTTTGTATTGAATTCGGATGCAATTTCTGTGTCTCATCGTCAATAAGAAGGTCCAAGGGATACAGTAAAACTGAAGTTAAGCATCGGAATCCTAAACTGGACTCACAGGAGAGGTTCAAATCATAGAGAGTTAGAGTGTCAGTCCTCTTTTACTTCAGTCGGCATTGTGCCTTTTGTATTAAATTTGGATTCAATTTCTGTGTTCCATCTTCAATAAGAAGGTCCAAGGGATACAGTAAACCTGAAGTGAAGCATCGGAATCTAAAACTGGACTCACAGGAGAGGTTCAAATCATAGAATGTAAGAGTGTCAGTCCTCTTGTACATAAGTCGGCATTGTGCCTTTTGTATTAAATTCGGATGCAATTTCTGTGTTTCATCGTCAATAAGAAGGTCCAAGGGATACAGTGAAACTGAAGTGAAGCATCGGAATCTAAAACTGGACTCACAGGAGAGGTTCAAATCATAGAGAGTTAGAGTGTCAGTCCTGTTTTACTTAAGTCTTCATTGTGCCTTTTGTATTAAATTTGGATGCCATTTCTGTGTTTCATCTTCAATAAGAAGGTCCAAGGGATACAGAAAAACCTGAAGTGAAGCATCGGAATCTAAAACTGGGCTCACAGGAGAGGTTCAAATCATAGAAAGTTAGTGTGTCAGTCGTCTTGTACTTAAATCGGCATTGTGCCTTTTGTATTAAATTCGGATGCAATTTCTGTGTTCCTTCGTCCATAAGAAGGTCCAAGGGGTAAAGTAAACCTGAAGTGAAGCATCGGAATCTAAAACTGGACTCAATGGAGAGGTTCAAATCATAGAAAGGTGGAGTGTCAGTCCTCTTGTACTTAATTCGGCATTGTGCCTTTTGTATTAAATTCGGATGCAATTTCTGTGTTTCATCGACAATAAGAAGGTCCAAGGGATACAGTTAACCTGAATTGAAGCAACGGAATCTAAAACTGGACTCACAGGAGAGGTTCAAATCATCGAAAGTTAGAGTGTCAGTCCTCTTGTACTTCAGTCGGCATTGTGCCTTTTGTATTAAATTCGGAAGCAATTTCTGTGTTTCATCGTTAATAAGGAGGTCCAAGGGATACAGTAAACCTGAAGTGAAGCATCGGAATCTAAAACTGGACTCACAGGAGAGGTTCCAATCATAGAGAGTTGGAGTGCCAGTCCTCTTGTACTTAAGTCGGCATTGTGCCTTTTGTATTAAATTTGGATGCAATTTCTGTGTTTCATCATCAATGAGAAGGTCCAAGGGATACAGTAAACCTGTAGTGAAGCATCGGAATCTAAAACTGGACTCACAGTAGAGGTTCAATTCAAAGAGAGTTACAGTGTCAGTCCTCTTGTACTTAAGTCGGCATTGTGAATTTTGTATTGAATTCGGATGCAATTTCTGTGTCTCATCGTCAATAAGAAGGTCCAAGGGATACAGTAAAACTGAAGTTAAGCATCGGAATCCTAAACTGGACTCACAGGAGAGGTTCAAATCATAGAGAGTTAGAGTGTCAGTCCTCTTTTACTTCAGTCGGCATTGTGCCTTTTGTATTAAATTTGGATTCAATTTCTGTGTTCCATCTTCAATAAGAAGGTCCAAGGTATACAGTAAACCTGAAGTGAAGCATCGGAATCTAAAACTGGACTCACAGGAGAGGTTCAAATCATAGAATGTAAGAGTGTCAGTCCTCTTGTACATAAGTCGGCATTGTGCCTTTTGTATTAAATTCGGATGCAATTTCTGTGTTTCATCGTCAATAAGAAGGTCCAAGGGATACAGTGAAACTGAAGTGAAGCATCGGAATCTAAAACTGGACTCACAGGAGAGGTTCAAATCATAGAGAGTTAGAGTGTCAGTCCTGTTTTACTTAAGTCTTCATTGTGCCTTTTGTATTAAATTTGGATGCCATTTCTGTGTTTCATCTTCAATAAGAAGGTCCAAGGGATACAGAAAAACCTGAAGTGAAGCATCGGAATCTAAAACTGGGCTCACAGGAGAGGTTCAAATCATAGAAAGTTAGAGTGTCAGTCGTCTTGTACTTAAATCGGCATTGTGCCTTTTGTATTAAATTCGGATGCAATTTCTGTGTTCCTTCGTCCATAAGAAGGTCCAAGGGGAAAGTAAACCTGAAGTGAAGCATCGGAATCTAAAACTGGACTCAATGGAGAGGTTCAAATCATAGAAAGTTGGAGTGTCAGTCCTCTTGTACTTAATTTGGCATTGTGCCTTTTGTATTAAATTCGGATGCAATTTCTGTGTTTCATCGACAATAAGAAGGTCCAAGGGATACAGTTAACCTGAATTGAAGCAACGGAATCTAAAACTGGACTCACAGGAGAGGTTCAAATCATAGAGGGTTAGAGTGTCAGTCCTCTTTTACTTAAGTCGGTATTGTGCCTTTTGTATTGAATTCGGATCTAATTTCTGTGTTTCATCATCAATGAGAAGGTCCAAGGAATACAGTAAACCTGATGTGAAGCATCGGAATCTAAAACTGGACTCACAGGAGATGTTCAAATCATAGAAAGTTAGAGTGTCAGTCCTCTTGTACTTAAGTCGGTATTGTGCCTTTTGTCTTGAATTCGGATGCAATTTCTCTGTTTCATCGTCAATAAGAAGGTCCAAGGGATACAGTAAACCTGAAGTGAAGCATCGGAATCTAAAACTGGACTCACAGGAGAGGTTCAAATCATAGAGAGTTAGAGTGTCAGTCCTCTTTTACTTAAGTCGGCATTGTGCCTTTTGTACTAAATTTGGATTCAATTTCTGTGTTTCATCTTCAATAAGAAGGTCCAAGAGATACAGTAAACCTGAAGTGAAGCATCGGAATCTAAAACTGGACTCACAGGAGAGGTTCAAATTTTAAAAAAAATTTAAAGTGTCAGTCCTCTTGTACTGAAGTCGGCTTTGTGGGTTTATATTAAATTTGGATGTAGTTTCTGTGTTTCATCGTCAATAAGAAGGTCTAAGGGATACAGTAAACCTGAAGTAAAGCATCGGAATCTAAAACTGGACTCACAGAAGAGGTTCAAACTATAGAGAGTTAGAGTGTCAGTCCTCTTGTACTTAAGTCGGCATTGTGCCTTTTGTATTAAATTCGGATGCAATTTCTGTGTTTCATCGTCAATAAGAAGGTCCAAGGGATACAGGATTTCTGAATCGAAGCATCAGAATCTAAAACTTTACTCATAGGAGAGGAATCAAATCATAGAGAGTTAGAGTGTCAGTCCTCTTGTAATTAGGTCGCGATTGTGCCTTTTGTATTAATTTCGAATGCAATTTCTGTGTTTCATCGTCCATAAGAAGGTCCAAGGGTTACAGTAAACCTGAAGTGAAGCATCGGAATCTAAAACAGGACTCACAGGCGAGGTACAAATCGTTTAGAGTTGGAGTGTCATTCCTGATGCACTTAGGTCGGCATTGTACCTTTTGTATTAAATTCGGATGATATTTCTGTGTTTCATCGTCAATAAGAAGGTCCAAGTTATACAGTAAACCTGAAGTGAAGCATCGGAACCTAAAACTGTACTCACAGGAGAAATTCAAATCGTAGAGAGTTAGAGTGTCACTCCTTTTGTACTTAAGTCGGCATTGTGCCTTTTGTATTAAATTCTGATGCAATTTCTGTGATTCATCATCAATAAGAAGGTCCAACGGATGCAGTAAACCTGAAATGAAGCAACGGAAGTTAAAACTGGACTCACAGGAGCGGTTAAAATCATCGAAAGTTAGAAGGTCTGTCCTCTTGTACTTAAGTCGGCATTGTGCATTTTGTATTAAATTTGGATGCAATTTCTGTGTTTCATCGTCAATAAGAAGGTCCAAGGGATACAGTAAACCTGAAGTGAAGCATCGGAATCTAAAACTTGAGTCACACGAGAGGTTCAAATCATAGGGTGTTAGAGTGTCAGTCCTCTTGTACTTAAGTCGGCACTGTGCCTTTTGTATTAAATTCGGATGCAATTTCTGTGTTTCATCGTCAATAAGAAGGTCCAAGGGATACAGTAAACCTAAAGTGAAGCATCGGAATCTAAAACTTGACTCACACGAGAGGTTCACATCATCGAAAGTTAGAGTGTCAGTCCTCTTGTTATTAGGTCGGCATTGTGCCTTTTGTATTAAATTCGGATGCAATTTCTGTGTTTCATCGTCAATAAGAAGGTCCAAGGGTTACAGTAAACCTGAAGTGAAGCATCGGAATCTAAAACAGGACTCACATGCGAGGTACAAATCGTTTGGAGTTAGAGTGTCATTCCTGTTGTACTTAAGTCGGCATTGTGCCTTTAGTATTAAATTCGGATGATATTTCTGTGTTTCATCGTCAATAAGAAGGTCCAAGGAATACAGTAAACCTGAAGTGAAGCATCGCAATCTAAAACTGGACCCACAGGAGAGGTTAAAATCGTAGAGAGTTAGAGTGTCACTCCTCTTGTACTTAAGTCGGCATTGTGCCTTTTGTATTAAATTCTGATGCAATTTCTGTGATTCATCATCAATAAGAAGGTCCAACGGATACAGTAAACCTGAAGTGAAGCAACGGAATCTAAAACTGGACTCACAGGAGAGGTTCAAATCATCGAAAGTTAGAGTGCCAGTCCTCTTGTACTCAAGTCGGCATTGTGCATTTTGCATTAAATTTTGATGCAATTTCTGTGTTTCATCGTTAATAAGAAGGTCCAAGGGATACAGTAAACCTGAAGTGAAGCATCGAAATGTAAAACTGGAGTCACAGGAGAGGTTAAAATCATAGAAAGTTAGAGTTTCAGTCCTCTTGTACTTAAGTCGGCATTGTGCATTTTGTATTCAATTTGGATGCAATTTCTGTGTTTCATCGTCAATAAGAAGGTCCAAGGGATACGGTAAACCTGAAGTGAAGTATCGGAATCTAAAACTTGACTCACAGGAGAGGTTGAAATCATCGAAAGTTAGAGTGTCAGTCCTCTTGTACTTAAGTCGGCATTGTGCCTTTTGTATTAAATTCGGATGCAATTTCTGTGTTTCATCGTTAATAAGAAGGTCCAAGGGATACAGTAAACCTGAAGTGAAGCATCGGAATATAAAACTGGACTCACAGGAGAGGTTCCAATCATAGAGAGTTGGAGTGCCAGTCCTCTTGTACTTAAGTCGGCATTGTGCCTTTTGTATTAAATTTGGATGCAATTTCTGTGTTTCATCATCAATGAGAAGGTCCAAGGGATACAGTAAACCTGAAGTGAAGCATCGGAATCTAAAACTGGACTCACAGTAGAGGTTCAATTCAAAGAGAGTTACAGTGTCAGTCCTCTTGTACTTAAGTCGGCATTGTGAATTTTGTATTGAATTCGGATGCAATTTCTGTGTTTCATCGTCAATAAGAAGGTCCAAGGGATACAGTAAAACTGAAGTTAAGCATCGGAATCCTAAACTGGACTCACAGGAGAGGTTCAAATCATAGAGAGTTAGAGTGTCAGTCCTCTTTTACTTCAGTCGGCATTGTGCCTTTTGTATTAAATTTGGATTCAATTTCTGTGTTCCATCTTCAATAAGAAGGTCCAAGGGATACAGTAAACCTGAAGTGAAGCATCGGAATCTAAAAC
Source organism: Schistocerca americana (assembly GCF_021461395.2). Classification (NCBI taxonomy): domain Eukaryota; kingdom Metazoa; phylum Arthropoda; class Insecta; order Orthoptera; family Acrididae; genus Schistocerca; species Schistocerca americana. Next base: position 545,474,389 of record NC_060124.1, on the reverse strand, counting down.
TGGACTCACAGGAGAGGTTCAAATCATAGAATGTAAGAGTGTCAGTCCTCTTGTACATAAGTTGGCATTGTGCCTTTTGTATTAAATTCGGATGCAATTTCTGTGTTTCATCGTCAATAAGAAGGTCCAAGGGATACAGTGAACCTGAAGTGAAGCATCGGAATCTAAAACTGGACTCACAGGAGAGGTTCAAATCATAGAGAGTTAGAGTGTCAGTCCTGTTTTACTTAAGTCTTCATTGTGCCTTTTGTATTAAATTTGGATGCCATTTCTGTGTTTCATCTTCAATAAGAAGGTCCAAGGGATACAGAAAAACCTGAAGTGAAGCATCGGAATCTAAAACTGGGCTCACAGGAGAGGTTCAAATCATAGAAAGTTAGAGTGTCAGTCGTCTTGTACTTAATTCGGCATTGTGGCTTTTGTATTAAATTCGGATGCAATTTCTGTGTTCCTTCGTCAATAAGAAGGTCCAAGGGGTAAAGTAAACCTGAAGTGAAGCATCGGAATCTAAAACTGGACTCAATGGAGAGGTTCAAATCATAGAAAGTTGGAGTGTCAGTCCTCTTGTACTTAATTCGGCATTGTGCCTTTTGTATTAAATTCGGATGCAATTTCTGTGTTTCATCGACAATAAGAAGGTCCAAGGGAAACAGTAAACCTGAAGTGAAGCATCTGAATCTAAAACTGGACTCACTGGAGAGGTTCAAATCGTAGAGAGTTAGAGTGTCGGTCCTCTTGTACTTAAGTCGGCATTCTGCCTTCTGTATTAATTTCGGATGCAATTTCTGTGTTTCATCGTCAATAAGAAGGTCCAAGGGATACAGTTAACCTGAATTGAAGCAACGGAATCTAAAACTGGACTCACAGGAGAGGTTCAAATCATAGAGAGTTAGAGTGTCAGTCCTCTTTTACTTAAGTCGGTATTGTGCCTTTTGTATTGAATTCGGATCTAATTTCTGTGTTTCATCATCAATGAGAAGGACCAAGGAATACAGTAAACCTGATGTGAAGCATCGGAATCTAAAACTGGACTCACAGGAGATGTTCAAATCATAGAAAGTTAGAGTGTCAGTCCTCTTGTACTTAAGTCGGCATTGTGCCTTTTGTCTTGAATTCGGATGCAATTTCTCTGTTTCATCGTCAATAAGAAGGTCCAAGGGATACAGTAAACCTGAAGTGAAGCATCGGAATCTAAAACTGGACTCACAGGAGAGGTTCAAATCATAGAGAGTTAGAGTGTCAGTCCTCTTTTACTTAAGTCGGCATTGTGCCTTTTGTATTAAATTTGGATTCAATTTCTGTGTTTCATCTTCAATAAGAAGGTCCAAGAGATACAGTAAACCTGAAGTGAAGCATCGGAATCTAAAACTGGACTCACAGGAGAGGTTCAAATCATAGAAAGTTAAAGTGTCAGTCCTCTTGTACTGAAGTCGGCTTTGTTGGTTTATATTAAATTTGGATGTAGTTTCTGTGTTTCATCGTCAATAAGAAGGTCTAAGGGATACAGTAAACCTGAAGTAAAGCATCGGAATCTAAAACTGGACTCACAGAAGAGGTTCAAACTATAGAGAGTTAGAGTGTCAGTCCTCTTGTACTTAAGTCGGCATTGTGCCTTTTGTATTAAATTCGGATGCAATTTCTGTGTTTCATCGTCAATAAGAAGGTCCAAAGGATACAGTAAATCTGAAGTGAAGCATCGGAATCTAAAACTGGACTTACAGGAGAGGTTGAAATCATAAAGAGTTTGAGTGTCAGTCCTCTTATAGTTAAGTCGGCATTGTGCCTTTTGTATTACATTCGGATGCAATTTCTATGTTTTATCGTCAATAAGAAGGTCCAAGGGATACAGGATTTCTGAATCGAAGCATCAGAATCTAAAACTGGACTCATAGGAGAGGAATCAAATCATAGAGAGTTAGAGTGTCAGTCCTCTTGTAATTAGGTCGCGATTGTGCCTTTTGTATTAATTTCGAATGCAATTTCTGTGTTTCATCGTCCATAAGAAGGTCCAAGGGTTACAGTAAACCTGAAGTGAAGCATCGGAATCTAAAACAGGACTCACAGGCGAGGTACAAATCGTTTAGAGTTGGAGTGTCATTCCTGATGCACTTAAGTCGGCATTGTACCTTTTGTATTAAATTCGGATGATATTTCTGTGTTTCATCGTCAATAAGAAGGTCCAAGTTATACAGTAAACCTGAAGTGAAGCATCGGAACGTAAAACTGGACTCACAGGAGAAATTCAAATCGTAGAGAGTTAGAGTGTCACTCCTCTTGTACTTAAGTCGGCATTGTGCCTTTTGTATTAAATTCTGATGCAATTTCTGTGATTCATCATCAATAAGAAGGTCCAACGGATGCAGTAAACCTGAAATGAAGCAACGGAAGTTAAAACTGGACTCACAGGAGCGGTTAAAATCATCGAAAGTTAGAAGGTCTGTCCTCTTGTACTTAAGTCGGCATTGTGCCTTTTGTATTAAATTTGGATGCAATTTCTGTGTTTCATCGTCAATAAGAAGGTCCAAGGGATACAGTAAACCTGAAGTGAAGCATCGGAATCTAAAACTTGAGTCACACGAGAGGTTCAAATCATAGGGTGTTAGAGTGTCAGTCCTCTTGTACTTAAGTCGGCACTGTGCCTTTTGTATTAAATTCGGATGCAATTTCTGTGTTTCATCGTCAATAAGAAGGTCCAAGGGATACAGTAAACCTAAAGTGAAGCATCGGAATCTAAAACTTGACTCACACGAGAGGTTCAAATCATCGAAAGTTAGAGCGTCAGTCCTCTTGTACTTAAGTCGGCATTGTGCCTTTTGTATTACATTCGGATGCAATTTCTATGTTTCATCGTCAATAAGAAGGTCCAAGGAATACAGGAAAACTGAAGTGAAGCATCGTAATCTAAAACTGGACTCATAGGAGAGGATTCAAATCATAGAGAGTTAGAGTGTCAGTCCTCTTGCTATTAGGTCGGCATTGTGCATTTTACATTAAATTTTGATGCAATTTCTGTGTTTCATCGTCAATAAGAAGGTCCAAGGGATACAGTAAACCTGAAGTGAAGCATCGAAATGTAAAACTGGAGTCACAGGAGAGGTTAAAATCATAGAAAGTTAGAGTTTCAGTCCTCTTGTACTTAAGTCGGCATTGTGCATTTTGTATTCAATTTGGATGCAATTTCTGTGTTTCATCGTCAATAAGAAGGTCCAAGGGATACGGTAAACCTGAAGTGAAGTATCGGAATCTAAAACTTGACTCACAGGAGAGGTTGAAATCATCGAAAGTTAGAGTGTCAGTCCTCTTGTACTTAAGTCGGCATTGTGCCTTTTGTATTAAATTCGGATGCAATTTCTGTGTTTCATCGTTAATAAGAAGGTCCAAGGGATACAGTAAACCTGAAGTGATGCATCGGAATCTAAAACTGGACTCACAGGAGAGGTTCACATCATAGAGAGTTGGAGTGCCAGTCCTCTTGTACTTAAGTCGGCATTGTGCCTTTTGTATTAAATTTGGATGCAATTTCTGTGTTTCATCATCAATGAGAAGGTCCAAGGGATACAGTAAACCTGAAGTGAAGCATTGGAATCTAAAACTGGACTCACAGTAGAGGTTCAATTCATAGAGAGTTAGAGTGTCAGTCCTCTTGTGCTTAAGTCGGCATTGTGAATTTTGTATTGAATTCGGATGCAATTTCTGTGTTTTATCGTCAATAAGAGGGTCCAAGTGATACAGTAAAACTGAAGTTAAGCTTCGGAATCTAAAACTGGACTCACAGGAGAGGTTCAAATCATAGAGAGTTAGAGTGTCAGTCCTCTTTTACTTAAGTTGGCAATGTGCCTTTTGTATTAAATTTGGATTCAATTTCTGTGTTCCATCTTCAATAAGAAGGTCCAAGGGATACAGTAAACCTGAAGTGAAGCATCGGAATCTAAAACTGGACTCACAGGAGAGGTTCAAATCATAGAAAGTAAGAGTGTCAGTCCTCTTGTACATAAGTCGGCATTGTGCCATTTGTATTAAATTCGGATGCAATTTCTGTGTTTCATCGTCAATAAGAAGGTCCAAGCGATACAGTAAACCTGAAGTGAAGCATCGGAATCTAAAACTGGACTCACAGGAGAGGTTCAAATCATAGAGAGTTAGAGTGTCAGTCCTGTTTTACTTAAGTCTTCATTGTGCCTTTTGTATTAAATTTGGATGCAATTTCTGTGTTTCATCTTCAATAAGAAGGTCCAAGGGATACAGAAAAACCTGAAGTGAAGCATCGGAATCTAAAACTGGGCTCACAGGAGAGGTTCAAATCATAGAAAGTTAGAGTGTCAGTCGTCTTGTACTTAAGTCGGCATTGTGCCTTTTGTATTAAACTCGGATGCAATTTCTGTGTGTCTTCGTCAATAAGAAGGTCCAAGGCGTAAAGTAAACCTGAAGTGAAGCATCGGAATCTAAAACTGGACTCAATGGAGAGGTTCAAATCATAGAAAGTTAGAGTGTCAGTCCTCTAGTACTTAAGTCGGCATTGTGCCTTTTGTATTAAATTCTTATGCAATTTCTGTGTTTCATCGACAATAAGAAGGTCCAAGGGATACAGTAAACCTGAAGTGAAGCATCGGAATCTAAAACTGGACTCACTGGAGAGGTTCAAATCGTAGAGCGTTAGAGTGTCGGTCCTTTTGTACTTAAGTCGGCATTCTGCCTTCTGTATTAATTTCGGATGTAATTTCTGTGTTTCATCGTCAATAAGAAGGTCCAAGGGATACAGTTAACCTGAAGTGAAGCAACGGAATCTAAAACTTGACTCACAGGAGAGGTTCAAATCATAGGGAGTTAAAGTGTCAGTCCTCTTTTACTTAAGTCGGCATTGTGCCTTTTGTATTAAATTTGGATTCAATTTCTGTGTTTCATCTTCAATAAGAAGGTCCAAGTGATACAGTAAACCTGAAGTGAAGCATCGGAATCTAAAACTGGACTCACAGGAGAGGTTCAAATCATAGAAAATTACAGTGTCAGTCCTCTTGTGCTTAAGTCGGCATTGTGCGTTTTGTATTAAATTTTGATGTAGTTTCTGTGCTTCATCGTCAATAAGAAGGTCTAAGGGATACAGTAAACCTGAAGTGAAGCATCGGAATCCAAAACTGGACTCACAGAAGTGGTTCAAAATATAGAGAATTAGAGTGTCAGTCCTCTTGTACTTAAGTCGGCATTGTGCCTTTTGTATTAAATTCGGATGCAATTTCTATGTTTCATCGTCAATAAGAAGGTCCAAAGGATACAGTAAACCTGAAGTGAAGCATCGGAATCTAAAACTGGACTCACAGGAGAGGTTGAAATCATAAAGAGTTTGAGTGTCAGTCCTCTTATACTTAACTCGGCATTATGCCTTTTGTATTACATTCGGATGCAATTTCTATGTTTCATCGTCAATAAGAAGGTCCAAGGAATACAGGAAAACTGAACTGAAGCATCGGAATCTAAAACTGGACTCATAGGAGAGGAATCAAATCATAGAGAGCTAGAGTGTCAGTCCTCTTGTTATTAGGTCGGGATTGTGCCTTTTGTATTAAATTCGGATGCAATTTCTGTGTTTCATCGTCAATAAGAAGGTCCAAGCGTTACAGTAAACCTGAAGTGAAGCATCGGAATCTAAAACAGGACTCACAGGCGAGGTACAAATCGTTTAGAGTTAGTGTGTCATTCCTGTTGTACTTAAGTCGGCATTGTGCCTTTAGTATTAAATTCGGATGATATTTCTGTGTTTCATCGTCAATAAGAAGGTCCAAGGTATACAGTAAACCTGAAGTGAAGCATCGAAATGTAAAACTGGAGTCACAGGAGAGGTTCAAATCATAGAAAGTTAGAGTTTCAGTCCTCTTGTACTTAAGTCGGCATTGTGCTTTTTGTATTCAATTTGGATGCAATTTCTGTGTTTCATCGTCAATAAGAAGGTCCAAGGGATACGGTAAACCTCAAGTGAAGCATCGGAATCTAAAACTTGACTCACAGGAGAGCTTCAAATCATCGAAAGTTAGAGTGTCAGTCCTCTTGTACTTAAGTCGGCATTGTGCCTTTTGTATTAAATTCGGATGCAATTTCTGTGTTTCATCGTTAATAAGAAGGTCCAAGGGATACAGTAAACCTGAAGTGAAGCATCGGAATCTAAAACTGGACTCACAGGAGAGGTTCAAATCATAGCGAGTTGGAGTGCCAGTCCTCTTGTACTTAAGTCGGCATTGTGCCTTTTGTATTAAATTTGGATGCAATTTCTGTGTTTCATCATCAATGAGAAGGTCCAAGGGATACAGTAAACCTGAAGTGAGGCATCGGAATCTAAAACTGGACTCACAGTAGAGGTTCAATTCAAAGAGAGTTACAGTGTCAGTCCTCTTGTATTTAAGTCGGCATTGTGAATTTTGTATTGAATTCGGATGCAATTTCTGTGTTTCATCGTCAATAAGAAGGTCCAAGGGATACAGTAAAACTGAAGATAAGCATCGGAATCTAAAACTGGACTCACAGGAGAGGTTCAAATCACAGAGAGTTAGAGTGTCAGTCCTCTTTTACTTAAGTCGGCATTGTGCCTTTTGTATTAAATTTGGATTCTATTTCTGTGTTCCATCTTCAATAAGAAGGTCCAAGGGATACAGTAAACCTGAAGTGAAGCATCGGAATCTAAAACTGGACTCACAGGAGAGGTTCAAATCATAGAAAGTAAGAGTGTCAGTCCTCTTGTACATAAGTCGGCATTGTGCCTTTTGTATTAAATTCGGATGCAATTTCTGTGTTTCATCGTCAATAAGAAGGTCCAAGCGATACAGTAAACCTGAAGTGAAGTATCGGAATCTAAAACTGGACTCACAGGAGAGGTTCAAATCGTAGAGAGTTAGAGTGTCAGTCCTGTTTTACTTAAGTCTTCATTTTGCCTTTTGTATTAAATTTGGATGCAATTTCTGTGTTTCATCTTCAATAAGAAGATCCAAGGGATACAGAAAAACCTGAAGTGAAGCATCGGAATCTAAAACTGGGCTCACAGGAGAGGTTCAAATCATAGAAATTTAGAGTGTCAGTCGTCTTGTACTTAAGTCGGCATTGTGCTCTTTGTATGAAAATCGGATGCAATTTCTGTGTTTCTTCGTCAATAAGAAGGTCCAAGGGGTAAAGTAAACCTGAAGTGAAGCATCGGAATTTAAAAGTGGACTCAATGGAGAGGTTCAAATCATAGAAAGTTAGAGTGTCAGTCCTCTTGTACTTAAAGCGGAATTGTGCCTTTTGTATTAAATTCTTATGCAATTTCTGTGTTTCATCGACAATAAGAAGGTGCAAGGGATACAGTAAACCTGAAGTGAAGCATCGGAATCTAAAACTGGACTCACTGGAGAGGTTCAAATCGTAGAGCGTTAGAGTGTCGGTCCTTTTGTACTTAAGTCGGCATTCTGCCTTCTGTACTAATTTCGGATGTAATTTCTGTGTTTCATCGTCAATAAGAAGGTCCAAGGGATACAGTTAACCTGAATTGAAGCAACGGAATCTAAAACTTGACTCACAGGAGAGGTTCAAATCATAGAGAGTTAGAGTGTCAGTCCTCTTTTACTTAAGTCGGCACTGTGCCTTTTGTATTAAATTTGGATTCAATTTCTGTGTTTCATCTTCAATAAGAAGGTCCAAGTGATACAGTAAACCTGAAGTGAAGCTTCGGAATCTAAAACTGGGCTCACAGGAGAGGTTCAAATCATAGAAATTTAGAGTGTCAGTCGTCTTGTACTTAAGTCGGCATTGTGCTTTTTGTATTAAATTCGGATGCAATTTCTGTGTTTCTTCGTCAATAAGAAGGTCCAAGGGGTAAAGTAAACCTGAAGTGAAGCATCGGAATCTAAAAGTGGACTCAATGGAGAGGTTCAAATCATAGAAAGTTAGAGTGTCAGTCCTCTTGTACTTAAGTCGGAATTGTGCCTTTTGTATTAAATTCTTATGCAATTTCTGTGTTTCATCGACAATAAGAAGGTGCAAGGGATACAGTAAACCTGAAGTGAAGCATCGGAATCTAAAACTGGACTCACTGGAGAGGTTCAAATCGTAGAGCGTTAGAGTGTCGGTCCCTTTGTACTTAAGTCGGCATTCTGCCTTCTGTACTAATTTCGGATGTATTTTCTGTGTTTCATCGTCAATAAGAAGGTCCAAGGGATACAGTTAACCTGAATTGAAGCAACGGAATCTAAAACTTGACTCACAGGAGAGGTTCAAATCATAGAGAGTTAGAGTGTCAGTCCTCTTTTACTTAAGTCGGCACTGTGCCTTTTGTATTAAATTTGGATTCAATTTCTGTGTTTCATCTTCAATAAGAAGGTCCAAGTGATACAGTAAACCTGAAGTGAAGCTTCGGAATCTAAAACTGGACTCACAGGAGAGGTTCAAATCATAGAAAGTTACAGTGTCAGTCCTCTTGTGCTTAAGTCGGCTTTGTGCGTTTTGTATTAAATTTTGATGTAGTTTCTGTGTTTCATCGTCAATAAGAGGGTCTAAGGGATACAGTAAACCTGGATTGAAGCATCGGAATCCAAAACTGGACTCACAGAAGTGGTTCAAAATATAGAGAATTAGAGTGTCAGTCCTCTTGTACTTAAGTCGGCATTGTGCCTTTTGTATTAAATTCGGATGCAATTTCTATGTTTCATCGTCAATAAGAAGGTCCAGAAGATACAGTAAACCTGAAGTGAAGCATCGGAATCTAAAACTGGACTCACAGGAGAGGTTGAAATCATAAAGAGTTTGAGTGTCAGTCCTCTTATACTTAAGTCGGCATTGTGCCTTTTGTATTACATTCGGATGCAATTTCTATGTTTCATCGTCAATAAGAAGGTCCAAGGAATACAGGAAAACTGAAGTGAAGCATCGGAATCTAAAACTGGAATCATAGGAGAGGAATCAAATCATAGAGAGTTAGAGTGTCAGTCCTCTTGTTATTAGGTCGGGATTGTGCCATTTGTATTAAATTCGGATGCAATTTCCGTGTTTCATCGTCAATAAGAAGGTCCAAGCGTTACAGTAAACCTGAAGTGAAGCATCGGAATCTAAAACAGGACTCACAGGCGAGGTACAAATCGTTTAGATTTAGAGTGTCATTCCTGTTGTACTTAAGTCGGCATTGTGCCTTTAGTATTAAATTCGGATGATATTTCTGTGTTTCATCGTCAATAAGAAGGTCCAAGGTATACAATAAACCTGAAGTGAAGCATCGAAATGTAAAACTGGAGTCACAGGAGAGGTTCAAATCATAGAAAGTTAGAGTTTCAGTCCTCTTGTACTTAAGTCGGCATTGTGCTTTGTGTATTCAATTTGGATGCAATTTCTGTGTTTCATCGTCAATAAGAAGGTCCAAGGGATACGGTAAACCTCAAGTGAAGCATCGGAATCTAAAACTTGACTCACAGGAGAGGTTCAAATCATCGAAAGTTAGAGTGTCAGTCCTCTTGTACTTAAGTCGGCATTGTGCCTTTTGTATTAAATTCGGATGCAATTTCTGTGTTTCATCGTTAATAAGAAGGTCCAAGGGATACAGTAAACCTGAAGTGAAGCATCGGAATCTAAAACTGGACTCACAGGAGAGGTTCAAATCATAGCGAGTTGGAGTGCCAGTCCTCTTGTACTTAAGTCGGCATTGTGCGTTTTGTATTAAATTTGGATGCAATTTCTGTGTTTCATCATCAATGAGAAGGTCCAAGGGATACAGTAAACCTGAAGTGAAGCATCGGAATCTAAAACTGGACTCACAGTAGGGGTTCAATTCAAAGAGAGTTACAGTGTCAGTCCTCTTGTACTTAAGTCGTCATTGTGCCTTTTGTATTAAATTCGGATGCAATTTCTGTGTTTCTTCGTCAATAAGAAGGTCCAAGGGGTAAAGTAAACCTGAAGTGAAGCATCGGAATCTAAAACTGGACTCAATGGAGAGGTTCAAATCATAGAAAGTTGGAGTGTCACTCCTCTTGTACTTAATTCGGCATTGTGCCTTTTGTATTAAATTCGGATGCAATTTCTGTGTTTCATCGACAATAAGAAGGTCCAAGGGATACAGTAAACCTGAAGTGAAGCATCGGAATCTAAAACTGGACTCACTGGAGAGGTTCAAATCGTAGAGAGTTAGAGTGTCGGTCCTCTTGTACTTAAGTCGGCATTCTGCCTTCTGTATTAATTTCGGATGCAATTTCTGTGTTTCATCGTCAATAAGAAGGTCCAAGGGATACAGTTAACCTGAATTGAAGCAACGGATTCTAAAACTGGACTCACAGGAGAGGTTCAAATCATAGAGAGTTAGAGTGTCAGTCCTCTTTTACTTAAGTCGGTATTGTGCCTTTTGTATTGAATTCGGATCTAATTTCTGTGTTTCATCATCAATGAGAAGGTCCAAGGAATACAGTAAACCTGATGTGATACATCGGAATCTAAAACTGGACTCACAGGAGATGTTCAAATCATAGAAAGTTAGAGTGTCAGTCCTCTTGTACTTAAGTCGGCATTGTGCCTTTTGTCTTGAATTCGGATGCAATTTCTGTGTTTCACCGTCAATAAGAAGGTCCAAGGGATACAGTAAACCTGAAGTGAAGAATCGGACTCTAAAACTGGACTCACAGGAGAGGTTCAAATCATAGAGAGTTAGAGTGTCAGTCCTCTTTTACTTAAGTCGGCATTGTGCCTTTTGTATTAAATTTGGATTCAATTTCTGTGTTTCATCTTCAATAAGCAGGTCCAAGGGATACAGTAAACGTGAAGTGAAGGATCGGAATCTAAAGCTGGACTCACAGGAGAGGTTCAAATCATAGAAAGTTAAAGTGTCAGTCCTCTTGTACTGAAGTCGGCATTGTGGGTTTATATTAAATTTGGATGTAGTTTCTGTGTTTCATCGTCAATAAGAACGTCCAAGGGATACAGTAAACCTGAAGTAAAGCATCAGAATCTAAAACTGGACTCAAAGGAGAGGTAGATATCATAAGGAGTTTGAGTGTCAGTCCTCTTATACTTAAGTCGGCATTGTGCCTTTTGTATTACATTCGGATGCAATTTCTATGTTTCATCGTCAATAAGAAGGTCCAAGGGATACAGGAATTCTGAATCGAAGCGCCAGAATCTAAAACTGGACTCATAGGAGAGGAATCAAATCATAGAGAGTTAGAATGTCAGTCCTCTTGTAATTAGGTCGCGATTGTGCCTTTTGTATTAAATTCGGATGCAATTTCTGTGTTTCATCGTCCATAAGAAGGTCCAAGGGTTACAGTAAACCTGAAGTGAAGCATCGGAATCTAAAACAGGACTCACAGGCGCGGTACAAATCGTTTAGAGTTAGAGTGTCATTCCTGATGTACTTAAGTCGGCATTGTACCTTTTGTATTAAATTCGGATGATATTTCTGTGTTTCATCGTCAATAAGAAGGTCAAAGGTATAGAGTATACCTGAAGTGAAGCATCGGAACCTAAAACAGGACTCACAGGAGAAATTCAAATCGTAGAGAGTTAGAGTGTCACTCCTCTTGTACTGATGTCGGCATTGTGCATTTTGTATTAAATTCTGATGCAATTTCTGTGATTCATCATCAATAAGAAGGTCCAACGGATGCAGTAAACCTGAAGTGAAGCAACGGAATTTAAAACTGGACTCACATGAGAGGTACAAATCATCGAAAGGTAGAAGGTCTGTCCTCTTGTACTTAAGTCGGCATTGTGCCTTTTGTATTAAATTTGGATGCAATTTCTGTGTTTCATCGTCAATAAGAAGGTCCAAGGGATACAGTAAACCTGAAGTAAAGCATCGAAATCTAAAACTGGACTCACAGGACAGGTTCAAATAATAGAATGTTAGAGTTTCAGTCCTCTTGTACTTAAGTCGGTATTGTGCCTTTTGTATCTACTTTGGAATCAATTTCTGTGCTTCATTGTCAATAAGGAGGTCCAAGGGATACGGTAAACCTGAAGTGAAGTATCGGAATCTAAAACTGTACTCACAGGAGAGGTTCAAATCATAGGGAGTTAGAGTATCAGTCCTCTTGTACATAAGTCGGCACTGTGTCTTTTGTATTAAATTCGGATGCAATTTCTGTGTTTCATCGTCAATAAGAAGGTCAAAGGGATACAGTAAACCTGAAGTTAGGCATCGGAATCTAAAACTTGACTCACACGAGAGGTTCAAATCATCGAAAGTTAGAGTGTCAGTCTTCTTGTACTTAAGTCGGCATTGTGCCTTTTGTATTAAATTTCCATGCAATTTCTGTGTTTCATGTTTAATAAGAAGGTCTAAGGGATACAGTAAACCTGAAGTGAAGTATAGGAATCTGAAACTGGACTCACAGGAGAGGTTCAAATCATAGAGAGTTAGAGTGTCAGTCCTCTTGTACTTAAGTCGGCCTTGTGCTTTTGTGTTATGTTCAGACGCAATTTCTGTGTTTCATCGTCAATAAGAAGATCCAAGGTATACAGTAAACCTGAAGTGAAGCATCGGAATCTAAAACTGGACTCACAGGAGAGGTTCAAATCATAGAGAGTTAGAGTGTCAGTCCTCTTGTAATTAAGTCGCATTGTTCCATTTGTATTAAATTCGGATGCAATTACTGTGTTTGATCGTCAATAAGAAGGTCCAAGGGATACATTAAACCTCAATTGAAGCATCGGAATCTAAAACTGGACTCACAGGAGACATTCAAATCATCGAATGTTAGAGTGTCAGTCCTCTTGTTCTTAAGTCGGCATTTTGCCTTTTATATTAAATTTGGATGCAATTTCTGTGTTTCATCGTCAATAAGAAAATCCAAGGGATACTGTAAACTTGAAGTGAAACATCGGAATCTAAAACTGGACTCACAGGAGAGGTTCAAATCATATAGAGTTAGATTATCAGTCCTCTTGTACTTAAGTCGGTGTTCTGCCTTTTGTATTGAATTCGGATGTAATTACTGTGTTTCATCATCAATGAGAAGGTCCAAGGGATACAGTAAACCTGAAGTGAAGCATCAGAATCTAAAACTGAACTCACAGGAGAGGTTCAATTCATAGAGAGTTAGAGTGTCTGACCTCTTGTACTTAAGTCGGCATTGTGAATTTTGTATTGAATTGAGATGCAATTTCTGTGTTTCATCGTCAATAAGAAGGTCCAAGGGATACAGTAAATCTGACGTTAAGCATCGGAATCTAAAACTGGACTCACAGGAGAGGTTCAAATCATAGAAAGTAAGAGTGTCAGTCCTCTTGTACTTAAGTCGGCATTGTGCCTTTTGTATTAAATTTGGATGCAATTTTTGTGTTTCATCGTCAATAAGAAGGTCCAAGGGATACAGTAAACCTGAAGTGAAGCATCGGAATCTAAAACTGGACTCACAGGAGAGGTTCAAATCATAGAGAGTTAGAGTGTCAATCCTCTTTTTCTTAAGTCTTCATTGTGCCTTTTGTATTAAATTTGGATGGAATTTCTGTGTTTCATCTTCAACAAGAAGGTCCAAGGGATACGGTAAACCTGAAGTGAAGCATCGGAATCTAAAACTGGACTCACAGGAGAGGTTCAAATCATAGAAAGTTAGAGTGTCACTCCTCTTGTACTTAAGTCGGCATTGTGCCTTTTGTATTAAATTCGGATGCAATTTCTGTGTTTCTTCGTCAATAAGAAGGTCCAAGGGGTAAAGCAAACCTGAAGTGAAGCATCGGAATCTAACACTGGACTCAATGGAGAGGTTCAAATCATAGAAAGTTAGAGTTTCAGTCATCTTGTACTTAAGTCGGCTTTGTGCCTTTTGTATTAAATTCGGAAGCAATTTCTGTGTTTCATCGACAATAAGAAGGTCCAAGGGATACAGTAAACCTGAATTGAATCATCGGAATCTAAACCTGTACTCACAGGAGATGTTCAAAGCATAGAAAGTTAGTGTGTCGGTCCTCTTGTACTTAAGTCGGCATTGTGCCTTTTGTATTGAATTCGGATGCAATTTCTGTATTTCATCGTCAATAAGAAGGTCCAAGGGATACAGTAAACCTGAATTGAAGCATCGGAATCTAAAACTGGACATACAGGAGAGGTTCAAATCATCGAAAGTTAGAGTGTCAGTCCTCTTGTACTTAAGTCGGCATTGTGCCTTTTATATTAAATTTGGATGCAATTTCTGTGTTTCATCATCAATGTTAAGGTCCAAGGGATACAGTACACCTGATGTGAAGCATCGGAATCTAAACCTGGACTCACAGGAGATGTTCAAATCATAGAAATTTAGAGTGTCGGTCCTCTTGTGCTTAAGTCGTCATTGTGCCTTTTGTATTGAATTTGGATTCAATTTCTGTGTTTCATCGTCAATAAGAAGGTCCAAGGGATACAGTAAGCCTGAAGTGAAGCATCGGAATCTAAAACTGGACTCAATGGAGAGGTTCAAATCATAGAAAGTTAGAGTGTCAGTCCTCTTGTACTTAAGTCGGCTTTGTGAGTTTTGTATTAAATTTGGATGTAGTTTCTGTGTTTCATCGTCAATGAGAAGGTATAAGGGATACAGTAAACCTGAAGTGAAGCATCGGAATCTAAAACTGGACTCATAGGAGAGGTCCAAATCATAGAGAGTTAGTGTGTCGGTCCTGTTTTACTTATGTCTTCATTGTGCCTTTTGTATTAAATTTGGATGCAATTTCTGTGTTTCATCTTCAATAAGAAGGTCCAAGGGATACAGAAAAAGCTGAAGTGAAGCATCGGAATCTAAAACTGGGCTCACAGGAGAGGTTCAAATCATAGAAAGTTAAAGTGTCAGTCGTCTTGTACTTAAGTCGGCATTGTGCCTTTTGTATTAAATTCGGATGCAATTTCTGTGTTTCTTCGTCAATAAGAAAGTCCAAGGGGTAAAGTAAACCTGAAGTGAAGCATCGGAATCTAAAGCTGGACTCAATGGAGAGGTTCAAATCATAGAAAGTTGGAGTGTCAGTCCTCTTGTACTTAAGTCGGCATTGTGCCTTTTGTATTAAATTCGGATGCAATTTCTGTGTTTCATCGGCAATAAGAAGGTCCAAGGGATACAGTAAACCTGAAGTGAAGCATCGGAATCTAAAACTGGACTCACTGGAGAGGTTCAAATCGTAGAGAGTTAGAGTGTCGGTCCTCTTGTACTTAAGTCGGCATTCTGCCTTCTGTATTAATTTCGGATGCAATTTCTGTGTTTCATCGTCAATAAGAAGGTCCAAGGGATACAGTTAAACTGAATTGAAGCAACGGAACCTAAAAGTGGACTCACAGGAGAGGTTCAATTCATTGAAAGTTAGAGTGTCAGTCCTCTTTTACTATAGTCGGTATTGTGCCTTTTGTATTGAATTCGGATGTAATTTCTGCGTTTCATCATCAATGAGGAGGTCCAAGGAATACAGTAAACCTGATGTGAAGCATCGGAATCTAAAACTGGACTCACAGGAGATGTTCAAATCATAGAAAGTTAGAGTGTCAGTCCTCTTGTACTTAAGTCGGCATTGTGCCTTTTGTCTTGAATTCGGATGCAATTTCTGTGTTTCATCGTCAATAAGAAGGTCCAAGGGATACAGTAAACCTGAAGTGAAGCATCGGAATCTAAAACTGGACTCACAGGAGAGGTTCAAACAATAGAGAGTTAGAGTGTCAGTCCTCTTTTACTTAAGTCGGCATTGTGCCTTTTGTATTAAATTTGGATTCAATTTCTGTGTTTCATCTTCAATAAGAAGGTCCAAGGGATACAGTAAACCTGAAGTGAAGCATCGGAATCTAAAAGTAGACTCACAGGAGAGGTTCAAATCATAGAAAGTTAAAGTGTCAGTCCTCTTGTACTGAAGTCGGCATTGTGGGTTTATAATAAATTTGGATGTAGTTTCTGTGTTTCATCGTCAATAAGAAGGTCTAAGGGATACAGTTAACCTGAAGTATAGCATCGGAATCTATAACTGGACTCACAGAAGAGGTTCAAATCATAGGGAGTTAGAGTGTCAGTCCTCTTGTACTTAAGTCGGCATTGTGCCCTTTGTATTAAATTTCGATGCAATTTCTGTGTTTCATGTTTAATAAGAAGGTCTAAGGGATACAGTAAACCTGAAGTGAAGCATCGGAATGTAAAACTGGACTCACAGGAGAGGTTCAAATCATAGAGAGTTAGAGTGTCATCCTCTTGTATTTAAGTCGGCATTGTGCTTTTGTATTATGTTCGGATGCAATTTCTGTGTTTCATCGTCAATAAGAAGGTCCAAGGTATACTGTAAACCTGAAGTGAAGCATGGGAATCTAAAACTGGACTCACAGGAGAGGTTCAAATCATAGAGAGTTAGAGTGTCAGTCCTCGAGTAATTAAGTCGCATTGTTCCTTTTGTATTAAATTCGGATGCAATTACTGTGTTTCATCGTCAATAAGAAGGTCCAAGGGATACATTAAACCTCAATTGAAGCATCGGAATCTGAAACAGGCCTCACAGGAGAGGTTCAAATCATCGAAAGTTAGAGTGTCAGTCCTCTTGTACTTAAGTCGGCATTTTGCCTCTTATATTAAATTTGGATGCAATTTCTGTGTTTCAACGTCAATAAGAAAATCCAAGGGATACAGTAAACTTGAAGTGAAACATCGGAATCTAAAACTGGACTCACAGGAGAGGTTCAAATCATAGAGAGTTAGAGTGTCAGTCCTTTTGTACTTAAGTCGGTATTGTGCCTTTTGTATTGAATTCGGATGTAATTACTGTGTTTCATCTTCAGTGAGAAGGTCCAAGGGATACAGTAAACCTGAAGTGAAGCATCGGAATCTAAAACTGGACTCACAGGAGAGGTTCAATTCATAGAGAGTTAGAGTGTCTGTCCTCTTGTACTGAAGTCGGCATTGTGAATTTTGTATTGAATTCAGATGCAATTTCTGTGTTTCATCGTCAATAAGAAAGTCCAAGGGATACAGTAAACCTGAAGTTAAGCATCGGAATCTAAAACTGGACTCACAGGAGAGGTTCATATCATAGAAAGTAAGAGTGTCAGTCCTCTTGTACTTAAGTCGGCATTGTGCCTTTTGTATTAAATTCGGATGCAAGTTCTCTGCTTCATCGTCAATAAGAAGGTCCAAGGGAAACAGCAAACCTGAAGTGAAGCATCGGAATCTAAAACTGGACTCACAGGAGAGGTTCAATTCATAGAGAGTTAGAGTGTCTGTCCTCTTGTACTTAAGTCGGCATTGTGAATTTTGCATTGAATTCAGATGCAATTTCTGTGTTTCATCGTCAATACGAAGGTCCAAGGGATACAGTAAACCTGACGTTAAGCATCGGAAACTAAAACTGGACTCACAGGAGAGGTTCAAATCATAGAAAGTAAGAGTGTCAGTCCTCTTGTACTTAAGTCGGCATTGTGCCTTTTGTATTAAATTCGGATGCAATTTTTGTGTTTCATCGGCAATAAGATGGTCCAAGGGATACAGTAAACCTGAAGTGAAGCATCGGAATCTAAAACTGGACTCACAGGAGAGGTTCAAATCATAGAGAGTTAGAGTGTCAATGCTCTTTTACTTAAGTCTTCATTGTGCCTTTTGTATTAAATTTGGATGCAATTTCTGTGGTTCATCTTCAATAAGAAGGTCCAAGGGATACAGTAAAACTGAAGTGAAGCATCGGAATCTAAAACTGGACTCACAGGAGAGGTTCAATTCATAGAGAGTTAGAGTGTCTGTCCTCTTGTACTGAAGTCGGCATTGTGAATTTTGTATTGAATTCAGATGCAATTTCTGTGTTTCATCGTCAATAAGAAAGTCCAAGGGATACAGTAAACCTGAAGTTAAGCATCGGAATCTAAAACTGGACTCACAGGAGAGGTTCATATCATAGAAAGTAAGAGTGTCAGTCCTCTTGTACTTAAGTCGGCATTGTGCCTTTTGTATTCAATTCGGATGCAAGTTCTCTGCTTCATCGTCAATAAGAAGGTCCAAGGGAAACAGCAAACCTGAAGTGAAGCATCGGAATCTAAAACTGGACTCACAGGAGAGGTTCAATTCATAGAGAGTTAGAGTGTCTGTCCTCTTGTACTTAAGTCGGCATTGTGAATTTTGCATTGAATTCAGATGCAATTTCTGTGTTTCATCGTCAATACGAAGGTCCAAGGGATACAGTAAACCTGACGTTAAGCATCGGAAACTAAAACTGGACTCACAGGAGAGGTTCAAATCATAGAAAGTTAGAGTGTCGGTCCTCTTGTACTTATGTCGTCATTGTGCCTTTTGTATTGAATTCGGATGCAATTTCTGTGGTTCATCGTCAATAAGAAGGTCCAAGGTATACAGTAAGCCTGAAGTGAAGCATCAGAATCTAAAACTGGACTCAATGGGGAGGTTCAAATCATAGAAAGTTAGAGTGTCAGTCCTCTTGTACTTAAGTCGGCTTTGTGAGTTTTGTTTTGAATTTGGATGTAGTTTCTGTGTTTCATCGTCAATGAGAAGGTCTAAGGGATACAGTAAACCTGAAGTGAAGCATCGGAATCTAAAACTGGACTCACAGGAGAGGTGCAAATCATAGAGACTTATTGTGCCTTTTGTATTAAATTTGGATGCAATTTCTGTGTTTCATCTTCAATAAGAAGGTCCAAGGGATACAGAAAAACCTGAAGTGAAGCATCGGAATCTAAAACTGGGCTCACAGGAGAGGTTCAAATCATAGAAAGTTAGAGTGTCGGTCCTCTTGTACTTATGTCGTCATTGTGCCTTTTGTATTAATTTCGGATGCAATTTCTGTGTTTCATCGACAATAAGAAGGTCCAAGGGATACAGTAAACCTGAAGTGAAGCATCGGAATCTAAAACTGGACTCACTGGAGAGGTTCAAATCGTAGAGAGTTAGAGTGTCGGTCCTCTTGTACTTAAGTCGGCATTCTGCCTTCTGTATTAATTTCGGATGCAATTTCTGTGTTTCATCGTCAATAAGAAGGTCCAAGGGATACAGTTAAACTGAATTGAAGCAACGGAACCTAAAACCGGACTCACAGGAGAGGTTCAAATCATAGAAAGTTAGAGTGTCAGTCCTCTTTTACTATAGTCGGTATTGGCCTTTTGTATTGAATTCGGATGTAATTTCTGTGTTTCATCATCAATGAGGAGGTGCAAGGAATACAGTAAACCTGATGTGAAGCATCGGCATCTAAAACTGGACTCACAGGAGATGTTCAAATCATAGAAATTTAGAGTGTCAGTCCTCTTGTACTTAAGTCGCCATTGTGCCTTTTGTCTTGAATTCGGATGCAATTTCTGTGTTTCATCGTCAATAAGAAGGTCCAATTGATACAGTAAACCTGAAGTGAAGCATCGGAATCTAAAACTGGACTCACAGGAGAGGTTCAAACAATAGAGAGTTAGAGTGTCAGTCCTCTTTTACTTAAGTCGGCATTGTGCCTTTTGTATTAAATTTGGATTCAATTTCTGTGTTTCATCTTCAATAAGAAGGTCTAAGGGATACAGTTAACCTGAAGTAAAGCATCGGAATCTAAAACTGGACTCACAGAAGAGGTTCAAATCATAGGGAGTTAAAGGGTCAGTCCTCTTGTACTTAAGTCGGCATTGTGCCCTTTGTATTAAATTTCGATGCAATTTCTGTGTTTAATGTTTAATAAGGAGGTCTAAGGGATACAGTAAACCTGAAGTGAAGCATCGGAATCTAAAACTGGACTCACAGGAGAGGTTCAAATCACAGAGAGTTAGAGTGTCAGTCCTCTTGTACTTAAGTCGGCATTGTGCTTTTGTATTATGTTCGGATGCCATTTCTGTGTTTCATCGTCAATAAGAGGGTCCAAGGTATACAGTAAACCTGAAGTGAAGCATCGGAATCTAAAACTGGACTCACAGGAGAGGTTCAAATCATACAGAGTTAGAGTGTCAGTCCTCGTGTAATTAAGTCGCATTGTTCCTTTTGTATTAAATTCGGATGCAATTACTGTGTTTCATCGTCAATAAGAAGGTCCAAGGGATACATTAAACATCAATTGAAGCATCGGAATCTAAAACAGGACTCACAGGAGAGGTTCAAATCATCGAAAGTTAGAGTGTCAGTCCTCTTGTACTTAAGTCGGCATTATGCCTTTTATATTAAATTGGGATGCAATTTCTGTGTTTCAACGTCAATAAGAAAATCCAAGGGATGCAGTAAACTTGAAGTGAAACATCGGAATCTAAAACTGGACTCACAGGAGAGGTTCAAATCATAGAGAGTTAGAGTGTCAGTCCTCTTGTACTTAAGTCGGTATTGTGCCTTTTGTATTGAATTCGGATGTAATTACTGTGTTTCATCTTCAATGAGAAGGTCCAAGGGATACAGTAAACCTGAAGTGATGCATCGGAATCTAAAACTGGACTCACAGGAGAGGTTCAATTCATAGAGAGTTAGAGTGTCTGTCCTCTTGTACTGAAGTCGGCATTGTGAATTTTGTATTGAATTCAGATGCAATTTCTGTGTTTCATCGTCAATAAGTAGGTCCAAGGGATACAGTAAACCTGAAGTTAAGCATCGGAATCTAAAACTGGACTCACAGGAGAGGTTCAAATCATAGAAAGTAAGAGTGTCAGTCCTCTTGTACTTAAGTCGGCATTGTGCCTTTTGTATTAAATTCGGATGCAAGTTCTCTGTTTCATCGTCAATAAGAAGGTCCAAGGGATACAGTAAACCTCAAGTGAAGCATCGGAATCTAAAACTGGACTCACAGGAGAGGTTCAATTCATAGAGAGTTAGAGTGTCTGTCCTCTTGTACTTAGGTCGGCATTGTGAATTTTGTATTGAATTCAGATGCAATTTCTGTGTTTCATCGTCAATAAGAAGGTCCAAGGGATACAGTAAACCTGACGTTAAGCATCGGAATCTAAAACTGGACTCACAGGAGAGGTTCAAATCATAGAAAGTAAGAGTGTCAGTCCTCTTGTACTTAAGTCGGCATTGTGCCTTTTGTATTAAATTCGGATGCAATTTCTGTGTTTCATCGTCAATAAGAAGGTCCAAGTTATACAGTAAACCTGAAGTGAAGCATCGGAATCTAAAACTGGACTCACAGGAGAGGTTCAAATCATAGAAAGTTAGAGTGTCAGTCCTCTTGTACTTAAGTCGGCATTGTGCTTTTTGTATTAAATTCGGATGCAATTTCTGTGTTTCTTCGTCAATAAGAAGGTCCAAGGGGTAAAGTAAACCTGAAGTGAAGCATCGGTATCTAAAACTGGACTCAATGGAGAGGTTAAAATCATAGAAAGTTAGAGTTTCAGTCCTCTTGTACTGAAGTCGGCTTTGTGCCTTTTGTATTAAATTCGGATGCAATTTCTGTGTTTCATCGACAATAAGAAGGTCCAAGGGATACAGTAAACCTGAAGTGAAAAATCGGAATCTAAACCTGGACTCACAGGAGATGTTCAAATCATAGAAAGTTAAAGTGTCGGTCCTCTTGTACTTAAGTCGGCATTGTGCCTTTTGTATTGAATTCGGATGCAATTTCTGTATTTCATCATCAATAAGATGGTCCAAGGGATACAGTACACCTGAATTGAAGCATCGGAATCTAAAACTGGACTTACAGGAGAGGTTCAAATCATCGAAAGTTTGAGTGTCAGTCCTCTTGTACTTAAGTCGGCATTGTGCCTTTTATATAAAATTTGGATTCAATTTCTGTGTTTCATCGTCAATAAGAAGGTCCAAGGTATACAGTAAACTTGAAGTGAAACATCGGAATCTAAAACTGGACTCACAGGAGAGGTTCAAATCATAGAGAGTTAGAGTGTCAGTTCTCTTTTACTTAAGTCGGTATTGTGCCTTTTGTATTGAATTCGGATGTAATTTCTGTGTTTCATCATCAATGAGAAGGTCCAAGGGATACGGTCCACCTGATGTGAAACATCGGAATCTAAACCTGGACTCACAGGAGATGTTCAAATCATAGAAAGTTAGAGTGTCGGTCCTCTTGTACTTAAGTCGTCGTTGTGCCTTTTGTATTGAATTGGGATGCAATTTCTGTGTTTCATCGTCAATAAGAAGGTCCAAGGGATACAGTAAACCTGAAGTGAAGCATCGGAATCTAAAACTGGACTCACAGGAGAGGTTCAAACAATAGAGAGTTAGAGTGTCGGTCCTCTTTTACTTAAGTCGGCATTGTGCCTTTTGTATTAAATTTGGATTCAATTTCTGTGTTTCATCTTCAATAAGAAGGTCCAAGGGATACAGTAAACCTGAAGTGAAACATCGGAATCTAAAAGTGGACTCACAGGAGAGGTTCAAATCATAAAAAGTTAAAGTGTCAGTCCTCTTGTACTGAAGACGGCATTGTGGGTTTATATTAAATCTGGATGTAATTTCTGTGTTTCATCATCAATGAGAAGGTCCAAGGGATACAGTACACCTGATGTGAAACATCGGAATCTAAACCTGGACTCACAGGAGATGTTCAAATCATAGAAAGTTAGAGTGTCGGTCCTCTTGTACTTATGTCGTCATTTTGCCTTTTGTATTAATTTCGGATGCAATTTCTGTGTTTCATCGACAATAAGAAGGTCCAAGGGATACAGTAAACCTGAAGTGAAGCATCGGAATCTAAAACTGGACTCACTGGAGAGGTTCAAATCGTAGAGAGTTAGAGAGTCGGTCCTCTTGTACTTAAGTCGGCATTCTGCCTTCTGTATTAATTTTGGATGCTATTTCTGTGTTTCATCGTCAATAAGATGGTCCAAGGGATACAGTTAAACTGAATTGAAGCAACGGAACCTAAAACCGGATTCACAGGAGAGGTTCAAATCATAGAAAGTTAGAGTGTCAGTCCTCTTTTACTATAGTCGGTATTGTGCCTTTTGTATTGAATTCGGATGTAATTTCTGTGTTACATCATCAATGAGGAGGTGCAAGGAATACAGTAAACCTGATGTGAAGCATCGGAATCTAAAACTGGACTCACAGGAGATGTTCAAATCATAGAAATTTAGAGTGTCAGTCCTCTTGTACTTAAGTCGGCATTGTGCCTTTTGTCTTGAATTCGGATGTGATTTCTGTGTTTCATCGTCAATAAGAAGGTCCAAGGGATACAGTAAACCTGAAGTGAAGCATCGGAATCTAAAACTGGACTCACAGGAGAGGTTCAAACAATAGAGAGTTAGAGTGTCAGTCCTCTTTTACTTAAGTCGGCATTGTGCCTTTTGTATTAAATTTGGATTCAATTTCTGTGTTTCATCTTCAATAAGAAGGTCCAAGGGATACAGTAAACCTGAAGTGAAGCATCGGAATCTAAAAGTGGACTCACAGGAGAGGTTCAAATCATAAAAAGTTAAAGTGTCAGTCCTCTTGTACTGAAGACAGCATTGTGGGTTTATATTAAATTTGGATGTAGTTTCTGTGTTTCATCGTCAATAAGAAGGTCTAAGGGATACAGTTAACCTGAAGTAAAGCATCGGAATCTAAAACTGGACTCACAGAAGAGGTTCAAATCATAGGGAGTTAGAGGGTCAGTCCTCTTGTACTTAAGTCGGCATTGTGCCCTTTGTATTAAATTTCGATGCAATTTCTGTGTTTCATGTTTAATAAGAAGGTCTAAGGGATACAGTAAACCTGAAGTGAAGCATCGGAATCTAAAACTGGACTCACAGGAGAGGTTCAAATCACAGAGAGTTAGAGTGTCAGTCCTCTTGTACTTAAGTCGGCATTGTGCTTTTGTATTATGTTCGGATGCAATTTCTGTGTTTCATCGTCAATAGGAGGGTCCAAGGTATACAGTAAACCTGAAGTGAAGCATCGGAATCTAAAACTGGACTCACAGGAGAGGTTCAAATCATAGAGAGTTAGAGTGTCAGACCTCGTGTAATTAAGTCGCATTGTTCCTTTTGTATTAAATTCGGATGCAATTACTGTGTTTCATCGTCAATAAGAAGGTCCAAGGGATACATTAAACTTCAATTGAAGCATCGGAATCTAAAACAGGACTCACAGGAGAGGTTCAAATCATCGAAAGTTACAGTGTCAGTCCTCTTGTACTTAAGTCGGCATTTTGCCTTTTATATTAAATTTGGATGCAATTTCTGTGTTTCAACGTCAATAAGAAAATCCAAGGGATGCAGTAAACTTGAAGTGAAACATCGGAATCTAAAACTGGACTCACAGGAGAGGTTCAAATCATAGAGAGTTAGAGTGTCAGTCCTCTTGTACTTAAGTCGGTATTGTGCCTTTTGTATTGAATTCGGATGTAATTACTGTGTTTCATCTTCAATGAGAAGGTCCAAGGGATACAGTAAACCTGAAGTGAAGCATCGGAATCTAAAACTGGGCTCACAGGAGAGGTTCAATTCATAGAGAGTTAGAGTGTCTGTCCCCTTGTACTTAAGTCGGCATTGTGAATTTTGTATTGAATTCAGATGCAATTTCTGTGTTTCATCGTCAATAAGAAGGTCCAAGGGTTACAGTAAACCTGATGTTAAGCATCGGAATCTAAAACTGGACTCACAGGAGAGGTTCAAATCATAGAAAGTAAGAGTGTCAGTCCTCTTGTACTTAAGTCGGCATTGTGCCTTTTGTATTAAATTCGGATGCAATTTCTGTGTTTCATCGTCAATAAGAAGGTCCAAGGGATACAGTAAACCTGAAGTGAAGCATCGGAATCTAAAACTGGACTCACAGGAGAGGTTCAAATCATAGAAAGTTAGAGTGTCAGTCCTCTTGTACTTAAGTTGGCATTGTGCTTTTTGTATTAAATTCGGATGCAATTTCTGTGTTTCTTAGTCAATAAGAAGGTCCAAGGGGTAAAGTAAACCTGAAGTGAAGCATCGGTATCTAAAACTGGACTCAATGGAGAGGTTAAAATCATAGAAAGTTAAAGTGTCGGTCCTCTTGTACTTAAGTCGGCATTGTGCCTTTTGTATTGAATTCGGATGCAATTTCTGTATTTCATCGTCAATAAGATGGTCCAAGGGATACAGTAAACCTGAATTGAAGCATCGGAATCTAAAACTGGACTTACAGGAGAGGTTCGAATCATCGAAAGTTAGAGTGTCAGTCCTCTTGTACTTAAGTCGGCATTGTGCCTTTTATATTAAATTTGGATTCAATTTCTGTGTTTCATCGTCAATAAGAAGGTCCAAGGTATACAGTAAACTTGAAGTGAAACATCGGAATCTAAAACTGGACTCACAGGAGAGGTTCAAATCATAGAGAGTTAGAGTGTCAGTCCTCTTTTACTTAAGTCGGTATTGTGCCTTTTGTATTGAATTCGGATGTAATTTCTGTGTTTCATCATCAATGAGAAGGTCCAAGGGATACAGTACACCTGATGTGAAACATCGGAATCTAAACCTGGACTCACAGGAGACGTTCAAATCATAGAAAGTTAGAGTGTCGGTCCTCTTGTACTTAAGTCGTCGTTGTGCCTTTTGTATTGAATTCGGATGCAATTTCTGTGTTTCATCGTCAATAAGAAGGTCCAAGGGATACAGTAAACCTGAAGTGAAGCATCGGAATCTAAAACTGGACTCACAGGAGAGGTTCAAATCATAGAGAGTTAGAGTGTCAGTCCTCTATTACTTAAGTCGGCATTGTGCCATTTGCATTAAATTTGGATTCAATTTCTGTGTTTCATCTTCAATAAGAAGATCCAAGGGATACAGTAAACCTGAAGTGAAGCATCGGAATCTAAAACTGGACTCACAGGAGAGGTTCAAATCATAGAAAGTTAGAGTGTCAGTCCTCTTGTACTTAAGTCGGCTTTGTGCGTTTTGTATTAAATTTGGATGTAGTTTCTGTGTTTCATCGTCAATGAGAAGGTCTAAGGGATACAGTAAACCTGAAGTGAAGCATCGGAATCGAAAACTGGACTCACAGGAGAGGTTCAAATCATAGAGTGTAAGAGTGTCAGTCTTCTTGTGGGTAAGTCGGCATTGTGCCTTTTGTATTTAATTCGGATGCAATTTCTGTGTTTCATCGTCAATAAGAAGGTCCAAGGGTTACAGTAAACCTGAAGTGAAGCATCGGAATCTAAAACAGGACTCAAAGGCGAGGTACAAATCGTTTAGAGTTAGAGTGTAATTCCTGTTGTACTTAAATCGGCATTGAGCCTTTTGCATTAAATTCGGATGATACTTCTGTGTTTCATCGTCAACAAGAAGGTCCAAGGTATACAGTAAACCTGAAGTGGAGCATTGGAATCTAAAACTGGACTCACAGGAGAGGTTCAAATAGTAGAGAGTTAGAGTGTCACTCCTCTTGTACTTAAGTCGGCATTGTGCCTTTTGTATTAAATTTGGATGCATTTTCTGTGTTTCATCGTCAATAAGAAGGACCAAGGGATACAGTAAGCCTGAAGTGAAGCATCGAAATCTAAAACTGGACTCACAGGAGAGGTTCAAAACATAGGAAGTTAGAGTTTCAGTCCTCTTGCACTTAAGTCGGCATTGTGCCTTTTGTATGAAATTTGGATGCAATTTCTGTGTTTCATCGTCAATAAGAAGGTCCAAGGGATACGGTAAACCTGAAGTGAAGCATCGGAATCTAAAACTGTACTCACAGGGGAGGTTCAAATCATAGAGAGTTAGAGTGTCAGTCCTCTTGTACTTAAGACGGCACTGTGCCTTTTGTATTAAATTCGGATGCAATTTCTGTGTTTCATCGTCAATAAGATGGTTCAAGGGATACAGTAAACCTGAAGTAATGCATCGAAATCTAAAACTGGACTCACAGGAGAGGTTCAAAACATAGGAAGTTAGAGTTTCAGTCCTCTTGCATTCAAGTCGGCATTGTGCCTTTTGTATGAAATTTGGATGCAATTTCTGTGTTTCATCGTCAATAAGAAGGTCCAAGGGATACGGTAAACCTGAAGTGAAGCATCGGAATCTAAAACTGTACTCACAGGAGAGGTTCAAATCATAGAGAACTGGAGTGTCAGTCCTCTTGTACTTAAATCGGCATTGTGCTTTTGTATTAAATTTGGATGCAATTTCTGTGTTTCATCTTCAATAAGGAGGTCCAAGGGATACAGTAAACCTGAAGTGAAGCATCGGAATCTAAAACTGGACTCACAGGAGAGGTTCAAATCATAGAAAGTTAGAGTTTTTTTAGTCCTCTTGTACTTAAGTCGGCATTGTGCCTTTTGTATTAAGTTTCGATGCAATTTCAGTGTTTCATGTTTAATAAGAAGGTCTAAGGAATGCAGTACACCTGAAGTGAAGCATCGGAATCTAAAACTGGACTCACAGGAGAGGTTCAAATCATAGAGAGTTAGAGTGTCAGTCCTCTTGTTCTTAAGTCGGCATTGTGCTTTTGTATTAAATTCGGATGCAATTTCGGTGTTTCATCGTCAATAAGAAGGTCCAAGGGATACAGTAAACCTGAAGTGAAGCATCGGAATCTAAAACTGGACTCACAGCAGAGGTTGAAATCATAAAGAGTTTGAGTGTCAGTCCTCTTATACTTAAGTCCGCATTGTGCCTTTTGTATTTCATTCGGATGCAATTCCTATGTTTCATCGTCAATAAGATGGTCCAAGGGATACAGGAAACCTGAAGTGAAGCATCGGAATCTAAAACTGGACTCACAGGAGAGGAATCAAATCGTAGAGAGTTAGAGTGTCAGTCCTCTTCTAATTAGGTCGGGATTGTGCCTTTTGTACTAAATTCGGATGCAATTTCTGTGTTTCATCGTCAATAAGAATGTCCAAGGTATACAGTAAACCTGAAGTGAAGCATCGGAATCTAAAACTGGACTCACAGGAGCAAATCGCAGAGAGTTAGAGTGTCACTCCTCTTGTACTTAAGTCGGCATTGTGCCTTTTGTTTTAAATTCGGATGCAATTTCTGTGATTCATCATCAATAAGAAGGTCCAACGGATACAGTAAACCTGAAGTGAAGCAACGGAATCTAAAACTGGACTCACAGGAGAGGTTCAAATCATCGGAAGTTAGAGTTTCAGTCCTCTTGTACTTAAGTCGGCATTGTGCCTTTTGTATTAAATTTGGATGCAATTTCTGTGTTTCATCGTCATTAAGAAGGTCCAAGGGATACAGTAATCCTGAAGTGAAGCATCGGAATCTAAAACTGGACTCACAGGAGAGGTTCAAAACATCGGAAGTTAGAGTTTCAGTCCTCTTGTACTTAAGTCGGCATTGTGCCTTTTGTATTAAATTTGGATGCAATTTCTGTGTTTCATCGTCGTTAAGAAGGTCCAAGGGATACGGTAAACCTGAAGTAAAGCATCGGAATCTAAAACTGTACTCACAGGAGAGGTTCAAATCATAGAGAGTTAGAGTGTCAGTCCTCTTGTACTTAAGTCGGTACTGTGCCTTTTGTATTAAATTCGCATGTAATTACTGTGTTACATCGTCAATATGAAGGTCCAAGGAATACAGTAAACCTGAAGTGAAGCATCGGAATCTAAAACTTGACTCACAGGAGAGGTTCAAATCATAGAGAGTTAGAGTGTCAGTCCTCTTGTACTTAAGTCGGTATTGTGCCTTTTGTATTGAATTCGGATGTAATTTCTGTGTTTCATCACCAATGAGGAGATCCAAGGGATACAGTAAACCTGATGTGAAGCATCGGAATCTAAAACTGGAGTCACAGGAGAGGTTCAAGTCATAGAAAGTTAGAGTGTCAGTCCTCTTGTACTTAAGTCGGCATTGTGCCTTTTGTATTAAATTCGGATGCAATTTCTGTGTTTCATCGTCAATAAGAAGGTCCAAGGGATACAGTAAACCTCAAGTGAAGCATCGGAATCTAAAACTGGACTCACAGGAGAGATTCAAATCTTAGAGTGTTGGAGTGTCAGTCCTCTTGTACTTAAGTCGGCATTGCGCCTTTTGTATTGAATTTGGATGCAATTTCTGTGTCTCATCTTCAATAAGAAGGTCCAAGGGATACAGTAAACCTGAAGTGATCATTGGAATCTAAAACTGGACTCACAGGAGTGGTTCAAATCATAGAAAGTTAGAGTGTCAGTCCTCTTGTACTTAAGTCGACATTGTGCCTTTTGTATTAAATTTCAATGCAATTTCTGTGTTTCATCTTCAATAAGATGGTCCAAGGGATACAGTAAACCTGAAGTGAAGCATCGGAATCTAAAACTGGACTCACAGGAGAGGTTCAAATCATAGAGAGTTAGAGTGTCAGTCCTCTTGTTCTTACGTCGGCATCAGGCCTTTTGTATTATATTCGGATGCAATTTCTCTGTTCCATTGTCAATAAGAAGGCCCAAGGGATACAGTAAACCTGAAGTGAAGCATCGGAATCTAAAACTGGACTCACAGGAGAGGTTCAAATCATAGAGAGTTTGAGTGTCAGTCCTCTTGTACTTAAGTCGGCATTGTTCCCTTTGTATTAGATTCGGATGCAATTTCTGTGTTTCATCGTCAATCAGAAGGTCCAAAGAATACAGTAAACCTGAAGTGAAGCATCGGAATCTAAAACTGGACTCACAGGAGAGGTTCAAATCATAGAGAGTTAGAGTGTCAGTCCTCTTGTTCTTACGTCGGCATCGTGCCTTTTGTATTATATTCGGATGCAATTTTTGTGTTTCATCGTCAATAAGAAGGTCCAAGGGATACAGTAAACCTGAAGTGAAGCATCGGAATCTAAAACTAGACTCACAGGAGAGGTTCAAATCGTAGAGAGTTATAGTGTCAGTCCTCTTGTACTTAAGTCGCCATTGTGCCTTTTGTATTAAATTCGGATGCAATTTCTGTGTTTCATCGACAATAAGAAGGTCCAAGGGATACAGTAAACCTGAAGTGAAGCATCGGAATCTAAAACTGGACTCACAGGAGAGGTTCAAGTCATAGAAAGTTAGAGTGTCAGTCCCCTTGTACTTAAGTCGGCATTGTGCCTTTTGTATTAAATTTGGTTGCAATTTCTGTGTTTCTTCGTCAATAAGAAGGTCCAAGGGATACGGTAAACCTGAAGTGAAGCATCGGAATCTAAAACTGTACTCACAGGAGAGGTTCAAATCATAGAGAGTTAGAGTGTCAGTCCTCTTGTAGCTAAGTCGGTATTGTGCTTTTGTATTATGTTCGGATGCAAATTCTGTGTTTCATCGTCAATAAGAAGGTCCAAGGGATACAGTAAACCTAAAGTGAAGCATCGGAATCTAAAACTGGACTCACAGGAGAGGTTCAAATCATAGAGAGTTTGAGTGTCAGTCCTCTTGTAATTAAGTCGTATTGTTCCTTTTGTATTAAATTCGGATGCAATTTCTGTGTTTCATCGTCATTAAGAAGGTCCAAGGGATACAGTAATCCTGAAGTGAAGCATCGGAATCTAAAACTGGATTCACAGGAGAGGTTAAAATCATCGAAAGTTAGAGTTTCCGTCTTCTTGTACTTAAGTCATCATTGTGCCTTTTGTATTAAATTTGGATGTAATTTCTGTGTTTCATCGTCAATAAGAAGGTCCAAGGGATACAGTAATCCTGAAGTGAAGCATAGGAATCTAAAACTGGATTCACAGGAGAGGTTCAAATCATCGAAAGTTAGAGTTTCAGTCCTCTTGTACTTAAGTCGGCATTGTGCCTTTTGTATTAAATTCGGATGCAATTTCTGTGTTTCATCGTCAATAAGAAAGTCCAAAGGATACAGTAAACCTGAAGTGAAGCATCGGAATCTAAAACTGGACTCACAGGAGCGGTTGAAATCATAAGGAGTTTGTGTGTCAGTCCACTTATACCTAAGTCGGCATTGTGCCTTTTGTATTACATTCGGATGCAATTTCTACGTTTCATCGTCAATAAGAAAGTCCAAGGGATACAGGAAGCTTGAAGTGAAGCATCGGTATCTAAAACTAGACTCATAGGAGAGGAATCAAATCATAGAGACTTAGAGTGTCAGTCCTTTTGTAATTAGGTCGGGATTGAGCCTTTTGTATTAAATTCGGATGCAATTTCTGTGTTTCATCGTCAATAAGAAGGTCCAAGGGTTACAGTAAACCTGAAGTGAAGCATCGGAATCTAAAACAGGACTCACAGGCGAGGTACAAATCGTTTTGAGTTAGAGTGTCATTCCTGTTGTACTTAAGTCGGCATTGTGCCTTTTGTATTAAATTCGGATGATATTTCTGTGTTTCATCGTCAATAAGAAGGTCCAAGGTATACAGTAAACCTGAAGTGAAGCATCGGAATCTAAAACTTGACTCACAGGAGAGGTTGAAATCATAGAAAGTTAGAGTGTCAGTCCTCTTGTACTTAAGTCGGCATTGTGCTTTTGTATTATGTTCGGATGCAATTTCTGTGTTTCATCGTCAATAAGAAGGTCCAAGGAATACGGTAAACCTGAAGTGAGGCATCAGAAACTAAAACTGTACTCACAGGAGAGGTTCAAATCATAGAGAGTTAGAGTGTCAGTCCTCTTGTACTTAAGTCGGCACTGTGCCTTTTGTATTAAATTCAGATGCAATTTCTGTGTTTCATCGCTAATAAGAAGGTCCAAGGGATA
Organism: Schistocerca americana; assembly: GCF_021461395.2. NCBI lineage: Eukaryota > Metazoa > Arthropoda > Insecta > Orthoptera > Acrididae > Schistocerca > Schistocerca americana. Next base: position 545,443,002 of record NC_060124.1, on the reverse strand, counting down.
CAGTAAACCTGAAGTGAAGCATCGGAATCTAAAACTTGACTCACAGGAGAGGTTGAAATCATAGAAAGTTAGAGTGTCAGTCCTCTTGTACTTAAGTCGGCATTGTGCTTTTGTATTATGTTCGGATGCAATTTCTGTGTTTCATCGTCAATAAGAAGGTCCAAGGGATACAGTAAACCTGAAGATAAGCATCGGAATCTAAAACTGGACTCACAGGAGAGGTTCAAATCATAGAGAGTTAGAAAGTCAGTCCTCTTGTAATTAAATGCATTGTCCCTTTTGTATTAAAATCGGATGCAATTTCTGTGTTTCATCGTCAATAAGAAGGCCCAAGGGATACAGTAAACCTGAAGTGAAGCATCGGAATCTAAAACTGGACTCACAGGAGAGGTTGAAATCATAAAGAGTTTGAGTGTCAGTCCTCTTATACTTAAGTCGGCATTGTGCCTTTTGTATTACATTCGGATGCAATTTCTATGTTTCCTCGTCAATAAGAAGGTCCAAGGGATACAGGAAACCTGAAGTGAAGCATCGGAATCTAAAACTGGACTCACAGGAGAGGAATCAAATCATAGAGAGTTAGAGTGTCAGTCCTCTAGTAATTAGGTCAGGATTGTGTCTTTTGTATTATATTCGGATGCCATTTCTGTGTTTCATCTTCAATAAGAAGGTCCAAGGTATACAGTAAACCTGAAGTGAAGCATCGGAATCTAAAACTGGACTCACAGGAGAGGTTCAAATCGTAGTGAGTTAGAGTGTCAATCCTCTTGTACTTAAGTCGGCATTGTGCCTTTTGTATTAAATTCGGATGCAATTTCTGTGATTCATCATCAATAAGAAGGTCCAACGGATACAGTAAACCTGAAGTGAAGCAACGGAATCTAAAACTGGACTCACAGGAGAGGTTCAAATCATCGAATGTTAGTGTGTCAGTCCTCTTGTACTTAAGTCGGCATTGTGAGTTTTGTATTAAATTTGGTTGCAATTTCTGTGTTTCATCGTCAATAAGAAGGTCCAAGGGATACAGTAATCCTGAAGTGAAGCATCGGAATCTAAAACTGGACTCATAGGAGAGGTTGAAATCATAAAGAGTTTGAGTGTCAGTCCTCTTATACTTAAGTCGGCATTGTGCCTTTTGTATTACATTCGGATGCAATTTCTATGTTTCATCGTCAATAAGAAGGTCCAAGGGATACAGGAAACCTGAAGTGAAGCATCGGAATCTAAAACTGGACTCATAGGAGAGGTTGAAATCATAAAGAGTTTGAGTGTCAGTCCTCTTATACTTAAGACGGCATTGTGCCTTTTGTATTACATTCGGATGCAATTTCTATGTTTCATCGTCAATAAGAAGGTCCAAGGGATACAGTAAACCTGAAGTGAAGCATCGGAATCTAAAACTGGACTCACAGGAGAGGAATCAAATCATAGAGAGTTAGAGTGTCAGTCCTCTTTTAATTAGGTCAGGATTGTGCCTTTTGTATTACATTCGGATGCAATTTCTATGTTTCATCGTCAATAAGAAGGTCCAAGGGATACAGTAAACCTGAAGTGAAGCAACGGAATCTAAAACTGGACTCACAGGAGAGGTTCAAATCATCGAATGTTAGAGTGTCACTCCTCTTGTACTTAAGTCGGCATTGTGCCTTTTGTATTAAATTTGGTTGCAATTTCTGTGTTTCATCGTCAATAAGAAGGTCCAAGGGATACAGTAATCCTGAAGTGAAGCATCGGAATCTAAAACTGGACTCATAGGAGAGGTTGAAATCATAAAGAGTTTGAGTGTCAGTCCTCTTATACTTAAGTCGCATTGTGCCTTTTGTATTACATTCGAATGCAATTTCTATGTTTTATCGTCAATAAGAAAGTCCAAGGGATACAGGAAACCTGAAGTGAAGCATCGGAATCTAAAACTGGACTCATAGGAGAGGAATCAAATCATAGAGAGTTAGAGTGTCAGTCCTCTTGTAATTAGGTCGGGATTGTGATTTTTGTATTAAATTCGGATGCAATTTCTGTGTTTCATCGCCAATAAGAAGGTCCAAGGGATACAGTAAACCTGAAGTGAAGCATCGGAATCTAAAACAGGACTCACAGGCGAGGTACAAATCGTTTAGAGTTAGGGTGCCATTCCTGTTGTACTTAAGTCAGCATTGTGCCTTTTGTATTAAATTCGGATGATATTTCTGTATTTCATCGTCAATAAGAAGGTCCAAGGTATACAGTAATCCTGAAGTGAAGCATCGGAATCTAAAACTGGACTCACAGGAGAGGTTCAAATCGTAGTGAGTTAGAGTGTCATTCCTGTTGTACTTAAGTCGGCATTGTGCCTTTTGTATTAAATTCGGATGATATTTCTGTGTTTCATCGTCAATAAGAAGGTCCAAGGTGTACAGTAAACCTGAAGTGAAGCATCGGAATCTAAAACTGGACTCACAGGAGAGGAATCAAATCTTAGAGAGTTAGAGTGTCAGTCCTCTTGTAATTAGGTCAGGATTGTGTCTTTTGTATTAAATTCGGATGCCATTTCTGTGTTTCATCGTCAATAAGAAGGTCCAAGGTATACAGTAAACCTGAAGTGAAGCATCGGAATCTAAAACTGGACTCACAGGAGAGGTTCAAATCGTAGTGAGTTAGAGTGTCAATCCTCTTGTACTTAAGTCGGCATTGTGCCTTTTGTATTAAATTCGGATGCAATTTCTGTGATTCATCATCAATAAGGAGGTCCAACGGATACAGTAAACCTGAAGTGAAGCAACGGAATCTAAAACTGGATTCACAGGAGAGGTTCAAATCATCGAATGTTAGAGTGTCAGTCCTCCTGTACTTAAGTCGGCATTGTGCCTTTTGTATTAAATTTGGTTGCAATTTCTGTGTTTCATCGTCAATAAGAAGGTCCAAGGGATACAGTAATCCTGAAGTGAAGCATCGGAATCTAAAACTGGACTCATAGGAGAGGTTGAAATCATAAAGAGTTTGAGTGTCAGTCCTCTTATACTTAAGTCGGCATTGTGCCTTTTGTATTACATTCGGATGCAATTTCTATGTTTCATCATCAATAAGAAGTCCAAGGGATACAGGAAACCTGAAGTGAAGCATCGGAATCTAAAACTGGACTCATAGGAGAGGAATCAAATCATAGAGAGTTAGAGTGTCAGTCCTCTTGTAATTAGGTCGGGATTGTGCCTTTTGTATTAAATTCGGATGCAATTTCTGTGCTTCATCGTCAATAAGAAGGTCCAAGGGATACAGTAAACCTGAAGTGAAGAATCGGAATCTAAAACAGGACTCACAGGCGAGGTACAAATCGTTTAGAGTTAGAGTGTCATTCCTGTTGTACTTAAGTCGGCATTGTGCCTTTTGTATTAAATTCGGATAATATTTCAGTGTTCCATCGTCAATAAGAAGGTCCAAGGTATACAGTAAACCTGAAGTGCAGCATCGGAATCTAAAACTGGACTCACAGGAGAGGTTCAAATCGTAGAGAGTTAGAGTGTCACTCCTCTTGTACTTAAGTCGGCATTGTGCCTTTTGTATTAAATTCTGATGCAATTTCTGTGATTCATCATCAATAAGAAGGTCCAACGGATACAGTAAACCTGAAGTGAAGCAACGGAATCTAAAAATGGACTCACAGGAGAGGTTCAAATCATCGAAAGTTAGAGTGTCTGTCCTCTTGTACCTTAGTCGGCATTGTGCCTTTTGTATTAAATTTGGAACCAATTTCTGTGTTTCATCGTCATTAAGAAGGTCCAAGGGATACAGTAAACCAGAAGTGAAGTATCGAAATCGAAAACTGGACTCACAGGAGAGGTCCAAATCATAGAAAGTTAGAGTTTCAGTCCTCTTGTACTTATGTCGGCATTGTGCCTTTTGTATTAAATTTGGATGCAATTTCTGTGTTTCATCGTCAATAAGATGGTCCAAGGGATACGGTGAACCTGAAGTGAAGCATCAGAAACTAAAACTGTACTCACAGGATAGGTTCAAATCATAGAGAGTTAGAGTATCAGTCCTCTTGTACTTAAGTCGGCACTGTGGCTTTTGTATTAAATTCGGATGCAATTTCTGTGTTTCATCGTTAATAAGAAGGTCCAAGGGATACAGCAAAGCTGTAGTGAAGCATCGGAATCTAAGACTTGACTCACAGGAGAGGTTTAAATCATAGAGAGTTAGAGTGTCAGTCCTCTTGTACGTAAGTCGGCACTGTGTCTTTTGTATTAAATTTGGATGCAATTTCTGTGTTTCATCGTCAATAAGGAGGTCCAAGGGATACAGTAAACCTGAAGTGAAGCATCGGAATCTAGAACTGGACTCACAGGAGAGGTTCAAATCATAGAAAGTTAGAGTGTCAGTCCTCTTGTACTTAAGTCGGCATTGTTTCTTTTGTATTAAATTTCGATGCAATTTCTGTGTTTCATGTTTAATAAGAAGGTCTAAGGGATACAGTAAACCTGAAGTGAAGCATCGGAATGTAAAACTGGACTCACAGGAGAGGTTCAAATCAAAGAGAGTTAGAGTGTCAGTCCTCTTGTACTTAAGTCGGCATTGTGCTTTTGTATTATCTTTGGATGCAATTTCTGTGTTTCATCGTCAATAAGAAGGTCCAAGGTATACAGTAAACCTGAAGTGAAGTATCGGAATCTAAAACTGGACTCACAGGAGAGGTTCAAATCATAGAGATTTAGAGTGTCTGTCCTCTTGTAAATAAGTCGCATTGTTCCTTTTGTATTAAATTCGGATGCAATTTCTGTGTTTCATCGTCAATAAGAAGGTCCAAGGGATACAGTAAACCTGAAGTGAAGCATCGGAATCTAAAACTGGACTCACAGGAGAGGTTGAAATCATAAAGAGTTTGAGTGTCAGTCCTCTTATACTTAAGTCTGCATTGTGCCTTTTGTATTACATTCGGATGCAATTTCAATGTTTCATCGTCAATAAGAAGGTCCAAGGGATACAGGAAACCTGAAGTGAAGCATCGGAATCTAAAACTGGACTCACAGGAGAGGAATCAAATCATAGAGAGTTAGAGTGTCAGTCCTCTTGTAATTAAGTCAGGATTGTGCCTTTTGTATTACATTCGGATGCAATTTCTGTGTTTCATCGTCAATAAGAAGGTCCAAGGTATACAGTAAACATGAAGTGAAGCATCGGAATCTAAAACTGGACTCACAGGAGAGGTTCAAATCGAAGAGAGTTAGAGTGTCAGTCCTTTTGTACTTAAGTCGGCATTGTGCCTTTTGTATTAAATTTGGTTGCAATTTCTGTGTTTCATCGTCAATAAGAAGGTCCAAGGGATACAGTAATCCTGAAGTGAAGCATCGGAATCTAAAACTGGACTCACAGGAGAGGTTCAAATCATAGAAAGTTAGAGTGTCAGTCCTCTTGTACTTAAGTCGGCATTGTTTCTTTTGTATTAAATTTCGATGCAATTTCTGTGTTTCATGTTTAATAAGAAGGTCTAAGGGATACAGTAAACCTGAAGTGAAGCATGGGAATCTAAAACTGGACTCACAGGAGAGGTTCAAATCAAAGAGAGTTAGAGTGTCAGTCCTCTTGTACTTAAGTCGGCATTGTGCCTTTTGTATTAAATTTGGTTGCAATTTCTGTGTTTCATCGTCAATAAGAAGGTCCAAGGGATACAGTAATCCTGAAGTGAAGCATCGGAATCTAAAACTGGACTCACAGGAGAGGTTAAAATCATAGAAAGTTAGAGTTTCAGTCCTCTTGTACTTAAGTTGGCATTGTGCCTTTTGTATTAAATTTGGATGCAATTTCTGTGTTTCAACGTCAATAAGAAGGTCCAAGGGACATGGTAAACCTGAGTGAAGCATCGGAATCTAAAACAGGACTCACAGGAGAGGTTCAAATCATAGAGAGTTAGAGTGTCAGTCCTCTTGTACTTAAGTCGGCACTGTGCCTTTTGTATTAAATTCGGATGCAATTTCTGTGTTACATCGTCAATAAGAAGGTCCAAGGGATACAGTAAACCTGAAGTGAAGCATCGGAATCTAAAACTTGACTCACAGGAGAGGTTCAAATCATAGAGAGTTAGAGTGTCAGTCCTCTTGTACTTAAATCGGTATGGTGCCTTTTGTATTGAATTCGGATGTAATTTCTGTGTTTCATCATCAATGAGAAGGTCCAAGGGATACAGTAAACCTGATGTGAAGCATCGGAATCTAAAACTGGACTCGCAGGAGAGGTTAAAATCATAGAAAGTTAGAGTTTCAGTCCTCTTGTACTTAAGTTGGCATTGTGCCTTTTGTATTAAATTTGGATGCAATTTCTGTGTTTCATCGTAAATAAGAAGGTCCAAGGGACATGGTAAACCTGAAGTGAAGCATCGGAATCTAAAACTGTACTCACAGGAGAGGTTCAAATCATAGAGAGTTAGAGTGTCAGTCCTCTTGTACTTAAGTCGGCACTGTGCCTTTTGTATTAAATTCGGATGCAATTTCTGTGTTACATCGTCAATAAGAAGGTCCAAGGGATACAGTAAACCTGAAGTGAAGCATCGGAATCTAAAACTTGACTCACAGGAGAGGTTCAAATCATAGAGAGTTAGAGTGTCAGTCCTCTTGTACTTAAGTCGGCATTGTGCCTTTTGTATTAAATTTCGATGCAATTTCTGTGTTTCATGTTTAATAAGAAGGTCTAAGGGATACAGTAAACCTGAAGTGAGGCATCGGAATCTAAAACTGGACTCACAGGATAGGAATCAAATCATAGAGAGTTAGAGTGTCAGTCCTCTTGTAATTAGGTCAGGATTGTGTCTTTTGTATTAAATTCGGATGCCATTTCTGTGTTTCATCGTCAATAGGAAGGTCGAAGGTATACAGTAAACCTGAAGTGAAGCATCGGAATCTAGAACTGGACTCACAGGAGAGGTTCAAATCGTAGTGAGTTAGAGTGTCAATCCTCTTGTACTTAAGTCGGCATTGTGCCTTTTGTATTACATTCGGATCCAATTTCTGTGATTCATCATCAAGAAGAAGGTCCAACGGATACAGTAAACCTGAAGTGAAGCAACGGAATCTAAAACTAGACTCACAGGAGAGGTTCAAATCATCGAATGTTAGAGTGTCAGTCCTCTTGTACTTAAGTCGGCATTGTGTCTTTTGTATTAAATTTGGTTGCAATTTCTGTGTTTCATCGTCAATAAGAAGGTCCAAGAGATACACTAATCTTGAAGTGAAGCATCGGAATCTAAAACTCGACTCATAGGAGAGGTTGAAATCATAAAGAGTTTGAGTGTCAGTCCTCTTATACTTAAGTCGGCATTGTGCCTTTTGTATTACATTCGGATGCAATTTCTATGTTTCATCGTCAATAAGAAAGTCCAAGGGATACAGGAAACCTGAAGTGAAGCATCGGAATCTAAAACTGGACTCATAGGAGAGGAATCAAATCATAGAGAGTTAGAGTGTCAGTCCTCTTGTAATTAGGTCGGGATTGTGCCTTTTGTATTAAATTCGGATGCAATTTCTGTGTTTCATCGTCAATAAGAAGGTCCAAGGGATACAGTAAACCTGAAGTGAAGCATCGGAATCTAAAACAGGACTCACAGGCGAGGTACAAATCGTTTAGTGTTAGAGTCATTCCTGTTGTACTTAAGTCGGCATTGTGCCTTTTGTATTAAATTCGGATGATATATCTGTGTTTCATCGTCAATAAGAAGGTCCAAGGTATACATTAATACCTGAAGTGCAGCATCGGAATCTAAAACTGGACTCACAGGAGAGGTTCAAATCGTAGAGAGTTAGAGTGTCACTCCTCTTGTACTTAAGTCGGCATTGAGCCTTTTGTATTAAATTCTGATGCAATTTCTGTGATTCATCATCAATAAGAAGGTCCAACGGATACAGTAAACCTGAAGTGAAGCAACGGAATCTAAAACTGGACTCACGGGAGAGGTTCAAATCATCGAAAGTTAGAGTGTCTGTCCTCTTGTACTTAAGTCGGCATTGTACCTTTTGTATTAAATTTGGAACCAATTTCTGTGTTTCATCGTCAATAAGAAGGTCCAACGGATACAGTAAACCTGAAGTGAAGTATCGAAATCGAAAACTGGACTCACAGGAGAGGTTCAAATCATAGAAAGTTAGAGTTTCAGTCCTCTTGTACTTATGTCGGCATTGTGCCTTTTGTATTAAATTTGGATGCAATTTCTGTGTTTCATCGTCAATAAGAAGGTCCAAGGGATACGGTAAACCTGAAGTGAAGCATCAGAAACTAAAACTGTACTCACAGGAGAGGTTCAAATCATAGAGAGTTAGAGTGTCAGTCCTCTCGTACTTAAGTCGGCACTGTGGCTTTTGTATTAAATTCGGATGCAATTTCTGTGTTTCATCGTTAATAATAAGGTCCAAGGGATACAGTAAAGCTGAAGTGAAGCATCGGAATCTAAAACTTGACTCACAGGAGAGGTTCAAATCATAGAGAGTTAGAGTGTCAGTCCTCTTGTACTTAAGTCGGCACTGTGTCTTTTGTATTAAATTTGGATGCAATTTCTGTGTTTCATCTTCAATAAGGAGGTCCAAGGGATACAGTAAACCTGAAGTGAAGCATCGGAATCTAAAACTGGACTCACAGGAGAGGTTCAAATCATAGAAAGTTAGAGTGTCAGTCCTCTTGTACTTAAGTCGGCATTGTTTCTTTTGTATTAAATTTCGATGCAATTTCTGTGTTTCATGTATAATAAAAGGGTCTAAGGGATACAGTAAACCTGATGTGAAGCATGGGAAACTAAAACTGGACTCACAGGAGAGGTTCAAATCAAAGAGAGTTAGAGTGTCAGTCCTCTTGTACTTAAGTCGGCATTGTGCTTTTGTATTATGTTTGGATGCAATTTCTGTGTTTCATCGTCAATAAGAAGGTCCAAGGGATACAGTAAACCTTAAGTGAAGCATCGGAATCTAAAACTGGACTCACAGGAGAGGTTGAAATCATAAAGAGTTTGAGTGTCCGTCCTCTTATACTTAAGTCTGCATTGTGCCTTTTGTATTACATTCGGATGCAATTTCTATGTTTCATCGTCAATAAGAAGGTCCAAGCGATACAGGAAACCTGAAGTGAAGCATCGGAATCTAAAACTGGACTCACAGGAGAGGAATCAAATCATAGAGAGTTAGTGTGGCAGTCCTCTTGTAATTAGGTCAGGATTGTGCCTTTTGTATTAAATTCGGATGCAATTTCTGTGTTTCATCGTCAATAAGAAGGTCCAAGGTATACAGTAAACATGATGTGAAGCATCGGAATCTAATACTGGACTCACAGGAGAGGTTCAAATCGTAGAGAGTAAGAGTGTCAGTCCTCTTGTACTTAAGTCGGCATTGTTTCTTTTGTATTAAATTTCGATGCAATTTCTGTGTTTCATGTTTAATAAGAAGGTCTAAGGGATACAGTAAACCTGAAGTGAAGCATGGGAATCTAAAACTGGACTCACAGGAGAGGTTCAAATCAAAGAGGGTTAGAGTGTCAGTCCTCTTGTACTTATGTCGGCATTGTGCCTTTTGTATTAAATTTGGTTGCAATTTCTGTGTTTCATCGTCAATAAGAAGGTCCAAGGGATACAGTAATCCTGAAGTGAAGCATCGGAATCTAAAACTGGACTCACAGGAGAGGTTAAAATCATAGAAAGTTAGAGTTTCAGTCCTCTTGTACTTAAGTTGGCATTGTGCCTTTTGTATTAAATTTGGATGCAATTTCTGTGTTTCATCGTCAATAAGAAGTTCCAAGGGACATGGTAAACCTGAAGTGAAGCATCGGAATCTAAAACTGTACTCACAGGAGAGGTTCAAATCATAGAGAGTTAGAGTGTCAGTCCTCTTGTACTTAAGTCGGCACTGTGCCCTTTGTATTACATTCGGATGCAATTTCTGTGTTACATCGTCAATAAGAAGGTCCAAGGGATACAGTAAACCTGAAGTGAAGCATCGGAATCTAAAACTTGACTCACAGGAGAGGTTCAAATCATAGAGAGTAAGAGTGTCAGTCCTCTTGTACTTAAATCGGTATGGTGCCTTTTGTATTGAATTCGGATTAAATTTCTGTGTTTCATCATCAATGAGAAGGTCCAAGGGATACAGTAAACCTGATGTGAAGCATCGGAATCTAAAACTGGACTCACAGGAGAGGTTCAAGTCATAGAAAGTTAGAGTGTCAGTCCTCTTGTACTTAAGTCGGCATTGTGTCTTTTGTATTAAATTCGGATGCAATTTCTGTGTTTCATCGTCAATAAGAAGGTCCAAGGGATACGGTAAACCTGAAGTGAAGCATCGGAATGTAAAACTGGACTCACAGGAGAGATTAAAATCTTAGAGTGTTGGAGTGTCAGTCCTCTTGTACTTATGTCGGCATTCTGCCTTTTGTATTAAATTTGGATGCAATTTTTGTGTTTCATCTTCAATAAGAAGGTCCAAGGGATACAGTAAATCTGAAGTGAAGCATCGGAATCTAAAACTGGACTCACAGGAGAGGTTCAAATCATAGAAAGTTAGAGTGTCAGTCCTCTTGTACTTAAGTCGACATTGTGCCTTTTGTATTAAATTTAGATGCAATTTCTGTGTTTCATGTTTAATAAGAAGGTCCAAGGGATACAGTAAACCTGAAGTGAAGCATCGGAATCTAAAACTGGACTCACAGGAGAGGTTCAAATCATAGAAAGGTAGAGTGTCAGTCCTCTTGTACTTAAGTCGGCATTGTGCCTTTTGTATTAAATTTCGATGCAATTTCTGTGTTTCATGTTTAATAAGAAGGTCTAAGGGATACAGTAAACATGAAGTGAAGCATCGGAATCTAAAACTGGACTCACAGGAGAGGTTCAAATCATAGAGAGTTAGAGTGTCAGTCCTCTTGTACTTACGTCGGCATCGTGCCTTTTGTATTATATTCGGATGCAATTTCTGTGTTTCATCGTCAATAAGAAGGTCCAAGGGATACAGTAAACCTGAAGTGAAGCATCGGAATCCAAAACTGCTTTCACAGGAGAGTTTCAAATCATAGAGAGTTAGAGTGTCAGTCCTCTTGTACTTAAGTCGGCATTGTTCCTTTGTATTAAATTCGGATTCAATTTCTGTGTTTCATCGTCAATCAGAAGGTCCAAGGGATACAGTAAACCTGAAGTGAAGCATCGGAATCTAAAACTGCACTCACAGGAGGGTTCAAATCATAGAGAGTTAGAGTGTCAGGCGTCTTTTACTTAAGTCGGCATTGTGAATTTTGTACTAAATTCGGATGCAATTTCTGTGTTTCATCGTCAGTAAGAAGGTTCAAGGGATAAAGTGAACCTGAAGTGAAGCATCGGAATCCAAAACAGGGCTCACAGGCGAGGTACAAATCGTTTAGAGTTAGAGTGTCGTTCCCGTTGTACTTAAGTCGGCATTGTGCCTTTTGTATTAAATTCGGATGCAATATCCGTGTTTCATCGTCAATACGAAGGTCGAAGGGATACAGTAAACCTGATGTGAAGCATCGGAATCGAAAACTGGACTCACAGGAGAGGTTCAAATCGTAGAGAGTTAGAGTGTCAGTTCTCTCGTACTTAAGTAGGCATTGTGCCTTTTGCATTAAATTCGGATGCAATTCCTGTGTTTCTTCGTCAATAAGAAGGTCCAGCGGATACAGTAAACCTGAAGTGAAGCATCGGAATCGAAAACTGGACTCACAGGAGAGGTTCAAATCATAGACAGTTAGAGTGTCATTCCTCTTGTACTTAAGTCGGCATTGTTCATTTTGTATTTAATTCGGATGCAATTTCTGTGTTTCATCGTCAATAAGAAGGTCCAAGGGATACAGTAAACCTGAAGTGAAGCATCGGAATCTAAAACTGGGCTCGACGGAGAGGTTCAAATCATAGAAAGTTAGAGTGTCTGTCCTCTTGTACTTAAGTCGCCATTGTGCCTTTTGTATTGAATTCGGTTGCAATTTCTGTGTATCATCGACAATAAGAAGGTCCAAGGGATACAGTAAACCTGAAGTGAAGCATCGGAATCTAAAACTGGACTCACAGGAGAGGTTCAAATCGTAGAGAGTTAGAGTGTCAGTCCTCTTAAACTTAAGTCGGCATTGTGCCTTTTGTATTAAATTCGGATGCAATTTCTGTGATTCATCATCAATAAGAAAGTTCAACGGATCCAGTAAACCTGAAGTGAAGCATCGGAATCTAAAAGTGGACTAACAGGAGAGGTTCATATCATAGAAAGTTAGAGTGTCAGTCCTCTTGTACTTAAGTCGGCATTGTGCCTTTTGTATTAAATTCGGATGCAATTTCTGTGTTTCATCGTCCATAAGAAGGTCCAAGGGATACAGTAAACCTGAAGTGAAGCATCGGAATCTAAAACTGGACTCACAGGAGAGGTTCAAAACATAGAAAGTTAGAGTTTCAGACCTCTTGTACTTAAGTCGGCATTGCGCATTTTGTATTAAATTTGGATGCAATTTCTGTATTTCATCGTCAATAAGAAGGTCCATGGGGTACAGTAAACCTGAAGTGAAGCATCGGAAACTAAAACTGGACTCACAGGAGAGGTTCAAATCATAGAGAGTTAGAGTGTCAGTCCTCTTGTACTTAAGTCGGTATTGTGCCTTTTGTATTGAATTCGGATGTAATTTCTGTGTTTCATCATCAAAAAGAAGGTCCAAGAGATACAGTAAACCAGAAGTGAAGCATCGGATCTAAAACTGGGCTCACAGGAGAGGTTCAAATCATAGGGAGTTAGAGTGTCAGTCCTATTAAACTTAAGTCGGCATTGTGCCTTTTGTATTAAATTCCGACGCAATTTCTGTGTTCCATCGTCAATAAGTAGGTCCAAGGTATACAGGAAACCTGAAGTGAAGCATCGGAATCTAAAGCTGGACTCACAGGAGACGTTCAAATCAAAGAGAGTTAGAGAGTCACTCCACTTGTAATTAGGACGACATTGTGCCTTTTGTATTAAATTCGGATGCAATTTCTGTGTTTCATCGTCAATAAGAAGGTCCAAGGGATACAGTAAACCTGAATTGAAGCATCGGAATCTAAAACTGGACTCGCAGGAGAGGTTCATATCATAGAGAGTTAGAGTGTCAGTCCCCTTGTACTTAAGTCGGCATTGTGCCTTTTATATTAAATTTGGATGCAATTTCTGTGTTTCATCATCAAATAGAAGGTCCAAGGGATACAGTAAACCTGAAGTGAAGCATCGGAATCTAAAACTAGACTCACAGGAGAGGTTCATATCATAGAAAGTTAGAGTGTCAGTCCTATCGTACTTAAGTCGGCATTGTGCCTTTTGTATTAAATTCGGATGCAATTTCTGTATTCCATCGTCAATAAGAAGGTCCAAGGGATACAGTAAACCTGAAGTGAAGCATCGGATTCTAAAAGTGGGCTCACAGGAGATGTTCAAATCATAGAAAGTTAGAGTGTCAGTCCTCTTGTACTTAAGTCGGCATTGTGCCTTTTGTATTAAATTCAGATGCAATTTCTGTGTTTCATCGTCTATAAGAAGGTCCACGGATACAGTAAACCTGAAGTGAAGCATCGGAATCTAAAAGTGGACTCACAGGAGCGGTTCAAATCATAGAAAGTTAGAGTTTCAGTCCTCTTGTACTTAAGTCAGCATTGTGCCTTTTGTATTAGATTTGGATGCAATATCTGTGTTTCATCGTCAATAAGAACGTCCAAGGGACACAGTAAACATGAAGTGAAGCAACGGAATCTAAAACTGGACTCACAGGAGAGGTTCAAATTTGAGAGAATTAGAGTGTCAGTCCTCTTGTACGTAAGTCGGTATTGTGCCTTTTGTATTGTATTCGGATGATATTTCTGTGTTCCATCATCAATGAGAAAGTCCAAGAGATACAGTAAACCTGAAGTGAAGCATCGGAATCTAAAACTGGACTCACAGCAGAGGTTCATATCATAGAGAGTTAGAGTTCCAGACCTCTTGTACTTAAGTCGGCATTGTGCCTTTTGTATTAAATTTGGATGCAATTTCTTTGTTTCATCTTCAAAAAGAAGGTCCAAGGGATTCAGTAAACCTGAAGTGAAGCATCGGAATCTAAAACTGGACTCACAGGAGAGGTTCATATCATAGAGAGTTAGAGCTCCAGACCTCTTGTACTTAAGTCGGCATTGTGCCTTTTGTATTAAATTTGGATGCAATTTCTTTGTTTCATCTTCAAAACGAAGGTCCAAGGGATTCAGTAAACCAGCAGGGAATCATCGGAATCTAAAACTGGAATCACAGGAGAGGTTCAACTCATAGAAAGTTAGAGTGTCAGTGCTCTTGTACTTAAGTCGGCATTGTGCCTTTCGTATTAAATTCGGATGGAATATCTGTGTTTCATCGTCTATAAGAACGTCCAAGGGATACAGTAAACCTGACGTGAAGCGTCGGAATCTAAAACTGGACTCACAGGAGAGGTTCAAATCATAGAAAGTTAGTGTTTCAGTCCTCTTGTATTTAAGTCTTCATTGTGCCTTTTGTATTAAATTCGGATGCAATTTCTGTGTTTCATCGTCAATAAGACGGTCCAAGGGATACAGTAAACCTAAAGTGAAGCATCGGTATCTAAAACTGGTCTCACAGGAGAGGTTCAAGTCATAGAAAAATATAGTGTCAGTCCTCTTGTACTTAAGTCGTCATTGTGCCTTTTGTATTAAATTCGGATGCAATTTCTGTGTTTCATCGTCAATAAGATGGTCCACGGGATACAGTAAACCTCAAGTGAAGCATCGGAATCGAAAACTGGACTCACTGGAGAGGTTCAAATCTTAGAGAGTTGGAGTGTCAGTCCTCTTGTACTTAAGTCGGCATTGTGCCTTTTGTATTAAATTTGGATGCAATTTCTGTGTTTCATCTTCAATAAGAAGGTCCAAGGGATACAGTAAACCTGAAGTGAAGCATCGGAATCTAAAACTGGACTCACAGGAGAGGTTCAAACCATAGAAAGTTAGAGTGTCAGTCCTCTTGTACTTAAGTCGGCATTGTGTCTTTTGTATCAAATTCGGATGCAATTTCTGTGTTACATGATTAATAAGAAGGTGCACTGATACAGTAAACCTGAAGTGAAGCATCGGAATCTAAAACTGGACTCACAGGAGAGGGTCAAATCATAGAGAGTTAGAGCGTCAGTCCTCTTGTACTTACGTCGGCATTGTGCCTTTTGTATTATATACGGATGCAATTTCTGTGTTTCATCGTCAATAAGAAGGTCCAAGGGATACAGTAAACCTGAAGTGAAGCATCGGAATCTAAAACTGGACTCACAGGAGAGGTTCAAATCATAGAGGGTTAGAGTGTCAGTCCTCTTGCAATTAGGTCGGCATTGTGCCTTTTGCATTAAATTCGGATGCAATTTATGTGTTTCATCGTCAATAAGAACGTCCAAGGGATACAGTAAACCTGAAGTGAAGCATCGGAATCTAAAACTAGACTCACAAGAGAGGTTCAAATCGTAGAGAGTTAAAGTGTCAATCCTCTTGTACTTAAGTCGGCATTGTGCCTTTTGTATTAAATTCGGATACAATTTCTGTGTTTCATCGACAATAAGAAGGTCTAAGGGATACAGTAAACGTGACGTGAAGCATCGGAATCTAAAACTGGACTCACAGGAGAGGTTCAAATCGTAGAGAGTTAGAGTGTCAGTTCTCTCGTACTTAAGTCGGCATTGTGCCTTTTGTATTAAATTCGGATGCAATTTCTGTGTTTCTTCGTCAATAAGAAGGTCCAACGGATACAGTAAACCTGAGGTGAAGCATCGGAATCTAAAACTGGACTCACAGGAGAGGTTCAAATCATAGAGAGTTAGAGTGTCAGTCCTCTTGTGCTTAAGTCGGCAATGCTCCTTTTGTATTTAATTCGGATGCAATTTCTGTGTATCATCGTCAATAAGAAGGTCCAAGGGATACAGTAGAATTGAAGTGAAAGATCGGAATCTAAAACTGGGCTCACAGGAGAGGTTCCAATCATAGAAAGTTAGAGTGTCTGTCCTCTTGTACTTAAGTCGGCATTGTGCCTTTTGTATTGAATTCGGTTGCAATTTCTGTGTTTCATCGACAATAAGAAAGTAAAAGGGATACAGTAAACCTGAAGTGAAGCATCGGAATCTAAAACTAGACTCACAAGAGAGGTTCAAATCGTAGAGAGTTAAAGTGTCAGTCCTCTTGTACTTAAGTCGGCATTGTGCCTTTTGTATTAAATTCGGATACAATTTCTGTGTTTCATCGACAATAAGAAGGTCTAAGGGATACAGTAAACGTGGCGTGAAGCATCGGAATCTAAAACTGGACTCACAGGAGAGGTTCAAATCGTAGAGAGTTAGAGTGTCAGTCCTCTTGTACTTAAGTCGGCATTGTGCCTTTTGTATTAAATTCGAATGCAATTTCTGTGATTTATCATGAATAAGAAGGTTCAACGGATCCAGTAAACCTGAAGTGAAGCATCGGAATCACAGGAGAGGTTCATATCATAGAAAGTTAGAGTGTCAGTCCTCTTGTACTTAAGTCGGCACTGTGCCATTTATATTACATTCGGATGCAATTTCTGTGTTTCATCGTCTATAAGAAGGTCCAAGGGATACAGTAAACCTGAAGTGAAGCATCGGAATCTAAAACTGGACTCACAGGAGAGGTTCAAATCGTAGAGGGTTAGAGTGTCAGTTCTCTCGTACTTAAGTCGGCTTTCTGCCTTTTATATTAAATTCGGATGCAATTTTTGTGTTTCATCGTCAATAAGAAGGTCCAAGGGATACAGTAAACCTGAAGTGAAGCATCGGAATCTAAAACTGGACACACAGGAGAGGTTCATATCATAGAGAGTTAGAGTTCCAGACCCTTTTGTACTTCAGTCGGCATTGTGCCTTATGTATTAAATTTGGATGCAATTTCTTTGTTTCATCTTCAAAAAGAAGGTCCAAGTGATTCAGTAAACCTGAAGTGAAGCATCAGAATCTAAAAGTGGACTCACAGGAGAGGTTCAAATCATAGAAATTTAGAGTGTCTGTCCTCTTGTACTTAAGTCGCCATTGTGCCTTTTGTATTGAATTCGGTTGCAATTTCTGTGTATCATCGACAATAAGAAGGTCCAAGGGATACAGTAAACCTGAAGTGAAGCATCGGAATCTAAGACTGGACTCACAGGAGAGGTTCAAATCGTAGAGAGTTAGAGTGTCAGTCCTCTTAAACTTAAGTCGGCATTGTGCATTTTGTATTAAATTTGGATGCAATTTCTGTGTTTCATCGTCAATAAGAAGGTCCATGGGATACAGTAAACCTGAAGTGAAGCATCGGAAACTAAAACTGGACTCACAGGAGAGTTTCAAATCATAGAGAGTTAGAGTGTCAGTCCTCTTGTACTTAAGTCGGTATTGTGCCTTTTGTATTGAATTCGGATGTAACTTCTGTGTTCCATCATCAAAAAGAAGGTCCAAGAGATACAGTAAACCAGAAGTGAAGCATCGGATCTAAAACTGGGCTCACAGGAGAGGTTCAAATCATAGAGAGTTAGAGTGTCAGTCCTCTTGTACTTAAGTCGGCATTGTGCCTTTTGTATTACACTCGGACGCAATTTCTGTGTTTCATCGTCAATAAGTAGGTCCAAGGTATACAGGAAACCTGAAGTGAAGCATCGGAATCTAAAGCTGGACTCACAGGAGAGGTTCAAATCAAAGAGAGTTAGAGAGTCACTCTACTTGTAATTAGGACGACATTGTGCCTTTTGTATTAAATTCGAATGCAATTTCTGTGTTTCATCGTCAATAAGAAGGTCCAAGGGATACAGTAAACCTGAATTGAAGCATCGGAATCTAAAACTGGACTCGCAGGAGAGGTTCATATCATAGAGAGTTAGAGTGTCAGTCCCCTTGTACTTAAGTCGGCATTGTGCCTTTTGTATTAAATTTGGATGCAATTTCTGTGTTTCATCATCAAATAGAAGGTCCAAGGGATACAGTAAACCTGAAGTGAAGCATCGGAATCTAAAACTGGACTCACAGGAGAGGTTCAAATCATAGAAAGTTAGAGAGTCAGTCCTCTTGTACTTAAGTCGGCATTGTGCCTTTTGTATTAAATTCGGATGCAATTTCTGTGTTCCATCGTCAATAAGTAGGTCCAAGGGATACAGTAAACCGGAAGTGAAGCATCGGATTCTAAAAGTGGGCTCACAGGAGAAGTTCAAATCATAGAAAGTTAGAGTGTCAGTCCTCTTGTACTTAAGTCGGCATTGTGCCTTTTGTACTAAATTCGGATGCAATTTCTGTGTTTCATCGTCTATAAGAAGGTCCACGGATACAGTAAACCTGAAGTGAAGCATCGGAATCTAAAAGTGGACTCACAGGAGCGGTTCAAATCATAGAAAGTTAGAGTTTCAGTCCTCTTGTACTTAAGTCAGCATTGTGCCTTTTGTATTAGATTTGGATGCAATTTCTGTGTTTCATCGTCAATAAGAACGTCCAAGGGATACAGTAAACATGAAGTGAAGCAACGGGATCTAAAACTGGACTCACAGGAGAGGTTCAAATTTGAGAGAATTAGAGTGTCAGTCCTCTTGTACTTAAGTCGGTATTGTGCCTTTTGTATTGTATACGGATGTAATTTCTGTGTTTCATCATCAATGAGAATGTCCAAGGGATACAGTAAACCTGATGAGAAGCATCGGAATCTATAACTGGACTCACAGGAGAGGTTTATATAATAGAAACTTAGAGTGTCAGTCCTCTTGTACTTAAGTCAGCATTGTGCGTTTTGTATTAAATTCGGATGCAATTTCTATGTTCCATCGTCAATAAGAAGGTCCAAGGGATACAGTAAACCAGAAGTGAAGCATCGGAATATAAAACTGGAGTCACAGGAGAGGTTCAAATCGTAGAGGGTTAGAGTGTCAGTTCTCTCGAACTTAAGTCGGCTTTCTGCCTTTTGTATCAAATTTGGATGCAATTTCTGTGTTTCATCGTCAATAAGAAGGTCCAAGGGATACAGTAAACCTGAAGTGAAGCATCGGAATCTAAAACTGGACTCACAGGAGGGGTTCAAATCGTAGAGAGTTAGAGTGTCAGTCCTCTTGTACTTAAGTCGGCATTGTGCCTTTTGTATTAAATTCGAATGCAATTTCTGTGATTTATCATGAATAAGAAGGTTCAACGATCCAGTAAACCTGAAGTGAAGCATCGGAATCTAAAAGTGGACTCACAGGAGAGGTTCATATCATAGAAAGTTAGAGTGTCAGTCCTCTTGTACTTAAGTCGGCACTGTGCCATTTATATTACATTCGGATGCAATTTCTGTGTTTCATCGTCAATAAGAAGGTCCAAGGGATACAGTAAACCTGAAGTGAAGCATCGGAATCTAAAACTGGACTCACAGGAGAGGTTCAAATCGTAGAGGGTTAGAGTGTCAGTTCTCTCGTGCTTAAGTCGGCTTTCTGCCTTTTATATTAAATTCGGATGCAATTTTTGTTTTTCATCGTCAATAAGAAGGTCCAAGGGATACAGTAAACCTGAAGTGAAGCATCGGAATCTAAAACTGGACTCACAGGAGAGGATCATTTCATAGAGAGTTAGAGTTCCACACCCTTTTGTACATCAGTCGGCATTGTGCCTTTTGTATTGAATTCGGATGTAACTTCTGTGTTTCATCATCAAAAAGAAGGTCCAAGAGATACAGTAAACCAGAAGTGAAGCATCGGATCTAAAACTGGGCTCACAGGAGAGGTTCAAATCATAGAGAGTTACAGTGTCAGTCCTCTTGTACTTAAGTCGGCATTGTGCCTTTTGTATTACATTCGGACGCAATTTCTGTGTTTCATCGTCAATAAATAGGTCCAAGGTATTCAGGAAACCTGAAGTGAAGCATCGGAATCTAAAGCTGGACTCACAGGAGAGGTTCAAATCAAAGAGAGTTAGAGAGTCACTCCACTTGTAATTAGGACGACATTGTGCCTTTTGTATTAAATTCGAATGCAATTTCTGTGTTTCATCGTCAATAAGAAGGTCCAAGGGATACAGTAAACCTGAATTGAAGCATCGGAATCTAAAACTGGACTCACAGGAGAGGTTTAAATCATAGAAACTTAGAGTGTCAGTCCTCTTGTACTTAAGTCGGCATTGTGCCTTTTGTATTAAATTCGGATGCAATTTCTATGTTCCATCGTCAATAAGAAGGTCCAAGGGATACAGTAAACCAGAAGTGAAGCATCGGAATATAAAACTGGAGTCACAGGAGAGGTTCAAATCGTAGAGGGTTAGAGTGTCAGTTCTCTCGTACTTAAGTCGGCTTTCCGCCTTTTGTATCAAATTTGGATGCAATTTCTGTGTTTCATCGTCAATAAGAAGGTCCAAGGGATACAGTAAACCTGAAGTGAAGCATCGGAATCTAAAACTGGACTCACAGGAGAGGTTCATATCATAGAGAGTTAGAGTTCCAGACCTCTTGTACTTAAGTCGGCATTGTGCTTTTGTATTAAATTTGGATGCAATTTCTTTGTTTCATCTTCAAAAAGAAGGTCCAAGGGATTCAGTAAACCTGAAGTGAAGCATCGGAATCTGAAACTGGACTCACAGGAGAGGTTCATATCATAGAGAGTTAGAGTTCCAGACCACTTGTACTTAAGTCGGCATTGTGCCTTTTGTATTAAATTTGGATGCAATTTCTTTGTTCCATCTTCAACAAGAAGGTCCAAGGGATTCAGTAAACCTGAAGTGAATCATCGTTATCTAAAACTGGAATCACAGGAGAGGTTCAAATCATAGAAAGTTAGAGTGTCAGTCCTCTTGTACTTAAGACGGCATTGTGCCTTTTGTATTAAATTTGGATGCAATTTCTGTTTTTCATCGTCAATATAAAGGTCTAAGGGATACAGTAAACCTTAAGTGAAGCATCGGAATCTAAAACTGGATTCACAGGAGAGGTTCAAATCATAGAGTGTAAGAGTGTCAGTCTTCTTGTGGTTAAGTCGGCATTGTGCCTTTTGTATTAAATTCGGATGGAATATCTGTGTTTCATCGTCTATAAGAACGTCCAAGGGATACAGTAAACCTGACGTGAAGCGTCGGAATCTAAAACTGGACTCACAGGAGAGGTTCAAATCATAGAAAGTTAGAGTTTCAGTCCTCTTGTACTTAAGTCGGCATTGTGCCTTTTGTATTAAATTCGGATGCAATTTCTGTGTTTCATCGTCAATAAGACGGTCCAAGGGATACAGTAAACCTAAAGTGAAGCATCGGAATCTAAGACTGGACTCACAGGAGAGGTTCAAATCGTAGAGAGTTAGAGTGTCAGTCCTCTTAAACTTAAGTCGGCATTGTGCCTTTTGTATTAAATTCGGATGCAATTTCTGTGTTTCATCGTCCATAAGAAGGTCCAAGGGATACAGTAAACCTGAAGTGAAGCATCGGAATCTAAAACTGGACTCACAGGAGAGGTTCAAATCATAGAAAGTTAGAGTGTCCGTCCTCTTGTACTTAAGTCGGCATTGTGCCTTTTGTATTAAATTCGGATGCAATTTCTGTGTTCCATCGTCAATAAGAAGGTCCAAGGGATATAGTAAACCTGAAGTGAAGCATCGGATTCTAAAAGTGGGCTCACAGGAGAAGTTCAAATCATAGAAATTTAGAGTGTCAGTCCTCTTGTACTTAAGTCGGCATTGTGCCTTTTGTATTAAATTCGGATGCAATTTCTGTGTTTCATCGTCTATAAGAAGGTCCACGGATACAGTAAACCTGAAGTGAAGCATCGGAATCTAAAAGTGGACTCACAGGAGCGGTTCAAATCATAGAAAGTTAGAGTTTCAGTCCTCTTGTACTTAAGTCAGCATTGTGCCTTTTGTATTAGATTTGGATGCAATTTCTGTGTTTCATCGTCAATAAGAACGTCCAAGGGATACAGTAAACATGAAGTGAAGCAACGGAATCTAAAACTGGACTCACAGGAGAGGTTCAAATTTGAGAGAATTAGAGTGTCAGTCCTCTTGTACTTAAGTCGGTATTGTGCCTTTTGTATTGTATTCGGATGTAATTTCTGTGTTTCATCATCAATGAGAAAGTCCAAGGGATACAGTAAACCTGATGAGAAGCATCGGAATCTATAACTGGACTCACAGGAGAGGTTTAAATCATAGAAACTTAGAGTGTCAGTCCTCTTGTACTTAAGTCGGCATTGTGCCTTTTGTATTAAATTCGGATGCAATTTCTATGTTCCATCGTCAATAAGAAGGTCCAAGGGATACAGTAAATCAGAAGTGAAGCATCGGAATATAAAACTGGAGTCACAGGAGAGGTTCAAATCGTAGAGGGTTAGACTGTCAGTTCTCTCGTACTTAAGTCGGCTTTCTGCCTTTTGTATCAAATTTGGATGCAATTTCTGTGTTTCATCGTCAATCAGAAGGTCCAAGGGATACAGTAAACCTGAAGTGAAGCATCGGAATCTAAAACTGGACTCACAGGAGAGGTTCATATCATAGAGAGTTAGAGTTCCAGACCTCTTGTACTTAAGTCGGCATTGTGCCTTTTGTATTAAATTTGGATGCAATTTCTTTGTTTCATCTTCAAAAAGAAAGTCCAAGGGATTCAGTAAACCTGAAGTGAAGCATCGGAATCTGAAAGTGGACTCACAGGAGAGGTTCATAACATAGAGGGTTAGAGTTCCTGACCTCTTGTACTTAAG
Source organism: Schistocerca americana (assembly GCF_021461395.2). Taxonomy (NCBI): domain Eukaryota; kingdom Metazoa; phylum Arthropoda; class Insecta; order Orthoptera; family Acrididae; genus Schistocerca; species Schistocerca americana. Next base: position 545,420,357 of record NC_060124.1, on the reverse strand, counting down.
TCGGCATTGTGCCTTTTGTATTAAATTTGGATGTAATTTTTTTGTTTCATCTTCAACAAGAAGGTCCAAGGGATTCAGTAAACCTGAAGTGAATCATCGGTATCTAAAACTGGAATCACAGGAGAGGTTCAAATCATAGAAAGTTAGAGTGTCAGTCCTCTTGTACTTAAGACGGCATTGTGCCTTTTGTATTAAATTTGGATGCAATTTCTGTTTTTCATCGTCAATATGAAGGTCTAAGGGATACAGTAAACCTTAAGTGAAGCATCGGAATCTAAAACTGGACTCACAGGAGAGGTTCAAATCATAGAGTGTAAGAGTGTCAGTCTTCTTGTGGTTAAGTCGGCATTGTGCCTTTTGTATTCAATTCGGATGGAATATCTGTGTTTCATCGTCTATAAGAACGTCCAAGGGATACAGTAAACCTGACGTGAAGCGTCGGAATCGAAAACTGGACTCACTGGAGAGGTTCAAATCTTAGAGAGTTGGAGTGTTAGTCCTCTTGTACTTAAGTCGGCATTGTGCCTTTTGTATTAAATTTGGATGCAATTTCTGTGTTTCATCTTCAATAAGAAGGTCCAAGGGATACAGTAAACCTGAAGTGAAGCATCGGAATCTAAAACTGGACTCACAGGAGAGGTTCAAACCATAGAAAGTTAGAGTGTCAGTCCTCTTGTACTTAAGTCGGCATTGTGCCTTTTGTATCAAATTCGGATGCAATTTCTGTGTTTCATGTTTAATAAGAAGGTCCAAGGGATACAGTAAACCTGAAGTGAAGCATCGGAATCTAAAACTGGACTCACAGGAGAGGGTCAAATCATAGAGAGTTAGAGTGTCAGTCCTCTTGTACTTACGTCGGCATTGTGCCTTTTGTATTATATACGGATGCAATTTCTGTGTTTCATCGTCAATAAGAAGGTCCAAGGGATACAGTAAACCTGAAGTGAAGCATCGGAATCTAAAACTGGACTCACAGGAGAGGTTCAAATCATAGAGGTTTAGAGTGTCAGTCCTCTTGCAATTAGGTCGGCATTGTGCCTTTTGCATTAAATTCGGATGCAATTTCTGTGTTTCATCGTCAATATGAAGGTCCAAGGGATACAGAAAACCTGAAGTGAAGCATCGGAACCTAAAACTAGACTCACAGGAGAGGTTCAAATCGTAGAGAGTTAGAGTGTCAGTCCTCTTGTACTTAAGTCGGCATTGTGCCTTTTGTATTAATTTCGGATACAATTTCTGTGTTTCATCGACAATAAGAAGGTCTAAGGTATACAGTAAACGTGACGTGAAGCATCGGAATCTAAAACTGGACTCACAGGAGAGGTTCAAATCGTAGAGAGTTAGAGTGTCAGTTCTCTCGTACTTAAGTCGGCATTGTGCCTTTTGTATTAAATTCGGATGCAATTTCTGTGTTTTTTCGTCAATAAGAAGGTCCAAGGGATACAGTAAACCTGAATTGAAGCATCGGAATCTAAAACTGGACTCACAGGAGAGGTTCCAATCATAGAAAGTTAGAGTGTCTGTCCTCTTGTACTTAAGTCGGCATTGTGCCTTTTGTATTGAATTCGGTTGCAATTTCTGTGTTTCATCGACAATAAGAAAGTCCAAGGGATACAGTAAACCTGAAGTGAAGCATCGAAATCTAAAACTGGACTCACAGGAGAGGTTCAAATCGTAGAGAGTTAGAGTGTCAGTCCTCTTGTACTTAAGTCGGCATTGTGCCTTTTGTATTAAATTCGAATGCAATTTCTGTGATTCATCATGAATAAGAAGGTTCAACGGATCCAGTAAACCTGAAGTGAAGCATCGGAATCTAAAAGTGGACTCACAGGAGAGGTTCATATCATAGAAAGTTAGAGTGTCAGTCCTCTTGTACTTAAGTCGGCACTGTGCCATTTGTATTAAATTCGGATGCAATTTCTGTGTTTCATCGTCTATAAGAAGGTCCAAGGGATACAGTAAACCTGAAGTGAAGCATCGGAATCTAAAACTGGACTCACAGGAGAGGTTCAAATCGTAGAGGGTTAGAGTGTCAGTTCTCTCGTACTTAAGTCGACTTTCTGCCTTTTATATTAAATTCGGATGCAATTTTTGTGTTTCATCGTCAATAAGAAGGTCCAAGGGATACAGTAAACCTGAAGTGAAGCATCGGAATCTAAAACTGGACTCACAGGAGAGGTTCATATCATAGAGAGTTAGAGTTCCAGACCCTTTTGTACTTCAGTCGGCATTGTGCCTTTTGTATTAAATTTGGATGCAATTTCTTTGTTTCATCTTCAAAAAGAAGGTCCAAGGGATTCAGTAAACCTGAAGTGAAGCATCAGAATCTAAAAGTGGACTCACAGGAGAGGTTCAAATCATAGAAAGTTAGAGTGTCAGTCCTCTTGTGCTTAAGTCGGCATTGTGCCTTTTCTATTAAATTTGGATGCAATTTCTGTGTTTCATCTTCAATGAGAAGGTCCAAGGGATACAGTAAACCTGAAGTGAAGCATCGGAATCTAAAACTGGACTCACAGGAAAAAGGTCAAACCATAGAAAGTTAGAGTGTCAGACCTCTTGTACTTAAGTCGGCATTGTGCCTTTTGTATCAAATTCGGATGCAATTTCTGTGTTTCATGTTTAATAAGAAGGTCTAAGGGATACAGTAAACCTGAAGTGAAGCATCGGAATCTAAAACTGGACTCACAGGAGAGGTTCAAATCATAGAGAGTTAGAGTGTCACTCCTCTTGTACTTACGTCGGCATTGTGCCGTTTGTATCATATTCGGATGCAATTTCTGTGTTTCATCGTCAATAAGAAGGTCCTAGGGATACAGTAAACCTGAAGTGAAGCATCGGAATCTAAAACTGGACTCACAGGAGAGGTTCAAATCATAGAGGGTTAGAGTGTCAGTCCTCTTGTAATTAGGTCGGCATTGTGCCTTTTCTATTAAATTCGGATGCAATTTCTGTGTTTCATCGTCAATAAGAAGGTCCATGGGATACAGTAAACCTGAAGTGAAGCATCGGAGTCTAAAACTAGACTCACAGGAGAGGTTCAAATCGTAGAGAGTTAGAGTGTCAGTCCTCTTCTACTTAAGTCGGCATTGTGCCTTTTGTATTAAATTCGGATGCAATGTCTGTGATTCATCATCAATAAGAAGGTTCAACGGATCCAATAAACCTGAAGTGAAGCATCGGAATCTAAAAGTGGCTCACAGGAGAGGTTCATATCATAGAAAGTTAGAGTGTCAGTCCTCTTGTACTAAAAACGGCATTGTGCCTTTTGTATTAAATTCGGATGCAATTTCTGTGTTTCATCGTCTATAAGAAGGTCCAAGGGATACAGTAAACCTGAAGTGAAGCATCGGAATCTAAAACTGGACTCACAGGAGAGGTTCAAATCATAGAAAGTTAGAGTTTCAGTCCTCTTGTACTTAAGTCAGCATTGTGCATTTTGTATTAAATTTGGATGCAATTTCTGTCTATCATCGTCAATAAGAAGGTCCAAGGGATACAGTAAACCTGAAGTGAAGCATCGGATTCTAAAAGTGGGCTCCCAGGAGAGGTTCAAATCATAGAAAGTTAGAGTGTCAGTCCTCTTGTACTAAAAACGGCATTGTGCCTTTTGTATTAAATTCGGATGCAATTTCTGTGTTTCATCGTCTATAAGAAGGTCCAAGGGATACAGTAAACCTGAAGTGAAGCATCGGAATCTAAAAGTGGACTCTCAGGAGCGGTTCAAATCATAGAAAATTAGAGTTTCAGTCCTCTTGTACTTAAGTCAGCATTGTGCCTTTTGTTTTGTATTCGGAAGTAATTTCTGTGTTTCATCATCAATAAGAAGGTCCAAGGGATACAGTAAACCTGATGTGAAGCATCGGAATCTATAACTGGACTCACAGGAGAGGTTCAAATCATAAAGTGTTAGAGTGTCAGTCCTCTTGTACTTATGTCCGTATTGTGCTTTTTGTATTGAATTCGGATGTAATTGCTGTTTTGCATCATCAATGAGAAGGTCCTAGGGATACAGTAAACCTTATGTAAGGCATGGGAATCTAAAACTTGACTCACAGGAGAGGTTTAAAACATAGAAAGTTAGAGTGTCAGTCCTCTTGTACTTAAGTCGGCATTGTGCCTTTTGTATTAAATTCGAATGCAATTTCTGTGTTTCATCGTCGATAAGAATGTCCAAGGGATACAGTAAACCTGAAGTGAAGCATCGGAATCTAAAACTGGACTCACAGGAGAGGTTCATATCATAGAGAGTTAGAGTTGCAGACCTCTTGTACTTAAGTCGGCAATGTGATTTTGTATTAAATTTGGATGCAATTTCTTTGTTTCATATTCAAAAATAAGGTCCAAGGGATTCAGTAAACCTGAAGTGAAGCATCGGAATCTAAAACTGGACTCACAGGAGAGGTTCAAATCACAGAAAGTTAGAGTGTCAGTCCTCTTGTACTTAAGTCGGCATTGTGCCTTTTGTATTTAATTCGGATGCAGTATCTGTGTTTCATCGTCAATAAGAACGTCCAAGGGATACAGTAAATCTGAAGTGAAGCGTCGGAATCTAAAACTGGACTCACAGGAGACGTTCAAATCATAGAAAGTTAGAGTTTCAATCCTCTTGTACTTAAGTCGGCATTGTGCCTTTTGTATTAAATTCGGATGCAATTTCTGTGTTTCATCGTCAATAAGACGGTCCAAGGGATACAGTAAACCTCAAGTGAAGCATCGGAATCGAAAACTGGACTCACAGGAGAGGTTCAAATCTTAGAGAGTTGGAGTGTCAGTCCTCTTGTGCTTAAGTCGGCATTGTGCCTTTTGTATTAAATTTGGATGCAATTTCTTTGTTTCATCTTCAATAAGAAGGTCCAAGGGATGCAGTAAACCTGAAGTGAAGCATCGGAATCTAAAACTGGACTCACAGGAGAGGTTCAAACCATAGAAAGTTAGAGTGTCAGTCCTCTTGTACTTAAGTCGGCATTGTGCATTTTGTATCAAATTCGGATGCAATTTCTGTGTGTCATGTATAATATCAAGGTCTAAGGGACACAGTAAACCTGAAGTGAAGCATCGGAATCTAGAACTGGACTCACAGGAGAGGTTCAAATCATAGAGAGTTAGAGTGTCAGTCCTCTTGTACTTACGTCGGCATTTCGCCTTTTGTATTATATTCGGATGCAATTTCAGTGATTCATCGTCAATTAGAAGGTCCAAGGGAGACAGTAAACCTGAAGTGAAGCATCGGAATCTAAAACTGGACTCACTGGAGAGGTTCAAATCATAGAGGGTTAGAGTGTCAGTCCTCTTGTAATTAGGTCGGCATTGTGCCTTTTGTATTAAATTCGGATGCAATTTCGGTGTTTCATCGTCAATAAGAAGGTCCAAGGGATACAGTAAACCTGAAGTGAAGCATCGGAATCTAAAACTAGACTCACAGGAGAGGTTCAAATCGTAGAGAGTTAGAGTGTCAGTCCTCTTGTACTTATGTCGGCATTGTGCCTTTTGTATTAAATTCGGGTACAATTTCTGTGTTTCATCGACAATAAGAAGGTCTAAGGGATACAGTAAACCTGACGTGAAGCATCGGAATCTAAAACTGGACTCACAGGAGAGGTTCAAAACATAGAAAGTTAGAGTGTCAGTCCTCTTGTACTTAAGTCGGTATTGTGCCTTTTGTATTAAATTAGGATGCAATTTCTGTGTTTCATCGTCAATAAGAAGGTCGAAGGGATACAATAAACCTGAAGTGAAGCATCGGAATCTAAAACTGGACTCACAGGAGAGGTTCAAATCATAGAAAGGTAGAGTGTCAGTCCTCTTGTACTTAGGTCGGCTATGTTCCTTTTGTATTTAATTTGGATGCAATTTCTGTGTTTCATCGTCAATAAGAAGGTCCAAGGGATACAGTAAACCTGAAGTGAAGCATCGGTATCTAAAACTGGGCTCACAGGAGAGGTTCCAATCATAGAAAGTTAGAGTGTCAGTCCTCTTGTACTTAAGTCGGCATTGTGCCTTTTCTATTAAATTCGGATGCAATTTCTGTGATTCATCATCAATAAGAAGGTTCAACGGATCCAGTAACAATGAAGTGAAGCATCGGAATCTAAAAGTGGACTCACAGGAGAGGTTTAAATCATAGAAAGTTAGAGTGTCACTCCTCTTGTACTTAAGTCGGCATTGTGCCTTTTGTATTAAATTCGGATGCAATTTCTGTGTTTCATCGTCTATAAGAAGGTCCAAGGGATACAGTAAACCTGAAGTGAAGCATCGGAATCCAAAACTGGACTCACAGGAGAGGTTCAAAACATAGAAAGTTAGAGTGTCAGTCCTCTTTTACTTAAGTCGGCATTGTGCATTTTGTATTAAATTTGGATGCAATTTCTGTCTTTCATCGTCAATAAGAACGTCCTAGGGATACAGTAAACATGAAGTGAAGCAACGGAATCTAAAACTGGACTCACAGGAGAGGTTCAAATCATAGAGAATTAGAGTGTCATTCCTCTTGTACTTAAGTCGGTATTTTGCCTTTTGTTTTGTATTCGGAAGTAATTTCTGTGTTTCATCATCAATAAGAAGTTCCAAGGGATACAGTAAACCTGAAGTGAAGCATCGGAATCTAAAAGTGGACTCACAGGAGCGGTTCAAATCATAGAAAGTTAGAGTTTCAGTCCTCTTGTACTTAAGTCAGCATTGTGCCTTTTGTATTAGATTTGGATGCAATTTCTGTCTTTCATCGTCAATAAGAACGTCCTAGGGATACAGTAAACATGAAGTGAAGCAACGGAATCTAAAACTGGGCTCACAGGAGAGGTTCAAATCATAGAGAATTAAAGTGTCATTCCTCTTGTACTTAAGTCGGTATTGTGCCTTTTGTTTTGTATTCGGAAGTAATTTCTGTGTTTCATCATCAATAAGAAGGTCCAAGGGATACAGTAAACCTGATGTGAAACATCGGAATCTATAACTGGACTCACAGGAGAGGTTTAAATCATAAAAAGGTAGAGTGTCAGTCCTCTTGTACTTAAGTCGGCATTGTTCCTTTTGTATTAAATTCGGATGCAATTGCTGTGTTTAATCGTCAATAAGAAGGTCCAAGGGATACAGTAAACCTGAAGTGAAGCATTGGAATCTAAAACTGGACTCACAGGAGAGGTTCAAATCGTAGAGGGTTATAGTGTCAGTTCTCTCGTACTTAAGTCTACTTTCTGCCTTTTGTATTAAATTCAGATGCAATTTCTGTGTTTCATCGTCAATAAGAAGGTCCAAGGGATACAGTAAACCTGAAGTGAAGCATCGGAATCTAAAACTGGACTCACAGGAGAGGTTCATATCATAGAGAGTTAGAGTTCCAGACCTCTTGTACTTAAATCGGCAATGTGCTTTTGTATTAAATTTGGATGCAATTTCTTTGTTTCATCGTCAATAAGAAGGTCCAAGGGATACAGTAAACCTGAAGTGAAGCATCGGAATCTAATACTGGACTCACAGGAAAGGTTCAAATCATAGAAAGTTAGAGTGTCAGTCCTCTTGTACTTAAGACGGCATTGTGCCTTTTTTATTAAATTTGGATGCAATTTCTGTTTTTCATCGTCAATATGAAGGTCTAAGGGATACAGTAAACCTTAAGTGAAGCATCGGAATCTAAAACTGGACTCACAGGAGAGGTTCAAACGATAGAAAGTTAGAGTGTCCGTCCTCTTGTACTTAAGTCGGCATTGTGCATTTTGTATCAAATTCGGATGCAATTTCTGTGTTTCATGTTTAATATGAAGGTCTAAGGGACACAGTAAACCTGAAGTGAAGCGTCGGAACCTAAAACTGGACTCACAGGAGAGGTTCAAATCATAGAAAGTTAGAGTTTCAGTCCTCTTGTACTTAAGTTGGCATTGTGCCTTTTGTATTAAATTCGGATGCAATTTCTGTGTTTCGTCGTCAATAAGACGGTCCCAGGGATACAGTAAGCCTAAAGTGAAGCATCGGAATCTAAAACTGGACTCACAGGAGAGGTTCAAATCATAGAAAGTTAGAGTTTCAGTCCTCTTGTACTTAAGTCGGCATTGTGCCTTTTGTATTAAATTCGGATGCAATTTCTGTGTTTTATCGTCAATAAGAAGGTCCACGGGATACAGTAAACCTCAAGTGAAGCATCGGAATCGAAAACTGGACTCACAGGAGAGGTTCAAATCTTAGAGAGTTGGAGTGTCAGTCCTCTTGTACTTAAGTCGGCATTGTGCCTTTTGTATCAAATTCGGATGCAATTTCTGTGTTTCATGTTTAATATGAAGGTCTAAAGGACACAGTAAACCTGAAGTGAAGCATCGGAATCTAAAACTGGACTCACAGGAGAGGTTCAAATCATAGAGAGTTAGAGTGTCAGTCCTCTTGTACTTACGTCGGCATTGTGCCTTTTGTATTATATTCGGATGCAATTTCTGTGATTCATCGTCAATAAGAAGGTCCAAGGGATACAGTAAACCTGAAGTGAAGCATCGGAATCTAATACTGGACTCACAGGAGAGGTTCAAATCATAGAGGGTTAGAGTGTCAGTCCTCTTGTAATTAGGTCGGCATTGTGCCTTTTGTATTAAATTCGGATGCAATTTCTGTGTTTCATCGTCAATAAGAAGGTCCAAGGGATACAGTAAACCTGAAGTGAAGCATCGGAATCTAAAACTACACTCACAGGAGAGGTTCACATCGTAGAGAGTTAGAGTGTCAGTCCTCTTGTACTTAAGTCGGCATTGTGCCTTTTGTATTAAATTCGGATACAATTTCTGTGTTTCATCGACAATAAGAAGGTCTAAGGGATACAGTAAACCTGACGTGAAGCATCGGTATCTGAAACTGGACTCACAGGAGAGGTTCAAATCGTAGAGAGTTAGAGTGTCAGTTCTTTCGTACTTAAGTCGACATTGTGCCTTTTCTATTAAATTCGGATGCAATTTCTGTGATTCATCATCAATAAGATGGTTCAACGGATCCAGTAAACCTGAAGTGAAGCATCGGAATCTAAAAGTGGACTCACAGGAGAGGTTCATATCATAGAAAGTTAGAGTGTCAGTCCTCTTGTACTTTAGTCGGCATTGAGCCTTTTGTATTAAATTCGGATGCAATTTCTGTGTTTCAGCGTCAAGAAGAAGGTCCAAGGGATACAGTAAACCTGAAGTGAAGCATCGGAATCTAAAACTGGACTCACAGGAGAGGTTCAAATCATAGAGAGTTAGAGCGTCAGTCCTCTTGTACTTAAGTTGGCAATGTTCCTTTTGTATTTAATTCGGATGCAATTTCTGTGTTTCATCGTCAATTAGAAGGTCCAAGGGATACAGTAAACCTGAAGTGAAGCATCGGAATCTAAAACTGGACTCACAGGAGAGGTTCAAAACATAGAAAGTTAGAGTGTCAGTCCTCTTGTACTTAAGTCGGCATTGTGCATTTTGTATTAACTTTGGATGCGATTTCTGTGTTTCATCGTCAATAAGAAGGTCCAAGGGATACAGTAAACCTGAAGTGAAGCATCGGAATCTAAAACTGGACTCACAGGGGAGGTTCATATAATAGAGAGTTGGAGTGTCAGTCCTCTTGTACTTAAGTCGGCATTGTGCCTTTTGTATTAAATTCGGATGCAATTTCTGTGTTTCATCGTCTATAAGAAGGTCCAAGGGGTACAGTAAACCTGAAGTGAAGCATCGGAATCTATAACTGGACTCACAGGAGAGGTTTAAATCATAAAAAGTTAGAGTGTCAGTCCTCTTGTACTTAAGTCGGCATTGTGCCTTTTGTATTAAATTCGGATGCAATTTCTGTGTTTCGTCGTCAATAAGACGGTCCCAGGGATACAGTAAGCCTAAAGTGAAGCATCGGAATCTAAAACTGGACTCACAGGAGAGGTTCAAATCATAGAAAGTTAGAGTTTCAGTCCTCTTGTACTTAAGTCGGCATTGTGCCTTTTGTATTAAATTCGGATGCAATTTCTGTGTTTCATCGTCAATAAGAAGGTCCACGGGATACAGTAAACCTCAAGTGAAGCATCGGAATCGAAAACTGGACTCACAGGAGGGGTTCAAATCTTAGAGAGTTGGAGTGTCAGTCCTCTTGTACTTAAGTCAGCATTGTGCCTTTTGTATCAAATTCGGATGCAATTTCTGTGTTTCATGTTTAATATGAAGGTCTAAAGGACACAGTAAACCTGAAGTGAAGCATCGGAATCTAAAACTGGACTCACAGGAGAGGTTCAAATCATAGAGAGTTAGAGTGTCAGTCCTCTTGTACTTACGTCGGCATTGTGCCTTTTGTATTATATTCGGATGCAATTTCTGTGATTCATCGTCAATAAGAAGGTCCAAGGGATACAGTAAACCTGAAGTGAAGCATCGGAATCTAATACTGGACTCACAGGAGAGGTTCAAATCATAGAGGGTTAGAGTGTCAGTCCTCTTGTAATTAGGTCGGCATTGTGCCTTTTGTATTAAATTCGGATGCAATTTCTGTGTTTCATCGTCAATAAGAAGGTCCAAGGGATACAGTAAACCTGAAGTGAAGCATCGGAATCTAAAACTACACTCACAGGAGAGGTTCACATCGTAGAGAGTTAGAGTGTCAGTCCTCTTGTACTTAAGTCGGCATTGTGCCTTTTGTATTAAATTCGGATACAATTTCTGTGTTTCATCGACAATAAGAAGGTCTAAGGGATACAGTAAACCTGACGTGAAGCATCGGTATATAAAACTGGACTCACAGGAGAGGTTCAAATCGTAGAGAGTTAGAGTGTCAGTTCTTTCGTACTTAAGTCGACATTGTGCCTTTTGTATTAAATTCGGATGCAATTTCTGTGATTCATCATCAATAAGATGGTTCAACGGATCCAGTAAACCTGAAGTGAAGCATCGGAATCTAAAAGTGGACTCACAGGAGAGGTTCATATCATAGAAAGTTAGAGTGTCAGTCCTCTTGTACTTTAGTCGGCATTGAGCCTTTTGTATTAAATTCGGATGCAATTTCTGTGTTTCAGCGTCAAGAAGAAGGTCCAAGGGATACAGTAAACCTGAAGTGAAGCATCGGAATCTAAAACTGGACTCACAGGAGAGGTTCAAATCATAGAGAGTTAGAGCGTCAGTCCTCTTGTACTTAAGTTGGCAATGTTCCTTTTGTATTTAATTCGGATGCAATTTCTGTGTTTCATCGTCAATTAGAAGGTCCAAGGGATACAGTAAACCTGAAGTGAAGCATCGGAATCTAAAACTGGACTCACAGGCGAGGTTCAAAACATAGAAAGTTAGAGTGTCAGTCCTCTTGTACTTAAGTCGGCATTGTGCATTTTGTATTAACTTTGGATGCAATTTCTGTGTTTCATCGTCAATAAGAAGGTCCAAGGGATACAGTAAACCTGAAGTGAAGCATCGGAATCTAAAACTGGACTCACAGGGGAGGTTCATATAATAGAGAGTTGGAGTGTCAGTCCTCTTGTACTTAAGTCGGCATTGTGCCTTTTGTATTAAATTCGGATGCAATTTCTGTGTTTCATCGTCTATAAGAAGGTCCAAGGGGTACAGTAAACCTGAAGTGAAGCATCGGAATCTATAACTGGACTCACAGGAGAGGTTTAAATCATAAAAAGTTAGAGTGTCAGTCCTCTTGTACTTAAGTCGGCATTGTGCCTTTTGTATTAAATTCGGATGCAATTTCTGTGTTCCATCGTCAATAAGAAGGTCCAAGGGATACAGTAAACCTGAAGTGAAGCATCGGAATCTAAAACTGGACTCACAGGAGAGGTTCAAATCATAGAGAGTTAGAGTGCCAGCCCTCTTGTACATAAGTCGGCATTGTGCCTTTTGTATTAAATTCGGATGCAATTTCTGTGTTTCATCGTCAATAAGAAGGTCCAAGGGATACAGTAAACCTGAAGTGAAGCATTGGAATCTAAAACTGGACTCACAGGAGAGGTTCAAATCGTAGAGAGTTAGAGTGTCAGTTCTCTCGTACTTAAGTCGGCTTTCTGCCTTTTGTATTAAATTCGGATGCAATTTCTGTGTTTCATCGTCAATAAGAAGGTCCAAGGGATACAGTAAACCTGAAGTGAAGCATCGGAATCTAAAACTGGACTCACAGGAGAGGTTCAAATCATAGAAAGTTAGAGTTTCAGTCCTCTTGTACTTAAGTCGGCATTGTGCCTTTTGTATTAAATTCGCATGCAATTTCTGTGTTTCATCGTCAATAAGAAGGTCCAAGGGATACAGTAAACCTGAAGTGAAGCATCGGAATCTGAAACTGGACTCACAGGAGAGGTTCAAATCATAAAGTGTTAGAGTGTCTGTCCTCTTGTACTTATGTCCGTATTGTGCTTGTTGTATTGAATTCGGATGTAATTGCTGTGTTGCATCATCAATGAGAAGGTCCTAAGGATACAGTAAACCTGAAGTGAAGCATCGGAATCTAAAACTGGACTCACAGGAGAGGTTCAAATCATAGAAAGTTAGAGTGTCAGTCCTCTTGTACTTAAGTCGGCATTGTGCCTTTTGTATTAAAATTGGATGCAATTTCTGTTTCTCATCGTCAATATGAAGGTCTAAGGGATACAGTAAACCTGAAGTGAAGCATCGGAATCTAAAACTGGACTCCCAGGAGAGGTTCAAATCATAAAAAGTTAGAGTGCAAGTCCTCTTGTACCTAAGCCGGCATTGTGCCTTTTGTATTAAATTTGGATGCAATTTCTGTTTTTCATCGTCAATATGAAGGTCTAAGGGATACAGTAAACCTTAAGTGAAGCATCGGAATCTAATACTGGACTCACAGGAGAGGTTCAAATCATAGAGTGTAAGAGTGTCAGTCTTCTTGTGGTTAAGTCGGCATTGTGCCTTTGTATTAAATTCGGATGCAATATCTGTGTTTCATCGTCAATAAGAACGTCCAAGGGATACAGTAAACCTGAAGTGAAGCGTCGGAATCTAAAACTGGACTCACAGGAGAGGTTCAAATCATAAAGTGTTAGAGTGTCAGTCCTCTTGTACTTATGTCCGTATTGTGCTTTTTGTATTGAATTCGGATGTAATTGCTGTGTTGCATCATCAATGAGAAGGTCCTAGGGATACAGTAAACCTTATGTGAGGCATCGGAATCTAAAACTGGACTCACAGGAGAGGTTTAAATCATAGAAAGTTAGAGTGTCAGTCCTCTTGTACTTAAGTCGGCATTGTGCCTTTTGTATTAAATTCGGATGCAATTTCTGTGTTTCATCGTCAATAAGAAGGTCCAAGGGATACAGTAAACCTGAAGTGAAGCATCGGAATCTAAAACTTGACTCACAGGAGAGGTTCATATCATAGAGAGTTAGAGTTCCAGACCTCTTGTACTTAAGTCGGCAATGTGTTTTTGTATTAAATTTGGATGCAATTTCTTTGTTTCATCTTCAAAAATAAGGTCCAAGGGATTCAGTAAACCTGAAGTGAAGCATCGGAATCTAAAACTGGACTCACAGGAGAGGTTCAAATCATAGAAAGTTACAGTGTCAGTCCTCTTGTACTTAAGTCGGCATTGTGCCTTTTGTATTAAATTTGGATGCAATTTCTGTTTTTCATCGTCAATATGAAGGTCTAAGGGATACAGTAAACCTTAAGTGACGCATCGGAATCTAAAACTGGACTCACAGGAGAGGTTCAAATCATAGAGTGTAAGAGTGTCAGTCTTCTTGTGGTTAAGTCGGCATTGTGCCTTTTGTATTTAATTCGGATGCAATATCTGTGTTTCATCGTCTATAAGAAGGTCCAAGGGATACAGTAAACCTGAAGTGAAGCATCGGAATCTAAAACTGGACTCACAGGAGAGGTTCAAAAAATAGAGAGTTAGAGCGTCAGTCCTCTTGTACTTAAGTTGGCAATGTTCCTTTTGTATTTAATTCGGATGCAATTTCTGTGTTTCATCGTCAATTAGAAGGTCCAAGGGATACAGTAAAACTGAAGTGAAGCATCGGAATCTAAAACTGGACTCACAGGAGAGGTTCAAAACATAGAAAGTTAGAGTGTCAGTCCTCTTGTACTTAAGTCGGCATTGTGCATTTTGTATTAACTTTGGATGCAATTTCTGTGTTTCATCGTCAATAAGAAGGTCCAAGGGATACAGTAAACCTGAAGTGAAGCATCGGAATCTAAAACTGGACTCACAGGGGAGGTTCATATAATAGAGAGTTGGAGTGTCAGTCCTCTTGTACTTAAGTCGGCATTGTGCCTTTTGTATTAAATTCGGATGCAATTTCTGTGTTTCATCGTCTATAAGAAGGTCCAAGGGATACAGTAAACCTGAAGTGAAGCATCGGAATCTATAACTGGACTCACAGGAGAGGGTTAAATCATAAAAAGTTAGAGTGTCAGTCCTCTTGTACTTAAGTCGGCATTGTGCCTTTTGTATTAAATTCGGATGCAATTTCTGTGTTCCATCGTCAATAAGAAGGTCCAAGGGATACAGTAAACCTGAAGTGAAGCATCGGAATCTAAAACTGGACTCACAGGAGAGGTTCAAATCATAGAGAGTTAGAGTGCCAGTCCTCTTGTACATAAGTCGGCATTGTGCCTTTTGTATTAAATTCGGATGCAATTTCTGTGTTTCATCGTCAATAAGAAGGTCCAAGGGATTCAGTAAACCTGAAGTGAAGCATTGGAATCTAAAACTGGACTCACAGGAGAGGTTCAAATCGTAGAGAGTTAGAGTGTCAGTTCTCTCGTACTTAAGTCGGCTTTCTGCCTTTTGTATTAAATTCGGATGCAATTTCAGTGTTTCATCGTCAATAAGAAGGTCCAAGGGATACAGTAAACCTGAAGTGAAGCATCGGAATCTAAAACTGGACTCACAGGAGAGGTTCAAATCATAGAAAGTTAGAGTTTCAGTCCTCTTGTACTTAAGTCGGCATTGTGCCTTTTGTATTAAATTCGCATGCAATTTCTGTGTTTCATCGTCAATAAGAAGGTCCAAGGGATACAGTAAACCTGAAGTGAAGCATCGGAATCTGAAACTGGACTCACAGGAGAGGTTCAAATCATAAAGTGTTAGAGTGTCTGTCCTCTTGTACTTATGTCCGTATTGTGCTTGTTGTATTGAATTCGGATGTAATTGCTGTGTTGCATCATCAATGAGAAGGTCCTAAGGATACAGTAAACCTGAAGTGAAGCATCGGAATCTAAAACTGGACTCACAGGAGAGGTTCAAATCATAGAAAGTTAGAGTGTCAGTCCTCTTGTACTTAAGTCGGCATTGTGCCTTTTGTATTAAAATTGGATGCAATTTCTGTTTCTCATCGTCAATATGAAGGTCTAAGGGATACAGTAAACCTGAAGTGAAGCATCGGAATCTAAAACTGGACTCACAGGAGAGGTTCAAATCATAAAAAGTTAGAGTGCAAGTCCTCTTGTACTTAAGTCGGCATTGTGCCTTTTGTATTAAATTTGGATGCAATTTCTGTTTTTCATCGTCAATATGAAGGTCTAAGGGATACAGTAAACCTTAAGTGAAGCATCGGAATCTAATACTGGACTCACAGGAGAGGTTCAAATCATAGAGTGTAAGAGTGTCAGTCTTCTTGTGGTTAAGTCGGCATTGTGCCTTTGTATTAAATTCGGATGCAATATCTGTGTTTCATCGTCAATAAGAACGTCCAAGGGATACAGTAAACCTGAAGTGAAGCGTCGGAATCTAAAACTGGACTCACAGGAGAGGTTCAAATCATAAAGTGTTAGAGTGTCAGTCCTCTTGTACTTATGTCCGTATTGTGCTTTTTGTATTGAATTCGGATGTAATTGCTGTGTTGCATCATCAATGAGAAGGTCCTAGGGATACAGTAAACCTTATGTGAGGCATCGGAATCTAAAACTGGACTCACAGGAGAGGTTCAAATCATAGAAAGTTAGAGTTTCAGTCCTCTTGTACTTAAGTCGGCATTGTGCCTTTTGTATTAAATTCGGATGCAATTTCTGTGTTTCATTGACAATAAGACGGTCCAAGGGATACAGTAAACCTAAAGTGAAGCATCGCAATCTAAAACTGGACTCACAGGAGAGGTTCAAATCATAGAGTGTAAGAGTGTCAGTCTTCTTGTGGTTAAGTCGGCATTGTGCCTTTTGTATTTAATTCGGATGCAATATCTGTGTTTCATCGTCAATAAGAACGTCCAAGGGATACAGTAAACCTGAAGTGAAGCGTCGGAATCTAAAACTGGACTCACAGGAGAGGTTCAAATCATAGAAAGTTAGAGTTTCAGTCCTCTTGTACTTAAGTCGGCATTGTGCCTTTTGTATTAAATTCGGATGCAATTTCTGTGTTTCATCGACAATAAGACGGTCCAAGGGATACAGTAAACCTAAAGTGAAGCATCGCAATCTAAAACTGGACTCACAGGAGAGGTTCAAATCATAGAAAGTTAGAGTTTCAGTCCTCTTGTACTTAAGTCGGCATTGTGCCTTTTGTATTAAATTCGGATGCAATTTCTGTGTTTCATCGTCAATAAGAAGGTCCACGGGATACAGTAAACCTCAAGTGAAGCATCGGAATCGAAAACTGGAGTCAAAGGAGAGGTTCAAATCTTAGAGAGTTGGAGTGTCAGTCCTCTTGTACTTAAGTCGGCATTGTGCCTTTTGTATTAAATTTGGATGCAATTTCTTTGTTTCATCATCAATAAGAAGGTCCAAGGGATACAGTAAACCTGAAGTGAAGCATCGGAATCTAAAACTGGACTCACAGGAGAGGTTCAAACCATAGAAAGTTAGAGTGTCAGTCCTTTTGTACTTAAGTCGGCATTGTGCATTTTGTATCAAATTCGGATGCAATTTCTGTGTTTCATGTTTAACAAGAAGGTCTAAGGGACACAGTAAACCTGAAGTGAAGCATCGGAATCTAAAACTGGACTCACAGGAGAGGTTCAAATCGTAGAGAGTTAGAGTGTCAGTCCTCTTGTACTTACGTCGGCATTGTACCTTTTGTATTATATTCGGATGCAATTTCTGTGATTCATCGTCAATAAGAAGGTCCAAGGGATACAGTAAACCTGAAGTGAAGCATCGGAATCTAAAACTGGAATCACAGGAGAGGTTCAAATCGTAGAGAGTTAGAGTATCAGTCCTCTTGCACTTAAGTCGGCATTGTGCCTTTTCTATTAAATTCGGATGCAATTTCTGTGATTCATCATCAATAAGAAGGTTCAACGGATCCAGTAAACCTGAAGTGAAGCATCGGAATCTAAAAGTGGACTCACAGGAGAGGTTCACATCATAGAAAGTTAGAGTGTCAGTCCTCTTGTACATAAGTCGGCATTGTGCCTTTTGTAATAAATTCGGATGCAATTTCTGTGTTTCATCGTCTATAAGAAGGTCCAAGGGATACAGTAAACCTGAAGTGAAGCATCGGAATCTAAAACTGGACTCACAGGAGAGGTTCAAAACATAGAAAGTTAGAGTTTCAGTCCTTTTGTACTTAAGTCGGCATTGTGCATTTTGTATTACGTTTGGATGCAATTTCTGTGTTTCATCGTCAATAAGAAGGTCCAAGGGATACAGTAAACCTGAAGTGAAGCATCGGATTCTAAAAGTGGGCTCCCAGGAGAGGTTCAAATCATAGAAAGTTAGCGTGTCAGTCCTCTTGTACTTAAGTCAGCATTGTGCCTTTGTATTAGATTTGGATGCAATTTCTGTCTTTCATCGTCAATAAGAACGTCCTAGGGATACAGTAATAATGAAGTGAAGCAACGGAATCTAAAACTGGACTCACAGGAGAGGTTCAAATCATAGAGAACTAGAGTGTCATTCCTCTTGTACTTAAGTCGGTATTGTGCCTTTGGTTTTGTATTCGGAAGTAATTTATGTGTTTCATCATCAATAAGAAGGTCCAAGGGATACAGTAAACCTAAAGTGATGCATCTAAATCTATAACTTGACTCACAGGAGAGGTTTGAATCATAAAAAGTTAGAGTGTCAGTCCTCTTGTACTTAAGTCGGCATTGTGCCTTTTGTATTATATTCGGATGCAATTTCTGTGTTCCATCGTCAATAAGAAGGTCCAAGGGATACAGTAAACCTGAAGTGAAGCATCGGAATCTAAAACTGGACTCACAGGAGAGGTTCAAATCATAGAGAGTTAGAATGCCAGTCCTCTTGTACATAAGTCGCCATTGTGCCTTTTGTATTAAATTTCGATGCAATTTCTGTGTTTCATCTTCAAAAAGACGGTCCAAGGGATACAGTAAACCTGAAGTGAAGCATCGGAATCTAAAACTGCACTCACAGCAGAGGTTCAAATTATAGAAAGTTAGAGTGTCAGTCCTCTTGTATTTAAGTCGGCATTGTTCCTTTTGTATTAAATTCGGATGCAAATTCTGTGTTTCATCGTTAATAAGAAAGTCCAAGGGATACAGTAAACCTGAAGTGAAGCATTGGAATCTAAACTGGACTCACAGGAGAGGTTCAAATCGTAGGGAGTTAGAGTTTCAGTCCTCTTGTACTTAAGTCGGCATTGTGCCTTTTGTATTAAATTCGGATGCAATTTCTGTGTTTCATCGTCAATAAGAAGGTCCAAGGGATACAGTAAACCTGAAGTGAAGCATCGGAATCTAAAACTGGACTCACAGGAGAGGTTCAAATCATAAAGTGTTAGAGTGTCAGTCCTCTTGTACTTATGTCCGTATTGTGCTTCTTGTATTGAATTCGGATCTAATTGCTGTGTTGCATCATCAATGAGAAGGTCCTAGGGATACAGTAAACCTGATGTGAGGCATCGGAATCTAAAACTGGACTCACAGGAGGAGTTTAAATCATAGAAAGTTGGAGTGTCAGTGCTCTTGTACTTAAGTCGGCATTGTGCCTTTTGTATTAAATTCGGATGCAATTTCTGTGTTTCATCGCCAATAAGAAGGTCCAAGGGATACAGTAAACCTGAAGTGAAGCATCGGAATCTAAAACTGGACTCACAGGAGAGGTTTCAATCATACAGAGTTAGAGTTCCAGACCTCTTGTACTTAAGTCGGCAATGTGCTTTTGTATTAAATTTGGATGCAATTTCTTTGTTTCGTCTTCAAAAATAAGGTCCAAGGGATTCAGTAAACCTGAAGTGAAGCATCGGAATCTAAAACTGGACTCACAGGAGAGGTTCAAATCATAGAAAGTTAGAGTGTCAGTCCTCTTGTACCTAAGTCGGCATTGTGTTTTTTGTATTAAATTTGGATGCAATTTCTGTTTTTCATCGTCAATATGAAGGTCTAAGGGTTATAATAAACCTTAAGTGAAGCATCGGAATCTAAAACTGGACTCACAGGAGAGGTTCAAATCATAGAGTGTACGAGTGTCAGTCTTCTTGTGGTTAAGTCAGCATTGTGCCTTTTGTATTAAATTCGGATGCAATATCTGCGTTTCATCGTCAATAAGAACGTCCAAGGGATACAGAAAACCTGAAGTGAAGCGTCGGAATCTAAAACTGGACTCACAGGAGAGGTTCAAATCATAGAAAGTTAGATTTTCAGTCCTCTTGTACTTAAGTCGCATTGTGCCTTTTGTATTAAATTCGGATGCAATTTCTGTGTTTCATCGTCAATAAGACAGTCCAAGGGATACAGTAAACCTAAAGTGAAGCATCGGAATCTAAAACTGTACTCACAGGAGAGGTTCAAGTCATAGAAAGATAGAGTGTCAGTCCTCTTGTACTTAAGTCGGCATTGTGCCTTTTGTATTAAATTCGGATGCAATTTCTGTGTTTCATCGTCAATAAGATGGTCCACGGGATACAGTAAACCTCAAGTGAAGCATCGGAATCGAAAACTGGACTCACAGGAGAGGTTCAAGTCTTAGAGAGTTGGAGTGTATGTCCTCTTGTACTTAAGTCGGCATTGTGCCTTTTGTATTAAATTTGGATGCAATTTCTTTGCTTCATCTTCAATAAGTAGGTCCAAGGGATACAGTAAACCTGAAGTGAAGCATCCGAATCTAAAACTGGACTCACAGGAGAGGTTCAAACCATAGAAAGTTAGAGTGTCAGTCCTCTTGTACTTAAGTCGGTATTGTGCATTTTGTATCAAATTCGGATGCAATTTCTGTGTTTCATGTTTAATAAGAAGGTCTAAGGGATACAGTAAACCTGACGTGAAGCATCGGAATCTAAAACTAGACTCACAGGAGAGGTTCAAATCGTAGAGAGTTAGAGTGTCAGTCCTCTTGTACTTAAGTCGGCATTGTGCCTTTTGTATTAAATTCGGATACAATTTCTGTGTTTCATCGACAATAAGAAGGTCCAAGGGATATAGTAAACCTGAAGTGAAGCATCGGAATCTAAAACTGGACTCACAGGAGAGGTTCAAAACATAGAAAATTAGAGTGTCAGTCCTCTTGTACTTAAGTCTGCATTGTGCATTTTGTATTAAATTTGGATGCAATTTCTGTGTTTCATCGTCAATAAGACGGTCCAAGGGATACAGTAATTCTGAAGTGAAGCATCGGAATCCAAAACTGGACTCACAGGAGGGTTTCAAATCATAGAGGGTTAGAGTGTCAGTCCTCTTGTACTTAAGTCGGCATTGTGCCTTTTGTATTAAATTCGGACGCAATTTCAGTGTTTCATCGTCAATAAGTAGGTCCAAGGTATACAGGAAACCTGAAATGAAGCATCGGAATCTAAAGCTGGACTCACAGGAGAGGTTCAAATCCTAGAGAAATAAAGAGTCACTCCACTTGTAAATAGGTCGGCATTGTGCCTTTTGTATTAAATTCGGATGCAATTTCTGTGTTTCATCGTGAATAAGAAAGTCCAAGGGATACAGTAAACCTGAAGTGAAGCATTGGAATCTAAAACTGGACTCACAGGAGAGGTTCAAATCGTAGGGAGTTAGAGTGTAAGTTCTCTCATACTTAAGTCGGCTTTCTGCCTTTTGTGTTAAATTCGGATGCAATTTCTGTGTTTCATCGTCAATAAGAAAGTCCAAGGGATACAGTAAATCTGAAGTGAAGCATCGGAATCTAAAACTGGACTCACAGGAGAGGTTCAAATCAAAAAGTGTTAGAGTGTCAGTCCTCTTGTACTTATGTCCGTATTGTGCTTTTTGTATTGAATTCGGATCTAATTGCTGTGTTGCATCATCAATGAGAAGGTCCTAGGGAAACAGTAAACCTGATGTCAGGCATCGGAATCTAAAACTGGACTCACAGGAGCGGTTTAAATCATAGAAAGTTAGAGTGTCAGTCCTCTTGTACTTAAGTCGGCATTGTGCCTTTTGTATTAAATTCGGATGCAATTTCTGTGTTTCATCGTCAATAATAAGGTCCAAGGGATACAGTAAACCTGAAGTGAAGCATCGGAATCTAAAACTGGACTCATAGGAGAGGTTCATATCATAGAGTGTTAGAGTTCCAGACCTCTTGTACTTAAGTCGGCAATGTGCTTTTGGATTAAATTTGGATGCAATTTCTTTGTTTCATCTTCAAAAATAAGGTCCAAGGGATTCAGTAAACCTGAAGTGAAGCATCGGAATCTAAAACTGGACTCACGGGAGAGGTTCAAATCATAGAAAGTTAGAGTGTCAGTCCTCTTGTACTTAAGTCGGCATTGTGCCTTTTGTATTAAATTTGGATGCAATTTCTGTTTTTCATCGTCAATATGAAGGTCTAAGGGATATAGTAAACCTTAAGTGAAGCATCGGAATCTAAAACTGGACTCACAGGTGAGGTTCAAATCATAGAGTGTAAGAGTGTCAGTCTTCTTGTGGTTAAGTCGGCATTGTGCCTTTTGTATTAAATTCGGATGCAATATCTGCGTTTCATCGTCAATAAGAACGTCCAAGGGATACAGTAAACCTGAAGTGAAGCGTCGGAATCTAAAACTGGACTCACAGGAGAGGTTCAAATCATAGAAAGTTAGAGTTTCAGTCCTCTTGTACTTAAGTCGCATTGTGCCTTTTGTATTAAATTCGGATGCAATTTCTGTGTTTCATCGTCAATAAGACAGTCCAAGGGATACAGTAAACCTAAAGTGAAGCATCGGAATCTAAAACTGGACTCACAGGAGAGGTTCAAGTCATAGAAAGATAGAATGTCAGTCCTCTTGTACTTAAGTCGGCATTGTGCCTTTTGTATTAAATTCGGATGCAATTTCTGTGTTTCATCGTCAATAAGAAGGTCCACGGGATACAGCAACCCCAAGTGAAGCATCGGAATCGAAAACTGGACTCACAGGAGAGGTTCAAATCTTAGAGAGTTGGAGTGTCAGTCCTCTTGTACTTAAGTCGGCATTGTGCCTTTTGTATTAAATTTGGATGCAATTTCTTTGTTTCATCTTCAATAAGAAGGTCCAAGGGATACAGTAAACCTGATGAGAAGCATCGGAATCTAAAACTGGACTCACAGGAGAGGTTGAAACCATAGAAAGTTAGAGTGTCAGTCCTCTTGTACTTAAGTCGGCATTTTGCATTTTGTATCGAATTCGGATGCAATTTCTGTGTTTCATGTTTAATAAGAAGGTCTAAGGGATACAGTAAACCTGAAGTGAAGCATCGGAATCTAAAACTGGACTCACAGGAGAGGTTCAAATCATAGAGAGTTAGAGTGTCAGTCCTTTTGTACTTACGTCGGCATTGTGCCTTTTGTATTATATTCGGATGCCATTTCTGTGATTCATCGTCAATAAGAAGGTCCAAGGGATACAGTAAACCTGAAGTGAAGCATCGGAATCTAAAACTGGACTCACAGGAGAGGTTCAAATCATAGAGGGTTAGAGTGTCAGTCCTCTTGTAATTAGGTCGGCATTGTGCCTTTTGTATTAAATTCGGATGCAATTTCTGTGTTTCATCGTCAATAAGAAGGTCCAAGAGATACAGTAAACCTGAAGTGAAGCATTGGAATCTAAAACTGGACTCACAGCAGAGGTTCAAATTATAGAAAGTTAGAGTGTCAGTCCTCTTGTATTTAAGTCGGCATTGTTCCTTTTGTATTAAATTCGGATGCAAATTCTGTGTTTCATCGTTAATAAGAAAGCCCAAGGGATACAGTAAACCTGAAGTGAAGCATTGGAATCTAAAACTGGACTCACAGGAGAGGTTCAAATCGTAGGGAGTTAGAGTTTCAGTCCTCTTGTACTTAAGTCGGCATTGTGCCTTTTGTATTAAATTCGGATGCAATTTCTGTGTTTCATCGTCAATAAGAAGGTCCAAGGGATACAGTAAACCTGAAGTGAAGCATCGGAATCTAAAACTGGACTCACAGGAGAGGTTCAAATCATAAAGTGTTAGAGTGTCAGTCCTCTTGTACTTATGTCCGTATTGTGCTTCTTGTATTGAATTCGGATCTAATTGCTGTGTTGCATCATCAATGAGAAGGTCCTAGGGATACAGTAAACCTGATGTGAGGCATCGGAATCTAAAACTGGACTCACAGGAGGGGTTTAAATCATAGAAAGTTAGAGTGTCAGTGCTCTTGTACTTAAGTCGGCATTGTGCCTTTTGTATTAAATTCGGATGCAATTTCTGTGTTTCATCGCCAATAAGAAGGTCCAAGGGATACAGTAAACCTGAAGTGAAGCATCGGAATCTAAAACTGGACTCACAGGAGAGGTTTCAATCATACAGAGTTAGAGTTCCAGACCTCTTGTACTTAAGTCGGCAATGTGCTTTTGTATTAAATTTGGATGCAATTTCTTTGTTTCGTCTTCAAAAATAAGGTCCAAGGGATTCAGTAAACCTGAAGTGAAGCATCGGAATCTAAAACTGGACTCACAGGAGAGGTTCAAATCATAGAAAGTTAGAGTGTCAGTCCTCTTGTACCTAAGTCGGCATTGTGTTTTTTGTATTAAATTTGGATGCAATTTCTGTTTTTCATCGTCAATATGAAGGTCTAAGGGATATAATAAACCTTAAGTGAAGCATCGGAATCTAAAACTGGACTCACAGGAGAGGTTCAAATCATAGAGTGTACGAGTGTCAGTCTTCTTGTGGTTAAGTCGGCATTGTGCCTTTTGTATTAAATTCGGATGCAATATCTGCGTTTCATCGTCAATAAGAACGTCCAAGGGATACAGAAAACCTGAAGTGAAGCGTCGGAATCTAAAACTGGACTCACAGGAGAGGTTCAATTCATAGAAAGTTAGAGTTTCAGTCCACTTGTACTTAAGTCGCATTGTGCCTTTTGTATTAAATTCGGATGCAATTTCTGTGTTTCATCGTCAATAAGACAGTCCAAGGGATACAGTAAACCTAAAGTGAAGCATCGGAATCTAAAACTGTACTCACAGGAGAGGTTCAAGTCATAGAAAGATAGAGTGTCAGTCCTCTTGTACTTAAGTCGGCATTGTGCCTTTTGTATTAAATTCGGATGCAATTTCTGTGTTTCATCGTCAATAAGATGGTCCACGGGATACAGTAAACCTCAAGTGAAGCATCGGAATCGAAAACTGGACTCACAGGAGAGGTTCAAATCTTAGAGAGTTGGAATGTATGTCCTCTTGTACTTAAGTCGGCATTGTGCCTTTTGTATTAAATTTGGATGCAATTTCTTTGCTTCATCTTCAATAAGAAGGTCCAAGGGATACAGTAAACCTGAAGTGAAGCATCCGAATCTAAAACTGGACTCACAGGAGAGGTTCAAACCATAGAAAGTTAGAGTGTCAGTCCTCTTGTACTTAAGTCGGTATTGTGCATTTTGTATCAAATTCGGATGCAATTTCTGTGTTTCATGTTTAATAAGAAGGTCTAAGGGATACAGTAAACCTGAAGTGAAGCATCGGAATCTAAAACTAGACTCACAGGAGAGGTTCAAATCGTAGAGAGTTAGAGTGTCAGTCCTCTTGTACTTAAGTCGGCATTGTGCCTTTTGTATTAAATTCGGATACAATTTCTGTGTTTCATCGACAATAAGAAGGTCCAAGGGATATAGTAAACCTGAAGTGAAGCATCGGAATCTAAAACTGGACTCACAGGAGAGGTTCAAAACATAGAAAATTAGAGTGTGAGTCCTCTTGTACTTAAGTCTGCATTGTGCATTTTGTATTAAATTTGGATGCAATTTCTGTGTTTCATCGTCAATAAGACGGTCCAAGGGATACAGTAATTCTGAAGTGAAGCATCGGAATCCAAAACTGGACTCACAGGAGGGTTTCAAATCATAGAGGGTTAGAGTGTCAGTCCTCTTGTACTTAAGTCGGCATTGTGCCTTTTGTATTAAATTCGGACGCAATTTCAGTGTTTCATCGTCAATAAGTAGGTCCAAGGTATACAGGAAACCTGAAATGAAGCATCGGAATCTAAAGCTGGACTCACAGAAGAGGTTCAAATCCTAGAGAAATAAAGAGTCACTCCACTTGTAAATAGGTCGGCATTGTGCCTTTTGTATTAAATTCGGATGCAATTTCTGTGTTTCATCGTCAATAAGAAAGTCCAAGGGATACAGTAAACCTGAAGTGAAGCATTGGAATCTAAAACTGGACTCACAGGAGAGGTTCAAATCGTAGGGAGTTAGAGTGTAAGTTCTCTCATACTTAAGTCGGCTTTCTGCCTTTTGTATTCAATTTGGATGCAATTTCTGTGTTTCATCGTCAATAAGAAGGTCCAAGGGATACGGTAAACCTGAAGTGAAGTATCGGAATCTAAAACTTGACTCACAGGAGAGGTTGAAATCATCGAAAGTTAGAGTGTCAGTCCTCTTGTACTTAAGTCGGCATTGTGCCTTTTGTATTAAATTCGGATGCAATTTCTGTGTTTCATCATCAATAAGAAGGTCCAAGGGATACAGTAAATCTGAAGTGAAGCATCGGAATCTAAAACTGGACTCACAGGAGAGGTTCAAATCAAAAAGTGTTAGAGTGTCAGTCCTCTTGTACTTATGTCCGTATTGTGCTTTTTGTATTGAATTCGGATCTAATTGCTGAGTTGCATCATCAATGAGAAGGTCCTAGGGAAACAGTAAACCTGATGTCAGGCATCGGAATCTAAAACTGGACTCACAGGAGCGGTTTAAATCATAGAAAGTTAGAGTGTCAGTCCTCTTGTACTTAAGTCGGCATTGTGCCTTTTGTATTAAATTCGGATGCAATTTCTGTGTTTCATCGTCAATAAGAAGGTCCAAGGGATACAGTAAACCTGAAGTGAAGCATCGGATTCTAAAAGTGGGCTCCCAGGAGAGGTTCAAATCATAGAAAGTTAGAGTGTCAGTCCTCTTGTACTAAAAACGGCATTGTGCCTTTTGTATTAAATTCGGATGCAATTTCTGTGTTTCATCGTCTATAAGAAGGTCCAAGGGATACAGTAAACCTGAAGTGAAGCATCGGAATCTAAAAGTGGACTCTCAGGAGCGGTTCAAATCATAGAAAATTAGAGTTTCAGTCCTCTTGTACTTAAGTCAGCATTGTGCCTTTTGTTTTGTATTCGGAAGTAATTTCTGTGTTTCATCATCAATAAGAAGGTCCAAGGGATACAGTAAATCTGAAGTGAAGCATCGGAATCTAAAACTGGACTCACAGGAGAGGTTCAAATCAAAAAGTGTTAGAGTGTCAGTCCTCTTGTACTTATGTCCGTATTGTGCTTTTTGTATTGAATTCGGATCTAATTGCTGAGTTGCATCATCAATGAGAAGGTCCTAGGGAAACAGTAAACCTGATGTCAGGCATCGGAATCTAAAACTGGACTCACAGGAGCGGTTTAAATCATAGAAAGTTAGAGTGTCAGTCCTCTTGTACTTAAGTCGGCATTGTGCCTTTTGTATTAAATTCGGATGCAATTTCTGTGTTTCATCGTCAATAAGAAGGTCCAAGGGATACAGTAAACCTGAAGTGAAGCATCGGAATCTAAAACTGGACTCATAGGAGAGGTTCATATCATAGAGTGTTAGAGTTCCAGACCTCTTGTACTTAAGTCGGCAATGTGCTTTTGGATTAAATTTGGATGCAATTTCTTTGTTTCATCTTCAAAAATAAGGTCCAAGGGATTCAGTAAACCTGAAGTGAAGCATCGGAATCTAAAACTGGACTCACGGGAGAGGTTCAAATCATAGAAAGTTAGAGTGTCAGTCCTCTTGTACTTAAGTCGGCATTGTGCCTTTTGTATTAAATTTGGATGCAATTTCTGTTTTTCATCGTCAATATGAAGGTCTAAGGGATATAGTAAACGTTAAGTGAAGCATCGGAATCTAAAACTGGACTCACAGGTGAGGTTCAAATCATAGAGTGTAAGAGTGTCAGTCTTCTTGTGGTTAAGTCGGCATTGTGCCTTTTGTATTAAATTCGGATGCAATTTCTGTGTTTCATCGTCAATAAGACAGTCCAAGGGATACAGTAAACCTAAAGTGAAGCATCGGAATCTAAAACTGGACTCACAGGAGAGGTTCAAGTCATAGAAAGATAGAATGTCAGTCCTCTTGTACTTAAGTCGGCATTGTGCCTTTTGTATTAAATTCGGATGCAATTTCTGTGTTTCATCGTCAATAAGAAGGTCCACGGGATACAGCAAACCTCAAGTGAAGCATCGGAATCGAAAACTGGACTCACAGGAGAGGTTCAAATCTTAGAGAGTTGGAGTGTCAGTCCTCTTGTACTTAAGTCGGCATTGTGTCTTTTGTATTAAATTTGGATGCAATTTCTTTGTTTCATCTTCAATAAGAAGGTCCAAGGGATACAGTAAACCTGATGAGAAGCATCGGAATCTAAAACTGGACTCACAGGAGAGGTTCAAACCATAGAAAGTTAGAGTGTCAGTCCTCTTGTACTTAAGTCGGCATTTTGCATTTTGTATCGAATTCGGATGCAATTTCTGTGTTTCATGTTTAATAAGAAGGTCTAAGGGATACAGT
Organism: Schistocerca americana; assembly: GCF_021461395.2. Taxonomy (NCBI): domain Eukaryota; kingdom Metazoa; phylum Arthropoda; class Insecta; order Orthoptera; family Acrididae; genus Schistocerca; species Schistocerca americana. Next base: position 545,392,590 of record NC_060124.1, on the reverse strand, counting down.
AAACCTGAAGTGAAGCATCGGAATCTAAAACTGGACTCACAGGAGAGGTTCAAATCATAGAGAGTTAGAGTGTCAGTCCTTTTGTACTTACGTCGGCATTGTGCCTTTTGTATTATATTCGGATGCCATTTCTGTGATTCTTCGTCAATAAGAAGGTCCAAGGGATACAGTAAACCTGAAGTGAAGCATCGGAATCTAAAACTGGACTCACAGGAGAGGTTCAAATCATAGAGGGTTAGAGTGTCAGTCCTCTTGTAATTAGGTCGGCATTGTGCCTTTTGTATTAAATTCGGATGCAATTTCTGTGTTTCATCGTCAATAAGAAGGTCCAAGGGATACAGTAAACCTGAAGTGAAGCATCGGAATCTAAAACTAGACTCACAGGAGAGGTTCAAATCGTAGAGAGATAGAGTGTCAGTCCTCTTGTACTTATGTCGGCATTGTGCCTTTTGTATTAAATTCGGATACAATTTCTGTGTTTCATCGACAATAAGAAGGCCTAAGGGATACAGTAAACCTGACGTGAAGCATCGGAATTTAAAACTGGACACACAGGAGAGGTTCAAATCGTAGAGAGTTACAGCGTCAGTTCTCTCGTACTTAAGTCGGCATTGTGCCTTTTGTATTAAATTCGGATGCAATTTCTGTAATTCATCATCAATAAGAAGGTTCAACGGATCCAGTAAACCTGAAGTGAAGCATCGGAATCAAAAAGTGGACACACAGGAGAGGTTCATATCATAGAAAGTTAGAGTGTCAGTCCTCTTGTACTTAAATCGGCATTGTGCCTTTTCTATTAAATTCGGATGCAATTTCTCTGTTTCATCGTCTATAAGAAGGTCCAAGGGATACAGTAAACCTGAAGTGAAGCATCGGAATCTAAAAACTGGACTCACAGGAGAGGTTCTAATCATAGCGAGTTAGAGTGTCAGTCCTCTTGTACTTAAGTCGGCATTGTGCCTTTTGTATTAAATTCGGACGCAATTTCTGGGTTTCATCGTCAATAAGTAGGTCCAAGGTATACAGGAAACCTGAAGTGAAGCATCGGAATCTAAAGCTGGACTCACAGGAGAGGTTCAAATCATAGAGGAATAGAGAGTCACTCCACTTGTAATTAGGTCGGCATTGTGCCTTTTGTATTAAATTCGGATGCCATTTCTGTGTTTCATCGTCAATAAGAAGGTCCAAGGGATACAGAAAACATGAAGTGAAGCAACGGAATCTAAAACTGGACTCACAGGAGAGGTTCAATTCATAGAGAATTAGAGTGTCAGTCCTCTTGTACTTAAGTCGGTATTGTGCATTTTGTTTTTTTTTTTCGGATGTAATTTCTGTGTTTCATCACCAATAAGAAGGTCTAAGGGATACAGTAAAACTGACGTGAAGCATCGGAATCTATAACTGGACTCACAGGAGAGGCTTAAATCATAAAAAGTTAGAGTGTCAGTCCTCTTGTACTTAAGTCGGCATTGTGCCTTTTGTATTTAATTCTGATGCAATTTCTGTCTTCCATCGTCAATAAGAAGGTCCAAGGGATACAGTAAGACGGAAGTGAAGCGTCGGAATCTAAAACTGGACTCACAGGAGAGGTTCAAATCATAGAGAGTTAGAGAGCCAGTCCTCTTGTACATAAGTCGGCGTTGTGCCTTTTGTATTAAATTTCGATGCAATTTCTGTGTTTCATCTTCAAAAAGACGGTCCAAGGGATACAGTAAACCTGAAGAGAAGCATTGGAATCTAAAACTGGACTCACAGGAGAGGTTCAAATCGTAGAGAGTTAGAGTGTCAGTTCTCTCGTACTTATGTCGGCTTTCTGCCTTTTGTATTAAATTCGGATTCAATTTCTGTGTTTCATCGTCAACAAGAAGGTCCAAGGGTTACAGTAAACCTGACGTGAAGCATCGGAATCTAAAACTGGACTCACAGGAGAGGTTCAAATCATAGAAAGTTAGAGTTTCAGTCCTCTTGTACTTAAGTCGGCATTGTGCCTTTTGTATTAAATTCGGATGCAATTTCTGTGTTTCATCGTCAATAAGAACGTCCAAGGGATACAGTAAACCTGAAGTGAAGCATCGGAATCTAAAACTGGACTCACAGGAGAGGTTTAAATTATAATGTGTTAGAGTGTCAGTCCTCTTGTACTTATGTCCGTATTGTGCCCTTTGTATTGAATTCGGATGTAATTGCTGTGTTGCATCATCAATGAGAAGGTCCAAGGGATACAGTAAACCTGATGTCAGGCATCGGAATCTAAAGCTGGACTCACAGGAGAGGTTTAAATCATAGAAAGTTAGAGTGCCAGTCCTCTTGTACTTAAGTCGGCATTGTGCCTTTTGTATTAAATTCGGATGCAATTTCTGTGTTTCATCGTCAATAAGAAGGTCCAAGGGATACAGTGAACCTGAAGTGAAGCATCGGAATCTAAAACTGGACTCACAGGAGAGGTTCGTATCATAGAGAGTTAGAGTTCCAGACCTCTTGTACTTAAGTCGGCAATGTGCCTTTTGTATTAAATTTGGATGCAATTTCTTTGTTTCATCTTCAAAAATAAGGTCCAAGGGATTCAGTAAACCTGAAGTGAAGCATCGGAATCTAAAACTGGACTCACAAGAGAGGTTCAAATCATAGAAAGTTAGAGTGTCAGTCCTCTTGTACTTAAGTCGGCATTGTGCTTTCGTATTAAATTTGGATTCAATTTCTGTTCTTCATCGTCAATATGAAGGTCTAAGGGATACAGTAAACCTGAAGGGAAGCATCGGAATCTAAAACTGGGCTCACAGGAGAGGTTCAAATCATAGAAAGTTAGAGTTTCAGTCCTCTTGTACTTAAGTCGGCATTGTGCCTTTTGTATTAAATTCGGATGCAATTTCTGTGTTTCATCGTCAATAAGAACGTCCAAGGGATACAGTAAACCTGAAGTGAAGCATCGGAATCTAAAACTCTACTCACAGGAGAGGTTCAAATCGTAGAGAGTTAGAGTGTCAATTCTCTAGTACTGAAGTCGGCATTGTGCCTTTTGTATTAAATTCGGATGCAATTTCTGTGTTTCATCGTCAATAAGAAGGTCCAGGGGATACAGTAAACCTGAAGTGAAGCATCGGATTCTAAAACTGGACTCACAGGAGAGGTTCAAATCATAGAAAGTTAGAGTTTGAGTCCTCTTGTACTTAAGTCGGCATTGTTCCTTTTGTATTAAATTCGGATGCAATTTCTGTGTTTCATCGTCAATAAGAAGGTCCAAGGGATACAGTAAACCTGAAGTGAAGCATCGGAATCTGAAACTGGACCCACAGGAGAGGTTCAAATCAAAGAGAGGTAGAGTGTCAGTCCTCTTGTACTTAAGTCATTAAACTGCCTTTTGTATTGAATTCGGATGTAATTTCAATGATTCATTATTAATAAGAAGGTCCAAGAGATACAGTAAACCTGAAGTAAAGCATCGGAATCTTAAACTGGACTCACAGGAGAGGTTAAAATCATAGAAAGTTAGAGTGTCAGTCCTCTAGTACTTAAGTCGGCATTGTGCCTTTTGTATTAAATTTGGATGCAATTTCTGTGTTTCATCGTCAATAAGAAGGTCCAACGGAAACAGTAAACCTGAAGTGAAGCTTCGGAATCTAAAACCGGACTCACAGGAGAGGTTCAAATCATCGAAAGTTAGAGTGTCAAACCTCTTGCACTTAATTCGGCATTGTGCCTTTTGTATGAAATTTGGATGCAATATCTGTGTTTCATCGTCAATTAGAAGGTCGAAGGGATACAGTAATCCTGAAGTGAAGCATCGGAATCTAAAACTGGACTCACAGGAGAGGTTGAAATCATAGAAAATTAGAGTCTCAGTCCTCTTGTACTTAAGTCGGCATTGTGCCTTTTGTATTAAATTTGGATGCAATTTCTGTGTTTCATCGTCAATAAGAAGGTCCAAGGGATACGGTAAACCTGAAGTGAAGTATCGGAATCTAAAACTGTACTCACAGGAGAGGTTCAAATCATAGAGAGTTAGAGTGTCAGTCCTCTCGTACTTAAGTCGGCACTGTGCCTTTTGTATTAAATTCGGATGCAATGTCTGTGTGTCATCGTCAATAAGAAGGTCCAAGGGATACAGTAAACCTGAAGTGAAGCATCGGAATCTAAAACTTGTCTCATAGTAGAGGTTCAAATCATAGAGAGTCAGAGTGTCAGTCCTCTTGTACGTAAATCGGTATTGTGCCGTTTCTATTGAATTCGGATGTAATTTCTGTGTTTCATCATCAATGAGAAGGTCCAAGGGATACAGTAAACCTGACGTGAAGCATCGGAATCTAAAACTGGACTCACAGGGCAGGTTCAAGTCATAGAAAGATAGAGTGTCGGTCCTCTTGTACTTAAGTCGGCATTGTGCCTTTTGTATTAAATTCGGATGCAATTTCTGTGTTTCATCGTCAATAAGAAGGTCCACGGGATACAGTAAACCTCAAGTGAAGCATCGCAATCGAAAACTGGACTCACAGGAGAGGTTCAAATCTTAGAGAGTTGGAGTGTCAATCCTCTTGTACTTCAGTCGACATTGTGCCTTTTGTATTAAATTCGGATGCAATTTCTGTGTTTCATGTTTAATAAGAAGGTCTAAGGGATACAGTAAAGCTGAAGTGAAGCAACGGAATCTAAAACTGGACTCACAGGAGAGGTTCAAATCATAGAGAGTTAGAGTGTCAGTCCTCTTGTACTTAAGTCGGCATTTTGCATTTTGTATCGAATTCGGATGCAATTTCTGTGTTTCATGTTTAATAAGAAGGTCTAAGGGATACAGTAAACCTGAAGTGAAGCATCGGAATCTAAAACTGGACTCACAGGAGAGGTTCAAATCATAGAGAGTTAGAGTGTCAGTCCTTTTGTACTTACGTCGGCATTGTGCCTTTTGTATTATATTCGGATGCCATTTCTGTGATTCATCGTCAATAAGAAGGTCCAAGGGATACAGTAAACCTGAAGTGAAGCATCGGAATCTAAAACTGGACTCACAGGAGAGGTTCAAATCATAGAGGGTTAGAGTGTCAGGCCTCTTGTAATTAGGTCGGCATTGTGCCTTTTGTATTAAATTCGGATGCAATTTCTGTGTTTCATCGTCAATAAGAAGGTCCAAGGGATACAGTAAACCTGAAGTGAAGCATCGGAATCTAAAACTAGACTCACAGGAGAGGTTCAAATCGTAGAGAGATAGAGTGTCAGTCCTCTTGTACTTAAGTCGGCATTGTGCCTTTTGTATTAAATTCGGATACAATTTCTGTGTTTCATCGACAATAAGAAGGCCTAAGGGATACAGTAAACCTGACGTGAAGCATCGGAATTTAAAACTGGACTCACAGGAGAGGTTCAAATCGTAGAGAGTTACAGCGTCAGTTCTCTCGTACTTAAGTCGGCATTGTGCCTTTTGTATTAAATTCGGATGCAATTTCTGTAATTCATCATCAATAAGAAGGTTCAACGGATCCAGTAAACCTGAAGTGAAGCATCGGAATCAAAAAGTGGACACACAGGAGAGGTTCATATCATAGAAAGTTAGAGTGTCAGTCCTCTTGTACTTAAATCGGCATTGTGCCTTTTCTATTAAATTCGGATGCAATTTCTCTGTTTCATCGTCTATAAGAAGGTCCAAGGGATACAGTAAACCTGAAGTGAAGCATCGGAATCTAAAAACTGGACTCACAGGAGAGGTTCTAATCATAGAGAGTTAGAGTGTCAGTCCTCTTGTACTTAAGTCGGCATTGTGCCTTTTGTATTAAATTCGGACGCAATTTCTGGGTTTCATCGTCAATAAGTAGGTCCAAGGTATACAGGAAACCTGAAGTGAAGCATCGGAATCTAAAGCTGGACTCACAGGAGAGGTTCAAATCATAGAGAAATAGAGAGTCACTCCACTTGTAATTAGGTCGGCATTGTGCCTTTTGTATTAAATTCGGATGCCATTTCTGTGTTTCATCGTCAATAAGAAGGTCCAAGGGATACAGAAAACATGAAGTGAAGCAACGGAATCTAAAACTGGACTCACAGGAGAGGTTCAATTCATAGAGAATTAGAGTGTCAGTCCTCTTGTACTTAAGTCGGTATTGTGCATTTTGTTTTTTTTTCGGATGTAATTTCTGTGTTTCATCACCAATAAGAAGGTCTAAGGGATACAGTAAATCTGACGTGAAGCATCGGAATCTATAACTGGACTCACAGGAGAGGCTTAAATCATAAAAAGTTAGAGTGTCAGTCCTCTTGTATGTAAGTCGGCATTGTGCCTTTTGTATTTAATTCGGATGCAATTTCTGTCTTCCATCGTCAATAAGAAGGTCCAAGGGATACAGTAAGACGGAAGTGAAGCGTCGGAATCTAAAACTGGACTCACAGAAGAGGTTCAAATCATAGAGAGTTAGAGAGCCAGTCCTCTTGTACATAAGTCGGCGTTGTGCCTTTTGTATTAAATTTCGATGCAATTTCTGTGTTTCATCTTCAAAAAGACGGTCCAAGGGATACAGTAAACCTGAAGTGAAGCATCGGAATCTAAAACTGGACTCAAAGGAGAGGTTCAAATCATAGAAAGTTAGAGTGTCAGTCCTCTTGTACTTAAGTCGGCATTGTTCCTTTTGTATTAAATTCGGATGCAATTTCTGTGTTTCATCGTCAATAAGAAGGTCAAAGGGATACAGTAAACCTGAAGAGAAGCATTGGAATCTAAAACTGGACTCACAGGAGAGGTTCAAATCGTAGAGAGTTAGAGTGTCAGTTCTCTCGTACTTATGTCGGCTTTCTGCCTTTTGTATTAAATTCGGATTCAATTTCTGTGTTTCATCGTCAACAAGAAGGTCCAAGGGTTACAGTAAACCTGAAGTGAAGCATCGGAATCTAAAACTGGACTCACAGGAGAGGTTCAAATCATAGAAAGTTAGAGTTTCAGTCCTCTTGTACTTAAGTCGGCATTGTGCCTTTTGTATTAAATTCGGATGCAATTTCTGTGTTTCATCGTCAATAAGAACGTCCAAGGGATACAGTAAACCTGAAGTGAAGCATCGGAATCTAAAACTGGACTCACAGGAGAGGTTTAAATTATAAAGTGTTAGAGTGTCAGTCCTCTTGTACTTATGTCCGTATTGTGCCCTTTGTATTGAATTCGGATGTAATTGCTGTGTTGCATCATCAATGAGAAGGTCCAAGGGATACAGTAAACCTGATGTCAGGCATCGGAATCTAAAGCTGGACTCACAGGAGAGGTTTAAATCATAGAAAGTTAGAGTGCCAGTCCTCTTGTACTTAAGTCGGCATTGTGCCTTTTGTATTAAATTCGGATGCAATTTCTGTGTTTCATCGTCAATAAGAAGGTCCAAGGGATACAGTGAACCTGAAGTGAAGCATCGGAATCTAAAACTGGACTCACAGGAGAGGTTCGTATCATAGAGAGTTAGAGTTCCAGACCTCTTGTACTTAAGTTGGCAATGTGCCTTTTGTATTAAATTTGGATGCAATTTCTTTGTTTCGTCTTCAAAAATAAGGTCCAAGGGATTCAGTAAACCTGAAGTGAAGCATCGGAATCTAAAACTGGACTCACAAGAGAGGTTCAAATCATAGAAAGTCAGAGTGTCAGTCCTCTTGTACTTAAGTCGGCATTGTGCTTTCGTATTAAATTTGGATTCAATTTCTGTTCTTCATCGTCAATATGAAGGTCTAAGGGATACAGTAAACCTGAAGGGAAGCATCGGAATCTAAAACTGGGCTCACAGGAGAGGTTCAAATCATAGAAAGTTAGAGTTTCAGTCCTCTTGTACTTAAGTCGGCATTGTGCCTTTTGTATTAAATTCGGATGCAATTTCTGTGTTTCATCGTCAATAAGAACGTCCAAGGGATACAGTAAACCTGAAGTGAAGCATCGGAATCTAAAACTCTACTCACAGGAGAGGTTCAAATCGTAGAGAGTTAGAGTGTCAATTCTCTAGTACTGAAGTCGGCATTGTGCCTTTTGTATTAAATTCGGATGCAATTTCTGTGTTTCATCGTCAATAAGAAGGTCCAGGGGATACAGTAAACCTGAAGTGAAGCATCGGATTCTAAAACTGGACTCACAGGAGAGGTTCAAATCATAGAAAGTTAGAGTTTGAGTCCTCTTGTACTTAAGTCGGCATTGTTCCTTTTGTATTAAATTCGGATGCAATTTCTGTGTTTCATCGTCAATAAGAAGGTCCAAGGGATACAGTAAACCTGAAGTGAAGCATCGGAATCTGAAACTGGACTCACAGGAGAGGTTCAAATCAAAGAGAGGTAGAGTGTCAGTCCTCTTGTACTTAAGTCATTAAACTGCCTTTTGTATTGAATTCGGATGTAATTTCAATGATTCATTATTAATAAGAAGGTCCAAGAGATACAGTAAACCTGAAGTAAAGCATCGGAATCTAAAACTGGACTCACAGGAGAGGTTAAAATCATAGAAAGTTAGAGTGTCAGTCCTCAAGTACTTAAGTCGGCATTGTGCCTTTTGTATTAAATTTGGATGCAATTTCTGTGTTTCATCGTCAATAAGAAGGTCCAACGGAAACAGTAAACCTGAAGTGAAGCATCGGAATCTAAAACTGGACTCACAGGAGAGGTTCAAATCATCGAAAGTTAGAGTGTCAAACCTCTTGCACTTAATTCGGCATTGTGCCTTTTGTATGAAATTTGGATGCAATATCTGTGTTTCATCGTCAATAAGAAGGTCGAAGGGATACAGTAATCCTGAAGTGAAGCATCGGAATCTAAAACTGGACTCACAGGAGAGGTTGAAATCACAGAAAATTAGAGTCTCAGTCCTCTTGTACTTAAGTCGGCATTGTGCCTTTTGTATTAAATTTGGATGCAATTTCTGTGTTTCATCGTCAATAAGAAGGTCCAAGGGATACGGTAAACCTGAAGTGAAGTATCGGAATCTAAAACTGTACTCACAGGAGAGGTTCAAATCATAGAGAGTTAGAGTGTCAGTCCTCTCGTACTTAAGTCGGCACTGTGCCTTTTGTATTAAATTCGGATGCAATGTCTGTGTGTCATCGTCAATAAGAAGGTCCAAGGGATACAGTAAACCTGAAGTGAAGCATCGGAATCTAAAACTTGTCTCATAGTAGAGGTTCAAATCATAGAGAGTCAGAGTGTCAGTCCTCTTGTACGTAAATCGGTATTGTGCCGTTTCTATTGAATTCGGATGTAATTTCTGTGTTTCATCATCAATGAGAAGGTCCAAGGGATACAGTAAACCTGACGTGAAGCATCGGAATCTAAAACTGGACTCACAGGGCAGGTTCAAGTCATAGAAAGATAGAGTGTCGGTCCTCTTGTACTTAAGTCGGCATTGTGCCTTTTGTATTAAATTCGGATGCAATTTCTGTGTTTCATCGTCAATAAGAAGGTCCACGGGATACAGTAAACCTCAAGTGAAGCATCGCAATCGAAAACTGGACTCACAGGAGAGGTTCAAATCTTAGAGAGTTGGAGTGTCAATCCTCTTGTACTTCAGTCGACATTGTGCCTTTTGTATTAAATTCGGATGCAATTTCTGTGTTTCATGTTTAATAAGAAGGTCTAAGGGATACAGTAAAGCTGAAGTGAAGCATCAGAATCTAAAACTGGACTCACAGGAGAGGTTCAAATCATAGAGAGTTAGAGTGTCAGTCCTCTTGTACTTACGTCGGCATTGTGCCTTTTGTATTATATTTGGATGCAATTTCTGTGTTTCATCGTGAATAAGAAGGTCCAAGGGATACAGTAAACCTGAAGTGAAGCATCGGAATCTAAAACTGGACTCATAGGAGAGGTTCAAATCATAGAAAGTTAGAGTGTCAGTACTCTTGTACTTAAGTCGGCATTGTTCCTTTTGTATTAAATTCGGATGCAATTTCTGTGTTTCATCGTCAATAAGAAGGTCCAAGGGGATTCAGTAAACCAGAACTGAAGCATCGGAATCTAAAACTGGACTCACAGGAGAGGTTCAAATAATAGAGAGTTAGAGTGTCAGTCGTCTTGTACTTATGTCGGCATTGTGCGTTTTGTACTAAATTCGGAGGCAATTTCTGTGTTTCATCGTCAATAAGTAGGTCCAAGGGATACAGGAAACCCGAAGTTAAGCATCGGAATCTAAAACTGGACTCACAGGAGAGGTTCAAATCATAGAGGTTTAGAGTGTCAGTCCTCTTGTAATTAGGTCCGCATTGTGCCTTTTGTATTAAATTCGGATGCAATTTCTGTGTTTCATCGTCAATAAGAAGGTCCAAGGGATACAGTAAACCTTAAGCGAAGCATCGGAATCTAAAACTAGACTCACAGGACAGGTTCAAATCGTAGAGAGTTAGAGTGTCAGTCGTCTTGTACTTAAGTCGGCATTGCGCCTTTTGTATTAAACTCGGATGCAATTTCTGAGTTTCATCGACAATAAGAAGGTGCAAGGGATACAGTAAACCTGACGTGAAGCATCGGAATCTAAAACTGGACTCACAGGAGAGGTTCAAATCGTAGAGCGTTAGAGTGTCAGTTCTCTTGTACTTAAGTCGGCATTGTGCCTTTTGTATTAAATTCGGATGCAATTTCTGTGTTTCTTCGTCAATGAGAAGGTCCAAAGGATACAGTAAACCTGAAGTGAAGCATCGGAATCTAAAACTGGACTCACAAGAGAGGTTCAAATCATAGAAAGTTAGAGTGTCAGTCCTCTTGTACTTAAGTCGGCATTGTGCTTTCGTATTAAATTTGGATTCAATTTCTGTTCTTCATCGTCAATATGAAGGTCTAAGGGATACAGTAAACCTGAAGTGAAGCATCGGAATCTAAAACTGGACTCACAGGAGAGGTTCAAATCATAGAAAGTTAGAGTTTCAGTCCTCTTGTACTTAAGTCGGCATTGTGCCTTTTGTATTAAATTCGGATGCAATTTTTGTGTTTCATCGTCAATAAGAGCGTCCAAGGGATACAGTAAACCTGAAGTGAAGCATCGGAATCTAAAACTCTACTCACAGGAGAGGTTCAAATCGTAGAGAGTTAGAGTGTCAATTCTCTAGTACTGAGGTCGGCATTGTGCCTTTTGTATTAAATTCGGATGCAATTTCTGTGTTTCATCGTCAATAAGAAGGTCCAAGGGATACAGTAAACCTGAAGTGAAGCATCGGATTCTAAAACTGGACTCACAGGAGAGGTTCAAATCATAGAAAGTTAGAGTTTGAGTCCTCTTGTACTTAAGTCGGCATTGTTCCTTTTGTATTAAATTCGGATGCAATTTCTGTGTTTCATCTTCAATAAGAAGGTCCAAGGGATACAGTAAACCTGAAGTGAAGCATCGGAATCTAAACCTGGACTCACAGGAGAGGTTCAAATCGTAGAGAGTTAGAGTGTCAGTTCTCTCGTACTGAAGTCGGCATTGTGCCTTTTGTAGTAAATTCGGATGCAATTTCTGTGTTTCATCGTCAATAAGAAGGTCCAAGTAATACAGTAAACCTGAAGTGAAGCATCAGAATCTAAAACTAGACTCACAGGAGAGGTTCAAATCATAGAAAGTTAGAGTTTCAGTCCTCTTGTACTTAAGTCGGCATTGTGCCTTTTGCATTTAATTTGGATGCAATTTCTGTGTTTCATCGTCAATAAGAAGGTCCAAGGGATACAGTAAACCTGAAGTGAAGCATCGGAATCTGAAACTGGACTCATAGGAGAGATTCAAATCAAAGAGAGGTAGAGTGTCAGTCCTCTTGTACTTAAGTCATTAAACTGCCTTTTGTATTGAATTCGGATGTAATTTCAATGTTTCATCATCAATAAGAAGGTCCAAGAGATACAGTAAACCTGAAGTAAAGCATCGGAATCTAAAACTGGACTCACAGGAGAGGTTAAAATCATAGAAAGTTAGAGTGTCAGTCCTCTTCTACTTCAGTCTGCAATGTGCCTTTTGTATTAAATTCGGATGCAATTTCTGTGTTTCATCGTCAATAAGAAGGTCCAAGGGATACAGTAAACCTGAAGTGAAGCATCGGAATCTAAAACTGGACTCACAGGAGAGGTTCAAATCATAGAGAGTTAGAGTGCCAGAATTCTTGTACTTAGGTCGGCATTGTGCCTTTTGTATTAAATTTGGATGCAATTTCTGTGTTTCATCTTCAAGAAGAAGGTCCAAGGGATACATTAAACCTGAAGTGAAGCATCGGAATCTAAAACTGTACTCAGAGGAGAGGTTCAAATCATAGAAAGTTAGAGTGTCAGTCCTCTAGTACTTAAGTCGGCATTGTGCCTTTTGTATTAAATTTGGATGCAATTTCTGTGTTTCATCGTCAATAAGACGGTCCAACGGATACAGTAAACCTGAAGTGAAGCATCGGAATCTAAAACTGGACTCACAGGAGAGGTTCAATTCATCGAAAGTTAGAGTGTCAGTCCTCTTGCACTTAATTCGGCATTGTGGCTTTTGTATTAAATTTGGATGCAATATCTGTGTTTCATCGTCAATAAGAAGGTCGAAGGGATACAGTAATCCTGAAGTGAAGCATCGGAATCTAAAACTGGACTCACAGGAGAGGTTGAAATCATAGAAAATTAGAGTCTCAGTCTTCTTGTACTTATGTCGGCATTGTGCCTTTTGTATTAAATTTGGATGCAATTTCTGTGTTTCATCGTCAATAAGAAGGTCCAAGGGATACGATAACCTGAAGTGAAGTATCGGAATCTAAAACTGTACTCACAGGAGAGGTTCAAATCATAGAGAGTTAGAGTGTCAGTCCTCTCGTACTTAAGTCGGCACTGTGCCTTTTGTATTAAATTCGGATGCAATGTCTGTGTTTCATCGTCAATAAGAAGGTCCAAGGGATACAGTAAACCTGAAGTGAAGCATCGGAATCTAAAACTTGTCTCATAGTAGAGGTTCAAATCATAGAGAGTCAGAGTGTCAGTCCTCTTGTACGTAAGTCGTTATTGTGCCGTTTCTATTGAATTCGGATGTAATTTCTGTGTTTCATCATCAACGAGAAGGTCCAAGGGATACAGTAAACCTGACGTGAAGCATCGGAATCTAAAACTGGACTCACAGGGCCGGTTCAAGTCATAGAAAGATAGAGTGTCGGTCCTCTTGTACTTAAGTCGGCATTGTGCCTTTTGTATTAAATTCGGATGCAATTTCTGTGTTTCATCGTCAATAAGAAGGTCCACGGGATACAGTAAACCTCAAGTGAAGCATCGCAATCGAAAACTGGACTCACAGCAGAGGTTCAAATCTTAGAGAGTTGGAGTGTCAATCCTCTTGTACTTAAGTCGGCATTGTGCCTTTTGTATTAAATTCGGATGCAATTTCTGTGTTTCATGTTTAATAAGAAGGTCTAAGGGATACAGTAAACCTGAAGTGAAGCATCGGAATCTAAAACTGGACTCACAGGAGAGGTTCAAATCATAGAGAGTTAGAGTGTCAGTCCTCTTGTACTTACGTCGGCATTGTGCCTTTTGTATTATATTTGGATGCAATTTCTGTGTTTCATCGTGAATAAGAAGGTCCAAGGGATACAGTAAACCTGAAGTGAAGCATCGGAATCTAAAACTGGACTCATAGGAGAGGTTCAAATCATAGAAAGTTAGAGTGTCAGTACTCTTGTACTTAAGTCGGCATTGTTCCTTTTGTATTAAATTCGGATGCAATTTCTGTGTTTCATCGTCAATAAGAAGGTCCAAGGGATTCAGTAAACCTGAACAGAAGCATCGGAATCTAAAACTGGACTCACAGGAGAGGTTCAAATAATAGAGAGTTAGAGTGTCAGTCGTCTTGTACTTATGTCGGCATTGTGCGTTTTGTACTAAATTCGGAGGCAATTTCTGTGTTTCATCGTCAATAAGTAGGTCCAAGGGATACATGAATCCTGAAGTTAAGCATCGGAATCTAAAACTGGACACACAGGAGAGGTTCAAATCATAGAGGGTTAGAGTGTCAGTCCTCTTGTAATTAGGTCGGCATTGTGCCTTTTGTATTAAATTCGGATGCAATTTCTGTGTTTCATCGTCAATAAGAAGGTCCAAGGGATACAGTAAACCTTAAGTGAAGCATCGGAATCTAAAACTAGACTCACAGGACAGGTTCAAATCGTAGAGAGTTAGAGTGTCAGTCGCCTTGTACTTAAGTCGGCATTGCGCCTTTTGTATTAAACTAGGATGCAATTTCTGTGTTTCATCGACAATAAGAAGGTGCAAGGGATACAGTAAACCTGACGTGAAGCATCGGAATCTAAAACTGGACTCACAGGAGAGGTTCAAATCGTAGAGCGTTAGAGTGTCAGTTCTCTTGTACTTAAGTCGGCATTGTTCCTTTTGTATTAAATTCGGATGCAATTTCTGTGTTTCTTCGTCAATGAGAAGGTCCAAGGGATACAGTAAACCTGAAGTGAAGCATCGGAATCTAAAACTGGACTCACAGGAGAGGTTCAAACCATCGAAAGTTAGAGTGTCAGTCCTCTTGTACTTAAGTCGGCATTGTGCCTTTTGTATTAAATTCGGATGCAATTTCTGTGTTTCATCGTCAATAAGAAGGTCCAATGGATACAGTAAACCTGAAGTGAAGCATCGGAATCTAAATGTGGACTCACAGTAGAGGTTCATATCATAGAAAGTTAGAGTGTCAGTCCTCTTGTACTTAAGTCGGCATTGTGCCTTTTCTATTAAATTCGGATGCAATTTCTGTGTTTCATCGTCTATAAGAAGGTCCAAGGGATACAGTAAACCTGAAGTGAAGCAACGGAATCTGAAACTGGACTCACAGGAGAGTTTCAAAACATAGATAGCTGGAGTTTCAGTCCTCTTGTACTTAAGTCGGCATTGTGCATTTTGTATTAAATTGGGATGCAATTTCTGAGTTTCGTCGTCAATAAGAAGGTCCAAGGGATACAGTAAACCTGAAGTGAAGCATCGGAATCTAAAACTGGGCTCACAGGAGAGGTTCAAATCATTGAGAGTCAGAGTGTCAGTCCTCTTGTACTTAAGTCGGTATTGTGAATTTTGTATTGAATTCGGTTTAGTTTCTGTGTTTCAACATCAAAAAGAAGGTTCAAGAGATACAGTAAACCAGAAGTGAAGCATCGGAATCTAAAACTGGACTCACAGGAGAGGTTCAAATCATAGAGAGTTAGAGTGCCAGTCCTCTTGTACTTAAGTCGGCATTGTGACTTTTGTATTAAATTCGGATGCAATTTCTGTGTTTCATCGTCAATAAGAAGGTCCAACGGATACAGTAAACCTGAAGTGAAGCTTCGGATTCTATAACTTGACTCAGAGGAGAGGTTCAAATCATCGAAAGTTAGAGTGTCAGTCCACTTGTACTTAAGTCGGCATTGTGCCTTTTGTATTAAATTCGGATGCAATTTCTGTGTTTCATCGTCAATTAGAAGGTCCAAGGGAGACGGTAAACCTGAAGTGAACATCGGAATCTAAAACTGGATCCCAGGAGAGGTTCAAATCATAGAAAGTTAGAGTGTCAGTCGTCTTGTACATAAGTCGGCATTGCGCCTTTTGTATTAAACTCGGATGCAATTTCTGTGTTTCATCGACAATAAGAAGGTGCAAGGGATACAGTAAACCTGATGTGAAGCATCAGAATCTAAAACTGGACTCACAGGAGAGGTTCAAATCATTGAGAGTTAGAGTGTCAGTCTTCTTTTACTTAAGGCGGCATTGTGCACTTTGTATTAAATTCAGTTTCAATTTATGTGTTTCATTGTCAATAAGAAGGTCCAAGGGATACAGTAAACCTGAAGTGAAGCATCGGAATCTAAAACTGGACTCACAGGAGAGGTTCAAATCATAGAGAGAAAGAGTGTCAGTCCTCTT
Source organism: Schistocerca americana (assembly GCF_021461395.2). Taxonomy (NCBI): domain Eukaryota; kingdom Metazoa; phylum Arthropoda; class Insecta; order Orthoptera; family Acrididae; genus Schistocerca; species Schistocerca americana. The sequence goes on along the minus strand of NC_060124.1, from coordinate 545,376,777 downwards.
TTACCTAAGTCGTCATTGTGCCTTTTGTATTAAATTCGGATGCAATTTCTGTGTTTCGTCGTCAATAAGAAGGTCCAAGGGATAAAGTAAACCTGAAGTGAAGCATCGGAATCAAAAACTGGACTCACAGGAGAGGTTCAAATCATCGAAAGTTAGAGTGTCAGTCCTCTTGTACTTAAGTCGGCATTGTGCCTTTTGTACTAAATTTGGATGCAATTTCTGTGTTTCATCGTCAATAAGAAGGTCCAAGGGATACAGTAAACCTGAAGAGAAGCATCGGAATCTAATTGTGGACTCACAGGAGAGGATCATATTATAGAAAGTTAGAGTGTCAGTCCTCTTGTACTTAAGTCGGCATTGTGCCTTTTGTATTAAAGTCGGATGCAATTTCTGTGTTTCATCGTCTATAAGAAGGTCCAAGGGATACAGTAAACCTGAAGTGAAGCATCGGAATCTGAAACTGGACTCACAGGAGAGGTTCAAAACATAGAAAGTTGGAGTTTCAGTCCTCTTGTACTTAAGTCGGCATTGTGCATTTTGTATTAAATTTGGATGCAATTTCTGTGTTTCATCGTCAATAAGAAGGTCCAAGGGATACAGTAAACCTGAAGTGAAGCATCGGAATCTAAAACTGGACTCACACGAGAGGTTCAAATCATAGAGAGTTAGAGTGTCAGTCCTCTTGTACTTAAGTCGGTATTGTGCCTTTTGTATTGAATTCGGATGTAATTTCTGTGTTTCAACATCAAAAAGAAGGTCCAAGAGATACAGTAAACCAGAAGTGAAGCATCGGAATCTAAAACTGGACTCACAGGAGAGGTTAAAATCATAGAGAGTTAGAGTGTCAGTCCTCTTGTGCTTAAGTCGGCATTGTGCCTTTTGTATTAAATTCGGACGCAATTTCTGTGTTTCATCGTCAATAAGTAGGTCCAAGGGATACAGGAAACGTGAAGTGAAGCGTCGGAATCTAAAACTGGATCCCAGGAGAGGTTCAAATCATAGAAAGTTAGAGTGTCAGTCGTCTTGTACATAAGTCGGCATTGCGCCTTTTGTATTAAACTCGGATGCAATTTCTGTGATTCATCATCAATAAGAAGGTTCAACGGATCCAGTAAACCTGAAGTGAAGCATCGGAATCTAAAACTGGACTCACAGGAGAGGTTCAAATCATCGAAAGTTAGAGTGTCAGTCCTCTTGTACTTAAGTCGGCATTGTGCCTTTTGTATTAAATTCGGATGCAATTTCTGTGTTTCATCGTCAATAAGAAGGTCCAATGGATACAGTAAACCTGAAGTGAAGCATCGGAATCTAAATGTGGACTCACAGGAGAGGTTCATATCATAGAAAGTTAGAGTGTCAGTCCTCTTGTACTTAAGTCGGCATTGTGCCTTTTGTATTAAATTCGGATGCAATTTCTGTGTTTCTTCGTCAATGAGAAGGTCCAAGGGATACAGTAAACCTGAAGTGAAGCATCGGAATCTAAAACTGGACTCACAGGAGGGGTTCAAATCGTAGAGAGTTAGAGTGTCAGTTCTCTTGTACTTAAGTCGGCATTGTGCCTTTGGATTAAATTCGGATGCAATTTCTGTGATTCATCATCAATAAGAAGGTTCAACGGATCGAGTAAACCTGAAGTGAAGCATCGGAATCTAAAACTGGACTCACAGGAGAGGTTCAAATCATCGAAAGTTAGAGTGTCAGTCCTCTTGTACTTAAGTCGGCATTGTGCCTTTTGTATTAAATTTGGATGCAATTTCTGTGTTTCATCGTCAATAAGAAGGTCCAATGGATACAGTAAACCTGAAGTGAAGCATCGGAATCTAAATGTGGACTCACAGGAGAGGTTCTTATCATAGAAAGTTAGAGTGTCAGTCCTCTTGTACTTAAGTCGGCATTGTGCTTTTTGTATTAAATTCGGATGCAATTTCTGTGTTTCATCGTCTATAAGAAGGTCCAAGGGATACAGTAAACCTGAAGTGAAGCAACGGAATCTGAAACTGGACTCACAGGAGAGGTTCAAAACATAGATAGTTGGAGTTTCAGTCCTCTTGTACTTAAGTCGGCATTGTGCATTTTGTATTAAATTGGGATGCAATTTCTGAGTTTCATCGTCAATAAGAAGGTCCAAGGGATACAGTAAACCTGAAGTGAAGCATCGGAATCTAAAACTGGGCTCACAGGAGAGGTTCAAATCATTGAGAGTTAGAGTGTCAGTCCTCTTGTACTTAAGTCGGTATTGTGCCTTTTGTATTGAATTCGGTTTAATTTCTGTGTTTCCACATCAAAAAGAAGGTCCAAGAGATACAGTAAACCAGAAGTGAAGCATCGGAATCTAAAACTGGACTCACAGGAGAGGTTCAAATCATAGAGAGTTAGAGTGCCAGTCCTCTTGTACTTATGTCGGCATTGTGACATTTGTATTAAATTCGGATGCAATTTCTGTGTTTCGTCGTCAATAAGAAGGTCTAACGGATACAGTAAACCTGAAGTGAAGCATCGGATTCTATAACTTGACTCAGAGGAGAGGTTCATATCATCGAAAGTTAGAGTGTCAGTCCACTTGTACTTAAGTCGGCATTGTGCCTTTTGTATTAAATTCGGATGCAATTTCTGTGTTTCATCGTCAATTAGAAGGTCCAAGGGAGACGGTAAACCTGAAGTGAACATCGGAATCTAAAACTGGATCCCAGGAGCGGTTCAAATCATAGAAAGTTAGAGTGTCAGTCGTCTTGTACATAAGTCGGCATTGCGCCTTTTGTATTAAACTCGGATGCAATTTCTGTGTTTCATCGACAATAAGAAGGTGCAAGGGATACAGTAAACTTGATGTGAAGCATCAGAATCTAAAACTGGACTCACAGGAGAGGTTCAAATCATAGAGAGTTAGAGTGTCAGTCTTCTTTTACTTAAGTCGGCATTGTGCACTTTGTATTATATTCAGATTCAATTTATGTGTTTCATTGTCAATAAGAAGGTCCAAGGGATACAGTAAACCCGAAGTGAAGTATCGGAATCTAAAACTGGACTCACAGGAGAGGTTCAAATCATAGAGAGATAGAGTGTCAGTCCTCTTTTACTTAAGTCGTCATTGTGCCTTTTGTATTAAATTCGGATGCAATTTCTGTGTTTCATCGTCAATAAGAAGGTCCAAGGGATACAGTAAACCTGAAGTGAAGCATCGGAATCTAAATCTGGACTCACAGGAGAGGTTCAAATCATCGAAAGTTAGAGTGTCAGTCCTCTTGTACTTAAGTCGGCATTGTGCCTTTTGTATTAAATTTGGATGCAATTTCTGTGTTTCATCGTCAATAAGAAGGTCCAAGGGATACAGTAAACCTGAAGAGAAGCATCGGAATCTAATTGTGGACTCACAGGAGAGGTTCATATTATAGAAAGTTAGAGTGTCAGTCCTCTTGTACTTAAGTCGGCATTGTGCCTTTTGTATTAAAGTCGGATGCAATTTCTGTGTTTCATCGTCTATAAGAAGGTCCAAGGGATACAGTAAACCTGAAGTGAAGCATCGGAATCTGAAACTGGACTCACAGGAGAGGTTCAAAACATAGAAAGTTGGAGTTTCAGTCCTCTTGTACTTAAGTCGGCATTGTGCATTTTGTATTAAATTTGGATGCAATTTCTGTGTTTCATCGTCAACAAGAAGGTCCAAGGGATACAGTAAACCTAAAGTGAAGCATCGGAATCTAAAACTGGACTCACAGGAGAGGTTCAAATCATAGAGAGTTAGAGTGTCAGTCCTCTTGTACTTAAGTCGGTATTGTGCCTTTTGTATTGAATTCGGATGTAATTTCTGTGTTTCAACATCAAAAAGAAGGTCCAAGAGATACAGTAAACCAGAAGTGAAGCATCGGAATCTAAAACTGGACTCACAGGAGAGGTTAAAATCATAGAGAGTTAGAGTGTCAGTCCTCTTGTGCTTAAGTCGGCATTGTGCCTTTTGTATTAAATTCGGACGCAATTTCTGTGTTTCATCGTCAATAAGTAGGTCCAAGGGATACAGGAAACCTGAAGTGAAGCGTCGGAATCTAAAGCTGGAATCACAGGAGAGGTTCAAATCATAGAGAGTTAGAGAGTCACTCCACTTGTAATCAGGTCGGCATTGTGACTTTTGTATTAAATTCGGATGCAATTTCTGTGTTTCATAGTCAATAAGAAGGTCCAAGAGATACAGTAAACCTGAAGTGAAGCATCGGAATCTAAAACTGGACTCACAGGAGAGGTTCAAATCATAGAAAGTTAGAGTGTCAGTCCTCTTGTACTTAAGTCGGCATTGTGCCTTTTGTATTAAATTTGGATGCAATTTCTGTGTTTCATCGTCAATATGAAGGTCTAAGGGATACAGTAAACCTGAAGTGAAGTATCGGAATCTAAAACTGGACTCACAGGAGAGGTTCAAATCATAGAGAGTTAGAGTGTCAGTCCTCTTGTACTTAAGTCTTCATTGTTCCTTTTGTATTAAATTTGGATGCAACTTCTGTGTTTCATCGTCAATAAGAAGGTCCAAGGGATAGAGTAAACCTGAAGTGAAGCATCAGATCTAAAACTGGACTCACAGGAGAGGTTCAATCCATAGAGAGTTAGAGTGTCAGTCCTCATGTACTTAAGTCGGCATTGTGACTTTTGTATTAAATTCGGATGCAATTTCTGTGTTTCATCGTCAATACGAAGGTCCAACGGATACAGTAAACCTGAAGAGAAGCATCGGATTCTGAAACTGGACTCAGAGGAGAGGTTCAAATCATCGAAAGTTAGAGAGTCAGTCCACTTGTACTTAAGTCGGCATTGTGCCTTTTGTATTAAATTCGGATGCAATTTCTGTGTTTCATCGTCAATAAGAATGTCCTAGGGATACAGTAAACCTGATGTGACGCATCGGAATCTAAAACTGGACTCACAGGAGAGGTTTAAATCATTGAAATTTGGAGTTTGAGTCCTCTTGTACTCAAGTCGGCAATGTGCCTTTTGTATTAAATTCGGATGCAATTTCTGTGTTTCATCGTCAATAAGAAGGTCCTAGGGATACAGTTAACCTGATGTGAAGCATCGGAATCTAAAACTGGACTCACAGGAGAGGTTTCAATAATTGAAAGTTGGAGTTTGAGTCCTCTTGTACTCAAGTCGGCAATGTGCCTTTTGTAGTAAATTCGGGTGCAATTTCTGTGTTTCATCGTCAATAAGATGGTCCAAGGGATACAGTAAACCTGAAGTGAAGCATCGGAATCTAAAATTGATCTCACAGGGGAGGTTCAAATCATAAAGAGCTAGAGTGTCAGTCCTCTTGTACTTATGTCGGTATTGTGACTTTTGTATTGAATTCGGATGTAATTTCTGTGTTGCATCATCAATGAGAAGGTCCAAGGGATACAGTAAACCTGATGTGAAGCGTCGGAATCTAAAACTGGACTCACAGGAGAGGTTCAAATCATAGAAAGTTAGAGTTTGAGTCCTCTTGTTCTTAAGTCGGCATTGTTCCTTTTGTATTACATTCGGATGCAATTTCTGTGTTTCATCGTCAATAAGAAGGTCCAAGGGATACAGTAAACCTGAAGTGAAGCATCGGAATCTAAAACTGGACTCACAGGAGAGGTTCAAATCGTAGAGAGTTAGAGTGTCAGTTCTCTCGTACTGAAGTCGGCATTGTGCCTTTTGTATTAAATTCGGATGCAATTTCTGTGTTTCATCATCAATAAGAAGGTCCAAGAGATACAGAAAACCTGAAGTGAACCATCGGAATCTAAAACTGGACTCACACGAGAGGTTAAAATCATAGAAAGTTAGAATGTCAGTCCTCTTGTACTTCAGTCGGTTATGTGCTTTTTGTATTAAATTCGGGTGCAATATCTGTGTTTCATCGTCAATAAGAAGGTCCAAGGGATTTAGTAAACCTGAAGTGAAGCATCGGAATCTAAAACTGGACTCACAGGAGAGGTTCATATCATAGAGAGATAGAGTTCCAGACCTCTTGTACTTAAGTCGGCATTGTGCCTTTTGTATTAAATTTGGATGCAATTTCTAGGTTTCATCTTCAAAAAGAAGTTCCAAGGGATTCAGTAATCCTGAAGTGAAGCATCGGAATCTAGAACTGGACTCACAGGAGAGGTTCAAATCATAGAAAGTTAGAGTGTCAGTCCTCTTGTACTTAAGTCGGCATTGTGCCTTTTGTATTAAATTTGGATGCAATTTCTGTGTTTCATCGTCAATATGAAGGTCTAAGCGATACAGTAAACCTGAAGTGAAGTATCGGAATCTAAAAGTGGACTCACAGGAGAGGTTCAAATCATAGACAGTTAGAGTGTCAGTCTCCTTGTATTTAAGTCGGCATTGTGCCTTTTGTATTAAATTCGGATGCAATATCTGTGTTTCATCGTCAATAAGAAGGTCCAAGGGATACAGTAAACCTGAAGTGGAGCGTCGGAAACTAAAACTGGACTCACAGGAGAGGTTCAAATCATAGAGAGTTAGAGTGTCAGTCCTCTTGTACTTAAGTCTTCATTGTTCCTTTTGTATTAAATTTGGATGCAACTTCTGTGTTTCATCGTCAATAAGAAGGTCCAAGGGATACAGTAAACCTGAAGTGAAGCATCGGATTCTAAAACTGGACTCAGAGGAGAGGTTCAAATCATCGAAAGTTAGGGTGTCAGTCCACTTGTACTTTAGTCGGCATTGTGCCTTTTGTATTAAATTCGGATGCAATTTCTGTGTTTCATCGTCAATTAGAAGGTCCAAGGGAGACGGTAAACCTGAAGTGAACATCGGAATCTAAAACTGGATCACAGGAGAGGTTCAAATCATAGAAAGTTAGAGTGTCAGTCGTCTTGTACTCAAGTCGGCATTGTGCCTTTTGCATTAAATTCGGATGCAATTTCTGTGTTTCATCGTCAATAAGAAGGTCCAAGGGATACAGTAAACCTGAAGTGAAGCATTGGAATCTAAAACTGGACTCACAGGAGAGGTTCAAATCATAGAAAGTTAGAGTTTGAGTCCTCTTGTACTTAAGTCGGCATTGTTCCTTTTGTATTAAATTCGGATGCAATTTCTGTGATTCATCGTCAATAAGAAGGTCCAAGGAATACAGTAAACCTGATGTGAAGCATCGGAATCTAAAACTGGTTTCACAGGAGAGGTTTAAATCATAGAAAGTTAGAGTTTGAGTCCTATTGTACTCAAGTCGGCAATGTGCCTTTTGTATTAAATTCGGATGCAATTTCTGTGTTTCATCGTCAATAAGATGGTCCAAGGGATACAGTAAACCTGAAGTGAAGCATCGGATCTAAAACTGGACTCACAGGAGAGGTTCAAATCATCGAAAGTTAGAGTGTCAGTCCACTTGTACTTATGTGGGCATTGTGCCTTTTGTATTAAATTCGGTTGCAATTTCTGTGTTTCATCGTCAATAAGAAGTACCAAGGGAGACAGTAAACCTGAAGTGAAGCATCGGAATCTAAAACTGGATTACAGGAGAGGTTCAGATCATAGAAAGTTAGAGTGTCAGTCCTCTTGTACTTAAGTCGGCATTGTGCCATTTGTATTAAACTCGGATGCAATTTCTGTGTTTCATCGTCAATAAGAAGGTCCAAGGGATACAGTAAACCTGAAGTGAAGCATCGGATCTAAAACTGGACTCACAGGAGAGGTTCAAATCATAGAAAGTTTGAGTGTCAGTCCTCTTGTACTTAAGTCGGCATTGTGCCTTTTGTCTTAAATTCGGATGCAATTTCTGTGTTTCATCGTCAATTAGAAGGTCCAACGGATACAGTAAACCTGAAGTGAAGCATCGGAATTTAAAACTGGACTCACAGGAGAGGTTCAAATCATCGAAAGTTAGAGTGTCAGTCCACTTGTACTTAAGTCGGCATTGTGCCTTTTGTATTAAATTCGGATGCAATTTCTGTGTTTCATCGTCAATAAGAAGGTCCAAGGGAGACAGTAAACCTGAAGTGAAGCATCGGAATCTAAAACTGGATCACAGGAGAGGTTCAAATCATACAAAGTTAGAGTGTCAAACCTCTTGTACTTAAGTCGGCATTGTGCCTTTTGTATTGAATTCAGAAGCAATTTCTGTGATTCATCGTCGATAAGAAGGTCCAACGGATACAGTAAACCTGAAGTGAAGCATCGGAATCTAAAACTGGACTCACAGGAGAAGTTCAAATCATAGAGAGTTAGAATGTCCGTCTTCTTGTAGTTGAGTCGGCATTGTGCTTTTTGTATTAAAGTCGGATGCAATATTTGTGTTTCATCGTCAATAAGAAGGTCCAAGGGATACAGTAAACCTGAAGTGAAGCATGGGATCTAAAACTGGACTCACAGGAGAGGTTCAAATCATCGAAAGTAAGAGAGTCAGTCCACTTGTACTTAAGTGGGCATTGTGCCTTTTGTATTAAATTCGGTTGCAATTTCTGTGTTTCATCGTCAATAAGAAGTACCAAGGGAGACAGTAAACCTGAAGTGAAGCATCGGAATCTAAAACTGGATTACAGGAGAGGTTCAGATCATAGAAAGTTAGAGTGACAGTCCTCTTGTACTTAAGTCGGCATTGTGCCATTTGTATTAAACTCGGATGCAATTTCTGTGTTTCATCGTCAATAAGATGGTTCAAGGGATACAGTAAACCTGAAGTGAACCATCGGAATCTAAAACTGGACTCACAGGAGAGGTTCAAATCATAGAAAGTTAGAGTTTAAGTCCTCTTGTACTTAAGTCGGCATTGTGCCTTTTGTATTAAATTTGGATGCAATTTCTGTGTTTGATCGTCAATAAGAAGGTCCAAGGGAAACAGTAAACCTGAAGTGAAGCATCGGAATCTAAAACTGGACTCACAGGAGAGGTTCAAATCGTAGAGACTTAGAGTGTCAGTCCTCTTGTACTTAAGTCGGTATTGTGCCTTTTGTATTTAATTCAGATGTAATTTCTGTGTTTCATCATCAATAAGAAGGTCCAAGAGATACAGTAAACCTGAAGTGAAGCATCGGAAGCTAAAACTGGACTCACAGGAGAGGTTCAAATCATAGAGAGTTAGAGTGCCAGACCTCTTGTACTTAAGTCGGCATTGTGCCTTTTGTATTAAATTCGGATGCAATTTCTGTGTTTCATCGTCAATAAGAAGGTCCAAGGGATACAGTAAACCTGAAGTGAAGCATCGGATTCTAAAACTGGACTCACAGGAGAGGTTCAAATCATAGAAAGTTAAAGTTTGAGTCCTCTTGTACTTAAGTCGGCATTGTTCCTTTTGTATTAAATACGGATGCAATTTCTGTGTTTCATCGTCAATAAGAAGGTCCAAGGGATACAGTAAAACTGAAGTGAAGCATCGGAATCTGAAACTAGACTCATAGGAGAGGTTCAAATCAAAGAGAGGTAGAGTGTCAGTCCTCTTGTACTTAAGTCATTAAACTGCCTTTTGTATTGAATTCGGATGTAATTTCAATGTTTCATCATCAATAAGAAGGTCCAAGAGATACAGTAAACCTGAAGTAAAGCATCGGATTCTAAAACTGGACTCACAGGTGAGGTTCAAATCATAGAAAGTTAGAGTGTCAGTCCTCTTGTACTTAAGTCGGCATTGTGCCTTTTGTATTAAATTTGGATGCAATTTCTGTGTTTCATCGTCAATATGAAGGTCTAAGGGATACAGTAAACCTGAAGTGAAGTATCGGAATCTAAAACTGGACTCACAGGAGAGGTTCAAATCATAGAGAGTTAGAGTGTCAGTCCTCTTGTACTTAAGTCTTCATTGTTCCTTTTGTATTAAATTTGGATGCAACTTCTGTGTTTCATCGTCAATAAGAAGGTCCAAGGGATAGAGTAAACCTGAAGTGAAGCATCAGATCTAAAACTGGACTCACAGGAGAGGTTCAATCCATAGAGAGTTAGAGTGTCAGTCCTCATGTACTTAAGTCGGCATTGTGACTTTTGTATTAAATTCGGATGCAATTTCTGTGTTTCATCGTCAATACGAAGGTCCAACGGATACAGTAAACCTGAAGAGAAGCATCGGATTCTGAAACTGGACTCAGAGGAGAGGTTCAAATCATCGAAAGTTAGAGAGTCAGTCCACTTGTACTTAAGTCGGCATTGTGCCTTTTGTATTAAATTCGGATGCAATTTCTGTGTTTCATCGTCAATAAGAAGGTCCTAGGGATACAGTAAACCTGATGTGACGCATCGGAATCTAAAACTGGACTCACAGGAGAGGTTTAAATCATTGAAATTTGGAGTTTGAGTCCTCTTGTACTCAAGTCGGCAATGTGCCTTTTGTATTAAATTCGGATGCAATTTCTGTGTTTCATCGTCAATAAGAAGGTCCTAGGGATACAGTTAACCTGATGTGAAGCATCGGAATCTAAAACTGGACTCACAGGAGAGGTTTCAATAATTGAAAGTTGGAGTTTGAGTCCTCTTGTACTCAAGTCGGCAATGTGCCTTTTGTAGTAAATTCGGGTGCAATTTCTGTGTTTCATCGTCAATAAGATGGTCCAAGGGATACAGTAAACCTGAAGTGAAGCATCGGAATCTAAAATTGATCTCACAGGGGAGGTTCAAATCATAAAGAGCTAGAGTGTCAGTCCTCTTGTACTTATGTCGGTATTGTGACTTTTGTATTGAATTCGGATGTAATTTCTGTGTTGCATCATCAATGAGAAGGTCCAAGGGATACAGTAAACCTGATGTGAAGCGTCGGAATCTAAAACTGGACTCACAGGAGAGGTTCAAATCATAGAAAGTTAGAGTTTGAGTCCTCTTGTTCTTAAGTCGGCATTGTTCCTTTTGTATTACATTCGGATGCAATTTCTGTGTTTCATCGTCAATAAGAAGGTCCAAGGGATACAGTAAACCTGAAGTGAAGCATCGGAATCTAAAACTGGACTCACAGGAGAGGTTCAAATCGTAGAGAGTTAGAGTGTCAGTTCTCTCGTACTGAAGTCGGCATTGTGCCTTTTGTATTAAATTCGGATGCAATTTCTGTGTTTCATCATCAATAAGAAGGTCCAAGAGATACAGAAAACCTGAAGTGAACCATCGGAATCTAAAACTGGACTCACACGAGAGGTTAAAATCATAGAAAGTTAGAATGTCAGTCCTCTTGTACTTCAGTCGGTTATGTGCTTTTTGTATTAAATTCGGGTGCAATATCTGTGTTTCATCGTCAATAAGAAGGTCCAAGGGATTTAGTAAACCTGAAGTGAAGCATCGGAATCTAAAACTGGACTCACAGGAGAGGTTCATATCATAGAGAGATAGAGTTCCAGACCTCTTGTACTTAAGTCGGCATTGTGCCTTTTGTATTAAATTTGGATGCAATTTCTAGGTTTCATCTTCAAAAAGAAGTTCCAAGGGATTCAGTAATCCTGAAGTGAAGCATCGGAATCTAGAACTGGACTCACAGGAGAGGTTCAAATCATAGAAAGTTAGAGTGTCAGTCCTCTTGTACTTAAGTCGGCATTGTGCCTTTTGTATTAAATTTGGATGCAATTTCTGTGTTTCATCGTCAATATGAAGGTCTAAGCGATACAGTAAACCTGAAGTGAAGTATCGGAATCTAAAAGTGGACTCACAGGAGAGGTTCAAATCATAGACAGTTAGAGTGTCAGTCTCCTTGTATTTAAGTCGGCATTGTGCCTTTTGTATTAAATTCGGATGCAATATCTGTGTTTCATCGTCAATAAGAAGGTCCAAGGGATACAGTAAACCTGAAGTGGAGCGTCGGAAACTAAAACTGGACTCACAGGAGAGGTTCAAATCATAGAGAGTTAGAGTGTCAGTCGTCTTGTACTCAAGTCGGCATTGTGCCTTTTGCATTAAATTCGGATGCAATTTCTGTGTTTCATCGTCAATAAGAAGGTCCAAGGGATACAGTAAACCTGAAGTGAAGCATTGGAATCTAAAACTGGACTCACAGGAGAGGTTCAAATCATAGAAAGTTTGAGTGTCAGTCCTCTTGTACTTAAGTCGGCATTGTGCCTTTTGTCTTAAATTCGGATGCGATTTCTGTGTTTCATCGTCAATTAGAAGGTCCAACGGATACAGTAAACCTGAAGTGAAGCATCGGAATTTAAAACTGGACTCACAGGAGAGGTTCAAATCATCGAAAGTTAGAGTGTCAGTCCACTTGTACTTAAGTCGGCATTGTGCCTTTTGTATTAAATTCGGATGCAATTTCTGTGTTTCATCGTCAATAAGAAGGTCCAAGGGAGACAGTAAACCTGAAGTGAAGCATCGGAATCTAAAACTGGATCACAGGAGAGGTTCAAATCATACAAAGTTAGAGTGTCAAACCTCTTGTACTTAAGTCGGCATTGTGCCTTTTGTATTGAATTCAGAAGCAATTTCTGTGATTCATCGTCGATAAGAAGGTCCAACGGATACAGTAAACCTGAAGTGAAGCATCGGAATCTAAAACTGGACTCACAGGAGAAGTTCAAATCATAGAGAGTTAGAATGTCCGTCTTCTTGTAGTTGAGTCGGCATTGTGCTTTTTGTATTAAAGTCGGATGCAATATTTGTGTTTCATCGTCAATAAGAAGGTCCAAGGGATACAGTAAACCTGAAGTGAAGCATGGGATCTAAAACTGGACTCACAGGAGAGGTTCAAATCATCGAAAGTAAGAGAGTCAGTCCACTTGTACTTAAGTGGGCATTGTGCCTTTTGTATTAAATTCGGTTGCAATTTCTGTGTTTCATCGTCAATAAGAAGTACCAAGGGAGACAGTAAACCTGAAGTGAAGCATCGGAATCTAAAACTGGATTACAGGAGAGGTTCAGATCATAGAAAGTTAGAGTGACAGTCCTCTTGTACTTAAGTCGGCATTGTGCCATTTGTATTAAACTCGGATGCAATTTCTGTGTTTCATCGTCAATAAGATGGTTCAAGGGATACAGTAAACCTGAAGTGAACCATCGGAATCTAAAACTGGACTCACAGGAGAGGTTCAAATCATAGAAAGTTAGAGTTTAAGTCCTCTGGTACTTAAGTCGGCATTGTGCCTTTTGTATTAAATTTGGATGCAATTTCTGTGTTTGATCGTCAATAAGAAGGTCCAAGGGAAACAGTAAACCTGAAGTGAAGCATCGGAATCTAAAACTGGACTCACAGGAGAGGTTCAAATCGTAGAGACTTAGAGTGTCAGTCCTCTTGTACTTAAGTCGGTATTGTGCCTTTTGTATTTAATTCAGATGTAATTTCTGTGTTTCATCATCAATAAGAAGGTCCAAGAGATACAGTAAACCTGAAGTGAAGCATCGGAAGCTAAAACTGGACTCACAGGAGAGGTTCAAATCATAGAGAGTTAGAGTGCCAGACCTCTTGTACTTAAGTCGGCATTGTGCCTTTTGTATTAAATTCGGATGCAATTTCTGTGTTTCATCGTCAATAAGAAGGTCCAAGGGATACAGTAAACCTGAAGTGAAGCATCGGATTCTAAAACTGGACTCACAGGAGAGGTTCAAATCATAGAAAGTTAAAGTTTGAGTCCTCTTGTACTTAAGTCGGCATTGTTCCTTTTGTATTAAATACGGATGCAATTTCTGTGTTTCATCGTCAATAAGAAGGTCCAAGGGATACAGTAAAACTGAAGTGAAGCATCGGAATCTGAAACTAGACTCATAGGAGAGGTTCAAATCAAAGAGAGGTAGAGTGTCAGACCTCTTGTACTTAAGTCATTAAACTGCCTTTTGTATTGAATTCGGATGTAATTTCAATGTTTCATCATCAATAAGAAGGTCCAAGAGATACAGTAAACCTGAAGTAAAGCATCGGAATCTAAAACTGGACTCACAGGAGAGGTTAAAATCATAGAAAGTTAGAGTGTCAGTCCTCTTCTACTTCAGTCTGCAATGTGCCTTTTGTATTAAATTCGGATCCAATTTCTGTGTTTCATCGTCAATAAGAAGGTCCAAGGGATACAGTAAACCTGAAGTGAAGCATCGGAATCTAAAACTGGACTCACAGGAGAGGTTCAAATCATAGAGAGTTAGAGTGCCAGACCTCTTGTACTTAGGTCGGCATTGTGCCTTTTGTATTAAATTTGGATGCAATTTCTGTGTTTCATCTTCAAGAAGAAGGTCCAAGGGATACATTAAACCTGAAGTGAAGCATCGGAATCTAAAACTGTACTCAGAGCAGAGGTTCAAATCATAGAAAGTTAGAGTGTCAGTCCTCTAGTACTTAAGTCGGCATTGTGCCTTTTGTATTAAATTTGGATGCAATTTCTGTGTTTCATCGTCAATAAAAAGGTCCAACGGATACAGTAAACCTGAAGTGAAGCATCGGAATCTAAAACTGGACTCACAGGAGAGGTTCAAATCATCGAAAGTTAGAGTGTCAGTCCTCTTGCACTTAATTCGGCATTGTGCCTTTTGTATTAAATTTGGATGCAATATCTGTGTTTCATCGTCAATAAGAAGGTCGAAGGGATACAGTAATCTTGAAGTGAAGCATCGGAATCTAAAACTGGACTCACAGGAGAGGTTGAAATCATAGAAAATTAGAGTCTCAGTCCTCTTGTACTTAAGTCGGCATTGTGCCTTTTGTATTAAATTTGGATGCAATTTCTGTGTTTCATCGTCAATAAGAAGGTCCAAGGGATACGGTAAACCTGAAGTGAAGTATCGGAATCTAAAACTGTACTCACAGGAGAGGTTCAAATCATAGAGAGTAAGAGTGTCAGTCCTCTCGTACTTAAGTCGGCACTGTGCCTTTTGTATTAAATTCGGATGCAATGTCTGTGTTTCATCGTCAATAAGTAGGTCCAAGGGATACAGTAAACCTGAAGTGAAGCATCGGAATCTAAAACTTGTCTCATAGTAGAGGTTCAAATCATAGAGAGTCAGAGTGTCAGTCCTCTTGTACGTAAGTCGGTATTGTGCCGTTTCTATTGAATTCGGATGTAATTTCTGTGTTTCATCATCAATGAGAAGGTCCAAGGGATACAGTAAACCTGACGTGAAGCATCGGAATCTAAAACTGGACTCACAGGGCAGGTTCAAGTCATAGAAAGATAGAGTGTCGGTCCTCTTGTACTTAAGTCGGCATTGTGCCTTTTGTATTAAATTCGGATGCAATTTCTGTGTTTCATCGTCAATAAGAAGGTCCACGGGATACAGTAAACCTCAAGTGAAGCATCGCAATCGAAAACTGGACTCACAGGAGAGGTTCAAATCTTAGAGAGTTGGAGTGTCAATCCTCTTGTACTTCAGTCGGCATTGTGCCTTTTGTATTAAATTCGGATGCAATTTCTGTGTTTCATGTTTAATAAGAAGGTCTAAGGGATACAGTAAACCTGAAGTGAAGCATAGGAATCTAAAACTGGACTCACAGGAGAGGTTCAAATCATAGAGAGTTAGAGTGTCAGTCGTCTTGTACTTATGTCGGCATTGTGCGTTTTGTACTAAATTCGGAGGCAATTTCTATGTTTCATCGTCAATAAGTAGGTCCAAGGGATACAGGAAACCTGAAGTTAAGCATCGGAATCTAAAACTGGACTCACAGGAGAGTTTCAAATCATAGAGGGTTAGAGTGTCAGTCCTCTTGTAATTAGGTCGGCATTGTGCCTTTTGTATTAAATTCGGATGCAATTTCTGTGTTTCATCGTCAATAAGAAGGTCCAAGGGATACAGTAAACCTTAAGTGAAGCATCGGAATCTAAAACTAGACTAACAGGACAGGTTCAAATCGTAGAGAGTTAGAATGTCAGTCGTCTTGTACTTAAGTCGGCATTGCGCCTTTTGTATTAAACTCGGATGCAATTTCTGTGTTTCATCGACAATAAGAAGGTGCAAGGGATACAGTAAACCTGACGTGAAGCATCGGAATCTAAAACTGGACTCACAGGAGAGGTTCAAATCGTAGAGCGTTAGAGTGTCAGTTCTCTTGTACTTAAGTCGGCATTGTGCCTTTTGTATTAAATTCGGATGCAATTTCTGTGTTTCTTCGTCAATGAGAAGGTCCAAGGGATACAGTAAACCTGAAGTGAAGCATCGGAAACTAAAACTGGGCTCACAGGAGAGGTTCAAATCATTGAGAGTTAGAGTGTCAGTCCTCTTGTACTTAAGTCGGTATTGTGCCTTTTGTATTGAATTCGGTTTAATTTCTGTGTTTCAACATCAAAAAGAAGGTCCAAGAGATACAGTAAACCAGAAGTGAAGCATCGGAATCTAAAACTGGACTCACAGGAGAGGTTCAAATCATAGAGAGTTAGAGTGCCAGTCCTCTTGTACTTAAGTCGGCATTGTGACTTTTGTATTAAATTCGGATGCAATTTCTGTGTTTCATCGTCAATAAGAAGGTCCAACGGATACAGTAAACCTGAAGTGAAGCTTCGGATTCTATAACTTGACTCAGAGGAGAGTTTCAAATCATCGAAAGTTAGAGTGTCAGTCCACTTGTACTTAAGTCGGCATTGTGCCTTTTGTATTAAATTCGGATGCAATTTCTGTGTTTCATCGTCAATTAGAAGGTCCAAGGGAGACGGTAAACCTGAAGTGAACATCGGAATCTAAAACTGGATCCCAGGAGAGGTTCAAATCATAGAAAGTTAGAGTGTCAGTCGTCTTGTACATAAGTCGGCATTGCGCCTTTTGTATTAAACTCGGATGCAACTTCTGTGTTTCATCGACAATAAGAAGGTGCAAGGGATACAGTAAACCTGATGTGAAGCATCAGAATCTAAAACTGGACTCACAGGAGAGATTCAAATCATAGAGAGTTAGAGTGTCAGTCTTCTTTTACTTAAGTCGGCATTGTGCACTTTGTATTAAATTCAGATTCAATTTATGTGTTTCATTGTCAATAAGAAGGTCCAAGGGATACAGTAAACCTGAAGTGAAGCATCGGAATCTAAAACTGGACTCACAGGAGAGGTTCAAATCATAGATAGATAGAGTGTCAGTCCTCTTTTACTTAAGTCGTCATTGTGCCTTTTGTATTAAATTCGGATGCAATTTCTGTGTTTCATCGTCAATAAGAAGGTCCAAGGGATACAGTAAACCTGAAGTGAAGCATCGGAATCTAAAACTAGACTCACAGGAGAGGTTCAAATCATCGAAAGTTAGAGTGTCAGTCCTCTTGTACTTAAGTCGGCATTGTGCCTTTTGTATTAAATTTGGATGCAATTTCTGTGTTTCATCGTCAATAAGAAGGTCCAAGGGATACAGTAAACCTGAAGAGAAGCATCGGAATCTAATTGTGGACTCACAGGAGAGGTTCATATTATAGAAAGTTAGAGTGTCAGTCCTCTTGTACTTAAGTCGGCATTGTGCCGTTTGTATTAAAGTCGGATGCAATTTCTGTGTTTCATCGTCTATAAGAAGGTCCAAGGGATACAGTAAACCTGAAGTGAAGCATCGGAATCTGAAACTGGACTCACAGGAGAGGTTCAAAACATAGAAAGTTGGAGTTTCAGTCCTGTTGTACTTAAGTCGGCATTGTGCATTTTGTATTAAATTTGGATGCAATTTCTGTGTTTCATCGTCAATAAGAAGGTCCAAGGGATACAGTAAACCTGATGTGAAGCATCGGATCTAAAACTGGACTCACAGGAGAGGTTCAAATCATCGAAAGTTAGAGTGTCAGTCCACTTGTACTTAAGTGGGCATTGTGCCTTTTGTATTAAATTCGGTTGCAATTTCTGTGTTTCATCGTCAATAAGAAGTACCAAGGGAGACAGTAAACCTGAAGTGAAGCATCGGAATCTAAAACTGGATTACAGGAGAGGTTCAGATCATAGAAAGTTAGAGTGTCAGTCCTCTTGTACTTAAGTCGGCATTGTGCCTTTTGTATTAAATTCGGTTGCAATTTCTGTGTTTCATCGTCAATAAGAAGTACCAAGGGAGACAGTAAACCTGAAGTGAAGCATCGGAATCTAAAACTGGATTACAGGAGAGGTTCAGATCATAGAAAGTTAGAGTGACAGTCCTCTTGTACTTAAGTCGGCATTGTGCCATTTGTATTAAACTCGGATGCAATTTCTGTGTTTCATCGTCAATAAGATGGTTCAAGGGATACAGTAAACCTGAAGTGAACCATCGGAATCTAAAACTGGACTCACAGGAGAGGTTCAAATCATAGAAAGTTAGAGTTTAAGTCCTCTTGTACTTAAGTCGGCATTGTGCCTTTTGTATTAAATTTGGATGCAATTTCTGTGTTTGATCGTCAATAAGAAGGTCCAAGGGAAAAAGTAAACCTGAAGTGAAGCATCGGAATCTAAAACTGGACTCACAGGAGAGGTTCAAATCGTAGAGACTTAGAGTGTCAGTCCTCTTGTACTTAAGTCGGTATTGTGCCTTTTGTATTTAATTCAGATGTAATTTCTGTGTTTCATCATCAATAAGAAGGTCCAAGAGATACAGTAAACCTGAAGTGAAGCATCGGAAGCTAAAACTGGACTCACAGGAGAGGTTCAAATCATAGAGAGTTAGAGTGCCAGACCTCTTGTACTTAAGTCGGCATTGTGCCTTTTGTATTAAATTCGGATGCAATTTCTGTGTTTCATCGTCAATAAGAAGGTCCAAGGGATACAGTAAACCTGAGGTGAAGCATCGGATTCTAAAACTGGACTCACAGGAGAGGTTCAAATCATAGAAAGTTAAAGTTTGAGTCCTCTTGTACTTAAGTCGGCATTGTTCCTTTTGTATTAAATACGGATGCAATTTCTGTGTTTCATCGTCAATAAGAAGGTCCAAGGGATACAGTAAAACTGAAGTGAAGCATCGGAATCTGAAACTAGACTCATAGGAGAGGTTCAAATCAAAGAGAGGTAGAGTGTCAGTCCTCTTGTACTTAAGTCATTAAACTGCCTTTTGTATTGAATTCGGATGTAATTTCAATGTTTCATCATCAATAAGAAGGTCCAAGAGATACAGTAAACCTGAAGTAAAGAATCGGAATCTAAAACTGGACTCACAGGAGAGGTTAAAATCATAGAAAGTTAGAGTGTCAGTCCTCTTCTACTTCAGTCTGCAATGTGCCTTTTGTATTAAATTCGGATCCAATTTCTGTGTTTCATCGTCAATAAGAAGGTCCAAGGGATACAGTAAACCTGAAGTGAAGCATCGGAATCTAAAACTGGACTCACAGGAGAGGTTCAAATCATAGAGAGTTAGAGTGCCAGACCTCTTGTACTTAGGTCGGCATTGTGCCTTTTGTATTAAATTTGGATGCAATTTCTGTGTTTCATCCTCAAGAAGAAGGTCCAAGGGATACATTAAACCTGAAGTGAAGCATCGGAATCTAAAACTGTACTCAGAGCAGAGGTTCAAATCATAGAAAGTTAGAGTGTCAGTCCTCTAGTACTTAAGTCGGCATTGTGCCTTTTGTATTAAATTTGGATGCAATTTCTGTGTTTCATCGTCAATAAAAAGGTCCAACGGATACAGTAAACCTGAAGTGAAGCATCGGAATCTAAAACTGGACTCACAGGAGAGGTTCAAATCATCGAAAGTTAGGGTGTCAGTCCTCTTGCACTTAATTCGGCATTGTGCCTTTTGTATTAAATTTGGATGCAATATCTGTGTTTCATCGTCAATAAGAAGGTCGAAGGGATACAGTAATCTTGAAGTGAAGCATCGGAATCTAAAACTGGACTCACAGGAGAGGTTGAAATCATAGAAAATTAGAGTCTCAGTCCTCTTGTACTTAAGTCGGCATTGTGCCATTTGTATTAAATTTGGATGCAATTTCTGTGTTTCATCGTCAATAAGAAGGTCCAAGGGATACGGTAAACCTGAAGTGAAGTATCGGAATCTAAAACTGTACTCACAGGAGAGGTTCAAATCATAGAGAGTTAGAGTGTCAGTCCTCTCGTACTTAAGTCGGCACTGTGCCTTTTGTATTAAATTCGGATGCAATGTCTGTGTTTCATCGTCAATAAGTAGGTCCAAGGGATACAGTAAACCTGAAGTGAAGCATCGGAATCTAAAACTTGTCTCATAGTAGAGGTTCAAATCATAGAGAGTCAGAGTGTCAGTCCTCTTGTACGTAAGTCGGTATTGTGCCGTTTCTATTGAATTCGGATGTAATTTCTGTGTTTCATCATCAATGAGAAGGTCCAAGGGATACAGTAAACCTGACGTGAAGCATCGGAATCTAAAACTGGACTCACAGGGCAGGTTCAAGTCATAGAAAGATAGAGTGTCGGTCCTCTTGTACTTAAGTCGGCATTGTGCCTTTTGTATTAAATTCGGATGCAATTTCTGTGTTTCATCGTCAATAAGAAGGTCCACGGGATACAGTAAACCTCAAGTGAAGCATCGCAATCGAAAACTGGACTCACAGGAGAGGTTCAAATCTTAGAGAGTTGGAGTGTCAATCCTCTTGTACTTCAGTCGGCATTGTGCCTTTTGTATTAAATTCGGATGCAATTTCTGTGTTTCATGTTTAATAAGAAGGTCTAAGGGATACAGTAAACCTGAAGTGAAGCATAGGAATCTAAAACTGGACTCACAGGAGAGGTTCAAATCATAGAGAGTTAGAGTGTCAGTCGTCTTGTACTTATGTCGGCATTGTGCGTTTTGTACTAAATTCGGAGGCAATTTCTATGTTTCATCGTCAATAAGTAGGTCCAAGGGATACAGGAAACCTGAAGTTAAGCATCGGAATCTAAAACTGGACTCACAGGAGAGGTTCAAATCATAGAGGGTTAGAGTGTCAGTCCTCTTGTAATTAGGTCGGCATTGTGCCTTTTGTATTAAATTCGGATGCAATTTCTGTGTTTCATCGTCAATAAGAAGGTCCAAGGGATACAGTAAACCCTAAGTGAAGCATCGGAATCTAAAACTAGACTAACAGGACAGGTTAAAATCGTAGAGAGTTAGAATGTCAGTCGTCTTGTACTTAAGTCGGCATTGCGCCTTTTGTATTAAACTCGGATGCAATTTCTGTGTTTCATCGACAATAAGAAGGTGCAAGGGATACAGTAAACCTGACGTGAAGCATCGGAATCTAAAACTGGACTCACAGGAGAGGTTCAAATCGTAGAGCGTTAGAGTGTCAGTTCTCTTGTACTTAAGTCGGCATTGTGCCTTTTGTATTAAATTCGGATGCAATTTCTGTGTTTCTTCGTCAATGAGAAGGTCCAAGGGATACAGTAAACCTGAAGTGAAGCATCGGAATCTAAAACTGGGCTCACAGGAGAGGTTCAAATCATTGAGAGTTAGAGTGCCAGTCCTCTTGTACTTAAGTCGGCATTGTGACTTTTGTATTAAATTCGGATGCAATTTCTGTGTTTCATCGTCAATAAGAAGGTCCAACGGATACAGTAAACCTGAAGTGAAGCTTCGGATTCTATAACTTGACTCAGAGGAGAGTTTCAAATCATCGAAAGTTAGAGTGTCAGTCCACTTGTACTTAAGTCGGCATTGTGCCTTTTGTGTTAAATTCGGATGCAATTTCTGTGTTTCATCGTCAATTAGAAGGTCCAAGGGAGACGGTAAACCTGAAGTGAACATCGGAATCTAAAACTGGATCCCAGGAGAGGTTCAAATCATAGAAAGTTAGAGTGTCAGTCGTCTTGTACATAAGTCGGCATTGCGCCTTTTGTATTAAACTCGGATGCAATTTCTGTGTTTCATCGACAATAAGAAGGTGCAAGGGATACAGTAAACCTGATGTGAAGCATCAGAATCTAAAACTGGACTCACAGGAGAGATTCAAATCATAGAGAGTTAGAGTGTCAGTCTTCTTTTACTTAAGTCGGCATTGTGCACTTTGTATTAAATTCAGATTCAATTTATGTGTTTCATTGTCAATAAGAAGGTCCAAGGGATACAGTAAACCTGAAGTGAAGCATCGGAATCTAAAACTGGACTCACAGGAGAGGTTCAAATCATAGATAGATAGAGTGTCAGTCCTCTTTTACTTAAGTCGTCATTGTGCCTTTTGTATTAAATTCGGATGCAATTTCTGTGTTTCATCGTCAATAAGAAGGTCCAAGGGATACAGTAAACCTGAAGTGAAGCATCGGAATCTAAAACTAGACTCACAGGAGAGGTTCAAATCATCGAAAGTTAGAGTGTCAGTCCTCTTGTACTTAAGTCGGCATTGTGCCTTTTGTATTAAATTTGGATGCAATTTCTGTGTTTCATCGTCAATAAGAAGGTCCAAGGGATACAGTAAACCTGAAGAGAAGCATCGGAATCTAATTGTGGACTCACAGGAGACGTTCATATTATAGAAAGTTAGAGTGTCAGTCCTCTTGTACTTAAGTCGGCATTGTGCCGTTTGTATTAAAGTCGGATGCAATTTCTGTGTTTCATCGTCTATAAGAAGGTCCAAGGGATACAGTAAACCTGAAGTGAAGCATCGGAATCTGAAACTGGACTCACAGGAGAGGTTCAAAACATAGAAAGTTGGAGTTTCAGTCCTCTTGTACTTAAGTCGGCATTGTGCATTTTGTATTAAATTTGGATGCAATTTCTGTGTTTCATCGTCAATAAGAAGGTCCAAGGGATACAGTAAACCTGAAGTGAAGCATCGGGATCTAAAACTGGACTCACAGGAGAGGTTCAAATCATAGAGAGTTAGAGTGTCAGTCCTCTTGTACTTATGTCGGTATTGTGCCTTTTGTATTGAATTCGGATGTAATTTCTGTGTTTCAACATCAAAAAGAAGGTCCAAGAGATACAGTAAACCAGAAGTGAAGCATCGGAATCTAAAACTGGACTCACAGGAGAGGTTAAAATCATAGAGAGTTAGAGTGTCAGTCCTCTTGTGCTTAAGTCGGCATTGTGCCTTTTGTATTAAATTCGGACGCAATTTCTGTGTTTCATCGTCAATAAGTAGGTCCAAGGGATACAGGAAACCTGAAGTGAAGCGTCGGAATCTAAAACTGGATCCCAGGAGAGGTTCAAATCATAGAAAGTTAGAGTGTCAGTCGTCTTGTACATAAGTCGGCATTGCGCCTTTTGTATTAAACTCGGATGCAATTTCTGTGATTCATCATCAATAAGAAGGTTCAACGGATCCAGTAAACCTGAAGTGAAGCATCGGAATCTAAAACTGGACTCACAGGAGAGGTTCAAATCATCGAAAGTTAGAGTGTCAGTCCTCTTGTACTTAAGTCGGCATTGTGCCTTTTGTATTAAATTCGGATGCAATTTCTGTGTTTCATCGTCAATAAGAAGGTCCAATGGATACAGTAAACCTGAAGTGAATCATCGGAATCTAAATGTGGACTCACAGGAGAGAGTCATATCATAGAAAGTTAGAGTGTCAGTCCTCTTGTACTTAAGTCGGCATTGTGCCTTTTGTATTAAATTCGGATGCAATTTCTGTGTTTCTTCGTCAATGAGAAGGTCCAAGGGATACAGTAAACCTGAAGTGAAGCATCGGAATCTAAAACTGGACTCACAGGAGAGGTTCAAATCGTACAGAGTTAGAGTGTCAGTTCTCTTGTACTTAAGTCGGCATTGTGCCTTTTGTATTAAATTCGGATGCAATTTCTGTGATTCATCATCAATAAGAAGGTTCAACGGATCCAGTAAACCTGAAGTGAAGCATCGGAATCTAAAACTGGACTCACAGGAGAGGTTCAAATCATCGAAAGTTAGAGTGTCAGTCCTCTTGTACTTAAGTCGGCATTGTGCCTTTTGTATTAAATTCGGATGCAATTTCTGTGTTTCATCGTCAATAAGAAGGTCCAATGGATACAGTAAACCTGAAGTGAAGCATCGGAATCTAAATGTGGACTCACAGGAGAGGTTCATATCATAGAAAGTTAGAGTGTCAGTCCTCTTGCACTTAAGTCGGCATTGTGCCTTTTGTATTAAATCCGGATGCAATTTCTGTGTTTCGTCGTCTATAAGAAGGTCCAAGGGATACAGTAAACCTGAAGTGAAGCAACGGAATCTGAAACTGGACTCACAGGAGAGGTTCAAAACATAGATAGTTGGAGTTTCAGTCCTCTTGTACTTAAGTCGGCATTGTGCATTTTGTATTAAATTGGGATGCAATTTCTGAGTTTCATCGTCAATAAGAAGGTCCAAGGGATACAGTAAACCTGAAGTGAAGCATCGGAATCTGAAACTGGGCTCACAGGAGAGGTTCAAATCATTGAGAGTTAGAGTGTCAGTCCTCTTGTACTTAAGTCGGTATTGTGCCTTTTGTATTGAATTCGGTTTAATTTCTGTGTTTCAACATCAAAAAGAAGGTCCAAGAGATACAGTAAACCAGAAGTGAAGCATCGGAATCTAAAACTGGACTCACAGGAGAGGTTCAAATCATAGAGAGTTAGAGTGCCAGTCCTCTTGTACTTAAGTCGGCATTGTGACTTTTGTATTAAATTCGGATGCAATTTCTGTGTTTCATCGTCAATAAGAAGGTCCAACGGATACAGTAAACCTGAAGTGAAGCATCGGATTCTATAACTTGACTCAGAGGAGAGGTTCAAATCATCGAAAGTTAGAGTGTCAGTCCACTTGTACTTAAGTCGGCATTGTGCCTTTTGTATTAAATTCGGATGCAATTTCTGTGTTTCTTCGTCAATGAGAAGGTCCAAGGGATACAGTAAACCTGAAGTGAAGCATCGGAATCTAAAACTGGACTCACAGGAAAGGTTCAAATCGTACAGAGTTAGAGTGTCAGTTCTCTTGTACTTAAGTCGGCATTGTGCCTTTTGTATTAAATTCGGATGCAATTTCTGTGATTCATCATCAATAAGAAGGTTCAACGGATCCAGTAAACCTGAAGTGAAGCATCGGAATCTAAAACTGGACTCACAGGAGAGGTTCAAATCATCGAAAGTTAGAGTGTCAGTCGTCTTGTACATAAGTCGGCATTGCGCCTTTTGTATTAAACTCGGATGCAATTTCTGTGTTTCATCGACAATAAGAAGGTGCAAGGGATACAGTAAAGCTGATGTGAAGCATCAGAATCTAAAACTGGACTCACAGGAGAGGTTCAAATCATAGAGAGTTAGAGTGTCAGTCTTCTTTCACTTAAGTCGGCATTGTGCACTTTGTATTAAATTCAGATTCAATTTATGTGTTTCATTGTCAATAAGAAGGTCCAAGGGATACAGTAAACCTGAAGTGAAGCATCGGAATCTAAAACTGGACTCACAGGAGAGGTTCAAATCATAGAGAGATAGAGTGTCAGTCCTCTTTTACTTAAGTCGTCATTGTGCCTTTTGTATTAAATTCGGATGCAATTTCTGTGTTTCATCGTCAATACGAAGGTCCAAGGGATACAGTAAACCTGAAGTGAAGCATCGGAATCTAAAACTGGACTCACAGGAGAGGTTCAAATCATCGAAAGTTAGAGTGTCAGTCCTCTTGTACTTAAGTCGGCATTGTGCCTTTTGTATTAAAGTCGGATGCAATTTCTGTGTTTCATCGTCTATAAGAAGGTCCAAGGGATACAGTAAACCTGAAGTGAAGCATCGGAATCTGAAACTGGACTCACAGGAGTGGTTCAAAACATAGAAAATTGGAGTTTCAGTCCTCTTGTACTTAAGTCGGCATTGTGCATTTTGTATTAAATTTGGATGCAATTTCTGTGTTCCATCGTCAATAAGAAGGTCCAAGGGATACAGTAAACCTGAAGTGAAGCATCGGAATCTAAAACTGGACTCACAGGAGAGGTTCAAATCATAGAGAGTTAGAGTGTCAGTCCTCTTGTATTTAAGTCGGTATTGTGCCTTTTGTATTGAATTCGGATGTAATTTCTGTGTTTCAACATCAATAAGAAGGTCCAAGAGATACAGTAAACCAGAAGTGAAGCATCGGAATCTAAAACTGGACTCACAGGAGAGGTTAAAATCATAGAGAGTTAGAGTGTCAGTCCTCTTGTGCTTAAGTCGGCATTGTGCCTTTTGTATTAAATTCGGACGCAATTTCTGTGTTTCATCGTCAATAAGTAGGTCCAAGGGATACAGGAAACCTGAAGTGAAGCGACGGAATCTAAAGCTGGACTCACAGGAGAGGTTAAAATCATAGAGAGTTAGAGAGTCACTCCACTTGTAATTAGGTCGGCATTGTGCCTTTTGTATTAAATTCGGATGCAATTTCTGTGTTTCATCGTCAATAAGAAGGTCCAAGGGATACAGTAAACCTGAAGTGAAGCATGGGAATCTAAAACTGGACTCACAGGAGAGGTTCAAATCATAGAGAGTTAGAGTGTCAGTCCCCTTGTACTTAAGTCGGCATTGTGCCTTTTGTATTAAATTTGGATGCAATTTCTGTGTTTCATTTCCAAAAAGAAGGTCCAAGGGATACAGTATACCTGAAGTGAAGCATCAGAATCTAAAACTGGACTCACAGGAGAGGTTCAAATCATAGAAAGTTAGAGTGTCAGTCCTCTTGTACTTAAGTCGGCATTGTGCCTTTTGTATTATATTTGGATGCAATTTCTGTGTTTCATCGTCAATATGAAGGTCTAAGGGATACAGTAAAACTGAAGTGAAGTATCGGAATCTAAAACTGGACTCACAGGAGAGGTTCAAATCATATAGAGTTAGAGTGTCAGTCTTCTTTTATTTAAGTCGGCATTGTGCCCTTTGCATTAAATTCGGATGCAATATCTGTGTTTCATCGTCAATAGGAAGGTCCAAGGGATACAGTAAACCTGACGTGAAGCGTCGGAAACTAAAACTGGACTCACAGGAGAGGTTCAAATCATAGAGAGTTAGAGTGTCAGTCCTCTTGTACTTAAGTCTCCATTGTTCCTTTTGTATTAAATTTGGATGCAACTTCTGTGTTTCATCGTCAATAAGAAGGTCCAAGGGATAGAGTAAACCTGAAGTGAAGCATCAGATCTAAAACTGGACTCACAGGAGAGGTTCAATCCATAGAGAGTTAGAGTGTCAGTCCTCTTGTACTTAAGTCGGCATTGTGGCTTTTGTATTATATTCGGATGCAATTTCTGTGTTTCATCGTCAATACGAAGGTCCAACGGATACAGTAAACCTGAAGTGAAGCATCGGATTCTAAAACTGGACTCAGAGGAGAGGTTCAAATCATCGAAAGTTAGAGAGTCAGTCCACTTGTACTTAAGTCGGCATTGTGCCTTTTGTATTAAATTCGGATGCGATTTCTGTGTTTCATCGTCAATAAGAAGGTCCTAGGGATACAGTAAACCTGATGTGACGCATCGGAATCTAAAACTGGACTCACAGGAGAGGTTTAAATCATTGAAAGTTGGAGTTTGAGTCCTCTTGTACTCAAGTCGGCAATGTGCCTTTTGTATTAAATTCGGATGCAATTTCTGTGTTTCATCGTCAATAAGAAGGTCCTAGGGATACAGTAAACCTGATGTGAAGCATCGGAATCTAAAACTGCACTCACAGGAGAGGTTTAAATCATTGAAAGTTGGAGTTTGAGTCCTCTTGTACTCAAGTCGGCAATGTGCCTTTTGTAGTAAATTCGGGTGCAATTTCTGTGTTTCATCGTCAATAAGATGGTCCAAGGGATACAGTAAACCTGAAGTGAAGCATCGGAATCTAAAACTGATCTCACAGGAGAGGTTCAAATCATAAAGAGCTAGAGTGTCAGTCCTCTTGTACTTATGTCGGTATTGTGATTTTTGTATTGAATTCGGATGTAATTTCTGTGTTGCATCATCAATGAGAAGGTCCAAGAGATACAGTAAACCTGATGTAAAGCGTCGGAATCTAAAACTGGACTCACAGGAGAGGTTCAAATCATAGAAAGTTAGAGTTTGAGTCCTCTTGTACTTAAGTCGGCATTGTTCCTTTTGTATTACATTCGGATGCAATTTCTGTGTTTCATCGTCAATAAGAAGGTCCAAGGGATACAGTAAACCTGAAGTGAAGCATCGGAATCTAAAACTGGACTCACAGGAGAGGTTCAAATCGTAGAGAGTTAGAGTGTCAGTTCTCTCGTACTGAAGTCGGCATTGTGCCTTTTGTATTAAATTCGGATGCAATTTCTGTGTTTCATCATCAATAAGAAGGTCCAAGAGATAGAGAAAAGCTGAAGTGAAGCATCGGAATCTAAAACTGGACTCACAGGAGAGGTTAAAATCATAGAAAGTTAGAATGTCAGTCCTCTTGTACTTCAGTCGGTTATGTGCTTTTTGTATTAAATTCGGGTGCAATATCTGTGTTTCATCGTCAATGAGAAGGTCCAAGGGATACAGTAAACCTGAAGTGAAGCATCGGAATCTAAGACTGGACTCACAGGAGAGGTTCAAATCATAAAGAGCTAGAGTGTCAGTCCTCTTGTATTTATGTCGGTATTGTGATTTTTGTATTGAATTCGGATGTAATTGCTGTGTTGCATCATCAATGAGAAGGACCAAGGGATACAGTACACCTGATGTGAAGCATCGGAATGTATAACTGGACTCACAGGAGAGGTTTAAATCATAGAAAGTTAGAGTGTCAGTCCTCTTGTATTTAAGTCGGCATTGTGCCTTTTGTATTAATTTCGGATGCAATTTCTGTGTTTCATCGTCAATATGAAGGTCTAAGAGATACAGTAAACCTGAAGTGAAGTATCGGAATCTAAAACTGGACTCACAGGAGAGGATCAAAACGTAAAGAGTTAGAGTGTCAGTCCTCTTGTACTTAATTCGGTATTGTGCTTTTTGCATTGAATTCGGATGTAATTGCTGTGTTGCATCATCAATGAGAAGGTCCAAGGGATACAGTAAACCTGATGTGAGGCATCGGAATCTAAAACAGAACTCACAGGAGAGGTATAAATCATAGAAAGTTAGAGTGTCAGTCCTCTTGTACTTAAGTCGGCATTGTGCCTTTTGTATTAAATTCGGATGCAATATCTGTGTTTCATCGTCAATAAGGAGGTCCAAGGGATTCAGTAAACCTGAAGTGAAGCGTCGGAATCTAAAACTGGACTCACAGGAGAGGTTCATATCATAGAGAGATAGAGTTCCAGACCTCTTGTACTTAAGTCGGCATTGTGCCTTTTGTATTAAATTTGGATGCAATATCTAGGTTTCATCTTCAAAAAGAAGTTCCAAGGGATTCAGTAATCCTGAAGTAAAGCATCGGAATCTAAAACTGGACTCACAGGAGAGGTTCAAATCATAGAAAGTTAGAGTGTCAGTCCTCTTGTACTTAAGTCGGCATTGTGCCTTTTGTATTAAATTTGGATGCAATTTCTGTGTTTCATCGTCAATATGAAGGTCTAAGCGATACAGTAAACCTGAAGTGAAGTATCGGAATCTAAAAGTGGACTCACAGGAGAGGTTCAAATCATAGACAGTTAGAGTGTCAGTCTTCTCGTATTTAAGTCGGCATTGTGCCTTTTGTATTAAATTCGGATGCAATATCTGTGTTTCATCGTCAATAAGAAGGTCCAAGGGATACAGTAAACCTGAAGTGAAGCGTCGGAAACTAAAACTGGACTCACAGGAGAGGTTCAAATCATAGAGAGTTAGAGTGTCAGTCCTCTTGTACTTAAGTCTTCATTGTTCCTTTTGTATTAAATTTGGATGCAACTTCTGTGTTTCATCGTCAATAAGAAGGTCCAAGGGATACAGTAAACCTGAAGTGAAGCATCGGATTCTAAAACTGGACTCAGAGGAGAGGTTCAAGTCATCGAAAGTTAGAGTGTCAGTCCACTTGTACTTTAGTCGGCATTGTGCCTTTTGTATTAAATTCGGATGCAATTTCTGTGTTTCATCGTCAATTAGAAGGTCCAAGGGAGACGGTAAACCTGAAGTGAACATCGGAATCTAAAACTGGATCACAGGAGAGGTTCAAATCATAGAAAGTTAGAGTGTCAGTCGTCTTGTACTCAAGTCGGCATTGTGCCTTTTGCATTAAATTCGGATGCGATTTCTGTGTTTCATCGTCAATAAGAAGGTCCAAGGGATACAGTAAACCTGAAGTGAAGCATTGGAATCTAAAACTGGACTCACAGGAGAGGTTCAAATCATAGAAAGTTAGAGTTTGAGTCCTCTTGTACTTAAGTCGGCATTGTTCCTTTTGTATTAAATTCGGATGCAATTTCTGTGTTTCATTGTCAATTAGAAAGTCCAATGGATACAGTAAACCTGAAGTGAAGCATCGGAATCTAAAATTGGACTCACAGGAGAGGTTCAAATCATAAAGAGCTAGAGTGTCAGTCCTCTTGTATTTATGTCGGTATTGTGATTTTTGTATTGAATTCGGATGTAATTGCTGTGTTGCATCATCAATGAGAAGGACCAAGGGATACAGTACACCTGATGTGAAGCATCGGAATCTATAGCTGGACTCACAGGAGAGGTTTAAATCATAGAAAGTTAGAGTGTCAGTCCTCTTGTACTTAAGTCGGCATTGTGCCTTTTGTATTAAATTCGGATGCAATTTCTGTGTTTCATCGTCAATATGAAGGCCTAAGAGATACAGTAAACCTGAAGTGAAGTATCGGAATCTAAAACTGGACTCACAGGAGAGGATCAAATCGTAAAGAGTTAGAGTGTCAGTACTCTTGTACTTAAGTCGGTATTGTGCTTTTTGCATTGAATTCGGATGTAATTGCTGTGTTGCATCATCAATGAGAAGGTCCAAGGGATACAGTAAACCTGATGTGAGGCATCGGAATCTAAAACTGGACTCACAGGAGAGGTATTAATCATAGAAAGTTAGAGTTTCAGTCCTCTTGTACTTAAGTCGGCATTGTGCCTTTTGTATTAAATTCGGATGCAATATCTGTGTTTTATCGTCAATACGAAGGTCCAAGGGATTCAGTAAACCTGAAGTGAAGCATCGGAATCTAAAACTGGACACACAGGAGAGGTTCATATCATAGAGAGATAGAGTTCCAGACCTCTTGTACTTAAGTCGGCATTGTGCCTTTTGTACTAAACTCGGATGCAATTTCTGTGTTTCATCGTCAATAAGAAGGTCCAAGGGATACAGTAAACCTGAAGTGAAGCATCGCAATCTAAAACTGGACTCACAGGAGAGGTTCAAATCATAGAAAGTTAGAGTTTAAGTCCTCTTGTACTTAAGTCGGCATTGTGCCTTTTGTATTAAATTTGGATGCAATTTCTGTGTTTGATCGTCAATAAGAAGGTCCAAGGGAAACACTAAACCTGAAGTGAAGCATCGGAATCTAAAACTGGACTCACAGGAGAGGTTCAAATCGTAGAGACTTAGAGTGTCAGTCCTCTTGTACTTAAGTCGGTATTGTGCCTTTTGTATTGAATTCAGATGTAATTTCTGTGTTTCATCATCAATAAGAAGGTCCAAGAGATACAGTAAACCTGAAGTGATGCATCGGAAGCTAAAACTGGACTCACAGGAGGGGTTCAAATCATAGAGAGTTAGAGTGCCAGACCTCTTGTACTTAAGTCGGCATTGTGCCTTTTGTATTATATTCGGATGCAATTTCTGTGTTTCATCGTCATTAAGAAGGTCCAAGGGTTACAGTAAACCTGAAGTGAAGCATCGGAATCTAAAACTGGACTCACAGGAGAGGTTCAAATCATAAAAAGTTAGAGTGTCAGTCCTCTTGTACTTATGTCGGTATTGTGCTTTTTGTATTGAATTCGGATGTAATAGCTGTGTTGCATCAACAATGAGAAGGTCCATGGGATACCGTAAACCTGATGTGAAGCATCGGAATCTAAATCTGGACTCACAGGAGAGGTTCAAATCATAGAGAGTTAGAGTGACAGTCCTCTTGTACTTAAGTCGCCATTGTGCCATTTGTATTAAACTCGGATGCAATTTCTGTATTTCGTCGTCAATAAGAAGGTCCAAGGGATACAGTAAACCTGAAGTGAAGCATCGGAATCTAAAACTGGACTCACAGGAGAGGTTCAAATCATAGAAAGTTAGAGTTTAAGTCCTCTTGTACTTAAGTCGGCATTGTGCCTTTTGTATTAAATTTGGATGCAATTTCTGTGTTTGATCGTCAATAAGAAGGTCCAAGGGAAACACTAAACCTGAAGTGAAGCATCGGAATCTAAAACTGGACTCACAGGAGAGGTTCAAATCGTAGAGACTTAGAGTGTCAATCCTCTTGTACTTAAGTCGGTATTGTGCCTTTTGTATTGAATTCAGATGTAATTTCTGTGTTTCATCATCAATAAGATGGTCCAAGAGATACAGTAAACCTGAAGTGAAGCATCGGAAGCTAAAACTGGACTCACTGGAGAGGTTCAAATCATAGAGAGTTAGAGTGCCAGACCTCTTGTACTTAAGTCGGCATTGTGCGTTTTGTATTAAATTCGGATGCAATTTTGTGTTTCATCGTCATTAAGAAGGTCCAAGGGTTACAGTAAACCTGAAGTGAAGCATCGGAATCTAAAACTGGACTCCCAGGAGAGGTTCAAATCATAAAGAGTTAGAGTGTCAGTCCTCTTGTACCAATGTCGGTATTGTGCTTTTTGTATTGAATTCGGATGTAATAGCTGTGTTGCATCATCAATGAGAAGGTCCATGGGATACCGTAAACCTGATGTGAAGAATCGGAATCTAAATCTGGACTCACAGGAGAGGTTCAAATCATAGAGAGTTAGAGTGTCAGTCCACTTGTACTTAAGTCGGCATTGTTCCTTTTGTATTAAATTCGGATGCAATTTCTGTGTTTCATCGTCAATAAGAAGGTCCAAGGGATACAGTAAACCTGAAGTGAAGCATCGGAATCTAAAACTGGACTCACAGGAGAGGTTCGAATCATAGAAAGTTAGAGTGTCAGTCCTCTTGTACTTAAGTCGGCATTGTGCCTTTTGTATTAAATTCGGATGCAATTTCTGTGTTTCATCGTCAATAAGAAGGTCCAAGGGATACAGTAAACCTGAAGTGAAGCATCGGAATCTAAAACTGGACTCACAGGAGAGGTTCAAATCATAGAAAGTTAGAGTGTCAGTCCTCTTGTACTTAAGTCGACATTGTGCCTTTTGTATTAAATTCATATGCAATTTCTGAGTTTCATCGACAATAAGTAGGTCCAAGGGATACAGTAAACCTGAAGTGAAGCATCGGAATCTAAAACTGGAATCACAGGAGAGGTTCAAATCATAGAGAGTTAGAGTGCCAGACCTCTTGTACTTAAGTCGGCATTGTGCCTTTTGTATTAAATTTGGATGCAATTTCTGTGTTTCATCTTCAAAAAGAAGGTCCAAGGGATACAGTAAATCTGAAGTGAAGCATCGGATTCGAAAACTGGACTCACAGGAGAGGTTCAAATCTTAGAAAGTTATAGTGTCAGTCCCCTTGTACTTAAGTCGGCATTGTGCCTTTTGTATTAAATTTGGATGCAATTTTGTGTTTCATCGTCAATAAGAAGGTCTAAGGGATACAGTAAACCTGAAGTGAAGCATCGGAATCTAAAACTGGACTCACATTAGAGGTTCGAATCATAGAGAGTTAGAGTGTCAGTCCTCTTGTACTTAAGTCGGTATTGTGCCTTTTGTATTGAATTCGGATGTAATTGCTGTGTTTCATCATCAATAAGAAGGTCCAAGAGATACAGTAAACCTGAAGTGAAGCATCGGAATCTAACACTGGACTCACAGGAGAGGTTAAAATCAAAGAAAGTTAGAGTGTCAGTTCTGTTGTACTTCAGTCGGCATTGTGCCTCTTGTATTAAATTCGGATGCAATTTCTGTGTTTCATCGTCAATAAGAAGGTCCAAGGGATACAGTAATCCTGAAGTGAAGCATCGGAATCTAAAACTGGACTCACAGGAGAGGTTCAAATCGTAGAGAGTTAGACTGTCAGTTCTCTCGTACTGAAGTCGGCATTGTGCCTTTTGTATTAAATTCGGATGCAATTTCTGTGTTTCATCATCAATAAGAAGGTCCAAGAGATACAGAAAACCTGAAGTGAAGCATCGGAATCTTAAACTGGACTCACAGGAGAGGTTAAAATCATAGAAAGTTAGAGTGTCAGTCCTCTTGTACTTCAGTCGGTTATGTGCTTTTTGTATTAAATTCAGGTGCAATATCTGTGTTTCATCGTCAATAAGAAGGTCCAAGGGATACAGTAAACCTGAAGTGAAGCATCGGCATCTAAAACTGGACTCACAGGAGAGGTTCAAATCATAAAGAGCTAGAGTGTCAGTCCTCTTGTATTTATGTCGGTATTGTGATTTTTGTATTGAATTCGGATGTAATTGCTGTGTTGCATCATCAATGAGAAGGGCCAAGGGATACAGTACACCTGATGTGAAGCATCGGAATCTATAACTGGACTCACAGGAGAGGTTTAAATCATAGAAAGTTAGAGTGTCAGTCCTCTTGTACTTAAGTCGGCATTGTGCCTTTTGTATTAAATTCGGATGCGATTTCTGTGTTTCATCGTCAATAAGAAGGTCCTAGGGATACAGTAAACCTGATGTGACGCATCGGAATCTAAAACTGGACTCACAGGAGAGGTTTAAATCATTGAAAGTTGGAGTTTGAGTCCTCTTGTACTCAAGTCGGCAATGTGCCTTTTGTATTAAATTCGGATGCAATTTCTGTGTTTCATCGTCAATAAGAAGGTCCTAGGGATACAGTAAACCTGATGTGAAGCATCGGAATCTAAAACTGCACTCACAGGAGAGGTTTAAATCATTGAAAGTTGGAGTTTGAGTCCTCTTGTACTCAAGTCGGCAATGTGCCTTTTGTAGTAAATTCGGGTGCAATTTCTGTGTTTCATCGTCAATAAGATGGTCCAAGGGATACAGTAAACCTGAAGTGAAGCATCGGAATCTGAAACTGATCTCACAGGAGAGGTTCAAATCATAAAGAGCTAGAGTGTCAGTCCTCTTGTACTTATGTCGGTATTGTGATTTTTGTATTGAATTCGGATGTAATTTCTGTGTTGCATCATCAATGAGAAGGTCCAAGAGATACAGTAAACCTGATGTAAAGCGTCGGAATCTAAAACTGGACTCACAGGAGAGGTTCAAATCATAGAAAGTTAGAGTTTGAGTCCTCTTGTACTTAAGTCGGCATTGTTCCTTTTGTATTACATTCGGATGCAATTTCTGTGTTTCATCGTCAGTAAGAAGGTCCAAGGGATACAGTAAACCTGAAGTGAAGCATCGGAATCTAAAACTGGACTCACAGGAGAGGTTCAAATCGTAGAGAGTTAGAGTGTCAGTTCTCTCGTACTGAAGTCGGCATTGTGCCTTTTGTATTAAATTCGGATGCAATTTCTGTGTTTCATCATCAATAAGAAGGTCCAAGAGATAGAGAAAAGCTGAAGTGAAGCATCGGAATCTAAAACTGGACTCACAGGAGAGGTTAAAATCATAGAAAGTTAGAATGTCAGTCCTCTTGTACTTCAGTCGGTTATGTGCTTTTTGTATTAAATTCGGGTGCAATATCTGTGTTTCATCGTCAATGAGAAGGTCCAAGGGATACAGTAAACCTGAAGTGAAGCATCGGAATCTAAGACTGGACTCACAGGAGAGGTTCAAATCATAAAGAGCTAGAGTGTCAGTCCTCTTGTATTTATGTCGGTATTGTGATTTTTGTATTGAATTCGGATGTAATTGCTGTGTTGCATCATCAATGAGAAGGACCAAGGGATACAGTACACCTGATGTGAAGCATCGGAATCTATAACTGGACTCACAGGAGAGGTTTAAATCATAGAAAGTTAGAGTGTCAGTCCTCTTGTATTTAAGTCGGCATTGTGCCTTTTGTATTAAATTCGGATGCAATTTCTGTGTTTCATCGTCAATATGAAGGTCTAAGAGATACAGTAAACCTGAAGTGAAGTATCGGAATCTAAAACTGGACTCACAGGAGAGGATCAAAACGTAAAGAGTTAGAGTGTCAGTCCTCTTGTACTTAATTCGGTATTGTGCTTTTTGCATTGAATTCGGATGTAATTGCTGTGTTGCATCATCAATGAGAAGGTCCAAGGGATACAGTAAACCTGATGTGAGGCATCGGAATCTAAAACTGAACTCACAGGAGAGGTATAAATCATAGAAAGTTAGAGTGTCAGTCCTCTTGTACTTAAGTCGGCATTGTGCCTTTTGTATTAAATTCGGATGCAATATCTGTGTTTCATCGTCAATAAGGAGGTCCAAGGGATTCAGTAAACCTGAAGTGAAGCATCGGAATCTAAAGCTGGACTCACAGGAGAGGTTCATATCATAGAGAGATAGAGTTCCAGACCTCTTGTACTTAAGTCGGCATTGTGCCTTTTGTATTAAATTTGGATGCAATATCTAGGTTTCATCTTCAAAAAGAAGTTCCAAGGGATTCAGTAATCCTGAAGTGAAGCATCGGAATCTAAAACTGGACTCACAGGAGAGGTTCAAATCATAGAAAGTTAGAGTGTCAGTCCTCTTGTACTTAAGTCGGCATTGTGCCTTTTGTATTAAATTTGGATGCAATTTCTGTGTTTCATCGTCAATATGAAGGTCTAAGCGATACAGTAAACCTGAAGTGAAGTATCGGAATCTAAAAGTGGACTCACAGGAGAGGTTCAAATCATAGACAGTTAGAGTGTCAGTCTTCTCGTATTTAAGTCGGCATTGTGCCTTTTGTATTAAATTCGGATGCAATATCTGTGTTTCATCGTCAATAAGAGGGTCCAAGGGATACAGTAAACCTGAAGTGAAGCGTCGGAAACTAAAACTGGACTCACAGGAGAGGTTCAAATTATAGAGAGTTAGAGTGTCAGTCCTCTTGTACTTAAGTCTTCATTGTTCCTTTTGTATTAAATTTGGATGCAACTTCTGTGTTTCATCGTCAATAAGAAGGTCCAAGGGATACAGTAAACCTGAAGTGAAGCATCGGATTCTAAAACTGGACTCAGAGGAGAGGTTCAAGTCATCGAAAGTTAGAGTGTCATTCCACTTGTACTTTAGTCGGCATTGTGCCTTTTGTATTAAATTCGGATGCAATTTCTGTGTTTCATCGTCAATTAGAAGGTCCAAGGGAGACGGTAAACCTGAAGTGAACATCGGAATCTAAAACTGGATCACAGGAGAGGTTCAAATCATAGAAAGTTAGAGTGTCAGTCGTCTTGTACTCAAGTCGGCATTGTGCCTTTTGCATTAAATTCGGATGCGATTTCTGTGTTTCATCGTCAACAAGAAGGTCCAAGGGATACAGTAAACCTGAAGTGAAGCATTGGAATCTAAAACTGGACTCACAGGAGAGGTTCAAATCATAGAAAGTTAGAGTTTGAGTCCTCTTGTACTTAAGTCGGCATTGTTCCTTTTGTATTAAATTCGGATGCAATTTCTGTGTTTCATTGTCAATTAGAAAGTCCAATGGATACAGTAAACCTGAAGTGAAGCATCGGAATCTAAAATTGGACTCACAGGAGAGGTTCAAATCATAAAGAGCTAGAGTGTCAGTCCTCTTGTATTTATGTCGGTATTGTGATTTTTGTATTGAATTCGGATGTAATTGCTGTGTTGCATCATCAATGAGAAGGACCAAGGGATACAGTACACCTGATGTGAAGCATCGGAATCTATAGCTGGACTCACAGGAGAGGTTTAAATCATAGAAAGTTAGAGTGTCAGTCCTCTTGTACTTAAGTCGGCATTGTGCCTTTTGTATTAAATTCGGATGCAATTTCTGTGTTTCATCGTCAATATGAAGGCCTAAGAGATACAGTAAACCTGAAGTGAAGTATCGGAATCTAAAACTGGACTCACAGGAGAGGATCAAATCGTAAAGAGTTAGAGTGTCAGTCCTCTTGTACTTAAGTCGGTATTGTGCTTTTTGCATTGAATTCGGATGTAATTGCTGTGTTGCATCATCAATGAGAAGGTCCAAGGGATACAGTAAACCTGATGTGAGGCATCGGAATCTAAAACTGGACTCACAGGAGAGGTATTAATCATAGAAAGTTAGAGTTTCAGTCCTCTTGTACTTAAGTCGGCATTGTGCCTTTTGTATTAAATTCGGATGCAATATCTGTGTTTTATCGTCAATACGAAGGTCCAAGGGATTCAGTAAACCTGAAGTGAAGCATCGGAATCTAAAACTGGACTCACAGGGGAGGTTCATATCATAGAGAGATAGAGTTCCAGACCTCTTGTACTTAAGTCGGCATTGTGCCTTTTGTATTAAACTCGGATGCAATTTCTGTGTTTCATCGTCAATAAGAAGGTCCAAGGGATACAGTAAACCTGAAGTGAAGCATCGGAATCTAAAACTGGACTCACAGGAGAGGTTCAAATCATAGAAAGTTAGAGTTTAAGTCCTCTTGTACTTAAGTCGGCATTGTGCCTTTTGTATTAAATTTGGATGCAATTTCTGTGTTTGATCGTCAATAAGAAGGTCCAAGGGAAACACTAAACCTGAAGTGAAGCATCGGAATCTAAAACTGGACTCACAGGAGAGGTTCAAATCGTAGAGACTTAGAGTGTCAGTCCTCTTGTACTTAAGTCGGTATTGTGCCTTTTGTATTGAATTCAGATGTAATTTCTGTGTTTCATCATCAATAAGAAGGTCCAAGAGATACAGTAAACCTGAAGTGATGCATCGGGAGCTAAAACTGGACTCACAGGAGGGGTTCAAATTATAGAGAGTTAGAGTGCCAGACCTCTTGTACTTAAGTCGGCATTGTGCCTTTTGTATTATATTCGGATGCAATTTCTGTGTTTCATCGTCATTAAGAAGGTCCAAGGGTTACAGTAAACCTGAAGTGAAGCATCGGAATCTAAAACTGGACTCACAGGAGAGGTTCAAATCATAAAAAGTTAGAGTGTCAGTCCTCTTGTACTTATGTCGGTATTGTGCTTTTTGTATTGAATTCGGATGTAATAGCTGTGTTGCATCAACAATGAGAAGGTCCATGGGATACCGTAAACCTGATGTGAAGCATCGGAATCTAAATCTGGACTCACAGGAGAGGTTCAAATCATAGAGAGTTAGAGTGACAGTCCTCTTGTACTTAAGTCGCCATTGTGCCATTTGTATTAAACTCGGATGCAATTTCTGTATTTCGTCGTCAATAAGAAGGTCCAAGGGATACAGTAAACCTGAAGTGAAGCATCGGAATCTAAAACTGGACTCACAGGAGAGGTTCAAATCATAGAAAGTTAGAGTTTAAGTCCTCTTGTACTTAAGTCGGCATTGTGCCTTTTGTATTAAATTTGGATGCAATTTCTGTGTTTGATCGTCAATAAGAAGGTCCAAGGGAAACACTAAACCTGAAGTGAAGCATCGGAATCTAAAACTGGACTCACAGGAGAGGTTCAAATCGTAGAGACTTAGAGTGTCAATCCTCTTGTACTTAAGTCGGTATTGTGCCTTTTGTATTGAATTCAGATGTAATTTCTGTGTTTCATCATCAATAAGATGGTCCAAGAGATACAGTAAACCTGAAGTGAAGCATCGGAAGCTAAAACTGGACTCACAGGAGAGGTTCAAATCATAGAGAGTTAGAGTGCCAGACCTCTTGTACTTAAGTCGGCATTGTGCGTTTTGTATTAAATTCGGATGCAATTTTGTGTTTCATCGTCATTAAGAAGGTCCAAGGGTTACAGTAAACCTGAAGTGAAGCATCGGAATCTAAAACTGGACTCCCAGGAGAGGTTCAAATCATAAAGAGTTAGAGTGTCAGTCCTCTTGTACCAATGTCGGTATTGTGCTTTTTGTATTGAATTCGGATGTAATAGCTGTGTTGCATCATCAATGAGAAGGTCCATGGGATACCGTAAACCTGATGTGAAGAATCGGAATCTAAATCTGGACTCACAGGAGAGGTTCAAATCATAGAGAGTTAGAGTGTCAGTCCACTTGTACTTAAGTCGGCATTGTTCCTTTTGTATTAAATTCGGATGCAATTTCTGTGTTTCATCGTCAATAAGAAGGTCCAAGGGATACAGTAAACCTGAAGTGAAGCATCGGAATCTAAAACTGGACTCACAGGAGAGGTTCAAATCATAGAAAGTTAGAGTGTCAGTCCTCTTGTACTTAAGTCGACATTGTGCCTTTTGTATTAAATTCATATGCAATTTCTGAGTTTCATCGACAATAAGTAGGTCCAAGGGATACAGTAAACCTGAAGTGAAGCATCGGAATCTAAAACTGGAATCACAGGAGAGGTTCAAATCATAGAGAGTTAGAGTGCCAGACCTCTTGTACTTAAGTCGGCATTGTGCCTTTTGTATTAAATTTGGATGCAATTTCTGTGTTTCATCTTCAAAAAGAAGGTCCAAGGGATACAGTAAATCTGAAGTGAAGCATCGGATTCGAAAACTGGACTCACAGGAGAGGTTCAAATCTTAGAAAGTTATAGTGTCAGTCCCCTTGTACTTAAGTCGGCATTGTGCCTTTTGTATTAAATTTGGATGCAATTTTGTGTTTCATCGTCAATAAGAAGGTCTAAGGGATACAGTAAACCTGAAGTGAAGCATCGGAATCTAAAACTGGACTCACATTAGAGGTTCGAATCATAGAGAGTTAGAGTGTCAGTCCTCTTGTACTTAAGTCGGTATTGTGCCTTTTGTATTGAATTCGGATGTAATTGCTGTGTTTCATCATCAATAAGAAGGTCCAAGAGATACAGTAAACCTGAAGTGAAGCATCGGAATCTAACACTGGACTCACAGGAGAGGTTAAAATCAAAGAAAGTTAGAGTGTCAGTTCTGTTGTACTTCAGTCGGCATTGTGCCTCTTGTATTAAATTCGGATGCAATTTCTGTGTTTCATCGTCAATAAGAAGGTCCAAGGGATACAGTAATCCTGAAGTGAAGCATCGGAATCTAAAACTGGACTCACAGGAGAGGTTCAAATCGTAGAGAGTTAGACTGTCAGTTCTCTCGTACTGAAGTCGGCATTGTGCCTTTTGTATTAAATTCGGATGCAATTTCTGTGTTTCATCATCAATAAGAAGGTCCAAGAGATACAGAAAACCTGAAGTGAAGCATCGGAATCTTAAACTGGACTCACAGGAGAGGTTAAAATCATAGAAGGTTAGAATGTCAGTCCTCTTGTACTTCAGTCGGTTATGTGCTTTTTGTATTAAATTCGGGTGCAATATCTGTGTTTCATCGTCAATAAGAAGGTCCAAGGGATACAGTAAACCTGAAGTGAAGCATCGGCATCTAAAACAGGACTCACAGGAGAGGTTCAAATCATAAAGAGCTAGAGTGTCAGTCCTCTTGTATTTATGTCGGTATTGTGATTTTTGTATTGAATTCGGATGTAATTGCTGTGTTGCATCATCAATGAGAAGGGCCAAGGGATACAGTACACCTGATGTGAAGCATCGGAATCTATAACTGGACTCACAGGAGAGGTTTAAATCATAGAAAGTTAGAGTGTCAGTCCTCTTGTACTTAAGTCGGCATTGTGCCTTTTGTATTAAATTCGGATGCGATTTCTGTGTTTCATCGTCAATAAGAAGGTCCTAGGGATACAGTAAACCTGATGTGACACATCGGAATCTAAAACTGGACTCACAGGAGAGGTTTAAATCATTGAAAGTTGGAGTTTGAGTCCTCTTGTACTCAAGTCGGCAATGTGCCTTTTGTATTAAAGTCGGATGCAATTTCTGTGTTTCATCGTCAATAAGAAGGTCCTAGGGATACAGTAAACCTGATGTGAAGCATCGGAATCTAAAACTGCACTCACAGGAGAGGTTTAAATCATTGAAAGTTGGAGTTTGAGTCCTCTTGTACTCAAGTCGGCAATGTGCCTTTTGTAGTAAATTCGGGTGCAATTTCTGTGTTTCATCGTCAATAAGATGGTCCAAGGGATACAGTAAACCTGAAGTGAAGCATCGGAATCTAAAACTGATCTCACAGG
Source organism: Schistocerca americana (assembly GCF_021461395.2). Taxonomy (NCBI): domain Eukaryota; kingdom Metazoa; phylum Arthropoda; class Insecta; order Orthoptera; family Acrididae; genus Schistocerca; species Schistocerca americana. Next base: position 545,335,130 of record NC_060124.1, on the reverse strand, counting down.
AGAGGTTCAAATCATAAAGAGCTAGAGTGTCAGTCCTCTTGTACTTATGTCGGTATTGTGATTTTTGTATTGAATTCGGATGTAATTTCTGTGTTGCATCATCAATGAGAAGGTCCAAGAGATACAGTAAACCTGATGTAAAGCGTCGGAATCTAAAACTGGACTCACAGGAGAGGTTCAAATCATAGAAAGTTAGAGTTTGAGTCCTCTTGTACTTAAGTCGGCATTGTTCCTATTGTATTACATTCGGATGCAATTTCTGTGTTTCATCGTCAGTAAGAAGGTCCAAGGGATACAGTAAACCTGAAGTGAAGCATCGGAATCTAAAACTGGACTCACAGGAGAGGTTCAATTCGTAGAGAGTTAGAGTGTCAGTTCTCTCGTACTGAAGTCGGCATTGTGCCTTTTGTATTAAATTCGGATGCAATTTCTGTGTTTCATCATCAATAAGAAGGTCCAAGAGATAGAGAAAAGCTGAAGTGAAGCATCGGAATCTAAAACTGGACTCACAGGAGAGGTTAAAATCATAGAAAGTTAGAATGTCAGTCCTCTTGTACTTCAGTCGGTTATGTGCTTTTTGTATTAAATTCGGGTGCAATATCTGTGTTTCATCGTCAATGAGAAGGTCCAAGGGATACAGTAAACCTGAAGTGAAGCATCGGAATCTAAGACTGGACTCACAGGAGAGGTTCAAATCATAAAGAGCTAGAGTGTCAGTCCTCTTGTATTTATGTCGGTATTGTGATTTTTGTATTGAATTCGGATGTAATTGCTGTGTTGCATCATCAATGAGAAGGACCGAGGGATACAGTACACCTGATGTGAAGCATCGGAATCTATAACTGGACTCACAGGAGAGGTTTAAATCATAGAAAGTTAGAGTGTCAGTCCTCTTGTATTTAAGTCGGCATTGTGCCTTTTGTATTAAATTCGGATGCAATTTCTGTGTTTCATCGTCAATATGAAGGTCTAAGAGATACAGTAAACCTGAAGTGAAGTATCGGAATCTAAAACTGGACTCACAGGAGAGGATCAAAACGTAAAGAGTTAGAGTGTCAGTCCTCTTGTACTTAATTCGGTATTGTGCTTTTTGCATTGAATTCGGATGTAATTGCTGTGTTGCATCATCAATGAGAAGGTCCAAGGGATACAGTAAACCTGATGTGAGGCATCGGAATCTAAAACTGAACTCACAGGAGAGGTATAAATCATAGAAAGTTAGAGTGTCAGTCCTCTTGTACTTAAGTCGGCATTGTGCCTTTTGTATTAAATTCGGATGCAATATCTGTGTTTCATCGTCAATAAGGAGGTCCAAGGGATTCAGTAAACCTGAAGTGAAGCATCGGAATCTAAAGCTGGACTCACAGGAGAGGTTCATATCATAGAGAGATAGAGTTCCAGACCTCTTGTACTTAAGTCGGCATTGTGCCTTTTGTATTAAATTTGGATGCAATATCTAGGTTTCATCTTCAAAAAGAAGTTCCAAGGGATTCAGTAATCCTGAAGTGAAGCATCGGAATCTAAAACTGGACTCACAGGAGAGGTTCAAATCATAGAAAGTTAGAGTGTCAGTCCTCTTGTACTTAAGTCGGCATTGTGCCTTTTGTATTAAATTTGGATGCAATTTCTGTGTTTCATCGTCAATATGAAGGTCTAAGCGATACAGTAAACCTGAAGTGAAGTATCGGAATCTAAAAGTGGACTCACAGGAGAGGTTCAAATCATAGACAGTTAGAGTGTCAGTCTTCTCGTATTTAAGTCGGCATTGTGCCTTTTGTATTAAATTCGGATGCAATATCTGTGTTTCATCGTCAATAAGAAGGTCCAAGGGATACAGTAAACCTGAAGTGAAGCGTCGGAAACTAAAACTGGACTCACAGGAGAGGTTCAAATTATAGAGAGTTAGAGTGTCAGTCCTCTTGTACTTAAGTCTTCATTGTTCCTTTTGTATTAAATTTGGATGCAACTTCTGTGTTTCATCGTCAATAAGAAGGTCCAAGGGATACAGTAAACCTGAAGTGAAGCATCGGATTCTAAAACTGGACTCAGAGGAGAGGTTCAAGTCATCGAAAGTTAGAGTGTCAGTCCACTTGTACTTTAGTCGGCATTGTGCCTTTTGTATTAAATTCGGATGCAATTTCTGTGTTTCATCGTCAATTAGAAGGTCCAAGGGAGACGGTAAACCTGAAGTGAACATCGGAATCTAAAACTGGATCACAGGAGAGGTTCAAATCATAGAAAGTTAGAGTGTCAGTCGTCTTGTACTCAAGTCGGCATTGTGCCTTTTGCATTAAATTCGGATGCGATTTCTGTGTTTCATCGTCAATAAGAAGGTCCAAGGGATACAGTAAACCTGAAGTGAAGCATTGGAATCTAAAACTGGACTCACAGGAGAGGTTCAAATCATAGAAAGTTAGAGTTTGAGTCCTCTTGTACTTAAGTCGGCATTGTTCCTTTTGTATTAAATTCGGATGCAATTTCTGTGTTTCATTGTCAATTAGAAAGTCCAATGGATACAGTAAACCTGAAGTGAAGCATCGGAATCTAAAATTGGACTCACAGGAGAGGTTCAAATCATAAAGAGCTAGAGTGTCAGTCCTCTTGTATTTATGTCGGTATTGTGATTTTTGTATTGAATTCGGATGTAATTGCTGTGTTGCATCATCAATGAGATGGACCAAGGGATACAGTACACCTGATGTGAAGCATCGGAATCTATAGCTGGACTCACAGGAGAGGTTTAAATCATAGAAAGTTAGAGTGTCAGTCCTCTTGTACTTAAGTCGGCATTGTGCCTTTTGTATTAAATTCGGATGCAATTTCTGTGTTTCATCGTCAATATGAAGGCCTAAGAGATACAGTAAACCTGAAGTGAAGTATCGGAATCTAAAACTGGACTCACAGGAGAGGATCAAATCGTAAAGAGTTAGAGTGTCAGTCCTCTTGTACTTAAGTCGGTATTGTGCTTTTTGCATTGAATTCGGATGTAATTGCTGTGTTGCATCATCAATGAGAAGGTCCAAGGGATACAGTAAACCTGATGTGAGGCATCGGAATCTAAAACTGGACTCACAGGAGAGGTATTAATCATAGAAAGTTAGAGTTTCAGTCCTCTTGTACTTAAGTCGGCATTGTGCCTTTTGTATTAAATTCGGATGCAATATCTGTGTTTTATCGTCAATACGAAGGTCCAAGGGATTCAGTAAACCTGAAGTGAAGCATCGGAATCTAAAACTGGACTCACAGGGGAGGTTCATATCATAGAGAGATAGAGTTCCAGACCTCTTGTACTTAAGTCGGCATTGTGCCTTTTGTATTAAACTCGGATGCAATTTCTGTGTTTCATCGTCAATAAGAAGGTCCAAGGGATACAGTAAACCTGAAGTGAAGCATCGGAATCTAAAACTGGACTCACAGGAGAGGTTCAAATCATAGAAAGTTAGAGTTTAAGTCCTCTTGTACTTAAGTCGGCATTGTGCCTTTTGTATTAAATTTGGATGCAATTTCTGTGTTTGATCGTCAATAAGAAGGTCCAAGGGAAACACTAAACCTGAAGTGAAGCATCGGAATCTAAAACTGGACTCACAGGAGAGGTTCAAATCGTAGAGACTTAGAGTGTCAGTCCTCTTGTACTTAAGTCGGTATTGTGCCTTTTGTATTGAATTCAGATGTAATTTCTGTGTTTCATCATCAATAAGAAGGTCCAAGAGATACAGTAAACCTGAAGTGATGCATCGGGAGCTAAAACTGGACTCACAGGAGGGGTTCAAATTATAGAGAGTTAGAGTGCCAGACCTCTTGTACTTAAGTCGGCATTGTGCCTTTTGTATTATATTCGGATGCAATTTCTGTGTTTCATCGTCATTAAGAAGGTCCAAGGGTTACAGTAAACCTGAAGTGAAGCATCGGAATCTAAAACTGGACTCACAGGAGAGGTTCAAATCATAAAAAGTTAGAGTGTCAGTCCTCTTGTACTTATGTCGGTATTGTGCTTTTTGTATTGAATTCGGATGTAATAGCTGTGTTGCATCAACAATGAGAAGGTCCATGGGATACCGTAAACCTGATGTGAAGCATCGGAATCTAAATCTGGACTCACAGGAGAGGTTCAAATCATAGAGAGTTAGAGTGACAGTCCTCTTGTACTTAAGTCGCCATTGTGCCATTTGTATTAAACTCGGATGCAATTTCTGTATTTCGTCGTCAATAAGAAGGTCCAAGGGATACAGTAAACCTGAAGTGAAGCATCGGAATCTAAAACTGGACTCACAGGAGAGGTTCAAATCATAGAAAGTTAGAGTTTAAGTCCTCTTGTACTTAAGTCGGCATTGTGCCTTTTGTATTAAATTTGGATGCAATTTCTGTGTTTGATCGTCAATAAGAAGGTCCAAGGGAAACACTAAACCTGAAGTGAAGCATCGGAATCTAAAACTGGACTCACAGGAGAGGTTCAAATCGTAGAGACTTAGAGTGTCAATCCTCTTGTACTTAAGTCGGTATTGTGCCTTTTGTATTGAATTCAGATGTAATTTCTGTGTTTCATCATCAATAAGATGGTCCAAGAGATACAGTAAACCTGAAGTGAAGCATCGGAAGCTAAAACTGGACTCACAGGAGAGGTTCAAATCATAGAGAGTTAGAGTGCCAGACCTCTTGTACTTAAGTCGGCATTGTGCGTTTTGTATTAAATTCGGATGCAATTTTGTGTTTCATCGTCATTAAGAAGGTCCAAGGGTTACAGTAAACCTGAAGTGAAGCATCGGAATCTAAAACTGGACTCCCAGGAGAGGTTCAAATCATAAAGAGTTAGAGTGTCAGTCCTCTTGTACTTATGTCGGTATTGTGCTTTTTGTATTGAATTCGGATGTAATAGCTGTGTTGCATCATCAATGAGAAGGTCCATGGGATACCGTAAACCTGATGTGAAGAATCGGAATCTAAATCTGGACTCACAGGAGAGGTTCAAATCATAGAGAGTTAGAGTGTCAGTCCACTTGTACTTAAGTCGGCATTGTTCCTTTTGTATTAAATTCGGATGCAATTTCTGTGTTTCATCGTCAATAAGAAGGTCCAAGGGATACAGTAAACCTGAAGTGAAGCATCGGAATCTAAAACTGGACTCACAGGAGAGGTTCGAATCATAGAAAGTTAGAGTGTCAGTCCTCTTGTACTTAAGTCGGCATTGTGCCTTTTGTATTAAATTCGGATGCAATTTCTGTGTTTCATCGTCAATAAGAAGGTCCAAGGGATACAGTAAACCTGAAGTGAAGCATCGGAATCTAAAACTGGACTCACAGGAGAGGTTCAAATCATAGAAAGTTAGAGTGTCAGTCCTCTTGTACTTAAGTCGACATTGTGCCTTTTGTATTAAATTCATATGCAATTTCTGAGTTTCATCGACAATAAGAAGGTCCAAGGGATACAGTAAACCTGAAGTGAAGCATCGGAATCTAAAACTGGAATCACAGGAGAGGTTCAAATCATAGAGAGTTAGAGTGCCAGACCTCTTGTACTTAAGTCGGCATTGTGCCTTTTGTATTAAATTTGGATGCAATTTCTGTGTTTCATCTTCAAAAAGAAGGTCCAAGGGATACAGTAAATCTGAAGTGAAGCATCGGATTCGAAAACTGGACTCACAGGAGAGGTTCAAATCTTAGAAAGTTATAGTGTCAGTCCCCTTGTACTTAAGTCGGCATTGTGCCTTTTGTATTAAATTTGGATGCAATTTTGTGTTTTATCGTCAATAAGAAGGTCTAAGGGATACAGTAAACCTGAAGTGAAGCATCGGAATCTAAAACTGGACTCACATTAGAGGTTCGAATCATAGAGAGTTAGAGTGTCAGTCCTCTTGTACTTAAGTCGGTATTGTGCCTTTTGTATTGAATTCGGATGTAATTGCTGTGTTTCATCATCAATAAGAAGGTCCAAGAGATACAGTAAACCTGAAGTGAAGCATCGGAATCTAACACTGGACTCACAGGAGAGGTTAAAATCAAAGAAAGTTAGAGTGTCAGTTCTGTTGTACTTCAGTCGGCATTGTGCCTTTTGTATTAAATTCGGATGCAATTTCTGTGTTTCATCGTCAATAAGAAGGTCCAAGGGATACAGTAATCCTGAAGTGAAGCATCGGAATCTAAAACTGGACTCACAGGAGAGGTACAAATCGTAGAGTGTTAGACTGTCAGTTCTCTCGTACTGAAGTCGGCATTGTGCCTTTTGTATTAAATTCGGATGCAATTTCTGTGTTTCATCATCAATAAGAAGGTCCAAGAGATACAGAAAACCTGAAGTGAAGCATCGGAATCTTAAACTGGACTCACAGGAGAGGTTAAAATCATAGAAAGTTAGAATGTCAGTCCTCTTGTACTTCAGTCGGTTATGTGCTTTTTGTATTAAATTCGGGTGCAATATCTGTGTTTCATCGTCAATAAGAAGGTCCAAGGGATACAGTAAACCTGAAGTGAAGCATCGGCATCTAAAACTGGACTCACAGGAGAGGTTCAAATCATAAAGAGCTAGAGTGTCAGTCCTCTTGTATTTATGTCGGTATTGTGATTTTTGTATTGAATTCGGATGTAATTGCTGTGTTGCATCATCAATGAGAAGGGCCAAGGGATACAGTACACCTGATGTGAAGCATCGGAATCTATAACTGGACTCACAGGAGAGGTTTAAATCATAGAAAGTTAGAGTGTCAGTCCTCTTGTACTTAAGTCGGCATTGTGCCTTTTGTATTAAATTCGGATGCAATTTCTGTGTTTCATCGTCAATATGAAGGTCTAAGAGATACAGTAAACCTGAAGTGAAGTATCGGAATCTAAAACTGGACTCACAGGAGAGGATCAAATCGTAAAGAGTTAGAGTGTCAGTCCTCTTGTACTTAAGTCGGTATTGTGCTTTTTGCATTGAATTCGGATGTAATTGCTGTGTTGCATCATCAATGAGAAGGTCCATGGGATACAGTAAACCTGATGTGAGGAATCGGAATCTAAAACTGGACTCACAGGAGAGGTACAAATCATAGAAAGTTAGAGTGTCAGTCCTCTTGTACTTAAGTCGGCATTGTGCCTTTTGTATTAAATTCGGAAGCAATATCTGTGTTTCATCGTCAATAAGAAGGTCCAAGGGATTCAGTAAACCTGAAGTGAAGCATCGGAATCTAAAACTGGACTCACAGGAGAGGTTCATATCATAGAGAGATAGAGTTCCAGACCTCTTGTACTTAAGTCGGCATTGTGCCTTTTGTATTAAATTTGGATGCAATTTCTAGGTTTCATCTTCAAAAAGAAGTTCCAAGGGATTCAGTAATCCTGAAGTGAAGCATCGGAATCTAAAACTGGACTCACAGGAGAGGTTCAAATCATAGAAAGTTAGAGTGTCAGTCCTCTTGTACTTAAGTCGGCATTGTGCCTTTTGTATCAAATTTGGATGCAATTTCTGTGTTTCATCGTCAATATGAAGGTCTAAGCGATACAGTAAACCTGAAGTGAAGTATCGGAATCTAAAAGTGGACTCACAGGAGAGGTTCAAATCATAGACAGTTAGAGTGTCAGTCTTCTTGTATTTAAGTCGGCATTGTGCCTTTTGTATTAAATTCGGATGCAATATCTGTGTTTCATCGTCAATAAGAAGGTCTAAGGGATACAGTAAACCTGAAGTGAAGCGTCGGAAACTAAAACTGGACTCACAGGAGAGGTTCAAATCATGGAGAGTTAGAGTGTCAGTCCTCTTGTACTTAAGTCTTCATTGTTCCTTTTGTATAAAATTTGGATGCAACTTCTGTGTTTCATCGTCAATAAGCAGGTCCAGGGGATACAGTAAACCTGAAGTGAAGCATCGGATTCTAAAACTGGACTCAGAGGAGAGGTTCAAATCATCGAAAGTTAGAGTGTCAGTCCACTTGTACTTTAGTCGGCATTGTGCCTTTTGTATTTAATTCGGATGCAATTTCTGTGTTTCATCGTCAATTAGAAGGTCCAAGGGAGACGGTAAACCTGAAGTGAACATCGGAATCTAAAACTGGATCACAGGAGAGGTTCAAATCATAGAAAGTTTGAGTGTCAGTCGTTTTGTACTCAAGACGGCATTGTGCCTTTTGCATTAAATTCGGATGCAATTTCTGTGTTTCATCGTCAATAAGAAGGTCCAAGGGATACAGTAAACCTGAAGTGAAGCATTGGAATCTAAAACTGGACTCACAGGAGAGGTTCAAATCATAGAAAGTTAGAGTTTGAGTCCTCTTGTACCTAAGTCGGCATTGTTCCTTTTGTATTAAATTCGGATGCAATTTCTGTGTTTCATCGTCAATTAGAAAGTCCAATGGATACAGTAAACCTGAAGTGAAGCATCGGAATCTAAAATTGGACTCACAGGAGAGGTTCAAATCGTAGAGAGTTAGAGTGTCAATTCTCTCGTACTGAAGTCGGCATTGTGCCTTTTGTATTAAATTCGGATGCAATTTCTGTGTTTCATCGTCAATAAGAAGGTCCAAGGGATACAGCAAACCTGAAGTGAAGCATCGGATTTTAAAACTGGACTCACAGGAGAGGTTCAAATCATAGAAAATTACAGTTTGAGTCCTCTTGTACTGAAGTCGGCATTGTTCCTTTTGTATTAATTTCAGATGCAATTTCTGTGTTCCATCGTCAATAAGAAGGTCCAGGGGCTACAGTAAACCTGAAGTGAAGCATCGGAATCTAAAACTGGATTCACAGGAGAGGTTCAAATCGTAGAGAGTTAGAGTGTCAGTTCTCTCGTACTGAAGTCGGCATTGTGCCTTTTGTATTAAATGCGGATGCAATTTCTGTGTTTCATCGTCAATAAGAAGGTCCAAGGGATACTGTAAACCTGAAGTGAAGCATCGGAATCTAAAACTGGACTCACAGGAGAGGTTCAAATCATAGAAAGTTAGAGTTTCAGTCCTCTTGTACTTAAGTCGGCATTGTGCCTTTTGTATTAAATTTGGATGCAATTTCTGTGTTTCATCGTCAATAAGAAGGTCCAAGGAATACAGTAAACCTGATGTGAAGCATCGGAATCTAAAACTGGTTTCACAGGAGAGGTTTAAATCATAGAAAGTTAGAGTTTGAGTCCTATTGTACTCAAGTCGGCAATGTGCCTTTTGTATTAAATTCGGATGCAATTTCTGTGTTTCATCGTCAATAAGATGGTCCAAGGGATACAGTGAACCTGAAGTGAAGCATCGGAATCTAAAACTGATCTCACAGAAGAGGTTCAAATCATAAAGAGCTAGAGTGTCAGTCCTCTTGTCCTTATGTCGGTATTGTGATTTTTGTATTGAATTCGGATGTAATTGCTGTGTTGCATCATCAATGAGAAGGTCCAAGGGATACAGTAAACCTGAAGTGAAGCATCGGAATCTAAAACTGGACTCACAGGAGAGGTTCAAATCGTAGAGTGTTAGAGTGCCAGTTCACTCGTACTGAAGTCGGCATTGTGCCTTTTGTATTAAATTCGGATGCCATTTCTGTGTTTCATCGTCAATAAGAAGGTCCAAGGGATACAGTAAACCTGAAGTGAAGCATCGTAATCTAATACTGGACTCACAGGAGAGGTTCAAATCATAGAAAGTTAGAGTTTGAGTCCTCTTGTACTTAAGTCGGCATTGTTCCTTTTGTATTAAATTCGGATGCAATTTCTGTGTTTCATCGTCAATAAGAAGGTCCAAGGGATACAGTAAACCTGAAGTGAAGCATCGGAATCTAAAACTGGACTCACAGGAGAGGTTCAAATCGTAGAGTGTTAGAGTGCCAGTTCTCTCGTACTGAAGTCGGCATTGTGCCTTTTGTATTAAATTTGGATGCAATTTCTGTGTTTCATCATCAATAAGAAGGTCCAAGAGATACAGAAAACCTGAAGTGAAGCATCGGAATCTAAAACTGGACTCACAGGAGAGGTTAAAATCATAGAAAGTTAGAGTGTCAGTCCTCTTGTACGTCAGTCGGCAATGTGCTTTTTGTATTAAATTCGGATGCAATTTCTGTGTTTCATCGTCAATAAGAAGGTCCAAGGGATACAGTAAACCTGAAGTGAAGCATCGGAATCTAAAACTGGACTCACAGGAGAGGTTCAAATCATAAAGAGCTAGAGTGTCAGTCCTCTTGTACTTATGTCGGTATTGTGATTTTTGTATTGAATTCGGATGTAATTGCTGTGTTGCATCGTCAATGAGAAGGTCCAAGGGATACAGTAAACCTGATGTGAAGCATCGGAATCTATAACTGGTCTCACAGGAGAGGTTTAAATCATAGAAAGTTAGAGTGTCAGTCCTCTTGTACTTAAGTCGGCATTGTGCCTTTTGTATTAAATTCGGATGCAATTTCTGTGTTCCATCGTCAATAAGAAGGTCCAAGGGATACAGTAAACCTGAAGTGAAGCATCGGAATCTTAAACTGGACTCACAGGAGAGGTTCAAATCATAGAGAGTTAGAGTGCCAGACCTCTTGTACTTAAGTCGGCATTGTGCCTTGTGTATTAAATTTGGATGCAATTTCTGTCTTTCATCTTCAAGAAGAAAGTCCAAGGGATACAGTAAACCTGAAGTGAAGCATCGGAATCTAAAACTGTACTCACAGGAGAGGTTCAAATCATAGAAAGTTAGAGTGTCAGTCCTCTTGTACATAAGTCGGCATTGTGCCTTTTGTATTAAATTTGGATGCAATTTCTGTGTTTCATCGTCAATAAGAAGGTCTTAGGGATACAGTAAACCCGAAGTGAAGCATCGGAATCTAAGACTGGACTCACAGGAGAGGTTCAAATCATAGAGAGTTAGAGTGTCAGTCTTCTTGTAGTTAAGTCGGCATTGTGCCTTTTGTATTGAATTCTGATGTATTTTCTGTGTTTCATCATGAATAAGAAGGTCGAAGAGATACAGTAATCGTGAAGTGAAGCAACGGAATCTAAAACTGGACTCACAGGAGAGGTTAAAATCATAGAAAGTTAGAGTGTCAGTCCTCTAGTACTTCAGTCGGCAATGTGCCTTTTGTATTAAATTCGGATGCAATTTCTGTGTTTCATCGTCAATAAGAAGGTCCAAGGGATACAGTAAACCTGAAGTGAAGCATCGGAATCTAAAACAGGATCACAGGAGAGGTTAAGATCATAGAAAGTTAGAGTGTCAGTCCTCTTGTACTTAAGTCGGCATTGTGCCATTTGTATTAAACTCGCATGCAATTTCTGTGTTTCATCGTCAATAAGAAGGTCCAAGGGATACAGTAAACCTGAAGTGCAGCATCGGAATCTAAAACTGGACTCACAGGAGAGGTTCAAATCATAGAAAGTTAGAGTTTGAGTCCTCTTGTACTTAAGTCGGCATTGTGCCTTTTGTATTAAATTTGGATGCAATTTCTGTGTTTGATCGTCAATAAGAAGGTCCAAGGGATACAGTAAACCTGAAGTGAAGCATCGGAATCTAAAACTGGACCCACAGGAGTGGTTCAAATCGTAGAGACATAGAGTGACAGACCTCTTGTACTTAAGTCGGTATTGCGCCTTTTGTATTGAATTCAGATGTAATTTCTGTGTTTCATCATCAATAAGAAGGTCCAAGAGATACAGTAAACCTGAAGTGAAGCATCGGAATTCAAAAACTGGACTCACAGGAGAGGTTCAAATCTTAAAGAGCTAGAGTGTCAGTCCTCTTGTACTTATGTCGGTATTGTGCCTTTTGTATTGAATTCTGATGTATTTTCTGTGTTTCATCATCAATAAGAAGGTCGAAGAGATACAGTAATCGTGAAGTGAAGCAACGGAATCTAAAACTGGACTCACAGGAGAGTTAAAAAACATAGAAACTTAGAGTGTCAGTCCTCTTGTACTTACGTCGGCATTGTGCCTTTTGTATTAAATTCGGATGCAATTTCTGTGTTTCATCGTCAATACGAAGGTCCAAGGGATACAGTAAACCTGAAGTGAAGCTTCGGAATCTAAAGGTGGACTCACAGGAGAGGTTCAAATCAGAGAGAGTTAGAGTGTCAGTCCTCATGTACCTAAGTCGGTATTGTGCCTTTTGTATTGAATTTGGATGTAATTTCTGTGTTTCATCATCAATCAGAAGGTCCAAGAGATACAGTAAACCTGAAGTGAAGCATCGGAATCTAAAACTGGACTCACAGGAGAGGTTATAATCATAGAAAGTTAGAGTGTCAGTTCTGTTGTGCTACAGTCGGCACTGTGCCTTTTGTATTAAATTCGGATGCAATATCTGTGTTTCATCGTCAATAAGAAGGTCCAAGGGATACAGTAAACCTGAAGTGAAGCATCGGAATCTAAAACTGGACTCACAGGAGAGGTTCAAATCTTAAAGAGCTAGAGTGTCAGTCCTCTTGTACTTATGTCGGTATTGTGCTTTTTGTATTGAATTCGGATGTAATTGCTGTGTTGCATCATCAATGAGAAGGTCCAAGGGATACAGTAAACCTGATGTGAAGCATCGGAATCTAAAACTGAACTAACAGGAGAGGTTTAAATCATAGAAAGTTAGAGTGTCAGTCCTTTTGTACTTAAGTCGGCATTGTGCCTTTTGTATTAAATTCGGATGCAATTTCTGTGTTCCATCGTCAATAAGAAGGTCAAAGGGATACAGTAAACCTGAAGTGAAGCATCGGAATCTAAAACTGGACTCTCGGGGGAGGTTCAAATCATAGAGAGTTAGAGTGTCAGTCCTCTTGTACTTAAGTCGGCATTGTTCCTTTTGTATTAAATTCGGATGCAATTTCTGTGTTTCATCGTTAATAAGAAGGTCCAAGGGATGGAGTAAACCTGAAGTGAAGCATCGGATCTAAAACTGGACTCACAGGAGAGGTTCAAATCATAGAAAGTTTGAGTGTCAGTCCTCTTGTACTTAAGTCGGCATTGTGCCTTTTGTCTTAAATTCGGATGCAATTTCTGTGTTTCATCGTCAATAAGAAAGTCCAATGGAGACAGTAAACCTGAAGTGAAGCATCGGAATCTAAAACTGGACTCACAGGAGGGGATCAAATCGTAGAGAGTCAGAGTGTCAGTTCACTCGTACTGAAGTCGGCATTGTGCCTTTTGTATTAAATTCGGATGCCATTTCTGTGTTTCATCGTCAATAAGAAGGTCCAAGGGATACAGTAAACCTGAAGTGAAGCATCGTAATCTAATACTGGACTCACAGGAGAGGTTCAAATCATAGAAAGTTAGAGTTTGAGTCCTCTTGTACTTAAGTCGGCATTGTTCCTTTTGTATTAAATTCGGATGCAATTTCTGTGTTTCATCGTCAATAAGAAGGTCCAAGGGATACAGTAAACCTGAAGTGAAGCATCGGAATCTAAAACTGGACTCACAGGAGAGGTTCAAATCGTAGAGTGTTAGAGTGCCAGTTCTCTCGTACTGAAGTCGGCATTGTGCCTTTTGTATTAAATTCGGATGCAATTTCTGTGTTTCATCATCAATAAGAAGGTCCAAGAGATACAGAAAACCTGAAGTGAAGCATCGGAATCTAAAACTGGACTCACAGGAGAGGTTAAAATCATAGAAAGTTAGAGTGTCAGTCCTCTTGTACGTCAGTCGGCAATGTGCTTTTTGTATTAAATTCGGATGCAATTTCTGTGTTTCATCGTCAATAAGAAGGTCCAAGGGATACAGTAAACCTGAAGTGAAGCATCGGAATCTAAAACTGGACTCACAGGAGAGATTCAAATCATAAAGAGCTAGAGTGTCAGTCCTCTTGTACTTATGTCGGTATTGTGATTTTTGTATTGAATTCGGATGTAATTGCTGTGTTGCATCGTCAATGAGAAGGTCCAAGGGATACAGTAAACCTGATGTGAAGCATCGGAATCTATAACTGGACTCACAGGAGAGGTTAAGATCATAGAAAGTTAGAGTGTCAGTCCTCTTGTACTTAAGTCGGCATTGTGCCTTTTGTATTAAATTCGGATGCAATTTCTGTGTTCCATCGTCAATAAGAAGGTCCAAGGGATACAGTAAACCTGAAGTGAAGAATCGGAATCTTAAACTGGACTCACAGGAGAGGTTCAAATCATAGAGAGTTAGAGTGCCAGACCTCTTGTACTTAAGTCGGCATTGTGCCTTGTGTATTAAATTTGGATGCAATTTCTGTCTTTCATCTTCAAGAAGAAAGTCCAAGGGATACAGTAAACCTGAAGTGAAGCATCGGAATCTAAAACTGTACTCACAGGAGACGTTCAAATCATAGAGAGTTAGAGTGTCGGTCTTCTTGTAGTTAAGTCGGCACATTGCCTTTTGTATTGAATTCTGATGTATTTTCTGTGTTTCATCATCAATAAGAAGGTCGAAGAGATACAGTAATCGTGAAGTGAAGCCACGGAATCTAAAACTGGACTCACAGGAGAGGTTAAAATCATAGAAAGTTAGAGTGTCAGTCCTCTAGTACTTCAGTCGGCAATGTGCCTTTTGTATTAAATTCGGATGCAATTTCTGTGTTTCATCGTCAATAAGAAGGTCCAAGGGATACAGTAAACCTGAAGTGAAGCATCGGAATCTAAAACTGGACTCACAGGAGAGGTTCAAATCATAAAGAGCTAGAGTGTCAGTCCTCTTGTACTTATGTCGGTATTGTGATTTTTGTATTGAATTCGGATGTAATTGCTGTGTTGCATCGTCAATGAGAAGGTCCAAGGGATACAGTAAACCTGATGTGAAGCATCGGAATCTATAACTGGACTCACAGGAGAGGTTTAAATCATAGAAAGTTAGAGTGTCAGTCCTCTTGTACTTAAGTCGGCATTGTGCCTTTTGTATTAAATTCGGATGCAATTTCTGTGTTCCATCGTCAATAAGAAGGTCCAAGGGATACAGTAAACCTGAAGTGAAGAATCGGAACCTTAAACTGGACTCACAGGAGAGGTTCAAATCATAGAGAGTTAGAGTGCCAGACCTCTTGTACTTAAGTCGGCATTGTGCCTTGTGTATTAAATTTGGATGCAATTTCTGTCTTTCATCTTCAAGAAGAAAGTCCAAGGGATACAGTAAACCTGAAGTGAAGCATCGGAATCTAAAACTGTACTCACAGGAGAGGTTAAGATCATAGAAAGTTAGAGTGTCAGTCCTCTTGTACGTCAGTCGGCAATGTGCTTTTTGTATTAAATTCGGATGCAATTTCTGTGTTTCATCGTCAATAAGAAGGTCCAAGGGATACAGTAAACCTGAAGTGAAGAATCGGAATCTTAAACTGGACTCACAGGAGAGGTTCAAATCATAGAGAGTTAGAGTGCCAGACCTCTTGTACTTAAGTCGGCATTGTGCCTTGTGTATTAAATTTGGATGCAATTTCTGTCTTTCATCTTCAAGAAGAAAGTCCAAGGGATACAGTAAACCTGAAGTGAAGCATCGGAATCTAAAACTGTACTCACAGGAGACGTTCAAATCATAGAGAGTTAGAGTGTCGGTCTTCTTGTAGTTAAGTCGGCATTGTGCCTTTTGTATTGAATTCTGATGTATTTTCTGTGTTTCATCATCAATAAGAAGGTCGAAGAGATACAGTAATCGTGAAGTGAAGCCACGGAATCTAAAACTGGACTCACAGGAGAGGTTAAAATCATAGAAAGTTAGAGTGTCAGTCCTCTAGTACTTCAGTCGGCAATGTGCCTTTTTTATTAAATTCGGATGCAATTTCTGTGTTTCATCGTCAATAAGAAGGTCCAAGGGATACAGTAAACCTGAAGTGAAGCATCGGAATCTAAAACTGGATCACAGGAGAGGTTAAGATCATAGAAAGTTAGAGTGTCAGTCCTCTTGTACTTAAGTCGGCATTGTGCCATTTGTATTAAACTCGCATGCAATTTCTGTGTTTCATCGTCAATAAGAAGGTCCAAGGGATACAGTAAACCTGAAGTGCAGCATCGGAATCTAAAACTGGACTCACAGGAGAGGTTCAAATCATAGAAAGTTAGAGTTTGAGTCCTCTTGTACTTAAGTCGGCATTGTGCCTTTTGTATTAAATTTGGATGCAATTTCTGTGTTTGATCGTCAATAAGAAGGTCCAAGGGATACAGTAAACCTGAAGTGAAGCATCGGAATCTAAAACTGGACCCACAGGAGTGGTTCAAATCGTAGAGACATAGAGTGACAGACCTCTTGTACTTAAGTCGGTATTGCGCCTTTTGTATTGAATTCAGATGTAATTTCTGTGTTTCATCATCAATAAGAAGGTCCAAGAGATACAGTAAACCTGAAGTGAAGCATCGGAATTCAAAAACTGGACTCACAGGAGAGTTAAAAAACATAGAAACTTAGAGTGTCAGTCCTCTTGTACTTAAGTCGGCATTGTGCTTTTGTATTAAATTCGGATGCAATTTCTGTGTTTCATCGTCAATACGAAGGTCCAAGGGATACAGTAAACCTGAAGTGAAGCTTCGGAATCTAAAGGTGGACTCACAGGAGAGGTTCAAATCAGAGAGAGTTAGAGTGTCAGTCCTCATGTACCTAAGTCGGTATTGTGCCTTTTGTATTGAATTTGGATGTAATTTCTGTGTTTCATCATCAATAAGAAGGTCCAAGAGATACAGTAAACCTGAAGTGAAGCATCGGAATCTAAAACTGGACTCACAGGAGAGGTTATAATCATAGAAAGTTAGAGTGTCAGTTCTGTTGTGCTTCAGTCGGCACTGTGCCTTTTGTATTAAATTCGGATGCAATATCTGTGTTTCATCGTCAATAAGAAGGTCCAAGGGATACAGTAAACCTGAAGTGAAGCATCGGAATCTAAAACTGGACTCACAGGAGAGGTTCAAATCTTAAAGAGCTAGAGTGTCAGTCCTCTTGTACTTATGTCGGTATTGTGCTTTTTGTATTGAATTCGGATGTAATTGCTGTGTTGCATCATCAATGAGATGGTCCAAGGGATACAGTAAACCTGATGTGAAGCATCGGAATCTAAAACTGAACTAACAGGAGAGGTTTAAATCATAGAAAGTTAAAGTGTCAGTCCTTTTGTACTTAAGTCGGCATTGTGCCTTTTGTATTAAATTCGGATGCAATTTCTGTGTTCCATCGTCAATAAGAAGGTCAAAGGGATACAGTAAACCTGAAGTGAAGCATCGGAATCTAAAACTGGACTCACGGGGGAGGTTCAAATCATAGAGAGTTTGAGTGTCAGTCCTCTTGTACTTAAGTCGGCATTGTTCCTTTTGTATTAAATTCGGATGCAATTTCTGTGTTTCATCGTTAATAAGAAGGTCCAAGGGATGGAGTAAACCTGAAGTGAAGCATCGGATCTAAAACTGGACTCACAGGAGAGGTTCAAATCATAGAAAGTTTGAGTGTCAGTCCTCTTGTACTTAAGTCGGCATTGTGAATTTTGTCTTAAATTCGGATGCAATTTCTGTGTTTCATCGTCAATAAGAAAGTCCAATGGAGACAGTAAACCTGAAGTGAAGCATCGGAATCTAAAACTGGACTCACAGGAGGGGATCAAATCGTAGAGAGTCAGAGTGTCAGTTCACTCGTACTGAAGTCGGCATTGTGACTTTTGTATTAAATTCGGATGCCATTTCTGTGTTTCATCGTCAATAAGAAGGTCCAAGGGATACAGTAAACCTGAGGTGAAGCATCGTAATCTAATACTGGACTCACAGGAGAGGTTCAAATCATAGAAAGTTAGAGTTTGAGTCCTCTTGTACTTAAGTCGGCATTGTTCCTTTTGTATTAAATTCGGATGCAATTTCTGTGTTTCATCGTCAATAAGAAGGTCCAAGGGATACAGTAAACCTGAAGTGAAGCATCGGAATCTAAAACTGGACTCGCAGGAGAGGTTCAAATCGTAGAGTGTTAGAGTGCCAGTTCTCTCGTACTGAAGTCGGCATTGTGCCTTTTGTATTAAATTCGGATGCAATTTCTGTGTTTCATCATCAATAAGAAGGTCCAAGAGATACAGAAAACCTGAAGTGAAGCATCGGAATCTAAAACTGGACTCACAGGAGAGGTTAAAATCATAGAAAGTGAGAGTGTCAGTCCTCTTGTACGTCAGTCGGCAATGTGCTTTTTGTATTAAATTCGGATGCAATTTCTGTGTTTCATCGTCAATAAGAAGGTCCAAGGGATACAGTAAACCTGAAGTGAAGCATCGGAATCTAAAACTGGACTCACAGGAGAGGTTCAAATCATAAAGAGCTAGAGTGTCAGTCCTCTTGTACTTATATCGGTATTGTGATTTTTGTATTGAATTCGGATGTAATTGCTGTGTTGCATCGTCAATGAGAAGGTCCAAGGGATACAGTAAACCTGATGTGAAGCATCGGAATCTATAACTGGACTCACAGGAGAGGTTTAAATCATAGAAAGTTAGAGTGTCAGTCCTCTTGTACTTAAGTCGGCATTGTGCCTTTTGTATTAAATTCGGATGCAATTTCTGTGTTCCATCGTCAATAAGAAGGTCCAAGGGATACAGTAAACCTGAAGTGAAGCATCGGAATCTTAAACTGGACTCACAGGAGAGGTTCAAATCATAGAGAGTTAGAGTGCCAGACCTCTTGTACTTAAGTCGGCATTGTGCCTTGTGTATTAAATTTGGATGCAATTTCTGTCTTTCATCTTCAAGAAGAAAGTCCAAGGGATACAGTAAACCTGAAGTGAAGCATCGGAATCTAAAACTGTACTCACAGGAGAGGTTCAAATCATAGAAAGTTAGAGTGTCAGTCCTCTTGTACATAAGTCGGCATTGTGCCTTTTGTATTAAATTTGGATGCAATTTCTGTGTTTCATCGTCAATAAGAAGGTCTTAGGGATACAGTAAACCTGAAGTGAAGCATCGGAATCTAAGACTGGACTCACAGTAGAGGTTCAAATCATAGAGAGTTAGAGTGTCAGTCTTCTTGTAGTTAAGTCGGCATTGTGCCTTTTGTATTGAATTCTGATGTATTTTCTGTGTTTCATCATCAATAAGAAGGTCGAAGAGATACAGTAATCGTGAAGTGAAGCAACGGAATCTAAAACTGGACTCACAGGAGAGGTTAAAATCATAGAAAGTTAGAGTGTCAGTCCTCTAGTACTTCAGTCGGCAATGTGCCTTTTGTATTAAATTCGGATGCAATTTCTGTGTTTCATCGTCAATAAGAAGGTCCAAGGGATACAGTAAACCTTAAGTGAAGCATCGGAATCTAAAACTGGATCACAGGAGAGGTTAAGATCATAGAAAGTTAGAGTGTCAGTCCTCTTGTACTTAAGTCGGCATTGTGCCATTTGTATTAAACTCGCATGCAATTTCTGTGTTTCATCGTCAATAAGAAGGTCCAAGGGATACAGTATACCTGAAGTGCAGCATCGGAATCTAAAACTGGACTCACAGGAGAGGTTCAAATCATAGAAAGTTAGAGTTTGAGTCCTCTTGTACTTAAGTCGGCATTGTGCCTTTTGTATTAAATTTGGATGCAATTTCTGTGTTTGATCGTCAATAAGAAGGTCCAAGAGATACAGTAAACCTGAAGTGAAGCATCGGAATTCAAAAACTGGACTCACAGGAGAGTTAAAAAACATAGAAACTTAGAGTGTCAGTCCTCTTGTACTTAAGTCGGCATTGTGCCTTTTGTATTAAATTCGGATGCAATTTCTGTGTTTCATCGTCAATACGAAGGTCCAAGGGATACAGTAAACCTGAAGTGAAGCTTCGGAATCTAAAGGTGGACTCACAGGAGAGGTTCAAATCAGAGAGAGTTAGAGTGTCAGTCCTCATGTACCTAAGTCGGTATTGTGCCTTTTGTATTGAATTTGGATGTAATTTCTGTGTTTCATCATCAATAAGAAGGTCCAAGAGATACAGTAAACCTGAAGTGAAGCATCGGAATCTAAAACTGGACTCACAGGAGAGGTTAAAATCATAGAAAGTTAGAGTGTCAGTTCTGTTGTGCTTCAGTCGGCACTGTGCCTTTTGTATTAAATTCGGATGCAATATCTGTGTTTCATCGTCAATAAGAAGGTCCAAGGGATACAGTAAACCTGAAGTGAAGCATCGGAATCTAAAACTGGACTCACAGGAGAGGTTCAAATCTTAAAGAGCTAGAGTGTCAGTCCTCTTGTACTTATGGCGGTATTGTGCTTTTTGTATTGAATTCGGATGTAATTGCTGTGTTGCATCATCAATGAGAAGGTCCAAGGGATACAGTAAACCTGATGTGAAGCATCGGAATCTAAAACTGAACTAACAGGAGAGGTTTAAATCATAGAAAGTTAGAGTGTCAGTCCTTTTGTACTTAAGTCGGCATTGTGCCTTTTGTATTAAATTCGGATGCAATTTCTGTGTTCCATCGTCAATAAGAAGGTCAAAGGGATACAGTAAACCTGAAGTGAAGCATCGGAATCTAAAACTGGACTCACGGGGGAGGTTCAAATCATAGAGAGTTAGAGTGTCAGTCCTCTTGTACTTAAGTCGGCATTGTTCCTTTTGTATTAAATTCGGATGCAATTTCTGTGTTTCATCGTTAATAAGAAGGTCCAAGGGATGGAGTAAACCTGAAGTGAAGCATCGGATCTAAAACTGGACTCACAGGAGAGGTTCAAATCATAGAGAGTTTGAGTGTCAGTCCTCTTGTACTTAAGTCGGCATTGTGCCTTTTGTCTTAAATTCGGATGCAATTTCTGTGTTTCATCGTCAATTAGAAGGTCCAACGGATACAGTAAACCTGAAGTGAAGCATCGGAATTTAAAACTGGACTCACAGGAGAGGTTCAAATCATCGAAAGTTAGAGTGTCAGTCCACTTGTACTTAAGTGGGCATTGTGCCTTTTGTATTAAATTCGGTTGCAATTTCTGTGTTTCATCGTCAATAAGAAGTACCAAGGGAGACAGTAAACCTGAAGTGAAGCATCGGAATCTAAAACTGGATTACAGGAGAGGTTCAGATCATAGAAAGTTAGAGTGTCAGTCCTCTTGTACTTAAGTCGGCATTGTGCCATTTGTATTAAACTCGGATGCAATTTCTGTGTTTCATCTTCAATAAGAAGGTCCAAGGGATACAGTAAACCTGAAGTGAAGCATCGGAATCTAAAACTGGACTCACAGGAGAGGTTCAAATCGTAGAGACTTAGAGTGTCAGTCCTCTTGTACTTAAGTCGGTATTGTGCCTTTTGTATTGAATTCAGATGTAATTTCTGTGTTTCATCATCAACAAGAAGGTCCAAGAGATACAGTAAACCTGAGGTGAAGCATCGGAAGCTAAAACTGGACTCACAGGAGAGGTTCAAATCATAGAGAGTTAGAGTGCCAGACCTCTTGTACTTAAGTCGGCATTGTGCCTTTTGTATTAAATTCGGATGCAATTTCTGTGTTTCATCGTCAATAAGAAGGTCCAAGGGTTACAGTAAACCTGAAGTGAAGCATCGGAATCTAAAACTGGACTCACAGGAGAGGTTCAAATCATCGAAAGTTAGAGTGTCAGTCCACTTGTACTTAAGTCGGCATTGTGCCTTTTGTATTAAATTCAGATGCAATTTCTGTGTTTCATCGTCAATAAGAAGTACCAAAGGAGACAGTAAACCTGAAGTGAAGCATCGGATTCTAATACTGGATCACAGGAGAGGTTCAGATCATAGAAAGTTAGAGTGTCAGTCCTTTTGTACTTAAGTCGGCATTGTGCCATTTGTATTAAACTCAGATGCAATTGCTGCGATTCATCGTCAATAAGAAGGTCCAAGGGATACAGTAAACCTGAAGTGAAGCATCGGAATCTAAAACTGGACTCACAGGAGAGGTTCAAATCATAGAAAGCTAGAGTTTACGTCCACTTGTACTTAAGTCGGCATTGTGCCTTTTGTATTAAATTTGGATGCAATTTCTGTGTTTGATCGTCAATAAGAAGGTCCAAGGAATACAGTAAACCTGAAGTGACGCATCGGAATCAAAAACTGGACTCACAGGAGAGGTTCAAATCGTAGAGACTTAGAGTGTCAGTCCTCTTGTACTTAAGTCGGTATTGTGCCTTTTGTATTGAATTCAGATGTAATTTCTGTGTTTCATCATCAATAAGAAGGTACAAGGGTTACAGTAAACCTGAAGTGAAGCATCGGAATCTAAAACTGGACTCACAGGAGAGGTTCAAATCATAAAGAGTTAGAGTGTCAGTCCTCTTGTACTTATGTCGGTATTGTGCTTTTTGTATTGAATTCGGATGTAATAGCTGTGTTGCATCATCAATGTGAAGGTCCATGGGATACCGTAAACCTGATGTGAAGCATCGGAATTCAAATCTGGACTCGCAGGAGAGGTTTATATCATAGAAAGTTAGAGTGTCAGTCCTCTTGTACTTAAGTCGGCATTGTGCCTTTTGTATTAAATTCGGATGCAATAAATGTGTTTCATCGTCAATAAGAAAGTCCAAGGGATACAGTAAACCAGAAGTGAAGCATCGGAATCTAAAACTGGACTGACAGGAGAGGTTCAAATCATAGAGAGTTAGAGTGTCAGTCCACTTGTACTTAAGTCAGCATTGTTCCTTTTGTATTAAATTCGGATGCTATTTCTGTGTTTCATCGTCAATAAGAAGGTCCAAAGGATAGAGTAAACCAGAAGTGAAGAATCGGAATCAAAAACTGGACTCACAGGAGAGGTTCAAATCATAGAATGTTAGAGTGTCGGTCCTCTTGTACTTAAGTCGGCATTGTGCCTGTTGTATTAAATTCGGATGCAATTTCTGTGTTTCATCGTCAATAAGAAGGTCCAAGGGATACAGTAAACCTGAAGGGAAGCATCGGAATCTAAAACTGGACTCACAGGAGAGGTTCAAATCATAGAAAGTTAGAGTGTCAGTTCTCTTGTACTTAAGTCGACATTGTGCCTTTTGTATTAAATTCATATGCAATTTCTGAGTTTCATCGACAATAAGAAGGTCCAAGGATACAGTAAACCTGAAGTGAAGCATCGGAATCTAAAACTGGACTCACAGGAGAGGTTCAAATCATCGAAAGTTAGGGTGTCAGTCCTCTTGTACTTAAGTCGGCATTGTGCCTTTTGTATTAAATTCGGATGCAATTTGTGTGTTTCATCGTCAATAAGAACGACCCAGGGATACAGTAAACCTGAAGTGAAGCATCGGAATCTAAAACTGGACTCACAGGAGAGGTTCAAATCATAGAGAGTTAGAGTGTCAGTCCTCTTGTACTTAAGTCGGTATTGTGCCTTTTGTATTGAATTCGGATGTAATTTCTGTGTTTCATCATCAATAAGAAGGTCCAAGAGATACAGTAAACCTGAAGTGAAGCATCGGAATCTAACACTGGACCACAGGAGAGGTTAAAATCATAGAAAGGTTGAGTGTCAGTTCTGTTATACTTCAGTCGGCATTGTGCCTTTTGTATTAAGTTCGGATGCAATTTCTGTGTTTCATCGTCAATAACAAGGTCCAAGGGATACAGTAAACCTGAAGTGAAGCATCGGAATCTAAAACTGGACTCACAGGAGAGGTTGAAATCATAAAGAGCTAGAGTGTCAGTCCTCTTGTACTTATGTCGGTATTGTGCTTATTGTATTGAATTCGGATGTAATTGCTGTGTTGCATCATCAATGAGAAGGTCCAAGGGATACTGTAAACCTGATGTGAAGCTTCGGAATCTAAAACTGGACTAACAGGAGAGGTTTAAATCATAGAAAGTTAGAGTGTCAGTCCTCTTGTACTTAAGTCGGCATTGTGCCTTTTGTATTAAATTCGGATGCAATTTCTGTGTTCCATCGTCAATAAGAAGGTCAAAGGGATACAGTAAACCTGAAGTGAAGCATCAGAATCTAAAACTGGACTCACAGGAGAGGTTCAAATCATGGAAAGTTAGAGTGTCAGTCCTCTTGTACTTAAGTCGGCATTGTGCCTTTTGTATTAAATTTGGATTCAATTTCTGTGTTTCATCGTCAATAAGAAGGTCTAAGGGATACGGTAAACCTGAAGTGAAGCATCGGAATCTAAAACTGGACCCACTGGAGAGGTTCAAATCATAGAGAGTTAGAGTGTCAGTCTTCTTATAGTTAAGTCGGCATTGTGCTTTTTGTATTAAATTCGGATGCAATATCTGTGTTTCATCGTCAATAAGAAGGTCCAAGGGATACAGTAAACCTGAAGTGAAGCATCGGAATCTAAAACTGGACTCACAGGAGAGGTTCAAATCATAAAGAATAGAGTGTCAGTCCTCTTCTACTTATATCGGTATTGTGCTTTTTGTATTGAATTCGGATGTAATTGCTGTGTTGCATCATCAATGAGAAGGTCCAAGGGATACAGTAAACCTGATGTGAAGCATCGGAATCTAAAACTGAACTAACAGGAGAGGTTTAAATCATAGAAAGTTAGAGTGTCAGTCCTTTTGTACTTAAGTCGGCATTGTGCCTTTTGTATTAAATTCGGATGCAATTTCTGTGTTCCATCGTCAATAAGAAGGTCAAAGGGATACAGTAAACCTGAAGTGAAGCATCGGAATCTAAAACTGGACTCACGGGGGAGGTTCAAATCATAGAGAGTTAGAGTGTCAGTCCTCTTGTACTTAAGTCGGCATTGTTCCTTTTGTATTAAATTCGGATGCAATTTCTGTGTTTCATCGTTAATAAGAAGGTCCAAGGGATGGAGTAAACCTGAAGTGAAGCATCGGATCTAAAACTGGACTCACAGGAGAGGTTCAAATCATAGAAAGTTAGAGTGTCAGTTCTGTTGTGCTTCAGTCGGCACTGTGCCTTTTGTATTAAATTCGGATGCAATATCTGTGTTTCATCGTCAATAAGAAGGTCCAAGGGATACAGTAAACCTGAAGTGAAGCATCGGAATCTAAAACTGGACTCACAGGAGAGGTTCAAATCTTAAAGAGCTAGAGTGTCAGTCCTCTTGTACTTATGTCGGTATTGTGCTTTTTGTATTGAATTCGGATGTAATTGCTGTGTTGCATCATCAATGAGAAGTTCCAAGGGATACAGTAAACCTGATGTGAAGCATCGGAATCTAAAACTGAACTAACAGGAGAGGTTTAAATCATAGAAAGTTAGAGTGTCAGTCCTTTTGTACTTAAGTCGGCATTGTGCCTTTTGTATTAAATTCGGATGCAATTTCTGTGTTCCATCGTCAATAAGAAGGTCAAAGGGATACAGTAAACCTGAAGTGAAGCATCGGAATCTAAAACTGGACTCACGGGGGAGGTTCAAATCATAGAGAGTTAGAGTGTCAGTCCTCTTGTACTTAAGTCGGCATTGTTCCTTTTGTATTAAATTCGGATGCAATTTCTGTGTTTCATCGTTAATAAGAAGGTCCAAGGGATGGAGTAAACCTGAAGTGAAGCATCGGATCTAAAACTGGACTCACAGGAGAGGTTCAAATCATAGAAAGTTTGAGTGTCAGTCCTCTTGTACTTAAGTCGGCATTGTGCCTTTTGTCTTAAATTCGGATGCAATTTCTGTGTTTCATCGTCAATTAGAAGGTCCAACGGATACAGTAAACCTGAAGTGAAGCATCGGAATTTAAAACTGGACTCACAGGAGAGGTTCAAATCATCGAAAGTTAGAGTGTCAGTCCACTTGTACTTAAGTGGGCATTGTGCCTTTTGTATTAAATTCGGTTGCAATTTCTGTGTTTCATCGTCAATAAGAAGTACCAAGGGAGACAGTAAACCTGAAGTGAAGCATCGGAATCTAAAACTGGATTACAGGAGAGGTTCAGATCATAGAAAGTTAGAGTGTCAGTCCTCTTGTACTTAAGTCGGCATTGTGCCATTTGTATTAAACTCGGATGCAATTTCTGTGTTTCATCTTCAATAAGAAGGTCCAAGGGATACAGTAAACCTGAAGTGAAGCATCGGAATCTAAAACTGGACTCACAGGAGAGGTTCAAATCGTAGAGACTTAGAGTGTCAGTCCTCTTGTACTTAAGTCGGTATTGTGCCTTTTGTATTGAATTCAGATGTAATTTCTGTGTTTCATCATCAATAAGAAGGTCCAAGAGATACAGTAAACCTGAGGTGAAGCATCGGAAGCTAAAACTGGACTCACAGGAGAGGTTCAAATCATAGAGAGTTAGAGTGCCAGACCTCTTGTACTTAAGTCGGCATTGTGCCTTTTGTATTAAATTCGGATGCAATTTCTGTGTTTCATCGTCAATAAGAAGGTCCAAGGGTTACAGTAAACCTGAAGTGAAGCATCGGAATCTAAAACTGGACTCACAGGAGAGGTTCAAATCATCGAAAGTTAGAGTGTCAGTCCACTTGTACTTAAGTCGGCATTGTGCCTTTTGTATTAAATTCAGATGCAATTTCTGTGTTTCATCGTCAATAAGAAGTACCAAGGGAGACAGTAAACCTGAAGTGAAGCATCGGATTCTAATACTGGATCACAGGAGAGGTTCAGATCATAGAAAGTTAGAGTGTCAGTCCTTTTGTACTTAAGTCGGCATTGTGCCATTTGTATTAAACTCAGATGCAATTGCTGCGATTCATCGTCAATAAGAAGGTCCAAGGGATACAGTAAACCTGAAGTGAAGCATCGGAATCTAAAACTGGACTCACAGGAGAGGTTCAAATCATAGAAAGCTAGAGTTTACGTCCTCTTGTACTTAAGTCGGCATTGTGCCTTTTGTATTAAATTTGGATGCAATTTCTGTGTTTGATCGTCAATAAGAAGGTCCAAGGAATACAGTAAACCTGAAGTGACGCATCGGAATCAAAAACTGGACTCACAGGAGAGGTTCAAATCGTAGAGACTTAGAGTGTCAGTCCTCTTGTACTTAAGTCGGTATTGTGCCTTTTGTATTGAATTCAGATGTAATTTCTGTGTTTCATCATCAATAAGAAGGTACAAGGGTTACAGTAAACCTGAAGTGAAGCATCGGAATCTAAGACTGGACTCACAGGAGAGGTTCAAATCATAAAGAGTTAGAGTGTCAGTCCTCTTGTACTTATGTCGGTATTGTGCTTTTTGTATTGAATTCGGATGTAATAGCTGTGTTGCATCATCAATGTGAAGGTCCATGGGATACCGTAAACCTGATGTGAAGCATCGGAATTCAAATCTGGACTCGCAGGAGAGGTTTATATCATAGAAAGTTAGAGTGTCAGTCCTCTTGTACTTAAGTCGGCATTGTGCCTTTTGTATTAAAGTCGGATGCAATAAATGTGTTTCATCGTCAATAAGAAAGTCCAAGGGATACAGTAAACCAGAAGTGAAGCATCGGAATCTAAAACTGGACTGACAGGAGAGGTTCAAATCATAGAGAGTTAGAGTGTCAGTCCACTTGTACTTAAGTCGGCATTGTTCCTTTTGTATTAAATTCGGATGCTATTTCTGTGTTTCATCGTCAATAAGAAGGTCCAAAGGATAGAGTAAACCAGAAGTAAAGAATCGGAATCAAAAACTGGACTCACAGGAGAGGTTCAAATCATAGAATGTTAGAGTGTCGGTCCTCTTGTACTTAAGTCGGCATTGTGCCTGTTGTATTAAATTCGGATGCAATTTCTGTGTTTCATCGTCAATAAGAAGGTCCAAGGGATACAGTAAACCTGAAGGGAAGCATCGGAATCTAAAACTGGACTCAAAGGAGAGGTTCAAATCATAGAAAGTTAGAGTGTCAGTTCTCTTGTACTTAAGTCGACATTGTGCCTTTTGTATTAAATTCATATGCAATTTCTGAGTTTCATCGACAATAAGAAGGTCCTAGGATACAGTAAACCTGAAGTGAAGCATCGGAATCTAAAACTGGACTCACAGGAGAGGTTCAAATCATCGAAAGTTAGGGTGTCAGTCCACCTGTACTTAAGTCGGCATTGTGCCTTTTGTATTAAATTCGGATGCAATTTCTGTATTTCATCGTCAATAAGAACGTCCCAGGGATACAGTAAACCTGAAGTGAAGCATCGGAATCTAAAACTGGACTCACAGGAGACGTTCAAATCATAGAGAGTTAGAGAGTCAGTCCTCTTGTACTTAAGTCGGTATTGTGCCTTTTGTATTGAATTCGGATGTAATTTCTGTGTTTCATCATCAATAAGAAGGTCCAAGAGATACAGTAAACCTGAAGTGAAGCATCGGAATCTAACACTGGACCACAGGAGAGGTTAAAATCATAGAAAGTTAGAGTGTCAGTTCTGTTGTACTTCAGTCGGCATTGTGCCTTTTGTATTAAATTCGGATGCAATTTCTGTGTTTCATCGTCAATAAGAAGGTCCAAGGGATACAGCAAACGTGAAGTGAAGCATCGGAATGTAAAACTGGACTCACAGGAGAGGTTGAAATCATAAAGAGCTAGAGTGTCAGTCCTCTTGTACTTATGTCGGTATTGTGCTTATTGTATTGAATTCGGATGTAATTGCTGTGTTGCATCATCAATGAGAAGGTCCAAGGGATACTGTAAACCTGATGTGAAGCATCGGAATCTAAAACTGGACTAACAGGAGAGGTTTAAATCATAGAAAGTTAGAGTGTCAGTCCTCTTGTACTTAAGTCGGCATTGTGCCTTTTGTATTAAATTCGGATGCAATTTGTGTGTTTCATCGTCAATAAGAACGTCCCAGGGATACAGTAAACCTGAAGTGAAGCATCGGAATCTAAAACTGGACTCACAGGAGAGGTTCAAATCATAGAGAGTTAGAGTGTCAGTCCTCTTGTACTTAAGTCGGTATTGTGCCTTTTGTATTGAATTCGGATGTAATTTCTGTGTTTCATCATCAATAAGAAGGTCCAAGAGATACAGTAAACCTGAAGTGAAGCATCGGAATCTAACACTGGACCACAGGAGAGGTTAAAATCATAGAAAGGTTGAGTGTCAGTTCTGTTATACTTCAGTCGGCATTGTGCCTTTTGTATTAAATTCGGATGCAATTTCTGTGTTTCATCGTCAATAACAAGGTCCAAGGGATACAGTAAACCTGAAGTGAAGCATCGGAATCTAAAACTGGACTCACAGGAGAGGTTGAAATCATAAAGAGCTAGAGTGTCAGTCCTCTTGTACTTATGTCGGTATTGTGCTTATTGTATTGAATTCGGATGTAATTGCTGTGTTGCATCATCAATGAGAAGGTCCAAGGGATACTGTAAACCTGATGTGAAGCTTCGGAATCTAAAACTGGACTAACAGGAGAGGTTTAAATCATAGAAAGTTAGAGTGTCAGTCCTCTTGTACTTAAGTCGGCATTGTGCCTTTTGTATTAAATTCGGATGCAATTTCTGTGTTCCATCGTCAATAAGAAGGTCAAAGGGATACAGTAAACCTGAAGTGAAGCATCAGAATCTAAAACTGGACTCACAGGAGAGGTTCAAATCATGGAAAGTTAGAGTGTCAGTCCTCTTGTACTTAAGTCGGCATTGTGCCTTTTGTATTAAATTTGGATGCAATTTCTGTGTTTCATCGTCAATAAGAAGGTCTAAGGGATACAGTAAACCTGAAGTGAAGCATCGGAATCTAAAACTGGACCCACTGGAGAGGTTCAAATCATAGAGAGTTAGAGTGTCAGTCTTCTTATAGTTAAGTCGGCATTGTGCTTTTTGTATTAAATTCGGATGCAATATCTGTGTTTCATCGTCAATAAGAAGGTCCAAGGGATACAGTAAACCTGAAGTGAAGCATCGGAATCTAAAACTGGACTCACAGAAGAGGTTCAAATCATAAAGAATAGAGTGTCAGTCCTCTTCTACTTATATCGGTATTGTGCTTTTTGTATTGAATTCGGATGTAATTGCTGTGTTGCATCATCAATGAGAAGGTCCAAGGGATACAGTAAACCTGATGTGAAGCGTCGGAATCTAAAACTGGACTCACAGGAGAGGTTTAAATCATAGAAAGTTAGAGTGTCACTCCTCTTGTACTTAAGTCGGCATTGTGCCTTTTGAATTAAATTCGGATGCAATTTCTGTGTTTCATCGTCAATAAGAAGGTCCGAGGGATACAGTAAACCTGAAGTGAAGCATCGGAATCTAAAAATGGACTCACAGGAGAGGATCAAATCATAGAGAGTTAGAGTGCCAGACCTCTTGTACTTAAGTCGGCATTTTGCCTTTTGTATCAAATTTGGATGCAATTTCTGTGTTTCATCTTCAAAAAGAAGGTCCAAGGGATGCAGAAAACCTGAAGTGAAGCATCGGAATCGAAAACTGGACTCACAGGAGAGGTTGAAATCATAGAAAGTTAGAGTGTCAGTCCTCTTGTACTTATGTCGGCATTGTGCCTTTTGTATTACATTCGGATGCAATTTCTGTGTTTCATAGTCAATAAGATGGTCCAACGGATACAGTAAACCTGAAGTGAAGCATCGGAATCTAAAACTGGACTGACAGGAGAGGTTCAAATCGTAGAGAGTTAGAGTGTCAGTCCTCTTGTACTTAAGCCGGTATTGTGCCTTTTGTATTAAATTCGGATGCAATTTCTGTGTTTCATCGTCAATAAGAAGGTCCAAGGGATACAGTAAACCCGATGTGAAGCATCGGAATCTAAAACTGGACTCACAGGAGAGGTTGAAATCATAAAGAGCTAGAGTGTCAGTCCTCTTGTACTTATGTTGGTATTGTGCTTATTGTATTGAATTCGGATGTAATTGCTGTGTTGCATCATCAATGAGAAGGTCCAAGGGATACAGTAAACCTGATGTGAAGCATCGGAATCTAAAACTGGACTAACAGGAGAGGTTCAAATCATAGAGAGTTAGAGTGTCAGTCCACTTGTACTTAAGTCGGCATTGTTCCTTTTGAATTAAATTCGGATGCTATTTCTGTGTTTCATCGTCAATAAGAAGGTCCAAAGTATAGAGTAAACCTGAAGTGAAGAATCGGAATCAAAAACTGGACTCACAGGAGACGTTCAAATCATAGAAAGTTAGAGTGTCAGTCCTCTTGTACTTAAGTCGGCATTGTGCCTTTTGTATTAAATTCGGATGCAATTTCTGTGTTTCATCGTCAATAAGAAGGTCCAAGGGATACAGCAAACCTGAAGGGAAGCATCGGAATCTAAAACTGGACTCACAGGAGAGGTTCAAATCATAGAAAGTTAGAGTGTCAGTCCTCTTGTACTTAAGTCGACATTGTGCCTTTTGTATTAAATTCATATGCAATTTCTGAGTTTCATCGACAACAAGAAGGTCCAAGGGATACAGTAAACCTGAAGTGAAGCATCGGAATCTAAAACTGGACTCACAGGAGAGGTTCAAATCGTAGAGAGTCAGAGTGTCAGTCTTCTTGTACTTATGTCGGCATTGTGCCTTTTGTATTAAATTCGGATGCAATTTCTGTGTTTCATCGTCAATAAGAAGGTCCAAGGGATACAGTAAACCTGAAGTGATGCATCGGAATCTAAAACTGGACTCACAGGAGAGGTTCAAATCCTAAAGAATAGAGTGTCAGTCCACTTCTACTTATATCGGTATTGTGCTTTTTGTATTGAATTCGGATGTAATTGCTGTGTTGCATCATCAATGAGAAGGTCCAAGGGATACAGTAAACCTGAAGTGAAGCATCGGAATCTAAAACTGGACTCACAGGAGAGGATCAAATCATAGAGAGTTAGAGTGCCAGACCTCTTGTACTTAAGTCGGCATTTTGCCTTTTGTATTAAATTTGGATGCAATTTCTGTGTTTCATCTTCTAAAAGAAGGTCCAAGGGATGCAGAAAACCTGAAGTGAAGCATCGGAATCTAAAACTGGACTCACATTAGAGGTTCAAATCAGAGAGAGTTAGAGTGTCAGTCTTCTTGTAGTTAAGCCGGAATTGTGCCTTTTGTATTAAATTCGGATGCAATATCTGTGTTTCATCGTCAATAAGAAGGTCCAAGGGATATAGTAAACCACAAGTGAAGCATCGGAATCTAAAACTAGACTCGCAGGAGAGGTTCAAATCATAGAAAGTTAGGGTGTCAGTCCACTTGTACTTAAGTCGGCATTGTTCTTTTGTATTAATTTCGGATGCAATTTCTGTGTTTCATCGTCAATAAGAAGGTCCAAAGGATAGAGTAAACCTGAAGTGAAGCATCGGAATCAAAAACTGGACTCACAGGAGAGGTTCAAATCATAGAAAGTTAGAGTGTCAGTCCTCTTGTACTTAAGTCAACATTGTGCCTTTTGTATTAAATTTGGATGCAATTTCTGTGTTTCATCGTCAATAAGAAGGTCTAAGGGATACAGTAAACCTGAAGTGAAGCATCGGAATCTAAAACTGGACCCACTGGAGAGGTTCAAACCATAGAGAGTTAGAGTGTCAGTCTTCTTATAGTTAAGTCGGCATTGTGCTTTTTGTATTAAATTCGGATGCAATATCTGTGTTTCATCGTCAATAAGAAGGTCCAAGGGATACAGTAAACCTGAAGTGAAGCATCGGAATCTAAAACTGGACTCACAGGAGAGGTTCAAATCATAAAGAATAGAGTGTCAGTCCTCTTCTAGTTATATCGGTATTGTGCTTTTTGTATTGAATTCGGATGTAATTGCTGTGTTGCATCATCAATGAGAAGGTCCCAGGGATACAGTAAACCTGATGTGAAGCATCGGAATCTAAAACTGGACTCACAGGAGAGGTTTAAATCATAGAAAGTTAGAGTGTCACTCCTCTTGTACTTAAGTCGGCATTGTGCCTTTTGAATTAAATTCGGATGCAATTTCTGTGTTTCATCGTCAATAAGAAGGTCCGAGGGATACAGTAAACCTGAAGTGAAGCATCGGAATCTAAAAATGGACTCACAGGAGAGGATCAAATCATAGAGAGTTAGAGTGCCAGACCTCTTGTACTTAAGTCGGCATTTTGCCTTTTGTATTAAATTTGGATGCAATTTCTGTGTTTCATCTTCAAAAAGAAGGTCCAAGGGATGCAGAAAACCTGAAGTGAAGCATCGGAATCGAAAACTGGACTCACAGGAGAGGTTCAAATCATAGAAAGTTAGAGTGTCAGTCCTCTTGTACTTAAGTCGGCATTGTGCCTTTTGTATCAAATTCGGATGCAATTTCTGTGTTTCATCGTCAATAAGAAGGTCCAAGGGATACAGTAAACCTGAAGTGAAGCATCGGAATCTAAAACTGGACTCACAGGAGAGGTTCAAATCATAGAAAGTTAGAGTGTCAGTCCTCTTGTACTTAAGTCGACATTGTGCCTTTTGTATTAAATTCGGATGCAATTTCTGAGTTTCATCGACAATAAGATGGTCCAAGGGATGCAGTAAACCTGAAGTGAAGCATCGGAATCTAAAACTGGACCCACAGGAGAGGTTCAAATCGTAGAGAGTCAGAGTGTCAGTCTTCTTGTACTTATGTCGGCATTGTGCCTTTTGTATTAAATTCGGATGCAATTTCTGTGTTTCATAGTCAATAAGATGGTCCAACGGATACAGTAAACCTGAAACGAAGCATCGGAATCTAAAACTGGACTGACAGGACAGGTTCAAATCGTAGAGAGTTAGAGTGTCAGTCCTCTTGTACTTAAGCCGGTATTGTGCCTTTTGTATTAAATTCGGATGCAATTTCTGTGTTTCATCGTCAATAAGAAGGTCCAAGGGATACAGTAAACCTGATGTGAAGCATCGGAATCTAAAACTGGACTCACAGGAGAGGTTGAAATCATAAAGAGCTAGAGTGTCAGTCCTCTTGTACTTATGTTGGTATTGTGCTTATTGTATTGAATTCGGATGTAATTGCTGTGTTGCATCATCAATGAGAAGGTCCAAGGGATACAGTAAACCACATGTGAAGCATCGGAATCTAAAACTGGACTAACAGGAGAGGTTTAAATCATAGAAAGTTAGAGTGTCAGTCTTCTTGTACTTAAGTCGGCATTGTGCCTTTTGTATTAAATTCGGATGCAATATCTGTGTTCATCGTCAATAAGAAAGTCCAAGGGATACAGTAAACCAGAAGTGAAGCATCGGAATCTAAAACTGGACTCACAGGAGAGGTTCAAATCATAGAGAGTTAGAGTGTCAGTCCACTTGTACTTAAGTCGGCATTGTTCCTTTTGTATTAAATTCGGATGCTATTTCTGTGTTTCATCGTCAATAAGAAGGTCCAAAGTATAGAGTAAACCTGAAGTGAAGAATCGGAATCAAAAACTGGACTCACAGGAGAGGTTCAAATCATAGAAAGTTAGAGTGTCAGTCCTCTTGTACTTATGTCGGCATTGTGCCTTTTGTATTAAATTCGGATGCAATTTCTGTGTTTCATCGTCAATAAGAAGGTCCAAGGGATACAGCAAACCTGAAGGGAAGCATCGGAATCTAAAACTGGACTCACAGGAGAGGTTCAAGTCATAGAAAGTTAGAGTGTCAGTCCTCTTGTACTTAAGTCGACATTGTGCCTTTTGTATTAAATTCATATGCAATTTCTGAGTTTCATCGACAACAAGAAGGTCCAAGGGATACAGTAAACCTGAAGTGAAGCATCGGAATCTAAAACTGGACTCACAGGAGAGGTTCAAATCGTAGAGAGTCAGAGTGTCAGTCTTCTTGTACTTATGTCGGCATTGTGCCTTTTGTATTAAATTCGGATGCAATTTCTGAGTTTCATCGTCAATAAGAAGGTCCAAGGGATACAGTAAACCTGAAGTGATGCATCGGAATCTAAAACTGGACTCACAGGAGAGGTTCAAATCATAAAGAATAGAGTGTGAGTCCACTTCTACTTATATCGGTATTGTGCTTTTTGTATTGAATTCGGATGTAATTGCTGTGTTGCATCATCAATGAGAAGGTCCAAGGGATACAGTAAACCTGAAGTGAAGCATCGGAATCTAAAACTGGACTCACAGGAGAGGATCAAATCATAGAGAGTTAGAGTGCCAGACCTCTTGCACTTAAGTCGGCATTTTGCCTTTTGTATTAAACTTGGATGCAATTTCTGTGTTTCATCTTCAAAAAGAAGGTCCAAGGGATGCAGAAAACCTGAAGTGAAGCATCGGAATCGAAAACTGGACTCACAGGAGAGGTTCAAATCATAGAAAGTTGGAGTGGCAGTCCTCTTGTACTTAAGTCGGCATTGTGCCTTATGTATTAAATTTGGATGCAATTTTGTGTTTCATCGTCAATAAGAAGGTCTAAGGGATACAGTAATCCTGAAGTGAAGCATCGGAATCTAAAACTGGACTCACATTAGAGGTTCAAATCAGAGAGAGTTAGAGTGTCAGTCTTCTTGTAGTTAAGCCGGCATTGTGCCTTTTGTATTAAATTCGGATGCAATATCTGTGTTTCATCGTCAATAAGAAGGTCCAAGGGATATAGTAAACCACAAGTGAAGCATCGGAATCTAAAACTAGACTCGCAGGAGAGGTTCAAATCATAGAGAGTTAGGGTGTCAGTCCACTTGTACTTAAGTCGGCATTGTTCTTTTGTATTACATTCGGATGCAATTTCTGTGTTTCATCGTCAATAAGAAGGTCCAAAGGATAGAGTAAACCTGAAGTGAAGCATCGGAATCAAAAACTGGACTTACCGGAGAGGTTCAAATCATAGAAAGTTAGAGTGTCAGTCCTCTTGTACTTAAGTCGGCATTGTGCCTTTTGTATTAAATTCGGATGCAATTTCTGTGTTTCATCGTCAATAAGAAGGTCCAAGGGATACAGCAAACCTGAAGTGAAGCATCGGAATCTAAAACTGGACTCACAGGAGAGGTTCAAATCATAGAAAGTTAGAGTGTCAGTCCTCTTATACTTAAGTCGACATTGTGCCTTTTGTATTAAATTCATATGCAATTTCTGAGTTTCATCGACAATAAGAATGTCCAAGGGATGCAGTAAACCTGAAGTGAAGCATCGGAATCTAAAACTGGACCCACAGGAGAGGTTCAAATCATAGAGAGTCAGAGTGTCAGTCTTCTTGTACTTATGTCGGCATTGTGCCTTTTCTATTAAATTCGGATGCACTTTCTGTGTTTCATCGTCAATAAGATGGTCCAACGGATACAGTAAACCTGAAGTGAAGCATCGGAATCTAGAACTGGGCTGACAGGAGAGGTTCAAATCGTAGAGAGTTAGAGTGTCAGTCCTTTTGTACTTAAGTCGGTATTGTGCCTTTTGTATTAAATTCGGATGCAATTTCTGTGTTTCATCGTAAATAAGAAGGTCCAAGGGATACAGTAAACCTGATGTGAAGCATCGGAATCTAAAACTGGACTCACAGAAGAGGTTGAAATCATAAAGAGCTAGAGTGTCAGTCCTCTTGTACTTATGTTGGTATTGTGCTTTTGTATTAATTTCGGATGCAATATCTGTGTTTCACCGTCAATAAGATGGTCCAACGGATACAGTAAACCTGAAGTGAAGCATCGGAATCTAAAACTGGACTCACAGGAGAGGTTCAAATCATCGAAAGTTAGGGTGTCAGTCCACCTGTACTTAAGTCGGCATTGTGCCTTTTGTATTAAATTCGGATGCAATTTCTGTGTTTCATCGTCAATAAGAAGGTCACAGGGATACAGTGAACCTGAAGTGAAGCATCGGAATCTAAAACTGGACTCACAGGAGAGGTTCAAATCATAGGGAGTTAGAGTGTCAGTCCTCTTGTACTTAAGTCGGTATTGTGCCATTTGTATTAAATTCGGATGTAATTTCTGTGTTTCATCATCAATAAGAAGGTCCAAGAGATACAGTAAACCTTAAGTGAAGCATCGGAATCTAAAACTGGACCACAGGAGAGGTTAAAATCATAGAAAGTTAGAGTGTCAGTTCTGTTGTACTTCAGTCGGCATTGTGCCTTTTGTATTAAATTCGGATGTAATTTCTGTGTTTCATCGTCAATAAGAAGGTCCAAGGGATACAGTAAACCTGAAGTGAAGCATCGGATTCTAAATCTGGACTCACAGGAGAGGTTGAAATCATAAAGAGCTAGAGTGTCAGTCCTCTTGTACTTATGTCGGTATTGTGCTTAATGTATTGAATTTCTTATGTAATTGCTGTGTTGCATCATCAATGAGAAGGTCCAAGGGATACTGTAAACCTGATGTGAAGCATCGGAATCTAAAACTGGACTAACAGGAGAGGTTTAAATCATAGAAAGTTAGAGTGTCAGTACTCTTGTACTTAAGTCGGCATTGTGCCTTTTGTATTAAATTCGGATGCAATTTCTGTGTTCCATCGTCAATAAGAAGGTCAAAGGGATACAGTAAACCTGAAGTGAAGCATCGGAATCTAAAACTGGACTCAAAGGAGAGGTTCAAATCATAGAGAGTTAGAGTGCCAGACCTCTTGTACTTAAGTCGGCATTGTACCTTTTGTATTTAATTTGGACTCAATTTCTGTGTTTCATCTTCAAAAAGAAGGTCCAAGGGATACAGTAAACCTGAAGTGAAGCATCAGAATCTAAAACTGGACTCACAGGAGAGGTTCAAATCATAGAAAGTTAGAGTGACAGTCCTCTTGTACTTAAGTTCGCATTGTGCCTTTTGTATTAAATTTGGATGCAATTTCTGTGTTTCATCGTCAATAAGAAGGTCTAAGGGATACAGTAAACCTGATGTGAAGCATCGGAATCTAAAACTGGACCCACAGGAGAGGTTGAAATCATAGAGAGTTA
Organism: Schistocerca americana; assembly: GCF_021461395.2. NCBI lineage: Eukaryota > Metazoa > Arthropoda > Insecta > Orthoptera > Acrididae > Schistocerca > Schistocerca americana. Next base: position 545,297,688 of record NC_060124.1, on the reverse strand, counting down.
GAGTGTCAGACTTCTTGTAGTTAAGTCGGCATTGTGCTTTTTGTATTTAATTTGGATGCAATATCTTTGTTTCATCGTCAATAAGAAGGTCCAAGGGATACAGTAAACATGAAGTGAAGCATCGGAATCTAAAACTGGACTCACAGGAGAGGTTCAAATCATAAAGAATAGAGTGTCAGTCCTCTTGTACTTATGTCGGTATTGTGCTTATTGTATTGAATTCGGATGTAATTGCTGTGTTGCATCATCAATGAGAAGGTCCAAGGGATACTGTAAACCTGATGTGAAGTATCGGAATCTAAAACTGGACTAACAGGAAGGTTTAAATCATAGAAAGTTAGAGTGTCAGTCCTCTTGTACTTAAGTCTGCATTGTGCCTTTTGTATTAAATTCGGATGCAATTTCTGTGTTCCATCGTCAATAAGAAGGTTAAAGGGATACAGTAAACCTGAAGTGAAGCATCGGAATCTAAAACTGGACTCAAAGGAGAGGTTCAAATCATAGAGAGTTAGAGTGCAAGACCTCTTGTACTTAAGTCGGCATTGTACCTTTTGTATTAAATTTGGATGCAATTTCTGTGTTTCATCTTCAAAAAGAAGGTCCAAGGGATACAGTAAACCTGAAGTGAAGCATCAGAATCTAAAACTGGACTCACAGGAGAGGTTCAAATCATAGAAAGTTAGAGTGTCAGTCCTCTTGTACTTAAGTCGGCATTGTGCCTTTTGTATTAAATTTGGATGCAATTTCTGTGTTTCATCGTCAATAAGAAGGTCTAAGGGATACAGTAAACCCGAAGTGAAGCATCGGAATCTAAAACTGGACCCACAGGAGAGGTTCAAATCATAGAGAGTTAGAGTGTCAGTCTTCTTGTAGTTAAGTCGGCATTGTGCTTTTCGTATTAAATTCGGATGCAATATCTGTGTTTCATCGTCAATAAGAAGGTCCAAGGGATACAGTAAACCTGAAGTGAAGCCTCGGAATCTAAAACTGGACTCACAGGAGAGGTTCAAATCATAAAGAATAGAGTGTCAGTCCTCTTCTACTTATTTCGGTATTGTGCTTTTTGTATTGAATTCGGATGTAATTGCTGTGTTGCATCATCAATGAGAGGGTCCAAGGGATACAGTAAACCTGATGTGAAGCATCGGAATCTAAAACTGGACTCACAGGAGAGGTTTAAATCATAGAAAGTTAGAGTGTCACTCCTCTTGTACTTAAGTCGGCATTTTGCCTTTTGTATTAAATTTGGATGCAATTTCTGTGTTTCATCTTCAAAAAGAAGGTCCAAGGGATGCAGAAAACCTGAAGTGAAGCATCGGAATCGAAAACTGGACTCACAGGAGAGGTTCAAATCATAGAAAGTTAGAGTGTCAGTATTCTTGTACTTAAGTCGGCATTGTGCCTTTTGTATTAAATTTGGATGCAATTTTGTGTTTCATCGTCAATAAGAAGGTCTAAGGGATACAGTAAACCTGAAGTGAAGCATCGGAATCTAAAACTGGACTCACACGAGAGGTTCAAATCATAGATATTTAGAGTGTCAGTCCTCTTGTATTTAAGTTGACATTGTGCCTTTTGTATTAAATTCATATGCAATTTCTGAGTTTCATCGACAATTAGTAGGTCCAAGGGATACAGTAAACCTGAAGTGAAGCATCGGAATCTAAAACTGGACCCACAGGAGAGGTTCAAATCGTAGAGAGTCAGAGTGTCAGTCTTCTTGTACTTATGTCGGCATTGTGCCTTTTGTATTAAATTCGGATGCAATTTCTGTGTTTCATCGTCAATAAGATGGTCCAACGAATACAGTAAACCTTAAGAGAAGCATCGGAATCTAAAACTGGACTCACAGGAGAGGTTCAAATCATAGAAAGTTAGTGTGTCAGTCCATCTGTACTTAAGTCGGCATTGTGCCCTTTGTATTAAATTCGGATGCAATTTCTGTGTTCCATCGTCAATAAGAAGGTCAAAGGGATACAGTAAACTTGAAGTGAAGCATCGGAATCTAAAACTGGACTCACAGGAGAGGTTCAAATCATAGAGAGTTAGAGTGCCAGACCTCTTGTATTTAAGTTGGCATTGTGCCTTTTGTATTAAATTTGGATGCAATTTCTGTGTTTCATCTTCAAAAAGAAGGTCCTAGGGATACAGTAAACCTGAAGTGAAGCATCGGAATCTAAAACTGGACTCACAGGAGAGGTTCAAATCATAGAAAGTTAGAGTGTCAGTCATCTTGTACTTAAGTCGGCATTGTGCCTTTTGTATTAAATTTGGATGCAATTTCTGTGTTTCATCGTCAATAAGAAGGTCCCAGGGATACAGTAAACCTGAAGTGAAGCATCGGAATCTAAAACTGGACTCACAGGAGAGGTTCAAATCATAGAGAGTTAGAGTGTCAGTCCGCTTGTACTTAAGTCGGTATTGTGGTTTTTGTATTGAATTCGGATGTAATTTCTGTGTTTCATCATCAATAAGAAGGTCTAAGGGATACAGTAAACCTGAAGTGAAGCATCGGAATCTAAAACTGGACTAACAGGAGAGGTTTAAGTCATAGAAAGTTAGAGTGTCAGTCCTCTTGTACTTATGTCGGCATTGTGCCTTTTGTATTAAAATCGGATGCAATTTCGGTGTTCCATCGTCGATAAGAAGGTCAAAGGGATACAGTATACCTGAAGTGAAGCATCGGAATCTAAAACTGGACTCACAGGAGAGGTTCAAATCATAGAGAGTTAGAGTGCCCTACCTCTTGTACTTAAGTCGGCATTGTGCCTTTTGTATTAAATTTGGATGCAATTTCTGTGTTTCATCTTCAAAAAGAAGGTCCAAGGGATACAGTAAACCTGAAGTGAAGCATCGGAATCTAAAACTGGACTCACAGGAGAGGTTCAAATCATAGAAAGTTAGAGTGTCAGTCCTCTTGTACTTAAGTCGGCATTGTGCCTTTTGTATTAAATTTGGATGCAATTTCTGTGTTTCATCGTCAATAAGAAGGTCTAAGGGATACAGTAAACCTGAAGTGAAGCATCGGAATCTAAAACTGGACCCACAGGAGAGGATAAAATCATAGAGAGTTAGAGTGTCAGTCTTCTTGTATTTAAGTCGGCATTGTGCTTTTTGTATTAAATTCGGATGCAATATCTGTGTTTCATCGTCAATAAGAAGGTCCAAGGGATACAGTAAACCTGATGTGAAGCATCGGAATCTAAAACTGGACTAACAGGAGAGGTTTAAGTCATAGAAAGTTAGAGTGTCAGTCCTCTTGTACTTATGTCGGCATTGTGCCTTTTGTATTAAAATCGGATGCAATTTCTGTGTTCCATCGTCGATAAGAAGGTCAAAGGGATACAGTATACCTGAAGTGAAGCATCGGAATCTAAAACTGGACTCACAGGAGACGTTCAAATCATAGAGAGTTAGAGTGCCCTACCTCTTGTACTTAAGTCGGCATTGTGCCTTTTGTATTAAATTTGAATGCAATTTCTGTGTTTCATCTTCAAAAAGAAGGTCCAAGGGATACAGTAAACCTGAAGTGAAGCATCGGAATCTAAAACTGGACTCACAGGAGAGGTTCAAATCATAGAAAGTTTGAGTGTCAGTCCTCTTGTACTTAAGTCGGCATTGTGCCTTTTGTATTAAATTTGGATGCAATTTCTGTGTTTCATCGTCAATAAGAAGGTCTAAGGGATACAGTAAACCTGAAGTGAAGCATCGGAATCTAAAACTGGACCCACAGGAGAGGATAAAATCATAGAGAGTTAGAGTGTCAGTCTTCTTGTATTTAAGTCGGCATTGTGCTTTTTGTATTAAATTCGGATGCAATATCTGTGTTTCATCGTCAATAAGAAGGTCCAAGGGATACAGTAAACCTGAAGTCAGGCATCGGAATCTAAAACTGGACTCACAGAAGAGGTTCAAATCGTAGCGAGTCAGAGTGTCAGTCTTCTTGTACTTAAGTCGGCATTGTGACTTTTGTATTAAATTCGGAACCAATTTCTTTGATTCATCGTCAAAACGAAGGTCCAACGGATACAGTAAACCTGAAGTGAAGCATCGGAATCAAAAACTGGACAAACAGGAGAGTTTCAAATCATAGAAAGTTAGAGTTTGAGTCCTCTTGTACTTAAGTCGGCATTGATCCTTTTGTATTAAATTCGGATGCAATATCTGTGTTTCAGCGTCAATAAGAAGGTCCAAGGGATACTGTAAACCTGAAGTGAAGCGCGGGAATCTAAAACTGGACTCACAGGAGAGGTTCAAATCGTAGGGACTTAGAGTGTCAATCCTCTTGTACTTAAGTCGGTATTGTGCCTTTTGTATTGAATTCGGATGTAATTTCTGTGTTTCATCATCAATAAGAAGGTCCAAGGGATACAGTAAGCCGGAAGTGAAGCATCGGAATCTAAAACTGGACTCACCGGAGAGGTTAAAATCATAAAAAGTTAGAGTGTCAGTCCTCTTGTACTTCAGTCGGCATTGTGCCTTTTGTATTAAATTCGGATGCAATTTCTGTGTTTCATCGTCAATAAGAAATTCCAAGGGATACAGTAAACCTGAAGTGAAGCATCGTAATCTAAAACTGGACTCACAGGAGAGGTTCAAATCATAAAGAATAGAGTGTCAGTCCTCTTCTACTTATGTCGGTATTGTGCTTTTTGTATTGAATTTGGATGTAATTGCTGTGTTGCATCATCAATGAGAAGGTCCAAGGGATACAGTAAACCTGATGTGAAGCATCGGAATCTAAAACTGGACTCACAGGAGAGGTTTAAAGCATAGAAAGTTAGAGTGTCAGTCCTCTTGTACTTAAGTCGGCATAGTGCCTTTTGTATTAAATTCGGATGTAATTTCTGTGTTTCATCGTCAAATAAGAAGGTCCGAGTAATACAGTAAACCTGAAGTGAAGCATCGGAATCTAAAACTGGACTCACAGGAGAGGATCAAATCATAGAGAGTTAGAGTGCCAGACCTCTCGTACTTAAGTCGGCATTTTGCAATTTTGTATTAAATTTGGAAGCAATTTCTGTGTTTCATCTTCAAAAAGAAGGTCCAAGGGATACAGTAAACCTGAAGTGAAGCATCGGAATCTAAAACTGGACTCACAGGAGTGGTTCAAATCATAGAAAGTTAGAGTGTCAGTCCTCTTGTACTTAAGTCTGCATTGTGCCTTTTGTATTAAATTTGGATGCAATTTCTGTGTTTCATCGTCAATAAGAAAGTCTAAGGGATACAGTAAACCTGAAGTGAAGCATCGGAATCTAAAGCTGGACTCACAGGACAGGTTCAAATCATAGAGAGTTAGAGTGTCAGTCTTCTTGTAGTTAAGTCGGCATTGTGAATTTGTATTAAATTCGGATGCAATTTCTGTGTTTCATCGCCAATAAGAAGGTCCAAGGGATACAGTAAACCTGAAGTGAAGCATCGGAATCTAAAACTGGACTCACAGGAGAGGTTCTGAAACGTCCCCTTTGAGCAATTATACGTGACTATGCTTAAACTGACACACAATATTTTTAGCGCAACGCAATCTCACTTTCAAAATTCCCTACTAAAGAATGGCCCTGACAAACATTAAACTATACCTTTCACAAATCACTTACCTCACAAAAATCTTCGCTGCTCAAGCTACTGCAATACAGCGAGCGCCACTAATGCCAGCTAAATAAAAGATTCAAACTATGGAAGGCACTAACTACTGATAGGGATAGTTAGCAAATGAAAGATATTAATAGAGAACAACAATGTATTTACCTTGATATCATCATATATAAATATAGCAGTTCATGACAAATTACAAAACTTCGCCATCTCTCTCCCCACATCCACCACTGCTGGCGGCTCATCTCCAACTGCGCAACGCTACGCGCTGTTCACAGCCAGCTGCCTAACACTACAATGGCGAGTATTACAACAATGCAAAGCAGCCACAGACTGCACACAGCACAGCCAGTGATTTTCATATTGAGCGCTACGTAACGTTGCCAATAAGAAAACATAAACGCAATCTGACTTTCAAAATTCCCTACTAAAGAATGGCCCTGACAAACATTAAACTATACCTTTCACAAATCACTTACCTCACAAAAATCTTCGCTGCTCAAGCTACTGCAATACAGCGAGCGCCACTACTGCCAGCTAAATAAAAGATTCAAACTATGGAAGGCACTAACTACAGATAGGGATAGTTAGCAAATGAGAGATATTAATAGAGAACAAACAATGTATTTACCTTGATATCATCATATATAAATATAGCAGTTCATGACAAATTACAAAACTTCGCCATCTCTCCCCCCACATCCACCACTGCTGGCGGCTCACCTCCAACTGCGCAACGCTACGCGCTGTTCACATCCAGCTGCCTAACACTACAATGGCGAGTATTACAACAATGCAAAGCAGCCACAGACTACACACAGCACAGCCAGTGATTTTCATATTGAGCGCTACGTAACGTTGCCAATAAAAAAACATAAACAGCCTACTTACATAGAGAAAACAAACAGCCTACTTACAGTTCAAATCATAGAAAGTTAGAGTTTGAGTCCTCTCGTACTTAAGTCGGCATTGTGCCTTTTGTATTAAATGCGGATGTAATTTCTGTGTCTCATCAACAATAAGAAGGTCCAAGAGATACAGTAAGCCTGAAGTGAAGCATCGGAATCTAAAACTGGACTCACAGGAGAAGTTAAAATCATAAAAAGTTAGAGTGTCAGTCGTCTTGTACTTCAGTCGGCATTGTGCCTTTTGTATTAAATTCGGATGCAATTTCTGTGTTTCATCGTCAATAAGAAGGTCCAAGGGATACAGTAAACCTGAAGTGAGCATCGGAATCTAAAACTGGACTCACAGGAGAGGTTCAAATCATAAAGAGTTTGAGTGGCAGTCCTCTTCTACTTATGTCGGTATTGTGCTTTTTGTATTGAATTCGGATGTAATTGCTGTGTTGCATCATCAATGAGAAGGTCCAAGGGATACAGTAAACCTGATGTGAAGCATCGGAATCTAAAACTGGACTCACAGGAGAGGTTTAAATCATAGAAAGTTAGAGTGTCAGTCCTCTTGTACTTAAGTCAGCATTGTGCCTTTTGTATTAAATTCGGATGCAATTTCTGTGTTTCATCGTCAATAAGAAGGTCCGAGGGATACAGTAAACCTGAAGTGAAGCTTCGGAATCTAAAACTGGACTCACAGGAGAGGATCAAATCATAGAGAGTGAGAGTGCCAGACCTCTTGTACTTAAGTTGGCATTGTGCCTTTTGTATATTATTTGGATGCAATTTCTGTGTTTCATCTTCAAAAAGAAGGTCCAAGGGATACAGTAAACCTGAAGTGAAGCATCGGAATCTAAAACTGGACTCACAGGAGAGGTTTAAACCATAGAAAGTTAGAGTGTCAGTCCTCTTGCACTTAAGTCGGCTTTATGTCTTTTGTATTAAATTCGGATGCTATTTCTGTGTTTCATCGTCAATAATAAGGTCCTAGGGATACAGTAAACCTGAAGTGAAGCGTCGGAATCTAAAACTGGACTCACAGGAGAGGTTCAAACCGTAGAGATTTAGAGTGTCAGTCCGCTTGTACTTAAGTCGGCATTGTGCCTTTTGTATTAAATTCGGATGCAATTTCTGTGTTTCATCGTCAAGAAGAAGGGCAAAGGGAGACAGTATACCTGAAGTGAAGCATCGGAATCTAAAAATGGGCTCACAGGAGAGGTTCAAATCATAGAAAGTTAGAGTGTCAGTCCACTTATACTTAAGTCGGCATTGTGCCTTTTGTATTATATTCGGATGCAATTTCTGTGTTTCATCGTCAATAAGAAGGTCCAAGGGAGACAGTAAATCTGAAGTGAAGCATCGGAATCTAAAGCTGGACTCACAGGAGAGGTTCAAATCATAGAGAGTTAAAGTGTCAGTCTTCTTGTAGTTAAGTCGGCATTGTGCATTTGTATTAAATTCGGATGCAATTTCTGTGTTTCATCACCAATAAGAAGGTCCAAGGGATACAGTAAACCTGAAGTGAATCATCGGAATCTAAAACTGGACTAACAGGAGAGGTTCAAATCATAGAAATGTAGAGTTTGAGTCCTCTTGTACTTAAGTCGTCATTGTATCCTTTGTATTAAATTCGGATGCTATTTCTGTGTTTCATCGTCAATAAGAACGTCCAAGGGATACAGTAAACCTGTAGTGAAGCGTCGGAATCTAAAACTGGACTCACAGGAGAGGTTCAAACCGTAGAGATTTAGAGTGTCAGTCCGCTTGTACTTAAGTCGGTATTGTGCCTTTTGTATTAAATTCGGATGCAATTTCTGTGTTTCATCTTCAAAAAGAAGGTCCAAGGGATACAGTAAACCTGAAGTGAAGCATCGGAATCTAAAACTGGACTCACAGGAGAGGTCCAAATCATAGAGAGTTAGAGTGTCAGTCCTCTTGTACTTAAGCCGGCATTGTGCCTTTTGTATTAAATTTGGATGCAATTTCTGTGTTTCATCGTCAATAAGAAGGTCTAAGGGATACAGTAAACCTGAAGTGAAGCATCGGAATCTAAAACTGGACCCACAGGAGAGGTTCAAATCATAGAGAGTTAGAGTGTCAGTCTTCTTGTATTTAAGTCGGCATTGTGCTTTTTGTATTAAATTCGGATGCAATATCTGTGTTTCATCGCCAATAAGAAGGTCCAAGGGATAGAGTAAACCTGAAGTGAAGCATCGGAATCTAAAACTGGACTCACAGGAGAGGTTGAAATCATAAAGAGCTAGAGGGTCAGTCCTCCTGTACTTATGTCGGTATTGTGCTTATTGTATTAAATTCGGATGTTATTGCTGTGTTGCATCATCAATGAGAAGGTCCAAGGGATACAGTAAACCTGGTGTGAAGCATCGGAATCTAAAACTGGACTAACAGGAGAGGTTTAAGTCATAAAAAGTTAGAGTGTCAGTCCTCTTGTACTTAAGTCGGCATTGTGCCTTCTGTATTAAATTCGGATGCAATTTCTGTGTTCCATCGTCAATAAGAAGGTCAAAGGGATACAGTAAAACTGAAGTGAAGCATCGGAATCTAAAACTGGACTCACACGAGCGGTTCAAATCATAGAGAGTTAGGGTGCCAGACCTCTTGTACTTAAGCCGGCATTGTGCCTTTTGTATTAAATTTGGATACAATTTCTGTGTTTCATCTTCAAAAAGAAGGTCCAAGGGATACAGTAAACCTGAAGTGAAGCATCGGAATCTAAAACTGGACTCACAGGAGAGGTCCAAATCATAGAGAGTTAGAGTGTCAGTCCTCTTGTACTTAAGTCGGCATTGTGCCTTTTGTATTAAATTTGGATGCAATTTCTGTGTTTCATCGTCAATAAGAAGGTCTAAGGGATACAGTAAACCTGAAGTGAAGCATCGGAATCTAAAACTGGACCCACAGGAGAGGTTCAAATCATAGAGAGTTAGAGTGTCAGTCTTCTTGTATTTAAGTCGGCATTGTGCTTTTTGTATTAAATTCGGATGCAATATCTGTGTTTCATCGTCAATAAGGAGGTCCAAGGGATACAGTAAACCTGAAGTGAAGCATCGGAATCTAAAACTGGACTCACAGGAGAGGTTCAAATCGTAGCGAGTCAGAGTGTCAGTCTTCTTGTACTTAAGTCGCCATTGTGACTTTTTTATTAAATTCGGAACCAATTTCTTTGATTCATCGTCAAAAAGAAGGTCCAACGGATACAGTAAACCTGAAGTGAAGCATCGGAATCAAAAACTGGACTAACAGTAGAGTTTCAAATCATAGAAAGTTAGAGTTTGAGTCCTCTTGTAGTTAAGTCGGCATTGATCCATTTGTATTATATTCGGATGCAATATCTGTGTTTCATCGTCAATAAGAAGGTCAAAGGGATACTGTATACCTGAAGTGAAGCGCGGGAATCTAAAACTGGACTCACAGGAGAGGTTCAAATCGTAGGGACTTTGAGTGTCAGTCCTCTTGTACTTAAGTCGGTATTGTGCCTTTTGTATTGAATTCGGATGTAATATCTGTGTTTCATCATCAATAAGAAGGTCCGAGGGATACAGTAACCTTAAGTGAAGCTTCGGAATCTAAAACTGGACTCACAGGAGAGGTTCAAATCATAAAGAGTTAGAGTGGCAATCCTCTTCTACTTATGTCGGTATTGTGCTTTTTGTATTGAATTCGGATGTAATTGCTGTGTTGCATCATCAATGAGAAGGTCCAAGGGATACAGTGAACCTGATGTGAAGCATCGGAATCTAAAACTGGACTCACAGGAGAGGTTTAAATCATAGAAAGTTAGAGTGTCAGTCCTCTTGTACTTAAGTCAGCATTGTGCCTTTTGTATTAAATTCGGATGCAATTTCTGTGTTTCATCGTCAATAAGAAGGTCCGAGGGATACAGTAAACCTGAAGTGAAGCTTCGGAATCTAAAACTGGACTCACAGGAGAGGATCAAATCATAGAGAGTTAGAGTGCCAGACCTCTTGTACTTAAGTCGGCATTGTGCCTTTTGTATTAAATTTGGATGCAATTTCTGTGTTTCATCTTCAAAAAAAAGGTCCAAGGGATACAGTAAACCTGAAGTGAAGCATCGGAATCTAAAACTGGACTCACAGGGGAGGTTCAAATCATAGAAAGTTAGAGTGTCAGTCTTCTTGTAGTTAAATCGGCATTGTGCATTTGTATTAAATTCGGATGCAATTTCTGTGTTTCATCGCCAATAAGAAGGTCCAAGGGATCCAGTAAACCTGAAGTGAAGTATCGGAATCTAAAACTGGACTCACAGGAGAGGTTCAAATCATAGAATGTTAGAGTTTGAGTCCTCTTGTACTTAAGTCGGCATTGTGCCTTTTGTATTATATTCGGATGCAATTTCTGTGTTTCATCGTCAATAAGAAGGTCCAAGGGATACAGTAAACCTGAAGTGAAGCATCGGAATCTAATACTGGACTCACAGGAGAGTTTCAAATCATAGAAAGTTAGAGTTTGAGTCCTCTTGTACTTAAGTCGGCATTGTTCCTTTTGTATTAAATTCGGATGCAATATCTGTGTTTCATCGCCAATAAGAAGGGCCAAGTGATACTGTAAACCTTAAGTGAATCGTCGGAATCTAAAACTGGACTCAAAGAAGAGGTTCAAATCGTAGAGACTTAGAGTGTCAGTCCTCTTGTACTTAAGTCGGTATTGTGCCTTTTGTATTGAATTCGGATGTAATTTCTGTGTTTCATCATCAATAAGAATGTCCAAGAGATACAGTAAACTTGAAGTGAAGCATCGGAATCTAAAATTGGACTCACAGCAGAGGTTCAAATCATAAAGATTTAGAATGTCAGTCCTCTTCTATTTATGTCGGATTGTGCTTTTTGTATTGAATTCGGATGTAATTGCTGTCTTGCATCATCAATGAGAAGGTCCAAGGGATACAGTAAACCTGATGTGAAGCATCGGAATCTAAAACTGGACTCACAGGAGAGGTTTGAACCATAGAAAGTTAGAGTGTCAGTCCTCTTGCACTTAAGTCGGCTTTATGTCTTTTGTATTAAATTCGGATGCTATTTCTGTGTTTCATCGTCAATAATAAGGTCCTAGGGATACAGTAAACCTGAAGTGAAGCGTCGGAATCTAAAACTGGACTCACAGGAGAGGTTCAAACCGTAGAGATTTAGAGTGTCAGTCCGCTTGTACTTAAGTCGGCATTGTGCCTTTTGTATTAAATTCGGATGCAATTTCTGTGTTTCATCGTCAAGAAGAAGGCCAAAGGGAGACAGTATACCTGAAGTGAAGCATCGGAATCTAAAAATGGGCTCACAGGAGAGGTTCAAATCATAGAAAGTTAGAGTGTCAGTCCACTTATACTTAAGTCGGCATTGTGCCTTTTGTATTATATTCGGATGCAATTTCTGTGTTTCATCGTCAATAAGAAGGTCCAAGGGAGACAGTAAATCTGAAGTGAAGCATCGGAATCTAAAGCTGGACTCACAGGAGAGGTTCAAATCATAGAGAGTTAAAGTGTCAGTCTTCTTGTAGTTAAGTCGGCATTGTGCATTTGTATTAAATTTGGATGCAATTTCTGTGTTTCATCGTCAATACGAAGGTCTAAGGGATACAGTAAACCTGAAGTGAAGCTTCGGAATCTAAAGCTGGACTCACCGGAGAGGTTCAAATCATAGAGAGTTAGAGTGTCAGGCCACTTATACTTAAGTCGGCATTGTGCCTTTTGTATTAAATTCGGATGCAATTTCTGTGTTTCATCGTTAATAAGAAGGTCCAAGCGATACAGTAAACCTGAAGTGAAGCATCGGAATCTAAAACTGGATCACAGGAGAGGTTCAGATCATAGAAGGTTAGAGTGTCAGTCCTCTTGTACTTAAGTCGGCTTTGTGCCTTTTGTATTAAATTTGGATGCAATTTCTGTGTTTCATCGTCAATAAGAAGGTCCAAGGTATACAGAAAACCTGAAGTGAAGCATCGGAATCTAAAGCTGGACTCACAGGGGAGGTTCAAATCATAGAGAGTTAAAGTGTCAGTCGTCTTGTAGTTAAGTCGGCATTGTGCATTTGTATTAAATTCGGATGCAATTTCTGTGTTTCATCACCAATAAGAAGGTCCAAGGGATACAGTAAACCTGAAGTGAATCATCGGAATCTAAAACTGGACTAACAGGAGAGGTTCAAATCACAGAAAGTTAGAGTTTGAGTCCTCTCGTACTTAAGTCGTCATTGTTCCTTTAGTATTAAATTCGGATGCAATTTCTGTGTTTCATCGTCAATAAGAAGGTCCAAGGGATACAGTAAACCTGAAGTGAAGCATCGGAATCTAAAACTGGACTCACAGGAGAGGTTCAAACCGTAGAGAGTTAGAGTGTCAGTCTTCTTGTAGTTAAGTCGTCATTGTGCATTTGTATTAAATTCGGATGCAATTTCTGTGTTTCACCGCCAATATGAAGGTCCAAGGGATACAGTAAACCTGAAGTGAAGCATCGGAATCTAGAACTGGACTCACAGGAGAGGTTCAAATCGTTGAAAGTTAGAGTTTGAGTCCTCTTGTTTTTAAGTCGGCATTGTTCCTTTTGTATTAAATTCGGATGATATTTCTCTGTTTCATCGTCAATAAGAAGGTCCAAGGGATACAGTAAACCTGAAGTGAAGCATCGGAATCTACAACTGGACTCACAGGAGAGGTTCAAATCATAATGAGTTAGAGTGTCAGTCCTCTTGTACTTATGTCGGTATTGTACTTTTTGTATTCAATTCGGATGTAGTTGCTGTGTTGCATCATCAATGAGAAGGTCCAAGGGATACTGCAAACCTGAAGTGAAGCGTCGGAATCTAAAACTGGACTCACAGGAGAGGTTCAAATCGTAGAGACTTAGAGTGTCAGTCCTCTTGTACTTAAGTTGGTATTGTGCCTTTTGTATTGAATTCGGATGTAATTTCTGTGTTACATCATCAATAAGAAGGTCCAAGAGATACAGTAAGCCTGAAGTGAAGCATCGGAATCTAAAGCTGGACTCACAGGAGAGGTTCCAATCATAGAGAGTTAGAGTGTCAGTCTTCTTGTAGTTAAGTCGGCATTGTGCATTTGTATTAAATTCGGATGCAATTTCTGTGTTTCACCTCCAATATCAAGGTCCAAGGGATACAGTAAACCTGAAGTGAAGCATCGGAATCTAAAACTGGACTCACAGGAGAGGTTCAAATCATTGAAAGTTAGAGTTTGAGTCCTCTTGTTTTTAAGTCGGCTTTGTTCCTTTTGTATTAAATTCGGAAGCAATTTCTGTGTTTAATCGTCAATACGTAGGTCCAAGGTATACAGTAAACCTGAAGTGAAGCATCGGAATCTAAAACTGGACTCACAGGAGAGGTTCAAATCATAAAGGGTTAGAGTGTCAGTCCTCTTGTACTTATGTCGGTATTGTGCTTTTTGTATTGAATTCGGATGTAGTTGCTGTGTTGCATCATCAATGAGAAGGTCCAAGGGATACAGTAAACCTGATGTAAAGCATTGGAATCTAAAACTGGACTCGCAGGAGAGGTTCAAATCATTGAAAGTTAGAGTGTCAGTCCACTTGTACTTAAGTCGACATTGTGCGTTTTGTATTAAATTCGGATGCAATTTCTGTGTTCCATCGTCAATAAGAAGGTCCAAGGGAGACAGTAAACCTGAAGTGAAGCATCGGAATCTAAAACTGGACTCACAGGAGAGGTTCAAATCATAAAGAGTTACAGTGTCAGTCCTCTTCTACTTATGTCGGCATTGTGCCTTTTGTTTTAAATTCGGATGCAATTTCTGTGTTTCATCGTCAATAAGAAGGTCCGAGGGATACAGTAAACCTGAAGTGAAGCATCGGAATCTATAACTGGACTCACAGGAGAGGTTCAAATCATAGAGAGTTAGAGTGCCAGACCTCTTGTACTTAAGTCGGCATTGTGCCTTTTGTATTAAATTTGGATGCAATTTCTGTGTTTCATCTTCAAAAAGAAGGTCCAAGGGATACAGTAAACCTGAAGTGAAGCATCGGAATCAAAAACTGGACTAACAGGAGAGTTTCAAATCATAGAAAGTTAGAGTTTGAGTCCTCTTGTACTTAAGTCGGCATTGATCCTTTTGTATTAAATTCGGATGCAATATCTGTGTTTCATCGTCAATAAGAAGGTCCAAGGGATACTGTAAACCTGAAGTGAAGCACGGGAATCTAAAACTGGACTCACAGGAGAGGTTCAAATCGTAGGGACTTAGAGTGTCAGTCCTCTTGTACTTAAGTCGGTATTGTGCCTTTTGTATTGAATTCGGATGCAATTTCTGTGTTTCATCATCAATAGGAAGGTCCAAGAGATACAGTAAGCCGGAAGTGAAGCATCGGAATCTAAAACTGGACTCACAGGAGAGGTTAAAATCATAAAAAGTTAGAGTGTCAGTCCTCTTGTACTTCAGTCGGCATTGTGCCTTTTGTATTAGATTCGGATGCAATTTCTGTGTTTCATCGTCAATAAGAAAGTCCAAGGGATACAGTAAACCTGAAGTGAAGCATCGGAATCTAAAACTGGACTCACAGGAGAGGTTCAAATCATAAAGAATAGAGTGTCAGTCCTCTTCTACTTATGTCGGTATTGTGCTTTTTGTATTGAATTTGGATGTAATTGCTGTGTTGCATCATCAATGAGAAGGTCCAAGGGATACAGTAAACCTGATGTGAAGCATCGGAATCTAAAACTGGACTCACAGGAGAGGTTTAAAGCATAGAAAGTTAGAGTGTCAGTCCTCTTGTACTTAAGTCGGCATTGTGCCTTTTGTATTAAATTCGGATGCAATTTCTGTGTTTCATCGTCAATAAGAAGGTCCGAGGGATACAGTAAACCTGAAGTGAAGCATCGGAATCTAAAACTGGACTCACAGGAGAGGTTCTGAAACGTCCCCTTTGAGCAATTATACGTGACTATGCTTAAACTGACACACAATATTTTTAGCGCAACGCAATCTCACTTTCAAAATTCCCTACTAAATAATGGCCCTGACAAACATTAAACTATACCTTTCACAAATCACTTACCTCACAAAAATCTTCGCTGCTCAAGCTACTGCAATACAGCGAGCGTAACTACTGCCAGCTAAATAAAAGATTCAAACTATGGAAGGCACTAACTACTGATAGGGATAGTTAGCAAATGAAAGATATTAATAGAGAACAAACAATGTATTTACCTTGATGTCATCATATATAAATATAGCAGTTCATGACAAATTACAAAACTTCGCCATCTCTCTCCCCACATCCACCACTGCTGGCGGCTCATCTCCAACTGCGCAACGCTACGCGCTGTTCACAGCCAGCTGCCTAACACTACAATGGCGAGTATTACAACAATGCAAAGCAGCCACAGACTGCACACAGCACAGCCAGTGATTTTCATATTGAGCGCTACGTAACGTTGCCAACAAGAAAACATAAACGCAATCTGACTTTCAAAATTCCCTACTAAAGAATGGCCCTGACAAACATTAAACTATACCTTTCACAAATCACTTACCTCACAAAAATCTTCGCTGCTCAAGCTACTGCAATACAGCGAGCGCCACTACTGCCAGCTAAATAAAAGATTCAAACTATGGAAGGCACTAACTACAGATAGGGATAATTAGCAAATGAAAGATATTAATAGAGAACAAACAATGTATTTACCTTGATATCATCATATATAAATATAGCAGTTCATGACAAATTACAAAACTTCGCCATCTCTCTCCCCACATCCACCACTGCTGGCAGCTCACCTCCAACTGCGCAACGCTACGCGCTGTTCACAGCCAGCTGCCTAACACTACAATGGCGAGTATTACAACAATGCAAAGCAGCCACAGACTACACACAGCACAGCCAATGATTTTCATATTGAGCGCTACGTAACGTTGCCAATAAAAAAACATAAACAGCCTACTTACATAGAGAAAACAAACAGCCTACTTACAGTTCAAATCATAGAAAGTTAGAGTTTGAGTCCTCTCGTACTTAAGTCGGCATTGTGCCTTTTGTATTAAATGCGGATGCAATATCTGTGTTTCATCTTCAAAAAGAAGGTCCAAGGGATACAGTAAACCTGAAGTGAAGCATCGGAATCAAAAACTGGACTAACAGGAGAGTTTCAAATCATAGAAAGTTAGAGTTTGAGTCCTCTTGTACTTAAGTCGGCATTGATCCTTTTGTATTAAATTCGGATGCAATATCTGTGTTTCATCGTCAATAAGAAGGTCCAAGGGATACTGTAAACCTGAAGTGAAGCGCGGGAATCTAAAACTGGACTCACAGGAGAGGTTCAAATCGTAGGGACTTAGAGTGTCAGTCCTCTTGTACTTAAGTCGGTATTGTGCCTTTTGTATTGAATTCGGATGTAATTTCTGTGTTACATCATCAATAAGAAAGTCCAAGGGATACAGTAAACCTGAAGTGAAGCATCGGAATCTAAAACTGGACTCACAGGAGAGGTAGAAATCATAAAGCGCTAGAGTGTCAGTTCTCCTGTACTTATGTCGGTATTGTGCTTATTGTATTGAATTCGGATGTAATTGCTGTGTTGCATCATCAATGAGAAGGTCCAAGGGATACAGTAAACCTGGTGTGAAGCATCGGAATCTAAAACTGGACTAACAGGAGAGGTTTAAGTCATAAAAAGTTAGAGTGTCAGTCCTCTTGTACTTAAGTCGGCATTGTGCCTTCTGTATTAAATTCGGATGCAATTTCTGTGTTCCATCGTCAATAAGAAGGTCAAAGGGATACAGTAAACCTGAAGTGAAGCATCGGAATCTAAAACTGGACCCGCAGGAGAGGTTCAAATCACAGAGAGTTAGAGTGTCAGTCTTCTTGTATTTAAGTCGGCATTGTGCTTTTTGTATTAAATTCGGATGCAATATCTGTGTTTCATCGTCAATAAGAAGGTCCAAGGGATACAGTAAACCTGAAGTGAAGCATCGGAATCTAAAACTGGACTCACAGGAGAGGTTCAAATCGTAGCGAGTCAGAGTGTCAGTCTTCTTGTACTTAAGTCGCCATTGTGACTTTTGTATTAAATTCGGAACCAATTTCTTTGATTCATCGTCAAAAAGAAGGTCCAACGGATACAGTAAACCTGAAGTGAAGCATCGGAACCAAAAACTGGACTAACAGGAGAGTTTCAAATCATAGAAAGTTAGAGTTTGAGTCCTCTTGTACTTAAGTCGGCATTGATCCATTTGTATTATATTCGGATGCAATATCTGTGTTTCATCGTCAATAAGAAGGTCCAAGGGATACTGTAAACCTGAAGTGAAGCGCGGGAATCTAAAACTGGACTCGCAGGAGAGGTTCAAATCGTAGGGACTTAGAGTGTCAGTCCTCTTGTACTTAAGTCGGTATTGTGCCTTTTGTATTGAATTCGAATGTAATTTCTGTGTTTCATCATCAATAAGAAGGTCCAAGAGATACAGTAAGCCTGAAGTGAAGCATCGGAATCTAAAACTGGACTCACAGGAGAGGTTAAAATCTTAAAAAGTTAGAGTGTCAGTCCTCTTGTACTTCAGTCGACATTGTGCCTTTTGTATTAAATTCGGATGCAATTTCTGTGTTTCATCGTCAATAAGAAGGTCCAAGGCATACAGTAAATCTGAAGTGAAGCATCGGAATCTAAAACTGGACTCACAGGAGAGGTTCAAATCATAAAGAGTTAGAGTGGCAATCCTCTTCTACTTATGTCGGTATTGTGCTTTTTGTATTGAATTCGGATGTAATTGCTGTGTTGCATCATCAATGAGATGGTCCAAGGGATACAGTAAACCTGATGTGAAGCATCGGAATCTAAAACTGGACTCACAGGAGAGGTTTAAATCATAGAAAGTTAGAGTGTCAGTCTTCTTGTACTTAAGTCAGCATTGTGCCTTTTTTATTAAATTCGGATGCAATTTCTGTGTTTCATCGTCAATAAGAAGGTCCGAGGGATACAGTAAACCTGAAGTGAAGCTTCGGAATCTAAAACTGGACTCACAGGAGAGGATCAAATCATAGAGAGTAAGAGTGCCAGACCTCTTGTACTTAAGTCGGCATTGTGCATTTGTATTAAGTTCGGATGCAATTTCTGTGTTTCATCGCCAATAAGAAGGTCCAAGGTATCCAGTAAACCTGAAGTGAAGTATCGGAATCTAAAACTGGACTCACAGGAGAGGTTCAAATCATAGAAAGTTAGAGTTTGAGTCCTCTTGCACTTAAGTCGGCATTGTGCCTTTTGTATTAAATTCGGATGCAATTTCTGTGTTTCATCGTCAATAAGAAGGTCCAAGGGATACAGTAAACCTGAAGTGAAGCTTCGGAATCTAAAACTGGACTCACAGGAGAGTTTCAAATCATAGAAAGTTAGAGTTTGAGTCCTCTTGTACTTAAGTCGGCATTGTTCCTTTTGTATTAAATTCGGATGCAATATCTGTGTTTCATCGTCAATAAGAAGGGGCAAGTGATACTGTAAACCTTAAGTGAATCGTCGGAATCTAAAACTGGACTCAAAGAAGAGGTTCAAATCGTAGAGACTTAGAGTGTCAGTCCTCTTGTACTTAAGTCGGTATTGTGCCATTTGTATTGAATTCGGATGTAATTTCTGTGTTTCATCATCAATAAGAAGGTCCAAGAGATACAGTAAACTTGAAGTGAAGCATCGGAATCTAAAATTGGACTCACAGGAGAGGTTCAAATCATAAAGATTTAGAATGTCAGGCCTCTTCTACTTATGTCGGATTGTGCTTTTTGTATTGAATTCGGATGTAATTGCTGTCTTGCATCATCAATGAGAAGGTCCAAGGGATACAGTAAACCTGATGTGAAGCATCGGAATCTAAAACTGGACTCACAGGAGAGGTTTAAACCATAGAAAGTTAGAGTGTCAGTCCACTTATACTTAAGTCGGCATTGTGCCTTCTGTATTATATTCGGATGCAATTTCTGTGTTTCATCGTCAATAAGAAGGTCCAAGGGAGACAGTAAACCTGAAGTGAAGCATCGGAATCTAAAACTGGACTCACAGGAGAGTTTCAAATCATAGAAAGTAAGAGTTTTAGTCCTCTTGTACTTTAGTCGGCATTGTTTTTTTGTATTAAATTCGGATGCAATATCTGTGTGTCATCGTCAATAAGAAGGTCCAAGGGATACAGTAAACCTGAAGTGAAGCATCGGAATCTAATACTGGACTCACAGGAGAGTTTCAAATCATAGAAAGTTAGAGTTTGAGTCCTCTTGTACTTAAGTCGGCATTGTTCCTTTTGTATTAAATTCGGATGCAATATCTGTGTTTCATCGTCAATAAGAAGGTCCAAGGGATACAGTAAACCTGAAGTGAAGCATCGGAATCTAATACTGGACTCACAGGAGAGTTTCAAATCATAGAAAGTTAGAGTTTGAGTCCTCTTGTACTTAAGTCGGCATTGTTCCCTTTGTATTAAATTCGGATGCAATATCTGTGTTTCATCGTCAATAAGAAGGGCCAAGTGATACTGTAAACCTGAAGTGAATCGTCGGAATCTAAAACTGGACTCAAAGGAGAGGTTCAAATCGTAGAGACTTAGAGTGTCAGTCCTCTTGTACTTAAGTCGGTATTGTGCCTTTTGTAATGAATTCGGATGTAATTTCTGTGTTTCATCATCAATAAGAAGGTCTAGAGATACAGTAAGCCTGAAGTGAAGCATCGGAATCTAAAACTGGACTCACAGGAGAGGTTAAAATCATAAAAATTTTGTGTGTCAGTCCTCTTGTACTTCAGTCGGCATTGTGCCTTCTGTATTAAATTCGGATGCAATTTCTGTGTTTCATCGTCAATAAGAACGTCCAAGGGATATAGTAAACTTGAAGTGAAGCATCGGAATCTAAAACTGGACTCACAGGAGAGGTTCAAATCATAAAGATTTAGAGTGTCAGTCCTCTTCTACTTATGTCGGTATTGTGGTTTTTGTATTGAATTCGGATGTAATTGCTGTCTTGCATCATCAATGAGAAGGTCCAAGATACAGTAAACCTGATGTGAAGCATCGGAATCTAAAACTGGACTCACAGGAGAGGTTTAAACCATAGCAAGTTAGAGTGTCAGTCCACTTGCATTTAAGTCGGCATTGTGTCTTTTGTATTAAATTCGGATGCTATTTCTCTGTTTCATCGTCAATAAGAAGGTCCGAGGGATACAGTAAAACTGAAGTGAAGCATCGGAATCTAAAGCTGGACTCACAGGAGATGATCAAATCATCGAGATTTAGAGTGCCAGACCTCTTGTACTTAAGTCGGCATTGTGCCTTTTGTATTAAATTTGGATGCAATTTCTGTGTTTCATCTTCAAAAAGAAGGTCCAAGGGATACAGTAAACCTGAAATGAAGCATCGGAATCTAAAGCTGGACTCACAGGAGAGGTTCAAATCATAGAGAGTTAGAGTGTCAGTCCACTTATACTTAAGTCGGCATTGTGCCTTTTGTATTAAATTCGGATGCAACTTCTGTGTTTCATCGTCAATAAGAAGGTCCAAGCGATACAGTAAACCTGAAGTGAAGCATCGGAATCTAAAACTGGATCAAAGGAGAGGTTCAAATCATAGAAAGTTAGAGTGTCAGTCCTCTTGTACTTAAGTCGGCATTGTGCCTTTTGTATTAAATTTGGATGCAATTTCTGTGTTTCATCGTCAATAAGAAGGTCCAAGGTATACAGTAAACCTGAAGTGAAGCATCGGAATCTAAAACTGGACTCACAGGAGAGTTGCAAATCATAGAAAGTTGGAGTTTGAGTCCTCTTGTACTTAAGTCGGCATTGTTCCTTTTGTATTGAATTCGGATGCAATATTTGTGTTTCATCGTCAATAAGAAGGTACAAGGGATACAGTAAACCTGATGTGAAGCATCGAAATCTAAAACTGGACTCACAGGAGTGGTTTAAATCATAGAAAGTTAGAGTGTCAGTCCTCTTGTACTTAAGTCGGCTTTGCGCCTTTTGTATCAAATTTGGATGCAATTTCTGTGTTTCATCGTCAATAAGAAGGTCTAAGGGATACAGTAAATCTGAAGTGAAGCATCAGAATCTAAAGCTGGACTCACAGGGGAGGTTCAAATCATAGAGAGTTAAAGTGTCAGTCGTCTTGTAGTTAAGTCGGCATTGTGCATTTGTATTAAATTCGGATGCAATTTCTGTGTTTCATCACCAATAAGAAGGTCCAAGGGATACAGTAAACTTGAAGTGAATCATCGGAATCTAAAACTGGACTAACAGGAGAGGTTCAAATCATAGAAAGTTAGAGTTTGAGTCCTCTTGTTCTTAAGTCGTCATTGTTCCTTTTGTATTAAATTCGGATGCAATTTCTGTGTTTCATCGTCAATAAGATGGTCCAAGGGATACAGTAAACCTGAAGTGAAGCATCGGAATCTAAAACTGGACTCACAGGAGAGGTTCAAACCGTAGAGAGTTAGAGTGTCAGTCCGCTTGTACTTTAGTCGGTATTGTGCCTTTTGTATTAAATTCGGATGCAATTTCTGTGTTTCATCGTCAATAAGAAGGTCCAAGGGATACAGTAAACCTGAAGTGAAGCATCGGAATCTACAACTGGACTCACAGGAGAGGTTCAAATCATAATGAGTTAGAGTGTCAGTCCTCTTGTACTTATGTCGGTATTGTACTTTTTGTATTGAATTCGGATGTAGTTGCTGTGTTGCATCGTCAATGAGAAGGTCCAAGGGATACTGCAAACCTGAAGTGAGGCGTCGGAATCTAAAACTGGACTCACAGGAGAGGTTCAAATCGTAGAGACTTAGAGTGTCAGTCCTCTTGTACTTAAGTTGGTATTGTGCCTTTTGTATTGAATACGGATGTAATTTCTGTGTTACATCATCAATAAGAAGGTCCAAGAGATACAATAAGCCTGAAGTGAAGCTTCGGAATCTAAAGCTGGACTCACAGGAGAGGTTCCAATCATAGAGGGTTAGAGTGTCAGTCTTGTTGTAGTTAAGTCGGCATTGTGCATTTCTATTAAATTCGGATGCAATTTCTGTGTTTCATCGCCAATAAGAAGGTCCAAGGGATACAGTAAACCTGAAGTGAAGCATCGGAATCTAAAACTGGACTCACAGGAGAGGTTCAAACCATTGAAAGTTAGTGTTTGAGTCCTCTTGTTTTTAAGTCGGCATTGTTCCTTTTGTATTAAATTCGGAAGCAATATCTGTGTTTCATCGTCAATAAGTAGGTCCAAGGTATACAGTAAACCTGAAGTGAAGCATCGGAAACTAAAACTGGACTCACAGGAGAGGTTCAAATCATAAAGAGTTAGAGTGTCAGTCCTCTTGTACTTATGTCGGTATTGTGCTTTTTGTATTGAATTCGGATGTAGTTGCTGTGTTGCATCATCAATGAGAAGGTCCAAGGGATACAGTAAACCTGATGTAAAGCATTGGAATCTAAAACTGGACTCACAGGAGAGGTTCAAATCATTGAAAGTTAGAGTGTCAGTCCACTTGTACTTAAGTCGACATTGTGCATTTTGTATTAAATTCGGATGCAATTTCTGTGTTCCATCGTCAGTAAGAAGGTCCAAGGGAGACAGTAAACCTGAAGTGAAGCATTGGAATCTAAAACTGGACTCACAGGAGAGGTTCAAATCATAAAGAGTTACAGTGTCAGTCCTCTTCTACTTATGTCGGCATTGTGCCTTTTGTTTTAAATTCGGATGCAATTTCTGTGTTTCATCGTCAATAAGAAGGTCCGAGGGATACAGTAAACCTGAAGTGCAGCATCGGAATCTAAAACTGGACTCACAGGAGATGATCAAATCATAGAGAGTTACAGTGCCAGACCTCTTGTACTTAAGTCGGCATTGTGCCTTTTGTATTAAATTTGGATGCAATTTCTGTGTTTCATCTTCCACAAAGAAGGTCCAAGGGATACAGTAAACCTGAAGTGAAGCATCGGAATCTAAAACTGGACTCACAGGAGAGGTTCAAATCATAGAAAGTTAGAGTGTCAGTCCTCTTGTACTTAAGTCGGTATTGTGCCTTTTGTATTAAATTTGAGTGCAATTTCTGTGTTTCATCGTCAATAAGAAAGTCTAAGGGATACAGTAAACCTGAAGTGAAGCATCGGAATCTAAAGCTGGACTCACAGGAGAGGTTCAAATCATAGAGTGTTAGAGTGGCAGTCTTCTTGTAGTTAAGTCGGCATTGTGCATTTGTATTAAATTCGGATGCAATTTCAGTGTTTCATCGCCAATAAGAAGGTCCAAGGGATACAGTAAACCTGAAGTGAAGCATCGAAATCTAAAACTGGACTCACAGGAGAGGTTCAAATGATAAAGAGTTAGAGTGTCAGTCCTCTTGTACTTATGTCGGTATTGTGCTTTTTGTATTGGATTCGGATGTAGTTGCTGTGTTGCATCATCAATGAGAAGGTCCAAGGAATACAGTAAACCTGATGTAAGCATCGGAATCTAAAACTGGACTCACAGGAGAGGTTCAAATCATAGAGAGTTAGAGTGGCAGTCTTCTTGTAGTTAAGTCGGCCTTGTGCATTTGTATTAAATTCGGATGCAATTTCAGTGTTTCATCGCCAATAAGAAGGTCCAAGGGATACAGTAAACCTGAACTTAAGCATCGGAACCTAAAACTGGACTCACAGGAGAGGTTCAAATCATAGAAAGTAAGAGTGTCAGTCCCCTTGTACTTAAGTCGGCATTGTGCCTTTTGTACTAAATTCGGATGCAATTTCTGTGTTTTATCGTCAATAAGAAGGTCCATGGGATACAGTAAACCTGACGTGAAGCGTCGGAATCTAAAACTGGACTTACAGGAGAGGTTAAAATCGTAGAGACTTAGAGTGTCAGTCCTCTTGTACTTAAGTCGGTATTGTGCCTTTTGTATTGAATTCGAATGTAATTTCTGTGTTTCATCATCAATAAGAGGGTCCAAGAGCTACAGGAAGCCTGAAGTGAAGCATCGGAATCTAAAACTGGACCCACAGGAGAGGTTAAAATCATAGAAAGTTAAAGTGTCAGTCCTCTTGTACTTCAGCCGGCATTGTGTCTTTTGTATTAAATTCGGATGCAATTTCTGTGTTTCATCGTCAATAAGAAGGTCCAAGGGATACAGTAAACCTGAAGTGAAGAATCGGAATCTAAAACTGGACTCACAGGAGATGATCAAATCATCGAGATTTAGAGTGCCACACCTCTTGTACTTAAGTCAGCATTGTGCCTTTTGTATTAAATTTGGATGCAATTTCTGTGTTTCATCTTCAAAAAGAAGGTCCAAGGGATACAGTAAACCTGAAGTGAAGCATCGGAATCTAAAGCTGGACTCACAGGAAAGGTTCAAATCATAGAAAGTTAGAGTGTCAGTCCTCTTGTACATAAGTCGGCATTGTGCCTTTTGTATTAAATTTGGATGCAATTTCTGTGTTTCATCGTCAATAAGAAGGTCTAAGGGATACAGTAAACCTGAAGTGAAGCTTCGGAATCTAAAGCTGGACTCACCGGAGAGGTTCAAATCATAGAGAGTTAGAGTGTCAGTCCACTTATACTTAAGTCGGCATTGTGCCATTTGTATGAAATTCGGATACAATTTCTGTGTTTCATCGTCAATAAGAAGGTCCAAGCGATACAGTAAACCTGAAGTGAAGCATCGGAATCTAAAACTGGATCACAGGAGAGGTTCAAATCATAGAAAGTTAGAGTGTCAGTCCTCTTGTACTTAAGTCGGCATTGTGCCTTTTGTATTAAATTTGGATGCAATTTTTTTGTTTCATCGTCAATAAGAAGGTCAAAGGTATACAGTAAACCTGAAGTGAAGCATCGGAATCTAAAACTGGACTCACAGGAGATTTGCAAATCATAGAAAGTTGGAGTTTGAGTCCTCTTGTACTTAAGTCGGCATTGTTCCTTTAGTATTGAATTCGGATGCAATATCTGTGTTTCATCGTCAATAAGAAGGAACAAGGGATACAGTAAACCTGATGTGAAGCATCGAAATATAAAACTGGACTCACAGGAGTGGTTTAAATCATAGAAAGTTAGAGTGTCACTCCTCTTGTACTTAAGTCGGCATTGTGCCTTTTGTATTAAATTTGGAAGCAATTTCTGTGTTTCATCTTCAAAAAGAAGGTCCAAGGGATATAGTAAACCTGAAGTTACGCATAGGAATCTAAAACTGGACTCACAGGAGAGGTCCAAATCTTAGAAAATTAGAGTGTCAGCCGTCTTGTACTTAAGTCGGCATTGCGCCTTTTGTATCAAATTTGGATGCAATTTCTGTGTTTCATCGTCAATAAGAAGGTCTAAGGGATACAGTAAATCTGAAGTGAAGCATCGGAATCTAAAGCTGGACTCACAGGAGAGGTTCAAATCATAGAGAGTTAAAGTGTCAGTCGTCTTGTAGTTAAGTCGGCATTGTGCATTTGTATTAAATTCGGATGCAATTTCTGTGTTTCATCACCAATAAGAAGGTCCAAGGGATACAGTAAACCTGAAGTGAATCATCGGAATCTAAAAATGGACTAACAGGAGAGGTTCAAATCATAGAAAGTTAGAGTTTGAGTCCTCTTGTACTTAAGACGTCATTGTTCCTTTTGTATTAAATTCGGATGCAATTTCTGTGTTTCATCGTCAATAAGAAGGTCCAAGGGATACAGTAAACCTGAAGTGAAGCATCGGAATCTAAAACTGGACTCACAGGAGAGGTTCAAACCGTAGAGAGTTAGAGTGTCAGTCCGCTTGTACTTAAGTCGGTATTGTGCCTTTTGTATTAAATTCGGATGCAATTTCTGTGTTTCATCGTCAATAAGAAGGTCCAAGGGATACAGTAAACCTGAAGTGAAGCATCGGAATCTAAAACTGGACTCACAGGAGAGGTTCAAATCATAAAGAGTTGGAGTGTCAGTCCTCTTGTACTTATGTCGGTATTGTACTTTTTGTATTGAATTCGGATGTAGTTGCTGTGTTGCATCATCAATGAGAAGGTCCAAGGGATGCAGTAAACCTGATGTAAAGCATTGGAATCTACAACTGGACTCACAGGAGAGGTTCAAATCATAAAGAGTTACAGTGTCAGTCCTCTTCTACTTATGTCGGTATTGTGCTTTTTGTATTGAATTCGGATGTAATTGCTGTGTTGCATCAACAATGAGAAGGTCCAAGGGATACAGTAAACCTGATGTGAAGCATCGGAATCTAAACTGGACTCACAGGAGAGGTTTAAATCATAGAAAGTTAGAGTGTCAGTCCTCTTGTACGTAAGTCAGCATTGTGCCTTTTGTTTTAAATTCGGATGCAATTTCTGTGTTTCATCGTCAATAAGAAGGTCCGAGGGATACAGTAAACCTGAAGTGAAGCATCGGAATCTAAAACTGGACTCACAGGAGAGGATCAAATCATAGAGAGTTAGAGTGCCAGACCTCTTGTACTTAAGTCGGCATTGTGCATTTTGTATTAAATTTGGATGCGATTTCTGTGTTTCATCTTCCAAAAAGAAGGTCCAATGGATACAGTAAACCTGAAGTGAAGCATCGGAATCTAAAACTGGACTCACAGGAGAGGTTCAAATCATAGAAAGTTAGAGTGTCAGTCCTCTTGTACTTAAGTCGGCATTGTGCCTTTTGTATTAAATTTGGGTGCAATTTCTGTGTTTCATCGTCAATAAGAAAGTCTAAGGGATACAGTAAACCTGAAGTGAAGCATCGGAATCTAAAGCTGGACTCACAGGAGAGGATAAAATCATAGAGAGTTAGAGTGCCAGACCTCTTGTACTTAAGTCGGCATTGTGCCTTTTGTATAAAATTTGGATGCAATTTCTGTGTTTCATCTTCAAAAAGAAGGTCCAAGGGATACAGTAAACCTAAAGTGAAGCATCGGAATCTAAAACTGGACTCATAGGAGAGGGTCAAATCATAGAAAGTTAGAGTGTCAGTCATCTTGTACGTAAGTCGGCATTGTGCCTTTTGTATAAAATTTGGACGCAATTTCTGTGTTTCATCGCCAATAAGAAGGTCTAAGGGATACAGTAAACCTGAAGTGAAGCATCGGAATTTAAAGCTGGACTCACAGGAGAGGTTCAAATCATAGAGTGTTAGAGTGGCAGTCTTCTTGTAGTTAAGTCGGCATTGTGCATTTGTATTAAATTCGGATGCAATTTCAGTGTTTCATCGCCAATAAGAAGGTCCAAGGGATACAGTAAACCTGAAGTGAAGCATCGGAATCTAAAACTGGACTCACAGGAGAGGTTCAAATCATAGAAATTTAGAGTTTGAGTCCTCTTGTACTTATGTCGGCATTTTTCCTTTCGTATTAAATTCGGATGCAATTTCTGTGTTTTATCGTCAATAAAAAGGTCCAAGGGATACAGTAAACCTGACGTGAAGCGTCGGAATCTAAAACTGGACTCACAGGAGAGGTTAAAATCGTAGAGACTTAGAGTGTCAGTCCCCTTGTACTTAAGTCGGTATTGTGCCTTTTGTATTGAATTCGAATGTAATTTCTGTGTTTCATCATCAATAAGAGGGTCCAAGAGATACAGGAAGCCTGAAGTGAAGCATTGGAATCTAAAACTGGACTCACAGGAGAGGTTAAAATCATATACAGTTAAAGTGTCAGTCCTCTTGTACTTCAGCCGGCATTGTGTCTTTTGTATTAAATTCGGATGCAATTTCTGTGTTTCATCGTCAATAAGAAGGTCCAAGGGATACAGTAAACCTGAAGTGAAGCATCGGAATCAAAAACTGGACTCACAGGAGAGGTTCAAATCATAGAGAGTTAGAGTGGCAGTCTTCTTGTAGTTAAGTCGGCATTGTGCATTTGTATTAAATTCGGATGCAATTTCAGTGTTTCATCGCCAATAAGAAGGTCCAAGGGATACAGTAAACCTGAAGTTAAGCATCGGAATCTAAAACTGGACTCACAGGAGAGGTTCAAATCATTGAAAGTAAGAGTGTCAGTCCTCTTGTACTTAAGTCGGCATTGTGCCTTTTGTATTACATTCGGATGCAATTTCTGTGTTTTATCGTCAATAAGAAGGTCCAAGGGATACAGTAAACCTGACGTGAAGCGTCGGAATCTAAAACTGGACTCACAGGAGAGGATAAAATCGTAGAGATTTAGAGTGTCAGTCCTCTTGTACTTACGTCGGTATTGTGCCTTTTGTATTGAATTCGAATGTAATTTCTGTGTTTCATCATCAATAAGAGGGCCCAAGAGATACAGGAAGCCTGAAGTGAAGCATCGGAATCTAAAACTGGACTCACAGGAGAGGTTAAAATCATAGAAAGTTAAAGTGTCAGTCCTCTTGTACTTCAGCCGGCATTGTGTCTTTTGTATTAAATTCGGATGCAATTTCTGTGTTTCATCGTCAATAAGAAGGTCCAAGGGATACAGTAAACCTGAAGTGAAGAATCGGAATCTAAAACTGGCCTCACAGGAGAGGTTCAAATCATAAAGAGTTAGAGTGTCAGTCCTCTTGTACTTATGTCGGTATTGTGCTTTTTGTATTGAATTCGGATGCAATTGCTGTGTTGCATCATCAATGTGAAGGTCCAAGGGATACAGTAAACCTGATGTGGAGCATCGGAATCTAAAACTGGACTCACAGGAGAGGTTTAAATCATAGAAAATTAGAGTGTCAGTCCTCTTGTACTTAAGTCGGCATTGTTCCTTTTGTATTAAATACGGATGCAATTTCTGTGTTTCATCGTCAATAAGAAGGTCCAAGGGATACAGTAAACCTGAGGTGAAGCATCGGAATCTAAAACTGGACTCACAGGAGAGGTTCAAATCATAAAGAGTTAGAGTGTCAGGCCTCTTGTAATTATGTCGGTATGGTACTTTTTGTATTGAATTCGGATGTAGTTGCTGTGTTGCATCATCAATGAGAAGGTCCAAGGGATACAGTAAACCTGATGTGAAGTATCGGAATCTAAAACTGGACTTACGGGAGAGGTTCATATCATTGAAAGTTAGAGTGTCAGTCCACTTGTACTTAAGTCGACATTGTGCGTTTTGTATTAAATTCGGATGCAATTTCTGTGTTTCATCGTCAATAAGAAGGTCCAAGGGAGACAGTAAACCTGAAGTGAAGCATCGGAATCTAAAACTGGATCACAGAAGAGGTTCAAATCATAGAAAGTTAGAGTGTTAGTCCTCTTGTACTTAAGTCGGCATTGTGCCTTTTGTATTAAATTCGGATGCAATTTCTGTGTTTCATCGTCAATAAGAAGGTCCAAGGGATGCAGTAAACCTGAAGTGAAGCATCGGAATCTAAAACTGAAATCACAGGAGAGTTTCAAATCATAGAAAGTTAGAGTTTGAGTCCTCTTGTACTTAAGTCGGAATTGTTCATTTTGTATTAAATTCTGATGCAATATCTGTGTTCCATCGTCAATAAGAAGGTCCAAGGGATACTGTTAACCTGAAGTGAAGCGTCGGAATCTAAAACTGGACTCACAGGAGAGGTTCAGATCGTAGAGACTTAGACTGTCAGTCCTCTTGTACTTCAGTCGGCTTTGTGCCTTTTGTATTAAATTCGGATGCAATTTCTGTGTTTCATCGTCAATAAGAAGGTCCAAGGGATACAGTAAACCTGAAGTGAAGCATCGGAATCTAAAACTGGACCCACAGATGAGGATCAAATCGTAGAGAGTTAGAGTGCCAGACGTCTTGTACTTAAGTCGGCATTGTGCCTTTTGTATTACATTTGGATGCAATTTCTGTGTTTCATCTTCCAAAAAGAAAGTCCAAGGGATACAGTAAACCCGAAGTGAAGCATCGGAATCTAAAACTGGACTCACAGGAGAGGTTCAAATCATAGAAAGTTAGAGTGTCAGTCCTCTTGTACTTGAGTCGTCATTGTGCCTTTTGTATTAAATTTGGATGCAATTTCTGTGTTTCATCATATAATAAGAAAGTCCAAGGCATACAGTAAACCTTCAGTGAAGCATCGGAATCTAAAGCTGGACTCACAGGAGAGGTTCAAATCATAGAGAGTTAGAGTGCAAGACCTCTTGTAGTTAAGTCGGCATTGTGTCTTTTGTATTAAATTTGGATGCAATTTCTGTGTTTCATCTTCAAAAAAAAGGTCCAAGGGATACAGTAAACCTGAAGTGAAGCGTCGGAATCTAAAACTGGACTCACAGGAGAGGTTCAAATCATAGAGAGTTAGAGTGTCAGTCCTCTTGTACTTAAGTCGGCATTGTTCCTTTTGTATTGTATTCCGATGCAATTTCGGTGTTTCATCGTCAATAAGAAGGTCCGAAGGATAGAGTAAACCTGAAGTGAAGCATCGGAATCTAAAACTGGACTCACAGGAGAGGTTTAAACCATAGAAAGTTAGAGTGTCAGTCCTCTTGCATTTAAGTCGGCATTGTGTCTTTTGTATTAAATTCGGATGCTATTTCTGTGTTTCATCGTCAATAAGAAGGTCCGAGGGATACAGTATACCTGAAGTGGAGCATCGGAATCTGAAACTGGACTCACAGGAGATGATCAAATCATAGAGATTAAAGTGCCAGACCTCTTGTACATAAGTCGGCATTGTGCCTTTTGTATTAAATTTGGATGTAATTTCTGTGTTTCATCTTCAAAAAGAAGGTCCAAGGGATACAGTAAACCTGAAGTGCAGCATCGGAATCTAAAACTGGACTCACAGGAGATGATCAAATCATAGAGATTAAAGTGCCAGACCTCTTGTACATAAGTCGGCATTGTGCCTTTTGTATTAAATTTGGATGCAATTTCTGTGTTTCATCGTCAATAAGAAGGTCTAAGGGATACAGTAAACCTGAAGTGCAGCATCGGAATCTAAAGCTCGACTCACAGGGGAGGTTCAAATCATAGAGAGTTAGAGTGTCAGTCCTCTTGTACTTCAGCCGGCATTGTGTCTTTTGTATTAAATTCGGATGCAATTTTTGTGTTTCATCGTCAATAAGAAGGTCCAAGGGATACAGTAAACCTGAAGTGAAGAATCGGAATGTAAAACTGGACTCACAGGAGAGGTTCAAAACATAAAGAGTTAGAGTGACAGTCCTCTTGTACTTATGTCGGTATTGTGCTTTTTGTATTGAATTCGGATGCAATTGCTGTGTTGCATCATCAATGAGAAGGTCCAAGGGATACAGTAAACCTGATGTGGAGCATCGGAATCTAAAACTGGACTCACAGGAGAGGTTTAAATCATAGAAAATTAGAGTGTCAGCCCTCTTGTACTTAAGTCGGCATTGTTCCTTTTGTATTAAATTCGGATGCAATTTCTGTGTTTCATCGTCAATAAGAAGGTTTAAGGGATACAGTAAACCTGAAGTGCAGCATCGGAATCTAAAGCTGGACTCACAGGGGAGGTTCAAATCATAGAGAGTTAGAGTGTCAGTCCTCTTGTACTTCAGCCGGCATTGTGTCTTTTGTATTAAATTCGGATGCAATTTCTGTGTTTCATCGTCAATAAGAAGGTCCAAGGGATACAGTAAACCTGAAGTGAAGAAGCGGAATCTAAAACTGGACTCACAGGAGAGGTTCAAATCATAAAGAGTTAGGGTGTCAGTCCTCTTGTACTTATGTCGGTATTGTGCTTTTTGTATTGAAATCGGATGCAATTGCTGTGTTGCATCATCAATGAGAAGGTCCAAGGGATACAGTAAACCTGATGTGGAGCATCGGAATCTAAAACTGGACTCACCGGAGAGGTTTAAATCATAGAAAATTAGAGTGTCGGTCCTCTTGTACTTAAGTCGGCATTGTTCCTTTTGTATTAAATTCGGATGCAATTTCTGTGTTTCATCGTCAATAAGAAGGTCCAAGGGATACAGTAAACCTGAAGTGAAGCATCGGAATCTAAAACTGGACTCACAGGAGAGGTTCAAATCATAGAGAGTTAGAGTGCCAGACCTGTTGTACTTAAGTCGGCATTGTGCCCTTTGTATTAAATTTGGATGCAATTTCTGTGTTTCATCTTCAAAAAGAAGGTCCAAGGGATACAGTAAACCTGAAGTGAAGCATCGGAATCTAAAACTGGACTCACGGGAGAGGTTCAAGTCATAGAAAGTTAGAGTTTGAGTCCTCTTGTTTTTAAGTCGGCATTGTTCCTTTTGCATTAAATTCGGTAGCAATTTCTGTGTTTCATCGTCAATAAGAAAGTCCGAGGGATACAGTAAACCTGAAGTGAAGCGTCGGAATCTAAAACTGGACTCACAGGAGAGGTTAAAATCATAGAAAGTTAGAGTGTCAGTCCTCTTGTACTTCAGTCGGTATTGTGCTTCTTGTATTGAATTCGGATGTAGTTGCTGTGTTGCATCATCAATGAGAAGGTCCAAGGGATACAGCAAACCTGATGTGAAATATCGGAATCTAAAACTGGACTCACAGGAGAGGTTCAAATCATTGAAAGTTAGAGTGTCGGTCCACTTATACTTAAGTCGACATTGTGCGTTTTGTATTAAATTCGGATGCAATTTCTGTGTTTCATTGTCAATAAGAAGGTCCAAGGGAGACAGTAAACCTGAAGTGAAGCATCGGAATCTAAAACTGGACTCACAGGAGAGGTTCAAATCATAGAAAGTTAGAGTGTCTGTCCTCTTGTACTTAAGTCGGCATTATGCCTTTTGTATTAAATTCGGATGCTATTTCTGTGTTTCATCGTCAATAAGAAGGTCCAAGGGATACAGTAAACCTGAAGTGACGCATCGGAATCTAAAACTGGACTCACAGGAGAGGTTCAAATCATCGAAAGTTAGAGTGTCAGTCCACTTATACTTAAATCGGCATTCTGCCTTTTGTATTAAATTCGGGTGCAATTTCTGTGTTTCATCGTCAATAAGAAGGTCCAAGGGATACAGTAAACCTGAAGTGAAGCATCGGAATCTAAAACTGGACTCACAGGAGAGGATCAAATCATAGAGAGTTAGAGTGCCAGACCTCTTGTACTTAAGTCGGCATTGTGCCTTTTGTATTAAATTTGGATGCAATTTCTGTGTTTCATCTTCCAAAAAGAAGGTCCAAGGGAAACAGTAAACCTGAAGTGAAGCATCGGAATCTAAAACTGGACTCACAGGAGAGGTTCAAATCATAGAAAGTTAGAGTGTCAGTCCTCTTGTACTTAAGTCGGCATTGTGCCTTTTGTATTAAATTTGAATGCAATTTCTGTGTTTCATCGTCAATAAGAAAGTCTAAGGGATACAGTAAACCTAAAGTGAAGCATCGGAATCTAAAGCTGGACTCACAGGAGAGGTTCAAATCATATAGTAAGAGTGCCAGACCTCTTGTACTTAAGTCGGCATTGTGCCTTTTGTATTAAATTTGGATGCAATTTCTGTGTTTCATCTTCAAAAAAAAGGTCCAAGGGATACAGTAAACCTGAAGTGAAGCGTCGAAATCTAAGACTGGACTCACAGGAGAGGTTCAAATCATAGAGAGTTAGAGTGTCAGTCCTCTTGTACTTAAGTCGGCATTGTTCCTTTTGTATTAAATTCCGATGCAATTTCTGTGTTTCATCGTCAATAAGAAGGTCCAAAGGATAGAGTAAACCTGAAGTGAAACATCGGAATCTAAAACTGGACTCACAGGAGAGGTTTAAACCATAGAAAGTTAGAGTGTCAGTCCTCTTGCATTTAAGTCGGCATTGTGTCTTTTGTATTAAATTCGGATGCAATTTCTGTGTTTCATCGTCAATAAGAAGGTCCGAGGGATAGAGTAAACCTGAAGTGAAGCATCGGAATCTAAAACTGGACTCACAGGAGATGATCAAATCATAGAGATTTAGAGCGCCAGACCTCTTGTACTTAAGTCGGCATTGTGCCTTTTGTATTAAATTCGGATGCAATTTCTGTTTTTTATCGTCAATAAGAAGGACAAGGTATACAGTAAACCTGAAGTGAAGCATCGGAAACTAAAACTGGACACACAGGAGAGTTTCAAATCATAGAAAGTTGGAGTTTGAGTCCTCTTGTACTTAAGTCGGCATTGTTCCTTTTGTATTGAATTCGGATGCAATATCTGTGTTTCATCGTCAATAAGAAGGTCCAAGGGATACAGTAAACCTGATGTGAATCATCGAAATCTAAAACTGGACTCACACTAGAGGTTTAAATCATAGAAAGTTAGAGTGTCAGTCCTCTTGTACTTAAGTCGGCATTGTGCCTTTTGTATTAAATTTGGATGCAATTTCTGTGTTTAATCTTCAAAAAGAAGGTCCAAGGGATATAGTAAACCTGAAGTTACGCATCGGAATCTAAAACTGGACTCACAGGAGAGGTCCAAATCATAGAAAGTTAGAGTGTCAGTCGTCTTGTACTTAAGTCGGCATTGTGCCTTTTGTATTAAATTTGGATGCAATTTCTGTGTTTCATCGTCAATAAGAAGGTCCAAAGGATAGAGTAAACCTGAAGTGAAGCATCGGAATCTAAAACTGGACTCACAGGAGAGGTTTAAACCATAGAAAGTTAGAGTGTCAGTCCTCTTGCATTTAAGTCGGCATTGTGTCTTTTGTATTAATTTCGGATGCAATTTCTGTGTTTAATCTTCAAAAAGAAGGTCAAAGGGATATAGTAAACCTGAAGTTACGCATCGGAATCTAAAACTGGACTCACAGGAGAGGTCCAAATCATAGAAAGTTAGAGTGTCAGTCGTCTTGTACTTAAGTCGGCATTGTGCCTTTTGTATTAAATTTGTATGCAATTTCTGTGTTTCATCTTCAAAAAGAAGGTCCAAGGGATACAGTAAACCTGAAGTGAAGCATCGGAATCTAAAGCTGGACTCACAGGAGAGGTTCGATTCATAGAAAGTTAGAGTGTCAGTCCTCTTCTACATAACTCGCCATTGTGCCTTTTGTATTAAATTTGGATGCAATTTCTGTGTTTCATCGTGAATAAGAAGGTCTAAGTGATACAGTAAACCTGAAGTGAAGCTTCGGAATCTAAAACTGGACTCACAGGAGAGGTTCAAATCATAGAAAGTTAGAGTGTCAGTCCTCTTGTACTTAAGTCGGCATTGTGCCTTTTGTATTAAATTTGGATGCAATTTCTGTGTTTCATCGTCAATAAGAAAGTCTAAGGGATACAGTAAACCTGAATTGAAGCATCGGAATCTAAAGCTGGACTCACAGGAGAGGTTCAAATCATAGAGAGTTAGAGTGTCAGTCCTCTTGTACTTAAGTCGGCATTGTTCCATTTGTATTAAATTCCGATGCAATTTCTGTGTTTCATCGTCAATAAGAAGGTCCACAGGATAGAGTAAACCTGAAGTGAAGCATCGGAATCTAAAACTGGACTCACAGGAGAGGTTTAAACCATAGAAAGTTAGAGTGTCAGTCCTCTTGCATTTAAGTCGGCATTGTGTCTTTTGTATTAAATTCGGATGCTATTTCTATGTTTCATCGTCAATAAGAAGGTCCGAGGGATACAGTAAACCTGAAGTGAAGCATCGGAATCTAAAACTGAACTCACAGGAGATGATCAAATCATAGAGATTTAGAGCGCCAGACCTCTTGTACTTAAGTCGGCATTGTGCCTTTTGTATTAAATTTGTATGCAATTTCTGTGTTTCATCTTCAAAAAGAAGGTCCAAGGGATACAGTAAACCTGAAGTGAATCATCGGAATCTAAAGCTGGACACACAGGAGAGGTTCAATTCATAGAAAGTTAGAGTGTCAGTCCTCTTGTACATAAGTCGGCATTGTGCTTTTTGTATTAAATTTGGATGCAATTTCTGTGTTTCATCGTGAATAAGTAGGTCTAAGTGATACAGTAATCCTGAAGTGAAGCTTCGGAATCTAAAGCTGGACTCACCGGAGAGGTTCAAATCATAGAGAGTTAGAGTGTCCGTCCACTTATACTTAAGTCGGCATTGTGCCTTTTGTATTAAATTCGGATGCAATTTCTGTGTTTCATCGTCAATAAGAAGGTCCAAGCGATACTGTAAACCTGAAGTGAAGCATCGGAATCTAAAACTGGATCACAGGAGAGGTTCAAATCATAGAAAGTTAGAGTGTCAGTCCTCTTGTACTTAAGTCGGCATTGTGCCTTTTGTATTAAATTCGGATGCAATTTTTGTTTTTTATCGTCAATAAGAAGGCCAAGGTATACAGTAAACCTGAAGTGAAGCATCGGAAACTAAAACTGGACTCACAGGAGAGTTTCAAATCATAGAAAGTTGGAGTTTGAGTCCTCTTGTACTTAAGTCGGCATTGTTCCTTTTGTATTGAATTCAGATGCAATATCTGTGTTTCATCGTCAATAAGAAGGTCCAAGGGATACAGTAAACCTGATGTGAAGCATCGAATTCTAAAACTGGACTCACACTAGAGGTTTAAATCATAGAAAGTTAGAGTGTCAGTCCTCTTGTACTTAAGTCGGCATTGTGCCTTTTGTATTAAATTTGGATGCAATTTCTGTGTTTCATCTTCAAAAAGAAGGTCCAAGGGATATAGTAAACCTGAAGTTACGCATCGGAATCTAAAGCTGGACTCACAGGAGAGGTCCAAATCATAGAAAGTTAGAGTGTCAGTCGTCTTGTACTTAAGTCGGCATTGTGTCTTTTGTATTAAATTTGGATGCAATTTCTGTGTTTCATCATCAATAAGAAAGTCCAAAGGATAGAGTAAACCTGAAGTGAAGCATCGGAATCTAAAACTGGACTCACAGGAGAGGTTTAAACCATAGAAAGTTAGAGTGTCAGTCCTCTTGCATTTAAGTCGGCATTGTGTCTTTTGTATTAATTACGGATGCTATTTCTGTGTTTCATCGTCAATAAGAAGGTCCGAGGGATACAGTAAACCTGAAGTGAAGCATCGGAATCTAAAACTGGACTCACAGGAGATGATCAAATCATAGAGATTTAGAGCGCCAGACCTCTTGTACTTAAGTCGGCATTGTGCCTTTTGTATTAAATTTGTATGCAATTTCTGTGTTTCATCTTCAAAAAGAAGGTCCAAGGGATACAGTAAGCCTGAAGTGAAGCATCGGAATCTAAAGCTGGACTCACAGGAGAGGTTCAATTCATAGAAAGTTAGAGTGTCAGTCCTCTTGTACATAACTCGGCATTGTGCCGTTTGTATTAAATTTGGATGCAATTTCTGTGTTTCATCGTGAATAAGATGGTCTAAGTGATACAGTAAACCTGAAGTGAAGCTTCGGATTCTAAAGCTGGACTCACCGGAGAGGTTCAAATCATAGAGAGTTAGAGTGTCCGTCCACTTATACTTAAGTCGACATTGTGCGTTTTGTATTAAATTCGGATGCAATTTCTGTGTCTCATCGTCAATAAGAAGGTCCAAGGGATACAGTAAACCTGAAGTGAAGTATCGGAATGTAAAACTGGACTCACTGGAGAGGTTGAAATCATAGAAAGTTAGAGTGTCAGTCCTCTTGTACTTAAGTCGGCATTGTGCCTTTTGTATTAAATTTGGGTGCAATTTCTGTGTTTCATCGTCAATAAGAAAGTCTAAGGGATACAGTAAACCTGAAGTGAAGCATCCGAATCTAAAGCTGGACTCACAGGAGAGGATAAAATCATAGAGAGTTAGAGTGCCACACCTCTTGTACTTAAGTCGGCATTGTGCCTTTTGTATTAAATTTGGATGCAATTTCTGTGTTTCATCTTCAAAAGGAAGGGCCAAGGGATACAGTAAACCTGAAGTGAAGCATCGGAATCTAAAACTGGACTCACAGGAGAGGGTCAAATCATAGAAAGTTAGAGTGTCAGTCATCTTGTACTTAAGTCGGCATTGTGCCTTTTGTATAAAATTTGGACGCAATTTCTGTGTTTCATCGTCAATAAGAAGGTCTAAGGGATACAGTAAACCTGAAGTGAAGCATCGGAATCTAAAGATGGACTCACAGGAGAGGTTCAAATCATAGAGTGTTAGAGTGGCAGTCTTCTTGTAGTTAAGTCGGCATTGTGCATTTGTATTAAATTCGGATGCAATTTCAGTGTTTCAAATCCAATAAGAAAGACCAAGGGATACAGTAAACCTAAAGTGAAGCATCGGAATCTAAAACTGGACTCACAGGAGAGGTTCAAATCATAGAAATTTAGAGTTTGAGTCCTCTAGTACTTAAGTCCGCATTGTTCCTTTTGTATTAAATTCGGATGCAATTTCTGTGTTTTATCGTCAATAAAAAGGTCCAAGGGATACAGTAAACCTGACGTGAAGCGTCGGAATCTAAAACTGGACTCACAGGAGAGGTTAAAATCGTAGAGACTTAGAGTGTCAGTCCTCTTGTACTTAAGTCGGTATTGTGCCTTTTGTATTGAATTCGAATGTAATTTCTGTGTTCCATCATCAATAAGTGGGTCCAAGAGATACAGGAAGCCTGAAGTGAAGCATCGGAATCTAGAACTGGACTCACAGGAGAGGTTAAAATCATAGAAAGTTAGAGTGTCAGTCCCCTTGTACTTCAGCCACCATTGTGTCTTTTTATTGAATTCGGATGCAATTTCTGTGTCTCATCGTCAATAAGAAGGTCCAAGGGATACAGTAAACCTGAAGTGAAGAATCGGAATCTAATACTGGATCACAGGAGACGTTCAGATCATAGAAAGTTAGAGTGCCAGAACTCTTGTACTTAAGTCGGCATTGTGCCTTTTGTATTAAATTTGGATGCAATTTCTGTGTTTCATCTTCAAAAAGAAGGTCCAAGGGATACAGTAAACCTGAAGTGAAGCATCGGAATCTAAAACTGGACTCACAGGAGAGGTTCAAATCATAGAAAGTTAGAGTTTGAGTCCTCTTGTTTTTAAGTCGGCATTGTTCCTTTTTCATGAAATTCGGAAGCAATTTCTGTGTTTCATCGTCAATAAGAAGGTCCAAGGGATACAGTAAACCTGAAGTGAAGCGTCGGAATCTAAAAATTGGACTCACAGGAGAGGATAAAATCATAGAAAGTTAGAGTGTCAGTCCTCTTGTACTTCAGTCGGCATTGTGCCTTTTGTATTAAATTCGGATGCAATTTCTGTGTTTCATCGTCAATAAGGAGGTCCAAGGTATACAGTAAACCTGAAGTGAAGCATCGAAATCTAAAACTGGACTCACAGGAGAGGTTCAAATGATAAAGAGTTAGAGTGTCAGTCATCTTGTACTTATGTCGGTATTGTGCTTTTTGTATTGAATTCGGATGTAGTTGCTGTGTTGCATCATGAATGAGAAGGTCCAAGGAATACAGTAAACCTGATGTGAAGCATCGGAATCTAAAACTGGACTCACAGGAGAGGTTCAAATCATAGAAAGTTAGAGTTTGAGTCCTCTTGTTTTTAAGTCGGCATTGTTCCTTTCGTATTAAATTCGGAAGCAATTTCTGTGTTTCATCGTCAATAAGAAGGTCCAAGGGATACGGTAAACCTGAAGTGAAGCGTCGGAATCTAAAACTGGATTCACAGGAGAGGTTAAAATCATAGAAAGTTAAAGTGTCAGTCCTATTGTACTTCAGCCCGCATTGTGTCTTTTGTATTAAATTCGGATGCAATTTCTGTGTTTCATCGTCAATAAGAAGGTCCAAGGGATACAGTAAACCTGAAGTGAAGAATCGGAATCTAAAACTGGACTCACAGGAGAGGTTCAAATCATAAAGAGTTAGAGTGTCAGTCTTCTTGTACTTATGTCGGTATTGTGCTTTTTGTATTGAATTCGGATGCAATTGCTGTGTTGCATCATCAATGAGAAGGTCCAAGGGATACAGTAAACCTGATGTGGAGCATCGGAATCTAAAACTGGACTCACAGGAGAGGTTTAAATCATAGAAAATTAGAGTGTCACTCCTCTTGTACTTAAGTCGGCATTGTCCCTTTTGTATTAAATACGGATGCAATTTCTGTGTTTCATCGTCAATAAGAAGGTCCAAGGGATACAGTAAACCAGAAGTGAAGCTTGGGAATCTAAAACTGGACTCACAGGAGACATTCAAATCATAGAGAGTTACAGTGCCAGACCTCTTGTACTTAAGTCGGCATTGTGCTTTTGTATTAAATTTGGATGCAATTTCCGTGTTTCATCTTCAAAAAGAAGGTCCAAGGGATACAGTAAACCTGAAGTGAAGCATCGGAATCTAAAACTGGACTCACAGGAGAGGTTCAAATCATAGAAAGTTAGAGTTTGAGTCCTCTTGTTTTTAAGTCGGCATTGTTCCTTTTGTATTAAATTCGGAAGCAATATCTGTGTTTCATCGTCAATAAGAAGGTCCAAGGGATACAGTAAACCTGAAGTGAAGCGTCGGAATCTAAAACTGGACTCACAGGAGAGGTTAAAATCATAGAAAGTTAGAGTGTCAGTCCTCTTGTACTTCAGTCGGCATTGTGCCTTTTGTATTAAATTCGGATGCAATTTCTGTGTTTCATCGTCAATAAGAAGGTCCAAGGGATACAGTAAACCTTAAGTGAGGCATCGGAATCTAAAACTGGACTCACAGGAGAGGTTCAAATCATAAAGAGTTACAGTGTCAGTCCTCTTGTACTTATGTCGGTATTGTGCTTTTTGTATTGAGTTCGGATGTAGTTGCTGTGTTGCATCATCAATGAGAAGGTCCAAGGGATACAGTAAACCTGATGTGGAGTATCGGAATCTAAAACTGGACTCACAGGAGCGGTTCATATCATTGAAAGTTAGAGTGTCATTCCACTTGTACTTAAGTCGACATTGTGCGTTTTGTATTAAATTCGTATGCAATTTCTGTGTTTCATCGTCAATAAGAAGGTCCAAGGGAGACAGTAAACCTGAAGTAAAGCATCGGAATCTAAAACTGGACTCGCAGGAGAGGTTCAAATCATAGAAAGTTAGAGTTTGAGTCCTCTTGTACTTAAGTCGGCATTGTTCCTTTTGAATTAAATTCTGATGCAATATCTGTGTTCCATCGTCAATAAGAAGGTCCAAGGGACACTGTAAACCTGAAGTGAAGCGTCGGAATCTAAAACTGGACTCACGGGAGAGGTTCAAATCGTAGAGACTTAGAGTGTCAGTCCTCTTGTACTTCAGTCGGCTTTGTGCCTTTTGTATTAAATTCGGATGCAATTTCTGTGTTTCATCGTCAATAAGAGGGTCCAAGGGATACAGTAAACCTGAAGTGAAGCATCGGAATTTAAAACTGGACCCACAGGAGAGGATCAAATCGTAGAGAGTTAGAGTGCCAGACGTCTTGTACTTAAGTCGGCATTGTGCCTTTTGTATTAAATTTGGATGCAATTTCTGTGTTTCATCTTCCAAAAAGAAGGTCCAAGGGATACAGTAAGCCTGAAGTGAAGCATCGGAATCTAAAGCTGGACTCACAGGAGAGGTTCAATTCATACAAAGTTAGAGTGTCAGTCCTCTTGTACATAACTCGGCATTGTGCCGTTTGTATTAAATTTGGATGCAATTTCTGTGTTTCATCGTGAATAAGATGGTCTAAGTGATACAGTAAACCTGAAGTGAAGCTTCGGAATCTAAAGCTGGACTCACCGGAGAGGTTCAAATCATAGAGAGTTAGAGTGCCAGACCTCTTGTACTTAAGTCGGCATTGTGCCTTTTGTATTAAATTTGGATG
The DNA here is from genome assembly GCF_021461395.2 of Schistocerca americana. Taxonomy (NCBI): domain Eukaryota; kingdom Metazoa; phylum Arthropoda; class Insecta; order Orthoptera; family Acrididae; genus Schistocerca; species Schistocerca americana. The sequence goes on along the minus strand of NC_060124.1, from coordinate 545,255,693 downwards.
CAATTTCTGTGTTTCATCTTCAAAAAGAAGGTCCAAGGGATACAGTAAACCTGAAGTGAAGCATCGGAATCTAGAGTTGGACTCACAGAAGAGGTTCAATTCATAGAAAGTTAGAGTGTCAGTCCTCTTGTACATAAGTCGGCATTGTGCCTTTTGTATTAAATGTGGATGCAATTTCTGTGTTTCATCGTCAATAAGAAGGTCTAAGGGATACAGTAAACCTGAAGTGTAGCATCGGAATCTAAAGCTGGACTCACAGGGGAGGTTCAAATCATAGAGAGTTAGAGTGTCAGTCCTCTTGTACTTCAGCCGGCATTGTGTCTTTTGTATTAAATTCGGATGCAATTTCTGTGTTTCATCGTCAATACGAAGGTCCAAGGGATACAGTAAACCTTAAGTGAAGAATCGAAATCTAAAACTGGACTCACAGGAGAGGTTCAAATCATAAAGAGTTAGAGTGTCAGTCCTCTTGTACCTATGTCGGTATTGTGCTTTTTGTATTGAATTCGGATGCAATTGCTGTGTTGCATCATCAATGAGAAGGTCCAGGTGATACTGTAAACCTGATGTGGAGCATCGGAATCTAAAACTGGACTCACAGCAGAGGTTTAAATCATAGAAAATTAGAGTGTCAGTCCTCTTGTACTTAAGTCGGCATTGTTCCTTTTTTATTAAATTCGGATGCAATTTCTGTGTTTCATCGTCAATAAGAATGTCCAAGCGATACAGTAAACCTGAAGTGAAGAATCGGAATCTAATACTGGATCACAGGAGACGTTCAGATCATAGAAAGTTAGAGTGCCAGAACTCTTGTACTTAAGTCGGCATTGTGCCTTTTGTATTAAATTTGGATGCAATTTCTGTGTTTCATCTTCAAAAAGAAGGTCCAAGGGATACAGTAAACCTGAAGTGAAGCATCGGAATCTAAAACTGGACTCACAGGAGAGGTTCAAATCATAGAAAGTTAGAGTTTGAGTCCTCTTGTTTTTAAGTCGGCATTGTTCCTTTTTCATGAAATTCGGAAGCAATTTCTGTGTTTCATCGTCAATAAGAAGGTCCAAGGGATACAGTAAACCTGAAGTGAAGCGTCGGAATCTAAAACTGGACTCACAGGAGAGGATAAAATCATAGAAAGTTAGAGTGTCAGTCCTCTTGTACTTCAGTCAGCATTGTGCCTTTTGTATTAAATTCGGATGCAATTTCTGTGTTTCATCGACAATAAGGAGGTCCAAGGTATACAGTAAACCTGAAGTGAAGCATCGAAATCTAAAACTGGACTCACAGGAGAGGTTCAAATGATAAAGAGTTAGAATGTCAGTCATTTTGTACTTATGTCGGTATTGTGCTTTTTGTATTGAATTCGGATGTAGTTGCTGTGTTGCATCATCAATGAGAAGGTCCAAGGAATACAGTAAACCTGATGTGAAGCATCGGAATCTAAAACTGGACTCACAGGAGAGGTTCAAATCATAGAGAGTTATAGTGGCAGTCTTCTTGTAGTTAAGTCGGCATTGTGCATTTGTATTAAATTCGGATGCAATTTCAGTATTTCATCGCCAATAAGAAGGTCCAAGGGATACAGTAAACCTGAAGTGAAGCATCGGAATCTAAAACTGGACTCACAGGAGAGGTTCAAATCATAGAAAGTTAGAGTTTGAGTCCTCTTGTTTTTAAGTCGGCATTGTTCCTTTTGTATTAAATTCGGAAGCAATTTCTGTGTTTCATCGTCAATAAGAAGGTCCAAGGGATACGGTAAACCTGAAGTGAAGCGTCGGAATCTAAAACTGGATTCACAGGAGAGGTTAAAATCATAGAAAGTTAAAGTGTCAGTCCTATTGTACTTCAGCCCGCATTGTGTCTTTTGTATTAAATTCGGATGCAATTTCAGTGTTTCATCGTCAATAAGAAGGTCCAAGGGATACAGTAAACCTGAAGTGAAGAATCGGAATCTAAAACTGGACTCACAGGAGAGGTTCAAATCATAAAGAGTTAGAGTGTCAGTCTTCTTGTACTTATGTCGGTATTGTGCTTTTTGTATTGAATTCGGATGCAATTGCTGTGTTGCATCATCAATGAGAAGGTCCAAGGGATACAGTAAACCTGATGTGGAGCATCGGAATCTAAAACTGGACTCACAGGAGAGGTTTAAATCATAGAATATTAGAGTGTCACTCCTCTTGTACTTAAGTCGGCATTGTCCCTTTTGTATTAAATACGGATGCAATTTCTGTGTTTCATCGTCAATAAGAAGGTCCAAGGGATACAGTAAACCAGAAGTGAAGCTTGGGAATCTAAAACTGGACTCACAGGAGACATTCAAATCATAGAGAGTTACAGTGCCAGACCTCTTGTACTTAAGTCGGCATTGTGCTTTTGTATTAAATTTGGATGCAATTTCCGTGTTTCATCTTCAAAAAGAAGGTCCAAGGGATACAGTAAACCTGAAGTGAAGCATCGGAATCTAAAACTGGACTCACAGGAGAGGTTCAAATCATAGAAAGTTAGAGTTTGAGTCCTCTTGTTTTTAAGTCGGCATTGTTCCTTTTGTATTAAATTCGGAAGCAATATCTGTGTTTCATCGTCAATAAGAAGGTCCAAGGGATACAGTAAACCTGAAGTGAAGCGTCGGAATCTAAAACTGGACTCACAGGAGAGGTTAAAATCATAGAAAGTTAGAGTGTCAGTCCTCTTGTACTTCAGTCGGCATTGTGCCTTTTGTATTAAATTCGGATGCAATTTCTGTGTTTCATCGTCAATAAGATGGTCCAAGGGATACAGTAAACCTTAAGTGAGGCATCGGAATCTAAAACTGGACTCACAGGAGAGGTTCAAATCATAAAGAGTTACAGTGTCAGTCCTCTTGTACTTATGTCGGTATTGTGCTTTTTGTATTGAGTTCGGATGTAGTTGCTGTGTTGCATCATCAATGAGAAGGTCCAAGGGATACAGTAAACCTGATGTGGAGTATCGGAATCTAAAACTGGACTCACAGGAGCGGTTCATATCATTGAAAGTTAGAGTGTCATTCCACTTGTACTTAAGTCGACATTGTGCGTTTTGTATTAAATTCGTATGCAATTTCTGTGTTTCATCGTCAATAAGAAGGTCCAAGGGAGACAGTAAACCTGAAGTGAAGCATCGGAATCTAAAACTGGACTCGCAGGAGAGGTTCAAATCATAGAAAGTTAGAGTTTGAGTCCTCTTGTACTTAAGTCGGCATTGTTCCTTTTGAATTAAATTCTGATGCAATATCTGTGTTCCATCGTCAATAAGAAGGTCCAAGGGACACTGTAAACCTGAAGTGAAGCGTCGGAATCTAAAACTGGACTCACGGGAGAGGTTCAAATCGTAGAGACTTAGAGTGTCAGTCCTCTTGTACTTCAGTCGGCTTTGTGCCTTTTGTATTAAATTCGGATGCAATTTCTGTGTTTCATCGTCAATAAGAGGGTCCAAGGGATACAGTAAACCTGAAGTGAAGCATCGGAATCTAAACCTGGACCCACAGGAGAGGATCAAATCGTAGAGAGTTAGAGTGCCAGACGTCTTGTACTTAAGTCGGCATTGTGCCTTTTGTATTAAATTTGGATGCAATTTCTGTGTTTCATCTTCCAAAAAGAAGGTCCAAGGGATACAGTAAGCCTGAAGTGAAGCATCGGAATCTAAAGCTGGACTCACAGGAGAGGTTCAATTCATACGAAGTTAGAGTGTCAGTCCTCTTGTACATAACTCGGCATTGTGCCGTTTGTATTAAATTTGGATGCAATTTCTGTGTTTCATCGTGAATAAGATGGTCTAAGTGATACAGTAAACCTGAAGTGAAGCTTCGGAATCTAAAGCTGGACTCACCGGAGAGGTTCAAATCATAGAGAGTTAGAGTGCCAGACCTCTTGTACTTAAGTCGGCATTGTGCCTTTTGTATTAAATTTGGATGCAATTTCTGTGTTTCATCTTCAAAAAGAAGGTCCAAGGGATACAGTAAACCTGAAGTGATGAATCGAAATCTAAAACTGGACTCACAGGAGAGGTTCAAATCATAAAGAGTTAGAGTGTCAGTCCTCTTGTACCTATGTCGGTATTGTGCTTTTTGTATTGAATTCGGATGCAATTGCTGTGTTGCATCATCAATGAGAAGGTCCAGGTGATACTGTAAACCTGATGTGGAGCATCGGAATCTAAAACTGGACTCACAGCAGAGGTTTAAATCATAGAAAATTAGAGTGTCAGTCCTCTTGTACTTAAGTCGGCATTGTTCCTTTTTTATTAACTTCGGATGCAATTTCTGTGTTTCATCGTCAATAAGAATGTCCAAGCGATACAGTAAACCTGAAGTGAAGCATCGGAATCTAAAACTGGACTGACAGGAGAGGTTCAAATCATAGAAAGTTAGAGTTTGAGTCCTCTTGTCTTTAAGACGGCATTGTTCCTTTTGTATTAAATTCTGATGCAATATCTGTGTTCCATCGTCAATAAGAATGTCCAAGGGATAGAGTAAACCTGAAGTGAAGCATCGGAATCTAAAACTGGACTCACAGGAGAGGTTCAAATCATAAAGAGTTAGAGTGTCAGTCCTCTTGTACTTCAGTCGGCTTTGTGCCTTTTGTATAAAATTCGGATGCATTTTCTGTGTTTCATCGTCAATAAGAAAGTCCAAGGGATACAGTAAACCTGAAGTGAAGCATCGGAATCTAAAACTGGACCCACAGGAGAGGATCAAATCGTAGAGAGTTAGAGTGCCAGACGTCTTGTACTTAAGTCGGCATTGTGCCTTTTGTATTAAATTTGGATGCAGTTTCTGTGTTTCATCTTCCAAAAAGAAGGTCCAAGGGATACAGTAAACCTGAAGTGAAGCATCGGAATCTAAAACTGGACTCACAGGAGAGGTTCAAATCATAGAAAGTTAGAGTGTCAGTCCTCTTGTACTTGAGTCGCCATTGTGCCTTTTGTATTAAATTTGGATGCAATTTCTGTGTTTCATCGTCAATAAGAAAGTCGAAGGGATACAGTAAACCTGAAGTGAAGCATCGGAATCTAAAGCAGGACTCACAGGAGAGGTTCAAATCATAGAGAGTTAGAGTGCCAGACCTCTTGTACTTAAGTCGGCATTGTGTCTTTTGTATTAAATTTGGATGCAATTTCTGTGTTTCATCTTCAAAAAAAAGGTCCAAGGGATACAGTAAACCTGAAGTGAAGCATCGGAATCTAGAGCTGGACTCACAGGAGAGGTTCAATTCATAGAAAGTTAGAATGTCAGTCCTCTTGTAATTCAGTCGGCTTTGTGCCTTTTGTATTAAATTTGGATGCAATTTCTGTGTTTCATCGTCAATTAGAAGGTCTAAGGGATACAGTAAACCTGAAGTGCAGCATCGGAATCTAAAGCTGGACTCACAGGGGAGGTTCAAATCATAGAGAGTTAGAGTGTCAGTTATCTTTTACTTCAGCCGGCATTGTGTCTTTTGTATTAAAATCGGATGCAATTTCTGTGTTTCATCGTCAATAAGAAGGTCCAAGGGATACAGTAAACCTGAAGTGAAGAATCGAAATCTAAAACTGGACTCACAGGAGAGGTTCAAATCATTAAGTGTTAGAGTGTCAGTCCTCTTGTACTTATGTCGGTATTGTGCTTTTTGTATTGAATTCGGATGCAATTGCTGTGTTCCATCATCAATGAGAAGGTCCAAGGGATACAGTAAACCTGATGTGGAGCATCGGAATCTAAAACTGGACTCACAGGAGAGGTTTAAATCATAGTAAATTAGAGTGTCAGTCCTCTTGTACTTAAGTCGGCATTGTTCCTTTTTTATTAAATTCGGATGCAATTTCTGTGTTTCATCGTCAATAAGAAGGTCCAAGGGATACAGTAAACCTGAAGTGAAGCATCGGAATCTAAAACTGGAATCACAGGAGAGGTTCAAATCATAGAGAGTTAGAGTGCCAGACCTCTTGTACTTAAGTCGGCATTGTGCCTTTTGTATTAAATTTGGATGCAATTTCTGTGTTTCATCTTCAAAAAGAAGGTCCAAGGGATACAGTTAACCTGAAGTGAAGCATCGGAATCTAAAACTGGACCCACAGGAGAGGTTCAAATCATATAAAGTTGGAGTTTGAGTCCTCTTGTTTTGAAGTCGGCATTGTTCCTTTTGTATTAAATTCGGAAGCAATTTCTGTGTTTCATCGTCAATAAGAAGGTCCATGGGATACAGTAAACCTGAAGTGAAGCGTCGGAATCTAAAACTGGACTCACAGGAGAGGTTAAAATCATAGAAAATTAGAGTGTCAGTCCTCTTGTACTTCAGTCGGCATTGTGCCTTTTGTATTATTTCGGATGCAATTTCTGTGTTTCATCGTCAATAAGAATTTCCAAGGGATACAGTAAACCTGAAGTGACGCATCGGAATCTAAAACTGGACCCACAGGATAGGTTCAAATCATCTAAAGTTAGAGTGTCAGTCCACTTATACTTAAATCGGCATTCTGCCTTTTGTATTAAATTCGGGTGCAATTTCTGTGTTTCATCGTCAATAAGAAGGTCAAGTGATACAGTAAACCTGAAGTGAAGCATCGGAATCTAAAACTGGACTCACATGAGAGGATCAAATCATAGAGATTTAGAGCGCCAGACCTCTTGTACTTAAGTCGGCATTGTGCCTTTTGTATTAAATTTGTATGCAATTTCTGTGTTTCATCTTCAAAAAGAAGGTCCAAGGGATACAGTAAACCTGAAGTGAAGCATCGGAATCTAAAGCTGGACTCACAGGAGAGGTTCAATTCATAGAAAGTTAGAGTGTCAGTCCTCTTGTACATAAGTCGGCATTGTGCCTTTTGTATTAAATTTGGATGCAATTTCTGTGTTAATCGTGAATAAGGAGGTCTAAGTGATACAGTAAACCTGAAGTGAAGCTTCGGAATCTAAAGCTGGACTCACCGGAGAGGTTCAAATCATAGAGAGTTAGAGTGTCCGTCCACTTATACTTAAGTTGGCATTGTGCCTTTTGTATTAAATTGGGATGCAATTTCTGTGTTTCATCGTCAATTAGAAGGTCCAAGCGATACTGTAAACCTGAAGTGAAGCATCGGAATCTAAAACTGGATCACAGGAGAGGTTCAAATCATAGAAAGTTAGAGTGTCAGTCCTCTTGTACTTAAGTCGGCATTGTTCCCATTGTATTAAAATCGGATGCAATTTCTGTGTTTCATCGTCAATAAGAAGGTCCAAGGGATACAGTAAACCTGAAGTGAAGAATCGAAATCTAAAACTGGACTCACAGGAGAGGTTCAAATCATTAAGTGTTAGAGTGTCAGTCCTCTTGTACTTATGTCGGTATTGTGCTTTTTGTATTGAATTCGGATGCAATTGCTGTGTTCCATCATCAATGAGAAGGTCCAAGGGATACAGTAAACCTGATGTGGAGCATCGGAATCTAAAACTGGACTCACAGGAGAGGTTTAAATCATAGTAAATTAGAGTGTCAGTCCTCTTGTACTTAAGTCGGCATTGTTCCTTTTTTATTAAATTCGGATGCAATTTCTGTGTTTCATCGTCAATAAGAATGTCCAAGCGATACAGTAAACCTGAAGTGAAGCATCGGAATCTAAAACTGGACTGACAGGAGAGGTTCAAATCATAGAAAGTTAGAGTTTGAGTCCTTTTGTCTTTAAGACGGCATTGTTCCTTTTGTATTAAATTCTGATGCAATATCTGTGTTCCATCGTCAATAAGAATGTCCAAGGGATAGAGTAAACCTGAAGTTAAGCATCGGAATCTAAAACTGGTCTCACAGGAGAGGTTCAAATCATAAAGAGTTAGAGTGTCAGTCCTCTTGTACTTCAGTCGGCTTTGTGCCTTTTGTATTAAATTCGGATGCATTTTCTGTGTTTCATCGTCAATAAGAAAGTCCAAGGGATACAGTAAACCTGAAGTGAAGCATCGGAATCTAAAACTGGACCCACAGGAGAGGATCAAATCGTAGAGAGTTAAAGTGCCAGACGTCTTGTACTTAAGTCGGCATTGTGCCTTTTGTATTAAATTTGGATGCAATTTCTGTGTTTCATCTTCCAAAAAGAAGGTCCAAGGGATACAGTAAACCTGAAGTGAAGCATCGGAATCTAAAACTGGACTCACAGGAGAGGTTCAAATCATAGAAAGTTAGAGTGTCAGTCCTCTTGTACTTGAGTCGCCATTGTGCCTTTTGTATTAAATTTGGATGCAATTTCTGTGTTTCATCGTCAATAAGAAAGTCGAAGGGATACAGTAAACCTGAAGTGAAGCATCGGAATCTAAAGCTGGACTCACAGGAGAGGTTCAAATCATAGAGAGTTAGAGTGCCAGACCTCTTGTACTTAAGTCGGCATTGTGTCTTTTGTATTAAATTTGGATGCAATTTCTGTGTTTCATCTTCAAAAAAAAGGTAAAAGGGATACAGTAAACCTGAAGTGAAGCATCGGAATCTAGAGCTGGACTCACAGGAGAGGTTCAATTCATAGAAAGTTAGAGTGTCAGTCCTCTTGTAATTCAGTCGGCTTTGTGCCTTTTGTATTGAATTTGGATGCAATTTCTGTGTTTCATCGTCAATTAGAAGGTCTAAGGGATACAGTAAACCTGAAGTGCAGCATCGGAATCTAAAGCTGGACTCACAGGGGAGGTTCAAATCATAGAGAGTTAGAGTGTCAGTTATCTTGTACTTCAGCCGGCATTGTGTCTTTTGTATTAAAATCGGATGCATTTTCTGTGTTTCATCGTTAATAAGAAGGTCCAAGGGATACAGTAAACCCGAAGTGAAGAATCGAAATCTAAAACTGGACTCGCAGGAGAGGTTCAAATCATTAAGTGTTAGAGTGTCAGTCCTCTTGTACTTATGTCGGTATTAAGCTTTTTGTATTGAATTCGGATGCAATTGCTGTGTTCCATCATCAATGAGAAGGTCCAAGGGATACAGTAAACCTGATGTGGAGCATCGGAATCTAAAACTGGACTCACAGGAGAGGTTTAAATCATAGTAAATTAGAGTGTCAGTCCTCTTGTACTTAAGTCGGCATTGTTCCTTTTTTATTAAATTCGGATGCAATTTCTGTGTTTCATCGTCAATAAGAAGGTCCAAGGGATACAGTAAACCTGAAGTGAAGCATCGGAATCTAAAACTGGAATCACAGGAGAGGTTCAAATCATAGAGAGTTAGAGTGCCAGACCTCTTGTACTTAAGTCGGCATTGTGCCTTTTGTATTAAATTTGGATGCAATTTCTGTGTTTCATCTTCAAAAAGAAGGTCCAAGGGATACAGTAAACCTGAAGTGAAGCATCGGAATCTAAAACTGGACCCACAGGAGAGGTTCAAATCATATAAAGTTGGAGTTTGAGTCCTCTTGTTTTGAAGTCGGCATTGTTCCTTTTGTATTAAATTCGGAAGCAATTTCTGTGTTTCATCGTCAATAAGAAGGTCCAAGGGATACAGTAAACCTGAAGTGAAGCGTCGGAATCTAAAACTGGACTCACAGGAGAGGTTAAAATCATAGAAAATTAGAGTGTCAGTCCTCTTGTACTTCAGTCGGCATTGTGCCTTTTGTATTAATTTCGGATGCAATTTCTGTGTTTCATCGTCAATAAGAAGGTCCAAGGGATACAGTAAACCTGAAGTGACGCATCGGAATCTAAAACTGGACCCACAGGATAGGTTCAAATCATCTAAAGTTAGAGTTTCAGTCCACTTATACTTAAGTCGGCATTCTGCCTTTTGTATTAAATTCGGGTGCAATTTCTGTGTTTCATCGTCAATAAGAAGGTCAAGGGATACAGTAAACCTGAAGTGAAGCATCGGAATCTAAAACTGGACTCACAGGAGAGGATCAAATCATAGTGATTTAGAGCGCCAGACCTCTTGTACCTAAGGTGGCATTGTGCCTTTTGTATTAAATTTGTATGCAATTTCTGTATTTCATCTTCAAAAAGAAGGTCCAAGGGATACAGTAAACCTGAAGTGAAGAATCGAAATCTAAAACTGGACTCACAGGAGAGGTTCAAATCATAGAGAGTTAGAGTGTCCGTCCACTTATACTTAAGTCGGCATTGTGCCTTTTGTATTAAATTCGGATGCAATTATTGTGTTTCATCGTCAATTAGAAGGTCCAAGCGATACTGTAAACCTGAAGTGAAGCATCGGAATCTAAAACTGGATCACAGGAGAGGTTCAAATCATAGAAAGTTAGAGTGTCAGTCCTCTTGTACTTAAGTCGGCATTGTTCCTTTTGTATTAAATTCGGAAGCAATATCTGTGTTTCATCGTCAATAAGAAGGTCCAAGGGATACAGTAAACCTGAAGTGAAGCGTCGGAATCTAAAACTGGACTCACAGGGGAGGTTCAAATCATAGAGAGTTAGAGTGTCAGTTATCTTGTACTTCAGCCGGCATTGTGTCTTTTGTATTAAAATCGGATGCAATTTCTGTGTTTCATCGTCAATAAGAAGGTCCAAGGGATACAGTAAACCTGAAGTGAAGAATCGAAATCTAAAACTGGACTCACAGGAGAGGTTCAAATCATTAAGAGTTAGAGTGTCAGTCCTCTTGTACTTATGTCGGTATTGTGCTTTTTGTATTGAATTCGGATGCAATTGCTGTGTTCCATCATCAATGAGAAGGTCCAAGGGATACAGTAAACCTGATGTGGAGCATCGGAATCTAAAACTGGACTCACAGGAGAGGTTTAAATCATAGTAAATTAGGGTGTCAGTCCTCTTGTACTTAAGTCGGCATTGTTCCTTTTTTATTAAATTCGGATGCAATTTCTGTGTTTCATCGTCAATAAGAAGGTCCAAGGGATACAGTAAACCTGAAGTGAAGCATCGGAATCTAAAACTGGAATCACAGGAGAGGTTCAAATCATAGAGAGTTAGAGTGCCAGACCTCTTGTACTTATGTCGGCATTGTGCCTTTTGTATTAAATTTGGATGCAATTTCTGTGTTTCATCTTCAAAAAGAAGGTCCAAGGGATACAGTAAACCTGAAGTGAAGCATCGGAATCTAAAACTGGACCCACAGGAGAAGTTCAAATCATATAAAGTTGGAGTTTGAGTCCTCTTGTTTTGAAGTCGGCATTGTTCCTTTTGTATTAAATTCGGAAGCAATTTCTGTGTTTCATCGTCAATAAGAAGGTCCAAGGGATACAGTAAACCTGAAGTGAAGCGTCGGAATCTAAAACTGGACTCACAGGAGAGGTTAAAATCATAGAAAATTAGAGTGTCAGTCCTCTTGTACTTCAGTCGGCATTGTGCCTTTTGTATTAATTTCGGATGCAATTTCTGTGTTTCATCGTCAATAAGAAGGTCCAAGGGATACAGTAAACCTGAAGTGACGCATCGGAATCTAAAACTGAACCCACAGGATAGGTTCAAATCATCTAAAGTTAGAGTGTCAGTCCACTTATACTTAAGTCGGCATTCTGCCTTTTGTATTAAATTCGGGTGCAATTTCTGTGTTTCATCGTCAATAAGAAGGTCAAGGGATACAGTAAACCTGAAGTGAAGCATCTGAATCTAAAGCTGGACTCACAGGAGAGGTTCAATTCATAGAAAGTTAGAGTGTCAGTCCTCTTGTACATAAGTCGGCATTGTGCCTTTTGTATTAAATTTGGATGCAATTTCTGTGTTAATCGTGAATAAGAAGGTCTAAGTGATACAGTAAACCTGAAGTGAAGCTTCGGAATCTAAAGCTGGACTCACCGGAGAGGTTCAAATCATAGAGAGTTAGAGTGTCCGTCCGCTTATACTTAAGTCGGCATTGTGCCTTTTGTATTAAATTCGGATGCAATTTCTGTGTTTCATCGTCAATTAGAAGGTCCAAGCGATACTGTAAACCTGAAGTGAAGCATCGGAATCTAAAACTGGATCACAGGAGAGGTTCAAATCATAGAAAGTTAGAGTGTCAGTCCTCTTGTACTTAAGTCGGCATTGTGCCTTTTGTATTAAATTCGGATGCAATTTCTGTTTTTTATCGTCAATAAGAAGGCCAAGGTATACAGTAAACCTGAAGTGAAGCATCGGAAACTAAAACTGGACTCACAGGAGAGTTTCAAATCATAGAAAGTTGGAGTTTGAGTCCTCTTGTACTTAAGTCGGCATTGTTCCTTTTGTATTGAATTCGGATGCAATATCTGTGTTTCATCGTCAATAAGAAGGTCCAAGGGATAAAGTAAACCTGATGTGAAGCATCGAAATCTAAAACTGGACTCACACTAGAGGTTTAAATCATAGAAAATTAGAGTGTCAGTCCTCTTGTACGTAAGTCGGCATTGTGCCTTCTGTATTAAATTTGGATGCAATTTCTGTGTTTCATCTTCAAAAAGAAGGTCCAAGGGATATAGTAAACCTGAAGTTACGCATCGGAATCTAAAACTGGACTCACAGGAGAGGTCCAAGTCATAGAAATTTAGAGTGTCAGTCGTCTTGTACTTAAGTCGGCATTGTGCCTTTTGTATTAAATTTGGATGCAATTTCTGTGTTTCATCGTCAATAAGAAGGTCTAAGGGATACAGTAAATCTGAAGTGAAGCATCGGAATCTAAAGCTGGACTCACAGGAGAGGTTCAAATCATAGAGAGTTGAAGTGTCAGTCTTCTTGTAGTTAAGTAGGCATTGTGCATTTGTATTAAATTCGGATGCAATTTCTGTGTTTCATCACCAATAAGAAGGTCCAAGGGATGCAGTAAACCTGAAGTGAATCATCGGAATTTAAAACTGGACTAACAGGAGAGGTTCAAATCATAGAAAGTTAGAGTTTGAGTCCTCTTGTACTTAAGTCGTCATTGTTCCTTTTGTATTATATTCGAATGCAATTTCTGTGTTTCATCGTAAATAAGAAGGTCCAAGGGATACAGTAAACCTGAAGTGAAGCGTCGGAATCTAAAACTGGACTCACAGGAGAGGTTCAAACCGTAGAGATTTAGAGTGTCAGTCCGCTTGTACTTAAGTCTGTATTGTGCCTTTTGTATCAAATTCGGATGCAATTTCTGTGTTTCATCGTCAATAAGAAGGTCCAAGGGATACAGTAAACCTGAAGTGAAGCATCGGAATCTAAAACTGGACTCACAGGAGAGGTTAAAATCATCGAAATTTACAGTGTCAGTCCACTTGTATTTAAGTCGGCATTGTGCCTTTTGTATTAAATTCGGATGCAATTTCTGTGTTTCATCGTCTACAAGAAGGTCCAAGGGAGACAGTATACCTGATGTGAAGCATCGGAATCTAAGACTGGACTCACAGGAGAGGTTAAAATCATCGAAACTTACAGTGTCAGTCCACTTGTATTTAAGTCGGCATTGTGCCTTTTGTATTAAATTCGGATGCAATTTCTGTGTTTCATCGTCTATAAGAAGGTCCAAGGGAGACAGTATACCTGAAGTGAAGCATCGGAATCTAAAAATGGGCTCACAGGAGAGTTTCAAATCATAGAAAGTTAGAGTGTCAGTCCACTTATACTTAGGTCGGCATTGTGCCTTTTGTATTATATTCGGATGCAATTTCTGTGTTTCATCGTCAATAAGAAGGTCCAAGGGATACTGTAAATCTGAAGTGAAGCGTCGGAATCTAAAACTGGACTCACAGGAGAGGTTCAAATCGTAGAGACTTAGAGTGTCAGTCCTCTTGTACTTAAGTCGGTATTGTGCCTTTTGTATTTAATGCGGATGTAATATCTGTGTTTCATCGTCAATAAGAAGGTCTAAGGGATACAGTAAACCTGAAGTGAAGCATCGGAATCTAAAGCTGGACTCACAGGAGAGTTTCAAATCATAGAAAGTTAGAGTTTGAGTCCTCTTGTTTTCAAGTCGGCATTGTTCCTTTTGTATTAAATTGGGAAGCAATTTCTGTGTTTCATCGTCAATAAGAAGGTCCAATGGATACAGTAAACCTAAAGTGAAGCGTCGGAATCTAAAACTGGACTCACAGGAGAGGTTAAAATCATAGAAAGTTAGAGTGTCAGTCCACTTGTACTTAAGTAGACATTGTGCGTTTTGTATTAAATTCGGATGCAATTTCTGTGTTTCATCGTCAATAAGAAGGTCCAAGGGAGACAGTAAACCTGAAGTGAAGCATCGGAATCTAAAACTGGACTCACAGGAGAAGTTCAAATCATAGAAAGTTAGAGTGTCTGTCCTCTTGTACTTAAGTCGGCATTGTGCCTTTTGTATTAAATTCGGATGCAATTTCTGTGTTTCATCGTCAATAAGAAGGTCCAAGGGATACAGTAAACCTGAAGTGAAGCATCAGAATCTAAAACTGGACTCACAGGTGAGGTTCAAATCATAGAAAGTTAGAGTTTGAGTCCTCTTGTACTTAAGTCGTCATTGTTCCTTTTGTATTAAATTCGGATGCAATTTCTGTGTTTCATCGTCAATAAGAAGGTCCAAGGGATACAGTAAACCTGAAGTTACGCATCGGAATCTAAAACTGGACTCACAGGAGAGGTCCAAATCATAGAAATTTAGAGTGTCAGTCGTCTTGTACTTAAGTCGGCATTGTGCCTTTTGTATTAAATTTGGATGCAATTTCTGTGTTTCATCTTCAAAAAGAAGGTCCAAGGGATGTAGTAAACCTGAAGTTACGCATCGGAATCTAAAACTGGACTCACAGCAGAGGTCCAAATCATAGAAATTTAGAGTGTCAGTCGTCTTGTACTTAAGTCGGCATTGTGCCTTTTGTATTAAAATTGGATGCAATTTCTGTGTTTCATCGTCAATAAGAAGAACTAAGGGATACAGTAAATCTGAAGTGAAGCATCGGAATCTAAAGCTGGACTCACAGGAGAGGTTCAAATCATAGAGAGTTGAAGTGTCAGTCTTCTTGTAGTTAAGTCGGCATTGTGCATTTGTATTAAATTCGGATGCAATTTCTGTGTTTCATCACCAATAAGAAGGTCCAAGGGATGCATTAAACCTGAAGTAAACCATCGGAATTTAAAACTGGACTAACAGGAGAGGTTCAAATCATAGAAAGTTAGAGTTTGAGTCCTCTTGTACTTAAGTCGTCATTGTTCCTTTTGTATTAAATTCGGATGCAATTTCTGTGTTTCATCGTCGATAAGAAGGTCCAAGGGATACAGTAAACCTGAAGTGAAGCGTCGGAATCTAAAACTGGACTCACAGGGGAGGTTCAAACCGTAGAGATTTAGAGTGTCAGTCCGCTTGTACTTAAGTCTGTATTGTGCCTTTTGTATTAAATTCGGATGCAATTTCTGTGTTTCATCGTCAATAAGAAGGTCCAAGGGATACAGTAAACCTGAAGTGAAGCATCGGAATCTAAAACTGGACTCACAGGAGAGGTTAAAATCATCGAAACTTACAGTGTCAGTCCACTTGTATTTAAGTCGGCATTGTGCCTTTTGTATTAAATTCGGATGCAATTTCTGTGTTTCATCGTCTACAAGAAGGTCCAAGGGAGACAGTATACCTGATGTGAAGAATCGGAATCTAAGACTGGACTCACAGGAGAGCTTAAAATCATCGAAACTTACAGTGTCAGTCCACTTGTATTTAAGTCGGCATTGTGCCTTTAGTATTAAATTTGGATGCAATTTCTGTGTTTCATCGTCTACAAGAAGGTCCAAGGGATACTGTAAACCTGAAGTGAAGCGTCGGAATCTAAAACTGACTCACAGGAGAGGTTCAAATCGTAGAGACTTAGAGTGTCAGTCCTCTTGCACTTCAGTCGGCTTTGTGCCTTTTGTATTAAATTCGGATGCAGTTTCTGTGTTTCATCGTCAATAAGAAGGTCCAAGGGATACAGTAAACCTGAAGTGAAGCATCGGAATCTAAAACTGGACTCACAGGAGAGGTTCAAATCATAAAGAGTTAGAGAGTCAGTCCTCTTCTACTTATGTCGGTATTGTGCTTTTTGTATTGAATTTGGATGTAATTGCTGTGTTGCATCATCAATGAGAAGGTCCAAGGGATACAGTAAACCTGATGTGAAGCATTGGAATCTAAAACTGGACTCACAGGAGAGGTTTAAATCATAGGAAGTTAGAGTGTCAGTCCTCTTGTACTTCAGTCGGCATTGTGCCTTTTGTTTTAAATTCGGATGCAATTTCTGTGTTCCATCGTCAATAAGAAGGTCCGAGGGATTCAGTAAACCTGAAGTGAAGCATCGGAATCTAAAACTGGACTCACAGGAGAGGATCAAATCATAGAGAGTTAGAGTGCCAGACCTCTTGTACTTAAGTCGGCATTGTGCCTTATGTATTAAATTTGGATGCAATTTCTGTGTTTCATCTTCCAAAAAGAAGGTCCAAGGGATACAGTAAACCTGAAGTGAAGCATCGGAATCTAAAACTGGACTCACAGGAGAAGTACAAATCATAGAAAGTTAGAGTGTCAGTCCTCTTGTACTTAAGTCGGCATTGTGACTCCTGTATAACATTTGGATGCAATTTCTGTGTTTCATCGTCAATAAGAAAGTCTAAGGGATACAGTAAACCTGAGGTGAAGCATTGGAATCTAAAGCTGGACTCACAGGAGAGGTTCATATCATTGAGAGTTAGAGTGCCAGACCTCTTGTACTTAAGTCGGCATTGTGCCTTTTGTATTAAATTTGGATGCAATTTCTGTGTTTCATCTTCAAAAAAAGGGTCCAAGGGATACAGTAAACCTGAAGTGAAGCGTCGGAATCTAAAACTGGACTCACAGGAGTGGTTCAAATCATAGAGAGTTGGAGTGTCAGTCCTCTTGTACTTAAGTCGGCATTGTTCCTTTAGTATTAAATTCCGATGCAATTTCTGTGTTTCGTCGTCAATAAGAAGGTCCAAAGGATAGAGTAAACCTGAAGTGAAGCATCGGAATCTAAAACTGGACTCACAGGAGAGGTTCAAATCATAGAAAGTTAGAGTGTCAGTCCTCTTGTACTTAAGTCGGCATTGTGCCTTTTGTATTAAATTTGGATGCAATTTCTGTGTTTCATCGTCAATAAGAAGGTCTAAGGGATACAGTAAACCTGAAGTGAAGCATCGAAATCTAAAACTGGACTCACAGGAGAGGTTCGAATCATAGAGAGTTAGAGTGTCAGTCTTCTTGTAGTTAAGTCGGCAATGTGCTTATTGTATTAAATTCGGATGCAATATCTGTGTTTCATCGTCAATAGGAAGGTCCAAGGGATACAGTAAACCTGAAGTGAAGCATCGGAATCTAAAACTGGACACACAGGAGAGGTTCAAATCGTAGAGAGTCAGAGTGTCAGTCTACTTGTACTTAAGTCGGCATTGTGACTTTTGTACTAAATTCGGAAGCAATTTCTGTGATTAATCGTCAATAAGAAGGTCCAAGGGATACAGTAAACCTGAAGTGAAGCATCGGAATCTAAAACTGGACTCACAGGAGAGGTTCAAATCATCAAAAGTCAGAGTGTCAGTCCACTTATACTTAAGTCGGCATTGTGCCTTTTGTATTAAATTCGGATGCAATTTCTGTGTTTCATCGTCAATAAGAAGGTTCAAGGGATACAGTAAACCTGAAGTGAAGCATCGGAATCAAAAACTGGACTCACAGGAGAGGTTCAAATCATCAAAAGTCAGAGTGTCAGTCCACTTATACTTAAGTCGGCATTGTTCCTTTTGTACTAAATTCGGATGCAATATCTGTGTTTCATCGTCAATAAGAAGGTCCAAGGGATACTGTAAACCTGAAGTGAAGCGTCGGAATCTAAAACTGGACTCACAGGGGAGGTTCAAATCGTAGAGACTTAGAGTGTCAGTCCTTTTGTACTTATGTCGGTATTGTGCCTTTTGTATTGAATTCGGATGTAATTTCTGTGTTTCATCATCAATAAGAAGGTCCAAGAGATACAGTAAGCCTGAAGTGAAGCATCGGAAACTATAACTGGACTCACAGAACTGGTTAAAATCACAAAAATTTAGAGTGTCAGTCCTCTTGTACTTCAGTCGGCATTGTGCCTTTTGTATTAAATTCGGATGCAATGTCTGTGTTTCATCGTCAATAAGAAGGTCCAAGGGATACAGTAAACCTGAAGTGAAGCATCGGAATCTAAAACTGGACTCACGGGAGAGGTTCAAATCATAAAGAATTAGAGTGTCAGTCCTCTTCTACTTATGTCGGTATTGTGCTTTTTGTATTGAATTCGGATGTAATTGCTGTGTTGCATCATCAATGAGAAGGTCCAAGGGATACAGTAAACCTGATATGAAGCATCGGAATCAAAAACTAGACTCACAGGAGAGGTTTAAATCATAGAAAGTTAGAGTGTCAGTCCTCTTGTACTTAAGTCGGCATTGTGCCTTTTGTATTAAATTCGGATGCAATTTCTGTGTTTCATCGTCAATAAGAAGGTACGAGGGATACAGTAAACCTGAAGTGAAGCATCGGAATCTAAAACTGGACTCACAGGAGAGGATAAAATCATAGAGAGTTAGAGTGCCAGACCTCTTGTACTTAAGTTGGCATTGTGCCTTTTGTATTAAATTTGGATGCAATTTCAGTGTTTCATCGCCAATAAGAATGTCCAAGGGATACAGTAAACCTGAAGTTAAGCATCGGAATCTAAAACTGGACTCACAGGAGAGGTTCAAATCATAGAAATTTAGAGTTTGAGTCCTCTTGTACTTAAGTCGGCATTGTTCTTTTTGTATTAAATTCGGATGCAATTTCTGTGTTTTATCGTCAATAAGAATGTCCAAGGGATACAGTAAACCTGACGTGAAGCGTCGGAATCTAAAACTGGACTCACAGGAGAGGTTAAAATCGTAGAGACTTAAAGTGTCAGTCCTCTTGTACTTAAGTCGGTACTGTGCCTTTTGTATTGAATTCGAATGTAATTTCTGTGTTTCATCATCAATAAGAGGGTCCAAGAGATACAGGAAGCCTGAAGTGAAGCATCGGAATCTAAAACTGGACTCACAGGAGCGGTTAAAATCATAGAAAGTTAAAGTGTCAGTCCTCTTGTACTTCAGCCGGCATTGTGCCTTTTGTATTAAATTCGGATGAAATTTCTATGTTTCATCGTCAATAAGAAGGCCCAAGGGATACAGTAAACCTGAAGTGAAGAATCGGATTCTATAACTGGACTCACAGGAGAGGTTCAAATCATATAGAGTTAGAGTGTCAGTCCTCTTGTACTTATGTCGGTATTGTCCTTTTTGTATTGAATTCGGATGCAATTGCTGTGTTGCATCATCAATGAGAAGGTCCAAGGGATACAGTAAACCTGATGTGGAGCATTGGAATCTAAAACTGGACTCACAGGAGAGGTTTAAATCATAGAAAATTAGATAGTCAGTCCTCTTGTACTTAAGTCGGCATTGTTCCTTTTGCATTAAAATCGGATGCAATTTCTGTGTTTCATCGTCAATAAGAAGGTCCAAGGGATACAGTAAACCTGAAGAGAAGCGTGGAATCTAAAACTGGACTCACAGGAGAGGTTAAAATCATAGAAAGTTAAAGTGTCAGTCCTCTTGTACTTCAGTCGGCATTGTGCCTTTTGTATTAAATTCGGATGCAATTTCTGTGTTTCATCGTCAAAAAGAAGGTCCAAGGGATACAGTAAACCTGAAGTTAAGCATCGGAATCTAAAACTGGACTCACAGGAGAGGTTCAAATCATAGAAAGCTAGAGTTTGAGTCCTCTTGTTTTTAAGTCCGCATTGTTCCTTTCGTATTAAATTCGGAAGCAATTTCTGTGTTTCATCGTCAATAAGATGGTCCAAGGGATACAGTAAACCTGAAGACAAGCGTCGGAATCTAAAACTGGACTCACAGGAGAGGTTAAAATCATAGAAAGTTAGAGTGTCAGTCCTCTTGTACTTCAGTCGGCATTGTGCCTTTTGTATTAAATTCGGAAGCAATTTCTGTGTTTCATCGTCAAAAAGAAGGTCCAAGGGATACACTAAACCTGCAGTGAAGCATCGGAATCTAAAACTGAACTCACAGGAGAGGTTCAAATCATAAAGAGTTAGAGTGTCAACCCACTCGTACTTATGTCGGTATTGTGCTTTTTGTATTGAATTCGGATGTAGTTGCTGTGTTGCATCATCAATGAGAAGGTCCTAGGGATACAGTAAACCTGATGTGAAGTATCGGAATCTAAAACTGGACTCACAGGAGAGGTTCAAATCATTGAAAGTTAGAGTGTCAGTCCTCTTGTACTTCAGTCGGCATTGTGCCATTTGTATTAAATTCGGATGCAATTTCTGTGTTTCATCGTCAAAAAGAAGGTCCAAGGGATACAGTAAACCTGAAGTGACGCATCGGAATCTAAAACTGGACTCACAGGAGAGGTTCAAATCATCGAAAGTTAGAGTGTTAGTCCACTTATACTTAAGTCGGCATTCTGCCTTTTGTATCAAATTCGGGTGCAAATTCTGTGTTTCATCGTCAATAAGAAGGTCCAAGGGAGACAGTAAACGTGAAGTGAAGCATTGGAATCTAAAACTGGATCACAGGAGAGGTTCAAATCATAGAAAGTTAGAGTGTCAGTCCTCTTGTACTTAAGTCGGCATTGTGCCTTTTGTATTAAATTTGGATGCAATTTCTGTGTTTCATCGTCAATAAGAAGGTCCAAGGGATACCGTTAACCTGAAGTGAAGCATCGGAATCTAAAACTGGACTCACAGGAGAGTTTCAAATCATAGAAAGTTAGAGTTTGAGTCCTGTTGTACTTAAGTCGGCATTGTTCCTTTTGTATTAAATTCTGATGCAATATCTGTGTTCCATCGTCAATAAGAAGGTCCAAGGGATACTGTAAACCTGAAGTGAAGCGTCGGAATCTAAAACTGGACTCACAGGAGAGGTTAAAATCGTAGAGACTTAGAGTGTCAGTCCTCTTGTACTTCAGTCGGCTTTGTGCCTTTTGTATTAAATTCGGATGCAAATTCTGTGTTTCATCGTCAATAAGAAGGTCCAAGGGATACAGTAAACCTGAAGTGAAGCATCGGAATCTAAAACTGGACTCACAGGAGAGGTTCAAATTATAAAGAGTTAGAGTGTCAGTCCTCTTCTACTTATGTCGGTATTGTGGTTTTTGTATTGAACTCGGATGTAATTGCTGTGTTGCATTATCAATGAGAAGGTCCAAGGGATACAGTAAACCTGATGTGAAGCATCGGAATCTAAAACTGGACTCACAGGAGAGGTTTAAACCATAGAAAGTTAGAGTGTCAGTCCTCTTATACTTAAGTTGGCATTGTGCCTTTTGTATTAAATTCGGATGCAATTTCTGTGTTTCATCGTCAATAAGAGGGTCCGAGGGATACAGTAAACCTGAAGTGAAGCATCGGAATCTAAAACTGGACTCACAGGAGAGGATCAAATCATAGAGAGTTAGAGTGCCAGACCTCTTGTACTTAAGTCGGCAGTGTGCCTTTTGTATTAAATTTGGATGCAATTTCTGTGTTTCATCTTCCAAAAAGAAGGTCCAAGGGATAGAGTAAACCTGAAGTAAAGCATCGGAATCTAAAACTGGACTCACAGGAGAGGGTCAAATCATAGAAAGTTAGATTGTCAGTCCTCTTGTACTTAAGTCGGCATTGTGCCTTTTGTATTAAATTTGGATGCAATTTCTGTGTTTCATCGTCAATACGAAAGTCTAAGGGATACAGTAAACCTGAAGTGAAGCATCGGAATCTGAAGCTGGACTCACAGTAGAGGTTCAAATCATAGAGAGTTAGAGTGCAAGACCTCTTGTACTTAAGTCGGCATTGTGCTTTTTGTATTGAATTTGGATACAATTTCTGTGTTTCATCTTCAAAAAAAAGGTCCAAGGGATACAGTAAACCTGAAGTGAAGCGTCGGAATCTAAAACTGGACTCACAGGAGAGTTTCGAATCATAGAGAGTTAGAGTGTCAGTCCTCTTGTACTTAAGTCAGCATTGTTCCTTTTGTATTAAATTCCGATGCAATTTCTGTGTTTCATCGTCAATAAGAAGCTCCAAAGGATAGAGTAAACCTGAAGTGAAGCATCGGAATCGAAAACTGGACTCACAGGAGAGGTTCAAATCATAGAGAGTTAGAGTGTCAGTCTTCTTGTAGTTATGTCGGCAATGTGCTTGTTGTATTAAATTCGGATGCAATATCTGTGTTTCATCGTCAATAAGAAGGTCCAAGGGATACAGTAAACCTGAAGTGAAGCATCGGAATCTAAAACTGGACTCACAGGAGAGGTTCAAATCGTAGAGAGTCAGAGTGTCAGTCTTCTTGTTCTTAAGACGGCATTGTGACTTTTGTATTAAATTCGGAAGCAATTTCTGTGATTCATCGTCAATAAGAAGGTCCAAGGGATACAGTAAACCTGAAGTGAAGCAACGAAATCTATAACTTGACTCACAGGAGAGGTTCAAATCATCAAAAGTTAGAGTGTCAGTCCACTTATACTTAAGTCGGCGTTGTGCCTTTAGTATTAAATTCGGATGCAATTTCTGTGTTTCATCGTCAATAAGAAGGACCAAGGGAGACAGTAAACCTGAAGTGAAGCATCGGAATCTAAAACTGGATCACAGGAGGGGTTCAAATCATAGAGAGTTAGAGTGTCAGTCCTCTGGTACTTTAGTCGGCATTGTGCCTTTTGTATTAAATTCGGATCCAATTTCTGTGTTTCATCGTCAATAAGAAGGTCCAAGGGATACAGTAAACCTGAAGTAAAGCATCGGAATCTAAAACTGGAATCACAGGAGAGTTTCACATCATAGAAAGTTTGAGTTTGAGTCCTCTTGTACTTAAGTCGGCATAGTTCCTTTTGTATTAAATGCGGATGCTATATCTGTGTTTCATCGTCAATAAGAAGGTCCAAGGGATACTGTGAACCTGAAGTGAAGCGTCGGAATCTAAAACTGGACTCACAGGGGAGGTTCAAATCGTAGAGACTTAGAGTGTCAGTCCTCATGCACTTAAGTCGGTAATGTACCTTTTGTATTGAATTCGGATGTAATTTCTGTGTTTCATCATCAATAGGAAGGTTCAGGAGATTCAGTAAGCCTGAAGTGAAGCATCGGAACCTAAAATAGGACTCACAGGACAGGTTAAAATCACAAAAAGTTGGAGTGTCAGTCCTCTTGTACTTCAGTCGGCATTGTGCCTTTTGTATTAAATTCGGATGCAATTTCTGTGTTTCATCGTCAATAAGAAGATCCAAGCGATACAGTAAACCTGAAGTGAAGCATCGGAATCTAAAACTGGACTCACAGGAGAGGATCAGATCATAAAGAGTTAGAGTGTCAGTCCTCTTCTACTTATGTCGGTATTGTGCTTTTTGTATTGAATTCGGATGTAATTGCTGTGTTGCATCATCAATGAGAAGGTCCAAGGGATACAGTAAACCTGATGTGAAGCATCGGAATCTAAAACTGGACTCACAGGAGAGGTTTAAATCATAGAAAGTTAGAGTGTCAGTCCTCTTGTACTTAAGTCGGCATTGTGCCTATTGTATTTAATTCGGATGCAATTTCTGTGTTTCATCGTCAATAAGAAGGTACGAGGGATACAGTAAACCGGAAGTGAAGCATCGGAATCTAAAACTGGACTCACAGGAGAGGATAAAATCATAGAGAGTTAGAGTGCCAGACCTCTTGTACTTAAGTCGGCATTGTGCCTTTTGTATTAAATTTGGATGCAATTTCTGTGTTTCATCTTCAAAAAGAAGGTCCAAGGGATACAGTAAACCTGAAGTGAAGCATCGGAATCTAAAACTGGACTCACAGGAGAGGGGCAAATCATAGAAAGTTAGAGTGTTAGTCCTCTTGTACTTAAGTCGGCATTGTGCATATTTTATAAAATTTGGACGCAATTTCTGTGTTTCATCGTCAATAAGAAGATCTAAGGGATACAGTAAACCTGAAGTGAAGCATCGGAATCTAAAGCTGGACTCACAGGAGAGGTTCAAATCATTGAGAGTTAGAGTGGCAGTCTTCTTGTAGTTAAGTCGGCATTTGTATTAAATTCGGATGCAATTTCAGTATTTCATCGCCAATAAGAAGGTCCCAGGGATACAGTAAACCTGAAGTGAAGCATCGGAATCTAAAACTGGACTCACAGGGAGGTTCAAATCATAGAAATTTAGAGTTTGAGTCCTCTTGTACTTAAGTCGGCATTGTTCCTTTTGTATTAAATTCGGATGCAATTTCTGTGTTTCATCGTCATTAAGAAAGTCCAAGGGAAACAGTAAACCTGACGTGAAGCGTCGGAATCTAAAACTGGACTCACAGGAGAGGTTAAAATCGTAGAGACTTAGAGTGTCAGTCCTCTTGTACTTAAGTCGGTATTGTGCTTTTTGTATTGAGTTCGGATGCAATTGCTGTGTTGCATCATCAATGAGAAGGTCCAAGGGATACAGTAAACCTGATGTGGAGCATCGAAATCTAAAACTGGACTCACAGGAGAGGTTTAAATCATAGAAAATTAGAGTGTCAGTCCTCTTGTACTTAAGTCGGCATTGTTCCTTTAGTATTAAATTCGGATGCAATTTCTGTGTTTCATCGTCAATAAGAAGGTCCAAGGGATACAGTAAACCTGAAGTGAAGCATCGGAATCTAAAACTGGACTCACAGGAGAGGTTCAAATCATAGAGAGTTAGAGTTCCAGTAATCTTGTACTTAAGTCGGCATTGTTCCTTTTGTATTAAATTCGGATGCAATTTCTGTGTTTCATCGTCAATAAGAAGTTTCAAGGGATAAAGTAAACCTGAAGTGAAGCTTCAGAATCTAAAACTGGACTCACAGGAGAGGTTCAAATCATAGAGAGTTAGAGAGTCAGTCCCCTTGTACTTGAGTCGGCATTGAACCTTTTGTATTAAATTTGGATGCAATTTCTGTGTTTCATCTTCAAGAAGAAGGTCCAAGGGATACAGTAAACCTGAAGTGAAGCATCGGAATCTAAAACTGGAATCACAGGAGAGGTTAAAATCATAGAGAGTTAGAGTGTCAGTCCTCTTGTACTGAAGTCGGCATTGTTCCTTTTGTATTACATTCGGATGCAATTTCTGTGTTTCATCGTCAATAAGAAGGTCCAGGGGATACAGTAAACCTGAAGTGAAGCATCGGAATCTAAAGCTGGACTCACAGGAAAGGTTCAAATCATAGAGAGTTACAGTGTCAGTCCTCTTGTACTTAAGTCGGCATTGTGCCTTTTGTATTAAATTCGGATGCAATATCTGTGTTTCATCGTCAATAAGAAGGTCCAAGGGATAGAGTAAACCTGAAGTGAAGCATCGGAATCTAAAACTGGACTCACATGAGAGGTTCAAATCATAGAAAGTTAGAGTGACAGTCCTCTTGTACTTAAGTCGGCATTGTGCCTTTTGTATTAAATTCGGATGCAATTTCTGTGTTTCATCGTCAATACGAAGGTCCAAGGGATACAGTAAACCTGAAGTGAATCATCGGAATCTAAAACTGGACTCATAGGAGAGGATCAAATCATAGAAAGTTAGAGTGTCAGTCCTCTTGTACTTAAGTCGGCATTGTGCCTTTTGTATTAAATTCGGATGCAATTTCTGTGTTTCATCGTCAATAAGAAGGTATAAGGGATACAGGAAACCTGAAGTGAAGCATCAGAATCGAAAACTGGACTTACAGGAGAGGTTCAAATCATAGAGAGTTAGAGTGTCAGTCTTTTTGTAGTTAAGTCGGCATTGTGCTTTTTGTATTAAATTCGGATGCAATATCTGTATTTCATCGTCAATAAGAAGGTCCAAGGTATACAGTAAACCTGAAGTGAAGCATCGGAATCTAAAACTGGACCCACAGGAGAGATTCAAATCGTAGAGAGTGAAAGTGTCAGTCTTCTTGTACTTAAGTCGGCATTGTGCCTTTTGTATTAAATCCGGACGCAATTTCTGTGATTCATCGTCAATAAGAAGGTCCAACGGATACAGTAAACCTGAAGTGAAGCATCGGAATCTAAAACTGGACTCACAGGAGAGGTTCAAATCATCGAAAGTTAGAGTGTCAGTCCACTTGTACTTAAGTCGGCATTGTGCCTTTTGTATTATATTCGGATGCAATTTCTGTGTTTCATCGTCAATAAGAAGGCCTAAGGGATACAGTAAACCTGAAGTGAAGCATCGGTTTCTAAAACTGGACTCACAGGAGCGGTTCAAATCATAGAAAATTAGAGTTTGAGTCCTCTTGTACTTAAGTCGGCATTGTTCCTTTTGTATTAAATTCAGATGCAATATCTGAGTTTCATCGTCAATAAGAAGGTACAAGGGATACAGTAAACCTGAAGTGAAGCATCGGAATCTAAAACTGGACTATCAGGAGAGGTTCAAATCGTAGAGACTTAGAGTGTCAGTCCTCTTGTACTTAAGTCGGTATTGTGCCTTTTGTATTGAATTAGGATGTAATTTCTGTGTTTCATCATCGATAAGAATGTCCAAGAGATACAGTAAGCCTGAAGTGAAGCATCGGAATCTAAAACTGGACTCACAGGAGAGGTTAAAATCTTAGAAAGTTAGAGTGTCAGTCCTCTTGTACTTAAGTCGGCATTGTGCCTTTTGTATTAAATCCGGATGCAATTTCTGTGTTTCATCGTCAATAAGAAGGCGCAAGGGATACAGTAAACCTGAAGTGAAGCATCGGAATCTATAACTGGACTCACAGGAGAGATTCAAATCATAGAAAGTTAGAGTGTCAGACCTCATGTACTTAAGTCGGTATCGTGCCTTTTGTATTGAATTAGGATGTGATTTCTGTGTGTCTTTGTCAATTAGAAGGTACAAGAGATACAGTGAACCTGAAGTGAAGCATCGGAATCTAAAACTGGACTCACAGGAGAGGTTAAAATCATAGGGAGTTAGAGTGTCAGTCCTCTTGTACTTATGTCGGCATTGTTCCTTTTGTATTACATTCGGATGCAATTTCTGTGTTTCATCGTCAATAAGAAGGTCCAAGGGATAGAGTAAACCTGAAGTGAAGCATCGGAATCTAAAACTGGACTCACAGGAGAGATTCAAATCGTAGAGAGTCAAAGTGTCAGTCTTCTTGTAGTTAAGTCGGCATTGTGCTTTTGTATTAAATTCGGACGCAATTTCTGTGATTCATCGTCAATAAGAAGGTCCAACGGATACAGTAAACCTGAAGTCAAGCATCGGAATCTAAAACTGGACTCACAGGAGAGGTTAAAATCATCGAAACTTACAGTGTCAGTCCACTTGTATTTAAGTCGGCATTGTGCCTTTTGTATTATATTCGGATGCAATTTCTGAGTTTCATCGTCAATAAGAAGGTCCAAGGGATACAGTAAACCTGAAGTGAAGCATCGGTTTCTAAAACTGGACTCACAGGAGCGGTTCAAATCATAGAAAATTAGAGTTTGAGTCCTCTTGTACTTAAGTCGGCATTGTGCCTTTTGTATTAAATTCAGATGCAATATCTGAGTTTCATCGTCAATAAGAAGGTCCAAGGGATAAAGTAAACCTGAAGTGAAGCATCGGAATCTAAAACTGGACTATCAGGAGAGGTTCAAATCGTAGAGACTTAGAGTGTCAGTCCTCTTGTACTTAAGTCGGCATTGTGCCTTTTGTATTAAATTCGGATGCAATTTCTGTGTTTCATCGTCAATAAGAAGGTCCAAGGGATACAGAAAACCTGAAGTGAAGCATCGAAATCTAAAACTGGACTCACAGGAGAGGTTCAAATCATAGAGAGTTAGAGTTCCAGACCTCTTGTACTTAAGTCGGCATTGTGCCTTTTGTATTAAATTTGGATGCAATTTCTGTGTTTCATCTTCAAAAAGAAGGTCCAAGGGATACAGTAAACCTGAAGTGAAGCATCGGAATCTAAAACTGGACTCACAGGAGAGGTTCAAATCATATAGAGTTAGAGTGTCAGTCCTCTTGTACTTAAGTCGGCATTGTTCCTTTTGTATTAAATTCGGATGCAATTTCTGTGTTTCATCGTAAATAAGAAGGTCAAAGGGATACAGTAAACCTGAAGTGAAGCATCGTAATCTAAAACTGGACTCACAGGAGAGGTTCAAATCATAGAAAGTTAGAGTGTCACACCTCTTGTACTTAAGTCGGCATTGTGCCTTTAGTATTAAATTCGGTTTCAATTTCTGTGTTTCATCGTCAAAAAGAAGGTATAAGGGATACAGGAAACCTGAAGTGAAGCATCAGAATCGAAAACTGGACTTACAAGAGAGGTTCAAATCATAGAGAGTTAGAGTGTCAGTCATCTTGTAGTTAAGTCGGCATTGTACCTTTTGTATTAAATTTGGATGCAATTTCTGTGTTTCATCTTCAAGAAGAAGGTCCAAGGGATACAGGAAACCTGAAGTGAAGCATCGGAATCCATAACTGGACTCACAGGAGAGGTTCAAATCATAGAAAGTTAGAGTGTCAGTCCTCTTGTACTTAAGTCGGTATTGTGCCTTTTGTATTGAATTCGGATGTAATTTCTGTGTTTCATCATCAATAAGAAGTCCAAGAGATACAGTAAACCTGAAGTGAAGCATCGGAATCTAAAACTGGACTCAAAGCAGTGGTTTAAATCATAGAAAATTAGAGTGTCAGAGCTCTTGTACTTCAGTCGGCGTTGTGCCTTTTGTATTAAATTCGGATGCAATTTCTGTGTTTCATCGTCAATAAGAAGGTCCAACGGATACAGTAAACCTGAAGTGAAGCATCGGAATCTAAAACTGGACTCAAAGCAGAGGTTTAAATCATAGAAAATTAGTGTGTCAGAGCTCTTGTACTTAAGTCGGCATTGTGCCTTTTGTATTAAATTCGGATGCAATATCTGTGTTTCATCCCCAATAAGAAGGTCCAAGGGATACAGTGAACCTGAAGTGAAGCATCGGAATCTAAAACTGGACTCACAGGAGAGGTTAAAATCATAGAGAGTTAGAGTGTCAGTCCTCTTGTACTTAAGTCGGCATTGTTCCTTTTGTATCACATTCGGATGCAATTTCTGTGTTTCATCGTCAATAAGAAGGTCCAGGGGATAGAGTAAACCTGAAGTGAAGCATCGGAATCTAAAACTGGACACACAGGAGAGGTTCAAATCATAGAAACTTAGAGTGTCAGTCCTCTTGTACGTAAGTCGGCATTGTGCCTTTTGTATTAAATTCGGATGCAATTTCTGTGTTTCATCGTCAATACGAAGGTCCAAGGGATACAGTAAACCTGAAGTGAAGCATCGGAATCTAAAACTGGACTCATAGAAGAGGTTCAAATCATAGAAAGTTAGAGTGTCAGTCCTCTTGTACTTAAGTCGGCATTGTGCCTTTTGTATTAAATTCGGATGCAATTTCTGTGTTTCATCGTCAATAAGAAGGTCCAAGGGATAGAGTAAACCTGAAGTGAAGCATCGGAATCTAAAACTGAACTCACAGGACAGGTTCAAATCATAGAAAGTTAGAGTGTAAGTCCTCTTGTACTTAAGTCGGCATTGTGCCTTTGTATTAAATTCGGATGCAATTTCTGTGTTTCATCGTCAATACGAAGGTCCAAGGGATACAGTAAACCTGAAGTGAAGCATCGGAATCTAAAACTGGACTCATAGGAGAGGTTAAAATCATAGAAAGTTAGAGTGTCAGTCCTCTTGTACTTAAGTCGGCATTGTGCCTTTTGTATTAAATTCGAATGCAATTTCTGTGTTTCATCGTCAATAAGAAGGTATAAGGGATACAGGAAACCTGAAGTGAAGCATCAGAATCGAAAACTGGACTTACAAGAGAGGTTCAAATCATAGAGAGTTAGAGTGTCAGTCTTCTTGTAGTTAAGTCGGCATTGTGCTTTTTGTATTAAATTCGGATGCAATATCTGTGTTTCATCGTCAATAGGAAGGTCCAAGGGATACAGTAAACCTGAAGTGAAGCATCGGAATCTAAAACTGGACCCACAGGAGAGATTCAAATCGTAGAGAGTCAAAGTGTCAGTCTTCTTGTACTTAAGTCGGCATTGTGCCTTTTGTATTAAATTCGGACGCAATTTCTGTGTTTCATCGTCAATAAGAAGGTCCAACGGATACAGTAAACCTGAAGTGAAGCATCGGAATCTAAAACTGGACTCACAGGAGAGGTCAAATCATCGAAAGTTAGAGTGTCAGTCCACTTGTACTTAAGTCGGCATTGTGCCTTTTGTATTATATTCGGATGCAATTTCTGTGTTTCATCGTCAATAAGAAGGTCCAAGGGATACAGTAAACCTGAAGTGAAGCATCGGTTTCTAAAACTGGACTCACAGGAGCGGTTCAAATCATAGAAAATTAGAGTTTGAGTCCTCTTGTACTTAAGTCGGCATTGTTCCTTTTGTATTAAATTCGGATGCAATATCTGAGTTTCATCGTCAATAAGAAGGTCCAAGGGATACAGTAAACCTGAAGTGAAGCATCGGAATCTATAACTGAACTATCAGCAGAGGTTCAAATCGTAGAGACTTAGAGTGTCAGTCCTCTTGTACTTAAATCGGTATTGTGCCTTTTGTATTGAATTCGGATGTAATTTCTGTGTTTCATCATCAATAAGAAGGTCCAAGAGATACAGTAAGACTGAAGTGAAGCATCTGAATCTAAAACTGGACTGACAGGAGAAGTTAAAATCTTAGAAAGCTAGGGTGTCAGTCCTCTTGTACTTAAGTCGGCATTGTGCCTTTTGTATTAAATTCGGACGCAATTTCTGTGTTTCATCGTCAATAAGAAGGTCCAACGGATACAGTAAACCTGAAGTGAAGCATCGGAATCTAAAACTGGACTCACAGGAGAGGTTCAAATCATCGAAAGTTAGAGTGTCAGTCCACTTGTACTTAAGTCGGCATTGTGCCTTTTGTATTATATTCGGATGCAATTTC
This sequence comes from Schistocerca americana, assembly GCF_021461395.2. Lineage (NCBI taxonomy): Eukaryota > Metazoa > Arthropoda > Insecta > Orthoptera > Acrididae > Schistocerca > Schistocerca americana. The sequence continues at coordinate 545,224,933 of NC_060124.1, read as the reverse complement.
AGTGTTTCATCGTCAATAAGAAGGTCCAAGGGATACAGTAAACCTGAAGTGAAGCATCGGTTTCTAAAACTGGACTCACAGGAGCGGTTCAAATCATAGAAAATTAGAGTTTGAGTCCTCTTGTACTTAAGTCGGCATTGTTCCTTTTGTATTAAATTCGGATGCAATATCTGAGTTTCATCGTCAATAAGAAGGTCCAAGGGATACAGTAAACCTGAAGTGAAGCATCGGAATCTATAACTGAACTATCAGCAGAGGTTCAAATCGTAGAGACTTAGAGTGTCAGTCCTCTTGTACTTAAATCGGTATTGTGCCTTTTCTATTGAATTCGGATGTAATTGCTGTGTTGGATCATCAGTGAGAAGGTCCAAGGGATACAGTACACCTGTTGTGAAGCATCAGAATCTAAAACTGGACTCACAGGAGAGGTTTAAATCATAGAAAGTTGAGTGTCAGTCCTCTTGTACTTAAGTCGGCATTGTGCCTTTTGTATTAAATCCGGATGCAATTTCTGTGTTTCATCGTCAATAAGAAGGCCCAAGGGATACAGTAAACCTGAAGTGAAGCATCGGAATCTATAACTGGACTCTCAGGAGAGATTCAAATCATAGAAAGTTAGAGTGTCAGTCCTCTTGTACTTAAGTCGGTATTGTACCTTTTGTATTGAATTCGGATTTGATTTCTGTGTTTCTTTGTCAATAAGAAGGTCCAAGGGATACAGTGAACCTGAAGTGAAGCATCGGAATCTAAAACTGGACTCACAGGAGAGGTTAAAATCATAGGGAGTTACAGTGTCAGTCCTCTTGTACTTAAGTCGGCATTGTGTCTTTTGTATTAAATTCGGATGCAATTTCTGTGTTTCATCGTCAATACGAAGGTCCAAGGGATACAGTAAACCTGAAGTGATGCACCGGAATCTAAAACTGGACTCATAGGAGAGGTTCAAACCATAGAAAGTTAGAGTGTCAGTCCTCTTGTACTTAAGTCGGCATTGTGCCTCTTGTATTAAATTCGGATGCAATTTCTGTGTTTCATCGTCAATAAGAAGGTATAAGGGATACAGGAAACCTGAAGTGAAGCATCAGAATCGAAAACTGGAGTTACAGGAGAGGTTCAAATCATAGAGAGTTAGAGTGTCAGTCTTCGTGTAGTTAAGTCGGCATTGTGCTTTTTGTATTAAATTCGGATGCAATATCTGTGTTTCATCGTCAATAAGAAGGTCCAAGGGATACAGTAAACCTGAAGTGAAGCATCGGAATCTAAAACTGGACCCACAGGAGAGATTCAAATCGTAGAGAGTCAAAGTGTCAGTCTTCTTGTACTTAAGTCGGCATTGTGCCTTTTGTATTAAATTCGGACGCAATTTCTGTGATTCATCGTCAATAAGAAGGTCCAACGGATACAGTAAACCTGAAGTGAAGCATCGGAATCTAAAACTGGACTCACAGGAGAGGTTCAAATGATCGAAAGTTTGAGTGTCAGTCCACTTGTACTTATGTCGGCATTGTGCCTTTTGTATTATATTCGGATGCAATTTCTGTGTTTCATCGTCAATAAGAAGGTCCAAGGGATACAGTAAACCTGAAGTGAAGCATCGGTTTCTAAAACTGGACTCACAGGAGCGGTTCAAATCATAGAAAATTAGAGTTTGAGTCCTCTTGTACTTAAGTCGGCATTGTTCCTTTTGTATTAAATTCAGATGCAATATCCGAGTTTCATCGTCAATAAGAAGGTCCAAGGGATACAGTAAACCTGAAGTGAAGCATCGGAACCTAAAACTGGACTATCAGGAGAGGTTCAAATCGTAGGGACTTAGAGTGTCAGTCCTCTTGTACTTAAGTCGGTATTGTGCCTTTTGTAATGAATTCGGATGTAATTTCTGTGTTTCATCATCAATAAGAAGGTCCAAGAGATACAGTAAGCCTGAAGTGAAGCATCGGATTCTAAAACTGGACTGACAGGAGAAGTTAAAATCTTAGAAAGCTAGGGTGTCAGTCCTCTTGTACTTCAGTCGGCATTGTGCCTTTTGTAGTAAATTCGGATGCAATTTCAGTGTTTCATCGTCAATAAGAAGGTCCAAGGGATACAGTAAACCTGAAGTGAAGCATCGGAATCTAAAACTAGACTCACAGGAGAGGTTCAAATCATTGAGAGTTAGAGTGTCAGTCTTCTTGTGGTTAAGTCGGCATTGTGCCTTTTGTATTAAATTCGGATGCAAAATCTGTGTTTCAACGTCAATAAGAAGGTCCAAGGGATACAGTAAAACTGAAGTGAAGCTTCGGCATCTAAAACTCGACTCACAGTAGAGGTTCAATTCATAGAGAGTTAGATGTCAGTCCTCTTGTACTTAAGTCGGCATTGTTCCTTTTGTATTAAATACGGATGCAATTTCTGTGTTTCATCGTCAATAAGAAGGTCCAATGGATAGAGTTATCCTGAAGTGAAGCATCGGAATCTAAAACTGGACTCACAGGAGATATTCAAATCATAGAAAGTTAGAGTGTCAGTCCTCTTGTACTTAAGTCGGCATTGTGCCTTTTGTATTAAATTCGGATGGAATTTCTGTGTTTCATCGGTAATAAGAAGGTCCAAGGGTTACAGTAAACCTGAAGTGAAGCATCGGAATCTAAAACTGGACTCATAGGAGAGGTTCAAATCATAGAAAGTTAGAGTGTCAGTCCTCTTGTACTTAAGTCGGCATTGTGCCTTTTGTATTAAATTCGGATTCAATTTCTGTGTTTCATCGACAATAAGAAGGTCCAAGAGATACGGTAAACCTGAAGTGAAGCATCGGAATTTAAAACTGGACTCACAGGAGAGGTTCAAATCATAGAAAGTTAGAGTCTCAGTCCTCTTGTACTTAAGTCGCGATTGTGCTTTTGTATTAAATTCGGATGCAATTTCTGTGTTTCATCGACAATAAGAAGGTCCAAGGGATACAGTAAACCTGAAGTGAAGCATCGGAAACTAAAACTGGACTCACAGGAGAGGTTCAAATCGTTATGAGTCAGAGTGTCAGTCTTCTTGTACTTAAGTCGGCATTGTGCCTTTTGTATTAAATTCGGAAGCAATTTCTGTGATTCATCGTCAATAAGAAGGGCCAACGGATACAGTAAACCTGAAGTGAAGCATCGGAATCTAAAACTAAACTCACAGGAGAGGTTCAAATCATCGAAAGTTAGAGTGTCGGTCCACTTCTACTTAAGTCGGCATTGTAACTTTTGTATTAAATTCGGATGCAATTTCTGTGTTTCATCGTCAATAGGAATATCCAAGGGAGACAGTACATCTGAAGTGAAGCATCGGAATCTAAAACTGGATCACAGGTGAGGTTCAAATCATAGAAAGTTAGAGTGTCAGTCCTCTTGTACTTAAGTCGGCATTGTGCCTTCGGTATTAAATTCAGATGCAATTTCTGTGTTTCATCGTCAATATGAAGGTCCAAGGGATACAGTAAACCTGAAGTGAAGCATCGGAATCTAAAACTGGATCACAGGAGGGGTTCAAATCATAGAAAGTTAGAGTGTCAGTCCTCTTGTACTTAAGTCGGCATTGTGCCTTTTGTATTAAATTCGGATTCAATTTCTGTGTTTCATCGACAATAAGAAGGTCCAAGGGATACGGTAAACCTGAAGTGAAGCATCGGAATTTAAAACTGGACTCACAGGAGAGGTTCAAATCATAGAAAGTTAGAGTCTCAGTCCTCTTGTACTTAAGTCGCGATTGTGCTTTTGTATTAAATTCGGATGCAATTTCTGTGTTTCATCGACAATAAGAAGGTCCAAGGGATACAGTAAACCTGAAGTGAAGCATCGGAAACTAAAACTGGACTCACAGGAGAGGTTCAAATCGTTATGAGTCAGAGTGTCAGTCTTCTTGTACTTAAGTCGGCATTGTGCCTTTTGTATTAAATTCGGAAGCAATTTCTGTGATTCATCGTCAATAAGAAGGGCCAACGGATACAGTAAACCTGAAGTGAAGCATCGGAACCTAAAACTGGACTATCAGGAGAGGTTCAAATCGTAGGGACTTAGAGTGTCAGTCCTCTTGTACTTAAGTCGGTATTGTGCCTTTTGTAATGAATTCGGATGTAATTTCTGTGTTTCATCATCAATAAGAAGGTCCAAGAGATACAGTAAGCCTGAAGTGAAGCATCGGATTCTAAAACTGGACTGACAGGAGAAGTTAAAATCTTAGAAAGCTAGGGTGTCATTCCTCTTGTACTTCAGTCGGCATTGGGCCTTTTGTATTAAATTCGGATGCAATTTCTGTGTTTCATCGTCAATAAGAAGGTATAAGGGATACAGTAAACCTGATGTGAAGCATCGTAATCTAAAACTGGACTCACAGGAGAGGTTTAAATCATAGAAAGTTATAGTGTCAGTCCTCTTGTACTTAAGACGGCATTGTGCCTTTTGTATTAAATTCGGATGAAATTTCTATGTTTCATCGTCAATAAGAAGGTCCAAGGGATACAGTAAACCTGAAGTGAAGCATCGGAATCTAAAACTGGACCCACAGGAGAGGTTCAAATCGTAGAGAGTCAGAGTGTCAGTCTTTTTGTACTTAAGTCGGCATTGTGCCTTTTGTATTAAATTCGGACGCCATTTCTGTGATTCATCGTCAATAAGAAGGCCCAACGGATACAGTAAACCTGAAGTGAAGCACCGGAATCTAAAACTGGACTCACAGGAGAGGTTCAAATCATCGAAAAGTAGAGTTACAGTCCACTTGTACTAATGTCGGCATTGTGCCTTTTGTATTATATTCGGATGCAATTTCAGTGTTTCTTCGTCAATAAGAAGGTCCAAGGGATACAGTAAACCTGAAGTGAAGCATCGGAATCTAAAACTGGACTCACAGGAGAGGTTTATATCATAAAGAGTTAGAGTGTCAGTTCTCTTTTACTTATGTCGATGTTGTGCTTTTTGTATTGAATTCGGATGTAAATGCTGTGTTGCATCATCAATGAGAAGGTCCAAGGGATACAGTAAACCTGATGTGAAGCATCGGAATCTAAAACTGGACTCACAGGAGAGGTTTAAATCATAGAAAGTTAGAGTGTCAGTCCTCTTGTACTTAAGTCGGCATTGTGCCATTTGTATAAAATTCGGATGCAATTTCTGTGTTTCATCGTCAATAAGAAGGTCCATGGTACAGTAAACTTCAAGTGAAGCATCGGAATCTAAAACTGAACTCCCAGGAGAGGTTCAAATCATAGAAGGTTAGAGTGTCAGTTCTCTTGTACTTAAGTCGGCATTGTGCCTTTTGTATTAAATTTGGATGCAATTTCTGTGTTTCATCGTCAATAAGAAGGTCTAATGGATACATTAAACCTGAAGTGAAGCATCGGAATCTAAAATTGGACTCACAGGAGAGGTTCAAATCATTGAGAGTTAGAGTGTCAGTCTTCTTGTAGTTAAGTCGGCATTGTGCCTTTTGTATTAAATTCGGATGCAATATCTGCGGTTCATCGTCAATAAGAAGGTCCAAGGGATACAGTAAAACTGAAGTGAAGCATCGGAAACTAAAACTGGACTCACAGTAGAGGTTCAAATCATAGAGAGTTAGATGTCAGGCCTCTTGTACTTAAGTCGGCATTGTTCCTTTTGTATTAAATTCGGATGCAATTTCTGTGTTTCATCGTCAATAAGAAGGTCCAATAGATATAGTTAACCTGAAGTGAAGCATCGGAATCTAAAACTGGACTCACAGGAGAGGTTCAAATCATAGAAAGTTAGAGTGTCAGTCCTCTTGTACTTAAGTCGGCATTGTGCCTTTTGTATTAAATTTGGATGCAAGTTCTGTGTTACATCGGTAATAAGAAAGTGCAAGGGATACAGTAAACCTGAAGTGAAGCATCGGAATCTAAAACTGGACTCATAGGAGAGGTTCAAATCAATGAAAGTTAGAGTGTCAGTCCTCTTGTACTTAAGTCGGCATTGAGCCTTTTGTATTAAATTCGGATAGAATTTCTGTGTTTCATCGACAATAAGAAGGTCCAAGGGATACGGTAAACCTGAAGTGAATCATCGGAATCTAAAACTGGACTCACAGGAGAGGTTCAAATCATAGAAAGTTAGAGTCTCAGTCCTCATGTACTTAAGTCGGCATTGTGCTGTTGTATTAAATTAGGATGCAATTTCTGTGTTTCATCGACAATAAGAAGGTCCAAGGGATACAGTAAACCTGAAGTGAAGCATCGGAATCTAAAACTGGACTCACAGGAGAGGTTCAAATCGTAATGAGTCAGAGTGTCAGTCTTCTTGTACTTAAGTCGGCATTGTGCCTTTTGTATTAAATTCGGAAGCAATTTCCGTGATTCATCGTCAATAAGAAGGTCCAACGGATACAGTAAACCTGAAGTGAAGCATCGGAATCTAAAACTGGACTCACAGGAGAGGTTCAAATCATCGAAAGTTAGAGTGTCGGTCCACTTCTACTTAAATCGGCATTGTGGCTTTTGTATTAAATTCGGATGCAATTTCTGTGTTTCATCGTCAAAAAGAATATCCAAGGGAGACAGTACATCTGAAGTGAAGCATCGGAATCTAAAACTGGATCACAGGAGAGGTTCAAATCATAGAAAGTTAGAGTCTCAGTCCTCTTGTACTTAAGTCGGCATTGTGCTTTTGTATTAAATTAGGATGCAATTTCTGTGTTTCATCGACAATAGGAAGGTCCAAGGGATACAGTAAACCTGAAGTGAAGCATCGGAATCTAAAACTGGACTCACAGGAGAGGTTCAAATCGTAATGAGTCAGGGTGTCAGTCCTCTTGTACTTAAGTCGGCATTGTGCCTTTTGTATTAAATTCGGATGAAATTTCTGTGTTTCATCGTCAATAAGAAGGTCCAAGGGATACAGTAAACCTGAAGTGAAGCATCGGAATCTAAAACTGGACCCACAGGAGAGGTTCAAATCGTAGAGAGTCAGAGTGTCAGTGTTCTTGTACTTATGTCGGCATTGTGCCTTTTGTATTAAATTCGGACGCAATTTCTGTGATTCATCGTCAATAAGAAGGTCCAACGGATACAGTAAACCAAAAGTGAAGCATCGGAATCTAAAACTGGACTCACAGGAAAGGTTCAAATCATCGAAAAATTAGAGTTACAGTCCACTTGTACTTAAGTCGGCATTGTGCCTTTTGTATTATATTCGGAAGCAATTTCTGTGTTTCATCGTCAATAAGAAGGTCCAAGGGATACAGTAAACCTGAAGTGACGCATCGGAATCTAAAACTAGACTCACAGGAGAGGTTAAAATCATAGAAAGTTAGAGTGTCAGTCCTCTTGTACTTCAGTCGGCATTGTGCTTTTTGTGTTACATTCGGATGCAAATTCAGTGTTTCATCGTCAATAAGAAGGTCCAAGGGATACAGTAAACCTGAAGTGAAGCATCGTAATATAAAACTAGACTCACAGGAGAGGTTCAAATTATAGAAGGTAAGAGTGTCAGTCCTCTTGTACTTAAGTCGGCATTGTGCCTTATGTATTAAATTTGGATGCAATTTCTGTGTTTCATCGTCAATAAGAAGGTCTAAGGGATACATTAAACCTGAAGTGAAGCATCGGAATCTAAAACTGGACTCACAGGAGAGGTTCAAATCATTGAGAGTTAGAGTGTCAGTCTTCTTGTAGTTAAGTCGGCATTGTGCCTTTTGGATTAAATTCGGATGCATTATCTGTGTTTCATCGTCAATAAGAAGGTCCAAGGGATACAGTAAAACTGAAGTGAAGCATCGGAATCTAAAACTGGACTCGCAGGAGAGGTTCAAATCATAGAGAGTTAGATGTCAGTCCTCCTGTACTTAAGTCGGCATTGTTCCTTTTGTATTAAATTCGGATGCAATTTCTGTGTTTCATCGTCAATTACATGGTCCAATGGATAGGGTTAACCTGAAGTGAAGCATCGGAATCTAAAACTGGACTCACAGGAGAGGTTCAAATCATAGAAAGTTAGAGTGTCAGTCCTCTTGTACTTAAGTCGGCATTGTGCCTTTTGTATTAAATTCGGATACTATTTCTGTGTTTCATCGTCAATACGAAGGTCCAAGGGATACAGTAAACCCGAAGTGAAGCATCGGAATCTAAAACTGGACTCATAGGAGAGGTTCAAATCATAGAAAGTTAGAGTGTCAGTCCTCTTGTACTTAAGTCGGCATTGTGCCTTTTGTATTAAATTCGGATGCAATTTCTGTGTTTCATCGACAGTAAGAAGGTCCAAGGGATACGTTAAACCTGAAGTGAAGCATCGGAATCTAAAACTGGACTCACAGGAGAGGTTCAAATCATAGATAGTTAGAGTGTCAGTCCTCTTGTACTTAAGTCGGCATTGTGCTTTTGTATTAAATTCGGATGCAATTTCTGTGTTTAATCGACAATAAGAAGGTCCAAGGGATACAGTAAACCAGAAGTGAAGCATCGGAATCTAAAACTGGACTCACAGGAGAGGTTCAAGTCGTAGAGAGTCAGAGTGTCAGTCTTCTTGTACTTAAGTCGGCATTGTGCTTTTTGTATTAAATTCGGAAGCAATTTCTGTGATTCATCGTCAATAAGAAGGTCCAACGGATACAGTAAACCTGAAGTGAAGCATCGGAATCTAAAACTGGACTCACAGGAGAGGTTCAAATCATCGAAAGTTAGAGCGTCGGTCCACTTGTACTTATGTCGGCATTGTGACTTTGGTATTAAATTCGGATGCAATTTCTGTGTTTCATCGTCAATAAGAATATCCAAGGGAGACGGTACATCTGAAGTGAAGCATCGGAATCTAAAACTGGATCACAGGAGAGGTTCAAATCATCGAAAGTTAGAGTGTCAGTCCACTTGTACATAAGTCGTCATTGTGCCTTTTGTATTATATTCGGATGCAATTTCTGTGTTTCATCGTCAATAAGAAGGTCCAAGGGATACAGTAAACCTGAATTGAAGCATCGGAATCTAAAACTGGACTCACAGGAGAGGTTCAAATCATAGAGAGTTACAGTGTCAGTCTTCTTGTAGTTAAGTCGGCATTGTTCTTTTTGTATCAAATTCGGATGCAATATCTGTGTTTCATCGTCAATAAGAAGGTCCAAGGGATACAGTAAACCTGAAGTGAGGCATCGGAATCTGAAACTGCACTCACAGGAGAGGTTCAAATCATAGAAGGTTAGAGTGTCAGTCCTCTTGTACTTAAGTCGGCATTGTGCCTTTTGTATTAAATTTGGATGCAATTTCTGTGTTTCATCGTCAATAAGAAGGTCTAAGGGATACATTAAACCTGAAGTGAAGCATCAGAACCTAAAACTGGACTCACAGGGGAGGTTCAAATCATTGAGAGTTAGAGTGTCAGTCTTCTTGTAGTTAAGTCGGCATTGTGCCTTTTGTATTAAATTCGGATGCATAATCTGTGTTTCATCGTCAATAAGAAGGTCCAAGGGATACAGTAAAACTTAAGTGAAGCATCGGAATCTAAAACTGGACTCACAGGAGAGATTCAAATCATAGGGAGTTAGATGTCAGTCCTCTTGTACTTAAGTCGGCATTGTTCCTTTCGTATTAAATTCGGATGCAATTTCTGTGTTTCATCGTCAATAAGAAGGTCCAATGGATAGAGTTAACCTGAAGTGAAGCATCGGAATCTAAAACTGGACTCACAGGAGAGGTTCAATTCATAGAAAGTTAGAGTGTCAGTTATCTTGTACTTAAGTCGGCATTGTGCCTTTTATATTAAATTCGGATGCAATTTCTGTGTTTCATCGTCAATAAGAAGGTCCTAGGGATACAGTAAACCTGAAGTGAAGCATCGGAATCAAAAACTGGACTCATAGGAGTGGTTCAAATCATAGAAAGTTAGTGTGTCAGTCCTCTTGTACTTAAGTCGGCATTGTGCCTTTGGTAGTAAATTCGGATGCAATTTCTGTGTTTCATCGTCAATAAGAAGGTCCAAGGGATACAGTAAACCTGAAGTGAAGCATCGGAATCTAAAACTGGACTCACAGGAGAGGTTCAAATCATAGAGAGTTAGAGTTTGAGTCCTCTTGTACTTAAGTCGGCATTGTGACTTTTGTATTAAATTTGGATGCAATTTCTGTGTTTCATCGTCAATAAGAAGGTCCAAGGGATACAGTAAACCTGAAGTGAAGCATCGGAATCTAAAACTTGACTCACAGGAGAGGTTCAAATCGTTTAGAGTTAGAGTGTCATTCCTGTTGTACTTAAGTCGGCATAGTGCATTTGGATTAAATTCGGATGCAATTTCTGTGTTTCATCGTCAATAAGAAGGTCCAAGAGATACAGTAAACCTAAAGTGAAGCATCGGAATCTAAAACCGGCCTCACAGGAGAGGTTCAAATCATAGAGAGTTAGAGTGTCAGTCCTCTTGTACTTAAGTCGGCGTTGTGTCTTTTGTATTGAATTCGGATGTAATATCTGTGTTTCATCATCAATGAGAAGGTCCCAGGGATACAGTAAACCTTATGTGAAGCATTGGAATTCCTAAACTGGAATCACAGGAGAGGTTCAAATCATAGAAACTTAGAGTGTCAGACCTCTTGTACTTAAGTCGGCATTGTGCCTTTGGTATTAAATTCGGATGCAACTTCTGTGTTTCATCGTCAATAAGAAGGCCCAAGGGATACAGTAAACCTGAAGTGAAGCATCGGAATCTAAAACTGGACTCACAGGAGAGGTTCAAATCATAGAGAGTTAGAGTTTGAGTCCTCTTGTACTTAAGTCGGCATTCTGCCTTTTGTATTAAATTTGGATGCAATTTCTGTGTTTCATCGTCAATAAAAAGGTCCAAGGGATACAGTAAACCTGAAGTGAAGCATCGGAATGTAAAACTGGACTCACAGGAGAGGTTCAAATCATCGAAAGTTAGAGTGTCAGACCTCTTGTACTTAAGTCGGCATTGTGCCTTGTGTATTGAATTCGGATGTAATTACTGTGTTTCATCGTCAATAAGAAGGTCCAAGGGCTACAGTTAACCTGAAGTAAAGCATCGGAATCTAAAACAGGACTCACAGGGGAGGTTCAAATCGTTTAGAGTTAGAGTGTCATTCCTGTTGTACTTAAGTCGGCATTGTGCATTTGGATTAAACTCGGATGCAATTTCTGTGTTTCATCGTCAATAAGAAGGTCCAAGAGATACAGTAAACCTGAAGTGAAGCATCGGAATCTAAAACCGGCCTCACAGGAGAGGTTCAAATCATAGAGAGTTAGAGTGTCAGTCCTCTTGTACTTAAGTCGGTATTGTGCCTTTTGTATTGAATTCGGATGTAATATCTGTGTTTCATCATCAATGAGAAGGTCCAAGGGATACCGTAAACCTTATGTGAAGCATCGGAATTCCTAAACTGGAATCAATGGAGAGGTTCAAATCATAGAAACTTAGAGTGTCAGACCTCTTGTACTTAAGTCGGAATTGGGACTTTTGTATTAAATTCGGATGCAATTTCTGTGTTTTATCGTCAATAAGAACCTCCAAGGGATACAGTAAACCTGAAGTGAAGCATCGGTATCTAAAACTGGACTCACAGGAGAGGTTCAAATCATAGAGAGTTAGAGTGTCAGTCCCCTTGTACTTCAGTCGGCATTGTGCTTTTTGTATTAAATTTGGATGCAATATCTGTGTTTCATCTTCAAAAAGAAGGTCCAAGGGATACAGTAAACCTATAGTGAAGCATCGGAATCTAAAACTGGACTCACAGGAGAGGTTCAAATCATAGAAAGTTAGAGTGTCAGTCCTCTTGTACTTAAGTCGGCATTGTGCCTTTTGTATTAAATTCGGATGCAACTTCTGTGATTCATCGTCAATACGAAGGTCTAGCGGATACAGTAAACCTGAAGTGAAGCATCGGAATCTAAAACTGGACTCACAGGAGAGGTTCAAGTTATAGAAAATTAGAGTTTCAGTCCTCTTGTACTTAAGTCGACATTGTGACTTTTGTATTAAATTTGAATGCAATTTCTGTGTTTCATCGTCAATAAGAAGGTCCAAGGAATCCAGTAAACCTGAAGTAAAGCATCGGAATCTAAAACTGGACTCACAGGAGAGGTTCAAATCGTAGAGAGTTAGAGTGTCAGTCCTCTTGTACTTAAGTCGGTATTGTGCCTTTTGTATTGAATTCGGATGTAATTATTGTGTTTCATCATCAATAAGGAGGTCCAAGAGATACAGTAAACCTGAAGTGAAGCATCGGAATCTAAAACTGGACTCACAGGAGAGGTTCAAATCATAGAAAGTTAGAGTGTCAGCCCTCTTGTACTTCAGTCGGCATTATGCCTTTGGTAGTAAATTCGGATGCAATTTCTGTGTTTCATCGTCAATAAGAAGGTCCAAGGGATACAGTAAACCTGAAGTGAAGCATCGGAATCTAAAACTGGACTCACAGGAGAGGTTCAAATCATAGAGAGTTAGAGTTTGAGTCCTCTTGTACTTAAGTCGGTATTGTGCCTTTTGTATTAAATTTGGATGCAATTTCTGTGTTTCATCGTCAATAAGAAGGTCCAAGGGATACAGTAAACCTGAAGTGAAGCATCGGAATCTAAAACTGGACTCACAGGAGAGGTTCAAATCATCGAAATTTAGAGTGTCAGACCTCTTGTACTTAAGTCGGCATTGTGCCTTGTGTATTGAATTCGGATGTAATTACTGTGTTTCATCGTCAATAAGAAGGTCCAAGGGCTACAGTAAACCTGATGTAAAGCATCGGAATCTAAAACAGGACTCACAGGGGAGGTTCAAATCGTTTAGAGTTAGAGTGTCATTCCTGTTGTACTTAAGTCGGCATTGTGCATTTGGATTAAATTCGGATGCAATTTCTGTGTTTCATCGTCAATATGAAGGTCCAAGAGATACAGTAAACCTAAAGTGAAGCATCGGCATGTAAAACCGGCCACACAGGAGAGGTTCAAATCATAGAGAGTTAGAGTTTTAGTCCTCTTGTACTTAAGTCGGTATTGTGCCTTTTGTATTGAATTCGGATTTAATATCTGTGTTTCATCATCAATGAGAAGGTCCCAGGGATACAGTAAACCTTATGTGAAGCATTGGAATTCCTAAACTGGAATCACAGGAGAGGTTCAAATCATAGAAACTTAGAGTGTCAGACCTCTTGTACTTAAGTCGGCATTGGGCCTTTTGTATTAAATTCGGATGCAATTTCTGTGTTTCATCGTCAATAAGAATTAACAAGGGAGACGATACATCTGAAGTGAAGCAACGGAATCTAAAAGTGGATCACAGGAGAGGTTAAAATCATAGAAAGTTAGAGTGTCAGTCCTCTTGTACTTAAGTCGGCATTGTGCCTTCGGTATTAAATTCAGATGCAATTTCTGTGTTTCATCGTCAATATGAAGGTCCAAGGGATACAGTAAACCTGAAGTGAAGCATCGGAATCTAAAACTGGATCACAGGAGAGGTTCAAATCATAGAAAGCTAGAGTGTCAGTCCTCTTGTACTTAAGTCGGCATTGTGCCTTCGGTATTAAATTCGGATGCAATTTCTGTGTTTCATCGTCAATAAGAAGGTCCAAGGGATACAGCAAACCTGATGTGAAGCATCGGAATCTAAAACTGGACTCACAGGAGAGGTTTAAATCATAGAAAGTTATAGTGTCAGTCCTCTTGTACTTAAGTCGGCATTGTGCCTTTTGTATTAAATTCGGATAAAATTTCTATGTTTCATCGTCAATAAGAAGGTCCAAGGGATACAGTAAACCTGAAGTGAAGCATCGGAATCTAAAACTGGACCCACAGGAGAGGTTCAAATCGTAGAGAGTCAGAGTGTCAGTCTTCTTGTACTTAAGTCGGCATTGTGCCTTTTGTATTAAATTCGGACGCCATTTCTGTGATTCATCGTCAATAAGAAGGTCCAACGCATACAGTAAACCTGAAGTGAAGCATCGGAATCTAAAACTGGACTCACAGGAGAGGTTCAAATCATCGAAAAATTAGAGTTACAGTCCACTTGTACTTAAGTCGGCATTGTGCCTTTTGTATTATATTCGAATGCAATTTCTGTGCTTCATCGTCAATAAGAAGATCCAAGGAATACAGTAAACCTGAAGTGAAACATCGGAATCTAAAACTGGACTCACAGGAGCGGTTCAAATCATAGAAAAATAGAGCTTTAGTCCTCTTGTACTTAAGTCGGCATTGTTCCTTTTGAATTAAATTCAGATGCAATTTCTATGTTTCATAGTCAATAAGAAGGTCCAAGGGATACAGTGAACCTGAAGTGAAGCATCGGAATCTAAAACTGGACCCACAGGAGAGGTTCAAATCGTAGAGTCTTAGAGTGTCAGTCCTCTTGTACTTCAGTCGGCATTGTGCCTTTTGTATTAAATTCGGATGCAATTTCAGTGTTTCTTCGTCAATAAGAAGGTCCCAGGGATACAGTAAACCTGAAGTGAAGCATCGGAATCTAAAACTGGACTCACAGGAGAGGTTTAAATCATAAAGAGTTAGAGTGTCAGTTCTCTTGTACTTATGTCGGTGTTGTGCTTTTTGTATTGAATTCGGATGTAATTTCTGTGTTGCATCATCAATGAGAAGGTCCAAGGGATACAGTAAACCTGATGTGAAGCATCGGAATGTAAAACTGGACTCACAGGAGAGGTTTAAATCACAGAAAGTCAGAGTGTCAGTCCTCTTGTACTTAAGTCGGCATTGTGCCATTTGTATTAAATTCGGATGCATTTTCTGTGTTTCATCGTCAATAAGAAGGTCCATGGAATACAGTAAACTTCAAGTGAAGCATCGGAATCTAAAACTGGACTCACAGGAGAGGTTCAAATCATAGAAGGTTAGAGTGTCAGTTCTCTTGTACTTAAGTCGGCATTGTGCCTTTTGTATTAAATTCGGATGCAATTTCTGTGTTACATCGGTAATAAGAAAGTGCAAGGGATACAGTAAACCTGAAGTGAAGCATCGGAATCTAAAACTGGACTCACAGGAGAGGTTCAAATCATAGAAAGTTAGAGTGTCAGTCCTCTTGTACTTAAGTCGGCATTGTGCCTTTTGTATTAAATTCGGATGCAACTTCTGTGATTCATCGTCAATACGAAGGTCTAGCGGATACAGTAAACCTGAAGTGAAGCATCGGAATCTAAAACTGGACTCACAGGAGAGGTTCAAGTTATAGAAAATTAGAGTTTCAGTCCTCTTGTACTTAAGTCGACATTGTGACTTTTGTATTAAATTTGAATGCAATTTCTGTGTTTCATCGTCAATAAGAAGGTCCAAGGAATCCAGTAAACCTGAAGTAAAGCATCGGAATCTAAAACTGGACTCACAGGAGAGGTTCAAATCGTAGAGAGTTAGAGTGTCAGTCCTCTTGTACTTAAGTCGGTATTGTGCCTTTTGTATTGAATTCGGATGTAATTATTGTGTTTCATCATCAATAAGGAGGTCCAAGAGATACAGTAAACCTGAAGTGAAGCATCGGAATCTAAAACTGGACTCACAGGAGAGGTTCAAATCATAGAAAGTTAGAGTGTCAGCCCTCTTGTACTTCAGTCGGCATTGTGCCTTTGGTAGTAAATTCGGATGCAATTTCTGTGTTTCATCGTCAATAAGAAGGTCCAAGGGATACAGTAAACCTGAAGTGAAGCATCGGAATCTAAAACTGGACTCACAGGAGAGGTTCAAATCATAGAGAGTTAGAGTTTGAGTCCTCTTGTACTTAAGTCGGTATTGTGCCTTTTGTATTAAATTTGGATGCAATTTCTGTGTTTCATCGTCAATAAGAAGGTCCAAGGGATACAGTAAACCTGAAGTGAAGCATCGGAATCTAAAACTGGACTCACAGGAGAGGTTCAAATCATCGAAATTTAGAGTGTCAGACCTCTTGTACTTAAGTCGGCATTGTGCCTTGTGTATTGA
Source organism: Schistocerca americana (assembly GCF_021461395.2). Lineage (NCBI taxonomy): Eukaryota > Metazoa > Arthropoda > Insecta > Orthoptera > Acrididae > Schistocerca > Schistocerca americana. Next base: position 545,209,062 of record NC_060124.1, on the reverse strand, counting down.
ATTCGGATGTAGTTACTGTGTTTCATCGTCAATAAGAAGGTCCAAGGGCTACAGTAAACCTGATGTAAAGCATCGGAATCTAAAACAGGACTCACAGGGGAGGTTCAAATCGTTTAGAGTTAGAGTGTCATTCCTGTTGTACTTAAGTCGGCATTGTGCATTTGGATTAAATTCGGATGCAATTTCTGTGTTTCATCGTCAATATGAAGGTCCAAGAGATACAGTAAACCTAAAGTGAAGCATCGGCATGTAAAACCGGCCACACAGGAGAGGTTCAAATCATAGAGAGTTAGAGTTTTAGTCCTCTTGTACTTAAGTCGGTATTGTGCCTTTTGTATTGAATTCGGATTTAATATCTGTGTTTCATCATCAATGAGAAGGTCCCAGGGATACAGTAAACCTTATGTGAAGCATTGGAATTCCTAAACTGGAATCACAGGAGAGGTTCAAATCATAGAAACTTAGAGTGTCAGACCTCTTGTACTTAAGTCGGCATTGGGCCTTTTGTATTAAATTCGGATGCAATTTCTGTGTTTCATCGTCAATAAGAATTAACAAGGGAGACGATACATCTGAAGTGAAGCAACGGAATCTAAAAGTGGATCACAGGAGAGGTTAAAATCATAGAAAGTTAGAGTGTCAGTCCTCTTGTACTTAAGTCGGCATTGTGCCTTCGGTATTAAATTCAGATGCAATTTCTGTGTTTCATCGTCAATATGAAGGTCCAAGGGATACAGTAAACCTGAAGTGAAGCATCGGAATCTAAAACTGGATCACAGGAGAGGTTCAAATCATAGAAAGCTAGAGTGTCAGTCCTCTTGTACTTAAGTCGGCATTGTGCCTTCGGTATTAAATTCGGATGCAATTTCTGTGTTTCATCGTCAATAAGAAGGTCCAAGGGATACAGTAAACCTGATGTGAAGCATCGGAATCTAAAACTGGACTCACAGGAGAGGTTTAAATCATAGAAAGTTATAGTGTCAGTCCTCTTGTACTTAAGTCGGCATTGTGCCTTTTGTATTAAATTCGGATAAAATTTCTATGTTTCATCGTCAATAAGAAGGTCCAAGGGATACAGTAAACCTGAAGTGAAGCATCGGAATCTAAAACTGGACCCACAGGAGAGGTTCAAATCGTAGAGAGTCAGAGTGTCAGTCTTCTTGTACTTAAGTCGGCATTGTGCCTTTTGTATTAAATTCGGACGCCATTTCTGTGATTCATCGTCAATAAGAAGGTCCAACGCATACAGTAAACCTGAAGTGAAGCATCGGAATCTAAAACTGGACTCACAGGAGAGGTTCAAATCATCGAAAAATTAGAGTTACAGTCCACTTGTACTTAAGTCGGCATTGTGCCTTTTGTATTATATTCGAATGCAATTTCTGTGCTTCATCGTCAATAAGAAGATCCAAGGAATACAGTAAACCTGAAGTGAAACATCGGAATCTAAAACTGGACTCACAGGAGCGGTTCAAATCATAGAAAAATAGAGCTTTAGTCCTCTTGTACTTAAGTCGGCATTGTTCCTTTTGAATTAAATTCAGATGCAATTTCTATGTTTCATAGTCAATAAGAAGGTCCAAGGGATACAGTGAACCTGAAGTGAAGCATCGGAATCTAAAACTGGACCCACAGGAGAGGTTCAAATCGTAGAGTCTTAGAGTGTCAGTCCTCTTGTACTTCAGTCGGCATTGTGCCTTTTGTATTAAATTCGGATGCAATTTCAGTGTTTCTTCGTCAATAAGAAGGTCCCAGGGATACAGTAAACCTGAAGTGAAGCATCGGAATCTAAAACTGGACTCACAGGAGAGGTTTAAATCATAAAGAGTTAGAGTGTCAGTTCTCTTGTACTTATGTCGGTGTTGTGCTTTTTGTATTGAATTCGGATGTAATTTCTGTGTTGCATCATCAATGAGAAGGTCCAAGGGATACAGTAAACCTGATGTGAAGCATCGGAATGTAAAACTGGACTCACAGGAGAGGTTTAAATCACAGAAAGTCAGAGTGTCAGTCCTCTTGTACTTAAGTCGGCATTGTGCCATTTGTATTAAATTCGGATGCATTTTCTGTGTTTCATCGTCAATAAGAAGGTCCATGGAATACAGTAAACTTCAAGTGAAGCATCGGAATCTAAAACTGGACTCACAGGAGAGGTTCAAATCATAGAAGGTTAGAGTGTCAGTTCTCTTGTACTTAAGTCGGCATTGTGCCTTTTGTATTAAATTCGGATGCAATTTCTGTGTTACATCGGTAATAAGAAAGTGCAAGGGATACAGTAAACCTGAAGTGAAGCATCGGAATCTAAAACTGGACTCATAGGAGAGGTTCAAATCAATGAAAGTTAGAGTGTCAGTCCTCTTGTACTTAAGTTGGCATTGTGCCTTTTGCATTAAATTCGGATAGAATTTCTGTGTTTCATCGACAATAAGAAGGTCCAAGGGATACGGTAACCCTGAAGTGAATCATCGGAATCTAAAACTGGACTCACAGGAGAGGTTCAAATCATAGAAAGTTAGAGTCTCAGTCCTCATGTACTTAAGTCGGCATTGTGCTGTTGTATTAAATTAGGATGCAATTTCTGTGTTTCATCGACAATAAGAAGGTCCAAGGGATACAGTAAACCTGAAGTGAAGCATCGGAATCTAAAACTGGACTCACAGGAGAGGTTCAAATCGTAATGAGTCAGAGTGTCAGTCTTCTTGTACTTAAGTCGGCATTGTGCCTTTTGTATTAAATTCGGAAGCAATTTCCGTGATTCATCGTCAATAAGAAGGTCCAACGGATACAGTAAACCTGAAGTGAAGCATCGGAATCTAAAACTGGACTCACAGGAGAGGTTCAAATCATCGAAAGTTAGAGTGTCGGTCCACTTCTACTTAAGTCGGCATTGTGACTTTTGTATTAAATTCGGATGCAATTTCTGTGTTTCATCGTCAATAAGAATATCCAAGGGGGACGGTACATCTGAAGTGAAGCATCGGAATCTAAAACTGGATCACAGGAGAGGTTCGAATCATAGAAAGTTAGAGTCTCAGTCCTCTTGTACCTAAGTCGGCATTGTGCTTTTGTATTAAATTAGGATGCAATTTCTGTGTTTCATCGACAGTAAGAAGGTCCAAGGGATACAGTAAACCTGAAGTGAAGCATCGGAATCTAAAACTGGACTCACAGGAGAGGTTCAAATCGTAATGAGTCAGAGTGTCAGTCCTCTTGTACTTAAGTCGGCATTGTGCCTTTTGTATTAAATTCGGATGAAATTTCTGTGTTTCATCGACAATAAGAAGGTCCAAGGGATACAGTAAACCTTAAGTGAAGCATCGGAATCTAAAACTGGACCCACAGGAGAGGTTCAAATCGTAGAGAGTCAGAGTGTCAGTCTTCTTGTACTTATGTCGGCATTGTGCCTTTTGTATTAAATTCGGACGCAATTTCTGTGATTCATCGTCAATAAGAAGGTCCAACGGATACAGTAAACCTGAAGTGAAGCATCGGAATCTAAAACTGGACTCACAGGAAAGGTTCAAATCATCGAAAAATTAGAGTTACAGTCCACTTGTACTTAAGTCGGCATTGTCCCTTTTGTATTATATTCGGAAGCAATTTCTGTGTTTCATCGTCAATAAGAAGGTCCAAGGGATACAGTAAACCTGAAGTGAAGCATCGGAATATAAAACTAGACTCACAGGAGAGGTTCAAATTATAGAGGGTAAGAGTCTCAGTCCTCTTGTACTTAAGACGGCATTGTGCCTTTGTATTAAATTAGGATGCAATTTCTGTGTTTCATCGACAATAAGAAGGTCCAAGGGATACAGTAAACCTGAAGTGAAGCATCGGAATCTAAATCTGGACTCACAGGAGAGGTTCAAATCGTAATGAGTCAGAGTATCAGTCCTCTTGTACTTAAGTCGGCATTGTGCCTTTTGTATTAAATTCGGATGAAATTTCTGTGTTTCATCGTCAATAAGAAGGTCCAACGGATACAGTAAACCTGAAGTGACGCATCGGAATCTAAAACTGGACTCACAGGAGAGGTTCAAATCATCGAAAGTTAGAGTGTCGGTCCACTTCTACTTAAGTCGGCATTGTGACTTTTGTATTAAATTCGGATGCAATTTCTGTGTTTCATCGTCAATAAGAATATCCAAGGGAGACAGTACATCTGAAGTGAAGCATCGGAATCTAAAACTGGATCACAGGAGAGGTTCAAATCATAGAAAGTTAGAGTGTCAGTCCTCTTGTACTTAAGTCGGCATTGTGCATTCGGTATTAAATTCAGATGCAATTTCTGTGTTTCATCGTCAATATGAAGGTCCAAGGGATACAGTAAACCTGAAGTGAAGCATCGGAATCTAAAACTGGATCACAGGAGAGGCTCAAATCATAGAAAGTTAGAGTGTCAGTCCTCTTGTACTTAAGTCGGCATTGTGGCTTCGGCATTAGATTCGGATGCAATTTCTGTGTTTCATCGTCAATAAGAACGTCTAAGGGATACAGTAAACCTGATGTGAAGCATCGGAATCTAAAACTGGACTCACAGGAGAGGTTTAAATCATAGAAAGTTATAGTGTCAGTCCTCTTGTACTTAAGTCGGCATTGTGCCTTTTGTATTAAATTCGGATGAAATTTCTATGTTTCATCGTCAATAAGAAGGTCCAAGGGATACAGTAAACCTGAAGTGAAGCATCGGAATCTAAAACTGGACCCACAGGAGAGGTTCAATTCGTAGAGAGTCAGAGTGTCAGTCTTCTTGTACTTAAGTCGGCATTGTGCCTTTTGTATTAAATTCGGACGCCATTTCTGTGATTCATCGTCAATAAGAAGGTCCAACGGATACAGTAAACCTGAAGTGAAGCATCGGAATCTAAAACTGGACTCACAGGAGAGGTTCAAATCATCGAAAAATTAGAGTTACAGTCCACTTGTACTTAAGTCGGCATTGTGCCTTTTGTATTATATTCGGATGCAATTTCTGTGTTTCATCGTCAATAAGAAGATCCAAGGGATACAGTAAACCTGAAGTGAAGCATCGGTATCTAAAACTGGACTCACAGGAGCGGTTCAAATCATAGAAAATTAGAGTTTGAGCCCTCTTGTACTTAAGTCGGCATTGTTCCTTTTGAATTAAATTCAGATGCAATTTCTGTGTTTCATCGTCAATAAGAAGGTCCAAGGGATACAGTGAACCTGAAGTGAAGCATCGGAATCTAAAACTGGACTCACAGGAGAGGTTCAAATCATAGAAGGTTAGAGTGTCAGTTCTCTTGTACTTTAGTCGGCATTGTGCCTTTTGTATTAAATTTGGATGCAATTTCTGTGTAACATCGTCAATAAGAAGGTCTAATGGATACATTAAACCTGAAGTGAAGCATCGGAATCTAAAACTGGACTCACAGGAGAGGTTCAAATCATTGAGAGTTAGAGTGTCAGTCTTCTTGTAGTTAAGTCGGCATTGTGCCTTTGGTATTAAATTCGGATGCAATATCTGTGTTTCATCGTCAATAAGAAGGTCCAAGGGATACGGTAAACCTGAAGTGAATCATCGGAATCTAAAACTGGACTCACAGGAGAGGTTCAAATCATAGAGAGTTAGATGTCAGGCCTCTTGTACTTGAGTCGGCATTGTTCCTTTTGAATTAAATTCGGATGCAATTTCTGTGTTTCATCGTCAATAAGAAGGTCCAATGGATATAGTTAACCTGAAGTGAAGCATCGGAATCTAAAACTGGACTCACAGGAGAGGTTCAAATCATAGAAAGTTAGAGTGTCAGTCCTCTTGTACTTAAGTCGGCATTGTGCCTTTTGTAGTAAATTCGGATGCAATTTCTGTGTTACATCGGTAATAAGAAAGTGCAAGGGATACAGTAAACCTGAAGTGAAGCATCGGAATCTAAAACTGGACTCATAGGAGAGGTTCAAATCAATGAAAGTTAGAGTGTCAGTCCTCTTGTACTTAAGTCGGCATTGTGCCTTTTGTATTAAATTCGGATAGAATTTCTGTGTTTCATCGACAATAAGAAGGTCCAAGGGATACGGTAAACCTGAAGTGAATCATCGGAATCTAAAACTGGACTCACAGGAGAGGTTCAAATCATAGAAAGTTAGAGTCTCAGTCCTCATGTACTTAAGTCGGCATTGTGCTGTTGTATTAAATTAGGATGCAATTTCTGTGTTTCATCGACAATAGGAAGGTCCAAGGGATACAGTAAACCTGAAGTGAAGCATCGGAATCTAAAACTGGACTCACAGGAGAGGTTCAAATCGTAATGAGTCAGAGTGTCAGTCTTCTTGTACTTAAGTCGGCATTGTGCCTTTTGTATTAAATTCGGAAGCAATTTCTGTGATTCATCGTCAATAAGAAGGTCCAACGGATACAGTAAACCTGAAGTGAAGCATCGGAATCTAAAACTGGACTCACAGGAGAGGTTCAAATCATCGAATGTTAGAGTGTCGGTCCACTTCTACTTAAGTCGGCAATGTGACTTTTGTATTAAATTCGGATGCAATTTCTGTGTTTCATCGTCAATAAGAATATCCAAGGGAGACGGTACATCTGAAGTGAAGCATCGGAATCTAAAACTGGATCACAGGAGAGGTTCAAATCATAGAAAGTTAGAGTGTCAGTCCTCTTGTACTTAAGTCGGCATTGTGCTTTTGTATTAAATTAGGATGCAATTTCTGTGTTTCATCGACAATCAGAAGGTCCAAGGGATACAGTAAACCTGAAGTGAAGCATCGGAATCTAAAACTGGACTCACAGGAAAGGTTCAAATCATCGAAACATTAGAGTTACAGTCCACTTGTACTTAAGTCGGCATTGTGCCTTTTGTATTATATTCGGAAGCAATTTCTGTGTTTCATCGTCAATAAGAAGGTCCAAGGGATACAGTAAACCTGAAGTGAAGCATCGGAATCTAAAACTGGACTCACAGGAGCGCTTCAAATCATAGAAAATTAGGGTTTGAGTCCTCTTGTACTTAAGTCGGCATTGTTCCTTTTGTATTAAATTCAGATGCAATTTCTGTGTTTCATCGTCAATAAGAAGGTCCAAGGGATACAGTAAACCTGAAGTGACGCATCGGAATCTAAAACTGGACTCACAGGAGAGGTTAAAATCATAGAAAGTTAGAGTGTCAGTCCTCTTGTACTTCAGTCGGCATTGTGCCTTTTGTATTAAATTCGGATGCAATTTCTGTGTTTCATCGTCAATTACATGGTCTAATGGATAGGGTTAACCTGAAGTGAAGCATCGGAATCTAAAACTGGACTCACAGGAGAGGTTCAAATCATAGAAAGTTAGAATGTCAGTCCTCTTGTACTTAAGTCGGCATTGTGTCTTTTGTATTAAATTCGGATACAATTTCTGTGTTTCATCGTCAATAAGAGGGTCGAAGGGATACAGTAAACCTGAAGTGAAGCATCGGAATCTAAAACTGGACTCATAGGAGAGGTTCAAATCATAGAAAGTTAGAGTGTCAGTCCTCTTGTACTTAAGTCGGCATTGTGCCTTTTGTATTAAATTCGGATGCAATTTCTGTGTTTCATCGACAGTAAGAGGGTCCAAGGGATACGTTAAACCTGAAGTGATGCATCGGAATCTAAAACTGGACTCACAGGAGAGGTTCAAATCATTGAGAGTTAGAGTGTCAGTCTTCTTGTAGTTAAGTCGGCATTGTGCCTTTTGTATTAAATTCGGATGCAATATCTGTGTTTCATCGTCAATAAGAAGGTCCAAGGGATACGGTAAACCTGAAGTGAATCATCGGAATCTAAAACTGGACTCACAGGAGAGGTTCAAATCATAGAGAGTTAGATGTCAGGCCTCTTGTACTTAAGTCGGCATTGTTCCTTTTGTATTAAATTCGGATGCAATTTCTGTGTTTCATCGTCAATAAGAAGGTCCAATGGATATAGTTAACCTGAAGTGAAGCATCGGAATCTAAAACTGGACTCACAGGAGAGGTTCAAATCATAGAAAGTTAGAGTGTCAGTCCTCTTGTACTTAAGTCGGCACTGTGCCTTTTGTAATAAATTCGGATGCAATTTCTGTGTTACATCGGTAATAAGAAAGTGCAAGGGATACAATAAACCTGAAGTGAAGCATCGGAATCTAAAACTGGACTCATAGGAGAGGTTCAAATCAATGAAAGTTAGAGTGTCAGTCCTCTTGTACTTAAGTCGGCATTGTGCCTTTTGTATTAAATTCGGATAGAATTTCTGTGTTTCATCGACAATAAGAAGGTCCAAGGGACACGGTAAACCTGAAGTGAATCATCGGAATCAAAAACTGGACTCACAGGAGAGGTTCAAATCATAGGAAGTTAGAGTCTCAGTCCTCATGTACTTAAGTCGGCATTGTGCTGTTGTATTAAATTAGGATGCAATTTCTGTGTTTCATCGACAATAAGAAGGTCCAAGGGATACAGTAAACCTGAAGTGAAGCATCGGAATCTAAAACTGGACTCACAGGAGAGGTTCAAATCGTAATGAGTCAGAGTGTCAGTCTTCTTGTACTTAAGTCGGCATTGTGCCTTTTGTATTAAATTCGGAAGCAGTTTCCGTGATTCATCGTCAATAAGAAGGTCCAACGGATACAGTAAACCTGAAGTGAAGCATCGGAATCTAAAACTGGACTCACAGGAGAGGTTTAAATCATCGAATGTTAGAGTGTCGGTCCACTTCTACTTAAGTCGGCATTGTGACTTTTGTATTAAATTAGGATGCAATTTCTGTGTTTCATCGTCAATAAGAATATCCAAGGGACACGGTACATCTGAAGTGTAGCATCGGAATCTAAAACTGGATCACAGGAGAGGTTCAAATCATAGAAAGTTAGAGTCTCAGTCCTCTTGTACTTAAGTCGGCATTGTGCTTTTGTATTAAATTAGGATGCAATTTCTGTGTTTCATCGACAATCAGAAGGTCCAAGGGATACAGTAAACCTGAAGTGAAGCATCGGAATCTAAAACTGGACTCACAGAAAGGTTCAAATCATCGAAACATTAGAGTTACAGTCCACTTGTACTTAAGTCGGCATTGCGCCTTTTGTATTATATCCGGAAGCAATTTCCGTGATTCATCGTCAATAAGAAGGTCCAAGGGATACAGTAAACCTGAAGTGAAGCATCGGAATCTAAAACTGGACTCACAGGAGCGGTTCAAATCATAGAAAATTAGGGTTTGAGTCCTCTTGTACTTAAGTCGGCATTGTTCCTTTTGTATTAAATTTGGATGCTATTTCTGTGTTTCATCGTCAATAAGAAGGTCTAAGGGATACATTAAACCTGAAGTGAAACATCGGAATCTAAAACTGGACTCACAGGAGAGGTTCAAATCATTGAGAGTTAGAGTGTCAGTCTTCTTGTAGTTAAGTCGGCATTGTGCCTTTTGGAATAAATTCGGATGCAATATCTGTGTTTCATCGTCAATAAGAAGGTCCAAGGGATACAGTAAAACTGAAGTGAAGCATCGGAATCTAAAACTGGACTCGCAGGAGAGGTTCAAATCATAGAGAGTTAGATGTCAGTCCTCTTGTACTTAAGTCGGCATTGTTCCTTTTGTATTAAATTCGGATGCAATTGCTGTGTTTCATCGTCAATTACATGGTCCAATGGATAGGGTTAACCTGAAGTGAAGCATCGGAATCTAAAACTGGACTCACAGGAGAGGTTCAAATCATAGAAAGTTAGAGTGTCAGTCCTCTTGTACTTAAGTCGGCATTGTGTCTTTTGTATTAAATTCGGATACAACTTCTGTGTTTCATCGTCAATAAGAAGGTCCAAGGGATACAGTAAACCTGAAGTGAAGCATCGGAATCTAAAACTGGACTCATAGGAGAGGTTCAAATCATAGAAAGTTAGAGTGTCAGTCCTCTTGTACTTAAGTAGGCATTGTGCCTTTTGTATTAAATTCGGATGCAATTTCTGTGTTTCATCGACAGTAAGAGGGTCCAAGGGATACGTTAAACCTGAAGTGAAGCATCGGAATCTAAAACTGGACTCACAGGAGAGGATCAAATCATAGATAGTTAGAGTGTCAGTCCTCTTGTACTTAAGTCGGCATTGTGCTTTTGTATTAAATTCTGATGCAATTTCTGTGTTTAATCGACAATAAGAAGGTCCAAGGGATACAGTAAACCAGAAGTGAAGCATCGGAATGTAAAACTGGACTTACAGGTGAGGTTCAAATCGTAGAGAGTCAGAGTGTCAGTCTTCTTGTACTTAAGTCGGCATTGTGCCTTTTGTATTAAATTCGGAAGCAATTTCTGTGATTCATCGTCAATAAGAAGGTCCAACGGATACAGTAAACCTCAAGTGAAGCATCGAAATCTAAAACTGGACTCACAGGAGAGGTTCAAATCATCGAAAGTTAGAGTGTCGGTCCACTTGTACTAATGTCGGCATTGTGACTTTGGTATTAAATTCGGATGCAATTTCTGTGTTTCATCGTCAATAAGAATATCCAAGGGAGACGGTACATCTGAAGTGAAGCATCGGAATCTGAAACTGGACTCCCAGGAGAGGTTCAAATCATAGAGAGTTACAGTGTCAGTCTTCTTGTAGATAAGTCAGCATTGTTCTTTTTGTATTAAATTCGGATGCAATATCTGTGTTTCATCGTCAATAAGAAGGTCCAAGGAATACAGTAAACGTGAAGTGAAGCATCGGAATCTAAAACTGGACTCACAGGAGCGGTTCAAATCATAGAAAATTAGAGTTTGAGTCCTCTTGTACTTAAGTCGGCATTGTTCCTTTTGTATTAAATTCAGATGCAATTTCTGTGTTTCATCGTCAATAAGAAGGTCCAAGGGATACAGTAAACTTGATGTGAAGCATCGGAATATAAAACTGGACTCACAGGAGAGGTTTAAATCATAGAAAGTTAGAGTGTCAGTCCTCTTGTACTTAAGTCGGCATTGTGCCTTTTGTATTAAATTCGGATGCAATTTCTGTGTTTCATCGTCAATAAGAAGGTCCAAGGGATACAGTAAACCTGAAGTGAAGCATCGGAATCTGAAACTGCATTCACAGGAGAGGTTCAAATCATAGAAGGTTAGAGTGTCAGTCCTCTTGTACTTAAGTCGGCATTGTGCCTTTTGTATTAAATTTGGATGCAATTTCTGTGTTTCATCGTCAATAAGAAGGTCTAAGGGATACATTAAACCTGAAGTGAAACATCAGAACCTAAAACTGGACTCACAGGAGCGGTTCAAATCATTGAGAGTTAGAGTGTCAGTCTTCTTGTAGTTAAGTCGGCATTGTGCCTTTTGTATTAAATTCGGATGCAATATCTGTGTTTCATCGTCAATAAGAAGGTCCAACGGATACAGTAAAACTGAAGTGAAGCATCGGAATCTAAAACTGGACTCACAGGAGAGATTCAAATCATAGGGAGTTAGATGTCAGTCCTCTTGTACTTAAGTCGGCATTGTTCCTTTTGTATTAAATTCGGATGCAATTTCTGTGTTTCATCGTCAATAAGAAGGTCCAATGGATAGAGTTAACCTGAAGTGAAGCATTGGAATCTAAAACTGGACCTACAGGAGAGGTTCAATTCATAGAAAGTTAGAGTGTCAGTTATCTTGTACTTAAGTCGGCATTGTGCCTTTGGTAGTAAATTCGGATGCAATTTCTGTGTTTCATCGTCAATAAGAAGGTCCAAGGGATACAGTAAACCTGAAGTGCAGCATCGGAATCTAAAACTGGACTCACAGGAGAGGTTCAAATCATAGAGAGTTAGAGTTTGAGTCCTCTTGTACTTAAGTCGGCATTGTGCCTTTTGTATTAAATTTGGATGCAATTTCTGTGTTTCATCGTCAATAAGAAGGTCCAAGGGAAACAGTAAACCTGAAGTGAAGCATCGGAATCGAAAACCGGCCTCACAGGAGAGGTTCAAATCATAGAGAGTTAGAGTGTCAGTCCTCTTGTACTTAAGTCGGTATTGTGTCTTTTGTATTGAATTCGGATGTAATATCTGTGTTTCATCATCAATGAGAAGGTCCCAGGGATACAGTAAACCTTATGTGAAGCATTGGAATTCCTAAACTGGAATCACAGGAGAGGTTCAATTCATAGATACTTAGAGTGTCAGACCTCTTGTACTTAAGTCGGCATTGGGACTTTTGTATTAAATTCGGATGCAATTTCTGTGTTTCATCGTCAATAAGAATATCCAAGGGAGACGGTACATCTGAAGTGAAGCAACGGAATCTAAAAGTGGATCACAGGAGAGGTTCAAATCATAGAAAGTTAGAGTGTCAGTCCTCTTGTACTTAAGTCGGCATTGTGCCTTTGGTATTAAATTCGGATGCAACATTTGTGTTTCATCGTCAATAAGAAGGCCCAAGGGATACAGTAAACCTGAAGTGAAGCATCGGAATCTAAAACTGGACTCACAGGAGAGGTTCAAATCATAGAGAGTTAGAGTTTGAGTCCTCTTGTACTTAAGTCGGCATTGTGCCTTTTGTATTAAATTTGGATGCAATTTCTGTGTTTCATCGTCAATAAAAAGGTCCAAGGAATACAGTAAACCGGAACTGAAGCATCAGAATCTAAAACTGGACTCACAGGAGAGGTTCAAATCATCGAAAGTTAGAGCGTCAGACCTCTTGTACTTAAGTCGGCATTGTGCCTTGTGTATTGAATTCGGATGTAATTACTGTGTTTCATCGTCAATAAGAAGGTCCAAGGGCTACAGTAAACCTGAAGTAAAGCATCGGAATCTAAAACAGGTCTCAAAGGGGAGCTACAAATCGTTTAGAGTTAGAGTGTCATTCCTGTTGTACTTAAGTCGGCATTGTGCATTTGGATTAAATTCGGATGCAATTTCTGTGTTTCATCGTCAATAAGAAGGTCCAAGAGATACAGTAAACCTGAAGTGAAGCATCGGAATGAAAACCGGCCCCACAGGAGAGGTTCAAATCATAGAGAGTTAGAGTTTTAGTCCTCTTCGACTTAAGTCGGTATTGTGCCTTTTGTATTGAATTCGGATGTAATATCTGTGTTTCATCATCAATGAGAAGGTCCCAGGGATACAGTAAACCTTATGTGAAGCATTGGAATTCCTAAACTGGAATCACAGGAGAGGTTCAAATCATAGAAACTTAGAGTGTCAGACCTCTTGTACTTAAGTCGGCATTGTGCCTTGTGTATTGAATTTGGATGTAATTACTGTGTTTCATCGTCAATAAGAAGGTCCAAGGCTTACAGTAAACCTGAAGTAAAGCATCGGAATCTAAAACAGGACTCAAAGGGGAGCTACAAATGGTTTAGAGTTAGAGTGTCATTCCTGTTGTACTTAAGTCGGCATTGTGCATTTGGATTAAATTCGGATGCAATTTCTGTGTTTCATCGTCAATAAGAAGGCCAAGAGATACAGTAAACCTGAAGTGAAGCATCGGAATCTAAAACCGGCCTCACAGGAGAGGTTCAAATCATAGAGAGTAAGAGTGTCAGTCCTCTTGTACTTAAGTCGGTATTGTGCCTTTTGTATTGAATTCGGATGTAATATCTGTGTTTCATCATCAATGAGAAGGTCCAAGGGATACCGTAAACCTTATGTGAAGCATCGGAATTCCTAAACTGGAATCAATGGAGAGGTTCAAATCATAGAAACTTAGAGTGTCAGACCTCTTGTACTTAAGTCGGCATTGGGACTTTTGTATTAAATTCGGATGCAATTTCTGTGTTTTATCGTCAATAAGAACCTCCAAGGGATACAGTAAACCTGAAGTGAAGCATCGGAATCTAAAACTAGACTCACAGGAGAGGTTCAAATCATAGAGAGTTAGAGTGTCAGTCCCCTTGTAATTCAGTCGGCATTGTGCTTTTGGTATTAAATTTGGATGCAATTTCTGTGTTTCATCTTCAAAAAGAAGGTCCAAGGGATACAGTAAACCTATAGTGAAGCATCGGAATATAAAACTGGACTCACAGGAGAGGTTCAAATCATAGAAAGTTAGAGTGTCAGTCCTCTTGTACTTAAGTCGGCATTGTGCCTTTTGTATTAAATTCGGATGCAACTTCTGTGATTCATCGTCAATACGAAGGTCTAGCGGATACAGTAAACCTGAAGTGAAGCATCGGAATCTAAAACTGGACTCACAGGAGAGGTTCAAATCATAGAGAGTTAGAGTTTGAGTCCTCCTGTACTTATGTCGGCATTGTGCCTTTTGTATTAAATTTGGATGCAATTTCTGTGTTTCATCGTCAATAAGAAGGTCCAAGAGATACAGTAAACCTAAAGTGAAGCATCGGAATGTAAAACCGGCCTCACAGGAGAGGTTCAAATCATAGAGAGTTAGAGTTTTAGTCCTCTTCGACCTAAGTCGGTATTGTGCCTTTTGTATTGAATTCGGATGTAATATCTGTGTTTCATCATCAATGAGAAGGTCCCAGGGATACAGTAAACCTTATGTGAAGCATTGGAATTCCTAAACTGGAATCACAGGAGAGGTTCAAATCATAGAAACTTAGAGTGTCAGACCTCTTGTACTTAAGTCGGCATTGGGCCTTTTGTATTAAATTCGGATGCAATTTCTGTGTTTCATCGTCAATAAGAATATACAAGGGAGACGATACATCTGAAGTGAAGCAACGGAATCTAAAAGTGGATCACAGGAGAGGTTAAAATCATAGAAAGTTAGAGTGTCAGTCCTCTTGTACTTAAGTCGGCATTGTGCCTTTGGTATTAAATTCGGATGCAACTTCTGTGTTTCATCGTCAATAAGAAGGTCCAAGGGATACAGTAAACCTGAAGTGAAACATCGGAATCTAAAACTGGACTCACAGGAGAGGTTCAAATCATAGAGAGTTAGAGTTTGAGTCCTCTTGTACTTAAGTCGGCATTGTGCCTTTTGTATTAAGTTTGGATGCAATTTCTGGGTTTCATCGTCAATAAAAAGGTCCAAGAGATACAGTAAACCGGAAGTGAAGAATCGGAATCTAAAACTGGACTCACAGGAGAGGTTCAAATCATCGAAAGTTAGAGTGTCAGACCTCTTGTACTTAAGTCGGCATTGTGCCTTGTGTATTGAATTCGGATGTAATTACTGTGTTTCATCGTCAATAAGAAGGTCCAAGGCTTACAGTAAACCTGAAGTAAAGCATCGGAATCTAAAACCGGCCTCACAGGAGAGGTTCAAATCATAGAGAGTTAGAGTGTCAGTCCTCTTGTACTTAAGTCGGTATTGTGCCTTTTGTATTGAATTCGGATGTAATATCTGCGTTTCATCATCAATGAGAAGGTCCAAGGGATACCGTAAACCTTATGTGAAGCATCGGAATTCCTAAACTGGAATCAATGGAGAGGTTCAAGTCATAGAAACTTAGAGTGTCAGACCTCTTGTACTTAAGTCGGCATAGGGCGTTTTGTATTAAATTCGGATGCAATTTCTATGTTTTATCGTCAACAAGAACCTCCAAGGGATACAGTATACCTGAAGTGAAGCATCGGAATCTAAAACTGGACTCACAGGAGAGGTTCAAATCATAGAGAGTTAGAATGTCAGTCCCTTGTACTTCAGTCGGCATTGTGCTTTTTGTATTAAATTTGGATGCAATTTCTGTGTTTCATCTTCAAAAAGAAGGTCCAGCGGATACAGTAAAACTGAAGTGAAGCATCGGAATCTAAAACTGGACTCACAGGAGAGATTCAAATCATAGGGAGTTAGATGTCAGTCCTCTTGTACTGAAGTCGGCATTGTTCCTTTTGTATTAAATTCGGATGCAATTTCTGTGTTTCATCGTCAATAAGAAGGTCCAATGGATAGAGTTAACCAGAAGTGAAGCATCGGAATCAAAAACTGGACTCACAGTAGAGGTTCAAAAAATAGAGAGTTAGAGTGTCAGTCCCTTGTACTTCATTCGGCATTGTGCTTTTTGTATTAAATTTGGATGCAATTTCTGTGTTTCATCTTCAAAAAGAAGGTCCAAGGGATACAGTAAAACTGAAGTGAAGCATCGGAATCTAAAACTGGACTCACAGGAGAGATTCAAATCATAGGGAGTTAGATGTCAGTCCTCTTGTACTTAAGTCGGCATTGTTCCTTTTGTATTAAATTCGGATGCAATTTCTGTGTTTCATCATCAATAAGAAGGTCCAATGGATAGAGTTAACCTGAAGTGAAGCATCGGAATCTAAAACTGGACTCACAGGAGAGGTTCAATTCATAGAAAGTTAGTGTGTCAGTTATCTTGTACTTAAGTCGGCATTGTGCCTTTTGTATTAAATTCGGATGCAATTTCTGTGTTTCATCGTCAATAAGAAGGTCCTAGGGATACAGTAAACCTGAAGTGAAGCATCGGAATCTAAAACTGGACTCATAGGAGTGGCTCAAATCATAGAAAGTTAGTGTGTCAGTCCTCTTGTACTTAAGTCGGCATTGTGCCTTTGGTAGTAAATTCGGATGCAATTTCTGTCATTCATCGTCAATAAAAAGGTCCAAGGGATACAGTAAACCTGAAGTGAAGCATCGGAATCTAAAACTGGACTCACAGGAGAGGTTCAAATCATAGAGAGTTAGAGTTTGAGTCCTCTTGTACTTAAGTCGGCATTTTGCCTTTTGTATTAAATTTGGATGCAATTTCTGTGTTTCATCGTCAATTAGAAGGTCCAAGGGATAGAGTAAAAATGAAGTGAAGCATCGGAATCTAAAACTGGACTCACAGGAGAGGTTCAAATCATCGAAAGTTACAGTGTCAGACCTCTTGTAGTTAAGTCGGCATTGTGCCTTGTGTATTGAATTCGGATGTAATTACTGTGTTTCATCGTCAATAAGAAGGTCCAAGGAATACTGTAAACCTGAAGTGAAGCATCGGAATCTAAAACTGGACTCACAGGAGAGATTCAAATCATAGGGAGTTAGATGTCAATCCTCTTGTACTGAAGTTGGCATTGTTCCTTTTGTATTAAATTCGGATGCAATTTCTGAGTTACATCGTCAATAAGAAGGTCCAAGGGATACAGTAAACCTGAAGTGAAGCATCGGAATCTAAAACTGGACTCACAGGAGAGGTTTAAATCATCGAAAGTTAGAGTGTCACCCCTCTTGTACTTAAGTCGGCATTGTGCCTTGTGTATTGAATTCGGATGTAATTACTGTGTTTCATCGTCAATAAGAAGGTCCAAGGGCTACAGTAAACCTGAAGTAAAGCATCGGAATCTAAAACCGGCCTCACAGGAGAGGTTCAAATCATAGAGAGTTAGAGTTTTAGTCCTCTTGTACTTAAGTCGGTATTGTGCCTTTTGTATTGAATTCGGATGTAATATCTGTGTTTTATTATCAATGAGAAAGTCCCAGGGATACAGTAAACCTTATGTGAAGCACTGGAATTCCTAAACTGGAATCACAGGAGAGGTTCAAATCATAGAAACTTAGAGTGTCAGACCTCTTGTACTTAAGTCGGCATTGGGCCTTTTGTATTAAATTCAGATGCAATTTCTGTGTTTCATCGTCAATAAGAATATCCAAGGGAGACGGTACATCTGAAGTGAAGCAACGGAATCTAAAAGTGGATCACAGGAGAGGTTCAAATCATAGAAAGTTAGAGTGTCAGTCCTCTTGTACTTAAGTCGGCATTGTGCCTTTGGTATTAAATTCGGATGCAACTTCTGTGTTTCATCGTCAATACGAAGGTCCAAGGGATACAGTAAACCTGAAGTGAAGCATCGGAATCTAAAACTGGACTCACAGGAGAGGTTCAAATCATAGAGAGTTGGAGATTGAGTCCTCTTGTACTTAAGTCGGCATTGTGCCGTTTGTATTAAATTTGGATGCAATTTCTGTGTTTCATCGTCAATAAAAAGGTCCAAGGGATACAGTAAACCGGAAGTGAAGCATCGGAATCTAAAACTGGACTCACAGGAGAGGTTCAAATCATCGAAAGTTAGAGTGTCAGACCTCTTGTACTTAAGTCGGCATTGTGACTTGTGTATTGAATTCGGATGTAATTACTGTGTTTCATCGTCAATAAGAAGGTCCAAGGGCTACAGTAAACCTGAAGTAAAGCATCGGAATCTAAAACAGGACTCAAAGGGCAGCTACAAATCGTTTAGAGTGAGAGTGTCATTCCTGTTGTACTTAAGTCAGCATTGTGCATTTGGATTAAATTCGGATTCAATTTCTGTGTTTCATCGTCAATAAGAAGGTCCAAGAGATACAGTAAACCTGAAGTGAAGCATCGGAATCTAAAACCGGCCTCACAGGAGAGTTTCAAATCATAGAGAGTTAGAGTGTCAGTCCTCTTGTACTTAAGTCGGTATTGTGCCTTTTGTATTGAATTCGGATGTAATATCTGTGTTTCATCATCAATGAGAAGGTCCAAGGGATACCGTAAACCTTATGTGAAGCTTCGGAATTTCTAAACTGGAATCAATGGAGAGGTTCAAATCATAGAAACCTAGAGTGTCAAACCTCTTGTACTTAAGTCGGCATTGGGCGATTTGTATTAAATTCGGATGCAATTTCTATGTTTTATCGTCAATAAGAACCTCCAAGGGATACAGTAAACCTGATGTGAAGCATCGGAATCTAAAACTGGACTCACAGGAGAGGTTCAAATCATAGAAAGTTAGAGTGTCAGTCCTCTTGTACTTAAGTCGGCATTGTGCCTTTAGTATTAAATTCGGATGCAACTTCTGTGATTCATCGTCAATAAGAAGGTCCAGCGGACACAGTAAACCTGAAGTGAAGCATCGGAATCTAAAACTGGACTCACCGCAGAGGTTCAAATCATCGAAAGTTAGAGTGTCAGACCTCTTGTACTGAAGTCGGCATTGTGCCTTTTGTATTAAATTCGGATGCAATATCTGTGTTTCATCGTCAATAAGAAGGTCCAATGGATAGAGTTAACCTGAAGTGAAGCATCGGAATCTAAAACTGGACTCACAGGAGAGGTTCAAATCATAGAAAGTTAGAGTGTCAGTTATCTTGTACTTAAGTCGGCATTGTGCCTTTTGTATTAAATTCGGATGCAATTTCTGTGTTTCATCGTCAATAAGAAGGTCCAAGGGGTACAGTAAACCTGAAGTGAAGCATCAGAATCTAAAACTGGACTCATAGGAGTGGTTCAAATCATAGAAATTTAGTGTGTCAGTCCTCTTGTACTTAAGTCGGCATTGTGCCTTTTGTATTAAATTCGGATGCAATTTCTGTGTTTCATCGACAATAAGAAGGTCCAAGGGATACGGTAAACCTGAAGTGAAGCATCGGAATCTAAAACTGGACTCACAGGAGAGGTTCAAAACATAGAAAGTTAGAGTGTCAGTCCTCTTGTACTTAAGTCGGCATTGTGCTTTTGTATTAAATTCGGATGCAATTTCTGTGTTTCATCGACAATAAGAAGGTCCAAGGGATACAGTAAACCTGAAGTGAAGCATCGGAATCTAAAACTGGACTCACAGGAGAGGTTCAAATCGTAGAGAGTCAGAGTGTCAGTCTTCTTGTACTTAAATCGACATTGTGCCTTTTGTATTAAATTCGGAAACAATTTCTGTGATTCATTGTAAATAAGAAGGTCCAACGGATACAGTAAACCTCAAGTGAAGCATCGGAATCTAAAACTGGACTCATAGGAGAGGTTCAAATCATCGAAAATTAGAGTGTCGGTCCACTTGTACTTAAGTCGGCATTGTGACTTTTCTATTAAATTCGGATGCAATTTCTGTGTTTCATCGTCAATAAGAATATCCAAGGGAGACGGTACATCTGAAGTGAAGCAACGGAATCTAAAAGTGGATCACAGGAGAGGTTCAAATCATAGAAAGTTAGAGTGTCAGTCCTCTTGTACTTAAGTCGGCATTGTGCCTTTGGTATTAAATTCGGATGCAATTTCTGTGTTTCATCGTCAATCAGAAGGTCCAAGGGATACAGTAAATCTGAAGTGAAGCATCGGAATCTAAAACTGGACTCACAGGAGAGGTTCAAATCATAGAGAGTTAGAGTTTGAGTCCTCTTGTACTTAAGTCGGCATTGTGCCTTTTGTATTAAATTTGGATGCAATTTCTGTGTTTCATCGTCAATAAGAAGGTCCAAGGGCTACAGTAAACCTGAAGTAAAGCATCGGAATCTAAAACAGAACTCAAAGGGGAGCTACAAATCGTTTAGAGTTAGAGTGTCATTCCTGTTGTACTTAAGTCGGCATTGTGCATTTGGATTAAATTCGGATGCAATTTCTGTGTTCATCGTCAATAAGAAGGTCCAAGAGATACAGTAAACCTGACGTGAACCATCGGAATCTAAAACGGGCCTCACAGGAGAGGTTCAAATCCTAGGGAGTTAGAGTGTCAGTCCTCTTGTACTTAAGTCGGTATTGTGCCTTTTGTATTGAATTCGGATGTAATATCTGTGTTTCATCATCAATGAGAAGGTCCAAGGGATACCGTAAACCTTATGTGAAGCATCGGAATTCCTAAACTGGAATCAATGGAGAGGTTCAAATCATAGAGACTTAGAGTGTCAGACCTCTTGTACTTAAGTCGGCATTGGGCCTTTTGTATTAAATTCGGATGCAATTTCTGTGTTTTATCGTCAATAAGAACCTCCAAGGGATACAGTAAACCTGAAGTGAAGCATCGGAATCTAAAACTGGACTCACAGGAGAGGTTCAAATCATAGAGAGTTAGAGTGTCAGTCCCCTTGTACTTCAGTCGGCATTGTGTTTTTTGTATTAAATTTGGATGCAGTTTCTGTGTTTCATCTTCAAAAAGAAAGTCCAAGGGATACAGTAAACCTATAGTGAAGCATCGGAATCTAAAACTGGACTCACAGGAGAGGTTCAAATCATAGAAAGTTAGAGTGTCAGTCCTCTTGTACTTAAGTCGGCATTGTGCCTTTTGTATTCAATTCGGATGCAACTTCTGTGATTCATCGTCAATAAGAAGGTCCAGCGGATACAGTAAACCTGAAGTGAAGCATCGGAATCTAAAACTGGACTCACAGCAGAGGTTCAAATCATCGAAAGTTAGAGTGTCAGACCTCTTGTACTGAAGTCGGCATTGTGCCTTTTGTATTAAATTCGGATGAAATTTCTGTGTTTCATCGTCAATAAGAAGGTCCAAGGGATACAGTAAACCTGAAGTGAAGCATCGGAAGCTAAAACTGGACTCACAGGAGAGGTTCAACTCATAGAAAATTAGAGTTTCAGTCCTCTTGTACTTAAGTCGACATTGTGACTTTTGTATTAAATTTGGATGCAATTTCTGTGTTTCATCGTCAATAAGAAGGTCCAAGGGATACAGTAAACCTGAAGTGAAGCATCGGAATCTAAAACTGGACTCACAGGAGAGGTTCAAATCATAGAGAGTTAGAGTGTCAGTCCTCTTGCACTTAAGTCGGTATTGTGCCTTTTGTATTAAATTCGGATGCAATTTCTGTGTTTCATCGTCAATAAGAAGGTCCAAGGGATACAGTAAACCTGAAGTGAAGCATCAGAATCTAAAACTGGACTCACAGGAGAGGTTCAAATCATAAAGTGTTAGAATCCCAGTCCTCTTGTACTTAAGTCGGTATTGTGCTTTTTGTATTGAATTCGGATGCAATTTCTGTGTTTCATCGACAATAAGAAGGTCCAAGGGATACGGTAAACCTGAAGTGAAGCATCGGAATCTAAAACTGGACTCACAGGAGAGGTTCAAAACATAGAAAGTTAGAGTGTCAGTCCTCTTGTACTTAAGTCGGCATTGTGCTTTTGTATTAAATTCGGATGCAATTTCTGTGTTTCATCGACAATAAGAAGGTCCAAGGGATACAGTAAACCTGAAGTGAAGCATCGGAATCTAAAACTGGACTCACAGGAGAGGTTCAAATCGTAGAGAGTCAGAGTGTCAGTCTTCTTGTACTTAAATCGACATTGTGCCTTTTGTATTAAATTCGGAAACAATTTCTGTGATTCATTGTAAATAAGAAGGTCCAACGGATACAGTAAACCTCAAGTGAAGCATCGGAATCTAAAACTGGACTCATAGGAGAGGTTCAAATCATCGAAAATTAGAGTGTCGGTCCACTTGTACTTAAGTCGGCATTGTGACTTTTCTATTAAATTCGGATGCAATTTCTGTGTTTCATCGTCAATAAGAATATCCAAGGGAGACGGTACATCTGAAGTGAAGCAACGGAATCTAAAAGTGGATCACAGGAGAGGTTCAAATCATAGAAAGTTAGAGTGTCAGTCCTCTTGTACTTAAGTCGGCATTGTGCCTTTGGTATTAAATTCGGATGCAATTTCTGTGTTTCATCGTCAATCAGAAGGTCCAAGGGATACAGTAAATCTGAAGTGAAGCATCGGAATCTAAAACTGGACTCACAGGAGAGGTTCAAATCATAGAGAGTTAGAGTTTGAGTCCTCTTGTACTTAAGTCGGCATTGTGCCTTTTGTATTAAATTTGGATGCAATTTCTGTGTTTCATCGTCAATAAGAAGGTCCAAGGGCTACAGTAAACCTGAAGTAAAGCATCGGAATCTAAAACAGAACTCAAAGGGGAGCTACAAATCGTTTAGAGTTAGAGTGTCATTCCTGTTGTACTTAAGTCGGCATTGTGCATTTGGATTAAATTCGGATGCAATTTCTGTGTTCATCGTCAATAAGAAGGTCCAAGAGATACAGTAAACCTGACGTGAACCATCGGAATCTAAAACGGGCCTCACAGGAGAGGTTCAAATCCTAGGGAGTTAGAGTGTCAGTCCTCTTGTACTTAAGTCGGTATTGTGCCTTTTGTATTGAATTCGGATGTAATATCTGTGTTTCATCATCAATGAGAAGGTCCAAGGGATACCGTAAACCTTATGTGAAGCATCGGAATTCCTAAACTGGAATCAATGGAGAGGTTCAAATCATAGAGACTTAGAGTGTCAGACCTCTTGTACTTAAGTCGGCATTGGGCCTTTTGTATTAAATTCGGATGCAATTTCTGTGTTTTATCGTCAATAAGAACCTCCAAGGGATACAGTAAACCTGAAGTGAAGCATCGGAATCTAAAACTGGACTCACAGGAGAGGTTCAAATCATAGAGAGTTAGAGTGTCAGTCCCCTTGTACTTCAGTCGGCATTGTGTTTTTTGTATTAAATTTGGATGCAGTTTCTGTGTTTCATCTTCAAAAAGAAAGTCCAAGGGATACAGTAAACCTATAGTGAAGCATCGGAATCTAAAACTGGACTCACAGGAGAGGTTCAAATCATAGAAAGTTAGAGTGTCAGTCCTCTTGTACTTAAGTCGGCATTGTGCCTTTTGTATTCAATTCGGATGCAACTTCTGTGATTCATCGTCAATAAGAAGGTCCAGCGGATACAGTAAACCTGAAGTGAAGCATCGGAATCTAAAACTGGACTCACAGCAGAGGTTCAAATCATCGAAAGTTAGAGTGTCAGACCTCTTGTACTGAAGTCGGCATTGTGCCTTTTGTATTAAATTCGGATGAAATTTCTGTGTTTCATCGTCAATAAGAAGGTCCAAGGGATACAGTAAACCTGAAGTGAAGCATCGGAAGCTAAAACTGGACTCACAGGAGAGGTTCAACTCATAGAAAATTAGAGTTTCAGTCCTCTTGTACTTAAGTCGACATTGTGACTTTTGTATTAAATTTGGATGCAATTTCTGTGTTTCATCGTCAATAAGAAGGTCCAAGGGATACAGTAAACCTGAAGTGAAGCATCGGAATCTAAAACTGGACTCACAGGAGAGGTTCAAATCATAGAGAGTTAGAGTGTCAGTCCTCTTGCACTTAAGTCGGTATTGTGCCTTTTGTATTAAATTCGGATGCAATTTCTGTGTTTCATCGTCAATAAGAAGGTCCAAGGGATACAGTAAACCTGAAGTGAAGCATCAGAATCTAAAACTGGACTCACAGGAGAGGTTCAAATCATAAAGTGTTAGAATCCCAGTCCTCTTGTACTTAAGTCGGTATTGTGCTTTTTGTATTGAATTCGGATGTAATTGCTGTGTTGCATCATCAATGAGAAGCTCCAAGGAACACAGTAAACCTGAAGTGAAGCATCGGAATCTAAAACTGGACTCATAGGAGAGGTTCAAATCATAGAAAGTTAGAGTGTCAGTCCTCTTGTACTTAAGTCGGCATTGTGCCTTTTGTATTAAATTCGGATGCAATTTCTGTGTTTCATCGACAGTAAGAAGGTCCAAGGGATACGGTAAACCTGTAGTGAAGCATCGAAATCTAAAACTGGACACGCAGGAGAGGTTCAAATCATAGAGAGTTAGATGTCAGTCCTCTTGTACTTAAGTCGGCATTGTTCCATTTGTATTAAATTCGGATGCAATTTCTGTGTTTCATCGTCAATTAGAAGGTCCAATGGATAGAGTTAACCTGAAGTGAAGCATCGGAATCTAAAACTGGACTCACAGAAGAGGTTCAAATTATAGAAAGTTAGAGTGTCAGTCCTCTTGTACTTAAGTCGGCATTGTGCCTTTTGTATTAAATTCGGATGCAATTTCTGTGTTTCATCGTCAATAAGAAGGTCCAAGGGATACAGTAAACCTGAAGTGAAGCATCTGAATCTAAAACTGGACTCATAGGAGAGGTTCAAATCATAGAAAGTTAGAGTGTCAGTCCTGTTGTACTTAAGTCGGCATTGTGCCTTTTGTATTAAATTCGGATACAATTCCTGTGTTTCATCGACAGTAAGAAGGTCCAAGGGATACGGTAAACCTGAAGTGAAGCATCGGAATCTAAAACTGGACTCACAGGAGAGGTTCAAATCATAGATAGTTAGAGTGTCAGTCCTCATGTACTTAAGTCGGCATTGTGCTTTTGTATTAAATTCGGATGCAATTTCTGTGTTTCATCGACAATAAGAAGGTCCAAGGGATACAGTAAACCAGAAGTGAAGCATCGGAATCTAAAACTTGGCCCACAGGAGAGGTTCAAATCGTAGAGAGACAGAGTGTCAGTCTTCTTGTACTTAAGTCGGCATTGTGCCTTTTGTATTATATTCGGAAGCAATATCTGTGATTCATCGTCAATAAGAAGGTCCAACGGATACAGTAAACCTGAAGTGAAGCATCGGAATCTAAAACTGGACTCACAGGAGAGGTTCAAATCTTCGAAAGTTAGAGTGTCGGTCCACTTGTACTTATGTCGGCATTGTGACTTTTGTATTAAATACGGACGCAATTTCTGTGTTTCATCGTCAATAAGAGTATCCAAGGGAGACGGTACATCTGAAGTGAAGCATCGGAATCTAAAACTGGATCACAGGAGAGGTTCAAATCATTGAAAGTTAGAGTGTCAGTCCTCTTGTACTTAAGTCGGCATTGTGACTTTGGTATTAATTTCGGATGCAATTTCTGTGTTTCATCGTCAATAAGAAGGTCCAAGGGATACAGTAAACCTGAAGTGAAGCATCGGAATCTAAAACTGGACTCACAGGAGAGGTTAAAATCATAGAGAGTTAGAGTGTCAGTCCTCTTGTACTTAAGTCGTCATTGTTCCTTTTGTATTACATTCGGATGCAATTTCTGTGTTTCATTGTCAATAAGAAGGTCCAAGGGATAGAGTAAACCTGAAGTGAAGCATCGGAATCTAAAACTGGACTCACAGGAGATGTTCAAATCATAGAATGTTAGAGTGTCACTCCTCTTGCACTTAAGTCGGCATTGTGCCTTTTGTATTAAATTCGGATGCAATTTCTGTGTTTCATCGTCAATACGAAGGTCCAAGGGATACAGTAAACCTGAAGTGAAGCATCGGAATCTAAAACTGGACTCATAGGAGAGGTTCAAATCATAGAAAGTTAGAGTGTCAGTCCTCTTGTACTTAAGTCGGCATTGTGGATTTTGTATTAAATTCGGATGCAATTTCTGTGTTTCATCGATAATATGAAGGTATAAGGGATACAGTAAACCTGAAGTGAAGCATCGGAATCGATATCTGGACTCACAGGAGAGGTTCAAATCATAGAGAGTTAGAGTGTCAGTCTTCTTGTAGTTAAGTCGGCATTATTCTTTTTGTATTGAATTCGGATGCAATATCTGTGTTTCATCGTCAATAAGAAGGTCCAAGGGATACAGTAAACCTGACGTGAAGCATCGGAATCTAAAACTGGACCCACAGGAGAGTTTCAAATCGTAGAGAGTCAGAGTGTCAGTCTTCTTGTACTTAAGTCGGCATTGTGCCTTTTGTATTAAATTCGGACGCAATTTCTGTGATTCATCGTCAATAAGAAGGTCCAACGGATACAGTAAACCTGTAGTGAAGCATCGGATTCTAAAACTGGACCCACAGGAGAGGTTCAAATCATCGAAAGTTAGAGTGTAAGTCCACTTGTACTTAAGTCGTCATTGTGCCTTTTGTATTATATTCGGATGCAATTTCTGTGTTTCATCGTCAATAAGAAGGTCCAAGGGATACAGTAAACCTGAGAGAAGCATCGGAATCTAAAACTGGACTCACAGGAGAGGTTCAAATCATAGAGAGTTAGAGTTTGAGTCCTCTTGTACTTAAGTCGGCATTGTGCCTTTTGTATTAAATTTGGATGCAATTTCTGTGTTTCATCGTCAATAAGAAGGTCCAAGGGATACAGTAAACCTGAAGTGAAGCATCGGAATCTAAAACTGGACTCACAGGAGAGGTTCAAATCATCGACAGTTAGAGTGTCAGACCTCTTGTACTTAAGTCGGCATTGTGCCTTGTGTATTGAATTCGGATGTAATTACTGTGTTTCATCGTCAATAAGAAGGTCCAAGGGCTACAGTAAACCTGAAGTAAAGCATCGGAATCTAAAACAGGACTCAAAGGGGGGCTACAAATCGTTTAGAGTTAGAGTGTCATTCCTGTTGTACTTAAGTCGGCATTGTGCATTTGGATTAAATTCAGATGCAATTTCTGTATTTCATCGTCAATAAGAAGGTCCAAGAGATACAGTAAACCTGAAGTGAAGCATCGGAATCTAAAACCGGCCTCACAGGAGAGGTTCAAATCATAGAGAGTTAGAGTGTCAGTCCTCTTGTACTTAAGTCGGTATTGTGCCTTTTGTATTGAATTCGGATGTAATATCTGTGTTTCATCATCAATGAGAAGGTCCAAGGGATACCATAAACCTTATGTGAGGCATCGGAATTCCTAAACTGGAATCAATGGAGAGGTTCAAATCATATAGACTTAGAGTGTCAGACCTCTTGTACTTAAGTCGGCATTGGGACTTTTGTATTAAATTCGGATGCAATTTCTGTGTTTTATCGTCAATAAGAACCTCCAAGGGATACAGTAAACCTGAAGTGAAGCATCGGAATCTAAAACTGGACGCACAGGAGAGGTTCAAATCATAGAGAGTTAGAGTGTCAGTCCCCTTATACTTCAGTCGGCATTGTGTTTTTTCTATTAAATTTGGATGCAATTTCTGTGTTTCATCTTCAAAAAGAAGGTCCAAGGGATACAGTAAACCTATAGTGAAGCATCGGAATCTAAAACTGGACTCACAGGAGAGGTTCAAATCATAGAAAGTTAGAGTGTCAGTCCTCTTGTACTTAAGTCGGCATTGTGCCTTTTGTATTAAATTCGGATGCAACTTCTGTGATTCATCGTCAATAAGAAGGTCCAGCGGATACAGTAAACCTGAAGTGAAGCATCGGAATCTAAAACTGGACTCACAGCAGAGGTTCAAATCATCGAAAGTTAGAGTGTCAGACCTCTTGTACTGAAGTCGGCATTGTGCCTTTTGTATTAAATTCGGATGCAATTTCTGTGTTTCATCGTCAATAAGGATGTCCTAGGGATACAGTGAACCTGAAGTGAAGCATCGGAAGCTAAAACTGGACTCACAGGAGAGGTTCAAAACATAGAAAATTAGAGTTTCAGTCCTCTTGTACTTAAGTCGACATTGTGACTTTTGTATTAGATTTGGATGCAATTTCTGTGTTTCATCGTCAATAAGATGGTCCAAGGGATACAGTAAACCTGAAGTGAAGCATCGGAATCTAAAACTGGACTCACAGGACAGGTTCAAATCATAGAGAGTTAGAGAGTCAGTCCTCTTGTACTTAAGTCGGTATTGTGCCTTTTGTATTGAATTCGGATGTAATTATTGTGATTCATCATCAATAAGGAGGTCCAAGAGATACAGTAAACCTGAAGTGAAGCATCGGAATCTAAAACTGGACTCACAGGAGAGATTCAAATCATAGTAAGTTAGAGTGTCATTCCTCTTTTACTTCAGTCGGCATTGTGTCTTTTGTATTAAATTCGGATGCAATTTCTGTGTTTCATCGTCAATAAGAAGGTCCAAGGGATACAGTAAACCTGAAGTGCAGCATCAGAATCTAAAACTGGACTCACAGGAGAGGTTAAAATCATAAAGTGTTAGAATGCCAGTCCTCTAGTACTTGAGTCGGTATTGTGCTTTTTGTATTGAATTCGGATGTAATTGCCGTGTTGCATCATAAATGAGAAGCTCCAAGGGATACAGTAAACCTGAAGTGAAGCATCGAAATCTAAAACTGGACACGCAGGAGAGGTTCAAATCATAGAAAGTTAGAGTGTCAGTCCTCTTGTACTTAAGTCGGCATTGTGCCTTTTGTATTAAATTCGGATGCAATTTCTGTGTTTCATCGTCAATAAGAAGGTCCAAGGGATACAGTAAACCTGAAGTGAAGCATCAGAATCTAAAACTGGACTCATAGGAGAGGCTCAAATCATAGAAAGTTAGAGTGTCAGTCCTCTTGTACTTAAGTCGGCATTGTGCCCTTTGTATTAAATTCGGATGCAATTTCTGTGTTTCATCGACAGTAAGAAGGTCCAAGGGATACGGTAAACCTGAAGTGAAGCATCGGAATCTAAAACTGGACTCACAGGAGAGGTTCAAATCAAAGATAGTTAGAGTGTCAGTCCTCTTGTACTTAAGTCGGCATTGTGCTTTTGTATTAAATTCGGATGCAATTTCTGTGTTTCATCGTCAATAAGAAGGTCCAAGGGATACAGTAAACCAGAAGTGAAGCATCAGAATCTAAAACTTGGCCCACAGGAGAGGTTCAAATCGTAGAGAGACAGAGTGTCAGTCTTCTTGTACTTAAGTCGGCATTGTGCCTTTTGTATTATATTCGGAAGCAATTTCTGTGATTCATCGTCAATAAGAAGGTCCAACGGATACAGTAAACCTGAAGTGAAGCATCGGAATCTAAAACTGGACTCACAGGAGAGGTTCAAATCTTCGAAAGTTAGAGTGTCGGTCCACTTGTACTTATGTCGGCATTGTGACTTTTGTATTAAATACGGATGCAATTTCTGTGTTTCATCGTCAATAAGAATATCCAAGGGAGACGGTACATCTGAAGTGAAGCATCGGAATCTAAAACTGGATCACAGGAGAGGTTCAAATCATTGAAAGTTAGAGTGTCAGTCCTCTTGTACTTAAGTCGGCATTGTGACTTTTGTATTAAATTCGGATGCAATTTCTGTGTTTAATCGTCAATATGAAGGTATAAGGGATACAGTAAACCTGAAGTGAAACATCGGAATCGATAACTGGACTCATAGGAGAGGTTCAAATCATAGAAAGTTAGAGTGTCAGTCCTCTTGTACTTAAGTCGGCATTGTGCCTTTTGTATTAAATTCGGATGCAATTTCTGTGTTTCATCGTCAATAAGAAGGTCCAAGGGATAGAGTAAACCTGAAGTGAAGCATCGGAATTTAAAACTGGACTCACAGGAGATGTTCAAATTATAGAAAGTTAGAGTGTCAGTCCTCTTGTACTTAAGTCGGCATTGTGCCTTTTGTATTAAATTCGGATGCAATTTCTGTGTTTCATCGTCAATACGAAGGTCCAAGGGATACAGTAAACCTGAAGTGAAGAATCGGAATCTAAAACTGGACTCATAGGAGAGGTTCAAATCATAGAAAGTTAGAGTGTCAGTCCTCTTGTACTTAAGTCGGCATTGTGCCTTTTGTATTAAATTCGGATGCAATTTCTGTGTTTAATCGTCAATATGAAGGTATAAGGGATACAGTAAACCTGAAGTGAAACATCGGAATCGATAACTGGACTCACAGGAGAGGTTCAAATCATACAGAGTTAGAGTGTCAGTCTTCTTGTAGTTAAGTCGGCATTGTTCTTTTTGTATTGAATTCGGATGCAATATCTGTGTTTCATCGTCAATAAGAAGGTCCCAGGGATACAGTAAACCTGAAGTGAAGCATCGGAATCTAAAACTGGACCCACAGGAGAGGTTCAAATCGTAGAGAGTCAGAGTGTCAGTCTTCTTGTACTTAAGTCGGCATTGTGCCTTTTGTATTAAATTCGGACGCAATTTCTGTGATTCATCGTCAAAAAGAAGGTCCAACGTATACAGTAAACCTGAAGTGAAGCATAGGAATCTAAAACCGGACCCACAGGAGAGGTTCAAATCTTCGAAAGTTAGAGTGTCAGTCCACTTGTACTTAAGTCGTCATTGTGCCTTTTGTATTATATTCGGATGCAATTTTTGTGTTTCATCGTCAATGACAAGGTCCAAGGGATACAGTAAACCGGAAGTGAAGCATCGGAATCTAAAACTGGACTCACAGGAGCGGTTCAAATCATAGAAAATTAGAGTTTGAGTCCTCTTGTACTTAAGTCGGCATTGTTCCTTTTGTATTAAATTCAGATGCAATTTCTGTGTTTCATCGTCAATAAGAAGGTCCAAGGGATACAGTAAGCGTGATGTGAAGCATCGGAATCTAAAACTGGACTCACAGGAGAGGTTTAAATCATAGGAAGTTAGAGTGTCAGTCCTCTTGTACTTAAGTCGGCATTGTGCCTTTTGTATTAAATTCGGATGCAATTTCAGTGTTCCATCGTCAATAAGAAGGGCCAAGGGATACAGTAAACCTGAAGTGAAGCATCGGAATCTGAAACTGGACTCACAGGAGAGGTTCAAATCATAGATGGTTAGAGAGTCAGTCCTCTTGTACTTATTTTGGCTTTGTTCCTTTTGTATTAAATTCGGATGCAATTTCTGTGTTTCATCGTCAATAAGAAGGTCCAATGGATAGAGTTAACCTGAAGTGAAGCATCGGAATCTAAAACTAGACTCACAGGAGAGGTTCAAATCATCGAAAGTTAGTGTGTCAGTCCTCTTGTACTTAAGTCGGCATTATGCCTTTGGTAGTAAATTCGGATGCAATTTCTGTGTTTCATCGTCAATAAGAAGGTCTAAGGGATACAGTAAACCTGAAGTGAAGCATCGGAATCTAAAACTGGACTCACAGGAGAGGTTCAAATCATAGAGAGTTAGAGTTTGAGTCCTCTTGTACTTAAGTCGGCATTGTGCCTTTTGTTTTAAATTTGGATGCAATTTCTGTGTTTCATCGTCAATAAGAAGGTCCAAGGGATACAGTAAACCTGAAGTGAAGCATCGGAATCTAAAACTGGACTTACAGGAGAGGTTCATATCATCGAAAGTTAGAGTGTCAGACCTCTTGTACTTAAGTCGGCATTGTGCCTTGTGTATTGAATTCGGATGTAATTACTGTGTTTCATCGTCAATAAGAAGGTCCAAGGGCTACAGTAAACCTGAAGTAAAGCATCGGAATCTAAAACAGGACTCACAGGGGAGGTTCAAATCGTTTAGAGTTAGAGTGTCATTCCTGTTGTACTTAAGTCGGCATTGTGCATTTGGATTAAATTCGGATGCAATATCTGTGTTTCATCGTCAATAAGAAGGTCCAAGAGATACAGTAAACCTGAAGTGAAGCATCGGAATCTAAAACCGGACTCACAGGAGAGGTTTAAATCATAGAGAGTTAGAGTGTCAGTCCTCTTGTACCTAAGTCGGTATTGTGCCTTTTGTATTGAATTCGGATGTAATATTTGTGTTTCATCATCAATGAGAAAGTCGCAGGGATACAGTAAAACTTATGTGAAGCATTGGAATTCCTAAACTGGAATCACAGGAGAGGTTCAAATCATAGAAACTTAGAGTGTCAGACCTCTTGTACTTAAGTCGGCATTGGGCCTTTTGTATTAAATTCGGATCCAATTTCTGTGTTTTATCGTCAATAGGAACCTCCAAGGGATACAGTAAACCTGAAGTGAAGCATCGGAATCTAAAACTGGACTCACAGGAGAGGTTCAAATCATAGAGAGTTGGAGTGTCAGTCCCCTTGTACTTCAGTCGGCATTGTGCTTTTTGTATTAAATTTTGATGCAATTTCTGTGTTTCATCTGCAAAAAGAAGGTCCAAGGGATACAGTAAACCTATAGTGAAGCATCTTAATCTAAAAGTGGACTCACAGGAGAGGTTCTAATCATAGAAAGTTAGAGTGTCAGTCCTCTTGTTCTTAAATCGGCATTGTGCCTTTTGTATTAAATCCGGATGCAACTTCTGTGATTCATCGTCAATAAGAAGGTCCAGCGGATACAGTATACCTGAAGTGAAGAATCGGAATCTAAAACTGGACACACCGCAGACGTTCAATTCATCGAAAGTTAGAGTGTCAGACCTCTTGTACTGAAGTCGGCATTGTGCCTTTTGTATTAAATTCGGATGCAATTTCTGTGTTTCATCGTCAATAACAAGGTCCAATGGATAGAGTTAACCTGAAGTGAAGCATCGGAATCTAAAATTGGACTCACAGGAGAGGTTCAAATCATAGGAAGTTAGAGCGTCAGTCCTCTTGTACTTAAGTCGGCATCGTGCCTTTTGTATTAAATTTGGATGCAATTTCTGTGTTTCATCGTCAATAAGAAGGTCCAATGGATAGAGTTAACCTGAAGTGACGCATCGGAATCTAAAACTGGACTCACAGGAGAGGTTCAAATCATCGAAAGTTAGAGTGTCGGTCCACTTGTACTTAAGTCGGCATTGTGACTTTTGTATTAAATTTGGATGCAATTTCTGTGTTTCATCATCAATAAGAAGGTCCAAGAGATACAGTAAACCTGAAGTGAAGCATCGGAATCTAAAACTGGACTCACAGGAGAGGTTCAAATCATAGAAAGTTAGAGTGTCAGTCCTCTTGTACTTCAGTCGGCATTGTGGCTTTTGTATTAATTTCGGATGCAATTTCTGTGTTTCATCGTCAATAAGATTGTCCAAGGGATACAGTAAACCTTAAGCGAAGCATCAGAATCTAAAACTGGACTCACAGGAGAGGTTCAAATCAAAAAGTGTTAGAATGCCAGTCCTCTTGTACTTAAGTCGGTATTGCGCTTTTTGTATTGAATTCGGATGTAATTGCTGTGTTGCATCATCAATGAGAAGGTCCAAGGGATAGAGTAAACCTGAAGTGAAGCATCAGAAACTAAAACTGGACTCACAGGAGAGGTTCAAATCATAGAAAGTTAGAGTGTCAGTCCTCTTGTACTTAAGTCGGCATTGTGCCTTTTGTATTAAATTCGGATGCAATTTCTGTGTTTCATCGTCAATAAGAAGGTCCAAGGGATACAGTAAACCTGAAGTGAAGCATAGGAATCTAAAACTGGACTCACTGGAGAGGTTCAAATCATAGAAAGTTAGATTGCCAGTCCTCTTGTACTTAAGTCGACATTGTGCCTTTTGTATTAAATTTGGATGCAATTTCTGTGTTTCATCGTCAAAAAGAAGGTCCAAGGGATACAGTAAACCCGAAGTGAAGCATCGGAATCTAAAACTGGACTCACAGGAGAGGTTCAAATCATAGAGAGTTAGAGTGTCAGTCCTCTTGTACTTAAGTCGGTATTGTGCCTTTTGTATTGAATTCGGATGTAATTATTGTGTTTCATCATCAATAAGAAGGTCCAAGAGATACAGTAAACCTGAAGTGAAGCATCGGAATCTAAAACTGGACTCACAGGAGAGGTTCAAATAATAGAAAGTTAGAGTGTCAGTCCTCTTGTACTTCAGTCGGCATTGTGCCTTTTGTATTAAATTCGGATGCAATTTCTGTGTTTCATCGTCAATAAGAAGGTCCAATTGATACAGTAAACCTGAAGTGAAGCATCGGAATCTAAAACTGGACTCACTGGAGAGGTTCAAATCATAAAGTGTTAGAGTGTCAGTCCTCTTGTACTTTAGTCGGTATTGTGCTTTTTGTATTGAATTGGGATGTAATTGCTGTGTTGCATCATCAATGAGAAGGTCCAAGGGATAGAGTAAACCTGAAGTGAAGCATCGGAATCCAAAACTGGACTCACAGGAGAGGTTCAAATCATAGAAAGTTAGAGTGTCAGTCCTCTTGTACTTAAGTCGGTATTGTGCCTTTTGTATTGAATTCGGATGTAATTATTGTGTTTCATCATCAATAAGAAGATCCAAGAGATACAGTAAACCTGAAGTGAAGCATCGGAATCTAAAACTGGACTCACAGGAGGGGTTCAAATCATAGAAAGTTAGAGTGTCAGTCCTCTTGTACTTCAGTCGGCATTGTGATTTTTGTATTAATTTCGGATGCAATTTCTGTGTTTCATCGCCAATAAGAAGGTCCAAGGGATACAGTAAACCTGAAGTGAAGCATCAGAATCTAAAACTGGACACACAGGAGAGGTTCAAATCAAAAAGTGTTAGAATGCCAGTCCTCTTGTACTTAAGTCGGTATTGCGCTTTTTGTATTGAATTCGGATGTAATTGCTGTGTTGCATCATCAATGAGAAGGTCCAAGGGATAGAGTAAACCTGAAGTGAAGCATCGGAATCTAAAACTGGACTCACAGGAGAGGTTCAAATCATAGAAAGTTAGAGTGTCAGTCCTCTTGTACTTAAGTCGGCATTGTGCCTTTTGTATTAAATTGGGATGCAATTTCTGTGTTTCATCGTCAATACGAAGGTCCAAGGGATACGGTAAACCAGAAGTGAAGCATAGGAATCTAAAACTGGACTCACTGGAGAGGTTCAAATCATAGAAAGTTAGATTGCCAGTCCTCTTGTACTTAAGTCGACATTGTGCCTTTTGTATTAAATTTGGATGCAATGTCTGTGTTTCATCGTCAAAAAGAAGGTCCAAGGGATACAGTAAACCCGAAGTGAAGCATCGGAATCTAAAACTGGACTCACAGGAAAGGTTCAAATCATAGAGAGTTAGAGTGTCAGTCCTCTTGTACTTAAGTCGGTATTGTGCCTTTTGTATTGAATTCGGATGTAATTATTGTGTTTCATCATCAATTAGAAGGTCCAAGAGATACAGTAAACCTGAAGTGAAGCATCGGAATCTAAAACTGGACTCACAGGAGAGGTTCAAATAATAGAAAGTTAGAGTGTCAGTCCTCTTGTACTTCAGTCGGCATTGTGCCTTTTGTATTAAATTCGGATGCAATTTCTGTGTTTCATCGTCAATAAGAAGGTCCAATTGATACAGTAAACCTGAAGTGAAGCATCGGAATCTAAAACTGGACTCACTGGAGAGGTTCAAATCATAAAGTGTTAGAGTGTCAGTCCTCTTGTACTTAAGTCGGTATTGTGCTTTTTGTATTGAATTCGGATGTAATTGCTGTGTTGCATCATCAATGAGAAGGTCCAAATGATAGAGTAAACCTGAAGTGAAGCATCGGAATCCAAAACTGGACTCACAGGAGAGGTTCAAATCATAGAAAGTTAGAATGTCAGTCCTCTAGTACTTAAGTCGGCATTGTGCCTTTTGTATTAAATTCGGATGCAAATTCTGTGTTTCATCGACAATAAGAAGGTCCAAGGGATACAGTAAACCTGAAGTGAGGCATCGGAATCTAAAACTGGACTCACAGCAGAGGTTCAATTCATCGAAAGTTAGAGTGTCAGACCTCTTTTACTGAAGTCGGCATTGTGCCTTTTGTATTAAATTCGGATGCAATTTCTGTGTTTCATCGTCAATAAGAAGGTCCAAGGGATACAGTGAACCTGAAGTGAAGCATCGGAATATAAAACTGGCCTCACAGGAGAGGTTCAAGTCATAGAAAATTAGAGTTTCAGTCCTCTTGTACTTAAGTCGACATTGTGACTTTTGTATTAAATTTGGATGCAATTTCTGTGTTTCATCGTCAATAAGAAGGTCCAAGGTATACAGTAAACCTGAAGTGAAGCATCGGAATCTAAAACTGGACTCACAGGAGAGGTTCAAATGATAGACAGTTAGAGTGTCAGTCCTCTTGTACTTAAGTCGGTATTGTGCCTTTTGTATTGAATTCGGATGTAATTATTGTGTTTCATCATCAATAAGAAAGTCCAAGAGATACAGTAAACCTGAAGTGAAGCATCGGAATCTAAAACTGGACTCACAGGAGAGGCTCAAATCATAGAAAGTTAGAGTGTCAGTCCTCTTGTACTTCAGTCGGCATTGTGCCTTTTGTATTAATTTCGGATGCAATTTCTGTGTTTCATCGTCAATAAGAAGGTCCAAGGGATACAGTAAACCTGAAGTGAAGCATCAGAATCTAAAACTGGACTCACAGGAGAGGTTCAAATCAAAAAGTGTTAGAATGCCAGTCCTCTTGTACTTAAGTCGGTATTGCGCTTTTTGTATTGAATTCGGATGTAATTGCTGTGTTGCATCATCAACGAGAAGGTCCAAGGGATAGAGTAAACCTGAAGTGAAGCATCGGAATCTAGAACTGGACTCACAGGAGAGGTTCAAATCATAGAAAGTTAGAGTGTCAGTCCTCTTGTACTTAAGTCGGCATTGTGCCTTTTGTATTAAATTCGGATGCAATTTCTGTGTTTCATCGTCAATAAGAAGGTCCAAGGGATACGGTAAACCTGAAGTGAAGCATAGGAATCTAAAACTGGACTCACTGGAGAGGTTCAAATCATAGAAAGTTAGATTGCCAGTCCTCTTGTACTTAAGTCGACATTGTGCCTTTTGTATTAAATTTGGATGCAATTTCTGTGTTTCATCGTCAAAAAGAAGGTCCAAGGGATACAGTAAACCCGAAGTGAAGCATCGGAATCTATAACTGGACTCACAGGAGAGGTTCAAATCATAGAGAGTTAGAGTGTCAGTCCTCTTGTACTTAAGTCGGTATTCTGCCTTTTGTATTGAATTCGGATGTAATTATTGTGTTTCATCATCAATAAGAAGGTCCAAGAGATACAGTAAACCTGAAGTGAAGCATCGGAATCTAAAACTGGACTCACAGGAGAGGTTCAAATAATAGAAAGTTAGAGTGTCAGTCCTCTTGTACTTCAGTCGGCATTGTGCCTTTTGTATTAAATTCGTATGCAATTTCTGTGTTTCATCGTCAATAGGAAGGTCCAATTGATACAGTAAACCTGAAGTGAAGCATCAGAATCTAAAACTGCACTCACTGATGAGGTTCAAATCATAAAGTGTTAGAGTGTCAGTCCTCTTGTACTTAAGTCGGTATTGTGCTTTTTGTATTGAATTCGGATGTAATTGCTCTGTTGCATCATCAATGAGAAGGTCCAAGGGATAGAGTAAACCTGAAGTGAAGCATCGGAATCCAAAACTGGACTCACAGGAGAGGTTCAAATCATAGAAAGTTAGAGTGTCAGTCCTCTTGTACTTAAGTCGGCATTGTGCCTTTTGTATTAAATTCGGATGCAATTTCTGTGTTTCATCGTCAATAAGAGGGTCCAAAGCATACAGTAAACCTGAAGTGAAGCATAGGAATCTAAAACTGGACTCACAGGAGAGGTTCAAATCATAGAAAGTTAGATTGTCAGTCCTCTTGTACTTAAGTCGGCATTGTGCCTTTTGTATTAAATTCGGATGCTATTTCTGTGTTTCATCGACAATAAGAAGGTCCTAGCGATACAGTAAACCTGAAGTGAAGAATCGGAATCTAAAACTGGACTCACAGGAGAGGTTCAAATCGCAGAGAGTCGGAGTGTCAGCCTTCTTGTACTTAGGTCATCATTGTGCTTTTTGTATTAAATTCGGAAGCAATTTCTGTGATTCATCGTCAATAGGAAGGTACAACGGATACAGTAAACCTGAGGTGAAGCATCCGAATTAGTAAACTGGACTCACAGGGGAGGGGTCAAATCATGGAAACTTAGAGTGTCAGACCTCTTGTACTTAAGTCGGCATTGGGCCTTTTGTATTGAATTCGGAAGCAATTTCTGTGTTTTATCGTCAATAAGAACGTCCAAGGCATACAGTAAACCTGTAGTGAAGCATCGGCATCTAAAACTGGACTCACAGGAGAGGTTCAAATCATAGAGAGTTAGAGTGTCAGTCCCATTGTACTTAAGTCGGCATTGTGCTTTCTGTTTAAATTTGGTTGCAATTTCTGTGTTTCATCTTCAAAAAGAAGGTCCAAGGGGTACAGTAAACCAGAAGTGAAGCATGGGAATCTAAAACTGGACTCACAGGAGAGGTTAAAATCATAGAAAGTTAGAGTGTCAGTCCTCTAGTACTTAAGTCGGCATTGTGATTTTTGCATTAAATTCGGATGCAATTTCTGTGATTCATCGTCAATAAGAAGGTCCAGCGGATACAGTAAACCTGATGTGAAGCATCGGAATCTAAAACGGGACTCACAGGAGAGGTTC
Organism: Schistocerca americana; assembly: GCF_021461395.2. Taxonomy (NCBI): domain Eukaryota; kingdom Metazoa; phylum Arthropoda; class Insecta; order Orthoptera; family Acrididae; genus Schistocerca; species Schistocerca americana. The sequence continues at coordinate 545,170,684 of NC_060124.1, read as the reverse complement.
AAATCATCGAAAGTTAGAGTGTCAGACCTCTTGTACTTTAGTCGGCATTGTGCCTTTTGTCTTAAATTCTGATGCAATTTCTGTGTTTCATCGTCAATAAGAAGGTCCAAGGGATACAGTGAACCCGAAGTGAAGCTTCGGAATCTAAAACTGGACTCACAGGAGAGGTTCAAATCATAGAAAGTTAGAGTGTCAGTCCTCTTGTACTTCAGTCGGCAATGCGCCTTTAGTATTAAATTTGGATGCAATTTCTGTGTTTCATCGTCAATAAGAAGGTCCAAGGGATACAGTAAACCTGAAGTGAAGCATCGGAAACTAAAACTGGACTCACAGGACAGGTTCAAATCATAGAGAGTTAGAGTGTCTGTCCTCTTGTACTTAAGTCGGCATTGTGATTTTTGTATTAAATTCGGATGAAATTTCTGTGATTCATCGTCAATAAGAAGGTCCAGCGGATACAGTAAACCTGATGTGAAGCATCGGAATCTAAAACGGGACTCACAGGAGAGGTTCAAATCATCGAAAGTTAGAGTGTCAGACCTCTTGTACTTTAGTCGGCATTGTGCCTTTTGTCTTAAATTCGGATGCAATTTCTGTGTTTCATCGTCAATAAGAAGGTCCAAGGGATACAGTGAACCTGAAGTGAAGCATCGGAATCTAAAACTGGACCCACAGGAGAGGTTCAAATCGTAGAAATTTAGAGTGTCAGTCCTCTTGTACTTCAGTCCTCATTGCCCCTTTAGTATTAAATTTGGATGCAATTTCTGTGTTTCATCGTCAATAAGAAGGTCGAAGGGATACAGTAAACGTGAAGTGAAGCATCGGAATCTAAAACTGGACTCACAGGAGAGGTTCAAATCATAGAGAGTTAGAGTGTCAGTCCTCTTGTACTTAAGTCGGTATTGTGCCTTTTGTATTGAATTCGGATGTAATTATTGTGTTTCATCATCAATAAGAAGGTCCAAGAGATACAGTAAACCTGAAGAGAAGTAACGGAATCTAGAACTGTACTCACAGGAGAGGTTCAAATCATAGAAAGTTAGAGTCTCAGTCCTCTTGTACTTCAGTCAGCATTGTGCCTGTTGTATTAAATTCGGATGCAATTTCTGTGTTTCATCGTCAATAAGAAGGTCCAAGGGATACAGTAAACCTGAGGTGAAGCATCGGAAACTAAAACTGGACTCACAAGAGAGGTTTAAATCATAGAGAGTTAGAGTGTCAGTCCCCTTGTACTTAAGTCGGTATTGTGCTTTTTGTATTGAATTCGGATGTAATTGCTGGGTTGCATCATCAATGAGAAGGTCCAAGGGATACAGAAACCTGATGTGAAGCATCGGAATCCAAAACTGGACTCACAGGAGGGGTTCAACTCGCAGAGAGTCAGAGTGTCAGCCTTCTTGTACTTAAGTCGGCATTGTGCCTTTTGTATTAAATTCGGAAGCAATTTATGTGATTCATCGTCAATAAGAATGTCCAAGGTAGTCGGTACACCTGAAATGAAGCATCGGAATCTAAAACTGGATCACAGGAGAGGTTCAAATCATAGAAAGTTAGAGTGTCAGTCCTCTTGTACTTAAGTCGGCATAGTGCCTTTGGTATTAAATTCGGATGCAATTTCTGTGTTTCATCGTCAATAAGAAGGTCAGAGGGATACCGTAAACCTGAAGTGAAGCATCGGAATATAAAAGTGGACTCACAGGAGAGGTTCAAATCATAGAGAGTTAGGGTGTCAGTCCTCTTGTACTTAAGTCGGTATTATGCCTTTTGTATTGAATTCGGATGTAATATCTGTGTTTCATCATCAATGAGAAGGTGCAAGGGATAGAATAAACCTGAAGTGAAGCATCGGAATCTAAAACTGGACTCACAGGAGAGGTTCAAATCATAGAAAGTTAGAGTGTCAGTCCTCTTGTACTTAAGTCGGCATTGTGCCTTTTGTATTAAATTCGGATGCAATTTCTGTGTTTCATCGTCAATAAGAAGGTCCAAAGCATTCAGTAAACCTGAAGTGAAGCATAGGAATCTAAAACTGGACTCACAGGAGAGGTTCAAATCATAAAAAGTTAGATTGTCAGTCCTCTTGTACTTAAGTCGGCATTGTGCCTTTTGTATTAATTCGGATGCTATTTCTGTGTTTCATCGACAATAAGAAGGTCCTAGGGATACAGTAAACCTGAAGTGAAGCATCGGAAACTAAAACTGGACTCTCAGGAGAAGTTCAAATCATAGAAAGTTAGAGTGTCAGTCCTCTTGTACTTCAGTCGGCAATGCGCCTTTAGTATTAAATTTGGATGCAATTTCTGTGTTTCATCGTCAATAAGAAGGTCCAAGGGATACAGTAAACCTGAAGTGAAGCATCGGAATCTAAAACTGGACTCACAGGACAGGTTGAAATCATAGAGAGTTAGAGTGTCAGTCCTCTTGTAGTTAAGTCGGCATTGTGATTTTTGTATTAAATTCGGATGCAATTTCTTTGATTCATCGTCAATAAGAAGGTCCAGCGGATACAGTAAACCTGATGTGAAGCATCGGAATCTAAAACGGGACTCACAGGAGAGGTTCAAATCATCGAAAGTTAGAGTGTCAGACCTCTTGTACTTTAGTCGGCATTGTGCCTTTTGTCTTAAATTCGGATGCAATTTCTGTGTTTCATCGTCAATAAGAAGGTCCAAGGGATACAGTGAACCTGAAGTGAAGCATCGAAATCTAAAACTGGACCCACAGGAGAGGTTCAAATCATAGAAAGTTAGAGTGTCAGTCCTCTTGTACTTCAGTCGGCATTGCCCCTTTAGTATTAAATTTGGATGCAATTTCTGTGTTTCATCGTCAATAAGAAGGTCGAAGGGATACAGTAAACGTGAAGTGAAGCATCGGAATCTAAAACTGGACTCACAGGAGAGGTTCAAATCATAGAGAGTTAGAGTGTCAGTCCTCTTGTACTTAAGTCGGTATTGCGCCTTTTGTATTGAATTCGGATGTAATTATTGTGTTTCATCATCAATAAGAAGGTCCAAGAGATACAGTAAACCTGAAGTGAATTAACGGAATCTAAAACTGGACTCACAGGAGAGGTTCAAATCATAGAAAGTTAGAGTGTCAGTCCTCCTGTACTTCAGTCAGCATTGTGCCTGTTGTATTACATTCGGATGCAATTTCTGTGTTTCATCGTCAATAAGAAGGTCCAAGGGATACAGTAAACCTGAAGTGAAGCATCGGAAACTAAAACTGGACTCACAAGAGAGGTTTAAATCATAAAGAGTTAGAGTGTCAGTCCCCTTGTACTTAAGTCGGTATTGTGCTTTTTGTATTGAATTCGGATGTAATTGCTGGGTTGCATCATCAATGAGAAGGTCCAAGGGATACAGAAACCTGATGTGAAGCATCGGAATCTAAAACTGGACTCACAGGAGAGGTTCAAATCGCAGAGAGTCAGAGTGTCAGCCTTCTTGTACTTAAGTCGGCATTGTGCCTTTTGTATTAAATTCGGAAGCAATTTCTGTGATTCATCGTCAATAAAAATGTCCAAGGGAGACCGTACACCTGAAATGAAGCATCGGAATCTAAAACTGGTTCACAGGAGAGGTTCAAATCATAGAAAGTTAGAGTGTCAGTCCTCTTGTACTTAAGTCGGCATTGTGCCTTTGGTATTAAATTCGGATGCAATTTCTGTGTTTCATCGTCAATAAGAAGGTCAGAGGGATACAGTAAACCTGAAGTGAAGCATCGGAATATAAAAGTGGACTCACAGGAGAGGTTCAAATCGTAGAGAGTTAGAGTGTCAGTCCTCTTGTACTTAAGTCGGTATTATGCCTTTTGTATTGAATTCGGATGTAATATCAGTGTTTCATCATCAGTGAGAAGGTCCAAGGGATACAGTGAACCTTATGTGAAGCATCGGAATTAGTAAACTGGACTCACAGGAGAGGGGTCAAATCATGGAAACTTAGAGTGACAGACCTATTGTACTTAAGTCGGCATTGGGCCTTTTGTATTGAATTCGGATGCAATTTCTGTGTTTTATCGTCAATAAGAACGTCCAAGGCATACAGTAAACCTGAAGTGAGGCATCGGCATCTGAAACTGGACACACAGGAGAGGTTCATCTCATAGAGGGTTAGAGTGTCAGTCCCCTTGTACTTAAGTCGGCATTGTGCTTTTTGTTTAAATTTTGTTGCAATTTCTGTGTTTCATCTTCAAAAAGAAGGTCCAAGGGATACAGTAAACCTGAAGTGAAGCATCAGAATCTAAAACTGGACTCACAGGAGAGGTTCAAATCATAGAAAGTTAGAGTGTCAGTCCTCATGTACTTAAGTCGGCATTGTGAATTTTGTATGAAATTCGGATGCAATTTCTGTGATTCATCGTCAATAAGAAGGTCCAGCGGATACAGTAAACCTGAAGTGAAGCATCGGAATCTAAACGGGACTCACAGGAGAGGTTCAAATCATCGAAAGTTAGAGTGTCAGACCTCTTGTACTTTAGTCGGCATTGTGCCTTTTGTATTAAATTCGGATGCAATTTCTGTGTTTCATCGACGATAAGAAGGTCCAAGGGATACAGTAAACCTGAAGTGAAGCATCGGAATCTAAAACTGGACTCACAGGAGAGGCTCAATTCATAAAGTGTTAGAGTGTCAGTCCTCTTGTACTTAAGTCGGAATTGTGCTTTTTGAATTGAATTCGGATGTAATTGCTGTGTTGCATCATCATTGAGAAGGTCCAAGGGATAGAGTAAACCTGAAGTGAAGCATCGGAATCTAAAACTGGACTCACAGGAGAGGTTCAAATCATAGAAAGTTAGAGTGTCAGTCCTCTTGTACTTAAGTCGGCATTGTGCCTTTTGTATTAAATTCGGATGCAATTTCTGTGTTTCATCGTCAATAAGAAGGTCCAAGGGATACAGTAAACCTGAAGTGAAGCATAGGAATCTAAAACTGGACTCACAGGAGAGGTTCAAATCATAGAAAGTTAGATTGTCAGTCCTCTTGTACTTAAGTCGGCACTGTGCCTTTTGTATTAAATTCGGATGCAATTTCTGTGATTCATCGTCAATAAGAAGGTCCAGCGGATACAGCAAACGTGAAGTGAAGCATCGGAATCTAAAACTGGACTCACAGGAGAGGTTCAAATCATAGAAAGTTAGAGTGTCAGTCCTCATGTACTTAAGTCGGCATTGTGAATTTTGTATGAAATTCGGATGCAATTTCTGTGATTCATCGTCAATAAGAAGGTCCAGCGGATACAGTAAACCTGAAGTGAAGCATCGGAATCTAAACGGGACTCACAGGAGAGGTTCAAATCATCGAAAGTTAGAGTGTCAGACCTCTTGTACTTTAGTCGGCATTGTGCCTTTTGTATTAAATTCGGATGCAATTTCTGTGATTCATCGTCAATAAGAAGGTCCAGCGGATACAGCAAACGTGAAGTGAAGGATCAGAATCTAAAACTGAACTCACAGGAGAGGTTCAAATCATAAAGAATTAGAGTTTCAGTCCTCTTGTACTTAAGTCGACATTGTGCCTTTTGTATTAAATTTGGATGCAATTTCTGTTTTTCATCGTCAATAAGAAGGTCCAAGGAATACATTAAAGCTGAAGTGAAGCATCGGAATCTAAAACTGGACTCGCAGGAGAGGTTCAAATCATAGAGAGTTAGAGTGTCAGTCCTCTTGTACTTAAGTCGGTATTGTGCCTTTTGTATTGAATTCAAATGTAATTATTGTGTTTCATCATCAATAAGAAGGTCCAAGAGATACAGTAAACCTGAAGTGAATCATCGGAATCTAAAACTGGACTCACAGGAGAGGTTCAAATAATAGAAAGTTAGAGTGTCAGTCCTCTTGTACTTCAGTCGGCATTGTGCCTTTTGTATTAAGTTCGGAAGCAATTTCTGTGTTTCATCGTCAATAAGAAGGTCCAATGGATACAGTAAACCTGAAGTGAAGCATCGGAATCTAAAACTGGACTCACTGGAGAGGTTCAAATCATAAAGTGTTAGAGTGTCAGTCCTCTTGTACTTAAGTCGGTATTGTGCTTTTTGTATTGAATTCGGATGTAATTGCTCTGATGCATCATCAATGAGAAGGTCCAAGGGATAGAGTAAACCTGAAGTGAAGCATCGGAATCTAAAACTGGACTCACAGGAGAGGTTCAAATCATAGAAAGTAAGAGTGTCAGTCCTCTAGTACTTAAGTCGGCATTGTGCCTTTTGTATTAAATTCGGATGGAAATTCTGTGTTTCATCGACAATAAGAAGGTCCAAGGGATACAGTAAACCTGAAGTGAAGCATCGGAATCTAAAACTGGACTCACAGGAGAGGTTCAAATCATAAAAAGTTAGAGTGTCAGTCCTCTAGTACTTAAGTCGGCATTGTGCCTTTTGTATTAAATTCGGATGCAATTTATGTGTTACATCATCAATAAGAAGGTCCAAGGGATACAGTAAACCTGAAGTGAAGCATCGGAAACTAAAACTGGACTCACAGGAGAGGTTCAAATCATAGAGAGTTAGAGTGTCAGTCCTCTTGTACTTAAGTCGTTATTGTGCCTTTTGTATTGAATTCAGATCTAATTATTGTGTTTCATCATCAATAAGAAGGTTTAAGAGAAACAGTAAACATGAAGTGAAGCATCGGAATCTAAAACTGGACTCAGGAGAGGTTTAAATCATAGAAAGTTAGAGTGTCAGTCCTCTTGCACTTAAGTCGGCATTGTGCCTTTTGTATTAAATTCGGATGCAATTTCTGTGTTTCATCGTCAATAAGAAGGTTCAAGGGATACAGTAAACCTGAAGTAAAGCATCGGAATATAAAACAGGACTCACAGGAGAGGTTCAAATCGATTAGAGTTAGAGTGTCATTCCCGCTGCACTTAAGTCGGCATTGTGCATTTGGATCAAATTCTAATGCAATTTCTGTGTATCATCGTCAATAAGAAGGTCCAAGGGATACAGTAAACCTGAAGTGAAGCATCGGAATCTAAAACTGGACTCACAGGAGAGGTTCAAATCATGAAGTGTTAGAGTTTCAGTCCTCTTGTACTTAAGTCGGTATTGTGCTTTTTGTATTCAATTCGGATGTAATTGCTGTGTTGCATCATCAATCAGACGGTCCAAGGGATAGAGTAAACCTGAAGTGAAGCATCGGAATCTAAAACTGGACTCACAGGAGAGGTTCAAATCATAGAAAGTTAGAGTGTCAGTCCTCTAGTACTTAAGTCTGCATTGTGCCTTTTGTATTAAATTCGGATGCAATTTCTGTGTTTCATCGACAATAAGAAGGTCCAAGGGATACAGTAAACCTGAAGTGAAGCATCGGAACCTAAAACTGGACTCAAAGGAGAGGCTCAATTCATAAAGTGTTAGAGTGTCAGTCCTCTTGTACTTAAGTCGGAATTGTGCATTTTGAATTGAATTCGGATGTAATTGCTGTGTTGCGACATCAATGAGAAGGTCCAAGGGATAGAGTAAACCTGAAGTGAAGCATCGGAATCTAAAACTGGACTCACAGGAGAGGTTCAAATCATAGAAAGTTAGAGTGTCAGTCCTCTTGTATTTAAGCCGGCATTGTGCCTTTTGTATTAAATTCGGATGCAATTTCTGTGTTTCACCGTCAATAAGAAGGTCCAAGAGATACAGTAAACCTAAAGTGAAGCATAGGAATCTAAAACTGGACTCACAGGAGAGGTTCAAATCATAGAAAGTTAGATTGTCAGTCCTCTTGTACTTAAGTCGGCACTGTGCCTTTTGTATTAAATTCGAATGCAATTTCTGTGATTCATCGTCAATAAGAAGGTCCAGCGGATACAGTAAACCTGAAGTGAAGCATCGGAATCTAAAACTGGACTCACAGGAGAGGTTCAAATCATCGAAAGTTAGAGTGTCAGACCTCTTGTACTTAAGTCGGCATTGTGCCTTTTTTATTAAATTCGGATGCAAATTCTGTGTTTCATCGACAATAAGAAGGTCCAAGGGATACAGTAAACCTGAAGTGAAGGATCGGAATCTAAAACTGGACTCACAGGAGAGGCTCAATTCATAATGTGTTAGAGTGTCAGTCCTCTTGTACTTAAGTCGGTATTGTGCTTTTTGTATTGAATTCGGATGTAATTGCTGTGTTGCATCATCAATGAGAAGGTCCAAGGGATAGAGTAAACCTGAAGTGAAGCATCGGAATCTAAAACTGGACTCACAGGAGAGGTTCAAATCATAGAAAGTTAGATTGTCAGTCCTCTTGTACTTAAGTCGGCATTGTGCCTTTTGTATTAAATTCGGATGCAAATTCTGTGTTTCATCGACAATAAGAAGGTCCAAGGGATACAGTAAACCTGAAGTGAAGGATCGGAATCTAAAACTGGACTCACAGGAGAGGCTCAATTCATAATGTGTTAGAGAGTCAGTCCTCTTGTACTTAAGTCGTTATTCTGCCTTTTGTATTGAATTCAGATCTAATTATTGTGTTTCATCATCAATAAGAAGGTTTAAGAGAAACAGTAAACATGAAGTGAAGCATCGGAACCTAAAACTGGACTCACAGGAGAGGTTCAAATCATAGAAAGTTAGAGTGTCAGTCCTCTAGTACTTAAGTCTGCATTGTGCCTTTTGTATTAAATTCGGATGCAATTTCTGTGATTCATCGTCAATAAGAAGGTCCAGCGGATACAGTAAACCTGAAGTGAAGCATCGGAATCTAAAACTGTGCTCACAGGAGAGGTTCAAATCATCGAAAGTTAGAGTGTCAGACCTCTTGTACTTAAGTCGGCTTTGTGACATTTGTATTAAATTCGGATGCAATTTCTGTGTTTCATCGTCAATTAGAAGGTCCAAGGGATACAGTGAACCTGAAGTGATGCATCGGAATCTAAAACTGGACTCACAGGAGAGGTTCAAATCATAAAAAAATAGAGTTTCAGTCCTCTTGTACTTAAGTCGACATTGTGCCTTTTGTATTGAATTCGAATGTAATTCTTGTGTTTCATCATCAATAAGAAGGTCCAAGAGATACAGTAAACCTGAAGTGAAGCATCTGAATCTAAAACTGGACTCACAGGAGAGGTTCAAATAATAGAAAGTTAGAGTGTCAGTCCTCTTGTACTTCAGTCGGCATTGGGCCTTTTGTATTAAATTCGGAAGAAATTTCTGTGTTTCATCGTCAATAAGAAGGTCCAATGGATACAGTAAACCTGAAGTGAAGCATCGGAAACTAAAACTGGACTCACTGGAGAGGTACAAATCATAAAGTGTTAGAGTGTCAGTCCTCTTGTACTTAAGTCGGTATTGTGCTTTTTGTATTGAATTCGGATGTAATTGCTCTGATGCATCATCAATGAGAAGGTCCAAGGGATAGAGTAAACCTGAAGTGAAGCATCGGAATCCAAAACTGGACTCACAGGAGAGGTTCAAATCATAGAAAGTAAGAGTGTCAGTCCTCTAGTACTTAAGTCGGCATTGTGCCTTTTGTATTAAATTCGGATGCAAATTCTGTGTTTCATCGACAATAAGAAGGTCCAAGGGATACAGTAACCTGAAGTGAAGGATCGGAATCTAAAACTGGACTCACAGGAGAGGCTCAATTCATAATGTGTTAGAGTGTCAGTCCTCTTGTACTTAAGTCGGTATTGTGCTTTTTGTATTGAATTCGGATGTAATTGCTGTGTTGCATCATCAATGAGAAGGTCCAAGGGATAGAGTAAACCTGAGTGAAGCATCGGAATCTAAAACTGGACTCACAGGAGAGGTTCAAATCATAGAAAGTTAGAGTGTCAGTCCTCTTGTACTTAAGTAGGCATTGTGCCTTTTGTAATAAATTCGGATGCAATTTCTGTGTTTCATCGTCAATAAGAAGGTCCAAAGGATACAGTAAACCTGAAGTGAAGCATAGGAATCTAAAACTGGACTCACAGGAGAGGTTCAAATCATAGAAAGTTAGATTGTCAGTCCTCTTGTACTTAAGTCGGCATTGTGCCTTTTGTATTAAATTCGGATGCAATTTCTGTGTTTCATCGACAATAAGAAGGTCCTAGGGATACAGTAAACCTGAAGTGAAGAATCGGAATCTAAAACTGGACTCACAGGAGAGGTTCAAATCGCAGAGAGTCAGAGTGTCAGTCCTCTTGTACTTAAGTGTGCATTGTGCCTCTGGTATTAAATTCGGATGCAAATTCTGTGTTTCATCGTCAATAAGAAGGTCCAAGGGATACAGTAAACCTGAAGTGGAGCATCGGAATATAAAAGTGGACTCACAGGAGAGGTTCAAATCATAGAGAGTTAGGGTGTCAGTCCTCTTGTACCTAAGTCGGTATTGTGCCTTTTGTATTGAATTCGGATGTAATATCTGTGTTTCATCATCAATGAGAAGGTCCAAGGGATACAGTAAAACTTATGTGAAGCATCGGAATTAGTAAACTGGACTCACAGGAGAGGGGTCAAATCATGGAAACTTAGAGTGTCAGACCTCTTGTACTTCAGTCGGCATTGGGCCGTTTGTATTGAATTCGGATGCAATTTCTGTGTTTTATCGTCAATAAGAACGTCCAAGGCATACAGTAAACCTGAAGTGTAGCATCGCCATCTAAAACTGGACTCACAGGAGAGGTTCAAATCATAGAGAGTTAGAGTGTCAGTCCCCTTGTACCTAAGTCGGCATTGTGCTTTTTGTTTAAATTTGGATGCAATTTCTGTGTTTCATCTTCAAAAAGAAGGTCCAAGGGATACAGTAAACCTGAGGTGAAGCATCGGAATCTAAAACTGGACTCACAGGAGAGGTTCAAATCATAGAAAGTTAGAGTGTCAGTCCTCTTGTACTTAAGTCGGCATTGTGATTTTTGTATTAAATTCGGATGCAATTTCCGTGATTCATCGTCAAAAAGAAGGTCCAGCGGATACAGTAAACCTGAAGTGAAGCATCGGAATCTAAAACGGGACTCACAGGAGAGGTTCAAATCATCGAAAGTTAGAGTGTCAGACCTCTTGTACTTTAGTCGGCATTGTGCCTTTTGTCTTAAATTCGGATGCAATTTCTGTGTTTCATCGTCAATAAGAAGGTCCAAGGGACACAGTGAACCTGAAGTGAAGCACCGGAATTAGTAAACTGGACTCACAGGAGAGGGCTCAAGTCATGGAAACTTAGAGTGTCAGACCATTTGTACTTAAGTCGGCATTGGGCCTTTTGTAATGAATTCGGATGTAATTTCTGTGTTTTATCGTCAATAAGAACGTCGAAGGCATACAGTAAACCTGAAGTGAGGCATCGGCATCTAAAACTGTACTCACAGGAAAGGTTCAAATCATAGAAAGTTAGAGTGTCAGTCCTCTTGTATATAAGTCGGCATTGTGATTTTTGTATTAAATTCGGATGCAATTTCAGTGATTCATCGTCAATACGAAGGTCCAGCGGATACAGGAAACCTGAAGTGAAGCATCGGAATCTAAAACTGGACTCACAGGAGACGTTCAAATCATAGAAAGTTAGAGTGTCAGTCCTCTTGTACTTCAGTCAGCATTGTGCCTGTTGTATTAAATTCGGATGCAATTTCTGTGTTTCATCGTCAATAAGAAGGTCCAAGGGATACAGTAAACCTGAAGTGAAGCATCGGAAAATAAAGCTGGACTCACAGGAGAGGTTTAAATCATAATGAGTTAGAGTGTCAGTCCTCTTGTACTTAAGTCGGTATTGTTCCTTTTGTATTGAATTCGGATGTAAGTATTGTGTTTCATCATCAATAAGAAGGTCCAAGAGTTACAGTAAACCTGATGTGAAGCATCGGAATCTAAAACTGGACTCACAGGAGAGGTTTAAATCATAATGAGTTAGAGTGTCAGTCCTCTTGTACTTAAGTCGGTATTGTGCCTTTTGTATTGAATTCGGATGTAATATCTGTGTTTCATCATCAATGCGAAGGTCCAAGGGATACAGTGAACCTTATGTGAAGCATCGGAATTAGTAAACTGGACTCACAGGAGAGGGCTCAAATCATGGAAACTTAGAGTGTCAGACCTCTTGTACTTAAGTCGGAATTGGGCCTTTTGTATTGAATTCGGATGTAATTTCTGTGTTTTATCGTCAATAAGAACGTCGAAGGCATACAGTAAACCTGAAGTGAGGCATCGGCATCTAAAACTGTACTCACAGGAAAGGTTCAAATCATAGAAAGTTAGAGTGTCAGTCCTCTTGTACTTAAGTCGGCATTGTGATTTTTGTATTAAATTCGGATGCAATTTCAGTGATTCATCGTCAATAAGAAGGTCCAGCGGATACAGGAAACCTGAAGTGAAGCATCGGAATCTAAAACGGGACTCACAGGAGAGGTCAAATCATCGAAAGTTAGAGTGTCAGACTTCTTGTACTTTAGTCGGCATTGTGATTTTTGACATAACTTCGGATGCAATTTCTGTGTTTCATCGTCAATAAGAAGGTCCAAGGGATACAGTGAACCTGAAGTGAAGCATCGGAATCTAAAACTGGACTCACAGGAGAGGTTCAAATCATAGAAAATTGGAGAGTCAGTCCTGTTGTACTTCAGTCGGCATTGCGCCATTAGTATTAAATTTGGATGCAATTTCTGTGTTTCATCGTCAATAAGAAGGTCCAAGAGATACAGTAAACCTGAAGTGAAGCATCGGAATCTAAAACTGGACTCACAGGAGAGGTTCAAATCATAGAGAGTTAGAGTGTCAGTCCTCTTGTACTTAGGTCGGTATTGTGTGTTTTGTATTGAATTCAGATGTAATTATTGTGTTTCATCATCAATAAGAAGGTCCAAGAGATACAGTAAACCTGAAGTGAAGCATCGGAATCTAAAACTGGACTCACAGGAGAGGTTCAAATCATAGAAAGTTAGAGTGTCAGTCCTCTTGTACTTCAGTCAGCATTGTGCCTGTTGTATTAAATTCGGATGCAATTTCTGTGTTTCATCGTCAATAAGATGGTCCAAGGGATACAGTAAACCTGAAGTAAAGCATCGGAATATAAAACAGGACTCACAGGAGAGGTTCAAATCGTTTAGAGTTAGAGTGTCATTCCTGTTGTACTTAAGTCGGCATTGTGCATTTGGATTAAATTCGGATGCAATTTCTGTGTTTCATCGTCAATAAGAAGGTCCAAGAGATACAGTAAATCTGAAGTGAAGCATCGGAATCTAAAACTGGACTCACAGGAGAGGTTCAAATCATAGAGAGTTAGAGTGTCAGTCCTCTTGTACTTATGTCGGTATTGTGCCTTTTGTATTGAATTCGGATGTAATTATTGTGTTTCATCATCAATAAGAAGGTTTAAGAGAAACAGTAAACATGAAGTGAAGCATCGGAATCTAAAACTGGACTCAGGAGAAGTTCAAATCATAGAAAGTTAGAGTGTCAGTCCTCTTGTATTTCAGTCGGCATTGTGCCTTTTATATTAAATTCGGATGCAATTTCTGTGTTTCATCGTCAATAAGAAGGTCCAAGGGATACAGTAAACCTGAAGTGAAGCATCGGAATCTAAAACTGGACTCACAGGAGAGGTTCAAATCATAAAGTGTTAGAGTTTCAGTCCTCTTGTACTTAAGTCGGTATTGTGCTTTTTGTATTGAATTCGGATGTGATTGCTGTGTTGCATCATCAATGAGAAGGTCCAATTGATAGAGTAAACCTGAAGTGAAGCATCGGAATCTAAAACTGGACTCACAGGAGAGGTTCAAATCATAGAAAGTTAGAGTGTCAGTCCTCTAGTACTTAAGTCGGCATTGTGCCTTTTGTATTAAATTCGGATGCAATTTCTGTGTTTCATCGACAATAAGAAGGTCCAAGGGATACAGTAAACCTGAAGTGATGCATCGGAATCTAAAACTGGACTCACAGGAGAGGCTCAATTCATAAAGTGTTAGAGTGTCAGTCCTCTTGTACTTAAGTCGGAATTGTGCTTTTTGAATTGAATTCGGATGTAATTGCTGTGTTGCATCATCGATGAGAAGGTCCAAGGGATAGAGTAAACCTGAAGAGAAGCATCGGAATCTAAAACTGGACTCACAGGAGGGTTCAAATCATAGAAAGTTAGATTGTCAGTCCTCTTGTACTTAAGTCGGCATTGTGCCTTTTGTATTAAATTCGGATGCAATTTCTGTGATTCATCGACAATAAGAAGGTCCTAGGGATACAGTAAACCTGAAGTGAAGAATCGGAATCTAAAACTGGACTCACAGGAGAGGTTCAAATCGCAGAAAGACTGAGTGTCAGCCTTCTTGTACTTATATCGCCAGTGTGCCTTTTGTACTAAATTGGGAAGCAATTTCTGTGATTCATCGTCAATAAGAAGGTCCAAGGGAGACGGTACACCTGAAGTGAAGCATCGGAATCTAAAACTGGATCACAGGAGAGGTTCAAATCATAGAAAGGTAGTGTGTCAGTCCTCTTGTATTTAAGTCGGCATTGTGCCTTTTGTATTAAATTTGGGTGCAATTTCTGTGTGTTTCATCGTCAATAAGAAGGTCCAAGGGATACAGTAAACCTGAAGTGAAGCATAGGAATCTAAAACTGGACTCATAGGAGAGGTTCAAATCATAGGAAGTTAGATTGTCAGTCCTCTTGTACTTAAGTCGGCATTGTGCCTTTTCTATTAAATTCGGGTGCAATTTCTGTGTTTCATCGACAATAAGAAGGTCCTAGGGATACAGTAAACCTGAAGTGAAGAATCGGAATCTAAAACTGGACTCACAGGAGAGGTTCAAATCGCAGAGAGTCTGAGTGTCAGCCTTCTTGTACTTAAGTCGGCATTGTGCCTTTTGTATTAAATTCGGAAGATATTTCTGTGATTCATCGTCAATAAGAGGGTCCAAGGGAGACGGTACACCTGAAGTGATGCATCGGAATCCAAAACTGGATCACAGGAGAGTTTCAAATCATAGAAAGTTAGAGTGTCAGTCCTCTTGTATTTAAGTTCGCAATGCGCCTTTTGTATTAAATTTGGATGCAATTTCTGTGTTTCATCGTCTATAAGATGGTCCAAGGGATACAGTAAACCTGAAGTGAGGCATCGCAATCTAAAACTGGACTCACAGGAGTGGTTCAAATCATAGAGAGTTAGAGTGTCAGTCCTCTTGTACATAAGTCGGTATTGTGCCTTTTGTATTAAATTCGGATGCAATTTCTGTGATTCATCGTCAATACGAAGGTCCAACGGATACAGTAAACCTGAAGTGCAGCATCGGAATCTAAAACTGGACTCACAGGAGAGGTTCAAATCATCGAAAGTTAGAGTGTCATACCTCTTGTACTTAAGTTGGCATTGTGCCTTTTGTATTGAATTCGGATGTAATTACTGTGTTTCATCGTCAATAAGAAGGTCCAAGGGATACAGTGAACCTGAAGTAAAGCATCGGAATCTAAAACAGGACTCACAGGAGAGGTTCAAATCGTTTAGAGTTAGAGTGTCATTCCTGTTGTACTTAAGTCGGCATTGTGCATTTGGATTGAATTCGGATGCAATTTCTGTGTTTCATCGTCAATAAGAAGGTCCAAGAGATACAGTAAACCTGAAGTGAAGCATCGGAATCTAAAACTGGACTCACAGGAGAGGTTCAAATCATAGAGAGTTAGTGTGTCAGTCCTCTTGTACTTAAGTCGGTATTGTGCCTTTTGTATTGAATTCGGATGTAATATCTATGTTTCATCATCAATGAGAAGGTCCAAGTTATACAGTAAACCTTATGTGAAGCATCAGAATTAGTAAACTGGACTCACAGGAGAGGGGTCAAATCATGGAAATTTAGAGTGTCAGACCTCTTGTACTTAAGTCGGCATTGGGCCTTTTGTATTAAATTCGGATGTAATTTCTGTGTTTTATCGTCAATAAGAACGTCCAAGGCATACAGTAAACCTGATGTGAAAAATCGGAATCTAAAACTGGACTCACAGGAGAGGTTCAAATCATAGAGAGTTAGAGTGTCAGTCTCCTCGTACTTCAGTCGGCATTGTGCTTTTTGTATTAAATTTGGATGCAATTTCTGTGTTTCATCTTCAAAAAGAAGGTCCAAGGGATACAGTAAACCTATAGTGAAGCATCGGAATCTAAAACTGGACTCACAGGTGAGGTTCAAATCATAGGAAGTTAGAGTTTCAGTCCTCTTGTACTTAAGTCGGCATTGTGCCTTTAGTATTAAATTTGGATGCAATTTCTGTGTTTCATCGTCAATAAGAAGGTCCAAGGGATACAGTAAACCTGAAGTGAAGCATCGAAATCTAAAACTGGACTCACAGGAGAGGTTCAAATCATAGAGAGTTAGAGTGTCAGTCCTCTTGTACTTAAGTCGTTATTGTGCCTTTTGATTTGAATTCGGGTGTAATTATTGTGTTTCATCATCAATAACAAGGTCCAAGAGATACAGTAAACCTGAAGTGAAGCATCGGAATCTAAAACTGGACTCACAGGAGAGGTTCTAATCATAGAAAGTTAGAGTGTCCGTCCTCTTGTACTTTAGTCGGCATTGTGCCTTTTGTATTAAATTCGGATGCAATTTCTGTGTCTCATCGTCAATAAGAGGGTCCAAGGGATACAGTAAACCTGAAGTGAAGCATCGGAATCTAAAACTGGACTCACAGTAGAGGTTCAAATCATAAAGAGTTAGAGTGTCAGTCCTCTTGTACTTAAGTCGGTATTGTGCTTTTTGTATTGAATTCGGATGTAATTGCTGTGTTGCATCATCAATGAGAAGGTCCAAGGGATACAGTACACCTGATGTGAAACATCGGAATCTAAAACTGGACTCTATAGCGTCCCCAGTGCCATATTACGAAACGACCATATTTATAAAGAAGACATTCATAATTTGTAAGAGATTTTTTTTCTCATGTAGCCTTAAAATAATAATTTCTCTGTGTAGGTTTAGATTGCAAAGAAATAATTTATGACAGAATGATCTAAAGAGACTCCCAGTTACACTCTTTTGTTAATTTTTTAGTCGACCTTTCTTCTTCGCTTGTCTTGAATGTGTCTAGAGGGACATCTTGCGTGTGCTGACGAATGTAAGCATATTTGTATGAGTCAAGCATATAATATACTGATTTAAATTTATTGTGCACTTTTAATTTGTAAGAGGTGATCCCGATTTCATGTCCGCCTTCCTTGAATTAACCTGCATTCAAGTAATTTACAGCTCAACAATCGCAGCGGCCGATGCAGCCAACGACGCCATTACGTGGCGATATTAACTTATGAAAATTTAACGGAAGCTGAAAACTCGCCCGCTATTAGCATAATATCAATTTTTCTCCACAGCCGCACGAAGTTGCAGAAATACTTAGCTTTAAGATTCTTATTTTCAGTACCATAGCCGAGACCCAGAGCCAGGACTCTGACTACAATACAATGGTTAACGGAGGTAAGAAAATACTCTCGCGCGTGTGTGGGCCGCAATTGTAATTAATAACTAAAGATCTTTTGCTTTAACGTCAACTGACTAGCCGAGGAAATTTATATGAAAAGTTTATTACATTGTTCAACTTAAATATCATTTTTATTAAGGCCCACCACGTAAGTCGGCAACAATCAAAAAATAATAATAACAATAATAATATATACATTAAATTACGACGGCCGACGGACGCGAGATTGGCGCCGCAACTTTGGGGCCCGATTAATATGATTTTATTGTAATGAATGTAGTTATGTATATGTCTAATTGTTGTAAAATATTAATGCTTGTATGAATTCTTTTACATGTACAACAACAAAACCACACCCTGAGGAGATCTGGAGAGGAAAAAGTGTAGAAAAGAAAAAGGATTGCGAGAAAGAAAAATAAGTAAGGTAAGGCCTATTGTGCAAGTATCCTGTGTAGCTCGGTGCGGAATATCGAACCCATGTGCACATGAGATACCTTCGGTGTTTCGTGTATTTATGTGTTTATTTTTTGGAGGGGATAATTATTCGTTTTGTGTATTTATATGTTTATTTTTGGAGGGGATAATTAATCGTGTGTGTATCAGTGTTAAAGATTTGTCAGTGGCTTAAAGTGAATTTAGTATGGGTAAGATAGGACAACCTAAAGCGTCCGTACCAGAAGAACAAAATTCTGTTAATATGGAAAGTGAGGATCATTTGCAATACGTAAACGAATCCCAAGCCACCGCCTCGGATAACATAATTTCCGGAGCGGGGGGCGAGGATCTGTGGACGGTGAATGACGCTCCACAGCAGAATGGGAATAGAGTAACAACTCCACTGCCTGGGCAGGGGGGCCAATCGAGTGCTAGATTAAGCGGGGCACCAGTATGCTCACCGATTGCAGACCCATTTGCAGAATTTCTGCGCAGGTTAGAAGAAAGAGATAGGGAAAGAGACGAAAAACTGGCTCAGATGCTACGTGAGCAAGAGCAGCGCAATGAAGCAAAACTAGATAGGATCCAAAGCGAACTAGCCGAGATGCGGGACGCGTGCAAAGAAATACCCGATCTTGTGCAAAGCTTAGCCGGCGAAATGCAAAAATTACAGATATCGCAGGCTAGGCTTGAAGATAATGTCCAGACTTTAACCAACCGCGTAGATAATGTGGAGATAGATGCACGGAAAAGTATTGACGCATATTTGGAAGTGCAAGCTCAAAAAGTAGAAAAAGAATTAAATGAATGGCTAGAAGTAAAGGATCGCGAGATATCTGCAAAGATTGAAAGCGACGTAAAAACAGCTGTAGAACAAGCGACTGCGGCCGCGTGTGTAAATATTGACGCCAGCGCTGCCGCACTACATGCCGAATTAACACAGATTAAGTCCCGTGTGACTGCGGAGTTGCCAAATTGGCAACAGGAGGTCGCGCGGAGACTGTCTGCGTTGGAAAGCAATGTAAACAGTGGCGGACAGATCATGAATCCGACTCCGCGTACTGATTACTATAATAACGCTGACGGTAGCCAGGGTGCGAGTGGGCAACCGCAACCTAATGCGAATTATGAGCACGAACAACATGCGATACCGTGCAGCGTACATCACGAAGTGATGAATGTCCCAGAATGTAGCAATCAGATATGCAAAAAAGAGGACAATGTAATAAAACACAGGACATTCCAACCCTTCAATAGCGAAAAACGAAATGTCCACCCTGTTGTATTTATTAAGAGCTTTAGGAATGTGTTTCCCAGGACATGGACGGAAAGACAAAGAATACAGTTCGTGGTCTCCTTTATTCAAGGTGACGCGGCACTGTGGGCCACCGACGTGTCCGAAAAATGTCTAACGATGCAACAGTTTGAAGGTGCATTCTTGCAAAAATTCTGGTCCGATAGCGTCCAAGAAAGACTACGAAAGGAGTTGTACAGTCCAGAAATGTACAATCCTAAGATGGGAACGTTACGCAAATATTTCGAAAAGTATATAAACAAAACCAGGTACTGGGACGAGCCAATGTCCGATCGTGACATAATCAGATTAATAAAAATGAAGTTGCCCAGTGAAATTAAAAGATATTTCATCAATGTGCCGGAATACGATATAGAACAATTCATGGAAATAGTGGATTCTGTTGATCTATTGATCGAAGATATGAAAACCGAAAATAAGTGGAACCATGCAGGCTATAATCAACACAAAGCCGATTACAATAGCAGCCACAGTAACGGTAGTAACTTAGTACCAAATGGTAACGGGAATAGGCAAGAGCACCGGCAACAGAATCGAGGCACAAACAATGGCAATGGTTATAACGGCAACGGTTATAATCGTCAAAATCGAAAAAGACATCATGATGGACGCATGAGTAATGGATATAATGGTAACGGCAATCCGCAATGGCGGAACAACCGAAACCAGTGGCGTGGTCGTAACGAACCGACACCACAGTGGCAACAAAACACAGCGCCACAATGGAACGCCAACCCAGGTCCGTCACAGAACATGTCAGGAAGTTACAACCGACCACCACAAAACCAGAGCCATACACAATATCAAAATACACCATCGGGGAGGCAGGGTGGCCAACCCAACAGTAGCAACAACAACAACCAGAATCACAATTTGAGGTTAGTGGAAGTGACAGGCAACTGTCAACCCACTAATGCTCATCCGTTAAACTAAAGACAGCCACAATACGCTCTCCGTTGTTGGCTGCAGGATGGTGTAGTGAGGGCACATTCACGGATGACAGCCATAAACTTTGTATGCTGAGATACAATGAAGGAACAAAAATAGAAAAGGAACTTGTAGACATACCGCAGACATGTAACCGAACCGACAAAAGTGTTGTGCAGGCTATATTGCAAGCAGATATGTATGGAGCACCAATACACATAATAGTCGATACCGGTGCGTCAACCAATGTCATGAGCGCAAATTTTTACAAGTACTTGAGTCAAAATAATAGAATACCAGTATTGCCAGTGAAGAATTGTCGTGTTACAGGTGCAATAGGTGCACAATCTCATATCATAAGGCACCAGGTGCAAGTCGAGTTTACGGTAGGAAATGAAGCAATGAAAAGCTCGTTCCTAGTAGTTAAGGGATTAGGTGTTGCTTGCATCCTGGGGATGGAATTTTTACGCCAGAGGGACGCAAAAATCGACCTCTTGTGCGGGGAAGTAAGCCTTATGAATGAGGATAGACGTGTAATTTTGCCGTTGTTGAGGACACGGGAAGTGCACGGTAAATATTGCCGGAGCTTTCAAACGAGATTCGAAGGAATACAGGTAATGAATTTATATTCTGACTTAAGTACAAGACAAGCATGGTATAAGGAGTTTATTACTGAAGACAGAGAGGAAAAAAGGAAACTGATAGCCATGAAAGTTAGGGAGTCAGAACATTTGACGGAAGCACAACAAAACGAATTGACTCAGCTACTTACAGATTATGAGAATGTGTTTTCGGAAAAACCCGGTGTTATCGAGAGCTACACCTATAACATCGAAGTGGTACCTCATGATACTTTCTGTCACGCAAACTACACCATCCCGTGGTCAAAGAAGGAGGCAGTTACGAAGGAAATAAGAAAAATGCTTGATTGGGGGATAATTGAACCATCTCTATCCCCGTACAGCAGTCCGCTCGTGGCCGTAGCGAAAGCGGACGGCAGTATACGTCTCGTGCTTGATGCGCGCGACATTAACAAAATAATTGTACCTGTCAGAACGCGACCAGAAAACCTGGATGAACAGATACAGAAGTTTTATGGAGTTAAATATCTGACCTCTGTCGATATGCGTTCGTCGTATTGGCAAATCCCACTAACTGAATCATCAAGAAAGTACACTGCCTTTGTGTTTGCCGGCAGAAGTTACCAATTTAAAGTTTTACCATTTGGATTAAATGTTAGTGCAGGTGTCTTCATTGCAGCGCTCGATAAAGTATTAGGACCAGATTTGTTGGACCGAGTAACGTTGTATGTCGATGACTTATTAATAGCTACTCCCGATTGGGAAAGCCACATGGACACGCTGAGATGCGTACTAAAAAGATTTTCTGAGGTCGGCGTAACAGCAAACCTCGCAAAATCCAAATTTGGCAGGGAGAGAATAAAATTTCTTGGTCATGTAATATCACCTACAGGTATTGTGCCCGATCCGAAGAAAATGGCAGCAATTGAGAACTTCCCTCCTCCTAGAACCAAGAAACAGTTAAAGGCATTTCTGGGTCTAGTGTCATTTTTCAGACGATTCATACCAGACCAGCTTTTAAATGATACTACCCTGTTAAACTTGTTGAGAAAGAATACACCCTGGATATGGAATGAACTGTGCCAGCAGTCATTTGAGCAAATACGACAAGCCCTTCTAAATGCTAATCTACTGTCACATCCTGACATGTCAAAGGAATTTTGCCTTGCTACAGACGCCTCCACTGTCGGACTAGGCGCGTGTTTATTTCAAATCGATGAGGATGGTGGAAACAAGAGCGTAAGAATAATCGGTTTCGCAAGCCGAGTGTTGTCAAGTTGTGAACGATCATATACAGTCACCGAACTCGAAACACTAGCAGTAGTATGGGCCATGAAGAAGTTCAGATACTATGTGTACGGAAAAAATGTAAAAATTTTCTGTGATCATCAGGCCTTAAGTTTTTTGCTGACATGCAAGTTAATGCACGACAGGTTGACTAAGTGGGTGCTTGCTCTGCAGGAATATCAATTTCAAATAATGTATATAAAAGGTTGTGACAACGTAGTGCCTGATGCTTTGTCACGGTTGCCGCAAGGTCTGCCTGAGTTAACAACAATACTAGAACAGGCAACAGAGTACAAAATTTTAGTTATGAAAGACCCTACTTGTCGAAAAAAGTTCCTGCAGACGTGCAAGCAACTGCCTAGTTTACAGGACGAAGATGCAGCTTGGGGAAAAGTCAAACAAGAACTCCTATCTTCGGGTGGAAATCAGATAGGTAGCCATTATTCTGTGCAAAATGGGGTATTATATTACCGGAAGGAGGTTAACAAGGACTTGTGGTGTATCTGTGTACCGGAAGTATGTATTAGTGATTTAATCTGGCACGTGCACCTTTCGTGGGGACACGTGGGTATTGAAAAATGTAGAGCACTTCTCGCAAGACAATGTCATTTTAAGAATATGAAAAGAATAATTCAGAACGTTGTAAGGACATGTGTAGTTTGTCAAAGGACGAAACCTACAAATCTGCCCACTGTAAGTGAATTGCATCCTGTTGTTCCTAACAAACCATTACGACTAGTTTCTGTTGACATTCTAGGGCCACTACCCACTGGCAGAGGTGGTGTGAAATATGTATTTGCTGTATATGATGCCTTTTCCAAATTTCTAAAATTGTATCCTGTAAAAGCTTCAACGGCCACACCCCTCATTCAGAAATTACGAACAGATTATTTTGTTAATGTTGGCAAACCACAGATCATATTATCCGATAATGCCACCTATTTTACTGGTCTCAAATGGAAAACGTTTCTACAAGACCAAGGTGTTAAACACATTTTTGTAGCTCGATTTCACCCGGAGAGCAGTCTTGTAGAGCGTACCTTTAAAGAGTTGAACAGGTTCATGAGAACTTACATTCCGAATCGCCACACCAAGTGGGCAGAATACGTTTCGACTTTTGAGGAACTCCATAATAGATTGCCACATTCAGCCACCGGTTATACTCCACTAGAAGTCATGTTTGGAAAGAATGAAACCGACAGCTGGCTGTCACCATTACCAACTGTACCACGACAAGTTGTACCTCACGAACAAATTATAGCTGAGACTCTAAATAACTTAACGAGGTGCGCGGAGCGCCGAAAGGAAAAGCATGACAAGAAAATAAAGAAGGTAACAGTGTATCAACCAGGTGACTTGGTTCTAATAAGGACTCATCCCAAGTCATCTCTGTTAGCGAAAAAGAATAAAAAATGGCAACTGGTGTATGCCGGGCCCTACAAAATCATAGACATACCACATGGATGTAGCTATTTGTTGGGTGACGTAGAATCTGGAGAGATTAAAGGACTCTATCCATACAAAGACTTAAAGAAGTTCGCTCAGTAGAGCAACGTTTACCTTTATGTGTAGTAGGTTAAGTTTAGAGTGTATTTTTTTCTGTGTGTAAATGTTAAGATTTTAGTGTAACATTTAAAGACAATGAGGCACACAAGATTAGTGCGATTTAATTTTGTAGACGTTAAGGAATAATAGTATTTTTAAGCAATTGCATTTTGAAAAAAAAATGAACGTAGGTTTAAGAATATTTTACAAATGTCATGCTTAAAAATGCTTTAAAAAAATGTTTAAAAAAAAAAGTCAACAGCATGTAACGATGAAAGAATTTTTCATTAGTGTGTCATGAATATTTTTGAACTGTAGTAGTAATGCAACTTATGAAATTCGAAATTATAGTGTATAAGTCGTTTCATGTATTTATGTCTATACCGATCTTGAAATATGCTCAATCATAATTTACTAAACAACATGAGTGCAGGGTGTACATCACCCAAGGTACCTCATGTGTTGTGGACAAGGTACAAAGCAAATCAATAAACGCGACTACCGCTAAGCACTGTTAAAATATATTGCCATCTGCTAAGGCAGAGATTTGCACGAATTTTTAGTGTAAACTAAAGTCACAAATCTAACATTAATCTAGGAACTTGCACGCTAGGCCTAGATTATAAAATGTCTACAATAATGCGAGAGGCAAAGTTTTGTAAAGTCGAGCCTGGCTCTGGAGAGCAAGTACGCAATGAGTGGGCAGACATGACATGGGGACTTACCTCAGATGAGACGGAAAAACAATTGTATAGTCAAAAAAATCTGAAGGCAAGTACGACTCTAAGTGGAAAATGAAAAGAGACAATTAGTGCGAGAGACTGGTAAAATCCAGCACTAGCCAAAATCCAGTTCAGACTGAACGAAATACATTAGTGTTTGTGAACTAATCGAAACAGTTACTTTAAGCAGTGTGAAAAACTGTGAAGGTGAAACTGTGATATGGACAGTGAAGTGCTAGTATTGAACGTTCAACAGCGGTGAAGACGCCAAACGCCAATATTACGCACGAAAAACTGTGAATTTACTATAAATGTGAACTGTTAACGTGAAGTGAACCCACAGTCAATATTTTTGGGACAGACTGTAGTTTCAGTGAGCACAATAATGCGAGATTGGAATGCGATGCGTGGACTGTTGCAAAACAGCGACCTCAGAAACGGCGAATGTTTGTGCTAAGCTCGTATTGGGACACTCACCAGTGCCTGCGAGTGCGGCGAAAACATAAATAATTTTATCAAGACAAAAACTGACGTGTAATGGAAACAGTATTGCATCAAAACTGCATTCACAGGAGAAGGTCCATGTCATGTTTTCTGCAAGACAGTGCTAGCTTGACACTCGGAAACTGGCGAAAACTTAACAACAACTGCCGCACTAATAAATGCTCCTTTCCCACTAGCGTAACCATCTGCAGCGGGAAACAAATATTACGTTGGTTGTGTGTGTGTTTCATGTACTACGTCGGAGATGCGTAGCAGATCTGACTCCTGCCAACAAGAGCGGGGGGCGGATATCATCCCACTCCGCCACGCCCGGCCGAGACAGAAGCGCATCGCCAACGGTGCAGCCGATCAGCTGATTCTGACGTTTCGCGACGGCGAGACACACGCTGGCGTCGAGCGGGCGTTGACCTCTCCGCAGTCGCCGCGAACGCCGAGCACCGAACACACCAACCGACGCCGTCGCGAGCCAAACGTCGCGGCGTAGATCATCAACGACACCGCAATCAATTGTTATAATGACCTCATTTTTTGCATAGTGCAACAAAAATATTTGTATGCACATCCTGTACTCCAATGACATTCCAGAAACAATTAAGTGAAAGTGACCAAAGCAGTTAGTCTGTCGCTCCGCCGAGGTTTTCCCCAGGTTACCCTACGGCCGCGCCAAATGGGGAGCGAACAGTTGACACCCCTGGGACTTCAAGTTTATGGACTAACTCGTGATTGTATACCTTTGAACACTGCAAAAGTTGCAACCCTAAGAAGAAGCAACCAAAATAAAACTAGTTGTATTCTATGTCCTTTTGTACATGACTGCATACGTAACCAATTGTATATTATATTGTTATGTAGATAACTTCATCTGTATTACACTTTGTGTGCAACACACCTCAGTAATTACAACATACGATGTGACATATATAGACTATGAAAGAAAACTCTGCGTGTGGACACTGTGGACATGAAAGTGGAAATATTTATGTCAAAAAACACGAACATTTTTTATGACATAAACATTTCGGGGGGCAATATAGCGTCCCCAGTGCCATATTACGAAACGACCATATTTATAAAGAAGACATTCATAATTTGTAAGAGATTTTTTTTCTCATGTAGCCTTAAAATAATAATTTCTCTGTGTAGGTTTAGATTGCAAAGAAATAATTTATGACAGAATGATCTAAAGAGACTCCCAGTTACACTCTTTTGTTAATTTTTTAGTCGACCTTTCTTCTTCGCTTGTCTTGAATGTGTCTAGAGGGACATCTTGCGTGTGCTGACGAATGTAAGCATATTTGTATGAGTTAAGCATATAATATACTGATTTAAATTTATTGTGCACTTTTAATTTGTAAGAGGTGATCCCGATTTCATGTCCGCCTTCCTTGAATTAACCTGCATTCAAGTAATTTACAGCTCAACAATCGCAGCGGCCGATGCAGCCAACGACGCCATTACGTGGCGATATTAACTTATGAAAATTTAACGGAAGCTGAAAACTCGCCCGCTATTAGCATAATATCAATTTTTCTCCACAGCCGCACGAAGTTGCAGAAATACTTAGCTTTAAGATTCTTATTTTCAGTACCATAGCCGAGACCCAGAGCCAGGACTCTGACTACAATACAATGGTTAACGGAGGTAAGAAAATACTCTCGCGCGTGTGTGGGCCGCAATTGTAATTAATAACTAAAGATCTTTTGCTTTAACGTCAACTGACTAGCCGAGGAAATTTATATGAAAAGTTTATTACATTGTTCAACTTAAATATCATTTTTATTAAGGCCCACCACGTAAGTCGGCAACAATCAAAAAATAATAATAACAATAATAATATATTAAATTACGACGGCCGACGGACGCGAGAACTCACAGGTGAGGTTTAAATCATAGAAAGTTAGAGTGTCAGTCCTCTTGTACTTAAAACGGCATTGTGCCTTTTGTATTAAATACGGATGCAATTTCTGTGTTTCATCGTCAATAACAAGGTCCAAGGGATACAGTAAACCTGAAGTAAAGCATCGGAATCTACAACAGGACTCACAGGAGAGGTTCAAATCGTTTAGAGTTAGAGTGTCATTCCTGTTGTACTTAAGTCGGCATTGTGCATTTGGATTAAATTCGGATGCAATTTCTGTGTTTCATCGTGAATAAGAAGGTCCAAGAGATACAGTTAACCTGAAGTGAAGCATCGGAATCTAAAACTGGACTCACAGGAGAGGTTCAAATCATAGAGAGATAGAGTGTCAGTCCTCTTGTACTTAAGTCGGTGTTGTGCCTTTTGTATTGAATTCGGATGTAATATCTGTGTTTCATCATCAATGAGAAGGTCCAATGGATACAGAAAAACCTTATGTGAAGCATCGGAATTCCTGAACTGGACTCACAGGAGAGGTTAAAATCATAGAAACTTAGAGTGTCAGACCTCTTGTACTTAAGTCGGCATTGGGCCTTTTGTATTAAATTCGGATGCAATTTCTGTGTTTTATCGTCAATAAGAACGTCCAAGGGATACAGTAAACCTGAAGTGAAGCATCGGAATCTAAAACTGGACTCACAGGAGAGGTTCAAATCACAGAGAGTTAGAGTGTCAGTCCCCTTGTACTTCAGTTGGCATTGTGCTTTTTGTATTAAATTTGGATGCAATTTCTGTGTTTCATCTTCAAAAAGAATGTCCAAGGGATACAGTAAACCTATAGTGAAGCATCGGAATCTAAAACTGGACTCACAGGAGAGGTTCAAATCATAGAAAGTTAGAGTTTCAGTCCTCTTGTACTTAAGTCGGCATTGTGCCTTTAGTATTAAATTTGGATGCAATTTCTGTGTCTCATCGTCAATAAGAAGTTCCAAGGGATACAGTAAACCTGAATTGAAACATCGGAATCTAAAACTGGACTCACAGGAGAGGTTCAAATCATTGAGAGTTAGAGTGTCAGTCCTCTTGTACTTAATTCGGTATTGTGCCTTTTGTATTGAATTCGGATGTAATTATTGTGTTTCATCACCAATAAGAAGGTCCAAGAGATACAGTTAACCTGAAGTGAAGCATCGGAATCTAAAACTGGACTCACAGGAGAGGTTCAAATCATAGAAAGTTAGAGCGTCATTCCTCTTGTACTTCAGTCGGCATTGTGCCTGTTGTATTAAATTCCGATGCAATTTCTGTGTTTCATCGTCAATAGGAAGGTCCAAGGGATACAGTAAACATGAAGTGAAGCATCGGAATCTAAAACTGGACTCGCAGGAGAGGTTCAAATCACAAAGAGTTAGAGGGTCATTCCTGTTGTACATAAGACGGCATTGTGCATTTGGATTAAATTCGGATGCAATTTCTGTGTTTCATCGTCAATATGAAGGTCCAAGGGATACAGTAAAAATGAAGTGAAGCATCGGAATCTAAAACTGGACTCACAGGAGAGGTTCAAATCATAGAGAGTTAGAGTGTCAGTCCCCTTGTACTTCAGTCGGCATTGTGCTTTTTGTATTAAATTTGGATGCAATTTCTGTGTTTCATCTTCAAAAAGAAGGTCCAAGGGATACAGAAAACCTATAGTGAAGCATCGGAATCTAAAACTGGACTCACAGCAGAGGTTCAAATCATAGAAAGTTAGAGTGTCAGTCCTCTTGTACTTAAGTCGGCATTGTGCCTTTTGTATTAAATTCGATTGCAATTTCTGTGATTCATCGTCAATAAGAAGGTCCAGCGGATACAGTAAACCTGAAGTGAAGCATCGGAATCTAAAACTGGACTCACAGGAGAGGTTCAAATCATCGAAAGTTAGAGTGTCACACCTCTTGTACTTAAGTCGGCATTGTGCCTTTTGTATTAAATTTGGATGCAATTTCTGTGTTTCATCGTCAATAAGAAGGTCCAAGGGATACAGTAAACCTGAAGTGAAGCATCGGAATCTAAAACTGGACTCACAGGAGACGTTCAAATCATAGATAATTAGAAATTCAGTCCTCTTGTACTTAAGTCGACATTGTGCCTTTTGTATTAAATTTGGATGCAATTTCTGTGTTTCATCGTCAATAAGAAGGTCCAAGGGATACAGTAAACCTGAAGTGAAGCATCGGAATCTAAAACCGGACTCACAGGAGAGGTTCAAATCATAGAGAGTTAGAGTGTCAGTCCTCTTGTACTTAAGTCGGTATTGTGCCTTTTGTATTGAATTCGGATGTAATTATTGTGTTCCATCATCAATAAGAAGGTCCAAGAGATACAGTAAACATGAAGTGAAGCATCGGAATCTAAAACTGGACTCACAGGAGAGGTTAAAATCATAGAAAGTTAGGGTGTCAGTCCTCTTGTACTACAGTCGGCATTGTGCCTTTTGTATTAAATTTGGATGCAATTTCAGTGTTTCATCGTCAATAAGAAGGTCCAAGGGATACAGTAAACCTGAAGTGAAGCATCGGAATCTAAAACTGGACTCACAGGAGAGGTTCAAATCAAAAAGTGTTAGAGTGTCAGTCCTCTTGTACTTAAGTCGGTATTGTGCGTTTTGTATTGAATTCGGATGTAATTGCTGTGTTGCATCATCAATGAGAAGGTCCAAGGGATACAGTTAACCTGAAGTGAAGCATCGGAATCTAAAACTGGACTCACAGGAGAGGTTAAAATCATAGAAAGTTAGAGCGTCATTCCTCTTGTACTTCAGTCGGCATTGTGCCTGTTGTATTAAATTCCGATGCAATTTCTGTGTTTCATCGTCAATAGGAAGGTCCAAGGGATACAGTAAACATGAAGTGAAGCATCGGAATCTAAAACTGGACTCGCAGGAGAGGTTCAAATCACAAAGAGTTAGAGGGTCATTCCTGTTGTACATAAGACGGCATTGTGCATTTGGATTAAATTCGGATGCAATTTCTGTGTTTCATCGTCAATATGAAGGTCCAAGGGATACAGTAAAAATGAAGTGAAGCATCGGAATCTAAAACTGGACTCACAGGAGTGGTTCAAATCATAGAGAGTTAGAGTGTCAGTCCCCTTGTACTTCAGTCGGCATTGTGCTTTTTGTATTAAATTTGGATGCAATTTCTGTGTTTCATCTTCAAAAAGAAGGTCCAAGGGATACAGAAAACCTATAGTGAAGCATCGGAATCTAAAACTGGACTCACAGCAGAGGTTAAAATCATAGAAAGTTAGAGTGTCAGTCCTCTTGTACTTAAGTCGGCATTGTGCCTTTTGTATTAAATTCGATTGCAATTTCTGTGATTCATCGTCAATAAGAAGGTCCAGCGGATACAGTAAACCTGAAGTGAAGCATCGGAATCTAAAACTGGACTCACAGGAGAGGTTCAAATCATCGAAAGTTAGAGTGTCACACCTCTTGTACTTAAGTCGGCATTGTGCCTTTTGTATTAAATTTGGATGCAATTTCTGTGTTTCATCGTCAATAAGAAGGTCCAAGGGATACAGTAAACCTGAAGTGAAGCATCGGAATCTAAAACTGGACTCACAGGAGAGGTTCAAATCATAGATAATTAGAAATTCAGTCCTCTTGTACTTAAGTCGACATTGTGCCTTTTGTATTAAATTTGGATGCAATTTCTGTGTTTCATCGTCAATAAGAAGGTCCAAGGGATACAGTAAACCTGAAGTGAAGCATCGGAATCTAAAACCGGACTCACAGGAGAGGTTCAAATCATAGAGAGTTAGAGTGTCAGTCCTCTTGTACTTAAGTCGGTATTGTGCCTTTTGTATTGAATTCGGATGTAATTATTGTGTTCCATCATCAATAAGAAGGTCCAAGAGATACAGTAAACATGAAGTGAAGCATCGGAATCTAAAACTGGACTCACAGGAGAGGTTAAAATCATAGAAAGTTAGAGTGTCAGTCCTCTTGTACTACAGTCGGCATTGTGCCTTTTGTATTAAATTCGGATGCAATTTCAGTGTTTCATCGTCAATAAGAAGGTCCAAGGGATACAGTAAACCTGAAGTGAAGCATCGGAATCTAAAACTGGACTCACAGGAGAGGTTCAAATCAAAAAGTGTTAGAGTGTCAGTCCTCTTGTACTTAAGTCGGTATTGTGCGTTTTGTATTGAATTCGGATGTAATTGCTGTGTTGCATCATCAATGAGAAGGTCCAAGGGATAGAGTAAACCTGAAGTGAAGCATCGGAAGCCAAACCTGGACTCACAAGAGAGGCTCAAATCATAGAAAGTTAGAGTGTCAGTCCTCTAGTACTTAAGTCGGCATTGTGCCTTTTGTATTAAATTCGGATGCAATTTCTGTTTTTCATCGACAGTAAGAAGGTCCAAGGGATACAGTAAACCTGAAGTGAAGCATCGGAATCTAAAACTGGACTCACAGGAGCGGCTCAATTCATAAAGTGTTAGAGTGTCAGTCCTCTTGTACTTAAGTCGGAATTGTGCTTTTTGTATTGAATTCGGAAGCAATTTCTGTGATTCATCGTCAATAAGAAGGTACAACGGATACAGTAAACCTGAAGTGAAGCATCGGAATCTAAAACTGGTCTCACAGGAGAGGTTCAAATCATCGAAAGTTAGAGTGTCAGTCCACTTGTACTTAAGTCGGCATTGTGGCTTTTGTATTGAATTCGGATGCAATTGCTGTGTTTCATCGTCCATAAGAAGGTCCAAGGGAGACGGTACACCTGAAGTGAAGCATCGGAATCTAAAACTGGATCACAGGAGAGGTTCAAATCATAGAAAGTTAGAGTGTCAGTCCTCTTGTACTTAAGTCCGCATTGTGCCTTTGGTATTAAATTCGGATGCAATTTCTGTGTTTCATCGTGAATAAGAAGGTCCAAGGGATACAGTAAACCTGAAGTGAAGCATCGGAATATAATACTGGACTCACAGGAGAGGTTCAAATCATAGAGAGTTAGAGTTTGAGTCCTCTTGTATTTAAGTCGGCATATTGCCTTTTGTATTAAATTTGGATGCAATTTCTGTGTTTCATCGTCAATAAGAAGGTCCAAGGGATACAGTAAACCTGAAGTGAAGCATCGGAATCTAAAACTGGACTCACAGGAGAGGTTCAAATCATAAAGAGTTAGAGTGTCAGTCCTCTTGTACTTAAGTCGGTATTGTGCCTTTTGTATTGAATTCGGATGTAATATCTGTGTTTCATCATCAATGAGAAGGTCCAAGGGATACAGTAAACCTTATGTGAAGCATCGGAATTCCTAAACTGGACTCGCAGGGGAGGTTCAAATCATAGAAACTTTGAGTGTCAGACCTTTTGTACTTAAGTCGGCATAGGGCCTTTTGTATTAAATTCGAATGCAATTTCTGGGTTTTATCGTCAATAAGAACGTCCAAGGGATACAGTAAACCTGAAGTGAAGCATCGGAATCTAAACCTGGACTCACAGGAGAGGTTCAAATCATAGAATATTAGAGTTTCAGTCCTGTTGTACTTAAGTCGGCATTGTGCCTTTAGTATTAAATTTGGATGCATTTTCTGTGCTTCATCGTCAATAAGAGGGCCAAGGGATACAGTAAACCTAAAGTGAAGCATCGGAATCTAAAACAGGACTCACAGGAGAGGTTCAAATCATAGAGAGTTAGAGTGTCAGTCCTCTTGTACTTAAGTCGGTATTGTGCCTTTTGTATTGAATTCGGATGTAATTATTGTGTTTCATCACCAATAAGAAGGTCCAAGGGATACAGTAAACCTGAAGTGAAGCATCGGAATCTAAAACTGGACTCACAGGAGAGGTTCAAATCATAAAGAGTTAGAGTGTCAGTCCTCTTGTACTTAAGTCGGTATTGTGCCTTTTGTATTGAATTCGGATGTAATATCTGTGTTTCATCATCAATGAGAAGGTCCAAGGGATACAGTAAACCTTATGTGAAGCATCGGAATTCCTAAACTGGACTCGCAGGGGAGGTTCAAATCATAGAAACTTTGAGTGTCAGACCTTTTGTACTTAAGTCGGCATAGGGCCTTTTGTATTAAATTCGAATGCAATTTCTGGGTTTTATCGTCAATAAGAACGTCCAAGGGATACAGTAAACCTGAAGTGAAGCATCGGAATCTAAACCTGGACTCACAGGAGAGGTTCAAATCATAGAGAGTTAGAGTGTCAGTCCATTTGTACTTCAGTCGGCATTGTGCTTTTTGTATTAAATTTGGATGCAATTTCTGTGTTTCATCTTCAAAAAGAAGGTCCAAGGGATACAGTAAACCTATAGTGAAGCATCGGAATCTAAAACTGGACTCACAGGAGAGGTTCAAATCATAGAAAGTTAGAGTGTCAGTCCTCTTGTACTTAAGTCGGCATTGTGCATTTTGTATTAAATTCGGATGAAATATCTGTGATTCATCGTCAATAAGAAGTTCCAGCGGATACAGTAAACCTGAAGTGAAGCATCGGAATCTAAAACTGGACTCACAGGAGAGGTTCAAATCATCGTAAAGTAGAGTGTCAGACCTCTTGTACTTAAGTCGGCATTATGCCTTTTGTATTAAATTCGGATGCAATTTCTGTGTTTCATCGTCAATAAGAAGGTCCAAGGGATACAGTAAACCTGAAGTGAAGCATCGGAATGTAAAACTGGACTTACAGGAGAGGTTCATGTCATAAAATATTAGAGTGTCAGTCCTCTTGTACTTAAGTCGGTATTGTGCTTTTTGTATTCAATTCGTATGTAATTGCTGTGTTGCATCATCAATGAGAAGGTCCAAAGGATAGAGTAAACCTGAAGCGAAGCATCGGAATCTAAAACTGGACTCACAGGAGAGGTTCAAATCATAGAAAGTTAGACTGTCAGTCCTCTTGTACATAAGTCGGTATTGTGCCTTTTGTATTCAATTCGGATGTAATATCTGTGTTTCATCATCAATGAGAAGGTCCAAGGGATACAGTAGACCTTATGTGAAGCATCGGAATTAGTAAACTGGACTCACAGGAGAGGGGTCAAATCATGGAAATTTAGAGTGTCAGACCTCTTGTACTTTAGTCGGCATTGTGCCTTTTGTATTAAATTCGGATGCAATTTCTGTGTTTCATCGTCAATAAGAAGGTCCAAGGGATACAGTGAACCTGAAGTGAAGCATCGGAATCTAAAACTGGACTCACAGGTGAGGTTCAAATCATAGAAAGTTAGAGTTTCAGTCCTCTTGTACTTAAGTCGGCATTGTGCCTTTAGTATTAAATTTGGATGCAATTTCTGTGTTTCATCGTCAATAAGAAGGGCCAAGGGATACAGTAAACCTAAAGTGAAGCATCGGAATCTAAAACTGAACTCACAGGAGAGGTTCAAATCATAGAGAGTTAGAGTGTCAGTCCTCTTGTACTTAAATCGGTATTGTGCCTTTTGTATTGAATTCGGATGTAATTATTGTGTTTCATCACCAATAAGAAGGTCCAAGAGATACAGTAAACCTGAAGTGAAGCATTGGAAACTAAAACTGGACTCACAGGAGAGGTTCAAATCATAGAAAGTTAGAGTTTTAGTCCTCTTGTACTTAAGTCGGCATTGTGCCTTTAGTATTAAATTTGGATGCAATTTCTGTGTTTCATCGTCAATAAGAGGGGCCAAGGGATACAGTAAACCTTAAGTGAAGCATCGGAATCTAAAACTGAACTCACAGGAGAGGTTCAAATCATAGAGAGTTAGAGTGTCAGTCCTCTTGTACTTAAGTCGGAATTGTGCGTTTTGTATTGAATTCGGATGTAATTGCTGTGTTGCATCATCAATGAGAAGGTCCAAGGGATACAGTAAACCTGATGTGAAGCATCGGAATCTAAAACTGGACTCACAGGAGAGGTTTAAATCATAGAAAGTTAGAGTGTCAGACCTCTTGTACTTAAGTCGGCATTGTGCCTTTTGTATTAAATTCGGATGCAATTTCTGTGTTTCATCGTCAATAAGAAGGTCCAAGGGATACAGTAAACCTGAAGTAAAGCATCGGAATCTAAAACTGGACTCACAGGAGAGGTTCAAATCGTTTAGAGTTAGAGTGTCATTCCTGTTGTACTTAAGTCGGCATTATGCATTTGGATTAAATTCGGATGCAATTTCTGTGTTTCATCATCAATGAGAAGGTCCAAGGGATACAGTAAACCTGATGTGAAGCAGCGGAATCTAAAACTGGACTCACAGGAGAGGTTTAAATCATAGAAAGTTAGAGTTTCAGTCCTCTTGTACTTAAGTCGGCATTGTGCCTTTACTATTAAATTTGGATGCAATTTCTGTGTTTCATCGTCAATAAGAAGGGCCAAGGGATACAGTAAACCTAAAGTGAAGCATCGGAATCTAAAACTGAACTCACAGGAGAGGTTCAAATCATAGAGAGTTAGAGTGTCAGTCCTCTTGTACTTAAGTCGGTATTGTGCCTTTTGTATTGAATTCGGATGTAATATCTGTGTTTCATCATCAATGAGAAGGTCCAAGGGATACAGTAAACATTATGTGAAGCATCGGAATTCCTGAACTGGACTCACTGGAGAGGTTCAAATCATAGAAACATAGAGTGTCAGACATCTTCTACTTAAGTCGGCATTGGGCCTTTTGTATTAAATTCGGATGCAATTTCTGCGTTTTATCGTCAATAAGAACGTCCAAGGCATACAATAAACCTGAAGTGAAGCATCGGTATCTAAAACTGGACTCACAGGAGAGGTTCAAATCATAGAAAGTTAGAGTGTCAGTCCTCTTGTACTTCAGTCGGCATTGTGCATTTTGTATTAAATTCGGATGCAATTTCAGTGTTTCATCGTCAATAAGAAGGTCCAAGGGATACAGTAAACCTGAAGTGAAGCATCGGAATCTAAAACTGGACTCACAGGAGAGGTTCAAATCAAAAAGTGTTAGAGTGTCAGTCCTCTTGTACTTAAGTCGGTATTGTGCGTTTTGTATTGAATTCGGATGTAATTGCTGTGTTGCATCATCAATGAGAAGGTCCAAGGGATAGAGTAAACCTGAAGTGAAGCATCGGAAGCCAAACCTGGACTCACAAGAGAGGCTCAAATCATAGAAAGTTAGAGTGTCAGTCCTCTAGTACTTAAGTCGGCATTGTGCCTTTTGTATTAAATTCGGATGCAATTTCTGTTTTTCATCGACAATAAGAAGGTCCAAGGGATACAGTAAACCTGAAGTGAAGCATCGGAATCTAAAACTGGACTCACAGGAGCGGCTCAATTCATAAAGTGTTAGAGTGTCAGTCCTCTTGTACTTAAGTCGGAATTGTGCTTTTTGTATTGAATTCGGAAGCAATTTCTGTGATTCATCGTCAATAAGAAGGTACAACGGATACAGTAAACCTGAAGTGAAGCATCGGAATCTAAAACTGGTCTCACAGGAGACGTTCAAATCATCGAAAGTTAGAGTGTCAGTCCACTTGTACTTAAGTCGGCATTGTGGCTTTTGTATTGAATTCGGATGCAATTGCTGTGTTTCATCGTCCATAAGAAGGTCCAAGGGAGACGGTACACCTGAAGTGAAGCATCGGAATCTAAAACTGGATCACAGGAGAGGTTCAAATCATAGAAAGTTAGAGTGTCAGTCCTCTTGTACTTAAGTCCGCATTGTGCCTTTGGTATTAAATTCGGATGCAATTTCTGTGTTTCATCGTGAATAAGAAGGTCCAAGGGATACAGTAAACCTGAAGTGAAGCATCGGAATATAATACTGGACTCACAGGAGAGGTTCAAATCATAGAGAGTCAGAGTTTGAGTCCTCTTGTATTTAAGTCGGCATATTGCCTTTTGTATTAAATTTGGATGCAATTTCTGTGTTTCATCGTCAATAAGAAGGTCCAAGGGATACAGTGAACCTGAAGTGAAGCATCTGAATCTAAAACTGGACTCACAGGTGAGGTTCAAATCATAGAAAGTTAGAGTTTCAGTCCTGTTGTACTTAAGTCGGCATTGTGCCTTTAGTATTAAATTTGGATGCAATTTCTGTGTTTCATCGTCAATAAGAGGGCCAAGGGATACAGTAAACCTAAAGTGAAGCATCGGAATCTAAAACAGGACTCACAGGAGAGGTTCAAATCATAGAGAGTTAGAGTGTCAGTCCTCTTGTACTTAAGTCGGTATTGTGCCTTTTGTATTGAATTCGGATGTAATTATTGTGTTTCATCACGAATACGAAGGTCCAAGGGCTACAGTAAACCTGAAGTGAAGCATCGGAATCTAAAACTGGACTCACAGGAGAGGTTCAAATCATAGAGAGTTAGAGTGTCAGTCCTCTTGTACTTAAGTCGGTATTGTGTCTTTTGTATTGAATTCGGATGTAATATCTGTGTTTCATCATCAATGAGAAGGTCCAAGGGATACAGTAAACTTTATGTGAAGCATCGGAATTCCTGAACTGGACTCACTGGAGAGGTTCAAATCATAGAAACATAGAGTGTCAGACATCTTCTACTTAAGTCGGCATTGGGCCTTTTGTATTAAATTCGGATGCAATTTCTGCGTTTTATCGTCAATAAGAACGTCCAAGGCATACAATAAACCTGAAGTGAAACATCGGAATCTAAAACTGGACTCACAGGAGAGGTTCAAATCATAGAGAGTTAGCGTGTCAGTCCCCTTGTACTTCAGTCGGCATTGTGTTTTGTTTTAAAATTTGGATGCAATATCTGTGTTTTATCTTCAAAAAGAACGTCCAAGGCATACAGTAAACATGAAGCGAAGCATCGGAATCTAAAACTGGACTCACAGGAGAGGTTAAAATCATAGAAAGTTAGAGTGTCAGTCCTCTTGTACTTCAGTCGGCATTGTGACTTTTGTATTAAATTCGGATGCAATTTCAGTGTTTCATCGTCAATAAGAAGGTCCAAGGGATACAGTAAACCTGAAGTGAAGCATCGGAATCTAAAACTGGACTCACAGGAGAGGTTCAAATCAAAAAGTGTTAGAGTGTCAGTCCTCTTGTACTTAAGTCGGTATTGTGCGTTTTGTATTGAATTCGGATGTAATTGCTGTGTTGCATCATCAATGAGAAGGTCCAAGGGATAGAGTAAACCTGAAGTGAAGCATCGGAAGCCAAACCTGGACTCACAAGAGAGGCTCAAATCATAGAAAGTTAGAGTGTCAGTCCTCTAGTACTTAAGTCGGCATTGTGCCTTTTGTATGAAATTCGGATGCAATTTCTGTTTTTCATCGACAATAAGAAGGTCCAAGGGATACAGTAAACCTGAAGTGAAGCATCGGAATCTAAAACTGGACTCACAGGAGCGGCTCAATTCATAAAGTGTTAGAGTGTCAGTCCTCTTGTACTTAAGTCGGAATTGTGCTTTTAGTATTGAATTCGGAAGCAATTTCTGTAATTCATCGTCAATAAGAAGGTACAACGGATACAGTAAACCTGAAGTGAAGCATCGGAATCTAAAACTGGTCTCACAGGAGAGGTTCAAATCATCGAAAGTTAGAGTGTCAGTCCACTTGTACTTAAGTCGGCATTGTGGCTTTTGTATTGAATTCGGATGCAATTGCTGTGTTTCATCGTCCATAAGAAGGTCCAAGGGAGACGGTACACCTGAAGTGAAGCATCGGAATCTAAAACTGGATCACAGGAGAGGTTCAAATCATAGAAAGTTAGAGTGTCAGTCCTCTTGTACTTAAGTCCGCATTGTGCCTTTGGTATTAAATTTGGATGCAATTTCTGTGTTTCATCGTCAATAAGAGGGCCAAGGGATACAGTAAACCTAAAGTGAAGCATCGGAATCTAAAACAGGACTCACAGGAGAGGTTCAAATCATAGAGAGTTAGAGTGTCAGTCCTCTTGTACTTAAGTCGGTATTGTGCCTTTTGTATTGAATTCGGATGTAATTATTGTGTTTCATCACGAATAAGAAGGTCCAAGGGATACAGTAAACCTGAAGTGAAGCATTGGAATCTAAAACTGGACTCACAGGAGAGGTTCAAATCATAAAGAGTTAGAGTGTCAGTCCTCTTGTACTTAAGTCGGTATTGTGCCTTTAGTATTGAATTCGGATGTAATATCTGTGTTTCATCATCAATGAGAAGGTCCAAGGGATACAGTAAACCTTATGTGAAGCATCGGAATTCCTAAACTGGACTCGCAGGGGAGGTTCAAATCATAGAAACTTTGAGTGTCAGACCTTTTGTACTTAAGTCGGCATAGGGCCTTTTGTATTAAATTCGAATGCAATTTCTGGGTTTTATCGTCAATAAGAACGTCCAAGGGATACAGTAAACCTGAAGTGAAGCATCGGAATCTAAAACTGGACTCACAGGAGAGGTTCAAATCATAGAAAGTTAGAGTGTCAGTCCTCTTGTACTTCAGTCGGCATTGTGCCTGTTGTATTGAATTCGGATGTAATATCTGTGTTTCATCATCAATGAGAAGGTCCAAGGTATACAGTAGACCTTATGTGAAGCATCGGAATTAGTAAACTGGACTCACAGGAGAGGGGTCAAATCATGGAAATTTAGAGTGTCAGACCTCTTGTACTTTAGTCGGCATTGTTCCTTTTGTATTAAATTCGGATGCAATTTCTGTGTTTCATCGTCAATAAGAAGTTCCAGCGGATACAGTAAACCTGAAGTGAAGCATCGGAATCTAAAACTGGACTCACAGGAGAGGTTCAAATCATCGTAAGGTAGAGTGTCAGACCTCTTGTACTTAAGTCGGCATTATGCCTTTTGTATTAAATTCGGATGCAATTTCTGTGTTTCATCGTCAATAAGAAGGTCCAAGGGATACAGTAAACCTGAAGTGAAGCATCGGAATGTAAAACTGGACTCACAGGAGAGGTTCAAATCATAAAATATTAGAGTGTCAGTCCTCTTGTACTTAAGTCGGTATTGTGCTTTTTGTATTAAATTCGGATGCAATTTCAGTGTTTCACCGACAATAAGAAGGTCCAAGGGATACAGTGAACCTGAAGTGAAGCATCGGAATCTAAAACTGGACTCACAGGTGAGGTTCAAATCATAGAAAGTTAGAGTTTCAGTCCTCTTGTACTTAAGTCGGCATTGTGCCTTTAGTATTAAATTTGGATGCAATTTCTGTGTTTCATCGTCAATAAGAAGGGCCAAGGGATACAGTAAACCTAAAGTGAAGCATCGGAATCTAAAACTGAACTCACAGGAGAGGTTCAAATCATAGAGAGATAGAGTGTCAGTCCTCTTGTACTTAAGTCGGTATTGTGCCTTTTGTATTGAATTCGGATGTAATTATTGTGTTTCATCACCAATAAGAAGGTCCAAGAGATACAGTAAACCTGAAGTGAAGCATTGGAATCTAAAACTGGACTCACAGGAGAGGTTCAAATCATAGAAAGTTAGAGTGTCAGTCCTCTTGTACTTCAGTCGGCATTGTGCCTGTTGTATTAAATTCGGATGCAATTTCTGTGTTTCATCGTCAATAAGAAGGTCCAAGGGATACAGTAAACCTGAAGTGAAGCATCGGAATCTAAAACTGGACTCACAGGGGAGGTTCAATCCATAAAGAGTTAGAGTGTCAGTCCTCTTGTACTTAAGTCGGTATTGTGCGTTTTGTATTGAATTCGGATGTAATTGCTGTGTTGCATCATCAATGAGAAGGTCCAAGGGATACAGTAAACCTGATGTGAAGCATCGGAATCTAAAACTGGACTCACAGGAGAGGTTTAAATCATAGAAACTTAGAGTGTCAGTCCTCTTGTACTTAAGTCGGCATTGTGCCGTTTGTATTAAATTCGGATGCAATTTCTGTGTTTCATCGTCAATAAGAAGGTCCAAGGGATACAGTAAACCTGAAGTAAAGCATCGGAATCTAAAACTGGACTCACAGGAGAGGTTCAAATCGTTTAGAGTTAGAGTGTCATTCCTGTTGTACTTAAGTCGGCATTATGCATTTGGATTAAATTCGGATGCAATTTCTGTGTTTCATCGTCAATAAGAAGGTCCAAGAGATACAGTAAACCTCAAGTGAAGCATCGGAATCTAAAACTGGACTCACAGGAGAGGTTCAAATCATAGAGAGTTAGAGTGTCAGTCCTCTTGTACTTAAGTCGGTATTGTGCCTTTTGTATTGAATTCGGATGTAATATCTGTGTTTCATCATCAATGAGAAGGTCCAAGGGATACAGTAAACTTTATGTGAAGCATCGGAATTCCTGAACTGGACTCACTGGAGAGGTTCAAATCATAGAAACTTAGAGTGTCAGACATCTTCTACTTATGTCGGCATTGGGCCTTTTGTATTAAATTCGGATGCAATTTCTGCGTTTTATCGTCAATAAGAACGTCCAAGGCATACAATAAACCTGAAGTGAAGCATCGGAATCTAAAACTGGACTCACAGGAGAGGTTCAAATCATAGAGAGTTAGCGTGTCAGTCCCCTTGTACTTCAGTCGGCATTGTGCTTTTTTTTAAAATTTGGATGCAATATCTGTGTTTTATGTTCAAAAAGAAGGTCCAAGGGATACAGTAAACCTATAGTGAAGCATCGGAATCTAAAACTGGACTCACAGGAGGGGTTCAAATCAAAGAAAGTTAGAGGTCCAGTCCTCTTGTACTTAAGTCGGCATTGTGCCTTTAGTATTAAATTTGCATGCAATTTCAGTGTTTCATCGTCAATAAGAAGGTCCAAGGGATACAGTAAACCTGAAGTGAAGCATCGGAATCTAAAACTGGACTCACAGGAGAGGTTCAAATCATAAAGAGTTAGAGTGTCAGTCCTCTTGTACTTAAGTCGGTATTGTGCCTTTTGTATTGAATTCGGATGTAATATCTGTGTTTCATCATCAATGAGAAGGTCCAAGGGATACAGTAAACCTTATGTGAAGCATCGGAATTCCTAATCTGGACTCGCAGGGGAGGTTCAAATCATAGAAACTTAGAGTGTCAGACATTTTGTACTTAAGTCGGCATTGGGACTTTTGTATTAAATTCGAATGCAATTTCTGGGTTTTATCGTCAATAAGAACGTCCAAGGGATACAGTAAACCTGAAGTGAAGCATCGGAATCTAAAACTGGACTCACAGGAGAGGTTCAAATCATAGAGAGTTAGAGTGTCAGTCCCCTTGTACTTCAGTCGGCATTGTGCTTTTTGTATTAAATTTGGATGCAATTTCTGTGTTTCATCTTCAAAAAGAAGGTCCAAGGGATACAGTAAACCCATAGTGAAGCATCGGAATCTAAAACTGGACTCACAGTAGAGGTTCAGATCATAGAAAGTTAGAGTGTCAGTCCTCTTGTACTTAAGTCGGCATTGTGCCTTTTTTATTAAATTCGGATGCAATTTCTGTGTTTCATCGTCAATAAGAAGGTCCAAGGGATGCAGTAAACCTCAAGTGAAGCATAGGAATCAAAAACGGGACTCACAGGAGAGGTTCAAATCATAGAAAGTTAGATTGTCAGTAATCTTGTACTTAATTCGGCATTGTGCCTTTTGTATTAAATTCGGATGCAATTTCTGTGTTTCATCGACAATAAGAAGGTCCTAGGGATACAGTAAACCTGAAGTGAAGAATCGGTATCTAAAACTGGACTCACAGAGAGGTTCAAATCGCAGAGAGTCAGAGTGTCAGCCTTCTTGTACATAAGTCAGCATTGTGCCTTTTGTATTAAATTCGAAAGCAATTTCTGTGTTGCATCATCAATGAGAAGGTCCAAGGGATACAGTAAACCTGATGTGAAGCATCGGAATCTAAAACTGGACTCACAGGAGAGGTTCAAATCATAGAGAGTTAGAGTGTCAGTCCCCTTGTACTTCAGTCGGCATTGTGCTTTTTGTATTAAATTTGGATGCAATTTCTGTGTTTCATCTTCAAAAAGAAGGTCCAAGGGATACAGTAAACCCATAGTGAAGCATCGGAATCTAAAACTGGACTCACAGTAGAGGTTCAGATCATAGAAAGTTAGAGTTTCAGTCCTCTTGTACTTAAGTCGGCATTGTGCCTTTAGTATTACATTTGGATGCAATTTCTGTGTTTCATCGTCAATAAGAAGGTCCAAGGGATACAGTAAACATGAAGTGAAGCATCGGAATCTAAAACTGGACTCACAGGAGAGGTTCAAATCATAGAGAGTTAGAGTGTCAGTCCTCTTGTACTTAAGTCGGCATTGTGCCTTTTGTATTGAATTCGGATGTATTTATTGTGTTTCATCATCAATAAGAAGGTCCAAGAGATACAGTAAACCTGTAGTGAAGCATCGGTATCTAAAACTGGACTCACAGGAGAGGTTTAAATCATAGAAAGTTAGAGTGTCAGTCCTCTTGTACTTAAGTTGGTATTGTGCCTTTTGTATTGAATTCGGATGTAAAATCTGTGTTTCATCACCAATGAGAAGGTCCAAGGGATACAGTAAACCTTATGTGAAGCATCGGAATTCCTGAACTGGACTCGGGGAGAGGTTCAAATCATAGAAACTTAGAGTGTCAGACCTCTTGTACTTAAGTCGGCATTGGGCCTTTTGTATTAAATTCGGATGCAATTTCTGTGTTCTATCGTCAATAAGAACGTCCAAGGGATACAATAAACCTGAAGTGAAGCATCGGAATCTAAAACTGGACTCACAGGAGAGGTTCAAATCATAGAGAGTTAGAGTGACAGTCCCCTTGTACTTTAGTCGGCATTGTGCTTTCTGTATTAAATTTGGATGCAATTTCTGTGTTTCACCTTCAAAAAGAAGGTCCAAGGGATACAGTAAACCTATGGTGAAGCTTCGGAATCTAAAACTGGACTCACAGGAGAGGTTCAAATCATAGAAAGTTAGAGTGTCAGTCCTCTTGTACTTAAGTCGGCATTGGGCCTTTGGTATTAAATTCGGATGCAATTTCTGTGTTTCATCGTCAATAAGAAGGTCCAAGGGATACAGTAAAACTGAAGTGAAGCATCGGAATCTAAAACTGGACCTACAGGAGAGGTTCAAATCATAGAGAGTTAGATTGTCAGCCCTCTTGTACATAAGTCGGTATTGTGCCTTTGTATTAAATTCGGATGCAATTTCTGTGATTCATCGTCAATACGAAGGTCCAAGGGATACAGTAAATTTGAAGTGAAGCATCGGAATCTAAAACTGGACTCACAGGAGAGGGTCAAATCATCGAAAGTTAGAGTGTCAGACCTCTTGTACTTAAGTCAGTATTGTGCCTTTTGTATTGAATTCGGATGTAATATCTGTGTTTCATCATGAATGAGAAGGTCCAAGGGATACAGTAAACCTTATGTGAAGCATCGGAATTCCTAATCTGGACTCGCAGGGGAGGTTCAAATCATAGAAACTTAGAGAGTCAGACCTTTTGTACTTAAGTCGGCATTGGGACTTTTGTATTAAATTCGAATGCAATTTCTGGGTTTTATCGTCAATAAGAACGTCCAAGGGATACAGTAAACCTGAAGTGAAGCATCGGAATCTAAAACTGGACTCACAGGAGAGGTTCAAATCATAGAGAGTTAGAGTGTCAGTCCCCTTGTACTTCAGTCGGCATTGTGCTTTTTGTATTAAATTTGGATGCAATTTCTGTGTTTCATCTTCAAAAAGAAGGTCCAAGGGATACAGTAAACCTATAGTGAAGCATCGGAATCTAAAACTGGACTCACAGGAGAGGTTCAAATCATAGAAAGTTAGAGTGTCAGTCCTCTTGTACTTCAGTCGGCATTGTGCCTTTTTTATTAAATTCGGATGCAATTTCTGTGTTTCATCGTCAATAAGAAGGTCCAAGGGATGCAGTAAACCTCAAGTGAAGCATAGGAATCAAAAACTGGACTCACAGGAGAGGTTGAAATCATAGAAAGTTAGATTGTCAGTAATCTTGTACTTAAGTCGGCATTGTGCCTTTTGTATTAAATTCGGATGCAATTTCTGTGTTTCATCGACAATAAGAAGGTCCTAGGGATACAGTAAACCTGAAGTGAAGAATCGGTATCTAAAACTGGACTCACAGGAGAGGTTCAAATCGCAGAGAGTCAGAGTGTCAGCCTTCTTGCACATAAGTCAGCATT
This sequence comes from Schistocerca americana, assembly GCF_021461395.2. NCBI lineage: Eukaryota > Metazoa > Arthropoda > Insecta > Orthoptera > Acrididae > Schistocerca > Schistocerca americana. The sequence goes on along the minus strand of NC_060124.1, from coordinate 545,126,130 downwards.
GTGCCTTTTGTATTAAATTCGAAAGCAATTTCTGTGTTGCATCATCAATGAGAAGGTCCAAGGGATACAGTAAAACTGATGTGAAGCATCGGAATCTAAAACTGGACTCACAGGAGAGGTTCAAATCATAGAGAGTTAGAGTGTCAGTCCCCTTGTACTTCAGTCGGCATTGTGCTTTTTGTATTAAATTTGGATGCAATTTCTGTGTTTCATCTTCAAAAAGAAGGTCCAAGGGATACAGTAAACCTATAGTGAAGCATCGGAATCTAAAACTGGACTCACAGTAGAGGTTCAAATCATAGAGAGTTAGAGTGTCAGTCCCCTTGTACTTCAGTCGGCATTGTGCTTTCTGTATTAAATTTGGATGCAATTTCTGTGTTTCACCTTCAAAAAGAAGGTCCAAGGGATACAGTAAACCTATGGTGAAGCTTCGGAATCTAAAACTGGACTCACAGGAGAGGTTCAAATCATAGAAAGTTAGAGTGTCAGTCCTCTTGTACTTAAGTCGGCATTGGGCCTTTGGTATTAAATTCGGATGCAATTTCTGTGTTTCATCGTCAATAAGATGGTCCAAGGGATACAGTAAACCTGAAGTGAAGTATCGGAATATAAAACTGGACTCACAGGAGAGGTTCAAATCATAGAGAGTTAGAGTTTGAGTCCTCTTGTACTTAAGTCGGCATTGTGCCTTTTGTATCAAATTTGGATGCAATTTCTGTGTTTCATCGTCAATAAGAAGGTCCAAGGGATACAGTAAAACTGAAGTGAAGCATCGGAATCTAAAACTGGACCTACAGGAGAGGTTCAAATCATAGAGAGTTAGATTGTCAGCCCTCTTGTACATAAGTCGGTATTGTGCCTTTGTATTAAATTCGGATGCAATTTCTGTGATTCATCGTCAATACGAAGGTCCAAGGGATACAGTAAATTTGAAGTGAAGCATCGGAATCTAAAACTGGACTCACAGGAGAGGGTCAAATCATCGAAAGTTAGAGTGTCAGACCTCTTGTACTTAAGTCAGTATTGTGCCTTTTGTATTGAATTCGGATGTAATATCTGTGTTTCATCATGAATGAGAAGGTCCAAGGGATACAGTAAACCTTATGTGAAGCATCGGAATTCCTAATCTGGACTCGCAGGGGAGGTTCAAATCATAGAAACTTAGAGAGTCAGACCTTTTGTACTTAAGTCGGCATTGGGACTTTTGTATTAAATTCGAATGCAATTTCTGGGTTTTATCGTCAATAAGAACGTCCAAGGGATACAGTAAACCTGAAGTGAAGCATCGGAATCTAAAACTGGACTCACAGGAGAGGTTCAAATCATAGAGAGTTAGAGTGTCAGTCCCCTTGTACTTCAGTCGGCATTGTGCTTTTTGTATTAAATTTGGATGCAATTTCTGTGTTTCATCTTCAAAAAGAAGGTCCAAGGGATACAGTAAACCTATAGTGAAGCATCGGAATCTAAAACTGGACTCACAGGAGAGGTTCAAATCATAGAAAGTTAGAGTGTCAGTCCTCTTGTACTTCAGTCGGCATTGTGCCTTTTTTATTAAATTCGGATGCAATTTCTGTGTTTCATCGTCAATAAGAAGGTCCAAGGGATGCAGTAAACCTCAAGTGAAGCATAGGAATCAAAAACTGGACTCACAGGAGAGGTTGAAATCATAGAAAGTTAGATTGTCAGTAATCTTGTACTTAAGTCGGCATTGTGCCTTTTGTATTAAATTCGGATGCAATTTCTGTGTTTCATCGACAATAAGAAGGTCCTAGGGATACAGTAAACCTGAAGTGAAGAATCGGTATCTAAAACTGGACTCACAGGAGAGGTTCAAATCGCAGAGAGTCAGAGTGTCAGCCTTCTTGCACATAAGTCAGCATTGTGCCTTTTGTATTAAATTCGAAAGCAATTTCTGTGTTGCATCATCAATGAGAAGGTCCAAGGGATACAGTAAAACTGAAGTGAAGCATCGGAATCTAAAACTGGACCTACAGGAGAGGTTCAAATCATAGAGAGTTAGATTGTTAGCCCTCTTGTACATAAGTCGGTATTGTGCCTTTGTATTAAATTCGGATGCAATTTCTGTGATTCATCGTCAATACGAAGGTCCAAGGGATACAGTAAATTTGAAGTGAAGCATCGGAATCTAAAACTGGACTCACAGGAGAGGGTCAAATCATCGAAAGTTAGAGTGTCAGACCTCTTGTACTTAAGTCAGTATTGTGCCTTTTGTATTGAATTCGGATGTAATATCTGTGTTTCATCATGAATGAGAAGGTCCAAGGGATACAGTAAACCTTATGTGAAGCATCGGAATTCCTAATCTGGACTCGCAGGGGAGGTTCAAATCATAGAAACTTAGAGAGTCAGACCTTTTGTACTTAAGTCGGCATTGGGACTTTTGTATTAAATTCGAATGCAATTTCTGGGTTTTATCGTCAATAAGAACGTCCAAGGGATACAGTAAACCTGAAGTGAAGCATCGGAATCTAAAACTGGACTCACAGGAGAGGTTCAAATCATAGAGAGTTAGAGTGTCAGTCCCCTTGTACTTCAGTCGGCATTGTGCTTTTTGTATTAAATTTGGATGCAATTTCTGTGTTTCATCTTCAAAAAGAAGGTCCAAGGGATACAGTAAACCTATAGTGAAGCATCGGAATCTAAAACTGGACTCACAGGAGAGGTTCAAATCATAGAAAGTTAGAGTGTCAGTCCTCTTGTACTTCAGTCGGCATTGTGCCTTTTTTATTAAATTCGGATGCAATTTCTGTGTTTCATCGTCAATAAGAAGGTCCAAGGGATGCAGTAAACCTCAAGTGAAGCATAGGAATCAAAAACTGGACTCACAGGAGAGGTTGAAATCATAGAAAGTTAGATTGTCAGTAATCTTGTACTTAAGTCGGCATTGTGCCTTTTGTATTAAATTCGGATGCAATTTCTGTGTTTCATCGACAATAAGAAGGTCCTAGGGATACAGTAAACCTGAAGTGAAGAATCGGTATCTAAAACTGGACTCACAGGAGAGGTTCAAATCGCAGAGAGTCAGAGTGTCAGCCTTCTTGCACATAAGTCAGCATTGTGCCTTTTGTATTAAATTCGAAAGCAATTTCTGTGTTGCATCATCAATGAGAAGGTCCAAGGGATACAGTAAAACTGATGTGAAGCATCGGAATCTAAAACTGGACTCACAGGAGAGGTTCAAATCATAGAGAGTTAGAGTGTCAGTCCCCTTGTACTTCAGTCGGCATTGTGCTTTTTGTATTAAATTTGGATGCAATTTCTGTGTTTCATCTTCAAAAAGAAGGTCCAAGGGATACAGTAAACCTATAGTGAAGCATCGGAATCTAAAACTGGACTCACAGTAGAGGTTCAAATCATAGAGAGTTAGAGTGTCAGTCCCCTTGTACTTCAGTCGGCATTGTGCTTTCTGTATTAAATTTGGATGCAATTTCTGTGTTTCACCTTCAAAAAGAAGGTCCAAGGGATACAGTAAACCTATGGTGAAGCTTCGGAATCTAAAACTGGACTCACAGGAGAGGTTCAAATCATAGAAAGTTAGAGTGTCAGTCCTCTTGTACTTAAGTCGGCATTGGGCCTTTGGTATTAAATTCGGATGCAATTTCTGTGTTTCATCGTCAATAAGAAGGTCCAAGGGATACAGTAAACCTGAAGTGAAGTATCGGAATATAAAACTGGACTCACAGGAGAGGTTCAAATCATAGAGAGTTAGAGTTTGAGTCCTCTTGTACTTAAGTCGGCATTGTGCCTTTTGTATCAAATTTGGATGCAATTTCTGTGTTTCATCGTCAATAAGAAGGTCCAAGGGATACAGTAAAACTGAAGTGAAGCATCGGAATCTAAAACTGGACCTACAGGAGAGGTTCAAATCATAGAGAGTTAGATTGTCAGCCCTCTTGTACATAAGTCGGTATTGTGCCTTTGTATTAAATTCGGATGCAATTTCTGTGATTCATCGTCAATACGAAGGTCCAAGGGATACAGTAAATTTGAAGTGAAGCATCGGAATCTAAAACTGGACTCACAGGAGAGGGTCAAATCATCGAAAGTTAGAGTGTCAGACCTCTTGTACTTAAGTCAGTATTGTGCCTTTTGTATTGAATTCGGATGTAATATCTGTGTTTCATCATGAATGAGAAGGTCCAAGGGATACAGTAAACCTTATGTGAAGCATCGGAATTCCTAATCTGGACTCGCAGGGGAGGTTCAAATCATAGAAACTTAGAGAGTCAGACCTTTTGTACTTAAGTCGGCATTGGGACTTTTGTATTAAATTCGAATGCAATTTCTGGGTTTTATCGTCAATAAGAACGTCCAAGGGATACAGTAAACCTGAAGTGAAGCATCGGAATCTAAAACTGGACTCACAGGAGAGGTTCAAATCATAGAGAGTTAGAGTGTCAGTCCCCTTGTACTTCAGTCGGCATTGTGCTTTTTGTATTAAATTTGGATGCAATTTCTGTGTTTCATCTTCAAAAAGAAGGTCCAAGGGATACAGTAAACCTATAGTGAAGCATCGGAATCTAAAACTGGACTCACAGGAGAGGTTCAAATCATAGAAAGTTAGAGTGTCAGTCCTCTTGTACTTCAGTCGGCATTGTGCCTTTTTTATTAAATTCGGATGCAATTTCTGTGTTTCATCGTCAATAAGAAGGTCCAAGGGATGCAGTAAACCTCAAGTGAAGCATAGGAATCAAAAACTGGACTCACAGGAGAGGTTGAAATCATAGAAAGTTAGATTGTCAGTAATCTTGTACTTAAGTCGGCATTGTGCCTTTTGTATTAAATTCGGATGCAATTTCTGTGTTTCATCGACAATAAGAAGGTCCTAGGGATACAGTAAACCTGAAGTGAAGAATCGGTATCTAAAACTGGACTCACAGGAGAGGTTCAAATCGCAGAGAGTCAGAGTGTCAGCCTTCTTGCACATAAGTCAGCATTGTGCCTTTTGTATTAAATTCGAAAGCAATTTCTGTGTTGCATCATCAATGAGAAGGTCCAAGGGATACAGTAAAACTGAAGTGAAGCATCGGAATCTAAAACTGGACCTACAGGAGAGGTTCAAATCATAGAGAGTTAGATTGTCAGCCCTCTTGTACATAAGTCGGTATTGTGCCTTTGTATTAAATTCGGATGCAATTTCTGTGATTCATCGTCAATACGAAGGTCCAAGGGATACAGTAAATTTGAAGTGAAGCATCGGAATCTAAAACTGGACTCACAGGAGAGGGTCAAATCATCGAAAGTTAGAGTGTCAGACCTCTTGTACTTAAGTCAGTATTGTGCCTTTTGTATTGAATTCGGATGTAATATCTGTGTTTTATCATGAATGAGAAGGTCCAAGGGATACAGTAAACCTTATGTGAAGCATCGGAATTCCTAATCTGGACTCGCAGGGGAGGTTCAAATCATAGAAACTTAGAGAGTCAGACCTTTTGTACTTAAGTCGGCATTGGGACTTTTGTATTAAATTCGAATGCAATTTCTGGGTTTTATCGTCAATAAGAACGTCCAAGGGATACAGTAAACCTGAAGTGAAGCATCGGAATCTAAAACTGGACTCACAGGAGAGGTTCAAATCACAGAGAGTTAGAGTGTCAGTCCCCTTGTACTTCAGTCGGCATTGTGCTTTTTGTATTAAATTTGGATGCAATTTCTGTGTTTCATCTTCAAAAAGAAGGTCCAAGGGATACAGTAAACCTATAGTGAAGCATCGGAATCTAAAACTGGACTCACAGGAGAGGTTCAAATCATAGAAAGTTAGAGTGTCAGTCCTCTTGTACTTCAGTCGGCATTGTGCCTTTTTTATTAAATTCGGATGCAATTTCTGTGTTTCATCGTCAATAAGAAGGTCCAAGGGATGCAGTAAACCTCAAGTGAAGCATAGGAATCAAAAACTGGACTCACAGGAGAGGTTGAAATCATAGAAAGTTAGATTGTCAGTAATCTTGTACTTAAGTCGGCATTGTGCCTTTTGTATTAAATTCGGATGCAATTTCTGTGTTTCATCGACAATAAGAAGGTCCTAGGGATACAGTAAACCTGAAGTGAAGAATCGGTATCTAAAACTGGACTCACAGGAGAGGTTCAAATCGCAGAGAGTCAGAGTGTCAGCCTTCTTGCACATAAGTCAGCATTGTGCCTTTTGTATTAAATTCGAAAGCAATTTCTGTGTTGCATCATCAATGAGAAGGTCCAAGGGATACAGTAAAACTGATGTGAAGCATCGGAATCTAAAACTGGACTCACAGGAGAGGTTCAAATCATAGAGAGTTAGAGTGTCAGTCCCCTTGTACTTCAGTCGGCATTGTGCTTTTTGTATTAAATTTGGATGCAATTTCTGTGTTTCATCTTCAAAAAGAAGGTCCAAGGGATACAGTAAACCTATAGTGAAGCATCGGAATCTAAAACTGGACTCACAGTAGAGGTTCAAATCATAGAAAGTTAGAGTTTCAGTCCTCTTGTTCTTAAGTCGGCATTGTGCCTTTAGTATTACATTTGGATGCAATTTCTGTGTTTCATCGTCAATAAGAAGGTCCAAGGGATACAGTAAACATAAAGTGAAGCATCGGAATCTAAAACTGGACTCACAGGAGAGGTTCAAATCATAGAGTGTTAGAGTGTCAGTCCTCTTGTACTTAAGTCGGCATTGTGCCTTTTGTATTGAATTCGGATGTAATTATTGTGTTTCATCATCAATAAGAAGGTCCAAGAGATACAGTAAACCTGTAGTGAAGCATCGGTATCTAAAACTGGACTCACAGGAGAGGTTTAAATCATAGAAAGTTAGAGTGTCAGTCCTCTTCTACTTAAGTTGGTATTGTGCCTTTTGTATTGAATTCGGATGTAAAATCTGTGTTTCATCACCAATGAGAAGGTCCAAGGGATACAGTAAACCTTATGTGAAGCATCGGAATTCCTGAACTGGACTCGGGGAGAGGTTCAAATCATAGAAACTTAGAGTGTTAGACCTCTTGTACTTAAGTCAGCATTGGGCCTTTTGTATTAAATTCGGATGCAATTTCTGTGTTTTATCGTCAATAACAACGTCCAAGGGATACAATAAACCTGAAATGAAGCATCGGAATCTAAAACTGGACTCACAGGAGAGGTTCAAATCATAGAGAGTTAGAGTGTCAGTCCCCTTGTACTTTAGTCGGCATTGTGCTTTTTGTATTAAATTTGGATGCAATTTCTGTGTTTCATCTTCAAAAAGAAGGTCCAAGGGATACAGTAAACCTGTAGTGAAGCATCGGTATCTAAAACTGGACTCACAGGAGAGGTTTAAATCATAGAAAGTTAGAGTGTCAGTCCTCTTGTACTTAAGTTGGTATTGTGCCTTTTGTATTGAATTCGGATGTGAAATCTGTGTTTCATCACCAATGAGAAGGTCCAAGGGATACAGTAAACCTTATGTGAAGCATCGGAATTCCTGAACTGGACTCGGGGAGAGGTTCAAATCATAGAAACTTAGAGTGTCAGACCTCTTGTACTTAAGTCGGCATTGGGCCTTTTGTATTAAATTCGGATGCAATTTCTGTGTTTTATCGTCAATAAGAACGTCCAAGGGATACAATAAACCTGAAGTGAAGCATCGGAATCTAAAACTGGACTCACAGGAGAGGTTCAAATCATAGAGAGTTAGAGTGTCAGTCCCCTTGTACTTTAGTCGGCATTGTGCTTTTTGTATTAAATTTGGATGCAATTTCTGTGTTTCACCTTCAAAAAGAAGGTCCAAGGGATACAGTAAACCTATGGTGAAGCTTCGGAATCTAAAACTGGACTCACAGGAGAGGTTCAAATCATAGAAAGTTAGAGTGTCAGTCCTCTTGTACTTAAGTCACCATTGGGCCTTTGGTATTAAATTCGGATGCAATTTCTGTGTTTCATCGTCAATAAGAAGGTCCAAGGGATACAGTAAACCTGAAGTGAAGTATCGGAATATAAAACTGGACTCACAGGAGAGGTTCAAATCATAGAGAGTTAGAGTTTGAGTCCTCTTGTACTTAAGTCGGCATTGTGCCTTTTGTATTAAATTTGGATGCAATTTCTGTGTTTCATCGTCAATAAGAAGGTCCAAGGGATACAGTAAAACTGAAGTGAAGCATCGGAATCTAAAACTGGACCTACAGGAGAGGTTCAAATCATAGAGAGTTAGATTGTCAGCCCTCTTGTACATAAGTCGGTATTGTGCCTTTGTATTAAATTCGGATGCAATTTCTGTGATTCATCGTCAATACGAAGGTCCAAGGGATACAGTAAATTTGAAGTGAAGCATCGGAATCTAAAACTGGACTCACAGGAGAGGGTCAAATCATCGAAAGTTAGAGTGTCAGACCTCTTGTACGTAAGTCAGTATTGTGCCTTTTGTATTGAATTCGGATGTAATATCTGTGTTTCATCATGAATGAGAAGGTCCAAGGGATACAGTAAACCTTATGTGAAGCATCGGATTTCCTAATCTGGACTCGCAGGGGAGGTTCAAATCATAGAAACTTAGAGAGTCAGACCTTTTGTACTTAAGTCGGCATTGGGACTTTTGTATTAAATTCGAATGCAATTTCTGGGTTTTATCGTCAATAAGAACGTCCAAGGGATACAGTAAACCTGAAGTGAAGCATCGGAATCTAAAACTGGACTCACAGGAGAGGTTCAAATCATAGAGAGTTAGAGTGTCAGTCCCCTTGTACTTCAGTCGGCATTGTGCTTTTTGTATTAAATTTGGATGCAATTTCTGTGTTTCATCTTCAAAAAGAAGGTCCAAGGGATACAGTAAACCTATAGTGAAGCATCGGAATCTAAAACTGGACTCACAGGAGAGGTTCAAATCATAGAAAGTTAGAGTGTCAGTCCTCTTGTACTTCAGTCGGCATTGTGCCTTTTTTATTAAATTCGGATGCAATTTCTGTGTTTCATCGTCAATAAGAAGGTCCAAGGGATGCAGTAAACCTCAAGTGAAGCATAGGAATCAAAAACTGGACTCACAGGAGAGGTTCAAATCATAGAAAGTTAGATTGTCAGTAATCTTGTACTTAAGTCGGCATTGTGCCTTTTGTATTAAATTCGGATGCAATTTCTGTGTTTCATCGACAATAAGAAGGTCCTAGGGATACAGTAAACCTGAAGTGAAGAATCGGTATCTAAAACTGGACTCACAGGAGAGGTTCAAATCGCAGAGAGTCAGAGTGTCAGCCTTCTTGCACATAAGTCAGCATTGTGCCTTTTGTATTAAATTCGAAAGCAATTTCTGTGTTGCATCATCAATGAGAAGGTCCAAGGGATACAGTAAAACTGATGTGAAGCATCGGAATCTAAAACTGGACTCACAGGAGAGGTTCAAATCATAGAGAGTTAGAGTGTCAGTCCCCTTGTACTTCAGTCGGCATTGTGCTTTTTGTATTAAATTTGGATGCAATTTCTGTGTTTCATCTTCAAAAAGAAGGTCCAAGGGATACAGTAAACCTATAGTGAAGCATCGGAATCTAAAACTGGACTCACAGTAGAGGTTCAAATCATAGAAAGTTAGAGTTTCAGTCCTCTTGTTCTTAAGTCGGCATTGTGCCTTTAGTATTACATTTGGATGCAATTTCTGTGTTTCATCGTCAATAAGAAGGTCCAAGGGATACAGTAAACATAAAGTGAAGCATCGGAATCTAAAACTGGACTCACAGGAGAGGTTCAAATCATAGAGTGTTAGAGTGTCAGTCCTCTTGTACTTAAGTCGGCATTGTGCCTTTTGTATTGAATTCGGATGTAATTATTGTGTTTCATCATCAATAAGAAGGTCCAAGAGATACAGTAAACCTGTAGTGAAGCATCGGTATCTAAAACTGGACTCACAGGAGAGGTTTAAATCACAGAAAGTTAGAGTGTCAGTCCTCTTCTACTTAAGTTGGTATTGTGCCTTTTGTATTGAATTCGGATGTAAAATCTGTGTTTCATCACCAATGAGAAGGTCCAAGGGATACAGTAAACCTTATGTGAAGCATCGGAATTCCTGAACTGGACTCGGGGAGAGGTTCAAATCATAGAAACTTAGAGTGTTAGACCTCTTGTACTTAAGTCAGCATTGGGCCTTTTGTATTAAATTCGGATGCAATTTCTGTGTTTTATCGTCAATAACAACGTCCAAGGGATACAATAAACCTGAAATGAAGCATCGGAATCTAAAACTGGACTCACAGGAGAGGTTCAAATCATAGAGAGTTAGAGTGTCAGTCCCCTTGTACTTTAGTCGGCATTGTGCTTTTTGTATTAAATTTGGATGCAATTTCTGTGTTTCATCTTCAAAAAGAAGGTCCAAGGGATACAGTAAACCTGTAGTGAAGCATCGGTATCTAAAACTGGACTCACAGGAGAGGTTTAAATCATAGAAAGTTAGAGTGTCAGTCCTCTTGTACTTAAGTTGGTATTGTGCCTTTTGTATTGAATTCGGATGTGAAATCTGTGTTTCATCACCAATGAGAAGGTCCAAGGGATACAGTAAACCTTATGTGAAGCATCGGAATTCCTGAACTGGACTCGGGGAGAGGTTCAAATCATAGAAACTTAGAGTGTCAGACCTCTTGTACTTAAGTCGGCATTGGGCCTTTTGTATTAAATTCGGATGCAATTTCTGTGTTTTATCGTCAATAAGAACGTCCAAGGGATACAATAAACCTGAAGTGAAGCATCGGAATCTAAAACTGGACTCACAGGAGAGGTTCAAATCATAGAGAGTTAGAGTGTCAGTCCCCTTGTACTTTAGTCGGCATTGTGCTTTTTGTATTAAATTTGGATGCAATTTCTGTGTTTCACCTTCAAAAAGAAGGTCCAAGGGATACAGTAAACCTATGGTGAAGCTTCGGAATCTAAAACTGGACTCACAGGAGAGGTTCAAATCATAGAAAGTTAGAGTGTCAGTCCTCTTGTACTTAAGTCGGCATTGGGCCTTTGGTATTAAATTCGGATGCAATTTCTGTGTTTCATCGTCAATAAGAAGGTCCAAGGGATACAGTAAACCTGAAGTGAAGTATCGGAATATAAAACTGGACTCACAGGAGAGGTTCAAATCATAGAGAGTTAGAGTTTGAGTCCTCTTGTACTTAAGTCGGCATTGTGCCTTTTGTATTAAATTTGGATGCAATTTCTGTGTTTCATCGTCAATAAGAAGGTCCAAGGGATACAGTAAACCTGAAGTGAAGCATCGGAATCTAAAACTGGACTCACAGGAGAGGTTCAAATCATAGAGAGTTAGATTGTCAGCCCTCTTGTACATAAGTCGGTATTGTGCCTTTTGTATTAAATTCGGATGCAATTTCTGTGATTCATCGTCAATACGAAGGTCCAAGGGATACAGTAAATTTGAAGTGAAGCATCGGAATCTAAAACTGGACTCACAGGAGAGGGTCAAATCATCGAAAGTTAGAGTGTCAGACCTCTTGTACTTAAGTCGGTATTGTGCCTTTTGTATTGAATTCGGATGTAATATCTGTGTTTCATCATCAATGAGAAGGTCCAAGGGATACAGTAAACCTTATGTGAAGCATCGGAATTCCTAATCTGGATTCGCAGGGGAGGTTCAAATCATAGAAACTTAGAGAGTCAGACCTTTTGTACTTAAGTCGGCATTGGGACTTTTGTATTAAATTCGAATGCAATTTCTGGGTTTTATCGTCAATAAGAACGTCCAAGGGATACAGTAAACCTGAAGTGAAGCTTCGGAATCTAAAACTGGACTCACAGGAGAGGTTCAAATCATAGAGAGTTAGAGTGTCAGTCCCCTTGTACTTCAGTCGGCATTGTGCTTTTTGTATTAAGTTTGGATGCAATTTCTGTGTTTCATCTTCAAAAAGAAGGTCCAAGGGATACAGTAAACCTATAGTGAAGCATCGGAATCTAAAACTGGACTCACAGGAGAGGTTCAAATCATAGAAAGTTAGAGTGTCAGTCCTCTTGTACTTAAGTCGGCATTGTGCCTTTTTTATTAAATTCGGATGCAATTTCTGTGTTTCATCGTCAATAAGAAGGTCCAAGGGATGCAGTAAACCTCAAGTGAAGCATAGGAATCAAAAACTGGACTCACAGGAGAGGTTCAAATCATAGAAAGTTAGATTGTCAGTAATCTTGTACTTAAGTCGGCATTGTGCCTTTTGTATTAAATTCGGATGCAATTTCTGTGTTTCATCGACAATAAGAAATTCCTAGGGATACAGTAAACCTGAAGTGAAGAATCGGTATCTAAAACTGGACTCACAGGAGAGGTTCAAATCGCAGAGAGTCAGAGTGTCAGCCTTCTTGTACATAAGTCAGCATTGTGCCTTTTGTATTAAATTCGAAAGCAATTTCTGTGTTGCATCATCAATGAGAAGGTCCAAGGGATACAGTAAACCTGATGTGAAGCATCGGAATCTAAAACTATACTCACAGGAGAGGTTCAAATCATAGAGAGTTAGAGTGTCAGACCCCTTGTACTTCAGTCGGCATTGTGCTTTTTGTATTAAATTTGGATGCAATTTCTGTGTTTCATCTTCAAAAAGAAGGTCCAAGGGATACAGTAAACCTATAGTGAAGCATCGGAATCTAGAACTGGACTCACAGGAGAGGTTCAAATCATAGAGAGTTAGAGTGTCAGTCCTCTTGTACTTAAGTCGGCATTGTGCCTTTTGTATTGAATTCGGATGTAATTATTGTGTTTCATCATCAATAAGAAGGTCCAAGAGATACAGTAAACCTGTAGTGAAGCATCGGTATCTAAAACTGGACTCACAGGAGAGGTTTAAATCATAGAAAGTTAGAGTGTCAGTCCTCTTCTACTTAAGTTGGTATTGTGCCTTTTGTATTGAATTCGGATGTAAAATCTGTGTTTCATCACCAATGAGAAGGTCCAAGGGATACAGTAAACCTTATGTGAAGCATCGGAATTCCTGAACTGGACTCGGGGAGAGGTTCAAATCATAGAAACTTAGAGTGTTAGACCTCTTGTACTTAAGTCGGCATTGGGCCTTTTGTATTAAATTCGGATGCAATTTCTGTGTTTTATCGTCAATAAGAACGTCCAAGGGATACAATAAACCTGAAGTGAAGCATCGGAATCTAAAACTGGACTCACAGGAGAGGTTCAAATCATAGAGAGTTAGAGTGTCAGTCCCCTTGTACTTTAGTCGGCATTGTGCTTTTTGTATTAAATTTGGATGCAATTTCTGTGTTTCATCGTCAATAAGAAGGTCCAAGGGATACAGTAAACCTGAAGTGAAGTATCGGAATCTAAAACTGGACTCACAGGAGAGGTTCAAATCATAGAGAGTTAGAGTTTTGAGTCCTCTTGTACTTAAGTCGGCATTGTGCCTTTTGTATTAAATTTGGATGCAATTTCTGTGTTTCATCGTCAATAAGAAGGTCCAAGGGATACAGTAAACCTGAAGTGAAGCATCGGAATCTAAAACTGGACTCACAGGAGATGTTCAAATCATAGAGAGTTAGATTGTCAGCCCTCTTGTACATAAGTCGGTATTGTGCCTTTTGTATTAAATTCGGATGCAATTTCTGTGATTCATCGTCAATACGAAGGTCCAAGGGATACAGTAAATTTGAAGTGAAGCATCGGAATCTAAAACTGGACTCACAGGAGAGGGTCAAATCATCGAAAGTTAGAGTGTCAGACCTCTTGTACTTAAGTCGGCATTGTGCCTTTTGTATTGAATTCGGATGTAATTACTGTGTTTCATCATCAATGAGAAGGTCCAAGGGATACAGTAAACCTGAAGTAAAGCATCGGAATCTAAAACAGGACTCACAGAAGAGGTTCAAATCGTTTGGAGTTATAGTGTCATTCCTGTTGTACTTAAGTCGACATTGTGCATTTGAATTAAATTCGGATGCAATTTCTGTGTTTCATCGTCAATAAGAAGGTCCAAGATATACAGTAACCCTGAAGTGAAGCATCGGAATCTAAAACTGGACTCACAGGTGAGCTTCAAATCATAGAGAGTTAGAGTGTCAGTCCTCTTGTCCTTAAGTCGATATTGTGCCTTTTGTATTGAATTCGGATGTAATATCTGTGTTTGATCATCAATGAGAAGGTCCAAGGGATACAGTAAACCTTATGTGAAGCATCGGAATACCTAAACTGGACTCACAGGAGAGATTCAAATCATAGAAACTTAGAGTGTCAGACCTCTTGTACTTAAGTCGGCATTGGGCCTTTTGTATTCAATTCGGATGCAATTTCTGTGTTTTATCGTCAATAAGAACGTCCAAGGGATACAGTAAACCTGAAGTGAAGCATCGGAATCTAAAACTGGACTCACAGGAGAGGTTCAAATCATAGAGAGTTAGAGTGTCAGTCCCCTTGTACTTCAGTCGGCATTGTGCTTTTTGTATTAAATTTGGATGCAATTTCTGTGTTTCATCTTCAAAAAGAAGGTCAAGGGATACAGTAAACCTATAGTGAAGCATCGGAATCTAAAACTGGACTCACAGGAGAGGTTCAAATTATAGAAAGTTAGAGTGTCAGTCCTCTTGAACTTAAGTCGGCATTGTGCCTTTTGTATTAAATTCGGATGCAATTTCTGTGATTCATCGTCAATAAAAAGGTCCAGCGGATACAGTAAACCTGAAGTGAAGAATCGGAATCTAAAACTGGACTCACAGGAGAGGTTCAAATCATCGAAAGTTAGAGTGTCAGACCTCTTGTACTTAAGTCGGCATTGTGCCTTTTGAATTAAATTCGGATGCAATTTCTGTGTTTCATCGTCAATAAGAAGGTCCAAGGGGTACAGTGAACCTGAAGTGAAGCATCGTAATCTAAAACTGGACTCACAGGAGGGGTTCAAATCATAGAAAATTAGAGTTTCAGCCCTCTTGTACTTAAGTCGACATTGTTCCTTTTGTATTAAATTTGGATGCAATTTCTCTGTTTCATCGTCAATAAGAAGGTCCAAGGGATACAGTAAACCTGAAGTGAAGCATCGGAATCTAAAACTGGACTCACAGGAGAGGTTCAAATCATAAAGTGTTAGAGTGGCAGTCCTCTTGTACTTAAGTCGGTATTGTGCTTTTTGTATTGAATTCGGATGTAATTGCTGTGTTGCATCATCAATGAGAAGGTCCAAGGGATAGAGTAAACCTGAAGTGAAGCATCGGAATCTAAAACTGGACTCACAGGAGAGGTTCAAATCATAGAAAGTTAGAGTGTCAGTCCTCTAGTACTTATGTCGGCATTGTGCCTTTTGTATTAAATTCGGATGCAATTTCTGTGTTTCATCGACAATAAGAAGGTCCAAGGGATACAGTAAACCTGAAGTGAAGCATCGGAATCAAAAACTGGACTCACAGGAGAGGCTCAATTCATAAAGTGTTAGAGTGTCAGTCCTCTTGTACTTAAGTCGGTATTGTGCTTTTTGTATTGAATTCCGATGTAATTGCTGTGTTGCATCATCAATGAGAAGGTCCAAGGGATAGAGTAAACCTGAAGTGAAGCATCGGAATCTAAAACTGGACTCACAGGAGAGGTTCAAATCATAGAAAGTTAGAGTGTCAGTCCTCTTGTACTTAAGTCGGCATTGTGCCTTTTGTATTAAATTCGGATGCAATTTCTGTGTTTCATCGTCAATAAGAAGGTCCAAGGGATACAGTAAACCTGAAGTGAAGCATAGGAATCTAAAACTGGACTCACAGGAGTGGTTCAAATCATAGAAAGTTAGATTGTCAGTCCTCTTGTACTTAAGTCGGCATTGTGCCTTTTGTATTAAATTCGGATCCAATTTCTGTGTTTCATCGACAATAAGAAGGTCCTAGAGATACAGTACACCTGAAGTGAAGAATCGTAATCAAAACTGGACTCACAGGAGAGGTTCAAATCGCGGAGGGTCAGAGTGTCAGCCTTCTTGTACTTTAGTCGGCATTGTGCCTTTTGTATTGAATTCGGAAGCAATTTCTGTGATTCATCGTCAATAAGAAGGTACAACGGATACAGTAAACCTGAAGTGAAGAATCGGAATCCAAAACTGGACTCACAGGAGAGGTTGAAATCGCGGAGAGTCAGAGTGTCAGCCTTCTTGTACATTAGTCGGTATTGTGCCTTTTGTATTGAATTCGGAAGCAATTTCTGTGATTCATCGTCAATAAGAAGGTACAACGGATACAGTAAACCTGAAGTGAAGCATCGAAATCTAAAACTGGTCTCACAGGAGAGGTTCAAATCATCGAAAGTTAGAGTGTCAGTCCTCTTGTACTTAAGTCGGCATTGTGGCTTTTGTATTGAATTCGGATGCAATTGCTATAATTCATCATCAATAAGAAGGTCCAAGTGAGAAGGTACACCTGAAGTGCAGCATCGGAATCTAAAACTGAATCACAGGAGAGGTTCTAATCATAGAAAGTTAGAGAGTCAGTCCTCTTGTACTTAAGTTGGCATTGTGCATTTGGTATTAAATTCGGATGCAATTTCTGTGTTTCATCGTCAATAAGAAGGTCCAAGGAATACAGTAAACCTGAAGTGAAGCATCGGAATATAAAACTGGACTCACTGGAGAGGTTCAAATCATAGAGTGTTAGAGTTTGAGTCCTCCTGTATTTAAGTCGGCATTGTGCCTTTTGTATTAAATTTGGATGCAATTTCTGTGTATCATCGTCAATAAGAAGGTCCAAGGGATACAGTAAACCTGAAGTGAAGCATCGGAATATAAAACTGGACTCACAGGAGAGGTTCAAATCATAGAGTGTTAGAGTTTGAGTCCTCTTGTATTTAAGTCGGCATTGTGCATTTGGATTAAATTCGGATGCAATTTCTGTGTTTCATCGTCAATAAGACTGTCCAAGAGATACAGTAAACCTGAAGTGAAGCATCGGAATCTAAAACTGGACTCACAGGAGAGGTTCAAATCATAGAGAGTTAGAGTGTCAGTCCTCTTGTACTTAAGTCCGTATTGTGCCTTTTGTATTGAATTCGGATGTAATATCTGTGTTTCATCATCAATGAGAAAGTCCAAGGGATACAGTAAACCTTATGTGAAGCATCGGAATTAGTAAACTGGACTCACAGGAGAGGGGTCAAATCATGGAAACTTAGAGTGTCCGACCTCTTGTACTTAAGTCGGCATTGGGCCTTTTGTATTAAATTCGGATGCAATTTCTGTGTTTTATCGTCAATAAGGACGTCCAAGGCATACAGTAAACCTGAAGTGAAGCATCGGAATCTAAAACTGGACTCACAGGAGAGGATCAAATCATAGAGAGTTAGAGTGTCAGTCCCCTTGTACTTAAGTCAGCACTGTGCTATAGTTTAAATTTGGTTGCAATTTCTGTGTTACATCTTCAAAAAGAAGGTCCAAGGGATACTGTAAACCTGAAGTGAAGCATCGGAATCTAAAACTGGACTCAAAGGAGAGGTTCAAATCATAGAAAGGTAGAGTGTCAGTCCACTTGTACCTTAGTCGCCCTTGTGAATTTTGTATTAAATTTGGATGCAATTTCTGTGTTTCATCGTCAATAAGAAGGTCCAAGGGATACAGTAAACCTGAAGTGAAGCATCGGAATCTAAAACTGGACTCACAGGAGAGGTTCATATCATAAAGAGTTAGAGTGTCAGTCCTCTTGTACTTAAGTCGGTATTGTGCTTCTTGTATTGAATTCGGATGTAATTATTGTCTTTCATCATCGATAAGAAGGTCCAAGAGATACAGTAAACCTGAAGTGAAGCATCGGAATCTAAAACTGGACTCACAGGAGAGGTTCAAATCATAGAAAGTTAGAGTGTCAGTCCTTTTGTACTTCAGTCGGCATTCTGCCAGTTGTAATAAATTCGGATGCAATATCTGTGTTTCATCGTCAATAACAAGGTTCAAGGGATACAGCAAACCTGAAGTGAAGCATCGGAATCTAAAACTGCACTCACAGGAGAGGTTCAAATCATAAAGAGTTGGAGTTTCAGTCCTCTTGTACTTAAGTCGGTATTTTGCTTCTTGTATTGAATTCGGATGTAATTGCTGTGTTGCATCATCAATGAGCCGGTCCAAGGGATACAGTAAACCTTTTGTGAAGCATCGGAATCTCAAACTGGACTCACAGGAGAGGTTTAAATCATAGAAAGTGAGAGTGTCAGTCCTCTTGTACTTAAGTCGGCATTGTGCCTTTTGTATAAAATTCGGATGCAATTTCTGAGTTTCATCGTCAATAAGAACGTCCAAGGGATACAGTAAACTTGAAAAGAAGTATCGGAATCTAAAACTGGACTCACAGGAAAGGTTCAAATCATAGAGAGTTAGAGTGCCAGTCCTCTTGTACTAAAGTCGGCATTGTGCCTTTTGTATTAAATTTGGATGAAATTTCTGTGTTTCATCTTGAAAAAGAAGATCCAAGGGATACAGTAAACCTGAGGTGAAGCATCGGTATCTAAAACTGGACTCACAGGAGAGGTCCAAATCATTGAAAGGTAGAGTGTCAGTCCTCTTGTACTTAAGTCGGCATTGTGCTTTTTGTATTAAATTTGGATGCAATTTCTGTGTTTCATCGTCAATAAGAAGGTCTAAGGGATACAGTAAACCTGAAGTGAAGCGTCGGAATCTAAAACTGGACTCACAGGAGAGGTTCAAATCGTAGAAACTTAGAGTGTCAGACCTCTTGTACTTAAGTCGGCATTGGGCCCTTTGTATTAAATTCGTATGCAATTTCTGTGCTTCATCGTCAATAAGAAGGTCCAACGGATACAGTAAACCTGAAGTGAAGCATCGGAATCTAAAGCTGGACTCACAGGAGAGGTTCCAATCATCGAAAGTTAGAGTGTCAGACCTCTTGTACTTAAGTAGGCATTGTGCCTTTGGATTGAATTCGGATGTAATTACTGTGTTCCATCGTCAAGAAGAAGGTCCAAGGGATACAGTAAACCTGAAGTAAAGCATCGGAATCTAAAACTGGACTCACAGGAGAGGTTCAAATCATAAAGAGTTAGAGTGTCAGTCCTCTTGTACTTAAGTCGGTATTGTGCCTTTTGTATTGAATTCGGATGTAATATCTGTGTTTCATCATCAATGAGAAGGTCCAAGGGATACAGTAAACCTTATGTGAAGCATCGGAATTCCTACACTGGACTCACAGGAGAGGTTCAAATCAAAGAAACTTAGAGTGTCAGACCTCTTGTACTTAAGTCGGCATTGGGCCTTTTGTATTAAATTCGGATGCAATTTCTGTGTTTTATCGTCAATAAGAACGTCCAAGGGATACAGTAAACCAGAAGTGAAGCATCGGAATCTAAATCTGGACTCACAGGAGAGGTTCAAATCATAGAGAGTTAGACTGTCAGTCCCCTTGTACTTAAGTCGGCATTGTGCTTTTTGTATTAAATTTGGATGCAATTTCTGTGTTTCATATTAAAAAAGAAGGTCCAAGGGATACAGTAAACCTGAAGTGAAGCAACGGAATCTAAAACTGGACTCACAGGAGAGGTTCAAATCATAGAAAGTTAGATTGTCAGTCAACTTGTACTTAAGTCGGCATTGTGCCTTTTGTATTAAATTCGGATGCAATTTCTGTGTTTCATCGACAATAAGAAGGTCCTAGAGATACAGTACACCTGAAGTGAAGAATCGGAATCTAAAACTGGACTCACAGGAGAGGTTCAAATCGCAGAGAGTCAGAGTGTCAGCCTTCTTGTACTTTAGTCGGCATTGTGCCTTTTGTATTGAATTCGGAAGCAATTTCTGTGATTCATCTTCAATAAGAATTTACAACGGATACAGTAAACCTAAAGTGAAACATCGGAATCTAAAACTGGTCTCACAGGAGAGGTTCAAATCGTCGAAAGTTAGAGTGTCTGTCCACTTGTACTTAAGTCGGCATTGTGGCTTTTGTATTGAATTCGGATGCAATTGCTGTGTTTCATCATCAATAAGAAGGTCCAAGGGAGACGGTACACCTGAAGTGAAGCATCGGAATCTAAAACTGGATCACAGGAGAGGTTCAAAACATAGAAAGTTAGAGTTTCAGTCCTCTTGTACTTAAGTCGGCATTGTGCCTTTGGTATTAAATTCGGATGCAATTTCTGTGTCTCATCGTCAATAAGAAGGTCCAAGGGATACAGTAAACCTGAAGTGAAACATCGGAATATAAAACTGGACTCACAGGAGAGGTTCAAATCATAGAGAGTTAGAGTTTGAGTCCTCTTGTATTTAAGTCGGCACTGCGCCTTTTGTATTAAATTTGGATGCAATTTCTTTGTTTCGTCGTCAATAAGAAGGTCCAAGGGATACAGTAAACCTGAAGTGAAGAATCGGAATCTAAAACTGGACTCACAGGAGAGGTTCAAATCGCAGAGAGTCAGAGTGTCAGCCTTCTTGTACTTTAGTCGGCATTGTGCCTTTTGTATTGAATTCGGAAGCAATTTCTGTGATTCATCTTCAATAAGAATTTACAACGGATACAGTAAACCTAAAGTGAAACATCGGAATCTAAAACTGGTCTCACAGGAGAGGTTCAAATCGTCGAAAGTTAGAGTGTCTGTCCACTTGTACTTAAGTCGGCATTGTGGCTATTGTATTGAATTCGGATGCAATTGCTGTGTTTCATCATCAATAAGAAGGTCCAAGGGAGACGGTACACCTGAAGTGAAGCATCGGAATCTAAAACTGGATCACAGGAGAGGTTCAAAACATAGAAAGTTAGAGTGTCAGTCCTCTTGTACTTAAGTCGGCATTGTGCCTTTGGTATTAAATTCGGATGCAATTTCTGTGTTTCATCGTCAATAAGTAGGTCCAAGGAATACAGTAAACCTGAAGTGAGCATCGGAATCTAAATCTGGACTCACAGGAGAGGTTCAAATCATAGAAAGTTAGAGTGTCAGACCTCTTGTACTTAAGTCGGCATTGTGCCTTTTGTATTGAATTCGGATGTAATTACTGTGTTTCATCGTCAATAAGAAGGTCCTAGGGATACAGTAATAATGAAGTAAAGCATCGGAATCTAAAACAGGACTCACAGGAGATGTTCAAATCGTTTAGAGTTAGAGTGTCATTCCTGTTGTACTTAAGTCGGCATTGTGCATTTGGATTAAATTCGGATGCAATTTCTATGTTTCATCGTCAATAAGACTGTCCAAGAGATACAGTAAACCTGAAGTGAAGCATCGGAATCTAAAACTGGACTCAAAGGAGAGGTTCAAATCATACAGAGTTAGAGTGTCAGTCCTCTTGTACTTAAGTCGGCATTGTGCCTTTTGTATTGAATTCGGAAGCAATTTCAGTGATTCATCGTCAATAAGAAGGTACAACGGATACAGTAAACCTGAAGTGAAGCATCGAAATCTAAAACTGGTCTCACAGGAGAGGTTCAAATCATCGAAAGTTAGAATGTCAGTCCACTTGTACGTAAGTCTTCATTGTGGCTTCTGTATTGAATTCGGATGCAATTGCTGTGTTTCATCATCAATAAGAAGGTCCAAGGGAGAAGGTACACCTGAAGTGCAGCATCGGAATCTAAAACTGGATAACAGGAGAGGTTCAAATCATAGAAAGTTAGAGTGTCAGTCCTCTTGTACTTAAGTCGGCATTGTGCCTTTGGTATTAAATTCGGATGCAATTTCTGTGTTTCATCGTCAATAAGTAGGTCCAAGGAATACAGTAAACCTGAAGTGAAGCATCAGAATCTAAAACTGGACTCACAGGAGAGGTTCAAATCATAGAAAGGTAGAGTGTCAGTCCTCTTGTACTTAAGTCGGCATTGTGCTTTTTGTATTAAATTTGGATGCAATTTCTGGGTTTCATCGTCAATAAGAAGGTCTAAGGGATAGAGTAAACCTGAAGTCAAGCGTCGGAATCTAAAACTGGACTCACAGGAGTGGTTCAAATCATAGAAACTTAGAGTGTCAGACCTCTTGTACCTAAGTCGGCATTGGGCCCTTTGTATTAAATCTGTATGCAATTTCTGTGCTTCATCGCCAATAAGAAGGTCCAACGGATACAGTAAACCTTAAGTGAAGCATCGGAATCTAAAGCTGGACTCACAGGAGAGGTTAAAATCATCGAAAGTTAGAGTGTCAGACCTCTTGTACTTAAGTAGGCATTGTGCCTTTTGTATTGAATTCGGATATAATTACTGTGTTCCATCGTCAAGAAGAAGGTCCAAGGGATACAGTAAACCTGAAGTAAAGCATCGGAATCTAAAACTGGACTCACAGGAGAGGTTCAAATCATAAAGAATTAGAGTGTCAGTCCTCTTGTACTTAAGTCGGTATTGTGCCTTTTGTATTGAATTCGGATGTAATATCTGTGTTTCATCATCAATGAGAAGGTCCAAGGGATACAGTAAACCTTATGTGAAGCATCGGAATTAATACACTGGACTCACAGGAGACGTTCAAATCAAAGAAACTTAGAGAGTCAGACCTCTTGTACTTAAGTCGGCATTGGGCCTTTGTATTAAATTCGGATGCAATTTCTGTGTTTTATCGTCAATAAGAACGTCCAAGGGATACAGTAAACCAGAAGTGAAGCATCGGAATCTAAATCTGGACTCACAGGAGAGGTTCAAATCATAGAGAGTTAGACTGTCAGTCCCCTTGTACTTAAGTCGGCATTGTGCTTTTTGTATTAAATTTGTATGCAATTTCTGTGTTTCATATTCAAAAAGAAGGTCCAAGGGATACAGTTAACCTGAAGTGAAGCATAGGAATCTAAAACTGGACTCACAGGAGAGATTCAAATCATAGAAAGTTAGAGTGTCAGACCTCTTGTACTTAAGTCGGCATTGTGCCTTTTGTATTGAATTCGGATGTAATTACTGTGTTTCATCGTCAATAAGAAGGTCCAAGGGATACTGAGAACCTGAAGTGAAGCACCGGAATATAAACTGGCCTCACAGGAGAGGTTCAAATCATAGAAAGTTTGAGTTTCAGTCCTCTTGTACTAAAGTCGTCATTGTGCCTTTTGTATTAAATTTGGATGCAATTTCTGTGTTTCATCGTCAATAAGAAGGTCCAAGGGATACAGTAAACCTGAAGTGAAGCATCGGAAACTAAAACTGGACTCACAGGAGAGGTTCAAATCATAGGGAGTTAGAGTGTCAGTCCTCTTATACTTAAGTCGGTATTGTGCCTTTTGTATTGAATTCGGATGCCATTATTGTGTTTCATCATCAATAAGAAGGTCTAAGAGATACAGTAAACCTGAAGTGAAGCATCGGAATCTAAAACTGGACTCACAGGAGAGGTTCAAATCATAGAAAGTTTGAGTGTCAGTCCTCTTGTACTTCAGTCGGCATTGTGCTTTTTGTATTAAATTCGGATGCAATTTCTGTGTTTCATCGTCAATAAGAAGGTCCAAGGGATACAGTAAACCTGAAGTGAAGCATCGGAATCTAAAACTGGACTCTCATTAGAGGTTCAAATCAGAGAAACTTAGAGTGTCAGACCTCTTGTACTTAAGTCGGCATTGGGCCTTTTGTGTTAAATTCGGATGCAATTTCTGTGTTTCATCGTCAATAAGAAGGTCCAACGGATACAATAAACCTGAAGTGAAGCATCGGAATCTAAAGCTGGACTCACAGGAGAGGTTCAAATCATCGAAAGTTAGAGTGTCAGACCTCTTGTACTTAAGTAGGCATTGTGCCTTTTGTATTGAATTCGGATGTAATTACTGTGTTCCATCGTCAAGAAGAAGGTCCAAGGGATACAGTAAACCTGAAGTAAAGCATCGGAATCTAAAACTGGACTCACAGGAGAGGTTCAAATCATAAAGAGTTAGAGTGTCAGTCCTCTTGTACTTAAGTCGATATTGTGCCTTTTGTATTGAATTTGGATGTAATATCTGTGTTTCATCATCAATGAGAAGGTCCAAGGGATACAGTAAACCTTATGTGAAGCATCGGAATTCCTACACTGGAGTCACAGGAGAGGTTCAAACCAAAGAAACTTCGAGTGTCAGACCTCTTGTACTTAAGTCGGCATTGGGCCTTTTGTATTAAATTCGGATGCAATTTCTGTGTTTTATCGTCAATAAGAACGTCCAAGGGATACAGTAAACCAGAAGTGAAGCATCGGAATCTAAATCTGGACACACAGGAAAGGTTCAAATCATAGAGGGTTAGACTGTCACTCACCTTGTACTTAAGTCGGCATTGTGCTTTTTGTATCAAATTTGGATGCAATTTCTGTGTTTCATATTCAAAAAGAAGGTCCAAGGGATACAGTAAACCTGAAGTGAAGCATCGGAATCTAAAACTGGACTTACAGGAGAGATTCAAATCATAGAAAGTTAGAGTGTCAGTCCTCTTGTACTTAAGTCGGCATTGTGCCTTTTGTATTAAATTCGGATGCAATTTCTGTGATTCATCGTCCATAAGAAGGTCCAGCGGATGCAGTAACCCTGAAGTGAAGCATCGGAATCTAAAACTGGACTCACAGCAGAGGTTCAAATCATCGAAAGTTTGAGTGTCAGACCTCTTGTACTTAAGTCGGCATTGTGCCTTTTGTATTGAATTCGGATGTAATTACTGTGTTTCATCGTCAATAAGAACTTCCAAGGGATACAGTAAACCTGAAGTAAAGCATCGGAATCTAAAACAGGACTCACAGGAGAGGTTCAAATCATCGAAAGTTAGAGTGACAGACCTCTTGTACTTAAGTCGGCATTGTGCTTTTTGTATTAATTTCGGATGCAATTTCGTGTTTCATCGTCAATAAGAAGGTCCAAGGGATACAGAGAACCTGAAGTGAAGCACCGGAATATAAACTGGACTCACAGGAGAGGTTCAAATCATAGAAAGTTAGAGTTTCAGTCCTCTTGTACTTAAGTCGGCATTGTACCTTTTGTATTAAATTTAGATGCAATTTCTGTGTTTCATCGTCAATAAGAAGGTCCAAGGGATACAGTAAACCTGAAAGGAAGCATCGGAAACTAAAACTGGACTCACAGGAGAGGTTCAAATCATAGAGAGTTAGAGTGTCAGTCCTCTTATACTTAAGTCGGTATTGTGCCTTTTGTATTGAATTCGGATGTAATTATTGTGTTTCATCATCAATAAGAAGGTCCTAGAGATACAGTAAACCTGAAGTGAAGCATCGGAATCTAAAACTGGACTCACAGGAGAGGTTCAAATCATAGAAAGTTAGAGTGTCAGTCCTCTTGTACTTCAGTCGGCATTGTGCTTTTTGTATTAAATTAGGATGCAATTTCTGAGTTTCATCGTCAATAAGAAGGACCAAGGGATACAGTAAACCTGAAGTGAAGCATTGGAATCTAAAACTGGACTCACAGGAGAGGTTCAAATCAGAGAAACTTAGAGTGTCAGACCTCTTGTACTTAAGTCAGCATTGGGCCTTTTGTGTTTAATTCGGTTGCAATATCTGTGTTTCGTCGTCAATAAGGAGGTCCAACGGATACAGTAAACCTGAAGTGAAGCATAGGAATCTAAACTGGACTCACAGGAGAGGTTCAAACCATCGAAAGTTAGTGTGTCAGACCTCTTGTACTTAAGTCGGCATCGTGCCCTTTGTATTGAATTCGGATGTAATTACTGTGTTTCATCGTCAATAAGAAGGTCCAAGGGATACAGTAAACCTGAAGTAAAGCATCGGAATCTAAAACAGGACTCACAGGAGAGGTTCAAATCGTTTAGAGTTAGAGTGTCATTCCTGTTGTATTTAAGTCGGCATTGTGCATTTGGATTAAATTCGGATGCAATTTCTGTGTTTCATCGTCAATAACAAGGTCCAAGAGATACAGTAAACCTAAAGTGAAGCATCGGAATCTAAAACTGGACTCACAGGAGAGGTTCAATTCATAGAGAGTTAGAGTGTCAGTCCTCTTGTACTTAAGTAGGTATTGTGCCTTTTGTATTGAATTCGGATGTTATATCTGTGTTTCATCATCAATGAGAAGGTCCAAGGGATACAGTAAACCTTATGTGAAGCATCGGAATTCCTAAACTGGACTCACAGGAGACGTTCAAATCTTAGAAACTTAGAGTTCAGACCTCTTGTCCTTAAGGCTGCATTGTGCCTTTTGTATTAAATTCGGATGCAATTTCTGTGATTCATCGTCAATAAGAAGTTCCAGCGGATACAGTAAACCTGAAGTGAAGCATCGGAATCTAAAACTGGACTCACAGGAAAGGTTCAAATCATGGAAGTTAGAGTGTCAGACCTCTTGTACTTAAGTCGGCATTGTGCCTTTTGTATTAAATTCGGATGCAATTTCTGTGTTTCATCGTCAATAAGAAGGTCCAAGGGATACAGTAAACCTGAAGTGAAGCATCGGAAACTAAAACTGGACTCACAGGAGAGGTTCAAATCATAGAGAGTTAGAGTATCAGTCCTCTTATACTTAAGTCGGTATTGTGCCTTTTGTATTGAATTCGGATGTAATTATTGTGTTTCATCCTCAATAAGAAGGTCCAAGAGGTACAGTAAACCTGAAGTGAAGCATCGGAATCTAAAACTCGGCTCACAGGGGAGGTTCATATCATAGAAAGTTAGAGTGTCAGTCCTCTTGTACTTCAGTCGGCATTATGCTTTTTGTATTAAATTCGGATGCAATTTCTGTGTTTCATCGTCAATAAGAAGGTCCAAGGGATACAGTAAACCTGAAGTGAAGCATCGGAATCTAAAACTGGACTCACAGGAGAGGTTCAAATCAGAGAAACTTAGAGTGTCAGACCTCTTGTACTTAAGTCGGCATTGGGCGTTTTGTGTTAAATTCGGATGCAATTTCTGTTTTTCATCGTCAATAAGGAGGTCCAAGGGATACAGTAAACCGGAAGTGAAGCATAGGAATCTAAACTGGACTCACAGGAGAGGTTCAAATCATCGAAAGTTAGAGTGTCAGACCTCTTGTACTTAAGTCGACATTGTGCCCTTTGTATTGAATTCGGATGTAATTACTGTGTTTCATCGTCAATAAGAAGGTCCAAGGGATACAGTAAACCTGAAGTGAAGCATCGGAATCTAAAACAGGTCTCACAGGAGAGGTTCAAATCGTTTAGAGTTAGAGTGTCATTCCTGTTGTACTTAAGTCGGCATTGTGCATTTGGATTAAATTCGGATGCAATTTCTGTGTTTCATCGTCAATAAGAAGGTCCAACGGATACAGTAAACCTGAAGTGAAGCATCGGAATCTAAAGCTGGACTCACAGGAGAGGTTCAAATCATCGAAATTTAGAGTGTCAGACCTCTTGTACTTAAGTAGGCATTGTGCCTTTTGTATTGAATTCGGATGTAATTACTGTGTTCCATCGTCAAGAAGAAGGTCCAAGGGATACAGTAAACCTTATGCGAAGCATCGGAATTCCTACACTGGACTCACAGGAGAGGTTCAAACCAAAGAAACTTCGAGTGTCAGACCTCTTGTACTTAAGTCGGCATTGGGCCTTTTGTATTAAATTCGGATGCAATTTCTGTGTTTTATCGTCAATAAGAACGTCCAAGGGATACAGTAAACCAGTAGTGAAGCATCGGAATCTAAATCTGGACTCACAGGAGAGGTTCAAATCATAGAGAGTTAGACTGTCAGTCACCTTGTACTTAAGTCGGTATTGTGCTTTTTGTATTGAATTCGGATGTAATTGCTGTGTTGCATCATCAATGTGAAGGTCCAAGGGATACAGTAAACCTGATGTGAAGCATCGGAATCTAAAACTGGACTCACAGGAGTGGTTTAAATCATAGAAAGGTAGAGGGTCAGTCCTCTTGTACATAAGTCGGCATTGTGCCTTTTGTATTAAATTCGGTTGCAATTTCTTTGTTTCATCGTCTATAAGAAGGTCCAAGGGATGCAGTAAACCTGAAGTAAAGTATCGGAATCTAAAACTGGACTCACAGGAGAGGTTCAAATCATAGAGAGTTAGAGTGCCAGTCCTCTTGTACTTATGTCGGCATTGTGCCTTTTGTTTTAAATTTGAATGCAATTTCTGTGTTCATCTTCAAAAAGAAGGTCCAAGAGATACAGTAAACCTGAAGTGAAGTATCGGTATCTAAAACTGGAGTCACAGGAGGGGTTCAAATCATAGAAAGTTAGAGTGTCAGTCCTCTTGTACTTCAGTCGGCATTGTGCCTTTTGTATTAAATTTGGATGCAATTTCTGTGTTTCATCGTCAATAAGAAGGTCTAAGGGATACAGTAAACCTGAAGTGAAGCATCGGAATCTAAAACTGGACTCACAGGAGATGTTCAAATCATAGGGAGTAAGAGTGTCAGTCCTCTTGTACTTAAGTCGGCATTTTTCCTTTTGTATTAACTTCGGATGCAATTTCTGTGTTTCCTCGACAATAAGAAGGTCCAAGGGATAGAGTAATCCTGAAGTGAAGCATCGGAATCTAAAACTGGTCCCACAGGAGAGGTTCAAATCATAGAAAGTTAGAGTGTCAGTCCTCTTGTACTAAAGTCGGCATTGTGCCTTTTGTATTAAATTCGGATTCAATTTCTGTGTTTCATCATCAATAAGAAGGTCCAAGGGATACAGTAAACCTTATGTGAAGCATCGGAATTCCTACACTGGACTCACAGGAGAGGTTCAAATCAAAGAAAGTTAGAGTATCAGACCTCTTGTACTTAAGTCGGCATTGTGCCTTTTGTATTGAATTCGGATGTAATTACTGTGTTTCATCGTCAATAAGAAGGTCCAAGGGATACAGTAAACCTGTAGTAAAGCAGCGGAATCTAAAACAGGACTCAAAGGAGAGGTTCAAATCATCGAAAGTTAGAGTGTCAGACCTCTTGTACTTAAGTCGGCATTGTGCTTTTTGTATTAAATTTGGATGCAATTTCTGTGTTTCATCGTCAATAAGAAGGTCCAACGGATACAGTAAACCTGAAGTGAAGCATCGGAAACTAAAGCTGGACTCACAGGAGAGGTTCAAATCATCGAAAGTAAGAGTGTCAGACCTCTTGTACTTAAGTAGGCATTGTGCCTTTTGTATTGAATTCGGATGTAATTACTGTGTTCCATCGTCAAGAAGAAGGTCCAAGGGATACAGTAAACCTGAAGTAAAGCATCGGAATCTAAAACTGGACTCACAGGAGAGGTTCAAATCATAAAGAGTTAGAGTGTCAGTCCTCTTGTACTTAAGTCGGTATTGTGCCTTTTGTAATGAATTCGGATGTAATATCTGTGTTTCATCATCAATGAGAAGGTCCAATTGATACAGTAAACCTTATGTGAAGCATCGGAATTCCTACACTGGACTCACAGGAGAGGTTCAAACCAAAGAAACTTCAAATGTCAGACCTCTTGTACTTAAGTCGGCATTGGGCCTTTTGTATTAAATTCGGATGCAATTTCTGTGTTTTATCGTCAATAAGAACGTCCAAGGGATACAGTAAACCAGAAGTGAAGCATCGGAATCTAAATCTGGACTCACAGGAGAGGTTCAAATCATAGAGAGTTAGACTGTCAGTCACCTTGTACTTAAGGCGGCATTGTGCTTTTTGTATTAAATTTGGATGCAATTTTTGTGTTTCATATTCAAAAAGAATGTCCAAGGGATACAGTAAATCTGAAGTGAAGCATCGGAATCTAAAACTGGACTCACAGGAGAGATTCAAATCAGAGAAACTTAGAGTGTCAGACTTCTTGTACTTAAGTCGGCATTGGGCCTTTTGTGTTAAATTCGGATGCAATATCTGTGTTTCATCGTCAATAAGGAGGTCCAACGGATACAGTAAACCTGAAGTGAAGCATAGGAATCTAAACTGGACTCACAGGAGAGGTTCAAATCATGGAAAGTTAGTGTGTCAGACCTCTTGTACTTACGTCGGCATTGTGCCCTTTGTATTGAATTCGGATGTAATTACTGTGTTTCATCGTCAATAAGAAGGTCCAAGGGATACAGTAAACCTGAAGTAAAGCATCGGAATCTAAAACAGGACTCACAGGAGAGGTTCAAATCGTTTAGAGTTTGAGTGTCATTTCTGTTGTACTTAAGTCGGCATTGTGCATTTGGATTAAATTCGGATGCAATTTCTGTGTTTCATCGTCAATAACAAGGTCCAAGAGATACAGTAAACCTGAAGTGAAGCATCGGAATCTAAAACTGGACTCACAGGAGAGGTTCAATTCATAGAGAGTTAGAGTGTCAGTCCTCTTGTACTTAAGTAGGTATTGTGCCTTTTGTATTGAATTCGGATGTTATATCTGTGTTTCATCATCAATGAGAAGGTCCAAGGGATACAGTAAACCTTATGTGAAGCATCGGAATTCCTAAACTGGACACACAGGAGAGGTTCAAATCATAGAAACTTAGAGAGTCAGACCTCTTGTACTTAAGTCGGCATTGTGCTTTTTGTATTAAATTTGGATGCAATTTCTGTGATTCATCGTCAATAAGAAGTTCCAGCGGATACAGTAAACCTGAAGTGAAGCATCGGAATCTAAAACTGGACTCACAGGAAAGGTTAAAATCATGGAAAGTTAGAGTGTCAGACCTCTTGTACTTAAGTCGGCATTGTGCCTTTTGTATTAAATTCGGATGCCATTTCTGTGTATCGTCGTCAATAAGAAGGTCCAAGGGATACAGTGAACCTGAAGTGAAGCATCGGAATCTAAAACTGGACTCACAGGAGAGGTTCAAATCATAGAAAGTTAGAGTTTCAGTTCTCTTGTACTTATGTCGGCATTGTGCATTTGTATTAAAATTGGATGCAATTTCTGTGTTTCATCGTCAATGAGAAGGTCCAAGGGATACAGTAAACCTGAAGTGAAGCATCGGAATCTAAAACTGGACTCACAGGAGAGGTTCAAAACACAGAGAGTTAGAGTGTCAGTCCTCTTGTACATAAGTCGGTTTGTGCCCTTTGTATTGAATTCGGATGTAATTTCTGTGTTTCATCATCAATAAGAAGGTCCAAAAGATACAGTAAACCTGAAGTGAAGCATCGGAATCTTAAACTGGACTAACAGGAGAGGTTCAAATCATAGAATGTTAGAGTGTCAGTCCTCTTGTACTTCAGTCTGCATTGTGCCTTTTGTATTAAATTCGGATGCAATTTCTGTGTTTCATCGTCAATAAGAAGGTCCAAGGGATACAGTAAACCTGAAGCGAAGCATCGGAATCTAAAACTGGACTCGCAGGAGAGGTTCAAATCATAAAGAGTTAGAGTGTCAGTCCTCTTGCACTTAAGTCGGTATGGTGCTTTTTGTATTGAATTCGGATGTAATTTCTGTGTTGCATCATCAATGTGAAGGTCCAAGGGATACAGTAAACCGGATGTGAAGCATCGGAATCTAAAACTGGACTCACAGGAGAGGTTTAAATCATAGAAATGTAGAGTGTCAGTCCTCTTGTACATAAGTCGGCATTGTGCCTTTTGTATTAAATTCGGTTGCAATTTCTGTGTTTCATCGTCAATAAGAAGGTCCAAGGGATACAGTAAACCTGAAGTACAGTATCGGAATCTAAAACTGGACTCACAGGAGAGGTTCAAATCATAGAGAGTTAGAGTGCCAGTCCTCTTGTACTTATGTCGGCATTGTGCCTTTTGTATTAAATTTGGATGCAATTTCTGTGTTTCATCTTCAAAAAGAAGGTCCAAGGGATACAGTTAACCTGAAGTGAAGCATCGGTATCTAAAACTGGACCTACAGGAGAGGTTCAAATCATAGAAAGTTAGAGTGTCAGTCCTCTTGTACTTAAGTCGGCATTGTTCCTTTTGTATTAACTTCGGATGCAATTTCTGTGTTTCGTCGTCAATAAGAAGGTCCAAGGGATAGAGTAAACCTGAAGTGAAGCATCGGAATCTATGACTGGTCCCACAGGAGAGGTTCAAATCATAGAAAGTTAGAGTGTCAGTCCTCTTGTACTAATGTCGGCATTGTGCCTTTTGTATTAAATTCGGATTCAATTTCTGTGTTTCATCATCAATATGAAGGTCAAGGGAGACAGTAAACCTGAAGTGAAGCATCGGAATCTAAAACAGGTCTCACAGGTGAGGTTCAAATCGTTTAGGGTTAGAGTGTCAGTCCTCTTGTACTTAAGTTGGCATTCTGCCATTTGTATTAAATTCGGATGCAATTTCAGTGTTTCATCGTCAATAAGAAGGTCCAAGGGATACAGTGAACCTGAAGTGAAGCATCGGAATCTAAAACTGGACTCACAGGAGAGGTTCGAATCGTAGAGAGTCAGAGTGTCAGTCCTCTTGTACTTAAGTCGGCATTGTGTCTTTTGTATTAATCTCGGAAGCAATTTCTGTGATTCATCGTCAATAAGAACGTCCAACGGATACAGTAAACCTGAAGTAAAGCATCGGAATCTAAAACTGGACTCACAGGAGAGGTTCAAATCATCGAAAGTTAGAGTGTCAGTCCACTTGTACTTAAGTCGGCATTGTGCCTTTTGTATTAAATTCGGATGCAATTTCTGTGTTTCATCGTCAATAAGAAAGTCCAAGGGAGACAGTAAACCTGAAGTGAAGCATCGGAATGTAAAACTGGATCACAGGAGAGGTTCAAATCAAATTAAGTTATAGTGTCAGTCCTCCTGTACTTAAGTCGGCATTGTGCCTTTTGTATTAAATTCGGATGCAATTTCTGTGTTCCATCGTCAATAAGAAGGTCCAAGGAATACAGTAAACCTGAAGTGAAGCATCGGAATCTAAAACTGGACTCACGGGAGAGGTTCAAAACATAGAAACTTAGAGTGTCAGACCTCTTGTACTTAAGTCGGCATTGGGCCTTTTGTGTTAAATTCGGATGCAATTTCTGTGTTTCATCGTCAATACGGAGGTCCAACGGATACAGTAAACCTGAAGTGAAGCATCGGAATCTAAAACTGGACTCACAGGAGAGGTTCAAATCATCGAAAGTTAGAGTGTCAGACCACTTATACTTAAGTCGGCATTGTGCCTTTTGTATTGAATTCGGATGTAATTACTGTGTTTCATCGTTAATAAGAAGGTCCAAGGGATACAGTAAAACATCGGAATCTAAAACAGGACTCACAGGAGAGGTTTAAATCGTTTAGAGTTAGAGTGTCATTCCTGTTGTATTTAAGTCGGCATTGTGCATTTGGATTAAATTTGGATGCAATTTCTGTGTTTCATCGCCAATAAGAAGGTTCATGAGATACAGTAAACCTGAGGTGAAGCATCGGAATCTAAAACTGGACTCACAGGAGAGGTTCAAATCATTGAGAGTTAGTGTGTCAGTCCTCTTATACTTAAGTCGGTATTGTGCCTTTTGTATTGAATTCGGATGTAATTATTGTGTTTCATCATCAATAAAAAGGTCCAAGAGATACAGTAAACCTGAATTGAAGCATCGGAATCTAAAACTGGACTCACAGGAGAGGTTCACATCATAGATAGATAGAGTGTCAGTCCTCTTGTACTTCAGTCGGCATTGTGCTTTTTGTATTAATTTCGGATGCAATTTCTGTGTTTCATCGTCAATAAGAAGGACCACGGGATACAGTAAACCTGAAGTGAAGCATCGGAATCTAAAACTGGACTCACAGGAGAGGTTCAAATCAGAGAAACTTAGAGTGTCAGACTTCTTGTACTTAAGTCGGCATTGGGCCTTTTGTGTTAAATTCGGATGCAATATCTGTGTTTCATCGTCAATAAGGAGGTCCAACGGATACAGTAAACCTGAAGTGAAACATAGGAATCTAAACTGGACTCACAGGAGAGGTTCAAATCATTGAATGTTAGTGTGTCAGACCTCTTGTACTTAAGTCGGCATTGTGCCCTTTGTATTGAACTCGGATGTAATTACTGTGTTTCATCGTCAATAAGTAGGTCCAAGGGATACAGTAAACCTGAAGTAAAGCATCGGAATCTAAAACAGGACTCACAGGAGAGGTTCAAATCGTTTAGAGTTAGAGTGTCATTCCTGTTGTACTTAAGTCGGCATTGTGCATTTGGATTAAATTCGGATGCAATTTCTGTGTTTCATCGTCAATAACAAGGTCCAAGAGATACAGTAAACCTGAAGTGAAGCATCGGAATCTAAAACTGGACTCACAGGAGAGGTTCAATTCATAGAGAGTTAGAGTGTCAGTCCTCTTGTACTTAAGTAGGTATTGTGCCTTTTGTATTGAATTCAGATGTTATATCTGTGTTTCATCATCAATAAGAAGGTCCAAGGGATACAGTAAACCTTATGTGAAGCATCGGAATTCCTAAACTGGACACACAGGAGAGGTTCAAGTCATAGAAACTTAGAGAGTCAGACCTCTTGTACTTAAGTCGGCATTGGGCCTTTTGTATTAAATTCGGATGCAATTTCTGTGTTTTATCGTCAATAAGAAGGTCCAAGGGATACAGTAAACCTGAAGTGAGCATCGGAATCTAAAACTGGACTCACAGGAGAGGTTCAAATCATAGAAAGTTAGAGTGTCAGTCCTCTTGTATTTAAGGCTGCAATGTGCCTGTTGTATTAAATTCGGATGCAATTTCTGTGATTCGTCGTCAATAAGAAGTTCTGGCGGATACAGTAAAAGTGAAGTGAAGCATCGGAATCTAAAACTGGACTCACAGGAAAGGTTCAAATCATGGAAAGTTAGAGTGTCAGACCTCTTGTACTTAAGTCGGCATTGTGCCTTTTGTATTAAATTCGGATGCCATTTCTGTGTATCGTCGTCAATAAGAAGGTCCAAGGGATACAGTGAACATGAAGTAAAGCATCGGAATCTAAAACTGGACTCACAGGAGAGGTTCAAATCATAGAAAGTTAGAGTTTCAGTCCTCTTGTACTTATGACGGCATTGTGCATTTGTATTAAATTTGGATGCAATTTCTGTGTTTCATCGTCAATGAGAAGGTCCAAGGGATACAGTAAACCTGAAGTGAAGCATCGGAATCTAAAACTGGACTCACAGGAGAGGTTCAAGTCATAGAGAGTTAGAGTGTCAGTCCTCTTGTACATAAGTCGGTTTGTGCCTTTTGTATTGAATTCGGATGTAATTTCTGTGTTTCATCATCAATAAGAAGGTCCAAGAGTTGCAGTAAACCTGAAGTGAAGCATCGGAATCTAAAACTGGACTAACAGGAGAGGTTCAAATCATAGACAGTTAGTGTGTCAGTCCTCTTGTACTTCAGTCGGCATTGTGCCTTTTGTATAAAATTGGGATGCAATTTCTGTGTTTCATCGTCAATAAGAAGGTCAAAGGGATACAGTAAACCTGAAGCGAAGCATCGGAATCTAAAACTGGACTCACAGGAGAGGTTCAAATCATAAAGAGTTAGAGTGTCAGTCCTCTTGCACTTAAGTCGGTATTGTGCTTTTTGTATTGAATTCGGATGTAATTGCTGTGTTGCATCATCAATGTGAAGGTCCAAGGGATACAGTAAACCGGATGTGAAGCATCGGAATCTAAAACTGGTTTCACAGGAGAGGTTTAAATCATAGAAATGTAGAGTGTCAGTCCTCTTGTACATAAGTCGGCATTGTGCCTTTTGTATTAAATTCGGTTGCAATTTCTGTGTTTCATCGTCAATAAGAAGGTCCAAGGGATACAGTAAACCTGAATTAAAGTATCGGAATCTAAAACTGGACTCACAGGAGAGGTTCAAATCATAGAGAGTTAGAGTGCCAGTCCTCTTGTACTTATGTCGGCATTGTGCCTTTTGTATTAAATTTGGATGCAATTTCTGTGTTTCATCTTCAAAAAGAAGGTCCAAGGGATACAGTTAACCTGAAGTGAAGCATCGGTATCTAAAACTGGACTTACAGGAGAGGTTCAAATCATAGAAAGTTAGAGTGTCAGTCCTCTTGTACTTCAGTCGGCATTGTGCCTTTTGTATTAAATTTGGATGCAATGTCTGTGTTTCATCGTCAATAAGAAGGTCTAAGGGATATAGTAAACCTGAAGTGAAGCATCGGAATCTAAAACTGGACTCACAGGAGATGTTCAAATCATAGAGAGTTAGAGTGTCAGTCCTCTTGTACTTAAGTCGGCATTGTTCCTTTTGTATTAACTTCGGATGCAATTTCTGTGTTTCCTCGTCAATAAGAAGGTCCAAGGGATAGAGTAATCCTGAAGTGAAGCATCGGAATCTAAAACTGGTCCCACAGGAGAGGTTCAAATCATAGAAAGTTAGAGTGTCAGTACTCTTGTACTAATGTCGGCATTGTGCCTTTAGTATTAAATTCGGATTCAATTTCTGTGTTTCAACATCAATAAGAAGGTCAAGGGAGACAGTAAACTTGAAGTGAAGCATCGGAATCTAAAACTGGATCACAGGAGAGGTTCAAATCATAGAAAGTTATAGTGTCAATCCTCTTGTACTTATGTCGGCATTGTGCCTTTTGTATTAAATTTGGATGCAATTTCTGTGTTCCATCGTCAATAAGAAGGTCCAAGGGATACAGTAAACCTGAAGTGAAACATCGGAATATAAAACTGGACTCACAGGAGAGGTTCAAATCATAGAAAGTTAGAGTTTGAGTCATCTTGTACTTAAGTCGGCATTTTGCCGTTTGTTTTAAATTTGGATGCAATTTCTGTGTTTCGTCGTCAATAAGATGGTCCAAGGGATACAGTAAACCTGAAGTGAAGCATCGGAATCTAAAACTGGAATCACAGGAGAGGTTCATATCATAGAGAGTTAGAGTGTCAGTCCTCTTGTACTCAAGTCGGTATTGTGCTATTGTATTGAATTCGGGTGTAATTTCTGTATTTCATCGTCAATAAGAAGGTCCAAGGGATACAGTAAACCTGAAGTGAAGCATCGGAATCTAAAACAGGCCTCACAGGTGAGGTTCAAATCGTTTAGAGTTAGAGTGTCAGTCCTCTTGTACTTAAGTTGGCATTCTGCCATTTGTATTAAGTTCGGATGCAATTTCTGTGTTTCATCGTCAATAAGAAGGTCCAAGGGATACAGTAAACCTGAAGTGAAGCATCGGAATCTAAAACTGGACTCACAGGAGAGGTTCGAATCGTAGAGAGTCAGAGTGTCAGTCCTCTTGTACTTAAGTTGGCATTGTGTCTTTTGTATTAATCTCGGAAGCAATTTCTGTGATTCATCGTCAATAAGAACGTCCAACGGATACACTAAACCTGAAGTAAAGCATCGGAATCTAAAACTGGACACACAGGAGAGGTTCAAATCATCGAAAGTTAGAGTGTCAGTCCACTTGTACTTAAGTCGGCATTGTGCCTTTTGTATTAAATTCGGATGCAATTTCTGTGTTTCATCGTCAATAAGAAGGTCCAAGGGATACAGTAAACCTGAAGTAAAGTATCGGAATCTAAAACTGGACTCACAGGAGAGGTTCAAATCATAGAGAGTTAGAGAGCCAGTCCTCTTGTACTTATGTCGGCATTGTGACTTTTGTATTAGATTTGGATGCAATTTCTGTGTTTCATCTTCAAAAAGAAGGTCCAAGGGATACAGTTAACCTGAAGTGAAGCATCGGTATCTAAAACTGGACTTACAGGAGAGGTTCAAATTATAGAAAGTTAGAGTGTCAGTCCTCTTGTACTTCAGTCGGCATTGTGCCTTTTGTATTAAATTTGGATGCAATTTCTGTGTTTCATCGTCAATAAGAAGGTCTAAGGGATACAGTAAACCTGAAGTGAAGCATCGGAATCTAAAACTGGACTCACAGGAGATGTTCAAATCATAGAGAGTTAGAGTGTCAGTCCTCTTGTACTTAAGTCGGCATTGTTCCTTTTGTATTAACTTCGGATGCAATTTCTGTGTTTCCTCGTCAGTAAGAAGGTCCAAGGGATAGAGTAAACCTAAGGGGAAGCTTCGGAATCTAAAACTGGTCCCACAGGAGAGGTTCAAATCATAGAAAGTTAGAGTGTCAGTCCTCTTGTACTAATGTCGGCATTGTGCCTTTTGTATTAAATTCGGATTCAATTTCTGTGTTTCAACATCAATAAGAAGGTCACGGGAGACAGTAAACTTGAAGTGAAGCATCGGAATCTAAAACTGGATCACAGGAGAGGTTCAAATCATAGAAAGTTATAGTGTCAATCCTCTTGTACTTAAGTCGGCATTGTGCCTTTTGTATTGAATTCGGATGTAATATCTGTGTTTCATCATCAATGCGAAGGTCCAAGGGATACAGTGAACCTTATGTGAAGCATCGGAATTAGTAAACTGGACTCACAGGAGAGGGGTCAAATCATGGAAACTTAGAGTGTCAGACCTCTTGTACTTAAGTCGGCATTGGGCCTTTTGTATTGAATTCGGATGCAATTTCTGTGTTTTACCGTCAATAAGAACGTCCAAGGCATACAGTAAACCTGAAGTGAGGCATCGGCATCTAAAACTGTTCTCACAGGAAAGGTTCAAATCATAGAAAGTTAGAGTGTCAGTCCTCTTGTACTTAAGTCGGCATTGTGATTTTTGTATTAAATTCGGATGCAATTTCAGTGATTCATCGTCAATAAGAAGGTCCAGCGGATACAGGAAACCTGACGTGAAGCATCGGAATCTAAAACGGGACTCACAGGAGAGGTCAAATCATCGAAAGTTAGAGTGTCAGACCTCTTGTACTTTAGTCGGCATTGTGATTTTTGTCTTAACTTCGGATGCAATTTCTGTGTTTCATCGTCAGTAAGAAGGTCCAAGGGATACAGTGAACCTGAAGTGAAGCATCGGAATCTAAAACTGGACTCACAGGAGAGGTTCAAATCATAGAAAATTGGAGTGTCAGTCCTGTTGTACTTCAGTCGGCATTTCGCCATTAGTATTAAATTTGGATGCAATTTCCGATACAGTAAACCTGAAGTGAAGCATCGGAATCTAAAATTGGACTCACAGGAGAGGTTCAAATCATAGAGAGTTAGAGTGTCAGTCCTCTTGTACTTAGGTCGGTATTGTGTGTTTTGTATTGAATTCGGATGTAATTATTGTGTTTCATCATCAATAAGAAGGTCCAAGAGATACAGTAAACCTGAAGTGAAGCATCGGAATCTAAAACTGGACTCACAGGAGAGGTTCAAATCATAGAAAGTTAGAGTGTCAGTCCTCTTGTACTTCAGTCAGCATTGTGCCTGTTGTATTAAATTCGGATGCAATTTCTGTGTTTCATCGTCAATAACAAGGTCCAAGGGATACAGTAAACCTGAAGTAAAGCATCGGAATATAAAACAGGACTCACAGGAGAGGTTAAATCGTTTAGAGTTAGAGTGTCATTCCTGTTGTACTTAAGTCGGCATTGTGCATTTGGATTAAATTCGGATGCAATTTCTGTGTTTCATCGTCAATAAGAAGGTCCAAGAGATACAGTAAACCTGAAGTGAAGCATCGGAATCTAAAACTGGACTCACAGGAGAGGTTCAAATCATAGAGAGTTAGAGTGTCAGTCCTCTTGTACTTATGTCGGTATTGTGCCTTTTGTATTGAATTCGGATGTAATTATTGTGTTTCATCATCAATAAGAAGGTTTAAGAGAAACAGTAAACATGAAGTGAAGCATCGGAATCTAAAACTGGACTCAGGAGAAGTTCAAATCATAGAAAGTTAGAGTGTCAGTCCTCTTGTATTTCAGTCGGCATTGTGCCTTTTGTATTAAATTCGGATGCAATTTCTGTGTTTCGTCGACAATAAGAAGGTCCAAGGGATACAGTAAACCTGAAGTGATGCATCGGAATCTAAAACTGGACTCACAGGAGAGGCTCAATTCATAAAGTGTTAGAGTGTCAGTCCTCTTGTACTTAAGTCGAAATTGTGCTTTTTGAATTGAATTCGGATGTAATTGCTGTGTTGCATCATCGATTGGAAGGTCCAAGGGATAGAGTAAACCTGAAGAGAAGCATCGGAATCTAAAACTGGACTCACAGGAGAGGTTCAAATCATAGAAAGTTAGAGTGTCAGTCCTCTTGTACTTAAGTCGGCATTGTACCTTTTGTATTAAATTCGGATGCAATTTCTGTGTTTCATCGTCAATAAGAAGGTCCAAGGGATACAGTAAACCTGAAGTGAAGCATAGGAATCTAAAACTAGACTCACAGGAGAGGTTCAAATCATAGAAAGTTAGATTGTCAGTCCTCTTGTACTTAAGTCGGCATTGTGCCTTTTGTATTAAATTCGGATGCAATTTCTGTGATTCATTGACAATAAGAAGGTCCTAGGGATACAGTAAACCTGAAGTGAAGAATCGGAATCTAAAACTGGACTCACAGGAGAGGTTCAAATCGCAGAAAGACTGAGTGTCAGCCTTCTTGTACTTATATCGGCAGTGTGCCTTTTGTACTAAATTCGGAAGCAATTTCTGTGATTCATCGTCAATAAGAAGGTCCAAGGGAGACGGTACACCTGAAGTGAAGCATCGGAATCTAAAACTGGATCACAGGAGAGGTTCAAATCATAGAAAGTTAGAGTGTCAGTCCTCTTGTATTTAAGTCGGCATTGTGCCTTTTGTATTAAATTTGGATGCAATTTCTGTGTGTTTCATCGTCAATAAGAAGGTCCAAGGGATACTGTAAACCTGAAGTGAAGCATAGGAATCTAAAACTGGACTCATAGGAGAGGTTCAAATCATAGGAAGTTAGATTGTCAGTCCTCTTGTACTTAAGTCGGCATTGTGCCTTTTGTATTAAATTCGGGTGCAATTTCTGTGTTTCATCGACAATAAGAAGGTCCTAGGGATACAGTAAACCTGAAGTGAAGAATCGGAATCTAAAACTGGACTCACAGGAGAGGTTCAAATCGCAGTGAGTCTGAGTGTCAGCCTTCTTGTACTTAAGTCGGCATTGTTCCTTTTGTATTAAATTCGGAAGCAATTTCTGTGATTCATCGTCAATAAGAGGGTCCAAGGGAGACGGTACACCTGAAGTGAAGCATCGGGATCCAAAACTGGATCACAGGAGAGTTTCAAATCATAGAAAGTTAGAGTGTCAGTCCTCTTGTATTTAAGTTCGCAATGTGCCTTTTGTATTAAATTTGGATGCAATTTCTGTGTTTCATCGTCAATAAGATGGTCCAAGGGATACAGTAAACCTGAAGTGAGGCATCGCAATCTAAAACTGGTCTCACAGGAGTGGTTCAAATCATAGAGAGTTAGAGTGTCAGTCCACTTGTACATAAGTCGGTATTGTGCCTTTTGTATTAAATTCGGATGCAATTTCTGTGATTCATCGTCAATACGAAGGTCCAACGGATACAGTAAACCTGAAGTGAAGCATCGGAATCTAAAACTGGACTCACAGGAGAGGTTCAAATCATCGAAAGTTAGAGTGTCATACCTCTTGTACTTAAGTTGGCATTGTGCCTTTTGTATTAAATTTGGATGCAATTTCTGTGTTTCATCGTCAATAAGATGGTCCAAGGGATACAGTAAACCTGAAGTGAGGCATCGCAATCTAAAACTGGACTCACAGGAGTGGTTCAAATCATAGAGAGTTAGAGTGTCAGTCCTCTTGTACATAAGTCGGTATTGTGCCTTTTGTATTAAATTCGGATGCAATTTCTGTGATTCATCGTCAATACGAAGGTCCAACGGATACAGTGAACCTGAAGTAAAACATCGGAATCTAAAACAGGACTCACAGGAGAGGTTCAAATCGTTTGGAGTTAGAGTGTCATTCCTGTTGTACTTAAGTCGGCATTGTGCATTTGGATTGAATTCGGATGCAATTTCTGTGTTTCATCGTCAACAAGAAGGTCCAAGAAATACAGTAAACCTGAAGTGAAGCATCGGAATCTAAAACTGGACTCACAGGGGAGGTTCAAATCATAGAGAGTTAGTGTGTCAGTCCTCTTGTAGTTAAGTCGGTATTGTGCCTTTTGTATTGAATTCGGATGTAATATCTGTGTTTCATCATCAATGAGAAGGTCCAAGTTATACAGTAAACCTTATGTGAAGCATCAGAATTAGTAAACTGGACTCACAGGAGAGGGGTCAAATCATGGAAATTTAGAGTGTCAGACCTCTTGTACTTAAGTCGGCATTGGGCCTTTTGTATTAAATTCGGATGTAATTTCTGTGTTTTATCGTCAATAAGAACGTCCAAGGCATACAGTAAACCTGATGTGAAAAATCGGAATCTAAAACTGGACTCACAGGAGAGGTTCAAATCAGAGAGTGTTAGAGTGTCAGTCCCCTTGTACTTAAGTCGGCATTGTGCTTTTTGTTTAAATTTGGTTGCAATTTCTGTGTTTCATCTTCAAAAAGAAGGTGCAAGGGATACAGTAAACCTGAAGTGAAGCATCGGAATCTAAAACTGGACTCAAAGGAGAGGTTCAAATCATAGAGAGTTAGAGTGTCAGTCCCCTCGTACTTCAGTCGGCATTGTGCTTTTTGTATTAAATTTGGATGCAATTTCTGTGTTTCATCTTCAAAAAGAAGGTCCAAGGGATACAGTAAACCTATAGTGAAGCATCGGAATCTAAAACTGGACTCACAGGTGAGGTTCGAATCATAGAAAGTTAGAGTTTCGGTCCTCTTGTACTTAAGTCGTCATTGTGCCTTTTGTATTGAATTCGGGTGTAATTATTGTGTTTCATCATCAATAACAAGGTCCAAGAGATACAGTAAACCTGAAGTGAAGCATCGGAATCTAAAACTGGACTCACAGGAGAGGTTCAATACATAGAAAGTTAGAGTGTCAGTCCTCTTGTACTTTAGTCGGCATTGTGCCTTTTGTATTAAATTCGGATGCAATTTCTGTGTCCCATCGTCAA
This sequence comes from Schistocerca americana, assembly GCF_021461395.2. Classification (NCBI taxonomy): domain Eukaryota; kingdom Metazoa; phylum Arthropoda; class Insecta; order Orthoptera; family Acrididae; genus Schistocerca; species Schistocerca americana. The sequence continues at coordinate 545,083,574 of NC_060124.1, read as the reverse complement.
TGAGAGGGTCCAAGGGATACAGTAAACCTGAAGTGAAGCATCGGAATCTAAAACTGGACTCACAGTAGAGGTTCAAATCATAAACAGTTAGAGTGTAAGTCCTCTTGTACTTAAGTCGGTATTGTGCTTTTTGTATTGAATTCGGATGTAATTGCTGTGTTGCATCATCAATGAGAAGGTCCAAGGGATACAGTACACCTGATGTGAAACATCGGAATCTAAAACTGGACTCACAGGTGAGGTTTAAATCATAGAAAGTTAGAGTGTCAGTCCTCTTGTACGTAAAACGGCATTGTGCCTTTTGTATTACATACGGATGCAATTTCTGTGTTTCATCGTCAGTAACAAGGTCCAAGGGATACAGTAAACCTGAAGTAAAGCATCGGAATCTACAACAGGACTCACAGGAGAGGTTCAAATCGTTTAGAGTTAGAGTGTCATTCCTGTTGTACTTAAGTCGGCATTGTGCATTTGGATTAAATTCGGATGCAATTTCTGTGTTTCATCGTGAATAAGAAGGTCCAAGAGATACAGTTAACCTGAAGTGAAGCATCGGAATCTAAAACTGGACTCACAGGAGAGGTTCAAATCATAGAGAGATAGAGTGTCAGTCCTCTTGTACTTAAGTCGGTGTTGTGCCTTTTGTATTGAATTCGGATGTAATATCTGTGTTTCATCATCAATGAGAAGGTCCAATGGATACAGAAAAACCTTATGTGAAGCATCGGAATTCTTGAACTGGACTCACAGGAGAGGTTAAAATCATAGAAACTTAGAGTGTCGGACCTCTTGTACTTGAGTCGGCATTGGGCCTTTTGTATTAAATTCGGATGCAATTTCTGTGTTTTATCGTCAATAAGAACGTCCAAGGGATACAGTAAACCTGAAGTGAAGCATCGGAATATAAAACTGGACTCACAGGAGAGGTTCAAATCACAGAGAGTTAGAGTGTCAGTCCCCTTGTACTTCAGTCGGCATTGTGCTTTTTGTATTAAATTTGGATGCAATTTCTGTGTTTCATCTTCAATAAGAATGTCCAAGGGATACAGTAAACCTATAGTGAAGCATCGGAATCTAAAACTGGACTCACAGGAGAGGTTCAAATCATAGAAAGTTAGAGTTTCAGTCCTCTTGTACTTAAGTCGGCATTGTGCCTTTAGTATTAAATTTGGATGCAATTTCTGTGTTTCATCGTCAATAAGAATGTCCAAGGGATACAGTAAACCTGAATTGAAACATCGGAATCTAAAACTGGACTCACAGGAGAGGTTCAAATCATTGAGAGTTAGAGTTTCAGTCCTCTTGTACTTAAGTCGGTATTGTGCCTTTTGTATTGAATTCGGATGTAATTATTGTGTTTCATCATCAATAAGAAGGTCCAAGAGATACAGTTAACCTGAAGTGAAGCATCGGAATCTAAAACTGGACTCACAGGAGAGGTTCAAATCATAGAAAGTTAGAGTGTCATTCCTCTTGTACTTCAGTCGGCATTGTGCCTGTTTTATTAAATTCGGATGCAATTTCTGTGTTTCATCGTCAATAGGAAGGTCCAAGGGATACAGTAAACATGAAGTGAAGCATCGGAATCTAAAACTGGACTGGCAGGAGAGGTTCAAATCATAAAGAGTTAGAGGGTCATTCCTGTTGTACATAAGACGGCATTGTGCATTTGGATTAAATTCGGATTCAATTTCTGTGTTTCATCGTCAATATGAAGGTCCAAGGGATACAGTAAAAATGAAGTGAAGCATCGGAATCTAAAACTGGACTCACAGGAGAGGTTCAAATCATAGAGAGTTAGAGTGTCAGTCCCCTTGTACTTCAGTCGACATTGTGCTTTTTGTATTAAATTTGGATGCAATTTCTGTGTTTCATCTTCAAAAAGAAGGTCCAAGGGATACAGAAAACCTATAGTGAAGCATCGGAATCTAAAACTGGACTCACAGCAGAGGTTCAAGTCATAGAAAGTTAGAGTGTCAGTCCTCTTGTACTTATGTCGGCATTGTGCCTTTTGTATTAAATTCGATTGCAATTTCTGTGATTCATCGTCAATAAGAAGGTCCAGCGGATACAGTAAACCTGAAGTGAAGCATCGGAATCTAAAACTGGACTCACAGTGGAGGTTCAAATCATCGAAAGTTAGAGTGTCACACCTCTTGTACTTAAGTCGGCATTGTGCCTTTTGTATTAAATTTGGATGCAATTTCTGTGTTTCATCGCCAATAAGAAGGTCCAAGGGATACAGTAAACCTGAAGTGAAGCATCGGAATCTAAAACTGGACTCACAGGAGAGGTTCAAATCATAGATAATTAGAAATTCAGTCCTCTTGTACTTAAGTCGACATTGTGCCTTTTGTATTAAATTTGGATGCAATTTCTGTGTTTCATCGTCAATAAGAAGGTCCAAGGGATACAGTAAACCTGAAGTGAAGCATCGGAATCTAAAACTGGACTCACAGGAGAGGTTCAAATCATAGAGAGTTAGAGTGTCAGTCCTCTTGTACTTAAGTCGGTATTGTGCCTTTTGTATTGAATTCGGATGTAATTATTGTGTTTCATCATCAATAAGAAGGTCCAAGAGATACAGTAAACATGAAGTGAAGCATCGGAATCTAAAACTGGACTCACAGGAGAGGTTAAAATCATAGAAAGTTAGAGTGTCAGTCCTCTAGTACTTCAGTCGGCATTGTGCCTTTTGTATTAAATTCGGATGCAATTTCAGTGTTTCATCGTCAATAAGAAGGTCCAAGGGATACAGTAAACCTGAAGTGAAGCATCGGAATCTAAAACTGGACTCACAGGAGAGGTTCAAGTCAAAAAGTGTTAGAGTGTCAGTCCTCTTGTACTTAAGTCGGTATTGTGCGTTTTGTATTGAATTCGGATGTAATTGCTGTGTTGCATCATCAATGAGAAGGTCCAAGGGATAGAGTAAACCTGAAGTGAAGCATCGGAAGCCAAACCTCGACTCACAAGAGAAGCTCAAATCATAGAAAGTTAGAGTGTCAGTCCTCTAGTACTTAAGTCGGCATTGTGCCTTTTGTATTAAATTCGGATGCAATTTCTTTTTTTCATCGACAATAAGAAGGTCCAAGGGATACAGTAAACCTGAAGTGAAGCATCGGAATCTAAAACTGGACTCACAGGAGCGGCTCAATTCATAAAGTGTTAGAGTGTCAGTCCTCTTGTACTTAAGTCGGAATTGTGCTTTTTGTATTGAATTCGGAAGCAATTTCTGTGATTCATCGTCAATAAGAAGGTACAACGGATACAGTAAACCTGAAGTGAAGCATCGGAATCTAAAACTGGTCTCACAGGAGAGGTTCAAATCATCGAAAGTTGGAGCGTCAGTCCACTTGTACTTAAGTCGGCATTGTGGCTTTTGTATTGAATTCGGATGCAATTGCTGTGTTTCATCGTCCATAAGAAGGTCCAAGGGAGACGGTACACCTGAAGTGAAGCATCGGAATCTAAAACTGGATCACAGGAGAGGTTCAAATCATAGAAAGTTAGAGTGTCAGTCCTCTTGTACTTAAGTCCGCATTGTGCCTTTGGTATTAAATTCGGATGCAATTTCTGTGTTTCATCGTGAATAAGAAGGTCCAAGGGATACAGTAAACCTGAAGTGAAGCATCGGAATATAATACTGGACTCACAGGAGAGGTTCAAATCATAGAGAGTTAGAGTTTGAGTCCTCTTGTACTTAAGTCGGCATATTGCCTTTCGTATTAAATTTGGATGCAATTTCTGTGTTTCATCATCAATAAGAAGGTCCAAGGGATACAGTAAACCTGAAGTGAAGCATCGGAATCTAAAACTGGACTCACAGGAGAGGTTCAAATCATAGAGTGTTAGAGTGTCAGTCCTCTTGTACTTAAGTCGGTATTGTGCCTTTTGTATTGAATTCGGATGTAATATCTGTGTTTCATCATCAATGAGAAGGTCCAAGGGATACAGTAAACCTTATGTGAAGCATCGGAATTAGTAAACTATACTCACAGGAGAGGGGTCAAATCATGGAAATTTAGAGTGTCAGACCTCTTGTACTTTAGTCGGCATTGTGGCTTTTGTATTAAATTCGGATGCAATTTCTGTGTTTCCTCGTCAATAAGAAGGTCCAAGGGATACAGTGAACCTGAAGTGAAGCATCTGAATCTAAAACTGGACTCACAGGTGAGGTTCAAATCGTAGAATGTTAGAGTTTCAGTCCTGTTGTACTTAAGTCGGCATTGTGCCTTTAGTATTAAATTAGGATGCAATTTCTGTGTTTCATCGTCAATAAGAGGGCCAAGGGATACAGTAAACCTGAAGTGAAGCATCGGAATCTAAAACAGGACTCACAGGAGAGGTTCAAATCATAGAGAGTTAGAGTGTCAGTCCTCTTGTACTTAAGTCGGTATTGTGCCTTTTGTATTGAATTCGGATGTAATTATTGTGTTTCATCACCAATAAGAAGGTCCAAGGGATACAGAAAACCTGAAGTGAAGCATCGGAATCTAAAACTGGACTCACAGGAGAGGTTCAAATCATAAAGAGTTAGAGTGTCAGTCCTCTTGTACTTCAGTCGGTATTGTGCCTTTTGTATTGAATTCGGATGTAATATCTGCGTTTCATCATCAATGAGAAGGTCCAAGCGATACAGTAAACCTTATGTGAAGCATCGGAATTCCTAAACTGGACTCGCAGGGGAGGTTCAAATCATAGAAACTTTGAGTGTCAGACCTTTTGTACTTAAGTCGGCATAGGGCTTTTTGTATTAAATTCGAATGCAATTTCTGGGTTTTATCGTCAATAAGAACGTCCAAGGGATACAGTAAACCTGAAGTGAAGCATCGGAATCTAAAACTGGACTCACAGGAGAGGTTCAAATCATAGAGAGTTAGAGTGTCAGTCCCCTTGTACTTCAGTCGGCATTGTGCTTTTTGTATTAAATTTGGATGCAATTTCTGTGTTTCATCTTCAAAAAGAAGGTCCAAGGGATACAGTAAACCTATAGTGAAGCATCGGAATCTAAAACTGGACTCACAGGAGAGGTTCAAATCATAGAATGTTAGAGTGTCAGTCCTCTTGTACTTCAGTCGGCATTGTGCATTTTGTATTAAATTCGGATGAAATATCTGTGATTCATCGTCAATAAGAAGTTCCAGCGGATACAGTAAACCTGAAGTGAAGCATCGGAATCTAAAAATGGACTCACAGGAGAGGTTCAAATCATCGTAAGGTAGAGTGTCAGACCTCTTGTACTTAAGTCGGCATTATGCCTTTTGTATTAAATTCGGATCCAATTTCTGTGTTTCATCGTCAATAAGAAGGTCCAAGGGATACAGTAAACCTGAAGTGAAGCATCGGAATGTAAAACTGGACTCACAGGAGAGGTTCATGTCATAAAATATTAGAGTGTCAGTCCTCTTGTACTTAAGTCGGTATTGTGCTTTTTGTATTCAATTCGTATGTAATTGCTGTGTTGCATCATCGATGAGAAGGTCCAAAGGATAGAGTAAACCTGAAGTGAAGCATCGGAATCTAAAACTGGACTCACAGGAGAGGTTCAAATCATAGAAAGTTAGAGTGTCAGTCCTCTAGTACTTAAGTCGGCATTGTGCCTTTTGTATTAAATTCGGATGCAATTTCTGTGTTTCATGGACAATAAGAAGGTCCAAGGAATACAGTAAACATGAAGTGAAGCATCGGAATCAAAAACTGGACTCACAGGAGAGGTTCAAATCATAGAAAGTTAGATTGTCAGTCCTCTTGTACTTAAGTCGGCATTGTGCCTTTTGTATTAAATTCGGATGCAATTTCAGTGTTTCATCGACAATAAGAAGGTCCAAGAGATACAGTAAACCAGAAGTGAAGCATCGGAATCTAAAACTGGACTCACAGGAGGGGTTCAAATCATAGAGAGTTAGAGTGTCAGTCCTCTTGTACTTAAGTCGGTATTGTGCCTTTTGTATTGAATTCGGATGTAATATCTGTGTCTCATCATCAATGAGAAGGTCCAAGGGATACAGTAGACCTTAAGTGAAGCATCGGAATTAGTAAACTGGACTCACAGGAGAGGGTCAAATCATGGAAATTTAGAGTGTCAGACCTCTTGTACTTTAGTCGGCATTGTGCCTTTTGTATTAAATTCGGATGCAATTTCTGTGTTTCATCGTCAATAAGAAGGTCCAAGGGATACAGTGAACCTGAAGTGAAGCATCGGAATTTAAAACTGGACTCACAGGTGAGGTTCAAATCATAGAAAGTTAGAGTTTCAGTCCTCTTGTACTTAAGTCGGCATTGTGCCTTTAGTATTAAATTTGGATGCAATTTCTGTGTTTCATCGTCAATAAGAAGAGCCAAGGGATACAGTAAACCTAAAGTGAAGCATCGGAATCTAAAACTGAACTCACAGGAGAGGTTCAAATCATAGAGAGTTAGAGTGTCAGTCCTCTTGTACTTAAGTCGGTATTGTGCCTTTTGTATTGAATTCGGATGTAATTATTGTGTTTCATCACCAATAAGAAGGTCCAAGATATACAGTAAACCTGAAGTGAAGCATTGGAATCTAAAACTGGACTCACAGGAGAGGTTCAAATCATAGAAAGTTAGAGTTTCAGTCCTCTTGTACTTAAGTCGGCATTGTGCCTTTTGTATTAAATTTGGATGCAATATCTGTGTTTCATCGTCAATAAGAAGGGCCAAGGGATACAGTAAAACTAAAGTGAAGCATCGGAATCTAAAACTGAACTCACAGGAGAGGTTCAAATCATAGAGAGTTAGAGTGTCAGTCCTCTTGTACTTAAGTCGGTATTGTGCGTTTTGTATTGAATTCGGATGTAATTGCTGTGTTGCATCATCAATGAGAAGGTCCAAGGGATACAGTAAACCTGATGTGAAGCATCGGAATCTAAAACTGGACTCACAGGAGAGGTTTAAATCATAGAAAGTTAGAGTGTCAGACCTCTTGTACTTAAGTCGGCATTGTGCCTTTTCTATTAAATTCGGATGCAATTTCTGTGTTTCATCGTCAATAAGAAGGTCCAAGGGATACAGTAAACCTGAAGTAAAGCATCGGAATCTAAAACTGGACTCACAGGAGAGGTTCAAATCGTTTAGAGTTAGAGTGTCATTCCTGTTGTACTTAAGTCGGCATTATGCATTTGGATTAAATTCGGATGCAATTTCTGTGTTTCATCGTCAATAAGAAGGTCCAAGAGATACAGTAAACCTGAAGTGAAGCATCGGAATCTAAAACTGGACTCACAGGAGAGGTTCAAATCATAGAGAGTTAGAGTGTCAGTCCTCTTGTACTTAAGTCGGTATTGTGCCTTTTGTATTGAATTCGGATGTAATATCTGTGTTTCATCATCAATGAGAAGGTCCAAGGGATACAGTAAACTTTATGTGAAGCATCGGAATTCCTGTACTGGACTCACTGGAGAGGTTCAAATCATAGAAACATAGAGTGTCAGACATCTTCTACTTAAGTCGGCATTGGGCCTTTTGTATTAAAGTCGGATGCAATTTCTGCGTTTTATCGTCAATAAGAACGTCCAAGGCATACAATAAACCTGAAGTGAAGCATCGGAATCTAAAACTGGGCACACAGGAGAGGTTCAAATCATAGAGAGTTAGCGTGTCAGTCCCCTTGTACTTCAGTCGGCATTGTGTTTTGTTTTAAAATTTGGATGCAATATCTGTGTTTTATCTTCAAAAAGAAGGTCCAAGGGATACAGTAAACCTATAGTGAAGCATCGGAATCTAAAACTGGACTCACAGGAGAGGTTCAAATCATAGAAAGTTAGAGTTCCAGTCCTCTTGTACTTAAGTCGGCTTTGTGCCTTTAGTATTAAATTTGCATGCAATTTCAGTGTTTCATCGTCAATAAGAAGGTCCAAGGGATACAGTTAACCTGAAGTGAAGCATCGGAATCTAAAACTGGACTCACAGGAGAGGTTCAAATCATAGAAAGTTAGATTGTCAGTCCTCTTGTACTTAAGTCGGCATTGTGCCTTTTGTATTAAATTCGGATGCAATTTCAGTGTTTCATCGACAATAAGAAGGTCCAAGAGATACAGTAAACCAGAAGTGAAGCATCGGAATCTAAAACTGGACTCACAGGAGGGGTTCAAATCATAGAGAGTTAGAGTGTCAGTCCTCTTGTACTTAAGTCGGTATTGTGCCTTTTGTATTGAATTCGGATGTAATATCTGTGTCTCATCATCAATGAGAAGGTCCAAGGGATACAGTAGACCTTAAGTGAAGCATCGGAATTAGTAAACTGGACTCACAGGAGAGGGTCAAATCATGGAAATTTAGAGTGTCAGACCTCTTGTACTTTAGTCGGCATTGTGCCTTTTGTATTAAATTCGGATGCAATTTCTGTGTTTCATCGTCAATAAGAAGGTCCAAGGGATACAGTGAACCTGAAGTGAAGCATCGGAATTTAAAACTGGACTCACAGGTGAGGTTCAAATCATAGAAAGTTAGAGTTTCAGTCCTCTTGTACTTAAGTCGGCATTGTGCCTTTAGTATTAAATTTGGATGCAATTTCTGTGTTTCATCGTCAATAAGAAGAGCCAAGGGATACAGTAAACCTAAAGTGAAGCATCGGAATCTAAAACTGAACTCACAGGAGAGGTTCAAATCATAGAGAGTTAGAGTGTCAGTCCTCTTGTACTTAAGTCGGTATTGTGCCTTTTGTATTGAATTCGGATGTAATTATTGTGTTTCATCACCAATAAGAAGGTCCAAGATATACAGTAAACCTGAAGTGAAGCATTGGAATCTAAAACTGGACTCACAGGAGAGGTTCAAATCATAGAAAGTTAGAGTTTCAGTCCTCTTGTACTTAAGTCGGCATTGTGCCTTTTGTATTAAATTTGGATGCAATATCTGTGTTTCATCGTCAATAAGAAGGGCCAAGGGATACAGTAAAACTAAAGTGAAGCATCGGAATCTAAAACTGAACTCACAGGAGAGGTTCAAATCATAGAGAGTTAGAGTGTCAGTCCTCTTGTACTTAAGTCGGTATTGTGCGTTTTGTATTGAATTCGGATGTAATTGCTGTGTTGCATCATCAATGAGAAGGTCCAAGGGATACAGTAAACCTGATGTGAAGCATCGGAATCTAAAACTGGACTCACAGGAGAGGTTTAAATCATAGAAAGTTAGAGTGTCAGACCTCTTGTACTTAAGTCGGCATTGTGCCTTTTCTATTAAATTCGGATGCAATTTCTGTGTTTCATCGTCAATAAGAAGGTCCAAGGGATACAGTAAACCTGAAGTAAAGCATCGGAATCTAAAACTGGACTCACAGGAGAGGTTCAAATCGTTTAGAGTTAGAGTGTCATTCCTGTTGTACTTAAGTCGGCATTATGCATTTGGATTAAATTCGGATGCAATTTCTGTGTTTCATCGTCAATAAGAAGGTCCAAGAGATACAGTAAACCTGAAGTGAAGCATCGGAATCTAAAACTGGACTCACAGGAGAGGTTCAAATCATAGAGAGTTAGAGTGTCAGTCCTCTTGTACTTAAGTCGGTATTGTGCCTTTTGTATTGAATTCGGATGTAATATCTGTGTTTCATCATCAATGAGAAGGTCCAAGGGATACAGTAAACTTTATGTGAAGCATCGGAATTCCTGTACTGGACTCACTGGAGAGGTTCAAATCATAGAAACATAGAGTGTCAGACATCTTCTACTTAAGTCGGCATTGGGCCTTTTGTATTAAAGTCGGATGCAATTTCTGCGTTTTATCGTCAATAAGAACGTCCAAGGCATACAATAAACCTGAAGTGAAGCATCGGAATCTAAAACTGGGCACACAGGAGAGGTTCAAATCATAGAGAGTTAGCGTGTCAGTCCCCTTGTACTTCAGTCGGCATTGTGTTTTGTTTTAAAATTTGGATGCAATATCTGTGTTTTATCTTCAAAAAGAAGGTCCAAGGGATACAGTAAACCTATAGTGAAGCATCGGAATCTAAAACTGGACTCACAGGAGAGGTTCAAATCATAGAAAGTTAGAGTTCCAGTCCTCTTGTACTTAAGTCGGCTTTGTGCCTTTAGTATTAAATTTGCATGCAATTTCAGTGTTTCATCGTCAATAAGAAGGTCCAAGGGATACAGTTAACCTGAAGTGAAGCATCGGAATCTAAAACTGGACTCACAGGAGAGGTTCAAATCATAAAGAGTTAGAGTGTCAGTCCTCTTGTACTTAAGTCGGTATTGTGCCTTTTGTATTGAATTCGGATGTAATATCTGTGTTTCATCATCAATGAGAAGGTCCAAGGGATACAGTAAACCTTATGTGAAGCATCGGAATTCCTAAACTGGACTCACAGAAGAGGTTCAAATCATCGAAAGTTAGAGTGTCACACCTCTTGTACTTAAGTCGGTATTGTGCCTTTTGTATTGAATTCGGATGTAATTATTGTGTTTCATCATCAATAAGAAGGTCCAAGAGATACAGTAAACATGAAGTGAAGCATCGGAATCTAAAACTGGACTCACAGGAGAGGTTAAAATCATAGAAAGTTAGAGTGTCAGTCCTCTCGTACTTCAGTCGGCATTGTGCCTTTGGTATTAAATTCGGATGCAATTTCTGTGTTTCATCGTGAATAAGAAGGTCCAAGGGATACAGTAAACCTGAAGTGAAGCATCGGAATATAATACTGGACTCACAGGAGAGGTTCAAATCATAGAGAGTTAGAGTTTGAGTCCTCTTGTATTTAAGTCGGCATATTGCCTTTTGTATTAAGTTTGGATGCAATTTCTGTGTTTCATCGTCAATAAGAAGGTCCAAGGGATACAGTAAACCTGAAGTGAAGCATCGGAATCTAAAACTGGACTCACAGGAGAGGTTCAAATCATAGAGTGTTAGAGTGTCAGTCCTCTTGTACTTAAGTCGGTATTGTGCCTTTTGTATTGAATTCGGATGTAATATCTGTGTTTCATCATCAATGAGAAGGTCCAAGGGTTACAGTAAACCTTATGTGAAGCATCGGAATTTGTAAACTGGACTCACAGGAGAGGGGTCAAATCATGGAAATTTAGAGTGTCAGACCTCTTGTACTTTAGTCGGCATTGTGCCTTTTTATTAAATTCGGATGCAATTTCTGTGTTTCATCGTCAATAAAAAGGTCCAAGGGATACAGTGAACCTGAAGTGAAGCATCTGAATCTAAAACTGGACTCACAGGTGAGGTTCAAATCATAGAAAATTAGAGTTTCAGTCCTGTTGTACTTAAGTCGGCATTGTGCCTTTAGTATTAAATTTGGATGCAATTTCTGTGTTTCATCGTCAATAAGAGGGCCAAGGGATACAGTAAACCTATAGTGAAGCATCGGAATTTAAAACAGGACTCACAGGAGAGGTTCAAATCATAGAGAGTTAGAGTGTCAGTCCTCTTGTACTTAAGTCGGTATTGTGCCTTTTGTATTGAATTCGGATGTAATTATTGTGTTTCATCACCAATAAGAAGGTCCAAGGGATACAGTAAACCTGAAGTGAAGCATCGGAATCTAAAACTGGACTCACAGGAGAGGTTCAAATCATAAAGAGTTAGAGCGTCAGTCCTCCTGTACTTAAGTCGGTATTGTGCCTTTTGTATTGAATTCGGATGTAATATCTGTGTTTCAACATCAATGAGAAGGTCCAAGGGATACAGTAAACCTTATGTGAAGCATCGGAATTCCTAAACTGGACTCGCAGGGGAGGTTCAAATCATAGAAACTTTGAGTGTCAGACCTTTTGTACTTAAGTCGGCATAGGGCCTTTTGTATTAAATTCGAATGCAATTTCTGGGTTTTATCGTCAATAAGAACGTCCAAGGGATACAGTAAACCTGAAGTGAAGCATCGGAATCTAAAACTGGACTCACAGGAGAGGTTCAAATCATAGAGAGTTAGAGTGTCAGTCCCCTTGTACTTCAGTCGGCATTGTGCTTTTTGTATTTAATTTGGATGCAATTTCTGTGTTTCATCTTCAAAAAGAAGGTCCAAGGGATACAGTAAACCTATAGTGAAGCATCAGAATCTAAAACTGGACTCACAGGAGTGGTTCAAATCATAGAAAGTTAGAGTGTCAGTCCTCTTGTACTTAAGTCGGCATTGTGCATTTTGTATTAAATTCGGATGAAATATCTGTGATTCATCGTCAATAAGAAGTTCCAGCGGATACAGTAAACCTGAAGTGAAGTACCGGAATCTAAAACTGGACTCACAGGAGAGGTTCAAATCATCGTAAGGTAGAGTGTCAGACCTCTTGTACTTAAGTCGGCATTATGCCTTTTGTATTAAATTCGGATGCAATTTCTATGTTTCATCGTCAATAAGGAGGTCCAAGGGATACAGTAAACCTGAAGTGAAGCATCGGAATGTAAAACTGGACTCATAGGAGAGGTTCAAATCATAAAATATTAGAGTGTCAGTCCTCTTGTACTTAAGTCGGTATTGTGCTTTTTGTATTCAATTCGTATGTAATTGCTGTGTTGCATCATCAATGAGTAGGTCCAAAGGATAGAGTAAACCTGAAGTGAAGCATCGGAATCTAAAACTGGACTCACAGGAGAGGTTCAAATCATAGAAAGTTAAAGTGTCAGTCCTCTAGTACTTAAGTCGGCATTGTGCCTTTTGTATTAAATTCGGATGCAATTTCTGTGTTTCATCGACAATAAGAAGGTCCAAGGAATACAGTAAACATGAAGTGAAGCATCGGAATCTAAAACTGGACTCACAGGAGAGGTTCAAATCATAGAAAGTTAGAGTGTCAGTCCTCTTGTACTTAAGTCGGCATTGTGCCTTTTATATTAAATTCGGATGCAATTTCTGTTACTCATCGTCAATAAGAAGGTCCAAGGGATACAGTAAACCTCAAGTGAAGCATAGGAAACAAAAACTGGACTCACAGGAGAGGTTCAAATCATAGAAAGTTAGATTGTCAGTCCTCTTGTACTTAAGTCGGCATTGTGCCTTTTGTATTAAATTCGGATGCAATTTCAGTGTTTCATCGACAATAAGAAGGTCCAAGAGATACAGTAAACCAGAAGTGAAGCATCGGAATCTAAAACTGGACTCACAGGAGAGGTTCAAATCATAGAGAGTTAGAGTGTCAGTCCTCTTGTACTTAAGTCGGTATTGTGCCTTTTGTATTGAATTCGGATGTAATATCTGTGTTTCATCATCAATGAGAAGGTCCAAGGTATACAGTAGACCTTATGTGAAGCATCGGAATTAGTAAACTGGACTCACAGGAGAGGGGTCAAATCATGGAAATTTAGAGTGTCAGACCTCTTGTACTTTAGTCGGCATTGTGCCTTTTGTATTAAATTCGGATGCAATTTCTGTGTTTCATCGTCAATAAGAAGGTCCAAGGGATACAGTGAACCTGATGTGAAGCATCGGAATCTAAAACTGGACTCACAGGTGAGGTTCAAATCATAGAAAGTTAGAGTTTCAGTTCTCTTGTACTTAAGTCGGCATGGTGCCTTTAGTATTAAATTTGGATGCAATTTCTGTGTTTCATCGTCAATAAGAAGGGCCAAGGGATACAGTAAACCTAAAGTGAAGCATCGGAATCTAAAACTGAACTCACAGGAGAGGTTCAAATCATAGAGAGTTAGAGTGTCAGTCCTCTTGTACTTCAGTCGGTATTGTGCCTTTTGTATTGAATTCGGATGTAATTATTGTGTTTCATCACCAATAAGAAGGTAATAGAGATACAGTAAACCTGAAGTGAAGCATTGGAATCTAAAACTGGACTCACAGGAGAGGTTCAAATCATAGAAAGTTAGAGTGTCAGTCCTCTTGTACTTCAGTCGGCATTGTGCCTGTTGTATTAAATTCGGATGCAATTTCTGTGTTTCATCGTCAATAAGAAGGTCCAAGGGATACAGTAAACCTGAAGTGAAGCATCGGAATCTAAAACTGGACTCACAGGGGAGGTTCAAATCATAAAGAGTTAGAGTGTCAGTCCTCTTGTACTTAAGTCGGTATTGTGCGTTTTGTATTGAATTCGGATGTAATTGCTGTGTTGCATCATCAATGAGAAGGTCCAAGGGATACAGTAAACCTGATGTGAAGCACCGGAATCTAAAACTGGACTCACAGGAGAGGTTTAAATCATAGAAAGTTAGAGTGTCAGTCCTCTTGTACTTAAGTCGGCATTGTGCCTTTTGTATTAAATTCGGATGCAATTTCTGTGTTTCATCGTCAATAAGAAGGTCCAAGGGATACAGTAAACCTGAAGTAAAGCATCGGAATCTAAAACTGGACTCACAGGAGAGGTTCAAATCGTTTAGAGTTAGAGTGTCATTCCTGTTGTACTTAAGTCGGCATTATGCATTTGGATTAAATTCGGATGCAATTTCTGTGTTTCATCGTCAATAAGAAGGTCCAAGAGATCCAGTAAACCTGAAGTGAAGCATCGGAATCTAAAACTGGACTCTCAGGAGAGGTTCAAATCATAGAGAGTTAGAGTGTCAGTCCTCTTGTACTTAAGTCGGTATTGTGCCTTTTGTATTGAATTCGGATGTAATATCTGTGTTTCATCATCAATGAGAAGGTCCAAGGGATACAGTAAACTTTATGTGAAGCATCGGAATTCCTGAACTGGACTCACTGGAGAGGTTCAAATCATAGAAACTTAGAGTCTCAGACATCTTCTACTTAAGTCGGCATTGGGCCTTTTGTATTAAATTCGGATGCAATTTCTGCGTTTTATCGTCAATAAGAACGTCCAAGGCATACAATAAACCTGAAGTGAAGCATCGGAATCTAAAACTGGACTCACAGGAGAGGTTCAAATCATAGAGAGTTAGCGTGTCAGTCCCCTTGTACTTCAGTCGGCATTGTGCTTTTTTTTAAAATTTGGATGCAATATCTGTGTTTTATCTTCAAAAAGAAGGTCCAAGGGATACAGTAAACCTATAGTGAAGCATCGGAATCTAAAACTGGACTCACAGGAGAAGTTCAAATCATAGAAAGTTAGAGTTCCAGTCCTCTTGTACTTAAGTCGGCATTGTGCCTTTAGTATTAAATTTGCATGCAATTTCTGTGTTTCATCGTCAATAAGAAGGTCCAAGGGATGCAGTAAACCTCAAGTGAAGCATAGGAATCAAAAACTGGACTCACAGGAGAGGTTCAAATCATAGAAAGTTAGATTGTCAGTAATCTTGTACTTAAGTCGGCATTGTGCCTTTTGTATTAAATTCGGACGCAATTTCTGTGTTTCATCGACAATAAGAAGGTCCTAGGGATACATTAAACCTGAAGTGAAGAATCGGTATCTAAAACTGGACTCACAGGAGAGGTTCAAATCGCAGAGAGTCAGAGTTTCAGCCTTCTTGTACATAAGTCGGCATTGTGCCTTTTGTATTAAATTCGAAAGCAATTTCTGTGTTGCATCATCAATGAGAAGGTCCAAGGGATACAGTAAACCTGATGTGAAGCATCGGAATCTAAAACTGGACTCACAGGAGATGTTTAAATCATAGAAAGTTAGAGTGTCAGTCCTCTTGTACTTAAGTCGGTATTGTGCCTTTTGTATTGAATTCTTATGTAATATCTGTGTTTCATCATCAATGAGAAGGTCCAAGGGATACAGTAAACCTTATGTGAAGCATCGGAATTCCTGAACTGGACTCACAGGAGAGGTTCAAATCATAGAAACATAGAGTGTCAGACCTCTTGTACTTAAGTCGGCATTGTGCCTTTTGTATTAAATTCGGATGCAATTTCTGTGTTTCATCGACAATAAGAAGGTCCTAGGGATACAGTAAACCTGAAGTGAAAAATCGGTATCTAAAACTGGACTCACAGGAGAGGTTCAAATCGCAGAGAGTCAGTGTGTCAGCCATCTTGTACATAAGTCAGCATTGTGCCTTTTGTATTAAATTCGAAAGCAATTTCTATGTTGCATCATCAATGAGAAGGTCCAAGGGATACAGTAAACCTGATGTGAAGCATCGGAATCTAAAACTGGACTCACAGGAGAGGTTCAAATCATAGAGAGTTAGAGTGTCAGTCCCCTTGTACTTCAGTCGGCATTGTGCTTTTTGTATTAAATTTGGATGCAATTTCAGTGTTTCATCGACAATAAGAAGGTCCAAGAGATACAGTAAACCAGAAGTGAAGCATCGGAATCTAAAACTGGACTCACAGGAGAGGTTCAAATCATAGAGAGTTAGAGTGTCAGTCCTCTTGTACTTAAGTCGGTATTGTGCCTTTTGTATTGAATTCGGATGTAATATCTGTGTTTCATCATCAATGAAAGGGTCCAAGGTATACAGTAGACCTTATGTGAAGCATCGGAATTAGTAAACTGGACTCACAGGAGAGGGGTCAAATCATGGAAATTTAGAGTGTCAGACCTCTTGTACTTTAGTCGGCATTGTGCCTTTTGTATTAAATTCGGATGCAATTTCTGTGTTTCATCGTCAATAAGAAGGTCCAAGGGATACATTAAACCTGAAGTGAAGCATCGGAATGTAAAACTGGACTCATAGGAGAGGTTCAAATCATAAAATATTAGAGTGTCAGTCCTCTTGTACTTAAGTCGGTATTGTGCTTTTTGTATTCAATTCGTATGTAATTGCTGTGTTGCATCATCAATGAGAAGGTCCAAAGGATAGAGTAAACCTGAAGTGAAGCATCGGAATCTAAAACTGGACTCACAGGAGAGGTTCAAATCATAGAAAGTTAGATTGTCAGTCCTCTTGACTTAAGTCGGCATTGTGCCTTTTGTATTAAATTCGGATGCAATTTCAGTGTTTCATCGACAATAAGAAGGTCCAAGAGATACAGTAAACCAGAAGTGAAGCATCGGAATCTAAAACTGGACTCACAGGAGAGGTTCAAATCATAGAGAGTTAGAGTGTCAGTCCTCTTGTACTTAAATCGGTATTGTGCCTTTTGTATTGAATACGGATGTAATATCTGTGTTTCATCATCAATGAGAAGGTCCAAGGTATACAGTAGACCTTATGTGAAGCATCGGAATTAGTAAACTGGACTCACAGGAGAGGGGTCAAATCATGGAAATTTAGAGTGTCAGACCTCTTGTACTTTAGTCGGCATTGTGCCTTTTGTATTAAATTCGGATGCAATTTCTGTGTTTCATCGTCAATAAGAAGGTCCAAGGGATACAGTGAACCTGATGTGAAGCATCGGAATCTAAAACTGGACTCACAGGTGAGGTTCAAATCATAGAAAGTTAGAGTTTCAGTTCTCTTGTACTTAAGTCGGCATGGTGCCTTTAGTATTAAATTTGGATGCAATTTCTGTGTTTCATCGTCAATAAGAAGGGCCAAGGGATACAGTAAACCTAAAGTGAAGCATCGGAATCTAAAACTGAACTCACAGGAGAGGTTCAAATCATAGAGAGTTAGAGTGTCAGTCCTCTAGTACTTCAGTCGGTATTGTGCCTTTTGTATTGAATTCGGATGTAATTATTGTGTTTCATCACCAATAAGAAGGTCCTAGAGATACAGTAAACCTGAAGTGAAGCATTGGAATCTAAAACTGGACTCACAGGAGAGGTTCAAATCATAGAAAGTTAGAGTGTCAGTCCTCTTGTACTTCAGTCGGCATTGTGCCTGTTGTATTAAATTCGGATGCAATTTCTGTGTTTCATCGTCAATAAGAAGGTCCAAGGGATACAGTAAACCTGAAGTGAAGCATCGGAATCTAAAACTGGACTCACAGGGGAGGTTCAAATCATAAAGAGTTAGAGTGTCAGTCCCCTTGTACTTAAGTCGGTATTGTGCGTTTTGTATTGAATTCGGATGTAATTGCTGTGTTGCATCATCAATGAGAAGGTCCAAGGGATACAGTAAACCTGATGTGAAGCATCGGAATCTAAAACTGGACTCACAGGAGAGGTTTAAATCATAGAAAGTTAGAGTGTCAGTCCTCTTGTACTTAAGTCGGTATTGTGCCTTTTGTATTGAATTCTTATGTAATATCTGTGTTTCATCATCAATGAGAAGGTCCAAGGGATACAGTAAACCTTATGTGAAGCATCGGAATTCCTGAACTGGACTCACAGGAGAGGTTCAAATCATAGAAACATAGAGTGTCAGACCTCTTGTACTTAAGTCGGCATTGTGCCTTTTGTATTAAATTCGGATGCAATTTCTGTGTTTCATCGACAATAAGAAGGTCCTAGGGATACAGTAAACCTGAAGTGAAAAATCGGTATCTAAAACTGGACTCACAGGGGAGGTTCAAATCATAAAGAGTTAGAGTGTCAGTCCCCTTGTACTTAAGTCGGTATTGTGCGTTTTGTATTGAATTCGGATGTAATTGCTGTGTTGCATCATCAATGAGAAGGTCCAAGGGATACAGTAAACCTGAAGTGAAGCATTGGAATCTAAAACTGGACTCACAGGAGAGGTTCAAATCATAGAAAGTTAGAGTGTCAGTCCTCTTGTACTTCAGTCGGCATTGTGCCTGTTGTATTAAATTCGGATGCAATTTCTGTGTTTCATCGTCAATAAGAAGGTCCAAGGGATACAGTAAACCTGAAGTGAAGCATCGGAATCTAAAACTGGACTCACAGGAGAGGTTCAAATCATAGAGAGTTAGAGTGTCAGTCCTCTTGTACTTAAGTCGGTATTGTGCCTTTTGTATTGAATTCGGATGTAATATCTGTGTTTCATCATCAATGAGAAGGTCCAAGGTATACAGTAGACCTTATGTGAAGCATCGGAATTAGTTAACTGGACTCACAGGAGAGGGGTCAAATCATGGAAATTTAGAGTGTCAGACCTCTTGTACTTTAGTCGGCATTGTGCCTTTTGTATTAAATTCGGATGCAATTTCTGTGTTTCATCGTCAATAAGAAGGTCCAAGGGATACATTAAACCTGAAGTGAAGCATCGGAATGTAAAACTGGACTCATAGGAGAGGTTCAAATCATAAAATATTAGAGTGTCAGTCCTCTTGTACTTAAGTCGGTATTGTGCTTTTTGTATTCAATTCGTATGTAATTGCTGTGTTGCATCATCAATGAGAAGGTCCAAAGGATAGAGTAAACCTGAAGTGAAGCATCGGAATTAGTAAACTGGACTCACAGGAGAGGGGTCAAATCATGGAAATTTAGAGTGTCAGACCTCTTGTACTTTAGTCGGCATTGTGCCTTTTGTATTAAATTCGGATGCAATTTCTGTGTTTCATCGTCAATAAGAAGGTCCAAGGGATACATTAAACCTGAAGTGAAGCATCGGAATGTAAAACTGGACTCATAGGAGAGGTTCAAATCATAAAACATTAGAGTGTCAGTCCTCTTGTACTTAAGTCGGTATTGTGCTTTTTGTATTCAATTCGTATGTAATTGCTGTGTTGCATCATCAATGAGAAGGTCCAAAGGATAGAGTAAACCTGAAGTGAAGCATCGGAATCTAAAACTGGACTCACAGGAGAGGTTCAAATCATAGAAAGTTAAAGTGTCAGTCCTCTAGTACTTAAGTCGGCATTGTGCCTTTTGTATTAAATTCGGATGCAATTTCTGTGTTTCATCGACAATAAGAAGGTCCAAGGAATACAGTAAACATGAAGTGAAGCATCGGAATCTAAAACTGGACTCACAGGAGAGGTTCAAATCATAGAAAGTTAGAGTGTCAGTCCTCTTGTACTTAAGTCGGCATTGTGCCTTTTATATTAAATTCGGATGCAATTTCTGTTACTCATCGTCAATAAGAAGGTCCAAGGGATACAGTAAACCTCAAGTGAAGCATAGGAATCAAAAACTGGACTCACAGGAGAGGTTCAAATCATAGAAAGTTAGATTGTCAGTCCTCTTGTACTTAAGTCGGCATTGTGCCTTTTGTATTAAATTCGGATGCAATTTCAGTGTTTCATCGACAATAAGAAGGTCCAAGAGATACAGTAAACCAGAAGTGAAGCATCGGAATCTAAAACTGGACTCACAGGAGAGGTTCAAATCATAGAGAGTTAGAGTGTCAGTCCTCTTGTACTTAAGTCGGTATTGTGCCTTTTGTATTGAATTCGGATGTAATATCTGTGTTTCATCATCAATGAGAAGGTCCAAGGTATACAGTAGACCTTATGTGAAGCATCGGAATTAGTAAACTGGACTCACAGGAGAGGGGTCAAATCATGGAAATTTAGAGTGTCAGACCTCTTGTACTTTAGTCGGCATTGTGCCTTTTGTATTAAATTCGGATGCAATTTCTGTGTTTCATCGTCAATAAGAAGGTCCAAGGGATACAGTGAACCTGATGTGAAGCATCGGAATCTAAAACTGGACTCACAGGTGAGGTTCAAATCATAGAAAGTTAGAGTTTCAGTTCTCTTGTACTTAAGTCGGCATGGTGCCTTTAGTATTAAATTTGGATGCAATTTCTGTGTTTCATCGTCAATAAGAAGGGCCAAGGGATACAGTAAACCTAAAGTGAAGCATCGGAATCTAAAACTGAACTCACAGGAGAGGTTCAAATCATAGAGAGTTAGAGTGTCAGTCCTCTAGTACTTCAGTCGGTATTGTGCCTTTTGTATTGAATTCGGATGTAATTATTGTGTTTCATCACCAATAAGAAGGTCCTAGAGATACAGTAAACCTGAAGTGAAGCATTGGAATCTAAAACTGGACTCACAGGAGAGGTTCAAATCATAGAAAGTTAGAGTGTCAGTCCTCTTGTACTTCAGTCGGCATTGTGCCTGTTGTATTAAATTCGGATGCAATTTCTGTGTTTCATCGTCAATAAGAAGGTCCAAGGGATACAGTAAACCTGAAGTGAAGCATCGGAATCTAAAACTGGACTCACAGGGGAGGTTCAAATCATAAAGAGTTAGAGTGTCAGTCCCCTTGTACTTAAGTCGGTATTGTGCGTTTTGTATTGAATTCGGATGTAATTGCTGTGTTGCATCATCAATGAGAAGGTCCAAGGGATACAGTAAACCTGATGTGAAGCATCGGAATCTAAAACTGGACTCACAGGAGAGGTTTAAATCATAGAAAGTTAGAGTGTCAGTCCTCTTGTACTTAAGTCGGTATTGTGCCTTTTGTATTGAATTCTTATGTAATATCTGTGTTTCATCATCAATGAGAAGGTCCAAGGGATACAGTAAACCTTATGTGAAGCATCGGAATTCCTGAACTGGACTCACAGGAGAGGTTCAAATCATAGAAACATAGAGTGTCAGACCTCTTGTACTTAAGTCGGCATTGTGCCTTTTGTATTAAATTCGGATGCAATTTCTGTGTTTCATCGACAATAAGAAGGTCCTAGGGATACAGTAAACCTGAAGTGAAAAATCGGTATCTAAAACTGGACTCACAGGGGAGGTTCAAATCATAAAGAGTTAGAGTGTCAGTCCCCTTGTACTTAAGTCGGTATTGTGCGTTTTGTATTGAATTCGGATGTAATTGCTGTGTTGCATCATCAATGAGAAGGTCCAAGGGATACAGTAAACCTGAAGTGAAGCATTGGAATCTAAAACTGGACTCACAGGAGAGGTTCAAATCATAGAAAGTTAGAGTGTCAGTCCTCTTGTACTTCAGTCGGCATTGTGCCTGTTGTATTAAATTCGGATGCAATTTCTGTGTTTCATCGTCAATAAGAAGGTCCAAGGGATACAGTAAACCTGAAGTGAAGCATCGGAATCTAAAACTGGACTCACAGGAGAGGTTCAAATCATAGAGAGTTAGAGTGTCAGTCCTCTTGTACTTAAGTCGGTATTGTGCCTTTTGTATTGAATTCGGATGTAATATCTGTGTTTCATCATCAATGAGAAGGTCCAAGGTATACAGTAGACCTTATGTGAAGCATCGGAATTAGTTAACTGGACTCACAGGAGAGGGGTCAAATCATGGAAATTTAGAGTGTCAGACCTCTTGTACTTTAGTCGGCATTGTGCCTTTTGTATTAAATTCGGATGCAATTTCTGTGTTTCATCGTCAATAAGAAGGTCCAAGGGATACATTAAACCTGAAGTGAAGCATCGGAATGTAAAACTGGACTCATAGGAGAGGTTCAAATCATAAAATATTAGAGTGTCAGTCCTCTTGTACTTAAGTCGGTATTGTGCTTTTTGTATTCAATTCGTATGTAATTGCTGTGTTGCATCATCAATGAGAAGGTCCAAAGGATAGAGTAAACCTGAAGTGAAGCATCGGAATTAGTAAACTGGACTCACAGGAGAGGGGTCAAATCATGGAAATTTAGAGTGTCAGACCTCTTGTACTTTAGTCGGCATTGTGCCTTTTGTATTAAATTCGGATGCAATTTCTGTGTTTCATCGTCAATAAGAAGGTCCAAGGGATACATTAAACCTGAAGTGAAGCATCGGAATGTAAAACTGGACTCATAGGAGAGGTTCAAATCATAAAACATTAGAGTGTCAGTCCTCTTGTACTTAAGTCGGTATTGTGCTTTTTGTATTCAATTCGTATGTAATTGCTGTGTTGCATCATCAATGAGAAGGTCCAAAGGATAGAGTAAACCTGAAGTGAAGCATCGGAATCTAAAACTGGACTCACAGGAGAGGTTCAAATCATAGAAAGTTAAAGTGTCAGTCCTCTAGTACTTAAGTCGGCATTGTGCCTTTTGTATTAAATTCGGATGCAATTTCTGTGTTTCATCGACAATAAGAAGGTCCAAGGAATACAGTAAACATGAAGTGAAGCATCGGAATCTAAAACTGGACTCACAGGAGAGGTTCAAATCATAGAAAGTTAGAGTGTCAGTCCTCTTGTACTTAAGTCGGCATTGTGCCTTTTATATTAAATTCGGATGCAATTTCTGTTACTCATCGTCAATAAGAAGGTCCAAGGGATACAGTAAACCTCAAGTGAAGCATAGGAATCAAAAACTGGACTCACAGGAGAGGTTCAAATCATAGAAAGTTAGATTGTCAGTCCTCTTGTACTTAAGTCGGCATTGTGCCTTTTGTATTAAATTCGGATGCAATTTCAGTGTTTCATCGACAATAAGAAGGTCCAAGAGATACAGTAAACCAGAAGTGAAGCATCGGAATCTAAAACTGGACTCACAGGAGAGGTTCAAATCATAGAGAGTTAGAGTGTCAGTCCTCTTGTACTTAAGTCGGTATTGTGCCTTTTGTATTGAATTCGGATGTAATATCTGTGTTTCATCATCAATGAGAAGGTCCAAGGTATACAGTAGACCTTATGTGAAGCATCGGAATTAGTAAACTGGACTCACAGGAGAGGGGTCAAATCATGGAAATTTAGAGTGTCAGACCTCTTGTACTTTAGTCGGCATTGTGCCTTTTGTATTAAATTCGGATGCAATTTCTGTGTTTCATCGTCAATAAGAAGGTCCAAGGGATACAGTGAACCTGATGTGAAGCATCGGAATCTAAAGCTGGACTCACAGGTGAGGTTCAAATCATAGAAAGTTAGAGTTTCAGTTCTCTTGTACTTAAGTCGGCATGGTGCCTTTAGTATTAAATTTGGATGCAATTTCTGTGTTTCATCGTCAATAAGAAGGGCCAAGGGATACAGTGAACCTAAAGTGAAGCATCGGAATCTAAAACTGAACTCACAGGAGAGGTTCTAAACATAGAGAGTTAGAGTGTCAGTCCTCTTGTACTTCAGTCGGTATTGTGCCTTTTGTATTGAATTCGGATGTAATTATTGTGTTTCATCACCAATAAGAAGGTCCTAGAGATACAGTAAACCTGAAGTTGTATTAAATTCGGATGCAATTTCTGTGTTTCATCGTCAATAAGAAGGTCCAAGGGATGCAGTAAACCTGAAGTGAAGCATCGGAATCTAAAACTGGACTCACAGGGGAGGTTCAAATCATAAAGAGTTAGAGTGTCAGTCCTCTTGTACTTAAGTCGGTATTGTGCGTTTTGTATTGAATTCGGATGTAATTGCTGTGTTGCATCATCAATGAGAAGGTCCAAGGGATACAGTAAACCTGATGTGAAGCATCGGAATCTAAAACTGGACTCACAGGAGAGGTTTAAATCATAGAAAGTTAGAGTGTCAGTCCTCTTGTACTTAAGTCGGCATTGTGCCTTTTGTATTAAATTCGGATGCAATTTCTGTGTTTCATCGTCAATAAGAAGGTCCAAGGGATACAGTAAACCTGAAGTAAAGCATCGGAATCTAAAACTGGACTCACAGGAGAGGTTCAAATCGTTTAGAGTTAGAGTTTCATTCCTGTTGTACTTAAGTCGGCATTATGCATTTGGATTAAATTCGGATGCAATTTCTGTGTTTCATCGTCAATAAGAAGGTCCAAGAGATCCAGTAAACCTGAAGTGAAGCATCGGAATGTAAAACTGGACTCTCAGGAGAGGTTCAAATCATAGAGAGTTAGAGTGTCAGTCCTCTTGTACTTAAGTCGGTATTGTGCCTTTTGTATTGAATTCGGATGTAATATCTGTGTTTCATCATCAATGAGAAGGTCCAAGGGATACAGTAAACTTTATGTGAAGCATCGGAATTCCTGAACTGGACACACTGGAGAGGTTCAAATCATAGAAACTTAGAGTGTCAGACATCTTCTACTTAAGTCGGCATTGGGCCTTTTGTACTAAATTCGGATGCAATTTCTGCGTTTTATAGTCAATAAGAACGTCCAAGGCATACAATAAACCTGAAGTGAAGCATCGGAATTTCTGTGTTTCATCTTCAAAAAGAAGGTCCAAGGGATACAGTAAACCTATAGTGAAGCATCGGAATCTAAAACTGGACTCACAGTAGAGGTTCAAATCATAGAAAGTTAGAGTTTCAGTCCTCTTGTACTTAAGTCGGCATTGTGCCTTTAGTATTACATTTGGATGCAATTTCTGTGTTTCATCGTCAATAAGAAGGTCCAAGGGATACAGTAAACATGAAGTGAAGCATCGGAATCTAAAACTGGACTCACAGGAGAGGTTCAAATCATCGAGAGTTAGAGTGTCAGTCCTCTTGTACTTGAGTCGGTATTGTGCCTTTTGTATTGAATTCGGATGTAATTATTGTGTTTCATCATCAATAAGAAAGTCCAAGAGATACAGTAAACCTGAAGTGAAGCATCGGTATCTAAAACTGGACTCACAGGAGAGGTTCAAATCATAAAAAGTTAGAGTGTCAGTCCTCTTGTACTTCAGTCGGCAATGTGCCTGTTGTATTAAATTCGGATGCAATTTCTGTGTTTCATCGTCAATAAGAAGGTCCAAGGGATACAATAAACCTGAAGTGAAGCATTGGAATCCAAAACAGGACTCACAGGAGAGGTTCAAATCATAAAGTGTTAGAGTGTCAGTCCTCTTGTACTTAAGTCGGCATTGTGCCTTTTGTATTGAATTCGGATGTAATTATTGTGTTTCATCATCAATAAGATGGTCCAAGAGATACAGTAAACCTGTAGTGAAGCATCGGTATCTAAAACTGGACTCACAGGAGAGGTTTAAATCATAGAAAGTTAGAGTGTCAGTCCTCTTGTACTTAAGTTGGTATTGTGCCTTTTGTATTGAATTCGGATGTAAAATCTGTGTTTCATCACCAATGAGAAGGTCCAAGGGATACAGTAAACCTTATGTGAAGCATCGGAATTCCTGAACTGGACTCGGGGAGAGGTTCAAATCATAGAAACTTAGAGTGTCAGACCTCTTGTACTTAAGTCGGCATTGGGCCTTTTGTATTAAATTCGGATGCAATTTCTGTGTTTTATCGTCAATAAGAACGTCCAAGGGATACAATAAACCTGAAGTGAAGCATCGGAATCTAAAACTGGACTCACAGGAGAGGTTCAAATCATAGAGAGTTAGAGTGTCAGTCCCCTTGTACTTTAGTCGGCATTGTGCTTTTTGTATTAAATTTGGATGCAATTTCTGTGTTTCATCTTCAAAAAGAAGGTCCAAGGGATACAGTAAACCTATGGTGAAGCTTCGGAATCTAAAACTGGACTCACAGGAGAGGTTCAAATCATAGAAAGTTAGAGTGTCAGTCCTCTTGTACTTAAGTCGGCATTGTGCCGTTGGTATTAAATTCGGATGCAGTTTCTGTGTTTCATCGTCAATAAGAAGGTCCAAGGGACACAGTAAACCTGAAGTGAAGTATCGGAATCTAAAACTGGACTCACAGGAGAGGTTCAAATCATAGAGAGTTAGATTTTGAGTCCTCTTGTACTTAAGTCGGCATTGTGCCTTTTGTATTAAATTTTGATGCAATTTCTGTGTTTCATCGTCAATAAGAAGGTCCAAGGGATACAGTAAACCTGAAGTGAAGCATCGGAATCTAAAACTGGACTCACAGGAGAGGTTCAAATCATAGAGAGTTAGATTGTCAGCCCTCTTGTACATAAGTCGGTATTATGCCTTTTGTATTAAATTCGGATGCAATTTCTGTGATTCATCGTCAATACGAAGGTCCAAGGGATACAGTAAATTTGAAGTGAAGCATCGGAATCTAAAACTGGACTCACAGGAGAGGGTCAAATCATCGAAAGTTAGAGTGTCAGACCTCTTGTACTTAAGTCGGCATTGTGCCTTTTGTATTGAATTCGGATGTAATTACTGTGTTTCATCATCAATGAGAAGGTCCAAGGGATACAGTAAACCTAAAGTAAAGCATCGGAATCTAAAACAGGACTCACAGGAGAGGTTCAAATCGTTTGGAGTTATAGTGTCATTCCTGTTGTACTTAAGTCGACATTGTGCATTTGAATTAAATTCGGATGCAATTTCTGTGTTTCATCGTCAATAAGAAGGTCCAAGATATACAGTAACCCTGAAGTGAAGCATCGGAATCTAAAACTGGACTCACAGGAGAGCTTCAAATCATAGAGAGTTAGAGTGTCAGTCCTCTTGTCCTTAAGTGGATATTGTGCCTTTTGTATTGAATTCGGATGTAATATCTGTGTTTCATCATCAATGAGAAGGTCCAAGGGATACAGTAAACCTTATGTGAAGCATCGGAATACCTAAACTGGACTCACAGGAGAGGTTCAAATCATAGAAACTTAGAGTGTCAGACCTCTTGTACTTAAGTCGGCATTGGGCCTTTTGTATTAAATTCGGATGCAATTTCTGTGTTTTATCGTCAATAAGAACGTCCAAGGGATACAGTAAACCTGAAGTGAAGCATCGGAATCTAAAACTGGACTCACAGGAGAGGTTCAAATCATAGAGAGTTAGAGTGTCAGTCCCCTTGTACTTCAGTCGGCATTGTGCTTTTTGTATTAAATTTGGATGCAATTTCTGTGTTTCATCTTCAAAAAGAAGGTCCAAGGGATACAGTAAACCTATAGTGAAGCATCGGAATCTAAAACTGGACTCACAGGAGAGGTTCATATCATAGAAAGTTAGAGTGTCAGTCCTATTGTACTTAAGTCGGCATTGTGCCTTTTTTATTAAATTCGGATGCAATTTCTGTGTTTCATCGTCAATAAGAAGGTCCAAGGGATGCAGTAAACCTCAAGTGAAGCATAGGAATCAAAAACTGGACTCACAGGAGAGGTTCAAATCATAGAAAGTTAGATTGTCAGTAATCTTGTACTTAAGTCGGCATTGTGCCTTTTGTATTAAATTCGGATGCAATTTCTGTGTTTCATCGACAATAAGAAGGTCCTAGGGATACAGTAAACCTGAAGTGAAGAATCGGTATCTAAAACTGGACTCACAGGGGAGGTTCAAATCGCAGAGAGTCAGAGTGTCAGCCTTCTTGTACATAAGTCGGCATTGTGCCTTTTGTATTAAATTCGAAAGCAATTTCTGTGTTGCATCATCAATGAGAAGGTCCAAGGGATACAGTAAACCTGATGTGAAGCATCGGAATCTAAAACTGGACTCACAGGAGATGTTTAAATCATAGAAAGTTAGAGTGTCAGTCCTCTTGTACTTAAGTCGGTATTGTGCCTTTTGTATTGAATTCTTATGTAATATCTGTGTTTCATCATCAATGAGAAGGTCCAAGGGATACAGTAAACCTTATGTGAAGCATCGGAATTCCTGAACTGGACTCACAGGAGAGGTTCAAATCATAGAAACATAGAGTGTCAGACCTCTTGTACTTAAGGCGGCATTGTGCCTTTTGTATTAAATTCGAAAGCAATTTCTGTGTTGCATCATCAATGAGAAGGTCCAAGGGATACAGTAAACCTGATGTGAAGCATCGGAATCTAAAACTGGACTCACAGGAGAGGTTCAAATCATAGAGAGTTAGAGTGTCAGTCCCGTTGTACTTCAGTCGGCATTGTGTTTTTGTATTAAATTTGGATGCAATTTCTGTGTTTCATCTTCAAAAAGAAGGTCCAAGGGATACAGTAAACCTATAGTGAAGCATCGGAATCTAAAACTGGACTCACAGTAGAGGTTCAAATCATAGAAAGTTAGAGTTTCAGTCCTCTTGTACTTAAGTCGGCATTGTGCCTTTAGTATTACATTTGGATGCAATTTCTGTGTTTCATCGTCAATAAGAAGGTCCAAGGGATACAGTAAACATGAAGTGAAGCATCGGAATCTAAAACTGGACTCACAGGAGAGGTTCAAATCATAGAGAGTTAGAGTGTCAGTCCTCTTGTACTTAAGTCGGTATTGTGCCTTTTGTATTGAATTCGGATGTAATTATTGTGTTTCATCATCAATAAGAAAGTCCAAGAGATACAGTAAACCTGACGTGAAGCATCGGTATCTAAAACTGGACTCACAGGAGAGGTTCAAATCATAGAAAGTTAGAGTGTCAGTCCTCTAGTACTTCAGTCGGCAATGTGCCTGTTGTATTAAATTCGGATGCAATTTCTGTGTTTCATCGTCAATAAGAAGGTCCAAGGGATACAATAAACCTGAAGTGAAGCATTGGAATCTAAAACTGGACTCACAGGAGAGGTTCAAATCATAAAGAGTTAGAGTGTTAGTCCTCTTGTACTTAAGTCGGCATTGTGCCTTTTGTATTGAATTCGGATGTAATTATTGTGTTTCATCATCAATAAGAAGGTCCAAGAGATACAGTAAACCTGTAGTGAAGCATCGGTATCTAAAACTGGACTCACAGGAGAGGTTTAAATCATAGAAAGTTAGAGTGTCAGTCCTCTTGTACTTAAGTTGGTATTGTGCCTTTTGTATTGAATTCGGATGTAAAATCTGTGTTTCATCACCAATGAGAAGGTCCAAGGGATACAGTAAACCTTATGTGAAGCATCGGAATTCCTGAACTGGACTCGGGGAGAGGTTCAAATCATAGAAACTTAGAGTGTCAGACCTCTTGTACTTAAGTCGGCATTGGGCCTTTTGTATTAAATTCGGATGCAATATCTGTGTTTTATCGTCAATAAGAACGTCCAAGGGATATAATAAACCTGAAGTGAAGCATCGGAATCTAAAACTGGTCTCACAGGAGAGGTTAAAATCATAGAGAGTTAGAGTGTCAGTCCCCTTGTACTTTAGTCGGCATTGTGCTTTTTGTATTAAATTTGGATGCAATTTCTGTGTTTCATCTTCAAAAAGAAGGTCCAAGGGATACAGTAAACCTATGGTGAAGCTTCGGAATCTAAAACTGGACTCACAGGAGAGGTTCAAATCATAGAAAGTTAGAGTGTCAGTCCTCTTGTACTTAAGTCGGCATTGTGCCTTTGGTATTAAATTCGGATGCAATTTCTGTGTTTCATCGTCAACAAGAAGGTCCAAGGGATACAGTAAACCTGAAGTGAAGTATCGGAATCTAAAACTGGACTCACAGGAGAGGGTCAAATCATAGAGAGTTAGAGTTTGAGTCCTCTTGTACTTAAGTCGGCATTGTGCCTTTTGTATTAAATTTGGATGCAATTTCTGTGTTTCATCGTCAATAAGAAGGTCCAAGGGATACAGTAAACCTGAAGTGAAGCATCGGAATCTAAAACTGGACTCACAGGAGAGGTTCAAATCATAGTGAGTTAGATTGTCAAGCCTCTTGTACATAAGTCGGTATTGTGCCTTTTGTATTAAATTCGGATGCAATTTCTGTGATTCATCGTCAATACGAAGGTCCAAGGGATACAGTGAATTTGAAGTGAAGCATCGGAATCTAAAACTGGACTCACAGGAGAGGGTCAAATCATCGAAAGTTAGAGTGTCAGACCTCTTGTACTTAAGTCGGCATTGTGCCTTTTGTATTGAATTCGGATGTAATTACTGTGTTTCATCATCAATGAGAAGGTCCAAGGGATACAGTAAACCTGAAGTAAAGCATCGGAATCTAAAACAGGACTCACATAAGAGGTTCAAATCGTTTGGAGTTATAGTGTCATTCCTGTTGTACTTAAGTCGACATTGTGCATTTGAATTAAATTCGGATGCAATTTCTGTGTTTCATCGTCAATAAGAAGGTCCAAGATATACAGTAACCCTGAAGTGAAGCATCGGAATCTAAAACTGGACTCACAGGAGAGCTTCAAATCATAGAGAGTTAGAGTGTCAGTCCTCTTGTCCTTAAGTCGATATTGTGCCTTTTGTATTGAATTCGGATGTAATATCTGTGTTTCATCATCAATGAGAAGGTCCAAGGGATACAGTAAACCTTATGTGAAGCATCGGAATACCTAAACTGGACTCACAGGAGAGGTTCAAATCATAGAAACTTAGAGTGTCAGACCTCTTGTACATAAGTCGGCATTGGGCCTTTTGTATTAAATTCGGATGCAATTTCTGTGTTTTATCGTCAATAAGAACGTCCAAGGGATACAGTAAACCTGAAGTGAAGCATCGGAATCTAAAACTGGACTCACAGGAGAGGTTCAAATCATAGAGAGTTAGAGTGTCAGTCCCCTTGTACTTCAGTCGGCATTGTGCTTTTTGTATTAAATTTGGATGCAATTTCTGTGTTTCATCTTCAAAAAGAAGGTCAAGGGATACAGTAAACCTATAGTGAAGCATCGGAATCTAAAACTGGACTCACAGGAGAGGTTCAAATTATAGAAAGTTAGAGTGTCTGTCCTCTTGAACTTAAGTCGGCATTGTGCCTTTTGTATTAAATTCGGATGCAATTTCTGTGATTCATCGTCAATAAAAAGGTCCAGCGGATACAGTAAACCTGAAGTGAAGAATCGGAATCTAAAACTGGACTCACAATAGAGGTTCAAATCATCGAAAGTTAGAGTGTCAGACCTCTTGTACTTAAGTCGGCATTGTGCCTTTTGAATTAAATTCGGATGCAATTTCTGTGTTTCATCGTCAATAAGAAGGTCCAAGGGATACAGTAAACCTGAAGTGAAGCATCGGAATCTAAAACTGGACTCACAGGAGGGGTTCAAATCATAGAAAATTAGAGTTTCAGCCCCCTTGTACTTAAGTCGACATTGTTCCTTTTGTATTAAATTTGGATGCAATTTCTCTGTTTCATCGTCAATAAGAAGGTCCAAGGGATACAGTAAACCTGAAGTGAAGCATCGGAATCTAAAACTGGACTCACAGGAGAGGTTCAAATCATAGAGAGTTAGAGTGTCAGTCCCCTTGTACTTAAGTCGGTATTGTGCCTTTTGTGTTGAAATCGGATGTAATTATTGTGTTCCATCATCAATAAGAAGTTCCAAGGGATACAGTAAACCTGAAGTGAAGCATCGGAATCTAAAACTGGACTCACAGGAGAGGTTCAAATCATAGAAAGTTAGAGTGTCAGTCCTCTTGTACTTCAGTCGCATTGTGCCTTTTGTATTAAATTCGGATGCAATTTCTGTGTTTCATCGTCAATAAGAAGGTTCAAGGGATACAGTAAACCTGAAGTGAAGCATCGGAATCTAAAACTGGACTCACAGGAGAGGTTCAAATCATAAAGTGTTAGAGTGGCAGTCCTCTTGTACTTAAGTCGGTATTGTGCTTTTTGTATTGAATTCGGATGTAATTGCTGTGTTGCATCATCAATGAGAAGGTCCAAGGGATAGAGTAAACCTGAAGTGAAGCATCGGAATCTAAAACTGGACTCACAGGAGAGGTTCAAATCATAGAAAGTTAGAGTGTCAGTCCTCTAGTACTTATGTCGGCATTGTGCCTTTTGTATTAAATTCGGATGCAATTTCTGTGTTTCATCGACAATAAGAAGGTCGAAGGGATGCAGTAAACCTGAAGTGAAGCATCTGAATCAAAAACTGGACTCACAGGAGAGGCTCAATTCATAAAGTGTTAGAGTGTGAGTCCTCTTGTACTTAAGTCGGTATTGTGCTTTTTGTATTATATTCCGATGTAATTGCTGTGTTGCATCATCAATGAGAAGGTCCAAGGGATACAGTAAACCTGAAGTGAAGCATAGGAATCTAAAACTGGACTCACAGGAGTGGTTCAAATCATAGAAAGTTAGATTGTCAGTCCTCTTGTACTTAAGTCGGCATTGTGCCTTTTGTATTAAATTCGGATGCAATTTCTGTGTTTCATCGACAATAAGAAGGTCCTAGAGGTACAGTACACCTGAAGTGAAGAATCGGAATCTAAAACTGGACTCACAGGAGAGGTTCAAATCGCGGAGAGTCAGAGTGTCAGCCTTCTTGTACTTTAGTCGGCATTGTGGCTTTTGTATTGAATTCGGATGCAATTGCTGTAATTCATCATCAATAAGAAGGTCCAAGGGAGAAGGTTCACCTGAAGTGCAGCATCGGAATCTAAAACTGAATCAGAGGAGAGGTTCAAATCATAGAAAGTTAGAGAGTCAGTCCTCTTGTACTTAAGTCGGCATTGTGCCTTTGGTATTAAATTCGGATGCAATTTCTGTGTTTCATCGTCAATAAGAAGGTCCAAGGAATACAGTAAACCTGAAGTGAAGCATCGGAATATAAAACTGGACTCACAGGAGAGGTTCAAATCATAGAGTGTTAGAGTTTGAGTCCTCTTGTATTTAAGTCGGCATTGTGCCTTTTGTATTAAATTTGGATGCAATTTCTGTGTATCATCGTCAATAAGAAGGTCCAAGGGATACAGTAAACCTGAAGTGAAGCATCGGAATCTAAATCTGGACTCACAGGAGAGGTTCAAATCATAGAAAGTTAGAGTGTCAGACCTCTTGTACTTAAGTCGGCTTTGTGCCTTTTGTATTGAATTCGGATGTAATTACTGTGTTTCATCGTCAATAAGAAGGTCCAAGGGATACAGTAATAATGAAGTAAAGCATCGGAATCTAAAACAGGACTCACAGGAGAGGTTCAAATCGTTTAGAGTTAGAGTGTCATTCCGGTTGTACTTAAGTCGGCATTGTGCATTTGGATTAAATTCGGATGCAATTTCTGTGTTTTATCGTCAATAAGAACGTCCAAGGCATACAGTAAACCTGAAGTGAAGCATCGGAATCCAAAACTGGACTCACAGGAGAGGATCAAATCATAGAGAGTTAGAGTGTCAGTCCCCTTGTACTTAAGTCGGCACTGTGCTATAATTTAAATTTGGTTGCAATTTCTGTGTTACATCTTCAAAAAGAAGGTCCAAGGGATACTGTAAACCTGAAGTGGAGCATCGGAATGTAAAACTGGACTCAAAGGAGAGGTTCAAATCATAGAAAGGTAGAGTGTCAGTCCTCTTGTACCTTAGTCGCCCTTGTGATTTTTGTATTATATTCGGATGCAATTTCTGTGTTTCATCGTCAATAAGAACGTCCAAGGGATACAGTAAACTTGAAAAGAAGTATCGGAATCTAAAACTGGACTCACAGGAAAGGTTCAAATCATAGAGAGATAGAGTGCCAGTCCACTTGTACTAAAGTCGGCATTGTGCCTTTTGTATTAAATTTGGATGAAATTTCTGTGTTTCATCTTGAAAAAGAAGGTCCAAGGGATACAGTAAACCTGAGGTGAAGCATCGGTATCTAAAACTGGACTCACAGGAGAGGTCCAAATCATAGAAAGGTAGAGTGTCAGTCCTCTTGTACTTAAGTCGGCATTGTGCTTTTTGTATTAAATTTGGTTGCAATTTCTGTGTTTCATCGTCAATAAGAAGGTCTAAGGGATACTGTAAACCTGAAGTGAAGCGTCGGAATCTAAAACTGGACTCACAGGAGAGGTTCAAATCGTAGAAACTTAGAGTGTCAGACCTCTTGTACTTAAGTCGGCATTGGGCCCTTTGTATTAAATTCGTATGCAATTTCTGTGCTTCATCGTCAATAAGAAGGTCCAACGGATACAGTAAACCTGAATTGAAGCATCGGAATCTAAAGCTGGACCCACAGGAGAGGTTCAAATCATCGAAAGTTAGAGTGTCAGACCTCTTGTACTTAAGTAGGCATTGTGCCTTTTGTATTGAATTCGGATGTAATTACTGTGTTCCATCGTCAAGAAGAAGGTCCAAGGGATACAGTAAACCTGAAGTAAAGCATCGGAATCTAAAACTGGACTCACAGGAGAGGTTCAAATCATAAAGAGTTAGAGTGTCAGTCCTCTTGTACTTAAGTCGGTATTGTGCCTTTTGTATTGAATTCGGATGTAATATCTGTGTTTCATCATCAATGAGAAGGTCCAAGGGATACAGTAAACCTTATGTGAAGCATCGGAATTCCTACACTGGACTCACAGGAGAGGTTCAAATCAAAGAAACTTAGAGTGTCAGACCTCTTGTACTTAAGTCGGCATTGGGCCTTTTGTATTAAATTCGGATGCAATTTCTGTGTTTTATCGTCAATAAGAACGTCCAAGGGATACAGTAAACCAGAAGTGAAGCATCGGAATCTAAATCTGGACTCACAGGAGAGGTTCAAATCATAGAGAGTTAGACTGTCAGTCCCCTTGTACTTAAGTCGGCATTGTGCTTTTTGTATTAAATTTGGATGCAATTTCTGTGTTTCATATTAAAAAAGAAGGTCCAAGGGATACAGTAAACCTGAAGTGAAGCAACGGAATCTAAAACTGGACTCACAGGAGAGGTTCAAATCATAGAAAGTTAGATTGTCAGTCATCTTGTACTTAAGTCGGCATTGTGCCTTTTGTATTAAATTCGGATGCAATTTCTGTGTTTCATCGACAATAAGAAGGTCCTAGAGATACAGTACACCTGAAGTGAAGAATCGGAATCTAAAACTGGACTCACACGAGAGGTTCAAATCGCAGAGAGTCAGAGTGTCAGCCTTCTTGTACTTTAGTCGGCATTGTGCCTTTTGTATTGAATTCGGAAGCAATTTCTGTGATTCATCGTCAATAAGAATTTACAACGGATACAGTAAACCTAAAGTGAAGCATCGGAATCTAAAACTGGTCTCACAGGAGAGGTTCAAATCGTCGAAAGTTAGAGTGTCTGTCCACTTGTACTTAAGTCGGCATTGTGGCTTTTGTATTGAATTCGGATGCAATTGCTGTGTTTCATCATCAATAAGAAGGTCCAAGGGAGACGGTACACCTGAAGTGAAGCATCGGAATCTAAAACTGGATCACAGGAAAGGTTCAAATCATAGAAAGTTAGAGTGTCAGTCCTCTTGTACTTAAGTCGGCATTGTGCCTTTGGTATTAAATTCGGATGCAATTTCTGTGTCTCATCGTCAATAACAAGGTCCAAGGGATACAGTAAACCTGAAGTGAAACATCGGAATATAAAACTGGACTCACAGGAGAGGTTCAAATCATAGAGAGTTAGAGTTTGAGTCCTCTTGTATTTAAGTCGGCATTGTGCCTTTTGTATTAAATTTGGATGCAATTTCTTTGTTTCATCGTCAATAAGAAGGTCCAAGGGATACAGTAAACCTGAAGTGAAGAATCGGAATCTAAAACTGGACTCACAGGAGAGGTTCAAATCGCAGAGAGTCAGAGTGTCAGCCTTCTTGTACTTTAGTCGGCATTGTGCCTTTTGTATTGAATTCGGAAGCAATTTCAGTGATTCATCGTCAATAAGAACGTACAACGGATACAGTAAACCTGAAGTGAAGCATCGAAATCTAAAACTGGTCTCACAGGAGAGGTTCAAATCATCGAAAGTTAGAGTGTCAGTCCACTTGTACTTAAGTCTTCATTGTGGCTTTTGTATTGAATTCGGATGCAATTGCTGTGTTTCATCATCAATAAGAAGGTCCAAGGGAGAAGGTACACCTGAAGTGCAGCATCGGAATCTAAAACTGGATAACAGGAGAGGTTCAAATCATAGAAAGTTAGAGTGTCAGTCCTCTTGTACTTAAGTCGGCATTGTGCCTTTGGTATTAAATTCGGATGCAATTTCTGTGTTTCATCGTCAATACGTAGGTCCAAGGAATACAGTAAACCTGAAGTGAAGCATTGGAATATAAAACTGGACTCACAGGAGAGGTTCAAATCATAGAGTGTTAGAGTTTGAGTCCTCTTGTATTTAAGTCGGCTTTGTGCCTTTTGTATTAAGTTTGGATGCAATTTCTGTGTTTCATCGTCAATAAGAAGGTCCAAGGGATACAGTAAACCTGAAGTGAAGCATCGGTATCTAAAACTGGACTCACAGGAGAGGTTCAAATCATAGAAAGGTAGAGTGTCAGTCCTCTTGTACTTAAGTCGGCATTGTGCTTTTTGTATTAAATTTGGATGCAATTTCTGGGTTTCATCGTCAATAAGAAGGTCTAAGGGATACAGTAAACCTGAAGTCAAGCGTCGGAATCTAAAACTGGACTCACAGGAGAGGTTCAAATCATAGAAACATAGAGTGTCAGACCTCTTGTACCTAAGTCGGCATTGGGCCCTTTGTATTAAATCTGTATGCAATTTCTGTGCTTCATCGTCAATAAGAAGGTCCAACGGATACAGTAAACCTGAAGTGAAGCATCGGAATCTAAAGCTGGACTCACAGGAGAGGTTCAAATCTTCGAAAGTTAGAGTGTCAGACCTCTTGTACTTAAGTAGGCATTGTGCCTTTTGTATTGAATTCGGATGTAAATACTGTGTTCCATCGTCAAGAAGAAGGTCCAAGGGATACAGTACACCTGAAGTAAAGCATCGGAATCTAAAACTGGACTCACAGGAGAGGTTCAAATCATAAAGAATTAGAGTGTCAGTCCTCTTGTACCTAATTCGGTATTGTGCCTTTTGTATTGAATTCGGATGTAATATCTGTGTTTCATCATCAATGAGAAGGTCCAAGGGATACAGTAAACCTTATGTGAAGCATCGGAATTAATACACTGGACTCACAGGAGAGGTTCAAATCAAAGAAACTTAGAGAGTCAGACCTCTTGTACTTAGGTCGGCATTGGGCCTTTTGTATTAAATTCGGATGCAATTTCTGTGTTTTATCGTCAATAAGAAGGTCCAAGGAATACAGTAAACCTGAAGTGAAGCATCGGAATATAAAACTGGACTCACAGGAGAGGTTCAAATCATAGAGTGTTAGAGTTTGAGTCCTCTTGTATTTAAGTCGGCATTGTGCCTTTTGTATTAAATTTGGATGCAATTTCTGTGTATCATCGTCAATAAGAAGGTCCAAGGGATACAGTAAACCTGAAGTGAAGCATCGGAATCTAAATCTGGACTCACAGGAAAGGTTCAAATCATAGAAAGTTAGAGTGTCAGACCTCTTGTACTTAAGTCGGCTTTGTGCCTTTTGTATTGAATTCGGATGTAATTACTGTGTTTCATCGTCAATAAGAAGGTCCAAGGGATACAGTAATAATGAAGTAAAGCTTCGGAATCTAAAACAGGACTCACAGGAGAGGTTCAAATCGTTTAGAGTTAGAGTGTCATTCCGGTTGTACTTAAGTCGGCATTGTGCATTTGGATTAAATTCGGATGCAATTTCTGTGTTTCATCGTCAATAAGACTGTCCAAGAGATACAGTAAACCTGAAGTGAAGCATCGGAATCTAAAACTGGACTCACAGGAGAGGTTCAAATCATAGAGAGTTAGAGTGTCAGTCCTCTTGTACTTAAGTCGGTATTGTGCCTTTTGTATTGAATTCGGATGTAATATCTGTGTTTCATCATCAATGAGAAAGTCCAAGGGATACAGTAAACCTTATGTGAAGCATCGGAATTAGTAAACTGGACTCACAGGAGAGGGGTCAAATCATGGAAACTTAGAGTGTCCGACCTCTTGTACTTAAGTCGGCATTGGGCCTTTTGTATTAAATTCGGATGCAATTTCTGTGTTTTATCGTCAATAAGAACGTCCAAGGCATACAGTAAACCTGAAGTGAAGCATCGGAATCTAAAACTGGACTCACAGGAGAGGATCAAATCATAGAGAGTTAGAGTGTCAGTCCCCTTGTACTTAAGTCGGCACTGTGCTATAGTTTAAATTTGGTTGCAATTTCTGTGTTACATCTTCAAAAAGAAGGTCCAAGGGATACTGTAAACCTGAAGTGGAGCATCGGAATCTAAAACTGGACTCAAAGGAGAGGTTCAAATCATAGAAAGGTAGAGTGTCAGTCCTCTTGTACCTTAGTCGCCCTTGTGATTTTTGTATTAAATTCGGATGCAATTTCTGTGTTTCATCGTCAATAAGAAGGTCCAAGGGATACAGTAAACCTGAAGTGAAGCATCGGAATCTAAAACTGGACTCACAGGAGAGGTTCAAATCATAAAGAGTTAGAGTGTCAGTCCTCTTGTACTTAAGTCGGTATTGTGCTTCTTGTATTGAATTCGGATGTAATTATTGTATTTCATCATCGATAAGAAGGTCCAAGAGATACAGTAAACCTGAAGTGAAGCATCGGAATCTAAAACTGGACTCACAGGAGAGGTTCAAATCATAGAAAGTTAGAGTGTCAGTCCTCTTGTACTTCAGTCGGCATTCTGCCTGTTGTAATAAATTCGGATGCAATATCTGTGTTTCATCGTCAATAACAAGGTTCAAGGGATACAGTAAACCTGAAGTGAAGCATCGGAATCTAAAACTGCACTCACAGGAGAGGTTCAAATCATAAAGAGTTGGAGTTTCAGTCCTCTTATACTTAAGTCGGTATTTTGCTTCTTGTATTGAATTCGGATGTAATTGCTGTGTTGCATCATCAATGAGCCGGTCCAAGGGATACAGTAAACCTTTTGTGAAGCATCGGAATCTCAAACTGGACTCACAGGAGAGGTTTAAGTCATAGAAAGTGAGAGTGTCAGTCCTCTTGTACTTAAGTCGGCATTGTGCCATTTGTATAAAATTCGGATGCAATTTCTGAGTTTCATCGTCAATAAGAACGTCCAAGGGATACAGTAAACTTGAAAAGAAGTATCGGAATCCAAAACTGGACTCACAGGAAAGGTTCAAATCATAGAGAGTTAGAGTGCCAGTCCTCTTGTACTAAAGTCGGCATTGTGCCTTTTGTATTAAATTTGGATGAAATTTCTGTGTTTCATCTTGAAAAAGAAGGTCCAAGGGATACAGTAAACCTGAGGTGAAGCATCGGTATCTAAAACTGGACTCACAGGAGAGGTCCAAATCATAGAAAGGTAGAGTGTCAGTCCTCTTGTACTTAAGTCGGCATTGTGCTTTTTGTATTAAATTTGGTTGCAATTTCTGTGTTTCATCGTCAATAAGAAGGTCTAAGGGATACTGTAAACCTGAAGTGAAGCGTCGGAATCTAAAACTGGACTCACAGGAGAGGTTCAAATCGTAGAAACTTAGAGTGTCAGACCTCTTGTACTTAAGTCGGCATTGGGCCCTTTGTATTAAATTCGTATGCAATTTCTGTGCTTCATCGTCAATAAGAAGGTCCAACGGATACAGTAAACCTGAAGTGAAGCATCGGAATCTAAAGCTGGACCCACAGGAGAGGTTCAAATCATCGAAAGTTAGAGTGTCAGACCTCTTGTACTTAAGTAGGCATTGTGCCTTTTGTATTGAATTCGGATGTAATTACTGTGTTCCATCGTCAAGAAGAAGGTCCAAGGGATACAGTAAACCTGAAGTAAAGCATCGGAATCTAAAACTGGACTCACAGGAGAGGTTCAAATCATAAAGAGTTAGAGTGTCAGTCCTCTTGTACTTAAGTCGGTATTGTGCCTTTTGTATTGAATTCGGATGTAATATCTGTGTTTCATCATCAATGAGAAGGTCCAAGGGATACAGTAAACCTTATGTGAAGCATCGGAATTCCTACACTGGACTCACAGGAGAGGTTCAAATCAAAGAAACGTAGAGTGTCAGACCTCTTGTACTTAAGTCGGCATTGGGCCTTTTGTATTAAATTCGGATGCAATTTCTGTGTTTTATCGTCAATAAGAACGTCCAAGGGATACAGTAAACCAGAAGTGAAGCATCGGAATCTAAATCTGGACTCACAGGAGAGGTTCAAATCATAGAGAGTTAGACTGTCAGTCCCCTTGTACTTAAGTCGGCATTGTGCTTTTTGTATTAAATTTGGATGCAATTTCTGTGTTTCATATTAAAAAAGAAGGTCCAAGGGATACAGTAAACCTGAAGTGAAGCATCGGAATCTAAAACTGGACTCACAGGAGAGGTTCAAATCATAGAAAGTTAGATTGTCAGTCATCTTGTACTTAAGTCGGCATTGTGCCTTTTGTATTAAATTCGGATGCAATTTCTGTGTTTCATCGACAATAAGAAGGTCCTAGAGATACAGTACACCGGAAGTGAAGAATCGGAATCTAAAACTGGACTCACAGGAGAGGTTCAAATCGCAGAGAGTCAGAGTGTCAGCCTTCTTGTACTTTAGTCGGCATTGTGCCTTTTGTATTGAATTCGGAAGCAATTTCTGTGATTCATCGTCAATAAGAATTTACAACGGATACAGTAAACCTAAAGTGAAGCATCGGAATCTAAAACTGGTCTCACAGGAGAGGTTCAAATCGTCGAAAGTTAGAGTGTCTGTCCACTTGTACTTAAGTCAGCATTGTGGCTTTTGTATTGAATTCGGATGCAATTGCTGTGTTTCATCATCAATAAGAAGGTCCAAAAGAGACGGTACACCTGAAGTGAAGCATCGGAATCTAAAACTGGATCACAGGAAAGGTTCAAATCATAGAAAGTTAGAGTGTCAGTCCTCTTGTACTTAAGTCGGCATTGTGCCTTTGGTATTAAATTCGGATGCAATTTCTGTGTCTCATCGTCAATAAGAAGGTCCAAGGGATACAGTAAACCCGAAGAGAAACATCGGAATATAAAACTGGACTCACAGGAGAGGTTCAAATCATAGAGAGTTAGAGTTTGAGTCCTCTTGTATTTAAGTCGGCATTGTGCCTTTTGTATTAAATTTGGATGCAATTTCTTTGTTTCATCGTCAATAAGAAGGTCCAAGGGATACAGTAAACCTGAAGTGAAGAATCGGAATCTAAAACTGGACTCACAGGAGAGGTTCAAATCGCAGAGAGTCAGAGTGTCAGCCTTCTTGTACTTTAGTCGGCATTGTGCCTTTTGTATTGAATTCGGAAGCAATTTCAGTGATTCATCGTCAATAAGAAGGTACAACGGATACAGTAAACCTGAAGTGAAGCATCGAAATCTAAAACTGGTCTCACAGGAGAGGTTCAAATCATCGAAAGTTAGAGTGTCAGTCCACTTGTACTTAAGTCTTCATTGTGGCTTTTGTATTGAATTCGGATGCAATTGCTGTGTTTCATCATCAATAAGAAGGTCCAAGGGAGAAGGTACACCTGAAGTGCAGCATCGGAATCTAAAACTGGATAACAGGAGAGGTTCAAATCATAGAAAGTTAGAGTGTCAGTCCTCTTGTACTTAAGTCGGCATTGTGCCTTTGGTATTAAATTCGGATGCAATTTCTGTGTTTCATCGTCAATAAGTAGGTCCAAGGAATACAGTAAACCTGAAGTGAAGCATCGGAATATAAAACTGGACTCACAGGAGAGTTTCAAATCATAGAGTGTTAGAGTTTGAGTCCTCTTGTATTTAAGTCGGCTTTGTGCCTTTTGTATTAAGTTTGGATGCAATTTCTGTGTTTCATCGTCAATAAGAAGGTCCAAGGGATACAGTAAACCTGAAGTGAAGCATCGGAATCTAAATCTGGACTCACAGGAGAGGTTCAAATCATAAAGAGTTAGAGTGTCAGTCCTCTTGTACTTAAGTCGGTATTGTGCTTCTTGTATTGAAT
This sequence comes from Schistocerca americana, assembly GCF_021461395.2. Classification (NCBI taxonomy): domain Eukaryota; kingdom Metazoa; phylum Arthropoda; class Insecta; order Orthoptera; family Acrididae; genus Schistocerca; species Schistocerca americana. The sequence continues at coordinate 545,041,726 of NC_060124.1, read as the reverse complement.
TCGGATGTAATTATTGTATTTCATCATCGATAAGAAGGTCCAAGAGATACAGTAAACCTGAAGTGAAGCATCGGAATCTAAAACTGGACTCACAGGAGAGGTTCAAATCATAGAAAGTTAGAGTGTCAGTCCTCTTGTACTTCAGTCGACATTCTGCCTGTTGTAATAAATTCGGATGCAATATCTGTGTTTCATCGTCAATAACAAGGTTCAAGGGATACAGTAAACCTGAAGTGAAGCATCGGAATCTAAAACTGCACTCACAGGAGAGGTTCAAATCATAAAGAGTTGGAGTTTCAGTCCTCTTATACTTAAGTCGGTATTTTGCTTCTTGTATTGAATTCGGATGTAATTGCTGTGTTGCATCATCAATGAGCCGGTCCAAGGGATACAGTAAACCTTTTGTGAAGCATCGGAATCTCAAACTGGACTCACAGGAGAGGTTTAAATCATAGAAAGTGAGAGTGTCAGTCCTCTTGTACTTAAGTCGGCATTGTGCCATTTGTATAAAATTCGGATGCAATTTCTGAGTTTCATCGTCAATAAGAACGTCCAAGGGATACAGTAAACTTGAAAAGAAGTATCGGAATCTAAAACTGGACTCACAGGAAAGGTTCAAATCATAGAGAGTTAGAGTGCCAGTCCTCTTGTACTAAAGTCGGCATTGTGCCTTTTGTATTAAATTTGGATGAAATTTCTGTGTTTCATCTTGAAAAAGAAGGTCCAAGGGATACAGTAAACCTGAGGTGAAGCATCGGTATCTAAAACTGGACTCACAGGAGAGGTCCAAATCATAGAAAGGTAGAGTGTCAGTCCTCTTGTACTTAAGTCGGCATTGTGCTTTTTGTATTAAATTTGGTTGCAATTTCTGTGTTTCATCGTCAATAAGAAGGTCTAAGGGATACTGTAAACCTGAAGTGAAGCGTCGGAATCTAAAACTGGACTCACAGGAGAGGTTCAAATCGTAGAAACTTAGAGTGTCAGACCTCTTGTACTTAAGTCGGCATTGGGCCCTTTGTATTAAATTCGTATGCAATTTCTGTGCTTCATCGTCAATAAGAAGGTCCAACGGATACAGTAAACCTGAAGTGAAGCATCGGAATCTAAAGCTGGACCCACAGGAGAGGTTCAAATCATCGAAAGTTAGAGTGTCAGACCTCTTGTACTTAAGTAGGCATTGTGCCTTTTGTATTGAATTCGGATGTAATTACTGTGTTCCATCGTCAAGAAGAAGGTCCAAGGGATACAGTAAACCTGAAGTAAAGCATCGGAATCTAAAACTGGACTCACAGGAGAGGTTCAAATCATAAAGAGTTAGAGTGTCAGTCCTCTTGTACTTAAGTCGGTATTGTGCCTTTTGTATTGAATTCGGATGTAATATCTGTGTTTCATCATCAATGAGAAGGTCCAAGGGATACAGTAAACCTTATGTGAAGCATCGGAATTCCTACACTGGACTCACAGGAGAGGTTCAAATCAAAGAAACTTAGAGTGTCAGACCTCTTGTACTTAAGTCGGCATTGGGCCTTTTGTATTAAATTCGGATGCAATTTCTGTGTTTTATCGTCAATAAGAACGTCCAAGGGATACAGTAAACCAGAAGTGAAGCATCGGAATCTAAATCTGGACTCACAGGAGAGGTTCAAATCATAGAGAGTTAGACTGTCAGTCCCCTTGTACTTAAGTCGGCATTGTGCTTTTTGTATTAAATTTGGATGCAATTTCTGTGTTTCATATTAAAAAAGAAGGTCCAAGGGATACAGTAAACCTGAAGTGAAGCAACGGAATCTAAAACTGGACTCACAGGAGAGGTTCAAATCATAGAAAGTTAGATTGTCAGTCATCTTGTACTTAAGTCGGCATTGTGCCTTTTGTATTAAATTCGGATGCAATTTCTGTGTTTCATCGACAATAAGAAGGTCCTAGAGATACAGTACACCTGAAGTGAAGAATCGGAATCTAAAACTGGACTCACAGGAGAGGTTCAAATCGCAGAGAGTCAGAGTGTCAGCCTTCTTGTACTTTAGTCGGCATTGTGCCTTTTGTATTGAATTCGGAAGCAATTTCTGTGATTCATCGTCAATAAGAATTTACAACGGATACAGTAAACCTAAAGTGAAGCATCGGAATCTAAAACTGGTCTCACAGGAGAGGTTCAAATCGTCGAAAGTTAGAGTGTCTGTCCACTTGTACTTAAGTCGGCATTGTGGCTTTTGTATTGAATTCGGATGCAATTGCTGTGTTTCATCATCAATAAGAAGGTCCAAAAGAGACGGTACACCTGAAGTGAAGCATCGGAATCTAAAACTGGATCACAGGAAAGGTTCAAATCATAGAAAGTTAGAGTGTCAGTCCTCTTGTACTTAAGTCGGCATTGTGCCTTTGGTATTAAATTCGGATGCAATTTCTGTGTCTCATCGTCAATAAGAAGGTCCAAGGGATACAGTAAACCTGAAGTGAAACATCGGAATATAAAACTGGACTCACAGGAGAGGTTCAAATCATAGAGAGTTAGAGTTTGAGTCCTCTTGTATTTAAGTCGGCATTGTGCCTTTTGTATTAAATTTGGATGCAATTTCTTTGTTTCATCGTCAATAAGAAGGTCCAAGGGATACAGTAAACCTGAAGTGAAGAATCGGAATCTAAAACTGGACTCACAGGTGAGGTTCAAATCGCAGAGAGTCAGAGTGTCAGCCTTCTTGTACTTTAGTCGGCATTGTGCCTTTTGTATTGAATTCGGAAGCAATTTCAGTGATTCATCGTCAATAAGAAGGTACAACGGATACAGTAAACCTGAAGTGAAGCATCGAAATCTAAAACTGGTCTCACAGGAGAGGTTCAAATCATCGAAAGTTAGAGTGTCAGTCCACTTGTACTTAAGTCTTCATTGTGGCTTTTGTATTGAATTCGGATGCAATTGCTGTGTTTCATCATCAATAAGAAGGTCCAAGGGAGAAGGTACACCTGAAGTGCAGCATCGGAATCTAAAACTGGATAACAGGAGAGGTTCAAATCATAGAAAGTTAGAGTGTCAGTCCTCTTGTACTTAAGTCGGCATTGTGCCTTTGGTATTAAATTCGGATGCAATTTCTGTGTTTCATCGTCAATAAGTAGGTCCAAGGAATACAGTAAACCTGAAGTGAAGCATCGGAATATAAAACTGGACTCACAGGAGAGGTTCAAATCATAGAGTGTTAGAGTTTGAGTCCTCTTGTATTTAAGTCGGCTTTGTGCCTTTTGTATTAAGTTTGGATGCAATTTCTGTGTTTCATCGTCAATAAGAAGGTCCAAGGGATACAGTAAACCTGAAGTGAAGCATCGGAATCTAAATCTGGACTCACAGGAGAGGTTCAAATCATAGAAAGTTAGAGTGTCAGACCTCTTGTACTTAAGTCGGCATTGTGCCTTTTGTATTGAATTCGGATGTAATTACTGTGTTTCATCATCAATAAGAAGGTCCTAGGGATACAGTAATAATGAAGTAAAGCATCGGAATCTAAAACAGGACTCACAGGAGATGTTCAAATCGTTTAGAGTTAGAGTGTCATTCCTGTTGTACTTAAGTCGGCATTGTGCATTTGGATTAAATTCGGATGCAATTTCTATGTTTCATCGTCAATAAGACTGTCCAAGAGATACAGTAAACCTGAAGTGAAGCATCAGAATCTAAAACTGGACTCACAGGAGAGGTTCAAATCATAGAGAGTTAGAGTGTCAGTCCACTTGTACTTAAGTCGGTATTGTGCCTTTTGTATTGAATTCGGATGTAATATCTGTGTTTCATCATCAATGAGAAGGTCCAAGGGATACAGTAAACCTTTTGTGAAGCATCGGAATCTCAAACTGGACTCACAGGAGAGGTTTAAATCATAGAAAGTGAGAGTGTCAGTGCTCTTGTACTTAAGTCGGCATTGTGACTTTTGTATAAAATTCGGATGCAATTTCTGAGTTTCATCGTCAATAAGAAGGTCCAAGGGATACAGTAAACTTGAAAAGAAGTATCGGAATCTAAAACTGGACTCACAGGAAAGGTTCAAATCATAGAGAGTTAAAGTGCCAGTCCTCTTGTACTAAAGTCGGCATTGTGCCTTTTGTATTAAATTTGGATGAAATTTCTGTGTTTCATCTTCAAAAAGAAGGTCCAAGGGATACAGTAAACCTGAAGTGAAGCATCGGTATCTAAATCTGGACTCACAGGAGAGGTTCAAATCATAGAAAGGTAGAGTGTCAGTCCTCTTGTACTTAAGTCGGCATTGTGCTTTTTGTATTAAATTTGGATGCAATTTCTGGGTTTCATCGTCAATAAGAAGGTCTAAGGGATACAGTAAACCTGAAGTCAAGCGTCGGAATCTAAAACTGGACTCACAGGAGAGGTTCAAATCATAGAAACTTAGAGTGTCAGACCTCTTGTACCTAAGTCGGCATTGGGCCCTTTGTATTAAATCTGTATGCAATTTCTGTGCTTCATCGTCAATAAGAAGGTCCAACGGATACAGTAAACCTGAAGTGAAGCATCGGAATCTAAAGCTGGACTCACAGGAGAGGTTCAAATCATCGAAAGTTAGAGTGTCAGACCTCTTGTACTTAAGTAGGCATTGTGCCTTTTGTATTGAATTCGGATGTAAATACTGTGTTCCATCGTCAAGAAGAAGGTCCAAGGGATACAGTACACCTGAAGTAAAGCATCGGAATCTAAAACTGGACTCACAGGAGAGGTTCAAATCATAAAGAATTAGAGTGTCAGTCCTCTTGTACCTAATTCGGTATTGTGCCTTTTGTATTGAATTCGGATGTAATATCTGTGTTTCATCATCAATGAGAAGGTCCAAGGGATACAGTAAACCTTATGTGAAGCATCGGAATTAATACACTGGACTCACAGGAGAGGTTCAAATCAAAGAAACTTAGAGAGTCAGACCTCTTGTACTTAAGTCGGCATTGGGCCTTTTGTATTAAATTCGGATGCAATTTCTGTGTTTTATCGTCAATAAGAACGTTTAAGGGATACAGTAAACCAGAAGTGAAGCATCGGAATCTAAATCTGGACTCACAGGAGAGGTTCAAATCATAGAGAGTTAGACTGTCAGTCCCCTTGTACTTAAGTCGGCATTGTGCTTTTTGTATTAAATTTGTATGCAATTTCTGTGTTTCATATTCAAAAAGAAGGTCCAAGGGATACAGTTAACCTGAAGTGAAGCATCGGAATCTAAAACTGGACTCACAGGAGAGATTCAAATCATAGAAAGTTAGAGTGTCAGACCTCTTGTACTTAAGTCGGCATTGTGCCTTTTGTATTGAATTCGGATGTAATTACTGTGTTTCATCGTCAATAAGAAGGTCCAAGGGATACAGTAAACATAAAGTAAAGCATCGGAATCTAAAACAGGACTCACAGGAGAGGTTCAAATCATCGAAAGTTAGAGTGTCAGACCTCTTGTACTTAAGTCGGCATTGTGCTTTTGTATTAAATTCGGATGCAATTTCTGTGTTTCATCGTCAATAAGAAGGTCCAAGGGATACTGAGAACCTGAAGTGAAGCACCGGAATATAAACTGGACTCACAGGAGAGGTTCAAATCATAGAAAGTTTGGGTTTCAGTCCTCTTGTACTAAAGTCGGCATTGTGCCTTTTGTATTAAATTTGAATGCAATTTCTGTGTTTCATCGTCAATAAGAAGGTCCAAGGGATACAGTAAACCTGAAGTGAAGCATCGGAAACTAAAACTGGACTCACAGGAGAGGTTCAAATCATAGGGAGTTAGAGTGTCAGTCCTCTTATACTTAAGTCGGTATTGTGCCTTTTGTATTGAATTCGGATGTAATTATTGTGTTTCATCATCAATAAGAAGGTCCAAGAGATACAGTAAACCTGAAGTGAAGCATCGGAATCTAAAACTGGACTCACAGGAGAGGTTCAAATCATAGAAAGTTAGAGTGTCAGTCCTCTTGTACTTCAGTCGGCATTGTGCTTTTTGTATTAAATTCGGATGCAATTTCTGTGTTTCATCGTCAATAAGAAGGTCCAAGGGATACAGTAAACCTGAAGTGAAGCATCGGAATCTAAAACTGGACTCACAGGAGAGGTTCAAATCATAAAGAGTTAGAGTGTCAGTCCTCTTGTACTTAAGTCGATATTGTGCCTTTTGTATTGAATTCGGATGTAATATCTGTGTTTCATCATCAATGAGAAGGTCCAAGGGATACAGTAAACCTTATGTGAAGCATCGGAATTCCTACACTGGAGTCACAGGAGAGGTTCAAACCAAAGAAACTTCGAGTGTCAGACCTCTTGTACTTAAGTCGGCATTGGGCCTTTTGTATTAAATTCGGATGCAATTTCTGTGTTTTATCGTCAATAAGAACGTCCAAGGGATACAGTAAACCAGAAGTGAAGCATCGGAATCTAAATCTGGACTCACAGGAAAGGTTCAAATCATAGAGGAATAGACTGTCAGTCACCTTGTACTTAAGTCGGCATTGTGCTTTTTGTATTAAATTTGGATGCAATTTCTGTGTTTCATATTCAAAAAGAAGGTCCAAGGGATACAGTAAACCTGAAGTGAAGCATCGGAATATAAAACTGGACTTACAGGAGAGATTCAAATCATAGAAAGTTAGAGTGTCAGTCCACTTGTACTTAAGTCGGCATTGTGCCTTTTGTATTAAATTCGGATGCAATTTCTGTGATTCATCGTCCATAAGAAGGTCCAGCGGATGCAGTAACCCTGAAGTGAAGCATCGGAATCTAAAACTGGACTCACAGCAGAGGTTCAAATCATCGAAAGTTAGAGTGTCAGACCTCTTGTACTTAAGTCGGCATTGTGCCTTTTGTATTGAATTCGGATGTAATTACTGTGTTTCATCGTCAATAAGAACTTCCAAGGTATACAGTAAACCTGAAGTAAAGCATCGGAATCTAAAACAGGACTCACAGGAGAGGTTCAAATCATCGAAAGTTAGAGTGACAGACCTCTTGTACTTAAGTCGGCATTGTGCTTTTTGTATTAATTTCGGATGCAATTTCGTGTTTCATCGTCAATAAGAAGGTCCAAGGGATACAGAGAACCTGAAGTGAAGCACCGGAATATAAACTGGACTCACAGGAGAGGTTCAAATCATAGAAAGTTAGAGTTTCAGTCCTCTTGTACTTAAGTCGGCATTGTGCCTTTTGTATTAAATTTAGATGCAATTTCTGTGTTTCATCGTCAATAAGAAGGTCCAAGGGATACAGTAAACCTGAAGTGAAGCATCGGAAACTAAAACTGGACTCACAGGAGAGGTTCAAATCATAGAGACTTAGAGTGTCAGTCCTCTTATACTTAAGTCGGTATTGTGCCTTTTGTATTGAATTCGGATGTAATTACTGTGTTTCATCATCAATAAGAAGGTCCAAGAGATACAGTAAACCTGAAGTGAAGCATCGGAATCTAAAACTGGACTCACAGGAGAGGTTCAAATCATAGAAAGTTAGAGTGTCAGTCCTCTTGTACTTCAGTCGGCATTGTGCTTTTTGTATTAAATTCGGATGCAATTTCTGTGTTTCATCGTCAATAAGAAGGACCAAGGGATACAGTAAACCTGAAGTGAAGCATTGGAATCTAAAACTGGACTCACAGGAGAGGTTCAAATCAGAGAAACTTAGAGTGTCAGACCTCTTGTACTTAAGTCAGCATTGGGCCTTTTGTGTTTAATATGGTTGCAACATCTGTGTTTCGTCGTCAATAAGGAGGTCCAACGGATACAGTAAACCTGAAGTGAAGCATAGGAATCTAAACTGGACTCACAGGAGAGGTTCAAACCATCGAAAGTTAGTGTGTCAGACCTCTTGTACTTAAGTCGGCATTGTGCCCTTTGTATTGAATTCGGATGTAATTACTGTGTTTCATCGTCAATAAGAAGGTCCAAGGGATACAGTAAACCTGAAGTAAAGCATCGGAATCTAAAACAGGACTCACAGGAGAGGTTCAAATCGTTTAGAGTTAGAGTGTCATTCCTGTTGTATTTAAGTCGGCATTGTGCATTTGGATTAAATTCGGATGCAATTTCTGTGTTTCATCGTCAATAACAAGGTCCAAGAGATACAGTAAACCTGAAGTGAAGCATCGGAATCTAAAACTGGACTCACTAGAGAGGTTCAATTCATAGAGAGTTAGAGTGTCAGACCTCTTGTACTTAAGTAGGTATTGTGCCTTTTGTATTGAATTCGGATGTTATATCTGTGTTTCATCATCAATGATAGGTCCAAGGGATACAGTAAACCTTATGTGAAGCATCGGAATTCCTAAACTGGACTCACAGGAGAAGTTCAAATCATAGAAACTTAGAGTTCAGACCTCTTGTACTTAAGTCGGCATTGGGCCTTTTGTAATAAATTCGGATGCAATTTCTGTGTTTCATCGTCAATAAGAAGGTCCAAGGGATACAGTAAACCTGAAGTGAAGCATCGGAATCTAAAACTGGACTCACAGGAGAGGTTCAAATCAGAGAAACGTAGAGTGTCAGACCTCTTGTACTTAAGTCGGCATTGGGCGTTTTGTGTTAAATTCGGATGCAATTTCTGTTTTTCATCGTCAATAAGGAGGTCCAACGGATACAGTAAACCGGAAGTGAAGCATAGGAATCTAAACTGGACTCACAGGAGAGGTTCAAATCATCGAAAGTTAGAGTGTCAGACCTCTTGTACTTAAGTCGGCATTGTGCCCTTTGTATTGAATCGGATGTAATTACTGTGTTTCATCGTCAATAAGAAGGTCCAAGGGATACAGTAAACCGGAAGTGAAGCATCGGAATCTAAAACAGGTCTCACAGGAGAGTTTCAAATCGTTTAGAGTTAGAGTGTCATTCCTGTTGTACTTAAGTCGGCATTGTGCATTTGGATTAAATTCGGATGCAATTTCTGTGTTTCATCGTCAATAAGAAGGTCCAACGGATACAGTAAACCTGAAGTGAAGCATCGGAATCTAAAGCTGGACTCACAGGAGAGGTTCAAATCATCGAAAGTTAGAGTGTCAGACCTCTTGTACTTAAGTAGGCATTGTGCCTTTTGTATTGAATTCGGATGTAATTACTGTGTTCCATCGTCAAGAAGTAGGTCCAAGGGATACAGTAAACCTGAAGTAAAGCATCGGAATCTAAAACTGGACTCACAGGAGAGGTTCAAATCATAAAGAGTTAGAGTGTCAGTCCTCTTGTACTTAAGTCGGTATTGTGCCTTTTGTATTGAATTCGGATGTAATATCTGTGTTTCATCATCAATGAGAAGGTCCAAGGGATACAGTAAACCTTATGCGAAGCATCGGAATTCCTACACTGGACTCACAGGAGAGGTTCAAACCAAAGAAACTTCGAGTGTCAGACCTCTTGTACTTAAGTCGGCATTGGGCCTTTTGTATTAAATTCGGATGCAATTTCTGTGTTTTATCGTCAATAAGAACGTCCAAGGGATACAGTAAACCAGAAGTGAAGCATCGGAATCTAAATCTGGACTCACAGGAGAGGTTCAAATCATAGAGAGTTAGACTGTCAGTCACCTTGTACTTAAGTCGGCATTGTGCTTTTTGTATTAAATTTGGATGCAATTTCTGTGTTTCATATTCAAAAAGAAGGTCCAAGGGATACAGTAAACCTGAAGTGAAGCATCGGAATCTAAAACTGGACTCACAGGAGAGATTCAAATCATAGAAAGTTAGAGTGTAAGTCCTGTTGTACATAAGTCGCCATTGTGCCTTTTGTATTAAATTCGGATGCAATTTCTGTGATTCATCGTCCATAAGAAGGTCCAGCGGATGCAGTAACCCTAAAGTGAAGCATCGGAATCTAAAACTGGACTCACAGGAGAGGTTCAAATCATCGAAAGTTAGAGTGTCAGACCTCTTGTACTTAAGTCAGCATTGTGCCTTTTGTATTGAATTCGTATGTATTTACTGTGTTTCATCGTCAATAAGAAGGTCCAAGGGATACAGTAAACCTGAAGTAAAGCATCGGAATCTTAAACAGGGCTCACAGGAGAGGTTCAAATCATCGAAAGTTAGAGTGTCAGACCTCTCGTACTTAAGTCGGCATTGTGCCTTTTGTATTAAATTTAGATGCAATTTCTGTGTTCCATCGTCAATAAGAAGGTCCAAGGGATACAGTAAACCTGAAGTGAAGCATCGGAATCAAAAACTGGTCCCACAGGAGAGGTTCAAATCATAGAAAGTTAGAGTGTCAGTCCGCTTGTACTAAAGTCGGCATTGTGAGTTTTGTATTAAATTCGGATTCAATTTCTGTGTTTCATCATCAATAAGAAGGTCCAAGGGATACAGTAAACCTTATGTGAAGCATCGGAATTCCTACACTGGACTCACAGGAGAGGTTCAAATCAAAGAAAGTTAGAATGTCAGACCTCTTGTACTTAAGTCGGCATTGTGCCTTTTGTATTGAATTCGGTTGCAATTTCTGTGTTTCATCGTCAATAAGAAGGTCCAAGGGATACAGTAAACCTGAAGTGAAGCATCGGAATCTAAAACTGGACTCACAGGAGAGATTCAAATCATAGAAAGTTAGAGTGTAAGTCCTGTTGTACATAAGTCGCCATTGTGCCTTTTGTATTAAATTTGGATGCAATTTCTGTGTTTCATCGTCAATAAGAAGGTCTAAGGGATACAGTAAACCTGAAGTGAAGCATCGGAATCTAAAACTGGACTCACAGGAGATGTTCAAATCATAGGGAGTAAGAGTGTCAGTCCTCTTGTACTTAAGTCGGCATTTTTCCTTTTGTATTAACTTCGGATGCAATTTCTGTGTTTCCTCGTCAATAAGAAGGTCCAAGGGATAGAGTAATCCTGAAGTGAAGCATCGGAATCTAAAACTGGTCCCACAGGAGAGGTTCAAATCATAGAAAGTTAGAGTGTCAGTCCTCTTGTACTAAAGTCGGCATTGTGCCTTTTGTATTAAATTCGGATTCAATTTCTGTGTTTCATCATCAATAAGAAGGTCCAAGGGATACGGTAAACCTGATGTGAAGCATCGGAATTCCTACACTGGACTCACAGGAGAGGTTCAAATCAAAGAAAGTTAGAGTGTCAGACCTCTTGTACTTAAGTCGGCATTGTGCCTTTTGTATTGAATTCGGATGTAATTACTGTGTTTCATCGTCAATAAGAAGGTCCAAGGGATACAGTAAACCTGTAGTAAAGCAGCGGAATCTAAAACAGGACTGAAAGGAGAGGTTCAAATCATCGAAAGTTAGAGTGTCAGACCTCTTGTACTTAAGTAGGCATTGTGCCTTTTGTATTGAATTCGGATGTAATTACTGTGTTCCATCGTCAAGAAGAAGGTCCAAGGGATACAGTAAACCTGAAGTAAAGCATCGCAATCTAAAACTGGACTCACAGGAGAGGTTCAAATCATAAAGAGTTAGAGTGTCAGTCCTCTTGTACTTAAGTCGGCATTGTGCTTTTTGTATTAAATTTGGATGCAATTTTTGTGTTTCATATTCAAAAAGAAGGTCCAAGGGACACAGTAAATCTGAAGTGAAGCATCGGAATCTAAAACTAGCCTCACAGGAGAGATTCAAATCATAGAAAGTTAGAGTGTCAGTCCTATTGTACTTAAATCGGCATTGTGCCTTTTGTATTGAATTCGGATGCAATTTCTGTGATTCATCGTCCATAAGAAGGTCCAGCGGATGCAGTAACCTAGAAGTGAAGTATCGGAATCTAAAACTGGACTCACAGGAGAGGTTCAAATCATCGAAAGTTAGAGTGTCAGACCTCTTGTACTTAAGTCGGCATTGTGCCTTTTGTATTGAATTCGGATGTAATTACTGTGTTTCATCGTCAATAAGAAGGTCCAAGGGATACAGTAAACCTGAAGTAAAGCATCGGAATCTAAAACAGGACTCACAGGAGAGGTTCAAATCATCGAAAGTTAGAGTGTCAGACCTCTTGTACGTAAGTCGGCATTGTGCTTTTTGTATTAAATTCGGATGCAATTTCTGCGTTTCATCGTCAATAAGAAGGTCCAAGGGATACAGAGAACCTGAAGTGAAGCACCGGAATATAAACTGGATTCACAGGAGAGGTTCAAATCATAGAAAGTTAGAGTTTCAGTCCTCTTGTATTTAAGTCGGCATTGTGCCTTTTGTATTAAATTTAGATGCAATTTCTGTGTTTCATCGTCAATAAGAAGGTCCAAGGGATACAGTAAACCTGAAGTGAAGCATCGGAAACTAAAACTGGACTCACAGGAGAGGTTCAAATCATTGAGAGTTAGTGTGTCAGTCCTCTTATACTTAAGTCGGTATTGTGCCTTTTGTATTAAATTCGGATGTAATTATTGTGTTTCATCATCAATAAGAAGGTCCAAGAGATACAGTAAACCTGAAGTGAAGCATCGGAATCTAAAACTGGACTCACAGGAGAGGTTCAAATCATAGAAAGTTAATGGGTCAGTCCTCTTGTACTTAAGTCGGCATTGTGCCTTTTGCATTAAATTCGGATGCAATATCTGTGGTTCATCGTCAATAAGAAGGTCCAAGGGATACAGTAAACCTGAAGTGAAGAATCGGAATCTAAAACTGGACTCACAGGAGAGGTTCAAATCAGAGAAACTTAGAGTGTCAGACTTCTTGTACTTAAGTCGGCATTGGGCCTTCTGTGTTAAATTCGGATGCAATATCTGTGTTTCATCGTCAATAAAGAGGTCCAACGGATACAGTAAACCTGAAGTGAAGCATAGGAATCTAAACTGGACTCACAGGAGAGGTTCAAATCATCGAAAGTTAGTGTGTCAGACCTCTTGTACTTAAGTCGGCATTGTGCCCTTTGTATTGAATTCGGATGTAATTACTGTGTTTCATCGTCAATAAGAAGGTCCAAGGGATACAGTAAACCTGAAGTAAAGCATCGGAATCTAAAACAGGACTCACAGGAGAGGTTCAAATCGTTTAGAGTTAGAGTGTCATTCGTGTTGTACTTAAGTCGGCATTGTGCATTTGGATTAAATTCGGATGCAATTTCTGTGTTTCATCGTCAATAACAAGGTCCAAGAGATACAGTAAACCTGAAGTGAAGCATCGGAATCTAAAACCGGACTCACAGGAGAGGTTCAATTCATAGAGAGTTAGAGTGTCAGTCCTCTTGTACTTAAGTAGGTATTGTGAATATTGTATTGAATTCGGATGTTATATCTGTGTTTCATCATCAATGAGAAGGTCCAAGGGATACAGTAAACCTTATGTGAAGCATCGGAATTCCTAAACTGGACACACAGGAGAGGTTCAAATCATAGAAACTTAGAGAGTCAGACCTCTTGTACTTAAGTCGGCATTGTGCTTTTTGTATTAAATTTGGATGCAATTTCTGTGTTTCGTCTTAAAAAAATAAGGTCCAAGGGATACAGCAAACCTGAAGCGAAGCATCGGAATCTAAAACTGGACTCACAGGAGAGGTTCAAATCATAGAAAGTTAGAGTGTCAGTCCTCTTGTATTTAAGGCTGCATTGTGCCTGTTGTATTAAATTCGGATGCAATTTCTGTGATTCATCGTCAATAAGAAGTTCCAGCGGATACAGTAAACCTGAAGTGAAGCATCGGAATCTAAAACTGGACTCACAGGAAAGGTTCAAATCATGGAAAGTTAGAGTGTCAGACCTCTTGTACTTAAGTCGGCATTGTGCCTTTTGTATTAAATTCGGATGCCATTTCTGTGTATCGTCGTCAATAAGAAGGTCCAAGGGATACAGTGAACCTGAAGTGAAGCATCGGAATCTAAAACTGGACTCACAGGAGAGGTTCAAATCATAGAAAGTTAGAGTTTCAGTCCTCTTGTACTTATGTCGGCATTGTGCTTTTGTATTAAATTTGGATGCAATTTCTGTGTTTCATTGTCAATGAGAAGGTCCAAGGGATACAGTAAACCTGAAGTGAAGCATCGGAATCTAAAACTGGACTCACAGGAGAGGTTCAAATCATAGAGAGTTAGAGTGTCAGTCCTCTTGTACATAAGTCGGTTTGTGCCTTTTGTATTGAATTCGGATGCAATTTCTGTGTTTCATCGTCAATAAGAAGGTCCAAGGGATACAGTAAACCTGAAGCGAAGCATCGGAATCAAAAACTGGACTCGCAGGAGAGGTTCAAATCATAAAGAGTTAGAGTGTCAGTCCTCTTGCACTTAAGTCGGTATGGTGCTTTTTGTATTGAATTCGGATGTAATTTCTGTGTTGCATCATCAATGTGAAGGTCCAAGGGATACAGTAAACCGGATGTGAAGCATCGGAATCTAAAACTGGACTCACAGGAGAGGTTTAAATCATAGAAATGTAGAGTGTCAGTCCTCTTGTACATAAGTCGGCATTGTGCCTTTTGTATTAAATTCGGATGCAATTTCTGTGTTTCATCGTCAATAAGAAGGTCCAAGGGATACAGTAAACCTGAAGTACAGTATCGGAATCTAAAACTGGACTCACAGGAGAGGTTCAAATCATAGAGAGTTAGAGTGCCAGTCCTCTTGTACTTATGTCGGCATTGTGCCCTTTGTATTAAATTTGGATGCAATTTCTGTGTTTCATCTTCAAAAAGAAGGTCCAAGGGATACAGTTAACCTGAAGTGAAGCATCGGTATCTAAAACTGGACTTACAGGAGAGGTTCAAATCATAGAATGTTAGAGTGTCAGTCCTCTTGTACTTCAGTCGGCATTGTGCCTTTAGTATTAAATTTGGATGCAATTTCTGTGTTTCATCGTCAATAAGAAGGTCTAAGGGATACAGTAAACCTGAAGTGAAGCATCGGAATCTAAAACTGGACTCACAGGAGATGTTCATATCATAGAGAGTTAGAGTGTCAGTCCTCTTGTACTTAAGTCGGCATTGTTCCTTTTATATTAACTTCGGATGCAATTTCTGTGTTTCGTCGTCAATAAGAAGGTCCAAGGGATAGAGTAAACCTGAAGTGAAGCATCGGAATCTAAGACTGGTCCCACAGGAGAGGTTCAAATCATAGAAAGTTAGAGTGTCAGTCCTCTTGTACTAATGTCGGCATTGTGCCTTTTGTATTAAATTCGGATTCAATTTCTGTGTTTCATCATCAATATGAAGGTCAAGGGAGACAGTAAACTTGAAGTGAAGCATCGGAATCTAAAACTGTATCACAGGAGAGGTTCAAATCATAGAAAGTTATAGTGTCAATCCTCTTGTACTTAAGTCGGCATTGTGCCTTTTGTATTAAATTTGGATGCAATTTCTGTGTTCCATCGTCAATAAGAAGGTCCAAGGGATACAGTAAACCTGAAGTGAAACATCGGAATATAAAACTGGACTCACAGGAGAGGTTCAAATCATAGAACGTTAGAGTTTGAGTCATCTTGTACTTAAGTCGGCATTGTGCCGTTTGTATTAAATTTGGATGCAATTTCTGTGTTTCGTCGCCAATAAGGAGGTCCAAGGGATACAGTAAACCTGAAGTGAAGCATCGGAATCTAAAACTGGAATCACAGGAGAGGTTCAAATCATAGAGAGTTAGAGTGTCAGTCCTCTTGTACTTAAGTCGGTATTGTGCTATTGTATTGAATTCGGGTGTAATTTCTGTATTTCATCGTCAATAAGAAGGTCCAAGGGATACAGTAAACCTGAAGTGAAGCATCGTTATCTAAAACAGGTCTCACAGGTGAGGTTCAAATCGTTTAGAGTTAGAGTGTCAGTCCTGTTGTACTTAAGTCGGCATTGTGCATTTGGATTAAATTCGGATGCAATTTCTGTGTTTCATCGTCAATAACAAGGTCGAAGAGATACAGTAAACCTGAAGTGAAGCATCGGAATCTAAAACCGGACTCACAGGAGAGGTTCAATTCATAGAGAGTTAGAGTGTCAGTCCTCTTGCACTTAAGTAGGTATTGTGCCTATTGTATTGAATTCGGATGTTATATCTGTGTTTCATCATCAATGAGAAGGTCCAAGGGATACAGTAAACCTTATGTGAAGCATCGGAATTCCTAAACTGGACACACAGGAGAGGTTCAAATCATAGAAACTTAGAGAGTCAGACCTCTTGTACTTAAGTCGGCATTGTGCTTTTTGTATTAAATTTGGATGCAATTTCTGTGTTTCATCTTAAAAAAATAAGGTCCAAGGGATACAGCAAACCTGAAGCGAAGCATCGGAATCTAAAACTGGACTCACAGGAGAGGTTCAAATCATAGAAAGTTAGAGTGTCAGTCCTCTTGTATTTAAGGCTGCATTGTGCCTGTTGTATTAAATTCGGATGCAATTTCTGTGATTCATCGTCAATAAGAAGTTCCAGCGGATACAGTAAACCTGAAGTGAAGCATCGGAATCTAAAACTGGACTCACAGGAAAGGTTCAAATCATGGAAAGTTAGAGTGTCAGACCTCTTGTACATAAGTCGGCATTGTGCCCTTTGTATTAAATTTGGATGCAATTTCTGTGTTTCATCATCAATAAGAAGGTCCAAGAGATACAGTAAACCTGAAGTGAAGCATCGGAATCTTAAACTGGACTAACAGGAGAGGTTCAAATCATAGAATGTTAGAGTGTCAGTCCTCTTGTACTTCAGTCGGCACTGTGCCTTTTGTATTAAATTCGGATGCAATTTCTGTGTTTCATCGTCAATATGAAGGTCCAAGGGATACAGTAAACCTGAAGCGAAGCATCGGAATCAAAAACTGGACTCGCAGGAGAGGTTCAAATCATAAAGAGTTAGATTGTCAGTCCTCTTGCACTTAAGTCGGTATGGTGCTTTTTGTATTGAATTCGGATGTAATTTCTGTGTTGCATCATCAATTTGAAGGTCCAAGGGATACAGTAAACCGGATGTGAAGCATCGGAATCTAAAACTGGACTCACAGGAGAGGTTTAAATCATAGAAATGTAGAGTGTCAGTCCTCTTGTACATAAGTCGGCATTGTGCCTTTTGTATTAAATTCGGATGCAATTTCTGCGTTTCATCGGCAATAAGAAGGTCCAAGGGATACAGTAAACCTGAAGTACAGTATCGGAATCTAAAACTGGACTCACAGGAGAGGTTCAAATCATAGAGAGTTAGAGTGCCAGTCCTCTTGTACTTATGTCGGCATTGTGCCCTTTGTATTAAATTTGGATGCAATTTCTGTGTTTCATCTTCAAAAAGAAGGTCCAAGGGATACAGTTAACCTGAAGTGAAGCATCGGTATCTAAAACTGGACTTACAGGAGAGGTTCAAATCATAGAAAGTTAGAGTGTCAGTCCTCTTGTACTTCAGTCGGCATTGTGCCTTTAGTATTAAATTTGGATGCAATTTCTGTGTTTCATCGTCAATAAGAAGGTCTAAGGGATACAGTAAACCTGAAGTGAAGCATCGGAATCTAAAACTGGACTCACAGGAGATGTTCAAATCAGAGAGAGTTAGAGTGTCAGTCCTCTTGTACTTAAGTCGGCATTGTTCCTTTTATATTAATTTCGGATGCAATTTCTGTGCTTCGTCGTCAATAAGAAGGTCCAAGGGATAGAGTAAACCTGAAGTGAAGCATCGGAAACTAAGACTGGTCCCACAGGAGAGGTTCAAATCATAGAAAGTTAGAGTGTCAGTCCTCTTGTACTAATGTCGGCATTGTGCCTTTTGTATTAAATTCGGATTCAATTTCTGTGTTTCATCATCAATATGAAGGTCAAGGGAGACAGTAAACTTGAAGTGAAGCATCGGAATCTAAAACTGTATCACAGGAGAGGTTCAAATCATAGAGAGTTAGAGTGTCAGTCCTCTTGTACTTAAGTCGGTATTGTGCTATTGTATTGAATTCGGGTGTAATTTCTGTATTTCATCGTCAATAAGAAGGTCCAAGGGATACAGTAAACCTGAAGTGAAACATCGGAATATAAAACTGGACTCACAGGAGAGGTTCAAATCATAGAACGTTAGAGTTTGAGTCATCTTGTACTTAAGTCGGCATTGTGCCGTTTGTATTAAATTTGGATGCAATTTCTGTGTTTCGTCGCCAATAAGGAGGTCCAAGGGATACAGTAAACCTGAAGTGAAGCATCGGAATCTAAAACTGGAATCACAGGAGAGGTTCAAATCATAGAGAGTTAGAGTGTCAGTCCTCTTGTACTTAAGTCGGTATTGTGCTATTGTATTGAATTCGGGTGTAATTTCTGTATTTCATCGTCAATAAGAAGGTCCAAGGGATACAGTAAACCTGAAGTGAAGCATCGGAATCTAAAACAGGTCTCACAGGTGAGGTTCAAATCGTTTAGAGTTAGAGTGTCAGTCCTCTTGTACTTAAGTTGGCATTCTGCCATTTGTATTAAATTCGGATGCAATTTCTGTGTTTCATCGTCAATAAGAAGGTCCAAGGGATACAGTAAACCTGAAGTGAAGCATCGGAATCTAAAACTGGACTCACAGGAGAGGTTCGAATCGTAGAGAGTCAGAGTGTCAGTCCTCTTGTACTTAAGTCGGCATTGTGCCTTTTGTATTAAATTCGGATGCAATTTCTGTGTTCCATCGTCAATAAGAAGGTCCAAGGGATACAGTAAACCTGAAGTGAAGCATCGGAATCTAAAACTGGACTCACAGGAGAGGTTCAAAACATAGAAACTTAGAGTGTCAGACCTCTTGTACTTATGTCGGCATTGGGCCTTTTGTGTTAAATTCGGATGCAATTTCTTTGTTTCATCGTCAATACGGAGGTCCAACGGATACAGTAAACCTGAAGTGAAGCATCGGAATCTAAAACTGGACTCACAGGAGAGGTTCAAATCATCGAAAGTTAGAGTGTCAGACCTCTTATACTTAAGTCGGCATTGTGCCTTTTGTATTGAATTCGGATGTAATTACTGTGTTTCATCGTTAATAAGAAGGTCCAAGGGATACAGTAAAACATCGGAATCTAAAACAGGACTCACAGGAGAGGTTCAAATCGTTTAGAGTTAGAGTGTCATTCCTGTTGTATTTAAGTCGGCATTGTGCATTTGGATTAAATTCGGATGCAATTTCTGTGTTTCATCGTCAATAAGAAGGTTCATGAGATACAGTAAACCTGAGGTGAAGCATCGGAATCTAAAACTGGACTCACAGGAGAGGTTCAAACCATTGAGAGTTAGTGTGTCAGTCCTCTTATACTTAAGTCGGTATTGTGCCTTTTGTATTGAATTCGGATGTAATTATTGTGTTTCATCATCAATAAGAAGGTCCAAGAGATACAGTAAACCTGAATTGAAGCATCGGAATCTAAAACTGGACTCACAGGAGAGGTTCAAATCATAGATAGTTAGAGTGTCAGTCCTCTTGTACTTCAGTCGGCATTGTGCTTTTTGTATTAAATTCGGATGCAATTTCTGTGTTTCATCGTCAATAAGAAGGGCCAAGGGATACAGTAAACCTGAAGTGAAGCATCGGAATCTAAAACTGGACTCACAGGAGAGGTTCAAATCAGAGAAACTTAGAGTGTCAGACTTCTTGTACTTAAGTCGGCATTGGGCCTTTTGTGTTAAATTCGGATGCAATATCTGTGTTTCATCGTCAATAAGGAGGTCCATCGGATACAGTAAACCTGAAGTGAAGCATAGGAATCTAAACTGGACTCACAGGAGAGGTTCAAATCATTGAATGTTAGTGTGTCAGACCTCTTGTACTTAAGTCGGCATTGTGCCCTGTGTATTGAATTCGGATGTAATTACTGTGTTTCATCGTCAATAAGAAGGTCCAAGGGATACAGTAAACCTGAAGTGAAGCATCGGAATGTAAAACTGGATCACAGGAGAGGTTCAAATCAAATAAAGTTATAGTGTCAGTCCTCCTGTACTTAAGTCGGCATTGTGCCTTTTGTATTAAATTCGGATGCAATTTCTGTGTTCCATCGTCAATAAGAAGGTCCAAGGGATACAGTAAACCTGAAGTGAAGCATCGGAATCTAAAACTGGACTCACAGGAGAGGTTCAAAACATAGAAACTTAGAGTGTCAGACCTCTTTTTCTTATGTCGGCATTGGGCCTTTTGTGTTAAATTCGGATGCAATTTCTGTGTTTCATCGTCAATACGGAGGTCCAACGGATACAGTAAACCTGAAGTGAAGCATTGGAATCTAAAACTGGACTCACAGGAGAGGTTCAAATCATCGAAAGTTAGAGTGTCAGACCTCTTATACTTAAGTCGGCATTGTGCCTTTTGTATTGAATTCGGATGTAATTACTGTGTTTCATCGTTAATAAGAAGGTAAAAGGGATACAGTAAAACATCGGAATCTAAAACAGGACTCACAGGAGAGGTTCAAATCGTTTAGAGTTAGAGTGTCATTCCTGTTGTATTTAAGTCGGCATTGTGCATTTGGATTAAATTCGGATGCAATTTCTGTGTTTCATCGTCAATAAGAAGGTTCATGAGATACAGTAAACCTGAGGTGAAGCATCGGAATCTAAAACTGGACTCACAGGAGAGGTTCAAACCATTGAGAGTTAGTGTGTCAGTCCTCTTATACTTAAGTCGGTATTGTGCCTTTTGTATTGAATTCGGATGTAATTATTGTGTTTCATCATCAATAAGAAGGTCCAAGAGATACAGTAAACCTGAATTGAAGCATCGGAATCTAAAACTGGACTCACAGGAGAGGTTCAAATCATAGATAGTTAGAGTGTCAGTCCTCTTGTACTTCAGTCGGCATTGTGCTTTTTGTATTAAATTCGGATGCAATTTCTGTGTTTCATCGTCAATAAGAAGGGCCAAGGGATACAGTAAACCTGAAGTGAAGCATCGGAATCTAAAACTGGACTCACAGGAGAGGTTCAAATCAGAGAGACTTAGAGTGTCAGACTTCTTGTACTTAAGTCGGCATTGGGCCTTTTGTGTTAAATTCGGATGCAATATCTGTGTTTCATCGTCAATAAGGAGGTCCATCGGATACAGTAAACCTGAAGTGAAGCATAGGAATCTAAACTGGACTCACAGGAGAGGTTCAAATCATTGAATGTTAGTGTGTCAGACCTCTTGTACTTAAGTCGGAATTGTGCCCTTTGTATTGAATTCGGATGTATTTACTGTGTTTCATCGTCAATAAGAAGGTCCAAGGGATACAGTAAACCTGAAGTAAAGCATCGGAATCTAAAACAGGACTCACAGGAGAGGTTCAAATCGTTTAGAGTTAGAGTGACATTCCTGATGTACTTAAGTCGGCACTGTGCATTTGGATTAAATTCGGATGCAATTTCTGTGTTTCATCGTCAATAACAAGGTCCAAGAGATACAGTAAACCTGAAGTGAAGCATCGGAATCTAAAACTGGACTCACAGGAGAGGTTCAATTCATAGAGAGTTAGAGTGTCAGTCCTCTTGTAGGTATTGTGCCTTTTGTATTGAATTCAGATGTTATATCTGTGTTTCATCATCAATGAGAAGGTCCAAGGGATACAGTAAACCTTAAGTGAAGCATCGGAATTCCTAAACTGGACACACAGGAGAGGTTCAAATCATAGAAACTTAGAGAGTCAGACCTCTTGTACTGAAGTCGGCATTGGGCCTTTTGTATTAAATTTGGATGCAATTTCTGTGTTTTATCGTCAATAAGAAGGTCCAAGGGATACAGTAAACCTGAAGTGAGCATCGGAATCTAAAACTGGACTCACAGGAGTGGTTCAAATCATAGAGAGTTAGAGTGTCAGTCCCCTTGTACTTAAGTCGGCATTGTGCTTTTTGTATTAAATTTGGATGCAATTTCTGTGTTTCATCTTAAAAAATAAGGTCCAAGGGATACAGTAAACCTGAAGGGAAGCGTCGGAATCTAAAACTGGACTCACAGGAGAGGTTCAAATCATAGAAAGTTAGAGTGTCAGTCCTCTTGTATTTAAGGCTGCATTGTGCCTGTTGTATTAAATTCGGATGCAATTTCTGTGATTCATCGTCAATAAGAAGTTCTGGCGGATACAGTAAAAGTGAAGTGAAGCATCGGAATCTAAAACTGGACTCACAGGAAAGGTTCAAATCATGGAAAGTTAGAGTGTCCGACCTCTTGTACTTAAGTCGGCATTGTGCCTTTTGTATTAAATTCGGATGCCATTTCTGTGTATCGTCGTCAATAAGAAGGTCCAAGGGATACAGTAAACCTGAAGCGAAGCATCGGAATCTAAAACTGGACTCACAGGAGAGGTTCAAATCATAAAGAGTTAGAGTGTCAGTCCTCTTGCACTTAAGTCGGTATTGTGCTTTTTGTATTGAATTCGGATGTAATTGCTGTGTTGCATCATCAATGTGAAGGTCCAAGGGATACAGTAAACCGGATGTGAAGCATCGGAATCTAAAACTGGACTCACAGGAGAGGTTTAAATCATAGAAATGTAGAGTGTCAGTCCTCTTGTACATAAGTCGGCATTGTGCCTTTTGTATTAAATTCGGTTGCAATTTCTGTGTTTCATCGTCAATAAGAAGGTCCAAGGGATACAGTAAACCTGAAGTAAAGTATTGGAATCTAAAACTGGACTCACAGGAGAGGTTCAAATCATAGAGAGTTAGAGTGCCAGTCCTCTTGTACTTATGTCGGCATTGTGCCTTTTGTATTAAATTTGGATGCAATTTCTGTGTTTCATCTTCAAAAAGAATGTCCAAGGGATACAGTTAACCTGAAGTGAAGCATCGGTAACTAAAGCTGGACTTACAGGAGAGGTTCAAATCATAGAAAGTTAGAGTGTCAGTCCTCTTGTACTTCAGTCGGCATTGTGCCTTTTGTATTAAATTTGGATGCAATTTCTGTGTTTCGTCGTCAATAAGATGGTCCAAGGGATACAGTAAACCTGAAGTGAAGCATCGGAATCTAAAACTGGACTCACAGGAGAGGTTCAAATCATAGAGAGTTAGAGAGCCAGTCCTCTTGTACTTATGTCGGCATTGTGACTTTTCTATTAAATTTGGATGCAATTTCTGTGTTTCATCTTCAAAAAGAAGGTCCAAGGGATACAGTTAACCTGAAGTGAAGCATCGGTATCTAAAACTGGACTTACAGGAGAGGTTCAAATCATAGAAAGTTAGAGTGTCAGTCCTCTTGTACTTCAGTCGGCATTGTGCCTTTTGTATTATATTTGGATGCAATTTCTGTGTTTCATCGTCAATAAGAAGGTCTAAGGGATACAGTAAACCTGAAGTGAAGCATCGGAATCTAAAACTGGACTCACAGGAGATGTTCAAATCATAGAGAGTTAGAGTGTCAGTCCTCTTGTCCTTAAGTCGGCATTGTTCCTTTTGTATTAACTTCGGATGCAATTTCTGTGTTTCCTCGTCAATAAGAAGGTCCAAGGGATAGAGTAAACCTGAAGTGAAGCATCGGAATCTAAAACTGGTCCCACAGGAGAGGTTCAAATCATAGAAAGTTAGAGTGTCAGTCCTCTTGTAATAATGTCGGCATTGTACCTTTTGTATTAAATTCGGATTCAATTTCTGTGTTTCAACATCAATAAGAAGGTCAAGGGAGACAGTAAACTTGAAGTGAAGCATCGGAATCTAAAACTGGATCACAGGAGAGGTTCAAATCATAGAAAGTTATAGTGTCAATCCTCTTCTACTTAAGTCGGCATTGTGCCTTTTCTATTAAATTTGGATGCAATTTCTGTGTTCCATCGTCAATAAGAAGGTCCAAGGGATACAGTAAACCTGAAGTGAAACATTGGAATATAAAACTGGACTCACAGGAGAGGTTCAAATCATAGAAAGTTAGAGTTTGAGTCATCTTGTACTTAAGTCGGCATTGTGCCGTTTGTATTAAATTTGGATGCAATTTCTGTGTTTCGTCGTCAATAAGATGGTCCAAGGGATACAGTAAACCTGAAGTGAAGCATCGGAATCTAAAACTGGAATCACAGGAGAGGTTCAAATCATAGAGAGTTAGAGTGTCAGTCCTCTTGTACTCAAGTCGGTATTGTGCTATTGTATTGAATTCGGGTGTAATTTCTGTATTTCATCGTCAATAAGAAGGTCCAAGGGATACAGTAAAGCTGAAGTGAAGCATCGGAATCTAAAACAGGTCTCACAGGTGAGGTTCAAATCGTTTAGAGTTAGAGTGTCGGTCCTCTTGTACTTAAGTTGGCATTCTGCCATTTGTATTAAATTCAGATGCAATTTCTGTGTTTCATCGTCAATAAGAAGGTCCAAGGGATACAGTAAACCTGAAGTGAAGCATCGGAATCTAAAACTGGACTCACAGGAGAGGTTCGAATCGTAGAGAGTCAGAGTGTCAGTCCTCTTGTACTTAAGTCGGCATTGTGTCTTTTGTATTAATCTCGGAAGCAATTTCTGTGATTCATCGTCAATAAGAACGTCCAACGGAAACAGTAAACCTGAAGTAAAGCATCGGAATCTAAAACTGGACTCACAGGAGAGGTTCAAATCATCGAAAGTTAGAGTGTCAGTCCACTTGTACTTAAGTCGGCATTGTGCCTTTTGTATTAAATTCGGATGCAATTTCTGTGTTTCATCGTCAATAAGAAGGTCCAAGGGAGACAGTAAACCTGACGTGAAGCATCGGAATGTAAAACTGGATCACAGGAGAGGTTCAAATCATAGAAAGTTATAGTGTCAGTCCTCTTGTACTTAAGTCGGCATTGTGCCTTTTGTATTAAATTCGGATGCAATTTCTGTGTTCCATCGTCAATAAGAAGGTCCAAGGGATACAGTAAACCTGAAGTGAAGCATCGGAATCTAAAACTGGACTCACAGGAGAGGTTTAAAACATAGAAACTTAGAGTGTCAGACCTCTTGTAGTTAAGTCGGCATTGGGCCTTTTGTGTTAAATTCGGATGCAATTTCTATGTTTCATCGTCAATACGGAGGTCCAACGGATACAGTAAACCTGAAGCGAAGCATCGGAATCTAAAACTGGACTCACAGGAGAGGTTCAAATCATAAAGAGTTAGAGTGTCAGTCCTCTTGCACTTAAGTCGGTATTGTGCTTTTTGTATTGAATTCGGATGTAATTGCTGTATTGCATCATCAATGTGAAGGTCCAAGGGATACAGTAAACCGGATGTGAAGCATCGGAATCTAAAACTGGACTCACAGGAGAGGTTTAAATCATAGAAATGTAGAGTGTCAGTCCTCTTGTACATAAGTCGGCATTGTGCCTTTTGTATTAAATTTGGATGCAATTTCTGTGTTTCATCGTCAATAAGAAGGTCTAAGGGATACAGTAAACCTGAAGTGAAGCATCGGAATCTAAAACTGGACTCACAGGAGATGTTCAAATCATAGAGAGTTAGAGTGTCAGTCCTCTTGTACTTAAGTCGGCATTGTTCCTTTTGTATTAACTTCGGATGCAATTTCTGTGTTTCCTCGTCAATAAGCAGGTCCAAGGGATAGAGTAAACCTGAAGTGAAGCATCGGAATCTAAAACTGGTCCCACAGGAGAGGTTCAAATCATAGAAAGTTAGAGTGTCAGTCCTCTTGTACTAATGTCGGCATTGTGCCTTTTGTATTAAATTCGGATTCAATTTCTGTGTTTCAACATCAATAAGAAGGTCAAGGGAGACAGTAAACTTGAAGTGAAGCATCGGAATCTAAAACTGGATCACAGGAGAGGTTCAAATCATAGAAAGTTATAGTGTCAATCCTCTTGTACTTAAGTCGGCATTGTGTCTTTTGTATTAAATTTGGATGCAATTTCTGTGTTCCATCGTCAATAAAAAGGTCCAAGGGATACAGTAAACCTGAAGTGAAACATCGGAATATAAAACTGGACTCACAGGAGAGGTTGAAATCATAGAAAGTTAGAGTTTGAGTCATCTTGTACTTAAGTCGGCATTGTGCCGTTTGTATTAAATTTGGATGCAATTTCTGTGTTTCATCTTCTTAAAGAAGGTCCAAGGGATACAGTTAACCTGAAGTAAAGCATCGGTATTTAAAACTGGACTAACAGGAGAGGTTCAAATCATAGAAAGTTAGAGTGTCAGTCCTCTTGTACTTCAGTCGGCATTGTGCCTTTTGTATTAAATTTGGATGCAATTTCTGTGTTTCATCGTCAATAAGAAGGTCTAAGGGATACAGTAAACCTGAAGTGAAGCATCGGAATCTAAAACTGGACTCACAGGAGATGTTCAAATCATAGAGAGTTAGAGTGTCAGTCCTCTTGTACTTAAGTCGGCATTGTTCCTTTTGTATTAACTTCGGATGCAATTTCTGTGTTTCCTCGTCAATAAGAAGGTCCAAGGGATAGAGTAAACCTGAAGTGAAGCATCGGAATCTAAAACTGGTCCAACAGGAGAGGTTCAAATCATAGAATGTTAGAGTGTCAGTCCTCTTGTACTAATGTCGGCATTGTGGCTTTTGTATTAAATTCGGATTCAATTTCTGTGTTTCAACATCAATAAGAAGGTCAAGGGAGACAGTAAACTTGAAGTGAAGCATCAGAATCCAAAACTGGATCACAGGAGAGGTTCAAATCATAGAAAGTTATAGTGTCAATCCTCTTGTACTTATGTCGGCATTTTGCCTTTTGTTTTAAATTTGGATGCAATTTCTGTGTTCCATCGTCAATAAGAAGGTCCAAGGGATACAGTAAACCTGAAGTGAAACATCGGAATATAAAACTGGACTCACAGGAGAGGTTCAAATCATAGAAAGTTAGAGTTTGAGTCATCTTGTACTTAAGTCGGCATTGTGCCGTTTGTATTAAATTTGGATGCAATTTCTGTGTTTCGTCGTCAATAAGATGGTCCAAGGGATACAGTAAACCTGAAGTGAAGCATCGGAATCTAAAACTGGAATCACAGGAGAGGTTCAAATCATAGAGAGTTAGAGTGTCAGTCCTCTTGTACTCAAGTCGGTATTGTGCTATTGTACTGAATTCGGGTGTAATTTCTGTATTTCATCGTCAATAAGAAGGTCCAAGGGATACAGTAAAGCTGAAGTGAAGCATCGGAATCTAAAACAGGTCTCACAGGTGAGGTTCAAATCGTTTAGAGTTAGAGTGTCAGTCCTCTTGTACTTAAGTTGGCATTCTGCCATTTGTATTAAATTCAGATGCAATTTCTGTGTTTCATCGTCAATAAGAAGGTCCAAGGGATACAGTAAACCTGAAGTGAAGCATCGGAATCTAAAACTGGAATCACAGGATAGGTTCATATCATCGAAAGTTAGAGTGTCAGTCCACTTGTACTTAAGTCGGCATTGTGCCTTTTGTATTAAATTCGGATGCAATTTCTGTGTTTCATCGTCAATAAGAAGGTCCAAGGGATACAGCAAACCTGAAGTAAAGTATCGGAATCTAAAACTGGACACACAGGAGAGGTTCAAATCATAGAGAGTTAGAGAGCCAGTCCTCTTGTACTTATGTCGGCATTGTGACTTTTGTATTAAATTTGGATGCAATTTCTGTGTTTCATCTTCAAAAAGAAGGTCCAAGGGATACAGTTAACCTGAAGTGAAGCATCGGTATCTAAAACTGGACTTACAGGAGAGGTTCAAATCATAGAAAGTTAGAGTGTCAGTCCTCTTGTACTTCAGTCGGCATTGTGCCTTTTGTATTATATTTGGATGCAATTTCTGTGTTTCATCGTCAATAAGAAGGTCTAAGGGATACAGTAAACCTGAAGTGAAGCATCGGAATCTAAAACTGGACTCACAGGAGATGTTCAAATCATAGAGAGTTAGAGTGTCAGTCCTCTTGTCCTTAAGTCGGCATTGTTCCTTTTGTATTAACTTCGGATGCAATTTCTGTGTTTCCTCGTCAATAAGAAGGTCCAAGGGATAGAGTAAACCTGAAGTGAAGCATCGGAATCTAAAACTGGTCCCACAGGAGAGGTTCAAATCATAGAAAGTTAGAGTGTCAGTCCTCTTGTAATAATGTCGGCATTGTACCTTTTGTATTAAATTCGGATTCAATTTCTGTGTTTCAACATCAATAAGAAGGTCAAGGGAGACAGTAAACTTGAAGTGAAGCATCGGAATCTAAAACTGGATCACAGGAGAGGTTCAAATCATAGAAAGTTATAGTGTCAATCCTCTTCTACTTAAGTCGGCATTGTGCCTTTTCTATTAAATTTGGATGCAATTTCTGTGTTCCATCGTCAATAAGAAGGTCCAAGGGATACAGTAAACCTGAAGTGAAACATTGGAATATAAAACTGGACTCACAGGAGAGGTTCAAATCATAGAAAGTTAGAGTTTGAGTCATCTTGTACTTAAGTCGGCATTGTGCCGTTTGTATTAAATTTGGATGCAATTTCTGTGTTTCGTCGTCAATAAGATGGTCCAAGGGATACAGTAAACCTGAAGTGAAGCATCGGAATCTAAAACTGGAATCACAGGAGAGGTTCAAATCATAGAGAGTTAGAGTGTCAGTCCTCTTGTACTCAAGTCGGTATTGTGCTATTGTATTGAATTCGGGTGTAATTTCTGTATTTCATCGTCAATAAGAAGGTCCAAGGGATACAGTAAAGCTGAAGTGAAGCATCGGAATCTAAAACAGGTCTCACAGGTGAGGTTCAAATCGTTTAGAGTTAGAGTGTCAGTCCTCTTGTACTTAAGTTGGCATTCTGCCATTTGTATTAAATTCAGATGCAATTTCTGTGTTTCATCGTCAATAAGAAGGTCCAAGGGATACAGTAAACCTGAAGTGAAGCATCGGAATCTAAAACTGGACTCACAGGAGAGGTTCGAATCGTAGAGAGTCAGAGTGTCAGTCCTCTTGTACTTAAGTCGGCATTGTGTCTTTTGTATTAATCTCGGAAGCAATTTCTGTGATTCATCGTCAATAAGAACGTCCAACGGAAACAGTAAACCTGAAGTAAAGCATCGGAATCTAAAACTGGACTCACAGGAGAGGTTCAAATCATCGAAAGTTAGAGTGTCAGTCCACTTGTACTTAAGTCGGCATTGTGCCTTTTGTATTAAATTCGGATGCAATTTCTGTGTTTCATCGTCCATAAGAAGGTCCAAGGGAGACAGTAAACCTGACGTGAAGCATCGGAATGTAAAACTGGATCACAGGAGAGGTTCAAATCATAGAAAGTTATAGTGTCAGTCCTCTTGTACTTAAGTCGGCATTGTGCCTTTTGTATTAAATTCGGATGCAATTTCTGTGTTCCATCGTCAATAAGAAGGTCCAAGGGATACAGTAAACCTGAAGTGAAGCATCGGAATCTAAAACTGGACTCACAGGAGAGGTTTAAACTATAGAAACTTAGAGTGTCAGACCTCTTGTAGTTAAGTCGGCATTGGGCCTTTTGTGTTAAATTCGGATGCAATTTCTATGTTTCATCGTCAATACGGAGGTCCAACGGATACAGTAAACCTGAAGCGAAGCATCGGAATCTAAAACTGGACTCACAGGAGAGGTTCAAATCATAAAGAGTTAGAGTGTCAGTCCTCTTGCACTTAAGTCGGTATTGTGCTTTTTGTATTGAATTCGGATGTAATTGCTGTATTGCATCATCAATGTGAAGGTCCAAGGGATACAGTAAACCGGATGTGAAGCATCGGAATCTAAAACTGGACTCACAGGAGAGGTTTAAATCATAGAAATGTAGAGTGTCAGTCCTCTTGTACATAAGTCGGCATTGTGCCTTTTGTATTAAATTTGGATGCAATTTCTGTGTTTCATCGTCAATAAGAAGGTCTAAGGGATACAGTAAACCTGAAGTGAGCATCGGAATCTAAAACTGGACTCACAGGAGATGTTCAAATCATAGAGAGTTAGAGTGTCAGTCCTCTTGTACTTAAGTCGGCATTGTTCCTTTTGTATTAACTTCGGATGCAATTTCTGTGTTTCCTCGTCAATAAGCAGGTCCAAGGGATAGAGTAAACCTGAAGTGAAGCATCGGAATCTAAAACTGGTCCCACAGGAGAGGTTCAAATCATAGAAAGTTAGAGTGTCAGTCCTCTTGTACTAATGTCGGCATTGTGCCTTTTGTATTAAATTCGGATTCAATTTCTGTGTTTCAACATCAATAAGAAGGTCAAGGGAGACAGTAAACTTGAAGTGAAGCATCGGAATCTAAAACTGGATCACAGGAGAGGTTCAAATCATAGAAAGTTATAGTGTCAATCCTCTTGTACTTAAGTCGGCATTGTGCCTTTTGTATTAAATTTGGATGCAATTTCTGTGTTCCATCGTCAATAAAAAGGTCCAAGGGATACAGTAAACCTGAAGTGAAACATCGGAATATAAAACTGGACTCACAGGAGAGGTTCAAATCATAGAAAGTTAGAGTTTGAGTCATCTTGTACTTAAGTCGGCATTGTGCCGTTTGTATTAAATTTGGATGCAATTTCTGTGTTTCATCTTCTTAAAGAAGGTCCAAGGGATACAGTTAACCTGAAGTAAAGCATCGGTATTTAAAACTGGACTAAAAGGAGAGGTTCAAATCATAGAAAGTTAGAGTGTCAGTCCTCTTGTACTTCAGTCGGCATTGTGCCTTTTGTATTAAATTTGGATGCAATTTCTGTGTTTCATCGTCAATAAGAAGGTCTAAGGGATACAGTAAACCTGAAGTGAAGCATCGGAATCTAAAACTGGACTCACAGGAGATGTTCAAATCATAGAGAGTTAGAGTGTCAGTCCTCTTGTACTTAAGTCGGCATTGTTCCT
Source organism: Schistocerca americana (assembly GCF_021461395.2). Taxonomy (NCBI): domain Eukaryota; kingdom Metazoa; phylum Arthropoda; class Insecta; order Orthoptera; family Acrididae; genus Schistocerca; species Schistocerca americana. Next base: position 545,011,197 of record NC_060124.1, on the reverse strand, counting down.
TTTGTATTAACTTCGGATGCAATTTCTGTGTTTCCTCGTCAATAAGGAGGTCCAAGGGATAGAGTAAACCTGAAGTGAAGCATTGGAATCTAAAACTGGTCCCACAGGAGAGGTTCAAATCATGGAAAGTTAGAGTGTCAGTCCTCTTGTACTAATGTCGGCATTGTGCCTTTTGTATTAAATTCGGATTCAATTTCTGTGTTTCAACATCAATAAGAAGGTCAAGGGAGACAGTAAACTTGAAGTGAAGCATCGGAATCTAAAACTGGATCACAGGAGAGGTTCAAATCATAGAAAGTTATAGTGTCAATCCTCTTGTACTTAAGTCGGCATTGTGCCTTTTGTATTAAATTTGGATGCAATTTCTGTGTTCCATCGTCAATAAGAAGGTCCAAGGGATACAGTAAACCTGAAGTGAAACATCGGAATATAAAACTGGACTCACAGGAGAGGTTCAAATCATAGTAAGTTAGAGTTTGAGTCATCTTGTACTTAAGTCGGCATTGTGCCGTTTGTATTAAATTTGGATGCAATTTCTGTGTTTCGTCGTCAATAAGAAGGTCCAAGGGATACAGTAAACCTGAAGTGAAGCATCGGAATCTAAAACTGGAATCACAGGAGAGGTTCAAATCATAGAGAGTTAGAGTGTCAGTCCTCTTGTACTTAAGTCGGTATTGTGCTATTGTATTGAATTCGGGTGTAATTTCTGTATTTCATCGTCAATAAGAAGGTCCAAGGGATACAGTAAACCTGAAGTGAAATATCGGAATCTAAAACAGGTCTCACAGGTGAGGGTCAAATCGTTTAGAGTTAGAGTGTCAGTCCTCTTGTACTTAAGTTGGCATTCTGCCATTTGTATTAAATTCGGATGCAATTTCTGTGTTTCATCGTCAATAAGAAGGTCCAAGGGATACAGTAAACCTGAAGTGAAGCATCGGAATCTAAAACTGGACTCACAGGAGAGGTTCGAATCGTAGAGAGTCAGAGTGTCAGTCCTCTTGTACTTAAGTCGGCATTGTGTCTTTTGTATTAATCTCGGAAGCAATTTCTGTGATTCATCGTCAATAAGAACGTCCAACGGATACAGTAAACCTGAAGTAAAGCATCGGAATCTAAAACTGGACTCACAGGAGAGGTTCAAATCATCGAAAGTTAGAGTGTCAGTCCACTTGTACTTAAGTCGGCATTGTGCCTTTTGTATTAAATTCGGATGCAATTTCTGTGTTTCATCGTCAATAAGAAGGTCCAAGGCAGACAGTAAACCTGAAGTGAAGCATCGGAATGTAAAACTGGATCACAGGAGAGGTTCAAATCATAGAAAGTTATAGTGTCAGTCCTCTTGTACTTAAGTCGGCATTGTGCCTTTTGTATTAAATTCGGATGCAATTTCTGTGTTCCATCGTCAATAAGAAGGTCCAAGGGATACAGTTAACCTGAAGTGAAGCATCGGAATCTAAAACTGGACTCACAGGAGAGGTTCAAATCATCGAAAGTTTGAGTGTCAGACCTCTTGTACTTAAGTCGGCATTGTGCCTTTTGTATTGAATTCGGATGTAATTACTGTGTTTCATCGTCAATAAGAAGGTCCAAGGGATACAGTAAAACATCGGAATCTAAAACAGGACTCACAGGAGAGGTTCAAATCGTTTAGAGTTAGAGTGTCATTCCTGTTGTACTTAAGTCGGCATTGTTCATTTGGATTAAATTCGGATGCAATTTCTGTGTTTCATCGTCAATAAGAAGGTTCATGAGATACAGTAAACCTGAGGTGAAGCATCGGAATCTAAAACTGGACTCACAGGAGAGGTTCAAATCATAGAGAGTTTGAGTGTCAGTCCTCTTGTACATAAGTCGGCATTGTGCCTTTTGTATTAAATTCGGATGCAATTTCAGTGTATCATCGTCAATAAGAAGGTCCAAGGGATACAGTGAATCTGAAGTGAAGCATTGGAATCTAAAACTGGACTCACAGGAGAGGTTTAAATCATAGAAAGTTAGAGTTTCAGTCCTCTTGTACTTAAGTCAGCATTGTGCATTTTGTATTAAATTTGGATGCAATTTCTGTGTTTCATCGTCAATAAGAAGGTCCAAGGGATACAGTAAACCTGAAGTGAAGCATCGGAATCTAAAACTGGACTCACAGGAGAGGTTCAAATCATAAAGAGTTAGAGTGTCAGTCCACTTGTACTTAAGTCGGTATTGTGCTTTTTGTATTGAATTCGGATGTAAATGCTGTGTTGCATCATCAGTGTGAAGGTCAGAGGGATACAGTAAACCTGATGTGAAGCATCGGAATCTAAAACTGGACTCACAGGAGAGGTTTAAATCATAGAAAGGTAGAGTGTCAGTCCTCTTGTACTTAAGTTGGCATTGTGCCTTTTGTGTTAAATTCGGATGCAATTTCTGTGTTTCATCGTCAATAAGAAGGTCCAAGGGATACAGTAAACCTGAAATGAAGTATCGGATCTAAAACTGGACTCACAGGAGATGTTCTAATCATAGAGAGTTAGAGTCCTAGTCCTCTTGTACTTATGTCGGCATTGTGCCTTTTGTGTTAAATTTGGATGCAATTTCTGTGTTTCATCTTCGAAAAGTAGGTCCAAGGGATACAGTAAACCTGAAGTGAAGCATCGGAATCTAAAACTGGACTCACAGGAGAGGTTCAAATTATAGAAAGTTAGAGTGTCAGTCCTCTTGTACTTCAGTCGGCATTGTGCCTTTTGTATTTAATTTGGATGCAATTTCTGCGTATCATCGTCAATAAGAAGGTCTAAGGGATACAGTAAACCTGAAGTGAAGCATCGGAATCTAAAACTGGACTCACAGGTGAGGTTCAAATCATAGAGAGTTAGGGTGTCAGTCCTCTTGTACTTAAGTCGGCATTGTTCCTTTTGTATTAAATTCGGATGCAATTTCTGTGTTTCATCGTCAATAAGAAGGTCCAAGGGATAGAGTAAACCTGAAGTGAAGCATCGGAATCTAAAACTGAACTCACAGGAGAGGTTCAAATCATAGAAAGTTATAGCGTCAATCCTCTTGTACTTAAGTCGGCATTGTGCCTTTTATATTAAAATCGGATGCAATTTCTGTGTTCCATCGTCAATAAGAAGGGCCAAGGGATACAGTAGACCTGAAGTGAAACATCGGAATCTAAAACTGGAATCACAGGAGAGGTTCAAATCATAGAGAGTTAGGGTGTCAGTCCTCTTGTACTTAAGTCGGCTTTGTGCTTTTGTATTAAATTCGGATGCAATTTCTGTGTTTCATCGTCAATAAGAAGGTCCATGGGATACAGTAAACCTGAAGTGAAGTATCGGAATCTAAAACTGGACTCACAGGAGAGGTTCAAATCATAGAGGGTTAGAGTGCCAGTCCCCTTGTACTTAAGTCGGCATTGTGCTTTTTGTATTAAATTTGGATGCAATTTCTGTGTTTCATCTTCAAAAATAAGGTCCAAGGGATACAGTAAACCTGAAGCAAAGCATCAGAATCTAAAACTGGACTCGCAGGAGAGGTTAAAATCATAGAAAGTTAGAGTGTCAGTCCTCTTGTACTTAAGGCTGCATTGTGCCTTTTGTATTAAATTCGGATGCAATTTCTGTGATTCATTGTCAATAAGAAGGTCCAGCGGATACAGTAAACCTGAAGTGAAGCATCGGAATCTAAAACGGGACTCACAGGAGAGGTTCAAATCATCTAAAGTTAGAGTGTCTGACCTCTTGAATTTAAGTCGGCATTGTGCCTTTTGTATTAAATTCGGATGCAATTTCTGTGTATCATCGTCAATAAGAAGGTCCAAGGGATACAGTGAACCTGAAGTGAAGCATCGGAATCTAAAACTGGACTCACATGAGAGGTTCAAGTCATAGAAAGTTAGAGTTTCAGTCCTCTTGTACTTAAGTCGGCATTGTGCATTTGTATTAAATTTGGATGCAATTTCTCTGTTTCATCGTCAATAAGAAGGTCCAAGGGATACAGCAAACCTGAAGTGAAGCATCGGAATCTGAAACTGGACTCACAGGAGAGGTTCAAATCATAGAGAGTTAGAGTGTTAGTCCTCTTGTACATAAGTCGGTTTGTGCCTTTTGTATTGAATTCGGATGTAATTTCTGTGTTTCATCATCAATAAGTAGGTCCAAGAGATACAGTACACCTGAAGTGAAGCATCGGAATCTAAAACTGGACCAACAGGAGAGGTTCAAATCATAGAAAGTTAGAGTGTCAGTCCTCTTGTACTTCAGTCGGCATTGTGCCTTTTGTATTATATTCGGATGCAATTTCTGTGTTTCATCGTCAATAAGAAGGTCCAAGGGATACAGTAAACCTGAAGCGTAGCATCGGAATCTAAAACTGGACTCACAGGAGAGGTTCAAATCATAAAGAGTTAGAGTGTCAGTCCTCTTGTACATAAGTCGGTATTGTGCTTTTTGTATTGAATTCGGATGTAATTGCTGTGTTGCATCATCAATGTGAAGGTCCAAGGGATACAGTAAACCTGATGTGAAGCATCGGAATCTAAAATTGGACTCACAGGAGAGGTTTAAATCATAGAAAGTAGAGTGTCAGTCCTCTTGTAATTATGTCGGCATTGTGCCTTTTGTATTAAATTTGGATGCAATTTCTGTGTTTCATCATCAAAAAGAAGGTCCAAGGGATACAGTAAACCTGAAGTGAAGCATCGGAATCTAAAACTGGACTCACAGGAGAGGTTCAAATCATAGAGAGTTTGAGTGTCAGTCCTCTTGTACTTAAGTCAGTATTGTGCCTTTTGTATTGAATTCGGATGTAATATCTGTGTTTCATCATCAATGAGAAGATCCAAGGGATACAGTAAACCTTATGTGAAGCATCGGAATTCCTAAACTGGACTCACAGGAGAGTTTCAAATCATAGAAACTTAGAGTGTCAGGCCTCTTGTACTTAATGCTGCATTGTGCCTTTTGTATTAAATTCGGATGCAATTTCTGTGATTCATCGTCAATAAGAGGGTCCAGCGGATACAGTAAACCTGAAGTGAAGCAACGAAATCTAAAACTGGACTCACAGGAGAGGTTCATATCATCGAAACTTAGAGTGTCAGACCTCTTGTACATAAGTCGGCATTGTGCCTTTTGTATTAAATTCGGATGCAATTTCTGTGTATCATCGTCAATAAGAAGGTCCAAGGGATACAGTGAACCTGAAGTGAAGCATTGGAATCTAAAACTGGACTCACAGGAGAGGTTCAAATCATAGAAAGTTAGAGTTTCAGTCCTCTTGTACTTAAGTCGGCATTGTGCATTTTGTATTAAATTCGGATGCAATATCTGTGTATCATCGTCAATAAGAAGGTCCAAGAGATACAGTGAACCTGAAGTGAAGCATCGGAATCTAAAACTGTACTCACAGGAGAGGTTCAAATCATAAAGAGTTAGAGTGTCAGTCCTCTTGTACTTAAGTCGGTATTGTGCTTTTTGTATTGAATTCGGATGTAATTGCTGTGTTGCATCATCAGTGTGAAGGTCAAAGGGATACAGTAAACCTGATGTGAAGCATCGGAATCTAAAACTGGACTCACAGGAAAGGTTTAAATCATAGAAAGGTAGAGTGTCAGTCCTCTTGTACTTAAGTTGGCATTGTGCCTTTTGTATTAAATTCGGATGCAATTTCTGTGTTTCATCGTCAATAAGAAGGTCCAAGGGATACAGTAAACCTGAAGTGAAGTATCGGAATCTAAAACTGGACTCACAGGAGATGTTCAAACCATAGAGAGTTAGAGTCCTAGTCCTCTTGTACTTATGTCGGCATTGTGCCTTTTGTATTAAATTTGGATGCAATTTCTGTGTTTCATCTTCGAAAAGTAGGTCCAAGGGATACAGTAAACCTGAAGTGAAGCATCGGAATCTAAAACTGGACTCACAGGAGAGGTTCAAATTATAGAAAGTTAGAGTGTCAGTCCTCTTGTACTTCAGTCGGCATTGTGCCTTTTGTATTTAATTTGGATGCAATTTCTGCGTATCATCGTCAATAAGAAGGTCTAAGGGATACAGTAAACCTGAAGTGAAGCATCGGAATCTAAAACTGGACTCACAGGTGAGGTTCAAATCATAGAGAGTTAGGGTGTCAGTCCTCTTGTACTTAAGTCGGCATTGTTCCTTTTGTATTAAATTCGGATGCAATTTCTGTGTTTCATCGTCAATAAGAAGGTCCAAGGGATAGAGTAAACCTGAAGTGAAGCATCGGAATCTAAAACTGAACTCACAGGAGAGGTTCAAATCATAGAAAGTTATAGCGTCAATCCTCTTGTACTTAAGTCGGCATTGTGCCTTTTATATTAAAATCGGATGCAATTTCTGTGTTCCATCGTCAATAAGAAGGGCCAAGGGATACAGTAGACCTGAAGTGAAACATCGGAATCTAAAACTGGAATCACAGGAGAGGTTCAAATCATAGAGAGTTAGGGTGTCAGTCCTCTTGTACTTAAGTCGGCTTTGTGCTTTTTGTATTAAATTCGGATGCAATTTCTGTGTTTCATCGTCAATAAGAAGGTCCATGGGATACAGTAAACCTGAAGTGAAGTATCGGAATCTAAAACTGGACTCACAGGAGAGGTTCAAATCATAGAGGGTTAGAGTGCCAGTCCCCTTGTACTTAAGTCGGCATTGTGCTTTTTGTATTAAATTTGGATGCAATTTCTGTGTTTCATCTTCAAAAATAAGGTCCAAGGGATACAGTAAACCTGAAGCAAAGCATCAGAATCTAAAACTGGACTCGCAGGAGAGGTTAAAATCATAGAAAGTTAGAGTGTCAGTCCTCTTGTACTTAAGGCTGCATTGTGCCTTTTGTATTAAATTCGGATGCAATTTCTGTGTTTCATCGTCAATAAGAAGGTCCAAGGGATACAGTAAACCTGAAGCGTAGCATCGGAATCTAAAACTGGACTCACAGGAGAGGTTCAAATCATAAAGAGTTAGAGTGTCAGTCCTCTTGTACTTAAGTCGGTATTGTGCTTTTTGTATTGAATTCGGATGTAATTGCTGTGTTGCATCATCAATGTGAAGGTCCAAGGGATACAGTAAACCTGATGTGAAGCATCGGAATCTAAAATTGGACTCACAGGAGATGTTTAAATCATAGAAAGTAGAGTGTCAGTCCTCTTGTAATTATGTCGGCATTGTGCCTTTTGTATTAAATTTGGATGCAATTTCTGTGTTTCATCATCAAAAAGAAGGTCCAAGGGATACAGTAAACCTGAAGTGAAGCATCGGAATCTAAAACTGGACTCACGGGAGAGGTTCAAATCATAGAGAGTTTGAGTGTCAGTCCTCTTGTACTTAAGTCAGTATTGTGCCTTTTGTATTGAATTCGGATGTAATATCTGTGTTTCATCATCAATGAGAAGATCCAAGGGATACAGTAAACCTTATGTGAAGCATCGGAATTCCTAAACTGGACTCACAGGAGAGTTTCAAATCATAGAAACTTAGAGTGTCAGGCCTCTTGTACTTAATGCTGCATTGTGCCTTTTGTATTAAATTCGGATGCAATTTCTGTGATTCATCGTCAATAAGAGGGTCCAGCGGATACAGTAAACCTGAAGTGAAGCAACGGAATCTAAAACTGGACTCACAGGAGAGGTTCATATCATCGAAACTTAGAGTGTCAGACCTCTTGTACATAAGTCGGCATTGTGCCTTTTGTATTAAATTCGGATGCAATTTCTGTGTATCATCGTCAATAAGAAGGTCCAAGGGATACAGTGAACCTGAAGTGAAGCATTGGAATCTAAAACTGGACTCACAGGAGAGGTTCAAATCATAGAAAGTTAGAGTTTCAATCCTCTTGTACTTAAGTCGGCATTGTGCATTTTGTATTAAATTCGGATGCAATATCTGTGTATCATCGTCAATAAGAAGGTCCAAGAGATACAGTGAACCTGAAGTGAAGCATCGGAATCTAAAACTGTACTCACAGGAGAGGTTCAAATCATAAAGAGTTAGAGTGTCAGTCCTCTTGTACTTAAGTCGGTATTGTGCTTTTTGTATTGAATTCGGATGTAATTGCTGTGTTGCATCATCAGTGTGAAGGTCAAAGGGATACAGTAAACCTGATGTGAAGCATCGGAATCTAAAACTGGACTCACAGGAAAGGTTTAAATCATAGAAAGGTAGAGTGTCAGTCCTCTTGTACTTAAGTTGGCATTGTGCCTTTTGTATTAAATTCGGATGCAATTTCTGTGTTTCATCGTCAATAAGAAGGTCCAAGGGATACAGTAAACCTGAAGTGAAGTATCGGAATCTAAAACTGGACTCACAGGAGATGTTCAAACCATAGAGAGTTAGAGTCCTAGTCCTCTTGTACTTATGTCGGCATTGTGCCTTTTGTATTAAATTTGGATGCAATCTCTGTGTTTCATCTTCAAAAAGAAGGTCCAAGGGATACAGTAAACCTGAAGTGAAGCATCGGAATCTAAAACTGGACTCACAGGAGAGGTTCAAATTACAGAAAGTTAGAGTGTCAGTCCTCTCGTATCTCAGTCGGCATTGTGCCTTTTGTATTAAATTTAAATGCAATTTCTGTGTATCATCGTCAATAAGAAGGTCTAAGGGATACAGTAAACCTGAAGTGAAGCATCGGAATCTAAAACTGGACTCACAGGAGAGGTTCAAATTATAGAGCGTTAGAGTGTCAGTCCTCTTGTACTTAAGACGGCATTGTTCCTTTTGTATTAAATTCGGATGCAATTTCTGTGTTTCATCGTCAATAAGAAGGTCCAAGGGATAGAGTAAACCTGAAGTGAAGCATCGGAATCTAAAACTGAACTCACAGGAGAGGTTCAAATCACAGAAAGTTATAGTGTCAATCCTCTTGTACTTAAGTCGGCATTGTGCCTTTTATATTAAAATCGGATGCAATATCTGTGTTCCATCGTCAATAAGAAGGGCCAAGTGATACAGTAAACCTGAAGTGAAACATCGGAATCTAAAACTGGAATCACAGGAGAGGTTCAAATCATAGAGAGTTAGAGTGTCAGTCCTCTTGTACTTAAGTCGGCATTGTGCTTTTTGTATTAAATTCGGATGCAATTTCTGTGTTTCATCGTCAATAAGAAGGTCCAAGGGATACAGTAAACCTGAAGTGAAGTATCGGAATCTGAAAGTGGACTCACAGGAGTGGTTCAAATCATGGAGAGATAGAGTGCCAGTCCCCTTGTACTTAAGTCGGCATTGTACTTTTTGTATTAAATTTGGATGCAATTTCTGTGTTTCATCTTCAAAAATAAGGTCCAAGGGATACAGTAAACCTGAAGCGAAGCATCGGAATCTAAAACTGGACTCACAGGAGAGGTTCAAATCATAGAAAGTTAGAGTGTCAGTCCTCTTGTTCTTAAGGCTGCATTGTGCCTTTTGTATTAAATTCGGATGCAATTTCTGTGATTCATTGTCAATAAGAAGGTCCAGCGGGTACAGTAAACCTGAAGTGAAGCATCGGAATCTAAAACTGGACTCACAGGAGAGGTTCAAATCATCTAAAGTTAGAGTGTCTGACCTCTTGAACTTAAGTCGGCATTGTGCCTTTTGTATTAAATTCGGATGCAATTTCTGTGTATCATCGTCAATAAGAAGGTCCAAGGGATACAGTGAACCTGAAGTGAAGCATCGGAATCTAAAACTGGACTCACAGGAGAGGTTCAAATCATAGAAAGTTAGAGTTTCAGTCCTCTTGTACTTAAGTCGGCATTGTGCATTTGTATTAAATTTGGATGCAATTTCTGTGTTGCATCATCAGTGTGAAGGTCCAAGGGATACAGTAAACCTGATGTGAAGCATCGGAATCTGAAACTGGACTCACAGGAGAGGTTTAAATCATAGAAAGGTAGAGTGTCAGTCCTCTTGTACTTAAGTTGGCATTGTGCCTTTTGTATTAAATTCGGATGCAATTTCTGTGTTTCATCGTCAATAAGAAGGTCCAAGGGATACAGTAAACCTGAAGTGAAGTTTCGGAATCTAAAACTGGACTCACAGGAGATGTTCAAATCATAGAGAGTTAGAGTCCTAGTCCTCTTGTACTTATGTCGGCATTGTGCCTTTTGTATTAAATTTGGATGCAATCTCTGTGTTTCATCTTCAAAAAGAAGGTCCAAGGGATACAGTAAACCTGAAGTGAAGCATTGGAATCTAAAACTGGACTCACAGGAGAGGTTCAAATTACAGAAAGTTAGAGTGTCAGTCCTTTTGTACTTCAGTCGGCATTGTGCCTTATGTATTAAATTTAAGAGCAATTTCTGTGTATCATCGTCAATAAGAAGTTCTAGGGGATACAGTAAACCTGAAGTGAAGCATCGGAATCTAAAACTGGACTCACGGGAGAGGTTCAAATTATAGAGAGTTAGAGTGTCAATCCTCTTGTACTTAAGTCGGCATTGTTCCTTTTGTATTAAATTCGGATGCAATTTCTGTGTTTCATCGTCAATAAGAAGGTCCAAGGGATAGAGTAAACCTGAAGTGAAGCATCGGAATCCAAAACTGAACTCACAGGAGAGGTTCAAATCACAGAAAGTTATAGTGTCAATCCTCTTGTACTTAAGTCGGCATTGTGCCTTTTATATTAAAATCGGATGCAATTTCTGTGTTCCATCGTCAATAAGAAGGGCCAAGGGATACAGTAAACCTGAAGTGAAACATCGGAATCTAAAACTGGAATCACAGGAGAGGTTCAAATCATAGAGAGTTAGAGTGTCAGTCCTCATGTACTTAAGTCGGCATTGTGCTTTTTGTATTAAATTCGGATGCAATTTCTGTGTTTCATCGTCAATAAGAAGGTCCAAGGGATACAGTAAACCTGAAGTGAAGTATCGGAATCTAAAAGTGGACTCACAGGAGAGGTTCAAATCATGGAGAGTTAGAGTGCCAGTCCCCTTGTACTTAAGTCGGCATTGTGCTTTTTGTATTACATTTGGATGCAATTTCTGTGTTTCATCTTCAAAAATAAGGTCCAAGGGATACAGTAAACCTGAAGCGAAGCATCGGAATCTAAAACTGGACTCACAGGAGAGGTTCAAATCATAGAAAGTTAGAGTGTCAGTCCTCTTGTACTTAAGGCAGCATTGTGCCTTTTGTATTACATTCGGATGCAATTTCTGTGATTCATTGTCAATAAGAAGGTCCAGCGGGTACAGTAAACCTGAAGTGAAGTATCGGAATCTAAAACTGGACTCACAGGAGAGGTTCAAATCATCTAAAGTTAGAGTGTCTGACCTCTTGAACTTAAGTCGGCATTGTGCCTTTTGTATTAAATTCGGATGCAATTTCTGTGTTCCATCGTCAATAAGAAGGGCCAAGGGATACAGTAAACCAGAAGTGAAACGTCGGAATCTAAAACTGGAATCACAGGAGAGGTTCAAATCATAGAGAGTTAGAGTGGCAGTCCTCTTGTACTTAAGTCGGCTTTGTGCTTTTTGTATTAAATTCGGATGCAATTTCTGTGTTTCATCGTCAATAAGAAGGTCCATGGGATACAGTAAACCTGAAGTGAAGTATCGGAATCTAAAACTGGACTCACAGGAGAGGTTCAAATCATAGAGGGTTAGAGTTCCAGTCCCCTTGTACTTAAGTCGGCATTGTGCTTTTTGTATTAAATTTGGATGCAATTTCTGTGTTTCATCTTCAAAAATAAGGTCCAAGGGATACAGTAAACCTGAAGCGAAGCATCGGAATCTAAAACTGGACTCACAGGAGAGGTTAAAATCATAGAAAGTTAGAGTGTCAGTCCTCTTGTACTTAAGGCTGCATTGTGCCTTTTGTATTAAATTCGGATGCAATTTCTGTGATTCATTGTCAATAAGAAGGTCCAGCGGATACAGTAAACCTGAAGTGAAGCATCGGAATCTAAAACTGGACTCACAGGAGAGGTTCAAATCATCTAAAGTTAGAGTGTCTGACCTCTTGAATTTAAGTCGGCATTGTGCCTTTTGTATTAAATTCGGATGCAATTTCTGTGTATCATCGTCAATAAGGAGGTCCAAGGGATACAGTGAACCTGAAGTGAAGCATCGGAATCTAAAACTGGACTCACAGGAGAGGTTCAAGTCATAGAAAGTTAGAGTTTCAGTCCTCTTGTACTTAAGTCGGCATTGTGCATTTGTATTAAATTTGGATGCAATTTCTCTGTTTCATCGTCAACAAGAAGGTCCAAGGGATACAGCAAACCTGAAGTGAAGCATCGGAATCTGAAACTGGACTCACAGGAGAGGTTCAAATCATAGAGAGTTAGAGTGTTAGTCCTCTTGTACATAAGTCGGTTTGTGCCTTTTGTATTGAATTCGGATGTAATTTCTGTGTTTCATCATCAATAAGTAGGTCCAAGAGATACAGTACACCTGAAGTGAAGCATCGGAATCTAAAACTGGACCAACAGGAGAGGTTCAAATCATAGAAAGTAGAGTGTCAGTCCTCTTGTAATTATGTCGGCATTGTGCCTTTTGTATTAAATTTGGATGCAATTTCTGTGTTTCATCATCAAAAAGAAGGTCCAAGGGATACAGTAAACCTGAAGTGAAGCATCGGAATCTAAAACTGGACTCACAGGAGAGGTTCAAATCATCGAAAGTTAGAGTGTCAGACCTCTTGTACTTAAGTCGGCATTGTGCCTTTTGTATTGAATTCGGATGTAATTACTGTGTTTCATCGTCAATAAGCAGGTCCAAGGGATACAGTAAACCTGAAGTAAAGCATCGGAATCTAAAACAGGACTCACAGGAGAGGTTCAAATCGTTTAGAGTTAGAGTGTCATTCCTGTTGTACTTAAGTCGGCATTGTGCATTTGGATTAAATTCGGATGCAATTTCTGTGTTTTATCGTCAATAAGAACGTTCATGAGATACAGTAAACCTGAGGTGAAGCATCGGAATCTAAAACTGGACTCACAGGAGAGGTTCAAATCATAGAGAGTTTGAGTGTCAGTCCTCTTGTACTTAAAACAGTATTGTGCCTTTTGTATTGAATTCGGATGTAATATCTGTGTTTCATCATCAATGAGAAGGTCCAAGGGATACAGTAAACCTTATGTGAAGCATCGGAATTCCTAAACTGGACTCACAGGAGAGTTTCAAATCATAGAAACTTAGAGTGTCAGGCCTCTAGTACTTAATGCTGCATTGTGCCTTTTGTATTAAATTCGGATGCAATTTCTGTGATTCATCGTCAATAAGAGGGTCCAGCGGATACAGTAAACCTGAAGTGAAGCAACGGAATCTAAAACTGGACTCACAGGAGAGGTTCATATCATCGAAACTTAGAGTGTCAGACCTCTTGTACATAAGTCGGCATTGTGCCTTTTGTATTAAATTCGGATGCAATTTCTGTGTATCATCGTCAATAAGAAGGTCCAAGGGATACAGTGAACCTGAAGTGAAGCATTGGAATCTAAAACTGGACTCACAGGAAAGGTTCAAATCATAGAAAGTTAGAGTTTCAGTCCTCTTGTACATAAGTCGGCATTGTGCATTTTGTATTAAATTCGGATGCAATATCTGTGTATCATCGTCAATAAGAAGGTCCAAGAGATACAGTGAACCTGAAGTGAAGCATCGGAATCTAAAACTGTACTCACAGGAGAGGTTCAAATCATAAAGAGTTAGAGTGTCAGTCCTCTTGTACTTAAGTCGGTATTGTGCTTTTTGTATTGAATTCGGATGTAATTGCTGTGTTGCATCATCAGTGTGAAGGTCAAAGGGATACAGTAAACCTGATGTGAAGCATCGGAATCTAAAACTGGACTCACAGGAGAGGTTTAAATCATAGAAAGGTAGAGTGTCAGTCCTCTTGTACTTAAGTTGGCATTGTGCCTTTTGTATTAAATTTGGATGCAATCTCTGTGTTTCATCTTCAAAAAGAAGGTCCATGGGATACAGTAAACCTGAAGTGAAGCATCGGAATCTAAAACTGGACTCACAGGAGAGGTTCAAATTACAGAAAGTTAGAGTGTCAGTCCTCTTGTATCTCAGTCGGCATTGTGCCTTTTGTATTAAATTTAAATGCAATTTCTGTGTATCATCGTCAATAAGAAGGTCCAAGGGATACAGTAAACCTGAAGTGAAGCATCGGAATCTAAAACTGGACTCACAGGAGAGGTTCAAATTATAGAGAGTTAGAGTGTCAGTCCTCTTGTACTTAAGTCGGCATTGTTCCTTTTGTATTAAATTCGGATGCAATTTCTGTGTTTCATCGTCAATAAGAAGGTCCAAGGGATAGAGTAAACCTGAAGTGAAGCATCGGAATCTAAAACTGAACTCACAGCAGAGGTTCAAATCACAGAAAGTTATAGTGTCAATCCTCTTGTACTTAAGTCGGCATTGTGCCTTTTATATTAAAATCGGATGCAATTTCTGTGTTCCATCGTCAATAAGAAGGGCCAAGTGATACAGTAAACCTGAAGTGAAACATCGGAATCTAAAACTGGAATCACAGGAGAGGTTCAAATCATAGAGAGTTAGAGTGTCAGTCCTCTTGTACTTAAGTCGGCATTGTGCTTTTTGTATTAAATTCGGATGCAATTTCTGTGTTTCATCGTCAATAAGAAGGTCCAAGGGATACAGTAAACCTGAAGTGAAGTATCGGAATCTAAAAGTGGACTCACAGGAGAGGTTCAAATCATGGAGAGTTAGAGTGCCAGTCCCCTTGTACTTAAGTCGGCATTGTGCTTTTTGTATTAAATTTGGATGCAGTTTCTGTGTTTCATCTTCAAAAATAAGGTCCAAGGGATACAGTAAACCTGAAGCGAAGCATCGGAATCTAAAACTGGACTCACAGGAGAGGTTCAAATCATAGAAAGTTAGAGTGTCAGTCCTCTTGTACTTAAGGCTGCATTGTGCCTTTTGTATTAAATTCGGATGCAATTTCTGTGTATCATCGTCAATAAGAAGGTCCAAGGGATACAGTGAACCTGAAGTGAAGCATCGGAATCTAAAACTGGACTCACAGGAGAGGTTCAAATCATAGAAAGGTAGAGTGTCAGTCCTCTTGTACTTAAGTCGGCATTGTGCATTTGTATTAAATTTGGATGCAATTTCTGTGTTGCATCATCAGTGTGAAGGTCCAAGGGATACAGTAAACCTGAAGTGAAACATCGGAATCTAAAACTGGAATCACAGGAGAGGTTCAAATCATAGAGAGTTAGAGTGTCAGTCCTCTTGTACTTAAGTCGGCATTGTGCTTTTTGTATTAAATTCGGATGCAATTTCTGTGTTTCATCGTCAATAAGAAGGTCCAAGGGATACAGTAAACCTGAAGTGAAGTATCGGAATCTAAAAGTGGACTCACAGGAGAGGTTCAAATCATGGAGAGTTAGAGTGTCAGTCCTTTTGTACTTCAGTCGGCATTGTGCCATTTGTATTAAATTTAAATGCAATTTCTGTGTATCATCGTCAATAAGAAGTTCTAGGGGTTACAGTAAACCTGAAGTGAAGCATCGGAATGTAAAACTGGACTCACAGGAGAGGTTCAAATTATAGAGAGTTAGAGTGTCAGTCCTCTTGTACTTAAGTCGGCATTGTTCCTTTTGTATTAAATTCGGATGCAATTTCTGTGTTTCATCGTCAATAAGAAGGTCCAAGGGATAGAGTAAACCTGAAGTGAAGCATCGGAATCTAAAACTGAACTCACAGGAGAGGTTCAAATCACAGAAAGTTATAGTGTCAATCCTCTTGTACTTAAGTCGGCATTGTGCCTTTTATATTAAAATCGGATGCAATTTCTGTGTTCCATCGTCAATAAGAAGGGCCAAGGGATACAGTAAACCTGAAGTGAAACATCGGAATCTAAAACTGGAATCACAGGAGAGGTTCAAATCATAGAGAGTTAGAGTGTCAGTCCTCTTGTACTTAAGTCGGCATTGTGCTTTTTGTATTAAATTCGGATGCAATTTCTGTGTTTCATCGTCAATAAGAAGGTCCAAGGGATACAGTAAACCTGAAGTGAAGTATCGGAATCTAAAAGTGGACTCACAGGAGAGGTTCAAATCATGGAGAGTTAGAGTGCCAGTCCCCTTGTACTTAAGTCGGCATTGTGCTTTTTGTATTAAATTTGGATGCAATTTCTGTGTTTCATCTTCAAAAATAAGGTCCAAGGGATACAGTAAACCTGAAGCGAAGCATCGGAATCTAAAACTGGACTCACAGGAGAGGTTCAAATCATATGAAGTTAGAGTGTCAGTCCTCTTGTACTTAAGGCTGCATTGTGCCTTTTGTATTAAATTCGGATGCAATTTCTGTGATTCATTGTCAATAAGAAGGTCCAGCGGGTACAGTAAACCTGAAGTGAAGCATCGGAATCTAAAACTGAACTCACAGCAGAGGTTCAAATCACAGAAAGTTATAGTGTCAATCCTCTTGTACTTAAGTCGGCATTGTGCCTTTTATATTAAAATCGGATGCAATTTCTGTGTTCCATCGTCAATAAGAAGGGCCAAGGGATACAGTAAACCTGAAGTGAAACATCGGAATCTAAAACTGGAATCACAGGAGAGGTTCAAATCATAGAGAGTTAGAGTGTCAGTCCTCATGTACTTAAGTCGGCATTGTGCTTTTTGTATTAAATTCGGATGCAATTTCTGTGTTTCATCGTCAATAAGAAGGTCCAAGGGATACAGTAAACCTGAAGTGAAGTTTCGGAATCTAAAACTGGACTCACAGGAGATGTTCAAATCATAGAGAGTTAGAGTCCTAGTCCTCTTGTACTTATGTCGGCATTGTGCCTTTTGTATTAAATTTGGATGCAATCTCTGTGTTTCATCTTCAAAAAGAAGGTCCAAGGGATACAGTAAACCTGAAGTGAAGCATTGGAATCTAAAACTGGACTCACAGGAGAGGTTCAAATTACAGAAAGTTAGAGTGTCAGTCCTTTTGTACTTCAGTCGGCATTGTGCCTTATGTATTAAATTTAAGAGCAATTTCTGTGTATCATCGTCAATAAGAAGTTCTAGGGGATACAGTAAACCTGAAGTGAAGCATCGGAATCTAAAACTGGACTCACGGGAGAGGTTCAAATTATAGAGAGTTAGAGTGTCAATCCTCTTGTACTTAAGTCGGCATTGTTCCTTTTGTATTAAATTCGGATGCAATTTCTGTGTTTCATCGTCAATAAGAAGGTCCAAGGGATAGAGTAAACCTGAAGTGAAGCATCGGAATCCAAAACTGAACTCACAGGAGAGGTTCAAATCACAGAAAGTTATAGTGTCAATCCTCTTGTACTTAAGTCGGCATTGTGCCTTTTATATTAAAATCGGATGCAATTTCTGTGTTCCATCGTCAATAAGAAGGGCCAAGGGATACAGTAAACCTGAAGTGAAACATCGGAATCTAAAACTGGAATCACAGGAGAGGTTCAAATCATAGAGAGTTAGAGTGTCAGTCCTCATGTACTTAAGTCGGCATTGTGCTTTTTGTATTAAATTCGGATGCAATTTCTGTGTTTCATCGTCAATAAGAAGGTCCAAGGGATACAGTAAACCTGAAGTGAAGTATCGGAATCTAAAAGTGGACTCACAGGAGAGGTTCAAATCATGGAGAGTTAGAGTGCCAGTCCCCTTGTACTTAAGTCGGCATTGTGCTTTTTGTATTACATTTGGATGCAATTTCTGTGTTTCATCTTCAAAAATAAGGTCCAAGGGATACAGTAAACCTGAAGCGAAGCATCGGAATCTAAAACTGGACTCACAGGAGAGGTTCAAATCATAGAAAGTTAGAGTGTCAGTCCTCTTGTACTTAAGGCAGCATTGTGCCTTTTGTATTACATTCGGATGCAATTTCTGTGATTCATTGTCAATAAGAAGGTCCAGCGGGTACAGTAAACCTGAAGTGAAGTATCGGAATCTAAAACTGGACTCACAGGAGAGGTTCAAATCATCTAAAGTTAGAGTGTCTGACCTCTTGAACTTAAGTCGGCATTGTGCCTTTTGTATTAAATTCGGATGCAATTTCTGTGTTCCATCGTCAATAAGAAGGGCCAAGGGATACAGTAAACCAGAAGTGAAACGTCGGAATCTAAAACTGGAATCACAGGAGAGGTTCAAATCATAGAGAGTTAGAGTGGCAGTCCTCTTGTACTTAAGTCGGCTTTGTGCTTTTTGTATTAAATTCGGATGCAATTTCTGTGTTTCATCGTCAATAAGAAGGTCCATGGGATACAGTAAACCTGAAGTGAAGTATCGGAATCTAAAACTGGACTCACAGGAGAGGTTCAAATCATAGAGGGTTAGAGTTCCAGTCCCCTTGTACTTAAGTCGGCATTGTGCTTTTTGTATTAAATTTGGATGCAATTTCTGTGTTTCATCTTCAAAAATAAGGTCCAAGGGATACAGTAAACCTGAAGCGAAGCATCGGAATCTAAAACTGGACTCACAGGAGAGGTTAAAATCATAGAAAGTTAGAGTGTCAGTCCTCTTGTACTTAAGGCTGCATTGTGCCTTTTGTATTAAATTCGGATGCAATTTCTGTGATTCATTGTCAATAAGAAGGTCCAGCGGATACAGTAAACCTGAAGTGAAGCATCGGAATCTAAAACTGGACTCACAGGAGAGGTTCAAATCATCTAAAGTTAGAGTGTCTGACCTCTTGAATTTAAGTCGGCATTGTGCCTTTTGTATTAAATTCGGATGCAATTTCTGTGTATCATCGTCAATAAGGAGGTCCAAGGGATACAGTGAACCTGAAGTGAAGCATCGGAATCTAAAACTGGACTCACAGGAGAGGTTCAAGTCATAGAAAGTTAGAGTTTCAGTCCTCTTGTACTTAAGTCGGCATTGTGCATTTGTATTAAATTTGGATGCAATTTCTCTGTTTCATCGTCAACAAGAAGGTCCAAGGGATACAGCAAACCTGAAGTGAAGCATCGGAATCTGAAACAGGACTCACAGGAGAGGTTCAAATCATAGAGAGTTAGAGTGTTAGTCCTCTTGTACATAAGTCGGTTTGTGCCTTTTGTATTGAATTCGGATGTAATTTCTGTGTTTCATCATCAATAAGTAGGTCCAAGAGATACAGTACACCTGAAGTGAAGCATCGGAATCTAAAACTGGACCAACAGGAGAGGTTCAAATCATAGAAAGTAGAGTGTCAGTCCTCTTGTAATTATGTCGGCATTGTGCCTTTTGTATTAAATTTGGATGCAATTTCTGTGTTTCATCATCAAAAAGAAGGTCCAAGGGATACAGTAAACCTGAAGTGAAGCATCGGAATCTAAAACTGGACTCACAGGAGAGGTTCAAATCATCGAAAGTTAGAGTGTCAGACCTCTTGTACTTAAGTCGGCATTGTGCCTTTTGTATTGAATTCGGATGTAATTACTGTGTTTCATCGTCAATAAGAAGGTCCAAGGGATACAGTAAACCTGAAGTAAAGCATCGGAATCTAAAACAGGACTCACAGGAGAGGTTCAAATCGTTTAGAGTTAGAGTGTCATTCCTGTTGTACTTAAGTCGGCATTGTGCATTTGGATTAAATTCGGATGCAATTTCTGTGTTTTATCGTCAATAAGAACGTTCATGAGATACAGTGAACCTGAGGTGAAGCATCGGAATCTAAAACTGGACTCACAGGAGAGGTTCAAATCATAGAGAGTTTGAGTGTCAGTCCTCTTGTACTTAAGTCAGTTTTGTGCCTTTTGTATTGAATTCGGATGTAATATCTGTGTTTCATCATCAATGAGAAGGTCCAAGGGATACAGTAAACCTTATGTGAAGCATCGGAATTCCTAAACTGGACTCACAGGAGAGTTTCAAATCATAGAAACTTAGAGTGTCAGGCCTCTAGTACTTAATGCTGCATTGTGCCTTTTGTATTAAATTCGGATGCAATTTCTGTGATTCATCGTCAATAAGAGGGTCCAGCGGATACAGTAAACCTGAAGTGAAGCAACGGAATCTAAAACTGGACTCACAGGAGAGGTTCATATCATCGAAACTTAGAGTGTCAGACCTCTTGTACATAAGTCGGCATTGTGCCTTTTGTATTAAATTCGGATGCAATTTCTGTGTATCATCGTCAATAAGAAGGTCCAAGGGATACAGTGAACCTGAAGTGAAGCATTGGAATCTAAAACTGGACTCACAGGAAGGGTTCAAATCATATAAAGTTAGAGTTTCAGTCCTCTTGTACATAAGTCGGCATTGTGCATTTTGTATTAAATTCGGATGCAATATCTGTGTATCATCGTCAATAAGAAGGTCCAAGAGATACAGTGAACCTGAAGTGAAGCATCGGAATCTAAAACTGTACTCACAGGAGAGGTTCAAATCATAAAGAGTTAGAGTGTCAGTCCTCTTGTACTTTAGTCGGTATTGTGCTTTTTGTATTGAATTCGGATGTAATTGCTGTGTTGCATCATCAGTGTGAAGGTCAAAGGGATACAGTAAACCTGATGTGAAGCATCGGAATCTAAAACTGGACTCACAGGAGAGGTTCAAATTACAGAAAGTTAGAGTGTCAGTCCTCTTGTATCTCAGTCGGCATTGTGCCTTTTGTATTAAATTTAAATGCAATTTCTGTGTATCATCGTCAATAAGAAGGTCTAAGGGATACAGTAAACCTGAAGTGAAGCATCGGAATCTAAAACTGGACTCACAGGAGAGGTTCAAATTATAGAGAGTTAGAGTGTCAGTCCTCTTGTACTTAAGTCGGCATTGTTCCTTTTGTATTAAATTCGGATGCAATTTCTGTGTTTCATCGTCAATAAGAAGGTCCAAGGGATAGAGTAAACCTGAAGTGAAGCATCGGAATCTAAAACTGAACTCACAGCAGAGGTTCAAATCACAGAAAGTTATAGTGTCAATCCTCTTGTACTTAAGTCGGCATTGTGCCTTTTATATTAAAATCGGATGCAATTTCTGTGTTCCATCGTCAATAAGAAGGGCCAAGTGATACAGTAAACCTGAAGTGAAACATCGGAATCTAAAACTGGAATCACAGGAGAGGTTCAAATCATAGAGAGTTAGAGTGTCAGTCCTCTTGTACTTAAGCCGGCATTGTGCTTTTTGTATTAAATTCGGATGCAATTTCTGTGTTTCATCGTCAATAAGAAGGTCCAAGGGATACAGTAAACCTGAAGTGAAGTATCGGAATCTAAAAGTGGACTCACAGGAGAGGTTCAAATCATGGAGAGTTAGAGTGCCAGTCCCCTTGTACTTAAGTCGGCATTGTGCTTTTTGTATTAAATTTGGATGCAATTTCTGTGTTTCATCTTCAAAAATAAGGTCCAAGGGATACAGTAAACCTGAAGCGAAGCATCGGAATCTAAAACTGGACTCACAGGAGAGGTTCAAATCATAGAAAGTTAGAGTGTCAGTCCTCTTGTACTTAAGGCTGCATTGTGCCTTTTGTATTAAATTCGGATGCAATTTCTGTGATTCATTGTCAATAAGAAGGTCCAGCGGGTACAGTAAACCTGAAGTGAAGCATCGGAATCTAAAACTGGACTCACAGGAGAGGTTCAAATCATCTAAAGTTAGAGTGTCTGACCTCTTGAACTTAAGTCGGCATTGTGCCTTTTGTATTAAATTCGGATGCAATTTCTGTGTATCATCGTCAATAAGAAGGTCCAAGGGATACAGTGAACCTGAAGTGAAGCATTGGAATCTAAAACTGGACTCACAGGAGAGGTTCAAATCATAGAAAGGTAGAGTGTCAGTCCTCTTGTACTTAAGTCGGCATTGTGCATTTGTATTAAATTTGGATGCAATTTCTGTGTTGCATCATCAGTGTGAAGGTCCAAGGGATACAGTAAACCTGAAGTGAAACATCGGAATCTAAAACTGGAATCACAGGAGAGGTTCAAATCATAGAGAGTTAGAGTGTCAGTCCTCTTGTACTTAAGTCGGCATTGTGCTTTTTGTATTAAATTCGGATGCAATTTCTGTGTTTCATCGTCAATAAGAAGGTCCAAGGGATACAGTAAACCTGAAGTGAAGTATCGGAATCTAAAAGTGGACTCACAGGAGAGGTTCAAATCATGGAGAGTTAGAGTGTCAGTCCTTTTGTACTTCAGTCGGCATTGTGCCATTTGTATTAAATTTAAATGCAATTTCTGTGTATCATCGTCAATAAGAAGTTCTAGGGGATACAGTAAACCTGAAGTGAAGCATCGGAATGTAAAACTGGACTCACAGGAGAGGTTCAAATTATAGAGAGTTAGAGTGTCAGTCCTCTTGTACTTAAGTCGGCATTGTTCCTTTTGTATTAAATTCGGATGCAATTTCTGTGTTTCATCGTCAATAAGAAGGTCCAAGGGATAGAGTAAACCTGAAGTGAAGCATCGGAATCTAAAACTGAACTCACAGGAGAGGTTCAAATCACAGAAAGTTATAGTG
The DNA here is from genome assembly GCF_021461395.2 of Schistocerca americana. Classification (NCBI taxonomy): domain Eukaryota; kingdom Metazoa; phylum Arthropoda; class Insecta; order Orthoptera; family Acrididae; genus Schistocerca; species Schistocerca americana. Next base: position 544,988,859 of record NC_060124.1, on the reverse strand, counting down.
TCAATCCTCTTGTACTTAAGTCGGCATTGTGCCTTTTATATTAAAATCGGATGCAATTTCTGTGTTCCATCGTCAATAAGAAGGGCCAAGGGATACAGTAAACCTGAAGTGAAACATCGGAATCTAAAACTGGAATCACAGGAGAGGTTCAAATCATAGAGAGTTAGAGTGTCAGTCCTCTTGTACTTAAGTCGGCATTGTGCTTTTTGTATTAAATTCGGATGCAATTTCTGTGTTTCATCGTCAATAAGAAGGTCCAAGGGATACAGTAAACCTGAAGTGAAGTATCGGAATCTAAAAGTGGACTCACAGGAGAGGTTCAAATCATGGAGAGTTAGAGTGCCAGTCCCCTTGTACTTAAGTCGGCATTGTGCTTTTTGTATTAAATTTGGATGCAATTTCTGTGTTTCATCTTCAAAAATAAGGTCCAAGGGATACAGTAAACCTGAAGCGAAGCATCGGAATCTAAAACTGGACTCACAGGAGAGGTTCAAATCATATGAAGTTAGAGTGTCAGTCCTCTTGTACTTAAGGCTGCATTGTGCCTTTTGTATTAAATTCGGATGCAATTTCTGTGATTCATTGTCAATAAGAAGGTCCAGCGGGTACAGTAAACCTGAAGTGAAGTATCGGAATCTAAAACTGGACTCACAGGAGAGGTTCAAATCATCTAAAGTTAGAGTGTCTGACCTCTTGAACTTAAGTCGGCATTGTGCCTTTTGTATTAAATTCGGATGCAATTTCTGTGTATCATCGTCAATAAGAAGGTCCAAGGGATACAGTGAACCTGAAGTGAAGCATCGGAATCTAAAACTTGACTCACAGGAGAGGTTCAAATCATAGAAAGTTAGAGTTTCAGTCCTCTTGTACTTAAGTCGGCATTGTGCATTTGTATTAAATTTGGATGCAATTTCTGTGTTTCATCGTCAATAAGAAGGTCCAAGTTATACAGTAAACCTGAAGTGAAGCATCGGAATTTAAAACTGGACTCACAGGAGAGGTTCAAATCATAGAGAGTTAGAGTGTCAGTCCTCTTGTACATAAGTCGGTTGGTGCCTTTTGTATTGAATTCGGATGCAATTTCTGTGTTTCATCGTCAATAAGAAGGTCCAAGGGATACAGTAAACCTGAAGTGAAGCATCGGTATCTAAAACTGGACTCACAGGAGAGGTTCAAATCATAGAATGTTAGAGTGTCAGTCCTCTTGTACTTCAGTCGGCATTGTGCCTTTTGTATTAAATTTGGATGCAATTTCAGTGTTTCATCGTCAATAAGAAGGTCTAAGCGATACAGTAAACCTGAAGTGAAGCATCGGAATCTAAAACTGGACTCACAGGAGAGGTTCAAACCATAGAGAGTTAGAGTGTCAGTCCTCTTGTACTTAAGTCGGCATTGTTCCTTTTGTATTAAATTGGGATGCAATTTCTGTGTTTCCTCGTCAATAAGAAGGTCCAAGGGATAGAGTAAACCTGAAGAGAAGCATCGGAATCTAAAACTGGACTCACAGGAGAGGTTCATATCATAGAAAGTTAGAGTGTCAGTCCTCTTGTACTTAAGTCGGCATTGTCCCTTTTGTATTAAATTCGGATTCAATTTCTGTGTTTCATCATCAATAAGAAGGTCCAAGGGAGACAGTAAACCTGAAGTGAAGCATCGGAATCTAAAACTGGATCACAGGAGAGGTTCAAATCATAGAAAGTTATAGTGTCAATCCTCTCGTACTTAAGTCGGCATTGTGCCTTTTTGTATTAAATTCGGATGCAATTTCTGTGTTCCATCGTCAATAAGAAGGTCCAAGGGATAAAGTAAACCTGAAGTGAAACATCGGAATCTAAAACTGGACTCACAGGAGAGGTTCAAATCATAGAAAGTTAGAGTTTGAGTCATCTTGTACTTAAGTCGGCATTGTGCCGTTTGTATTAAATTTGGATGCAATTTCTGTGTTTCATCGTCAATAAGAAGGTCCAAGGGATACAGTAAACCTGAAGTGAAGCATCGGAATCTAAAACTGGAATCACAGGAGAGGTTCAAATCATAGAGAGTTAGAATGTCAGTCCTCTTGTACTTAAGTCGGTATTCTGCCTTTTGTATTAAATTCGGATGCAATTTCTGTGTTTCATCGTCAATAAGAAGGTCCAAGGGATACAGTAAACCTGAAGTGAAGCATCGGAATCTAAAACTGGACTCGCAGGAGAGGTTCGAATCGTAGAGAGTCAGAGTGTCAGTCCTCTTGTACTTTAGTCGGCATTGTGCCTTTTGTATTAATCTCGGAAGCAATTTCTGTGATTCATCGTCAATAAGAAGGTCCAACGGATACAGTAAACCTGAAGTGAAGCATCGGAGTCTAAAACTGGACTCACAGGATAGGTTCAAATCATCGAAAGTTAGAGTGTCAGTCCACTTGTACTTAAGTCGGCATTGTGCCTTTTGTATTAAGTTCGGATGCAATTTCTGTGTTTCATCGTCAATAAGAAGGTCCAAGGGAGACGGTAAACCTGAAGTGAAGCATCGGAATCTAAAACTGGATCACAGGAGAGGTTCAAATCATAGAAAGTTATAGTGTCAGTCCTCTTGTACTTAAGTCGGCATTGTGCCTTTTGCATTAAATTCGGATGCAATTTCTGTGTTCCATCGTCAATAAGAAGGTCCAAGGGATACAGTAAACCTGAAGTGAAGCATCGGAATCTAAAACTGGACTCACAGGAGAGGTTCAAAACATAGAAACTTAGAGTGTCAGACCTATTGTACTTAAGTCGGCATTGGGCCTTTTGTGTTAAATTCGGATGCAATTTCTGTGTTTCATCGTAAATAAGGAGGTCAACGGATACAGTAAACCTGAAGTGAAGCATCGGAATCTAAAACTGTTCTCACAGGAGAGGTTCAAATCATCAAAAGTTAGAGTGTCAGACCTCTTGTACTTTTGTATTGAATTTGGATGTAATTACTGTGTTTCATTGTCAATAAGAAGGTCCAAGGGATACAGTAAACCTGAAGTAAAGCATCGGAATCTAAAACAGGACTCACAGGAGAGGATCAAATCGTTTAGAGTTAGAGTGTCATTCCTGTTGTACTTAAGTCGGCATTGTGCATTTGGATTAAATTCGGATGCAATTTCTGTGTTTCATTGTCAATAAGAAGAACCAATAGATACAGTAAACCTGAGGTGAAGCATCGGAATCTAAAACTGGACACACAGGAGAGGTTCAAATCATAGAGAGTTAGAGTGTCAGTCCTCTTGTACTTAAGTCAGTATAGTGCCTTTTGTATTGAATTCGGATGTAATATCTGAGTTTCATCATCAATGAGAAGGTCCAAAGGATACAGTAAACCTTAAGTGAAGCATCGGAATTCCGAAACTGGACTCACAGGAGAGGTTCAACTCATAGAAAGTTAGAGTTTCAGTTCTCTTGTACGTAAGTCGGCATTGAGCCTTTTGTATTAAATTTGGATGCAATTTCTGTGTTTCATCGTCAATAAGAAGGTCCAAGGGATACAGTAAACCTGAAGTGAAGCATCGGAATCTAAAACTGGACTCACAGGAGAGGTTCAAATCATAAAGAGTTAGAGTGTCAGTCCTTTTGTACTTAAGTCGGTATTGTGCTTTTTGTATTGAATTTGGATGTAATTGCTGTGTTGCATCATCAGTGTGAAGGTCCAAGGGATACAGTAAACCTGAAGTGAAACATCGGAATCTAAAACTGGAATCACAGGAGAGGTTCAAATCATAGAGAGTTAAAGTGTCAGTCCTCTTGTACTTAAGTCGGCAATGTGCTTTTTGTATTAAATTCGGATGCAATTTCTGTGTTTCATCGTCAATAAGAAGGTCCAAGGGATACAGTAAACCTGAAGTGAAGTATCAGAATCTAAAACTGGACTCACAGGAGAGGTTCAAATCATAGAGAGTTAGAGTGCCAGTCCCAGTGTACTTAAGTCGGAATTGTGTTTTTTGTATAAAATTTGGATGCAATTTCTGTGTTTCATCTTCAAAAATAAGGTCCAAGAGATACAGTAAACCTGAAGCGAAGCATCGGAATCTAAAACTGGCCCAACAGGAGAGGTTCAAATCATAGAAAGTTAGAGTGTCAGTCCTCTTGTACTTAAGGCTGCATTGTGCCTTTTGTATTAAATTCGGATGCAATTTCTGTGATTCATTGCCAATAAGAAGGTCCAGCGGATACAGTAAACCTGAAGTGAAGCATCGGAATCTAAAACTGGACTCACAGGAGAGGTTCAAATCAGAGAGAGTTAGAGTGTCAGTCCTCTTGTACATAAGTCGGTTTGTGCCTTTTGTATTGAATTCGGATGTAATTTCTGTGTTTCATGATCAATAAGAAGGTCCAAGAGATACAGTAAACCTGAAGTGAAGCATCGGAATCTAAAACTGGACTAACAGGAGAGGTTCAAATCATAGAAAGTTAGAGTGTCAGTCCTCTTGTACTTCAGTCGGCATTGTGCCTTTTGTCTTAAATTCGGATGCAATTTCTGTGTTTCATCGTCAATAAGAAGGTCCAAAGGATGCAGTAAACCTGTGGCGAAGCATCGGAATCTAAAACTGGACCCACAGGAGAGGTTTAAATCACAATGAGTTAGAGTGTCAGTCCTCTTGTACTTAAGTCGGTATTGTGCTTTTTGTATTGAATTCGGATGTAATTGCTGTGTTGCATCATCAATGTGAAGGTCCAAGGGATACAGTAAACCTGATGTGAAGCATCGGAATCTAAAACTGGACTCACAGGAGAGGTTTAAATCATAGAAAGGTAAAGTGTCAGTCCTCTTGTAATTAAGTCGGCTTTGTGCCTTTTGTATTAAATTTGGATGCAATTTTTGTGTTTCATCTTCAAAAAGAAGGTCCAAGGGATACAGTAAACCTGAAGTGAAGCATCGGTATCTAAAACTGGACTCACAGGAAAGGTTCAAATCATAGAGAGTTAGAGTGTCAGTCCTCTTGTACTTCAGTCGGCATTGTGCCTTTTGTATTAAATTTGGATGCAATTTCTATGTTTCATCGTCAATAAGAAGGTCTAAGGGATACAGTAAACCTGAAGTGAAGCATCGGAATCTAAAACTGGACTCACAGGAGGGGTTCAAATCATAGAGAGTTAGAGTGTCAGTCCTCTTGTACTTAAGTCGGCATTGTTCCTTTTGTATTAAATTCGGATGCAATTTCTGTGTTTCCTCGTCAATAAGAAGGTCCAAGGGATAGAGTAAACCTGAAGTGAAGCATCGGAATCTAAAGCTGGACTCACAGGAGAGGTTCATATCATAGAAAGTTAGAGTGTCAGTCCTCTTGTACTTAAGTCGGCATTGTGCCTTTTGTATTAAATTCGGATTCAATTTCTGTGTTTCATCTTCAATAAGAAGGTCCAAGGGAGACAGTAAACCTGAAGTGAAGCATCGGAATCTAAAACTGGATCACAGGAGAGGTTCAAATCATAGAAAGTTATAGTGTCAATCCTCTTGTACTTAAGTCGGCATTGTGCCTTTTGTATTAAATTCGGATGCAACTTCTGTGTTCCATCGTCAATAAGAAGGTCCAAGGGATAAAGTAAACCTGAAGTGAAACATCGGAATCTAAAAGTGGACTCACAGGAGAGGTTCAAATCGTTTAGAGTTAGAGTGTCAGTCCTCTTGTACTTAAGTCGGCATTCTGCCTTTTGTATTAAATTCGGATGCAATTTCTGTGTTTCATCGTCAATAAGAAGGTCCAAGGGATACAGTAAACCTGAAGAGAAGCATCGGAATCTAAAACTGGAATCACAGGAGAGGTTCAAATCATAGAGAGTTAGAATGTCAGTCCTCTTGTACTTAAGTCGGTATTCTGCCTTTTGTATTAAATTCGGATGCAATTTCTGTGTTTCATCGTCAATAAGAAGGTCCAAGGGATACAGTAAACCTGAAGTGAAGCATCGGAATCTAAAACTGGACTCGCAGGAGAGGTTCGAATCGTAGAGAGTCAGAGTGTCAGTCCTCTTGTACTTTAGTCGGCATTGTGCCTTTTGTATTAATCTCGGAAGCAATTTCTGTGATTCATCGTCAATAAGAAGGTCCAACGGATACAGTAAACCTGAAGTGAAGCATCGGAGTCTAAAACTGGACTCACAGGATAGGTTCAAATCATCGAAAGTTAGAGTGTCAGTCCACTTGTACTTAAGGCTGCATTGTGCCTTTTGTATTAAATTCGGATGCAATTTCTGTGTTTCATCGTAAATAAGGAGGTCCAACGGATACAGTAAACCTGAAGTGAAGCATCGGAATCTAAAACTGGTCTCACAGGAGAGGTTCAAATCATCAAAAGTTAGAGTGTCAGACCTCTTGTACTTAAGTCGGCATTGTGCCTTTTGTATTGAATTTGGATGTAATTACTGTGTTACATTGTCAATAAGAAGGTCCAAGGGATACAGTAAACCTGAAGTAAAGCATCGGAATCTAAAACTGGACTCACAGGAGAGGTTCAAATCATCTAAAGTTAGAGTGTCTGACCTCTTGAACTTAAGTCGGCATTGTGCCTTTTGCATTAAATTTGGATGCAATTTCTGTGTTTCATCGTCAATAAGAAGGTCCAAGGGATACAGTAAACCTGAAGTGAAGCATCGGAATCTAAAACTGGACTCACAGGAGAGGTTCAAATCAGAGAGAGTTAGAGTGTCAGTCCTCTTGTACATAAGTCGGTTTGTGCCTTTTGTATTGAATTCGGATGTAATTTCTGTGTTTCATGATCAATAAGAAGGTCCAAGAGATACAGTAAACCTGAAGTGAAGCATCGGAATCTAAAACTGGACTAACAGGAGAGGTTCAAATCATAGAAAGTTAGAGTGTCAGTCCTCTTGTACTTCAGTCGGCATTGTGCCTTTTGTCTTAAATTCGGATGCAATTTCTGTGTTTCATCGTCAATAAGAAGGTCCAAAGGATGCAGTAAACCTGAAGCGAAGCATCGGAATCTAAAACTGGACCCACAGGAGTGGTTTAAATCACAAAGAGTTAGAGTGTCAGTCCTCTTGTACTTAAGTCGGTATTGTGCTTTTTGTATTGAATTCGGATGTAATTGCTGTGTTGCATCATCAATGTGAAGGTCCAAGGGATACAGTAAACCTGATGTGAAGCATCGGAATCTAAAACTGGACTCACAGGAGGGGTTTAAATCATAGAAAGGGAAAGTGTCAGTCCTCTTGTAATTAAGTCGGCCTTGTGCCTTTTGTATTAAATTTGGATGCAATTTTTGTGTTTCATCTTCAAAAAGAAGGTCCAAGGGATACAGTAAACCTGAAGTGAAGCATCGGTATCTAAAACTGGACTCACAGGAAAGGTTCAAATCATAGAGAGTTAGAGTGTCAGTCCTCTTGTACTTCAGTCGGCATTGTGCCTTTTGTATTAAATTTGGATGCAATTTCTATGTTTCATCGTCAATAAGAAGGTCTAAGGGATACAGTAAACCTGAAGTGAAGCATCGGAATCTAAAACTGGACTCACAGGAGAGGTTCAAATCATAGAGAGTTAGAGTGTCAGTCCTCTTGTACTTAAGTCGGCATTGTTCCTTTTGTATTAAATTCGGATGCAATTTCTGTGTTTCCTCGTCAATAAGAAGGTCCAAGGGATAGAGTAAACCTGAGGTGAAGCATCGGAATCTAAAGCTGGACTCACAGGAGAGGTTCATATCATAGAAAGTTAGAGTGTCAGTCCTCTTGTACTTAAGTCGGCATTGTGCCTTTTGTATTAAATTCGGATTCAATTTCTGTGTTTCATCTTCAATAAGAAGGTCCAAGGGAGACAGTAAACCTGAAGTGAAGCATCGGAATCTAAAACTGGATCACAGGAGAGGTTCAAATCATAGAAAGTTATAGTGTCAATCCTCTTGTACTTAAGTCGGCATTGTGCCTTTTGAATTAAATTCGGATGCAACTTCTGTGTTCCATCGTCAATAAGAAGGTCCAAGGGATAAAGTAAACCTGAAGTGAAACATCGGAATCTAAAACTGGACTCACAGGAGAGGTTCAAATCGTTTAGAGTTAGAGTGTCAGTCCTCTTGTACTTAAGTCGGCATTCTGCCTTTTGTATTAAATTCGGATGCAATTTCTGTGTTTCATCGTCAATAAGAAGGTCCAAGGGATACAGTAAACCTGAAGTGAAGCATCGGAATCTAAAACTGGACTCACAGGAGAGGTTCGAATCGTAGTGAGTCAGAGTGTCAGTCCTCTTGTACTTTAGTCGGCATTGTGCCTTTTGTATTAAATTCGGATGCAATTTCTGTGTTCCATCGTCAATAAGAAGGTCCAAGGGATACAGTAAACCTGAAGTGAATCATCGGAATCTAAAACTGGACTCACAGGAGAGGTTCAAAACATAGAAACTTAGAGTGTCAGACCTCTTGTACTTAAGTCGGCATTGGGCCTTTTGTGTTAAATTCGGATGCAATTTCTGTGTTTCATCGTCAATAAGGAGGTCCAACGGATACAGTAAACCTGAAGTGAAGCATCGGAATCTAAAACTGAACTCACAGGAGAGGTTCAAATCATCGAGAGTTAGAGTGTCAGACCTCTTGTACTTATGTCGGCATTGTGCCTTTTGTATTGAATTTGGATGTAATTACTGTGTTTCATCGTCAATAAGAAGGTCCAAGGGAAACAGTAAACCTGAAGTAAAGCATCGGAATCTAAAACGGGACTCACAGGAGAGGTTCAAATCATAGAGAGTTAGAGTGTCAGTCCTCTTGTACTTGAGTCAGTATAGTGCCTTTTGTATTGAATTCGGATGTAATATCTGTGTTTCATCATCAATGAGAAGGTCCAAGGGATACAGTAAACCTTAAGTGAAGCATCGGAATTCCTAAACTGGACTCACAGGAGAGGTTTAAATCATAGAAACTTAGAGTGTCAGTCCTCCTGTACTTATGGCTGCTTTGTACCTTTTGTATTAAATTCGGATGCAATTTCTGTGATTCATCGTCAATAAGAAGGTCCAGCGGATACAGTAAACCTGAAGTGAAGCATCGGAATCTAAAACTGGACTCACAGGAGAGGTTCAAATCATCGAAAGTTAGAGTGTCAGACCTCTTGTTCTTAAGTCGGCATTGTGCCTTTTGTATTAAATTCGGATGCAATTTCAGTGTATCATCGTCAATAAGAAGGTCCAAGGGATACAGTGAACCTGAAGTGAAGCATTGGAATCTAAAACTGGACTCACAGGAAAGGTTGAAATCATAGAAAGTTAGAGTTTCAGTCCTCTTGTACTTAAGTCGGCATTGAGCCTTTTGTATTAAATTTGGATGCAATTTCTGTGTTTCATCGTCAATAAGAAGGTCCAAGGGATACAGTAAACCTGAAGTGAAGCATCGGAATCTAAAACTGGACTCACAGGAGAGGTTCAAATCATAAAGAGTTAGAGTGTCAGTCCTCTTGTACTTAAGTCGGTATTGTGCTTTTTGTATTGAATTCGGATGTAATTGCTGTGTTGCATCATCAGTGTGAAGGTCCAAGGGATACAGTAAACCTGATGTGAAGCATCGGAATCTAAAACTGGACTCACAGGAGAGGTTTAAATCATAGAAATGTAGAGTGTCAGTCCTCTTGTACTTAAGTCGGCATTGTGCCTTTTGTATAAAATTCGGATGCAATGTCTGTGTTTCATCGTCAATAAGAAGGTCCAAGGGATACAGTAAACCTGAAGTGAAGTATCGGAATCTAGATCTGGACTCACAGGAGATGTTCAAATCATAGAGAGTTAGAGTGCCAGTCCTCTTGTACTTATGTCGGCATTGTGCCTTTTGTATTAAATTTGGTTGCAATTTCTGTGTTTCATCTTCAAAAAGAAGGTCCAAGGGATACAGTAAACCTGAAGTGAAGCATCGGAATCTAAAACTGGACTCACAGGAGAGGTTCAAATCATAGAAAGTTTGAGTTTCAGTCCTCTTGTACTTCAGTCGGCATTGTGCCTCTTGTATTAAATTTGGATGCAATTTCTGTGTTTCATCGTCAATAAGAAGGTCTAAGGGATACAGTAAACCTGAAGTGAAGCAGCGGAATCTAAAACTGGACACACAGGAGAGGTTCAAATCATCGAAAGTTAGAGTGTCTGACCTCTTGTACTTAAGTCGTCATTGTGCATTTTGTATTAAATTCGGATGCAATTTCTGTGTATCATCGTCAATAAGAAGGTCCAAGGGATACAGTGAACCTGAAGTGAAGCATCGGAATCTAAAACTGGACTCACAGGAGAGGTTCAAATCATAAAGAGTTAGAGTGTCAGTCCTCTTGTACTTAAGTCGGTATTGTGCTTTTTGTATTGAATTCAGATGTAATTGCTGTGTTGCATCATCAGTGTGAAGGTCCAAGGGATACAGTAAACCTGATGTGAAGCATCAGAATCTAAAACTGGACTCACAGGAGAGGTTTAAATCATAGAAAGGAAGAGTGTCAGTCCTCTTGTACTTAAGTCGGCATTGTGCCTTTTGTATAAAATTCGGATGCAATGTCTGTGTTTCATCGTCAATAAGAAGGTCCAAGGGATACAGTAAACCTGAAGTGAAGTATCGGAATCTAAAACTGGACTCACAGGAGATGTTCAAATCATAGAGAGTTAGAGTGCCAGTCCTCTTGTACTTGAGTCAGTATAGTGCCTTTTGTATTGAATTCGGATGTAATATCTGTGTTTCATCATCAATGAGAAGGTCCAAGGGATACAGTAAACCTTAAGTGAAGCATCGGAATTCCTAAACTGGACTCACAGGAGAGGTTCAAATCATAGAAACTTAGAGTGTCAGTCCTCCTGTACTTATGGCTGCTTTGTACCTTTTGTATTAAATTCGGATGCAATTTCTGTGATTCATCGTCAATAAGAAGGTCCAGCGGATACAGTAAACCTGAAGTGAAGCATCGGAATCTAAAACTGGACTCACAGGAGAGGTTTAAATCATAGAAAGGAAGAGTGTCAGTCCTCTTGTACTTAAGTCGGCATTGTGCCTTTTGTATAAAATTCGGATGCAATGTCTGTGTTTCATCGCCAATAAGAATTCCAAGGGATACAGTAATCCTGAAGTGAAGTATCGGAATCTAAAACTGGACTCACAGGAGATGTTCAAATCATAGAGAGTTAGAGTGCCAGTCCTCTTGTACTTATGTCGGCATTGTGCCTTTTGTATTAAATTTGGTTGCAATTTCTGTGTTTCATCTTCAAAAAGAAGGTCCAAGGGATACAGTAAACCTGAAGTGAAGCATCGGAATCTAAAACTGGACTCACAGGAGAGGTTCAAATCATAGAAAGTTAGAGTTTCAGTCCTCTTGTACTTCAGTCGGCATTGTGCCTCTTGTATTAAATTTGGATGCAATTTCTGTGTTTTATCGTCAATAAGAAGGTCTAAGGGACACAGCAAACCTGAAGTGAAGCAGCGGAATCTAAAACTGCACTCACAGGAGAGGTTCAAATCATCGAAAGTTAGAGTGTCTGACCTCTTGTACTTAAGTCGGCATTGTGCCTTTTGTATTAAATTCGGATGCAATTTCAGTGCATCATCGTCAATAAGCAGGTCCAAGGGATACAGTGAACCTGAAGTGAAGCATTGGAATCTAAAACTGGACACACAGGAGAGGTTCAAATCATAGAATGTTAGAGTTTCAGTCCTCTTGTACTTAAGTCGGCATTGTGCCTTTTGTATTAAATTTGGATGCAATTTCTGTGTTTCATCGTCAATAAGAAGGTACAAGGGATACAGTAAACCTTAAGTGAAGCATCGGAATTCCTAAACTGGACTCACAGGAGAGGTTCAAATCATCGAAAGTTAGAGTGTCTGACCTCTTGTACTTAAGTCGGCATTGTACCTTTTGTATTAAATTCGGATGCAATTTCTGTGATTCATCGTCAATAAGAAGGTCCAGCGGATACAGTAAACCTGAAGTGAAGCATCGGAATCTAAAACTGGACTCACAGGAGAGGTTCAAATCATCGAAAGTTAGAGTGTCAGACCTCTTGTACTTAAGTCGGCATTGTGCCTTTTGTATAAAATTCGGATGCAATGTCTGTGTTTCATCGTCAATAAGAAGGTCCAAGGGATACAGTAAACCTGAAGTGAAGCATCGGAATCTAAAACTGGACTCACAGGAGAGGTTCAAATCATAGTGAGTTAGAGTGTCAGTCCTCTTGTACTTGAGTCAGTATAGTGCCTTTTGTATTGAATTCGGATGTTATATCTGTGTTTCATCATCAATGAGAAGGTCCAAGGGATACAGTAAACCTTAAGTGAAGCATCGGAATTCCTAAACTGGACTCACAGGAGAGGTTCAAATCATAGAAACTTAGAGTGTCAGTCCTCCTGTACTTATGGCTGCTTTGTACCTTTTGTATTAAATTCGGATGCAATTTCTGTGATTCATCGTCAATAAGAAGGTCCAGCGGATACAGTAAACATGAAGTGAAGCATCGGAATCTAAAACTGGACTCACAGGAGAGGTTCAAAACATCGAAAGTTAGAGTGTCAGACCTCTTGTACTTAAGTCGGCATTGTGCCTTTTGTATTAAATTCGGATGCAATTTCAGTGTATCATCGTCAATAAGAAGGTCCAAGGGATACAGTGAACCTGAAGTGAAGCATTGGAATCTAAAACTGGACTCACAGGAAAGGTTCAAATCATAGAAAGTTAGAGTTTCAGTCCTCTTGTACTTAAGTCGGCATTGAGCCTTTTGTATTAAATTTGGATGCAATTTCTGTGTTTCATCGTCAATAAGAAGGTCCAAGGGATACAGTAAACCTGAAGTGAAGCATCGGAATCTAAAACTGGACTCACAGGAGAGGTTCAAATCATAAAGAGTTAGAGTGTCAGTCCTCTTGTACTTAAGTCGGTATTGTGCTTTTTGTATTGAATTCGGATGTAATTGCTGTGTTGCATCATCAGTGTGTAGGTCCAAGGGATACAGTAAACCTGATGTGAAGCATCGGAATCTAAAACTGGACTCACAGGGGAGGTTTAAATCATAGAAATGTAGAGTGTCAGTCCTCTTGTACTTAAGTCGGCATTGTGCCTTTTGTATAAAATTCGGATGCAATGTCTGTGTTTCATCGTCAATTAGAAGGTCCAAGGGATACAGTAAACCTGAAGTGAAGTATCGGAATCTAGAACTGGACTCACAGGAGATGTTCAAATCATAGAGAGTTAGAGTGCCAGTCCTCTTGTACTTATGTCGGCATTGTGCCTTTTGTATTAAATTTGGTTGCAATTTCTGTGTTTCATCTTCAAAAAGAAGGTCCAGGGGATACAGTAAACCTGAAGTGAAGCATCGGAATCTAAAACTGGACTCACAGGAGAGGTTCAAATCATAGAAAGTTTGAGTTTCAGTCCTCTTGTACTTCAGTCGGCATTGTGCCTCTTGTATTAAATTTGGATGCAATTTCTGTATTTCATCGTCAATAAGAAGGTCTAAGGGATACAGTAAACCTGAAGTGAAGCAGCGGAATCTAAAACTGGACTCACAGGAGAGGTTCAAATCATCGAAAGTTAGAGTGTCTGACCTCTTGTACTTAAGTCGTCATTGTGCCTTTTGTATTAAATTCGGATGCAATTTCTGTGTATCATCGTCAATAAGAAGGTCCAAGGGATACAGTGAACCTGAAGTGAAGCATCGGAATCTAAAACTGGACTCACAGGAGAGGTTCAAATCATAAAGAGTTAGAGTGTCAGTCCTCTTGTACTTAAGTCGGTATTGTGCTTTTTGTATTGAATTCAGATGTAATTGCTGTGTTGCATCATCAGTGTGAAGGTCCAAGGGATACAGTAAACCTGATGTGAAGCATCGGAATCTAAAACTGGACTCACAGGAGAGGTTTAAATCATAGAAAGGAAGAGTGTCAGTCCTCTTGTACTTAAGTCGGCATTGTGCCTTTTGTATAAAATTCGGATGCAATGTCTGTGTTTCATCGTCAATAAGAAGGTCCAAGGGATACAGTAAACCTGAAGTGAAGCATCGGAATCTAAAACTGGACTCACAGGAGAGGTTCAAATCATAGAAAGTTAGAGTTTCAGTCCTCTTGTACTTCAGTCGGCATTGTGCCTCTTGTATTAAATTTGGATGCAATTTCTGTGTTTCATCGTCAATAAGAAGGTCTAAGGGACACAGTAAACCTGAAGTGAAGCAGCGGAATCTAAAACTGGACTCACAGGAGAGGTTCAAATCATCGAAAGTTAGAGTGTCTGACCTCTTGTACTTAAGTCGGCATTGTGCCTTTTGTATTAAATTCGGATGCAATTTCAGTGCATCATCGTCAATAAGCAGGTCCAAGGGATACAGTGAACCTGAAGTGAAGCATTGGAATCTAAAACTGGACACACAGGAGAGGTTCAAATCATAGAATGTTAGAGTTTCAGTCCTCTTGTACTTAAGTCGGCATTGTGCCTTTTGTATTAAATTTGGATGCAATTTCTGTGTTTCATCGTCAATAAGAAGGTACAAGGGATACAGTAAACCTTAAGTGAAGCATCGGAATTCCTAAACTGGACTCACAGGAGAGGTTCAAATCATAGAAACTTAGAGTGTCAGTCCTCCTGTACTTATGGCTGCTTTGTACCTTTTGTATTAAATTCGGATGCAATTTCTGTGATTCATCATCAATAAGAAGGTCCAAGGGATACAGTAAACCTGAAGTGAAGCATCGGAATCTAAAACTGGACTCACAGGAGAGGTTCAAATCATCGAAAGTTAGAGTGTCAGACCTCTTGTACTTAAGTCGGCATTGTGCCTTTTGTATAAAATTCGGATGCAATGTCTGTGTTTCATCGTCAATAAGAAGGTCCAAGGGATACAGTAAACCTGAAGTGAAGCATCGGAATCTAAAACTGGACTCACAGGAGAGGTTCAAATCATAGTGAGTTACAGTGTCAGTCCTCTTTACTTGAGTCAGTATAGTGCCTTTTGTATTGAATTCGGATGTTATATCTGTGTTTCATCATCAATGAGTAGGTCCAAGGGATACAGTAAATCTTAAGTGAAGCATCTGAATCTAAAACTGGACTCACAGGAGAGGTTCAAATCATAAAGAGTTAGAGTGTCAGTCCTCTTGTACTTAAGTCGGTATTGTGCTTTTTGTATTGAATTCGGATGTAATTGCTGTGTTGCATCATCAGTGTGAAGGTCCAAGGGATACAGTAAACCTGATGTGAAGCATCGGAATCTAAAACTGGACTCACAGGGGAGGTTTAAATCATAGAAATGTAGAGTGTCAGTCCTCTTGTACTTAAGTCGGCACTGTGCCTTTAGTATAAAATTCGGATGCAATGTCTGTGTTTCATCGTCAATAAGAAGGTCCAAGGGATACACTAAACCTGAAGTGAAGTTACGGAATCTAGAACTGGACTCACAGGAGATGTTCAAATCATAAAGAGTTAGAGTGCCAGTCCTCTTGTACTTATGTCGGCATTGTGCCTTTTGTATTAAATTTGGTTGCAATTTCTGTGTTTCATCTTCAAAAAGAAGGTCCAAGGAATACAGTAAACCTGAAGTGAAGCATCGGAATCTAAAACTGGACTCACAGGAGAGGTTCAAATCATAGAAAGTTTGAGTTTCAGTCCTCTTGTACTTCAGTCGGCATTGTGCCTCTTGTATTAAATTTGGATGCAATTTCTGTGTTTCATCGTCAATAAGAAGGTCTAAGGGATACAGTAAACCTGAAGTGAAGCAGCGGAATCTAAAACTGGACTCACAGGAGAGGTTCAAATCATCGAAAGTTAGAGTGTCTGACCTCTTGTACTTAAGTCGTCATTGTGCCTTTTGTATTAAATTCGGATGCAATTTCTGTGTATCATCGTCAATAAGAAGGTCCAAGGGATACAGTGAACCTGAAGTGAAGCATCGGAATCTAAAACTGCACTCACAGGAGAGGTTCAAATCATAAAGAGTTAGAGTGTCAGTCCTCTTGTACTTAAGTCGGTATTGTGCTTTTTGTATTGAATTCAGATGTAATTGCTGTGTTGCATCATCAGTGTGAAGGTCCAAGGGATACAGTAAACCTGATGTGAAGCATCGGAATCTAAAACTGGACTCACAGGAGAGGTTTAAATCATAGAAAGGTAGAGTGTCAGTCCTCTTGTACTTAAGTCGGCATTGTGCCTTTTGTATAAAATTCGGGTGCAATGTATGTGTTTCATCGTCAATAAGAAGGTCCAAGGGATACAGTAAACCTGAAGTGAAGTATCGGAATCTAAAACTGGACTCACAGGAGATGTTCAAATCATAGAGAGTTAGAGTGCCAGTCCTCTTGTACTTATGTCGGCATTGTGCCTTTTGTATTAAATTTGGTTGCAATTTCTGTGTTTCATCTTCAAAAAGAAGGTCCAAGGGATACAGTAAACCTGAAGTGAAGCATCGGAGTCTAAAACTGGACTCACAGGAGAGGTTCAAATCATAGAAAGTTAGAGTTTCAGTCCTCTTGTACTTCAGTCGGCATTGTGCCTCTTGTATTAAATTTGGATGCAATTTCTGTGTTTCATCGTCAATAAGAAGGTCTAAGGGACACAGTAAACCTGAAGTGAAGCAGCGGAATCTAAAACTGGACTCACAGGAGAGGTTCAAATCAACGAAAGTTAGAGTGTCTGACCTCTTGTACTTAAGTCGGCATTGTGCCTTTTGTATTAAATTCGGATGCAATTTCAGTGCATCATCGTCAATAAGCAGGTCCAAGGGATACAGTGAACCTGAAGTGAAGCATTGGAATCTAAAACTGGACTCACAGGAGAGGTTCAAATCATAGAATGTTAGAGTTTCAGTCCTCTTGTACTTAAGTCGGCATTGTGCCTTTTGTATTAAATTTGGATGCAATTTCTGTGTTTCATCGTCAATAAGAAGGTACAAGGGATACAGTAAACCTGAAGTGAAGCATCGGAATCTAAAACTGGACTCACAGGAGAGGTTCAAATCATAAAGAGATAGAGTGTCAGTCCTCTTGTACTTAAGTCGGTATTGTGCTTTTTGTATTGAATTCGGATGTAATTGCTGTGATGAATCATCAGTGCGAAGGTCCAAGGGATACAGTAAACCTGATGTGAAGCATCGGAATCTAAAACTGGACTCACAGGAGAGGTTTAAATCATAGAAAGGTAGAGTGTCAGTCCTCCTGTACTTAAGTCGGCATTGTGACTTTTGTATTAAATTCGGATGCAATGTCTGCGTTTCATCGTCAATAAGAAGGTCCAAGGGATACAGTAAACCTGAAGTGAAGTATCGGAATCTAAAACTGGACTCACAGGAGATGTTCAAATCATAGAGAGTAAGAGTGCCAGTCCTCTTGTACTTATGTCGGCATTGTGCCTTTTGTATTACATTTGGATGCAATTTCTGTGTTTCATCGTCAATAAGAAGGTCCAAGGGATACAGTAAACCTGAAGTGAAGCATCGGAATCTAAAACTGGACTCACAGGAGAGGTTCAAATCATCGAAAGTTAGAGTGTCAGACCTCTTGTACTTAAGTCGGCATTGTGCCTTTTGTATTAAATTCGGATGCAATTTCAGTGTATCATCGTCAATAAGAAGGTCCAAGGGATACAGTGAAGCTGAAGTGAAGCATTGGAATCTAAAACTGGTCACACAGGAAAGGTTCAAATCATAGAAAGTTAGAATTTCAGTCCTCTTGTACTTAAGTCGGCATTGTGCCTTTTGTAAAAAATTC
The DNA here is from genome assembly GCF_021461395.2 of Schistocerca americana. Taxonomy (NCBI): domain Eukaryota; kingdom Metazoa; phylum Arthropoda; class Insecta; order Orthoptera; family Acrididae; genus Schistocerca; species Schistocerca americana. The sequence goes on along the minus strand of NC_060124.1, from coordinate 544,971,221 downwards.
GGATGCAATGTCTGTGTTTCATCGTCAATAAGAAGGTCCAAGGGATACAGTAAACCTGAAGTGAAGTATCGGAATCTAAAACTGGACTCACAGGAGATGTTCAAATCATAGAGAGTTAGAGTGCCAGTCCTCTTGTACTTATGTCGGCATTGTGCCTTTTGTATTAAATTTGATTGCAATTTCTGTGTTTCATCTTCAAAAAGAAGGTCCAAGGGATACAGTAAACCTGAAGTGAAGCATCGGAATCTAAAACTGGACTCACAGGAGAGGTTCAAATCATAGAAAGTTAGAGTGTCAGTCCTCTTGTACTTCAGTCGGCATTGTGCCTTTTGTATTACATTTGGATGCAATTTCTGTGTTTCATCGTCAATAAGAAGGTCTAAGGGATACAGTAAACCTGAAGTGAAGCAGCGGAATCTAAAACTGGACTCACAGGAGAGGTTCAAATCATCGAAAGTTAGAGTGTCTGACCTCTTGTACTTAAGTCGGCATTGTGCCTTTTGTATTAAATTCGGATGCAATTTGTGTGTATCATCGTCAATAAGAAGGTCCAAGGGATACAGTGAACCTGAAGTGAAGCATCGGAATCTAAAACTGGACTCACAGGAGAGGTTCAAATCATAGAAAGTTAGAGTGTCAGACCTCTTGTACTTAAGTCGGCATTGTGCCTTTTGTATTAAATTCGGATGCAATTTCAGTGTATCATCGTCAATAAGCAGGTCCAAGGGATACAGTGAACCTGAAGTGAAGCATTGGAATCTAAAACTGGACTCACAGGAAAGGTTCAAATCAAAGAAAGTTAGAGTTTCAGTCCTCTTGTACTTAAGTCGGCATTGTGCCTTTTGTATTAAATTTGGATGCAATTTCTGTGTTTCATCGTCAATAAGAAGGTACAAGGGATACAGTAAACCTGAAGTGAAACATCGGAATCTAAAACTGGACTCACAGGAGAGGTTCAAATCATAAAGAGTTAGAGTGTCAGTCCTCTTGTACTTAAGTCGGTATTGTGCTTTTTGTATTGAATTCTGATGTAATTGCTGTGTTGATTCATCAGTGTGAAGGTCCAAGGGATACAGTAAACCTGATGTGAAGCATCGGAATCTAAAACTGGATCACATTAGAGGTTCAAATCATAGAAAGTTATAGTGTCAGTCGTCTTGTACTTAAGTCGGCATTGTGCCTTTTCTATTAAATTCGGATGCAATTTCTGTGTTCCATCGTCAATAAGAAGGTCCAAAGGATAAAGTAAACCTGAAGTGAAACATCGGAATCTAAAACTGGACTCACAGGAGAGGTTCAAATCATAGAAAGTTAGAGTTTGAGTCATCTTGTACTTAAGTCGGCATTGTGCCATTTGTATTAATTTTGGATGCAATTTCTGTGTTTAATCGTCAATAAGAAGGTTTAAGGGATACAGTAAACCTGAAGTGAAGCATCGGAATCTAAAACTGGAATCACAGGAGAGGTTCAAATCATAGAGAGTTAGAGTGACAGTCCTCTTGTACTTAAGTCGGTATTGTGCTTTTGTATTGAATTCGGGTTTAATTTCTGTATTTCATCGTCAATAAGAAGGTCCAAGGGATACAGTAAACCTGAAGTGAAGCATCGGAATCTAACACAGGACTCACAGGAGAGGTTCAAATCTTTTAGAGTTAGAGTGTCAGTCCTCTTGTACTTAAGTCGGCATTCTGCCTTTTGTATTAAATTCCGATGCAATTTCTGTGTTTCACCGTCAATAACAAGGTCCAAGGGAGACAGTAATCCTGAAGTGAAGCATCGGAATCTAAAACTGGATCACAGGAGAGGTTCAAATCATAGAAAGTTATAGTGTCAGTCGTCTTGTACTTAAGTCGGCATTGTGCCTTTTGTATTAAATTCGGATGCAATTTCTGTGTTCCATCGTCAATAAGAAGGTCCAAGGGATACAGTAAACCTGAAGTGAAGCATCGGAATCTAAAACTGGACTCACAGGAGAGGTTCAAATCATAAGGAGTTAGAGTGTCAGTCCTCTTGTACTTAAGTCGGTATTGTGCTTTTTGTATTGAATTCGGATGTAATTGCTGTGTTGCATCATCAGTGTGAAGGTCCAAGGGATACAGTAAACCTGATATGAAGCATCGGAGACTAAAACTGGACTCACAGGAGAGGTTTAAATCATAGAAAGGTAGAGTGTCAGTCCTCTTGTACTTAAGTCGGCATTGTGCCTTTTGTATTAAATTCGGATGCAATTTCTGTGTTTCATCGTCAATAAGAAGGTCCAAGGGATACAGTAAACCAGAAGTGAAGTATCGGAATCTAAAACTGGACTCACAGGAGATGTTCAAATCATAGAGAGTTAGAGTGCCAGTCCTCTTCTACTTATGTCGGCATTGTGCCTTTTGTGTTAAATTTGGATGCAATTTCTGTGTTTCATCTTCAAAAAGAAGGTCCAAGGGATACAGTAAACCTGAAGTGAAGAATCAGAATCTAAAACTGGTCTCACAGGAGAGGTTTAAATCATAGAAAGTTAGAGTGTCAGTCCTCTTGTACTTCATTCGGCATTGTGCCTTTTGTATTAAATTTGGATGCAATTTCTGTGTTTCATCGTCAATAAGAAGGTCTAAGGGATACAGTAAACTTGAAGTGAAGCATCGGAATCTAAAACTGGATTCAAAGGAGAGGTTCAAATCATAGAGAGTTAGAGTGTCAGTCCTCTTGTACTTAAGTCGGCATTGTTCCTTTTGTATTAAATTCGGATGCAATTTCTGTCTTTCATCGTCAATAAGAAGGTCCAAGGGATACAGTAAACCTGAAGTGAATCATCGGAATCTAAAACTGGACTCACAGGAGAGGTTCAAATCATCGAAAGTGAGAGTGTCAGACCTCTTGTACTTAAGTCGGCATTGTGCCTTTTGTATTATATTCGGATGCAATTTCAGTGTAACATCGTCAATAAGAAGGTCCAAGGGATACAGTGAACCTGAAGTGAAGCATTGGAATCTAAAACTGGACTCACAGGAGAGGCTTAAATCATAGAAAGGTAGAGTGTCAGTCCTCCTGTACTTAAGTCGGCATTGTGCCTTTTGTATTAAATTCGGATGCAATGTCTGTGTTTCATCGTCAATAAGAAGGTCCAAGGGATACAGTAAACCTGAAGTGAAGTATCGGAATCTAAAACTGGACTCACAGGAGATGTTCAAATCATAGAGAGTAAGAGTGCCAGTCCTCTTGTACTTATGTCGGCATTGTGCCTTTTGTATTGAATTCGGATGTAATTTCTGTGTTTGATCATCAATAAACAGGTCCAAGAGATACAGTAAACCTGAAGTGAAGCATCGGAATCTAAGACTGCACTAACAGGAGAGGTTCAAATCATAGAAAATTAGAGTGTCAGTCCTCTTGCACTTCAGTCGGCATTGTGCCTTTTGTATTAAATTCGGATGCAATTTCCGTGTTTCATCGTCAATAAGAAGGCCCAAGGGATACAGTAAACCTGAAGCGAAGCATCGGAATCTAAAACTGGACTCACAGGAGAGGTTCAAATCATAAAGTGTTAGAGTGTCAGTCCTCTTGTACTTAAGTCGGTATTGTGCTTTTTGTATTGAATTCGGATGTAATTGCTGTGTTGTATCATCAATGTGAAGGTCCAAGGGATACAGTAAACCTGATGTGATGCATCGGAATCTAAAACTGGACTCACAGGAGAGGTTTAAATCATAGAAAGGTAGAGTGTCAGTCCTCTTGTACTTAAGTCGGCATTGTGCCTTTTGTATTAAATTCGGATGCAATTTCTGTGTTTCATCGTCAATAAGAAGGTCCAAGGGATACAGTAAACCTGAAGTAAAGTATCGGAATCAAAAACTGGACTCACAGGAGAGGTTCAAATCATAGAGAGTTAGAGTGCCAGTCCTCTTGTACTTATGTCGGCATCGTGCCTTTTGTATTAAATTTAGATGTAATTTCTGTGTTTCATCTTCAAAAAGAAGGTCCAAGGGATACAGAAAACCTGAAGTGAAGCATCGGTATCTAAAACTGGACCCACAGGAGAGGTTCAGATCATAGAAAGTTAGAGTGTCAGTCCTCTTGTACTTAAGTCGGCATTGTGCCTTTTGTATTAAATTTGGATGCAATTTCTGTGTTTCATCGTCAATAAGAAGGTCCAAGGGATACAGTAAACCTGAAGTGAAGCATCGGAGTCTAAAACTGGACTCACAGGAGAGGTTAAAAACATAGAAACTTAGAGTGTCAGACCTCTTGTACTTAAGTCGGCATTGGGCCTTTTGTGTTAAATTCGGATGCAATTTCTGAGTTTCATCGTCATTAAGGAGCTCCAACGGATACGGTAAACCTGAAGTGAAGCATCGGAATCTAAAACTGGACTCACAGGAGAGGTTCAAATCATCGAAAGTTAGAGTGTCAGACCTCTTGTACTTAAGTCGGAATTGTGCCATTTCTATTGAATTCGGATGTAATTACTGTGTTTCATCGTCAATATGAAGGTCCAAGGGATACAGTAAACCTGAAGTAAAGCATCGGAATCTAAAACAGGACTCACAGGAGAGGTTCAAATCATAAAGAGTTAGAGTGTCAGTCCTCTTGTACTTAAGTCGGTATTGTGCTTTTTGTATTGAATTCGGATGTAATTGCTGTGTTGAATCATCAGTGTGAAGGTCCAAGGGATACAGTAAACCTGATGTGAAGCATCGGAATCTAAAATTGGACTCACAGGAGAGGTTTAAATCATAGAAAGGTAGAGTGTCAGTCCTCCTGTACTTAAGTCGGCATTGTGCCTTTTGTATTAAATTCGGATGCAATGTCTGTGTTTCATCGTCAATAAGAAGGTCCAAGGGATACAGTAAACCTGAAGTGAAGTATCGGAATCTAAAACTGGACTCACAGGAGATGTTCAAATCATAGAGAGTAAGAGTGACAGTCCTCTTGTACTTATGTCGGCATTGTGCCTTTTGTATTAAATTTGGATGCAATTTCTGTGTTTCATCGTCAATAAGAAGGTCCAAGGGATACAGTAAACCTGAAGTGAAGCATCGAAATCTAAAACTGGACTCACAGGAGAGGTTCAAATCATAGAGAGTTAGAGTGTCATTCCTCTTGTACATAAGTCGGTTTGTGCCTTTTGTATTGAATTCGGATGTAACTTCTGTGTTTCATCATCAATAAGAAGGTCCAAGAGATACAGTAAACCTGAAGTGAAGCATCGGAATCTAAAACTGGACTAACAGGAGAGGTTCAAATCGTAGAAAGTTAGAGTGTCAGTCCTCTTGTACTTCAGTCGGCATTGTGCCTTTTGTATTAAATTCGGATGCAATTTCTGTGTTTCATCGTCAATAAGAAGGTCCAAGGGATACAGTAAAAATGAAGCGAAGCATCGGAATCTAAAACTGGACTCACAGGAGAGGTTCAAATCATAAAGAGTTAGAGTGTCAGTCCTCTTGTACTTAAGTCGGTATTGTGCTTTTTGTATTGAATTCGGATGTAATTGCTGTGTTGCATCATCAATGTGAAGGTCCAAGGGATACTGTAAACCTGATGTGATGCATCGGAATCTAAAACTGGACTCACAGGAGAGGTTTAAATCATAGAAAGTTAGAGTGTCAGTCCTCTTGTACTTAAGTCGGCATTGTGCCTTTTGTATTAAATACGGATGCAATTTCTGTGTTTCATCGTCAATAAGAAGGTCCAAGGGATACAGTAAACCTGAAGTAAAGTATCGGAATCTAAAACTGGACTCACAGGAGAGGTTCAAATCATAGAGAGTTAGAGTGCAAGTCCTCTTGTACTTATGTCGGCATTGTGCCTTTTGTATTAAATTCGGATGCAATTACTGTGTTCCATCGTCAATAAGAAGGTCCAAGGGATAAAGTAAACCTGAAGTGAAACATCGGAATCTAAAACTGGACTCACAGGAGAGGTTCAAATCATAGAGAGTTAGAGTGACAGTCCTCTTGTACTTAAGTCGGTATTGTGCTTTTGTATTGAATTCGGGTGTAATTTCTGTATTTCATCGTCAATAAGAAGGTCCAAGGGATACAGTAAACCTGAAGTGAAGCATCGGAACCTAAAACAGGTTTCACAGGAGAGGTTCAAATCTTTTAGAGTTAGAGTGTCAGTCCACTTGTACTTAAGTCGGCATTGTGCCTTTTGTATTAAATACGGATGCAATTTCTGTGTTTCATCGTCAATAAGAAGGTCCAAGGGATACAGTAAACCTGAAGTAAAGTATCGGAATCTAAAACTGGACTCACACGAGAGATTCAAATCATAGAGAGTTAGAGTGCAAGTCCTCTTGTACTTAAGTCGGCATTGTGCCTTTTGTATTAATCTCGAAAGCAATTTATGTGATTCATCGTCAATAAAAGGTCCAACGGATACAGTAAACCTGAAGTGAAGCATCGGAATCTAAAACTGGACTCACAGGAGAGGTTCAAAACATAGAAACTTAGAGTGTCAGTCCTCTTGTACTTAAGTCGGTATTGTGCTTTTTGTATTGAATTCGGATGTAATTGCTGTGTTGCATCATCAGTGTGAAGGTCCAAGGGATGCAGTAAACCTGATATGAAGCATCGGAATCTAAAACTGGACTCACAGGAGAGGTTTAAATCATAGAAAGGTAGAGTGTCAGTCCTCTTGCACTTAAGTCGGCATAGTGCCTTTTGTATTAAATTCGGATGCAATTTCTGTGTTTCATCGTCAGTAAGAAGGTCCAAGGGATACAGTAAACCTGAAGTGAAGTATCGGAATCTAAAACTGGACTCACAGGAGATGTTCAAATCATAGAGAGTTAGAGTGCCAGTCCTCTTGTACTTATGTCGGCATTGTGCCTTTTGTATTAAATTTGGATGCAATTTCTGTGTTTCATCTTCAAAAAGAAGGTCCAAGGGATACAGTAAACCTGAAGTGAAGAATCTGAATCTAAAACTGGACTCACAGGAGAGGTTTAAATCATAGGAAGTTAGAGTGTCAGTCCTCTTGCACTTCATTCGGCATTGTGCCTTTTGTATTAAATTTGGATGCAATTTCTGTGTTTCATCGTCAATAAGAAGGTCTAAGGGATACAGTAAACTTGAAGTGAAGCAACGGAATCTAAAACTGGATTCACAGGAGCGGTTCAAATCATAGAGAGTTATTGTGTCAATCCTCTTGTACATAAGTCGGCATTGTGCCTTTTATATTAAATTCGGATGCAATTTCTGTGTTCCATCGTCAATAAGAAGGGCAAAGGGATACAGTAAACCTGAAGTGAAACATCGGAATCTAAAACTGGGATCACAAGAGAGGTTCAAATCATAGAGAGTTAGAGTGTCAGTCCTCTGGTACTTAAGTCGGCATTGTGCCTTTTGTATTAAATTCGGATGCAATTTCTGTGTTTCATCGTCAATAAGAAGGTCCAAGGGATACAGTAAACCTGAAGTGAAGTATCGGAATCTAAAACTGGACTCACAGGAGAAGTTCAAATCATAGAGAGTTAGAGTGCCAGTCCTCTTGTACTTAAGTAGGCATTGTGCCTTTTGTATTAAATTTGGATGCAATTTCTGTGATTCATCGTCAATAAGGAGGTCCAAGGGATACAGTAAACCTGAAGTGAAGAATCTGAATCTAAAACTGGACTCACAGGAGAGGTTTAAGTCATAGGAAGTTAGAGTGTCAGTCCTCTTGTACTTCATTCGGCATTGTGCCTTTTGTATTAAATTTGGATGCAATTTCTGTGTTTCATCGTCAATAAGAACGTCTAAGGGATACAGTAAACTTGAAGTGAAGCAACGGAATCTAAAACTGGATTCACAGGAGCGGTTCAAATCATAGAGAGTTATTGTGTCAATCCTCTTGTACTTAAGTCGGCATTGTGCCTTTTATATTAAATTCGGATGCAATTTCTGTGTTCCATCGTCAATAAGAAGGGCCAAGGGATACAGTAAACCTGAAGTGAAACATCGGAATCTAAAACTGGGATCACAAGAGAGGTTCAAATCATAGAGAGTTAGAGTGTCAGTCCTCTGGTACTTAAGTCGGCATTGTGCCTTTTGTATTAAATTCGGATTCAATTTCTGTGTTCCATCGTCAATGAGAAGGGCCAAGGGATACAGTAAACCTGAAGTGAAACATCGGAATCTAAAACTGGACTCACAGGAGAGGTTCAAATCATAGAAAGTTAGAGTTTTAGTTATCTTGTACTTAAGTAGGCATTGTGCCTTTTGTATTAAATTTGGATGCAATTTCTGTGATTCATCGTCAATAAGGAGGTCCAAGGGATACAGTAATCCTGAAGTGAAGCATCGGAATCTAACCTGGACTCACAGGAGAGGTTCAAATCATAGCGAGATAGAGTGTCAGTACTCTTGTACTTAAGTCGGAATTGTGCCTTTTGTATTAAATTCGGATGCAATTTCTGTGTTTCATCGTCAATAAGAAGGTCCAAGGGATAAAGTAAACCTGAAGTGAAGCATCGGAATCTAAAACAGGACTCACAAGAGTGGTTCAAATCATAGAAAGTTAGAGTGTCAGTCCTCTTCTACTTAAGTCGGCACTGTGCCTTTTGTATTAAATTCGGATGCAATTTCTGTGTTTCATCGTCAATAAGAAGGGCCAAGGGATACAGTAAACCTGCAGTAAAGCATCGGAATCTAAAACAGGACTCACAGGAGAGGTTCAAATCGTTTAGAGTTAGAGTGTCATTCCTGTTTTACTTAAGTCGGCATTGTTCCTTTTGTATTAAATTCGGATGTAATAACTGTGTCTCATCGTCAATAAGAAGGTCCAAGGGATACAGTAAACCTGAAGTAAAGCATCGGAATCTAAAACAAAACTCACAGGAGAGGTTCAAATCGTTTAGAGTTAGAGTGTCATTCCTGTTGTACTTAAGTCGGCATTGTGCATTTGGATTAAATTCGGATGCAATTTCTGTGTTTCATCGTCAATAAGAAGGTCCAATAGATACAGTAAACCTGAGGTGAAGCATCGGAATCTAAAACTGGACTCACAGGAGAGGTTCAAATCATAGAGAGTTAGAGTGTCAGTCCTCTTGTACTTAAGTCAGTATTGTTCTTTTTGTATTGAATTCGGATGTAATATCTGTGTTTCATCATCAAAGAGAAGGTCCAAGGGATACAGTAAACCTTATGTGAAGCATCGGAATTCCTAAACTGGACTCACAGGAGAGGTTCAAATCATAGAAACTTTGAGTGTCAGTCCTCTTGTACTTAAGGCTGCATTGTGCCTTTTGTATTAAATTCGGATGCAATTTCTGTGATTCATCGTCAATAAGAAGGTCCAGCGGATACAGTAAACCTGAAGTGAAGCATCGGAATCTAAAACTGGACTCACAGGAGAGGTTCAAATCATAGAAAGTTATAGTGCCAGCCCTCTTGTACTTATGTCGGCATTGTGCCTTTTGTATTAAATTTGGATCCAATGTCTGTGTTTCATCGTCAATATGAAGGTCTAAGGGATACAGTAAACCTGAAGTGAAGCATCGGAATCTAAAACTGGACTCACAGGACAGGTCAAATCATAGAGAGTTAGAGTGTCAGTCCTCTTGTACTTAAGTCAGCATTGTTCCTTTTGTATTAAATTCGGATGCAATTTCTGTGTTTCATTGTCAATAAGAAGGTCCAAGGGATAGAGTAAACCTGAAGTGAAGCATCGGAATCTAACACTGGACTCACAGGAGAGGTTCAAATCATAGAAAGTTATAGTGTCAATCCTCTTGTACTTAAGTCGGCATTGTGCCTTTTATATTTAATTCGGATGCAATTTCTGTGTTCCATCGTCAATAAGAAGGGCCAAGGGATACAGTAATCCTGAAGTGAAACATCGGAATCTAAAACTGGGAACACAGGAGAGGTTCAAATCATAGCAAGTTAGAGTGTCAGTCCTCTTGTACTTAAGTCGGCATTGTGCCTTTTGTATTAAATTCGGATGCAATTTCTGTGTTTCATCGTCAATAAGAAGGTCCAAGGGATACAGTAAACCTGAAGTGAAGCATCGGAATCTAAAACAGGACTCACCAGAGTGGTTCAAATCATAGAAAGTTAGAGTGTCAGACCTCTTCTACGTAAGTCGGCACTGTGCCTTTTGTATTAAATTCGGATGCAATTTCTGTGTTTCATCGTCAATAAGAAGGTCCAAGGGATACAGCAAACCTGAAGTAAAGCATCGGAATTCAAAACTGGACTCACAGGAGAGGTTCAAATCATCGAAAGTTAGAGTGTCAGTCCTCCCGTACTTATGTCGGAATTGTGCCTTTTGTATTAAATTCGACTGCAATTTCTGTGTTTCATTGTCAATAAGAAGGTCCAAGGGATACACTAAACCTGAAGTGAAGCATCGGAATCTAAAACTGGACTCACAGGAAAGGTTCAAATCATAGAAAGTTAGAGTGTCAGTCCTCTTGTATTAAATTCGGATGCAATTTCTGTGTTTCATCGTCAATAAGAAGGTCCAAGGGATACAGTAAACGTGAAGTGAAGTATCGGAATCTAAAACTGGACTCACAGGAGAGGTTCAAATCATAGAGAGTTAGAGTGTCAGTCCTCTTGTACTTAAGTCGGCATTGTGCCATTTGTATTAAATTCTGATGCATTTTCTGTGTTTCATCGTCAATAGGTAGGTCCAAGGGATACAGTAAACCTGAAGTGAAGCATCGGAATCTAAAACAGAACTCACAAGAGAGGTTCAAATCATAGAAAGTTAGAGTGTCAGTTCTCTTGTACTTAAGTCGGCATTGTGCCTTTTGTATTAAATTCGGATGCAATTTCTGTGTTTCATCGTCAATAAGAAGGTCCAAGGGATACAGTAAACCTGAAGTGAAGCATCGGATTCTAAAACTGGACTCACAGGAGAGGTTCAAATCATAGAAAGTTAGAGTGTCAGTGCTCTTGTACTTAAGGCGGCATTGTGCCTTTTGTATTAAATTCGGATACAATTTCTGTGTTTCATCGTCAATAGGTAGGTCCAAGGGAAACAGTAGAATTGAAGTGAAGCATCGGAATCTAAAACTGGACTCACAGGAGAGGTTCAAATCATCGAAAGTTAGAGTGTCAGTCCTCTTGTACTTAAGTCGGCATTGTGCCTTTTGTATTAAATTAGGATGCAATATCTGTGTTTCATCGTCAATAAGAAGCTCCAAGGGATACAGTAAACCTGAAGTGAAGCATCGGAATCTAAAACTGGACTCACAGGAGAGGTTCAAATCATAGCAATTTAGAGTGTCAGTCCTCTTGTACTTAAGTCGGCATTGTGCCTTTTGTATTAAATTCGGATGCAATTTCTGTATTTTATCGTCAATAAGAAGGTCCAAGGGATACAGTAAACCTGAAGTGAAGCATCGGAATCTAAAACAGGACTCACAGGAGAGGTTCAAATCATAGAAAGTTAGAGTGTCAGTCCTCTTGTACTTATGTCGGCATTGTGCCTTTTGTATTAAATTCGGATGCAATTTCTGTGTTTCATTGTCAATAAGAAGGTCCAACGGATACAGTAAACCCGAAGTGAAGCATCGGAATCTAAAACTGGACTCACAGGAGAGGTTCAAATCATCGAAAGGTAGAGTGTCAGACCTCTTGTACTTAAGTCGGCATTGTGCCTTTTGTATTGAATTCGGATGTAATTACTGTGTTTCATCGTCAATAAGAAGGTCCAAGGGATACAGTAAACCTGAAGTAAAGCATCGGAATCTAAAACAGGACTCACAGGAGAGGTTCAAATCATAAAGAGTTAGAGTATCAGTCCTCTTGTACTTAAGTCAGTATTGTGCCTTTTGTATTGAATTCGGAAGTAATATCTGTGTTTCATCATCAATGAGACGGTCCAAGGGATACAGTAAACCTTTTGTGAAGCATCGGAATTCCTAAACTGGACTCACAGGAGAGGTTCAAATCATAGGAACTTAGAGTGTCAGTCCTCTTGTACTTAAGGCTGCATTGTGCATTTTGTATTAAATTCGGATGCAATTTCAGTGTATCATCGTCAATAAGAAGGTCTAAGGGATACAGTGAACCTGAAGTGAAGCATTGGAATCTAAAACTGGACTCACAGGAGAGGTTCAAATCATAGAAAGTTAGAGTTTCAGTCCTCTTGTACTTAAGTCGGCATTGTGCCTTTTGTATTAAATTTGGATGCCATTTCTGTGTTTCATCGTCAATAAGAAAGTCCAAGGGATACAGTAATATTGAAGTGATGCATCGGAATCTAAAACTGGACTCACAGGAGAGGTTCAAATCATAAAGAGTTAGAGTGTCAGTCCTCTTGTAATTAAGTCGGTATTGTGCTTTTTGTATTGAATTCGGATGTAATTGCTGTGTTGCATCATCAGTGTGAAGGTCCAAGGGATACAGTAAACCTGATATGAAGCATCGGAATCTAAAACTGGACTAACAGGAGAGGTTCAAATCATCGAAAGTTAGAGTGTCAGTCCTCTTGTACTTAAGTCGGCATTGTGCCTTTTGTATTAAATTTGGATGCAATTTCTGTGTTTCATCTTCAAAAAGAAGGTCCAAGGGATACAGTAAACCTGAAGTGAAGAATCTGAATCTAAAACTGGACTCACAGGAGAGGTTTAAATCATAGGAAGTTAGAGTGTCAGTCCTCTTGTACTTCATTCGGCATTGTGCCTTTTGTATTAAATTTGGATGCAATTTCTGTGTTTCATCGTCAATAAGAAGGTCTAAGGGATACAGTAAACTTGAAGTGAAGCAACGGAATCTAAAACTGGATTCACAGGAGCGGTTCAAATCATAGAGAGTTATAGTGTCAATCCTCTTGTACTTAAGTCGGCATTGTGCCTTTTATATTAAATTCGGATGCAATTTCTGTGTTCCATCGTCAATAAGAAGGGCCAAGGGATACAGTAAACCTGAAGTGAAACATCGGAATCTAAAACTGGGACCACAAGAGAGGTTCAAATCATAGAGAGTTAGAGTGTCAGTCCTCTGGTACTTAAGTCGGCATTGTGCCTTTTGTATTAAATTCGGATGCAATTTCTGTGTTTCATCGTCAATAAGAAGGTCCAAGGGATACAGTAAACCTGAAGTGAAGTATCGGAATCTAAAACTTGACTCACAGGAGAGGTTCAAATCATAGAGAGTTAGAGTGCCAGTCCTCTTGTACTTATGTCGGCATTGTGCCTTTTGTATTAAATTCGGATTCAATTTCTGTGTTCCATCGTCAATAAGAAGGGCCAAGGGATACAGTCAACCTGAAGTGAAGCATCGTAATCTAAAACTGGACTCACAGGAGAGGTTCAAATCATAGAAAGTTAGAGTTTTAGTTATCTTGTACTTAAGTAGGCATTGTGCCTTTTGTATTAAATTTGGATGCAATTTCTGTGATTCATCGTCAATAAGGAGGTCCAAGGGATACAGTAATCCTGAAGTGAAGCATCGGAATCTAACCTGGACTCACAGGAGAGGTTCAAATCATAGCGAGATAGAGTGTCAGTACTCTTGTACTTAAGTCGGAATTGTGCCTTTTGTATTAAATTCGGATGCAATTTCTGTGTTTCATCGTCAATAAGAAGGTCCAAGGGATAAAGTAAACCTTAAGTGAAGCATCGGAATCTAAAACAGGACTCACAAGAGTGGTTCAAATCATAGAAAGTTAGAGTGTCAGTCCTCTTCTACTTAAGTCGGCACTGTGCCTTTTGTATTAAATTCGGAAGCAATTTCTGTGTTTCATCGTCAATAAGAAGGGCCAAGGGATACAGTAAACCTGCAGTAAAGCATCGGAATCTAAAACAGGACTCACAGGAGAGGTTCAAATCGTTTAGAGTTAGAGTGTCATTCCTGTTTTACTTAAGTCGGCATTGTTCCTTTTGTATTAAATTCGGATGTAATAACTGTGTCTCATCGTCAATAAGAAGGTCCAAGGGATACAGTAAACCTGAAGTAAAGCATCGGAATCTAAAACAAAACTCACAGGAGAGGTTCCAATCGTTTAGAGTTAGAGTGTCATTCCTGTTGTACTTAAGTCGGCATTGTGCATTTGGATTAAATTCGGATGCAATTTCTGTGTTTCATCGTCAATAAGAAGGTCCAATAGATACAGTAAACCTGAGGTGAAGCATCGGAATCTAAAACTGGACTCACAGGAGAGGTTCAAATCATAGAGAGTTAGAGTGTCAGTCCTCTTGTACTTAAGTCAGTATTGTTCTTTTTGTATTGAATTCGGATGTAATATCTGTGTTTCATCATCAAAGAGAAGGTCCAAGGGATACAGTAAACCTTATGTGAAGCATCGGAATTCCTAAACTGGACTCACAGGAGAGGTTCAAATCATAGAAACTTTGAGTGTCAGTCCTCTTGTACTTAAGGCTGCATTGTGCCTTTTGTATTAAATTCGGATGCAATTTCTGTGATTCATCGACAATAAGAAGGTCCAGCGGATACAGTAAACCTGAAGTGAAGCATCGGAATCTAAAACTGGACTCACAGGAGAGGTTCAAATCATAGAAAGTTATAGTGTCAGCCCTCTTGTACTTATGTCGGCATTGTGCCTTTTGTATTAAATTTGGATCCAATTTCTGTGTTTCATCGTCAATATGAAGGTCTAAGGGATACAGTAAACCTGAAGTGAAGCATCGGAATCTAAAACTGGACTCACAGGACAGGTCAAATCATAGAGAGTTAGAGTGTCAGTCCTCTTGTACTTAAGTCAGCATTGTTCCTTTTGTATTAAATTCGGATGCAATTTCTGTGTTTCATTGTCAATAAGAAGGTCCAAGGGATAGAGTAAACCTGAAGTGAAGCATCGGAATCTAACACTGGACTCACAGGAGAGGTTCAAATCATAGAAAGTTATAGTGTCAATCCTCTTGTACTTAAGTCGGCATTGTGCCTTTTATATTAAATTCGGATGCAAATTCTGTGTTCCATCGTCAATAAGAAGGGCCAAGGGATACAGTAATCCTGAAGTGAAACATCGGAATCTAAAACTGGGATCACAGGAGAGGTTCAAATCATAGCAAGTTAGAGTGTCAGTCCTCTTGTACTTAAGTCGGCATTGTGCCTTTTGTATTAAATTCGGATGCAATTTCTGTGTTTCATCGTCAATAAGAAGGTCCAAGGGATACAGTAAACCTGAAGTGAAGCATCGGAATCTAAAACAGGACTCACCGGAGTGGTTCAAATCATAGAAAGTTAGAGTGTCAGACCTCTTCTACGTAAGTCGGCACTGTGCCTTTTGTATTAAATTCGGATGCAATTTCTGTGTTTCATCGTCAATAAGAAGGTCCAAGGGATACAGCAAACCTGAAGTAAAGCATCGGAATTCAAAACTGGACTCACAGGAGAGGTTCAAATCATCGAAAGTTAGAGTGTCAGTCCTCCTGTACTTATGTCGGAATTGTGCCTTTTGTATTAAATTCGGATGCAATTTCTGTGTTTCATCGTCAATAAGAAGGTCCAAGGGATACAGCAAACCTGAAGTAAAGCATCGGAATTCAAAACTGGACTCACAGGAGAGGTTCAAATCATAGAAAGTTATAGTGTCAATCCTCTTGTACTTAAGTCGGCATTGTGCCTTTTATATTAAATTCGGATGCAAATTCTGTGTTCCATCGTCAATAAGAAGGGCCAAGGGATACAGTAATCCTGAAGTGAAACATCGGAATCTAAAACTGGGATCACAGGAGAGGTTCAAATCATAGCAAGTTAGAGTGTCAGTCCTCTTGTACTTAAGTCGGCATTGTGCCTTTTGTATTAAATTCGGATGCAATTTCTGTGTTTCATCGTCAATAAGAAGGTCCAAGGGATACAGTAAACGTGAAGTGAAGTATCGGAATCTAAAACTGGACTCACAGGAGAGGTTCAAATCATAGAGAGTTAGAGTGTCAGTCCTCTTGTACTTAAGTCGGCATTGTGCCATTTGTATTAAATTCTGATGCATTTTCTGTGTTTCATCGTCAATAGGTAGGTCCAAGGGATACAGTAAACCTGAAGTGAAGCATCGGAATCTAAAACAGAACTCACAGGAGAGGTTCAAATCATAGAAAGTTAGAGTGTCAGTCCTCTTGTACTTAAGTCGGCATTGTGCCTTTTGTATTAAATTCGGATGCAATTTCTGTGTTTCGTCGTCAATAAGAAGGTCCAAGGGATACAGTAAACCTGAAGTGAAGCATCGGATTCTAAAACTGGACTCACAGGAGAGGTTCAAATCATAGAAAGTTAGAGTGTCAGTGCTCTTGTACTTAAGGCGGCATTGTGCCTTTTGTATTAAATTCGGATACAATTTCTGTGTTTCATCGTCAATAGGTAGGTCCAAGGGAAACAGTAGAATTGAAGTGAAGCATCGGAATCTAAAACTGGACTCACAGGAGAGGTTCAAATCATCGAAAGTTAGAGTGTCAGTCCTCTTGTACTTAAGTCGGCATTGTGCCTTTTGTATTAAATTAGGATGCAATATCTGTGTTTCATCGTCAATAAGAAGCTCCAAGGGATACAGTAAACCTGAAGTGAAGCACCGGAATCTAAAACTGGACTCACAGGAGAGGTTCAAATCATAGCAAGTTAGAGTGTCAGTCCTCTTGTACTTAAGTCGGCATTGTGCCTTTTGTATTAAATTCGGATGCAATTTCTGTATTTCATCGTCAATAAGAAGGTCCAAGGGATACAGTAAACCTGAAGTGAAGCATCGTAATCTAAAACAGGACTCACAGGAGAGGTTCAAATCATAGAAAGTTAGAGTGTCAGTCCTCTTGTACTTATGACGGCATTATGCCTTTTTGTATTAAATTCGAATGCAATTTCTGTGTTTCATTGTCAATAAGAAGGTCCAAGGGATACAGTAAACCTGAAGTAAAGCATCGGAATCTAAAACAAAACTCACAGGAGAGGTTCAAATCGTTTAGAGTTAGAGTGTCATTCCTGTTGTACTTAAGTCGGCATTGTGCATTTGGATTAAATTCGGATGCAATTTCTGTGTTTCATCGTCAATAAGAAGGTCCAATAGATACAGTAAACCTGAGGTGAAGCATCGGAATCTAAAACTGGACTCACAGGAGAGGTTCAAATCATAGAGAGTTAGAGTGTCAGTCCTCTTGTACTTAAGTCAGTATTGTTCTTTTTGTATTGAATTCGGATGTAATATCTGTGTTTCATCATCAAAGAGAAGGTCCAAGGGATACAGTAAACCTTATGTGAAGCATCGGAATTCCTAAACTGGACTCACAGGAGAGGTTCAAATGATAGAAACTTTGAGTGTCAGTCCTCTTGTACTTAAGGCTGCATTGTGCCTTTTGTATTAAATTCGGATGCAATTTCTGTGATTCATCGACAATAAGAAGGTCCAGCGGATACAGTAAACCTGAAGTGAAGCATCGGAATCTAAAACTGGACTCACAGGAGAGGTTCAAATCATTGAAAGTTATAGTGTCAGCCCTCTTGTACTTATGTCGGCATTGTGCCTTTTGTATTAAATTTGGATCCAATTTCTGTGTTTCATCGTCAATATGAAGGTCTAAGGGATACAGTAAACCTGAAGTGAAGCATCGGAATCTAAAACTGGACTCACAGGACAGGTCAAATCATAGAGAGTTAGAGTGTCAGTCCTCTTGTACTTAAGTCAGCACTGTTCCTTTTGTATTAAATTCGGATGCAATTTCTGTGTTTCATTGTCAATAAGAAGGTCCAAGGGATAGAGTAAACCTGAAGTGAAGCATCGGAATCTAACACTGGACTCACAGGAGAGGTTCAAATCATAGAAAGTTATAGTGTCAATCCTCTTGTACTTAAGTCGGCATTGTGCCTTTTATATTAAATTCGGATGCAATTTCTGTGTTCCATCGTCAATAAGAAGGGCCAAGGGATACAGTAATCCTGAAGTGAAACATCGGAATCTAAAACTGGGATCACAGGAGAGTTTCAAATCATAGCAAGTTAGAGTGTCAGTCCTCTTGTACTTAAGTCGGCATTGTGCCTTTTGTATTAAATTCGGATGCAATTTCTGTGTTTCATCGTCAATAAGAAGGTCCAAGGGATACAGTAAACCTGAAGTGAAGCATCGGAATCTAAAACAGGACTCACCAGAGTGGTTCAAATCATAGAAAGTTAGAGTGTCAGACCTCTTCTACGTAAGTCGGCACTGTGCCTTTTGTATTAAATGCGGATGCAATTTCTGTGTTTCATCGTCAATAAGAAGGTCCAAGGGATACAGCAAACCTGAAGTAAAGCATCGGAATTCAAAACTGGACTCACAGGAGAGGTTCAAATCATCGAAAGTTAGAGTGTCAGTCCTCCTGTACTTATGTCGGAATTGTGCCTTTTGTATTAAATTCGAATGCAATTTCTGTGTTTCATTGTCAATAAGATAGGTCCAAGGGATACACTAAACCTGAAGTGAAGCATCGGAATCTAAAACTGGACTCACAGGAGAGGTTCAAATCATAGAAAGTTAGAGTGTCAGTCCTCTTGTATTAAATTCGGATGCAATTTCTGTGTTTCATCGTCAATAAGAAGGTCCAAGGGATACAGTAAACGTGAAGTGAAGTATCGGAATCTAAAACTGGACTCACAGGAGAGGTTCAAATCATAGAGAGTTAGAGTGTCAGTCCTCTTGTACTTAAGTCGGCATTGTGCCATTTGTATTAAATTCTGATGCATTTTCTGTGTTTCATCGTCAATAGGTAGGTCCAAGGGATACAGTAAACCTGAAGTGAAGCATCGGAATCTAAAACAGAACTCACAGGAGAGGTTCAAATCATAGAAAGTTAGAGTGTCAGTCCTCTTGTACTTAAGTCGGCATTGTGCCTTTTGTATTAAATTCGGATGCAATTTCTGTGTTTCGTCGTCAATAAGAAGGTCCAAGGGATACAGTAAACCTGAAGTGAAGCATCGGATTCTAAAACTGGACTCACAGGAGAGGTTCAAATCATAGAAAGTTAGAGTGTCAGTGCTCTTGTACTTAAGGCGGCATTGTGCCTTTTGTATTAAATTCGGATACAATTTCTGTGTTTCATCGTCAATAGGTAGGTCCAAGGGAAACAGTAGAATTGAAGTGAAGCATCGGAATCTAAAACTGGACTCACAGGAGAGGTTCAAATCATCGAAAGTTAGAGTGTCAGTCCTCTTGTACTTAAGTCGGCATTGTGCCTTTTGTATTAAATTAGGATGCAATATCTGTGTTTCATCGTCAATAAGAAGCTCCAAGGGATACAGTAAACCTGAAGTGAAGCATCGGAATCTAAAACTGGACTCACAGGAGAGGTTCAAATCATAGCAAGTTAGAGTGTCAGTCCTCTTGTACTTAAGTCGGCATTGTGCCTTTTGTATTAAATTCGGATGCAATTTCTGTATTTCATCGTCAATAAGAAGGTCCAAGGGATACAGTAAACCTGAAGTGAAGCATCGGAATCTAAAACAGGACTCACAGGAGAGGTTCAAATCATAGAAAGTTAGAGTGTCAGTCCTCTTGTACATATGTCGGCATTATGCCTTTTGTATTAAATTCGGATGCAATTTCTGTGTTTCATTGTCAATAAGAAGGTCCAAGGGATACAGTAAACCTGAAGTAAAGCATCGGAATCTAAAACTGGACTCACAGGAGAGGTTCAAATCATAGAAAGTTAGAGTGTCAGTCCTCTTGTACTTATGACGGCATTGTGCCTTTTGTATTAAATTCGGTTGCAATTTCTGTGTTTCATCGTCAATAAGAAGGTCCAAGGGATACACTAAACCTGAAGTGAAGCATCGGAATCTAAAACTGGACTCACAGGAGAGGTTCAAATCATAGAAAGTTAGAGTGTCAGTCATCTTGTATTAAATTCGGATGCAATTTCTGTGTTTCATCGTCAATAAGAAAGTCCAAGGGATACAGTAAACGTGAAGTGAAGTATCGGAATCTAAAACTGGACTAACAGGAGAGGTTCAAATCATAGAGAGTTAGAGTGTCAGTCCTCTTGTACTTAAGTCGGCATTGTGCCATTTGTATTAAATTCTGATGCATTTTCTGTGTTTCATCGTCAATAGGTAGGTCCAAGGGATACAGTAAACCTGAAGTGAAGCATCGGAATCTAAAACAGAACTCACAGGAGAGGTTCAAAT
This sequence comes from Schistocerca americana, assembly GCF_021461395.2. Taxonomy (NCBI): domain Eukaryota; kingdom Metazoa; phylum Arthropoda; class Insecta; order Orthoptera; family Acrididae; genus Schistocerca; species Schistocerca americana. The sequence goes on along the minus strand of NC_060124.1, from coordinate 544,951,194 downwards.
CATAGAAAGTTAGAGTGTCAGTCCTCTTGTACTTAAGTCGGCATTGTGCCTTTTGTATTAAATTCGGATGCAATTTCTGTGTTTCATCGTCAATAAGAAGGTCCAAGGGATACAGTAAACCTGAAGTGAAGCATCGGATTCTAAAACTGGACTCACAGGAGAGGTTCAAATCATAGCAAGTTAGAGTGTCAGTCCTCTTGTACTTAAGTCGGCATTGTGCCTTTTGTATTAAATTCGGATGCAATTTCTGTATTTCATCGTCAATAAGAAGGTCCAAGGGATACAGTAAACCTGAAGTGAAGCATCGGAATCTAAAACAGGACTCACCAGAGTGGTTCAAATCATAGAAAGTTAGAGGGTCAGACCTCTTCTACGTAAGTCGGCACTGTGCCTTTTGTATTAAATTCGGATGCAATTTCTGTGTTTCATCGTCAATAAGAAGGTCCATGGGATACAGCAAACCTGAAGTAAAGCATCGGAATTCAAAACTGGACTCACAGGAGAGGTTCAAATCATCGAAAGTTAGAGTGTCAGTCCTCCTGTACTTATGTCGGAATTGTGCCTTTTGTATTAAATTCGGATGCAATTTCTGTGTTTCATTGTCAATAAGAAGGTCCAAGGGATACACTAAACCTGAAGTGAAGCATCGGAATCTAAAACTGGACTCACAGGAGAGGTTCAAATCATAGAAAGTTAGAGTGTCAGTCCTCTTGTATTAAATTCGGATGCAATTTCTGTGTTTCATCGTCAATAAGAAGGTCCAAGGGATGCAGTAAACGTGAAGTGAAGTATCGGAATCTAAAACTTGACTAACAGGAGAGGTTCAAATCATAGAGAGTTAGAGTGTCAGTCCTCTTGTACTTAAGTCGGCATTGTGCCATTTGTATTAAATTCTGATGCATTTTCTGTGTTTCATCGTCAATAGGTAGGTCCAAGGGATACAGTAAACCTGAAGTGAAGCATCGGAATCTAAAACAGAACTCACAGGAGAGGTTCAAATCATAGAAAGTTAGAGTGTCAGTCCTCTTGTACTTATGTCGGCATTGTGCCTTTTGTATTAAATTCGGATGCAATTTCTGTGTTTCATCGTCAATAAGAAGGTCCAAGGGATACAGTAAACCTGAAGTGAAGCATCGGATTCTAAAACTGGACTCACAGGAGAGGTTCAAATCATAGAAAGTTAGAGTGTCAGTGCTCTTGTACTTAAGGCGGCATTGTGCCTTTTGTATTAAATTCGGATACAATTTCTGTGTTTCATCGTCAATAGGTAGGTCCAAGGGAAACAGTAGAATTGAAGTGAAGCATCGGAATCTAAAACTGGACTCACAGGAGAGGTTCAAATCATCGAAAGTTAGAGTGTCAGTCCTCTTGTACTTAAGTCGGCATTGTGCCTTTTGTATTAAATTAGGATGCAATATCTGTGTTTCATCGTCAATAAGAAGGTCCAAGGGATACAGTAAACCTGAAGTGAAGCATCGGAATCTAAAACTGGACTCACAGGAGAGGTTCAAATCATAGAAAGTTAGAGTGTCAGTCCTCTTGTACTTATGACGGAATTGTGCCTTTTGTATTAAATTCGGATGCAATTTCTGTGTTTCATCGTCAATAAGAAGGTCCAAGGGATACAGTAAACCTGAAGTGAAGCATCGGAATCTAAAACTGGACTCACAGGAGACGTTCAAATCATAGAAAGTTAGAGTGTCAGTCCTCTTGTACTTAAGTCGGCATTGTGCCTTTTGTATTAAATTCGGATGCAATTTCTGTGTTTCATCGTCAATAAGAAGGTCCAAGGGATACAGTAAACCTGAAGTGAAGCATCGGAATCTAAAACAGGACTCACCAGAGTGGTTCAAATCATAGAAAGTTAGAGTGTCAGACCTCTTCTACGTAAGTCGGCACTGTGCCTTTTGTATTAAATTCGGATGCAATTTCTGTGTTTCATCGTCAATAAGAAGGTCCAAGGGATACAGCAAACCTGAAGTAAAGCATCGGAATTCCAAACTGGACTCACAGGAGCGGTTCAAATCATCGAATGTTAGAGTGTCAGTCCTCCTGTACTTATGTCGGAATTGTGCCTTTTGTATTAAATTCGGATGCAATTTCTGTGTTTCATTGTCAATAAGAAGGTCCAAGGGATACACTAAACCTGAAGTGAAGCATCGGAATCTAAAACTGGACTCACAGGAGAGGTTCAAATCATAGAAAGTTAGAGTGTCAGTCCTCTTGTATTAAATTCGGATGCAATTTCTGTGTTTCATCGTCAATAAGAAGGTCCAAGGGATACAGTAAACGTGAAGTGAAGTATCGGAATCTAAAACTGGACTAACAGGAGAGGTTCAAATCATAGAGCGTTAGAGTGTCAGTCCTCTTGTACTTAAGTCGGCATTGTGCCATTTGTATTAAATTCTGATGCATTTTCTGTGTTTCATCGTCAATAGGTAGGTCCAAGGGATACAGTAAACCTGAAGTGAAGCATCGGAATCTAAAACAGAACGCACAGGAGAGGTTCAAATCATAGAAAGTTAGAGTGTCAGTCCTCTTGTACTTAAGTCGGCATTGTGCCTTTTGTATTAAATTCGGATGCAATTTCTGTGTTTCATCGTCAATAAGAAGGTCCAAGGGATACAGTAAACCTGAAGTGAAGCATCGGATTCTAAAACTGGACTCACAGGAGAGGTTCAAATCATAGAAAGTTAGAGTGTCAGTGCTCTTGTACTTAAGGCGGCATTGTGAATTTTGTATTAAATTCGGATACAATTTCTGTGTTTCATCGTCAATAGGTAGGTCCAAGGGAAACAGTAGAATTGAAGTGAAGCATCGGAATCTAAAACTGGACTATCAGGAGAGGTTCAAATCATCGAAAGTTAGAGTGTCAGTCCTCCTGTACTTAAGTCGGCATTGTGCCTTTTGTATTAAATTAGGATGCAATATCTGTGTTTCATCGTCAATAAGAAGGTCCAAGGGATACAGTAAACCTGAAGTGAAGCATCGGAATCTAAAACTGGACTCACAGGGGAGGTTCAAATCATAGCAAGTTAGAGTGTCAGTCCTCTTGTACTTAAGTCGGCATTGTGCCTTTTGTATTAAATTCGGATGCAATTTCTGTATTTCATCGACAATAAGAAGGTCCAAGGGATACAGTAAACCTGAAGTGAAGCATCGGAATCTAAAACAGGACTCACAGGAGAGGTTCAAATCATAGAAAGTTAGAGTGTCAGTCCTCTTGTACTTATGTCGGCATTGTGCCTTTTGTATTAAATTCGGATGCAATTTCTGTGTTTCATTGTCAATAAGAAGGTCCAAGGGATACAGTAAACCTGAAGTGAAGCATCGGAATCTAAAACTGGACTCACAGGAGAGGTTCAAATCATAGAAAGTTAGAGTGTCAGTCCTCTTGTACTTAAGTCGGCATTGTGCCTTTTGTATTAAATTCGGATGCAATTTCTGTGTTTCATCGTCAATAAGAAGGTCCAAGGGATACAGTAAACCAGAAGTGAAGCATCGGATTCTAAAACTGGACTCACAGGAGAGGTTCAAATCATAGAAAGTTAGAGTGTCAGTGCTCTTGTACTTAAGGCGGCATTGTGCCTTTTGTATTAAATTCGGATACAATTTCTGTGTTTCATCGTCAATAGGTAGGTCCAAGGGAAACAGTAGAATTGAAGTGAAGCATCGGAATCTAAAACTGGACTCACAGGTGAGGTTCAAATCATCGAAAGTTAGAGTGTCAGTCCTCTTGTACTTAAGTCGGCATTGTGCCTTTTGTATTAAATTAGGATGCAATATCTGTGTTTCATCGTCAATAAGAAGGTCCAAGGGATACAGTAAACCTGAAGTGAAGCATCGGAATCTAAAACTGGACTCACAGGAGAGGTTCAAATCATAGCAAGTTAGAGTGTCAGTCCTCTTGTACTTAAGTCGGCATTGTGCCTTTTGTATTAAATTCGGATGCAATTTCTGTATTTCATCGTCAATAAGAAGGTCCAAGGGATACAGTAAACCTGAAGTGAAGCATCGGAATCTAAAACAGGACTCACAGGAGAGGTTCAAATCATAGAAAGTTAGAGTGTCAGTCCTCTTGTACTTAAGTCGGCATTGTGCCATTTGTATTAAATTCTGATGCATTTTCTGTGTTTCATCGTCAATAGGTAGGTCCAAGGGATACAGTAAACCTGAAGTGAAGCATCGGAATCTAAAACTGGACTCACAGGAGAGGTTCAAATCATAGAAAGTTAGAGTGTCAGTCCTCTTGTATTTAAGGCTGCATTCTGCCTGTTGTATTAAATTCGGATGCAATTTCTGTGATTCATCGTCAATAAGAAGTTCCAGCGGATACAGTAAACCTGAAGTGAAGCATCGGAATCTAAAACAGAACTCACAGGAGAGGTTCAAATCATAGAAAGTTAGAGTGTCAGTCCTCTTGTACTTAAGTCGGCATTGTGCCTTTTGTATTAAATTCGGATGCAATTTCTGTGTTTCATCGTCAATAAGAAGGTCCAAGGGATACAGTAAACCTGAAGTGAAGCATCGGATTCTAAAACTGGACTCACAGGAGAGGTTCAAATCATAGAAAGTTAGAGTGTCAGTGCTCTTGTACTTAAGGCGGCATTGTGCCTTTTGTATTAAATTCGGATACAATTTCTGTGTTTCATCGTCAATAGGTAGGTCCAAGGGAAACAGTAGAATTGAAGTGAAGCATCGGAATCTAAAACTGGACTCACAGGAGAGGTTCAAATCATAGAAAGTTAGAGTGTCAGTCCTCTTGTATTTAAGGCTGCATTGTGCCTGTTGTATTAAATTCGGATGCAATTTCTGTGATTCATCGTCAATAAGAAGTTCCAGCGGATACAGTAAACCTGAAGTGAAGCATCTAAATCTAAAACAGAACTCACAGGAGAGGTTCAAATCATAGAAAGTTAGAGTGTCAGTCCTCTTGTACTTAAGTCGGCATTGTGCCTTTTGTATTAAATTCGGATGCAATTTCTGTGTTTCATCGTCAATAAGAAGGTCCAAGGGATACAGTAAACCTGAAGTGAAGCATCGGATTCTAAAACTGGACTCACAGGAGAGGTTCAAATCATAGAAAGTTAGAGTGTCAGTGCTCTTGTACTTAAGGCGGCATTGTGCCTTTTGTATTTAATTCGGATACAATTTCTGTGTTTCATCGTCAATAGGTAGGTCCAAGGGAAACAGTAGAATTGAAGTTAAGCATCGGAATCTAAAACTGGACTCACAGGAGAGGTTCAAATCATCGAAAGTTAGAGTGTCAGTCCTCTTGTACTTAAGTCGGCATTGTGCCTTTTGTATTAAATTAGGATGCAATATCTGTGTTTCATCGTCAATAAGAAGGTCCAAGGGATACAGTAAACCTGAAGTGAAGCATCGGAATCTAAAACTGGACTCACAGGAGAGGTTCATATCATAGAAAGTTAGAGTGTCAGTCCTCTTGTACTTAAGTCGGCATTGTGCCTTTTGTATTAAATTCGGATGCAATTTCTGTGTTTCATCGTCAATAAGAAGGTCCAAGGGATACAGTAAACCTGAAGTGAAGCATCGGAATCTAAAACAGGACTCACCAGAGTGGTTCAAATCATAGAAAGTTAGAGTGTCAGACCTCTTCTACGTAAGTCGGCACTGTGCCTTTTGTATTAAATTCGGATGCAATTTCTGTGTTTCATCGTCAATAAGAAGGTCCAAGGGATACAGCAAACCTGAAGTAAAGCATCGGAATTCAAAACTGGACTCACAGGAGAGGTTCAAATCATCGAAAGTTAGAGTGTCAGTCCTCCTGTACTTATGTCGGAATTGTGCCTTTTGTATTAAATTCGGATGCAATTTCTGTGTTTCATTGTCAATAAGAAGGTCCAAGGGATACACTAAACCTGAAGTGAAGCATCGGAATCGAAAACTGGACTCACAGGAGAGTTTCAAATCATAGAAAGTTAGAGTGTCAGTCCTCTTGTATTAAATTCGGATGCAATTTCTGTGTTTCATCGTCAATAAGAAGGTCCAAGGGATACAGTAAACGTGAAGTGAAGTATCGGAATCTAAAACTGGACTAACAGGAGAGGTTCAAATCATAGAGAGTTAGAGTGTCAGTCCTCTTGTACTTAAGTCGGCATTGTGCCATTTGTATTAAATTCTGATGCATTTTCTGTGTTTCATCGTCAATAGGTAGGTCCAAGGGATACAGTAAACCTGAAGTGAAGCATCGGAATCTAAAACAGAACTCACAGGAGAGGTTCAAATCATAGAAAGTTAGAGTGTCAGTCCTCTTGTACTTAAGTCGGCATTGTGCCTTTTGTATTAAATTCGGATGCAATTTCTGTGTTTCATCGTCAATAAGAAGGTCCAAGGGATACAGTAAACCTGAAGTGAAGCATCGGATTCTAAAACTGGACTCACAGGAGAGGTTCAAATCATAGAAAGTTAGAGTGTCAGTGCTCTTGTACTTAAGGCGGCATTGTGCCTTTTGTATTAAATTCGGATACAATTTCTGTGTTTCATCGTCAATAGGTAGGTCCAAGGGAAACAGTAGAATTGAAGTGAAGCATCGGAATCTAAAACTGGACTCACAGGAGAGGTTCAAATCATCGAAAGTTAGAGTGTCAGTCCTCTTGTACTTAAGTCGGCATTGTGCCTTTTGTATTAAATTAGGATGCAATATCTGTGTTTCATCGTCAATAAGAAGGTCCAAGGGATACAGTAAACCTGAAGTGAAGCATCGGAATCTAAAACTGGACTCACAGGAGAGGTTCAAATCATAGCAAGTTAGAGTGTCAGTCCTCTTGTACTTAAGTCGGCATTGTGCCTTTTGTATTAAATTCGGATGCAATTTCTGTATTTCATCGTCAATAAGAAGGTCCAAGGGATACAGTAAACCTGAAGTGAAGCATCGGAATCTGAAACAGGACTCACAGGAGAGGTTCAAATCATAGAAAGTTTGAGTGTCAGTCCTCTTGTACTTATGTCGGCATTGTGCCTTTTGTATTAAATTCGGATGCAATTTCTGTGTTTCATTGTCAATAAGAAGGTCCAAGGGATACAGTAAACCTGAAGTGAAGCATCGGAATCTAAAACTGGACTCACAGGAGGGGTTCAAATCATAGAAAGTTAGAGTGTCAGTCCTCTTGTACTTAAGTCGGCATTGTGCCTTTTGTATTAAATTCGGATGCAATTTCTGTGTTTCATCGTCAATAAGAAGGTCCAAGGGATACAGTAAACCTGAAGTGAAGCATCGGATTCTAAAACTGGACTCACAGGAGAGGTTCAAATCATAGAAAGTTAGAGTGTCAGTGCTCTTGTACTTAAGGCGGCATTGTGCCTTTTGTATTAAATTCGGATACAATTTCTGTGTTTCATCGTCAATAGGTAGGTCCAAGGGAAACAGTAGAATTGAAGTGAAGCATCGGAATCTAAAACTGGACTCACTGGAGAGGTTCAAATCATAGAAAGTTAGAGTGTCAGTCCTCTTGTACTTAAGACGGCATTGTGATTTTGTATTAAATTCGGATGCAATTTCTGTGTTTCATCGTCAATAAGAAGGTCCAAGGGATACAGTTAACCTAAAGTGAAGCTTCGGTATCTAATACTGGACTCACAGGAGAGTTTCAAATCGTAGAGTGTCAGAGTGACAGTCCTCTTGTACTTAAGTCGGCATTGTGCCTTTTGTGTTAAATTCGGATTCAATTTCTGTGTTCCATCGTCAATAAGAAGGTCCAAGGGATACAGTAAACCTGAAGTGAAGCATCGGATTCTAAAACTGGACTCACAGGAGAGGTTCAAATCATAGAAAGTTAGAGTGTCAGTCCTCTTGTACTTAAGTCGGCATTGTGCCATTTGTATTAAATTCTGATGCATTTTCTGTGTTTCATCGTCAATAGGTAGGTCCAAGGGATACAGTAAACCTGAAGTGAAGCATCGGAATCTAAAACTGGACTCACAGGAGAGGTTCAAATCATAGAAAGTTAGAGTGTCAGTCCTCTTGTATTTAAGGCTGCATTCTGCCTGTTGTATTAAATTCGGATGCAATTTCTGTGATTCATCGTCAATAAGAAGTTCCAGCGGATACAGTAAACCTGAAGTGAAGCATCGGAATCTAAAACAGAACTCACAGGAGAGGTTCAAATCATAGAAAGTTAGAGTGTCAGTCCTCTTGTACTTAAGTCGGCATTGTGCCTTTTGTATTAAATTCGGATGCAATTTCTGTGTTTCATCGTCAATAAGAAGGTCCAAGGGATATAGTAAACCTGAAGTGAAGCATCGGATTCTAAAACTGGACTCACAGGAGAGGTTCAAATCATAGAAAGTTAGAGTGTCAGTGCTCTTGTACTTAAGGCGGCATTGTGCCTTTTGTATTAAATTCGGATACAATTTCTGTGTTTCATCGTCAATAGGTAGGTCCAAGGGAAACAGTAGAATTGAAGTGAAGCATCGGAATCTAAAACTGGACTCACAGGAGAGGTTCAAATCATAGAAAGTTAGAGTGTCAGTCCTCTTGTATTTAAGGCTGCATTGTGCCTGTTGTATTAAATTCGGATGCAATTTCTGTGATTCATCGTCAATAAGAAGTTCCAGCGGATACAGTAAACCTGAAGTGAAGCATCTAAATCTAAAACAGAACTCACAGGAGAGGTTCAAATCATAGAAAGTTAGAGTGTCAGTCCTCTTGTACTTAAGTCGGCATTGTGCCTTTTGTATTAAATTCGGATGCAATTTCTGTGTTTCATCGTCAATAAGAAGGTCCAAGGGATACAGTAAACCTGAAGTGAAGCATCGGATTCTAAAACTGGACTCACAGGAGAGGTTCAAATCATAGAAAGTTAGAGTGTCAGTGCTCTTGTACTTAAGGCGGCATTGTGCCTTTTGTATTTAATTCGGATACAATTTCTGTGTTTCATCGTCAATAGGTAGGTCCAAGGGAAACAGTAGAATTGAAGTTAAGCATCGGAATCTAAAACTGGACTCACAGGAGAGGTTCAAATCATCGAAAGTTAGAGTGTCAGTCCTCTTGTACTTAAGTCGGCATTGTGCCTTTTGTATTAAATTAGGATGCAATATCTGTGTTTCATCGTCAATAAGAAGGTCCAAGGGATACAGTAAACCTGAAGTGAAGCATCGGAATCTAAAACTGGACTCACAGGAGAGGTTCATATCATAGAAAGTTAGAGTGTCAGTCCTCTTGTACTTAAGTCGGCATTGTGCCTTTTGTATTAAATTCGGATGCAATTTCTGTGTTTCATCGTCAATAAGAAGGTCCAAGGGATACAGTAAACCTGAAGTGAAGCATCGGAATCTAAAACAGGACTCACCAGAGTGGTTCAAATCATAGAAAGTTAGAGTGTCAGACCTCTTCTACGTAAGTCGGCACTGTGCCTTTTGTATTAAATTCGGATGCAATTTCTGTGTTTCATCGTCAATAAGAAGGTCCAAGGGATACAGCAAACCTGAAGTAAAGCATCGGAATTCAAAACTGGACTCACAGGAGAGGTTCAAATCATCGAAAGTTAGAGTGTCAGTCCTCCTGTACTTATGTCGGAATTGTGCCTTTTGTATTAAATTCGGATGCAATTTCTGTGTTTCATTGTCAATAAGAAGGTCCAAGGGATACACTAAACCTGAAGTGAAGCATCGGAATCGAAAACTGGACTCACAGGAGAGTTTCAAATCATAGAAAGTTAGAGTGTCAGTCCTCTTGTATTAAATTCGGATGCAATTTCTGTGTTTCATCGTCAATAAGAAGGTCCAAGGGATACAGTTAACGTGAAGTGAAGTATCGGAATCTAAAACTGGACTAACAGGAGAGGTTCAAATCATAGAGAGTTAGAGTGTCAGTCCTCTTGTACTTAAGTCGGCATTGTGCCATTTGTATTAAATTCTGATGCATTTTCTGTGTTTCATCGTCAATAGGTAGGTCCAAGGGATACAGTAAACCTGAAGTGAAGCATCGGAATCTAAAACAGAACTCACAGGAGAGGTTCAAATCATAGAAAGTTAGAGTGTCAGTCCTCTTGTACTTAAGTCGGCATTGTGCCTTTTGTATTAAATTCGGATGCAATTTCTGTGTTTCATCGTCAATAAGAAGGTCCAAGGGATACAGTAAACCTGAAGTGAAGCATCGGATTCTAAAACTGGACTCACAGGAGAGGTTCAAATCATAGAAAGTTAGAGTGTCAGTGCTCTTGTACTTAAGGCGGCATTGTGCCTTTTGTATTAAATTCGGATACAATTTCTGTGTTTCATCGTCAATAGGTAGGTCCAAGGGAAACAGTAGAATTGAAGTGAAGCATCGGAATCTAAAACTGGACTCACAGGAGAGGTTCAAATCATCGAAAGTTAGAGTGTCAGTCCTCTTGTACTTAAGTCGGCATTGTGCCTTTTGTATTAAATTAGGATGCAATATCTGTGTTTCATCGTCAATAAGAAGGTCCAAGGGATACAGTAAACCTGAAGTGAAGCATCGGAATCTAAAACTGGACTCACAGGAGAGGTTCAAATCATAGCAAGTTAGAGTGTCAGTCCTCTTGTACTTAAGTCGGCATTGTGCCTTTTGTATTAAATTCGGATGCAATTTCTGTATTTCATCGTCAATAAGAAGGTCCAAGGGATACAGTAAACCTGAAGTGAAGCATCGGAATCTGAAACAGGACTCACAGGAGAGGTTCAAATCATAGAAAGTTTGAGTGTCAGTCCTCTTGTACTTATGTCGGCATTGTGCCTTTTGTATTAAATTCGGATGCAATTTCTGTGTTTCATTGTCAATAAGAAGGTCCAAGGGATACAGTAAACCTGAAGTGAAGCATCGGAATCTAAAACTGGACTCACAGGAGGGGTTCAAATCATAGAAAGTTAGAGTGTCAGTCCTCTTGTACTTAAGTCGGCATTGTGCCTTTTGTATTAAATTCGGATGCAATTTCTGTGTTTCATCGTCAATAAGAAGGTCCAAGGGATGCAGTAAACCTGAAGTGAAGCATCGGATTCTAAAACTGGACTCACAGGAGAGGTTCAAATCATAGAAAGTTAGAGTGTCAGTGCTCTTGTACTTAAGGCGGCATTGTGCCTTTTGTATTAAATTCGGATACAATTTCTGTGTTTCATCGTCAATAGGTAGGTCCAAGGGAAACAGTAGAATTGAAGTGAAGCATCGGAATCTAAAACTGGACTCACTGGAGAGGTTCAAATCATAGAAAGTTAGAGTGTCAGTCCTCTTGTACTTAAGACGGCATTGTGCCTTTTGTATTAAATTCGGATGCAATTTCTGTGTTTCATCGTCAATAAGAAGGTCCAAGGGATACAGTTAACCTAAAGTGAAGCTTCGGTATCTAATACTGGACTCACAGGAGAGTTTCAAATCGTAGAGTGTCAGAGTGACAGTCCTCTTGTACTTAAGTCGGCATTGTGCCTTTTGTGTTAAATTCGGATTCAATTTCTGTGTTCCATCGTCAATAAGAAGGTCCAAGGGATACAGTAAACCTGAAGTGAAGCATCGGAATCTAAAACTGGATTCATAGGAGAGGTTCAAATCATAGAACGTTAGAGTGTCAGTCCTCTTGTACTTAAGTCGGCATTGTGCCTTTTGTATTAAATTCGGATGCAATTTCTGTGTTTCATCGACAATAAGAAGGTCCAAGGGATACAGTTAACCTGAAATGAAGCATCGGAATCTAAAACTGGACTCATAGGAGAGGATCAAATCGTAGAGAGTCAGAGTGTCAGTCCACTTGTACTTAAGTCGGCATTGTGCCTTTTGTATAATATCGGAAGCAATTTCTGTGATTCATCGTCAATAAGAAGGTCCAAGGGATACAGTAAACCTGAAGTGAAGCATCGGAGTCTAAAACTAAACTCACAGGAGAGGTTCAAATCATCGAAGGTTAGAGTGTCAGTCCACTTGTACTTAAGTCGGCATTGCGCCTTTTGTATTAAATTCGAATGCAATTTCTGTGTCTCATCGTCAATAAGAAGGTCCAAGGGAGACAGTAAACCTGAAGTGAAACATCGGAATCTAAAACTGGATCACAGGAGAGGTTCAAATCATAGAAAGTTATAGTGTCAGTCCTCTTGTACTTAAGTCGGCATTGTGCCCTTTGTATTAAATTCGGATGCAATTTCTGTGTTCCATCGTCAATAACAAGGGACAAGGGATACAGTAAACCTGAAGTTAAGCATAGGAATCTAAAACTGGACTCACAGGAGAGGTTCAAATCATAGAAAGTTAGAGTGTCAGTCCTCTTGTACTTAAGTCGGCATTGTGCCCTTTGTATTAAATTCGGATGCAATTTCTGTGTTTCATCGTCAATAAGAAGGTCCAAGGGATACAGCAGACTTGAAGTGAAGCATCGGAATCTAAAACTGGACTTACAGGAGAGGTTCAAATTATAGAAAGTTAGAGTGTCAGTCCTCTTGTACTTAAGTCGGCATTGTGCCTTTTGTATTACATTCGGATGCAATTTCTGTGTTTCATCTTCAATAAGAAGGTCCAAGGGATACAGTTAACCTAAAGTGAAGCTTCGGTATCTAATACTGGACTCACAGGAGAGTTTCAAATCGTAGAGTGTCAGAGTGACAGTCCTCTTGTACTTAAGTCGGCATTGTGCCTTTAGTGTTAAATTCGGATTCAATTTCTGTGTTTCATCACCAATAAGAAGGTCCAAGGGAGACAATAAACCTGACGTGAAGCATCGGAATCTAAAACTGGATCACAGGAGAGGTTCAAATCATAGAAAAATATAGTGTCAATCCTCTTGTACTTAAGTCGGCATTGTGCCTTTTGAATTAAGTTCGGATGCAATATCTATGTTCCATCGTCAATAAGAAGGGCCAAGGGATACAGTAAACCTGGATTGAAACATCGGAATCTAAAACTGGACTCACAGGAGAGGTTCAAATCATAGAAAGTTACAGTTTGAGTCATCTCATCGGCATTGTGCCTTTTGCATTAAATTTGGATGCAATTTCTGTGTTTCATCGTCAATAAGACGGTCCAAGGGATACAGTAAACCTGAAGAGAAGCATCGGAATCTAAAACAGGACTCACAGGAGAGGTTCAAATCGTTTAGAGTTAGGGTGTCAGTCCTCTTGTACTTAAGTCGGCATTGTGCGTTTTGTATTAAATTCAGATGCAATTTCTGTGTTTCATCGTCGATAAGAAGGTCCAAGGAATACAGTAAACCTGACGTGAAGCATCGGAATCTAAAACTGGACTCACAGGAGAGGTTCAAATCATAGCAAGTTAGAGTGTCAGTCCTCTTGTACTTAAGTCGGCATTGTGCCTTTTGTATTAATTTCGGATGCAATTTCTGTGTTTCATCGTCTATAAGAAGGTCCAAGGGATACAGTAAACCTGAAGTGAAGCATCGGAATCTAAAACAGGACTCACACGTGTGGTTCAAATCATAGAAACTTAGAGTGTCAGTACTCTTCTTCTTAAGTCGGCATTGTGCCTTTTGTATTAAGTTCGGATGCAATATCTGTGTTCCATCGTCAATAAGAAGGGCCAAGGGATACAGTAAACCTGGATTGAAACATCGGAATCTAAAACTGGACTCACAGGAGAGGTTCAAATCATAGAAAGTTACAGTTAGAGTCATCTCATCGGCATTGTGCCTTTTGCATTAAATTTGGATGCAATTTCTGTGTTTCATCGTCAATAAGACGGTCCAAGGGATACAGTAAACCTGAAGAGAAGCATCGGAATCTAAAACAGGACTCACAGGAGAGGTTCAAATCGTTTAGAGTTAGGGTGTCAGTCCTCTTGTACTTAAGTCGGCATTGTGCGTTTTGTATTAAATTCAGATGCAATTTCTGTGTTTCATCGTCGATAAGAAGGTCCAAGGAATACAGTAAACCTGACGTGAAGCATCTGAATCTAAAACTGGACTCACAGGAGCGGTTCAAATCATAGCAAGTTAGAGTGTCAGTCCTCTTGTACTTAAGTCGGCATTGTGCCTTTTGTATCAATTTCGGATGCAATTTCTGTGTTTCATCGTCGATAAGAAGGTCCAAGGAATACAGTAAACCTGACGTGAAGCATCGGAATCTAAAACTGGACTCACAGGAGAGGTTCAAATCATCGAAAGTTAGAGTGTCAGTCCTCTTGTACTTCAGTCGGCATTGTGCCTTTTGTATTAAATTCGGATGCAATTTCTGTGTTTCATCGTCAATAAGAAGGTCCAAGGGATACAGTAAACCTGAAGTGAAGCATCGGAATCTAAAACTGGACTCACAGGAGAGGTTCAAATCATAGAAAGTTAGAGTGTCAGTCCTCTTGTACTTAAGACGGCATTGTGCCTTTTGTATTAAATTCGGATACAATTTCTGTGTTTCATCGTCAATAAGAAGGTCCAAGGGATACAGTAAACCTGAAGTGAAGCATCGGAATCTAAAACTGGACTCACAGGAGAGGTTCAAATCGTAGCAAGTTAGAGTGTCAGTCCTCTTGTACTTAATTCAGCATTGTGCCTTTTGTATTAAATTCGGATGCAATTTCTGTGTATCATCGTCAATAAGAAGGTCCAAGGGATACAGAAAACCTGAAGTGAAGCATCGGAATCTACATCAGGACTCACAGGAGAGGTTCAAATCATCGAACGTTAGAGTGTCAGTCCTCTTGTACGTATGTCGGCATTGTGCCTTTTGTATTAAATTCGGATGCAATTTCTGTGTTTCATTGTCAATAAGAAGGTCCAAGAGATACAGTAAACCTGAAGTGAAGCATCGGAATCTAAAACTGGACTCACAGAAGAGGTTCAAATCATAGAAAGTTAGAGTCTCAGTCCTCTTGTACTTAAGACGGCATTGTGCCTTTTGTATTAAATTCGGATGCAATTTCTGTGTTTCATCGTCAATAAGAAGGTCCAAGGGATACAGTTAACCTGAAGTGAAGCATCGGAATCTAAAACTGGACTCACAGGAGAGGTTCAAATCATAGAAAGTTAGAGTGTCAGTCCTCTTGTACTTAAGTCGGCATTGTGCCTTTTGTATTAAATTCGGATGCAATTTCTATGTTTCATCGTCAATAAGAAGGTCCAAGGGATACAGTTAACCTGAAGTGAACCATCGGAATCTAAAACTGGACTCACAGGAGAGTTTCAAATGGTAGAGTGTCAGAGTGACAGTCCTCTTGTACTTAAGTCGGCATTGTGCCTTTTGTGTTAAATTCGGATTCAATTTCTGTGTTTCATCATCAATAAGAAGGTCCAAGGGAGACAGTAAACCTGACGTGAAGCATCGGAATCTAAAACTGGATCACAGGAGAGGTTCAAAACATAGAAAAATATAGTGTCAATCCTCTTGTACTCAAGTCGGCATTGTGCCTTTTGTATTAAATTCGGATGCAATTTCTGTGTTCCATCGTCAATAAGAAGGGCCAAGGGATACAGTAAACCTGGATTGAAACATCGGAATCTAAAACTGGACTCACAGGAGAGGTTCAAATCATAGAAAGTTACAGTTTGAGTCATCTCATCGGCATTGTGCCTTTTGCATTAAATTTGGATGCAATTTCTGTGTTTCATCGTCAATAAGACGGTCCAAGGGATACAGTAAACCTGAAGAGAAGCATCGGAATCTAAAACAGGACTCACAGGAGAGGTTCAAATCGTTTAGAGTTAGGGTGTCAGTCCTCTTGTACTTAAGTCGGCATTGTGCGTTTTGTATTAAATTCAGATGCAATTTCTGTGTTTCATCGTCGATAAGAAGGTCCAAGGAATACAGTAAACCTGACGTGAAGCATCGGAATCTAAAACTGGACTCACAGGAGAGGTTCAAATAATAGCAAGTTAGAGTGTCAGTCCTCTTGTACTTAAGTCGGCATTGTGCCTTTTGTATTAATTTCGGATGCAATTTCTGTGTTTCATCGTCGATAAGAAGGTCCAAGGAATACAGTAAACCTGACGTGAAGCATCGGAATCTAAAACTGGACTCACAGGAGAGGTTCAAATCATCGAAAGTTAGAGTGTCAGTCCTCTTGTACTTCAGTCGGCATTGTGCCTTTTGTATTAAATTCGGATGCAATTTCTGTGTTTCATCGTCAATAAGAAGGTCCAAGGGATACAGTAAACCTGAAGTGAAGCATCGGAATCTAAAACTGGACTCACAGGAGAGGTTCAAATCATAGAAAGTTAGAGTGTCAGTCCTCTTGTACTTAAGACGGCATTGTGCCTTTTGTATTAAATTCGGATACAATTTCTGTGTTTCATCGTCAATAAGAAGGTCCAAGGGATACAGTAAACCTGTAGTGAAGCATCGGAATCTAAAACTGGACTCACAGGAGAGGTTCAAATCGTAGCAAGTTAGAGTATCAGTCCTCTTGTACTTAAGTCAGCATTGTGCCTTTTGTATTAATCTCGGATGCAATTTCTGTGTATCATCGTCAATAAGAAGGTCCAAGGGATACAGAAAACCTGAAGTGAAGCATCGGAATCTAAATCAGGACTCACAGGAGAGGTTCAAATCATCGAAAGTTAGAGTGTCAGTCCTCTTGCACGTATGTCGGCATTGTGCCTGTTGTATTAAATTCGGATGCAATTTCTGTGTTTCATTGTCAATAAGAAGGTCCAAGAAATACAGTAAACCTGAAGTGAAGCATCGGAATCTAAAACTGGACTCACAGGAGAGGTTCAAATCATAGAAAGTTAGAGTCTCAGTCCTCTTGTACTTAAGACGGCATTGTGCCTTTTGTATTAAATTCGGATGCAATTTCTGTGTTTCATCGTCAATAAGAAGGTCCAAGGGATACAGTTAACCTGAAGTGAAGCATCGGAATCTAAAACTGGACTCACAGGAGAGGTTCAAATCATAGAAAGTTAGAGTGTCAGTCCTCTTGTACTTAAGTCGGCATTGTGCCTTTTGTATTAAATTCGGATGCAATTTCTATGTTTCATCGTCAATAAGAAGGTCCAATGGATACAGTTAACCTGAAGTGAACCATCGGAATCTAAAACTGGACTCACAGGAGAGTTTCAAATGGTAGAGTGTCAGAGTGACAGTCCTCTTGTACTTAAGTCGGCATTGTGCCTTTTGTGTTAAATTCAGATTCAATTTCTGTGTTTCATCATCAATAAGAAGGTCCAAGGGAGACAGTAAACCTGACGTGAAGCATCGGAATCTAAAACTGGATCACAGGAGAGGTTCAAATCATAGAAAAATATAGTGTCAATCCTCTTGTACTTAAGTCGGCATTGTGCCTTTTGTATTAAATTCGGATGCAATTTCTGTGTTCCATCGTCAATAAGAAGGGCCAAGGGATACAGTAAACCTGGATTGAAACATCGGAATCTAAAACTGGACTCACAGGAGAGGTTCAAATCATAGAAAGTTACAGTTTGAGTCATCTCAACGGCATTATGCCTTTTGCATTAAATTTGGATGCAATTTCTGTGTTTCATCGTCAATAAGACGGTCCAAGGGATACAGTAAACCTGAAGTGAAGCATCGGAATCTAAAACAGGACTCACAGTAGAGGTTCAAATCGTTTAGAGTTAGAGTGTCAGTCCTCTTGTACTTATGTCGGCATTGTGCGTTTTGTATTAAATTCGGATGCAATTTCTGTGTTTCATCGTCGATAAGAAGGTCCAAGGGATACAGTAAACCTGACGTGAAGCATCGGAATCTAAAACTGGACTCACAGGAGAGGTTCAAATCATAGCAAGTTAGAGTGTCAGTCCTCTTGTACTTAAGTCGGCATTGTGCCTTTTGTATTAATTTCGGATGCAATTTCTGTGTTTCATCGTCAATAAGAAGGTCCACGGGATACAGTAAACCTGAAGTGAAGCATCGGAATCTAAAACAGGACTCACAGGTGTGGTTCAAATCATAGAAACTTAGAGTGTCAGTACTCTTCTTCGTAAGTCGGCATTGTGCCTTTTGTGTTAAATTCGGATGCAATTTCTGTGTTTCATCGTCAATAAGAAGGTCCAAGGGATACAGTAAACCTGAAGGAAAGCATCGGAATCTACAACTGGACTCACAGGAGAGGTTCAAATCATCGAAAGTTAGAGTGTCAGTCGTCTTGTACTTAAGTCAGCATTGTGCCTTTTGTATTAAATTCGGATGCAATTTCTGTGTATCATCGTCAATAAGAAGGTCCAAGGGATACAGTAAACCTGAAGTGAAGCATCGGAATCTAAAACTGGACTCACAGGAGAGGTTCAAATCATAGAAAGTTAGAGTGTCAGTCCTCTTGTACTTAAGACGGCATGTGCCTTTTGTATTAAATTCGGATACAATTTCTGTGTTTCATCGTCAATAAGAAGGTCCAAGGGATACAGTAAACCTGAAGTGAAGCATCGGAATCTAAAACTGGACTCACAGGAGAGGTTCAAATCGTAGCAAGTTAGAGTGTCAGTCCTCTTGTACTTAATTCAGCATTGTGCCTTTTGTATTAAATTCGGATGCAATTTCTGTGTATCATCGTCAATAAGAAGGTCCAAGGGATACAGAAAACCTGAAGTGAAGCATCGGAATCTACATCAGGACTCACAGGAGAGGTTCAAATCATCGAACGTTAGAGTGTCAGTCCTCTTGTACGTATGTCGGCATTGTGCCTTTTGTATTAAATTCGGATGCAATTTCTGTGTTTCATTGTCAATAAGAAGGTCCAAGAGATACAGTAAACCTGAAGTGAAGCATCGGAATCTAAAACTGGACTCACAGAAGAGGTTCAAATCATAGAAAGTTAGAGTCTCAGTCCTCTTGTACTTAAGACGGCATTGTGCCTTTTGTATTAAATTCGGATGCAATTTCTGTGTTTCATCGTCAATAAGAAGGTCCAAGGGATACAGTTAACCTGAAGTGAAGCATCGGAATCTAAAACTGGACTCACAGGAGAGGTTCAAATCATAGAAAGTTAGAGTGTCAGTCCTCTTGTACTTAAGTCGGCATTGTGCCTTTTGTATTAAATTCGGATGCAATTTCTATGTTTCATCGTCAATAAGAAGGTCCAAGGGATACAGTTAACCTGAAGTGAACCATCGGAATCTAAAACTGGACTCACAGGAGAGTTTCAAATGGTAGAGTGTCAGAGTGACAGTCCTCTTGTACTTAAGTCGGCATTGTGCCTTTTGTGTTAAATTCGGATTCAATTTCTGTGTTTCATCATCAATAAGAAGGTCCAAGGGAGACAGTAAACCTGACGTGAAGCATCGGAATCTAAAACTGGATCACAGGAGAGGTTCAAATCATAGAAAAATATAGTGTCAATCCTCTTGTACTTAAGTCGGCATTGTGCCTTTTGTATTAAATTCGGATGCAATTTCTGTGTTCCATCGTCAATAAGAAGGGCCAAGGGATACAGTAAACCTGGATTGAAACATCGGAATCTAAAACTGGACTCACAGGAGAGGTTCAAATCATAGAAAGTTACAGTTTGAGTCATCTCATCGGCATTGTGCCTTTTGCATTAAATTTGGATGCAATTTCTGTGTTTCATCGTCAATAAGACGGTCCAAGGGATACAGTAAACCTGAAGAGAAGCATCGGAATCTAAAACAGGACTCACAGGAGAGGTTCAAATCGTTTAGAGTTAGGGTGTCAGTCCTCTTGTACTTAAGTCGGCATTGTGCGTTTTGTATTAAATTCAGATGCAATTTCTGTGTTTCATCGTCGATAAGAAGGTCCAAGGAATACAGTAAACCTGACGTGAAGCATCGGAATCTAAAACTGGACTCACAGGAGAGGTTCAAATAATAGCAAGTTAGAGTGTCAGTCCTCTTGTACTTAAGTCGGCATTGTGCCTTTTGTATTAATTTCGGATGCAATTTCTGTGTTTCATCGTCGATAAGAAGGTCCAAGGAATACAGTAAACCTGACGTGAAGCATCGGAATCTAAAACTGGACTCACAGGAGAGGTTCAAATCATCGAAAGTTAGAGTGTCAGTCCTCTTGTACTTCAGTCGGCATTGTGCCTTTTGTATTAAATTCGGATGCAATTTCTGTGTTTCATCGTCAATAAGAAGGTCCAAGGGATACAGTAAACCTGAAGTGAAGCATCGGAATCTAAAACTGGACTCACAGGAGAGGTTCAAATCATAGAAAGTTAGAGTGTCAGTCCTCTTGTACTTAAGACGGCATTGTGCCTTTTGTATTAAATTCGGATACAATTTCTGTGTTTCATCGTCAATAAGAAGGTCCAAGGGATACAGTAAACCTGTAGTGAAGCATCGGAATCTAAAACTGGACTCACAGGAGAGGTTCAAATCGTAGCAAGTTAGAGTGTCAGTCCTCTTGTACTTAAGTCAGCATTGTGCCTTTTGTATTAAATTCGGATGCAATTTCTGTGTATCATCGTCAATAAGAAGGTCCAAGGGATACAGAAAACCTGAAGTGAAGCATCGGAATCTAAATCAGGACTCACAGGAGAGGTTCAAATCATCGAAAGTTAGAGTGTCAGTCCTCTTGTACGTATGTCGGCATTGTGCCTGTTGTATTAAATTCGGATGCAATTTCTGTGTTTCATTGTCAATAAGAAGGTCCAAGAGATACAGTAAACCTGAAGTGAAGCATCGGAATCTAAAACTGGACTCACAGGAGAGGTTCAAATCATAGAAAGTTAGAGTCTCAGTCCTCTTGTACTTAAGACGGCATTGTGCCTTTTGTATTAAATTCGGATGCGATTTCTGTGTTTCATCGTCAATAAGAAGGTCCAAGGGATACAGTTAACCTGAAGTGAAGCATCGGAATCTAAAACTGGACTCACAGGAGAGGTTCAAATCATAGAAAGTTAGAGTGTCAGTCCTCTTGTACTTAAGTCGGCATTGTGCCTTTTGTATTAAATTCGGATGCAATTTCTATGTTTCATCGTCAATAAGAAGGTCCAATGGATACAGGTAACCTGAAGTGAACCATCGGAATCTAAAACTGGACTCACAGGAGAGTTTCAAATGGTAGAGTGTCGGAGTGACTGTCCTCTTGTACTTAAGTCGGCATTGTGCCTTTTGTGTTAAATTCGGATTCAATTTCTGTGTTTCATCATCAATAAGAAGGTCCAAGGGAGACAGTAAACCTGACGTGAAGCATCGGAATCTAAAACTGGATCACAGGAGAGGTTCAATTCATAGAAAAATATAGTGTCAATCCTCTTGTACTTAAGTCGGCATTGTGCCTTTTGTATTAAATTCGGATGCAATTTCTGTGTTCCATCGTCAATAAGAAGGGCCAAGGGATACAGTAAACCTGGATTGAAACATCGGAATCTAAAACTGGACTCACAGGAGAGGTTCAAATCATAGAAAGTTACAGTTTGAGTCATCTCAACGGCATTATGCCTTTTGCATTAAATTTGGATGCAATTTCTGTGTTTCATCGTCAATAAGACGGTCCAAGGGATACAGTAAACCTGAAGTGAAGCATCGGAATCTAAAACAGGACTCACAGTAGAGGTTCAAATCGTTTAGAGTTAGAGTGTCAGTCCTCTTGTACTTATGTCGGCATTGTGCGTTTTGTATTAAATTCGGATGCAATTTCTGTGTTTCATCGTCGATAAGAAGGTCCAAGGGATACAGTAAACCTGACGTGAAGCATCGGAATCTAAAACTGGACTCACAGGAGAGGTTCAAATCATAGCAAGTTAGAGTGTCAGTCCTCTTGTACTTAAGTCGGCATTGTGCCTTTTGTATTAATTTCGGATGCAATTTCTGTGTTTCATCGTCAATAAGAAGGTCCAAGGGATACAGTAAACCTGAAGTGAAGCATCGGAATCTAAAACAGGACTCACAGGTGTGGTTCAAATCATAGAAACTTAGAGTGTCAGTACTCTTCTTCGTAAGTCGGCATTGTGCCTTTTGTGTTAAATTCGGATGCAATTTCTGTGTTTCATCGTCAAAAAGAAGGTCCAAGGGATACAGTAAACCTGAACGAAAGCATCGGAATCTACAACTGGACTCACAGGAGAGGTTCAAATCATCGAAAGTTAGAGTGTCAGTCGTCTTGTACTTCAGTCGGCATTGTGCCTTTTGTATTAAATTCGGATGCAATTTCTGTGTTTCATCTTCAATAAGAAGGTCCAAGGGATACAGTAAACCTGAAGTGAAGCATCGGAATCTAAAACTGGACTCACAGGAGAGGTTCAAATCATAGAAAGTTAGAGTGTCAGTCCTCTTGTACTTAAGACGGCATTGTGCCTTTTGTATTAAATTCGGATACAATTTCTGTGTTTCATCGTCAATAAGAAGGTCCAAGGGATACAGTAAACCTGTAGTGAAGCATCGGAATCTAAAACTGGACTCACAGGAGAGGTTCAAATCGTAGCAAGTTAGAGTGTCAGTCCTCTTGTACTTAAGTCAGCATTGTGCCTTTTGTATTAAATTCGGATGCAATTTCTGTGTATCATCGTCAATAAGAAGGTCCAAGGGATACAGAAAACCTGAAGTGAAGCATCGGAATCTAAATCAGGACTCACAGGAGAGGTTCAAATCATCGAAAGTTAGAGTGTCAGTCCTCTTGTACGTATGTCGGCATTGTGCCTTTTGTATTAAATTCGGATGCAATTTCTGTGTTTCATTGTCAATAAGAAGGTCCAAGAGATACAGTAAACCTGAAGTGAAGCATCGGAATCTAAAACTGGACTCACAGGAGAGGTTCAAATCATAGAAAGTTAGAGTCTCAGTCCTCTTGTACTTAAGACGGCATTGTGCCTTTTGTATTAAATTCGGATGCAATTTCTGTGTTTCATCGTCAATAAGAAGGTCCAAGGGATACAGTTAACCTGAAGTGAAGCGTCGGAATCTAAAACTGGACTCACAGGAGAGGTTCAAATCATAGAAAGTTAGAGTGTCAGTCCTCTTGTACTTAAGTCGGCATTGTGCCTTTTGTATTAAATTCGGATGCAATTTCTATGTTTCATCGTCAATAAGAAGGTCCAATGGATACAGTTAACCTGAAGTGAACCATCGGAATCTAAAACTGGACTCACAGGAGAGTTTCAAATGGTAGAGTGTCAGAGTGACAGTCCTCTTGTACTTAAGTCGGCATTGTGCCTTTTGTGTTAAATTCGGATTCAATTTCTGTGTTTCATCATCAATAAGAAGGTCCAAGGGAGACAGTAAACCTGACGTGAAGCATCGGAATCTAAAACTGGATCACAGGAGAGGTTCAAATCATAGAAAAATATAGTGTCAATCCTCTTGTACTTAAGTCGGCATTGTGCCTTTTGTATTAAATTCGGATGCAATTTCTGTGTTCCATCGTCAATAAGAAGGGCCAAGGGATACAGTAAACCTGGATTGAAACATCGGAATCTAAAACTGGACTCACAGGAGAGGTTCAAATCATAGAAAGTTACAGTTTGAGTCATCTCAACGGCATTATGCCTTTTGCATTAAATTTGGATGCAATTTCTGTGTTTCATCGTCAATAAGACGGTCCAAGGGATACAGTAAACCTGAAGTGAAGCATCGGAATCTAAAACAGGACTCACAGTAGAGGTTTAAATCGTTTAGAGTTAGAGTGTCAGTCCTCTTGTACTTATGTCGGCATTGTGCGTTTTGTATTAAATTCGGATGCAATTTCTGTGTTTCATCGTCGATAAGAAGGTCCAAGGGATACAGTAAACCTGACGTGAAGCATCGGAATCTAACACTGGACTCACAGGAGAGGTTCAAATCATAGCAAGTTAGAGTGTCAGTCCTCTTGTACTTAAGTCGGCATTGTGCCTTTTGTATTAATTTCGGATGCAATTTCTGTGTTTCATCGTCAATAAGAAGGTCCAAGGGATACAGTAAACCTGAAGTGAAGCATCGGAATCTAAAACAGGACTCACAGGTGTGGTTCAAATCATAGAAACTTAGAGTGTCAGTACTCTTCTTCGTAAGTCGGCATTGTGCCTTTTGTGTTAAATTCGGATGCAATTTCTGTGTTTCATCGTCAATAAGAAGGTCCAAGGGATACAGTAAACCTGAAGGAAAGCATCGGAATCTACAACTGGACTCACAGGAGAGGTTCAAATCATCGAAAGTTAGAGTGTCAGTCGTCTTGTACTTCAGTCGGCATTGTGCCTTTTGTATTAAATTCGGATGCAATTTCTGTGTTTCATCTTCAATAAGAAGGTCCAAGGGATACAGTAAACCTGAAGTGAAGCATCGGAATCTAAAACTGGACTCACAGGAGAGGTTCAAATCATAGAAAGTTAGAGTGTCAGTCATCTTGTACTTAAGACGGCATTGTGCCTTTTGTATTAAATTCGGATACAATTTCTGTGTTTCATCGTCAATAAGAAGGTCCAAGGGATACAGTAAACCTGAAGTGAAGCATGGGAATCTAAAACTGGACTCACAGGAGAGGTTCAAATCGTAGCAAGTTAGAGTGTCAGTCCTCTTGTACTTAAGTCGGCCATGTGCCTTTTGTATTAAATTCGGATGCAATTTCTGTGTTTCATCGTCAATAAGAAGGTCCAAGGGATACAGAAAACCTGAAGTGAAGCATCGGAATCTAAATCAGGACTCACAGGAGAGGTTCAAATCATCGAAAGTTAGAGTGTAAGTCCTCTTGTACGTATGTCGGCATTGTGCCTTTTGTATTAAATTCGGATGCAATTTCTGTGTTTCATCGTCGATAAGAAGGTCCAAGGAATACAGTAAACCTGACGTGAAGCATCGGAATCTAAAACTGGACTCACAGGAGAGGTTCAAATCATAGCAAGTTAGAGTGTCAGTCCTCTTGTACTTAAGTCGGCATAGTGCCTTTTGTATTAATTTCGGATGCAATTTCTGTGTTTCATCGTCAATAAGAAGGTCCAAGGGATACAGTAAACCTGAAGTGAAGCATCGGAATCTAAAACAGGACACACAGGTGTGGTTCAAATCATAGAAACTTGGAGTGTCAGTACTCTTCTTCTTAAGTCGGCATTGTGCCTTTTGTGTTAAATTCGGATGCAATTTCTGTGTTTCATCGTCAATAAGAAGGTCCAAGGGATACAGTAAACCTGAAGGAAAGCATCGGAAACTACAACTGGACTCACAGGAGAGGTTCAAATCATCGAAAGTTAGAGTGTCAGTCCTCTTGTACTTCAGTCGGCATTGTGCGTTTTGTATTAAATTCGGATGCAATTTCTGTGTTTCATCGTCAATAAGAAGGTCCAAGGGATACAGTAAACCTGAAGTGAAGCATCGGAATCTAAAACTGGACTCACAGGAGAGGTTCAAATCATAGCAAGTTAGAGTGTCAGTCCTCTTGTACGTATGTCGGCATTGTGCCTTTTGTATTAAATTCGGATGCAATTTTTGTGTTTCATCGTCAACAAGAAGGTCCAAGGGATACAGTAAACCTGAAGTGAAGCAGCGGAATCTAAAACTGGACTCACAGGAGAGGTTCAAATCATAGAAAGTTAGAGTCTCAGTCCTCTTGGTCTTAAGACGGCATTGTGCCTTTTGTATTAAATTCGGATGCAATTTATGTGTTTCATCGTCAATAAGAAGGTCCAAGGGATACAGTTAACCTGAAGTGAAGCATCGGAATCTAAAACTGGACTCACAGGAGAGTTTCAAATCGTAGAGTGTCAGAGTGACAGTCCTCTTGTACTTAAGTCGGCATTGTGCCTTTTATATTAAATTCGGAAGCAATTTCTCTGATTCATCGTCAATAAGAAGGTCCAACGGATACAGTAAACCTGAAGTGAAGCATCGGAATCTAAAACTGGACTCACAGGAGAGGTTCAAATCATCGAATGTTAGAGTGTCAGTCCACTTGTACTTAAGTCGGCATTGTGCCTTTTGTATTAAATTCGGATTCAATTTCTGTCTTTCATCATCAATAAGAAGGTCCAAGGGAGACAGTAAACCTGACGTGAAGCATCGGAATCTAAAACTGGACTCACAGGAGAGGTTCAAATCATCGAAAGTTAGAGTGTCAGTCCTCTTGTACTTAAGTCGGCATTGTGCCTTTTGTATTAATTTCGGATGCAATTTCTGTGTTTCATCGTCGATAAGAAGGTCCAAGGAATACAGTAAACCTGACGTGAAGCATCGGAATCTAAAACTGGACTCACAGGAGAGGTTCAAATCATCGAAAGTTAGAGTGTCAGTCCTCTTGTACTTCAGTCGGCATTGTGCCTTTTGTATTAAATTCGGATGCAATTTCTGTGTTTCATCGTCAATAAGAAGGTCCAAGGGATACAGTAAACCTGAAGTGAAGCATCGGAATCTAAAACTGGACTCACAGGAGAGGTTCAAATCATAGAAAGTTAGAGTGTCAGTCCTCTTGTACTTAAGACGGCATTGTGCCTTTTGTATTAAATTCGGATACAATTTCTGTGTTTCATCGTCAATAAGAAGGTCCAAGGGATACAGTAAACCTGTAGTGAAGCATCGGAATCTAAAACTGGACTCACAGGAGAGGTTCAAATCGTAGCAAGTTAGAGTGTCAGTCCTCTTGTACTTAAGTCAGCATTGTGCCTTTTGTATTAAATTCGGATGCAATTTCTGTGTATCATCGTCAATAAGAAGGTCCAAGGGATACAGAAAACCTGAAGTGAAGCATCGGAATCTAAATCAGGACTCACAGGAGAGGTTCAAATCATCGAAAGTTAGAGTGTCAGTCCTCTTGTACGTATGTCGGCATTGTGCCTGTTGTATTAAATTCGGATGCAATTTCTGTGTTTCATTGTCAATAAGAAGGTCCAAGAGATACAGTAAACCTGAAGTGAAGCATCGGAATCTAAAACTGGACTCACAGGAGAGGTTCAAATCATAGAAAGTTAGAGTCTCAGTCCTCTTGTACTTAAGACGGCATTGTGCCTTTTGTATTAAATTCGGATGCAATTTCTGTGTTTCATCGTCAATAAGAAGGTCCAAGGGATACAGTTAACCTGAAGTGAAGCATCGGAATCTAAAACTGGACTCACAGGAGAGGTTCAAATCATAGAAAGTTAGAGTGTCAGTCCTCTTGTACTTAAGTCGGCATTGTGCCTTTTGTATTAAATTCGGATGCAATTTCTATGTTTCATCGTCAATAAGAAGGTCCAATGGATACAGTTAACCTGAAGTGAACCATCGGAACCTAAAACTGGACTCACAGGAGAGTTTCAAATGGTAGAGTGTCAGAGTGACAGTCCTCTTGTACTTAAGTCGGCATTGTGCCTTTTGTGTTAAATTCGGATTCAATTTCTGTGTTTCATCATCAATAAGAAGGTCCAAGGGAGACAGTAAACCTGACGTGAAGCATCGGAATCTAAAACTGGATCACAGGAGAGGTTCAAATCATAGAAAAATATAGTGCCAATCCTCTTGTACTTAAGTCGGCATTGTGCCTTTTGTATTAAATTCGGATGCAATTTCTGTGTTCCATCGTCAATAAGAAGGGCCAAGGGATACAGTAAACCTGGATTGAAACATCGGAATCTAAAACTGGACTCACAGGAGAGGTTCAAATCATAGAAAGTTACAGTTTGAGTCATCTCAACGGCATTATGCCTTTTGCATTAAATTTGGATGCAATTTCTGTGTTTCATCGTCAATAAGACGGTCCAAGGGATACAGTAAACCTGAAGTGAAGCATCGGAATCTAAAACAGGACTCACAGTAGAGGTTCAAATCGTTTAGAGTTAGAGTGTCAGTCCTCTTGTACTTATGTCGGCATTGTGCGTTTTGTATTAAATTCGGATGCAATTTCTGTGTTTCATCGTCGATAAGAAGGTCCAAGGGATACAGTAAACCTGACGTGAAGCATCGGAATCTAAAACTGGACTCACAGGAGAGGTTCAAATCATAGCAAGTTAGAGTGTCAGTCCTCTTGTACTTAAGTCGGCATTGTGCCTTTTGTATTAATTTCGGATGCAATTTCTGTGTTTCATCGTCAATAAGAAGGTCCAAGGGATACAGTAAACCTGAAGTGAAGCATCGGAATCTAAAACAGGACTCACAGGTGTGGTTCAAATCATAGAAACTTAGAGTGTCAGTACTCTTCTTCGTAAGTCGGCATTGTGCCTTTTGTGTTAAATTCGGATGCAATTTCTGTGTTTCATCGTCAATAAGAAGGTCCAAGGGATACAGTAAACCTGAAGGAAAGCATCGGAATCTACAACTGGACTCACAGGAGAGGTTCAAATCATCGAAAGTTAGAGTGTCAGTCGTCTTGTACTTCAGTCGGCATTGTGCCTTTTGTATTAAATTCGGATGCAATTTCTGTGTTTCATCTTCAATAAGAAGGTCCAAGGGATACAGTAAACCTGAAGTGAAGCATCGGAATCTAAAACTGGACTCACAGGAGAGGTTCAAATCATAGAAAGTTAGAGTGTCAGTCCTCTTGTACTTAAGACGGCATTGTGCCTTTTGTATTAAATTCGGATACAATTTCTGTGTTTCATCGTCAATAAGAAGGTCCAAGGGATACAGTAAACCTGTAGTGAAGCATCGGAATCTAAAACTGGACTCACAGGAGAGGTTCAAATCGTAGCAAGTTAGAGTGTCAGTCCTCTTGTACTTAAGTCAGCATTGTGCCTTTTGTATTAAATTCGGATGCAATTTCTGTGTATCATCGTCAATAAGAAGGTCCAAGGGATACAGAAAACCTGAAGTGAAGCATCGGAATCTAAATCAGGACTCACAGGAGAGGTTCAAATCATCGAAAGTTAGAGTGTCAGTCCTCTTGTACGTATGTCGGCATTGTGCCTTTTGTATTAAATTCGGATGCAATTTCTGTGTTTCATTGTCAATAAGAAGGTCCAAGAGATACAGTAAACCTGAAGTGAAGCATCGGAATCTAAAACTGGACTCACAGGAGAGGTTCAAATCATAGAAAGTTAGAGTCTCAGTCCTCTTGTACTTAAGACGGCATTGTGCCTTTTGTATTAAATTCGGATGCAATTTCTGTGTTTCATCGTCAATAAGAAGGTCCAAGGGATACAGTTAACCTGAAGTGAAGCATCGGAATCTAAAACTGGACTCACAGGAGAGGTTCAAATCATAGAAAGTTAGAGTGTCAGTCCTCTTGTACTTAAGTCGGCATTGTGCCTTTTGTATTAAATTCGGATGCAATTTCTATGTTTCATCGTCAATAAGAAGGTCCAATGGATACAGTTAACCTGAAGTGAACCATCGGAATCTAAAACTGGACTCACAGGAGAGTTTCAAATGGTAGAGTGTCAGAGTGACAGTCCTCTTGTACTTAAGTCGGCATTGTGCCTTTTGTGTTAAATTCGGATTCAATTTCTGTGTTTCATCATCAATAAGAAGGTCCAAGGGAGACAGTAAACCTGACGTGAAGCATCGGAATCTAAAACTGGATCACA
Organism: Schistocerca americana; assembly: GCF_021461395.2. Classification (NCBI taxonomy): domain Eukaryota; kingdom Metazoa; phylum Arthropoda; class Insecta; order Orthoptera; family Acrididae; genus Schistocerca; species Schistocerca americana. Next base: position 544,921,976 of record NC_060124.1, on the reverse strand, counting down.
GGAGAGGTTCAAATCATAGAAAAATATAGTGTCAATCCTCTTGTACTTAAGTCGGCATTGTGCCTTTTGTATTAAATTCGGATGCAATTTCTGTGTTCCATCGTCAATAAGAAGGGCCAAGGGATACAGTAAACCTGGATTGAAACATCGGAATCTAAAACTGGACTCACAGGGGAGGTTCAAATCATAGAAAGTTACAGTTTGAGTCATCTCAACGGCATTATGCCTTTTGCATTAAATTTGGATGCAATTTCTGTGTTTCATCGTCAATAAGACGGTCCAAGGGATACAGTAAACCTGAAGTGAAGCATCGGAATCTAAAACAGGACTCACAGTAGAGGTTCAAATCGTTTAGAGTTAGAGTGTCAGTCCTCTTGTACTTATGTCGGCATTGTGCGTTTTGTATTAAATTCGGATGCAATTTCTGTGTTTCATCGTCGATAAGAAGGTCCAAGGGATACAGTAAACCTGACGTGAAGCATCGGAATCTAAAACTGGACTCACAGGAGAGGTTCAAATCATAGCAAGTTAGAGTGTCAGTCCTCTTGTACTTAAGTCGGCATTGTGCCTTTTGTATTAATTTCGGATGCAATTTCTGTGTTTCATCGTCAATAAGAAGGTCCAAGGGATACAGTAAACCTGAAGTGAAGCATCGGAATCTAAAACAGGACTCACAGGTGTGGTTCAAATCATAGAAACTTAGAGTGTCAGTACTCTTCTTCGTAAGTCGGCATTGTGCCTTTTGTGTTAAATTCGGATGCAATTTCTGTGTTTCATCGTCAATAAGAAGGTCCAAGGGATACAGTAAACCTGAAGGAAAGCATCGGAATCTACAACTGGACTCACAGGAGAGGTTCAAATCATCGAAAGTTAGAGTGTCAGTCGTCTTGTACTTCAGTCGGCATTGTGCCTTTTGTATTAAATTCGGATGCAATTTCTGTGTTTCATCTTCAATAAGAAGGTCCAAGGGATACAGTAAACCTGAAGTGAAGCATCGGAATCTAAAACTGGACTCACAGGAGAGGTTCAAATCATAGAAAGTTAGAGTGTCAGTCACCTTGTACTTAAGACGGCATTGTGCCTTTTGTATTAAATTCGGATACAATTTCTGTGTTTCATCGTCAATAAGAAGGTCCAAGGGATACAGTAAACCTGAAGTGAAGCATGGGAATCTAAAACTGGACTCACAGGAGAGGTTCAAATCGTAGCAAGTTAGAGTGTCAGTCCTCTTGTACTTAAGTCGGCCATGTGCCTTTTGTATTAAATTCGGATGCAATTTCTGTGTTTCATCGTCAATAAGAAGGTCCAAGGGATACAGAAAACCTGAAGTGAAGCATCGGAATCTAAATCAGGACTCACAGGAGAGGTTCAAATCATCGAAAGTTAGAGTGTAAGTCCTCTTGTACGTATGTCGGCATTGTGCCTTTTGTATTAAATTCGGATGCAATTTCTGTGTTTCATCGTCGATAAGAAGGTCCAAGGAATACAGTAAACCTGACGTGAAGCATCGGAATCTAAAACTGGACTCACAGGAGAGGTTCAAATCATAGCAAGTTAGAGTGTCAGTCCTCTTGTACTTAAGTCGGCATAGTGCCTTTTGTATTAATTTCGGATGCAATTTCTGTGTTTCATCGTCAATAAGAAGGTCCAAGGGATACAGTAAACCTGAAGTGAAGCATCGGAATCTAAAACAGGACACACAGGTGTGGTTCAAATCATAGAAACTTGGAGTGTCAGTACTCTTCTTCTTAAGTCGGCATTGTGCCTTTTGTGTTAAATTCGGATGCAATTTCTGTGTTTCATCGTCAATAAGAAGGTCCAAGGGATACAGTAAACCTGAAGGAAAGCATCGGAAACTACAACTGGACTCACAGGAGAGGTTCAAATCATCGAAAGTTAGAGTGTCAGTCCTCTTGTACTTCAGTCGGCATTGTGCGTTTTGTATTAAATTCGGATGCAATTTCTGTGTTTCATCGTCAATAAGAAGGTCCAAGGGATACAGTAAACCTGAAGTGAAGCATCGGAATCTAAAACTGGACTCACAGGAGAGGTTCAAATCATAGCAAGTTAGAGTGTCAGTCCTCTTGTACGTATGTCGGCATTGTGCCTTTTGTATTAAATTCGGATGCAATTTTTGTGTTTCATCGTCAACAAGAAGGTCCAAGGGATACAGTAAACCTGAAGTGAAGCAGCGGAATCTAAAACTGGACTCACAGGAGAGGTTCAAATCATAGAAAGTTAGAGTCTCAGTCCTCTTGGTCTTAAGACGGCATTGTGCCTTTTGTATTAAATTCGGATGCAATTTCTGTGTTTCATCGTCAATAAGAAGGTCTAAGGGATACAGTTAACCTGAAGTGAAGCATCGGAATCTAAAACTGGACTCACAGGAGAGTTTCAAATCGTAGAGTGTCAGAGTGACAGTCCTCTTGTACTTAAGTCGGCATTGTGCCTTTTATATTAAATTCGGAAGCAATTTCTCTGATTCATCGTCAATAAGAAGGTCCAACGGATACAGTAAACCTGAAGTGAAGCATCGGAATCTAAAACTGGACTCACAGGAGAGGTTCAAATCATCGAATGTTAGAGTGTCAGTCCACTTGTACTTAAGTCGGCATTGTGCCTTTTGTATTAAATTCGGATTCAATTTCTGTCTTTCATCATCAATAAGAAGGTCCAAGGGAGACAGTAAACCTGAGTTGAAGCATCGGAATCTAAAACTGGATCACAGGAGAGGTTCAAATCATAGAAAGTTATAGTGTCAATCCTCTTGTACTTAAGTCGGCATTGTGCTTTTTTGTATTAAATTCGGATGCAATTTCTGTGTTCCATCGTCAATAAGAAGGGCCAAGGGATACAGTAAACCTGAAGTGAGACATCGGAATCTAAAACTGGACACACAGGAGAGGTTCAAATCATAGAAAGTTAGAGTTTGAGTCATCTCATCGGCATTGTGCCTTTTGTATTAAATTTGGATGCAATTTCTGTGTTTCATCGACAATAAGAAGGTCCAAGGGATACAGTAAACCTGAAGTCAAGCATCGGAATCTAAAACTGGACTCACAGGAGAGGTTCAAATCATCGAAAGTTAGAGTGTCAGTCCACTTGTACTTAAGTCGGCATTGCGCCTTTTGTATTAAATTCGAATGCAATTTCTGTGTTTCATCGTCAATAAGAAGGTCCAAGGGAAACAGTAAACCTGAAGTGAAGCATCGGAATCTAAAACTGGATCACAGGAGAGGTTCAAATCATAGAAAGTTATAGTGTCAGTCCTCTTGTACTTAAGTCGGCATTGTGCCTTTTGTATTAAATTCGGATGCAATTTCTGTGTTCCATCGTCAATAACAAGGGCCAAGGGATACAGTAAACCAGAAGTGAAGCATAGGAATCTAAAACTGGACTCACAGGAGAGGTTCAAATCATAGAAAGTTAGTGTGTCAGTCCTCTTTTACTTAAGTCGGCATTGTGCCTTTTGTATTAAATTCGGATGCAATATCTGTGTTTCATCGTCAATTAGAAGGTCCAAGGGATACAGTAAACCTGAAGTGAAGCATCGGAATCTAAAACTGGACTTACAGGAGAGGTTCAAATCATAGAAAGTTAGATTGTCAGTCCTCTTGTACTTAAGTCGGCATTGTGCCTTTTGTATTAAATTCGGATGCAATTTCTATGTTTCATCGTCAATAAGAAGGTCCAAGGGATACAGTTAACCTGAAGTGAACCATCGGAATCTAAAACTGGACTCACAGGAGAGTTTCAAATGGTAGAGTGTCAGAGTGACAGTCCTCTTGTACTTAAGTCGGCATTGTGCCTTTTGTGTTAAATTCGGAATTAATTTCTGTGTTTCATCATCATTAAGAAGGTCCAAGGGAGACAGTAAACCTGACGTGAAGCATCGGAATCTAAAACTGGATCACAGGAGAGGTTCAAATCATAGAAAAATATAGTGTCAATCCTCTTGTACTTAAGTCGGCATTGTGCCTTTTGTATTAAATTCGGATGCAATTTCTGTGTTCCATCGTCAATAAGAAGGGCCAAGGGATACAGTAAACCAGGATTGAAACATCGGAATCTAAAACTGGACTCACAGGAGTGGTTCAAATCATAGAAAGTTACAGTTTGAGTCATCTCATCGGCATTGTGCCTTTTGCATTAAATTTGGATGCAATATCTGTGTTTCATCGTCAATAAGACGGTCCAAGGGATACAGTAAACCTGAAGTGAAGCATCGGAATCTAAAACTGGACTCACAGGAGAGGTTCAAATCATAGAAAGTTAGAGTGTCAGTCCTCTTGTACTTAAGACGGCATTGTGCCTTTTGTATTAAATTCGGATACAATTTCTGTGTTTCATCGTCAATAAGAAGGTCCAAGGGATACAGTAAACCAGAAGTGAAGCATGGGAATCTAAAACTGGACTCACAGGAGAGGTTCAAATCGTAGCAAGTTAGAGTGTCAGTCCTCTTGTACTTAAGTCGGCATTGTGCCTTTTGTATTAAATTCGGATGCAATTTCTGTGTTTCATCGTCAATAAGAAGGTCCAAGGGATACAGAAAACCTGAAGTGAAGCATCGGAATCTAAATCAGGACTCACAGGAGAGGTTCAAATCATCGAAAGTTAGAGTGTCAGTCCTCTTGTACGTATGTCGGCATTGTGCCTTTTGTATTAAATTCGGATGCAATTTCTGTGTTTCATTGTCAATAAGAAGGTCCAAGGGATACAGTAAACCTGAAGTGGAGCATCGGGATCTAAAACTGGACTCACAGGAGAGGTTCAAATCATAGAAAGTTAGAGTGTCAGTCCTCTTGTACTTAAGACGGCATTGTGCCTTTTGTATTAAATTCGGATGCAATTTCTGTGTTTCATCGTCAATAAGAAGGTCCAAGGGATACAGTTAACCTGAAGTGGAGCATCGGAATCTAAAACTGGACTCACAGGAGAGTTTCAAATCGTAAAGTGTCAGAGTGACAGTCCTCTTGTACTTAAGTCGGCATTGTGCCTTTTATATTAAATTCGGAAGCAATTTCTCTGATTCATCGTCAATAAGAAGGTCCAACGGATACAGTAAACCTGAAGTGAAGCATCGGAATCTAAAACTGGACTCACGGGAGAGGTTCAAATCATCGAATGTTAGAGTGTCAGTCCACTTGTACTTAAGTCGGCATTGTGCTTTTTGTATTAAATTCGGATTCAATTTCTGTCTTTCATCATCAATAAGAAGGTCCAAGGGAGACAGTAAACCTGAGGTGAAGCATCGGAATCTAAAACTGGATCACAGGAGAGGTTCAAATCATAGAAAGTTATAGTGTCAATCCTCTTGTACTTAAGTCGGCATTGTGCTTTTTTGTATTAAATTCGGATGCAATTTCTGTGTTCCATCGTCAATAAGAAGGGCCAAGGGATACAGTAAACCTGAAGTGAGATATCGGAATCTAAAACTGGACTCACAGGAGAGGTTCAAATCATAGAAAGTTAGAGTTTGAGTCATCTAATCGGCATTGTGCCTTTTGTATTAAATTTGGATGCAATTTCTGTGTTTCATCGACAATAAGAAGGTCCAAGGGATACAGTAAACCTGAAGTCAAGCATCGGAATCTAAAACTGGACTCACAGGAGAGGTTCAAATCATAGCAAGTTAGAGTGTCAGTCCTCTTTTACTTAAGTCGACATTGTGCCTTTTGTATTAAATTCAGATGCAATTTCTGTGTTTCATCGTCAATAAGAAGGTCCAAGGGATACAGTAAACCTGTAGTGAAGCAACGGAATCTAAAACAGGACTCACTGGAGAGGTTCAAATCATAGCGAGTTAGAGTGTCAGTCCTCTTTTACTTAAGTCGGCATTGTGCCTTTTGTATTAAATTCGGATGCAATTTCTGTGTTTCATCGTCAATATGAAGGTCCAAGGGGTACAGCAAACTTGAAGTGAAGCATCGGAATCTAAAACTGGACTTACAGGAGAGGTTCAAATCATAGAAAGTTAGAGTGTCAGTCCTCTTGTACTTAAGTCGGCATTGTGCCTTTTCTATTAAATTCGGATGCAATTTCTGTGTTTCATCGTCAATCAGAAGGTCCAAGGGATACAGTTAACCTGAAGTGAACCATCGGAATCTAAAACTGGACTCACAGGAGAGTTTCAAATGGTAGAGTGTCAGAGTGACAGTCCTCTTGTACTTAAGTCGGCATTGTGCCTTTTGTGTTAAATTCGAATTCAATTTCTGTGTTTCATCATCAATAAGAAGGTCCAAGGGAGACAGTAAACCTGACGTGAAGCATCGGAATCTAAAACTGGATCACAGGAGAGGTTCAAATCATAGAAAAATATAGTGTCAATCCTCTTGTACTTAAGTCGGCATTGTGCCTTTTGTATTAAATTCGGATGCAATTTCTGTGTCCCATCGTCAATAAGAAGGGCCAAAGGATACAGTAAACCTGGATTGAAACATCGGAATTTAAAACTGGACTCACAGGAGAGGTTCAAATCATAGAAAGTTACAGTTTGAGTCATCTCATCGGCATTGTGCCTTTTGTATTAAATTCGGATGCAATTTCTGTGTTTCATCGTCAATAAGACGGTCCTAGGGATACAGTAAACCTGAAGTGAAGAATCGGAATCTAAAACAGGACTCACAGGTGTGGTTCAAATCATAGAAACTTAGAGTGTCAGTACTCTTCTTCTTAAGTCGGCATTGTGCCTTTTGTGTTAAATTTGGATGCAATTTCTGTGTTTCATCGTCAATAAGAAGGTCCAAGGGATACAGTAAACCTGAAGGAAAGCATCGGAAACTACAACTGGACTCACAGGAGAGGTTCAATTCATCGAAAGTTAGAGTGTCAGTCCTCTTGTACTTCAGTCGTCATTGTGCCTTTTGTATTAAATTCGGATGCAATTTCTGTGTTTCATCGTCAATAAGAAGGTCCAAGGGATACAGTAAACCTGAAGTGAAGCATCGGAATCTAAAACTGGACTCACAGGAGAGGTTCAAATCATAGAAAGTTAGAGTGTCAGTCCTCTTGTACTTAAGACGGCATTGTGCCTTTTGTATTAAATTCGGATACAATTTCTGTGTTTCATCGTCAATAAGAAGGTCCAAGGGATACAGTAAACCAGAAGTGAAGCATCGGAATCTAAAACTGGACTCACAGGAGAGGTTCAAATCGTAGCAAGTTAGAGTGTCAGTCCTCTTGTACTTAAGTCGGCATTGTGCCTTTTGTATTAAATTCGGATGCAATTTCTGTGATTCATCGTCAATACGACGGACCAAGGGATACAGTAAACCAGAATTGAAGCATCGGAATCTAAAACTGGACTCACAGGAGAGGTTCAAATCGTAGCAAGTTAGAGTGTCAGTCCTCTTGTACTTAAGTCGGCATTGTGCCTTTTGTATTAAATTCGGATGCAATTTCTGTGACTCATCGCCAATAAGAAGGTCCAAGGGATACAGTAAACCTGAAGTGAAGCATCGGAATCTAAAACAGGACTCACAGGAGAGGTTCAAATCGTAGCAAGTTAGAGTGTCAGTCCTCTTGTACTTAAGTCGGCATTGTGCCTTTTGTATTAAATTCGGATGCAATTTCTGTGATTCATCGTCAATACGACGGACCAAGGGATACAGTAAACCTGAAGGAAAGCATCGGAATCTACAACTGGACTCACAGGAGAGGTTCAAATCATCGAAAGTTAGAGTGTCAGTCCTCTTGTACTTCAGTCGGCATTGTGCCTTTTGTATTAAATTCGGATGCAATTTCTGTGTTTCATCTTCAATAAGAAGGTCCAAGGGATACAGTAAACCTGAAGTGAAGCATCGGAATCTAAAACTGGACTCACAGGAGAGGTTCAAATCATCGAATGTTAGAGTGTCAGTCCTCTTGTACTTCAGTCGGCATTGTGCCTTTTGTATTAAATTCGGATGCAATTTCTGTGTTTCATCTTCAATAAGAAGGTCCAAGGGATACAGAAAACCTGAAGTGGAGCATCAGAATCTAAAACTGGACTCACAGGAGAGTTTCAAATCGTAAAGTGTCAGAGTGACAGTCCTCTTGTACTTAAGTCGGCATTGTGCCTTTTATATTAAATTCGGATGCAATTTCTCTGATTCATCGTCAATAAGAAGGTCCAACGGATACAGTAAACCTGAAGTGAAGCATCGGAATCTAAAACTGGACTCACAGGAGAGGTTCAAATCATCGAATGTTAGAGTGTCAGTCCACTTGTACTTAAGTCGGCATTGTGCTTTTTGTATTAAATTCGGATTCAATTTCTGTCTTTCATCATCAATACGAAGGTCCAAGGGAGACAGTAAACCTGAGGTGAAGCATCGGAATCTAAAACTGGATCACAGGAGAGGTTCAAATCATAGAAAGTTATAGTGTCAATCCTCTTGTACTTAAGTCGGCATTGTGCTTTTTTGTATTAAATTCGGATGCAATTTCTGTGTTCCATCGTCAATAAGAAGGGCCAAGGGATACAGTAAACCTGAAGTGAGATATCGGAATCTAAAACTGGACCCACAGGAGAGGTTCAAATCATAGAAAGTTAGAGTTTGAGTCATCTCATCGGCATTGTGCCTTTTGTATTAAATTTAGATGCAATTTCTGTGTTTCATCGACAATAAGAAGGTCCAAGGGATACAGTAAACCTGAAGTCAAGCATCGGAATCTAAAACTGGACTCACAGGAGAGGTTCAAATCATCGAAAGTTAGAGTGTCAGTCCACTTGTACTTAAGTCGGCATTGCGCCTTTTGTATTAAATTCGAATGCAATTTCTGTGTTTCATCGTCAATAAGAAGGTCCAAAGGAGACAGTAAACCTGAAGTGAAGCATCGGAATCTAAAACTGGATCACAGGAGAGGTTCAAATCATAGAAAGTTATAGTGTCAGTCCTCTTGTACTTAAGTCGGCATTGTGCCTTTTGTATTAAATTTGGATGCAATTTCTGTGTTCCATCGTCAATAACAAGGGCCAAGGGATACAGTAAACCTAAAGTGAAGCATAGGAATCTAAAACTGGACTCGCAGGAGAGGTTCAAATCATAGAAAGTTAGAGTGTCAGTCCTCTTGTACTTAAGACGGCATTGTGCCTTTTGTATTAAATTCGGATACAATTTCTGTGTTTCATCGTCAATAAGAAGGTCCAAGGGATACAGTAAACCTGAAGTGAAGCATCGGAATCTAAAACTGGACTCACAGGAGAGGTTAAAATCATGTAAAGTTAGAGTGTCAGTCCTCTTGTACTTAAGTCGGCATTGTGCCTTTTGTATTATATTCGGATGCAATATCTGTGTTTCATCGTCAATAAGAAGGTCCAAGGGATACAGTAAACCTGAAGTGAAGCATCGGTATCTAAAATTGGACTCACAGGAGAGGTTCAAATCATAGCAAGTTAGAGTGTCAGTCCTCTTTTACTTAAGTCGACATTGTGCCTTTTGTATTAAATTCGGATGCAATTTCTGTGTTTCATCGCCAATAAGAAGGTCCAAGGGATACAGTAAACCTGAAGTGAAGCAACGGAATCTAAAACTGGACTCACTGGAGAGGTTCAAATCATAGCGAGTTAGAGTGTCAGTCCTCTTTTACTTAAGTCGGCATTGTGCCTTTTGTGTTAAATTCGGATGCAATTTCTGTGTTTCATCGTCAATGAGAAGGTCCAAGGGATACAGTAAACCTGAAGGAAAGCATCGGAAACTACAACTGGACTCACAGGAGAGGTTCAATTCATCGAAAGTTAGAGTGTCAGTTCTCTTGTACTTCAGTCGTCATTGTGCCTTTTGTATTAAATTCGCATGCAATTTCTGTGTTTCATCGTCAATAAGAAGGTCCAAGGGATACAGTAAACCTGAAGTGAAGCATCGGAATCTAAAACTGGACTCACAGGAGAGGTTCAAATCATAGAAAGTTAGAGTGTCAGTCCTCTTGTACTTAAGACGGCATTGTGCCTTTTGTATTAAATTCGGATACAATTTCTGTGTTTCATCGTCAATAAGAAGGTCCAAGGGATACAGTAAACCAGAAGTGAAGCATCGGAATCTAAAACTGGACTCACAGGAGAGGTTCAAATCGTAGCAATTTAGAGTGTCAGTCCTCTTGTACTTAAGTCGGCATTGTGCCTTTTGTATTAAATTCGGATGCAATTTCTGTGATTGATCGTCAATAAGAAGGTCCAAGGGATACAGAAAACCTGAAGTGAAGCATCGGAATCTAAATCAGGACTCACAGGAGAGGTTCAAATCATCGAAAGTTAGAGTGTCAGTCCTCTTGTACGTATGTCGGCATTGTGCCTTTTGTATTAAATTCGGATGCAATTTCTGTGTTTCATTGCCAATAAGAAGGTCCAAGGGATACAGTAAACCTGAAGTGAAGCATCGTAATCTAAAACTGGACTCACAGGAGAGGTTCTAATCATAGAAAGTTAGAGTGTCAGTCCTCTTGTACTTAAGACGGCATTGTGCCTTTTGTATTAAATTCGGATGCAATCTCTGTGTTTCATCGTCAATAAGAAGGTCCAATGGATACAGTTAACCTGAAGTGAAGCATCGGAATCTAAAACTGGACACACAGGAGAGTTTCAAATCGTAGAGTGTCAGAGTGACAGTCCTCTTGTACTTATGTCGTTATTGTGCCTTTTATATTAAATTCGGAAGCAATTTCTCTGATTCATCGTCAATATGAAGGTCCAACGGATACAGCAAACCTGAAGTGAAGCATCGGAATCTAAAACTGGACTCACAGGAGAGGTTCAAATCATCGAATGTTAGAGTGTCAGTCCACTTGTACTTAATTCGGCATTGTGCCTTTTGTATTAAATTCGGATTCAATTTCTGTCTTTCATCATCAGTAAGAAGGTCCAAGGGAGACAGTAAACCTGAGGTGAAGCATCGGAATCTAAAACTGGATCACAGGAGAGGTTCAAATCATAGAAAGTTATAGCGTCAATCCTCTTGTACTTAAGTCGGCATTGTGTTTTTTTGTATTAAATTCGGATGCAATTTCTGTGTTCCATCGTCAATAAGAAGGGCCAAGGGATACAGTGAACCTGAAGTGAGACATCGGAATCTAAAACTGGACTCACAGGAGAGGTTCAAATCATAGAAAGTTAGAGTTTGAGTCATCTCATCGGCATTGTGCCTTTTCTATTAAATTTGGATGCAATTTCTGTGTTTCATCGACAATAAAAAGGTCCAAGGGATACAGTAAACCGGAAGTGAAGCATCGGAATCTAAAACTGGACTCACAGGAGAGGTTCAAACCGTTTAGAGTTAGAGTGTCAGTCCTCTTGTACTTAAGTCGGCATTGTTCCTTTTGTATTAAATTCTGATGCAATCTCTGTGTTTCATCGTCAGTAAGAAGGTCCAAGGGATACAGTAAACCTGAAGTGAAGCATCGGAATCTAAAACTGGACTCACAGGAGAGGTTCAAATCATAGAGAGTTAGAGTGACAGTCCTCTTGTACTTAAGTCGGCATTGTGCCATTTGTATTAAATTCTGATGCATTTTCTGTGTTTCATCGTCAATAGCTAGGTCCAAGGGATACAGTAATCCTGAAGTGAAGCATCGGAATCTAAAACTGAACTCACTGGAGAGGTTCAAATCATTGAAAGTTAGAGTGTCAGTCCTCTTGTACTTAAGTCGGCATTGTGCCTTTTGTATTAAATTCGGATGCAATTTCTGTATTTCATCGTCAATAAGAACGTCCAAGGGATACAGTAAACCTGACGTGAAGCATCGGAAACTAAAACTATACTCACAGGAGAGGTACAAGTCATAGCAAGTTAGAGTGGCAGTCCTCTTGTACTTAAGTCGGCATTGTGCCTTTTGTATTAATTTCGGATGCAATTTCTGTGTTTCATCGTCAATAAGAAGGTGCAAGGGATACTGTAAACCTGAAGTGAAGCTTCGGAATCTACAACAGGACTCACAGGAGTGGTTCCAATCATAGAAACTTAGAGTGTCAGTACTCTTCTTCTTAAGTCGGCATTGTGCCTTTTGTGTTAAATTCGGATGCAATTTCTGTGTTTCATCGTCAATAAGAAGGTCCAAGGGATACAGTAAACCTGAAGGAAAGCATCGGAATCTACAACTGGACTCACAGGAGAGGTTCAAATCATCGAAAATTAGAGTGTCAGTCCTCTTGTACTTAAGTCGGCATTGTGCCTTTTGTATTAAAGTCGGATGCAATTTCTGTGTTTTATCGTCAATAAGAGGGTCCAAGGGATACAGTAAACCTGAAGTGAAGCATCGGAATCTAAAACTGGACTCACAGGAGAGAATCAAATCATAGAAAGTTAGAGTGTCAGTCCTCTTGTACTTAAGACGACATTGTGCCTTTTGTATTAAATTCGGATACAATTTCTGTGTTTCATCGTCAATAAGAAGGTCCAAGGGATACAGTAAACCAGAAGTGAAGCATCGGAATCTAAAACTGGACTCACAGGAGAGGTTCAAATCATCTTAAGTTAGAGTGTCAGCCCTCTTGTACTTAGGTCGGCATTGTGCCATTTGTATTAAATTTGGATGCAATATCTGTGTTGCATCGCCATTAAGAAGGTCCAAGGGATACAGTAAACCTGAAGTGAAGCATCGGAATATAAAACTGGACTCACAGGAGAGGTTCAAATCATAGCAAGCTAGAGTGTCAGTCCTCTTGTACTTAAGTCGGCATTGTGCCTTTTGTATTAAATTCGGATGCAATTTCTGTGTTTCATCGTCAATAAGTAGGTCCAAGGGATACAGTAAACCTGAAGTGAAGCATCGGAATCTAAAACAGGACTCACAGGAGTAATTCAAATCATAGAAAGTCAGAGTGTCAGTCCCCTTCTACTTAAGTCGGCATTGTGCCTTTTGTATTAAATTCGGATGCAATTTCTGTGTTTCATCGTCAATAAGAAGGTCCAAGGGATACAGTAAACTTGAGGTGAAGCATCGGAATCTAAAACTGTACTTACAGGAGAGGTTCAAATCATAGAAAGTTAGCGTGTCAGTCCTCTTGTACTTAAGACGGCAATGTGCCTTTTGTATTAAATTCGGATGCAATTTCAGTGTTTTATCGCCAATAAGAAGGTCCAAGGGATACAGTAAACCTGAAGTGAAGCATCGGAATCTGTAACTGGACTCACAGGAGAGGTTCAAATCATCGAAAGTTAGAGAGTCAGTCCTCTTGTACTAAAGTCGGCATTGTGCCTTTTGTATTAAATTCGGATGCAATTTCTGTGTTTCATCGTAAATAAGAAGGTCCAAGGGATACAGTAAACCTAGAGTGAAGCATCGGAATCTAAAACTGGACTGACAGGAGAGGTTCAAATCATAGCAAGTTAGAGTGTCAGTCCTCTTGTACTTAAGTCGGCATTGTGCCTTTTGTATTAAATTCGGATGCAATTTCTGTGTTTCATCGTCAATAAGAAGGTCCAAGGGATACAGTAAACCTGAAGTGAAGCATCGGAATCTAAAACAGGACTCACAGGAGTGGTTCAAATCATAGAAAGTTAGAGTGTCGGTCCTCTTCTACTTAAGTCGGCATTGTGCCTTTTGTATTAAATTCGGATGCAATTTCTGTGTTTAATCGTCAATAAGAATATCCAAGGGATACAGTAAACCAGAAGTAATGCATCGGAATCTACAACTGGACTCACAGGAGAGGTTCATATCATCGAAAGTTAGAGTGTCAGTCCTCTTGTACTTAAGTCGGCATTGTGCCTTTTGTATTAAATTCGGATGCAATTTCTGTGTTTTATCGTCAATAAGAAGGTCCAAGGGATACAGTAAACGCGGAGTGAAGCATCGGAATCTAAAACTGGACTCACAGGAGAGGTTCAAATCATAGAAAGTTAGAGTGTCAGTCCTCTTGTACTTTAGACGGCATTGTGCCTTTTGTATTAAATTCGGAAGCAATTTCTGTGTTTCATCGTCAATAAGAAGGTCCAAGGGATACAGTAAACCTGAAGTGAAGCATCGGAATCTAAAACTGGACTCACAGGAGAGGTTCAAATCATAGCAAGTTAGAGTGTCAGTCCTCTTTTACTTAAGTCGGCATTGTGCCCTTTGTATTAAATTCAGATGCAATTTCTGTGTTTTATCGTCAATAAGGAGGTCCAAGGGATACAGTAAACCTGAAGTGAAGCGTCGGAATCTAAAACTGGACACACAGGAGAGGTTCAAATCATAGAAAGTTAGAGTGTCAGTCCTCATGTACTTAAGTCGCGATTGTGCCTTTTGTATTAAATTCGGATGCAATTTCTGTGTTTCATCGTCAATTAGAAGGTCCAAGGGATACAGTAAACCTAAATTGAAGCATCGGAATCTAAAACTGGACTCACAGGAGAGGTTCAAATCATAGCAAGTTAGAGTTTTAGTCATATTGTACTTAAGTCGGCATTGTGCCTTTTGTATTAAATTTGGATGCAATTTCTGTGTTTCATCGTCAATAAGTAGGTCCAAGGGATACAGTAAACCTGAAGTGAAGCATCGGAATCTAAAACTGGACTTACAGGAGAGCTTCAAATCGTTTAGAGTTAGAGTGTCAGTCCTCTTGTACTTAAGTCGGCATTGTTCTTTTTGTATTAAATTCTGATGCAATCTCTGTGTTTCATCGTCAGTAAGAAGGTCCAAGGGATACAGTAAACCTGAAGTGAAGCATCGGAATCTAAAACTCTACTCACAGGAGAGGTTCAAATCATAGAGAGTTAGAGTGTCAGTCCTCTTGTACTCAAGTCGGCATTGTGCCATTTGTATTAAATTCTGATGCATTTTCTGTGTTTCATCGGCAATAGCTAGGTCCAAGGGATACAGTAATCCTGAAGTGAAGCATCGGAATCTAAAACTGAACTCACTGGAGAGGTTCAAATCATTGAAAGTTAGAGTGTCAGTCCTCTTGTACTTTAGACGGCATTGTGCCTTTTGTATTAAATTCGGAAGCAATTTCTGTGTTTCATCGTCAATAAGAAGGTCCAAGGGATACAGTAAACCTGAAGGCAAGCATCGGAATCTACAACTGGACTCACAGGAGAGGTTCAAATCATCGAAAATTAGAGTGTAAGTCCTCTTGTACTTAAGTCGGCATTGTGCCTTTTGTATTAAAGTCGGATGCAATTTCTGTGTTTCATCGTCAATAAGAAGGTCCAAGGGATACAGTAAACCTGAAGTGAAGCATCGGAATCTAAAACAGGACTCACAGGAGTAATTCAAATCATACAAAGTTAGAGTGTCAGTCCCCTTCTACTTAAGTCGGCATTGTGCCTTTTGTATTAAATTGGGATGCAATTTCTGTGTTTCATCGTCAATAAGAAGGTCCAAGGGATACAGTAAACCTGAAGTAAAGCATCGGAATCTAAAACTGGACTCACAGGAGAGGTTCAAATCATCGAAATTTAGAGTGTCAGTCCTCTTGTACTTAAGTCGGCATTGTGCCTTTTGTATTAAATTCGGATGCAATTTCTGTGTTTCAGCGTCAATAAGATGGTCCAAGGGATACAGTAAACCTGAAGTGAAGCATCGCAATCTAAAACTGTACTTACAGGAGAGGTTCAAATCATAGAAAGTTAGCGTGTCAGTCCTCTTGTACTTAAGACGGCAATGTGCCTTTTGTATTAAATTCGGATGCAATTTCAGTGTTTTATCGCCAATAAGAAGGTCCAAGGGATACAGTAAACCTGAAGTGAAGCATCGGAATCTAAAACTGGACTCACAGGAGAGGTTCAAATCATCGAAAGTTAGAGAGTCAGTCCTCTTGTACTTAAGTCGGCATTGTGCCTTTTGTATTAAATTCGGATGCAATTTCTGTGTTTCATCGTAAATAAGAAGGTCCAAGGGATACAGTAAACCTGAAGTGAAGCATCGGAATCTAAAACTGGACTGACAGGAGAGGTTCAAATCATAGCAAGTTAGAGTGTCAGTCCTCTTGTACTTAAGTCTTCATTGTGCCTTTTGTATTAAATTCGGATGCAATTTCTGTGTTTCATCGTCAATAAGAAGGTCCAAGGGATACAGTAAACCTGAAGTGAAGCATCGGAATCTAAAACAGGACTCACAGGAGTGGTTCAAATCATAGAAAGTTAGAGTGTCGGTCCTCTTCTACTTAAGTCGGCATTGTGCCTTTTGTATTAAATTCGGATGCAATTTCTGTGTTTAATCGACAATAAGAATATCCAAGGGATACAGTAAACCAGAAGTAAAGCATCGGAATCTACAACTGGACTCACAGGAGAAGTTCAAATCATCGAAAGTTAGAGTGTCAGTCCTCTTGTACTTAAGTCGGCATTGTGCCTTTTGTATTAAATTCGGATGCAATTTCTGTGTTTTATCGTCACTGAGAAGGTCCGAGGGATACAGTAGACCTGAAGTGAAGCATCGGAATCTAAAACTGGACTCACAGGAGAGGTTCAAATCATAGAAAGTTAGAGTGTCAGTCCTCTTGTACTTAACACGGCATTGTGCCTTTTGTATTAAATTCGGATGCAATTTCTGTGTTTCATCGTCAATAAGAAGGTCCAAGGGGTACAGTAAACCTGAAGTGAAGCATCGGAATCTAAAACTGGACTCACAGGAGAGGCTCAAATCATCGAAAGTTAGAGTGTCAGTCCTCTTGTACTTAAGTCGGCATTGTGCCTTTTGTATTAAATTCGGATGCAATTTCTGTGTTTCATCGTCAATTAGAAGGTCCAAGGGATACAGTAAACCTGAAGTGAAGAATCGGAATCTAAAACTGGACTCACAGGCGAGTTTCAAATCATAGAGAGTTAGAGTGTCAGTCCTCTTGTACTTAAGTCGGCATTGTGCCTTTTGTATTAAATTCGGATGCAATTTCTGTGTTTCATCGTCAATAAGAAGGTCCAAGGGATACAGTAAACCTGAAGTGAAGCATCGGAATCTAAAATAGGACTCACAGGAGTGGTTCAAATCATAGAAAGTTAGAGTGTCAGTCCCCTTCTACTTAAGTCGGCATTGTGCCTTTTGTATTAAATTGGGATGCAATTTCTGTGGTTCATCATCAATAAGAAGGTCCAGGGGATACAGTAAACCTGAAGTAAAGCATCGGAATCTAAAACTGGACTCACAGGAGAGATTCAAATCATTGAAAGTTATAGTGTCAGTCCTCTTGTACTTAAGTCGGCATTGTGCCTTTTGTATTAAATTCGGATGCAATTTCTGTGTTTCATCGTCAATAAGAAGGTCCAAGGGATACAGTAAGCCTGAAGTGAAGCATCGGAATCTAAAACTGGACTCACTGGAGAGGTTCAAATCATAGCGACTTAGAGTGTCAGTCCTCTTTTACTTAAGTCGGCATAGTGCCTTTTGTATTAAATTCGGATGCAAATTCTGTGTTTCATCGTCAATAAGAAGGTCCAAGGGAAACAGCAAACTTGAAGTGAAGCATCGGAATCTAAAACTGGACTTACAGGAGAGGTTCAAATCATAGAAAGTTATAGTGTCAGTCCTCTTGTACTTAAGTCGGCATTGTGCCTTTTGTATTAAATTTGGATGCAATTTCTGTGTTTTATCGTCAATAAGAACGTCCAAGGCATACAGTAAACCTATAGTGAAGCATCGGAACCTAAAACTGTATTCACAGGAGAGGTTCAAATCATAGACAGTTAGAGTGTCAGTCCTCTTTTACTTGAGTCGGCATTGTGCCTTTTGTATTAAATTAGAATGCAATTTCTGTGTTTCATCGTCAATAAGAAGGTCCAAGGGATACAGTAAACCTGGAGTGAAGCATCGGAATCTAAAACTGCACTCACAGGAGTGGTTCAAAACGTAGAAAGTTAGAGTGGCAGTCCTCTTGTACTTAAGTCGGCATTGTGCCTTTTGTATTAAATTCGGATGTAATTTCTGAGTTTCATCGTCAATAAGAAGGTCCAAGGCATACAGTAAACCAGAAGTGAAGCATCGGAATCTAAAACTGGAGTCACAGGAGAGGTTCAAATCATAGAAATTTAGAGTGTCAGTCCTCTTGTACTTTAGTCGGCATTGTGCCGTTTGTATTAAATTCGGAAGCAATTTCTGCGTTTCATCGTCAATAAGAAGGTCCAAGGGATACAGTAAACCTGAAGTGAAGCATCGGAATCTAAAACTGGACTCACAGGAGAGGTTCAAATCATAGCAAGTTAGAGTGTCAGTCCTCTTTTACTTAAGTCGGCATTGTGCCCTTTGTATTTAATTCAGATGCAATTTCTGTGTTTTATCGTCAATAAGGAGGTCCATGGGATACAGTAAACCTGAAGTGAAGCGTCGGAATCTAAAACTGGACACACAGGAGTGGTTCAAATCATAGAAAGTTAGAGTGTCAGTCCTCATGTACTTAAGTCGCGATTGTGCCTTTTGTATTAAATTCGGATGCAATTTCTGTGTTTCATCGTCAATAACAAGGTCCAAGGGATACAGTAAACCTAAATTGAAGCATCGGAATCTAAAACTGGACTCACGGGAGAGTTTCAAATCATAGGGAGTTAGAGTGACAGTCCTTTTTTACTTAAGTCGGCATTGTGCCTTTTGTATTAAATTCAGATGCAATTTCTGTGCTTCATCGTCAATAAGAAGGTCCAAGGGAAACAGTAAACCTGAAGTGAAGCATCGGAATCTAAAACAGGACTCACAGGAGAGGTTCAAATCATAGAGAGTTAGAGTGTCAGTCCTCTAGTACTTATGTCGGCATTGTGGCTTTTGTATTAAATTCGGATGAAATTTCTGTGTTTCATCATCAATAAGAAGGTCCAAGGGATGCAGTAAATCTGAAGTGGAGCATCGGAATCAGAAACTGAACGCACAGGAGAGGTTCAAATCATAGAGAGTTAGAGTGTCAGTATTCTTTTATTTAAGTCGGCATTGTGCCTTTTGCATTAAATTCAGATGCAATTTCTGTGTTTCATCGTCAATAAGAAGGTCCAAGGGATACAGTAAACCAGAAGTGAAGCATCGGAATCTATAACTGGACC
The DNA here is from genome assembly GCF_021461395.2 of Schistocerca americana. Taxonomy (NCBI): domain Eukaryota; kingdom Metazoa; phylum Arthropoda; class Insecta; order Orthoptera; family Acrididae; genus Schistocerca; species Schistocerca americana. Next base: position 544,903,059 of record NC_060124.1, on the reverse strand, counting down.
CACAGGAGAGGTTCAAATCATAGAAAATTAGAGTGTCAGTCCTCTTGTACTTAAGTCGGCATTGTGCCTTTTGTATTAAATTTGGATGCAATTTCTGTGTTTCATCGTCAATAAGAAGGTCCAAGGGATACAGTGAACCTGAAGTAAAGCTCCGGAATCTAAAACTGGACTCACAGGAGAGGTTCAAATCATAGAGAGTTAGAGTGTCAGACCTCTTTTACTTAAGTCGGCTTTGCGCATTTGTTTTAAATTCAGATGCAATTTCTGTGTTTCATCGTCAATAAGAAGGTCCAAGGGATACAGTAAACCTGAAGTGAAGCATAGGAATCTAAAGCTGGACTCACAGGAGAGGTTCAAATCATAGACGTTAGAGTGTCAGTCCTCTTTTACTTAAGTCGGCATTGTGCCCTTTGTATTAAATTCAGATGCAATTTCTGTGTTTCATCGTCAATAAGAAGGTCCATTGGATACAGTAAACCTGAAGTGAAGCATCGTAATCTAAAACTGGACCCACAGGAGAGGTTAAAATCATGTAAAGTTAGAGTGTCAGTCCTCTTGTACTTAAGTCGGCATTGTGCCTTTTGTATTTCATTTGGATGCAATTTCTGTGTTTCATCGTCAATAAGAAGGTCCAAGGGATACTGTAAACCTGAAGTGAAGCATCGGAATCTAAAACTGGACTCACAGGAGAGGTTCAAATCATAGAGAGTTAGAGTGTCAGTCCTCTTATACTTTAGTCGGCATTGTGCCTTTTGTATTTCATTCGGATGCAATTTCTGTGTTTCATCGTCAATAAGAAGGTCCAAGGGATACAGTAAACCTGAAGTGAAGCATAGGAAACTAAAGCTGGACTCACAGGAGAAGTTCAAATCATGAAACGTTAGAGTGCCAGTCCTCTAGTACTTGAGGCGGGATTGTGCCTTTTGTGTTAAATTCGGATGCAATTTCTGTGATTCATCATCTATAAGAAGGTCCAAGGGATACAGTAAACCTGAAGTGAAGCATCGGAATCCAAAACAGGACTTACAGGAGAGGTTCTAATCATAGAGGGTTAGAGTGTCAGTCCTCTATTACTTGAGTCGGCATTGTGCCCTTTGTATTAAATTTGGATGCAATTTCTGTGTTTCATCGTCAATAAGAAGGTCCAAGGGATACAACAAACATGAAGTGAAGCATGGGAATATAAAACTGGACTCACAGGAGGCGTTCAAATCATAGAAAGTTAGAGTGTCAGTCCTCCCCTACTTTAGTCGGCATTGTGCCTTTTGTATTAAATTCGGATGCAATTTCTGTGCTTCATTGTCAACAAGAAGGTCCAAGGAATGCAGTAAATCTTAAGTGGAGCATCGGAATCAGAAACTGGACTCACAGGAGAGGTTCAAATCATAGAGAGTTAGAGTGTCAGTCCTCATTTACTTACGTCGGCATTGTGCCCTTTGTATTAAATTCAGGTGCAATTTCTGTGTTTCATCGTCAATAAGAAGGTCCAAAGGATACAGTAAAAATTAAGTGAAGCATCGTAATCTAAAACTGGACTTACAGGAGAGGTTCAAATCATAGAGAGTTAGAGTGTCAGTCCTCTTTTACTTAAGTCGGCATTGTGCCTTTTGTATAAAATTCGGATGCAATTTCTGTGACTCATCGTCAATAATAAGGTCCAAGGGATACAGTAAACCTGAAGTGAAGCATGGGAATCTAAAACTGGACTCACAGGAGAGGTTCAAATCATAGAAAGTTAGAGTGTCAGTCTTCTTGTACTTAAGTCGGCAATGTGCCTTTTGTATTAAATTCGGATGCAATTTCTGTGTTTCATCGTCAATAAGAAGGTCCAAGGGATACAGTAAACCTAAAGTGAAGCATTGGAATCTAAAACTGGACTCACAGGAGGGTTTCATATCATAGAGAGTTAGAGTGTAAGTCCTATTTTACTTAAGTCGGCATTGTGCCTTTTGTAATAAATTCAGATGCAATTTCGGTGCTTCATCGTCAATAAGAAGGTTTAAGGGATACGGTAAACCTGAAGTGAAGCATCGGAATCTAAAACTGGACTCACAGGAGAGGTTCAATTCATAGAGAGTTAGAGTGTCAGTCCTCTTCTAATTTAGTCGGCATTGTGCCTTTTGTATTAAATTCGGATGCAATTTCTGTGCCTCATCGTCAATAAGAAGGTCCAAGGGATACAGTAAACCTGAAGTGAAGCATCGGAATCTAAAACTGGACTCACAGGAGAGGTTCAAACCATAGAATCTTAGAGTGTCAGTCCTCTTGTACCTAAGTCGGCATTGTGCCTTTTGTATTATATTCGGATGCAATTGCTGTGTTTCATCGTCAATTAGAATGTCCAAGGGATATAGTAAACCGGTAGTGAAGCATCGGAATATAAATCTGGGCTTACAGGAGAGGTTCAAATCATAGAGAGTTAGAGTGTCAGTCCTCTTTTACTTAAGTCGGCATTGTGCCCTTTGTATTAAATTCAGATGCAATTTCTGTGTGTTATCGTCAATAAGCATGTCCAAGGGATACAGTAAACCTGGAGTGAAGCATCAGAATCTAAAACTGAACTTGCAGGAGAGGTTCAATTCATAGAAAGTTAGAGTGTCAGTCCTCTAGTACTTAAGTCGGCATTGTGCCTTTTGTATTAAATTCGGATGCAATTTCTGTGTTTCATCGACAATAAGAAGGTCCAAGGGATGCAGTAAATCTGAAGTGGAGCATCGGAATCTAAAACTGGACTCACAGGAGAGGTTCAAATCATAGAGAGTTAGAGTGTCAGTCCTCTTTTACTTAAGTCGGCATTGTGCCCTTTGTATTAAAGTCAGATGCAATTTCTGTGTTTCATCGTCAATAAGAAGGTCCAAGGGATACAGTAAACCTGAAGTGAAGCATCGGAATCTATAACTGGACCCACAGGAGAGGTTCAAATAATAGAAAGTTAGAGTGTCAGTCCTCTTGTACTTATGTCGGCATTGTGCCTTTTGTATTAAATTCGGATGCAATTTCTGTGTTTCATCGACAATAAGAAGGTCCAAGGGATACAGTAAACCTAAAGTAAAGCTTCGGAATCTAAAACTGGACTCACAGGAGAGGTTCAAATCATAGAGAGTTAGAGTGTCAGTCTTCTTTTACTTAAGTCGGCATTGTACTTTTGTTTTAAATTCAGATTCTTCTTCTTCCGTGTCCGGATGCACCAATTATATCTTCCCTTCCCAGAAATTAGCAACGTAGATTGCTTTGTCATTGATTTTCAAAATATCATCTTTAGTGCATGTCATAGACATATCTGGGCAGATCAGTAGGTGATCCAAGTCCTGTATTGCTCCGCATTCACACCTGTCGCCATCACTGTAACCCCATTTAAATAGGTTTGATTTGCACCCAGTTACTCCAGTGCGCAGCCGGTTTAATGACCTCCAAGTTGTAAAAGGTAGTTGAAATCCTGCAGATCCCTCCTCAAGTAGATCCATTGTGGAGTGTGGCACCATTTCTTCCCAAAGAGATAGCCGCCTTGCGGCGGGTTTGGTGACGAGCTCTTCAGTAGTTTCAATGAAACTCCTGCGGGATTTCAGCCGGACACGTTGTTTTCGGTGCATATGCAACGGGTGTCGAGGATCATTCTTTTGTTTTGATCTTTCGATCTCGGCGGCTACTTGTCTGCGGATAGTGGGTGGTGCTATGCCTATGATGGGGTAAATGATGTCTGTGGGAGTTGGTTTGAGGCATCCTGTGGCAATACGTACAGTTTCGTTTACGGCGACGTCAACTTGCTTAGTGTGAGCAGAGTTCCTCCAAACTGGCGCCGCATATTCCGCTGCTGAGATACTCAGCACCAGACCCGTGGTGCGCAAAACATGTGGTTGAGCTCCCCACGATGAACCTGTTAGCTTCCGCAGTATGTTGTTCCTGGCACAGACCTTTTTTTTAGTGTTGTGACAGTGCTGTTTAAAAGTAAGTGCTCTGTCCAATGTTACTCCCAGGTATTTTGGGCTGTTTGTATGTTTCAGCTCTTCCCCTTGCCACATGACTCGGAGTTTCCGTTTGGCTTGTTTGTTCCTAAGATGGAAGGCGGATACTTGAGATTTACTAGGGTTTGGTTTGAGATTATTGCCGTCGTAATAGGTAGCAAGTTCTGTTAAGGCTCCTGTGAGATTCTCCTCCACTTGTTCAAAGGTTTTATCCTGTGTGGCCACTGCTGCATCATCAGCATATATGAACATTCGTGTCCGGCGGCTGATGGGAAGATCATTGGTATAGATGTTAAATAATATTGGAGCCAAGACACTACCCTGTGCAAGTCCATTTTTCTGTGTCCTCCAACGGCTGTTTTTAGATTGTAAGGTTACATAGTAGCGTCTGTTTTGTAGCAGGCATTGCACGAACATAGAAAGGGTGTAGTCCTTAGTGACATTATACACTTTCTGGGTAAGCAACTTATGGTTAACTGTGTCATATGCAGCACTGAGATCCAGGAATGCGACCACAGTTACTTCTCCTCTCTGATAGCCGTCTTCGATGTACTGTGTGAGATTAAGAATTTGGCCGCAGCATGATTTTCCTGGTCGGAATCCAGCTTGTTCGTTAATGAGGGCTTTGTCCACATAATCAGCTATGCGTTTGAGGACCATTCGCTCCAGCACTTTAAATAAATGACAAAGCAGTAATACAGGCCGGAAATTTTTAGCTTCAGCTGGGTCTTTCCCTGGTTTTAGTAATGCAATAACCCGAGCTTTCCTCCACAGTTTAGGAATTTGCATTGTTGTAATACAGTTATTCATTAGCTCTAGGATCCATGCTTGTACTCCCGGTCCAAAATGTTTAATTTGCTCAGATCTCAGATCGTCGAGGCCAGCGGCCTTATTGTTTTTCAAATCATTGATGGCATCTTGTAGCTCCTGAATGAAGAACGGGCGAGCTAGGAAGCTAATCTCCTCGTTCAATTTTCTTTTAATTTTGCCATTCCTGATCTTCCTTTTAGTTTTTCCGTTCATGAGTAGTTGGTGAGCTATCTGATCGGGTGTAACTTCACTGTAATTTGGTTGTGGTTCTGTTGGGTCGTTGTTGAGACTTTTGACCAGTTTCCATGCCTTCCTACTGCTGTGCTTCATGTCCGTCTCTTGTAGGAGGTTGCACCACTTTTCCTTTCTCGCTTCGGAGATACCAGACATCAGTGCCTCACCTGCCTGGATCGTTTCCTCTGAGAAGGGGTCCTTATTGTATAGTTCTTCATACTTTTTCAGAGCTTCCTTGCTGCTACCATTTAGTCCAGCGATATACTGGGTGCGGCACCCTCTAGGTATGCGCCGTCGAGAGATTTTCTTGACGAGGTCTATGAAAGTTTCATATGATTGTATCTCTGGTTTAATTTCCAAGATCTCCTTATCAAGGTCCTCTGTAAAAAGTTCCCAATGAGCTTTTTTGAAATTGAAGCGTCTCTTAAAGGGCATTACATCTGATTTGATTACTGCAGTAATGCAGCAAGTTATTGCTCTCTGTTGCGATCTTGGAATTGGGTCCTCGATTTGCTTTACAGTTTGCAGGGATACCTTTTCGGAGACAAAGATGTTATCTGGATTAAATCCTCGTTTCCATCTTCCGCTGTTAAATGATGCAGGCAACTTTGGGTCATGTATCAATTTCAGTTTAGCCTGGTCTGCCCAGGTCTCCAGCATTTCGCCATCATCATTTGTCTCTTTATAACCCCATGCAAGACCGTGACAGTTAAAATCTCCTAGTACAACTTTAATGTTTTTTGAATGGAAATTTCCAGGCTCCGTAAATTTAAACCTCGCACTGGGTGGTTTGTACACGGATGTTACAGTACATGAATGTAGCTCAATAGTTAAAATTTCTATATTTTTTTCGCAGGTCAGAGCACAGGAGCGTCTGTCTAAGTTCGGTTTCACAAATATAGCACTTCCGTACCTTTCGTGTGGTCTCTCGAGAACTAATTTCATGCCCTGTATTTTTGGTCTATGGCTAGTTGGTGCTCTGTGTGTTTCTTGTAACACTAAAACGACACAGTTATTTCGTTTGCACATGTCAGATAATAAAATTTCTTTATTTACAGATAAGCCTTCAATATTGCAGGAAGTTGTCACTAGTGATGGTCTTGATAAAGGCCTTTTTTGAGTCTCTTCGGAGAGTTTTGTCATCTTTGGTTTTGGTGCTCCGGTGTTTGCAGGATTGGCCGACTAGGTCGATTCCAGGGGACGCCCGATTGCTTGTTGTTCGAGTGGTGAACGCAATCTTCGTGGAGGCTCCTGCAGTGTCCCCTAAATTCAGATGCAATTTCTGTGTTTCATCGTCAATTTGAAGGTCCAAGGGATACAGTAAACCTGAAGTGAAGCATCGGAATCTAAAACTGGACTCACAGGAGAGGTTCAAATCATAGAAAGTTAGAGTGTCAGTCCTCTTTTACTTAAGTCGGCATTGTGCCTTTTGTATTAAATTCAGATGCAATTTACGTGCTTCATCGTCAATAAGAAGGTCCAAGGGATACAGTAAACCTGAAGTGAAGCACGGAATCTAAAACTAGACTCACAGGAGAGGTTCAAATCATAGAGAGTTAGAGTGTCATTCCACTTTTACTTAAGTCGGCATTGTGCCTTTTGTATTAACATTGGATGCAATTTCTGCGTTTCATTGTCAATAAGAAGGTCCAAGGGATACAGTAAACCTGAAGTGAAGCATCGGAATCTAAAACTGTACTCCCAGGAGAGGTTCAAATCATAGAGAGTTAGAGTGTCAGTCCTCTTTTACTTAAGTCAACATTGTGCCTTCTTATTAAATTCGGATGCAATTTCTGTGCTTCATCGTCAATAAGAAGGTCAAAGAGATACAGTAAGTTTGAAGTGAGGCATAGGAATCTAAAGCTGGACTCACAGGAGAGGTTCAAATCATAGAGAGTTAGAGTGTCAGTCCTCATTTACTTAAGTCGGCATTGTGCATTTTGTATTAAATTCGCATGCAATTTCTGTGTTTCATCGTCAATAAGAAGGTCCAAGGGTTACAGTAAACCTGAAGTGGAGCATTGGAATCTAAAATTGGACTCACAGGAGAGGTTTAAATCATAGAAAGTTAGTGTGTCAGTCCTCTTGTACTTAAGTCGGCACTGTGCCTTTTGTATTAAATTCGGATGCAATTTCTGTGTTTCATCGTCAATAAGAAGGTCCTAGGGATACAGTAAACCCGACGTGAAGCATCGGAATCTAAAACTGGACTCACAGGAGAGGTTCAAATCATAGAGAGTAAGAGTGTCAGTCCTCTTTTACTTAAGTCGGCATTGTGCATTTTGTATTAAATTCGGATGCGATTTCTGTGTTTCATCGTCAATAAGGAGGTCCAAGGGATACAGTAAAACTGAAGTGAAGCATCGGAATTTAAAACTGGACTCACAGGAGAGGTTCAAATCGTAGAGAGTTAGAGTGTCAATCCTCTTTTACTTAAGTCGGCATTGTGCCTTTTGAATTAAATTCGGATGCAATTTCTGTGTTCCATCGTCAATACGAAGGTCCAAGGGATGCAGTAAACCTATAGTTAAGCATCCGAATCTAAAACTCGACTCACAGGAGAGGTTCAATTCATAGAGAGTTAGAGTGTCAGTCCTCTTCTAATTTAGTCGGCATTGTGCCTTTTGTATTAAATTCGGATGCAATTTATGTGCCTCATCGTCAATAAGAAGGTCCAAGGGATACAGTAAACCTGAAGTGAAGCATCGGAATCTAAAACTGGACTCACAGGAGAGGTTCAAACCATAGAATCTTAGAGTGTCAGTCCTCTTGTACCTAAGTCGGCATTGTGCCTTTTGTATTATATTCGGATGCAATTGCTGTGTTTCATCGTCAATTAGAATGTCCAAGGGATATAGTAAACCGGTAGTGAAGCATCGGAATGTAAATCTGGACTTACAGGAGAGGTTCATATCATAGAAAGTTAGAGTGTCAGTCCTCTTTTACTTAAGTCGGCATTGTGCCTTTTGTATTAAATTCGGATGCAATTTCTATGTTTCATCGTCAATAAGAAGGTCCAAGGGATACAGTAAACCTAAAGTGAAGCATCGGAATCTAAAACTGCACTCACAGGAGTGGGTCAAATCATAGAAAATTAGAGTGGCAGTCCTCTTGTACTTAAGTCGGCATTGTTCCTTTTTTATTAAATTCGGATGCAATTTCTGTGTTTCATCGTCAATAAGAAGGTCCAAGGGATACAGTAAATCTGTAGTGAAGCATCGGAATATAAATCTGGGCTTACAGGAGAGGTTCAAATCATAGAGAGTTAGAGTGTCAGTCCTCTTTTACTTAAGTCGGCATTGTGCCCTTTGTATTAAATTCAGATGCAATTTCTGTGTTTCATCGTCAATAAGAAGGTCCAAGGGATACAGTAAACCTAAAGTAAAGCTTCGGAATCTAAAACTGGACTCACAGGAGAGGTTCAAATCATAGAGAGTTAGAGTGTCAGTCCTCTTTTACTTAAGTCGGCATTGTACTTTTGTTTTAAATTCAGATTCTTCTTCTTCCGTGTCCGGATGCACCAATTATATCTTCCCTTCCCAGAAATTAGCAACGTAGATTGCTTTGTCATTGACTTTCAAAATATCATCTTTAGTGCATGTCATAGACATATCTGGGCAGATCAGTAGGTGATCCAAGTCCTGTATTGCTCCGCATTCACACCTGTCGCCATCACTGTAACCCCATTTAAATAGGTTTGATTTGCACCCAGTTACTCCAGTGCGCAGCCGGTTTAATGACCTCCAAGTTGTAAAAGGTAGTTGAAATCCTGCAGATCCCTCCTCAAGTAGTTCCATTGTGGAGTGTGGCACCATTTCTTCCCAAAGAGATAGCCGCCTTGCGGCGGGTTTGGTGACGAGCTCTTCAGTAGTTTCAATGAAACTCCTGCGGGATTTCAGCCGGACACGTTGTTTTCGGTGCATATGCAACGGGTGTCGAGGATCATTCTTTTGTTTTGATCTTTCGATCTCGGCGGCTACTTGTCTGCCTATAGTGGGTGGTGCTATGCCTATGATGGGGTAAATGATGTCTGTGGGAGTTGGTTTGAGGCATCCTGTGGCAATACGTACAGTTTCGTTTACGGCGACGTCAACTTGCTTAGTGTGAGCAGAGTTCCTCCAAACTGGCGCCGCATATTCCGCTGCTGAGATACTCAGCACCAGACCCGTGGTGCGCAAAACATGTGGTTGAGCTCCCCACGATGAACCTGTTAGCTTCCGCAGTATGTTGTTCCTGGCACAGACCTTTTTTTTAGTGTTGTGACAGTGCTGTTTAAAAGTAAGTGCTCTGTCCAATGTTACTCCCAGGTATTTTGGGCTGTTTGTATGTTTCAGCTCTTCCCCTTGCCACATGACTCGGAGTTTCCGTTTGGCTTGTTTGTTCCTAAGATGGAAGGCGGATACTTGAGATTTACTAGGGTTTGGTTTGAGATTATTGCCGTCGTAATAGGTAACAAGTTCTGTTAAGGCTCCTGTGAGATTCTCCTCCACTTGTTCAAAGGTTTTATCCTGTGTGGCCACTGCTGCATCATCAGCATATATGAACATTCGTGTCCGGCGGCTGATGGGAAGATCATTGGTATAGATGTTAAATAATATTGGAGCCAAGACACTACCCTGTGCAAGTCCATTTTTCTGTGTCCTCCAACGGCTGTTTTTAGATTGTAAGGTTACATAGTAGCGTCTGTTTTGTAGCAGGCATTGCACGAACATAGAAAGGGTGTAGTCCTTAGTGACATTATACACTTTCTGGGTAAGCAACTTATGGTTAACTGTGTCATATGCAGCACTGAGATCCAGGAATGCGACCCCAGTTACTTCTCCTCTCTGATAGCCGTCTTCGATGTACTGTGTGAGATTAAGAATTTGGCCGCAGCATGATTTTCCTGGTCGGAATCCAGCTTGTTCGTTAATGAGGGCTTTGTCCACATAATCAGCTATGCGTTTGAGGACCATTCGCTCCAGCACTTTAAATAAATGACAAAGCAGTGATACAGGCCGGAAATTTTTAGCTTCAGCTGGGTCTTTCCCTGGTTTTAGTAATGCAATAACCCGAGCTTTCCTCCACAGTTTAGGAATTTGCATTGTTGTAATACAGTTATTCATTAGCTCTAGGATCCATGCTTGTACTCCCGGTCCAAAATGTTTAATTTGCTCAGATCTCAGATCGTCGAGGCCAGCGGCCTTATTGTTTTTCAAATCATTGATGGCATCTTGTAGCTCCTGAATGAAGAACGGGCGAGCTAGGAAGCTAATCTCCTCGTTCAATTTTCTTTTAATTTTGCCATTCCTGATCTTCCTTTTAGTTTTTCCGTTCATGAGTAGTTGGTGAGCTATCTGATCGGGTGTAACTTCACTGTAATTTGGTTGTGGTTCTGTTGGGTCGTTGTTGAGACTTTTGACCAGTTTCCATGCCTTCCTACTGCTGTGCTTCATGTCCGTCTCTTGTAGGAGGTTGCACCACTTTTCCTTTCTCGCTTCGGAGATACCAGACAACAGTGCCTCACCTGCCTGGATCGTTTCCTCTGAGAAGGGGTCCTTATTGTACAGTTCTTCATACTTTTTCAGAGCTTCCTTGCTGCTACCATTTAGTCCAGCGATATACTGGGTGCGGCACCCTCTAGGTATGCGCCGTCGAGAGATTTTCTTGACGAGGTCTATGAAAGTTTTATATGATTGTATCTCTGGTTTAATTTCCAAGATCTCCTTATCAAGGTCCTCTGTAAAAAGTTCCCAATGAGCTTTTTTGAAATTGAAGCGTCTCTTAAAGGGCATTACATCTGATTTGATTACTGCAGTAATGCAGCAAGTTATTGCTCTCTGTTGCGATCTTGGAATTGGGTCCTCGATTTGCTTTACAGTTTGCAGGGATACCTTTTCGGAGACAAAGATGTTATCTGGATTAAATCCTCGTTTCCATCTTCCGCTGTTAAATGATGCAGGCAACTTTGGGTCATGTATCAATTTCAGTTTAGCCTGGTCTGCCCAGGTCTCCAGCATTTCGCCATCATCATTTGTCTCTTTATAACCCCATGCAAGACCGTGACAGTTAAAATCTCCTAGTACAACTTTAATGTTTTTTGAATGGAAATTTCCAGGCTCCGTAAATTTAAACCTCGCACTGGGTGGTTTGTACACGGATGTTACAGTACATGAATGTAGCTCAATAGTTAAAATTTCTATATTTTTTTCGCAGGTCAGAGCACAGGAGCGTATGTCTAAGTTCGGTTTCACAAATATAGCACTTCCGTACCTTTCGTGTGGTCTCTCGAGAACTAATTTCATGAGCTGTATTTTTGGTCTATGGCTAGTTGGTGCTCTGTGTGTTTCTTGTAACACTAAAACGTCACAGTTATTTCGTTTGCACATGTCAGATAATAAAATTTCTTTATTTACAGATAAGCCTTCAATATTGCAGGAAGTTGTCACTAGTGATGGTCTTGATAAAGGCCTTTTTTGAGTCTCTTCGGAGAGTTTTGTCATCTTTGGTTTTGGTGCTCCGGTGTTTGCAGGATTGGCCGACTAGGTCGTTTCCAGGGGACGCCCGATTGCTTGTTGTTCGAGTGGTGAACGCAATCTTCGTGGAGGCTCCTGCAGTGTCCCCTAAATTCAGATGCAATTTCTGTGTTTCATCGTCAATTTGAAGGTCCAAGGGATACAGTAAACCTGAAGTGAACCATCGGAATCTAAAACTGGACTCACAGGAGAGGTTCAAATCATAGAAAGTTAGAGTGTCAGTCCTCTTTTACTTAAGTCGGCATTGTGCCTTTTGTATTAAATTCAGATGCAATTTACGTGCTTCATCGTCAATAAGAAGGTCCAAGGGATACAGTAAACCTGAAGTGAAGCACGGAATCTAAAACTAGACTCACAGGAGAGGTTCAAATCATAGAGAGTTAGAGTGTCATTCCACTTTTACTTAAGTCGGCATTGTGCCTTTTGTATTAAAATTGGATGCAATTTCTGCGTTTCATTGTCAATAAGAAGGTCCAAGGGATACAGTAAACCTGAAGTGAAGCATCGGAATCTAAAACTGTACTCCCAGGAGAGGTTCAAATCATAGAGAGTTAGAGTGTCAGTCCTCTTTTACTTAAGTCAACATTGTGCCTTCTTATCAAATTCGGATGCAATTTCTGTGCTTCATCGTCAATAAGAAGGTCAAAGAGATACAGTAAGTTTGAAGTGAGGCATAGGAATCTAAAGCTGGACTCACAGGAGAGGTTCAAATCATAGAGAGTTAGAGTGTCAGTCCTCATTTACTTAAGTCGGCATTGTGCATTTTGTATTAAATTCGCATGCAATTTCTGTGTTTCATCGTCAATAAGAAGGTCCAAGGGTTACAGTAAACCTGAAGTGGAGCATTGGAATCTAAAATTGGACTCACAGGAGAGGTTTAAATCATAGAAAGTTAGTGTGTCAGTCCTCTTGTACTTAAGTCGGCACTGTGCCTTTTGTATTAAATTCGGATGCAATTTCTGTGTTTCATCGTCAATAAGAAGGTCCTAGGGATACAGTAAACCCGACGTGAAGCATCGGAATCTAAAACTGGACTCACAGGAGAGGTTCAAATCATAGAGAGTAAGAGTGTCAGTCCTCTTTTACTTAAGTCGGCATTGTGCATTTTGTATTAAATTCGGATGCGATTTCTGTGTTTCATCGTCAATAAGAAGGTCCAAGGGATACAGTAAAACTGAAGTGAAGCATCGGAATTTAAAACTGGACTCACAGGAGAAGTTCAAATCGTAGAGAGTTAGAGTGTCAATCCTCTTTTACTTAAGTCGGCATTGTGCCTTTTGAATTAAATTCGGATGCAATTTCTGTGTTCCATCGTCAATACGAAGGTCCAAGGGATGCAGTAAACCTATAGTTAAGCATCCGAATCTAAAACTGGACTCACAGGAGAGGTTCAAATCATAGAGAGTTAGAGTGTCACTCCTCTTGTACTTAAGTCGGCATTGTGCCTTTTGTATTAAATTCGGATGCAATTTCTGTGTTTCATCGACAATAAGAATGTCCAAGGGATAAGGTAAACCTGAAGTGAAGCATCAGAATCTAAAACCGGACTCACAGGAGTGTTTCAAGTCATAGAAAGTTAGAGTGTCTGTCCTCTTCTACTTAAGTCGGCATTGTGCCTTTAGTATTAAATTCGAATGCAATTTCTGTGTTTCATCGTCAATACGAAAGTCCAAGGGATACAGTAAACCTGAAGTGAAGCATCGGAATCTAAAACTGGACTCACAGGAGAAGTTCAAATCATCGAAAGTTAGAGTGTCAGTCCTCTTGTATCTAAGTCTGCATTGTGGCTTTTGTATTAAATTTGGATGCAATTTCTGTGTTTCATCGACAACAAGAAGGTCCAAGGGATACAGTAAACCGGTAGTGAAGCATCGGAATATAAATCTGGACTTACAGGAGAGGTTCAAATCATAGAGAGTTAGAGTGTCAGTCCTCTTTTACTTAAGTCGGCATTGTGCCTTTTGTATCAAATTCAGATGCAATTTCTGTGCTTCATCGTCAATATGAAGGTACAAGGGATACAGTAAACCCGAAGTAAAGCATCAAAATCTAAAACTGGACTCACAGGAGAGGTTCAAATCATAGAGAGTTATAGTGTCAGTCCTCTTTTACTTAAGTCAACATTGTGCCTTTTGTATTAAATTCGGATGCAATTTCTGTGTTTCATCGTCAATAAGAAGGTCAAAGGGATACAGTAAACCCAAAGTGAAGCATAGGAATCTAAGGCTGGACTCACAGGAGAGGTTTAAATCATAGAACGTTAGAATGGCAGTCCTCTAGTACTTAAGTCGGTATTTTGTGCCTTTTGTATTAAATTCGGATGCGATTTCTGTGCTTCATCATCAATAAGAGGGTCCAAGGGGTACAGTAAACCTGAGGTGAAGCATCGGAATCTAAAACTGGACTCACAGGAGAGGTTCAAATCATAGAGAGTTAGAGTGTCAGTCGTCTTTTACTTAAGTCGGCATTGTGCCCTTTGTATGAAATTCAGATGCAATTACTGTGTTTCATCGTCAATAAGAAGGTCGAAGGGATACAATAAACCTGAAGTGAAGCATCGGAATCTAAAACTGGACTCACAGGAGAGGTTCAAATCATAGAAAGTTAGAGTGTCAGTCCTCTTGTACTTTAGTCGGCATTGTGCCTTTTGTATTAAATTCGGATGCAATTTCTGTGCTCCGACGTCAATAAGAAGGTCCAAGGGATACAGTAAACCTGAAGTGAAGCATCGGATTCTGAAACTGGACTCATAGGAGAGGTTCAAATCATAGAAAGTTAGAGTGTCAGTCCTCTTGTACCTAAGTCGGCATTGTGCTTTTGTATTAAATTCGGATGCAATTTCTGTGTTTCATCGTCAATAAGAAGGTCAAAGGGATACAGTAAACCTGAAGTGATGCATAGGAAACTATAGCTGGACTCACAGGAGAGGTTCAAATCAGAGAACGTTAGAGTGTCAGTCCTCTAGTACTTAAGGCGGCATTGTGCCTTTTGTATTAAATTTGGATGCAATTTCTGTGTTTCATCATCAATAAGAAGGTCCAAGGGATACAGTAAACCTGAAGTGAAGCATCGGAATCTAAAACTGGACTTACAGGAGAGGTTCAAATCATAGAAAGTTAGAGTGTCAGTCCTCTTTTACTTATTCGGCATTGTGCCTTTAGTATTAAATTCGGATGCAATTTCTGTGCTTCATAGTCAATAAGAAGGTCCAAGGGATACAGTAAACCTGAAGTGAAGCATCGGAATCTAAAACTGGACTCACAGGAGAGGTTCAAATCATAGAGAGTTAGAGTGTCAGTCCTCTTTTACTTAAGTCGGCATTGTGTATTTTGTATTAAATTCGGATGCAATTTCTGTGCTTCATCGTCAATAAGAAGGTCCAAGGGTTACAGTAGACCTGAAGTGGAGCATCGGAATCTAAAACTGGACTCACAGGAGAGGTTCAAATCATAGAGAGTTAGAGTGTCAGTCCTCTTTTACTTAAGTCGGCACTGTGCCTTTAGTATTAAATTCGGATGCAATTTCTGTGTTTCATCGTCAATAAGTGGGTCCAAGGGATACAGTAAACCTATAGTGAAGCATCGGAATCTAAAACTGGACTCACAGGAGAGGTTCTAATCATAGACAGTTAGAGTGTCAGTCCTCTTTTACTTAAGTCGGCATTGTGCCTTCTGTATAAAATTCGGATGCAATTTCTGTGTTTCATCGTCAATAAGAAGGTCTTAGGGATACAGTAAACCCGGAGTGAAGCATCGGAATCTAAAACTGGACTCACAGGAGAGGTTGAAATCATAGAGAGTTAGAGTGTCAGTCCTCTTTTACTTAAGTAGGCATTGTGCCTTTTGTATTAAATTCGGATGCAATTTCTGTGTTTCATCGTCAATAAGAAGGTATAAGGGATACAGTAAACCTGAAGTGAAGCATCGGAATCTAAATCTGGACTCACAATACAGGCTCAAATCATAGAGAGTTAGAGTGTCAGACCTCATTTACTTAAGTCGGCATTGTGCATTTTGTATTACATTCGGAAGCAATTTCTGTGTTTCATCGACAATATGAAGGTCCAAGGGTTACTGTAAACCTGAAATGGAGCATCGGAATCTAAAACTGGACTCACAGGAGAGGTTCAAATCATTGAGAGTTAGAGTGTCAGTCCTCTTTTACTTAAGTCGGCACTGTGCCTTTAGTATTAAATTCGGATGCAATTTCTGTGTTTCATCGTCAATAAGAAGGACCAAGGGATATAGTAAACCTGAAGTGAAGCATCGGAATCTAAAACTGGACCCACAGGAGAGGTTTAAATCATAGAAAGTTAGAGAGTCAGTCCTCCTGTACTTAAGTCGGCATTGTGCCTTTTGTATTAAATTCGGATGCAATTTCTGTATTTCATTGTCAATAAGTAGGTCCAAGGGGTACAGTAAACCTATAGTGAAGCATCGGAATCTAAAACTGGACTCACAGAAGAGGTTCTAATCATCGACAGTTAGAGTGTCAGCCCTCTTTTACATAAGTCGGCATTGTGGCTTTTGTATTAAATTCAGATACAATTTCTGTGATTCATCGTCAATAAGAAAGTCCAAGGGATACAGTAAAACTGAAGTGAAGCATCGGAATTTAAAACTGGACTCACTGGAGATGTTCAAATCATAGAGAGTTAGAGTGTCAATGCTCTTTTACTTAAGTCGGCATTGTGCCTTTTGAATTAAATTTGGATGCAATTTCTGTGTTTCATCGTCAATAAGAAGGTCCAAGGGATGCAGTAAACCTATAGTTAAGCATCGGAATCTAAAACTGGACTCACAGGAGAGGTTCAAATTATAGAGAGTTAGAGTGTCAGTCCTCTTTTACTTAAGTCGGCATTGTGCCCTTTGTATTAAATTCAGATGCAATTTCTGTGTTTCATCGTCAATAAGAAGGTCAAAGGGATACAGTAAACCCGAAGTGAAGCATAGGAATCTAAAGCTGGACTCACAGGAGAGGTTTAAATCAGAGAACGTTAGAGTGGCAGTCCTCTAGTCCTTAAGTCGGTATTTTGTGCCTTTTGTATTAAATTCGGATGCAATTTCTGTGTTTCATCATCAATAAGAAGGTCCAAGGGATACAGTAAACCTGAAGTGTAGCATCGGAATCTAAAACTGGACTCACACGAGAGGTTCAAATCATAGAGAGTTAGAGTGTCAGTCTTCTTTTACTTAAGTCGGCATTGGGCCCTTTGTATTAAATTCAGATGCAATTACTGTATTTCATCGTCAATAAAAAGGTGAAGGGATACAATAAACCTGAAGTGAAGCATCGGAATGTAAAACTGGACTCACAATAGAGGTTCAAATCATAGAAGGTTATAGTGTCAGTCCTCTTGTACTTAAGTCAACATTGTGCCTTTTGTATTAAATTCGGATGCAATTTCTGTGTTTCATCGCCAATAAGAAGGTCAAAGGGATACAGTAAACCCGAAATGAAGCATAGGAATCTAAAGCTGGACTCACAGGAGAGGTTTAAATCATAGAACGTTAGAGTGGCAGTCCTCTAGTACTTAAGTCGGTATGTTGTGCCTTTTGTATTAAATTCGGATGCAATTTCTGTGTTTCATCATCAATAAGAAGGTCCTAGGGATACAGTAAACCTGAAGTGAAGCATCGGAATCTAAAACTGAACTCACAGGAGAGGTTCAAATCATAGAGAGTTAGAGTGTCAGTTGTCTTTTACTTAAGTCGGCATTGTGCCCTTTGTATTAAAATCAGATGCAATTACTCTGTTTCATCGTCTATAAGAAGGTCGAAGGGATACAATAAACCTTAAGTGAAGCATCGGAATCTAAAACTGGACTCACAGGAGAGGTTCAAATCATAGAAAGTTAGAGTGTCAGTCCTCTTGTACTTTAGTCGGCATTGTGCCTTTTGTATTAAATTCGGATGCAATTTCTGTGCTCCGTCGTCAATAAGAAGGTCCAAGGGATACAGTAAACCTGAAGTGAAGCATCGGAATCTAAAACTGGACTCATAGGAGAGGTTCAAATCATAGAAAGTTAGAATGTCAGTCCTCTTGTACCTAAGTCGGCATTGTGGCTTTTGTATTAAATTCGGATGCAATTTCTGTGTTTCATCGTCAATAAGAAGGTCCAAGGGATACAGTAAACCGGGAGTGAAGCATCGGAATATAAATCTGGACTTACAGGAGAGGTTCCAATCATAGAGAGTTAGAGTGTCAGTCCTCTTTTACTTAAGTCGGCATTGTGCTTTTTGTATTAAATTCGGATGCAATTTCTGTGTTTCATCGTCAATAAGAAGGTCCAAGGGATACAGTAAACCTGAAGTGAAGCATCGGAATCTAAAACTGGACTTACAGGAGAGGTTCAAATCATAGAAAGTTAGAGTGTCAGTCGTCTTGTACTTTAGTCGGCATTGTGCCTTTTGTATTAAATTCGGATGCAATTTCTGTGCTAAGTCGTCAATAAGAAGGTCCAAGGGATACAGTAAACCTGAAGTGAAGCATCGGAATCTAAAACTGGACTCACAGGAGCGGTTCAAATCATAGAAAGTTACGTTGTCAGTCCTCATGTACCTAAGTCTGCATTGTGGCTTTTGTATTAAATTCGGATGCAATTTCTGTGTTTCATCGACAATAAGAAAGTGAAGGGATACAGTAAACCGGTAGTGAAGCATCGGAATATAAATCTGGACTTACAGGAGAGGTTCAAATCATAGAGAGTTAGAGTGTCAGTCCTCTTTTACTTCAATCGGCATTGTGCCTTTTGTATTAAATTCGGATGCAATTATGTGTTTCATCGTCAATAAGAAGGTCCTAGGGATACAGTAAACCTAAAGTGAAGCATCAGAAACTAAAACTGGACTCACAGGAGAGTTTCAAATCATAGAGTGTTAGAGTGTCAGTCCTTTTTTACTTAAGTCGGCATTGTGCCTTTTGCATCAAATTCAGATGCAATTTCTGTTCTTCATCGTCAATATGAAGGTCCAAGGGATACAGTAAACCTGAAGTGAAGCATCGGAATCTAAAACTGGACTCACAGGAGAGGTTCAAATCATAGAGTGTTAGAGTGTCAGTCCTCTTTTACTTCAGTCGGCATTGTGCCTTTTGTATTAAATTCGGATGCAATTTCTGTGTTTCATCGTCAACAAGAAGGTCAAAGGGATACAGTAAACCCGAAGTGAAGCATAGGAATCTAAAGCTGGACTCACAGGAGAGGTTTAAATCATAGAACGTTAGAGTGGTAGTCCCCTAGTACTTAAATCGGTATTTTGGGCCTTTTGTATTAAATTCGGATGCAATTTCTGTGTTTCATCATTAATAAGAAGGTCCAAGGGATACAGTAAACCTGAAGTGAAGCATCGGAATCTAAAACTGGACTCACAGGAGAGGTTCAAATCAAAGAAAGTTAGAGTGTCAGTCCTCTTGTACCTAAGTCGGCATTGTGAATTTTTTATTAAATTCGGATCCGATTTCTGTGTTTCATCGTCAATAAGATGGTCCAAGGGATACAGTAAACCTGTAGTGAAGCATCGGAATATAAATCTGGACTTACAGGAGTGTTTCTAATCATAGAGAGTTAGAATGTCTGTCTTCTTTTACTTAAGTCGGCATTATGCCTTTTGTATTAAATTCGGATGCAATTTCTGAGTTTCATCGTCAATAAGAAAATCCAAGGGATACAGTAAACCTGGAGTGAAGCATCGTAATCTAAAACTGGACTCACAGGAGAGGTTCAAATCATAGAAAGTTAGAATGGCAGTCCCCTTGTAATTAAGTCGGCATTGTGCCTTTTGTATTAAATTCAGATGCAATTTCTGTGTTTCATCGTCAATAAGAAGGTCCAAGGGATACAGTAAACCGGTAGTGAAGCATCGGAATATAAATCTGGACTTACAGGAGAGGTTCAAATCATAGAGAGTTAGAGTGTCAGTCCTCTTTTACTTAAGTCGGCATTGTGCCCTTTGTATTAAATTCAGATGCAATTACTGTGTTTCATCGTCATTAAGAAGGTCGAAGGGATACAATAAACCTGAAGTGAAGCATCGGAATCTGAAACTGGACTCACAGGAGAGGTTCAAATCATAGAAAGTTAGAGTGTCAGTCCTCTTGTACTTAAGTCAGGATTGTGCCTTTTGTATTAAATTCGGATGCAATTTATGTGTTTCATCGTCAATAAGAAGGTCCTAGGGATACGGTAAACCTAAAGTGAAGCATCAGAATCTAAAACTGGACTCACAGGAAAGTTTCAAATCATAGAGAGTTAGAGTGTCAGTCCTTTTTTACTTAAGTCGGCATTGTGCCTTTTGTATCAAATTCGGATGCAATTTCTGTGCTTCATCGTCAATATGAAGGTCCAAGGGATACAGTAAACCTGAAGTGAAGCATCAAAATCTAAAACTGGACTCACAGGAGAGGTTCAAATCATAGAGAGTTAGAGTGTCAGTCCTCTTTTACTTAAGTCAACATTGTGCCTTTTGTATTAAATTCGGATGCAAATTCTGTGTTTCATCGTCAATAAGAAGGTCAAAGGGATACAGTAAACCGAAGTGAAGCATAGGAATCTAAAGCTGGACTCACAGGAGAGGTTTAAATCATAGAACGTTAGAGTGGTAGTCCTCTGGTACTTAAGTCGGTATTTTGTGCCTTTTGTATTAAATTTGGATGCAATTTCTGTGTTTCATCATCAATAAGAAGGTCGAAGGGATACAATAAACCTGAAGTGAAGCATCGGAATCTAAAACTGGACTAACAGGAGAGGTTCAAATCATAGTAAGTTAGAGTGTCAGTCCTCTTGTACTTTAGTCGGCATTGTGCCCTTTGGATTAAATTCAGATGCAATTACTGTGTTTCATCGTCAATAAGAAGGTCGAAGGGATACAATAAACCTGAAGTGAAGCATCGGAATCTAAAGCTGGACTCACAGGAGAGGTTCAAATCATAGAAAATTAGAGTGTCAGTCCTCTTGTACTTTAGTCGGCATTGTGCATTTTGTATTAAATTCGGATGCAATTTCTGTGCTCCGTCGTCAATAAGAAGGTCCAAGGGATACAGTAAACCTAAAGTGAAGCATCGGAATGTAAAACTGGACTCACAGGAGAGGTTCAAATCATAGAAAGTTAGAGTGTCATTCCTCTTGTACCTAAGTCGGCATTGTGCCTTTTGTATTAAATTCGGATGCAATTTCTGTGTTTCATCGTCAATAAGAAGGTCCAAGGCATACAGTAAACCCAAAGTGAAGCATCGGAATCTAAAACTGGACTCCCAGGAGAGGTTCAAATCATAGAAAGTTAGAGTGTCTGTCCTCTTGTACCTAAGTCGGCATTGTGCATTTTTTATTAAATTCGGATCCGATTTCTGTGTTTCATCGTCAATAAGATGGTCCAACGGATACAGTAAACCTGTAGTGAAGCATCGGAATATAAATCTGGACTTACAGGAGAGGTTCAAATCATAGAGTGTTAGAGTGTCAGTCCTTTTTTACTTAAGTCGGCATTGTGCCTTTTGTATTAAATTCAGATGTAATTTCTGTGCTTCATCGTCAATAAGAATGTCCAAGGGATACTGTAAACCTGAAGTGAAGCATCGGAATCTAAAACTGGACTCACAGGAGAGGTTCAAATCATAGCGAGTTAGAGTGTCAGTCCTCTTTTTCTTAAGTCGGCATTGTTCCTTTTGTATTAAATTCGGATGCAATTTCTGTGTTTCATCGTCAATAAGAGTGTCCAAGGGATACAGTAAACCTGAAGTGAAGCATCGGAATCCAAAACTGGACTCACAGGAGAGGTTCAAATCATAGAAAGGTAGAATGGCAGTCCCCAGGTACTTAAGTCGGCATTGTGCCTTTTGTATTAAATTCAGATGCAATTTCTGTGTTTCATCGTCACTAAGAAGGACCAAGGGATACAGTAAACCTAAAGTGATGCATCGGAATCTAAAACTGGACTCACAGGAGAGTTTCAAATCATAGAGTGTTAGAGTGTCAGTCCTTTTTTACTTAAGTCGGCATTGTGCCTTTTGTATTAAATTCAGATGTAATTTCTGTGCTTCATCGTCAATAAGAATGTCCAAGGGATACTGTAAACCTGAAGTGAAGCATCGGAATCTAAAACTGGACTCACAGGAGAGGTTCAAATCATAGCGAGTTAGAGTGTCAGTCCTCTTTTTCTTAAGTCGGCATTGTTCCTTTTGTATTAAATTCGGATGCAATTTCTGTGTTTCATCGTCAATAAG
Source organism: Schistocerca americana (assembly GCF_021461395.2). Taxonomy (NCBI): domain Eukaryota; kingdom Metazoa; phylum Arthropoda; class Insecta; order Orthoptera; family Acrididae; genus Schistocerca; species Schistocerca americana. The sequence goes on along the minus strand of NC_060124.1, from coordinate 544,881,320 downwards.
AGTGTCCAAGGGATACAGTAAACCTGAAGTGAAGCATCGGAATCTAAAACTGGAGTCACAGGAGAGGTTCAAATCATAGAGAGTTAGAGTGTCAGTCCTCTTGTACTTAAGTCGGCATTGTGCCTTTTGTATTAAATTCGGATGGAATTTCTGTGTTTCATCGTCAATAAGAAGGTCCAAGGGAGACAGTAAACCTGAAGTGAACCATCGGAATCTAAAACTGGACTCACAGGAGAGGTTCAAATCATCGAAAGTTAGAGTGTCAGTCCTCTTGTACTTAAGTCGGCATTGTGCCTTTTGTATTAAATTCGGATGCAATTTCTGTCTTTCATCGTCAATTAGAAGGTCCAAGTGATACAGTAAACCTGAAGTGAAGCATCGGAAACTAAAACTTGACTCACAGGAGAGGTTCAAATCATAGAAATTTAGAGTGATAGTCCTCTTGTACGTAAGTCGGCATTGTGCATTTTGTATTGCATTCGGATGCAATTTCTGTGTTTCATTGTCAATAAGATGGTCCAAGGGATACAGTAAACCTGAAGTGAAGCAGCGGAATCTAAAACTGGACTCACAGGAGAGGTTCAAATCATAGAGAGTTAGAGGTCAGTCGTCTTTTACTTAAGTCGGCATTGTGCCCTTTGTATTAAATTCAGATGCAATTACTGTGCTTCATCGTCAATAAGAAGGTCGAAGGGATACAATAAACCTGAAGTGAAACATCGGAATCTAAAACTGGACACACAGGAGAGATTCAAATCATAGAAAGTTAGAGTGTCAGTCCTCTTGTACTTTGGTCGACATTGTGCCTTTTGTATTAAATTCGGATGCAATTTCGGTGCTTCGTCGTCAATAAGAAGGTCCAAGGGATACAATAAACCTGAAGTGAAGCATAGGAATCTAAAGCTGGACTCACAGGAGAGGTTTAAATCATAGAACGTTAGAGTGGCAGTCCTCTAGTACTTAAGTCGGTATTTTGTGCCTTTTGTATTAAATTCGGATGCAATTTCTGTGTTTCATCATCAATAAAAAGGTCCAAGAGATACAGTAAACCTGAAGTGAAGCACCGGAATCTAAAACTGGACTCACAGGAGAGGTTCAAATCATAGAGAGTTAGAGTGTCAGTCGTCTTTTACTTAAGTCGGCATTGTGCCCTTTGTATTAAATTCAGATGCAATTACTGTGTTTCATCCAATAAGAAGGTCCAAGGGATACAGTAAACCTGAAGTGAAGCATCGGAATCTAAAACTGGACTCACAGGAGAGGTTCAAATCATTGAAAGTTAGAGTCTCAGTCCTCTTGTACCTAAGTCGGCATTGCTGCTTTTGTATTATATTCGGATGCAATTTCTGTGTTTCATCGTCAATACGAAGGTCCAAGGGATACAGTAAACCGGTAGTGAAGCATCGGAATGTAAATCTGGACTTACAGGAGAGGTTTAAATTATAGAGAGTTAGAGTGTCAGTCCTTTTTTACTTAAGTCGGCATTGTGCCTTTTGTATTGAATTCAGATGTAATATCTGTGCTCCATCGTCAATAAGAATGTCCAAGGGATACAGTAAACCTGAAGTGAAGCATCGGAATCTAAAACTGGACTCACAGGAGAGGTTCAAATCATAGCGAGTTAGAGTGTCAGTCCTCTTTTACTTAAGTCGGCATTGTGCCTTTTGTATTAAATTCGGATGCAATATCTGTGTTTCATCGTCAATAAGAAGGTCCAAGGGGTACAGTAAACCTGAAGTGAAGCATCGGAATCTAAAACTGGACTCACAGGAGAGGTTCAAATCATAGAGAGTTAGAGTGTCAGTCCTCATTTACTTAAGTCGGCATTGTGCATTTTGTCTTAAATTCGGATGCAAATTTCTGTGTTTCATCGTCAATAAGAAGGTCCAAGGGATACAGTAAAACTGAAGTGAAGCATCGGAATCTAGAACTGGACTCACTGGAGAGGTTCAAATCATAGAGAGTTAGAGTGTCAGTCCTCTTGTACTTATGTCGGCATTGTGCTTTTTGAATTAAATTCGGATGCAATTTCTGTGTTTTATCGTCAATAAGAAGGTCCAAGGGATACAGTAAACCTATAGTTAAGCATCGGAATCTAAAACTCGAATCACAGCAGAGGTTCAAATCATAGAGAGTTAGGGTGTCAGTCCTCTTTTACTTAAGTGGGCATTGTGCTTTTGGTATCAAATTCGGATGAAATTTCTGTGTTTCATCGTCAATAAGTAGGTCCAAGGGATGCAGAAAACCTAAAGTAAAGCTTCGGAATCCAAGACTGGACTCACAGGAGAGGTTCATATCATAGAGAGTTAGAGTGTCAATCCTCTTGTACTTAAATCTTCATTGTGCCTTTTGTATTAAATTCGGATGCAATTTCTGTGTTCCATCGTCAATAAGAAGGTCCAAGGGATACAGTAAACTTAAAGTAAAGCTTCGGAATCTAAAACTGGACTCACAGGAGAGGTTCAAATAATTGAGAGTTAGAGTGTCAGACCTCTTTTACTTAAGTAGGCATTGTGCCTTTTGTATTAAATTCAGATTCAATTTGTGTGTTTCATCGTCAATTAGAATGTCCAAGGGATACAGTAAACCTGAAGTGAAGCATCGGAATCTAAAAATGGACTCACAGGAGAGGTTCAAATCATAGAGAGATAGAATGTCAGTCTTCTTTTACTTAAGTCGGCATTGTGCGTTTTGTATTTAATTCGGATGCAATTTCTGTGTTTCATCGTCAATAAGACTCTCCAAGGGATACAGTAAACCTGAAGTGAAGCATCGAAATCTATAACTGGACTCACAGGAGAGGTTCAAAACAAAGAAAGTTAGAGTGTCAGTCCTCTTGTACTTAGGTCGGCATTGTGCCTTTTGTATTAAATTCGGATGCAATTTCTGTGTTTCATCGTCAATAAGAAGGTCCAAGGGGTACAGTAATCCTAAAGGGAAGCATCTGAATCTGAAACTGGACTCACGGGTGAGTTTCAAATCATAGAGAGTTAGAGTGTCAGTCGTTTTTTACTTAAGTCGGCATTGTGCCTTTTGTATTGAATTCAGATGCAATTTCTGTGCTTCATCGTCAATAAGAAGGTCAAAGGGATACAATAAACCTGAAGTGAAGCATCGGAATCTAAAACTGGACACACAGGAGAGGTTCAAATCATAGAAAGTTAGAGTGTCAGTCCTCTTGTACTTTGGTCGGCATTGTGCCTTTTGTATTAAATTCGGATGCAATTTCGGTGCTTCGTCGTCAATAAGAAGGGGCAAGGGATACAGTAAACCTGAAGTGAAGCATAGGAATCTAAAGCTGGACTCACAGGAGAGGTTTAAATCATAGAACGTTAGAGTGGCAGTCCTCTAGTACTTAAGTCGGTATTTTGTGCTTTTTGTATTAAATTCGGATGCAATTTCTGTGTTTCATCATCAATAAAAAGGTCCAAGAGATACAGTAAACCTGAAGTGAAGCATCGGAATCCAAAACTGGACTCACAGGAGAGGTTCAAATCATAGAGAGTTAGAGTGTCAGGTGTCTTTTACTTAAGTCGGCATTGTGCCCTTTGTATTAAATTCAGATGCAATTACTGTGTTTCATCCAATAAGAAGGTCCAAGGGATACAGTAAACCTGAAGTGAAGCATCGGAATCTAAAACTGGACCCACAGGAGAGGTTCAAATCATTGAAAGTCAGAGTCTCAGTCCTCTAGTACCTAAGTCGGCATTGCTGCTTTTGTATTATATTCGGATGCTATTTCTGTGTTTCATCGTCAATACGAAGGTCCAAGGGATACAGCAAACCGGTAGTGAAGCATCGGAATATAAATCTGGACTTACAGGAGAGGTTTAAATTATAGAGCGTTAGAGTGTCAGTCCTTTTTTACTTAAGTCGGCATTGTGCCTTTTGTATTAAATTAAGATGTAATTTCTGTGCTTCATCGTGAATAAGAATGTCCAATGGATACAGTAAACCTGAAGTGAAGCATCGGAATCTAAAACTGGACTCACAGGAGAGGTTCAAATCATAGCGAGTTAGAGTGTCAGTCCTCTTTTACTTAAGTCGGCATTGTGCCTTTTGTATTAAATTCGGATGCAATATCAGTGTTTCATCGTCAATAAGAAGGTCCAAGGGGTACAGTAAACCTGAAGTGAAGCATCGGAATCTAAAACTGGACTCACAGGAGAGGCTCAAATCATAGAGAGTTAGAGTGTCAGTCCTCATTTCCTTAAGTCGGCATTGTGCATTTTGTTTTAAATTCGGATGCAATTTCTGTGTTTCATCGTCAATAAGAAGGTCCAAGGGATACAGTAAAACTGAAGTGAATCATCGGAATCTAGAACTGGACTCACAGGAGAGGTTCAAATCATACAGAGTTAGAGTGTCAGTCCTCTTTTACTTAAGTCGGCATTGTGCCTTTTGTATTAAATTCGGATGCAATTTCTGTGTTTCATCGTCAATAAGAAGGTCCAAGGGATACAGTAAACCTATTATGAAGCATCGGAATCTAAAACTGGACTCACAGGAGAGGTTCAAATCATAGACAGTTAGAGTGTCGGTCCTCTTTTACTTAAATCGGCATTGTGCCTTTTGTATTAAATTCAGATACAATTTCTGTGTTTCATCATCAAAAAGAAGGTCCATGAGATACAGTAAACCGGAAGTGAAGCATCGGAATCTAAAACTGGACTCACAGGAGAGGTTCAAATCATAGAGAGTTTGAGTGTCAGTCCTCTTGTACTTAAGTCTTCATTGTGCCTTTTGTATAAAATTCGGATGCAATTTCTGTGTTCCATCGTCAATAAGAAGGTCCAAGGGATACAGTAAACTTCAAGTAAAGCTTCGGAATCTAAAACTGGACTCACAGGAGAGGTTCAAATAATTGAGAGTTAGAGTGTCAGTCCTCTTTTACTTAAGTAGGCATTGTGCCTTTTGTATTAAATTCAGATGCAATTTCTGTGTTTCATCGTCAATTAGAATGTCCAAGGGATACAGTAAACCTATAGTGAAGCATCGGAATCTAAAACTGGACACACAGGAGAGGTTCAAATCATAGTCAGTTAGAGTGTCGGTCTTCTTTTACTTAAGTCGGCATTGTGCCTTTTGTATTAAATTCGGATGCAATTTCTGTGTTTCATCGTCAATAAGACTCTCCAAGGGATACAGTAAACCTGAAGTGAAGCATCGAAATCTAAAACTGGACTCACAGGAGAGGTTCAAAACAAAGAAAGTTAGAGTGTCAGTCCTCTTGTACTTAGGTCGGCATTGTGCCTTTTGTATTAAATTAGGATGCAATTTCTGTGTTTCATCGTCAATAAGAAGGTCCAAGGGGTACAGTAATCCTAAAGGGAAGCATCTGAATCTAAAACTGGACTCACGGGTGAGTTTCAAATCATAGAGAGTTAGAGTGTCAGTCGTTTTTTACTTAAGTCGGCATTGTGCCTTTTGTATTGAATTCAGATGCAATTTCTGTGCTTCATCGTCAATAAGAATGTCCAAGGGATACAGTAAACCTCAAGTGAAGCATTGGAATCTAAAACTGGACTCACTGGAGAGGTTCAAATCATAGAGGGTTAGAGTGTCAATCCTCTTTTACTTAAGTCGGCATTGTGCCTTTTGTATTAAATTCGGATGCAATTTCTGTGTTTCATCGTCAATAAGAAGGTCCAAGGGATACAGGAAACCTGAAGCATCGGAATCTATAACTAGACTCACAGTAGAGGTTTAAATCATAGAAAGTTGAGTGTCAGTCCTCTTGTACTTAAGTCGGCATTGTGCCTTTTGTATTAAATTCGGATGCAATTTCTGTGTTTCATCGACAATAAGAAGGTCCAAGGGATACAGTAAACCTATAGTGAAGCATTGGAATCTAAAACTGGACTTACAGGAGAGGTTCAAATCATAGAGAGTTAGAGTGTCAGTCCTCTTTTACTTAAGCCAGCATTGTGCCTTTTGTATTAAATTCAGATACAATTTCTGTGTTTCATCGTCAATAAGAAGGTCCAAGGGATGCAGTAAACCTGAAGTGAAGCATCGGAATCTAAAACTGGACTCACAGGAGAGGTTCAAATCAAAGCGAGTTAGAGTGTCAGTCCTCTTTTACTTAAGTCGGCATTGTGCCTTTTTGTATTAAATTCGGATGCGATTTCTGTGTACCATCGTCAATAAGAATGTCCAAGGGATACAGTAAACCTGAAGTGAAGCATCGGAATCTAAAACTGGACTCACAGGAGAGGTTCAAATCATGGAGAGTTAGAGTGTCAGTCCTCTTTTACTTAAGTCAACATTGTGCCTGTTGTATTAAATTCGGATGCAATTTCAGTGTTTCATCGTCAATAAGAAGGTCAAAGGGATACAGTAAACCGGAAGTGAAGCATAGGTATGTAAAGCTGCACTCACTGGAGAGGTTCAAATCATAGGACGTTAGAGTGTCAGTCCTGTAGCACTTAAGTCGGCATTGTGCCTTTTGTATTAAATTCGGATGCAATTTCTGTGTTTCATCGTCAATAAGAAGGTCCAAAAGGTACAGTAAACCTGAAGTGAAGCATTGGAATCTAAAACTGCACTCACAGGAGAGGTTTAAATGATAGAGAGTTAGAGTGTCAGACCTCTTTTACTTAAGTCAACATTGTGCCCTTTGTATTAAATTCGGATGCAATTTCTGTGTTTCATCGTCAATAAGAAGGTCCAAGGGATACAGTAAACCTGAAGTGAAGCATAGGAATCTAGAGCTGGACTCACTGGAGAGGTTCAAATCATAGAGGGTTAGAGTGTCAGTCCTCTTTTACTTAAGTCGGCATTGTGCCTTTTGTATTAATTTCGGATGCAATTTCTGTGTTTCATCGTCAATAAGAAGGTCCAAGGGAGACAGTAAACCTGAAGTGAAGCATCGGAATCTAAAACTGGACTCACAGGAGAGGTTCAAATCATAGCGAGTTAGAGTGTCAGTCCTCTTTTACTTAAGTCGGCATTGTGCCTTTTGTATTAAATTCGGATGCGATTTCTGTGTATCATCGTCAATAAGAATGTCCAAGGGATACAGTAAACCTGAAGTGAAGCATAGGAATCTAAAGCTGGACTCACTGGAGAGGTTCAAATCATAGGACGTTAGAGTGTCAGTCCTCTAGCACTTAAGTCGGCATTGTGCCTTTTGTATTAAATTCGGATGCAATTTCTGTGTTTCATCGTCAATAAGAAGGTCCAAAAGATACAGTAAACCTGAAGTGAAGCATAGGAATGTAAAACTGGACTCACAGGAGAGGTTCCAATCATAGAGGGTTAGAGTGTCAGTCCTCTTTTACTTAAGTCGACATTGTGCCTTTTGTATTAAATTCGGATCCAATTTCTGTGTTTCATCGTCAATAAGAAGGTCCAAGGGATACAGGAAACCTGAAGCATCGGAATCTATAACTGGACTCACAGTAGAGGTTTAAATCATAGAAAGTTGAGTGTCAGTCCTCTGGTACTTAAGTCGGCATTGTGCCTTTTGTATTAAATTCGGATGCAATTACTGTGTTCCATCGTCAATAAGAAGGTCCAAGGGATACAGTAAACCAATAGTGAAGCATCGGAATCTAAAACTGGACTCACAGGAGAGGTTCAAATCATAGACAGTTGGAGTGTCAGTCCTCTTTTACTTAGGCCGGCATTGTGCCTTTTGTATTAAATTCAGATACAATTTCTGTGTTTCATCGTCAATAAGAAGGTCCAAGGGAGACAGTAAACCTGAAGTGAAGCATCGTAATCTAAAACTGGACTCACAGGAGAGGTTCAAATCATAGACAGTTAGAGTGTCAGTCCTCTTTTACTTAAGTCGGCATTGTGCCTTTTGTATTAAATTCGGATGCAATTTCTGTGTTTCATCGTCAATAAGAAGGTCCAAGGGATACAGTAAACCGGATGTGAAGCATCGGAATCTAAAACTGGACTCACTGGAGAGGTTCAAATCATAGAGAGTTAGAGTGTCAGTCCTCTTGTACTTACGTCGGCATTGTGCTTTTGAATTAAATTCGGATGAAATTTCTGTGTTTCATCGTCAATTAGAAGGTCCAAGGGATACAGTAAACCTGTAGTTAAGCATCGGAATCTAAAACTCGACTCACAGCAGAGGTTCAAGTCATAGAGAGTTAGGGTGTCAGTCCTCTTTTACTAATTGGGCATTGTGCTTTTGGTATTAAATTCGGATGCAATTTCTGTGTTTCATCGTCAATAAGTAGGTCCAAGGGATACAGAAAACCTAAAGTAAAGCTTCGGAATCCAAGACTGGACTCACAGGAGTGGTTCAAATCATAGAGAGTTAGAGTGTCAGTCCTCTAGTAGTTAAGTCGGCATTGTGCCTTTTGAATTAAATTCGGATGCAGTTTCTGTGATTCATCATCAAATAGAAGGTCCAAGGGATACAGTAAACCTATAGTTATGCATCGGAATCTAAAACTGGACTCACAGGAGAGGTTCAAATCATAGAGAGTTAGAGTGTCAGTCCTCTTGTACTTAAGTCGGCATTGTGCCATTTGTATTAAATTCGGATTCAGTTTCTGTGTTTCATCGTCAATTAGAATGTCCAAGGGATATAGTAAACCTGAAGTGAAGCATCGGAATCTAAGAATGGACTCACAGTTGAGGTTCAAATCATAGAGAGATAGAATGTCAGTCTTCTTTTACTTAAGTCGGCATTGTGCCTTTTGTATTAAATTCGTATGCAATTTCTGTGTTTCATCGTCAATAAGAATTTCCAAGGGACACAGTAAACCTGAAGTGAAGCATCGAAATCTAAAACTGGACTCACAGGAGAGGTTCAAATCACAGAAAGTTAGAGTGTCAGTCCTCTTGTACTTAGGTCGGCATTGTGCCTTTTGTATTACATTCGGAAGCAATTTCTGTGTTTCATCGTCAATAAGAAGGTCCAAGGGATACAATAAACCTAAAGGGAAGCATCTGAATCTAAAACTGGACTCACGGGTGAGTTTCAAATCATAGAGAGTTAGAGTGTCAGTCGTTTTTTACTTAAGTCCTCATTGTGCCTTTTGTACTGAATTCAGATGCAATTTCTGTGCTTCATCGTCAATAAGAATGTCCAAGGGATACAGTAAACCTGAAGTGAAGCATTGGAATCTAAAACTGGACTCACAGGAGAGGTTCAAATCATAGCGAGTTAGAGTGTCAGTCCTCTTTTACTTAAGTCAGCATTGTGCCTTTTGTATTAAATTCGGATGCAATTTCTGTGTTTCATCGTCAATAAGAAGGTCCAAGGGATACAGTAAACCTGAAGTGAAGCATTGGAATCTAAAACTGGACTCACAGGAGAGGTTCAAATCATAGAGAGTTAGAGTGTCAGACCTCTTTTACATAAGACAACATTGTGCCTATTGTATTAAATTCGGATGCAATTTCTGTGTTTCATCGTCAGTAAGAAGGTCAAAGGGATACAGTAAACCTGAAGTGAAGCATAGGAATCTAGAGCTGGACTCACTGGATAGGTTCAAATCATAGAGGGTTAGAGTGTCAGTCCTCTTTTACTTATGTCGGCATTGTGCCTTTTGTATTAAATTCGGATGCAATTTCTGTGTTTCATCGTCAATAAGAAGGTCCAAGGGATACAGTAAACCTATAGTGAAGCATCGGAATCTTAAACTGGACTCACAGGAGAGGTTCAAATCATAGACAGTTAGAGTGTCTGTCCTCTTTTACTTAAGCCAGCATTGTGCCTTTTGTATTAAATTCAGATACAATTTCTGTGTTTCATCGTCAATAAGAAGGTCCAAGAGATACAGAAAACCTGAAGCATCAGAATCTATAACTGGACTCACAGTAGAGGTTTAAATCATAGAAAATTGAGTGTCAGTCCTCTTGTACGTAAGTCGGCATTGTGCCTTTTGTATTAAATTCGGATGCAATTACTGTGTTTCATCGTCAATAAGAAGGTCCAAGGGATACAGTAAACCTATAGTGAAGCATCGGAATCTAAAACTGGACTCACAGGAGAGGTTCAAATCATAGACAGTTAGAGTGTCTGTCCTCTTTTACCGAAGCCGGCATTGTGGCTTTTGTATTATATTCGGATGCAATTTCTGTGTATCATCGTCAATAAGAAGGTCCAAGGGATACAGAAAACCTGAAGTGATGAATCGGAATCTCAAACTGGACTCACAGGAGAGGTTCAAATCATAGAGAGTTAAAGTGTCAGTCCTCTTTTACTTAAGTCGGCATTGTGCCCTTTGTATTAAATTCGGATGCAATTTCTGTGTTTCATCGTCAATAATAAGGTCCAAGAGATACAGTAAACCTGAAGTGAAGCATCGGAATCTAAAACTGGACTCACAGGAGAGGTTCAAATCATAGAAAGTTAGAATCCCAGTCCACTTGTACTTAAGTCGGCATTGTGCCTTTTGTATTAAATTCGGATGCAATTTCTGTGTTTCATCGTCAATAAGAACGTCCAAGGGATACAGTAAACCTAAAGTGAAGCATCGGAATCTAAAACTGGACTCACAGGAGAGTTTCAAATCATAGAGAGTTAGAGTGTCAGTCCTTTTTTACTTAAGTCGGCATTGTGCCTTTTGTATTAAATTCAGATGTAATTTCTGTGCTTCATCGTCAATAAGAATGTCCAAGGGATACAGTAAACCTAAAGTGAAGCATCGGAATCTAAAACTGGACTCACAGGAGAGGTTCAAATCATAGCGAGTTAGAGCGTCAGTCCTCTTTTACTTAAGTCGGCATTGTGCTTCTTGTATTAAATTCGGATGCAATTTCTGTGTTTCATCGTCAATAAGAATGTTCAAGGGATACAGTGAACCTGAAGTGAAGCATCGGAATCTAAAACTGGACTCACAGGAGAGGTTTAAATCATAGAGAGTTACACTGTCAGTCCTCTTTTACTTAAGTCAACATTGTGCCTTTTGTATTAAATTCGGATGCAATTTCTGTGTTTCATCGTCAATAAGAAGGTCAAATGGATACAGTAAACCTGAAGTGAAGCATAGGAATCTAAAGCTGGACTAACTGAAGCGGTTCTAATAATAGAACGTTAAAGTGTCAGTCCTCTAGCACTTAAGTAGGCATTGTGCCTTTTGTATTAAATTCGGATGCAATTTCTGTGTTTCATCATCAATAAGAAGGTCCAAGGGCTACAGTACACCTGCAGTGAAGCATCAGAATCTAAAACTGGACTCACAGGAGAGGTTCAAATCATAGAGAGTTAGAGTGTCAGTGCTCTTTTACTTAAGTCGGCATTGTGCCCTTCGAATTGAATTCAGATGCAATTTCCTTGTTTCATCGTCAATAAGCAGGTCCAAGGGATACAGTAAACCTGAAGTGAAGCATCGGAATCCAAAACTGGCCTCACAGGAGAGGTTCAAATCATAGAGAGATAGAGTGTCAGTCCTCTTTTACTTTAGTCGGCATTGTGCCTTTTGTATTAAATTCGGATTCAATATCTGTGTTTCATCGTCAATACGAAGGTCCAAGGGGTACAGTAAACCTAAAGGGAAGCATCGGAATCTAAAACTGGACTCACAGGTGAGTTTCAAATCATAGAGTGTTAGAGTGTCAGTCGTTTTTTACTTAACTCGGCATTGTGCCTATTATACTAAATTCAGATGCAATTTCTGTGCTTCATCGTCAATAAGAATGTCCAAGGGATACAGTAAACCTGAAGTGAAGCATTGGAATCTAAAACTGGACTCACAGGAGAGGTTCAAATCATAGCGAGTTAGAGTGTCAGCCCTCTTTTACTTAAGTCGGCATTGTGCCTTTTGTATTAAATTCGGATGCAATTTCTGTGTTTCATCGTCAATAAGAAGGTCCAAGGGATACAGTAAACCTGAAGTGAAGCATTGGAATCTAAAACTGGACTCACAGGAGAGGTTCAAATCATAGAGAGTTAGAGTGTCAGACCTCTTTTACTTAAGTCAACATTGTGCCTTTTGTATTACATTCGGATGCAATTTCTGTGTTTCATCGTCAATAAGAAGGTCAAAGGGATACATTAAACCTGAAGTGAAGCATAGGAATCTAAAACTGGACTCACTGGAGAGGTTCAAATCATAGAGGGTTAGAGTGTCAGTCCTCTTTTACTTAAGTCTGCATTGTGCCTTTTGTGTTAAATTCGGATGCAATTTCTGTGTCTCATCGTCAATAAGAAGGTCCAAGGGATACAGGAAACCTGAAGCATCGGAATCTATAACTGGACTCACAGTAGAGGTTTAAATCATATCAAGTTGAGTGTCAGTCCTCTTGTACTTAAGTCGGCATTGTGCCTTTTATATTAAATTCGGATGCAATTTCTGTGTTTCATCGTCAATAAGAAGGTCCAAGGGATACAGTAAAACTATAGTGAATCATCGGAATCTAAAACTGGACTCACAGGAGAGGTTCAAATCATAGACAGTTACAGTGTCAGTCCTCTTTTACCTAAGCCGGCATCGTACCTTTTGTATTAAATTCAGATACAATTTCTGTGTTTCATCGTCAATACGAATGTCCAAGGGAGACAGTAAACCTGAAGTAAAGCATCGGAATCTAAAACTGGACTCACAGGAGAGGTTCAAATCATAGCGAGTTAGAGTGTCAGTCCTCTTTTACTTAAGTCGGCATTGTGATCCTTGTATTAAATTCAGATGCTATTTCTGTGTTTCATTGTCAATAAGAAGGTCCAAGGGATACAGTAAACCTGAAGTGAAGCATCGGAATCTAAAACTGGGCTCACAGGAGAGGTTCAAATCATAGGGAGATAGAGTGTCAGTCCTCCTTTACTTAAGTCGGCATTTTGCTTTTTGAATTAAATTCGGATGCAATGTCTGTGTTTCATCGTCAATAAGAAGGTCCAAGGGATGCAGTAAACCTATAGTGAAGCATCGGAATCTAAAACTCGACTCACAGCAGAGGTTCAAATCATAGAGAGTTAGGGTGTCAGTCCTCTTTTACTTAAGTGGGCATTGAGCCTTTTGTATTAAATTCGGAAGCAATTTCTGTGCTTCGTCGTCAATAAGAAGGTCGAAGGGATACAGTAAACCTGAAGTGAAGCATAGGAATCTATAGCTGGACGCACAGGAGAGGTTTAAATCATAGAACGTTAGAGTGGCAGTCCTCTAGTACTTAAGTCGGTATTTTGTGCCTTTTGTATTAAATTCGGATGTAATTTCTGTGTTTCATCATCAATAAGAAGGTCCAAGGGATACAGTAAACCTGAAGTGATGCATCGGAATCTAAAACTGGACTCACAGGAGAGGTTCAAATCATAGAGAGTTAGAGTGTCAGTCGTCTTTTACTTAAGTCGGCATTGTGCCCTTTGTATTAAATTCAGATGCAATTACTGTGTTTCATCCAATAAGAAGGTCCAAGGGATACAGTAAACCTGAAGTGAAGCATCGGAATCTAAAACTGGACTCACAGGAGAGGTTCAAAACATTGAAAGTTAGAGTGTCAGTCCTCTTGTACCTAAGTCGGCATTGCTGCTTTTGTATTAAATTCGGAAGCAATTTCTGTGTTTCATCGTCAATAAGAAGGTCCAAGGGATACAGTAAACCTGTAGTGAAGCATCGGAATATAAATCTGGACTCACAGGAGAGGTTCAAATTATAGCGAGATAGAGTGTCAGTCCTCTTTTACTTAAGTCGGCATTGTGCCTATTGTATTAAATTCGGATGCGATTTCTGTGTATCATCGTCAATAAGAATGTCCAAGGGATACAGTAAACCTGAAGTGAAGCATCGGAATCTAAAACTGGACTCACAGGAGAGGTTCAAATCATGGAGAGTTAGAGTGTCAGTCCTCTTTTACTTAAGTCAACATTGTGCCTATTGTATTAAATTCGGATGCAATTTCTGTGTTTCATCGTCAATAAGAAGGTCAAAGGGATACAGTAAACTTGAAGTGAAGCATAGGAATCTAAAGCTGGACTCACTGGAGAGGTTCAAATCATGGAGAGTTAGAGTGTCAGTCCTCTTGTACTTAAGTCGGCATTGTGCCTTTTGTATTAAATTCGGATGCAATTTCTCTGTTTCATCGTCAATAAGAAGGTCCAAGGGATACAGTAAACCTATAGTGAAGCATCGGAATCTTAAACTGGACTCACAGGAGAGGTTCAAATCATAGACAGTTAGAGTGTCTGTCCTCTTTTCCTTAAGCCGGCATTGTGGCTTTTGTATTATATTTGGATGCAATTTCTGTGTATCATCGTCAATAAGAAGGTCCAAGGGATACAGAAAACCTGAAGTGATGCATCGGAATCTCAAACTGGACTCACAGGAGAGGTTCAAATCATAGAAAGTTAGAATGGCAGTCCACTTGTACTTAAGTCGGCATTGTGCCTTTTGTATTAAATTCGGATGCAATTTCTGTGTTTCATCGTCAATAAGAACGTCCAAGGGATACAGTAAACCTAAAGTGAAGCATCGGAATCTAAAACTGGACTCACAGGAGAGTTTCAAATCATAGAGAGTTAGAGTGTCAGTCCTTTTTTACTTAAGTCGGCATTGTGCCTTTTGTATTAAATTCAGATGTAATTTCTGTGCTTCATCGTCAATAAGAATGTCCAAGGGATACAGTAAACCAAAAGTGAAGCATCGGAATCTAAAACTGGACTCACAGGAGAGGTTCAAATCATAGCGAGTTAGAGCGTCAGTCCTCTTTTACTTAAGTCGGCATTGTGCTTTTTGTATTAAATTCGGATGCAATTTCTGTGTTTCATCGTCAATAAGAATGTTCAAGGGATACAGTAAACCTGAAGTGAAGCATCGGAATCTAAAACTGGACTCACAGGAGAGGTTTAAATCATAGAGAGTTACACTGTCAGTCCTCTTGTACTTAAGTCAACATTGTGCCTTTTGTATTAAATTCGGATGCAATTTCTGTGTTTCATCGTCAATAAGAAGGTCAAAGGGATACAGTAAACCTGAAGTGAAGCATAATAATCTAAAGCTGGACTCACTGAAGCGGTTCTAATAATAGAACGTTAAAGTGTCAGTCCTCTAGCACTTAAGTAGGCATTGTGCCTTTTGTATTAAATTCGGATGCAATTTCTGTGTTTCATCATCAATAAGAAGGTCCAAGGGCTACAGTACACCTGCAGTGAAGCATCAGAATCTAAAACTGGACTCACAGGAGAGGTTCAAATCATAGAGTGTTAGAGTGTCAGTCCTCTTTTACTTAAGTCGGCATTGTGCCCTTTGTATTAAATTCAGATGCAATTTCCTTGTTTCATCGTCAATAAGCAGGTCCAAGGGATACAGTAAACCTTAAGTGAAGCATCGGAATCCAAAACTGGACTCACAGGAGAGGTTCAAATCATAGAGAGATAGAGTGTCAGTCCTCTTTTACTTTAGTCGGCATTGTGCCTTTTGTATTAAATTCGGATTCAATATCTGTGTTTCATCGTCAATACGAAGGTCCAAGGGGTACAGTAAACCTAAAGGGAAGCATCGGAATCTAAAACTGGACTCACAGGTGAGTTTCAAATCATAGAGTGTTAGAGTGTCAGTCGTTTTTTACTTAACTCGGCATTGTGCCTATTATACTAAATTCAGATGCAATTTCTGTGCTTCATCGTCAATAAGAATGTCCAAGGGATACAGTAAACCTGAAGTGAAGCATTGGAATCTAAAACTGGACTCACAGGAGAGGTTCAAATCATAGCGAGTTAGAGTGTCAGACCTCTTTTACTTAAGTCAACATTGTGCCTTTTGTATTAAATTCGGATGCAATTTCTGTGTTTCATCGTCAATAAGAAGGTCAAAGGGATACAGTAAACCTGAAGTGAAGCATAGGAATCTAGAGCTGGACTCACTGGAGAGGTTCAAATCATAGAGGGTTAGAGTGTCAGTCCTCTTTTACTTAAGTCGGCATTGTGCCTTTTGTGTTAAATTCGGATGCAATTTCTGTGTCTCATCGTCAATAAGAAGGTCCAAGGGATACAGGAAACCTGAAGCATCGGAATCTATAACTGGACTCACAGTAGAGGTTTAAATCATATCAAGTTGAGTGTCAGTCCTCTTGTACTTAAGTCGGCATTGTGCCTTTTATATTAAATTCGGATGCAATTTCTGTGTTTCATCGTCAATAAGAAGGTCCAAGGGATACAGTAAAACTATAGTGAATCATCGGAATCTAAAACTGGACTCACAGGAGAGGTTCAAATCATAGACAGTTACAGTGTCAGTCCTCTTTTACACAAGCCGGCATCGTACCTTTTGTATTAAATTCAGATACAATTTCTGTGTTTCATCGTCAATACGAATGTCCAAGGGAGACAGTAAACCTGAAGTAAAGCATCGGAATCTAAAACTGGACTCACAGGAGAGGTTCAAATCATAGCGAGTTAGAGTGTCAGTCCTCTTTTACTTAAGTCGGCATTGTGCCCCTTGTATTAAATTCAGATGCTATTTCTGTCTTTCATTGTCAATAAGAAGGTCCAAGGGATACAGTAAACCTGAAGTGAAGCATCGGAATCTAAAACTGGGCTCACAGGAGAGGTTCAAATCATAGGGAGATAGAGTGTCAGTCCTCCTTTACTTAAGTCGGCATTTTGCTTTTTGAATTAAATTCGGATGCAATGTCTGTGTTTCATCGTCAATAAGAAGGTCCAAGGGATGCAGTAAACCTATAGTGAAGCATCGGAATCTAAAACTCGACTCACAGCAGAGGTTCAAATCATAGAGAGTTAGGGTGTCAGTCCTCTTTTACTTAAGTGGGCATTGAGCCTTTTGTATTAAATTCGGAAGCAATTTCTGTGCTTCGTCGTCAATAAGAAGGTCGAAGGGATACAGTAAACCTGAAGTGAAGCATAGGAATCTATAGCTGGACGCACAGGAGAGGTTTAAATCATAGAACGTTAGAGTGGCAGTCCTCTAGTACTTAAGTCGGTATTTTGTGCCTTTTGTATTAAATTCGGATGCAATTTCTGTGTTTCATCATCAATAAGAAGGTCCAAGGGATACAGTAAACCTGAAGTGATGCATCGGAATCTAAAACTGGACTCACAGGAGAGGTTCAAATCATAGAGAGTTAGAGTGTCAGTCGTCTTTTACTTAAGTCGGCATTGTGCCCTTTGTATTAAATTCAGATGCAATTACTGTGTTTCATCCAATAAGAAGGTCCAAGGGATACAGTAAACCTGTAGTGAAGCATCGGAATATAAATCTGGACTCACAGGAGAGGTTCAAATTATAGCGAGATAGAGTGTCAGTCCTCTTTTACTTAAGTCGGCATTGTGCCTATTGTATTAAATTCGGATGCGATTTCTGTGTATCATCGTCAATAAGAATGTCCAAGGGATACAGTAAACCTGAAGTGAAGCATCGGAATCTAAAACTGGACTCACAGGAGAGGTTCAAATCATGGAGAGTTAGAGTGTCAGTCCTCTTTTACTTAAGTCAACATTGTGCCTATTGTATTAAATTCGGATGCAATTTCTGTGTTTCATCGTCAATATGAAGGTCAAAGGGATACAGTAAACCTGAAGTGAAGCATAGGAATCTAAAGCTGGACTCACTGGAGAGGTTCAAATCATGGAGAGTTAGAGTGTCAGTCCTCTTGTACTTAAGTCGGCATTGTGCCTTTTGTATTAAATTCGGATGCAATTTCTGTGTTTCATCGTCAATAAGAAGGTCCAAGGGATACAGTAAACCTATAGTGAAGCATCGGAATCTTAAACTGGACTCACAGGAGAGGTTCAAATCATAGACAGTTAGAGTGTCTGTCCTCTTTTACTTAAGCCGGCATTGTGCCTTTTGTATTAAATTCAGATGCAATTTCTGTGTTTCATCGTCAATAAGAAGGTCCAAGGGATACAGAAAACCTGAAGCATCAGAATCTATAACTGGACTCACAGTACAGGTTTAAATCATAGAAAATTGAGTGTCAGTCCTCTTGTACGTAAGTCGGCATTGTGCCTTTTGTATTAAATTCGGATGCAATTTCTGTGTTTCATCGTCAATAAGAAGGTCCAAGGGATACAGTAAACCTATAGTGAAGCATCGGAATCTAAAACTGGACTCACAGGAGAGGTTCAAATCATAGACAGTTAGAGTGTCTGTCCTCTTTTACTTAAGCCGGCATTGTGGCTTTTGTATTATATTCGGATGCAATTTCTGTGTATCATCGTCAATAAGAAGGTCCAAGGGATACAGAAAACCTGAAGTGATGCATCGGAATCTCAAACTGGACTCACAGGAGAGGTTCAAATCATAGCGAGTTAGAGCGTCAGTCCTCTTTTACTTAAGTCGGCATTGTGCTTTTTGTATTAAATTCGGATGCAATTTCTGTGTTTCATCGTCAATAAGAATGTTCAAGGGATACAGTAAACCTGAAGTGAAGCATCGGAATCTAAAACTGGATTCACAGGAGAGGTTTAAATCATAGAGAGTTACACTGTCAGTCCTCTTTTACTTAAGTCAACATTGTGCCTTTTGTATTAAATTCGGATGCAATTTCTGTGTTTCATCGTCAAGAAGAATGTCAAAGGGATACAGTAAACCTGAAGTGAAGCATAGGAATCTAAAGCTGGACTCACTGAAGCGGTTCTAACAATAGAACGTTAAAGTGTCAGTCCTCTAGCACTTAAGTAGGCATTGTGCCTATTGTATTAAATTCGGATGCAATTTCTGTGTTTCATCATCAATAAGAAGGTCCAAGGGCTACAGTACACCTGCAGTGAAGCATCAGAATCTAAAACTGGACTCACAGGAGAGGTTGAAATCATAGAGAGTAAGAGTGTCAGTCCTCGTTTACTTAAGTCGGCATTGTGCCCTTTGTATTAAATTCAGATGCAATTTCCTTGTTTCATCGTCAATAAGCAGGTCCAAGGGATACAGTAAACCTGAAGTGAAGCATCGGAATCCAAAACTGGACTCACAGGAGAGGTTCAAATCATAGAGAGATAGAGTGTCAGTCCTCTTTTACTTTAGTCGGCATTGTGCCTTTTGTATTAAATTCGGATTCAATATCTGTGTTTCATCGTCAATACGAAGGTCCAAGGGGTACAGTAAACCTAAAGTGAAGCATCGGAATCTAAAACTGGACTCACAGGAGAGTTTCAAATCATAGAGAGTTAGAGTGTCAGTCCTTTTTTACTTAAGACGGCATTGTGCCTTTTGTATTAAATTCAGTTGTAATTTCTGTGCTTCATCGTCAATAAGAATGTCCAAGGGATACAGTAAACCTAAAGTGTAGCATCGGAATCTAAAACTGGACTCACAGGAGAGGTTCAAATCATAGCGAGTTAGAGCGTCAGTCCTCTTTTACTTAAGTCGGCATTGTGCTTTTTGTATTAAATTCGGATGCAATTTCTGTGTTTCATCGTCAATAAGAATGTTCAAGGGATACAGTAAACCTGAAGTGAAGCATCGGAATCTAAAACTGGACTCACAGGAGAGGTTTAAATCATAGAGAGTTACACTGTCAGTCCTCTTTTACTTAAGTCAACATTGTGCCTTTTGTATTAAATTCGGATGCAATTTCTGTGTTTCATCGTAGAGAAGAATGTCAAAGGGATACAGTAAACCTGAAGTGAAGCATAGGAATCTAAAGCTGGACTCACTGAAGCGGTTCTAACAATAGAACGTTAAAGTGTCAGTCCTCTAGCACTTAAGTAGGCATTGTGCCTATTGTATTAAATTCGGATGCAATTTCTGTGTTTCATCATCAATAAGAAGGTCCAATGGCTACAGTACACCTGCAGTGAAGCATCAGAATCTAAAACTGGACTCACAGGAGAGGTTGAAATCATAGAGAGTAAGAGTGTCAGTCCTCTTTTACTTAAGTCGGCATTGTGCCCTTTGTATTAAATTCAGATGCAATTTCCTTGTTTCATCGTCAATAAGCAGGTCCAAGGGATACAGTAAACCTGAAGTGAAGCATCGGAATCCAAAACTGGACTCACAGGAGAGGTTCAAATCATAGAGAGATAGAGTGTCAGTCCTCTTTTACTTTAGTCGGCATTGTGCCTTTTGTATTAAATTCGGATTCAATATCTGTGTTTCATCGTCAATACGAAGGTCCAAGGGGTACAGTAAACCTAAAGGGAAGCATCGGAATCTAAAACTGGACTCACAGGTGAGTTTCAAATCATAGAGTGTTAGAGTGTCAGTCGTTTTTTACTTAACTCGGCATTGTGCCTATTATACTAAATTCAGATGCAATTTCTGTGCTTCATCGTCAATAAGAATGTCCAAGGGATACAGTAAACCTGAAGTGAAGCATTGGAATCTAAAACTGTACTCACAGGAGAGATTCAAATCATAGCGAGTTAGAGTGTCAGTCCTCTTTTACTTAAGTCGGCATTGTGCCTTTTGTATTAAATTCGGATGCAATTTCTGTGTTTCATCGTCAATAAGAAGGTCCAAGGGATACAGTAAACCTGAAGTGAAGCATTGGAATCTAAAACTGGACTCACAGGAGAGGTTCAAATCATAGAGGGTTAGAGTGTCAGACCTCTTTTACTTAAGTCAACATTGTGCCTTTTGTATTAAATTCGGATGCAATTTCTGTGTTTCATCGTCCATAAGAAGGTCAAAGGGATACAGTAAACCTGAAGTGAAGCATAGGAATCTAGAGCTGGACTCACTGGAGAGGTTCAAATCATAGAGGGTTAGAGTGTCAGTCCTCTTTTACTTAAGTCGGCATTGTGCCTTTTGTGTTAAATTCGGATGCAATTTCTGTGTCTCATCGTCAATAAGAAGGTCCAAGGGATACAGGAAACCTGAAGCATCGGAATCTATAACTGGACTCACAGTAGAGGTTTAAATCATATCAAGTTGAGTGTCAGTCCTCTTGTACTTAAGTCGGCATTGTGCCTTTTATATTAAATTCGGATGCAATTTCTGTGTTTCATCGTCAATAAGAAGGTCCAAGGGATACAGTAAAACTATAGTGAATCATCGGAATCTAAAACTGGACTCACAGGAGAGGTTCAAATCATAGAAAGTAAGAGTGACAGTCCTCTTGTACCTAAGTCGGCATTGTGAATTTTTTATTAAATTCGTATCCGATTTCTGTGTTTCATCGTCAATAAGATGGTCCAAGGGATACAGTAAACCTGTAGAGAAGCATCGGAATATAAATCTGGACTTACAGGAGAGGTTCAAATCATAGAGAGTTAGAATGTCAGTCCTCTTTTCCTTAAGTCGGCATTATGCCTTTTGTATTAAATTCGGATGCAATTTCTGTGTATCATCGTCAATAAGAATGTCCAAGGGATACAGTAAACCTGAAGTGAAGCATCGGAATCTAAAACTGGCCTTACAGGAGAGGTTCAAATCATGGAGAGTTAGAGTGTCAGTCCTCTTTTACTAAAGTCAACATTGTGCCTTTTGTATTAAATTCGGATGCAATTTCTGTGTTTCATCGTCAATAAGAAGGTCCAAGGGATACAGTAAACCTGAAGTGAAGCACAGGAATCTAAAGCTGGACTCACTGGAGAGGTTCAAATCATAGGACGTAAGAGTGTCAGTCCTCTAGCACTTAAGTCGGCATTGTGCCTTTTGTATTAAGTTCGGATGCAATTTCTGTGTTTCATCGTCAATAAGAAGGTCCAAGGGATACAGAAAACCTGAAGTGATGCATCGGAATCTAAAACTGGACTCACAAGAGAGGTTCAAATCATAGAGAGTTAAAGTGTCAGTCCTCTTTTACTTAAGTCGGCATTGTGCCCTTTGTATTAAATTCAGATGCAATTTATGTGTTTCATTGTCAATAAGAAGGTCCAAGGGATACAGTAAACGTGAAGTGAAGCATCGGAATCTAAAACTGGACTCACAGGAGAGGTTCAAATCATAGAAAAATAGAGTGTCAGTCCTCTTGTACCTAAGTCGGCATTGTGAATTTTTTATGAAATTCTTATCCGATTTCTGTGTTTCATCGTCAATAAGATGGTCCAAGGGATACAGTAAACCTGTAGTGAATCATCGGAATATAAATCTGGACTTACAGGAGAGGTTCAAATCATAGAGAGTTAGAATGTCAGTCCTCTTTTACTTAAGTCGGCATTATGCCTTTTGTATTAAATTCGAATGCAATTTCTGTGTTTCATCGTCAACAAGAAGTCCAAGGGATACAGTAAACCTGGTGTGAAGCATCGGAATCTAAAACTGGACACACAGGAGAGGTTCAAATCATAGAAAGTCAGAATGGCAGTCCTCTTGTACTTAAGTCGGCATTGTGCCTTTTGTATTAAATTCGGATGCAATTTCTGTGTTTCATCGTCAATAAGAACGTCCAAGGGATACAGTAAACCTATAGTGAAGCATCAGAATCTAAAACTGGACTCACAGGAGAGTTTCAAATCATAGAGAGTTAGAGTGTCAGTCCTCTTTTACTTAAGTCGGCATTGTGCCTTTTGTATTAAATTCGGATGCAATATCTGTGTTTCATCGTAAATACGAAGGTCCAAGGGGTACAGTAAACCTGAAGCGAAGCATCGGAATCTAAAACTGGACTCACAGGAGAGGTTCAAATCATAGTGAGTTAGAGGGACAGTCCTCTTGTACTTAGGTCGGCATTGTGCCTTTTGTATTAAATTCGGATGCAATTTCTGTGTTTCATCGTCAATAAGAAGGTCCAAGGGATACAGTAAACCTAAAGGGAAGCATCGGAATCTAAAAATGGACTCACAGGTGAGTTTCAAATCGTAGAGAGTTAGAGTGTCAGTCGTTTTTTACTTAAGTCGGCATTGTGCCTTTTGTATTAAATTCAGATGCAATTTCTGTGCGTCATCGTCAATAAGAATGTCCAAGGGATACAGTAAACCCGAAGTGAAGCATTGGAATCTAATACTGGACTCACAGGAGAGGTTCAAATCATAGCGAGTTAGAGTGTCAGTCCTCTTTTACTTAAGTCGGCATTGTGCTTTTTGTATTAAATTCGGATGCAATTTCTGTGTTTCATCGTCAATAAGAAGGTCCAAGGGATACAGTAAACCTGAAGTGAAGCATTGGAATCTAAAACTGGACTCACAGGAGAGGTTCAAATCATAGAGAGTTAGAGTGTCAGACCTCTTTTACTTAAGTCAACATTGTGCCTTTTGTATGAAATTCGGATGCAATTTCTGTGTTTCATCGTCAATAAGAAGGTCAAAGGGATACAGTAAACCTGAAGTGAAGCATAGGAATCTAGAGCTGGACTCACAGGAGAGGTTCAAATCATAGAGGGTTAGAGTGTCAGTCCTCTCTTACTTATGTTGGCATTGTGCCTTATGTATTAAATTCGGATGCAATTTCTGTGTTTCATCGTCAATAAGAAGGTCCAAGGGATACAGGAAACCTGAAGCATCGGAATCTATAACTGGACCCACAGTAGAGGTTTAAATCATAGAAAGTTGAGTGTCAGTCCTTTTGTACTTAAGTCGGCAATGTGCCTTTTGTATTAAATTCGGATGCAGTTTCTGTGTTTCATCGTCAATAAGAAGGTCCAAGGGATACAGTAAACCTATAGTGAATCATCGGAATCTAAAACTGGACTCACAGGAGAGGTTCAAATCATAGACAGATACAGTGTCAGTCCTCTTTTACTTAAGCCGGCATTGTGCCTTTTGTATTAAATTCAGATACAATTTCTGTGTTTCATCGTCAATAAGAAGGTCCAAGGGAGACAGTAAACCTGAAGTGAAGCATCGGAATCTAAAACTGGACTTACAGGAGAGGTTCAAATCATAGCGAGTTAGCGTGTCAGTCCTCTTTTACTTAAGTCGGCATTGTGATTTTTGTATTAAATTCGGATGCGATTTCTGTGTATCATCGTCAATTAGAATGTCCAAGGGATACAGTAAACCTGAAGTGAAGCATCGGAATCTAAAACTGGACTCACAGGAGAGGTTCAAATCATAGAAAGTAAGAGTGACAGTCCTCTTGTACCTAAGTCGGCATTGTGAATTTTTTATTAAATTCGTATCCGATTTCTGTGTTTCATCGTCAATAAGATGGTCCAAGGGATACAGTAAACCTGTAGTGAAGCATCGGAATATAAATCTGGACTTACAGGAGAGGTTCAAATCATAGAGAGTTAGAATGTCAGTCCTCTTTTACTTAAGTCGGCATTATGCCTTTTGTATTAGATTCGGATGCAATTTCTGTGTATCATCGTCAATAAGAATGTCCAAGGGATACAGTAAACCTGAAGTGAAGCATCGGAATCTAAAACTGGCCTTACAGGAGAGGTTCAAATCATGGAGAGTTAGAGTGTCAGTCCTCTTTTACTTAAGTCAACATTGTGCCTTTTGTATTAAATTCGGATGCAATTTCTGTGTTTCATCGTCAATAAGAAGGTCCAAGGGATACAGTAAACCTGAAGTGAAGCATAGGAATCTAAAGCTGGACTCACTGGAGAGGTTCAAATCATAGGACGTTAGAGTGTCAGTCCTCTAGCACTTAAGTCGGCATTGTGCCTTTTGTATTAAGTTCGGATGCAATTTCTGTGTTTCATCGTCAATAAGAAGGTCCAAGGGATACAGAAAACCTGAAGTGATACATCGGAATCTAAAACTGGACTCACAAGAGAGGTTCAAATCATAGAGAGTTAAAGTGTCAGTCCTCTTTTACTTAAGTCGGCATTGTGCCCTTTGTATTAAATTCAGATGCAATTTCTGTGTGTCATTGTCAATAAGAAGGTCCAAGGGATACAGTAAACCTGAAGTGAAGCATCGGAATCTAAAACTGGACTCACAGGAGAGGTTCAAATCATAGTAAAATAGAGTGTCAGTCCTCATGTACCTAAGTCGGCATTGTGAATTTTTTATTAAATTCTTATCCGATTTCTGTGTTTCATCGTCAATAAGATGGTCCAAGGGATACAGTAAACCTGTAGTGAATCATCGGAATATAAATCTGGACTTACAGGAGAGGTTCAAATCATAGAGAGTTAGAATGTCAGTCCTCTTTTACTTAAGTCGGCATTATGCCTTTTGTATTAAATTCGGATGCAATTTCTGTGTTTCATCGTCAACAAGAAGTCCAAGGGATACAGTAAACCTGGAGTGAAGCATCGGAATCTAAAACTGGACACACAGGAGAGGTTCAAATCATAGAAATTCAGAATGGCAGTCCTCTTGTACTTAAGTCGGCATTGTGCGTTTTGTATTAAATTCGGATGCAATTTCTGTGTTTCATCGTCAATAAGAACGTCCAAGGGATACAGTAAACCTATAGTGAAGCATCGGAATCTAAAACTGGACTCACAGGAGAGTTTCAAATCATAGAGAGTTAGAGTGTCAGTCCTTTTTTACTTAAGTCAGCATAGTGCCTTTTGTATTAAATTCAGATGTAATTTCTGTGCTTCATCGTCAATAAGAATGTCCAAGGGATACAGTAAACCTGAAGTGAAGCATCGGTGTCTAAAACTGGACTCACAGGAGAGGTTCAAATCATAGCGAGTTAGAGCGTCAGTCCTCTTTTACTTAAGTCGGCATTGTGCCTTTTGTATTAAATTCGGATGCAATTTCTGTGTTTCATCGTCAATAAGAATGTCCAAGGGATAAGTAAACCTGAAGTGAATCATCGCAATCTAAAACTGGACTCACAGGAGAGGTTTAAATCATAGAGAGTTACACTGTCAGTCCTCTTTTACTTACGTCAACATTGTGCCTTTTGTATTAAATTCGGATGCAATTTCTGTGTTTCATCGTCAATAAGAAGGTCAAAGGGATACAGAAAACCTGAAGTGAAGCATAGGAATCTAAAGCTGCACTCACTGGAGCGGTTCAAATAATAGAACGTTAGAGTGTCAGTGCTCTAGCACTTAAGTCGGCATTGTGCCTTTTGTATTAAATTCGGAAGCAATATCTGTGTTTCATCGTCAATACGAAGGTCCAAGGGGTACAGTAAACCTGAAGTGAAGCATCGGAATCTAAAACTGGACTCACAGGAGAGGTTCAAATCATAGTGAGTTAGAGGGACAGTCCTCATTTACTTAAGTCGGCATTGTGCATTTTGTATTAAGTTCGGATGCAATTTCTGTGTTTCATCTTCAATAAGAATCTCCAAGGGATACAGTAAACCTGAAGTGAAGCATCGGTATCAAAAACTGGACTCACAGGAGAGGTTCAAATCACAGAAAGTTAGAGTGTCAGTCCTCTTGTACTTAGGTCGGCATTGTGCCTTTTGTATTAAATTCGGATGCAATTTCTGTGTTTCATCGTAAATAAGAAGGTCCAAGGGATACAGTAAACCTAAAGGGAAGCATCGGAATCTAAAAATGGACTCACAGGTGAGTGTCAAATCGTAGAGAGTTAGAGTGTCAGTCGTTTTTTACTTAAGTCGGCATTGTGCCTTTTGTATTAAATTCAGATGCAATTTCTGTGCTTCATCGTCAATAAGAATGTCCAAGGGATACAGTAAACCCGAAGTGAAGCATTGGAATCTAAAACTGGACTCACAGAAGAGGTTCAAATCATAGCGAGTTACAGTGTCAGTCCTCTTTTACTTAAGTCGGCATTGTGCTTTTTGTATTAAATTCGGATGCAAATTCTGTGTTTCATCGTCAATAAGAAGGTCCAAGGGATACAGTAAACCTGAAGTGAAGCATTGGAATCTAAAACTGGACTCACAGGAGAGGTTCAAATCATAGAGAGTTAGAGTGTCAGACCTCTTTTACTTAAGTCAACATTGTGCCTTTTGTATTAAATTCGGATGCAATTTCTGTGTTTCATCGTCAATAAGAAGGTCAAAGGGATACAGTGAACCTGAAGTGAAGCATAGGAATCTAGAGCTGGACTCACAGGAGAGGTTCAAATCATAGAGGGTTAGAGTGTCAGTCCTCTCTTACTTATGTTGGCATTGTGCCTTATGTATTAATTTCGGATGCAATTTCTGTGTTTCATCGTCAATAAGAAGGTCCAAGGGATACAGGAAACCTGAAGCATCGGAATCTATAACTGGACTCACAGTAGAGGTTAAAATCATAGAAAGTTGAGTGTCAGTCCTTTTGTACTTAAGTCGGCAATGTTCGTTTTGTATTAAATTCGGATGCAGTTTCTGTGTTTCATCGTCAATAAGAAGGTCCAAGGGATACAGTAAACCTATAGTGAATCATCGGAATCTAAAACTGGACTCACAGGAGAGGTTCAAATCATAGACAGTTACAGTGTCAGTCCTCTTTTACTTAAGCCGGCATTGTGCCTTTTGTATTAAATTCAGATACAATTTCTGTGTTTCATCGTCAATAAGAAGGTCCAAGGGAATCTAAAACTGGACTTACAGGAGAGGTTCAAATCATAGCGAGTTAGAGTGTCAGTCCTCTTTTACTTAAGTCGGCATTGTGCCTTTTGTATTAAATTCGGATGCGATTTCTGTGTATCATCGTCAATAAGAATGTCCAAGGGATACAGTAAACCTGAAGTGAAGCATCGGAATCTAAAACTGGACTCACAGGAGAGGTTCAAATCATAGAGAGTTAGAGTGTCAGTCGTCTTTTACTTAAGTCGGCATTGTGCCCTTTGTATTAAATTCAGATGCAATTACTGTGTTTCATCCAATAAGAAGGTCCAAGGGATACAGTAAACCTGAAGTGAAGCATCGGAATCTAAAACTGGACTCACAGGAGAGGTTCAAATCATAGAAAGTTAGAATGGCAGTCCTCTTGTACCTAAGTCGGCATTGTGAATTTTTTATTAAATTCGTATCCGATTTCTGTGTTTCATCGTCAATAAGATGGTCCAAGGGATACAGTAAACCTGTAGTGAAGCATCGAAATATAAATCTGGACTTACAGGAGCGGTTCTAATCGTAGAGAGTGAGAATTTCAGTCCTCTTTTACTTAAGTCGGCATTATGCCTTTTGTATTAAATTCGGATGCAATTTCTGTGTTTCATCGTCAGGAAGAAGGTCCAAGGGATACAGTAAACCTGGAGTGAAGCATCGGAATCTAAAACTGGACTCACAGGAGAGGTTCAAATCATAGAAAGTTAGAATGGCAGTCCTCTTGTACTTAAGTCGGCATTGTGCCTTTTGTATTAAATTCGGATGCGATTTCTGTGTTTCATCGTCAATAAGAACGTCCTAGGGATACAGAAAACTTAAAGTGAAGCATCGGAATCTAAAACTGGACTCACAGGAGTGTTTCAAATCATAGAGAGTTAGAGTGTCAGTCCTTTTTTACTGAAGTCGGCATTGTGCCTTTTGTATTAAATTCAGATGTAATTTCTGTGCTTCAACGTCAATAAGAATGTCCAAGGGTTACAGTAAACCTGAAGTGAAGCATCGGAATCTAAAACTGGACTCACAGGAGAGGTTCAAATCATAGCGAGTTAGAGTGTCAGTCCTCTTTTACTTAAGTCGGCATTGTGCCTTTTGTATTAAATTCGGATGCAATTTCTGTGTTTCATCGTCAATAAGAATGTCCAAGGGATACAGTAAACCTGAAGTGAAGCATCGGAATCTAAAACTGGACCCACAGGAGAGGTTTAAATCATAGAGAGTTACACTGTCAGTCCTCTTTTACTTAAGTCAACATTGTGCCTTTTGTATTAAATTCGGAGGCAATTTCTGTGTTTCATCGTCAATAAGAAGGTCAAGGGATACAGTAAACCTGATGTGAAGCATAGGAATCTAAAGCTGGACTCACTGGAGCGGTTCCAATAATAGAACGTTAGAGTGTCAGTCCTCTAGCATTTAAGTAGGCATTGTGCCTTTTGTATTAAATTCGGATGCAATTTCTGTGTTTCATCATCAATAAGAAGGTCCAAGGGCTACAGAAAACCTGAAGTGAGGCATCGGAATCTAAAACTGGACTCACAGGAGAGGTTCAAATCATAGAGAGTTAGAGTGTCAGTCTTCTTTTACTTAAGTCGGCATTGTGACCTTTGTATTAAATTCAGATGCAATTTCTGTGTTTCATTGTCAATAAGAAGGTCCAAGGGATACAGTAAACCTGAAGTGAAGCATCGGAATCTAAAACTGGGCTCACAGGAGAGGTTCAAATCATAGGGAGATAGAGTGTCAGTCCTCTTTTACTTAAGTCGGCATTTTGCTTTTTGAATTAAATTCGGATGCAATTTCTGTGTTTCATCGTCAATAAGAAGGTCCAAGGGATGCAGTAAACCTATAGTGAAGCATCGGAATCTAAAACTCGACTCACAGCAGAGGTTCAAATCATAGAGAGTTAGGGTGTCAGTCCTTTTTTACTTAAGTCGGCATTGTGCCTTTTGTATTAAATTCAGATGTAATTTCTGTGCTTCATCGTCAATAAGAATGTCCAAGGGATACAGTAAACCTGAAGTGAAGCATCGGAATCTAAAACTGGACTCACAGGAGAGGTTCAAATCATTGCGAGTTAGAGCGTCAGTCCTCTTTTACTTAAGTCGGCATTGTGCCTTTTGTATTAAATTCGGATGCAATTTCTGTGTTTCATCGTCAATAAGAATGTCCAAGGGATACAGTAAACCTGAAGTGAAGCATCGGAATCTAAAACTGGAGTCACAGGAGAGGTTTAAATCATAGAGGGTTACACTGTCATTCCTCTTTTACTTAAGTCAACATTGTGCCTTTTGTATTAAATTCGGATGCAATTTCTGTGTTTCATCGTCAATAAGAAGGTCAAAGGGATACAGTAAACCTGAAGTGAAGCATAGGAATCTAAAGCTACACTCACTGGAGCGGTTCAAATAATAGAACGTTAGAGTGTCAGTCCTCTAGCACTTAAGTCGGCATTGTGCCTTTTGTATTAAATTCGGATGCAATTTCTGTGTTTCCTCATCAATAAGAAGGTCCAAGGGCTACAGTACACCTGAAGTGAAGCATCAGAATCTAAAACTGGACTCACAGGAGAGGTTCAAATCATAGAGAGTTAGAGTGTCAGTCCTCTTTTACTTAGGTCGGCATTGTGCCTTTGTATTAAATTCAGATGCAATTTCTGTGTTTCATCGCCAATAAGAAGGTCCAAGGGATACAGTAAACCTGAAGTGAAGCATCGGAAACCAAAACTGGACTCACAGGAGTGGTTCAAATCATAGAGAGATAGAGTGTCAGTCCTCTTTTACTTAAGTCGGCATTGTGCCTTTTGTATTAATTTCGGATGCAATATCTGTGTTTCATCGTCAATACGAAGGTCCAAGGGGTACAGTAAACCTGAAGTGAAGCATCGGAATCTAAAACTGGACTCACAGGAGAGGTTCAAATCATAGTGAGTGAGAGTGTCAGTCCTCATTTACTTACGTCGGCATTGTGCATTTTGTATTAAATTCGGATGCAATTTCTGTGTTTCATCGTCAATAAGAATCTCCAAGGGATACAGTAAACCTGAAGTGAAGCATCGGAATCTAAAACTGGACTCACAGGTGAGTTTCAAATCATAGAGAGTTAGAGGGTCAGTGGTTTTTTTCTTAAGTCGGCATTGTGCCTTTTGTAATCAATTCAGATGCAATTTCTGTGTTTCATCGTCAATAAGAATCTCCAAGGGATACAGTAAACCTGAAGCGAAGCATTGGAATCTAAAACTGGACTCACAGGAGAGGTTCAAATCATAGCGAGTTAGAGTGACAGTCCTCTTTTACTTAAGTCGGCATTGTGCTTTTTGTATTAAATTCGGATGCAATTTCTGTGTTTCATCGTCAACAAGAAGGTCCAAGGGATACAGTAAACCTGAAGTGAAGCAATGGAATCTAAAACTGGACTCACAGGAGAGGTTCAAATCATAGAGAGTTAGAGTGTCAGACCACTTTTACTTAAGTCAACATTGTGCCTTTTGTATTAAATTCGGATGGAATTTCTGTGTTTCATCGTCAATTAGAAGGTCAAAGGGATACAGTAAACCTGAAGTGAAGCATAGGAATCTAGAGCTGGACTCACAGGAGAGGTTCAAATCATAGAGGGTTAGAGTGTCAGTCCTCTTTTACTTAAGTTGGCATTGTGCCTTTTGTATTAAATTCGGATGCAATTTCTGTGTTTCATCGTCAATAAGAATGTCCAAGGGATACAGTAAACCTGAAGTGAAGCATTGGAATCTAAAACTGGACTCACAGGAGAGGTTCAAATCATAGCGAGTTAGAGTGTCAGTCCTCTTTTACTTAAGTCGGCATTGTGCTTTTTGTATTAAAATTGGATGCAATTTCTGTGTTTCATCGTCAATAAGAAGGTCCAAGGGATACAGTAAACCTGAAGTGAAGCATCGGAATCTAAAACTGGACTCACAGGAGAGGTTCAAATCATTGAAAGTGAGAGTGACAGTCCTCTTGTACCTAAGTCGGCATTGTGAATTTTTTATTAAATTCGTATCCGATTTCTGTGTTTCATCGTCAATAAGATGGTCCAAGGGATACAGTAAACCTGTAGTGAAGCGTCGGAATATAAATCTGGACTTACAGGAGCGGTTCAAATTGTAGAGAGGTAGAATGTCACTCCTCTTTTACTTAAGTCGGCATTATGCCTTTTGTATTAAATTCGGATGCAATTTCTGTGTTTCATCGTCAAGAAGAAGGTCCAAGGGATACAGTAAACCTGGAGTGAAGCATCGGAATCTAAAACTGGACTCACAGGAGAGGTTCAAATCATAGAAAGTTAGAATGGCAGTCCTCTTGTACTTAAGTCGGCATTGTGCCTTTTGTATGAAATTCGGATGCAATTTCTGTGTTTCATCGTCAATAAGAACGTCCTAGGGATACAGTAAACCTAAAGTGAAGCATCGGAATCTAAAACTGGACTCACAGGAGAGTTTCAAATCATAGAGAGTTTGAGTGTCAGTCCTTTTTTACTTAAGTCGGCATTGTGCCTTTTGTATTAAATTCAGATGTAATTTCTGTGCTTCATCGTCAATAAGAATGTCCAAGGGTTACAGTAAACCTGAAGTGAAGCATCGGAATCTAAAACTGGACTCACAGGAGAGGTTCAAATCATAGTGAGTTAGAGTGTCAGTCCTCTTTTACTTAAGTCGGCATTGTGCCTTTTGTATTAAATTCGGATGCAATTTCTGTGTTTCATCGTCAATAAGAATGGCCAAGGGATACAGTAAACCTGAAGTGAAGCATCGGAATCTAAAACTGGACTCACAGGAGAGGTTTAAATCATAGAGAGTTACACTGTCAGTCCTCTTTTACTTAAGTCAACATTGTGCCTTTTGTATTAAATTCGGATGCAATTTCTGTGTTTCATCGTCAATTAGAAGGTCAAGGGATACAGTAAACCTGAAGTGAAGCATAGGAATCTAAAGCTGGACTCACTGGAGCGGTTCCAATAATAGAACGTTAGAGTGTCAGTCCTCTAGCATTTAAGTAGGCATTGTGCCTTTTGTATTAAATTCGGATGCAATTTCTGTGTTTCATCATCAATAAGAAGGTCCAAGGGCTACAGAAAACCTGAAGTGAAGCATCGGAATCTAAAACTGGACTCACATGAGAGGTTCAAATCCTAGAGAGTTAGAGTGTCAGTCTTCTTTTACTTAAGTCGGCATTGTGACCTTTGTATTAAATTCAGATGCAATTTCTGTGTTTCATTGTCAATAAGAAGGTCCAAGGGATACAGTAAACCTGAAGTGAAGCATCGGAATCTAAAACTGGGCTCACAGGAGAGGTTCAAATCATAGGGAGATAGAGTGTCAGTCCTCTTTTACTTAAGTCGGCATTTTGCTTTTTGAATTAAATTCGGATGCAATTTCTGTGTTTCATCGTCAATAAGAAGGTCCAAGGGTTGCAGTAAACCTATAGTGAAGCATCGGAATCTAAAACACGACTCACAGCAGAGGTTCAAATCATAGAGTGTTAGGGTGTCAGTCCTTTTTTACTTAAGTCGGCATTGTGCCTTTTGTATTAAATTCAGATGTAATTTCTGTGCTTCATCGTCAATAAGAATGTCCAAGGGATACAGTAAACCTGAAGTGAAGCATCGGAATCTAAAACTGGACTCACAGGAGAGGTTCAAATCATTGCGAGTTAGAGCGTCAGTCTTCTTTTACTTAAGTCGGCATTGTGCCTTTTGTATTAAATTCGGATGCAATTTCTGTGTTTCATCGTCAATAAGAATGTCCAAGGGATACAGTAAACCTGAAGTGAAGCATCGGAATCTAAAACTGGAGTCACAGGAGAGGTTTAAATCATAGAGGGTTACACTGTCAGTCCTCTTTTACTTAAGTCAACATTGTGCCTTTTGTATTAAATTCGGATGCAATTTCTGTGTTTCATCGTCAATAAGAAGGTCAAAGGGATACAGAAAACCTGAAGTGAAGCATAGGAATCTAAAGCTACACTCACTGGAGCGGTTCAAATAATAGAACGTTAGAGTGTCAGTCCTCTAGCACTTAAGTCGGCATTGTGCCTTTTGTATTAAATTCGGATGCAATTTCTGTGTTTCCTCATCAATAAGAAGGTCCAAGGGCTACAGTACACCTGAAGTGAAGCATCAGAATCTAAAACTGGACTCACAGGAGAGGTTCAAATCATAGAGAGTTAGAGTGTCAGTCCTCTTTTACTTAGGTCGGCATTGTGCCTTTGTATTAAATTCAGATGCAATTTCTGTGTTTCATCGCCAATAAGAAGGTCCAAGGGATACAGTAAACCTGAAGTGAAGCATCGGAAACCAAAACTGGACTCACAGGAGAGGTTCAAATCATAGAGAGATAGAGTGTCAGTCCTCTTTTACTTAAGTCGGCATTGTGCCTTTTGTATTAAATTCGGATGCAATATCTGTGTTTCATCGTCAATACGAAGGTCCAAGGGGTACAGTAAACCTGAAGTGAAGCATCGGAATCTAAAACTGGACTCACAGGAGAGGTTCAAATCATAGTGAGTTAGAGTGTCAGTCCTCATTTACTTAAGTCGGCATTGTGCATTTTGTATTAAATTCGGATGCAATTTCTGTGTTTCATCGTCAATAAGAATCTCCAAGGGATACAGTAAACCTGAAGTGAAGCATCGGAATCTAAAACTGGACTCACAGGAGAGGTTCAAATCATTGAAAGTGAGAGTGACTGTCCTCTTGTACCTAAGTCGGCATTGTGAATTTTTTATTAAATTCGTATCCGATTTCTGTGTTTCATCGTCAATAAGATGGTCCAAGGGATACAGTAAACCTGTAGTGAAGCATCGGAATATAAATCTGGACTTACAGTAGCGGTTCAAATCGTAGAGAGGTAGAATGTCACTCCTCTTTTACTTAAGTCGGCATTATGCCTTTTGTATTAAATTCGGATGCAAATTCTGTGTTTCATCGTCAAGAAGAAGGTCCAAGGGATACAGTAAACCTGGAGTGAAGCATCGGAATCTAAAACTGGACTCACAGGAGAGGTTCAAATCATAGAAAGTTAGAATGGCAGTCCTCTTGTACTTAAGTCGGCATTGTGCCTTTTGTATGAAATTCGGATGCAATTTCTGTGTTTCATCGTCAATAAGAACGTCCTAGGGATACAGTAAACCTAAAGTGAAGCATCGGAATCTAAAACTGGACTCACAGGAGTGTTTCAAATCATAGAGAGTTAGAGTGTCAGTCCTTTTTTACTTAAGTCGGCATTGTGCCTTTTGTATTAAATTCAGATGTAATTTCTGTGCTTCATCGTCAATAAGAATGTCCAAGGGATACAGTAAACCTGAAGTGAAGCATCGGAATCTATAACTGGACTCAGAGGAGAGGTTCAAATCATAGCGAGTTAGAGTGTCAGTCCTCTTTTACTTAAGTCGGCATTGTGCCTTTTGTATGAAATTCGGATGCAATTTCTGTGTTTCATCGTCAATAAGAATGTCCAAGGGATACAGTAAACCTGAAGTGAAGCATCGGAATCTAAAACTGGACGCACAGGAGAGGTTTAAATCATAGAGAGTTACACTATCAGTCCTCTTTTACTTAAGTCAACATTGTGCCTTTTGTATTAAATTCGGATGCAATTTCTGTGTTTCATCGTCAATGAGAAGGTCAAGAGATACAGTAAACCTGAAGTGAAGCATAGGAATCTGAAGCTGGACTCACTGGAGCGGTTCAAATAATAGAACGTTAGAGTGTCAGTCCTCTAGCACTTAAGTAGGCATTGTGCCTTTTGAATTAAATTCGGATGCAATTTCTGTGTTTCATCATCAATAAGAAGGTCCAAGGGCTACAGTACACCTGAAGTGAAGCATCAGAATCTAAAACTGGACTCACGGGAAAGGTTCAAATCATAGAGAGTTAGAGTGTCAGTCCTCTTTTACTTAAGTCGGCATTGTGCCCTTTGTATTAAATTCAGAAGCAATTTCTGTGTTTCATCGTCAATAAGCAGGTCCAAGGGATACAGTAAACCTGAAGTGAAACATCGGAATCCAAAACTGGACTCACAGGAGAGGTTCAAATCATAGCGAGTTAGAGTGTCAGTCCTCTTTTTCTTAAGTCGGCATTGTGCCTTTTGTATTAAATTCGGATGCAATTTCTGTGTCTCATCGTCAATAAGAAGTTCCAAGGGATACAGGAAACCTGAAGCATCGGAATCTATATCTGGACTCACAGTAGAGGTTTAAATCATATCAAGTTGAGTGTCAGTCCTCTTTTACTTAAGTCGGCATTGTGCCTTTTGTATGAAATTCGGATGCAATTTCTGTGTTTCATCGTCAATAAGAATGTCCAAGGGATACAGTAAACCTGAAGTGAAGCATCGGAATCTAAAACTGGACGCACAGGAGAGGTTTAAATCATAGAGAGTTTCACTATCAGTCCTCTTTTACTTAAGTCAACATTGTGCCTTTTGTATTAAATTCGGATGCAATTTCTGTGTTTCATCGTCAATGAGAAGGTCAAGAGATACAGTAAACCTGAAGTGAAGCATAGGAATCTGAAGCTGGACTCACTGGAGCGGTTCAAATAATAGAACGTTGGAGTGTCAGTCCTCTAGCACTTAAGTCGGCATCGTGCCTTTTGTATTAAATTCGGATGCAATTTCTGTGTTTCCTCATCAATAAGAAGGTCCAAGGGCTACAGTACACCTGAAGTGAAGCATCAGAATCTAAAACTGGACTCACAGGAGAGGTTCAAATCATAGAGAGTTAGAGTGTCAGTCCTCTTTTACTTAGGTCGGCATTGTGCCTTTGTATTAAATTCAGATGCAATTTCTGTGTTTCATCGCCAATAAGAAGGTCCAAGGGATACAGTAAACCTGAAGTGAAGCATCGGAAACCAAAACTGGACTCACAGGAGAGGTTCAAATCATAGAGAGATAGAGTGTCAGTCCTCTTTTACTTAAGTCGGCATTGTGCCTTTTGTATTAAATTCGGATGCAATATCTGTGTTTCATCGTCAATACGAAGGTCCAAGGGGTACAGTAAACCTGAAGTGAAGCATCGGAATCTAAAACTGGACTCACAGGAGAGGTTCAAATCATAGTGAGTTAGAGTGTCAGTCCTCATTTACTTAAGTCGGCATTGTGCATTTTGTATTAAATTCGGATGCAATTTCTGTGTTTCATCGTCAATAAGAATCTCCAAGGGATACAGTAAACCTGAAGTGAAGCATCGGAATCTAAAACTGGACTCACAGGAGAGGTTCAAATCACAGAAAGTTAGAGTGTCAGTCCTCTTGTACTTAGGTCGGCATTGTGCCTTTTGTATTAAGTTCGGATGCAATTTCTGTGTTTCATCGTCAATAAGAAGGTCCAAGGGATACAGTAAACCTAAAGGGAAGCATCGGAATCTAAAACTGGACTCACAGGTGAGTTTCAAATCGTAGAGAGTTAGAGGGTCAGTCGTTTTTTACTTAAGTCGGCATTGTGCCTTTTGTAATCAATTCAGATGCAATTTCTGTGCTTCATCGTCAATAAGAATGTCCAAGGGATACAGTAAACCTGAAGTGAAGCAATGGAATCTAAAACTGGACTCACAGGAGAGGTTCAAATCATAGAAAGTTAGAGTGTCAGACCACTTTTACTTAAGTCAACATTGTGCCTTTTGTATTAAATTCGGATGCAATTTCTGTGTTTCATCGTCAATTAGAAGGTCAAAGGGATACAGTAAACCTGAAGTGAAGCATAGGAATCTAGAGCTGGACTCACAGGAGAGGTTCCAATCATAGAGGGTTAGAGTGTCAGTCCTCTTTTACGTAAGTTGGCATTGTGCCTTTTGTATTAAATTCGGATGCAATTTCTGTGTTTTATCGTCAATAAGAATGTCCAAGGGATACAGTAAACCTGAAGTGAAGCATTGCAATCTAAAACTGGACTCACAGGAGAGGTTCAAATCATAGCGAGTTAGAGTGTCAGTCCTCTTTTACTTAAGTCGGCATTGTGCTTTTTGTATTAAATTTGGATGCAATTTCTGTGTTTCATCGTCAATAAGAAGGTCCAAAAGATACAGTAAACCTGAAGTGAAGCATCGGAATCTAAAACTGGACTCACAGGAGAGGTTCAAATCATTGAAAGTGAGAGTGACAGTCCTCTTGTACCTAAGTCAGCATTGTGAATTTTTTATTAAATT
The DNA here is from genome assembly GCF_021461395.2 of Schistocerca americana. Taxonomy (NCBI): domain Eukaryota; kingdom Metazoa; phylum Arthropoda; class Insecta; order Orthoptera; family Acrididae; genus Schistocerca; species Schistocerca americana. The sequence continues at coordinate 544,844,005 of NC_060124.1, read as the reverse complement.
CGTATCCGATTTCTGTGTTTCATCGTCAGTAAGATGGTCCAAGGGATACAGTAAACCTGTAGTGAAGCATCGGAATATAAATCTGGACTTACAGTAGCGGTTCAAATCGTAGAGAGGTAGAATGTCACTCCTCTTTTACTTAAGTCGGCATTATGCCTTTTGTATTAAATTCGGATGCAAATTCTGTGTTTCATCGTCAAGAAGAAGGTCCAAGGGATACAGTAAACCTGGAGTGAAGCATCGGAATCTAAAACTGGACTCACAGGAGAGGTTCAAATCATAGAAAGTTAGAATGGCAGTCCTCTTGTACTTAAGTCGGCATTGTGCCTTTTGTATGAAATTCGGATGCAATTTCTGTGTTTCATCGTCAATAAGAACGTCCTAGGGATACAGTAAACCTAAAGTGAAGCATCGGAATCTAAAACTGGACTCACAGGAGTGTTTCAAATCATAGAGAGTTAGAGTGTCAGTCCTTTTTTACTTAAGTCGGCATTGTGCCTTTTGTATTAAATTCAGATGTAATTTCTGTGCTTCATCGTCAATAAGAATGTCCAAGGGATACAGTAAACCTGAAGTGAAGCATCGGAATCTATAACTGGACTCAGAGGAGAGGTTCAAATCATAGCGAGTTAGAGTGTCATTCCTCTTTTACTTAAGTCGGCATTGTGCCTTTTGTATGAAATTCGGATGCAATTTCTGTGTTTCATCGTCAATAAGAATGTCCAAGGGATACAGTAAACCTGAAGTGAAGCATCGGAATCTAAAACTGGACGCACAGGAGAGGTTTAAATCATAGAGAGTTACACTATCAGTCCTTTTTTACTTAAGTCAACATTGTGCCTTTTGTATTAAATTCGGATGCAATTTCTGTGTTTCATCGTCAATGAGAAGGTCAAGAGATACAGTAAACCTGAAGTGAAGCATAGGAATCTGAAGCTGGACTCACTGGAGCGGTTCAAATAATAGAACGTTAGAGTGTCAGTCCTCTAGCACTTAAGTAGGCATTGTGCCTTTTGAATTAAATTCGGATGCAATTTCTGTGTTTCATCATCAATAAGAAGGTCCAAGGGCTACAGTACACCTGAAGTGAAGCATCAGAATCTAAAACTGGACTCACGGGTTAAGGTTCAAATCATAGAGAGTTAGAGTGTCAGTCCTCTTTTACTTAAGTCGGCATTGTGCCCTTTGTATTAAATTCAGAAGCAATTTCTGTGTTTCATCGTCAATAAGCAGGTCCAAGGGATACAGTAAACCTGAAGTGAAGCATCGGAATCCAAAACTGGACTCACAGGAGAGGTTCAAATCATAGCGAGTTAGAGTGTCAGTCCTCTTTTTCTTAAGTCGGCATTGTGCCTTTTGTATTAAATTCGGATGCAATTTCTGTGTCTCATCGTCAATAAGAAGTTCCAAGGGATACAGGAAACCTGAAGCATCGGAATCTATATCTGGACTCACAGTAGAGGTTTAAATCATATCAAGTTGAGTGTCAGTCCTCTTGTACTTAAGTCGGCATTGTGCCTTTTGTATTAAATTCGGATGCAATTTCTGTGTTTCATCGTCAATAAGAAGGTCCTAGGGATACAGTAAACCTATAGTGAAACATCGGAATCTAAAACTGGACTCACAGGAGAGGTTCTAATCATAGACAGTTACAGTGTCAGTCCTCTTTTACTTAAGCCGGCATTGTGCCTTTTGTATTAAATTCAGATACAAATTCTGTGTTTCATCGTCAATAAGAAGGTCCAAGGGAGACAGTAAACGTGAAGTGAAGCATCGGAATCTAAAACTGGACTCACAGGAGAGGTTCAAATCATAGCGAGTTAGAGTGTCAGTCCTCTTTTACTTAAGTCGGCATTGTGCCTTTGGTATTAAATTCGGATGCGATTTCTGTGTATCATCGTCAATAAGAATGTCCAAGGGATACAGTAAACCTGAAGTGAAGCATCGGAATCTAAAACTGGACTCACAGGAGAGGTTCAAATCATGGAGAGTTAGAGTGTCAGTCCTCTTTAACTTAAGTCAACATTGTGCCTTTTGTATTAAATTCGGATGCAATTTCTGTGTTTCATCGTCAATAAGAAGGTCAAAGGGATGCAGTAAACCTGAAGTGAAGCATAGGAATCTAAAGCTGGACTCACTGGAGAGGTTCAAATCATAGAACGTTAGAGTGTCAGTACTCTAGCACTTAAGTGGGCATTGTGCCTTTTGTATTAAATTCGGATGCAATTTCTGTGTATCATCATCAATAAGAAGGTCCAAGGGATACAGAAAACCTGAAGTGAAGCATCGGAATCTAAAACTGGACTCACAGGAGAGGTTCAAATCATAGAGAGTTAGAGTGTCAGTCTTCTTTTACTTAAGTCGGCATTGTGCCCTTTGTATTAAATTCAGATGCAATTTCTGTGTTTCATTGTCAATAAGAAGGTCCAAGGGATACAGTAAACCTGAAGTGAAGCATCGGAATCTAAAACTGGGCTCACAGGAGAGGTTCAAATCATAGGGAGATAGAGTGTCAGTCCTCTTTTACTTAAGTCGGCATTTTGCTTTTTGAATTAAATTCGGATGCAATTTCTGTGTTTCATCGTCAATAAGAAGGTCCAAGGGATGCAGTAAACCTATAGTGAAGCATCGGAATCTAAAACTCGACTCACAGCAGAGGTTCAAATCATAGAGAGTTAGGGTGTCAGTCCTGTTTTACTTAAGTGGGCATTGTGCCTTTCGTATTAAATTCGGATGCAATTTCTGTGTTTCATAATCAATAAGTAGGTCCAAGGGATACAGAATACCTAAAGTAAAGCTTCGGAATCCAAGACTGGACTCACAGGAGAGGTTCAAATCATAGAGAGTTAGAGTGTCAGTCCTCTTGTACTTAATTCGGCATTGTGCCTTTTGTATTAAATTCGGAAGCAATTTCTATGCTTCGTCGTCAATAAGAAGGTCCAAGGGATACAGTAAACCTGAAGTGAAGCATAGGAATCTATAGCTGGACGCACAGGAGAGGTTTAAATCATAGAACGTTAGAGTGGCAGTCCTCTAGTATTTAAGTCGGTATTTTGTGCCTTTTGTATTAAATTCGGATGCAATTTCTGTGATTCATCATCAATAAGAAGGTCCAAGGGATACAGTAAACCTGAAGTGATGCATCGGAATCTAAAACTGGACTCACAGGAGAGGTTCAAATCATAGAGAGTTAGAGTGTCAGTCGTCTTTTACTTAAGTCGGCATTGTGCCCTTTGTTTTACATTCATATGCAATTACTGTGTTTCATCCAATAAGAAGGTCCAAGGGATACAGTAAACCTGAAGTGAAGCATCGGAATCTAAAACTGGACTCACAGGAGAGGTTCAAAACATTGAAAGTTAGAGTGTCAGTCCTCTTGTACCTATGTCGGCATTGCTGCTTTTGTATTAAATTCGGAAGCAATTTCTGTGTTTCATCGTCAATGAGAAGGTCCAAGGGATACAGTAAACCTGAAGTGAAGCATCGGAATCTAAAACTGGACTCACAGGAGAGGTTCAAATCACAGAAAGTTAGAGTGTCAGTCCTCTTGTACCTAAGTCGGCATTGCTGCTTTTGTATTAAATTCGGAAGCAATTTCTGTGTTTCATTGTCAATAAGAAGGACCAAGGGATACAGTAAACCTGAAGTGAAGCATCGGAATCTAAAACTGGACTCACAGGAGAGGTTCAAATCATAGTGAGTTAGAGTGTCAGTCCTCTTTTACTTAAGTCGGCATTATGCTTTTTGTATTAAATTCGGATGCAATTTCTGTGTTTCATCGTCAGGAAGGAGGTCCAAGGGATACAGTAAACCTGGAGTGAAGCATCGGAATCTAAAACTGGACTCACAGGAGAGGTTCAAATCATAGAAAGTTAGAATGGCAGTCCTCTTGTACTTAAGTCGGCATTGTGCCTTTTGTATTAAATTCGGATGCGATTTCTGTGTTTCATCGTCAATAAGAACGTCCTAGGGATACAGTAAACCTAAAGTGAAGCATCGGAATCTAAAACTGGACTCACAGGAGTGTTTCAAATCATAGAGAGTTAGAGTGTCAGTCCTTTTTTACTTAAGTCGGCATTGTGCCTTTTGTATTAAATTCAGATGTAATTTCTGTGCTTCATCGTCAATAAGAATGTCCAAGGGATACAGTAAACCTGAAGTGAAGCATCGGAATCTAAAACTGGACTCACAGGAGAGGTTCAAATCATAGCGAGTTAGAGTGTCAGTCCTCTTTTACTTAAGTCGGCATTGTGCCTTTTGTATTAAATTCGGATGCAATTTCTGTGTTTCATCGTCAATAAGAATGTCCAAGGGATACAGTAAACCTGAAGTGAAGCATCGGAACCTAAAACTGGACTCACAGGAGAGGTTTAAATCATAGAGAGTTACACTGTCAGTCCTCCTTTACTTAAGTCAACATTGTGCCTTTTGTATTAAATTCGGATGCAATTTCTGTGTTTCATCGTCAATAAGAAGGTCAAGGGATACAGTAAACCTGAAGTGAAGCATAGGAATCTAAAGCTGGACTCACTGGAGCGGTTCCAATAATAGAACGTTAGAGTGTCAGTCCTCTAGCATTTAAGTAGGCATTGTGCCTTTTGTATTAAATTCGGATGCAATTTCTGTGTTTCATCATCAATAAGAAGGTCCAAGGGCTACAGTACACCTGAAGTGAAGCATCGGAATCTAAAACTGGACTCACAGGAGAGGTTCAAATCACAGAAAGTTAGAGTGTCAGTCCTCTTGTACTTAGGTCGGCATTGTGCCTTTTGTATTAAATTCGGATGCAATTTCTGTGTTTCATCGTCAATAAGAAGGTCCAGGGGATACAGTAAACCTGAAGTGAAGCATCAGAATCTAAAACTGGACTCACAGGAGAGGTTCAAATCATAGAGAGTTAGAGTGTCAGTCCTCTTTTACTTAAGTCGGCATTGTGCCTTTGTATTAAATTCGGATGCAATATCTGTGTTTCATCGTCAATACCAAGGTCCAAGGGGTACAGTAAACCTGAAGTGAAGCATCGGAATCTAAAACTGGACTCACAGGAGAGGTTCAAATCATAGTGAGTTAGAGTGTCAGTCCTCATTTACTTAAGTCGGCATTGTGCATTTTGTATTAAATTCAGATGTAATTTCTGTGCTTCATCGTCAATAAGAATGTCCAAGGGATACAGTAAACCTGAAGTGAAGCATCGGAATCTAAAACTGGACTCACAGGAGAGGTTCAAATCATTGCGAGTTAGAGCGTTAGTCCTCTTTTACTTAAGTCGGCATTGTGCCTTTTGTATTAAATTCGGATGCAATTTCTGTGTTTCATCGTCAATAAGAATGTCCAAGGGATACAGTAAACCTGAAGTGAAGCATCGGAATCTAAAACTGGTCTCACAGGAGAGGTTTAAATCATAGAGGGTTACACTGTCAGTCCTCCTTTACTTAAGTCAACATTGTGCCTTTTGTATTAAATTCGGATGCAATTTCTGTGTTTCATCGTCAATAAGAAGGTCAAAGGGATACAGTATACCTGAAGTGAAGCATAGGAATCTAAAGCTACACTCACTGGAGCGGTTCAAATAATGGAACGTTAGAGTGTCAGTCCTCTAGCACTTAAGTCGGCATTGTGCCTTTTGTATTAAATTCGGATGCAATTTCTGTGTTTCATCATCAATAAGAAGGTCCAAGGGCTACAGTACTCCTGAAGTGAAGCATCAGAATCTAAAACTGGACTCACAGGAGAGGTTCAAATCATAGAGAGTTAGAGTGTCAGTCCTCTTTTACTTAAGTCGGCATTGTGCCTTTGCATGAAATTCAGATGCAATTTCTGTGTTTCATCGCCAATAAGAAGGTCCAAGGGATACAGTAAACCTGAAGTGAAGCATCGGAAACCAAAACTGGACTCACAGGAGAGGTTCAAAACATAGAGAGATAGAGTGTCAGTCCTCTTTTACTTAAGTCGGCATTGTGCCTTTTGTATTAAATTCGGATGCAATATCTGTGTTTCATCGTCAATACGAAGGTCCAAGGGGTACAGTAAACCTGAAGTGAAGCATCGGAATCTAAAACTGGACTCACAGGAGAGGTTCAAATCATAGTGAGTTAGAGTGTCAGTCCTCATTTACTTAAGTCGGCATTGTGCATTTTGTATTAAATTCGGATGCAATTTCTGTGTTTCATCGTCAATAAGAATCTCCAAGGGATACAGTAAACCTGAAGTGAAGCATCGGAATCTAAAACTGGACTCACAGGAGAGGTTCAAATCACAGAAAGTTAGAGTGTCAGTCCTCTTGTACTTAGGTCGGCATTGTGCCTTTTGTATTAAATTCGGATGCAGTTTCTGTGTTTCATCGTCAATAAGAAGGTCCAAGGGATACAGTAAACCTAAAGGGAAGCATCGGAATCTAAAACTGGACTCACAGGTGAGTTTCAAATCATAGAGGGTTAGAGTGTCAGTCGTTTTTTACTTAAGTCGGCATTGTGCCTTTTGTAATCAATTCAGATGCAATTTCTGTGCTTCATCGTCAATAAGAATGTCCAAGGGAGACAGTAAACCTGAAGCGAAGCATTGGAATCTAAACCTGGACTCACAGGAGAGGTTCAAATCATAGCGAGTTAGAGTGTCAGTCCTCTTTTACTTAAGTCGGCATTGTGCTTTATGTATTAAATTCGTATGCAATTTCGGTGTTTCATCGTCAACAAGAAGGTCCAAGGGATACAGTAAACCTGAAGTGAAGCAATGGAATCTAAAACTGGACTCACAGGAGAGGATCAAATCATAGAGAGTTATAGTGTCAGACCTCTTTTACTTAAGTCAACATTGTGCCTTTTGTATTAAATTCGGATGCAATTTCTGTGTTTCATCGTCAATTAGAAGGTCAAAGGGATACAGTAAACCTGAAGTGAAGCATAGGAATCTAGAGCTGGACTCACAGGAGAGGTTCTAATCATAGAGGGTTAGTGTGTCAGTCCTCTTTTAGTTAAGTTGGCATTGTGCCTTTTGTATTAAATTCGGATGCAATTTCTGTGTTTCATCATCAATAAGAATGTCCAAGGGATACAGTAAACCTGAAGTGAAGCATTGGAATCTAAAACTGGACTCACAGGAGAGGTTCAAATCATAGCAAGTTAGAGTGTCAGTCCTCTTTTACTTAAGTCGGCATTGTGCTTTTTGTATTAAATTTGGATGCAATTTCTGTGTTTCATCGTCAATAAGAAGGTCCAAGAGATACAGTAAACCTGAAGTGATGCATCGGAATCTAAAACTGGACTCACAGGAGAGGTTCAAATCATAGAAAGTGAGAGTGACAGTCCTCTTGTACCTAAGTCGGAATTGTGAATTTTTTATTAAATTCGTATCCGATTTCTGTGTTTCATCGTCAATAAGATGGTCCAAGGGATACAGTAAACCTGTAGTGAGGCATCGGAATATAAATCTGGACTTACAGGAGCGGTTCAAATCGTAGAGAGGTAGAATGTCACTCCTCTTTTACTTAAGTCGGCATTATGCCTTTTGTATTAAATTCGGATGCAATTTCTGTGTTTCATCGTCAAGAAGAAGGTCCAAGGGATACAGTAAACCTGGAGTGAAGCATCGGAATCTAAAACTGGACTCACAGGAGAGGTTCAAATCATAGAAAGTAAGAATGGCAGTCCTCTTGTACTTAAGTCGGCATTGTGCCTTTTGTATGAAATTCGGATGCAATTTCTGTGCTTCATCGTCAATAAGAACGTCCTAGGGATACAGTAAACCTAAAGTGAAGCATCGGAATCTAAAACTGGACTCACAGGAGAGTTTCAAATCATAGAGAGTTAGAGTGTCAGTCCTTTTTTACTTAAGTCGGCATTGTGCCTTTTGTATTAAATTCAGATGTAATTTCTGTGCTTCATCGTCAATAAGAATGTCCAAGGGATACAGTAAACCTGAAGTGAAGCATCGGAATCTAAAACTGGACTCACAGGAGAGGTTTAAATCATAGAGAGTTACACTATCAGTCCTCTTTTACTTAAGTCAACATTGTGCCTTTTGTATTAAATTCGGATGCAATTTCTGTGTTTCATCGTCAATGAGAAGGTCAAGGGATACAGTAAACCTGAAGTGAAGCATAGGAATCTAAAGCTGGACTCACTGGAGCGGTTCAAATAATAGAACGTTAGAGTGTCAGTCCTCTAGCACTTAAGTAGGCACTGTGCCTTTTGAATTAAATTCGGATGCAATTTCTGTGTTTCATCATCAATAAGAAGGTCCAAGGGCTACAGTACACCTGAAGTGAAGCATCAGAATCTAAAACTGGACTCACGGGAGAGGTTCAAATCATAGAGAGTTAGAGTGTCAGTCCTCTTTTACTTAAGTCGGCATTGTGCCCTTTGTATTAAATTCAGATGCAATTTCTGTGTTTCATCGTCAATAAGCAGGTCCAAGGGATACAGTAAACCTGAAGTGAAGCATCGGAATCCAAAACTGGACTCACAGGAGAGGTTCAAATCATAGAGAAATAGAGTGTCAGTCCTCTTTTACTTAAGTCGGCATTGTGCCTTTTGTATTAAATTCGGATTCAATATCTGTGATACATCGTCAATACGAAGGTCCAAGGGGTACAGTAAACCTAAAGGGAAGCATCGGAATCTAAAACTGGACTCACAGGTGTGTTTCAAATCGTAGAGAGTTAGAGTGTCAGTCGTTTTTTACTTAACTCGGCATAGTGCCTATTGTATTAAATTCAGATGCAATTTCTGTGCTTCATCGTCAATAAGAATGTCCAAGGGATACAGTAAACCTGAAGTGAAGCATTGGAATCTAAAACTGGACTCACAGGAGAGGTTCAAATCATAGCGAGTTAGAGTGTCAGTCCTCTTTTACTTAAGTCGGCATTGTGCCTTTTGTATTAAATTCGGATGCAATTTCTGTGTTTCATCGTCAATAAGAAGGTCCAAGGGATACAGTAAACCTGAAGTGAAGCATTGGAATCTAAAACTGGACTCACAGGAGAGGTTCAAATCATAGAGAGTTAGAGTGTCAGACCTCTTTTACTTAAGTCAACATTGTGCCTTTTGTATTAAATTCGGATGCAATTTCTGTGTTTCATCGTCAATAAGAAGGTCAAAGGGATACAGTAAACCTGAAGTGAAGCAAAGGAATCTAGAGCTGGACTCACTGGAGAGGTTCAAATCATAGAGGGTTAGAGTGTCAGTCCTCTTTTACTTAAGTCGGCATTGTGCCTTTTGTATTAAATTCGGATGCAATTTCTGTGTCTCATCGTCAATAAGAAGGTCCAAGGGATACAGAAAACCTGAAGCATCGGAATCTATATCTGGACTCACAGTAGAGGTTTAAATCATATCAAGTTGAGTGTCAGTCCTCTTGTACTTAAGTCGGCATTGTGCCTTTTGTATTAAATTCGGATGCAATTTCTGTGTTTCATCGTCAATAAGAAGGTCAAAGGGATACAGTAAACCTGAAGTGAAGCAAAGGAATCTAAAGCTGGACTCACTGGAGAGGTTCAAATCATAGAACGTTAGAGTGTCAGACCTCTAGCACTTAAGTCGGCATTGTGCCTTTTGTATTAAATTCGGATGCAATTTCTGTGTATCATCATCAATAAGAGGGTCCAAGGGATACAGAAAACCTGAAGTGAAGCATCGGAATCTAAAACTGGACTCACAGGAGAGGTTCAAATCATAGAGAGTTAGAGTGTCAGTCCTCTTTTACTTAAGTCGGCATTGTGCCCTTTGTATTAAATTCAGATGCAATTTCTGTGTTTCATTGTCAATAAGAAGGTCCAAGGGATACAGTAAACCTGAAGTGAAGCATCGGAATCTAAAACTGGGGTCACAGGAGAGGTTCAAATCATAGGGAGATAGAGTGACAGTCCTCTTTTACTTAAGTCTGCATTTTGCTTTTTGAATTCAATTCGGATGCAATTTCTTTGTTTCATCGTCAATAAGAAGGTCCAAGGGATGCAGTACGCCTATAGTGAAGCATCGGAATCTAAAACTCGACTCACAGCAGAGGTTCAAATCATAGAGAGTTAGGGTGTAGGTCCTCTTTTACTTAAGTGGGCATTGTGCCTTTTGTATTAAATTCGGATGCAATTTCTGTGTTTCATAATCAATAAGTAGGTCCAAGGGATACAGAATACCTAAAGTAAAGCTTCGGAATCCAAGACTGGACTCACAGGAGAGGTTCAAATCATAGAGAGTTAGAGTGTCAGTCCTCTTGTACTTAAGTCGGCATTGTGCCTTTTGTATTAAATTCGGAAGCAATTTCTATGCTTCGTCGTCAATAAGAAGGTCCAAGGGATACAGTAAACCTGAAGTGAAGCATAGGAATCTGTAGCTGGACGCACAGGAGAGGTTTAAATCATAGAACGTTAGAGTGGCAGTCCTCTAGTACTTAAGTCGGTATTTTGTGCCTTTTGTATTAAATTCGGATGCAATTTCTGTGATTCATCATCAATAAGAAGGTCCAAGGGATACAGTAAACCTGAAGTGATGCATCGGAATCTAAAACTGGACTCACAGGAGAGGTTCAAATCATTGAGAGTTAGAGTGTCAGTCGTCTTTTACTTAAGTCGGCATTGTGCCCTTTGTTTTACATTCATATGCAATTACTGTGTTTCGTCCAGTAAGAAGGTCCAAGGGATGCAGTAAACCTGAAGTGAAGCATCGGAATCTAAAACTGGACTCACAGGAGAGGTTCAAAACATTGAAAGTTAGAGTGTCAGTCCTCTTGTACCTAAGTCGGCATTGCTGCTTTTGTATTAAATTCGGAAGCAATTTCTGTGTTTCATCGTCAATAAGAAGGTCCAAGGGATACAGTAAACCTGAAGTGAAGCATCGGAATCTAAAACTGGACTCACAGGAGAGGTTCAAATCACAGAAAGTTAGAGTGTCAGTCCTCTTGTACCTAAGACGGCATTGCTGCTATTGTATTAAATTCGGAAGCAATTTCTGTGTTTCATCGTCAATAAGAAGGTCCAAGGGATACAGTAAACCTGAAGTGAAGCATCGGAATCTAAAACTGGACCCACAGGAGAGGTTCAAATCACACAAAGTTAGTGTGTCAGTCCTCTTGTACTTAGGTCGGCATTGTGCCTTTTGTATTAAATTCGGATGCAATTTCTGTGATTCATTATCAATAAGAAGGTCCAAGGGATACAGTAAACCTGAAGTGATGCATCGGAATCTAAAACTGGACTCACAGGAGAGGTTCAAATCATTGAGCGTTAGAGTGTCAGTCGTCCTTTACTTAAGTCGGCATTGTGCCCTTTGTTTTACATTCATATGCAATTACTGTGTTTCGTCCAATAAGAAGGTCCAAGGGATACAGTAAACCTGAAGTGAAGCATCGGAATCTAAAACTGGACTCACAGGAGAGGTTCAAAACATTGAAAGTTAGAGTGTCAGTCCTCTTGTACCTAAGTCGGCATTGCTGCTTTTGTATTAAATTCGGAAGCAATTTCTGTGTTTCATCGTCAATAAGAAGGTCCAAGGGATACAGTAAACCTGAAGTGAAGCATCGGAATCTAAAACTGGACTCACAGGAGAGGTTCAAATCACAGAAAGTTAGAGTGTCAGTCCTCTTGTACCTAAGTCGGCATTGCTGCTTTTGTATTAAATTCGGAAGCAATTGCTGTGTTTCATCGTCAATAAGAAGGTCCAAGGGATACAGTAAACCTGAAGTGAAGCATCGGAATCTAAAACTGGACTCACAGGAGAGGTTCAAATCACAGAAAGTTAGAGTGTCAGTCCTCTTGTACTTAGGTCGGCATTGTGCCTTTTGTATTAAATTCGGATGCAATTTCTGTGTTTCATCGTCAATAAGAAGGTCCAAGGGATCCAGTAAACCTAAAGGGAAGCATCGGAATCTAAAACTGGACTCACAGGTGAGTTTCAAATCATAGAGAGTTAGAGTGTCAGTCGTTTTTTACTTAAGTCGGCATTGTGCCTATTGTAATCAATTCAGATGCAATTTCTGTGCTTCATCGTCAATAAGAATGTCCAAGGGATACAGTAAACCTGAAGCGAAGCATTGGAATCTAAAACTGGACTCACAGGAGAGGTTCAAATCATAGCGAGTTAGAGTGTCAGTCCTGTTTTACTTAAGTCGGCATTGTGCTTTTTGTATTAAATTCGGATGCAATTTCTGTGTTTCATCGTCAACAAGAAGGTCCAAGGGATACAGTAAACCTGAAGTGAAGCAATGGAATCTATAACTGGACTCACAGGAGAGGTTCAAATCATAGAGAGTTAGAGTGTCAGACCTCTTTTACTTAAGTCAACATTGTGCCTTTTGTATTAAATTCGGATGCAATTTCTGTGTTTCATCGTCAATAAGAAAGTCCAAGGGATACAGGAAACCTGAAGCATCGGAATCTATAACTGGACTCACAGTAGAGGTTTAAATCATAGAAAGTTGAGTGTCAGTCCTCTTGTACTTAAGTCGGCATTGTGCCTTTTGTATTAAATTGGGATGCAATTTCTGTGTTTCATCGTCAATAAGAATGTCCAAGGGATACAGTAAACCTGAAGTGAAGCATTGGAATCTAAAACTGGACTCACAGGAGAGGTTCAAATCATAGCGAGTTAGAGTGTCAGTCCTCTTTTACTTAAGTCGGCATTGTGCTTTTTGTATTAAATTTGGATGCAATTTCTGTGTTTCATCGTCAATAAGAAGGTCCAAGGGATACAGTAAACCTGAAGTGAAGCATCAGAATCTAAAACTGGACTCACAGGAGAGGTTCAAATCATAGAAAGTGAGAGTGACAGTCCTCTTGTACCTAAGTCGGCATTGTGAATTTTTTATTAAATTCGTATCCGATTTCTTTGTTTCATCGTCAATAAGAAGGTCCAAGGGCTACAGTACTCCTGAAGTGAAGCATCAGAATCTAAAACTGGACTCACAGGAGAGGTTCAAATCATAGAGAGTTAGAGTGTCAGTCCTCTTTTACTTAAGTCGGCATTGTGCCTTTGCATTAAATTCAGATGCAATTTCTGTGTTTCATCGCCAATAAGAAGGTCCAAGGGATACAGTAAACCTGAAGTGAAGCATCGGAAACCAAAACTGGACTCACAGGAGAGGTTCAAATCATAGAGAGATAGAGTGTCAGTCCTCTTTTACTTAAGTCGGCATTGTGCCTTTTGTATTAAATTCGGATGCAATATCTGTGTTTCATCGTCAATACGAAGGTCCAAGGGGTACAGTAAACCTGAAGTGAAGCATCGGAATCTAAAACTGGACTCACAGGAGAGGTTCAAATCATAGTGAGTTAGAGTGTCAGTCCTCATTTACTTAAGTCGGCATTGTGCATTTTGTATTAAATTCGGATGCAATTTCTGTGTTTCATCGTCAATAAGAATCTCCAAGGGATACAGTAAACCTGAAGTGAAGCATCGGAATCTAAAACTGGACTCACAGGGGAGGTTCAAATCACAGAAAGTTAGAGTGTCAGTCCTCTTGTACTTAGGTCGGCATTGTGCCTTTTGTATTAAATTCGGATGCAGTTTCTGTGTTTCATCGTCAATAAGAAGGTCCAAGGGATACAGTAAACCTAAAGGGAAGCATCGGAATCTAAAACTGGACTCACAGGTGAGTTTCAAATCATAGAGAGTTAGAGTGTCAGTCGTTTTTTACTTAAGTCGGCATTGTGCCTTTTGTAATCAATTCAGATGCAATTTCTGTGCTTCATCGTCAATAAGAATGTCCAAGGGAGACAGTAAACCTGAAGCGAAGCATTGGAGTCTAAACCTGGACTCACAGGAGAGGTTCAAATCATAGCGAGTTAGAGTGTCAGTCCTCTTTTACTTAAGTCGGCATTGTGCTTTATGTATTAAATTCGTATGCAATTTCGGTGTTTCATCGTCAACAAGAAGGTCCAAGGGATACAGTAAACCTGAAGTGAAGCAATGGAATCTAAAACTGGACTCACAGGAGAGGATCAAATCATAGAGAGTTATAGTGTCAGACCTCTTTTACTTAAGTCAACATTGTGCCTTTTGTATTAAATTCGGATGCAATTTCTGTGTTTCATCGTCAATTAGAAGGTCAAAGGGATACAGTAAACCTGAAGTGAAGCATAGGAATCTAGAGCTGGACTCACAGGAGAGGTTCTAATCATAGAGGGTTAGTGTGTCAGTCCTCTTTTAGTTAAGTTGGCATTGTGCCTTTTGTATTAAATTCGGATGCAATTTCTGTGTTTCATCATCAATAAGAATGTCCAAGGGATACAGTAAACCTGAAGTGAAGCATTGGAATCTAAAACTGGACTCACAGGAGAGGTTCAAATCATAGCAAGTTAGAGTGTCAGTCCTCTTTTACTTAAGTCGGCATTGTGCTTTTTGTATTAAATTTGGATGCAATTTCTGTGTTTCATCGTCAATAAGAAGGTCCAAGAGATACAGTAAACCTGAAGTGATGCATCGGAATCTAAAACTGGACTCACAGGAGAGGTTCAAATCATAGAAAGTGAGAGTGACAGTCCTCTTGTACCTAAGTCGGAATTGTGAATTTTTTATTAAATTCGTTTCCGATTTCTGTGTTTCATCGTCAATAAGATGGTCCAAGGGATACAGTAAACCTGTAGTGAAGCATCGGAATATAAATCTGGACTTACAGGAGCGGTTCAAATCGTAGAGAGGTAGAATGTCACTCCTCTTTTACTTAAGTCGGCATTATGCCTTTTGTATTAAATTCGGATGCAATTTCTGTGTTTCATCGTCAAGAAGAAGGTCCAAGGGATACAGTAAACCTGGAGTGAAGCATCGGAATCTAAAACTGGACTCACAGGAGAGGTTCAAATCATAGAAAGTAAGAATGGCAGTCCTCTTGTACTTAAGTCGGCATTGTGCCTTTTGTATGAAATTCGGATGCAATTTCTGTGCTTCATCGTCAATAAGAACGTCCTAGGGATACAGTAAACCTAAAGTGAAGCATCGGAATCTAAAACTGGACTCACAGGAGAGTTTCAAATCATAGAGAGTTAGAGTGTCAGTCCTTTTTTACTTAAGTCGGCATTGTGCCTTTTGTATTAAATTCAGATGTAATTTCTGTGCTTCATCGTCAATAAGAATGTCCAAGGGATACAGTAAACCTGAAGTGAAGCATCGGAATCTAAAACTGGACTCACAGGAGAGGTTTAAATCATAGAGAGTTACACTATCAGTCCTCTTTTACTTAAGTCAACATTGTGCCTTTTGTATTAAATTCGGATGCAATTTCTGTGTTTCATCGTCAATGAGAAGGTCAAGGGATACAGTAAACCTGAAGTGAAGCATAGGAATCTAAAGCTGGACTCACTGGAGCGGTTCAAATAATAGAACGTTAGAGTGTCAGTCCTCTAGCACTTAAGTAGGCATTGTGCCTTTTGAATTAAATTCGGATGCAATTTCTGTGTTTCATCATCAATAAGAAGGTCCAAGGGCTACAGTACACCTGAAGTGAAGCATCAGAATCTAAAACTGGACTCACGGGAGAGGTTCTAATCATAGAGAGTTAGAGTGTCAGTCCTCTTTTACTTAAGTCGGCATTGTGCCCTTTGTATTAAATTCAGATGCAATATCTGTGTTTCATCGTCAATAAGCAGGTCCAAGGGATACAGTAAACCTGAAGTGAAGCATCGGAATCCAAAACTGGACTCACAGGAGAGGTTCAAATCATAGAGAAATAGAGTGTCAGTCCTCTTTTACTTAAGTCGGCATTGTGCCTTTTGTATTAAATTCGGATTCAATATCTGTGATACATCGTCAATACGAAGGTCCAAGGGGTACAGTAAACCTAAAGGGAAGCATCGGAATCTAAAACTGGACTCACAGGTGTGTTTCAAATCATAGAGAGTTAGAGTGTCAGTCGTTTTTTACTTAACTCGGCATTGTGCCTATTGTATTAAATTCAGATGCAATTTCTGTGCTTCATCGTCAATAAGAATGTCCAAGGGATACAGTAAACCTGAAGTGAAGCATTGGAATCTAAAACTGGACTCACAGGAGAGGTTCAAATCATAGCGAGTTAGAGTGTCAGTCCTCTTTTACTTAAGTCGGCATTGTGCCTTTTGTATTAAATTCGGATGCAATTTCTGTGTTTCATCGTCAATAAGAAGGTCCAAGGGATACAGTAAACCTGAAGTGAAGCATTGGAATCTAAAACTGGACTCACAGGAGAGGTTCAAATCATAGAGAGTTAGAGTGTCAGACCTCTTTTACTTAAGTCAACATTGTGCCTTTTGTATTAAATTCGGATGCAATTTCTGTGTTTCATCGTCAATAAGAAGGTCAAAGGGATACAGTAAACCTGAAGTGAAGCAAAGGAATCTAGAGCTGGACTCACTGGAGAGGTTCAAATCATAGAGGGTTAGAGTGTCAGTCCTCTTTTACTTAAGTCGGCATTGTGCCTTTTGTATTAAATTCGGATGCAATTTCTGTGTCTCATCGTCAATAAGAAGGTCCAAGGGATACAGGAAACCTGAAGCATCGGAATCTATATCTGGACTCACAGTAGAGGTTTAAATCATATCAAGTTGAGTGTCAGTCCTCTTGTACTTAAGTCGGCATTGTGCCTTTTGTATTAAATTCGGATGCAATTTCTGTGTTTCATCGTCAATAAGAAGGTCAAAGGGATACAGTAAACCTGAAGTGAAGCAAAGGAATCTAAAGCTGGACTCACTGGAGAGGTTCAAATCATAGAACGTTAGAGTGTCAGACCTCTAGCACTTAAGTCGGCATTGTGCCTTTTGTATTAAATTCGGATGCAATTTCTGTGTATCATCATCAATAAGAGGGTCCAAGGGATACAGAAAACCTGAAGTGAAGCATCGGAATCTAAAACTGGACTCACAGGAGAGGTTCAAATCATAGAGAGTTAGAGTGTCAGTCCTCTTTTACTTAAGTCGGCATTGTGCCCTTTGTATTAAATTCAGATGCAATTTCTGTGTTTCATTGTCAATAAGAAGGTCCAAGGGATACAGTAAACCTGAAGTGAAGCATCGGAATCTAAAACTGGGCTCACAGGAGAGGTTCAAATCATAGGGAGATAGAGTGACAGTCCTCTTTTACTTAAGTCTGCATTTTGCTTTTTGAATTAAATTCGGATGCAATTTCTTTGTTTCATCGTCAATAAGAAGGTCCAAGGGATGCAGTACGCCTATAGTGAAGCATCGGAATCTAAAACTCGACTCACAGCAGAGGTTCAAATCATAGAGAGTTAGGGTGTCAGTCCTCTTTTACTTAAGTGGGCATTGTGCCTTTTGTATTAAATTCGGATGCAATTTCTGTGTTTCATAATCAATAAGTAGGTCCAAGGGATACAGAATACCTAAAGTAAAGCTTCGGAATCCAAGACTGGACTCACAGGAGAGGTTCAAATCATAGAGAGTTAGAGTGTCAGTCCTCTTGTACTTAAGTCGGCATTGTGCCTTTTGTATTAAATTCGGAAGCAATTTCTATGCTTCGTCGTCAATAAGAAGGTCCAAGGGATACAGTAAACCTGAAGTGAAGCATAGGAATCTGTAGCTGGACGCACAGGAGAGGTTTAAATCATAGAACGTTAGAGTGGCAGTCCTCTAGTACTTAAGTCGGTATTTTGTGCCTTTTGTATTAAATTCGGATGCAATTTCTGTGATTCATCATCAATAAGAAGGTCCAAGGGATACAGTAAACCTGAAGTGATGCATCGGAATCTAAAACTGGACTCACAGGAGAGGTTCAAATCATTGAGAGTTAGAGTGTCAGTCGTCTTTTACTTAAGTCGGCATTGTGCTCTTTGTTTTACATTCATATGCAATTACTGTGTTTCGTCCAATAAGAAGGTCCAAGGGATACAGTAAACCTGAAGTGAAGCATCGGAATCTAAAACTGGACTCACAGGAGAGGTTCAAAACATTGAAAGTTAGAGTGTCAGTCCTCTTGTACCTAAGTCGGCATTGCTGCTTTTGTATTAAATTCGGAAGCAATTTCTGTGTTTCATCGTCAATAAGAAGGTCCAAGGGATACAGTAAACCTGAAGTGAAGCATCGGAATCTAAAACTGGACTCACAGGAGAGGTTCAAATCACAGAAAGTTAGAGTGTCAGTCCTCTTGTACCTAAGACGGCATTGCTGCTATTGTATTAAATTCGGAAGCAATTTCTGTGTTTCATCGTCAATAAGAAGGTCCAAGGGATACAGTAAACCTGAAGTGAAGCATCGGAATCTAAAACTGGACCCACAGGAGAGGTTCAAATCACAGAAAGTTAGTGTGTCAGTCCTCTTGTACTTAGGTCGGCATTGTGCCTTTTGTATTAAATTCGGATGCAATTTCTGTGATTCATTATCAATAAGAAGGTCCAAGGGATACAGTAAACCTGAAGTGATGCATCGGAATCTAAAACTGGACTCACAGGAGAGGTTCAAATCATTGAGAGTTAGAGTGTCAGTCGTCTTTTACTTAAGTCGGCATTGTGCCCTTTGTTTTACATTCATATGCAATTACTGTGTTTCGTCCAATAAGAAGGTCCAAGGGATACAGTAAACCTGAAGTGAAGCATCGGAATCTAAAACTGGACTCACAGGAGAGGTTCAAAACATTGAAAGTTAGAGTGTCAGTCCTCTTGTACCTAAGTCGGCATTGCTGCTTTTGTATTAAATTCGGAAGCAATTTCTGTGTTTCATCGTCAATAAGAAGGTCCAAGGGATACAGTAAACCTGAAGTGAAGCATCGGAATCTAAAACTGGACTCACAGGAGAGGTTCAAATCACAGAAAGTTAGAGTGTCAGTCCTCTTGTACCTAAGTCGGCATTGCTGCTTTTGTATTAAATTCGGAAGCAATTGCTGTGTTTCATCGTCAATAAGAAGGTCCAAGGGATACAGTAAACCTGAAGTGAAGCATCGGAATCTAAAACTGGACTCACAGGAGAGGTTCAAATCACAGAAAGTTAGAGTGTCAGTCCTCTTGTACTTAGGTCGGCATTGTGCCTTTTGTATTAAATTCGGATGCAATTTCTGTGTTTCATCGTCAATAAGAAGGTCCAAGGGATCCAGTAAACCTAAAGGGAAGCATCGGAATCTAAAACTGGACTCACAGGTGAGTTTCAAATCATAGAGAGTTAGAGTGTCAGTCGTTTTTTACTTAAGTCGGCATTGTGCCTATTGTAATCAATTCAGATGCAATTTCTGTGCTTCATCGTCAATAAGAATGTCCAAGGGATACAGTAAACCTGAAGCGAAGCATTGGAATCTAAAACTGGACTCACAGGAGAGGTTCAAATCATAGCGAGTTAGAGTGTCAGTCCTGTTTTACTTAAGTCGGCATTGTGCTTTTTGTATTAAATTCGGATGCAATTTCTGTGTTTCATCGTCAACAAGAAGGTCCAAGGGATACAGTAAACCTGAAGTGAAGCAATGGAATCTATAACTGGACTCACAGGAGAGGTTCAAATCATAGAGAGTTAGAGTGTCAGACCTCTTTTACTTAAGTCAACATTGTGCCTTTTGTATTAAATTCGGATGCAATTTCTGTGTTTCATCGTCAATAAGAAGGTCCAAGGGATACAGGAAACCTGAAGCATCGGAATCTATAACTGGACTCACAGTAGAGGTTTAAATCATAGAAAGTTGAGTGTCAGTCCTCTTGTACTTAAGTCGGCATTGTGCCTTTTGTATTAAATTGGGATGCAATTTCTGTGTTTCATCGTCAATAAGAATGTCCAAGGGATACAGTAAACCTGAAGTGAAGCATTGGAATCTAAAACTGGACTCACAGGAGAGGTTCAAATCATAGCGAGTTAGAGTGTCAGTCCTCTTTTACTTAAGTCGGCATTGTGCTTTTTGTATTAAATTTGGGTGCAATTTCTGTGTTTCATCGTCAATAAGAAGGTCCAAGGGATACAGTAAACCTGAAGTGAAGCATCAGAATCTAAAACTGGACTCACAGGAGAGGTTCAAATCATAGAAAGTGAGAGTGACAGTCCTCTTGTACCTAAGTCGGCATTGTGAATTTTTTATTAAATTCGTATCCGATTTCTTTGTTTCATCGTCAATAAGATGGTCCAAGGGATACAGTAAACCTGTAGTGAAGCATCGGAATATAAATCTGGACTTACAGGAGCGGTTCAAATCGTAGAGAGTTAGAATGTCACTCCTCTTTTACTTAAGTCGGCATTGTGCCCTTTGTATTAAATTCAGATGCAATTTCTGTGTTTCATCGTCAATAAGCAGGTCCAAGGGATACAGTAAACCTGAAGTGAAGCATCGGAATCCAAAACTGGACTCACAGGAGAGGTTCAAATCATAGAGAGATAGAGTTTCAGTCCTCTTTTACTTAAGTCGGCATTGTGCCTTTTGTATTAAATTCGGATTCAATATCTGTGTTACATCGTCAATACGAAGGTCCAAGGGGTACAGTAAACCTAAAGGGAGGCATCGGAATCTAAAACTGGACTCACAGGTGAGTTTCAAATCATAGAGAGTTAGAGTGTCAGTCGTTTTTTACTTAACTCGGCATTGTGCCTATTGTATTAAATTCAGATGCAATTTCTGTGCTTCATCGTCAATAAGAATGTCCAAGGGATACAGTAAACCTGAAGTGAAGCATTGGAATCTAAAACTGGACTCACAGGAGAGGTTCAAATCATAGCGAGTTAGAGTGTCAGTCCTCTTTTACTTAAGTCGGCATTGTGCCTTTTGTATTAAATTCGGATGCAATTTCTGTGTTTCATCGTCAATAAGAAGGTCCAAGGGATACAGTAAACCTGAAGTGAAGCATTGGAATCTAAAACTGGACCCACAGGAGAGGTTCAAATCATAGAGAGTTAGAGTGTCAGACCTCTTTTACTTAAGTCATCATTGTGCCTATTGTATTAAATTCGGATGCAATTTCTGTGTTTCATCGTCAATAAGAAGGTCAAAGGGATACAGTAAACCTGAAGTGAAGCATAGGAATCTAGAGCTGGACTCACTGGAGAGGTTCAAATCATAGAGGGTTAGAGTGTCAGTCCTCTTTTACTTAAGTCGGCATTGTGCCTTTTGTATTAAATTCGGATGCAATTTCTGTGTCTCATCGTCAATAAGAAGGTCCAAGGGATACAGGAAAGCTGAAGCATCGGAATCAATAACTGGTCTCACAGTAGTGGTTTAAATCATATCAAATTGAGTGTCAGTCCTCTTGTACTTAAGTCGGCATTGTGCCTTTTGTATTAAATTCGGATGCAATTTCTGTGTTTCATCGTCAATACGAAGGTCCAAGGGATACAGTAAAACTATAGTGAATCATCGGAATCTAAAACTGGACTCACAGGAGAGGTTCAAATCATAGACAGTTTCAGTGTCAGTCCTCTTTTACTTAAGCCGGCATTGTGCCTTTTGTATTAAATTCAGATACAATTTCTGTGTTTCATCGTCAATAAGAAGGTCAAAGGGATGCAGTAAACCTGAAGTGAAGCATAGGAATCTAAAGCTGGACTCACTGGAGAGGTTCAAATCATAGAACGTTAGAGTGTCAGTCCTCTAGCACTTAAGTCGGCATTGTGCCTTTTGTATTAAATTCGGATGCAATTTCTGTGTTTCATCATCAATAAGAAGGTCCAAGGGATACAGAAAACCTGAAGTGAAGCATCGGAATCTAAAACTGGACTCACAGGAGAGGTTCAAATCATTGAGAGTTAGAGTGTCAGTCCTCTTTTACTTAAGTCGGCATTGTGCCCTTTGTATTAAATTCATATGCAATTTCTGTGTTTCATTGTCAATAAGAAGGTCCAAGGGATACAGTAAACCTGAAGTGAAGCATCGGAATCTAAAACTGGGCTCACAGGAGGGGTTCAAATCATAGGGAGATAGAGTGTCAGTCCTCTTTTACTTAAGTCGGCATTTTGCTTTTTGAATTAAATTCGGATGCAATTTCTGTGTTTCATCGTCAATAAGAAGGTCCAAGGGATGCAGTAAACCTATAGTGAAGCATCGGAATCTGAAACTCGACTCACAGCAGAGGTTCAAATCATAGAGAGTTAGGGTGTCAGTCCTCTTTTACTTAAGTGGGCATTGTGCCTTTTGTATTAAATTCGGATGCAATTTCTGTGTTTCATAATCAATAAGTAGGTCCAAGGGATACAGAATACCTAAAGTAAAGCTTCGGAATCCAAGACTGGACTCACAGGAGAGGTTCAAATCATAGAGAGTTAGAGTGTCAGTCCTCTTGCACTTAAGTCGGCATTGTGCCTTTTGTATTAAATTCGGAAGCAATTTCTATGCTTCGTCGTCAATAAGAAGGTCCAAGGGATACAGTAAACCTGAAGTGAAGCATAGGAATCTATAGCTGGATGCACAGGAGAGGTTTAAATCATAGAACGTTAGAGTGGCAGTCCTCTAGTACTTAAGTCGGTATTTTGTGCCTTTTGTATTAAATTCGGATGCAATATCTGTGATTCATCATCAATAAGAAGGTCCAAGGGATACAGTAAACCTGAAGTGATGCATCGGAATCTAAAACTGGACTCACAGGAGAGGTTCAAATCATTGAGAGTTAGAGTGTCAGTCGTCTTTTACTTAAGTCGGCATTGTGCCCTTTGTTTTACATTCATATGCAATTACTGTGTTTCGTCCAATAAGAAGGTCCAAGGGATACAGTAAACCTGAAGTGAAGCATCGGAATCTAAAACTGGACTCACAGGAGAGGTTCAAAACATTGAAAGTTAGAGTGTCAGTCCTCTTGTACCTAAGTCGGCATTGCTGCTTTTGTATTAAATTCGGAAGCAATTTCTGTGTTTCATCGTCAATAAGAAGGTCCAAGGGATACAGTAAACCTGAAGTGAAGCATCGGAATCTAAAACTGGACTCACAGGAGAGGTTCAAATCACAGAAAGTTAGAGTGTCAGTCCTCTTGTACCTAAGTCGGCATTGCTGCTTTTGTATTAAATTCGGAAGCAATTTCTGTGTTTCATCGTCAATAAGAAGGTCCAAGGGATACAGTAAACCTGAAGTGAAGCATCGGAATCTAAAACTGGACTCACAGGAGAGGTTCAAATCACAGAAAGTTAGAGTGTCAGTCCTCTTGTACTTAGGTCGGCATTGTGCCTTTTGTATTAAATTCGGATGCAATTTCTGTGATTCATTATCAATAAGAAGGTCCAAGGGATACAGTAAACCTGAAGTGATGCATCGGAATCTAAAACTGGACTCACAGGAGAGGTTCAAATCATTGAGAGTTAGAGTGTCAGTCGTCTTTTACTTAAGTCGGCATTGTGCCCTTTGTTTTACATTCATATGCAATTACTGTGTTTCGTCCAATAAGAAGGTCCAAGGGATACAGTAAACCTGAGGTGAAGCATCGGAATCTAAAACTGGACTCACAGGAGAGGTTCAAAACATTGAAAGTTAGAGTGTCAGTCCTCTTGTACCTAAGTCGGCATTGCTGCTTTTGTATTAAATTCGGAAGCAATTTCTGTGTTTCATCGTCAATAAGAAGGTCCAAGGGATACAGTAAACCTGAAGTGAAGCATCGGAATCTAAAACTGGACTCACAGGAGAGGTTCAAATCACAGAAAGTTAGAGTGTCAGTCCTCTTGTACCTAAGTCGGCATTGCTGCTTTTGTATTAAATTCGGAAGCAATTTCTGTGTTTCATCGTCAATAAGAAGGTCCAAGGGATACAGTAAACCTGAAGTGAAGCATCGGAATGTAAAACTGGACTCACAGGAGAGGTTCAAATCACAGAAAGTTAGAGTGTCAGTCCTCTTGTACTTAGGTCGGCATTGTGCCTTTTGTATTAAATTCGGATGCAATTTCTGTGTTTCATCGTCAATAAGAAGGTCCAAGGGATCCAGTAAACCTAAAGGGAAGCATCGGAATCTAAAACTGGACTCACAGGAGAGGTTCAAATCATAGCGAGTTAGAGTGTCAGTCCTCTTTTACTTAAGTCGGCATTGTGCTTTTTGTATTAAATTCGGATGCAATTTCTGTGTTTCATCGTCAACAAGAAGGTCCAAGGGATACAGTAAACCTGAAGTGAAGCAATGGAATCTAAAACTGGACTCACATGAGAGGTTCAAATCATAGAGAGTTAGAGTGTCAGACCTCTTTTACTTAAGTCAACATTGTGCCTTTTGTATTAAATTCGGATGCAATATCTGTGTTTCATCGTCAATAAGAAGGTCCAAGGGATACAGGAAACCTGAAGCATCGGAATCTATAACTGGACTCACAGTAGAGGTTTAAATCATAGAAAGTTGAGTGTCAGTCCTCTTGTACTTAAGTCGGCATTGTGCCTTTTGTATTAAATTGGGATGCAATTTCTGTGTTTCATCGTCAATAAGAATGTCCAAGGGATACAGTAAACCTGAAGTGAAGCATTGGAATCTAAAACTGGACTCACAGGAGAGGTTCAAATCATAGCGAGTTAGAGTGTCAGTCCTCTTTTACTTAAGTCGGCATTGTGTTTTTTGTATTAAATTTGGATGCAATTTCTGTGTTTCATCGTCAATAAGAAGGTCCAAGGGATACAGTAAACCTGAAGTGAAGCATCGGAATCTAAATCTGGACTTACAGGAGCGGTTCAAATCGTAGAGAGTTAGAATGTCACTCCTCTTTTACTTAAGTCGGCATTATGCCTTTTGTATTAAATTCGGATGCAATTTCTGTGTTTCATCGTCAAGAAGAAGGTCCAAGGGATACAGTAAACCTGGAGTGAAGCATCGGAATCTAAAACTGGACTCACAGGAGAGGTTCAAATCATAGAAAGTTAGAATGGCAGTCCTCTTGTACTTAAGTCGGCATTGTGCCTTTTGTATGAAATTCGGATGCAATTTCTGTGTTTCATCGTCAATAAGAACGTCCTAGGGATACAGTAAACCTAAAGTGAAGCATCGGAATCTAAAACTGGACTCACAGGAGAGTTTCAAATCATAGAGAGGTAGAGTGTCAGTCCTTTTTTACTTAGGTTGGCATTGTGCCTTTTGTATTAAATTCAGATGTAATTTCTGTGCTTCATCGTCAATAAGGATGTCCAAGGGATACAGTAAACCTGAAGTGAAGCATCGGAATCTATAAATAGACTCACAGGAGAGGTTCAAATCATAGCGAGTTAGAGTGTCAGTCCTCTTTTACTTAAGTCGGCATTGTGCCTTTTGTATTAAATTCGGATGCAATTTCTGTGTTTCATCGTCA
Source organism: Schistocerca americana (assembly GCF_021461395.2). Taxonomy (NCBI): domain Eukaryota; kingdom Metazoa; phylum Arthropoda; class Insecta; order Orthoptera; family Acrididae; genus Schistocerca; species Schistocerca americana. The sequence continues at coordinate 544,818,894 of NC_060124.1, read as the reverse complement.
ATAAGAATGTCCAAGGGATACAGTAAAAATGAAGTGAAGCATCGGAATCTAAAACTGGACTCACAGGAGAGGTTTAAATCATAGAGAGTTACACTATCAGTCCTCTTTTACTTAAGTCAACATTGTGCCTTTTGTATTAAATTCGGATGCAATTTCTGTGTTTCATCGTCAATGAGAAGGTCAAGGGATACAGTAAACCTGAAGTGAAGCATAGGAATCTAAAGCTTTACTCACTGGAGCGGTTCAAATAATAGAACGTTAGAGTGTCAGTCCTCTAGCACTTAAGTAGGCATTGTGCCTTTTGAATTAAATTCGGATGCAATTTCTGTGTTTCATCATCAATAAGAAAGTCCAAGGGCTACAGTACACCTGAAGTGAAGCATCAGAATCTAAAACTGGACTCACGGGAGAGGTTCAAATCATAGAGAGTTAGAGTGTCAGTCCTCTTTTACTTAAGTCGGCATTGTGCCCTTTGTATTAAATTCAGATGCAATTTCTGTGTTTCATCGTCAATAAGCAGGTCCAAGGGATACAGTAAACCTGAAGTGAAGCATCGGAATTGAAAACTGGACTCACAGGAGAGGTTCAAATCATAGAGAGATAGAGTGTCAGTCCTCTTTTACTTAAGTCGGCATTGTGCCTTTTGTATTAAATTCGGATTCAATATCTGTGTTACATCGTCAATACGAAGGTCCAAGGGGTACAGTAAACCTAAAGGGAGGCATCGGAATCTAAAACTGGACTCACACGTGAGTTTCAAATCATAGAGAGTTAGAGTGTCAGTCGTTTTTTACTTAACTCGGCATTGTGCCTATTGTATTAAATTCAGATGCAATTTCTGTGCTTCATCGTCAATAAGAATGTCCAAGGGATACAGTAAACCTGAAGTGAAGCATTGGAATCTAAAACTGGACTCACAGGAGAGGTTCAAATCATAGCGAGTTAGAGTGTCAGTCCTCTTTTACTTAAGTCGGCATTGTGCCTTTTGTATTAAATTCGGATGCAATTTCTGTGTTTCATCGTCAATAAGAAGGTCCAAGGGATACAGTAAACCTGAAGTGAAGCATTGGAATCTAAAACTGGACCCACAGGAGGGGTTCAAATCATAGAGAGTTAGAGTGTCAGACCTCTTTTACTTAAGTCATCATTGTGCCTTTTGTATTAAATTCGGATGCAATTTCTGTGTTTCATCGTCAATAAGAAGGTCAAAGGGATACAGTAAACCTGAAGTGAAGCATAGGAATCTAGAGCTGGACTCACTGGAGAGGTTCAAATCATAGAGGGTTAGAGTGTCAGTCCTCTTTTACTTAAGTCGGCATTGTGCCTTTTGTATTAAATTCGGATGCAATTTCTGTGTCTCATCGTCAATAAGAAGGTCCAAGGGATACAGGAAACCTGAAGCATCGGAATCAATAACTGGTCTCACAGTAGTGGTTTAAATCATATCAAATTGAGTGTCAGTCCTCTTGTACTTAAGTCGGCATTGTGCCTTTTGTATTAAATTCGGATGCAATTTCTGTGTTTCATCGTCAATACGAAGGTCCAAGGGATACAGTAAAGCTATAGTGAATCATCGGAATCTAAAACTGGACTCACAGGAGAGGTTCAAATCATAGACAGTTTCAGTGTCAGTCCTCTTTTACTTAAGCCGGCATTGTGCCATTTGTATTAAATTCAGATACAGTTTCTGTGTTTCATCGTCAATAAGAAGGTCAAAGGGATGCAGTAAACCTGAAGTGAAGCATAGGAATCTAAAGCTGGACTCACTGGAGAGGTTCAAATCTTAGAACGTTAGAGTGTCAGTCCTCTAGCACTTAAGTCGGCATTGTGAGTTTTGTATTAAATTCGGATGCAATTTCTGTGTTTCATCATCAATAAGAAGGTCCAAGGGATACAGAAAACCTGAAGTGAAGCATCGGAATCTAAAACTGGACTCACAGGAGAGGTTCAAATCATAGAGAGTTAGAGTGTCAGTCCTCTTTTACTTAAGTCGGCATTGTGCCCTTTGTATTAAATTCAGATGCAATTTCTGTGTTTCATTGTCAATAAGAAGGTCCAAGGGATACAGTAAACCTGAAGTGAAGCATCGGAATCTAAAACTGGGCTCACAGGAGGGGTTCAAATCATAGGGAGATAGAGTGTCAGTCCTCTTTTACTTAAGTCGGCATTTTGCTTTTTGAATTAAATTCGGATGCAATTTCTGTGTTTCATCGTCAATAAGAAGGTCCAAGGGATGCAGTAAACCTATAGTGAAGCATCGGAATCTGAAACTCGACTCACAGCAGAGGTTCAAATCATAGAGAGTTAGAGTGTCAGTCCTCTTTTACTTAAGTGGGCATTGTGCCTTTTGTATTAAATTCGGATGCAATTTCTGTGTTTCATAATCAATAAGTAGGTCCAAGGGATACAGAATACCTAAAGTAAAGTTTCGGAATCCAAGACTGGACTCACATGAGAGGTTCAAATCATAGAGAGTTAGAGTGTCAGTCCTCTTGTACTTAAGTCGGCATTGTGCCTTTTGTAGTAAATTCGGAAGCAATTTCTATGCTTCGTCGTCAATAAGAAGGTCCAAGGGATACAGTAAACCTGAAGTGAAGCATAGGAATCTATAGCTGGAGACACAGGAGAGGTTTAAATCACAGAACGTTAGAGTGGCAGTCCTCTAGTACTTAAGTCGGTATTTTGTGCCTTTTGTATTAAATTCGGATGCAATTTCTGTGATTCATCATCAATAAGAAGGTCCAAGGGATGCAGTAAACCTGAAGTGAGTCATCGGAATCTAAAACTGGACTCACAGGAGAGGTTCAAATCATAGAGAGTTAGAGTGTCAGTCGTCTTTTACTTAAGTCGGCATTGTGCCCTTTGTTTTACATTCATATGCAATTACTGTGTTTCGTCCAATAAGAAGGTCCAAGGGATACAGTAAACCTGAAGTGAAGCATCGGAATCTAAAACTGGACTCACAGGAGAGGTTCCAAACATTGAAAGTTAGAGTGTCAGCCCTCTTGTACCTAAGTCGGCATTGCTGCTTTTGTATTAAATTCGGAAGCAATTTCTGTGTTTCATCGTCAATAAGAAGGTCCAAGGGATACAGTAAACCGGTAGTGAAGCATCGGAATATAAATGTGGACTTACAGGAGAGGTTCAAATCATAGAGAGTTAGAGTGTCAGTTCTCTTTTACTTAAGTCGGCATTGTGCCTTTTGTATTAAATTCAGATGTAATTTCTGTGTTTCATCGTCAATAAGAAGTTCCAAGGGATACAGAAAACCTGAAGTGAATCATAGTAATCTAAAGCTGGACTCACTGGAGAGGTTCAAATCATAGGACGTTAGAGTGTCAGTCCTCTAGCACTTAAGTCGGCATTGTGCCTTTTGTATTAAATTCGGATGCAATTTCTGTGTTTCATCGTCAATAAGAAGTTCCAAGGGATACAGAAAACCTGAAGTGATGCATCGGAATCTAAAACTGGACTACAGGAGAGGTTCAAATTATAGAGAGTTAAAGTGTCAGTCATCTTTTACTTAAGTCGGCATTGTGCCCTTTGTATTAAATTCAGATGCAATTTCTGTGTTTCATTGTCAATAAGAAGGTCCAAGGGATACAGTGAACCTGAAGTGAAGCATCGGAATCTAAAACTGGACTCAGAGGAAAGGTTCAGATAATAGAAAAATAGAGTGTCAGTCCTCTTGTACCTAAGTCGGCATTGTGAATTTTTTATTAAATTCGTATCCGATTTCTGTGTTTCATCGTCAATAAGATGGTCCAAGGGATACAGTAAACCTGTAGTGAAGCATCGGAATATAAATCTGGACTTACAGGAGAGGTTCAAATAATAGAGAGTTAGAATGTCAGTCCTCTTTTACTTAAGTCGGCATTATGCCTTTTGTATTAAATTCGGAGGCAATTTCTGTGTTTCATCGTCAACAAGAAGGTCCAAGGGATACAGTAAACCTGGAGTGAAGCATCGGAATCTCAAACTGGACTCACAGGAGAGGTTCAAATCATAGAAAGTTAGAATGGCAGTCCTCTTGTACTTAAGTCGGCATTGTGCCTTTTGTATTAAATTCGGATGCAATTTCTGTGTTTCATCGTCAATAAGAACGTCCAAGGGATACAGTAAACCTAAAGTGAAGCATCGGAATCTAAAACTGGACTCACAGGAGAGTTTCAAATCATAGAGAGTTAGAGTGTCAGTCCTTTTTTACTTAAGTCGGCATTGTGCCTTTTGTATTAAATTCAGATGTAATTTCTGTGCTTCATCGTCAATAAGAATGTCCAAGGGATACAGTAAACCTGAAGTGAAGCATCGGAATCTAAAACTGGACTGACAGGAGAGGTTCAAATCATAGCGAGTTAGAGCGTCAGTCCTCTTTTACTTAAGTCGGCATTGTGCCTTTTGTATTAAATTCGGATGCAATTTCTGTGTTTCATCGTGAATAATAATGTCCAAGGGATACACAAAACCTGAAGTGAAGCATCGGAATCAAAAACTGGACTCACAGGAGAAGTTTAAATCATAGAGAGTTACACTGTCAGTCCTCTTTTACTTAAGTCAACATTGTGCCTTTTGTATTAAATTCGGATGCAATTTCTGTGTTTCATCGTCAATAAGAAGGTCAAAGGGATACAGTAAACCTGAAATGAAGCATAGGAATCTAAAGCTGGACTCACTGGAGTGGTTCAAATAATAGAACGTTAGAGTGTCAGTCCTCTAGCAATTAAGTCGGCATTGTGCCTTTTGTATTAAATTCGGATGCAATTTCTGCGTATCATCATCAATAAGAAGGTCCAAGGGCTACAGTACACCTGAAGTGAAGCATCAGAATCTAAAACTGGACTCACAGGAGAGGTTCAATTCGTAGAGAGTTAGAGTGTCAGTACTCTTTTACTTAAGTCGGCATTGTGCCTTTGAATTAAATTCAGATGCAATTTCTGTGTTTCATCGTCAATAAGAAGGTCAAAGGGATACAGTAAACCCGAAGTGAAGCATAGGAATCTAAAGCTGGACTCACAGGAGAGGTTTAAATCATAGAACGTTAGAGTGGTAGTCCTCTAGTACTTAAGTCGGTATTTTGTGCCTTTTGTATTAAATTCGGATGCAATTTCTGTGTTTCATCGTCAATAAGAAGGTCCAAGGGATACAGTAAACCTAAAGGGAAGCATCGGAATCTAAAACTGGACTCACAGGTGAGTTTCAAATCATAGAGAGTTAGAGTGTCAGTCGTTTTTTACTTAAGTCGGCATTGTGCCTTTTGTATTAAATTCAGATGCAATTTCTGTGCTTCATCGCCAATAAGAATGTCCAAGGGATACAGTAAACCTGAAGTGAAGCATTGGAATCTAAGACTGGACTCACAGGAGAGGTTCAAATCATAGCGAGTTAGAGTGTCAGTCCTCTTTTACTTAAGTCGGCATTGTAATTTTTGTATTAAATTCGGATGCAATTTCTGTGTTTCATCGTCAATAAGAAGGTCCAAGGGATACAGTAAACCTGAAGTAAAGCATTGGAATCTAAAACTGGACTCACAGGAGAGGTTCAAATCATAGCGAGTTAGAGTGTCAGTCCTCTTTTACTTAAGTCGGCATTGTGCTTTTTGTATTAAATTCGGATGCAATTTCTGTGTGTCATCGTCAATAAGAAGGTCCAAGGGATACGGTAAACCTGAAGTGAAGCATTGGAATCTAAAACTGGATTCACTGGAGAGGTTCAAATCATAGAGAGTTAGAGTGTGAGACCTCTTTCACTTAAGTCAACATTGTGCCTTTTGTATTAAATTCGGATGCAATTTCTGTGTTTCATCGTCAATAAGAAGGTCCAAGGGATACAGGAAACCTGAAGCATCGGAATCTATAACTGGACTCACCAGAGAGGTTCAAATCATAGCGAGTTAGAGTGTCAGTCCTCTTTTACTTAAGTCGGCATTGTGCCTTTTGTATTAAATTCGGATGCGATTTCTGTGTAACATCTTCAATAAGAATGTCCAAGGGATACAGTAAACCTGATGTGAAGCATCGGTATCTAAAACTGGACTCACAGGGGAGGTTCAAATCATAGAGAGTTAGAGTGTCAGTCGTCTTTTACTTAAGTCGGCATTGTGCCCTTTGTATTAAATTCTGATGCAATTACTGTGTTTCATCCAATAAGAAGGTCCAAGGGATACAGTAAACCTGAAGTGAAGCATCGGAACCTAAAACTGGACCCACAGGTGAGGTTCAAATCATAGAAAGTGAGAGTGACAGTCCTCTTGTACCTAAGTCGGCATTGTGAATCTTTTATTAAATTCGTATCCGATTTCTGTGTTTCATCGTCAATAAGATGGTCCAAGGGATACAGTAAACCTGTAGTGAAGCATCGGAATATAAATCTGGACTTACAGGAGCGGTTCAAATCGTAGAGAGTTAGAATGTCAGTCCTCTTTTACTTAAGTCGGCATTATGCCTTTTGTATTAAATTCGGAAGCAATTTCTGTGTTTCATCGTCAAGAAGAAGGTCCAAGGGATACAGTAAACCTGGAGTGAAGCATCGGAATCTAAAACTGGACTCACAAGAGAGGTTCAAATCATAGAAAGTTAGAATGGCAGTCCTCTTGTACTTAAGTCGGCATTGTGCCTTTTGTATTAAATTCGGATGCAATATCTGTGTTTCATCGTCAATAAGAAGGTCCAAGGGGTACAGTAAACCTGAAGTGAAGCATCGGAATCTAAAACTGGACTAACAGGAGAGGTTCAAATCATAGAGAGTTAGAGTGTCAGTCCTCATTTACTTAAGTCGGCATTGTGCATTTTGTATTAAATTCGGATGCAATTTCTGTGTTTCATCGTCAATAAGAAGGTCCAAGGGATACAGTAAAACTGAAGTGAAGCAACGGAATCTTGAACTGGACTCACAGGAGAGGTTCAAATTATAGAGAGTTAGAGTGTCAGTCCTCTTTTACTTAAGTCGGCATTGTGCCTTTTGTATTAAATTCGGATGCAATTTCTGTGCTTCATCGTCAATAAGAAGGTCCAAGGGATACAGTAAACCGGTAGTGTAGCATCGGAATATAAATCTGGACTTACAGGAGAGGTTCAAATCATAGAGAGTTAGAGTGTCAGTCCTGTTTTACTTAAGTCGGCATTGTGCCTTTTGTATTAAATTCGGATGCAATTTCTGTGTTTCATCGTCAATAAGAAGGTCCAAGGGATACAGTAAACCTGAAGTGAAGCATCGGAATCTAAAACTGGACTCACTGGAGAGGTTCAAATCATAGAAAGTTAGAGTGTCAGTCCTCTTGTACCTAAGTCGGCATTGTGAATTTTTTATTAAATTCGTATCCGATTTCTGTGTTTCATCGTCAATAAGATGGGCCAAGGGATACCGTAAACCTGTAGTGAAGCATCGGAAATTAAATCCTGACTTACAGGAGAGGTTCAAATCATAGAGAGTTAGAATGTCAGTCCTCTTTTACTTAAGTCGGCATTATGCCTTTTGTATTAAATTCGGATGCGATTTCTGTGTAACATCGTCAATAAGAATGTCCAAGGGATACAGTAAACCTGAAGTGAAGCATCGGAATCTAAAACTGGACTCACAGGGAAGGTTCAAATCATAGAGAGTTAGAGTGTCAGTCGTCTTTTACTTAAGTCGGCATTGTGCCCTTTGTATTAAATTCAGATGCAATTACTGTGTTTCATCCAATAAGAAGGTCCAAGGGACACAGTAAACCTGAAGTGAAGCATAGGAATCTAAAGCTGGACTCACTGGAGCCGTTCAAATAATAGAACGTTAGAGTGTCAGTACTCTAGCACTTATGTCGGCATTGTGCCTTTTGTATTAAATTCGGATGCAATTTCTGTGTTTCATCATCAATAAGAAGGTCCAAGGGCTACAGTACACATGAAGTGAAGCATCAGAATCTAAAACTGGACTCACAGGAGAGGTTCTACTCATAGAGAGATAGAGTGTCAGTCCTCTTTTACTTAAGTCGGCATTGTGCCCTTTGTATTAAATTCAGATGCAATTTCTGTGTTTCATCGTCAATAAGAAGGTCCAAGGGATACATTAAACCTGAAGTGAAGCATCGGAATCCAAAACTGGACTCACGGGAGAGGTTCAAATCATAGAGAGATAGAGTGTCAGTCCTCTTTTACTTAAGTCGGCATTGTGCCTTTTGTATTAAATTCGGATGCAATATCTGTGTTTCATCGTCAATAAGAAGGTCCAAGGGGTACAGTAAACCTGAAGTGAAGCATCGGAATCTAAAACTGGACTCACAGGAGAGGTTCAAATCATAGAGAGTTAGAGTGTCAGTCCTCATTTACTTAAGTCGGCATTGTGCATTTTGTATTAAATTCGGATGCAATTTCTGTGTTTCATCGTCAATAAGAAGGTCCAAGGGATACAGTAAAACTGAAGTGAAGCATCGGAATCTTGAACTGGACTCACAGGAGAGGTTCAAATCATAGAGAGTTAGAGTGTCAGTCCTCTTTTACTTAAGTCGGCATTGTGCCTTTTGTATTAAATTCGGATGTAATTTCTGTGTTTCATCGTCAATAAGAAGGTACAAGGGATACAGTAAACCGGTAGTGTAGCATCGGAATATAAATCTGGACTTACAGGAGAGGTTCAAATCATAGAGAGTTAGAATGTCAGTCCTCTTTTACTTAAGTCGGCTTTATGCCTTTTGTATTAAATTCGGATGCAATTTCTGTGTTTCATCGTCAATAAGAAGGTCCAAGGGATACAGTAAACCTGGAGTGAAGCATCGGAATCTAAAACTGGACTCACAGGAGAGGTTCAAATTACAGAAAGTTAGAATGGCAGTCCTCTTGTACTTAAGTCGGCATTGTGCCTTTAGTATTAAATTCGGATGCAATTTCTGTGTTTCATCGTCAATAAGAACGTCCAAGGGATACAGTAAACCTAAAATGAAGCATCGGAATCTAAAACTGGACTCACAGGAGAGTTTCAAATCATAGGGAGTTAGAGTGTCAGTCCTTTTTTACTTAAGTCGGCATTGTGCCTTTTGTATTAAATTCAGATGTAATTTCTGTGCTTCATCGTCAATACGAATGTCCAAGGGATACAGAAAACCTGAAGTGAAGCATCGGAATCTAAAACTGGACTCACAGGAGAGGTTCAAATCATAGCGAGTTAGAGTGTCAGTCCTCTTTTACTTAAGTCGGCATTGTGCCTTTTGTATTAAATTCGGATGCAATTTCTGTGTTTCATCGTCAATAAGAATGTCCAAGGGATACAGTAAACCTGAAGTGAAGCATCGGAATCCAAAACTGGACTCACAGGAGAGGTTCAAATCATAGAGAGATAGAGTGTCAGTCCTCCTTTACTTAAGTCGGCATTGTGCCTTTTGTATTAAATTAGGATGCAATATCTGTCTTTCATCGTCAATAAGAAGGTCCAAGGGGTACAGTAAACCTGAAGTGAAGCATCGGAATATAAAACTGGACTCACAGGAGAGGTTCAAATCATAGAGAGTTAGAGTGTCAGTCCTCATTTACTTAAGTCGGCATTGTGCATTTTGTATTAAATTCGGATGCAATTTCTGTGTTTCATCACCAATAAGAAGGTCCAAGGGATACAGTAAAATTGAAGTGAAGCATCGGAATCTAGAACTGGACTCACAGGAGAGGTTCAAATCATAGAGAGTTAGAGTGTCACTCCTCTTTTACTTAAGTCGGCATTGTGCCTTTTGTATTAAATTCGGATGCAATTTCTGTGTTTCATCGTCAATAAGAAGGTCCAAGGGATACAGTAAACCTATAGTGAAGCATCGGAATCTAAAACTGGACTCACAGGAGAGGTTCAAATCATAGACTGTTAGAGTGTCAGTCCTCTTTTACTTAAGCCGGCATTGTGCCTTTTGTATTAAATTCAGATACAATTTCTGAGTTTCATCGTCAATAAGAAGGTCCAAGGGAGACAGTAAACCTGAAGTGAAGCATCGGAATCTAAAACTGGACTCACAGGAGAGGTTCAAATCACAGCGAGTTAGAGTGTCAGTCCTCTTTTATTTAAGTCGGCATTGTGCCTTTTGTATTAAATTCGGATGCGATTTCTGTGTATCATCGTCAATAAGAATGTCCAAGGGATACAGTAAACCTGAAGTGAAGTATCGGAATCTAAAACTGGACTCACAGGAGAGGTTCAAATCATGGAGAGTTGGAGTGTCAATCCTCTTTTACTTATTTCAACATTGTGCCTTTTGTATTAAATTCGGATGCAATTTCTGTGTTTCATCGTCAATAAGAAAGTCAAAGGGAAACAGTAAACCTGAAGTGAAGCAGCGGAATCTAAAACTGGACTCACAGGAGAGGTTCAAATCATGGAGAGTTAGAGTGTCAGTCCTCTTTTACTTAAGTTAACATTGTGCCTTTTGTATTTAATTCGGATGCAATTTCTGTGTTTCATCGTCAATAAGAAGGTCAAAGGGATACAGTAAACCTGAAGTGAAGCATAGGAATCTAAAGCTGGACTCACTGGAGAGGTTCAAATCATAGAACGTTAGAGTGTCAGTCATCTAGCACATAAGTCGGCATTGTGCCTTTTGTATTAAATTCGGATGCAATTTCTGTGTTTCATCATCAATAAGAAGGTCCAAGGGATACAGAAAACCTGAAGTGAAGCATCGGAATCTAAAACTGGACGCACAGGGGAGGCTCAAATCATAGAGAGTTAGAGTGTCAGTCCTCTTTTACTTAAGTCGGCATTGTGCCCTTTGTATTAAATTCAGATGCCATTTCTGTGTTTCATTGTCAATAAGAAGGTCCAAGGGATACAGTAAACCTGAAGTGAAGCATCGGAATCTAAAACTGGGCTCACAGGAGAGGTTCAAATCATAGGGAGATAGAGTGTCAGTCCTCTTTTACTAAAGTCGGCATTTTGCTTTTTGAATTAAATTCGGATGCAATTTCTGTGTTTCATCGTCAATAAGAAGGTCCAAGGGATGCAGTAAACCTATACTTAAGCATCGGAATCTAAAACTCGACTCACAGCAGAGGTTAAAATCACAGAGAGTTAGGGAGTCAGTCCTCTTTTACTTAAGTGGGCATTGTGCCTTTTGTATTAAATTCGGATGCAATTTCTGTGTTCCATCGTCAATAAGAAGGTCCAAGGGATACAGTAAACTTAAAGTAAAGCTTCGGAATCTAAAACTGGACTCACAGGAGAGCTTCAAATAATTGAGAGTTAGAGTGTCAGTCCTCTTGTACTTAAGTCGGCATTGTGCCTTTTGTATTAAATTCGGATGCAATTTCTGTGTTCCATCGTCAATAAGAAGGTCCAAGGGATACAGTAAACTTAAAGTAAAGCTTCGGAATCTAAAACTGGACTCACAGGAGAGCTTCAAATAATTGAGAGTTAGAGTGTCAGTCCTCTTTTACTTAAGTAGGCATTGTGCCTTTTGTATTAAATTCAGATGCAATTTCTGTGTTTCATCGTCAATTAGAATGTCCAAGGGATACAGTAAACCTGAAGTGAAGCATCGGAATCTAAAACTGGACTCACAGGAGAGGTTCAAATCATAGAGAGATAGAATGTCAGTCTTCTTTTACTTAAGTCGGCATTGTGCCTTTTGAATTAAATTCGGATGCAATTTCTGTGTTTCATCGTCAATAAGAATCTCCAAGGGATACAGTAAACCTGAAGTGAAGCATCGGAATCTAAAACTGGACTCGCAGGAGAGGTTCAAATCACAGAAAGTTAGAGTGTCAGTCCTCTTGTACTTAAGTCGTCATTGTGCCTTTTGTATTAAATTCGGATGCAATTTCTGTGCTTCACCGTCAATAAGAAGGTCCAAGGGATACAGTAAACCTATAGGGAAGCATCGGAATCTAAAACTGTTCTCACAGGTGAGTTTCAAATCATAGAGAGTTAGAGTGTCAGTCCTTTTTTACTTAAGTCGGCATTGTGCCTTTTGTATTAAATTCAGTTACAATTTCTGTGTTTCATCGTCAATAAGAATGTCCAAGGGAGACAGTAAACCTGAAGTGAAGCATCGGAATCTAAAACTGGAATCACAGGAGAGGTTCAAATCATAGCGAGTTAGAGTGTCAGTCCTCTTGTACTTAAGTCGGCATTGTGCCAATTGTATTAAATCCGAATGCTATTTCTGTGTATCATCGTCAATAACAATGTCCAAGGGATACAGTAAACCTGAAGTGAAGCATCGGAATCTAAAACTGGACTCACAGGAGAGGTTCAAATCATAAAGAGATAGAATGTCAGTCTTCTTTTACTTAAGTCGGCATTGTTCCTTTTGTATTAAATTCGGATGCAATTTCTGTGTTTCATCGTCAATAAGAATCTCCAAGGGATACAGTAAACCTGAAATGAAGCATCGGAATCTAAAAATGGACTCACAGGAGAGGTTCAAATCACAGAAAGTTAGAGTGTCAGTCCTCTTGTACTTAGGTCGGCATTGTGCCTTTTGTATTAAATTCGGATGCAATTTCTGTGTTTCATCGTCAATAAGAAGGTCCAAGGGATACAGTAAACCTAAAGGGAAGCATCGGAATCTAAAACTGGATTCACAGGTGAGTTTCAAATCATAGAGAGTTAGAGTGTCAGTCGTTTTTTACTTAAGTCGGCATTGTGCCTTTTGTATTAAATTCAGATGCAATTTCCGTGCTTCATCGTCAATAAGAATGTCCAAGGGATACAGTAAACCTAAAGTGAAGCATTGGAATCTAAAACTGGACTCACAGGAGAGGTTCAAATCATACCGAGTTAGAGTGTCAGTCCTCTCTCACTTATGTCGGCATTGTGCCTTTTGTATTAAATTCGGATGCAATTTCTGTGTTTCATCGTCAATAAGAAGGTCCAAGGGATACAGGAAACCTGAAGCATCGGAATCTATAACTGGACTCACAGTAGAAGTATAAATCATAGAAAGTTGAGTGTCAGTCCTCTTGTACTTAAGTCGGCATTGTGCCTTTTGTATTAAATTCGGATGCAATTTCTGTGTTTCATCGTCAATAAGAAGGTCCAGCGGATACAGTAAACCTATAGTGAGGCATCGGCATCTAAAACTGGACTCACAGGAAAGGTTCAAATCATAGACTGTTAGAGTGTCAGTCCTCTTTTACTTAAGCCGGCATTGTGCCTTTTGTATTAAATTCAGATACAATTTCTGTGTTTCATCGTCAATAAGAAGGTCCAAGGGAGACAGTAAGCCTGAAGTGAAGCATCGGAATCTAAAACTGGACTCACAGGAGAGGTTCAAGTCATAGCGAGTTAGAGTGGCAGTCCTCTTTTACTTAAGTCGGCATTGTGCCTTTTGTATTAAATTCGGATGCGATTTCTGTGTATCATCGTCAATAAGAATGTCCAAGGGATACAGTAAACCTGAAGTGAAGCATCGGAATCTATAACTGGACTCACAGGAGAGGTTCAAATCATGGAGAGTTAGAGTGTCAGTCCTCTTTTACTTAAGTCAACATTGTGCCTTTCGTATTAAATTCGGATGCAATTTCTGTGTTTCATCGTCAATAAGAAGGTCAAAGGGGACCAGTAAACCTGAAGTGAAGCATAGGAATCTAAAGCTGGACTCACTGGAGAGGTTCAAATCATAGAACGTTAGAGTGTCAGTCCTCTAGCACTTAAGTCGGCATTGTGCCTTTTGTATTAAATTCGGATGCATTTTTTTGTGTTTCATCATCAATAAGAAGGTCCAAGGGATACAGCAAACTGAAGTGAAGCATCGGAATCTAAAACTTGACTCACAGGAGTGGTTCAAATCATAGAGAGTTAGAGTGTCAGTCCTCTTTTACATAAGTCGGCATTGTGCCCTTTCTATTAAATTCAGATGCAATATCTGTGTTTCATTGTCAATAAGAAGGTCCAAGGGATACAGTAAACATGAAGTGAAGCATCGGAATCTAAAACTGGGCTCACAGGAGAGGTTCAAATCATGGGGAGATAGAGTGTCAGTCCTCTTTTACTTAAGTCGGCATTTTGCTTTTAGAACTAAATTCGGATGCAATTTCTGTGTTTCATCGTCAATAAGAAGGTCCAAGGGATACAGTAAACCTATAGTTAAGCATCGGAATCTAAAACTCGACTCACAGCAGAGGTTCAAATCATAGAGAGTTAGGGTGTCAGTCCTCTTTTACTTACGTGGGCATTGTGCCTTTTGTATTAAATTCGGATGCAATTTCTGTTTTTCATAATCAATAAGTAGGTCCAAGGGATACAAATAACCTAAAGTAAAGCTTCGGAATCCAAGACTGGACTCACAGGAGAGGTTCAAATCATAGAGAGTTAGAGTGTCAGTCCTCTTGTACTTAAGTCGGCATTGTGCCTTTTGAATTAAATTCGAATGCAATTTCTGTGTTTCATCGCCAATAAGACGGTCCAAGGGATACAATAAACCTATAGTTAAGCATCGGAATCTAAAACTGGACTCACAGGAGAGGTTCAAATCATAGAGAGTTAGAGTTTCAGTCCTCTTGTACTTAAGTCGGCATTGTGCCTTTTGCATTAAATGCGGATGCAATTACTGTGTTTGATCGTCTATAAGAAGGTCCACGGGATACAGTAAACCTAAAGGGAAGCATCGGAATCTAAAACTGGACTCACAGGTGAGTTTCAAATCATAGAGAGTTAGAGTGTCAGTCCTTTTCTACTTAAGTCGGCATTGTGCCTTTTGTATTAAATTCAGATGCAATTTCTGTGCTTCATCGTCAATAAGAATGTCCAAGGGATACAGTAAACCTGAAGTGAAGCATTGGAATCTACAACTGGACTCACAGGGGAGGTTCAAATCATAGCGAGTTAGAGTGTCAGTCCTCTTTTACTTAAGTCGGCATTGTGCCTTTTGTATTACATTCGGATGCAATTTCTGTGTTTCATCGTCAATAAGAAGGTCCATGGGATACAGTAAACCTGAAGTGAAGCATTAGAATCTAAAACTTTACTCACTGGAGAGGTTCAAATCATAGAGAGTTAGAGTGTCAGACCTCTTTTACTTAAGTCAACATTGTGCCTTTTGTATTAAATTCGGATGCAATTTCTGTGATTCATCGTCAATAAGAATCTCCAAGGGATACAGTAAACCTGAAGTGAAGCATCGGAATCTAAAACTGGACTCACAGGAGAGGTTCAAATCACAGAAAGTTAGAGTGTCAGTCCTCTTGTACTTCAGTCGGCATTGTGCCTTTTGTATTAAATTCGGATGCAATTTCTGTGTTTCATCTGCAATAAGAAGGTCAAAGGGATACAGTAAACCTGAAGTGAAGCATAGGAATCTAGAGCTGGACTCACTGGAGAGGTTCAAATTATAGAGGGTTAGAGTGTCAGTCCTCTTTTACTTAAGTCGGCATTGAGCCTTTTGTATTAAATTCTAATGCAATTTCTGTGTTTCATCGTCAATAAGAAGGTCCAAGGGATACCGGAAACCTGAAGCATCGGAATCTATAACTGGACTCACAGTAGAAGTTTAAATCATAGAAAGTTGAGTGTCAGTCCTCTTGTACTTAAGTCGGCATTGTGCCTTTTGTATTTAATTCGGATGCAATTTCTGTGTTTCATCGTCAATAAGAAGGTCCAAGGGATACAGTAAACCTATAGTGAAGCATCGGAATCTAAAACTGGACTCACTGGAGAGGTTCAAATCATAGAACGTTAGAGTGTCAGTCTTCTTCTATTTAAGTCGGCACTGTGCCTTTTTTGTATTAAATTCGGATGCAATTTCTGTGTTTCATCGTCAATAAGAAGGTCAAAGGGATACAGTAAACCTGAAGTGAAGCATAGGAATCTAAAGCTGGACTCACTGTAGAGATTCAAATCATAGAGGGTTAGAGTGTCAGTCCTCTTTTACTTAAGTCAGCATTGTGCCTTTTGTATTAAATTCGGATGCAATTTCTGTGCTTCATCGTCAATAAGAAGGTCCAAGGGATACAGTAAAACTATAGTGAAGCATCGGAATCTAAAACTCGTCTCACAGGAGAGGTTCAAATCATAGACAGTTAGAGTGTCAGTCCTCTTTTACTTAAGCCGGCATTGTGCCTTTTGTATTAAATTCAGATACAATTTCTGTGTTTCATCGTCAATCAGAAGGTCCAAGGGAGACAGTAAACCTGAAGTGAACCATCGGAATCTTAAACTGGACTCGCAGGAGAGGTTCAAATCATAGCGAGTTAGAGTGTCAGTCCTCTTTTACGTAAGTCGGCATTGTGCCTTTTGTATTAAATTCGGATGCGATTTCTGTGTTTCATCGTCAATAAGAATGTCCAAGGGATACTGTAAACCTGAAGTGAAGCATCGGAATCTAAAACTGGACTCACAGGAGAGGTTCAAATCATGGAGAGTTAGAGTGTCAGTCCTCTTTTACTTAAGTCAACATTGTGCCTCATGTATTAAATTCGGATGCAATTTCTGTGTTTCATCGTCAATAAGAAGGTCAAAGGGATACAGTAAACCTGAAGCATTGGAATCTAAAACTGGACTGACAGGAGAGGTTTAAATCATAGAAAGTTAGAGTGTCAGTCCTCTTGTACTTAAGTCGGCATTGTGCCTTTTGTATTATATTCGGATGCAATTTCTGTGTTTCATCGTCAATAAGAAGCTCCAAGGGATATAGTAATCCTATAGTGAAGCATTGGAATCTACAACTGGATTCACAGGGGAGGTTCAAATCATAGCGAGTTAGAGTGTCAGTCCTCTTTTACTTAAGTCGGCATTGTGCCTTTTGTATTAAATTCGGATGCAATTTCTGTGTTTCATCGTCAATAAGAAGGTCCAAGGGATACAGTAAACCTGAAGTGAAGCATTAGAATCTAAAACTGGACTCACTGGAGAGGTTCAAATCATAGAGAGTTAGAGTGTCAGACCTCTTTTACTTAAGTCAACATTGTGCCTTTTGTATTAAATTCGGATGCAATTTCTGTGTTTCATCGTCAATAAGAATCTCCAAGGGATACAGTAAACCTGAAGTGAAGCATCGGAATCTAAAACTGGACTCACAGGAGAGGTTCAAATCACAGAAAGTTAGAGTGTCAGTCCTCTTGTACTTCAGTCGGCATTGTGCCTTTTGTATTAAATTCGGATGCAATTTCTGTGTTTCATCGGCAATAAGAAGGTCAAAGGGATACAGTAAACCTGAAGTGAAGCATAGGAATCTAGAGCTGGACTCACTGGAGAGGTTCAAATTATAGAGGGTTAGAGTGTCAGTCCTCTTTTACTTAAGTCGGCATTGAGCCTTTTGTATTAAATTCTAATGCAATTTCTGTGTTTCATCGTCAATAAGAAGGTCCAAGGGATACAGGAAACCTGAAGCATCGGAATCTATAACTGGACTCACGGTAGAAGTTTAAATCATAGAAAGTTGAGTGTCAGTCCTCTTGTACTTAAGTCGGCATTGTGCCTTTTGTATTTAATTCGGATGCAATTTCTGTGTTTCATCGTCAATAAGAAGGTCCAAGGGATACAGTAAACCTATAGTGAAGCATCGGAATCTAAAACTGGACTCACAGGAGAGGTTCAAATCATAGACAGTTAGAGTGTCAGTCCTCTTTTACTTAAGCCGGCATTGTGCCTTTTGTATTAAATTCAGATACCACTTCTGTGTTTCATCGTCAATAAGAAGGTCCAAGGGTGACAGTAAACCTGAAGTGAAGCATCGGAATCTGAAACTGGACTCACAGGAGAAGTTCAAACCATAGCGAGTTAGAGTGTCAGTCCTCTTTTACTGAAGTCGGCATAGTGCCTTTTGTATTAAATTCGGATGTGATTTCTGTGTATCATCGTCAATAAGAATGACCAAGGGATACAGTGAACCTGAAGTGAAGCACCGGAATCTAAAACTGGACTCACAGGAGAGGTTCAAATCATGGAGAGTTAGAGTGTCAGTCCTCTTTTACTTAATTCAACATTGTGCCTTTTGTATTAAATTCGGATGCAATTTCTGTGTTTCATCGTCAATAAGAAAGTCAAAAGGATACAGTAAACCTGAAGTGAAGCATAGGACTCTAAAGCTGGACTCACTGGAGAGGTTCAAATCATAGAACGTTAGAGTGTCAGTCCTCTAGCACTTAAGTCGGCATTGTGCCTATTGTATTAAATTCGGATGCAATTTCTGTGTTTCATCATCAATAAATAGGTCCAAGGGATACAGAGAACCTCAAGTGAAGCATCGGAATCTAAAAGTGGACTCACAGGAGAGGTTCAAATCATAGAGAGTTAGAGTGTCAGACCTCTTTTACTTAAGTCGGCATTGTGCCCTTTGTATTAAATTCAGATGCCATATCTGTGTTTCATTGTCAATAAGAAGGTCCAAGGGATACAGTAAACCTGAAGTGAAGCATCGGAATCTAAAACTGGGCTCACAGGAGAGGTTCAAATCATAGGGAGATAGAGTGTCAGTCCTTTTTACTTAAGTCGGCATTGTGCCTTTTGTATTAAATTCGGATGCAATTTCTGTGTTCCATCGTCAATACGAAGGTCCAAGCTATACAGTAAACCTAAGGTAAAGCTTCGGTATCTAATACTGGACACACAGGAGAGGTTCAAATCATAGAGGGTTAGAGTGTCAGTCCTCTTTTACTTAAGTAGCCATTGTGCCTTCTATATTAAAATCAGATGCAATTTCTGTATTTCATCGTCGATAAGAAGGTCCATGGGATACAGTAAACCTGAAGTGAAGCATCAGAATCTAAAACTGGACTCACAGGAGAGGTTCAAATCATAGAGAGATAGAATGTCAGTCTTCTTCTATTTAAGTCGGCACTGTGCCTTTTTTGTATTAAATTCGGATGCAATTTCTGTGTTTCATCGTCAATAAGAAGGTCAAAGGGATACAGTAAACCTGAAGTGAAGCATAGGAATCTAAAGCTGGACTCACTGTAGAGGTTCAAATCATAGAGGGTTAGAGTGTCAGTCCTCTTTTACTTAAGTCGGCATTGTGCCTTTTGTATTAAATTCGGATGCAATTTCTGTGTTTCATCGTGAATAAGAAGGTCCAAGTGATACAGTAAACCTGAAGCATCGGAATCTATAACTGGACTAACAGGAGAGGTTTAAATCATAGAAAGTTAGAGTGTCAGTCCTCTTGTACTTAAGTCGGCATTGTGCCTTTTGTATTAAACTCGCATGCAATTTCTGTGCTTCATCGTCAATAAGAAGGTCCAAGGGATACAGTAAAACTATAGTGAAGCATCGGAATCTAAAACTCGTCTCACAGGACAGGTTCAAATCATAGACAGTTAGAGTGTCAGTCCTCTTTTACTTAAGCCGGCATTGTGCCTTTTGTATTAAATTCAGATACAATTTCTGTGTTTCATCGTCAATCAGAAGGTCCAAGGGAGACAGTGAACCTGAAGTGAACCATCGGAATCTTAAACTGGACTCGCAGGAGAGGTTCAAATCATAGCGAGTTAGAGTGTCAGTCCTCTTTTACTTAAGTCGGCATTGTGCCTTTTGTATTAAATTCGGATGCGATTTCTGTGTTTCATCGTCAATAAGAATGTCCAAGGGATACAGTAAACCTGAAGTGAAGCATCGGAATCTAAAACTGGACTCACAGGAGAGGTTCAAATCATGGAGAGTTAGAGTGTCAGTCCTTTTTTACTTAAGTCGGCATTGTGCCTCATGTATTAAATTCGGATGCACTTTCTGTGTTTCATCGTCAATAAGAAGGTCCAAGGGATATAGTAAACCTATAGTGAAGCATTGGAATCTAAAACTGGACTCACAGGAGAGGTTCAAATCATAGACAGTTAGAGTATCAGTCCACTTTTACTTAAGTCGGCATTGTGCTTTTTGTATTAAATTCAGATACAATTTCTGTGTTTCATCGTCAATAACAAGGTCCAAGTGAGACAGTAATCCTGACGTGAAGCATCGGAATCTAGAACTGGACTCACAGGAGAGGTTCAAAACATAGAGAGTTAGAGTGTCAGTCCTCTTGTTCTTAAGTCGGCATTGTGCTTTTTGAATTAAATTCGGATGCAATTTCAGTGTTTCATCGTCAATAAGAAGGTCCAAGGGATACAGTAAACCTATAGGTTTGCATCGGAATCTAAAACTCGACTCACAGGAGAGGTTCAAATCATAGAGAGTTAGAGTGTCAGTCCTCTTTTACTTAAGTAGGCATTGTGCCTTTTGTATTACATTCGGATGCAATTTCTGTGTTTCATCGTCAATAAGAAGGTCCAAAGGATACAGAAAACCTAAATTAAAGCTTCGGAATCTAAGACTGGACTCACAGGAGAAGTTCAAATCATGGAGAGTTAGAGTGTCAGTACTCTTGTACCTAAGTCGGCATTGTGCCTTTTGAATTAAATTTGGATGCAATTTCTGTGTTTCATCGTCAATAAGAATGTCCAAGGGATACAGTAAACCTATAGTTAAGCATCGGAATCTAAAACTGGACTCACAGAAGGGGTTCAAATCATAGAGAGTTATAGTGTCAGTCCTCTTGTACTTAAGTCGGCATTGTGCCTTTTGTATTAAATTCGGATGCAATTTCTGTGTTTCATCGTCAATAAGAAGGTCCAAGGGATACAGTAAACCTATAGTTAAGCATCGGAATCTAAAACTGGACTCACAGAAGGGGTTCAAATCATAGAGAGTTATAGTGTCAATCCTCTTGTACTTAAGTCGGCATTGTGCCTTTTGTATTAAATTCGGATGCAATTTCTGTGTTCCTTCGTCAATAAGAAGGTCCAAGCTATACAGTAAACCTAAGATAAAGCTTCGGAATCTAAAACTGGACACACAGGAGAGGTTCAAATCATAGAGAGTTAGAGTGTCAGTCCTCTTTTACTTAAGTAGGCATTGTGCCATTTGTATTAAATTCAGAGCAATTTCTGTATTTCATCGTCGATAAGAAGGTCCAATGGATACAGTAAACCTGAAGGGAAGCATCGGAATGTAAAACTGGACTCACAGGAGAGGTTTAAATCATAGAGAGATAGAATGTCAGTCTTCTTTTACTTAAGTCGGCATTGTGCCTTTTGTATTAATTTCGGATGCAATTTCTGTGTTTCATCGTCAATAAGAATGTCCAAGGGATACTGTAAACCTGAAGTGAAGCATCGGAATCTAAAACTGGACTCACAGTAGAGGTTCAAGTCACAGAAAGTTAGAGTGTCAGTCCTCTTGTATTTAAGTCGGCATTGTGCCTTTTGAATTAAATTCAGATGCAATTTCTGTGCTTCATCGTCAATAAGAATGTCCAAGGGATACAGTAAACCTGAAGTGAAGCATCGGAATCTAAAACTGGACTCACAGGAGAGGTTCAAATCATAGCGAGTTAGAGTGTCAGTCCTCTTTTACTTAAGTCGGCATTGTGCCTTTTGTATTAAATTCGGATGCAATTTCTGTGTTTCGTCGTCAATAAGAAGGTTCAAGGGATACAGTAAACCTATAGTGAAGCATCGGAATCTAAAACTAGACTCACAGGAGAGATTCAAATCATAGACAGTTAGAGTGTCAGTCCTCTTTTACTTAAGTCGGCATTGTGCTTTTTGTATTAAATTCAGATACAATTTCTGTGTTTCATCGTCAATAACAAGGTCCAAGTGAGATAGTAAACCTGACGTGAAGCATCGGAATCTAAAACTGGACTCACAGGAGAGGTTCAAATCACAGAAAGTTAGAGTGTCAGTCCTCTTGTACTTAATTAGGCATTGTGCCTTTTGTATTAAATTCGGATGCAATTTCTGTGTTTCATCGTCAATAAGAGGGTCCAAGGGATACAGTAAACCCAAAGAGAAGCATCGGAATCTAAAACTGGACTCACAGGTGAGTTTCAAAACATAGAGAGTTAGAGTGTCAGTCATTTTTTACTTAAGTCAGCATTGTGCCTTTTGTATTAAATTCAGATGCAAGTTCTGTGCTTCATCGTCAATAAGAATGTCCAAGGGATACAGTAAACCTGAAGTGAAGCATCGGAATCTAAAACTGGACTCACAGGAGAGGTTCAAATCATTGACAGTTAGAGTGTCAGTCCTCTTTTACTTAAGCCGGCATTGTGCCTTTTGTATTAAATTCAGATACAATTTCTGTGTTACATCGTCAATAAGAAGGTCCAAGGGAGACAGTAAACCTGAAGTGAAGAATCGGAATCTAAAACTGGACTCACAGGAGAGGTTCAAATCATAGCGAGTTAGAGTGTCAATCCTCTTTTACTTAAGTCGGCATTGTGCCTTTTGTATTAAATTCGGATGCGATTTCTGTGTTTCTTCGTCAATAAGAATGTCCAAGGGATACAGTAAAACTGTAGTGTAGCATCGGAATCAAAAACTGGACTCACAGGAGAGGTTCAAATCATGGAGAGTTAGAGTGTCAGTCCTCTTTTACTTGAGTCAACATTGTGCCTTTTGTATTAAATTCGAATGCAATTCCTGTGTTTCATCATTAATAAGAAGGTCCAGGAGATACAGAAAACCTGAAGTGAAGCATCGGAATCTAAAACTAAACTCACAGGAGAGGTTCAAATCATAGAGAGTTAGAGTGTCAGTCCTCTTGTACTTAAGTCGGCATTGTGCCTTTTGAATTAAATTCGGATGCAATTTCTGTGTTTCATCGTCAATAAGAAGGTCCACGGGATACAGTAAACCTATAGTTAAGCATCGGAATCTAAAACTGGACTCACAGGAGGGGTTCAAATCATAGAGAGTTGTAGAGTCAGTCCTCTTGTACTTAAGTCGGCATTGTGCCTTTTGTACTACATTCGGATGCAATTTCTGTGTTCCATCGTCAATAAGAAGGACCAAGCTATACAGTAAACCTAAGATAAAGCTTCGGAATCTAAAACTTGACACACAGGAAAGGTTCAAATCATAGAGAGTTAGAGTGTCAGTCCTCTTTTACTTAAGTAGGCATTGTGCCATATGTATTAAATTCAGATGCAATTTCTGTATTTCATCGTCGATAAGAAGGTCCTAGGGATACAGTAAACCTGAAGTGAAGCATCGGAATCTAAAACTGGACTCACAGGAGAGGTTCAAATCATAGAGAGTTAGAGTGTCAGTCCTCCTTTACTTAAGTCAACATTGTGTCTTTTGCATTAAATTCGGATGCAATTTCTGTGTTTCATCATCAATAAGAAGGTCCAAGGGCTACAGTAAACCTGAAGTGAAGCATCGGAATCTAAAACTGGACTTACAGGAGAGGTTCAAATCATAGAGAGTTAGAGTGTCAGTCCTCTTGTACTTAAGTCGGCATTGTGCCTTTTGTATTAAATTCGGATGCAATTTCTGTGTTTCATCGTCAATAAGAAGGTCCAAGGGATACAGTAAACCTATAGTGAAGCATCGGAATCTAAAACTGGACTCACACGAGAGATTCAAATCATAGACAGTTAGAGTATCAGTCCTCTTTTACTTAAGTCGGCGTTGTGCTTTTTGTATCAAATTCAGATACAATATCTGTGTTTCATCGTCAAAAACAAGGTCCAAGGGATACAGTAAACCTAAAGAGAAGCATCGGAATCTAAAACTGGACTCACAGGTGAGTTTCAAAACATAGAGAGTTAGAGTGTCAGTCCTGTTTTACTTAAGTCGGCATTGTGCCTTTTGTATTAAATTCAGATGCAATTTCTGTGCTTAATCGTCAATAAGAATGTCCAAGAGATACAGTAAACCTGAAGGGAAGCATCGGAATCTAAAACTGTACTCACAGGAGAGGTTCAATTCATAGACAGTTAGAGTGTCAGTCCTCTTTTACTTAAGTCAACATTGTGTCTTTTGTATTAAATTCGGATGCAATTTCTGTGTTTCATCGTCAATAAGAAGGTCCAAGGGATACAGTAAACCTAAAGAGAAGCATCGGAATCTAAAACTGGACTCACAGGTGAGTTTCAAAACATAGAGAGTTAGAGTGTCAGTCCTGTTTTACTTAAGTCGGCATTGTGCCTTTTGTATTAAATTCAGATACAATTTCTGTGTTTCATCGTCAATAAGAAGGTCCAAGGGAGGCAATAAACCTGAAGTGAAGCATCGGAATCTAAAACTGGACTCACACGAGAGGTTCAAATCATAGCGAGTTAGAGTGTCAGTCCTCTTTTACTTAAGTCAGCATTGTGGCTTTTGTATTAAATTCGGATGCAATTTCTGTGTTTCATCGTCAATAAGAATGTCCAAGGGATACAGTAAACCTGAAGTGAAGCATCGGAATCCAAAACTGGACTCACAGGAGAGGTTCAAATCACAGAAAGTTAGAGTGTCAGTCCTCTTGTACTTAATTAGGCATTGTGCCTTTTGTATTAAATTCGGATGCAATTTCTGTGTTTCATCGTCAATAAGAATGTCCAAGGTATACAGTAAACCTCAGGAGAAGCCTCGGAACCTAAAACTGGACTCACAGGTGAGTTTCAAAACATAGAGAGTTAGAGTGTCAGTCCTCTTTTACTTAAGTCGGCATTGTGCCCTTTGTATTAAATTCAGATGCAATTTCTGTGTTTCATCGTCAATAAGAAGGTCCAACGGATACAGTAAACCTGAAGTGAAGCATCGGAATCCAAAACTGTACTCACAGGAGAGGTTCAAATCATAGAGATTTAAAGTGTCAGTCCTCATTTACTTAAGTCGAAATTGTGCATTTCGTATTAAATTCGGATGCAATTTCTGTGTTTCATCGTCAATAAAAAGGTCCAAGGGATACAGTAAACCTGAAGTGAAGCATCGGAATCTAGAACTGGACTCACAGGAGAGGTTCAAATCATAGGGAGTTAGAGTGTCAGTCCTCTTGTACTTAAGTCGGCATTGTGCCTTTTGTATTAAATTCGGATGCAATTTCTGTGTTTCATCGTCAATAAGAAGGACCAAGGGATACAGTAAACCTATAGTTAAGCATCGGAATCTAAAACTGGACTCACAGGAGAGATTCAAATCATAGAGAGTTAGAGTGTCAGTCCTCTTTTACTTAACTCGGCATTGTGCCTTTTGTATAAAATTCGGATGCGATTTCTGTGTTCCATCGTCAATAAGAAGGTACAAGGGATACAGTAAACTTAAAGTAAAGCTTCGGAATCTAAAACTGGACCCACAGGAGAGGTTCAAATAATTGAGAGTTAGAGTGTCAGTCCTTTTTACTTAAGTAGGCATTGTGCCTTTTGTATTAAATTCAGATGCAATTTCTGTGTTTCATCGTCAATAAGAATGTCCAAGGGATACAATAAGCCTGAAGTGAAGCATCGGAATCTACAACTGGACTCACAGGAGAGGTTCAAATCATAGAGAGAGAGAATGTCAGTCTTATTTTACTTAAGTCGGCATTGTGCCTCTTGTATTAAATTC
This sequence comes from Schistocerca americana, assembly GCF_021461395.2. Classification (NCBI taxonomy): domain Eukaryota; kingdom Metazoa; phylum Arthropoda; class Insecta; order Orthoptera; family Acrididae; genus Schistocerca; species Schistocerca americana. The sequence goes on along the minus strand of NC_060124.1, from coordinate 544,793,656 downwards.
GGATGCAATTTCTGTGTTTCATCGTCAATAAGAATGTCCAAGGGATACAGTAAACCTGAAGTGAAGCATCGGAATATAAACTGGACTCACAGGAGAGGTTCAAATCACAGAAAGTTAGAGTGTCAGTCCTCTTGTACTTAATTCGGCATTGTGCCTTTTGTATTAAATTCGGATGCAATTTCTGTGTTTCATCGTCAATAAGAAGGTCCAAGGGATACAGTAAACCTAAAGAGAGGCATCGGAATCTAAAACTGGACTCACAGATGAGTTTCAAAGCATAGAGAGTTAGAGTGTTAGTCCTTTTTTACTTAAGTCGGCATTGTGCCTTTTGTATTAAATTCAGTTGCAATTCCTGTGCTTCATCGTCAATAAGAATGTCCGAGGGATACAGTAAACCTGAAGTGAAGCATCGGAATCTAAAACTGGACTCACAGGAGAGGTTCATTACATAGCGCGTTAGAGTGTCAGTCCTCTTTTACTTAAGTCGGTATTGTGCCTTTTGTATTAAATTCGGATGCAATTTCTGTGTTTTATCGTCAATAAGAACGTCCAAGGGATACAGTAAACCTGAAGTGAAGCAAAGGAATCTAAAGCTGGACTCACTGGAGAGGTTCAAATCATAGAGGGTTAGAGTGTCAGTCCTCTAGCACTTAAGTCGGCATTGTGCCTTTTGTATTAAATTCGGATGCAATTTCTGTGTTTCATCATCAATAAGAAGGTCCAAGGGATACAGTAAACCTGAAGCATCGGAATCTAAAACTGGACTCACAGGAGAGGTTTAAATCATAGAAAGTTAGAGTGTCAGTCCTCTTGTACTTAAGTCGGCATTGTGACTTTTGTATTAAATTCGGATGCAATTCTGTGTTTCATCGTCAATAAGATGGTCCAGGGGATTTAGTAAACCTATAGTGTAGCATCGGAATCTAAAACTGGACTCACAGGAGAGGTTCAAATCATTGACAGTTAGAGTGTCAGTCCTCATTTACTTACGTCGGCATTGTGCCTTTTGTATTAAATTCAGATACAATTTCTGTGTTTCATCGTCAATAAGAAGGTCCAAGGGAGACAGAAAACCTGAAGTGAAGCATCGGAATCTAAAACTGGACTCACAGGAGGGGTTCAAATCATAGCGAGTTCGAGTGTCAGTCCTCTTTTACTTAAGTCGGCATTGTGCCTTTTGTATTAAATTCGGATGCGATTTCTGTGTTTCATTGTCAATAAGAATGTCCAAGGGATACAGTAAACCTGAAGTGAAGCATCGGAATCTAAAACTGGACTCACAGGAGAGGTTCAAATCATAGAGAGTTAGAGTGTCAGTCCCCTTTTACTTAAGTCAACATTGTGCCTTTTGTATTAAATTCGGATGCAATTTCTGTGTTTCATCGTCAATAAGAAGGTCAAAGGGATACAGTAAACCTGAAGTGAGGCATAGGATTGTAAAGCTGGACTCAATGGAGAGGTTCAAATCATAGAACGTTAGAGTGTCAGTCCTCTAGCACTGAAGTCGGCATTGTGCCTTTTGTATTAAATTCGGATGCAATTTCTGTGTTTCATCATCAATCAGAAGGTCCAAGGGATTCAAAAAACCTGAAGTGAAGCATCGGAATCAAAAACTGGATTCACAGGAGAGGTTCAAATCATAGAGAGTTAGAGTGTCAGTCCTCTTTTACTTAAGTCGGCATTGTGCCCTTTGTATTAAATTCAGATGCAATTTCTGTGTTTCATTGTCAATAAGAAGGTCCAAGGGATACAGTAAACCTGAAGTGAAGCATCGGAATCTAAAACTGGACCCACAGGAGAGGTTCTAATCATAGAGTGTGAGTCCTCTTTTACTTAAGTCGTCATTGTGCCTTTTGTATTAAATTCGGATGCAATTTCTGTGTTTCATCGTCAATAAGAAGGTCCAAGGAATACAGTAAACCTAAAGTGAAGCATCGGAATCTAGAACTTGACTCACAGGAGAGGTTCAAATCATAGAGTTAGAGTGTCAGTCCTATTTTACTTAAGTCGGCGTTGTGCCTTTTGTATTAAATACGGATGCAATTTCTGTGTTTCATCGTCAATAAGAAGGTCCAAGGGATACAGTAATCCTGAAGTGAAGCATCGGAATCTAGAACTGGACTCACAGGAGAGGTTCAAATCATAGAGTTAGAGTGTCAGTCCTCTTTTACTTAAGTCGGCATTGTGCCTTTTGTATTAAATTCGGATGCAATTTCTGTGTTCCATCGTGAATAAGAAGGTCCAAGGGATACAGTAAACTTAAAGTAAAGCTTCGGAATCTAAAACTGGACTCACAGGAGAGGTTCAAATAATTGAGTGTTAGAGTGTCAGTCCTCTTTTACTTAAGTAGGCATTGTGACTTTTGTATTAAATTCAGATGCAATTCCTGTGCTTCATCGTCAATAAGAATGTCCAAGGGATACAGTAAACCTGAAGTGAAGCATCGGAATCTCAAACTGGACTCACAGGAGAGGTTCATTTCATAGCGCGTTAGAGTGTCAGTCCTCTTTTACTTAAGTCGGTATTGTGCCTTTTGTATTAAATTCGGATGCAATTTCTGTGTTTTATCGTCAATAAGAACGTCCAAGGGATACAGTAAACCTGAAGTGAAGCATAGGAATCTAAAGCTGGACTCACTGGAGAGGTTCAAATCATAGAGGGTTAGAGTGTAGGTCCTCTAGCACTTAAGTCGGCATTGTGCCTTTTGTATTAAATTCGGATGCAATTTCTGTGTTTCATCATCAATAAGAAGGTCCAAGAGATACAGTAAACCTGAAGTGAAGCATCGGAATCTAATACTGGACTCACAGGAGAAGTTCAAATCATAGAGAGTTAGAGTGTCAGTCCTCTTTTACTTAAGTCGACATTGTGCCCTTTGTATTAAATTCAGAGGCAATTTCTGTGTTTCATCATCAATAAGAAGGTCCAAGAGATACAGTAAACCTGAAGTGAAGCATCGGAATCTAATACTGGACTCACAGGAGAAGTTCAAATCATAGAGAGTTAGAGTGTCAGTCCTCTTTTACTTAAGTCGGCATTGTGCCCTTTGTATTAAATTCAGATGCAATTACTGTGTTTCATCGTCAATAAGAAGGTCCAAGGGATACAGTAAACCTGGAGTGAAGCATCGGAATCTAAAACTGAACTCACAGGAGAGGGTCAATTCATAGCGAGTTAGAGTGTCAGTCCACTTTTACTTAAGTCGGTATTGTGCCTTTTGTATTAAATTCGGATGCAATTTCTGTGTTTTATCGTCAATAAGAACGTCCAAGGGATACAGTAAACCTGAAGTGAAGCATAGGAATCTAAAGCTGGACTCACTGGAGAGGTTCAAATCATAGAGGGTTGGAGTGTAGGTCCTCTAGCACTTAAGTCCGCATTGTGCCTTTTGTATTAATTTCGGATGCAATTTCTATGTTTCATCATCAATAAGAAGGTCCAAGAGATACAGTAAACCTGAAGTGAAGCATCGGAATCTAATACTGGACTCACATTAGAAGTTCAAATCATAGAGAGTTAGATGGTCAGTCCTCTTTTACTTAAGTCGGCATTGTGCCCTTTGTATTAAATTCAGATGCAATTTCTGTGTTTCATCGTCAATAAGAAGGTCCAAGGGATACAGTAAACCTGAAGTGAAGCATCGGAATCTAGAACTGGACTCTCAGGAGAGGTTCAAATCATAGAGAGTTAGACTGTCAGTCCTCTTTTACTTAAGTCGGCATTGTGCCTTTTGTATTAAATTCGGATGCAATTTCTGTGTTTCATTGTCAATAAGAAAGTCCAAGGGATACAGTAAACCTGAAGCATCGGAATCTAAAACTGGACTCACAGGAGAGGTTTAAATCATAGAAAGTTAGAGTGTCAGTCCTCTTGTACTTAAGTCGGCATTGTGACTTTTGTATTAAATTCGGATGCAATTCTGTGTTTCATCGTCAATAAGATGGTCCAGGGGATTTAGTAAACCTATAGTGTAGCATCGGAATCTAAAACTGGACTCACAGGAGAGGTTCAAATCATAGACAGTTAGAGTGTCAGTCCTCAATTACTTATGTCGGCATTGTGCCTTTTGTATTAAATTCAGATACAATTTCTGTGTTTCATCGTCAATAAGAAGGTCCAAGGGAGACAGAAAACCTGAAGTGAAGCATCGGAATCTAAAACTGGACTCACAGGAGGGGTTCAAATCATAGCGAGTTAGAGTGTCAGTCCTCTTTTACTTAAGACGGCATTGTGCCTTTTGTATTAAATTCGGATGCGATTTCTGTGTTTCATTGTCAATAAGAATGTCCAAGGGATACAGTAAACCTGAAGTGAAGCATCGGAATCTAAAACTGGACTCACAGGAGAGGTTCAAATCATAGAGAGTTAGAGTGTCAGTCCTCTTTTACTTAAGTCAACATTGTGCCTTTTGTATTAAATTCGGATGCAGTTTCTGTGTTTCATCGTCAATAAGAAGGTCAAAGGGATACAGTAAACCTGAAGTGAGGCATAGGATTGTAAAGCTGGACTCAATGGAGAGGTTCAAATCATAGAACGTTAGAGTGTCAGTCCTCTAGCACTGAAGTCGGCATTGTGCCTTTTGTATTAAATTCGGATGCAATTTCTGTGTTTCATCATCAATAAGAAGGTCCAAGGGATACATAAAACCTGAAGTGAAGCATCGGAATCAAAAACTGGATTCACAGGAGAGGTTCAAATCATAGAGAGTTAGAGTGTCAGTCCTCTTTTACTTAAGTCGGCATTGTGCCCTTTGTATTAAATTCTGATGCAATTTCTGTGTTTCATTGTCAATAAGAAGGTCCAAGGGATACAGTAAACCTGAAGTGAAGCATCGGAATCTAAAATTGGACTCACAGGAGAGGTTCTAATCATAGAGTGTGAGTCCTCTTTTACTTAAGTCGTCATTGTGCCTTTTGTATTAAATTCGGATGCAATTTCTGTGTTTCATCGTCAATAAGAAGGTCCAAGGAAAACAGTAAACCTAAAGTGAAGCATCGGAATCTAGAACTGGACTCACAGGAGAGGTTCAAAACATAGAGTTAGAGTGTCAGTCCTACTTTTCTTAAGTCGGCGTTGTGCCTTTTGTATTAAATACGGATGCAATTTCTGTGTTTCATCGTCAATAAGAAGGTCCAAGGGATACAGTAATCCTGAAGTGAAGCATCGGAATCTAGAACTGGACTCACAGGAGAGGTTCAAATCATAGAGTGTTAGAGTGTCAGTCCTCTTTTACTTAAGTCGGCATTGTGGCTTTTGTATTAAATTCGGATGCAATTCTGTGTTTCATTGTCAATAAGAAGGTCCAAGGGATAGAGTAAACCTGAAGCATCGGAATCTGAAACTGGACTCACAGGAGAGGTTTAAATCATAGACAGTTAGAGTAACAGTCTTCTTTTACTTAAGTCGCCATTGTGACTTTTGTATTAAATTCGGATGCAATTTCTGTGTTTCATCGTCAATAAGAAGGTCCAAGGGATACAGTAAACGTATAGTGAAGCATCGGAATCTAAAACTGGACTCACAGGAGAGGTTCAAATCATAGTCAGTTAGAGTGTCAGTCCTCTTTTACTGAAGTCGGCATTGTGCCTTTTGTATTAAATTGAGATAAAATTTCTGTGTTTCATCGTCAACAAGAAGGTCCAAGGGAGACAGAAAACCTGAAGTGAAGCATCGGAATCTAAAACTGTTTTCACAGGAGAGGTTCAAATCATAGAGAGATAGAGTGTCAGTCCTCTTTTACATAAGTCGGCATTGTGCCTTTTGTATTAAATTCGGATGCAATTTCTGTGTTTCATCGTCAATAAGAAGGGCCAAGGGATACAGTAAACCTATTGTTAAGCATCGGAATCTAAAACTGGACTCACAGGAGAAATTCAAATCATAGAGAGTTAGTGTGTCAGTCCTCTTTTACTTAAGTCGGCATTGTGCCTTTTGTATTAAATTCGGATGCAATTTCTGTGTTCCATCGTGAATAAGAAGGTCCAAGGGATACAGTAAACTTAAAGTAAAGCTTCGGAATCTAAAACTGGACTCACAGGAGAGGTTCAAATAATTGAGAGTTAGAGTGTCAGTCCTTTTTACTTAAGTAGGCATTGTGCCTTTTGTATTAAATTCAGATGCAATTTCTGTGTTTCATCGTCAATAAGAATGTCCAAGGGATACAATAAGCCTGAAGTGAAGCATCGGAATCTAATACTGGACTCACAGGAGAGGTTCAAATCATAGAGAGTTAGAGTGTCAGTCCTCTTTTACTTAAGACGGCATTGTGCCCTTTGTATTAAATTCAGATGCAATTTCTGTGTTTCATCGTCAATAAGGAGGTCCAAGGGATGGAGTAAACCTGAAGTGAAGCATCGGAATCTAGAACTGGACTCACAGGAGAGGTTCAAATCATAGAGAGTTAGAGTGTCAGTCCTCTTTTACATAAGTCGGCATTGTGCCTTTTGTATTAATTCGGATGCAATTTCTGTGTTTCATTGTCAATAAGAAGGTCCAAGGGATACAGTAAACCTGAAGCATCGGAATCTAAAACTGGACTCACAGGAGAGGTTTAAATCATAGAAAGTTACAGTGTCAGTCCTCTTGTACTTAAGTCGGCATTGTGACTTTTGCATTAAATTCGGATTCAATTTCTGTGTTTCATCGTCAATAAGATGGTCCAGGGGATACAGTAAACCTATAGTGAAGCATCGGAATCTAAAACTGGACTCACAGGAGAGGTTCAAATCATAGACAGTTAGAGTGTCAGTCCTCATTTACTTAAGACGGCATTGTGCCTTTTGTATTAAATTCAGATACAATTTCTGTGTTTCATCGTCAATAAGAAGGTCCAAGGGAGACAGAAAACCTGAAGTGAAGCATCGAAATCTAAAACTGGACTCACAGGAGAGGTTCAAATCATAGCGAGTTAGAAAGTCAGTCCTCTTTTACTTATGACGGCATTGTGCCTTTTGTATTAAATTCGGATGCGATTTCTGTGTTTCATTGTCAATAAGAATGTCCAAGGGATACAGTAAACCTGAAGTGAAGCATCGGAATCTAAAACTGGACTCACAGGAGAGGTTCAAATCATAGAGAGTTAGAGCGTCAGTCCTCTTTTACTTAAGTCAACATTGTGCCTTTTGTATTAAATTCGGATGCAATTTCTGTGTTTCATCGTCAATAAGAAGGTCCAAGGGATACATAAAACCTGAAGTGAAGCATCGGAATCTAAAACTGGATTCACAGGAGAGGTTCAAATCATAGAGAGTTAGAGTGTCAGTCCTCTTTTACTTAAGTCGGCATTGTGCCCTTTATATTAAATTCAGATGCAATTTCTGTGTTTCATTGTCAATAACAAGGTCCAAGGGATACAGTAAACCTGAAGTGAAGCATCGGAATCTAGAACTGGACTCACAGGAGAGGTTCTAATCATAGAGTGTGAGTCCTCTTTTACTTAAGTCGTCATTGTGCCTTTTGTATTAAATTCGGACGCAATTTCTGTGTTTCTTCGTCAATAAGAAGGTCTAAGGGATACAGTAAACCTGAAGTGAAGCATCGGAATCTAAAACTGGACTCACAGGAGAGGTTCGAATCATAGAGAGTTAGAGTGTCAGTCCTCATTTACTTAAGTCGGCATTGTGCATTTTGTATCAAATTCGGATGCATTTCTGTGTTTCATCGTCAATAAGAAGGTCCAAGGAATACAGTAAACCTGAAGGGAAGCATTGGAATCTAGAACTGGACTCACAGGAGAGGTTCAAATAATTGAGAGTTAGAGTGTCAGTCCTTTTTACTTAAGTAGGCATTGTGCCTTTTGTATTAAATTCAGATGCAATTTCTGTGTTTCATCGTCAATAAGAATGTCCAAGGGATACAATAAACCTGAAGTGAAGCATCGGATTCTACAACTGGACTCACAGGAGAGGTTCAAATCATAGAGAGATAGAATTCAGTCTTATTTTACTTAAGTTGGCATTGTGCCTCTTGTATTAAATTCGGATGCAATTTCTGTGTTTCATCGTCAATAAGAATGTCCAAGGGATACAGTAAACCTAAAGAGAAGCATCGGAATCTAAAACTGGACTCACAGATGAGTTTCAAAACATAGAGAGTTAGAGTGTTAGTCCTTTTTTATTTAAGTCGGCATTGTGCTTTTGTATTAAATTCAGATGCAATTTCTGTGCTTCATCGTCAATAAGAATGTCCAAGGGATACAGTAAACCTGAAGTGAAGCATAGGAATCTAAAGCTGGACTCACTGGAGAGGTTCAAACCATAGAGGGTTAGAGTGTAGGTCCTCTAGCACTTAAGTCGGCATTGTGCCTTTTGTATTAAATTCGGATGCAATTTCTGTGTTTCATCATCAATAAGAAGGTCCAAGAGATACAGTAAGCCTGAAGTGAAGCATCGGAATCTAATACTGGACTCACAGGAGAAGTTCAAATCATAGAGAGTTAGAGTGTCAGTCCTCTTTTACTTAAGTCGGCATTGTGCCCTTTGTATTAAATTGAGATGCAATTTCTGTGTTTCATCGTCAATAAGAAGGTCCAAGGGATACAGTAAACCTGAAGTGAAGCATCGGAATCTAGAACTGGACTCACAGGAGAGGTTCAAATCATAGAGAGTTAGAGTGTCAGTCCTCTTTTACTTAAGTCGGCATTGTGCCTTTTGTATTAAATTCGGATGCAATTTCTGTGTTTCATTGTCAATAAGAAGTTCCAAGGGATACAGTAAACCTGAAGCATCGGAATCTAAAACTGGACTCACAGGAGAGGTTTAAATCATAGAAAGTTAGAGTGTCAGTCCTCTTGTACTTAAGTCGGCATTGTGACTTTTGTATTAAATTCGGATGCAATTCTGTGTTTCATCGTCAATAAGATGGTCCAGGGGATTTAGTAAACCTATAGTGTAGCATCGGAATCTAAAATTGGACTCACAGGAGAGGTTCAAATCATAGACAGTTAGAGTGTCAGTCCTCATTTACTTACGTCGGCATTGTGCCTTTTGTATTAAATTCAGATACAATTTCTGTGTTTCATCGTCAATAAGAAGGTCCAAGGGATACAGTAAACCTGAAGTGAAGCATCGGAATCTAAAACTGGACTCACAGGAGAGGTTCAAATCATAGAGAGTTAGAGTGTCAGTCCTCTTTTACTTAAGTCAACATTGTGCCTTTTGTATTAAATTCGGATGCAATTTCTGTGTTTCATCGTCAATAAGAAGGTCAAAGGGATACAGTAAACCTGAAGTGAGGCATAGGATTGTAAAGCTGGACTCAATGGAGAGGTTCAAATCATAGAACGTTAGAGTGTCAGTCCTCTAGCACTGAAGTCGGCATTGTGCCTTTTGTATTAAATTCGGATGCAATTTCTGTGTTTCATCATCAATAAGAAGGTCCAAGGGATACATAAAACCTGAAGTGAAGCTTCGGAATCAAAAACTGGATTCACAGGAGAGGTTCAAATCATAGAGAGTTAGAGTGTCAGTCCTCTTTTACTTAAGTCGGCATTGTGCCCTTTGTATTAAATTCAGATGCAATTTCTGTGTTTCATTGTCAATAAGAAGGTCCAAGGGATACAGTAAACCTGAAGTGAAGCATCAGAATCAAAACTGGACTCACAGGAGAGGTTCTAATCATAGAGTGTGAGTCCTCTTTTACTTAAGTCGTCATTGTGCCTTTTGTATTAAATTCGGATGCAATTTCTGTGTTTCATCGTCAATAAGAAGGTCCAAGGACTACGGTAAACCTAAAGTGAAGCATCGGAATCTAGAACTGGACTCACAGGAGAGGTTCAAATCATAGACAGTTAGAGTGTCAGTCCTCTTTTACTTAAGTCGGCATTGTGCCTTTTGTATTAAATTGAGATACAATTTCTGTGTTCCATCGAGAATAAGAAGGTCCAAGGGATACAGTAAACTTAAAGTAAAGCTTCGGAATCTAAAACTGGACTCACAGGAGAGGTTCAAATAATTGAGTGTTAGAGTGTCAGTCCTCTCTTACTTAAGTAGGCATTGTGACTTTTGTATTAAATTCAGATGCAATTCCTGTGTTTCATCGTAAATAAGAATGTCCAAGGGATACAGTAAACCTGAAGTGAAGCATCGGAATCTACAACTGGACTCTCAGGAGAGGTTCTAATCATAGAGAGATAGAGTGTCAGTCCTCTTGTACGTAAGTAGGCATTGTGACTTTTGTATTAATTTCGGATGCAATTTCTGTGTTTCATCGTCAATAAGAAGGTCCAAGGGATACAGTAAACCTATAGCGAAGCATCGGAATCTACAATTGGACTCACAGAAGAGGTTCAAATCATAGAGAGTTAGGGTGTCACTCCTCTTTTACTTAAGTCGGCATTGTGCCTTTTGTATTAAATTCGGATGCAATTTCTGTGTTTCATTGTCAATAAGAAGGTCCAAGGGATACAGTAAACCTGAAGCATCGGAATCTAAAACTGGACTCACAGGAGAGGTTTAAATCATAGAAAGTTAGAGTGTCAGTCCTCTTGTACTTAAGTAGGCATTGTGACTTTTGTATTAAATTCGGATGCAATTTCTGTGTTTCATCGTCAATAAGAAGGTCCAAGGGATACAGTAAACCTATAGTGAAGCATAGGAACCTAAAACTGGACTCACAGGAGAGGTTCAAATCATAGAACGTTAGAGTGTCAGTCCTCTAGCACTTAAGTCGGCTTTGTGCCTTTTGTATTTAATTCGGATGCAATTTCTGTGTTTCATCATCAATAAGAAGGTCCAAGGGATACACAAAACCTGAAGTGAAGCATCGGAATCTAAAACTGGACTCATAGGAGAGGTTCAAATCATGGAGAGTTAGAGTGTCAGTCGTCTTTCACTTAAGTCGTCATTATGCCTTTTGTATTAAATTCGGATGCTATTTCTGTGTTTCATCTTTAATAAGAAGGTCCAAGGGATACAGTAAACCTGAAGTGAAGCATCGGAATTTAAACTGGACTCACAGGAGAGGTTCAAATCATAGAGAGTTAGAGTGTCAGTCCTCATTTACTTAAGTCGGCATTGTGCATTTTGTATTAAATTCGGATGCAATTTCATTGTTTCATCGTCAATGAGAAGGTCCAAGTGATACAGTAAACCTGAAGTGAAGCTTCGGAATCTAGAACTGGACTCACAGGAGGGTTCAAATCTTAGAGAGTTGGAGTGTCAGTCCTCTTTTACTTAAGACGGCATTGTGCCTTTTGTATTAAATTCGGATGCAATTTCTGTGTTTCATCGTCAATAAGAATGTCAAAGGGATACAGTAAACATGACGTGAAGCATAGGAATCTAAAGCTGGACTCACTGGAGAGGTTCAAATCATAGAACGTTAGAGTGTCAGTCCTCTAGCACTTAAGTCGGCATTGTGCCTTTTGTATTAAATTCGGATGCAATATCTGTGTTTCATCATCAATAAGAAGGTCCAAGGGATACAGAAAACCTGAAGTGAAGCATCGGAATCTAAAACTGGACTCACGTTAGAGGTTCAAATCACAGAGAGTTAGAGTGTCAGTCCTTTTTTACTTAAGTCGGCATTGTGCCCTTTGTATTAAATTTAGATGCAATTTCTGTGTTTCATTGTCAATAAGATGGTCCATGGGATACAGTAAACCTGAAGTGAAGCATCGGAATCTAAAACTGGACTCACAGGAGAGGTTCAAATCATAGAGAGATAGAGTGTCAGTCCTCTTTTACTTAAGTCGTCATTGTGCCTTTTGTATTAAATTCGGATGCAATTTCTGTTTTTCATCGTCAATAAGAAGGTCCAAGGGATACAGTAAACCTGAAGTGAAGCATCGGAATCTAAAACTGGACTCACAGGTGAGGTTCAAATCATAGAGAGTTAGAGTATCAGTCCGCTTTTACTTAAGTCGGCATTGTGCATTTTGTATTAAATTCGGATGCAATTCCTGTGTTTCATCGTCAATAAGGAGGTCCAAGGGATATAGTAAACCGGAAATGAAGCATCGGAATCTAGAACTGGACTCACAGGAGAGGTTCAAATCATAGAGAGTTAGAGTGTCAGTCCTCTTTTACTTAAGTCGGTGTTGTGCCGTTTGTATTAAATACGGATGCAATTTCTGTGTTTCATCGTCAATAAGAAGAACCAAGGGATACAGTAAACCTGAAGTGAAGCATCGGAATCTAGAACTGGCCTCACAGGAGAGGTCCAAATCATAGAGAGTTAGAGTGTCAGTCCCCTTTTACTTAAGTCGGCATTGTGCGTTTTGTATTAAATTCGGATGCAATTTCTGTGTTTCATTGTCAATAAGAAGTTCCAAGGGATACAGTAAACCTGAAGCATCCGTAGCTAAAACTGGACTCACTGGAGAGGTTTAAATCATAGAAAGTTAGAGTGTCATTCCTCTTGTACTTCAGTAGCCATTATGACTTTTGTATTAAATTCGGATACAATTTCTGTGTTTCATCAACAATAAGAAGGTCCAAGGTATACAGAAATCCTGAAGTGAAGCACCGGAATCTAAAACTGGACTCACAGGAGAGGTTCAAATCATAAGGAGTTAGAGTGTCAGTCCTCTTTTACTTATGACGGCATTGTGCCTCCTGTATTAAATTCGGATGCGATTTCTGTGTTTCATCGTCAATAAGAGACGCCAAGGGATACAGTAAACCTGAAGTGCAGCATCGGAATCTAAAACTGGACTCACAGGAGAGGTTCAAATCATAGAGAGTTAGAGTGTCAGTCATCTTTTACTTAAGTCAACATTGCGCCTTTTGTATTAAATTCGGATGCAATTTATGTGTTTAATCGTCAATAAGAAGGTCAAAGGGATACAGAAAACCTGAAGTGAAGCATCGGAATCTAAAACTGGACTCACAGGAGAGGTTCAAATCATAGACAGTTAGAGTGTCAGTCCTCTTTTACTTAAGTCGCCATTGTGCCCTTTGTATTTAATTCAGATGCAATTTCTGTGTTTCAGTGTCAATAAGAAGGTCCAAGGGATCCAGTAAACCTGAAGTGAAGCATCGGAATCTAAAACTGGACTCACAGGAGAGGTTCAAATCATAGAGAGATAGAGTGTCAGTCCTCTTTTACTTAAGTCGTCATTGGGCTTTTTGTATTAAATTCGAATGCAATTTCTGTGTTTCATCGTCAATAAGAAGGTCCAAGGGATACAGTAAACCTGAAGTGAAGCATCGGAATCTAAAACTGGACTCACAGGAGAGGTTCCAATCATAGAGAGTTAGAGTGTCAGTCCTCATTTACTTAAGTCGGCATTGTGCATTTTGTATTAAATTCGGAAGCAATTTCTGTGTTTCATCGTCAATAAGAAGGTCCAAGGGATACAGTAAACCTGAAGTGAAGCATCGGAATCTAGAACTGGACTCACAGGAGAGGTTCAAATCATAGAGAGATAGAGTGTCAGTCCTCTTTTACTTAAGTCGTCATTGGGCCTTTTGTATTAAATTCGGATGCAATTTCTGTGTTTCATCGTCAATAAGAAGGTCCAAGGGATACAGTAAACCTGAAGTGAAGCAACGGAATCTAAAACTGGACTCACAGGAGAGGTTCCAATCATAGAGAGTTAGAGTGTCAGTCCTCATTTACTTAAGTCGGCATTGTGCATTTTGTATTAAATTCGGATGCAATTTCTGTGTTTCATCGTCAATAAGAAGGTCCAAGGGATACAGTAAACCTGAAGTGAAGCATCGGAATCTAGAACTGGACTCACAGGAGAGGTTCAAATCATAGAGAGTTAGAGTGTCAGTCCTCTTTTACTTAAGTCAGCGTTGTGCCTTTTGTATTAAATACGGATGCAATTTCTGTGTTTCATCGTCAATACGAAGGTCCAAGGGATACAGTAAACCTGAAGAATCGGAATCTAAAACTGGACTCACAGGAGAGGTTTAAATCATAGAAAGTTAGGGTGTCAGTCCTCTTGTACTTAAGTCGGCATTGTGCCTTTTGTATTAAATTCGGATGCAATTTCTATGTTTCATCGTCAATAAGAAGGTCCAAGAGATACAGTAAACCTATAGTGAAGCATCGGAATCTAAAACTGGACTCACAGGAGAGGTTCAAATCATAGACAGTTAGAGTGTCAGTCCTCTCTTACATAAGTCGGCATTGTGCCTTTTGTATTAAATTCAGATACAATTTCTGTGTTTCATCGTCAACAAGAAGGTCCAAGTGAGACAGTAAACCTGAAGTGAAGCATCGGAATCTAAAACTGGACTCACAGGAGAGGTTCAAATCATAGAGAGTTAGAGTGTCAGTCCTCTTGTACTTAGTCGGCATTGTACTTTTTGAATTAAATTCAGATGCAATTTCTGTGTTTCATCGTCAATAAGAAGGTCCAAGGGATGCAGTAAACCTATAGTTAAGCATCGGAATCTAAAACTCGACTCACAGGAGAATTTCAAATCATAGACAGTTAGAGTGTCAGTCCTCTTTTACTTAAGTAGGCATTGTGCCTTTAGTATTAAATTCGGATGCAATTTCTGTGTTCCATCGTCAATAAGAAGGTCCAAGGGATACAGTAAACCAGAAGTGAAGCATCGGAATCTAAAAGTGGACTCACTGGAGAATTTCAAATAATAGAACGTTAGAGTGTCAGTCCTCTAGCACTTAAGTCGGCATTGTGCCTTTTGTGTTAAATTTGGATGCAATTTCTGAGTTTCATCATCAATAAGAAGGTCCAAGGGATACAGAAAACCTGAAGTGGAGCATCGGAATCTAAAACTGGACTCACAGGAAAGGTTCAAATCATAGAGAGTTAGAGTGTCAGTCCTCTTTTACTTATATCGGCATTGTGCCCTTTGTTAATAATTCAGATGCAATTTCTGTGTTTCATTGTCAATAAGAAGGTCCAAGGGATACAGTAAACCTGAAGTGAAGCATCGGAATCTAAAACTGGACTCACAGGAGAGGTTCAAATCATAGAGAGATAAAGTGTCAGTCCTCTTTTACTTAAGTCGTCATTGTGCCTTTTGTATTAAATTCGGATGCAATTTCTGTGTCTCATCGTCAATAAGAAGGTCCAAGGGATACAGTAAACCTGAAGTGAAGCATCGGAATCTAAAACTTGACTCACAGGAGAGGTTCATATCATAGAGAGATAGAGTGTCAGTCCTCTTTTACTTAAGTCGTCATTGTGCATTTTGTATTAAATTCGGATGCATTTTCTGTATTTCATCGTCAATAAGAAGGTCCAAGGGATGCAGTAAACCTGAAGGGAAGCATCGGAATCTAAATTGGACTCACAGGAGAGGTTCAAATCATAGAGAGTTAGAGTGTCAGTCCTCATTTACTTAAGGCGGCATTGTGCATTTTGTAATGAATACGGATGCAATTACTGTGTTTCATCGTCAATAAGAAGGTCCAAGGGATACAGTAAACCTGAAGTGAAGCATCGGAATCTAGAACTTGACTCACAGGAGAGGTTCAAATCATAGTGATTTAGAGTGTCAGTCCTCTTTTACTTATGTCTGCATTGTGCCTTTTGTATTAAATACGGATGCAATTTCTGTGTTTCATCGTCAATAAGAAGGTCCAAGGGATACAGTAAACCTGAAGAATCGGAATCTAAAACTGGACTCACAGGGAGGTTTAAATTATAGAAAGTTAGTGTGTCAGTCCTCTTGTACTTAAGTCGGCATTGTGCCTTTTGTTATTAAATTCGGATGCAATTTCTGTGTTTCATCGTCACTAAGAAGGTCCAAGGGATACAGTAAACCTGAAGTGAAGCATAGGAATCTAAAGCTGGACTCACTGGAGAGGTTCAAATCATAGAACGTTAGAGTGTCAGTCCTCTTTTACTTAAGTCGTCATTGGGCCTTTTGTATTAAATTCGGATGCAATTTCTGTGTTTCATCGTCAATAAGAAGGTCCAAGGGATACAGTAAACCTAAAGTGAAGCATCGGAATCTAAAACTGGACTCACAGGAGAGGTTCCAATCATAGAGAGTTAGAGTGTCAGTCCTCATTTACTTAAGTCGGCATTGTGCATTTTGTATTAAATTCGGATGCAATTTCTGTGTTTCATCGTCAATAAGAAGGTCCAAGGGATACAGTAAACCTGAAGTGAAGCATCGGAATCTAGAACTGGACTCACAGGAGAGGTTCAAATCATAGAGAGTTAGAGTGTCAGTCCTCTTTCACTTAAGTCAGCGTTGTGCCTTTTGTATTAAATACGGATGCAATTACTGTGTTTCATCGTCAATAAGAAGGTCCAAGGGATACAGTAAACCTGAAGAATCGGAATCTAAAACTGGACTCACAGGAGAGGTTTAAATCATAGAAAGTTAGAGTGTCAGTCCTCTTGTACTTAAGTCGGCATTGTGCCTTTTGTATTAAATTCGGATGCAATTTCTGTGTTTCATCATCAATAAGAAGGTCCAAGGGATACAGAAAACCTGAAGTGAAGCATCGGAATCTAAAACTGGACTCACAGGAGAGGTTCAAATCATAGACAGTTAGAGTGTCAGTCCTCTTTTACTTAAGTCGGCATTGTGCCCTTTGTATTTCATTCAGATGCAATTTCTGTGTTTCAGTGTCAATAAGAAGGTCCAAGGGATACAGTAAACCTGAAGTGAAGCATCGGAATCTAAAACTGGACTCACGTTAGAGGTTCAAATCACTGAGAGTTAGAGTGTCAGTCCTCTTTTACTTAAGTCGTCATTGTGCCTTTTGTATTAAATTCGGATGCAATTTCTGTTTTTCATCGTCAATAAGAAGGTCCAAGGGATACAGTAAACCTGAAGTGAAGCATCGGAATCTAAAACTGGACTCACAGGTGAGGTTCAAATCATAGAGAGTTAGAGTATCAGTCCGCTTTTACTTAAGTCGGCATTGTGCATTTTGTATTAAATTCGGATGCAATTCCTGTGTTTCATCGTCAATAAGGAGGTCCAAGGGATATAGTAAACCTGAAATGAAGCATCGGAATCTAGAACTGGACTCACAGGAGAGGTTCAAATCATAGAGAGTTAGAGTGTCAGTCCTCTTTTACTTAAGTCGGTGTTGTGCCTTTTGTATTAAATACGGATGCAATTTCTGTGTTTCATCGTCAATAAGAAGAACCAAGGGATACAGTAAACCTGAAGTGAAGCATCGGAATCTAGAACTGGACTCACAGGAGAGGTCCAAATCATAGAGAGTTAGAGTGTCAGTCCCCTTTTACTTAAGTCGGCATTGTGCCTTTTGTATTAAATTCGGATGCAATTTCTGTGTTTCATTGTCAATAAGAAGTTCCAAGGGATACAGTAAACCTGAAGCATCCGTAGCTAAAACTGGACTCACAGGAGAGGTTTAAATCATAGAAAGTTAGAGTGTCATTCCTCTTGTACTTCAGTAGCCATTGTGACTTTTGTATTAAATTCGGATACAATTTCTGTGTTTCATCAACAATAAGAAGGTCCAAGGTATACAGAAATCCTGAAGTGAAGCACCGGAATCTAAAACTGGACTCACAGGAGAGGTTCAAATCATAAGGAGTTAGAGTGTCAGTCCTCTTTTACTTATGACGGCATTGTGCCTCCTGTATTAAATTCGGATGCGATTTCTGTGTTTCATCGTCAATAAGAGACGCCAAGGGATACAGTAAACCTGAAGTGCAGCATCGGAATCTAAAACTGGACTCACAGGAGAGGTTCAAATCATAGAGAGTTAGAGTGTCAGTCATCTTTTACTTAAGTCAACATTGCGCCTTTTGTATTAAATTCGGATGCAATTTATGTGTTTCATCGTCAATAAGAAGGTCAAAGGGATACAGAAAACCTGAAGTGAAGCATCGGAATCTAAAACTGGACTCACAGGAGAGGTTCAAATCATAGACAGTTAGAGTGTCAGTCCTCTTTTACTTAAGTCGCCATTGTGTCCTTTGTATTTAATTCAGATGCAATTTCTGTGTTTCAGTGTCAATAAGAAGGTCCAAGGGATACAGTAAACCTGAAGTGAAGCATCGGAATCTAAAACTGGACTCACAGGAGAGGTTCAAATCATAGAGAGATAGAGTGTCAGTCCTCTTTTACTTAAGTCGTCATTGGGCCTTTTGTATTAAATTCGAATGCAATTTCTGTGTTTCATCGTCAATAAGAAGGTCCAAGGGATACAGTAAACCTGAAGTGAAGCATCGGAATCTAAAACTGGACTCACAGGAGAGGTTCCAATCATAGAGAGTTAGAGTGTCAGTCCTCATTTACTTAAGTCGGCATTGTGCATTTTGTATTAAATTCGGATGCAATTCTGTGTTTCATCGTCAATAAGAAGGTCCAAGGGATACAGTAAACCTGAAGTGAAGCATCGGAATCTAGAACTGGACTCACAGGAGAGGTTCATATCATAGAGAGTTAGAGTGTCAGTCCTCTTTTACTTAAGTCAGCGTTGTGCCTTTTGTATTAAATACGGATGCAATTTCTGTGTTTCATCGTCAATAAGAAGGTCCAAGGGATACAGTAAACCTGAAGAATCGGAATCTAAAACTGGACTCACAGGAGAGGTTCAAATCATAGACAGTTAGAGTGTCAGTCCTCTTTTACTTAAGTAGGCATTGTGCTTTTTGTATTAAATTCGGATGCAATTTCTGTGTTCCATCGTCAATAAGAAGGTCCAAGGGATACAGTAAACCAGAAGTGAAGCATCGGAATCTAAAAGTGGACTCACTGGAGAGGTTCAAATAATAGAACGTTAGAGTGTCAGTCCTCTAGCACTTAAGTCGGCATTGTGCCTTTTGTATTAAATTTGGATGCAATTTCTGAGTTTCATCATCAATAAGAAGGTCCAAGGGATACAGGAAACCTGAAGTGGAGCATCGGAATCTAAAACTGGACTCACAGGAAAGGTTCAAATCATAGAGAGTTAGAGTGTCAGTCCTCTTTTACTTATATCGGCATTGTGCCCTTTGTTAATAATTCAGATGCAATTTCTGTGTTTCATTGTCAATAAGAAGGTCCAAGGGATACAGTAAACCTGAAGTGAAGCATCGGAATCTAAATCTGGACTCACAGGAGAGGTTCAAATCATAGAGAGATAAAGTGTCAGTCCTCTTTTACTTAAGTCGTCATTGTGCCTTTTGTATTAAATTCGGATGCAATTTCTGTGTCTCATCGTCAATAAGAAGGTCCAAGGGATACAGTAAACCTGAAGTGAAGCATCGGAATCTAAAACTTTACTCACAGGAGAGGTTCAAATCATAGAGAGATAGAGTGTCAGTCCTCTTTTACTTAAGTCGTCATTGTGCATTTTGTATTAAATTCGGATGCATTTTCTGTATTTCATCGTCAATAAGAAGGTCCAAGGGTTGCAGTAAACCTGAAGGGAAGCATCGGAATCTAAATTGGACTCACAGGAGAGGTTCAAATCATAGAGAGTTAGAGTGTCAGTCCTCATTTACTTAAGGCAGCATTGTGCATTTTGTAATGAATACGGATGCAATTACTGTGTTTCATCGTCAATAAGAAGGTCCAAGGGATACAGTAAACCTGAAGTGAAGCATCGGAATCTAGAACTGGACTCACAGGAGAGGTTCAAATCATAGAGATTTAGAGTGTCAGTCCTCTTTTACTTATGTCTGCATTGTGCCTTTTGTATTAAATACGGATGCAATTTCTGTGTTTCATCGTCAATAAGAAGGTCCAAGGGATACAGTAAACCTGAAGAATCGGAATCTAAAACTGGACTCACAGGGAGGTTTAATTTATAGAAAGTTAGTGTGTCAGTCCTCTTGTACTTAAGTCGGCATTGTGCCTTTTGTTATTAAATTCGGATGCAATTTCTGTGTTTCATCGTCACTAAGAAGGTCCAAGGGATACAGTAAACCTGAAGTGAAGCATAGGAATCTAAAGCTGGACTCACTGGAGAGGTTCAAATCATAGAACGTTAGAGTGTCAGTCCTATAGCACTTAAACCGGCATTGTGCCTTTTGTATTAAATTCGGATGCAATTTCTGTGTTTCATCATCAATAAGAAGGTCCAAGGGATACAGAAAACCTGAAGTGAAGCATCGGAATCTAAAACTGGACTCACAGGAGAGGTTCAAATCATAGAGAGATAGAGTGTCAGTCCTCTTTTACTTAAGTCGTCATTGGGCCTTTTGTATTAAATTCGGATGCAATTTCTGTGTTTCATCGTCAATAAGAAGGTCCAAGGAATACAGTAAACCTGAAGTGAAGCATCGGAATCTAAAACTGGACTCACAGGAGAGGTTCCAATCATAGAGAGTTAGAGTGTCAGTCCTCATTTACTTAAGTCGGCATTGTGCATTTTGTATTAAATTCGGATGCAATTTCTGTGTTTCATCGTCAATAAGAAGGTCCAAGGGATACAGTAAACCTGAAGTGAAGCATCGGAATCTAGAACTGGACTCACAGGAGAGGTTCAAATCATAGAGAGTTAGAGTGTCAGTCCTCTTTTACTTAAGTCAGCGTTGTGCCTTTTGTATTAAATACGGATGCAATTTCTGTGTTTCATCGTCAATAAGAAGGTCCAAGGGATACAGAAAACCTGAAGTGAAGCATCGGAATCTAAAACTGGACTCACAGGAGAGGTTCAAATCATAGACAGTTAGAGTGTCAGTCCTCTTTTACTTAAGTCGGCATTGTGCCCTTTGTATTTAATTCAGATGCAATTTCTGTGTTTCAGTGTCAATAAGAAGGTCCAAGGGATACAGTAAACCTGAAGTGAAGCATCGGAATCTAAAACTGGACTCACAGGAGAGGTTCAAATCATAGAGAGATAGAGTGTCAGTCCTCTTTTACTTAAGTCGTCATTGGGCCTTTTGTATTAAATTCGGATGCAATTTCTGTGTTTCATCGTCAATAAGAAGGTCCAAGGGATACAGTAAACCTGAAGTGAAGCATCGGAATCTAAAACTGGACTCACAGGAGAGGTTCCAATCATAGAGAGTTAGAGTGTCAGTCCTCATTTACTTAAGTCGTCATTGTGCATTTTGTATTAAATTCGGATGCAATTTCTGTGTTTCATCGTCAATAAGAAGGTCCAAGGGATACAGTAAACCTGAAGTGAAGCATCGGAATCTAGAACTGGACTCACAGGAGAGGTTCAAATCATAGAGAGTTAGAGTGTCAGTCCTCGTTTACTTAAGTCAGCGTTGTGCCTTTTGTATTAAATACGGATGCAATTTCTGTGTTTCATCGTCAATAAGAAGGTCCAAGGGATACAGTAAACCTGAAGAATCGGAATCTAAAACTGGACTCACAGGAGAGGTTTAAATCATAGAAAGTTAGAGTGTCAGTCCTCTTGTACTTAAGTCGGCATTGTGCATTTTGTATTAAATTCGGATGCAATTTCTATGTTTCATCGTCAATAAGAAGGTCCAAGAGATACAGTAAACCTATAGTGAAGCATCGGAATCTAAAACTGGACTCACAGGAGAGGTTCAAATCATAGACAGTTAGAGTGTCAGTACTCTCTTACATAAGTCGGCATTGTGCCTTTTGTATTAAATTCAGATACAATTTCTGTGTTTCATCGTCAACAAGAAGGACCAAGTGAGACAGTAAACCTCAAGTGAAGCATCGGAATCTAAAACTGGACTCACAGGAGAGGTTCAAATCATAGAGAGTTAGAGTGTCAGTCCTCTTGTACTTAGTCGGCATTGTACTTTTTGAATTAAATTCAGATGCAATTTCTGTGTTTCATCGTCAATAAGAACTTCCAAGGGATGCAGTAAACCTATAGTTAAGCATCGGAATCTAAAACTCGACTCACAGGAGAATTTCAAATCATAGACAGTTAGAGTGTCAGTCCTCTTTTACTTAAGTAGGCATTGTGCTTTTTGTATTAAATTCGGATGCAATTTCTGTGTTCCATCGTTAATAAGAAGGTCCAAGGGATACAGTAAACCAGAAGTGAAGCATCGGAATCTAAAAGTGGACTCACTGGAGAGGTTCAAATAATAGAACGTTAGAGTGTCAGTCCTCTAGCACTTAAGTCGGCATTGTGCCTTTTGTATTAAATTTGGATGCAATTTCTGAGTTTCATCATCAATAAGAAGGTCCAAGGGATACAGGAAACCTGAAGTGGAGCATCGGAATCTAAAACTGGACTCACAGGAAACGTTCAAATCATAGAGAGTTAGAGTGTCAGTCCTCTTTTACTTATATCGGCATTGTGCCCTTTGTTAATAATTCAGATGCAATTTCTGTGTTTCATTGTCAATAAGAAGGTCCAAGGGATACAGTAAACCTGAAGTGAAGCATCGGAATCTAAAACTGGACTCACAGGAGAGGTTCAAATCATAGAGAGATAAAGTGTCAGTCCTCTTTTACTTAAGTCGTCATTGTGCCTTTTGTATTAAATTCGGATGCAATTTCTGTGTCTCATCGTCAATAAGAAGGTCCAAGGGATACAGTAAACCTGAAGTGAAGCATCGGAATCTAAAACTTTACTCACAGGAGAGGTTCAAATCATAGAGAGATAGAGTGTCAGTCCTCTTTTACTTAAGTCGGCATTGTGCATTTTGTATTAAATTCGGATGCATTTTCTGTATTTCGTCGTCAATAAGAAGGTCCAAGGGATGCAGTAAACCTGAAGGGAAGCATCGGAATCTAAATTGGACTCACAGGAGAGGTTCAAATCATAGAGAGTTAGAGTGTCAGTCCTCATTTACTTAAGGCGGCATTGTGCATTTTGTAATGAATACGGATGCAATTACTGTGTTTCATCGTCAATAAGAAGGTCCAAGGGATACAGTAACCCTGAAGTGAAGCATCGGAATCTAGAACTTGACTCACAGGAGAGGTTCAAATCATAGAGATTTAGAGTGTCAGTCCTCTTTTACTTATGTCTGCATTGTGCCTTTTGTATTAAATACGGATGCAATTTCTGTGTTTCATCGTCAATAAGAAGGTCCAAGGGATACAGTAAACCTGAAGAATCGGAATCTAAAACTGGACTCACAGGGAGGTTTAATTTATAGAAAGTTAGTGTGTCAGTGCTCTTGTACTTAAGTCGGCATTGTGCCTTTTGTTATTAAATTCGGATGCAATTTCTGTGTTTCATCGTCACTAAGAAGGTCCAAGGGATACAGTAAACCTGAAGTGAAGCATAGGAATCTAAAGCTGGACTCACTGGAGAGGTTCAAATCATAGAACGTTAGAGTGTCAGTCCTATAGCACTTAAACCGGCATTGTGCCTTTTGTATTAAATTCGGATGCAATTTCTGTGTTTCATCATCAATAAGAAGGTCCAAGGGATACAGAAAACCTGAAGTGAAGCATCGGAATCTAAAACTGGACTCACAGGAGAGGTTCAAATCATAGAGAGATAGAGTGTCAGTCCTCTTTTACTTAAGTCGTCATTGGGCCTTTTGTATTAAATTCGGATGCAATTTCTGTGTTTCATCGTCAATAAGAAGGTCCAAGGGATACAGTAAACCTGAAGTGAAGCATCGGAATCTAAAACTGGACTCACAGGAGAGGTTCCAATCATAGAGAGTTAGAGTGTCAGTCCTCATTTACTTAAGTCGGCATTGTGCATTTTGTATTAAATTCGGATGCAATTTCTGTGTTTCATCGTCAATAAGAAGGTCCAAGGGATACAGTAAACCTGAAGTGAAGCATCGGAATCTAGAACTGGACTCACAGGAGAGGTTCAAATCTTAGAGAGTTAGAGTGTCAGTCCTCTTTTACTTAAGTCAGCGTTGTGCCTTTTGTATTAAATACGGATGCAATTTCTGTGTTTCATCGTCAATAAGAAGGTCCAAGGGATACAGAAAACCTGAAGTGAAGCATCGGAATCTAAAACTGGACTCATAGGAGAGGTTCAAATCATAGACAGTTAGAGTGTCAGTCCTCTTTTACTTAAGTCGGCATTGTGCCCTTTGTATTTAATTCAGATGCAATTTCTGTGTTTCAGTGTCAATAAGAAGGTCCAAGGGATACAGTAAACCTGAAGTGAAGCATCGGAATCTAAAACTGGACTCACAGGAGAGGTTCAAATCATAGAGAGATAGAGTGTCAGTCCTCTTTTACTTAAGTCGTCATTGGGCCTTTTGTATTAAATTCGGATGCAATTTCTGTGTTTCATCGTCAATAAGAAGGTCCAAGGGATACAGTAAACCTGAAGTGAAGCATCGGAATCTAAAACTGGACTCACAGGAGAGGTTCCAATCATAGAGAGTTAGAGTGTCAGTCCTCATTTACTTAAGTCGGCATTGTGCATTTTGTATTAAATTCGGATGCAATTTCTGTGTTTCATCGTCAATAGGAAGGTCCAAGGGATACAGTAAACCTGAAGTGAAGCATCGGAATCTAGAACTGGACTCACAGGAGAGGTTCAAATCATAGAGAGTTAGAGTGTCAGTCCTCTTTTACTTAAGTCAGCGTTGTGCCTTTTGTATTAAATACGGATGCAATTTCTGTGTTTCATCGTCAATAAGAAGGTCCAAGGGATACAGTAAACCTGAAGAATCGGAATCTAAAACTGGACTCACAGGAGAGGTTTAAATCATAGAAAGTTAGAGTGTCAGTCCTCTTGTACTTAAGTCGGCATTGTGCCCTTTGTATTAAATTCGGATGCAATTTCTATGTTTCATCGTCAATAAGAAGGTCCAAGAGATACAGTAAACCTATAGTGAAGCATCGGAATCTAAACCTGGACTCACAGGAGAGGTTCAAATCATAGACAGTTAGAGTGTCAGTACTCTCTTACATAAGTCGGCATTGTGCCTTTTGTATTAAATTCAGATACAATTTCTGTGTTTCATCGTCAACAAGAAGGACCAAGTGAGACAGTAAACCTGAAGTGAAGCATCGGAATCTAAAACTGGACTCACAGGAGAGGTTCAAATCATAGAGAGTTAGAGTGTCAGTCCTCTTGTACTTAGTCGGCATTGTACTTTTTGAATTAAATTCAGATGCAATTTCTGTGTTTCATCGTCAATAAGAAGGTCCAAGGGATGCAGTAAACCTATAGTTAAGCATCGGAATCTAAAACTCGACTCACAGGAGAATTTCAAATCATAGACAGTTAGAGTGTCAGTCCTCTTTTACTTAAGTAGGCATTGTGGCTTTTGTATTAAATTCGGATGCAATTTCTGTGTTCCATCGTCAATAAGAAGGTCCAAGGGATACAGTAAACCAGAAGTGAAGCATCGGAATCTAAAAGTGGACTCACTGGAGAGGTTCAAATAATAGAACGTTAGAGTGTCAGTCCTCTTTTACTTATATCGGCATTGTGCCCTTTGTTAATAATTCAGATGCAATTTCTGTGTTTCATTGTCAATAAGAAGGTCCAAGGGATACAGTAAACCTGAAGTGAAGCATCGGAATCTAAAACTGGACTCACAGGAGAGGTTCAAATCATAGAGAGATAAAGTGTCAGTCCTCTTTTACTTAAGTCGTCATTGTGCCTTTTGTATTAAATTCGGATGCAATTTCTGTGTCTCATCGTCAATAAGAAGGTCCAAGGGATACAGTAAACCTGAAGTGAAGCATCGGAACTTAAAACTTGACTCACAGGAGAGGTTCAAATCATAGAGGGATAGAGTGTCAGTCCTCTTTTACTTAAGTCGTCATTGTGCATTTTGTATTAAATTCGGATGCATTTTCTGTATTTCATCGTCAATAAGAAGGTCCAAGGGATGCAGTAAACCTGAAGGGAAGCATCGGAATCTAAATTGGACTCACAGGAGAGGTTCAAATCATAGAGAGTTAGAGTGTCAGTCCTCATTTACTTAAGGCGGCATTGTGCATTTTGTAATGAATACGGATGCAATTACTGTGTTTCATCGTCAATAAGAAGGTCCAAGGGATACAGTAAACCTGAAGTGAAGCATCGGAATCTAGAACTTGACTCACAGGAGAGGTTCAAATCATAGAACTTTAGAGTGTCAGTCCTATAGCACTTAAACCGGCATTGTGCCTTTTGTATTAAATTCGGATGCAATTTCTGTGTTTCATCATCAATAAGAAGGTCCAAGGGATACAGAAAACCTGAAGTGAGCATCGGAATCTAAAACTGGACTCACGGGAGAGGTTCAAATCATAGAGAGATAGAGTGTCAGTCCTCTTTTACTTAAGTCGTCATTGGGCCTTTTGTATTAAATTCGGATGCAATTTCTGTGTTTCATCGTCAATAAGAAGGTCCAAGGGATACAGTAAACCTGAAGTGAAGCATCGGAATCTAAAACTGGACTCACAGGAGAGGTTCCAATCATAGTGAGTTAGAGTGTCAGTCCTCATTTACTTAAGTCGGCATTGTGCATTTTGTATTAAATTCGGATGCAATTTCTGTGTTTCATCGTCAATAAGAAGGTCCAAGGGATACAGTAAACCTGAAGTGAAGCATCGGAATCTAGAACTGGACTCACAGGAGAGGTTCAAATCATAGAGAGTTAGAGTGTCAGTCCTCTTTTACTTAAGTCAGCGTTGTGCCTTTTGTATTAAATACGGATGATATTTCTGTGTTCCATCGTCAATAAGAAGGTCCAAGGGATACAGTAAACCTGAAGAATCGGAATCTAAAACTGGACTCACAGGAGAGGTTTAAATCATAGAAAGTTAGAGTGTCAGTCCTCTTGTACGTAAGTCGGCATTGTGCCTTTTGTATTAAATTCGGATGCAATTTCTGTGTTTCATCATCAATAAGAAGGTCCAAGGGATACAGAAAACCTGAAGTGAAGCATCGGAATCTAAAACTGGACTCACAGGAGAGGTTCAAATCATAGACAGTTAGAGTGTCAGTCCTCTTTTACTTAAGTCGGCATTGTGCCCTTTGTATTTAATTCAGATGCAATTTCTGTGTTTCAGTGTCAATAAGAAGGTCCAAGGGATACAGTAAACCTGAAGTGAAGCATCGGAATCTAAAACTGGACTCACAGGAGAGGTTCAAATCATAGAGAGATAGAGTGTCAGTCCTCTTTTACTTAAGTCGTCATTGGGCCTTTTGTATTAAATTCGGATGCAATTTCTGTGTTTCATCGTCAATAAGAAGGTCCAAGGGATACAGTAAACCTGAAGTGAAGCATCGGAATCTAGAACTGGACTCACAGGAGAGGTTCAAATCATTGAGAGTTAGAGTGTCAGTCCTCTTTTACTTAAGTCAGCGTTGTGCCTTTTGTATTAAATACGGATGCAATTTCTGTGTTTCATCGTCAATAAGAAGGTCCAAGGGATACAGTAAACCTGAAGAATCGGAATCTAAAACTGGACTCACAGGAGAGGTTTAAATCATAGAAAGTTAGAGTGTCAGTCCTCTTGTACTTAAGTCGGCATTCTGCCTTTTGTATTAAATTCTGATGCAATTTCTATGTTTCATCGTCAATAAGAAGGTCCAAGAAATACAGTAAACCTATAGTGAAGCATCGGAATCTAAAACTGGACTCACAGGAGAGGTTCAAATCATAGACAGTTAGAGTGTCAGTCCTCTCTTACATAAGTCGGCATTGTGCCTTTTGTATTAATTTCAGATACAATTTCTGTGTTTCATCGTCAACAAGAAGGTCCAAGTGAGACAGTAAACCTGAAGTGAAGCATCGGAATCTAGAACTGGACTCACAGGAGAGGTTCAAATCATAGAGAGTTAGAGTGTCAGTCCTCTTTTACTTAAGTCAGCGTTGTGCCTTTTGTATTAAATACGGTTGCAATTTCTGTGTTTCATCGTCAGTAAGAAGGTCCAAGGGATACAGTAAACCTGAAGAATCGGAATCTAAAACTGGACTCACAGGAGAGGTTTAAATCATAGAAAGTTAGAGTGTCAGTCCTCTTGTACGTAAGTCGGCATTGTGCGTTTTGTATTAAATTCGGATGCAATTTCTGTGTTTCATCATCAATAAGAAGGTCCAAGGGATACAGAAAACCTGAAGTGAAGCATCGGAATCTAAAACTGGACTCACAGGAGAGGTTCAAATCATAGACAGTTAGAGTGTCAGTCCTCTTTTACTTAAGTCGGCATTGTGCCCTTTGTATTTAATTCAGATGCAATTTCTGTGTTTCAGTGTCAATAAGAAGGTCCAAGGGATACAGTAAACCTGAAGTGAAGCATCGGAATCTAAAACTGGACTCACAGGAGAGGTTCAAATCATAGAGAGATAGAGTGTCAGTCCTCTTTTACTTAAGTCGTCATTGGGCCTTTTGTATTAAATTCGGATGCAATTTCTGTGTTTCATCGTCAATAAGAAGGTCCAAGGGATACAGTAAACCTGAAGTGAAGCATCGGAATCTAGAACTGGACTCACAGGAGAGGTTCAAATCATTGAGAGTTAGAGTGTCAGTCCTCTTTTACTTAAGTCAGCGTTGTGCCTTTTGTATTAAATACGGATGCAATTTCTGTGTTTCATCGTCAATAAGAAGGTCCAAGGGATACAGTAAACCTGAAGAATCGGAATCTAAAACTGGACTCACAGGAGAGGTTTAAATCATAGAAAGTTAGAGTGTCAGTCCTCTTGTACTTAAGTCGGCATTGTGCCTTTTGTATTAAATTCTGATGCAATTTCTATGTTTCATCGTCAATAAGAAGGTCCAAGAAATACAGTAAACCTATAGTGAAGCATCGGAATCTAAAACTGGACTCACAGGAGAGGTTCAAATCATAGACAGTTAGAGTGTCAGTCCTCTCTTACATAAGTCGGCATTGTGCCTTTTGTATTAATTTCAGATACAATTTCTGTGTTTCATCGTCAACAAGAAGGTCCAAGTGAGACAGTAAACCTGAAGTGAAGCATCGGAATCTAAAACTGGACTCACAGGAGAGGTTCAAATCATAGAGAGTTAGAGTGTCAGTCCTCTTGTACTTAGTCAGCATTGTACTTTTTGAATTAAATTCAGATGCAATTTCTGTGTTTCATCGTCAATAAGAAGGTCCAAGGGATGCAGTAAACCTATAGTTAAGCATCGGAATCTAAAACTCGACTCACAGGAAAATTTCAAATCATAGACAGTTAGAGTGTCAGTCCTCTTTTACTTAAGTAGGCATTGTGCCTTTTGTATTAAATTCGGATGCAATTTCTGTGTTCCATCGTCAATAAGAAGGTCCAAGGGATACAGTAAACCAGAAGTGAAGCATTGGAATCTAAAAGTGGACTCACTGGAGAGGTTCAAATAATAGAACGTTAGAGTGTCAGTCCTCTAGCACTTAAGTCGGCATTGTGCCTTTTGTATTAAATTTGGATGCAATTTCTGAGTTTCATCATCAATAAGAAGGTCCAAGGGATACAGAAAACCTGAAGTGGAGCATCGGAATCTAAAACTGGACTCACAGGAGAGGTTCAGATCATAGAGATATAGAGTGTCAGTCCTCTTTTACTTATGTTTGCATTGTGCCTTTTGTATTAAATACGGATGCAATTTCTGTGTTTCATCGTCAATAAGAAGGTCCAAGGGATACAGTAAACCTGAAGAATCGGAATCTAAAACTGGACTCACAGGAAGGTTTAAATTATAGAAAGTTAGTGTGTCAGTCCTCTTGTACTTAAGTCGGCATTGTGCCTTTTGTTATTAAATTCGGATGCAATTTCTGTGTTTCATCGTCACTAAGAAGGTCCAAGGGATAGAGTAAACCTATAGTGAAGCATCGGAATCGAAAACTGGACTCACAGGAGAGGTTCAAATCATAGACAGTTAGAGTGTCAGTCCTCTTTTACTTAAGTCGGCATTGTGCCTTTTGTATAAAATTCGGATGCAATTTCTGTGTTCCATCGTCAATAAGAAGGTCCAAGGGATACAGTAAACTTAAAGCAAAGCTTCGGAATCTAAAGCTGGACTCACAGGAGAGGTTCAAATAATTGAGAGTGTGTAAGTCCTCTTTTACTGAAGTGGGCATTGTGCCTTTTGTATTAAATTCGGATGCAATTTCTGTGTTTCATCGTCAATAAGAAGGTCCAAGGGATACAGTAAACCTGAAGTGAAGCATCGGAATCTAGAACTGGACTCACAGGAGAGGTTCAAATCATAGAGAGTTAGAGTGTCAGTCCTCTTTTACTTAAGTCAGCGTTGTGCCTTTTGTATTAAATACGGATGCAATTTCTGTGTTTCATCGTCAATAAGAAGGTCCAAGGGATACAGTAAACCTGAAGAATCGGAATCTAAAACTGGACTCACAGGAGAGGTTTAAATCATAGAAAGTTAGAGTGTCAGTTCTCTTGTACTTAAGTCGGCATTGTGCCTTTTGTATTAAATTCGGATGCAATTTCTGTGTTTCATCATCAATAAGAAGGTCCAAGGGATACAGAAAACCTGAAGTGAAGCATCGGAATCTAAAACTGGACTCACAGGAGAGGTTCAAATCATAGACAGTTAGAGTGTCAGTCCTCTTTTACTTAAGTCGGCATTGTGCCCTTTGTATTTAATTCAGATGCAATTTCTGTGTTTCAGTGTCAATAAGAACGTCCAAGGGATACAGTAAACCTGAAGTGAAGCATCGGAATCTAAAACTGGACTCACAGGAGAGGTTCAAATCATAGAGAGATAGAGTGTCAGTCCTCTTTTACTTAAGTCGTCATTGGGCATTTTGTATTAAATTCGGATGCAATTTCTGTGTTTCATCGTCAATAAGAAGGTCCAAGGGATACAGTAAACCTGAAGTGAAGCATCGGAATCTAAAACTGGACTCACAGGAAAGGTTCCAATCATAGAGAGTTAGAGTGTCAGTCCTCATTTACATAAGTCGGCATTGTGCATTTTGTATTCAATTCGGATGCAATTTCTGTGTTTCATCGTCAATAAGAAGGTCCAAGGGATACAGTAAACCTGAAGTGAAGCATCGGAATCTAGAACTGGACTCACAGGAGAGGTTCAAATCATAGAGAGTTAGAGTGTCAGTCCTCTTTTACTTAAGTCAGCGTTGTGCCTTTTGTATTAAATACGAATGCAATTTCTGTGTTTCATCGTCAATAAGAAGGTCCAAGGGATACAGTAAACCTGAAGAATCGGAATCTAAAACTGGACTCACAGGAGAGGTTTAAATCATAGAAAGTTAGAGTGTCAGTCCTCTTGTACTTAAGTCGGCATTGTGCCTTTTGTATTAAATTCGGATGCAATTTCTATGTTTCATCGTCAATAAGAAGGTCCAAGAGATACAGTAAACCCATAGTGCAGCATCGGAATCTAAAACTGGACTCACAGGAGAGGTTCAAATCATAGACAGTTAGAGTGTCAGTCCTCTTTTACTTAAGTCGGCATTGTGCCCTTTGTATTTAATTCAGATACAATTTCTGTGTTTCATCGTCATCAAGAAGGTCCAAGTGAGACAGTAAACCTGAAGTGAAGCATCGGAATCTAAAACTGGACTCACAGGAGAGGTTCAAATCATAGAGAGTTAGAGTGTCAGTCCTCTTGTACTTAGTCGGCATTGTACTTTTTGAATTAAATTCAGATGCAATTTCTGTGTTTCATCGTCAATAAGAAGGTCCAAGGGATGCAGTAAACCCATAGTTAAGCATCGGAATCTAAAACTCGACTCACAGGAGAATTTCAAATCATAGACAGTTAGAGTGTCAGTCCTCTTTTACTTAAGTAGGCATTGTGCCTTTTGTATTAAATTCGGATGCAATTTCTGTGTTCCATCGTCAATAAGAAGGTCCAAGGGATACAGTAAACCAGAAGTGAAGCATCGGAATCTAAAAGTGGACTCACTGGAAAGGTTCAAATAATAGAACGTTAGAGTGTCAGTCCTCTAGCACTTAAGTCGGCATTGTGCCTTTTGTATTAAATTTGGATGCAATTTCTGAGTTTCATCACCAATAAGAAGGTCCAAGGGATACAGAAAACCTGAAGTGGAGCATCGGAATCTAAAACTGGACTCACAGGAAAGGTTCAAATCATAGAGAGTTAAAGTGTCAGTCCTCTTTTACTTATAGCGGCATTGTGCCCTTTGTTAATAATTCAGATGCAATTTCTGTGTTTCATTGTCAATAAGAAGGTCCAAGGGATACAGTAAACCTGAAGTGAAGCATCGGAATCTAAAACTGGACTCACAGGAGAGGTTCAAATCATAGAGAGATAAAGTGTCAGTCCTCTTTTACTTAAGTCGTCATTGTGCCTTTTGTATTAAATTCGGATGCAATTTCTGTGTCTCATCGTCAATAAGAAGGTCCAAGGGATACAGTAAACCTGAAGGGAAGCATCGGAATCTAAATTGGACTCACAGGAGAGGTTCAAATCATAGAGAGTTAGAGTGTCAGTCCTCATTTACTTAAGGCGGCATTGTGCATTTTGTAAAGAATACGGATGCAATTACTGTGTTTCATCGTCAATAAGAAGGTCCAAGGGATACAGTAAACCTGAAGTGAAGCATCGGAATCTAGAACTTGACTCACAGGAGAGGTTCAAATCATAGAGATTTAGAATGTCAGTCCTCTTTTACTTATGTTTGCATTGTGCCTTTTGTATTAAATACGGATGCAATTTCTGTGTTTCATCGTCAATAAGAAGGTCCAAGGGATACAGTAAACCTGAAGAATCGGAATCTAAAACTGGACTCACAGGGAGGTTTAAATTATAGAAAGTTAGTGTGTCAGTCCTCTTGTACTTAAGTCGGCATTGTGCCTTTTGTTATTAAATTCGGATGCAATTTCTGTGTTTTATCGTCACTAAGAAGGTCCAAGGGATAGAGTAAACCTATAGTGAAGCATCGGAATCGAAGACTGGACTCACAGGAGAGGTTCAAATCATAGACAGTTAGAGTGTCAGTCCTCTTTTACTTATGTCGGCATTGTGCCTTTTGTATAAAATTCGGATGCAATTTCTGTGTTCCATCGTCAATAAGAAGGTCCAAGGGATACAGTAAACTTAAAGCAATGCTTCGGAATCTAAAGCTGGACTCACAGGAGAGGTTCAATAATTGAGAGAGTGTAAGTCCTCTTTTACTGAAGTGGGCATTGTGCCTTTTGTATTAAATTCAGATGCAATTTCTGTGTTTCATCGTCAATAAGAATGTCCAAGGGATACAGTAAACCTGAAGTGAAGCATCGGAATCTACAACTGGACTCACAGGAGAGGTTCAAATCATAGAGAGATAGAATGTCAGTCTTATTTTACTTAAGTCGGCATTGTGCCTTTTGTATTAAATTCGGATGCAATTTCTGTGTTTCATCGTCAATAAGAAGGTCCAAGGGATACAGTAAACCTGAAGTGAAGCATCGGAATCTAGAACTGGACTCACAGGAGAGGTTCAAATCATAGAGAGTTAGAGTGTCAGTCCGCTTTTACTTAAGTCAGCGTTGTGCCTTTTGTATTAAATACGGATGCAATTTCTGTGTTTCATCGTCAATAAGAAGGTCCAAGGGATACAGTAAACCTGAAGAATCGGAATCTAAGACTGGACTCACAGGAGAGGTTCAAATCATAGAGAGTTAGAGTGTCAGTCCTCATTTACTTAAGGCGGCATTGTGCATTTTGTATTAAATACGGATGCAATCTCTGTGTTTCATCGTCAATAAGAAAGTCCAAGGGATACAGTAAACCTGAAGTGAAGCATCGGAATCTAGAACTGGACTCACAGGAGAGGTTCAAATCATAGAGAGTTAGAGTGTCAGTCCTCTTTTACTTAAGCCGGCATTGTGCCATTTGTATTAAATACGGATGCAATTTCTGTGTTTCATCGTCAATAAGAAGGTCCAAGGGATACAGTAAACCTGAAGAATCGGAATCTAAAATTGCACTCACAGGAGAGGTTTAAATTATAGAAAGTTAGAGTGTCAGTCCTCTTGTACTTAAGTCGGCATTGTGCCTTTTGTTATTAATATCGGATGCAATTTCTGTGTTTCATCGTCAATAACAAGGTCCAAGGGATACAGTAAACCTATAGTGAAGCATCGGAATCTAAAACTGGACTCACAGGAGAGGTTCAAATCATAGACAGTTAGAGTGTCAGTCCTCTTTTACTTAAGTCGGCATTGTGCTTTTTGTATAAAATTCGGATGCAATTTCTGTGTTCCATCGTCAATAAGAAGGTCCAAGGGATACAGTAAACTTAAAGTAAAGCTTCGGAATCTAAAACTGGACTCACAGGAGAGGTTCAAATAATTGAGAGTTAGAGTGTCAGTCCTCTTTTACTTAAGTAGGCATTGTGCCTTTTGTATTAAATTCAGATGCAATTTCTGTGTTTCATCGTCAATAAGAATGTCCAAGGGATACAGTAAACCTGAAGTGAAGCATCGGAATCATTAACTGGACTCACAGGAGAGGTTCATATCATAGAGAGATAGAATGTCAGTCTTATTTTACTTAAGTCGGCATTGTGCCTTTTGTATTAAATTCGGATGCAATTTCTGTGTTTCATCATCAATAAGAATGTCCAAGGGATACAGTAAACCTGAAGTGAAGCATCGGAATATAAACTGGACTCACAGGAGAGGTTCAAATAACAGAAAGTTAGAGTGTCAGTCCTCTTGTACTTAATTCGGCATTGTGCCTTTTGTATTAAATTCGAATGCAATTTCTGTGCTTCATCGTCAATAAAAAGGTCCAAGGGATACAGTAAAGCTAAAGAGAAGCATCGGAAACTAAAACTGGACTCACAGGTGAATTTCAAAACATAGAGAGTTAGAGTGTCAGTCCTTTTTTACTTAAGTCGGCATTGTGCCTTTTGTATTAAATTCAGATGCAATTTCTGTGCTTCATCGTCAATAAGAATGTCCAAGGGATACAGTAAACCTGAAGTGAAGCATCGAAATCTAAAACTGGACGCACAGGAGAGGTTCAAATCATAGCGAGTTAGAGTGTCAGTCCTCTTTTACTTAAGTCGGCATTGTGCCTTTTGTATTAAATTCGGATGCAATTTCTGTGTTTTATCGTCAATAAGATGGTCCAAGGGATACAGTAAACCTGAAGTGAAGCATAGGAATCTAAAGCTGGACTCACTGGAGAGGTTCAAATCATAGAGGGTTAGAGCGTCAGTCCTCTAGCACTTAAGTCGGCATTGTGCCTTTTGTATTAAATTCGGATGCAATTTCTGTGTTTCATCATCAATAAGAAGGTCCAAGGGATACAGTAAACCTGAAGTGAAGCATCGGAATCTAATACTGGTCTCACAGGAGAGGTTCAAATCATAGAGAGTTAGAGTGTCAGTCCTCTTTTACTTAAGACGGCATTGTGCCCTTTGTATTAAATTCAGATACAATTTCTGTGTTTCATCGTCAGTAAGAAGGTCTAAGGGATACAGTAAACCTGAAGTGAAGCATCGGAATCTAGAACTGGACTCACAGGAGAGGTTCAAATCATAGAGAGTTAGAGTGTCAGTACTCTTTTACTAAAGTCGGCATTGTGCCTTTTGTATTAAAGTCGGATGCAATTTCTGTGTTTCAATGTCAATAAGGTCCAAGGGATACAGTAAACCTGAAGCATCGGAATCTAAAACTGGACTCACAGGAGAGGTTTAAATCAAAGAAAGTTAGTGTGTCAGTCCTCTTGTACTTAAGTCGGCATTGTGCCTTTTGTATTAAATTCGGATGCAATTTCTGTGTTTCATCATGAATAAGAAGGTCCAAGGGATACAGAAAACCTGAAGTGAAGCATCGGAATCTAAAACTGGACTCACAGGAGAGGTTCAAATCATAGAGAGTTAGAGTGTCAGTCCTCTTTTACTTAAGTCGGCATTGTGCACTTTGTATTAAATTCAGATGCAATTTCTATGTTTCATTGTCAATAAGAAGGTCCAAGGGATACAGTAAACCTGAACTGAAGCATCGGAATCCAAAACTGGACTCACAGGAAAGGTTCAAATCATAGAGAGTTAGAGTGTCAGTCCTTTTGTACTTTGCCGACATTGTGCATTTTGAATTAATTTCGGATGCAATTTCTGTGTTTCATTGTCAATTAGAAGGTCCAGGGGATACAGTAAACCTATAGTTAAGCATCGGAATCTAAAACTCGACTCACAGGAGAGGTTCAAATCATAGAGAGTTAGAGTGTCAGTCCTCTTTTACTTAAGTAGGCATTGTGCCTTTTGTATTAAATTCGGGTGCAATTTCTTTGTTCCATCGTCAATGAGAAGGTCCAAGGGGTACAGTAAATCTAAGGTAAAGCTTCGGAATCTAAAACTGGACACACAGGAGAGGTTCAAATCATAGAGAGTTAGAGTGTCAGTCCTCTTTTTCTTAAGTAGGCATTGTGCCTTTTGTATTAAATTCAGATGCAATTTCTGTATTTCATCGTCGATAAGAAGGTCCAAGGAATACAGTAAACCAGAAGTGAAGCATCGGAATCTAAAACTGGACTCACTGGAGAGGTTCAAATCATAGAACGTTAGAGTGTCAGTCCTCGAGCACTTAAGTCGGCATTGTGCCTTTTGTATTAAATTCGGATGCAATTTCTGTGTTTCATCGTCAATAAGAAGGTCCAAGGGATACAGTAAACCTGAAGTGAAGCATCGGAATCTAAAACTGGACTCACAGGAGAGGTTCAAATCATAGAGAGATAGAGTGTCAGTCCTCTTTTACTTAAGTCGTCATTGTGCATTTTGTATTAAATTCGGATGAAATTTCTGTGTTTCATCGTCAATAAGAAGGTCCAAGGGATACAGTAAATCTAAAATGAAGCATCGGAATCTAAAACTGGACTCACAGGAGAGGTTCAAATCATAGATAGTTAGAGTGTCAGTCCTCATTTACTTAAGGCGGCATTGTGCATTTTGTATTAAATACGGATGCAATTTCTGTGTTTCATCGTCAATAAGAAGGTCCAAGGGATACAGTAAACCTGAAGTGAAGCATCGGAATCCAGAACTGGACTCACAGGAGAGGTTCAAATCATAGAGAGTTAGAGTGTCAGTCCTCTTTTACTTAAGTCGACATTGTGCCTTTTGGATTAAATACGGATGCAATTTCTTGTTTCATCGTCAATAACAAGGTCCTAGGGATACAGTAAACCTGAAGAATCGGAATCTAAAACTGGACTCACAGGCGAGGTTTAAATCATAGTAAGTTAAAGTGTCAGTCCTCTTGTACTTAAGTCGGCATTGTGCCTTTTGTTATTAAATTCGGATGCAATTTCTGTGTTTCATCGTCAATAAGAAGGTCCAAGGGATACAGTAATCCTATAGTGAAGCATCGGAATCCAAAACAGGACTCACAGGAGAGATTCAAATCATAGACAGTTAGAGTGTCAGTCCTCTTTTACTTAAGTCGGCATTATGCTTTTGTATAAAATTCGGATGCAATTTCTGTGTTCCATCGTCAATAAGAAGGTCCAAGGGATACAGTAAGCTTAAAGTAAAGCTTCGGAATCTAAAACTGGACTCACAGGAGAGGTTCAAATAATTGAGAGTTAGAGTGTCAGTCCTCTTTTACTTAGTTAGGCATTGTGCCTTTTGTATTAAATTCAGATGCAATTTCTGTGTTTCATAATCAATAAGAATGTCCAAGGGATATAGTAAACCTGAAGTGAAGCATCGGAATCTACAACTGGACTCACAGGAGAGGTTCAAATCATAGAGAGATAGAATGTCAGTCTTATTTTACTTGAGTCGGCATTGTGCCTTTTGTATTAAATTCGGATGCAATTTCTGTGTTTCATCGTCAATAAGAATGTCCAAGGGGTACAGTAAACCTGAAGTGAAGCATCGGAATATAAACTGGACTCACAGGAGAGGTTCAAATCACAGAAAGTTAGAGTGTCAGTCCTCTTGTACTTAATTCGGCATTGTGCCTTTTGTATTAAATTCGGATGCAATTTCTGTGTTTCATCGTCAATAAGAAGGTCCAAGGGATACAGTAAACCTAAAGAGAAGCATCGGAATCTAAAACTGGACTCACAGGTGAGTTTCAAAACATAGAGAGTTAGAGTGTCAGTCCTTTTTTACTTAAGTCGGCATTGTGCCTTTTGTATTAAATTCAGATGCAATTTCTGTGCTTCATCGTCAATAAGAATGTCCAAGGGATACAGTAAACCTGAAGTGAAGCATCGGAAACTAAAACTGGACTCACAGGAGAGGTTCAAATCATAGCGAGTTAGAGTGTCAGTCCTCTTTTACTTAAGACGGCATTGTGCCTTTTGTATTAAATTCGGATGCAATTTCTGTGTTTTATCGTCAATAAGAAGGTCCAAGGGATACAGTAAACCTATAGTGAAGCATCGGAATCTAAAACTGGACTCACAGGAGAGGTTCAAATCATAGACAGTTAGAGTGTCAGTCCTCTTTTACTTGTGCCGTTTGTATAAAATTCGGATGCAATATCTGTGTTCCATCGTCAATAAGAAGGTCCAAGGGATACAGTAAACTTAAAGTAAAGCTTCGGAATCTAAAACTGGACTCACAGGAGAGGTTCAAATAATTGAGAGTTAGAGTGTCAGTCCTCTTTTACTTAAATAGGCCTTGTGCCTTTTGTATTAAATTCAGATGCAATTTCTGTGTTTCATCGTCAATAAGAATGTCCAAGGGATACAGTAAACCTGAAGTGAAGCATCGGAATCATTAACTGGACTCACTGGAGAGGTTCAAATCATAGAGAGATAGAATGTCAGTCTTATTTTACTTAAGTCGGCATTGTGCCTTTTGTATTAAATTCGGATGCAATTTCTGTGTTTCATCGTCAATAAGAATGTCCAAGGGATACAGTAAACCTGAAGCATCGGAATCTAATACTGGACTCAGAGGAGAGGCTCAAATCATAGAGAGTTAGAGTGTCAGTCCTCTTTTACTTAAGTCGGCATTGTGCCCTTTGTATTAAATTCAGATACAATTTCTGTGTTTCATCGTCAATAAGAAGGTCTAAGGGATACAGTAAACCTGAAGTGAAGCATCGGAATCTAGAACTGGACTCACAGGAGAGGTTCAAATCATAGAGAGTTAGAGTGTCAGTCCTCTTTTACTAAAGTCGGCATTGTGCCTTTTGTATTAAATTCGGATGCAATTTCTGTGTTTCAATGTCAATAAGGTCCAAGGAATACAGTAAACCTGAAGCATCGGAATCTAAAACTAGACTCACAGGAGAGGTTTAAATCAAAGAAAGTTAGTGTGTCAGTCCTCTTGCACTTAAGTCGGCATTGTGCCTTTTGTATTAAATTCGGATGCAATTTCTGTGTTTCATCATCAATAAGAAGGTCCAAGGGATACAGAAAACCTGAAGTGAAGCATCGGAATCGAAAACTGGACTCACAGGAGAGGTTCAAATCATTGACAGTTTGAGTGTCAGTCCTCTTTTACTTAAGTCGGCATTGTGCATTTTGTATCAAATTCAGATACAATTTCTGTCTTTCATCGTCAATAAGAAGGTCCAAGTGAGACAGTAAACCTGAAGTGAAGCATCGGAATCTAATACTGGACTCACAGGAGCGGTTCAAATCATAGAGAGTTAGAGTGTCAGTCCTTTTGTACTTTAGTCGACATTGTGCTTTTTGAATTAAATTCGGATGCAATTTCTGTGTTTCATTGTCAATTAGAAGGTCCAGGGGATACAGTAAACCTATAGTTAAGCATCGGAGTCTAAAACTCGACTCACAGGAGAGGTTCAAATCATAGAGAGTTAGTTTGTCAGTCCTCTTTTACTTAGGTAGGCATTGTGACTATTGTATTACATTCGGATGCAACTTCTGTGTTCCATCGTCAATGAGAAGGTCCAAGGGGTACAGTAAACCTAAGGTAAAGCTTCGGAATCTAAAACTGGACATACAGGAGAGGTTCAAATCACAGAGAGTTAGAGTGTCAGTCCTCTTTTACTTAAGTAGGCATTGCGCCTTTTGTATTAAATTCAGATGCAACTTCTGTATTTCATCGTCGATAAGAAGGTCCAAGGGATACAGTAAACCAGAAGTGAAGCATCAGAATCTAAAACTGGACATACAGGAGAGGTTTAAATCATAGAAAGTTAAAGTGTCAGTCCTCTTTTACTTAAGTCGGCATTATGCTTTTGTATAAAATTTGGATGCAATTTCTGTGTTCCAACGTCAATAAGAAGGTCCAAAGGATACAATAAACTTAAAGTAAAGCATCGGAATCTAAAACTGGACTCACAGGAGATGCTCAAATAATCGAGAGTTAGAGTGTCAGTCCTCTTTTACTTAGTTAGGCATTGTGCCTTTTGTATTAAATTCAGATG
The DNA here is from genome assembly GCF_021461395.2 of Schistocerca americana. NCBI lineage: Eukaryota > Metazoa > Arthropoda > Insecta > Orthoptera > Acrididae > Schistocerca > Schistocerca americana. The sequence goes on along the minus strand of NC_060124.1, from coordinate 544,753,710 downwards.
CAATTTCTGTGTTTCATAATCAATAAGAATGTCCAAGGGATACAGTAAACCTGAAGTGAAGCATCGGAATCTACAACTGGACTCACAGGAGAGGTTCAAATTATAGAGAGATAGAATGTCAGTCTTATTTTACTTAAGTCGGCATTGTGCCTTTTGTATTAAATTCGGATGCAATTTCTGTGTTTCATCGTCAATAAGAATGTCCAAGGGATACAGTAAACCTGAAGTGAAGCATCGAAATATTAACTGGACTCACAGGAGGGGTTCAAATCACAGAAAGTTAGAGTGTCAGTCCTCTTGTACTTAATTCGGCATTGTGCCTTTTGTATTAAATTCGGATGCAATTTCTGTGTTTCATCGTCAATAAGAAGGTCCAAGGGATACAGTAAACCTGAAGTGAAGCATCGGAATCATTAACTGGACTCACTGGAGAGGTTCAAATCATAGAGAGATAGAATGTCAGTCTTATTTTACTTAAGTCGGCATTGTGCCTTTTGTATTAAATTCGGATGCAATTTCTGTGTTTCATCGTCAATAAGAATGTCCAAGGGATACAGTAAACCTGAAGTGAAGCATCGGAATATAAACTGGACTCACAGGAGAGGTTCAAATAACAGAAAGTTAGAGTGTCAGTCCTCTTGTACTTAATTCGGCATTGTGCCTTTTGTATTAAATTCGGATGCAATTTCTGTGTTTCATCGTCAATAAGAAGGTCCAAGGGATACAGTAAAGCTAAAGAGAAGCATCGGAATCTAAAACTGGACTCACAGGTGAGTTTCAAAACATAGAGAGTTAGAGTGTCAGTCCTTTTTTACTTAAGTCGGCATTGTGCCTTTTGTATTAAATTCAGATGCAATTTCTGTGCTTCATCGTCAATAAGAATGTCCAAGGGATACAGTAAACCTGAAGTGAAGCATCGGAATCTAAAACTGGACTCACAGGAGAGGTTCAAATCATAGCAAGTTAGAGTGTCAGTCCTCTTTTACTTAAGTCGGCATTGTGCCTTTTGTATTAAATTCGGATGCAATTTCTGTGTTTTATCGTCAATAAGAAGGTCCAAGGGATACAGTAAACCTGAAGTGAAGCATAGGAATCTAAAGCTGGACTCACTGTAGAGGTTCAAATCACAGAGGGTTAGAGTGTCAGTCCTCTAGCACTTAAGTCGGCATTGTGCCTTTTGTATTAAATTCGGATGCAATTTCTGTGTTTCATCATCAATAAGAAGGTCCAAGGGATACAGTAAACCTGAAGCATCGGAATCTAATACTGGACTCAGAGGAGAGGTTCAAATCATAGAGAGTTAGAGTGTCAGTCCTCTTTTACTTAAGTCGGCATTGTGCCCTTTGTATTAAATTCAGATACAATTTCTGTGTTTCATCGTCAATAAGAAGGTCTAAGGGATACAGTAAACCTGAAGTGATGCATCGGAATCTAGAACTGGACTCACAGGAGAGGTTCAAATCATAGAGAGTTAGAGTGTCAGTCCTCTTTTACTAAAGTCGGCATTGTGCCTTTTGTATTAAATTCGGATGCAATTTCTGTGTTTCAATGTCAATAAGGTCCAAGGAATACAGTAAACCTGAAGCATCGGAATCTAAAACTAGACTCACAGGAGAGGTTTAAATCAAAGAAAGTTAGTGTGTCAGTCCTCTTGCACTTAAGTCGGCATTGTGCCTTTTGTATTAAATTCGGATGCAATTTCTGTGTTTCATCATCAATAAGAAGGTCCAAGGGATACAGAAAACCTGAAGTGAAGCATCGGAATCGAAAACTGGACTCACAGGAGAGGTTCAAATCATTGACAGTTTGAGTGTCAGTCCTCTTTTACTTAAGTCGGCATTGTGCCTTTTGTATCAAATTCAGATACAATTTCTGTCTTTCATCGTCAATAAGAAGGTCCAAGTGAGACAGTAAACCTGAAGTGAAGCATCGGAATCTAATACTGGACTCACAGGAGCGGTTCAAATCATAGAGAGTTAGAGTGTCAGTCCTTTTGTACTTTAGTCGACATTGTGCTTTTTGAATTAAATTCGGATGCAATTTCTGTGTTTCATTGTCAATTAGAAGGTCCAGGGGATACAGTAAACCTATAGTTAAGCATCGGAATCAAAAACTCGACTCACAGGAGAGGTTCAAATCATAGAGAGTTAGTTTGTCAGTCCTCTTTTACTTAGGTAGGCATTGTGACTATTGTATTAAATTCGGATGCAACTTCTGTGTTCCATCGTCAATGAGAAGGTCCAAGGGGTACAGTAAACCTAAGGTAAAGCTTCGGAATCTAAAACTGGACATACAGGAGAGGTTCAAATCATAGAGAGTTAGAGTGTCAGTCCTCTTTTACTTAAGTAGGCATTGCGCCTTTTGTATTAAATTCAGATGCAACTTCTGTATTTCATCGTCGATAAGAAGGTCCAAGGGATACAGTAAACCAGAAGTGAAGCATCAGAATCTAAAACTGGACATACAGGAGAGGTTTAAATCATAGAAAGTTAAAGTGTCAGTCCTCTTTTACTTAAGTCGGCATTATGCTTTTGTATAAAATTTGGATGCAATTTCTGTGTTCCAACGTCAATAAGAAGGTCCAAAGGATACAATAAACTTAAAGTAAAGCTTCGGAATCTAAAACTGGACTCACAGGAGATGCTCAAATAATCGAGAGTTAGAGTGTCAGTAGTCTTTTACTTAGTTAGGCATTGTGCCTTTTGTATTAAATTCAGATGCAATTTCTGTGTTTCATAATCAATAAGAATGTCCAAGGGATACAGTAAACCTGAAGTGAAGCATCGGAATCTACAACTGGACTCACAGGAGAGGTTCAAATTATAGAGAGATAGAATGTCAGTCTTATTTTACTTAAGTCGGCATTGTGCCTTTTGTATTAAATTCGGATGCAATTTCTGTGTTTCATCGTCAATAAGAATGTCCAAGGGATACAGTAAACCTGAAGTGAAGCATCGAAATATTAACTGGACTCACAGGAGGGGTTCAAATCACAGAAAGTTAGAGTGTCAGTCCTCTTGTACTTAATTCGGCATTGTGCCTTTTGTATTAAATTCGGATGCAATTTCTGTGTTTCATCGTCAATAAGAAGGTCCAAGGGATACAGTAAACCTAAAGAGAAGCATCGGAATCTAAAACTGGACTCACAGGTGAGTTTCAAATCATAGCGAGTTAGAGTGTCAGTCCTCTTTTACTTAAGACGGCATTGTGCCTTTTGTATTAAATTCGGATGCAATTTATGTGTTTTATCGTCAATAAGAAGGTCCAAGGGATACAGTAAACCTGAAGTGAAGCATAGGAATCTAAAGCTGGACTCACTGGGGAGGTTCAAATCATAGAGGGTTAGAGTGTCAGTCCTCTAGCACTTAAGTCGGCATTGTGCCTTTTGTATTAAATTCGGATGCAATTTCTGTGTTTCATCATCAATAAGAAGGTCCAAGGGGTACAGTAAACCTGAAGTGAAACATCGGAATCTAATACTGGACTCACAGGAGAGGTTCAAATCATAGAGAGTTAGAGTGTCAGTCCTCTTTTACTTAAGTCGGCATTGTGCCCTTTGTATTAAATTCAGATGCAATTTCTGTGTTTCATCGTCAATAAGAAGGTCTAAGGCATACAGTAAAATTGAAGTGAAGCATCGGAATCTAGAACAGGACTCGCAGGAGAGGTTCAAATCATAGAGAGATAGAGTGTCAGTCCTCTTTTACTTACGTCGGCATTGTGCCTTTTGTATTAAATTCGGATGCAATTTCTGTATTCCATTGTCAATAAGAAGGTCCAAGGGATACAGTAAATATGAAGTAAAGCATCGGAGTCTAAAACTGGACTCACAGGACAGGTTTAAATCATAGAAAGTTAGAGTGTCAGTCCTCTTGTACTTAAGTCGGCATTGTGCCTTTTGTATTAAATTCGGATGCAATTTCTGTGTTTCATCTTCAATAAGAAGGTCCAATGGATACAGAAAACCTGAAGTGAAGCAGCGTAATCTAAAACTGGACTCACAGGAGAGGTTCAACTCATAGAGAGATAGAGTGTCAGTCCTCTTTTACTTAAGTCGGCATTGTGCCTTTTGTATTAAATTCGGATGCAATTTCTGTGTTTTATCGTCAATAAGATGGTCCAAGGGATACAGTAAACCTGAAGTGAAGCATAGGAATCTAAAGCTGGACTCACTGGAGAGGTTCAAATCACAGAGGGTTAGAGTGTCAGTCCTCTAGCACTTAAGTCGGCATTGTGCCTTTTGTATTAAATTCTGATGCAATTTCTGTGTTTCATCATCAATAAGAAGGTCCATGGGATACAGTAAACCTGAAGTGAAGCATCGGAATCTAATACTGGACTTCGAGGAGAGGTTCAAATCATAGAGAGTTAGAGTGTCAGTCCTCTTTTACTTAAGTCGGCATTGTGCCCTTTGTATTAAATTCAGATTCAATTTCTGTGTTTCATCGTCAATAAGAAGGTCTAAGGGATACAGTAAACCTGAAGGGAAGCATCGGAATCTAGAACTGGACTCACAGGAGAGGTTCAAATCATAGAGAGTTAGAGTGTCAGTCCTCTTTTACTAAAGTCGGCATTGTGCCTTTTGTATTAAATTCGGATGCAATTTCTGTGTTTCGATGTCAATAAGGTCCAAGGAATACAGTAAACCTGAAGCATCGGAATCTAAAACTAGACTCACAGGAGAGGTTTAAATCAAAGAAAGTTAGTGTGTCAGTCCTCTTGCACTTAAGTCGGCATTGTGCCTTTTGTATTAAATTCGGGTGCAATTCCTGTGTTTCATCATCAATAAGAAGGTCCAAGGGATACAGAAAACCTGAAGTGAAGCATCGGAATCTAAAACTGGACTCACAGGAGAGGTTCAAATCATAGAGAGTTAGAGTGTCAGTCCTCTTTTACTTAAGTCGGCATTGTGCACTTTGTATTATATTCAGATGCAATTTCTGTGTTTCATTGTCAATAAGAAGGTCCAAGGGATACAGTAAACCTGAAGTGAAGCATCGGAATCTAAAACTGGACTCACAGGAGAGGTTCAAATCATAGAGAGTTAGAGTGTCAGTCCTCTTTTACTTAAGTCGGCAATGTGCACTTTGTATTAAATTCGGATGCAATTTCTGTGTTTCATCGTCAATTAGAAGGTCCAAGGGATACAGTAAACCTGAAGTGAAGCATCGGAATCTAAAACTGGACTCGCAGGAGAGGTTCAAATCATAGAGAGTTAGAGTGTCAGTCCTCATTTACTTAAGTCGGCATTGTGCCTTTTGTATTAAATTCGGATGCAATTTCTGTGTTTCATCGTCAATAAGAAGGTCCAAGGGATACAGTAAACCTATAGTAAAGCATCGGAATCTAGAACTGGACTCACTGGAGAGGTTCCAATCATTGACAGTTAGAGTGTCAGTCCTCTTTTACTTAAGTCGGCATTGTGCCTTTTGTATCAAATTCAGATACAATTTCTGTCTTTCATCGTCAATAAGAAGGTCCAAGTGAGACAGCAAACCTGAAGTGAAGCATCGGAATCTAATACTGGACTCACAGGAGAGGTTCAAATCATAGAGAGTTAGAGTGTCAGTCCTTTTGTACTTTAGTCGACATTGTGCTTTTTGAATTAAATTCGGATGCAATTTCTGTGTTTCATTGTCAATTAGAAGGTCCAGGGGATACAGTAAACCAATAGTTAAGCATCGGAATCTAAAACTCGACTCACAGGAGAGGTTCAAATCATAGAGAGTTAGTTTGTCAGTCCTCTTTTACTTAAGTAGGCATTGTGACTATTGTATTAAATTCGGATGCAACTTCTGTGTTCCATCGTCAATGAGAAGGTCCAAGGGGTACAGTAAACCTAAGGTAAAGCTTCGGAATCTAAAACTGGACATACAGGAGAGGTTCAAATCATAGAGAGTTAGAGTGTCAGTCCTCTTTTACTTACGTAGGCATTGCACCTTTTGTATTAAATTCAGATGCAACTTCTGTATTTCATCGTCGATAAGAAGGTCCAAGGGATACAGTAAACCAGAAGTGAAGCATCAGAATCTAAAACTGGACATACAGGAGAGGTTTAAATCATAGAAAGTTAAAGTGTCAGTCCTCTTGTACTTAAGTCGGCATTGTGCCTTTTGTTATTAAATTCGGATGCAATTTCTGTTCAAATAAGAAGGTCCAAGGGATACAGTAAACCTATAGTAAAGCATCGGAATCTAGAACTCGACTCACAGGAGAGGTTCAAATCATAGAGAGTTAGAGTGTCAGTCCTCTTTTACTTAGTTAGGCATTGTGACTTTTGTATTAAATTCAGATGCAATTTCTGTGTTTCACAATCAATAAGAATGTCCAAGGGATACAGTAAACCTGAAGTGAAGCATCGGAATCTACAACTGGACTCATAGGAGAGGTTCAAATCATAGAGAGATAGAATGTCAGTCTTATTTTACTTAAGTCGGCATTGTGCCTTTTGTATTAAATTCGGATGCAATTTCTGTGTTTCATCGTCAATAAGAATGTCCAAGGGATACAGTAAACCTGAAGTGAAGCATCGGAATATTAACTGGACTCACAGGAGGGGTTCAAATCACAGAAAGTTAGAGTGTCAGTCCTCTTGTACTTAATTCGGCATTGTGCCTTTTATATTAAATTCGGATGCAATTTCTGTGTTTCATCGTCAATAAGAAGGTCCAAGGGATACAGTAAACCTAAAGAGAAGCATCGGAATCTAAAACTGGACTCACAGGTGAGTTTCAAATCATAGCGAGTTAGAGTGTCAGTCCTCTTTTACTTAAGACGGCATTGTGCCTTTTGTATTAAATTCGTATGCAATTTATGTGTTTTATCGTCAATAAGAAGGTCCAAGTGATACAGTAAACCTGAAGTGAAGCATAGGAATCTAAAGCTGGACTCACTGGGGAGGATCAAATCATAGAGGGTTAGAGTGTCAGTCCTCTAGCACTTAAGTCGGCATTGTGCCTTTTGTATTAAATTCGGATGCAATTTCTGTGTTTCATCATCAATAAGAAGGTCCAAGGGGTACAGTAAACCTGAAGTGAAGCATCGGAATCTAATACTGGACTCACAGGAGAGGTTCAAATCATAGAGAGTTAGAGTGTCAGTCCTCTTTTACTTAAGTCGGCATTGTGCCCTTTGTATTAAATTCAGATGCAATTTCTGTGTTTCATCGTCAATAAGAAGGTCTAAGGCATACAGTAAACCTGAAGTGAAGCATCGGAATCTATAACAGGACTCGCAGGAGAGGTTCAAATCATAGAGAGATAGAGTGTCAGTCCTCTTTTACTTACGTCGGCATTGTGCTTTTTGTATTAAATTCGGATGCAATTTCTGTGTTCCATTGTCAATAAGAAGGTCCAAGGGATACAGTAAATATGAAGTGAAGCATCGGAGTCTAAAACTGGACTCACAGGAGAGGTTTAAATCATAGAAAGTTAGAGTGTCAGTCCTCTTGTACTTAAGTCGGCATTGTGCCTTTTGTATTAAATTCGGATGCAATTTCTGTGTTTCATCTTCAATAAGAAGGTCCAATGGATACAGAAAACCTGAAGTGAAGCAGCGTAATCTAAACCTGGACTCACAGGAGAGGTTCAACTCATAGAGAGATAGAGTGTCAGTCCTCTTTTACTTACGTCGTCATTGTGCCCTTTGTATTAAATTCAGATCCAATTTCTGTGTTTCATTGTCAATAAGAAGGTCCAAGGGATACAGTAAACCTGAAGTGAAGCATCGGAATCTAAAACTGGACTCACAGGAGAGGTGCAAATCATAGAGAGATAGAGTTCAGTCCTCTTTTACTTAAGTCGTCATTGTGCCTTTTGTATTAAATTCGGATGCAATTTCTGTGATTCATCGTCAATAAGAAGGTCCAAGGGATACAGTAAACTTATCGTGAAGCATCGGAATCTAAAACTGGACTCACAGGAGAGGTTCAAATCATAGACAGTTAGAGTGTCAGTCCTCTTTTACTTAAGTCAACATTGTGCCTTTTGTATTAAATTCGGATGCAATTTCTGTGTTTCATCGTCAATAAGAAGGTCAAAGGGATACAGTAAACCTGAAGTGAAGCATAGGAATCTAAAGCTGGACTCACTGGAGAGGTTCAAATCATAGAACGATAGAGTGTCAGTCCTCTAGCACTTAAGTGGGCATTGTGCCTTTTGTATTAAATTCGATGCAATTTCTGTGTTTCATCATCAATAAGAAGGTCCAAGAGATACATAAAACCTGAAGTGAAGCATCGGAATCTAAAACTGGACTCACAGGAGAGGTTCAAATCATAGAGAGTTAGAGTGTCAGTCTTCTTTTACTTAAGTCGGCATTGTGCCCTTTGTATTAAATTCAGATGCAATTTCTGTGTTTCATTGTCAATAAGAAGGTCCAAGGGATACAGTAAACCTGAAGTGAAGCATCGGAATCTAAAACTGGACTCACAGGAGAGGTTCAAATCATAGAGAGGTAGAGTGCCTGTCCTCTTTTACTTAAGACGTCATTGAGCCTTTTGTATTAAATTCGGATGCAATTTCTGTGTTTCATCGTCAATAAGAAGGTCCAAGGGAGACAGTAAACCTGAAGTGAAGCGTCGGAATCTAAAACTGGACTCACAGGAGAGGTTCAAATAATAGAGAGTTAGAGTGTCAGTCCTCATTTACTTAAGTCGGCATTGTGCATTTTGTATTAAATTCGGATGCAATTTCTGTGTTTCATCGTCAATAAGAAGGTCCAAGGGATACAGTAAACCTGAAGTGAAGCATCGGAATCTAGAACTGGACTCACAGGAGAGGTTCAAATCATAGAGAGTTAGAGTGTCAGTCCTCTTTTACTTATGTCAGCGTTGTGCCTTTTGTATTAAGTACGGATGCAATTTCTGTGTTTCATCGTCAATAAGAAGGTCCAAGGGATACAGTAAACCTGAAGAATCGGAATCAAAAACTCTACTCACAGGAGAGGTTCAAATCATAGAACGTTTGAGTGTCAGTCCTCTAGCACTTAAGTCGGCATTGTGCCTTTTGTATTAAATTCGGATGCAATTTCTGTGTTTCATCACCAATAAGAAGGTCCAAGGGATACAGAAAACCTGAAGTGAAGCATCGGAATCTGAAACTGGATTCACAGGAGAGGTTCAAATCATAGAGAGTTAAAGTGTCAGTCTTCTTTTACTTAAGTCAGCATTGTGACCTTTGTATTAAATTCAGATGCAATTTCTGTGTTTCATTGTCAATAAGAAGGTCCAAGGGATACAGTAAACCTGAAGTGAAGCATCGGAATCTAAAACTGGACTCACAGGAGAGGTTCAAATCATAGAGAGATAGAGTTTTAGTCCTCTTTTCCTAAAGTCGTCATTGTGCCTTTTGTTTTAAATTCGGATGCAATTTTTGTGTTTCATCGTCAATAAGAAGGTCCAAGTGAGACAGTAAACCTGAAGTGAAGCATCGGAATCTAAAACTGGACTCACAGGAGAGGTTCAAATCATAGAGAGTTAGAGTGTCAGTCCTCTTGTACTTAAGTCGGCATTGTGCTTTTTGAATTAAATTCGGATGCAATTTCTGTGTTTCATCGTCAATAAGAAGGTCAAAGGGATACAGTAAACCTGAAGTGAAGCATAGGAATCTAAAGCTGGACTCACTGGAGAGGTTCAAATCATAGAACGATAGAGTGTCAGTCCTCTAGCACTTAAGTGGGCATTGTGCCTTTTGTATTAAATTCGATGCAATTTCTGTGTTTCATCATCAATAAGAAGGTCCAAGTGATACAGAAAACCTGAAGTGAAGCATCGGAATCTAAAACTGGACTCACAGGAGAGGTTCAAATCATAGAGAGTTAGAGTGTCAGTCTTCTTTTACTTAAGTCGGAATTGTGCCCTTTGTATTAAATTCAGATGCAATTTCTGTGTTTCATTGTCAATAAGAAGGTCCAAGGGATACAGTAAACCTGAAGTGAACCATCGGAATCTAAAACTGGACTCACAGGAGAGGTGCAAATCATAGAGAGATAGAGTGTCAGTCCTCTTTTACTTAAGTCGTCATTGTGCCTTTTGTATTAAATTCGGATGCAATTTCTGTGATTCATCGTCAATAAGAAGGTCCAAGCGATACAGTAAACCTATAGTGAAGCATCGGAATCTATAACTGGACTCACTGGAGAGGTTCAAATCATAGAACGGTAGAGTGTCAGTCCTCTAGCACTTAAGCCGGCATTGTGCCTTTTGTATTAAATTCGGATGCAATTTCTGAGTTTCATCATCAATAAGAAGGTCCAAAGGATACAGAAAACCTGAAGTGAAGGATCAGAATCTAAAACTGGACTCACAGGAGAGGTTCAAATCATAGAGAGTTAGAGCGTCAGTCCTCTTTTACTTAAGTCGGCATTGTGCCTTTTGTATAAAATTCAGATGCAATTTCTGTGTTTCATTGTCAATAAGAAGTTCCAAGGGATACAGTAAACCTGAAGTGAAGCATCGGAATCTGAAACTGGACTCACAGGAGAGGTTCAAATCATAGAGAGATAGAGTGTCAGTCCTCTTTTACTTAGACGTCATTGTGCCTTTTGTATTAAATTCGGATGCAATTTCTGTGATTCATCGTCAATAAGAAGGTCCAAGGGATACAGTAAACTTATAGTGAAGCATCGGAATCTATAACTGGACTCACAGGAGAGGTTCAAATCATAGACAGTTAAAGTGTCAGTCCTCTTTTACTTAAGTCGGCATTGTGCCTTTTGTATTAAATTCAGATACAATTTCTGTTTTTCATCGTCAACAAGAAGGTCCAAGGGAGACAGAAAACCTGAAGTGAAGCATCGGAATCTAAAACTTGACTCACAGGAGAGGTTCAAATCATAGCGAGTTAGAGTGTCAGTCCTCTTTTACTTAAGACGGCATTGTGCCTTTTGTATTAAATTCGGATGCGATATCGGTGTTTCATCGTCAATAAGAATGTCCAAGGGATACAGTAAATATGAAGTGAAGCATCGGAATCTAAAACTGGACTCACAGGAGAGGTTCAAATCATAGAGAGTTAGAGTGTCAGTCCCCTTTTACTTAAGTGAACATTGTGCCTTTTGTATAAAATTCGGATGTAATTTCTGTGTTTCATCGTCAATAAGAAATTCAGAGGGATACAGTAAACCTGAAGTGAAGCATAGGAATCTAAAGCTGGACTCACTGGAGAGGTTCAAATCATAGAACGTTAGAGTGTCAGTCCTCTAGCACTTAAGTCGGCATTGTGCCTTTTGTATTAAATTCGGATACAATTTCTGTGTTTCATCATCAATAAGAAGGTCCAAGGGATTTAGAAAACCTGAAGTGAAGCATCGGAATCTAAAACTGGACTCACAGGAGAGGTTCAAATCTTAGAGAGTTAGAGTGTCAGTCTTCTTTTACTTAAGTCGGCATTGTGCCCTTTGTATTAAATTCAGATGCAATTTCTGTGTTTCATTGTCAATACGAAGGTCCAAGGGATACAGTAAACCTGAAGTGAAGCATCGGAATCTAAAACTGGACTCACAGGAGAGGTTCAAATCATAGAGAGATAGAGTGTCAGTCCTCTTTTACTTAAGTCGTCATTGTGCCTTTTGTATTAAATTCGGATGCAATTTCTGTGTTTCATCGTCAATAAGAAGGTCCAAGGGATACAGTAAACCTGAAGTGAAGCATCGGAATCTAAAACTGTACTCACAGGAGAGGTTCAAATCATAGAGTGTTAGAGTGTCAGTCCTCATTTACTTGAGTCAGCATTGTGCGTTTTGTATTAAATTCGGTTGCAATTTCTGTGTTTCATCGTCAATAAGAAGGTCCAAGGGATACAGTAAACCTGAAGTGAAGCATCGGAATCTAGAACTGGATTCACATTAGAGGTACAAATCATAGAGAGTTAGTGTGTCAGTCCTCTTTTACTTATGTCAGCGTTGTGCCTTTTGTTTTAAATATGGATGCAATTTCTGTGTTTCATCGTCAATAAGAAGGTGCAAGGGATACTGTAAACCTGAAGAATCGGAATCTAAAACTGGACTCACAAGAGAGGTTTAAATCATAGAAAGTTAGAGTGTCAGTCCTCTTGTACGTAAGTCGGCATTGTGCCTTTTGTATTAAATTCGGATGCAATTTCTGTGTTTCATCGTCAATAAGAAGGTCCAAGGGATACAGTAAACCTATAGTGAAGCATCGGAATCTGAAACTGGACTCACAGGAGAGGTTCATATCATAGACAGTTAGAGTGTCAGTTTTCTTTTACTTAAGTAGGCATTGTGCCTTTTGTATTAAATTCGGATGCAATTTCTGTGTTCCATCGTCAATAAGAAGGTCCAAGGGGTACAGTAAACCTAAGGTAAAGCTTCGGAATCTAAAACTGGACACACAGGAGAGGTTCAAATCATAGAGAGTTAGAGTGTCAGTCCTCTTTTACTTATGTAGGCATTGTGCATTTTGTATTAAATTCAGATGCAATTTCTGTATTTCATCGTCAATAAGAAGTTCCAAGGGATACAGTAAACCAGAAGTGAAGCATCGGAATCTAAAACTGGACTCACTGGAGAGGTTCAAATAATAGAACGTTAGAGTGTCAGTCCTCTAGCACTTAAGTCGGCATTGTGCCTTTTGTATTTAATTCGGATGCAATTTCTGAGTTTCATCATCAATAAGAAGGTCCAAGGGATACAGAAAACCTGAAGTGAAGCATCGGAATCTAAAACTTTACTCACAGGAGAGGTTCAAATCATAGAGAGTTAGAGTGTCAGTCCTCTTTTACTTAAGTCGGCATTGTGCTCTTTGTATTAAATTCAGATGCGATTTCTGTGTTTCATTGTCAATAAGAAGGTCAAAGGGATACAGTAAACCTGAAGTGAAGCATCGGAATCTAAAACTGGACTCACAGGAGAGGTTCAAATCATAGAGAGATAGAGTGTCACTCCTCTTTTACTTAAGTCGTCATTGTGCCTTTTGTATTATATTCGGATGCAATTTCTGTGTTTCATCATCAATAAGAAGGTCCAAGGGAAACAGTAAACCTGAAGTGAAGCATCGGAATCTAAAACTGGACTCACAGGAGAGGTTCAAATCATAGAGAGTTAGAGTGTCAGTCCTCTTTTACTTAAGTCGGCTTTGTGCCTTTTGTATTAAATTCGGATGCAATTTCTGTGTTTCATTGTCAATAAGAAGGTCCAAGGGATACAGTAAACCTGAAGCATCGGAATCTAAGACTGGACTCACAGGAGAGGTTTAAATCATAGAAAGTTAGAGTGTCAGTCCTCTTTTACTTAAGTCGTCATTGTGCCTTTTGTATTAAATTCTGATGCAATTTCTGTGATTCATCGTCAATAAGAAGGTCAAAGGGATACAGTAAACCTGAAGTGAAGCATAGGAATCTAAAGCTGGACTCACTGGAGAGGTTAAAATTATAGAACGTTAGAGTGTCAGTCCTCTAGCACTTAAGTCGGCATTGTGCCTTTTGTATTAAATTCGGATGCAATTTCTGTGTTTCATCATCAATAAGAAGGTCCAAGGGATACAGAAAACCTGAAGTGAAGCATCGGAATCTAAAACTGGACTCACAGGAGAGGTTCAAATCATAGAGAGTTAGAGTGTCAGTCTTCTTTTACTTAAGTCGGCATTGTGCCCTTTGTATTAAATTCAGCTGCAATTTATGTGTTTCATTGTCAATAAGAAGGTCCAAGGGATACAGTAACCCTGAAGTGAAGCATCGGAATCTAAAACTGGACTCACAGGAGAGGTTCACATCATAGAGAGATAGAGTGTCAGTCCTCTTTTACTTAAGTCGTCATTGTGCCTTTTGTATTTAATTCGGATGCAATTTCTGTGTTTCATCGTCAATAAGAAGGTCCAAGGGATACAGTAAACCTGAAGTGAAGCATCGGAATCTAAAACTGTACTCACAGGAGAGGTACAAATCATAGAGAGTTAGAGTGTCAGTCCTCATTTACTTAAGTCGGCATTGTGCGTTTTGTATTAAATTCGGATTTAATTTCTGTGTTTCATCGTCAATAAGAAGGTCCAAGGGATACAGTAAACCTGAAGTGAAGCATCGGAATCTAGAACTAGATTCACAGGAGAGGTACAAATCATAGAGAGTTAGAGTGTCAGTCCTCTTTTACTTATGTCAGCGTTGTGCCTTTTGTTTTAAATACGGATGCAATTTCTGTGTTTCATCGTCAATAAGAAGGTGCAAGGGATACTGTAAACCTGAAGAATTGGAATCTAAAACTGGACTCACAGGAGAGGTTTAAATCATAGAAAGTTAGAGTGTCAGTCCTCTTGTACTTAAGTTGGCATTGTGCCTTTTGTATTAAATTCGGATGCAATTTCTGTTTTTCATCGTGAATAAGAAGGTCCAAGGGATACAGTAAACCTATAGTGAAGCTTCGGAATCTAAAACTGGACTCACAGGAGAGGTTAATATCATAGACAGTTAGAGTGTCAGTCCTCTTTTACTTAAGTAGGCATTGTGCCTTTTGTATTAAATTCGGAAACAATTTCTGTGTTCCATCGTCAATAAGAAGGTCCAAGGGGTACAGTAAACCTAAGGTAAAGCTTCGGAATCTAAAACTGGACACACAGGAGAGGTTCAAATCATAGAGAGTTAGAGTGTCAGTCCTCTTTTACTTAATTCGGCATTGTGCCTTTTGTATTAAATTCGGATGCAATTTCTGTGTTTCATTGTCAATAAGAAGGTCCAAGGGATACAGTAAACCTGAAGCATCGGGATCTAAGACTGGACTCACAGGAGAGGTTTTTAATCATAGAAAGTTAGAGTGTCAGTCCTCTTTTACTTAAGTCGTCATTGTTCCTTTTGTATTACATTCGAATGCAATTTCTGTGATTCATCGTCAATAAGAAGGTGAAAGGGATACAGTAAACCTGAAGTGAAGCATAGGAATCTAAAGCTGGACTCACTGGAGAGGTTCAAATCATAGAACGTTAGAGTGTCAGTCCTCTAGCACTTAAGTCGGCATTGTGCCTTTTGTATTTAATTCGGATGCAATTTCTGTGTTTCATCATCAATAAGAAGGTCCAAGGGATACAGAAAACCTGAAGTGAAGCATCGGAATCTAAAACTGGACTCACAGGAGAGGTTACAAACATAGAGAGTTAGAGTGTCAGTCTTCTTTTACTTAAGTCGGCATTGTGCACTTTGTATTAAATTCAGATTCAATTTATGTGTTTCTTTGTCATAAGAAGGTCCAAGGGATACAGTAAACCTGAAGTGAAGCATCGGAATCTAAAACTGGACTCACAGGAGAGGTTCAAATCATAGAGAGATAGAGTGTCAGTCCTTTTTTACTTAAGTCGTCATTGTGCCTTTTGTATTAAATTCGGATGCAATTTCTGTGTTTCATCGTCAATAAGAAGGTCCAAGGGATACAGTAAACCTGAAGTGAAGCATCGGAATCTAAAACTGGACTCACAGGAGAGGTTCAAATCGTAGAGAGTTAGAGTGTCAGCCCTCATCTACTTAAGTCGGCATTGTGCGTTTTGAATTAAATTCGGATGCAATTTCTGTGTTTCATCGTCAATAAGAAGGTCCAAGGGATACAGTGAACCTGAAGTGAAGCATCGGAATCTAAAACAGGACTCACAGGAGAGGTTCAAATCATACAGAGTTAGTGTGTCAGTCCTCTTTTACTTAAGTCGGCATTGTGCCTTTTGTTTTAAATTCGGATGCAATTTCTGTGTTTCATCGTCAATAAGAAGGTCCAAGGGATACAGTAAACCTGAAGTGAAGCATCGGAATCTAAAACTGGGCTCACACGAGAGGTTCAAATCATAGAGAGATAGAGTGTCAGTCCTCTTTTACTTAAGTCGTCATTGTGCCTTTTGTATTAAATTCGGATGCAATTTCTGTGTTTCATCGTCAATAAGAAGGTCCAAGGGATACAGTAAACCTGAAGTGAAGCATCGGAATCCAAAACTGGACTCACAGGAGAGGTTCAAATCATAGAGAGTTAGAGTGTCTGTCCTCATTTACTTAAGGCGGCATTGTGCATTTTGTATTAAATACGGATGCAAATTCTGTGTTTCATCGTCAATAAGAAGGTCCAAGGGATACAGTAAACCTGAAGTGAAGCATCGGAATCTAGAACTGGACTCACAGGAGAGGTTCAGATCATAGAGAGTTAGAGTGTCAGTTCTCTTTTACTTAAGTCGGCATTGTGCCTTTTGTATTAAATACGGATGCAATTTCTGAGTTTCATCGTCAATAAGAAGGTCCAAGGGATACAGTAAACCTGAAGAATCGGAATCTAAAACTGACTCACAGGAGAGGTTTAAATCATAGAAAGTTAGAGTGTCAGTCCTCTTGTACTTAAGTCGGCATTGTGCCCTTTGTGTTAAATTCGGATGCAATTTCTGTGTTTCATCGTCAATAAGAAGGTCCAAGGGATACAGTAAACCTATAAAGAAGCATCGGAATCTAAAACTGGACTCACAGGAGAGGTTCATATCATGGACTTTTAGAGTGTCAGTCCTCTTTTACTTAAGTCGGCATTGTTCCTTTTGTATTAAATTCAGATACAATTTCTGTGTTTCATCGTCAATAAGAAGGTCCAAGTGAGACAGTAAACCTGAAGTGAAGCATCGGAATCTAAAACTGGACTCACAGGAGAGGTTCAAATCATAGAGAGTTAGAGTGTCAGCCCTCATTTACTTAAGTCGGCATTGTGCGTTTTGAATTAAATTCGGATGCAATTTCTGTGTTTCATCGTCAATAAGAAGGTCCAAGGGATACAGTGAACCTGAAGTGAAGCATCGGAATCTAGAACAGGACTCACAGGAGAGGTTCAAATCATACAGAGTTAGTGTGTCAGTCCTCTTTTACTTAAGTCGGCATTGTGCCTTTTGTTTTAAATTCGGATGCAATTTCTGTGTTTCATCGTCAATAAGAAGGTCCAAGGGATACAGTAAACCTGAAGTGAAGCATCGGAATCTAAAACTGGGCTCACACGAGAGGTTCAAATCATAGAGAGATAGAGTGTCAGTCCTCTTTTACTTAAGTCGTCATTGTGCCTTTTGTATAAAATTCGGATGCAATTTCTGTGTTTCATCGTCAATAAGAAGGTCCAAGGGATACAGTAAACCTGAAGTGAAGCATCGGAATCCAAAACTGGACTCACAGGAGAGGTTCAAATCATAGAGAGTTAGAGTGTCTGTCCTCATTTACTTAAGGCGGCATTGTGCATTTTGTATTAAATACGGATGCAAATTCTGTGTTTCATCGTCAATAAGAAGGTCCAAGGGATACAGTAAACCTGAAGTGATGCATCGGAATCTAGAACTGGACTCACAGGAGAGGTTCAGATCATAGAGAGTTAGAGTGTCAGTTCTCTTTTACTTAGGTCGGCATTGTGCCTTTTGTATTAAATACGGATGCAATTTCTGTGTTTCATCGTCAATAAGAAGGTCCAAGGGATACAGTAAACCTGAAGAATCGGAATCTAAAACTGACTCACAGGAGAGGTTTAAATCATAGAAAGTTAGAGTGTCAGTCCTCTTGTACTTAAGTCGGCATTGTGCCCTTTGTGTTAAATTCGGATGCAATTTCTGTGTTTCATCGTCAATAAGAAGGTCCAAGGGATACAGTAAACCTTTAAAGAAGCATCGGAATCTAAAACTGGACTCACAGGAGAGGTTCATATCATGGACTTTTAGAGTGTCAGTCCTCTTTTACTTAAGTCGGCATTGTTCCTTTTGTATTAAATTCAGATACAATTTCTGTGTTTCATCGTTAATAAGAAGGTCCAAGTGAGACAGTAAACCTGAAGTGAAGCATCGGAATCTAAAACTGGACTCACAGGAGAGGTGCAAATCATAGAGAGGTAGAGTGTTTGTCCTCTTTTACTTAAGTCGTCATTGTGCCTTTTGTATTAAATTCGGATGCAATTTCTGTGATTCATCGTCAATAAGAAGGTCCAAGGGATACAGTAAACCTATAGTGAAGCATCGGAATCTATAACTGGACTCTCAGGAAAGGTACAAATCATAGACAGTTACAGTGTCAGTCCTCTTTTACTTAAGTCGGCATTGTGCCTTTTGTATCAAATACAGATACAATTTCTGTGTTTCATCGTCAATAAGAAGGTCCAAGGTAGACAGGAAACCTGAAGTGAAGCATCGGAATCTAAAACTGGACTCACAGGAGAGGTTCAAATCATAGCGAGTTAGAGTGTCAGTCCTCTTTTACTTAAGGCGGCATTGTGCCTTTTGTATTAAATTCGGATGCGATTTCTGTGTTTCATCGTAAATAAGAATGTCCAAGGGATACAGTAAATATGAAGTGAAGCATCGGAATCTAAAACTGGACTCACAGGAGAGGTTCAAATCATAGAGAGTTAGAGTGTCAGTCCTCTTTTACTTAAGTCAACATTGTGAATTTTTTATTAAATTCGGATGCAATTTCTGTGTTTCATCGTCAATAAGAAGGTCAAAGGGATACAGTAAACCAGAAGTGAAGCATAGGAATCTAAAGCTGGACTCACTGGAGAGGTTCAAATCATAGAACGTTTGAGTGTCAGTTCTCTAGCACTTAAGTCGGCATTGTGCCTTTTGTATTAAATTCGGATGCAATTTCTGTGTTTCATCACCAATAAGAAGGTCCAAGGGATACAGAAAACCTGAAGTGAAGCATCGGAATCTAGAACTGGACTCACAGGAGAGGATCAATTCATAGAGAGTTAGAGTGTCAGTCTTCTTTTACTTAAGTCGGCATTGTGACCTTTGTATTAAATTCAGATGCAATTTCTGTGTTTTATTGTCAATAAGACGGTCCAAGGGATACAGTAAACCTGAAGTGAAGCATCGGAATCTAAAACTGGACTCACAGGAGAGGTTCAAATCATAGAGAAATAGAGTTGTAGTCCTCTTTTACTTAAGTCTTCATTGTGCCTTTTGTTTTAAATTCGGATGCAAATTCTGTGTTTCATCGTCAATAAGAAGCTCCAAGGGATACAGAAAACCTGAAGTGAAGCATCAGAATCTAAAACTGGACTCACAGGAGAGGTTCAAATCATAGAGAGTTAGAGCGTCAGTCCTCTTTTACTTAAGTCGCCATTGTGCCTTTTGTATTAAATTCGGATGCAATTTCTGTGTTTCATCGTCAATAAGAAGGTCCAAGGGATACAGTAAACCTGAAGTGAAGCATCGGAATCCAAAACTGGACTCACAGGAGAGGTTCAAATCATAGAGAGTTAGAGTGTCTGTCCTCATTTACTTAAGGCGGCATTGTGCATTTTGTATTAAATACGGATGCAAATTCTGTGTTTCATCGTCAATAAGAAGGTCCAAGGGATACAGTAAACCTGAAGTGAAGCATCGGAATCTAGAACTGGACTCACAGGAGAGGTTCAGATCATAGAGAGTTAGAGTGTCAGTTCTCTTTTACTTAAGTCGGCATTGTGCCTTTTGTATTAAATACGTATGCTATTTCTGTGTTTCATCGTCAATAAGAAGGTCCAAGGGATACAGTAAACCTGAAGAATCGGAATCTAAAACTGACTCACAGGAGAGGTTTAAATCATAGAAAGTTAGAGTGTCAGTCCTCTTGTACTTAAGTCGGCATTGTGCCCTTTGTGTTAAATTCGGATGCAATTTCTGTGTTTCATCGTCAATAAGAAGGTCCAAGGGATACTGTAAACCTATAAAGAAGCATCGGAATCTAAAACTGGACTCACAGGAGAGGTTCATATCATGGACTTTTAGAGTGTCAGTCCTCTTTTACTTAAGTCGGCATTGTTCCTTTTGTATTAAATTCAGATACAATTTCTGTGTTTCATCGTCAATAAGAAGATCCAAGTGAGACAGTAAACCTGAAGTGAAGCATCGGAATCTAAAACTGGACTCACAGGAGAGGTTCAAATCATAGAGAGTTAGAGTGTCAGCCCTCATTTACTTAAGTCGGCATTGTGCGTTTTGAATTAAATTCGGATGCAATTTCTGTGTTTCATCGTCAATAAGAAGGTCCAAGGGATACAGTGAACCTGAAGTGAAGCATCGGAATCTAGAACAGGACTCACAGGAGAGGTTCAAATCATACAGAGTTAGTGTGTCAGTCCTCTTTTACTTAAGTCGGCATTGTGCCTTTTGTTTTAAATTCGGATGCAATTTCTGTGTTTCATTGTCAATAGGAAGGTCCAAGGGATACAGTAAACCTGAAGTGAAGCATTGGAATCTAAAACTGGGCTCACACGAGAGGTTCAAATCATAGAGAGATAGAGTGTCAGTCCTCTTTTACTTAAGTCGTCATTGTGCCTTTTGTATTAAATTCGGATGCAATTTCTGTGTTTCATCGTCAATAAGAAGGTCCAAGGGATACAGTAAACCTGAAGTGAAGCATCGGAATCCAAAACTGGACTCACAGGAGAGGTTCAAATCATAGAGAGTTAGAGTGTCTGTCCTCATTTACTTAAGGCGGCATTGTGCATTTTGTATTAAATACGGATGCAAATTCTGTGTTTCATCGTCAATAAGAAGGTCCAAGGGATACAGTAAACCTGAAGTGATGCATCGGAATCTAGAACTGGACTCACAGGAGAGGTTCAGATCATAGAGAGTTAGAGTGTCAGTTCTCTTTTACTTAAGTCGGCATTGTGCCTTTTGTATTAAATACGGATGCAATTTCTGTGTTTCATCGTCAATAAGAAGGTCCAAGGGATACAGTAAACCTGAAGAATCGGAATCTAAAACTGACTCACAGGAGAGGTTTAAATCATAGAAAGTTAGAGTGTCAGTCCTCTTGTACTTAAGTTGGCATTGTGCCCTTTGTGTTAAATTCGGATGCAATTTCTGTGTTTCATCGTCAATAAGAAGGTCCAAGGGATACAGTAAACCTATAAAGAAGCATCGGAATCTAAAACTGGACTCACAGGAGAGGTTCATATCATGGACTTTTAGAGTGTCAGTCCTCTTTTACTTAAGTCGGCATTGTTCCTTTTGTATTAATTTCAGATACAATTTCTGTGTTTCATCGTCAATAAGAAGGTCCAAATGAGACAGTAAACCTGAAGTGAAGCATCGGAATCTAAAACTGGACTCACAGGAGAGGTTCAAATCATAGAGAAATAGAGTTTTAGTCCTCTTTTACTTAAGTCGTCATTGTGCCTTTTGTTTTAAATTCGGATGCAATTTCTGTGTTTCATCGTCAATAAGAAGGTCCAAGTGAGACAGTAAACCTGAAGTGAAGCATCGGAATCTAAAACTGGACTCACAGGAGAGGTTCAAATCATAGAGAGTTAGAGTGTCAGTCCTCTTGTACTTAAGTCGGCATTGTGCTTTTTGACTTAATTTCGGATGCAAATTCTGTGTTTCATCGTCAATAGGAAGGTCCAAGGGATACAGAAAACCTGAAGTGAAGCATCAGAATCTAAAACTGGACTCACAGGAGAGGTTCAAATCATAGAGAGTTAGAGCGTCAGTCCTCTTTTACTTAAGTCGGCATTGTGCCTTTTGTATTAACTTCAGATGCAATTTCTGTGTTTCATTGTCAAAAAGAAGTTCCAAGGGATACAGTAAACCTGAAGTGAAGCATCGGAATCTGAAACTGGACTCACAGGAGAGGTTCAAATCATAGAGAGTTAGAGCGTCAGTCCTCTTTTACTTAAGTAGGCATTGTGCCTTTTGTATTAAATTCAGATGCAATTTCTGTATTTCATCGTCGATAAGAAGGCCCAAGGGATACAGTAAACCAGAAGTGAAGCATCGGAATCTAAAACTGGACTCACTGGAGAGGTTCAAATCATAGAACGGTAGAGTGTCAGTCCTCTAGCACTTAAGTCGGCATTGTGCCTTTTGTATTAAATTCGGATGCAATTTCTGAGTTTCATCATCAATAAGAAGGTCCAAAGGATACAGAAAACCTGAAGTGAAGCATCAGAATCTAAAACTGGACTCACAGGAGGGGTTCAAATCATAGAGAGTTAGAGCGTCAGTCCTCTTTTACTTAAGTCGGCATTGTGCCTTTTGTATTAACTTCAGATGCAATTTCTGTGTTTCATTGTCAAAATGAAGTTCCAAGGGATACAGTAAACCTGAAGTGAAGCATCGGAATCTGAAACTGGACTCACAGGAGAGGTTCAAATCATAGAGAGTTAGAGTGTCAGTCCTCTTTTACTTAAGTCGGCATTGTGCCCTTTGTATTAAATTCAGATGCGATTTCTGTGTTTCATTGTCAATAAGAAGGTCCAAGGGATACAGTAAACCTGAAGTGAAGCATCGGAATCTAAAACTGGACTTACAGGAGAGGTGCAAATCATAGAGAGGTAGAGTGTCAGTCCTCTTTTACTTAAGTCGTCATTGTGCTTTTGTATTAAATTCGGATGCAATTTCTGTGATTCATCGTCAATAAGAAGGTCCAAGGGATACAGTAAACCAATAGTGAAGCATCGGAATCTATAACTGGACTCACAGGAGAGGTTCAAATCATAGACAGTTAGAGTGTCAGTCCTCTTTTACTTAAGTCGGCATTGTGCCTTTTGTATTAAATTCAGATACAATTTCTGTGTTTCGTCGTCAATAAGAAGGTCCAAGGGAGACAGAAAACCTGAAGTGAAGCATCGGAATCTAAAACTTGACTCACAGGAGAGGTTCAAATCATAGCGAGTTAGAGTGTCAGTCCTCTTTTACTTAAGACGGCATTGTGCCTTTTGTATTAAATTCGGATGCGATATCTGTGTTTCATCGTCAATAAGAATGTCCAAGGGATACAGTAAATATGAAGTGAAGCATCGGAATCTAAAACTGGACTCACAGGAGAGGTTCAAATCATAGCGAGTTAGAGTGTCAGTCCTCTAGCACTTAAGTCGGCATTGTGCCTTTTGTATTAAATTCGGATACAATTTCTGTGTTTCATCATCAATAAGAAGGTCCAAGGGATTTAGAAAACCTGAAGTGAAGCATCGCAATCTAAAACTGGACTCACAGGAGAGGTTCAAATCTTAGAGAGTTAGAGTGTCAGTCTTCTATTACTTAAGTCGGCATTGTGCCCTTTGTATTAAATTCAGATGCAATTTCTGTGTTTCATTGTCATTACGAAGGTCCAAGGGATACAGTAAACCTGAAGTGAAGCATCGGAATCTAAAACTAGACTCACAGGAGAGGTTCAAATCATAGAGAGATAGAGTGTCAGTCCTCTTTTACTTAAGTCGTCATTGTGCCTTTTGTATTAAATTCGGATGCAATTTCAGTGTTTCGTCGTCAATAAGAAGGTCCAAGGGATACAATAAACCTGAAGTGAAGCATCGGAATCTAAAACTGTACTCACAGGAGAGGTTCAAATCATAGAGAGTTAGAGTGTCAGTCCTCATTTACTTAAGTCGGCATTGTGCGTTTTGTATTAAATTCGGTTGCAATTTCTGTGTTTCATCGTCAATAAGAAGGTCCAAGGGATACAGTAAACCAGAAGTGAAGCATCGGTATCTAGAACTGGATTCAAAGGAGAGGTACAAATCATAGAGAGTTAGAGTGTCAGTCCTCTTTTACTTATGTCAGCGTTGTGCCTTTTGTTTTAAATACGGATGCAATTTCTGTGTTTCATCGTCAATAAGAAGGTGCAAGGGATACTGTAAACCTGAAGAATCGGAATCTAAAACTGGACTCACAGGAGAGGTTTAAATCATAGAAAGTTAGAGTGTCAGTCCTCTTTTACTTAAGTCGTCATTGTGCCTTTTGTATTAAATTCGGATGCAATTTCTGTGTTTCATCATCAATTAGAAGGTCCAAGGGATACAGTAAACCTGAAGTGAAGCATCGGAATCTAAAACTGGACTCACAGGAGAGGTTCAAATCATAGAGAGATAGAGTGTCACTCCTCTTTTACTTAAGTCTGCATTGTGCCCTTTGTATTAAATTCAGATGCAATTTCTGTGTTTCATTGTCAATAAGAAGGTCCAAGGGATACAGTAAACCTGAAGTGAAGCATCGGAATCTAAAACTGGACTCACAGGAGAGGTTCAAATCATAGAGAGATAGAGTGTCACTCCTCTTTTACTTAAGTCGTCATTGTGCCTTTTGTATTAAATTCGGATGCAATTTCTGTGTTTCATCATCAATTAGAAGGTCCAAGGGATACAGTAAACCTGAAGTGAAGCATCGGAATCTAATACTGGACTCACAGGAGAGGTTCAAATCATAGAGAGTTAGAGTGTCTGTCCTCTTTTACTTAAGTCGGCATTGTGCCCTTTGTGTTAAATTCAGATGCAATTTCTGTGTTTCATCGTCAATAAGAAGGTCTAAGGGATACAGTAAACCTGAAGTGAAGCATCAGAATCTAGAACTGGACTCACAGGAGAGGTTCAAATCATAGAGAGTTAGAGTGTCAGTCCTCTTTTACTTAATTCGGCATTGTGCCTTTTGCATTAAATTCGGATGCAATTTCTGTGTTTCATTGTCAATAAGAAGGTCCACGGGATACAGTAAACCTGAAGCATCGGAATCTAAGACTGGACTCACAGGAGAGGTTTAAATCATAGAAAGTTAGAGTGTCAGTCCTCTTTTACTTAAGTCGTCATTGTGCCTTTTGTATTAAATTCGGATGCAATTTCTGTGATTCATCGTCAATAAGAAGGTCAAAGGGATACAGTAAACCTGAAGTGAAGCATAGGAATCTAAAGCTGGACTCACTGGAGAGGTTCAAATCATAGAACGTTAGAGTGTCAGTCCTCTATCACTTAAGTCGGCATTGTGCCTTTTGTATTAAATTCGGATGCAATTTCTGTGTTTCATCATCAATAAGAAGGTCCAAGGGATACAGAAAACCTGAAGTGAAGCATCGGAATCTAAAACTGGACTCACAGGAGAGGTTCAAATCATAGAGAGTTAGAGTGTCAGTCTTCTTTTACTTAAGTCGGCATTGTGCACTTTGTATTAAATTCAGATTCAAATTATGCGTTTCATTGTCAATAAGAAGGTCCAAGGGATACAGTAAACCTGAAGTGAAGCATCGGAATCTAAAACTGGTCTCACAGGAGAGGTTCAAATCATAGAGAGATAGAGTGTCAGTCCTCTTTTACTTAAGTCGTCATTGTGCCTTTTGTATTAAATTCGGATGCAATTTCTGTGTTTCATCGTCAATAAGAAGGTCCAAGGGATACAGTAAACCTGAAGTGAAGCATCGGAATCTAAAACTGGACTCACAGGAGAGGTTCAAATCATAGGGAGTTAGAGTGTCAGTCCTCATTTACTTAAGTCGGCATTGTGCGTTTTGTATTAAATTCGGTTGCAATTTCTGTGTTTCATCGTCAATAAGAAGGTCCGAGGGCTACAGTAAACCTGAAGTGAAGCATCGGAATCTAGAACTGGAATCAAAGGAGAGGTACAAATCATTGAGAGTTAGAGTGTCAGTCCTCTTTTACTTATGTCAGCGTTGTGCCTTTTGTTTTAAATACGGATGCAATTTCTGTGTTTCATCGTCAATAAGAAGGTGCAAGGGATACTGTAAACCTGAAGAATCGGAATCTAAAACTGGACTCACAGGTGAGGTTTAAATCATAGAAAGTTAGAGTGTCAGTCCTCTTGTACTTAAGTTGGCATTGTGCCTTTTGTATTAAATTCGGATGCAATTTCTGTGTTTCATCGTCAATAAGAAGGTCCAAGGGATACAGTAAACCTATAGTGAAGCATCGGAATCTAAAACTGGACTCACAGGAGAGGTTCATATCATAGACAGTTAGAGTGTCAGTCCTCTTTTACTTAAGTAGGCATTGAGCCTTTTGTATTAAATTCGGATGCAATTTCTGTGTTCCATCGTCAATAAGAAGATCCAAGGGGTACGGTAAACCTAAGGTAAAGCTTCGGAATCTAAAACTGGACACACAGGAGAGGTTCAAATAATAGAGAGTTAGAGTGTCAGTCCTCTTTTACTTATGTAGGCATTGTGCCTTTTGTATTATATTCAGATGCAATTTCTGTATTTCATCGTCGATAAGAAGGTCCAAGGGATACAGTAAACGAGAAGTGAAGCATCGGAATCTGAAACTGGACTCACTGGAGAGGTTCAAATCATAGAACGTTAGAGTGCCAGTCCTCTAGCACTTTAGTCGGCATTGTGCCTTTTGTATTAAATTCGGATGCAATTTCTGAGTTTCATCATCAATAAGAAGGTCCAAGGGATACAGAAAACCTGAAGTGAAGCATCGGAATCTAAAACTGGACTCACAGGAGAGGTTCAAATCATAGAGAGTTAGAGTGTCAGTCCTCTTTTACTTAAGTCGGCATTGTGCCCTTTGTATTAAATTCGGATGCAATTTCTGTGTTTCATTGTCAATAAGAAGGTCCAAGGGATACAGTAAACCTGAAGTGAAGCATCGGAATCTAAAACTGGACTCACAGGAGAGGTTCAAATCATAGAGAGATAGAGTGTCACTCCTCTTTTACTTAAGTCGTCATTGTGCCTTTTGTATTAAATTCGGATGCAATTTCTGTGTTTCATCATCAATTAGAAAGTCCAAGGGATACAGTAAACCTGAAGTGAAGCATCGGAATCTAATACTGGACTCACAGGAGAGGTTCAAATCATAGAGAGTTAGAGTGTCAGTCCTCTTTTACTTAAGTCGGCATTGTGCCCTTTGTGTTAAATTCAGATGCAATTTCTGTGTTTCATCGTCAATAAGAAGGTCTAAGGGATACAGTAAACCTGAAGTGAAGCATCAGAATCTAGAACTGGACTCACAGGGGAGGTTCAAATCATAGAGAGTTAGAGTGTCAGTCCTCTTTTACTTAATTCGGCATTGGGCCTTTTGTATTAAATTCGTATGCAATTTCTGTGTTTCATTGTCAATAAGAAGGTCCAAGGGATACAGTAAACCTGAAGCATCGGAATCTAAGACTGGACTCACAGGAGAGGTTTAAATCATAGAAAGTTAGAGTGCCAGTCCTCTTTTGCTTAAGTCGTCATTGTGCCTTTTGTATTAAATTCGGATGCAATTTCTGTGATTCATCGTCAATAAGAAGGTCAAAGGGATACAGTAAACCTGAAGTGAAGCATAGGAATCTAAAGCTGGACTCACTGGAGAGGTTCAAATCATAGAACGTTAGAGTGTCAGTCCTCTAGCACTTAAGTCGGCATTGTGCCTTTTGTATTAAATTCGGATGCAATTTCTGTGTTTCATCATCAATAAGAAGGTCCAAGGGATACAGAAAACCTGAAGTGAAGCATCGGAATCTAAAACTGGACTCACAGGAGAGGTTCAAATCATAGAGAGTTAGAGTGTCAGTCTTCTTTTACTTAAGTCGGCATTGTGCACTTTGTATTAAATTCAGATTCAAATTATGCGTTTCATTGTCAATAAGAAGGTCCAAGGGATACAGTAAACCTGAAGTGAAGCATCGGAATCTAAAACTGGACTCACAGGAGAGGTTCAAATCATAGAGAGTTAGAGTGTCAGTCCTCTTTTACTTAAGTCGTCATTGTGCCTTTTGTATTAATTTCGGATGCAATTTCTGGGTTTCATCGTCAATAAGAAGGTCCAAGGGATACAGTAAACCTGAAGTGAAGCATCGGAATCTAAACTGGACTCACAGGAGAGGTTCAAATCATAGAGAGTTAGAGTGTCAGTCCTCATTTACTTAAGTCGGCATTGTGCGTTTTGTATTAAATTCGGATGCAATTTCTGTGTTTCAACGTCAATAAGAAGGTCCAAGCGATACAGTAAACCTATAGTGAAGCATCGGAATCTAAAACTGGACTCACAGGAGAGGTTCATATCATAGACAGTTAGAGTGTCAGTCCTCTTTTACTTAAGTCGGCATTGTGCCTTTTGTATTAAATTCAGATACAATTTATGTGTTTCATCGTCAATAAGAAGGTCCAAGTGAGACAGTAAACCTGAAGTGAAGCATCGGAATCTAAAACTGGACTCACAGGAGAGGTTCAAATCATAGAGAGTTAGAGTGTCAGTCCTCTTGTACTTAAGTCGGCATTGTGCTTTTTGAATTAAATTCGGATGCAATTTCTGTGTTTCATCGTCAATAAGAAGGTCCAAGGGAAACAGTAAACCTGAAGTGAAGCATCGGAATCTAAAACTGGACTCACAGGAGAGGTTCAAATCATAGAGAGATAGAATGTCAGTCCTCATTTACTTAAGTCGTCATTGTGCCTTTTGTATTAAATTCGGATGCAATTTCTGTGTTTCATCGTCAATAAGAAGGTCCAAGGGATACAGTAAACTTGAAGTCAAGCATCGGAATCTAGAACAGGACTCACAGGAGAGGTTCAAATCATACAGTGTTAGTGTGTCAGTCCTTTTTTACTTAAGTCGGCATTGTGCCTTTTGTATAAAATTCGGATGCAATTTCTGTGTTTCATCGTCAATAAGAAGGTCCAAGGGATACAGTAAACCTGAAGTGAAGCATCGGAATCTAAAACTGGGCTCACACGAGAGGTTCAAATCATAGAGAGATAGAGTGGCAGTCCTCTTTTACTTAAGTCGTCATTGTGCCTTTTGTATTAAATTCGGATGCAATTTCTGTGTTTCATCGTCAATAAGAAGGTCCAAGGGATACAGTAAACCTGAAGTGAAGCATCGGAATCTAAAACTGGACTCACAGGAGAGGTTCAAATCATAGAGAGTTAGAGTGTCTGTCCTCATTTACTTAAGGCGGCATTGTGCATTTTGTATTAAATGCGGATGCAAATTCTGTGTTTCATCGTCAATAAGAAGGTCCAAGGGATACAGTAAACCTGAAGTGAAGCATCGGAATCTAGAACTGGACTCACAGGAGAGGTTCAAATCATAGAGATTTAGAGTGTCAGTCCTCTTTTACTTAAGTAGGCATTGTGCCTTTTGTATTAAATACGGATGCAATATCTGTGTTTCATCGTCAATAAGAAGGTCCAAGGGATACAGTAAACCTGAAAAATCGGAATCTAAAACTGACTCACAGGAGAGGTTTAAGTCATAGAAAGATAGAGTGTCAGTCCTCTTGTACTTAAGTCAGCATTGTGCCTTTTATATTAAATTCGGATGCAATTTCTGTGTTTTATCGTCAATAAGAAGGTCCAAAGGATACAGCAAAGCTATAGTGAAGCATCGGAATCTAAAACTGGACTCACAGGAGGGGTTCAAATCATAGACAGTTAGAGTGTCAGTCCTCTTTTACTTAAGTTGGCATTGTGCCTTTTGTACTAAATTCAGATACAATTTCTGTGTTTCATCGTCAATAAGAAGGTCCAAGTGAGACAGTAAACCTGAAGTGAAGCATCGGAATCTAAAACTAGACTCACAGGAGAGGTTCAAATCCTAGAGAGTTAGAGTGTCAGTCCTCTTGTACTTAAGTCGGCATTGTGCATTTTGAATTAAATTCGGATGCAATTTCTGTGTTTCATCGTCAATAAGAAGGTCCAAAGGATATAGTAAACCTATAGTTAAGCATCGGAATCTAAAACTCGACTCACAGGAGAGGTTCAAATCATAGAGAGTTAGAGTGTCAGTCCTCTTTTACTTAAGTAGGCATTGTGCCTTTTGTATTAAATTCGGATGCAATTTCTGTGTTTCATCGTCAATAAGAAGGTCCAAAGTATACAGAAAACCTAAAGTAAGGCTTCGGAATCTAAGACTGGACTCACAGGAGAGGTTCAAATCATGGAGAGTTGGAGTGTCAATCCTCTTGTACTTAAGTCGGCATTGTGCCTTTTGAATTAAATTCGGATGCAATTTCTGTGTTCCATCGTCATTAAGAAGGTCCAAGTGATACAGTAAACCTAAGGTAAAGCTTCGGAATCTAAAAGTGGACTCACAGGTGAGGTTCAAATCATAGAGAGTTAGTGTGTCAGTCCTCTTTTACTTAAGTCGGCATTGTGCCTTTAGTATTAAATTCGGATGCAATTTCTGTGTTTCATCGTCAATAAGAAGGTCCAAGGGATACAGTAAACCTGAAGTGAAGCATCTAAATCCAAATCTGGACTCACAGGAGAGGTTCAAATCATAGAGAGTTAGAGTGTCAGTCCTCATTTACTTAAGTCGGCATTGTGCCTTTTGTATTAAATTCGGATGCAATTTCTGTGTTTCATCGTCAATAAGAAGGTCCAAGGGATACAGTAAACCTGAAGTGAAGCATCGGAATCTAGAACTGGACTCACAGGAGAGGTTCAAATCATAGAGAGTTAGAGTGTCAGTCCTCTTTTACTTAAGTCGGCATTGTGCCTTTTGTATTAAATTCGGATGCAATTTCTGTGTTTCATCGTCAATAAGAAGGTCCAAGGGATACAGTAGACCTATAGTGAGGCATCGGAATCTAAAACTGGACTCACAGGAGAGGTTCAAATCGTAGACAGTTAGAGTGTCAGTACTCTTTTATTTAAGTCGGCATTGTGCCTTTTGTATTAAAATCAGATAGAATTTCTGTGTTTCATCGTCAATAAGAAGGTCCAAAGGATACAGTAAACCTATAGTGAAGCATCGGAATCTAAAACTGGACTAACAGGAGAGTTTCGAATAATAGACAGTTAGAGTGTCAGTCCCCTTTTACTTAAGTCGGCATTGTGTCTTTTGTATTAAATTCAGATACAATTTCTGTGTTTCATCGTCAATAAGAAGGTCCAAGTGAAACAGTAAACCTGAAGTGAAGCATCGGAATCTAAAACTGGACTCACAGGAGAGGTTCAAATCATAGAGAGTTAGAGTATCTGTCCTGTTGTACTTAAGTCGGCATTGTGCTTTTTGAATTAAATTCGGATGCATTTTCTGTGTTTCATCGTCAATAAGAAGGTCCAAGAGATACAGTAAACCTATAGTTAAGCATCGGAATCTAAAACTCGACTCACAGGAGAGGTTCAAATCATAGAGAGATAGAGTGTCAGTCCTCTTTTACTTAAGTCGTCATTGTGCCTTTTGTATTAAATTCGGATGCAATTTCTGTGTTTCATCGTCAATAAGAAGGTCCAAGGGATACAGAAAACCTTAAGTGAAGCATAGGAATCTAAAGCTAGACTCACTGGAGAGGTTCAAATCAAAGCACGATAGAGTGTCAGTCGTCTAGCACTTAAGCCGGCAATGTGCCTTATGTATTAAATTCGGATGCAATTTCTGTGTTCCATCGTCAATAAGAAGGTCCAAGGGATACAGTAAACCTAAGGTAAAGCTTCGGAATCTAAAACTGGACACACAGGAGAGGTTCAAATCATAGAGAGTTAGAGTGTCAGACTTCTTTTTGTTATGTCGGCATTGTGCCCTTTGTATTTAATTCAGATGCAATTTCTGTGTTTCATCGTCTATAAGAAGATCCAAGGGATACAGTAAACCTGAAGTGAAGCATCGGAATCTAAAACTGGAGTCACACGAGAGGTTCAAATCATAGAGAGATAGAATGTTAGTCCTCTTTTACTTACGTCGGCATTGTGTCTTTTTTTTATTAAATTCGGATGCAATTTCTGTGTTTCATCGTCAATAAGAAGGTCCAAGGGATACAGTAAACCTAAAGCATCGGAATCTAAAACTGGACTCACAGGAGAGGTTTAAATCATAGAAAGTTAGAGTGTCAGTCCTCTTGAACTTATGTCGGCATTGTGCCTTTTGTATTAAATTCGGATGCAATTTCTGTGTTTCATCGTCAATAACAAGGTCCAAGGGATACAGTAAACCTGAAGTGAAGCATCGGAATCTAAAACTGGACTCACAGGAGAGGTTCAAATCACAGAAAGTTAGAGTGTCAGTCTTACTGTACTTAAGTCGGCATTGTGCCTTTTGTATTAAATTCGGATGCAATTTCTGTGTTTCATCGTCAATAAGAAGGACCAAGGGATACAGTAAACCTATAGTGAAGCATCGGAATCTAAAACTGGACACACAGGACGGGTTCAAATCATAGACAGTTAGAGTGCAGTCCTCTTGTACTTAAGTCGGCATTGTGCCTTTTGTATTAAATTCAGATACAATTTCTGTGTCTCATCGTCAATAAGAAGGTCCAAGGGATACAATAAACCTGAAGTGAAGCATCGGAATCTAAAACTGGACTCACAGGAGGGATTCAAATCATAGAGAGTTAGAGTGTCAGTCCTCTTGTACTTAAGTCGGCATTGTGCCTTATTTATTAAATTCGGATGCAATTTCTGTGGTCCATCGTCAATAAGAAGGTCCAAGGGATACAGTAAACCTAAAGTAAAGCTTCGGGATCTAAAACTGGACACACAGGAGAGGTTCAAATCATAGAGAGTTAGAGTGTCAGTCCTCTTCTACTTAAGTAGGCATTGTGCCTTTTGTATTAAATTCAGATGCAATTTCTGTATTTCATCGTCGATAAGAAGGTCCAAGGGATGCAGTAAACCTGATGTGAAGCATCCGTATCTAAAACTGGTCTCACTGGAGAGGTTCAAATCATAGAACGTTAGAGTGTCAGTCCTCTAGCACTTAAGTCGGCATTGTGCCTTTTGTATTAAATTCGGATGCAATCTCTGTGTTTCATCGCCAATAAGAAGGTCCAAGTGATACAGTAAACCTGAAGTGATGCATGGAATCTAGAACTGGACTCACAGGAGAGGTTCAAATCATAGAGAGTTAGAGTATCAGTCCTGTTGTACTTAAGTCGGCATTGTGCTTTTTGAATTAAATTCGGATGCATTTTCTGTGTTTCATCGTCAATAAGAAGGTCCAAGGGATACAGTAAACCTATAGTTAAGCATCGGAATCTAAAACTCGACTCACAGGAGAGGTTCAAATCATAGAGAGATAGAGTGTCAGTCCTCTTTTACTTAAGTCGTCATTGTGCCTTTTGTATTAAATTCGGATGCAAATTCATGTGTTTTATCGTCAATAAGAAGGGCCAAGGGATACAGAAAACCTGAAGTGAAGCATAGGAATCTAAAGCTGGACTCACTGGAGAGGTTCAAATCATAGCACGATAGAGTGTCAGTCGTCTAGCACTTAAGCCGGCAATGTGCCTTATGTATTAAATTCGGATGCAATTTCTGTGTTCCATCGTCAATAAGAAGGTCCAAGGGATACAGTAAACCTAAGGTAAAGCTTCGGAATCTAAAACTGGACACACAGGAGAGGTTCAAATCATAGAGAGTTAGAGTGTCAGACCTCTTTTTCTTATGTCGGCATTGTGCCCTTTGTATTTAATTCAGATGCAATTTCTGTGTTTCAATGTCAATAAGAAGATCCAAGGGATACAGTAAACCTGAAGTGAAGCATCGGAATCTAAAACTGGAGTCACACGAGGGGTTCAAATTATAGAGAGATAGAATGTCAGTCCTCTTTTACTTACGTCGGCATTGTGTCTTTTTTTTATTGAATTCGGATGCAATTTCTGTGTTTCATCGTCAATAAGAAGGTCCAAGGGATACAGGGAACCAATAGTTAAGCATCGGAATCTAAAACTGGTCTCACAAGAGAGGATCAAGTCATAGAGAGATGGAGTGTCAGTCCTCTTTTACTTAAGTAGGCATTGTGCCTTTTGTATTAAATTCAGATGCATTTCTGAGTTTCACCGTCAATCAGAAAGTCCAAGGGATGCAGTAAACCTGAAGTGAAGCATCGGAAACTAAAACTGCACTCACAGGAGAGGTTCAAATCATTGAGAGATAGAATTTCAGTCTTCTTTTACTTGAGTCAGCATTGTGCCTTTTGTATTAAATTCGGATGCATATTCTGTGTTTCATCGTCAATAAGAAGGTCCAAGGGATACAATAAACCTGAAGTGAAGCATCGGAATCTAAAACTGGACTCACAGGAGAGGTTCAAATCATAGACAGTTAGAGTGTCAGTCCTCTTTTACTTAAGTCGGCATTGTGCCTTTTGTATTAAATTCAGATACAATTTCTGTGTTTCATCGTCAATAAGAAGGTCCAAGTGAGACAGTAAACCTGAAGTGAAGCATCGGAATCTAAAACTCTACTCACAGGAGAGGTTCAAATCATAGCGAGTTAGAGTGTCAGTCCTGTTGTACTTAAGTCTGCATTGTGCTTTTTGAATTAAATTCGGATGCAATTTCTGTGTTTCATCGTCAATAAGAAGGTCCAAGGGATACAGTAAGCCTATAGTTAAGCATCGGAATCTAAAACTCGACTTACAGGAGAGGTTCAAATCATAGGGATTTAGAGTGTCAGTCCTCTTTTACTTAAGTAGGCATTGTGCCTTTTGTATTAAATTCGGATGCAATTTCTGTGTTTCATCGTCAATAAGAAGGTCCAAGGGATACAGAAAACCTAAAGTAAAGCTTAGGAACCTAAGACCTGACTCACAGGAGAGGTTAAAATCATGGAGAGTTGGAGTGTCAGTCCTCTTGTACTTAAGTCGGCATTGTGCCATTTGAATTAAATTCGGATGCAATTTCTGTGTTTCATCGTCAATAAGAAGGTAAGGGATACAGTAAACCTATAGTTAAGCATCGGAATCTAAAACTGGACTCACAGGAGGGGTTCAAATCATAGAGAGTTAGAGTGTCAGTCCTCTTGTACATAAGTCGGCATTGTGCCTTTTGTATTAAATTCGGATGCAATTTCTGTGTTCCATCGTCAATACGAACGTCCAAGTGATACAGTAAACCTAAGGTAAAGCTTCGAAATCTAAAACTGGTTACACAGGAGAGGTTCAAATCATAGAGAGCTAGAGTGTCAGTCCTCTTTTACCTAAGTAGGCATTGTGCCTTTTGTATTAAATTCAGATGCAATTTCTGTATTTCATCGTCGATAAGTAGGTCAAAGGGATACAGTAAACCTGAAGTGAAGCATCGGAATCCAAAACTGTACTCACAGGAGAGGTTCAAATCATAGAGAGATAGAATGTCAGTCTTCTTTTACTTAAGTCGGCATTGTGCCTTTTGTATTAAATTCAGATGCAATTTCTGTGTTTCATCGTCAATAAGAAGGTCCAAGGGATACAGTAAACCTTAAGTGAAGCATCGGAATCTAAAACTGGACTCACAGGAGAGGTTCAAATCACAGAAAGTTAGAGTGTCAGTCCTCTTGTACTTAAATCGGCATTGTGCCTTTTGTATTAAATTCGGATGCAATTTCTTTGTTTCATCATCAATAAGAAGGTCCAAGGGATACAGTAAACCTGAAGGGAAGGATCGGAATTTAAAACTGGACTTACAGGAGAGGTTCAAATCATAGAGAATTAGAGTAACTGACCTCTTTTACTTATGTCGGCATTGTGCCCTTTGTATTTAATTCAGATGCAATTTCTGTGTTTCATCGTCAATAAGAAGGTCCAAGGGATCTGTAAACCTATAGTTAAGCATCGGAATTTAAAACTGGACTCACAGGAGAGGTTCAAGTTTTAGAGAGATGGAGTGTCAGTACTCTTGTACTTAAGTCGGCATTGTGCCTTTTGTATTAATTTCGGATGCAATTTCTGTGTTCCATCGTCAATAAGAAGGTCCAACGGATACAGTAAACCCAAAGTAAAGCTTCGGAATCTAAGACTGGACTCACAGGAGAAGTTCAAATCATAGAGAGTTAGAGTGTCAGTCCTCTTTTACTTAAGTAGGCATATTGCCTTTTGTATTAAATTCAGATGCAATTTCTGTGTTTTATCGTCAATAAGAAGGTCCAAGGGATACAGTAAACCTGAAGTGAAGCATCGGGATCTAAAACTGGACTCACAGGAGAGGTTCAAATCAGAGAGAGATAGAATGTCAGTCTTCTTTTACGTAAGTCGGCATTGTGCCTTTTGTATTAAATTCGGATGCAATTTCTGTGTTTCATCGTCAATAAGAAGGTCCAAGGTATACAGTAAACCTGACGTGAAGCATCGGAATCTAAAACTGGACTCACAGGAGAGGTTCAAATCACAGAAAGTTAGAGTGTCAGTCCTACTGTACTAAAGTCGGCATTGTGCCTTTTGTATTAAATTCGGATGCAATTTCTGTGTTTCATCGTCAATAAGAAGGTCCAAGGGATACAGTAAACCTATAGTTAAGAATCGGAATCTAAAACTGGACTCACAGGAGAGGTTCAAATCATAGAGAGTTAGAGTGTCAGTCTTCTTGTACTTAAATCGGCATTGTGCCTTTTGTATTAAATTCTGATTCAATTTCTGTCTTTCATCGTCAATAAGAAGGTCCAAGGGGTATAGTAAACCTGAAGTGAAGCACCGGAATCTAAAAACTGGACTCACAGGAGAGGGTTAAAATCATAGAGCGTTAGAGTGTCAGTCCTCTTTTACTTATGTCGGCATTGTGCATTTTGTATTAAATTCGGATGCAATTTCTTTGTTTCATCATCAATAAGAAGGCCCAACGGATACAGTAAACCTGAAGTGAAGGATCGGAATTTAAAACTGGACTTACAGGAGAGTTTCAAATCATAGAGAGTTAGTGTGTCAGACCTCTTTTACTTATGTCGGCATTGTGCCCTTTGCTTTTAATTCAGATGCAATTTCTGTGTTTCATCGTCAATAAGAAGGTCCAAGGGATACAGTAAACCTGAAGTGAAGCATCGGAATCTAAAACTGGACTCACACGAGAGGTTCAAATCATAGAGAGATAGAATGTCAGTCCTCTTTTACTTAAGTCGGCATTGTGTCTTTTGTATTAAATTCGGATGCAATTTCTGTGTTTCATCGTCAATAAGAAGGTCCAAGGGATACAGTAAACCTGAAGTGAAGCATCGGAATCTAAAACTGGACTCACAGGAGAGGTTTAAATCATAGAAAGAGAGTGTCAGTCCACTTGTACTTAAGTCGGCATTGTGCCATTTGTATTATATTCCGATGCAATTTCTGTGTTTCATCGTCAATAAGAAGGTCCAAGGGATACAGTAAACCTATAGTGAAGCATCGGAATATAAAACTGGACTCACAGGACGGGTTCACATCATAGAGATTTAGAGTGTCAGTCCTCTTGTACTTAAGTCGGCATTGTGCCTTTTGTATTACTTTCTGATTCAATTTCTGTCTTTTATCGTCAATAAGATGGTCCAACGGATACAGTAAACCTGAAGTGAAGCACCGGAATCTAAAACTGGACTCACAGGAGAGGGTTCAAATCATAGAGGGTTAAAGTGTCAGTCCACTTTTACTTATGTCGGCATTGTGCATTTTGTATTAAATTCGGATGCAATTTCTGTGTTTCATCGTCAATAAGAAGGAACAAGGGATACAGTAAACCTGAAGTGATGCATCGGAATCTAAAACTAGACTCACAGGAGAGGTTAAAATCATAGAATGTTAGAGTGTTAGTCCTCTTGTACTAAAGTCGGCATTGTGCCTTTTGAATTAAATTCGGATGCAATTTCTGTGTTTCATCGTCAATAAGAAGGTCCAAGTGATACAATAAACCTGAAGTGAAGCATCGGAATCTAAAACTGGACTCACAGGAGAGGTTCAAATCATAGAGAGATAGAGTGTCAGTCCTCTTTTACTTAAGTCGGCATTGTGGTTTTATATTAAATTCGGATGCAATTTCTGTGTTTCATCGTCAATAAAAATGTCCAAAGGATACAGTAAAAATGAAGTGAAGCATCGGAATCTAAAACTGGACTTACAGGAGCGGTTCAAATCATAGAAAGTTAGAGTGTCAGTCCTCTTGTGCATAAGTCGGCATTCTGCCTTTTGAATTAAATTCAGACGGAATTTCTGTGGTTCATCGTCAATAAGAAGGTCCAAGGGATACAGTAAACCTGAAGCGAAGCATCGGAATCTCAAACTGGACTCACAGGTGAGGTTCAAATCATAGAGAGTTAGAGTGTCAGTCCTCTTTTACTTAGGTCCTCATTGTGCCTTTTGTATTAAATTCGGATGCAATTTTTGTGTTTCATCGTCAATACGAAGGTCCACGGGATGCAGTAAACCTGAAGTGAAGCATCGGAATCTAAAACTGTACTCAGAGGAGAGGTTCAAATCATAGAAAGTTAGAGTGTCAGTCCTCATGTACTTAAGTCGGCATTGTGCCTTTTGTATTACATTCGGATGCAATATCTGTGTTTCATCGTCAATAACAAGGTCCAAGGGATACAGTAAACCTGAAGTGAAGCGTGGGAATCTAAAACTGGACTCACAGGAGAGGTTCAAATAATAGAAAGTGAGAGTGTCAGTGCTCTTGTACTTAAGTCGGCATTGTGCCTTTTGTATTAAATTCGGATGCAATTTCTGTGTTTCATCGTCAATAAGAAGGTCCAAGGGATACCGTAAACAAGAAGTGAAGCATCGGAATCTAAAACTGGACTCACAGGAGAGGTTCAAATCATAGAGAGTTAGAGTGTCAGTCCTCTTGTACTTAAGTTGGCATTGTGCCTTTTCTATTAAATTCGGATGCAATTTCTGTGTTTCATCGTCAATAAGAAGGTCCAAGGGATACAGTAAACCTGTAGTGAAGCATCGGAATCTAAAACTGGACTCACAGGAGAGGTTCATATCATAGAGTGTTAGAGTGTCAGTCCTCTTGTACTTAAGTCGGTATTGTTCCTTTTGTATTGAATTCGGATGTCATTTCTGTGTTTCATCATCAATAAGAAGGTCCAAGGGATACAGTAAACCTGAAGTGAAGCATCGGAATCTAAAACTGGACTTATAGGAGTGGTTTAAATCATACAAAGTTAGAGTGTCAGTCCTCTTGTACATAAGTCGGCATTGTGCCTTTTGTATTACATTCGGATGTAATTTCTGTGTTTCATCGTCAATAAGATGGTCCAAGGGATACAGTAAACCTGAATGGAAGCTTCGGAATCTAAAACTGGACTCACAGGAGAGGATCAAATCATACAGAGTTAGAGTGTCATCACTCTTGTACTAAAGTCGGCATTGTGTCTGTTTTATTAAATTCGGATGCAATTTCTGTGTTTCATCGTCAGTAAGAAGGTCCTAGGGATACAGTAAACCTGAAGTGAAGTATCGGAATCTAAAACTGGACTCACAGGAGAGGTTCAAATCATAGAAAGTTAGAGTGTCAGTCGTCTTGTACATAAGTCGGCATTGTGCCTTTTGTATTAAATTCGGATGCAATTTCTGTGTTTCATCGTTAATAAGAAGGTCCAAGGGATACAGTAAACCGGTAGTGAAGCATCGGAATCTAAAACTGGACTCACAGGAGAGGTTCAAATCATAGAGAGTTAGAGTGTCTGTCCACTTTTACTTAAGTCAGCATTGTGCCTTTTGTATTAAATTCGAATGCAATTTCTGTGTTTCATCGTCAATAAGAAGGTCCCAGGGATACAGTAAACCTGAAGTGAAGCATGGAGTCTAAAACAGGACTCACAGGAGAGGTTCAAAACATAGAAAGTTAGTCAGTCCTCTTGTACTTAAGTCGGCATTGAGCCTTTTGTATTAAATTCGGATGCAATTTCTGTGTTTCATCGTCAATAAGAAGGTCAAATGGATACAGTAAACCTAAAGTGAAGCATCGGAATCTAAAACTGGACTCACAGGAGAGGTTCAAATCATAGAGAGTTAGAGTGTCAGTCCTTTTTTACTTATGTCGGCATTGTGCCTTTGTATCAAATTCAGATGCAATTTCTGTGTTTCATGGTCAATAAGAAGGTCCAAGGGATACAGTAAACCTGAAGTGAAGCATCGGGATCTAAAACTGGACTCACACGAGAGGTTCAAATCATATAGAGTTAGAGTGTCAGTCCTCTTTTACTTAAGTCGGCACTGTGCCTTTTGTATTAAATTCGGATGCAATTTCTGTGTTTAATCGTCAATAAGAAGGTCCAAGGGATACAGTAAACCTGAAGTGAAGCATCGGAATGTAGAAGTAGACTCACAGGAGAGTTTCAAAACATAGAAAGTTAGAGTGACAGTCCTCTTGTACTTAAGTCGGCATTGTGCCTTTTGTATTACATTCGGATGCAAATTCTGTGTTTCATCGTCGATAAGGAGGTCCAAGAGATACAGTGAACCTGAAGTGAAGCATCTGAATCTAAAGCTGGACTTACAGGAGAGGTTCAAATCTTAGAAAGTTAGAGTGTCAGTCCTCTTGTACCTAAGTCGGCATTGTACTTTTGTATTAAATTCGGATGCAATTTCTGTGTCTCATCGTCAATAAGAAGGTCCAAGGGATACAGTAAACCTGAAGTGAAGCATCGGAATCTAAAACTGGACACACAGGAGAGGTTCAAATCATACAAAGTTAGAGTGTCAGTCCTCTTGTACTTAAGTCGGCATTGTGCCTTTTGTATTAAATTCGGATGCAATTTCTGTGTTTCATCGTCAATAAGAAGGTCCAAGGGATACAGTAAACCTGAAGTGAAGCTTCGGAATCTAAAAGTGGACTCACAGGAGAGTTTCAAATCATAGAAAGTTAGAGTGTCAGTCCTCTTGCACTTAAGTCGCATTGTAACTTTGGTATTAAACTCGGATGCAATTTCTGTGTTTCATCGTCAATAAGAAGGTCCAAGGGATACAGTAAACCTGAAGTGAAGTATCGGAATCTAAAACTGGACTCACAGGAGAGGTTCAAATCATAGAAAGTTAGAGTGTCAGTCCAATTGTACATAAGTCGGCATTGTGCATTTTGTATTAAATTCGGATGCAATCTCTGTGTTTCATCGCGAATAAGAAGGTCCAAGGGATACAGTAAACCTGTAGTGAAGCATCTGAATCTAAAACTGGACTCACAGGAGAGGTTCAAATCATAGAGAGTTAGAGTGTCAGTCCTCTTTTACTTAAGTCGGCATTGTGCCTTTTGTATTAATTCGGATGCAATTTCTGTGTTTCATCGTCAATAAGAATGTCAAAGGGATACAGTAATCCTGAAGTGAAGCATCGGAATCTAAAACTGGACTCACAGGAGAGGTTCAAATCACAGAAAGTTAGAGTGTCAGTCCTCTTGTACTTAAGTCGGCATTGTGCCTTTTGTATTAAATTCGGATGCAATTTCTTTGTTTCATCATCAATAAGAAGGTCCAAGGGATACAGTAAACCCGAAGGGAAGGATCGGAATTTAAAACTGGACTTACAGGAGAGTTTCAAATCATAGAGAATTAGAGTGTCTGACCTCTTTTACTTATGTCGGCATTGTGCCCTTTGTATTTAATTCAGATGCAATTTCTGTGTTTCATCGTCAATAAGAAGGTCCAAGGGATCTGTAAACCTATAGTTAAGCATCGGAATTTAAAACTGGACTCACAGGAGAGGTTCAAGTTTTAGAGAGATGGAGTGTCAGTACTCTTGTACTTAAGTCGGCATTGTGCCTTTTGTATTAAATTCGGATGCAATTTCTGTGTTCCATCGTCAATAAGAAGGTCCAACGGATACAGTAAACCTAAAGTAAAGCTTCGGAATCTAAGACTGGACTCACAGGAGAAGTTCAAATCATAGAGAGTTAGAGTGTCAGTCCTCTTTTACTTAAGTAGGCAAATTGCCTTTTGTATTAAATTCAGATGCAATTTCTGTGTTTTATCGTCAATAAGAAGGTCCAAGGGATACAGTAAACCTGAAGTGAAGCATCGGGATCTAAAACTGGACTCACAGGAGAGGTTCAAATCAGAGAGAGATAGAATGTCAGTCTTCTTTTACGTAAGTCGGCATTGTGCCTTTTGTATTAAATTCGGATGCAATTTCTGTGTTTCATCGTCAATAAGAATGTCCAAGGAATACAGTAAACCTGAAGTGAAGCATCGGAATCTAAAACTGGACTCACAGGAGAGGTTCAAATCACAGAAAGTTAGAGTGTCAGTCCTACTGTACTAAAGTCGGCATTGTGCCTTTTGTATTAAATTCGGATGCAATTTCTGTGTTTCATCGTCAATAAGAAGGTCCAAGGGATACAGTAAACCTATAGTGAAGCATCGGAATCTAAAACTGGACACACAGGACGGGTTCAAATAATAGACAGTTAGAGTGCAGTCCTCTTGTACTTAAGTCGGCATTGTGCCTTTTGTATTAAATTCAGATACAATTTCTGTGTCTCATCGTCAATAAGAAGGTCCAAGGGATACAATAAACCTGAAGTGAAGCATCGGAACCTAAGACTGGACTCACAGGAGAGGTTCATATCATAGAGAGTTAGAGTGTCAGTCCTCTTGTCCTTAAGTCGGCATTGTGCCTTTTGAATTAAATTCGGATGCAATTTCTGTGTTTCATCGACAATAAGAAGGTCCAAGGGATACAGTAAACCTATAGTTAAGAATCGGAATCTAAAACTGGACTCACAGGAGAGGTTCAAATCATAGAGAGTTAGAGTGTCAGTCTTCTTGTACTTAATTCGGCATTGTGCCTTTTGTATTAAATTCTGATTCAATTTCTGTCTTTCATCGTCAATAAGAAGGTCCAAGGGGTACAGTAAACCTGAAGTGAAGCACCGGAATCTAAAAACTGGACTCACAGGAGAGGGTTAAAATCATAGAGGGTTAGAGTGTCAGTCCTCTTTTACTTATGTCGGCATTGTGCATTTTGTATTAAATTCGGATGCAATTTCTTTGTTTCATCATCAATAAGAAGGCCCAACGGATACAGTAAACCTGAAGTGAAGGATCGGAATTTAAAACTGGACTTACAGGAGAGTTTCAAATCATAGAGAGTTAGGGTGTCAGACCTCTTTTACTTATGTCGGCATTGTGCCCTTTGCTTTTAATTCAGATGCAATTTCTGTGTTTCATCGTCAATAAGAAGGTCCAAGGGATACAGTAAACCTGAAGTGAAGCATCGGAATCTAAAACTGGACTCACACGAGAGGTTCAAATCATAGAGGGATAGAATGTCAGTCCTCTTTTACTTAAGTCGGCATTGTGTCTTTTGTATTAAATTCGGATGCAATTTCTGTGTTTCATCGTCAATAAGAAGGTCCAAGGGATACAGTAAACCTGAAGTGAAGCATCGGAATCTAAAACTGGACTCACAGGAGAGGTTTAAATCATAGAAAGAGAGTGTCAGTCCACTTGTACTTAAGTCGGCATTGTGCCATTTGTATTATATTCCGATGCAATTTCTGTGTTTCATCGTCAATAAGAAGGTCCAAGGGATACAGTAAACCTATAGTGAAGCATCGGAATATAAAACTGGACTCACAGGACGGGTTCACATCATAGAGAGTTAGAGTGTCAGTCCTCTTGCACTTAAGTCGGCATTGTGCCGTTTGTATTACTTTCTGATTCAATTTCTGTCTTTTATCGTCAATAAGATGGTCCAACGGAAACAGTAAACCTGAAGTGAAGCACCGGAATCTAAAACTGGACTCACAGGAGAGGGTTCAAATCATAGAGGGTTAAAGTGTCAGTCCACTTTTACTTATGTCGGCATTGTGCATTTTGTATTAAATTCGGATGCAATTTCTGTGTTTCATCGTCAATAAGAAGGAACAAGGGATACAGTAAACCTGAAGTGATGCATCGGAATCTAAAACTGGACTCACAGGAGAGGTTAAAATCATAGAATGTTAGAGTGTTAATCCTCTTGTACTAAAGTCGGCATTGTGCCTTTTGTATTAAATTCGGATGCAATTTCTGTGTTTCATCGTCAATAAGAAGGTCCAAGTGATACAGTAAACCTGAAGTGAAGCATCGGAATCTAAAACTGGACTCACAGGAGAGGTTCAAATCATAGAGAGATAGAGTGTCAGTCCTCTTTTACTGAAGTCGGCATTGTGGTTTTATATTAAATTCGGATGCAATTTCTGTGTTTCATCGTCAATAAAAATGTCCAAAGGATACAGTAAAAATGAAGTGAAGCATCGGAATCTAAAACTGGACTTACAGGAGCGGTTCAAATCATAGAAAGTTAGAGTGTCAGTCCTCTTGTGCATAAGTCGGCATTCTGCCTTTTGTATTAAA
Organism: Schistocerca americana; assembly: GCF_021461395.2. Classification (NCBI taxonomy): domain Eukaryota; kingdom Metazoa; phylum Arthropoda; class Insecta; order Orthoptera; family Acrididae; genus Schistocerca; species Schistocerca americana. Next base: position 544,710,073 of record NC_060124.1, on the reverse strand, counting down.
TTCAGACGGAATTTCTGTGGTTCATCGTCAATAAGAAGGTCCAAGGGATACAGTAAACCTGAAGCGAAGCATCGGAATCTCAAACTGGACTCACAGGTGAGGTTCAAATCATAGAGAGTTAGAGTGTCAGTCCTCTTTACTTAGGTCCTCATTGTGCCTTTTGTATTAAATTCGGATGCAATTTTTGTGTTTCATCCCCAATACGAAGGTCCACGGGATACAGTAAACCTGATGTGAAGCATCGGAATCTAAAACTGTACTCAGAGGAGGGGTTCAAATCATAGAAAGTTAGAGTGTCAGTCCTCATGTACTTAAGTCGGCATTGTGCCTTTTGTATTACATTCGGATTCAATATCTGTGTTTCATCGTCAATAACAAGGTCCAAGGGATACAGTAAACCTGAAGTGAAGCGTGGGAATCTAAAACTGGACTCACAGGAGAGGTTCAAATAATAGAAAGTTAGAGTGTCAGTGCTCTTGTACTTAAGTCGGCATTGTGCCTTTTGTATTAAATTCGGATGCAATTTCTGTGTTCCATCGTCAATAAGAAGGTCCAACGGATACAGTAAACCCAAAGTAAAGCTTCGGAATCTAAGACTGGACACACAGGAGAAGTTCAAATCATAGAGAGTTAGAGTGTCAGTCCTCTTTTACTTAAGTAGGCATATTGCCTTTTGTATTAAATTCAGATGCAATTTCTGTGTTTTATCGTCAATAAGAAGGTCCAAGGGATACAGTAAACCTGAAGTGAAGCATCGGGATCTAAAACTGGACTCACAGGAGAGGTTCAAATCAGAGAGAGATAGAATGTCAGTCTTCTTTTACGTAAGTCGGCATTGTGCCTTTTGTATTAAATTCGGATGCAATTTCTGTGTTTCATCGTCAATAAGAAGGTCCAAGGTATACAGTAAACCTGACGTGAAGCATCGGAATCTAAAACTGGACTCACCGGAGAGGTTCAAATCACAGAAAGTTAGAGTGTCAGTCCTACTGTACTAAAGTCGGCATTGTGCCTTTTGTATTAAATTCGGATGCAATTTCTGTGTTTCATCGTCAATAAGAAGGTCCAAGGGATACAGTAAACCTATAGTTAAGAATCGGAATCTAAAACTGGACTCACAGGAGAGGTTCAAATCATAGAGAGTTAGAGTGTCAGTCTTCTTGTACTTAAATCGGCATTGTGCCTTTTGTATTAAATTCTGATTCAATTTCTGTCTTTCATCGTCAATAAGAAGGTCCAAGGGGTATAGTAAACCTGAAGTGAAGCACCGGAATCTAAAAACTGGACTCACAGGAGAGGGTTAAAATCATAGAGCGTTAGAGTGTCAGTCCTCTTTTACTTATGTCGGCATTGTGCATTTTGTATTAAATTCGGATGCAATTTCTTTGTTTCATCATCAATAAGAAGGCCCAACGGATACAGTAAACCTGAAGTGAAGGATCGGAATTTAAAACTGGACTTACAGGAGAGTTTCAAATCATAGAGAGTTAGTGTGTCAGACCTCTTTTACTTATGTCGGCATTGTGCCCTTTGCTTTTAATTCAGATGCAATTTCTGTGTTTCATCGTCAATAAGAAGGTCCAAGGGATACAGTGAACCTGAAGTGAAGCATCGGAATCTAAAACTGGACTCACACGAGAGGTTCAAATCATAGAGAGATAGAATGTCAGTCCTCTTTTACTTAAGTCGGCATTGTGTCTTTTGTATTAAATTCGGATGCAATTTCTGTGTTTCATCGTCAATAAGAAGGTCCAAGGGATACAGTAAACCTGAAGTGAAGCATCGGAATCTAAAACTGGACTCACACGAGAGGTTCAAATCATAGAGGGATAGAATGTCAGTCCTCTTTTACTTAAGTCGGCATTGTGTCTTTTGTATTAAATTCGGATGCAATTTCTGTGTTTCATCGTCAATAAGAAGGTCCAAGGGATACAGTAAACCTGAAGTGAAGCATCGGAATCTAAAACTGGACTCACAGGAGAGGTTTAAATCATAGAAAGAGAGTGTCAGTCCACTTGTACTTAAGTCGGCATTGTGCCATTTGTATTATATTCCGATGCAATTTCTGTGTTTCATCGTCAATAAGAAGGTCCAAGGGATACAGTAAACCTATAGTGAAGCATCGGAATATAAAACTGGACTCACAGGACGGGTTCACATCATAGAGAGTTAGAGTGTCAGTCCTCTTGCACTTAAGTCGGCATTGTGCCGTTTGTATTACTTTCTGATTCAATTTCTGTCTTTTATCGTCAATAAGATGGTCCAACGGAAACAGTAAACCTAAAGTGAAGCACCGGAATCTAAAACTGGACTCACAGGAGAGGGTTCAAATCATAGAGGGTTAAAGTGTCAGTCCACTTTTACTTATGTCGGCATTGTGCATTTTGTATTAAATTCGGATGCAATTTCTGTGTTTCATCGTCAATAAGAAGGAACAAGGGATACAGTAAACCTGAAGTGATGCATCGGAATCTAAAACTGGACTCACAGGAGAGGTTAAAATCATAGAATGTTAGAGTGTTAATCCTCTTGTACTAAAGTCGGCATTGTGCCTTTTGTATTAAATTCGGATGCAATTTCTGTGTTTCATCGTCAATAAGAAGGTCCAAGTGATACAGTAAACCTGAAGTGAAGCATCGGAATCTAAAACTGGACTCACAGGAGAGGTTCAAATCATAGAGAGATAGAGTGTCAGTCCTCTTTTACTGAAGTCGGCATTGTGGTTTTATATTAAATTCGGATGCAATTTCTGTGTTTCATCGTCAATAAAAATGTCCAAAGGATACAGTAAAAATGAAGTGAAGCATCGGAATCTAAAACTGGACTTACAGGAGCGGTTCAAATCATAGAAAGTTAGAGTGTCAGTCCTCTTGTGCATAAGTCGGCATTCTGCCTTTTGTATTAAATTCAGACGGAATTTCTGTGGTTCATCGTCAATAAGAAGGTCCAAGGGATACAGTAAACCTGAAGCGAAGCATCGGAATCTCAAACTGGACTCACAGGTGAGGTTCAAATCATAGAGAGTTAGAGTGTCAGTCCTCTTTACTTAGGTCCTCATTGTGCCTTTTGTATTAAATTCGGATGCAATTTTTGTGTTTCATCCCCAATACGAAGGTCCACGGGATACAGTAAACCTGAAGTGAAGCATCGGAATCTAAAACTGTACTCAGAGGAGGGGTTCAAATCATAGAAAGTTAGAGTGTCAGTCCTCATGTACTTAAGTCGGCATTGTGCCTTTTGTATTACATTCGGATTCAATATCTGTGTTTCATCGTCAATAACAAGGTCCAAGGGATACAGTAAACCTGAAGTGAAGCGTGGGAATCTAAAACTGGACTCACAGGAGAGGTTCAAATAATAGAAAGTTAGAGTGTCAGTGCTCTTGTACTTAAGTCGGCATTGTGCCTTTTGTATTAAATTCGGATGCAATTTCTGTGTTCCATCGTCAATAAGAAGGTCCAACGGATACAGTAAACCCAAAGTAAAGCTTCGGAATCTAAGACTGGACACACAGGAGAAGTTCAAATCATAGAGAGTTAGAGTGTCAGTCCTCTTTTACTTAAGTAGGCATATTGCCTTTTGTATTAAATTCAGATGCAATTTCTGTGTTTTATCGTCAATAAGAAGGTCCAAGGGATACAGTAAACCTGAAGTGAAGCATCGGGATCTAAAACTGGACTCACAGGAGAGGTTCAAATCAGAGAGAGATAGAATGTCAGTCTTCTTTTACGTAAGTCGGCATTGTGCCTTTTGTATTAAATTCGGATGCAATTTCTGTGTTTCATCGTCAATAAGAAGGTCCAAGGTATACAGTAAACCTGACGTGAAGCATCGGAATCTAAAACTGGACTCACAGGAGAGGTTCAAATCACAGAAAGTTAGAGTGTCAGTCCTACTGTACTAAAGTCGGCATTGTGCCTTTTGTATTAAATTCGGATGCAATTTCTGTGTTTCATCGTCAATAAGAAGGTCCAAGGGATACAGTAAACCTATAGTTAAGAATCGGAATCTAAAACTGGACTCACAGGAGAGGTTCAAATCATAGAGAGTTAGAGTGTCAGTCTTCTTGTACTTAAATCGGCATTGTGCCTTTTGTATTAAATTCTGATTCAATTTCTGTCTTTCATCGTCAATAAGAAGGTCCAAGGGGTATAGTAAACCTGAAGTGAAGCACCGGAATCTAAAAACTGGACTCACAGGAGAGGGTTAAAATCATAGAGCGTTAGAGTGTCAGTCCTCTTTTACTTATGTCGGCATTGTGCATTTTGTATTAAATTCGGATGCAATTTCTTTGTTTCATCATCAATAAGAAGGCCCAACGGATACAGTAAACCTGAAGTGAAGGATCGGAATTTAAAACTGGACTTACAGGAGAGTTTCAAATCATAGAGAGTTAGTGTGTCAGACCTCTTTTACTTATGTCGGCATTGTGCCCTTTGCTTTTAATTCAGATGCAATTTCTGTGTTTCATCGTCAATAAGAAGGTCCAAGGGATACAGTAAACCTGAAGTGAAGCATCGGAATCTATAACTGGACTCACACGAGAGGTTCAAATCATAGAGAGATAGAATGTCAGTCCTCTTTTACTTAAGTCGGCATTGTGTCTTTTGTATTAAATTCGGATGCAATTTCTGTGTTTCATCGTCAATAAGAAGGTCCAAGGGATACAGTAAACCTGAAGTGAAGCATCGGAATCTAAAACTGGACTCACAGGAGAGGTTTAAATCATAGAAAGAGAGTGTCAGTCCACTTGTACTTAAGTCGGCATTGTGCCATTTGAATTATATTCCGATGCAATTTCTGTGTTTCATCGTCAATAAGAAGGTCCAAGGGATACAGTAAACCTATAGTGAAGCATCGGAATATAAAACTGGACTCACAGGACGGGTTCACATCATAGAGATTTAGAGTGTCAGTCCTCTTGTACTTAAGTCGGCATTGTGCCTTTTGTATTACTTTCTGATTCAATTTCTGTCTTTTATCGTCAATAAGATGGTCCAACGGATACAGTAAACCTGAAGTGAAGCACCGGAATCTAAAACTGGACTCACAGGAGAGGGTTCAAATCATAGAGGGTTAAAGTGTCAGTCCACTTTTACTTATGTCGGCATTGTGCATTTTGTATTAAATTCGGATGCAATTTCTGTGTTTCATCGTCAATAAGAAGGAACAAGGGATACAGTAAACCTGAAGTGATGCATCGGAATCTAAAACTAGACTCACAGGAGAGGTTAAAATCATAGAATGTTAGAGTGTTAGTCCTCTTGTACTAAAGTCGGCATTGTGCCTTTTGAATTAAATTCGGATGCAATTTCTGTGTTTCATCGTCAATAAGAAGGTCCAAGTGATACAATAAACCTGAAGTGAAGCATCGGAATCTAAAACTGGACTCACAGGAGAGGTTCAAATCATAGAGAGATAGAGTGTCAGTCCTCTTTTACTTAAGTTGGCATTGTGGTTTTATATTAAATTCGGATGCAATTTCTGTGTTTCATCGTCAATAAAAATGTCCAAAGGATACAGTAAAAATGAAGTGAAGCATCGGAATCTAAAACTGGACTTACAGGAGCGGTTCAAATCATAGAAAGTTAGAGTGTCAGTCCTCTTGTGCATAAGTCGGCATTCTGCCTTTTGAATTAAATTCAGACGGAATTTCTGTGGTTCATCGTCAATAAGAAGGTCCAAGGGATACAGTAAACCTGAAGCGAAGCATCGGAATCTCAAACTGGACTCACAGGTGAGGTTCAAATCATAGAGAGTTAGAGTGTCAGTCCTCTTTTACTTAGGTCCTCATTGTGCCTTTTGTATTAAATTCGGATGCAATTTTTGTGTTTCATCGTCAATACGAAGGTCCACGGGATGCAGTAAACCTGAAGTGAAGCATCGGAATCTAAAACTGTACTCAGAGGAGAGGTTCAAATCATAGAAAGTTAGAGTGTCAGTCCTCATGTACTTAAGTCGGCATTGTGCCTTTTGTATTACATTCGGATGCAATATCTGTGTTTCATCGTCAATAACAAGGTCCAAGGGATACAGTAAACCTGAAGTGAAGCGTGGGAATCTAAAACTGGACTCACAGGAGAGGTTCAAATAATAGAAAGTGAGAGTGTCAGTGCTCTTGTACTTAAGTCGGCATTGTGCCTTTTGTATTAAATTCGGATGCAATTTCTGTGTTTCATCGTCAGTAAGAAGGTCCAAGGGATACCGTAAACAAGAAGTGAAGCATCGGAATCTAAAACTGGACTCACAGGAGAGGTTCAAATCATAGAGAGTTAGAGTGTCAGTCCTCTTGTACTTAAGTTGGCATTGTTCCTTTTGTATTGAATTCGGATGTCATTTCTGTGTTTCATCATCAATAAGAAGGTCCAAGGGTTACAGTAAACCTGAAGTGAAGCATCGGAATCTAAAACTGGACTCACAGGAGAGGTTAATATCATAGAGAGATAGAGTGTCAGTCCTCTTGTACTTAAGTCGGCATTGTGCCTTTTGTATTACATTCTAATGCTATTTCTGTGTTTCATCGTCAATAAGAAGGTCCAAGGGATACAGTAAACCTGAAGTGAAGCATCGGAATCTAAAACTGGACTCACAGGAGAGGTTCAAGTCATAGAGAATTAGAGTGTCAGTCCTCTTGTACTTAAGGCCGCCTTGTGCCTTTTGTATTAAATTTGGATGCAATTTCTGTGTGTCATCGTCAATAAGAAGGTCCAAGGGATACAGTAAACCAGAAGTGAAGCATCGGAATCTAAAACTGGACTCTCAGGAGAGGTTCATATCATAGAGTGTTAGAGTGTCAGTCCTCTTGTACTTAAGTTGGCATTGTGCCTTTTCTATTAAATTCGGATGCAATTTCTGTGTTTCATCGTCAATAAGAAGGTCCAAGGGATACAGTAAACCTGTAGTGAAGCATCGGAATCTAAAACTGGACTCACTGGAGAGGTTCATATCATAGAGTGTTAGAGTGTCAGTCCTCTTGTACTTAAGTCGGCATTGTTCCTTTTGTATTGAATTCGGATGTCATTTCTGTGTTTCATCATCAATAAGAAGGTCCAAGGGATACAGTAAACCTGAAGTGAAGCATCGGAATCTAAAACTGGACTTATAGGAGTGGTTTAAATCATACAAAGTTAGAGTGTCAGTCCTCTTGTACATAAGTCGGCATTGTGCCTTTTGTATTACATTCGGATGTAATTTCTGTGTTTCATCGTCAATAAGATGGTCCAAGGGATACAGTAAACCTGAATGGAAGCTTCGGAATCTAAAACTGGACTCACAGGAGAGGATCAAATCATACAGAGTTAGAGTGTCATCACTCTTGTACTAAAGTCGGCATTGTGTCTGTTTTATTAAATTCGGATGCAATTTCTGTGTGTCATCGTCAGTAAGAAGGTCCTAGGGATACAGTAAACCTGAAGTGAAGTATCGGAATCTAAAACTGGACTCACAGGAGAGGTTCAAATCATAGAAAGTTAGAGTGTCAGTCGTCTTGTACATAAGTCGGCATTGTGCCTTTTGTACTAAATTCGGATGCAATTTCTGTGTTTCATCGCTAATAAGAAGGTCCAAGGGATACAGTAAACCGGTAGTGAAGCATCGGAATCTAAAACTGGACTCACAGGAGAGGTTCAAATCATAGAGAGTTAGAGTGTCAGTCCTCTTTTACTTAAGTCAGCATTGTGCCTTTTGTATTAAATTCGAATGCAATTTCTGTGTTTCATCGTCAATAAGAAGGTCCCAGGGATACAGTAAACCTGAAGTGAAGCATGGAGTCTAAAACAGGACTCACAGGAGAGGTTCAAAACATAGAAAGTTAGTCAGTCCTCTTGTACTTAAGTCGGCATTGAGCCTTTTGTATTAAATTCGGATGCAATTTCTGTGTTTCATCGTCAATAAGAAGGACAAATGGATACAGTAAACCTAAAGTGAAGCATCGGAATCTAAAACTGGACTCACAGGAGAGGTTCAAATCATAGAGAGTTAGAGTGTCAGTCCTTTTTTACTTATGTCGGCATTGTGCCTTTGTATCAAATTCAGATGCAATTTCTGTGTTTCATGGTCAATAAGAAGGTCCAAGGGATACAGTAAACCTGAAGTGAAGCATCGGGATCTAAAACTGGACTCACACGAGAGGTTCAAATCATATAGAGTTAGAGTGTCAGTCCTCTTTTACTTAAGTCGGCACTGTGCCTTTTGTATTAAATTCGGATGCAATTTCTGTGTTTAATCGTCAATAAGAAGGTCCAAGGGATACAGTAAACCTGAAGTGAAGCATCGGAATGTAGAAGTAGACTCACAGGAGAGTTTCAAAACATAGAAAGTTAGAGTGACAGTCCTCTTGTACTTAAGTCGGCATTGTGCCTTTTGTATTACATTCGGATGCAAATTCTGTGTTTCATCGTCGATAAGGAGGTCCAAGAGATACAGTGAACCTGAAGTGAAGCATCTGAATCTAAAGCTGGACTTACAGGAGAGGTTCAAATCTTAGAAAGTTAGAGTGTCAGTCCTCTTGTACCTAAGTCGGCATTGTACTTTTGTATTAAATTCGGATGCAATTTCTGTGTCTCATCGTCAATAAGAAGGTCCAAGGGATACAGTAAACCTGAAGTGAAGCATCGGAATCTAAAACTGGACACACAGGAGAGGTTCAAATCATACAAAGTTAGAGTGTCAGTCCTCTTGTACTTAAGTCGGCATTGTGCCTTTTGTATTAAATTCGGATGCAATTTCTGTGTTTCATCGTCAATAAGAAGGTCCAAGGGATACAGTAAACCTGAAGTGAAGCTTCGGAATCTAAAAGTGGACTCACAGGAGAGTTTCAAATCATAGAAAGTTAGAGTGTCAGTCCTCTTGCACTTAAGTCGCATTGTAACTTTGGTATTAAACTCGGATGCAATTTCTGTGTTTCATCGTCAATAAGAAGGTCCAAGGGATACAGTAAACCTGAAGTGAAGTATCGGAATCTAAAACTGGACTCACAGGAGAGGTTCAAATCATAGAAAGTTAGAGTGTCAGTCCAATTGTACATAAGTCGGCATTGTGCATTTTGTATTAAATTCGGATGCAATCTCTGTGTTTCATCGCGAATAAGAAGGTCCAAGGGATACAGTAAACCTGTAGTGAAGCATCTGAATCTAAAACTGGACTCACAGGAGAGGTTCAAATCATAGAGAGTTAGAGTGTCAGTCCTCTTTTACTTAAGTCGGCATTGTGCCTTTTGTATTAATTCGGATGCAATTTCTGTGTTTCATCGTCAATAAGAATGTCAAAGGGATACAGTAATCATGAAGTGAAGCATCGGAATCTAAAACTGGACTCACAGGAGAGGTTCAAATCACAGAAAGTTAGAGTGTCAGTCCTCTTGTACTTAAGTCGGCATTGTGCCTTTTGTATTAAATTCGGATGCAATTTCTTTGTTTCATCATCAATAAGAAGGTCCAAGGGATACAGTAAACCCGAAGGGAAGGATCGGAATTTAAAACTGGACTTACAGGAGAGTTTCAAATCATAGAGAATTAGAGTGTCTGACCTCTTTTACTTATGTCGGCATTGTGCCCTTTGTATTTAATTCAGATGCAATTTCTGTGTTTCATCGGCAATAAGAAGGTCCAAGGGATCTTTAAACCTATAGTTAAGCATCGGAATTTAAAACTGGACTCACAGGAGAGGTTCAAGTTTTAGAGAGATGGAGTGTCAGTACTCTTGTACTTAAGTCGGCATTGTGCCTTTTGTATTAAATTCGGATGCAATTTCTGTGTTCCATCGTCAATAAGAAGGTCCAACGGATACAGTAAACCTAAAGTAAAGCTTCGGAATCTAAGACTGGACTCACAGGAGAAGTTCAAATCATAGAGAGTTAGAGTGTCAGTCCTCTTTTACTTAAGTAGGCAAATTGCCTTTTGTATTAAATTCAGATGCAATTTCTGTGTTTTATCGTCAATAAGAAGGTCCAAGGGATACAGTAAACCTGAAGTGAAGCATCGGGATCTAAAACTGGACTCACAGGAGAGGTTCAAATCAGAGAGAGATAGAATGTCAGTCTTCTTTTACGTAAGTCGGCATTGTGCCTTTTGTATTAAATTCGGATGCAATTTCTGTGTTTCATCGTCAATAAGAAGGTCCAAGGAATACAGTAAACCTGAAGTGAAGCATCGGAATCTAAAACTGGACTCACAGGAGAGGTTCAAATCACAGAAAGTTAGAGTGTCAGTCCTACTGTACTAAAGTCGGCATTGTGCCTTTTGTATTAAATTCGGATGCAATTTCTGTGTTTCATCGTCAATAAGAAGGTCCAAGGGATACAGTAAACCTATAGTGAAGCATCGGAATCTAAAACTGGACACACAGGACGGGTTCAAATAATAGACAGTTAGAGTGCAGTCCTCTTGTACTTAAGTCGGCATTGTGCCTTTTGTATTAAATTCAGATACAATTTCTGTGTCTCATCGTCAATAAGAAGGTCCAAGGGATACAATAAACCTGAAGTGAAGCATCGGAACCTAAGACTGGACTCACAGGAGAGGTTCATATCATAGAGAGTTAGAGTGTCAGTCCTCTTGTCCTTAAGTCGGCATTGTGCCTTTTGAATTAAATTCGGATGCAATTTCTGTGTTTCATCGACAATAAGAAGGTCCAAGGGATACAGTAAACCTATAGTTAAGAATCGGAATCTAAAACTGGACTCACAGGAGAGGTTCAAATCATAGAGAGTTAGAGTGTCAGTCTTCTTGTACTTAATTCGGCATTGTGCCTTTTGTATTAAATTCTGATTCAATTTCTGTCTTTCATCGTCAATAAGAAGGTCCAAGGGGTACAGTAAACCTGAAGTGAAGCACCGGAATCTAAAAACTGGACTCACAGGAGAGGGTTAAAATCATAGAGGGTTAGAGTGTCAGTCCTCTTTTACTTATGTCGGCATTGTGCATTTTGTATTAAATTCGGATGCAATTTCTTTGTTTCATCATCAATAAGAAGGCCCAACGGATACAGTAAACCTGAAGTGAAGGATCGGAATTTAAAACTGGACTTACAGGAGAGTTTCAAATCATAGAGAGTTAGGGTGTCAGACCTCTATTACTTATGTCGGCATTGTGCCCTTTGCTTTTAATTCAGATGCAATTTCTGTGTTTCATCGTCAATAAGAAGGTCCAAGGGATACAGTAAACCTGAAGTGAAGCATCGGAATCTAAAACTGGACTCACACGAGAGGTTCAAATCATAGAGAGATAGAATGTCAGTCCTCCTTTACTTAAGTCGGCATTGTGTCTTTTGTATTAAATTCGGATGCAATTTCTGTGTTTCATCGTCAATAAGAAGGTCCAAGGGATACAGTAAACCTGAAGTGAAGCATCGGAATCTAAAACTGGACTCACAGGAGAGGTTTAAATCATAGAAAGAGAGTGTCAGTCCACTTGTACTTAAGTCGGCATTGTGCCATTTGTATTATATTCCGATGCAATTTCTGTGTTTCATCGTCAATAAGAAGGTCTAAGGGATACAGTAAACCTATAGTGAAGCATCGGAATATAAAACTGGACTCACAGGACGGGTTCACATCATAGAGAGTTAGAGTGTCAGTCCTCTTGCACTTAAGTCGGCATTGTGCCGTTTGTATTACTTTCTGATTCAATTTCTGTCTTTTATCGTCAATAAGATGGTCCAACGGATACAGTAAACCTGAAGTGAAGCACCGGAATCTAAAACTGGACTCACAGGAGAGGGTTCGTATCATAGAGGGTTAAAGTGTCAGTCCACTTTTACTTATGTCGGCATTGTGCATTTTGTATTAAATTCGGATGCAATTTCTGTGTTTCATCGTCAATAAGAAGGAACAAGGGATACAGTAAACCTGAAGTGATGCATCGGAATCTAAAACTGGACTCACAGGAGAGGTTAAAATCATAGAATGTTAGAGTGTTAATCCTCTTGTACTAAAGTCGGCATTGTGCCTTTTGTATTAAATTCGGATGCAATTTCTGTGTTTCATCGTCAATAAGAAGGTCCAAGTGATACAGTAAACCTGAAGTGAAGCATCGGAATCTAAAACTGGACTCACAGGAGAGGTTCAAATCATAGAGAGATAGAGTGTCAGTCCTCTTTTACTGAAGTCGGCATTGTGGTTTTATATTAAATTCGGATGCAATTTCTGTGTTTCATCGTCAATAAAAATGTCCAAAGGATACAGTAAAAATGAAGTGAAGCATCGGAATCTAAAACTGGACTTACAGGAGCGGTTCAAATCATAGAAAGTTAGAGTGTCAGTCCTCTTGTGCATAAGTCGGCATTCTGCCTTTTGTATTAAATTCAGACGGAATTTCTGTGGTTCATCGTCAATAAGAAGGTCCAAGGGATACAGTAAACCTGAAGCGAAGCATCGGAATCTCAAACTGGACTCACAGGTGAGGTTCAAATCATAGAGAGTTAGAGTGTCAGTCCTCTTTACTTAGGTCCTCATTGTGCCTTTTGTATTAAATTCGGATGCAATTTTTGTGTTTCATCCCCAATACGAAGGTCCACGGGATACAGTAAACCTGAAGTGAAGCATCGGAATCTAAAACTGTACTCAGAGGAGGGGTTCAAATCATAGAAAGTTAGAGTGTCAGTCCTCATGTACTTAAGTCGGCATTGTGCCTTTTGTATTACATTCGGATTCAATATCTGTGTTTCATCGTCAATAACAAGGTCCAAGGGATACAGTAAACCTGAAGTGAAGCGTGGGAATCTAAAACTGGACTCACAGGAGAGGTTCAAATCATAGAGAGATAGAGTGTCAGTCCTCTTGTACTTAAGTCGGCATTGTGCCTTTTGTATTACATTCTAATGCTATTTCTGTGTTTCATCGTCAATAAGAAGGTCCAAGGGATACAGTAAACCTGAAGTGAAGCATCGGAATCTAAAACTGGACTCACAGGAGAGGTTCAAGTCATAGAGAATTAGAGTGTCAGTCCTCTTGTACTTAAGGCCGCCTTGTGCCTTTTGTATTAAATTTGGATGCAATTTCTATGTGTCATCGTCAATAAGAAGGTCCAAGGGATACAGTAAACCAGAAGTGAAGCATCGGAATCTAAAACTGGACTCTCAGGAGAGGGTCATATCATAGAGTGTTAGAGTGTCAGTCCTCTTGTACTTAAGTTGGCATTGTGCCTTTTGTATTAAATTCGGATGCAATTTCTGTGTTTCATCGTCAATAAGAAAGTCCAAGGGATACAGTAAACCTGTAGTGAAGCATCGGAATCTAAAACTGGACTCACAGGAGAGGTTCATATCATAGAGTGTTAGAGTGTCAGTCCTCTTGTACTTAAGTCGGCATTGTTCCTTTTGTATTGAATTCGGATGTCATTTCTGTGTTTCATCATCAATAAGAAGGTCCAAGGGATACAGTAAACCTGAAGTGAAGCATCGGAATCTAAAACTGGACTCACAGGAGTGGTTTAAATCATACAAAGTTAGAGTGTCAGTCCTCTTGTACATAAGTCGGCATTGTGCCTTTTGTATTACATTCGGATGCAATTTCTGTGTTTCATCGTCAATAAGATGGTCCAAGGGATACAGTAAACCTGAATGGAAGCTTCGGAATCTAAAACTGGACTCACAGGAGAGGATCAAATCATACAGAGTTAGAGTGTCATCACTCTTGTACTAAAGTCGGCATTGTGTCTGTTTTATTAAATTCGGATGCAATTTCTGTGTTTCATCGTCAGTAAGAAGGTCCTAGGGATACAGTAAACCTGAAGTGTAGTATCGGAATCTAAAACTGGACTCACAGGAGAGGTTCAAATCATAGAAAGTTAGAGTGTCAGTCGTCTTGTACATAAGTCGGCATTGTGCCTTTTGTATTAAATTCGGATGCAATTTCTGTGTTTCATCGTTAATAAGAAGGTCCAAGGGATACAGTAAACCGGCAGTGAAGCATCGGAATCTAAAACTGGACTCACAGGAGAGGTTCAAATCATAGAGAGTTAGAGTGTCAGTCCTCTTTTACTTAAGTCAGCATTGTGCCTTTTGTATTAAATTCGAATGCAATTTCTGTGTTTCATCGTCAATAAGAAGGTCCCAGGGATACAGTAAACCTGAAGTGAAGCATCGGAGTCTAAAACAGGACTCACAGGAGAGGTTCAAAACATAGAAAGTTAGTCAGTCCTCTTGTACTTAAGTCGGCATTGAGCCTTTTGTATTAAATTCGGATGCAATTTCTGTGTTTCATCGTCAATAAGAAGGTCAAATGGATACAGTAAACCTAAAGTGAAGCATCGGAATCTAAAACTGGACTCACAGGAGAGGTTCAAATCATAGAGAGTTAGAGTGTCAGTCCTTTTTTACTTATGTCGGCATTGTGCCTTTGTATCAAATTCAGATGCAATTTCTGTGTTTCATGGTCAATAAGAAGGTCCAAGGGATACAGTAAACCTGAAGTGAAGCATCGGGATCTAAAACTGGACTCACACGAGAGGTTCAAATCATATAGAGTTAGAGTGTCAGTCCTCTTTTACTTAAGTCGGCACTGTGCCTTTTGTATTAAATTCGGATGCAATTTCTGTGTTTAATCGTCAACAAGAAGGTCCAAGGGATACAGTAAACCTGAAGTGAAGCATCGGAATGTAAAAGTGGACTCACAGGAGAGTTTCAAATCATAGAAAGTTAGAGTGACAGTCCTCTTGTACTTAAGTCGGCATTGTGCCTTTTGTATTACATTCGGATGCAAATTCTGTGTTTCATCGTCGATAAGGAGGTCCAAGAGATACAGTGAACCTGAAGTGAAGCATCTGAATCTAAAGCTGGACTTACAGGAGAGGTTCAAATCTTAGAAAGTTAGAGTGTCAGTCCTCTTGTACCTAAGTCGGCATTGTACTTTTGTATTAAATTCGGATGCAATTTCTGTTCTCATCGTCAATAAGAAGGTCCAAGGGATACAGTAAACCTGAAGTGAAGCATCGGAATCTAAAACTGGACACAAAGGAGAGGTTCAAATCATACAAAGTTAGAGTGTCAGTCCTCTTGTACTTAAGTCGGCATTGTGCCTTTTGTATTACATTCGGATGCAAATTCTGTGTTTCATCGTCGATAAGAAGGTCCAAGGGATACAGTAAACCTGAAGTGAAGCTTCGGAATCTAAAAGTGGACTCACAGGAGAGTTTCAAATCATAGAAAGTTAGAGTGTCAGTCCTCTTGCACATAAGTCGCATTGTAACTTTGGTATTAAACTCGGATGCAATTTCTGTGTTTCATCGTCAATAAGAATGTCCAAGGGATACAGTAATCCTGAAGTGAAGCATCGGAATCTAAAACTGGACTCACAGGAGAGGTTCAAATCACAGAAAGTTAGTCAGTCCACTTGTACTTAAGTCGGCGTTGTGCCATTTGTATTAAATTCGGATGCAATTTCTGTGTTTCATCGTCTATAAGAAGGTCCAAGGCATACAGTATACCTAAAGTGAAGCATCGGAATCTAAAACTGGACTCACAGGAGACTTTCAAATCATAGAGAGTTAGAGTGTCAGTCCTTTTTTACTTAAGTCGGCATCGTGCCTTTTGTATTAAATACAGATGCAATTTCTTTGTTTCATCGTCAATAAGAAGGTCCAAGGGATGCAGTAAACCTGAAGTGAAGCATCGGAATCTAAAACTGGACTCACTGGAGAGGTTCAAATCATTGAGAGTTTGAGTGTCAGTCCTCTTTTACTTAAGTCGGCACTGTGCCTTTTGTATTAAATTCGGATGCAATTACTGTGTTTCATCGTCAATAAGAAGGTCCAAGGGATACAGTAAACCTGAAGTGAAGCATCGGAATCTAAAACTGGACTCACAGGAGATTTTCAAAACTTAGAAAGTTAGTCAGTCCTCTTGTACTTAAGTCAGCATTGTGCCTTTTTTAGTAAATTCGGATGCAATTTCTGTGTTTCATCGTCAATAAGAAGGTCCAAGGGATACAGTAAACCTAAAGTGAAGCATCGGAATCTAAAACTGGACTCACAGGAGAGGTTCAAATCGTAGAGAGTTAGAGTGTCAGTATTTTTTTACTTAAGTCGGGATTGTGCCTTTTGTGTTAAATTCAAATGCAATTTGTGTGTTTCATTGTCAATAAGAAGGTCCAAGGGATACAGTAATCCTGAAGTGAAGCATCGGAATCTAAAACTGGACTCACAGGAGAGGTTCAAATCGTAGAGAGTTAGAGTGTCAGTCCTCTTTTACTCAAGTCGGCATTGTGCCTTTTGTATTAAATTCAGATGCAATTTCTGTGTTTCATCGTCAATAAGAAGGTCCAAGGGATACAGTAAACCTGAAGTGAAGCATTGGGATCTAAAACTGGACTCACAGGAGAGGTTCAAATTATAGAGAGTTAGAGTGTTAGTCCTCTTTTACTTAAGTCGGCATTGTGCTTTTTGTATTAAATTCGGATGCAATTTCTGTGTTTCTTCGTCAATAAGAAGGTCCAAGGGATACAGTTATCCTGAAGTGAAGCATCGGAATCTAAAACTGGACTCACAGGAGAGGTTCAAATCATAGAAAGTTAGAGTGTTAATCCTCTTGAATTAAGTCGGCATTGTGCCTTTTGTATTAAATACAGATGCAATTTCTTTGTTTCATCGTCAATAAGAAGGTCCAAGGGATACAGTAAACCTGAAGTGAAGCATTGGAATCTAAAACTGGACTCACAGGAGAGGTTCAAATCATAGAGAGATAGAGTGTCAGTCCTCTTGTACTTAAGTCGGCATTGTGCCTTTTGTATTACATTCTAATGCTATTTCTGTGTTTCATCGTCTATAAGAAGGTCCAAGGGATACAGTAAACCTCAAGTGAAGCATCGGAATCTAAAACTGGACTCACAGGAGAGGTTCAAGTCATAGAGAATTAGAGTGTCAGTCCTCTTGTACTTAAGGCCGCCTTGTGCCTTTTGTATTAAATTTGGATGCAATTTCTATGTGTCATCGTCAATAAGAAGGTCCAAGGGATACAGTAAACCAGAAGTGAAGCATCGGAATCTAAAACTGGACTCTCAGGAGAGGTTCATATCATAGAGTGTTAGAGTGTCAGTCCTCTTGTACTTAAGTTGGCATTGTGCCTTTTGTATTTAATTCGGATGCAATTTCTGTGTTTCATCGTCAATAAGAAGGTCCAAGGCATACAGTAAACCTGTAGTGAAGCATCGGAATCTAAAACTGGACTCACAGGAGAGGTTCATATCATAGAGTGTTAGAGTGTCAGTCCTCTTGTACTTAAGTCGGCATTGTTCCTTTTGTATTGAATTCGGATGTCATTTCTGTGTTTCATCATCAATAAGAAGGTCCAAAGGATACAGTAAACCTGAAGTGAAGCATCGGAATCTAAAACTGGACTCACAGGAGTGGTTTAAATCATACAAAGTTAGAGTGTCAGTCCTCTTGTACATAAAGCGGCATTGTGCCTTTTGTATTACATTCGGATGCAATTTCTGTGTTTCATCGTCAATAAGATGGTCAAAGGGATACAGTAAACCTGAAGGGAAGCTTCGGAATCTAAAACTGGACTCACAGGAGAGGATCAAATCATACAGAGTTAGAGTGTCATCACTCTTGTACTAAAGTCGGCATTGTGTCTGTTTTATTAAATTCGGATGCAATTTCTGTGTTTCATCGTCAGTAAGAAGGTCCTAGGGATACAGTAAACCTGAAGTGAAGTATCGGAATCTAAAACTGGACTCACAGGAGAGGTTCAAATCATAGAAAGTTAGAGTGTCAGTCGTCTTGTACATAAGTCGGCATTGTGCCTTTTGTATTAAATTCGGATGCAATTTCTGTGTTTCATCGTTAATAAGAAGGTCCAAGGGATACAGTAAACTAGTAGTGAAGCATCGGAATCTAAAACTGGACTCACAGGAGAGGTTCAAATCATAGAGAGTTAGAGTGTCAGTCCTCTTTTACTTAAGTCAGCATTGTGCCTTTTGTATTAAATTCGAATGCAATTTCTGTGTTTCATCGTCAATAAGAAGGTCTCAGGGATACAGTAAACCTGAAGTGAAGCATCGGAATCTAAAACAGGACTCACAGGAGAGGTTCAAAACATAGAAAGTTAGTCAGTCCTCTTGTACTTAAGTCGGCATTGAGCCTTTTGTATTAAATTCGGATGCAATTTCTGTGTTTCATCGTCAATAAGAAGGTCCAAGGGATACAGTAAACCTGTAGTGAAGCATCTGAATCTAAAACTGGACTCACAGGAGAGGTTCAAATCATAGAGAGTTAGAGTGTCAGTCCTCTTTTACTTAAGTCGGCATTGTGCCTTTTGTATTAATTCGGATGCAATTTCTGTGTTTCATCGTCAATAAGAATGTCCAAGGGATACAGTAATCCTGAAGTGAAGCATCGGAATCTAAAACTGGACTCACAGGAGAGGTTCAAATCACAGAAAGTTAGTCAGTCCACTTGTACTTAAGTCGGCATTGTGCCATTTGTATTAAATTCGGATGCAATTTCTGTGTTTCATCGTCTATAAGAAGGTCCAAGGCATACAGGATACCTAAAGTGAAGCATCGGAATCTAAAACTGGACTCACAGGAGACTTTCAAATCATAGAAAGTTAGAGTGTCAGTCCTCTTGCACTTAAGTCGCATTGTAACTTTGGTATTAAACTCGTATGCAATTTCTGTGTTTCATCGTCAATAAGAAGGTCCAAGGGATACAGTAAACCTGAAGTGAAGCATCGGAATGTAAAAGTGGACTCACAGGAGAGTTTCAAATCATAGAAAGTTAGAGTGACAGTCCTCTTATACTTAAGTCGGCATTGTGCCTTTTGTATTACATTCGGATGCAAATTCTGTGTTTCATCGTCGATAAGGAGGTCCAAGAGATACAGTGAACCTGAAGTGAAGCATCTGAATCTAAAGCTGGACTCACAGGAGAGGTTCAAATCTTAGAAAGTTAGAGTGTCAGTCCTCTTGTACCTAAGTCGGCATTGTACTTTTGTATTAAATTCGGATGCAATTTCTGTGTCTCATCGTCAATAAGAAGGTCCAAGGGATACAGTAAACCTGAAGTGAAGCATCGGAATCTAAAACTGGACACACAGGAGAGGTTTAAATCATACAAAGTTAGAGTGTCAGTCCTCTTGTACTTAAGTCGGCATTGTGCCTTTTGTATTAGATTCGGATGCAATTTCTGTGTTTCATCGTCAATAAGAAGGTCCAAGGGATACAGTAAACCTGAAGTGAAGCTTCGGAATCTAAAACTGGACTCACAGGAGAGTTTCAAATCATAGAAAGTTAGAGTGTCAGTCCTCTTGCACTTAAGTCGCATTGTAACTTTGGTATTAAACTCGGATGCAATTTCTGTGTTTCATCGTCAATAAGAAGGTCCAAGGGATACAGTAAACCTGAAGTGAAGTATCGGAATCTAAAACTGGACTCACAGGAGAGGTTCAAATCATAGAAAGTTAGAGTGTCAGTCCAATTGTACATAAGTCGGCATTGTGCATTTTGTATTAAATTCGGATGCAATCTCTGAGTTTCATCGCCAATAAGAAGGTCCAAGGGATACAGTAAACCTGTAGTGAAGCATCTGAATCTAAAACTGGACTCACAGGAGAGGTTCAAATCATAGAGAGTTAGAGTGTCAGTCCTCTTTTACTTAAGTCGGCATTGTGCCTTTTGTATTAATTCGGATGCAATTTCTGTGTTTCATCGTCAATAAGAATGTCCAAGGGATACAGTAATCCTGAAGTGAAGCATCGGAATCTAAAACTGGACTCACAGGAGAGGTTCAAATCACAGAAAGTTAGTCAGTCCACTTGTACTTAAGTCGGCATTGTGCCATTTGTATTAAATTCGGATGCAATTTCTGTGTTTCATCGTCTATAAGAAGGTCCAAGGCATACAGGATACCTAAAGTGAAGCATCGGAATCTAAAACTGGACTCACAGGAGACTTTCAAATCATAGAGAGTTAGAGTGTCAGTCCTTTTTTACTTAAGTCGGCATCGTGCCTTTTGTATTAAATACAGATGCAATTTCTTTGTTTCATCGTCAATAAGAAGGTCCAAGGGATACAGTAAACCTGAAGTGAAGCATCGGAATCTAAATCTGGACTCACTGGAGAGGTTCAAATCATTGAGAGTTTGAGTGTCAGTCCTCTTTTACTTAAGTCGGCACTGTGCCTTTTGTATTAAATATGGATGCAATTACTGTGTTTCATCGTCAATAAGAAGGTCCAAGGGATACAGTAAACCTGAAGTGAAGCATCGGAATCTAAAACTGGACTCGCAGGAGATTTTCAAAACTTAAAAAGTTAGTCAGTCCTCTTGTACTTAAGTCGGCATTGTGCCTTTTCTAGTGAATTCGGATGCAATTTCTGTGTTTCATCGTCAATAAGAAGGTCCAAGGGATACAGTAAACCTAAAGTGAAGCATCGGAATCTAAAACTGGACTCACAGGAGAGGTTCAAATCGTAGAGAGTTAGAGTGTCAGTATTTTTTTACTTAAGTCGGGATTGTGCCTTTTGTATTAAATTCAAATGCAATTTGTGTGTTTCATTGTCAATAAGAAGGTCCAAGGGATACAGTATTCCTGAAGTGAAGCATCGGAATCTAAAACTGGACTCACAAGAGAGGTTCAAATCATAGAGAGTTAGAGTGTCAGTCCTCTTTTACTCAAGTCGGCATTGTTCCTTTTGTATTAAATTCAGATGCAATTTCTGTGTTTCATCGTCAATAAGAAGGTCCAAGTAATACAGTAAACCTGAAGTGAAGCATTGGAATCTAAAACTGGACTCACAGGAGAGGTTCAAATCATTGAGAGATAGAATGTCAGTCCTCTTGTACTTAAGTTGGCATTGTTCCTTTTGTATTGAATTCGGATGTCATTTCTGTGTTTCATCATCAATAAGAAGGTCCAAGGGATACAGTAAACCTGAAGTGAAGCATCGGAATCTAAAACTGGACTTACAGGAGGGGTTCAAATCATAGAGAGATAGAGTGTCAGTCCTCTTGTACTTAAGTCGGCATTGTGCCTTTTGTATTACATTCTAATGCTATTTCTGTGTTTCATCGTCTATAAGAAGGTCCAAGGGATACAGTAAACCTGAAGTGAAGCATCGGAATCTAAAACTGGACTCACAGGAGAGGTTCAAGTCATAGAGAATTAGAGTGTCAGTCCTCTTGTACTTAAGGCCGCCATGTGCCTTTTGTATTAAATTTGGATGCAATTTCTATGTGTCATCGTCAATAAGAAGGTCCAAGGGATACAGTAAACCAGAAGCGAAGCATCGGAATCTAAAACTGGACTCTCAGGAGAGGTTCATATCATAGAGTGTTAGAGTGTCAGTCCTCTTGTACTTAAGTTGGCATTGTGCCTTTTGTATTAAATTTGGATGCAATTTCTGTGTTTCATCGTCAATAAGAAGGTCCAAGGCATACAGTAAACCTGTAGTGAAGCATCGGAATCTAAAACTGGACTCACAGGAGAGGTTCATATCATAGAGTGTTAGAGTGTCAGTCCTCTTGTACTTAAGTCGGCATTGTTCCTTTTGTATTGAATTCGGATGTCATTTCTGTGTTTCATCATCAATAAGAAGGTCCAAAGGATACAGTAAAGTTGAAGTGAAGCATCGGAATCTAAAACTGGATTCACAGGAGTGGTTTAAATCATACAAAGTTAGAGTGTCAGTCCTCTTGTACATAAAGCGGCATTGTGCCTTTTGTATTACATTCGGATGCAATTTCTGTGTTTCATCGTCAATAAGATGGTCCAAGGGATACAGTAAACCTGAAGGGAAGCTTCGGAATCTAAAACTGGACTCACAGGAGAGGATCAAATCATACAGAGTTAGAGTGTCATCACTCTTGTACTAAAGTCGGCATTGTGTCTGTTTTATTAAATTCGGATGCAATTTCTGTGTTTCATCGTCAGTAAGAAGGTCCTAGGGATACAGTAAACCTGAAGTGAAGTATCGGAATCTAAAACTGGACTCACAGGAGAGGTTCAAATCATAGAAAGTTAGAGTGTCAGTCGTCTTGTACATAAGTCGGCATTGTGCCTTTTGTATTAAATTCGGATGCAATTTCTGTGTTTCATCGTTAATAAGAAGGTCCAAGGGATACAGTAAACTAGTAGTGAAGCATCGGAATCCAAAACTGGACTCACAGGAGAGGTTCAAATCATAGAGAGTTAGAGTGTCAGTCCTCTTTTACTTAAGTCAGCATTGTGCCTTTTGTATTAAATTCGAATGCAATTTCTGTGTTTCATCGTCAATAAGAAGGTCCCAGGGATACAGTAAACCTGAAGTGAAGCATCGGAATCTAAAACAGGACTCACAGGAGAGGTTCAAAACATAGAAAGTTAGTCAGTCCTCTTGTACTTAAGTCGGCATTGAGCCTTTTGTATTAAATTCGGATGCAATTTCTGTGTTTCATCGTCAATAAGAAGGTCAAATGGATACAGTAAACCTAAAGTGAAGCATCGGAATCTAAAACTGGACTCACAGGAGAGGTTCAAATCATAGAGAGTTAGAGTGTCAGTCCTTTTTTACTTATGTCGGCATTGTGCCTTTGTATTAAATTCAGATGCAATTTCTGTGTTTCATGGTCAATAAGAAGGTCCAAGGGATACAGTAAACCTGAAGTGAAGCATCGGGATCTAAAACTGGACTCACACGAGAGGTTCAAATCATATAGAGTTAGAGTGTCAGTCCTCTTTTACTTAAGTCGGCACTGTGCCTTTTGTATTAAATTCGGATGCAATTTCTGTGTTTAATCGTCAATAAGAAGGTCCAAGGGATACAGTACACCTGAAGTGAAGCATCGGTATGTAAAAGTGGACTCACAGGAGAGTTTCAAATCATAGAAAGTTAGAGTGACAGTCCTATTGTACTTAAGTCGGCATTGTGCCTTTTGTATTACATTCGGATGCAAATTCTGTGTTTCATCGTCGATAAGGAGGTCCAAGAGATACAGTGAACCTGAAGTGAAGCATCTGAATCTAAAGCTGGACTCACAGGAGAGGTTCAAATCTTAGAAAGTTAGAGTGTCAGTCCTCTTGTACCTAAGTCGGCATTGTACTTTTGTATTAAATTCGGATGCAATTTCTGTGTCTCATCGTCAATAAGAAGGTCCAAGGAATACAGTAAACCTGAAGTGAAGCATCGGAATCTAAAACTGGACACACAGGAGAGGTTTAAATCATACAAAGTTAGAGTGTCAGTCCTCTTGTACTTAAGTCGGCATTGTGCCTTTTGTATTAGATTCGGATGCAATTTCTGTGTTTCATCGTCAATAAGAAGGTCCAAGGGATACAGTAAACCTGAAGTGAAGCTTCGGAATCTAAAACTGGACTCACAGGAGAGTTTCAAATCATAGAAAGTTAGAGTGTCAGTCCTCTTGCACTTAAGTCGCATTGTAACTTTGGTATTAAACTCGGATGCAATTTCTGTGTTTCATCGTCAATAATAAGGTCCAAGGGATACAGTAAACCTGAAGTGAAGTATCGGAATCTAAAACTGGACTCACAGGAGAGGTTCAAATCTTAGAAAGTTATAGTGTCAGTCCTCTTGTACCTAAGTCGGCATTGTACTTTTGTATTAAATTCGGATGCAATTTCTGTGTCTCATCGTCAATAAGAAGGTCCAAGGGATACAGTAAACCTGAAGTGAAGCATCGGAATCTAAAACTGGACACACAGGAGAGGTTCAAATCATAAAAAGTTAGTGTGTTAGTCCTCTTGTACTTATGTCGGCATTGTGCCTTTTGTATTAACTTCGGATGCAATTTCTGTGTTTCATCGTCAATAAGAAGGTCCAAGGGATACAGTAAACCTGAAGTGAAGCATCGGGATCTAAAACTGGACTCACAGGAGAGGTTCATATCATATAGAGTAGGAGTGTCAGTCCTCTTTTACTTAAGTCGGCACTGTGCCTTTTGTATTAAATTCGGATGCAATTTCTGTGTTTAATCGTCAATAAGAAGGTCCAAGGGATACAGTAAACCTGAAGTGAAGCATCGGAATCTAAAACTGGACTCACAGGAGAGTTTCAAATCATAGAAAGTTAGAGTGACAGTCCTCTTGTACTTAAGTCGGCATTGTGCCTTTTGTATTACATTCGGATGCAATTTCTGTGTTTCATCGTCGATAAGGAGGTCCGAGAGATACAGTGAACCTGAAGTGAAGCATCTGAATCTAAAGCTGGACTCACAGGAGAGGTTCAAATCTTAGAAAGTTATAGTGTCAGTCCTCTTGTACCTAAGTCGGCATTGTACTTTTGTATTAAATTCGGATGCAATTTCTGTGTCTCATCGTCAATAATAAGGTCCAAGGGATACAGTAAACCTGAAGTGAAGCAACGGAATCTAAAACTGGACACACAGGAGAGGTTCAAATCATACAAAGTTAGAGTGTCAGTCCTCTTGTACTTATGTCGGCATTGTGCCTTTTGTATTAACTTCGGATGCAATTTCTGTGTTTCATCGTCAATAAGAAGGTCCAAGGGATACAGTAAACCTGAAGTGAAGCTTTGGAATCTAAAACTGGACTCACAGGAGAGTTTCAAATCATAGGAAGTTAGAGTGTCAGTCCTCTTGCACTTAAGTCGCATTGTAACTTCGGTATTAAATTCGGATGCAATTTCTGTGTTTCATCGTCAATAAGAAGGTCCAAGGGATACAGTAAACCTGTAGTGAAGCATCTGAATCTAAAACTGGGCTCACAGGAGAGGTTCAAATCATAGAGAGTTAGAGTGTCAGTCCTCTTTTACTTAAGTCGGCATTGTGCCTTTTGTATTAATTCGGATGCAATTTCTGTGTTTCATCGTCAATAAGAATGTCCAAGGGATACAGTAATCCTGAAGTGAAGCATCGGAATCTAAAATTGGACTCACAGGAGAGGTTCAGATCACAGAAAGTTAGTCAGTCCACTTGTACTTAAGTTGGCATTGTGCCTTTTGTATTAAATTCGGATGCAATTTCTGTGTTTCATCGTCAATAAGAAAGTCCAAGGGCTACAGTATACCTAAAGTGAAGCATCGGAATCTAAAACTGGACTCACAGGAGAGTTTCAAATCATAGAGAGTTAGAATGTCAGTCCTTTTTTACTTAAGTCGGCATCGTGCCTTTTGTATTAAATACAGATGCAATTTCTTTGTTTCATCGTCAATAAGAAGGTCCAAGGGATACAGTAAACCTGAAGTGAAGAATCGGAATCTAAAACTGGACTCACTGGAGAGGTTCAAATCATTAAGAGTTTGAGGGTCAGTCCTCTTTTACTTAAGTCGGCATTGTGCCTTTTGTATTAAATTCGGATGCAATTTCTGTGTTTCATCGTCAATAAGAAGGTTCTAGGGATACAGTAAACCTGAAGTGAAGCTTCGGTATCTAAAACTGGACTCACAGGAGAGTTTCAAATTATAGAAAGTTAGAATGACAGTCCTCTTGTACTTAAGTCGGCGTTGTGCCTTTTGTATTAAATTCGGATGCAAATTCTGAGTTTCATCGGCGATAAGAAGGTCCAAGGGATACAGTAAACCAGAAGTGAAGCATCGGAATCAAAAACTGGACTCACAGTAGAGGTTCAAATCATGGAGAGTTAGAGTGTCAGTCATCTTTTACTTAAGTCTGCATTTTGCCTTTTGTATTAAATTCGGATGCAATTTCTGTGATTCATCGTCAATAAGAAGGTCCATGGGATACAGTAAACCTGAAGTGAAGCATCGGAATCTAAAACTGGACTCACAGGAGATTTTCAAAACTTAGAAAGTTAGTCAGTCCTCTTGTACTTAAGTCGGCATTGTGCCTTTTCTAGTAAATTCGGATGCAATTTCTGTGTTTCATCGTCAAAAAGAAGGTCTAAGGGATACAGTAGACCTAAAGTGAAGCATCGGAGTCTAAAACTGGACTCACAGGAGAGGTTCAAATCATAGAGAGTTAGAGTGTCAGTATTTTTTTACTTAAGTCGGGATTGTGCCTTTTGTATTAAATTCAAATGCAATTTGTGTGTTTCATTGTCAATAAGAAGGTCCAAGGGATACAGTAATCCTGAAGTGAAGCATCGGAATCTAAAACTGGACTCACAGGAGAGGTTCAAATCATAGAGAGTTAGAGTGTCAGTCCTCTTTTACTCAAGTAGGCATTGTGCCTTTTGTATTAAATTCAGATGCAATTTCTGTGTTTCATCGTCAATAAGAAGGTCCAAGGGATACAGTAAACCTGAAGTGAAGCATTGGAATCTAAAACTGGACTCACAGGAGAGGTTCAAATCATAGAGAGATAGAATGTCAGTCCTCGTTTACTTAAGTCGGCATTGTGCATTTTGTATTAAATTATGATGCAATTTCTGTGTTTCATCGTCAATAAGAAGGTCCAAGGGATACAGTAAACTTGAAGTGGAGCATCGAAATCTCAAATTGGACTCACAAGAGAGGTTCAAATCATAGAAAGTTAGAGTGTCAGTCCTCTTTTACTTAAGTCGGCATTGTGCCTTTTGTATTAAATTCAGATGCAATTTCTGTGTTTCATCGTCAATAAGACGGTCCAAGGGATACAGTAAACGTGAAGTGAAGCATCGGAATCTAAAACTGGCCTCACAGGAGAGGTTCAAATCAAAGAGAGAGTGTCAGTCCTCTTTTACTTAAGACGGCATTGTGCCGTTTGTATTAAATTCAGATGCTATTTCTGTGTTTCATCTTCAATAAGAAGGTCCAATGGATACAGTAAACCTGAAGTGAAGCATCGGAATCTAAAACTGGACTCACAGGAGAGGTTCAAATTATAGAGAGTTAGAGTGTTAGTCCTCTTTTACTTATGTCGGCATTGTGCTTTTTGTATTAAATTCAGATGCAATTTCTGTGTTTCATCGTCAATAAGAATGTCCAAGGGATACAGTAAACCAGAAGTGAAGCATCGGAATCTAAAACTGGACTCACAGGAGAGGTTCAAATTATAGAGAGTTAGAGTGTTAGTCCTCTTTTACTTAAGTCGGCATTGTGCTTTTTGTATTAAATTCGGATGCAATTTCTGTGTTTCTTCGTCAATAAGAAGGTCCAAGGGATACAGTTATCCTGAAGTGAAGCATCGCAATCTAAAACTAGACTCACAGGAGAGGTTCAAATCATAGAAAATTAGAGTGTCAGTCCTCTTGTACTTAAGTCGTCATTGTAGCTTTTGTATTAAATTCAGATGCAATTTCCGTGTTTTATCGTCAATTAGAAGGTGCAAGGGATACAGTAAACCTGAAGCGAAGCATCGGAATCTAAAACTGGACTCACAGGAGAGGTGCAAATCATAGAGAGTTAGAGTGTCAGTCCTCTTTTACTTAAGTCGGCATTGGGCCTTTTGTATTAAATTCAGATGCAATTTCTGTGTTTCATCGTCAATAAGACGGTCCAAGGAAAACAGTAAACCTGAAGTAAAGCATCGGAATCTAAAACTGGCCTCACAAGAGAGGTTCAAATCATAGATAGAGTGTCAGACCTCTTTTACTTAAGTCGGCATTGTGCCTTTTGTATTAAATTCAGATGCTATTTCTGTGTTTCATCTTCAATAAGAAGGTCCAATGGATACAGTAAACCTGAAGTGAAGCATCGGAATCAAAAACTGGAATGACAGGAGAGGCTGAAATCATAGAAAGATAGAGTGTCAGTCCTCTTGTACTTAAGACGGCATTGTGCCTTTTGTATTAAATTGGGATGCAATTACTATGTTTCATCGTAAATAAGAAGGTCCAAGGGATACAGTAAACCTGAAGTGAAGCATCAGAATCTAAAACTGGACTCACAGGAGAGGTTCAAATCATAGAAAGTTAGAGTGTTAATCCTCTTCAATTAAGTCGGCATTGTGCCTTTTGTATTAAATTCGGATGCAATTTCCGTGTTTCATGGTCACTAAGAAGGTCCAAGGGATACAGTAAACCTATAGTGAAGCCTCGGAATCTCAAACTGGACTCACAGGAGAGGTTCAAATCATAGAGAGTTAGAGTGTCAGTACTCTTTTACTTAAGTCGGCATTGTGCCTTTTGTATTAAATTCGGATGCAATTTCTGTGTTTCATCGTCAATAAGAAGGTCCAAGGGATACAGTAAACCTAAAGTGAAGCATCGGAATCTAAAACTGGACTCATAGGAGAGGTTCAAATCATAGAGACTTAGAGTGTCAGTCCTCTATTAATTAAGTCGGCATTGTGCCTTTTGTATTAAATACAGATGCAATTTGTGTGTTTCATCATCAATAAGACGGTCCAAGGGATACAGTAAACCTGAAGTGAAACATCGGAATCTAAAACTGGACTCACAGGACAGGTTCAAAACATAGAGAGTTAGAGTGTCAGTTCTCTTGTATTTAAGTCGGCATTGTGCCTTTTGTATTAAATTCGGATGCAATTTCTGTGTTTCATCGTCAATAAGAAGGTCCAAGGGATACAGTAAACCTGAAGTGAAGCATGGTAATCTAAAACTGGACTCACAGGAGAGGTTCAAATCATAGAGATTTAGTGTGTCAGTCCTCTTTTACTTAAGTCGGCATCGTGCATTTTGTATTAAATTCAGATACAATTTCTGTGTTTCATCGTCAATAAGAAGGTCCATGGGATACAGTAAACCTGAAGTGCGGCATCGGAAAATAAGACTGGACTCACAGGAGAGGTTCAAATCATAGAGAGTTAGAGTGTAAGTCCGCTTGTACTTAAGTCGGCATTGTGCCTTTTGTATTAAATTCGGATGCAATTTCTGTGTTTCATCGTCAATAAGAAGGTCCAAGGGATACAGTAAACCTGAAGTGAAGCATCGGAATCTAAAACTGGAATCACAGGAGAGGTTCAAATCATAGAGAGTTAGAGTGTCAGTACTCTTGTATTTAAGTCGGCATTGTGACTTTTGTATTAAATTCGGATGCAATTTCTGTGTTTCATCGTCAATAAGAAGGTCCAAGGGATATAGTAAACCTGAAGTGAAGCATCGTAATCTGAAACTGGACTCACAGGAGAGGTTCAAATCATAGAGAGTTAGATGTCAGTCCTTTTGTACGTAAGACGGCATTGTGCCTTTTGTATTAATTTCGGATGCAATTTCTGTGTATCATCGTCAATAAGAAGGTCCAAGGGATACAGTAAACCTGTAGTGAAGCATCGGAATCTACAACTGGACTCACAGGAGAGGTTCAAATCATAGAAAGTTAGAGTGTTAATCCTCTTCATTTAAGTCGGCATTGTGCCTTTTGTTTTAAATTCGGATGCAATTTCCGTGTTTTTGATGGTCACTAAGAAGGTCCAAGGGATACAGTAAACCTGAAGTGAAGCATGGTAATCTAAAACTGGACTCACAGGAGAGGTTCAAATCATAGAGATTTAGAGTGTCAGTCCTCTTTTACTTAAGTCGGCATCGTGCATTTTGTATTAAATTCAGATACAATTTCTGTGTTTCAACGTCAATAAGAAGGTCCATGGGATACAGTAAACCTGAAGTGCAGCATCGGAAAATAAGACTGGACTCACAAGAGAGGTTCAAATCATAGAGAGTTAGAGTGTAAGTCCGCTTGTACTTAAGTCGGCATTCTGCCTTTTGTATTAAATTCGGATGCAATTTCGGTGTTTCATCGTCAATAAGAAGGTCCAAGGGATACAGAAAACCTGAAGTGAAGCATCGGAATCTAAAACTGGAATCACAGGAGAGGTTAAAATCATAGAGATTTAGAGTGTCAGTCCACTTTTACTTAAGTCGGCATTGTGCTTTTTGTATTAAATTCGGATGCAATTTCTGTGTTTCATCGTCAATAAGAAGGTCCAAGGCATACAGTAAACCTGAAGTGAAACATCGGAATCTAAAACTGGACTCACAGGAGAGGTTCAAATCATAGAAAGTTAGTGTGTTAATCCTCTTGAATTAAGTCAGCATTGTGCCTTTTGTATTAAATTCGGATTCAATTTCCGTGCTTCAGCGTCAGTAAGAAGGTCCAAGGGATACAGTAAACCTATAGTGAAGCATCGGAATCGCAGACTGGACTCACAGGAGAGGTTCAAATCATAGAGTGTTAGAGTGTCAGTCCTCTTGTACTTAAGTCGGCATTGTGCCTTTTGTATTAAATTCGGATGCAATTTCTGTGTTTCATCGTCAATAAGAAGGTCCAATGGATACAGTAAACCTATAGTGAAGCATCGGAATCTAAAACTGGACTCACAGTGCAGGTTCAAATCATAGAGAGTTAGAGTGTCAGTACTCTCTTACTTAAGTCGGCATTGTGCCTTTTGTATTAAATTCAGATGCAATGTCTGGGTATCATCGTCAATAAGACGGTCCAAGGGATACAGTAAATCTGATGTGAAGCATCGTAATCTAAAACTGGACTCACAGGAGAGGTTCAAATCATAGAGAGTTAGAGTGTCAGTCTTTTTGTACGTAAGACGGCATTGTGCCTTTTGTATTAAATTCGGATGCAATTTCTGTGTATCATCGTCAATAAGAAGGTCCAAGGGATACAGTAAACCTGTAGTGAAGCATCGGAATCTACAACTGGAATTACAGGATAGGTTCAAATCATAGTGAGTTAGGGTGTCGGTACTCTTGTATTTAAGTCGGCATTGTGCCTTTTGTATTAAATTCGGATGCAATTTCTGTGTTTCATCGTCAATAAGAAGGTCCAAGGGATACAGTAAACCTGAAGTGAAACATCGGAATCTAAAACTGGACTCACAGGAGAGGTTCAAATCATAGAAAGTTAGTGTGTTAATCCTCTTGAATTAAGTCAGCATTGTGCCTTTTGTATTAAATTCGGATTCAATTTCCGTGCTTCAGCGTCAGTAAGAAGGTCCAAGGGATACAGTAAACCTATAGTGAAGCATCGGAATCGCAGACTGGACTCACAGGAGAGGTTCAAATCATAGAGTGTTAGAGTGTCAGTCCTCTTGTACTTAAGTCGGCATTGTGCCTTTTGTATTAAATTCGGATGCAATTTCTGTGTTTCATCGTCAATAAGAAGGTCCAATGGATACAGTAAACCTATAGTGAAGCATCGGAATCTAAAACTGGACTCACAGTGCAGGTTCAAATCATAGAGAGTTAGAGTGTCAGTACTCTCTTACTTAAGTCGGCATTGTGCCTTTTGTATTAAATTCAGATGCAATGTCTGGGTATCATCGTCAATAAGACGGTCCAAGGGATACAGTAAATCTGATGTGAAGCATCGGAATCTAAAACTGGACTCACAGGAGAGGTTCAAATCATAGAGAGTTAGAGTGTCAGTACATTTGTATTTAAGTCGGCATTGTGCCTTTTGTATTAAATTCGGATGCAATTTCTGCGTTTCATCGTCAATAAGAAGGTCCAAGGGATACACTAAACCTGAAGTGAAGCATCGTAATCTAAAACTGGACTCACAGGAGAGGTTCAAATCATAGAGAGTTAGAGTGTCAGTCCTTTTGTACGTAAGACGGCATTGTGCCTTTTGTATTAGATTCGGATGCAATTTCTGTGTTTAAGCGTCAGTAAGAAGGTCCAAGGGATACAGTAAACCTATAGTGAAGCATCGGAATCGCAGACTGGACTCACAGGAGAGGTTCACATCATAGAGAGTTAGAGTGTCAGTCCTCTTTAACTTAAGTCGGCATCGTGCATTTCGTATTAAATTCAGATACTATTTCTGTGTTTCATCGTCAATAAAAAGGTCCAAGGGATACAGTAAACCTGTAGTGAAGCATCTGAATCTACAACTGGACTCACAGGAGAGGGTCAAATCATAGAGGGTTAGAGTGTCAGTAGTCTTTTAGTTAAGTCGGCATTGTGCCTTTTGTACTTAATTCAGATGCAATTTCTGGGTTTCATCGTCAATAAGACGGTCCAAGGGATACAGTAAACCTGAAGTGAAGCATCGGAATCTAAAACTGGCCTCACAGGAGCGGTTCATATCATAGAGAGTTAGAGTGTCAGTCCTATTGTACTTAAGTCGGCATTGTGCCTTTTGTATTAAATTCGGATGCTATTTCTGTGTTTCAACGTCAATAAGAAGGTCCAAGGGATACAGTAAACCTATAGTGAAGCATCGGAATCTAAAACTGGACTTACAGTGCAGGTTCAAACCATAGAGAGTTAGAGTGTCAGTACTCTTTTACTTAAGTCGGCATTGTGCCTTTTGTATTAAATTCAGATGCAAATTCTGGGTTTTATCGTCAATAAGACGGTCCAAGGGATACAGTAAACCTGATGAGAAGCATCGGAATCTAAAACTGGACTCACAGGAGAGGTTCAAATCATAGAGAGTTAGAGTGTCAGTACTCTTGTATTTAAGTCGGCATTGTGCCTTTTGTATTAAATTCGGATGCAATTTCTGCGTTTCATCGTCAATAAGAAGGTCCAAGGGATATAGTAAACCTGACGTGAAGCATCGTAATCTAAAACTGGACTCACAGGAGAGGTTCAAATCATAGAGAGTTAGAGTGTCAGTCTTTTTGTACGTAAGACGGCATTGTGCCTTTTGTATTAAATTCGGATGCAATTTCTGTGTATCATCGTCAATAAGAAGGTCCAAGGGATACAGTAAACCTGTAGTGAAGCATCGGAATCTACAACTGGAATCACAGGATAGGTTCAAATCATAGTGAGTTAGGGTGTCGGTACTCTTGTATTTAAGTCGGCATTGTGCCTTTTGTATTAAATTCGGATGCAATTTCTGTGTTTCATCGTCAATAAGAAGGTCGAAGGGATACAATAAACCTGAAGTGAAGCATCGGAATCTAAAACTGGACTCACACTAGAGGTTCAAATCATAGAGAGTTAGAGTGTCAGTCCTTTTGTACTTAAGACGGCATTGTGCCTTTTGTATTAAATTCGGATGCAATTTCTGTGTTTCATCGTCAATAAGAAGGTCCAAGGGATACAGTAAACCTGAAGTGAACCATCTGGATCTAAAACTGGACTCACAGGAGAGGTTCAAATCATAGAGAGTTAGAGTGTCAGCCCTCTTTTACTTAAGTCGGCATTGTGCTTTTTGTTTTAAATTCGGATGCAATTACTGTGTTTCATCGTCAATAAGAAGGTCCAAGGGATACAGTAAACCTGAAGTGAAGCATCGGAATCTAAAACTGGACTCACAGGAGAGGTTCAAATCATACAAAGTTAGAGTGTTAATCCTCTTGAATTAAGTCGGCATTGTGCCTTTTGTATTAAATTCGGATGCAATTTCTGTCTTTCAGCGTCAGTAAGAAGGTCCAAGGGATACAGTAAACCTATAGTGAAGCATCGGAATCGCAGACTGGACTCACAGGAGAGGTTCAAATCATAGAGAGTTAGAGTGTCAGTCCTCTTTTACTTAAGTCGGCATCGTGCATTTTGTATTAAATTCAGATACTATTTCTGTGTTTCATCGTCAATAAGAAGGTCCAAGGGATACAGTAAACCTGAAGTGAAGCATCGTAATCTAAAACTGTACTCACAGGAGAGGTTCAAATCATAGAGAGTTAGAGTGTCAGTCTTTTTGTACGTAAGACGGCATTGTGCTTTTTATATTAAATTCGGATGCAATTTCTGTGTATCATCGTCAATAAGATGGTCCAAGGGATACAGTAAACCTGTAGTGAAGCATCGGAATCTACAACTGGAATCACAGTATAGGTTCAAATCATAGTGAGTTAGGGTGTCGGTACTCTTGTATTTAAGTCGGCATTGTGCCTTTTGTATTAAATTCGGATGCAATTTCTGTGTTTCATCGTCAATAAGAAGGTCGAAGGGATACAATAAACCTGAAGTGAAGCATCGGAATCTAAAACTGGACTCAGACTAGAGGTTCAAATCATAGAGAGTTAGAGTGTCAGTCCTTTTGTACTTAAGACGGCATTGTGCTTTTTGTTTTAAATTCGGATGCAATTACTGTGTTTCAGCGTCAGTAAGAAGGTCCAAGGGATACAGTAAACCTATAGTGAAGCATCGGAATCGCAGACTGGACTCACAGGAGAGGTTCAAATCATAGAGAGTTAGAGTGTCAGTCCTCTTTTACTTAAGTCGGCATCGTGCATTTTGCATTAAATTCAGATACTATTTCTGTGTTTCATCGTCAATAAGAAGGTCGAAGGGATACAATAAACCTGAAGTGAAGCATCGGAATCTAAAACTGGACTCACACTAGAGGTTCAAATCATACAAAGTTAGAGTGTTAATCCTCTTGAATTAAGTCGGCATTGTGCCTTTTGTATTAAATTCGGATGCAATATCTGTGTTACAGCGTCAGTAAGAAGGTCCAAGGGATACAGTAAACCTATAGTGAAGCATCGGAATCGCAGACTGGACTCACAGGAGAGGTTCAAATCATAGAGTGTTAGAGTGTCAGTACTCTTTTACTTAAGTCGGCATTGTGCCATTTGTACTTAATACAGATGCAATTTCTGGGTTTCATCGTCAATAAGACGGTCCAAGGGATACAGTAAACCTGAAGTGAAGCATCAGAATCTAAAACTGGCCTCACAGGAGCATTTCATATCATAGAGAGTTAGAGTGTCAGTCCTCTTGTACTTAAGTCGGCATTGTCCCTTTTGTATTAAATTTGGATGCAATTTCTGTATTTCATCGACAATAAGAAGGTCCAAGGGATAGAGTAAACCAGAAGCGAGGCATCGGAATCTAAAACTGGACTCACAGGAGAGGTTCAAATCATAGAAGGTTAGAGTGTCAGTCCTCTTGTAGTTAGGTCGGCATTGTGCCTTTTGTATCAACTTCATATGCAATTTCCGTGTTTCATCGTCAATAAGAAGGTCCAAGGGATACAGTAAACCTAAAGTGAAGCATCGGAATCTAAAACTGGACTCACAGAAGAGGTTCAAATCATAGAGACTTAGAGTGTCAGTCCTCTTTTAATTAAGTCGGCATTGTGCCTTTTGTATTAAATTCAGATGCAATTTGTGTGTTTCATCGTCAATAAGACGGTCCAAGGGATACAGTAAACCTGAAGTGAAGCATCGGAATCTAAAACTGGACTCAGAGGAGAGGTTCAAAACATAGAGAGTTAGAATGTCAGTCCTCTTTTACTTAAGTCGGCATCGTGCATTTTGTATTAAATTCAGATACTATTTCTGTGTTTGATCGTCAATAAAGAGGTCCAAGGGATACAGTAAACCTGAAGTGGAGCATCGGAAAATAAAACTGGACTCACAGGAGAGGTCCAAATCATAGAGAGTATGAGTGTATGTCCTCTTGTCCTTAAGTCGGCATTGTGCCTTTTGTATTAAATTCGGATGCAATTTCTGTGTTTCATCGTCAATAAGAAGGTCCAATGGATACAGTACACCTATAGTGAATCATCGGAATCTAAAACTGGACTCACAGTGCAGGTTCAAATCATAGAGAGTTAGAGTGTCAGTACTCTTTTACTTAAGTCGGCATTGTGCCTTTTGTATTAAATTCAGATGCAATTTCTGGGTTTCATCGTCAATAAGACGGTCCAAGGGATACAGTAAACCTGATGTGAAGCATCGGAATCTAAAACTGGACTCACAGGAGAGGTTCAAATCATAGAGAGTTAGAGTGTCAGTACTCTTGTATTTAAGTCGGCATTGTGCCTTTTGTATTAAATTCGGATGCAATTTCTGCGTTTCATCGTCAATAAGAAGGTCCAAGGGATACAGTAAACCTGAAGTGAAGCATCGTAATCTAAAACTGGACTCACAGGAGAGGTTCAAATCATAGAGAGTTAGAGGGTCAGTCCTTTTGTATGTAAGACGGCATTGTGCCTTTTGTATTAAATTCGGATGCAATTTCTGTGTATCATAGTCAATAAGAAGGTCCAAGGGATACAGTAAACCTGTAGTGAAGCATCGGAATCTACAACTGGAATCACAGGAGAGGTTTAAATCATAGTGAGTTAGGGTGTCGGTACTCTTGTATTTAAGTCGGCATTGTGCCTTTAGTATTAAATTCGGATGCAATTTCTGTGTTTCATCGTCAATAAGAAGGTCCAAGGGATATAATAAACCTGAAGTGAAGCATCGGAATCTAAAACTGGACTCACACTAGAGGTTCAAATCATAGAGAGTTAGAGTGTCTGTCCTTTTGTACTTAAGACGGCATTGTGCCTTTTGTATTAAATTCGGATGCAATTTCTGTGTTCCATCGTCAATAAGAAGGTATAAGGGATACAGTAAACCTGAAGTGAAGCATCGGAATCTAAAACTGGACTCACAGGAGAGGTTCAAATCATAGAGAGTTAGAGTGTCAGCCCTCTTTTACTTAAGTCGGCATTGTGCAATTTGGATTAAATTCGAATGCAATTTCCGTGTTTCATCGTCAGTAAGAAGGTCCAAGGGATACAGTAAACCTATAGTGAAGCCTCGGAATCTCAAACTGGACTCACAGGAGGGGTTCAAATCATAGAGAGTTAGAGTGTCAGTCCTCTTTTACTTAAGTCGGCATCATGCCCTTTGTATTAAATTAGGATGCAATTTCCGTGTTTCAAGGTCAGTAAGAAGGTCCAAGGGATACAGTAAACCTATAGTGAAGCATCGGAATCTAAAACTGGACTCACAGTGCAGGTTCAAATCATAGAGAGTTAGAGTGTCAGTACTCTTTTACTTAAGTTGGCATTGTGCCTTTTGTATTAAATTCAGATGCAATTTCTGGGTTTCATCGTCAATAAGACGGTCCAAGGGATACAGAAAACCTGAAGTGAAGCATCGGAATCTAAAACTGGAATCACAGGAGAGGTTAAAATCATAGAGATTTAGAGTGTCAGTCCTCTTTTACTTAAGTCGGCATTGTGCTTTTTGTATTAAATTCGGATGCAATTTCTGTGTTTCATCGTCAATAAGAAGGTCCAAGGGATACAGTAAACCTGTAGTGAAGCATCGGAATCTACAACTGGACTCACAGGAGAGGTTCAAATCATAGAAAGTTAGAGTGTTAATCCTCTTGAATTAAGTCAGCATTGTGCCTTTTGTATTAAATTCGGATGCAATTTCCGTGCTTCAGCGTCAGTAAGAAGGTCCAAGGGATACAGTAAACCTATAGTGAAGCATCGGAATCGCAGACTGGACTCACAGGAGAGGTTCAAATCATAGAGAGTTAGAGTGTCAGTCCTCTTGTACTTAAGTCGGCATTGTGCCTTTTGTATTAAATTCGGATGCAATTTCTGTGTTTCATCGTCAATAAGAAGGTCCAATGGATACAGTAAACCTATAGTGAAGCATCGGAATCTAAAACTGGACTCACAGTGCAGGTTCAAATCATAGAGAGTTAGAGTGTCAGTACTCTTTTACTTAAGTCGGCATTGTGCCTTTTGTATTAAATTCAGATGCAATGTCTGGGTATCATCGTCAATAAGACGGTCCAAGGGATACAGTAAACCTGATGTGAAGCATCGGAAACTAAAACTGGACTCACAGGAGAGGTTCAAATCATAGAGAGTTAGAGTGTCAGTACAGTTGTATTTAAGTCGGCATTGTGCCTTTTGTATTAAATTCGGATGCAATTTCTGCGTTTCATCGTCAATAAGAAGGTCCAAGGGATACAGTAAACCTGAAGCGAAGCATCGTAATCTAAAACTGGACTCACAGGAGAGGTTCAAATCATAGAGAGTTAGAGTGTCAGTCCTTTTGTACGTAAGACGGCATTGTGCCTTTTGTATTAAATTCGGATGCAATTTCTGTGTATCATCGTCAATAAGAAGGTCCAAGGGATACAGTAAACCTGTAGTAAAGCATCGGAATCTACAACTGAAACCACGGGAGAGGTTCAAATCATAGTGAGTTAGGGTGTCGGTACATTTGTATTTCAGTCGGCATTGTGCCTTTTGTATTAAATTCGGATGCAATTTCTGCGTTTCATCGTCAATGAGAAGGTCCAAGGGATACAGTAAACCTGAAGTGAAGCATCGGAATCTAAAACTGGACTCACAGGAGAGGTTCAAATCATAGAGAGTTAAAGTGTCAGCCCTCTTTTACTTAAGTCAGCATTGTGCTTTTTGTTTTAATTTCGGATGCAATTACTGTGTTTCATCGTCAATAAGAAGGTCCAAGGTATACAGTAAACCTGAAATGAAGCATCGGAATCTAAAACTGGACTCACAGGAGAGGTTCAAATCATACAAAGTTAGAGTGTTAATCCTCTTGAATTAAATCGGCATTGTGCCTTTTGTATTAAATTCGGATGCAATTTCTGTGTTTCAGCGTCAGTAAGAAGGTCCAAGGGATACAGTAAACCTATAGTGAAGCATCGGAATCGCAGACTGGACTCACAGGAGAGGTTCACATCATAGAGAGTTAGAGTGTCAGTCCTCTTTAACTTAAGTCAGCATCGTGCATTTCGTATTAAATTCAGATACTATTTCTGTGTTTCATCGTCAATAAAAAGGTCCAAGAGATACAGTAAACCTGTAGTGAAGCATCTGAATCTACAACTGGACTCACAGGAGAGGGTCAAATCATAGAGAGTTAGAGTGTCAGTACTCTTTTAGTTAAGTCGGCATTGTGCCTTTTGTACTTAATTCAGATGCAATTTCGGGTTTCATCGTCAATAAGACGGTCCAAGGGATACGGTAAACCTGAAGTGAAGCATCGGAATCTAAAACTGGCCTCACAGGAGCGGTTCATATCATAGAGAGTTAGAGTGTCAGTCC
This sequence comes from Schistocerca americana, assembly GCF_021461395.2. Classification (NCBI taxonomy): domain Eukaryota; kingdom Metazoa; phylum Arthropoda; class Insecta; order Orthoptera; family Acrididae; genus Schistocerca; species Schistocerca americana. The sequence goes on along the minus strand of NC_060124.1, from coordinate 544,671,552 downwards.
TATTGTACTTAAGTCGGCATTGTGCCTTTTGTATTACATTCGGATGCTATTTCTGTGTTTCATCGTCAATAAGAAGGTCCAAGGGATACAGTAAACCTATAGTGAAGCATCGGAATCTAAAACTGGACTTACAGTGCAGGTTCAAATCATAGAGTGTTAGAGTGTCAGTACTCGTTTACTTAAGTCGGCATTGTGCCTTTTGTATTAAATTCAGATGCAATTTCTGGGTTTCATCGTCAATAAGACGGTCCAAGGGATACAGTAAACCTGATGAGAAGCATCGGAATCTAAAACTGGACTCACAGGAGAGGTTCAAATCATAGAGAGTTAGAGTGTCAGTACTCTTGTATTTAAGTCGGCATTGTGCCTTTTGTATTAAATTCGGATGCAATTTCTGCGTTTCATCGTCAATAAGAAGGTCCAAGGGATATAGTAAACCTGACGTGAAGCATCGTAATCTAAAACTGGACTCACAGGAGAGGTTCAAATCATAGAGAGTTAGAGTGTCAGTCTTTTTGTACGTAAGACGGCATTGTGCCTTTTGTATTAAATTCGGATGCAATTTCTGTGTATCATCGTCAATAAGAAGGTCCAAGGGATACAGTAAACCTGTAGTGAAGCATCGGAATCTACAACTGGAATCACAGGATAGGTTCAAATCATAGTGAGTTAGGGTGTCGGTACTCTTGTATTTAAGTCGGCATTGTGCCTTTTGTATTACATTCGGATGCAATTTCTGTGTTTCATCGTCAATAAGAAGGTCGAAGGGATACAATAAACCTGAAGTGAAGCATCGGAATCTAAAACTGGACTCACACTAGAGGTTCAAATCATAGAGAGTTAGAGTGTCAGTCCTTTTGTACTTAAGACGGCATTGTGCCTTTTGTATTAATTTCGGATGCAATTTCTGTGTTTCATCGTCAATAAGAAGGTCCAAGGGATACAGTAAACCTGAAGTGAAGCATCTGAATCTAAAACTGGACTCACAGGAGAGGTTCAAATCATAGAGAGTTAGAGTGTCAGCCCTCTTTTACTTAAGTCGGCATTGTGCTTCTTGTTTTAAATTCGGATGCAATTACTGTGTTTCATCGTCAATAAGAAGGTCCAAGGGATACAGTAAACCTGAAGTGAAGCATCGGAATCTAAAACTGGACTCACAGGAGAGGTTCAAATCAAACAAAGTTAGAGTGTTAATCCTCTTGAATTAAGTCGGCATTGTGCCTTTTGTATTAAATTCGGATGCAATTTCTGTCTTTCAGCGTCAGTAAGAAGGTCCAAGGGATACAGTAAACCTATAGTGAAGCATCGGAATCGCAGACTGGACTCACAGGAGAGGTTCAAATCATAGAGAGTTAGAGTGTCAGTCCTCTTTTACTTAAGTCGGCATCGTGCATTTTGTATTCAATTCAGATACTATTTCTGTGTTTCATCGTCAATAAGAAGGTCCAAGGGATACAGTAAACCTGAAGTGAAGCATCGTAATCTAAAACTGTACTCACAGGAGAGGTTCAAATCATAGAGAGTTAGAGTGTCAGTCTTTTTGTACGTAAGACGGCATTGTGGCTTTTATATTAAATTCGGATGCAATTTCTGTGTATCATCGTCAATAAGATGGTCCAAGCGATACAGTAAACCTGTAGTGAAGCATCGGAATCTACAACTGGAATCACAGGATAGGTTCAAATCATAGTGAGTTAGGGTGTCGGTACTCTTGTATTTAAGTCGGCATTGTGCCTTTTGTATTAAATTCGGATGCAATTTCTGTGTTTCATCGTCAATAAGAAGGTCCAAGGGATACAGTAAACCTGAAGTGAAGCATCGTAATCTGAAACTGGACTCACAGGAGAGGTTCAAATCATAGAGAGTTAGAGTGTCAGTCCTTTTGTACGTAAGACGGCATTGTGCCTTTTGTATTAATTTCGGATGCAATTTCTGTGTATCATCGTCAATAAGAAGGTCCAAGGGATACAGTAAACCGGTAGTGAAGCATCGGAATCTACTACTGGACTCACAGGAGAGGTTCAAATCATAGAAAGTTAGAGTGTTAATCCTCTTCATTTAAGACGGCATTGTGCCTTTTGTATTAAATTCGGATGCAATTTCCGTGTTTTTGATGGTCACTAAGAAGGTCCAAGGGATACAGTAAACCTGAAGTGAAGCATGGTAATCTAAAACTGGACTCGCAGGAGAGGTTCAAATCATAGAGATTTAGAGTGTCAGTCCTCTTTTACTTAAGTCGGCATCGTACATTTTGTATTAAATTCAGATACAATTTCTGTGTTTCATCGTCAATAAGAAGGTCCATGGGATACAGTAAACCTGAAGTGCAGCAAAGGAAAATAAGACTGGACTCAAAGGAGAGGTTAAAATCATAGAGAGTTAGAGTGTAAGTCCGCTTGTACTTAAGTCGGCATTCTGCCTTTTGTATTAAATTCGGATGCAATTTCGGTGTTTCATCGTCAATAAGAAGGTCCAAGGGATACAGAAAACCTGAAGTGAAGCATCGGAATCTAAAACTGGAATCACAGGAGAGGTTAAAATCATAGAGATTTAGAGTGTCAGTCCTCTTTTACTTAAGTCGGCATTGTGCTTTTTGTATTAAATTCGGATGCAATTTCTGTGTTTCATCGTAAATAAGAAGGTCCAAGGGATACAGTAAACCTGAAGTGAAACATCGGAATCTAAAACTGGACTCACAGGAGAGGTTCAAATCATAGAAAGTTAGAGTGTTAATCCTCTTGAATTAAGTCAGCATTGTGCCTTTTGTATTAAATTCGGATGCAATTTCCGTGCTTCAGCGTCAGTAAGAAGGTCCAAGGGATACAGTAAACCTATAGTGAAGCATCGGAATCGCAGACTGGACTCACAGGAGAGGTTCAAATCATAGAGAGTTAGAGTGTCAGTCCTCTTGTACTTAAGTCGGCATTGTGCCTTTTGTATTAAATTCGGATGCAATTTCTGTGTTTCATCGTCAATAAGAAGGTCCAATGGATACAGTAAACCAATAGTGAAGCATCGGAATCTAAAACTGGACTCACAGTGCAGGTTCAAATCATAGAGAGTTAGAGTGTCAGTACTCTTTTACTTAAGTCGGCATTGTGCCTTTTGTATTAAATTCAGATGCAATGTCTGGGTATCATCGTCAATAAGACGGTCCAAGGGATACAGTAAACCTGATGTGAAGCATCGGAATCTAAAACTGGACTCACAGGAGAGGTTCAAATCATAGAGAGTTAGAGTGTCAGTACATTTGTATTTAAGTCGGCATTGTGCCTTTTGTATTAAATTCGGATGCAATTTCTGCGTTTCATCGTCAATAAGAAGGTCCAAGGGATACAGTTAACCTGAAGTGAAGCATCGTAATCTAAAACTGGACTCACAGGAGAGGTTCAAATCATAGAGAGTTAGAGTGTCAGTCCTTTTGTACGTAAGACGGCATTGTGCCTTTTGTATTAAATTCGGATGCAATTTCTGTGTATCATCGTCAATAAGAAGGTCCAAGGGATACAGTAAACCTGTAGTAAAGCATCGTAATCTACAACTGAAATCACGGGAGAGGTTCAAATCATAGTGAGTTAGGGTGTCGGTACATTTGTATTTCAGTCAGCATTGTGCCTTTTGTATTAAATTCGGATGCAATTTCTGCGTTTCATCGTCAATGAGAAGGTCCAAGGGATACAGTAAACCTGAAGTGAAGCATCGGAATCTAAAACTGGACTCACAGGAGAGGTTCAAATCATAGAGAGTTAGAGTGTCAGCCCTCTTTTACTTAAGTCGGCATTGTGCTTTTTGTTTTAAATTCGGATGCAATTACTGTGTTTCATCGTCAATAAGAAGGTCCAAGGTATACAGTAAACCTGAAATGAAGCATCGGAATCTAAAACTGGACTCACAGGAGAGGTTCAAATCATACAAAGTTAGAGTGTTAATCCTCTTGAATTAAGTCGGCATTGTGCCTTTTGTATTAAATTCGGATGCAATTTCTGTGTTTCAGCGTCAGTAAGAAGGTCCAAGGGATACAGTAAACCTATGGTGAAGCATCGGAATCGCAGACTGGACTCACAGGAGAGGTTCACATCATAGAGAGTTAGAGTGTCAGTCCTCTTTAACTTAAGTCGGCATCGTGCATTTCGTACTAAATTCAGATACTATTTCTGTGTTTCATCGTCAATAAAAAGGTCCAAGGGATACAGTAAACCTGTAGTGAAGCATCTGAATCTACAACTGGACTCACAGGAGAGGGTCAAATCATAGAGAGTTAGAGTGTCAGTATTCTTTTAGTTAAGTCGGCATTGTGCCTTTTGTACTTAATTCAGATGCAATTTCTGGGTTTCATCGTCAATAAGACGGTCCAAGGGATACAGTAAACCTGAAGTGAAGCATCGGAATCTAAAACTGGCCTCACAGGAGCGGTTCATATCCTAGAGAGTTAGAGTGTCAGTCCTATTGTACTTAAGTCGGCATTGTGCCTTTTGTATTAAATTCGGATGCTATTTCTGTGTTTCATCGTCAATAAGAAGGTCCAAGGGATACAGTAAACCTATAGTGAAGCATCGGAATCTAAAACTGGACTTACAGTGCAGGTTCAAACCATAGAGAGGTAGAGTGTCAGTACTCTTTTACTTAAGTCGGCATTGTGCCTTTTGTATTAAATTCAGATGCAATTTCTGGGTTTCATCGTCAATAAGACGGTCCAAGGGATACAGTAAACCTGATGAGAAGCATCGGAATCTAAAACTGGACTCACAGGAGAGGTTCAAATCATAGAGAGTTAGAGTGTCAGTACTCTTGTATTTAAGTCGGCATTGTGCCTTTTGTAATAAATTCGGATGCAATTTCTGCGTTTCATCGTCAATAAGAAGGTCCAAGGGATATAGTAAACCTGACGTGAAGCATCGTAATCTAAAACTGGACTCACAGGAGAGGTTCAAATCATAGAGAGTTAGAGTGTCAGTCTTTTTGTACGTAAGACGGCATTGTGCCTTTTGTATTAAATTCGGATGCAATTTCTGTGTATCATCGTCAATAAGAAGGCCCAAGGGATACAGTAAACCTGTAGTGAAGCATCGGAATCTACAACTGGAATCACAGGATAGGTTCAAATCATAGTTAGTTAGGGTGTCGGTACTCTTGTATTTAAGTCGGCATTGTGCCTTTTGTATTAAATTCGGATGCAATTTCTGTGTTTCATCGTCAATAAGAAGGTCGAAGGGATACAATAAACCTGAAGTGAAGCATCGGAATCTAAAACTGGACTCACAGGAGAGGTTCAAATCATAGAGAGTTAGAGTGTCAGCCCTCTTTTACTTAAGTCGGCATTGTGCTTTTTGTTTTAAATTCGGATGCAATTACTGTGTTTCATCGTCAATAAGAAGGTCCAAGGGATACAGTAAACCTGAAGTGAAGCATCGGAATCTAAAACTGGACTCACAGGAGAGGTTCAAATCATACAAAGTTAGAGTGTTAATCCTCTTGAATTAAGTCGGCATTGTGCCTTTTGTATTAAATTCGGATGCAATTTCTGTCTTTCAGCGTCAGTAAGAAGGTCCAAGGGATACAGTAAACCTATAGTGAAGCATCGGAATCGCAGACTGGACTCACAGGAGAGGTTCAAATCATAGAGAGTTAGAGTGTCAGTCCTCTTTTACTTAAGTCGGCATCGTGCATTTTGTATTAAATTCAGATACTATTTCTGTGTTTCATCGTCAATAAGAAGGTCCAAGGGATACAGTAAACCTGAAGTGAAGCATCGTAATCTAAAACTGTACTCACAGGAGAGGTTCAAATCATAGAGAGTTAGAGTGTCAGTCTTTTTGTGCGTAAGACGGCATTGTGCCCTTTATATTAAATTCGGATGCAATTTCTGTGTATCATCGTCAATAAGATGGTCCAAGGGATACAGTAAACCTGTAGTGAAGCATCGGAATCTACAACTGGAATCACAGGATAGGTTCAAATCATAGTTAGTTAGGGTGTCGGTACTCTTGTATTTAAGTCGGCATTGTGCCTTTTGTATTAAATTCGGATGCAATTTCTGTGTTTCATCGTCAATAAGAAGGTCGAAGGGATACAATAAAGCTGAAGTGAAGCATCGGAATCTAAAACTGGACTCACACTAGAGGTTCAAATCACAGAGAGTTAGAGTGTCAGTCCATTTGTACCTAAGACGGCATTGTGCCTTTTGTATTAAGTTCGGATGCAATTTCTGTATTTCATCGTCAATAAGAAGGTCCAAGGGATACATTAAACCTGATGTGAAGCATCTGAATCTAAAACTGGACTCACAGGAGAGGTTCAAATCAAAGAGAGTTAGAGTGTCAGCCCTCTTTTACTTAAGTCGGCATTGTGCTTTTTGTTTTAAATTCGGATGCAATTACTGTGTTTCATCGTCAATAAGAAGGCCCAAGGGATACAGTAACCCTGAAGTGAAGCATCGGAATCTAAAACTGGACTCACACTAGAGGTTCAAATCATACAAAGTTAGAGTGTTAATCCTCTTGAATTAAAACGGCATTGTGCCTTTTGTATTAAATTCGGATGCAATTTCTGTGTTACAGCGTCAGTAAGAAGGTCCAAGGGATACAGTAAACTTGAAGTGAAGCATCGGAATGTAAAACTGGACTTACAGGACAGTTTCAAATCATAGAAAGTGAGAGTGTCAGTCCTCTTTTACTTAAGTCGGCATCGTGCATTTTGTATTAAATTCGGATGCAATTTCTGTCTTTCAGCGTCAGTAAGAAGGTCCAAGGGATACAGTAAACCTATAGTGAAGCATCGGAATCGCAGACTGGACTCACAGGAGAGGTTCAAATCATAGAGTGTTAGAGTGTCAGTACTCTTTTACTTAAGTCGGCATTGTGCCATTTGTACTTAATTCAGATGCAATTTCTGGGTTTCATCGTCAATAAGACTGTCCAAGGGATACAGTAAACCTGAAGTGAAGCATCGGAATCTAAAACTGGCCTCACAGGAGCATTTCATATCATAGAGAGTTAGAGTGTCAGTCCTCTTGTACTTAAGTCGGCATTGTCCCTTTTGTATTAAATTTGGATGCAATTTCTGTATTTCATCGACAATAAGAAGGTCCAAGGGATAGAGTAAACCAGAAGTGAGGCATCGGAATCTAAGACTGGACTCACAGGAGAGGTTCAAATCGTAGAAGGTTAGAGTGTCAGTCCTCTTGTAGTTAGGTCGGCATTGTGCCTTTTGTATCAATTTCATATGCAATTTCCGTGTTTCATCGTCAATAAGAAGGTCCAAGGGATACAGTAAACCTGAAGTGAAGCATCGGAATCTAAAACTGGACTCACAGGAGAGGCTCAAATCATAGAGACTTAGAGTGTCAGTCCTCTTTTAATTAAGTCGGCATTGTGCCTTTTGTATTAAATTCAGATGCAATTTGTGTGTTTCATCGCCAATAAGATGGTCCAAGGGATACAGTAAACCTGAAGTGAAGCATCGGAATCTAAACCTGGACTCAGAGGAGAGGTTCAAAACATAGAGAGTTAGAGTGTCAGTCCTCTTTTACTTAAGTCGGCATCGTGCATTTTGTATTAAATTCAGATACTATTTCTGTGTTTGATCGTCAATAAAGAGGTCCAAGGGATACAGTAAACCTGAAGTGGAGCATCGGAAAATAAAACTGGACTCACAGGAGAGGTCCAAATCATAGAGAGTATGAGTGTATGTCCTCTTGTACTTAAGTCGGCATTGTGCCTTTTGTATTAAATTCGGATGCAATTTCTGTGTTTCATCGTCAATAAGAAGGTCCAATGGATACAGTACACCTATAGTGAATCATCGGAATCTAAAACTGGACTCACAGTGCAGGTTCAAATCATAGAGAGTTAGAGTGTCAGTACTCTTTTACTTAAGTCGGCATTGTGCCTTTTGTATTAAATTCAGATGCAATTTCTGGGTTTCATCGTCAATAAGACGGTCCAAGGGATACAGTAAACCTGATGTGAAGCATTGGAATCTAAAACTGGACTCACAGGAGAGGTTCAAATCATAGGGAGTTAGAGTGTCAGTACTCTTGTATTTAAGTCGGCATTGTGCCTTTTGTATTAAATTCGGATGCAATTTCTGTGTTTCATCGTCAATAAGAAGGTCCAATGGATACAGTAAACCTATAGTGAAGCATCGGAATCTAAAACTGGACTTACAGTGCAGGTTCAAACCATAGAGAGTTAGAGTGTCAGTACTCTTTTACTTAAGTCGGCATTGTGCCTTTTGTATTAAATTCAGATGCAATTTCTGGGTTTCATCGTCAATAAGACGGTCCAAGGGATACAGTAAACCTGAAACGAAGCATCGGAATCTGAAACTGGACTCACAGGAGAGGTTCAAATCATACAAAGTTAGAGTGTTAATCCTCTTGAATTAAGTCGGCATTGTGCCTTTTGTATTAAATTCGGATGCAATTTCTGTGTTTCAGCGTCAGTAAGAAGGACAAAGGGATACAGTAAACCTAAAGTGAAGCATCGGAATCTAAAACTGGACTCACAGGAGAGGTACAAATCATAGAGACTTAGAGTGTCAGTCCTCTTTTAATTAAGTCGGCATTGTGCCTTTTGTATTAAATTCAGATGCAATTTGTGTGTTTCATCGTCAATAAGACGGTCCAAGGGATACAGTAAACCTGAAGTGAAGCATCGGAATCTAAAACTGGACTCAGAGGAGAGGTTCAAAACATAGAGAGTTAGAGTGTCAGTCCTCTTTTACTTAAGTCGGCATCGTGCATTTTGTATTAAATTCAGATACTATTTCTGTGTTTGATCGTCAATAAAGAGGTCCAAGGGATACAGTAAACCTGAAGTGGAGCATCGGAAAATAAAACTGGACTCCCAGGAGAGGTCCAAATCATAGAGAGTATGAGTGTATGTCCTCTTGTACTTAAGTCGGCATTGTGCCTTTTGTATTAAATTCAGATGCAATTTCTGGGTTTCATCGTCAATAAGACGGTCCAAGGGATACAGTAAACCTGATGTGAAGCATCGGAATCTAAAACTGGACTCACAGGAGAGGTTCAAATCATAGGGAGTTAGAGTGTCAGTACTCTTGTATTTAAGTCGGCATTGTGCCTTTTGTATTAAATTCGGATGCAATTTCTGCGTTTCATCGTCAATAAGAAGGTCCAAGGGATACAGTAAACCTGAAGTGAAGCATCGTAATCTAAAACTGGACTCACAGGAGAGGTTCAAATCATAGAGAGTTAGAGGGTCAGTCCTTTTGTACGTAAGACGGCATTGTGCCTTTTGTATTAAATTCGGATGCAATTTCTGTGTATCATAGTCAATAAGAAGGTCCAAGGGATACAGTAAACCTGTAGTGAAGCATCGGAATCTACAACTGGAATCACAGGAGAGGTTCAAATCATAGTGAGTTAGGGTGTCGGTACTCTTGTATTTAAGTCGGCATTGTGCCTTTACTATTAAATTCGGATGCAATTTCTGTGTTTCATCGTCAATAAGAAGGTCCAAGGGATATAATAAACCTGAAGTGAAGCATCGGAATCTAAAACTGGACTCACACTAGAGGTTCAAATCATAGAGAGTTAGAGTGTCAGTCCTTTTGTACTTAAGACGGCATTGTGCCTTTTGTATTAAATTCGGATGCAATTTCTGTGTTTCATCGTCAATAAGAAGGTCCAAGGGACACAGTAAACCTGAAGTGAAGCATCGGAATCTAAAACTGGTCTCACAGGAGAGGTTCAAATCATAGAGAGTTAGAGTGTCAGCCCTCTTTTACTTAAGTCGGCATTGTGCTTTTTGTTTTAAATTCGAATGCAATTTCTGTGTTTCATCGTCAATAAGAAGGTCCAAGGGATACAGTAAACCTGAAGTGAAGCATCGGAATCAAAAACTGGACTCACAGGAGAGGTTCAAATCATAGAAAGTTAGAGTGTTAATCCTCTTCAATTAAGTCGGCATTGTGCCTTTTGGATTAAATTCGGATGCAATTTCCGTGTTTCATCGTCAGTAAGAAGGTCCAAGGGATACAGTAAACCTATAGTGAAGCCTCGGAATCTCAAACTGGACTCACAGGAGGGGTTCAAATCATAGAGAGTTAGAGTGTCAGTCCTCTTTTACTTAAGTTGGCATCATGCCTTTTGTATTAAATTAGGATGCAATTTCCGTGTTTCATGGTCAGTAAGAAGCACCAAGGGATACAGTAAACCTATAGTGAAGCATCGGAATCTAAAACTGGACTCACAGGAGAGGTTCAAACCATAGAGAGTTAGAGTGTCAGTACACTTTTACTTAAGTCGGCATTGTGCCTTTTGTACTTAATTCAGATGCAATTTCTGGGTTTCATCGTCAATAAGACGGTCCAAGGGATACAGTAAACCTGAAGTGAAGCATCGGAATCTTAAACTGGCCTCACAGGAGCGGTTCATATCATAGAGAGTTAGAGTGTCGGTCCTTTTGTACTTAAGTCGGCATTGTGCCTTTTGTATTAAATTTGGATGCAATTTCTGTATTTCATCGTCAATAAGAAGGTCCAAGGGATACAGTAAACCAGAAGTGAGGCATCGGAATCTAAAACTCTACTCACAGGAGAGGTTCAAATCATAGGAAGTTAGAGTGTAGGTTTACTTGTAGTTAAGTCAGCATTGTGCCTTTTGTATCAAATTCATACGCAATTTCCGTGTTTCATCTTCAATAAGAAAGTCCAAGGGATACAGTAAACCTAAAGTGAAGCATCGGAATCAAAACCGGACTCACAGGAGAGGTTCAAATCATAGAGAGTTAGAGTGTCAGTACACTTTTACTTAAGTCGGCATTGTGCCTTTTGTACTTAATTCAGATGCAATTTCTGGGTTTCATCGTCAATATGACGGTCCAAGGGATACAGTAAACCTGAAGTGAAGCATCAGAATCTAAAACTGGCCTCACAGGAGCGGTTCATATCATAGAGAGTTAGAGTGTCAGTCCTCTTGTACTTAAGTCGGCATTGTGCCTTTTGTATTAAATTCGGATGCAATTTCTGTGTTTCATCGTCAATAAGAAGGTCCAATGGATACAGTAATCCTATAGTGAAGCATCGGAATCTAAAACTGGACTTACAGTGCAGGTTCAAACCATAGAGAGTTAGAGTGTCAGTACTCTTTTACTTAAGTCGGCATTGTGCCTTTTGTATTAAATTCAGATGCAATTTCTGGGTTTCATCGTCAATAAGACGGTCCAAGGGACACAGTAAACCTGATGAGAAGCATCGGAATTTAAAACTGGACTCACAGGAGAGGTTCAAATCATAGAGAGTTAGAGTGTCAGTACTCTTGTATTTAAGTCGGCATTGTGCCTTTTGTATTAAATTCGGATGCAATTTCTGCGTTTCATCGTCAATAAGAAGGTCCAAGGGATACAGTAAACCTGAAGTGAAGCATCGTAAACTAAAACTGGACTCACAGAAGAGGTTCAAATCATAGAGAGTTAGAGTGTCAACCCTTTTGTACGTAAGACGGCATTGTGCCTTTTGTATTAAATTCGGATGCAATTTCTGTGTATCATCGTCAATAAGAAGGTCCAAGGGATACAGTAAACCTGTAGTAAAGCATCGGAATCTACAACTGAAATCACGGGAGAGGTTCAAATCATAGTGAGTTAGGGTGTCGGTACATTTGTATTTCAGTCGGCATTGTGCCTTTCGTATAAAATTCGGATGCAATTTCTGCGTTTCATCGTCAATAAGAAGGTCCAAGGGATACAGTAAACCTGAAGTGAAGCATCGGAATCTAAAACTAGACTCACAGGAGAGGTTCAAATCATAGAGAGTTAGAGTGTCAGCCCCCTTTTACTTAAGTCGGCATTGTGCTTTTTGTTTTAAATTCGGATGCAATTACTGTGTTTCATCGTCAATAAGAAGGTCCAAGGGATACAGTAAACCTGAAATGAAGCATCGGAATCTGAAACTGGACTCACAGGAGAGGTTCAAATCATACAAAGTTAGAGTGTTAATCCTCTTGAATTAAGTCGGCATTGTGCCTTTTGTATTAAATTCGGATGCAATTTCTGTGTTTCAGCGTCAGTAAGAAGGTCCAAGGGATACAGTGAACCTATAGTGAAGCATCGGAATCGCAGACTGGACTCACAGGAGAGGTTCACATCATAGAGAGTTAGAGTGTCAGTCCTCTTTAACTTAAGTCGGCATCGTGCATTTCGTATTAAATTCAGATACTATTTCTGTGTTTCATCGTCAATAAAAAGGTCCAAGGGATACAGTAAACCTGTAGTGAAGCATCGGTATCTACAACTGGACTCACAGGAGAGGTTCAAATCATAGAGAGTTAGAGTGTCAGTACTCTTTTAGTTAAGTCGGCATTGTGCCTTTTGTACTTAATTCAGATGCAATTTCTGGGTTTCATCGTCAATAAGACGGTCCAAGGGATACAGTAAACATGAAGTGAAGCATCGGAATCTACAACTGGCCTCACAGGAGCGGTTCATATCATAGAGAGTTAGAGTGTCAGTCCTATTGTACTTAAGTCGGCATTGTGCCTTTTGTATTAAATTCGGATGCTATTTCTGTGTTTCATCGTCAATAAGAAGGTCCAAGGGATACAGTAAACCTATAGTGAAGCATCGGAATCTAAAACTGGACTTACAGTGCAGGTTCAAACCATAGAGAGTTAGAGCGTCAGTACTCTTGTATTTATGTCGGCATTGTGCCTTTTGTATTAAATTCGGATGCAATTTCTGCGTTTCATCGTCAATAAGAAGGTCCAAGGGATATAGTAAACCTGAAGTGAAGCATCGTAATCTAAAACTGTACTCACAGGAGAGGTTCAAATCATAGAGAGTTAGAGTGTCAGTCTTTTTGTACGTAAGACGGCATTGTGCCTTTTATATTAAATTCGGATGCAATTTCTGTGTATCATCGTCAATAAGATGGTCCAAGGGATACAGTAAACCTGTAGTGAAGCATCGGAATCTACAACTGGAATCACAGGATAGGTTCAAATCATAGTGAGTTAGGGTGTCGGTACTCTTGTATTTAAGTCGGCATTGTGCCTTTTGTATTAAATTCGGATGCAATTTCTGTGTTTCATCGTCAATAAGAAAATCGAAGGGATACAGTAAACCTGAAGTGAAGCATCGGAATCTAAAACTGGCCTCACAGGAGCATTTCATATCATAGAGAGTTAGAGTGTCAGTCCTCTTGTACTTAAGTCGGCATTGTCCCTTTTGTATTAAATTTGGATGCAATTTCTGTATTTCTTCGACAATAAGAATGTCCAAGGGATAGAGTAAACCAGAAGTGAGGCATCGGAATCTAAAACTGGACTCACAGGAGAGGTTCAAATCATAGAAGGTTAGAGTGTCAGTCCTCTTGTAGTTAGGTCGGCATTGTGCCTTTTGTATCAATTTCATATGCAATTTCCGTGTTTCATCGTCAATAAGAAGGTCCAAGGGATACAGTAAACCTAAAGTGAAGCATCGGAATCTAAAACTGGACTCACAGGAGAGGTTCAAATCATAGAGAGTTAGAGTGTCAGTTCTCTTGTATTTAAGTCGGCATTGTGCCTTTTGTATTAAATTCGGATGCAATTTCTGCGTTTCATCGTCAATAAGAAGGTCCAAGGGATACAGTAAACCTGAAGTGAAGCATCGTAATCTAAAACTGGACTCACAGGAGAGGTTCAAATCATAGAGAGTTAGAGGGTCAGTCCTTTTGTACGTAAGACGGCATTGTGCCTTTTGTATTAAATTGGGATGCAATTTCTGTGTATCTTAGTCAATAAGAAGGTCCAAGGGATACAGTAAACCTGTAGTGAAGCATCGGAATCTACAACTGGAATCACAGGAGAGGTTCAAATCATAGTGAGTTAGGGTGTCGGTACACTTGTATTTAAGTCGGCATTGTGCCTTTAGTATTAAATTCGGATGCAATTTCTGTGGTTCATCGTCAATAAAAAGTCCAAGGGATATAATAAACCTAAAGTGAAGCATCGGAATCTAAAACTGGACTCACACTAGAGGTTCAAATCATAGAGAGTTAGAGTGTCAGTCCTTTTGTACTTAAGACGGCATTGTGCCTTTTGTATTAAATTCGGATTCAATTTCTGTGTTTCATCGTCAATAAGAAGGTCCAAGGGATACAGTAAACCTGAAGTGAAGCATCGGAATCTAAAACTGGACTCACAGGAGAGGTTCAAATCATAGAGAGTTAGAGTGTCAGCCCTCTTTTACTTAAGTCGGCATTGTGCTTTTTGTTTTAAATTCGAATGCAATTTCTGTGTTTCATCGTCAATAAGAACGTCCAAGGGATACAATAAACCTGAAGTGAAGCATCGGAATCTAAAACTGGACTCACAGGAGAGGTTCAAATCATAGAAAGTTAGAGTGTTAATCCTCTTCAATTAAGTCGGCATTGTGCCTTTTGTATTAAATTCGGATGCAATTTCCGTGTTTCATCGTCAGTAAGAAGGTCCAAGGGATACAGTAAAACTATAGTGAAGCCTCGGAATCTCAAACTGGACTCACAGGAGGGGTTCAAATCATAGAGAGTTAGAGTGTCAGTCCTCTTTTACTTAAGTCGGCATCATGCCTTTTGTATTAAATTAGGATGCAATTTCCGTGTTTCATGGTCAGTAAGAAGGTCCAAGGGATACAGTAAACCTATAGTGAAGCATCGGAATCTAAAACTGGACTCACAGGAGAGGTTCAAATCATAGAGAGTTAGAGTGTCAGTACACTTTTACTTAAGTCGGCATTGTGCCTTTTGTACTTAATTCAGATGCAATTTCTGGGTTTCATCGTCAATAAGACGGTCCAAGGGATACAGTAAACCTGAAGTGAAGCATCGGAATCTAAAACTGGCCTCACAGGAGCGGTTCATATCATAGAGAGTTAGAGTGTCGGTCCTATTGTACTTAAGTCGGCATTGTGCCTTTTGTATTAAATTTGGATGCAATTTCTGTATTTCATCGTCAATAAGAAGGTCCAAGGGATACAGTAAACCAGAAGTGAGTCATCGGAATCTAAAACTCTACTCACAGGAGAGGTTCAAATCATAGGAAGTTAGAGTGTAAGTCCACTTGTAGTTATGTCAGCATTGTGCCTTTTGTATCAAATTCATATGCAATTTCCGTGTTTCATCTTCAATAAGAAAGTCCAAGGGATACAGTAAACCTAAAGTGAAGCATCGGAATCAAAACTGGACTCACAGGAGAGGTTCAAATCATGGAGAGTTAGAGTGTCAGTACATTTTTACTTAAGTCGGCATTGTGCCTTTTGTACTTAATTCAGATGCAATTTCTGGGTTTCATCGTCAATAAGACGGTCCAAGGGATATAGTAAACCTGAAGTGAAGCATCGGAATCTAAAACTGGCCTCACAGGAGCGGTTCATATGATAGAGAGTTAGTGTGTCAGTCCTCTTGTACTTAAGTCGGCATTGTGCCTTTTGTATTAAATTCGGATGCAATTTCTGTGTTTCATCGTCAATAAGAAGGTCCAATGGATACAGTAAACCTATAGTGAAGCATCGGAATCTAAAACTGGACTTACAGTGCAGGTTCAAACCATAGAGAGTTAGAGTGTCAGTACTCTTTTACTTAAGTCGGCATTGTGCCTTTTGTATTAAATTCATATGCAATTTCTGGGTTTCATCGTCAATAAGACGGTCCAAGGGATACAGTAAACCTGATGAAAAGGATCGGAATCTAAAACTGGACTCACAGGAGAGGTTCAAATCATAGAGAGTTAGAGTGTCAGTCCTTTTGTACTTAAGACGGCATTGTGCCTTTTGTATTAAATTCGGATGCAATTTCTGTGTTTCATCGTCAATAGGAAGGTCCAATGGATACAGTACACCTATAGTGAATCATCGGAATCTAGAACTGGACTCACAGTGCAGGTTCAAATCATAGAGAGTTAGAGTGTCAGTACTCTTTTACTTAAGTCGACATTGTGCCTTTTGTATTAAATTCAGATGCAATTTCTGGGTTTCACCGTCAATAAGACGGTCCAATGGATACAGTAAACCTGATGCGAAGCATCGGAATCTAAAACTGGACTCACAGGAGAGGTTCAAATCATAGAGAGTTAGAGTGTCAGTACTCTTGTATTTAAGTCGGCATTGTGCCTGTTGTATTAAATTCGGATGCAATTTCTGTGCTACAGCGTCAGTAAGAAGGTCCGAGGGATACAGTAAACCTATAGTGAAGCATCGGAATCGCAGACTGGACTCACAGGAGAGGTTCAAATCATAGAGATTATGAGTGTATGTCCTCTTGTACTTAAGTCGGCATTGTACCTTTTGTATTAAATTCGGATGCAATTTCTGTGTTTCATCGTCAATAAGAAGGTCCAATGGATACAGTACACCTATAGCGAATCATCGGAATCTAGAACTGGACTCACAGTGCAGGTTCAAATCATAGAGAGTTAGAGTGTCAGTACTCTTTTACTTAAGTCGGCATTGTGAATTTTTTTTTGAATTCAGATGCAATTTCTGGGTTTCACCGTCAATAAGACGGTCCAATGGATACAGTAAACCTGATGTGAAGCATCGGAATCTAAAACTGGACTCACAGGAGAGGTTCAAATCATAGAGAGTTAGAGTGTCAGTACTCTTGTATTTAAGTCGGCATTGTGCCTTTTGTATTAAATTCGGATGCAATTTCTGCGTTTCATCGTCAATAAGAAGGTCCAAGGGATACAGTAAACCTGAAGTGAAGCATCGTAATCTAAAACTGGACTCACAGGAGAGGTTCAAATCATAGTGAGTTAGAGGGTCAGTCCTTTTGTACGTTAGACGGCATTGTGCCTTTTGTATTAAATTCGGATGCAATTTCTGTGTTTCATTGTCAATAACAAGTTCCAAGGGATACAGTAAACCTGAAGTGAAGCATCGGAATCTAAAACTGGACTCACAGGAGAGGTTCAAATCATAGAGAGTTAGAGTGTCAGTACTTTTGTATTTAAGTCGGCATTGTGCCTTTTCTATTAAATTCGGATGTAATATATGTGTTTCACCGTCATTAAGAAGGTCCAAGGGATACAGTAAACCTGAAGTGAAGCATCGTAATCTGAAACTGGACCCACAGAAGAGGTTCAAATCATAGAGAGTTAGAGTGTCAGTCCTTTTGTACGTAAGACGGCATTGTGCCTTTTGTATTAAATTCGGATGCAATTTCTGTGTTTCATCGTCAATAAGAAGGTCCAAGGGATATAATAATCCTGAAGTGAAGCATCGGAATCTAAAACTGGACTCACACTAGAGGTTCGAATCATAGAGAGTTAGAGTGTCAGTCCTTTTGTACTTAAGACGGCATTGTGTCTTTTGTATTAAATTCGGATGCGATTTCTGTGTTTCATCGTCAATAAGAAGGTCCAAGGGATACAGTAAACCTGAAGTGAAGCATCGGAATCTAAAACTGGACTCACAGGAGAGGTTCAAATCATAGAGAGTTAGAGTGTCAGCCCTCTTTTACTTAAGTCGGCATTGTGCTTTTTGTTTTAAATCCGAATGCAATTTCTGTGTTTCATCGTCAATAAGAAGGTCCAAGGGATACAGTAAACCTGAAGTGAAGCATCGGAATCTAAAACTGGACTCATAGGAGAGGTTCAAATCATAGAAAGTTAGAGTGTTAATCCTCTTCAATTAAGTCGGCATTGTGCCTTTTGTATTAAATTCGGATGCAATTTCCGTGTTTCATGGTCAGTAAGAAGGTCCAAGGGATACAGTAAACCTATAGTGAAGCCTCGGAATCTCAAACTGGACTCACAGGAGGGGTTCAAATCATAGAGAGTTAGAGTGTCAGTCCTCTTTTACTTAAGTCGGCATCATGCCTTTTGTATTAAATTAGGATGCAATTTCCGTGTTTCATGGTCAGTAAGAAGGTCCAAGGGATACAGTAAACCTATAGTGAAGCATCGGAATCTAAAACTGGACTCACAGGAGAGGTTCAAATCATAGAGAGTTAGAGTGTCAGTACACTTTTACTTAAGTCGGCATTGTGCCCTTTGTACTTAATTCAGATGCAATTTCTGGGTTTCATCGTCAATAAGATGGTCCAAGGGATACAGTAAACCTGAAGTGAAGCATCGGAATCTAAAACTTTCCTCACAGGAGCGGTTCATATCATAGAGAGTTAGAGTGTCGGTCCTTTTGTACTTAAGTCGGCATTGTGCCTTTTGTATTAAATTAGGATGCAATTTCCGTGTTTCATGGTCAGTAAGAAGGTCCAAGGGATACAGTAAACCTATAGTGAAGCCTCGGAATCTCAAACTGGACTCACAGGAGGGGTTCAAATCATAGAGAGTTAGAGTGTCAGTCCTCTTTTACTTAAGTCGGCATCATGCCTTTTGTATTAAATTAGGATGCAATTTCCGTGTTTCATGGTCAGTAAGAAGGTCCAAGGGATACAGTAAACCTATAGTGAAGCATCGGAATCTAGAACTGGACTCACAGTGCAGGTTCAAATCATAGAGAGTTAGAGTGTCAGTACTCTTTTACTTAAGTCGACATTGTGCCTTTTGTATTAAATTCAGATGCAATTTCTGGGTTTCACCGTCAATAAGACGGTCCAAGGGATACAGTAAACCTGATGCGAAGCATCGGAATCTAAAACTGGACTCACAGGAGAGGTTCACATCATAGAGAGTTAGAGTGTCAGTACTCTTGTATTTAAGTCGGCATTGTGCCTGTTGTATTAAATTCGGATGCAATTTCTGTGCTACAGCGTCAGTAAGAAGGTCCAAGGGATACAGTAAACCTATAGTGAAGCATCGGAATCGCAGACTGGACTCACAGGAGAGGTTCAAATCATAGAGAGTATGAGTGTATGTCCTCTTGTACTTAAGTCGGCATTGTGCCTTTTGTATTAAATTCGGATGCAATTTCTGTGTTTCATCGTCAATAAGAAGGTCCAATGGATACAGTACACCTATAGCGAATCATCGGAATCTAGAACTGGACTCACAGTGCAGGTTCAAATCATAGAGAGTTAGAGTGTCAGTACTCTTTTACTTAAGTCGGCATTGTGCTTTTTTTTTTTAAATTCAGATGCAATTTCTGGGGTTCACCGTCAATAAGACGGTCCAATGGATACAGTAAACCTGATGTGAAGCATCGGAATCTAAAACTGGACTCACAGGAGAGGTTCAAATCATAGAGAGTTAGAGTGTCAGTACTCTTGTATTTAAGTCGGCATTGTGCCTTTTGTATTAAATTCGGATGCAATTTCTGCGTTTCATCGTCAATAAGAAGGTCCAAGGGATACAGTAAACCTGAAGTGAAGCATCGTAATCTAAAACTGGACTCACAGGAGAGGTTCAAATCATAGAGAGTTAGAGGGTCAGTCCTTTTGTACGTAAGACGGCATTGTGCCTTTTGTATTAAATTCGGATGCAATTTCTGTGTTTCATTGTCAAAAACAAGTTCCAAGGGATACAGTAAACCTGAAGTGAAGCATCGGAATCTAAAACTGGACTCACAGGAGAGGTTCAAATCATAGAGAGTTAGAGTGTCAGTACTTTTGTATTTAAGTCGGTATTGTGCCTTTTCTATTAAATTCGGATGTAATATCTGTGTTTCATCGTCAATAAGAAGGTCCAAGGGATACAGTAAACCTGAAGTGAAGCATCGTAATCTGAAACTGGACCCACAGAAGAGGTTCAAATCATAGAGAGTTAGAGTGTCAGTCCTTTTGTACGTAAGACGGCATTGTGCCTTTTGTATTAAATTCGGATGCAATTTCTGTGTTTCATCGTCAATAAGAAGGTCCAAGGGATATAATAATCCTGAAGTGAAGCATCGGAATCTAAAACTGGACTCACACTAGAGGTTCAAATCATAGAGAGTTAGAGTGTCAGCCCTCTTTTACTTAAGTCGGCATTGTGCTTTTTGTTTTAAATTCGAATGCAATTTCTGTGTTTCATCGTCAATAAGAAGGTCCAAGGGATACAGTAAACCTGAAGTGAAGCATCGGAATCTAAAACTGGACTCATAGGAGAGGTTCAAATCATAGAAAGTTAGAGTGTTAATCCTCTTCAATTAAGTCGGCATTGTGCCTTTTGTATTAAATTCGGATGCAATTTCCGTGTTTCATGGTCAGTAAGAAGGTCCAAGGGATACAGTAAATCTATAGTGAAGCCTCGGAATCTCAAACTGGACTCACAGGAGGGGTTCAAATCATAGAGAGTTAGAGTGTCAGTCCTCTTTTACTTAAGTCGGCATCATGCCTTTTGTATTAAATTAGGATGCAATTTCCGTGTTTCATGGTCAGTAAGAAGGTCCAAGGGATACAGTAAACCTATAGTGAAGCATCGGAATCTAAAACTGGACTCACAGGAGAAGTTCAAATCATAGAGAGTTAGAGTGTCAGTACACTTTTACTTAAGTCGGCATTGTGCCTTTTGTACTTAATTCAGATGCAATTTCTGGGTTTCATCGTCAATAAGATGGTCCAAGGGATACAGTAAACCTGAAGTGAAGCATCGGAATCTAAAACTTTCCTCACAGGAGCGGTTCATATCATAGAGAGTTAGAGTGTCGGTCCTTTTGTACTTAAGTCGGCATTGTGCCTTTTGTATTAAATTTGGATGCAATTTCTGTATTTCATCGTCAATAAGAAGGTCCAAGGGATACAGTAAACCAGAAGTGAGGCATCGGAATCTAAAACTCTACTCACAGGAGAGGTTCAAATCATAGGAAGTTAGAGTGTAGGTCCACTTGTAGTTAAGTAAGCATTGTGCCTTTTGTATCAAATTCATATGCAATTTCCGTGTTTCATCTTCAATAAGAAAGTCCAAGGGATACAGTAAACCTGAAGAGAAGCATCATAATCTAAAACTGGACTCACAGGAGAGGTTCAACTCATAGAGAGTTAGAGTGACTGTCCTTTTGTACGTAAGACGGCATTGTGCCTTTTGTATTAAATTCGGATGCAATTTCTGTGTGTCATCGTCAATAACAAGGTCCAAGGGATACAGTAAACCTCTAGTGAAGCATTGGAATCTACAACTGGAATCACAGGAGAGGTAAAATCATAGAGAGTTAGGGTGTTGGTACTCTTGTATTTAAGTCGGCATTGTGCCTTTTGTATAAAATTCGGATGCAATTTCTGTGTTTCATCGTCAATAAGAAGGTCCAAGGGATTTAATAAACCTGAAGTGAAGCATCGGAATCTAAAACTGGACTCACAGTAAAGGTTCAAATCATAGAGAGTTAGAGTGTCAGTCCTTTTGTACTTAAGACGGCATTGTGCCTTTTGTATTAAATTCGGATGCAATTTCTGTGTTTCATCGTCAATAAGAAGGTCCAAGGGATACAGTAAACCTGAAGTGAAGCATCGGAATCTAAAACTGGACTCACAGGAGAGGTTCAAATCATAGAGAGTTAGAGTGTCAGCCCTCTTTTACTTAAGTCGGCATTGTGCTTTTTGAATTAAATTCGGATGCAATTACTGTCTTTCATCGTCAATAAGAAGGTCCAATGGATATAGTAAACCTGAAGTGAAGCATCGGACTCTAAAACTGGACTCACAGGAGAGGTTCAAATCATACAAAGTTAGAGTGTTATTCCTCTTGAATTAAGTCGGCATTGTGTCTTTTGTATTAAATTCGGATGCAATTTCTGTATTTCAGCGTCAGTAAAAAGGTCCAAGGGATACAGTAAACCTATAGTGAAGCATCGGAATCTCAAACTTGACTCACAGGAGAGGTTCAAATCATAGAGAGTTAGAGTGTCAGTCCTCTTTTACTTAAGTCGGCATCGTGCATTTTGTATTAAATTCAGATACAATTTCTGTGTTTCATCGTCAATAAGAAGGTCCAAGGGATACAGTAAACCTGAAGTGGAGCATCGGAAAATAAAACTGGACTCACAGGAGAGGTTCAAATCATAGAGAGTTAGAGTGTCAGTGCTCTTTTACTTAAGTCGGCATTGTGATTTTTGTATTAAATTCGGATGCAATTTCTGTGTTTCATCGTCAATAAGAACGTCCAAGTGATACAGTAAACCTGAAGTGAAGCATCGGAATCTAAAACTGGACTCACAGGAGAGGTTCAAATCATAGAGAGTTAGAAGGTCAGTACACTTTTACTTAAGTCGGCATTGTGCTTTTTGTACTTAATTCAGATGCAATTTCTGGGTTTCATCGTCAATAAGACGGTCCAAGGGATACAGTAAACCTGAAGTGAAGCATCGGAATCTAAAACTGGCCTCACAGGAGCGGTTCATATCATAGAGAGTTAGAGTGTCGGTCCTTTTGTACTTAAGTCGGCATTGTGCCTTTTGTATTAAATTGGGATGCAATTTCTGTATTTCATCGTCAATAAGAAGGTCCAAGGGATACAGTAAACCAGAAGTGAGGCATCGGAATCTAAAACTGGACTCACAGGAGAGGTTCAAATCATAGGAAGTTGGAGTGTAGGTCCTCTTGTAGTTAAGTCAGCATTGTGCCTTTTGTATCAAATTCACAAGCAATTTCCGTGTTTCATCTTCAATAAGAAAGTCCAAGGGATACAGTAAACCTAAGGTGAAGCATCGGAATCAAAACTGGACTCACAGGAGAGGTTCAAATCATAGAGACTTAGAGTGTCAGTCCTCTTATACTTAAATCGGCATTGTGGCTCTTGTATTAAATTCAGATGCAATTTGTGTGTTTCATCGTCAATAAGCCGGTCCAAGGGATACAGTAAACCTGAAGTGAAGCATCTGAATCTAAAACTGGACTCACAGGAGAGGTTCAAAACATAGAGAGTTAGAGTGTCAGTTCTCTTGTATTTAAGTCGGCATTGTGCTTTTGTATTAAATTCGGATGCAATTTCTGTGTTTCTTCGTCAATAAGAAGGTCCAAGGGATACAGTAAACCAGAAGTGAGGCATCGGAATGTGAAACTGGACTCACAGGAGAGGTTCAAATCATAGAAAGTTAGAGTGTCAGTCCTCTTGTACGTAAGTCGGCATTGTGCAATTTGTATTACATTCGGATGCAATTTCTGTGTTTCATCGTCAATAACAAGTTCCAAGGGATACAGTAAACCTGAAGTGAAGCATCGGTATCTAAAACTGGACTCACAGGAGAGCTTCAAATCATAGTGAGTTAGAGTGTCGATACTCATGTATTTAAGTCGGCATTGTGCCTATTGTATTAAATTCGGATGTAATATCTGTGTTTCATCGTCAATAAGAAGGTCAAAGGGATACAGTAAACCTGAAGTGAAGCATCGGAATCTAAAACTGGATTCACACTAGAGGTTCAAATCATAGAGTGTTAGAGTGTCAGTCCTTTTGTACTTAAGACGGCATTGAGCCTTTTGTATTAAATTCGGATGCAATTTCTGTGTTTCATCGTCAATAAGAAGGTCCAAGGGATACAATAAACCTGAAGTGAAGCATCGGAATCTAAAACTGGACTCACGGGAGAGGTTCAAATCATAGAGGGTTAGAGTGTGAGTACTCTTGTATTTAAGTCGGCATTGTGCCTTTTGTATTAAATTCGGATGCAATTTCTGCGTTTCATCGTCAATAAGAAGGTCCAAGGGATACAGTAAACCTGAAGAGTAGCATCGTAATCTAAAACTGGACTCACAGGAGAGGTTCAACTCATAGAGAGTTAGAGTGACTGTCCTTTTGTACGTAAGACGGCATTGTGCCTTTTGTATTAAATTCGGATGCAATTTCTGTGTGTCATCGTCAATAACAAGGTCCAAGGGATACAGTAAACCTCTAGTGAAGCATCGGAATCTACAACTGGAATCACAGGAGAGGTAAAATCATAGAGAGTTAGGGTGTCGGTACTCTTGTATTTAAGTCGGCATTGTGCCTTTTGTATTAAATTCGGATGCAATTTCTGTGTTTCATCGTCAATGAGAAGGTCAAAGGGATACAATAAACCTGAAGTGAAGCATCGGAATCTAAAACTGGACTCACACTGGAGGTTCAAATCATAGAGTGTTAGAGTGTCAGTCCTTTTGTACTTAAGACGGCATTGTGCCTTTTGTATTAAATTCGGATGCAATTTCTATGTGTCCTCTGTCAATAAGAAGGTCCAAGGGATACAGTAAACCTGAAGTGAAGCTTCGGAATCTAAAACTGGAGTCACACGAGAGGTTCAAATCATAGAGAGTTAGAGTGTCAGCCCTCTTTTACTTAAGTCGGCATTGTGCTTTTTGTATTAAATTTGGATGCAATTTCTGTGTTTCATCGTCAATAAGAAGGTCCAAGGGATACAGTAACCTGAAGTGAAGCATCGGAATCAAAACTGGACTCTCAGGAGAGGTTCAAATCATAGAAAGTTAGAGTGTTAATCCTCTTCAATTAAGTCTTCATTGTTCCTTTTGTATTAAATTCGGATGCAATTTCCGTGTTTCATGGTCAGTAAGAAGGTCCAAGGGATACAGTAAACCTTAAGTGGAGCATCGGAAAATAAAACTGGACTCACTGGAGAGGTTCAAATCATAGAGAGTTAGAGTGTCAGTGCTCTTTTACTTAAGTCGGCATTGTGATTTTTGTATTAAATTCGGATGCAATTTCTGTGTTTCATCGTCAATAAGAAGGTCCAAGGGATACAGTAAACCTGAAGTGAAGCATCGGAATCTAAAACTGGACTCACAGGAGAGGTTCAAATCATAGAAAGTTAGAGTGTTAATCCTCTTCAATTAAGTCGGCATTGTGCCTTTTGTATTAAATTCGGATGCAATTTCCGTGTTTCATGGTCAGTAAGAAGGTCCAAGGGATACAGTAAACCTATAGTGAAGCCTCGGAACCTCAAACTGGACTCACAGGAGGGGTCCAAATCATAGAGAGTTAGATTGTCAGTCCTCTTTTACTTAAGTCGGCATCATGTCTTTTGTATTAAATTAGGATGCAATTTCCGTGTTTCATGGTCAGTAAGAAAGTCCAAGGGATACAGTAAACCTATAGTGAAGCATCGGAATCTAAAACTGGACTCACAGGAGAGGTTCAAATCATAGAGAGTTAGAGTGTCAGTACACTTTTACTTAAGTCGGTATTGTGCTTTTTGCACTTAATTCAGATGCAATTTCTGGGTTTCATCGTCAATAAGACGGTCCAAGGGATACAGTAAACCTGAAGTGAAGCATCGGAATCTAAAACTTGCCTCACAGGAGCGGTTCATATCATAGAGAGTTAGAGTGTCGGTCCTTTTGTACTTAAGTCGGCATTGTGCATTTTGTATTAAATTTGGATGCAATTTCTGTATTTCATCGTCAATAAGAAGGTCCAAGGGATACAGTAAACCAGAAGTGAGGCATCGGAATCTAAAACTGAACTCACAGGAGAGGTTCAAATCATAGGAAGTTAGAGTGTAGGTCCTCTTGTAGTTAAGTCAGCATTGTGCCTTTTATATCAAATTCACAAGCAATTTCCGTGTTTCATCTTCAATAAGAAAGTCCAAGGGATACAGTAAACCTAAGGTGAAGCATCGGAATCAAAACTGGACTCACAGGAGAGGTTCAAATCATAGAGACTTAGAGTGTCAGTCCTCTTATACTTAAATCGGCATTGTGGCTCTTGTATTAAATTCAGATGCAATTTGTGTGTTTCATCGTCAATAAGCCGGTCCAAGGGATACAGTAAACCTGAAGTGAAGCATCTGAATCTAAAACTGGACTCACAGGAGAGGTTCAAAACATAGAGAGTTAGAGTGTCAGTTCTCTTGTATTTAAGTCGGCATTGTGCTTTTGTATTAAATTCGGATGCAATTTCTGTGTTTCTTCGTCAATAAGAAGGTCCAAGGGATACAGTAAACCAGAAGTGAGGCATCGGAATGTGAAACTGGACTCACAGGAGAGGTTCAAATCATAGAAAGTTAGAGTGTCAGTCCTCTTGTACGTAAGTCGGCATTGTGCAATTTGTATTACATTCGGATGCAATTTCTGTGTTTCATCGTCAATAACAAGTTCCAAGGGATACAGTAAACCTGAAGTGAAGCATCGGTATCTAAAACTGGACTCACAGGAGAGCTTCAAATCATAGAGAGTTAGAGTGTCGATACTCATGTATTTAAGTCGGCATTGTGCCTATTGTATTAAATTCGGATGTAATATCTGTGTTTCATCGTCAATAAGAAGGTCAAAGGGATACAGTAAACCTGAAGTGAAGCATCGGAATCTAAAACTGGATTCACACTAGAGGTTCAAATCATAGAGTGTTAGAGTGTCAGTCCTTTTGTACTTAAGACGGCATTGTGCCTTTTGTATTAAATTCGGATGCAATTTCTGTGTTTCATCGTCAATAAGAAGGTCCAAGGGATACAATAAACCTGAAGTGAAGCATCGGAATCTAAAACTGGACTCACGCTAGAGGTTCAAATCATAGAGGGTTAGAGTGTCAGTACTCTTGTATTTAAGTCGGCATTGTGCCTTATGTATTAAATTCGGATGCAATTTCTGCGTTTCATCGTCAATAAGAAGGTCCAAGGGATACAGTAAACCTGAAGAGTAGCATCGTAATCTAAAACTGGACTCACAGGAGAGGTTCAAATCATAGAAAGTTAGAGTGTCAGTCCTCTTGTACGTAAGTCGGCATTGTGCAATTTGTATTACATTCGGATGCAATTTCTGTGTTTCATCGTCAATAACAAGTTCCAAGGGATACAGTAAACCTGAAGTGAAGCATCGGTATCTAAAACTGGACTCACAGGAGAGCTTCAAATCATAGAGAGTTAGAGTGTCGATACTCATGTATTTAAGTCGGCATTGTGCCTATTGTATTAAATTCGGATGTAATATCTGTGTTTCATCGTCAATAAGAAGGTCAAAGGGATACAGTAAACCTGAAGTGAAGCATCGGAATCTAAAACTGGATTCACACTAGAGGTTCAAATCATAGAGTGTTAGAGTGTCAGTCCTTTTGTACTTAAGACGGCATTGTGCCTTTTGTATTAAATTCGGATGCAATTTCTGTGTGTCATCGTCAATAACAAGGTCCAAGGGATACAGTAAACCTCTAGTGAAGCATCGGAATCTACAACTGGAATCACAGGAGAGGTAAAATCATAGAGAGTTAGGGTGTCGGTACTCTTGTATTTAAGTCGGCATTGTGCCTTTTGTATTAAATTCGGATGCAATTTCTGTGTTTCATCGTCAATGAGAAGGTCAAAGGGATACAATAAACCTGAAGTGAAGCATCGGAATCTAAAACTGGACTCACACTGGAGGTTCAAATCATAGAGTGTTAGAGTGTCAGTCCTTTTGTACTTAAGACGGCATTGTGCCTTTTGTATTAAATTCGGATGCAATTTCTATGTGTCCTCTGTCAATAAGAAGGTCCAAGGGATACAGTAAACCTGAAGTGAAGCATCGGAATCTAAAACTGGAGTCACACGAGAGGTTCAAATCATAGAGAGTTAGAGTGTCAGCCCTCTTTTACTTAAGTCGGCATTGTGCTTTTTGTATTAAATTTGGATGCAATTTCTGTGTTTCATCGTCAATAAGAAGGTCCAAGGGATACAGTAACCTGAAGTGAAGCATCGGAATCAAAACTGGACTCTCAGGAGAGGTTCAAATCATAGAAAGTTAGAGTGTTAATCCTCTTCAATTAAGTCTTCATTGTGCCTTTTGTATTAAATTCGGATGCAATTTCCGTGTTTCATGGTCAGTAAGAAGGTCCAAGGGATACAGTAAACCTTAAGTGGAGCATCGGAAAATAAAACTGGACTCACTGGAGAGGTTCAAATCATAGAGAGTTAGAGTGTCAGTGCTCTTTTACTTAAGTCGGCATTGTGATTTTTGTATTAAATTCGGATGCAATTTCTGTGTTTCATCGTCAATAAGAAGGTCCAAGGGATACAGTAAACCTGAAGTGAAGCATCGGAATCTAAAACTGGACTCACAGGAGAGGTTCAAATCATAGAAAGTTAGAGTGTTAATCCTCTTCAATTAAGTCGGCATTGTGCCTTTTGTATTAAATTCGGATGCAATTTCCGTGTTTCATGGTCAGTAAGAAGGTCCAAGGGATACAGTAAACCTATAGTGAAGCCTCGGAACCTCAAACTGGACTCACAGGAGGGGTCCAAATCATAGAGAGTTAGATTGTCAGTCCTCTTTTACTTAAGTCGGCATCATGTCTTTTGTATTAAATTAGGATGCAATTTCCGTGTTTCATGGTCAGTAAGAAAGTCCAAGGGATACAGTAAACCTATAGTGAAGCATCGGAATCTAAAACTGGACTCACAGGAGAGGTTCAAATCATAGAGAGTTAGAGTGTCAGTACACTTTTACTTAAGTCGGTATTGTGCTTTTTGCACTTAATTCAGATGCAATTTCTGGGTTTCATCGTCAATAAGACGGTCCAAGGGATACAGTAAACCTGAAGTGAAGCATCGGAATCTAAAACTTGCCTCACAGGAGCGGTTCATATCATAGAGAGTTAGAGTGTCGGTCCTTTTGTACTTAAGTCGGCATTGTGCATTTTGTATTAAATTTGGATGCAATTTCTGTATTTCATCGTCAATAAGAAGGTCCAAGGGATACAGTAAACCAGAAGTGAGGCATCGGAATCTAAAACTGAACTCACAGGAGAGGTTCAAATCATAGGAAGTTAGAGTGTAGGTCCTCTTGTAGTTAAGTCAGCATTGTGCCTTTTATATCAAATTCACAAGCAATTTCCGTGTTTCATCTTCAATAAGAAAGTCCAAGGGATACAGTAAACCTAAGGTGAAGCATCGGAATCAAAACTGGACTCACAGGAGAGGTTCAAATCATAGAGACTTAGAGTGTCAGTCCTCTTATACTTAAATCGGCATTGTGCCTCTTGTATTAAATTCAGATGCAATTTGTGTGTTTCATCGTCAATAAGCCGGTCCAAGGGATACAGTAAACCTGAAGTGAAGCATCGGAATCCAAAACTGGACTCACAGGAGAGGTTCAAAACATAGAGAGTTAGAGTGTCAGTTCTCTTGTATTTAAGTCGGCATTGTGCTTTTGTATTAAATTCGGATGTAATATCTGTGTTTCATCGTCAATAAGAAGGTCCAAGGGATACAGTAAACCTGAAGTGAAGCATCGTAATCTAAAACTGGACTCACAGGAGAGGTTCAAATCATAGAGAGTTAGAGTGTCAGTCCTTTTGTATGTAAGATGGCATTGTGCCTTTTGTATTAAATTCGGATGCAATTTCTGTGTATCATCGTCAATAAGAAGGTCCAAGGGATACAGTAAACATGTAGTGAAGATTCGGAATCTACAACTGGACTCACAGGAGAGGTTCAAATCATAGAGAGTTAGGGTGTCGGTACTCTTGTATTTAAGTCGGCATTGTGCCTTTTGTATTAAATTCGGATGCAATTTCTGTGTTTCATCTTCAATAAGAAGGTCCAAGGGATACAGTAAACCTGAAGTGGAGCATCGGAAAATAAAACTTTACTCACACGAGAGGTTCAAATCATAGAGAGTAAGAGTGTCAGTCCTCTTGTACTTAAGAAGGCATTGTGCCTTTTGTATTAAATTCGGATGCAATTTCTGCGTTTCATCGTCAATAAGAAGGTCTAAGGGATACAGTAAACCTGAAGTGAAACATCGTAATCTAAAACTGGACTCACAGGAGAGGTAAAATCATAGAGAGTTAGGGTGTCGGTACTCTTGTATTTAAGTCGGCATTGTGCCTTTTGTATTAAATTCGGATGCAATTTCTGTGTTTCATCGTCAATAAGAAGGTCCAAGGGATACAATAAACCTGAAGTGAAGCATCGGAATCTAAAACTGGACTGACACTAGAGGTTCAAATCATAGAGTGTTAGAGTGTCAGTCCTTTTGTACTTAAGACGGCATTGTGCCTTTTGTATTAAATTCGGATGCAATTTCTGTGTCTCATCGTCAATAAGAAGGTCCAAGGGATACAATAAACCTGAAGTGAAGCATCGGAATCTAAAACTGGACTCACACTAGAGGTTCAAATCATAGAGTGTTAGAGTGTCAGTCCTTTTGTACTTAAGACGGCATTGTGCCTTTTGTATTAAATTCGGATGCAATTTCTGTGTTTCATCGTCAATAAGAAGGTCCAAGGGATACAATAAACCTGAAGTGAAGCATCGGAATCTAAAACTGGACGCACGGGAGAGGTTCAAATCATAGAGAGTTAGAGTGTCAGTACTCTTGTATTTAAGTCGGCATTGTGCCTTTTGTATTAAATTCGGATGCAATTTCTGCGTTTCATCGTCAATAAGAAGGTCCAAGGGATACAGTAAACCTGAAGAGAAGCATCGTAATGTAAAACTATACTCACAGGAGAGGTTCAACTCATAGAGAGTTAGAGTGACTGTCCTTTTGTACGTAAGACGGCATTGTGCCTTTTGTATTAAATTCGGATGCAATTTCTGTGTGTCATCGTCAATAACAAGGTCCAAGGGATACCGTAAACCTCTAGTGAAGCATCGGAATCTACAACTGGAATCACAGGAGAGGTAAAATCATAGAGAGTTAGGGTGTCGGTACTCTTGTATTTAAGTCGGCATTGTGCCTTTTGTATTAAATTCGGATGCAATTTCTGTGTTTCATCGCCAATGAGAAGGTCCAAGGGATACAATAAACCTGAAGTGAAGCATCGGAATCAAAAACTGGACTCACACTAGAGGTTCAAATCATAGAGTGTTAGAGTGTCAGTCCTTTTGTACTTAAGACGGCATTGTGCCTTTTGTATTAAATTCGGATGCAATTTCTGTGTGTCCTCTGTCAATAAGAAGGTCCAAGGGATACAGTAAACCTGAAGTGAAGCATCGGAATCTAAAACTGGACTCACACGAGAGGTTCAAATCATAGAGAGTTAGAGTGTCAGCCCTCTTTTACTTAAGTCGGCATTGTGCCTTTTGTATTAAATTCGGATGCAATTTCCGTGTTTCATGGTCAGTAAGAAGGTCCAAGGGATACAGTAAACCTATAGTGAAGCCTCGGAATCTCAAACTGGACTCACAGGAGGGGTTCAAATCATAGAGAGTTAGAGTGTCAGTCCTCTTTTACTTAAGTCGGCATCATGCCTTTTGTATTAAATTAGGATGCAATTTCCGTGTTTCATGGGCAGTAAGAAAGTCCAAGGGATACAGTAAACCTATAGTGAAGCATCGGAATCTAAAACTGGACTCACAGGAGAGGTTCAAATCATAGAGAGTTAGAGTGTCAGTACACTTTTACTTAAGTCGGCATTGTGCCTTTTGTACTTAATTCAGATGCAATTTCTGGGTTTCATCGTCAATAAGACGGTCCAAGGGATACAGTAAACCTGAAGTGAAGCATCGGAATCTAAAACTGGCCTCACAGGAGCGGTTCATAACATAGAGAGTTAGAGTGTCGGTCCTTTTGTACTTAAGTCGGCATTGTGCCTTTTGTATTAAATTTGGATGCAATTTCTGTATTTCATCGTCAATAAGAAGGTCCAAGGGATACAGTAAACCAGAAGTGAGGCATCGGAATCTAAAACTGGACTCACAGGAGAGGTTCAAATCATAGGAAGTTAGGGTGTAGGTCCTCTTGTAGTTAAGTCAGCATTGTGCATTTTGTATCAAATTCATATGCAATTTCCGTGTTTCATCTTCAATAAGAAAGTCCAAGGGATACAGTAAACCTAAAGTGAAGCATCGGAATCAAAACTGGAGTCACACGAGAGGTTCAAATCATAGAGAGTTAGAGTGTCAGCCCTCTTTTACTTAAGTCGGCATTGTGCTTTTTGTATTAAATTTGGATGCAATTTCTGTGTTTCATCGTCAATAAGAAGGTCCAAGGGATACAGTAACCTGAAGTGAAGCATCGGAATCAAAACTGGACTCTCAGGAGAGGTTCAAATCATAGAAAGTTAGAGTGTTAATCCTCTTCAATTAAGTCTTCATTGTGCCTTTTGTATTAAATTCGGATGCAATTTCCGTGTTTCATGGTCAGTAAGAAGGTCCAAGGGATACAGTAAACCTGAAGTGGAGCATCGGAAAATAAAACTGGACTCACTGGAGAGGTTCAAATCATAGAGAGTTAGAGTGTCAGTGCTCTTTTACTTAAGTCGGCATTGTGATTTTTGTATTAAATTCGGATGCAATTTCTGTGTTTCATCGTCAATAAGAAGGTCCAAGGGATACAGTAAACCTGAAGTGAAGCATCGGAATCTAAAACTGGACTCACAGGAGAGGTTCAAATCATAGAAAGTTAGAGTGTTAATCCTCTTCAATTAAGTCGGCATTGTGCCTTTTGTATTAAATTCGGATGCAATTTCCGTGTTTCATGGTCAGTAAGAAGGTCCAAGGGATACAGTAAACCTATAGTGAAGCCTCGGAACCTCAAACTGGACTCACAGGAGGGGTCCAAATCATAGAGAGTTAGATTGTCAGTCCTCTTTTACTTAAGTCGGCATCATGCCTTTTGTATTAAATTAGGATGCAATTTCCGTGTTTCATGGTCAGTAAGAAAGTCCAAGGGGTACAGTAAACCTATAGTGAAGCATCGGAATCTAAAACTGGACTCACAGGAGAGGTTCAAATCATAGAGAGTTAGAGTGTCAGTACACTTTTACTTAAGTCGGTATTGTGCTTTTTGTACTTAATTCAGATGCAATTTCTGGGTTTCATCGTCAATAAGACGGTCCAAGGGATACAGTAAACCTGAAGTGAAGCATCGGAATCTAAAACTGGCCTCACAGGAGCGGTTCATATCATAGAGAGTTAGAGTGTCGGTCCTTTTGTACTTAAGTCGGCATTGTGCATTTTGTATTAAATTTGGATGCAATTTCTGTATTTCATCGTCAATAAGAAGGTCCAAGGGATACAGTAAACCAGAAGTGAGGCATCGGAATCTAAAACTGAACTCACAGGAGAGGTTCAAATCATAGGAAGTTAGAGTGTAGGTCCTCTTGTAGTTAAGTCAGCATTGTGCCTTTTATATCAAATTCACAAGCAATTTCCGTGTTTCATCTTCAATAAGAAAGTCCAAGGGATACAGTAAACCTAAGGTGAAGCATCGGAATCAAAACTGGACTCACAGGAGAGATTAAAATCATAGAGACTTAGAGTGTCAGTCCTCTTATACTTAAATCGGCATTGTGCCTCTTGTATTAAATTCAGATGCAATTTGTGTGTTTCATCGTCAATAAGCCGGTCCAAGGGATACAGTAAACCTGAAGTGAAGCATCGGAATCCAAAACTGGACTCACAGGAGAGGTTCAAAACATAGAGAGTTAGAGTGTCAGTTCTCTTGTATTTAAGTCGGCATTGTGCTTTTGTATTAAATTCGGATGCAATTTCTGTGTTTCTTCGTCAATAAGAAGGTCCAAGGGATACAGTAAACCTGAAGTGAAGCATCGTAATCTAAAACTGGACTCACAGGAGAGGTTCAAATCATGGAGAGTTAGAGTGTCAGTCCTCTTTTACTTAAGTCGGCATCGTGCATTTTGTATTAAATTCAGATAAAATTTCTGTGTTTCATCGTCAATAAGAAGGTCCATGGGATACAGTAAACCTGAGGTGCAGCATCGGAAAAAAAACTGGACTCACAGGAGAGGTTCAAATCATAGAAAGTTAGAGTGTCAGTACTCTTGTATTTAAGTCGGCATTGTGCCTTTTGTATTAAATTCGGATGCAATTTCAGTGTTTCATCGTCAATAAGAAGGTCCAAGGTATACAGTAAACCAGAAGTGAGGCATCGGAATGTGAAACTGGACTCACAGGAGAGGTTCAAATCATAGAAAGTTAGAGTGTCAGTCCTCTTGTACGTAAGTCGGCATTGTGCAATTTGATTTCATTCGGATGCAATTTCTGTGTTTCATCGTCAATAACAAGTTCCAAGGGATACAGTAAACCTGAAGTGAAGCATCGGTATCTAAAACTGGAGTCACAGGAGAGGTTCAAATCATAGAGAGTTAGAGTGTCGGTACTCTTGTATTTAAGTCGGCATTGTGCCTTTTGTATTAAATTCGGATGTAATATCTGTGTTTCATCGTCAATAAGAAGGTCCAAGGGATACAGTAAACCTGAAGTGAAGCATCGTAATCTAAAACTGGACTCACAGGAGAGGTTCAAATCATAGAGAGTTAGAGTGTCAGTCCTTTTGTATGTAAGATGGCATTGTGCCTTTTGTATTAAATTCGGATGCAATTTCTGTGTATCATCGTCAATAAGAAGGTCCAAGGGATACAGTAAACATGTAATGAAGATTCGGAATCTACAACTGGACTCACAGGAGAGGTTCAAATCATAGAGAGTTAGGGTGTCGGTACTCTTGTATTTAAGTCGGCATTGTGCCTTTTGTATTAAATTCGGATGCAATTTCTGTGTTTCATCTTCAATAAGAAGGTCCAAGGGATACAGTAAACCTGAAGTGGAGCATCGGAAAATAAAACTTTACTCACACGAGAGGTTCAAATCATAGACAGTAAGAGTGTCAGTCCTCTTGTACTTAAGAAGGCATTGTGCCTTTTGTATTAAATTCGGATGCAATTTCTGCGTTTCATCGTCAATAAGAAGGTCTAAGGGATACAGTAAACCTGAAGTGAAACATCGTAATCTAAAACTGGACTCACAGGAGAGGTAAAATCATAGAGAGTTAGGGTGTCGGTACTCTTGTATTTAAGTCGGCATTGTGCCTTTTGTATTAAATTCGGATGCAATTTCTGTGTTTCATCGTCAGTAAGAAGGTCCAAGTGATACAATAAACCTGAAGTGAAGCATCGGAATCTAAAACTGGACTGACACTAGAGGTTCAAATCATAGAGTGTTAGAGTGTCAGTCCTTTTGTACTTAAGACGGCATTGTGCCTTTTGTATTAAATTCGGATGCAATTTCTGTGTCTCATCGTCAATAAGAAGGTCCAAGGGATACAATAAACCTGAA
The DNA here is from genome assembly GCF_021461395.2 of Schistocerca americana. Classification (NCBI taxonomy): domain Eukaryota; kingdom Metazoa; phylum Arthropoda; class Insecta; order Orthoptera; family Acrididae; genus Schistocerca; species Schistocerca americana. The sequence goes on along the minus strand of NC_060124.1, from coordinate 544,636,777 downwards.
GTGAAGCATCGGAATCTAAAACTGGACTCACACTTGAGGTTCAAATCATAGAGTGTTAGAGTGTCAGTCCTTTTGTACTTAAGACGGCATTGTGCCTTTTGTATTAAATTCGGATGCAATTTCTGTGTTTCATCGTCAATAAGAAGGTCCAAGGGATACAATAAACCTGAAGTGAAGCATCGGAATCTAAAACTGGACTCACGGGAGAGGTTCAAATCATAGAGAGTTAGAGTGTCAGTACTCTTGTATTTAAGTCGGCATTGTGCCTTTTGTATTAAATTCGGATGCAATTTCTGCGTTTCATCGTCAATAAGAAGGTCCAAGGGATACAGTAAACCTGAAGAGAAGCATCGTAATCTAAAACTATACTCACAGGAGAGGTTCAACTCATAGAGAGTTAGAGTGACTGTCCTTTTGTACGTAAGACGGCATTGTGCCTTTGTATTAAATTCGGATGCAATTTCTGTGTGTCATCGTCAATAACAAGGTCCAAGGGATACCGTAAACCTCTAGTGAAGCATCGGAATCTACAACTGGAATCACAGGAGAGGTAAAATCATAGAGAGTTAGGGTATCGGTACTCTTGTATTTAAGTCGGCATTGTGCCTTTTGTATTAAATTCGGATGCAATTTCTGTGTTTCATCGCCAATGAGAAGGTCCAAGGGATACAATAAACCTGAAGTGAAGCATCGGAATCAAAAACTGGACTCACACTAGAGGTTCAAATCATAGAGTGTTAGAGTGTCAGTCCTTTTGTACTTAAGACGGCATTGTGCCTTTTGTATTAAATTCGGATGCAATTTCTGTGTGTCCTCTGTCAATAAGAAGGTCCAAGGGATACAGTAAACCTGAAGTGAAGCATCGGAATCTAAAACTGGACTCACACGAGAGGTTCAAATCATAGAGAGTTAGAGTGTCAGCCCTCTTTTACTTAAGTCGGCATTGTGCCTTTTGTATTAAATTCGGTTGCAATTTCCGTGTTTCATGGTCAGTAAGAAGGTCCAAGGGATACAGTAAACCTATAGTGAAGCCTCGGAATCTCAAACTGGACTCACAGGAGGGGTTCAAATCATAGAGAGTTAGAGTGTCAGTCCTCTTTTACTTAAGTCGGCATCATGCCTTTTGTATTAAATTAGGATGCAATTTCCGTGTTTCATGGGCAGTAAGAAAGTCCAAGGGATACAGTAAACCTATAGTGAAGCATCGGAATCTAAAACTGGACTCACAGGAGAGGTTCAAATCATAGAGAGTTAGAGTGTCAGTACACTTTTACTTAAGTCGGCATTGTGCCTTTTGTACTTAATTCAGATGCAATTTCTGGGTTTCATCGTCAATAAGACGGTCCAAGGGATACAGTAAACCTGAAGTGAAGCATCGGAATCTAAAACTGGCCTCACAGGAGCGGTTCATATCATAGAGAGTTAGAGTGTCGGTCCTTTTGTACTTAAGTCGGCATTGTGCCTTTTGTATTAAATTTGGATGCAATTTCTGTATTTCATCGTCAATAAGAAGGTCCAAGGGATACAGTAAACCAGAAGTGAGGCATCGGAATCTAAAACTGGACTCACAGGAGAGGTTCAAATCATAGGAAGTTAGGGTGTAGGTCCTCTTGTAGTTAAGTCAGCATTGTGCATTTTGTATCAAATTCATATGCAATTTCCGTGTTTCATCTTCAATAAGAAAGTCCAAGGGATACAGTAAACCTAAAGTGAAGCATCGGAATCAAAACTGGACTCACAGGAGAGGTTCAAATCATAGAGACTTAGAGTGTCAGTCCTCTTTTACTTAAATCGGCATTGTGCCTCATGTATTAAAGTCAGATGCAATTTGTGTGTTTCATCGTCAATAAGACGGTCCAAGGGATACAGTAAACCTGAAGTGAAGCATCGGAATCTAAAACTGGACTCACAGGAGAGGTTCAAAACATAGAGAGTTAGAGTGTCAGTTCTCTTGTATTTAAGTCGGCATTGTGCCTTTTGTATTAAATTCGGATGCAATTTCTATGTTTCTTCGTCAATAAGAAGGTCCATGGGATACAGTAAACCTGAAGTGAAGCATCGTAATCTAAAACTGGACTCACAGGAGAGGTTCAAATCATGGAGAGTTAGAGTGTCAGTCCTCTTTTACTTAAGTCGGCATCGTGCATTTTGGATTAAATTCAGATACAATTTCTGTGTTTCATCGTCAATAAGAAGGTCCAAGGGATACAGTAAACCTGAAGTGAATCATCGGAATCTAAAACTGGAATCACAGGAGAGGTTCAAATCATAGAAAGTTAGAGTGTTAATCCTCTTCAATTAAGTCGGCATTGTGCCTTTTGTATTAAATTCGGATGCAATTTTCGTGTTTCATGGTCAGTAAGAAGGTCCCAGGGAATCAGTAAACCTATAGTGAAGCCTCGGAATCTCAAACTGGACTCACAGGAGGGGTTCAAATCATAGAGAGTTAGAGTGTCAGTCCTCTTTTACTTAAGTCGGCATCATGCCTTTTGTATTAAATTAGGATGCAATTTCCGTGTTTCATGGTCAGTAAGAAAGTCCAAGGGATACAGTAAACCTATTGTGAAGCATCGGAATCTAAAACTGGACTCACAGGAGAGGTTCAAATCATAGAGAGTTAGAGTGTCAGTACACTCTTACTTAAGTCGGCATTGTGCTTTTTGACTTAATTCAGATGCAATTTCTGGGTTTCATCGTCAATAAGACGGTCCAAGGGATACAGCAAACCTGAAGTGAAGCATCGGAATCTAAAACTGGCCTCACAGGAGCGGTTCATATCATAGAGAGTTAGAGTGTCGGTCCTTTTGTACTTAAGTCGGCATTGTGCCTTTTGTATTAAATTTGGATGCAATTTCTGTATTTCATCGTCAATAAGAAGGTCCAAGGGATACAGTAAACCAGAAGTGAGGCATCGGAATCTAAAACTGGACTCACAGGAGAGGTTCAAATCATAGGAAGTTAGAGTGTAGGTCCTCTTGTAGTTAAGTCAGCATTGTGCCTTTTGTATCAAATTCACAAGCAATTTCCGTGTTTCATCTTCAATAAGAAAGTCCAAGGGATACAGTAAACCTAAGGTGAAGCATCGGAATCAAAACTGGACTCACAGGAGAGGTTCAAATCATAGAGACTTAGAGTGTCAGTCCTCTTATACTTAAATCGGCATTGTGCCTCTTGTATTAAATTCAGATGCAATTTGTGTGTTTCATCGTCAATAAGCCGGTCCAAGGGATACAGTAAACCTGAAGTGAAGCATCGGAATCTAAAACTGGACTCACAGGAGGGGTTCAAAACATAGAGAGTTAGAGTGTCAGTTCTCTTGTATTTAAGTCGGCATTGTGCTTTTGTATTAAATTCGGATGCAATTTCTGTGTTTCTTCGTCAATAAGAAGGTCCAAGGGATACAGTAAACCTGAAGTGAAGCATCGTAATCTAAAACTGGACTCACAGGAGAGGTTCAAATCATAGAGAGTTAGAGTGTCAGTCCTTTTGTACGTAAGACGGCATTGTGCCTTTTGTATTAAATTCGGATGCAATTTCTGTGTATCATCGTCAATAAGAAGGTCCAAGGGATACAGTAAACATGTAGTGAAGATTCGGAATCTACAACTGGACTCACAGGAGAGGTTCAAATCATAGAGAGTTAGGGTGTCGGTACTCTTGTATTTAAGTCGGCATTGTGCCTTTTGTATTAAATTCGGATGCAATTTCTGTGATTCCTCGTCAATAAGAAGGTCCAAGGGATACAGTAAACCTGAAGTGGAGCATCGGAAAATAAAACTGGACTCACACGAGAGGTTCAAATCATAGAGAGTAAGAGTGTCAGTCCTCTTGTACTTAAGAAGGCATTGTGCCTTTTGTATTAAATTCGGATGCAATTTCTGCGTTTCATCGTCAATAAGAAGGTCTAAGGGATACAGTAAACCTGAAGTGAAACATCGTAATCTAAAACTGGACTCACAGGAGAGGTGAAATCATAGAGAGTTAGGGTGTCGGTACTCTTGTATTTAAGTCGGCATTGTGCCTTTTGTATTAAATTCGGATGCAATTTCTGTGTTTCATCGTCAATAAGAAGGTCCAAGGGATACAATAAACCTGAAGTGAAGCATCGGAATCTAAAACTGGACTCACAGGAGAGGTTCAAATCATGGAGAGTTAGAGTGTCAGTCCTCTTTTACTTAAGTCGGCATCGTGCATTTTGGATTAAATTCAGATACAATTTCTGTGTTTCATCGTCAATAAGAAGGTCTAAGGGATACAGTAAACCTGAAGTGAAGCATCGGTATCTAAAACTGGAGTCATAGGAGTGGTTCAAATCATAGAGAGTTAGAGTGTCGGTACTCTTGTATTTAAGTCGGCATTGTGCCTTTTGTATTAAATTCGGATGTAATATCTGTGTTTCATCGTCAATAAGAAGGTCCAAGGGATACAGTAAACCTGAAGTGAAGCATCGTAATCTAAAACTGGACTCACAGGAGAGGTTCAAATCATAGAGAGTTAGAGTGTCAGTCCTTTTGTATGTAAGATGGCATTGTGCCTTTTGTATTAAATTCGGATGCAATTTCTGTGTATCATCGTCAATAAGAAGGTCCAAGGGATACAGTAAACATGTAGTGAAGATTCGGAATCTACAACTGGACCCACAGGAGAGGTTCAAATCATAGAGAGTTAGGGTGTCGGTACTCTTGTATTTAAGTCGGCATTGTGCCTTTTGTATTAAATTCGGATGCAATTTCTGTGTTTCATCTTCAATAAGAAGGTCCAAGGGATACAGTAAACCTGAAGTGGAGCATCGGAAAATAAAACTTTACTCACACGAGAGGTTCAAATCATAGAGAGTAAGAGTGTCAGTCCTCTTGTACTTAAGAAGGCATTGTGCCTTTTGTATTAAATTCGGATGCAATTTCTGCGTTTCATCGTCAATAAGAAGGTCTAAGGGATACAGTAAACCTGAAGTGAAACATCGTAATCTAAAACTGGACTCACAGGAGAGGTAAAATCATAGAGAGTTAGGGTGTCGGTACTCTTGTATTTAAGTCGGCATTGTGCCTTTTGTATTAAATTCGGATGCAATTTCTGCGTTTCATCGTCAATAAGAAGGTCCAAGGGATACAGTAAACCTGAAGAGAAGCATCGTAATCTAAAACTATACTCACAGGAGAGGTTCAACTCATAGAGAGTTAGAGTGACTGTCCTTTTGTACGTAAGACGGCATTGTGCCTTTTGTATTAAATTCGGATGCAATTTCTGTGTGTCATCGTCAATAACAAGGTCCAAGGGATACCGTAAACCTCTAGTGAAGCATCGGAATCTACAACTGGAATCACAGGAGAGGTAAAATCATAGAGAGTTAGGGTGTCGGTACTCTTGTATTTAAGTCGGCATTGTGCCTTTTGTATTAAATTCGGATGCAATTTCTGTGTTTCATCGCCAATGAGAAGGTCCAAGGGATACAATAAACCTGAAGTGAAGCATCGGAATCAAAAACTGGACTCACACTAGAGGTTCAAATCATAGAGTGTTAGAGTGTCAGTCCTTTTGTACTTAAGACGGCATTGTGCCTTTTGTATTAAATTCGGATGCAATTTCTGTGTGTCCTCTGTCAATAAGAAGGTCCAAGGGATACAGTAAACCTGAAGTGAAGCATCGGAATCTAAAACTGGACTCACACGAGAGGTTCAAATCATAGAGAGTTAGAGTGTCAGCCCTCTTTTACTTAAGTCGGCATTGTGCCTTTTGTATTAAATTCGGATGCAATTTCCGTGTTTCATGGTCAGTAAGAAGGTCCAAGGGATACAGTAAACCTATAGTGAAGCCTCGGAATCTCAAACTGGACTCACAGGAGGGGTTCAAATCATAGAGAGTTAGAGTGTCAGTCCTCTTTTACTTAAGTCGGCATCATGCCTTTTGTATTAAATTAGGATGCAATTTCCGTGTTTCATGGTCAGTAAGAAGGTCCAAGGGATACAGTAAACCTATTGTGAAGCATCGGAATCTAAAACTGGACTCACAGGAGAGGTTCAAATCATAGAGAGTTAGAGTGTCAGTACACTCTTACTTAAGTCGGCATTGTGCTTTTTGACTTAATTCAGATGCAATTTCTGGGTTTCATCGTCAATAAGACGGTCCAAGGGATACAGCAAACCTGAAGTGAAGCATCGGAATCTAAAACTGGCCTCACAGGAGCGGTTCATATCATAGAGAGTTAGAGTGTCGGTCCTTTTGTACTTAAGTCGGCATTGTGCCTTTTGTATTAAATTTGGATGCAATTTCTGTATTTCATCGTCAATAAGAAGGTCCAAGCCATACAGTAAACCAGAAGTGAGGCATCGTAATCTAAAACTGGACTCACAGGAGAGGTTCAAATCATAGGAAGTTAGAGTGTAGGTCCTCTTGTAGTTAAGTCAGCATTGTGCCTTTTGTATCAAATTCACAAGCAATTTCCGTGTTTCATCTTCAATAAGAAAGTCCAAGGGATACAGTAAACCTAAGGTGAAGCATCGGAATCAAAACTGGACTCACAGGAGAGGTTCAAATCATAGAGACTTAGAGTGTCAGTCCTCTTATACTTAAATCGGCATTGTGCCTCTTGTATTAAATTCAGATGCAATTTGTGTGTTTCATCGTCAATAAGCCGGTCCAAGGGATACAGTAAACCTGAAGTGAAGCATCGGAATCTAAAACTGGACTCACAGGAGGGGTTCAAAACATAGAGAGTTAGAGTGTCAGTTCTCTTGTATTTAAGTCGGCATTGTGCTTTTGTATTAAATTCGGATGCTATTTCTGTGTTTCTTCGTCAATAAGAAGGTCCAGGGGATACAGTAAACCTGAAGTGAAGCATCGTAATCTAAAACTGGACTCACAGGAGAGGTTCAAATCATAGAGAGTTAGAGTGTCAGTCCTTTTGTACGTAAGACGGCATTGTGCCTTTTGTATTAAATTCGGATGCAATTTCTGTGTATCATCGTCAATAAGAAGGTCCAAGGGATACAGTAAACATGTAGTGAAGATTCGGAATCTACAACTGGACTCACAGGAGAGGTTCAAATCATAGAGAGTTAGGGTGTCGGTACTCTTGTATTTAAGTCGGCATTGTGCCTTTTGTATTAAATTCGGATGCAATTTCTGTGATTCATCGTCAATAAGAAGGTCCAAGGGATACAGTAAACCTGAAGTGGAGCATCGGAAAATAAAACTGGACTCACACGAGAGGTTCAAATCATAGAGAGTAAGAGTGTCAGTCCTCTTGTACTTAAGAAGGCATTGTGCCTTTTGTATTAAATTCGGATGCAATTTCTGCGTTTCATCGTCAATAAGAAGGTCTAAGGGATACAGTAAACCTGAAGTGAAACATCGTAATCTAAAACTGGACTCACAGGAGAGGTGAAATCATAGAGAGTTAGGGTGTCGGTACTCTTGTATTTAAGTCGGCATTGTGCCTTTTGTATTAAATTCGGATGCAATTTCTGTGTTTCATCGTCAATAAGAAGGTCCAAGGGATACAATAAACCTGAAGTGAAGCATCGGAATCTAAAACTGGACTCACAGGAGAGGTTCAAATCATGGAGAGTTAGAGTGTCAGTCCTCTTTTACTTAAGTCGGCATCGTGCATTTTGGATTAAATTCAGATACAATTTCTGTGTTTCATCGTCAATAAGACGGTCCAAGGGATACAGTAAACCTGAAGTGAAGCATCGGAATCTAAAACTGGACTCACAGGAGAGGTTCAAAACATAGAGAGTTAGAGTGTCAGTTCTCTTGTATTTAAGTCGGCATTGTGCCTTTTGTATTAAATTCGGATGCAATTTCTGTGTTTCTTCGTCAATAAGAAGGTCCATGGGATACAGTAAACCTGAAGTGAAGCATCGTAATCTAAAACTGGACTCACAGGAGAGGTTCAAATCATGGAGAGTTAGAGTGTCAGTCCTCTTTTACTTAAGTCGGCATCGTGCATTTTGGATTAAATTCAGATACAATTTCTGTGTTTCATCGTCAATAAGAAGGTCCAAGGGATACAGTAAACCTGAAGTGAAGCATCGGAATCTAAAACTGGAATCACAGGAGAGGTTCAAATCATAGAAAGTTAGAGTGTTAATCCTCTTCAATTAAGTCGGCATTGTGCCTTTTGTATTAAATTCGGATGCAATTTCCGTGTTTCATGGTCAGTAAGAAGGTCCAAGGGATACAGTAAACCTATAGTGAAGCCTCGGAATCTCAAACTGGACTCACAGGAGGGGTTCAAATCATTGAGAGTTAGAGTGTCAGTCCTCTTTTACTTAAGTCGGCATCATGCCTTTTGTATTAAATTAGGATGCAATTTCCGTGTTTCATGGTCAGTAAGAAAGTCCAAGGGATACAGTAAACCTATTGTGAAGCATCGGAATCTAAAACTGGACTCACAGGAGAGGTTCAAATCATAGAGAGTTAGAGTGTCAGTACACTTTTACTTAAGTCGGCATTGTGCTTTTTGACTTAATTCAGATGCAATTTCTGGGTTTCATCGCCAATAAGACGGTCCAAAGGATACAGCAAACCTGAAGTGAAGCATCGGAATCTAAAACTGGCCTCACAGGAGCGGTTCATATCATAGAGAGTTAGAGTGTCGGTCCTTTTGTACTTAAGTCGGCATTGTGCCTTTGTATTAAATTTGGATGCAATTTCTGTATTTCATCGTCAATAAGAAGGTCCAAGGGATACAGTAAACCAGAAGTGAGGCATCGGAATCTAAAACTGGACTCACAGGAGAGGTTCAAATCATAGGAAGTTAGAGTGTAGGTCCTCTTGTAGTTAAGTCAGCATTGTGCCTTTTGTATCAAATTCACAAGCAATTTCCGGGTTTCATCTTCAATAAGAAAGTCCAAGGGATACAGTAAACCTAAGGTGAAGCATCGGAATCAAAACTGGACTCACAGGAGAGGTTCAAATCATAGAGACTTAGAGTGTCAGTCCTCTTATACTTAAATCGGCATTGTGCCTCTTGTATTATATTCAGATGCAATTTGTGTGTTTCATCGTCAATAAGCCGGTCCAAGGGATACAGTAAACCTGAAGTGAAGCATCGGAATCTAAAACTGGACTCACAGGAGGGGTTCAAAACATAGAGAGTTAGAGTGTCAGTTCTCTTGTATTTAAGTCGGCATTGTGCTTTTGTATTAAATTCGGATGCAATTTCTGTGTTTCTTCGTCAATAAGAAGGTCCAAGGGATACAGTAAACCTGAAGTGAAGCATCGTAATCTAAAACTGGACTCACAGGAGAGGTTCAAATCATAGAGAGTTAGAGTGTCAGTCCTTTTGTACGTAAGACGGCATTGTGCCTTTTGTATTAAATTCGGATGCAATTTCTGTGTATCATCGTCAATAAGAAGGTCCAAGGGATACAGTAAACATGTAGTGAAGATTCGGAATCTACAACTGGACTCACAGGAGAGGTTCAAATCATAGAGAGTTAGGGTGACGGTACTCTTGTATTTAAGTCGGCATTGTGCCTTTTGTATTAAATTCGGATGCAATTTCTGTGATTCATCGTCAATAAGAAGGTCCAAGGGATACAGTAAACCTGAAGTGGAGCATCGGAAAATAAAACTGGACTCACACGAGAGGTTCAAATCATAGAGAGTAAGAGTGTCAGTCCTCTTGTACTTAAGAAGGCATTGTGCCTTTTGTATTAAATTCGGATGCAATTTCTGCGTTTCATCGTCAATAAGAAGGTCTAAGGGATACAGTAAACCTGAAGTGAAACATCGTAATCTAAAACTGGACTCACAGGAGAGGTGAAATCATAGAGAGTTAGGGTGTCGGTACTCTTGTATTTAAGTCGGCATTGTGCCTTTTGTATTAAATTCGGATGCAATTTCTGTGTTTCATCGTCAATAAGAAGGTCCAAGGGATACAATAAACCTGAAGTGAAGCATCGGAATCTAAAACTGGACTCACGGGAGAGGTTCAATTCATAGAGAGTTAGAGTGTCAGTACTCTTGAATTTAAGTCGGCATTGTGCCTTTTGTATTAAATTCGGATGCAATTTCTGCGTTTCATCGTCAATAAGAAGGTCCAAGGGATACAGTAAACCTGAAGAGAAGCATCGTAATCTAAAACTGGACTCACAGGAGAGGTTCAACTCATAGAGAGTTAGAGTGACTGTCCTTTTGTACGTAAGACGGCATTGTGCCTTTTGTATTAAATTCGGATGCAATTTCTGCGTGTCATCGTCAATAACAAGGTCCAAGGGATACAGTAAACCTCTAGTGAAGCATCGGAATCTACAACTGGAATCACAGGAGAGGTAAAATCATAGAGAGTTAGGGTGTCGGTACTCTTGTATTTAAGTCGGCATTGTGCCTTTTGTATTAAATTCGGATGCAATTTCTGTGTTTCATCGTCAATGAGAAGGTCCAAGGGATACAATAAACCTGAAGTGAAGCATCGGAATCTAAAACTAGACTCACACAAGAGGTTCAAATCATAGAGTGTTAGAGTGTCAGTCCTTTTGTACTTAAGACAGCATTGTGCCTTTTGTATTAAATTCGGATGCAATTTCTGTGTGTCCTCTGTCAATAAGAAGGTCCAAGGGATACAGTAAACCTGAAGTGAAGCATCGGAATCTAAAACTGGACTCACACGAGAGGTTCAAATCATAGAGAGTTAGAGTGTCAGCCCTCTTTTACTTAAGTCAGCATTGTGCTTTTTGTATTAAATTTGGATGCAATTTCTGTGTTTCATCTTCAATAAGAAGGTCCAAGGGATACAGTAACCTGAAGTGAAGCATCGGAATCAAAACTGCACTCTCAGGAGAGGTTCAAATCATAGAAAGTTAGAGTGTTAATCCTCTTCAATTAAGTCGGCATTGTGCCTTTTGTATTAAATTCGGATGCAATTTCTGTGTTTCATGGTCAGTAAGAAGGTCCAAGGGATACAGTAAACCTATAGTGAAGCCTCGGAATCTCAAACTGGACTCACAGGAGGGGTTCAAATCATAGAGAGTTAGAGTGTCAGTCCTCTTTTACTTAAGTCGGCATCATGCCTTTTGTATTAAATTAGGATGCAATTTCCGTGTTTCATGGTCAGTAAGAAAGTCCAAGGGATAGAGTAAACCTGACGTGAAGCATCGGAATCTAAAACTGGACTCAAAGGAGAGGTTCAAATCATAGAGAGTTAGAGTGTCAGCCCTCTTTTACTTAAGTCGGCATTGTGCTTTTTGTTTTAAATTCGGATGCAATTACTGTGTTTCATCGTCAATAAGAAGGTCCAAGGGATACAGTAAACCTGAAGTGAACATCGCAATCTAAAACTGGACTCACTGGAGAGGTTCAAATCATACAAAGTTAGAGTGTTAATCCTCTTGAATTAAGTCGGCATTGTGCCTTTTGTATTAAATTCGGATGCAATTTCTGTATTTCAGCGTCAGTAAGAAGGTCCAAGGGATACAGTAAACCTATAGTGAAGCATCGGAATCTCAAACTGGACTCACAGGAGAGGTTCAAATCATAGAGAATTAGAGTGTCAGTCCTCTTTTACTTAAGTCGGCATCGTGCATTTTGTATTAAATTCAGATACAATTTCTGTGTTTCATCGTCAATAAGAAGGTCCAAGGGATACAGTAAACCTATAGTGAAGCATCGGAATCTAAAACTGGACTCACAGGAGAGGTTCAAATCATAGAAAGTTAGAGTGTTAATCCTCTTCAAATAAGTCGGCATTGTGCCTTTTGTATTAAATTCGGATGCAATTTCCGTGTTTCATGGTCAGTAAGAAGGTCCAAGGGATACAGTAAACCTATAGTGAAGCCTCGGAATCTCAAACTGGACTCACAGGAGGGGTTCAAATCATAGAGAGTTAGAGTGTCAGTCCTCTTTTACTTAAGTCGGCATCATGCCTTTTGTATTAAATTAGGATGCAATTTCCGTGTTTCATGGTCAGTAAGAAAGTCCAAGGGATACAATAAACCTATAGTGAAGCATCGGAATCTAAAACTGGACTCACAGGAGAGGTTCAAATCATAGAGAGTTAGAGTGTCAGTACACTTTTACTTAAGTCGGCATTGTGCTTTTTGTACTTAATTCAGATGCAATTTCTGGGTTTCATCGTCAATAAGACGGTCCAAGGGATACAGCAAACCTGAAGTGAAGCATCGGAATCTAAAACTGGCCTCACAGGAGCGGTTCATATCATAGAGAGTTAGAGTGTCGGTCCTTTTGTACTTAAGTCGGCATTGTGCCTTTTGTATTAAATTTGGATGCAATTTCTGTATTTCATCGTCAATAAGAAGGTCCAAGGGATACAGTAAACCAGAAGTGAGGCATCGGAATCTAAAACTGGACTCACAGGAGAGGTTCAAATCATAGGAAGTTAGAGTGTAGGTCCTCTTGTAGTTAAGTCAGCATTGTGCCTTTTGTATCAAATTCACAAGCAATTTCCGTGTTTCATCTTCAATAAGAAAGTCCAAGGGATACAGTATACCTAAGGTGAAGCATCGGAATCAAAACTGGACTCACAGGAGAGGTTCAAATCATAGAGACTTAGAGTGTCAGTCCTCTTATACTTAAATCGGCATTGTGCCTCTTGTATTAAATTCAGATGCAATTTGTGTGTTTCATCGTCAATAAGCCGGTCCAAGGGATACAGTAAACCTGAAGTGAAGCATCGGAATCTAAAACTGGACTCATAGGAGAGGTTCAAAACATAGAGAGTTAGAGTGTCAGTTCTCTTGTATTTAAGTCGGCATTGTGCTTTTGTATTAAATTCGGATGCAATTTCTGTGTTTCTTCGTCAATAAGAAGGTCCAAGGGATACAGTAAACCTGAAGTGAAGCATCGTAATCTAAAACTGGACTCACAGGAGAGGTTCAAATCTAAGAGAGTTAGAGTGTCAGTCCTTTTGTACGTAAGACGGCATTGTGCCTTTTGTATTAAATTCGGATGCAATTTCTGTGTATCATCGTCAATAAGAAGGTCCAAGGGATACAGTAAACATGTAGTGAAGATTCGGAATCTACAACTGGACTCACAGGAGAGGTTCAAATCATAGAGAGTTAGGGTGTCGGTACTCTTGTATTTAAGTCGGCATTGTGCCTTTTGTATTAAATTCGGATGCAATTTCTGTGATTCATCGTCAATAAGAAGGTCCAAGGGATACAGTAAACCTGAAGTGGAGCATCGGAAAATAAAACTGGACTCACACGAGAGGTTCAAATCATAGAGAGTAAGAGTGTCAGTCCTCTTGTACTTAAGAAGGCATTGTGCCTTTTGTATTAAATTCGGATGCAATTTCTGCGTTTCATCGTCAATAAGAAGGTCTAAGGGATACAGTAAACCTGAAGTGAAACATCGTAATCTAAAACTGGACTCACAGGAGAGGTGAAATCATAGAGAGTTAGGGTGTCGGTACTCTTGTATTTAAGTCGGCATTGTGCCTTTTGTATTAAATTCGGATGCAATTTCTGTGTTTCATCGTCAATAAGAAGGTCCAAGGGATACAATAAACCTGAAGTGAAGCATCGGAATCTAAAACTGGACTCACGGGAGAGGTTCAATTCATAGAGAGTTAGAGTGTCATTACTCTTGAATTTAAGTCGGCATTGTGCCTTTTGTATTAAATTCGGATGCAATTTCTGCGTTTCATCGTCAATAAGAAGGTCCAAGGGATACAGTAAACCTGAAGAGAAGCATCGTAATCTAAAACTGGACTCACAGGAGAGGTTCAACTCATAGAGAGTTAGAGTGACTGTCCTTTTGTACGTAAGACGGCATTGTGCCTTTTGTATTAAATTCGGATGCAATTTCTGTGTGTCATCGTCAATAACAAGGTCCAAGGGATACAGTAAACCTCTAGTGAAGCATCGGAATCTACAACTGGAATCACAGGAGAGGTAAAATCATAGAGAGTTAGGGTGTCGGTACTCTTGTATTTAAGTCGGCATTGTGCCTTTTGTATTAAATTCGGATGCAATTTCTGTGTTTCATCGTCAATGAGAAGGTCCAAGGGATACAATAAACCTCAAGTGAAGCATCGGAATCTAAAACTGGACTCACACAAGAGGTTCAAATCATAGAGTGTTAGAGTGTCAGTCCTTTTGTACTTGAAACAGCATTGTGCATTTTGTATTAAATTCGGATGCAATTTCTGTGTGTCCTCTGTCAATAAGAAGGTCCAAGGGATACAGTAAACCTGAAGTGAAGCATCGGAATCTAAAACTGGACTCACGGGAGAGGTTCAATTCATAGAGAGTTAGAGTGTCAGTACTCTTGAATTTAAGTCTTCATTGTGCCTTTTGTATTAAATTCGGATGCAATTTCTGCGTTTCATCGTCAATAAGAAGGTCCAAGGGATACAGTAAACCTGAAGAGAAGCATCGTAATCTAAAACTGGACTCACAGGAGAGGTTCAACTCATAGAGAGTTAGAGTGACTGTCCTTTTGTACGTAAGACGGCATTGTGCCTTTTGTATTAAATTTGGATGCAATTTCTGTGTTTCATCGTCAATAAGAAGGTCCAAGGGATACAGTAACCTGAAGTGAAGCATCGGAATCAAAACTGGACTCTCAGGAGAGGTTCAAATCATAGAAAGTTAGAGTGTTAATCCTCTTCAATTAAGTCGGCATTGTGCCTTTTGTATTAAATTCGGATGCAATTTCTGTGTTTCATGGTCAGTAAGAAGGTCCAAGGGATACAGTAAACCTATAGTGAAGCCTCGGAATCTCAAACTGGACTCACAGGAGGGGTTCAAATCATAGAGAGTTAGAGTGTCAGTCCTCTTTTACTTAAGTCGGCATCATGCCTTTTGTATTAAATTAGGATGCAATTTCCGTGTTTCATGGTCAGTAAGAAAGTCCAAGGGATAGAGTAAACCTGAAGTGAAGCATCGGAATCTAAAACTGGACTCACAGGAGAGGTTCAAATCATAGAGAGTTAGAGTATCAGCCCTCTTTTACTTAAGTCGGCATTGTGCTTTTTGTTTTAAATTCGGATGCAATTACTGTGTTTCATCGTCAATAAGAAGGTCCAAGGGATACAGTAAACCTGAAGTGAAGCATCGGAATCTAAAACTGGACTCACAGGAGAGGTTCAAATCATACAAAGTTAGAGTGTTAATGCTCTTGAATTAAGTCGGCATTGTGCCTTTTGTATTAAATTCGGATGCAATTTCTGTATTTCAGCGTCAGTAAGAAGGTCCAAGGGATACAGTAAATCTATAGTGAAGCATCGGAATCTCAAACTGGACTCACAGGAGAGGTTCAAATCATAGAGAATTAGAGTGTCAGTCCTCTTTTACTTAAGTCGGCATCGTGCATTTTGTATTAAATTCAGATACAATTTCTGTGTTTCATCGTCAATAAGAAGGTCCAAGGGATACAGTAAACCTATAGTGAAGCATCGGAATCTAAAACTGGACTCACAGGAGAGGTTCAAATCATAGAAAGTTAGAGTGTTAATCCTCTTCAAATAAGTCGGCATTGTGCCTTTTGTATTAAATTTGGATGCAATTTCCGTGTTTCATGGTCAGTAAGAAGGTCCAAGGGATACAGTAAACCTATAGTGAAGCCTCGGAATCTCAAACTGGACTCACAGGAGGGGTTCAAATCATAGAGAGTTAGAGTGTCAGTCCTCTTATACTTAAGTCGGCATCATGCCTTTTGTATTAAATTAGGATGCAATTTCCGTGTTTCATGGTCAGTAGGAAAGTCCAAGGGATACAGTAAACCTATACTGAAGCATCGGAATCTAAAACTGGACTCACAGGAAGGTTCAAATCATAGAGAGTTGGAGTGTCAGTACACTTTTACTTAAGTCGGTATTGTGCCTTTTGTACTTAATTCAGATGCAATTTCTGGGTTTCATCGTCAATAAGACGGTCCAAGGGATACACTAAACCTGAAGTGAAGCATCGGAATCTAAAACTGGCCTCACAGGAGCGGTTCATATCATAGAGACTTAGAGTGTCAGTCCTCTTTTACTTAAATCGGCATTGTGCCTCTTGTATTAAATTCAGATGCAATTTGTGTGTTTCATCGTCAATAAGACGGTCCAAGGGATACAGTAAACCTCAAGTGAAGCATCGGAATCTAAAACTGGACTCACAGGAGAGGTTCAAAACATAGAGAGTTAGAGTGTCAGTTCTCTTGTATTTAAGTCGGCATTGTGCCTTTTGTATTAAATTCGGATGCAATTTCTGTGTTTCTTCGTCAATAAGAAGGTCCAAGGGATACAGTAAACCTGAAGTGAAGCATCGTAATCTAAAACTGGACTCACAGGAGAGGTTCAAATCATGGAGAGTTAGAGTGTCAGTCCTCTTTTACTTAAGTCGGCATCGTGCATTTTGTATTAAATTCAGATACAATTTCTGTGTTTCATCGTCAATAAGAAGGTCCAAGGGATACAGTAAACCTGAAGTGCAGCATCGGAAAATAAAACTGGACTCACAGGAGAGGTTCAAATCATAGAAAGTTAGAGTGTCAGTACTCTTGTATTTAAGTCGGCATTGTGCCTTTTGTATTAAATTCGGATGCAATTTCTGTGTTTCATCGTCAATAAGAAGGTCCAAGGGATACAGTAAACCAGAAGTGAGGCATCGGAATCTAAAACTGGACTCACAGGAGAGGTTCAAATCATAGAAAGTTAGAGTGTCAGTCCTCTTGTACGTAAGTCGGCATTGTGCAATTTGTATTACATTCGGATGCAATTTCTGTGTTTCATCGTCAATAACAAGTTCCAAGGGATACAGTAAACCTGAAGTGAAGCATCGGAATCTAAAACTGGACTCACAGGAGAGGTTCAAATCATAGAGAGTTAGGGTGTCGGTACTCTTGGATTTAAGTCGGCATTGTGCCTTTTGTATTAAATTCGGATGCAATTTCTGTGTTTCATCGTCAATAAGAAGGTCCAAGGGATACAATAAACCTGAAGTGAAGCATCGGAATCTAAAACTGGACTCACACTAGAGGTTCAAATCATAGAGTGTTAGAGTGTCACTCCTTTTGTACTTAAGACGGCATTGTGCCTTTTGTATTAAATTCGGATGCAATTTCTGTGTTTCATCGTCAATAAGAAGGTCCAAGGGATACAATAAACCTGAAGTGAAGCATCGGAATCTAAAACTGGACTCACGGGAGAGGTTCAAACCATAGAGAGTTAGAGTGTCAGTACTCTTGTATTTAAGTCGGCATTGTGCCTTTTGTATTAAATTCGGATGCAATTTCTGCGTTTCATCGTCAATAAGAAGGTCCAAGGGATACAGTAAACCTGAAGAGAAGCATCGTAATCTAAAACTGGACTCACAAGAGAGGTTCAACGCATAGAGAGTTAGAATGACTGTCCTTTTGTACGTAAGACGGCATTGTGCCTTTTGTATTAAATTCGGATGCAATTTCTGTGTGTCATCGTCAATAACAAGGTCCAAGGGATACAGTAAACCTCTAGTGAAGCATCGGAATCTACAACTGGAATCACAGGAGAGGTAAAATCATAGAGAGTTAGGGTGTCGGTACTCTTGTTTTTAAGTCGGCATTGTGCCTTTTGTATTAAATTCGGATGCAATTTCTGTGTTTCATCGTCAATAAGAAGGTCCAAGGGATACAATAAACCTGAAGTGAAGCATCGGAATCTAAAACTGGACTCACACTAGAGGTTCAAATCATAGAGTGTTAGAGTGTCAGTCCTTTTGTACTTAAGACGGCATTGTGCCTTTTGTATTAAATTCGGATGCAATTTCTGTGTGTCCTCTGTCAATAAGAAGGTCCAAGGGATACAGTAAACCTGAAGTGAAGCATCGGAATCTAAAACTGGACTCACAGGAGAGGTTCAAATCATAGAGAGTTAGAGTGTCAGACCTCATTTACTTAAGTCGGCATTGTGCTTTTTGTATTAAATTTGGATGCAATTTCTGTGTTTCATCGTCAATAACAAGGTCCAACGGATACAGTAACCTGAAGTGAAGCATCGGAATCAAAACTGGACTCTCAGGAGATGTTAAAATCATACAAAGTTAGAGTGTTAATCCTCTTGAATTAAGTCGGCATTGTGCCTTTTGTATTAAATTCGGATGCAGTTTCCGTGCTTCAGCGTCAGTAAGAAGGTCCAAGGGATGCAGTAATCCTATAGTGAAGCTTCGGAATCTCAAACTGGACTCACACGAGAGGTTCAAATCATAGAGAGTTAGAGTGTCAGTCCTCTTTTACTTAAGTTGGCATCGTGCAATTTGTATTAAATTCAGATACAATTTCTGTGTTTCATCGTCAATAAGAAGGTCCAAGGGATACAGTAAACCTGAAGTGGAGCATCGGAAAATAAAACTGGACTCACACGAGTGGTTCAAATCAAAGAGAGTAAGAGTGTCAGTCCTCTTGTACTTAAGTCGGCATTGTGCCATTTGTATTAAATTCGGATGCAATTTCTGTGTTTCATCGTCAATAAGAAGGTCCAAGGGATACAGTAAACCTATAGTGAAGCATCGGAATCTAAAACTGGACTCACAGTGCAGGTTCAAATCATAGAGAGTTAGAGTGTCAGTACTCTTTTACTTAAGTCGTCATTGTGCCTTTTGTATTAAATTCAGATGCAATTTCTGGGTTTCATCGTCAATAAGACGGTCCAAGGGATACAGTAAACCTGAAGTGAAGCATCGGAATCTAAAACTGGACTCACAGGAGAGGTTCAAATCATAGAGAGTTAGAGTGTCAGTACTCTATTATTTAAGTGGGCATTGTGCCTTTTGTATTAAATTCGGATGCAATTCCTGCGTTTCATCGTCAATAAGAAGGTCCAAGGGATACAGTCAACCTGAAGTGAAGCATCGTAATCTAAAACTGGACTCACAGGAGAGGTTCAACTCATAAAGAGTTAGAGTGACTGTCCTTTTGTACGTAAGACGGCATTGTGCCTTTTGTATTAAATTCGGATGCAATTTCTGTGTATCATCGTCAATAAGAAGGTCCAAGGGATACAGTAAACCTCTAGTGAAGCATCGGAATCTACAACTGGAATCACAGGTGAGGTAAAATCATAGAGAGTTAGGGTGTCGGTACTCTTGTATTTAAGTCGGCATTGTGCCTTTTGTATTAAATTCGGATGCAATTTCTGTGTTTCATCGTCAATAAGAAGGTCCAAGGGATACAATAAACCTGAAGTGAAGCATCGCAATCTAAAAGTGGACTCAGAGGAGAGGTTCAAATCATAGAGAGTTAGAGTGTCAGCCCTCTTTTACTTAAGTCGGCATTTTGCTTTTTGTATTAAATTCGGATGCAATTTCTGTGTTTCATCGTCAATAAGAAGTTCCAAGGGATACAGTAAACCTGAAGTGAAGCATCGGAATCTAAAACTGGACTCACAGGAGAGGTTAAAATCATACAAAGTTAGAGTGTTAATCCTCTTGAATTAAGTCGGCATTGTGCCTTTTGTATTAAATTCGGATGCAATTTCCGTGTTTCAGCGTCAGTAAGAAGGTCCAAGGGATACAGTAAACCTATAGTGAAGCATTGGAATCTCAAACTGGACTCACAGGAGAGGTTCAAATCATTGAGAGTTAGAGTGTCAGTCCTCTTTTACTTAAGTCGGCAACGTGCATTTTGTATTACATTCAGATACAATTTCTGTGTTTCATCGTCAATAAGAAGGTCCAAGGGATACAGTAAACCTGTAGTGAAGCATCGGAATCTACAACTAGACTCACAGGAGAGGTCCTAATCATAGAGAGTTAGGGTGTCAGTACTCTTGTATTTAAGTCGGCATTGTGCCTTTTGTATTAAATTCGGATGCAATTTCTGTGTTTCATCGTCAATAAGAAGGTCCAAGGGATACAATAAACCTGAAGAGAAGCATAGGTATCTAAAACTGGACTCACAGGAGAAGTTCAAATCATAGAGAGTTAGAGTGTCAGTCCTTTTGTACTTAAGACGGCATTGTGCCTTTTGTATTAAATTCGGATGCAATTTCTGTGTTTCATCGTCAATAAGAAGGTCCAAGGGATACGGTAAACCTGAAGTGAAGCATCGGAATCTAAAATTCGACTCACTGGAAGGGTTCAAATCATAGAAAGTTAGAGTGTCAGTCCTCTTGTACTTAAGTCGGCATTGTGCCTTTTGTATTAAATTCGGATGCAATTTCTGTGTTTCATCGTCAATTAGGAGGTCCAAGGGATACAGTAAACCTGTAGTGAAGCATCGGAATCTAAAACTGGACTCACAGGAGGGGTTCAAATCATAGAGATTTAGAGTGTCAGTCTTCTTGTACTAAGTCGGCATTGTGCCCTTTGTATTAAATTTGGAAGCAATTTCTGTGTCTCATCGTCAGTAAGAAGGTCCAAGGGATACAGTAAACCTGAAGTGAAACATCGGAATCTATAACTGGACTCACAGGAGAGGTTCAAATCTTAGAGGGTTAGAGTGTCATTCCTTTTGTACTTAAGTCGGCATTGTGTCTGTTTTATTGAATTCGGACGCAATATCTGTGTTTCATCGTCAGTAAGAAGGTCCCAGGGATACAGTACACCAGAAGTGAAGCATCGGAATCTAAAACTGGACTCACAGGAGAGGTTCAAATTATAGAAAGTTAGAGTGTCAGTCCTCTTGTACTTAAGTCAGCATTGTGCCTTTTGTATTAAATTCGGATGCCATGTCTGTGTTTCATCGTCAATAAGAAAGTCCAAGGGATACAGTATACCTGAAGTGAAGCATCGGAATCTAAAACTGGACTCAGAGGAGAGGTAAAAATCAGAGAAAGTTAGTGTGTCAGTCCTCTTGTACTTAAGTCGGCATTGTGCCTTTTGTATTAAATTCGGATGCAATTTCTGTGTTTCATCGTCAATAAGAAGGTCCAAGGTATACAGTAAACCTGAAGTGAAGCTTCGGAATCTAAAACTGGACTCACGGGAGAGTTTCAAATCATAGAAAGTTATAGTGTCAGTCCTCTTGTACTTAAGTCAGCATTGGGCGTTTTGTATTAAATTCGGATGCACTTTCTGTGTTTCATCGTGATTAAGAAGGTCCAAGGGATACAGTAAACCTGAAGTGAAGCATCGGAATCTAAAACTGGACTCACAGGAGAGGTTCAAATCATAGAAAATTAGAGTGTCAGCCCTCTTGTACATAAGTCGGCATTGTGCGTTCTGTATTCAATTCGGATGCAATTTATGTGTTTCATCGTCCATAAGAAGGTCCAAGGGATACAGTAAACCTGAAGTGAAGCATCGGAATCTAAAACTGGACTCACATTAGGGGTTCAAATCATAGAACGTAAGAGTGTTAATCCTCTTGAATTAAGTCGGCATTGTGCCTTTTGTATTAAATTCGGATGCAATTTCCGTGTTTCATCGTCAGTAAGAAGGTCCAAGGGATACATTAAACCTATAGTGAAGCATCGGAATCTCAAACTGGACTCACAGGAGAGGTTCAAATCTAAGAGAGTTAGAGTGTCAGTCCTCTTTTACTTCAGTCGGCATCGTGCATTTTGTATTAAATTCAGATACAATTTACGTGTTTCATCGTCAATAAGAAGGTCCAAGGGATACAGTAAACCTGAAGTGAAGCGTCGGAAAATAAAACTGGACTCACTGGAGAGGTTCAAATCACAGAGAGTTAGAGTGTCAGTACTCTTTTACTTAAGTCGGCATTGTGCCTTTTGTATTAAATTCGGATGCAATTTCTGGGTTTCATCGTCAATAAGACGGTCCAAGGGATACAGTAAACCTGAAATAAAGCATCGGATTCTAAAACTGGCCTCACAGGAGAGGTTCAAAACATAGAGAGTTGCAGTGTCAGTCCTCTTGTACTTATGTCGGCATTGTGCCTTTGTATTAAATTTGGATACAATTTCTGTGATTCATCGTCAATTAGAAGGTCCAAGGGATACAGTAAACCAGAAGTGAGGCATCGGAATCTAAAACTGGACTCACAGGAGAGGTTCAAATCTTAGAAAGTAAGAGTGTCAGTCCTCTTGTACTTAAGACGGCATTGTGCCTTTTGTATTAAATTCGAATGCAATTTCTGTCTTTCATCGACAATGAGAAGGTCCAAGTGATACAGTAAACCTGAAGTGAAGCATCGGAATCTAAAACTGGACTCACAGGAGAGGTTCAAATCATAGAGAGTGAGAGTGTCATTCCTTTTGTACTTAAGTCGGCATTGTGTCTGTTTTATTGAATTCGGACGCAATATCTGTGTTTCATCGTCAGTAGGAAGGTCCCAGGGATACAGTACACCAGAAGTGAAGCATCGGAATCTAAAACTGGACTCACAGGAGAGGTTCAAATTATAGAAAGTTAGAGTGTCAGTCCTCTTGTACTTAAGTCATCATTGTGCATATTGTATTAAATTCGGATGCAATTTCTGTGTTTCATCGACAATAAGAAGGTCCAAGGGATACAGTAAACCTGAAGTGAAGCATCGGAATCTAAAACTGGATTCACAGGAGAGGTTCTAATCATAGAGAGTTAGAGTGTCAGTCCTCTTGTACTTAAGTCAGCATTGTGCTTTTTGTATTAAATTCGGATGCAATGTCTGTGTTTCATCGTCAATAAGAAAGTCCAAGGGATACAGTAAACCTGAAGTGAAGCATCGGAATCTAAAACTGGACTCAGAGCAGAGGTAAAAATCAGAGAAAGTTAGTGTGCCAGTCCTCTTGTACTTAAGTCGGCATTGTGCCTTTTGTATTAAATTCGGATGCAATTTCTGTGTTTCATCGTCAATTAGAAGGTCCAAGGGATACAGTAAACCTGTTGTGAAGCATCGGAATCAAAAACTGGACTCACAGGAGGGGTTCAAATCATAGAGATTTAGAGTGTCAGTCTTCTTGTACTAAGTCGGCATTGTGCCTTTTGTATTAAATTCGGAAGCAATTTCTGTGTCTCATCGTCAATAAGAAGGTCCAAGTGATACAGTAAACCTGAAGTGAAACATCGGAATCTATAACTGGACTCACAGGAGAGGTTCAAATCATAGAAAGTTAGAAAGTCAGTCCTCTTGTACTTAAGACGGCATTGTGCCTTTTGTATTAAATTCGGATGCAATTTCTGTGTTTCATCGTCAATTAGAAGGTCCAAGGGATACAGTAAACCTGTAGTGAAGCATCGGAATCTAAAACTGGAGTCACAGGAGGGGTTCAAATCATAGAGATTTAGAGTGTCAGTCTTCTTGTACTAAGTCGGCATTGTGCCTTTTGTATTAAATTCGGAAGCAATTTCTGTGTCTCATCGTCAATAAGAAGGTCCAAGTGATACAGTAAACCTGAAGTGAAACATCGGAATCTATAACTGGACTCACATGAGAGGTTCAAATCATAGAGAGTTAGAGTGTCATTCCTTTTGTACTTAAGTCGGCATTGTGTCTGTTTTATTGAATTCGGACGCAATATCTGTGTTTCATCATCAGTAAGAAGGTCCCAGGGATACAGTACACCAGAAGTGAAGCATCGGAATCTAAAAATGGACTCACAGGAGAGGTTCAAATTATAGAAAGTTAGAGTGTCAGTCCTCTTGTACTTAAGTCACCATTGTGCATATTGTATTAAATTCGGATGCAATTTCTGTGTTTCATCGGCAATAAGAAGGTCCAAGGGATACAGTAAACCTGAAGTGAAGCATCGGAATCTACAACTGGATTCACAGGAGAGGTTCAAATCTTAGAGAGTTAGAGTGTCAGTCCTTTTGTACTTAAGACGGCATTGTGCCTTTTGTATTAAATTCGGATGCAATTTCTGTGTGTCATCGTCAATAAGAACGTCCATGTGATACAGTAAACCTGAAGTGAAGCATCGCAATCTAAAAGTGGACTCAGAGGAGAGGTTCAAATCATAGAGAGTTAGAGTGTCAGCCCTCTTTTACTTAAGTCGGCATTTTGCTTTTTGTATTAAATTCGGATGCAATTTCTGTGTTTCATCGTCAATAAGAAGGTCCAAGGGATACAGTAAACCTGAAGTGAAGCATCGGAATCTAAAACTGGACTCACAGGAGAGGTTAAAATCATACAAAGTTAGAGTGTTAATCCTCTTGAATTAAGTCGGCATTGTGCCTTTTGTATTAAATTCGGATGCAATTTCCGTGTTTCAGCGTCAGTAAGAAGGTCCAAGGGATACAGTAAACCTATAGTGAAGCATTGGAATCTCAAACTGGACTCACAGGAGAGGTTCAAATCATTGAGAGTTAGAGTGTCAGTCCTCATTTACTTAAGTCGGCAACGTGCATTTTGTATTACATTCAGATACAATTTCTGTGTTTCATCGTCAATAAGAAGGTCCAAGGGATACAGTAAACCTGTAGTGAAGCATCGGAATCTACAACTAGACTCACAGGAGAGGTCCAAATCATAGAGAGTTAGGGTGTCAGTACTCTTGTATTTAAGTCGGCATTGTGCCTTTTGTATTAAATTCGGATGCAATTTCTGTGTTTCATCGTCAATAAGAAGGTCCAAGGGATACAATAAACCTGAAGTGAAGCATAGGTATCTAAAACTGGACTCACAGGAGAAGTTCAAATCATAGAGAGTTAGAGTGTCAGTCCTTTTGTACTTAAGACGGCATTGTGCCTTTTGTATTAAATTCGGATGCAATTTCTGTGTTTCATCGTCAATAAGAAGGTCCAAGGGATACGGTAAACCTGAAGTGAAGCATCGGAATCTAAAATTCGACTTCACTGGAGAGGTTCAAATCATAGAAAGTTAGAGTGTCAGTCCTCTTGTACTTAAGTCGGCATTGTGCCTTTTGTATTAAATTCGGATGCAATTTCTGTGTTTCATCGTCAATTAGGAGGTCCAAGGGATACAGTAAACCTGTAGTGAAGCATCGGAATCTAAAACTGGACTCACAGGAGGGGTTCAAATCATAGAGATTTAGAGTGTCAGTCGTCTTGTACTAAGTCGGCATTGTGCCTTTTGTATTAAATTCGGAAGCAATTTCTGTGTCTCATCGTCAGTAAGAAGGTCCAAGGGATACAGTAAACCTGAAGTGAAACATCGGAATCTATAACTGGACTCACAGGAGAGGTTCAAATCTTAGAGAGTTAGAGTGTCATTCCTTTTGTACTTAAGTCGGCATTGTGTCTGTTTTATTGAATTCGGACGCAATATCTGTGTTTCATCGTCAGTAAGAAGGTCCCAGGGATACAGTACACCAGAAGTGAAGCATCGGAATCTAAAACTGGACTCACAGGAGAGGTTCAAATTATAGAAAGTTAGAGTGTCAGTCCTCTTGTACTTAAGTCAGCATTGTGCCTTTTGTATTAAATTTGGATGCCATGTCTGTGTTTCATCGTCAATATGAAAGTCCAAGGGATACAGTAAACCTGAAGTGAAGCATCGGAATCTAAAACTGGACTCAGAGGAGAGGTAAAAATCAGAGAAAGTTAGTGTGTCAGTCCTCTTGTACTTAAGTCGGTATTGTGCCTTTTGTATTAAATTCTGGATGCAGTTTCTGTGTTTCATCGTCAATAAGAAGGTCCAAGGGATACAGTAAACCTGAAGTGAAGCTTCGGAATCTAAAACTGGTCTCACGGGAGAGTTTCAAATCATAGAAAGTTATAGTGTCCGTCCTCTTGTACTTAAGTCAGCATTGTGCGTTTTGTATTAAATTCGGATGCACTTTCTGTGTTTCATCGTGATTAAGAAGGTCCAAGGGATACAGTAAACCTGAAGTGAAGCATCGGAATCTAAAACTGGACTCACAGGAGAGGTTCAAATCATAGAAAATTAGAGTGTCAGCCCTCTTGTACATAAGTCGGCATTGTGTGTTCTGTATTCAATTCGGATGCAATTTATGTGTTTCATCGTCCATAAGAAGGTCCAAGGGATACAGTAAAATTGTAGTGAAGCATCGGAATCTAAAACTGGACTCACAGGGGAGGTTCAAATCATAGAGTGTTAGAGTGTCAGTCCTGTTTTACTTAAGTCGGCATTGTGGCTTTTGTATTGAATTCGGATGCAATTTCTGTGTTTCATCGTCAATAAGAAGGTCCAAGGGATACAGTAAACCTGAAGTGAAGCATCGGAATCTAAAACTGGACTCACAGGAGGGGCTCAAATCATAGAACGTAAGAGTGTTAATCCTCTTGAATTAAGTCGGCATTGTGCCTTTTGTATTAAATTCGGATGCAATTTCCGTGTTTCATCGTCAGTAAGAAGGTCCATGGGATACATTAAACCTATAGTGAAGCATCGGAATCTCAAACTGGACTCACAGGAGAGGTTCAAATCATAGAGAGTTAGAGTGTCAGTCCTCTTTTACTTCAGTCGGCATCGTGCATTTTGTATTAAATTCAGATACAATTTACGTGTTTCATCGTCAATAAGAAGGTCCAAGGGATACAATAAACCTGAAGTGAAGCGTCGGAAAATAAAACTGGACTCACTGGAGAGGTTCAAATCACAGAGAGTTAGAGTGTCAGTACTCTTTTACTTAAGTCGGCATTGTGCCTTTTGTATTAAATTCGGATGCAATTTCTGGGTTGCATCGTCAATAAGACGGTCCAAGGGATACAGTAAACCTGAAATGAAGCATCGGATTCTAAAACTGGCCTCACAGGAGAGGTTCAAATCATAGAGAGTTACAGTGTCAGTCCTCTTGTACTTATGTCAGCATTGTGCCTTTGTATTAAATTTGGATGCAATTTCTGTGTTTCATCGTCAATTAGAAGGTCCATGGGATACAGTAAACCAGAAGTGAGGCATCGGAATCTAAAACTGGACTCACAGGAGAGGTTCAAATCTTAGAAAGTAAGAGTGTCAGTCCTCTTGTACTTAAGACGGCATTGTGCCTTTTGTATTAAATTCGAATGCAATTTCTGTCTTTCATCGACAATGAGAAGGTCCAAGGGATACAGTAAACCTGAAGTGAAGCATCGGAATCTAAAACTGGACTCACAGGAGAGGTTCAAATCATAGAGAGTGAGAGTGTCATTCCTTTTGTACTTAAGTCGGCATTGTGTCTGTTTTATTGAATTCGGACGCAATATCTGTGTTTCATCGTCAGTAGGAAGGTCCCAGGGATACAGTACACCAGAAGTGAAGCATCGGAATCTAAAACTGGACTCACAGGAGAGGTTGAAATTATAGAAAGTTAGAGTGTCAGTCCTCTTGTACTTAAGTCATCATTGTGCATATTGTATTAAATTCGGATGCAATTTCTGTGTTTCATCGACAATAAGAAGGTCCAAGGGATACAGTAAACCTGAAGTGAAGCATCGGAATCTAAAACTGGATTCACAGGAGAGGTTCTAATCATAGAGAGTTAGAGTGTCAGTCCTCTTGTACTTAAGTCAGCATTGTGCTTTTTGTATTAAATTCGGATGCAATGTCTGTGTTTCATCGTCAATAAGAAAGTCCAAGGGATACAGTAAAAATGAAGTGAAGCATCGGAATCTAAAACTGGACTCAGAGCAGAGGTAAAAATCAGAGAAAGTTAGTGTGCCAGTCCTCTTGTACTTAAGTCGGCATTGTGCCTTTTGTATTAAATTCGGATGCAATTTCTGTGTTTCATCGTCAATTAGAAGGTCCAAGGGATACAGTAAACCTGTTGTGAAGCATCGGAATCTAAAACTGGACTCACAGGAGGGGTTCAAATCATAGAGATTTAGAGTGTCAGTCTTCTTGTACTAAGTCGGCATTGTGCCTTTTGTATTAAATTCGGAAGCAATTTCTGTGTCTCATCGTCAATAAGAAGGTGCAAGTGATACAGTAAACCTGAAGTGAAACATCGGAATCTATAACTGGACTCACAGAAGAGGTTCAAATCATAGAGAGTTAGAGTGTCATTCCTTTTGTACTTATGTCGGCATTGTGCCTTTGTATTAAATTTGGATGCAATTTCTGTGTTTCATCGTCAATTAGAAGGTCCAAGGGATACAGTAAACCAGAAGTGAGGCATCGGAATCTAAAACTGGACTCACAGGAGAGGTTCAAATCATAGAAAGTTAGAAAGTCAGTCCTCTCGTACTTAAGACGGCATTGTGCCATTTGTATTAAATTCGGATGCAATTTCTGTGTTTCATCGTCAATTAGAAGGTCCAAGGGATACAGTAAACCTGAAGTGAAACATCGGAATCTATAACTGGACTCACAGGAGAGGTTCAAATCATAGAGAGTTAGAGTGTCATTCCTTTTGTACTTAAGTCGGCATTGTGTCTGTTTTATTGAATTCGGACGCAATATCTGTGTTTCATCGTCAGTAAGAAGGTCCCAGGGATACAGTACACCAGAATTGAAGCATCGGAATCTAAAACTGGACTCACAGGAGAGGTTCAAATTATAGAAAGTTACAGTGTCAGTCCTCTTGTACTTAAGTCAGCATTGTGCGTTTTGTATTAAATTCGGATGCACTTTCTGTGTTTCATCGTGATTAAGAAGGTCCAAGGGATACAGTAAACCTGAAGTGAAGCATCGGAATCTAAAACTGGATTCACAGGAGAGGTTCTAATCATAGAGAGTTATAGTGTCAGTCCTCTTGTACTTAAGTCAGCATTGTGCCTTTTGTATTAAATTCGGATGCAATGTCTGTGTTTCATCGTCAATAAGAAAGTCCAAGGGATACAGTAAACCTGAAGTGATGCATCGGAATCTAAAACTGGACTCAGAGCAGAGGTAAAAATCAGAGAAAGTTAGTGTGCCAGTCCTCTTGTACTTAAATCGGCATTGTGCCTTTTGTATTACATTCGGATGCAATTTCTGTGTTTCATCGTCAATTAGAAGGTCCAAGGGATACGGTAAACCTGTAGTGAAGCATCGGAATCTAAAACTGGACTCACAGGAGGGGTTCAAATCATAGAGATTTAGAGTGTCAGTCTTCTTGTACTAAGTCGGCATTGTGCCTTTTGTATTAAATTCGGAAGCAATTTCTGTTTCTCATCGTCAATAAGAAGGTCCAAGTGATACAGTAAACCTGAAGTGAAACATCGGAATCTATAACTGGACTCACAGGAGAGGTTCAAATCATAGAGAGTTAGAGTGTCATTACTTTTGTACTTATGTCGGCATTGTGCCTTTGTATTAAATTTGGATGCAATTTCTGTGTTTCATCGTCAATTAGAAGGTCCAAGGGATACAGTAAACCAGAAGTGAGGAATCGGAATCTCAAACTGGACTCACAGGAGAGGTTCAAATCATAGAAAGTTAGAAAGTCAGTCCTCTTATACTTAAGTCGGAATTGTGCCTTTTGTATTAAATTCGGATGCAATTTCTGTGTTTCATCGTCAATAAGAAGGTCCAAGGGAGACAGTAAACCTGAAGTGAAGCATCGGAATCTAAAACTGGACTCACAGGAGAGGTTCAAATCATAGAGATTTAGAGTATCATTACTCCTGTATTTAAGTCGGCATTGTGCCATTTGTGTTAAATTCGAATGCAATTTCTGTGTTTCATCGTCAACAAGAAGGTCCAAGGGATACAGTAAACCTGAAGCGAAGCATCGGAATCTAAAACTGGACTCACAGGAGAGGTTCAAATCATAGAAAGTAAGAGTGTCAGTCCTCTTGTACTTAAGACGGCATTGTGCCTTTTGTATTAAATTCGAATGCAATTTCTGTCTTTCATCGACAATGAGAAGGTCCAAGGGATACAGTAAACCTGAAGTGAAGCATCGGAATCTAAAACTGGACTCACAGGAGAGGTTCAAATCATAGAGAGTTAGAGTGTCATTCCTTTTGTACTTAAGTCGGCATTGTGTCTGTTTTATTGAATTCGGACGCAATATCTGTGTTTCATCGTCAGTAGGAAGGTCCCAGGGATACAGTACACCAGAAGTGAAGCATCGGAATCTAAAACTGGACTCACAGGAGAGGTTCAAATTATAGAAAGTTAGAGTGTCAGTCCTCTTGTACTTAAGTCATCATTGTGCATATTGTATTAAATTCGGATGCAATTTCTGTGTTCCATCGACAATAAGAAGGTCCAAGGGATACAGTAAACCTGAAGTGAAGCATCGGAATCTAAAACTGGATTCACAGGAGAGGTTCTAATCATAGAGAGTTAGAGCGTCAGTCCTCTTGTACTTAAGTCAGCATTGTGCCTTTTGTATTAAATTCGGATGCAATGTCTGTGTTTCATCGTCAATAAGAAAGTCCAAGGAATACAGTAAACCTGAAGTGAAGCATCGGAATCTAAAACTGGACTCAGAGCAGAGGTAAAAATCAGAGAAAGTTAGTGTGCCAGTCCTCTTGTACTTAAGTCGGCATTGTGCCTTTTGTATTAAATTCGGATGCAATTTCTGTGTTTCATCGTCAATTAGAAGGTCCAAGGGATACAGTAAACCTGTAGTGAAGCATCGGAATCTAAAACTGGACTCGCAGGAGGGGTTCAAATCATAGAGATTTAGAGTGTCAGTCTTCTTGTACTAAGTCGGCATTGTGCCTTTTGTATTAAATTCGGAAGCAATTTCTGTGTCTCATCGTCAATAAGAAGGTCCAAGTGATACAGTAAACCTGAAGTGAAACATCGGAATCTATAACTGGACTCACAGGAGAGGTTCAAATCATAGAGAGTTAGAGTGTCATTCCTTTTGTACTTAAGTCGGCATTGTGTCTGTTTTATTGAATTCGGACGCAATATCTGTGTTTCATCGTCAGTAAGAAGGTCCCAGGGATACAGTACACCAGAAGTGAAGCATCGGAATCTAAAACTGGACTCACAGGAGAGGTTCAAATTATAGAAAGTTAGAGTGCCAGTCCTCTTGTACTTAAGTCATCATTGTGCATATTGTATTAAATTCGGATGCAATTTCTGTGTTTCATCGACAATAAGAAGGTCCAAGGGATACAGTAAACCTGAAGTGAAGCATCGGAATCTAAAACTGGACTCACGGGAGAGTTTCAAATCATAGAGATTTAGAGTATCATTACTCCTGTATTTAAGTCGGCATTGTGCCATTTGTGTTAAATTCGAATGCAATTTCTGTGTTTCATCGTCAACAAGAAGGTCCAAGGGATACAGTAAACCTGAAGCGAAGCATCGGAATCTAACACTGGACTCACAGGAGAGGTTCAAATCATAGAAAGTAAGAGTGTCAGTCCTCTTGTACTTAAGACGGCATTGTGCCTTTTGTATTAAATTCGAATGCAATTTCTGTCTTTCATCGACAATGAGAAGGTCCAAGGGATACAGTAAACCTGAAGTGAAGCATCGGAATCTAAAACTGGACTCACAGGAGAGGTTCAAATCATAGAGAGTTAGAGTGTCATTCCTTTTGTACTTAAGTCGGCATTGTGTCTGTTTTATTGAATTCGGACGCAATATCTGTGTTTCATCGTCAGTAGGAAGGTCCCAGGGATACAGTACACCAGAAGTGAAGCATCTGAATCTAAAACTGGACTCACAGGAGAGGTTCAAATTATAGAAAGTTAGAGTGTCAGTCCTCTTGTACTTAAGTCATCATTGTGCATATTGTATTAAATTCGGATGCAATTTCTGTGTTTCATCGTCAATAAGAAGGTCCAAGGGATACAGTAAACCTGAAGTGAAGCATCGGAATCTAAAACTGGATTCACAGGAGAGGTTCTAATCATAGAGAGTTAGAGTGTCAGTCCTCTTGTACTTAAGTCAGCATTGTGCCTTTTGTATTAAATTCGGATGCAATGTCTGTGTTTCATCGTCAATAAGAAAGTCCAAGGAATACAGTAAACCTGAAGTGAAGCATCGGAATCTAAAACTGGACTCAGAGTAGAGGTAAAAATCAGAGAAAGTTAGTGTGCCAGTCCTCTTGTACTTAAGTCGGCATTGTGCCTTTTGTATTAAATTCGGATGCAATTTCTGTGTTTCATCGTCAATTAGAAGGTCCAAGGGATATAGTAAACCTGTAGTGAAGCATCGGAATCTAAAACTGGACTCACAGGAGGGGTTCAAATCATAGAGATTTAGAGTGTCAGTCTTCTTGTACTAAGTCGGCATTGTGCCTTTTGTATTAAATTCGGAAGCAATTTCTGTGTCTCATCGTCAATAAGAAGGTGCAAGTGATACAGTAAACCTGAAGTGAAACATCGGAATCTATAACTGGACTCACAGGAGAGGTTCAAATCATAGAGAGTTAGAGTGTCATTCCTTTTGTACTTATGTCGGCATTGTGCCTTTGTATTAAATTTGGATGCAATTTCTGTGTTTCATCGTCAATTAGAAGGTCCAAGGGATACAGTAAACCAGAAGTGAGGCATCGGAATCTAAAACTGGACTCACAGGAGAGGTTCAAATCATAGAAAGTTAGAAAGTCAGTCCTCTCGTACTTAAGACGGCATTGTGCCTTTTGTATTAAATTCGGATGCAATTTCTGTGTTTCATCGTCAATTAGAAGGTCCAAGGGATACAGTAAACCTGTAGTGAAGCATCGGAATCTAAAACTGGACTCACAGGAGGGGTTCAAATCATAGAGATTTAGAGTGTCAGTCTTCTTGTACTAAGTCGGCATTGTGCCGTTTGTATTAAATTCGGAAGCAATTTCTCTGTCTCATCGTCAATAAGAAGGTCCAAGTGATACAGTAAACCTGAAGTGAAACATCGGAATCTATAACTGGACTCACAGGAGAGGTTCAAATCATAGAGAGTTAGAGTGTCATTCCTTTTGTACTTAAGTCGGCATTGTGTCTGTTTTATTGAATTCGGACGCAATATCTGTGTTTCATCGTCAGTAAGAAGGTCCCAGGGATACAGTACACCAGAAGTGAAGCATCGGAATCTAAAACTGGACTCACAGGAGAGGTTCAAATTATAGAAAGTTAGAGTGTCAGTCCTCTTGTACTTAAGTCAGCATTGTGCGTTTTGTATTAAATTCGGATGCACTTTCTGTGTTTCATCGTGATTAAGAAGGTCCAAGGGATACAGTAAACCTGAAGTGAAGCATCGGAATCTAAAACTGGATTCACAGGAGAGGTTCTAATCATAGAGAGTTAGAGTGTCAGTCCTCTTGTACTTAAGTCAGCATTGTGCCTTTTGTATTAAATTCGGATGCAATGTCTGTGTTTCATCGTCAATAAGAAAGTCCAAGGGATACAGTAAACCTGAAGTGATGCATCGGAATCTAAAACTGGACTCAGAGCAGAGGTAAAAATCAGAGAAAGTTAGTGTGCCAGTCCTCTTGTACTTAAATCGGCATTGTGCCTTTTGTATTACATTCGGATGCAATTTCTGTGTTTCATCGTCAATTAGAAGGTCCAAGGGATACAGTAAACCTGAAGTGAAACATCGGAATCTATAACTGGACTCACAGGAGGGGTTCAAATCATAGAGATTTAGAGTGTCAGTCTTCTTGTACTAAGTTGGCATTGTGCCTTTTGTATTAAATTCGGAAGCAATTTCTGTGTCTCATCGTCATTAAGAAGGTCCAAGTGATACAGTAAACCTGAAGTGAAACATCGGAATCTATAACTGGACTCACAGGAGAGGTTCAAATCATAGAGAGTTAGAGTGTCATTACTTTTGTACTTATGTCGGCATTGTGCCTTTGTATTAAATTTGGATGCAATTTCTGTGTTTCATCGTCAATTAGAAGGTCCAAGGGATACAGTAAACCAGAAGTGAGGAATCGGAATCTCAAACTGGACTCACAGGAGAGGTTCAAATCATAGAAAGTTAGAAAGTCAGTCCTCTTATACTTAAGTCGGAATTGTGCCTTTTGTATTAAATTCGGATGCAATTTCTGTGTTTCATCGTCAATAAGAAGGTCCAAGGGAGACAGTAAACCTGAAGTGAAGCATCGGAATCTAAAACTGGACTCACAGGAGAGGTTCAAATCATAGAGATTTAGAGTATCATTACTCCTGTATTTAAGTCGGCATTGTGCCATTTGTGTTAAATTCGAATGCAATTTCTGTGTTTCATCGTCAACAAGAAGGTCCAAGGGATACAGTAAACCTGAAGCGAAGCATCGGAATCTAAAACTGGACTCACAGGAGAGGTTCAAATCATAGAAAGTAAGAGTGTCAGTCCTCTTGTACTTAAGACGGCATTGTGCCTTTTGTATTAAATTCGAATGCAATTTCTGTCTTTCATCGACAATGAGAAGGTCCAAGGGATACAGTAAACCAGAAGTGAAGCATCGGAATCTAAAACTGGACTCACAGGAGAGGTTCAAATCATAGAGAGTTAGAGTGTCATTCCTTTTGTACTTAAGTCGGCATTGTGTCTGTTTTATTGAATTCGGACGCAATATCTGTGTTTCATCGTCAGTAGGAAGGTCCCAGGGATACAGTACACCAGAAGTGAAGCATCGGAATCTAAAACTGGACTCACAGGAGAGGTTCAAATTATAGAAAGTTAGAGTGTCAGTCCTCTTGTACTTAAGTCATCATTGTGCATATTGTATTAAATTCGGATGCAATTTCTGTGTTTCATCGACAATAAGAAGTTCCAAGGGATACAGTAAACCTGAAGTGAAGCATCGGAATCTAAAACTGGATTCACAGGAGAGGTTCTAATCATAGAGAGTTAGAGTGTCAGTCCTCTTGTACTTAAGTCAGCATTGTGCCTTTTGTATTAAATTCGGATGCAATGTCTGTGTTTCATCGTCAATAAGAAAGTCCAAGGAATACAGTAAACCTGAAGTGAAGCATCGGAATCTAAAACTGGACTCAGAGCAGAGGTAAAAATCAGAGAAAGTTAGTGTGCCAGTCCTCTTGTACTTAAGTCGGCATTGTGCCTTTTGTATTAAATTCGGATGCAATTTCTGTGTTTCATCGTCAATTAGAAGGTCCAAGGGATACAGTAAACCTGTAGTGAAGCATCGGAATCTAAAACTGGACTCACAGGAGGGGTTCAAATCATAGAGATTTAGAGTGTCAGTCTTCTTGTACTAAGTCGGCATTGTGCCTTTTGTATTAAATTCGGAAGCAATTTCTGTGTCTCATCGTCAATAAGAAGGTCCAAGTGATACAGTAAACCTGAAGTGAAACATCGGAATCTATAACTGGACTCACAGGAGAGGTTCAAATCATAGAGAGTTAGAGTGTCATTCCTTTTGTACTTAAGTCGGCATTGTGTCTGTTTTATTGAATTCGGACGCAATATCTGTGTTTCATCGTCAGTAAGAAGGTCCCAGGGATACAGTACACCAGAAGTGAAGCATCGGAATCTAAAACTGGACTCACAGGAGAGGTTCAAATTATAGAAAGTTAGAGTGCCAGTCCTCTTGTACTTAAGTCATCATTGTGCATATTGTATTAAATTCGGATGCAATTTCTGTGTTTCATCGACAATAAGAAGGTCCAAGGGATACAGTAAACCTGAAGTGAAGCATCGGAATCTAAAACTGGATTCACAGGAGAGGTTCAAATCATAGAGAGTTAGAGTGTCAGTCCTCTTGTACTTAAGTCAGCATTGTGGCTTTTGTATTAAATTCGGATGCAATGTCTGTGTTTCATCGTCAATAAGAAAGTCCAAGGGACACAGTAAACCTGAAGTGAAGCATCGGAATCTCAAACTGGACTCAGAGGAGAGGTAAAAATCAGAGAAAATTAGTGTGTCAGTCCTCTTGTACTTAAGTCGGCATTGTGCCTTTTGTATTAAATTCGGATGCAATTTCTGTGTTTCATCGTCAATAAGAAGGTCCAAGGGATACAGTAAACCTGAAGTGAAGCTTCGGAATCTAAAACTGGACTCACAGGAGAGGTTCAAATCATAGAAAGTTATAGTGTCAGTCCTCTTGTACTTAAGTCAACATTGTGCGTTTTGTATTAAATTCGGATGCACTTTCTGTGTTTCATCGTGATTAAGAAGGTCCAAGGGATACAGTAGAATTGTAGTGAAGCATCGGAATCTAAAACTGGACTCACAGGGGAGGTTCAAACCATAGAGTGTTAGAGTGTCAGTCCTGTTTTACTTAAGTCGGCATTGTGGCTTTTGTATTGAATTCGGATGCAATTTCTGTGTTTCATCGTCAATAAGAAGGTCCAAGGGATACAGTAAACCTGAAGTGAAGCATCGGAATCTAAAACTGGACTCACAGGAGGGGTTCAAATCATAGAACGTAAGAGTGTTAATCCTCTTGAATTAAGTCGGCATTGTGCCATTTGTATTAAATTCGGATGCAATTTCCGTGTTTCATCGTCAGTAAGAAGGTCCAAGGGATACATTAAACCTATAGTGAAGCATCGGAATCTCAAACTGGACTCACAGGAGAGGTTCAAATCATAGAGAGTTAGAGTGACAGTCCTCTTTTACTTCAGTCGGCATCGTGCATTTTGTATTAAATTCAGATACAATTTACGTGTTTCATCTTCAATAAGAAGGTCCAAGGTATACAGTAAACCTGAAGTGAAGCGTCGGAAAATAAAACTGGACTCACTGGAGAGGTTCAAATCACAGAGAGTTAGAGTGTCAGTACTCTTTTACTTATGTCGGCATTGTGCCTTTTGTATTAAATTCGGATGCAATATCTGGGTTTCATCGTCAATAAGACGGTCCAAGGGATACAGTAAACCTGAAATGAAGCATCGGATTCTAAAACTGGCCTCACAGGAGAGGTTCAAAACATAGAGTGTTACAGTGTCAGTCCTCTTGTACTTATGTCGGCATTGTGCCTTTGTATTAAATTTGGATGCAATTTCTGTGTTTCATCGTCAATTAGAAGGTCCAAGGGATACAGTAAACCAGAAGTGAGGCATCGGAATCTAAAACTGGACTCACAGGAGAGGTTCAAATCATAGAAAGTAAGAGTGTCAGTCCTCTTGTACTTAAGACGGCATTGTGCCTTTTGTATTAAATTCGAATGCAATTTCTGTCTTTCATCGACAATGAGAAGGTCCAAGGGATACAGTAAACCTGAAGTGAAGCATCGGAATCTAAAACTGGACTCACAGGAGAGGTTCAAATCATAGAGAGTTAGAGTGTCATTCCTTTTGTACTTAAGTCGGCATTGTGTCTGTTTTATTGAATTCGGACGCAATATCTGTGTTTCATCGTCAGTAGGAAGGTCCCAGGGATACAGTACACCAGAAGTGAAGCATCGCAATCTAAAACTGGACTCACAGGAGAGGTTCAAATTATAGAAAGATAGAGTGTCAGTCCTCTTGTACTTAAGTCATCATTGTGCATATTGTATTAAATTCGGATGCAATTTCTGTGTTTCATCGACAATAAGAAGGTCCAAGGGATACAGTAAACCTGAAGTGAAGCATCGGAATCTAAAACTGGATTCACAGGAGAGGTTCTAATCATAGAGAGTTAGAGTGTCAGTCCTCTTGTACTTAAGTCAGCATTGTGCCTTTTGTATTAAATTCGGATGCAATGTCTGTGTTTCATCGTCAATAAGAAAGTCCAAGGGATACAGTAAACCTGAAGTGAAGCATCGGAATCTAAAACTGGACTCAGAGCAGAGGTAAAAATCAGAGAAAGTTAGTGTGCCAGTCCTCTTGTACTTAAGTCGGCATTGTGCCTTTTGTATTAAATTCGGATGCAATTTCTGTGTTTCGTCGTCAATTAGAAGGTCCAAGGGATACAGTAAACCTGTAGTGAAGCATCGGAATATAAAACTGGACTCACAGGAGGGGTTCAAATCATAGAGATTTAGAGTGTCAGCCTTCTTGTACTAAGTCGGCATTGTGCCTTTTGTATTAAATTCGGAAGCAATTTCTGTGTCTCATCGTCAATAAGAAGGTCCAAGTGATACAGTAAACCTGAAGTGAAACATCGGAATCTATAACTGGACTCACAGGAGAGGTTCAAATCATAGAGAGTTAGAGTGTCATTCCTTTTGTACTTATGTCGGCATTGTGCCTTTGTATTAAATTTGGATGCAATTTCTGTGTTTCATCGTCAATTAGATGGTCCAAGGGATACAGTAAACCAGAAGTGAGGCATCGGAATCTAAAACTGGACTCACAGGAGCGGTTCAAATCATAGAAAGTTATAAAGTCAGTCCTCTTATACTTAAGTCGGAATTGTGCCTTTTGTATTAAATTCGGATGCAATTTCTGTGTTTCATCGTCAATAAGAAGGTCCAAGGGAGACAGTAAACCTGAAGTGAAGCATCGGAATCTAAAACTGGACTCACAGGACAGGTTCAAATCATAGAGATTTAGAGTATCATCACTCTTGTATTTAAGTCGGCATTGTGCCATTTGTGTTAAATTCGGATGCAATTTCTGTGTTTCATCGTCAACAAGAAGGTCCAAGGGAGACAGTAAACCTGAAGCGAAGCATCGGAATCTAAAACTGGACTCACAGGAGAGGTTCAAATCATAGAAAGTAAGAGTGTCAGTCCTCTTGTACTTAAGACGGCATTGTGTCTGTTTTATTGAATTCGGACGCAATATCTGTGTTTCATCGTCAGTAAGGAGGTCCCAGGGATACAGTACACCAGAAGTGAAGCATCGGAATCTAAAACTGGACTCACAGGAGAGGTTCAAATTATAGAAAGTTAGAGTGTCAGTCCTCTTGTACTTAAGTCATCATTGTGCATATTGTATTAAATTCGGATGCAATTTCTGTGTTTCATCGACAATAAGAAGGTCCAAGGGATACAGTAAACCTGAAGTGAAGCATCGGAATCTAAAACTGGCTTCACAGGAGAGGTTCAAATCATAGAGAGTTAGAGTGTCAGTCCTCTTGTACTTAAGTCAGCATTGTGCCTTTTGTATTAAATTCGGATGCAATGTCTGTGTTTCATCGTCAATAAGAAAGTCCAAGGGATACAGTAAACCTGAAGTGAAGCATCGGAATCTCAAACTGGACTCAGGGGAGAGGTAAAAATCAGAGAAAGTTAGTGTGTCAGTCCTCTTGTACTTAAGTCGGCATTGTGCCTTTTGTATTAAATTCGGACGCAATTTCTGTGTTTCATCGTCAATAAGAAGGTCCAAGGGTTACAGTAAACCTGAAGTGAAGCTTCGGAATCTAAAACTGGACTCACGGGAGAGTTTCAAATCATAGAGAGTTAGGGTGTCAGTCCTCTTGTACTTAAGTCAGCATTGTGCCTTTTGTATTAAATTCGGATGCAATGTCTGTGTTTCATCGTCAATAAGAAAGTCCAAGGGATACAGTAAACCTGAAGTGAAGCATCGGAATCTAAAACTGGCTTCACAGGAGAGGTTCAAATCATAGAGAGTTAGAGTGTCATTCCTTTTGTACTTAAATCGGCATTGTGTCTGTTTTATTGAATTCGGACGCAATATCTGTGTTTCATCGTCAGTAAGAAGGTCCCGGGGATACAGTACACCAGAAGTGAAGCATCGGAATCTAAAACTGGACTCACAGGAGAGGTTCAAATTATAGAAAGTTAGAGTGTCAGTCCTCTTGTACTTAAGTCATCATTGTGCATATTGTATTAAATTCGGATGCAATTTCTGTGTTTCATCGACAATAAGGAGGTCCAAGGGATACAGTAAACCTGAAGTGAAGCATCGGAATCTAAAACTGGATTCACAGGAGAGGTTCAAATCATAGAGAGTTAGGGTGTCAGTCCTCTTGTACTTAAGTCAGCATTGTGCCTTTTGTATTAAATTCGGATGCAATGTCTGTGTTTCATCGTCAATAAGAAAGTCCAAGGGATACAGTAAACCTGAAGTGAAGCATCGGAATCTAAAACTGGCTTCACAGGAGAGGTTCAAATCATAGAGAGTTAGAGTGTCAGTCCTCTTGTACTTAAGTCAGCATTGTGCCTTTTGTATTAAATTCGGATGCAATGTCTGTGTTTCATCGTCAATAAGAAAGTCCAAGGGATACAGTAAACCTGAAGTGAAGCATCGGAATCTAAAACTGGCTTCACAGGAGAGGTTCAAATCATAGAGAGTTAGAGTGTCAGTCCTCTTGTACTTAAGTCGGCATTGTGCCTTTTGTATTAAATTCGGACGCTATTTCTGTGTTTCATCGTCAATAAGAAGGTCCAAGGGATACAGTAAACCTGAAGTGAAGCTTCGGAATCTAAAACTGGACTCACGGGAGAGTTTCAAATCATA
The DNA here is from genome assembly GCF_021461395.2 of Schistocerca americana. Classification (NCBI taxonomy): domain Eukaryota; kingdom Metazoa; phylum Arthropoda; class Insecta; order Orthoptera; family Acrididae; genus Schistocerca; species Schistocerca americana. The sequence goes on along the minus strand of NC_060124.1, from coordinate 544,596,944 downwards.
GAAAGTTATGGTGTCAGTCCTCATGTACTTAAGTCAGCATTGTGCGTTTTGTATTAAATTCGGATGCACTTTCTGTGTCTCACGTGATTAAGAAGGTCCAAGAGATACAGTAAAATTGTAGTGAAGCATCGGAATCTAAAACTGGACTCACAGGGGAGGTTCAAATCATAGAGTGTTAGAGTGTCAGTCCTGTTTTACTTAAGTCGGCATGGTGGCTTTTGTATTGAATTCGGATGCAATTTCTGTTTTTCATCGTCAATTAGAAGGTCCAAGGGATACAGTAAACCTGAAGTGAAGCATCGGAATCTAAAACTGGACTCACAGGAGGGGTTCAAATCATAGAACTTAAGAGTGTTAATCCTCTTGAATTAAGTCGGCATTGTGCCATTTGTATTAAATTCGGATGCAATTTCCGTGTTTCATCGTCAGTAAGAAGGTCCCAGGGATACATTAAACCTATAGTGAAGCATCGGAATCTCAAACTGGACTCACAGGAGAGGTTCAAATCATAGAGAGTTAGAGTGACAGTCCTCTTTTACTTCAGTCGGCATCGTGCATTTTGTATTAAATTCAGATACAATTTACGTGTTTCATCGTCAATAAGAAGTTCCAAGAGATACAGTAAACCTGAAGTGAAGCGTCGGAAAATAAAACTGGACTCACTGGAGAGGTTCAAATCACAGAGAGTTAGAGTGTCAGTACTCTTTTACTTAAGTCGGCATTGTGCCTTTTGTATTAAATTCGGATGCAATTTCTGGGTTCCATCGTCAATAAGACGGTCCAAGGGATACAGTAAACCTGAAATGAAGCATCGGATTCTAAAACTGGCCTCACAGGAGAGGTTCAAAACATAGAGAGTTACAGTGTCAGTCCTCTTGTACTTATGTCGGCATTGTGCCTTTGTATTAAATTTGGATGCAATTTCTGTGTTTCATCGTCAATTAGAAGGTCCAAGGGATACAGTAAACCAGAAGTGAGGCATCGGAATCTAAAACTGGACTCACAGGAGAGGTTCAAATCATAGAAAGTTAGAAAGTCAGTCCTCTTATACTTAAGTCGGAATTGTGCCTTTTGTATTAAATTCAGATGCAATTTCTGTGTTTCATCGTCAATAAGACGGTCCAAGGGAGACAGTAAACCTGAAGTGAAGCATCGGAATCTAAAACTGGACTCACAGGAGAGGTTCAAATCATAGAGATTTAGAGTATCAGTACTCTTGTATTTAAGTCGGCATTGTGCCATTTGTATTAAATTCGGATGCAATTTCTGTGTTTCATCGTCAACAAGAAGGTCCAAGGGAGACAGTAAACCTGAAGCGAAGCATCGGAATCTAAAACTGGATTCACAGGAGAGGTTCAAATCATAGAAAGTAAGAGTGTCAGTCCTCTTGTACTTAAGACGGCATTGTGCCTTTTGTATTAAATTCGAATGCAATTTCTGTCTTTCATCGACAATGAGAAGGTCCAAGGGATACAGTAAACCTGAGTTGAAGCATCGGAATCTAAAACTGGACTCACAGGAGTGGTTCAAATCATAGAGAGTTAGAGTGTCATTCCTTTTGTACTTAAATCGGCATTGTGTCTGTTTTATTGAATTCGGACGCAATATCTGTGTTTCATCGTCAGTAAGAAGGTCCCGGGGATACAGTACACCAGAAGTGAAGCATCGGAATCTAAAACTGGACTCACAGGAGAGGTTCAAATTATAGAAAGTTAGAGTGTCAGTCCTCTTGTACTTAAGTCATCATTGTGCATATTGTATTAAATTCGGATGCAATTTCTGTGTTTCATCGACAATAAGGAGGTCCAAGGGATACAGTAAACCTGAAGTGAAGCATCGGAATCTAAAACTGGATTCACAGGAGAGGTTCAAATCATAGAGAGTTAGGGTGTCAGTCCTCTTGTACTTAAGTCAGCATTGTGCCTTTTGTATTAAATTCGGATGCAATGTCTGTGTTTCATCGTCAATAAGAAAGTCCAAGGGATACAGTAAACCTGAAGTGAAGCATCGGAATCTAAAACTGGCTTCACAGGAGAGGTTCAAATCATAGAGAGTTAGAGTGTCAGTCCTCTTGTACTTAAGTCAGCATTGTGCCTTTTGTATTAAATTCGGATGCCATGTCTGTGTTTCATCGTCAATAAGAAAGTCCAAGGGATACAGTAAGCCTGAAGTGAAGCATCGGAATCTCAAACTGGACTCAGGGGAGAGGTAAAAATCAGAGAAAGTTAGTGTGTCAGTCCTCTTGTACTTAAGTCGGCATTGTGCCTTTTGTATTAAATTCGGACGCAATTTCTGTGTTTCATCGTCAATAAGAAGGTCCAAGGGATACAGTAAACCTGAAGTGAAGCTTCGGAATCTAAAACTGGACTCACGGGAGAGTTTCAAATCATAGAAAGTTATGGTGTCAGTCCTCATGTACTTAAGTCAGCATTGTGCGTTTTGTATTAAATTCGGATGCACTTTCTGTGTCTCACGTGATTAAGAAGGTCCAAGAGATACAGTAAAATTGTAGTGAAGCATCGGAATCTAAAACTGGACTCACAGGGGAGGTTCAAATCATAGAGTGTTAGAGTGTCAGTCCTGTTTTACTTAAGTCGGCATTGTGGCTTTTGTATTGAATTCGGATGCAATTTCTGTTTTTCATCGTCAATAAGAAGGTCCAAGGGATACAGTAAACCTGAAGTGAAGCATCGGAATCTAAAACTGGACTCACAGGAGGGGTTCAAATCATAGAACTTAAGAGTGTTAATCCTCTTGAATTAAGTCGGCATTGTGCCATTTGTATTAAATTCGGATGCAATTTCCGTGTTTCATCGTCAGTAAGAAGGTCCCAGGGATACATTAAACCTATAGTGAAGCATCGGAATCTCAAACTGGACTCACAGGAGAGGTTCAAATCATAGAGAGTTAGAGTGACAGTCCTCTTTTACTTCAGTCGGCATCGTGCATTTTTAATTAAATTCAGATACAATTTACGTGTTTCATCGTCAATAAGAAGTTCCAAGAGATACAGTAAACCTGAAGTGAAGCGTCGGAAAATAAAACTGGACTCACTGGAGAGGTTCAAATCACAGAGAGTTAGAGTGTCAGTACTCTTTTACTTAAGTCGGCATTGTGCCATTTGTATTAAATTCGGATGCAATTTCTGTGTTTCATCGTCAACAAGAAGGTCCAAGGGAGACAGTAAACCTGAAGCGAAGCATCGGAATCTAAAACTGGATTCACAGGAGAGGTTCAAATCATAGAAAGTAAGAGTGTCAGTCCTCTTGTACTTAAGACGGCATTGTGCCTTTTGTATTAAATTCGAATGCAATTTCTGTCTTTCATCGACAATGAGAAGGTCCAAGGGATACAGTAAACCTGAGTTGAAGCATCGGAATCTAAAACTGGACTCACAGGAGAGGTTCAAATCATAGAGAGTTAGAGTGTCATTCCTTTTGTACTTAAATCGGCATTGTGTCTGTTTTATTGAATTCGGACGCAATATCTGTGTTTCATCGTCAGTAAGAAGGTGACGGGGATACAGTACACCAGAAGTGAAGCATCGGAATCTAAAACTGGACTCACAGGAGAGGTTCAAATTATAGAAAGTTAGAGTGTCAGTCCTCTTGTACTTAAGTCATCATTGTGCATATTGTATTAAATTCGGATGCAATTTCTGTGTTTCATCGACAATAAGGTGGTCCAAGGGATACAGTAAACCTGAAGTGAAGCATCGGAATCTAAAACTGGACTCACAGGATGGGTTCAAATCATAGAACGTAAGAGTGTTAATCCTCTTGAATTAAGTCGGCATTGTGCCATTTGTATTAAATTCGGATGCAATTTCCGTGTTTCATCGACAGTAAGAAGGTCCAAGGGATACATTAAACCTATAGTGAAGCATCGGAATCTCAAACTGGACTCACAGGAGAGGTTCAAATCATAGAGAGTTAGAGTGACAGTCCTCTTTTACTTCAGTCGGCATCGTGCATTTTGTATTAAATTCAGATACAATTTACGTGTTTCATCGTCAATAAGAAGGTCCAAGGGATACAGTAAACCTGAAGTGAAGCGTCGGAAAATGAAACTGGACTCACTGGAGAGGTTCAAATCACAGAGAGTTAGAGTGTCAGTACTCTTTTACTTATGTCGGCATTGTGCCTTTTGTATTAAATTCGGATGCAATTTCTGGGTTTCATCGTCAATAAGACGGTCCAAGGGATACAGTAAACCTGAAATGAAGCATCGGATTCTAAAACTGGCCTCACAGGAGAGGTTCAAAACATAGAGAGTTACAGTGTCAGTCCTCTTGTACTTATGTCGGCATTGTGCCTTTGTATTAAATTTGGATGCAATTTCTGTGTTTCATCGTCAATTAGAAGGTCCAAGGGATACAGTAAACCAGAAGTGAGGCATCGGAATCTAAAACTGGACTCACAGGAGAGGTTCAAATCTTAGAAAGTTAGAAAGTCAGTCGTCTTATACTTAAGTCGGAATTGTGCCTTTTGTATTAAAGTCGGATGCAATTTCTGTGTTTCATCGTCAATATGAAGGTCCAAGGGAGACAGTAAACCTGAAGCGAAGCATCGGAATCTAAAACTGGATTCACAGGAGAGGTTCAAATCATAGAAAGTAAGAGTGTCAGTCCTCTTGTACTTACGACGGCATTGTGCCTTTTGTATTAAATTCGAATGCAATTTCTGTCTTTCATCGACAATGAGAAGGTCCAAGGGATACAGTAAACCTGAAGTGAAGCATCGGAATCTAAAACTAGACTCACAGGAGAGGTTCAAATCATAGAAAGTGAGAGTGTCATTCCTTTTGTACTTAAATCGGCATTGTGTCTGTTTTATTGAATTCGGACGGAATATCTGTGTTTCATCGTCAGTAAGAAGGTCCAAGGGATACAGTACACCAGAAGTGAAGCATCGGAATCTAAAACTGGACTCACATGAGAGGTTCAAATTATAGAAAGTTAGAGTGTCAGTCCTCTTGTACTTAAGTCATCATTGTGCATATTGTATTAAATTCGGATGCAATTTCTGTGTTTCATCGACAATAAGAAGGTCCAAGGGATACAGTAAACCTGAAGTGAAGCATCGGAATCTAAAACTGGATTCACAGGAGAGGTTCAAATCATAGAGAGTTAGAGTGTCAGTCCTCTTGTACTTAAGTCAGCATTGTGCCTTTTGCATTAAATTCGGATGCAATGTCTGTGTTTCATCGTCAATAAGAAAGTCAAGGGATACAGTAAACCTGAAGTGAAGCATCGGAATCTCAAACTGGACTCAGAGGAGAGGTAAAAATCAGAGAAAGTTAGTGTGTCAGTCCTCTTGTACTTAAGTCGGCATTGTGCCTTTTGTATTAAATTCGGATGCAATTTCTGTGTTTCATCGTCAATAAGAAGGTCCAAGGGATACAGTAAACCTGAAGTGAAGCTTCGGAATCTAAAACTGGACTCACGGGAGAGTTTCAAATCATAGAAAGTTATAGTGTCAGTCCTCTTGTACTTAAGTCAGCATTGTGCGTTTTGTATTAAATTCGGATGCACTTTCTGTGTTTCATCGTGATTAAGAAGGTCCAAGGGATACAGTAAACCTGAAGTGAAGCATCGGAATCTAAAACTGGACTCACAGGAGAAGTTCAAATCATAGAAAATTAGAGTGTCAGTCCTCTTCTACATAAGTCGGCATTGTGCGTTCTGTATTCAATTCGGATGCAATTTATGTGTTTCATCGTCCATAAGAAGGTCCAAGGGATACAGTAAAATTGTAGTGAAGCATCGGAATCTAAAACTGGACTCACAGGGGAGGTTCAAATCATAGAGTGTTAGAGTGTCAGTCCTGTTTTACTTAAGTCGGCATTGTGGCTTTTGTATTGAATTCGGATGCAATTTCTGTGTTTCATCGTCAATAAGAAGGTCCAAGGGATACAGTAAACCTGAAGTGAAGCATCGGAATCTAAAACTGGACTCACAGGAGGGGTTCAAATCATAGAACGTAAGAGTGTTATTCCTCTTGAATTAAGTCGGCATTGTGCCATTTGTATTAAATTCGGATGCAATTTCCGTGTTTCATCGTCAGTAAGAAGATCCAAGGGATACATTAAACCTATAGTGAAGCATCGGAATCTCAAACTGGACTCACAGGAGAGGTTCAAATCATAGAGAGTTAGAGTGACAGTCCTCTTTTACTTCAGTCGGCATCGTGCATTTTGTATTAAATTCAGATACAATTTACGTGTTTCATCGTCAATAAGAAGGTCCAAGGGATACAGTAAACCTGAAGTGAAGCGTCGGAAAATAAAACTGGACTCACTGGAGAGGTTCAAATCACAGAGAGTTAGAGTGTCAGTACTCTTTTACTTAAGTCGGCATTGTGCGTTTTGTATTAAATTAGGATGCAATTTCTGGGTTTCATCGTCAATAAGAAGGTCCAAGGGATACAGTAAAGCTGAAATGAAGCATCGGATTCTAAAACTGGCCTCACAGGAGGGGTTCAAAACATAGAGAGTTACAGTGTCAGTCCTCTTGTACTTATGTCGGCATTGTGCCTTTGTATTAAATTTGGATGCAATTTCTGTGTCTCATCGACAATAAGAAGGTCCAAGGGATACAGTAAACCGGAAGTGAAGCATCGGAATCTAAAACTGGATTCACAGGAGAGGTTCAAATCATAGAGAGTTGGAGTGTCAGTCCTCTTGTACTTAAGACGGCATTGTGCCTTTTGTATTAAATTCGAATGCAATTTCTGTCTTTCATCGACAATGAGAGGGTCCAATTGATACAGTAAACCTGAAGTGAAGCATCGGAATCTAAAACTGGACTCACAGGAGAGGTTCAAATCATAGAGAGTTAGAGTGTCATTCCTTTTGTACTTAAATCGGCATTGTGTCTGTTTTATTGAATTCGGACGCAATATCTGTGTTTCATCGTCAATAAGAAGGTCCAAGGGAGACAGTAAACCTGAAGTGAAGCATCGGAATCTAAAACTGGACTCACAGGAGAGGTTCAAATCATAGAGATTTAGAGTATCAGTACTCTTATATTTAAGTCGGCATTGTGCCATTTGTATTAAATTCGGATGCAATTTCTGTGTTTCATCGTCAACAAGAAGGTCCAAGGGAGACAGTAAACCGGAAGCGAAGCATCGGAATCTAAAACTGGATTCACAGGAGAGGTTCAAATCATAGAAAGTAAGAGTGTCAGTCCTCTTGTACTTAAGACGGCATTGTGCCTTTTGTATTAAATTCGAATGCAATTTCTGTCTTTCATCGACAATGAGAAGGTCCAAGGGATACAGTAAACCTGAAGTGAAGCATCGGAATCTAAAACTGGACTCACAGGAGAGGTTCAAATCATAGAGAGTTAGAGTGTCATTCCTTTTGTACTTAAATCGGCATTGTGTCTGTTTTATTGAATTCGGACGGAATATCTGTGTTTCATCGTCAGTAAGAAGGTCCAAGGGATACAGTACACCAGAAGTGAAGCATCGGAATCTAAAACTGGACTCACAGGAGAGGTTCAAATTATAGAAAGTTAGAGTGTCAGTCCTCTTGTACTTAAGTCATCATTGTGCATATTGTATTAAATTCGGATGCAATTTCTGTGTCTCATCGACAATAAGAAGGACCAAGGGATACAGTAAACCGGAAGTGAAGCATCGGAATCTAAAACTGGATTCACAGGAGAGGTTCAAATCATAGAGAGTTGGAGTGTCAGTCCTCTTGTACTTAAGTCAGCATTGTGCCTTTTGTGTTAAATTCGGATGCAATATCTGTGTTTCATCGTCAATAAGAAAGTCCAAGGGATACAGTAAACCTTAAGTGAAGCATCGGAAACTAAAACTGGACTCAGAGGAGAGGTAAAAATCAGAGAAAGTTAGTGTGTCAGTCCTCTTGTACTTAAGTCGCCATTGTGCCTTTTGTATTAAATTCGGATGCAATTTCTGTGTTTCATCATCAATAAGAACTTCCAAGGGATACAGTAAACCTGAAGTGAAGCTTCGGAATCTAAAACTGGACTCACGGGAGAGTTTCAAATCATAGAAAGTTATAGTGTCAGTCCTCTTGTACTTAAGTCAGCATTGTGCGTTTTGTATTAAATTCGGATGCACTTTCTGTGTTTCATCGTGATTAAGAAGGTCCAAGGGATACAGTAAACCTGAAGTGACGCATCGGAATCTAAAACTGGACTCACAGGAGAGGATCAAATCATAGAAAATTAGAGTGTCAGTCCTCTTGTACATAAGTCGGCATTGTGCGCTCTGTATTCAATTCGGATGCAATTTATGTGTTTCATCGTCCATAAGAAGGTCCAAGGGATACAGTAAAATTGAAGTGAAGCATCGGAATCTAAAACTGGACTCACAGGGGAGGTTCAAATCATAGAGTGTTAGAGTGTCAGTCCTGTTTTACTTAAGTCGGCATTGTGCCTTTTGTATTAAATTCGGATGCAATTTCCGTGTTTCATCGTCAGTAAGAAGGTCCAAGGGATACATTAAACCTATAGTGAAGCATCGAAATCTCAAACTGGACTCACAGGAGAGGTTTCAAATCATAGAGAGTTAGAGTGTCAGTCCTCATTTACTTCAGTCGGCATCGTGCATTTTGTATTAAATTCAGATACAATTTATGTGTTTCATCGTCAATAAGAAGGTCCAAGGTATACAGTAAACCTGAAGTGAAGCGTCGGAAAATGAAACTGGACTCACTGGAGAGGTTCAAATCATAGAAAGTTAGAAAGTCAGTCCTCTAATACTTAAGTCGGAATTGTGCCTTTTGTATTAAATTCGGATGCAATTTCTGTGTTTCATCGTCAATAAGAAGGTCCAAGGGAGACAGTAAACCTGAAGTGAAGCATCGGAATCTAAAACTGGACTCACAGGAGAGGTTCAAATCATAGAGATTTAGAGTATCAGTACTCTTATATTTAAGTCGGCATTGTGCCATTTGTATTAAATTCGGATGCAATTTCTGTGTTTCATCGTCAACAAGAAGGTCCAAGGGAGACAGTAAACCGGAAGCGAAGCATCGGAATCTAAAACTGGATTCACAGGAGAGGTTCAAATTATAGAAAGTAAGAGTGTCAGTCCTCTTGTACTTAAGACGGCATTGTGCCTTTTGTATTAAATTCGAATGCAATTTCTGACTTTCATCGACAATGAGAAGGTCCAAGGGATACAGTAAACCTGAAGTGAAGCATCGGAATCTAAAACTGGACTCACAGGAGAGGTTCAAATCATAGAGAGTTAGAGTGTCATTCCTTTTGTACTTAAATCGGCATTGTGTCTGTTTTATTGAATTCGGACGCAATATCTGTGTTTCATCGTCAGTAAGAAGGTCCAAGGGATACAGTACACCAGAAGTGAAGCATCGGAATCTAAAACTGGACTCACAGGAGAGGTTCAAATTATAGAAAGTTAGAGTGTCAGTCCTCTTGTACTTAAGTCATCATTGTGCATATTGTATTAAATTCGGATGCAATTTCTGTGTCTTATCGACAATAAGAAGGTCCAAGGGATACAGTAAACCGGAAGTGAAGCATCGGAATCTAAAACTGGATTCACAGGAGAGGTTCAAATCATAGAGAGTTGGAGTGTCAGTCCTCTTGTACTTAAGTCAGCATTGTGCCTTTTGTGTTAAATTCGGATGCAATATCTGTGTTTCATCGTCAATAAGAAAGTCCAAGGGATACAGTAAACCTTAAGTGAAGCATCGGAAACTAAAACTGGACTCAGAGGAGAGGTAAAAATCAGTGAAAGTTAGTGTGTCAGTCCACTTGTACTTAAGTCGGCATTGTGCCTTTTGCATTAAATTCGGATGCAATTTCTGTGTTTCATCATCATTAAGAACTTCCAAGGGATACAGTAAACCTGAAGTGAAGCTTCGGAATCTAAAACTGGACTCACGGGAGAGTTTCAAATCATAGAAACTTATAGTGTCAGTCCTCTTGTACTTAAGTCAGCATTGTGCGTTTTGTATTAAATTCGGATGCACTTTCTGTGTTTCATCGTGATTAAGAAGGTCCAAGGGATACAGTAAACCTGAAGTGACGCATCGGAATCTAAAACTGGACTCACAGGAGAGGATCAAATCATAGAAAATTAGAGTGTCAGTCCTCTTGTACATAAGTCGGCATTGTGCGCTCTGTATTCAATTCGGATGCAATTTATGTGTTTCATCGTCCATAAGAAGGTCCAAGGGATACAGTAAAATTGTAGTGAAGCATCGGAATCTAAAACTGGACTCACAGGGGAGGTTCAAATCATAGAGTGTTAGAGTGTCAGTCCTGTTTTACTTAAGTCGGCATTGTGCCTTTTGTATTAAATTCGGATGCAATTTCCGTGTTTCATCGTCAGTAAGAAGGTCCAAGGGATACATTAAACCTATAGTGAAGCATCGGAATCTCAAACTGGACTCACAGGAGAGGTTCAAATCATAGAGAGTTAGAGTGTCAGTCCTCATTTACTTCAGTCGGCATCGTGCATTTTGTATTAAATTCAGATACAATTTATGTGTTTCATCGTCAATAAGAAGGTCCAAGGTATACAGTAAACCTGAAGTGAAGCGTCGGAAAATGAAACTGGACTCACTGGAGAGGTTCAAATCACAGAGAGTTAGAGTGTCAGTACTCTTTTACTTAAGTCGGCATTGTGCCTTTTGTATTAAATTCGGATGCAATTTCTGGGTTTCATCGTCAATAAGACGGTCCAAGGGATACAGTAAACCTGAAGTGAAGCGTCGGAAAATAAAACTGGACTCACTGGAGAATTTCAAATCACAGAGAGTTAGAGTGTCAGTACTCTTTTACTTAAGTCGGCATTGTGCCTTTTGTATTAAATTCGAATGCAATTTCTGTCTTTCATCGACAATGAGAAGGTCCAAATGATACAGTAAACCTGAAGTGAAGCATCGAAATCTAAAACTGGACTCACAGGAGAGGTTCAAATCATAGAGAGTTAGAGTGTCATTCCTTTTGTACTTAAATCGGCATTGTGTCTGTTTTATTGAATTCGGACGCAATATCTGTGTTTCATCGTCAGTAAGAAGGTCCAAGGGATACAGTACACCAGACTTGAAGCATCGGAATCTAAAACTGGACTCACAGGAGAGGTTCAAATAATAGAAAGTTAGAGTGTCAGTCCTCTTGTACTTAAGTCATCATTGTGCATATTGTATTAAATTCGGATGCAATTTCTGTGTCTCATCGACAATAAGAAGGACCAAGGGATACAGTAAACCTGAAGTGAAGCATCGGAATCTAAAACTGGATTCACAGGAGTGGTTCAAATCATAGAGAGTTAGAGTGTCAGTCCTCTTGTGCTTAAGTCAGCATTGTGCCTTTTGTGTTAAATTCGGATGCAATGTCTGTGTTTCATCGTCAATAAGAAAGTCCAAGGGATACAGTAAACCTTAAGTGAAGCATCGGAATCTAAAACTGGACTCAGAGGAGAGGTAAAAATCAGAGAAAGTCAGTGTGTCAGACCTCTTGTACTTAAGTCGGCATTGTGCCTTTTGTATTAAATTCGGATGCAATTTCTGTGTTTCATCGTCAATAAGAAGGTCCAAGGGATACAGTAAACCTGAAGTGAAGCTTCGGAATCTAAAACAGGACTCACGGGAGAGTTTCAAATCATAGAAAATTATAGTGTCAGTCCTCTTGTACTTAAGTCAGCATTGTGCGTTTTGTATTAAATTCGGATGCACTTTCTGTGTTTCATCGTGATTAAGAAGGTCCAAGGGATACAGTAAACCTGAAGTGACGCATCGGAATCTAAAACTGGACTCACAGGAGAGGATCAAATCATAGAAAAATAGAGTGTCAGTCCTCTTGTACATAAGTCGGCATTGTGCACTCTGTATTCAATTCGGATGCAATTTATGTGTTTCATCGTCCATAAGAAGGTCCAAGGGATACAGTAAAATTGTAGTGAAGCATCGGAATCTAAAACCGGACTCACAGGGGAGGTTCAAATCATAGAGTGTTAGAGTGTCAGTCCTGTTTTACTTATGTCGGCATTGTGCCTTTGTATTACATTTGGATGCAATTTCTGTGTTTCATCGTCAATTAGAAGGTCCAAGGGATACAGTAAACCAGAAGTGAGGCATCGGAATCTAAAACTGGACTCACAGGAGAGTTTCAAATCATAGAAAGTTAGAAAGTCAGTCCTCTTATACTTAAGTCGGAATTGTGCCTTTTGTATTAAATTCGGATGCAATTTCTGTGTTTCATCGTCAATAAGAACGTCCAAGGGAGACAGTAAACCTGAAGTGAAGCATCGGAATCTAAAACTGGTCTCAAAGGAGAGGTTCAAATCATAGAGATTTAGAGTATCAGTACTCTTGTATTTAAGTCGGCATTGTGCCATTTGTATTAAATTCGGATGCAATTTCTGTGTTTCATCGTCAACAAGAAGGTCCAAGGGATACAGTAAACCTGAAGTGACGCATCGGAATCAAAAACTGGACTCACTGGAGAGGTTCAAATCATAGAGAGTTAGAGTGTCAGTTCTTTTGTACGTAAGACGGCAATGTGGCTTTTGTATTAAATTCGAATGCAATTTCTGTGCTTCATCGTCAATAAGAAGGTCCAAGGTACACAGTAAACAAGAAGCGAAGCATCGGAATCTAAGACTGGACTCACAGGACAGGTTCAAATCATAGAAAGTAAGAGTGTCAGTCCTCTTGTACTTAAGTCGGCATTGTGCCTTTTGTATTAAATTCGAATGCAATTTCTGTCTTTCATCGACAATGAGAAGGTCCAAGGGATACAGTAAACCTGAAGTGAAGCATCGGAATCTAAAACTGGACTCGCAGGAGAGGTTCAAATCATAGAGAGTTAGAGTGTCATTCCTTTTGTACTTAAGTCGGGATTGTGTCTGTTTTATTGAATTCGGACGCAATATCTGTGTTTCATCGTCAGTAAGAAGGTCCAAGGGATACAGTACACCAGAAGTGAAGCATCGGAATCTAAAACTGGACTCACAGGAGAGGTTCAAATTATAGAAAGTTAGAGTGTCAGTCCTCTTGTACTTAAGTCATCATTGTGCATATTGTATTACATTCGGATGCAATCTCTGTGTTTCATCGACAATAAGAAGGTCCAAGGGATACAGTAAACCTGAAGTGAAGCATCGGAATCTAAAACTGGATTCACAGGAGAGGTTCAAATCATAGAGAGTTAGAGTGTCAGTCCTCTTGTACTTAAGTCAGCATTGTGCCTTTTGTATTAAATTCGGATGCAATGTCTGTGTTTCATCGTCAATAAGAAAGTCCAAGGGATACAGTAAACCTGAAGTGAAGCATCGGAATCTAAAACTGGACTCAGAGGAGAGGTAAAAATCAGAGAAAGTTAGTGTGTCAGTCCTCTTGTACTTAAGTCGGCATTGTGCCTTTTGTATTAAATTCGGATGCAAATTCTGTGTTTCATCGTCAATAAGAAGGTCCAAGGGATACACTAAACCTTAAGTGCAGCTTCGGAATCGAAAACTGGACTCACGGGAGAGTTTCAAATCATAGAAAGTTATAGTGTCAGTCCTCTTGTACTTATGTCAGCATTGTGCGTTTTGTATTAAATTCGGAAGCACTTTCTGTGTTTCATCGTGATTAAGAAGGTCCAAGGGATACAGTAAACCTGAAGTGAAGCATCGGAATCTAAAACTGGACTCACAGGAGAGGATCAAATCATAGAAAATTAGAGTGTCAGTCCTCTTGTACATAAGTCGGCATTGTGCGTTCTGTATTTAATTCGGATGCAATTTACTTGTTTCATCGTCCATAAGAAGGTCCAAGGGATACAGTAAAATTGTAGTGAAGCATCGGAATCTAAAACTGGACTCACAGGGGAGGTTCAAATCATAGAGTGTTAGAGTGTCAGTCCTGTTTTGCTTAAGTCGGCATTGTGGCTTTTGTATTGAATTCGGATGCAATTTCTGTGTTTCATCGTCAATAAGAAGGTCCAAGGGATACAGTAAACCTGAAGTGAAGCATCGGAATCTAAAACTGGACTCACAGGAGGGGTTCAAATCATAGAACGTTAGAGTGTTAATCATCTTGAATTAAGTCGGCATTGTGCCTTTTGTATTAAATTCGGATGCAGTTTCCGTGTTTCATCGTCAGTAAGAAGGCCCAAGGGATACATTAAACCTATAGTGAAGCATCGGAATCTCAAACTGGACTCATAGGAGAGGTTCAAATCATGGAGAGTTAGAGTGTCAGTCCTCTTTTACTTCAGTCGGCATCGTGCATTTTGTATTAAATTCAGATACAATTTATGTGTTTCATCGTCAATAAGAAGGTCCAAGGGATACAGTAAACCTGAAGTGAAGCGTCGGAAAATAAAACTGGACTCACTGGAGAGGTTCAAATCACAGAGAGTTAGAGTGTCAGCACTCTTTTACTTAAGTCGGCATTGTGCCTTTTGTATTACATTCGGATGCAATTTCTGGGTTTCATCGTCAATACGACGGTCCAAGGGATACAGTAAACCTGAAATGAAGCATCGGATTCTAAAACTGGCCTCACAGGAGAGGTTAAAAACATAGAGAGTTACAGTGTCAGTCCTCTTGTACTTATGTCGGCATTGTGCCTTTGTATTAAATTTGGATGCAATTTCTGTGTTTCATCGTCAATTAGAAGGTCCAAGGGATACAGTAAACCAGAAGTGAGGCATCGGAATCTAAAACTGGACTCACAGGAGAGGTTCAAATCATAGAAAGTTAGAAAGTCAGTCCTCTTATACTTATGTCGGAATTGTGCCTTTTGTATTAAATTCGGATGCAATTTCTGTGTTTCATCGTCAATAAGAAGGTCCAAGGGATACAGTAAACCTGAAGTGAAGCATCGGAATCTAAAACTGGACTCACAGGAGAGGTTCAAATCATAGAGAGTTAGAGTGTGATTCCTTTTGTACTTAAGTCGGCATTGTGTCTGTTTTATTAAATTCGGACGCAATGTCTGTGTTTCATCGTCAGTAAGAAGGTCCAAGGGATACAGTAAACCTGAAGTGAAACATCGGAATCTAAAACTGGACTCACAGGAGAGGTTCAAATCATAGAAAGTTAGAGTGTCAGTCCTCTTGTACTTAAGTCGTCATTGTGGATATTATATTAAATTCGGATGCAATTTCTGTGTTTCATCGACAATACGAAGGTCCAAGGGATACAGTAAACCTGAAGTTAAGGATCGGAATCTAAAACTGGACTCACAGGAGAGGTTCAAATCATAGGGAGTTAGAGTGTCAGTCCTCTTGTACTTAAGTCGGCATTGTGCCTTTTGTATTAAATTCGGATGCAATTTCTGTGTTTCATCGTCAATAAGAAGGTCCAAGGGATACAGTAAACCTGAAGTGAAGCATCGGAATCTAAAACTGGACTCACAGGAGAGGTTCAAATCATAGAGAGTTAGAGTGTCACTCCTTTTGTACTTAAGTCGGCATTTTGTCTGTTTTATTAAATTCGGATGCAATTTCTGTGTTTCATCGTCAGTAAGAAGGTCCAAGGGATTCAGTAAACCTGAAGTGAATCATCGGAATCTAAAACTGGACTCACTGGAGAGGTTCAAACCATAGAAAGTTAGAGTGTCAGTCCTCTTGTACTTAAGTCGGCATTGTGCATATTGTATTAAATTCGGATGCAATATCTGTGTTTCATCGACAATAAGATGGTCCAAGGGATACAGTAAACCTGAAGTGAAGCATTGGCATCTAAAACTGGACTCACAGGAGTGGTTCATATCAGAGAAAGTTAGAGTGTCAGTCCTCTTGTACTTAAGTCGGCATTGTGCCTTTTGTATTAAATTCGGATTCAATATCTGTGTTTCATCGTCAATAAGAAGGTCCAAGGGATACAGTAAACCTGAAGTGAAGCTTAGGAATCACAAACTGGGCTCACAGGAGAGGTTAAATCATAGAGAGTTAGAGTGTCAATCCACATTTACTTAAGTCGGCATTGTGCATTTTGTATTAAATTCAAATGCAATTTCTGTGTTTCATCGTCAATAAGAATGACCAAGGGATACAGTAAACCTGAAGTGAAGCATCGGAATCTAAATCTGGACTCACAGGAGAGGTTCACATCATAGAGAGTTAGAGTGTCAGTCCTCTTGTATTTAAGTCGGCATTGTGCTTTTGTATTAAATTCAGATGCAATTTCCGTGTTTTATCGTCAATAGGAAGGTCCAAGGGATACAGTAAACCTGAAGTGAAGCATCAGAAACTAAAACTGGACTCACAGGAGATGTTCAAATCATAGGGAGCTAGAGTGTCAGTCCTTTTTTACGTAAGACGGCATTGTGCCTTTTGTATTAAATTCGGAAGGATTTTTCTGTGTATCATCGTCAATAAGAAGGTCCTAGGGATACAGTAAACCTGTAGTGAAGCAGCGAAATCTACAACTGGACTCACAGGAGAGGTTCAGATCATAGCGAGTTAGGGTGTCAGTACTCTTGTATTTAAGTCGGCATTGTGCCTTTTGTATTAAATTCGGATGCAATTTCTGTGTTTCATCGTCAATAAGAAGGTCCAAGGGATACAGTAAACCTGAAGTGAAGCATCGGAATCTAAGACCGGACTCACAGGAGAGTTTCAAATCATAGAGAGTTAGAGTGTCAGTCCTCTTGTACTTAAGTCAGCATTGTGCCTTTTGTATTAAATTCGGATGCAATTTCTGTGTTTCATCGTCAATAAGAAAGTCCAAGGGATCCAGTAAACCTGAAGTGAAGCATCGGAATCTATAACTGGACTCACAGGAGTGGTTCAAATCATAGAAAGTTAGAGTGTCAGCCCTCTTGTACATATGTCGGCATTGTGCCCTTTGTATTAAATTCGGATGCAATTTCTGTGTTTCGTCGTCAATAAGAAGGTCCAAGGGATACAGTAAACCTGTAGTGAAGCATCGGAATCTAAAATTGGACTCACAGGAGAGTATCAAATCATAGAAAGTTAGAGTGTCAATCCTCTTGTACTTAAGTCGGCATTGTGCCTTTTGTATTAAATTCGGATGCAATTTCTGTGTTTCATCGTCGACAGGAATGTCCAAGGGATACAGTAAACCTGAAGTGAAGCATCGGAATCTAAAACTGGACTCACAGGAGAGGTTCAAATCATAGAAAGTTAGAGTGTCAGTCCTCCAGTACCTAAGTCTGCATTGTGGTTTTGTATTAAATTCGGATGCAATTAATGTATTGTATCGTCAATAAGAAGGTCCAAGGGATACAGTAAACCTGTAGTGAAGCATCGGAATCTAAAACTGGACTCACAGGAGAGGTTCAAAACACAGAAAGTTAGTCAGTCGTCTTGTACTTAAGTCGGCATTGTGCCTTTTGTATTAAATTCGGATGCAATTTCTGTGTTTCATCGTCAATAAGAAGGTCCAAGGGATACAGTAAACCTAAAGTGAAGCATCGGAATCTAAAACTGGACTCACAGGAGAGGTTCAAATCATAGAGAGTTAGAGTGTCAGTCCTTGTTTACTTAAGTCGGCATTGTGCCATTTGTATTAAATTCAAATGCAATTTCTGTGTTTCATCGTCAATAAGAAGGTCCAAGGGATACAGTAAACCTGAAGTTAAGCATCGGAATCTAAAATTGGACTCACAGGAGAGGTTCAAATCATAGAGAGTTAGAGTGTCAGTCCACTTTTACTTAAGTCGGCATTGTGCATTTTGCATTAAATTCAAATGCTATTTCTGTGTTTCATCGTCAATAAGAATGACCAAGGGATACAGTAAACCTGAGGTGAAGCATCGGAATCTAAATCTGGACTCACAGGAGAGGTTCACATCATAGAGAGTTAGAGTGTCATTCCTCTTGTACTTAAGTCGGCATTGTGCCTTTTGTATTAAATTCAGATGCAATTTCCGTGTTTTATCGTCAATAAGAAGGTCCAAGGGATACAGTAAACTTGAAGTGAAGCATCGGAAACTAAAACTGGACTCACAGGAGAGGTTCAAATCATAGGGAGTTAGAGTGCCAGTCCTTTTTTACGTAAGACGGCATTGTGCCTTTTGTATTAAATTCGGAAGCATTTTTCTGTGTGTCATCGTCAATATGAAGGGCCAAGGGATACAGTAAACCTGTAGTGAAGCATCGGACTCTAAAACTGGACTCGCAGGAGAAATTCAAATCATACGGAGTTAGAGTGTCAGTCCTATTGTACTCAAGTCGGCATTGTGCCTTTTGTACTAAATTCGGATGCAATTTCTGTGTTTCATCGTCAATAAGAAGGTCCAAGGGATACAGTAAACCTGAAGGGGAGCATCGGAATCTAAAACTAGACTCACAGGAGAGGATCAAATCATAGAGATTTAGAGTGTCATCCCTCTTGTACTTAAGTCGGCATTGTGTCTGTTTTATTAAATTCGGATGCAATTTCTGTGTTTCATCGTCAATAAAAAGGTCCAAGCGATACAGTAAACCAGAAGTGAAGCATCGGAATCTAAAACTGGATTCACAGGAAAGGTTCAAATCATAGAGAGTTAGAGTGTCAATCCTCTTTTACTTAAGTCGGCATTGTGTCTGTTTTATGAAATTCGGATGCAATTTCATTGTTTCATCGTCAGTAAGAACGTCCAAGGGATACAGTTAACCTGAAGTGAAGCATCGGAATCTAAAACTGGACTCAACGGGAGAGGTTCAAATCATAGAGAGTTAGAGTGTCTTTCCTCTTGTACTTAAGTCGGCATTGTGTCTGTTTTATGAAATTCGGATGCAATATCTGTGTTTCATCGTCAATAAGAAGGTCCAAGGGCTACAGTAAAACTGAAGTGAAGCATCGGAATCTAGAACTGGACTCTCAGGAGAGGTTCAAATCATAGAAAGTTAGTCAGTCCTCTTCTATTTAAGTCGGCATTGTGCCTTTTGTATTAAGTTCGGATGCAATTTCTGTGTTTCATCGTCAATAAGAAGGTCCAAGGGATACAGTAAACCTGAAGTGAAGCATCGGAATCTAAAACTGGACTCACAGGACATGTTCAAATCATAGAATGTTAGAGTGTCAGTCCTCTTGTACTTAAGTCGGCATTGTGCCTTTTGTATTAAATTCGGATGCAATTTCTGTGTTTCATCGTCAATAAGAAGGTCCAAGGGATACAGTATACCTGAAGTGAAGCATCGGAATCTAAAACTGGACTCACAGGTGAAGTTCAAATCGTAGGGAGTTAGAGTGTTAATCCTCTTGCGCTTAACTCGGCATTGTGCCTTTTGTATTAAACTCGGATGCAGGTTCTGTGTTTCATCGTCAATAAGAAGGTCCAAGGGATACAGTAAACCTGAAGTGCAGAATCGAAATCAAATATTGGACTCACAGGAGAGGTTCAAATCCTAGAAAGTTAGAATGTCAGTCCTCTTGTTCTTAGGTCGGCATTGTGCCTTTTGTATTAAATTCGGATGCAATTTCAATGTTTCATCGTCAATAAGAAGGTCCAAGGAATACAGTATACCTGAAGTGAAGCATCGGAATCTAAAACAGGACTCACAGGAGATGTTCAAATCATAGGGAGTTAGAGTGTCAGTCCACTTGTACTTAAGTCGGCATTGTCCCTTTTGTATTAAATTCGGATGCAATTTCTGTGTTTCATCGTCCATAAGAAGGTCCAAGGGATACAGTAAACCTAAAGTGAAGCATCGGAATCTAAAACTGCACTCACAGGAGAGGTTCAAATCATAGAATGTTAGAGTGTCAGTCCTCTTGTACTTAAGTCGGCATTGTGCCTTTTGTATTAAATTCGGATGCAATTTCTGTATTTCATCGTCAATTAGAAGGTCCAAGGGATACATTAAACCTCAAGTGAGGCATCGGAATCTAAAACTGGACTCACAGGAGAGGTTCAAATCATAGAAAGTTAGAGTGTTAGTTCTCTTGTACTTAGGTCGGCATTGTGCCTTTTGTATTAAATTCGGATGCAATTTCTGTGTTTGATCGTCAATAAGAAGATCCAATGGATACAGTAAACCTGAAGTGAGGCATCGGAATCTAAAACTGGACTCACAGGAGAGGTTCAAATCATAGAGAGTTAGAGTGTCAGACCTCTTGTACTTAAGTCGGCATTGTCCGTTTTCTTTTAAATTCGGATGCAATTTCTGTGTTTCATCGTCTATAAGAAGGTCCAAGGTATACAGTAAACCTGAAGTGAAGCATCGGAATGCAAAACTGGACTCACAGGAGAGGCTCAAATCATAGAGAGTTAGAGTGTCAGTCCTCTTGTACTTAAGTCGGCAGTGTGCCTTTTGTATTAAATTCGGATGCAATTTCTGTGTTTCATCGTCAATAAGAAGGTCCAAGGCATACAGTTAGAGTGTCAGTCCTCTTGTACTTAAATCGGCATTGTTCTTTTGTATTATTTTCGGATGCAATTTCTGTATTTCATCGTCAATAAGAAGGTCCAAGGGAAACAGTAAACCTGAAGTGAAGCATCGGAATCTAAAACTGGACTCACAGGAGAGGTTCAAATCATAGAGAGTTAGAGTGTCAGTCCTCTTGTACTTAAGTCGGCATTGTGCCTTTTGTATTAAATTCGGATGCAATTCCTGTATTTCAACAACAATAAGAAGGTCCGAGGAATACAGTAAACCTAAAGTGAAGCATGGTAATCTAAAACTGGACTCACAGGAGAGGTTCAAATAATAGAGAATTAGAGTGTCAGTCCTCTTGTACTTAAGTCGGCATTGCGCCTTTTGTATTAAATTCGGATGCAATTTCTGTGTTTCATCGTCAATAAGAAAGTCCCAGGGATACAGTAAACCTGTAGTGAAGCATCGGAATCTAAAACTGGACTCACAGGAGTGGTTCAAGTCATTGAGAGTTAGAGTGTCAGTCCTCTTGTACTTAAGTCGGCATTGTGCCTTTTGTATTAAATTCGGATTCAATTTCTGTGTTTCATCGTTAATAAGAAGGTCCAAGGGATACAGTAAACCTGAAGTGAAGCATCGGAAACTAAAACTGGACTCACGGGATAGGTTCAAATCATAGAGATTTAGAGTGTCAGTCCTCTTGTACTTAAGTCGCCATTGTGCATATTGTATTAAATTCGGATGCAATTTCTGTGTTTCATCGTCAATAAAATGGTCCAAGGGATACAGTAAACCAGAAGTGAATCATCGGAATCTAAAACTGGACTCACAGGAGAGGTTCAAATCATAGAAAGGTAGTGTGTCAGTCCTCTTGTACATTTGTCGGCATTGTGCCTTTTGTATTAAATTCGGATGCAATTTCTGTGTTTCATCGTCCATAAGAAGGTCCAAGGGATACAGTAAACCTGTAGTGAAGCATCTGAATCTAAAACGGGTCTCACAGGAGATGTTAAATCATAGAGAGTTAGAGTGTCAGTCCTCTTGTACTTAAGTCGGCATTGTACATTTTGTATTAAATTTGGATGCAATTTCTGTGTTTCATCTTCCATAAGAAGGACAAGGGACACAGTAAACCTGAAGTGAAGCATGGGAATCTAAAACTGGACTCACAGGAGAGGTTCAAATCATAGAATGTTAGAGTGTCAGTCCTCTTGTACTTAAGTCGGCATTGTGCCTTATGTATTAAATTCGGATGCAATTTCTGTATTTCATCGTCAATAAGAAGGTCCAAAGGATACAGTAAACCTCAAGTGAAGCATCGGAATCTAAAACTGGACTCACAGGAGAGTTTTAAATCATAGAAAGTTAGAGTGTCAGTCCTCTTGTACTTAAGTCGTCATTGTGCCTTTTGTATTAATTTTGGATGGAGTTTCTGTGTTTCATCGTCAATAAGAAGGTCCAAGGGATACGGTAAACCTGAAGTGAAGCATCGGAATTTAAAACTGGACTCACAGGAGAGGTTCAAATCATAGAGAGTTAGAGTGTCAGTCCTCTTGTTCTTATGTCGGCATTGTGCCTCTTGTATTAAATTCGGACGCAATTCCTGGGATTCAACAACAATAAGAGGGTCCAAGGAATACAGTAAACCTAAAGTGAAGCATGGTAATCTAAAACAGGACTCACAGGAGAGGTGCAAAACATAGAGAATTAGAGTGTCAATCCTCTGTACTTAAGTCGGCATTGTGCCTTTTGTATTGAATTCGGATGCAATTTCTGTGTCTCATCGTCAATAAGAAGGTCCAAGGGATATAGAAAACCTGAAGTGAAGCATCGGCATCTAAAACTGGACTCACAGGAGAGGTTCAAATCATAAAAAGCTAGAGTGTCTGTCCTCTTGTACTTAAGTCGGTATTGTGCCTTTTGTATTAAATTCGGATGCAAATTCTGTGTTTCATCGACAATAAGAGGGTCCAAGGGATACGGTAAACCTGAAGTGAGGCATCGGAATCTAAAACTGGACTCACAGGAGAGGTTCAAATCATTGAGAGTTAGAGTGTCAGACCTCTTGTACTTAAGTCGGCATTGTGCGTTTTGTTTTAAATTCGGATGCAATTTCTGTGTTTCATCTTCTATAAGAACGTCCAAGGTATACAGTAAACCTGAAGTGAAGCTTCGCAATGTAAAACTGGACTCACAGGAGAGGCTCACATCATAGAGAGTTAGAGTGTCAGTCCTCGTGTACTTAAGTCGGCACTGTGACTTTTGTATTACATTCGGATGCAATTTCTGTGTTTCATCGTCAATAAGAAGGTCCAAGTGATACAGTAAACCAGAAGTGAGGCATCGGAATCTAAAACTGGACTCACAGGAGTGGTTCAAATCATAGAGAGTTAGAGTGTCAGTCCCCTTGCACTTAAATCGGCATTGTGCTTTTGTATTATTTTCGGATGCAATTTCTGTGCTTCATCGTCAATAAGAAGGTCCAAGGGATACAGATATCCTGAAGTGAAGCATCGGAATCTAAAACTGGGCTCACAGGAGAGGTTCAAATCATAGAGAGTTAGAGTGTCATACCTCTTGTACTTAAGTCGGCATTGTGTCTGTTTTATGAAATTCGGATGCAATTTCTGTGATTCATTGTCAGTAAGAACGTCCAAGGGATACAGTAAACCTGAAGTGAAGCATCGGAATCTAAAACTGGACTAACAGGAGAGGTTCAAATCATAGAAATTTAGAGTGTCAGTCCTCTTGTACTTAAGTCGCCATTGTGCATATTGTTTTAAATTCGGATGCAATTTCTGTGTTTCATCGTCAATAAAAAGGTCCAAGGGATACAGTAAACCAGAAGTGAAGCATCGGAATCTAAAACTGGACTCACAGGAGAGGTTCATATCATAGAATAGTAGTGTGTCTGTCCTCTTGTACATAAGTCGGCATTGTGCCTTTTGTACTAAATTCGGATGGAATTTCTGTGTTCATCGTCCATAAGAAGGTCCAAGGGATACTGTAAACCTGTAGTGAAGCATCTTAATCTAAAACTGGACTCACAGCAGAGGTTCAAATCTTAGAGAGTTAGAGTGTCAGTCCTCTTGTACTTAAGTCGGCATTGTGGCTTTTGTATTAAATTCGGATGCAATTTCTGTGTTTCATCGTCAATAAGAAGATCCAAGGGATACAATAAAACTGATTTGAAGCATCGGAATCTAAAACTGGATCCACAGGAGAGGTTCAAATCATAGCGAGTTAGAGTGTCAGTCCTCTTGTACTTAAATCGGCATTGTGCCTTTTGTATTAAATTCGGATGCAATTCCGGGTTTCAACAACAATAAGAGGGTCCGAGGGATACAGTAAACCTAAAGTGAAGCATGGTAATCTAAAACTGGACTCACAGGAGAGGTGCAAACCATAGAGAATTAGAGTGTCAATCCTCTGTACTTAAGTCGGCATTGTGCCTTTTGTATTAAATTCGGATGCAATTTCTGTGTTTCAACAAAAATATGAAGGTCTGAGGGATACAGTAAACATGAAGTGAAGCATGGTAATCTAAAACTGGACTCACAGGAGAGATTCAAATCATAGAGAGTTAGAGTGTCAGTCCTCTTGTACTTAAGTCGGCATTGTGCCTTTTGTATTAAATTCGGATGCAATTTCTGTGTTTCATCGTCAATAAGAAGGTCCAAGGTATATAGTAAACCTGAAGTGAAGCATCGGAATCTAAAACTGGACTCACAGGAGAGGTTCAAATCGTAGAAAGTTAGAGTGTCAGTCCTCTTGTACTTAAGTCGGCATTGTGCATTTGTATTACATTCGGATGCAATTTCTGTGTTTCATCGTCCATAAGAAGGTCCAAGGGATACAGTAAACCTGAAGTGAAGCATCGGAATCTAAAACTGCACTCACAGGAGAGGTTCAAATCATAGAATGTTAGAGTGTCAGTCCTCTTGTACTTAAGTCGGCATTGTGCCTTTTGTATTAAATTCGGATGCAATTTCTGAATTTCATCGTCAATTAGAAGGTCCAAGGAATACACTAAACCTCAAGTGAGGCATCGGAATCTAAAACTGGACTCACAGGAGAGGTTCAAATCATAGAAAGTTAGAGTGTCAGTTCTCTTGTACTTAGGTCGGCATTGTGCCTTTTGTATTAAATTCGGATGCAATTTCTGTGTTTGATCGTCAATAAGAAGATCCAATTGATACAGTAAACCTGAAGTGAGGCATCGGAATCTAAAACTGGACTCACAGGAGAGGTTCAAATCACAGAGAGTTAGAGTGTCAGACCTCTTGTACTTAAGTCGGCATTGTCCGTTTTCTTTTAAATTCGGATGCAATTTCTGTGTTTCATCGTCTATAAGAAGGTCGAAGGTATACAGTAAACCTGAAGTGAAGCATCGGAATGTAAAACTGGACTCACAGGAGAGGCTCAAATCATAGAGAGTTAGAGTGTCAGTCCTCTTGTACTTAAGTCGGCAGTGTGCCTTTTGTATTAAATTCGGATGCAATTTCTGTGTTTCATCGTCAATAAGAAGGTCCAAGGGATACAGTTAGAGTGTCAGTCCTCTTGTACTTAAATCGGCATTGTGCTTTTGTATTATTTTCGGATGCAATTTCTGTATTTCATTGTCAATAAGAAGGTCCAAGGGAAACAGTAAACCTGAAGTGAAGCATCGGAATCTAAAACTGGACTCACAGGAGAGGTTCAAATCATAGAGAGTTAGAGTGTCAGTCCTCTTGTACTTAAGTCGGTATTGTGCCTTTTGTATTAAATTCGGATGCAATTCCTGTATTTCAACAACAATAAGAAGGTCCGAGGGATACAGTAAACCTAAAGTGAAGCATGGTAATCTTAAACTGGACTCACAGGAGAGGTTCAAATAATAGAGAGTTAGAGTGTCAGTCCTCTTGTACTTAAGTCGGCATTGCGCATTTTGTATTAAATTCGGATGCAATTTCTGTGTTTCATCGTCAATAAGAAAGTCCAAGGGATACAGTAAACCTGTAGTGAAGCATCGGAATCTAAAACTGGACTCACAGGAGTGGTTCAAATCATTGAGAGTTAGAGTGTCAGTCCTCTTGTACTTAAGTCGGCATTGTGCCTTTTGTATTAAATTCGGATTCAATTTCTGTGTTTCATCGTTAATAAGAAGGTCCAAGGGATACAGTAAACCTGAAGTGAAGAGTCGGAAACTAAAACTGGACTCACGGGAGAGGTTCAAATCATAGAGATTTAGAGTGTCAGTCCTCTTGTACTTAAGTCGCCATTGTGCATATTGTATTAAATTCGGATGCAATTTCTGTGTTTCATCGTCAATAAAAAGGTCCAAGGGATACAGTAAACCAGAAGTGAATCATCGGAATCTAAAACTGGACTCACAGGAGAGGTTCAAATCATAGAAAGGTAGTGTGTCAGTCCTCTTGTACATTTGTCGGCATTGTGCCTTTTGTATTAAATTCGGATGCAATTTCTGTGTTTCATCGTCCATAAGAAGGTCCAAGGGATACAGTAAACCTGTAGTGAAGCATCTGAATCTAAAACGGGTCTCACAGGAGATGTTAAATCATAGAGAGTTAGAGTGTCAGTCCTCTTGTACTTAAGTCGGCATTGTACCTTTTGTATTAAATTCGGATGCAATTTCTGTGTTTCATCTTCCATAAGAAGGTCCAAGGGACACAGTAAACCTGAAGTGAAGCATAGGAATCTAAAACTGGACTCACAGGAGAGGTTCAAATCATAGAATGTTAGAGTGTCAGTCCTCTTGTACTTAAATCGGCATTGTGCCTTATGTATTAAATTCGGATGCAATTTCTGTATTTCATCGTCAATAAGAAGGTCCAAGGGATACAGTAAACCTCAAGTGAAGCATCGGAATCTAAAACTGGACTCACAGGAGAGTTTTAAATCATAGAAAGTTAGAGTGTCAGTCCTCTTGTACTTAAGTCGTCATTGTGCCTTTTGTATTAATTTTGGATGGAGTTTCTGTGTTTCATCGTCAATAAGAAGGTCCAAGGGATACGGTAAACCTGAAGTGAAGCATCGGAATTTAAAACTGGACTCACAGGAGAGGTTCAAATCATAGAGAGTTAGAGTGTCAGCCCTCTTGTACTTATGTCGGCATTGTGCCTTTTGTATTAAATTCGGATGCAATTTCTGTGTTTCATCGACAATAAGAAGGTCCAAGGGATACAGTAAACCTGAAGTGAGGCATCGGAATCTAAAACTGGACTCACAGGAGAGATTCAAATCATAGAGAGTTAGAGTGTCAGACCTCTTGTACTTAAGTCGGCATTGTGCGTTTTGTTTTAAATTCGGATGCAATTTCTGTGTTTCATCTTCTATAAGAAGGTCCAAGGTATACAGTAAACCTGAAGTGAAGCTTCGGAATGTAAAACTGGACTCACAGGAGTGGTTCAAATCATAGAGAGTTAGAGTGTCAGTCCCCTTGCACTTAAATCGGCATTGTGCTTTTGTATTATTTTCGGATGCAATTTCTGCGCTTCATCGTCAATAAGAAGGTCCAAGGGATACAGAAAACCTGAAGTGAAGCATCGGAATCTAAAACTGGGCTCACAGGAGAGGTTCAAATCATAGAGAGTTAGAGTGTCAATCCTCTTGTACTTATGTCGGCATTGTGCCTTTTGTATTAAATTCGGATGCAATTTCTGTGTTTCATCGCCAATAAGAAAGTCCAAGGGATACAGTAAACCTGTAGTGAAGCATCGGAATCTAAAACTGGACTCACAGGAGAGGTTGAAATCATAGAGAGTTAGAGTGTCATTCCTCTTGTACTTAAGTCGGCATTGTGTCTGTTTTATGAAATTCGGATGCAATTTCTGTGTTTCATCGTCAGTAAGAACGTCCAAGGGATACAGTAAACCTGAAGTGAAGCATCGGAATCTAAAACTGGACTAACAGGAGAGGTTCAAATCATAGAAATTTAGAGTGTCAGTCCTCTTGTACTTAAGTCGGCATTGTGCATATTGTATTAAATTCGGATGCAATTTCTGTGTTTCATCGTCAATAAAAAGGTCCAAGGGATACAGTAAACCAGAAGTGAAGCATCGGAATCTAAAACTGGACTCACAGGAGAGGTTCATATCATAGAATAGTAGTGTGTCTGTCCTCTTGTACATAAGTCGGCATTGTGCCTTTTGTACTAAATTCGGATGGAATTTCTGTGTTCATCGTCCATAAGAAGGTCCAAGGGATACTGTAAACCTGTAGTGAAGCATCGGAATCTAAAACTGGACTCACAGCAGAGGTTCAAATCCTAGAGAGTTAGAGTGTCAGTCCTCTTGTACTTAAGTCGGCATTGTGGCTTTTGTATTAAATTCGGATGCAATTTCTGTGTTTCATCGTCAATAAGAAGATCCAAGGGATACAATAAAACTGATTTGAAGCATCGGAATCTAAAACTGGACTCACAGGAGAGGTTCATATCATAGAATAGTAGTGTGTCTGTCCTCTTGTACATAAGTCGGCATTGTGCCTTTTGTACTAAATTCGGATGGAATTTCTGTGTTCATCGTCCATAAGAAGGTCCAAGGGATACTGTAAACCTGTAGTGAAGCATCGGAATCTAAAACTGGACTCACAGCAGAGGTTCAAATCTTAGAGAGTTAGAGTGTCAGTCCTCTTGTACTTAAGTCGGCATTGTGGCTTTTGTATTAAATTCGGATGCAATTTCTGTGTTTCAACAAAAATATGAAGGTCTGAGGGATACAGTAAACATGAAGTGAAGCATGGTAATCTAAAACTGGACTCACAGGAGAGATTCAAATCATAGAGAGTTAGAGTGTCAGTCCTCTTGTACTTAAGTCGGCATTGTGCCTTTTGTATTAAATTCGGATGCAATTTCTGTGTTTCATCGTCAATAAGAAGGTCCAAGGTATATAGTAAACCTGAAGTGAAGCATCGGAATCTAAAACTGGACTCACAGGAGAGGTTCAAATCGTAGAAAGTTAGAGTGTCAGTCCTCTTGTACTTAAGTCGGCATTGTGCATTTGTATTACATTCGGATGCAATTTCTGTGTTTCATCGTCCATAAGAAGGTCCAAGGGATACAGTAAACCTGAAGTGAAGCATCGGAATCTAAAACTGCACTCACAGGAGAGGTTCAAATCATAGAATGTTAGAGTGTCAGTCCTCTTGTACTTAAGTCGGCATTGTGCCTTTTGTATTAAATTCGGATGCAATTTCTGTATTTCATCGTCAATTAGAAGGTCCAAGGAATACACTAAACCTCAAGTGAGGCATCGGAATCTAAAACTGGACTCACAGGAGAGGTTCAAATCATAGAAAGTTAGAGTGTCAGTTCTCTTGTACTTAGGTCGGCATTGTGCCTTTTGTATTAAATTCGGATGCAATTTCTGTGTTTGATCGTCAATAAGAAGATCCAATGGATACAGTAAACCTGAAGTGAGGCATCGGAATCTAAAACTGGACTCACAGGAGAGGTTCAAATCATAGAGAGTTAGAGTGTCAGACCTCTTGTACTTAAGTCGGCATTGTCCGTTTTCTTTTAAATTCGGATGCAATTTCTGTGTTTCATCGTCTATAAGAAGGTCCAAGGTATACAGTAAACCTGAAGTGAAGCATCGGAATGTAAAACTGGACTCACAGGAGAGGCTCAAATCATAGAGAGTTAGAGTGTCAGTCCTCTTGTACTTAAGTCGGCAGTGTGCCTTTTGTATTAAATTCGGATGCAATTTCTGTGTTTCATCGTCAATAAGAAGGTCCAAGGGATACAGTTAGAGTGTCAGTCCTCTTGTACTTAAATCGGCATTGTGCTTTTGTATTATTTTCGGATGCAATTTCTGTATTTCATTGTCAATAAGAAGGTCCAAGGGAAACAGTAAACCTGAAGTGAAGCATCGGAATCTAAAACTGGACTCACAGGAGAGGTTCAAATCATAGAGAGTTAGAGTGTCAGTCCTCTTGTACTTAAGTCGGTATAGTGCCTTTTGTATTAAATTCGGATGCAATTCCTGTATTTCAACAACAATAAGAAGGTCCGAGGGATACAGTAAACCTAAAGTGAAGCATGGTAATCTTAAACTGGACTCACAGGAGAGGTTCAAATAATAGAGAGTTAGAGTGTCAGTCCTCTTGTACTTAAGTCGGCATTGCGCCTTTTGTATTAAATTCGGATGCAATTTCTGTGTTTCATCGTCAATAAGAAAGTCCAAGGGATACAGTAAACCTGTAGTGAAGCATCGGAATCTAAAACTGGACTCACAGGAGTGGTTCAAATCATTGAGAGTTAGAGTGTCAGTCCTCTTGTACTTAAGTCGGCATTGTGCCTTTTGTATTAAATTCGGATTCAATTTCTGTGTTTCATCGTTAATAAGAAGGTCCAAGGGATACAGTAAACCTGAAGTGAAGAGTCGGAAACTAAAACTGGACTCACGGGAGAGGTTCAAATCATAGAGATTTAGAGTGTCAGTCCTCTTGTACTTAAGTCGCCATTGTGCATATTGTATTAAATTCGGATGCAATTTCTGTGTTTCATCGTCAATAAAAAGGTCCAAGGGATACAGTAAACCAGAAGTGAATCATCGGAATCTAAAACTGGACTCACAGGAGAGGTTCAAATCATAGAAAGGTAGTGTGTCAGTCCTCTTGTACATTTGTCGGCATTGTGCCTTTTGTATTAAATTCGGATGCAATTTCTGTGTTTCATCGTCCATAAGAAGGTCCAAGGGATACAGTAAACCTGTAGTGAAGCATCTGAATCTAAAACGGGTCTCACAGGAGATGTTAAATCATAGAGAGTTAGAGTGTCAGTCCTCTTGTACTTAAGTCGGCATTGTACCTTTTGTATTAAATTCGGATGCAATTTCTGTGTTTCATCTTCCATAAGAAGGTCCAAGGGACACAGTAAACCTGAAGTGAAGCATAGGAATCTAAAACTGGACTCACAGGAGTGGTTCAAATCATAGAATGTTAGAGTGTCAGTCCTCTTGTACTTAAGTCGGCATTGTGCCTTATGTATTAAATTCGGATGCAATTTCTGTATTTCATCGTCAATAAGAAGGTCCAAGGGATACAGTAAACCTGAAGTGAGGCATCGGAATCTAAAACTGGACTCACAGGAGAGGTTCAAATCATAGAGAGTTAGAGTGTCAGACCTCTTGTACTTAAGTCGGCATTGTGCGTTTTGTTTTAAATTCGGATGCAATTTCTGTGTTTCATCTTCTATAAGAAGGTCCAAGGTATACAGTAAACCTGAAGTGAAGCTTCGGAATGTAAAACTGGACTCACAGGAGTGGTTCAAATCATAGAGAGTTAGAGTGTCAGTCCCCTTGCACTTAAATCGGCATTGTGCTTTTGTATTATTTTCGGATGCAATTTCTGCGCTTCATCGTCAATAAGAAGGTCCAAGGGATACAGAAAACCTGAAGTGAAGCATCGGAATCTAAAACTGGGCTCACAGGAGAGGTTCAAATCATAGAGAGTTAGAGTGTCAATCCTCTTGTACTTATGTCGGCATTGTGCCTTTTGTATTAAATTCGGATGCAATTTCTGTGTTTCATCGCCAATAAGAAAGTCCAAGGGATACAGTAAACCTGTAGTGAAGCATCGGAATCTAAAACTGGACTCACAGGAGAGGTTGAAATCATAGAGAGTTAGAGTGTCATTCCTCTTGTACTTAAGTCGGCATTGTGTCTGTTTTATGAAATTCGGATGCAATTTCTGTGTTTCATCGTCAGTAAGAACGTCCAAGGGATACAGTAAACCTGAAGTGAAGCATCGGAATCTAAAACTGGACTAACAGGAGAGGTTCAAATCATAGAAATTTAGAGTGTCAGTCCTCTTGTACTTAAGTCGGCATTGTGCATATTGTATTAAATTCGGATGCAATTTCTGTGTTTCATCGACAATAAAAAGGTCCAAGGGATACAGTAAACCAGAAGTGAAGCATCGGAATCTAAAACTGGACTCACAGGAGAGGTTCATATCATAGAATAGTAGTGTGTCTGTCCTCTTGTACATAAGTCGGCATTGTGCCTTTTGTACTAAATTCGGATGGAATTTCTGTGTTCATCGTCCATAAGAAGGGCCAAGGGATACTGTAAACCTGTAGTGAAGCATCGGAATCTAAAACTGGACTCACAGGAGAGGTTCAAATCTTAGAGAGTTAGAGTGTTAGTCCTCTTGTACTTAAGTCGGCATTGTGGCTTTTGTATTAAATTCGGATGCAATTTCTGTGTTTCATCGTCAATAAGAAGGTCCAAGGGGTACAGTAAAACTGATGTGAAGCATCGGAATCTAAAACTGGATTCACAGGAGAGGTTCAAATCACAGAGAGTTAGAGTGTCAGTCCTCTTGTACTTGAGTCGGCATTGTGCCTTTTGTATTAAATTCGGATGCAATTCCGGGTTTCAACAACAATAAGAGGGTCCGAGGGATACAGTAAACCTAAAGTGAAGCATGGTAATCTAAAACTGGACTCACAGGAGAGGTGCAAACCATAGAGAATTAGAGTGTCAATCCTCTGTACTTAAGTCGTCATTGTGCCTTTTGTATTAAATTCGGATGCAATTTCTGTGTTTCAACAAAAATATGAAGGTCTGAGGGATACAGTAAACATGAAGTGAAGCATCGGAATCTAAAACTGGACTCACAGGAGAGGTTCAAATCTTAGAAAGTTAGAGTGTCAGTCCTCTTGTACTTAAGTCGGCATTGTGCATTTTTATTACATTCGGATGCAATTTCTGTGTTTCATCGTCAGTAAAAAGGTCCAAGGGATACAGTAAACCAGAAGTGAAGCATCGGAATCTAAAACTGGACTCACAGGAGAGGTTCAAATCATAGAAGTTAGAGTGTCAGTCCTCTTGTACTTAGGTCGGCATTGTGCCTATTGTATTAAGTTCGGATGCAATTTCTGTGTGTCATCGTCAATAAGAAGGTCCAAGGAATACAGTATACCTGAAGTGAAGCATCGGAATCTAAAACAGGACTCACAGGAGATGTTCAAATCATAGGGAGTTAGAGTGTCAGTCCTCTTGTACTTAAGTCGGGATTGTACCTTTTGTATTAAATTCGGATGCAATTTCTGTGTTTCATCGTCCATAAGAAGGTCCAAGGGATACAGTAAACCTGAAGTGAAGCATCGGAATCTAATACTCGACTCACAGGAGAGGTTCAAATCATAGAATGTTAGAGTGTCAGTCCCCTTGTACTTAAATCGGCATTGTACCTTTTGTATTAAATTCGGATGCAATTTCTGTGTTTCATCGACAATAAGAAGGTCCAAGGGATACAGTAAACCTGAGGTGAAGCATCGGAATCTACAACTGGACTCACAGGGGACGTTCAAATCATAGAGAGTTAGAGTGTCAGACCTCTTGTACTTAAGTCGGCAGTGTGCCTTTTGTATTAAATTCGGATGCAATTTCCGTGTTTCATCGTCAATAAGAAGGTGCAAGGGATACAGTAAACCAGAAGTGAGGCATCGGAATCTAAAACTGGACTCACAGCAGAGGTTCAAATCATAGAGAGTTAGAGTGTCAGTCCCCTTGTACTTAAATCGGCATTGTGCTTTTGTATTATTTTCGGATGCAATTTCTGTGTCTCATCGTCAATAAAAGGGTCCAAGGGATACACTAAACCTGAAGTGAAGCATCGGAATCTAAAACTGGACTCACAGGAGAGGTTCAAATCATAGAGAATTACAGTGTCAGTCCTCTTGTACTTAAGTCGGCATTGTGCCCTTTGTATTAATTTCGGATGCAATTCCTGGGTTTCAACAACAATAAGAAAGTCCGTGGGATACAGTAAACATGAAGTGAAGCATGGTAATCTAAAACTGGACTCACAGGAGAGGTTCAAATCATAGAGAGTTAGAGTGTCAGTCCTCTTGTACTTAAGTCGGCATTGTGCCTTTTGTATTAAATTCAGATGCAATTTCTGTGTTTCATCGTCAATAAGAAGGTGAAGGTATATAGTAAACCTGAAGTGAAGCATCGGAATCTACAACTGGACTCACAGGAGAGGTTCAAATCGTAGAAAGTTAGAGTGTCAGTCCTCTTGTACTTATGTCGGCATTGTGCCTTTTGTATTAAATTCGGATGCAATTTCTGTGTTTCATCGTCAATAGGAAGGTCCAAGGGATGCAGTAAACCTGAAGTGAAGCATCGTAATCTAAAACTGGACTCACAGGAGAGGTTCAAATCATAGAGAGTTAGAGTGTCTCTCCTCTTGTGTTTAAGTCGACATTGTGCCATTTGTATTAAATTCGGATGCAATTTCTGTGTTTCATCGTCATTAAGAAGGTCCAAGGGATACAGTAAACCTGAAGTGAAGCATCTGAATGTAAAACTGAACTCACAGGAGAAGTTCAAATCATAGAAAGTTAGACTGTCAGTCCACTGTACTTAGGTCGGCATTGTGCCTTTTGTATTAAATTCGGATGCAATTTCTGTGTTTCATCGTCAATAAGAAGGTCCAAGGGATACAGTAAACCTGAAGTGAAGCATCGGAATGTAAAACTGGACTCACAGGAGAGGCTCACATCATAGTGAGTTAGAGTGTCAGTCCTCGTGTATTTAAGTCGGCAGTGTGCCTTTTGTATTAAATTCGGATGCAATTTCCGTGTTTCATCGTCAATAAGAAGGTCCAAGGGATACAGTAAACCTGAAGTGAAGCATCGTAATCTAAAACTGGACTCACAGGAGAGGTTCAAATCACAGAGAGTTAGAGTGTCACTCCTCTTGTACTTAAGTCGGCATTGTGCCTTTTGTATTAAATTCGGATGCAATTTCTGTGTTTCAACAACAATAACTGGACTCACAGGAGAGGTTCAAATCATAGAGAGTTAGAATGTCAGTCCTCTTGTACTTCAGTCGGCATTGTGGCTTTTGTATTAAATTCGGATGCAATTTCTGTGTTTCATCGTCAATAAGAAGGTCCAAGGTATATAGTAAACCTGAAGTGAAGCATCGGAATCTAAAACTGGACTCACAGGAGAGGTTCAAATCGTAGAAAGTTAGAGTGTCAGTCCTCTTGTATTTATGTCGGCATTGTGCCTTTTGTATTAAATTCGGATGCAATTTCTGTGTTTCATCGTCAATAAGAAGGTCCAAGGGATACAGTAAAACTGAAGTGAAGCATCGTAATCTAAAACTGGACTCACAGGGGAGGTTCAAATCATAGAGAGTTAGAGTGTCAGTCCTCTTGTACTTAAGTCGGCATTGTGCCTTTTGTATTACATTCGGATGCAATTTCTGTGTTTCAACAACAATAAGAAAGTCCGTGGGATACAGTAAACATGAAGTGAAGCATGGTAATCTAAAACTGGACTCACAGGAGAGGTTCAAATCATAGAGAGTAAGAGTGTCAGTCCTCTTGTGCTTAAGTCGGCATTGTGCCTTTTGTATTAAATTCAGATGCAATTTCTGTGTTTCATCGTCAATAAGAAGGTGCAAGGTATATAGTAAACCTGAAGTGAAGCATCGGAATCTAAAACTGGACTCACAGGAGAGGTTCAAATCGTAGAAAGTTAGAGTGCCAGTCCTCTTGTACTTATGTCGGCATTATGCCTTTTGTATTAAATTCGGATGCAATTTCTGTGTTTCATCGTCAATAAGAAGGTCCAAGGGATACAGTAAACCTGAAGTGAAGCATCGTAATCTAAAACTGGACTCACAGGAGAGGTTCAAAACATAGAGAGTTAGAGTGTCACTCCTCTTGTACTTAAGTCGGCATTGTGCCTTTTGTATTAAATTCGGATGCAATCTCTGTGTTTCATCGTCAATACGAATTTCCAAGGGATACAGTAAACCTGAAGTGAAGCATCTGAATTTAAAACTGGACTCACAGGAGAGGTTCAAATCATAGAAAGTTAGACTGTCAGTCCTCTTATACTTAGGTCGGCATTGTGCCTTTTGTATTAAATTCGGATGCAATTTCTGTGGTTCATCGTCAATAAGAGGGTCCAAGGGATACAGTAAACCTGAAGTGAGGCATCGGAATCTAAAACTGGACTCACACGAGAGGTTCAAATGATAGAGAGTTAAAGTGTCAGTCCTCTTGTACTTAGGTCGGTATTCTGCCTTTTGTATTAAATTCGGATGCAATTTCTGTGTTTCATCGTCAATAAGAAGGTCCAAGGCACACAGTAATCCTGAAGTGAAGCATCGGAATCTAAAGCTGGACTCACAGGAGAGGTTCAAATCATGGAGAGTTAGAGTGTCAGTCCTCTTGTACTTAAGTCGGTATTGTGCCTTTTGTATTAAATTCGGATGCAATTTCTGTGTTTCATCGTCAATAAGAAGGTCCAAGGGATACAGTAAACCTGAAGTGAAGCATCGTAATCTAAAACTGGACTCACAGGAGAGGTTCAAATCATGGAGAGTTAGAGTGTCAGTCCTCTTATACTTAAGCCGGCATTGTGCGTTTTGTGCTAATTTAGGATGCAATTTCTGTGATTCAACAACAATAAGAAAGTCCGTGGGATACAGTAAACATGAAGTGAAGCATGGTAATCTAAAACTGGACTCACAGGAGAGGTTCAAATCATAGAGAGTTAGAGTGTCAGTCCTCTTGTACTTAAGTCGGCATTGTGCCTTTTGTATTAAATTCGGATGCAATTTCTGTGTTTCATCGTCAATAAGAAGGTCCAAGGTATACAGTATACCTGAAGTGAAGCATCGTAATCTAAACCTGGACTCACAGGAGAAGTCAAATCATAGAGAGTTAGAGTGTCACTCCTCTTGTACTTAAGTCGGCATTGTGCCTTTTGTATTAAATTCGGATGCAATTTCTGTGTTTCATCGTCTATAAGAAGGTCCAAGGGATACAGTAAATCTGAAGTGAAGCCTCTATATTTAAACCTGGACTCACAGGAGAGGTTCAAATCATAGAAAGATAGACTGTCAGTCCTCTTGTACTTAGGTCGGCATTGTACCTTTTGTAATAAATTCGAATGCAATTTCTGTGTTTCATCGTCAATAAGAAGGTCCAAGGGATACAGTAAACCTGAAGTGAAGCATCGGAATCTAAAACTGGACACCCAGGAGAGGTTCAAATCATAGAAGGTGAGAGTGTCAGTCCTCTTGTACTTAAGTCTGCATTGTGCCTTTTGTATGATATTCGGATGCAATTTCTGTGCTTCATCGTCAATAAGGAGGTGCAAGGTATACAGTAAACCTGAAGTGAAGCATCGGAATCTGAAAGTGGACTGACAGGAGAGGTTCAAATAGTAGAAAGTGAGAGTGTCAGTCCTCTTGTACTTAAGTCGGCATTGTGACTTTTGTATTAAACTCGGATGCAATTTCTGTGTGTCATCGTCAAGAAGAAGGTAGAAGGTATACAGTAAACCTAATGTGAAGCATCGGAATCTAAAACTGATCCACAGCAGAGGTTCAAATCATAGAAAGTGAGAATGTCAGTGCTCTTGTACTTAAGTCTGCATTGTGCCTTTTGTATTAAATTCCAATGCAATTTCTTTGCTTCATCGTCAATAAGAAGGTCCAAGGGATACAGTAAACCTGAAGTGAAGCATCGGAATCTAAAACTGGACTCACAGGAGAGGTTCAAATCGTTGAACGTGAGAGTGTCAGTCGTCTTGCACTTAAGACGGCATTGTGCCTTTTGTTTTAAATTCGGATGCCATTTCTGTGTTTGATCTTCAATAAGAAGGTGCAAGGTATACAGTTAACCTAAAGTGAAGCATCGGAATCTGAAACTGGACTCACAGGAGAGGTTCAAATCATAGAAAGTGACAATGTAAGTCCTCTTGTACTTAAGTCGGCATTGTGCCTTTTGTATTAAATTCGGATGCAATTTCTGTGTTTCATCGTCAATAAGAAGGTGCAAGGTATACAGTAATCTTGACGTGAAGCAACGGAATCTAAAACTAGACTCACAGGAGAGGTTCAAATCGTAGAAAGTGAGAGTGTCAGTCCTCTTGTACTTAAGTCTGCATTGTGTCTTTTGTATTAAATTCGGATGCAATGTCTATGTTTCATCGTCAATAAGACGGTCCAAGGGATACAGTATACCTGAAGTGAAGCATCGGAATCTAAAACTGGACTAACAGGAGAGGTTCAAATCATAGAAAGTGAGAGTGTCAGTCCTCTTGTACTTAAGTCGGCATCGTGCCTTTTGTATTAAATTCGGATGCAATTTCTGTGTTTCATCGTCAATAAGAAGGTGCAACGTATACAGTAAACCTGAGGTGAAGCATAGGAATCTAAAATCGGACTCACAGGAGAGGTTCAAATCGTAGAAAGTGAGAGTGTCAGTCCTCTTGTACTTAAGTCGGCATTGTGCATTTTGGATTAAAATCGGATGCAATTTCTGTGTTTCATCGTCAAAAAGAAGGTGCAAGGTTTACAGTAAACCTGAAGTGAAGCATCGGAATCTAAAACTGGACTCACAGGAGAGGTTCAAATCGTAGAAAGTGAGAGTGTCAGTCCTCTTGTACTTAAGTAGGCATTTTGGCTTTTGAATTTAATTCCGATGCAATTTTTGCTTTTCATAGTCAGTTAGACGGTGCAAGGTATACAGTAAACCTGAAGTGAAGCGTCGGAATCTGAATTGGAATCACAGGAGAGGTTCAAATCATAGAGAGTGAGAGTGTCAGTCCTCTTGTACTTAAGTCGGCATTGTGCCTTTTGTATAAAATTCAGATGCAATTACTGTGTTTCATCGTCAATAAAAAGGTGCAAGGTATACAGTAATCTTGACGTGAAGCATCGGAATCTAAACCTGGACTCACAGGAGAGGTTCAAATCGTAGAAAGTGAGAGTGTCAGTCCTCTTGTACTTAAGTCGGCAATGTGCCTTTTGTATTAAATTCGAATTCAATATCTGTGTTTCATCGTCAATAAGGAGGTGCAAGGTATACAGTAAACCTGAAGTGAAGCATCGGAATCTAAAACTGGACACCCAGGAGAGGTTCAAATCATACAAGGTGAGAGTGTCAGTCCTCTTGTACTTAAGTCTGCATTGTGCCTTTTGTATAAAATTCGGATGCAATGTATGTGTTTCATCGTGAATAAGAAGGTCCAAGGGATACAGTAAACCTGAAGTGAAGCATCGGAATCTAAAACTGGACTCACAGGAGAGGTTCATTTCGAAGAAAGTGAGAGTGTCAGTCCTCTTGCACTTAAGTCGGCATTGTGCCTTTTGTTTTAAATTCGGATGCAATTTCTGTGTTTCATCGTCAATAAGAAGGTCCAAGGGATACAGTAAACCTGAAGTGAACCATCGGAATCTAAAACTGGCCTCCCAGGAGAGCTTCAATTCATAGAAAGTTAGAGTGTCAGTCCTCATGTACTTATGTCGGCATTGTACCATTTGTATTAAATTCGGATGCAATTTCTGTGTTTCATCGTCAATAAGAAGGTGCAAGGTATACAGTAATCTTCACGT
The DNA here is from genome assembly GCF_021461395.2 of Schistocerca americana. NCBI lineage: Eukaryota > Metazoa > Arthropoda > Insecta > Orthoptera > Acrididae > Schistocerca > Schistocerca americana. The sequence continues at coordinate 544,558,298 of NC_060124.1, read as the reverse complement.
GAGGCATCGGAATCTAAAACTGGACTCACAGGAGACGTTCAAATCGTAGAAAGTGAGAGTGTCAGTCCTCTTGAACTTAAGACGGCAATGTGCCTTTTGTATTAAATTCGGATGCAATTTCTGTGTTTCATCCTCAATAAGAAGGTGCAAGGTATACAGTAAACCTGAAGTGAACCATCGGATTCTAAAACTATATACACAGGAGAGGTTCATATCATAGAAAGTGAGAGTGTCAGTCCTCTTGTACTTAAGTCTGCATTGTGCCTTTTGTATAAAATTCGGATGCAATGTATGGGTTTCATCGTGAATAAGAAGGTCCAAGGGATACAGTAAACCTGAAGTGAAGCATCGGAATCTAAAACTGGACTCACAGGAGAGGTTCATTTCGAAGAAAGTGAGAGTGTCAGTCCTCTTGCACTTAAGTCGGCATTGTGCCTTTTGTTTTAAATTCGGATGCAATTTCTGTGTTTCGTCGTCAATAAGAAGGTCCAAGGGATACAGTAAACCTGAAGTGAACCATCGGAATCTAAAACTGGCCTCCCAGGAGAGGTTCAAATCATAGAAAGTTAGAGTGTCAGTCCTCATGTACTTATGTCGGCATTGTGCCATTTGTATTAAATTCCGATGCAATTTCTGTGTTTCATCGTCCAAAAAAGGTGCAAGGTATACAGTAATCTTGACGTGAAGCATCGGAATCTATCACTGGAAACCCAGGAGAGGTTCAAATCATAGGAGGTGAGAGTGTCAGTCCTCTTGTACTTAAGTCTGCATTGTGCCTTTTGTATGATATTCGGATGCAATTTCTGTGCTTCATCGTCAATAAGAAGATGCAAGGTATACAGTAAACCGGAAGTGAAGCATCGGAATCTGAAACTGGACTCACAGGAGAGGTTCAAATCGTAGAAAGTGAGAGTGTCAGTCCTCTTGTACTTAAGTCGGCATTGTGTCTTTTGTATTAAATTCGGATGGAATTTCTGTGTTTCATCGTCAAGAAGAAGGTAGAAGGTATACAATAAACCTAAAGTGAAGCATCGGAATCTAAAACTGGTCCACAGCAGAGGTTCAAACCATAGACAGTGAGAGTGTCAGTCCTCTTGTACTTAAGTCTGCATTGTGCCTTTTGTATTAAATTGAGATGCAATTTCTTTGTTTCATCGTCAATACGAAGGTCCAAGGGATACAGTAAACCTGAAGTGAAGCATCGGAATCTAAAACTGCACTCACAGGAGAGGTTCAAATCGTTGAACGTGAGAGTGTCAGTCCTCTTGCTCTTAAGACGGCATTGTGCTTTTGTTTTAAATTCGGATGCAATTTCTGTGTTTCATCGTCAATAAGAAGGTGCAAGGTATACAGTAATCTTGACGTGAAGCATCGGAATCTAAAACTGGACTCACAGGAGAGGTTCAAATCGTAGAAAGTGAGAGTGTCAGTCCTCTTGTACTTAAGTCGGCAATGTGCCTTTTGTATTAAATTCGGATGCAATTTCTGTGTTTCATCGTCAATAAGAAGGTGCAAGGTATACAGTAAAACTGAAGTGAAGCATCGGAATCTAAAACTGGACACACAGGAGAGGCTCAAATCATAGAAAGTGAGAGTGTCAGTCCTCTTGTACTTAAGTCTGCATTGTGCCTTTTGTATTAAATTCGGATGCAATGTCTGTGTTTCATCGTCAATAAAAAGGTCCAAGGGATACAGTAAACCTGAAGTGAAGCATCGAAATCTAAAACTAGACTCACAGGAGAGGTTCAAATCGTAGAAAGTGAGAGTGTCAGTCCTCTTGCACTTAAGTCGGCATTGTGCCTTTTGTTTTAAATTCGGATGCAATTTCTGTGTTTGATCGTCAATAAGAAGGTGCAAGGTATACAGTTAACTGAAGTGAAGCATCGGAATCTGAAACTGGACTCACAGGAGAGGTTCAAATCATAGAAAGTGAGAGTGTCAGTCCTCTTGTACTTAAGTCGGCATTGTGCCTTTTGTAATAAATTCGGATGCAATTTCTGTGTTTCATCGTCAATAAGAAGGTCCAAGGGATACAGTAAACATGAAGTGAAGCATCGGAATCTAAAACTGGACTCACAGGAGAGGTTCAAGAAATAGAAAGTGAGAGTGTCAGTCCTCATGTACTTAAGTCGGAATTGTGCCTTTTGTATTAAATGTGGATGCAATTTCTGTGTGTCGTCGTCAATAAGAAGGTGCAAGGTATACAGTAAACATGATGTGAGCATTGGAATCTAAAAGTGGACTCACAGGACAGGTTCAAATCATAGAAAGTTAGAGTGTCAGTCTCCTTGTACTTAAGTCGGCATTGTGCCTTTTGTAATAAATTCGGATGCAATTTCTGTGTTTCATCGTCAATAAGACGGTCCAAGGGATACAGTAAACATGAAGTGAAGCATCGGAATCTAAAACTGGACTCACAGGAGAAGACCAAATCATAGAAAGTGAGAGTGTCAGTCCTCTTTTACTTATGTCGGCATTGTGCCTTTTGTATTAAATTCGGATGCAATTTCTGTGTTTTATCGTCAATAAGAAGGTCCAAGGGATACAGTAAACCTGAAGTGAGGCATCGGAATCTAAAACTGGACTCACAGGAGAGGTTCAAACCATAGAAAAGGAGAGTGTCATTCCTCTTGTACTTAAGTCGGCATTGTGCCTTTTGTACTAAATTCGGATGTTATTTCTGTGTTTCATCGCCAATAAGAAGGTCCAAGGTATACAGTAAACCTGAAGTTAAGCATCGGAATCTAAAACTGGACTCACAGGTGAGGTTCAAATCTTAGAAAGTTGAAGTGTCAGTCCTCTCGTACTTAAGTCGGCATTGTGCTTTTTGAATATAATTCCGATGCAATTTCTGTGTTTCATCGTCAATAAAAAGGTGCAAGGTATTCAGTAATCCTGAAGTGAAGAATCGGAATCTAATTCTGGACTCACAGGAGAGGTTCAAATCACTGAAAGTGATAGTGTCAGCCCTCTTTTACTGAAGTCGGCATTGTGCCTTTTGTACAAAATTCGGATGCAATTTCTGTGTTTCATCGTCAATAAGAAGGTCCAAGGTATACAGTAGACCTAAAGTGAAGCATCGGTATCTAAAACTGGACTCACAGGAGAGGTTCAAATCATAGAAATTTAGAGTGTTAGTCCTCTTGTACTTAAGTCGGCATTGTGCCTTTTGTATTAAATTCGGATGCAAACTCTGTGTTTCATCGTCAATAAGAAAGTCCAAGAGATGCAGTAAACCTGAAGTGAAGCATCGGAATCTAAAACTGGACTCACAGGAGAGGTTCACATCGTAAAAAGTGAGAGTGTCAGTCCTCTTGCTCTTAAGACGGCATTGTGCCTTTTGTTTTAAATTCGGATGCAATTTCTGTGTTTGATCGTCAATAAGAAGGTGCAAGGTATACAGTTAACCTGAAGTGAAGCATCAGAATCTGAAACTGGACTCACAGGAGAGGTTCAAATCATAGATAGTGAGAGTGTCAGTCCTCTTGTAATTAAGTCGGCATGGTGCCTTTTGTATTAAATTCGGATGCAATTTCTGTGTTTCATCGTCAATAAGAAGGTGCAAGGTATACAGTTATCTTGACGTGAAGCATCGGAATCTAAAACTGGACTCACAGGAGAGGTTCAAATCGTAGAAAGTGAGAGTGTCAGTCCTCTTGTACTTAAGTCGGCAATGTGCATTTTGTATTAAATTCGGATGCAATTTCTGTGTTTCATCGTCAACAAGAAGGTGCAACGTATACAGTAAACCTGAAGTGAAGCATCGGAATCTAAAACTGGACACACAGGAGAGGTTGAAATCATAGAAAGTGAGAGTGTCAGTCCTCTTGTACTTAAGTCGGCATTGTGCATTTTGGATTAAATTCGGATGCAATTTCTGTGTTTCATCGTCAAAAAGAAGGTGCAAGGTTTACAGTAAAACTGAAGTGAAGCATCGGAATCTGAAACTGGACTCACAGGACAGGTTCAAATCGTAGAAAAGGAGAGTGTCAGTCCACTTGTACATAAGTAGGCATTTTGGCTATTCAATTTAATTCCGATGCATTTTTTGTGTTTCATAGTCAGTTAGACGGTGCAAGGTATACAGTAAACCTGAAGTGAAGCGTCTGAATCTGAATTGGAATCACAGGAGAGGTTCAAATCATAGAGAGTGGGAGTGTCAGTCCACTTGTACTTCAGTCGGCATTGTGCCTTTTGTATTAAATTCGGATGCAATTACTGTGTTTCATCGTCAATAAAAAGGTGCAAGGTATACAGTAATCTTGACGTGAAGCATCGGAATCTAAACCTGGACTCACAGGAGAGGTTCAAATCGTAGAAAGTGAGAGTGTCAGTCCTCTTGTACATAAGTCGGCAATGTGCCTTTTGTATTAAATTCGAATGCAATATCTGTGTTTCATCGTCAATAAGGAGGTGCAAGGTATACAGTAAACCTGAAGTGAAGCATCGGAATCTAAAACTGGACACCCAGGAGAGGTTCAAATCATACAAGGTGAGAGTGTCAGTCCTCTTGTACTTAAGTCTGCATTGTGCCTTTTGTATGATATTCGGATGCAATTTCTGTGAATCATCGTCAATAAGAAGGTGCAAGGTATACAGTAATCCAGAAGTGAAGCATCGGAATCTGAAACTGGACTCACAGCTGAGGTTCAAATCGTTGAACGTGAGAGTGTCAGTCCTCTTGCACTTAAGACGGCATTGTGCCTTTCGTTTTAAATTCGGATACAATTTCTGTGTTTGATCGTCAATAAGAAGGTGCAAGGTATACAGTTAACCTGAAGTGAAGCATCGGAATCTGAAACTAGACTCACAGGAGAGGTTCAAATCGTAGAAAGTGAGAGTGTCAGTCCTCTTGTACTTAAGTCGGCAATGTGCCTTTTGTATCAATTTCGGATGCAATTTCTGTGTTTCATCGTCAATAAGAAGGTGCAAGGTATACAGTAATCTTGACGTGAAGCATCGGAATCTATCACTGGACACCCAGGAGAGGTTCAAATCATAGGAGGTGAGAGTGTCAGTCCTCTTGTACTTAAGTCTGCATTGTGCCTTTTGTATGATATTCGGATGCAATTTCTGTGCTTCATCGTCAATAAGAAGATGCAAGGTATACAGTAAACTGGAAGTGAAGCATCGGAATCTGAAACTGGACTCACAGGAGAGGTTCAAATCGTAGAAAGTGAGAGTGTCAGTCCTCTTGTACTTAAGTCGGCATTGTGTCTTTTGTATTAAATTCGGATGGAATTTCTGTGTTTCATCGTCAAGAAGAAGGTAGAAGGTATACAATAAACCTAAAGTGAAGCATCGGAAACTAAAACTGGTCCACAGCAGAGGTTCAAACCATAGACAGTGAGAGTGTCAGTCCTCTTGTACTTAAGTCTGCATTGTGCCTTTTGTATTAAATTGAGATGCAATTTCTTTGTTTCATCGTCAATACAAAGGTCCAAGGGATACAGTAAACCTGAAGTGAAGCATCGGAATCTAAAACTGCACTCACAGGAGAGGTTCAAATCGTTGAACGTGAGAGTGTCAGTCCTCTTGCTCTTAAGACGGCATTGTGCTTTTGTTTTAAATTCGGATGCAATTTCTGTGTTTCATCGTCAATAAGAAGGTGCAAGGTATACAGTAATCTTGACGTGAAGCATCGGAATCTAAAACTGGACTCACAGGAGAGGTTCAAATCGTAGAAAGTGAGAGTGTCAGTCCTCTTGTACTTAAGTCGGCAATGTGCCTTTTGTATCAATTTCGGATGCAATTTCTGTGTTTCATCGTCAATAAGAAGGTGCAAGGTATACAGTAAACCTGAAGTGAAGCATCGGAATCTAAAACTGGACACACAGGAGAGGCTCAAATCATAGAAAGTGAGAGTGTCAGTCCTCTTGTACTTAAGTCTGCATTGTGCCTTTTGTATTAAATTCGGATGCAATGTCTGTGTTTCATCGTCAATAAAAAGGTCCAAGGGATACAGTAAACCTGAAGTGATGCATCGAAATCTAAAACTAGACTCACAGGAGAGGTTCAAATCGTAGAAAGTGAGAGTGTCAGTCCTCTTGCACTTAAGTCGGCATTGTGCCTTTTGTTTTAAATTCGGATGCAATTTCTGTGTTTGATCGTCTATAAGAAGGTGCAAGGTATACAGTTAACTGAAGTGAAGCATCAGAATCTGAAACTGGACTCACAGGAGAGGTTCAAATCATAGAAAGTGAGAGTGTCAGTCCTCTTGTACTTAAGTCGGCATTGTGCCTTTTGTAATAAATTCGGATGCAATTTCTGTGTTTCATCGTCAATAAGAAGGTCCAAGGGATACAGTAAACATGAAGTAAAGCATCGGAATCTAAAACTGGACTCACAGGAGAGGTTCAAGGAATAGAAAGTGAGAGTGTCAGTCCTCATGTACTTAAGTCGGAATTGTGCCTTTTGTATTAAATGCGGATGCAATTTCTGTGTGTCATCGCCAATAAGAAGGTGCAAGGTATACAGTAAACCTGATGTGAAGGATTGGAATCTAAAAGTGGACTCACAGGACAGGTTCAAATCATAGAAAGTTAGAGTGTCAGTCTCCTTGTACTTAAGTCGGCATTGTGCCTTTTGTAATAAATTCGGATGCAATTTCTGTGTTTCATCGTCAATAAGACAGTCCAAGGGATACAGTAAACATGAAGTGAAGCATCGGAATCTAAAACTGGACTCACAGGAGAAGACCAAATCATAGAAAGTGAGAGTGTCAGTCCTCTTTCACTTATGTCGGCATTGTGCCTTTTGTATTAAATTCGGTTGCAATTTCTGTGTTTTATCGTCAATAAGAAGGTCCAAGGGATACAGTAAACCTGAAGTGAGGCATCGGAATCTAAAACTGGACTCACAGGAGAGGTTCAAACCATAGAAAAGGAGAGTGTCATTCCTCTTGTACTTAAGTCGGCATTGTGCCTTTTGTACTAAATTCGGATGTAATTTCTGTGTTTCATCGCCAATAAGAAGGTCCAAGGTATACAGTAAACCTAAACTGAAGCATCGGTATCTAAAACTGGACTCACAAGAGAGGTTCAAATCATAGAAATTTAGAGTGTTAGTCCTCTTGTACTTAAGTCGGCATTGTGCCTTCTGTATTGAATTCGGATGCAAACTCTGTGTTTCATCGTCAATAAGAAAGTCCAAGAGATGCAGTAAACCTGAAGTGAAGCATCGGAATCTAAAACTGGACTCACAGGAGAGGTTCACATCGTACAAAGTGAGAGTGTCAGTCCTCTTGCTCTTAAGACGGCATTGTGCCTTTTGTTTTAAATTCGGATGCAATTTCTGTGTTTGATCGTCAATAAGAAGGTGCAAGGTATACAGTTAACCTGAAGTGAAGCATCAGAATCTGAAACTGGACTCACAGGAGAGGTTCAAATCATAGATAGTGAGAGTGTCAGTCCTCTTGTAATTAAGTCGGCATTGTGCCTTTTGTATTAAATTCGGATGCAATTTCTGTGTTTCATCGTCAATAAGAAGGTGCAAGGTATACAGTAATCTTGACGTGAAGCATCGGAATCTAAAACTGGACTCACAGGAGAGGTTCAAATCGTAGAAAGTGAGAGTGTCAGTCCTCTTGTACTTAAGTCGGCAATGTGCCTTTTGTATTAAATTCGGATGCAATTTCTGTGTTTCATCGTCAACAAGAAGGTGCAAGGTATACAGTAAACCTGAAGTGAAGCATCGGAATCTAAAACTGGACACACAGGAGAGGTTCAAATCATAGAAAGTGAGAGTGTCAGTCCTCTTGTACTTAAGTCGGCATTGTGCATTTTGGATTAAATTCGGATGCAATTTCTGTGTTTCATCGTCAAAAAGAAGGTGCAAGGTTTACAGTAAAACTGAAGTGAAGCATCGGAATCTAAAACTGGACTCACAGGAGAGGTTCAAATCGTAGTAAGTGAGAGTGTCAGTCCTCTTGTACATAAGTAGGCATTTTGGCTTTTGAATTTAATTCCGATGCATTTTTTGTGTTTCATAGTCAGTTAGACGGTGCAAGGTATACAGTAAACCTGAAGTGAAGCGTCGGAATCTGAATTGGAATCACAGGAGAGGTTCAAATCATAGAGAGTGGGAGTGTCAGTCCACTTGTACTTAAGTCGGCATTGTGCCTTTTGTATTAAATTCGGATGCAATTACTGTGTTTCATCGTCAATAAAAAGGTGCAAGGTATACAGTAATCTTGACGTGAAGCATCGGAATCTAAACCTGGACTCACAGGGGAGGTTCAAATCGTAGAAAGTGAGAGTGTCAGTCCTCTTGTACATAAGTCGGCAATGTGCCTTTTGTATTAAATTCGAATGCAATATCTGTGTTTCATCGTCAATAAGGAGGTGCAAGGTATACAGTAAACCTGAAGTGAAGCATCGGAATCTAAAACTGGACACCCAGGAGAGGTTCAAATCATACAAGGTGAGAGTGTCAGTCCTCTTGTACTTAAGTCTGCATTGTGCCTTTTGTATGATATTCGGATGCAATTTCTGTGAATCATCGTCAATAAGAAGATGTAAGGTATACAGTAAACCGGAAGTGAAGCATCGGAATCTGAAACTGGACTCACAGGAGAGGTTCAAATCATAGAAAGTGAGAGTGTCAGTCCTCTTGTACTTAAGTCGGCATTGTGCCTTTTGTATTAAATTCGGATGCAATGTATGGGTTTCATCGTCAATAAAAACTTCCAAGGGATACAGTAAACCTGAAGTGAAGCATCGGAATCTAAAACTGGACTCACAGGAGAGGTTCATTTCGAAGAAAGTGAGAGTGTCAGTCCTCTTGCACTTAAGTCGGCATTGTGCCTTTTGTTTTAAATTCGGATGCAATTTCTGTGTTTCATCGTCAATAAGAAGGTCCAAGGGATACAGTAAACCTGAAGTGAAGCATCGGAATCTAAAACTGGCCTCCCAGGAGAGCTTCAAATCATAGAAAGTTAGAGTGTCAGTCCTCATGTACTTATGTCGGCATTGTGCCATTTGTATTAAATTCCGATGCAATTTCTGTGTTTCATCGTCAATAAAAAGGTGCAAGGTATACAGTAAACTTGACGTGAAGCATCGGAATCTATCACTGGACACCCAGGAGAGGTTGAAATCATAGAAAGTGAGAGTGTCAGTCCTCTTGTACTTAAGTCGGCATTGTGTCTTTTGTATTAAATTCGGATGGAATTTCTGTGTTTCATCGTCAAGAAGAAGGTAGAAAAGTATACAGTAAACCTGAAGTGAAGCATCGGAATCTAAAACTGGACACACAGGAGAGGCTCAAATCATAGAAAGTGAGAGTGTCAGTCCTCTTGTACTTAAGTCTGCATTGTGCATTTTGTATTAAATTCGGATGCAATGTCTGTGTTTCATCGTCAATAAGAAGGTCCAAGGGATACAGTAACCTGAAGTGAAGCATCGAAATCTAAAACTAGACTCACAGGAGAGGTTCAAATCGTAGAAAGTGAGAGTGTCAGTCCTCTTGCACTTAAGTCGGCATTGTGCCTTTTGTTTTAAATTCGGATGCAATTTCTGTGTTTGATCGTCAATAAGAAGGTGCAAGGTATACAGTTAAGCTGAAGTGAAGCATCGGAATATGAAACTGGACTCACAGGAGAGGTTCAAATCATAGAAAGTGAGAGTGTCAGTCCTCTTGTACTTAAGTCGGCATTGTGCCTTTTGTAATAAATTCGGATGCAAATTCTATGTTTCATCGTCAATAAGAAGGTCCAAGGGATACAGTAAACATGAAGTGAAGCATTGGAATCTAAAACTGGACTCACAGGAGAGGTTCAAGAAATAGAAAGTGAGAGTGTCAGTCCTCATGTACTTAAGTCGGAATTGTGCCTTTTGTATTAAATGCGGATGCAATTTCTGTGTGTCATCGTCAATAAGAAGGTGCAAGGTATACAGTAAACCTGATAAGAAGCATCGGAATCTAAAAGTGGACTCACAGGACAGGTTCAAATTATAGAAAGTATAGTGTCAGTCTCCTTGTACTTAAGTCGGCATTGTGCCTTTTGTAATAAATTCGGATGCAATTTCTGTGTTTCATCGTCAATAAGACGGTCCAAGGGATACAGTAAACATGAAGTGAAGCATCGGAATCTAAAACTGGACTCTCAGGAGAAGACCAAATCATAGAAAGTGAGAGTGTCAGTCCTCTTTTACTTATGTCGGCATTGTGCCTTTTGTTTTAAATTCGGATGCAATTTCTGTGTTTTATCGTCAATAAGGAGGTCCAAGGGATACAGTAAACCTGAAGTGAGGCATCGGAATCTAAAACTGGACTCACAGGAGAGGTTCAAACCATAGAAAAGGAGAGTGTCACTCCTCTTGTACTTAAGTCGGCATTGTGCCTTTTGTACTAAATTCGGATGTAATTTCTGTGTTTCATCGCCAATAAGAAGGTCCAAGGTATACAGTAAACCTGAAGTGAAGCATCGGAATGTAAAACTGGCCTCACAGGTGAGTTTCAAATCTTAGAAAGTTGAAGTGTCAGTCCTCTCGTACTTAAGTCGGCATTGTGCCTTTTGAATTTAATTCCGATGCAATTTCTGTGTTTCATCGTCAATAAAATGGTGCAAGGTATTCAGTAATACTGAAGTGAAGCATCGGAATCTAATTCTGGACTCACAGGAGAGGTTCAAATCACAGAAAGTGATAGTGTCAGCCCTCTTTTACTTAAGTCGGCATTGTGCCTTTTGCATTAAATTCGGATGCAATTTCTGTATTTCATCGTCAATAAGAAGGTCCAAGGTATACAGTAAACCTAAAGTGAAGCATCGGCATCTAAAACTGGACTCACTGGAGAGGTTCAAATCATAGAAATTTAGAGTGTTAGTCCTCTTGTACTTAAGTCGGCATTGTGCCTTTTGTATTAAATTCGGATGCAAACTCTGTGTTTCATCGTCAATAAGAATGTCCAAGAGATGCAGTAAACCTGAAGTAAAGCTTCGGAATCTATAACTGGACTCACAGGAGAGGTTCACATCATAGAAAGTGAGAGTGTCAGTCCTCTTATACTTAATTCGGAATTGTGCCTTTTGTATTAAATTCGGATGCAATTTCTGTGTTTCATCGTCACGAAGAAGCTTGAAGGTATACAGTAAACCTAAAGTGAAGCATCGGAATCTAAAACTGGACTCACAGGAGAGGTTTCAATCGTTGAACGTGAGAGTGTCAGTCCTCTTGCACTTAAGACGGCATTGTGCCTTTTGTTTTAAATTCGGATGCAATTTCTGTGTTTGATCGTCAATAAGAAGGTGCAAGGTATACAGTTAACCTGAAGTGAAGCATCAGAATCTGAAACTGGACTCACAGGAGAGGTTCAAATCATAGAAAGTGAGAGTGTCAGTCCTCTTGTAATTAAGTCGGCATTGTGCCTTTTATATTAAATTCGGATGCAATTTCTGTGTTTCATCGTCAATGAGAAGGTGGAAGGTATACAGTAATCTTGACGTGAAGCATTGGAATCTAAAACTGGACTCACAGGAGAGGTTCAAATCGTAGAAAGTGAGAGTGTCAGTCCTCTTGTACTTAAGTCGGCAATGTGCCTTTTGTATTAAATTCGGATGCAATTTCTGTGTTTCATCGTCAACAAGAAGGTGCAAGGTATACAGTAAACACGAAGTGAAGCATCGGAATCTAAAACTGGACACACAGGAGAGTTTCAAATCATAGAAAGTGAGAGTGTCAGTCCTCTTGTACTTAAGTCTGCATTGTGCCTTTTGTATTAAATTCGGATGCAATGTCTGTGTTTCATCGTCAATAAGAAGGTCCAAGGGATACAGTAAACCTGAAGTGAAGCTTCGAAATCTAAAACTGGACTCACAGGAGCGGTTCAAATCGTAGAAAGTGAGAGTGTCAGTCCTCTTGCACTTAAGTCGGCATTGTGCCTTTTGTATTAAAGTCGGATGCAAACTCTGTGTTTCATCGTCAATAAGAAAGTCCAAGAGATGCAGTAAACCTGAAGTGAAGCATCGGAATTTAAAACTGGACACACAGGAGAGGTTCAAATCATAGAAAGTGAGAGTGTCAGTCCTCTTGTACTTAAGTCTGCATTGTGCCTTTTGTATTAAATTCGGATGCAATGTCTGTGTTTCATCGTCAATAAGAAGGTCCAAGGGATACAGTAAACCTGAAGTGAAGCTTCGAAATCTAAAACTGGACTCACAGGAGAGGTTCAAATCGTAGAAAGTGAGAGTGTCAGTCCTCTTGCACTTAAGTCGGCATTGTGCCTTTTGTATTAAAGTCGGATGCAAACTCTGTGTTTCATCGTCAATAAGAAAGTCCAAGAGATGCAGTAAACCTGAAGTGAAGCATCGGAATTTAAAACTGGACACACAGGAGAGGTTCAAATCATAGAAAGTGAGAGTGTCAGTCCTCTTGTACTTAAGTCGGCATTGTGCCTTTTGTATTAAATTCGGATGCAATTTCTGTGTTTCATCGTCAATAAGAAGGTGCAAGGTATACAGAAAACCTGAAGTGAAGCATCGGAATCTAAAACTGGACTCCAGGAGAGGTTCAAATCGTAGAAGGTGAGAGTGTCAGTCCTCTTGTACTTAGGTCGGCATTGTGCCTTTTGTATTGAATTCGCATGCAATTTCTGTGTTTCATCGTCAATAAGAAGGTGCAAGGTATACAGTAAACATGAGGTGAAGCATGGGAATCTAAAACTGGACTCACAGGAGAGGTTCAAATCGTAGAAAGTGAGAGTGTCAGTCCTCTTGTACTTAAGTAGGCATTGTGGCTTTTGAATTTAATTCCGATGCAATTTTTGTGTTTCATAATCAATTAGACGGTGCAAGGTATACATTAAACCTGAAGTGAAGCGTCGGAATCTAAATTGGAATCACAGGAGAGGTTCAAATCATAGAGGGTGAGAGTGTCAGTCCTCTTGTACTTAAGTCGGCATTGTGCCTTTTGTATTAAATTCGGATGCAATTATTGTGTTCCATCGTCAATAAGAAGGTGCAAGGTATACAGTAACCTTGACGTGAAGCATCGGATTCTAAAAGTGGACTCACAGGAGTGGTTCAAATCGAACAAAGTGAGAGTGTCACTCCTCTTGTACTTAAGTCCGCAATGTGCCTTTTGTATTAAATTCGGATGCAATTTCTGTGTTTCATCGTCAATAAGAAGGTGCAAGGTATACAGTAAACCTGAAGTGAAGCATCGGAATCTAAAACTGGACACACAGGAGAGGTTCAAATCATAGAAATTGAGAGTGTCAGTACTCTTGTACTTAAGTCTGCATTGTGCCTTTTGTATTAAATTCGGATGCAATGTCTGTGTTTCATCGTCAATAAGAAGGTCCAAGGGATACAGTAAACCTGAAGTGACGCATCGGAATCTAAAACTGGACTCACAGGAGAGATACAAATCGTAGAAAGTGAGAGTGTCAGTGTTCGTGCACTTTATACTGCATTGTGCCTTTTGTTTTAAATTCGGATGCAATTTCTGTGTTTGATCGTCAATAAGAAGGTGCAAGGTATACAGTAAACCTAAAGTGAAGCATTGGAATCTAAAAGTGGTCCACAGGAGAGGTTCAAATCATAGATAGTGAGAGTGTCAGTCCACTTGTACTTAAGTCTGCATTGTGCCTTTTGTATTAAATTCGGATGCAATGTCTGTGTTTCATCGTCAATAAGAAGGTCCAAGGGATACAGTAAACCTGAAGTGAAGCATCGGAATCCAAAACTGGACTCACAGGAGAGATTCAAATCGTAGAAAGTGAGAGTGTCAGTCCTCGTGCAGTTTATTCTGCATTGTGCCTTTTGTTTTAAATTCGGATGCACTTTCTGTGTTTGATCGTCAATAAGAAGGTGCAAGGTATACAGTTAACCTGAAGTGAAGCATCGGAATCTGAAACTGGACTCACAGGAGAGGTTCAAATCTTAGAAAGTGAGAGTGTCAGTCCTCTTGTACTTAAGTCGGCATTGTGCCTTTTGTAATAAATTCGGATGCAATTTCTGTGTTTCATTGTCAATAAGAAGGTCCAAGGGATACAGTAAACATGAAGTGAAGCATCGGAATCTAAAACTGGACTCACAGCAGAGTTTCAAAACATAGAAAGTGAGAGTGTCAGTCCTCATGTACTTAAGTCGGCATTGGGCCTTTTGTATTAAATGCGGATGCAATTTCTGTGTGTCATCGTCAATAAGAAGGTATAAGGTATACAGTAAACCTGATGTGAAGCATCGGAATCTAAAAGTGGACTCACAGGAGAGGTTCAAATCTTAGAAAGTTAGAGTGTCAGTATTCTTGTACTTAAGTCGGTATTGTGCCTTTTGAATTTAATTCCGATGCAATTTCTGTGGTTAATCGTCAATAAGAAGGTGCAAGGTATACAGTAAACCTGAAGTGCGGCATCGGAATCTAAAACTGGACTCACAGGAGAGGTTCAAATGACAGAAAGTGAGAGTGTCAGTCCTCTTTTGCTTAAGTCGGCATTGTGCCATTTGTATTAAATTCGGATGCAATTTCAGTTTTCATCGTCAATAAGAAGGCCCAAGGGATACAGTAAACCTGAACTGAAGCATCGGAATCTAAAACTGGACTTAGAGGAGAGGCTAAAATCATAGAAAGTTAGAGTGTCAGTCCTCTAGTACTTAACTTGGCATTGTGCCTTTTGTATTAAATTCAGATGTAAACTCTGTGTTTCATCGTCAATAAGAAGGTCCAAGGGATACAGTAAACCTGAAGTGAAGCATCGGAATCTAAAACTGTACTCACATGAGAGGTTCAATTCATCGAAAGTGAGAGTGTCAGTCCTCTTTTCCTTAAGTCGGCATTGTGCCTTTAGTATTAAATTCCGATGCAATTTCTGTGTTTCATCGTCAATAAGAAGGTGCAAGGTATACAGTAAACCTGAAGTGAAGCATCGGAATCAAAAAATGGACTCACAGGAGAGGTTCAAATCATAGAAAATGAGAGTGTCAGTCCTCTTTTACTTAAGTCGGCATTGTGCCTTTTGTATTAAATTCGGATGCAATTTCTGTCTTTCATCGTCAATAAGAATGTCCAAGGTATACAGTAAACCTGAAGTGAAGCATCGGAATCTAAAACTGGACTCACAGTAGAGGTTCAAATCATAGAAAGTTAGAGTGTCTGTCCTCTTGTACTTATGTCGGCATTGTGCCTATTGTATTAAATTCGGATGCAATTACTGTGTTTCATCGTCAATTAGAAGGTCCAAGGGATACAGTAAACCAGAAGTGAAGCATCGGAATCTAAAACTGGACTCACAGGAGAGGTTCAAATCATAGATAGTTAGAGTGTCAGTCCTCTTGTACGTAAGTCGGCATTGTGCCTTTTGAATTTAAACCTATGCAATTTCTGTGTTTCATCGTCAATAAAAAGGTGCAAGGTATACATTAAACCTGAAGTGCAGCTTCGGAATCTAAAACTGGACTCACAGGAGAGGTTCAAATCATAGAGGGTCAGTCCTCTTGTACTTAAGTCGGCATTGTGCCTTTTGAATTTCCTTCCAATGCAATTTCTGTGTTTCATCGTCAAGAAGAAGGTGCGGGGTATACAGTGAACCTGAAGTGAAGCATCGGAATCTGAAACTGGACTCACAGGAGAGGTTCAAATCATAGAAAGTGAGAGTGTCAGTCCTCTTGTACTTAAGTCGGCATTGTGCCTTTTGTATTAAATTCGGATGCAAGTATTGTGTTCCATCGTCAATAAGAAGGTGCAAGGTATACAGTAACCTTGACGTGAAGCATCGGATTCTAAAAGTGGACTCACAGGAGTGGTTCAAATCGAACAAAGTGAGAGTGTCACTCCTCTTGTACTTAAGTCAGCAATGTGCCTTTTGTATTAAATTCGGATGCAATTTCTGTGTTTCATCGTCAATAAGAAGGTGCAAGGTATACAGTAAACCTGAAGTGAAGCATCGGAATCTAAAACTGGACACACAGGAGAGGTTCAAATCATAGAAAATGAGAGTGTCAGTACTCTTGTACTTAAGTCTGCATTGTGCCTTTTGTATTAAATTCGGATGCAATGTCTGTGTTTCATCGTCAATAAGAAGGTCCAAGGGATACAGTAAATCCTAAGTGAAGCATCGGAATCTAAAACTGGACTCACAGGAGAGGTTCAAAACATAGACAGTTAGAGTGTCGGTCCTCTTGTACTTAAGTCGGCATTGACCCTTTTGTATTTAATTCCGATGCAATTTCTGTGTTTCATCGTCAATAAGAAGGTCCAAGGTATACAGTAAATCTTAAGTGAAGCATCGGAATCTAAAACTGGACTTACAGGAGAGGGTCAAATCATAGATATTTAGAGTGTTAGTCCTCTTGTACTCAAGTCGGCATTGTGCCTTTTGTATTAAAGTCGGATGCAAACTCTGTGTTTCATCGTCAATAAGAAAGTCCAAGAGATGCAGTAAACCTGAAGTGAAGCATCGGAATCTAAAACTGGACACACGGGAGAGGTTCACATCATAGAAAGTTAGAGTGTCAGTCCTCTTGTACTTAAGTCGGCATTGTTCCTTTTGTATTAAATTCGGATGCAATTTCTGTGTTTCATCGTCAATACGAAGGTCCAAGGGATACAGTTAACCTGAAGTGAAGCATCGGAATCTAAAAGTGGACTCACAGGAGAGGTTCAAATCATAGAAAGTGAGAGTGTCAGTCCTCTTGTACTTAAGTCGGCATTGTGCCTTTTGTATTAAATTCGGATGCAATTTCTGTGTTTCATCGTCAATAAGAAGGTGCAAGGTATACAGAAAACCTGAAGTGAAGCATCGGAATCTAAAACTGGACTCACAGGAGAGGTTCAAATCGTAGAAGGTGAGAGAGTCAGTCCCCTTGTCCTTAAGTCGGCATTGTGCCTTTTGTATTGAATTCACATGCAATTTCTGTGTTTCATCGTCAATAAGAAGGTGCAAGGTATACAGTAAACCTGAGGTGAAAGATGGGAATCTAAAACTGGACTCACAGGAGAGGTTCAAATCGTAGAAAGTGAGAGTGTCAGTCCTCTTGTACTTAAGTAGGCATTGTGGCTTTTGAATTTAATTCCGATCCAATTTTTGTGTTTCATAATCAATTAGACAGTGCAAGGTATACATTAAACCTGGTGAAGCGTCGGAATCTAAATTGGAATCACAGGAGAGGTTCAAATCATAGAGAGTGAGAGTGTCAGTCCTCAAGTACTTAAGTCGGCATTGTGCTTTTGTATTAAAATCGGATGCAATATCTGTGTTTCATCGTCAAGAAGAAGGTAGAAGGTATACAGTAAACCTACAGTGAAGCATCTGAATCTAAAACTGGTCCACGGGAGAGGTTGAAATCATAGAAAGTGGGAGTGTCTGCTCTCTTGTACTTAAGTCTGCATTGTGCCTTTTGTATTAAATTCGGATGCAATTTCTGTGTTTGATCGTCAATAAGAAGGTGCAAGAAATACAGTTAACCTGACGTGAAGCATCAGAATCTAAATCTGGACTCACAGGAGAGGTTCAAATCATAGAAAGTGAGAGTGTCAGTCCTCTTGTACTTAAGTCGGCATTGTGCCTTTTGTATTAAATTCGGATGCAATTATTGTGTTTCATCGTCAACAAGAAGGTGCAAGGTATACAGTAACCTTGACATGAAGCATCGGATTCTAAAACTGGACTCACAGGAGAGGTTCAAATCGTACAAAGTGAGAGTGGCACTCCTCTTGTACTTAAGTCGGCAATGTGCCTTTTGTATTAAATTCGGATGCAATTTATGTGTTTCATCGTCAATAAGAAGGTGCAAGGTATACAGTAAACCTGAAGTGAAGCATCGGAATCTAAAACTGGACACACAGGAGAGGTTCAAATCATAGAAAGTGAGAGTGTCAGTACTCTTGTACATAAGTCTGCATTGTGCCTTTTGTATTAAATTCGGATGCAATGTCTGTGTTTCATCGTCAATAAGAAGGTCCAAGGGATACAGTAAACCTGAAGTGAAGCATCGGAATCTAAAACTGGACTCACAGGAGAGATTCAATTCGTAGAAAGTGAGAGTGTCAGTCCTCGTGCACTTTATTCTGCATTGTGCCTTTTGTTTTAAATTCGGATGCACTTTCTGTGTTTGATCGTCAATAAGAAGGTGCAAGGTATACAGTTAACCTGAAGTGAAGCATCGGAATCTGAAACTGGACTTACAGGAGAGGGTCAAATCATAGATATTTAGAGTGTTAGTCCTCTTGTACTCAAGTCGGCATTGTGCCTTTTGTATTAAAGTCGGATGCAAACTCTGTGTTTCATCGTCAATAAGAAAGTCCAAGAGATGCAGTAAACCTGAAGTGAAGCATCGGAATCTAAAACTGGACTCACAGGAGAGATTCAAATCGTAGAAAGTGAGAGTGTCAGTCCTCGTGCACTTTATTCTGCATTGTGCCTTTTGTTTTAAATTCGGATGCACTTTCTGTGTTTGATCGTCAATAAGAAGGTGCAAGGTATACAGTTAACCTGAAGTGAAGCATCGGAATCTGAAACTGGACATACAGGAGAGGGTCAAATCATAGATATTTAGAGTGTTAGTCCTCTTGTACTCAAGTCGGCATTGTGCCTTTTGTATTAAAGTCGGATGCAAACTCTGTGTTTCATCGTCAATAAGAAAGTCCAAGAGATGCAGTAAACCTGATGTGAAGCATCGGAATCTAAAACTGGACACACGGGAGAGGTTCACATCATAGAAAGTTAGAGTGTCAGTCCTCTTGTACTTAAGTCGGCATTGTACCATTTGTATTAAATTCGGATGCAATTTCTGTGTTTCATCGTCAATACGAAGGTCCAAGGGATACTGTTAACCTGAAGTGAAGCATCGGAATCTAAAAGTGGACTCACAGGAGAGGTTCAAATCATAGAAAGTGAGAGTGTCAGTCCTCTTGTACTTAAGTCGGCATTGTGCCTTTTGTATTAAATTCGGATGCAATTTCTGTGTTTCATCGTCAATAAGAAGGTGCAAGGTATACAGAAAACCTGAAGTGAAGCATCGGAATCTAAAACTGGACTCACAGGAGAGGTTCAAATCGTAGAAGGTGAGAGTGTCAGTCCTCTTGTCCTTAAGTCGGCATTGTGCCTTTTGTATTGAATTCGCATGCAATTTCTGTGTTTCATCGTCAATAAGAAGGTGCAAGGTATACAGTAAACCTGAGGTGAAGCATGGGAATCTAAAACTGGACTCACAGGAGAGGTTCAAATCGTAGAAAGTGAGAGTGTCAGTCCTCTTGTACTTAAGTAGGCATTGTGGCTTTTGAATTTAATTCCGATCCAATTTTTGTGTTTCATAATCAATTAGACGGTGCAAGGTATACATTAAACCTGAAGTGAAGCGTCGGAATCTAAATTGGAATCACAGGAGAGGTTCAAATCATAGAGAGTGAGAGTGTCAGTCCTCTTGTACTCAAGTCGGCATTGTGCTTTTGTATTAAATTCGGATGCAATATCTGTGTTTCATCGTCAAGAAGAAGGTAGAAGGTATACAGTAAACCTAAAGTGAAGCATCTGAATCTAAAACTGGTCCACGGGAGAGGTTGAAATCATAGAAAGTGGGAGTGTCTGCTCTCTTGTACTTAAGTCTGCATTGTGCCTTTTGTATTAAATTCGGATGCAATTTCTTTGCTTCATCGTCAATAAGAAGGTCCAAGTGATAAAGTAAACCTAAGTGAAGCATCGGAATCTAAAACTGGACTCACAGGAGAGGTCAAATCGTTGAAAGTGATAGTGTCAGTCCTCTTGCACTTAAGACGGCATTGTGACTTTTGTTTTAAATTCGGATGCACTTTCTGTGTTTGATCGTCAATAAGAAGGTGCAAGAAATACAGTTAACCTGACGTGAAGCATCGGAATCTGAAACTGGACTCACAGGAGAGGTTCAAATCATAGAAAGTGAGAGTGTCAGTCCTCTTGTACTTAAGTCGGCATTGTGCCTTTTGTATTAAATTCGGATGCAATTATTGTGTTTCATCGTCAACAAGAAGGTGCAAGGTATACAGTAACCTTGACATGAAGCATCGGATTCTAAAACTGGACTCACAGGAGAGGTTCAAATCGTACAAAGTGAGAGTGTCACTCCTCTTGTACTTAAGTCGGCACTGTGCCTTTTGTATTAAATTCGGATGCAATTTATGTGTTTCATCGTCAATAAGAAGGTGCAAGGTATACAGTAAACCTGAAGTGAAGCATCGGAATCTAAAACTGGACACACAGGAGAGGTTCAAATCATAGAAAGTGAGAGTGTCAGTACTCTTGTACATAAGTCTGCATTGTGCCTTTTGTATTAAATTCGGATGCAATGTCTGTGTTTCATCGTCAATAAGAAGGTCCAAGGGATACAGTAAACCTGAAGTGAAGCATCGGAATCTAAAACTGGACTCACAGGAGAGATTCAAATCGTAGAAAGTGAGAGTGTCAGTCCTCGTGCACTTTATTCTGCATTGTGCCTTTTGTTTTAAATTCGGATGCACTTTCTGTGTTTGATCGTCAATAAGAAGGTCCAAGGGATACAGTAAACATGAAGTGAAGCATCGGAATCTAAAACTGGACTCACAGCAGAGTTTCAAAACATAGAAAGTGAGAGTGTCAGTCCTCATGTACTTAAGTCATCATTGGGCCTTTTGTATTAAATGCGGATGCAATTTTTGTGTGTCATCGTCAATAAGAAGGTATAAGGTATACAGTAAACCTGATGTGAAGCATCGGAATCTAAAAGTGGACTCACAGGAGAGGTTCAAATCTTAGAAAGTTAGAGTGTCAGTATTCTTGTACTTAAGTCGGTATTGTGCCTTTTGAATTTAATTCCGATGCAATTTCTGTGGTTCATCGTCAATAAGAAGGTGCAAGGTATACAGTAAACCTGAAGTGCGGCATCGGAATCTAAAACTGGACTCACAGGAGAGGTTCAAATGACAGAAAGTGAGAGTGTCAGTCCTCTTTTGCTTAAGTCGGCATTGTGCCATTTGTATTAAATTCGGATGCAATTTCAGTTTTTCATCGTCAATAAGAAGGCCCAAGGGATACAGTAAACCTGAACTGAAGCATCGGAATCTAAAACTGGAGTTAGAGGAGAGGCTAAAATCATAGAAAGTTAGAGTGTCAGTCCTCTAGTACTTAACTTGGCATTGTGCCTTTTGTATTAAATTCAGATGTAAACTCTGTGTTTCATCGTCAATAAGAAGGTCCAAGGGATACAGTAAACCTGAAGTGAAGCATCGGAATCTAAAACTGTACTCACATGAGAGGTTCAATTCATCGAAAGTGAGAGTGTCAGTCCTCTTTTCCTTAAGTCGGCATTGTGCCTTTAGTATTAAATTCCGATGCAATTTCTGTGTTTCATCGTCAATAAGAAGGTGCAAGGTATACAGTAAACCTGAAGTGAAGCATCGGAATCAAAAAATGGACTCACAGGAGAGGTTCAAATCATAGAAAATGAGAGTGTCAGTCCTCTTTTACTTAAGTCGGCATTGTGCCTTTTGTATTAAATTCGGATGCAATTTCTGTCTTTCATCGTCAATAAGAATGTCCAAGGGATACAGTAAACTTGAAGTGAAGCATCGGAATCTAAAACTGGACTCACAGGAGAGGTTCATATCATAGAAAGAGAGAGTGTCAGTCCGCTTGTACTGAAGTTGGCATTGTGCCTTTTGTATTAAATTCGGATGCAATTTCGGTATTTCATCGTCAATAAGAAGGTGCAAGGGATACAGTAAACCTGAAGTGAAGCATCGGAATCTAAAAATGGACTCACAGGAGAGGTTCAAATCATAGAAAGAGAGAGTGTCAGTCCGCTTGTACTGAAGTTGGCATCGTGCCTTTTGTATTAAATTCGGATGCAATTTCGGTATTTCATCGTCAATAAGAAGGTGCAAGGGATACAGTAAACCAGAAGTGAAGCATCGGAATCTAAAACTGGACTCACAGGAGAGGTTCAAATCATAGAGGGTCAGTCCTCTTGTACTTAAGTCGGCATTGTGCCTTTTCAATTTCCTTCCGATGCAATTTCTGTGTTTCATCGTCAAGAAGAAGGTGCAAGGTATACAGTGAACCTGAAGTGAAGCATCGGAATCTAAAACTGGACTCACAGGAGAGGTTCAAATCATAAAAAGAGAGAGTGTCAATCCTGTTTTACTTAAGTCGGCATTGTGCTTTGAATTAAATTCGGATGCAGTTTCTGAATTTCATCGTCAATGAAAAGGTCTAAGGGATACATTAAACCTAAAGTGAAGCATCGGAATCTAAAACTGGACTCACAGGAGAGGTTCACATAATAGAAAGTGAGAGTGTCAGTTCTCTTGTACTTATGTCGGCATTGTGCCATTTGTATTAAATTCCGATGCAATTTCTGTGTCTCATCGTCATTAAGAAGGTGCAAGGTATAAGTTAAACCTGAAGTGACACATCGGAATCTAAAACTGGACTCAGAGGAGAGGTTCAAATCATAGAAAATGAGAGTGCCAGGCCTCTTTTACTTAAGTCGGCATTGTGCCTATTGTATTAAATTTGGATGCAGTTGCTGTGTTTCATCGTCAATAAGAAGGTCCAAGGGAAACAGTAAACCTGAAGTGAAGCATCGGAATCTAAAACTGGACTCACAGGAGAGGTTTAAATCATAGAAATTTTGAGTGTCAGTCCTCTTGTACTTAAGTCGGCATTGTGCCTTTTGTATTAAACTCGGATGCAATTTCTGTGTTTCATCGTCAATAAGAAGGTGCAAGGTATACAGTTAACCTGAAGTGAAGCACCGGAATCTGAAACTGGACTCACAGGAGAGGTTCAAATCATAGAAAGTGAGAGTGTCAGTCCTCTTGTACTTAAGTCGGCATTGTGCCTTTTGTATTAAATTCGGATGCAATTTCTGTGTTTGATCGTCAATAAGAAGGTGCAAGGTATACAGTTAACCTGAAGTGAAGCATCGGAATCTGAAACTGGACTCACAGGAGAGGTTCAAATCATAGAATGTGAGAGTGTCAGTCCTCTTGTACTGAAGTCGGCTTTGTGCCTTTTGTAATAAATTCGGATGCAATTTCTGTGTTTCATCGTCAATAAGAAGGTCCAAGGGATACAGTAAACCTGAAGTGAAGCATCGGAATCTAAAACTGGACTCACAGGAGAGGTTCAAAAAATAGAAAGTGGGAGTGTCAGTCCTCATGTACTTAAGTTGGCATTGTTCCTTTTGTATTAATTGCGGATGCAATTTCTGTGTGTCATCGTCAATAAGAAGGTGCAAGGTATACAGTAAACCTGATGTGAAGCATCAGAATCTAAAAGTTGACTCACAGGACAGGTTCAAATCTTAGAAAGTTAGAGTGTCAGTCCTCTTGTACTTAAGTCGGTATTGTGCCTTTTGAATTTAATTCCGACGCAATTTCTGTGGTTCATCGTCAATAAGAAGGTGCAAGGTATACAGTAAACCTGAAGTGCATCATCGGAATCTAAAACTGGACTCACAGGAGAGGTTCAAATGACAGAAAGTGAGAGTGTCAGTCCTCTTTTGCTTAAGTCGGCATTGTGCCATTTTTATTAAATTCGGATGCAATTTCAGTGTTTCATCGTCAATAAGAAGGCCCAAGGGATACAGTAAACCTGAAGTGAAGCATCGGAATCTGAAACTGGACTCACAGGATAGGTTCAAACCTTAGAAAAGGAGAGTGTCAGTCCTCTTGTACTTAAGTCGGCATTGTGCCTTTTGTACTAAATTCGGATGCAATTTCTGTGTTTCATCGCCAATAAGAGGGTCCAAGGCATACAGTAAACCTGATGTGAAGCATCGGAATCTAAAACTGGACTCTCAGGTGAGGTTCAAATCTTAGAAAGTTAAAGTGTCAGTCCTCTCGTACTTATGTCGGAATGGTGCCTTTTTAATTTAATTCCGATGCAATTTCTGTGTTTCATCGTCAATACGAAGGGGCAAGGTATACAGTAAACCTGAAGTGATCCGTCGGAATCTGAAACTGGACTCACAGGAGATGTTCAAATCACAGAAAGTGAGAGTGTCAGCCCTCTCTTACTTAAGTCGGCATTGTGCCTTTTGTCTTAAATTCGGATGCAATTTCTGTGTTTCATCGTCAACAAGAAGGTCCAAGGTATACAGTAAACCTAAAGTGAAGCATTGGAATCTAAAACTGGTCCACAGGAGATGTTCAAATCATAGATAGTGAGAGTGTCAGTCCACTTGTACTTAAGTCGACATTGTGCCTTTTGTATTAAATTCTGATGCAATTTCTGTATTTCATCGTCAATAAGAAGGTCCAAGGAATACAGTTAATCCGAAGTGAAGCATCGGAATCTAAAACTGGACTCACAGGAGAGGTTCAAAACATAGACAGTTAGAGTGTCGGTCCTCTTGTACTTAAGTCGGCATTGTGCCTTTTGTTTTAAATTCGGATGCAATTACTGTATTTCATCGTCAATAAGAAGGTCCAAGGGATACAGTAAACCTGAAGTGTGGCATTGGAATCTAAAACTGGCCTCCCAGGAGAGGTTCAAATCATAGAAAGTTAGAGTGTCAGTCCTCATGTACTTATGTCGGCATTGTGCCTTTTGTATTAAATTCCGATGCAGTGTCTGTGTTTCATCGCCAATAAGAAGGTGCTAGGTATGCAGTAAACCTGAAGTGAGGCATCGGAATCTAAAACTGGACTCACAGGAGAGGTTGAAACCATAGAAAAGGAGAGTGTCAGTCCGCTTTTACTTAAGTCGGCATTGTGTCTTTTGTATAAAATTCGGATGCAATTTCTGTGTTTCATCGTCAATAAGAAGGTCCAAGGTATACAGTAAACCTAAAGTGAAGCATCCGAATGTTAAACTGGACTCACAGGAGAGGTTCAAATCGTAGAAAGTGAGAGTGTCAGTTCTCTTGTACTTAAGTAGGCAATGTGGCTTTTGAATTTAATTCCGATGCAATTTTTGTGTTTCATAGTCAATTAGACGGTGCAAGGTATACATTAAACCTGAAGTGAAGCGTCGGAATCTAAATTGGAATCACAGGATAGGTTCAAATCATAGAGAGTGAGAGTGTCAGACCTCCTGTACTTAAGTCGGCATTGTGCTTTTTGTATTAAATTCGGATGAAATTTCTGTGTTTCATCGTCAAGAAGAAGGTAGAAGGTATACAGTAAACCTAAAGTGAAGCACCCGTATCTGAAACTGGTCAACAGGAGAGGTTCAAATCATAGAAAGCGAGAGTGTCTGTCCTCTTGTACTTAAGTCTGCATTGTTCCTTTTGTATTAAATTCGGATGCAATTTCTTTGCTTCATCGTCAGTAAGAAGGTCCATTGATAAAGTAAACCTAAGTGAAGCATCGGAATCTAAAATTGGACTCACAGGAGAGGTCAAATCGTTGAAAGTGAGAGTGTCAGTCCTCTTGCACTTATGACGGCATTGTGCCTTTTGTTTTAAATTCGGATGCAATTTCTGTGTTTGATCGTCAATAAGAAGGTGCAAGGTATACAGTTGACCTGATGTGAAGAATCGGAATCTGAAACTGGACTCACAGGAGAGGTTCAGATCATAGAAAGTGAGAGTGTCAGCCCTCTTGTACTTAAGTCGGCATTGTGACTTTTGTATTAAATTCGGATGCAATAATTGTGTTTCATGGTCAATAAGAAGGTGCAAGGTATACAGTAATCTTGACGTGAAGCATCGGATTCTAAAACTGGATTCACAGGAGAGGTTCAAATCGTAGAAAGTGAGAGTGTCAGTCCTCTTGTACTTAAGTCGGCAATGTGCCTTTTGTATTAAATTCGGATGTAATTTCTGTGTTCCATCGTCAATAAGAAGGTGCAAGGTATACAGTAAACCTGAAGTGAAGCATCGGAATCTAAAACTGGACACACAGGAGCGGTTCAAATTATAGAAAGTGAGAGTGTCAGTACTCTTGTACTTAAGTCTGCATTGTGCCTTTTGTATTAAATTCGGATGCAATGTCTGTGTTTCATCGTCAATAAGAAAGTCCAAGGGATACAGTAAACCAGAAGTGAACCATCGGAATCTAAAACTGGACTCACAGGAGAGATTCAAATCGTAGAAAGTGAGAGTGTCAGTCCTCTTACACTGAAGTCGGCATTGTGCCTTTTGTATTAAATTCGGATGCAATTTCTGTATATCATCGTCAATAAGAAGGTGCAAGGGATACAGTACACCTTAAGTAAAGCATCGGAATATAAAAATGGACTCACAGGGGAGGTTCAAATCGTAGAGAGTGAGAGTGTCAGTCTTCTTGTACTTATGTCGGCAATGTGCCTGTTGTATTAAATTCGGATGCAATTTCTGTATTTCATCGTCAATAAGAAGGTGCAAGTTATACAGTAAACCTCACGTGTAGCATCGGAATCTCAAACTGGACTCACAGGAGATGTTCAAATCATAGAAGGAGAGAGTGTCAGTCCTCTTTTACATAAGTCGGCATTGTGCCTTTTGTATTAAATCCGGATGCAATTTCTGTGTTTCATCGTCAATAAGAAGGTCCAAGGGATACAGTAAACCTGAAGTGAAGCATCGGAATCTGAAACTGGACTCACAGGAGAGGTTCAAATCATAGAAAGTGAGAGTGTCAGTCCTCTTGTACTTAAGTCGGCATTGTGCCTTTTGTATTAAATTCGGATGCAATTATTGTGTTTCATCGTCAACAAGAAAGTGCAAGGTATACAGTAACCTTGACATGAAGCATCGGATTCTAAAACTGGACTCACAGGAGAGGTTCAAATCGTAAAAAGTGAGAGTGTCACTCCTCTTGTACTTAAGTCGGCAATGTGCCTTTTGTATTAAATTCGGATGCAATTTATGTGTTTCATCGTCAATAAGAAGGTGCAAGGTATACAGTAAACCTGAAGTGAAGCATCGGAATCTAAAACTGGACACACAGGAGAGGTTCAAATCATAGAAAGTGAGAGTGTCAGTACTCTTGTACATAAGTCTGCAATGTGCCTTTTGTATTAAATTCGGATGCAATGTCTGTGTTTCATCGTCAATAAGAAGGTCCAAGGGATACAGTAAACCTGAAGTGAAGCATCGGAATCTAAAACTGGACTCACAGGAGAGATTCAAATCGTAGAAAGTGAGAGTGTCAGTCCTCGTGCACTTTATTCTGCATTGTGCCTTTTGTTTTAAATTCGGATGCACTTTCTGTGTTTGATCGTCAATAAGAAGGTGCAAGGTATACAGTTAACCTGAAGTGAAGCATCGGAATCTGAAACTGGACTCACAGGAGAGGTTCAAATCTTAGAAAGTGAGAGTGTCAGTCCTCTTGTACTTAAGTCGGCATTGTGCCTTTTGTAATAAATTCGGATGCAATTTCTGTGTTTCATTGTCAATAAGAAGGTCCAAGGGATACAGTAAACATGAAGTGAAGCATCGGAATCTAAAACTGGACTCACAGCAGAGTTTCAAAACATAGAAAGTGAGAGTGTCAGTCCTCATGTACTTAAGTCGGCATTGTGCTTTTTGTATTAAATGCGGATGCAATTTCTGTGTGTCATCGTCAATAAGAAGGTATAAGGTATACAGTAAACCTGATGTGAAGCATCGGAATCTAAAAGTGGACTCACAGGAGAGGTTCAAATCTTAGAAAGTTAGAGTGTCAGTATTCTTGTACTTAAGTCGGTATTGTGCCTTTTGAATTTAATTCCGATGCAATTTCTGTGGTTCATCGTCAATAAGAAGGTGCAAGGTATACAGTAAACCTGAAGTGCGGCATCGGAATCTAAAACTGGACTCACAGGAGAGGTTCAAATGACAGAAAGTGAGAGTGTCAGTCCTCTTTTGCTTAAGTCGGCATTGTGCCATTTGTATTAAATTCGGATGCAATTTCAGTTTTTCATCGTCAATAAGAAGGCCCAAGGGATACAGTAAACCTGAACTGAAGCATCGGAATCTAAAACTGGACTTAGAGGAGAGGCTAAAATCATAGAAAGTTAGAGTGTCAGTCCTCTAGTACTTAACTTGGCATTGTGCCTTTTGTATTAAATTCAGATGTAAACTCTGTGTTTCATCGTCAATAAGATGGTCCAAGGGATACAGTAAACCTGAAGTGAAGCATCGGAATCTAAAACTGTACTCACATGGAGGTTCAATTCATCGAAAGTGAGAGTGTCAGTCCTCTTTTCCTTAAGTCGGCATTGTGCCTTTAGTATTAAATTCCGATGCAATTTCTGTGTTTCATCGTCAATAAGAAGGTGCAAGGTATACAGTAAACCTGAAGTGAAGCATCGGAATCAAAAAATGGACTCACAGGAGAGGTTCAAATCATAGAAAGTGAGAGTGTCAGTCCTCTTGTACTTAAGTCGGCATTGTGCCTTTTGTATTAAATTCGGATGCAATTTCTGTCTTTCATCGTGAATAAGAATGTCCAAGGGATACAGTAAACTTGAAGTGAAGCATCGGAATCTAAAACTGGACTCACAGGAGAGGTTCATATCATAGAAAGAGAGAGTGTCAGTCCGCTTGTACTGAAGTTGGCATTGTGCCTTTTGTATTAAATTCGGATGCAATTTCGGTATTTCATCGTCAATAAGAAGGTGCAAGGGATACAGTAAACCTGAAGTGAAGCATCGGAATCTAAAAATGGACTCACAGGAGAGGTTCAAATCATAGAAAGTGAGAGTGTCAGTCTTCTTGTACTTATGTCGGCATTGTGACTGTTGTATTAAATTCGGATGCAATTTCTGTATTTCATCGTCAATAAGAAGGTGCAAGTTATACAGTAAACCTGAAGTGAAGCAGCGGAATCTCAAACTGGACTCACAGGAGAGGTTCAAATCATAGAAGGAGAGAGTGTCAGTCCTCTTTTACATAAGTCGGCATTGTGCCTTTTGTATTAAATCCGGATGCAATTTCTGTGTTTCATCGTCAATAAGAAGGTCCAAGGGATACAGTAAACCTGAAGTGAAGCATCGGAATCTGACACTGGACACACAGGAGAGGTTCAAATCATAGAAAGTGAGACTGTCAGTCCTCTTGTACATAAGTCAGCAATGCGCCTTTTGTATTAAATTCGAATGCAATTTCTGTGTTTCATCGTCAATAAGAAGGTGCACGGTATACAGTAAACCTGAAGTGAAGCATCGGAATCTAAAACTGGACTCACAGTAGAGGTTCAAATCATAGAAAGTTAGAGTGTCTGTCCTCTTGTACTTATGTCGGCATTGTGCCTATTGTATTAAATTCGGATGCAATTACTGTGTTTCATCGTCAATTAGAAGGTCCAAGGGATACAGTAAACCAGAAGTGAAGCATCGGAATCTAAAACTGGACTCACAGGAGAGGTTCAAATCATAGATAGTTAGAGTGTCAGTCCTCTTGTACGTAAGTCGGCATTGTGCCTTTTGAATTTAAACCTATGCAATTTCTGTGTTTCATCGTCAATAAGAAGGTGCAAGGTATACATTAAACCTGAAGTGCAGCTTCGGAATCTAAAACTGGACTCACAGGAGAGGTTCAAATCATAGAGGGTCAGTCCTCTTGTACTTAAGTCGGCATTGTGCCTTTTGAATTTCCTTCCGATGCAATTTCTGTGTTTCATCGTCAAGAAGAAGGTGCAAGGTATACAGTGAACCTGAAGTGAAGCATCGGAATCTAAAACTGGACTCACAGGAGAGGTTCAAATCATAAAAAGAGAGAGTGTCAATCCTCTTTTACTTAAGTCGGCATTGTGCTTTGAATTAAATTCGGATGCAGTTTCTGAATTTCATCGTCAATGAAAAGGTCTAAGGGATACATTAAACCTGAAGTGAAGCATCGGAATCTAAAACTGGACTCACAGGAGAGGTTCACATCATAGAAAGTGAGAGTGTCAGTTCTCTTGTACTTATGTCGGCATTGTGCCATTTGTATTAAATTCCGATGCAATTTCTGTGTCTCATCGTCATTAAGAAGGTGCAAGGTATAAGGTAAACCTGAAGTGACACATCGGAATCTAAAACTGGACTCAGAGGAGAGGTTCAAATCATAGAAAATGAGAGTGCCAGTCCTCTTTTACTTAAGTCGGCATTGTGCCTATTGTATTAAATTTGGATGCAGTTGCTGTGTTTCATCGTCAATTATAAGGTCAAAAGGGAAACAGTAAACCTGAAGTGAAGCATCGGAATCTAAAACTGGACTCACAGGAGAGGTTTAAATCATAGAAATTGGGAGTGTCAGTCCTCTTGTACTTAAGTCGGCATTGTGCCTTTTGTATTAAACTCGGATGCAATTTCTGTGTTTCATCGTCAATAAGAAGGTGCAAGGTATACAGTTAACCTGAAGTGAAGCACCGGAATCTGAAACTGGACTCACAGGAGAGGTTCAAATCATAGAAAGTGAGAGTGTCAGTCCTCTTGTACTTAAGTCGGCATTGTGCCTTTTGTATTAAATTCGGATGCAATTTCTGTGTTTGATCGTCAATAAGAAGGTGCAAGGTATACAGTTAACCTGAAGTGAAGCATCGGAATCTGAAACTGGACTCACAGGAGAGGTTCAAATCATAGAATGTGAGAGTGTCAGTCCTCTTGTACTTCAATCGGCTTTGTGCCTTTTGTAATAAATTCGGATGCAATTTCTGTGTTTCATCGTCAATAAGAAGGTCCTAGGGATACAGTAAACCTGAAGTTAAGCATCGGAATCTAAAACTGGACTCACAGGAGAGTTTCAAAAAATAGAAAATGGGAGTGTCAGTCCTCATGTACTTAGGTCGGCAATGAGCCTTTTGTATTAAATGCGGATGCAATTTCTGTGTGTCATCGTCAATAAGAAGGTGCAAGGTATACAGTAAACCTGATGTGAAGCATCAGAATCTAAAAGTTGAATCACAGGACAGGTTCAAATCTTAGAAAGTTAGAGTGTCAGTCCTCTTGTACTTAAGTCTGTATTGTGCCTTTTGAATTTAATTCCGATGCAATTTCTGTGGTTCATCGTCAATAAGAAGGTGCAAGGTATACAGTAAACCTGAAGTGCGGCATCGGAATCTAAAACTGGACTCACAGGAGAGGTTCAAATGACAGAAAGTGAGAGTGTCAGTCCTCTTTTGCTTAAGTCGGCATTGTGCCATTTTTATTAAATTCGGATGCAATTTCAGTGTTTCATCGTCAATAACAAGGCCCAAGGGATACAGTAAACCTGAAGTGAAGCATCGGAATCTGAAACTGGACTCACAGGAGAGGTTCAAACCTTAGAAAAGGAGAGTGTCAGTCCTCTTGTACTTAAGTCGGCATTGTGCCTTTTGTACTACATTCGGATGCAATTTCTGTGTTTCATCGCCAATAAGAGGGTCCAAGGTATACAGTAAACCTGATGTGAAGCATCGGAATCTAAAACTGGACTCTCAGGTGAGGTTCAAATCTTAGAAAGTTAAAGTGTCAGTCCTCTCGTACTTATGTCGGAATGGTGCCTTTTTAATTTAATTCCGATGCAATTTCTGTGTTTCATCGTCAATACGAAGGGGCAAGGTATACAGTAAACCTGAAGTGATCCGTCGGAATCTAAAACTGGACTCACAGGAGAGGTTCAAATCACAGAAAGTGAGAGTGTCAGCCCTCTCTTACTTAAGTCGGCATTGTGCCTTTTGTATTAAATTCGGATGCAATTTCTGTGTTTCATCGTCAACAAGAAGGTCCAAGGTATACAGTAAACCTAAAGTGAAGCATTGGAATCTAAAACTGGTCCACAGGAGAGGTTCAAATCATAGATAGTGAGAGTGTCAGTCCACTTGTACTTATGTCGACATTGTGCCTTTTGTATTAAATTCTGATGCAATTTCTGTATTTCATCGTCAATAAGAAGGTCCAAGGGATACAGTAAATCCGAAGTGAAGCATCGGAATCTAAAACTGGACTCACAGGAGAGGTTCAAAACATAGACAGTTAGAGTTTCGGTCCTCTTGTACTTAAGTCGGCATTGTGCCTTTTGATTTAAATTCGGATGGAATTACTGTATTTCATCGTCAATAAGAAGGTCCAAGGTATACAGTAAACCTAAAGTGAAGCATCCGAATGTAAAACTGGACTCACAGGAGAGGTTCGAATCGTAGAAAGTGAGAGTGTCAGTCCTCTTGTACTTAAGTAGGCAATGTGGCTTTTGAATTTAATTCCGATGCAATTTTTGTGTTTCATAGTCAATTAGACGGTGCAAGGTATACATTAAACCTGAAGTGAAGCGTCGGAATCCAAATTGGAATCACAGGATAGGTTCAAATCATAGAGAGTGAGAATGTCAGACCTCCTGTACTTAAGTCGGCATTGTGCTTTTTGTATTAAATTCGGATGAAATTTCTGTGTTTCATCGTCAAGAAGAAGGTAGAAGGTATACAGTAAACCTAAAGTGAAGCACCGGAATCTAAAACTGGTCCACAGGAGAGGTTCAAATCATAGAAAGCGAGAGTGTCTGTCCTCTTGTACTTAAGTCTGCATTGTTCCTTTTGTATTAAATTCGGATGCAATTTCTTTGCTTCATCGTCAGTAAGAAGGTCCAGGGATAAAGTAAACCTAAGTGAAGCATCGGAATCTAAAATTGGACTCACAGGAGAGGTCAAATCGTTGAAAGTGAGAGTGTCAGTCATCTTGCACTTATGACGGCATTGTGCCTTTTGTTTTAAATTCGGATGCAATTTCTGTGTTTGATCGTCAATAAGAAGGTGCAAGGTATACAGTTGACCTGATGTGAAGCATCGGAATCTGAAACTGGACTCACAGGAGAGGTTCAAATCATAGAAAGTGAGAGTGTCAGTCCTCTTGTACTTAAGTCGGCATTGTGCCTTTTGTATTAAATTCGGATGCAATAATTGTGTTTCATCGTCAATAAGAAGGTGCAAGGTATACAGTAATCTTGACGTGAAGCATCGGATTCTAAAACTGGATTCACAGGAGAGGTTCAAATCGTAGAAAGTGAGAGTGTCAGTCCTCTTGTACTTAAGTCGGTAATGTGCCTTTTGTATTAAATTCAGATGTAATTTCTGTGTTTCATCGTCAATAAGAAGGTGCAAGGTATACAGTAAACCTGAAGTGAAGCATCGGAATCTAAAACTGGACACACAGGAGCGGTTCAAATCATAGAAAGTGAGAGTGTCAGTACTCTTGTACTTAAGTCTGCATTGTGCCTTTTGTATTAAATTCGGATGCAATGTCTGTGTTTCATCGTCAGTAAGAAAGTCCAAGGGATACAGTAAACCTGAAGTGAAGCATCGGAATCTAAAACTGGACTCACAGGAGAGATTCAAATCGTAGAGAGTGAGAGTGTCAGTCCTCTTGCACTTAAGTCGGCATTGTGCCTGTTGTATTAAATTCGGATGCAATTTCTGTATTTCATCGTCAATAAGAAGGTGCAAGTTATACAGTAAACCTGAAGTGTAGCATCGGAATCTCAAACTGGGCTCACAGGAGAGGTTCAAATCATAGAAGGAGAGAGTGTCAGTCCTCTTTTACATAAGTCGGCATTGTGCCTTTTGTATTAAATCCGGATGCAATTTCTGTGTTTCATCGTCAATAAGAAGGTCCAAGGGATACAGTAAACCTGAAGTGAAGCATCGGAATCTGACACTGGACACACAGGAGAGGTTCAAATCATAGAAAGTGATACTGTCAGTCCTCTTGTACATAAGTCAGCATTGCGCCTTTTGTATTAAATTCGAATGCAATTTCTGTGTTTCATCGTCAATAAGAAGGTGCAAGGTATAAAGTAAACCTGAAGTGTAGCATCGGAATCTAAAACTGGACTCACAGTAGAGGTTCAAATCATAGAAAGTTAGAGTGTCTGTCCTCTTGTACTTATGTCGGCATTGTGCCTATTGTATTAATTTCGGATGCAATTACTGTGTTTCATCGTCAATTAGAAGGTCCAAGGGATACAGTAAACCGGAAGTGAAGCATCGGAATCTAAAACTGGACTCACAGGAGAGGTTCAAATCATAGATAGTTAGAGTGTCAGTCCTCTTGTACGTAAGTCGGCATTGTGCCTTTTGAATTTAAACCTATGCAATTTCTGTATTTCATCGTCAATAAGAAGGTGCAAGGTATACATTAAACCTGAAGTGCAGCTTCGGAATCTAAAACTGGACTCACAGGAGAGGTTCAAATCATAGAGGGTCAGTCCTCTTGCACTTAAGTCGGCATTGTGCCTTTTGAATTTCATTCCGATGCAATTTCTGTGTTTCATCGTCAAGAAGAAGGTGCAAGGTATACAGTGAACCTGAAGTGAAGCATCGGAATCTAAGTCTGGACTCACAGGAGAGGTTCAAAAAATAGAAAGTGAGAGTGTCAGTCCTCATGTACTTAAGTCGGCATTGTGCCTTTTGTATTAAATTCGAATGCAATTTCTGTGTTTGATCGTCAATAAGAAGGTGCAAGGTATACAGTTAACCTGAAGTGAAGCATCGGAATCTGAAACTGGACTCACAGGAGAGGTTCAAATCATAGATTGTGAGAGTGTCAGTCCTCTTGTACTTAAGTCGGCTTTGTGCCTTTTGTAATAAATTCGGATGCAATTTCTGTGTTTCATCGTCAATAAGAAGGTCCAAGGGATACAGTAAACCTGAAGTGAAGCATCGGAATCTAAAACTGGACTCACAGGAGAGGTTCAAACCATAGAAAAGGAGAGTGTCAGTCTCCTTGTACTTATGTCGGCATTGTGCCTTTTGTATTAAATTCCGATGAAATTTCTGTGTTTCATCGTCAATAAGAAGGTGCAAGATATATGGTAAAACCGAAGTGACGCATCGGAATCTAAAACTGGACCCACAGGAGAAGTTCAAATCATAGAAAGTGAGAGTGTCAGTCCTCTTTTACTTATGTCGGCATTGTGACTTTTGTATTAAATTCGGATGCAATTTCTGTGTTTTATCGTCAATAAGAAGGTCCAAGGGATACCGTAGACCTGAAGTGAGGCATCGGAATCTAAAACTGGACTCACAGGAGAGGTTCAAATCATAGAGAGTTAGAGTGTTATTCCTTTTGTTCTTAAGTCGGCATTGAGCCTTTTGAATTTAATTCCGATGCAATTTCTGTGTTTCATCGTCAATAAAAAGGTGCAAGGTATACAGTAAACCTGAAGTGAAGCATCGGAATCTAATTCTGGACTCACAGGAGAGGTTCAAATCACAGAAAGTGAGAGTGTCAGCCCTCTTTTACTTAAGTCGGCATTGTGCCTTTTGTATAAAATTCGGATGCAATTTCTGTGTTTCATCGTCAATAAGAAGGTCCAAGGTATACAGTAAACCTAAAGTGGAGCATCGGAATCTAAAACTGGACTCACAGGAGAGGTTCAAATCATAGAAATTTAGAGTGTTGGTCCTCTTGTACTTAAGTCGGCATTGTGCCTTTTGTATTAAAGTCGGATGCAAACTCTGTGTTTCATCGTCAATAAGAAAGTCCCAGAGATGCAGTAAACCTGAAGTGAAGCATCAGAATCTAAAACTGGACCCACGGGAGAGGTTCACTTCATAGAAAGTGAGAGTGTCAGTCCTCTTTTACTTAAGTCGGCATTGTGCCTTTTGCATTAAATTCGGATGCAATTTCTGTGTTTCATCGTCAATACGAAGGTCCAAGGGATACAGTAAACCTGAAGTGATGCATCGGAATCTAAAACTGGACTCACAGGAGAGGTTCAAATCGTAGAAAGTGAGAGTGTCAGTCCTCTTGTACTTAGGTCGGCATTATGGCTTTTGAATTTAATTCAGATGCAATTTTTGTGTTTCATAGTCAATTAGACGGTGCAAGGTATACATTAAACCTGAAGTGAAAAGTTGGAATCTAAATTGGAATCACAGGAGGGGTTCAAATCATAGAGAGTGAGAGTGTCAGTCCTCTTGTACTTAAGTCGGCATTGTGCCTTTTGTATTAAATTCTGATGCAATTTCTGTATTTCATCGTCAATAAGAAGGTCCAAGGGATACAGTAAATCCGAAGTGAAGCATCGGAATCTAAAACTGGACTCACAGGAGAGGTTCAAAACATAGACATTTAGAGTGTCGGTCCTCTTGTACTTAAGTCGTCATTGTGCCTTTGTTTTAAATTCGGATGCAATTTCTGTATTTCATCGTCAATAAGAAGGTCCAAGGGATACAGTCAACCTGAAGTGAAGCATCGGAATCTATAACTGGCCTCCCAGGAGAGGTTCAAATCATAGAAAGTTAGAGTGTCAGTCCTCATGTACTTATGTCGGCATTGTGCCTTTTGTATTAAATTCCGATGAAATTTCTGTGTTTCATCGTCAATAAGAAGGAGCAAGGTATATGGTAAACCCGAAGGGACGCATCGGAATCTAAAACTGGACTCACAGGAGAAGTTCAAATCATAGAAAGTGAGAGTGTCAGCCCTCTTTTACTTATGTCGGCATTGTGACTTTTGTATTAAATTCGGATGCAATTTCTGTGTTTTATCGTCAATAAGAAGGTCCAAGGGATACAGTAAACCTGAAGTGAGGCATCGGAATCTAAAACTGGACTCACAGGAGAGGTTCAAACCATAGAAAAGGAGAGTGTCAGTCCTCTTGTACTTAAGTCGGCATTGTGCCTTTTGTACTAAATTCGGATGCAATTTCTGTGTTTCATCGCCAATAAGAAGGTCCATGGTATACAGTAAACCTGAAGTGAAGCATCGGAATCTAAAACTGGACTCACAGGTGAGGTTCAAATCTTAGAAAGTTAAAGTGTCAGTCCTCTCGTACTGAAGTCGGCATTGTGACTTTTGAATTTAATTCCGATGCAATTTCTGTGTTTCATCGTCAATGAAAAGGCGCAAGGTATACAGTAAACCTGAAGTGAAGCATCGGAATCTAAATCTGGACTCACAGGAGAGGTTCAAATCACAGAAAGTGAGAGTGTCAGCCCTCTTTTACTTAAGTCGGCATTGTGCCTTTTGTATAAAATTCGGATGCAATTTCTGTGTTTCATCGTCAATAAGAATGTCCAAGGTACACAGTAAACCTAAAGTGAAGCATCGGAATCTCAAATTGGACTCACAGGAGAGGTTCAAATGATAGAAATTTAGAGTGTTAGTCCTCTTGTACTTAAGTCGGCATTGTGCCTTTTGTATTAAAGTCGGATGCAAACTCTGTGTTTGATCGTCAATAAGAAAGTCCAAGAGATGCAGTAAACCTGAAGTGAAGCATCGGAATCTAAAACTGGACTCACGGGAGAGATTCAAATCATAGAAAGTGAGAGTGTCAGTCCTATTTTACTTAAGTCGGCATTGTGCCTTTTGCATTAAATTCGGATGCAATTTCTGTGTTTCATCGTCAATACGAAGGTCCAAGGGATACAGTAAACCTGAAGTGAAGCATCGGAATCTAAAACTGGACTCACAGGAGAGGTTCAAATCATAGAAAGTGAGAGTGTCAGTCCTCTTGTACTTAAGTCGGCATTGTGCCTTTTGTATTAAATTCGGACGCAATTTCTGTGTTTCATCGTCAATAAGAAGGTGCAAGGTATACAGAAAACCTGAAGTGAAGCATAGGAATCTAAAACTGGACTCACAGGAGTGGTTCAAATCGTAGAAGGTGAGAGTGTCAGTCCTCTTGTACTTAAGTCGGCATTGTGCCTTTTGTATTGAATTCGGATGCAATTTCTGTGTTTCATCGTCAATAAGAAGGTGCAAAGTATACAGTAAACCTGAGGTGAAGCATAGGAATCTAAAACTGGACTCACAGGAGAGGTTCAAATGATAGAATGTGAGAGTGTCAGTCCTCTTGTACTTAAGTCGGCTTTGTGCCTTTTGTAATAAATTCGGATGCAATTTCTGTGTTTCATCGTCAATAAGAAGGTCCAAGGGATACAGTAAACCTGAAGTGAAGCATCGGAATCTAAAACTGGACTCACAGGAGAGGTTCAAACCATAGAAAAGGAGAGTGTCAGTCTCCTTGTACTTA
The DNA here is from genome assembly GCF_021461395.2 of Schistocerca americana. Taxonomy (NCBI): domain Eukaryota; kingdom Metazoa; phylum Arthropoda; class Insecta; order Orthoptera; family Acrididae; genus Schistocerca; species Schistocerca americana. Next base: position 544,520,506 of record NC_060124.1, on the reverse strand, counting down.
AGTCGGCATTGTGCCTTTTGTATTAAATGCGGATGCAATTTCTGTGTGTCATCGTCAATAAGAAGGTGCAAGGTATACAGTAAACCTGATGTGAAGCATCAGAATCTAAAAGTTGACTCACAGGACAGGTTCAAATCTTAGAAAGTTAGAGTGTCAGTCCTCTTGTACTTATGTCGGTATTGTGCCTTTTGAATTTAATTCCGATGCAATTTCTGTGGTTCATCGTCAATAAGAAGGTGCAAGGTATACAGTAAACCTGAAGTGCGGCATCGGAATCTAAAACTGGACTCACAGGAGAGGTTCAAATGACAGAAAGTGAGAGTGTCAGTCCTCTTTTGCTTAAGTCGGCATTGTGCCATTTTTATTAAATTCGGATGCAATTTCAGTGTTTCATCGTCAATAAGAAGGCCCAAGGGATACAGTAAACCTGAAGTGAAGCATCGGAATCTAAAACTGGACTACAGGAGAGGTTCATATCATAGTAAGAGAGAGTGTCGTTCCGCTTTTACTTAAGTTGGCATTGTGCCTTTTGTATTAAATTCGGATGCAATTTCTGTGTTTCATTGTCAATAAGAAGGTACAAGGCATACCGTAAACCTGAAGTGAAGCATCGGAATCTAAAACTGGACTCACAGGAGCGGTTCAAATCATAGGAAGAGAGAGTGTCAGTCCTCTTTTACTTAAGTCGGCATTGTGCCTTTTGTAATAAATTCGGATGCAATTTCTGTGTTTCATCGTCAATAAATAGGTCCAAGGGATACAGTAAACATGAAGTGAAGCATCCGAATCTGAAACTTGACTCACAGGAGAGGTCAAATCATAGAATGTGAGAGTGTCAGTCCTCTTGTACTTAAGTCGGCATTGTGCCTTTTGTAATAAATTCGGATGCAATTTCTGTGTTTATCGTCAATAAGAAGGTCCAAGGGATACAGTAAACATGAAGTGAAGCATCGGAATCTAAAACTGGACTCACAGGAGAGGTTCAAAAAATAGAGAGTGAGAGTGTCAGTCCTCAGGTACTTAAGTCGGCATTGTGCTTTTGTATTAAATGCGGATGCAATTTCTGTGTGTCATCGTCAATAAGAAGGTGCAAGGTATACAGTAAACCTGATGTGAAGCATCGGAATCTAAAAGTGGACTCACAGGACAGGTTCAAATCTTAGAAAGTTAGAGTGTCATTCCTCATGTACTTATGTCGGCATTGTGCCTTTTGTATTAAATTCCGATGAAATTTCTGTGTTTCATCGTCAATAAGAAGGTGCAAGATATATGGTAAAACCGAAGTGACGCATCGGAATCTAAAACTGGACTCACAGGAGAAGTTCAAATCATAGAAAGTGAGAGTGTCAGTCCTCTTTTACTTATGTCGGCATTGTGACTTTTGTATTAAATTCGGATGCAATTTCTGTGTTTTATCGTCAATAAGAAGGTCCAAGGGATACAGTAGACCTGAAGTGAGGCATCGGAATCTAAAACTGGGCTCACAGGAGAGGTTCAAACCATAGAAAAGGAGAGTGTCAGTCCTCTTGTACTTAAGTCGGCATTGTGCCTTTTGTACTAAATTCGGATGCAATTTCTGTGTTTCATCGCCAATAAGAAGGTCCAAGGTATACAGTAAACCTGAAGTGAAACATCGGAGTTCAAAACTGGACTCACAGGAGAGGTTCAAATCATAGAGAGTTAGAGTGTTATTCCTTTTGTTCTTAAGTCGGCATTGAGCCTTTTGAATTTAATTCCGATGCAATTTCTGTGTTTCATCGTCAATAAAAAGGTGCAAGGTATACAGTAAACCTGAAGTGAAGCATCGGAATCTAATTCTGGACTCACAGGAGAGGTTCAAATCACAGAAAGTGAGAGTGTCAGCCCTCTTTTACTTAAGTCGGCATTGTGCCTTTTGTACAAAATTCGGATGCAATTTCTGTGTTTCATCGTCAATAAGAAGGTCCAAGGTATACAGTAAACCTAAAGTGAAGCATCGGAATCTAAAACTGGACTCACAGGAGAGGTTCAAATCATAGAAATTTAGAGTGTTGGTCCTCTTGTACTTAAGTCGGCATTGTGCCTTTTGTATTAAAGTCGGATGCAAACTCTGTGTTTCATCGTCAATAAGAAAGTCCCAGAGATGCAGTAAACCTGAAGTGAAGCATCAGAATCTAAAACTGGACCCACGGGAGAGGTTCACTTCATAGAAAGTGAGAGTGTCAGTCCTCTTTTACTTAAGTCGGCATTGTGCCTTTTGCATTAAATTCGGATGCAATTTCTGTGTTTCATCGTCAATACGAAGGTCCAAGGGATACAGTAAACCTGAAGTGAAGCATCGGAATCTAAAACTGGACTCACAGGAGAGGTTCAAATCGTAGAAAGTGAGAGTGTCAGTCCTCTTGTACTTAGGTCGGCATTATGGCTTTTGAATTTAATTCGGATGCAATTTTTGTGTTTCATAGTCAATTAGACGGTGCAAGGTATACATTAAACCTGAAGTGAAAAGTTGGAATCTAAATTGGAATCACAGGAGGGGTTCAAATCATAGAGAGTGAGAGTGTCAGTCCTCTTGTACTTAAGTCGGCATTGTGCCTTTTGTATTAAATTCTGATGCAATTTCTGTATTTCATCGTCAATAAGAAGGTCCAAGGGATACAGTAAATCCGAAGTGAAGCATCGGAATCTAAAACTGGACTCACAGGAGAGGTTCAAAACATAGACATTTAGAGTGTCGGTCCTCTTGTACTTAAGTCGTCATTGTGCCTTTGTTTTAAATTCGGATGCAATTTCTGTATTTCATCGTCAATAAGAAGGTCCAAGGGATACAGTCAACCTGAAGTGAAGCATCGGAATCTATAACTGGCCTCCCAGGAGAGGTTCAAATCATAGAAAGTTAGAGTGTCAGTCCTCATGTACTTATGTCGGCATTGTGCCTTTTGTATTAAATTCCGATGAAATTTCTGTGTTTCATCGTCAATAAGAAGGAGCAAGGTATATGGTAAACCCGAAGGGACGCATCGGAATCTAAAACTGGACTCACAGGAGAAGTTCAAATCATAGAAAGTGAGAGTGTCAGTCCTCTTTTACTTATGTCGGCATTGTGACTTTTGTATTAAATTCGGATGCAATTTCTGTGTTTCATCGCCAATAAGAAGGTCCATGGTATACAGTAAACCTGAAGTGAAGCATCTGAATCTAAAACTGGACTCACAGGTGAGGTTCAAATCTTAGAAAGTTAAAGTGTCAGTCCTCTCGTACTGAAGTCGGCATTGTGACTTTTGAATTTAATTCCGATGCAATTTCTGTGTTTCATCGTCAATGAAAAGGCGCAAGGTAAACAGTAAACCTGAAGTGAAGCATCGGAATCTAAATCTGGACTCACAGGAGAGGTTCAAATCACAGAAAGTGAGAGTGTCAGCCCTCTTTTACTTAAGTCGGCATTGTGCCTTTTGTATAAAATTCGGATGCTATTTCTGTGTTTCATCGTCAATAAGAATGTCCAAGGTATACAGTAAACCTAAAGTGAAGCATCGGAATCTCAAATTGGACTCACAGGAGAGGTTCAAATGATAGAAATTTAGAGTGTTAGTCCTCTTGTACTTAAGTCGGCATTGTGCCTTTTGTATTAAAGTCGGATGCAAACTCTGTGTTTGATCGTCAATAAGAAAGTCCAAGAGATGCAGTAAACCTGAAGTGAAGCATCGGAATCTAAAACTGGACTCACGGGAGAGGTTCAAATCATAGAAAGTGAGAGTGTCAGTCCTCTTTTACTTAAGTCGGCATTGTGCCTTTTGCATTAAATTCGGATGCAATTTCTGTGTTTCATCGTCAATACGAAGGTCCAAGGGATACAGTAAACCTGAAGTGAAGCATCGGAATCTAAAACTGGACTCACAGGAGAGGTTCAAATCATAGAAAGTGAGAGTGTCAGTCCTCTTGTACTTAAGTCGGCATTGTGCCTTTTGTATTAAATTCGGACGCAATTTCTGTGTTTCATCGTCAATAAGAAGGTGCAAGGTATACAGAAAACCTGAAGTGAAGCATCGGAATCTAAAACTGGACTCACAGGAGTGGTTCAAATCGTAGAAGGTGAGAGTGTCAGTCCTCTTGTACTTAAGTCGGCATTGTGCCTTTTGTATTGAATTCGGATGCAATTTCTGTGTTTCATCGTCAATAAGAAGGTGCAAAGTATACAGTAAACCTGAGGTGAAGCATAGGAATCTAAAACTGGACTCACAGGAGAGGTTCAAATCGTAGAATGTGAGAGTGTCAGTCCTCTTGTACGTAAGTCGGCGTTGTGCATTTTGGATTAAATTCGGATGCAATTTCTGTGTTTCATCGTCAAAAAGATGGTGCAAGGTATACAGTAAATCTGAAGTGAAGCATCGGAATCTAAAACTGGACTCACAGGAGAGGTTCAAATCGTAGAAAGTGAGAGTGTCAGTCCTCTTGTACCTTAGTAGGCATTGTAGCTTTTGAATTTAATTCCGATGCAATTTTTGTGTTTCGTAGTCAATTACACTGTGCATGGTATACATTAAACCTGAAGTGAAGCGTTGGAATCTAAATTGGAATCACAGGAGAGGTTCAAATCATAGAGAGTGTGAGTGTCAGTCCTCTTGTACTTAAGTCGGCATTGTGTCTTTTGTATTAAATTCGGATGAAATTTCTGTGTTTCATCGTCAAGAAGAAGGTAGAAGGTATACAGTAAACCTAAAGTGAAGCATCGGAATCTAAAACTGGACCACAGGAGATGTTCAAATCATAGAAAGTGAGAGTGTCTGTCCTCTTGTATTTAAGTCTGCATTGTGCCTTTTGTATTAAATTCCGATGCAATTTCTTTGCTTCATCGTCAATAACAAGGTCCAAGGGATAAAGTAAACCCAAGTGAAGCATCGGAATCTAAAACTGGACTCACAGGAGAGGTCAAATCGTTGAAAGTGAGAGTGTCAATCCTCTTGCACTTAAGACGGCATTGTGCCTTTTGTTTTAAATTCGGATGCAATTTCTGTGTTTGATCGTCAATAAGAAGGTGCAAGGTATACAGTTAAACTGATGTGAAGCATCGGAATCTGAAACTGGACTCACAGGAGAGGTTCAAATCATAGAAAGTGAGAGTGTCAGTCCTCTTGTACTTAAGTCGGCATTGTGCCTTTTGTATTAAATTCGGATGCAATTTCTGTGTTTCATTGTCAATAAGAAGGTACAAGGCATACCGTAAACCTGAAGTGAAGCATCGGAATCTAAAACTGGACTCACAGGAGCGGTTCAAATCATAGAAAGAGAGAGTGTCAGTCCTCTTTTACTTAAGTCGGCATTGTGCCTTTTGTATTAAATTCGGATGCAATTTCTGTGTTTCATCGGCAATAAGAATGTCCAAGTGATACAGTAAACCTGAAGTGAAGCATCGGTATCTAAAACTGGACTCACAGGAGAGGTTCATATCATAGAAAGAGAGAGTGTCAGTCCGCTTGTACATAAGTCGGAATTGTGCCTTTTGTATTAAATTCGGATGCAATTTCTGTATTTCATCGTCAATAAGAAGGTCCAAGGGATACAGTAAACATGAAGTGAAGCATCGGAATCTAAAACTGGACTCACAGGAGAGGTTCAAAAAACAGAAAGTGAGAGTGTCAGTCCTCATGTACTTAAGTCGGCATTGTGCTTTTGTATTAAATGCGGATGCAATTTCTGTGTGTCATCGTCAATAAGAAGGTGCAAGGTATACAGTAAACCTGATGTGAAGCATCGGAATCTAAAAGTGGACTCACAGGACAGGTTCAAATCTTAGAAAGTTAGAGTGTCAGCCCTCATGTACTTATGTCGGCATTGTGCCTTTTGTATTAAATTCCGATGAAATATCTGTGTTTCATCGTCAATAAGAAGGTGCAAGATATATGGTAAAACCGAAGTGACGCATCGGAATCTAAAACAGGACTCACAGGAGAAGATCAAATCATTGAAAGTGAGAGAGTCAGTCCTCTTTTACTTATGTCGGCATTGTGCCTTTTGTATTAAATTCGGATGCAATTTCTGTGTTTTATCGTCAAAAAAAAGGTGCAAGGTATACAGTAAACCTGAAGTGAAGCATCGGAATCTAATTCTGGACTCACAGGAGAGGTTCAAATCACAGAAAGTGAGAGTGTCAGCCCTCTTTTACTTAAGTCGGCATTGTGCCTTTTGTATAAAATTCGGATGCAATTTCTGTGTTTCATCGTCAATAAGAAGGTCCAAGGTATACAGTAAACCTGAAGTGAAGCATCGGAGTTCAAAACTGGACTCACAGGAGAGGTTCAAATCATAGGGAGTTAGAGTGTTATTCCTTTTGTTCTTAAGTCGGCATTGAGCCTTTTGAATTTAATTCCGATGCAATTTCTGTGTTTCATCGTCAATAAAAAGGTGCAAGGTATACAGTAAACCTGAAGTGAAGCATCGGAATCTAATTCTGGACTCACAGGAGAGGTTCAAATCACAGAAAGTGAGAGTGTCAGCCCTCTTTTACTTAAGTCGGCATTGTGCCTTTTGTATAAAATTCGGATGCAATTTCTGTGTTTCATCGTCAATAAGAAGGTCCAAGGTATACAGTAAACCTAAAGTGAAGCATCGGAATCTAAAACTTGACTCACAGGAGAGGTTCAAATCATAGAAATTTAGAGTGTTAGTCCTCTTGTACTTAAGTCGGCATTGTGCCTTTTGTATTAAAGTCGGATGCAAACTCTGTGTTTCATCGTCAATAAGAAAGTCCCAGAGATGCAGTAAACCTGAAGTGAAGCATCGGAATCTAAAACTGGACTCACGGGAGAGGTTCACTTCATAGAAAGTGAGAGTGTCAGTCCTCTTTTACTTAAGTCGTCATTGTGCCTTTTGCATTAAATTCGGAGGCAATTTCTGTGTTTCATCGTCAATACGAAGGTCCAAGGGATACAGTAAACCTGAAGTGAAGCATCGGAATCTAAAACTGGACTCACAGGAGAGGTTCAAATCATAGAAAGTGAGAGTGTCAGTCCTCTTGTACTTAAGTCGGCATTATGGCTTTTGAATTTAATTCGGATGCAATTTTTGTGTTTCATAGTCAATTAGACGGTGCAAGGTATACATTAAACCTGAAGTGAAAAGTTGGAATCTAAATTGAAATCACAGGAGGGGTTCAAATCATAGAGAGTGAGAGTGTCAGTCCTCTTGTACTTCAGTCGGCATTGTGCCTTTTGTATTAAATTCTGATGCAATTTCTGTATTTCATCGTCAATAAGAAGGTCCAAGGGATACAGTAAATCCGAAGTGAAGCATCGGAATCTAAAACTGGACTCACAGGAGAGGTTCAAAACATAGACATTTAGAGTGTCGGTCCTCCTGTACTTAAGTCGTCATTGTGCCTTTTGTTTTAAATTCGGATGCAATTTCTGTATTTCATCGTCAATAAGAAGGTCCAAGGGATACAGTCAACCTGAAGTGAAGCATCGGAATCTATAACTGGCCTCCCAGGAGAGGTTCAAATCATAGAAAGTTAGAGGGGCAGTCCTCATGTACTTATGTCGGCATTGTGCCTTTTGTATTAAATTCCGATGAAATTTCTGTGTTTCATCGTCAATAAGAAGGAGCAAGGTATATGGTAAACCCAAAAAGGACGCATCGGAATCTAAAACTGGACTCACAGGAGAAGTTCAAATCATAGAAAGTGAGAGTGTCAGTCCTCTTTTACTTATGTCGGCATTGTGCCTTTTGTATTAAATTCGGATGCAATTTCTGTGTTTTATCGTGAATAAGAAGGTCCAAGGGATACAGTAAACCTGAAGTGAGGCATCGGAATCTAAAACTGGACTCACAGGAGAGGTTCAAACCATAGAAAAGGAGAGTGTCAGTCTCCTTGTACTTAAGTCGGCATTGTGCCTTTTGTACTAAATGCGGATGCAATTTCTGTGTGTCATCGTCAATAAGAAGGTGCAAGGTATACAGTAAACCTGATGGGAAGCATCAGAATCTAAAAGTTGACTCACAGGACAGGTTCAAATCTTAGAAAGTTAGAGTGTCAGTCCTCTTGTACTTAAGTCGGTATTGTGCCTTTTGAATTTAATTCCGATGCAATTTCTGTGGTTCATCGTCAATAAGAAGGTGCAAGGTATACAGTAAACCTGAAGTGCGGCATCGGAATCTAAAACTGGACTCACAGGAGAGGTTCAAATGACAGAAAGTGAGAGTGTCAGTCCTCTTTTGCTTAAGTCGGCATTGTGCCATTTTTATTAAATTCGGATGCAATTTCCGTGTTTCATCGTCAATAAGAAGGCCCAAGGGATACAGTAAACCTGAAGTGAAGCATCGGAATCTAAAACTGGACTCACAGGAGAGGTTCATATCATAGAAAGAGAGAGTGTCTGTCCGCTTTTACTTAAGTCGGCATTGTGCCTTTTGTATTAAATTCGGATGCAATTTCTGTGTTTCATTGTCAATAAGAAGGTACAAGGCATACCGTAAACCCGAAGTGAAGCATCGGAATCTAAAACTGGACTCACAGGAGCGGTTCAAATCATAGAAAGAGAGAGTGTCAGTCCTCTTTTACTTAAGTCGGCATTGTGCCTTTTGTATTAAATTCGGATGCAATTTCTGTGTTTCATCGGCAATAAGAATGTCCAAGTGATACAGTAAACCTGAAGTGAAGCATCGGTATCTAAAACTGGACTCACAGGAGAGGTTCATATCATAGAAAGAGAGAGTGTCAGTCCGCTTGTACATAAGTCGGCATTGTGCCTTTTGTATTAAATTCAGATGCAATTTCTGTATTTCATCGTCAATAAGAAGGTGCAAGGTATACAGTTAACCTGAAGTGAAGCATCTGAATCTGAAACTGGACTCACAGGAGAGGTCAAATCATAGAATGTGAGAGTGTCAGTCCTCTTGTACTTATGTCGGCATTGTGCCTTTTGTAATAAATTCGGATGCAATTTCTGTGTTTCATCGTCAATAAGAAGGTCCAAGGGATACAGTAAACATGAAGTGAAGCATCGGAATCTAAAACTGGACTCACAGGAGAGGTTCAAAAAACAGAAAGTGAGAGTGTCAGTCCTCACGTACTTAAGTCGGCATTGTGCCTTTCGTATTAAATTCGGATGCAATTTCTGTGTTTCATTGTCAATAAGAAGGTACAAGGCATACCGTAAACCTTAAGTGAAGCATCTGAATCTGAAACTGGACTCACAGGAGCGGTTCAAATCATAGAAAGAGAGAGTGTCAGTCCTCTTTTACTTAAGTCGGCATTGTGCCTTTTGTATTAAATTCGGATGCAATTTCTGTGTTTCATCGGCAATAAGAATGTCCAAGTGATACAGTAGACCTGAAGTGAGGCATCGGAATCTAAACCTGGGCTCACAGGAGAGGTTCAAACCATAGAAAAGGAGAGTGTCAGTCCTCTTGTACTTAAGTCGGCATTGTGCCTTTTGTACTAAATTCGGATGCAATTTCTGTGTTTCATCGCCAATAAGAAGGTCCAAGGAATACAGTAAACCTGAAGTGAAGCATCGGAGTTCAAAACTGGACTCACAGGAGAGGTTCAAATCATAGAGAGTTAGAGTGTTATTCCTTTTGTTCTTAAGTCGGCATTGAGCCTTTTGAATTTAATTCCGATGCAATTTCTGTGTTTCATCGTCAATAAAAAGGTGCAAGGTATACAGTAAACCTGAAGTGAAGCATCGGAATCTAATTCTGGACTCACAGGAGAGGTTCAAATCACAGAAAGTGAGAGTGTCGGCCCTCTTTTACTTAAGTCGGCATTGTGCCTTTTGTATAAAATTCGGATGCAATTTCTGTGTTTCATCGTCAATAAGAAGGTCCAAGGAATACAGTAAACCTGAAGTGAAGCATCGGAGTTCAAAACTGGACTCACAGGAGAGGTTCAAATCATAGAAATTTAGAGTGTTAGTCCTCTTGTACTTAAGTCGGCATTGTGCCTTTTGTATTAAAGTCGGATGCAAACTCTGTATTTCATCGTCAATAAGAAAGTCCCAGAGATGCAGTAAACCTAAAGTGAAGCATCGGAATCTAAAACTGGACTCACGGGAGAGGTTCACTTCATAGAAAGTGAGAGTGTCAGTCCTCTTTTACTTAAGTCGGCATTGTGCCTTTTGCATTAAATTCGGATGCAATTTCTGTGTTTCATCGTCAATACGAAGGTCCAAGGGATACAGTAAACCTGAAGTGAAGCATCGGAATCTAAAACTGGACTCACAGGAGAGGTTCAAATCATAGAAAGTGAGAGTGTCAGTCCTCTTGTACTTAAGTCGGCATTATGGCTTTTGAATTTAATTCGGATGCAATTTTTGTGTTTCATAGTCAATTAGACGGTGCAAGGTATACATTAAACCTGAAGTGAAAAGTTGGAATCTAAATTGAAATCACAGGAGGGGTTCAAATCATAGAGAGTGAGAGTGTCAGTCCTCTTGTACTTAAGTCGGCATTGTGCCTTTTGTATTAAATTCTGATGCAATTTCTGTATTTCATCGTCAATAAGAAGGTCCAAGGGATACAGTAAATCCGAAGTGAAGCATCGGAATCTAAAACTGGACTCACAGGAGAGGTTCAAAGCATAGACATTTAGAGTGTCGGTCCTCCTGTACTTAAGTCGTCATTGCGCCTTTTGTTTTAAATTCAGATGCAATTTCTGTATTTCATCGTCAATAAGAAGGTCCAAGGGATACAGTCAACCTGAAGTGAAGCATCGGAATCTATAACTGACCTCCCAGGAGAGGTTCAAATCATAGAAAGTTAGAGTGGCAGTCCTCATGTGCTTATGTAGGCATTGTGCCTTTTGTATTAAATTCCGATGAAATTTCTGTGTTTCATCGTCAATAAGAAGGTGCAAGGTATATGGTAAACCCGAAGGAACGCATCGGAATCTAAAACTGGACTCACAGGAGAAGTTCAAATCATAGAAAGTGAGAGTGTCAGTCCTCTTTTACTTATGTCGGCATTGTGCCTTTTGTATAAAATTCGGATGCAATTTCTGTGTTTTATCGTCAATAAGAAGGTCCAAGGGATACAGTAAACCTGAAGTGAGGCATCGGAATCTAAAACTGGACTCACAGGAGAGGTTCAAACCATAGAAAAGGAGAGTGTCAGTCCTCTTGTACTTAAGTCGGCATTGTGCCTTTTGTACTAAATTCGGATGCAATTTCTGTGTTTCATCGCCAATAAGAAGGTCCATGGTATACAGTAAACCTGAAGTGAAGCATCGGAATCTAAAACTGGACTCACAGGTGAGGTTCAAATCTTAGAAAGTTAAAGTGTCAGTCCTCTCGGACTTAAGTCGGCATTGTGACTTTTGAATTTAATTCCGATGCAATTTCTGTGTTTCATCGTCAATAAAAAGGTGCAAGGTATACAGTAAACCTGAAGTGAAGCATCGGAATCTAAATCTGGACTCACAGGAGAGTTTCAAATCACAGAAAGTGAGAGTGTCAGCCCTCTTTTACTTAAGTCGGCATTGTGCCTTTTGTATAAAATTCGGATGCAATTTCTGTGTTTTATCGTCAATAAGAAGGTCCAAGGGATACAGTAAACCTGAAGTGAGGCATCGGAATCTAAAATTGGACTCACAGGAGAGGTTCATATCATAGAAATTCAGAGTGTTTGTCCTCTTGTACTTAAGTCGGCATTGTGCCTTTCGTATTAAAGTCGGATGCACACTCTGTGTTTGATCGTCAATAAGAAAGTCCAAGAGATGCAGTAAACCTGAAGTGAAGCATCGGAATCTAATTCTGGACTCACAGGAGAGGTTCAAATCACAGAAAGTGAGAGTGTCAGCCCTCTCTTACTTAAGTCGGCATTGTGCCTTTTGTATAAAATTCGGATGCAATTTCTGTGTTTCATCGTCAATAAGAAGGTCCAAGGTATACAGTAAACCTAAAGTGAAGCATCGGAATCTAAAACTTGACTCACAGGAGAGGTTCAAATCATAGAAATTTAGAGTGTTAGTCCTCTTGTACTTAAGTCGGCATTGTGCCTTTTGTACTAAATGCGGATGCAATTTCTGTGTGTCATCGTCAATAAGAAGGTGCAAGGTATACAGTAAACCTGATGGGAAGCATCAGAATCTAAAAGTTGACTCACAGGACAGGTTCAAATCTTAGAAAGTTAGAGTGTCAGTCCTCTTGTACTTAAGTCGGTATTGTGCCTTTTGAATTTAATTCCGATGCAATTTCTGTGGTTCATCGTCAATAAGAAGGTGCAAGGTATACAGTAAACCTGAAGTGCGGCATCGGAATCTAAAACTGGACTCACAGGAGAGGTTCAAATGACAGAAAGTGAGAGTGTCAGTCCTCTTTTGCTTAAGTCGGCATTGTGCCATTTTTATTAAATTCGGATGCAATTTCAGTGTTTCATCGTCAATAAGAAGGCCCAAGGGATACAGTAAACCTGAAGTGAAGCATCGGAATCTAAAACTGGACTCACAGGAGAGGTTCATATCATAGTAAGAGAGAGTGTCTGTCCGCTTTTACTTAAGTCGGCATTGTGCCTTTGGTATTAAATTCGGATGCAATTTCTGTGTTTCATTGTCAATACGAAGGTACAAGGCATACCGTAAACCCGAAGTGAAGCATCGGAATCTAAAACTGGACTCACAGGAGCGGTTCAAATCATAGAAAGAGAGAGTGTCAGTCCTCTTTTACTTAAGTCGGCATTGTGCCTTTTGTATTAAATTCGGATGCAATTTCTGTGTTTCATCGGCAATAAGAATGTCCAAGTGATACAGTAAACCTGAAGTGAAGCATCGGTATCTAAAACTGGACTCACAGGAGAGGTTCATATCATAGAAAGAGAGAGTGTCAGTCCGCTTGTACATAAGTCGGCATTGTGCCTTTTGTATTTAATTCAGATGCAATTTCTGTATTTCATCGTCAATAAGAAGGTGCAAGGTATACAGTTAACCTGAAGTGAAGCATCTGAATCTGAAACTGGACTCACAGGAGAGGTCAAATCATAGAATGTGAGAGTGTCAGTCCTCTTGTACTTATGTCAGCATTGTGCCTTTTGTAATAAATTCGGATGCAATTTCTGTGTTTCATCGTCAATAAGAAGGTCCAAGGGATACAGTAAACATGAAGTGAAGCATCGGAATCTAAAACTGGACTCACAGGAGAGGTTCAAAAAACAGAAAGTGAGAGTGTCAGTCCTCACGTACTTAAGTCGGCATTGTGCCTTTTGTATTAAATTCGGATGCAATTTCTGTGTTTCATTGTCAATAAGAAGGTACAAGGCATACCGTAAACCTTAAGTGAAGCATCTGAATCTGAAACTGGACTCACAGGAGCGGTTCAAATCATAGAAAGAGAGAGTGTCAGTCCTCTTTTACTTAAGTCGGCATTGTGCCTTTTGTATTAAATTCGGATGCAATTTCTGTGTTTCATCGGCAATAAGAATGTCCAAGTGATACAGTAGACCTGAAGTGAGGCATCGGAATCTAAACCTGGGCTCACAGGAGAGGTTCAAACCATAGAAAAGGAGAGTGTCAGTCCTCTTGTACTTAAGTCGGCATTGTGCCTTTTGTACTACATTCGGATGCAATTTCTGTGTTTCTTCGCCAATAAGAAGGTCCAAGGAATACAGTAAACCTGAAGTGAAGCATCGGAGTTCAAAACTGGACTCACAGGAGAGGTTCAAATCATAGAGAGTTAGAGTGTTATTCCTTTTGTTCTTAAGTCGGCATTGAGCCTTTTGAATTTAATTCCGATGCAATTTCTGTGTTTCATCGTCAATAAAAAGGTGCAAGGTATACAGTAAACCTGAAGTGAAGCATCGGAATCTAATTCTGGACTCACAGGAGACGGTTCAAATCACAGAAAGTGAGAGTGTCAGCCCTCTTTTACTTAAGTCGGCATTGTGCCTTTTGTATAAAATTCGGATGCAATTTCTGTGTTTCATCGTCAATAAGAAGGTCCAAGGAATACAGTAAACCTGAAGTGAAGCATCGGAGTTCAAAACTGGACTCACAGGAGAGGTTCAAATCATAGAAATTTAGAGTGTTAGTCCTCTTGTACTTTAGTCGGCATTGTGCCTTTTGTATTAAAGTCGGATGCAAACTCTGTATTTCATCGTCAATAAGAAAGTCCCAGAGATGCAGTAAACCTGAAGTGAAGCATCGGAATCTAAAACTGGACTCACGGGAGAGGTTCACTTCATAGAAAGTGAGAGTGTCAGTCCTCTTTTACTTAAGTCGGCATTGTGCCTTTTGTATAAAATTCGGATGCAATTTCTGTGTTTTATCGTCAATAAGAAGGTCCAAGGGATACAGTAAACCTGAAGTGAGGCATCGGAATCTAAAACTGGACTCACAGGAGAGGTTCAAACCATAGAAAAGGAGAGTGTCAGTCCTCTTGTACTTAAGTCGGCATTGTGCCTTTTGTACTAAATTCGGATGCAATTTCTGTGTTTCATCGCCAATAAGAAGGTCCATGGTATACAGTAAACCTGAAGTGAAGCATCGGAATCTAAAACTGGACTCACAGGTGAGGTTCAAATCTTAGAAAGTTAAAGTGTCAGTCCTCTCGTACTTAAGTCGGCATTGTGACTTTTGAATTTAATTCCGATGCAATTTCTGTGTTTCATCGTCAATAAAAAGGTGCAAGGTATACAGTAAACCTGAAGTGAAGCATCGGAATCTAAATCTGGACTCACAGGAGAGTTTCAAATCACAGAAAGTGAGAGTGTCAGCCCTCTTTTACTTAAGTCGGCATTGTGCCTTTTGTATAAAATTCGGATGCAATTTCTGTGTTTCATCGTCAATAAGAATGTCCAAGGTATACAGTAAACCTAAAGTGAAGCATCGGAATCTAAAATTGGACTCACAGGAGAGGTTCATATCATAGAAATTTAGAGTGTTTGTCCTCTTGTACTTATGTCGGCATTGTGCCTTTTGTATTAAAGTCGGATGCAAACTCTGTGTTTGATCGTCAATAAGAAAGTCCAAGAGATGCAGTAAACCTGAAGTGAAGCAACGGAATCTAAAACTGGACTCACGGGAGAGGTTCACATCATAGAAAATGAGAGTGTCAGTCCTCTTTTACTTAAGTCGGCATTGTGCCTTTTGCATTAAATTCGGATGCAATTTCTGTGTTTCATCGTCAATACGAAGGTCCAAGGGATACAGTAAACCTGAAGTGAAGCATCGGAATCTAAAACTGGACTCACAGGAGAGGTTCAAATCATAGAAAGTGAGAGTGTCAGTCCTCTTGTACTTAAGTCGGCATTGTGCCTTTTGTATTAAATTCGGACGCAATTTCTGTGTTTCATCGTCAATAAGAAGGTGCAAGGTATACAGAAAACCTGAAGTGAAGCATCGGAATCTAAAACTGGACTCACAGGAGAGGTTCAAATCGTAGAAGGTGAGAGTGTCAGTCCTCTTGTACTTAAGTCGGCATTGTGCCTTTTGTATTGAATTCGGATGCAATTTCTGTGTTTCATCGTCAATAAGAAGGTGCAAAGTATACAGTAAACCTCAGGTGAAGCATAGGAATCTAAAACTGGACTCACAGGAGAGGTTCAAATCGTAGAATGTGAGAGTGTCAGTCCTCTTGTACGTAAGTCGGCATTGTGCATTTTGTATTAAATTTGGATGCAATTTCTGTGTTTTATCGTCAATAAGAAGGTCCAAGGGCTACATTAGACCTGAAGTGAGGCATCGGAATCTAAAACTGGGCTCACAGGAGAGGTTCAAACCATAGAAAAGGAGAGTGTCAGTCCTCTTGTACTTAAGTCGGCATTGTGCCTTTTGTACTAAATTCGGATGCAATTTCTGTGTTTCATCGCCAATAAGAAGGTCCAAGGTATACAGTAAACCTGAAGTGAAGCATCGGAGTTCAAAACTGGACTCACAGGAGAGGTTCAAATCATAGAGAGTTAGAGTGTTATTCCTTTTGTCCTTAAGTCGGCATTGAGCCTTTTGAATATAATTCCGATGCAATTTCTGTGTTTCATCGTCAATAAAAAGTGCAAGGTATACAGTAAACCTGAAGTGAAGCATCGGAATCTAATTCTGGACTCACAGGAGAGGTTCAAATCACAGAAAGTGAGAGTGTCAGCCCTCTTTTACTTAAGTCGGCATTGTGCCTTTTGTATAAAATTCGGATGCAATTTCTGTGTTTCATCGTCAAAAAGAAGGTCCAAGGTATACAGTAAACCTAAAGTGAAGCATCGGAATCTAAAACTTGACTCACAGGAGGGGTTCAAATCATAGAAATTTAGAGTGTTAGTCCTCTTGTACTTAAGTCGGCATTGTGCCTTTTGTATTAAAGTCGGATGCAAACTCTGTGTTTCATCGTCAATAAGAAAGTCCCAGAGATGCAGTAAACCTGAAGTGAAGCATCGGAATCTAAAACTGGACTCACGGGAGAGGTTCACTTCATAGAAAGTGAGAGTGTCAGTCCTCTTTTACTTAAGTCGGCATTGTGCCTTTTGCATTAAATTTGGATGCAATTTCTGTGTTTCATCGTCAATACGAAGGTCCAAGGGATACAGTAAACCTGAAGTGAAGCATCGGAATCTAAAACTGGACTCACAGGAGAGGTTCAAATCATAGAAAGTGAGAGTGTCAGTCCTCTTGTACTTAAGTCGGCATTATGGCTTTTGAATTTAATTCGGATGCAATTTTTGTGTTTCATAGTCAATTAGACGGTGCAAGGTATACATTAAACCTGCAGTGAAAAGTTGGAATCTAAATTGAAATCACAGGAGGGGTTCAAATCATAGAGAGTGAGAGTGTCAGTCCTCTCGTACTTAAGTCGGCATTGTGCCTTTTGTATTAAATTCTGATGCAATTTCTGTATTTCATCGTCAATAAGAAGGTCCAAGGGATACAGTAAATCCGAAGTGAAGCATCGGAATCTAAAACTGGACTCACAGGAGAGGTTCAAAACATAGACATTTAGAGTGTCGGTCCTCTTGTACTTAAGTCGTCATTGTGCCTTTTGTTTTAAATTCGGATGCAATTTCTGTATTTCATCGTCAATAAGAAGGTCCAAGGGATACAGTCAACCTGAAGTGAAGCATCGGAATCTATAACTGGCCTCCCAGGAGAGGTTCAAATCATAGAAAGTTAGAGTGTCAGTCCTCATGTACTTATGTCGGCATTGTGCCTTTTGTATTGAATTCGGATGCAATTTCTGTGTTTCATCGTCAATAAGAAGGTGCAAAGTATACAGTAAACCTCAGGTGAAGCGTAGGAATCTAAAACTGGACTCACAGGAGAGGTTCAAATCGTAGAATGTGAGAGTGTCAGTCCTCTTGTACGTAAGTCGGCATTGTGCATTTTGTATTAAATTCGGATGCAATTTCTGTGTTTTATCGTCAATAAAAAGGTCCAAGGGATACAGTAGACCTGAAGTGAGGCATCGGAATCTAAAACTGGGCTCACAGAAGATGTTCAAACCATAGAAAAGGAGAGTGTCAGTCCTCTTGTACTTAAGTCGGCATTGTGCCTTTTGTACTAAATTCGGATGCAATTTCTGTGTTTCATCGCCAATAGGAAGGTCCAAGGTATACAGTAAACCTGTAGTGAAGCATCGGAGTTTAAAACTGGACTCGCAGGAGAGGTTCAAATCATAGAGAGTTAGAGTGTTATTCCTTTTGTTCTTAAGTCGGCATTGAGCCTTTTGAATTTAATTCCGATGCAATTTCTGTGTTTCATCGTCAATAAAAAGGTGCAAGGTATACAGTAAACCTGAAGTGAAGCATCGGAATCTAATTCTGGACTCACAGGAGAGGTTCAAATCACAGAAAGTGAGAGTGTCAGCCCTCTTTTACTTAAGTCGGCATTGTGCCTTTTGTATAAAATTGGGATGCAATTTCTGTGTTTCATCGTCAATGAGAAGGTCCAAGGTATACAGTAAACCTAAAGTGAAGCATCGGAATCTAAAACTGGACTCACAGGAGAGGTTCAAATCATAGAAATTTAGAGTGTTAGTCCTCTTGTGTTTAAGTCGGCATTGTGCCTTTTGTATTAAAGTCGGATGCAAACTCTGTGTTTCATCGTCAATAAGAAAGTCCCAGAGATGCAGTAAACCTGAAGTGAAGCATCGGAATCTAAAACTGGACTCACGGGAGAGGTTCAAATCATAGAAAGTGAGAGTGTCAGTCCTCTTGTACTTAAGTCGGCATTATGGCTTTTGAATTAATTCGGATGCAATTTTTGTGTTTCATCGTCAATACGAAGGTCCAAGGGATACAGTAAACCTAAAGTGAAGCATCGGAATCTAAAACTGGACTCACAGGAGAGGTTCAAATCATAGAAAGTGAGAGTGTCAGTCCTCTTGTACTTAAGTCGGCATTATGGCTTTTGAATTTAATTCGGATGCAATTTTTGTGTTTCATAGTCAATTAGACGGTGCAAGGTATACATTAAACCTGAAGTGAAAAGTTGGAATCTAAATTGAAATCACAGGAGGGGTTCAAATCATAGAGAGTGAGAGTGTCAGTCCTCTTGTACTTAAGTCGGCATTGTGCCTTTTGTATTAAATTCTGATGCAATTTCTGTATTTCATCGTCAATAAGAAGGTCCAAGGGATACAGTAAATCCGAAGTGAAGCATCGGAATCTAAAACTGGACTCACAGGAGAGGTTCAAAACATAGACATTTAGAGTGTCGGTCCTCTTGTACTTAAGTCGTCATTGTGCCTTTTGTTTTAAATTCGGATGCAATTTCTGTATTTCATCGTCAATAAGAAGGTCCAAGGGATACAGTCAACCTGAAGTGAAGCATCGGAATCTATAACTGGCCTCCCAGGAGAGGTTCAAATCATAGAAAGTTAGAGTGTCAGTCCTCATGTACTTATGTCGGCATTGTGCCTTTTGTATTGAATTCGGATGCAATTTCTGTGTTTCATCGTCAATAAGAAGGTGCAAAGTATACAGTAAACCTCAGGTGAAGCATAGGAATCTAAAACTGGACTCACAGGAGAGGTTCAAATCGTAGAATGTGAGAGTGTCAGTCCTCTTGTACGTAAGTCGGCATTGTGCATTTTGTATTAAATTCGGATGCAATTTCTGTGTTTTATCGTCAATAAGAAGGTCCAAGGGATACAGTAGACCTGAAGTGAGGCATCGGAATCTAAAACTGGGCTCACAGGAGAGGTTCAAATCATAGAGAGTTAGAGTGTTATTCCTTTTGTTCTTAAGTCGGCATTGAGCCTTTTGAATTTAATTCCGATGCAATTTCTGTGTTTCATCGTCAATAAAAAGGTGCAAGGTATACAGTAAACCTGAAGTGAAGCATCGGAATCTAATTCTGGACTCACAGGAGAGGTTCAAATCACAGAAAGTGAGAGTGTCAGCCCTCTTTTACTTAAGTCGGCATTGTGCCTTTTGTATAAAATTGGGATGCAATTTTTGTGTTTCATCGTCAATAAGAAGGTCCAAGGTATACAGTAAACCTAAAGTGAAGCATCGGAATCTAAAACTGGACTCACAGGACAGGTTCAAATCATAGAAATTTAGAGTGTTAGTCCTCTTGTGTTTAAGTCGGCATTGTGCCTTTTGTATTAAAGTCGGATGCAAACTCTGTGTTTCATCGTCAATAAGAAAGTCCCAGAGATGCAGTAAACCTGAAGTGAAGCATCGGAATCTAAAACTGGACTCACGGGAGAGGTTCACTACATTGAAAGTGAGAGTGTCAATCCTCTTTTACTTAAGTCGGCATTGTGCCTTTTGCATTAAATTCGGATGCAATTTCTGTGTTTGATCGTCAATACGAAGGTCCAAGGGATACAGTAAACCTAAAGTGAAGCATCGGAATCTAAAACTGGACTCACAGGAGAGGTCCAAATAATAGAAAGTGAGAGTGTCAGTCCTCTTGTACTTAAGTCGGCATTATGGCTTTTGAATTTAATTCGGATGCAATTTTTGTGTTTCATAGTCAATTAGACGGTGCAAGGTATACATTAAACCTGAAGTGAAATGTTGGAATCTAAATTGAAATCACAGGAGGGGTTCAAATCATAGAGAGTGAGAGTGTCAGTCCTCTTGTACTTAAGTCGGCATTGTGCCTTTTGTATTAAATTCTGATGCAATTTCTGTATTTCATCGTCAATAAGAAGGTCCAAGGGATACAGTAAATCCGAAGTGAAGCATCGGAATCTGAAACTGGACTCACAGGAGAGGTTCAAAACATAGACATTTAGAGTGTCGGTCCTCTTGTACTTAAGTCGTCATTGTGCCTTTTGTTTTAAATTCGGATGCAATTTCTGTATTTCATCGTCAATAAGAAGGTCCAAGGGATACAGTCAACCTGAAGTGAAGCATCGGAATCTATAACTGGCCTCCCAGGAGAGGTTCAAATCATAGAAAGTTAGAGTGTCAGTCCTCATGTACTTATGTCGGCATTGTGCCTTTTGTATTGAATTCGGATGCAATTTCTGTGTTTCATCGTCAATAAGAAGGTGCAAAGTATACAGTAAACCTCAGGTGAAGCATAGGAATCTAAAACTGGACTCACAGGAGAGGTTCAAATCGTAGAATGTGAGAGTGTCAGTCCTCTTGTACGTAAGTCGGCATTGTGCATTTTGTATTAAATTCGGATGCAATTTCTGTGTTTTATCGTCAATAAGAAGGTCCAAGGGATACAGTAGACCTGAAGTGAGGCATCGGAATCTAAAACTGGGCTCACAGGAGAGGTTCAAACCATAGAAAAGGAGAGTGTCAGTCCTCTTGTACTTAAGTCGGCATTGTGCCTTTTGTACTAAATTCGGATGCAATTTCTGTGTTTCATCGCCAATAAGAAGGTCGAAGGTATACAGTAAACCTGTAGTGAAGCATCGGAGTTTAAAACTGGACTCACAGGAGAGGTTCAAATCATAGAGAGTTAGAGTGTTATTCCTTTTGTTCTTAAGTCGGCATTGAGCCTTTTGAATTTAATTCCGATGCAATTTCTGTGTTTCATCGTCAATAAAAAGGTGCAAGGTATACAGTAAACATGAAGTGAAGCATCGGAATCTAATTCTGGACTCACAGGAGAGGTTCAAATCACAGAAAGTGGGAGTGTCAGCCCTCTTTTACTTAAGTCGGCATTGTGCCTTTTGTATAAAATTGGGATGCAATTTCTGTGTTTCATCGTCAATAAGAAGGTCCAAGGTATACAGTAAACCTAAAGTGAAGCATCGGAATCTAAAACTGGACTCACAGGAGAGGTTCAAATCATAGAAATTTAGAGTGTTAGTCCTCTTGTGTTTAAGTCGGCATTGTGCCTTTTGTATTAAAGTCGGATGCAAGCTCTGTGTTTCATCGTCAATAAGAAAGTCCCAGAGATGCAGTAAACCTGAACTGAAGCATCGGAATCTAAAACTGGACTCACGGGAGAGGTTCACTACATTGGAAGTGAGAGTGTCAGTCCTCTTTTACTTAAGTCGGCATTGTGCCTTTTGCATTAAATTCGGATGCAATTTCTGTGTTTCATCGTCAATACGAAGGTCCAAGGGATACAGTAAACCTAAAGTGAAGCATCGGAATCTAGAACTGGACTCACAGGAGAGGTTCAAATCATAGAAAGTGAGAGTGTCAGTCCTCTTGTACTTAAGTCGGCATTATGGCTTTTGAATTTAATTCGGATGCAATTTTTGTGTTTCATAGTCAATTAGACGGTGCAAGGTATACATTAAACCTGAAGTGAAAAGTTGGAATCTAAATTGAAATCACAGGAGGGGTTCAAATCATAGAGAGTGAGAGTGTCAGTCCTCTTGTACTTAAGTCGGCATTGTGCCTTTTGTATTAAATTCTGATGCAATTTCTGTATTTCATCGTCAATAAGAAGGTCCAAGGGATACAGTAAATCCGAAGTGAAGCATCGGAATCTAAAACTGGACTCACAGAAGAGGTTCAAAACATAGACATTTAGAGTGTCGGTCCTCTTGTACTTAAGTGGTCATTGTGCCTTTTGTTTTAAATTCGGATGCAATTTCTGTATTTCATCCTCAATAAGAAGGTCCAAGGGATACAGTCAACCTGAAGTGAAGCATCGGAATCTATAACTGGCCTCCCTGGAGAGGTTCAAATCATAGAAAGTTAGAGTGTCAGTCCTCATGTACTTATGTCGGCATTGTGCCTTTTGTATTAAATTCCGATGAAATTTCTGTGTTTCATCGTCAATAAGAAGGAGCAAGGTATATGGCAAACCCGAAGTGACGCATCGGAATCTAAAACTGGACTCACAGGAGAAGTTCAAATCATAGAAAGTGAGAGTGTCAGTCCTCTTTTACTTATGTCGGCATTGTGCCATTTGTATTAAATTCGGATGCAATTTCTGTGTTTTATCGTCAATAAGAAGGTCCAAGGGATACAGTAAACCTGAAGTGAGGCATCGGAATCCAAAACTGGACTCACAGGAGAGGTTCAAACCATAGAAAAGGAGCGTGTCAGTCCTCTTGTACTTAAGTCGGCATTGTGCCTTTTGTACTAAATTCGGATGCAATTTCTGTGTTTCATCGCCAATAAGAAGGTCCATGGTATACAGTAAACCTGAAGTGAAGCATCGGAATCTAAAACTGGACTCACAGGTGAGGTTCAAATCTTTGAAAGTTAAAGTGTCAGTCCTCTCGTACTTAAGTCGGCATTGTGACTTTTGAATTTAATTCCGATGCAATTTCTGTGTTTCATCGTCAATAAAAAGGTGCAAGGTATACAGTAAACCTGAAGTGAAGCATCGGAATCTAAATCTGGACTCACAGGAGAGGTTCAAATCACAGAAAGTGAGAGTGTCAGCCCTCTTTTACTTAAGTCGGCATTGTGCCTTTTGTATAAAATTCGGATGCAATTTCTGTGTTTCATCGTCAATAAGAATGTCCAAGGTATACAGTAAACCTAAAGTGAAGCATCGGAATCTAAAATTGGACTCACAGGAGAGGTTCAAATCATAGAAATATAAAGTGTTAGTCCTCTTGTACTTAAGTCGGCATTGTGCCTTTTGTATTAAAGTCGGATGCAAACTCTGTGTTTGATCGTCAATAAGAAAGTCCAAGAGATGCAGTAAACCTGAAGTGAAGTATCGGAATCTAAAACTGGACTCACGGGAGAGGTTCACATCATAGAAAGTGAGAGTGTCAGTCCTCTTTTACTTAAGTCGGCATTGTGCCTTTTGCATTAAATTCGGATGCAATTTCTGTGTTTCATCGTCAATACGAAGGTCCAAGGGATACAGTAAACCTGAAGTGAAGCATCGGAATCTAAAACTGGACTCACAGGAGAGGTTCAAATCATAGAAAGTGAGAGTGTCAGTCCTCTTGTACTTAAGTCGGCATTGTGCCTTTTGTATTAAATTCGGACGCAATTTCTGTGTTTCATCGTCAATAAGAAGGTGCAAGGTATACAGAAAACCTGAAGTGAAGCATCGAAATCTAAAACTGGACTCACAGGAGAGGTTCAAATCGTAGAAGGTGAGAGTGTCAGTCCTCTTGTACTTAAGTCGG
Organism: Schistocerca americana; assembly: GCF_021461395.2. Lineage (NCBI taxonomy): Eukaryota > Metazoa > Arthropoda > Insecta > Orthoptera > Acrididae > Schistocerca > Schistocerca americana. The sequence continues at coordinate 544,497,092 of NC_060124.1, read as the reverse complement.
CATTGTGCCTTTTGTATTGAATTCGGATGCAATTTCTGTGTTTCATCGTCAATAAGAAGGTGCAAAGTATACAGTAAACCTCAGGTGAAGCATAGGAATCTAAAACTGGACTCACAGGAGAGGTTCAAATCGTAGAATGTGAGAGTGTCAGTCCTCTTGTACGTAAGTCGGCATTGTGCATTTTGGATTAAATTCGGATGCAATTTCTGTGTTTCATCGTCAAAAAGAAGGTGCAAGGTATACAGTAAATCTGAAGTGAAGCATCGGAATCTAAAACTGGACTCACAGGAGAGGTTCAAATCGTAGAAAGTGAGAGTGTCAGTCCTCTTGTACCTTAGTAGGCATTGTAGCTTTTGAATTTAATTCCGATGCAATTTTTGTGTTTCGTAGTCAATTACACGGTGCAAGGTATACACTAAACCTGAAGTGAAGCGTTGGAATCTAAATTGGAATCACAGGAGAGGTTCAAATCATAGTGAGTGTGAGTGTCAGTCCTCTTGTACTTAAGTCGGGATTGTGTCTTTTGTATTAAATTCGGATGAAATTTCTGTGTTTCATCGTCAAGAAGAAGGTAGAAGGTATACAGTAAACCTAAAGTGAAGCATCGGAATCTAAAACTGGTCCACAGGAGATGTTCAAATCATAGAAAGTGAGAGTGTCTGTCCTCTTGTATTTAAGTCTGCATTGTGCCTTTTGTATTAAATTCCGATGCAATTTCTTTGCTTCATCGTCAATAAGAAGGTCCAAGGGATAAAGTAAACCTAAGTGAAGCATCGGAATCTAAAACTGGACTCACAGGAGAGGTCAAATCGTTGAAAGTGAGAGTGTCGATCCTCTTGCACTTAAGACGGCATTGTGCCTTTTGTTTTAAATTCGGATGCAATTTCTGTGTTTGATCGTCAATAAGAAGGTGCAAGGTATACAGTTAACCTGATGTGAAGCATCGGAATCTGAAACTGGACTCACAGGAGAGGTTCAAATCATACAAAGTGAGAGTGTCAGTCCTCTTGTGCTTAAGTCGGCATTGTGCCTTTTGTATTAAATTCGGATGCAATTATTGTGTTTCATCGTCAATAAGAAGGTGCAAGGTATACAGTAATCTTGACGTGAAGCATCGAATTCTAAAACTGGACTCACAGGAGAGGTTCAAATCGTAGAAAGTGAGAGTGTCAGTCCTCTTGTACTTAAGTCGGCAATGTGCCTTTTGTATTAAATTCGGATGCAATTTCTGTGTTTCATCGTCAATAAGAATGTCCAAGGTATACAGTAAACCTGAAGTGAAGCATCGGAATCTAAAACTGGACACACAGGAGAGGTTCAAATCATAGAAAGTTAGAGTGTCAGTCCTCATGTACTTATGACGGCAATGTGCCTTTTGTATTAAATTCCGACGAAATTTCTGTGTTTCATCGTCAATAAGAAGGTGCAAGGTATATGGTAAACCCGAAGGGACGCATCGGAATCTAAAACTGGACTCACAGGAGAAGTTCAAATCATAGAAAGTGAGAGTGTCAGTCCTCTTTTACTTATGTCGGCATTGTGCCTTTTGTATTAAATTCGGATGCAATTTCTGTGTTTTATCGTCATTAAGAAGGTCCAAGGGATACAGTAAACCTGAAGTGAGGCATCGGAATCTAAAACTGGACTCACAGGAGAGGTTCAAACCATAGAAAAGGAGAGTGTCAGTCCTCTTGTACTTAAGTCGGCATTGTGCCTTTTGTACTAAATTCGGATGGAATTTTTGTGTTTCATCGCCAATAAGAAGGTCCATGGTATACAGTAAACCTGAAGTGAAGCATCGGAATCTAAAACTGGACTCACAGGTGAGGTTCAAATCTTAGAAAGTTAAAGTGTCAGTCCTCTCGTACTTAAGTCGGCATTGTGACTTTTGAATTTAATTCCGATGCAATTTCTGTGTTTCATCGTCAAAAAAAAGGTGCAAGGTATACAGTAAACCTGAAGTGAAGCATCGGAATCTAAATCTGGACTCACAGGAGAGGTTCAAATCACTGAAAGTGAGAGTGTCAGCCCTCTTTTACTTAAGTCGGCATTGTGCCTTTTGTATAAAATTCGTATGCAATTTCTGTGTTTCATCGTCAATAAGGAGGTCCAAGGTATACAGTAAACCTAAAGTGAAGCATCGGAATCTAAAACTGGACTCACAGGAGAGGTTCAAATCATGGAAATTTAGAGTGTTAGTCCTCTTGTACTTAAGTCGGCATTGTGCCTTTTGTATTAAAGTCGGATGCAAACTCTGTGTTTGATCGTCAATAATAAAGTTCAAGAGATGCAGTAAACCTGAAGTGAAGCATCGGAATCTAAAACTGGACTCACGGGAGAGGTTCACATCATAGAAAGTGAGAGTGTCAGTCCTCTTTTACTTAAGTCGGCATTGTGCCTTTTGCATTAAATTCGGATGCAATTTCTGTGTTTCATCGTCAATACGAAGGTCCAAGGGATACAGTAAACCTGAAGTGAAGCATCGGAATCTAAAACTGGACTCACAGGAGAGGTTCAAATCATAGAAAGTGAGAGTGTCAGTCCTCTTGTACTTAAGTCGGCATTGTGCCTTTTGTATTAAATTCGGATGCAATTTCTGTGTTTCATCGTCAATAAGAAGGTGCAAAGTATACAGAAAACCTGAAGTGAAGCATCGGAATCCAAAACTGGACTCACAGGAGAGGTTCAAATCGTAGAAGGTGAGAGTGTCAGTCCTCTTGTACTTAAGTCGGCATTGTGCCTTTTGCATTGAATTCGGATGAAATTTCTGTGTTTCATCGTCAAGAAGAAGGTAGAAGGTATACAGTAAACCTAAAGTGAAGCATCGTATTCTAAAACTGGTCCACAGGAGATGTTCAAATCATAGAAAGTGAGAGTGTCTGTCCTCTTGTATTTAAGTCTGCATTGTGCCTTTTGTATTAAATTCCGATGCAATTTCTTTGCTTCATCGTCAATAAGAAGGTCCAAGGGATAAGGTAAACCTAAGTGAAGCATCGGAATCTAAAACTGGACTCACAGGAGAGGTCAAATCGTTGAAAGTGAGAGTGTCAATCCCCTTGCACTTAAGACGGCATTGTGCCTTTTGTTTTAAATTCGGATGCAATTTCTGTGTTTCATCGTCAATAAGAATGTCCAAGGGATACAGTCAACCTGAAGTGAAGCATCGGAATATAAAACTGGACTCACAGGAGAGGTTCATATCATAGAAAGAGAGAGTGTTAGTCCGCTTGTACTTAAGTCGGCATTGTGCCTTTTGTATTAAATTCGTATGCAATTTCTATATTTCATCGTCAATAAGAAGGTCCAAGGGATACAGTAAACCTGAAGTGAAGCATCGGAATCTAAAAATGGACTCACAGGAGAGGTTCAAATCATAGAAAGTGAGAGTGTCAGTCTTCTTGTACTTATGTCAGCATTGTGCCTGTTGTATTAAATTCGGATGCAATTTCTGTATTTCATCGTCAATAAGAAGGTGCAGTGTATACAGTAAACCTGAAGTGAAGCATCGGAATCTCAAACTGGACTCACATGAGAGGTTCAAATCATAGAAGGAGAAAGTGTCAGTCCTCTTTTACATAAGTCGGCATTGTGCCTTTTGTATTAAATCCGGATGCAATTTCTGTGTTTCATCGTCAATAAGAAGGTCCAAGGGATACAGTAAACCTCAAGTGAAGCATCGGAATCTGACACTGGACACACAGGAGAGTTTCAAATCATAGAAAGTGAGACTGTCAGTCCTCTTGTACATAAGACGGCATTGCGCCTTTTGTATTAAATTCGAATGCAATTTCTGTGTTTCATCGTCAATAAGAAGGTGCAAGGTATACAGTAAAAATAAAGTGAAGCATCGGAATCTAAAACTGGACTCACAGTAGAGGTTCAAATCATAGAAAGTTAGAGTGTCTGTCCTCTTGTACTTAAGTCGGCATTGTGCCTATTGTATTAAATTCGGATGCAATTACTGTGTTTCATCGTCAATTAGAAGGTCCAAGGGATACAGTAAACCTGAAGTGAAGCAACGGAATCTAGAACTGGACTCACAGGTGAGGTTCAAATCATAGATAGTTAGAGTGTCAGTCCTCTTGTACGTAAGTCGGCATTGTGCCTTTTGAACTAATTCCGATGCAATTTCTGTGTTTCATCGTCAATAAGAAGGTGCAAGGTATACAGTAAACCTGAAGTGACACCTCAGAATCTAAAACTGGACTCAGAGGAAAGGTTCAAATCATAGAAAATGAGAGTGCCAGTCCTCTTTTACTTAAGTCGGCATTGTGCCTATTGTATTACATTTGGATGCAGTTTCTGTGTTTCATCGTCAATAAGAAGGTCCAAGGGAAACAGTAAACCTGAAGTGAAGCATCGGAATCTAAAACTGGACTCACAGGAGAGGTTCAAATCATAGAAATAGTGAGTGTCAGTCCTCTTGTACTTAGGTCGGCATTGTGCCTTTTGTATTAAATTCGGATGCAATTTCTGTGTTTCATCGTCAATAAGAAGGTCCAAGGGATACAGTAAACCTGAAGTGAAGCATCGGAATCTAAAACTGGATTCACGGGAGAGGTTCAAATCATAGAAAGTTAGAGTGTCAGTCCCCTTGTACTTAAGTAGGCATTGTGCATTTTGTATTAAATTCGGATGCAATTTCTGTGTTTCATCGTCAATAAGAAGGTGCAAGGCATACAGTAATTTTGACGTGAAGCCTCAGAATCAAAAACTGGACTCACAGGAGAGGTTCAAATCGTAGAAAGTGAGAGTGTCAGTCCTGTTGTACTTAAGTCGGCCATGTGCCTTTTGTAATAAATTCGGATGCAATTTCTGTGTTTCATCATCAATAAGATGGTGCAAGCCATACAGTAAACCTGAAGTGAAGCATCAGAATCTATAACTGGACTCACAGGAGGGGTTCAGGTCGTAGAAAGTGAGAGTGTCAGTCCTCTTGTACTTAAGTCGGCACTGTGCCTTTTGTATTAAATTCGGATGCAATTACTGTGTTTCATCGTCAATAAGAAGGTGCAAGGTATACAGTAAACCTGAAGTGAAGCATCGGAATCTATAACTGGACTCACAGGAGAGGTTCAAATCATAGAATGCGAGAGTGTCAGTCCTCTTGTACTTAGGTCGGCATTGTGCCTTTTGTTTTTAATTCGGATCCAATTTCTGTGTTTCATCGTCAATAAGAAGGTGCAAGGTATACAGTAAGCCTGAAGTAAAGCATCGGAATCTAAAACTGCACTCACAGGAGAGGTTCAAATCGTAGAAAGTGAGAGTGTCAGTCTTCTTGTACTTATGTCGGCATTGTGCCTTTTGTATTATATTCGGATGCAATTTCTGTGTTTCAGCGTCAATAAGAATGTCCAAGGGATACAGTAAACCTGAAGTGAAGCATCGGAATCTAAAACTGGACTCACAGGAGAGGTTCAAATCATAGAAAGAGGGAGTTTCAGTCCGCATGTACTTAAGTCGGCACTGTGCCTTTTGAATTAAATTCGGATGCAATTTCAGTATTTCATCGTCAATAAGAAGGTCTAAGGTATTCAGTAAACCTGAAGTGTAGCATCGGAATCTAACAATGGACTGACAGGAGAGGTTCAAATCATAGAAAGTGAGAGTATCAGTCCTCTTGTACTTAAGTCGCCATTGTGCCTTTTGTATTAAATTCGGATGCAATTTCTGTGTTTCGTCGTCAATAAGAAGGTGCAAGGTATACAGTAAACCTGAAGTGAAGCATCGGAATCTAAAACTGGACTCACAGGAGAGGTTCAAATCGTAGAAAGAGAGAGTGTCAGTCCGCTTTTACATATGTCGGCATTGTGCCGTTTGTATTAAATCCGGATGCAATTTCTGTGTTTCATCGTCCATAAGAAGGTCCAAGGGATACAGTAAACCTGAAATGAAGCATCGGAACCTAACACTGGACTCACAGGAGAGGTTCAAATCGTAGAATGTGAGAGTGAAGTCTTCCTGTACTTAAGTCGGCATTGTGCCTATTGTATTATATTCGGATGCAATTACTGTGTTTCATCGTCAATTAGAAGGTCCAAGGGATACAGTAAACCTGAAGTGAAGCATCGGAATCTAAAACTGGACTCACAGGAGGGGTTCAAATCATAGATAGTTAGAGTGTCAGTCCCCTTGTACGTAAGTCGGCATTGTGCCTTTTGAATTTTATTCCGATGCAATTTCTGTGTTTCATCGTCAATAAGAAGGTGCAAGGTATATAGTATACCTGAAGTGAAGCATCGGAATCTAAAACTGGACTCACAGGAGAGGTTCAAATCATAGAGAATTAGAGTGTCAGTCCTCTTGTACTTTAGGCGGCATTGTTCCTTTTGAATTTAATTCCGATGCAATTTCTGTGTTTCATCGTCAATAAGAAGGTGCAAGGTATACAGTAAACCTGAAGTGAAGCATCGGAATCTAAAACTGGACTCATAGGAGAGGTTCAAATCATAATAAGAGAGAGTGTCAATCCTCTTTTACTTAAGTCGGCATTGTGCTTTGAATTAAATTCGTATGCAGTTTCTGTATTTCATCGTCAATAAGAATGACCAAGGGATACATTAAACTTGCAGTGAAGTATTGGAATCTAAAACTGGACTCACAGGTGAGGTTCACATCATAGAAGGTGAGAGTGTCAGTCCTCTTGTACTTATGTCGGCATTGTGCCTTTTGTTTTAAATTCCGATGTAATTTCTGTGTCTCATCATCCATAAGAAGGAGCAAGGTATACAGTAAACCTGAAGTGACGTTTCGGAATCTAAAACTGGACTCACAGGAGACTTTCAAATCATAGAAGATGAGAGTGTCAGTAATCTTTTACTTAAGTCGGCATTGTGCCTTTTGTATTAAATTTGGATGCAATTTCTGTGTTTCATCGTCAATATGAAGGTCCAAGGGAAACGGTAAACCTGAAGTGAAGCATCGGAATCTAAAACTGGACTCACAGGAGAGGTTCAAACCATAGAAATTGTGAGTGTCAGTCCTCTTGTACTTAAGTCGGCACTGTGCCTATTGTATTAAATTCGGATGCAATTACTGTGTTTCATCGTCAATAAGAAGGTGCAAGGTATACAGTAAACCTGAAGTGAAGCATCGGAATCTAAAACTGGACTCACAGGAGAGGTTCAAATCGTAGAAAGTGAGAGTGTGAGTCCTCTCGTACTTAAGTCGGCATTGTGACTTTTGAATTTAATTCCGATGCAATTTCTGTGTTTCATCGTCAAAAAAAAGGTGCAAGGTATACAGTAAACCTGAAGTGAAGCATCGGAATCTAAATCTGGACTCACAGGAGAGGTTCAAATCACTGAAAGTGAGAGTGTCAGCCCTCTTTTACTTAAGTCGGCATTGTGCCTTTTGTATAAAATTCGTATGCAATTTCTGTGTTTCATCGTCAATAAGGAGGTCCAAGGTATACAGTAAACCTAAAGTGAAGCATCGGAATCTAAAACTGGACTCACAGGAGAGGTTCAAATCATGGAAATTTAGAGTGTTAGTCCTCTTGTACTTAAGTCGGCATTTTGCCTTTTGTATTAAAGTCGGATGCAAACTCTGTGTTTGATCGTCAATAATAAAGTCCAAGAGATGCAGTAAACCTGAAGTGAAGCATCGGAATCTAAAACTGGACTCACGGGAGAGGTTCACATCATAGAAAGTGAGAGTGTCAGTCCTCTTTTACTTAAGTCGGCATTATGCCTTTTGCATTAAATTCGGATGCAATTTCTGTGTTTCATCGTCAATACGAAGGTCCAAGGGATACAGTAAACCTGAAGTGAAGCATCGGAATCTAAAACTGGACTCACAGGAGAGGTTCAAATCATAGAAAGTGAGAGTGTCAGTCCTCTTGTACTTAAGTCGGCATTGTGCCTTTTGTATTAAATTCGGATGCAATTTCTGTGTTTCATCGTCAATAAGAAGGTGCAATGTATACAGAAAACCTGAAGTGAAGCATCGGAATCCAAAACTGGACTCACAGGAGAGGTTCAAATCGTAGAAGGTGAGAGTGTCAGTCCTCTTGTACTTAAGTCGGCATTGTGCCTTTTGCATTGAATTCGGATGCAATTTCTGTGTTTCATCGTCAATACGAAGGTGCAAGGTATTCAGTAAACGCGAGGTGAAGCATAGGAATCTAAAACTGGACTGACAGGAGAGGTTCAAATCGTCGAATGTGAGAGTTTCAGTCCTCTTGTACGTAAGTCGGCATTGTGCATTTTGGATTAAATTCGGATGCAATTTCTGTGTTTCATCGTCAAAAAGAAGGTGCAAGGTATACAGTAAATCTGAAGTGAAGCATTGGAATCTAAAACTGGACTCACAGGAGAGGTTCAAATCGTAGAAAGTGAGAGTGTCAGTCCTCTTGTACCTTAGTAGGCATTGTGGCTTTTGAATTTAATTCATGCAATTTTTGTGTTTCATAGTCAATTAGACGGTGCAAGGTATACATTAAACCTGAAGTGAAGCGTTGGAATCTAAATTGGAATCACAGGAGAGGTTCAAATCATAGAGAGTGAGAGTGTCAGTCCTCTTGTACTTAAGTCGGCATTGTGCCTTTTGTATTAAATTCGGATGAAATTTCTGTGTTTCATCGTCAAGAAGAAGGTAGAAGGTATACAGTAAACCTAAAGTGAAGCATCGTATTCTAAAACTGGTCCACAGGAGATGTTCAAATCATAGAAAGTGAGAGTGTCTGTCCTCTTGTATTTAAGTCTGCATTGTGCCTTTTGTATTACATTCCGATGCAATTTCTTTGCTTCATCGTCAATAAGAAGGTCCAAGGGATAAGGTAAACCTAAGTGAAGCATCGGAATCTAAAACTGGACTCACAGGAGAGGTCAAATCGTTGAAAGTGAGAGTGTCAATCCCCTTGCACTTAAGACGGCATTGTGCCTTTTGTTTTAAATTCGGATGCAATTTCTGTGTTTCATCGTCAATAAGAATGTCCAAGGGATACAGTCAACCTGAAGTGAAGCATCGGAATATAAAACTGGACTCACAGGAGAGGTTCATATCATAGAAAGAGAGAGTGTTAGTCCGCTTGTACTTAAGTCGGCATTGTGCCTTTTGTATTAAATTCGTATGCAATTTCTATATTTCATCGTCAATAAGAAGGTCCAAGGGATACAGTAAACCTGAAGTGAAGCATCGGAATCTAAAAATGGACTCACAGGAGAGGTTCAAATCATAGAAAGTGAGAGTGTCAGTCTTCTTGTACTTATGTCAGCATTGTGCCTGTTGTATTAAATTCGGATGCAATTTCTGTATTTCATCGTCAATAAGAAGGTGCAGTGTATACAGTAAACCTGAAGTGAAGCATCGGAATCTCAAACTGGACTCACATGAGAGGTTCAAATCATAGAAGGAGAAAGTGTCAGTCCTCTTTTACATAAGTCGGCATTGTGCCTTTTGTATTAAATCCGGATGCAATTTCTGTGTTTCATCGTCAATAAGAAGGTCCAAGGGATACAGTAAACCTCAAGTGAAGCATCGGAATCTGACACTGGACACACAGGAGAGTTTCAAATCATAGAAAGTGAGACTGTCAGTCCTCTTGTACATAAGACGGCATTGCGCCTTTTGTATTAAATTCGAATGCAATTTCTGTGTTTCATCGTCAATAAGAAGGTGCAAGGTATACAGTAAAAATAAAGTGAAGCATCGGAATCTAAAACTGGACTCACAGTAGAGGTTCAAATCATAGAAAGTTAGAGTGTCTGTCCTCTTGTACTTAAGTCGGCATTGTGCCTATTGTATTAAATTCGGATGCAATTACTGTGTTTCATCGTCAATTAGAAGGTCCAAGGGATACAGTAAACCTGAAGTGAAGCAACGGAATCTAGAACTGGACTCACAGGTGAGGTTCAAATCATAGATAGTTAGAGTGTCAGTCCTCTTGTACGTAAGTCGGCATTGTGCCTTTTGAACTAATTCCGATGCAATTTCTGTGTTTCATCGTCAATAAGAAGGTGCAAGGTATACAGTAAACCTGAAGTGACACCTCAGAATCTAAAACTGGACTCAGAGGAAAGGTTCAAATCATAGAAAATGAGAGTGCCAGTCCTCTTTTACTTAAGTCGGCATTGTGCCTATTGTATTACATTTGGATGCAGTTTCTGTGTTTCATCGTCAATAAGAAGGTCCAAGGGAAACAGTAAACCTGAAGTGAAGCATCGGAATCTAAAACTGGACTCACAGGAGAGGTTCAAATCATAGAAATAGTGAGTGTCAGTCCTCTTGTACTTAGGTCGGCATTGTGCCTTTTGTATTAAATTCGGATGCAATTTCTGTGTTTCATCGTCAATAAGAAGGTCCAAGGGATACAGTAAACCTGAAGTGAAGCATCGGAATCTAAAACTGGATTCACGGGAGAGGTTGAAATCATAGAAAGTTAGAGTGTCAGTCCCCTTGTACTTAAGTAGGCATTGTGCATTTTGTATTAAATTCGGATGCAATTTCTGTGTTTCATCGTCAATAAGAAGGTGCAAGGCATACAGTAATTTTGACGTGAAGCCTCAGAATCAAAAACTGGACTCACAGGAGAGGTTCAAATCGTAGAAAGTGAGAGTGTCAGTCCTGTTGTACTTAAGTCGGCCATGTGCCTTTTGTAATAAATTCGGATGCAATTTCTGTGTTTCATCATCAATAAGATGGTGCAAGCCATACAGTAAACCTGAAGTGAAGCATCAGAATCTATAACTGGACTCACAGGAGGGGTTCAGGTCGTAGAAAGTGAGAGTGTCAGTCCTCTTGTACTTAAGTCGGCACTGTGCCTTTTGTATTAAATTCGGATGCAATTACTGTGTTTCATCGTCAATAAGAAGGTGCAAGGTATACAGTAAACCTGAAGTGAAGCATCGGAATCTATAACTGGACTCACAGGAGAGGTTCAAATCATAGAATGCGAGAGTGTCAGTCCTCTTGTACTTAGGTCGGCATTGTGCCTTTTGTTTTTAATTCGGATCCAATTTCTGTGTTTCATCGTCAATAAGAAGGTGCAAGGTATACAGTAAGCCTGAAGTAAAGCATCGGAATCTAAAACTGCACTCACAGGAGAGGTTCAAATCGTAGAAAGTGAGAGTGTCAGTCTTCTTGTACTTATGTCGGCATTGTGCCTTTTGTATTATATTCGGATGCAATTTCTGTGTTGCAGCGTCAATAAGAATGTCCAAGGGATACAGTAAACCTGAAGTGAAGCATCGGAATCTAAAACTGGACTCACAGGAGAGGTTCAAATCATAGAAAGAGGGAGTTTCAGTCCGCATGTACTTAAGTCGGCATTGTGCCTTTTGAATTAAATTCGGATGCAATTTCAGTATTTCATCGTCAATAAGAAGGTCTAAGGTATTCAGTAAACCTGAAGTGTAGCATCGGAATCTAACAATGGACTGACAGGAGAGGTTCAAATCATAGAAAGTGAGAGTATCAGTCCTCTTGTACTTAAGTCGGCATTGTGCCTTTCGTATTAAATTCGGATGCAATTTCTGTGTTTCGTCGTCAATAAGAAGGTGCAAGGTATACAGTAAACCTGAAGTGAAGCATCGGAATCTAAAACTGGACTCACAGGAGAGGTTCAAATCGTAGAAAGAGAGAGTGTCAGTCCGCTTTTACATATGTCGGCATTGTGCCGTTTGTATTAAATCCGGATGCAATTTCTGTGTTTCATCGTCCATAAGAAGGTCCAAGGGATACAGTAAACCTGAAATGAAGCATCGGAACCTAACACTGGACTCACAGGAGAGGTTCAAATCGTAGAATGTGAGAGTGTCAGTCTTCCTGTACTTAAGTCGGCATTGTGCCTATTGTATTAAATTCGGATGCAATTACTGTGTTTCATCGTCAATTAGAAGGTCCAAGGGATACAGTAAACCTGAAGTGAAGCATCGGAATCTAAAACTGGACTCACAGGAGGGGTTCAAATCATAGATAGTTAGAGTGTCAGTCCCCTTGTACGTAAGTCGGCATTGTGCCTTTTGAATTTTATTCCGATGCAATTTCTGTGTTGCATCGTCAATAAGAAGGTGCAAGGTATATAGTATACCTGAAGTGAAGCATCGGAATCTAAAACTGGACTCACAGGAGAGGTTCAAATCATAGAGAATTAGAGTGTCAGTCCTCTTGTACTTTAGGCGGCATTGTTCCTTTTGTATTTAATTCCGATGCAATTTCTGTGTTTCATCGTCAATAAGAAGGTGCAAGGTATACAGTAAACCTGAAGTGAAGCATCGGAATCTAAAACTAGACTCATAGGAGAGGATCAAATCATAATAAGAGAGAGTGTCAATCCTCTTTTACTTAAGTCGGCATTGTGCTTTGAATTAAATTCGGATGCAGTTTCTGTATTTCATCGTCAATAAGAATGACCAAGGGATACATTAAACTTGCAGTGAAGTATTGGAATCTAAAACTGGACTCACAGGTGAGGTTCACATCATAGAAGGTGAGAGTGTCAGTCCTCTTGTACTTATGTCGGCATTGTGCCTTTTGTTTTAAATTCCGATGTAATTTCTGTGTCTCATCATCCATAAGAAGGAGCAAGGTATACAGTAAACCTGAAGTGACGTTTCGGAATCTAAAACTGGACTCACAGGAGACTTTCAAATCATAGAAGATGAGAGTGTCAGTAATCTTTTACTTAAGTCGGCATTGTGCCTTTTGTATTAAATTTGGATGCAATTTCTGTGTTTCATCGTCAATATGAAGGTCCAAGGGAAACGGTAAACCTGAAGTGAAGCATCGGAATCTAAAACTGGACTCACAGGAGAGGTTCAAACCATAGAAATTGTGAGTGTCAGTCCTCTTGTACTTAAGTCGGCACTGTGCCTTTTGTATTAAATTCGGATGCAATTACTGTGTTTCATCGTCAATAAGAAGGTGCAAGGTATACAGTAAACCTGAAGTGAAGCATCGGAATCTAAAACTGGACTCACAGGAGAGGTTCAAATCGTAGAAAGTGAGAGTGTGAGTCCTCTTGTACTTAAGTCGGCACTGTGCCTTTTGTATTAAATTCGGATGCAATTTCTGTGTTTCATCGTCAATAAGAAGGTCCAAGGGATACAGTAAACCTGAAGTGAAGCATCGGAATCTAAAACTGGATTCACAGGAGAGGTTCAAATCATAGAAAGTTAGAGTGTCAGTCCCCTTGTACTTAAGTAGGCATTGTGCATTTTGTATTAAATTCGGATGCAATTTCTGTGTTTCATCGTCAATAAGAAGGTGCAAGGCATACAGTAATTTTGACGTGAAGCATCAGAATCAAAAACTGGACTCACAGGAGGGGTTCAAGTCGTAGAAAGTGAGAGTGTCAGTCCTCTTGTACTTAAGTCGGCACTGTGCATTTTGTATTAAATTCGGATGCAATTACTGTGTTTCATCGTCAATAAGAGGGTGCAAGGTATACAGTAAACCTGAAGTGAAGCATCGGAATCTATAACTGGACTCACAGGAGAGGTTCAAATCATAGAATGCGAGAGTGTCAGTCCTCTTGTACTTAAGTCGCCATTGTGCCTTTTGTATTAAATTCGGATGCAATTTCTGTGTTTCGTCGTCAATAAGAAGGTGCAAGGTATACAGTAAACCTGAAGTGAAGCATCGGAATCTAAAACTGGACTCACAGGAGAGGTTCAAATCGTAGAAAGAGAGAGTGTCAGTCCGCTTTTACATATGTCGGCATTGTGCCGTTTGTATTAAATCCGGATGCAATTTCTGTGTTTCATCGTCCATAAGAAGGTCCAAGGGATACAGTAAACCTGAAATGAAGCATCGGGACCTAACACTGGACTCACAGGAGAGGTTCAAATCGTAGAATGTGAGAGTGTCAGTCTTCCTGTACTTAAGTCGGCATTGTGCCTATTGTATTAAATTCGGATGCAATTACTGTGTTTCATCGTCAATTAGAAGGTCCAAGGGATACAGTAAACCTGAAGTGAAGCATCGGAATCTAAAACTGGACTCACAGGAGGGGTTCAAATCGTAGAAAGTGAGAGTGTCAGTCTTCTTGTACTTATGTCGGCATTGTGCCTTTTGTATTATATTCGGATGCAATTTCTGTGTTTCAGCGTCAATAAGAATGTCCAAGGGATACAGTAAACCTGAAGTGAAGCATCGGAATCTAAAACTGGACTCACAGGAGAGGTTCAAATCATAGAAAGAGGGAGTTTCAGTCCACATGTACTTAAGTCGGCATTGTGCCTTTTGAATTAAATTCGGATGCAATTTCAGTAATTCATCGTCAATAAGAAGGTCTAAGGTATTCAGTAAACCTGAAGTGTAGCATCGGAATCTAACAATGGACTGACAGGAGAGGTTCAAATCATAGAAAGTGAGAGTATCAGTCCTCTTGTACTTAAGTCGCCATTGTGCCTTTTGTATTAAATTCGGATGCAATTTCTGTGTTTCGTCGTCAATAAGAAGGTGCAAGGTATACAGTAAACCTGAAGTGAAGCATCGGAATCTAAAACTGGACTCACAGGAGAGGTTCAAATCGTAGAAAGAGAGAGTGTCAGTCCGCTTTTACATATGTCGGCATTGTGCCGTTTGTATTAAATCCGGATGCAATTTCTGTGTTTCATCGTCCATAAGAAGGTCCAAGGGATACAGTAAACCTGAAATGAAGCATCGGGACCTAACACTGGACTCACAGGAGAGGTTCAAATCGTAGAATGTGAGAGTGTCAGTCTTCCTGTACTTAAGTCGGCATTGTGCCTATTGTATTAAATTCGGATGCAATTACTGTGTTTCATCGTCAATTAGAAGGTCCAAGGGATACAGTAAACCTGAAGTGAAGCATCGGAATCTAAAACTGGACTCACAGGAGGGGTTCAAATCATAGATAGTTAGAGTGTCAGTCCCCTTGTACGTAAGTCGGCATTGTGCCTTTTGAATTTTATTCCGATGCAATTTCTGTGTTTCATCGTCAATAAGAAGGTGCAAGGTATATAGTATACCTGAAGTGAAGCATCGGAATCTAAAACTGGACTCACAGGAGAGGTTCAAATCATAGAGAATTAGAGTGTCAGTCCTCTTGTACTTTAGGCGGCATTGTTCCTTTTGAATTTAATTCCGATGCAATTTCTGTGTTTCATCGTCAATAAGAAGGTGCAAGGTATACAGTAAACCTGAAGTGAAGCATCGGAATCTAAAACTAGACTCATAGGAGAGGTTCAAATCATAATAAGAGAGAGTGTCAATCCTCTTTTACTTAAGTCGGCATTGTGCTTTGATTTAAATTCGGATGCAGTTTCTGTATTTCATCGTCAATAAGAATGACCAAGGGATACATTAAACTTGCAGTGAAGCATTGGAATCTAAAACTGGACTCACAGGTGAGGTTCACATCATAGAAGGTGAGAGTGTCAGTCCTCTTGTACTTATGTCGGCATTGTGCCTTTTGTTTTAAATTCCGATGCAATTTCTGTGTCTCATCATCCATAAGAAGGAGCAAGGTATACAGTAAACCTGAAGTGACGTTTCGGAATCTAAAACTGGACTCACAGGAGACTTTCAAATCATAGAAGATGAGAGTGTCAGTAATCTTTTACTTAAGTCGGCATTGTGCCTTTTGTATTAAATTTGGATGCAATTTCTGTGTTTCATCGTCAATATGAAGGTCCAAGGGAAACGGTAAACCTGAAGTGAAGCATCGGAATCTAAAACTGGACTCACAGGAGAGGTTCAAATCATAGAAATTGTGAGTGTCAGTCCTCTTGTACTTAAGTCGGCACTGTGCCTTTTGTATTAAATTCGGATGCAATTACTGTGTTTCATCGTCAATAAGAAGGTGCAAGGTATACAGTAAACCTGAAGTGAAGCATCGGAATCTAAAACTGGACTCACAGGAGAGGTTCAAATCGTAGAAAGTGAGAGTGTGAGTCCTCTTGTACTTAAGTCGGCACTGTGCCTTTTGTATTAAATCGGATGCAATTTCTGTGTTTCATCGTCAATAAGAAGGTCCAAGGGATACAGTAAACCTGAAGTGAAGCATCGGAATCTAAAACTGGATTCACAGGAGAGGTTCAAATCATAGAAAGTTAGAGTGTCAGTCCCCTTGTACTTAAGTAGGCATTGTGCATTTTGTATTAAATTCGGATGCAATTTCTGTGTTTCATCGTCAATAAGAAGGTGCAAGGCATACAGTAATTTTGACGTGAAGCATCAGAATCAAAAACTGGACTCACAGGAGGGGTTCAAGTCGTAGAAAGTGAGAGTGTCAGTCCTCTTGTACTTAAGTCGGCACTGTGCCTTTTGTATTAAATTCGGATGCAATTACTGTGTTTCATCGTCAATAAGAAGGTGCAAGGTATACAGTAAACCTGAAGTGAAGCATCGGAATCTAAAACTGGACTCACAGGAGAGGTTCAAATCATAGAAAGAGAGAGTATCAGTCCTCTTGTACTTAAGTCGCCATTGTGCCTTTTGTATTAAATTCGGATGCAATTTCTGTGTTTCGTCGTCAATAAGAAGGTGCAAGGTATACAGTAAACCTGAAGTGAAGCATCGGAATCTAAAACTGGACTCACAGGAGAGGTTCAAATCGTAGAAAGAGAGAGTGTCAGTCCGCTTTTACATATGTCGGCATTGTGCCGTTTGTATTAAATCCGGATGCAATTTCTGTGTTTCATCGTCCATAAGAAGGTCCAAGGGATACAGTAAACCTGAAATGAAGCATCGGGACCTAACACTGGACTCACAGGAGAGGTTCAAATCGTAGAATGTGAGAGTGTCAGTCTTCCTGTACTTAAGTCGGCATTGTGCCTATTGTATTAAATTCGGATGCAATTACTGTGTTTCATCGTCAATTAGAAGGTCCAAGGGATACAGTAAACCTGAAGTGAAGCATCGGAATCTAAAACTGGACTCACAGGAGGGGTTCAAATCATAGGTAGTTAGAGTGTCAGTCCCCTTGTACGTAAGTCGGCATTGTGCCTTTTGAATTTTATTCCGATGCAATTTCTGTGTTTCATCGTCAATAAGAAGGTGCAAGGTATATAGTATACCTGAAGTGAAGCATCGGAATCTAAAACTGGACCCACAGGAGAGGTTCAAATCATAGAGAATTAGAGTGTCAGTCCTCTTGTACTTTAGGCGGCATTGTTCCTTTTGAATTTAATTCCGATGCAATTTCTGTGTTTCATCGTCAATAAGAAGGTGCAAGGTATACAGTAAACCTGAAGTGAAGCATCGGAATCTAAAACTAGACTCACAGGAGAGGTTCAAATCATAAAAAGAGAGAGTGTCAATCCTCTTTTACTTAAGTCGGCATTGTGCTTTGAATTGAATTCGGATGCAGTTTCTGCATTTCATCGTCAATAAGAATGACCAAGGGATACATTAAACTTGCAGTGAAGCATTGGAATCTAAAACAGGACTCACAGGTGAGGTTCACATCATAGAAAGTGAAGGTGTCAGTCCTCTTGTACTTATGTCGGCATTGTGCCTTTTGTATTAAATTCCGATGCAATTTCTCTGTCTCATCGTCCATAAGAAGGAGCAAGGTATACAGTAAACCTGAAGTGACGTTTCGGAATCTAAAACTGGACTCACAGGAGAGTTTCAAATCATAGAAGATGAGAGTGTCAGTAATCTTTTACTTAAGTCGGCATTGTGCCTTTTGTATTAAATTTGGATGCAATTTCTGTGTTTCATCGTCAATAAGAAGGTCCAAGGGAAACGGTAAACCTGAAGTGAAGCATCGGAATCTAAAACTGGACTCACAGGAGAGGTTCAAATCATAGAAATTGTGAGTGTCAGTCCTCTTGTACTTAAGTCGGCTCTGTGCCTTTTGTATTAAATTCGGATGCAATTACTGTGTTTCATCGTCAATAAGAGGGTGCAAGGTATACAGTAAACCTGAAGTGAAGCATCGGAATCTATAACTGGACTCACAGGTGAGGTTCAAATCGTAGAAAGTGAGAGTGTGAGTCTTCTTGTACTTAAGTCGGCTATTGTGCCTTTTGTATTATATTCGGATGCAATTTCTGTGATTCATCGTCAATAAGAATGTCCAAGGGATACAGTAAACCTGAAGTGAAGCATCGGAATCTAAAACTGGACTCACAGGAGAGGTTCAAATCGTAGAAAGAGAGAGTGTCAGTCCGCTTGTACGTAAGTCGGCATTGTGCCTTATGAATTAAATTCGGATGCAATTTCTGTATTTCATCGTCAATAAGAAGGTCCAAGGTATACAGCAAACCTGAAGTGAAACATCGGAATCTAAAAATGGACTGACAGGAGAGGTTCAAATCATAGAAAGGGAGAGTGTCAGTCCGCTTTTACATGTGTCGGCATTGTGCCTTTTGTATTAAATCCGGATGCAATTTCTGTGTTTCATCGTCCATAAGAATGTCCGAGGGATACAGTAAACCTGAAATGAAGCATCGGAATCTAACACTGGACTCACAGGAGAGGTTCAAATCATAGAATGCGAGAGTGTCAGTCCCCTTGTACTTAAGTCGGCATTGTGCCTTTGGTTTTTAATTCGGATCCAATTTCTGTGTTTCATCGTCAATAAGAAGGTGCAAGGTATACAGTAAACCTGAAGTGAAGCATCGGAATCTAAAACTGGACGCACAGGAGAGGTTCAAATCGTAGAAAGTGAGAGTGTCAGTCTTCTTGTACTTAAGTCGGCAATGTGCCTTTTGTATTATATTCGGATGCAATTTCTCTGTTTCATCGTCAATAAGAAGGTGCAAGGTAAACAGTAAACCTGAAGTGATGCATCGGAATCTAAAACTGGACTCACAGGAGAGGTTCAAATCGTAGAAAGTGAGAGTGTCAGTCTTCTTGTACTTAAGTCGGCATTGTGCCTTTTGTATTATATTCGGATGAAATTTCTGTGTTTCTTCGTCAATAAGAATGTCCAAGGGATACAGTAAACCTGAAGTGAAGCATCGCAATCTAAAACTGGACTCACAGGAGAGGTTCAAATCATAGAAAGAGAGAGTTTCAGTCCGCTTGTACTTAAGTCGGCATTGTGCCTTTTGAATTAAATTCGGATGCAATTTCAGTATTTCATCGTCAATAAGAAGGTCTAAGGTATTCAGTAAACCTGAAGTGTAGCATCGGAATCTAAAAATGGACTGACAGGAGAGGTTCAAATCATAGAAAAAGTGAGTATCAGTCCTCTTGTACTTAAGTCGGCATTGTGCCTTTTGTATTAAATTCGGATGCAATTTCTGTGTTTCATCGTCAATAAGAAGGTGCAAGGTATACAGTAAACCTGAAGTGAAGCATCGGAATCTAAAACTGGACTCACAGGAGAGGTTCAAATCGTAGAAAGAGAGAGTGTCATTCCGCTTTTACATATGTCGGCATTGTGCCTTTTGTATTAAATCCGGATGCAATTTCTGTGTTTCATCGTCCATAAGAAGGTCCAAGGGATACAGTAAACCTGAAATGAAGCATCGGGACCTAACACTGGACTCACAGGAGAGGTTCAAATCGTAGAATGTGAGAGTGTCAGTCTTCATGTACTTAAGTGGGCATTGTGCCTATTGTATTAAATTCGGAAGCAATTACTGTGTTTCATCGTCAATTAGAAGGTCCAAGGGATACAGTAAACCTGAAGTGAAGCATTGGAATCTAAAACTGAACTCACAGGAGGGGTTCAAATCATAGATAGTTAGAGTGTCAGTCCCCTTGTACATAAGTCGGCATTGTGCCTTTTGAATTTTATTCCGATGCAATTTCTGTGTTTCATCGTCAATAAGAAGGTGCAAGGTATATAGTATACCTGAAGTGAAGCATCGGAATCTAAAACTGGACTCACAGGAGAGGTTCAAATCATAGAGAATTAGAGTGTCAGTCCTCTTGTACTTTAGGCGCCATTGTGCCTTTTGAATTTAATTCCGATGCAATTTCTGTGTTTCATCGTCAATAAGAAGGTCCAAGGGATACAGTAAACCTGAAGTGAAGCATCGGAATCTAAAACTGGATTCACAGGAGAGGTTCAAATCATAGAAAGTTAGAGTGTCAGTCCCCTTGTACTTAAGTAGGCATTGTGCATTTTGTATTAAATTCGGATGCAATTTCTGTGTTTCATCGTCAATAAGATGGTGCAAGGCATACAGTAAATTTTACGTGAAGCATCGGAATCAAAAACTGGACTCACAGGAGAGGTTCAAATCGTAGAAAGTGAGAGTGTCAGTCCTCTTGTACTTAAGTCGGCCATGTGCTTTTTGTAATAAATTCGGATGCAATTTCTGTGTTTCATCATCAATAAGATGGTGCAAGCCATACAGTAAACCTGAAGTGAAGCATCAGAATCTATAACTGGACTCACAGGAGAGGTTCAAGTCGTAGAAAGTGAGAGTGTCAGTCCTCTTGTACTTAAGTCGGCACTGTGCCTTTTGTATTAAATTCGGATGCAATTACTGTGTTTCATCGTCAATAAGAAGGTGCAAGGTATACAGTAAACCTGAAGTGAAGCATCGGAATCCATAACTGGACTCACAGGATTGGTTCAAATCATAGAATGCGAGAGTGTCAGTCCTCTTGTACTTAAGTCGGCATTGTGCCTTTTGTTTTTAATTCGGATCCAATTTCTGTGTTTCATCGTCAATAAGAAGGTGCAAGGTACACAGTAAACCTGAAGTGAAGCATCGGAATCTAAAACTGGACTCACAGGAGAGGTTCAAATCGTAGAAAGTGAGAGTGTCAGTCTTCTTGTACTTAAGTCGGCATTGTGCCTTTTGTATTATATTCGGAAGCAATTTCTGTGTTTCATCGTCAATAAGAATGTCCAAGGAATACAGTAAACCTGAAGTGAAGCATCGGAATCTAAAACTGGACTCACAGGAGAGGTTCAAATCATAGAAAGAGAGAGTTTCAGTCCGCTTGTACTTAAGTCGGCATTGTGCCTTTTGTATTAAATTCGGATGCAATTTCTGTGTTTCAACGTCAATAAGAAGGTGCAAGGTATACAGTAAACCTGAAGTGAAGCATCGGAATCTAAAACTGGACTCACAGCAGAGGTTCAAATCGTAGAAAGAGAGAGTGTCAGTCCGCTTTTACATATGTCGGCATTGTGCCGTTTGTATTAAATCCGGATGCAATTTCTGTGTTTCATCGTCCATTAGAAGGTCCAAGGGATACAGTAAACCTGAAATGAAGCATCGGGACCTAACACTGGACTCACAGGAGAGGTTCAAATCGTAGAATGTGAGAGTGTCAGTCTTCATGTACTTAAGTGGGCATTTTGCCTATTGTATTAAATTCGAATGCAATTACTGTGTTTCATTGTCAATTAGAAGGTCCAAGGGATACAGTAAACCTGAAGTGAAGCATCGGAATCTAAAACTGGACTCACAGGAGGGGTTCAAATCATAGACAGTTAGAGTGGCAGTCCCCTTGTACGTAAGTCAGCATTGTGCCTTTTGAATTTTATTCCGATGCAATTTCTGTGTTTCATCGTCAATAAGAAGGTGCAAGGTATATAGTATACCTGAAGTGAAGCATCGGAATCTAAAACTGGACTCACAGGAGAGGTTCAAATCATAGAGAATTAGAGTGTCATTCCTCTTGTACTTTAGGCGGCTTTGTGCCTTTTGAATTTAATTCCGATGCAATTTCTGTGTTTCATCGTCAATAAGAAGGTGCAAGGTATACAGTAAACCTGAAGTGAAGCATCGGAATCTAAAACTAGACTGACTGGAGAGGTTCAAATCATAAAAAGAGAGAGTGTCAATCCTCTTTTACTTAAGTAGGCATTGTGCTTTGAATTAAATTCTGATGCAGTTTCTGTATTTCATCGTCAATAAGAATGACCAAGGGATGCATTAAACTTGAAGTGAAGCATTGGAATCTAAAACTGGACTCACAGGTGAGGTTCACATCATAGAAAGTTAGAGTGTCAGTCCTCTTGTACTTATGTCGGCATTGTGCCTTTTGTATTAAATTCCGATGCAATTTCTGTGTCTCATCGTCAATAAGAAGGAGCAAGGTATACAGTAAACCTGAAGTGACGTTTCGCAATCTAAAACTGGACTCACAGGAGAGGTTCAAATCGTAGATAGTTAAAGTGTCAGTCCTCTTGTACTTAAGTCGGCACTGTGCCTTTTGTATTAAATTCGGATGCAATTACTGTGTTTCATCGTCAATAAGAAGGTGCAAGGTATACAGTAAACCTGAAGTGAAGCATCGGAATCTATAACAGGATTCACAGGAGAGGTTCAAATCATAGAATGCGAGAGTGACAGTCCTCTTGTACTTAAGTCGGCATTGTGCCTTTTGTTTTTAATTCGGATCCCGTTTCTGTGTTTCATCGTCAATAAGAAGGTCCAAGGTATACAGTAAACCTGAAGTGAAGCATCGGAATCTAAAACTGGACTCACAGGAGAGGTTCAAATCGTAGAAAGTGAGAGTGTGAGTCTTCTTGTACTTAAGTCGGCATTGTGCCTTTTGTATTATATTCGGATGCAATTTCTGTGATTCATCGTCAATAAGAATGTCCAAGGGATACAGTAAACCTGAAGTGAAGCATCGGAATCTAAAACTGGACTCACAGGAGAGGTTCAAATCATAGAAAGAGAGAGTGTCAGTCCGCTTGTACGTAAGTCGGCATTGTGCCTTTTGAATTAAATTCGGATGCAATTTCTGTATTTCATCGTCAATAAGAAGGTCCAAGGTATACAGTAAACCTGAAGTGAAACATCGGAATCTAAAAATGGACTGACAGGAGAGGTTCAAATCATAGAAAGAGAGAGTGTCAGTCCGCTTTTACATGTGTCGGCATTGTGCCTTTTGTATTGAATCCGGATGCAATTTCTGTGTTTCATCGTCCAAAAGAATGTCCGAGGGATACAGTAAACCTGAAATGAAGCATCGGAATCTAACACTGGACTCACAGGAGAGGTTCAAATCGTAGAAAGTGAGAGTGTCAGTCTTCTTGTACTTAAGTCGGCATTGTGCCTATTGTATTACATTCGGATGTAATTACTGTGTTACATCGTCAATTAGAAGGTCCAAGGGATACAGTAAACCTGAAGTGAAGCATCGGAATCTAAAACTGGACTCACAGGAGAGGTTCAAATCATAGATAGTTAAAGTGTCAGTCCTCTTGTACTTAAGTCGGCATTGCGTCTTTTGAATTTAAGTCCGATGCAATTTCTGTGTTTCATCGTCAATAAAAAGGTGCAAAGTACACAGTAAACCTGAAGTGCGGCATCGGAATCTAAAACTGGACTCACAGGAGAGGTTCAAATGACAGAAAGTGAGATTGTCAGTCCTCTTTTGCTTAAGTCGGCATTGTGCCATTTGTATTAAATCCGGATGCAATTTCTGTGTTTCATCGTCAATAAGAAGGTCCAAGGGATACAGTAAACCTGAAGTGAAGCATCGGAATCTAAAACTGGATTCACAGGAGAGGTTCAAATCATAGAAAGTGAGAGTGTCAGTCCTCTTTTCCTTAAGTCGGCATTGTGCCTTTAGTATTAAATTCCGATGCAATTTCTGTGTTTCATCGTCAATAAGAAGGTGCAAGGTATACAGTAAACCTGAAGTGAAGCATCGGAATCTAAAACTGGACTCACAGGAGAGGTTTATATCATAGAAAGAGAGAGTGTCAGTCCGCTTGTACTTAAGTCGGCATTGTGCCTTTTGTATTAAATTCGGATGCGATTTCTGTATTTCATCGTCAATAAGAAGGTCCAAGGGATACAGTAAACCCCTAAGTGATGCATCGGAGTCTAAAAATTAACTCACAGGAGAGGTTCAAATCATAGAAAGTGTGACTGTCCGTCCTCTTGTACTTAAGTCGGCATTGTGCCTGTTGTATTAAATTCGGATGCAATTTCTGTGTTTAATCGGCAATAAGAAGGTGCAAGGTATACAGTAAACATGAAGTGAAGCATCGGAATCTCAAACTGGACTCACTGGAGAGGTTCAAATCATAGAAAGAGAGAGTGTCAGTCTTCGTTTACATATGTCGGCATTGTGCCTTTTGTATTATATCCGGATGCAATTTCTGTGTTTCATCGTCAATAAGAAGGTCCGAGGGATACAGTAAACCTGAAGTGAAGCATCGTAATCTGACACTGGACACACAGGAGAGGTTCAAATCATAGAAAGTGAGAGTGTCACTCCTCTTGTACATAAGTCGGCATTGCGCTTTTGTATTAGATTCGAATGCAATTTCTGTGTTTCATAGTCAATAAGAAGGTGCAAGGTGTACAGTAAACCTGAAGTGAAGCATCGGAATCTAAAACTCGACTCACAGTACAGGTTCAAATCATAAAAAGTTAGAGTGTCTGTCCTCTTGTACTTAAGTCGGCATTGTGCCTATTGTATTAAATTCGGATGCAATTACTGTGTTTCATCGTCAATTAGAATGTCCAAAGGATACAGCAAACCTGAAGTGTAGCATCGGAATCTAAAACTGGACTCACAGGAGAGGTTCAAATCATAGATAGTTAGAGTGTCAGTCCTCTTGTACGTAAGTCGGCATTGTGCCTTTTGAATTTAATTCCGATGCAATTGCTGTGTTTCATCGTCAATAAGAAGGTGCAAGGTATACAGTAAACCTGAAGTGAAGCATCGGAATCTAAAACTGGACTCACAGGAGAGGTTCAAATCATAGATAGTTAGAGTGTCAGTCCTCTTGTACTTAAGTCGGAATTGTGCCTTTTGAATTTAATTCCGATGCAATTTCTGTGTTTCATCGTCAATAAGAAAGTCCAAGGTATACAGTAAACCTGAAGTGAAGCATCGGAATCTAAAACTGGACACACAGGAGAGGTTCAAATCATAAAAAGAGAGAGTGTCAATCCTCTTTTAATTAAGTCGGCATTGTGCTTTGAATTAAATTTGGATGCAGTTTCTGTATTTCATCGTCAATAAGAAGGTCCAAGGGATACATTAAACCTGAAGTGAAGCATCGGAATCTAAAACGGGACTCTCAGGAGAGGTTCACATCATAGAAAGTGAGAGTATCAGTCCTCTTATACTTATGACGGCATTGTGCCTTTTGTATTAAATTCCGATACAATTTCTGTGTCTCATCGTGAATAAGAAGGTGGAAGGTATACAGTAAACCTGAAGTAACACATCGGAATCTAAAACTGGACTCAGAGGAGGGGTCCAAATCATAGAAAATGAGAGTGCCAGTCTTCATTTACTTAAGTCGGCATTGTGCCTATTGTATTAAATTTGGACGCAATTTCTGTGTTTCATCGTCAATAAGAACGTCCAAGGGAAACAGTAAAGCTGAAGTGAAGCATCGGAATCTAAAACTGGACTCACAGGAGAGGTGGAAATCATAGAAATTGTGAGTGTCAGTCCTCTTGTACTTAAGTCGGCATTGTGCCTTTTGTATTAAATTCTGATGCAATTTCTGTGTTTCATCGTCAATAAGAAGGTCCAAGGGATGCAGTAAACCTGAAGTGAAGCATCGGAATCTAGAACTGGACTCACAGGAGAGGTTCAAGTCGTAGCAAGTGAGAGTGTCAGTCCTCTTGTACTTTAGTCGGCACTGTGCCATTTGTATTAAATTCGGATGCAATTACTGTGTTTAATCGTCAATAAGAAGGTGCAAGGTATACAGTAAACCTGAAGTGAAGCATCGGAATCTAAAACTGGACTCACAGGAGAGGTTCAAATCATAGAATGCGAGAGTGTCAGTCCTCTTGTACTTAAGTTGGCATTGTGCCTTTTGTATTAATTTCGAATGCATTTTCTGTGTTTCATCGTCAATAAGAAGGTGCAAGGCATACAGTAATTTTGACGTGAAGCATTGGAATCTAAACCTGGACTCACAGGAGAGGTTCAAACTGTAGAAAGTGAGAGTGTCAGTCCTCTTTTACTTAAGTCGGCCATGTGCCTTTTGTATTAAATTCGGATGCAATTTCTGTGTTTCATCGTCAATAAGATGGTGCAAGGTATACAGTGAACCTGACGTGAAGCATCAGAATCTAAAACTGGACTCACAGGAGAGGTTCAAGTCGTAGCAAGTGAGAGTGTCAGTCCTCTTGTACGTAAGTCAGCATTGTGCCTTTTGTACTGAATTCCGATGCAATTTCTGTGCTTCATCGCCAATAAGAAGGTACAAGGTATACATTAAACCTGAAGTGAAGCATCGGAATCTAAAACTGGACTCACAGGAGAGGTTCAAGTCGTAGCAAGTGAGAGTGTCAGTACTCTTGTACTTAAGTCGGCACTGTGCCTTTTGTATTACATTCGGATGCAATTACTGTGTTTCATCGTCAATAAGAAGGTGCAAGGTATACAGTAAACCTGAAGTGAAGCTTCGGAATCTAAAACTGGAATCACAGGAGAGGTTCAAATCATAGAATGCGAGAGTGTCAGTCCTCTTGTACTTAAGCCGGCATTGTGCCTCTTGTTTTAAATTCAGATCCAATTTCTGTGTTTCATCGTCAATAAGAAGGTGCAAGGTATACAGTAAACCTGAAGTGAAGCATCGGAATCTAAAGCTGGACTAACAGGAGAGGTTCAAACCGTAGAAAGTGAGAGTGTCAATCCTCTTGTACTTAAGTCGGCATTGTGCCTTTTGTATTAAATTCTGATGCAATTTCTGTGTTTCATCGCCAATAAGAAGGTCCAAGGGATGCAGTAAACCTGAAGTGAAGCATCGGAATCTAAAACTGGACTCACAGGAGAGGTTCAAATCGTAGCAAGTGAGAGTGTCAGTCCTCTTGTACTTTAGTCGGCACTGTGCCATTTGTATTAAATTCGGATGCAATTACTGTGTTTAATCGTCAATAAGAAGGTGCAAGGTATACTGTAAACCTGAAGTGAAGCATCGGAATCTAAAACTGGACTCACAGGAGAGGTTCAAATCATAGTATGCGAGAGTGTCAGTCCGCTTGTACTTAAGTTGGCATTGTGCCTTTTGTATTAATTTCGGATGCAATTTCTGTGTTTCATCGTCAATAAGAAGGTGCAAGGCATACAGTAATTCTGACGTGAAGCATTGGAATCTAAACCTGGACTCACAGGAGAGGTTCAAACCGTAGAAAGTGAGAGTGTCAGTCCTCTTTTACGTAAGTCGGCCATGAGCCTTTTGTATTAAATTCGGATGCAATTTCTGTGTTTCATCGTCAATAAGATGGTGCAAGGTATACAGTGAACCTGACGTGAAGCATCAGAATCTAAAACTGGACTCACAGGAGAGGTTCAAGTCGTAGCAAGTGAGAGTGTCAGTCCTCTTGTACGTAAGTCAGCATTGTGCCTTTTGTATTGAACTCCAATGCAATTTCTGTGCTTCATCGTCAATAAGAAGGTGCAAGGTATACATTAAACCTGAAGTGAAGCATCGGAATCTAAAACTGGACTCACAGGAGAGGTTCAAGTCGTAGCAAGTGAGAGTGTCAGTCCTCTTGTACTTAAGTCGGCACTGTGCCTTTTGTATTACATTCGGATGCAATTACTGTGTTTCATCGTCAATAAGAGGGTGCAAGGTATACAGTAAACCTGAAGTGAAGCATCGGAATCTAAAACTGGACTCACAGGAGAGGTTCAAATCATAGAATGCGAGAGTGTCAGTCCTCTTGTACTTAAGCCGGCATTGTGCCTCTTGTTTTAAATTCAGATCCAATTTCTGT
Organism: Schistocerca americana; assembly: GCF_021461395.2. NCBI lineage: Eukaryota > Metazoa > Arthropoda > Insecta > Orthoptera > Acrididae > Schistocerca > Schistocerca americana. The sequence goes on along the minus strand of NC_060124.1, from coordinate 544,469,550 downwards.
GTTTCATCGTCAATAAGATGGTCCAAAAGATACAGTAAACCTGAAGTGAAGCATTGGAATCTAAAACTGGACTCACAGGAGAGGTTAAAATCATAGAGAGTTAGAGTGTCAGACCTCTTTTACATAAGTCTACATTGTGCCTTTTGTATTAAATTCGGATGCAATTTCTGTGTTTCATCGTCCATAAGAAGGTCCAAGGGATACAGTAAACCTGAAATGAAGCATCGGAATCTAACACTGGACACACAGGAGAGGTTCAAATCGTAGAATGTGAGAGTGTCAGTCTTCATGTACTTAAGTGGGCATTTTGCCTATTGTATTAAATTCGAATGCAATTACTGTGTTTCATTGTCAATTAGAAGGTCCAAGGGATACAGTAAACCTGAAGTGAAGCATCGGAATCTAAAACTGGACTCACAGGAGGGGTTCAAATCATAGACAGTTAGAGTGGCAGTCCCCTTGTACGTAAGTCAGCATTGTGCCTTTTGAATTTTATTCCGATGCAATTTCTGTGTTTCATCGTCAATAAGAAGGTGCAAGGTATATAGTATACCTGAAGTGAAGCATCGGAATCTAAAACTGGACTCACAGGAGAGGTTCAAATCATAGAAAGAGAGAGTTTCAGTCCGCTTGTACTTAAGTCGGCATTGTGCCTTTTGTATTAAATTCGGATGCAATTTCTGTGTTTTAACGTCAATAAGAAGGTGCAAGGTATACAGTAAACCTGAAGTGAAGCATCGGAATCTAAAACTGGACTCACAGCAGAGGTTCAAATCGTAGAAAGAGAGAGTGTCAGTCCGCTTTTACATATGTCGGCATTGTGCCTTTTGTATTAAATCCGGATGCAATTTCTGTGTTTCATCGTCCATTAGAAGGTCCAAGGGATACAGTAAACCTGAAATGAAGCATCGGGACCTAACACTGGACTCACAGGAGAGGTTCAAATCGTAGAATGTGAGAGTGTCAGTCTTCATGTACTTAAGTGGGCATTTTGCCTATTGTATTAAATTCGAATGCAATTACTGTGTTTCATTGTCAATTAGAAGGTCCAAGGGATACAGTAAACCTGAAGTGAAGCATCGGAATCTAAAACTGGACTCACAGGAGGGGTTCAAATCATAGACAGTTAGAGTGGCAGTCCCCTTGTACGTAAGTCAGCATTGTGCCTTTTGAATTTTATTCCGATGCAATTTCTGTGTTTCATCGTCAATAAGAAGGTGCAAGGTATATAGTATACCTGAAGTGAAGCATCGGAATCTAAAACTGGACTCACAGGAGAGGTTCAAATCATAGAGAATTAGAGTGTCATTCCTCTTGTACTTTAGGCGGCTTTGTGCCTTTTGAATTTAATTCCGATGCAATTCCTGTGTTTCATCGTCAATAAGAAGGTGCAAGGTATACAGTAAACCTGAAGTGAAGCATCGGAATCTAAAACTAGACTGACTGGAGAGGTTCAAATCATAAAAAGAGAGAGTGTCAATCCTCTTTTACTTAAGTAGGCATTGTGCTTTGAATTAAATTCTGATGCAGTTTCTGTATTTCATCGTCAATAAGAATGACCAAGGGATGCATTAAACTTGAAGTGAAGCATTGGAATCTAAAACTGGACTCACAGGTGTGGTTCACATCATAGAAAGTTAGAGTGTCAGTCCTCTTGTACTTATGTCGGCATTGTGCCTTTTGTATTAAATTCCGATGCAATTTCTGTGTCTCATCGTCAATAAGAAGGAGCAAGGTATACAGTAAACCTGAAGTGACGTTTCGGAATCTAAAACTGGACTCACAGGAGAGGTTCAAATCGTAGATAGTTAAAGTGTCAGTCCTCTTGTACTTAAGTCGGCACTGTGCCTTTTGTATTAAATTCGGATGCAATTACTGTGTTTCATCGTCAATAAGAAGGTGCAAGGTATACAGTAAACCTGAAGTGAAGCATCGGAATCTATAACAGGATTCACAGGAGAGGTTCAAATCATAGAATGCGAGAGTGACAGTCCTCTTGTACTTAAGTCGGCATTGTGCCTTTTGTTTTTAATTCGGATCCCGTTTCTGTGTTTCATCGTCAATAAGAAGGTCCAAGGTATACAGTAAACCTGAAGTGAAGCATCGGAATCTAAAACTGGACTCACAGGAGAGGTTCAAATCGTAGAAAGTGAGAGTGTGAGTCTTCTTGTACTTAAGTCGGCATTGTGCCTTTTGTATTATATTCGGATGCAATTTCTGTGATTCATCGTCAATAAGAATGTCCAAGGGATACAGTAAACCTGAAGTGAAGCATCGGAATCTAAAACTGGACTCACAGGAGAGGTTCAAATCATAGAAAGAGAGAGTGTCAGTCCGCTTGTACGTAAGTCGGCATTGTGCCTTTTGAATTAAATTCGGATGCAATTTCTGTATTTCATCGTCAATAAGAAGGTCCAAGGTATACAGTAAACCTGAAGTGAAACATCGGAATCTAAAAATGGACTGACAGGAGAGGTTCAAATCATAGAAAGAGAGAGTGTCAGTCCGCTTTTACATGTGTCGGCATTGTGCCTTTTGTATTGAATCCGGATGCAATTTCTGTGTTTCATCGTCCAAAAGAATGTCCGAGGGATACAGTAAACCTGAAATGAAGCATCGGAATCTAACACTGGACTCACAGGAGAGGTTCAAATCGTAGAAAGTGAGAGTGTCAGTCTTCTTGTACTTAAGTCGGCATTGTGCCTATTGTATTACATTCGGATGTAATTACTGTGTTACATCGTCAATTAGAAGGTCCAAGGGATACAGTAAACCTGAAGTGAAGCATCGGAATCTAAAACTGGACTCACAGGAGAGGTTCAAATCATAGATAGTTAAAGTGTCAGTCCTCTTGTACTTAAGTCGGCATTGCGTCTTTTGAATTTAAGTCCGATGCAATTTCTGTGTTTCATCGTCAATAAAAAGGTGCAAAGTACACAGTAAACCTGAAGTGCGGCATCGGAATCTAAAACTGGACTCACAGGAGAGGTTCAAATGACAGAAAGTGAGATTGTCAGTCCTCTTTTGCTTAAGTCGGCATTGTGCCATTTGTATTAAATCCGGATGCAATTTCTGTGTTTCATCGTCAATAAGAAGGTCCAAGGGATACAGTAAACCTGAAGTGAAGCATCGGAATCTAAAACTGGATTCACAGGAGAGGTTCAAATCATAGAAAGTGAGAGTGTCAGTCCTCTTTTCCTTAAGTCGGCATTGTGCCTTTAGTATTAAATTCCGATGCAATTTCTGTGTTTCATCGTCAATAAGAAGGTGGAAGGTATACAGTAAACCTGAAGTGAAGCATCGGAATCTAAAACTGGACTCACAGGAGAGGTTTATATCATAGAAAGAGAGAGTGTCAGTCCGCTTGTACTTAAGTCGGCATTGTGCCTTTTGTATTAAATTCGGATGCGATTTCTGTATTTCATCGTCAATAAGAAGGTCCAAGGGATACAGTAAACCCCTAAGTGATGCATCGGAGTCTAAAAATTAACTCACAGGAGAGGTTCAAATCATAGAAAGTGTGACTGTCCGTCCTCTTGTACTTAAGTCGGCATTGTGCCTGTTGTATTAAATTCGGATGCAATTTCTGTGTTTAATCGGCAATAAGAAGGTGCAAGGTATACAGTAAACATGAAGTGAAGCATCGGAATCTCAAACTGGACTCACTGGAGAGGTTCAAATCATAGAAAGAGAGAGTGTCAGTCTTCGTTTACATATGTCGGCATTGTGCCTTTTGTATTATATCCGGATGCAATTTCTGTGTTTCATCGTCAATAAGAAGGTCCGAGGGATACAGTAAACCTGAAGTGAAGCATCGTAATCTGACACTGGACACACAGGAGAGGTTCAAATCATAGAAAGTGAGAGTGTCACTCCTCTTGTACATAAGTCGGCATTGCGCTTTTGTATTAGATTCGAATGCAATTTCTGTGTTTCATAGTCAATAAGAAGGTGCAAGGTGTACAGTAAACCTGAAGTGAAGCATCGGAATCTAAAACTCGACTCACAGTACAGGTTCAAATCATAAAAAGTTAGAGTGTCTGTCCTCTTGTACTTAAGTCGGCATTGTGCCTATTGTATTAAATTCGGATGCAATTACTGTGTTTCATCGTCAATTAGAATGTCCAAAGGATACAGCAAACCTGAAGTGTAGCATCGGAATCTAAAACTGGACTCACAGGAGAGGTTCAAATCATAGATAGTTAGAGTGTCAGTCCTCTTGTACGTAAGTCGGCATTGTGCCTTTTGAATTTAATTCCGATGCAATTGCTGTGTTTCATCGTCAATAAGAAGGTGCAAGGTATACAGTAAACCTGAAGTGAAGCATCGGAATCTAAAACTGGACTCACAGGAGAGGTTCAAATCATAGATAGTTAGAGTGTCAGTCCTCTTGTACTTAAGTCGGAATTGTGCCTTTTGAATTTAATTCCGATGCAATTTCTGTGTTTCATCGTCAATAAGAAAGTCCAAGGTATACAGTAAACCTGAAGTGAAGCATCGGAATCTAAAACTGGACACACAGGAGAGGTTCAAATCATAAAAAGAGAGAGTGTCAATCCTCTTTTAATTAAGTCGGCATTGTGCTTTGAATTAAATTTGGATGCAGTTTCTGTATTTCATCGTCAATAAGAAGGTCCAAGGGATACATTAAACCTGAAGTGAAGCATCGGAATCTAAAACGGGACTCTCAGGAGAGGTTCACATCATAGAAAGTGAGAGTATCAGTCCTCTTATACTTATGACGGCATTGTGCCTTTTGTATTAAATTCCGATACAATTTCTGTGTCTCATCGTGAATAAGAAGGTGGAAGGTATACAGTAAACCTGAAGTAACACATCGGAATCTAAAACTGGACTCAGAGGAGGGGTCCAAATCATAGAAAATGAGAGTGCCAGTCTTCTTTTACTTAAGTCGGCATTGTGCCTATTGTATTAAATTTGGACGCAATTTCTGTGTTTCATCGTCAATAAGAACGTCCAAGGGAAACAGTAAAGCTGAAGTGAAGCATCGGAATCTAAAACTGGACTCACAGGAGAGGTGGAAATCATAGAAATTGTGAGTGTCAGTCCTCTTGTACTTAAGTCGGCATTGTGCCTTTTGTATTAAATTCTGATGCAATTTCTGTGTTTCATCGTCAATAAGAAGATCCAAGGGATGCAGTAAACCTGAAGTGAAGCATCGGAATCTAGAACTGGACTCACAGGAGAGGTTCAAGTCGTAGCAAGTGAGAGTGTCAGTCCTCTTGTACTTTAGTCGGCACTGTGCCATTTGTATTAAATTCGGATGCAATTACTGTGTTTAATCGTCAATAAGAAGGTGCAAGGTATACAGTAAACCTGAAGTGAAGCATCGGAATCTAAAACTGGACTCACAGGAGAGGTTCAAATCATAGAATGCGAGAGTGTCAGTCCTCTTGTACTTAAGTTGGCATTGTGCCTTTTGTATTAATTTCGAATGCATTTTCTGTGTTTCATCGTCAATAAGAAGGTGCAAGGCATACAGTAATTTTGACGTGAAGCATTGGAATCTAAACCTGGACTCACAGGAGAGGTTCAAACTGTAGAAAGTGAGAGTGTCAGTCCTCTTTTACTTAAGTCGGCCATGTGCCTTTTGTATTAAATTCGGATGCAATTTCTGTGTTTCATCGTCAATAAGATGGTGCAAGGTATACAGTGAACCTGACGTGAAGCATCAGAATCTAAAACTGGACTCACAGGAGAGGTTCAAGTCGTAGCAAGTGAGAGTGTCAGTCCTCTTGTACGTAAGTCAGCATTGTGCCTTTTGTATTGAATTCCGATGCAATTTCTGTGCTTCATCGCCAATAAGAAGGTACAAGGTATACATTAAACCTGAAGTGAAGCATCGGAATCTAAAACTGGACTCACAGGAGAGGTTCAAGTCGTAGCAAGTGAGAGTGTCAGTACTCTTGTACTTAAGTCGGCACTGTGCCTTTTGTATTACATTCGGATGCAATTACTGTGTTTCATCGTCAATAAGAGGGTGCAAGGTATACAGTAAACCTGAAGTGAAGCTTCGGAATCTAAAACTGGAATCACAGGAGAGGTTCAAATCATAGAATGCGAGAGTGTCAGTCCTCTTGTACTTAAGCCGGCATTGTGCCTCTTGTTTTAAATTCAGATCCAATTTCTGTGTTTCATCGTCAATAAGAAGGTGCAAGGTATACAGTAAACCTGAAGTGAAGCATCGGAATCTAAAGCTGGACTAACAGGAGAGGTTCAAACCGTAGAAAGTGAGAGTGTCAATCCTCTTGTACTTAAGTCGGCATTGTGCCTTTTGTATTAAATTCTGATGCAATTTCTGTGTTTCATCGTCAATAAGAAGGTCCAAGGGATGCAGTAAACCTGAAGTGAAGCATCGGAATCTAAAACTGGACTCACAGGAGAGGTTCAAATCGTAGCAAGTGAGAGTGTCAGTCCTCTTGTACTTTAGTCGGCACTGTGCCATTTGTATTAAATTCGGATGCAATTACTGTGTTTAATCGTCAATAAGAAGGTGCAAGGTATACAGTAAACCTGAAGTGAAGCATCGGAATCTAAAACTGGACTCACAGGAGAGGTTCAAATCATAGAATGCGAGAGTGTCAGTCCGCTTGTACTTAAGTTGGCATTGTGCCTTTTGTATTAATTTCGGATGCAATTTCTGTGTTTCATCGTCAATAAGAAGGTGCAAGGCATACAGTAATTCTGACGTGAAGCATTGGAATCTAAACCTGGACTCACAGGAGAGGTTCAAACCGTAGAAAGTGAGAGTGTCAGTCCTCTTTTACGTAAGTCGGCCATGAGCCTTTTGTATTAAATTCGGATGCAATTTCTGTGTTTCATCGTCAATAAGATGGTGCAAGGTATACAGTGAACCTGACGTGAAGCATCAGAATCTAAAACTGGACTCACAGGAGAGGTTCAAGTCGTAGCAAGTGAGAGTGTCAGTCCTCTTGTACGTAAGTCAGCATTGTGCCTTTTGTATTGAACTCCAATGCAATTTCTGTGCTTCATCGTCAATAAGAAGGTGCAAGGTATACATTAAACCTGAAGTGAAGCATCGGAATCTAAAACTGGACTCACAGGAGAGGTTCAAGTCGTAGCAAGTGAGAGTGTCAGTCCTCTTGTACTTAAGTCGGCACTGTGCCTTTTGTATTACATTCGGATGCAATTACTGTGTTTCATCGTCAATAAGAGGGTGCAAGGTATACAGTAAACCTGAAGTGAAGCATCGGAATCTAAAACTGGACTCACAGGAGAGGTTCAAATCATAGAATGCGAGAGTGTCAGTCCTCTTGTACTTAAGCCGGCATTGTGCCTCTTGTTTTAAATTCAGATCCAATTTCTGTGTTTCATCGTCAATAAGATGGTCCAAAAGATACAGTAAACCTGAAGTGAAGCATTGGAATCTAAAACTGGACTCACAGGAGAGGTTAAAATCATAGAGAGTTAGAGTGTCAGACCTCTTTTACATAAGTCTACATTGTGCCTTTTGTATTAAATTCGGATGCAATTTCTGTGTTTCATCGTCCATAAGAAGGTCCAAGGGATACAGTAAACCTGAAATGAAGCATCGGAATCTAACACTGGACACACAGGAGAGGTTCAAATCATAGAAAGTGAGAGTGTCAGTCCCCTTGTACTTAAGTCGGCAGTGTGCCTTTTGTATTAAATTCGGATGCAATTTCTGTGTTTCATCGTCAATTAGAAGGTGCAAGGTATACAGTGAACCTGAAGTGAAGCATTTGAATCTAAAACTGGACTCACAGTAGAGGTTCAAATCATAGAAAGTTAGAGTGTCAGTCCTCTTGTACTTAAGTCGGCATTGTGCCTATTGTATTAAATTCGGATGCAATTACTGTGTTTCATCATCCATTAGAAGGTCCAAGGGATACAGTAAACGTGAAGTGAAGCATCGGAATCTAAAACTGGACTCACAGGAGAGGTTCAAATCATAAAAAGAGAGAGTGCCAATCCTCTTTTACTTAAGTCGGCATTGTGCTTTGAATTAATTTCGGATGCAGTTTCTGTATTTCATCGTCAATAAGAAGGTCCAAGGGATACATTAAACCTGAAGTGAAGCATTGGAATGTAAAACTGTGCTCACAGGAGAGGTTCACATCATAGAAAGTGAGAGTGCCAATCCTGTTGTACTTATGTCGGCATTGTGCCTTTTGTATTAAATTCTGATGCAATTTCTGTGTCTCATCGCCAATAAGAAGGTGCAAGGTACACAGTAATCCTGAAGTGACGCTTCGGAATCTAAAACTGGACTCAGAGGAGAGGTTCAAATCATAGAAGATGAGAGTGTCAGTCCCCTTTTACTTAAGTCGGCATTGTGCCTTTTGTATTAAATTTGGATGCAATTTCTGTGTTTCATCGTCAATAAGAAGGTCCATGGGAAACGGTAAACCTGAAGTGAAGCATCGGAATCTGAAACTGGACTCACAGGAGAGGTTCAAATCATAGAAATTGTGACTGTCAGTCCTCTTGTACTTAAGTCGGCATTGTACCTTTTGGATTAAATTCTAATGCAATTTCTGTGTTTCATCGTCAATAAGAAGGTCCAAGGGATACAGTAAACCTGAAGTGAAGCATCGGATTCTAAAACTGGAATCACAGGAGAGGTTCAAATAATAGAAAGTTAGAGTGTCAGTCAGCTTGTGCTTAAGTCTGCATTGTGCCTTTTGTGTTAAATTCGGATGCAATTTCTGTGTTTCATCGTCAATAAGAAGGTGCAAGGTTTACAGTAATTTTGACGTGAAGCATCGGAATCTAAAACAGGACTTACAGGAGAGGTTCAAATCGTAGAAGTTGATAGTGTCAGTCCTCTTGTACGTATGTCTGCATTGTGCCTTTTGTATTAAATTCCGATGCAATTTCTGTGCTTCATCGTCAATAAGAAGGTGCAAGGTATACAGTAAACCTGAAGTGAAGCATCGGAATCTAAAACTGGACTCGCAGGAGAGGTTCAATTCGTAGAAAGTGAGAGTGTCAGTCCTCCTGTACTTAAGTCGGCATTGTGCCTTTAGTATTAAATTCGAATGCAATTACTGTGTCTCATCGTCAATAAGAAAGTGCAAGGTATACAGTAAACCTGAGGTGAAGCATCGGAATGTAAAACTGGACTCACAGGAGAGGTTCAAATCATAGAAAGAGAGAGCGTTAGTCCTCTAGTACTTAAGTCTGCATTGTGCCTTGTGTATTAAATTCGGATGCAATTTCTGTGTTTCATCGTCAATAAGAAGGTCCAAGGGATGCAGTAAACCCGAAGTGAAGCATCGGAATCTAAAACTGGACTCACAGGAGAGGTTCAAATCATAGATAGTTAGAGTGTCAGTCCTCTTGTACGTAAGTCGGCATTGTGCCTTTTGAATTTAATTCCGATGCAATTGCTGTGTTTCATCGTCAATAAGAAGGTGCAAGGTATACAGTAAACCTGAAGTGAAGCATCGGAATCTAAAACTGGACTCACAGGAGAGGTTCAAATCATAGATAGTTAGAGTGTCAGTCCTCTTGTACTTAAGTCGGAATTGTGCCTTTTGAATTTAATTCCGATGCAATTTCTGTGTTTCATCGTCAATAAGAAGGTCCAAGGTATACAGTAAACCGGAAGTGAAGCATCGGAATCTAAAACTGGACACACAGGAGAGGTTCAAATCATAAAAAGAGAGAGTGTCAATCCTCTTTTAATTAAGTCGGCATTGTGCTTTGAATTAAATTTGGATGCAGTTTCTGTATTTCATCGTCAATAAGAAGGTCCAAGGGATACATTAAACCTGAAGTGAAGCATCGGAATCTAAAACTGGACTCACAGGAGAGGCTCACATCATAGAAAGTGAGAGTATCAGTCCTCTTATACTTATGTCGGGATTGTGCCTTTTGTATTAAATTCCGATACAATTTCTGTGTCTCATCGTGAATAAGAAGGTGGAAGGTATACAGTAAACCTGAAGTAACACATCGGAATCTAAAACTGGACTCAGGGGAGAGGTTCAAATAATAGAAAATGAGAGTGCCAGCCTTCTTTTACTTAAGTCGGCATTGTGCCTATTGTATTAAATTTGGATGCAATTTCTGTGTTTCATCGTCAATAAGAACGTCCATGGGAAACAGTAAAGCTGAAGTGAAGAATCGGAATCTAAAACTGGACTCACAGGAGAGGTGAAAATCATAGAAATTGTGAGTGTCAGTCCTCTTGTACTTAAGTCGGCATTGTGCCTTTTGTATTAAATTCTGATGCAATTTCTGTGTTTCATCGTCAATAAGAAGGTCCAAGGGATGCAGTAAACCTGAAGTGAAGCATCTAGATCTAAAACTGGGCTCACAGGAGAGGTTCAAGTCGTAGCAAGTGAGAGTGTCAGTCCTCTTGTACTTTAGTCGGCACTGTGCCATTTGTATTAAATTCGGATGCAATTACCGTGTTTAATCGTCAATAAGAAGGTGCAAGGTATACAGTAAACCTGAAGTGATGCATCGGAATCTATAACTGGACTCACAGGAGAGGTTCAAATCATAGAATGCGAGAGTGTCAGTCCTCTTGTACTTAAGTTGGCATTGTGCCTTTTGTATTAATTTCGGATGCAATTTCTGTGTTTCATCGTCAATAAGAAGGTGCAAGGCATACAGTAATTTTGACGTGAAGCATTGGAATCTAAACCTGGACTCACAGGAGAGGTTCAAACCGTAGAAAGTGAGAGTGTCAGTCCTCTTTTACTTAAGTCGGCCATGTGCATTTTGTATTAAATTCGGATGCAATTTCTGTGTTTCATCGTCAAAAAGAAGGTGCAAGGTATACAGTAAACCTGAAGTGAAGCATCGGAATCTAAAACTGGACTCACAGGAGAGGTTCAAATCATAGAATGCGAGAGTGTCAGTCCTCTTGTACTTAAGCCGGCATTGTGCCTCTTGTTTTAAATTCAGATCCAATTTCTGTGTTTCATCGTCAATAAGAAGGTGCAAGGTATACAGTAAACCTGAAGTGAAGCATCGGAATCTAAAACTGGACTCACAGGAGAGGTTTAAATCATAGAGAGTTAGAGTGTCAGACCTCTTTTACTTAAGTCAACATTGTGCCTTTTGTATTGAATTCCGATGCAATTTCTGTGCTTCATCGTCAATAAGAAGGTACAAGGTATACATTAAACCTGAAGTGAAGCATCGGAATCTAAAACTGGACTCACAGGAGAGGTTCAAGTCGTAGCAAGTGAGAGTGTCAGTCCTCTTGTACTTAAGTCGGCACTGTGCCTTTTGTATTACATTCGGATGCAATTACTGTGTTTCATCGTCAAAAAGAAGGTGCAAGGGATACAGTAAACCTGAAGTGAAGCATCGGAATCTAAAACTGGACTCACAGGAGAGGTTCAAATCATAGAATGCGAGAGTGTCAGTCCTCTTGTACTTAAGCCGGCATTGTGCCTCTTGTTTTAAATTCAGATCCAATTTCTGTGTTTCATCGTCAATAAGAAGGTGCAAGGTATACAGTAAACCTGAAGTGAAGCATCGGAATCTAAAACTGGACTCACAGGAGAGGTTTAAATCATAGAGAGTTAGAGTGTCAGACCTCTTTTACTTAAGTCAACATTGTGCCTTTTGTATTAAATTCGGATGCAATTTCTGTGTTTCATCGTCCATAAGAAGGTCCAAGGGATACAGTAAACCTGAAATGAAGCATCGGATTCTAACACTGGACACACAGGAGAGGTTCAAATCATAGAAAGTGAGAGTGTCTGTCCCCTTGTACTTAAGTCGGCATTGTGCTTTGAATTAATTTCGGATGCAGTTTCTGTATTTCATCGTCAATAAGAAGGTCCAAGGGATACATTAAACCTGAAGTGAAGCATTGGAATGTAAAACTGTGCTCACAGGAGAGGTTCACATCATAGAAAGTGAGAGTGTCAATCTTCTTGTACTTATGTCGGCATTGTGCCTTTTGTATTAAATTCTGATGCAATTTCTATGTCTCATCGCCAATAAGAAGGTGCAAGGTACACAGTAAACCTGAAGTGACGCTTCGGAATCTAAAACTGGACTCAGAGGAGAGGTTCAAATCACAGAAAATGAGAGTGTCAGTCCCCTTTTACTTAAGTCGGCATTGTGCCTTTTGTATTAAATTTGGATGCAATTTCTGTGTTTCATCGTCAATAAGTAGGTCCATGGGAAACGGTAAACCTGAAGTGAAGCATCGGAATCTAAAACTGGACTCACAGGAGAGGTTCAAATCATAGAAATTGTGAGTGTCAGTCCTCTTGTACTTAAGTCGGCATTGTACCTTTTGGATTAAATTCTAATGCAATTTTTGTGTTTCATCGTCAATAAGAAGGTCCAAGGGATACAGTAAACCTGAAGTGAAGCATCGGATTCTAAAACTGGAATCACAGGAGAGGTTCAAATAATAGAAAGTTAGAGTGTCAGTCAGCTTGTGCTTAAGTCGGCATTGTGCCTTTTGTGTTAAATTCGGATGCAATTTCTGTGTTTCATCGTCAATAAGAAGGTGCAAGGTTTACAGTAATTTTGACGTGAAGCATCGGAATCTAAAACAGGACTTACAGGAGAGGTTCAAATCGTAGAAGTTGATAGTGTCAGTCCTCTTGCACGTAAGTCTGCATTGTGCCTTTTGTATTAAATTCCGATGCAATTTCTGTGCTTCATCGTCAATAAGAAGGTGCAAGGTATACAGTAAACCTGAAGTGAAGCATCGGAATCTAAAACTGGACTCGCAGGAGAGGTTCAATTCGTAGAAAGTGAGAGTGTCAGTCCTCCAGTACTTAAGTCGGCATTGTGCCTTTAGTATTAAATTCGGATGCAATTACTGTGTTTCATCGTCAATAAGAAGGTGCAAGGTATACAGTAAACCTGAAGTGAAGCATCGGAATGTAAAACTGGACTCACAGGAGAGGTTCAAATCATAGAAAGAGAGAGCGTTAGTCCTCTAGTACGTAAGTCTGCATTGTGCCTTGTGTATTAAATTCGGATGCAATTTCTGTGTTTCATCGTCAATAAGAAGGTCCAAGGGATGCAGTAAACCTGAAGTGAAGCATCGGAATCTAAAACTGGACTCACAGGAGAGGTACAAATCATAGATAGTTAGAGTGTCAGTCCTCTTGTACGTAAGTCGGCATTGTGCCTTTTGAATTTAATTCCGATAAAATTGCTGTGTTTCATCGTCAATAAGAAGGTGCAAGGTACACAGTAAACCTGATGTGACGCTTCGGAATCTAAAACTGGACTCAGAGGAGAGGTTCAAATCATAGAAAATGAGAGCGTCAAGCCCCTTTTACTTAAGTCGGCATTGTGCCTTTTGTATTAAATTTGGATGCAATTTCTGTGTTTCATCGTCAATAAGAAGGTCCGTGGGAAACGGTAAACCTGAAGTGAAGCATCGGAATCTAAAACTGGACTCACAGGAGAGGTTCAAATCATAGAAATTGTGAGTGTCAGTCCTCTTGTACTTAAGTCGGCATTGTACCTTTTGGATTAAATTCTAATGCAATTTCTGTGTTTCATCGTCAATAAGAAGGTCCAAGGGATACAGTAAACCTGAAGTGAAGCATCGGATTCTAAAACTGGAATCACAGGAGAGGTTCAAATAATAGAAAGTTAGAGTGTCAGTCAGCTTGTGCTTAAGTCGGCATTGTGCCTTTTGTGTTAAATTCGGATGCAATTTCTGTGTTTCATCGTCAATAAGAAGGTGCAAGGTTTACAGTAATTTTGACGTGAAGCATCGGAATCTAAAACAGGACTTACAGGAGAGGTTCAAATCGTAGAAGTTGATAGTGTCAGTCCTCTTGTACGTAAGTCTGCATTGTGCCTTTTGTATTAAATTCCGATGCAATTTCTGTGCTTCATCGTCAATAAGAAGGTGCAAGGTATACAGTAAATCTGAAGTGAAGCATCGGAATCTAAAACTGGACTCGCAGGAGAGGTTCAATTCGTAGAAAGTGAGAGTGTCAGTCCTCCAGTACTTAAGTCGGCATTGTGCCTTTAGTATTAAATTCGGATGCAATTACTGTGTTTCATCGTCAATAAGAAGGTGCAAGGTATACAGTAAACCTGAAGTGAAGCATCGGAATGTAAAACTGGACTCACAGGAGAGGTTCAAATCATAGAAAGAGAGAGCGTTAGTCCTCTAGTACTTAAGTCTGCATTGTGCCTTGTGTATTAAATTCGAATGCAATTTCTGTGTTTCATCGTCAATAAGAAGGTCCAAGGGATGCAGTAAACCTGAATTGAAGCATCGGAATCTAAAACTGGACTCACAGGAGAGGTTCAAATCATAGATAGTTAGAGTGTCAGTCCTCTTGTACGTAAGTCGGCATTGTGCCTTTTGAATTTAATTCCCATGCAATTGCTGTGTTTCATCGTCAACAAGAAGGTGCAAGGTATACGGTGAACCTGAAGTGAAGCATCGGAATCTAAAACTGGACTCACAGGAGAGGTCCAAATCATAGATAGTTAGAGTGTCAGTCCTCTTGTACTTAAGTCGGAATTGTGCCTTTTAAATTTAATTCCGATGCAATTTCTGTGTTTCATCGTCAATAAGAAGGTCCAAGGTATACAGTAAACCTGTAGTGAAGCATCGGAATCTAAAACTGGACACACAGGAGAGGTTCAAATCATAGAAAGTGAGAGTATCAGTCCTCTTATACTTATGTCGGCATTGTGCCTTTTGTATTAAATTCCGATACAATTTCTGTGTCTCATCGTGAATAAGAAGGTGGAAGGTATACAGTAAACCTGAAAAAACACATCGGAATCTAAAACTGGACTCAGGGGAGATGTTCAAATCATAGAAAATGAGAGTGCCAGTCTTCTTTTACTTAAGTCGGCATTGTGACTATTGTATTAAAATTGGATGCAATTTCTGTGTTTCATCGTCAATAAGAACGTCCAAGGGAAACAGTAAAGCTGAAGTGAAGCATCGGAATCTAAAACTGGACTCACAGGGGAGGTGAAAATCATAGAAATTGTGAATGTCAGTCCTCTTGTACTTAAGTCGGCATTGTGCCTTTTGTATTAAATTCTGATGCAATTTCTGTGTTTCATCGTCAATAAGAAGGTCCAAGGGATGCAGTAAACCTGAAGTGAAGCATCGGAATCTAAAACTGGACTCACAGGAGAGGTTCAAGTCGTAGCAAGTGAGAGTGTCAGTCCTCTTGTACTTTAGTCGGCACTGTGCCATTTGTATTAAATTCGGATGCTATTACTGTGTTTAATCGTCAATAAGAAGGTGATAGGTATACAGTAAACCTGAAGTGAAGCATCGGAATCTAAAACTGGACTCACAGGAGAGGTTCAAATCATAGAATGCGAGAGTGTCAGTCCTCTTGTACTTAAGTTGGCATTGTGCCTTTTGTATTAATTTCGGATGCAATTTCTGTGTTTCATCGTCAATAAGAAGGTGCAAGGCATACAGAAATTTTGACGTGAAGCATTAAAATCTAAACCTGGACTCACAGGAGAGGTTCAAACCGTAGAAAGTGAGAGTGTCAGTCCTCTTTTACTTAAGTCGGCCATGTGCCTTTTGTATTAAATTCGGATGCAATTTCTGTGTTTCATCGTCAATAAGATGGTGCAAGATATACAGTGAACCTGACGTGAAGCATCAGAATCTAAAACTGGACTCACAGGAGAGGTTCAAGTCGTAGCAAGTAAGAGTGTCAGTCCACTTGTACGTAAGTCAGCATTGTGCCTTTTGTATTGAATTCCGATGCAATTTCTGTGCTTCATCGTCAATAAGAAGGTACAAGGTATACATTAAACCTGAAGTGAAGCATCGGAATCTAAAACTGGACTCACAGGAGAGGTTCAAGTCGTAGCAAGTGAGAGTGTCAGTCCTCTTGTACTTAAGTCGGCACTGTGCCTTTTGTATTAAATTCGGATGCAATTACTGTGTTTCATCGTCAATAAGAAGGTGCAAGGTATACAGTAAACCTGAAGTGAAGCATCGGAATCTAAAACTGGACTCACAGGAGAGGTTCAAATCATAGAATGCGAGAGTGTCAGTCCTCTTGTACTTAAGCCGGCATTGTGCCTCTTGTTTTAAATTCAGATCCAATTTGTGTGTTTCATCGTCAATAAGAAGGTGCAAGGTATACAGTAAACCTGAAGTGAAGCATCGGAATCTAAAGCTGGACTAACAGGAGAGGTTCAAATCGTAGAAAGTGAGAGTGTCAATCCTCTTGTACTTAAGTCGGCATTGTGCCTTTTGTATTATATTCGGATGCAATTTCTGTGTTTCACCGTCAATAAGAATGTCCAAGGGATACAGTAAACCTGAAGTGAAGCATCGGAATCTAAACCTGGACTCACAGGAGGTGTTCAAATCATAGAAAGAGAGAGAGTCAGTCCGCTTGTACTTAAGCCGGCATTGTGCCTTTTGTATTAAATTCGGATGCAATTTCTGTATTTCATCGTCAATAAGAAGGTCCAAGGGATACAGTAAACCTGAAGTGAAGCATCGGAATCTAAAAATGGACTCACAGGAGAGGTTCAAATCATAGAAAGTGAGAGTATCAGTCCTCTTGTACTTAAGTCGGCATTGTGCCTTTTGCATTAAATTCGGATGCAATTTCTGTGTTTCATCGTCAATAAGATGGTCTAAAGGTACAGTAAACCTGAAGTGAAGCATTGGAATCTAAAACTGGACTCACAGGAGAGGTTTAAATCATAGAGAGTTATAGTGTCAGACCTCTTTTACTTAAGTCAACATTGTGCCTTTTGTATTAAATTCGGATGCAATTTCTGTGTTTCATCGTCCATAAGAAGGTCCAAGGGATACAGTAAACCTGAAATGTAGCATCGGAATCTAACACTGGACACACAGGAGAGGTTCAAATCATAGAAAGTGAGAGTGTCAGTCCCCTTGTACTTAAGTCGGCATTGTGCCGTTTGTATTAAATTTGGATGCAATTTCTGTATTTCATCGTCAATAAGAAGGTCCATGGGAAACGGTAAACCTGAAGTGGAGCATCGGAATCTAAAACTGGACTCACAGGAGAGGTTCAAATCATAGAAATTGTGAGTGTCAGTCCTCTTGTACTTAAGTCGGCATTGTACCTTTTGGATTAAAATCTAATGCAATTTCTGTGTTTCATCGTCAATAAGAAGGTCCAAGGTATACAGTAAACCTGAAGTGAAGCATCGGATTCTAAAACTGGAATCACAGGAGAGGTTCAAATAATAGAAAGTTAGAGTGTCAGTCAGCTTGTGCTTAAGTCGGCATTGTACCTTTTGTGTTAAATTCGGATGCAATTTCTGTGTTTCATCGTCAATAAGACGGTGCAAGGTTTACAGTAATTTTGACGTGAAGCATCGGAATCTAAACCAGGACTTACAGGAGAGGTTCAAATCGTAGAAGTTGATAGTGTCAGTCCTCTTGTACGTAAGTCCGCATTGTGCCTTTTGTATTAAATTCCGATGCAATTTCTGTGCTTCATCGTCAATAAGAAGGTGCAAGGAATACAGTAAACCTGAAGTGAAGCATCGGAATTTAAAACTGGACTCGCAGGAGAGGTTCAATTCGTAGAAAGTGAGAGTGTCAGTCCTCCTGTACTTAAGTCGGCATTGTGCCTTTAGTATTAAATTCGGATGCAATTACTGTGTTTCATCGTCAATAAGAAGGTGCAAGGTATACAGTAAACCTGAAGTGAAGCATCGGAATGTAAAACTGGACTCACAGGAGAGGTTCAAATCGTAGATAGTTAGAGTGTCAGTCCTCTTGTACTTAAGTCGGCATTGCGTCTTTTGAATTTAATTCTGATGCAATTTCTGTGTTTCATCGTCAATAAGAAGGTGCAAGGTATACAGTAATCCTGAAGTGAAGCATCGGAATCTAAAACTGGACTCACAGGAGTGGTTTAAATCATAGAGAGTTAGAGTGTCAGTCCTCTTGTACTTAAGTCGGCATTGTGCCTTTTCATTTAAATTAAGATGCAATTTCTGTGTATCATCGTCAATTAGAAGGTGCAAGGTATACAGTAAACCTGAAGTGACGCATCGGAATCTGAAACTGAACTCACAGGAGAGGTTCAAATTATTGAAAGAGAGAGTGTCATTCAAATTTTACCTAAGTCTGCATTGTGCCTTTTGTATTGAATTCGGATGGAATGTCTGTATGTCATCGTCAATAAGAAGGTGCAAGGTATACTGTAAACCTGAAGTGAAGCGTCGGAATCTAAAACTGAACTCGCAGGACAGGTTCAAATCACAGAAAGAGAGAGTGTCAGTCCTCTTGTGCTTAAGTCGGCATTGTGCCTTTTGTATTAAATTCGGATGCAATTTCTGTGTTTCATCGTCAATTAGAAGGTCCAAGGTATACAGTAAACCTGAAGTGAAGCATCGAAATCTAAAACTGTACTCACAGGAGAGGTTCAAATCATAGATAGTTAGAGTGTCAGTATTCTTGTACTTAAGTCGGCATTGTGCCTTTTGAATTTAATTCCGATGCAATTTCTGTGTTTCGTTGTCAATAAGAAGGTGCAAGGTATACAGTAAACCTGAAGTGAAGCATCGGAATCTAAAACTGGACTCATAGGACAGGTTCAAATCATAGAGAGTTAGAGTGTCATTCCTCTTGTTCTTAAGTCGCCATTGAGCCTTTTGAATTTAATTCCGATGCAATTTCTGTGTTTCATCGTCAATAAGAAGGTGCAAGGTATACAGTAAACCTGAAGTGAAGCATTGGAATCTAAAACTGGACTCACAGGCGAGGTTCAAATCACAGAAAGTGAGAGTGTCAGTCCTCTTGTACTTAAGTCGGCATTGTGCACTTTGTAATAAATTCGGATGCAATTTCTGTGTTTCATCGTCAATAAGAAGGTCCAAGGTATACAGTTAACCTGAAGTGAAGCATTGGCATCTAATACTGGACTCACTGGAGAGGTTCAAATCATAGAAAGTGTGAGTGACATTCCTCTTTTACTTAAGTCGGCATTGTGCCTTTTGTATTAAATTCCGATGCAATTTCTGTGTTTTATCGTCAATAAGATGGTGCAAGGTATACAGTAAACCCGAAGTGAAGCATCGGAATCTAAAACTGGACTCACAGGAGTGGTTCAAATCATAGAAAACGAGAGTGTCAGTCCTCTTGTAGTTAAGTCGGCATTGTGCCTTTTGTATTGAATTCGAATGCAATGTCTGTATTTCATCGTCAATAAGAAGGTCCAAGGGATACAGTAAACCTGAAGTGAAGCTTTAGAATCAAAAACTGGACTCACTGGAGAGGTTCAAATCATAGAAAGTGTGAGTGTCATTCCTCTTGTACTTAACTCGGCATTGTGTCTCTTGAATTTAATTCCGATGCAATTTCTGTGTTTCATCGTCAATAAGAAGGTGCAAGGTATACAGTAAACCTCAAGTGAAGCATCGGAATCCAAAACTGGACATACAGGAGGGGTTTAAATCATAGATAATTTGAGTGTCAGTCCTCTAATACTAAAGTTGGCATTGTGTCTTTTGAATTAAATTCCGATGCAATTTCTGAGTTTCATCGTCAATAAGAAGGTGCTAGGTATACAGTAAACCTGAAGTGAAGCATCGGAGTTCAAAACTGGACTCACAGGAGAGGTTCAAATCATAGAGAGTTAGAGTGTTATTCCTTTTGTTCTTAAGTCGGCATTGAGCCTTTTGAATTTAATTCCGATGCAATTTCTGTGTTTCATCGTCAATAAGAAGGTGCAAGGAATACAATACGCCTGTAGTGAAGCATCGGAATCTAAAACTGGACTCACAGGAGAGGTTCAAATCACAGAAAGTGAGAGTGTCAGTCCTCTTTCACTTAAGTCGGCATGGTGCCTTTTGTATTAAATTCGGATGCAATTTCTGTGTTTCATCGTCAATAAGAAGGTCCAAGGGATACAGTAAACCCGAAGTGAAGCATCGAAATCTGAAACTGGACTCACAGGAGCGGTACACATCATCGATAGTCAGTCCTCTTATACTTAAGTCGGCATTGTGTCTTTTGAATTTAATTCCAATGCAATTTCTGTGTTTCATCGTCAATAAGAAGGTGCAAGGTATACTGTAAACCTAAAGTCAAGCATCGGAATCTAAAACTGGACTCACAGGAGAGGTTCAAATCATAGAGAGTTAGAGTGTCAGTCCTGTTTTACTTAAGTCGGCATTGTGCCATTTGAATTTAATTCCGATGCAATTTCTGTCTTTCATCGTCAACAAGAAGGTGCAAGGTATACAGTAAACCTGATGTGAAGCATCGGAATCTGCAACTGGACTCACAGGAGAGGTTCAAATCATAGAAAGAGTGAGTGTCAGTCCTCTGTTACTTAAGTCGGCATTGTGCCTTTTGTATTAAATTTGGATGCAATTTCTGTGTTTCATCGTCAATGAGAAGGTTCAAGGTATACAGTAAACCCGAAGTGAAGCGTCGGAATCTAAAACTGGACTCACAGGAGGGGTTCAAACCATAGATAGTTAGACTGTCAGTCCTCGTATACTTAAGCCGGCATTGTGTCTTTTGAATTTAATTCCGATGCAATTTCTGTGTTTCATCGTCAATAAGAAGGTGCAAGGTATACAGTAAACCTGAAGTGAAGCAACGGAATCTATAACTGGACTCACAGGAGAGGTTCAAATCATAGAGAGTTAGAGTGTTAATGCTCTTGTACTTAAGACGGCATTGTGCCTTTTGTATTAAATTCCGATGCAATTTCTGTGTTTCAACGTCATTAAGAAGGTGCAAGGTACGCAATAAATCTGAAGTGAAGCATCGGAACCTAAAACTGGACTCACAGGAGAGGTTCAAATCATAGAAAGAGAGAGTGTCAGTCCTCTTGTACTTAAGTCGGCATTGTGCCTTTTGAATTTAATTCCGTTGCAATTTTTGTGTTCCATCGTCAATAAGACGGTGCAGGGTATACAGTAAACCTGAAGTGAAGCATCGGAATACAAAACTGGACTCACAGGAGAGGTTCAAATCATAGAAAGTAAGAGTGTCAGTCCTCTTGTACTTAAGTCGGCATTGTGCCTTTTGTATTAAATTCCGATGCAATGTCTGTGTTTCATCGTCAATAAGAAGGGGCAAGGTATACAGTAAACCTGAAGTGAAGCATCGGAATCTAAAACTGGACTCACAGGAAAGGCTCAAATCACAGAAAGAGAGAGTGACAGCCATCTGTTACTTAGTCGGCATTGTGCCTTTTGTACTAAACTCGGATGCAATTTCTGTGTTTCATCGTCAATAAGAAGGTCCAAGGGATACAGTAAAGTTGAAGTGAAGCATCGGAATCTAAAACTGGACTCACAGGAGAGGTTCAAATCATAGGAAGGGAGAGTGTCAATCCTCTTGTACTTAAGTCGGCATTGTGCCTCTTGTATTAAATTCGGATGCAATTTCTGTGTTTCATCGTCAATAAGAAGGTGCAAGGTATACAGTAAACCTGAAGTGAAGCATCGGAATCTGAAACTGGACTCACAGGAGAGGTTCAAGTCATAGAAAGAGAGAGTGTCATTCCTCTTGTACTTAACTCGGCATTGTGTCTCTTGAATTTCATTCCGATGCAATTTCTGTGTTTCATCGTCAATAAGAAGGTGCAAGGTATACAGTAAACCTCAAGTGAAGCATCGGAATCCAAAACTGGACACACAGGAGGGGTTTAAATCATAGATAGTTTGAGTGTCAGTCCTCTAATACTAAAGATGGCATTGTGTCTTTTGAATTAAATTCCGATTCAATTTCTGAGATTCATCGTCAATGAGAAGGTGCAAGGTATACAGTAAACCTGAAGTTAAGCATCGGAATCCAAAACTGGACTCACAGGAGAGGTTCAAATCATAGAGAGTTAGAGTGTCATTCCAGTTGTACTTAAGTCGGCATTGTGCCTTTTGAATTTAATTCCGATGCAATTTCTGTGTTTCATCGTCAATAAGAAGGTGCAAGGTATTCAGTAAACCTGAAGTGAAGCATCGGAATCTAAAACTGGACTCATAGGAACGGTTCAAATCATAGAGAGTTAGAGTGTCATTCCTCTTGTTCTTAAGTCGCCATTGAGCCTTTTGATTTTAATTCCGATGCAATTTCTGTGTTTCATCGTCAATAAGAAGGTGCAAGGTATACAGTAAACCTGAAGTGAAGCATCGAAATCTAAAACTGTACTCACAGGAGAGGTTCAAATCATAGATAGTTAGAGTGTCAGTATTCTTGTACTTAAGTCGGCATTGTGCCTTTTGAATTTAATTCCGATGCAATTTCTGTGTTTCGTTGTCAATAAGAAGGTGCAAGGTATACAGTAAACCTGAAGTGAAGCATCGGAATCTAAAACTGGACTCATAGGACAGGTTCAAATCATAGAGAGTTAGAGTGTCATTCCTCTTGTTCTTAAGTCGCCATTGAGCCTTTTGAATTTTAATCCGATGCAATTTCTGTGTTTCATCGTCAATAAGAAGGTGCAAGGTATACAGTAAACCTGAAGTGAAGCATTGGAATCTAAAACTGGACTCACAGGCGAGGTTCAAATCACAGAAAGTGAGAGTGTCAGTCCTCTTGTACTTAAGTCGGCATTGTGCATTTTGTAATAAATTCGGATGCAATTTCTGTGTTTCATCGTCAATAAGAAGGTCCAAGGTATACAGTTAACCTGAAGTGAAGCATTGGAATCTAAAACTGGACTCACTGGAGAGGTTCAAATCATAGAAAGTGTGAGTGTCATTCCTCTTTTACTTAAGTCGGCATTGTGCCTTTTGTATTAAATTCCGATGCAATTTCTGTGTTTTATCGTCAATAAGATGGTGCAAGGTATACAGTAAACCCGAAGTGAAGCATCGGAATCTAAAACTGGACTCACAGGAGTGGTTCAAATCATAGAAAACGAGAGTGTCAGTCCTCTTGTAGTTAAGTCGGCATTGTGCCTTTTGTATTGAATTCGAATGCAATGTCTGTATTTCATCGTCAATAAGAAGGTCCAAGGGATACAGTAAACCTGAAGTGAAGCTTTAGAATCAAAAACTGGACTCACTGGAGAGGTTCAAATCATAGAAAGTGTGAGTGTCATTCCTCTTGTACTTAACTCGGCATTGTGTCTCTTGAATTTAATTCCGATGCAATTTCTGTGTTTCATCGTCAATAAGAAGGTGCAAGGTATACAGTAAACCTCAAGTGAAGCATCGGAATCCAAAACTGGACACACAGGAGGGGTTTAAATCATAGTTAGTTTGAGTGTCAGTCCTCTAATACTAAAGTTGGCATTGTGTCTTTTGAATTAAATTCCGATGCAATTTCTGAGTTTCATCGTCAATAAGAAGGTGCTAGGTATACAGTAAACCTGAAGTGAAGCATCGGAGTTCAAAACTGGACTCACAGGAGTGGTTCAAATCATAGAGAGTTAGAGTGTTATTCCTTTTGTTCTTAAGTCGGCATTGAGCCTTTTGAATTTAATTCCGATGCAATTTCTGTGTTTCATCGTCAATAAGAAGGTGCAAGGAATACAGTACACCTGAAGTGAAGCATCGGAATCTAAAACTGGACTCACAGGAGAGGTTCAAATCACAGAAAGTGAGAGTGTCAGTCCTGTTTCACTTAAGTCGGCATGGTGCCTTTTGTATTAAATTCGGATGCAATTTCTGTGTTTCATCGTCAATAAGAAGGTCCAAGGGATACAGTAAACCCGAAGTGAAGCATCGAAATCTTAAACTGGACTCACAGGAGCGGTACACATCATCGATAGTCAGTCCTCTTATACTTAAGTCGGCATTGTGTCTTTTGAATTTAATTCCAATGCAATTTCTGTGTTTCATCGTCAATAAGAAGGTGCAAGGTATACAGTAAACCTGAAGTGAAGCATCGGAATCCACAACTGGACTCACTGGAGAGGTTCAAATGATAGAAAGAGAGAGTGTCAGTCCAATGTTACTTAAGTCGGCATTGTGCCTTTTGTATTAAATTTGGATGCAATTTCTGTGTTTCATCGTCAATGAGAAGGTTCAAGGTATACAGTAAACCCGAAGTGAAGCGTCGGAATTTAAAACTGGACTCACAGGAGGGGTTCAAACCATAGATAGTTAGACTGTCAGTCCTCGTATACTTAGGCCGGCATTGTGTCTTTTGAATTTAATTCCGATGCAATTTCTGTGTTTCATCGTCAATAAGAAGGTGCAAGGTATACAGTAAACCTGAAGTGAAGCAACGGAATCTATAACTGGACTCACAGGAGAGGTTCAAATCATAGAGAGTTAGAGTGTTAATGCTCTTGTACTTAAGACGGCATTGTGCCTTTTGTATTAAATTCCGATGCAATTTCTGTGTTTCAACGTCATTAAGAAGGTGCAAGGTACGCAATAAATCTGAAGTGAAGCATCGGAATCTAAAACTGGACTCACAGGAGAGGTTCAAGTCATAGAAAGAGAGAGTGTCATTCCTCTTGTACTTAACTCGGCATTGTGTCTCTTGAATTTAATTCCGATGCAATTTCTGTGTTTCATCGTCAATAAGAAGGTGCAAGGTATACAGTAAACCTCAAGTGAAGCATCGGAATCCAAAACTGGACACACAGGAGGGGTTTAAATCATAGATAGTTTGAGTGTCAGTCCTCTAATACTAAAGATGGCATTGTGTCTTTTGAATTAAATTCCGATTCAATTTCTGAGTTTCATCGTCAATGAGAAGGTGCAAGGTATACAGTAAACCTGAAGTTAAGCATCGGAATCCAAAACTGGACTCACAGGAGAGGTTCAAATCATAGAGAGTTAGAGTGTCATTCCAGTTGTACTTAAGTCGGCATTGTGCCTTTTGAATTTAATTCCGATGCAATTTCTGTGTTTCATCGTCAATAAGAAGGTGCAAAGTATACAGTAAACCTGAAGTGAAGCATCGGAATCTACAACTGGACTCACAGGAGGGGTTCAAATGATAGAAAGAGAGAGTGTCAGTCCTATGTTACTTAAGTCGGCATTGTGCCTTTTGTATTAAATTTGGATGCAATTTCTGTGTTTCATCGTCAATATGAAGGTGCAAGGTATACAGTAAACCTGAAGTGAAGCATCGGAAACTAAAACTGGACTCATAGGGGAAGTTCAAATCATAGAGAGTTAGAGTGTCATTCCTTTTGTTCTTAAGTCGGCATTGAGCCTTTTGAATTTAATTCCGATGCAATTTCTATGTTTCGCCGTCAATAAGAAGGTGCAAGGTATACAGTAAACCGGAAGTGAAGCATCGGAATCTAAAACTGGACTCACAGGAGAGGTTCAAATCACAGAAAGTGAGAGTGTAGTCCTCTTTTACTTAAGTCGGCATTGTGCTTTTTGTATTAAATTCGGATGCAATTTCTATGTTTCACCGTCAATAAGAAGGTCCAAGGGATACAGTAAACCCGAAGTGAAGCATTGGAATCTAAAACTGAACTCACAGCCGAGGTTCAAATCATTGAAAGAGAGAGTGTCAGTCCTCTTTTACTTAAGTCGGCATTGTGTCTCTTGAATTTAATTTCGATGCAATTTCTGTGTTTCATCGTCAATTAGAAGGTGCAAGGTATACAGTAAACCTGAAGTGAAGCATCGGAATCCAAAACTGGACTCACAGGAGAGGTTCAAATCATAGATAGTTGGCGTGTCAATCCTCTTATACTTAAGTCGGCATTGTGACTTTTGAACTTAATTCCGATGCAATTACTGTGTTTCATCCTCAATAAGAAGGTGCAAGGTATACAGTAAACCTGAAGTGAAGCATCGGAATCTATAACTGGACTCACAGAAGAGGTTCAAATCATAGAGAGTTAGAGTGTTAATCCTCTTGTACTTATGTCGGCATTGTGCCATTTGAATATAATTCTGATGCAATTTCTGTGTTTCATCGTCAATATGAACGTGCAAGGTATCCAGTAAAACCGAAGTGAAGCATCGGAATCTAAAACTGGACTCACAGGAGGGGTTCATTTCATAGATAGTTAGAGTGTCAGTCCTCTTATACGTAAGCCGGCATTGTGCCTTTTGAATAAAATTCCGATGCAATTTCTGTGCAACATCGTCAATAAGAATGTGCAAGGCATACAGTAAACCTGAAGTGAAGCATGGGAATCTAAAACTGAACTCACAGCTGAGGTTCAAATCATAGAAAGAGAGAGTGTCAGTCCTCTTTTACTTAAGTCGGCATTGTGTCTCTTGAATTTAATTTCGATGCAATTTCTGTGTTTCATCGTCAATAAGAAGGTGCAAGGTATACAGTAAACCTGAAGTGAAGCATCGGAGTCCAAAACTGGACTCACAGGAGGGGTTCAAATCATAGATAGTTAGAGTGTCAGTCCTCTTATACTTAAGTCGGCATTGTGTCTATTGAATTAAATTCCGATGCAATTTCTGAGTTTCATCGTCAATAAGAAGGTGCAAGGTATACAGCAAACCTGAAGTGAAGCATCGGAATCCAAAACTGGACTCACAGGAGAGGTTCAAATCATAGAGAGTTAGAGTGTCAGTCCAGTTGTACTTAAGTCGGCATTGTGCCTTTTGAATTTAATTCCGATGCAATATCTGTGTTTCATCGTCAATAAGAAGGTGCAAGGTATACAGTAAACCTGAAGTGAAGCATCGGAATCTACAACTGGACTCACAGGAGAGGTTCAAATCATAGAAAGAGAGATTGTCAGTCCTGTGTTACTTAAGTCGCCATTGTGCCTTTTGTATTAAATTCGGATGCAATTTCTGTGTTTCATCGTTAATAAGAAGGTCCAAGGGATACAGTAAACCTGAAGTGAACCATCGAAATCTTAAACTGGACTCATAGGAGCGATTCAAATCATAGATAGTTAGAAAGTCAGTCATCTTATACTTAAGTCGGCATTGTGTCTTTTGAATTTAACTCCGATGCAATTTCTGTGTTTTATCGTCAATAAGAAGGTGCAAGGTATACAATAAACCTTAAGTAAAGCATCGGAATCCAAAACTGGACTCACAGGAGAGGTTCAAATCATAGAGAGTTAGAGTGTCAGTCCTGTCGTACTTAAGTCGGCATTGTGCCATTTGAATTTAATCCGTTGCAATTTCTGTGTTTCATCGTCAATAAGAAGGTGCAAGGTATACAGTAAACCAGATGTGAAGCATCGGAATCTACAACTGGACTCACAGGAGAGGTTCAAATCATAAAAAACGAGAGTGTCAGTTCTCTTGTACCTAAGTCGGCATTGTGCCTTTTGTATTAAATTCGGATGCAATTTCTGTGTTTCATCGTCAATATGAAGGTGCAAGGTATACAGTAAACCTGAAGTAAAGCATCGGAATCTAAAACTGCACTCACAGGAGAGGTTCAAATCATAGAAAGGGAGAGTGTCAGACCTCTTGTACTTAAGTCGGCATTGTGCCTTTTGTATTAAATTCGGATGCAATTTCTGTGTTTCATCGTCAATAAGAAGGTCCAAGGGATACAGTAGACCTGATGTGAAGCATCGGAATCTAACACTGGACTCACAGGAGAGGTTCAAGTCATAGATAGTTACAGTGTCAGTCCTCTTGTACTTAAATCGGCATTGTGTCTTTTGAATTTAATTCCGATGCAATTTCTGTGTTTCATCGTCATTAAGAATGTGCCAGGTATACAGCAAACCTGAAGTGAAGCATCGGAATCTAAAACTGGACTCACAGGGGAGGTTCACATCATAGAGAGTTAGAGTGTCAGTCCTCTTGTACTTAAGTCGGCATTGTGCCTTTTGAATTACATTCCGATGCAATTTCTGTGTTTCATCGTCAATAAGAAGGTGCAAGGTATACAGTAAACCCGAAGTGAAGCATCGGAATCTAAAACTGGACTCACAGGAGGGGTTCATTTCATAGATAGTTAGAGTGTCAGTCCTCTTATACTTAAGTCGGCATTGTGCTTTTGAATTACATTCCGATGCAATTTCTGTGTTTCATCGTCAATAAGAAGGTCCAAGGTATACAGTAAACCTGAAGTGAAGCCTCGGAATCTAAAACTGAACTCACATTAGGGGTTCAAATCATAGAATGAGAGAGTGTCAGTCCTCTTTTACTTAAGTCTGCATTGTGCCTTCTTTTATTGAAGTCGGATGCAACGTCTTTATTTCATCGTCAATAAGAAGGTCCAAGGGATACAGTAAATCTGAAGGGAAGCATCGGAATCTAAAACTAGACTCACAGGAGACGTTCAAATCATAGATAGTTAGAGTGTCAGTCCTCTTGTACTTAAGTTGGCATTGTGCCTTTGAAATTAATTCCGATGCAAGTTCTGTATTTCAACGTCAATAAGAAGGTGCAAGGTATACAGTAAACCTGAAGTGAAGCATGGGCATCTAAAACTGGACTCACAGGAGAGGTTCAAATCATAGAAAGAGAGAGTGACAGTCCTCTTTTACTTAGTCGGCATTGTGCGTTTTGTATTAAATTCGGATGCAATTTCTGTGTATCATCGTCAATAAGAAGGTGCAAGGTATACAGTAAACCTGAAGTGAAGCATCGGAATCTAAAAGTGGACTCACAGGAGAGGTTCAAATCATAGATAGAGAGAGTGTCATTCCTCTTGTACTTAAGTCGGCATTGTGAGTTTTGAATTTAATTCCGTTGTAATTTTTGTGTTCCATCGTCAATAAGACGGTGCAAGGTATACAGTAATCCCGAAGTGAAGCATCGGAATCTAAAACTGGACTCACAGGAGAGGTTCAAATCATAGAAAGTGAGAGTGTCAGTCCTCTTGTACTTAAGTCGGCATTGTGCCTTTTGTATTAAATTCCGATGCAATTTCTGTGTATCATCGTCAATATGAAGGTGCAAGGTATACAGTAAACCTGAAGTGAAATATCGGAATCTAAAACTGGGCTCACAGGAGAGGTTCAAATCATAGAAAGAGAGAGTGACAGTCCTCTTTTACTTAGTTGGCATTGTGCGTTTTGTATTAAATTCGGATGCAATTTCTGTGTTTCATCGTCAATAAGAAGGTGCAAGGTATACAGTAAACCTGAAGTGAAGCGTCGGAATCTAAAAGTGGACTCACAGGAGAGGTTCAAATCATAGATAGAGAGTGTGTCATTCCTCTTGTACTTAAGTCGGCATTGTGCGTTTTGCATTAAATTCGGATGCAATTTCTGTGTTTCATCGTCAATAAGAAGGTCCAAGGGATACAGTAAACCTGAAGTGAAGCATCGGAATCTAAAAGTGGACTCACAGGAAAGGCTCAAATCACAGAAAGAGAGAGTGACAGTCATCTGTTACTTAGTCGGCATTGTGCCTTTTGTACTAAACTCGGATGCAATTTCTGTGTTTCATCGTCAATAAGAAGGTCCAAGGGATAGAGTAAAGTTGAAGTGAAGCATCGGAATCTAAAACTGGACTCACAGGAGAGGTTCAAATCATAGAAAGGGAGAGTGTCAATCCTCTTGTACTTAAGTCGGCATTGTGCCTTTTGTATTAAATTCAGATGCAATTTCTGTGTTTCATCGTCAATAAGAAGGACCAACGGATACAGTAAACCCGAAGTGAAGCATCGGAATCTAAAACTGGACTCACAGGAAGGGTTCAAATCATAGATAGTTAGTGTGTCAGTCCTCTTATACATAAGTTGGCATTGTGGCTTTTGGATTTAATTCCGATGCGATTTCTGTGTTTCATCGTCAATAAGAAGGTGCAAGGTATACAGTAAACCTGAAGTGAAGCATCGGAATCTGTAACTGGACTCACAGGAGAGGTTCAAATCATAGATAGTTAGAGTGTTAATCCTCTTGTACGTATGTCGGCATTGTGCCATTTGAATTGAATTCCGATGCAATTTCTGTGTTTCATCGTCAATATGAAGGTGCAAGGTATACAGTAAACCTGAAATGAAGCATCGGAACCTAAAACTGGAGTCACAGGAGTGGTTCAAATCATAGAGTGTTAGAGTGTCAGTCCTCTTGTACTTAGGTCGGCATTGTGCCTTTTGAATTTAATTATGTTGCAATTTTTGTGTTCCATCGTCAATTAGACGGTGCAAGGTATACAGTAAACCTGAAGTAAAGCATCGGAATCTAAAACTGCACTCACAGGAGAGGTTCAAATCATAGAAAGTGAGAGTGTCAGTCCTCTTGTACTTAAGTCGGCATTGTGCCTTTTGTATTAAATTCGGATGCAATTTCTGTGTTTCATCGTCAATAAGAAGGTGCAGGGTATACAGTAAACCTGAAGTGAAGCATCGGAATCTATAACTGGACTCAGAGGAGAGGCTCAGATCATAGAAAGAGAGAGTGACAGTCCTCTTTTACTTAGTCGGCATTGTGCCTTTTGTACTAAATTCGGATGCAATTCCTGTGTTCCATCGTCAATAAGAAGGTCCAAGGGATACAGTAAACATAAAGTGAAGCATCGGAATCTAAAACTGGACTCACAGGAGAGGTTCAAATCATAGAAAGGGAGAGTGTCAGTCCTCTTGTACTTAAGTCGGCATTGTTCCTTTTGTATTAAATTCGGATGCAATTTCTGTGTTTCATCGTCTATAAGAAGGTCCAAGGGATACAGTAGACCTGAAGTGAAGCATCGGAATCTAACACTGCACTCACAGGAGAGGTTCAAGTCATAGATAGTTACAGTGTCAGTCCTCTTTTACTTAAGTCTGCATTGTGCCTTTTGTATTGAAGTCGGATCCAACGTCTTTATTTCATCGTCAATAAGAAGGTCCAAGGGATACCGTAAATCTGAAGTGAAGCATCGGAATCTAAAACTAGACTCACAGGAGACGTTTAAATCATAGATAGTTAGAGTTTCAGTCCTCTTGTACTTAAGTCGGCATTGTGTCTCTTGAATTTAATTCCGATGCAATTTCTGTGTTTCATCGTCAACAAGAAGGTGCAAGGTATACAGTAAACCTGAAGTGAAGCATCGGAATGAAAAACTGGGCTCACAGGAGAGTTTCAATTCATAGAGTGTTAGAGTGTCAGTCCTCTTGTACTTAAGTTGGCATTGTGCCTTTGAAATTAATTCCGATGCAAGTTCTGTGTTTCAACGTCAATAAGAAGGTGCAAGGTATACAGTAAACCTGAAGTGAAGCATCGGTATCTAAAACTGGACTCACAGAAGAGGTTCAAATCATAGAAAGAGAGAGTGACAGTCCTCTTTTACTTAGTCGGCATTGTGCGTTTTGTATTAAATTCCGATGCAATTTCTGTGTTTCATCGTCAATAAGAAGGTCCAAGGGATACAGTAAACCTGATGTGAAGCTTCGGAATCTAAAACTGGACTCACAGGAGAGGTTCAAATCATAGAAAGTTAAAGGTTCAGTCCTCTTGTACTTAAGTCGGCATTGTGCCTTTTGAATTTAATTCCGTTGTAATTTTTGTGTTCCATCGTCAATAAGACGGTGCAAGGTATACAGTAATCCTGAAGTGAAGCATCGGAATCTAAAACTGGACTCACAGGAGAGGTTCAAATCATAGAAAGTGAGAGTGTCAGTCCTCTTGTACTTAAGTCGGCATTGTGCCTTTTGTATTAAATTCCGATGCAATTTCTGTGTTTCATCGTCAATATGAAGGTGCAAGGTATACAGTAAACCTGAAGTGAAAAATCGGAATCTAAAACTGGACTCACAGGAGAGGTTCAAATCATAGAAAGAGAGAGTGACAGTTCTCTTTTACTTAGTCGGCATTGTGCGTCTTGTATTAAATTCGGATGCAATTTCTGTGTTTCATCGTCAATAAGAAGGTGCAAGGTATACAGTAAACCTGAAGTGAAGCATCGGAATCTAAACGTGGACTCACAGGAGAGGTTCAAATCATAGATAGAGAGAGTGTCATTCCTCTTGTACTTAAGTCGGCATTGTGCGTTTTGTATTAAATTCGGATGCAGTTTCTGTGTTTCATCGTCAATAAGAAGATCCAAGGGATACAGTAAACCTGAAGTGAAGCATCGGAATCTAAAACTGGACTCACAGGAGAGGTTCAAATCATAGATAGTTAGAGTGTCAGTCCTCTATTACTTAAGTCGGCATTGTGCCTTTTGTTTTAAATTCGGATGCAATTTCTGTGTTTCATCGTCAATAAGAAGGTCCAAGGGATACAGTAAACCTGAAGTGAAGCATCTGAATCTAAAACTGGACTCACAGGAGAGGTTCAAATTATAGAAAGGGAGAGTGTCTATCCTCTTGTACTTATGTCGGCATTATGCATTTTGTATTAAATTCGGATGCAATTTCTGTGTTTCATCGTCAATAAGAAGGTGCAAGGTATAAAGTAAACCTGTAGTGAAGCATCGGAATCTGAAAGTGGACTCATAGGAGAGGTTCAAATCATAGATAGAGAGAGTGTCATTCCTCTTGTACTTAAGTCGGCATTGTGCGTTTTGTACTAAATTCGGATGCAATTTCTGTGTTTCATCGTCAATAAGAAGGTCCAAGGGATACAGTAAACCTGAAGTGAAGCATCGGACTCTAAAACTGGACTCACAGGAGAGGTTCAAATCATAGATAGTAAGAGTGTCACTCCTCTTATACTTAAGCCGGCATTGTGCCTTTTGAATTAAATTCCGATGCAATTTCTGTGTATCATCGTCAATAAGAATGTGCAAGGTACACAGTAAACCTGAAGTGAAGCATCGGAATTTAAAACTGGACTCACAGGAGAGGTGAAAATCATTGAAAACGAGAGTGTCAGTCCTCTTGTACTTAAGTCGGCATTGTGCATTTTGTATTAAATTCAGATGCAATTTCTGTGTTTCATCGTCAATAAGAAGGTGCAAGGTATACAGTAAACCTGAAGTGAAGCATCGGAATCTAAAACTGGACTCACAGGAGAGGTTCAAATCATAGAGAGTTAGAGTGTCAGTCCTCTTGCACTTAAGTGGGCATTGTGCCTTTTGAATTAAATTCCAATGCAATTTCTGTGTATCATCGTCAATATAAATGTGCAAGGTATACAGTAAACCTGAAGTGAAGCATCGAAATCTGAAACTGAACTCACAGGAGGGGTTCAAATCATAGAAAGAAAGAGTGTCAGTCCTCTTTTACTTAAGTCTGCATTGTGCCTTTTGTATTGAATTCGGATGCAATGTCTGTATTTCATCGTCAATAAGAAGGTCCAAGGATACAGTAAACCTGAAGTGTAGCATCGGAATCTAAAACTGGACTCACAGGAGAGGTTGAAATCATAGAAAGTGAGAGTGTCAGTCCTCTTGTACTTAAGTCGGCATTGTGTCTTTTGAATTTAATTCCGATGCAATTTCTGTGTTTCATCGTCAATAAGAAAGTGCAAGGTATTCAGTAAACCTGAAGTGAAGCATCGGAATCTAAAACTGGACTCACAGGAGAGGTTCATATCATAGAGAGTCAGAGTGTCAGTCCAGTTGTACTTAAGCCGGCATTGTTCCTTTTGAATTTAGTTCCGATGCAATTTCTGTGTTTCATCGTCCATAAGAAGGTGCCAGGTATACAGTAAACCTGAAGTGAAGCATCGGAATCTAAAACTGGACTCACAGGAGAGGTTCAAATCATAGAAAGGAAGAGTGTCAGTCCTCTGTTTCTTAAGTCGGCATTGTGCCTTTTGTATTAAATTCGGATGCAATGTCTGTATTTCAACGTCAATAAGAAGGTACAAGGGATACAGTAAACCTGAAGTGAAGCATCGGAATCTAAAACTGGACTCACAGGAGAGGTTCAAAACTTAGAAAACGAGAGTGTCAGTCCTCTTGTACTTATGTTGGCATTGTGCCTTTTGTATTAAATTCGGATGCAATTTCTGTGTTTCATCGTCAATAAGAAGGTCCAAGGGATACAGTAAACCCGAAGTGAAGCATCGGAATCTAAAGCTGGACTCACAGGAGTGTTTCAAATCGTAGTTAGTTAGAGTATCAGTCCTCTTATACTTAAGTCGGCATTGTGTCTTTTGAATTTAATTCCGATGCAATTTCTGTGATTCATCGACAAAAAGAAGGTGCAAGGTAAACAGTAAACCTGAAGTGAAGCATCAGTATCTATAACTGGACTCACAGGAGAGGTTCAAATCATAGAGAGTTAGAGAGTTAGTCCTCTTTTACTTAAGTCGGCATTGTGCCTTTTGAATTTAATTCCGATGCAATTTCTCAGTTACATCGGCAATAAGAAGGTGCAAGGTTTACAGTAAATCTGAAGTGAAGCATCGGAATCTAAAACTCGACTCACAGGAGTGGTTCAAATCATAGCAAGTGAGAATGTCAGTGCTCTTTTACTGATGCCGGCATTGTGCCTTTTCTATTAAATTCGGATGCAATTTCTGTATTTCATCGTCAATAAGAACGTCCAAGGGATACAGTAAACCTGAAGTGAAGCATCGGAATCTAAAACTGAACTCACAGGAGACGTTCAAATCATAGATAGTTAGAGTGCCAGTCCTCTTGTACTTAAGTCGGCATTGTGTCTCTGGAATTAAATTCCGATGCAATTTCTGTGTTTCATTGTCAATAAGAAGGGGCAAGGTATACAGTTAACCTGAAGTGAAGCATCGTAATCCAAAACTGGACTCACAGGAAGGGTTCATATCATAGAGAGTTAGAGTGTCAGTCCTCTTGTACTTAAGTCGGCATTGTGCCTTTTGTATTAAATTCCGATGCAATTTCTGTGTTTCATCGTCAATAAGAAGGTGCAAGGGATACAGCAAACCTGAAGTGAAGCATTGGAATCTAAAACTGGATTCACAGGAGAGGTTCAAATCATAGATAGGGAGAGTGTCAATCCTCTAGTACTTAAGGCGGCATTGTGCCTTTTGTATGAAATTCGGATGCAATTTCTGTGATTCATCGTCAATAAGAAGGTGCAAGGTATACAGTAAACCTGAAGTGAAGCATCGTAATCTAAAACAGGACTCACAAGAGAGGTTCAAATCATCGAGAGTGAGAGTGTCAGTCCTGTTGTACTTAAGTAGGCATTGTGCCTTTTGAATTTAATTCCGATGCAATTTCTGTGTTTCATCGTCAATAAGAAGGTCCAAGGGATACAGTAAACCTGAAGTGAAGCATCGGAATCTAAAACTGGACTCACAGGAGAGGTTCGAATCGTAGAAAGAGAGAGTGTCACTCCTCTTTTACTTAGTCGGCATTGTGCCTTTTGTACTAAATTCGGATGCAATTTTTCTGTTTCATCGTCAATAAGAAGGTCCAAGGGATACAGCAAACCTGAAGTGAAGCATCGGAATCTAAAACTGGACTCACAAGAGAGGTTCAAATCATAGAGAGTGAGAGTGTCAGTCCTGTTGTACTTAAGTAGGCATTGAGCCTTTTGAATTTAATTCCAATGCAATTTCTGTGTTTCATCGTCAATAAGAAGGTCCAAGGGATACAGTAAACCTGAAGTGAAGCATCGGAATCTAAAACTGGATTCACAGGAGAGGTACAAATCATAGATAGGGAGAGTATCAATCCTCTCGTACTTAAGTCGCCATTGTGCCTTCTCTATTACATTCGGATGCAATTTCTGTGATTCATCGTCAATAAGAAGGTGCAAGGGATACAGTAAACCTGAAGTGAAGCATCGGAATCTAAAACTGGACTCACAGGAGAGGTTGAAATCATAGAAAGTGAGAGTGTCAGTCCTCTTGTACTTAAGTCGGCATTGTGTCTTTTGAATTTTATTCCGATGCAATTTCTGTGTATCATCGTCAATAAGAAGGTGCAAGGTATACAGTAAGCCTGAAGTGAAGCATCGGAATCTAAAACTGGACTCACAAGAGAGGTTCAAATCATAGAGAGTTAGAGTGTCAGTACTGTTGTACTTAAATCGGCATTGTGCCTTTGGAATTTAATTCCAATGCAATTTCTGTGTTTCTTCGTCAATAAGAATGTGCAAGGTATACAGTAAACCTGAAGTGAAGCATCGGAATCTAAAACTGGACTCACAGGAGAGGTTCAAATCATAGAGAGTTAGAGTGTCAGTCCTCTTGTACTTAAGTCGGCATTGTGCCTTTTGAATTAAAGTCCGATGCAATTTCTGTGTATCATCGTCAATAGGAATGTGCAAGGTATACAGTAAACCTGAACTGAAGCATCGAAATCTAAAACTGTACTCACAGGAGAGGTTCAAATCATAGAAAGGGAGAGTGTCATTCCTCTGTTACTTAAGTCGGCATTGTGCCTTTTGTATTAAATTCGGATGCAATTTCTGTGTTTCATCGTCAATAACAAGGTGCAAGGTATACAGTAAACCTGAAGTGAAGCATCGGAATCTAAAACTGGACTCACAGGAGAGGTTCGAATCATAGAAAACGAGAGTGGCAGTCTTCTTGTACTTATGTCGGTATTGTGCCTATTGTATTAAATTCGGATGCAATTTCTGTGTTTCATTGTCAATAAGAAGGTCCAAGGGATACAAAAACCCGAAGTGAAGCATCGGAATCCAAAACTGGACTCACAGGAGGGGTTCAAATCATAGATAGTTAGAGTTTCAGTCCTCTTATACTTAAGTCGGCATTGTGTCTTTTGAATTTAATTCCGATGCAATTTCTGTGTATCATCGTCAATAAGAAGGTGCAAGGTAAACAGAAAACCTGAAGTGAAGCATCGGAATCTAATACAGGACTCACAGGAGAGGTTCAAATCGTAGAGGGAGAGAGTGTCAGTCCTCTGTTACTTAAGTAGGCATTGTTCCTTTTGTGTTAAATTCGGATGAAATTTCTGTGTTTCATCGTAAATAAGAATGTGCAAGGTATACAGTAAACCTGAAGTGAAGCATCGGAATCTAAAACTGAACTCACAGGAGAGGTTCAAATCTTAGAAAGAGAGAGTGTCAGTCCTCTTTTACTTAAGTCTGCATTGTGCCTTTTGAATTTTATTCCGATGCAATTTCTGTGTTTCATCGTCAATAAGAAGGTGCAAGGTATACAGTAAGCCTGAAGTGAAGCATCGGAATCTAAAACTGGACTCACAGGAAGGGTTCATATCATAGAGAGTTAGAGTGTCAGCCCTCTTGTACTTAAGTCGGCATTGTGGCTTTGAAATTAATTCCGATGCAAGTTCTGTGTTTCATCGTCAATAAGAAGGTGCAAGGTATACAGTAAACCTGAAGTGAAGCATCGGTATCTAAAACTGGACTCACAGTAGAGGTTCAAATTATAGAAAGTTAAAGTGTCAGTCCTCTTGTTCTTAAGTCGGCATTGTGCCTTTTGAATTTAATTCCGTTGCAATTTTTGTGTTCCATCGTCAATAAGACGGTGCAAGGTACACAGTAAACCTGAAGCGAAGCATCGGAATCTAAAACTGGACTCCCAGGAGACGTTCAAATCATAGAAAGCGAGAGTGTCAGTCCTCTTGTACTTAAGTCGGCATTGTGCCTTTTGTATTAAATTCCGATGCAATTTCTGTGTTTCATCGTCAATAAGAAGGTGCAAGGGATACAGCAAACCTGAAGTGAAGCATTGGAATCTAAAACTGGATTCACAGGAGAGGTTCAAATCATAGATAGGGAGAGTGTCAATCCTCTAGTACTTAAGGCGGCATTGTGCCTTTTGTATGAAATTCGGATGCAATTTCTGTGATTTATCGTCAATAAGAAGGTGCAAGGTATACAGTAAACCTGAAGTGAAGCATCGTAATCTAAAACAGGACTCACAAGAGAGGTTCAAATCATCGAGAGTGAGAGTGTCAGTCCTGTTGTACTTAAGTAGGCATTGTGCCTTTTGAATTTAATTCCGATGCAATTTCTGTGTTTCATCGTCAATAAGAAGGTCCAAGGGATACAGTAAACCTGAAGTGAAGCATCGGAATCTAAAACTGGATTCACAGGAGAGGTTCAAATCATAGATAGAGAGAGTATCAATCCTATCGTACTTAAGTCGGCATTGTGCCTTTTGTATTAAATTCGGATGCAATTTCTGTGATTCATCGTCAATAAGAAGGTGCAAGGGATACAGTAAACCTGAAGTCAAGCATCGGAATCTAAAACTGGACTCACAGGGGAGGTTGAAATCATAGAAAGTGAGAGTGTCAGTCCTCTTGTACTTAAGTCGGCATTGTGTCTTTTGAATTTTTTCCGATGCAATTTCTGTGTTTCATCGTCAATAAGAAGTTGCAAGGTATACAGTAAACCTGAAGCGAAGCATCGGAATCAAAAACTGGACTCCCAGGAGACGTTCAAATCATAGAAAGTGAGAGTGTCAGTCCTCTTGTTATTAAGTCGGCATTGTGCCTTTTGTATTAAATTCCGATGCAATTTCTGTGTTTCATCGTCAATAAGAAGGCGCAAGGTGTACAGTAAACCCGAAGTGAAGCATCGGAATCTAAAACTGGACTCACAGGAGAGGTTCAAATCGTAGAAAGAGAGAGTGTCACTCCTCTTTTACTTAGTCGGCATTGTGCCTTTTGTACTAAATTCGGATGCAATTTCTCTGTTTCATCGTCAATAAGAAGGTCCAAGGGATACAGCAAACCTGAAGTGAAGCATCGGAATCTAAAACTGGACTCACAAGAGAGGTTCAAATCATAGAGAGTGAGAGTGTCAGTCCTGTTGTACTTAAGTAGGCATTGTGCCTTTTGAATTTAATTCCAATGCAATTTCTGTGTTTCATCGTCAATAAGAAGGTCCAAGGGATACAGTAAACCTGAAGTGAAGCATCGGAATCTAAAACTGGATTCACAGGAGAGGTACAAATCATAGATAGGGAGAGTATCAATCCTCTCGTACTTAAGTCGCCATTGTGCCTTTTGTATTACATTCGGATGCAATTTCTGTGATTCATCGTCAATAAGAAGGTGCAAGGGATACAGTAAACCTGAAGTGAAGCATCGGAATCTAAAACTGGACTCACAGGAGAGGTTGAAATCATAGAAAGTGAGAGTGTCAGTCCTCTTGTACTTAAGTCGGCATTGTGTCTTTTGAATTTTATTCCGATGCAATTTCTGTGTTTCATCGTCAATAAGAAGGTGCAAGGTATACAGTAAGCCTGAAGTGAAGCATCGGAATCTAAAACTGGACTCACAAGAGAGGTTCAAATCATAGAGAGTTAGAGTGTCAGTACTGTTGTACTTAAATCGGCATTGTGCCTTTGGAATTTAATTCCAATGCAATTTCTGTGTTTCTTCGACAATAAGAATGTGCAAGGTATACAGTAAACCTGAAGTGAGGCATCGGAATCTAAAACTGGACTCACAGGAGAGGTTCAAATCATAGAGAGTTAGAGTGTCAGTCCTCTTGTACTTAAGTCGGCATTGTGCCTTTTGAATTAAAGTCCGATGCAATTTCTGTGTATCATCGTCAATAGGAATGTGCAAGGTATACAGTAAACCTGAACTGAAGCATCGAAATCTAAAACTGTACTCTCAGGAGAGGTTCAAATCATAGAAAGGGAGAGTGTCATTCCTCTGTTACTTAAGTCGGCATTGTGCCTTTTGTATTAAATTCGGATGCAATTTCTGTGTTTCATCGTCAATAACAAGGTGCAAGGTATACAGTAAACCTGAAGTGAAGCATCGGAATCTAAAACTGGACTCACAGGAGAGGTTCGAATCATAGAAAACGAGAGTGGCAGTCTTCTTGTACTTATGTCGGTATTGTGCCTTTTGTATTAAATTCGGATGCAATTTCTGTGCTTCATTGTCAATAAGAAGGTCCAAGGGATACAAAAACCCGAAGTGAAGCATCGGAATCCAAAACTGGACTCACAGGAGGGGTTCAAATCATAGATAGTTAGAGTTTCAGTCCTCTTATACTTAAGTCGGCATTGTGTCTTTTGAATTTAATTCCGATGCAATTTCTGTGTATCATCGTCAATAAGAAGGTGCAAGGTAAACAGAAAACCTGAAGTGAAGCATCGGAATCTAATACTGGACTCACAGGAGAGGTTCAAATCGTAGAGGGAGAGAGTGCCAGTCCTCTGTTACTTAAGTAGGCATTGTTCCTTTTGTGTTAAATTCGGATGAAATTTCTGTGTTTCATCATAAATAAGAATGTGCAAGGTATACAG
This sequence comes from Schistocerca americana, assembly GCF_021461395.2. Classification (NCBI taxonomy): domain Eukaryota; kingdom Metazoa; phylum Arthropoda; class Insecta; order Orthoptera; family Acrididae; genus Schistocerca; species Schistocerca americana. Next base: position 544,429,717 of record NC_060124.1, on the reverse strand, counting down.
TAAACCTGAAGTGAAGCATCGGAATCTAAAACTGAACTCACAGGAGAGGTTAAAATCTTAGAAAGAGAGAGTGTCAGTCCTCTTTTACTTAAGTCTGCATTGTGCCTTTTGAATTTTATTCCGATGCAATTTCTGTGTTTCATCGTCAATAAGAAGGTGCAAGGTATACAGTAAGCCTGAAGTGAAGCATCGGAATCTAAAACTGGACTCACAAGAGTGGTTCAAATCATAGAGAGTTAGAGTGTCAGTCCTGTTGTACTTAAGTCGGCATTGTGCCTTTGGAATTTAATTCCGATGCAATTTCTGTGTTTCTTCGTCAATAAGAATGTGCAAGGTATACAGTAAACCTGAAGTGAAGCATCGGAATCTAAAACTGAACTCACAGGAGAGGTTCAAATCATAGAAAGAGAGAGTGTCAGTCCTCTTTTACTTAAGTCGTCATTGTGCCTTTTGTATTCAATTCGGATGCAATTTCTGTGATTCATCGTCAATAAGAAGGTGCAAGGGATACAGTAAACCCGAAGTGAAGAATCGGAATCTAAAACTGGACTCACAGGAGAGGTTCAAATCGTAGAAAGAGAGAGTGTCACACCTCTTTCACTTAGTCGGCATTGTGCCTTTTGTACTAAATTCGGATGCAATTTCTCCGTTTCATCGTCAATAAGAAGGTCCAAGGGATACAGCAAACCTGAAGTGAAGCATCGGAATCTAAAACAGGATTCACAGGAGAGGTTCAAATCATAGATAGGGAGAGTGTCAATCCTCTAGTACTTAAGGCGGCATTGTGCCTTTTGTATTAAATTCGGATGCAATTTCTGTGATTCATCGTCAATAAGAAGGTGCAAGGTATACAGTAAACCTGAAGTGAAGCATCGGAATCTAAAACTGGACTCACAAGAGACGTTCAAATCATAGAGAGTGAGAGTGTCAGTCCTGTTGTACTTAAGTAGGCATTGTGCCTTTTGAATTTAATTCCAATGCAATTTCTGTGTTTCATCGTCAATAAGAAGGTCCAAGGGATACAGTAAACCTGAAGTGAAGCATCGGAATCTAAAACTGGATTCACAGGAGAGGTACAAATCATAGATAGGGAGAGTATCAATCCTCTCGAACTTAAGTCGCCATTGTGCCTTTTGTATTACATTCGGATGCAATTTCTGTGATTCATCGTCAATAAGAAGGTGCAAGGGATACAGTAAACCTGAAGTGAAGCATCGGAATCTAAAACTGGACTCACAGGAGAGGGTCAAATCATAGAGAGTTAGAGTGTCAGTCCTCTTGTACTTAAGTCGGCATTGTGCCTTTTGAATTAAAGTCCGATGCAATTTCTGTGTATCATCGTCAATAGGAATGTGCAAGGTATACAGTAAACCTGAACTGAAGCATCGAAATCTAAAACTGTACTCACAGGAGAGGTTCTAATCATAGAAAGGGAGAGTGTCATTCCTCTGTTACTTAAGTCGGCATTGTGCCTTTTGTATTAAATTCGGATGCAATTTCTGTGTTTCATCGTCAATAACAAGGTGCAAGGTATACAGTAAACCTGAAGTGAAGCATCGGAATCTAAAACTGGACTCACAGGAGAGGTTCGAATCATAGAAAACGAGAGTGGCAGTCTTCTTGTACTTAAGTCGGTATTGTGCCTTTTGTATTAAATTCGGATGCAATTTCTGTGTTTCATTGTCAATAAGAAGGTCCAAGGGATACATAAACCCGAAGTGAAGCATCGGAATCTAAAACTGGACTCACAGGAGGGGTTCAAATCATAGATAGTTAGAGTTTCAGTCCTCTTATACTTAAGTCGGCATTGTGTCTTTTGAATTTAATTCCGATGCAATTTCTGTGTATCATCGTCAATAAGAAGGTGCAAGGTATACAGTAAACCTGAAGTGAATCATCGGAATCTAAAACTGGACTCACAGGAGAGGATCAAATCATAGAGAGTTAGAGTGGCAGTCCTGTTGTACTTAAGTCGGCATTGTGCCTTTTGAATTTAATTCCGATGCAATTTCTGTGTTTCATCGTCAATACGAGGGTGTAAGGTAAACAGTAAAACTGAAGTGAAGCATCGGAATCTAATACTGGACTCACAGGAGAGGTTCAAATCGTAGAAGGAGAGAGTGTCAGTCCTCTGTTACTTAAGTAGGCATTGTTCCTTTTGTGTTAAATTCGGATGAAATTTCTGTGTTTCATCGTAAATAAGAATGTGCAAGGTAAACAGTAAACCTGAAGTGAAGCATCGGAATCTAAAACTGAACTCACAGGAGAGGTTCAAATCATAGAAAGAGAGAGTGTCAGTCCTCTTTTACTTAAGTCTGCATTGTGCCTTTTGAATTTTATTCCGATGCAATTTCTGTGTTTCATCGTCAATAAGAAGGTGCAAGGTATACAGTAAGCCTGAAGTGAAGCATCGGAATCTAAAACTGGACTCACAAGAGTGGTTCGAATCATAGAGAGTTAGAGTGTCAGTCCTGTCGTACTTAAGTCGGCATTGTGCCTTTGGAATTTAATTCCGATGCAATTTCTGAGTTTCTTCGTCAATAAGAATGTGCAAGATATACAGTAAACCTGAAGTGAAGCATCGGAATCTAAAACTGAACTCACAGGAGAGGTTCAAATCATAGAAAGAGAGAGTGTCAGTCCTCTTTTACTTAAGTCGTCATTGTGCCTTTTGTATTCAATTCGGATGCAATGTCTGTATTTCATCGTCAATAAGAAGGTCCAAGGGATACAGTAAACCTGAAGTGAAGCATCGGAATCTAAAACTGGGCTCACAGGAGAGGTTGAAATCATAGAAAGTGAGAGTGTCAGTCCAGTTGTACTTAAGTCTGCATTGTGCCTTTTGAATTTAAATCCGATGCAATTTCTGTGTTTCATCGTCAATAAGAAGGTGCAAGGTATACAGTAAACCTGAAGTGAAGCATCGGAATCTAAAACGGGACTCACAGGAGAGGTTCAAATCATAGAAAGTGAGAGTGTCAGTCCTCTTGTACTTAAGTCGGCATTGTGTCTTTTGAATTTAATTCCGATGCAATTTCTGTGTTTCATCAACAATAAGAAGGTGCAAGGTATACAGTAAACCTGAAGTGAAGCATCGGAATCTAAAACTAGACTCACAGGAGAGGTTGAAATCATAGAAAGTGAGAGTGTCAGTCCAGTTGTACTTAAGTCTGCATTGTGCCTTTTGAATTTAAATCCGATGCAATTTCTGTGTTTCATCGTCAATAAGAAGGTGCAAGGTATACAGTAAACCTGAAGTGAAGCATCGGAATCTAAAACGGGACTCACAGGAGAGGTTCAAATCATAGAAAGTGAGAGTGTCAGTCCTCTTGTACTTAAGTCGGCATAGTGCATTTTGAATTTCATTCTGATGCAATTTATGTGTTTCATCGTCAATAAGAGGGTGCAAGGTATACAGTAAACCTGAAGTGAAGCATCGGAATCTAATACTGGACTCACAGGAGAGGTTAATATCATAGAAAGAGAGAGTGTCAGTCCTCTGTTACTTAAGTCGGCATTGTGCCTTTTGTATTAAATTCGGATGCAAATTCTGTGTTTCATCGTCAATAAGAAAGCGCAAGGTATACAGTAAACTTGAAGTGAAGCATCGGAATCTAAAACTGGACTCACAGGAGAGGTTAAAGTCATAGAAAACGAGAGTGTCCGTCCTCTAGTACTTAAGTCGGCATTGTGCCTTTTGTATGAAATTCGGATGCAATTTCTGTGTTTCATCGTCAATAAGAAGGTACAAGGGATACAGTAAACCCGAAGTGAAGCATCGGAATCTAAAACTGGACTCACAGGAGGGGTTCAAATCATAGATAGTTAGAGTGTCAGTCCACTTATACTTAAGCCGGCATTGTGTCTTTTGAATTTAATACCGTAGCAATATCTGTGTTTCATCGTCAATAAGAAGGTGCAAGGTATACAGTAAACCTGAAGTGAAGCATCGGAATCTAAAACTGGACTAACAGGAGAGGTTCAAATCATCGAGAGTTAGAGTGTCAGTCCTCTTGTACTTAAGTCGGCATTGTACCATTTGAATTAAAGTCCGATGCAATTTCTGTGTATCATCGTCAATAGGAATGTGCAAGGTATACAGTAAACCTGAAGTGAAGCATCGAAATCTAAAACTGTACTCACAGGAGAGGTTCAAATCAAAGAAAGGGAGAGTGTCAGTCCTATGTTACTTAAGTCGGCATTGTGCCTTTTGTATTAAATTCAAATGCGATTTCTGTGTTTCATCGTCAATAAGATGGTGCAAGGTATACAGTAAACCTGAAGTGAAGCATCGGAATCTAAAACTGGACTCACAGGAGAGGTTTGAATCATAGAAAACGAGAGTGGCAGTCTTCTTGTACTTAAGTCGGTATTGTGCCTTTTGTATTAAATTCGGATGCAATTTCTGTGTTTCATTGTCAATAAGAAGGTCCAAGGGATACAGTAAACCCGAAGTGAAGCATCGGAATCTAAAACTGGACTCACAGGAGGGGTTCAAATCATAGATAGTTAGAGTGTCAGTCCTCTTATACTTAAGTCGGCATTGTGTCTTTTGAATTTAATTCCGATGCAATTTCTGTGTATCATCGTCAATAAGAAGATGCAAGGTATACAGTAAACCTGAAGTGAACCATCGGAATCTAAAACTGGACTCACAGGAGAGGATCAAATCATAGAGAGTTAGAATGTCAGTCCTGTTGTACTTAAGTCGGCATTGTGCCTTTTGAATTTAATTCCGATGCAATTTCTGTGTTTCATCGTCAATAAGAGGGTGCAAGGTATACAGTAAACCTGAAGTGAAGCATCGGAATCCAATACTGGACTCACAGGACAGGTTCAAATCGTAGAAAGATAGAGTGTCAGTCCTCTGTTACTTAAGTCGGCATTGTTCCTTTTGTGTTAAATTCGGAAGAAATTACTGTATTTCATCGTTAATAAGAAGGTGCAAGGTATACAGTAAACCTGAAGTGAAGCATCGGAATCTATAACTGGACTCACAGGAGAGGTTCGAATCATAGAAAACGAGAGTGGCAGTCTTCTTGTACTTAAGTCGGTATTGTGCCTTTTGTATTAAATTCGGATGCAATTTCTGTGTTTCATTGTCAATAAGAAGGTCCAAGGGATACAGTAAACCCGAAGTGAAGCATCGGAATCTAAAACTGGACTCATAGGAGGGGTTCAAATCATAGATAGTTAGAGTGTCAGTCCTCTTATACCTAGGTCGGCATTGTGCCTTTTGAATTTAATTGCGATGCAACTTCTGTGTATCATCGTCAATAAGAAGGTGCAAGGTATACAGTAAACTTGAAGTGAAGCATCGGAATCTAAAACTGGACTCACAGGAGAGGATCAAATCATAGAGAGTTAGAGTGTCAGTCCTCTTGTACTTAAGTCTGCATTGTGCCTTTATAATTTAATTCCGATGCGATTTCTGTGTTTCATCGTCAATGAGAAGGTGCAAGGTATACAGAAAACCTGAAGTGAAGCATCGGAATCTAAAACTGGACACACAGGAGAGGTTCAAATCATAGCAAGAGAGAGTGTCAGTCCTCTTTTACTGATGTCGGCATTGTGACTTTTCTATTATATTAGGATGCAATTTCTGTATTTCATCGTCAATATGAACGTCCAAGGGATACTGTAAACCTGAAGTGAAGCATCGGAATCTAAAACTGGACTCACAGGAGACGTTCAAATCATAGATAGTTAGAGTGTCAGTCCTCTTGTACTTAAGTCGGCATTGTGTCTCAGGAATTTAATTCCGATGCAATTTCTGTGTTTCATCGTCAATAAGAAGGTGCAAGGTATACAGTAAACCTGAAGTGAACCATCGGAATCTATTACTGGACTCACAGGAGAGGTTCAAATCATAGAGAAATAGAGTGTTAGTCCTCTGTTACTTAAGTCGGCATTGTGCCTTTTGTATTAAATTCGGATGCATTCCGTTTACAGTATCCCTTGGACGTTCATATTGACGATGAAATACAGAAATTGCATCCTAATGTAATAGAAAAGTCACAATGCCGACATCAGTAAAAGAGGACTGACACTCTCTCTTGCTATGATTTGAACCTCTCCTGTGTGTCCAGTTTTAGATTCCGATGCTTCACTTCAGGTTTTCTGTATACCTTGCACCTTCTCATTGACGATGAATGCATATTTCATCGTCAATAAGATGGTCCAAGGGATACAGTAAACCTGAAGTGAAGCATCGGAATCTAAAACTGGACTCACAGGAGAGGTTGAAATCGTAGAAAGTGGGAGTGTCAGTCCTGTTGTACTTAAGTCGGCATTGTGCCTTTTGAATTTAATTCCGATGCAATTTCTGTGTTTCATCGTCAATAAGAAGGTGCAAGGTTTACAGTAAAACTGAAGTGAAGCATCGGAATCTTAAACAGGACTCACAGGAGAGGTTCAAATGATAGAAAGAAAGAGTGTCAGTCCTCTGTTACTGAAGTCGGCATTGTGCCTTTTGTATTAAATTCGGATGCAATTTCTGTGTTTCATCGTCAATAAAAAGGTGCAAGGCATAAAGTAAACCTGAAGTGAAGCATCGGAATCTAAACCTGGACTCACAGGAGTGGTTCAAATCTTAGAAAACAAGAGTGTGAGTCCTCTTGTTCTTAAGTTGGGATTGTGCCAATTGTATTAAATTCGGATGCAAATTCTGTGTTTCATCGTCAATAAGATGGTCCAAGGGATTCAGTAAACCCGAAGTGAACCATCGGAATCTAAATCTGGACTCACAGGAGGGGTTCAAATCATAGATAGTTAGAGTGTCAGTCCTCTTATACTTAAGTCGGCATTGTGTCTTTTAAATTTAATTCCAATGCAAGTTCAGTGTTTCATCGTCAATAAGAAGGTGCAAGGTATACAGTAAACCTGAAGTGAAGCATCGGTATCTAAAACTGGACTCACAGGAGAGGTTCAAATCATAGAAAGTTAGAGTGTCAGTCCTCTTGTACTTAAGTCGGCATTGTGCCTTTTGAATTTCTTTCCGTTGCAACTTTTGTGTTCCATCGTCAATAAGACGGTGCAAGGTATACAGTAAACCTGAAGTGAAGCATCGGAATCTAAAACTGGACCTACAGGAGAGGTTCAAATCATAGAAAGTTAGAGAGTCAGTCCTCTTGTACTTACGTCGGCATTGTGCCTTTTGAATTTAATTATGTCGCAATTTTTGTGTCCCATCGTCAATAACACGGTGCAAGGTATACAGTAAAGCTGAAGTGATGCATCGCAATCTAAAACTGGACTCGCAGGAGAGGTTCAAATCATAGAAATTGAGAGTGTCAGTCCACTTGTACTGAAGTCGGCATTGTGCCTTTTGTATTAAATTCGGATGCAATTCCTGTGTTACATCGTCAATAAAAAGTTGCAAGGTATACAGTAAACCTGAAGTGAAGCATCGGAATCGAAAACTGGACTCACAGAAGAGGTTCATATCATAGAAAGTTAGAGTGTCAGTCCTCTTTTACTTAAGTCTGCATTGTGCCTTTTGTATTGAATTCGGATGCAATGTCTGTATTTCATCGTCAATAAGAAGGTCCAAGGGATACAGTAAACCTGAAGTGAAGCATCGGAATCTAAGACTGGACCCACAGGAGAGGTTGAAATCATAGAAAGTGAGAGTGCCAGTCCTGTTGTACTTAAGCCGGCATTGTGCCTTTTGAATTGAATTCCGATGCAATATCTGTGTTTCATCGTCAATAAGAAGGTGCAAGGTATACAGTAAACCAGAAGTGAAGCATCGGAATCTAAAACTGGACTCACAGGAGAGGTTCAAATCATAGAATGAGAGCGTGACAGTCCCCTTTTACTTAGTCGGCAATGTACCTTTTGTACTAAATTCGGATGCAATTTCTGTGTTTCATCGTCAATAAGAAGGTCCAAGGGATACAGTAAACCTGAAGTGAAGCATCGGAATCTAAAACTGGACTCACAGGTGAGGTTCAAATCATAGAAAGGGAAAGTGTTAGTCCTCTTGTACTTAAGTCAGCATTGTGCCTTTTGTAATAAATTCGGATGCAATTTCTGTGTTTCATCGTCAATAAGAAGGTGCAAGGTATACAGTAAACCTGAAGTGAAGCATCGGAATCAAAAACTGGACTCACAGGAGGGGTTCAAATCACAGAGAGTTAGAGTGTCAGTCCAGTTGTACTGAAGTCGGCATTGTGCCTTTTAAATTTAATTCCGATGCAATTTCTGTGTTTCATCGTCAATAAGAAGGTGCAAGGTATACAGTAAACCTGAAGTGAAGCATCGGTATCTAAAACTGGACTCACAGGAGAGGTTCTAATCATAGAAAGTTAGAGTGTCAGTCCTCTTGTACTTAAGTCGGCATTGTGCCTTTTGAATTTAATTCCGTTGCAACTTTTGTGTTCCATCGTCAATAAGACGGTGCAAGGTATACAGTAAACCTGAAGTGAAGCATCGGAATCTAAAACTGGACTCACAGGAGAGGTTCAAATCATAGAAAGGGAGAGTGTCAATCCTCTTGTACTTAAGTCGGCATTGTGCCTTTTGTATTAAATTTGGATTCAAATTCTGTGTTTCATCGTCAACAACAAGGTGCAAGGTACACAGTAAACCTGAAGTGAAGCATCGGTATCTAAAACTGGACTCACAGGAGAGGTTCAAATCATAGAAAGTTAGAGTGTCAGTCCTCTTGTACTTACGTCGGCATTGTGCCTTTTGTATTAAATTCGGATGCAGTTTCAGTGTTTCTTCGTCAACAAGAAGGTGCAAGGTATACAGTAAACCTGAAGTGAAGCATCGGAATCTAAAACTGGACTCACAGGATTGGTTCAAATCATAGATAATTAGAGTGTCAGTCCACTTATACTTAAGTCCGCATTGTGTCTGTTGAAATTAATTCCGATGCAATTTCTGTGTTTCATCGTCAATAAGAAGGTGCAAGGTATACAGTAAACCTGAAGTGAAGCATCGGAATCTATAACTGGACTCACAGGAGAGGTTCAAATCATAGAGAGTTAGAGTGTCAGTCCTCTTTTACTTAAGTCGGCATTGTGCCTTTTGAATTTAATTCCGATGCAATTTCTGTGTTTCATCGTCAATAAGAAGGTGCGAGGTATACAGTAAACCTGAAGTGAAGCATCGGTATCTAAAACTGGACTCACTGGAGAGGTTCAAATCATAGAAAGTTAGAGTGTCAGTCCTCTTGTACTTACGTCGGCATTGTGCCTTTTGTATTAATATCGGATGCAATTTCTGTGTTTCATCGTCAATAAGAAGGTGCAAGGTATACAGTAAACCTGAAGTGAAGCATCGGAATTTAAAACTGGACTCACAGGAGAGCTTCAAATCATAGAATGAGAGCGTGACAGTCCTCTTTTACTTAGTCGGCAATGTGCCTTTTGTACTAAATTCGGAAGCAATTTCTGTGTTTCATCGTCAATAAGAAGGTCCAAGGGATACAGTAAACCCGAAGTGAAGCATCGGAATCTATAACTGGACTCACAAGTGAGGTTCAAATCATAGAAAGGGAGAGTGTTAGTCCTCTTGTACTTAAGTCGGCGTTGTGCCTTTGGTATTAAATTCGGATGCAATTTCTGTGTTTCATCGTCAATAAGAAGGTGCAAGGTATACAGTAAACCTGTAGTTAAGCATCGGAATCTAAATCGGGACTCACAGGAGGAGTTCATATCATAGAGAGTTAGAGTGTTAGTCCAGTTGTACTTAAGTCGTCATTGTGCCTTTTGAATTTAATTCCGATGCAATTTCTGTGTTTCATCGTCAATAAAAAGGTGCAAGGTATACAGTAAACCTGAAGTGAAGCGTCGGAATCTAAAACTGGACTCACAGGAGAGGTTCAAATCATAGAAAGAGAGAGTGTCAGTCCTCTGTTACTTAAGTCGGCATTGTGCCTTTTGTATTAAAATCGGATGCAATGTCTGTATTTCATTGTCAATAAGAAGGTCCAAGGGATACAGTAAACCTGAAGTGAAGCATCGGAATCTAAGACTGGACCCACAGGAGAGGTTGAAATCATAGAAAGTGAGAGTGCCAGTCCTGTTGTACTTAAGCCGGCATTGTGCCTTTTGAATTGAATTCCGATGCAATATCTGTGTTTCATCGTCAATAAGAAGGTGCAAGGTATACAGTAAACCAGAAGTGAAGCATCGGAATCTAATACTGGACTCACAGCAGAGGTTCAAATCATAGAATGAGAGAGTGTCCGTGCTCTGTTACTTAAGTCGGCATTGTGCCTTTTGTATTAAATTCGGATGCAATTTCTGTGTTTCATCGTCAATAAGAAGGTGCAAGGTCTACAGTAAACCTGAAGTGAAGCACCGGAATCTAAAAGTGGACTCACAGGAGTGGTTCAAATCTTAGAAAACGAGAGTGTCAGTGCTCTTGAACTTAAGTTGGCATTGTGCCTTTTGTATTAAATTCGGATGCAATTTCTGTGTTTCTTCGTCAATAAGAAGGTCCAAGGGATACAGTAAACCCGAAGTGAATCATCGGAATCGAAAACTGGACTCACAGGAGAGGTTCATATCATAGAAAGTTAGAGTGTCAGTCTTCTTTTACTTAAGTCTGCATTGTGCCTTTTGTATTGAATTCGGATGCAATGTCTGTATTTCATCGTCAATAAGAAGGTCCAAGGTATACAGTAAACTTGAAGTGAAGTATCGGAATCTAAAACTGGACTTACAGGAGTGGTTGAAACCATAGAAAGTTAGAGTGTCAGTCCTCGTGTACTTAAGTCGGCATTCTGTCCTTTGAATTTAATTCCGATGCAATTTCTGTGTTTCATCGTCAATAAGAAGGTGCAAGGTATACAGTAAACCTGAAGTGAAGCATCGGAATCTAAAACTGGACTCACAGGAGAGGTTCAAATCATAGAGAGCTAGAGTGTCAGTCCTGTTGTACTTAAGTCGGCATTGTGATTTTTGACTTTAATTCCGATGCAATTTCTGTGTTTCATCGTCAATATGAAAGTGCAAGGTATACAGTAAACCTGAAGTGAAGCATCGGAATCTAAAACTGGACTCACAGGAGAGGTTCAAATCATAGAAAGAGAGAGTGTCAGTCCTTTGTTACTTAAGTCGGCATTGTGCCTTTTGTATTAAATTCGGATGCAGTTTCAGTGTTTCATCGTCAACAAGAAGGTGCAAGTTATACAGTAAACCTGAAGTGAAGCATCGGAATCTAAAACTGGACTCACAGGAGAGGTTCAAATCATAGAAAACGAGAGTGGCAGTCCTCTTGTACTTAAGACGGTATTGTGCCTTTTGTATTAAATTCGGATGCAATTTCTGTGTTTCATCGTCAATAGGAAGGTCCAAGGGATACAGTAAACCCGAAGTGAAGCATGGGAATCTAAAACTGGACTCACAGGAGGGGTTCAAATCATAGATAATTAGAGTGTCAGTCCTCTTATACTTAAGTCCGCATTGTGTCTTTTGAAGTTAATTCCGATGCAATTTCTGTGTTTCATCGTCAATAAGAAGGTGCAAGGTATACAGTAAACCTGAAGTGAAGCATCGGAATCTATAACTGGACTGACAGGAGAGGTTCAAATCATAGAGAGTTAGAGTGTCAGTCCTCTTTTACTTAAGTCGGCATTGTGCCTTTTGCATTTAATTCCGATGCAATTTCTGTGTTTCATCGTCAATTAGAAGGTGCAAGGTATACAGTAAACCTGAAGTGAAGCACCGGTATCTAAAACTGGACTCACAGGAGAGGTTGAAATTATAGAAAGTTAGAGTGTCAATCCTCTTGTACTTACGTCGGCATTGTGCCTTTTGAATTTAATTCTGTCGCAATTTTTGTGTGCCATCGTCAATAAGACGGTGCAAGGTATACAGTAAAGCTAAAGTGAAGCATCGCAATCTAAAACTGGACTCACAGGAGAAGTTCAAATCATAGAAAGTGAGAGTGTCAGTCCACTTGTACTTAAGTCGGCATTGTGCCTTTTGTATTAATTTCGGATGCAATTTCTGTGTTTCATCGTCAATAAGAAGGTGCAAGGTATATAGTAAACCTGAAGTGAAGCATCGGAATCTAAAACTGGACTCACAGGAGAGGTTCAAATCATAGAATGAGAGCGTGACAGTCCTCTTTTACTTAGTCGGCAATGTGCCTTCTGTACTAAATTGGGATGCAATTTCTGTGTTTCATCGTCAATAAGAAGGTCCAAGGGATACAGTAAACCTGAAGTGAAGCATCGGAATCTAAAACTGGACTCACAAGAGAGGTTCAAATCATAGAAAGTTAGAGTGTTAGTCCACTTGTACTTAAGTCGGCATTGTGCCTTTTGAATTAAATTCGGATGCAATTTCTGTGTTTCATCGTCAATAAGAAGGTGCAAGGTTTACAGTAAACCTGAGGTGAAGGGTCGGAATCTAAAACTGGACACACAGGTGGGGTTCAAATCATAGAGAGTTCGAATGTCAGTCCAGTTGTACTTAATTCGGCATTGTGCCTTTTGAATTTAATTCCGATGCAATTTCTGTGTTTCATCGTCAATAAGAAGGTGCAAGGTATACAGTAAACCAGAAGTGAAGCATCGGAATCTAATAGTGGACTCACAGGTGAGGTTCAAATCATAGAATGAGAGACTGCCATTGCTCTGTCACTTAAGTCGGCATTGTGCCTTTTGTATTAAATTTGGATGCAATTTCTGTGTTTCATCGTCAATAAGAAGGTGCAAGGTCTACAGTAGACCTGAAGTGAAGCATCGGAATCTAAAACTGGACTCACAGGAGTGGTTCAAATCTTAGAAAACGAGAGTGTCAGTGCTCTTGAACTTAAGTTGGCATTGTGCCTTTTGTATTAAATTCGGATGCAATTTCTGTGTTTCTTCGTCAATAAGAAGGTCCAAGGGATACAGTAAACCCGAAGTGAAGCATCGGAATTTAAAGCTGGACTCACAGGAGGGGTCCAAATCATAGATAGTTAGAGTGTCAGTCCTCTTATACTTAAGACGGCATTGTGTCTTTTGAATTTAATTCCGATGCAATTTCTGTGTTTCATCGTCAATAAGAAGGTGCAAGGTATACAGTAAACCTGAAGTGAAACATCGGAATCTGTAACTTGACTCACAGGAGAGGTTCAAATCATAGAGAGTTAGAGTGTTAGTCCTCTAGTACTTAAGTCGGCATTGTGTCTTTTGAATTTAATTCCGATGCAATTTCTGTGTTTCATCGTCAATAAGAAGGTGCAAGGTATACAGTAAACCTGAAGTGAAGCATCGGAAACTATATCTGGACTCACAGGAGAGGTTCATATCATAGAGAGTTAGAGTGTTAGTCCTCTGTTACTTAAGTCGGCATTGTACCTTTTGTATTAAAATCGGATGCAATGTCTGTATTTCATCGTCAATAAGAAGGTCGGAGGGATACAGTATACCTCAAGTGAAGCATCGGAATCTATAACTGGACTCACAGGAGTGGTTCAAATCTTAGAAAACGAGAGTGTCAGTCCTCTTTTACTTAAGTCTGCATTGTGCCTTTTGTATTGAATTCCGATGCAATGTCTGTATTTCATCGTCAGTAAGAAGGTCCAAGGGATGCAGTAGACCTGAAGTGTAGCATCGGAATCTAAAACTGGACTCACTGGAGAGATTGGAATCATAGAAAGTGAGAGTGTCAGTCCTCTTTTACTTAAGTCGGCATTGTGCCTTTTGTATTAAATTCGGAAGCAAATTTCTGTTTTTCATCGTCAACACGAAGATGCAAGGTATACAGTAAACCCGAAGTGAAGCATCGGAATCTAAAACTGGACTCACAGGAGAGGTTCAAATCATAGAAAACGAGAGTGTCAGTCCTCTTGTACTTAAGTCGGTATTGTGCCTTTTGTATTAAATTCGGATGCAATTTCTGTGTTTCTTCGTCAATAAGAAGGTACAAGGGATTCAGTAAACCCGAAGTGAAGCATCGGAATCTAAAACTGGACTACGGGGAGGGGTTCAAATGATAGATAGTTAGAGTGTCTGTCCTCTTATACTTAAGTCCGCATTGTGTCTTTTGAATTTAATTCGGATGCGATTTCTGTGTTTCATCGTCAATAAGATGGTGCAAGGTAAACAGTAAACCTGAAGTGAAGCATCGGAATCTATAACTGGACTCACAGGAGAGGTTCAAATCATAGAGAGTTAGAGTGTCAGTCCTCTTTTACTTAAGTCGGCATTGTGCCATTTGTATTAACTTCGGATGCAATTTCTGTGTTTCATCGTCAACAAGTAGGTGCAAGGTATACAGTAAACCTGAAGTGAAGCATCGGAAACTAAAACTGGACTCACAAGAGAGGTTCAAATCATAGAAAACGAGAGTGGCAGTCCTCTTGTACTTAAGTCGAAATTGTGCCTTTTGTATTTAATTCGGATGCAATTTCTGTGTTTCATCGTCAATAGGAAGGTCTAAGGGATACTGTAAACCCAAAGTAAAGCATCGGAATCTAAAACTGGACTCACAGGAGGGGTTCAAATCATAGATAGTTTGAATGTCAGTCCTATTATACTTAAGTCCGCATTGTGTCTTTTGAATTTAATTCCGATGCAATTTCTGTGTTTCATCGTCAATAAGAAGGTGCAAGGTATACAGTAAAACTGAAGTGAAGCATCGGAATCTATAACTGGACTCACAGGAGTGGTTCAAATCATAGATAGTTTGAATGTCAGTCCTCTTATACTTAAGTCCGCATTGTGCCTTTCGTATTAAATTCGGATGCAATTTCTGTGTTTCATCGTCAATAAGAAGGGCCAGGGGATACAGTAAACCTGAAGTGAAGCATCGGAATCTAAAACTGGACTCACAGGAGAGGTTCAAATCACAGAAAGTGAGAGTGTCGGTCCTCTTGTACTTAAGTCGGCTTTGTGCCTTTTGTATTAAATTCGGATGCAATTTCAGTGTATCATCGTCAATAAGAAGGTGCAAGGTATACAGTAAACCTGAAGTGAAGCATCGGAATCTAAAACTGGACTCACAGGAGAGGTTCAAATCATAGAAAGAGAGAGTGTCAGTCCTCTTTTACTTAAGTCTGCATTGTGCCTTTTGTATTGAATTCTGTTGCAATGTCTGTATTTCATCGTCAATAAGAAGGTTTAAGGGATACAGTAAACCTGAAGTGAAGCATCAGAATCTAAAACTGGTCTCACAGGAGAGGTTAAAATCATAGAAAGTGAGATTGTCAGTCCTCTTTCACTTAAGTCCGCATTGTGCCTTTTGTATTAAATTCGGATGCAATTTCTGTGTTTCATCGTCAATAAGAAGGTCCAAGGGATACAGTTACCCTGAAGTGAAGCATCGGAATCTTAAACTGGACTCACAGGAGAGGTTCAAATCATAGAAAGTGAGAGTATCAGTCCTCTTGTACTTAAGTCGGCATTGTGCATTTTGTATTAAATTCGGATGCAATTTCTGTGTTTCATCGTAAATAAGAAGGTCCCAGGTATACGGTAAACCTGAAGTGAAGCATCGGAATCTAAAACTGGACTCACAGGAGACGTTCAAATCTTCGAAAGTTAGAGTGTCAGTCCTCTTTTACTTACGTCGGCATTGTGCCTTTTGTTTTAAGTTTGGATGCAATTTCTGTGTTTCATCGTCAATAAGAAGGTCCAAGGTAGACTGTAAACCTGAAGTGAGGCATCGGAATCTAAAACTGGACTCACAGGAGAGGTTCAAATAATTGAGAGTTAGAGTGTCAGTCCTCTTGAACTTAAGTCGGCATTCTGCCTTTTGAATGTAATTCCGATGTAATTTCTGTGTTTCATCGTCAGTAAGAAGGGCAAGGTATACTGTAAACCTGAAGTGTAGCATCGGAATCTAAAACTGGACTCACAGGAGAGGTTCAAATCACAGAAAGTGAGAGTGTCAGTCCTCTTCTACTTAAATCGGCATTGTGCCTTTTGTATTAAATTCGGATGCAATTTCTGTGTTTCATCGTCAATAGGAAGTTCCAAGGTATACAGTAAACCTGAAGTGAAGCATCGGAATCTAAAACTGGTCTCACAGGAGATGTTCAAATCATAGAAAGAGAGAGTGTCAATCCGCTTGTACTTAAGTCGGCATATTGCCTTTTATATTAAATTCTGATGCATTTTCTGTGTTTCATCGTCAATAAGAAGGTCCAAGGGATACAGTAAACCTCAAGTGAAGCATCGGAATCTAAAACTGGACTCACAGGAGAGGTTCAAATCATAGCAAAGAGAGAGTGTCAGTCCAATTTGACCTAAGTCAGCGTGGTGCCTTTTATATTAGATTCGGATGCAATTTCTGTGTTTCATCGTCAATAAGAAGGTCCTAGAGATACAGTAAACCTGAAGTGAAGCATCGGAATCTAAAACTGGACTCACAGGACAGGTTCAAATCATAGAAAGGGAGAGTGTCAGTCCTCTTGTACATAAGTCGGCATTGTGAATTTTGTATTAAATTGGGATGCAATTTCTGTGTTTCATCGTCAACAAGTAGGTGCAAGGTATACAAGGTATACAAGGTATCCAAGGGATACAGTAAACCTGAAGTGAAGCATCGGAATCGAAAACTGGACTCACAAGTGAGGTTCAAATCATAGAAAGTTAGAGTGTTAGTCCTCTTGTACTTAAGTCGGCATTGTGCCTTTTGAATTAAATTCGGATGCAATTTCTGTGTTTCATCGTCAATAAGAAGGTGCAAGGTTTACAGTAAACCTGAGGTGAAGGGTCGGAATCTAAAACTGGACTCACAGGTGGGGTTCAAATCATAGAGAGTTCGAATGTCAGTCCAGTTGTACTTAAGTCGGCATTGTGCCTTTTCAATTTAATTCCGATGCAATTTCTGTGTTTCATCGTCAATAAGAAGGTGCAAGGTATACAGTAAACCAGAAGTGAAGCATCGGAATCTAATAGTGGACTCACAGGTGAGGTTCAAATCATAGAATGAGAGACTGTCAGTGCTCTGTTACTTAAGTCGGCATTGTGCCTTTTGTATTAAATTTGGATGCAATTTCTGTGTTTCATCGTCAATAAGAAGGTGCAAGGTCTACAGTAAACCTGAAGTGAAGCATCGGAATCTAAAACTGGACTCACAGGAGTGGTTCAAAGCTTAGAAAACGAGAGTGTCAGTGCTCTTGAACTTAAGTTGGCATTGTGCCTTTTGTATTAAATTCGGATCCAATTTCTGTGTTTCTTCGTCAATAAGAAGGTCCAAGGGATACAGTAAACCCGAAGTGAAGCATCGGAATTTAAAGCTGGACTCACAGGAGGGGTCCAAATCATAGATAGTCAGAGTGTCAGTCCTCTTATACTTAAGACGGCATTGTGTCTTTTGAATTTAATTCCGATGCAATTTCTGTGTTCCATCGTCAATTAGAAGGTGCAAGGTATACAGTAAACCTGAAGTGAAACATCGGAATCTATAACTGGACTCACAGGAGAGGTTCAAATCATAGAGAGTTAGAGTGTTAGTCCTCTAGTACTTAAGTCGGCATTGTGTCTTTTGAATTTAATTCCGATGCAATTTCTGTGTTTCATCGTCAATAAGAAGGTGCAAGGTATACAGTAAACCTGAAGTGAAGCATCGGAAACTATATCTGGACTCACAGGAGAGGTTCATATCATAGAGAGTTAGAGTGTTAGTCCTCTGTTACTTAAGTCGGCATTGTACCTTTTGTATTAAAATCGGATGCAATGTCTGCATTTCATCGTCAATAAGAAGGTCGGAGGGATACAGTATACCTCAAGTGAAGCATCGGAATCTATAACTGGACTCACAGGAGTGGTTCAAATCTTAGAAAACGAGAGTGTCAGTCCTATTTTACTTAAGTCTGCATTGTGCCTTTTGTATTGAATTCCGATGCAATGTCTGTATTTCATCGTCAGTAAGAAGGTCCAAGGGATGCAGTAGACCTGAAGTGTAGCATCGGAATCTAAAACTGGACTCACAGGAGAGGTTGGAATCATAGAAGGTGAGAGTGTCAGTCCTCTTGTACTTAAGTCGGTATTGTGTCTTTTGAATTTAATTCCGATGCAATTTCTGTGTTTCATCGTCAATAAGAAGGTGCATGGTATACAGTAAACCTGAAGTGAAGCATCGGAATCTAAAACTGGACTCACAGGAGAGGTTCAAATCATAGAGAGTTAGAGTGTCAGTCCTGTTGTACTTAAGTCGGCATTGTGCCTTTTGAATTTAATTCCGTTGCAATTTCTGTGTTTCATCGTCAATAAGAAAGTGCAAGTTATACAGTAAACCTGAAGTGAAGCATCGGAATCTTAAACTGGACTCACAGGAGAGGTTTAAATCATAGAAAGAGAGAGTGTCAGTCCTCTTTTACTTAAGTCGGCATTGTGCCTTTTGTATTACATTCGGATGCAATTTCTGTTTTTCATCGTCAACACGAAGATGCAAGGTATACAGTAAACCCGAAGTGAAGCATCGGAATCTAAAACTGGACTCACAGGAGAGGTTCAAATCATAGAGAGTTAGAGTGTCAGTCCTGTTGTACTTAAGTCGGCATTGTGCCTTTTGAATTTAATTCCGTTGCAATTTCTGTGTTTCATCGTCAATACGAAAGTGCAAGTTATACAGTAAACCTGAAGTGAAGCATCGGAATCTTAAACTGGACTCACAGGAGAGGTTTAAATCATAGAAAGAGAGAGTGTCAGTCCTCTTTTACTTAAGTCGGCATTGTGCCTTTTGTATTAAATTCGGATGCAATTTCTGTTTTTCATCGTCAACACGAAGATGCAAGGTATACAGTAAACCTGAAGTGAAGCATCGGAAACTAAAACTGGACTCACAAGAGAGGTTCAAATCATAGAAAACGAGAGTGGCAGTCCTCTTGTACTTAAGTCGGTATTGTGACTTTTGTATTTAATTCGGATGCAATTTCTGTGTTTCATCGTCAATAGGAAGGTCCAAGGGATACAGTAAACCCGAAGTAAAGCATCGGAATCTAAAACTGGACTCACAGGAGGGGTTCAAATCATAGATAGTTTCAATGTCAGTCCTCTTATACTTAAGTCCGCATTGTGTCTTTTGAATTTAATTCCGATGCAATTTCTGTGTTTCATCGTCAATAAGAAGGTGCAAGGTATACAGTAAAACTGAAGTGAAGCATCGGAATCTATAACTGGACTCACAGGAGTGGTTCAAATCATAGAGAGTTAGCGTGTCAGTCCCCTTTCAATTAAGTCGGCATTGTGCCTTTTGAAATTAATTCCGTCGCAATTTTTGTGTTGTATCGTCAATAAGACGGAGCAAGGTATACAGTAAAGCTGAAGTGAAGCAACGGAATCTAAAACTGGACTCACAGGAGAGGTTCAAATCATAGAAAGGGAGTGGGTTAGTCCTCTTGTACTTAAGTCGGCATTGTGCCTTTTGAATTAATTTCCGATGCAATTTCAGTGTATCATCGTCATTAAGAAGGTGCAAGGTATACAGTAAACCTGAAGTGAAGCATCGGAATCTAAAACTGGACTCACAGGAGAGGTTCAAATCATAGAATGAGAGCGTGACAGTCCTCTTTTACTTAGTCGGCAATGTGCCTTTTGTACTAAATTCGGATGCAATTTCTGTGTTCAATCTACAATAAGAAGGTCCAAGGGATACAGTAAACCTGAAGTGAAGCATCGGAATCTAAAATTGAACCCACAGGAGCGGTTCAAATCATAGAAAGAGAGAGTGTCAGTCCTCTTTTACTTAACTCTGCATTGTGCCTTTTGTATTTAATTCGGCTGCAATGTCTGTATTTCATAATCAATAAGAAGGTTTAAGTGATACAGTAAACCTAAAGTGAAGCATCGGAATCTAAAACTGGACTCACAGGAGAGGTTCAAATCATAGAATGAGAGCGTGACAGTCCTCTTTTACTTAGTCGGCAATGTGCCTTTTGTATTAAATTCGGATGCAATTTCTGTGTTTCATCGTCAATAAGAAGGTCCAGGGGATACAGTAAACCTGAAGTGAAGCATCGGAATCTAAAACTGGACTCACAGGAGAGGTTCAAATCACAGAAAGTGAGAGTGTCGGTCCTCTTGTACTTAAGTCGGCATTGTGCCTTTTGTATTAAATTCGGATGCAATTTCAGTGTATCATCGTCAATAAGAAGGTGCAAGGTATACAGTAAACCTGAAGTGAAGCATCGGAATCTAAAACTGGACTCACAGGAGAGGTTCAAATCATAGTTAGTTAGAGTGTCAGTCCTCTTGTACTTAAGTCGGAATTGTGTCTTTTGAATTTAATTCCGATGCAATTTCAGTGTTTCATCGTCAATAAGAAGGTGCAAGGTATACAGTAAACCTGAAGTGAAGCATCGGAATCTAAAACTGAACCCACAGGAGAGGGTCAAATCATAGAAAGAGAGGGTGTCAGTCCTCTTTTAGTTAAGTCTGCATTGTGCCTTTTGTATTGAATTCTGTTGCAATGTCTGTATTTCATCGTCAATAAGAAGGTTTAAGGGATACAGTAAACCTGAAGTGAAGCATCAGAATCTAAAACTGGTCTCACAGGAGAGGTTCAAATCATAGAAAGTGAGAGTGTCAGTCCTCTTTTACTTAAGTCCGCATTGTGCCTTTTGTATTAAATTCGGATGCAATTTCTGTGTTTCATCGTCAATAAGAAGGTCCAAGGGATACAGTTACCCTGAAGTGAAGCATCGGAATCTAAAACTGGACTCACAGGAGAGGTTCAAATCATAGAAAGTGAGAGTATCAGTCCTCTTGTACTTAAGTCGGCATTGTGCATTTGGTATTAAATTCGGATGCAATTTCTGTGTTTCATCGTAAATAAGAAGGTCCCAGGTATACGGTAAACCTGAAGTGAAGCATCGGAATCTAAAACTGGACTCACAGGAGACGTTCAAATCTTCGAAAGTTAGAGTGTCAGTCCTCTTTTACTTACGTCGTCATTGTGCCTTTTGTTTTAAGTTTGGATGCAATTTCTGTGTTTCATCGTTAATAAGAAGGTCCAAGGTAGACTGTAAACCTGAAGTGAGGCATCGGAATCTAAAACTGGACTCACAGGAGAGGTTCAAATAATTGAGAGTTAGAGTGTCAGTCCTCTTGTACTTAAGTCGGCATTCTGCCTTTTGAATGTAATTCCGATGTAATTTCTGTGTTTCATCGTCAGTAAGAAGGGCAAGGTATACTGTAAACCTGAAGTGAAGCATCTGAATCTAAAACTGGACTCACAGGAGAGGTTCAAATCACAGAAAGTGAGAGTGTCAGTCCTCTTCTACTTAAATCGGCATTGTGCCTTTTGTATTAAATTCGGATGCAATTTCTGTGTTTCATCGTCAATAGGAAGTTCCAAGGTATACAGTAAACCTGAAGTGAAGCATCGGAATCTAAAACTGGTCTCACAGGAGAGGTTCAAATCATAGAAAGAGAGAGTGTCAATCCGCTTGTACTTAAGTCGGCATATTGCCTTTTATATTAAATTCTGATGCATTTTCTGTGTTTCATCGTCAATAAGAAGGTCCAAGGGATACAGTAAACCTCAAGTGAAGCATCGGAATCTAAAACTGGACACACAGGAGAGGTTCAAATCATAGCAAAGAGAGAGTGTCAGTCCAATTTGACCTAAGTCAGCGTTGTGCCTTTTATATTAGATTCGGATGCAATTTCTGTGTTTCATCGTCAATAAGAAGGTCCTAGAGATACAGTAAACCTGAAGAGAAGCATCGGAATCTAAAAATGGACTCACAGGACAGGTTCAAATCATAGAAAGGGAGAGTGTCAGTCCTCTTGTACATAAGTCGGCATTGTGAATTTTGTATTAAATTCGGATGCAATTTCTGTGTTTCATCGTCAATAAGAAGGTCCAAGGGATATAGTAAACCTGAAGTGAAACATTGGATTCTAAAACTGGACTCACAGGAAAGGTTCAAATCATAGAAAGTGAGAGTGTAAGTCCTCTTGTACTTAAGTCGGCATTGTACATTTTGTATTAAGTTCAGATGCAATTTATGTATTTCATCGTCAATAAGAAGGTGCAAGGTATACAGTAAACCTGAAATGAAGCATCGGAATCTGAAACTGGACTCACAGGAGAGTTTCAAATCATACAAAGAGAGAGTGTCAGTCCTCTTTTACTTAAGTCGGCATTGTGCCTTTTGTAATAAATTCGGATGCAATTTCTGTGTTCCATCGTCAGTAAGAAGGTCCAAGAGGTACAGTAAACCTGAAGTGAAGCATCGGAAACTAAAACTGGACTCACAGGAGATGTTCAAAGCATAGAAAGTTAGAGTGTCAGTCCTCTTGTACATAAGTCGGCATTGTGAATTTTGTATTAAATTCGGATCCAATTTCTGTGTTTCATCGTCAATTAGAAGGTCCAAGGGATACAGTAAACCTGAAGTGAAGCATCAGAATCTAAAACTGGACTCACAGGAGAAGTTCAAATCATAGATAGTTAGAGTGTCAGTCCTCTTTTACTTAAGTCCGCATCGTGCCTTTTGTACTAAATTCGGATGCTATTTCTGTGTTTCATCGTCAATCAGAAGGTCCAAGGTATACAGTAATTCTGAAGTGACGCATCGGAATCTAAAACTGGACTCACAGGAGAGGTTGAAATCTTAGAAAGTTAGAGTGTCAGTCCTCTTGTACTTAAGTCGGCATTGTGCCTTTTGAATTTAATTCCGATGCAATTTCTGTGTTTCATCGTCAGTAAGATGGTGCAAGGTATACAGTAAACCAGAAGTGAAGCATCGGAATCTAAAACTGGACTCACAGGAGAGGTTAAAACCACAGAAAGTTGGAGTGTCAGTCCTCTTTTACTTAATTCGGCATTGTGCCTTTTGTATTAAATTCGGATGCAATTTCTGTGATTCATCGTCAATAAGAATGTCCAAGGTATACAGTAAACCTGAAGTGAAGCATCGGAATCTAAAACTGGTCTCACAGGAGAGGTTCAAATCATAGGAAGTGTGAGTGTCAGTCCTCTTGTACATCAGACGGCTTTGTGCCTTTTGTATTAAATTCGGATGCAATTTCTGTGTTTCTTCGTCACTAAGAAGGTCCAAGGGATACAGTAAACCTGAAGTGAAACATCGGAATCTAAAACTGGACTCACAGGAGTGGTTTAAATCATAGAAAGTGAGAGTGTCAGTCCTCTAGTACTTAAGTCGGCATTGTGCCTTTTGTATTGAATACGGATGCAATTTCTGTGTTTCTTCGTCACTAAGAAGGTCCAAGGGATACAGTTAACCTGAAGTGAAGCATCGGAATCTAACATTGGACTTACAGGAGAGGTTCAAATCATAGGAAGGCTGAGTGTCAGTTCTCTTGTACTTAAGTCGGCATTGTGCCTTTTGTAATAAATTCGGACGCAAACTCTGTGTTTCATCGTCAATAAGAAGGACCAAGGGATACAGTAAACCTGAAGTGAATCTTCGGAATCTAAAACTGGACTCACAGGAGAAGTTCAAATCATAGAAAGTGAGAGTGTCAGTCCTCTAGTACTTAAGTCGGCATTGTGCCTTTTGTATTGAATACGGATGCAATTTCTGTGTTTCTTCGTCACTAAGAAGGTCCAAGGGATACAGTAAACCTGAAGTGAAGCATCGGAATCTAAAACTGACTCACATTAGAGGTTTAAATCATAGAAAGTGAGAGTGTCAGTCCTCTTTTACTTAAGTCGGCATTGTGCATTTTGTATTAACTTCGGATGCAATTTATGTGTTTCATCGTCAATAAGAAGGTGCAAGGTATACAGTAAACCTGAAGTGAAGCATAGGAATCTAAAACTTGACTCACAGGAAAGGTTCAAATCATAGAAAGTAAGTGTGTCAGTCCTCTTGTACTTAAGTCGGCATTGTGCCTTCTGTATTAAATTCGGATGCAATTTCTGTGTTTTATCGTCAATAAGAAATCCAAGGGATATAGTAAACCTGATGTGAAGCATCGGAATCTAACACTGGACTCACAGGAGAGGTTCAAATCATAGAAAGTTAGAGTGTCAGTCCTCTTGCACTTAAGTCGTCATTGTGCCTTTTGTATTAAATTCGGATGCAATTTCTGTGTTTCATCGTCAATAAGAAAGTCCAAGGTATACAGTAAACCTGAAGTGAAGCATCGGAATCAAAAACTGGACTCACAGGAGAGGTTCAAATCTTAGAAAGTTAGAGTGTCAGTCCTCTTGTACTTAAGTCGGCATTGTGCCTTTTAAATTTAATTCCGATACAACTTCTGTGTTTTATCGTCAATAAGAAGGTGCAAGGTATACAGTAAACCTAAAGTGAAGCATCGGAATCTAAAACTGGACTCACAGGAGAGGTTCAAATCACAGAAAGTGAGAGTGTCATTCCACTTTTACTTAAGTCAGTATTGTGCCGTTTGTATTAAATTCGGATGCAATTTCTGTGTTTCATCGTCGATAAGAAGCTCCAATGTATACAGTAAACCTGAAGTGAAGCATCAGAAACTAAAACTGGTCCCACAGAAGAGGTTCATAACATAGAAAGTGAGAGTGTCATTCCTATTGTACATAAGTCGGCATTGTGCCTTTTGTATTATATACGGTTGCAATTTCTGTGTTTCATCGTCAATAAGAAGGTCCAAGGGATACAGTAAACCTGAACTGAAGCATCGGAATCTAAAACTGGACTCACAGGAGAGGTTCAAAACATAGACAGTTAGAGTGTCTGTCCTCTTGTACTTAAGTCGGCATTGTGCCTTTTGTATTAAATTCGGTTGCAATTTCTGTGTTTCATCGTCAATAAGAAGGTCCAAATGATACAGTAAACCTGAAGTGAAGCATCGGAATCTAAAAGTGGACTCACAGGAGAGGTTCAAAACATAGACAGTTAGAGTGTCTGTCCTCTTGTACTTAAGTCGGCATTGTGCCTTTTGTATTAAATTCGGTTGCAATTTCTGTGTTTCATCGTCAATAAGAAGGTCCAAGGGATACAGTAAACCTGAACTGAAGCATCGGAATCTAAAACTGGACTCACAGGAGAGGTTTAAATCACAGAAAGTGAGAGTGTTAGTCCTCTTTTACTTAAGTCGGCATTGTGCCTTTTTTAATAAATTCGGATGCAATTTCTGTGTTTCATCGTCAGTAAGAAGGTCCAAGGGATACAGTAAACCTAAGGAGAAGCATCGGAATCTAAAACTGGACTCACAGGAGAGGTTCAAAACATAGACAGTTAGAGTGGCTGTCCTCTTGTACTTTAGACGGCATTGTGCCCTTAGTATTAAATTCGGATGCTAACTCTCTGTTACATTGTAAATAAGAAGGTCCAAGAAATACAGTAAACCTGAAGTGAAGTATCGGAATCTAAAACTGGACTCACAGGAGAGGTTCAAAACATAGAAAGTTAGAGAGTCAGTCCTCTTGTACTTAAGTAGGCATTGTGCCTTTTGTAATATATTCGGACGTAAACTCTGTATTTCATCGTTAATAAGAAGGTCCAAGGGATACAGTAAACCTGAAGTGAATCTTCGAAATCTGAAACTGGACTCACAGGAGAGGTTTAAATCATAGAATGTGAGAGTGTCAGTCCGATTTTACTTAAGTCGGCATTGTGCCTTTTGTATTAAATTCGGATGCAATTTCTGTGTTTCATCGTCAATAAGAAGGTTCAAGGTATACAGTAAACCTGAAGTGAAGCATAGGAATCTAAAAATAGACTCACAGGAAAGTTTCATAACATAGAAAGTTAGAGTGTCATTTCTCTTGTACTTCAGTCGTCATTGTGTATTTTGTATTATATTCGGATGAAAACTCTGTGTTTCATCGTAAATAAGAAGGTCCAAGGGATACAGTAAACCTGAAGTGACGCATCGGAATCTAAAACTGGACTCACAGGAGGGGTTAAAAACATAGAGAGTTAGAGTGTCTGTCCTCTTTTACTTAAGTCGGCATTGTGCCTTTTGTTAAATTCGGATGCAATTTCTGTGTCTCATCGTCAATGAGAAGGTCCAAGGCATACAGTAAACCTGAAGTGAAGCATCGGAATCTCAAACTGGACTCGCAGGAGAGGTTCAAATCACAGAAAGTGAGAGTGTCAGTCCTCTTTTACTTAAGTCGGCATTGTGCCTTTTGTATTAAATTCGGATGCAATTTCTGTGTTTCATCGTCAATAAGAAGGTCCAAGGGATACAGTAAACTTGAAGTGAAGCATCGGAATCTAAAACTGGACTCAAAGGAGATGTCCAAAACATAGACAGTTAGAGTGTCTGTCCTCTAGTACTTAGGTCGGCATTGTGCCTTTTGTATTAAATTCGGATGCAAACTCTGTGTTTCAACGTAAACAAGAAGGTCCAAGGGATACAGTAAACCTGAAGTGAAGCATCGGAATCTAAAACTGGACTCACAGGAGATGTTCAAAACATATAAAGTTAGAGAGTCAGTCCTCTTGTACTTAAGTCTGCATTGTGCCTTTTGTAATAAATTCGGATGCAAAGTCTGTGTTTCATCGTCAATAAGAAGGTCCAAGGGATACAGTAAACCTAAAGTGAATCTTCGAAATCTAAAACTGGACTCACAGGTGAAGTTCAAATCATAGAAAGTGAGAGTGTCAGTCCTCTAGTACTTAAGTCGGCATTGTGCCTTTTGTATTGAATTCGGATGCAATTAGTGTGTTTCTACATCACTAAGAAGGTCAAAGGGATACAGTAAATCTGAAGTGAAGCATCGGAATCTAAAACTGGACTCACAGGAGAGGTTTAAATCATAGAAAGTGAGAGTGTCAGTCCTCTTTTACTTAAGTCGCCATTGTGCCTTTTGTATTAAACTCGGATGCAATTTCTGTGTGTCATCGTCAATAAGAGGGTGCAAGGTATACTGTAAACCTGAAGTGAAGCATAGGAATCTAAAACTAGACTCACAGAAATTTTCAAATCATAGAAAGTTAGAGTGTCAGTCCTCTTGTACTTAAGTCGGCATTGTGCCTTTTGTATTAAATTCGGATGCAATTTCTGTGTGTCATCGTCAATAAGAAGGTGCAAGGTATACAGTAAACCTGCAGTGAAGCATAGGAATCTAAAACTAGACTCACAGGAAAGTTTCAAAGCATAGAAAGTTAGAGTGTCATTCCTCTTGTACTTAAGTCGGCATTGTGTATTTTGTATTATATTCGGATGAAAACTCTGTGTTTCATCGTAAATAAGAAGGTCCAAGGGATACAGTAAACCTGAAGTGAAGCATCGGAATCTAAAACTGGACTCACAGGAGGGGTTCAAAACATAGAGAGTTAGAGTGTCTGTCCTCTTTTACTTAAGTCGGCATTGTGCCCTTTGTATTAAATTCGGATGCAATTTCTGTGTCTCATCGTCAATGAGAAGGTCCAAGGCATACAGTAAACCTGAAGTGAAGCATCGGAATCTAAAACTGGACTCGCAGGAGAGGTTCAAATCACAGAAAGTGAGAGTTTCAGTCCTCTTTTACTTAAGTCAGCATTGTGCCTTTTGTATTAAATTTGGATGCAATTTCTGTGTTTCATCGTCAATAAGAAGGTCCAAGGGACACAGTAAACTTGAAGTGAAGCATCGGAATCCAAAAATGGACTCACAGGAGAGGTTCAAAACATAGACAGTTAGTGTGTCTGTCCTCTTGTACTTAAGTCGGCATATTGCCTTTTGTATTAAATTCGGATGCAAACTCTGTGTTTCATCGTAAATAAGAAGGTCCAAGGGATACAGTAAACCTGAAGTGAAGCATCGGAATCTAAAACTGGACTCACAGGAGATGTTCAAAACATAGAAAGTTAGAGAGTCAGTCCTCTTGTACTTAAGTCTGCATTGTGCCTTTTGTAATAAATTCGGATGCAAAGTCTGTGTTTCATCGTCAATAAGAAGGTCCAAGGGATACAGTAAACCTAAAGTGAATCTTCGAAATCTAAAACTGGACTCACAGGAGAAGTTCAAATCATAGAAAGTGAGAGTGTCAGTCCTCTAGTACTTATGTCAGCATTGTGCCATTTGTATTGAATTCGGATGCAAGTTCTGTGTTTCTTCGTCACTAAGTAGTTCCAAGGGATACTGTAAACCTGAAGTGAAGCATCGGAATCTAAAACTGGACTCAAAGGAGATGTTTAAATCATAGAAAGTGAGAGTGTCATTCCTCTTGTACTTAAGTCGGCATTGTGTATTTTGTATTATATTCGGATGAAAACTCTGTGTTTCATCGTAAATAAGAAGGTCCAAGGGATACAGTAAACCTGAAGTGAAGCATCGGAATCTAAAACTGGACTCACAGGAGGGGTTCAAAACATAGAGAGTTAGAGTGTCTGTCCTCTTTTACTTAAGTCGGCATTGTGCCCTTTGTATTAAATTCGGATGCAATTTCTGTGTCTCATCGTCAATGAGAAGGTCCAAGGCATACAGTAAACCTGAAGTGAAGCATCGGAATCTAAAACTGGACTCGCAGGAGAGGTTCAAATCACAGAAAGTGAGAGTTTCAGTCCTCTTTTACTTAAGTCAGCATTGTGCCTTTTGTATTAAATTTGGATGCAATTTCTGTGTTTCATCGTCAATAAGAAGGTCCAAGGGACACAGTAAACTTGAAGTGAAGCATCGGAATCCAAAAATGGACTCACAGGAGAGGTTCAAAACATAGACAGTTAGTGTGTCTGTCCTCTTGTACTTAAGTCGGCATATTGCCTTTTGTATTAAATTCGGATGCAAACTCTGTGTTTCATCGTAAATAAGAAGGTCCAAGGGATACAGTAAACCTGAAGTGAAGCATCGGAATCTAAAACTGGACTCACAGGAGATGTTCAAAACATAGAAAGTTAGAGAGTCAGTCCTCTTGTACTTAAGTCTGCATTGTGCCTTTTGTAATAAATTCGGATGCAAAGTCTGTGTTTCATCGTCAATAAGAAGGTCCAAGGGATACAGTAAACCTAAAGTGAATCTTCGAAATCTAAAACTGGACTCACAGGAGAAGTTCAAATCATAGAAAGTGAGAGTGTCAGTCCTCTAGTACTTATGTCAGCATTGTGCCATTTGTATTGAATTCGGATGCAAGTTCTGTGTTTCTTCGTCACTAAGTAGTTCCAAGGGATACTGTAAACCTGAAGTGAAGCATCGGAATCTAAAACTGGACTCAAAGGAGATGTTTAAATCATAGAAAGTGAGAGTGTCAGTCCGCTTTTACTTAAGTCGGCATTGTGGCTTTTGTATTAAATTCGGATGCAATTTCTGTGTTTCATCGTCAATAAGAAGGTGCAAGGTATACAGTAAACCTGAAGTGAAACATAGGAATCTAAAACTAGACTCACAGGAAAGTTTCAAAACATAGAAAGTTAGAGTGTCATTTCTCTTGTACTTAAGTCGGCATTGCGCCTTTTGTATTAAATTCGGATGCAATTTCTTTGTTTCATCGTCAATAAGAAGGTCCAAGGGATACAGTAAACTTGAAGTGAAGCATCGGAATCTAAAAATGGACTCACAGGAGAGGTTCAAAACATAGACAGTTAGTGTGTCTGTCCTCTTGTACTTAAGTCGGCATTGTGCCTTTTGTATTAAATTCGGATGCAAACTCTGTGTTTCATCGTAAATAAGAAGGTCCAAGGGATACAGTAAACCTGAAGTGAAGCATCGGAATCTAAAACTGGACTCACAGGAGGGGTTCAAAACATAGAGAGTTAGAGTGTCTGTCCTCTTTTACTTAAGTCGGCATTGTGCCTTTTGTATTAAATTCGGATGCAATTTTTGTGTCTCATCGTCAATGAGAAGGTCCAAGGCATACAGTAAACCTGAAGTGAAGCATCGGAATCTAAAACTGGACTCACAGGAGAGGTTCAAATCACAGAAACTGAGAGTGTCAGTCCTCTTTTACTTAAGTCGGCATTGTACCTTTTGTATTAAATTCGGATGCAATTTCTGTGTTTCATCGTCAATAAGAAGGTCCAAGGGATACAGTAAACTTGAAGTGAAGCATCGGAATCTAAAACTGGACTCACAGGAGAGGTTCAAAACATCGACAGTTAGAGTGTCTGTCCTCTTGTACTTAAGTCGGCATTGTGCCTTTTGTATTAAATTCGGATGCAAACTCTGTGTTTCATCGTAAATGAGAAGGTCCAAGGGATACAGTAAACCTGAAGTGAAGCATCAGAATCTAAAACTGGACTCACAGGAGATGTTCAAAACATAGAAAGTTAGAGTGTCAGTCCTCTTGTACTTAAGGCGGCATTGTGCCTTTTGTATTAAATTCTGATGCAATTTCTGTGTTTCATCGTCAATAAGAAAGTCCAAGGTATACAGTAAACCTGAAGTGAAGCATCGGAATCAAAAACTGGACTCACAGGAGAGGTTCAAATCTTAGAAAGTTAGAGTGTCAGTCCTCCTGTACTTAAGTCGGCATTGTGCCTTTTGAATTTAATTCCGAAGCAATTTCCGTGTTTCATCGTCAATAAGAAGGTGCAGGGTATACAGTAAACCTAACGTGAAGCATCGGAATCTAAAACTGGACTCGCAGGAGAGGTTCAAATCATAGACAGTTGGAGTTTCTGTCCTCTTGTACTTAAGTCGGCATTGTGCCTTTTGAATTAAATTCGGATGCAAACTCTGTGTTTCATCGTAAATAAGAAGGTCCGAGGGATATAGTAAACCTGAAGTGAAGCATCGGAATGTAAAACTGGACTCACAGGAGAGGTTCAAATCATAGAAAGTTACAGTGTCAGTCCTCTTGTACTTCAGTCGGCATTGTAAATTTTGTATTAAATTCGTATGCAATTTCTGTGTTTCATCGTCAATTAGAAGGTCCAAGGGATTCAGTAAACATGAAGTGAAGCATCGGAATCTAAAACTAGACTCACAGGGAAGGTTCAAATCATAGATAGTTAGAGTGTCACTCCTCTTGTTTTTAAGTCGGCATTGTGCATTTTGAATTTAATTCCGATGCAATTTCTGTGTTTCATCGTCAATAAGAAGGTGCAAGATATACAGTAAACCTGAAGTGAAGCATCGGAACCTAAAACTGCACTCACAGGAGAGTTTCAAATCATAGAGAGTTAGAGTGTCAGTCCTCTTGTACTTTAGTCGGCATTGTGCCCTTAGTATTAAATTCGGATGCTAACTCTCTGTTTCATTGAAATTAAGAAGGTCCAAGGGATACAGTAAACCTGAAGTGAAGTATCGGAATCTAAAACTGGACTCACAGGAGAGGTTCAAAACATAGAAAGTTAGAGAGTCAGTCCTCTTGTACTTAAGTAGGCATTGTGCCTTTTGTAATAAATTCGGACGCAAACTCTCTATTTCATCGTTAATAAGAAGGTCCAAGGGATACAGTAAACCTGAAGTGAATCTTCGAAATCTAAAACTGGACTCAAAGGAGAAGTTCAAATCATAGAAAGTGACAGTGTCAGTCCTCTAGTACTTAAGTCGGCATTGTGCCTTTTGTATTGAATTCGGATTCAATTTCTGTGTTTCTTCGTCACTAAGTAGGTCCAAGGGATACTGTAAACCTGAAGTGAAGCATCGGAATCTAAAACTGGACTCACAGGAGAGGTTTAAATCATAGAAAGTGAGAGTGTCAGTCCTCTTTTACTTAAGTCGGCATTGTGCCTTTTGTATTAAATTCGGATGCAATTTCTGTGTTTCATCGTCAATAAGAAGGTGCAAGGTATACAGTAAACCTGAAGTGAAGCATAGGAATCTAAAACTAGACTCACAGGAAAGTTTCAAAACATAGAAAGTTAGAGTGTCATTTCTCTTGTACTTAAGTCGGCATTGTGTATTTTGTATTATATTCGGATGAAAACTCTGTGTTTCATCATAAATAAGAATGTCCAAGGGATACAGTAAACTTGAAGTGAAGCATCGGAATCTTAAACTGGACTCACAGGAGAGGTTCAAAACATAGACAGTTAGAGTGTCTGTCCACTTGTACTTAAGTCGGCATTGTGCCTTTTGTATTAAATTCGGATGCAAACTCTGTGTTTCATCGTAAATAAGAAGGTCCAAGGGATACAGTAAACCTGAAGTGAAGCATCGGAATCTGAAACTGGACTCACAGGAGATGTTCAAAACATAGAAAGTTAGGGAGTCAGTCCTCTTGTACTTAAGTCTGCATTGTGCCTTTTGTAATAAATTCGGATGCAAAGTCTGTGTTTCATCGTCAATAAGAAGGTCCAAGGGATACAGTAAACCTAAAGTGAATCTTCGAAATCTAAAACTGGACTCACAGGTGAAGTTCAAATCATAGAAAGTGAGAGTGTCAGTCCTCTAGTACTTAAGTCGGCATTGTGCCTTTTGTATTGAAATCGGATGCAATTACTGTGTTTCTACGTCACTAAGAAGGTCCAAGGGATACAGTAAACCTGAAGTGAAGCATCGGAATCTAAAACTGGACTCACAGGAGAGTTTTAAATCATAGAAAGTGAGAGTGTCAGTCCTCTTTTACTTAAGTCGCCATTGTGCCTTTTGTATTAAATTCGGATGCAATTTCTGTGTTTCATCGTCAATAAGAGGGTGCAAGGTATACAGTAAACCTGAAGTGAAGCATAGGAATCTAAAACTAGACTCACAGAAACGTTCAAATCATAGAAAGTTAGAGTGTCAGTCCTTTTGTACTTAAGTCGGCATTGTGCCTTCTGTATTAAATTCGGATGCAAATTCTGTGTTTTATCGGCAATAAGAAGGTCCAAGGGATACAGTAAACCTGAAGTGAAGCATCGGAATCAAAAACTGGACTCACAGGAGATGTTCAAATCTTAGAAAGTTAGAGTGTCAGACCTCTTGTACTTAAGTCGGCATTGTGCCTTTTGAATTTCATTCCGAAGCAATTTCTGTTTTTCATCGTCAATAAGAAGGTGCAAGGTATACAGTAAACCTAACGTGAAGCATCGGAATCTAAAACTGGACTCACAGGAGAGATTCAAAACATAGACAGTTAGAGTTTCTGTCCTCTTGTAATTAAGTCGGCATTGTGCCTTTTGAATTAAATTCGGATGCAAACTCTGTGTTTCATCGTAAATAAGAAGGTCCAAGGGATATAGTAAACCTGAAGTGAAGCATCGGAATCTAAAACCGGACTCACAGGAGAGGTTCAAATCATAGAAAGTTACAGTGTCAGTCCTTTTGTACTTAAGTCGGCATTGTGCCTTCTGTATTAAATTCGGATGCAAATTCTGTGTTTTATCGTCAATAAGAAGGTCCAAGGGATACAGTAAACCTGAAGTGAAGCATCGGAATCTAACACTGGACTCACAGGAGAGGTTCAAATCATAAAAAGTTAGAGTCTCAGTCCTCTTGTACTTAAGGCGGCATTGTGCCTTTTGTATTCAATTCTGATGCAATTTCTGTGTTTCATCGTCAATAAGAAAGTCCAAGGTATACAGTAAACCTGAAGTGAAGCATCGGAATCAAAAACTGGACTCACAGGAGAGGTTCAAATCTTAGAAAGTTAGAGTGTCAGACCTCTTGTACTTAAGTCGGCATTGTGCCTTTTGAATTTAATTCCGAAGCAATTTCTGTGTTTCATCGTCAATAAGAAGGTGCAAGGTATACAGTAAACCTAACGTGAAGCATCGGAATCTAAAACTGGACTCACAGGAGAGGTTCAAAACATAGACAGTTAGAGTTTCTGTCCTCTTGTACTTAAGTCGGCATTGTGCCTTTTGAATTAAATTCGGATGCAAACTCTGTGTTTCATCGTAAATAAGAAGCTCCAAGGTATATAGTAAACCTGAAGTGAAGCATCGGAATCTAAAACTGGACTCACAGGAGAGGTTCAAATCATAGGAAGTTACAGTGTCAGTCCTCTTGTACTTAAGTCGGCATTGTACCTTTTGTATTAAATTCGGAAGCAATTTCTGTGTTTCATCGTCAATAAGAAGGTCCAAGGGATACAGTAAACCTAAAGTGAACCTTCGAAATCTAAAACTGGACTCACAGGAGAGGTTTAAATCATAGAAAGTGAGAGTGTCAGTCCTCTTTTACTTAAGTCGGCATTGTGCCTTTTGTATTAAATTCTGATGCAATTTCTGTGTTTCATCGTCAATAAGAAGGTGCAAGGTATACAGTAAACCTGAAGTGAAGCATAGGAATCTAAAACTAGACTCACAGGAAAGTTTCAAAACATAGAAAGTTAGAGTGTCATTTCTCTTGTACTTAAGTCGGCATTGTGTATTTTGTATTATATTCGGATGAAAACTCTGTGTTTCATCGTAAATAAGAAGGTCCAAGGGATACAGTAAACTTGAAGTGAAGCATCGGAATCTAAAACTGGACTCACAGGAGAGGTTCAAAACACAGACAGTTAGAGTGTCTGTCCTCTTGTACTTAAGTCGGCATTGGGCCTTTTGTATTAAATTCGGATGCAAACTCTGTGTTTCATCGTAAATAAGAAGGTCCAAGGGATACAGTAAACCTGAAGTGAAGCATCAGAATCTAAAACTGGACTCACAGGAGATGTTCAAAACATAGAAAGTTAGGGAGTCAGTCCTCTTGTACTTAAGTCGGCATTGTGCCTTTTGTAATAAATTCGGATGCAAAGACTGTGTCTCATCGTCAATAAGAAGGTCCAAGGGATACAGTAAACCTGAAGTGAATCTTCGAAATCTAAAACTGGACTCACAGGTGAAGTTCAAATCATAGAAAGTGAGAGTGTCAGTCCTCTAGTACTTAAGTCGGCATTGTGCCTTTTGTATTGAATTCGGATGCAATTACTGTGTTTCTACATCACTAAGAAGGTCCAAGGGATACAGTAAACCTGAAGTGAAGCATCGGAATCTAAAACTGGACTCACAGGAGAGTTTTAAATCATAGAAAGTGAGAGTGTCAGTCCTCTTTTACTTAAGTCGCCATTGTGCCTTTTGTATTAAATTCGGATGCAATTTCTGTGTTTCATCGTCAATAAGAGGGTGCAAGGTATACAGTAAACCTGAAGTGAAGCATGGGAATCTAAAACTAGACTCACAGAAAGGTTCAAATCATAGAAAGTTAGAGTGTCAGTCCTTTTGTACTTAAGTCGGCATTGTGCCTTCTGTATTAAATTCGGATGCAAATTCTGTGTTTTATCGTCAATAAGAAGGTCCAAGGGATACAGTACACCTGAAGTGAAGCATCGGAATCTAACACTGGACTCACAGGAGAGGTTCAATTAATAAAAAGTTAGAGTCTCAGTCCTCTTGTACTTAAGGCAGCATTGTGCCTTTTGTATTTAATTCTGATGCAATTTCTGTGTTTCATCGTCAATAAGAAAGTCCAAGGTATACAGTAAACCTGAAGTGAAGCATCGGAATCAAAAACTGGACTCACAGGAGAGGTTCAAATGTTAGAAAGTTAGAGTGTCAGACCTCTTGTACTTAAGTCGGCATTGTGCCTTTTGAATTTAATTCCGAAGCAATTTCTGTGTTTCATCGTCAATAAGAAGGTGCAAGGTATACAGTAAACCTAACGTGAAGCATCGGAATCTAAAACTGGAATCACAGGAGAGGTTCAAATCATAGACAGTTAGAGTTTCTGTCCTCTTGTACTTAAGTCCGCATTGTGCCTTTTGAATTAAATTCGGATGCAAACTCTGTGTTTCATCGTAAATAAGAAGGTCCAAGGGATATAGTAAACCTGAAGTGAAGCATCGGAAACTAAAACTGGACTCACAGGAGAGGTTCAAATCATAGAAAGTTACAGTGTCAGTCCTCTTGTTCTTAAGTCGGCATTGTACCTTTTGTATTAAATTCGGAAGCAATTTCTGTGTTTCATCGTCAATTAGAAGGTCCAAGGGATTCAGTAAACCTGAAGTGGAGAATCGAAATCTAAAACTAGACTGACAGGGGAGGTTCAAATCATAGATAGTTAGAGTGTCAGTCCTCTTGTTTTTAAGTCGGCATTGTGCATTTTGAATGTAATTCCGATGCAATTTCTGTGTTTCATCGTCAATAAGAAGGTGCAAGGTATACAGTAAACCTGAAGTGAAGCATCGGAACCTAAAACTGCACTCACAGGAGAGTTTCAAATCAAAGAGAGTTAGAGTGTCAGTCCTCTTGTACTTAAGTCGGCATTGTGCCTTTTGAATTTAATTCCGATGCAATTTCTATGTTTCATCGTCAATAAGAAGGTGCAAGGTATACAGTAAAACTGAAATAAAGCATCGGAATCTGAAAGTGGACTCACAGGAGAGGTTCAAATTATAGAAAGCGAGAGTGTCAGTCCTCTTTTCCTTAAGTCGGCATCGTGCCTATTGTACTACATTCGGATGCTATTTTTGTGTTTCATCGTAAATAAGAAGGTCCAAGGGATACAGTAAACCTAAAGTGAAGCATAGGAATCTAAAACTGGACTCACAGGAGAGGTTCAAAACATAGACAGTTAGAGTTTCTGTCCTCTTGTACTTAAGTCGGCATTGTGCCTTTTGAATTAAATTCGGATGCAAACTCTGTGTTTCATCGTAAATAAGAAGGTCCAAGGGATATAGTAAACCTGAAGTGAAGCATCGGAATCTAAAACTGGACTCACAGGAGAGGTTCAAATCATAGGAAGTTACAGTGTCAGTCCTCTTGTACTTAAGTCGGCATTGTACCTTTTGTATTAAATTCGGAAGCAATTTCTGAGTTTCATCGTCAATAAGAAGGTCCAAGGGATACAGTAAACCTAAAGTGAATCTTCGAAATCTAAAACTGGACTCACAGGAGAGGTTTAAATCATAGAAAGTGTGAGTGTCAGTCCTCTTTTACTTAAGTCGGCATTGTGCCTTTTGTATTAAATTCTGATGCAATTTCTGTGTTTCATCGTCAATAAGAAGGTGCAAGGTATACAGTAAACCTGAAGTGAAGCATAGGAATCTAAAACTAGACTCACAGGAAAGTTTCAAAACATAGAAAGTTAGAGTGTCATTTCTCTTGTACTTAAGTCGGCATTGTGTATTTTGTATTATATTCGGATGAAAACTCTGTGTTTCATCGTAAATAAGAAGGTCCAAGGGATACAGTAAACTTGAAGTGAAGCATCGGAATCTAAAACTGGACTCACAGGAGAGGTTCAAAACACAGACAGTTAGAGTGTCTGTCCTCTTGTACTTAAGTCGGCATTGGGCCTTTTGTATTAAATTCGGATGCAAACTCTGTGTTTCATCGTAAATAAGAAGGTCCAAGGGATACAGTAAACCTGAAGTGAAGCATCAGAATCTAAAACTGGACTCACAGGAGATGTTCAAAACATAGAAAGTTAGGGAGTCAGTCCTCTTGTACTTAAGTCGGCATTGTGCCTTTTGTAATAAATTCGGATGCAAAGTCTGTGTCTCATCGTCAATAAGAAGGTCCAAGGGATACAGTAAACCTGAAGTGAATCTTCGAAATCTAAAACTGGACTCACAGGTGAAGTTCAAATCATAGAAAGTGAGAGTGTCAGTCCTCTAGTACTTAAGTCGGCATTGTGCCTTTTGTATTGAATTCGGATGCAATTACTGTGTTTCTACATCACTAAGAAGGTCCAAGGGATACAGTAAACCTGAAGTGAAGCATCGGAATCTAAAACTGGACTCACAGGAGAGTTTTAAATCATAGAAAGTGAGAGTGTCAGTCCTCTTTTACTTAAGTCGCCATTGTGCCTTTTGTATTAAATTCGGATGCAATTTCTGTGTTTCATCGTCAATAAGAGGGTGCAAGGTATACAGTAAACCTGAAGTGAAGCATGGGAATCTAAAACTAGACTCACAGAAAGGTTCAAATCATAGAAAGTTAGAGTGTCAGTCCTCTTGTACTTAAGTCGGCATTGTGCCTTTTGAATTTAATTCCGTTGCAATTTCTATGTTTCATCGTCAATAAGAAGGTGCAAGGTATACAGTAAAACTGAAATAAAGCATCGGAATCTGCAAGTGGACTCACAGGAGAGGTTCAAATTATAGAAAGCGAGAGTGTCAGTCCTCTTTTCCTTAAGTCGGCATCGTGCCTATTGTACTAAATTCGGATGCTATTTTTGTGTTTCATCGTAAATGAGAAGGTCCAAGGGATACAGTAAACCTGAAGTGAATCATCGGAATCTAAAACTGGACTCACTGGAGGGGTTCAAAACATAGAGAGTTAGAGTGTCTGTCCTCTTTTACTTAAGTCGGCATTGTGCCTTTTGTATTAAATTCGGATGCAATTTCTGTGTCTCATCGTCAATGAGAAGGTCCAAGGCATACAGTAAACCTGAAGTGAGGCATCGGAATCTAAAACTGGACTCACAGGAGAGGTTCAAATCACAGAAAGTGAGAGTGTCAGTTCTCTTTTACTTAAGTCGGCAGTGTACCTTTTGTATTAAATTCGGGTGCAATTTCTGTGTTTCATCGTCAATAAGAAGGTCCAAGGGATACAGTAAACTTGAAGTGAAGCATCGGAATCAAAAACTGGACTCACAGGAGAGGTTCAAAACATAGACAGTTGGAGTTTTTTGTCCTCTTGTACTTAAGTCGGCATTGTGCCTTTTGTATTAAATTCGGATGCAAACTCTGTGTTTCATCGTAAATAAGAAGGTCCAAGGGATACAGTAAACCTGAAGTGAAGCATCGGAATCTAAAACTGGACTCACAGGAGATGTTCAAAGCATAGAAAGTTAGAGAGTCAGTCCTCTTGTACTTAAGTCTGCATTGTGGCTTTTGTACTAAATTCGGATGCAAAGTCTGTGTTTCATCGTGAATAAGAAGGTCCAAGGGATACAGTAAACCTAAAGTGAATCTTCGAAATCTAAAACTGGACTCACAGGAGAAGTTCTAATCATAGAAAGTGAGAGTGTCAGTCCTCTAGTACTTAAGTCGGCATTGTGCCTTTTGTATTGAATTCGGATGCAATTTCTGTGTTTCTACGTCACTAAGAAGGTCCAAGGGATACAGTAAATCAGAAGTGAAGCATCGGAATCTAAAACTGGACTCACAGGAGAGGTTTAAATCATAGAAAGTGAGAGTGTCAGTCCTCTTTTACATAAGTCGCCATTGTGCCTTTTGTATTAAATTCGGATGCAATTTCTGTGTTTCATCGTCAATAAGAGGGTGCAAGGTATACAGTAAACCTGAAGTGAAGCATAGGAATCTAAAACTAGACTCACAGTAAGGTTCAAATCATAGAAAGTTAGAGTGTCAGTCCTTTTGTACTTAAGTCGGCATTGTGCCTTCTGTATTAAATTCGGATGCAATATCTGTGTTTCATCGTCAATAAGAGGGTGCAAGGTATACAATAAACCTAACGTGAAGCATCGGAATCTAAAACTGGACTCACAGGAGAGGTTCAAAACATAGACAGTTAGAGTTTCTGTCCTCTTGTACTTAAGTCGGCATTGTGCCTTCTGTATTAAATTCGGATGCAATATCTGTGTTTCATCGTCAATAAGAGGGTGCAAGGTATACAATAAACCTAACGTGAAGCATCGGAATCTAAAACTGGACTCACAGGAGAGGTTCAAAACATAGAAAGTTAGAGAGTCAGTCCTCTTGTACTTAAGTAGGCATTGTGCCTTTTGTAATAAATTCGGACGCAAACTCTGTATTTCATCGTTAATAAGAAGGTCCAAGGTATACAGTAAACCTGAAGTGAATCTTCGAAATCTAAAACTGGACTCACAGGAGAAGTTCAAATCATAGAAAGTGACAGTGTCAGTCCTCTAGTACTTAAGTCGGCATTGTGCCTTTTGTATTGAATTCGGATGCAATTTCTGTGTTTCTTCGTCACTAAGTAGGTCCAAGGGATACTGTAAACCAGAAGTGAATCATCGGAATCAAAAACTGGACTCACGGGAGAGGTTCAAATCTTAGAAAGTTAGAGTGCCAGACCTCTTGTACTTAAGTCGGCATTGTGCCTTTTGTATTAAATTCGG
This sequence comes from Schistocerca americana, assembly GCF_021461395.2. Taxonomy (NCBI): domain Eukaryota; kingdom Metazoa; phylum Arthropoda; class Insecta; order Orthoptera; family Acrididae; genus Schistocerca; species Schistocerca americana. Next base: position 544,390,041 of record NC_060124.1, on the reverse strand, counting down.
ATGCAATTTCTGTGTTTCATCGTCAATAAGAAGGTGCAAAGTATACAGTAAACCTGAAGTTAAGCATCGGAACCTAAAACTGCACTCACAGGAGAGTTACAAATCATAGAGAGTTAGAGTGTCAGTCCTCTTGTACTTAAGTCGGCATTGTGCCTTTTGAATTTAATTCCGATGCAATTTCTATGTTTCATCGTCAATAAGAAGGTGCAAGGTATACAGTAAAGTTGAAATAAAGCATCGGAACCTGAAAGTGGACTCACAGGAGAGGTTCAAATCATAGAAAGAGAGAGTGTCAGTCCTCTTTTCCTTAAGTCGGCATCGTGCCTATTGTACTAAATTCGGATGCTATTTTTGTGTGTCATCGTAAATAAGAAGGTCCAAGGGATACAGTAAACCGGAAGTGAAGCATCGGAATCTAAAACTGGACTCACAGGAGAGGTTTAAATCATAGAAAGTGAGAGTGTCAGTCCGCTTTTACTTAAATCGGCATTGTGCCTTTTGTATTAAATTCGGATGCAATTTCTGTGTTTCATCGTCAATAAGAAGGTGCAAAGTATACAGTAAACCTGAAGTGAAGCATAGGAATCTAAAACTAGACTCACAGGAAAGTTTCAAAGCATAGAAAGTTAGAGTGTCATTTCTCTTGTACTTAAGTCGGCATTGTGTATTTTGTATTATATTCGGATGAAAACTCTGTGTTTCATCGTAAATGAGAAGGTCCAAGGGATACAATAAATCTGAAGTGAAGCATCGGAATCTAAAACTGGACTCACAGGAGATGTTCAAAACACAGAAAGTTAGAGAGTCAGTGCTCTTGTACTTAAGGCGGCATTGTGCCTTTTGTATTAAATTCTGATGCAATTTCTGTGTTTCATCGTCAATAAGAAAGTCCAAGGTATACAGTAAACCTGAAGTGAAGCATCGGAATCAAAAACTGGACTCACAGGAGAGGTTCAAATCTTAGAAAGTTAGAGTGTCAGTCCTCTTGTTCTTAAGTCGGCATTGTGCCTTTTGAATTTAATTCCGAAGCAATTTCTGTGTTTCATCGTCAATAAGAAGGTGCAAGGTATACAATAAACTTAACGTGAAGCATCGGAATCTAAAACTGGACTCACAGGAGAGGTTCAAAGCATAGACAGTTAGAGTTTCTGTCCTCTTGTACTTAAGTCGGCATTGTGCCTTTTGAATTAAATTCGGATGCAAACTCTGTGTTTCATCGTCAATAAGAAGGTCCAAGGGATATAGTAAACCTGAAGTGAAGCATCGGAATCTAAAACTGGACTCACAGGAGAGGTTCAAATCATAGAAAGTTACAGTGTCAGTCCTCTTGTACTTAAGTCGGCATTGTACCTTTTGTATTAAATTCGGATGCAATTTCTGTGTTTCATCGTCAATTAGAAGGTCCAAGGGATTCAGTAAACCTGAAGTGAAGCATCGGAATCTAAAACTAGACTCACAGGGAAGGTTCAAATCATAGATAGTTAGAGTGTCAGTCCTCTTGTTTTTAAGTCGGCATTGTGCATTTTGAATTTAATTTCGATGCAATTTCTGTGTTTCATCGTCAATAAGAATGTGCAAGGTATACAGTAAACCTGAAGTGAAGCATCGGAACCTAAAACTGCACTCACAGGAGAGTTTCAAATCATAGAGAGTTAGAGTGTCAGTCCTCTTGTACTTTAGTCGGCATTGTGCCCTTAGTATTAAATTCGGATGCTAACTCTCTGTTTCATTGTAAATAAGAAGGTCCAAAGGATACAGTAAACCTGAAGTGAAGTATCGGAATCTAAAACTGGACTCACAGGAGAGGTTCAAAACATAGAAAGTTAGAGAGTCAGTCCTCTTGTACTTAAGTAGGCATTGTGCCTTTTGTAATAAATTCGGACGCAAACTCTGTAATTCATCGTTAATAAGATGGTCCAAGGGATACAGTAAACCTGAAGTGAATCTTCGAAATCTAAAACTGGACTCACAGGAGAAGTTCAAATCATAGAAAGTGACAGTGTCAGTCCTCTAGTACTTAAGTCGGCATTGTGCCTTTTGTATTGAATTCGGATGCAATTTCTGTGTTTCTTCGTCACTAAGTAGGTCCTAGGGATACTGTAAACCTGAAGTGAAGCATCGGAATGAAAAACTGGACTCACAGGAGAGGTTCAAATCTTAGAAAGTTAGAGTGTCAGACCTCTTGTATTTTAGTCGGCATTGTGCCTTTTGAATTTAATTCCGAAGCAATTTCTGTGTTTCATCGTCAATAAGAAGGTGCAAGGTATACAGTAAACCTAACGTGAAGCATCGGAATCTAAAACTGGACTCACAGGAGAGGTTCAAACCATAGAGAGTTAGAGTTTCTGTCCTCTTGTACTTAAGTCGGCATTGTGCCTTTTGTATTAAATTCGGATGCAATTTCTGTGTTTCATCGTCAATAAGAAGGTGCAAAGTATACAGTAAACCTGAAGTGAAGCATAGGAATCTAAAACTAGACTCACAGGAAAGTTTCAAAACATAGAAAGTTAGAGTGTCATTTCTCTTGTACTTAAGTCGGCATTGTGTATTTTGTATTATATTCGGATGAAAACTCTGTGTTTCATCGTAAATGAGAAGGTCCAAGGGATACAGTAAACCTGAAGTGTAGCATCGGAATCTAAAACTGGACTCACAGGAGATGTTCAAAACATAGAAAGTTAGAGAGTCAGTCCTCTTGTACTTAAGTCTGCATTGTGCCTTTTGTAATAAATTCGGATGCAAAGTATGTGTTTCATCGTGAATAAGAAGGTCCAAGGGATACAGTAAACCTGAAGTGAATCTTCGAAATCTAAAACTGGACTCACAGGAGAAGTTCAAATCATAGAAAGTGACAGTGTCAGTCCTCTAGTACTTAAGTCGGCATTGTGCCTTTTGTATTGAATTCGGATGCAATATCTGTGTTTCTACGTCACTAAGAAGGTCCAAGGGATACAGTAAATCAGAAGTGAAACATCGGAATCTAAAACTGGACTCACAGGAGAGTTTTAAATCATAGAAAGTGAGAGTGTCAGTCCTCTTTTACATAAGTCGCCATTGTGCCTTTTGTATTAAATTCGGATGCAATTTCTGTGTTTCATCGTCAATAAGAGGGTGCAAGGTATACAGTAAACCTGAAGTAAAGCATAGGAATCTAAAACTAGACTCACAGTAAGGTTCAAATCATAGAAAGTTAGAGTTTCAGTCCTTTTGTACTTAAGTCGGCATTGTGCCTTCTGTATTAAATTCGGATAAAAATTCTGTGATTTATCGTCAATAAGAAGGTCCAAGGGATACAGTAAACCTGAAGTGAAGCATCGGAATCTAACACTGGACTCACAGGAGAGTTTCAAATCATAAAAAAGTTAGAGTATCAGTCCTCTTGTACTTAAGGCGGCATTGTGCCTTTTGTATTAAATTCTGATGCAATTTCTGTGTTTCATCGTCAATAAGAAAGTCCAAGGTATACAGTAAACCTGAAGTGAAGCATCGGAATCAAAAACTGGACTCACACGAGAGGTTCAAATCTTAGAAAGTTAAGGTGTCAGTCCTCTTGTACTTAAGTCGGCATTGTACCTTTTGTATAAAATTCGGATTCAATTTCTGTGTTTCATCGTCAATTAGAAGGTCGAAGGCATTCAGTAAACCTGAAGTGAAGCATCGGAATCTAAAACTATACTCACAGGGAAGGTTCAAATCATAGATAGTTAGAGTGTCAGTCCTCTTGTTTTTAAGTCGGCATTGTGCATTTTGAATTTAATTCCGATGCAATTTCTGTGTTTCATCGTCAATAAGAAGGTGCAAGGTATACAGTAAACCTGCAGTGAAGCATCGGAACCTAAAACTGCACTCACAGGAGAGTTTCAAATCATAGAGAGTTAGAGTGTCAGTCCTCTTGTACTTTAGGCGGCATTGTGCCCTTAGTATTAAATTCGGATGCTAACTCTCTGTTTCATTGTAAATAAGAACGGCCAAAGGATACAGTAAACCTGAAGTGAAGTATCGGAATCTAAAACTGGACTCACAGGAGAGGTTCAAAACATAGAAAGTTAGAGAGTCAGTCCTTTTGTACTTAAGTAGGCATTGTGCCTTTTGTAACAAATTCGGACGCGAACTCTGTATTTCATCGTAAATAAGAAGGTCCAAGGGATACAGTAAACCTGAAGTGAAGCATCGGAATCTAAAACTGGACTCACAGGAGATGATCAAAACATAGAAAGTTGGGGAGTCAGTCCTCTTGTACTTAAGTCTGCATTGTGCCTTTTGTAATAAATTCGGATGCAAAGTCTGTGTTTCATCGTCAGTAAGAAGGTCCAAGGGATACAGTAAACCTAAAGTGAATCTTCGAAATCTAAAACTGGACTCGCAGGTGAAGTTCAAATCATAGAAAGTGAGAGTGTCAGTCCTCTAGTACTTAGGTCGGCATTGTGCCTTTTGTATTGAATTCGGATGCAATTACTGTGTTTCTACGTCACTAAGAAGGTCCAAGGGATACAGTAAACCTGAAGTGAAGCATCGGAATCTAAAACTGGACTCACAGGAGAGGTTTAAATCATAGAAAGTGAGAGTGTCAGTCCTCTTTTACTTAAGTCGCCATTGTGCCTTTTGTATTAAATTCGGATGCAATTTCTGTGTTTCATCGTCAATAAGAGGGTGCAAGGTATACAGTAAACCTGATGTGAAGCATAGGAATCTAAAACTAGACTCACAGAAAGGTTCAAATCGTAGAAAGTTAGAGTGTCAGTCCTCTTGTACTTAAGTCGGCATTGTGCCTTTTGTATTAAATTCGGATGCAATTTCTGTGTTTCATCGTCAATAAGAAAGTCCAAGGTATACGGTAAACCTGAAGTGAAGCATCGGAATCAAAAACTGGACTCCCAGGAGAGGTTGAAATATTAGAAAATTAGAGTGTCAGTCCTCCTGTACTCAAGTCGGCATTGTGCCTTTTGAATTTAATTCCGATGCAATTTCTGTGTTTCATCGTCAATGAGAAGGTGCAAGGTATACAGTAAACCTAAAGTGAAGCATCAGAATCTAACACTGGACTCACAGGAGAGGTTCAAGTCACAGAAAGTGAGAGTGTCTCTCCTCTTGTACATAAGTCGGCATTGTGCCATTTAGATTAAATTCGGATGCAATTTCTGTGTCTCATCGTCAATGAGAAGGTCCAAGGCATACAGTAAACCTGAAGTGAAGCATCGGAATCTAAAACTGGACTCACAGGAGTGGTTCAAATCACAGAAAGTGATAGTGTCTGTCCTCTTTTACTTAAGTCGGCATTGTGCCTTTTGTAATAAATTCGGATGCAATTTCTGTGTTTCATCGTCAGTAACAAGGTCCAAGGGATACAGTAAACCTGAAGAGAAGCATCGGAATCCAAAACTGGACTCACAGGTAAGGTTCAAAACATAGACAGTTAGAGTGTATGTCCTCCTGTACTTTAGTCGGCATTGTGCCCTTAGTATTAAATTCGGATGCTAACTCTCTGTTTCATTGTAAATAAGAAGGTCCAAGGGATACAGTAAACCTGAAGTGAAGTATTGGAATCTAAAACTGGACTCACAGGAGAGGTTCAAAACATAGAAAGTTAGAGAGTCAGTCCTCTTGTACTTAAGTAGGCATTGTGCCTTTTGTAATATATTCGGACGCAAACTCTGTATTTCATCGTTAATAAGAAGGTCCAAGGGATACAGTAAACCTGAAGTGAATCTTCGAAATCTAAAACTGGACTCACAGGAGAAGTTCAAATCATAGAAAGTGAGAGTGTCAGTCCTCTAGTACTTAAGTCGGCATTGTGCCTCTTGTATTCAATTCGGATGCAATTTCTGTGTCTCTTCTTCACTAAGTAGGTCCAAGGGATACTGTAAACCTGAAGTGAAGCATCGGAATCTAAAACTGGACTCGCAGGAGAGGTTCAAATCACAGAAAGTGAAAGTGTCTGTCCTCTTTTACTTAAGTCGGCATTGTGCCTTTTGTATTATATTCGGATGCAAACTCTGTGTTTCATCGTAAATAAGAAGGTCCAAGGGATACAGTAAACCTGAAGTGAAGCATCGGAATCTAAAACTGGACTCACAGGAGATGTTCAAAACATAGAAAGTTAGAGAATCAGTCCTCTTGTACTTAAGTCTGCATTGTGCCTTTTGTAATAAATTCGGATGCAAAGTCTGTGTTTCATCGTCAGTAAGAAGGTCCAAGGGATACAGTAAACCTAAAGGGAATCTTCGAAATCTAAAACTGGACTCACAGGAGAAGTTCAAATCAAAGAAAGTGAGAGTGTCAGTCCTCTAGTACTTAAGTCGGCATTGTGCCATTTGAATTAAATTCGGATGCAATTTCTGTGTTTCTTCATCACTAAGTAGGTCCAAGGGATACTGTACACCTGAAGTGAAGCATCGGAATCTAAAACTGGACTCACAGGAGAGGTTTAAATCATAGAAAGTGAGAGTGTCAGTCCGCTTTTACTTAAGCCGGCATTGTGCCTTTTGCATTAAATTCGGATGCAATTTCTGTGTTTCATCGTCAATAAGAAGGTGCAAGGCGTACAGTAAACCTGAATTGAAGCTTAGGAATCTAAAACTAGACTCACAGGAAAGTTTCAAAACATAGAAAATTAGAGTGTCATTTCTCTTGTACTTAAGTCGGCATTGTGTATTTTGTATTATATTCGGATGAAAACTCTGTGTTTCATCGGAAATGAGAAGGTCCAAGGGATGCAGTAAACCTGAAGTGAAGCATCGGAATCTAAAACTGGACTCACAGGAGGGGTTCAAAACATAGAGAGTTAGAGTGTCTGTCCTCTTTTACTTAAGTCGGCATTGTGTCTTTTGTATTAAATTCGGATGCCATTTCTGTGTCTCATCGTCAATGAGAAGGTCCAAGGCATACAGTAAACCTGAAGTGAAGCAACGGAATCTAAAACTGGACTCACAGGGGAGGTTCAAATCACAGAAAGTGAGAGTGTCAGTCCTCTTTTACTTAAGTCGGCATTGTACCTTTTGTATTAAATTCGGATGCAATTTCTGTGTTTCATCGTCAATAAGAAGGTCCAAGGGATACAGTAAACTTGAAGTGAAGCATGGGAATCTAAAACTGGACTCACAGGAGAGGTTCAAAACATCGACAGTTAGAGTGTCTGTCCTCTTGTACTTAAGTCGGCATTGTGCTTTTTGTATTAAATTCGGATGCAAACTCTGTGTTTCATCGTAAATGAGAAGGTCCATGGGATACAGTAAACCTGAAGTGAAGCATCGGAATCTGAAACTGGACTCACAGGAGATGTTCAAAACATAGAAAGTTAGAGAGTCAGTCCTCTTGTACTTAAGTCTGCATTGTGCCTTTTGTAATAAATTCGGATGCAAAGTCGGTGTTTCATCGTGAATAAGAAGGTCCAAGGGATACAGTAAACCTAAAGTGAATCTTCGTAATCTAAAACTGGACTCACAGGAGAAGTTAAAATCATAGAAAGTGAGAGTGTCAGTCCTCTAGTACTAAAGTCGGCATTGTGCCTTTTGTATTGAATTCGGATGCAATTTCTGTGTTTCTACGTCACTAAGAAGGTCCAAGGGATACAGTAAACCAGAAGTGAAGCATCGGAATCTAAAACTGGACTCACAGGAGAGGTTTAAATCATAGAAAGTGAGAGTGTCAGTCCTCTTTTACTTAAGTCGCCATTGTGCTTTTTGTATTAAATTCGGATGCAATTTCTGTGTTTCATCGTCAATAAGAAAGTCCAAGGTATACAGTAAACCTGAAGTGAAGCATCGGAATCAAAAACTGGACTCACAGGAGAGGTTCAAATCATAAAAAGTTACAGTGTCAGTCCTCTTGTACTTCAGTCGGCATTGTACCTTTTGTATTAAATTCGGATGCAATTTCTGTGTTTCATCGTCAATTAGAAGGTCCAAGGGATTCAGTAAACCTGAAGTGAAGCATCGGAATCTAAAACAAGACTCACAGGGAAGGCTCAAATCATAGATAGTTAGAGTGTCAGTCCTCTTGTTTTTAAGTCGGCATTGTGCATCTTGAATTTAATTCCGATGCAATTTCTGTGTTTCATCGTCAATAAGAAGGTGCAAGGTATACAGTAAACCTGAAGTGAAGCGTCGGAACCTAAAACTGCACTCACAGGAGAGTTTCAAATCATAGAGAGTTAGAGTGTCAGTCGTCTTGTACTTTAGTCGGCATTGTGCCCTTAGTATTAAATTCGGATGCTTACTCTCTGTCTCATTGTAAATAAGAAGGTCCAAGGGATACAGTAAACCTGAAGTGAAGTATCGGAATCTAAAACTGGACTCACAGGAGAGGTTCAAAACATAGAAAGTTAGAGAGTCAGTCCTCTTGTACTTAAGTAGGCATTGTGCCTTTTGTAATAAATTCGGATGCAAACTCTGTATTTCATCGTTAATAAGAAGGTCCAAGGGATACAGTAAACCTGAAGTAAATCTTCGAAATCTAAAACTGGACTCACAGGAGAAGTTCAAATCATAGAAAGTGACAGTGTCAGTCCTCTAGTACTTAAGTCGGCATTGTGCCTTTTGTATTGAATTCGGATTCAATTTCTGTGTTTCTTCATCACTAAGTAGGTCCAAGGGATACTGTAAACCTGAAGTGAAGCATCGGAATCTAAAACTCGACTCACAGGAGAGGTTTAAATCATAGAAAGTGAGAGTGTCAGTCCTCTTTTACTTAAGTCGGCATTGTGCCTTTGGTATTAAATTCGGATGCAATTTCTGTGTTTCATCGTCAATAAGAAGGTGCAAGGTATACAGTAAACCTGAAGTGAAGCATAGGAATCTAAAACTAGACTCACAGGAAAGTTTCAAAACGTAGAAGGTTAGAGTGTCATTTATCTTGTACTTAAGTCGGCATTGTGTATTTTGTATTATATTCGGATGAAAACTCTGTGTTTCATCGTAAATAAGAAGGTCCAAGGGATACAGTAAACTTAAAGTGAAGCATCGGAATCTAAAACTGGACTCACAGGAGAGGTTCAAAACATAGACAGTTAGAGTGTCTGTCCGCTTGTACTTAAGTTGGCATTGTGCCTTTTGTATTAAATTCGGATGCAAACTCTGTGTTTCATCGTAAATAAGAAGGTCCAAGGGATACAGTAAACCTGAAGGGAAGCATCGGAATCTAAAACTGGACTCACAGGAGATGTTCAAAACATAGAAAGTTAGGGAGTCAGTCCTCTTGTACTTAAGTCTGCATTGTGCCTTTTGTAATAAATTCGGATGCAAAGTCTGTGTTTCATCGTCAATAAGAAGGTCCAAGGGATACAGTAAACCTGAAGTGAATCTTCGAAATCTAAAACTGGACTCACAGGTGAAGTTCAAATCATAGAAAGTGAGAGTGTCAGTCCTCTAGTACTTAAGTCGGCATTGTGCCTTTTCTATTGAATTCGGATGCAATTACTGTGTTTCTACGTCACTAAGAAGGTCCAAGGGATACAGTAAACCTGAAGAGAAGCATCGGAATCTAAAACTGGACTCACAGGAGAGGTTTAAATCATAGAAAGTGAGAGTGTCAGTCCTCATTTACTTAAGTCGCCATTGTGCCTTTTGTATTGAATTCGGATGCAATTTCTGTGTTTCATCGTCAATAAGAGGGTGCAAGGTATACAGTAAACCTGAAGTGAAGCATAGGAATCTAAAACTAGACTCACAGAAAGGTTCAAATCATAGAAAGTTAGAGTGTCAGTCCTTTTGTACTTAAGTCGGCATTCTGCCTTCTGTATTAAATTCGGATGCAAATTCTGTGCTTTATCGTCAGTAAGAAGGTCCAAGGGATACAGTAAACCTGAAGTGAAGCATCGGAATCTAACACTGGACTCACAGGAGAGGTTCAAATCATAAAAAGTTAGAGTGTCAGTCCTCTTGTACTCAAGGCGGCATTGTGCCTTTTGTATTAAATTCTGATGCAATTTCTGTGTTTCATCGTCAATAAGAAAGTCCAAGGTATACAGTAAACCTGAAGTGAAGCATCGGAATCAAAAACTGGACTCACAGGAGAGGTTCAAATCTTAGAAAGTTAGAGTGTCAGTCCTCTTTTACTTAAGTCGGCTTTGTGCCTATTGTATTAAATTCGGATGCAATTTCTGTGTCTCATCGTCAATGAGAAGGTCCAAGGCATACAGTAAACCTGAAGTGAAGCATCGGAATCTAAAACTGGACTCGCAGGAGAGGTTCAAATCACAGAAAGTGAAAGTGTCATTCCTCTTTTACTTAAGTCGGCATTGTGCCTTTTGTATTAAATTCGGATGCAATTTCTGTGTTTCATCGTCAATAAGAAGGTCCAAGGGATACAGTAAACTTGAAGTGAAGCATCGGAATCTAAAAATGGACTCACAGGAGAGGTTCAAAACATAGACAGTTAGTGTGTCTGTCCTCTTGTACTTAAGTCGGCATTGTGCCTTTTGTATTATATTCGGATGCAAACTCTGTGTTTAATCGTAAATAAGAAGGTCCAAGGGATACAGTAAACCTGAAGTGAAGCATCGGAATCTAAAACTGGACTCACAGGAGATGTTCAAAACATAGAAAGTTAGAGAGTCAGTCCTCTTGTACTTAAGTCTGCATTGTGCCTTTTGTAATAAATTCGGATGCAAAGTCTGTGTTTCATCGTCAATAAGAAGGTCCAAGGGATACAGTAAACCTAAAGGGAATCTTCGAAATCTAAAACTGGACTCACAGGAGAAGTTCAAATCAAAGAAAGTGAGAGTGTCAGTCCTCTAGTACTTAAGTCGGCATTGTGCCATTTGTATTAAATTCGGATGCAATTTCTGTTTTTCTTCGTCACTAAGTAGGTCCAAGGGATACTGTACACCTGAAGTGAAGCATCGGAATCTAAAACTGGACTCACAGGAGAGGTTTAAATCATAGAAAGTGAGAGTGTCAGTCCTCTTTTACTTAAGTCGCCATTGTGCCTTTTGTATTAAATTCGGATGCAATTTCTGTGTTTCATCGTCAATAAGAGGGTGCAAGGTATACAGTAAACCTGATGTGAAGCATAGGAATCTAAAACTAGACTCACAGAATGGTTCAAATCGTAGAAAGTTAGAGTGTCAGTCCTCTTGTACTTAAGTCGGCATTGTGCCTTTTGTATTAAATTCGGATGCAATTTCTGTGTTTCATCGTCAATAAGAAAGTCCAAGGTATACGGTAAACCTGAAGTGAAGCATCGGAATCAAAAACTGGACTCCCAGGAGAGGTTGAAATATTAGAAAATTAGAGTGTCAGTCCTCCTGTACTCAAGTCGGCATTGTGCCTTTTGAATTTAATTCCGATGCAATTTCTGTGTTTCATCGTCAATGAGAAGGTGCAAGGTATACAGTAAACCTAAAGTGAAGCATCAGAATCTAACACTGGACTCACAGGAGAGGTTCAAGTCACAGAAAGTGAGAGTGTCTCTCCTCTTGTACATAAGTCGGCATTGTGCCTTTTAGATTAAATTCGGATGCAATTTCTGTGTCTCATCGTCAATGAGAAGGTCCAAGGCATACAGTAAACCTGAAGTGAAGCATCGGAATCTAAAACTGGACTCACAGGTAAGGTTCAAAACATAGACAGTTAGAGTGTATGTCCTCCTGTACTTTAGTCGGCATTGTGCCCTTAGTATTAAATTCGGATGCTAACTCTCTGTTTCATTGTAAATAAGAAGGTCCAAGGGATACAGTAAACCTGAAGTGAAGTATTGGAATCTAAAACTGGACTCACAGGAGAGGTTCAAAACATAGAAAGTTAGAGAGTCAGTCCTCTTGTACTTAAGTAGGCATTGTGCCTTTTGTAATATATTCGGACGCAAACTCTGTATTTCATCGTTAATAAGAAGGTCCAAGGGATACAGTAAACCTGAAGTGAATCTTCGAAATCTAAAACTGGACTCACAGGAGAAGTTCAAATCATAGAAAGTGAGAGTGTCAGTCCTCTAGTACTTAAGTCGGCATTGTGCCTCTTGTATTCAATTCGGATGCAATTTCTGTGTCTCTTCTTCACTAAGTAGGTCCAAGGGATACTGTAAACCTGAAGTGAAGCATCGGAATCTAAAACTGGACTCGCAGGAGAGGTTCAAATCACAGAAAGTGAAAGTGTCTGTCCTCTTTTACTTAAGTCGGCATTGTGCCTTTTGTATTATATTCGGATGCAAACTCTGTGTTTCATCGTAAATAAGAAGGTCCAAGGGATACAGTAAACCTGAAGTGAAGCATCGGAATCTAAAACTGGACTCACAGGAGATGTTCAAAACATAGAAAGTTAGAGAATCAGTCCTCTTGTACTTAAGTCTGCATTGTGCCTTTTGTAATAAATTCGGATGCAAAGTCTGTGTTTCATCGTCAGTAAGAAGGTCCAAGGGATACAGTAAACCTAAAGGGAATCTTCGAAATCTAAAACTGGACTCACAGGAGAAGTTCAAATCAAAGAAAGTGAGAGTGTCAGTCCTCTAGTACTTAAGTCGGCATTGTGCCATTTGTATTAAATTCGGATGCAATTTCTGTGTTTCTTCATCACTAAGTAGGTCCAAGGGATACTGTACACCTGAAGTGAAGCATCGGAATCTAAAACTGGACTCACAGGAGAGGTTTAAATCATAGAAAGTGAGAGTGTCAGTCCGCTTTTACTTAAGCCGGCATTGTGCCTTTTGCATTAAATTCGGATGCAATTTCTGTGTTTCATCGTCAATAAGAAGGTGCAAGGCGTACAGTAAACCTGAATTGAAGCTTAGGAATCTAAAACTAGACTCACAGGAAAGTTTCAAAACATAGAAAATTAGAGTGTCATTTCTCTCGTACTTAAGTCGGCATTGTGTATTTTGTATTATATTCGGATGAAAACTCTGTGTTTCATCGGAAATGAGAAGGTCCAAGGGATGCAGTAAACCTGAAGTGAAGCATCGGAATCTAAAACTGGACTCACAGGAGGGGTTCAAAACATAGAGAGTTAGAGTGTCTGTCCTCTTTTACTTAAGTCGGCATTGTGCCTTTTGTATTAAATTCGGATGCCATTTCTGTGTCTCATCGTCAATGAGAAGGTCCAAGGCATACAGTAAACCTGAAGTGAAGCAACGGAATCTAAAACTGGACTCACAGGGGAGGTTCAAATCACAGAAAGTGAGAGTGTCAGTCCTCTTTTACTTAAGTCGGCATTGTACCTTTTGTATTAAATTCGGATGCAATTTCTGTGTTTCATCGTCAATAAGAAGGTCCAAGGGATACAGTAAACTTGAAGTGAAGCATGGGAATCTAAAACTGGACTCACAGGAGAGGTTCAAAACATCGACAGTTAGAGTGTCTGTCCTCTTGTACTTAAGTCGGCATTGTGCTTTTTGTATTAAATTCGGATGCAAACTCTGTGTTTCATCGTAAATGAGAAGGTCCATGGGATACAGTAAACCTGAAGTGAAGCATCGGAATCTGAAACTGGACTCACAGGAGATGTTCAAAACATAGAAAGTTAGAGAGTCAGTCCTCTTGTACTTAAGTCTGCATTGTGCCTTTTGTAATAAATTCGGATGCAAAGTCGGTGTTTCATCGTGAATAAGAAGGTCCAAGGGATACAGTAAACCTAAAGTGAATCTTCGTAATCTAAAACTGGACTCACAGGAGAAGTTAAAATCATAGAAAGTGAGAGTGTCAGTCCTCTAGTACTAAAGTCGGCATTGTGCCTTTTGTATTGAATTCGGATGCAATTTCTGTGTTTCTACGTCACTAAGAAGGTCCAAGGGATACAGTAAACCAGAAGTGAAGCATCGGAATCTAAAACTGGACTCACAGGAGAGGTTTAAATCATAGAAAGTGAGAGTGTCAGTCCTCTTTTACTTAAGTCGCCATTGTGCTTTTTGTATTAAATTCGGATGCAATTTCTGTGTTTCATCGTCAATAAGAAAGTCCAAGGTATACAGTAAACCTGAAGTGAAGCATCGGAATCAAAAACTGGACTCACAGGAGAGGTTCAAATCATAAAAAGTTACAGTGTCAGTCCTCTTGTACTTCAGTCGGCATTGTACCTTTTGTATTAAATTCGGATGCAATTTCTGTGTTTCATCGTCAATTAGAAGGTCCAAGGGATTCAGTAAACCTGAAGTGAAGCATCGGAATCTAAAACTAGACTCACAGGGAAGGCTCAAATCATAGATAGTTAGAGTGTCAGTCCTCTTGTTTTTAAGTCGGCATTGTGCATCTTGAATTTAATTCCGATGCAATTTCTGTGTTTCATCGTCAATAAGAAGGTGCAAGGTATACAGTAAACCTGAAGTGAAGCGTCGGAACCTAAAACTGCACTCACAGGAGAGTTTCAAATCATAGAGAGTTAGAGTGTCAGTCGTCTTGTACTTTAGTCGGCATTGTGCCCTTAGTATTAAATTCGGATGCTTACTCTCTGTCTCATTGTAAATAAGAAGGTCCAAGGGATACAGTAAACCTGAAGTGAAGTATCGGAATCTAAAACTGGACTCACAGGAGAGGTTCAAAACATAGAAAGTTAGAGAGTCAGTCCTCTTGTACTTAAGTAGGCATTGTGCCTTTTGTAATAAATTCGGATGCAAACTCTTTATTTCATCGTTAATAAGAAGGTCCAAGGGATACAGTAAACCTGAAGTAAATCTTCGAAATCTAAAACTGGACTCACAGGAGAAGTTCAAATCATAGAAAGTGACAGTGTCAGTCCTCTAGTACTTAAGTCGGCATTGTGCCTTTTGTATTGAATTCGGATTCAATTTCTGTGTTTCTTCATCACTAAGTAGGTCCAAGGGATACTGTAAACCTGAAGTGAAGCATCGGAATCTAAAACTCGACTCACAGGAGAGGTTTAAATCATAGAAAGTGAGAGTGTCAGTCCTCTTTTACTTAAGTCGGCATTGTGCCTTTTGCATTAAATTCGGATGCAATTTCTGTGTTTCATCGTCAATAAGAAGGTGCAAGGTATACAGTAAACCTGAAGTGAAGCATAGGAATCTAAAACTAGACTCACAGGAAAGTTTCAAAACGTAGAAGGTTAGAGTGTCATTTATCTTGTACTTAAGTCGGCATTGTGTATTTTGTATTATATTCGGATGAAAACTCTGTGTTTCATCGTAAATAAGAAGGTCCAAGGGATACAGTAAACTTAAAGTGAAGCATCGGAATCTAAAACTGGACTCACAGGAGAGGTTCAAAACATAGACAGTTAGAGTGTCTGTCCGCTTGTACTTAAGTTGGCATTGTGACTTTTGTATTAAATTCGGATGCAAACTCTGTGTTTCATCGTAAATAAGAAGGTCCAAGGGATACAGTAAACCTGAAGGGAAGCATCGGAATCTAAAACTGGACTCACAGGAGATGTTCAAAACATAGAAAGTTAGGGAGTCAGTCCTCTTGTACTTAAGTCTGCATTGTGCCTTTTGTAATAAATTCGGATGCAAAGTCTGTGTTTCATCGTCAATAAGAAGGTCCAAGGGATACAGTAAACCTGAAGTGAATCTTCGAAATCTAAAACTGGACTCACAGGTGAAGTTCAAATCATAGAAAGTGAGAGTGTCAGTCCTCTAGTACTTAAGTCGGCATTGTGCCTTTTCTATTGAATTCGGATGCAATTACTGTGTTTCTACGTCACTAAGAAGGTCCAAGGGATACAGTAAACCTGAAGAGAAGCATCGGAATCTAAAACTGGACTCACAGGAGAGGTTTAAATCATAGAAAGTGAGAGTGTCAGTCCTCATTTACTTAAGTCGCCATTGTGCCTTTTGTATTAAATTCGGATGCAATTTCTGTGTTTCATCGTCAATAAGAGGGTGCAAGGTATACAGTAAACCTGAAGTGAAGCATAGGAATCTAAAACTAGACTCACAGAAAGGTTCAAATCATAGAAAGTTAGAGTGTCAGTCCTTTTGTACTTAAGTCGGCATTGTGCCTTCTGTATTAAATTCGGATGCAAATTCTGTGCTTTATCGTCAGTAAGAAGGTCCAAGGGATACAGTAAACCTGAAGTGAAGCATCGGAATCCAACACTGGACTCACAGGAGAGGTTCAAATCATAAAAAGTTAGAGTGTCAGTCCTCTTGTACTCAAGGCGGCATTGTGCCTTTTGTATTAAATTCTGATGCAATTTCTGTGTTTCATCGTCAATAAGAAAGTCCAAGGTATACAGTAAACCTGAAGTGAAGCATCGGAATCAAAAACTGGACTCACAGGAGAGGTTCAAATCTTAGAAAGTTAGAGTGTCAGTCCTCTTTTACTTAAGTCGGCTTTGTGCCTATTGTATTAAATTCGGATGCAATTTCTGTGTCTCATCGTCAATGAGAAGGTCCAAGGCATACAGTAAACCTGAAGTGAAGCATCGGAATCTAAAACTGGACTCGCAGGAGAGGTTCAAATCACAGAAAGTGAAAGTGTCATTCCTCTTTTACTTAAGTCGGCATTGTGCCTTTTGTATTAAATTCGGATGCAATTTCTGTGTTTCATCGTCAATAAGAAGGTCCAAGGGATACAGTAAACTTGAAGTGAAGCATCGGAATCTAAAAATGGACTCACAGGAGAGGTTCAAAACATAGACAGTTAGTGTGTCTGTCCTCTTGTACTTAAGTCGGCATTGTGCCTTTTGTATTATATTCGGATGCAAACTCTGTGTTTAATCGTAAATAAGAAGGTCCAAGGGATACAGTAAACCTGAAGTGAAGCATCGGAATCTAAAACTGGACTCACAGGAGATGTTCAAAACATAGAAAGTTAGAGAGTCAGTCCTCTTGTACTTAAGTCTGCATTGTGCCTTTTGTAATAAATTCGGATGCAAAGTCTGTGTTTCATCGTCAATAAGAAGGTCCAAGGGATACAGTAAACCTAAAGGGAATCTTCGAAATCTAAAACTGGACTCACAGGAGAAGTTCAAATCAAAGAAAGTGAGAGTGTCAGTCCTCTAGTACTTAAGTCGGCATTGTGCCATTTGTATTAAATTCGGATGCAATTTCTGTTTTTCTTCGTCACTAAGTAGGTCCAAGGGATACTGTACACCTGAAGTGAAGCATCGGAATCTAAAACTGGACTCACAGGAGAGGTTTATGTCATAGAAAGTGAGAGTGTCAGTCCGCTTTTACATAAGTCGGCATTGTGCCTTTTGCATTAAATTCGGATGCAATTTCTGTTTTTCATCGTCAATAAGAAGGTGCAAGGCATACAGTAAACCTGAAGTGAAGCATAGGAATCTAAAACTAGACTCACAGGAATGTTTCAAAACATAGAAAGTTAGAGTGTCATTTCTCTTGTACTTAAGTCGGCATTGTGTATTTTGTATTATATTCGGATGAAAACTCTGTGTTTCATCGGAAATGAGAAGGTCCAAGGGATGCAGTAAACCTGAAGTGAAGCATCGGAATCTAAAACTGGACTCACAGGAGGGGTTCAAAACATAGAGAGTTAGAGTGTCTGTCCTCTTTTACTTAAGTCGGCATTGTGCCTTTTGTATTAAATTCGGATGCAATTTCTGTGTCTCATCGTCAATGAGAAGGTCCAAGGCATACAGTAAACCTGAAGTGAAGCAACGGAATCTAAAACTGGACTCACAGGGGAGGTTCAAATCACAGAAAGTGAGAGTGTCAGTCCTCTTTTACTTAAGTCGGCATTGTACCTTTTGTATTAAATTCGGATGCAATTTCTGTGTTTCATCGTCAATAAGAAGGTCCAAGGGATACAGTAAACTTGAAGTGAAGCATCGGAATCTAAAACTGGACTCACAGGAGAGGTTCAAAACATCGACAGTTAGAGTGTCTGTCCTCTTGTACTTAAGTCGGCATTGTGCTTTTTGTAATAAATTCGGATGCAAACTCTGTGTTTCATCGTAAATGAGAAGGTCCATGGGATACAGTAAACCTGAAGTGAAGCATCGGAATCTAAAACTGGACTCACAGGAGATGTTCAAAACATAGAAAGTTAGAGAGTCAGTCCTCTTGTACTTAAGTCTGCATTGTGCCTTTTGTAATAAATTCGGATGCAAAGTCTGTGTTTCATCGTGAATAAGAAGGTCCAAGGGATACAGTAAACCTAAAGTGAATCTTCGTAATCTAAAACTGGACTCACAGAAGAAGTTAAAATCATAGAAAGTGAGAGTGTCAGTCCTCTAGTACCAAAGTCGGCATTGTGCCTTTTGTATTGAATTCGGATGCAATTTCTGTGTTTCTACGTCACTAAGAAGGTCCAAGGGATACAGTAAACCAGACGTGAAGCATCGGAATCTAAAACTGGACTCACAGGAGAGGTTTAAATCATAGAAAGTGAGAGTGTCAGTCCTCTTTTACTTAAGTCGCCATTGTGCTTTTTGTATTAAATTCGGATGCAATTTCTGTGTTTCATCGTCAATAAGAAAGTCCAAGGTATACAGTAAACCTGAAGTGAAGCATCGGAATCAAAAACTGGACTCACAGGAGAGGTTCAAATCATAAAAAGTTACAGTGTCAGTCCTCTTGTACTTCAGTCGGCATTGTACCTTTTGTATTAAATTCGGATGCAATTTCTGTGTTTCATCGTCAATTAGAAGGTCCAAGGGATTCAGTAAACCTGAAGTGAAGCATCGGAATCTAAAACTAGACTCACAGGGAAGGCTCAAATCATAGATAGTTAGAGTGTCAGTCCTCTTGTTTTTAAGTCGGCATTGTGCATCTTGAATTTAATTCCGATGCAATTTCTGTGTTTCATCGTCAATAAGAAGGTGCAAGGTATACAGTAAACCTGAAGTGAAGCATCGGAACCTAAAACTGGACTCACAGGAGAGGTTTAAATCATAGAAAGTGAGAGTGTCAGTCCTCTTTTACTTAAGTCGCCATTGTGCTTTTTGTATTAAATTCGGATGCAATTTCTGTGTTTCATCGTCAATAAGAAAGTCCAAGGTATACAGTAAACCTGAAGTGAAGCATCGGAATCAAAAACTGCACTCACAGGAGAGTTTCAAATCATAGAGAGTTAGAGTGTCAGTCCTCTTGTACTTTAGTCGGCATTGTGCCCTTAGTATTAAATTCGGATGCTAACTCTCTGTCTCATTGTAAATAAGAAGGTCCAAGAGATACAGTAAACCTGAAGTGAAGCATAGGAATCTAAAACTAGACTCACAGGAAAGTTTCAAAACATAGAAGGTTAGAGTGTCACTTCCCTTGTACTTAAGTCGGCATTGTGTATTTTGTATTATATTCGGATGAAAACTCTGTGTTTCATCGTAAATAAGAAGGTCCAAGGGATACAGTAAACTTGAAGTGAAGCATCGGAATCTAAAACTGGACTCACAGGAGAGGTTCAAAACATAGACAGTTAGAGTGTCTGTCCTCTTGTACTTAAGTTGGCATTGTGCCTTTCGTATTAAATTCGGATGCAAACTCTGTGTTTCATCGTAAATAAGAAGGTCCAAGGGATACAGTAAACCTGAAGTGAAGCATCGGAATCTAAAACTGGACTCACAGGAGATGTTCAAAACATAGAAAGTTAGGGAGTCAGTCCTCTTGTACTTAAGTCTGCATTGTGCCTTTTGTAATAAATTCGGATGCAAAGTCTGTGTTTCATCGTCAATAAGAAGGTCCAAGGGATACAGTAAACCTAAAGTGAATCTTCGAAATCTAAAACTGGACTCACAGGTGAAGTTCAAATCATAGAAAGTGAGAGTGTCAGTCCTCTAGTACTTAAGTCGGCATTGTGCCTTTTGTATTGAATTCGGATGCAATTACTGTGTTTCTACGTCACTAAGAAGGTCCAAGGGATACAGTAAACCTGAAGTGAAGCATCGGAATCTAAAACTGGACTCACAGGAGAGGTTTAAATCATAGAAAGTGAGAGTGTCAGTCCTCATTTACTTAAGTCGCCATTGTGCCTTTTGTATTAAATTCGGATGCAATTTCTGTGTTTCATCGTCAATAAGAGGGTGCAAGGTATACAGTAAACCTGAAGTGAAGCATAGGAATCTAAAACTAGACTCACAGAAAGGTTCAAATCATAGAAAGTTAGAGTGTCAGTCCTTTTGTACTTAAGTCGGCATTGTGCCTTCTGTATTAAATTCGGATGCAAATTCTGTGTTTTATCGTCAGTAAGAAGGTCCAAGGGATACAGTAAACCTGAAGTGAAGCATCGGAATCTAACACTGGACTCACAGGAGAGGTTCAAATCATAAAAAGTTAGAGTGTCAGTCCTCTTGTACTCAAGGCGGCATTGTGCCTTTTGTATTAAATTCTGATGCAATTTCTGTGTTTCATCGTCAATAAGAAAGACCAATTTATACAGTAAACCTGAAGTGAAGCATCGGAATCAAAAACTGGACTCACAGGAGAGGTTCAAATCTTAGAAAGTTAGAGTGTCAGAACTCTTGTACTTAAGTCGGCATTGTGCATTTTGATTTTAATTCCGACGCAATTTCTGTGTTTCATCGTCAATAAGAAGGTGCTAGGTATACAGTAAACCTAACGTGAAGCATCGGAATCTAAAACTGTACTCACAGGAGAGGTTGAAATCATAGAAAGTGAGAGTGTCAGTCCTGTTTTACTTAAGTCGGCATTGTGCCTATTGTATTAAATTCGGATGCAATTTCTGTGTTTCATCGTCAATAAAAAAGTCCAAGGTATACAGTAATCCTGAAGTGAAGCATCGGAATCTAAAACTGGACTCACAGGAGAGGTTCAAAGCATAGAAAGTTAGTGAGTCAGTCCTCTTGTACTTAAGTAGGCATTGTGCCTTTAGTAATAAATTCGGACGCAAACTCTGTGTTTCATCTTTAATAAGAAGGTCCAAGGGATACAGTAAACCTGAAGTGAATCTTCGAAATCTGAAACTGGACTCACAGGAGAAGTTCAAATCATAGAAAGTGAGAGTGTCAGTCCTCTAGTACTTAAGTCGGCATTGTGCCTTTTGTATTGAATTCGGATGCAATTTCTGTGTTTCTTCGTCACTAAGAGGGTCCAAGGGTTACAGTAAACCTGAAGTGAAGCATCGGAATCTAAAACTGTACTCACAGGAGAGGTTTAAATCATAGAAAGTGAGAGTGTCAGTCCTGTTTTACTTAAGTCGGCATTGTGCCTATTGTATTAAATTCGGATGCAATTTCTGTGTTTCATCGTCAATAAGAAAGTCCAAGGTATACAGTAAACCTGAAGTGAAGCATCGGAATCAAAAACTGGACTCACAGGAGAGGTTCAAATCTTAGAAAGTTAGAGTGTCAGTCCTCTTTTACTTAAGTCGGCTTTGTGCCTATTGTATTAAATTCGGATGCAATTTCTGTGTCTCATCGTCAATGAGAAGGTCCAAGGCATACAGTAAACCTGAAGTGAAGCATCGGAATCTAAAACTGGACTCGCAGGAGAGGTTCAAATCACAGAAAGTGAAAGTGTCATTCCTCTTTTACTTAAGTCGGCATTGTGCCTTTTGTATTAAATTCGGATGCAATTTCTGTGTTTCATCGTCAATAAGAAGGTCCAAGGGATACAGTAAACTTGAAGTGAAGCATCGGAATCTAAAAATGGACTCACAGGAGAGGTTCAAAACATAGACAGTTAGTGTGTCTGTCCTCTTGTACTTAAGTCGGCATTGTGCCTTTTGTATTATATTCGGATGCAAACTCTGTGTTTAATCGTAAATAAGAAGGTCCAAGGGATACAGTAAACCTGAAGTGAAGCATCGGAATCTAAAACTGGACTCACAGGAGATGTTCAAAACATAGAAAGTTAGAGAGTCAGTCCTCTTGTACTTAAGTCTGCATTGTGCCTTTTGTAATAAATTCGGATGCAAAGTCTGTGTTTCATCGTCAATAAGAAGGTCCAAGGGATACAGTAAACCTAAAGGGAATCTTCGAAATCTAAAACTGGACTCACAGGAGAAGTTCAAATCAAAGAAAGTGAGAGTGTCAGTCCTCTAGTACTTAAGTCGGCATTGTGCCATTTGTATTAAATTCGGATGCAATTTCTGTTTTTCTTCGTCACTAAGTAGGTCCAAGGGATACTGTACACCTGAAGTGAAGCATCGGAATCTAAAACTGGACTCACAGGAGAGGTTTATGTCATAGAAAGTGAGAGTGTCAGTCCGCTTTTACATAAGTCGGCATTGTGCCTTTTGCATTAAATTCGGATGCAATTTCTGTTTTTCATCGTCAATAAGAAGGTGCAAGGCATACAGTAAACCTGAAGTGAAGCATAGGAATCTAAAACTAGACTCACAGGAATGTTTCAAAACATAGAAAGTTAGAGTGTCATTTCTCTTGTACTTAAGTCGGCATTGTGTATTTTGTATTATATTCGGATGAAAACTCTGTGTTTCATCGGAAATGAGAAGGTCCAAGGGATGCAGTAAACCTGAAGTGAAGCATCGGAATCTAAAACTGGACTCACAGGAGGGGTTCAAAACATAGAGAGTTAGAGTGTCTGTCCTCTTTTACTTAAGTCGGCATTGTGCCTTTTGTATTAAATTCGGATGCAATTTCTGTGTCTCATCGTCAATGAGAAGGTCCAAGGCATACAGTAAACCTGAAGTGAAGCAACGGAATCTAAAACTGGACTCACAGGGGAGGTTCAAATCACAGAAAGTGAGAGTGTCAGTCCTCTTTTACTTAAGTCGGCATTGTACCTTTTGTATTAAATTCGGATGCAATTTCTGTGTTTCATCGTCAATAAGAAGGTCCAAGGGATACAGTAAACTTGAAGTGAAGCATCGGAATCTAAAACTGGACTCACAGGAGAGGTTCAAAACATCGACAGTTAGAGTGTCTGTCCTCTTGTACTTAAGTCGGCATTGTGCTTTTTGTAATAAATTCGGATGCAAACTCTGTGTTTCATCGTAAATGAGAAGGTCCATGGGATACAGTAAACCTGAAGTGAAGCATCGGAATCTAAAACTGGACTCACAGGAGATGTTCAAAACATAGAAAGTTAGAGAGTCAGTCCTCTTGTACTTAAGTCTGCATTGTGCCTTTTGTAATAAATTCGGATGCAAAGTCTGTGTTTCATCGTGAATAAGAAGGTCCAAGGGATACAGTAAACCTAAAGTGAATCTTCGTAATCTAAAACTGGACTCACAGAAGAAGTTAAAATCATAGAAAGTGAGAGTGTCAGTCCTCTAGTACCAAAGTCGGCATTGTGCCTTTTGTATTGAATTCGGATGCAATTTCTGTGTTTCTACGACACTAAGAAGGTCCAAGGGATACAGTAAACCAGACGTGAAGCATCGGAATCTAAAACTGGACTCACAGGAGAGGTTTAAATCATAGAAAGTGAGAGTGTCAGTCCTCTTTTACTTAAGTCGCCATTGTGCTTTTTGTATTAAATTCGGATGCAATTTCTGTGTTTCATCGTCAATAAGAAAGTCCAAGGTATACAGTAAACCTGAAGTGAAGCATCGGAATCAAAAACTGGACTCACAGGAGAGGTTCAAATCATAAAAAGTTACAGTGTCAGTCCTCTTGTACTTCAGTCGGCATTGTACCTTTTGTATTAAATTCGGATGCAATTTCTGTGTTTCATCGTCAATTAGAAGGTCCAAGGGATTCAGTAAACCTGAAGTGAAGCATCGGAATCTAAAACTAGACTCACAGGGAAGGCTCAAATCATAGATAGTTAGAGTGTCAGTCCTCTTGTTTTTAAGTCGGCATTGTGCATCTTGAATTTAATTCCGATGCAATTTCTGTGTTTCATCGTCAATAAGAAGGTGCAAGGTATACAGTAAACCTGAAGTGAAGCATCGGAACCTAAAACTGGACTCACAGGAGAGGTTTAAATCATAGAAAGTGAGAGTGTCAGTCCTCTTTTACTTAAGTCGCCATTGTGCTTTTTGTATTAAATTCGGATGCAATTTCTGTGTTTCATCGTCAATAAGAAAGTCCAAGGTATACAGTAAACCTGAAGTGAAGCATCGGAATCAAAAACTGCACTCACAGGAGAGTTTCAAATCATAGAGAGTTAGAGTGTCAGTCCTCTTGTACTTTAGTCGGCATTGTGCCCTTAGTATTAAATTCGGATGCTAACTCTCTGTCTCATTGTAAATAAGAAGGTCCAAGAGATACAGTAAACCTGAAGTGAAGCATAGGAATCTAAAACTAGACTCACAGGAAAGTTTCAAAACATAGAAGGTTAGAGTGTCACTTCCCTTGTACTTAAGTCGGCATTGTGTATTTTGTATTATATTCGGATGAAAACTCTGTGTTTCATCGTAAATAAGAAGGTCCAAGGGATACAGTAAACTTGAAGTGAAGCATCGGAATCTAAAACTGGACTCACAGGAGAGGTTCAAAACATAGACAGTTAGAGTGTCTGTCCTCTTGTACTTAAGTTGGCATTGTGCCTTTCGTATTAAATTCGGATGCAAACTCTGTGTTTCATCGTAAATAAGAAGGTCCAAGGGATACAGTAAACCTGAAGTGAAGCATCGGAATCTAAAACTGGACTCACAGGAGATGTTCAAAACATAGAAAGTTAGGGAGTCAGTCCTCTTGTACTTAAGTCTGCATTGTGCCTTTTGTAATAAATTCGGATGCAAAGTCTGTGTTTCATCGTCAATAAGAAGGTCCAAGGGATACAGTAAACCTAAAGTGAATCTTCGAAATCTAAAACTGGACTCACAGGTGAAGTTCAAATCATAGAAAGTGAGAGTGTTAGTCCTCTAGTACTTAAGTCGGCATTGTGCCTTTTGTATTGAATTCGGATGCAATTACTGTGTTTCTACGTCACTAAGAAGGTCCAAGGGATACAGTAAACCTGAAGTGAAGCATCGGAATCTAAAACTGGACTCACAGGAGAGGTTTAAATCATAGAAAGTGAGAGTGTCAGTCCTCATTTACTTAAGTCGCCATTGTGCCTTTTGTATTAAATTCGGATGCAATTTCTGTGTTTCATCGTCAATAAGAGGGTGCAAGGTATACAGTAAACCTGAAGTGAAGCATAGGAATCTAAAACTAGACTCACAGAAAGGTTCAAATCATAGAAAGTTAGAGTGTCAGTCCTTTTGTACTTAAGTCGGCATTGTGCCTTCTGTATTAAATTCGGATGCAAATTCTGTGTTTTATCGTCAGTAAGAAGGTCCAAGGGATACAGTAAACCTGAAGTGAAGCATCGGAATCTAACACTGGACTCACAGGAGAGGTTCAAATCATAAAAAGTTAGAGTGTCAGTCCTCTTGTACTCAAGGCGGCATTGTGCCTTTTGTATTAAATTCTGATGCAATTTCTGTGTTTCATCGTCAATAAGAAAGACCAATTTATACAGTAAACCTGAAGTGAAGCATCGGAATCAAAAACTGGACTCACAGGAGAGGTTCAAATCTTAGAAAGTTAGAGTGTCAGAACTCTTGTACTTAAGTCGGCATTGTGCATTTTGATTTTAATTCCGACGCAATTTCTGTGTTTCATCGTCAATAAGAAGGTGCTAGGTATACAGTAAACCTAACGTGAAGCATCGGAATCTAAAACTGTACTCACAGGAGAGGTTGAAATCATAGAAAGTGAGAGTGTCAGTCCTGTTCTACTTAAGTCGGCATTGTGCCTATTGTATTAAATTCGGATGCAATTTCTGTGTTTCATCGTCAATAAAAAAGTCCAAGGTATACAGTAATCCTGAAGTGAAGCATCGGAATCTAAAACTGGACTCACAGGAGAGGTTCAAAGCATAGAAAGTTAGTGAGTCAGTCCTCTTGTACTTAAGTAGGCATTGTGCCTTTAGTAATAAATTCGGACGCAAACTCTGTGTTTCATCTTTAATAAGAAGGTCCAAGGGATACAGTAAACCTGAAGTGAATCTTCGAAATCTGAAACTGGACTCACAGGAGAAGTTCAAATCATAGAAAGTGAGAGTGTCAGTCCTCTAGTACTTAAGTCGGCATTGTGCCTTTTGTATTGAATTCGGATGCAATTTCTGTGTTTCTTCGTCACTAAGAGGGTCCAAGGGTTACAGTAAACCTGAAGTGAAGCATCGGAATCTAAAACTGTACTCACAGGAGAGGTTTAAATCATAGAAAGTGAGAGTGTCAGTCCTGTTTTACTTAAGTCGGCATTGTGCCTATTGTATTAAATTCGGATGCAATTTCTGTGTTTCATCGTCAATAAAAAAGTCCAAGATATACAGTAATCCTGAAGTGTAGCATCGGAATCAAAAACTGGACTCACAGGAGAGGTTCAAATCACAGAAAGTAAGAGTGTCATTCCTCTTGTACTTAAGTCGGCATTGTGTATTTTGTCTTATATTCGGATGAAAACTCTGTGCTTCATCGCCAATCAGAAGGTCCAAGGGATACAGTAAACCTGAAGTGAAGCATCGGAATCTAATACTGGACTCACAGGAGAGGTTCAAAACATAGACAGTTAGAGTGTCTGTCCTCTTGTACTTAAGTCGGCATTGTGCCTTTTAGATTAAATCCGGATGCAATTTCTGTGTCTCATCGTCAACGAGAAGGTCCAAGACATACAATAAACCTGAAGTGAAGCATCGGAATCTAAAACTGAACTCACAGGAGAGCTTCAAATCACAGAAAGTGAGAGTGCCAGTCCTCTTTTACTTAAGTCGGCATTGTGCCTTTTGTAATAAATTCGGATGCAATTTCTGTGTTTCATCGTCAATAAGAAGGTCCAAGGGATACAGTAAACCTGAAGTGAAGCATCGGAATCAAAAACTGCACTCACAGGAGAGTTTCAAATCATAGAGAGTTAGAGTGTCAGTCCTCTTGTACTTTAGTCGGCATTGTGCCCTTAGTATTAAATTCGGATGCTAACTCTCTGTCTCATTGTAAATAAGAAGGTCCAAGAGATACAGTAAACCTGAAGTGAAGCATAGGAATCTAAAACTAGACTCACAGGAAAGTTTCAAAACATAGAAGGTTAGAGTGTCACTTCCCTTGTACTTAAGTCGGCATTGTGTATTTTGTATTATATTTGGATGAAAACTCTGTGTTCCATCGTAAATAAGAAGGTCCAAGGGATACAGTAAACTTGAAGTGAAGCATCGGAATCTAAAACTAAACTCACAGGAGAGGTTCAAAACATAGACAGTTAGAGTGTCTGTCCTCTTGTACTTAAGTCGGCATTGTGCCTTTTAGATTAAATCCGGATGCAATTTCTGTGTCTCATCGTCAACGAGAAGGTCCAAGACATACAATAAACCTGAAGTGAAGCATCGGAATCTAAAACTGAACTCACAGGAGAGCTTCAAATCACAGAAAGTGAGAGTGCCAGTCCTCTTTTACTTAAGTCGGCATTGTGCCTTTTGTAATAAATTCGGATGCAATTTCTGTGTTTCATCGTCAATAAGAAGGTCCAAGGGATACAGTAATTCTGAAGTGAAGCATCGGAATCTAAAACTGGACTCACAGGAGAGGTTCAAAACATAGACAGTTAGAGTGTCTGTCCTCTTGTACGTAAGTCGGCATTGTGCCTTTTGTATTAAATTCGGATGCAAACTCTGTGTTTCATCGTAAATAAGAAGGTCCAAGGGATACAGTAAACCTGAAGTGAAGCATCGGAATCTAAAACTGGACTCACAGGAGAGGTTCAAAACATAGAAAGTTAGAGAGTCAGTCCTCTTGCACTTAAGTAGGCATTGTGCCTTTTGTAATAAATTCGGACGCAAACTCTGTGTTTAATCGTTAATAAGAAGGTCCAAGGGTTACAGTAAACCTGAAGTGAATCTTCGAAATCTAAAACAGGACTCACGGGAGAAGTTCAATTCATAGGAAGTGAGAGTGTCAGTCCTCTAGTACTTAAGTCGGCATTGTGCCTTTTGTATTGAATTCGGATGCAATTTCTGTGTTTCTTCGTCACTAAGTATGTCCAAGGGATACTGTAAACCTGAAGTGAAGCATCGGAATCTAAAACTTGATTCACAGGAGAGGTTCAAAACATAGACAGTTAGAGTGTCTGTCCTCTTGTACTTAAGTCGGCATTGTGCCTTTTGTATTAAATTCGGATGCAATTTCTGTGTCTCATCGTCAATGAGAAGGTCCAAGGCATACAGTAAACCAGAAGTGAAGCATCCGAATCTAAAACTGGTCTCACAGGAGAGGTTCAAAACATAGAAAGTGAGAGTGTCATTCCTCTCGTACTTAAGTCGGCATTGTGCCTTTTATATTATATTCGGATGAAAACTCTGTGTTTCATCGTAATTTAGAAGGTCCAAGGGATACAGTAAACCTCAAGTGAAGCATCGGAATCTAAAACTGGACTCACAGGAGAGGTTAAAACCATAGACAGTTAGAGTGTCAGTCCCCTAGTACTTAAGTCGGCATTGTGCCTTTTGTATTGAATTCGGATGCAAATTCTGTGTTTCATCGTCAATAAGAAGGTCCAAGGGATACAGTAAACGTGAAGTGAAGCATCGGAATCAAAAACTGGACTCACAGGAGAGGTTCAAATCTTAGAAAGTTAGAGTGTCAGTCCTCTTGTAATTAAGTCAGCATTTTGCCTTTTAAATTTAATTCCGATGCAATTTCTGTGTTTCATCGTCAATAAGAAGGTACAAGGTATACAGTAAACCTAAAGTGAAGCATCGGAATCTAAAACTGGACTCACAGGAGAGGTTCAAATCACAGAAAGTGAGAGTGTCATTCCTCTTTTACTTAAGTCAGTATTGTGCCGTTTGTATTAAATTCGGATGGAATTTCTGTGTTTCATCGTCGATAAGAAGGTCCAATGTATACAGTAAACCTGAAGTGAAGCAGCAGAAACTAAAACTGGTCTCACAGAAAAGGTTCAAAACATAGATAGTGAGAGTGTCATTCCTATTGTACTTAAGTCGGCAATGTGCCTTTTGTATTATATTCGGTTGCAATTTCTGTGTTTCTTCGTCAATAAGAAGGTCCAAAGGATACAGTAAACCTGAAGTGAAGCATCGGAATCTAAAACTGGACTCACAGGAGAGGTTCAAAACATAGACAGTTAGAGTGTCTGTCCTCTTGTACTTAAGTCGGCATTGTGCCTTTTGTATTAAATTCGGATGCAAACTCTGTGTTTCATCGTAAATAAGAAGGTCCAAGGGATACAGTAAACCTGAAGTGAAGCATCGGAATCTAAAACTGGACTCACAGGAGATGTTCAAAACATAGAAAGTTAGAGTGTCAGTCCTTTTGTACTTAAGTCGGCATTGTGCCTTCTGTATTAAATTCGGATGCAAATTCTGTGTTTTATCGTCAATAAGAAGGTCCAAGGGATAGAGTAAACCTGAAGTGAAGCATCGGAATCTAACACTGGACTAACAGGAGAGGTTCAAATCATAAAAAGTTAGAGTGTCAGTCCTCTTGTACTTAAGGCGGCATTGTGCCTTTTGAATTTAATTCCGAAGCAATTTCTGTGTTTCATCGTCAATGAGAAGGTGCAAGGTATACAGTAAACCTGAAGTGAAGCATCGGAACCTAAAACTGCACTCACAGGAGAGTTTCAAATCATAGAGAGTTTGAGTGTCAGTCCTCTTGTACTTAATCCGGCATTGTGCTTTTTGTATTAAATTCGGATGCAATTTCTGTGTTTCATCGTCAATTAGAAGGTCCAAGGGATTCAGTAAACCTGAAGTGTAGCATCGGAATCTAAAACTAGACTCACAGGGGAGGTTCAAATCATAGATAGAGTGTCAGTCCTCTTGTTTTTAAGTCGGCATTGTGCATTTTGAATTTAATTCCGATGCAATTTCTGTGTTTCATCGTCAATAAGAAGGTGCAAGGTATACAGTAAACCTGAAGTGAAGCATCGGAACCTAAAACTGCACTCACAGGAGAGTTTCAAATCATAGAGAGTTTGAGTGTCAGTCCTCTTGTAGTTAAGGCGGCATTGTGCCTTTTGAATTTAATTCCGATGCAATTTCTATGTTTCATCGTCAATAAGAAGGTGCAAGGTAAACAGTAAAGCTGAAATAAAGCATCGGAATCTAAAACTGGACTCACAGGAGAGGTTCAAAGCATAGAAAGTTAGAGAGTCAGTCCTCTTGTACTTAAGTAGGCATTGTGCCTTTTGTAATAAATTCGGATGCAAACTCCGTGTTTCATCGTCAATAAGAAGGTCCAAGGGATACAGTAAACCTGAAGTGAAGCATCGGAATCTAAAACTGGACTCACAGGAGATGTTCAAATCAGAGGAAGTGAGACTGTCAGTCCTCTAGTACTTAAGTCGGCATTGTGCCTTTCGTAATGAATTCGGATGCAATTTCTGTGTTACATCGTCAAAAAGAAGGTCCAAGGGATACAGTAAACCTGAAGTGAAGCAACGGAACCTCAACTGGACTCAAAGGAGGGGTTCAAATCTTAGAAAGTTTGAGTGCCAGACCTCTTCTACTGAAGTCGACGTTGTGCCTTTTGAATTTAATTCCGATGCAATTTCCTTGTTTCATCGTCAGTAAGAAGGTGCAAGGTATACTGTAAACCCGAAGTGAAGCATCGGAATCTAAAACTGGTCTCACAAGAGAGGTTCAAATCATAGAAAGTGAGAGTGTCAGTCCTCTTGTACTTAAGTCGGCTTTGTGCCTTTTGTATTAAATTCGGATGCTAACTCTGGATTCATCGTAAATAAGAAGGTCCAAGGGATACAGTAAACCTGAAGTGAAGCATCGGAATCTAAAACTGGACTCACAGGGGAGGTTCAAAACATAGACAGTTAAAGTGTCTGTCCTCTTGTACTTAAGTCGGCATTGTGCCTTTTGTATTAAATTCGGATGCAATTTCTGTGTCTCATCGTCAATAAGAAGGTCCAAGGGATACAGTAAACCTGAAGTGAAGCATCGGAATCTAAAACTGGACTCACAGGAGAGGTTCAAATCATAGAAAGGGAGAGTGTCAGTCCGCTTGTACATAAGTCGGCATTGTGCCATTTGTATTAAATTCGGGTGCAATTTCTGTGTTTAATCGTCAATAAGAAGGTCCAAGGGATACAGTAAACCTGAAGTGAAGCATCGGAATCGAAAACTGGACCCACAGGAGAGGTTCAAATCACAGAAAGGGAGAGTGTCAGTCCGCTTGTACATAAGTCGGCATTGTGAATTTTGTATTAATTTCGGATGCAATTTCTGTGTTTCATCGTCAATAAGATGGTCCAAGGGATACAGTTAACCTGAAGTGAAACATCGGAATGTAAAACTGGACTCACAGGAGAGGCTCAAATCATAGAAAGTGAGGGTGTCAGTCCTCTTGTACTTTAGTCGGCATTGTACCCTTTGTATTAAATTCGGATGCAATTTCTGTGTTTCATCGTCAATTAGAAGGTCCAAGGGATACAGTAAACCTGAAGTGAAGCATCGGAAACTAAAACTAGACTCACAGGAGAGGTTGAGAACATAAATAGTTAGAGTGTCATTCCTGTTGATTTAAGCCGGCATTGTGCCTTTTGTATTAGATTCAGATGCAAACTCTGTGTTTCATCGTCAATAAGAAGGTGCAAGGTATACAGTAAACCTGAAGTGAAGCATCGGAAACTAAAACTGGACTCACAGGAGAGGTTCAAATCATAGAGAGTTAGAGTGTCAGTCCTCTTGTACTTAAGTCGGCATTGTGCATTTTGAATTTAATTCCGAAGCAATTTCTATGTCTCATTGTCAATAAGAAGGTGCAAAGTATACAGGAAACCTGAAGTAAACATCGGAATCTGAAACTGGACTCACAGGAGAGGTTCAAATCATAGAAAGAGAGAGTGTCAGTCCTCTTTTGCTTAAGTCGGCATCGTGCGTTTTGTACTAAATTCGGATGCTATTTCTGTGTTTCATCGTCAATAAGAAGGTCCAAGGTATACAGTAAACCTGAAGTGAAGCAACGGAACCTCAACTGGACTCAAAGGAGGGGTTCAAATCTTAGAAAGTTTGAGTGCCAGACCTCTTCTACTGAAGTCGACGTTGTGCCTTTTGAATTTAATTCCGATGCAATTTCCTTGTTTCATCGTCAGTAAGAAGGTGCAAGGTATACTGTAAACCCGAAGTGAAGCATCGGAATCTAAAACTGGTCTCACAGGAGAGGTTCAAATCATAGAAAGTGAGAGTGTCAGTCCTCTTGTACTTAAGTCGGCTTTGTGCCTTTTGTATTAAATTCGGATGCAATCTCTGTGTTTCATCGTAAATAAGTAGGTCCAAGGGATACTGTAAACCTGAAGTGAAGCATCGGAATCTAAAACTGGACTCACAGGAGAGGTTCAAATCACAGAAAGTTAGAGTGTCAGTCCTCTTGTACTTAAGTCGGCATTGTGCCTTTTGTATTAAATACGAATGCAATTTCTGTGTTTCATCGTCAATAAGTAGGTCCAAGGTATACAGTAAACCTGAAGTGAAGCATCGGAATCTAAAACTGGACTCACAGGAGAGGTTCAAATCTTTGATAGTTAGAGTGTCAGTCCTCTTGTACTTAAGTCGACGTTGTGCCTTTTGAATTTAATTCCGATGCAATTTCTGTTTTTCATCGTCAATAAGATGGTGCAAGGTATACGGTAAACCTAAAGTGAAGCATCGGAATCTAAAACTGGACTCACAGGAGAGATTCAAATCACAGAAAGTGAGAGTGTCAGTCCTCTTTTACTTAAGACGGCGTTGTGCCATTTGCATTGAATGCGGATGCAATTTCTGTGTTTCATCGTCGAAAAGAAGGTCCAAGGTATACACTAAACCTGAAGTGAAGCATCAGAAACTAAAACTGGTCTCACAGGAGAGGTTCAAAGCATAGAAAGTGAGAGTGTCAGTCCTCTTGTACTTAAGTCGGCATTGTGCCTTTTGTATTAAATTCGGATGCTAACTCCGTGATTCATCGTAAATAAGAAGGTCCAAGGGATACAGTAAACCTGAAGTGAAGCATCGGAATCTAAAACTGGACTCACAGGAGAGGTTCAAACATAGACAGTTAGAGTGTCTGTCCTCTTGTACTTAAGTCGGCATTGTGCATTTTGTATTAAATTCGGATGCAATTTCTGTGTCTCATCGTCAATAAGAAGGTCCAAGGCATACAGTAAACCTGAAGTGAAGCATCAGAATCTAAAACTGGACTCACAGCAGTGGTTCAAACCACAGAGAGTGAGAGTGTCAGTCCGCTTTTACTTAAGTCGTCATTGTGCCTTTTGTATTAAATTCGAATGCAATTTCTGTGTTTCATCGTCAATAAGAAGGTCAAAGGGATACAGTAAACCTGAAGTGGAGCATCGGAATCTAAAACTGGACTCACAGGAGAGGTTCAAAACATAGAAAGTTAGAGTGACAATCCTCTTGTTCTTAAATCGGCATTGTGCCTTTTGTATTAGATTCAGATGCAAACTCTGTGTTTCATCGTCAATAAGAAGGTCCAAGGGATACAGTAAACCTGAAGTGAAGCATCGGAATCTAAAACTGGACTCACAGGAGAGGTTCAAATCATAGAAAGTTAGAGTGTCAGTCCTCTTGTACTTAAGTCGGCATTGTGCCTTTTGATTTAAATTCGGCTGCAAACTCTTTGTTTCATCGTCAATAAGAAGGTCCAAGGGATACAGTAAACCTGAAGTGAAGCATCGGAACATATAACTGGACTCACAGGAGAGTTTCAAAACATAGACAGTTAGAGTGTCTGTCCGCTTGTACTTAAGTCGGCATTGTGATTTTTGTATTAAATTCGGATGCAAACTCTGTGTTTCATCGTAAATAAGAAGGTCCAAGGGATACAGTAAACCTGAAGTGAAGCATCGGAATCTAAAACTCGACTCACAGGAAAGTTTCAAAACATAAACAGAGTGTCTGTCCTCTTGTACTTAAGTCGGCATTGTGCCTTTTGTATTAAATTCGGATACAATTTTTGTGTTTCATCGTCAATAAGAAGGTCCAAGGGATATAGTAAATCGGAAGTGAAGCATTGGAAAATATAACTGGACTCACAGGAGAGGTTCGAACCATAGAACGAGAGAGTGTCAGTCCTCTTGTACTTAAGTCGGCATTGTGCCTTTTGTATTACATTCAGTTTCCATTTCTGTATTTCATCATCAATAAGAAGGTCCTAGGAATACAGTAAACCTGAAGTGAAGCATCGGAATCTAAAACTGGACTCACAGGAGAGGTTCAAATCATAGAAAGTGAGAGTGTCAGTCCTCTTGTACTTAAGTCGGCATTGTGCCATTTGTATTAAATTCGTATGCAATTTCTGTGTTTCATCGTCAATAAGAAGGTGCAAGGTATACAGTAAACCTGAAGTGAAGCATCGGAATCTAAAACTGGACGCACAGGGGAGGTTCTAATCATAGAAGGAGAGAGTGTCAGTCCTCTTTTATTTAAGTCAGCATTGTGCCTTTTGTATTAAATTCGGATGCAATTTCTGTGTTTCATCGTCAATAAGAAGGTCCAAGGGATACAGTATACCTTAAGTGGAGAATTGGAATCTAAAACTGGACTCACAGGAGTGGTTCAAATCATAGAAAGGGAGAGTGTCAGTCCGCTTGTACATAAATCGGCATTGTGAAATTTGTATTAATTTCGGATGCAATTTCTGTGTTTCATCGTCAATAAGAAGGTCCAAGGGATACAGTTAACCTGAAGTGAAACATCGGAATGTAAAACTGGACTCACAGGAGAGGTTCAAATCATAGAAAGTGAGAGTGTCAGTCCTCTTGTACTTAAGTCGGCATTGTACCTTTTGTATTAAATTCGGATGCAATTTCTGTGTTTTATCGTCAATTAGAAGGTCCAAGGGATACAGTAAACCTGAAGTGAAGCATCGGAAACTAAAAGTAGACTCATAGGGGAGGTTCAAATCATACATAGTTAGAGTGTCAGTCCTCTCAATTTAAGTCGGAATTCTGCATTTTGAATTTAATTCCGATTTAATATCTGTGTTTAATCGTCAATACGAAGGTGCAAGGTATACAGTAAACCTGAAGTGAAGCATCGGAAACTAAAACTGGACTCACAGGAGAAGTTACAATCATAGAGAGTTAGAGTGTCAGTCCTCTTGTACTTATGTCGGCAGTGTGCCTTTTGAATTTAATACCGAAGCAATTTCTATGTCTCATCGTCAATAAGAAGGTGCAAAGTATACAGTAAACCTGAAGTAAAGCATCGGGATCTGAAACTGGACTCACAGGAGAGGTTCAAATCATAGAAAAAAGAGTGTCAGTCCTCTTCTACTGAAGTCGACGTTGTGCCTTTTGAATTTAATTCCGATGCAATTTCCTTGTTTCATCGTCAGTAAGAAGGTGCAAGGTATACTGTAAACCTGAAGTGAAGCATCGGAATCTAAAACTGGTCTCACAGGAGAGGTTCAAATCATAGAAAGTGAGAGTGTCAGTCCTCTTGTACTTAAGTCGGCTTTGTGCTTTTTGTATTAAATTCTGATGCAATCTCTGTGTTTCATCGTAATGAAATAGGTCCAAGGGATGCACTAAACCTGAACTGAAGCATCGGAATCTAAAACTGAACTCACAGGAGAGGTTCAAATCACAGAAAGTGAGAGTGTCAGTCCTCTTTTACTTAAGTCGGCATTGTGCCTTTTGTATTAAATTTGGATGCAAAATCTGTGTTTTATCGTCAATAAGAAGGTCCAAGGGGTACAGTAAACCTGAAGTGAAACATCGGAATCTAAAACTGGTCTCACAGGAGAGGTTCAAATCATAGAAAGACAGAGTGTCAGTCCTCTTGTACTTAAGTCGGCATTGTGCTTTTTGTATTAAATTCTGATGCAATTTCTGTGTCTCATCGTCAATAAGAAGGTCCAAGGCATACAGTAAACCTGAAGTGAAGCATCAGAATCTATAACTGGACTCACAGGAGTGGTTCAAATCACAGAGAGTGAGTGTGTCAGTCCGCTTTTACTTAAGTCGGCATTGTGCCTTTTGAATTAAATTCGGATGCAAACTCTTTGTTTCAACGTCAATAAGAAGGTCCAAGGGATACAGTAAACCTGAAGTGACGCATCGGAATCTAAAACTGGACTCACAGGAGAGGTTCAAATCATAGAAAGTGAGAGTGTCAGTCCACTAGTACTTAAGTCGGCATTGTGCCTTTTGTATTGATTTCGGATGCAATTTCTATGTTTCATCGTCTATAAGAAGTTTCAAGGGATACAGTAAACCTAAATTGAAGCATCGGAATCTATAACTGGACTCACAGGAGAGGTTCAAATCATTGAAAGGGAGAGTGTCAGTCCTCTTGTACTTAAGTCGGCATTGTGCCTTTTGTATTAAATTCGGATACAAATTCTGTGTTTTATCGTCAATAAGAAGGTCCAAGAAATACAGTAAACCTGAAGTGAAGCATCGGAATATAAAACTGGACTCACAGGAGAGTTTCAAAACATAGACAGTTAGAGTGTCTGTCCTCTTGTACTTAAGTCGGCATTGTGCCTTTTGTATTAAATTCGGATGCAAACTCTGTGTTTCATCGTAAATAATAAGGTCCAAGGGATACAGTACACCTGAAGTGAAGCATCGGAATCTAAAACTCGACTCACAGGAAAGGTACAAAACATAAACAGTTAGTGTGTCTGTCCTCTTAAACTTAAGTCGGCATTGTGCCTTTTGTATTAAATTCGGATACAATTTCTGTGTTTCATCGTCAATAAGAAGGTCCAAGGGATACAGTAAACCGGAAGTGAAGCATCGGAATCTAAAACTGGACTCACAGGAGAGGTTCAAACCATAGAAAGTTAGAGTGTCAGTCCTCTTGTACTTAAGTCGGCATTGTGCCTTTTGTATTAAATTCGTATGCAAACTCTGTGTTTCATCGTCAATAACAAGGTCCAAGGGATACAGTAAACCTGAAGTGAAGCATCGGAATCTAAAACTGAACTCACAGGAGAGATTCAAATCATAGAAAGTTAGAGTGTCAGTTCTCTTGTACTTAAGTCGGCATTGTGCCTTTTGTATTAAATTCGTATGCAAACTCTGTGTTTCATCGTCAATAACAAGGTCCAAGGGATACAGTAAACCTGAAGTGAAGCATCGGAATCTAAAACTGAACTCACAGGAGAGATTCAAATCATAGAAAGTGAGAGTGTCAGTCCTGTAGTACTTAAGTCGGCATTGTGCCTTTTGTATTGAATTCGGATGC
The DNA here is from genome assembly GCF_021461395.2 of Schistocerca americana. Taxonomy (NCBI): domain Eukaryota; kingdom Metazoa; phylum Arthropoda; class Insecta; order Orthoptera; family Acrididae; genus Schistocerca; species Schistocerca americana. Next base: position 544,353,123 of record NC_060124.1, on the reverse strand, counting down.
AATTTCTGTGTTTCATCGTCAATAAGAAGGTTCAAGGGATACAGTAAACCTCAAGTGATGCATCGGAATCTAAAACTGGACTCGAAGGAGGGGTTCATAACATAGAAAGTTAGAGTGTCAGTCCTCTTGTACATAAGCCGGCATTGTGCCTTTTGTAATAAATTCGGATGCAAACTCTTTGTTTTATCGTCAATAAGAAGGTCCAAGGGATACAGTAAACCTGAAGTGAAGCATCAGAATCTAAAACTGGACTCACAGGAGGGGTTAATAACATAGAAAGTTAGAGTGTCAGTCCTCTTGTACTTAAGTCGGCATTGTGCCTTTTGTAATAAATTCGGATGCAAACTCTGAGTTTCATCGTCAATAAGAAGGTCCAAGGGATACAGTAAACCTGAATTGAAGCTACGGAATCTAAAACTGGACTCACAGGAGATGTTCAAATCAGAGAAAGTGAGAGTGTCAGTCCTCTAGTACTTAAGTCGGAATTGTGCATTTTGTATTGAATTCGGATGCAATTTCTGTGTTTCATCGTCAATAAGAAGGTCCAAGGGATACAGTAAACCTGAAGTGAAGCATCGGAATCTAAAACTGGACTCACAGGAGAGGTTCAAATCATAGAAATTAAGAGTGTCAGACCTCTTTTACTTAAGTCGGCATTGTCCCTTTTGTAATCAATTCGGATGCAATCTCTGTGTTTCATCGTAATGAAATAGGTCCAAGGGATGCAGTAAACCTGAAGTGAAGCATCGGAATCTAAAACTGAACTCACAGGAGAGGTTCAAATCACAGAAAGTGAGAGTGTCAGTCCTCTTTTACTTAAGTCGGCATTGTGCCTATTGTATTAAATTCGGATGCAATTTCTGTTTTTAATCGACAATAAGAAGGTCCAAGGGATACAGTAAACCTGAAGTGAGGCATCGGAATTTAAAACTGGACTCACAGGAGAGGTTCAAACCATAGAAAGTGAGAGTGTCAGTCCTCTTGTGCTTAAGTCGGCATTGTGCCTTTTGTACTAAATTCGGATGCAATTTCTGTGTTTCATCGGCAATAAGAAGGTCCAAGGTATACAGTAAACCTGATGTGAAGGATCGGAATCTAAAGCTGGACTCACAGGAGAGGATAAAATCTTAGAAATTTGGAGTGTCAGTCCTCTTGTACTTAAGTCGGCATTGTGCCTTTTGAATTTAATTCCGATGCAATTTCTGTGTTTCCTCGTCAATGAGAAGGTGCAAGGTATACAGTAAACCTGAAGTGAAGCATCGGAATCTAAAACTAAACTCACAGGAGAGCTTCAAAGCATAGACAGTTAGAGTGTCGGTCCTCTTGTACTTATGTTGGCATTGTGCCTTTTGTATTAAATTCGGAAACAATTTCTCTGTCTCATCGTCAACAAGAAGGTCGAAGGCATACAGTAAACCTGAAGTAAATCGTCGGAATCTAAAACTGGACTCACAGGAGAGGTTCAAATCACAGAAAGTGAGAGTGTCAGTCGTCTTTTACTTAAGTCGGCATTGTGCCTTTTGTATTAAATTCGGATGCAATTTCTTTGTTTCATCGTCAAGAAGAAGGTCCAAGGGACACAGTAAACCTGAAGTGAAGCATCGGAATCTAAAACTGGACTCACAGGAGAGGTTCAAATCATAGAAAGTTAGAGTGTCAGTCCTCTTGTACTTAAGTCGGCATTGTGCCTTTTGTATTAAATTCGTATGCAAACTCTGTGTTTCATCGTCAATAACAAGGTCCAAGGGATACAGTAAACCTGAAGTCAAGCATCGGAATCTAAAACTGAACTCACAGGAGGGATTCAAATCATAGAAAGTGAGAGTGAAGTCCTGTAGTACTTAAGACGGCATTGTGCTTTTTGTATTGAATTCGGATGCAATTTCTGTGTTTCACCGTCAATAAGAAGGTCCAAGGGATACAGTAAACCTGAAGTGAAGCATCGGAATCTAAAACTGGACTCACAGGAGAGGTCCAAATCTTAGAAAGTGAGAGTGTCAGTTCTCTTGTACTTAGGTCGGCATTGTGCCTTTTGTACTAAATTCGGATGCAATTTCTGTGTTTCATCGTCAATAAGAAGTTCCAAGGGATACAGTAAACCTGAAGTGAAGCATCGGAATACAAAACTGGAATCACAGGAGAGGTTCAAACCATAGAAAGGGAGAGTGTCAGTCCTCTTGTACTTAAGACGGCATTGTGCTTTTGTATTAAATTCGGATTCAATTTCTGTGTTTCATCGTCAATAAGAATGTGCAAGGTATACAGTAAACCTGAAGAGAACCATCGGAATCTAAAACAGGACTCACAGGAGAGGTTCAAATCACAGAGAGTTAGAGTGTCAGTCCTCTTGTACTTAAGTCGGCATTGTGCCTTTTGAATTTAATCCCGACGCAATTTCTATGTTTCATCGTCAATTAGAAGGTGCAAGGTATACAGTATACCTGAAGTGAGGCATCGGAATCTAAAACTGGACTCACAGGAGAGGTTCAAATCACAGAAAGTGGGAGTGACAGTCCTCTTTTACTTAAGGCGGCATTGTGCTTTTTCTATTAAATTCGGATAGAATTTCTGTGTTTCATCGTCAATAAGAAGGTCCAAGGATATAGTAAACCTGAAGTGAAGCATCGGAATCTAAAACTGGACTCACAGGAGAGGTTCAAATCACAGAAAGTGGGAGTGACAGTCCTCTTTTACTTAAGGCGGCATTGTGCTTTTTCTATTAAATTCGGATAGAATTTCTGTGTTTCATCGTCAATAAGAAGGTCCAAGGATATAGTAAACCTGAAGTGAAGCATCGGGATCTAAAACTGGACTCACAGGAGAGGTTCAAATCATAGAAAGTTAGAGTGTCAGTCCTCTTGTACTTAAGTCGGCATTGTGCCTTTTGTATTAAATTCGGATGCAAACTCTGTGTTTCATCGTCAATAAGAAGGTCCAAGGGATACAGTAAACCTGAAGTGGAGCATCGGAATCTATAACTGGACCCACAGGAGAGGTTCAAATCATAGAAAGTGAGAGTGTCAGTCCTCTAGTACTTAAGTCGGCATTGTGCCATTTGTATTGAATCCGGATGCAATTTCTGTGTTTCATCGTCAATTAGAATGTCCAAGGGATACAGTAAACCTGAAGTGAAGCATCGGAATCTAAAACTGGACTCACAGGACAGGTTCAAATCATAGAGAGTTAGAGTGTCAGTCCTCTTGTACTTAAGTCGGCATTGTGCCTTTTGAATTTAATTCAGATTCAATTTCAGTGTTTCATCGTCAATAAGAAGGTGCAAGGTATACAGTAAACCTGAATTGAAGCATCGGAATCTAAGACTGGACTCACAGAAGAGGTTCAAATCACAGAGAGTTAGAGTGTCAGTCCTCTTGTACTTAAGTCGGCATTGTGCCTTTTGAATTTAATCCCGACGCAATTTCTATGTTTCATCGTCAATAAGAAGGTGCAAGGTATACAGTAAACCTGATGTGAAACATCGGAATCTAAAACTGGACTCACAGGAGAGGTTCAAATCATATCAAAAGAGAGTGTCTGTCCTCTTGTACTTAAGTCGGCATTGTGCCTTTTGTATTGAATCCGGATGCAATTTCTGTGTTTCATCGTCAATTAGAAGGTCCAAGGCATACAGTAAACCTGAAGTGAAGCATCGGAATCTAAAACTGGACTCACAGGAGAGGTTCAAAACATAGACAGTTAGAGTGTCTGTCCTCTTGTACTTAAGTCGGCATTGTGCCTTTTGTATTGAATCCGGATGCAATTTCTGTGTTTCATCGTCAATTAGAAGGTCCAAGGGATACAGTAAACCTGAAGTGAAGCATCGGAATCTAAAACTGGACTCACAGGACAGGTTCAAATCATAGAAAGTTAGAGTGTCAGTCCTCTTGCACTTATGTCGGCATTGTGCCTTTTGTATTAAATTCCGATGCAATTTCTGTGTTTAATCGTCAATAATAAGGTGCAAGGTATACTGTAAACCTAAAGTGAAGCATCGGAATCTAAAACTGGACTCACAGGAGATGTTCAAATCACAGAAAGTGAGAGTGTCATTCCTCTTGTACTTAAGTCGGCATTGTGTATTTTGTATTATATTCGGATGAAAACTCTGTGTTTCATCGTAAATAAGAAGGTCCAAGGGATACAGTAAACCTGAAGTGAAGCATCGGAATCTAAAACTGCACTCACAGGAGAGGTTCAAAACATAGACAGTTAGTGTGTCTGTCCTCTTGTACTTAAGTCGGCATTGTGCCTTTTAGATTACATTCGGATGCAATTTCTGTGTCTCATCGTCAATGAGAAGGTCCAAGGGATACAGTAAACCTGAAGTGAAGTATCGGAATCTAAAACTGGACTCACAGGAGAGGTTCAAAACATAGACAGTTAGAGTGTCTGTCCTCTTGTACTTAAGTCGGCATTGTGCCTTTTGTATTAAATTCGGATGCAAACTCTGTGTTTCATCGTAATTAAGAAGGTCCAAGGGAAACAGTAAACCTGAAGTGAAGCATCGGAATCTAAAACTGGACTCACAGGAGAGGTTCAAAACATAGAAAGTTAGAGAGTCAGTCCTCTTGTACTTAAGTAGGCATTGTGCCTTTTGTAATAAATTCGGACGCAAACTCTGTGTTTCATCGTCAATTAGAAGGTCCAAGGGATACAGCAAACCAGAAGTGAAGCATCGGAATCTAAAACTGGACTCACAGGACAGGTTCAAATCATAGATAGTTAGAGTGTCAGTCCTCTTGTACTTAAGTCGGCATTGTGCCTTTTGAATTTAATTCCGATGCAATTTCAGTGTTTCATCGTCAATAAGAAGGTGCAAGGTATACAGTAAACCTGAAGTGAAGCATCGGAATCTAAAACAGGACTCACAGAAGAGGTTCAAATCATAGAGAGTTAGAGTGTCAGTCCTCTTGTACTTAAGTCGGCATTGTGCCTTTTGAATTTAATCCCGATGCAATTTCTATGTTTCATCGTCAATAGGAAGGTGCAAGGTATACAGTAAACCTGAAGTGAAACATCGGAATCTAAAACTGGACTCACAGGAGAGGTTCAAATCATAGAAAGTGAGAGTGTCAGTCCTCTAATACTTAAGTCCGCATTGCGCCTATTGTATTGAATTCGGATGCAATTTCCTTGTTTCATCGTCAATAAGAAGGTCCAAGGGATACAGTAAACCTGTAGCGAAGCATCGGAATCTAAAACTGGTCTCACAGGAGAGGTTCAAATCATAGAAAGTGAAAGTGTCAGTCCTCTTTTACTTAAGTCGGCATTGTGCCTTTTGTATTAAATTCGGATGCAATTTCTGTGTTTCATCGTCAATAAGAAGGTTTAAGGGAGACAGTAAACCTGAAGTAAAGCATCGGAATCTAATACTGGACTCACAGGAGAGGATCAAATCATAGAAAGGGAGAGTGTCAGTCCTCTTGTACTTAAGTCGGCATTGTGCCTTTTGTATTAAATTCGGATGCAATATCTGTGTTTCATCGTCAATAAGAAGGTGCAAGGTATTCATTAAACCTGAAGGGAACCATCAGAATCTAAAATTGGACTCACAGGAGAGGATCAAAATATGGAAAGTGAGAGTGTCAGTCCTCTTGTACTTATGTCGACATTGTGCCTTTTGTATTAAATTCGGATGCAATTTCTGTGTTTCATCGTCAATAAGAAGGTCCAAGGGATACAGTAAACCTGAAGAGAAGCATCGGAATACAAAACTGGAATCACAGGAGAGGTTCATACCATTGAAAGGGAGAGTGTCAGTCCTCTTGTACTTAAGACGGCATTGTGCCTTTTGTATTAAATTCGGATTCAATTTCTGTGTTTCATCGTCAATAAGAATGTGAAAGGTATACAGTAAACCTGAAGAGAACCATCGGAATCTAAAACAGGACTCACAGGAGACGTTCAAATCATAGAAAGTGAGAGTGTCAGTCCTCTTATACTTAAGTCGGCATTGTTCCTTTTGAATTTAATTCCGAAGCAATTTCTATGTTTCATCGTCAATAAGAAGGTGCAAGGTATACAGTAAAACTAAGGTGAAGTATCGGAATCTAAAACTGGACTCACAGGAGAGGTTCAAATCATAGAAAGAGAGAGTGTCACTCCTTTTTTACTTAAGTCGGCATTGTGCCTTTTGTATTACATTCGGATGCAGACTCTGTGTTTCATCGTAAATAAGAAGGTCTAAGGGATACAGTAAACCTAAAGTGGAGCATCGGAATCTATAACTGGACCCACAGGAGAGGTTCAAATCATAGAAAGTGAGAGTGTCAGTCCTCTAGTACTTAAGTTGGCATTGTGCCTTTTGTATTGAATCCGGACGCAATTTCTGTGTTTCATCGTCAATTAGAAGGTCCAAGGGATACAGTAAACCTGAAGTGAAGCATCGGAATCTAAAACTGGACTCACAGGACAGGTTCAAATCATAGATAGTTAGAGTGTCAGTCCTCTTGTACTTAAGTCGGCATTGTGCCTTTTGAATTTAATTCCGATTCAATTTCAGTGCTTCATCGTCAATAAGAAGGTGCAAGGTATACATTAAACCTGAAGTGAAACATCGGAATCTAAAACTGGACTCACAGAAGAGGTTCAAATCATAGAGAGTTAGAGTGTCAGTCCTCTTGTACTTAAGTCGGCATTGTGCCTTTTGAATTTAATCCCGATGCAATATCTATGTTTCATCGTCAATAAGAAGGTGCAAGGTATACAGTAAACCTGAAGTGAAACATCGGAATCAAAAACTGGACTCACAGGAAAGGTTCAAATCATAGAAATAGAGAGTGCCAGTCCTCTTTCACTTAAGTCGGCATTGTGCCTTTTGTAATAAATTCGGATGCAATTTCTGTGTTTCATCGTCAACAAGAAGGTCCAAGGGATACAGTAAACCTGAAGTGAAGCATCGGAATCTAAAACAGGACTCACAGGAGAGGTTCAAAACATAGACAGTTAGAGTGTCTGTCCTCTTGTACTTAAGTCGGCATTGTGCCTTTTGTATTTAATTCGGATGCAAACTCTGTGTTTCATCGTAAATAAGAAGGTCCAAGGGATACAGTAAACCTGAAGTGAAGCATCGGAATCTAAAACTGGACTCACAGGAGATGTTCAAAACATAGAAAGTTAGAGAGTCAGTCCTCTTGTACTTACGTAGGCATTGTGCCTTTTGTAATAAATTCGGACGCAATCTCTGTGTTTCATCGTCAATTAGAAGGTCCAAGGGATACAGTAAACCTGAAGTGAAGCATCGGAATCTAAAACTGGACTCACAGGACAGGTTCAAATCATAGATAGTTAGAGTGTCAGTCCTCTTGTACTTAAGTCGGCATTGTGCCTTTTGAATTTAATTCCGATGCAATTTCAGTGTTTCATCGTCAACAAGAAGGTGCAAGGTATACAGTAAACCTGAAGTGAAGCATCAATCTAAAACTCGACTCACAGAAGAGGTTCAAATCATAGAGAGTTAGAGTGTCAGTCCTCTTGCACTTAAGTCGGCATTGTGCCTTTTGAATATAATCCCGATGCAATTTCTATGTTTCATCGTCAATAGGAAGATGCAAGGTATACAGTAAACCTGAAGTGAAACATCGGAATCTAAAACTGGACTCACAGGAGAGGTTCAAATCATAGAAATAGAGAGTGTCAGTCCTCTTTTACTTAAGTCGGCATTGTGCCTGTTGTATTAAATTCGGATGCAATTTCTGTATTTCATCGTCAATAAGAAGGTCCAAGGATATAGTAAACCTGAAGTGAAGCATCGGAATCTAAAACTGGACTCGCAGGAGAGGTTCAAATCATAGAAAGTTAGAGTGTCAGTCCTCTTGTATTTAAGTCGGCATTGTGCCTCTTGTATTAAATTCGGATGCAAACTCTGTGTTTCATCGTCAATAAGAAGGTTTAAGGGAGACAGTAAACCTGAAGTAAAGCATCGGAATCTAATACTGGACTCACAGGAGAGGTTCAAATCATAGAAAGGGAGAGTGTCAGTCCTCTTGCACTTAAGTCGGCATTGTGCCTTATGTATTAAATTCGGATTCAATTTCTGTGTTTCATCGTCAATAAGAATGTGCAAGGTATACAGTAAACCTGAAGAGAACCATCGGAATCTAAAACAGGACTCACAGGAGATGTTCAAATCATAGAAAGTGAGAGTGTCAGTCCTCTTATACTTAAGTCGGCATTGTGCCTTTTGTATTAAATTCGGATGCAATTTCTGTGTTTCATCGTCAATAAGAAGGTGCAAGGTATACAGTAAAACCTGAAGTGAAGCATCGGAATGTAAAACTGGACTCACAGGAGAGGTTCAAATCATAGAGCTTTGGAGTGTCAGTCCTCCTGTACTTAAGTCGGCATTGTGCCTTTTGAAATTAATTCCGAAGCAATTTCTATGTTTCATCGTCAATAAGAAGGTGCAAGGTATACAGTAAACCTAAAGTGAAGCATCGGAATCTAAAACTGGTCTCACAGGAGAGGTTCAAATCATAGAAAGAGAGAGTGTCAATCATTTTTAATTAAGTCGGCATTGTGCCTTTTGTATTACATTCGGATGCAAACTCTGTGTTTCATCGTAAATAAGAAGGTCTGAGGGATACAGTAAACCTGAAGTGGAGCATCGGAATCTATAACTGGACCCACAGGAGAGGTTCAAATCATAGAAAGTGAGAGTGTCAGTCCTCTAGTACTTAAGTCGGCATTGAGCCTTTTGTATTGAATCGGGATGCAATTTCTGTGTTTCATCGTCAATTAGAAGGTCCAAGGGATACAGTAAACCTGAAGTGAAGCATCGGAATCTAAAACTGGACTCACAGGACAGGTTCAAATCATAGATAGTTAGAGTGTCAGTCCTCTTGTACTTAAGTCGGCATTGTGCCTTTTGAATTTAATTCCGATTCAAATTCAGTGTTTCATCGCCAATAAGAAGGTGCAAGGTATACAGTAAACCTGACGTGAAGCATCGGAATCTAAAACTGGTCTCACAGAAGAGGTTCAAGTCATAGAGAGTTAGAGTGTCAGTCCTATTGTACTTAAGTCGGCATTGTGCCTTTTGAATTTAATTTCGATGCAATTTCTATGTTTCATCGTCAATAAGAAGGTGCAAGGTATACAGTAAACCTGAAGTGAAACATCGGAATCTAAAACTGGACTCACAGAAGAGGTTCAAATCATAGAAATAGAGAGTGTCAGTCCTCTTTTACTTAAGTCGGCATTGTGCCTGTTGTATTAAATTCGGATGCAATTTCTGTATTTCATCGTCATTAAGAAGTTCCAAGGGATACAGTAAACCTGAAGTGAAGCATCGTAATCTAATACTGGACTCACAGGAGAGGTTCAAATCATAGAAAGTTAGAGTGTCAGTAATCTTGTACTTATGTCGGCATTGTGCCTTTTGTATGAAATTCCGATGCAATTTCTGTGTTTAATCGTCAATAATAAGGTGCAAGGTATACAGTAAACCTAAAGTGAAGCATCGGAATCTAAAACTGGACTCACAGGAGAGTTTCAAATCACAGAAAGTGAGAGTGTCATTCCACTTGTACTTGAGTCGGCATTGTGTATTTTGTATTATATTCGGATGGAAACTCTGTGTTTCATCGTAAATAAGAAGGTCCATGGGATTCAGTAAACCTGAAGTAAAGCATCGGAATCTAAAACTGGACTCACAGGAGAGGTTCAAATCACAGAAAGTGAGAGTGTCAGTCCTCTAGTACTTAAGTCCGCATTGCGCCTATTGTATTGAATTCGGATGCAATTTCTGTGTTTCATCGTCAATAAGAAGGTCCAAGGGATACAGTAAACCTGTAGCGAAGCATCGGAATCTAAAACTGGACTCACAGGAGAGGATCAAATCATAGAAAGTGAGAGTGTCAGTCCTCTTATACTTAAGTCGGCATTGTGCCTTTTGTATTAAATTCGGATGCAATTTCTGTGTTTCATCGTCAATAAGAAGGTGCAAGGTATACAGTAAACCTGAAGTGAAGCATCGGAATGTAAAACTGGCCTCACAGGAGAGGTTCTAATCATAGAGTGTTAGAATGTCAGTCCTCCTGTACTTAAGTCGGCATTGTGCCTTTTGAATTTAATTCCGAAGCAATTGCTATGTTTCATCGTCAATAAGAAGGTGCAAGGTATACAGTAAACCTAAAGTGAAGCATCGGAATCTAAAACTGGACTCACAGGAGAGGTTCAAATCATAGAAAGAGAGAGTGTCACTCCTTTTTTACTTAAGTCCGCATTGTGCCTTTTGTATTACATTCGGATGCAAACTCTGTGTTTCATCGTAAATAAGAAGGTCTGAGGGATACAGTAAACCTGAAGTGGAGCATCGGAATCTATAACTGGACCCACCGGAGAGGTTCAAATCATAGAAAGTGAGAGTGTCAGTCCTCCAGTACTTAAGTCGGCATTCTGCCTTTTGTATTGAATCCGGATGCAATTTCTGTGTTTCATCGTCAATTAGAAGGTCCAAGGGATACAGTAAACCTGAAGTGAAGCATCGGAATCTAAAACTGGACTCACAGGACAGGTTCAAATCATAGATAGTTAGAGTGTCAGTCCTCTTGTACTTAAGTCGGCATTGTGCCTGTTGTATTAAATTCGGATGCAATTTCTGTATTTCATCGTCATTAAGAAGGTCCAAGGGATACAGTAAACCTGACGTGAAGCATCGGAATCTAAAACTGGACTCACAGAAGAGGTTCAAGTCATAGAGAGTTAGAGTGTCAGTCCTATTGTACTTAAGTCGGCATTGTGCCTTTTGAATTTAATTTCGATGCAATTTCTATGTTTCATCGTCAATAAGAAGGTGCAAGGTATACAGTAAACCTGAAGTGAAACATCGGAATCTAAAACTGGACTCACAGAAGAGGTTCAAATCATAGAAATAGAGAGTGTCAGTCCTCTTTTACTTAAGTCGGCATTGTGCCTGTTGTATTAAATTCGGATGCAATTTCTGTATTTCATCGTCATTAAGAAGGTCCAAGGGATACAGTAAACCTGAAGTGAAGCATCGTAATCTAATACTGGACTCACAGGAGAGGTTCAAATCATAGAAAGTTAGAGTGTCAGTAATCTTGTACTTATGTCGGCATTGTGCCTTTTGTATGAAATTCCGATGCAATTTCTGTGTTTAATCGTCAATAATAAGGAGCAAGGTATACAGTAAACCTAAAGTGAAGCATCGGAATCTAAAACTGGACTCACAGGAGAGTTTCAAGTCACAGAAAGTGAGAGTGTCATTCCACTTGTACTTGAGTCGGCATTGTGTATTTTGTATTATATTCGGATGGAAACTCTGTGTTTCATCGTAAATAAGAAGGTCCATGGGATTCAGTAAACCTGAAGTAAAGCATCGGAATCTAAAACTGGACTCACAGGAGAGGTTCAAATCACAGAAAGTGAGAGTGTCAGTCCTCTAGTACTTAAGTCTGCATTGCGCCTATTGTATTGAATTCGGATGCAATTTCTGTGTTTCATCGTCAATAAGAAGGTCCAAGGGATACAGTAAACCTGTAGCGAAGCATCGGAATCTAAAACTGGACTCACAGGAGAGGATCAAATCATAGAAAGTGAGAGTGTCAGTCCTCTTTTACTTAAGTCGGCATTGTGCCTTTTGTATTAAATTCGGATGCAATTTCTGTGTTGCATCGTCAATAGGAAGGTTTAAGGGAGACAGTAAACCTGAAGTAAAGCATCGGAATCTAATACTGGACTCACAGGAGAGGTTCAAATCATAGAAAGAGAGAGTGTCAGTCCTCTTGTACTTAAGTCGGCATTGTGCCTTTTGTATTAAATTCGGATGCAATATCTGTGTTTCATCGTCAATAAGAAGGTGCAAGGTATTCATTAAACCTGAAGTGAACCATCGGAATCTAAAATTGGACTCACAGGAGAGGATTAAAATACGGAAAGTGAGAGTGTCAGTCCTCTTGTACTTATGTCGACATTGTGCCTTCTGTATTAAATTCGGATGCAATTTCTGTGTTTCATCGTCAATAAGAAGGTCCAAGGGATACAGTAAACCTGAAGTGAAGCATCGGAATACAAAACTGGAATCACAGGAGTGGTTCAAACCATAGAAAGGTAGAGTGTCAGTCCTCTTGTACTTATGACGGCATTGTGCCTTTTGTATTAATTCGGATTAAATTTCTGTGTTTCATCGTCTATAAGAATGTGCAAGATATACAGTAAACCTGAAAAGAACCATCGGAATCCAAAAAAGGACTCACAGGAGACGTTCAAATCATAGAAAGTGAGAGTGTCAGTCCTCTTATACTGAAGTCGGCATTGTGCCTTTTGTATTAAATTCGGATGCAATTTCTGTGTTTCATCGTCAATAAGAAGGTGCAAGGTATACAGTAAACCTGAAGTGAAGCATCGGAATGTAAAACTGGCCTCACAGGAGAGGTTCAATTCATAGAGAGTTAGAGTGTCAGTCCTCCTGTACTTAAGTCGGCATTGTGCCTTTTGAATTTAATTCCGAAGCAATTGCTATGTTTCATCGTCAATAAGAAGGTGCAAGGTATACAGTAAACCTAAAGTGAAGCATCGGAATCTAAAACTGGACTCACAGGAGAGGTTCAAATCATAGAAAGAGAGAGTGTCACTCCTTTTTTACTTAAGTCCGCATTGTGCCTTTTGTATTACATTCGGATGCAAACTCTGTGTTTCATCGTAAATAAGAAGGTCTGAGGGATACAGTAAACCTGAAGTGGAGCATCGGAATCTATAACTGGACCCACAGGAGAGGTTCAAATCATAGAAAGTGAGAGTGTCGGTCCTCTAGTACTTAAGTCGGCATTTTGCCTTTTGTATTGAATCCGGATGCAATTTCTGTGTTTCATCGTCAATTAGAAGGTCCAAGGGATACAGTAAACCTGAAGTGAAGCATCGGAATCTAAAACTGGACTCACAGGACAGGTTCAAATCATAGATAGTTAGAGTGTCAGTCCTCTTGTACTTAAGTCGGCATTGTGCCTTTTGAATTTAATTCCGATTCAATTTCAGTCTTTCATCATCAATAAGAAGGTGCAAGGTATACAGTAAACCTGAAGTGAAGCAACGGAATCTAAAACTGGACTCACAGAAGAGGTTCAAATCATAGAGAGTTAGAGTGTCAGTCCTCTTGTACTTAAGTCGGCATTGTGCCTTTTGAATTTAATCCCGATGCAATTTCTATGTTTCATCGTCAATAAGAAGGTGCAAGGTATACAGTAAACCTGAAGTGAAACATCGGAATGTAAAACTGGACTCACAGGAGAGGTTCAAATCATAGAAATAGAGAGTGTCAGTCCTCTTTTACTTAAGTCGGCATTGTGCCTTATGAATTAATTCCCGATGGAATTTCTATGTTTCATCGTCAATAAGAAGGTGCAAGGTATACAGTAAACCTGAAGTGAAACATCGGAATCTAAAACTGGACACACAGGAGAGGTTCAAATCATAGAAATAGAGAGTGTCAGTCCTCTTTTACTTAAGTCGGCATTGTGCCTGTTGTATTAAATTCGGATGCAATTTCTGTATTTCATCGTCATTAAGAAGGTCCAAGGGATACAGTAAACCTGAAGTGAAGCATCGTAATCTAATACTGGAATTACAGGAGAGGTTCAAATCATAGAAAGTTAGAGTGTCAGTCCTCTTGTACTTATGTCGGCATTGTGCCTTTTGTATGAAATTCCGATGCAATTTCTGTGTTTAATCGTCAATAATAAGGTGCAAGGTATACAGTAAACCTAAAGTGAAGCATCGGAATCTAAAACTGGACTCACAGGAGAGTTTCAAATCACAGAAAGTGAGAGTGTCATTCCTCTTGTACTTGAGTCGGCATTGTGTATTTTGTATTATATTCGGATGGAAACTCTGTGTTTCATCGTAAATAAGAAGGTCCAAGGGATTCAGTAAACCTGAAGTAAAGCATCGGAATCTAAAACTGGACTCACAGGAGGGGTTCAAAACATAGACAGTTAGAGTGTCTGTCCTCTTGTACTTAAGTCGGCATTGTGCCTTTTAGATTAAATTCGGATGCAATTTCTGTGTCTCATCGTCAATGAGAAGGTGCAAGGCATACAGTAAACCTGAAGTGAAGCATCGGAATCTAAAACTGGACTCACAGGAGAGGTTCAAATCACAGAATGTGAGAGTGTCAGTCCTCTTTTACTTAAGTCGGCATTGTGCCTTTTGTAATAAATTCGGATGCAGATTTCTGTGTTTCATCGTCAACAAGAAGGTCCTAGGGATAGAGTAAACCTGAAGTGAAGCATCGGAATCTAAAACTGGACTCACAGGAGAGGTTCAAAACATAGACAGTTAGAGTGTCTGCCCTCTTGTACTTAAGTCGGCATTGTGCCTTTTGTATTAAACTCGGATGCAAACTCTGTGTTTCATCGTAAATAAGAAGGTCCAAGGGATACAGTAAACCTGAAGTGAAGCATCGGAATCTAAAACTGGACTCACAGGAGAGGTTCAAAACATAGAAAGTTAGTGAGTCAGTCCTCTTGTACTTAAGTAGGCATTGTGCCTTTTGTAATAAATTCGGACGCAAACTCTGTGTTTCATCGTCAAGTAGAAGGTCCAAGGGATACAGTAAACCTGAAGTGAAGCATCGGAATCTAAAACTGGACTCACAGGACAGGTTCAAATCATAGAAAGTGAGAGTGTCAGTCCTCTAGTACTTAAGTCCGAATTGCGCCTATTGTATTGAATTCGGATGCAATTTCTGTGTTTCATCGTCAATAAGAAGGTCCAAGGGATACAGTAAACCTGTAGCGAAGCATCGGAATCTAAAACTGGACTCACAGGAGAGGATCAAATCATAGAAAGTGAGAGTGTCAGTCCTCTTTTACTTAAGTCGGCATTGTGCCTTTTGTATTAAATTCAGATGCAATTTCTGTGTTTCATCGTCAATAAGAAGGTTTAAGGGAGACAGTAAACCTGAAGTAAAGCATCGGAAGCTAATACTGGACTCACAGGAAAGGTTCAAAACATAGAAAGGGAGAGTGTCAGTCCTCTTGTACTTAAGACGGCATTGTGCCTTTTGTATTAAATTCGGATTAAATTTCTGTGTT
Source organism: Schistocerca americana (assembly GCF_021461395.2). Lineage (NCBI taxonomy): Eukaryota > Metazoa > Arthropoda > Insecta > Orthoptera > Acrididae > Schistocerca > Schistocerca americana. The sequence goes on along the minus strand of NC_060124.1, from coordinate 544,338,070 downwards.
TCATCGTCAATAAGAATGTGCAAGATATACAGTAAACCTGAAAAGAACCATCGGAATCCAAAATAGGACTCACAGGAGACGTTCAAATCATAGAAAGTGAGAGTGTCAGTCCGCTTATACTTAAGTCGGCATTGTGCCTTCTGTATTAAATTCGGATGCAATTTCTGTGTTTCATCGTCAATAAGAAGGTGCAAGGTATACAGTAAAACTGAAGTAAAGCATCGGAATGTAAAACTAGCCTCACAGGAGAGGTTCAAATCATAGAGAGTTAGAGTGTCAGTCCTCCTGTACTTAAGTCGGCATTGTGCCTTTTGAATTTAATTCCGAAGCAATTGCTATGTTTCATCGTCAATAAGAAGGTGCAAGGTATACAGTAAACCTAAAGTGAAGCATCGGAATCTAAAACTGGACTCACAGGAGAGGTTCAAATCATAGAAAGAGAGAGTGTCAGTCCTTTTTTACCTAAGTCGGCATTGTGCCTTTTGTATTACATTCGGATGCAAACTCTGTGTTTCATCGTAAATAAGAAGGTCTGAGGGATACAGTAAACCAGAAGTGGAGCATCGGAATCTGTAACTGGACCCACAGGAGAGGTTCAAATCATAGAAAGTGAGAGTGTCAGTCCTCTAGTACTTAAGTCGGCATTGTGCCTTTTGTATTTAATTCCGATTCAATTTCAGTGTTTCATCGTCAATAAGAAGGTGCAAGGTATACAGTAAACCTGAAGTGAACCAACGGAATCTAAAACTGGACTCACAGAAGAGGTTCAAATCATAGAGAGTTAGAGTGTCAGTCCTCTTGAACTGAAGTCGGCATTGTGCCTTTTGAATTAAATCCCGATGCAATTTCTATGTTTCATCGTCAATAAGAAGGTGCAAGGTATACAGTAAACCTGAAGTGAAACATCGGAATCTAAAACTGGACACACAGGAGAGGTTCAAATCATAGAAATAGAGAGTGTCAGTCCTCTTTTACTTAAGTCGGCATTGTGCCTGTTGTATTAAATTCGGATGCAATTTCTGTATTTCATCGTCATTAAGAAGGTAAAAGGGATACAGTAAACCTGAAGTGAAGCATCGTAATCTAGTACTGGACTCACAGGAGAGGTTCAAATCATAGAAAGTTAGAGTGTCAGTCCTCTTGTACTTATGTCGGCATTGTGCCTTTTGTATTAAATTCCGATGCAATTTCTGTGTTTAATCGTCAACAATAAGGTGCAAGGTATACGGTAAACCTGAAGTGAAACATCGGAATCTAAAACTGGGCTCACAGGAGAGGTTCAAATCATAGAAATAGAGAGTGTCAGTCCTCTTTTACTTAAGTCGGCATTGTGCCTGTTGTATTAAATTCGGATGCAATTTCTGTATTTCATCGTCATTAAGAAGGTCCAAGGGATACAGTAAACCTGAAGTGAAGCATCGTAATCTAATACTGGACTCACAAGAGAGGTTCAAATCATAGAAAGTTAGAGTGTCAGTCCTCTTGTACTTATGTCGGCATTGTGCCGTTTGTATTAAATTCCGATGCAATTTCTGTGTTTAATCGTCAATAATAAGGTGCAAGGTATACAGTATACCTAAAGTGAAGCATCGGAATCTAAAACTGGACTCACAGGAGAGGTTCAAATCACAGAAAGTGAGAGTGTCATTCCTCTTGTACTTAAGTCGGATTTGTATATTTTGTATTATATTCGGAAGAAAACTCTGAGTTTCATCGTACCTAAGAAGGTCCAAGGGATTCAGTAAACCTGAAGTAAAGCATCGGAATCTAAAACTGGACTCACAGGAGAGGTTCAAAACATAGACAGTTAGAGTGTCTGTCCTCTTGTACTTAAGTCGGCATTGTGCCTTTTAGATTAAATTCGGATACAATTTCTGTGTCTCATCGTCAATGAGAAGGTCCAAGGCATACAGTAAACCTGAAGTGAAGCATCGGAATATAAAACTGGACTCACAGGAGAGGTTCAAATCACAGAAAGTGAGAGTGTCAGTCCTCTTTTACTTAAGTCGGCATTGTAACTTTTGTAATAAATTCGGATGCAATTTCTGTGTTCCATCGTCAACAAGAAGGTCCAAGGGATACAGTAAAGTGAAGCATCGGAATCTAAAACTGGACTCACAGGAGAGGTTCAAAACATAGACAGTTATAGTGTCTGTCCTCTTGTAGTTAAGTCGGCATTGTGCCTTTTGTATTAAATTCGGATGCAAACTCTGTGTTTCATCGTAAATAAGGAGGTCCAAGGGATACAGTAAACCTGAAGTGGAGCATCGGAATCTAAAACTGGACTCACAGGAGAGGTTCAAAACATAGAAAGTTAGAGACTCAGTCCTCTTGTACTTAAGTAGGCATTGTGCCTTTTGTAATAAATTCGGACGCAAACTCTGTGTTTCATCGTCAATTAGAAGTTCCAAGGGATACAGTAAACCTTAAGTGAAGCATCGGAATCTAAAACTGGACTCACAGGACAGGTTCAAATCATAGATAGTTAGAGTGTCAGTCCTCTTGTACTTAAGTCGGCATTGTGCCTTTTTAATTTAATTCCGATGCAATTTCAGTGTTTCATCGTCAATAAGAAGGTGCAAGGTATACAGTAAACCTGAAGTGAAGCATCGGAATCTAAAACTGGACTCACAGAAGAGGTTCAAATCATAGAGAGTTAGAGAGTCAGTCCTCTTGTACTTAAGTCGGCATTGTGCCTTTTGAATTTAATCCTGATGCAATTTCTATGTTTCATCGTCAATAGGAAGGTGCAAGGTATACAGTAAACCTGAAGTGAAACATCGGAATCTAAAACTGGACTCACAGGAGAGGTGCAAATCATAGAAATAGAGAGTGTCAGTCCTCTTTTACTTAAGTCGGCATTGTGCCTGTTGTATTAAATTCGGATGCAATTTCTGTATTTCATCGTCATTAAGAAGGTCCAAGGGATACAGTAAACCTGAAGTGAAGCATCGTAATCTAATACTGGAGTCACAGGAGAGGATTAAAATATGGAAAGTGAGAGTGTCAGTCCTCTTGTACTTATGCCGACAATGTGCCTTTTGTATTAAATTCGGATGCAATTTCTGTGTTTCATCGTCAATAAGAAGGTCCAAGGGATACAGTAAACCTGAAGTGAAGCATCGGAATACAAAACTGGAATCACAGAAGAGGTTCAAACCATAGAAAGGGAGAGTGTCAGTCCTCTTGTACTTAAGACGGCATTGTGCCTTTTGTATTAAATTCGGATTAATTTTCTGTGTTTGATCGTCAATAAGCATGTGCAAGATACACAGTAAACCTGAAGAGAACCATCGGAATCTAAAACAGGACTCACAGGAGACGTTCAAATCATAGAAAGTGAGAGTGTCAGTCCTCTTATACTTAAGTCGGCATTGTGCCTTTTGTATTATATTCAGATGCAATATCTGTGTTTCATCGTCAATAAGAAGGTGCAAGGTATACAGTAAACCTGAAGTGAAGCATCGGAATGTAAAACTGGCCTCACAGGAGAGGTTCAAATCATAGAGAGTTAGAGTGTCAGTCCCCCTGTACTTAAGTCGGCATTGTGCCTTTTGAATTTAATTCCGAAGCAATTGCTATGTTTCATCGTCAATAAGAAGGTGCAAAGGTATACAGTAAACCTAAAGTGAAGCATCGGAATCTAAAACTGGACTCACAGGAGAGGTTCAACTCATAGAAAGAGAGAGTGTCACTCCTTTTTTACTTAAGTCGGCATTGTGCCTTTTGTATTACATTCGGATGCAAACTCTGTGTTTCATCGTCAATTAGAAGGTCCAAGGGATACAGTAAACCTGAAGTGAAGAATCGGAATCAAAAACTGGACTCACAGGACAGGTTCAAATCATAGATAGTTAGAGTGTCAGTCCTCTTGTACTTAAGTCGGCATTGTGCCTGTTGTATTAAATTCGGATGCAATTTCTGTATTTCATCGTCATTAAGAATGTCCAAGGGATACAGTAAACCTGAAGTGAAGCATCGTAATCTAATACTGGACTCTCAGGAGAGGTTCAAATCATAGAAAGTTAGAGTGTCAGTCCTCTTGTACTTATGTCGGCATTGTGCCTTTTGTATTAAATTCCGATGCAATTTCTGTGTTTAATCGTCAATAATAAGGTGCAAGGTATACAGTAAACCTAAAGTGAAGCATCGGAATCTAAAACTGGACTCACAGGAAAGGTTCAAATCACAGAAAGTGAGAGTGTCATTCCTCTTGTACTTAAGTCGGCATTGTGTATTTTGTATTATAATCGGATGAAAACTCTGAGTTTCATCGTAACTAAGAAGGTCCAAGGGATTCAGTAAACCTGAAGTAAAGCATCGGAATCTAAAACTGGACTCACAGGAGAGGTTCAAAACATAGACAGTTAGAGTGTCTGTCCTCTTGTACTTAAGTCGGCATTGTGCCTTTTAGATTAAATTCGGATGCAATTTCTGTGTCTCATCGTCAATGAGAAGGTCCAAGGCATACAGTAAAGCTGAAGTGAAGCATCGGAATCTAAAACTGGACTAACAGGAGGGGTTAAAATCACAGAAAGTGAGAGTGTCAGTCCTCTTTTACTTAAGACGGCATTGTGCCTTTTGTAATAAATTCGGATGCAATTTCTGTGATTCATCGTCAACAAGAAGGTCCAAGGGATACAGTAAACCCGAAGTGAAGCATCGGAATCTAAAACTGGACTCACAGGAGAGGTTCAAAACATAGACAGATGGAGTGTCTGTCCTCTTGTACTTAAGTCGGCATTGTGCCTTTTGTATTAAATTCGGATGCAACCTCTGTGTTTCATCGTAAATAAGAAGGTCCAAGCGATACAGTAAACCTGAAGCGAAGCATCGGAATCTAAAACTGGACTCACAGGAGAGGGTCAAAGCATAGAGAGTTAGAGAGTCAGTCCTCTTGTACATAAGTAGGCATTGTGCCTTTTGTAATAAATTCGGACGCAAACTCTGTGTTTCAACGTCACTTAGAAGGTCCAAGGGATACAGTAAACCTTAAGTGAAGCATCGGAATCTAAAACTGGACTCACAGGACAGGTTCAAATCATAGATAGTTAGAGTGTCAGTCCTCTTGTACTTAAGTCGGCGTTGTGCCTTTTGAACTTAATTCCGATGCAATTTCAGTGTTTCATCGTCAATAAGAAGGTGCAAGGTATACAGTAAACCTGAAGTGAAGCATCGGAATCTAAAACTGGACTCACAGAAGAGGTTCAAATCATAGAGAGTTAGAGAGTCAGTCCTCTTGTACTTAAGTCGGCATTGTGCCTTTTGAATTTAATCCTGATGCAATTTCTATGTTTCATCGTCAATGGGAAGGTGCAAGGTATACAGTAAACCTGAAGTGAAAGATCGGAATCTAAATCTGGACTCACAGGAAGGGTCAAATCATAGAAATAGAGAGTGTCAGTCCTCTTTTACTTAAGTCGGCATTGTGCCTGTTGTATTAAATTCGGATGCAATTTCTGTATTTCATCGTCATTAAGAAGGTCCAAGGGATACAGTAAACCTGAAGTGAAGCATCATAATCTAATACTGGACTCAAAGGAGAGGTTCAAATCATAGAATGTTAGAGTGTCAGTCCTCTTGCACTTATGTCGGCATTGTGCCTTTTGTATGTAATTCCGATGCAATTTCTGTGTTTAATCGTCAACAATGAGGTGCAAGGTATACGGTAAACCTGAAGTGAAACATCGGAATCTAAAACTGGACTCACAGGAGAGGTTCAAATCATAGAAACAGAGAGTGTCAGTCCTCTTTTACTTAAGTCGGCATTGTGCCTGTTGTATTGAATTCGGATGCAATTTCTGTATTTCATCGTCATTAAGAAGGTCCAAGGGATACAGTAAACCTGAAGTGAAGCATCGTAATCTACTACTGGACTCAGAGGAGAGGTTCAAATCATAAAAAGTTGGAGTGTCAGTCCTCTTGTACTTATGTCGGCATTGTGCCTTTTGTATTAAATTCCGATGCAATTTCTGTGTTTAATCGTCAATAATATGGTGCAAGGTATACAGTAAACCTAAAGTGAAGCATCGGAATCTAAAACTGGACTCACAGGAGAGGTTCAAATCATAGAAAGTGAGAGTGTCATTCCTCTTGTACTTAAGTCGGCATTGTGTATTTTGTATTATATTCGGATGAAAACTCTGAGTTTCATCGTAACTAAGAAGGTCCAAGGGATTCAGTAAACCTGAAGTAAAGCATCGGAATCTAAGACTGGACTCACAGGAGAGGTTCAAAACATAGACAGTTAGAGTGTCTGTCCTCTTGTACTTATGTCGGCATTGTGCCTTTTAGATTAAATTCGGATACAATTTCTGTGTCTCATCGTCAATGAGAAGGTCCAAGGCATACAGTAAACCTGAAGTGAAGCATCGGAATCTAAAACTGGACTCACAGGAGAGGTTCAAATCACAGAAAGTGAGAGTGTCAGTCCTCTTTTACTTAAGTCGGCATTGTGCGTTTTGTAATAAATTCGGATGCAATTTCTGTGTTTCATCGTCAACAAGAAGGTCCAAGGAATACAGTAAACCTGAAGTGAAGCATCGGAATCTAAAACTGGACTCACAGGAGAGGTTCAAAACATAGACAGTTAGAGTGTCTGTCCTCTTGTACTTAAGTCGGCATTGTGCCTTTTGTATTAAACTCGGATGCAAACTCTGTGTTTCATCGTAAATAAGAAGGGCCAAGGGATACAGTGAACCTGAAGTGAAGAATCGGAATCAAAAACTGGACTCACAGGAGAGGTTCAAATCATAGAAATAGGGAGTGTCAGTCCTCTTTTACTTAAGTCGGCATTGTGCCTGTTGTATTGAATTCGGATGCAATTTCTGTATTTCATCGTCATTAAGAAGGTCCAAGGGATACAGTAAACCTGAAGTGAAGCATCGTAATCTACTACTGGACTCAGAGGAGAGGTTCAAATCATAAAAAGTTAGAGTGTCAGTCCTCTTGTACTTATGTCGGCATTGTGCCTTTTGTATTAAATTCCGATGCAATTTCTGTGTTTAATCGTCAATAATATGGTGCAACGTATACAGTAAACCTAAAGTGAAGCATCGGAATCTAAAACTGGACTCACAGGAGAGGTTCAAATCATAGAAAGTGAGAGTGTCATTCCTCTTGTACTTAAGTCGGCATTGTGTATTTTGTATTATATTCGGATGAAAACTCTGAGTTTCATCGTAACTAAGAAGGTCCAAGGGATTCAGTAAACCTGAAGTAAAGCATCGGAATCTAAGACTGGACTCACAGGAGAGGTTCAAAACATAGACAGTTAGAGTGTCTGTCCTCTTGTACTTATGTCGGCATTGTGCCTTTTAGATTAAATTCGGATACAATTTCTGTGTCTCATCGTCAATGAGAAGGTCCAAGGCATACAGTAAACCTGAAGTGAAGCATCGGAATCTACAACTGGACTCACAGGAGAGGTTCAAATCACAGAAAGTGAGAGTGTCAGTCCTCTTTTACTTAAGTCGGCATTGTGCGTTTTGTAATAAATTCGGATGCAATTTCTGTGTTTCATCGTCAACAAGAAGGTCCAAGGAATACAGTAAACCTGAAGTGAAGCATCGGAATCTAAAACTGGACTCACAGGAGAGGTTCAAAACATAGACAGTTAGAGTGTCTGTCCTCTTGTACTTAAGTCGGCATTGTGCCTTTTGTATTAAACTCGGATGCAAACTCTGTGTTTCATCGTAAATAAGAAGGGCCAAGGGATACAGTAAACCTGAAGTGAAGCATCGGAATCTAAAACTGGACTCACAGGAGAGGTTCAAAACATAGATAGTTAGACAGTCAGTCCTCTTGTACTTAAGTAGGCATTGTGCCTTTTGTAATAAATTCGGAGGCAAACTCTGTGTTTCATCGTCAATTAGAAGGTCCAAGGGATACAGTAAACCTTAACTGAAGCATCGGAATCTAAAACTGGACTCACATGACAGGTTCAAATCATAGATAGTTAGAGTGTCAGTCCTCTTGTACTTAAGTCGGCATTGTGCCTTTTGAATTTAATTCCGATGCAATTTCAGTGTTTCATCGTCAATAAGAAGGTGCAAGGTATACAGTAAACCTGAAGTGAAGCATCGGAATCTAAAACTGGACTCACAGCAGAGGTTCAAATCATAGAGAGTTAGAGAGTCAGTCCTCTTGTACTTAAGTCGGCATTGTGCCTTTTGAATTTAATCCTGATGCAATTTCTATGTTTCATCGTCAATAGGAAGGTGCAAGGTATAGAGTAAACCTGAAGTGAAACATCGGAATCTAAAACTGGACTCACAGGAGAGATTCAAATCATAGAAATAGAGAGTGTCAGTCCTCTTTTACTTAAGTCGGCATTGTGCCTGTTGTATTAAATTCGGATGCAATTTCTGTATTTCATCGTCATTAAGAAGGTCCAAGGAATACAGTAAACCTGAAGTGAAGCATCGCAATCTAATCCTGGGCTCACAGGAGAGGTTCAAATTATAGAAAGTTAGAGTGTCAGTCCTCTTGTACTTATGTCGGCATTGTGCCTTTTGTATTAAATTCCGATGCAATTTCTGTGTTTAATCGTCAATAATAAGGTGCAAGGTATACGGTAAACCTGAAATGACGGATCGGAATCTAAAACTGGACTCACATGAGAAATTCAGATCATAGAAAGTGAGAGTGTCAGTCCTCTTTTGCTTAAGACGGCAATGTGCCTTTTGTATTAAATTCGGATGCAATTTCTGTGTTTCATCGTCAATAAGTAGGTCCAAGGTATACAGTAAACCTGAAGTGAAGCATCGGAATCTAAAACAAATCTCACAGGAGAGCTTCAAATCATAGAGAGTAAGAGTGTCAGTCCTCTTTTACTTAAGTCGGCATTTTGACTTTTGTATTAAATTCGGATGCAATTTCTGTGTTTCATCGTCAATAACAAGGTCCAAGGGGCACGGTAAACCTGAAGTGAAGCATCGGAATCTAAAACTGGACTCACAGGAGAGGTTCAAATCATAGAATGTGAGACTGTCAGTCCTCTTTTACTTAAGTCGGCATTGTGCCTTTTGTATTAAATTCGGATGCAATTTCTGTGTTTCATCGTCAATAAGAAGGTCCAAGGTATACAGTAAACCTGAAGTGCAGCATCGGAATCTAAAACTGGACTCACAGGAGAGGTTCAAATCATAGAATGTGAGACTGTCAGTCCTCTTTTACTTAAGTCGGCATTGTGCCTTTTGTATTGAGTTCGGATGCAATTTCTGTGTTTCATCGTCATTAAGAAGGTCCAAGGGATGCAGTAAACCTGAAGTGAAGCATCGGAATCTAAAACTGGACTCACAGGAGAGGTTCAAATCATAGAAAGTGAGAGTGTCAGTCCTCTTTTACTTAAGTCGGCATTGTGCCTTTTGTATTAAATTCGGATGCAATTTCTGTGTTTCATCGTCAATAAGAAGGTCCAAGGTATACATTTAACCTGAAGTGAAGCATCGGAATGTAAAACGGGACTCACAGGAGCGGTTCAAATCATAGAAAGTGAGAGTGTCAGTCCTCTTTTACTTAAGTCGGCATTGTGCCTTTTGTATTAAATTCGGATGCAATTTCTGTGTTTCATCGTCAATAAGAAGGTCCAAGGGATACGGTAAACCTGAAGTGAAGCATCGGAATGTAAAACTGGACTCACAGGAGAGGTTCAAATCATAGAAAGTGAGAGTGTCAGTCCTCTTTTACTTAAGTCGGCATTGTGCCTTTTGTATTAAATTCGGATGCAATTTCTGTGTTTCATCGTCAATAAGAAGGTGCAAGGTATACAGTAAACCTGAAGTGAGGCATCGGGATCTAAAACTGGACTCACAGGAGAGGTTCGAATCACAGAAAGTGAGAGTGTCAGTCCTCTTGTACTTAAGTCGGCATTGTGCCTTTTGTATTAAATTCGGATGCAAACTCTGTGTTTCATCGTTAATAAGAAGGTCCAAGGGATACAGTAAACCTGAAGTGAAGCATCGGAATCAAAAACTGGACTCACAGGAGAGGTTCAAATCATAGAAAGTGAGAGTGTCAGACCTCTTTCACTTAATTCGGCATTGTGTCTTTTGTATTAAATTCGGATGCAATTTCTGTGTTTCATCGTCAATAAGAAGGTCCAAGGTATACAGTAAACCTGAAGTGCAGCATCGGAATCTAAAACTGGACTCACAGGAGAGGTTCAAATCATAGAATGTGAGACTGTCAGTCCTCTTTTACTTAAGTCGGCATTGTGCCTTTTGTATTGAGTTCGGATGCAATTTCTGTGTTTCATCGTCATTAAGAAGGTCCAAGGGATGCAGTAAACCTGAAGTGAAGCATCGGAATCTAAAACTGGACTCACAGGAGAGGTTCAAATCATAGAAAGTGAGAGTGTCAGTCCTCTTTTACTTAAGTCGGCATTGTGCCTTTTGAATTAACTTCGGATGCAATTTCTGTGTTTCATCGTCAATAAGAAGGTCCAAGGTATACATTTAACCTGAAGTGAAGCATCGGAATGTAAAACTGGACTCACAGGAGAGGTTCAAATCATAGAAAGCGAGAGTGTCAGTCCTCTTTTACTTAAGTCGGCATTGTGCCTTTTGTATTAAATTCGGATGCAATTTCTGTGTTTCATCGTCAATAAGAAGGTCCAAGGGATACGGTAAACCTGAAGTGAAGCATCGGAATCTAAAACTGGACTCACAGGAAAGGTTCAAATCATCGAAAGTGAGAGTGTCAGTCCTCTTTTACATAAGTCGGCATTGTGCCTTTTGTATTAAATTCGGATGCAATTTCTCTGTTTCATCGTCAATAAGAAGGTGCAAGGTATACAGTAAACCTGAAGTGATTCGTCGGAATCTAAAACTGGACTCACAGGAGAGGTTCGAATCACAGAAAGTGAGAGTGTCAGTCCTCTTGTACTTAAGTCGGCATTGTGCCTTATGATTTAATTCCGATGCAATTTCTGTGTTTCATCGTCAATAAGAAGGTCCAAGGGATACAGAAAAACTGAAGTGAAGCATCGGAATCTAAAACTGCACTCACAGGAGAGATTCAAATCATAGGAAGTTAGAGTGTCAGTCCTCTTGTACTTAAGTCTGCATTGTGCCTTTTGTATTAAATTCGGATGCAATTTCTGTGTTTCATCGTCAATAAGAAGGTCTAAGGGATACGGCAAACCTGAAGTGAAGCATCGGAATGTAAAACTGGACTCACAGGAGAGGTTCAAATCATAGAAAGTGAGAGTGTCAGTCCTCTTTTACTTAAGTCGGCATTGTGCCTTTTGTATTAATTTCGGATGCAATTTCTGTGTTTCATCGTCAATAAGAAGGTCCAAGGGATACGGTAAACCTGAAGTGAAGCATCGGAATCTAAAACTGGACTCACAGGAAAGGTTCAAATCATAGAAAGTGAGAGCGTCAGTCCTCTTTTACTTACGTCGGCATTGTGCCTTTTGTATTAAATTCGGATACAATTTCTGTGTTTCATCGTCAATAAGAAGGTGCAAGGTATACAGTAAACCTGAAGTGAGGCATCGGAATCTAAAACTGGACTAACAGGAGAGGTTCAAATCATAGAAAATTAGGGTGTCAGTCCTCATGTAGTTAAGTCGGCATTGTGCCTTTTGTATTAAATTCGGATGCAAACTCTATGTTACATCGTCAATAAGAACGTCCAAGGGATACAGTTATCCTGAAGTGAAGCATCGGAATCTAAAACTGGACACACAGGAGAGGTTCAAATCATAGGAAGTGAGAGTGTCAGTCCTCTAGTACTGAAGTCGGCATTGTGCCTTTTGTATTGAATTTTGATGCAATTTCTGTGTTTCATCGTCAATGAGAATGTCCAAGGGATGCAGTAAACCTGAAGTGAAGCATCGGAATCTAAAACTGGACTCACAGGAGAGGTTCAAATCATCGAAAGTGAGAGTGTCAGACCTCTTTCACTTAATTCGGCATTGTGATTTTTGTATTAAATTCGGATGCAATTTCTGTGTTTCATCGTCAATAAGAAGGTCCAAGGTATACAGTAAACCTGAAGTGCAGCATCGGAATCTAAAACTGGACTCACAGGAGAGGTTCAAATCATAGAATGTGAGACTGTCAGTCCTCTTTTACTTAAGTCGGCATTGTGCCTTTTGTATTGAGTTCGGATGCAATTTCTGTGTTTCATCGTCATTAAGAAGGTCCAAGGGATGCAGTAAACCTGAAGTGAAGCATCAGAATCTAAAACTGGACTCACAGGAGAGGTTCAAATCATAGAAAGTGAGAGTGTCAGTCCTCTTTTACTTAAGTCGGCATTGTGCCTTTTGTATTAAATTCGGATGCAATTTCTGTGTTTCATCGTCAATAAGAAGGTCCAAGGTATACATTTAACCTGAAGTGAAGCATCGGAATGTAAAACGGGACTCACAGGAGCGGTTCAAATCATAGAAAGTGAGAGTGTCAGTCCTCTTTTACTTAAGTCGGCATTGTGCCTTTTGTATTAAATTCGGATGCAATTTCTGTGTTTCATCGTCAATAAGAAGGTCCAAGGGATACGGTAAACCTGAAGTGAAGCATCGGAATGTAAAACTGGACTCACAGGAGAGGTTCAAATCATAGAAAGTGAGAGTGTCAGTCCTCTTTTACTTAAGTCGGCATTGTGCCTTTTGTATTAAATTCGGATGCAATTTCTGTGTTTCATCGTCAATAAGAAGGTGCAAGGTATACAGTAAACCTGAAGTGAGGCATCGGGATCTAAAACTGGACTCACAGGAGAGGTTCGAATCACAGAAAGTGAGAGTGTCAGTCCTCTTGTACTTAAGTCGGCATTGTGCCTTTTGTATTAAATTCGGATGCAAACTCTGTGTTTCATCGTTAATAAGAAGGTCCAAGGGATACAGTAAACCTGAAGTGAAGCATCGGAATCAAAAACTGGACTCACAGGAGAGGTTCAAATCATAGAAAGTGAGAGTGTCAGACCTCTTTCACTTAATTCGGCATTGTGTCTTTTGTATTAAATTCGGATGCAATTTCTGTGTTTCATCGTCAATAAGAAGGTCCAAGGTATACAGTAAACCTGAAGTGCAGCATCGGAATCTAAAACTGGACTCACAGGAGAGGTTCAAATCATAGAATGTGAGACTGTCAGTCCTCTTTTACTTAAGTCGGCATTGTGCCTTTTGTATTGAGTTCGGATGCAATTTCTGTGTTTCATCGTCATTAAGAAGGTCCAAGGGATGCAGTAAACCTGAAGTGAAGCATCGGAATCTAAAACTGGACTCACAGGAGAGGTTCAAATCATAGAAAGTGAGTGTGTCAGTCCTCTTTTACTTAAGTCGGCATTGTGCCTTTTGAATTAAATTCGGATGCAATTTCTGTGTTTCATCGTCAATAAGAAGGTCCAAGGTATACATTTAACCTGAAGTGAAGCATCGGAATGTAAAACTGGACTCACAGGAGAGGTTCAAATCATAGAAAGCGAGAGTGTCAGTCCTCTTTTACTTAAGTCGGCATTGTGCCTTTTGTATTAAATTCGGATGCAATTTCTGTGTTTCATCGTCAATAAGAAGGTCCAAGGGATACGGTAAACCTGAAGTGAAGCATCGGAATCTAAAACTGGACTCACAGGAAAGGTTCAAATCATCGAAAGTGAGAGTGTCAGTCCTCTTTTACAAAGTCGGCATTGTGCCTTTTGTATTAAATTCGGATGCAATTTCTCTGTTTCATCGTCAATAAGAAGGTGCAAGGTATACAGTAAACCTGAAGTGAGGCGTCGGAATCTAAAACTGGACTCACAGGAGAGGTTCGAATCACAGAAAGTGAGAGTGTCAGTCCTCTTGTACTTAAGTCGGCATTGTGCCTTATGATTTAATTCCGATGCAATTTCTGTGTTTCATCGTCAATAAGAAGGTCCAAGGGATACAGAAAAACTGAAGTGAAGCATCGGAATCTAAAACTGCACTCACAGGAGAGATTCAAATCATAGGAAGTTAGAGTGTCAGTCCTCTTGTACTTAAGTCTGCATTGTGCCTTTTGTATTAAATTCGGATGCAATTTCTGTGTTTCATCGTCAATAAGAAGGTCTAAGGGATACGGTAAACCTGAAGTGAAGCATCGGAATGTAAAACTGGACTCACAGGAGAGGTTCAAATCATAGAAAGTGAGAGTGTCAGTCCTCTTTTACTTAAGTCGGCATTGTGCCTTTTGTATTAATTTCGGATGCAATTTCTGTGTTTCATCGTCAATAAGAAGGTCCAAGGGATACGGTAAACCTGAAGTGAAGCATCGGAATCTAAAACTGGACTCACAGGAAAGGTTCAAATCATAGAAAGTGAAAGCGTCAGTCCTCTTTTACTTACGTCGGCATTGTGCCTTTTGTATTAAATTCGGATACAATTTCTGTGTTTCATCGTCAATAAGAAGGTGCAAGGTATACAGTAAACCTGAAGTGAGGCATCGGAATCTAAAACTGGACTAACAGGAGAGGTTCAAATCATAGAAAATTAGGGTGTCAGTCCTCATGTAGTTAAGTCGGGATTGTGCCTTTTGTATTAAATTCGGATGCAAACTCTATGTTTCATCGTCAATAAGAACGTCCAAGGGATACAGTTATCCTGAAGTGAAGCATCGGAATCTAAAACTGGACACACAGGAGAGGTTCAAATCATAGGAAGTGAGAGTGTCAGTCCTCTAGTACTGAAGTCGGTATTGTGCCTTTTGTATTGAATTTTGATGCAATTTCTGTGTTTCATCGTCAATGAGAATGTCCAAGGGATGCAGTAAACCTGAAGTGAAGCATCGGAATCTAAAACTGGACTCACAGGAGAGGTTCAAATCATCGAAAGTGAGAGTGTCAGACCTCTTTCACTTAATTCGGCATTGTGCCTTTTGTATTAAATTCGGATGCAATTTCTGTGTTTCATCGTCAATAAGAAGGTCCAAGGTATACAGTAAACCTGAAGTGAAGCATCGGAATCTAAAACTGGACTCACAGGAGAGGTTCAAATCATAGAATGTGAGACTGTCAGTCCTCTTTTACTTAAGTCGGCATTGTGCCTTTTGTATTGAGTTCGGATGCAATTTCTGTGTTTCATCGTCATTAAGAAGGTCCAAGGGATGCAGTAAACCTGAAGTGAAGCATCGGAATCTAAAACTGGACTCACAGGAGAGGTTCAAATCATAGAAAGTGAGAGTGTCAGTCCTCTTTTACTTAAGTCGGCATTGTGCCTTTTGTATTAAATTTGGATGCAATTTCTGTGTTTCATCGTCAATAAGAAGGTCCAAGGTATACATTTAACCTGAAGTGAAGCATCGGATTCTAAAACTAGACTTACAGGAGAGGTTCAAATCATAGATAGTGAGAGTGTCAGTCCTCTAGTACTTAAGTCGGCATTGCGCCTATTGTATTGAATTCGGATGCAAACACTGCGTTTCATCGTCAATAAGAAGCTCCAAGGGATACAGTAAACCTGAAGTGAAGCATCAGAGTCTAAAACTGGACTCACAGGAGAGGTTCAAATCATTGAAAATGAGAGTGGAACTCCTCTAGTACTTAAGTCGGCATTGTGCCTTTTGTATTGAGTTCGGATGCAATTTCTGTGTTTCATCGTCATTAAGATGGTCCAAGGGATGCAGTAAACCTGAAGTGAAGCATCGGAATCTAAAACTGGACTCACAGGAGAGATTCAAATCATAGAAAGTGAGAGTGTCAGTCCTCTTTTACTTAAGTCGGCATTGTGCCTTTTGTATTAAATTCGGATGCAAACCCTCTGTTTCATCGTAAATTAGAAAGTCCAAGGGATACAGTAAACCTGAAGTGAAGCATCGGAAATTAAAACTGGACTCACAGGAGAGGTTCAAATCATAGAAAGTGAGAGTGTGAGTCCTCTTTTACTTAAGTTGGCATTGTGCCTTTTGTATTAAATTCAGATGCAATTTCTGTGTTTCATCGTCAATAAGAAGGTCCAAGGGATACGGTAAACCTGAAGTGAAGCATCGGAATCTAAAACTGGACTCACAGGAAAGGTTCAAATCTTCGAAAGTGAGAGTGTCAGTCCTCTTTTACATAAGTCGGCATTGTGCCTTTTGTATTAAATTCGGATGCAATTTCTCTGTTTCATCGTCAATAAGAAGGTGCAAGGTATACAGTAAACCTGAAATGAGGCATCGGAATCTAAAACCGGACTCACAGGAGAGGTTCGAATCACAGAAAGTGAGAGTGTCAGTCCTCTTGTACTTAAGTCGGCATTATGCCTTATGATTTAATTCCGATGCAATTTCTGTGTTTCATCGTCAATAAGAAGGTCCAAGTGATACAGTAAAACTGAAGTGAAGCATCGGAATCTAAAGCTGCACTCACAGGAGAGATTCAAACCATAGGAAGTTAGAGTGTCAGTCCTCTTTTACTTAAGTCGGCATTGTGCCTTTTGTATTAAATTCGGATGCAATTTCTGTGTTTCATCGTCAATAAGAAGGTCCAAGGGATACGGTAAACCTGAAGTGAAGCATCGGAATCTAAAACTGGACTCACAGGAAAGGTTCAAATCATAGAAAGTGAGAGCGTCAGTCCTCTTTTACTTAAGTCGGCATTGTGCCTTTTGTATTAAATTCGGATGCAATTTCTGTGTTTCATCGTCAATAAGAAGGTGCAAGGTATACAGTAAACCTGAAGTGAGGCATCGGAATCTAAAACTGGACTCACAGGAGAGGTTCAAATCATAGAAAGTGAGAGTGTCAGTCCTCTTTTACTTAAGTCGGCATTGTGCCTTTTGTATTAAATTCGGATGCAATTTCTGTGTTTCATCGTCAATAAGAAGGTCCAAGGGATACGGTAAACCTGAAGTGAAGCATCGGAATCTAAAACTGGACTCACAGGAAAGGTTCAAATCATCGAAAGTGAGAGTGTCAGTCCTCTTTTACATAAGTCGGCATTGTGCCTTTTGTATTAAATTCGGATGCAATTTCTCTGTTTCATCGTCAATAAGAAGGTGCAAGGTATACAGTAAACCTGAAGTGAGGCGTCGGAATCTAAAACTGGACTCACAGGAGAGGTTCGAATCACAGAAAGTGAGAGTGTCAGTCCTCTTGTACTTAAGTCGGCATTGTGCCTTATGATTTAATTCCGATGCAATTTCTGTGTTTCATCGTCAATAAGAAGGTCCAAGGGATACAGAAAAACTGAAGTGAAGCATCGGAATCTAAAACTGCACTCACAGGAGAGATTCAAATAATAGGAAGTTAGAGTGTCAGTCCTCTTGTACTTAAGTCTGCATTGTGCCTTTTGTATTAAATTCGGATGCAAACACTGTGTTTCATCGTCAATAAGAAGATCCAAGGGATACGGTAAACCTGAAGTGAAGCATCGGAATCTAAAAGTGGACTCACAGGAGAGGTTCAAATCATTGAAAATGAGAGTGGCAGTCCTCTAGTACTTAAGTCGGCATTGTGCCTTTTGTATTACATTCGGATGCAATTTCTGTGTTTCATCGTCAATAAGAAGGTCCAAGGGATACGGTAAACCTGAAGTGAAGCATCGGAATCTAAAACTGGACTCACAGGAAAGGTTCAAATCATAGAAAGTGAGAGCGTCAGTCCTCTTTTACTTAAGTCGGCATTGTGCCTTTTGTATTAAATTCGGATACAATTTCTGTGTTTCATCGTCAATAAGAAGGTGTAAGGTATACAGTAAACCTGAAGTGAGGCATCGGAATCTAAAACTGGACTAACAGGAGAGGTTCAAATCATAGAAAATTAGGGTGTCAGTCCTCATGTAGTTAAGTCGGCGTTGTGCCTTTTGTATTGAGTTCGGATGCAATTTCTGTGTTTCATCGTCATTAAGAAGGTCCAAGGGATGCAGTAAACCTGAAGTGAAGCATCGGAATCTAAAACTAGACTCACAGGAGAGGTTCAAATCATAGAAAGTGAGAGTGTCAGTCCTCTTTTACTTACGTCGGCATTGTGCCTTTTGTATTAAATTCGGATGCAATTTCTGTCTTTCATCGTCAATAAGAAGGTCCAAGGTATACATTTAACCTGAAGTGAAGCATCGGAATGTAAAACTGGACTCACAGGAGAGGTTCAAATCATAGAAAGTGAGAGTCTCGGTCCACTTTTACTTAAGTCGGCATTGTGCCTTTTGTATTAAATTCGGATGCAATTTCTGTGTTTCATCGTCAATAAGAAGGTCCAAGGGATACGGTAAACCTGAAGTGAAGCATCGGAATCTAAAACTGGACTCACAGGAAAGGTTCAAATCACAGAAAGTGAGAGTGTCAGTCCTCTTGTACTTAAGTCGGCATTGTGCCTTTTGTATTAACTTTGGATGCAAACTCTGTGTTTCATCGTCAATAAGAAGGTCCAAGGGATACAGTAAACCTGAAGTGAAGCATCGGATTCTAAAACTAGACTCACAGGAGAGGTTCAAATCATAGATAGTGAGAGTGTCAGTCCTCTAGTACTTAAGTCGGCATTGCGCCTATTGTATTGAATTCGGATGCAAACACTGCGTTTCATCGTCAATAAGAAGCTCCAAGGGATACAGTAAACCTGAAATGAAGCATCAGAATCTAAAACTGGACTCACAGGAGAGGTTCAAATCATTGATAATGAGAGTGGAAGTCCTCTAGTACTTAAGTCGGCATTGTGCCTTTTGTATTGAGTTCTGATGCAATTTCTGTGTTTCATCGTCATTAAGATGGTCCAAGGGATGCAGTAAACCTGAAGTGAAGCATCGGAATCTAAAACTGGACTCACAGGAGAGGTTCAAATCATAGAAAGTGAGAGTGTGAGTCCTGTTTTACTTAAGTCGGCATTGTGCCTTTTGTATTAAATTCAGATGCAATTTCTGTGTTTCATCGTCAATAAGAAGGTCCAAGGGTTACGGTAAACCTGAAGTGAAGCATCGGAATCTAAAACTGGACTCACAGGAAAGGTTCAAATCATCGAAAGTGAGAGTGTCAGTCCTCTTTTACATAAGTCGGCATTGTGCCTTTTGTATTAAATTCGGATGCAATTTCTCTGTTTCATCGTCAATAAGAAGGTGCAAGTTATACAGTAAACCTGAAATGAGGCATCGGAATCTAAAACTGGACTCACAGGAGAGGTTCGAATCACAGAAAGTGAGAGAGTCAGTCCCCTTGTACTTAAGTCGGCATTGTGCCTTATGATTTAATTCCGATGCAATTTCTGTGTTTCATCGTCAATAAGAAGGTCCAAGGGATACAGTAAAACTGAAGTGAAGCATCGGAATCTAAAACTGCACTCACAGGAGAGAGTCAAATCATAGGAAGTTAGAGTGTCAGTCCTCTTTTACTTAAGTCGGCATTGTGCCTTTTGTATTAAATTCGGATGCAATTTCTGTGTTTCATCGTCAATAAGAAGGTCCAAGGGATACGGTAAACCTGAAGTGAAGCATCGGAATCTAAAACTGGACTCACAGGAAAGGTTCAAATCATAGAAAGTGAGAGCGTCAGTCCTCTTTTACTTAAGTCGGCATTGTGCCTTTTGTATTAAATTCGGATGCAATTTCAGTGTTTCATCGTCAATAAGAAGGTGCAAGGTATACAGTAAACCTGAAGTGAGGCATCGGAATCTAAAACTGGACTCACAGGAGAGGTTCAAATCATAGAAAATTAGAGTGTCAGTCCTCATGTAGTTAAGTCGGCATTGTGCCTTTTGTATTAAATTCGGATGCAAACTCTATGTTTCATCGTCAATAAGAACGTCCAAGGGATACAGTAATCCTGAAGTGAAGCATCGGAATCTAAAACTGGACACACTGGAGAGGTTCAAATCATAGGAAGTGAGAGAGTCAGTCCTCTAGTACTTAAGTCGGCATTGTGCCTTTTGTATTGAATTTTGATGCAATTTCTGTGTTTCATCGTCAATGAGAATGTCCAAGGGATGCAGTAAACCTGAAGTGAAGCATCGGAATCTAAAACTGGACTCACAGGAGAGGTTCAAATCATAGAAAGTGAGAGTGTCAGACCTCTTTCACTTAAGTCGGCATTGTGCCTTTTGTATTAAATTTGGATGCAATTTCTAAGTTTCATCGTCAATAAGAAGGTCCAAGGTATACAGTAAACCTGAAGTGCTGCATCGAAATCTAAAACTGGACTCACAGGAGAGGTTCAAATCATTGAAAATGAGAGTGGAAGTCCTCTAGTACTTAAGTTGGCATTGTGCCTTTGGTATTGAGTTCGGATGCAATTTCTGTGTTTCATCGTCATTAAGAAGGTCCAAGGGATGCAGTAAACCTGAAGTGAAGCATCGGAATCTAAAACTGGAGTCACAGGAGAGGTTCAAATCATAGAAAGTGAGAGTGTCAGTCCTCTTTTACTTAAGTCGCCATTGTGCCTTTTGTATTAAATTCGGATGCAATTTCTGTGTTTCATCGTCAATAAGAAGGTCGAAGGTATACATTTAACCTGAAGTGAAGCATCGGAATGTAAAACTGGACTCACAGGAGAGGTTCAAATCATAGAAAGTGAGAGTGTCAGTCCTCTTTTACTTAAGTCGGCATTGTGCCTTTTGTATTAAATTCGGATGCAATTTCTGTGTTTAATCGTCAATAAGAAGGTCCAAGGTATACATTTAACCTGAAGTGAAGCATCGGAATGTAAAACTGGACTCACAGGAGAGGTTCAAATCATAGAAAGTGAGAGTGTCAGTCCTCTTTTACTTAAGTCTGCATTGTGCCTTTTGTATTAAATTCGGATGCAATTTCTGTGTTTCATCGTCAATAAGAAGCTGCAAGGTATACAGTAAACCTGAAGTGAAGCATCGGAATCAAAAACTGGACTCACAGAAAAGGTTCATATCATAGAGAGTAAGAGTGTCAGTCCTCTTTTACTTAAGTCGGCATTTTGCCTTTTGTATTAAATTCTAATGCAGTTTCTGTGTTTCATCGTCTATAACAAGGTCCAAGGGGTACGGTAAACCTGAAGTGAAGCATCGGAATCTAAAACTGGACTCACAGGGGAGGTTCAAATCATAGAATGTGAGACTGTCAGTCCTCTTTTACTTAAGTCGGCATTGTGCCTTTTGTATTGAGTTCGGATGCAATTTCTGTGTTTCATCGTCATTAAGAAGGTCCAAGGGATGCAGTAAACCTGAAGTGAAGCATCGGAATCTGAAACTGGACTCACAGGAGAGGTTCAAATCATAGAAAGTGAGAGTGTCAGTCCTCTTTTACTTAAGTCGGCATTGTGCCTTTTGTATTAAATTCGGATGCAATTTCTGTGTTTCATCGTCAATAAGAAGGTCCAAGGTATACATTTAACCTGAAGTGAAGCATCGGAATGTAAAACTGGACTCACAGGAGTGGTTCAAATCATAGAAAGTGAGAGTGTCAGTCCTCTTTTACTTAAGTCGGCATTGTGCCTTTTGTATTAAATTCGAATGCAATTTCTGTGTTTCATCGTCAATAAGAAGGTCCAAGGGATACGTTAAACCTGAAGTGAAGCATCGGAATCTAAAACTGGACTCACAGGAAAGGTTCAAATCATCGAAAGTGAGTGTGTCAGTCCTCTTTTACATAAGTCGGCATTGTGCCTTTTGTATTAAATTCGGATGCAATTTCTCTGTTTCATCGTCAATAAGAAGGTGCATGGTATACAGTGAACCTGAAGTGAGGCATCGGAATCTAAAACTGGACTCACGGGAGAGGTTCGAATCACAGAAAGTGAGGGTGTCAGTCCTCCTGTACTTAAGTCGGCATTGTGCCTTTTGTATTAAATTCGGATGCAAACTCTGTGTTTCATCGTCAATAAGAAGGTCCAAGGGATACAGTAAACCTGAAGTGAGGCATCGGAATCCAAAACTGGACTGACAGGAGAGGTTCAAATCATAGAAAATTAGGGTGTCAGTCCTCATGTAGTTAAGTCGGCATTGTGCCTTTTGTATTAAATTCGGATGCAAACCCTATGTTTCATCGTCAATAAGAACGTCCAAGGGATACAGGAATCCTGAAGTGAAGCATCGGAATCTAAAACTGGACACACAGGAGAGGTTCAAATCATAGGAAGTGAAAGTGTCAGTCCTCTAGTACTTATGTCGGCATTGTGCCTTTTGTATTGAATTTTGATGCAATTTCTGTGTTTCATCGTCAATGAGAATGTCCAAGGGATGCAGTAAACCTGAAGTGAAGCATCGGAATCTAAAACTGGACTCACAGGAGAGGCTCAAATCATAGAAAGTGAGAGTGTCAGACCTCTTTCACTTAAGTCGGCATTGTGCCTTTTGTATTAAATTCGGATGCAATTTCTGTGTTTCATCGTCAATAAGAAGGTCCAAGGTATACAGTAAACCTGAAGTGCAGCATCGGAATCTAAAACTGGCCTCACAGGACAGGTTCAGATCATAGAAAGTGGGAGTGTCAGCCTCTTTTACTGAAGTCGGCATTTTGCCTTTTGTATTAAATTCGGATGCAATTTCTGTGTTTCATCGTCAATAAGAAGGTGCAAGGTATACAGTAAACGTGAAGTGAAGCATCGGAATCTAAAACTAAACACACAGGAGAGGTTCAAATCACAGAAAGAGAGGGTGTCAGTCGTCTTTTACTTACGTCGGCATTGTGCCTTTTGTATTAAATTCGGATGCAATTTCTGTGCTTCATCGTCAATAGGAAGGTCCAAGGGATACAGTAAACCTGAAGTGAAGCATCGCAACCTAAAACTGGGCTCACAGGAGAATTTCAAGTCATAGTAAGTTAGAGTGTCAGTCCTCTTGTACTTAAGTCGGTATTGTGCCTTTTGAATTTAATTCCGATGCAATTTCTGTGTTTCATCGTCAATAAGAAGGTCCAAGGGATACAGTAAACCTGAAGTGAAGCATCGGAATCTAAAACTGCACCCACAGGAGAGATTCAAATCATAGGAAGTCAGAGTGTCAGTCCTCTTGTACTTAAGTAGGCATCGTGCCTTTTGTATTAAATTCGGATGCAATTTCTGTGTTTCATCGTCAATAAGAAGGTGCAAGGTACACAGTAAACGTGAAGTGAAGCATCGGAATCTAAAACTAAACACACAGGAGAGGTTCAAATCACAGAAAGAGAGGGTGTCAGTCGTCTTTTACTTAAGTCGGCATTGTGCCTTTTGTATTAAATTCGGATGCAATTTCAGTGTTTCATCGTCAATAAGAAGGTGCAAGGTATACAGTAAACCTGAAGTGAGGCATCGGAATCTAAAACTGGACTCACAGGAGAGGTTCAAATCATAGAAAATTAGAGTGTCAGTCCTCATGTAGTTAAGTCGGCATTGTGCCTTTTGTATTAAATTCGGATGCAAACTCTATGTTTCATCGTCAATAAGAACGTCCAAGGGATACAGTAATCCTGAAGTGAAGCATCGGAATCTAAAACTGGACACACTGGAGAGGTTCAAATCATAGGAAGTGAGAGAGTCAGTCCTCTAGTACTTAAGTCGGCATTGTGCCTTTTGTATTGAATTTTGATGCAATTTCTGTGTTTCATCGTCAATGAGAATGTCCAAGGGATGCAGTAAACCTGAAGTGAAGCATCGGAATCTAAAACTGGACTCACAGGAGAGGTTCAAATCATAGAAAGTGAGAGTGTCAGACCTCTTTCACTTAAGTCGGCATTGTGCCTTTTGTATTAAATTTGGATGCAATTTCTAAGTTTCATCGTCAATAAGAAGGTCCAAGGTATACAGTAAACCTGAAGTGCTGCATCGAAATCTAAAACTGGACTCACAGGAGAGGTTCAAATCATTGAAAATGAGAGTGGAAGTCCTCTAGTACTTAAGTTGGCATTGTGCCTTTGGTATTGAGTTCGGATGCAATTTCTGTGTTTCATCGTCATTAAGAAGGTCCAAGGGATGCAGTAAACCTGAAGTGAAGCATCGGAATCTAAAACTGGAGTCACAGGAGAGGTTCAAATCATAGAAAGTGAGAGTGTCAGTCCTCTTTTACTTAAGTCGGCATTGTGCCTTTTGTATTAAATTCGGATGCAATTTCTGTGTTTCATCGTCAATAAGAAGGTCGAAGGTATACATTTAACCTGAAGTGAAGCATCGGAATGTAAAACTGGACTCACAGGAGAGGTTCAAATCATAGAAAGTGAGAGTGTCAGTCCTCTTTTACTTAAGTCGGCATTGTGCCTTTTGTATTAAATTCGGATGCAATTTCTGTGTTTCATCGTCAATAAGAAGGTCCAAGGTATACATTTAACCTGAAGTGAAGCATCGGAATGTAAAACTGGACTCACAGGAGAGGTTCATATCATAGAAAGTGAGAGTGTCAGTCCTCTTTTACTTAAGTCTGCATTGTGCCTTTTGTATTAAATTCGGATGCAATTTCTGTGTTTCATCGTCAATAAGAAGCTGCAAGGTATACAGTAAACCTGAAGTGAAGCATCGGAATCAAAAACTGGACTGACAGAAAAGGTTCATATCATAGAGAGTGAGAGTGTCAGTCCTCTTTTACTTAAGTCGGCATTTTGCCTTTTGTATTAAATTCGGATGCAGTTTCTGTGTTTCATCGTCTATAACAAGGTCCAAGGGGTACGGTAAACCTGAAGTGAAGCATCGGAATCTAAAACTGGACTCACAGGGGAGGTTCAAATCATAGAATGTGAGACTGTCAGTCCTCTTTTACTTAAGTCGGCATTGTGCCTTTTGTATTGAGTTCGGATGCAATTTCTGTGTTTCATCGTCATTAAGAAGGTCCAAGGGATGCAGTAAACCTGAAGTGAAGCATCGGAATCTGAAACTGGACTCACAGGAGAGGTTCAAATCATAGAAAGTGAGAGTGTCAGTCCTCTTTTACTTAAGTCGGCATTGTGCCTTTTGTATTAAATTCGGATGCAATTTCTGTGTTTCATCGTCAATAAGAAGGTCCAAGGTATACATTTAACCTGAAGTGAAGCATCGGAATGTAAAACTGGACTCACAGGAGTGGTTCAAATCATAGAAAGTGAGAGTGTCAGTCCTCTTTTACTTAAGTCGGCATTGTGCCTTTTGTATTAAATTCGGATGCAATTTCTGTGTTTCATCGTCAATAAGAAGGTCCAAGGGATACGTTAAACCTGAAGTGAAGCATCGGAATCTAAAACTGGACTCACAGGAAAGGTTCAAATCATCGAAAGTGAGTGTGTCAGTCCTCTTTTACATAAGTCGGCATTGTGCCTTTTGTATTAAATTCGGATGCAATTTCTCTGTTTCATCGTCAATAAGAAGGTGCATGGTATACAGTGAACCTGAAGTGAGGCATCGGAATCTAAAACTGGACTCACGGGAGAGGTTCGAATCACAGAAAGTGAGGGTGTCAGTCCTCTTGTACTTAAGTCGGCATTGTGCCTTTTGTATTAAATTCGGATGCAAACTCTGTGTTTCATCGTCAATAAGAAGGTCCAAGGGATACAGTAAACCTGAAGTGAGGCATCGGAATCCAAAACTGGACTCACAGGAGAGGTTCAAATCATAGAAAATTAGGGTGTCAGTCCTCATGTAGTTAAGTCGGCATTGTGCCTTTTGTATTAAATTCGGATGCAAACCCTATGTTTCATCGTCAATAAGAACGTCCAAGGGATACAGTAATCCTGAAGTGATGCATCGGAATCTAAAACTGGACACACAGGAGAGGTTCAAATCATAGGAAGTGAAAGTGTCAGTCCTCTAGTACTTATGTCGGCATTGTGCCTTTTGTATTGAATTTTGATGCAATTTCTGTGTTTCATCGTCAATGAGAATGTCCAAGGGATGCAGTAAACCTGAAGTGAAGCATCGGAATCTAAAACTGGACTCACAGGAGAGGCTCAAATCATAGGAAGTTAGAGTGTCAGTCCTCTTTTACTTAAGTCGGCATTGTGCCTTTTGTATTAAATTCGGATGCAATTTCTGTGTTTCATCGTCAATAAGAAGGTCCAAGGGATGCAGTAAACCTGAAGTGAAGCATCGGAATCTAAAACTGGACTCACAGGAGATTCTCAAATCATAGAAAGTGAGAGTGTCAGACCTCTTTCAGTTAAGTCGGCATTGTGCCTTTTGTATTAAATTCGGATGCAATTTCTGTGTTTCATCGTCAATAAGAAGGTCCAAGGTATACAGTAAACCTGAAGTGCAGCATCGGAATCTAAAACTGGACTCACAGGACAGGTTCAGATCATAGAAAGTGGGAGTGTCAGCCTCTTTTACTGAAGTCGGCATTTTGCCTTTTGTATTAAATTCGGATGCAATTTCTGTGTTTCATCGTCAATAAGAAGGTGCAAGGTATACAGTAAACGTGAAGTGAAGCATCGGAATCTAAAACTAAACACACAGGAGAGGTTCAAATCACCGAAAGAGAGGGTGTCAGTCGTCTTTTACTTAAGTCGGCATTGTGCCTTATGATTTAATTCCGATGCAATTTCTGTGTTTCATCGTCAATAAGAAGGTCCAAGGGATACAGTAAAACTGAAGTGAAGCATCGGAATCTAAAACTGCACTCACAGGAGAGATTCAAATCATAGGAAGTTAGAGTGTCAGTCCTCTTTTACTTAAGTCGGCATTGTGCCTTTTGTATTAAATTCGGATGCAATTTCTGTGTTTCATCGTCAATAAGAAGGTCCAAGGGATACGGTAAACCTGAAGTGAAGCATCGGAATCTAAAACTGGACTCACAGGAAAGGTTCAAATCATAGAAAGTGAGAGCGTCAGTCCTCTTTTACTTAAGTCGGCATTGTGCCTTTTGTATTAAATTCGGATGCAATTTCAGTGTTTCATCGTCAATAAGAAGGTGCAAGGTATACAGTAAACCTGAAGTGAGGCATCGGAATCTAAAACTGGACTCACAGGAGAGGTTCAAATCATAGAACATTAGAGTGTCAGTCCTCATGTAGTTAAGTCGGCATTGTGCCTTTTGTATTAAATTCGGATGCAAACTCTATGTTTCATCGTCAATAAGAACGTCCAAGGGATACAGTAATCCTGAAGTGAAGCATCGGAATCTAAAACTGGACTCACAGGAGAGGTTCAAATCATAGAAAGTGAGAGTGTCAGACCTCTTTCACTTAAGTCGGCATTGTGCCTTTTGTATTAAATTTGGATGCAATTTCTAAGTTTCATCGTCAATAAGAAGGTCCAAGGTATACAGTAAACCTGAAGTGCTGCATCGAAATCTAAAACTGGACTCACAGGAGAGGTTCAAATCATTGAAAATGAGAGTGGAAGTCCTCTAGTACTTAAGTTGGCATTGTGCCTTTGGTATTGAGTTCGGATGCAATTTCTGTGTTTCATCGTCATTAAGAAGGTCCAAGGGATGCAGTAAACCTGAAGTGAAGCATCGGAATCTAAAACTGGAGTCACAGGAGAGGTTCAAGTCATAGAAAGTGAGAGTGTCAGTCCTCTTTTACTTAAGTCGGCATTGTGCCTTTTGTATTAAATTCGGATGCAATTTCTGTGTTTCATCGTCAATAAGAAGGTCGAAGGTATACATTTAACCTGAAGTGAAGCATCGGAATGTAAAACTGGACTCACAGGAGAGGTTCAAATCATAGAAAGTGAGAGTGTCAGTCCTCTTTTACTTAAGTCGGCATTGTGCCTTTTGTATTAAATTCGGATGCAATTTCTGTGTCTCATCGTCAATAAGAAGGTCCAAGGTATACATTTAACCTGAAGTGAAGCATCGGAATGTAAAACTGGACTCACAGGAGAGGTTCAAATCATAGAAAGTGAGAGTGTCAGTCCTCTTTTACTTAAGTCTGCATTGTGCCTTTTGTATTAAATTCGGATGCAATTTCTGTGTTTCATCGTCAATAAGAAGCTGCAAGGTATACAGTAAACCTGAAGTGAAGCATCGGAATCAAAAACTGGACTCACAGAAAAGGTTCATATCATAGAGAGTAAGAGTGTCAGTCCTCTTTTACTTAAGTCGGCATTTTGCCTTTTGTATTAAATTCGGATGCACTTTCTGTGTTTCATCGTCTATAACAAGGTCCAAGGGGTACGGTAAACCTGAAGTGAAGCATCGGAATCTAAAACTGGACTCACAGGGGAGGTTCAAATCATAGAATGTGAGACTGTCAGTCCTCTTTTACTTAAGTCGGCATTGTGCCTTTTGTATTGAGTTCGGTGTGCAATTTCTGTGTTTCATCGTCATTAAGAAGGTCCAAGGGATGCAGTAAACCTGAAGTGAAGCATCGGAATCCGAAACTGGACTCACAGGAGAGGTTCAAATCATAGAAAGTGAGAGTGTCAGTCCTCTTTTACTTAAGTCGGCATTGTGCCTTTTGTATTAAATTCGGATGCAATTTCTGTGTTTCATCGTCAATAAGAAGGTCCAAGGTATACATTTAACCTGAAGTGAAGCATCGGAATGTAAAACTGGACTCACAGGTGTGGTTCAAATCATAGAAAGTGAGAGTGTCAGTCCTCTTTTACTTAAGTCGGCATTGTGCCTTTTGTATTAAATTCGGATGCAATTTCTGTGTTTCATCGTCAATAAGAAGGTCCAAGGGATACGTTAAACCTGAAGTGAAGCATCGGAATCTAAAACTGGACTCACAGGAAAGGTTCAAATCATCGAAAGTGAGTGTGTCAGTCCTCTTTTACATAAGTCGGCATTGTGCCTTTTGTATTAAATTCGGATGCAATTTCTCTGTTTCATCGTCAATAAGAAGGTGCATGGTATACAGTGAACCTGAAGTGAGGCATCGGAATCTAAAACTGGACTCACGGGAGAGGTTCGAATCACAGAAAGTGAGGGTGTCAGTCCTCTTGTACTTAAGTCGGCATTGTGCCTTTTGTATTAAATTCGGATGCAAACTCTGTGTTTCATCGTCAATAAGAAGGTCCAAGGGATACAGTAAACCTGAAGTGAGGCATCGGAATCCAAAACTGGACTCACAGGAGAGGTTCAAATCATACAAAAATTAGGGTGTCAGTCCTCATGTAGTTAAGTCGGCATTGTGCCTTTTGTATTAAATTCGGATGCAAACCCTATGTTTCATCGTCAATAAGAACGTCCAAGGGATACAGTAATCCTGAAGTGAAGCATCGGAATCTAAAACTGGACACACAGGAGAGGTTCAAATCATAGGAAGTGAAAGTGTCAGTCCTCTAGTACTTATGTCGGCATTGTGCCTTTTGTATTGAATTTTGATGCAATTTCTGTGTTTCATCGTCAATGAGAATGTCCAAGGGATGCAGTAAACCTGAAGTGAAGCATCGGAATCTAAAACTGGACTCACAGGAGAGGCTCAAATCATAGAAAGTGAGAGTGTCAGACCTCTTTCACTTAAGTCGGCATTGTGCCTTTTGTATTAAATTCGGATGCAATTTCTGTGTTTCATCGTCAATAAGAAGGTCCAAGGTATACAGTAAACCTGAAGTGCAGCATCGGAATCTAAAACTGGACTCACAGGACAGGTTCAGATCATAGAAAGTGGGAGTGTCAGCCTCTTTTACTGAAGTCGGCATTTTGCCTTTTGTATTAAATTCGGATGCAATTTCTGTGTTTCATCGTCAATAAGAAGGTGCAAGGTATACAGTAAACGTGAAGTGAAGCATCGGAATCTAAAACTAAACACACAGGAGAGGTTCAAATCACAGAAAGAGAGGGTGTCAGTCGTCTTTTACTTAAGTCGGCATTGTGCCTTTTGTATTAAATTCGGACACAATTTCTGTGCTTCATCGTCAATAAGAAGGTCCAAGGGATACAGTAAACCTGAAGTGAAGCATCGCAACCTAAAACTGGGCTCACAGGAGAATTTCAAGTCATAGTAAGTTAGAGTGTCAGTCCTCTTGTACTTAAGTCGGTATTGTGCCTTTTGAATTTAATTCCGATGCAATTTCTGTGTTTCATCGTCAATAAGAAGGTCCAAGGGATACAGTAAACCTGAAGTGAAGCATCGGAATCTAAAACTGCACCCACAGGAGAGATTCAAATCATAGGAAGTCAGAGTGTCAGTCCTCTTGTACTTAAGTAGGCATTGTGCCTTTTGTATTAAATTCGGATGCAAACACTGTGTTTCATCGTCAATAAGAAGCTCCAAGGGATACAGTAAACCTGAAGTGAAGTATCGGATTCTAAAACTAGACTCACAGGAGAGGTTCTATCATAGAAAGTGAGAGTGTCAGTCCTCTAGTACTTAAGTCGGCATTGCGCCTATTGTATTGAATTCGGATGCAAACACTGTGTTTCATCGTCAATAAGAGGCTCCAAGGGATACAGTAAACCTGAAGTGAAGCATCAGAATCTAAAACTGGACTCACAGGAGAGGTTCAAATCATTGAAAATGAGAGTGGAAGTCCTCTAGTACTGAAGTCGGCATTGTGCCTTTTGTATTGAGTTCGGATGCAATTTCTGTGTTTCATCGTCATTAAGAAGGTCCAAGGGATGCAGTAAACCTGAAGTGAAGCATCGGAATCTAAAACTGGACTCACAGGAGAGGTTCAAATCATAGAAAGTGAGAGTGTCAGTCCTCTTTTACTTAAGTCGGCATTGTGCCTTTTGTATTACATTCGGATGCAATTTCTGTGTTTCATCGTCAATAAGAAGGTCCAAGGTATACATTTAACCTGAAGTGAAGCATCGGAATGTAAAACTGAACTCACAGGAGAGGTTCAAATCATAGAAAGTGAGAGTGTCAGTCCTCTTTTACTTAAGTCGGCATTGTGCCTTTTGTATTAAATTCGGATGCAATTTCTGTGTTTCATCGTCAAGAAGAAGGTCCAAGGGATACGGTAAACCTGAAGTGAAGCATCGGAATCTAAAACTGGACTCACAGGAAAGGTTCAAATCATCGAAAGTGAGAGTGTCAGTCCTCTTTTACATAAGTCGGCATTGTGCCTTTTGTATTAAAGTCGGATGCAATTTCTCTGTTTCATCGTCAATAAGAAGGTGCAAGGTATACAGTAAACCTGACGTGAGGCATCGGAATCTAAAACTGGACTCACAGGAGAGGTTCGAATCACAGAAAGTGAGAGTGTCAGTCCTCTTGTACTTAACTCGGCATTGTGCCTTTCGTATTAAATTCGGATGCAAACTCTGAGTTTCATCGTCAATAAGAAGGTCCAAGGGATACAGTAAACCTGAAGTGAAGCATCGGATTCTAAAACTAGACTCACAGGAGAGGTTCAAATTATAGAAAGTGAGAGTGTCAGTCCTCTAGTACTTAAGTCGGCATTGCGCCTATTGTATTGAATTCGGATGCAATTTCTGTGTTTCATCGTCAAAAAGAAGGTCCAAGGGATACAGTAAACCTGAAGTGAACCTTCGGAATCTAAAACTGGACCCACAGGAGAGGTTCAAAGTATAGAAAGTGAGAGTGTCAGTCCTCTTTTACTTAAGTCGGCATTGCGCCTATTGTATTGAATTCGGATGCAAACACTGTGTTTCATCGTCAATAAGAAGCTCCAAGGGATACAGTAAACCTGAAGTGAAGCATCAGAATCTAAAACTGGACTCACAGGAGAGGTTCAAATCATTGAAAATGAGAGTGGAAGTCCTCTAGTACTTAAGTCGGCATTGTGCCTTTTGTATTGAGTTCGGATGCAATTTCTGTGTTTCATCGTCATTAAGAAGGTCCAAGGGATACAGTAAACCTGAAGTGAAGCATCGGATTCTATAACTAGACTCACAGGAGAGGTTCAAATCATAGAAAGTGAGAGTGGCAGTCGTCTAGTACTTAAGTCGGCATTGCGCCTATTGTATTGAATTCGGATGCAATTTCTGTGTTTCATCGTCAAAAAGAAGGTCCAAGGGATACAGTAAACCTGAAGTGAACCTTCTTAATCTAAAACTGGACTCACAGGAGAGGTTCAAAGTATAGAGAGTGAGAGTGTCAGTCCTTTTTTACTTAAGTCGGCATTTTGCCTTTTGTGTTAAATTCGGATGCAATTTCTGTGTTTCAACGTCAATAATAAGGTCCAAGGTATACAGTAAACCTGAAGTGAAGCATCGGAATGTAAAAGTGGACTCACAGGAGAGGTTCAAATCATAGAAAGTGAGAGTGTCAGTCCTCTTTTACTTAAGTCGGCATTGTGATTTTTGTATTAAATTCGGATGCAATTTCTGTGTTTCATCGTCAATAAGAAGGTCCAAGGGATACGGTAAACCTGAAGTGAAGCATCGGAATCTAAAATTGGACTCACAGGAAAGGTTCAAATCATAGAAAGTGAGAATGTCAGTCCTCTTTTACTTAAGTCGGAATTGTGCCTTTTGTATTAAATTCGGATGCAATTTCTGTGTTTCATCGTCAATAAGAAGGTTCAAGGTATACAGTGAACCTGAAGTGAGGCATCGGAATCTAAAACTGGACTCACAGGAGAGGTTCAAATCAAAGAAAGTTAGGGTGTCAGTCCTCGTGTAGTTAAGTCGGCATTGTGCCTTTTGTATTAAATTCGGATGCAAACTCTGTGTTTCATCGTAAATTAGAAATCCCAAGGGATACAGTAAACCTGAAGTGAAGCATCGGAATCTAAAACTGGACTCACAGGAAAGGTTCAAATCACAGAAAGTGATAGTGTTAGTCCTCTTTTACTTAAGTCCTCATTGTGCCTTTTCTATTACATTCGGATGCAATCTCTGTGTTTGATCGTCTGTAAGAAGGTCCAAGGGATATAGTAAACCTGAAGTGAAGCATCGGAATCTGAAACTGGACTCACAGGAGAGGTTCAAATCATAGAAAGTTAGAGTGTCAGTCCTCTTGTACTTAAGTCGGCATTGTGCCTTTTGTATTAAATTCGGATGCAAACTCTGTGTTTCATCGCAAATAAGAAGGTCCAGGGGCTACAGTAAACCTGAAGTGAAGTATCGAAATCTAAAACTGGACTCAAAGGAGAGGTTCAAAACATAGAAAGTTAGAGAGTCAGTCCTCTTGTACTTAAGTAGGCATTGTGCCTTTTATAATAAATTCGGACGCAAACTCTGTATTTCATCGTTAATAAGAAGGTCCCAGGGATACAGTACACATGAAGTGAATCTTCGAAATCTAAAACTGGACTCACAGGAGGGGTTCGAAACATAGAGAGTTAGAGTGTCTGTCCTCTTTTACTTAAGTCGGCATTGTGCCTTTTGTATTAAATTCGGATGCCATTTCTGTGTCTCATCGTCAATGAGAAGGTCCAAGGCATACAGTAAACCTGAAGTGAAGCATCGGAATCTAAAACTGGACTCACAGGAGAGGTTCAAATCATTGAAAATGAGAGTGGCAGTCCTCTAGTACTTAAGTCGGCATTGTGCCTTTTGTATTGAGGTCGGATGCAATTTCTGTGTTTCATCGTCATTAAGAAGGTCCAAGGGATGCAATAAAACTGAAGTGAAGCATCGGAATCTAAAACTGGACTCACAGGAGAGGTTCAATTCATAGAAAGTGAGAGTGTCAGTCCCCTTTTACTTAGGTCGGCATTGTGCCTTTTGTATTAAATTCGGATGCAATTTCTGTGTTTCATCGTCAATAAGAAGGTCCAAGGTATACAGTAAACCTGAAGTGAAGCATCGGAATGTAAAACTGGACTCATAGGAGAGGTTCAAATCATCGAAAGTGAGAGTGTCAGTCCTCTTTTACTTAAGTCGGCATTGTGCCTTTTGTATTAAATTCGGATGCAATTTCTGTGTTTCATCGTCAATAAGAAGGTGCAAGGTATACAGTAAACCTGAAGTGAGGCATCGGAATCTAAAACTGGACTCACAGGAGAGGTTCAAATCATAGAAAATTAGGGTGTCTGTCCTCATGTAGATAAGTCGGCATTGTGCCTTTTGTATTAAATTCGGATGCAAACTCTATGTTTCATCGTCAATACGAACGTCCAAGGGATACAGTAATCCTGAAGTTAAGCATCAGAATCTAAAACTGGACACACAGGAGAGGTTCAATTCATAGGAAGTGAGAGTGTCATTCCTCTAGTACTTAAGTCGGCATTGTGCCTTTTGTATTGAATTTTGATGCAATTTCTGTGTTTCATCGTCAATGAGAATGTCCAAGGGATGCAGTAAACCTGAAGTGAAGCATCGGAATCTAAAACTGGACTCACAGGAGAGGTTCAAATCATAGAAAGTGAGAGTGTCAGACCTCTTTCACTTAAGTCGGCATTATGCCTTTTGTATTAAATTCGGATGCAATTTCTAAGTTTCATCGTCAATAAGAAGGTCCAAGGTATACAGTAAACCTGAAGTGCAGCATCGAAATCTAAAACTGGACTCACAGGAGAGGTTCAAATCATAGAATGTGAGACTGTCAGTCCTCTTTTACTTAAGTCGGCATTGTGCCTTTTGTATTGAGTTCGGATGCAATTTCTGTGTTTCATCGTCAATAAGAAGGTCCAAGGTATACATTTAACCTGAAGTGAAGCATCGGAATGTAAAACTGGACTCACAGGAGAGGTTCAAATCATGGAGAGTGAGAGTGTCAAACCTCTTTTACTTAAGTCGGCATTGTGCCTTTTGTATTAAATTCGGATGCAATTTCTGTGTTTCATCGTCAATAAGAAGGGCCAAGGGATACGGTAAACCTGAAGTGAAGCATCGGAATCTAAAACTGGACTCACAGGAAAGGTTCAAATCATCGAAAGTGAGAGTGTCAGTCCTCTTTTACATAAGTCGGCATTGTGTCTTTTGTATTAAATTCGGATGCAATTTCTCTGTTTCATCGTCAATAATAAGGGGCAAGGTATACAGTGAACCTGAAGTGAGGCATCGGAATCTAAAACTGGACTCACAGGAGAGGTTCGAATCACAGAAAGTGAGAGTGTCAGTCCTCTTGTACTTAAGTCGGCATTGTGCCTTTTGTATTAAATTCGGATGCAAACTCTGTGTTTCATCGTCAATAAGAAGGTCCAAGGGATACAGTAAACCTGAAGTGAAGCATCGGATTCTAAAACTAGACTCACAGGAGAGGTTCAAATCTCAGAAAGTGAGAGTGTCAGTCCTCTAGTACTTAAGTCGGCATTGCGCCTATTGTATTGAATTCGGACGCAAACACTGTGTTTCATCGTCAATAAGAAGCTCCAAGGAATACAGTAAACCTGAAGTGAAGCATCAGAATCTAAAACTGGACTCACAGGAGAGGTTCAAATCATTGTAAAAGAGAGTGGAAGTCCTCTAGTACTTAAGTCGGCATTGTGCCTTTTGTATTGAGTTCGGATGCAATTTCTGGGTTTCATCGTCATTAAGAAGGTCCAAGGGAGGCAGTAAACCTGAAGTGAAGCATCGGAATCTAAAACTGGACTCACAGGAGAGGTTCAAATCATAGAAAGTGAGAGTGTCAGTCCTCTTTTACTTAAGTCTCCATTGTGCCTTTTGTATTAACTTCGGATGCATTTTCTGTGTTTCATCGTCAATAAGAAGGTCCAGGGTATACATTTAAACTGAAGTGAAGCCTCGGGATGTAAAACTGGACTCACAGGAGAGGTTCAAATCATTGAAAGTGAGAGTGTCAGTCCTCTTTTACTTAAGTCGGCATTGTGCCTTTTGTATTAAATTCGGATGCAATTTCTGTGTTTCATCGTCAATAAGAAGGTCCAAGGTATACATTTAACCTGAAGTGAAGCATCGGAATGTAAAACTGGGCTCACAGGAGAGGTTCAAATCATGGAAAGTGAGAGTGTCAGTCCACTTTTACATAAGTCTGCATTGTGCCTTTTGTATAAAATTCGGATGCAATTTCTGTGTTTCATCGTCAATAAGAAGGTGCAAGGTATACAGTAAACCAGAAGTGAAGCATCGGAATCAAAAACTGGACTCACAGAAAAGGTTCATATCATAGAGAGTAAGAGTGTCAGTCCTCTTTTACTGAAGTCGGCATTTTGCCTTTTGTATTAAATTCGGATGCAGTTTCTGTGTTTCATCGTCTATAACAAGGTCCAAGGGGTACGGTAAACCTGAAGTGAAGCATCGGAATCTAAAACTGGACTCACAGGAGAGGTTCAAATCATAGAATGTGAGACTGTCAGTCCTCTTTTACTTAAGTCGGCATTGTGCCTTTTGTATTGAGTTCGGATGCAATTTCTGTGTTTCATCGTCATTAAGAAGGTCCAAGGGATGCAGTAAACCTGAAGTGAAGCATCGGAATCTAAAACTGGACTCACAGGAGAGGTTCAAATCATAGAAAGTGAGAGTGTCAGTCCTCTTTTACTTAAGTCGGCATTGTGCCTTTTGTATTAAATTCGGATGCAATTTCTGTGTTTCATCGTCAATAAGAAGGTCCAAGGTATACATTTAACCTGAAGTGAAGCATCGGAATGTAAAACTGGACTCACAGGAGAGGTTCAAATCATAGAAAGTGAGAGTGTCAGTCCTCTTTTACTTAAGTCGGCATTGTGCCTTTTGTATTAAATTCGGATGCAATTTCTGTGTTTCATCGTCAATAAGAAGGTCCAAGGGATAAGGTAAACCTGAAGTGAAGCATCGGAATCTGAAACTATACTCACAGGAAAGGTTCAAATCATCGAAAGTGAGAGTGTCAGTCCCCTTTTACATAAGTCGGCATTGTGCCTTTTGTATTAAATTCGGATGCAATTTCTCTGCTTCATCGCCAATAAGAAGGTGCAAGGTATACAGTGAACCTGAAGTGAGGCATCGGAATCTAAAACTGGACTCACAGGAGAGGTTCGAATCACAGAAAGTGAGAGTGTCAGTCCTCTTGTACTTAAGTCGGCATTGTGCCTTTTGTATTAAATTCGGATGCAGACTCTGTGTTTCATCGTCAATAAGAAGGTCCAAGGGATACAGTAAACCTGAAGTGAGGCATCGGAATCTAAAACTGGACTCACAGGAGAGGTTCAAATCATAGAAAATTAGGGTGTCAGTGCTCATGTAGTTAAGTCTTCATTGTGCCTTTTGTATTAAATTCGGATGCAAACCCTATGTTTCATCGTCAATAAGAACGTCCAAGGGATACAGTAATCCTGAAGTGAAGCATCGGAATCTAAAACTGGACACACAGGAGAGGTTCAAATCATAGTAAGTGAGAGAGTCAGACCTCTTTCACTTAAGTCGGCATTGTGCCTTTTGTATTAAATTCGGATGCAATTTCTGTGTTTCATCGTCAATAAGAAGGTCCAAGGTATACAGTAAACCTGAAGTGCAGCATCGGAATCTAAAACTGGACTCACAGGACAGGTTCAGATCTTAGAAAGTGAGAGTGTCAGCCTCTTTTACTGAAGTCGGCATTTGCCTTTTGTATTAAATTCGGATGCAATTTCTGTGTTTCATCGTCAATAAGAAGGTGCAAGGTATACAGTAAACCTGAAGTGAAGCATCGGAATCCAAAACTAAACACACAGGAGAGGTTCAAATCATAG
Source organism: Schistocerca americana (assembly GCF_021461395.2). NCBI lineage: Eukaryota > Metazoa > Arthropoda > Insecta > Orthoptera > Acrididae > Schistocerca > Schistocerca americana. The sequence goes on along the minus strand of NC_060124.1, from coordinate 544,300,887 downwards.
AAAGAGAGGGTGTCATTCCTCTTTTACTTAAGTCGGCATTGTGCCTTTTGTATTAAATTCGGATGCAATTTCTGTGTTTCATCGTCAATAAGAAGGTCCAAGGGATACAGTAAACCTGAAGTGAAGCATCGGAATCTAAAACTGCACTAACAGGAGAATTTCAAGTCATAGTAAGTTAGAGTGTCAGTCCTCTTGTACTTAAGTCGGTATTGTGCCTTTTGAATTTAATTCCGATGCAATTTCTGTATTTCATCGTCAATAAGAAGGTCCAAGGGATACAGTAAACCTGAAGTGAAGCATCGGAATCTAAAACTGCACTCATCGGAGAGATTCAAATCTTAGGAAGTTAGAGTGTCAGTCCTCTCGCACTTAAGTAGGCATTGTGCCTTTTGTATTAAATTCGGATGCAAACACTGTGTTTCATCGTCAATAAGAAGCTCCAAGGGATACAGTAAACCTGAAGTGAAGCATCGGAATCTAAACCTGGACTCACAGGAGAGGTTCAAATCATTGAAAATGAGAGTGGAAGACCTCTAGTACTTAAGTCGGCATTGTGCCTTTTGTATTGAGTTCGGATGCAATTTCTGTGTTTCATCGTCATTAAGAAGGTCCAAGGGATGCAGTAAACCTGAAGTGAAACATCGGAATCTAAAATTGGACTCACAGGAGAGGTTCAAATCATAGAAAGTGAGAGTGTCAGTCCTCTTTTACTTAAGTCGGCATTGTGCCTTTTGTATTAAATTCGGATGCAATTTCTGTGTTTTATCGTCAATAAGAAGGTCCAAGGGATACGGTAAACCTGAAGTGAAGCATCGGAATCTAAAACTGGACTCACAGGAAAGGTTCAAATCATCGAAAGTGAGAGTGTCAGTCCTCTTTTACTTAAGTCGGCATTGTGCCTTTTGTATTAAATTCGGATGCAATTTCTGTGTTTTATCGTCAATAAGAAGGTCCAAGGGATAGGGTAAACCTGAAGTGAAGCATCGGAATCTAAAACTGGACTCACAGGAAAGGTTCAAATCATCGAAAGTGAGAGTGTCAGTCCTCTTTTACATAAGTCGGCATTGTGCCTTTTGTATTAAATTCGGATGCAATTTCTCTGTTTCATCGTCAATAAGAAGGTGGAAGGTATACATTTAACCTGAAGTGAAGCATCGGAATGTAAAACTGGACTCACAGGAGAGGTTCCAATCATAGAAAGTGAGAAAGTCAGTTCTCTTTTACTTAAGTCGGCATTGTGCCTTTTGTATTAAATTCGGATGCAATTTCTGTGTTTCATCGTCAATAAGAAGGTCCAAGGGATACGGTAAACCTGAAGTGAAGCATCGGAATCTAAAACTGGACTCACAGGAAAGGTTCAAATCATCGAAAGTGAAAGTGTCAGTCCTCTTTTACGTAAGTCGGCATTGTGCCTTTTGTATTAAATTCGGATGCAATTTCTCTGTTTCATCGTCAATAAGAAGGTGCAAGGTATACAGTAAACCTGAAGTGAGGCATCGGAATCTAAAACTGGACTCACAGGAGAGGTTCGAATCACAGAAAGTGAGAGTGTCAGTCCTCTTGTACTTAAGTCGGCATTGTGCCTTTTGTATTAAATTCGGATGCAAACTCTGTGTTTCATCGTCAATAAGAAGGTCCAAGGGATACAGTAAACCTGAAGTGAAGGATCGGATTCTAAAACTAGACTCACAGGAGAGGTTCAAATCATAGAAAGTGAGAGTGTCAGTCCTCTAGTACTTAAGTCGGCATTGCGCCTATTGTATTGAATTCGGATGCAAACACTGTGTTTCATCGTCAATAAGAAGCTCCAAGGGATACAGTAAACCTGAAGTGAAGCATCAGAATCTAAGACTGGACTCACAGGAGAAGTTCAAATCATTGAAAATGAGAGTGGAAGTCCTCTAGTACTTAAGTCGGCATTGTGCCTTTTGTATTGAGTTCGGATGCAATTTCTGTGTTTCATCGTCATTAAGAAGGTGCAAGGTATACAGTAAACCTGACGTGATACATCGGAATCTAAAACTGGACTCACAGGAGAGGTTCGAATCACAGAAAGTGAGAGTGTCAGTCCTCTTATACTTAAGTCGGCATTGTGCCTTTTGTATTAAATTCGGATGCAAACTCTGTGTTTCATCGTCAATAAGAAGGTCCAAGGGATACAGTAAACCTGAAATGAAGCATCGGATTCTAAAACTAGACTCACAGGAGAGGTTCAAATCATAGAAAGTGAGAGTGTCAGTCCTCTAGTACTTAAGTCGGCATTGCGCATATTGTATTGAATTCGGATGCAATTTCTGTGTTTCATCGTCAAAAAGAAGGTCCAAGGGATACAGTAAACCTGAAGTGAACCTACGGAATCTAAAACTGGACTCACAGGAGAGGTTCAAAGTATAGAAAGTGAGAGTGTCAGTCCTCTTTTACTTAAGTCGGGATTGCGCCTATTGTATTGAATTCGGATGCAAACACTGTGTTTCATCGTCAATAAGAAGCTCCAAGGGATACAGTAAACCTGAAGTGAAGCATCAGAATCTAAAACTGGACTCACAGGAGAGGTTCAAATCATTGAAAATGAGAGTGGAAGTCCTCTTTTACTTAAGTCGGCATTGTGCCTTTTGTATTAAATTCGGATGCAATTTCTGTGTTTCATCGTCAATAAAAAGGTCCAAGGTATACATTTAACCTGAAGTGAAGCATCGGAATGTAAAACTGGACTCACAGGAGAGGTTCAAATCATAGAAAGTGAGAGTGTCAGTCCTCTTTTACTTAAGTAGGCATTGTGCCTTTTCTATTAAATTCGGATGCAATTTCTGTGTTTCATCATCAATAAGAAGGTCCAAGGGATACGCTAAACCTGAAGTGAAGCATCGGAATCTAAAACTGGACTCACAGGAAAGGTTCAAATCATCGAAAGTGAGAGTGTCAGTCCTCTTTTACATAAGTCGGCATTGTGCCTTTTGTATTAAATTCGGATGCAATTTCTCTGTTTCATCGTCAATAAGAAGGTGCAAGGTATACAGTAAACCTGAAGTGAGGCATCGGAATCTAAAACTGGACTCACTGGAGAGGTTCGAATCACAGAAAGTGAGAGTGTCAGTCCTCTTGTACTTAAGTCGGCATTGTGCCTTTTGTATTAAATTCGGATGCAAACTCTGTGTTTCATCGTCAATAAGAAGGTCCAAGGGATACAGTAAACCTGAAGTGAAGCATCGGATTCTAAAACTAGACTCACAGGAGAGGTTCAAATCATAGAAAGTGAGAGTGTCAGTCCCCTAGTACTTAAGTCGGCATTGCGCCTATTGTATTGAATTCGGATGCAATTTCTGTGTTTCATCGTCAAAAAGAAGGTCCAAGGGATACAGTAAACCTGAAGTGAACCTTCGGAATCTAAAACTGGACTCACAGGAGAGGTTCAAAGTATAGAAAGTGAGAGCGTCAGTCCTCTTTTACTTAAGTCGGCATTTTGCCTTTTGTATTAAATTCGGATGCAATTTCTGTGTTTCATCGTCAATAAGAAGGTCCAAGGTATACAGTAAACCTGAAGTGAAGCATCGGAATGTAAAACTGGACTCACAGGAGAGGTTCAAATCATAGAAAGTGAGAGTGTCAGTCCTCTTTTACTTAAGTCGGCACTGTGCCTTTTGTATTAAATACGGATGCAATTTCTGTGTTTCATCGTCAATAAGAAGGTCCAAGGGATACGGTAAACCTGAAGTGAAGCATCGGAATCTAAAACTGGACTCACAGGAAAGGTTCAAATCATAGAAAGTGAGAGTGTCAGTCCTTTTTTACTTAAGTCGGCATTGTGCATTTTGTATTAAATTCGGATGCAATTTCTGTGTTTCATCGTCAATAAGAAGGTGCAAGGTATACAGTGAACCTGAAGTGAGGCATCGGAATCCTAAACTGGACTCACAGGAGAGGTTCAAATCATAGAAAGTTAGGGTGTCAGTCCTCATGTAGTTAAGTCGCCATTGTGCCTTTTGTATTAAATTCGGATGCAAACTCTGTGTTTCATCGTAAATTAGAAAGCCCAAGGGATACAGTAAACCTGAAGTGAAGCATCGGAATCTAAAACTGGACTCACAGGAAAGGTTCAAATCATCGAAAGTGAAAGTGTCAGTCCTCTTTTACGTAAGTCGGCATTGTGCCTTTTGTATTAAATTCGGATGCAATTTCTCTGTTTCATCGTCAATAAGAAGGTGCAAGGTATACAGTAAACCTGAAGTGAGGCATCGGAATCTAAAACTGGACTCTCAGGAGAGGTTCGAATCACAGAAAGTGAGAGTGTCAGTCCTCTTGTACTTAAGTCGGCATTGTGCCTTTTGTATTAAATTCGGATGCAAACTCTGTGTTTCATCGTCAATAAGAAGGTCCAAGGGATACAGTAAACCTGAAGTGAAGCATCGGATTCTAAAACTAGACTCACAGGAGAGGTTCAAATCATAGAAAGTGAGAGTGTCAGTCTTCTAGTACTTAAGTCGGCATTGCGCCTATTGTATTGAATTCGGATGCAAACACTGTGTTTCATCGTCAATAAGAAGCTCCAAGGGATACAGTAAACCTGAAGTGAAGCATCAGAATCTAAGACTGGACTCACAGGAGAAGTTCAAATCATTGAAAATGAGAGTGGAAGTCCTCTAGTACTTAAGTCGGCATTGTGCCTTTTGTATTGAGTTCGGATGCAATTTCTGTGTTTCATCGTCATTAAGAAGGTCCAAGGGATGCAGTAAACCTGAAGTGAAGCATCGGAATCTAAAACTGGACTCACAGGAGAGGTTCAAATCATAGAAAGTGAGAGTGTCAGTCCGCTTTTACTTAAGTCGGCATTGTGCCTTTTGTATTAAATTCGGATGCAATTTCTGTGTTTCATCGTCAATAAGAAGGTCCAAGGTATACATTTAACCTGAAGTGAAGCATCGGAATGTAAATCTGGACTCACAGGAGAGGTTCAAATCATAGAAAGTGAGAGTGTCAGTCCTCTTTTACTTAAGTCGGCATTGTGCCTTTTGTATTAAATTCGGATGCAATTTCTGTGTTTCATCGTCAATAAGAAGGTCCAAGGGATACGGTAAAACTGAAGTGAAGCATCGGAATCTAAAACTGGACTCACAGGAAAGGTTCAAATCATAGAAAGTGAGAGTGTCAGTCCTCTTTTACATAAGTCGGCATTGAGCCTTTTGTATTAAATTCGGATGCAATTTCTCTGTTTCATCGTCAATAAGAAGGTGCAAGGTATACAGTAAACCTGACGTGAGGCATCGGAATCTAAAACTGGACTCACAGGAGAGGTTCGAATCACAGAAAGTGAGAGTGTCAGTCCTCTTGTACTTAAGTCGGCATTGTGCCTTTTGTATTAAATTCGGATGGAAACTCTGTGTTTCATCGTCAATAAGAAGGTCCAAGGGATACAATAAACCTGAAGTGAAGCATCGGATTCTAAAACTAGACTCACAGGAGAGGTTCAAATCATAGAAAGTGAGAGTGTCAGTCCTCTAGTACTTAAGTCGGCATTGCGCCTATTGTATTGAATTCGGACGCAATTTCTGTGTTTCATCGTCAAAAAGAAGGTCCAAGGGATACAGTAAACCTGAAGTGAACCTTCGGAATCTAAAACTGGACTCACAGGAGAGGTTCAAAGTATAGAAAGTGAGAGTGTCAGTCCTCTTTTACTTAAGTCGGCATTTTGACTTTTGTATTAAATTCGGATGCAATTTCTGTGTTTCATCGTCAATAAGATGGTCCAAGGTATACAGTAAACCTGAAGTGAAGCATCGGAATGTAAAACTGGACTCACAGGAGAGGTTCAAATCATAGAAAGTGAGAGTGTCAGTCCTCTTTTACTTAAGTCGGCATTGTGCCTTTTGTATTAAATACGGATGCAATTTCTGTGTTTCATCGTCAATAAGAAGGTCCAAGGGATACGGTAAACCTGAAGTGAAGCATCGGAATCTAAAACTGCACTCACAGGAGAGGTTCAAATCATAGAAAGTGAGAGTGTCAGTCCTCTAGTACTTAAGTCGGCATTGCGCCTATTGTATTAAATTCGGATGCAATTTCTGTGTTTCATCGTCAAAAAGAAGGTCCAAGGGATACAGTAAACCTGAAGTGAACCTTCGGAATCTAAAACTGGACTCACAGGAGAGGTTCAAAGTATAGAAAGTGAGAGTGTCAGTCCTCTTTTACTTAAGTCGGCATTTTGCCTTTTGTATTAAATTCGGATGCAATTTCTGTGTTTCATCGTCAATAAGATGGACCAAGGTATACAGTAAACCTGAAGTGAAGCATCGGAATGTAAAACTGGACTCACAGGAGAGGTTCAAATCATAGAAAGTGAGAGTGTCAGTCCTCTTTTACTTAAGTCGGCATTGTGCCTTTTGTATTAAATACGGATGCAATTTCTGTGTTTCATCGTCAATAAGAAGGTCCAAGGGATACGGTAAACCTGAAGTGAAGCATCGGAATCTAAAACTGGACTCACAGGAGAGGTTCAAATCATAGAAAGTGAGAGTGTCAGTCGTCTTTTACTTAAGTCGGCATTGTGCCTTTTGTATTAAATTCGGATGCAATTTCTGTGTTTCATCGTCAATAAGAAGGTGCAAGGTATACAGTGAACCTGAAGTGAGGCATCGGAATCCTAAACTGGACTCACAGGAGAGGTTCAAATCATAGAAAGTTAGGGTGTCAGTCCTCATGTAGTTAAGTCGCCATTGTGCCTTTTGTATTAAATTCGGATGCAAACTCTGTGTTTCATCGTAAATTAGAAAGCCCAAGGGAGACAGTAAACCTGAAGTGAAGCATCGGAATCTAAAACTGGACTCACACGAGAGGTTCAAATCATTGAAAATTGAGAGTGGAAGTCCTCTAGTACTTAAGTCGGCATTGTGCCTTTTGTATTGAGTTCGGATGCAATTTCTGTGTTTCATCGTCAATAAGAACGTCCAAGGGATACGGTAAACCTGAAGTGAAGCATCGGAATCTAAAACTGGACTCACAGGAAAGGTTCAAATCATAGAAAGTGAGAGTGTCAGTCCACTAGTACTTAAGTCGGCATTGTGCCTTTTGTATTGAATTTTGATGCAATTTCTGTGTTTCATCGTCAATGAGAAGGTCCAAGGGATGCAGTAAACCTGAAGTGAAGCATCGGAATCTAAAACTGGACTCACAGGAGAGGTTCAAATCATAGAAAGTGAGAGTGTCAAACCTCTTTCACTTAAGTCGGCATTGTGTCTTTTGTATTAAACTCGGATGCAATTTCTGTGTTTCATCGTCAATAAGATGGTGCAAGGTATACAGTAAACCTGAAGTGAAGCATCGGAATCTAAAACTAAACTCACAGGAGAGGTTCAAATCATAGAAAGAGAGGGTGTCAGTCCTCTTTTACTTAAGTCGGCATTGTGCCTTTTGTATTAAATTCGGATGCAATTTCTGTGCTTCATCGTCAATAGGAAGGTCCAAGGGATACTGTAAACCTGAAGTGAAGCATCGTAATCTAAAACTGGGCTCACAGGAGAATTTCAAGTCATAGTAAGTTAGAGTGTCAGTCCTCTTGTACTTAAGTCGGCATTGTGCCCTTTGAATTTAATTCCGATGCAATTTCTGTGTTTCATCGTCAATAAGAAGGTCCAAGGGATACAGTAAACCTGAAGTGAAGCATCGGAATCTAAAACTGCACTCACAGGAGAGATTCAAATCATAGGAAGTTAGAATGTCAGTCCTCTTGTACTTAAGTCGGCATTGTGCCTTTTGTATTAAATTCGGATGCAAACACTGTGTTCCATCGTCAATAAGAAGCTCCAAGGGATACAGTAAACCTGAAGTGAAGCATCAGAATCTAAAACTGGACTCACAGGAGAGGTTCAAATCATTGAAAATGAGAGTGGAAGACCTCTAGTACTTAAGTCGGCATTGTGCCTTTTGTATTGAGTTCGGATGCAATTTCTGTGTTTCATCGTCATTAAAAAGGGCCAAGGGATGCAGTAAACCTGAAGTGAAGCATCGGAATCTAAAACTGGACTCACAGGAGAGGTTCAAATCATAGAAAGTGAGAGTGTCAGTCGTCTTTTACTTAAGTCGGCATTGTGCCTTTTGTATTAAATTCGGATGCAATTTCTGTGTTTCATCGTCAATAAGAAGGTCCAAGGTATACATTTAACCTGAAGTGAAGCATCGGAATGTAAAACTGGACTCACAGGAGAGGTTCAAATCATAGAAAGTGAGAGTGTCAGTCCTCTTTTACTTAAGTCGGCATTGTGCCTTTTGTATTAAATTCGGATGCAATTTCTGTGTTTCCTCGTCAATAAGAAGGTCCAAGGGATACGGTAAACCTGAAGTGAAGCATCGGAATCTAAAACTGGACTCACAGGAAAGGTTCAAATCATCGAAAGTGAGAGTGTCAGTCCTCTTTTACATAAGTCGATATTGTGCCTTTTGTATTAAATTCGGATGCAATTTCTCTGTTTCATCGTCAATAAGAAGGTGCAAGGTATACAGTAAACCTGAAGTGAGGCATCGGAATCTAAAACTGGACTCACAGGAGAGGTTCAAATCATAGAAAGTTAGGGTGTCAGTCCTCATGCAGTTAAGTCGGCATTGTGCCTTTTGTATTAAATTCGGATGCAAACTCTGTGTTTCATCGTAAATTAGAAAGTCCAAGGGATACAGTAAACCTGAAGTGAAGCATCGGAATCTAAAACTGGACTCACAGGAAAGGTTCAAATCACAGAAAGTGATAGTGTTAGTCCTCTTTTACTTAAGTCCTCATTGTGCCTTTTCTATTAAATTCGGATGCAATTTCTGTGTTTCATCGTCTATAAGAAGGTCCAAGGGATATAGTAAACCTGACGTGAAGCATCGGAATCTGAAACTGGACTCACAGGAGAGGTTCAAATCATAGAAAGTTAGAGTGTCAGTCCTCTTGTACTTAAGTCGGCATTGTGCCTTTTGTATTAAATTCGGATGCAAACTCTGTGCTTCATCGTCAATAAGAAGGTCCAAGGGATACAGTAAACCTGAAACGAAGCATCGGTTTCTAAAACTAGACTCACAGGAGAGGTTCAAATCATAGAAAGTAAGAGTGTCAGTCCTCTAGTACTTAAGTCGGCATTACGCCTATTGTATTGAATTCAGATGCAATTTCTGTGTTTCATCGTCAATAAGAAGGTCCAAGGGAGACAGTAAACCTGAAGTGAAGCATCGGAATCAAAACTGGACTCACAGGAGAGGTTCAAATCATTGAAAATGAGAGTGGAAGTCCTCTAGTACTTAAGTCGGCATTGTGCCTTTTGTATTGAGTTCGGATGCAATTTCTGTGTTTCATCGTCAATAAGAACGTCCAAGGGATACGGTAAACCTGAAGTGAAGCATCGGAATCTAAAACTGGACTCACAGGAGAGGTTCAAATCATAGAAAATTAGGGTGTCAGTCCTCATGTGGTTAAGTCGGCATTGTGCCTTTAGTATTAAATTCGGATGCAAACTCTCTGTTTCATCGTAAATTAGAAAGTCCAAGGGATACAGTAAACCTGAAGTGAAGCATCGGAATCTAAAACTGGACTCACAGGAGAGGTTCAAATCACAGAAAGTGAGAGTGTCAGTCCTCTTTTACTAAAGTCGGCATTGTGCCTTTTGTATTAAATTCGGATGCAATTTCTGTGTTTCATCGTCAACAAGAAGGTCCAAGGGATACAGTAAACCTGAAGTAAAGCATCGGAATCTAAAACTGGGCTCACAGGAAAGGTTCAAATCATAGAAAGTTAGAGTGTCAGTCCTCTTGTACTTAAGTCGGCATTGTGCTTTTGTATTAAATTTGGATGCAAACTGTATGTTTCATCGTCAATAAGAATGTCCAAGGGATACAGTAATCCTGAAGTGAAGCATCGGAGTCTAAAACTGGACACACAGGAGAGGTTCAAATCATAGGAAGTGAGAGTGTCAGTCCTCTAGTACTTAAGTCGGCATTACGCCTATTGTATTGAATTCAGATGCAATTTCTGTGTTTCATCGTCAATAAGAAGGTCCAAGGGAGACAGTTAACCTGAAGTGAAGCATCGGAATCTAAAACTGGACTCACAGGAGAGGATCAAATCATTGAAAATGAGAGTGGAAGTCCTCTAGTACTTAAGTCGGCATTGTGCCTTTTGTATTGAGTTTGGATGCAATTTCTGTGTTTCATCGTCAATAAGAACGTCCAAGGGATACGGTAAACCTGAAGTGAAGCATCGGAATCTAAAACTGGACTCACAGGAAAGGTTCAAATCATAGAAAGTGAGAGTGTCAGTCCTCTTTTACTTAAGTCGGCATTGTGCCTTTTGTATTAAATTCGGATGCAATTTCTGTGTTTCATCGTCAAAAAGAAGGTCCAAGGTATACAGTAAACTTGAAGTGAAGCATCGGAATGTAAAACTTTACTCACAGGAGAGGTTCAAACCATAGAAAGTGAGAGTGTCAGTCCTCTTTTACCTAAGTCGGCATTGTGCCTTTTGTTTTAAATTCGGATGCAATTTCTGTGTTTCATCGTCAATAAGAAGGTCCAAGGGATACGGTAAACCTGAAGTGAAGCATCGGAATCTAAAACTGGACTCACAGGAAAGGTTCAAATCATCGAAAGTGAGAGTGTCAGTCCTCTATTACATAAGTCGGCATTGTGCCTTTTGTATTAAATTCGGATGCAATTTCTCTGTTTAATCGTCAATAAGAAGGTGCAAGGTATACAGTAAACCTGAAGTGAGGCATCGGAATCTAAAACTGGACTCACAGGAGAGGTTCAAATCATAGAAAGTTAGGGTGTCAGTCCTCATGTAGTTAAGTCGGCATTGTGCCTTTTGTATTAAATTCGGATGCAAACTCTGTGTTTCATCGTCAATTAGAAAGTCCAAGTGATACAGTAAACCTGAAGTGAAGCATCGGAATCTAAAACTGGACTCACAGGAGAGGTTCGAATCACAGAAAATGAGAGTGTCAGTCCTCTTGTACTTAAGTCGGCATTGTGCCTTTTGTATTAAATTCGGATGCAAACTCTGTGTTTCATCGTCAATAAGAAGGTTCAAGGGATACAGTATACCTGAAGTGAACCTTCGGAATCTAAAACTGGACTCACAGGAGAGGTTTAAAGTATAGAAAGTGAGAGTGTCAGTCCTCTTTTACTTAAGTCGGCATTTTGCCTTTTGTATTAAATTCGGATGCAATTTCTGTGTTTCATCGTCAATAAGAAGGTCCAAGGTATACAGTAAACCTGAAGTGAAGCATCGGAATGTAAAACTGGACTCACAGGAGAGGTTCAAATCATAGAAAGTGAGAGTGTCAGTCCTCTTTTACTTAAGTCGGCGTTGTGCCTTTTGTATTTAATTCGGATGCAATTTCTGGTTTCATCGTCAATAAGAAGGTCCAAGGGATACGGTAAACCTGAAGTGAAGCATCGGAATCTAAAACTGGACTCACAGGAAAGGTTCAAATCATAGAAAGTGAGAGTGTCAGTCCTCTTTTACTTAAGTCGGCATTGTGCCTTTTGTATTAAATTCGGATGCAATTTCTGTGTTTCATCGTCAATAAGAAGGTGCAAGGTATACAGTAAACCTGAAGTGAGGCATCGGAATCTAAAACTGGACTCACAGGAGAGGTTCATATCATAGAAAGTTAGGGTGTCAGTCCTCATGTAGTTAAGTCGGCATTGTGCCTTTTGTATTAAATTCGGATGCAAACTCTGTGTTTCATCGTAAATTAGGAAGTCCAAGGGATACAGTAAACCTGAAGTGAAGCATCGGAATCTAAAACTGGACTCACAGGAAAGGTTCAAATCACAGAAAGTGATAGTGTTAGTCCTCTTTTACTTAAGTCGGCATTGTGCCTTTTCTATTAAATTCGGATGCAATTTCTGTGTTTCATCGTCTATAAGAAGGTCCAAGGGATTAGTAAACCTGAAGTGAAGCATCGGAATCTGAAACTGGACTCACAGGAGAGGTTCAAATCATAGAAAGTTAGAGTGTCAGTCCTCTTGTACTTAAGTCGGCATTGTGCCTTTTGTATTAAATTCGGATGCAAACTCTGTGTTTCATCGTCAATAAGAAGGTCCAAGGGATACAGTAAACCTGAAGTGAAGCATCGGTTTATAAAACTAGACTCACAGGAGAGGTTCAATTCATAGAAAGTGAGAGTGTCAGTCCTCTAGTACTTAAGTCGGCATTGCGCCTATTGTATTGAATTCAGATGCAATTTCTGTGTTTCATCGTCAATAAGAAGGTCCAAGGGAGACAGTAAACCTGAAGTGAAGCATCGGAATCTAAAACTGGACTCACAGGAGAGGTTCAAATCATTGAAAATGAGAGTGGAAGTCCTCTAGTACTTAAGTCGGCATTGTGCCTTTTGTATTGAGTTCGGATGCAATTTCTGTGTTTCATCGTCAATAAGAACGTCCAAGGGATACGGTAAACCTGAAGTGAAGCATCGGAATCTAAAACTGGACTCACAGGAAAGGTTCAAATCATAGAAAGTGAGAGTGTCAGTCCTCTTTTACTTAAGTCGGAATTGTGCCTTTTGTATTAAATTCGAATGCAATTGCTGTGTTTCATCGTCAATAAGAAGGTGCAAGGTATACAGTAAACCTGAAGTGAGGCATCGGAATCTAAAACTGGACTCACAGGAGAGGTTCAAATCATAGAAAATTAGGGTGTCAGTCCTCATGTGGTTAAGTCGGCATTGTGCCTTTTGTATTAAATTCGGATGCAAACTCTCTGTTTCATCGTAAATTAGAAAGTCCAAGGGATACAGTAAACCTGAAGTAAAGCATCGGAATCTTAAACTGCACTAGCAGGAGAGATTCAAATCATAGGAAGTTAGAGTGTCAGTCCTCATGTACTTAAGTCGGCATTGTGCCTTTTGTATTGAATTTTGATGCAATTTCTGTGTTTCATCGTCAATGAGAAGGTCCAAGGGATGCAGTAAACCTGAAGTGAAGCATCGGAATCTAAAACTGTACTCACAGGAGAGGTTCAAATCATAGAAAGTGAGAGTGCCAAACCTCTTTCACTTAAGTCGGCATTGTGCCTTTTGTATTAAATTCGGATGCAATTTCTGTGTTTCATCGTCAATAAGAAGGCCCAAGGTATACAGTAAACTTGAAGTGGAGCAACGGAATCTAAAACTGGACTCACAGGAGAGGTTCAGATCATAGAAAGTGAGAGTGTCAGCCTCTTTTAATGAAGTCGGCATTTTGCCTTTTGTATTAAATTCGGATGCAATTTCTGTGTTTCATCGTCAATAAGAAGGTGCAAGGTATACAGTAAACCTGAAGTGAAGCATCGGAATCTATAACTAAACTCACAGGAGAGGTTCAAATCATAGAAGGAGAGGGTGTCAGTCCTCTTTTACTTAAGTCGGCATTGTGCCTTTTGTATTAAATTCGGATGCAATTTCTGTGCTTCATCGTCAATAGGAAGATCCAAGGGATACAGTAAACCTGAAGTGAAACATCGCAATCTAAAACTGGGCTCACAGGAGAATTTCAGGTCATAGTAAGTTAGAGTGTCAGTCCTCTTGTACTTAAGTCGGCATTGTGCCCTTTGAATTTAATTCCGATGCAATTTCTGTGTTTCATCGTCAATAAGAAAGTCCAAGGGATACAGTAAACCTGAAGTGAAGCATCGGAATCTAAAACTGGACTCACAGGAGAGGTTCAAATCATAGAAAATGAGAGTGTCAGTCCTCTAGTAGTTAAGTCGGCATTGCGCCTATTCTATTGATTTCGGATGCAATTTCTGTGTTTCATCGTCAAAAAGAAGGTCCAAGGGATACATTAACATGAAGTGAACCTTCGGAATCTAAAACTGGACTCACAGGAGATCTTCAATGTATAGAAAGTGAGAGTGTCAGTCCTCTTTTACTTAAGTCGGCATTTTGCCTTTTGTATTAAATTCGGATGCAATTTCTGTGTTTCATCGTCAATAAGAAGGTCCAAGGTATACAGTAAACCTGAAGTGAAGCATCGGAATGTAAAACTGGACTCACAGGAGAGGTTCAAATCATAGAAAGTGAGAGTGTCAGTCCTCTTTTACTTAAGTCGGCATTGTGACTTTTGTATTAAATTCGGATGCAATTTGTGTGTTTCATCGTCAATAAGAAGGTCCAAGGGATACGGTAAACCTGAAGTGAAGCATCGGAATCTAAAACTGGACTCACAGGAAAGGTTCAAATCATAGAAAGTGAGAGTGTCAGTCCTCTTTTACTTAAGTCGGCATTGTGCCTTTTGTATTAAATTCGGATGCAATTTCTGTGTTTCATCGTCAATAAGAAGGTGCAAGGTATACAGTAAACCTGAAGTGAGGCATCGGAATCTAAAACTGGACTCACAGGAGAGGTTCAAATCATAGAAAGTTAGGGTGTCAGTCCTCATGTAGTTAAGTCGGCAATGTGCCTTTTGTATTAAATTCGGATGCAAACTCTGTGTTTCATCGTAAATTAGAAAGTCCAAGGGATACAGTAAACCTGAAGTGAAGCATCGGAATCTAAAACTGGACTCACAGGAGAGGTTCGAATCACAGAAAGTGAGAGTGTCAGTCCTCTTGTACTTAAGTCGGCATTGTGCCTTTTGTATTAAATTCGGATGCAAACTCTGTGTTTCATCGTCAATAAGAAGGTCCAAGGGATACAGTAAACCTGAAACGAAGCATCGGTTTCTAAAACTAGCCTCACAGGAGAGGTTCAAATCATAGAAAGTGAGAGTGTCAGTCCTCTAGTACTTAAGTCGGCATTACGCCTATTGTATTGAATTCAGATGCAATTTCTGTGTTTCATCGTCAATAAGAAGGTCCAAGGGAGACAGTAAACCTGAAGTGAAGCATCGGAATCAAAACTGGACTCACAAGAGAGGTTCAAATCATTGAAAATGAGAGTGGAAGTCCTCTAGTACTTAAGTCGGCATTGTGCCTTTTGTATTGAGTTCGGATGCAATTTCTGTGTTTCATCGTCAATAAGAACGTCCAAGGGATACGGTAAACCTGAAGTGAAGCATCGGAATCTAAAACTGGACTCACAGGAAAGGTTCAAATCATAGAAATTGAGAGTGTCAGTCCTCTTTTACTTAAGTCGGCATTGTGCCTTTTGTATTAAATTCGGAAGCAATTTCTGTGTTTCATCGTCAATAAAAAGGTGCAAGGTATACAGTAAACCTGAAGTGAGGCATCGGAATCTAAAACTGGACTCACAAGAGAGGTTCAAATCATAGAAAATTAGGGTGTCAGTCCTCATGTGGTTATGTCGGCATTGTGCCTTTTGTATTAAATTCGGATGCAAACTCTCTGTTTCATCGTAAATTAGAAAGTCCAAGGGATACAGTAAACCTGAAGTGAAGCATCGGAATCTAAAACTGGACTCACAGGAGAGGTTCAAATCACAGAAAGTGAGAGTGTCAGTCCTCTTTTACTAAAGTCGGCATTGTGCCTTTTGTATTAAATTCGGATGCAATTTCTGTGTTTCATCGTCAACAAGAAGGTCCAAGGGATACAGTAAACCTGAAGTAAAGCATCGGAATCTAAAACTGGGCTCACAGGAAAGGTTCAAATCATAGAAAGTTAGAGTGTCAGTCCTCTTGTACTTAAGTCGGCATTGTGCCTTTTGTATAAAATTTGGATGCAAACTCTATGTTTCATCGTCAATAAGAACGTCCAAGGGATACAGTAATCCTGAAGTGAAGCATCGGAGTCTAAAACTGGACACACAGGAGAGGTTCAAATCATAGGAAGTGAGAGTGTCAGTCCTCTAGTACTTAAGTCGGCATTACGCATATTGTATTGAATTCAGATGCAATTTCTGTGTTTCATCGTCAATAAGAAGGTCCAAGGGAGACAGTAAACCTGAAGTGAAGCATCGGAATCTAAAACTGGACTCACAGGAGAGGTTCAAATCATTGAAAATGAGAGTGGAAGTCCTCTAGTACTTAATTCGGCATTGTGCCTTTTGTATTGAGTTCGGATGCAATTTCTGTGTTTCATCGTCAATAAGAACGTCCAAGGGATACGGTTAACCTGAAGTGAAGCATCGGAATCTAAAACTGGACTCACAGGAAAGGTTCAAATCATAGAAAGTGAGAGTGTCAGTCCTCTTTTACTTAAGTCGGCATTGTGCCTTTTGTATTAAATTCGGATGCAATTTCTGTGTTTCATCGTCAATAAGAAGGTCCAAGGTATACAGTAAACTTGAAGTGCAGCATCGGAATCTAAAACTGGACTCACAGGAGAGGTTCAGATCATAGAAAGTGAGAGTGTCAGCCTCTTTTACTGAAGTCGACATTTTGCCTTTTGTATTAAATTCGGATACAATTTCTGTGTTTCATCGTCAATAAGAAGGTGCAAGGTATACAGTAAACCTAAAGTGTGCATCGGAATCTAAAACTAAACTCACAGGAGAGGTTCAAATCATAGAAAGAGAGGGTGTCAGTCCTCTTTTACTTAAGTCGGCATTATGCCTTTTGTATTAAATTCGGATGCAATTTCTGTGCTTCATCGTCAATAGGAAGGTCCAAGGGATACAGTAAACCTGAAGTGAAGCATCGTAATCTAAAACTGGGCTCACAGGAGAATTTCAAGTCATAGTAAGTCAGAGTGTCAGTCCTCTTGTACTTAAGTCGGAATTGTGCCCTTTGAATTTAATTCCGACGCAATTTCTGTGTTTCATCGTCAATAAGAAGGTCCAAGGGATACAGTAAACCTGAAGTGAAGCATCGGAATCTAAAACTGCACTCACAGGAGAGATTCAAATCATAGGAAGTTAGAGTGTCAGTATTCTTGTACTTAAGTCGGCATTGTGCCTTTAGTACTAAATTCGGATGCAAACACTGTGTTTCATCGTCAATAAGAAGCTCCAAGGGATACAGTAAACCTGAAGTGAAGCATCAGAATCTAAAACTGGACTCACAGGAGAGGTTCAAATCATTGAAAATGAGAGTGGAAGTCCTCTAGTACTTAAGTCGGCATTGTGCCTTTTGTATTGAGTTCGGATGCAATTTCTGTGTTTCATCGTCAATAAGAACGTCCAAGGGATACGGTAAACCTGAAGTGAAGCATCGGAATCTAAAACTGGACTCACAGGAAAGGTTCAAATCATAGAAAGTGAGAGTGTCAGTCCTCTTTTACTTAAGTCGGCATTGTGCCTTTTGTATTAAATTCGGATGCAATTTCTGTGTTTCATCATCAATAAGAAGGTCCAAGGTATACATTTAACCTGAAGTGAAGCATCGGAATGTAAAACTGGACTCACAGGAGAGGTTCAAATCATAGAAAGTGAGAGTGTCAGTCCTCTTTTACCTAAGTCGGCATTGTGCCTTTTGTATTAAATTCGGATGCAATTTCTGTGTTTCATCGTCAATAAGAAGGTCCAAGGGCTCCGGTAAACCTGAAGTGAAGCATCGGAATCTAAAACTGGACTCACAGGAAAGGTTCAAATCATCGAAAGTGAGAGTGTCAGCCCTCTATTACATAAGTCGGCATTGTGCGTTTTGTATTAAATTCGGATGCAATTTCTCTGTTTCATCGTCAATAAGAAGGTGCAAGGTATACAGTAAACCTGAAGTGAGGCATCGGAATCTAAAACTGGACTCACAGGAGAGGTTCAAATCATAGAAAGTTAGGGTGTCAGTCCTCATGTAGTTAAGTCGGCATTGTGCCTTTTGTATTAAATTCGGATGCAAACTCTGTGTTTCATCGTCAATTAGAAAGTCCAAGGGATACAGTAAACCTGAAGTGAAGCATCGGAATCTAAAACTGGACTCACAGGAGAGGTTCGAATCACAGAAAGTGAGAGTGTCAGTCCTCTTGTACTTAAGTCGGCATTGTGCCTTTTGTATTAAATTCGGATGCAAACTCTGTGTTTCATCGTCAATAAGAAGGTTCAAGGGATACAGTAAACCTGAAGTGAACCTTCGAAATCTAAAACTGGACTCACAGGAGAGGTTTAAAGTATAGAAAGTGAGAGTGTCAGTCCTCTTTTACTTAAGTCGGCATTTTGCCTTTTGTACTAAATTCGGATGCAATTTCTGTGTTTCATCGTCAATAAGAAGGTCCAAGGTATACAGTAAACCTGAAGTGAAGCATCGGAATGTAAAACTGGACTCACAGGAGAGGTTCAAATCATAGAAAGTGAGAGTGTCAGTCCTCTTTTACTTAAGTCGGCATTGTGCCTTTTGTATTTAATTCGGATGCAATTTCTGGTTTCATCGTCAATAAGAAGGTCGAAGGGATACGGTAAACCTGAAGTGAAGCATCGGAATCTAAAACTGGACTCACAGGAAAGGTTCAAATCATAGAAAGTGAGAGTGTCAGTCCTCTTTTACTTAAGTCGGCATTGTGCCTTAGTTATTAAATTCGGATGCAATTTCTGTGTTTCATCGTCAATAAGAAGGTGCAAGGTATACAGTAAACCTGAAGTGAGGCATCGGAATCTAAAACTGGACTCACAGGAGAGGTTCAAATCATAGAAAGTTAGGGTGTCACTCCTCATGTCGTTAAGTCGGCATTGTGCCTTTGTATTAAATTCGGATGCGAACTCTGTATTTCATCGTAAATTAGGAAGTCCAAGGGATACAGTAAACCAGAAGTGAAGCATCGGAATCTAAAACTAGACTCACAGGAAAGGTTCAAGTCACAGAAAGTGATAGTGTTAGTCCTCTTTTACTTAAGTCCTCATTGTGCCTTTTCTATTAAATTCGGATGCAATTTCTGTGTTTCATCGTCTATAAGAAGGTCCAAGGGATTAGTAAACCTGAAGTGAAGCATCGGAATCTGAAACTGGACTCACAGGAGAGGTTCAAATCATAGAAAGTTAGAGTGTCAGTCCTCTTGTACTTAAGTCGGCATTGTGCCTTTTGTATTAAATTCGGATGCAAACTCTGTGTTTCATCGTCAATAAGAAGGTCCAAGGGATACAGTAAACCTGAAGTGAAGCATCGGTTTATAAAACTAGACTCACAGGAGAGGTTCAAATCATAGAAAGTGAGAGTGTCAGTCCTCTAGTACTTAAGTCGGCATTGCGCCTATTGTATTGAATTCAGATACAATTTCTGTGTTTCATCGTCAATAAGAAGGTCCAAGGGAGACAGTAAACCTGAAGTGAAGCATCGGAATCTAAAACTGGACTCACAGGAGAGGTTCAAATCATTGAAAATGAGAGTGAAAGTCCTCTAGTACTTAAGTCGGCATTGTGCCTTTTGTATTGAGTTCGGATGCAATTTCTGTGTTTCATCGTCAATAAGAACGTCCAAGGGATACGGTAAACCTGAAGTGAAGTATCGGAATCTAAAACTGGACTCACAGGAAAGGTTCAAATCATAGAAAGTGAGAGTGTCAGTCCTCTTTTACTTAAGTCGGCATTGTGCCTTTTGTATTAAATTCGGATGCAATTGCTGTGTTTCATCGTCAATAAGAGGGTGCAAGGTATACAGTAAACCTGAAGTGAGGCATCGGAATCTAAAACTGGACCCACAGGAGAGGTTCAAATCATAGAAAATTAGGGTGTCAGTCCTCATGTGGTTAAGTCGGCATTGTGCCTTTTGTATTAAATTCGGATGCAAACTCTCTGTTTCATCGTAAATTAGAAAGTCCAAGGGATACAGTAAACCTGAAGTGAAGCATCGGAATCTAAAACTGGACTCACAGGAGAGGTTCGAATCACAGAAAGTGAGAGTGTCAGTCCTCTTGTACTTAAGTCGGCATTGTGCCTTTTGTATTAAATTCGGATTCAAACTCTGTGTTTCATCGTCAATAAGAAGGTTCAAGGGATACAGTAAACCTGAAGTGAACCTTCGAAATCTAAAACTGGACTCACAGGAGAGGTTTAAAGTATAGAAAGTGAGAGTGTCAGTCCTCTTTTACTTAAGTCGGCATTTTGCCTTTTGTACTAAATTCGGATGCAATTTCTGTGTTTCATCGTCAATAAGAAGGTCCAAGGTATACAGTAAACCTGAAGTGAAGCATCGGAATGTAAAACTGGACTCACAGGAGAGGTTCAAATCATAGAAAGTGAGAGTGTCAGTCCTCTTTTACTTAAGTCGGCATTGTGCCTTTTGTATTTAATTCGGATGCAATTTCTGGTTTCATCGTCAATAAGAAGGTCCAAGGGATACGGTAAACCTGAAGTGAAGCATCGGAATCTAAAACTGGACTCACAGGAAAGGGTCAAATCATAGAAAGTGAGAGTGTCAGTCCTCTTTTACTTAAGTCGGCATTGTGCCTTTTGTATTAAATTCGGATGCAATTTCTGTGTTTCATCGTCAATAAGAAGGTGCAAGGTATACAGTAAACCTGAAGTGAGGCATCGGAATCTAAAACTGGACTCACAGGAGAGGTTCAAATCATAGAAAGTTAGGGTGTCACTCCTCATGTAGTTAAGTCGGCATTGTGCCTTTTGTATTAAATTCGGATGCGAACTCTGTGTTTCATCGTAAATTAGGAAGTCCAAGGGATACAGTAAACCTGAAGTGAAGCATCGGAATCTAAAACTAGACTCACAGGAAAGGTTCAAGTCACAGAAAGTGATAGTGTTAGTCCTCTTTTACTTAAGTCCTCATTGTGCCTTTTTTATTAAATTCGGATGCAATTTCTGTGTTTCATCGTCTATAAGAAGGTCCAAGGGATTAGTAAACCTGAAGTGAAGCATCGGAATCTGAAACTGGACTCACAGGAGAGGTTCAAATCATAGAAAGTTAGAGTGTCAGTCCTCTTGTACTTAAGTCGGCATTGTGCCTTTTGTATTAAATTCGGATGCAAACTCTGTGTTTCATCGTCAATAAGAAGGTCCAAGGGATACAGTAATTCTGAAGTGAAGCATCGGTTTATAAAACTAGACTCACAGGAGAGGTTCAAATCATAGAAAGTGAGAGTGTCAGTCCTCTAGTACTTAAGTCGGCATTGCGCCTATTGTATTGAATTCAGATGCAATTTCTGTGTTTCATCGTCAATAAGAAGGTCCAAGGGAGACAGTAAACCTGAAGTGAAGCATCGGAATCTAAAACTGGACTCACAGGAGAGGTTCAAGTCATTGAAAATGAGAGTGAAAGTCCTCTAGTACTTAAGTCGGCATTGTGCCTTTTGTATTGAGTTCGGATGCAATTTCTGTGTTTCATCGTCAATAAGAACGTCCAAGGGATACGGTAAACCTGAAGTGAAGCATCGGAATCTAAAACTGGACTCACAGGAAAGGTTCAAATCATAGAAAGTGAGAGTGGCAGTCCTCTTTTACTTAAGTCGGCATTGTGCCTTTTGTATTAAATTCGGATGCAATTGCTGTGTTTCATCGTCAATACGAAGGTGCAAGGTATACAGTAAACCTGAAGTGAGGCATCGGAATCTGAAACTGGACCCACAGGAGAGGTTCAAATCATAGAAAATTAGGGTGTCAGTCCTCATGTGGTTAAGTCGGCATTGTGCCTTTTGTATTAAATTCGGATGCAAACTCTCTGTTTCATCGTAAATTAGAAAGTCCAAGGGATACAGTAAACCTGAAGTAAAGCATCGGAATCTAAAACTGCACTAGCAGGAGAGATTCAAATCATAGGAAGTTAGAGTGTCAGTCCTCTTGTACTTAAGTCGGCATTGTGCCTTTTGTATTGAATTTTGATGCAATTTCTGTGTTTCATCGTCAATGAGAAGGTCCAAGGGATGCAGTAAACCTGAAGTGAAGCATCGGAATCTAAAACTGGACTCACAGGAGAGGTTCAAATCATAGAAAGTGAGAGTGTCAAACCTCTTTCACTTAAGTCGGCATTGTGCCTTTTGTATTAAATTCGGATGCAATTTCTGTGTTTCATCGTCAATAAGAAGGTCCAAGGTATACAGTAAACTTGAAGTGGAGCAACGGAATCTAAAACTGGACTCACAGGAGAGGTTCAGATCATAGAAAGTGAGAGTGTCAGCCTCTTTTACTGAAGTCGGCATTTTGCCTTTTGTATTAAATTCGGATGCAATTTCTGTGTTTCATCGTCAATAAGAAGGTGCAAGGTATACAGTAAACCTGAAGTGAAGCATCGGAATCTAAAACTAAACTCACAGGAGAGGTTCAAATCATAGAAAGAGAGGGTGTCAGTCCTCTTTTACTTAAGTCGGCATTGTGCCTTTTGTATTAAATTCGGATGCAATTTCTGTGCTTCATCGTCAATAGGAAGATCCAAGGGTAACAGTAAACCTGAAGTGAAACATCGCAATCTAAAACTGGGCTCACAGGAGAATTTCAAGTCATAGTAAGTTAGAGTGTCAGTCCTCTTGTACTTAAGTCGGCATTGTGCCCTTTGAATTTAATTCCGATGCAATTTCTGTGTTTCATCGTCAATAAGAAAGTCCAAGGGATACAGTAAACCTGAAGTGAAGCATCGGAATCTAAAACTGGACTCACAGGAGAGGTTCAAATCATAGAAAATGAGAGTGTCAGTCCTCTAGTAGTTAAGTCGGCATTGCGCCTATTGTATTGATTTCGGATGCAATTTCTGTGTTTCATCGTCAAAAAGAAGGTCCAAGGGATACAATAAACATGAAGTGAACCTTCGGAATCTAAAACTGGACTCACAGGAGATCTTCAATGTACAGAAAGTGAGAGTGTCAGTCCTCTTTTACTTAAGTCGGCATTTTGCCTTTTGTATTAAATTCGGATGCAATTTCTGTGTTTCATCGTCAATAAGAAGGTCCAAGGTATACAGTAAACCTGAAGTGAAGCATCGGAATGTAAAACTGGACTCACAGGAGAGGTTCAAATCATAGAAAGTGAGAGTGTCAGTCCTCTTTTACTTAAGTCGGCATTGTGACTTTTGTATTAAATTCGGATGCAATTTGTGTGTTTCATCGTCAATAAGAAGGTCCAAGGGATACGGTAAACCTGAAGTGAAGCATCGGAATCTAAAACTGGACTCACAGGAAAGGTTCAAATCATAGAAAGTGAGAGTGTCAGTCCTCTTTTACTTAAGTCGGCATTGTGCCTTTTGTATTAAATTCGGATGCAATTTCTGTGTTTCATCGTCAATAAGAAGGTGCAAGGTATACAGTAAACCTGAAGTGAGGCATCGGAATCTAAAACTGGACTCACAGGAGAGGTTCAAATCATAGAAAGTTAGGGTGTCAGTCCTCATGTAGTTAAGTCGGCATTGTGCCTTTTGTATTAAATTCGGATGCAAACTCTGTGTTTCATCGTAAATTAGAAAGTCCAAGGCATACAGTAAACCTGAAGGGAAGCATCGGAATCTAAAACTGGACTCACAGGAATGGTTCAAATCACAGAAAGTGAGAGTGTTAGTCCTCTTTTACTTAAGTCCTCATTCTGCCTTTTCTATTAAATTCGGATGCAATTTCTGTGTTTCATCGTCTATAAGAAGGTCCAAGGGATATAGTAAACCTGAAGTGAAGCATCGGAATCTAAAACTGGACTCACACGAGAGGTTCAAATCATAGAAAGTTAGAATGTCAGTCCTCTTGTAGTTAAGTCGGCATTGTGCCTTTTGTATTAAATTCGGATGCAAACTCTGTGTTTCATCGTCAATAAGAAGGTCCAGGGGATACAGTAAACCTGAAGTGAAGCATCGGATTCTAAAACTAGACTCACAGGAGAGGTTCAAATCATAGAAAGTGAGAGTGTCAGTCCTCTAGTAGTTAAGTCGGCATTGCGCCTATTGTATTGAATTCAGATACAATTTCTGTGTTTCATCGTCAATAAGAAGATCCAAGGGAGACAGTAAGCCTGAAGTGAAGCATCGGAATCTATAACTGGACTCACAGGAGAGGTTCAAATCATTGAAAATGAGAGTGGAAGTCCTCTAGTACTTAAGTCGTCATTGTGCCTTTTGCATTGAGTTCGGATGCAATTTCTGCGCTGCATCGTAATTAAGAAGGTCCAAGGGATGCAGTAAACCTGAAGTGAAGCATCGGAATCTAAAACTGGACTCACAGGAGAGGTTCAAATCATAGAAAGTGAGAGTGTCAGTCCTCTTTTACTTAAGTCGGCATTGTGCCTTTTGTATTAAATTCGGATGCAATTTCTGTGTTTCATCGTCAATAAGAAGGTCCAAGGTATACAGTTAACCTGAAGTGAAGCATCGGAATTAGAAACTGGACTCACAGGAGAGGTTCAAATCATAGAAAGTGAGAGTGTCAGTCCTCTTTTACTTAAGTCGGCATTGCGCCTTTTGTATTAAATTCGTATGCAATCTCTGTGTTTCATCGTCAACAAGAAGGTCCAAGGGATACGGTAAACCTGAAGTGAAGCATCGGAATATAAAACTGGACTCACAGGAAAGGTTCAAATCATCGAAAGTGAGAGTGTCAGTCCTCTTTTACTTAAGTCGGCATTGTGCCTTTTGTATTAAATTCGGATGCAATTTCTGTGTTTCATCGTCAATAAGA
The DNA here is from genome assembly GCF_021461395.2 of Schistocerca americana. Lineage (NCBI taxonomy): Eukaryota > Metazoa > Arthropoda > Insecta > Orthoptera > Acrididae > Schistocerca > Schistocerca americana. The sequence continues at coordinate 544,276,526 of NC_060124.1, read as the reverse complement.
AGGTCCAAGGGATACAGTAAACCTGAAGTGAAGCATCGGAATCTAAAACTGGACTCACAGGAAAGGTTCAAATCATAGAAAGTGAGAGTGTCAGTCCTCTTTTACTTAAGTCGGCATTGTGCCTTTTGTATTAAATTCGGATGCAATTTCTGTGTTTCATCGTCAATAAGAAGGTGCAAGGTATACAGTAAACCTAAAGTGAGGCATCGGAATCTAAAACTGGACTCACAGGAGAGGTTCAAATCATAGAAAATTAGGGTGTCAGTCCTCATGTGGTTCAGTCGGCATTGTGCCTTTTGTATTAAATTCGGATGCAAACCCTCTGTTTCATCGTAAATTAGAAAGTCCAAGGGATACAGTAAACCTGAAGTGAAGCATCGGAATCTAAAACTGGACTCACAGGAGAGGTTCAAATCACAGAAAGTGAGAGTGTCAGTCCTCTTTTACTAAAGTCGGCATTGTGCTTTTTGTATTAAATTCGGGTGCAATTTCTGTGTTTCATCGTCAACAAGAAGGTCCAAGGGATACATTAAACCTGAAGTAAAGCATCGGAATCTAAAACTGGGATCACAGGAAAGGTTCAAATCATAGTAAGTTAGAGTCTCAGTCCTCTTGTAGTTAAGTCGGCATTGTGCCCTTTGAATTTAATTCCGATGCAATTTCTGTGTTTCATCGTCAATAAGAAGGTCCAAGGGATACAGTAAACCTGAAGTGAAGCATCGGAATCTAAAACTGCACTCACAGGAGAGATTCTAATCATAGGAAGTTAGAGTGTCAGTCCTCTTGTACATAAGTCGGCATTGTGCCTTTTGTATTAAATTCGGATGCAAACTCTGTGTTTCATCGTCAATAAGAAGGTCCAAGGGATACAGTAAACCTGAAGTGAAGCATTGGATTCTAAAACTAGACTCACAGGAGAGGTTCATATCATAGAAAGTGAGAGTGTCAGTCCTCTAGTACTTAAGTCGGCATTGCGCCTATTGTATTGAATTCAGATGCAATTTCTGTGTTTCATCGTCAATAAGAAGGTCCAAGGGAGACAGTAAACCTGAAGTGAAGCATCGGAATCTAAAACTGGACTCACAGGAGAGGTTCAAATCATTGAAAATGAGAGTGAAAGTCCTCTAGTACTTAAGTCGGCATTGTGCCTTTTGTATTGAGTTCTAATGCAATTTCTGTGTTTCATCGTCAATAAGAAGGTCCAAGGGATACGGTAAACCTGAAGTGAAGCATCGGAATCTAAAACTGGACTCACAGGAAAGGTTCAAATCATAGAAAGTGAGAGTGTCAGTCCTCTTTTACTTAAGTCGGCATTGTGCCTTTTGTATTAAATTCGGATGCAATTTCTGTGTTTCATCGTCAATAAGAAGGTGCAAGGTATACAGTAAACCAGAAGTGAGGCATCGGAATCTAAAACTGGACTCACAGGAGAGGTTCAAATCATAGAAAATTAGGGTGTCAGTCCTCATGTGGTTAAGTCGGCATTGTGCCTTTTGTATTAAATTCGGATGCAAACTCTCTGTTTCATCGTAAAATAGAAAGTCCAAGGGATACAGTAAACCTGAAGTAAAGCATCGGAATCTAAAACTGGACTCACAGGAGAGGTTCAAATCACAGAAAGTGAGAGTGTCAGTCCTCTTTTACTAAAGTCGGCATTGTGCCTATTGTATTAAATTCGGATGCAATTTCTGTGTTTCATCGTCAACAAGAAGGTCCAAGGGATACAGTAAACCTGAAGTAAAGCATCGGAATCTAAAACTGGGCTCACAGGAAAGGTTCAAATCATAGAAAGTTAGAGTGTCAGTCCTCATGTACTTAAGTCGGCATTGTGCCTTTTGTATTAAATTTGGATGCAAACTCTATGTTTCATCGTCAGTAAGAACGTCCAAGGGATACAGTAATCCTGAAGTGAAGCATCGGAATCTAAAACTGGACACACAGGAGAGGTTCAAATCATAGGAAGTGAGAGTGTCAGTCCTCTAGTTCTTAAGTCGGCATTGTGCCTTTTGTATTGAAGTTTGATGCAATTTCTGTGTTTCATCGTCAATGAGAAGGTCCAAGGGATGCAGTAAACCTGAAGTGAAGCATCGGAATCTAAAACTGGACTCACAGGAGAGGTTCAAATCATAGAAAGTGAGAGTGTCAAACCTCTTTCACTTAAGTCGGCATTGTGCCTTTTGTATTAAATTCGGATGCAATTTCTGTGTTTCATCGTCAATAAGAAGGTCCAAGGTATACAGTAAACTTGAAGTGCAGCATCGGAATCTAAAACTGGACTCACAGGAGAGGTTCAGATCATAGAAAGTGAGAGTGTCAGCCTCTTTTACTGAAGTCGGCATTTTGCCTTTTGTATTAAATTCGGATGCAATTTCTGTGTTTCATCGTCAATAAGAAGGTGCAAGGTATACAGTAAACCTGAAGTGAAGCATCGGAATCTAAAACTAAACTCATAGGAGAGGTTCAAATCATAGAAAGAGAGGGTGTCAGTCCTCTTTTACTTAAGTCGGCATTGTGCCTTTTGTATTAAATTCGGATGCAATTTCTGTGCTTCATCGTCAATAGGAAGATCCAAGAGATACAGTAAACCTGAAGTGAAGCATCGCAATCTAAAACTGGGCTCACAGGAGAATTTCAAGTCATAGTAAGTTAGAGTGTCAGTCCTCTTGTACTTAAGTCGGCATTGTGTCCTTTGAATTTAATTCCGATGCAATTTCTGTGTTTCATCGTCAATAAGAAGGTCCAAGGGATACAGTAAACCTGAAGTGAAGCATCGGAATCTAAAACTGCACTCACAGGAGAGATTCAAATCATAGGAAGTTAGAGTGTCAGTCCTCTTGTACTTAAGTCGGCATTGTGCCTTTTGTATTAAATTCGGATGCAAACACTGTGTTTCATCGTCAATAAGAAGCTCCAAGGGATACAGTTAACCTAAAGTGAAGCATCAGAATCTAAAACTGGACTCACAGGAGAGGTTCAAATCATAGAAAATGAGAGTGTCAGTCCTCTAGTAGTTAAGTCGGCATTGCGCCTATTGTATTGAATTCGGATGCAATTTCTGTGTTTCATCGTCAAAAATAAGGTCCAAGGGATACAGTAAACATGAAGTGAACCTTCGGAATCTAAAACTGGACTCACAGGAGAGGTTCAAAGTATAGAAAGTGAGAGTGTCAGTCCTCTTTTACTTAAGTCGGCATTTTGCCTTTTGTATTAAATTCGGATGCAATTTCTGTGTTTCATCGTCAATAAGAAGGTCCAAGGTATACAGTAAACCTGAAGTGAAGCATCGGAATGTAGAACTGGCCTCACAGGAGAGGTTCAAATAATAGAAAGTGAGAGTGTCAGTCCTCTTTTACTTAAGTCGGCATTGTGCCTTTTGTATTAAATTCGGATGCAATTTCTGTGTTTCATCGTCAATAAGAAGGTCCAAGGGATACAGTAAACCTGAAGTGAAGCATCGGAATCTAAAACTGGACTCACAGGAAAGGTTCAAATCTTAGAAAGTGAGAGTGTCAGTCCTCTTTTACTTAAGTCGGCATTGTGCCTTTTGTATTAAATTCGGATGCAATTTCTGTGTTTCATCGTCAATAAGAAGGTGCAAGGTATACAGTAAACCTGAAGTGAGGCATCGGAATCTAAAACTGGACTCACAGGAGAGGTTCAAATCATAGAAATTTAGGGTGTCAGTCCTCATGTAGTTAAGTCTGCATTGTGCCTTTTGTTTTAAATTCGGATGCAAACTCTGTGTTTCATCGTAAATTAGAAAGTCCAAGGGAAACAGTAAACCTGAAGTGAAGCATCGGAATCTAAAACTGGACTCACAGGAAAGGTTCAAATCACAGAAAGTGAGAGTGTTAGTCCTCTTTTACTTAAGTACTCATTGTGCCTTTTCTATTAAATTAGGATGCAATTTCTGTGTTTCATCGTCTATAAGAAGGTCCAAGGGATATAGTAAACCTGAAGTGAAGCATCGGAATCTAAAACTGGACTCACAGGAGAGGTTCAAATCATAGAAAGTTAGAGTGTCAGTCCTCTTGTACTTAAATCGGCATTGTGCCTTTTGTATTACATTCGGATGCAAAGTCTGTGTTTCATCGTCAATAAGAAGGTCCAAGGGATACAGTAAACCTGAAGTGAAGCATCGGATTCTAAAACTAGACTCACAGGAGAGGTTCAAATCATAGGAAGTGGGAGTGTCAGTCCTCTAGTACTTAAGTCGGAATTGCGCCTATTGTATTGAATTCAGATACAATTTCTGTGTTTCATCGTCAATAAGAAGATCCAAGGGAGACAGTAAACCTGAAGTGAAGCATCGGAATCTAAAACTGGACTCACAGGAGAGGTTCAAATCATTGAAAATGAGAGTGGAAGTCCTCTAGTACTTAAGTCGGCATTGTGCCTTTTGTATTGAGTTCGGATGCAATTTCTGCGCTGCATCGTCATTAAGAAGGTCCAAGGGATGCAGAAAACCTGAAGTGAAGCATCGGAATCTAAAACTGGACTCACAGGAGAGGTTCAAATCATAGAAAGTGAGAGTGTCAGTCCTCTTTTACTTAAGTCGGCATTGTGCCTTTTGTATTAAATTCGGATGCAATTTCTGTGTTTCATCGTCAATAAGAAGGTCCAAGGTATACAGTTAACCTGAAGTGAAGCATCGGAATGAAAAACTGGACTCACAGGAGAGGTTCAAATCATAGAAAGTGAGAGTGTCAGTCCTCTTTTACTTAAGTCGGCATTGTGCCTTTTGTATTAAATTCGGATGCAATTTCTGTGTTTCATCGTCAATAAGAAGGTCCAAGGGATACGGTAAACCTGAAGTGAAGCATCGGAATCTAAAACTGGACTCACAGGAAAGGTTCAAATCATCGAAAGTGAGAGTGTCAGTCCTCTTTTACTTAAGTCGGCATTGTGCCTTTTGTATTAAATTCGGATGCAATTTCTGTGTTTCATCATCAATAAGAAGGTGCAAGGTATACAGTAAACCTGAAGTGAGGCATCGGAATCTAAAACTGGACTCACAGGAGAGGTTCAAATAATAGAAAATTAGGGTGTCAGTCCTCATGTGGTTAAGTCGGCATTGTGCCTTTTGTATTAAATTCGGATGCAAACCCTCTGTTTCATCGTAAATAAGAAAGTCCAAGGGATACAGTAAACCTGAAGTGAAGCATCGGAATCTAAAACCGGACTCACAGGAGAGGTTCAAATCATAGAAAGTGAGAGTGTGAGTCCTCTTTTACTTAAGTCGGCATTGTGCTTTTTGTATTAAATTCGGATGCAATTTCTGTGTCTCATCGTCAACAAGAAGGTCCAAGGGATACGGTAAACCTGAAGTGAAGCATCGGAATCTAAAACTGGACTCACAGGAAAGGTTCAAATCATAGAAAGTGAGACTGACAGTCCTCTTTTACTTAAGTCGGCATTGTGCCTTTTGTATTAAATTCGGATGCAATTTCTGTGTTTCATTGTCAATAAGAAGGTCCAAGGGATACGGTAAACCTGAAGTGAAGCATCGGAATCTAAAACTGGACTCACAGGAAAGGTTCAAATCATAGAAAGCTAGAGTGTCAGTCCTCTTGTACTTAAATCGGCATTGTGTCTTTTGTATTAAATTCGGATGCAAACTCTGTGTTTCATCGTCAATAAGAAGGTCCAAGGGATACAGTAAACCTGAAGTGAAGCATCGTATTCTAAAACTAGACTCACAGGAGAGGTTCAAATCATAGGAAGTGAGAGTGTCAGTCCCCTAGTATTTAAGTCGGAATTGCGCCTATTGTATTGAATTCAGATACAATTTCTGTGTTTCATCGTCAATAAGAAGATCCAAGGGAGACAGTAAACCTGAAGTGAAGCATCGGAATCTAAAACTGGACTCACAGGAGAGGTTCAAATCACAGAAAGTGTGAGTGTCAGTCCTCTTTTACTAAAGTCGGCATTGTGCCTTTTGTATTAAATTCGGTTGCAATTTCTGTGTTTCATCGTCAACAAGAAGGTCCAGGGGATACAGTAAACCTGAAGTAAAGCATCGGAATCTAAAACTGGGCTCACAGGATAGGTTCAAATCATAGTAAGTTAGAGTGTCAGTCCTCTTGTACTTAAGTCGGCATTGTGCCCTTTGAATTTAATTCCGATGCAATTTCTGTGTATCATCGTCAATAAGAAGGTCCAAGGGATACAGTAAACCTGAAGTGAAGCATCGGAATCTAAAACTGCACTCACAGGAGAGATTCAAATCATAGGAAGTTAGAGTGTCAGTCCTCTTGTACTTAAGTCGGCATTGTGCCTTTTGTATTAAATTCGGATGCAAACTCTGTGTTTCATCGTCAATAAGAAGGTCCAAGGGATACAGTAAACCTGAAGTGAAGCATCGGATTCTAAAACTAGACTCACAGGAGAGGTTCATATCATAGAAAGTGAGAGTGACAGTCCTCTAGTACTTAAGTCGGCATTGCGCCTATTGTATTGAATTCAGATGCAATTTCTGTGTTTCATCGTCAATAAGAAGGTCCAAGGGAGACAGTAAACCTGAAGTGAAGCATCGGAATCTAAAACTGGACTCACAGGAGAGGTTCAAATCTTTGAAAATGAGAGTGGAAGTCCTCTAGTACTTAAGTCGGCATTGTGCCTTTTGTATTGAGTTCGGATGCAATTTCTGTGTTTCATCGTCAATAAGAAGGTCCAAGGAATACGGTAAACCTGAAGTGAGCATCGGAATCTAAAACTGGACTCACAGGAAAGGTTCAAATCATAGAAAGTGAGAGTGTCAGTCCTCTTTTACTTAAGTCGGCATTGTGCCTTTTGTATTAAATTCGGATGCAATTTCTGTGCTTCATCGTCAATAAGAAGGTGCAAGGTATACAGTAAACCAGAAGTAAGGCATCGGAATCTAAAACTGGACTCACAGGAGAGGTTCAAATTATAGAAAATTAGGGTGTCAGTCCTAATGTGGTTAAGTCGGCATGGTGCCTTTTGTATTAAATTCGGATGCAAACTCTCTGTTTCATCGTAAATTAGAAAGTCCAAGGGATACAGTAAACCTGAAGTGAAGCATCGGAATCTAAAACTGGACTCACAGGAGAGGTTCAAATCATAGAAAGTGAGAGTGTCAGTCCTCTTTTACTTAAGTCGGCATTGTGCCTTTTGTATTAAATTCGGATGCAATTTCTGTGTTTCATCGTCAATAAGAAGGTCCAAGGGATACGGTAAACCTGAAGTGAAGCATCGGAATCTAAAACTGGACTCACAGGTAAGGTTCAAATCATAGAAAGTGAGAGTGTCAGTCCTCTTTTACTTAAGTCGGCATTGTGCCTTTTGTATTAAATTCGGATGCAATTTCTGTGTTTCATCGTCAATAAGAAGGTCCAAGGTATACAGTAAACCTGAAGTGAAGCATCGGAATGTAAAACTGGACTCACAGGAGAGGTTCAAATCATAGAAAGTATGAGTGTCGGTCCTCTTTTACTTAAGTCGGCATTGTGCCTTTTGAATTAAATTCGGATGCAATTTCTGTGTTTCATCGTCAATAAGAAGGTCCAAGGGATACAGTAAACCTGAAGTGAAGCATCGGAATCTAAAACTGGACTCACAGGAAAGGTTCAAATCATGGAAAGTGAGAGTGCCAGTCCTCTTTTACTTAAGTCGGCATTGTGCCTTTTGTATTAAATTTGGATGCAATTTCTGTGTTTCATCGTCAATAAGAAGGTGCAAGGTATACAGTAAACCTGAAGTGAAGCATCGGAATCTAAAACTGGACTCACAGGAGAGGTTCAAATCATAGAAAGTTAGAGTGCCAGTCCTCTTGTACTTAAATCGGCATTGTGCCTTTTGTATTAAATTCGGATGCAAAGTCTGTGTTTCATCGTCAATAAGAAGGTCCAAGGGATACAGTAAACCTGAAGTGAAGCATCGGATTCTAAAACTAGACTCACAGGAGAGGTTCAAATCATAGGAAGTGAGAGTGTCAGTCCTCTAGTACTTAAGTCGGAATTGCGCCTATTGTATTGAATTCAGATACAATTTCTGTGTTTCATCGTCAATAAGAAGATCCAAGGGAGACAGTAAACCTGAAGTGAAGCATCGGAATCTAAAACTGGATTTACAGGAGAGGTTCAAATCATTGAAAATGAGAGTGGTAGTCCTCTAGTACTTAAGTCGGCATTGTGCCTTTTGTATTGAGTTCGGATGCAATTTCTGCGCTGCATCGTCATTAAGAAGGTCCAAGGGATGCAGAAAACCTGAAGTGAAGCATCGGAATCTAAAACTGGACTCACAGGTGAGGTTCAAATCATAGAAAGTGAGAGTGTCAGTCCTCTTTTACTTAAGTCGGCATTGTGCCTTTTGTATTAAATTCGGATGCAATTTCTGTGTTTCATCGTCAATAAGAAGGTCCAAGGTATACAGTTAACCTGAAGTGAAGCATCGGAATGAAAAACTGGACTCACAGGAGAGGTACAAATCATAGAAAGTGAGAGTGTCAGTCCTCTTTTACTTAAGTCGGCATTGTGCCTTTTGTATTAAATTCGGATGCAATTTCTGTGTTTCATCGTCAATAGGAAGGTCCAAGGGATACGGTAAACCTGAAGTGAAGCATCGGAATCTAAAACTGGACTCACAGGAAAGGTTCAAATCATCGAAAGTGAGAGTGTCAGTCCTCTTTTACTTAAGTCGGCATTGTGCCTTTTGTATTATATTCGGATGCAATTTCTGTGTTTCATCGTCAATAAGAAGGTCCAAGGGATACAGTAAACCTGAAGTGAAGCATCGGAATCTAAAACTGGACTCACAGGAAAGGTTCAAATCATAGAAAGTGAGAGTGTCAGTCCTCTTTTACTTAAGTCGGCATTGTGCCTTTTGTATTACATTCGGATGCAATTTCTGTGTTTCATCGTCAATAAGAAGGTGATAGGTATACAGTAAACCTGAAGTGAGGCATCGGAATCTAAAACTGGACTCACAGGAGAGGTTCAAATAATAGAAAATTAGGGTGTCAGTCCTCATGTGGTTAAGTCGGCATTGTGCCTTTTGTATTAAATTCGGATGCAAACCCTCTGTTTCATCGTAAATAAGAAAGTCCAAGGGATACAGTAAACCTGAAGTGAAGCATCGGAATCTAAAACCGGACTCACAGGAGAGGTTCAAATCATAGAAAGTGAGAGTGTGAGTCCTCTTTTACTTAAGTCGGCATTGTGCCTTTTGTATTAAATTCGGATGCAATTTCTGTGTTTCATCGTCAATAAGAAGGTCCAAGGGATACGGTAAACCTGAAGTGAAGCATCGGAATCTAAAACTGGACTCACAGGAAAGGTTCAAATCATAGAAAGTGAGACTGTCAGTCCTCTTTTACTTAAGTCGGCATTGTGCCTTTTGTATTAAATTCGGATGCAATTTCTGTGTTTCATCGTCAATAAGAAGGTCCAAGGGATACGGTAAACCTGAAGTGAAGCATCGGAATCTAAAGCTGGACTCACAGGAAAGGTTCAAATCATAGAAAGCTAGAGTGTCAGTCCTCTTGTACTTAAATCGGCATTGTGTCTTTTGTATTAAATTCGGATGCAAACTCTGTGTTTCATCGTCAATAAGAAGGTCCAAGGGATACAGTAAACCTGAAGTGAAGCATCGTATTCTAAAACTAGACTCACAGGAGAGGTTCAAATCATAGGAAGTGAGAGTGTCAGTCCCCTAGTATTTAAGTCGGAATTGCGCCTATTGTATTGAATTCAGATACAATTTCTGTGTTTCATCGTCAATAAGAAGATCCAAGGGAGACAGTAAACCTGAAGTGAAGCATCGGAATCTAAAACTGGACTCACAGGAGAGGTTCAAATCACAGAAAGTTTGAGTGTCAGTCCTCTTTTACTAAAGTCGGCATTGTGCCTTTTGTATTAAATTCGGATGCAATTTCTGTGTTTCATCGTCAACAAGAAGGTCCAGGGGATACAGTAAACCTGAAGTGAAGCATCGGAATCTAAAACTGCACTCACAGGAGAGATTCAAATCATAGGAAGTTAGAGTGTCAGTCCTCTTGTACTTAAGTCGGCATTGTGCCTTTTGTATTAAATTCGGATGCAAACTCTGTGTTTCATCGTCAATAAGAAGGTCCAAGGGATACAGTAAACCTGAAGTGAAGCATCGGATTCTAAAACTAGACTCACAGGAGAGGTTCATATCATAGAAAGTGAGAGTGACAGTCCTCTAGTACTTAAGTCGGCATTGCGCCTATTGTATTCAATTCAGATGCAATTTCTGTGTTTCATCGTCAATAAGAAGGTCCAAGGGAGACAGTAAACCTGAAGTGAAGCATCGGAATCTAAAACTGGACTCACAGGAGAGGTTCAAATCTTTGAAAATGAGAGTGGAAGTCCTCTAGTACTTAAGTCGGCATTGTGCCTTTTGTATTGAGTTCGGATGCAATTTCTGTGTTTCATCGTCAATAAGAAGGTCCAAGGAATACGGTAAACCTGAAGTGAGCATCGGAATCTAAAACTGGACTCACAGGAAAGGTTCAAATCATAGAAAGTGAGAGTGTCAGTCCTCTTTTACTTACGTCGGCATTGTGCCTTTTGTATTAAATTCGGTTGCAATTTCTGTGTTTCATCGTCAATAAGAAGGTGCAAGGTATACAGTAAACCAGAAGTAAGGCATCGGAATCTAAAACTGGACTCACAGGAGAGGTTCAAATTATAGAAAATTAGGGTGTCAGTCCTAATGTGGTTAAGTCGGCATGGTGCCTTTTGTATTAAATTCGGATGCAAACTCTCTGTTTCATCGTAAATTAGAAAGTCCAAGGGATACAGTAAACCTGAAGTGAAGCATCGGAATCTAAAACTGGACTCACAGGAAAGGTTCAAATCATAGAAAGTGAGAGTGTCAGTCCTCTTTTACTTAAGTCGGCATTGTGCCTTTTGTATTACATTCGGATGCAATTTCTGTGTTTCATCGTCAAAAAGAAAGTGCAAGGTATACATTAAACCTGAAGTGAGGCATCGGAATCTAAAACTGGACTCACAGGAGAGGTTCAAATAATAGAAAATTAGGGTGTCAGTCCTCATGTGGTTAAGTCGGCATTGTGCCTTTTGTATTAAATTCGGATGCAAACCCTCTGTTTCATCGTAAATAAGAAAGTCCAAGGGATACAGTAAACCTGAAGTGAAGCATCGGAATCTAAAACCGGACTCACAGGAGAGGTTCAAATCATAGAAAGTGAGAGTGTGAGTCCTCTTTTACTTAAGTCGGCATTGTGCCTTTTGTATTAAATTGGGATGCAATTTCTGTGTTTCATCGTCAATAAGAAGGTCCAAGGGATACGGTAAACCTGAAGTGAAGCATCGGAATCTAAAACTGGACTCACAGGAAAGGTTCAAATCATAGAAAGTGAGACTGTCAGTCCTCTTTTACTTAAGTCGGCATTGTGCCTTTTGTATTAAATTCGGATGCAATTTCTGTGTTTCATCGTCAATAAGAAGGTCCAAGGGATACGGTAAACCTGAAGTGAAGCATCGGAATCTAAAACTGGACTCACAGGAAAGGTTCAAATCATAGAAAGCTAGAGTGTCAGTCCTCTTGTACTTAAATCGGCATTGTGTCTTTTGTATTAAATTCGGATGCAAACTCTGTGTTTCATCGTCAATAAGAAGGTCCAAGGGATACAGTAAACCTGAAGTGAAGCATCGGAATCTAAAACTGGACTCACAGGAAAGGTTCAAATCACAGAAAGTGAGAGTGTTATACCTCTTTTACTTAAGTCCTCATTGTGCCTTTTCTATTAAATTCGGATGCAATTTCTGTGTTTCATCGTCTATAAGAAGGTCCAAGGGATATAGTAAACCTGAAGTGAAGCATCGGAATCTAAAAGTAGACTCACAGGAGAGGTTCAAATCATAGAAAGTTAGAGTGTCAGTCCTCTTGTACTTAAGTCAGCATTGTGCCTTTTGTATTAAATTCGGATGCAAACTCTCTGTTTCATCGTCAATAAGAGGGTCCAAGGTATACAGTAAACCTGAAGTGAAGCATCGGATTCTAAAACTAGACTCACAGGAGAGGTTCAAATCATAGAAAGTGAGAGTGTCAGTCCTCTAGTACTTAAGTCGGAATTGCGCCTATTGTATTGAATTCAGATACATTTTCTGTGTTTCATCGTCAATAAGAGGATCCAAGGGAGACAGTAAACCTGAAGTGAAGCATCGGAATCTAAAACTGGACTCACAGGAGAGGTTCAAATCATTGAAAATGAGAGTGGAAGTCCTCTAGTACTTAAGTCGGCATTGTGCCTTTTGTATTGAGTTCGGATGCAATTTCTGCGCTGCATCGTCATTAAGAAGGTCCAAGGGATGCAGAAAACCTGAAGTGAAGCATCGGAATCTAAAACTGGACTCACAGGAGAGGTTCAAATCATAGAAAGTGAGAGTGTCAGTCCTCTTTTACTTAAGTCGGCATTGCGCCTTTTGTATTAAATTCGGATGCAATTTCTGTGTTTCATCGTCAATAAGAAGGTCCAAGGTATACAGTTAACCTGAAGTGAAGCATCGGAATGAAAAACTGGACTCACAGGAAAGGTTCAAATCATAGAAAGCTAGAGTGTCAGTCCTCTTGTACTTAAATCGGCATTGTGCCTTTTGTATTAAATTCGGATGCAAACTCTGTGTTTCATCGTCAATAAGAAGGTCCAAGGGATAAAGTAAACCTGAAGTGAAGCATCGTATTCTAAAACTAGACTCACAGGAGAGGTTCAAATCATAGGAAGTGAGAGTGTCAGTCCTCTAGTACTTAAGTCGGAATTGCGCCTATTGTATTGAATTCAGATACAATTTCTGTGTTTCATCGTCAATAAGAAGATCCAAGGGAGACAGTAAACCTGAAGTGAAGCATCGGAATCTAAAACTGGACTCACAGGAGAGGTTCAAATCACAGAAAGTGTGAGTGTCAGTCCTCTTATACTAAAGTCGGCATTGTGCCTTTTGTATTAAATTCGGATGCAATTTCTGTGTTTCATCGTCAACAAGAAGGTCCAGGGGATACAGTAAACCTGAAGTAAAGCATCGGAATCTAAAACTGGACTCACAGGAGAGGTTCAAATCATAGAAAGTGAGAGTGTCAGTCCTCTTTTACTTAAGTCGGCATTGTGCCTTTTGTATTAAATTCGGATGCAATTTCTGTGTTTCATCGTCAATAAGAATATCCAAGGGATACGGTAAACCTGAAGTGAAGCATCGGAATCTAAAACTGGACTCACAGGAAAGGTTCAAATCATAGAAAATGAGAGTGTCAGTCCTCTTTTACTTAAGTCGGCATTGTGCCTTTTGTATTAAATTCGGATGCAATTTCTGTGTTTCATCGTCAATAAGAAGGGCCAAGGTATACAGTAAACCTGAAGTGAAGCATCGGAACGTAAAACTGGACTCACAGGTGAGGTTCAAATCATAGAAAGTATGAGTGTCAGTCCTCTTTTACTTAAGTCGGCATTTTGCCTTTTGTATTTAATTCGGATGCAATTTCTGTGTTTCATCGTCAATAAGAAGGTCCAAGGTATACAGTTAACCTGAAGTGAAGCATCGGAATGAAAAACTGGACTCACAGGAAAGGTTCAAATCATAGAAAGCTAGAGTGTCAGTCCTCTTGTACTTAAATCGGCATTGTGCCTTTTGTATTAAATTCGGATGCAAACTCTGTGTTTCATCGTCAATAAGAAGGTCCAAGGGATACAGTAAACCTGAAGTGAAGCATCGTATTCTAAAACTAGACTCACAGGTGAGGTTCAAATCATAGGAAGTGAGAGTGTCAGTCCCCTAGTACGTAAGTCGGAATTGCGCCTATTGTATTGAATTCAGATGCAATTTCTGTGTTTCATCGTCAATAAGAAGCTCCAAGGGAGACAGTAAACCTGAAGTGAAGCATCGGAATCTAAAACTGGACTCACAGGAGAGGTTCAAATCATTGAAAATGAGAGTGGAAGTCCTCTAGTACTTAAGTCGGCATTGTGCCTTTTGTATTGAGTTCGGATGCAATTTCTGTGTTTCATCGTCAATAAGAAGGTCCAAGGGATACGGTAAACCTGAAGTGAGCATCGGAATCTAAAACTGGACTCACAGGAAATGTTCAAATCATAGAAAGTGAGAGTGTCAGTCCTCTTTTACTTAAGTCGGGATTGTGCCTTTTGTATTAAATTCGGATGCAATTTCTGTGTTTCATCGTCAATAAGAAGGTGCAAGGTATACAGTAAACCAGAAGTAAGGCATCGGAATCTAAAACTGGACTCACAGGAGAGGTTCAAATCATAGAAAATTAGGGTGTCAGTCCTCATGTGGTTAAGTCGGCATGGTGCCTTTTGTATTAAATTCGGATGCAAACTCTCTGTTTCATCGTAAATTAGAAAGTCCAAGGGATACAGTAAACCTGAAGTGAAGCATCGGAATCTAAAACAGGACTCACAGGAGAGGTTCAAATCATAGAAAGTGACAGTGTCAGTCCTCTTTTACTTAAGTCGGCATTGTGCCTTTTGTATTAAATTCGGATGCAATTTCTGTGTTTCATCGTCAATAAGAAGGTCCAAGGGATACGGTGCACCTGAAGTGAAGCATCGGAATCTAAAACTGGACTCACAGGAAAGGTTCAAATCATAGAAAGTGAGAGTGTCAGTCCTCTTTTACTTAAGTCGGCATTGTGCCTTTTGTATTAAATTCGGATGCAATTTCTGTGTTTCATCGTCAATAAGAAGGTCCAAGGTATACAGTAAACCTGAAGTGAAGCATCGGAATGTGAAACTGGACTCACAGGAGAGGTTCAAATCATAGAAAGTGAGAGTGTCAGTCCTCTTTTACTTAAGTCGGCATTGTGCCTTTTGTATTAAATTCGGATGCAATTTCTGTGTTTCATCGTCAATAAGAAGGTCCAAGGGATACAGTAAACCTGAAGTGAAGCATCGGAATCTAAAACTGGCCTCACAGGAAAGGTTCAAATCATAGAAAGTGAGAGTGCCAGTCCTCTTTTACTTAAGTCGGCATTGTGCCTTTTGTATTAAATTCGGATGCAATTTCTGTGTTTCATCGTCAATAAGAAGGTGCAAGGTATACAGTAAACCTGAAGTGAGGCATCGGAATCTAAAACTGGACTCACAGGAGAGGTTCAAATCATAGAAAGTTAGGGTGTCAGTCCTCATGTAGTTAAGTCGGCATTGTGCCTTTTTTATTAAATTCGGATGCAAACTCTGTGTTTCATCGTAAATTAGAATGTCCAAGGGATACAGTAAACCTGAAGTGAAGCATCGGAATCTAAAACTGGACTCACAGGAAAGGTTCAAATCACAGAAAGTGAGAGTGTTATACCTCTTTTACTTAAGTCCTCATTGTGCCTTTTCTTTTAAATTCGGATGCAATTTCTGTGTTTCATCGCCTATAAGAAGGTCCAAGGGATATAGTAAACCTGAAGTGAAGCATCGGAATCTAAAACTGGACTCACAGGAGAGGTTCAAATCATAGAAAGTTAGAGTGTCAGTCCTCTTGTACTTAAGTCGGCATTGTGCCTTTTGTATTAAATTCGGATGCAAACTCTGTGTTTCATCGTCAATAAGAGGGTCCAAGGGATACAGTAAACCTGAAGTGAAGCATCGGATTCTAAAACTAGACTCACAGGAGAGGTTCAAATCATAGAAAGTGAGAGTGTCAGTCCTCTAGTACTTAAGTCGGAATTGCGCCTATTGTATTGAATTCAGATACAATTTCTGTGTTTCATCGTCAATAAGAGGATCCAAGGGAGACAGTAAACCTGAAGTGAAGCATCGGAATCTAAAACTGGAATCACAGGAGAGGTTCAAATCATTGAAAATGAGAGTGGAAGTCCTCTAGTACTTAAGTCGGCATTGTGCCTTTTGTATTGAGTTCGGATGCAATTTCTGCGCTGCATCGTCATTAAGAAGGTCCAAGGGATGCAGAAAACCTGAAGTGAAGCATCGGAATCTAAAACAGGACTCACAGGAGAGGTTCAAATCATAGAAAGTGAGAGTGTCAGTCCTCTTTTACTTAAGTCGGCATTGTGCCTTTTGTATTAAATTCGGATGCAATTTCTGTGTTTCATCGTCAATAAGAAGGTCCAAGGTATACAGTTAACCTGAAGTGAAGCATCGGAATGAAAAACTGGACTCACAGGAGAGGTTCAAATCATAGAAAGTGAGAGTGTCAGTCCTCTTTTACTTAAGTCGGCATTGTGCCTTTTGTATTAAATTCTAATGCAATTTCTGTGTTTCATCGTCAATAAGAAGGTCCAAGGGATACGGTAAACCTGAAGTGAAGCATCGGAATCTAAAACTGGACTCACAGGAGAGGTTCAAGTCATCGAAAGTGAGAGTGTCAGTCCTCTTTTACTTAAGTCGGCATTGTGCCTTTTGTATTATATTCGGATGCAATTTCTGTGTTTCATCGTCAATAAGAAGGTCCAAGGGATACAGTAAACCTGATGTGAAGCATCGGAATCTAAAACTGGACTCACAGGAAAGGTTCAAATCATAGAAAGTGAGAGTGTCAGTCCTCTTTTACTTAAGTCGGCATTGTACCTTTTGTATTAAATTCGGATGCAATTTCTGTGTTTCATCGTCAATAAGAAGATGCAAGGTATACAGTAAACCTGAAGTGAGGCATCGGAATCTAAAACTGGACTCACAGGAGAGGTTCAAATAATAGAAAATTTGGGTGTCAGTCCTCATGTGGTTAAGTCGGCATTGTGCCTTTTTTATTAAATTCGGATGCAAACTCTGTGTTTCATCGTAAATTAGAAAGTCCAAGGGATACAGTAAACATGAAGTGAAGCATCGGAATCTAAAACTGGACTCACAGGAAAGGTTCAAATCACAGAAAGTGAGAGTGTTATACCTCTTTTACTTAAGTCCTCATTGTGCATTTTGTATTAAATTCGGATGCAATTTCTGTGTTTCATCGTCTATAAGAAGGTCCAAGGGATATAGTAAATCTGAAGTGAAGCATCGGAATCTAAAACTGGACTCACAGGAGAGGTTCAAATCATAGAAAGTTAGAGTGTCAGTCCTCTTGTACTTCAGTCGGCATTGTGCCTTTTGTATTAAATTCGGATGCAATTTCTGTGTTTCATCGTCAATAAGAAGGTCCAAGGTATACAGTTAACCTGAAGTGAAGCATCGGAATGTAAAACTGGACTCACAGGAGAGGTTCAAATCATAGAAAGTGAGAGTGTCAGTCCTCTTTTACTTAAGTCGGCATTGTGCCTTTTGTATTAAATTCGGATGCAAACTCTGTGTTTCATCGTCAATAAGAGGGTCCAAGGGATACAGTAAACCTGAAGTGAAGCATCGGATTCTAAAACTAGACTCACAGGAGAGGTTCAAATCATAGAAAGTGAGAGTGTCAGTCCTCTAGTACTTAAGTCGGAATTGCGCCTATTGTATTGAATTCAGATACAATTTCTGTGTTTCATCGTCAATAAGAGGATCCAAGGGAGACAGTAAACCTGAAGTGAAGCATCGGAATCTAAAACTGGACTCACAGGAGAGGTTCAAATCATTGAAAATGAGAGTGGAAGTCCTCTAGTACTTAAGTCGGCATTGTGCCTTTTGTATTGAGTTCGGATGCAATTTCTGCGCTGCATCGTCATTAAGAAGGTCCAAGGGATGCAGAAAACCTGAAGTGAAGCATCGGAATCTAAAACAGGACTCACAGGAGAGGTTCAAATCATAGAAAGTGAGAGTGTCAGTCCTCTTTTACTTAAGTCGGCATTGTGCCTTTTGTATTAAATTCGGATGCAATTTCTGTGTTTCATCGTCAATAAGAAGGTCCAAGGTATACAGTTAACCTGAAGTGAAGCATCGGAATGAAAAACTGGACTCACAGGAGAGGTTCAAATCATAGAAAGTGAGAGTGTCAGTCCTCTTTTACTTAAGTCGGCATTGTGCCTTTTGTATTAAATTCTAATGCAATTTCTGTGTTTCATCGTCAATAAGAAGGTCCAAGGGATACGGTAAACCTGAAGTGAAGCATCGGAATCTAAAACTGGACTCACAGGAGAGGTTCAAATCATCGAAAGTGAGAGTGTCAGTCCTCTTTTACTTAAATCGGCATTGTGCCTTTTGTATTATATTCGGATGCAATTTCTGTGTTTCATCGTCAATAAGAAGGTCCAAGGGATACAGTAAACCTGAAGTGAAGCATCGGAATCTAAAACTGGACTCACAGGAAAGGTTCAAATCATAGAAAGTGAGAGTGTCAGTCCTCTTTTACTTAAGTCGGCATTGTACCTTTTGTATTAAATTCGGATGCAATTTCTGTGTTTCATCGTCAATAAGAAGGTGCAAGGTATACAGTAAACCTGAAGTGAGGCATCGGAATCTAAAACTGGACTCACAGGAGAGGTTCAAATAATAGAAAATTTGGGTGTCAGGCCTCATGTGGTTAAGTCGGCATTGTGCCTTTTTTATTAAATTCGGATGCAAACTCTGTGTTTCATCGTAAATTAGAAAGTCCAAGGGATACAGTAAACCTGAAGTGAAGCATCGGAATCTAAAACTGGACTCACAGGAAAGGTTCAAATCACAGAAAGTGAGAGTGTTATACCTCTTTTACTTAAGTCCTCATTGTGCATTTTGTATTAAATTCGGATGCAATTTCTGTGTTTCATCGTCTATAAGAAGGTCCAAGGGATATAGTAAATCTGAAGTGAAGCATCGGAATCTAAAACTGGACTCACAGGAGAGGTTCAAATCATAGAAAGTTAGAGTGTCAGTCCTCTTGTACTTCAGTCGGCATTGTGCCTTTTGTATTAAATTCGGATGCAATTTCTGTGTTTCATCGTCAATAAGAAGGTCCAAGGTATACAGTTAACCTGAAGTGAAGCATCGGAATGTAAAACTGGACTCACAGGAGAGGTTCAAATCATAGAAAGTGAGAGTGTCAGTCCTCTTTTACTTAAGTCGGCATTGTGCCTTTTGTATTAAATTCGGATGCAATTTCTGTGTTTCATCGTCAATAAGAAGGTCCAAGGGATACGGTAAACCTGAAGTGAAGCATCGGAATCTAAAACTAGACTCACAGGAAAGGTTCAAATCATCGAAAGTGAGAGTGTCAGTCCTCTTTTACTTAAGTCGGCATTGTGCCTTTTGTATTATATTCGGATGCAATTTCTGTGTTTCATCGTCAATAAGGTGGTCCAAGGGATACAGTAAACCTGAAGTGAAGCATCGGAATGTAAAACTGGACTCACAGGAGAGGTTCAAATCATAGAAAGTGAGAGTGTCAGTCCCCTTTTACTTAAGTCGGCATTGTGCCTTTTGTATTAAATTCGGATGCAATTTCTGTGTTTCATCGTCAATAAGAAGGTGCAAGGTATACAGTAAACCAGAAGTGAGGCATCGGAATCTAAAACTGGACTCACAGGAGAGGTTGAAATCATAGAAAATTAGGGTGTCAGTCCTCATGTGGTTAAGTCGGCATGGTGCCTTTTGTATTAAATTCGGATGCAAACTCTCTGTTTCATCGTAAATTAGGAAGTCCAAGGGATACAGTAAACCTGAAGTGAAGCATCGGAATCTAAAACTGGACACACAGGAGAGGTTCAAATCATAGGAAGTGAGAGTGTCAGTCCTCTAGTACTTAAGTCGGCGTTGTGCCTTTTGTATTGAATTTTGATGCAATTTCTGTGTTTCATCGTCAATGAGAAGGTCCAAGGGGTGCAGTAAACCTGAAGTGAAGCATCGGAATCTAAAACTGGACTCACAGGAGAGGTTCAAATCATAGAAAGTGAGAGTGTCAAACCTCTTTCCCTTAAGTCGGCATTGTGCCTTTTGTATTAAATTCGGATGCAATTTCTGTGTTTCATCGTCAATAAGAAGGTCCAAGGTATACAGTAAACCTGAAGTGAAGCATCGGAATCTAAAACTAAACTCACAGGAGAGGTTCAAATCATAGAAAGAGAGGGTGTCAGTCCTCTTTTACTTAAGTCAGCATTGTGCCTTTTGTATTAAATTCGGATGCAATTTCTGTGCTTCGTCGTCAATAGGAAGATCCAAGGGATACAGTAAACCTGAAGTGAAGCATCGCAATCTAAAACTGGGCTCACAGGAGCATTTCAAGTCATAGTAAGTTAGAGTGTCAGTCCTCTTGTACTTAAGTCGGCATTGTGCCCTTTGAATTTAATTCCGATGCAATTTCTGTGTTTCATCGTCAATAAGAAGGTCCAAGGGATACAGTAAACCTGAAGTGAAACATCGGAATCTAAAACTGCACTCACAGGAGAGATTCAAATCATAGGAAGTTAGAGTGTCAGTCCTCTTGTACTTAAGTCGGCATTGTGCCTTTTGTATTAAATTCGGATGCAAACACTGTGTTTCATCGTCAATAAGAAGCTCCAAGGGATACAGTTAACCTGAAGTGAAGCATCAAAATCTAAAACTGGACTCACAGGAGATATTCAAATCATAGAAAATGAGAGTGTCAGTCCTCTACTAGTTAAGTCGGCATTGCGCCTATTGTATTGAATTCGGATGCAATTTCTGTGTTTCATCGTCAAAAAGAAGGTCCAAGGGATACAGTAAACATGAAGTGAACCTTCGGAATCTAAAACTGGACTCACAGGAGAGGTTCAAAGTATAGAAAGTGAGAGTGTCAGTCCTCTTTTACTTAAGTCGGCATTATGCCTTTTGTATTAAATTCGGATGCAATTTCTGTGTTTCATCGTCAATAAGAAGGTCCAAGGGATACGGTAAACCTGAAGTGAAGCATCGGAATCTAAACTGGACTCACAGGAAAGGTTCAAATCATAGAAAGTGAGAGTGTCAGTCCTCTTTTACTTAAGTCGGCATTGTGCCTTTTGTATCATATTCGGATGCAATTTCTGTGTTTCATCGTCAATAAGAAGGTCCAAGGGATACAGTAAACCTGAAGTGAAGCATCGGAATCTAAAACTGGACTCACAGGAAAGGTTCAAATCATAGAAAGTGAGAGTGTCAGTCCTCTTTTACTTAAGTCGGCATTGTGCCTTTTGTATTAAATTCGGATGCAATTTCTGTGTTTCATCGTCAATAAGAAGGTGCAAGGTATACAGTAAACCTGAAGTGAGGCATCGGAATCTAAAACTGGACTCACAGGAGAGGTTCAAATAATAGAAAATTTGGGTGTCAGTCCTCATGTGGTTAAGTCGGCATTGTGCCTTTTTTATTAAATTCGGATGCAAACTCTGTGTTTCATCGTAAATTAGAAAGTCCAAGGGATACAGTAAACCTGAAGTGAAGCATCGGAATCTAAAACTGGACTCACAGGAAAGGTTCAAATCACAGAAAGTGAGAGTGTTATACCTCTTTTACTTAAGTCCTCATTGTGCCTTTTCTATTAAATTCGGATGCAATTTCTGTGTTTCATCGTCTATAAGAAGGTCCAAGGGATATAGTAAATCTGAAGTGAAGCATCGGAATCTAAAACTGGACTCACAGGAGAGGTTCAAATCATAGAAAGTTAGAGTGTCAGTCCTCTTGTACTTCAGTCGGCATTGTGCCTTTTGTATTAAATTCGGATGCAATTTCTGTGTTTCATCGTCAATAAGAAGGTCCAAGGTATACAGTTAACCTGAAGTGAAGCATCGGAATGTAAAACTGGACTCACAGGAGAGGTTCAAATCATAGAAAGTGAGAGTGTCAGTCCTCTTTTACTTAAGTCGGCATTGTGCCATTTGTGTTAAATTCGGATGCAATTTCTGTGTTTCATCGTCAATAAGAAGGTCCAAGGGATACGGTAAACCTGAAGTGAAGCATCGGAATCTAAAACTGGACTCACATTAAAGGTTCAAATCATCGAAAGTGAGAGTGTCAGTCCTCTTTTACTTAAGTCGGCATTGTGCCTTTTGTATTATATTCGGATGCAATTTCTGTGTTTCATCGTCAATAAGAAGGTCCAAGGGATACAGTAAACCTGAAGTGAAGCATCGGAATGTAAAACTGGACTCACAGGAGAGGTTCAAATCATAGAAAGTGAGAGTGTCGGTCCTCTTTTACTTAAGTCGGCATTGTGCCTTTTGTATTAAATTCGGATGCAATTTCTGTGTTTCATCGTCAATAAGAAGGTCCAACGGATACGGTAAACCTGAAGTGAGCATCGGAATCTAAAACTGGACTCACAGGAAAGGTTCAAATCATAGAAAGTGAGAGTGTCAGTCCCCTTTTACTTAAGTCGGCATTGTGCCTTTTGTATTAAATTCGGATGCAATTTCTGTGTTTCATCGTCAATAAGAAGGTGCAAGGTATACAGTAAACCAGAAGTGAGGCATCGGAATCTAAAACTGGACTCACAGGAGAGGTTGAAATCATAGAAAATTAGGGTGTCAGTCCTCATGTGGTTAAGTCGGCATGGTGCCTTTTGTATTAAATTCGGATGCAAACTCTCTGTTTCATCGTAAATTAGAAAGTCCAAGGGATACAGTAAACCTGAAGTGAAGCATCGGAATCTAAAACTGGACACACAGGAGAGGTTCAAATCATAGGAAGTGAGAGTGTCAGTCCTCTAGTACTTAAGTCGGCATTGTGCCTTTTGTATTGAATTTTGATGCAATTTCTGTGTTTCATCGTCAATGAGAAGGTCCAAGGGGTGCTGTAAACCTGAAGTGAAGCATCGGAATCTAAAACTGGACTCACAGGAGAGGTTCAAATCATAGAAAGTGAGAGTGTCAAACCTCTTTCCCTTAAGTCGGCATTGTGCCTTTTGTATTAAATTCGGATGCAATTTCTGTGTTTCATCGTCAATAAGAAGGTCCAAGGTATACAGTAAACCTGAAGTGAAGCATCGGAATCTAAAACTAAACTCACAGGAGAGGTTCAAATCATAGAAAGAGAGGGTGTCAGTCCTCTTTTACTTAAGTCAGCATTGTGCCTTTTGTATTAATTTCGGATGAAATTTCTGTGCTTCATCGTCAATAGGAAGATCCAAGGGATACAGTAAACCTGAAGTGAAGCATCGCAATCTAAAACTGGGCTCACAGGAGAATTTCAAGTCATACTAAGTTAGAGTGTCAGTCCTCTTGTACTTAAGTCGGCATTGTGCCCTTTGAATTTAATTCCGATGCAATTTCTGTGTTTCATCGTCAATAAGAAGGTCCAAAGGATACAGTAAACCTGAAGTGAAACATCGGAATCTAAAACTGCACTCACGGGAGAGATTCAAATCATAGGAAGTTAGAGTGTCAGTCCACTTGCACTTAAGTCGGCATTGTGCCTTTTGTATTAAATTTGGATGCAAACACTGTGTTTCATCGTCAATAAGAAGCTCCAAGGGATACAGTTAACCTGAAGTGAAGCATCAGAGTCTAAAACTGGACTCACAGGAGAGGTTCAAATCATAGAAAATGAGAGTGTCAGTCCTCTACTAGTTAAGTCGGCATTGCGCCTATTGTATTGAATTCGGATGCAATTTCTGTGTTTCATCGTCAAAAAGAAGGTCCAAGGGATACAGTAAACATGAAGTGAACCTTCGGAATCTAAAACTGGACTCACAGGAGAGGTTCAAAGTATAGAAAGTGAGAGTGTCAGTCCTCATTTACTTAAGTCGGCATTTTGCCTTTTGTATTAAATTCGCATGCAATTTCTGTGTTTCATCATCAATAAGAAGGTCCAAGGTATACAGTAAACCTGAAGTGAAACATCGGAATGTAAAACTGGACTCACAGGAGAGGTTCAAATCATAGAAAGTGAGAGTGTCAGTCCTCTTTTACTTAAGTCGGCATTGTGCCTTTTGTATTAAATTCGGATGCAATTTCTGTGTTTCATCGTCAATAAGAAGGTCCAAGGGATACGGTAAACCTGAAGTGAAGCATCGGAATCTAAAACAAATCTCACAGGAGAGCTTCAAAACATAGCCAGTTAGAGTGTCGGTCCTCTTGTACTTATGTCGGCATTGTGCCTTTTGTATTAAATTCGGATGCAATTTCTGTGTTTCATCGTCAATAAGAAGGTCCAAGGCATACAGTAAACCTGAAGTGAAGCATCGGAATCTAAAACTGGACTCACAGGAGAGGTTCAAATTACAGAAAGTGAGAGTGTCAGTCCTCTTTTACTTAAGTCGGCATTGTGCCTTTTGTATTAAATTCGGATGCAATTTCTGTGTTTCATCGTCAATAAGAAGGTCCAAGGGATTCAGTAAACTTGAAGTGAAGCATCGGAATCTAAAACTGGACTTACAGAAGAGGTTCAAATCATAGAAAGTGAGAGTGTCAGTACCCTTTTACTTAAGTCGGCATTGTGCTTTTGGTATGAAATTCGGATGCAATTTCTGTGTTTCATCGTCAATAAGAAGGTGCAAGGTATATAGTAAACCAGTAGTGAACCATCGGTATCTACAACTGGACTCACAGGAGAGGTTCAAATCATATAAAGTGAGAGTGACAGTCCTCTTGTACTTAAGTCGGCATTGTGCTTTTGTATTAAATTCGGATGCAATTTCTGTGTTTCATAGTCAACTAGAAGGTCCAAGGGATACAGTAAACCTGACGTGAAGCATCGGAACCTAAAACTAGACTCACAGGAGAGAATCAAATCATAGATAGTAAGAGTGTCAGTCCTTTTGTACTTAAGTCGGCATTGTGCCTTTTGAATTTAATTCCGATGCAATTTCAGTGTTTCATCGTCAATAAGAAGGTGCAAGGTATACAGTAAACCTGAAGTGAAGCATCGGAATCTAAATCTGGACTCACAGAAAAGGTTCATATCATAGAGAGTAAGAGGGTCATTCCTCTTTTACTTAAGTCGGCATTTTGCTTTTTGTATTAAATTCGGGTGCAATTTCTGTGTTTCATCGTCAATAACAAGGTCCAAGGGGTACGGTAAACCTGAAGTGAAGCATCGGAATCTAAAACTGGACACACAGGAGAGGTTCAAATCATAGAATGTGAGGCTGTCAGTCCTCTTTTACTTAAGTCGGTATTGTGCCTTTTGTATTAAATTCGGATGCAATTTCTGTGTTTCATCGTCAATAAGAAGGTGCAAGGTATTCAGTAAACCTGAAGTGAAGCATCGGAATCTAAAACTGGACTCACAGGAGAAGTTCAAATCATAGAAAGTGAGAGTGTTACTCCTCTTTTACTTAAGTCGGCATTGTGCCTTTTGTATTAAATTCGGATGCAATTTCTGTGTTTTATCGTCAATAAGAAGGTGCAAGGTATATAGTAAACCAGTAGTGAACCATCGGAATCTACAACTGGACTCACAGGAGAGGTTCAAATCATATAAAGTGAGAGTGTCAGTCCTGTTGTACTTAAGTCGGCATTGTGCTTTTGTATTAAATTCGGATGCAATTTCTGTGTTTCATAGTCAACTAGAAGGTCCAAGGGATACAGTAAACCTGACGTGAAGCATCGGAATCTAAAACTAGACTCACAGGAGAGGGTCAAATCATAGATAGTTAGAGTGTCAGTCCTTTTGTACTTAAGTCGGCATTCTGCCTTTTGAATTTAATTCCGATGCAATTTCAGTGTTTCATCGTCAATAAGAAGGTCCAAGGGATACAGTAAACCTAATGTGAAGCATCGGAATCTAAAACTGCACTCACAGGAGAGATTCAAATCATAGAAAATGAGAGTGTCAGTCCTCTACTAGTTAAGTCGGCATTGCGCCTATTGTATTGAATTCGGATGCAATTTCTGTGTTTCATCGTCAAAAAGAAGGTCCAAGGGATACAGTAAACATGAAGTGAACCTTCGGAATCTAAAACTGGACTCACAGGAGAGGTTCAAAGTATAGAAAGTGAGAGTGTCAGTCCTCTTTTACTTAAGTCGGCATTTTGCCTTTTGTATTAAATTCGCATGCAATTTCTGTGTTTCATCATCAATAAGAAGGTCCAAGGTATACAGTAAACCTGAAGTGAAACATCGGAATGTAAAACTGGACTCACAGGAGAGGTTCAAATCATAGAAAGTGAGAGTGTCAGTCCTCTTTTACTTAAGTCGGCATTGTGCCTTTTGTATTAAATTCGGATGCAATTTCTGTGTTTCATCGTCAATAAGAAGGTCCAAGGGATACGGTAAACCTGAAGTGAAGCATCGGAATCTAAACTGGACTCACAGGAAAGGTTCAAATCATAGAAAGTGAGAGTGTCAGTCCTCTTTTACTTAAGTCGGCATTGTGCCTTTTGTATTAAATTCGGATGCAATTTCTGTGTTTCATCGTCAATAAGAAGGTGCAAGGTATACAGTAAACCTGAAGTGAAGCATCGGAATCTAAAACTGGACTCAAAGGAGAGGTTCAAATCATAGAAAGTTAGAGTGTCAGTGGTCTGGAACTTAAGTCGGCATTGTGCCTTTTGTATTAAATTCGGAAGCAAACTCTGTGTTCCATCGTCAATAAGAAGGTCCAAGGGATACAGTAAACCTGAAGTGAAGCATCGGATTCCAAAACGAGACTCACAGGAGAGGTTTAAATCATAGGAAGTGTGAGTGTCAGTCCTCTAGTACTTAAATCGGCATTGCGCCTATTGTATTGAATTCAGATACAATTTCTGTGCTTCATCGTCAATAAGAAGATCCAAGGGAGACAGTAAACCTGAAGTGAAGCATCGGAATCTAAAACTGGACTCACAGGAGAGGTTCAAATCATTGAAAATGAGAGTGGAAGTCCTCTAGTACTTAAGTCGGCATTGTGCCTTTTGTATTGAGTTCGGATGCAATTTCTGCGCTTCATCGTCATTAAGAAGGTCCAAGGTATACAGTAAACCTGAAGTGAAGCATCGGAATCTAAAACAAATCTCACAGGAGAGCTTCAAAACATAGACAGTTACAGTGTCGGTCCTCTTGTACTTATGTCGGCATTGTGCCTTTTGTATTAAATTCTAATGCAATTTCTGTGTCTCATCGTCAACAAGAAGGTCCAAGGCATACAGTAAACCTGAAGTGAAGCATCGGAATCTAAAACTGGACTCACAGGAGAGGTTCAAATCATAGAAAGTGAGAGTGTCAGTGCCCTTTTACTTAGGTCGGCATTGTGCCTTTTGTATTACATTCGGATGCAATTTCTGTGTCTCATCGTCAATAAGAAGGTCCAAGGTATACAGTAAACCTGAAGTGAAGCATCGGAATGTAAAACTGGACTCACAGGAGAGGTTCAAGTCATAGAAGGGGAGAGTGTCAGTCCTCTTTTCTTAACTCGGCGTTGTGCCTTTTGTATTAAATTCGGATGCAATTTCTGTGTTTCATCGTCAATAAGAAGGTCCAAGGGATACGGTAAACCTGAAGAGAAGCATCGGAATCTAAAACTGGACTCACACGAAAGGTTGAAATCATAGAAAGTGAGAGCGTCAGTCCTCTTTTACTTAAGTCGGCATATGCCTTTTGTATTAAATTCGGATGCAATTTCTGTGTTTCATCGTCAATAAGAAGGTGCTAGGTATACAGTAAACCTGAAGTGAGGCATCGGAATCTTAAACTGGACTCACAGGAGAGGTTCAAATCATAGAAAGTGAGAGTGTCAGCCTCTTTTACTGAAGTCGGCATTGTGCCTTTTGTATTAAATTCGGATGCAATTTCTGTGTTTCATCGTCAATAAGAAGGTCCAAGGTATACAGTAAACCTGAAGTGAAGCATCGGAATCTAAAACAAATCTCACAGGAGAGCTTCAAAACATAGCCAGTTAGAGTGTCGGTCCTCTTGTACTTATGTCGGCATTGTGCCTTTTGTATTAAATTCGGATGCAATTTCTGTGTTTCATCGTCAATAAGAAGGTCCAAGGCATACAGTAAACCTGAAGTGAAGCATCGGAATCTAAAACTGGACTCACAGGAGAGGTTCAAATTACAGAAAGTGAGAGTGTCAGTCCTCTTTTACTTAAGTCGGCATTGTGCCTTTTGTATTAAATTCGGATGCAATTTCTGTGTTTCATCGTCAATAAGAAGGTCCAAGGGATTCAGTAAACCTGAAGTGAAGCATCGGAATCTAAAACTGGACTTACAGAAGAGGTTCAAATCATAGAAAGTGAGAGTGTCAGTACCCTTTTACTTAAGTCGGCATTGTGCTTTTGGTATGAAATTCGGATGCAATTTCTGTGTTTCATCGTCAATAAGAAGGTGCAAGGTATATAGTAAACCAGTAGTGAACCATCGGAATCTACAACTGGACTCACAGGAGAGGTTCAAATCATATAAAGTGAGAGTGACAGTCCTCTTGTACTTAAGTCGGCATTGTGCTTTTGTATTAAATTCGGATGCAATTTCTGTGTTTCATAGTCAACTAGAAGGTCCAAGGGATACAGTAAACCTGACGTGAAGCATCGGAACCTAAAACTAGACTCACAGGAGAGAATCAAATCATAGATAGTAAGAGTGTCAGTCCTTTTGTACTTAAGTCGGCATTGTGCCTTTTGAATTTAATTCCGATGCAATTTCAGTGTTTCATCGTCAATAAGAAGGTGCAAGGTATACAGTAAACCTGAAGTGAAGCATCGGAATCTAAATCTGGACTCACAGAAAAGGTTCATATCATAGAGAGTAAGAGTGTCATTCCTCTTTTACTTAAGTCGGCATTTTGCTTTTTGTATTAAATTCGGGTGCAATTTCTGTGTTTCATCGTCAATAACAAGGTCCAAGGGGTACGGTAAACCTGAAGTGAAGCATCGGAATCTAAAACTGGACACACAGGAGAGGTTCAAATCATAGAATGTGAGGCTGTCAGTCCTCTTTTACTTAAGTCGGTATTGTGCCTTTTGTATTAAATCGGATGCAATTTCTGTGTTTCATCGTCAATAAGAAGGTGCAAGGTATTCAGTAAACCTGAAGTGAAGCATCGGAATCTAAAACTGGACTCACAGGAGAAGTTCAAATCATAGAAAGTGAGAGTGTTACTCCTCTTTTACTTAAGTCGGCATTGTGCCTTTTGTATTAAATTCGGATGCAATTTCTGTGTTTCATCGTCAATAAGAAGGTGCAAGGTATATAGTAAACCAGTATTGAACCATCGGTATCTACAACTGGACTCACAGGAGAGGTTCAAATCATATAAAGTGAGAGTGACAGTCCTCTTGTACTTAAGTCGGCATTGTGCTTTTGTATTAAATTCGGATGCAATTTCTGTGTTTCATAGTCAACTAGAAGGTCCAAGGGATACAGTAAACCTGACGTGAAGCATCGGAACCTAAAACTAGACTCACAGGAGAGAATCAAATCATAGATAGTAAGAGTGTCAGTCCTTTTGTACTTAAGTCGGCATTGTGCCTTTTGAATTTAATTCCGATGCAATTTCAGTGTTTCATCGTCAATAAGAAGGTGCAAGGTATACAGTAAACCTGAAGTGAAGCATCGGAATCTAAATCTGGACTCACAGAAAAGGTTCATATCATAGAGAGTAAGAGTGTCATTCCTCTTTTACTTAAGTCGGCATTTTGCTTTTTGTATTAAATTCGGGTGCAATTTCTGTGTTTCATCGTCAATAACAAGGTCCAAGGGGTACGGTAAACCTGAAGTGAAGCATCGGAATCTAAAACTGGACACACAGGAGAGGTTCAAATCATAGAATGTGAGGCTGTCAGTCCTCTTTTACTTAAGTCGGTATTGTGCCTTTTGTATTAAATTCGGATGCAATTTCTGTGTTTCATCGTCAATAAGAAGGTGCAAGGTATTCAGTAAACCTGAAGTGAAGCATCGGAATCTAAAACTGGACTCACAGGAGAAGTTCAAATCATAGAAAGTGAGAGTGTTACTCCTCTTTTACTTAAGTCGGCATTGTGCCTTTTGTATTAAATTCGGATGCAATTTCTGTGTTTCATCGTCAATAAGAAGGTGCAAGGTATATAGTAAACCAGTAGTGAACCATCGGAATCTACAACTGGACTCACAGGAGAGGTTCAAATCATATAAAGTGAGAGTGTCAGTCCTGTTGTACTTAAGTCGGCATTGTGCTTTTGTATTAAATTCGGATGCAATTTCTGTGTTTCATAGTCAACTAGAAGGTCCAAGGGATACAGTAAACCTGACGTGAAGCATCGGAATCTAAAACTAGACTCACAGGAGAGGGTCAAATCATAGATAGTTAGAGTGTCAGTCCTTTTGTACTTAAGTCGGCATTCTGCCTTTTGAATTTAATTCCGATGCAATTTCAGTGTTTCATCGTCAATAAGAAGGTCCAAGGGATACAGTAAACCTAATGTGAAGCATCGGAATCTAAAACTGCACTCACAGGAGAGATTCAAATCATAGAAAATGAGAGTGTCAGTCCTCTACTAGTTAAGTCGGCATTGCGCCTATTGTATTGAATTCGGATGCAATTTCTGTGTTTCATCGTCAAAAAGAAGGTCCAAGGGATACAGTAAACATGAAGTGAACCTTCGGAATCTAAAACTGGACTCACAGGAGAGGTTCAAAGTATAGAAAGTGAGAGTGTCAGTCCTCTTTTACTTAAGTCGGCATTTTGCCTTTTGTATTAAATTCGCATGCAATTTCTGTGTTTCATCATCAATAAGAAGGTCCAAGGTATACAGTAAACCTGAAGTGAAACATCGGAATGTAAAACTGGACTCACAGGAGAGGTTCAAATCATAGAAAGTGAGAGTGTCAGTCCTCTTTTACTTAAGTCGGCATTGTGCCTTTTGTATTAAATTCGGATGCAATTTCTGTGTTTCATCGTCAATAAGAAGGTCCAAGGGATACGGTAAACCTGAAGTGAAGCATCGGAATCTAAACTGGACTCACAGGAAAGGTTCAAATCATAGAAACTGAGAGTGTCAGTCCTCTTTTACTTAAGTCGGCATTGTGCCTTTTGTATTAAATTCGGATGCAATTTCTGTGTTTCATCGTCAATAAGAAGGTGCAAGGTATACAGTAAACCTGAAGTGAAGCATCGGAATCTAAAACTGGACTCAAAGGAGAGGTTCAAATCATAGAAAGTTAGAGTGTCAGTGGTCTGGAACTTAAGTCGGCATTGTGCCTTTTGTATTAAATTCGGAAGCAAACTCTGTGTTCCATCGTCAATAAGAAGGTCCAAGGGATGCAGTAAACCTGAAGTGAAGCATCGGATTCTAAAACGAGACTCACAGGAGAGGTTTAAATCATAGGAAGTGTGAGTGTCAGTCCTCTAGTACTTAAATCGGCATTGCGCCTATTGTATTGAATTCAGATACAATTTCTGTGCTTCATCGTCAATAAGAAGATCCAAGGGAGACAGTAAACCTGAAGTGAAGCATCGGAATCTAAAACTGGACTCACAGGAGAGGTTCAAATCATTGAAAATGAGAGTGGAAGTCCTCTAGTACTTAAGTCGGCATTGTGCCTTTTGTATTGAGTTCGGATGCAATTTCTGCGCTTCATCGTCATTAAGAAGGTCCAAGGTATACAGTAAACCTGAAGTGAAGCATCGGAATCTAAAACAAATCTCACAGGAGAGCTTCAAAACATAGCTAGTTACAGTGTCGGTCCTCTTGTACTTATGTCGGCATTGTGCCTTTTGTATTAAATTCTAATGCAATTTCTGTGTCTCATCGTCAACAAGAAGGTCCATGGCATACAGTAAACCTGAAGTGAAGCATCGGAATCTAAAACTGGACTCACAGGAGAGGTTCAAATCATAGAAAGTGAGAGTGTCAGTGCCCTTTTACTTAGGTCGGCATTGTGCCTTTTGTATTACATTCGGATGCAATTTCTGTGTCTCATCGTCAATAAGAAGGTCCAAGGTATACAGTAAACCTGAAGTGAAGCATCGGAATGTAAAACTGGACTCACAGGAGAGGTTCAAGTCATAGAAGGGGAGAGTGTCAGTCCTCTTTTCTTAACTCGGCGTTGTGCCTTTTGTATTAAATTCGGATGCAATTTCTGTGTTTCATCGTCAATAAGAAGGTCCAAGGGATACGGTAAACCTGAAGAGAAGCATCGGAATCTAAAACTGGACTCACACGAAAGGTTGAAATCATAGAAAGTGAGAGCGTCAGTCCTCTTTTACTTAAGTCGGCATATGC
The DNA here is from genome assembly GCF_021461395.2 of Schistocerca americana. Classification (NCBI taxonomy): domain Eukaryota; kingdom Metazoa; phylum Arthropoda; class Insecta; order Orthoptera; family Acrididae; genus Schistocerca; species Schistocerca americana. The sequence goes on along the minus strand of NC_060124.1, from coordinate 544,244,617 downwards.
CTTTTGTATTAAATTCGGATGCAATTTCTGTGTTTCATCGTCAATAAGAAGGTGCTAGGTATACAGTAAACCTGAAGTGAGGCATCGGAATCTTAAACTGGACTCACAGGAGAGGTTCAAATCATAGAAAGTGAGAGTGTCAGCCTCTTTTACTGAAGTCGGCATTGTGCCTTTTGTATTAAATTCGGATGCAATTTCTGTGTTTCATCGTCAATAAGAAGGTCCAAGGTATACAGTAAACCTGAAGTGAAGCATCGGAATCTAAAACAAATCTCACAGGAGAGCTTCAAAACATAGCCAGTTAGAGTGTCGGTCCTCTTGTACTTATGTCGGCATTGTGCCTTTTGTATTAAATTCGGATGCAATTTCTGTGTTTCATCGTCAATAAGAAGGTCCAAGGCATACAGTAAACCTGAAGTGAAGCATCGGAATCTAAAACTGGACTCACAGGAGAGGTTCAAATTACAGAAAGTGAGAGTGTCAGTCCTCTTTTACTTAAGTCGGCATTGTGCCTTTTGTATTAAATTCGGATGCAATTTCTGTGTTTCATCGTCAATAAGAAGGTCCAAGGGATTCAGTAAACCTGAAGTGAAGCATCGGAATCTAAAACTGGACTTACAGAAGAGGTTCAAATCATAGAAAGTGAGAGTGTCAGTACCCTTTTACTTAAGTCGGCATTGTGCTTTTGGTATGAAATTCGGATGCAATTTCTGTGTTTCATCGTCAATAAGAAGGTGCAAGGTATATAGTAAACCAGTAGTGAACCATCGGAATCTACAACTGGACTCACAGGAGAGGTTCAAATCATATAAAGTGAGAGTGACAGTCCTCTTGTACTTAAGTCGGCATTGTGCTTTTGTATTAAATTCGGATGCAATTTCTGTGTTTCATAGTCAACTAGAAGGTCCAAGGGATACAGTAAACCTGACGTGAAGCATCGGAACCTAAAACTAGACTCACAGGAGAGAATCAAATCATAGATAGTAAGAGTGTCAGTCCGTTTGTACTTAAGTCGGCATTGTGCCTTTTGAATTTAATTCCGATGCAATTTCAGTGTTTCATCGTCAATAAGAAGGTGCAAGGTATACAGTAAACCTGAAGTGAAGCATCGGAATCTAAATCTGGACTCACAGAAAAGGTTCATATCATAGAGAGTAAGAGTGTCATTCCTCTTTTACTTAAGTCGGCATTTTGCTTTTTGTATTAAATTCGGGTGCAATTTCTGTGTTTCATCGTCAATAACAAGGTCCAAGGGGTACGGTAAACCTGAAGTGAAGCATCGGAATCTAAAACTGGACACACAGGAGAGGTTCAAATCATAGAATGTGAGGCTGTCAGTCCTCTTTTACATAAGTCGGTATTGTGCCTTTTGTATTAAATTCGGATGCAATTTCTGTGTTTCATCGTCAATAAGAAGGTGCAAGGTATTCAGTAAACCTGAAGTGAAGCATCGGAATCTAAAACTGGACTCACAGGAGAAGTTCAAATCATAGAAAGTGAGAGTGTTACTCCTCTTTTACTTAAGTCGGCATTGTGCCTTTTGTATTAAATTCGGATGCAATTTCTGTGTTTCATCGTCAATAAGAAGGTGCAAGGTATATAGTAAACCAGTAGTGAACCATCGGAATCTACAACTGGACTCACAGGAGAGGTTCAAATCATATAAAGTGAGAGTGTCAGTCCTGTTGTACTTAAGTCGGCATTGTGCTTTTGTATTAAATTCGGATTCAATTTCTGTGTTTCATAGTCAACTAGAAGGTCCAAGGGATACAGTAAACCTGACGTGAAGCATCGGAATCTAAAACTAGCCTCACAGGAGAGGGTCAAATCATAGATAGTTAGAGTGTCAGTCCTTTTGTACTTAAGTCGGCATTCTGCCTTTTGAATTTAATTCCGATGCAATTTCAGTGTTTCATCGTCAATAAGAAGGTCCAAGGGATACAGTAAACCTAATGTGAAGCATCGGAATCTAAAACTGCACTCACAGGAGAGATTCAAATCATAGGAAGTTAGAGTGTCAGTCCTCTTGTACTTAAGTCTGCATTGTGCCTTTTGTATTAAATTCGGATGCAAACTCTGTGTCTCATCGTCAATAAGAAGCTCCAAGGGATACAGTAAACCTGAAGTGAAGCATCGGAATCTAAAACTGGACTCACAGGAGAGGTTCAAATCATTGAAAATGAGAGTGGCAGTCCTCTAGTACTTAAGTCGGCATTGTGCCTTTTGTATTGAGTTCGGATGCAATTTCTGCGCTGCATCGTCATTAAGAAGGTCCAAGGGATGCAGAAAACCTGAAGTGAAGCATCGGAATCTAAAACAGGACTCACAGGAGAGGTTCAAATCATAGAAAGTGAAAGTGTCAGTCCTCTTTTACTTAAGTCGGCATTGTGCCTTTTGTATTAAATTCGGATGCAATTTCTGTGTTTCATCGTCAATAAGAAGGTCCAAGGTATACAGTTAACCTGAAGTGAAGCATCGGAATGAAAAACTGGACTCACAGGAGAGGTTCAAATCATAGAAAGTGAGAGTGTCAGTCCTCTTTTACTTAAGTCGGCATTGTGCCTTTTGTATTAAATTCTAATGCAATTTCTGTGTTTCATCGTCAATAAGAAGGTCCAAGGGATACGGTAAACCTGAAGTGAAGCATCGGAATCTAAAACTGGACTCACAGGAGAGGTTCAAATCATCGAAAGTGAGAGTGTCAGTCCTCTTTTACTTAAATCGGCATTGTGCCTTTTGTATTATATTCGGATGCAATTTCTGTGTTTCATCGTCAATAAGAAGGTCCAAGGGATACAGTAAACCTGAAGTGAAGCATCGGAATCTAAAACTGGACTCACAGGAAAGGTTCAAATCATAGAAAGTGAGAGTGTCAGTCCTCTTTTACTTAAGTCGGCATTGTACCTTTTGTATTAAATTCGGATGCAATTTCTGTGTTTCATCGTCAATAAGAAGATGCAAGGTATACAGTAAACCTGAAGTGAGGCATCGGAATCTAAAACTGGACTCACAGGAGAGGTTCAAATAATAGAAAATTTGGGTGTCAGTCCTCATGTGGTTAAGTCGGCATTGTGCCTTTTTTATTAAATTCGGATGCAAACTCTGTGTTTCATCGTAAATTAGAAAGTCCAAGGGATACAGTAAACCTGAAGTGAAGCATCGGAATCTAAAACTGGACTCACAGGAAAGGTTCAAATCACAGAAAGTGAGAGTGTTATACCTCTTTTACTTAAGTCCTCATTGTGCATTTTGTATTAAATTCGGATGCAATTTCTGTGTTTCATCGTCTATAAGAAGGTCCAAGGGATATAGTAAATCTGAAGTGAAGCATCGGAATCTAAAACTGGACTCACAGGAGAGGTTCAAATCATAGAAAGTTAGAGTGTCAGTCCTCTTGTACTTCAGTCGGCATTGTGCCTTTTGTATTAAATTCGGATGCAATTTCTGTGTTTCATCGTCAATAAGAAGGTCCAAGGTATACAGTTAACCTGAAGTGAAGCATCGGAATGTAAAACTGGACTCACAGGAGAGGTTCAAATCATAGAAAGTGAGAGTGTCAGTCCTCTTTTACTTAAGTCGGCATTGTGCCTTTTGTATTAAATTCGGATGCAATTTCTGTGTTTCATCGTCAATAAGAAGGTCCAAGGGATACGGTAAACCTGAAGTGAAGCATCGGAATCTAAAACTGGACTCACAGGAAAGGTTCAAATCATCGAAAGTGAGAGTGTCAGTCCTCTTTTACTTAAGTCGGCATTGTGCCTTTTGTATTATATTCGGATGCAATTTCTGTGTTTCATCGTCAATAAGGTGGTCCAAGGGATACAGTAAACCTGAAGTGAAGCATCGGAATGTAAAACTGGACTCACAGGAGAGGTTCAAATCATAGAAAGTGAGAGTGTCAGTCCCCTTTTACTTATGTCGGCATTGTGCCTTTTGTATTAAATTCGGATGCAATTTCTGTGTTTCATCGTCAATAAGAAGGTGCAAGGTATACAGTAAACCAGAAGTGAGGCATCGGAATCTAAAACTGGACTCACAGGAGAGGTTGAAATCATAGAAAATTAGGGTGTCAGTCCTCATGTGGTTAAGTCGGCATGGTGCCTTTTGTATTAAATTCGGATGCAAACTCTCTGTTTCATCGTAAATTAGGAAGTCCAAGGGATACAGTAAACCTGAAGTGAAGCATCGGAATCTAAAACTGGACACACAGGAGAGGTTCAAATCATAGGAAGTGAGAGTGTCAGTCCTCTAGTACTTAAGTCGGCGTTGTGCCTTTTGTATTGAATTTTGATGCAATTTCTGTGTTTCATCGTCAATGAGAAGGTCCAAGGGGTGCAGTAAACCTGAAGTGAAGCATCGGAATCTAAAACTGGACTCACAGGAGAGGTTCAAATCATAGAAAGTGAGAGTGTCAAACCTCTTTCCCTTAAGTCGGCATTGTGCCTTTTGTATTAAATTCGGATGCAATTTCTGTGTTTCATCGTCAATAAGAAGGTCCAAGGTATACAGTAAACCTGAAGTGAAGCATCGGAATCTAAAACTAAACTCACAGGAGAGGTTCAAATCATAGAAAGAGAGGGTGTCAGTCCTCTTTTACTTAAGTCAGCATTGTGCCTTTTGTATTAAATTCGGATGCAATTTCTGTGCTTCGTCGTCAATAGGAAGATCCAAGGGATACAGTAAACCTGAAGTGAAGCATCGCAATCTAAAACTGGGCTCACAGGAGCATTTCAAGTCATAGTAAGTTAGAGTGCCAGTCCTCTTGTACTTAAGTCGGCATTGTGCCCTTTGAATTTAATTCCGATGCAATTTCTGTGTTTCATCGTCAATAAGAAGGTCCAAGGGATACAGTAAACCTGAAGTGAAACATCGGAATCTAAAACTGCACTCACAGGAGAGATTCAAATCATAGGAAGTTAGAGTGTCAGTCCTCTTGTACTTAAGTCGGCATTGTGCCTTTTGTATTAAATTCGGATGCAAACACTGTGTTTCATCGTCAATAAGAAGCTCCAAGGGATACAGTTAACCTGAAGTGAAGCATCAAAATCTAAAACTGGACTCACAGGAGAGGTTCAAATCATAGAAAATGAGAGTGTCAGTCCTCTACTAGTTAAGTCGGCATTGCGCCTATTGTATTGAATTCGGATGCAATTTCTGTGTTTCATCGTCAAAAAGAAGGTCCAAGGGATACAGTAAACATGAAGTGAACCTTCGGAATCTAAAACTGGACTCACAGGAGAGGTTCAAAGGATAGAAAGTGAGAGTGTCAGTCCTCTTTTACTTAAGTCGGCATTGTGCCTTTTGTATTAAATTCGGATGCAATTTCTGTGTTTCATCGTCAATAAGAAGGTCCAAGGGATACGGTAAACCTGAAGTGAAGCATCGGAATCTAAACTGGACTCACAGGAAAGGTTCAAATCATAGAAAGTGAGAGTGTCAGTCCTCTTTTACTTAAGTCGGCATTGTGCCTTTTGTATCATATTCGGATGCAATTTCTGTGTTTCATCGTCAATAAGAAGGTCCAAGGGATACAGTAAACCTGAAGTGAAGCATCGGAATCTAAAACTGGACTCACAGGAAAGGTTCAAATCATAGAAAGTGAGAGTGTCAGTCCACTTTTACTTAAGTCGGCATTGTGCCTTTTGTATTAAATTCGGATGCAATTTCTGTGTTTCATCGTCAATAAGAAGGTGCAAGGTATACAGTAAACCTGAAGTGAGGCATCGGAATCTAAAACTGGACTCACAGGAGAGGTTCAAATAATAGAAAATTTGGGTGTCAGTACTCATGTGGTTAAGTCGGCATTGTGCCTTTTTTATTAAATTCGGATGCAAACTCTGTGTTTCATCGTAAATTAGAAAGTCCAAGGGATACAGTAAACCTGAAGTGAAGCATCGGAATCTAAAACTGGACTCACAGGAAAGGTTCAAATCACAGAAAGTGAGAGTGTTATACCTCTTTTACTTAAGTCCTCATTGTGCCTTTTCTATTAAATTCGGATGCAATTTCTGTGTTTCATCGTCTATAAGAAGGTCCAAGGGATATAGTAAATCTGAAGTGAAGCATCGGAATCTAAAACTGGACTCACAGGAGAGGTTCAAATCATAGAAAGTTAGAGTGTCAGTCCTCTTGTACTTCAGTCGGCATTGTGCCTTTTGTATTAAATTCGGATGCAATTTCTGTGTTTCATCGTCAATAAGAAGGTCCAAGGTATACAGTTAACCTGAAGTGAAGCATCGGAATGTAAAACTGGACTGACAGGAGAGGTTCAAATCATAGAAAGTGAGAGTGTCAGTCCTCTTTTACTTAAGTCGGCATTGTGCCATTTGTATTAAATTCGGATGCAATTTCTGTGTTTCATCGTCAATAAGAAGGTCCAAGGGATACGGTAAACCTGAAGTGAAGCATCGGAATCTAAAACTGGACTCACATTAAAGGTTCAAATCATCGAAAGTGAGAGTGTCAGTCCTCTTTTACTTACGTCGGCATTGTGCCTTTTGTATTATATTCGGATGCAATTTCTGTGTTTCATCGTCAATAAGAAGGTCCAAGGGATACAGTAAACCTGAAGTGAAGCATCGGAATGTAAAACTGGACTCACAGGAGAGGTTCAAATCATAGAAAGTGAGAGTGTCAGTCCTCTTTTACTTAAGTCGGCATTGTGCCTTTTGTATTAAATTCGGATGCAATTTCTGTGTTTCATCGTCAATAAGAAGGTCCAACGGATACGGTAAACCTGAAGTGAGCATCGGAATCTAAAACTGGACTCACAGGAAAGGTTCAAATCATAGAAAGTGAGAGTGTCAGTCCCCTTTTACTTAAGTCGGCATTGTGCCTTTTGTATTAAATTCGGATGCAATTTCTGTGTTTCATCGTCAATAAGAAGGTGCAAGGTATACAGTAAACCAGAAGTGAGGCATCGGAATCTAAAACTGGACTCACAGGAGAGGTTGAAATCATAGAAAATTAGGGTGTCAGTCCTCATGTGGTTAAGTCGGCATGGTGCCTTTTGTATTAAATTCGGATGCAAACTCTCTGTTTCATCGTAAATTAGAAAGTCCAAGGGATACAGTAAACCTGAAGTGAAGCATCGGAATCTAAAACTGGACACACAGGAGAGGTTCAAATCATAGGAAGTGAGAGTGTCAGTCCTCTAGTACTTAAGTCGGCATTGTGCCTTTTGTATTGAATTTTGATGCAATTTCTGTGTTTCATCGTCAATGAGAAGGTCCAAGGGGTGCAGTAAACCTGAAGTGAAGCATCGGAATCTAAAACTGGACTCACAGGAGAGGTTCAAATCATAGAAAGTGAGAGTGTCAAACCTCTTTCCCTTAAGTCGGCATTGTGCCTTTTGTATTAAATTCGGATGCAATTTCTGTGTTTCATCGTCAATAAGAAGGTCCAAGGTATACAGTAAACCTGAAGTGAAGCATCGGAATCTAAAACTAAACTCACAGGAGAGGTTCAAATCATAGAAAGAGAGGGTGTCAGTCCTCTTTTACTTAAGTCAGCATTGTGCCTTTTGTATTAAATTCGGATGAAATTTCTGTGCTTCATCGTCAATAGGAAGATCCAAGGGATACAGTAAACCTGAAGTGAAGCATCGCAATCTAAAACTGGGCTCACAGGAGAATTTCAAGTCATACTAAGTTAGAGTGTCAGTCCTCTTGTACTTAAGTCGGCATTGTGCCCTTTGAATTTAATTCCGATGCAATTTCTGTGTTTCATCGTCAATAAGAAGGTCCAAGGGATACAGTAAACCTGAAGTGAAACATCGGAATCTAAAACTGCACTCACAGGAGAGATTCAAATCATAGGAAGTTAGAGTGTCAGTCCACTTGTACTTAAGTCGGCATTGTGCCTTTTGTATTAAATTTGGATGCAAACACTGTGTTTCATCGTCAATAAGAAGCTCCAAGGGATACAGTTAACCTGAAGTGAAGCATCAGAATCTAAAACTGGACTCACAGGAGAGGTTCAAATCATAGAAAATGAGAGTGTCAGTCCTCTACTAGTTAAGTCGGCATTGCGCCTATTGTATTGAATTCGGATGCAATTTCTGTGTTTCATCGTCAAAAAGAAGGTCCAAGGGATACAGTAAACATGAAGTGAACCTTCGGAATCTAAAACTGGACTCACAGGAGAGGTTCAAAGTATAGAAAGTGAGAGTGTCAGTCCTCATTTACTTAAGTCGGCATTTTGCCTTTTGTATTAAATTCGCATGCAATTTCTGTGTTTCATCATCAATAAGAAGGTCCAAGGTATACAGTAAACCTGAAGTGAAACATCGGAATGTAAAACTGGACTCACAGGAGAGGTTCAAATCATAGAAAGTGAGAGTGTCAGTCCTCTTTTACTTAAGTCGGCATTGTGCCTTTTGTATTAAATTCGGATGCAATTTCTGTGTTTCATCGTCAATAAGAAGGTCCAAGGGATACGGTAAACCTGAAGTGAAGCATCGGAATCTAAAACAAATCTCACAGGAGAGCTTCAAAACATAGCCAGTTAGAGTGTCGGTCCTCTTGTACTTATGTCGGCATTGTGCCTTTTGTATTAAATTCGGATGCAATTTCTGTGTTTCATCGTCAATAAGAAGGTCCAAGGCATACAGTAAACCTGAAGTGAAGCATCGGAATCTAAAACTGGACTCACAGGAGAGGTTCAAATTACAGAAAGTGAGAGTGTCAGTCCTCTTTTACTTAAGTCGGCATTGTGCCTTTTGTATTAAATTCGGATGCAATTTCTGTGTTTCATCGTCAATAAGAAGGTCCAAGGGATTCAGTAAACCTGAAGTGAAGCATCGGAATCTAAAACTGGACTTACAGAAGAGGTTCAAATCATAGAAAGTGAGAGTGTCAGTACCCTTTTACTTAAGTCGGCATTGTGCTTTTGGTATGAAATTCGGATGCAATTTCTGTGTTTCATCGTCAATAAGAAGGTGCAAGGTATATAGTAAACCAGTAGTGAACCATCGGTATCTACAACTGGACTCACAGGAGAGGTTCAAATCATATAAAGTGAGAGTGACAGTCCTCTTGTACTTAAGTCGGCATTGTGCTTTTGTATTAAATTCGGATGCAATTTCTGTGTTTCATAGTCAACTAGAAGGTCCAAGGGATACAGTAAACCTGACGTGAAGCATCGGAACCTAAAACTAGACTCACAAGAGAGAATCAAATCATAGATAGTAAGAGTGTCAGTCCTTTTGTACTTAAGTCGGCATTGTGCCTTTTGAATTTAATTCCGATGCAATTTCAGTGTTTCATCGTCAATAAGAAGGTGCAAGGTATACAGTAAACCTGAAGTGAAGCATCGGAATCTAAATCTGGACTCACAGAAAAGGTTCATATCATAGAGAGTAAGAGTGTCATTCCTCTTTTACTTAAGTCGGCATTTTGCTTTTTGTATTAAATTCGGGTGCAATTTCTGTGTTTCATCGTCAATAACAAGGTCCAAGGGGTACGGTAAACCTGAAGTGAAGCATCGGAATCTAAAACTGGACACACAGGAGAGGTTCAAATCATAGAATGTGAGGCTGTCAGTCCTCTTTTACTTAAGTCGGTATTGTGCCTTTTGTATTAAATTCGGATGCAATTTCTGTGTTTCATCGTCAATAAGAAGGTGCAAGGTATTCAGTAAACCTGAAGTGAAGCATCGGAATCTAAAACTGGACTCACAGGAGAAGTTCAAATCATAGAAAGTGAGAGTGTTACTCCTCTTTTACTTAAGTCGGCATTGTGCCTTTTGTATTAAATTCGGATGCAATTTCTGTGTTTCATCGTCAATAAGAAGGTGCAAGGTATATAGTAAACCAGTAGTGAACCATCGGAATCTACAACTGGACTCACAGGAGAGGTTCAAATCATATAAAGTGAGAGTGTCAGTCCTGTTGTACTTAAGTCGGCATTGTGCTTTTGTATTAAATTCGGATGCAATTTCTGTGTTTCATAGTCAACTAGAACGTCCAAGGGATACAGTAAACCTGACGTGAAGCATCGGAATCTAAAACTAGACTCACAGGAGAGGGTCAAATCATAGATAGTTAGAGTGTCAGTCCTTTTGTACTTAAGTCGGCATTCTGCCTTTTGAATTTAATTCCGATGCAATTTCAGTGTTTCATCGTCAATAAGAAGGTCCAAGGGATACAGTAAACCTAATGTGAAGCATCGGAATCTAAAACTGCACTCACAGGAGAGATTCAAAGCATAGAAAATGAGAGTGTCAGTCCTCTACTAGTTAAGTCGGCATTGCGCCTATTGTATTGAATTCGGATGCAATTTCTGTGTTTCATCGTCAAAAAGAAGGTCCAAGGGATACAGTAAACATGAAGTGAACCTTCGGAATCTAAAACTGGACTCACAGGAGAGGTTCAAAGTATAGAAAGTGAGAGTGTCAGTCCTCTTTTACTTAAGTCGGCATTTTGCCTTTTGTATTAAATTCGCATGCAATTTCTGTGTTTCATCATCAATAAGAAGGTCCAAGGTATACAGTAAACCTGAAGTGAAACATCGGAATGTAAAACTGGACTCACAGGAGAGGTTCAAATCATAGAAAGTGAGAGTGTCAGTCCTCTTTTACTTAAGTCGGCATTGTGCCTTTTGTATTAAATTCGGATGCAATTTCTGTGTTTCATCGTCAATAAGAAGGTCCAAGGGATACGGTAAACCTGAAGTGAAGCATCGGAATCTAAACTGGACTCACAGGAAAGGTTCAAATCATAGAAAGTGAGAGTGTCAGTCCTCTTTTACTTAAGTCGGCATTGTGCCTTTTGTATTAAATTCGGATGCAATTTCTGTGTTTCATCGTCAATAAGAAGGTGCAAGGTATACAGTAAACCTGAAGTGAAGCATCGGAATCTAAAACTGGACTCAAAGGAGAGGTTCAAATCATAGAAAGTTAGAGTGTCAGTGGTCTGGAACTTAAGTCGGCATTGTGCCTTTTGTATTAAATTCGGAAGCAAACTCTATGTTCCATCGTCAATAAGAAGGTCCAAGGGATACAGTAAACCTGAAGTGAAGCATCGGATTCTAAAACGAGACTCACAGGAGAGGTTTAAATCATAGGAAGTGTGAGTGTCAGTCCTCTAGTACTTAAATCGGCATTGCGCCTATTGTATTGAATTCAGATACAATTTCTGTGCTTCATCGTCAATAAGAAGATCCAAGGGAGACAGTAAACCTGAAGTGAAGCATCGGAATCTAAAACTGGACTCACAGGAGAGGTTCAAATCATTGAAAATGAGAGTGGAAGTCCTCTAGTACTTAAGTCGGCATTGTGCCTTTTGTATTGAGTTCGGATGCAATTTCTGCGCTTCATCGTCATTAAGAAGGTCCAAGGTATACAGTAAACCTGAAGTGAAGCATCGGAATCTAAAACAAATCTCACAGGAGAGCTTCAAAACATAGACAGTTACAGTGTCGGTCCTCTTGTACTTATGTCGGCATTGTGCCTTTTGTATTAAATTCTAATGCAATTTCTGTGTCTCATCGTCAACAAGAAGGTCCAAGGCATACAGTAAACCTGAAGTGAAGCATCGGAATCTAAAACTGGACTCACAGGAGAGGTTCAAATCATAGAAAGTGAGAGTGTCAGTGCCCTTTTACTTAGGTCGGCATTGTGCCTTTTGTATTACATTCGGATGCAATTTCTGTGTCTCATCGTCAATAAGAAGGTCCAAGGTATACAGTAAACCTGAAGTGAAGCATCGGAATGTAAAACTGGACTCACAGGAGAGGTTCAAGTCATAGAAGGGGAGAGTGTCAGTCCTCTTTTCTTAACTCGGCGTTGTGCCTTTTGTATTAAATTCGGATGCAATTTCTGTGTTTCATCGTCAATAAGAAGGTCCAAGGGATACGGTAAACCTGAAGAGAAGCATCGGAATCTAAAACTGGACTCACACGAAAGGTTGAAATCATAGAAAGTGAGAGCGTCAGTCCTCTTTTACTTAAGTCGGCATATGCCTTTTGTATTAAATTCGGATGCAATTTCTGTGTTTCATCGTCAATAAGAAGGTGCTAGGTATACAGTAAACCTGAAGTGAGGCATCGGAATCTTAAACTGGACTCACAGGAGAGGTTCAAATCATAGAAAGTGAGAGTGTCAGCCTCTTTTACTGAAGTCGGCATTGTGCCTTTTGTATTAAATTCGGATGCAATTTCTGTGTTTCATCGTCAATAAGAAGGTCCAAGGTATACAGTAAGCCTGAAGTGAAGCATCGGAATCTAAAACAAATCTCACAGGAGAGCTTCAAAACATAGCCAGTTAGAGTGTCGGTCCTCTTGTACTTATGTCGGCATTGTGCCTTTTGTATTAAATTCGGATGCAATTTCTGTGTTTCATCGTCAATAAGAAGGTCCAAGGCATACAGTAAACCTGAAGTGAAGCATCGGAATCTAAAACTGGACTCACAGGAGAGGTTCAAATTACAGAAAGTGAGAGTGTCAGTCCTCTTTTACTTAATTCGGCATTGTGCCTTTTGTATTAAATTCGGATGCAATTTCTGTGTTTCATCGTCAATAAGAAGGTCCAAGGGATTCAGTAAACCAGAAGTGAAGCATCGGAATCTATAACTGGACTTACAGAAGAGGTTCAAATCATAGAAAGTGAGAGTGTCAGTACCCTTTTACTTAAGTCGGCATTGTGCTTTTGGTATGAAATTCGGATGCAATTTCTGTGTTTCATCGTCAATAAGAAGGTGCAAGGTATATAGTAAACCAGTAGTGAACCATCGGAATCTACAACTGGACTCACAGGAGAGGTTCAAATCATATAAAGTGAGAGTGACAGTCCTCTTGTACTTAAGTCGGCATTGTGCTTTTGTATTAAATTCGGATGCAATTTCTGTGTTTCATAGTCAACTAGAAGGTCCAAGGGATACAGTAAACCTGACGTGAAGCATCGGAACCTAAAACTAGACTCACAGGAGAGAATCAAATCATAGATAGTAAGAGTGTCAGTCCTTTTGTACTTAAGTCGGCATTGTGCCTTTTGAATTTAATTCCGATGCAATTTCAGTGTTTCATCGTCAATAAGAAGGTGCAAGGTATACAGTAAACCTGAAGTGAAGCATCGGAATCTAAATCTGGACTCACAGAAAAGGTTCATATCATAGAGAGTAAGAGTGTCATTCCTCTTTTACTTAAGTCGGCATTTTGCTTTTTGTATTAAATTCGGGTGCAATTTCTGTGTTTCATCGTCAATAACAAGGTCCAAGGGGTACGGTAAACCTGAAGTGAAGCATCGGAATCTAAAACTGGACACACAGGAGAGGTTCAAATCATAGAATGTGAGGCTGTCAGTCCTCTTTTACTTAAGTCGGTATTGTGCCTTTTGTATTAAATTCGGATGCAATTTCTGTGTTTCATCGTCAATAAGAAGGTGCAAGGTATTCAGTAAACCTGAAGTGAAGCATCGGAATCTAAAACTGGACTCACAGGAGAAGTTCAAATCATAGAAAGTGAGAGTGTTACTCCTCTTTTACTTAAGTCGGCATTGTGCCTTTTGTATTAAATTCGGATGCAATTTCTGTGTTTCATCGTCAATAAGAAGGTGCAAGGTATATAGTAAACCAGTAGTGAACCATCGGAATCTACAACTGGACTCACAGGAGAGGTTCAAATCATATAAAGTGAGAGTGTCAGTCCTGTTGTACTTAAGTCGGCATTGTGCTTTTGTATTAAATTCGGATGCAATTTCTGTGTTTCATCGTCAATAAGAAGGTCCAAGGGATACAGTAAACCTAATGTGAAGCATCGGAATCTAAAACTGCACTCACAGGAGAGATTCAAATCATAGGAAGTTAGAGTGTCAGTCCTCTTGTACTTAAGTCTGCATTGTGCCTTTTGTATTAAATTCGGATGCAAACTCTGTGTCTCATCGTCAATAAGAAGCTCCAAGGGATACAGTAAACCTGAAGTGAAGCATCGGAATCTAAAACTGGACTCACAGGAGAGGTTCAAATCATTGAAAATGAGAGTGGCAGTCCTCTAGTACTTAAGTCGGCATTGTGCCTTTTGTATTGAGTTCGGATGCTATTTCTGTGTTTCATCGTCATTAAGAAGGTCCAAGGGATGCAGTAAACCTAAAGTGAAGCATCGGAATCTAAAACTGGACTCACAAGAGAGGTTCAAATTATAGAAAGTGAAAGTGTCAGTCCCCTTTTACTTAGGTCGGCATTGTGCCTTTTGTATTAAATTTGCTTGCAATTTCTGTCTTTCATCGTCAATAAGAAGGTCCAAGGTATACAGTAAACCTGAAGTGAAGCATCGGAATGTAAAACTGGACTCACAGGAGAGGTTCAAATCATAGAAAGTGAGAGTGTTACTCCTCTTTTACTTAAGTCGGCATTGTGCCTTTTGTATTAAATTCGGGTGCAATTTCTGTGTTTCATCGTCAATAAGAAGGTCCAAGGGATCCGGTAAACCTGAAGTGAAGAATCGGAATCTAAAACTGGACTCACAGGAAAGGTTCAAATCATAGAAAGTGAGAGCGTCAGTCCTCTTTTACTTAAGTCGGCATTGTGCCTTTTGTATTAAATTCGGATGCAATTTCTGTGTTTCATCGTCAATAAGAAGGTGCAAGGTATACAGTAAACCTGAAGTGAGGCATCGGAATCTAAAACTGGACTCACAGGAGAGGTTCAAATCATAGAAAATTAGGGTGTCAGTCCTCATGTGGTTAAGTCGGCATTGTGCCTTTTGTATTAAATTCGGATGCAAACTCTCTGTTTCTTCGTAAATTAGAAAGTCCAAGGGATACAGTAAACCTGATGTGAAGCATCGGAATCTAAAACTGGACTCACAGGAGAGGTTCAAATCACTGAAAGTGAGAGTGTCAGTCCTCTTTTACTAAAGTCGGCATTGTTCCTTTTGTATTAAATTCGGATACAATTTCTGTGTTTCTTCGTCAACAAGAAGGTCCAAGGGATACAGTAAACCTGAAGTAAAGCATCGGAATCTAAAACTGGACTCACAGGAGAGGTTTAAATCATAGAAAGTTAGAGTGTCAGTCCTCTTGTACATAAGTCGGCATTGTGCCTTTTGTATTAAATTTGGAAGCAAACTCTATGTTTCATCGTCAATAAGAACGTCCAAGGGATACAGTAATCCTGAAGAGAAGCATCGGAATCTAAAACTGGACACACAGGAGAGGTTCAAATCACAGGAAGTGAGAGTGTCAGTCCTCTAGTACTTAAGTCGGCATTGTGCCTTTTGTATTGAATTTTGATGCAATTTCTGTGTTTCATCGTCAATGAGAAGCTCCAAGGGATGCAGTAAACCTGAAGTGAAGCATCGGAATCTAAAACTGGACTCACAGGAGAGGTTCAAATCATAGAAAGTGAGAGTGTCAGCCTCTTTTACTGAAGTCGGCATTGTGCCTTTTGTATTAAATTCGGATGCAATTTCTGTGTTTCATCGTCAATAAGAAGGTCAAAGGTATACAGTTAACCTGAAGTGAAGCATCGGAATCCAAAACAAATCTCACAGGAGAGCTTCAAAACATAGACAGTTAGAGTGTCGGTCCTCTTGTACTTATGTCGGCATTGTGCCTTTTGTATTAAATTCGGATGCAATTTCTGTGTTTCATCGTCAATAAGAAGGTGCAAGGTATACAGTAAACCTGAAGTGAAGCATCGGAATCTAAAACTGGACTCACAGTAGAGGTTCATATCACAGAAAGTTAGGTTGTCAGTCCTCTTGTACTTAAGTCGGCATTGTGCCTTTTGTATTATATTCGGATACAAACTGTGTGTTTCATCGTCAATTATAAGGTGCAAGGTATACGGTAAACAAGAAGTGTCGCATCGGAGTCTAAAACTAAACTCACAGGAGAGGTTCAAATCATAGAAAGAGAGGGTGTCAGTCCTCTTTTACTTAAGTCGGCATTGTGCCTTTTGTATTAAATTCGGATGCAATTTCTGTGTTTCATCGTCAATAGGAAGGTCCAAGGGATACAGTAAACCTGAAGTGAAGCATCGCAATCTAAAACTGGGCTCACAGGAGAATTTCAAATCATAGAAAGTTAGTGTGTCAGTCCTCTTGTACTTAAGTCGACATTGTGCCTTTTGAATTTAATTCCGATGCAATTTCTGTGTTTCATCGTCAATAAGAAGGTCCAAGGGATACAGTAAACCTGAAGTGAAGCATCGGAATCTAAAACTGGACTCACAGGAGAGTTTCAAATTACAGAAAGTGAGAGTGTCAGTCCTCTTTTACTTAAGTCGGCATTGTGCCTTTTGTATTAAATTCGGATGCAATATCTGTGTTTCGTCGTCAATAAGAACGTCCTAGGGATTCAGTAAACCTGAAGTGAAGCATCGGAATCTAAAACTGGACTCACAGGAGAGGTTCAAATCATTGAAAATGAGAGTGGCAGTCCTCTAGTACTTAAGTCGGCATTGTGCCTTTTGTATTGATTTCGGATGCTATTTCTGTGTTTCATCGTCATTAAGAAGGTCCAAGGGATGCAGTAAACCTAAAGTGAAGCATCGGAATCTAAAACTGTACTCACAAGAGAGGTTCAAATCATAGAAAGTGAGAGTGTCAGTCCCCTTTTCCTTAGGTCGGCATTGTGCCTTTTGTATTAAATTTGGATGCAATTTCTGTCTCTCATCGTCAATAAGAAGGTCCAAGGCATACAGTAAACCTGAAGTGAAGCATCGGAATGTAAAACTGGACTCACAGGAGAGGTTCAAATCATAGAAAGTGAGAGTGTTACTCCTCTTTTACTTAAGTCGGCATTGTGCCTTTTGTATTAAATTCGGATGCAATTTCTGTGTTTCGTCGTCAATAAGAAGGTCCAAGGGATACGGTAAACCTGAAGTGAAGAATCGGAATCTAAAACTGGACTCACAGGAAAGGTTCAAATCATTGAAAATGAGAGTGGCAGTCCTCTAGTACTTAAGTCGGCATTGTGCCTTTTGTATTGAGTTCGGATGCTATTTCTGTGTTTCATCGTCATTAAGAAGGTCCAAGGGATGCAGTAAACCTAAAGTGAAGCATCGGAATCTAAAACTGGACTCACAAGAGAGGTTCAAATCATAGAAAGTGAAAGTGTCAGTCCCCTTTTACTTAGGTCGTCATTGTGCCTTTTGTATTAAATTTGCTTGCAATTTCTGTCTTTCATCGTCAATAAGAAGGTCCAAGGTATACAGTAAACCTGAAGTGAAGCATCGGAATGTAAAACTGGACTCACAGGAGAGGTTCAAATCATAGAAAGTGAGAGTGTTACTCCTCTTTTACTTAAGTCGGCATTGTGCCTTTTGTATTAAATTCGGGTGCAATTTCTGTGTTTCATCGTCAATAAGAAGGTCCAAGGGATCCGGTAAACCTGAAGTGAAGAATCGGAATCTAAAACTGGACTCACAGGAAAGGTTCAAATCATAGAAAGTGAGAGCGTCAGTCCTCTTTTACTTAAGTCGGCATTGTGCCTTTTGTATTAAATTCGGATGCAATTTCTGTGTTTCATCGTCAATAAGAAGGTGCAAGGTATACAGTAAACCTGAAGTGAGGCATCGGAATCTAAAACTGGACTCACAGGAGAGGTTCAAATCATAGAAAATTAGGGTGTCAGTCCTCATGTGGTTAAGTCGGCATTGTGCCTTTTGTATTAAATTCGGATGCAAACTCTCTGTTTCTTCGTAAATTAGAAAGTCCAAGGGATACAGTAAACCTGAAGTGAAGCATCGGAATCTAAAACTGGACTCACAGGAGAGGTTCAAATCACTGAAAGTGAGAGTGTCAGTCCTCTTTTGCTAAAGTCGGCATTGTTCCTTTTGTATTAAATTCGGATACAATTTCTGTGTTTCTTCGTCAACAAGAAGGTCCAAGGGATACAGTAAACCTGAAGTAAAGCATCGGAATCTAAAACTGGACTCACAGGAGAGGTTTAAATCATAGAAAGTTAGAGTGTCAGTCCTCTTGTACTTAAGTCGGCATTGTGCCTTTTGTATTAAATTTGGATGCAAACTCTATGTTTCATCGTCAATAAGAACGTCCAAGGGATACAGTAATCCTGAAGAGAAGCATCGGAATCTAAAACTGGACACACAGGAGAGGTTCAAATCACAGGAAGTGAGAGTGTCAGTCCTCTAGTACTTAAGTCGGCATTGTGCCTTTTGTATTGAATTTTGATGCAATTTCTGTGTTTCATCGTCAATGAGAAGCTCCAAGGGATGCAGTAAACCTGAAGTGAAGCATCGGAATCTAAAACTGGACTCACAGGAGAGGTTCAAATCATAGAAAGTGAGAGTGTCAGCCTCTTTTACTGAAGTCGGCATTGTGCCTTTTGTATTAAATTCGGATGCAATTTCTGTGTTTCATCGTCAATAAGAAGGTCAAAGGTATACAGTTAACCTGAAGTGAAGCATCGGAATCCAAAACAAATCTCACAGGAGAGCTTCAAAACATAGACAGTTAGAGTGTCGGTCCTCTTGTACTTATGTCGGCATTGTGCCTTTTGTATTAAATTCGGATGCAATTTCTGTGTTTCATCGTCAATAAGAAGGTGCAAGGTATACAGTAAACCTGAAGTGAAGCATCGGAATCTAAAACTGGACTCACAGTAGAGGTTCATATCACAGAAAGTTAGGTTGTCAGTCCTCTTGTACTTAAGTCGGCGTTGTGCCTTTTGTATTATATTCGGATACAAACTGTGTGTTTCATCGTCAATTATAAGGTGCAAGGTATACGGTAAACAAGAAGTGTCGCATCGGAGTCTAAAACTAAACTCACAGGAGAGGTTCAAATCATAGAAAGAGAGGGTGTCAGTCCTCTTTTACTTAAGTCGGCATTGTGCCTTTTGTATTAAATTCGGATGCAATTTCTGTGTTTCATCGTCAATAGGAAGGTCCAAGGGATACAGTAAACCTGAAGTGAAGCATCGCAATCTAAAACTGGGCTCACAGGAGAATTTCAAATCATAGAAAGTTAGTGTGTCAGTCCTCTTGTACTTAAGTCGACATTGTGCCTTTTGAATTTAATTCCGATGCAATTTCTGTGTTTCATCGTCAATAAGAAGGTCCAAGGGATACAGTAAACCTGAAGTGAAGCATCGGAATCTAAAACTGGACTCACAGGAGAGGTTCAAATTACAGAAAGTGAGAGTGTCAGTCCTCTTTTACTTAAGTCGGCATTGTGCCTTTTGTATTAAATTCGGATGCAATATCTGTGTTTCGTCGTCAATAAGAACGTCCAAGGGATTCAGTAAACCTGAAGTGAAGCATCGGAATCTAAAACTGGACTCACAGGAGAGGTTCAAATCATTGAAAATGAGAGTGGCAGTCCTCTAGTACTTAAGTCGGCATTGTGCCTTTTGTATTGAGTTCGGATGCTATTTCTGTGTTTCATCGTCATTAAGAAGGTCCAAGGGATGCAGTAAACCTAAAGTGAAGCATCGGAATCTAAAACTGTACTCACAAGAGAGGTTCAAATCATAGAAAGTGAGAGTGTCAGTCCCCTTTTCCTTAGGTCGGCATTGTGCCTTTTGTATTAAATTTGGATGCAATTTCTGTCTCTCATCGTCAATAAGAAGGTCCAAGGCATACAGTAAACCTGAAGTGAAGCATCGGAATGTAAAACTGGACTCACAGGAGAGGTTCAAATCATAGAAAGTGAGAGTGTTACTCCTCTTTTACTTAAGTGGGCATTGTGCCTTTTGTATTAAATTCGGATGCAATTTCTGTGTTTCGTCGTCAATAAGAAGGTCCAAGGGATACGGTAAACCTGAAGTGAAGAATCGGAATCTAAAACTGGACTCACAGGAAAGGTTCAAATCATAGAAAGTGAGAGCGTCAGTCCTCTTTTACTCAAGTCGGCATTGTGCCTTTTGTATTAAATTCGGATGCAATTTCTGTGTTTCATCGTCAATAAGAAGGTGCAAGGTATACAGTAAACCTGAAGTGAGGCATCGGAATCTAAAACTGGACTCACAGGAGAGGTTCAAATCATAGAAAGTTAGAGTGTCAGTCCTCTTGTACTTAAGTCGGATTTGTGATTTTTGTATTAAATTTGGATGCAAACTCTATGTTTCATCGTCAATAAGAACGTCCAAGGGATACAGTA
Organism: Schistocerca americana; assembly: GCF_021461395.2. Taxonomy (NCBI): domain Eukaryota; kingdom Metazoa; phylum Arthropoda; class Insecta; order Orthoptera; family Acrididae; genus Schistocerca; species Schistocerca americana. The sequence goes on along the minus strand of NC_060124.1, from coordinate 544,224,557 downwards.
ATCCTGAAGAGAAGCATCGGAATCTAAAACGGGACACACAGGAGAGATTCAAATCATAGGAAGTGAGAGTGTCAGTCCTTTAGTACTTAAGTCGGCATTGTGCCTTTTGTATTAAATTCGGATGCAATTTCTGTGTTTCATCGTCAATGAGAAGGTCCAAGGGATGTAGTAAACCTGAAGTGAAGCATCGGAATCTAAAACTGGACTCACAGGAGAGGTTCAAATCATAGAAAGTGAGAGTGTCAGACCTCTTTCACTTAAGTCGGCATTGTGCCTTTTGTATTAAATTCGGATGCAATTTCTGTGTTTCATCGTCAATAAGAAGGTCCAATGTATACAGTAAAGCTGAAGTGCAGCAACGGAATCTAAAAACTGGACTCACAGGAGAGGTTCAGATCATAGAAAGTGAGAGTGTCAGCCTCTTTTACTGAAGTCGGCATTTTGCCTTTTGTATTAAATTCGGATGCAATTTCTGTGTTTCATCGTCAATAAGAAGGTGCAAGGTATACAGTAAACCTGAAGTGAAGCATCGGAATCTATAACTGGACTCACAGGAGATGTTCAAATCATAGAAAGTGAATGTGTCAGTCCTCTTTTACTTAAGTCGGCATTGTGCCTTTTGTATTAAATTCGGATGCAATTTCTGTGTTTCATCGTCGATAAGAGGGTCCAAGGTATACAGTACACCTGAAGTGAGGCATCGGAATCTAATACTGGACTCACAGGAGAGGTTCAAATCATGAAAAGGGAAAGTGCCAGTCCTCTTGTACTTAAGTCGGCATTGTGCCTTTTGTATTAAATTCGGATGCAATTTCTATGTTTCATCGTCAATAAGAAGGTGCATGGTATACAGTAAACCTGAGGTGAAGCATCGGAATCTAAAACTGGACTCACAGGAGAGGTTCAAATCATAGAGAGTTAGAGTGTCAGTCCTCTTGTACTTAAGTCGGCATTGTGCGTTTTGAATTTAATTCCGATGCAATTTCTATGTTTCATCGTCAATAAGAAGGTGCAAGGTATACAGTAAACCTGAAATGAAACATCGGAATCTAAAACTGGACTCACAGGAGAGGTTCAAATCATAGAAAGAGAGAGTGTCAGTCCTCATTTACTTATGTCGGCATTGTGCCTTTTGTATTAAATTCGGATGCAATTTCTGTATTTCATCGCCATTAAGAAGGTCCAAGGGATACAGTAAACCTGAAGTGAAGCATCGGAATCTAAAACTGGACTCACAGGAGAGGTTCAAATCATAGATAGTTAGAGTGTAAGTGCTCTTGTACTTAAGTCGGCAATGTGCTTTTGAATTTAATTCCGATGCAATTTCTGTGTTTCATCGTCAATAAGAAGGTGCAAGGTATAGAGTAAGCCTGAGGTGAAGCATCTGAATCTAAAACTGGACTCACAGGAGAGGTTCAAATCTTAGAATGTTAGAGTGTCAGTCCTCTTGTGCTTAAGTCGGCATTGTGCCTTTTGTATTAAATTCGGATGCAATTTCTATGTTTCATCGTCAATAAGAAGGTGCATGGTATACAGTAAACCTGAGGTGAAGCATCGGAATCTAAAACTAAACTCACAGGAGAGCTTCAAAACATAGACAGTTAGAGTGTCGGTCCTCTTGTACTTATGTCGGCATTGTGCCTTTTGTATTCAATTCGGATGCAATTTCTGTGTCTCATCGTCAATAAGATGGTCCAAGGCATTCAGTAAAGCTGAAGTGAAGCATCGGAATCTAAAACCGGACTCACAGGAGAGGTTCAAATCATAGATAGTTAGAGTGTCGGTCCTCTTGTACTTAAGTCGGCATTGTGCCTTTTGAATTTAATTCCGATGCAATTTCTGTGTTTCATCGTCAATAAGAAGGTGCAGGGTATACAGTAAACCTGAAGTGAAGCATCGGAATCTAAAACTGGACTCACAGGCGAGTTTCAAATCATAGAGAGTTAGAGTGTCAGTCCTCTTGTACTTACGTCGGCATTGTGCCTTTTGTATTAAATTCCGATGCAGTTTCTGTGTTTCATCGTCAATAAGAAGGTCCAAGGGATACAGTAAACCTGGAGTGAAGCATCGGAATCTAAAACTGGACTCACAGGAGAGGTTCAAATCATAGAAAGTGAGAGTGTCAGTCCTCTAGTACTTAAGTCGGCATTGCGCCTATTGTATTGAATTCGGATGCAATTTCTGTGTTTCATCGTCAATAAGAACGTCCAAGGAATACAGTAAACCTGAAGTGAACCATCGGAATCTAAAACTGGTCTCACAGGAGAGTTTCAAATCATAGAAAGTGAGAGTCTCAGTCTTCTTTTACTTAAGTCGACATTGTGCCTTTTGTATTAAATTCGGATGCAGTTTCTGTGTTTCATCGTCGATAAGAAGGTCCAAGGTATACATTAAACCTGAGGTGAGGCATCGGAATCTAATACTGGATTCACAGGAGAGGTTCAAATCATAGAAAGGGAGAGTGTCAGTCCTCTTGTACTTAAGTCGGCATTGTGCCTTTTGTATTAAATTCGGATGCAATTTCTGTGTTTCATCGTCAATAAGAAGGTGCAAGGTATACATTAAACATGAATTGAACCATCGGAATCTAAAACTGCACTCACAGGAGAGGTTCAAAACATAGACAGTTAGAGTGTCTCTCCTCTTGTACTTAAGTTGGCATTGTGCCTTTTGTACTAAATTCGGATGCAATTTCTGTGTCTCATCGTCAATAAGAAGGTCCAAGGCATACAGTAAACCTGAAGTGAAGCATCGGTATCTAAAACTGGACTCACAGGAGAGGTTCAAATCACAGAACGTGAGAGTGTCAATCCTCTTTTACTTAAATCCTCATTGTGCCTTTTCTATTAAATTCGGATGCAATTTCTGTGTTTAATCGTCAATAAGAAGGTCCAAGGCATACAGTAAACCTGAAGTGAAGCATCGGTATCTAAAGCTGGACTCACAGGAGAGGTTCAAATCACAGAAAGTTAAAGTGTCAGTCCTCTTGTACTTAAGTCGGCATTGTGCATTTTGTATTAAATTCGGATGCAAACTCTGTGTTTCATCGTCAATAAGAAGGTCCTAGGGATACAGTAAACCTGAAGTGAAGCATCGGAATCTAAAACTAGACTCACAGGAGAGGTTCAAATCATAGATAGTGAGAGTGTCAGTCCTCTAGTACTTAAGTCGGCATTGCGCCTACTGTGTTGAATTCAGATGCAATTTCTGTGTTTCATCGTCAATGAGAAGGTCCAAGGGATACAGTAAACCTGATTTGAAGCATCGGAATCTAAAACTGGACTCACAGGAGATGTTCAAATCATAGAAAGTGAGAGTGTCAGTCCTCTTTTACTTAAGTCGGCATTGTGCCTTTTGTATTAAATTCGGATGCAATTTCTGTGTTTCATCGTCAATAAGAAGGTACATGGTATACAGTAAACCTGAAGTCAAGCATCGGAATCTAAATCTGAACTCACAGGAGAGGTTCAAATCATTGAGTGTTAGAGTGTCAGTCCTCTTGTACTTTAGTCGGCATTGTGCCTTTTGAATATAATTCGGATGCAATTTCTATGTTTCATCGTCAATAAGAAGGTGCAAGGTATACAGTAAACCTGAAGTGAAGCATCGGAATCTAAAACTGGACTAACAGGAGAGGTTCAAATCATAGAAAGAGAGAGTGTCAGTCCTCTTATACTTAAGTCGGCATTGTGCCATTTGTAATAAATTCGGATGCAAACTCTGTGTTTCATCGTAAATAAGAAGGTCCGAGGGACACAGTAAACCTGAAGTGAAGCATCGGAATCGAAAACTGGACATACAGGAGAGGTTCAAATCATAGAAAGTTAGAGTGTCAGTCCTCTAGTACTTAAGTCGGCATTGTGCCTTTTGTATTGAATGCGCATGCAATTTCTGTGTTTCATCGTCAATAAGAAGGTCCAAGGGATACAGTAAACCTGAAGTGAAGCATCGGAATCGAAAACTGGACCCACAGGAGAGGTTCAGATCATAGAAAGTTAGAGTGTCAGTCCTCTAGTACTTAAGTCGGCATTGTGCCTTTTGTATTGAATTCGCATGCAATTTCTGTGTTGCATCGTCAATAGGAAGGTCCAAGGTATACAGTAATTCTGAAGTGAAGCATCGGAATCTAAAATTGGACTCACAGGAGAGGTTCAAATCATAGAAAGGGAGAGTGTCAGTCCTCTTGTACTTAAGTCGGCATTGTGCCTTTTGTATTAAATTCGGATGCAATTTCTGTGTTTCATCGTCAATAAGATGGTGCAAGGTATACAGGAAACTTGTAGTGAACCATCGAAATCTACAACTGGGCTCACAGGAGAGGTTCAAATCATATAAAGTGAGAGTGTGTGTCCTCTTGTACTTAAGTCGGCATTGTGCATTTTGTATTAAATTCGGATGCAATTCCAGTGTTCCATCGTCAACTAGAAGGTCCAAGGGATACCGTAAACCTTAAGTGATGCATCGGAATCTAAAACTGGACTCACAGGAGAGGTTCAAATTATAGATAGTGGGAGTGTCAGTCCTCTTGTACTTAATTCGGCATTGTGCCTTTTGAATTTAATTCCGATGCAATTTCTGTGTTTCATCGTCAAAAAGAAGGTGCAAGGTATACAGTAAACCTGAGGTGAAGCATCGGAAACTAAAACTGGACTCACAGGAGAGGTTCAAATCATAGAGAGTAAGAGTGTCAGTCCTCTTGTACTTAAGTCGGCATTGTGCCTTTTGAATATAATTCCGATGCAATTTCCATGTTTCATCGTCAATAGGAAGGTGCAAGGTATACAGTAAACCTGAAATGAAACATCGGAATCTAAAACTGGACTCACAGGAGAGGTTCAAATCATAGAAAGAGAGAGTGTCAGTCCTCATTTACTCAAGTCGGCATTGTGCCTTTTGTATTAAATTCGGATGCAATTTCTGTATTTCATCGCCATTAAGAAGGTCCAAGGGATACAGTAAACCTGAAGTGAAGCATCGGAATCTAAAACTGGACTCACAGGAGAGGTTCAAATCATAGATAGTTAGAGTGTCAGTGCTCTTGTACTTAAGTCGGCATTGTGCTTTTTGAATTTAATTCCGATGCAATTTCTGTGTTTCATCGTCAATAAGAAGGTGCAAGGTATAGAGTAAACCTGAGGTGAAGCATCTGAATCTAAATCTGGACTCACAGGAGAGGTTCAAATCTTAAATGTTAGAGTGTCAGTCCTCTTTTGCTTAAGTCGGAATTGTGCCTTTTGAATTTAATTCCGATGCAATTTCTGCGTTTCATCGTCAATACGAAGGTGCAGGGTATACAGTAAACCGGAAGTGAAGCATCGGAATCTAAAACTAAACTCACAGGAGAGCTTCAAAACATAGACAGTTAGAGTGTCGGTCCTCTTGTACTTATGTCGGCATTGTGCCTTTTGTATTCAATTCGGATGCAATTTCTGTGTCTCATCGTCAATAAGATGGTGCAAGGTATCTGGTAAACCTGAAGTGAAGCATCGGAATCTAAAACTGGACTCACAGGAGAGGTTCAAAACATAGACAGTTAGAGTGTCTGTATTCTTGTACTTAAGTTGGCATTGTGCCTTTTGTACTAAATTCGGATGCAATTTCTGTGTCGCAACGTCAATAAGAAGGTCCAAGGCATACAGTAAACCTGAAGAGAAGCTTCGGTATCTAAAACTGGACTCACAGGAGAGGTTCAAATCACAGAACGTGAGAGTGTCAGTCCTCTTTTACTTAAATCCTCATTGTGCCTTTTCTATTAAATTCGGATGCAATTTCTGTGTTTCATCGTCAATAAGAAGGTCCAAGGGATATAGTAAACCTGAAGTGAAGCATCGGAATCTAAAACTGGACTCACAGGAGAGGTTCAAATCATAGAAAGTTAGAGTGTCAGTCCTCTTGTACTTAAGTCGGCATTGTGCCTTTTGTATTAAATTCGGATGCAAACTCTGTGTTTCATCGTCAATAAGAAGGTCCAAGGGATACAGTAAACCTGAAGTGAAGCATCGGAATCTAAAACTAGACTCACAGGAGAGGTTCAAATCATAGAAAGTGAGAGTGTCGGTCCTCTAGTACTCAAGTCGGAATTGCGCCTATTGTATTGAATTCGGATGCAATTTCTGTGTTTCATCGTCAATATGAACGTCCAAGGAATACAGTAAACCTGAAGTGAAGCATCGGAATCTAAAACTGGTCTCACAGGAGAGGTTCAAATCATAGAAAGTGAGAGTCTCAGTCTTCTTTTACTTAAGTCGACATTGTGCCTTTTGTATTAAATTCGGATGCAGTTTCTGTGTTTCATCGTCGATAAGAAGGTCCAAGGTATACAGTAAACCTGAGGTGCGGCATCGGAATCTAATACTGGATTCACAGGAGAAGTTCAAATCATAGAAAGGGAGAGTGTCAGTCCTCTTGTACTTAAGTCGGCATTGTGCCTTTTGTATTAAAGTCGGATGCAATTTCAGTGTTTCATCGTCAATAAGAAGGTGCAAGGTATACATAAAAACCTGAATTGAACCATCGGAATCTAAAACTGGACTCATAGGTGAGGTTCAAAATATAGAAAGTGAGAGTGTCAGTCCTCTTGTACTTACGTCGGCATTGTGCATTTTGTATTAAATTCGGATGCAATTTCTGTGTTTCATCGTCAATAAGAAGGTCCAAGGGATACAGTAACCCTGAAGTGAAGCATCGGAATATAAAACAGGAATCACAGGAGAGGTTCAAACCATAGATAGGGAGAGTGTCGGACCTCTTGTACTTCAGTCGGCATTGTGCCTTTTGTATTAAATTCGGATTCAATTTCTGTGTTTCATCGTCCATAAGAAGGTGAAAGGTATACAGTAAACCTGAAGTGCACCATCGGAATCTAAAACTGGACTCACAGGAGCGGTTCAAATCATAGAAAGTGAGTGTGTCAGTCCTCTTATACTTAAGTCGGCATTGTGCCTTTTGTATTAAATTCGGATGCAGTTTCAGTGTTTCATCGTCAATAAGAAGATGCAAGGTATACAGTAAACCTGAAGTGAAGCATCGGAATCTAAAACTGGACTCACAGGAGAGGTTCAAATCATAGAGAGTTAGAGTGTCAGTCCTCTTGAATTAAGTCGGCATTGTGCCTTTTGAATTTAATTCGGATGCAATTTCTATGTTTCATCGTCAATAAAAAGGTGCAAGGTATATAGTAAACCTGAAGTGAAGCATCGGAATCTAAAACTGGACTCACAGGAGAGGTCCAAATCATAGAAAGAGAGAGTGTCAGTCTTCTTTTACTTAAGTCGGCATTGTGCACTTTGTAATAAATTCGGATGCAAACTCTGTGTTTCATCGTAAATAACAAGGTCCGAGGGATACAGTAAACCTGAAGTGAAGCATCGGAATCTAAAACTGGACCCACAGGAGAGGTTCAAATCGTAGAAAGTGAGAGTGTGAGTCCTCTAGTACTTAAGTCGGCATTGTGCCTTTTGTATTGAATTCGAATGCAATTTCTGTGTTTCATCGTCAATAAGAAGGTCCAAGGGATACACTAAACTTGAAGTGAAGCATCGGAATCTGAAACTGGACTCACAGGAGAGGTTCAAATCATAGAAAGTGAGAGCATCAGTCCTCTTTTACTTATGTCGGCATTGTGCCTTTGGTATGAAATTCGGATGCAATTTCTGTGTTGCATCGTCAATAAGAAGGTCCAAGTTATACAGTAATCCTGAAGTGAAGCATCGGAATCTAAAATTGGAGTCACAGGAGAGGTTCAAATCATAGAAAGGGAGAGTTTCAGTCCTGATGTAGTTAAGTCGGCATTGTGCCTTTTGTATTAAATTCGGATGCAAACTCTGTGTTTCATCGTAAATCAGAAAGTCCAAGGGATACAGTAAACCTGAACTGAAGCATCGGAATCTAAAACTGGACTCACAGGAGAGGTTGAAATCATAGAGAGTTAGAGTGTCAGTCCTCTTGTACTTTAGTCGGCATTGAGCCTTTTGAACATAATTCGGATGCAATTTCTATGTTTCATCGTCAATAAGAATTTGCAAGGTATACAGTAACACCTGAAGTGAAGCATCGGAATCTAAAACTGGACTCACAGGAGAGGTTCAAATCATAGAAAGAGAGAGTGTCAGTCCTCTTATACTTAAATCCTCATTGTGCCTTTTCTATTAAATTCGGATGCAATTTCTGTGTTTCATCGTCAATAAGAAGGTCCAAGGGATATAGTAAACCTGAAGTGAAGCATCGGAATCTAAAACTGGACTCACAGGAGAGGTTCAAATCATAGAAAGTTAGAGTGTCAGTCCTCTTGTACTTAAGTCGGCATTGTGCCTTTTGTATTAAATTCGGATGCAAACTCTGTGTTTCATCGTCAATAAGAAGGTCCAAGGGATACAGTAAACCTGAAGTGAAGCATCGGAATCCAAAACTAGACTTTCAGGAGACGTTCAAATCATAGAAAGTGAGAGTGTCAGTCCTCTAGTACTTAAGTCGGCATTGCGCCTATTGTATTGAATTCGGATGCAATTTCTGTGTTTCATCGTCAATAAGAAGGTCCAAGGGATACAGTAACCTGAAGTGAAGCATCGGAATCTAAAACTGGACTCACAGGAGCGGTTCAAATCATAGAAAGTGAGTGTGTCAGTCCTCTTATACTTAAGTCGGCATTGTGCCTTTTGTATTAAATTCGGATGCAGTTTCAGTGTTTCATCGTCAATAAGAAGGTCCAAGGGATACAGTAACCCTGAAGTGAAGCATCGGAATATAAAACAGGAATCACAGGAGAGGTTCAAACCATAGATAGGGAGAGTGTCGGACCTCTTGTACTTCAGTCGGCATTGTGCCTTTTGTATTAAATTCGGATTCAATTTCTGTGTTTCATCGTCCATAAGAAGGTGCAAGGTATACAGTAAACCTGAAGTGCACCATCGGAATCTAAAACTGGACTCACAGGAGCGGTTCAAATCATAGAAAGTGAGTGTGTCAGTCCTCTTATACTTAAGTCGGCATTGTGCCTTTTGTATTAAATTCGGATGCAGTTTCAGTGTTTCATCGTCAATAAGAAGATGCAAGGTATACAGTAAACCTGAAGTGAAGCATCGGAATCTAAAACTGGACTCACAGGAGAGGTCCAAATCATAGAAAGAGAGAGTGTCAGTCTTCTTTTACTTAAGTCGGCATTGTGCCTTTTGTAATAAATTCGGATGCAAACTCTGTGTTTCATCGTAAATAAGAAGGTCCGAGGGATACAGTAAACCTGAAGTGAAGCATCGGAATCTAAAACTGGACCCCACAGGAGAGGTTCAAATCGTAGAAAGTGAGAGTGTGAGTCCTCTAGTACTTAAGTCGGCATTGTGCCTTTTGTATTGAATTCGAATGCAATTTCTGTGTTTCATCGTCAATAAGAAGGTCCAAGGGATACACTAAACTTGAAGTGAAGCATCGGAATCTGAAACTGGACTCACAGGAGAGGTTCAAATCATAGAAAGTGAGATCATCAGTCCTCTTTTACTTATGTCGGCATTGTGCCTTTGGTATGAAATTCGGATGCAATTTCTGTGTTGCATCGTCAATAAGAAGGTCCAAGTTATACAGTAATCCTGAAGTGAAGCATCGGAATCTAAAATTGGACTCACAGGAGAGGTTCAAATCATAGAAAGGGAGAGTTTCAGTCCTGATGTAGTTAAGTCGGCATTGTGCCTTTTGTATTAAATTCGGATGCAAACTCTGTGTTTCATCGTAAATCAGAAAGTCCAAGGGATACAGTAAACCTGAACTGAAGCATCGGAATCTAAAACTGGACTCACAGGAGAGGTTCAAATCACAGAAAGTGAGAGTGTCAGTCCTCTTTTACATAAGTCCTCATTGTGCCTTTTGTATTAAATTCGGATGCTATTTCTGTGTTTCATCGTCGATAAGAGGGTCCAAGGTATACAGTAAACCTGAATTGAAGCATCGGAATCTAAAACTGGACTCACAGGAGAGGTTGAAATCATAGAGAGTTAGAGTGTCAGTCCTCTTGTACTTTAGTCGGCATTGTGCATTTTGAACATAATTCGGATGCAATTTCTATGTTTCATCGTCAATAAGAAGGTGCAAGGTATACAGTAACACCTGAAGTGAAGCATCGGAATCTAAAACTGGACTCACAGGAGAGGTTCAAATCATAGAAAGAGAGAGTGTCAGTCCTCTTATACTTAAATCCTCATTGTGCCTTTTCTATTAAATTCGGACGCAATTTCTGTGTTTCATCGTCAATAAGAAGGTCCAAGGGATATAGTAAACCTGAAGTGAAGCATCGGAATCTAAAACTGGACTCACATGAGAGGTTCAAATCATAGAAAGTTAGAGTGTCAGTCCTCTTGTACTTAAGTCGGCATTGTGCCTTTTGTATTAAATTCGGATGCAAACTCTGTGTTTCATCGTCAATAAGAGGGTCCAAGGGATACAGTAAACCTGAAGTGAAGCATAGGAATCTAAAACTAGACTTTCAGGAGAGGTTCAAATCATAGAAAGTGAGAGTGTCAGTCCTCTAGTACTTAAGTCGGCATTGCGCCTATTGTATTGAATTCGGATGCAATTTCTGTGTTTCATCGTCAATAAGAAGGTCCAAGGGATACAGTAAACCTGAAGTGAAGCATCGGAAACCAAATCTGGACTCACAGGAGCGGTTCAAATCATAGAAAGTGAGTGTGTCAGTCCTCTTATACTTAAGTCGGCATTGTGCCTTTTGTATTAAATTCGGATGCAGTTTCAGTGTTTCATCGTCAATAAGAAGGTCCAAGGGATACAGTAACCCTGAAGTGAAGCATCGGAATATAAAACAGGAATCACAGGAGAGGTTCAAACCATAGATAGGGAGAGTGTCGGACCTCTTGTACTTCAGTCGGCATTGTGCCTTTTGTATTAAATACGGATTCAATTTCTGTGTTTCATCGTCCATAAGAAGGTGCAAGGTATACAGTAAACCTGAAGTGCACCATCGGAATCTAAAACTGGACTCACAGGAGCGGTTCAAATCATAGAAAGTGAGTGTGTCAGTCCTCTTATACTTAAGTCGGCATTGTGCCTTTTGTATTAAATTCGGATGCAGTTTCAGTTTTTCATCGTCAATAAGAAGATGCAAGGTATACAGTAAACCTGAAGTGAAGCATCGGAATCTAAAACTGGACTCACAGGAGAGGTCCAAATCATAGAAAGAGAGAGTGTCAGTCTTCTTTTACTTAAGTCGGCATTGTGCCTTTTGTAATAAATTCGGATGCAAACTCTGTGTTTCATCGTAAATAAGAAGGTCCGAGGGATACAGTAAACCTGAAGTGAAGCATCGGAATCTAAAACTGGACCCCACAGGAGAGGTTCAAATCGTAGAAAGTGAGAGTGTGAGTCCTCTAGTACTTAAGTCGGCATTGTGCCTTTTGTATTGAATTCGAATGCAATTTCTGTGTTTCATCGTCAATAAGAAGGTCCAAGGGATACACTAAACTTGAAGTGAAGCATCGGAATCTGAAACTGGACTCACAGGAGAGGTTCAAATCATAGAAAGTGAGATCATCAGTCCTCTTTTACTTATGTCGGCATTGTGCCTTTGGTATGAAATTCGGATGCAATTTCTGTGTTGCATCGTCAATAAGAAGGTCCAAGTTATACAGTAATCCTGAAGTGAAGCATCGGAATCTAAAATTGGACTCACAGGAGAGGTTCAAATCATAGAAAGGGAGAGTTTCAGTCCTGATGTAGTTAAGTCGGCATTGTGCCTTTTGTATTAAATTCGGATGCAAACTCTGTGTTTCATCGTAAATCAGAAAGTCCAAGGGATACAGTAAACCTGAACTGAAGCATCGGAATCTAAAACTGGACTCACAGGAGAGGTTCAAATCACAGAAAGTGAGAGTGTCAGTCCTCTTTTACATAAGTCCTCATTGTGCCTTTTGTATTAAATTCGGATGCCATTTCTGTGTTTCATCGTCGATAAGAGGGTCCAAGGTATACAGTAAACCTGAATTGAAGCATCGGAATCTAAAACTGGACTCACAGGAGAGGTTGAAATCATAGAGAGTTAGAGTGTCAGTCCTCTTGTACTTTAGTCGGCATTGTGCATTTTGAACATAATTCGGATGCAATTTCTATGTTTCATCGTCAATAAGAAGGTGCAAGGTATACAGTAACACCTGAAGTGAAGCATCGGAATCTAAAACTGGACTCACAGGAGAGGTTCAAATCATAGAAAGTTAGAGTGTCAGTCCTCTTGTACTTAAGTCGGCATTGTGCCTTTTGTATTAAATTCGGATGCAAACTCTGTGTTTCATCGTCAATAAGAAGGTCCAAGGGATACAGTAAACCTGAAGTGAAGCATAGGAATCTAAAACTAGACTTTCAGGAGAGGTTCAAATCATAGAAAGTGAGAGTGTCAGTCCTCTAGTACTTAAGTCGGCATTGCGCCTATTGTATTGAATTCGGATGCAATTTCTGTGTTTCATCGTCAATAAGAAGGTCCAAGGGATACAGTAAACCTGAAGTGAAGCATCGGAAACCAAATCTGGACTCACAGGAGAGGTTCAAATCATAGAAAGTGAGAGTGTCAGTCTTCTTTTACTTAAGTCGACATTGTGCCTTTTGTATTAAATTCGGATGCAGTTTCTCTGTTTCATCGTCGATAAGAAGGTCCAAGGTATACAGTAACCCTGAGGTGAGGCATCGGAATCTAATACTGGATTCACAAGAGAGGTTCAAATCATGGAAAGGGAGAGTGTCAGTCCTCTTGTACTTAAGTCGGCATTGTGCCTTTTGTATTAAATTCGGATGCAATTTCTGTGTTTCATCGTCAATAAGAAGGTGCAAGGTATACATTAAACCTGAAGTGAACCATCGGAATCTAAAACTGGACTCACAGGAGAGGTTCAAAGTATAGGAAGAGAGAGTGTCAGTCCTCTTGTACTTATGTCGGCATTGTGCATTTTGTATTTAATTCGGATGCAATTTCTGCGTTTCATCGTCAATAAGAAGGTCCAAGGCATACAGTAAACCTGAAGTGAAGCATCGGAATATAAAACTGGAATCACAGGAGAGGTTCAAACCATAGAAAGTCAGTGTGTCGGTCCTCTTGTACTTCAGTCGGCATTGTGCCTTTTGTATTAAATTCGGATTCAATTTCTGTGTTTCATCGTCCATAAGATGGTGCAAGGTATACAGTAAACCAGAAGTGCACCATCGGAATCTAAAACTGGACTCACAGGAGAGGTTCAAATCATAGAATGTGAGAGTGTCAGTCCTCTTATACTTAAGTCGGCATTGTGCGTTTTGTATTAAATTCGGATGCAGTTTCAGTGTTTCATCGTCAATAAGAAGATGCAAGGTATACAGTAAACCTGAAGGGAAGCATCGGAATCTAAAACTGGACTCACAGGAGAGGTTCAAATCATAGAGAGTTAGAGTGTTAGTCCTCTTGTACGTAAGTCGGCATTGTGCCTTTTGAATTTAATTCGGATGCAATTTCTATGTTTCATCGTCAATAAGAAGGTGCAAGGTATACAGTAAACCTGAAGTGAAGCATCGGAATCTAAAACGGGAATCACAGGAGAGGTCCAAATCATAGAAAGAGAGAGTGTCAGTCCTCTTTTACTTAAGTCGGCATTGTGCCTTTTATATTAAATTCGGATGCAAACTCTGTGTTTCATCGTAAATTAGAAAGTCCAAGGGATACAGTAAACCTGAACTGAAGCATCGGAACCGAAAACTGGACTCACAGGAGAGGTTCAAATCACAGAAAGTGAGAGTGTCAGTCCTCTTTTACTTAAGTCCTCATTGTGCCTTTTCTATTAAATTCGGATGCAATTTCTGTGTTTCATCGTCTATAAGAAGGTCCAAGGGATATAGTAAACCTGAAGTGAAGCATCGGAATCTAGAACTGGACTCACAGGAGAGGTTCAAATCATAGAGAGTTAGAGTGTCAGTCCTCTTGTACTTAAGTCGGCATTTTGCCTTTTGTATTAAATTCGGATGCAAACTCTGTGTTTCATCGTCAATAGGAAGGTCCAAGGGATACAGTAAACCTGAAGTGAAGCATCGGATTCTAAAACTAGACTCACAGGTGAGGTTCAAATCATAGAAAGTGATAGTGTCAGTCCTCAAGTACTTAAGTCGGCATTGCGCCTATTGTATTGAATTCGGATTCTATTTCTGTGTTTCATCGTCAATAAGAAGGTCCAAGGGATACAGTAAACCTGAAGTGAAGCATCGGAATCTAAAACTGGACTCACAGGAGAGGTTCAAATCATAGAAAGTGAGAGCGTCAGTCCTCTTTTACTTAAGTCGGCATTGTGCCTTTGGTATGAAAATCGGATGCAATTTCTGTGTTGCATCGTCAATAGGAAGTTCCAAGGTATACAGTAATCCTGAAGTGAAGCATCGGAAACTAAAATTGGACTCACAGGAGAGGTTCAATTCATAGAAAGGGAGAGTGTCGGTCCTCTTGTACTTAAGTCGGCATTGTGCCTTTTGTATTAAATTCGGATGTAATTTCTGTGTTTCGTCGTCAATAAGAAGGTGCAAGGTATACAGGAAACCTGTAGTGAACCATCGGAATCTACAACTGGGCTCAAAGGAGAGGTTCAAATCATATAAAGTGAGAGTGTCAGTCCTCTAGTACTTAAGTCGGTATTGTGCCTTTTGTATTAAATTCGGATGCAATTTCAGTGTTTCATCGTCAAGTAGAAGGTCCAAAGGATACCGTAAACCTGAAGTGAAGCAACGGAATCTAAAACTGGACTCACAGGAGAGGTTCAAATCATAGATAGTTAGAGTGTCAGTCCTCTTGTACTTAAGTCGGCATTGTGCCTTTTGAATTTAATTCCGATGCAATTTCTTTGTTTCATCGTCAATACGAAGGTGCAAGGTATACAGTAAACATGAGGTAAAGCATCGAAATCTGAAACTGGACTCACAGGAGAGTTTCAAATCATAGAGAGTTAGAGTGTCAGTCCTCTTGTACTTAAGTCGGCATTGTGCCATTTGAATTTAATTCCGATGCAATTTCTATGTTTCATCGTCAATAAGAAGGTGCAAGGTATACAGTAAACCTGAAGTGATACATCGGAATCTAAAACTGGACTCACAGGAGAGGTTTAAATCATAGAAAGAGAGAGTGTCAGTCCTCATTTACTTAAGTCGGCATTGTGCCTTTTGTATTAAATTCGGATGCAATTTCTGTATTTCATCGTCATTAAGAAGGTCCAAGGGATACAGTAAACCTGAAGTGAAGCATCGGAATCTAAAACTGGACTCACAGGAGAGGTTCAAATCATAGAAAGTTAGAGTGTCAGTCCTCTTGTACTTATGTCAGCATTGTGCATTTTGTATTAAATTCCGATGCAATTTCTGTGTTTCACCGTCAATAATAAGGTGCAAGGTATCTGGTAAACCTGAAGTGAAGCATCGGAATCTAAAACTGGACTCACAGGAGAGGTTCAAATCATAGACAGTTAGAGTGTCTGTCCAATTATACTTAAGTCGGCATTGTGCATTTTGTATTAAATTCGGATGCAATTTTTGTGTCTCATCGTCAATAAGATGGTCCAAGGCATACAGTAAACCTGAAGTAAAGCATCGGAATATAAAACTGGACTCACAGGAGAGGTTCAAATCACAGAAAGTGAGAGTGTCAGTCCTCTTTTACTTAAATTCTCATTGTGCCTTTTCTATTAAATTCTGATGCAATTTTTGTGTTTCATCGTCAATAAGAAGGTCCAAGGGATATAGTAAACCTGAAGTGAAGCATCGGAATCTAAAACTGGATTCACAGGAGAGGTTCAAATCATAGAAAGGGTGAGTGTCATTCCTCTTATACTTAAGTCGGCATTGTGCCATTTGTAATAAATTCGGATGCTAACTCTGTGTTTCATCGTAAATAAGAAGGTCCGAGGGATACAGTAAACCTGAAGTGAAGCATCGGAATCTAAAACTGGACCCACAGGAGAGGTTCAAATCATAGAAAGTGAGAGTGTCAGTCCTCTAGTACTTAAGTCGGCATTGTGCCTTTTGTTTTGAATTCGGATGCAATTTCGGTGTTTCATCGTCAATAAGAAGGTCCAAGGGATACACTAAACTTGAAGTGAAGCATCGGAATCTAAAACTGGACTCACAGGAGAGGTTCAAATCATAGAAAGTGAGAGCGTCAGTCCTCTTTTACTTATGTCGGCATTGTGCCTTTGGTATGAAATTCGGATGCAATTTCTGTGTTGCATCGTCAATAAGAAGGTCCAAGGTATACAGTAATCCTGAAGTGAAGCATCGGAATCTAAAATTGGACTCACAGGAGAGGTTCAAATCATAGAAAGGGAGAGTGTCAGTCCTCATGTAGTTAAGTCGGCATTGTGCCTTTTATATTAAATTCGGATGCAAACTCTGTGTTTCATCGTAAATTAGAAAGTCCAAGGGATACAGTAAACCTGAACTGAAGCATCGCAATCTAAAACTGGACTCACAGGAGAGGTTCAAATCACAGAAAGTGAGAGTGTCAGTCCTCTTTTACTTAAGTCCTCATTGTGCCTTTTCTATTAAATTCGGATGCAATTTCAGTGTTTCATCGTCTATAAGAAGGTCCAAGGGATATAGTAAACCTGAAGTGAAGCATCGGAATCTAGAACTGGACTCACAGGAGAGGTTCAAATCATAGAAAGTTAGAGTGTCGGTCCTCTTGTACTTAAGTCGGCATTTTGCATTTTGTATTAAATTCGGATGCAAACTCTGTGTTTCATCGTCAATAAGAAGGTCCAAGGGGTACAGTAAACCTGAAGTGAAGCATCGGATTCTAATACTAGACTCACAGGAGAGGTTCATATCATAGAAAGTGAGAGTGTCAGTCCTCAAGTACTTAAGTCGGCATTGCGCCTATTGTATTGAATTCGGATTCTATTTCTCTGTTTCATCGTCAATAAGAAGGTCCAAGGGATACAGTAAACCTGAAGTGAAGCATCGGAATCTAAAACTAGACTCACAGGAGAGGTTCAAATCATAGAAAGTGAGAGCGTCAGTCCTCTTTTACTTAAGTCGGCATTGTGCCTTTGGTATGAAATTCGGATGCAATTTCTGTGTTGCATCGTCAATAGGAAGTTCCAAGGTATACAGTAATCCTGAAGTGAAGCATCGGAAACTAAAATTGGACTCACAGGAGAGGTTCAAATCACAGAAAGTGAGAGTGTCAGTCCTCTTTTACTTAAGTCCTCATTGTGCCTTTTCTATTAAATTCGGATGCAATTTCTGTGTTTCATCGTCAATAAGAAGGTGCAAGGTATACAGTAAACCTGAAGTGAAACATCGGAATCTAAAACTGGACTCACAGGAGAGGTTTAAATCATAGAAAGAGAGAGTGTCAGTCCTCATTTACTTAAGTCGGCATTGTGCCTTTTGTATTAAATTCGGATGCAATTTCTGTATTTCATCGTCATTAAGAAGGTCCAAGGGATACAGTAAACCTGAAGTGAAGCATCGGAATCTAAAACTGGACTGACAGGAGAGGTTCAAATCATAGAAAGTTAGAGTGTCAGTCCTCTTGTACTTATGTCAGCATTGTGCATTTTGTATTAAATTCCGATGCAATTTCTGTGTTTCATCATCAATAATAAAGTGCAAGGTATACGGTAAACCTGAAGTGACGCATCGGAATCTAAAACTGGACTCACAGGAGAGGTTCAAATCATAGTGAGTTAGAGTGTCAGTCCTCTTGTACTTATGTCGGCATTGTGCCTTTTGTATTAAATTCCGATGCAATTTCTGTGTTTCATCGTCAATAATAAGGTGCAAGGTATCTGGTATACCTGAAGTGAAGCATCGGAATCTAAAACTGGACTCACAGGAGAGGTTCAAATCATAGACAGTTAGAGTGTCTGTCCAATTGTACTTAAGTCGGCATTGTACCTTTTGTATTAAATTCGGATGCAATTTCTGTGTCTCATCGACAATAAGATGGTCCAAGGCATACAGTAAACCTGAAGTAAAGCATCGGAATATAAAACTGGACTCACAGGAGAGGTTCAAATCACAGAAAGTGAGAGTGTCAGTCCTCTTTTACTTAAATTCTCATTGTGCCTTTTCTATTAAATTCTGATGCAATTTTTGTGTTTCATCGTCAATAAGAAGGTCCAAGGGATATAGTAAACCTGAAGTGAAGCATCGGAATCTAAAACTGGATTCACAGGAGAGGTTCAAATCATAGTGAGTTAGAGTGTCAGTCCTCTTGTACTTAAGTCGGCATTGTGCCATTTGTAATAACTTCGGATGCTAACTCTGTGTTTCATCGTAAATAAGAAAGTCCGAGGGATACAGTAAACCTGAAGTGAAGCATCGGAATCTAAAACTGGACCCACAGGAGAGGTTCAAATCATAGAAAGTAAGAGTGTCAGTCCTCTAGTACTTAAGTCGGCACTGTGCCTTTTGTATTGAATTCGGATGCAATTTCTGTGTTTCATCGTCAATAAGAAGGTTCAAGGGATACAGTAAACCTGAAGTGAAGCATCGGAATCTAAAACTGGACTCACAAGAGAGGTTCAAATCATAGAAAGTGAGAGCGTCAGTCCTCTTTTACTGAAGTCGGCATTGTGCCTTTGGAATGAAATTCGGATGCAATTTCTGTGTTGCATCGTCAATTGGAAGGTCCAAGGTATACAGTAATCCTGAATTGAAGCATCGGAATCTAAAATTGGACTTACAGGAGGGGTTCAAATCATAGAAAGGGAGAGTGTCAGTCCTCTTGTACTTAAGTCGGCATTGTGCCTTTTGTATTAAATTCGGTTGCAATTTCTGTGTTTCAACGTCAATAAGAAGGTGCAAGGTATACAGGAAACCTGTAGTGAACCATCGGAATCTACAACTGGGCTCACAGGAGAGGTTCAAATCATATAAAGTGAGAGTGTCAGTCCTCTTGTACTTAAGTCGGCATTGTGCCTTTTGTATTAAATTCGGATGCAGTGTCAGTGTTTAATCGTCAACTAGAAGGTCCAAGGGATAC
The DNA here is from genome assembly GCF_021461395.2 of Schistocerca americana. Taxonomy (NCBI): domain Eukaryota; kingdom Metazoa; phylum Arthropoda; class Insecta; order Orthoptera; family Acrididae; genus Schistocerca; species Schistocerca americana. The sequence continues at coordinate 544,205,578 of NC_060124.1, read as the reverse complement.
CGTAAACCTGAAGTGAAGCATCGGAATCTAAAACTGGACTCACAGGAGAGGTTCAAATCATAGATAGTTAGAGTGTCAGTCCTCTTGTACTTAAGTCGGCATTGTGCCTTTTGAATTTAATTCCGATGCAATTTCTATGTTTCATCGTCAATAAGAAGGTGCAAGGTATACAGTAAACCCGAAGTGAAACATTGGAATCTAAAACTGGACCCACAGGAGAGGTTCAATTCATAGAAAGAGAGAGTGTCTGTCCTCTTGTACTTAAGTCGGCATTGTGCCTTTTGTATTAAATTCGGATGCAATTTCTGTGTTTCATCGTCAATAGTAAGGTTCAAGATATCTGGTAAACCTGAAGTGACGCATCGGATTCCAAAACTGGACTCACAGGAGAGGTTCAAATCATAGACAGTTAGAGTGTCTGTCCTCTTGTACTTAAGTCGGCATTGTGCCTTTTGTATCAAATTCAGATGCAATTTCTGTGTCTCATCGTCAGTAAGAAGGTCCAAGGCATACAGTAAACCTGAAGTAAAGCATCGAAATATAAAACTGGACTCACAGGAGAGGTTCAAATCACAGAAAGTGAGAGTGTCAGTCCTCTTTTACTTAAATCCTCATTGTGCCTTTTGTATTAAATTCGGATGCAAACTCTGTGTTTCATCGTCAATAAGAAGGTCCAAGGGATACAGTAAACCTGAAGTGAAGCATCGGAATATAAAACTGGAATCACAGGAGAGGTTCAAACCATAGAAAGGGAGAGTGTCAGTCCTCTTGTACTTCAGTCGGCATTGTGCCTTTTGTATTAAATTCGGATTCAATTTCTGTGTTTCATCGTCCATAAGAAGGTGCAAGGTATACAATAAACCTGAAGTGCACCATCGGAATCTAAAACTGGACTCACAGGAGAGGTTCAAATCATAGAAAGTGAGAGTGTCAGTCCTCTTATACTTAAGTCGGCATTGTGCCTTTTGTATTAAATTCGGATGCAAACCCTGTGTTTCATCGTCAATAAGAAGGTCCAAGGGATACAGTAAACCTTAAGTGAAGTATCGGAATCTAAAACTAGACTCACAGGAGAGGTTCAAGTCATAGAAAGTGAGAGTGTCAGTCCTCTACTACTTAAGTCGGCATTGCGCCTATTGTATTGAATTCGGATGCAATTTCTGTGTTTCATCGTCAATAGGAAGGTCCAAGGGATACAGTAAACATGAAGTGAAGCATCGGAATATAAAACTGCAATCACAGGAGAGGTTCAAATCGTAGAAAGTAAGAGCGTCAGTCCTCTTTTACTTAAGTCGGATTTGTGCCTTTGGTATGAAATTCGGATCCAATTTCTGTGTTGCATCGTCAATAATAAGGTCCAAGGTAAACAGTAATCCTGAAGTGAAGCATCGGAATCTAAAACCGGACTCACAGGAGAGGTCCAAATCATAGAAAGAGTGAGTGTCAGTCCTCTTATACTTAAGTCGGCATTGTGCCATTTGTAATAAATTCGGATGCAAACTCTGTGTTTCATCGTGAATAAGAAGGTCCGAGGGGTACAGTAAACCTGAAGTGAAGCATCGGAATCTAAAACTGGACCCACAGGAGAGGTTCAAATCATAGAAAGAGAGAGTGTTAGTCCTCTTGTACTTAAGTCGGCATTGTGCCTTTTGTATTAAATTCGGATGCAATTTCTGTGTTTCAACGTCAATAAGAAGGTGCAAGGTATACAGGAAACCTGTAGTGAACCATCGGAATCTACAACTGGGCTCGCAGGAGAGGTTAAAATCATATAAAGTGAGAGTGTCAGTCCTCTTGTACTTAAGTCGGCATTGTGCCTTTTGTATTAAATTCGGATGCAGTTTCAGTGTTTCATCGTCAACTAGAATGTCCAAGGGATACCGTAAACCTGAAGTGAAGCATCGGAATCTAAAACTGGACTCACAGGAGAGGTTCAAATCATAGATAGTTAGAGTGTCAGTCCTCTTGTACTTAAGTCGGCATTGTGCCTTTTGAATTTAATTCCGATGCAATTTCTGTGTTTCATCGTCAGTAAGAAGGTGCAAGGTATACAGTAAACCTGAGGTGAAGCATCGGAATCTAAAACTGGACTCACAGGAGAGGTTCAAAACATAGAGAGTTAGAGTGTCAGTCCTCTTGTACTTAAGTCGGCATTGTGCCTTTTGTATTAAATTCGGATGCAATTTCTGTATTTCATCGTCATTAAGAAGGTCCAAGGGATACAGTAAACCTGAAGCGAAGCATCGGAATCCAAAACTGGACTCACAGGAGAGGTTCAAATCATAGAAAGTTAGAGTGTCAGTCCTCTTGTACTTATGTCGGCATTGTGCCTTTTGTATTAAATTCCAATGCAATTTCTGTGTTTCATCATCAATAATAAAGTGTAAGGTATACGGTAAACCTGAAGTGATGCATCGGAATCTAAAACTGGACTCACAGGAGAGGTTCAAATCATAGAGAGTTAGAGTGTCAGTCCTCTTGTACTTATGTCGGCATTGTGCCTTTTGTATTAAATTCCGATGCAATTTCTGTGTTTCATCGTCAATAATAAGGTGCAAGGTATCTGGTAAACCTGAAGTGACGCATCGGATTCTAAAACTGGACTCACAGGAGAGGTTCAAATCATAGACAGTTAGAGTGTCTGTCCTCTTGTACTTAAGTCGGCATTGTGCCTTTTGTATTAAATTCGGATCCAATTTCTGTGTCTCATCGTCAATAAGAAGGTCCAAGGCATACAGTATACCTGAAGTAAAGCATCGGAATATAAAACTGGACTCACAGGAGAGGTTCAAATCACAAAAAGTGACAGTGTCAGTCCTCTTTTACTTAAATCCTCATTGTGCCTTTTGTATTAAATTCGGATGCAAACTCTGTGTTTCATCGTCAATAAGAAGGTCCAAGTGATACAGTAAACCTGAAGTGAAGCATCGGAATCTAAAACTGGACCCACAGGAGAGGTTCAAATCATAGAAAGTAAGAGTGTCAGTCCTCTAGTACTTAAGTCGGCACTGTGCCTTTGTATTGAATTCGGATGCAATTTCTGTGTTTCATCGTCAATAAGAAGGTTCAAGGGATACAGTAAACCTGAAGTGAAGCATCGGAATCTAAAACTGGACTCACAAGAGAGGTTCAAATCATAGAAAATGAGAGCGTCAGTCCTCTTTTACTGAAGTCGGCATTGTGCCTTTGGAATGAAATTCGGATGCAATTTCTGTGTTGCATCGTCAATTGGAAGGTCCAAGGTATACAGTAATCCTGAATTGAAGCATCGGAATCTAAAATTGGACTTACAGGAGAGGTTCAAATCATAGAAAGGGAGAGTGTCAGTCCTCTTGTACTTAAGTCGGCATTGTGCCTTTTGTATTAAATTCGGATGCAGTTTCAGTGTTTCATCGTCAACTAGAAGGTCCAAGGGATACCGTAAACCTGAAGTGAAGCATCGGAATCTAAAACTGGACTCACAGGAGAGGTTCAAATCATAGATAGTTAGAGTGTCAGTCCTCTTGTACTTAAGTCGGCATTGTGCCTTTTGAATTTAATTCCGATGCAATTTCTATGTTTCATCGTCAATAAGAAGGTGCAAGGTATACAGTAAACCCGAAGTGAAACATCGGAATCTAAAACTGGAATCACAGGAGAGGTTCAAATCACAGAAAGTGAGAGTGTCAGTCCTCTTTTACTTAAATCTTCATTGTGCCTTTTGTATTAAATTCGGATGCAAACTCTGTGTTTCATCGTCAATAAGAAGGTCCAAGGGATACAGTAAACCTGAAGTGAAGCATCGGAATATAAAACTGGAATCACAGGAGAGGTTCAAACCATAGAAAGGGAGAGTGTCAGTCCTCTTGTACTTCAGTCGGCATTGTGCCTTTTGTATTAAATTCGGATTCAATTTCTGTGTTTCATCGTCCATAAGAAGGTGCAAGGTATACAATAAACCTGAAGTGCACAATCGGAATCTAAAACTGGACTCACAGGAGAGGTTCAAATCATAGGAAGTGAGAGTGTCAGTCCTCTTATACTTAAGTCGGCATTGTGCCTTTTGTATTAAATTCGGATGCAATTTCTGTGTTTCATCGTCAATAAGAAAGTGCAAGGTATACAGTAAACCTGAAGTGAAGCATCGGAATCTAAAACTCCACTCACAGGACAGGTTCAAATCATACAGAGTTACAGTGTCAGTCCTCTTGTACTTAAGTCGGCATTGTGCATTTTGTATTAAATTCGGATGCAATTTCTGTGTTTCATCGTTAATAAGAAGGTCCAAGGGATACAGTAAACCTGAAGTGAAGCATCGGAATATAAAACTGCATTCACAGGAGAGGTTCAAATCGTAGAAAGTGAGAGCGTCAGTCCTCTTTTACTTAAGTCGGCGTTGTGCTTTTGGTATGAAATTCGGATGCAATTTCTGTGTTGCATCGTCAATAACAAGGTCCAAGGTATACAGTAATTATGAAGTGAAGAATCGGAATCAAAAATTGGACTCACAGGAGAGGTTGAAATCATAGAAAGAGAGAGTGTCAATCCTCATTCACTTAAGTCGGCATTGTGCCTTTTGTATTAAATTCGGATGCAAACCCTGTGTTTCATCGTCAATAAGAAGGTCCAAGGGATACAGTAAACCTTAAGTGAAGTATCGGAATCTAAAACTAGACTCACAGGAGAGGTTCAAGTCATAGAAAGTGAGAGTGTCAGTCCTCTACTACTTAAGTCGGCGTTGCGCCTATTGTATTGAATTCGGATGCAATTTCTGTGTTTCATCGTCAATAGGAAGGTCCAAGGGATACAGTAAACCTGAAGTGAAGCATCGGAATATAAAACTGCAATCACAGCAGAGGTTCAAATCGTAGAAAGTAAGAGCGTCAGTCCTCTTTTACTTAAGTCGGCATTGTGCCTTTGGTATGAAATTCGGATCCAATTTCTGTGTTGCATCGTCAATAATAAGGTCCAAGGTATACAGTAATCCTGAAGTGAAGCATCGGAATCTAAAACTGGACTCACAGGAGAGGTTCAAATCATAGAAAGAGTGAGTGTCAGTCCTCTTATACTTAAGTCGGCATTGTGCCATTTGTAATAAATTCGGATGCAAACTCTGTGTTTCATCGTAAATAAGAAGGTCCGAGGGATACAGTAAACCTGAAGTGAAGCATCGGAATCTAAAACTGGACCCACAGGAGAGGTTCAAATCATAGAAAGAGAGAGTGTCAGTCCTCTTGTACTTAAGTCGGCATTGTGCCTTTTGTATTAAATTCGGATGCAATTTCTGTATTTCAACGTCAATAAGAAGGTGCAAGGTATACAGGAAACCTGTAGTGAACCATCGGAATCTACAACTGGGCTCGCAGGAGAGGTTAAAATCATATAAAGTGAGAGTGTCAGTCCTCTTGTACTTAAGTCGGCATTGTGCCTTTTGTATTAAATTCGGATGCAGTTTCAGTGTTTCATCGTCAACTAGAATGTCCAAGGGATACCGTAAACCTGAAGTGAAGCATCGGAATCTAAAACTGGACTCACAGGAGAGATTCAAATCATAGATAGTTAGAGTGTCAGTCCTCTTGTACTTAAGTCGGCATTGTGCCTTTTGAATTTAATTCCGATGCAATTTCTGTGTTTCATCGTCAGTAAGAAGGTGCAAGGTATACAGTAAACCTGAGGTGAAGCATCGGAATCTAAAACTGGACTCACAGGAGAGGTTCAAAACATAGAGAGTTAGAGTGTCAGTCCTCTTGTACTTAAGTCGGCATTGTGCCTTTTGAATTTAATTCCGATGCAATTTCTATGTTTCATCGTCAATAAGAAGGTGCAAGGTATACAGTAAACCTGAAGTGAAACATCGGAATCTAAAACTGGACCCACAGAAAAGGTTCAATTCATAGAAAGGGAGAGTGTCAGTCCTCATTTACTTAAGTCGGCATTGTGCCTTTTGTATTAAATTCGGATGCAATTTCTGTATTTCATCGTCATTAAGAAGGTCCAAGGGATACAGTAAACCTGAAGCGAAGCATCGGAATCTAAAACTGGACTCACAGGAGAGCTTCAAATCATAGAAAGTTAGAGTGTCAGTCCTCTTGTACTTATGTCGGCATTGTGCCTTTTGTATTAAATTCCAATGCAATTTCTGTGTTTCATCATCAATAATAAAGTGCAAGGTATACGGTAAACCTGAAGTGACGCATCGGAATCTAAAACTGGACTCACAGGAGAGGTTCAAATCATAGAGAGTTAGAGTGTCAGTCCTCTTGTACTTATGTCGGCATTGTGCCTTTTGTATTAAATTCCGATGCAATTTCTGTGTTTCATCGTCAATAATAAGGTGCAAGGTATCTGGTAAACCTGAAGTGACGCATCGGATTCTAAAACTGGACTCACAGGAGAGGTTCAAATCATAGACAGTTAGAGTGTCTGTCCTCTTGTACTTAAGTCGGCATTGTGCCTTTTGTATTAAATTCGGATCCAATTTCTGTGTCTCATCGTCAATAAGAAGGTCCAAGGCATACAGTATACCTGAAGTAAAGCATCGGAATATAAAACTGGACTCACAGGAGAGGTTCAAATCACAAAAAGTGACAGTGTCAGTCCTCTTTTACTTAAATCCTCATTGTGCCTTTTGTATTAAATTCGGATGCAAACTCTGTGTTTCAACGTCAATAAGAAGGTCCAAGGGATACAGTAAACCTGAAGTGAAGCATCGGAATCTAAAACTAGACTCACAGGAGAGGTTCAAATCATAGAAAGGGAGAATGTCAGTCCTCTAGTACTTAAGTCGGCATTGCGCCAATTGTATTGAATTCGGATGCAATTTCTGTGTTTCATCGTCAATAAGAAGGTCCAAGGGATACATTAAACCTGAAATGAAGCATCGGAATCTAAAACTGGACTCACAGGAGAGGTTCAAAACATAGAAAGTGAGAGTGTCAGTCTTCTTTTACTTAAGACGGCATTGTCCTTTTTGTATTAAATTCGGATGCAATTTCTGTGTTTCATCGTCGATAAGAAGGTCCAAGGTATACGGTAAACCTGAGGTGAGGCATCGGAATCTAATACTGGACTCACAGGAGAGGTTCATATCATGGAAAGGGAGAGTGTCAGTCCTCTTGTACTTACGTCGCCATTGTGCCTTTCGTATTAAATTCGGATGCAATTTCTGTGTTTCATCGTCAATAAGAAGGTGCAAGGTATACATTAAACCAGAAGTGAACCATCGGAATCAAAAACAGGACTCACTGGAAAGGTTCAAACTATAGAAAGTGAGAGTGTCAGTCCTCTTGTACTTATGTCGGCATTGTGCATTTTTTATTAAATTCGGATGCAATTTCTTTGTTTCATCGGCAATAAGAAGGTCCAAGGGATACAGTAAACCTGAAGTGAAGCATCGGAATATAAAACTGGAATCACAGGAGAGGTTCAAACCATAGAAAGGGAGAGTGTCGGTCCTCTTGTACTTCAGTCGGCATTGTGCCTTTTGTATTAAATTCGGATTCAATTTCTGTGTTTCATCGTCCATAAGAAGGTGCAAGGTATACAATAAACCTGAAGTGCACCATCGGAATCTAAAACTGGACTCACAGGAGAGGTTCAAATCATAGAAAGTGAGAGTGTCAGTCCTCTTATACTTAAGTCGGCATTGTGCCTTTTGTATTAAATTCGGATGCAGTTTCTGTGTTTCATCGTCAATAAGAAAGTGCAAGGTATACAGTAAACCTGAAGCGAAGCATCGGAATCTAAAACTGGACTCACAGGAGAGGTTCAAATCATAGAAAGAGAGAGTGTTAGTCCTCTTGTACTTAAGTCGGCATTGTGCCTTTTGTATTAAATTCGGATGCAATTTCTGTGTTTCAACGTCAATAAGAAGGTGCAAGGTATACAGGAAACCTGTAGTGAACCATCGGAATCTACAACTGGGCTCGCAGGAGAGGTTAAAATCATAGAAAGAGAGAGTGTTAGTCCTCTTGTACTTAAGTCGGCATTGTGCCTTTTGTATTAAATTCGGATGCAATTTCTGTGTTTCAACGTCAATAAGAAGGTGCAAGGTATACAGGAAACCTGTAGTGAACCATCGGAATCTACAACTGGGCTCGCAGGAGAGGTTAAAATCATATAAAGTGAGAGTGTCAGTCCTCTTGTACTTAAGTCGGCATTGTGCCTTTTGTATTAAATTCGGATGCAGTTTCAGTGTTTCATCGTCAACTAGAATGTCCAAGGGATACCGTAAACCTGAAGTGAAGCATCGGAATCTAAAACTGGACTCACAGGAGAGGTTCAAATCATAGATAGTTAGAGTGTCAGTCCTCTTGTACTTAAGTCGGCATTGTGCCTTTTGAATTTAATTCCGATGCAATTTCTGTGTTTCATCGTCAGTAAGAAGGTGCAAGGTATACAGTAAACCTGAGGTGAAGCATCGGAATCTAAAACTGGACTCACAGGAGAGGTTCAAAACATAGAGAGTTAGAGTGTCAGTCCTCTTGTACTTAAGTCGGCATTGTGCCTTTTGAATTTAATTCCGATGCAATTTCTATGTTTCATCGTCAATAAGAAGGTGAAAGGTATACAGTAAACCTGAAGTGAAACATCGGAATCTAAAACTGGACCCACAGAAGAGGTTCAATTCATAGAAAGGGAGAGTGTCAGTCCTCATTTACTTAAGTCGGCATTGTGCCTTTTGTATTAAATTCGGATGCAATTTCTGTATTTCATCGTCATTAAGAAGGTCCAAGGGATACAGTAAACCTGAAGCGAAGCATCGGAATCCAAAACTGGACTCACAGGAGAGGTTCAAATCATAGAAAGTTAGAGTGTCAGTCCTCTTGTACTTATGTCGGCATTGTGCCTTTTGTATTAAATTCCAATGCAATTTCTGTGTTTCATCATCAATAATAAAGTGCAAGGTATACGGTAAACCTGAAGTGATGCATCGGAATCTAAAACTGGACTCACAGGAGAGGTTCAAATCATAGAGAGTTAGAGTGTCAGTCCTCTTGTACTTATGTCGGCATTGTGCCTTTTGTATTAAATTCCGATGCAATTTCTGTGTTTCATCGTCAATAATAAGGTGCAAGGTATCTGGTAAACCTGAAGTGACGCATCGGATTCTAAAACTGGACTCACAGGAGAGGTTCAAATCATAGACAGTTAGAGTGTCTGTCCTCTTGTACTTAAGTCGGCATTGTGCCTTTTGTATTAAATTCGGATCCAATTTCTGTGTCTCATCGTCAATAAGAAGGTCCAAGGCATACAGTATACCTGAAGTAAAGCATCGGAATATAAAACTGGACTCACAGGAGAGGTTCAAATCACAAAAAGTGACAGTGTCAGTCCTCTTTTACTTAAATCCTCATTGTGCCTTTTGTATTAAATTCGGATGCAAACTCTGTGTTTCATCGTCAATAAGAAGGTCCAAGGGATACAGTAAACCTGAAGTGAAGCATCGGAATCTAAAACTGGACCCACAGGAGAGGTTCAAATCATAGAAAGTAAGAGTGTCAGTCCTCTAGTACTTAAGTCGGCACTGTGCCTTTGTATTGAATTCGGATGCAATTTCTGTGTTTCATCGTCAATAAGAAGGTTCAAGGGATACAGTAAACCTGAAGTGAAGCATCGGAATCTAAAACTGGACTCACAAGAGAGGTTCAAATCATAGAAAATGAGAGCGTCAGTCCTCTTTTACTGAAGTCGGCATTGTGCCTTTGGAATGAAATTCGGATGCAATTTCTGTGTTGCATCGTCAATTGGAAGGTCCAAGGTATACAGTAATCCTGAATTGAAGCATCGGAATCTAAAATTGGACTTACAGGAGAGGTTCAAATCATAGAAAGGGAGAGTGTCAGTCCTCTTGTACTTAAGTCGGCATTGTGCCTTTTGTATTAAATTCGGATGCAGTTTCAGTGTCTCATCGTCAACTAGAAGGTCCAAGGGATACCGTAAACCTGAAGTGAAGCATCGGAATCTAAAACTGGACTCACAGGAGAGGTTCAAATCATAGATAGTTAGAGTGTCAGTCCTCTTGTACTTAAGTCGGCATTGTGCCTTTTGAATTTAATTCCGATGCAATTTCTATGTTTCATCGTCAATAAGAAGGTGCAAGGTATACAGTAAACCCGAAGTGAAACATCGGAATCTAAAACTGGAATCACAGGAGAGGTTCAAATCACAGAAAGTGAGAGTGTCAGTCCTCTTTTACTTAAATCTTCATTGTGCCTTTTGTATTAAATTCGGATGCAAACTCTGTGTTTCATCGTCAATAAGAAGGTCCAAGGGATACAGTAAACCTGAAGTGAAGCATCGGAATATAAAACTGGAATCACAGGAGAGGTTCAAACCACAGAAAGGGAGAGTGTCAGTCCTCTTGTACTTCAGTCGGCATTGTGCCTTCTGTATTAAATTCGGATTCAATTTCTGTGTTTCATCGTCCATAAGAAGGTGCAAGGTATACAATAAACCTGAAGTGCACCATCGGAATCTAAAACTGGACTCACAGGAGAGGTTCAAATTATAGAAAGTGAGAGTGTCAGTCCTCTTATGCTTAAGTCGGCATTGTGCCTTTTGTATTAAATTCGGATGCAATTTCTGTGTTTCATCGTCAATAAGAAAGTGCAAGGTATACAGTAAACCTGAAGTGAAGCATCGGAATCTAAAACTCCACTCACAGGACAGGTTCAAATCATACAGAGTTACAGTGTCAGTCCTCTTGTACTTAAGTCGGCATTGTGCATTTTGTATTAAATTCGGATGCAATTTCTGTGTTTCATCGTTAATAAGAAGGTCCAAGGGATACAGTAAACCTGAAGTGAAGCATCGGAATATAAAACTGCATTCACAGGAGAGGTTCAAATCGTAGAAAGTGAGAGCGTCAGTCCTCTTTTACTTAAGTCGGCGTTGTGCTTTTGGTATGAAATTCGGATGCAATTTCTGTGTTGCATCGTCAATAACAAGGTCCAAGGTATACAGTAATTATGAAGTGAAGAATCGGAATCAAAAATTGGACTCACAGGAGAGGTTGAAATCATAGAAAGAGAGAGTGTCAATCCTCATTCACTTAAGTCGGCATTGTGCCTTTTGTATTAAATTCGGATGCAAACCCTGTGTTTCATCGTCAATAAGAAGGTCCAAGGGATACAGTAAACCTTAAGTGAAGTATCGGAATCTAAAACTAGACTCACAGGAGAGGTTCAAGTCATAGAAAGTGAGAGTGTCAGTCCTCTACTACTTAAGTCGGCGTTGCGCCTATTGTATTGAATTCGGATGCAATTTCTGTGTTTCATCGTCAATAGGAAGGTCCAAGGGATACAGTAAACCTGAAGTGAAGCATCGGAATATAAAACTGCAATCACAGCAGAGGTTCAAATCGTAGAAAGTAAGAGCGTCAGTCCTCTTTTACTTAAGTCGGCATTGTGCCTTTGGTATGAAATTCGGATCCAATTTCCGTGTTGCATCGTCAATAATAAGGTCCAAGGTATACAGTAATCCTGAAGTGAAGCATCGGAATCTAAAACTGGACTCACAGGAGAGGTTCAAATCATAGAAAGAGTGAGTGTCAGTCCTCTTATACTTAAGTCGGCATTGTGCCATTTGTAATAAATTCGGATGCAAACTCTGTGTTTCATCGTAAATAAGAAGGTCCGAGGGATACAGTAAACCTGAAGTGAAGCATCGGAATCTAAAACTGGACCCACAGGAGAGGTTCAAATCATAGAAAGAGAGAGTGTCAGTCCTCTTGTACTTAAGTCGGCATTGTGCCTTTTGTATTAAATTCGGATGCAATTTCTGTATTTCAACGTCAATAAGAAGGTGCTAGGTATACAGGAAACCTGTAGTGAACCATCGGAATCTACAACTGGGCTCGCAGGAGAGGTTAAAATCATATAAAGTGAGAGTGTCAGTCCTCTTGTACTTAAGTCGGCATTGTGCCTTTTGTATTAAATTCGGAGCCAGTTTCAGTGTTTCATCGTCAACTAGAATGTCCAAGGGATACCGTAAACCTGAAGTGAAGCATCGGAATCTAAAACTGGACTCACAGGAGAGATTCAAATCATAGATAGTTAGAGTGTCAGTCCTCTTGTACTTAAGTCGGCATTGTGCCTTTTGAATTTAATTCCGATGCAATTTCTGTGTTTCATCGTCAGTAAGAAGGTGCAAGGTATACAGTAAACCTGAGGTGAAGCATCGGAATCTAAAACTGGACTCACAGGAGAGGTTCAAAACATAGAGAGTTAGAGTGTCAGTCCTCTTGTACTTAAGTCGGCATTGTGCCTTTTGAATTTAATTCCGATGCAATTTCTATGTTTCATCGTCAATAAGAAGGTGCAAGGTATACAGTAAACCTGAAGTGAAACATCGGAATCTAAAACTGGACCCACAGAAAAGGTTCAATTCATAGAAAGGGAGAGTGTCAGTCCTCATTTACTTAAGTCGGCATTGTGCCTTTTGTATTAAATTCGGATGCAATTTCTGTATTTCATCGTCATGAAGAAGGTCCAAGGGATACAGTAAACCTGAAGCGAAGCATCGGAATCTAAAACTGGACTCACAGGAGAGCTTCAAATCATAGAAAGTTAGAGTGTCAGTCCTCTTGTACTTATGTCGGCATTGTGCCTTTTGTATTAAATTCCAATGCAATTTCTGTGTTTCATCATCAATAATAAAGTGCAAGGTATACGGTAAACCTGAAGTGACGCATCGGAATCTAAAACTGGACTCACAGGAGAGGTTCAAATCATAGAGAGTTAGAGTGTCAGTCCTCTTGTACTTATGTCGGCATTGTGCCTTTTGTATTAAATTCCGATGCAATTTCTGTGTTTCATCGTCAATAATAAGGTGCAAGGTATCTGGTAAACCTGAAGTGACGCATCGGATTCTAAAACTGGACTCACAGGAGAGGTTCAAATCATAGACAGTTAGAGTGTCTGTCCTCTTGTACTTAAGTCGGCATTGTGCCTTTTGTATTAAATTCGGATCCAATTTCTGTGTCTCATCGTCAATAAGAAGGTCCAAGGCATACAGTATACCTGAAGTAAAGCATCGGAATATAAAACTGGACTCACAAGAGAGGTTCAAATCACAAAAAGTGACAGTGTCAGTCCTCTTTTACTTAAATCCTCATTGTGCCTTTTGTATTAAATTCGGATGCAAACTCTGTGTTTCAACGTCAATAAGAAGGTCCAAGGGATACAGTAAACCTGAAGTGAAGCATCGGAATCTAAAACTAGACTCACAGGAGAGGTTCAAATCATAGAAAGGGAGAATGTCAGTCCTCTAGTACTTAAGTCGGCATTGCGCCAATTGTATTGAATTCGGATGCAATTTCTGTGTTTCATCGTCAATAAGAAGGTCCAAGGGATACATTAAACCTGAAATGAAGCATCGGAATCTAAAACTGGACTCACAGGAGAGGTTCAAAACATAGAAAGTGAGAGTGTCAGTCTTCTTTTACTTAAGACGGCATTGTCCTTTTTGTATTAAATTCGGATGCAATTTCTGTGTTTCATCGTCGATAAGAAGGTCCAAGGTATACGGTAAACCTGAGGTGAGGCATCGGAATCTAATACTGGACTCACAGGAGAGGTTCATATCATGGAAAGGGAGAGTGTCAGTCCTCTTGTACTTACGTCGCCATTGTGCCTTTCGTATTAAATTCGGATGCAATTTCTGTGTTTCATCGTCAATAAGAAGGTGCAAGGTATACATTAAACCAGAAGTGAACCATCGGAATCAAAAACAGGACTCACAGGAAAGGTTCAAACTATAGAAAGTGAGAGTGTCAGTCCTCTTGTACTTATGTCGGCATTGTGCATTTTTTATTAAATTCGGATGCAATTTCTTTGTTTCATCGTCAATAAGAAGGTCCAAGGGATACAGTAAACCTGAAGTGAAGCATCGGAATATAAAACTGGAATCACAGGAGAGGTTCAAACCATAGAAAGGGAGAGTGTCGGTCCTCTTGTACTTCAGTCGGCATTGTGCCTTTTGTATTAAATTCGGATTCAATTTCTGTGTTTCATCGTCCATAAGAAGGTGCAAGGTATACAATAAACCTGAAGTGCACCATCGGAATCTAAAACTGGAATCACAGGAGAGGTTCAAACCATAGAAAGGGAGAGTGTCGGTCCTCTTGTACTTAAGTCGGCATTGTGCCTTTTGTATTAAATTCGGATGCAGTTTCTGTGTTTCATCGTCAATAAGAAAGTGCAAGGTATACAGTAAACCTGAAGCGAAGCATCGGAATCTAAAACTGGACTCACAGGAGAGGTTCAAATCATAGAGATTTATAGTATCAGTCCTCTTGTACTTAAGTCGGCATTGTGCATTTTGTATTAAATTCGGATGCAATTTCTGTGTTTCATCGTCAATAAGAAGGTCCAAGGGATACAGTAAACCTGAAGTGAAGCATCGGAATATAAAACTGCAATCACAGGAGAGGTTCAAATCGTAGAAAGTGAGAGCGTCAGTCCTCTTTTACTTAAGTCGGCATTGTGCCTTTGGTATGAAATTCGGATGCAATTTCTGTGTTGCATCGTCAATAAGAAGGTCCAAGGTATACAGTAATCCTGAAGTGAAGAATCGGAATCTAAAATTAGACTCACAGTAGAGGTTGAAATCATAGAAAGGGAGAGTGTCAGTCCTCTTGTACTTAAGTCGGCATTGTGCCTTTTGTATTAAATTCGGATGCAATTTCTGTGTTTCATCGTCAATAAGAAGGTGCAAGGTATACAGGAAACCTGTTGTGAACCATCGGAATCTACAACTGGGCTCACAGGAGAGGTTCAAATCATATAAAGTGAGAGTGTCAGTCCTCTTGTACTTAAGTCGGCATTGTGCGTTTTGTATTAAATTCGGGTGCAATTTCAGTGTTTCATCGTCAACTAGAAGGTCCAAGGGATACCGTAAACCTGAAGTGAAGCATCGGAATCTAAAACTGGACTCACAGGAGAGGTTCAATTCATAGATAGTTAGAGTGTCAGTCCTCTTGTACTAAAGTCGACATTGTGCCTTTTGAATTTAATTCCGATGCAATTTCTGTGTTTCATCGTCAATAAGAAGGTGCAAGGTATACAGTAAACCTGAGGTGAAGCATCGGAATCTAAAACTGGACTCACAGGAGAGGTTCAAATCATAGAGAGTTAGAGTGTCAGTCCTCTTGTACTTAAGTAGGCATTGTGCCTTTAGAATTTAATTCCGATGCAATTTCTATGTTTCATCGTCAATAAGAAGGTGCAAGGTATACAGTAAACCTGAAGTGAAACATCGGAATCTAAAACTGGACTCACAGGAGAGGTTCAAATCATAGAAAGAGAGAGTGTCAATCCTCATTCACTTAAGTCGGCATTGTGCCTTTTGTATTAAATTCGGATGCAAACTCTGTGTCTCATCGTCAATAAGAAGGTCCAAGGGATACAGTAAACCCTAAGTGTTGTATCGGAATCTAAAACTAGACTCACAGGAGAGGTTCAAATCATAGAAAGTGAGAGTGTCAGTCCTCTACTACTTAAGTCGGCATTGCGCCTATTGTATTGAATTCGGATGCAATTTCTGTGTTTCATCGTCAATAGGAAGGTCCAAGGGATACAGTAAACCTGAAGTGAAGCATCGGAATCTAAAACTGGACTCACAGGAGAGGTTCAAATCATAGAAAGTTAGAGTGTCAGTCTTCTTTTACTTAAGTCGGCATTGTGCCTTTTGTATTAAATTCAGATGCAATTTCTGTGTTTCATCGTCGATAAGAAGGTCCAAGGTATACGGTAAACCTGAGGTGAGGCATCGGAATCTAATACTGGACTCACAGGTGAGGTTCATATCATGGAAAGGGAGAGTGTCAGTCCTCTTGTACTTACGTCGCCATTGTGCCTTTCGTATGAAATTCGGATGCAATTTCTGTGTTTCATCGTAAGTAAGAAGGTGCAAGGTATACATTAAACCAGAAGTGAACCATCGGGATCTAAAACGGGACTCACAGGAGATGTTCAAATCATAGAAAGTGAGAGTGTCAGTCCTCTTGTACTTATGTCGGCATTGTGCATTTTTTATTAAATTCGGATGCAATTTCTTTGTTTCATCGTCAATAAGAAGGTCCAAAGGATACAGTAAACCTGAAGTGAAGCATCGGAATATAAAACTGGAATCACAGGAGAGGTTCAAACCATAGAAAGGGAGAGTGTCGGTCCTCTTGTACTTCAGTCGGCATTTTGCCTTTTGTATTAAATTCTGATTCAATTTCTGTGTTTCATCGTCCATAAGAAGGTGCAAGGTATACAATAAACCTGAAGTGCACCATCGGAATCTAAAACTGGACTCACAGGAGAGGTTCAAATCATAGAAAGTGAGAGTGTCAGTCCTCTTATACTTAAGTCGGCATTGTGCCTTTTGTATTAAATTCGGATGCAGTTTCTGTGTTTCATCGTCAATAAGAAAGTGCAAGGTATACAGTAAACCTGAAGTGAAGCATCGGAATCTAAAACTGGACTCACAGGAGAGGTTCAAATCATAGAGAGTTACAGTGTCAGTCCTCTTGTACTTAAGTCGGCATTGTGCATTTTGTATTAAATTCGGATGCAATTTCTGTGTTTCATCGTCAATAAGAAGGTCCAAGGGATACAGTAAACCTGAAGTGAAGCATCGGAATATAAAACTGCAATCACAGGAGAGGTTCAAATCGTAGAAAGTGAGAGCGTCAGTCCTCTTTTACTTAACTCGGCATTGTGCCTTTGGTATGAAATTCGGATGCAATTTCTGTGTTGCATCGTCAATAAGAAGGTCCAAGGTATACAGTAATCCTGAAGTGAAGAATCGGAATCTAAAATTAGACTCACAGTAGAGGTTGAAATCATAGAAAGGGATAGTGTCAGTCCTCTTGTACTTAAGTCGGCATTGTGCCTTTTGTATTAAATTCGGATGCAATTTCTGTGTTTCATCGTCAATAAGAAGGTGCAAGGTATACAGGAAACCTGTAGTGAACCATCGGAATCTACAACTGGGCTCACAGGAGAGGTTCAAATCATATAAAGTGAGAGTGTCAGTCCTCTTGTACTGAAGTCGGCATTGTGCGTTTTGTATTAAATTCGGGTGCAATTTCAGTGTTTCATCGTCAACTAGAAGGGCCAAGGGATACCGTAAACCTGAAGTGAAGCATCGGAATCTAAAACTGGACTCACAGGAGAGATTCAAATCATAGATAGTTAGAGTGTCAGTCCTCTTGTACTAAAGTCGGCATTGTGCCTTTTGAAATTAATTCCGATGCAATTTCTGTGTTTCATCGTCAATAAGAAGGTGCAAGGTATACAGTAAACCTGAGGTGAAGCATCGGAATCTAAAACTGGACTCACAGGAGAGGTTCAAATCATAGAGAGTTAGTGTGTCAGTCCTCTTGTACTTAAGTAGGCATTGTGCCTTTAGAATTTAATTCCGATGCAATTTCTATGTTTCATCGTCAATAAGAAGGTGCAAGGTATACAGTAAACCTGAAGTGAAACATCGGAATCTAAAACTGGACTCACAGGAGAGGTTCAAATCATAGAAAGAGAGAGTGTCAATCCTCATTCACTTAAGTCGGCATTGTGCCTTTTGTATTAAATTCGGATGCAAACTCTGTGTTTCATCGTCAATAAGAAGGTCCAAGGGATACAGTAAACCTTAAGTGATGTATCGGAATCTAAAACTAGCCTCACAGGAGAGGTTCAAATCATAGAAAGTGAGAGTGTCAGTCCTCTACTACTTAAGTCGGCATTGCGCCTATTGTATTGAATTCGGATGCAATTTCTGTGTTTCATCGTCAATAGGAAGGTCCAAGGGATACAGTAAACCTGAAGTGAAGCATCGGAATCTAAAACTGGACTCACAGGAGAGGTTCAAATCATAGAAAGTTAGAGTGTCAGTCTTCTTTTACTTAAGTCGGCATTATGACTTTTGTATTAAATTCGGATGCAATTTCTGTGTTTCATCGTCCTTAAGAAGGTCCAAGGTATACAGTAAACCTGAGGTGAGGCATCGGAATCTAATACTGGACTCACAGGAGAGGTTCAAATCATGGAAAGGGAGAGTGTCAGTCCTCTTGTTCTTAAGTCGGCATTGTGCCTTATGTATTAAATTCGGATGCAATTTCTGTGTTTCATCGTCAATAAGAAGGTGCAAGGTATACATTAAACCTGAAGTGAACCATCGGAATCTAAAACTGGACTCACAGGAGTGGTTCAAAATATAGAAAGTGAGAGTGTCAGTCCTCTCGTACTTAAGTCGGCATTGTGCCTTTTGCATAAAATTCGGATACAATTTCTGTGTTTCATCGTCAATAAGATGGTGCAAGGTATACAGTAAACCTGAAGAGAAACATCTGAATCTAAAACTGGACTCACAGGAGAGATTCAAATCATAGAAAGTTAGGGTGTCAGTCCTCTTGTACTTAAGTCGGCATTGTGCCTTTTGTATTAAATTCGGATGCAAACTCTGTGTTTCATCGTCAATAATAAGGTGCAAGGTATACGGTTAACATGAAGTGTCGCATCGGAATCTAAAACTGGGCTCACAGGTGATGTTCAAATCATAGAAAGTGAGTGTGTCAGTCCTCTTTTACTTAAGTCGGCATTGTGCCTTTTGTATTAAATTCGGATGCAATTTCTGTGTTTCATCGTCAATAAGAAGGTGCAAGGTATACAGTAAACCTGAAGTGAAGCATCGGAATCTAAAACTAAACTCACAGGAGAGGTTCAAATCATAGAAAGTGAGGGTGTCAGTCCTCTTTTACTTATGTCGGCATTGTGCCTTTTGTATTAAATTCGGATTCAATTTCTGTGTTTCATCGTCAATAGGAAGGTCCAAGGGATACAGTAAACCTGAAGTGAAGCATCGCAATCTAAAACTGGACTCACTGGAGAATTTTAAAACATAGAAAGTTAGTGTGTCAGTCCTCTTGTACTTAAGTCAGCATTGTTCCTTTTGAATTTAATTCCGATGCAATTTCTGTGTTTCATCGTCAATAAGAAAGTCCAAGGTATACATAAACCTGAATTGAAGCATCGGAATGTAAAACTGGACTCACAGGTGAGGTTCAAATCATAGAAAATGAGAGTGTCAGTCCTCTTTTACTTAAGTCGGCATTGTGCTTTTTATTAAACTCGGATGCAATTTCTGTGCTTCATCGTCAATAAGAACGTCCAAGGGATACGGTAAACCTGAAGTGAAGCATCGGAATCTAAAACTGGACTCACAGTAAAGGTTCAAATCATAGAAAGTGAGAGTGTCAGTCCTCTTTTACTTATGTCGGCATTGTGCCTTTTGTATTAAATTCGGATGCAATTTCTGTGTTTCATCGTCAATAAGAAGGTGCAAGGTATACAGTAAACGTAAAGTGAAGCATCGGAATCTAAAACTGGACTCACACGAGAGGTTCAAATCATGGAAATTTAGGGTGTCAGTCCTCATGTAGTTAAGTCGGCATTGTGCCTTTTGTATTAAATTCGAACGCAAACTCTGTGTTTCATCGTAAATTAGAAAGTCCAAGGGATACAGTAAACCTGAAGTGAAGCATCGGAATCTAAAACTGGACTCACAGGAGAGGTTCAAAACATAGACAGTTAGAGTGTCTGTCCTCTTGTACTTAAAACGGCATTGTGCCTTTTGTATTAAATACGGATGCAATTTCTGTGTCTCATCGTCAATAAGAAGGTCCAAGGCATACAGTAATCCTGAAGTGAAGCATCGGAATCTAAAACTGGACTCACAGGAGAGGTTCAAATCACAGAAAGTGAGAGTGTCAGTCCCCTTTTATTTAAGTCCTTATTGAGCCTTTTCTATTAAATTCGGATGCAATTTCTGTGTTTCATCGTCAGTAAGATGTTCCAAGGGATATAGTAAACCTGAGGTGATGCATCGGAATCTAAAACTGGACTCACAGGAGAGGTTCAAATCATAGAAAGTTAGAGTGTCAGTCCTCTTGTACTTAAGTCAGCATTGTGCCTTTTGTATTAAAGTCGGATGCAAACTCTGTGTTTCATTGTCAATAAGAAGGTCCAAGGGATACAGTAAACCTGAAGTGAAGCATCGGAATCTAAAACTAGACTCACATGGGAGGTTCAAATCATAGAAAGTGAGAGTGTCAGTCATCTAGTACTCAAGTCGACATTGCGCCTATTGTATTGAATTCGGATGCAATTTCTGTGTTTCATCGTCATTAAGAAGGTCCAAGGGATACAGTAAACCTGAAGTGAAGAATCGGAATCTGAAATTAGACTCACAGTAGAGGTTGAAATCATAGAAAGGGAGAGTGTCAGTCCTCTTGTACTTAAGTCGGCATTGTGCCTTTTGTATTAAATTCGGATGCAATTTCTGTGTTTCATCGTCAATAAGAAGGAGCAAGGCATACAGGAAACCTGTAGTGAACCATCGGAATCTACAACTGGGCTCACAGGAGAGGTTCAAATCATATAAAGTGAGAGTGTCAGTCCTCTTGTACTGAAGTCGGCATTGTGCGTTTTGTATTAAATTCGGGTGCGATTTCAGTGTTTCATCGTCAACTAGAAGGGCCAAGGGATACCGTAAACCTGAAGTGAAGCATCGGAATGTAAAACTGGACTCACAGGAGAGGTTCAAATCATAGATAGTTAGAGTGTCAGTCCTCTTGTACTAAAGTCGGCATTGTGCCTTTTGAATTTAATTCCGATGCAATTTCTGTGTTTCATCGTCAATAAGAAGGTGCAAGGTATACAGTAAACCTGAGGTGAAGCATCGGAATCTAAAACTGGACTCCCAGGAGAGAATCAAATCATAGAAAGTGAGAGTGTCAGTCCTCTTGTACTTAAGTCGGCATTGTGCCTTTTGATTTTAATTCCGATGCAATTTCTATGTTTCATCGTCAATAAGAAGGTCCAAGGGATACAGTAAACCTGAAGTGAAGCATCGGAATCTAAAACTGCACTAACAGGAGAAATTCAAATCATAGGAAGTTAGAGTGTCCGTCCTCTTGTACTTAAGTCGGCATTGTGCCTTTTGTATTAAATTCGGATGCAAACTCTGTGTTTCATCGTCAATAAGAAGCTCCAATTGATACAGTAAACATGAAGTGAATCATTGGAATCTAAGACTGGACTCACAGGATAGGTTCAAATCATTGAAAATGAGAGTGGCAGTCCTCTAGTTCTTAAGTCGGCATTGTGCCTTTTGTATTGAATTCGGATGCAATATCTGGGTTTCATCTCAATAAGAAGGTCCAAGGGATGCAGTAAACCTGAAGTGAAGCATCGGAATCTAAAACTGGACTCACACGAGAGGTTCAAATCATAGAAAGTGAGAGTGTCACTCCTCTTTTACTTAAGTCGGCATTGTGCCTTTTGTATTAAATATGGATGCAATTTCTGTGTTTCATCGTCAGTAAGAAGGTCCAAGGTATACAGTAAACCTGAAGTGAAGCATCGGAATGTAAAACTGGACTCACAGGAGAGGTTCAAATCATAGAAAGTGATAGAGTCGGTCCTCTTTTACTTAAGTCGGCATTGTGCCTTTTGTATTAAATTCGGATGCAATTTATGTGTTTCATCGTCAATAAGAAGGTCCAAGGGATACGGTAAACCTGAAGTGAAGCATCGGAATCTAAAACTGGACTCACAGGAAAGGTTCATATCATAGAAAGTGAGAGTGTCAGTCCTCTTTTACTTAAGTCGGCATTGTGCCTTTTGCATTAAATTCGGATGCAATTTCTGTGTTTCATCGTCAATAAGAAGGTGCAAGGTAGACAGTAAACCTAAAGTGAAGCATTGGAATCTAAAACTGGACTCACAGGAGAGGTTCAAATCATAGAAAGTTAGGGTGTCAGTCCTCATGTAGTTAAGTCGGCATTGTGCCTTTTGTATTAAATTCGGAAGCAAACTCTGTGTTTCATCGTAAATTAGAAAGTCCAAGGGATACAGTAAACCTGAAGTGAAGCATCGGAATCTAAAACTGGACTCACAGGAGAGGTTCAAAACATAGACAGTTAGAGTGTCTGTCCTCTTGTACTTAAGTCGGCATTGTGCCTTTTGTATTAAATTCGGATGCAATTTCGGTGTCTCATCGTCAATAAGAAGGTCCAAGGCATACACTGAACCTGAAGTGAAGCATCGGAATCTAAAACTGGACTCACAGGAGAGGTTCAAATCACAGAAAGTGAGAGTGTCAGTACTCTTTTACTTAAGTCCTCATTGTGCCTTTTCTATTAAATTCGGATGCAATTTCTGTGTTTCATCGTCAATAAGAAGGTTCAAGGGATATAGTAAACCTGAAGTGAAGCATCGGAATCTAAAACTAATCTCACAGGAGAGGTTCAAATCATAGAAAGTGAGGGTGTCAGTCCTCTTTTACTTAAGTCGGCATTGTGCCTTTTGTATTAAATTCGGATTCAATTTCTGTGTTTCATCGTCAATAGGAAGGTCCAAGTGATACAGTAAACCTGAAGTGAAGCATCGCAATCTAAAACTGGACTCACAGGAGAATTTCAAAACATAGAAAGATAGAGTGTCAGTCCTCTTGTACTTAAGTCGGCATTGTTCCTTTTGAATTTAATTCCGATGCAATTTCTGTGTTTCATCGTTAATAAGAAAGTCCAAGGTATACATAAACCTGAATTGAAGCATCGGAATGTAAAACTGGACTCACAGGAGAGGTTCAAATCATAGAAAGTGAGAGTGTCAGTCCTCTTTTACTTAAGTCGGCATTGTGCTTTTTATTAAACTCGGATGCAATTTCTGTGCTTCATCGTCAATAAGAACGTCCAAGGGATACGGTAAACCTGAAGTGAAGCATCGGAATCTAAAACTGGACTCACAGTAAAGGTTCAAATCATAGAAAGTGAGAGTGTCAGTCCTCTTTTACTTATGTCGGCATTGTGCCTTTTGTATTAAATTCGGAGGCAATTTCTGTGTTTCATCGTCAATAAGAAGGTGCAAGGTATACAGTAAACGTAAAGTGAAGCATCGGAATCTAAAACTGGACTCGCAGGAGAGGTTCAAATCATGGAAATTTAGGGTGTCAGTCCTCATGTAGTTAAGTCGGCATTGTACCTTTTGTATTAAATTCAAACGCAAACTCTGTGTTTCATCGTAAATTAGAAAGTCCAAGGGATACAGTAATCCTGAAGTGAAGCATCGGAATCTAAAACTGGACTCACAGGAGAGGTTCAAATCACAGAAAGTGAGAGTGTCAGTCCCCTTTTACTTAAGTCCTTATTGAGCCTTTTCTATTAAATTCGGATGCAATTTCTGTGTTTCATCGTCAATAAGATGTTCCAAGGGATATAGTAAACCTGAGGTGATGCATCGGAATCTAAAACTGGACTCACAGGAGAGGTTCAAATCATAGAAAGTTAGAGTGTCAGTCCTCTTGTACTTAAGTCAGCATTGTGCCTTTTGTATTAAATTCGGATGCAAACTCTGTGTTTCATTGGCAATAAGAAGGTCCAAGGGATACAGTAAACCTGAAGTGAAGCATCGGAATCTAAAACTAGACTCACATGGGAGGTTCAAATCATAGAAAGTGAGAGTGTCAGTCATCTAGTACTTAAGTCGACATTGCGCCTATTGTATTAAATTCGGATGCAATTTCTGTGTTTCATCGTCAATAAGAAGTTGCAAGGTATACAGGAAACCTGTAGTGAACCATCGGAATCTACAACTGGGCTCACAGGAGAGGTTCAAATCATATAAAATGAGAGTGTCAGTCCTCTTGTACTGAAGTCGGCATTGTGCGTTTTGTATTAAATTCGGGTGCAATTTCAGTGCTTCATCGTCAACTAGAAGGGCCAAGGGATACCGTAAACCTGAAGTGAAGCATCGGAATCTAAAACTGGACTCACAGGAGAGGTTCAAATCATAGATAATTAGAGTGTCAGTCCTCTTGTACTAAAGTCGGCATTGTGCCTTTTGAATTTAATTCCGATGCAATTTCTGTGTTTCATCGTCAATAAGAAGGTCCAAGGGATACAGTAAACCTGAAGTGAAGCATCGGAATCTAAAACTGCACTAACAGGAGAAATTCAAATCATAGGAAGTTAGAGTGTCAGTCCTCTTGTACTTAAGTCGGCCTTGTGCCTTTTGTATTAAATTCGGATGCAAACTCTGTGTTTCATCGTCAATAAGAAGCTCCAATTGATACAGTAAACATTAAGTGAATCATTGGAATCTACAACTGGACTCACAGGAGAAATTCAAATCATAGGAAGTTAGAGTGTCAGTCCTCTTGTACTTAAGTCGGCCTTGTGCCTTTTGTATTAAATTCGGATGCAAACTCTGTGTTTCATCGTCAATAAGAATGTCCAAGGGATACAGTAAACCTGAAGTGAAGCATCGGAATCTAAAACTAGACTCACAGGAGATGTTCAAATCATAGAAAGTGAGAGTGTCAGTCCTCTTTTACTTAAGTCGGCATTGTGCCTTTTGTATCAAATTCGGATGCAATTTCTGTCTTTCATCGTCAATAAGAAGGTCCAAGGTATACAGTAAACCTGAAGTGAAGCATCGGAATGTAAAACTGGACTCACAGGAGAGGTTCAAATCATAGAAAGTGATAGAGTCGGTCCTCTTTTACTTAAGTCGGCATTGTGCCTTTAGTATTAAATTAGGATGCAATTTATGTGTTTCATCGTCAATAAGAAGGTCCAAGGGATACGGTAAACCTGAAGTGAAGCATCGGAATCTAAAACTGCACTCACAGGAAAGGTTCAAATCATAGAAAGTGAGAGTGTCAGTCCTCTTTTACTTAAGTCGGCATTGTGCCTTTTGCATTAAATTCGGATGCAATTTCTGTGTTTCATCGTCAATAAGAAGGTGCAAGGTAGACAGTAAACCTAAAGTGAAGCATTGGAATCTAAAACTGGACTCACAGGAGAGGTTCAAATCATAGAAAGTTAGGGTGTCAGTCCTCATGTAGTTAAGTCAGCATTGTGCCTTTTGTATTAAATTCGGAAGCAAACTCTGTGTTTCATCGTAAATTAGAAAGTCCAAGGGATACAGTAAACCTGAAGTGAAGCATCGGAATCTAAAACTGGACTCACAGGAGAGGTTCAAAACATAGACAGTTAGAGTGTCTGTCCTCTTGTACTTAAGTCGGCATTGTGCCTTTTGTATTAAATTCGGATGCAATTTCGGTGTCTCATCGTCAATAAGAAGGTCCAAGGCATACACTGAACCTGAAGTGAAGCATCGGAATCTAAAACTGGACTCACAGGAGAGGTTCAAATCACAGAAAGTGAGAGTGTCAGTACTCTTTTACTTAAGTCCTCTTTGTGCCTTTTCTATTAAATTCGGATGCATTTTCTGTGTTTCATCGTCAATAAGAAGGTTCAAGGGATATAGTAAACCTGAAGTGAAGCATCGGAATCTAAAACTGGACTTACAGGACAGGTTCAAATCATAGAAAGTTAGAGTGTCAGTCCTCTTGTACTTAAGTCGGCATTGTGCATTTTGTATTAAATTCGGAAGCAAACTCTGTGTTTCATCGTCAATAAGAAGGTCCAAGGGATACAGTAAACCTGAAGTGAAGCATCGGAATCTAAAACTAGACTCACAGGAGAGGTTCAGATCATAGAAAGTGAGAGTGTCAGTCCTCTAGTACTTCAGTCGGCTTTGCGCCTATTGTATTGAATTCGGATGCAATTTCTGTGTTTCATCGTAAATAAGAAGGTCCGAGGGATACAGTAAACCTGAAGTGAAGCATCGGAATCTAAAACTGGACTCACAGGAGAGGTTCAAATCATAGAAAGCGAGAGTGTCAGTCCTCTTTTACTTAAGTCGGCATTGTGCCTTTTGTAATAAATTCGGATGCAAACTCTGTGTTTCATCGTAAATAAGAAGGTCCGAGGGATACAGTAAACCTGAAGTGAAGCATCGGAATCTAAAACTGGACCCACAGAAGAGGTTCAAATCATAGAAAGTGAGAGTGTCAGTCCTCTAGTACTTAAGTCGGCATTGTGCCTATTGTATTGAATTCGATGCATTTTCTGTGTTTCATCGTCAATAAGAAGGTCCAAGGGATACAGTAAACCTGAAGTGAAGCATCGGAATCTAAAACTGTTCACAGGAGAGGTTCAAATCATAGAAAGTGAGAGCGTCAGTCCTCTTTTACTTAAGTCGGCATTGTGCCTTTGGTATGAAATTCGGATGAAATTTCTGTGTTGCATCGTCAATAAGAAGGTCCAAGGTATACAGTAATCGTGAAGTGAAGCTTCGGAATCTAAAATTGGACTCACAGGAGAGTTTCAAATCATAGAACGGGAGAGTGTCAGTCCTCTTGTACTTCTGTCGGCATTGCGCTTTTTGTATTAAATTCCGATGCAATTTCTGTGTTTCATCGTCAATAATAAGGTGCAAGGCATACGGTAAACCTGAAGTGACGCATCGGAATCTAAAACTGGACTCACAGGAGAGGTTAAAATCATAGAAAGTGGGAGTGTGGGTCCTCTTGTACTTAAGTCGGCATTGTGCCTTTTGTACTAAATTCGGGTGCAATTTCTGTGTTTTTCGTCGTCAATAAGAAGGTCCAAGGTATACAGTAAACCTGAAGTGAAGCATCGGAATCTAAAACTGGACTCACAGGTGATGTTCAAATCATAGAAAGTGAGAGTGTCAGTCCTCTTTTACTTAAGTCGGCATTGTGCCTTTTGTATTAAATTCGGAAGCAATTTCTGTGTTTCATCGTCAATAAGAAGGTGCAAGGTATACAGTAAACCTGAAGTGAAGCATCGGAATCTAAAACTAAACTCACAGGAGAGGTTCAAATCATAGAAAGTGAGGGTGTCAGTCCTCTTTTACTTAAGTCGGCATTGTGCCTTTTGTATTAAATTCGGATTCAATTTCTGTGTTTCATCGTCAATAGGAAGGTCCAAGGGATACAGTAAACCTGAAGTGAAGCATCGTAATCTAAAACTGGACTCACAGGAGAATTTCAAATCATAGAAAGTTAGAGTGTCAGTCCTCTTGTACTTAAGTCGGCATTGTGCTTTTTGAATTTAATTCCGATGCAATTTCTGTGTTTCATCGTCAATATGAAGGTCCAAGGTATACAGTAAACCTGAAGTGAAGCATCGGAATGTAAAACTGGACTCACAGGAGAGGTTCAAATCATAGAAAGTGAGAGTGTCAGTCCTCTTTTACTTAAGTCGGCATTGTGCCTTTTGTATTACATTCGGATGCAATTTCTGTGTTTCATCGTCAATAAGAAGGTGCTAGGTATACAGTAAACGTGAAGTGAAGCATCGGAATCTAAAACTGGACTCACAGGAGAGGTCAAATCATGGAAATTTAGGGTGTCAGTCCTCATGTAGTTAAGTCGGCATTGTGCCTTTTGTATTAAATTCGGACGCAAACTCTGTGTTTCATCGTAAATTAGAAAGTCCAAGGGATACAGTAAACCTGAAGTGAAGCATCGGAATCTAAAACTGGACTCACAGGAGAGGTTTAAAACATAGACAGTTAGAGTGTCCGTCCTCTTGTACTTAAGTCGGCATTGTGCATTTTGTATTAAATTCGCATGCAATTTCTGTGTCTCATCGTCAATAAGAAGGTCCAAGGCATACAGTAAACCTGAAGTGAAGCATTGGAATCTAAAACTGGACTCACAGGAGAGGTTATAATCACAGAAAGTGAGAGTGTCAGTCGTATTTACTTAAGTCCTCATTGTGCCATTTCTATTAAATTCGGATGCAATTTCTGTGTTTCATCGTCATTAAGAAGGTCCAAGGGATACAGTAAACCTGAAGTGAAGCATCGGAATCTAAAACTGGACTCACAGCAGAGGTTCTAATCATAGAAAGTGAGGGTGTCAGTCCTCTTTTACTTAAGTCGGCATTGTGCCTTTGTGTTAAATTCGGATGCAATTTCTGTGTTTCATCGTCGATAAGAAGGCCCAAGGTATACAGTAAACCTGAAGTGAGGCATCGGAATCTAATACTGGACTCACAGGAGAGGTTGAAATCATGGAAAGGGAGAGTATCAGTCCTCTTGTACTTAAGTCGGCATTGTGCATTTTGTATTAAATTCGGATACAATTTCTGTGTTTCATCGTCAATAAGAAGGTCCAAGGGATACAGTAAACCTGAAGTAAAGCATCGGAATCTAAAACTAGACTCACAGGAGATGTTCAAATCATAGAAAGTGAGAGTGTCAGTCCTCTTTTACTTAAGTCGGCATTGTGCCTTTTGTATCGAATTCGGATGCAATTTCTGTCTTTCTTCGTCAATAAGAAGGTCCAAGGGATACAGTAAACCTGAAGTGAAGCATCGGAATCTAAAACTGGACTCCCAGGAGAGAATCAAGTCATAGAAAGTGAGAGTGTCAGTCCTCATGTACTTAAGTCGGCATTGTGCCTTTTGAATTTAATTCCGATGCAATTTCTGTAATTCATCGTCAATAAGAAGGTCCAAGGGATACAGTAAACCTGAAGTGAAGCATCGGAATCTAAAACTAGACTCACAGGAGAGGTTCAGATCATAGAAAGTGAGAGTGTCAGTCCTCTAGTACTTCAGTCGGCTTTGCGCCTATTGTATTGAATTCGGATGCAATTTCTGTGTTTCATCGTCAATAAGAAGGTCCAAGGGATACAGTAAACCTGAAGTGAAGCATCGGAATCTAAAACTGGACCCACAGAAGAGGTTCAAATCATAGAAAGTGAGAGTGTCAGTCCTCTAGTACTTAAGTCGGCATTGTGCCTATTGTATTGAATTCGATGCAATTTCTGTGTTTCATCGTCAATAAGAAGGTCCAAGGAATACAGTAAACCTGAAGTGAAGCATTGGAATCTAAAACTGGACTCACAGGAGAGGTTCAAATCATAGAAAGTGAGAGCGTCAGTCCTCTTTTACTTAAGTCGGCATTGTGCCTTTGGTATGAAATTCGGATGAAATTTCTGTGTTGCATCGTCAATAAGAAGGTCCAAGGTATACAGTAATCGTGAAGTGAAGCTTCGGAATCTAAAATTGGACTCACAGGAGAGTTTCAAATCATAGAAAGGGAGAGTGTCAGTCCTCTTGTACTTAAGTCGGCATTGTGCCTTTTGAATTTAATTCCGATGCAATTTCTGTGTTTCATCGTCAATAAGAAGGTGCAAGGTTACAGTAAACCTGAGGTGAAGCATCGGAATCTAAAACTGGACTCACAGGAGAGGTTCAAATCATAGAGAGTTAGAGTGTCAGTCCTCATTTACTTAAGTCGGCATTGCGCCTTTTGTATTAAATTCGGAAGCAATTTCTGTATTTCATCGTCATTAAGAAGGTCCAAGGGATACAGTAAACCTGAAGTGAAGCATCGGAATCTAAAACTGGACTCACAGGAGAGGTTCAAATCATAGAAAGTTAGAGTGTCAGTCCTCTTGTACTTCTGTCGGCATTGTGCTTTTTGTATTAAATTCCGATGCAATTTCTGTGTTTCATCGTCAATAATAAGGTGCAAGGTATACGGTAAACCTGAAGTGACGCATCGGAATCTAAAACTGGACTCACAGGAGAGGTTCAAATCATAGAAAGTGGGAGTGTGAGTCCTCTTGTACTTAAGTCGGCATTGTGCCTTTTGTACTAAATTCGGGTGCAATTTCTGTGTTTCATCGTCAATAAGAAGGTCCAAGGTATACAGTAAACCTGAAGTGAAGCATCGGAATCTAAAACTGGACTCACAGGTGATGTTCAAATCATAGAAAGTGAGAGTGTCAGTCCTCTTTTACTTAAGTCGGCATTGTGCCTTTTGTATTAAATTCGGATGCAGTTTCTGTGTTTCATCGTCGATAAGAAGGTGCAAGGTATACAGTAAACCTGAAGTGAAGCATCGGAATCTAAAACTAAACTCACAGGAGAGGTTCAATTCATAGAAAGTGAGGGTGTCAGTCCTCTTTTACTTAAGTCGGCATTGTGCCTTTTGTATTAAATTCGGATTCAATTTCTGTGTTTCATCGTCAATAGGAAGGTCCAAGGGATACAGTAAACCTGAAGTGAAGCATCGCAATCTAAAACTGGACTAACAGGAGAATTTCAAATTATAGAAAGTTAGAGTGTCAGTCCTCTTGCACTTAAGTCGGCATTGTGCCTTTTGAATTTAATTCCGATGCAATTTCTGTGTTTCATCGTCAATATGAAGGTCCAAGGTATACAGTAAACCTGAAGTGAAGCATCGGAATGTAAAACTGGACTCACAGGAGAGGTTCAAATCATAGAAAGTGAGAGTGTCAGTCCTCTTTTACTTAAGTCGGCATTGTGCTTTTTATTAAATTCGGATGCAATTTCTGTGTTTCATCGTCAATAAGAAGGTCCAAGGGATACGGTAAACCTGAAGTGAAGCATCGGAATCTAAAACTGGACTCACAGGAAAGGTTCAAATCATAGAAAGTGAAAGTGTCAGTCCTCTTTTACTTAAGTCGGCATTGTGCCTTTTGTATTAAATTCGGATGCAATTTCTGTGTTTCATCGTCAATAAGAAGGTGCAATGTATACAGTAAACGTGAAGTGAAGCATCGGAATCTAAAACTGGACTCACAGGAGAGGTTCAAATCATGGAATTTAGGGTGTCAGTCCTCATGTAGTTATGTCGGCATTGTGCCTTTTGTATTAAATTCGGACGCAAACTCTGTGTTTCATCGTAAATTAGAAAGTCCAAGGGATACAGTAAACCTGAAGTGAAGCATCGGAATCTAAAACTGGACTCACAGGAGAGGTTTAAAGCATAGACAGTTAGAGTGTCCGTCCTCTTGTACTTAAGTCGGCATTGTGCATTTTGTATTAAATTCGGATGCAATTTCTGTGTCTCATCGTCAATAAGAAGGTCCAAGGCATACAGTAAACCTGAAGTGAAGCATTGGAATCTAAAACTGGACCCACAGGAGAGGTTCTAATCACAGAAAGTGAGAGTGTCAGTCCTCTTTTACTTAAGTCCTCATTGTGCCATTTCTATTAAATTCGGATGCAATTTCTGTGTTTCATCGTCATTAAGAAGGTCCAAGGGATATAGTAAACCTGAACTGATGCATCGGAATCTAAAACTGGACTCACAGGAGAGGTTCAAATCAGAGAAAGTTAGAGTGTCAGTCCTCTTGTACCTAAGTCAGCATTGTGCCTTTTGTATTAAATTCGGATGCAAACTCTGTGTTTCATTGTCAATAAGAAGGTCCAAGGGATACAGTAAACCTAAAGTGAAGCATCGGAATCTAAAACTAGACTCACATGAGAGGTTCAAATCATAGAAAGCGAGAGTGTCAGTCATCTAGTACGTAAGTCGACATTGCGCCTACTGTAATGAATTCGGATTCAATTTCTGTATTTCATCGTCAATAAGAAGGTGCAAGGGATACAGTAAACCTGAAGTGAAGCATCGGAATCTAAAACTGGACTCACAGCAGAGGTTCAAATCATAGAAAGTGAGAGTGTCAGTTCTCTTTTACTTAAGTCGGCATTGTGCCTTTGTGTTAAATTCGGATGCAATTTCTGTGTTTCACCGTCGATAAGAAGGTCCAAGGTATACAGTAAACCTGAAGTGAGGCATCGGAATCTAATACTGGACTCACAGGAGAGGTTCAAATCATGGAAAGGGAGAGTGTCAGTCCTCTTGTTCTTAAGTCGGCATTGTGCATTTTGTATTAAATTCGGATGCAATTTCTGTGTTTCATCGTCAATAAGAAGGTCCAAGGGATACAGTAAACCTGAAGTGAAGCTTCGGAATCTAAAACTAGACTCACAGGAGATGTTCAAATCATAGAAAGTGAGAGTGTCGGTCCTCTTTTACTTAAGTCGGCATTGTGCCTTTTGTATCAAATTCGGATGCAATTTCTGTCTTTCATCGTCAATAAGAAGGTCCAAGGGATACAGTAAACCTGAAGTGATAAATCGGAATCTAAAACTGGACTCACAGGAGAGGTTCAGATCACAGAAAGTGAGAGTGTCAGTCCTCTTTTACTTAAGTCCGCATTGTGCCTTTTGTACTAAATTCGGGTGCAATTTCTGTGTTTCATCGTCAATAAGAAGGTCCAAGGTATACAGTAAACCTGAAGTGAAGCATCGGAATCTAAAACTGGACTCACAGGTGATGTTCAAATCATAGAAAGTGAGAGTGTCAGTCCTCTTTTACTTAAGTCGGCATTGTGCCTTTTGTATTAAATTCGGATGCAATTTCTGTGTTTCATCGTCGATAAGAAGGTGCAAGGTATACAGTAAACCTGAAGTGAAGCATCAGAATCTAAAACTAAACTCACAGGAGAGGTTCAAATCATAGAAAGTGAGGGTTTCAGTCCTCTTTTACTTAAGTCGGCATTGTGCCTTTTGTATTAAATTCGGATTCAATTTCTGTGTTTCATCGTCAATAGGATGGTCCAAGGGATACAGTAAACCTGAAGTGAAGCATCGCAATCTAAAACTCGACTCACAGGAGAATTTCAAATCATAGAAAGTTAGAGTGTCAGTCCCCTTGTACTTAAGTCGGCATTGTGCCTTTTGAATTTAATTCCGATGCAATTTCTGTGTTTCATCGCCAATATGAAGGTCCAAGGTATACAGTAAACCTGAAGTGAAGCATCGGAATGTAAAACTGGACTCACAGGAGAGGTTCAAATCAAAGAAAGTGAGAGTGTCAGTCCTCTTTTACTTAAGTCGGCATTGTGCTTTTTATTAAATTCGGATGCAATTTCTGTGTTTCATCGTCAATAAGAAGGTCCAAGGGATACAGTAAATCTGAAGTGAAGCATCGGAATCTAAAACTGGACTAACAGGAGAGTTTCAAATCATAGAAAGTTAGAGTGTCAGTCCTCTTGTACTTAAGTCGGCATTGTGCCTTTTGTACTAAATTCGGATGCAATTTCTGTGTTTCATCGTCAATAAGAAGGCCCAAGATATACTGTAAACCTGAGGTGAAGCATCGGAATCGAAAACTGGACTCACAGGACAGGTCCAAATCTTAGAAAGTTAGAGTGTCAGTCCTCTTGTACTTATGTCGGCATTGTGCCTTTGGTATTAAATTCCGATGCTATTTCTGTGTTTCATCGTCAATAATAAGGTGCAAGCTATACGGTAAACCTGAAGTGACGCATCGGAATCTAAAACTGGTCTCACAGGAGAAGTTCAAATCATAGAAAGTGAGAGTGTCAGTCCTATTGTACTTATGTCGGCAGTGTGCCTTATGTATGAAATTCGGATGCAAACTCTGTGTTTCATCGCCAATAAGAAGGTCCAAGGGATACAGTAAACCTGAAGTGAAGCATCGGAATCTAAAACTGGACTCACAGGAGAGGTTCTAAACATAGACAGTTAGAGTGTCGGTCCTCTTGTACTTAAGTCTGCATTGTGCCATTTGTATTATATTCGGATGCAATTTCTGTGTCTCATCGACAATAAGAAGGGCCAAGGCATACAGTAAACCTGATGTGAAGCATCGGAATCTAAAACTGGACTCACAGGAGAGGTTCAAATCATAGAAAGTGAGAGTGTCAGTCCCCTAGTACTTAAGTCGGCATTGTGCCTTTTGTATTGAATTCGAATGCAATTTCTGTGTTTCATCGTCAATAAGAATGTCCAAGGGATACAGTAAACCTGAAGTGAAGCATCGGAATCTAAAACTGGACTCACAGGTGAGGTTCAAATCATAGAAAGGGGGAGTGTCAGGCCTCTTGTACTTAAGTAGGCATTGTGCCTTTTGTATTGAATTCGGATGCAATTTCTGTGTTTCACCATCAATAAGAAGGTGCAGGGTATCAGTAAACCTCTAGTGAACCATCGGAATCTACAACTAGACTCACAGGAGAGGTTCAAATCATATAAAGTGAGAGTGTCAGTCCTCTTGTATTTAAGTCGGCATTGTGCCTTTTGTATTAAATTCGGATGCTAATTCTGTGTATCATCGTCAACTAGAAGGTCCAAGGGATACAGTAAACCTGAAGTGAAGCATCGGAATCTAAAACTGGACTCACAGGAGAGGTTCAAATCATAGAAAGTGAGAGTGTCAGTCCTCTTTTACTTAAGTCGCCATTGTGCCTTTTGTATTAAATTCGGATGCAATTTCTGTATTTCATTGTCATTAAGAAGGTCCAAGGGATACAGTAAACCTGAAGTGAAGCATCGGAATCTAAAACTGGACTCACAGGAGAGGTTCAAATCATAGAAAGTTAGAGTGTCAGTCCTCTTGTAATTATGTCGGCATTGTGCCTTTTGTATTAAATTCCTATGCAATTTCTGTGTTTCATCGTCAATAATAAGGTGCAAGGTATACGGTAAACCTGAAGTGACGCATCGGAATCTAAAACTGGACTCACAGGAGAAGTTCAAATCATAGAAAGTGAGAGTGTCAGACATCTTTTACTTAAGTCGGCATTGTGCCTTTTGTATTAAATTCGGATGCAAACTCTGTGTTTCATCGTAAATAAAAAGGTCCAAGGGATTCAGTAAAACTGAAGTGTAGCATCGGAATCTAAAACTGGACTCACAGGAGAGGTTCAAAACATAGACAGTTAGAGGGTCGGTCCTCTTGTACTTAAGTCGGCAATGTGCCTTTTGTATTAAATTCAGATGCAATTTCTGTGTCTCATCGTCTATAAGAAGGTCCAAGGCATACAGTAAACCTGAAGTGATAAATCGGAATCTAAAACTGGACTCACAGGAGAGGTTCAGATCACAGAAAGTGAGAGTGTCAGTCATCTTTTACTTAAGTCCGCATTGTGCCTTTTGTATTAAATTCGGATGCAATTTCTGTGTTTCATCGTCAATAAGAAGGTCCAAGGGAAACAGTAAACCTGAAGTGAAGCATCGGAATCTAAAACTGGACTCACAGGAGAGGTTCAAATCATAGAAAGTTAGATTGTCAGTCCTCTTGTCCTTAAGTCGGCATTGTGCCTTTTGTATAAAATTCAGGTGCAAACTCTTTGTTTCATCGTCAATAAGAAGGTCCAAGGTATACAGTAAACCTGAAGTGAAGCATCGGAATCAAAAACTGGACTCACAGGAGAGTTTAAAATCATAGAAAGTGAGAGTGTCAGTCCTCTAGTACTTAAGTCGGCATTGTGCCTTTTGTATTGAATTTGGATGCAATTTCTGTGTTTCATCGTCAATAAGAAGGTCCAAGGGATACAGTTAATCTGAAGTGAAGCATCGGAATCTAAAACTGGACTAACAGGAGAGTTTCAAATCATAGAAAGTTAGAGTGTCAGTCCTCTTGTACTTAAGTCGGCATTGTGCCTTTTGTACTAAATTCGGATGCAATTTCTGTGTTTCATCGTCAATAAGAAGGCGCAAGATATACTGTAAACCTGAGGTGAAGCATCGGAATCGAAAACTGGACTCACAGGACAGGTCCAAATCTTAGAAAGTTAGAGTGTCAGTCCTCTTGTACTTATGTCGGCACTGTGCCTTTTGTATTAAATTCCGATGCTATTTCTGTGTTTCATCGTCAATAATAAGGTGCAAGCTATATGGTATACCTGAAGTGACGCATCGGAATCTAAAACTGGACTCACAGGAGAAGTTCAAATCATAGAACGTGAGACGGTCAGTCCTCTTTTGCTTAAGTCGGCATTGTGCCATTTGTATTAAATTCGGATGCAATTTCTGTTTTTCATCGTCAATAAGAAGGTCCAAGGGATACAGTAAACCTGAAGTGAAGTATCGGAATCTAAAACTGGACTCACAGGAGAGGTTCAAATCATAGAAAGTGAGAGTGTCAGTCCTCTTGTACTTAAGTCGGCATTGTGCCTTTTGTACTAAATTCGGATG
The DNA here is from genome assembly GCF_021461395.2 of Schistocerca americana. Lineage (NCBI taxonomy): Eukaryota > Metazoa > Arthropoda > Insecta > Orthoptera > Acrididae > Schistocerca > Schistocerca americana. The sequence continues at coordinate 544,169,904 of NC_060124.1, read as the reverse complement.
CAATTTCTGTCTTTCATCGTCAATAAGAAGGTCCCAGGTACACAGTAAACCTGAAGTGAAGCATCAGAATCTAAAACTGGACTCACAGGAGAGTTTCAAATCATAGGAAGTGAGAGTGTCAGTACTCTTGTACTTAAGTCGGCATTGTGCCTTTTGAATTTAATTCCGATGCAATTTCTGTGTTTCATCGTAAATAAGAAGGTGCAAGGTATACAGTAAACCTGAAGTGAAGCATCGGAATCTAAAACTGGACTCACAGGAGAGGTTCAAATCATAGTAAGTGAGATTGTCAGTCCTCTTTTACTTAAGTCGGCATAGTGCCTTTTGTATTAAATTCGGTTGCAACTTAAGTGTTTCATCGTCAACAAGAGGGTCCAAGGTATACAGTAAACCTGAAGTGAAGTATCGGAATCTAAAACTGGACTCACAGGAGAGGTTCAAATCATAGTAAGTGAGAGTGTCAGTCCTCTTGTACTTAAGTCGGCATTGTGCTTTTGTATTAAATTCGGATGCAAACTCTGTGTTTCATCGTAAATAAAAAGGTCCAAGGGATTCAGTAAAACTGAAGTGAAGCATCAGAATCTAAAACTGGACTCACAGGAGAGTTTCAAATCATAGGAAGTGAGAGTGTCAGTCCTCTTGTACTTAAGTCGGCATTGTGCCTTTTGTACTAAATACGGATGCAATTTCTGTGTTTCATCGTCAATAAGAAGGTGCAAGGTGTACAGTAAACCTGAAGTGAAGCATCGGAATCTAAAACTGGACTCACAGGAGAGGTCCAAATCATAGTAAGTGAGTTTGTCAGTCCACTTTTACTTAAGTCGGCATTGTGCCTTTGTATTAAATTCGGATGCAACTTCTCTGTTTCATCGTCAACCAGACGGTCCAAGGTATTCAGTAAACCTGAAGTGAAGCATCGGAATCTAAAACTGGACTCACAGGAGAGGTTCAAATCATAGAAAGTGAGAGTGTCAGCCCGCTTTTACTTCAGTCGGCATTTTGCCTTTTGTATTACATTCGGATGCAATTTCTGTGTTTCATCGTCAATAAGAGGGCCCAAGGTATACAGTAAACCTGAAGTGAAGCATCGGAATCTAAAACTGGTCTCACAGGAGAGGTTCAAATCATAGAAAGAGATAGTGTCAGTCCTCTTGTACTTAGGTCGGCATTGTGCATTTTGTATTAACTTCCAATGCTATTTCTGTGTTTCATCGTCAATAATAAGGTGCAAGCTATACGGTAAACCTGAAGTGACGCATCGGAATCTAAAACTGGACTCACAGGAGAAGTTCAAATCATTGAACGTGAGACGGTCAGTCCTCTTTTGCTTAAGTCGGCATTGTGCCTTTTGTATTAAATTCGGACGCAATTTCTGTTTTTCATCGTCAATAAGAAGGTCCAAGGGATACAGTAAACCTGAAGTGAAGTATCGGAATCTAAAACTGGACTCACAGGAGAGGTTCAAATCATAGAAAGTGAGAGTGTCAGTCCTCTTGTACTTAAGTCGGCATTGTGCCTTTTGAATTTAATTCCGATGCAATTTCTGTGTTTCATCGTAAATAAGAAGGTGCAAGGTATACAGTAAACCTGAAGTGAAGCATCGGAATCTAAAACTGGACTTACAGGAGAGGTTCAAATCATACTAAGTGAGATTGTCAGTCCTCTTTTACTTAAGTCGGCATTGTGCCTTTTGTATTAAATTCGGTTGCAACTTCTGTGTTTCATCGTCAACAAGAGGGTCCAAGGTATACAGTAAACCTGAAGTGAAGTATCGGAATCTAAAACTGGACTCACAGGAGAGGTTCAAATCATAGTAAGTGAGAGTGTCAGTCCTCTTGTACTTAAGTCGGCATTGTGCTTTTGTATTAAATTCGGATGCAAACTCTGTGTTTCATCGTAAATAAAAAGGTCCAAGGGAATCAGTAAAACTGAAGTGAAGCATCGGAATCTAAAACTGGACTCACAGGAGAGGTTCAAAACATAGACAGTTAGAGTGTCGGTCCTCTTGTACTTAAGTCGGCAATGTGCCTTTTGTATTAAATTCGGATACAATTTCTGTGTCTCATCGTCTATAAGAAGGTCCAAGGCATTCAGTAAACCTGAAGTGCAAAATCGGAATCTAAAACTGGACTCACAGGAGAGGTTCAGATCACAGAAAGTGAGAGTGTCAGTCCTCTTTTACTTAAGTCCGCATTGTGCCTTTTGTATTAAATTCGGATGCAATTTCTGTGTTTCATCGTCAATAAGAAGGTCCAAGGGAAACAGTAAACCTGAAGTGAAGCATCGGAATCTATAACTGGACTCACAGGAGAGGTTCAAATCATAGAAAGTTAGAGTGTTAGTCCACTAGTACTTAAGTCGGCATTGTTCCTTTTGTATTGAATTCGGATGCAATTTCTGTGTTTCATCGTCAATAAGAAAGTCCAAGGGATACAGTAAATCTGAAGTGAAGCATCGGAATCTAAAACTGGACTCACAGGAGAGTTTCATGTCATAGAATGTTAGAGTGTCAGTCCTCTTGTACTTAAGTCGGCATTGTGCCTTTAGTACTAAATTCGGATGCAGTTTCTGTGTTTCATCGTCAATAAGAAGGCCCAAGATATACGGTAAACCTGAAGTGAAGCATCGGAATCTAAAACTGGACTCACAGGACAGGTCCAAATCTTAGAAAGTTAGAGTGTCAGTCCTCTTGTACTTATGTCGGCATTGTGCATTTTGTATTAAATTCCGATGCTATTTCTGTGTTTCATCGTCAATAATAAGGTGCAAGCTATACTTTAAACCTGAAGTGACGCATCGGAATCTAAAACTGGACTCACAGGAGAAGTTCAAATCATAGAACGTGAGACGGTCAGTCCTCTTTTGCTTAAGTCGGCATTGTGCCATTTGTATTAAATTCGGATGCAATTTCTGTGTTTCATCGTCAATAAGAAGGTCCAAGGGATACAGTAAACCTGAAGTGAAGTATCGGAATCTAAAACTGGACTCACAGGAGAGGTTCAAATCATAGAAAGTGAGAGTGTCAGTCCTCTTGTACTTAAGTCGGCATTGTGCCTTTTGTACTAAATACGGATGCAATTTCTGTGTTTCATCGTCAACAAGAAGGTCCAAGGTATACAGTAAACCTGAAGTGAAGCATCAGAATCTAAAACTGGACTCACAGGAGAGTTTCAAATCATAGAAAGTGAGAGTGTCAGTACTCTTGTTCTTAATTCGGCATTATGCCTTTTGAATTTAATTCCGATGCAATTGCTGTGTTTCATCGTCAATAAGAAGGTGCAAGGTATACAGTAAACCTGAAGTGAAGCATCGGAATCTAAAACTGGACTCACAGGAGAGGTCCAAATCATAGTAAGTGAGATTGTCAGTCCTCTTTTACTTACGTCGGCATTGTGCCTTTTGTATTAAATTCGGATGCAACTTCTCTGTTGCATCGTCAACCAGACGGTCCAAGGTATACAGTAAACCTGAAGTGAAGCATCGGAATCTAAAACTGGACTCACAGGAGAGGTTCAAATCATAGAAAGTGAGAGTGTCAGTCCGCTTTTAGTTCAGTCGGCATTTTGCCTTTTGTATTACATTCGGATGCAATTTCTGTGTTTCATCGTCAATAAGAGGGCCCAAGGTATACAGTAAACCTGAAGAGAAGCATCGGAATCTAAAACTGGTCTCACAGGAGAGGTTCAAATCATAGAAAGAGAGAGTGTGAGTCCTCTTGTACTTAGGTCGGCATTGTGCCTTTTGTATTAAATTCGGATGCAAACTCTGTGTTTCATCGTAAATAAAAAGGTCCAAGGGATTCAGTAAACCTGAAGTGAAGCATCTGGATCTAAAACAGGACTCACAGGAGAGGTTCAAAACATTGACAGGTAGAGAGTCGGTCCTCTTGTACTTAAGTCGGCAATGTGCCTTTTGTATTAAATTCAGATGCAATTTCTGTGTCTCATCGTCAATAAGAAGGTGCAAGGTATACAGTAAACCTAAAGTGAAGCATCGGAATCTAAAACTGGACTCACAGGAGAGGTTCAAATCATAGTAAGTGAGATTGTCAGTCCTCTTTTACTTAAGTCGGCATTGTGCCTTTTGTAATAAATTCGGATGCAACTTCTGTGTTTCATCGTCAACAAGTGGGTCCAAGGTATACAGTAAACCTGAAGTGAAGCATCGGAATCTAAAACTGGACTCAGAGGAGAGGTTCAAATCATAGAAAGTGAGAGTGTCTGTCCTCTTGTACTTAGGTCGTCATTGTGCCTTTTGTATTAAATTCGGATGCAAACTCTGTGTTTCATGGTAAAGAAAAAGGTCCACGGGATTCAGTAAACCTGAAGTGAAGCATCTGAATCTAAAACAGGACTCAAGGGAGAGGTTCAAAACATAGACAGTTAGAGAGTCGGTCCTCTTGTACTTAAGTCGGCAATGTGCCTTTTGTATTAAATTCAGATGCAATTTCTGTGTCTCATCGTCTATAAGAAGGTCCAAGGCATACAGTAAACCTGAAGTGAAAAATCGGAATCTAAAACTGGACTCACAGGAGAGGTTCAAAACACAGAAAGTGAGAGTGTCTGTCCTCTTTTACTTAAGTCGGCATTGTGCCTTTTGTATTAAATTCGGATGCAATTTCTGTGTTTCATCGACAATAAGAAGGTCCAAGGGATACAGTAAACCTGAAGTGAAGCATCGGAATCTAAAACAAGACTCACAGGAGAGGTTCAAATCATAGAAAGTTAGAGTGTCAGTCCTCTTGTCCTTAAGTCGGCATTGTGCCTTTTGTAATAAATTCAGATGCAAACTCTGTGTTTCATCGTCAATAAGAAGGTCCTAAGGATACAGTAAACCTGAAGTGAAGCATCGGAATCTAAAACTGGACTCACAGGACAGGACCAAATCTTAGAAAGTTAGTGTGTCAGTCCTCTTGTACTTATGTCGGCATTGTGCATTTTGTATGAAATTCCGATGCTATTTCTGTGTTTCATTGTCAATAATAAGGTGCAAACTATACGGTAAACCTGAACTGACGCATCGGAATCTAAAACTGGACTCACAGGAGAAGTTCAAATCATAGAACGTGGGACGGTCAGTCCTCTTTTGCTTAAGTCGGCATTGTGCCATTTGTATTAAATTCGGATGCAATTTCTGTGTTTCATCGTCAATAAGAAGGTCCAAGGGATACAGTAAACCTGAAGTGAAGTATCGGAATCTAAAACTGGACTCACAGGAGAGGTTCAAATCATAGAAAGTGAGAGTGTCAGTCCTCTTGTACTTAAGTCGGCATTGTGCCTTTTGTACTAAATTCGGATGCAATTTCTGTGTTTCATCGTCAATAAGAAGGTCTAATGTATACAGTAAACCTGAAGTGAAGCATCAGAATCTAAAACTGGACTCACAGGAGAGTTTCAAATCATAGAAATTGAGAGTGTCAGTACTCTTGTACTTAAGTCGGCATTGTGCCTTTTTAATTTAATTCCGATGCAATTTCTGTGTTTCATCGTCAATAAGAAGGTATACAGTAAACCTGAAGTGAAGCATCGGAATCTAAAACTGGACTCACAGGAGAGGTTCAAATCATAGTAAGTGAGATTGTCAGTCCTCTTTTACTTAAGTCGGCATTGTGCCTTTTGTATTAAATTCGGATGCAACTTCTGTGTTTCATCGTCAACAAGAGGGTCCAATGTATACAGTAAACCTGAAGTGAAGCATCGGAATCTAAAACTGGACTCACAGGAGAGGTTCAAATCATAGTAAGTGAGAGTGTCAGTCCTCCTTTACTTAAGTCGGCATTGGGCCTTTTGTAATAAATTCGGATGCAATTTCTGTGTTTAATCGTCAACAAGGGGGTCCAAGGTATACGGTAAACCTGAAGAGAAGCATCGGAATCTAAAACTGGTCTCACAGGAGAGGTTCAAATCATAGAAAGTGAAAGTGTCAGTCCTCTTGTACTTAAGTCGGCATTGTGCCTTTTGTACTAAATTCGGATGCAGTTTCTGTGTTTCATCATCAATAAGAAGGCCCAAGATATACAGTAAACCTGAAGCGAAGTATCGGAATCTAAAAATGGACTCACAGGAGAGGTTCAAATCATAGAAAGTGAGAGTGTCAGTCCTCTTGTACGTAAGTCAGCATTGTGCCTTTTGTACTAAATACGGATGCAATTTCTGTGTTTCATCGTCAATAAGAAGGTCCAAGGTGTACAGTAAACCTGAAGTGAAGCATCAGAATCTAAAACTGGACTCACAGGAGAGTTTCAAATCATAGAAAGTGAGAGTGTCAGTACTCTTGTACTTAAGTCGGCATTGTGCCTTTTGAATTTTATTCCGATGCAATTTCTCTGTTTCATCGTCAATAAGAAGGTGCAAGGTATACAGTAAACCTGAAGTGAAGTATCGGAATCTAAAACTGGACTCACAGGAGAGGTTCAAATCATAGTAAGTGAGATTGTCAGTCCTCTTGTACTTAAGTCGGCATTGTGCCTTTTGTATTAAATTCGGATGCAAACTCTGTGTTTCATCGTAAATAAAATGGTCCAAGGGATTCAGTGAAACTGAAGTGAAGCATCGGAATCTAAAACTGGACTCACAGGAGAGGATCAAAACGTAGACAGTTAGAGAGTCGGCCCTCTTGTACTTAAGTCGGCAATGTGCCTTTTGTATTAATTTCAGATGCAATTTCTGTGTCTCATCGTCTATAAGAAGGTCCTAGGCATACAGTAAACCTGAAGTGAAAAATCGGAATCTAAAACTTGACTCACAGGAGAGGTTCGGATCACAGAAAGTGAGAGTGTCAGTCCTCTTTTACTTAAGTCCGCATTGTGCCTTTTGTATTAAATTCGGATGCAATTTCTGTGTTTCATCGTCAATAAGAAGGTCCAAGGGAAACAGCAAACTTGAAGTGAAGCATCGGAATCTAAAACTGGACTCACAGGAGAGGTTCAAATCATAGAAAGTTAGAGTGTCAGTCCTCTAGTACTTAAGTCGGCATTGTGCCTTTTGTATTGAATTCAGATGCAGTTTCTGTGTTTCATCGTCAATAAGAAGGCCCAAGATATACAGTAAACCTGAAGTGAAGTAGCGGAATCTAAAACTGGATTCACAGGAGAGGTTCAAATCATAGAAAGTGAGAGTGTCAGTCCTCTTGTACGTAAGTCAGCATTGTGCCTTTTGTACTAAATACGGATGCAATTACTGTGTTTCATCGTCAATAAGAAGGTCCAAGGTATACAGTAAACCTCAAGTGAAGCATCAGAATCTAAAACTGGACTCACAGGAGAGTTTCAAATCATAGAAAGTGAGAGTGTCAGTACTCTTCTACTTAAGTCGGCATTGTGCCTTTTGAATTTAATTCCGATGCAATTTCTGTGTTTCATCGTCAATAAGAACGTGCAAGGTATACAGTAAACCTGAAGTGAAGTATCGGAATCTAAAACTGGACTCACAGGAGAGGTTCAAATCATAGTAAGTGAGATTGTCAGTCCTCTTTTACTTACGTCGGCATTGTGCCTTTTGTATTAAATTCGAATGCAACTTCTGTGTTTGATCGTCAACAAGAGGGTCCAAGGTATACAGTAAACCTGAAGTGAAGCATCGGAATCTAGAACTGGACTCACAGGAGAGGTTCAAATCATAGAAAGTGAGAGTGTCAGTCCGCTTTTACTTAAGTCGGCATTTTGCCTTTTGTGTTACATTCGGATGCAATTTCTGTGTTTCATCGTCAATAAGAGGGCCCAAGGTATACAGTAAACCTGAAGTGAAGCATCGGAATCTAAAACTGGTCTCACAGGAGAGGTTCAAATCATAGAAAGTGAGAGTGTCGGTCCTCTTGTACTTAGGTCGGCATTGTGCCTGTTGTATTAAATTCGGATGCAAACTATGTGTTTCATCGTAAATAAAAAGGTCCAAGGGATTCAGTAAACCTGAAGTGAAGCATCTGAATCTAAAACAGGACTCACAGGAGAGGTAAAACATAGACAGGTAGAGAGTCGCTCCTCTTGTACTTAAGTCTGCAATGTGCCTTTTGTATTAAATTCAGATGCAATTTCTGTGTCTCATCGTCTATAAGAAGGTCCAAGGCATACAGTAAACCTGAAGTGAAAAATCGGGATCTAAAACTGGACTCACAGGAGTGGTTCAAAGCACAGAAAGTGAGAGGGATCAGTCCTCTTTTACTTAAGTCGGCATTGTGCCTTTTGTATTAAATTCGGATGCAATTTCTGTGTTTCATCGTCAATAAGAAGGTCCAAGGGATACAGTAAACCTGAAGTGAAGCATCGGAATCTAAAACAGGACTCACAGGAGAGGATCATATCATAGAAAGTTAGAGTGTCAGTCAACTTGTCCTTAAGTCGGCATTGTGCCTTTTGTATTAAATTCGGATGCAAACTCTGTGTGTCATCGTAAATAAGAAGGTCCTAAGGATACAGTAAACCTGAAGTGAAGCATCAGAATCTAAAACTGGACTCACAGGAGAGTTTCAAATCATAGAAAGTCAAAGCGTCAGTACTCTTGTACTTAAGTCGGCATTGTGACTTTTGAATTTAATTCCGATTCAATTTCTGTGTTTCATCGTCAATAAGAAGGTGCAAGGTATACAGTAAACCTGAAGTGAAGCATCGGAGTCTAAAACTGGACTCACAGGAGAGGTTCAAATCATAGTAAGTGAGATTGTCAGTCCTCTTTTACTTAAGTCTGCATTGTGCCTTTTGTAATAAATTCGGATGCAACTTCTTGTTTCATCGTCAACAAGAGGGTCCAAGGTATACAGTAAACCTGAAGTGAAGCATCGGAATCTAAAACTGGACTCATAGGAGAGGTTCAAATCATAGAAAGTGAGAGTGTCAGTCCTCTTGTACTTAGGTCGGCATTGTGCCTTTTGTATTAAATTCGGATGCAAACTCTGTGTTTCATCGTAAATAAAAAGGTCCAAGGGATTCAGTAAACCTGAAGTGAAGCATCTGAATCTAAAACAGGACTCACAGGAGAGGTTCAAAACATAGACAGTTAGAGAGTCGGTCCTCTTGTACTTAAGTCGGCAATGTGCCTTTTGTATTACATTCAGATGCAATTTCTGTGTCTCATCGTCTATAAGAAGGTCCAAGGCATACAGTAAACCTGAAGTGAAAAATCGGAATCTAAAACTGGACTCACAGGAGAGGTTCAAAACACAGAAAGCGAGAGTGTCAGTAATCTTTTACTTAAGTCGGCATTGTGCCTTTTGTATTAAATTCGGATGCAATTTCTGTGTTTCATCGTCAATAAGAAGGTCCAAGGGATACAGTAAACCTGAAGTGAAGCATCGGAATCTAAAACAAGACTCACAGGAGAGGTTCAAATCATAGAAAGTTAGAGTGTCAGTGCTCTTGTCCTTAAGTCGGCATTGTGCCTTTTGTAATAAATTCGGATGCAAACTCTGTGTTTCATCGTCAATAAGAAGGTCCTAAGGATACAGTAAACCTGAAGTGAAGCATCAGAATCTAAAACTGGACTCACAGGAGAGGTTCAAATCATAGAAAGTGAGAGTGTCAGTCCTCTAGCACTTAAGTCGGCATTGTGCCTCTTGTATTAAATTCGGATGCAATTTCTGTGTTTCATCGTCAATAAGAAGGTCCAAGGAATATAGTAAACCTGAAATGTAGCATCGGAATCTAAAACTGGACTAACAGGAGAGGTTCAAATCATAGGAAGTGAGAGTGTCAGTCCTCTTTTACTTATGTCGGCATTGTGCCTTTTGTAGTAAAATCGGATGCCATTTCTGTGTTTCATCGTCAATAAGAAGGTCCAAGGGATACAGTAAACCTGAAGTGAAGTATCGGAATCTAAAACTGGACTCACATGAGAAGTTCAAATCATAGAACGAGAGACGGTCAGTCCTCTTTTGTTTAAGTCGGCATTGTGCCATTTGTATTAAATTCGGATGCAATTTTTTGTGTTTCATCGTCAATAAGAAGGTCCAAGGGATACAGTAAACCTGAAGTGAAGTATCGGAATCTAAAACTGGACTCACAGGAGAGGTTCATATCATTGAAAGTGAGAGTGTCAGTCCTCTTGTGCTTAAGTCGGCATTGTGCCTTTTGTACTAAATTCGGATGCAATTTTGGTGTTTCATCGTCAACAAGATGGTCCAAGGTATACAGTAAATCTGAAGTGAAGCATCAGAATCTAAAACTGGACTCACAGGAGAGTTTCAAATCATAGAAAGTGAAAGTGTCAGTCCTCTTGTACTTAAGTCGGCATTGTGCCTTTTGTATTAAATTCGGATGCAATTTCTGTGTTTCATCGTCAATAAGAAGGTCCGAAGTAAACAGTAAACCTGAAGTGAAGCATCGGAATCTAAAACTGGTCTCACAGGAGAGGTTCAAATCATAGAAAGTGAGAGTGTCAGTCCTCTTGTACTTAAGACGGCATTGTGCCTTTTGTATTATATTCGGATGCAAACTCTGTGTTTCGTAGTAAATAAATAGGTCCAAGGGGTTCAGTAAAACTGAAGTGAAGCATCGGAATGTAAAACTGGACTCACAGGAGAGGTTCAAAGCATAAACAGTTAGAGTGTCCGTCCTCTTGTACTTAAGTCGGCAATGTGCCTTTTGTATTAAATTCAGATGCAATTTCTGTGTCTCATCGTCTATAAGAAGGTCCAGGGCATACAGTTTACCTGAAGTGAAAAATCGGAATCTAAAACTGGACTCACAGGAGAGGTTCAGATCACAGAAAGTGAGAGTGTCAGTCCTCTTTTACTTAAGTCCGCATTGTGCCTTTTGTATTAAATTCGGATGCAATTTCTGTAATTCATCGTCAATAAGAAGGTCCAAGGGATACAGTAAACCTAAAGTGAATTATCGGAATCTAAAACTGGACTCACAGGAGAGGTTCATATCATGGAAAGTGAGAGTGTCAGTCCTTTTGTACTTAAGTCGGCATTGTGCCTTTTGTACTAAATTCAGATGCAATTTTTGTGTTTCATCGTCAATAAGAAGGTCCAAGGTATACAGTAAATCTGAAGTGAAGCATCAGAATCTAAAACTGGACTCACAGGAGAGTTTCAAATCATAGAAAGTGAGACTGTCAGTCCTCTTGTACTTGAGACGGCATTGTGACTTTTGTATTAAATTCGGATGCAATTTCTGTGTTTCATCGTCAATAAGAAGGTCCGAAGTAAACAGTAAACCTGAAGTGTAGCATCGGAATCTAAAACTGGTCTCACAGGAGAGGTTCAAATCATAGAAAGTGAGAGTGTCAGTCCTCTTGTACTTAAGACGGCATTGTGCCTTTTGTATTTAATTCGGATGCACACTCTGTGTTTCATCGTAAATAAAAAGGTCCAAGGGATTCAGTAAAACTGAAGTGAAGCATCGGAATCTAAAACTGGACTCATAGGAGAGGTTCAAAACATAGACAGTTAGAGTGTCGGTCCTCTTGTACTTAATTCGGCAATGTGCCTTTTGTATTAAATTCAGATGCAATTTCTGTGTCTCATCGTCTATAAGAAGGTCCGAGGCATACAGTAAACCTGAAGTGAAGCATCGGAATCTAAAACTGGACTCACAGGAGAGGTTCAAATCATAGAAAGTTAGAGTGTCAGTCCTCTAGTACTTAAGACGGCATTGTGCCTAATGTATTGAATTCGAATGCAATTTCTGTGTTTCATCGTCAATAAGAAGGTCCACGGGATACAGTAAATCTGGAGTGAAGCATCGGAATCTAAAACTGGACTCACAGGAGAGTTTCAAATCATAGGAAGTTAGTGTGTCAGTCCTCTTGTACTTATGTCGGCATTGTGCCTTCTGTACTAAATTCGGATGCAGTTTCTGTGTTTCATCGTCAATAGGAAAGCCCAAGATATACAGTAAACCTAAGGTGAAGCATCGGAATCTAAAACTGGACTCACAGGACAGGTCCAAATCTTAGAAAGTTAGAGTGTCAGTCCTCTTGTACTTATGTCGGCATTGTGCATTTTGTATTAAGTTCCGATGCTATTTCTGTGTTTCATCGTCAATAATAAGGTGCAAGCTATACGGTAAACCTGAAGTGACGCTTTGGAATCTAAAACTGGACTCACAGGAGAAGTTCAAATCATAGAACGTGAGACGGTCAGTCCTCTTTTGCTTATGTCGGCCTTGTACTATTTGTATTAAATTCGAATGCAATTTCTGTGTTTCGTCGTCAATAAGAAGGTCCAAGGGATACAGTAAACCTGAAGTGAAGTATCGGAATCTAAAACTGAACTCACAGGAGAGGTTCAAATCATAGAAAGTGAGAGTGTCATTCGTCTTGTACTTAAGTCGGCAGTGTGCCTTTCGTACTAAATACGGATGCAATTTCTGTGTTTCATCGTCTATAAGACGGTCCAAGGGATACAGTATACCAGAAGTGAAGCATCGGAATGTGAAACTGGACTCACAGGAGAGTTTCAAATCATAATACGTGAGAGTGTCAGACCTCTTTATTTAAGTCGGCATTGTGCCTTTTGTATTAAACTCGGATGCAATTTCTTTGTTTCATCGTCAATAAGAAAGTCCAAGGTATACAGTAAACCTGAAGTGAAGCATCGGAATCTAAAACTGCACTCACAGGAGAGGTTCAAATCATAGAAAGTGAGAGTGTCAGTCATCTTTTACTTTACTCGGCATTGTTCCTTTTGTATTAAATTCGGATGCAATTTCTGTGTTTCATCGTCAATAAGAAGGTGCAAGGTATACAGTAAACCCGAAGTGAAGCATCGGAATCTAAAACTGGACTCACAGGAGAGGTTCAAATCACAGAAAGTTAGAGTGTCAGTCCTCTTGTACTTAAGTCGGCATTGTGCCTTTTGTATTAAATTCGGATGCAATTTCTGTGTTTAATCGTCAATAAGAAGGTCCAAGGGATACAATAATCCTGAAGAGAAGCATCAGAATCTAAAACTGGACTCACAGGAGTGGTTCAAATCATAGAAAGTTAGAGTGTCAGTCCTCTTGTACTTAAGTCGGCATTGTGCCTTTTGTACTAAATTCGGATGCAATTTCTGTGTTTCTTCGTCAATAAGAAGGCCCAAGTTACACAGTAAACCTGAAGTGAAGCATCGGAATCTAAAACTGGACTCACAGGACAGGTTCAAATCTTAGAAAGTTAGAGTGTCAGTCCTCTTGTACTTAAGTCGGCATTGTGCCTTTTGAATTTAATTCCGATGCAATTTCTATGTTTCACCGTCAATAAGAAGGTACAAGGTATACAGTAAACCTGAAGTGAAGCATCGGAATGTAAAACTGGACTCACAGGAGAGTTTCAAATCATAGAACGTGAGAGTGTCAGACCTCTTCTACTTAAGTCGGCATTGTGCATTTTGTATTAAATTGGAATGCAATTTCTGTGTTTCATCGTCAATAAGAAGGGCCAAGGGATACAGTAAACCTGAAGTGAAGCATCGGAATGTAAAACTGGACTCACAGGAGAGTTTCAAATCATAGAAAGTTAGAGTGTCAGTCCTCTAGTACTTAAGTCGGCATTGTGCCTTTTGTATTAAATTTAGATGCAAACTCTGTGATTCATCGTCAATAAGAAGGTCCAAGGGATACAGTAAACCAGAAGTGAAGCATCGGAATGTAAAACTGGACTCACAGGAGATGTTCAAATCATAGAAAGTGAGAGTGTCAGTCCTCTAGTACTTAAGTCGGCATTGCGCCTTTTGTATTGAATTCGGATGCAATTTCTATGTTTCATCGTCAATATGAAGGGCCAAGGGATACAGTAAATCTGAAGTGAAGCATCGGAAAGTAAAACTGGACTCACAGGAGAGTTTCAAATCATAGAACGTGAGAGTGTCAGACCTCTTTATTTAAGTCGGCATTGTGCCTTTTGTATTAAACTCGGATGCAATTTCTGTGTTTCATCGTCTAAAAGAAGGTCCAAGGGATACAGTAAACCTGAAGTGAAGCATCGGAATCTAAAACTAGACTCACAGGAGAGGTTCAAATAATAGAAAGTGAGAGTGTCAGTCCACTTGTACTTACGTCAGCATTGTGCCTTTTGTATTAAATTCGGATGCAAACTCTGTGTTTCATCGTAAATAAAAAGGTCCAAGGGATTCAGTAAACCTGAAGTGAAGCATCTGAATCTAAAACTGGACTCACAGGAGAGGTTCAAAACATAGACAGTTAGAGAGTCGGTCCTCCTGTACTTAAGTCGGCAATGTGCCTTTTGTATTAAATTCAGATGCAATTTCTGTGTCTCATCGTCTATAAGAAGGTCCAAGGGATACAGTAAATCTGAAGTGAAAAATCGGAATCTAAAACTGGACTCACAGGAGAGGTTCAAAACACAGAAAGATAGAGTGTCAGTCCCATTTTACTTAAGTCGGCATTGTGCCTTTTGTATTAAATTCGGATGCAATTTCTGTGTTTCATCGTCAATAACAAGGTCCAAGGGATACAGTATACCTGAAGTGAAGCATCGGAATCTAAAACAGGACTCACAGGAGAGGTTCAAATCATAGAAAGTTAGAGTGTCAGTCCTCTTGTCTCTAAGTGGGTATTGCGCCTTTTGTATTAAATTCGGATGCAAACTCTGTGTTTCATCGTCAATAAGAAGTTCCTAAGGATACAGTAAACCTGAAGTGAAGCATCAGAATCTAAAACTGGACTCACAGGAGAGGTTCAAATCATAGTAAGTGAGAGTGTCAGTCCTCTAGCACTTAAGTCGGCATTTTGCCTCCTGTATTAAATTCGGATGCAATTTCTGTGTTTCATCGTCAATAAGAAGGTCCAAGGGATACAGTAAACCTGAAAAGTAGCATCGGAATCTAAAACTGGACTAACAGGAGAGGTTCAAATCATAGAAAAAGAGAGTGTCAGTCCTCTTTTACTTAAGTCGACATTGTGCCTTTTGTTTTAAATTCGGATGCAATTTCTGTGTTTCATCGTCAATAAGAAGGTCCAAGGTATGCAGTACAACTGAAGGGAAGCATTGGAATCTAAAACTGGACTCACAGGAGAAGTTCAAATCATAGAAAGTGAGAGTGTCAGTCCTCTTTTACTTATGTCGGCATTGTGCCTTTTGTATTAAATTTGGATGCAATTTCTGTGTTTCATCGTCAATAAGAAGGTCCAAGGGATACAGTAAACCTGAAGTGAAGCATCGGAATCTAAAATTGGACTCACAGGAGAGGTTCAAATCATAGAAAGTGAGAGTGGCAATCATCTTTTACTTAACTCGGCATTGTGCCTTTCGAATTTAATTCCGATGCAATTTCTGTGTTTCATCGTCAATAAGAAGGTACAAGGTATACAGTAAACCTGAAGTGAAGCATCGGAATGTAAAACTGGACTCACAGGAGAGGCTCAAATCATAGAAAGTGAGAGTGTCAGTCATCTTTTACTTTACTCGGCATTGTTCCTTTTGTATTAAATTCGGATGCAATTTCTGTGTTTCATCGTCAATAAGAAGGTGCAAGGTATACAGTAAACCCGAAGTGAAGCATCGGAATCTAAAACTGGACTCACAGGAGAGGTTCAAATCACAGAAAGTTAGAGTGTCAGTCCTCTTGTACTTAAGTCGGCATTGTGCCTTTTGTATTAAATTCGGATGCAATTTCTGTGTTTAATCGTCAATAAGAAGGTCCAAGGAATACAATAATCCTGAAGAGAAGCATCAGAATCTAAAACTGGACTCACAGGAGAGGTTCAAATCATAGTAAGTGAGAGTGTCAGTCCTCTAGCACTTAAGTCAGCATTTTGCCTCTTGTATTCAATTCGGATTAATTTCTGTGTTTCATCGTCAATATGAAAGGCCAAGGGATACAGTAAACCTGAAGTGAAGCATCGGAATGTAAAACTGGACTCACAGGAGAGTTTCAAATCATAGAACGTGAGAGTGTCAGACCTCTTTATTTAAGTCGGCATTGTGCCTTTTGTATTAAACTCGGGTGCAATGTCTGTGTCTCATCGTCAATAAGAAAGTCCAAGGTATACAGTAAACCTGAAGTGAAGCATCGGAATCTAAAACTGGACTCACAGGAGAGGTTCAAATCATAGAAAGTGAGAGTGTCAGTCATCTTTTACTTTACTCGGCATTGTGCCATTTGTATTAAATTCGGATGCAATTTCTGTGATTCATCGTCAATAAGAAGGGCCAAGGGATACAGTAAACCTGAAGTGAAGCATCGGAATGTAAAACTGGACTTACAGGAGAGTTTCAAATCATAGAACGTGAGAGTGTCAGACCTCTTTATTTAAGTCGGCATTGTGCCTTTTGTATTAAACTCGGATGCAATTTCTGTGTTTCATCGTCTAAAAGAATGTCCAAGGGATACAGTAAACCTGAAGTGAAGCATCGGAATCTAAAACTGGACTCACAGGAGAGGTTCAAATAATAGAAAGTGAGAGTGTCAGTCCTCTTGTACTTACGTCAGCATTGTGCCTTTTCTATTAAATTCGGATGCAATTTCTGTGTTTCATCGTCAATAACAAGGTCCAAGGGATACAGTATACCAGAAGTGAAGCATCGGAATCTAAAACAGGACTCACAGGAGAGGTTCAAATCATAGAAAGTTAGAGTGTCAGTCCTCTTGTCCTTAAGTCGGCATTGTGCCTTTTGTATTAAATTCGGATGCAAACTCTGTGTTTCATCGTCAATAAGAAGGACCTAAGGATACAGCAAACCTGAAGTGAAGCATCAGAATCTAAAACTGGACTCACAGGAGAGGTTCAAATCATAGTAAGTGAGAGTGTCAGTCCTCTAGCACTTAAGTCAGCATTTTGCCTCTTGTATTGAATTCGGATTAATTTCTGTGTTTCATCGTCAATATGAAGGGCCAAGGGATACAGTAAACCTGAAGTGAAGCATCGGAATGTAAAACTGGACTCACAGGAGAGTTTCAAATCATAGAAAGTTAGAGTGTCAGTTCTCTAGTACTTAGGTCGGCATTGTGCCTTTTGTATTAAATTCAGATGCAAACTCTGTGTTTCATCGTCAATAAGAAATTCCAAGGGATACAGTAAACCTGAAGTGAAGCATCTGAATCTAAAACTGGACTCACAGGAGAGGTTCAAAACATAGACAGTTAGAGAGTCGGTCCTCCTGTACTTAAGTCGGCAATGTGCCTTTTGTATTAAATTCAGATGCAATTTCTGTGTCTCATCGTCTATAAGAAGGTCCAAGGGATACAGTAAATCTGAAGTGAAAAATCGGAATCTAAAACTGGACTCACAGGAGAGGTTCAAAATACAGAAAGATAGAGTGTCAGTCCCCTTTTACTTAAGTCGGCATTGTGCCTTTTGTATTAAATTCGGATGCAATTTCTGTGTTTCATCGTCAATAACAAGGTCCAAGGGATACAGTATACCTGAAGTGAAGCATCGGAATCTAAAACAGGACTCACAGGAGAGGTTCAAATCATAGAAAGTTAGAGTGTCAGTCCTCTTGTCTTTAAGTCGGTATTGTGCCTTTTGTATTAAATTCGGATGCAAACCCTGTGTTTCTTCGTCAATAAGAAGGTCCTAAGGATACAGTAAACCTGAAGTGAAGCATCAGAATCTAAAACTGGACTCACAGGAGAGGTTCAAATCATAGTAAGTGAGAGTGTCAGTCCTCTAGCACTTAAGTCGGCATTTTGCCTCTTATATTATATTCGGATGCAATTTCTGTGTTTCATCGTCAATAAGAAGGTTCAAGGGATACAGTAAACCTGAAATGTAGCATCGGAATCTAAAACTGGACTAACAGGAGAGGTTCAAATCATAGAAAAAGACAGTGTCAGTCCTCTTTCACTTAAGTCGACATTGTGCCTTTTGTTTTAAATTCGGATGCAATTTCTGTGTTTCATCGTCAATAAGAAGGTCCAAGGTATGCAGTACAACTGAAAGGAAGCATTGGAATCTAAAACTGGACTCACAGGAGAAGGATCAAATCATAGAAAGTGAGAGTGTCAGTCCTCTTTTACTTATATCGGCATTGTGTCTTTTGTATTAAATTCGGATGCAATTTCTGTGTTTCATCGTCAATAAGAAGGTCCAAGGGATACAGTAAACCTGAAGTGAAGCATCGGAATCTAAAATTGGACTCGCAGGAGAGGTTCAAATCATAGAAAGTGAGAGTGTCAGTCATCTTTAACTTAACTCGGCATTGTGCCTTTTGTATTAAATTCGGATGCAATTTCTGTGTTTCATCGTCAATAAGAAGGTGCAAGGTATACAGTAAACCCGAAGTGAAGCATCGGAATCTAAAACTGGACTCACAGGAGAGGTTCAAATTTTAGAAAGTTAGAGTGTCAGTCCTCTTGTACTTAAATCGGCATTGTGAATTTTGTACTAAATTCGGATGCAATTTCTGTGTTTCTTCGTCAATAAGAAGGCCCAAGGTACACAGTAAACCTGAAGTGAAGCATCGGAATCAAAAACTGGACTCACAGGACAGGTTCAAATCTTAGAAAGTTAGAGTGTCAGTCCTCTTGTACTTAAGTCGGCATTGTGCCTTTCGAATTTAATTCCGATGCAATTTCTGTGTTTCATCGTCAATAAGAAGGTGCAAGGTATACAGTAAACCTGAAGTGAAGCATCGGAATGTAAAACTGGACTCATAGGAAAGTTTCAAATCATAGAACGTGAGAGTGTCAGACCTCTTCACTTAAGTCGGCATTGTGCATTTTGTATTAAATTGGAATGCAATTTCTGTGTTTCATCGTCAATAAGAAGGGCCAAGGGATACAGTAAACCTGAAGTGAAGCATCGGAATGTAAAACTGGACTCACAGGAGAGTTTCAAATCATAGAAAGTTAGAGTGTCAGTCCTCTAGTACTTAAGTCGGCATTGTGCCTTTTGTATTAAATTCAGATGCAAACTCTGTGTTTCATCGTCAATAAGAAGGTCCAAAGGATACAGTAAACCAGAAGTGAAGCATCGGAATCTAAAACTGGACTCACAGGAGATGTTCAAATCATAGAAAGTGAGAGTGTCAGTCCTCTAGTACTTAAGTCGGCATTGTGCCTTTTGTATTGAATTCGGATGCAATTTCTGTGTTTCATCGTCAATATGAAGGGCCAAGGGATACAGTAAACCTGAAGTGAAGCATCGGAATGTAAAACTGGACTTACAGGAGAGTTTCAAATCATAGAACGTGAGAGTGTCAGACCTCTTTATTTAAGTCGGCATTGTGCCTTTTGTATTAAACTCGGATGCAATTTCTGTGTTTCATCGTCTAAAAGAAGGTCCAAGGGATACAGTAAACCTGAAGTGAAGCATCGGAATCTAAAACTGGACTCACAGGAGAGGTTCAAATAATAGAAAGTGAGAGTGTCAGTCCCCTTGTACTTACGTCAGCATTCTGCCTTTTCTATTAAATTCGGATGCAATTTCTGTGTTTCATCGTCAATAACAAGGTCCAAGGGATACAGTATACCAGAAGTGAAGCATCGGAATCTAAAACAGGACTCACAGGAGAGGTTCAAATCATAGAAAGTTAGAGTGTCAGTCCTGTTGTCCTTAAGTCGGCATTGTGCCTTTTGTATTAAATTCGGATGCAAACTCTGTGTTTCATCGTCAATAAGAAGGACCTAAGGATACAGCAAACGTGAAGTGAAGCATCAGAATCTAAAACTGGACTCACAGGAGAGGTTCAAATCATAGTAAGTGAGAGTGTCAGTCCTCTAGCACTTAAGTCAGCATTTTGCCTCTTGTATTGAATTCGGATTAATTTCTGTGTTTCATCGTCAATATGAAGGGCCAAGGGATACAGTAAACCTGAAGTGAAGCATCGGAATGTAAAACTGGACTCACAGGAGAGTTTCAAATCATAGAACGTGAGAGTGTCAGACCTCTTTATTTAAGTCGGCATTGTGCCTTTTGTATAATACTCGGGTGCAATGTCTGTGTCTCATCGTCAATAAGAAAGTCCAAGGTATACAGTAAACCTGAAGTGAAGCATCGGAATCTAAAACTGGACTCACAGGAGAGGTTCAAATCATAGAAAGTGAGAGTGTCAGTCATCTTTTACTTTACTCGGCATTGTGCCATTTGTATTAAATTCGGATGCAATTTCTGTGTTTCATCGTCAATAAGAAGGTGCATGGTATACAGTAAACCCGAAGTGAAGCATCGGAATCTAAAACTGGACTCACAGGTCAGGTTCAAATCTTAGAAAGTTACAGTGTCAGTCCTCTTGTACTTAAGTCGGCATTGTGCCTTCTGAATTTAATTCCGATGCAATTTCTATGTTTCATCGTCAATAAGAAGGTACAAGGTATACAGTAAACCTGAAGTGAAGCATCGGAATGTAAAACTGGACTCACAGGAGAGTTTCAAATCATATAACGTGAGAGTGTCAGACCTCTTCTACTTAAGTCGGCATTGTGCATTTTGTATTAAATTGGAATGCAATTTCTGTGTTTCATCGTCAATAAGAAGGGCCAAGGGATACATTAAACCTGAAGTGAAGCATCGGAATGTAAAACTGGACTCACAGGAGAGTTTCAAATCATAGAAAGTTAGAGTGTCAGTTCTCTAGTACTTAGGTCGGCATTGTGCCTTTTGTATTAAATTCAGATGCAAACTCTGTGTTTCATCGTCAATAAGAAGGTCCGAGGGATACAGTAAACCAGAAGTGAAGCATCGGAATCTAAAACTGGACTCACAGGAGATGTTCAAATCATAGATAGTGAGAGTGTCAGTTCTCTAGTACTTAAGTCGGCATTGTGCCTTTTCTATTGAATTCGGATGCAATTTCTGTGTTCCATCGTCAATATGATGGGCCAAGGGATACAGTAAACCTGAAGTGAAGCATCGGAATGTAAAACTGGACTCACAGGAGAGTTTCAAATCATAGAACGTGAGAGTGTCAGACCTCTTTATTTAAGTCGGCATTGTGCCTTTTGTATTAAACTCGGATGCAATTTCTGTGTTTCATCGTCTAAAAGAAGGTCCAAGGGATACAGTAAACCTGAAGTGAAGCATCAGAATCTAAAACTGGACTCACAGGAGAGGTTCAAATAATAGAAAGTGAGAGTGTCAGTCCTCTTGTACTTACGTCAGCATTGTGCCTTTTGTATTAAATTCGGATGCAAACTCTGTGTTTCATCGTAAATAAAAAGGTCCAAGGGATTCAGTAAACCTGAAGTGAAGCATCTGAATCTAAAACTGGACTCACAGGAGAGGTTCAAAACACAGAAAGATAGAGTGTCAGTCCCCTTTTACTTAAGTCGGCATTGTGCCTTTTGTATTAAATTCGGATGCAATTTCTGTGTTTCATCGTCAATAACAAGGTCCAAGGGATACAGTATACCTGAAGTGAAGCATCGGAATCTAAAACAGGACTCACAGGAGAGGTTCAAATCATAGAAAGTTAGAGTGTCAGTCCTCTTGTCTTTAAGTCGGTATTGTGCCTTTTGTATTAAATTCGGATGCAAACCCTGTGTTTCTTCGTCAATAAGAAGGTCCTAAGGATACAGTAAACCTGAAGTGAAGCATCAGAATCTAAAACTGGACTCACAGGAGAGGTTCAAATCATAGTAAGTGAGAGTGTCAGTCCTCTAGCACTTAAGTCGGCATTTTGCCTCTTATATTAAATTCGGATGCAATTTCTGTGTTTCATCGTCAATAAGAAGGTCCAAGGGATACAGTAAACCTGAAATGTAGCATCGGAATCTAAAACTGGACTAACAGGAGAGGTTCAAATCATAGAAAAAGATAGTGTCAGTCCTCTTTCACTTAAGTCGACATTGTGCCTTTTGTTTTAAATTCGGATGCAATTTCTGTGTTTCATCGTCAATAAGAAGCTCCAAGGTATGCAGTACAACTGAAAGGAAGCATTGGAATCTAAAACTGGACTCACAGGAGAGGATCAAATCATAGAAAGTGAGAGTGTCAGTCCTCTTTTACTTATATCGGCATTGTGTTTTTGTATTAAATTCGGATGCAATTTCTGTGTTTCATCGTCAATAAGAAGGTCCAAGGGATACAGTAAACCTGAAGTGAAGCATCGGAATCTAAAATTGGACTCACAGGAGAGGTTCAAATCATAGAAAGTGAGAGTGTCAGTCATCTTTAACTTAACTCGGCATTGTGCCTTTTGCATTAAATTCGGATGCAATTTCTGTGTTTCATCGTCAATAAGAAGGTGCAAGGTATACAGTAAACCCGAAGTGAAGCATCGGAATCTAAAACTGGTCTCACAGGAGAGGTTCAAATTTTAGAAAGTTAGAGTGTCAGTCCTCTTGTACTTAAATCGGCATTGTGCCTTTTGTACTAAATTCGGATGCAATTTCTGTGTTTCTTCGTCAATAAGAAGGCCCAAGGTACACAGTAAACCTGAAGTCAAGCATCGGAATCAAAAACTGGACTCACAGAACAGGTTCAAATCTTAGAAAGTTAGAGTGTCAGTCCTCTTGTACTTAAGTCGGCATTGTGCCTTTCGAATTTAATTCCGATGCAATTTCTGTGTTTCATCGTCAATAAGAAGGTACAAGGTATACAGTAAACCTGAAGTGAAGCATCGGAATGTAAAACTGGACTCATAGGAGAGTTTAAAATCATAGAACGTGAGAGTGTCAGACCTCTTCTACTTAAGTCGGCATTGTGCATTTTGTATTAAATTGGAATGCAATTTCTGTGTTTCATCGTCAATAAGAAGGGCCAAGGGATACAGTAAACCTGAAGTGAAGCATCGGAATGTAAAACTGGACTCACAGGAGAGTTTCAAATCATAGAAAGTTAGAGTGTCAGTCCTCTAGTACTTAAGTCGGCATTGTGCCTTTTGTATTAAATTCAGATGCAAACTCTGTGTTTCATCGTCAATAAGAAGGTCCAAAGGATACAGTAAACCAGAAGTGAAGCATCGGAATCTAAAACTGGACTCACAGGAGATGTTCAAATCATAGAAAGTGAGAGTGTCAGTCCTCTAGTACTTAAGTCGGCATTGTGCCTTTTGTATTGAATTCGGATGCAATTTCTGTGTTTCATCGTCAATATGAAGGGCCAAGGGATACAGTAAACCTGAAGTGAAGCATCGGAATGTAAAACTGGACTTACAGGAGAGTTTCAAATCATAGAACGTGAGAGTGTCAGACCTCTTTATTTAAGTCGGCATTGTGCCTTTTGTATTAAACTCGGATGCAATTTCTGTGTTTCATCGTCTAAAAGAAGGTCCAAGGGATACAGTAAACCTGAAGTGAAGCATCGGAATCTAAAACCGGACTCACAGGAGAGGTTAGAATAATAGAAAGTGAGAGTGTCAGTACTCTTTTACTTAAGTCGGCATTGTGCTTTTTAAATTAAATTCGGATGCAATATCTGTGTTTCATCGTCAATAAGAATGTGCAAGGTATACAGTAAACTCGAAGTGAAGCATCGGAATCTAAAACTGGACTCACAGGAGAGGTTCATATAGTAGAAGAAGAGAGTGTCATTCCTCTTGTACTTAAGTCGGCATTGTGCCTTTTTTATTAAATTCGGATGCAATTTCTGTGTTTCGTCGTCAATAAGAAGGTGCAAGGTATACAGTAAACCTGAAGAGAAGCATCGGAATCTAAAACTGGACTCACAGGAGAGGTTCAAATCGTAGAAAGTGAGAGTGTGAGTCCCCTTGTACTTAAGTCGGCATTGTGCCATTTGTATTAAATTCCGATGCAATTTCTGTGTTTCATCGTCAATAAGCGGGTCCGAAGTATACAGTAAACCTGAAGTGAAGCATCGGAATCTAAAACTGGTCTCACAGGAGAGGTTCAAATCATAGAAAGTTAGAGTGTCAGTCCTCTTGTACTTAAGTCGGCATTGTGACATTTGTATTAAATTCGGATGAAAACTCTGTGTTTCATCGTAAATACGAAGGTCCAAGGGATACAGTAAACCTGAAGTGAAGCATTGGAATCTGAAACTGGACTCACAGGAGAGGTTCAAAACATACTCAGTTTGAGTGTCGGTCCTCTTGTACTTAAGTCGTCATTGTGCCTTTTGAATTAAATTCGGATGCAATTTCTGTGTTTCATCGTCAATAAGCGGGTCCAAGGTATACAGTAAACCTGAAGTGAAGCATCGGAATCTAAAACTGATCTCACAGGAGAGGATCAAATCATAGAAAGTGAGAGTGTCAGTCCTCTTGTACTTAAGTCGGCAATTTGGATTTTGTATTAAATTCGGATGCAAACTCTGTGTTTCATCGTAAATGAAAAGGTCCAAGTGATACAGTAAACCTGAAGTGAAGCATCGGAATCTAAAACTGGACTCACAGGAGAGGTTCAAATCATAGAAAGTTAGAGTGTCAGTCCTCTTGTCCTTAAGCCGGCATTGTGCCTTTTGTATTAAATTCGGATGCTAACTCTGTGTTTCATCGTCAATAAGAAGCTCCAAAGGGTACAGTAAACCTGAAGTGAAGCATCGGAATCTAAAACTGGACTCACAGCAGGGGTCCAAATCATAGAAAAAGACAGTGTCAGTCCTCTAGTACTTAAGTCGGCATTGTGCCTTTTCTATTGAATTCGGATGCAATTTCTGTGTTTCATCGTCAATAAGAAGGTCAAGGGATACAGTAAATCTGAAATGTAGCATCGGAATCTAAAACTGGACTCACAGGAGAGGTTCACATCATAGAAAGTGAGAGTGTCAGTCCTCTTTTACTAAAGTCGACATTGTGCTTTTTGTTTAAATTGGGATGCAATATCTGTGTTTCATCGTCAATTAGAATATCCAAGGTATGCAGTAACCCTGAAGAGAAGCATCGGAATCTAAAACTGGACTCACAGGAGAGGTTCAAATCATAGAAAGTGAGAGTGTAAGTCCTCTTTTACTTATGTCGGCATTGTGCCTTTTGTATAAAATTCGGATGCAATTTCTGTGTTTCATCGTCAATGAGAAGGTCCAAGGGATACAGTAAACCTGAACTGAAGCATCGGAATCTAAAACTGGACTCACAGGAGAGGTTCAAAACATAGAAAGTGAGAGTGTCAGTCCGCTTTTACTTAAGTCGGCATTGTGCCTTTTGTATTAAATTCGCATGCAATTTCTATGTTTCATCGTTAATAAGCGGGTCCGAAGTATACAGTAAACCTGAAGTGAAGCATCGGAATGTAAAACTGGACTCACAGGACAGGTTCAAATCATAGGAAGTGAGAGTGTCAGTACCCTTTTACTTAAGTCGGCATTGTGCCTTTTGTATTAAATTCGGATGCAAACTCTGTGTTTCTTTGTCAATAAGAAGGTCCAAGGGATACAGTAAACCTGAAGTGAAGCATCGGAATCTAAAACTGGACTCACAGGAGATGTTCAAATCATAGAAAGTGAGAGTGTCAGTCGTCTAGTACTTAAGTCGGCATTGTGCCATTTCTATTGAATTCGGATGCAATATCTGGGTTTCATCGTCAATAAGAAGGTCCAAGGGATACAGTAAACCGGAAATGTAGCATCGGAATCTAAAACTGGACTCACAGGAGAGGTTCAAATCATAGAAAGTGAGAGTGTCAGTCCACTTTTACTTAAGTCGGCATTGTGCCTTTTGTATTAAATTCGGATGCAATTTCTGTGTTTCATCGTCTATAAGAACGTTCAAGGGATACAGTAAACCTGAAGTGAAACATCGGAATCTAAAACTGGACTCACAGGACAGGTTCAAATCATAGAAAGTGAGAGTGTCAGTACCCTTTTACTTAAGTCGGCATTGTGCCTTTTGTATTAAATTCGGATGCAATTTCTGTGTTTCATCGTCAATAAGAAGGTGCAAGGTATACAGTAAAATCGAAGTGAAGCATCGGAATCTAAAACTGGACTCACAGTAAAGGTTCATATCGTAGAAAGTGAGAGTGTCATTCCTCTTGTACTTAAGTCGGCATTGTGCCTTTTGAATTTAATTCCGATGCAATTTCTGTGTTTCATCGTCATTAAGAAGGTGCAAGGTATACAGTAAACCTGAAGTGAAGCATCGGAATCTAAAACTGGACTCACAGGAGAGGTTCAAATCATAGAAATTGAGAGTGTCTGTCCGCTTTTACTTAAGTCGGCATTGTGCCTTATGAATTAAATTCGGATGCAATTTCTGTGTTTCATCGTCAATAAGCGGGTCCAAGGTATACAGTAATCCTGAAGTGAAACATCGGAATCTAAAACTGATCTCACAGGAGAGGATCAAATCATAGAAAGTGAGAGTGTCAGTCCTCTTGTACTTAAGTCGGCAATTTGCATTTTGTATTAGATTCGGATGCAAACTCTGTGTTTCATCGTAAATAAAAAGGTCCAAGTGATACAGTAAACCTGAAGTGAAGCATCGGAATCTAAAACTGGACTCACAGGAGAGGTTCAAATCATGGAAAGTTAGAGTGTCAGTCCTCTTGTCCTTAAGTCGGCATTGTGCCTTTTGTATTAAATTCGTATGCTAACTCTGTGTTTCATCGTCAATAAGAAGCTCCAAAGCATACAGTAAACCTGAAGTGAAGCATCGGAATCTAAAACTGGACACACAGCAGGGGTTCAAATCATAGAAAGTGAGAGTGTCAGTCCTCTAGTACTTAAGTGGGCATTGTGCCTTTTCTATTGAATTCGGATGCAATTTCTGTGTTTCATCGTCAATAAGAAGGTCAAGGGATACAGTAAATCTGAAATGTAACATCGGAATCTAAAACTGGACTCACAGGAGTGGTTCACATCATAGAAAGTGAGAGTGTCAGTCCTCTTTTACCTAAGTCGAGATTGTGCCTTTTGTTTTAAATAGGGATGCAATATCTGTGTTTCATCGTCAATTAGAAGGTCCACGGTATGCAGTAATCCTGAAGAGAAGCATCGGAATCTAAAACTGGACTCACAGGAGAGATTGAAATCATAGGAAGTGAGAGTGTCAGTCCTCTTTTACTTATGTCGGCATTGTGCCTTTTGTATAAAATTCGGATGCAATTTCTGTGTTTCATCGTCAATGAGAAGGTCCAAGGGATACAGTAAACCTGAACTGAAGCATCGGAATCTAAAACTGGGCTCAAAGGAGAGGTTCAAAACATAGAAAGTGAGAGTGTCAGTCATCTTTTATTTTAGTCGGCATTGTGCCTTTTGTATTAAATTCGGATGCAATTTCTGTGTTTCATCGTCAATAAGAAGGCCCAAGGTATACAGTAAACCAGAAGTGAAGCATCGGAATCTACAACTGGACTCACAGGACAGGTTCAAATCATAGAAAGTGATAGTGTCTGTCCGCTTTTACTTAAGTCGGCATTGTGCCTTTTGAATTAAATTCGGATGCAATTTCTGTGTTTCATCGTCAATAAGCGGGTCCAAGGTATACAGTATTCCTGAAGTGAAGCATCGGAATCTAAAACTGATCTCACAGGAGAAGATCAAATCATAGAAAGTGAGAGTGTCAGTCCACTTGTACTTAAGTCGGCATTGTGCATTTTGTATTAAATTTGGATGCAAACTCTGTGTTTCATCGTAAATAAAAAGGTCCAAGTGATACAGTAAACCTGAAGTGAAGCATCGGAATCCAAAACTGGACTCTCAGAAGGGGTTCAAATCACAGAAAGTGAGAATGTCAGTCCTCTAGTACTTAAGTCGGCATTGCGCCTTTTCTATTGAATTCGGATGCAATTTCTGTGTTTCATCGTCAATAAGAAGGTCCAAGGGATACAGTAAACCTGAAATGTAGCATCGGAATCTAAAACTGGACTCACAGGAGAGGTTCAAATCATAGAAAGTGAGAGTGTCAGTCCTCTTTTACTTAATTCGACATTGTGCCTTTTGTCTTAAATTGGGATGCAATTTCTGTGTTTCATCGTCAATTAGAAGGTCCAAGGTATGCAGTAATCCTGAAGAGAAGCATGGGAATCCAAATCTGGACTCACAGGAGAGGTTCAAATCATAGAAAGTGAGAGTGTCAGTCCTCTTTTATTTAAGTCGGCGTTGTGCCTTTTGTAATAAATTCGGATGCAACTTCTGTGTTTCATCGTCAACAGGAAGGTCCAAGGTATACAGTAAACCTGAAGTGAAGCATCGGAATCCAAAACTGGACTCACAGGAGAGGTTCAAATCATAGAAAGTGAGAGTGTCAGTCCGCTTTTACTTAAGTCGGCATTGTGCCTTTTGTATTAAATTCGGATGCAATTTCTATGTTTCATCGTTAATACGCAAGTCCGAAGTATACAGTAAATCTGAAGTGAAGCATCGGAATGTAAAACTGGACTCACAGGAGAGTTTCAAATCATAGAAAGTGGGAGTGTCAGTCCTCTTTACTTAAGTCGGCATTGTGCCTTTTGTATTACACTCGGATGCAATTTCTGTGTTTCATCGTCTATAAGAAGGTTCAAGGGATACAGTAAACCTGAAGTGAAACATCGGAATCTAAAACTGGACTCACAGGACAGGTTCAAATCATAGAAAGTGAGAGTGTCGGTACTCTTTTACTTAAGTCGGCATTGTACCTTTTGTATTAAATTCGGATGCTATTTCTCTGTTTCATCGTCAATAAGAAGGTCCAAGGCATACAAGAAACCTGAAGTGAAGCATCGTAATCTATAACTGGACTCACAGGAGAGGTTCAAATCACAGAAAGTCAGAGTGTCAGTCCACTTTTACTAAAGTTGGCATTGTGCGTTTTGTATTAAATTCGGATGCAATTTCTATGTTTCATCGTTAATAAGCGGGTCCGAAGTATACAGTAAACCTGAAGTGAAGCATCGGAATGTAATACTGGACTCACAGGAGAGTTTCAAATGATAGACAGTAATAGTGTCAGTCGTCTTTACTTAAGTCGGCATTGTGCCTTTTGTATTACAGTCGCATGCAATTTCTGTGTTTCATCGTCTATAAGAAGGTTCAAGGGTTGCAGTAAACCTGAAGTGAAACATCGGAATCTAAAACTGGACTCACACGACAGGTTCAAATCATAGATAGTGAGAGTGTCAGTACTCTTTTACTTAAGTCGGCATTGTGCCTTTTGTATTAAATTCGGATGCAATTTCTTTGTTTCATCGTCAATAAGAAGCTGCAAGGTATACAGTAAACTCGAAGTGAAGCATCGGAATCTAAAACTGGACTCACAGTAAAGGTTCATATCGTAGAAAGTGAGAGTGTCATTCCTCTTGTACTTAAGTCGGCATTGTGCCTTTTGAATTTAATTCCGATGCAATTTCTGTGTTTCATCGTCAATAAGAAGGTGCAAGGTATACAGTAAACCTGAAGTGAAGCATCGGAATCTAAAACTGGACTCACAGGAGATGTTCAAATCATAGTAAGTGAGATTGTCAGTATTCCTTTACTTAAGTCGGCATTGTGCCTTTTGTATTAAATTCGGATGCAACTTCTGTGTTCCATCGTCAACAAAAGGGTCCAAGGTATACAGCAAACCTGAAGTGAAGCATCGGAATCTAAAACTGGACTCACAGGAGAGGTTCAAATCATAGAAAGTGAGAGTGTCTGTCCGCTTTTACTTAAGTCGGCATTGTGCCTTTTGAATTAAATTCGGATGCAATTTCTGTGTTTCATCGTCAATAAGCGGGTCCAAGGTATACAGTAAACCTGAAGTGAAGCATCGGAATCTAAAACTGATTTCACAGGAGAGGATCAAATCATAGAAAGTGAGAGTGTCAGTCCTCTAGTACTTAAGTCGGCATTGTGCCTTTTGTATTAAATTCAGATGCAAACTCTGTGTTTCATCGTCAATAAGAAGGTCCAAAGGATACAGTAAACCAGAAGTGAAGCATCGGAATCTAAAACTGGACTCACAGGAGATGTTCAAATCATAGAAAGTGAGAGTGTCAGTCCTCTAGTACTTAAGTCGGCATTGTGCCTTTTGTATTGAATTCGGATGCAATTTCTGTGTTTCATCGTCAATATGAAGGGCCAAGGGATACAGTAAACCTGAAGTGAAGCATCGGAATGTAAAACTGGACTTACAGGAGAGTTTCAAATCATAGAACGTGAGAGTGTCAGACCTCTTTATTTAAGTCGGCATTGTGCCTTTTGTATTAAACTCGGATGCAATTTCTGTGTTTCATCGTCTAAAAGAAGGTCCAAGGGATACAGTAAACCTGAAGTGAAGCATCGGAATCTAAAACCGGACTCACAGGAGAGGTTAGAATAATAGAAAGTGAGAGTGTCAGTACTCTTTTACTTAAGTCGGCATTGTGCTTTTTAAATTAAATTCGGATGCAATATCTGTGTTTCATCGTCAATAAGAATGTGCAAGGTATACAGTAAACTCGAAGTGAAGCATCGGAATCTAAAACTGGACTCACAGGAGAGGTTCATATAGTAGAAAAAGAGAGTGTCATTCCTCTTGTACTTAAGTCGGCATTGTGCCTTTTTTATTAAATTCGGATGCAATTTCTGTGTTTCGTCGTCAATAAGAAGGTGCAAGGTATACAGTAAACCTGAAGAGAAGCATCGGAATCTAAAACTGGACTCACAGGAGAGGTTCAAATCGTAGAAAGTGAGAGTGTGAGTCCCCTTGTACTTAAGTCGGCATTGTGCCATTTGTATTAAATTCCGATGCAATTTCTGTGTTTCATCGTCAATAAGCGGGTCCGAAGTATACAGTAAACCTGAAGTGAAGCATCGGAATCTAAAACTGGTCTCACAGGAGAGGTTCAAATCATAGAAAGTTAGAGTGTCAGTCCTCTTGTACTTAAGTCGGCATTGTGACATTTGTATTAAATTCGGATGAAAACTCTGTGTTTCATCGTAAATACGAAGGTCCAAGGGATACAGTAAACCTGAAGTGAAGCATTGGAATCTGAAACTGGACTCACAGGAGAGGTTCAAAACATCCTCAGTTTGAGTGTCGGTCCTCTTGTACTTAAGTCGTCATTGTGCCTTTTGAATTAAATTCGGATGCAATTTCTGTGTTTCATCGTCAATAAGCGGGTCCAAGGTATACAGTAAACCTGAAGTGAAGCATCGGAATCTAAAACTGATCTCACAGGAGAGGATCAAATCATAGAAAGTGAGAGTGTCAGTCCTCTTGTACTTAAGTCGGCAATTTGGATTTTGTATTAAATTCGGATGCAAACTCTGTGTTTCATCGTAAATAAAAAGGTCCAAGTGATACAGTAAACCTGAAGTGAAGCATCGGAATCTAAAACTGGACTCACAGGAGAGGTTCAAATCATAGAAAGTTAGAGTGTCAGTCCTCTTGTCCTTAAGCCGGCATTGTGCCTTTTGTATTAAATTCGGATGCTAACTCTGTGTTTCATCGTCAATAAGAAGCTCCAAAGGGTACAGTAAACCTGAAGTGAAGCATCGGAATCTAAAACTGGACTCACAGCAGGGGTCCAAATCATAGAAAAAGACAGTGTCAGTCCTCTAGTACTTAAGTCGGCATTGTGCCTTTTCTATTGAATTCGGATGCAATTTCTGTGTTTCATCGTCAATAAGAAGGTCAAGGGATACAGTAAATCTGAAATGTAGCATCGGAATCTAAAACTGGACTCACAGGAGAGGTTCACATCATAGAAAGTGAGAGTGTCAGTCCTCTTTTACTAAAGTCGACATTGTGCTTTTTGTTTAAATTGGGATGCAATATCTGTGTTTCATCGTCAATTAGAATATCCAAGGTATGCAGTAACCCTGAAGAGAAGCATCGGAATCTAAAACTGGACTCACAGGAGAGGTTCAAATCATAGAAAGTGAGAGTGTAAGTCCTCTTTTACTTATGTCGGCATTGTGCCTTTTGTATAAAATTCGGATGCAATTTCTGTGTTTCATCGTCAATGAGAAGGTCCAAGGGATACAGTAAACCTGAACTGAAGCATCGGAATCTAAAACTGGACTCACAGGAGAGGTTCAAAACATAGAAAGTGAGAGTGTCAGTCCGCTTTTACTTAAGTCGGCATTGTGCCTTTTGTATTAAATTCGCATGCAATTTCTATGTTTCATCGTTAATAAGCGGGTCCGAAGTATACAGTAAACCTGAAGTGAAGCATCGGAATGTAAAACTGGACTCACAGGACAGGTTCAAATCATAGGAAGTGAGAGTGTCAGTACCCTTTTACTTAAGTCGGCATTGTGCCTTTTGTATTAAATTCGGATGCAAACTCTGTGTTTCTTTGTCAATAAGAAGGTCCAAGGGATACAGTAAACCTGAAGTGAAGCATCGGAATCTAAAACTGGACTCACAGGAGATGTTCAAATCATAGAAAGTGAGAGTGTCAGTCGTCTAGTACTTAAGTCGGCATTGTGCCATTTCTATTGAATTCGGATGCAATATCTGGGTTTCATCGTCAATAAGAAGGTCCAAGGGATACAGTAAACCGGAAATGTAGCATCGGAATCTAAAACTGGACTCACAGGAGAGGTTCAAATCATAGAAAGTGAGAGTGTCAGTCCACTTTTACTTAAGTCGGCATTGTGCCTTTTGTATTAAATTCGGATGCAATTTCTGTGTTTCATCGTCTATAAGAACGTTCAAGGGATACAGTAAACCTGAAGTGAAACATCGGAATCTAAAACTGGACTCACAGGACAGGTTCAAATCATAGAAAGTGAGAGTGTCAGTACCCTTTTACTTAAGTCGGCATTGTGCCTTTTGTATTAAATTCGGATGCAATTTCTGTGTTTCATCGTCAATAAGAAGGTGCAAGGTATACAGTAAAATCGAAGTGAAGCATCGGAATCTAAAACTGGACTCACAGTAAAGGTTCATATCGTAGAAAGTGAGAGTGTCATTCCTCTTGTACTTAAGTCGGCATTGTGCCTTTTGAATTTAATTCCGATGCAATTTCTGTGTTTCATCGTCATTAAGAAGGTGCAAGGTATACAGTAAACCTGAAGTGAAGCATCGGAATCTAAAACTGGACTCACAGGAGAGGTTCAAATCATAGAAAGTGAGAGTGTCTGTCCGCTTTTACTTAAGTCGGCATTGTGCCTTATGAATTAAATTCGGATGCAATTTCTGTGTTTCATCGTCAATAAGCGGGTCCAAGGTATACAGTAATCCTGAAGTGAAACATCGGAATCTAAAACTGATCTCACAGGAGAGGATCAAATCATAGAAAGTGAGAGTGTCAGTCCTCTTGTACTTAAGTCGGCAATTTGCATTTTGTATTAGATTCGGATGCAAACTCTGTGTTTCATCGTAAATAAAAAGGTCCAAGTGATACAGTAAACCTGAAGTGAAGCATCGGAATCTAAAACTGGACTCACAGGAGAGGTTCAAATCATGGAAAGTTAGAGTGTCAGTCCTCTTGTCCTTAAGTCGGCATTGTGCCTTTTGTATTAAATTCGTATGCTAACTCTGTGTTTCATCGTCAATAAGAAGCTCCAAAGCATACAGTAAACCTGAAGTGAAGCATCGGAATCTAAAACTGGACACACAGCAGGGGTTCAAATCATAGAAAGTGAGAGTGTCAGTCCTCTAGTACTTAAGTGGGCATTGTGCCTTTTCTATTGAATTCGGATGCAATTTCTGTGTTTCATCGTCAATAAGAAGGTCAAGGGATACAGTAAATCTGAAATGTAACATCGGAATCTAAAACTGGACTCACAGGAGTGGTTCACATCATAGAAAGTGAGAGTGTCAGTCCTCTTTTACCTAAGTCGAGATTGTGCCTTTTGTTTTAAATAGGGATGCAATATCTGTGTTTCATCGTCAATTAGAAGGTCCACGGTATGCAGTAATCCTGAAGAGAAGCATCGGAATCTAAAACTGGACTCACAGGAGAGATTGAAATCATAGGAAGTGAGAGTGTCAGTCCTCTTTTACTTATGTCGGCATTGTGCCTTTTGTATAAAATTCGTATGCAATTTCTGTGTTTCATCGTCAATGAGAAGGTCCAAGGGATACAGTAAACCTGAACTGAAGCATCGGAATCTAAAACTGGGCTCAAAGGAGAGGTTCAAAACATAGAAAGTGAGAGTGTCAGTCATCTTTTATTTTAGTCGGCATTGTGCCTTTTGTATTAAATTCGGATGCAATTTCTGTGTTTCATCGTCAATAAGAAGGCCCAAGGTATACAGTAAACCAGAAGTGAAGCATCGGAATCTACAACTGGACTCACAGGACAGGTTCAAATCATAGAAAGTGATAGTGTCTGTCCGCTTTTACTTAAGTCGGCATTGTGCCTTTTGAATTAAATTCGGATGCAATTTCTGTGTTTCATCGTCAATAAGCGGGTCCAAGGTATACAGTATTCCTGAAGTGAAGCATCGGAATCTAAAACTGATCTCACAGGAGAAGATCAAATCATAGAAAGTGAGAGTGTCAGTCCACTTGTACTTAAGTCGGCATTGTGCATTTTGTATTAAATTCGGATGCAAACTCTGTGTTTCATCGTAAATAAAAAGGTCCAAGTGATACAGTAAACCTGAAGTGAAGCATCGGAATCCAAAACTGGACTCTCAGAAGGGGTTCAAATCACAGAAAGTGAGAATGTCAGTCCTCTAGTACTTAAGTCGGCATTGCGCCTTTTCTATTGAATTCGGATGCAATTTCTGTGTTTCATCGTCAATAAGAAGGTCCAAGGGATACAGTAAACCTGAAATGTAGCATCGGAATCTAAAACTGGACTCACAGGAGAGGTTCAAATCATAGAAAGTGAGAGTGTCAGTCCTCTTTTACTTAATTCGACATTGTGCCTTTTGTCTTAAATTGGGATGCAATTTCTGTGTTTCATCGTCAATTAGAAGGTCCAAGGTATGCAGTAATCCTGAAGAGAAGCATGGGAATCCAAATCTGGACTCACAGGAGAGGTTCAAATCATAGAAAGTGAGAGTGTCAGTCCTCTTTTACTTAAGTCGGCGTTGTGCCTTTTGTAATAAATTCGGATGCAACTTCTGTGTTTCATCGTCAACAGGAAGGTCCAAGGTATACAGTAAACCTGAAGTGAAGCATCGGAATCCAAAACTGGACTCACAGGAGAGGTTCAAATCATAGAAAGTGAGAGTGTCAGTCCGCTTTTACTTAAGTCGGCATTGTGCCTTTTGTATTAAATTCGGATGCAATTTCTATGTTTCATCGTTAATACGCAAGTCCGAAGTATACAGTAAATCTGAAGTGAAGCATCGGAATGTAAAACTGGACTCACAGGAGAGTTTCAAATCATAGAAAGTGGGAGTGTCAGTCCTCTTTACTTAAGTCGGCATTGTGCCTTTTGTATTACACTCGGATGCAATTTCTGTGTTTCATCGTCTATAAGAAGGTTCAAGGGATACAGTAAACCTGAAGTGAAACATCGGAATCTAAAACTGGACTCACAGGACAGGTTCAAATCATAGAAAGTGAGAGTGTCGGTACTCTTTTACTTAAGTCGGCATTGTACCTTTTGTATTAAATTCGGATGCTATTTCTCTGTTTCATCGTCAATAAGAAGGTCCAAGGCATACAAGAAACCTGAAGTGAAGCATCGTAATCTATAACTGGACTCACAGGAGAGGTTCAAATCGCAGAAAGTCAGAGTGTCAGTCCACTTTTACTAAAGTTGGCATTGTGCGTTTTGTATTAAATTCGGATGCAATTTCTATGTTTCATCGTTAATAAGCGGGTCCGAAGTATACAGTAAACCTGAAGTGAAGCATCGGAATGTAATACTGGACTCACAGGAGAGTTTCAAATGATAGACAGTAATAGTGTCAGTCGTCTTTACTTAAGTCGGCATTGTGCCTTTTGTATTACAGTCGCATGCAATTTCTGTGTTTCATCGTCTATAAGAAGGTTCAAGGGTTGCAGTAAACCTGAAGTGAAACATCGGAATCTAAAACTGGACTCACACGACAGGTTCAAATCATAGATAGTGAGAGTGTCAGTACTCTTTTACTTAAGTCGGCATTGTGCCTTTTGTATTAAATTCGGATGCAATTTCTTTGTTTCATCGTCAATAAGAAGCTGCAAGGTATACAGTAAACTCGAAGTGAAGCATCGGAATCTAAAACTGGACTCACAGTAAAGGTTCATATCGTAGAAAGTGAGAGTGTCATTCCTCTTGTACTTAAGTCGGCATTGTGCCTTTTAAATTTAATTCCGATGCAATTTCTGTGTTTCATCGTCAATAAGAAGGTGCAAGGTATACAGTAAACCTGAAGTGAAGCATCGGAATCTAAAACTGGACTCACAGGAGATGTTCAAATCATAGTAAGTGAGATTGTCAGTATTCCTTTACTTAAGTCGGCATTGTGCCTTTTGTATTAAATTCGGATGCAACTTCTGTGTTCCATCGTCAACAAAAGGGTCCAAGGTATACAGCAAACCTGAAGTGAAGCATCGGAATCTAAAACTGGACTCACAGGAGAGGTTCAAATCATAGAAAGTGAGAGTGTCTGTCCGCTTTTACTTAAGTCGGCATTGTGCCTTTTGAATTAAATTCGGATGCAATTTCTGTGTTTCATCGTCAATAAGCGGGTCCAAGGTATACAGTAAACCTGAAGTGAAGCATCGGAATCTAAAACTGATTTCACAGGAGAGGATCAAATCATAGAAAGTGAGAGTGTCAGTCCTCTTGTACTTAAGTCTGCTATTTGCATTTTGTATTAAATTCGGATGCAAACTCTGTGTTTCATCGTAAATAAAAAGGTCCAAGTGATACAGTAAACCTGAAGTGATGCATCGGAATCTAAAACTGGACTCACAGGAGAGGTTCAAATCATAGTAAGTGAGATTGTGAGTATTCCTTTACTTAAGTCGGCATTGTGCCTTTTGTATTAAATTCGGATGCAACTTCTGTTTTCCATCGTCAACAAAAGGGTCCAAGGTATACAGTAAACCTGAAGTGAAGCATCGGAATCTAAAACTGGACTCACAGCAGGGGTTCAAATCATAGAAAGTGAGAGTGTCAGTCCTCTAGTACTTAAGTCGGCAATGTGCCTTTTCTATTGAATTCGGATGCAATTTCTGTGTTTCATCGTCAATAAGAAGGTCCAAGGGATACAGTAAATCTGAAATGTAGCATCGGAATCTAAAACTGGACTCACAGGAGAGGTTCAAATCATAGAAAGTGAGAGTGTCAGTCCTCTTTTACTTAAGTTGACATTGTGCCTTTTGTTTTAAATTGGGATGCAATATCTGTGTTTCATCGTCAATTAGCAGGTCCAAGGTATGCAGTAATCCTGAAGAGAAGCATCGGAATCTAAAACTGGACTCACAGGAGAGGTTCAAATCATAGAAAGTAAGAGTGTCAGTCCTCTTTTACTTATGTCGGCATTGTGCCTTTTGTATAAAATTCGGATACAATTTCTATGTTTCATCGTCAATGAGAAGGTCCAAGGGATACAGTAAACCTGAACTGAAGCATCGGAATCTAAAGCTGGACTCACAGGAGAGGTTCAAATCATAGAAAGTGAGAGTGTCAGTCATCTTTTATTTTAGTCGGCATTGTGCCTTTTGAATTAAATTCGGATGCAATTTCTGTGTTTCATCGTCAATGAGAAGGTGCAAGGTATACAGTAAACCCGAAGTGAAGCATCGGAATCTAAAACTAGACTCACAGGAGAGGTTCAAATCATAAAAAGTTATAGTGTCAGTCCTCTTGTACATAAATCGGCATTGTGTCTTTTGTTCTAAATTCGGATGCAATTTCTGTGTTTCTTCGTCAATAAGAAGGCCCAAGGTATACAGTAAACCAGAAGTGAAGCATCGGAATCCACAACTGGACTCACAGGACAGGTTCAAATCATAGAAAGTGATAGTGTCTGTCTGCTTTTACTTAAGTCGGCATTGTGCCTTTTGAATTAAATTCGGATGCAATTTCTGTGTTTCATCGTCAATAAGCGGGTCCAAGGTATACAGTAATCCTGAAGTGAAGCATCGGAATCTAAAACTGATCTCACAGGAGAGGATCAAATCATAGAAAGTGAGAGTGTCAGTCCTCTTGTACTTAAGTCGGCATTATGCATTTTGTATTAAATTCGGATGCAAACTCTGTGTTTCATCGTAAATAAAATGGTCCAAGTGATACAGTAAACCTGAAGTGAAGCATCGGAATGTAAAACTGGACTCACAGGAGATGTTCAAATCATAGAAAGTTAGAGTGTCAGTCCTCTTGTCCTTAAGTCGGCATTGTGCCTTTTGTATTAAATTCGGATGCTAACTCTGTGTTTCATCGTCAATAAGAAGGTCCAAAGGATACAGTAAACCTGAAGTGAAGCATCGGAATCTAAAACTGGACTCTCAGAAGGGGTTCAAATCATAGAATGTGAGAGTGTCAGTCCTCTAGTACTTAAGTCGGCATTGTGCCTTTTCTATTGAATTCGGATGCAATTTCTGTGTTTCATCGTCAATAAGAAGGTCCAAGGGATACAGTAAACCTGAAATGTAGCATCGGAATCTAAAACTGGACTCACAGGACAGGTTCAAATCATAGAAAGTGAGAGTGTCAGTCCGCTTTTACTTAAGTCGGCATTGTGCCTTTTGTATTAAATTCGGATGCAATTTCTATGTTTCATCGTTAATAAGCGGGTACGAAGTATACAGTAAACCTGAAGTGAAGCATCGGAATGTAAAACTGGACTCACAAGAGAGTCTCAAATCATAGAAAGTGAGAGTGTCAGTCCGCTTTTACTTAAGTCGGCATTGTGCCTTTTGTTTTAAATTCGGATGCAACTTCTGTGTTTCATCGTCAACAGGAGGGTCCAAGGTATACAGTAAACCTGAAGTGAAGCATCGGAATCTAAAACTGGACTCACAGGAGAGGTTCAAATCATAGAAAGTGAGAGTGTCAGTCCGCTTTTACTTAAGTCGGCATTTTGCCTTTTTTATTAAATTCGGATGCAATTTCTATGTTTCATCGTTAATAAGCGGGTCCGAAGTATACAGTAAACCTGAAGTGAAGCATCGGAATGTAAAACTTAACCCACAGGAGAGTTTCAAATCATAGAAAGTGAGAGTGTCAGTCCTCTTTACTTAAGTCGGCATTGTGCCTATTGTATTACACTCGGATGCAATTTCTGTGTTTCATCGTCTATAAGAAGGTCCAAGGGATACAGTAAATCTGAAATGTAGCATCGGAATCTAAAACTGGACTCACAGGAGAGGTTCAAATCATAGAAAGTGAGAGTGTCAGTCCTCTTTTACTTAAGTTGACATTGTGCCTTTTGTTTTAAATTGGGATGCAATATCTGTGTTTCATCGTCAATTAGCAGGTCCAAGGTATGCAGTAATCCTGAAGAGAAGCATCGGAATCTAAAACTGGACTCACAGGAGAGGTTCAAATCATAGAAAGTGAGAGTGTCAGTCCTCTTTTACTTATGTCGGCATTGTGCCTTTTGTATAAAATTCGGATACAATTTCTATGTTTCATCGTCAATGAGAAGGTCCAAGGGATACAGTAAACCTGAACTGAAGCATCGGAATCTAAAGCTGGACTCACAGGAGAGGTTCAAATCATAGAAAGTGAGAGTGTCAGTCATCTTTTATTTTAGTCGGCATTGTGCCTTTTGAATTAAATTCGGATGCAATTTCTGTGTTTCATCGTCAATGAGAAGGTGCAAGGTATACAGTAAACCCGAAGTGAAGCATCGGAATCTAAAACTAGACTCACAGGAGAGGTTCAAATCATAAAAAGTTATAGTGTCAGTCCTCTTGTACATAAATCGGCATTGTGTCTTTTGTTCTAAATTCGGATGCAATTTCTGTGTTTCTTCGTCAATAAGAAGGCCCAAG
This sequence comes from Schistocerca americana, assembly GCF_021461395.2. NCBI lineage: Eukaryota > Metazoa > Arthropoda > Insecta > Orthoptera > Acrididae > Schistocerca > Schistocerca americana. Next base: position 544,130,401 of record NC_060124.1, on the reverse strand, counting down.
GTATACAGTAAACCAGAAGTGAAGCATCGGAATCCACAACTGGACTCACAGGACAGGTTCAAATCATAGAAAGTGATAGTGTCTGTCTGCTTTTACTTAAGTCGGCATTGTGCCTTTTGAATTAAATTCGGATGCAATTTCTGTGTTTCATCGTCAATAAGCGGGTCCAAGGTATACAGTAATCCTGAAGTGAAGCATCGGAATCTAAAACTGATCTCACAGGAGAGGATCAAATCATAGAAAGTGAGAGTGTCAGTCCTCTTGTACTTAAGTCGGCATTATGCATTTTGTATTAAATTCGGATGCAAACTCTGTGTTTCATCGTAAATAAAATGGTCCAAGTGATACAGTAAACCTGAAGTGAAGCATCGGAATGTAAAACTGGACTCACAGGAGATGTTCAAATCATAGAAAGTTAGAGTGTCAGTCCTCTTGTCCTTAAGTCGGCATTGTGCCTTTTGTATTAAATTCGGATGCTAACTCTGTGTTTCATCGTCAATAAGAAGGTCCAAAGGATACAGTAAACCTGAAGTGAAGCATCGGAATCTAAAACTGGACTCTCAGAAGGGGTTCAAATCATAGAATGTGAGAGTGTCAGTCCTCTAGTACTTAAGTCGGCATTGTGCCTTTTCTATTGAATTCGGATGCAATTTCTGTGTTTCATCGTCAATAAGAAGGTCCAAGGGATACAGTAAACCTGAAATGTAGCATCGGAATCTAAAACTGGACTCACAGGACAGGTTCAAATCATAGAAAGTGAGAGTGTCAGTCCGCTTTTACTTAAGTCGGCATTGTGCCTTTTGTATTAAATTCGGATGCAATTTCTATGTTTCATCGTTAATAAGCGGGTACGAAGTATACAGTAAACCTGAAGTGAAGCATCGGAATGTAAAACTGGACTCACAAGAGAGTCTCAAATCATAGAAAGTGAGAGTGTCAGTCCGCTTTTACTTAAGTCGGCATTGTGCCTTTTGTTTTAAATTCGGATGCAACTTCTGTGTTTCATCGTCAACAGGAGGGTCCAAGGTATACAGTAAACCTGAAGTGAAGCATCGGAATCTAAAACTGGACTCACAGGAGAGGTTCAAATCATAGAAAGTGAGAGTGTCAGTCCGCTTTTACTTAAGTCGGCATTTTGCATTTTTTATTAAATTCGGATGCAATTTCTATGTTTCATCGTTAATAAGCGGGTCCGAAGTATACAGTAAACCTGAAGTGAAGCATCGGAATGTAAAACTTAACCCACAGGAGAGTTTCAAATCATAGAAAGTGAGAGTGTCAGTCCTCTTTACTTAAGTCGGCATTGTGCCTATTGTATTACACTCGGATGCAATTTCTGTGTTTCATCGTCTATAAGAAGGTTCAAGGGATACAGTAAACCTGAAGTGAAACATCGGAATCTAAAACTGGACTCACAGGACAGGCTCAAATCATAGAAAGTGAGAGTGTCAGTCCTCTTTTACTTAATTCGACATTGTGCCTTTTGTCTTAAATTGGGATGCAATTTCTGTGTTTCATCGTCAATTAGAAGGTCCAAGGTATGCAGTAATCCTGAAGAGAAGCATGGGAATCTAAATCTGGACTCACAGGAGAGGTTCAAATCATAGAAAGTGAGAGTGTCAGTCCTCTTTTACTTAAGTCGGCGTTGTGCCTTTTGTAATAAATTCGGATGCAACTTCTGTGTTTCATCGTAAATAAAAAGGTCCAAGTGATACAGTAAACCTGAAGTGAAGCATCGGAATCCAAAACTGGACTCTCAGAAGGGGTTCAAATCACAGAAAGTGAGAATGTCAGTCCTCTAGTACTTAAGTCGGCATTGTGCCTTTTCTATTGAATTCGGATGCAATTTCTGTGTTTCATCGTCAATAAGAAGGTCCAAGGGATACAGTAAACCTGAAATGTAGCATCGGAATCTAAAACTGGACTCACAGGAGAGGTTCAAATCATAGAAAGTGAGAGTGTCAGTCCTCTTTTACTTAATTCGACATTGTGCCTTTTGTCTTAAATTGGGATGCAATTTCTGTGTTTCATCGTCAATTAGAAGGTCCAAGGTATGCAGTAATCCTGAAGAGAAGCATGGGAATCTAAATCTGGACTCACAGGAGAGGTTCAAATCATAGAAAGTGAGAGTGTCAGTCCTCTTTTACTTAAGTCGGCGTTGTGCCTTTTGTAATAAATTCGGATGCAACTTCTGTGTTTCATCGTCAACAGGAAGGTCCAAGGTATACAGTAAACCTGAAGTGAAGCATCGGAATCCAAAACTGGACTCACAGGAGAGGTTCAAATCATAGAAAGTGAGAGTGTCAGTCCGCTTTTACTTAAGTCGGCATTGTGCCTTTTGTATTAAATTCGGATGCAATTTCTATGTTTCATCGTTAATACGCAAGTCCGAAGTATACAGTAAACCTGAAGTGAAGCATCGGAATGTAAAACTGGACTCACAGGAGAGTTTCAAATCATAGAAAGTGGGAGTGTCAGTCCTCTTTACTTAAGTCGGCATTGTGCCTTTTGTATTACACTCGGATGCAATTTCTGTGTTTCATCGTCTATAAGAAGGTTCAAGGGATACAGTAAACCTGAAGTGAAACATCGGAATCTAAAACTGGACTCACAGGACAGGTTCAAATCATAGAAAGTGAGAGTGTCGGTACTCTTTTACTTAAGTCGGCATTGTACCTTTTGTATTAAATTCGGATGCTATTTCTCTGTTTCATCGTCAATAAGAAGGTCCAAGGCATACAAGAAACCTGAAGTGAAGCATCGTAATCTATAACTGGACTCACAGGAGAGGTTCAAATCACAGAAAGTCAGAGTGTCAGTCCACTTTTACTAAAGTTGGCATTGTGCGTTTTGTATTAAATTCGGATGCAATTTCTATGTTTCATCGTTAATAAGCGGGTCCGAAGTATACAGTAAACCTGAAGTGAAGCATCGGAATGTAATACTGGACTCACAGGAGAGTTTCAAATGATAGACAGTAAGAGTGTCAGTCGTCTTTACTTAAGTCGGCATTGTGCCTTTTGTATTAAACTCGGATGCAATTTCTTTGTTTCATCGTCAATAAGAAGGTGCAAGGTATACAGTAAACTCGAAGTGAAGCATCGGAATCTAAAACTGGACTCACAGTAAAGGTTCATATCGTAGAAAGTGAGAGTGTCATTCCTCTTGTACTTAAGTCGGCATTGTGCCTTTTGAATTTAATTCCGATGCAATTTCTGTGTTTCATCGTCAATAAGAAGGTGCAAGGTATACAGTAAACCTGAAGTGAAGCATCGGAATCTAAAACTGGACTCACAGGAGATGTTCAAATCATAGTAAGTGAGATTGTCAGTATTCCTTTACTTAAGTCGGCATTGTGCTTTTGTATTAAATTCGGATGCAACTTCTGTGTTCCATCGTCAACAAAAGGGTCCAAGGTATACAGCAAACCTGAAGTGAAGCATCGGAATCTAAAACTGGACTCACAGGAGAGGTTCAAATCATAGAAAGTGAGAGTGTCTGTCCGCTTTTACTTAAGTCGGCATTGTGCCTTTTGAATTAAATTCGGATGCAATTTCTGTGTTTCATCGTCAATAAGCGGGTCCAAGGTATACAGTAAACCTGAAGTGAAGCATCGGAATCTAAAACTGATTTCACAGGAGAGGATCAAATCATAGAAAGTGAGAGTGTCAGTCCTCTTGTACTTAAGTCGGCAATTTGCATTTTGTATTAAATTCGGATGCAAACTCTGTGTTTCATCGTAAATAAAAAGGTCCAAGTGATACAGTAAACCTGAAGTGATGCATCGGAATCTAAAACTGGACTCACAGGAGAGGTTCAAATCATAGTAAGTGAGATTGTCAGTATTCCTTTACTTAAGTCGGCATTGTGCCTTTTGTATTAAATTCGGATGCAACTTCTGTTTTCCATCGTCAACAAAAGGGTCCAAGGTATACAGTAAACCTGAAGTGAAGCATCGGAATCTAAAACTGGACTCACAGCAGGGGTTCAAATCATAGAAAGTGAGAGTGTCAGTCCTCTAGTACTTAAGTCGGCAATGTGCCTTTTCTATTGAATTCGGATGCAATTTCTGTGTTTCATCGTCAATAAGAAGGTCCAAGGGATACAGTAAATCTGAAATGTAGCATCGGAATCTAAAACTGGACTCACAGGAGAGGTTCAAATCATAGAAAGTGAGAGTGTCAGTCCTCTTTTACTTAAGTTGACATTGTGCCTTTTGTTTTAAATTGGGATGCAATATCTGTGTTTCATCGTCAATTAGCAGGTCCAAGGTATGCAGTAATCCTGAAGAGAAGCATCGGAATCTAAAACTGGACTCACAGGAGAGGTTCAAATCATAGAAAGTGAGAGTGTCAGTCCTCTTTTACTTATGTCGGCATTGTGCCTTTTGTATAAAATTCGGATACAATTTCTATGTTTCATCGTCAATGAGAAGGTCCAAGGGATACAGTAAACCTGAACTGAAGCATCGGAATCTAAAACTGGACTCACAGGAGAGGTTCAAATCATAGAAAGTGAGAGTGTCAGTAATCTTTTATTTCAGTCGGCATTGTGCCTTTTGAATTAAATTCGGATGCAATTTCTGTGTTTCATCGTCAATGAGAAGGTGCAAGGTATACAGTAAACCCGAAGTGAAGCATCGGAATCTAAAACTAGACTCACAGGAGAGGTTCAAATCATAAAAAGTTATAGTGTCAGTCCTCTTGTACATAAATCGGCATTGTGTCTTTTGTTCTAAATTCGGATGCAATTTCTGTGTTTCTTCGTCAATAAGAAGGCCCAAGGTATACAGTAAACCAGAAGTGAAGCATCGGAATCCACAACTGGACTCACAGGACAGGTTCAAATCATAGAAAGTGATAGTGTCTGTCCGCTTTTACTTAAGTCGGCATTGTGCCTTTTGAATTAAATTCGGATGCAATTTCTGTGTTTCATCGTCAATAAGCGGGTCCAAGGTATACAGTAATCCTGAAGTGAAGCATCGGAATCTAAAACTGATCTCACAGGAGAGGATCAAATCATAGAAAGTGAGAGTGTCAGTCCTCTTGTACTTAAGTCGGCATTATGCATTTTGTATTAAATTCGGATGCAAACTCTGTGTTTCATCGTAAATAAAATGGTCCAAGTGATACAATAAACCTGAAGTGAAGCATCGGAATGTAAAACTGGACTCACAGGAGAGGTTCAAATCATAGAAAGTTAGAGTGTCAGTCCTCTTGTCCTTAAGTCGGCATTGTGCCTTTTGTATTAAATTCGGATGCTAACTCTGTGTTTCATCGTCAATAAGAAGGTCCAAAGGATACAGTAAACCTGAAGTGAAGCATCGGAATCTAAAACTGGACTCTCAGAAGGGGTTCAAATCATAGAATGTGAGAGTGTCAGTCCTCTAGTACTTAAGTCGGCATTGTGCCTTTTCTATTGAATTCGGATGCAATTTTTGTGTTTCATCGTCAATAAGAAGGTCCAAGGGATACAGTAAACCTGAAATGTAGCATCGGAATCTAAAACTGGACTCACAGGACAGGTTCAAATCATAGAAAGTGAGAGTGTCAGTCCGCTTTTACTTAAGTCGGCATTGTGCCTTTTGTATTAAATTCGGATGCAATTTCTATGTTTCATCGTTAATAAGCGGGTACGAAGTATACAGTAAACCTGAAGTGAAGCATCGGAATGTAAAACTGGACTCACAAGAGAGTCTCAAATCATAGAAAGTGAGAGTGTCAGTCCGCTTTTACTTAAGTCGGCATTGTGCCTTTTGTTTTAAATTCGGATGCAACTTCTGTGTTTCATCGTCAACAGGAGGGTCCAAGGTATACAGTAAACCTGAAGTGAAGCATCGGAATCTAAAACTGGACTCACAGGAGAGGTTCAAATCATAGAAAGTGAGAGTGTCAGTCCGCTTTTACTTAAGTCGGCATTGTGCCTTTTTTATTAAATTCGGATGCAATTTCTATGTTTCATCGTTAATAAGCGGGTCCGAAGTATACAGTAAACCTGAAGTGAAGCATCGGAATGTAAAACTTAACCCACAGGAGAGTTTCAAATCATAGAAAGTGAGAGTGTCAGTCCTCTTTACTTAAGTCGGCATTGTGCCTATTGTATTACACTCGGATGCAATTTCTGTGTTTCATCGTCTATAAGAAGGTTCAAGGGATACAGTAAACCTGAAGTGAAACATCGGAATCTAAAACTGGACTCACAGGACAGGTTCAAATCATAGAAAGTAAGAGTGTCAGTACTCTTTTACTTAAGTCGGCATTGTGCCTTTTGTATTAAATTCGGATGCTATTTCTGTGTTTCATCGTCAATAAGAAGGTCCAAGGCATACAAGAAACCTGAAGTGAAGTATCGTAATCTATAACTGGACTCACAGGAGAGGTTCAAATCGCAGAAAGTCAGAGTGTCAGTCCGCTTTTACTTAAGTCGGCATTGTGCCTTTTGAATTAAATTCGGATGCAATTTCTGTGTTTCATCGTCAATAAGCGGGTCCAAGGTATACAGTAATCCTGAAGTGAAGCATCGGAATCTAAAACTGATCTCACAGGAGAAGATCAAATCATAGTAAGTGAGGGTGTCAGTCCTCTTTTACTTAAGTCGGCATTGTGCCTTTTGTATTAAATTCGGATGCAACCTCTGTGTTTCATCGTCAACAAGAGGGTCCAAGGTATACAGTAAACCTGAAGTGAAGCATCGGAATCTAAAACTGGACTCACAGGAGAGGTTCAAATCATAGAAAGTTAGAGTGTCAGACCTCTTGTCCTTAAGTCGGCATTGTGCCTTTTGTATTAAATTCGGATGCTAACTCTGTGTTTCATCGTCAATAAGAAGGTCCAAAGGATACAGTAAACCTGAAGTGAAGCATCGGAATCTAAAACTGGCCTCTCAGAAGGGGTTCAAATCATAGAAAGTGAGAATGTCAGTCCTCTAGTACTTAAGTCGGCATTGTGCCTTTTCTATTGAATTCGGATGCAATTTCTGTGTTTCATCGTCAATAAGAAGGTCCAAGGGATACAGTAAACCTGAAATGTAGCATCGGAATCTAAAACTGGACTCACAGGAGAGGTTCAAATCATAGAAAGTGAGAGTGTCAGTCCTCTTTTACTTAATTCGACATTGTGCCTTTTGTCTTAAATTGGGATGCAATTTCTGAGTTTCATCGTCAATTAGAAGGTCCAACGTATGCAGTAATCCTGAAGAGAAGCATGGGAATCTAAAACTGGACTCACAGGAGAGGTTCAAATCATAGAAAGTGAGACTGTCAGTCCTCTTTTACTTAAGTCGGCATTGTGCCTTTTGTATTAAATTCGGATGCAATTTCTGTGTTTCATCGTCAATAAGATGGTGCAAGGTATACAGTAAACCCGAAGTGAAGCATCGGAATCTACAACTGGACTCACAGGACAGGTTCAAATCATAGAAAGTGATAGTGTCTGTCCGCATTTACTTAAGTTGGCATTGTGCCTTTTGAATTAAATTCGGATGCAAATTCTGTGTTTCATCGTCAATAAGCGGGTCCAAGGTATACAGTAGTCCTGAAGTGAAGCATCGGAATCTAAAACTGATCTCACAGGAGAGGATCAAATCAAAGAATGTGAGAGTGTCAGTCCTCTTGTACTTAGGTCGGCATTGTGCATTTTGTATTAAATTCGGATGCAAACTCTGTGTTTCATCGTAAATAAAATGGTCCAAGTGATACAGTAAAACTGAAGTGAAGCATCGGAATGTAAAACTGGACTCACAGGAGAGGTTCAAATCATAGAAAGTTAGAGTGTCAGTCCTCTTGTCCTTAAGTCGGCATTGTGCTTTTTGTATTAAATTCGGATGCTAACTCTGTGTTTCATCGTCAATAAGAAGGTCCAAAGGATACAGTAAACCTGAAGTGAAGCATCGGAATCTAAAACTGGGCTCTCAGAAGGGGTTCAAATCATAGAAAGTGAGAGTGTCAGTCCTCTAGTACTTAAGTCGGGTTTGTGCCTTTTCTATTGAATTCGGATGCAATTTCTGTGTTTCATCGTCTATAAGAAGGTTCAAGGGATACAGTAAACCTGAAGTGAAACATCGGAATCTAAAACTGGACTCACAGGACAGGTTCAAATCATAGAAAGTGAGAATGTCAGTACTCATTTACTTAAGTCGGCATTGTGCCTTTTGTATTAAATTCGGATGCAATTTCTGTGTTTCATCGTCAATAAGAAGGTGCAAGATATACAGTAAACTCGAAGTGAAGCATCGGAATCTAAAACTTGACTCACAGTAAAGGTTCATATCGTAGAAAGTGAGAGTGTCATTCCTCTTGTACTTAAGTCGGCATTGTGCCTTTTGAATTTAATTCCGATGCAATTTCCGTGTTTCATCGTCAATAAGAAGGTGCAAGGTATACAGTAAACCTGAAGTGAAGCATCGGAATCTAAAACTGGACTCACAGGAGAGGTTACAAATCATAGTAAGTGAGATTGTCGGTATTCCTTTACTTAATCGGCATTGTGCCTTTTGTATTAAATTCGGATGCAACTTCTGTGTTCCATCGTCAACAAAAGGGTCCAAGGTATACTGTAAACCTGAAGTGAAGCATCGTATTCTAAAACTGGACCCACAGGAGAGGTTCAAATCATAGAAAGTGAGAGTGTCTGTCCGCTTTTACTTAAGTCGGCATTGTGCGTTTTGTATTAAATTCGGATGCTAACTCTGTGTTTCATCGTCAATAAGAAGGTCCAAAGGATACAGTAAACCTGTAGTGAAGCATCGGAATCTAAAACTGGATTCTCAGAAGGGGTTCAAATCATAGAAAGTGAGAGTGTCAGTCCTCTACTACTTAAGTCGGCATTGTGCCTTTTCTATTGAATTCGGATGCAATTTCTGTGTTTCATCGTCAATAAGAAGGTCCAAGGGATACAGTAAACCTGAAATGTAGCATCGGAATCTAAAACTGGACTCACAGGAGAGGTTCAAATCATAGAAAGTGAGAGTGTCAGTCCTCTTTTACTTAATTCGACATTGTGGCTTTTGTCTTAAATTGGGATGCAATTTCTGTGTTTCATCGTCAATTAGAAAGTCCAAGGTATGCAGTAATCCTGAAGAGAAGCATGGGAATCTAAAACTGGACTCACAGGAGAGGTTCAACTCACAGAAAGTGAGAGGGTCAGTCCTCTTTTACTTAAGTCGGCATTGTGCCTTTTGTATTAAATTCGGATGCAACTACTGTGTTTCATCGTCAACAGGAGGGTCCAAGGTATACAGTAAACCTGAAGTGAAGCATCGGAATCTAAAACTGGACTCACAGGAGAGGTTCAAATCATAGAAAGTGAGAGTGTCAGTCCGCTTTTACTTAAGTCGGCATTGTGCCTTTTGTATTAAATTCGGATGCAATTTCTATGTTTCATCGTTAATAAGCGGGTCCGAAGTATACAGTAAACCTGAAGTGAAGCATCGGAATGTAAAACTGGACTCACAGGAGAGTTTCAAATCATAGAAAGTGAGAGTGTCAGTCCTCTTTACTTAAGTCGGCATTGTGCGTTTTGTATTACACTCGGATGCAATTTCTGTGTTTCATCGTCTATAAGAAGGTACAAGGGATACAGTAAACCTGAAGTGAAACATCGGAATCTAAAACTGGACTCACAGGACAGGTTCAAATCATAGAAAGTGAGAGTGTCAGTACTCTTTTACTTAAGTCGGCATTGTGCCTTTTGTATTAAATTCGGATGCTATTTCTGTGTTTCATCGTCAATAAGAAGGTCCAAGGAATACAAGAAACCTGAAGTGAAGCATCGTAATCTATAACTGGACTCACAGGAGTGGTTCAAATCACAGAAAGTCAGAGTGTCAGTCCTCTTTTACTTAAGTTGGCATTGTGCCTTTTGTATTAAATTCGGATGCAAACTCTGTGTTTCATCGTCAATAAGAAGGTCCAAGGGATACAGTAAACCTGAAGTGAAGCATCGGAATCTAAAACTGGACTCACAGGAGATGTTCAAATCACAGAAAGTGAGAGTGTCAGTCCTCTAGTACTTAAGTCGGCATTGTGCATTTCTATTGAATTCGGATGCAATTTCTGTGTTTCATCGTCAATAAGAAGGTCCAAGGGATACAGTAAACCGGAAATGTAGCATCGGAATCTAAAACTGGACTCACAGGAGAGGTTCAAATCATAGAAAGTGAGAGTGTCAGTCCTCTTTTACTTAAGTCGGCATTGTGCCTTTTGTATTAAATTCGGATGCAACTTCTGTGTTTCATCATCAACAGGAGGGTCCTAGGTATACTGTAAATCTGAAGTGAAGCATCGGAATCTAAAACAGGACTCACAGGAGAGGTTCAAATCATAGAAAGTTAGAGTGTCAGTCCGCTTTTACTTAAGTCGGCATTGTGCCTTTTGTATTAAATTCGGATGCAATTTCTATGTTTCATCGTTAATAAGCGGGTCCGAAGTATACAGTAAACCTGAAGTGAAGCATCGGAATGTAAAACTGGACTCACAGGAGAGTTTCAAATCATAGAAAGTGAGAGTGTCAGTCCTCTTTACTTAAGTCGGCATTGTGCCTTTTGTATTACACTCGGATGCAATTTCTGTGTTTTATCGTCTATAAGAAGGTTCAAGGGATACAGTAAACCTGAAGTGAAACATCGGAATCTAAAACTGGACTCACAGGACAGGTTCAAATCATAGAAAGTGAGAGTGTCAGTACTCCTTTACTTAAGTCGACATTGTGCCTTTTGTATTAAATTCGGATGCAAACTCTGTGTTTCATCGTCAATAAGAAGATCCAAGGGATACAGTAAACCAGAAGTGAAGCATCGGAATCTAAAACTCGACTCACAGGAGATGTTCAAATCATAGAAAGTGAGAGTGTCAGTCCTCTAGTACTTAAGACGGCATTGTGCCTTTTGTATTGAATTCGGATGCAATTTCTGCGTTTCATCGTCAATAAGAAGGGCCAAGGGATACAGTAAACCTGAAGTGAAGCATCGGAATGTAAAACTGGACTCACAGGACAGTTTCAAATCATAGAAAGTGAGAGTGACAGTCCTCTTTACTTAAGTCAGCATTGTGCCTTTTGTATTACACTCGGATGCAATTTCTGTGTTTCATCGTCTATAAGAAGGTTCAAGGGATACAGTAAACCTGAAGTGAAACATCGGAATCTAAAACTGGACTCACTGGACAGGTTCAAATCATAGAAAGAGAGAGTGTCAGTACTCTTTTACTTAAGTCGGCATTGTGCCTTTTGTATTAAATTCGGATGCTATTTCTGTGTTTCATCGTCAATAATAAGGTGCAAGGTATACAGTAAACTCGAAGTGAAGCATCGGAATCTAAAACTGGACTCACAGTAGAGGTTCATATCGTAGAAAGTGAGAGTGTCATTCCTCTTGTACTTAGGTCGGCATTGTGCCTTTTGTATTAAATTCGGATGCAATTTCTGTGTTTCGTCGTCACTAAGAAGGTGCAAGGTATACAGTAAACCTGAAGTGAAGTATCGGAATCTAAAACCGGACTCACAGGAGAGGTTCAAATCATAGAAAATGAGAGTGTCAGTCCTCTTGTACTTAAGTCGGCATTGAGCATTTTGTACTAAATTCGGACGCAATTTCCGTGTTTCATCGTCAATAAGAAGGTCCAAGGTATACAGTAAACCTGAAGTGAAGCATCAGAATCTAAAACTAGACTCACAGGAGAGTTTCAAATCATAGAAAGTGAGAGTGTCAGTACTCTTGTACTTAAGTCGGCATTGTGCCTTTTGAATTTAATTCCGATGCAATTTCTGTGTTTCATCGTCAATAAGAAGGTGCAAGGTATACAGTAAACCTGAAGTGAAGCATCGGAATCTAAAACTGGACTCACAGGAGAGGTTACAAATCATAGTAAGTGAGATTGTCGGTATTCCTTTACTTAATCGGCATTGTGCCTTTTGTATTAAATTCGGATGCAACTTCTGTGTTCCATCGTCAACAAAAGGGTCCAAGGTATACAGTAAACCTGAAGTGAAGCATCGTATTCTAAAACTGGACCCACAGGAGAGGTTCAAATCATAGAAAGTGAGAGTGTCTGTCCGCTTTTACTTAAGTCGGCATTGTGCGTTTTGTATTAAATTCGGATGCTAACTCTGTGTTTCATCGTCAATAAGAAGGTCCAAAGGATACAGTAAACCTGTAGTGAAGCATCGGAATCTAAAACTGGATTCTCAGAAGGGGTTCAAATCATAGAAAGTGAGAGTGTCAGTCCTCTAGTACTTAAGTCGGCATTGTGCCTTTTCTATTGAATTCGGATGCAATTTCTGTGTTTCATCGTCAATAAGAAGGTCCAAGGGATACAGTAAACCTGAAATGAAGCATCGGAATCTAAAACTGGACTCACAGGAGAGGTTCAAATCATAGAAAGTGAGAGTGTCAGTCCTCTTTTACTTAATTCGACATTGTGGCTTTTGTCTTAAATTGGGATGCAATTTCTGTGTTTCATCGTCAATTAGAAAGTCCAAAGTATGCAGTAATCCTGAAGAGAAGCATGGGAATCTAAAACTGGACTCACAGGAGAGGTTCAAATCACAGAAAGTGAGAGGGTCAGTCCTCTTTTACTTAAGTCGGCATTGTGCCTTTTGTATTAAATTCGGATGCAACTACTGTGTTTCATCGTCAACAGGAGGGTCCAAGGTATACAGTAAACCTGAAGTGAAGCATCGGAATCTAAAACTGGACTCACAGGAGAGGTTCAAATCATAGAAAGTGAGAGTGTCAGTCCGCTTTTACTTAAGTCGGCATTGTGCCTTTTGTATTAAATTCGGATGCAATTTCTATGTTTCATCGTTAATAAGCGGGTCCGAAGTATACAGTAAACCTGAAGTGAAGCATCGGAATGTCAAACTGGACTCACAGGAGAGTTTCAAATCATAGAAAGTGAGAGTGTCAGTCCTCTTTACTTAAGTCGGCATTGTGCGTTTTGTATTACACTCGGATGCAATTTCCGTGTTTCATCGTCTATAAGAAGGTACAAGGGATACAGTAAACCTGAAGTGAAACATCGGAATCTAAAACTGGACTCACAGGACAGGTTCAAATCATAGAAAGTGAGAGTGTCAGTACTCTTTTACTTAAGTCGGCATTGTGCCTTTTGTATTAAATTCGGATGCTATTTCTGTGTTTCATCGTCAATAAGAAGGTCCAAGGCATACAAGAAACCTGAAGTGAAGCATCGTAATCTATAACTGGACTCACAGGAGTGGTTCAAATCACAGAAAGTCAGAGTGTCAGTACTCTTTTACTTAAGTTGGCATTGTGCCTTTTGTATTAAATTCGGATGCAAACTCTGTGTTTCATCGTCAATAAGAAGGTCCAAGGGATTCAGTAAACCTGAAGTGAAGCATCGGAATCTAAAACTGGACTCACAGGAGATGTTCAAATCATAGAAAGTGAGAGTGTCAGTCCTCTAGTACTTAAGTCGGCATTGTGCATTTCTATTGAATTCGGATGCAATTTCTGTGTTTCATCGTCAATAAGAAGGTCCAAGGGATACAGTAAACCGGAAATGTAGCATCGGAATCTAAAACTGGACTCACAGGAGAGGTTCAAATCATAGAAAGTGAGAGTGTCAGTCCTCTAGTACTTAAGTCGACATTGTGCCTTTTGTATTAAATTCGGATGGAAACTCTGTGTTTCATCGTCAATAAGAAGATCCAAGGGATACAGTAAACCAGAAGTGAAGCATCGGAATCTAAAACTCGACTCACAGGAGATGTTCAAATCATAGAAAGTGAGAGTGTCAGTCCTCTAGTACTTAAGACGGCATTGTGCCTTTTGTATTGAATTCGGATGCAATTTCTGCGTTTCATCGTCAATAAGAAGGGCCAAGGGATACAGTAAACCTGAAGTGAAGCATCGGAATGTAAAACTGGACTCACAGGACAGTTTCAAATCATAGAAAGTGAGAGTGACAGTCCTCTTTACTTAAGTCAGCATTGTGCCTTTTGTATTACACTCGGATGCAATTTCTGTGTTTCATCGTCTATAAGAAGGTTCAAGGGATACAGTAAACCTGAAGTGAAACATCGGAATCTAAAACTGGACTCACTGGACAGGTTCAAATCATAGAAAGTGAGAGTGTCAGTACTCTTTTACTTAAGTCGGCATTGTGCCTTTTGTATTAAATTCGGATGCTATTTCTGTGTTTCATCGTCAATAATAAGGTGCAAGGTATACAGTAAACTCGAAGTGAAGCATCGGAATCTAAAACTGGACTCACAGTAGAGGTTCATATCGTAGAAAGTGAGAGTGTCATTCCTCTTGTACTTAGGTCGGCATTGTGCCTTTTGTATTAAATTCGGATGCAATTTCTGTGTTTCGTCGTCACTAAGAAGGTGCAAGGTATACAGTAAACCTGAAGAGAAGCATCGGAATCTAAAACTGGACTCACAGGAGAGGTTCAAATCGTAGAAAGTGAGAGTATCAGTCCCCATGTACTTAAGCCACCATTGTGCCATTTGTATTAAACTCGGATGCAATTTCTGTGTTTCATCGTCAATAAGAAGGTGCAAGGGATACAGTAAACCTGAAGTGAAGTATCGGAATCTAAAACCGGACTCACAGGAGAGGTTCAAATCATAGAAAATGAGAGTGTCAGTCCTCTTGTACTTAAGTCGGCATTGTGCATTTTGTACTAAATTCGGACGCAATTTCTGTGTTTCATCGTCAATAAGAAGGTCCAAGGTATACAGTAAACCTGAAGTGAAGCATCAGAATCTAAAACTAGACTCACAGGAGAGTTTCAAATCATAGAAAGTGAGAGTGTCAGTACTCTTGTACTTAAGTCGGCATTGTGCCTTTTGAATTTAATTCCGATGCAATTTCTGTGTTTCATCGTCAATAAGAAGGTGCAAGGTATACAGTAAACCTGAAGTGAAGCATCGGAATCTAAAACTGGACTCACAGGTGAGTTTCAAATCATAGTAAGTGGGATTGTCAGTATTCCTTTACTTAAGTCGGCATTGTGCCTTTTGTTTTAAATTGGGAGGCAATTTCTGTGTTTCATCGTCAATTATAAGGTGCAAGGTATACAGTAAACCCGAAGTGAAGCATCGGAATCTAAAACTAGACTCACAGGAGAGGTTCAAATCATAGAAAGTGAGAGTGTCACTCATCTTTTACTTTAGTCGGCATTGTGCCTTTTGTATTAAATACGGATGCAATTTCTGTGTTTCATCGTCAATAAGAAGGTGCAAGGTATACAGTAAACCCGAAGTGAAGCATCGGAATCTAAAACTAGACTCACAGGAGAGGTTCAAATCATAGAAAGTTAGAGTGTCAGTCCTCTTGTACTTAAATCGGCATTGTACTATTTGTTCTAAATTCGGATGCAATTTCTGCGTTTCTTCGTCAATAAGAAGGCCCAAGGTATACAGTAAACCTGAAGTCAAGCATCGGAATCTAAAACTGGACTCACAGGACAGGTTCAAATCTTAGAAAGTTAGAGTGTCAGTCCTCTTGTACTTAAGTTAGCATTGTGCCTTTTGAATTTAATTCCGATGCAATTTCTGAGTTTCATCGTCAATAAGAAGGTCCAAGGCATACAAGAAACCAGAAGTGAAGCATCGTAATCTATAACTGGACTCACAGGAGTGGTTCAAATCACAGAAAGTCAGAGTGTCAGTCCTCTTTTACTTAAGTTGGCATTGTGCCTTTTGTATTAAATTCGGATGCAAACTCTGTGTTTCATCGTCAATAAGAAGGTCCAAGGGATACAGTAAACCTGAAGTGAAGCATCGGAATCTAAAACTGGACTCACAGGAGATGTTCAAATCATAGAAAGTGAGAGTGTCAGTCCTCTAGTACTTAAGTCGGCATTGTGCAGTTCTATTGAATTCGGATGCAATTTCTGTGTTTCATCGTCAATAAGAATTTCCAAGGGATACAGTAAACCGGAAATGTAGCATCGGAATCTAAAACTGGACTCACAGGAGAGGTTCAAATCATAGAAAGTGAGAGTGTCAGTCCTCTTTTACTTAAGTCGGCATTGTGCCTTTTGTATTAAATTCTGATGCAACTTCTGTGTTTCATCATCAACAGGAGGGTCCTAGGTATACTGTAAATCTGAAGTGAAGCATCGGAATCTAAAACAGGACTCACAGGAGAGGTTCAAATCATAGAAAGTTAGAGTGTCAGTCCGCTTTTACTTAAGTCGGCATTGTGCCTTTTGTATTAAATTCGGATGCAATTTCTATGTTTCATCGTTAATAAGCGGGTCCGAAGTATACAGTAAACCTGAAGTGAAGCATCGGAATGTAAAACTGGACTCACAGGAGAGTTTCAAATCATAGAAAGTGAGTGTGTCAGTCCTATTTACTTAAGTCGGCATTGTGCCTTTTGTATTACACTCGGATGCAATTTCTGTGTTTCATCGTCTATAAGAAGGTTCAAGGGATACAGTAAACCTGAAGTGAAACATCGGAATCTAAAACTGGACTCACAGGACAGGTTCAAATCATAGAAAGTGAGAGTGTCAGTACTCTTTTACTTAAGTCGGCATTGTGCCTTTTGTATTAAATTCGGATGCAATTTCTGTGTTTCATCGTCAATAAGAAGGTGCAAGGTATACAGTAAACTCGAAGTGAAGCATCGGAATCTACAACTGGACTCACAGGAGAGTTTCAAATCATAGAAAGTTAGAGTGTCAGTCCCCTAGTACTTAAGTCGGCATTGTGCCTTTTGTATTGAATTCGGATGCAATTTCTGCGTTTCATCGTCAATAAGAAGGGCCAAGGGATACAGTAAACCTGAAGTGAAGCATCGGAATGTAAAACTGGACTCACAGGACAGTTTCAAATCATAGAAAGTGAGAGTGTCAGTCCTCTTTACTTAAGTCGGCATTGTGCCTTTTGTATTACACTCGGATGCAATTTCTGTGTTTCATCGTCTATAAGAAGGTTCAAGGGATACAGCAAACCTGAAGTGAAACATCGGAATCTAAAACTGGACTCACTGGACAGGTTCAAATCATAGAAAGTGAGAGTGTCAGTACTCTTTTACTTAAGTCGGCATTGTGCCTTTTGTATTAAATTCGGATGCTATTTCTGTGTTTCATCGTCAATAATAAGGTGCAAGGTATACAGTAAACTCGAAGTGAAGCATCGGAATCTAACACTGGACTCACAGTAGAGGTTCATATCGTAGAAAGTGAGAGTGTCATTCCTCTTGTACTTAGGTCGGCATTGTGCCTTTTGTATTAAATTCGGATGCAATTTCTGTGTTTCGTCGTCACTAAGAAGGTGCAAGGTATACAGTAAACCTGAAGAGAAGCATCGGAATCTAAAACTGGACTCACAGGAGAGGTTCAAATCGTAGAAAGTGAGAGTATCAGTCCCCATGTACTTAAGCCAGCATTGTGGCATTTGTATTAAAATCGGATGCAATTTCTGTGTTTCATCGTCAATAAGAAGGTGCAAGGGATACAGTAAACCTGAAGTGAAGTATCGGAATCTAAAACCGGACTCACAGGAGAGGTTCAAATCATAGAAAATGAGAGTGTCAGTCCTCTTGTACTTAAGTTAGCATTGTGCCTTTTGAATTTAATTCCGATGCAATTTCTGAGTTTCATCGTCAATAAGAAGGTACAAGGTATACAATAAACATAAAGTGAAGCATCGGAACCTAAAACTGAACCCACAAGAGAGGTTCAAATCAGATAAAGTGAGAGTGTTAGTCCTCTTTTACTTAAGTCGGCATTGTGCCTTTTGTATTAAATTCGGATGCAACTTCTGTGTTCCATCGTCAACAAAAGGGTCCAAGGTATACAGTAAACCTGAAGTGAAGCATCGGAATCTAAAACTGGACTCACAGGAGAGGTTCAAATCATAGAAAGTGAGAGTGTCTGTCCGCTTTTACTTAAGTCGGCATTGTGCCTTTTGAATTAAATTCGGATGCAATTTCTGTGTTTCATCGTCAATAAGCGAGTCCAAGGTATACAGTAAACCTGAAGTGAAGCATCGGAATCTAAAACTGATCTCACAGGAGAGGATCAAATCATAGAAGGTGAGAGTGTCAGTCCTCTTGTACTTAAGTCGGCAATTTGCATTTTGTGTTAAATTCGGATGCAAACTCTGTGTTTCATCGTAAATAAAAAGGTCCAAGTGATACAGTAAACCTGAAGTGAAGCATCGGAATCTAAAACTGGACTCACAGGAGAGGTTCAAATCATAGAAAGTTAGAGTGTCAGTCCTCTTGTCCTTAAGTCGGCATTGTGCCTTTTGTATTAAATTCGGATGCTAACTCTGTGTTTCATCGTCAATAAGAAGGTCCAAAGGATACAGTAAACCTGTAGTGAAGCATCGGAATCTAAAACTGGATTCTCAGAAGGGGTTCAAATCATAGAAAGTGAGAGTGTCAGTCCTCTAGTACTTAAGTCGGCATTGTGCCTTTTCTATTGAATTCGGATGCAATTTCTGTGTTTCATCGTCAATAAGAAGGTCCAAGGGATACAGTAAACCTGAAATGTAGCATCGGAATCTAAAACTGGACTCACAGGAGATGTTCAAATCATAGAAAGTGAGAGTGTCAGTCCTCTAGTACTTAAGTCGGCATTGTGCATTTCTATTGAATTCGGATGCAATTTCTGTGTTTCATCGTCAATAAGAAGGTCCAAGGGATACAGTAAACCGGAAATGTAGCATCGGATACTAAAACTGGACTCACAGGAGAGGTTCAAATCATAGAAAGTGAGAGTGTCAGTCCTCTTTTACTTAAGTCGGCATTGTGCCTTTTGTATTAAATTCGGATGCAACTTCTGTGTTTCATCATCAACAGGAGGGTCCTAGGTATACAGTAAATCTGAAGTAAAGCATCGGAATCTAAAACTGGACTCACAGGAGAGGTTCAAATCATAGAAAGTTAGAGTGTCAGTCCGCTTTTACTTAAGTCGGCATTGTGACTTTTGTATTAAATTCGGATGCAATTACTATGTTTCATCGTTAATATGCGGGTCCGAAGTATACAGTAAACCTGAAGTGAAGCATCGGAATGTAAAACTGGACTCACAGGAGAGTTTCAAATCATAGAAAGTGAGAGTGTCAGTCCTATTTACTTAAGTCGGCATTGTGCCTTTTGTATTACACTCAGATGCAATTTCTGTGTTTCATCGTCTATAAGAAGGTTCAAGGGATACAGTAAACCTGAAGTGAAACATCGGAATCTAAAACTGGACTCACAGGACAGGTTCAAATCATAGAAAGTGAGAGTGTCAGTACTCTTTTACTTAAGTCGGCATTGTGCCTTTTGTATTAAATTCGGATGCAATTTCTGTGTTTCATCGTCAATAAGAAGGTGCAAGGTATACAGTAAACTCGAAGTGAAGCATCGGAATCTAAAACTGGACTCACAGGAGAGTTTCAAATCATAGAAAGTTAGTGTGTCAGTCCTCTACTACTTAAGTCGACATTGTGCCTTTTGTATTTAATTCGGATGCAAACTCTGTGTTTCATCGTCAATAAGAAGATCCAAGGGATACAGTAAACCAGAAGTGAAGCATCGGAATCTAAAACTCGACTCACAGGAGATGTACAAATCGTAGAAAGTGAGAGTGTCAGTCCGCTAGTACTTAAGTCGGCATTGTGCCTTTTGTATTGAATTCGGATGCAATTTCTGCGTTTCATCGTCAATAAGAAGGGCCAAGGGATACAGTAAACCTGAAGAGAAGCATCGGAATCTAAAACTGGACTCACAGTAGAGGTTCAAATCGTAGAAAGTGAGAGTATCAGTCCCCATGTACTTAAGCCAGCATTGTGCCATTTGTATTAAATTCGGATGCAATTTCTGTGTTTCATCGTCAATAAGAAGGTGCAAGGGATACAGTAAACCTGAAGTGAAATATCGGAATCTAAAACCGGACTCACAGGAGAGGTTCAAATCATAGAAAATGAGAGTGTCAGTCCTCTTGTACTTAAGTCGGCATTGTGCATTTTGTACAAAATTCGGATGCAATTTCTGTGTTTCATCGTCAATAAGAAGGTCCAAGGTATACAGTAAACCTGAAGTGAAGCATCAGAATCTAAAACTAGACTCACAGGAGAGTTTCAAATCATAGAAAGTGAGAGTGTCAGTACTCTTGTACTTAAGTCGGCATTGTGCCTTTTGAATTTAATTCCGATGCAATTTCTGTGTTTCATCGTCAATAAGAAGGTGCAAGGTATACAGTAAACCTGAAGTGAAGCATCGGAATCTAAAACTGGACTCACAGGTGAGTTTCAAATCATAGTAAGTGAGATTGTCAGTATTCCTTTACTTAAGTCGGCATTGTGCCTTTTGTTTTAAATTGGGATGCAATTTCTGTGTTTCATCGTCAATTAGAAGGTCCAAGGTATGCAGTAACCCTGAAGAGAAGCATCGGAACCTAAAACTGGACTCACGGGAGAGGTTCAAATCATAGAAAGTGAGAGTGTCAGTCCTCTTTTACTTATGTCGGCATTGTGCCTTTTGTATAAAATTCGGATGCAATTTCTGTGTTTCATCGTCAATGAGAAGGTCCAAGGGATACAGTAAACCTGAAGTGAAGCATCGGAATCTAAAACTGGACTCACAGGAGAGGTTCAAATCATAGAAAGTGAGAGTGTCAGTCATCTTTTACTTTAGTCGGCATTGTGCCTTTTGTATTAAATACGGATGCAATTTCTGTGTTTCATCGTCAATAAGAAGGTGCAAGGTATACAGTAAACCCGAAGTGAAGCATCGGAATCTAAAACTAGACTCACAGGAGAGGTTCAAATCATAGAAAGTTAGAGTGTCAGTCCTCTTGTACTTAAATCGGCATTGTGCCTTTTGTTCTAAATTTGGATGCAATTTCTGCGTTTCTTCGTCAATAAGAAGGCCCAAGGTATACAGTAAACCTGAAGTGAAGCATCGGAATCTAAAACTGGACACACAGGACGGGTTCAAATCTTAGAAAGTTAGAGTGTCAGTCCTCTTGTACTTAAGTTAGCATTGTGCCTTTTGAATTTAATTCCGATGCAATTTCTGAGTTTCATCGTCAATAAGAAGGTACAAGGTATACAATAAATATAAAGTGAAGCATCGGAACCTAAAACTGAACCCACAAGAGAGGTTCAAATCACATAAAGTGAGAGTGTCAGTCCTCTTTTTCTTAAGTCGGCATTGTGCCTTTTGTATTAAATTCGGATGCAATTTCTGTGTTTCATCGTCAATAAGAAGGTCCGAAGTATACAGTAAACCTGAAGTGAAGCATCGGAATCTAAAACTGGTCTCACTGGAGAGGTTCAAATCATAGAAAGTGAGAGTGTCAGTCCTCTTGTACTTAAGACGGCATTGTGCCTTTTGTATTAAATTCGGATGCAAACTCTGTGTTTCATCGTAAATAAGAAGGTCCAAGGGATACAGTAATCCTGAAGTGAAGCATCGGAATCTAAAACTGGACTCACAGGAGAGGTTCAAAACATAGACAGTTTGAGTGTCGGTCCTCCTGTACTTAAGTCGGCATTGTGCCTTTTGTATTGAATTCGGATGCAAGTTCTGTGTCTCATCGTCAATAAGAAGGTCCAAGGCATACAGTAAACCTGAAATGTAGCATCGTAATCTAAAACTGGACTCACAGGAGAGGTTCAAATCACGGAAAGTGAGAGTGGCAGTCCTCTTTTACTTAAGCCGGCATTGTGCCTTTTGCATTAAATTGGAATGCAATTTCTGTGTTTCATCGTCAATAAGAAGGGCCAAGGGATACAGTATACCTGAAGTGAAGCATCGGAATGTAAAACTGGACTCACAGGAGAGTTTCAAATCATAGAAAGTGAGAGTGCCAGTCCTCTTTACTTAAGTCGGCATTGTGCCTTTTGTATTACACTCGGATGCAATTTCTGTGTTTCATCGTCTATAAGAAGGTTCAAGGGATACAGTAAACCTGAAGTGAAACATCGGAATCTAAAACTGGACTCACAGGACAGGTTCAAATCATAGAAAGTGAGATTGTCAGTACTCTTTTACTTAAGTCGGCATTGTGCCTTTTGTATTAAATTCGGATGCTAACTCTGTGTTTCATCGTCAATAAGAAGGTCCAAAGGATACAGTCAACCTGTAGTGAAGCATCGGAATCTAAAACTGGATTCTCAGAAGGGGTTCAAATCATAGAAAGTGAGAGTGTCAGTCCTCTAGTACTTAAGTCGGCATTGTGCCTTTTCTATTGAATTCGGATGCAATTTCTGTGTTTCATCGTCAATAAGAAGGTCCAAGGGATACAGTAAACCTGAAATGTAGCATCGGAATCTAAAACTGGACTCACAGGAGATGTTCAAATCATAGAAAGTGAGAGTGTCAGTCCTCTAGTACTTAAGTCGGCATTGTGCATTTCTATTGAATTCGGATGCAATTTCTGTGTTTCATCGTCAATAAGAAGGTCCAAGGGATACAGTAAACCGGAAATGTAGCATCGGAATCTAAAACTGGACTCACAGGAGAGGTTCAAATCATAGAAAATGAGAGTGTCAGTCCTCTTTTACTTAAGTCGGCATTGTGCTTTTGTATTAAATTCGGATGCAACTTCTGTGTTTCATCATCAACAGGAGGGTCCTAGGTATACAGTAAATCTGAAGTAAAGCATCGGAATCTAAAACTGGACTCACAGGAGAGGTTCAAATCATAGAAAGTTAGAGTGTCAGTCCGCTTTTACTTAAGTCGGCATTGTGACTTTTGTATTAAATTCGGATGCAATTACTATGTTTCATCGTTAATATGCGGGTCCGAAGTATACAGTAAACCTGAAGTGAAGCATCGGAATGTAAAACTGGACTCACAGGAGAGTTTCAAATCATAGAAAGTGAGAGTGTCAGTCCTATTTACTTAAGTCGGCATTGTGCCTTTTGTATTACACTCAGATGCAATTTCTGTGTTTCATCGTCTATAAGAAGGTTCAAGGGATACAGTAAACCTGAAGTGAAACATCGGAATCTAAAACTGGACTCACAGGACAGGTTCAAATCATAGAAAGTGAGAGTGTCAGTACTCTTTTACTTAAGTCGGCATTGTGCCTTTTGTATTAAATTCGGATGCAATTTCTGTGTTTCATCGTAAATAAGAAGGTGCAAGGTATACAGTAAACTCGAAGTGAAGCATCGGAATCTAAAACTGGACTCACAGGAGAGTTTCAAATCATAGAAAGTTAGTGTGTCAGTCCTCTACTACTTAAGTCGACATTGTGCCTTTTGTATTTAATTCGGATGCAAACTCTGTGTTTCATCGTCAATAAGAAGATCCAAGGGATACAGTAAACCAGAAGTGAAGCATCGGAATCTAAAACTCGACTCACAGGAGATGTACAAATCGTAGAAAGTGAGAGTGTCAGTCCGCTAGTACTTAAGTCGGCATTGTGCCTTTTGTATTGAATTCGGATGCAATTTCTGCGTTTCATCGTCAATAAGAAGGGCCAAGGGATACAGTAAACCTGAAGTGAAGCATCGGAATGTAAAACTGGACTCACAGGACAGTTTCAAATCATAGGAAGTGAGAGTGTCAGTCCTCTTTACTTAAGTCGGCATTGTGCCTTTTGTATTACACTCGGATGCAATTTCTGTGTTTCATCGTCTATAAGAAGGTTCAAGGGATACAGTAAACCTGAAGTGAAACATCGGAATCTAAAACTGGACTCACTGGACAGGTTCAAATCATTGAAAGTGAGAGTGTCAGTACTCTTTTACTTAAGTCGCGCATTGTGCCTTTTGTATTAAATTCGGATGCTATTTCTGTGTTTCATCGTCAATAATAAGGTGCAAGGTATACAGTAATCTCGAAGTGAAGCATCGGAATCTAAAACTGGACTCACAGTAGAGGTTCATATCGTAGAAAGTGAGAGTGACATTCCTCTTGTACTTAGGTCGGCATTGTGCCTTTTGTATTAAATTCGGATGCAATTTCTAAGTTTCGTCGTCACTAAGAAGGTGCAAGGTATACAGTAAACCTGAAGAGAAGCATCGGAATCTAAAACTGGACTCACAGTAGAGGTTCAAATCGTAGAAAGTGAGAGTATCAGTCCCCATGTACTTAAGCCAGCATTGTGCCATTTGTATTAAATTCGGATGCAATTTCTGTGTTTCATCGTCAATAAGAAGGTGCAAGGGATACAGTAAACCTGAAGTGAAATATCGGAATCTAAAACCGGACTCACAGGAGAGGTTCAAATCATAGAAAATGAGAGTGTCAGTCCTCTTGTACTTAAGTCGGCATTGTGCATTTTGTACAAAATTCGGATGCAATTTCTGTGTTTCATCGTCAATAAGAAGGTCCAAGGTATACAGTAAACCTGAAGTGAAGCATCAGAATCTAAAACTAGACTCACAGGAGAGTTTCAAATCATAGAAAGTGAGAGTGTCAGTACTCTTGTACTTAAGTCGGCATTGTGCCTTTTGAATTAAATTCCGATGCAATTTCTGTGTTTCATCGTCAATAAGAAGGTGCAAGGTATACAGTAAACCTGAAGTGAAGCATCGGAATCTAAAACTGGACTCACAGGTGAGTTTCAAATCATAGTAAGTGAGATTGTCAGTATTCCTTTACTTAAGTCGGCATTGTGCCTTTTGTTTTAAATTGGGATGCAATTTCTGTGTTTCATCGTCAATTAGAAGGTCCAAGGTATGCAGTAATCCTGAAGAGAAGCATCGGAACCTAAAACTGGACTCACGGGAGAGGTTCAAATCATAGAAAGTGAGAGTGTCAGTCCTCTTTTACTTATGTCGGCATTGTGCCTTTTGTATAAAATTCGGATGCAATTTCTGTGTTTCATCGTCAATGAGAAGGTCCAAGGGATACAGTAAACCTGAAGTGAAGCATCGGAATCTAAAACTGGACTCACAGGAGAGGTTCAAATCATAGAAAGTGAGAGTGTCAGTCATCTTTTACTTTAGTCGGCATTGTGCCTTTTGTATCAAATACGGATGCAATTTCTGTGTTTCATCGTCAATAAGAAGGTGCAAGGTATACAGTAAACCCGAAGTGAAGCATCGGAATCTAAAACTAGACTCACAGGAGAGGTTCAAATCATAGAAAGTTAGAGTGTCAGTCCTCTTGTACTTAAATCGGCATTGTGCCTTTTGTTCTAAATTTGGATGCAATTTCTGCGTTTCTTCGTCAATAAGAAGGCCCAAGGTATACAGTAAACCTGAAGTGAAGCATCGGAATCTAAAACTGGACACACAGGACAGGTTCAAATCTTAGAAAGTTAGAGTGTCAGTCCTCTTGTACTTAAGTTAGCATTGTGCCTTTTGAATTTAATTCCGATGCAATTTCTGAGTTTCATCGTCAATAAGAAGGTACAAGGTATACAATAAATATAAAGTGAAGCATCGGAACCTAAAACTGAACCCACAAGAGAGGTTCAAATCACATAAAGTGAGAGTGTCAGTCCTCTTTTTCATAAGTCGGCATTGTGCCTTTTGTATTAAATTCGGATGCAATTTCTGTGTTTCATCGTCAATAAGAAGGTCCGAAGTATACAGTAAACCTGAAGTGAAGCATCGGAATCTAAAACTGGTCTCACTGGAGAGGTTCAAATCATAGAAAGTGAGAGTGTCAGTCCTCTTGTACTTAAGACGGCATTGTGCCTTTTGTATTAAATTCGGATGCAAACTCTGTGTTTCATCGTAAATAAGAAGGTCCAAGGGATACAGTAATCCTGAAGTGAAGCATCGGAATCTAAAACTGGACTCACAGGAGAGGTTCAAAACATAGACAGTTTGAGTGTCGGTCCTCCTGTACTTAAGTCGGCATTGTGCCTTTTGTATTGAATTCGGATGCAAGTTCTGTGTCTCATCGTCAATAAGAAGGTCCAAGGCATACAGTAAACCTGAAATGTAGCATCGTAATCTAAAACTGGACTCACAGGAGAGGTTCAAATCACGGAAAGTGAGAGTGGCAGTCCTCTTTTACTTAAGCCGGCATTGTGCCTTTTGCATTAAATTGGAATGCAATTTCTGTGTTTCATCGTCAATAAGAAGGGCCAAGGGATACAGTATACCTGAAGTGAAGCATCGGAATGTAAAACTGGACTCACAGGAGAGTTTCAAATCATAGAAAGTGAGAGTGCCAGTCCTCTTTACTTAAGTCGGCATTGTGCCTTTTGTATTACACTCGGATGCAATTTCTGTGTTTCATCGTCTATAAGAAGGTTCAAGGGATACAGTAAACCTGAAGTGAAACATCGGAATCTAAAACTGGACTCACAGGACAGGTTCAAATCATAGAAAGTGAGATTGTCAGTACTCTTTTACTTAAGTCGGCATTGTGCCTTTTGTATTAAATTCGGATGCTATTTCTGTGTTTCATCGTCAATAATAAGGTGCAAGGTATACAGTAAACTCGAAGTGAAGCATCGGAATCTAAAACTGGACTCACAGTAGAGGTTCATATCGTATAATGTGAGAGTGTCAATCCTCTTGTACTTAGGTCGGCATTGTGCCTTTTGTATTAAATTCGGATGCAATTTCTGTGTTTCGTCGTCACTAAGAAGGTGCAAGGTATACAGTAAACCTGAAGAGAAGCATCGGAATCTAAAACTGGACTCACAGGAGAGGTTCAAATCGTAGAAAGTAAGAGTATCAGTCCCCATGTACTTAAGCCAGCATTGTGCCATTTGTATTAAATTCGGATGCAATTTCTGTGTTTCATCGTCAATAAGAAGGTGCAAGGGATACGGTAAACCTGAAGTGAAGTATCGGAATCTAAAACCGGACTCACAGGAGAGGTTCAAATCATAGAAAATGAGAGTGTCAGTCCTCTTGTACTTAAGTCGGCATTGTGCCTTTTGTACTAAATTCGGATGCAATTTCTGTGTTTCATTGTCTATAAGAAAGTCCAAGGTATACAGTAAACCTGAAGTGAAGCATCAGAATGTAAAACTAGACTCACAGGAGAGTTTCAAATCATAGAAAGTGAGAGTGTCAGTACTCTTGTACTTAAGTCGGCATTGTCCCTTTTGAATTTAATTCCGATGCAATTTCTGTGTTTCATCGTCAATTAGAAGGTCCGAAGTATACAGTATACCTGAAGTGAAGCATCGGAATCTAAAACTGGTCTCACAGGAGATTTTCAAATCATAGAAAGTGAGAGTGTCAGTCCTCTTGTACTTTAGACGGCATTGTGCCTTTTGTATTAATTTCGGATGCAAACTCTGTGTTTCATCGTAAATAACAAGGTCCAAGGGATACAGTAAACCTGAAGTGAAGCATCGGAATCTAAAACTGGACTCACAGGAGAGGTTGAAAACATAGACAGTTTGAGTGTCGGTCCTCCTGTACTTAAGTCGGCATTGTGCCTTTTGTATTGAATTCGGATGCAATTTCTGTGTCTCATCGTCAATAAGAAGGTCCAAGGCATACAGTGAACCTGAAGTGTAGCATCGTAATCTAAAACTGGACTCACAGGAGAGGTTCAAATCACAGAAAGTGAGAGTGGCAGTCCTCTTTTACATAAGCCGGCATTGTGCCTTTTGTATTAAATTGGAATGCAATTTCTGTGTTTCATCGTCAATAAGAAGGTGCAAGGGATACAGTAAACCTGAAGTGAAGTATCGGAATCTAAAACCGGACTCACAGGAGAGGTTCAAATCATAGAAAATGAGAGTGTCAGTCCTCTTGTACTTAAGTCGGCATTGTGCCTTTTGTACTAAATTCGGATTCTAACTCTGTGTTTCATGGTCAATAAGAAGGTCCAAAGGATACAGTAAACCTGAAGTGAAGCATCGGAATCTACAACTGGACACACAGCAGGGGTTCAAATCATAGAAAGTGAGAGTGTCAGTCCTCTAGTACTTAAGTCGGCATTGTGGCTTTTCTATTGAATTCGGATGCAATTTCTGTGTTTCATCGTCAATAAGAAGGTCCAAGGGATACAGTAAACCTGAAATGTAGCATCGGAATCTAAAACTGGACTCACAGGAGAGGTTCAAATCATAGAAAGTGAGAGTGTCAGTCCACTTTTACTTAAGTCGACATTGTGCCTTTTGTTTTAAATTGGGATGCAATTTCTGTGTTTCATCGTCAATTAGAAGGTCCAAGGCATGCAGTAATCCTGAAAAGAAGCATCGGAATCTAAAACTGGACTCACGGGAGAGGTTCAAATCATAGAAAGTGAGAGTGCCAGTCCTCTTTTACTTATGTCGGCATTGTGCCTTTTGTATAAAATTCGGATGCAATTTCTGTGTTTCATCGTCAATGAGAAGGTCCCAGGGATACAGTAAACCTGAAGTGAAGCATCGGAATCTAAAACTGGACTCACAGGAGAGGTTCAAATCATAGAAAGTGAGAGTGTCAGTCATCTTTTACTTTAGTCGGCATTGTGCCTTTTGTATTAAATACGGATGCAATTTCTGTGTTTCATCGTCAATAAGAAGGTGCAAGGTATACAGTAAACCCGAAGTGAAGCATCGGAATCTAAAACTAGACTCACAGGAGAGGTTCAAATCATTGAAAGTTAGAGTGTCAGTCCTCTTGTATTAAAATCGGCATGGTGCCTTTTGTTCTAAACTCGGATGCAATTTCTGCGTTCCTTCCTCAATAAGAAGGCCCAAGGTATACAGTAAACCTGAAGTGAAGCATCGGAATCTAAAACTGGACTCACAGGACAGGTTCAAATCTTAGAAAGTTAGAGTGTCAGTCTTCTTGTACTTAAGTTGGCATTGTGCCTTTTGAATTTAATTCCGATGCAATTTCTGAGTTTCATCGTCAATAAGAAGGTACAAGGTATACAATAAACATAAAGTGAAGCATCGGAACCTAAAACTGAACCCACAAGAGAGGTTCAAATCACATAAAGTGAGAGTGTCAGTCCTCTTTTACTTAAGTCGGCATTGTGCCTTTTGTATTAAATTCGGATGCAATTTCTGTGTTTCATCGTCAATAAGAAGGTCCGAAGTATACAGTAAACCTGAAGTGAAGCATCGGAATCTAAAACTGGTCTCACAGGAGAGGTTCAAATCATAGAAAGTGAGAGTGTCAGTCCTCTTGTACTTAAGACGGCATTGTGCCTTTTGTATTAAATTCGGATGCAAACTCTGTGTTTCATCGTAAATAAGAAGGTCCAAGGGATACAGTAAACCTGAAGTGAAGCATCGGAATCTAAAACAGGACTCACAGGAGAGGTTCAAAACATAGACAGTTTGAGTGTCGGTCCTCCTGTACTTAAGTCGGCATTGTGCCTTTTGTATTGAATTCGGATGCAATTTCTGTGTCTCATCGTCAATAAGAAGGTCCAAGGCATACAGTAAACCTGAAGTGAAGCATCGGAATCTAAAACTGGACTCACAGGAGAGGTTCAAATCATAGAAAGTGAGAGTGTCTGTCCTCTTTTACTTAAGTCGGCATTGTGCCTTTTGTATTAAATTCGGATGCAATTTCTGTGTTTTATCGTCAATAAGAAGGTGCAAGGTATACAATAAACCTAAAGTGAAGCATCGGAATCTAAAACTGGACTCACAGGAGAGGTTCAAATCATAGAAAGTTAAAGTGTCAGTCCTCTTGTACTTAAGTCGGCATTGTGCCTTTTGTATTAGGTTCGGATGCAATTTCTGTGTTTTATCGTCAATAAGAAGGTCCAAGGGATACAGAAAACCTGAAGTGAAGCATCGGAATCTAAAACTGGGCTCACACGAGAGGTTGAAATCATAGAAAGTTAGAGTGTCAGTCCTCTTCTACTTAAGTCGGCATTGTGCCTTTTGTATTAAATTCGGATGCAATTTCTGCGTTTTATCGTCAATAAGAAGGTCCAAGGGATACAGAAAACCTGAAGTGGAGCATCGGAATCTAAAACTGGGCTCACAGGAGAGGTTCAAATCATAGAAAGTTAGAGTGTCAGTCCTCTTCTACTTAAGTCGGCATTGTGCCTTTTGTATTAAATTCGGATGCAATTTCTGTGTTTCTTCGTCAATAAGAAGGTGCAAGGTATACAGTAAAGTCGAAGTGAAGCATCGGAATCTAAAACTGGACTAACAGGAGAGGTTCATATCGTAGAAAGTGAGAGTGCCAGTCCCCTTGTACTTATGTCGGCATTGTGCCTTTTGTATTAAATTCGGATGCAATTTCTGTGTTTCGTCGTCAATAAGAAGGTGCAAGGTATACAGTAAACCTGAAGAGAAGCATCGGAATCTAAAACTGGACTCACAGGAGAGGTTCAAATCATAGAAAGTTAGAATGTCAGTCCTCTTGTACTTAAGTCTCCATTGTGCCTTTTGTACTAAATTCGGATGAAATTTCTATGTTTCTTCGTTAATAAGAAGGCCCAAGGTATATAGTAAACCTGACGTGAAGCATCGGAATCTAAAACTGGACTCACAGGAGAGGTTCAAATCTTAGAAAGTTAGAGTGTCAGTCCTCTTGTACTTAAGTCGGCATTGTGGCTTTTGAATTTAATTCCGATGCAATATCTGTGTTTCATCGTCAATAAGAAGGTACAAGGTATACAATAAACCTAAAGTGAAGCATCGGAACCTAAAACTGAACTCACAAGAGAGGTTCAAATCACATAATGCTAGAGTTTCAGTCCTCTTTTACTTAAGTCGGCATTGTGCCTTTTGTATTAAATTCGGATGCAATTTCTGTGTTTCATCGTCAATAAGAAGGTCCGAAGTAAACAGTAAACCTGAAGTGAAGCATCGGAATCTAAAACTGGTCTCACAGGAGAGGTTCAAATCATAGAAAGTGAGAGTGTCAGTCCTCTAGTACTTAAGTCGGCATTGTGCCTTTTGTATTGACTTCGGATGCAATTTCTGTGATTCATCGTGAATAAGAAGGGCCAAGGGATACAGTAAACCTGAAGTGAAGCATCGGAATGTAAAACTGGACTCACAGAAGAGTTTCAAATCATAGAACGTTAAAGTGTCAGATCTCTTTATTTAAGTCGGCATTGTGCCTTTTGTATTAAACTCGAATGCAATTTCTGTGTTTCATCGTCTATAAGCAGGTCCAAGGGATACAGTAAACCTGAAGTGAAGAATCGGAATCTAAAACTGGACTCACAGGAGAGGTTCAAATCGTAGAAAGTGAGAGTGTCAGTCCGCTTTTACTTAATTCGGCATTGTGCCTTTTGTATTAAATTCGGATGCAATTTCTGTGTTTCATCGTCAATAAGCGGGTCCGAAGTATACAGTAAACCTGAAGTGAAGCATCGGAATCTAAAACTGGTTTCACAGGAGAGGTTCAAATCATAGAAAGTGAGAGTGTCAGTCCTCTTGTACTTAAGTCGGCATTGTGCGTTTTGTATTAAATTCGGATGCAATTTCTGTGTTTCATCGTCAATAAGCGGGTCCGAAGTATACAGTAAACCTGAAGTGAAGCATCGGAATCTAAAACTGGTCTCACAGGAGAGGTTCAAATCATAGAAAGTGAGAGTGTCAGTCCTCTTGTACTTAAGTCGGCATTGTGCCTTTTGTATTAAATTCGGATGCAAATTCTGTATTTCATCGTAAATAAGAAGATCCAAGGGATACAGTAAACCTGAAGTGAAGCATCTGAATCTAAAACTGGACTCACAGGAGAGGTTCAAAATATAAACAGTTTGAGTGTCGGTCCTCTTGTACTTAAGTCGGCATTGTGCCTTTTGTATTAAATTCGGATGCAATTTCGGTGTTTCATCGTCAATAAGAAGGGCCAAGGGATACAGTAAACCTGAAGTGAAGCATCGGAATGTAAAACTGGACTCACAGGAGAATTTCAAATCATAGAAAGTGAGAGTGTCAGTCCTGTTTACTTAGGTCGGCATTGTGCCTTTTGTGTTAAACTCGGATTCAATTTCTGTGTTTCATCGTCTATAAGAAGGTCCAAGGGATACAGCAAACCTGATGTGAAACATCGGAATCTAAAACTGGACTTACAGGAGAGGTTCAAATCATAGAAAGTAAGAGTGTCAGTACTCTTTTACTTAAGTCGGCATTGTGCCTTTTGTATTAAATTCGGATGCAATTTCTGTGTTTCATCGTCAATAAGAATGTGCAACGTATACAGTAAACTCGAAGTGAAGCATCGGAAACTAAAACTGGACTTACAGGAGAGGTTCATATCGTAGAAAGTGAGAGTGTCATTCGTCTTGTACTTAAGTCGGCATTGTGCCTTTTGTAATAAATTCGGATGCAATTTCTGTGTTTCGTCGTTAATAAGAAGTTGCAAGGTATACAGTAAACCTGAAGAGAAGCATCGGAATCTAATACTGGACTCACAGGAGAGGTTCAAATCGTAGAAAGTGAGAGTGTCAGTCCTCTAGTACTTAAGTCGGCATTGTGCCATTTGTATTAAATTCGGATGCAATTTCCGTGTTTCATCGTCAATACGAAGAACCAAGGGATACAGTAAACCAGGAGTGAAGCATCGGAATCTAAAACTGGACTCACAGGAGATGTTCAAATCATAGAAAGTGAGAGTGTCAGTCCTCTAGTACTTAAGTCGGCATTGTGCCTTTTGTATTGAATTCGGATGCAATTTCGGTGTTTCATCGTCAATAAGAAGGGCCAAGGGATACAGTAAACCTGAAGTGAAGCATCGGAATGTAAAACTGGACTCACAGGAGAATTTCAAATCATAGAAAGTGAGAGTGTCAGTCCTGTTTACTTAGGTCGGCATTGTGCCTTTTGTGTTAAACTCGGATTCAATTTCTGTGTTTCATCGTCTATAAGAAGGTCCAAGGGATACAGCAAACCTGATGTGAAACATCGGAATCTAAAACTGGACTTACAGGAGAGGTTCAAATCATAGAAAGTGAGAGTGTCAGTACTCTTTTACTTAAGTCGGCATTGTGCCTTTTGTATTAAATTCGGATGCAATTTCTGTGTTTCATCGTCAATAAGAATGTGCAACGTATACAGTAAACTCGAAGTGAAGCATCGGAAACTAAAACTGGACTTACAGGAGAGGTTCAAAACATAGACAGTTTGAGTGTCGGTCCTCTTGTACTTAAGTCGGCATTGTGCCTTTTGTATTGAATTCGGATGCAATTTCTGAGTTTCATCGTCAATAAGAAGGTACAAGGTATACAATAAACCTAAAGTGAAGCATCGGAACCTAAAACTGAACTCACAAGAGAGGTTCAAATCACATAAAGTAAGAGTGTCAGTCCTCTTTTACTTAAGTCGGCATTGTGCCTTTTGTATTAAATTCGGATGCAACTTCTGTGTTTCATCGTCAACAAGAGGGTCCAAGGTATACAGTACAATTGAAGTGAAGCATCG
Organism: Schistocerca americana; assembly: GCF_021461395.2. Classification (NCBI taxonomy): domain Eukaryota; kingdom Metazoa; phylum Arthropoda; class Insecta; order Orthoptera; family Acrididae; genus Schistocerca; species Schistocerca americana. The sequence goes on along the minus strand of NC_060124.1, from coordinate 544,097,223 downwards.
GAATCTAAAACTGGACTCACAGGAGAGGGTTAAATCATAGAAAGTGAGAGTGTCAGTTCGCTTTTACTTAAGTCGGCATTGTGCCTTTTGTATTAAATTCGGATGCAATTTCTGTGTTTCATCGTCAATAAGCGGGTCCGAAGTATACAGTAAACCTGAAGTGAAGCATCGGAATCTAAAACTGGTCTCACAGGAGAGGTTCAAATCATAGAAAGTGAGAGTGTCAGTCCTCTTGTACTTAAGTCGGCATTGTGCCTTTTGTATTAAATTCTAATGCAAATTCTGTATTTCATCGTAAATAAGAAGATCCAAGGGATACAGTAAACCTGAAGTGAAGCATCTGAATCTAAAACTGGACTCACAGGAGAGGTTCAAAATATAAACAGTTTGAGTGTCGGTCCTCTTGTACTTAAGTCGGCATTGTGCCTTTTGTATTAAATTCGGATGCAATTTCGGTGTTTCATCGTCAATAAGAAGGGCCAAGGGATACAGTAAACCTGAAGTGAAGCATCGGAATGTAAAACTGGACTCACAGGAGAATTTCAAATCATAGAAAGTGAGAGTGTCAGTCCTGTTTACTTAGGTCGGCATTGTGCCTTTTGTGTTAAACTCGGATTCAATTTCTGTGTTTCATCGTCTATAAGAAGGTCCAAGGGATACAGCAAACCTGATGTGAAACATCGGAATCTAAAAGTGGACTTACAGGAGAGGTTCAAATCATAGAAAGTGAGAGTGTCAGTACTCTTTTACTTAAGTCGGCATTGTGCCTTTTGTATTAAATTCGGATGCAATTTCTGTGTTTCATCGTCAATAAGAATGTGCAACGTATACAGTAAACTCGAAGTGAAGCATCGGAAACTAAAACTGGACTTACAGGAGAGGTTCAAAACATAGACAGTTTGAGTGTCGGTCCTCTTGTACTTAAGTCGGCATTGTGCCTTTTGTATTGAATTCGGATGCAATTTCTGAGTTTCATCGTCAATAAGAAGGTACAAGGTATACAATAAACCTAAAGTGAAGCATCGGAACCTAAAACTGAACTCACAAGAGAGGTTCAAATCACATAAAGTAAGAGTGTCAGTCCTCTAGTACTTAAGTCGGCATTGTGCCTTTTGTATTAAATTCGGATGCAAACTCTGAGTTTCATCGTCAATAAGAAGAACCAAGGTATACAGCTAACCAGGAGTGAAGCATCGGAATCTAAAACTGGACTCACAGGAGATGTTCAAATCATAGAAGGTGAGAGTGTCAGTGCTCTAGTACTTAAGTCGGCATTGTGCCTTTTGTATTAAATTCTGATGCAATATCTGTGTTTCATTGTCTATAAGAAGGTGCAACTTATACAGTAACCTCGAAGTGAAGCATCGGATCTAAAACTGGACTCACAGGAAAGGTAAATATCGTAGAAAGTGAGAGCGTCATTCCTCTAGTACTTAAGTCGGCATTGTGCCTTTTGTATTACATTCGGATGCAATTTCTGTGTTTCATCGTCAATAAGCGGGTCCGAAGTATACAGTAAACCTGAAGTGAAGCACCGGAATCTAAAACTGGTCTCACAGGAGAGGTTCAAACCATAGAAAGTGAGAGTGTCATTCCTCTAGTACTTAAGTCGGCATTGTGCCTTTTCTATTGAATTTGGATGCAATTTCGGTGTGTCATCGTCAATAAGAAGGGCCAAGGGATACAGTAAACCTGAAGTGAAGCATCGGAATGTAAAATTGGACTCACAGGAGAATATCAAATCATAGAAAGTGAGAGTGTCAGTCCTGTTTACTTAGGTCGGCATTGTGCCTTTTGTGTTAAACTCGGATTCAATTTCTGTGTTTCATCGTCTATAAGAAGGTCCAAGGGATACAGCAAACCTGATGTGAAACATCGGAATCTAAAACTGGACTTACAGGAGAGGTTCAAATCATAGAAAGTGAGAGTGTCAGTACTCTTTTACTTAAGTCGGCATTGTGCCTTTTGTATTAAATTCGGATGCAATTTCTGTGTTTCATCGTCAATAAGAATGTGCAACGTATACAGTAAACTCGAAGTGAAGCATCGGAAACTAAAACTGGACTCACAGGAGAGGTTCAAAACATAGACAGTTTGAGTGTCGGTCCTCTTGTACTTAAGTCGGCATTGTGCCTTTTGTATTGAATTCGGATGCAATTTCTGAGTTTCATCGTCAATAAGAAGGTACAAGGCATACAATAAACCTCAAGTGAAGCATTGGAACCTAAAAGTGAACTCACAAGAGAGGTTCAAATCACATAAAGTGAGAGTGTCAGTCCTCTTTTACTTAAGTCGGCATTGTGCCTTTTGTATTGAATTCGGATGCAACTTCTGTGTTTCATCGTCAACAAGAGGGTCCAAGGTATACAGTACAATTGAAGTGAAGCATCGGAATCTAAAACTGGACTCACTGTAGAGGTTCAAATCATAGAAAGTGAGAGTGTCAGTTCGCTTTTACTTAAGTCGGCATTGTGCCTTTTGTATTAAATTCGGATGCAATTTCTGTGTTTCATCGTCAATAAGCGGGTCCGAAGTATACAGTAAACCTGAAGTGAAGCATCGGAATCTAAAACTGGTCTCACAGGAGAGGTTCAAACCATAGAAAGTGAGAGTGTCAGTCCTCTTGTACTTAAGTCGGCATTGTGCCTTTTGTATTTAATTCGGATGCAAACTCTGTGATTCATCGTAAATAAGAAGGCCCAAGGGATACAGTAAACCTGAAGTGAAGCATTGGAATCTAAAACTGGACTCACAGGAGAGGTTCAAAACATAGACAGTTTGAGTGCCGGTCCTCTTGTACTTAAGTCGGCATTGTGCCTTTTGTATTGAATTCGGCTGCAATTTCTGTGTCTCATCGTCAATAAGGAGGTCCAAGGAATACAAGAAACCTGAAGTGAAGCATCGTAATCTAAAACTGGACGCACAGGAGAGGTTCAAATCACAGAAAGTGAGGGTGTCAGTCCTCTTTTACTTAAGTCGGCATTGTACCTTTTGTATTAAATTGGAATGCAATTTCTGTGTTTCATCGTCAATAAGAAGGGCCAAGGGATACAGTAAACCTGACGTGAAGCATCGGAATGTAAAACTGGACTCACAGGAGAGTTTCAAATCATAGAAAGTTAGAGTGTCAGTCCTCTAGTACTTAAGTCGGCATTGTGCCTTTTGTATTAAATTCGGATGCAAACTCTGAGTTTCATCGTCAATAAGAAGAACCAAGGTATACAGCTAACCAGGAGTGAAGCATCGGAATCTAAAACTGGACTCACAGGAGATGTTCAAATCATAGAAGGTGAGAGTGTCAGTGCTCTAGTACTTAAGTCGGCATTGTGCCTTTTGTATTAAATTCTGATGCAATATCTGTGTTTCATTGTCAATAAGAAGGTGCAACTTATACAGTAACCTCGAAGTGAAGCATCGGATCTAAAACTGGACTCACAGGAAAGGTAAATATCGTAGAAAGTGAGAGCGTCATTCCTCTAGTACTTAAGTCGGCATTGTGCCTTTTGTATTACATTCGGATGCAATTTCTGAGTTTCATCGTCAATAAGAGGGGCAAGGTATACAATAAACCTAAAGTGAAGCATCGGAACCTAAAACTGAACTCACAAGAGAGGTTCAAATCACATAAAGTGAGAGTGTCAGTCCTCTTTTACTTAAGTCGGCATTGTCCTTTTGTTCTAAATTCGGATGCAATTACTGTGTTTCATCGTCAATAAGAAGGTCCGAAGTATACAGTAAACCTGAAGTGAAGCATCGGAATTTAAAACTGGACTCACAGGAGAGGTTCAAACCATAGAAAGTGAGTGTGTCAGTCCTCTTGTGCTTAAGTCGGCATTGTGCCTTTTGTATTAAATACGGATGCAATTTCTGTGTTTCATCGTCAATAAGAAGGTCCAAGGGATACAGTAAACCTGAAGCAAAGTATTGGAATCTAAAACTGGACTCACAGGAGAGATTCAAATCGTAGATAGTGAGAGTGTCAGTCCTCTTGTACTTACGTCGGCAATGTGCTTTTTGTATAAAATTCCGATGCAATTTCAGTGTTTCATCGTCAATAAGAAGGTGCAAGGTGTACAGTAAACTCGAAGTGAAGCATCGGAGTCTAAAACTGGACTCAAAGGAGAGGTTCATATCGTAGAAAGTGAGAGTGTCAGTCCTCTTGTTCTTAAGTCAGCATTGTGCGTTTTGTATTAAATTCGGATGCAATATCTGTGTTTCGTCGTCTATAAGAAGGTGCAAGGTATACAGTAAGCCTGAAGAGAAGCATCGGAATCTAAAACTGGACTCACAGGAGAGGTTCAAATCATAGGAAGTTAGAGTGTCAGTCCTCTTGTACTTAAGTCTCTACTGTGCCTTTTATACTAAACTCGGATGCAATTTCTGTGTTTTTTCGTCAATAAGAAGGCCCAAGGTATACAGTAAACCTGAAGTGAAGCATCGGAACCTAAAACTGAACTCACAAGAGAGGTTGAAATCACATAATGTGAGAGTATCAGTCCTCTTTTACTTAAGTCGGCATTGTGCCTTGTGTATTAAATTCGGATGCAATTTCTGTGTTTCATCGTCAATAAGAAGGTCCGAAGTAAACGGTAAACCTGAAGTGAAGCATCGGAATCTAAAACTGGTCTCACAGGAGAGGTTCCAATCATAGAAAGTGAGAGTGTCAGTCCTCTTGTACTTAAGTCGGCATTGTGATTTTTTTTAAAATTCGGATGCAAACTCTGTGTTTCATCGTAAATAAGAAGGTCCATGGGATACAGTAAACCTGAAGTGAAGCATCGGAATGTAAAACTGGACTCACAGGAGAGTTTCAAATCATAGAAAGTTAGAGTGTCAGTCCTCTTGTACTTAAGTCTCCACTGTGCATTTTATACTAAACTCGGATGCAATTTCTGTGTTTCTTCGTCAATAAGAAGGCCCAAGGTATACAGTAAACCTGAAGTGAAGCATCGGAATCTAAAACTGGACTCACAGGAGAGGTTCAAATCTTAGAAAGTTAGAGTGTCAGTCCTCTTGTACTTAAGTCGGCATTGTGCCTTTTGTATTGAATTCGGATTCAATTTCTGTGCCTCATCGTCAATAAGAAGGTCCAAGGCATACAAGAAACCTGAAGTGAAGCATCGTAATCTAAAACTGGACGCACAGGAGAGGTTCAAATCACAGAAAGTGAGAGTGTCACTGCTCCTTTACTTAAGTCGGCATTGTGCCTTTCGTATTAAATTGGAATGCAATTTCTGTGTTTTATCGTCAATAAGAAGGGCCAAGGGATACAGTAAACCTGAAGTGAAGCATCGGAATGTAAAACTGGACTCACAGGAGAGTTTCAAATCATAGAAAGTTAGAGTGTCAGTCCTCTAGTACTTGTGCCTTTTGCATTAAATTCCGATGCAAACTCTGTGTTTCATCGTCAATAAGAAGAACCAAGGGATACAGTAAACCAGGAGTGAAGCATCGGAATCTAAAACTGGACTCACAGGAGATGTTCAAATCATAGAAGGTGAGAGTGTCAGTGCTCTAGTACTTAAGTCGGCATTGTGCCTTTTGTATTAAATTCTGATGCAATTTCTGTGTTTCATTGTCAATAAGAAGGTGCAACGTATACAGTAACCTCGAAGTGAAGCATCGGATCTAAAACTCGACTCACAGGAAAGGTACATATCGTAGAATGTGAGAGCGTCATTCCTCTAGTACTTAAGTCGGCATTGTGCCTTTTGTATTACATTCGGATGCAATTTCTGTGTTTCATCGTCAATAAGCGAGTCCGAAGTATACAGTAAACCTGAAGTGAAGCATCGGAATCTAAAACTGGTCTCACAGGAGAGGTTCAAACCATAGAAAGTGAGAATGTCAGTCCTCTAGTACTTAAGTCGGCATTGTGCCTTTTGTATTGAATTCGGATGCAATTTCGGTGTGTCATCGTCAATAAGAAGTGCCAAGGGATACAGTAAACCTGAAGTGAAGCATCGGAATGTAAAACTGGACTCACAGGAGAATTTCAAATCATAGAAAGTGAGAGTGTCAGTCCTGTTTACTTAGGTCGGCATTGTGCCTTTTGTGTTAAACTCGGATTCAATTTCTGTGTTTCATCGTCTATAAGAAGGTCCAAGGGATACAGCAAACCTGATGTGAAACATCGGAATCTAAAACTGGACTTACAGGAGAGGTTCAAATCATAGAAAGTGAGAGTGTCAGTACTCTTTTACTTAAGTCGGCATTGTGCCTTTTGTATTAAATTCGGATGCAATTTCTGTGTTTCATCGTCAATAAGAATGTGCAACGTATACAGTAAACTCGAAGTGAAGCATCGGAAACTAAAACTGGACTCACAGGAGAGGTTCAAAACATAGACAGTTTGAGTGTCGGTCCTCTTGTACTTAAGTCGGCATTGTGCCTTTTGTATTGAGTTCAGATGCAATTTCTGAGTTTCATCGTCAATAAGAAGGTACAAGGTATACAATAAACCTAAAGTGAAGCATCGGAACCTAAAACTGAACTCACAAGAGAGGTTCAAATCACATAAAGTGAGAGTGTCAGTCCTCTTTTACTTAAGTCGGCATTGTGCCTTTTGTATTAAATTCGGATGCAACTTCTGTGTTTCATCGTCAACAAGAGGGTCCAAGGTATACAGTACAATTGAAGTGAAGCATCGGAATCTAAAACTGGACTCACTGTAGAGGTTCAAATCATAGAAAGTGAGAGTGTCAGTTCGCTTTTACTTAAGTCGGCATTGTGCCTTTTGTATTAAATTCGGATGCAATTTCTGTGTTTCATCGTCAATAAGCGGGTCCGAAGTATACAGTAAACCTGAAGTGAAGCATCGGAATCTAAAACTGGTCTTACAGGAGAGGTTCAAACCATAGAATGTGAGAGTGTCAGTCCTCTTGTACTTAAGTCGGCATTGTGCCTTTTGTATTTAATTCGGATGCAAACTCTGTGTTTCATCGTAAATAAGAAGGCCCAAGGGATACAGTAAACCTGAAGTGAAGCATTGGAATCTAAAACTGGACTCACAGGAGGGGTTCAAAACATAGACAGTTTGAGTGCCGGTCCTCTTGTACTTAAGTCGGCATTGTGCTATTTGTATTGAATTCGGATGCAATTTCTGTGTCTCATCGTCAATAAGGAGGTCCAAGGAATACAAGAAACCTGAAGTGAAGCATCATAATCTAAAACTGGACGCACAGGAGAGGTTCAAATCACAGAAAGTGAGAGTGTCAGTCCTCTTTTACTTAAGTCGGCATTGTACCTTTTGTATTAAATTGGAATGCAATTTCTGTGTTTCATCGTCAATAAGAAGGGCCAAGGGATACAGTAAACCTGAAGTGAAGCATCGGAATGTAAAACTGGACTCACAGGAGAGTTTCAAATCATAGAAAGTTAGAGTGTCAGTCCTCTAGTACTTAAGTCGGCATTGTGCCTTTTGTATTAAATTCGGATGCAAACTCTGAGTTTCATCGTCAATAAGAAGAACCAAGGTATACAGCTAACCAGGAGTGAAGCATCGGAATCTAAAACTGGACTCACAGGAGATGTTCAAATCATAGAAGGTGAGAGTGTCAGTGCTCTAGTACTTAAGTCGGCATTGTGCCTTTTGTATTGAATTCGGATGCAATTTCTGAGTTTCATCGTCAATAAGAGGTGCAAGGTATACAATAAACCGAAAGTGAAGCATCGGAACCTAAAACTGAACTCACAAGAGAGGTTCAAATCACATAAAGTGAGAGTGTCAGTCCTCTTTTACTTAAGTCGGCATTGTCCTTTTGTATTAAATTCGGATGCAATTACTGTGTTTCATCGTCAATAAGAAGGTCCGAAGTATACAGTAAACCTGAAGTGAAGCATCGGAATCTAAAACTGGTCTCAAGGAGAGGTTCAAATCATAGAAAGTGAGTGTGTCAGACCTCTTGTACTTAAGACAGCATTGTCCTTTTGTATTAAATTCGGATGCAAACTCTGTGTTTCATCGTAAATAAGAAGGTCCAAGGGATACAGTAAACCTGAAGTGAAGCATCGGAATTTAAAACTGGACTCACAGGAGAGGTTCAAACCATAGAAAGTGAGTGTGTCAGTCCTCTTGTGCTTAAGTCGGCATTGTGCCTTTTGTATTAAATACGGATGCAATTTCTGTGTTTCATCGTCAATAAGAAGGTCCAAGGGATACAGTAAACCTGAAGCAAAGCATTGGAATCTAAAACTGGACTCACAGGAGAGATTCAAATCGTAGATAGTGAGAGTGTCAGTCCTCTTGTACTTACGTCGGCAATGTGCTTTTTGTATAAAATTCCGATGCAATTTCAGTGTTTCATCGTCAATAAGAAGGTGCAAGGTGTACAGTAAACTCGAAGTGAAGCATCGGAGTCTAAAACTGGACTCAAAGGAGAGGTTCATATCGTAGAAAGTGAGAGTGTCAGTCCTCTTGTTCTTAAGTCAGCATTGTGCCTTTTGTATTAAATTCGGATGCAATTTCTGTGTTTCGTCGTCTATAAGAAGGTGCAAGGTATACAGTAAGCCTGAAGAGAAGCATCGGAATCTAAAACTGGACTCACAGGAGAGGTTCAAATCATAGAAAGTTAGAGTGTCAGTCCTCTTGTACTTAAGTCTCTACTGTGCCTTTTATACTAAACTCGGATGCAATTTCTGTGTTTTTTCGTCAATAAGAAGGCCCAAGGTATACAGTAAACCTGAAGTGAAGCATCGGAATCTAAAACTGGAGTCACAGGAGAGGTTCATATCTTAGAAAGTTAGAGTGTCAGTCCTCTTGTACTTAAGTCGGCATTGTGCCTTTTGAATTTAATTCCGATGCAATATCTGTGTTTCATCGTCAATAAGAAGGTACAAGGTATACAATAAACCGAAAGTGAAGCATCGGAACCTAAAACTGAACTCACAAGAGAGGTTCAAATCACATAATGTGAGAGTATCAGTCCTCTTTTACTTCAGTCGGCATTGTGCCTTGTGTATTAAATTCGGATGCAATTTCTGTGTTTCATCGTCAATAAGAAGGTCCGAAGTAACGGTAAACCTGAAGTGAAGCATCGGAATCTAAAACTGGTCTCACAGGAGAGGTTCCAATCATAGAAAGTGAGAGTGTCAGTCCTCTTGTACTTAAGTCGGCATTGTGCTTTTTTTTAAAATTCGGATGCAAACTCTGTGTTTCATCGTAAATAAGAAGGTCCAAGGGATACAGTAAACCTGAAGTGAAGCATCGGAATGTAAAACTGGACTCACAGGAGAGTTTCAAATCATAGAAAGTTAGAGTGTCAGTCCTCTTGTACTTAAGTCTCCACTGTGCCTTTTATACTAAACTCGGATGCAATTTCTGTGTTTCTTCGTCAATAAGAAGGCCCAAGGTATACATTAAACCTGAAGTGAAGCATCGGAATCTAAAACAGGACTCACAGGAGAGGTTCAAATCTTAGAAAGTTAGAGTGTCAGTCCTCTTGTACTTAAGTCGGCATTGTGCCTTTTGTATTGAATTCGGATTCAATTTCTGTGCCTCATCGTCAATAAGAAGGTCCAAGGCATACAAGAAACCTGAAGTGAAGCATCGTAATCTAAAACTGGACGCACAGGAGAGGTTCAAATCACAGAAAGTGAGAGTGTCACTGCTCCTTTACTTAAGTCGGCATTGTGCCTTTCGTATTAAATTGGAATGCAATTTCTGTGTTTTATCGTCAATAAGAAGGGCCAAGGGATACAGTAAACCTGAAGTGAAGCATCGGAATGTAAAACTGGACTCACAGGAGAGTTTCAAATCATAGAAAGTGAGAGTGTCAGTCCTCTAGTACTTGTGCCTTTTGCATTAAATTCGGACGCAAACTCTGTGTTTCATCGTCAATTAGAAGAACCAAGGGATACAGTAAACCAGGAGTGAAGCATCGGAATCTAAAACTGGACTCACAGGAGATGTTCAAATCATAGAAAGTGAGAGTGTCAGTCCTCTAGTACTTATGTCGGCATTGTGCCTTTTGTATTAAATTCGGATGCAATTTCTGTGTTTCATCGTCAATAAGAAGGTGCAACGTATACAGTAAACTCGAAGTGAAGCATCGTATCTGAAACTGGACTCACAGGAAAGGTTTATATCGTAGAAAGTCAGAGCGTCATTCCTCTTGTACTTAAGTCGGCATTGTGCCTTTTGTAATAATTTCGGATGCAATTTCTGTGATACTTCGTCGCAAAGAAGGTCCAAGGGATACAGTAAACCTGAAGTGAAGCATCGGAATCTAAAACTGGACTCACAGGAGAGGTTCAAATCATAGACAGTTTGAGTGTCGGTCCTCTTGTACTTAAGTCAGCATTGTTCCTTTTGTATTGAATTCGGATGCAATTTCTGAGTTTCATCGTCAATAAGAAGGTACAAGTTATGCAATAAACCTAAAGTGAAGCATCGGAACCTAAAACTGAACTCACAAGAGAGGTTCAAATCACATAAAGTGAGAGTGTCAGTCCTCTTTTACTTAAGTCGGCATTGTGCCTTTTGTATTAAATTCGGATGCAATTACTGTGTTTCATCGTCAATAAGAAGGTCCGAAGTATACTGTAAACCTGAAGTGAAGCATCGGAATCTAAAACTGGTCTCACAGGAGAGGTTCAAATCGTAGAAAGTGAGAGTGTCAGTCCTCTTGTACTTAAGACGGCAATGTCCTTTTGTATTAAATTCGGATGCAAACTCTGTGTTTCATCGTAAATAAGAAGGTCCAAGGGATACAGTAAACCTGAAGTGTAGCATCGGAATCTAAAACTGGACTCACAGGAGAGGTTCAAAACATAGACAGTTTGAGTGTCGGTCCCCTTGTACTTAAGTCGGCATTGTGCCTTTTGTATTAAACTCGGATGCAATTTCTGTGTTTCATCGTCAATAAGAAGGTGCAAGGTATACAGTAAACCATAAGTGAAGCATCGGAATCTAAAACTGGACTCACAGGAGAGGTTCAAATCATAGAAAATTAAAGTGTCAGTCCTCTTGTACTTAAGTCGGCATCGTGCCTTTTGTATTACATTCAGATGCAATTTCGGTGTTTTATCGTCAATAAGAAGGTCCAAGGGATACAGTAAACCTGAAGTGAAGCATCGGAATCTAAATAGGACTCACAGGAGAGGTTCAAATCATAGAAAGTTAGAGTGTCAGTCCTCTTCTACTTAAGTCGGCATTGTGCCTTTTGTATTAAATTCGGATGCAATTTCTGTGTTTCATCGTCAATAAGGAGGTCCAAGGGATACAGTAAACCTGAAGCAAAGCATTGGAATCTAAAACTGGACTCACAGGAGAGATTCAAATCGTAGATAGTGAGAGTGTCAGTCCTCTTGTACTTAAGTCGGCAATGTGCCTTTTGTATAACATTCCGATGCAATTTCAGTGTTTCATCGTCAATAAGAAGGTGCAAGGTATACAGTAAAATCGAAGTGCAGCATCGGAATCTAAAACCGGACTCACAGGAGAGGTTCATATCGTAGAAAGTGAGGGTGTCAGTCCTCTTGTACTTAAGTCGGCATTGTGCCTTTTGTATTAAATTCGGATGCAAACTCTGTGTTTCATCGTAAATAAGAAGGTCCAAGGCATACAGTAAACCTGAAGTGAAGCATCGGAATCTAAAACTGGACTCACAGGAGAGGTTCAAATCATAGACAGTTTGAGTGTCGGTCCTCTTGTACTTAAGTCGGCATTGTGCCTTTTGTGTTGAATTCGGATGCAATATCTGTGTCTCATCGTCAATAAGAAGGTCCAAGGCATACAGGAAACCTGAAGTGAAGCATCGTAATCTAAAACTGGACTCGCTGGAGAGGTTCAAATCACAGAAAGTGAGAGTGTCAGTCCTCTTTTACTTAAGTCGGCATTGTGCATTTTGTATTAAATTGTAATGCAATTTCTGTGTTTCATCGTCAATTAGAAGGGCCAAGGGATACAGTAAACCTAAAGTGAAGCATCGGAATGTAAAACTGGACTCCCAGGAGAGTTTCAAGTCATAGAAAGTTAGAGTGTCAGTCCTCTAGTACTTAAGTCGGCATTGTGCCTTTTGTATTGAATTCGGATGCAATTTCTGTGTTTCATCGTAAATAATATGGGCCAAGGGATACAGTAAATCTGAAGTGAAGCATCGGAATGTAAAACTGGACTCACAGGAGAGTTTCAAATCATAGAACGTGAGAGTGTCAGAGCTCTTTATTTAAGTCGGCATTGTGCCTTTTGTATTAAACTCGGATGCAATTTCTGTGTTTCATCGTCTATAAGAAGTTCCAAGGGATACAGTAAACCTGAAGTGAAGCATCAGAATCTAAAACTGGACTCACAGGAGGGGTTCAAATCATAGAAAGTGAGAGTGTCAGTCCTCTAGTACTTATGTCGGCATTGTGCCTTTTGTATTGAATTTGGATGCAATTTCTGTGTTTCATCGTCAATAAGAAGGTGCAAGGTATACAGTAAACCTGAAGTGAAGCATCGGAATCTAAAACTGGACTCACAGGAGAGGTTCAAATCATAGTAAGTGAGATTGTCAGTCCTCTTTTACTTAAGTCGGCATTGTGCCTTTTGTATTAAATTCGGATGCAACTTCTGTGTTTCATCGTCAACAAGAGGGTCTAAGGTATACAGTAAAATTGAAGTGAAGCATCGGAATCTAAAACTGGACTCACAGGATAGGTTCAAATCATAGAAAGTGAGAGTGTCAGTCCTCTTTTACTTAAGTCGACATTGTGCGTTTTGTTTTAAATTCAGATGCAATTTCTGTATCTCATCGTCTATAAGAAGGTCCAAGGGATACAGTAAACCTGAAGTGAAGCATCAGAATCTAAAACTGGACTCACAGGAGGGGTTCAAATCATAGAAAGTGAGAGTGTCAGTCCTCTAGTACTTAAGTCGGCATTGTGCTTTTGTATTAAATTCGGATGCAATTTCTGTGTTTTATCGTCAATAAGAAGGTCCAAGGGATACAGTAAACCTGAAGTGAAGCATCGGAATCCAAAACTGGACTCACAGGAGAGGTTGATATCTTAGAAATTTAGATTGTCAGTCCTCTTGTACTTAAGTTGGCATTGTGCCTTTTGAATTTAATTCCGGTGGAATTTCTGAGTTTCATCGTTAATAAGAAGGTACAAGGTATACAATAAACCTACAGTGAAGCATCAGAACCTAAAACTGAACTCACAATAGAGGTTCAAATCACATAAAGTGAAAGTGTCAGTCCTCTTTTACTTAAGTCGGCATTGTGCCTTTTGTATAAAATTCGGATGCAATTTCTGTGTTTCATCGTCAATAAGAAGGTCCGAAGTATACAGTAAACCTGAAGTGAAGCATCGGAATCTAAGACTGGTCTCACAGGAGAGGTTCAAATCATAGAAAGTGAGAGTGTCAGTCCTCTTGTACTTGAGTCGGCATTGTGCCTTTTGTATTAAATTCGGATGCAAACTCTGTGTTTCATCGTAAATAAGAAGGTCCAAGGGATACAGTAAACCTGAAGTGAAGCATCGGAATCTAAAACTGGACTCACAAGAGAGGTTCAAAACATAGACAGTTTGAGTGTCGGTCCTCTTGTACTTAAGTCGGCATTGTGCGTTTTGTATTGAATTCGGATGCAATTTCTGTGTGTCATTGTCAATATGAAGGTCCAAGGCATACAGTAAACCTGAAGTGAAGCGTCGTAATCTAAAACTGGACTCACAGGAGAGGTTCAAATCACAGAAAGTGAGAGTGTCAGTCCTCTTTTACTTATGTCGGCATTGTGCCTTTTGTATTAAATTGGAATGCAATTTCTGTGTTTCATCGTCAATAAGAAGGTGCAAGGTATACAGTAAACTCGAAGTGAAGCATCGGAATCTAAAACTGGACTCACAGGAGAGGTTCATATCGTAGAAAGTGAGAGTGTCAGTCCTCTTGTACTTAAGTCGGCATTGTGCCTTTTGTATTAAATTCGGATGCAAACTCTGTGTTTCATCGTAAACAAGAAGGTCCAAGGGATACAGTAAACCTGAAGTGAAGCATCGGAATCTAAAACTGGACTCACAGGAGAGGTTCAAAACATAGACAGTTTGAGTGTCGGTCCTTTTGTACTTAAGTCGGCATTGTGCCTTTTGTGTTGAATTCGGATGCAATTTCTGTGTCTCATCGTCAATAAGAAGGTCCAAGGCATACAGTAAACCTGAAGTGAAGCGTCGTAATCTAAAACTGGACTCACAGGAGAGGTTCATATCACAGAAAGTGAGAGTGTCAGTCCTCTTTTACTTAAGTCAGCATTGTGCATTTTGTATTAAATTGTAATGCAATTTCTGTGTTTCATCGTCAATAAGAAGGGCCAAGGGATACAGTAAACCTAAAGTGAAGCATCGGAATGTAAAACTGGACTCACAGGAGAGTTTCAAGTCATAGAAAGTTAGAGTGTCAGTCCTCTAGTACTTAAGTCGGCATTGTGCCTTTTGTATTGAATTCGGATGAAATTTCTGTGTTTCATCGTAAATAATATGGGCCAAGGGATACAGTAAATCTGAAGTGAAGCATCGGAATGTAAAACTGGACACACAGGAGAGTTTCAAATCATAGAACGTGAGAGTGTCAGACCTCTTTATTTAAGTCGGCATTGTGCATTTTGTATTAAACTCGGATGCAATTTCTGTGTTTCATCGTCTATAAGAAGGTCCAAGGGATACAGTAAACCTGAAGTGAAGCATCAGAATCTAAAACTGGACTCACAGGAGGGGTTCAAATCATAGAAAGTGAGAGTGTCAGTCCTCTAGTACTTAAGTCGGCATTGTTTCTTTTGTATTGAATTTGGATGCAATTTCTGTGTTTCATCGTCAATAAGAAGGTCCAAGGGATACAGTAAACCTGAAATGTAGCATCGTAATCTAAAACTGGACTCACAGGAGAGGTTCAAATCATTGGAAGTGAGAGTGTCAGTCATCTTTTACTTATGTCGACATTGTGCGTTTTGTTTTAAATTCAGATGCAATTTCTGTATCTCATCATCTATAAGAAGGTCCAAAGGATACAGTAAACCTGAAGTGTAGCATCGGAATCTAAAACTGGACTCACAGAAGGGGTTCAAATCATAGAAAGTGAGAGTGTCAGTCGTCTAGTACTTAAGTCGGCATTGTGCCTTTTGTATTGAATTCGGATGCAATTTCTGTGTTTCATCGTCAATAAGAAGGTCCAAGGGATACAGTAAACCTGAAATGTAGCATCGTAATCTAAAACTGGACTCACAGGAGAGGTTCAAAACATTAGGAAGTGAGAGTGTCAGTCCTCTTTTACTTAAGTCGACATTGTGCCTTTTGTTTTAAATTCGGATGCAATTTCTGTGTTTCATCGTCAATAAGAAGGTCCAAGGTATGCAGTAATCCTGAAGAGAAGCATCGGAATCTAAAACTGGAATCACAGGAGAGGTTCAAATCATAGAAAGTGAGAGTGTCACTCCTCTTTTACTTATGTCGGCATTGTGCCTTTTGTATAAAATTCGGATGCAATTTCTGTGTTTCATCGTCAATAAGAAGGTCCAAGGTATACAGTAAAACTGAAGAGAAGCATCGGAATCTAAAACTGGACTCACAGGAGAGGTTCAAATCATAGAAAGTGAAAGTGTCAGTCATCTTTTACTTTA
The DNA here is from genome assembly GCF_021461395.2 of Schistocerca americana. Taxonomy (NCBI): domain Eukaryota; kingdom Metazoa; phylum Arthropoda; class Insecta; order Orthoptera; family Acrididae; genus Schistocerca; species Schistocerca americana. Next base: position 544,081,633 of record NC_060124.1, on the reverse strand, counting down.
GTCGGCATTGTGCCTTTTGTATTAAATTCGGACGCAATTTCTGTGTTTCATCGTCAATAAGAAGGTGAAAGGTATACAGTAAACCCGAAGTGAAGCATCGGAATCTAAAACTGGACTCACAGGAGAGGTTCAAATCATAGAAAGTTAGAGTGTCAGTCCTCTTGTACTTAAGTCGGCATTGTGCCTTTTGAATTTAATTCCGATGCAATTTCTGAGTTTCATCGTTAAAAGAAGGTACAAGGTATACAATAAACCTAAAGTGAAGCATCGGAACCTAAAACTGAACTCACAAGAGAGGTTCAAATCACATAAAGTGAAAGTGTCAGTCCTCTTTTACTTAAGTCGGCATTGTGCCTTTTGTATTAAATTTGGATGCAATTTCTGTGTTTCATCGTCAATAAGAAGGTCCGAAGTATACAGTAAACCTGAAGTGAAGCATCGGAATCTAAAACTGGTCTCACAGGAGAGGTTCAAATCATAGAAAGTGAGAGTGTCAGTCCTCTTGTACTTGAGTCGGCATTGTGCCTTTTGTATTAAATTCGGATGCAAACTCTGTGTTTCATCGTAAATAAGAAGGTCCAAGGGATACAGTAAACCTGAAGTGAAGCATCGGAATCTAAAACTGGACTCACAGGAGAGGTTCAAAACATAGACAGTTTAAGTGTCGGTCCTCTTGTACTTAAGTCGGCATTGTGCGTTTTGTATTGAATTTGGATGCAATTTCTGTGTGTCATCGTCAATATGAAGGTCCAAGGCATACAGTAAACCTGAAGTGAAGCGTCGTAATCCAAAACTGGACTCACAGGAGAGATTCAAATCACAGAAAGTGAGAGTGTCAGTCCTCTTTTACTTATGTCGACATTGTGCCTTTTGTAGTAAATTGGAATGCAATTTCTGTGTTTCATCGTCAATAAGAAGGTGCAAGGTGTACAGTAAACTCGAAGTGAAGCATCGGAATCTAAAACTGGACTCACAGGAGAGGTTCATATCGTAGAAAGTGAGAGTGTCAGTCCTCTTGTACTTAAGTCGGCATTGTGCCTTTTGTATTAAATTCGGATGCAAACTCTGTGTTTCATCGTAAATAAGAAGGTCCAAGGGATACAGTAAACCTGAAGTGAAGCATCGGAATCTAAAACTGGACTCACAGGAGAGGTTCAAAACATAGACAGTTTGAGTGTCGGTCCTTTTGTACTTAAGTCGGCATTGTGCCTTTTGTGTTGAATTCGGATGCAATTTCTGTGTCTCATCGTCAATAAGAAGGTCCAAGGCATACAGGAAACCTGAAGTGAAGCATCGTAATCTAAAACTGGACTCGCTGGAGAGGTTCAAATCACAGAAAGTGAGAGTGTCAGTCCTCTTTTACTTAAGTCAGCATTGTGCATTTTGTATTAAATTGTAATGCAATTTCTGTGTTTCATCGTCAATAAGAAGGGCCAAGGGATACAGTAAACCTAAAGTGAAGCATCGGAATGTAAAACTGGACTCACAGGAGAGTTTCAAGTCATAGAAAGTTAGAGTGTCAGTCCTCTAGTACTTAAGTCGGCATTGTGCCTTTTGTATTGAATTCGGATGCAATTTCTGTGTTTCATCGTAAATAATATGGGCCAAGGGATACAGTAAATCTGAAGTGAAGCATCGGAATGTAAAACTGGACTCACAGGAGAGTTTCAAATCATAGAACGTGAGAGTGTCAGACCTCTTTATTTAAGTCGGCATTGTGCATTTTGTATTAAACTCGGATGCAATTTCTGTGTTTCATCGTCTATAAGAAGGTCCAAGGGATACAGTAAACCTGAAGTGAAGCATCAGAATCTAAAACTGGACTCACAGGAGGGGTTCAAATCATTGAAAGTGAGAGTGTCAGTCCTCTAGTACTTAAGTCGGCATTGTTTCTTTTGTATTGAATTTGGATGCAATTTCTGTGTTTCATCGTCAATAAGAAGGTGCAAGGTATACAGTAAACCTGAAGTGAAGCATCGGAATCTAAAACTGGACTCACAGGAGTGGTTCAAATCATAGTGAGATTGTCAGTCCTCTTTTACTTAAGTCGGCATTGTGCCTTTTGTATTAAATTCGGATGCAACTTCTGTGTTTCATCGTCACCAAGAGGGTCTAAGGTATACAGTAAAATTGAAGTGAAGCATCGGAATCTAAAACTGGACTCACAGGATAGGTTCAAATCATAGAAAGTGAGAGTGTCAGTCCTCTAGTACTTAAGTCGGCATTGTGCCTTTTGTATTGAATTCGGATGCAATTTCTGTGTTTCATCGTCAATAAGAAGGTCCAAGGGATACAGTAAACCTGAAATGTAGCATCGTAATCTAAAACTGGACTCACAGGAGGGGTTCAAATCATTGGAAGTGAGAGTGTCAGTCCTCTCTTACTTAAGTCGACATTGTGCGTTTTGTTTTAAATTCAGATGCAATTTCTGTATCTCATCGTCTATAAGAAGGTCCAAAGGATACAGTAAACCTGAAGTGTAGCATCGTAATCTAAAACTGAACTCACAGAAGGGGTTCAAATCATAGAAAGTGAGAGTGTCAGTCGTCTAGTACTTAAGTCGGCATTGTGCCTTTTGTATTGAATTCGGATGCAATTTCTGTGTTTCATCGTCAATAAGAAGGTCCAAGGGATACAGTAAACCTGAAATGTAGCATCGTAATCTAAAACTGGATTCACAGGAGAGGTTCAAAACATTAGGAAGTGAGAGTGTCAGTCCTCTTTTACTTAAGTCGACATTGTGCCTTTTGTTTTAAATTCGGATGCAATTTCTGTGTTTCATTGTCAATAAGAAGGTCCAAGGTATGCAGTAATCCTGAAGAGAAGCATCGGAATCTAAAACTGGAATCACAGGAGAGGTTCAAATCATAGAAAGTGAAAGTGTCAGTCATCTTTTACTTTAGTCGGCATTGTGCCTTTTGTATTAAATTCGGATGTAATTTCTGTGTTTCATCGTCAATAAGAAGGAGAAAGGTATACAGTAAACCCGAAGTGAAGCATCGGAATCTAAAACTGGACTCACAGGAGAGGTTCAAATCATAGAAAGTTAGAGTGTCAGTCGTCTTGTACTTAAGTCGGCATTGTGCCTTTTGTATTAAATTCGGATGCAATTTCTGTGTTTTATCGCCATAAGAAGGTCCAAGGGATACAGTAATCCTGAAGTGAAGCATCGGAATCCAAAACTGGACTCACAGGAGGGGTCAAATCTTAGAAAGTTAGAGTGTCAGTCCTCTTGTACTTAAGTTGGCATTGTGCCTTTTGAATTTAATTCCGATTCAATTTCTGTTTCATCGTCAATAAGAAGGTACAAGGTATACAATAAACCTAAATTGAAGCATCGGAACCTAAAACTGAACTCACAAGAGAGGTTCAAATCACAAAAAGTGAGAGTGTCAGTCCTCTTTTACTTAAGTCGGCATTGTGCCTTTTGTATTAAATTCGGATGCAATTTCTGTGTTTCATCGTCAATAAGAAGGTCCGAAGTATACAGTAAACCTGAAGTGAAGCATCGGAATCTAAAACTGGTCTCACAGGAGAGGTTCAAATCATAGAAAGTGAGAGTGTCAGTCCTCTTGTACTTGAGTCGGCATTGTGCCTTTTGTATTAAATTCGGATGCAAACTCTGTGTTTCATCGTAAATAAGAAGGTCCAAGGCATACAGTAAACCTGAAGTGAAGCATCAGAATGTAAAACTGGACTCACAGGAGGGGTTCAAATCATAGAAAGTGAGAGTGTCAGTCCTCTAGTACTTAAGTCAGCATTGTTTCTTTTGTATTGAATTTGGATGCAATTTCTGTGTTTCATCGTCAGTAAGAAGCTGCAAGGTATACAGTAAACCTGAAATGTAGCATCGTAATCTAAAACTGGACTCACAGGAGAGGTTCAAATCATAGGAAGTGGGAGTGTCAGTCCTCTTTTACTTAAGTCGACATTTTGCGATTTGTTTTAAATTCAGATGCAATTTCTGTGTCTCATCGTCAATAAGAAGGTGCACGGTATACAGTAAACTCGAAGTGAAGCATCGGAATCTAAAACTGGACTCACAGGAGAGGTTCATATCGTAGAAAGTGAGAGTGTCAGTCCTCTTGTACTTAAGTCGGCATTGCGCCTTTTGTATTAAATTCGGATGCAAACTCTGTGTTTCATCGTAAATAAGAAGGTCCAAGGGATACAGTAAACCTGAAGTGAAGCATCGGAATCTAAAACTGGACTCACAGGAGAGGTTCAAAACATAGACAGTTTGAGTGTCGGTCCTCTTGTACTTAAGTCGGCATTGTGCCTTTTGTGTTGAATTCGGATGCAATTTCTGTGTCTCATCGTCAATAAGAAGGTCCAAGGCATACAGAAAACCTGAAGTGAAGCATCGTAATCTAAAACTGGACTCGCTGGAGAGGTTCAAATCACAGAAAGTGAGAGTGTCATTCCTCTTTTACTTAAGTCGGCATTGTGCATTTTGTATTAAATTGTAATGCAATTTCTGTGTTTCATCGTCAATAAGAAGGGCCAAGGGATACAGTAAACCTAAAGTGAAGCATCGGAATGTAAAACTGGACTCACAGGAGAGTTTCAAGTCATAGAAAGTTAGAGTGTCAATCCTCTAGTACTTAAGTCGGCATTGTGCCTTTTGTGTTGAATTCGGATGCAATTTCTGTGTTTCATCGTAAATAATATGGGCCAAGGGATACAGTAAATCTGAAGTGCAGCATCGGAATGTAAAACTGGACTAACAGGAGAGGTTCAAATCATAGTAAGTGAGATTGTCAGTCCTCTTTTACTTAAGTCGACATTGTGCGTTTTGTTTTGAATTCAGTTGCAAGTTCTGTGTCTCATCGTCAACAAGAGGGTCTAAGGTATACAGTAAAATTGAAGTGAAGCATCGGAATCTAAAACTGGACTCAGAGGATAGGTTCAAATTATAGAAAGCGAGAGTGTCAGTCCTCTAGTACTTAAGTCGGCATTGTGCCTTTTGTATTGAATTCGGATGCAATTTCTGTGTTTCATCGTCAATACGAAGGTCCAAGGGATACAGTAAACCTGAAATGTAGCATCGTAATCTAAAACTGGACTCACAGGAGAGGTTCAAATCATAGGAAGTGAGAGTGTCAGTCCTCTTTTACTTAAGTCGACATTGTGCGTTTTGTTTTGAATTCAGTTGCAATTTCTGTGTCTCATCGTCTATAAGAAGGTCCAAAGGATACAGTAAACCTGAAGTGAAGCATCGGAATCTAAAACTGGACTCACAGAAGGGGTTCAAATCATAGAAAGTGAGAGTGTCAGTCCTCTAGTACTTAAGACGGCATTGTGCCTTTTGTATTGAATTCGGATGCAATTTCTGTGTTTCATCGTCAATAAGAAGGTCGAAGGGATACAGTAAACCTGAAATGTAGCATCGTAATCTAAAACTGGACTCACAGGAGAGGTTCAAATCATAGGAAGTGAGAGTGTCAGTCCTCTTTTACTTAAGTCGACATTGTGCCTTTTGTTTTAAATTCGAATGCAATTTCTGTGTTTCATCGTCAATAAGAAGGTCCAAGGTATGCAGTAATCCTGAAGAGAAGCATCGGAATCGAAAACTGGAATCACAGGAGAGGTTCAAATCATAGAAAGTGAGAGTGTCAGTCCTCTTTTACTTATGTCGGCATTGTGCCTTTTGTATAAAATTCGGATGCAATTTCTGTGTTTCATCGTCAATAAGAAGGTCCAAGGTATACAGTAAACCTGAAGAGAAGCATCGGAATCTAAAACTGGACTCACAGGAGAGGTTCAAATCATAGAAAGTGAAAGTGTCAGTCATCTTTTACTTTAGTCGGCATTGTGCCTTTTGTATTAAATTCGGATACAATTTCTGTGTTTCATCGTCAATAAGATGGTGAAAGGTATACAGTAAACCCGAAGTGAAGCATCGGAATCTAAAACTGGACTCACAGGAGATGTTAATCATAGAAAGTTAGAGTGTCAGTCCTCCTGTACTTAAGTCGGCATTGTGCCTTTTGTATTAAATTCGGATGCAAACTCTGTGTTTCATCGTAAATAAGAAGGTCCAAGGGATACAGTAAACCTGAAGTGAAGCATCGTAATCTAAAACTGGACTCACAGGAGAGGTTCAAATCACAGAAAGTGAGAGTGTCAGTCCTCTTGTACTTGAGTCGGTATTGTGTCTTTTGTATTAAATTCGGATGCAAACTCTGTGTTTCATCGTAAATAAGAAGGTCCAAGGGATACAGTAAACCTGAAGTGAAGCATCGGAATGTAAAACTGGGCTCACAGGAGAGTTTCAAATCATAGAAAGTTAGAGTGTCAGTCCTCTAGTACTTAAGTCGGCATTGTGAATTTTGTATTAAATTCGGATGCAAACTCTGTGTTTCATCTTTAATAAGAATTTCCAAGGGATACAGTAAATCAGAAGTGAAGCATCGGAATTTAAAACTGGACTCACAGGAGATGTTCAAATCATAGAAAGTGAGAGTGTCAGTCCTCTAGTACTTAAGTCGGCATTGTGCCTTTTGTATTGAATTCGGATGCAATTTCTGTGTTTCATCGTCATTAAGTAGGTCCAAGGGATACAGTACACCTGAAGTGAAGCATCGGAATCTAAAACAGGACTCACAGGAGAGGTTCAAATGATAGAAAGTGAGAGTGTCAGTCCTCTTTTACTTAAGTCGGCATTGTGCCTTTTGTATTATATTCGGATGCAATTTCTGTGTTTCATCGTCAATAAGAAGATCCAAGGTATACAGTAAACCTGAAGTGAAACATTGGAATCTAAAACTGGACTCACAGGAGAAGTTCAAATCATAGAAAGCGAGAGTGTCAGTCCTCTTCACTTAAGTCGGCATTGTTCCTTTTGTATTAAACTCGGATGCAATATCTGTGTTTCTTCGTCTATAAGAAGGATCAAGGGATACAGTAAACCTGAAGTGAAGCATCATAATCTAAAACTGGACTCACAGAAGAGGTTTAAATCATAGAAAGTGAGAGTGTCAGTACTCTTTTACTGAAATCGGCATTGTGCCTTTTGTATTAGATTCGTATGCAATTTCTGGGTTTTATCGTCAATAAGAAGGTCCAAGGGGTAGAGTAAACCTGAAGTGAAGCATCGGAATCTAAAACTGGACTCACAGGAGAGGTTCAAATCATAGAAAGTTAGAGTGTCAGTCCTCTTCTACTTAAGTCGGCATTGTGCCTTTTGTATTAAATTCGGATGCAATTTCTGTGTTTCATCGTCAATAAGGAGGTCCAAGGGATACAGTAAACCTGAAGTGAAGCATTGGAATCTAAAACTGGACTAACTGGAGAGGTTCAAATCGTAGAAAGTGAGAGTGTCAGTCCTCCTGTACTTAAGTCGGCAATGTGCATTTTGTATAAAATTCCGATGCAATTTCAGTGTTTCATCGTCAATAAGAAGGTGCAAGGTATACAGTAAACTCGAAGTGAAGCATCGGAATCTGAAACTGGATTCACATGAGAGGTTCATATCGTAGAAACTGCGAGTGTCAGTCCTCTTGTACTTAAGTCAGCATTGTGCCTTTTGTATTAATTTCGGATGCCATATCTGTGTTTCGTCGTCAATAAGAAGGTGCAAGGTATACAGTAAACCTGCAGAGGAGCATCGGAATCTAAAACTGGACTCACAGGAGAGGTTCAAATCTTAGAAAGTGAGAGTGACAGTCCTCTTGTACTTAAGTCGGCATTATGCATTTTGTATTAAATTCGGATGCACTTTCTGTGTTTCATCGTCAATAAGAAGGTCCAAGGGATACAGTAAACCTGAAATGTAGCATCGTAATCTGAAACTGGACTCACAGGAGAGGTTCAAATCATAGGAAGTGAGAGTGTCAGTCCTCTTTTTCTTAAGTCGACATTGTGCGTTTTGTTTTAAATTCAGATGCAATTTCTGTGTCTCATCGTCTATAAGAAGGTCCAAGGGATACAGTAAACCTGAAGTGAAGCATCGGAATCTAAAACTGGACTCACAGAAGGGGTTCAAATCATAGAAAGTGAGAGTGTCAGTCCTCTAGTACTTAAGTCGGTATTGTGCCTTTTGTATTGAATTCGGATGCAATTTCTGTGTTTCATCGTAAATAATATGGGCCAAGGGATACAGTAAATCTGAAGTGCAGCATTGGAATGTAAAAGTGGACTCACAGGAGGGTTTCAAATCATAGAACGTGAGAGTGTCAGACCTCTTTATTTAAGTCGGCATTGTGTCTTTTGTATTAAACTCGGATGCAATTTCTGTGTTTCATCGTCTATAAGACGGTCCAAGGGATACAGTAAACCTGAAGTGAAGCAACAGAATCTAAAACTGGACTCACAGGAGGGGTTCAAATCATAGAAAGTGAGAGTTTCAGTCCTCTAGTACTTAAGTCGGCATTGTGCCTTTTGTATTGAATTTGGATGCAATTTCTGTGTTTCATCGTCAATAAGAAGGTGCAAGGTATACAGTAAACCTGAAGTGAAGCATCTGAATCTAAAACTGGACTCACAGGAGAGGTTCAAATCATAGTAAGTGAGATTGTCAGTCCTCTTTTACTTAAGTCGGCATTGTGCCTTTTGTATTAAATTCGGATGCAACTTCTGTGTTTCATCGTCAACAAGAGGGTCTAAGGTATACAGTAAAATTGAAGTGAAGCATCGGAATCTAAAACTGGACTCACAGGATAGGTTCAAATCATAGAAAGTGAGAGTGTCAGTCCTCTAGTACTTAAGTCGGCATTGTGCCTTTTGTATTGAATTCGGATGCAATTTCTGTGTTTCATCGTCAATAAGAAGGTCCAAGGGATACAGTAAACCTGCAATGTAGCATCGTAATCTAAAACTGGACTCACAGGAGAGGTTCAAATCATAGGAAGTGAGAGTGTCAGTCCTCTTTTACTTAAGTCGACATTGTGCCTTTTGTTTTAAATTCGGATGCAATTTCTGTGTTTCATCGTCAATAAGAAGGTCCAAGGTATGCAGTAATCCTGAAGAGAAGCATCGGAATCTAAAACTGGAATCACACGAGGGGTTCGAATCATAGAAAGTGAGAGTGTCAGTCCTCTTTTACTTATGTCGGCATTGTGCCTTTTGTATAAAATTCGGATGCAATTTCTGTGTTTCATCGTCTATAAGAAGGTCCAAGGTATACAGTAAACCCGAAGTGAAGCATCGGAATCTAAAACTGGACTCACAGGAGAGGTTCAAATCATAGAAAGTTAGAGTGTCAGACTCTTGTACTTAAGTCGGCATTGTGCCTTTTGTATTAAATTCGGATGCAATTTCTGTGTTTTATCGTCAATAAGAAGGTCCAAGGGATATAGTAAACCTGAAGTGAAGCATCGGAATCCAAAACTGGACTCACAGGAGAGGTTCAAATCTTAGAAAGTTAGAGTGTCAGTCCTCTTGTACTTAAGTTGGCATTGTGCCTTTTGAATTTAATTCCGATGCAATTTCTGAGTTTCATCGTCAATAAGAAGGTACAAGGTATACAATAAACCTAAAGTGAAGCATCGGAACCTAAAACTGAACTCACAAGAGAGGTTCAAATCACAAAAAGTGAGAGTGTCAGTCCTCTTTTACTTAAGTCGGCATTGTGCCTTGTGTATTAAATTCGGATGCAATTTCTGTGTTTCATCGTCAATAAGAAGGTCCGAAGTATACAGTAAACCTGAAGTGAAGCATCGGAATCTAAAACTGGACTCACAGGAGAACTTCAAATCATAGAAAGTGAGAGTGTCAGTACTCTTTTACTTAAGTCAGCATTGTGCCTTTTGTATTAGATTCGGATGCAATTTCTGGGTTTTATCGTCAATAAGAAGGTCCAAGGGGTACAGTAAACCTGAAGTGAAGCATCGGAATCTAAAACTGGACTCACCGGAGAGGTTCAAATCATAGAAAGTGAGAGTGTCAGTCCTCTTCTACTTAAGTCGGCATTGTGCCTTTTGTATTAAATTCGGATGCAATTTCTGTGTTTCATCGTCAATAAGGAGGTCCAAGGGATACAGTAAACCTGAAGTGAAGCATTGGAATCTAAAACTGGACTAACTGGAGAGGTTCAAATCGTAGAAAGTGAGAGTGTCAGTCCTCCTGTACTTAAGTCGGCAATGTGCCTTTTGTATAAAATTCCGATGCAATTTCAGTGTTTTATCGTCAATAAGAAGGTGCAAGGTATACAGTAAACTCGAAGTGAGGCATCGGAATCTAAAACTGGATTCACAGGAGAGGTTCATATCGTAGAAAGTGAGAGTGTCAGTCCTCTTGTACTTAAGTCAGCATTGTGCCTTTTGTATTAATTTCGGATGCAATTTCTGTGTTTCGTCGTCAATAAGAAGGTTCAAGGTATACAGTAAACCTGCAGAGGAGCATCGGAATCTAAAACTGGACTCACAGGTGAGGTTCAAATCATAGAAAGTGAGAGTGTCAGTCCTCTTGTACTTAAGTCGGCATTGAGCCTTTTGTATTAAATACGGATGCAATTTCTGTGCTTCATCGTCAATATGAAGGGGCAAGGTATACAGTAAACATAAAGTGAAGCATCGGAATCTAAAACTGGACTCATAGGAGAGGTTCAAATCACACAAAGTGAGAGTGTCAGTCCTCTTTCACTTAAGACGGCATTGTGCCTTTTGTATTAAATTCGGATGCAATGTCTGTGTTTCATTGTCAATAAGAAGGTCCAAGGGATACAGTAAACCTGAAGTGAAGCATCGGAATCTAAAACTGGACTCACAGGAGGTGTTCAAATCATAGAAAGTTAGAGTGTCAGTCCTCTTGTACTTAGGTCGGCATTGTGCCTTTTGTATTAAATTACGATGCAATTTCTGTGTTTCATCGTCAATAAGAAGGTCCGAAGTATACAGTAAACCTGATGTGAAGCATCGGAATCTAAAACTGGTCTCACAGGAGAGGTTCAAATCATAGTAAGTGAGAGTGCCAGTCCTCTTGTACTTGAGTCGGCATTGTGCCTTTTGTATTAAATTCGGATGCAAACTCTGTGTTTCATCGTAAATAAGGAGGTCCAAGGGATACAGTAAACCTGAAGTGAAGCATCGGAATCTAAAACTGGACTCACAGGAGAGGTTCAAAACATAGACAGTTTGAGTGTCGGTCCTCTTGTACTTAAGTCAGCATTGTGCGTTTTGTATTGAATTCGGATGCAATTTCTGTGTGTCATCGTCAATATGAAGGTCCAAGGCATACAGTAAACCTGAAGTGAAGCACCATAATCTAAAACTGGACTCACAGGAGAGGTTCAAATCACAGAAAGTGAGTGTGTCAGTCCTCTTTTACTTATGTCGGCATTGTGCCTTTTGTATTAAATTGGAATGCAATTTCTGTGTTTCATCGTCAATAAGAAGGGCCAAGGGATACAGTAAACCTGAAGTGAAGCATCGGAATGTAAAACTGGGCTCACAGGAGAGTTTCAAATCATAGAAAGTTAGAGTGTCAGTCCTCTAGTACTTAAGTCGGCATTGTGCCTTTTGTATTAAATTCGGATGCAAACTCTGTGTTTCATCGTCAATAAGAAGGTCCAAGGGATAGAGTGAATCAGAAGTGAAGCATCGGAATCTAAAACTGGACTCACAGGAGATGTTCAAATCATAGAAAGTGAGAGTGTCAGTCCTCTAGTACTTAAGTCGGCATTGTGCCTTTTGTATTGAATTCGGATGCAATTTCTGTGTTTCATCGTCATTAAGAAGGTCCAAGGGATACAGTACACCTGAAGTGAAGCATCGGAATCTAAAACTGGACTCATAGGAGAGGTTCAAATCATAGAAAGTGAGAGTGTCAGTCCTCTTTTACTTAAGTCGGCATTGTGCCTTTTGTATTATATTCGGATGCAATTTCTGTGTTTCATCGTCAATAAGAAGATCCAAGGTATACATTAAACCTGAAGTGAAACATCGGAATCTAAAACTGGACTCACAGGAGAAGTTCAAATCATAGAAAGTGAGAGTGTCAGTCCTCTTTACTTAAGTCGGCATTGTTCCTTTTGTATTAAACTCGGATGCAATTTCTGTGTTTAATCGTCTATAAGAAGAATCAAGGGATACAGTAAACCTGAAGTGAAGCATCAGAATCTAAAACTGGACTCACAGGAGAGGTTTAAATCATAGAAAGTGAGAGTGTCAGTACTCTTTTACTTAAGTCGGCATTGTGCCTTTTGTATTAGATTCGGATGCAATTTCTGGTTTTTATCGTCAATAAGAAGGTCCAAGGGGTACAGTAAACCTGAAGTGAAGCATCGGAATCTAAAACTGGACTCACAGGAGAGGTTCAAATCATAGAAAGTTAGAGTGTCAGCCCTCTTCTACTTAAGTCGGCAATGTGCCTTTTGTATTAAATTCGGATGCAATTTCTGTGTTTCATCGTCAATAAGGAGGTCCAAGGGATACAGTAAACCTGAAGTGAAGCATTGGAATCTAAAACTGGACTAACTGGAGAGGTTCAAATCGTAGAAAGTGAGAGTGTCAGTCCTCCTGTACTTAAGTCGGCAATGTGCCTTTTGTATAAAATTCCGATGCAATTTCAGTGTTTCATCGTCAATAAGAAGGTGCAAGGTATACAGTATACCTGAAGTAAAGCATCGGAATCTAAAACTGGATTCACAGGAGAGGTTCATATCGTACAAAGTGAGAGTGTCAGTGCTCTTGTACTTAAGTCGGCATTGTGCCTTTTGTATTAATTTCGGATGCAATTTCTGTGTTTCGTCGTCAATAAGAAGGTGCAAGGTATACAGTAAACCTCCAGAAGAGCATCGGCATCTAAACCTGGACTCACAGGAAAGGTTCAAATCATAGAAAGTAAGAGTGTCAGTCGTCTTGTACTTAAGTCGGCATTATGCATTTTGTATTAAATTCGGATGCTATTTCAGTGTTTCATCGTCAATAAGAGGGTCCAAGGTAACAGTAAACCTGAGGTAAAGCATCGGAATCTAAAACTGGACTCGCAGGAGATGTTCAAATCGTAGCAAGTGAGAGTGTCAGTCCTCTTGTACTTAAATCGGCATTGGGCATTTTGTACTAATTTCGGATGGAATTTCTGTGTTTCATCGTCAACAAGAAGGTGCAAGGTATACAGTAAACCTGAAGTGAAGCATCGGAATCTAAAACTGCACTCACAGGTGCGGTTCAAATCATAGAAAGTGAGAGTGTCAGTCCTCTTGTACTTAAGTCGGCATTGAGCCTTTTGTATTAAATACGGATGCAATTTCTGTGCTTCATCGTCAATATGAAGGGGCAAGGTATACAGTAAACATGAAGTGAAGCATCGGAATCTAAAACTGGACTCATAGGAGAGGTTCAAATCACACAAAGTGAGAGTGTCAGTCCTCTTTTACTTAAGAGGGCATTGTGCCTTTTGTATTAAATTCGGATGCAATTTCTGTGTTTCATTGTCAATAAGAAGGTCCAAGGGATACAGTAAACCTGAAGTGAAGCATCGGAATCTAAAACTGGACTCACAGGAGAGGATCAAATCATAGTAAGTGAGGGTGTCATTCCTCTTTTACTTAAGTCGGCATTTGCCTTTTGTATTAAATTCGGATGCAACCTCTGTGTTTCATCGTCAACAAGAGGGGCAAAGGTATACAATAAACCAGAAGTGAAGCATCGGAATCTAAAACTGGTCTCACAGGAGAGGTTCAAATCATAGAAAATGAGAGTGTCAGTCCTCTTGTACTTAAGTCGGCATTGTGCCTTTTGTATTAAATTCGGATGCAAAATCTGTGTTTCATCGTAAATAAGAAGGTCCAAGGGATTCAGTAAACTTGAAGCGAAGCATCGGAATCTAAAACTGGACTCACAGGAGAGGTTCAAAACATAGACAGTTAGAGTGTCGGTCCTCTTGTACTTAAGTCGGCATTGTGCCTTTTGTATTAAATTCAGATGCAATTTCTGTGTCTCATCGTCAATAAGAAGGTCCAAGGCATACAGTAAACCTGAAGTGGAGCATCGGAATCTGAGACTGGACTCACAGGAGAGGTTCAAATCATAGAAAGTGAGAGTGTCAGTGCTCTAGTACTTAAGTCGGCATTGTGCCTTTTGTATTGAATTCGGATGCAATTTCTGTGTTTCATCGTCAATAAGAAGGTCCAAGGGATACATTAAACCTGAAATAAAGCATCGGAATCTAAAACTGGACTAACAGGAGAGGTTCAAATCATAGAAAGAGAGAGTGTCAGTCCTCATTTACTTGAGTCGGCATTGTGCCTTTTGTATTAAATTCGGATGCACTCTTCTGTATTTCATCGTCAATAAGAAGGTCCCAGGGATACAGTAAAGCTGAAGTGAAGCATCGGAATCTAATACTGGACTCACAGGAGAGGTTCAAATCATAGAAAGTTAGAGTGTCAGTCCTCTTGTACTTATGTCGGCATTGTGCATTTTGTATTAAATTCCGATGCTATTTCTGTGTTTCATCGTCAATAATAATGTGCAAGCTATACGGTAAACCTGAAGTGAAGCATCGGAATCTAAAACTGGAGTCACAGGAGAGGTTCAAATCATAGAAAGAGAGAGTTTCCGTCCTCTTTAACTTAAATCGGCATTGTGCCTTTTGTACTAAATTCGGATGCAATTTCTGTATTTCATCATCAATAAGATGGTCCAAGGGGTACAGTAAACCTGAAGTGAAGCATCGGAATCTAAAACTGGTCTCACAGGAGGGGTTCAAATCATAGAAAGTTAGAGTGTCAGTCCTCTTGTACTTAGGTCGGCATTGTGCATTTGTATTAAATTCCGATGCAATTTCTGTGTTTCATCGTCAATAAGAAGGTGCAAGGTATACAGTAAACCTGAAGTGATGCATCGGAATCTAAAACTGGACTCACTGGAGGGGTTCAAATAATAGAGAGTTAGAGTGTCAGTCCTCTTGTACTTAAGTCGGCATTGTGCCTTTTGAATTTAATTCCGATGCAATTTCTTTGTTTCTTCGTCAATAAGAAGGTGCAAGCTATATGGTAAAACTGAAGTGACGCATCGGAATCTAAAACCGAACTCACAGGAGAAGTTCAAATCATAAAAAGCGAGACGGTCAGTCCTCTTTTACTTAAGTCGGCATTGTGCCATTTGTATTACATTCGGATGCAATTTCTGTGTTTCATCGTCAATAAGAAGGTCCAAGGGATACAGTAAACCTGAAGTGAAGCATCGGAATCTAAAACTGGACTCAAGGAGAGGATCAAATCATAGTAAGTGAGGGTGTCAGTCCTCTTTTACTTAAGTCGGCATTGTGCCTTTTGTATTAAATTCGGATGCAACCTCTGTGTTTCATCGTCAACAAGAGGGTCCAAGGTGTACAGTAAATCTGAAGTGAAGCATCGGAATCTGAAACTGGTCCCACAGGAGAGGTTCAAATCTTAGAAAATGAGAGTGTCAGTCCTCTTGTACTTAAGTCGGCGTTGTGCCTTTTGTATTAAATTCGGATGCAAAATCTGTGTTTCATCGTAAATAAGAAGGTCCAAGGGATACAGTAAACCTGAAGTGAAGCATCGGAATCTAAAACTGGACTCACAGGAGAGGTTCAAAACATAAACAGTTAGAGTGTCGGTCCTCTTGTACTTAAGTCGGCATTGTGCCTTTTGTATTAAATTCGGATGCAATTTCTGTGTTTCATCGTCAATAAGAAGATCCAAGTGATACAGTAAACCCAAAGTGAAGCATTGGAATCTACAACTGGACTCACAGGGGAGGTTAAAATCGTAGAAAGTGAGAGTGTCAGCCCTCTTGTACTTAAGTCGGCAACATGCCTTTTGTATAAAATTCCGATGCAATGTCTGTGGTTCATCGTCAATAAGAGGATGCAAGGTATACAGTAAACTCGAAGTGAAGCATCAGAATCTAAAACTGGACTCACAGGAGAGGTTCATATCGTCGACAGTGAGAGTGTCAGTCCTCTTGTACTTAAGTCGGCATTGTGCCTTTTGTATTAAATTCGGATGCAATTTCTGTGTTTCGTCGTCGATAAGAAGGTGCAAGGTATACAGTAAACCTGAAGTGAAGCATCGGAATCTAAAACTGGACTCACAGGTGAGGTTCAAATCGTAGAAAGTGAGAGTGTCAGTCCTCTTGTACTTAAGTCGCCATTGTGCCTTTTGTATTAAATTCGCATGCAATTTCTGTGTTTCATCGTCAGTAAGAAGGTGCAAGGTATACAGTAATCTTGACGTGAAGCATCGGAATCTAAAACTGGACTCACAGGAGAGGTTCTAATCGTAGAAAGTGAGAGTGTCTGACCTCTTGTACTTAAGTCGGCAATGTGCCTTTTGTATTAAATTCGGATGCAATTTCTGTGTTTCATCGTCAATACAAAGGTGCAAGGTGTAGAGTAAACCTGAAGTGAAGCATCGGAATCTAAAACTGCACTCACAGGAGAGGTTCAAATCATAGAAAGTGAGAGTGTCAGTCCTCTTGTACGTAAGTCGGCATTGAGCCTTTTGTATTAAATACGGATGCAATTTCTGTGCTTCATCGTCAATAAGAAGGGGCAAGGTATACAGTAAACCTGAAGTGAAACATCGGAATCTAAAACTGGACTCACAGGAGAGGTTCAAATCACAGAAAGTGAGAGTGTCAGTCCTCTTTTACTTAAGTCGGCATTGTGCCTTTTGTATTAATTTCGGATGCAATTTCTGTGTTTCATCGTCAATAAGAAGGTCCAAGGGATACAGTAAACCTGAAGTGAAGCATCGGAATCGAAAACTGGACTCACAGGAGAGGTACAAATCATAAAAAGTAAGAGTGTCAGTCCTCTTGTACTTAGGTCGGCATTGTGCCTTTTGTATTAAATTCCGATTGCAATTTCTGTGTTTCATGGTCAATAAAAAGGTGCAAGGTATACAATAAACCTGAAGTGAAGCATCGGAATCTAAAACTTTACTCACAGGAGGGGTTCAAATAATACACAGTTAGAGGGTCAGTCCTTTTGTACTTAAGTCGGCATTGTGCCTTTTGAATTCAAATCCGATGCAATTTCTATGTTTCATCGTCAATAAGAAGGGACAAGGTATACAGTAAACCTGAAGTGAAGCATCGGAATCTAAAACTGGACTCACAGGAGAGGTTCAAATCACAGAAAGTGAGAGTGTCAGTCCCCTTTTACGTAAGTCGGCATTGTGACTTTTGTATTACATTCGGATGCAATTTCTGTGTTTCATCGTCAATAAGAAGGTGCAAGGTTTACTGTAAAACTGAAGTGAAGCATCGGAATCTAAAACTGGACCCACAGGAGAGGTTCAAATCATAGTAAGTGAGAGTGTCAGTCCTCTTTTACTTAATTCGGCATTTTGCCTTTTGTATTAAATTCGGATGCAACTTCTGTGTTTCATCGTCAACAAGAGGGTCCAAGGTATACAGTAAACCTTAAGTGAAGCATCGGAATTTAAAACTGGTCTCACAGGAGAGGTTCAAATCATAGAAAGTGAGAGTGTCAGTCCTCTTGTACTTAAGTCAGCATGGTGCCTTTTGTATAAAATTCGGATGCAAACTCTGTGTTTCATCGTAAATAAGAAGGTCCAAGGGATTCAGTAAACCTGAAGTGAAGCATCAGAAACTAAGACTGGACTCACAGGAGAGGTTCAAAACATAGACAGTTAGAGTGTCGGTCCTCTTGTACTTAAGTCGGCATAGTGCGTTTTGTATTAGATTCAGATGCAATTTCTGTGTCTCATCGTCAATAAGAAGGTCCAAGGCATACAGTAAACCTGAAGTGAAGCATCGGAATCTAAAACTGTACTCACAGGAGAGGTTCAAATCACAGAATGTGAGAGTGTCAGTCCTCTTTTACTTAATTCGGCATTGTGCCTTTTGTATTAAATTCAGATGCAATTTCTGTGATTCATCGTCAATAAGAAGGTCCAAGGGATACAGTAAACCTGAAGTGAAGTATTGGAATCTAAAACTGGACTCACAGGAGAGCTTCAAATCATAGAAATTTAGAGTGTCAGTCCGCTTGTACTTAGTCGGCACTGTGCCTTTTGTATTAAATTCTGATGCAAACTCTGTGTTTCATCGTCAATGAGAAGGTCCAAAGGATACAGCAAACCCGAAGTGAAGCATCGGAATCTAAAACTGGACTCACAGGAGAGGTTCAAATCGTAGAAAGTGAGAGTGTCAGTGCACTAGTACTTAAGCCGCCATTGTTAATTTTGTATTGAATTCGGATGCAATTTCTGTGTTTCATCGTCAATAAGAAGGTCCAAGGGATACGGTACACCTGAAGTGAAGTATCGGAATCTAAAACTGGACTCACAGGAGAAGTTCAGATCATAGAGAGTGAGAGTGTCGGTCCTCTTTTACTTAAGTCCGCATTGTGCCTGTTGTATTAAATTCGGTCGCAATTTATGTGTTTAATCGTCAATAAGAAGGTCCATGGGATACAGTACACCTGAAGTGAAGTATCGCAATCTAAAACTGGACTCACAGGAGAGGTTCAAATCATAGAAAGTGAGAGTGTCAGTCCTCTTGTACTTAAGTCTTCATTGTGCCCTTTGTACTCAATTCGGATGCAATTTCTGTGTTTCATCATCAATAACAAGGTCCAAGGTATACAGCAAACCTGAAGTGAAGCATCAGAATCTAAAACTGGACTCACAGGAGTGTTTCAAATCATAGAAAGTGAGAGTGTCAGTACTCTTGTACTTAAGTCGGCATTGTGCCTTTTGAATTTAATTCCGATGCAATTTCTGTGTTTCATCGTCAATAAGATGGTGCAAGGTATACAGTAAACCCGAAGTGAAGCATCGGAAACTAAAACTGGACTAACAGGAGAGGATCAAATCATAGAAAGTGAGAGTGTCAGTCCTCTTTTACTTAAGTCGGCATTGTGCCTTTTGTATTAAATTCGGATACAAACTCTGTGTTTCATCGCAAATAAGAAGGTCCAAGGGATTCAGTAAACCTGATGTGAAGCATCGGAATCTAAAACTGGACTCACAGGAGAAGTTCAAAACATAGACAGTTAGAGTGTCGGTCCTCTTGTACTTAAGTCGGCATTGTGACTTTTGTATTAAATTCAGATGCAATTTCTGTGTCTCATCGTCAATAAGAAAGTCCAAGGCATACATTAAACCTGAAGTGAAGCATCGGAATCTAAAACTGGACTCACAGGAGAGGTTCAAATCATAGACAGTTAGAGTGTCAGTCCTCTTGTACTTAAGTTGGCATTGTGCCTTTTGTATTATATTCGAATGCAAACTCTGTGTTTCATCGTCAATAAGATGGTCCAAAGGATACAGTAAACCTGAAGTAAAGCACCGGAATCTAAAACTGGACTCACAGGAGAGGTTCAAATCATAGAAAGTGAGAGTGTCAGTCCTTTAGTACTTAAGTCGGCATTGTGCCTTTTGAAATGAATTCGGATGCAATATCTGTGTTTCATCATCAATAAGAAGGTCCAAGGGATACAGTAAACCTGAAGTGAAGCATCGGAATCTAAAACTGGACTCACAGGAGAGGTTCAAATCATAGAAAGTGAGAGGGTCAGTCGTCTTTTACTTAAGTCGGCATTGTTTCTTTTGTATTAAATGCGGATGCAATTTCTGTGTTTCATCGTCAATAAGAAGGTCCAAGGTATAGAGTAAAACTGAAGTGAAGCATCGGAATCGAAAACTGGACTCAAAGGAGAGGTTCAAATCATAGAAAGTGAGAGTGTCAGTCCTCTTTTACTTATGTCGTCATTGTGCCTTTTGTATTAAATTCGAATGCAGTTACTGTGTTTCATCGTCCATAAGAAGGTGCAAGATATACTGTAAACCTGAAGTGAAGCATCGGAATCTAAATCTGGACTCACAGGAGAGGTTCATACCATAGAAAGTTAAAGTGTCAGTCCTCTTTTACTTTAGTCGGCATTGTGCCTTTTGTATTAAATTCGGATGCAATTTCTGTGTTTCATCGTCAATAAGGAGGTGCAAGGTATACAGTAAACCTGAAGTGAAGCATCGAAATCGAAAACTGGACTCAAAGGAGAGGTTCAAAAAATAGAAAGTTAGAGCGTCAGTCCTCTTGTACTTAAGTCGGCATTGTGTCTTTTGTATTAAATTCGGATGCAATTTCTGTGTTTTATCGTCAACAAGAAGGTCCAAGGGATACAGTAAACATGAACTGAAGCATCGGAATATAAAACTGGACTCACAGGAGAGGTTCAAATCATAGAAGGTTAGAGTGTCAGTCCTCTTGTACTTAAGTCGGCATTGTGCCTTTTGTACTAAATTCGGATGCAACATCTGTGTTTCACGTCAATAGGAACGTCCAAGGTATACAGTAAACCTGAAGTGAAGCATCGGAATCTACAACTGGACTCACAGGAGAGGTTCAAACCTTAGAAATTTAGAGTGTCAGGTCTCTTGTACTTAAGACGGCATTGTGCCTTTTGAATTTCATTCCGATGCAATTTCTGTGTTTCATCGTCAATGAGAAGGTACAAGGTAAACAATAAACACAAAGTGAAGCATCTGAATCTAAAACTGGACTCACAAAAGAGGTTCAAATCACAGAAAGTGATTGTGTCAGTCCTCTTTTACTTAAGTCGGCAATGTGCCTTTTGTATTAAATTCGGATACAATATCTGTGATTCATCGTCAAAACGAAGGTCCAAATCATACAGTAAACCTGAAGTGAAGCATCGGAATCTAAAACTGGACTCACAGGAGAGGTTCAAATCACAGAAAGTGAGAGTGTCAGTCCTCTTTTACTTAAGTCGGCATTGTCCCTTTTGTATTAAATTCGGATGCAATTTCTGCGTTTCATCGCCAATAAGAAGGTCCAAGGGATACAGTAAACATGACGTGAAACATCGGAATCGAAAACTGGACTCACAGGAGAGTTTCAAATCATAGAAAGTTAGTGTGTCAGTCCTCTTGTACTTAAATCGGCAGTGTGCCTTTTGTATTAAATTCGGATGCAAACTCTGTTTTTCATCGTCAATAAGAAGGTCCAAGGGATACAGTAAACCTGAAGTGAAGCATGGGAATCTTAAACTGGACTCACAGGAGAGGTTCAAATCATAGAAAGTTAGAGTGTCAGTCCTCTTGTACTTAAGTCGGCATTGTGCCTTTTGTATTCAATTCGGATGCAATTTCTGTGTTTTATCGTCAATAAGAAGGTCCAAGGGATACAGTAAATGAGAAGTGAAGCATCGGAATCTAAAACTGGACTCACAGGAGAGGTTCAAATCATAGAAAGTTAGAGTGTCAGTCCTCTTCTACTTAAGTCGGCATTGTGCATTTTGTATTAAATTCGGATGCAATTTCTGTGTTTCATCGCCAATAAGAAGGTGCAAGGTATACAGTAATATTGACGTGAAGCATCGGAATCTAAAATTGGACTCACAGGAGAGGTTCAGATCGTAGAAACTGAGAGTGTCAGTCCTCTTTTACTTAAGTCGGCATTGTGCCTTTTGTATTAGATTCGGATGCAAACTCTGTGTTTCATCGTCAATAAGAAGGTCCAAGGGATACAGTAGACCAGAAGTGAAGCATCGGAATCTAAAACTGGACTCACAGGAGAGGTTCAAAACATAGACAGTTAGAGTGTCGGTCCTCTTGTACTTAAGTCGGCATTGTGACTTTTGTATTAAATTCAGATGCAATTTCTGTGTCTCATCGTCAATAAGAAAGTCCAAGGCATACATTAAACCTGAAGTGAAGCATCGGAATCTAAAACTGGACTCACAGGAGAGGTTCAAATCATAGACAGTTAGAGTGTCAGTCCTCTTGTACTTAAGTTGGCATTGTGCCTTTTGTATTAAATTCGAATGCAAACTCTGTGTTTCATCGTCAATAAGATGGTCCAAAGGATACAGTAAACCTGAAGTAAAGCACCGGAATCTAAAACTGGACTCACAGGAGAGGTTCAAATCATAGAAAGTGAGAGTGTCAGTCCTTTAGTACATAAGTCGGCATTGTGCCTTTTGAAATGAATTCGGATGCAATATCTGTGTTTCATCATCAATAAGAAGGTCCAAGGGATACAGTAAACCTGATGTGAAGCATCGGAATCTAAAACTGGACTCACAGGAGAGGTTCAAATCATAGAAAGTGAGAGGGTCAGTCGTCTTTTACTTAAGTCGGCATTGTTTCTTTTGTATTAAATGCGGATGCAATTTCTGTGTTTCATCGTCAATAAGAAGGTCCAAGGTATAGAGTAAAACTGAAGTGAAGCATCGGAATCGAAAACTGGACTCAAAGGAGAGGTTCAAATCATAGAAAGTGAGAGTGTCAGTCCTCTTTTACTTATGTCGTCATTGTGCCTTTTGTATTAAATTCGAATGCAGTTTCTGTGTTTCATCGTCCATAAGAAGGTGCAAGATATACTGTAAACCTGAAGTGAAGCATCGGAATCTAAATCTGGACTCACAGGAGAGGTTCATACCATAGAAAGTTAAAGTGTCAGTCCTCTTTTACTTTAGTCGGCATTGTGCCTTTTGTATTAAATTCGGATGCAATTTCTGTGTTTCATCGTCAATAAGAAGGTGCAAGGTATACAGTAAACCTGAAGTGAAGCATCGAAATCGAAAACTGGACTCAAAGGAGAGGTTCAAAAAATAGAAAGTTAGAGCGTCAGTCCTCTTGTACTTAAGTCGGCATTGTGTCTTTTGTATTAAATTCGGATGCAATTTCTGTGTTTTATCGTCAACAAGAAGGTCCAAGGGATACAGTAAACATGAACTGAAGCATCGGAATATAAAACTGGACTCACAGGAGAGGTTCAAATCATAGAAGGTTAGAGTGTCAGTCCTCTTGTTCTTAAGTCGGCATTGTGCCTTTTGTACTAAATTCGGATGCAACATCTGTGTTTCACGTCAATAGGAACGTCCAAGGTATACAGTAAACCTGAAGTGAAGCATCGGAATCTACAACTGGACTCACAGGAGAGGTTCAAACCTTAGAAATTTAGAGTGTCAGGTCTCTTGTACTTAAGACGGCATTGTGCCTTTTGAATTTCATTCCGATGCAATTTCTGTGTTTCATCGTCAATGAGAAGGTACAAGGTAAACAATAAACACAAAGTGAAGCATCAGAATCTAAAACTGGACTCACAAAAGAGGTTCAAATCACAGAAAGTGATTGTGTCAGTCCTCTTTTACTTAAGTCGGCAATGTGCCTTTTGTATTAAATTCGGATACAATATCTGTGATTCATCGTCAAAACGAAGGTCCAAATCATACAGTAAACCTGAAGTGAAGCATCGGAATCTAAAACTGGACTCACAGGAGAGGTTCAAATCACAGAAAGTGAGAGTGTCAGTCCTCTTTTACTTAAGTCGGCATTGTCCCTTTTGTATTAAATTCGGATGCAATTTCTGCGTTTCATCGCCAATAAGAAGGTCCAAGGGATACAGTAAACATGACGTGAAACATCGGAATCGAAAACTGGACTCACAGGAGAGTTTCAAATCATAGAAAGTTAGTGTGTCAGTCCTCTTGTACTTAAATCGGCAGTGTGCCTTTTGTATTAAATTCGGATGCAAACTCTGTTTTTCATCGTCAATAAGAAGGTCCAAGGGATACAGTAAACCTGAAGTGAAGCATGGGAATCTTAAACTGGACTCACAGGAGAGGTTCAAATCATAGAAAGTTAGAGTGTCAGTCCTCTTGTACTTAAGTCGGCATTGTGCCTTTTGTATTCAATTCGGATGCAATTTCTGTGTTTTATCGTCAATAAGAAGGTCCAAGGGATACAGTAAATGAGAAGTGAAGCATCGGAATCTAAAACTGGACTCACAGGAGAGGTTCAAATCATAGAAAGTTAGAGTGTCAGTCCTCTTCTACTTAAGTCGGCATTGTGCATTTTGTATTAAATTCGGATGCAATTTCTGTGTTTCATCGCCAATAAGAAGGTGCAAGGTATACAGTAATATTGACGTGAAGCATCGGAATCTAAAATTGGACTCACAGGAGAGGTTCAGATCGTAGAAACTGAGAGTGTCAGTCCTCTTTTACTTAAGTCGGCATTGTGCCTTTTGTATTAGATTCGGATGCAAACTCTGTGTTTCATCGTCAATAAGAAGGTCCAAGGGATACAGTAGACCAGAAGTGAAGCATCGGAATCTAAAACTGGACTCACAGGAGAGGTTCAAAACATAGACAGTTAGAGTGTCGGTCCTCTTGTACTTAAGTCGGCATTGTGACTTTTGTATTAAATTCAGATGCAATTTCTGTGTCTCATCGTCAATAAGAAAGTCCAAGGCATACATTAAACCTGAAGTGAAGCATCGGAATCTAAAACTGGACTCACAGGAGAGGTTCAAATCATAGACAGTTAGAGTGTCAGTCCTCTTGTACTTAAGTTGGCATTGTGCCTTTTGTATTAAATTCGAATGCAAACTCTGTGTTTCATCGTCAATAAGATGGTCCAAAGGATACAGTAAACCTGAAGTAAAGCACCGGAATCTAAAACTGGACTCACAGGAGAGGTTCAAATCATAGAAAGTGAGAGTGTCAGTCCTTTAGTACATAAGTCGGCATTGTGCCTTTTGAAATGAATTCGGATGCAATATCTGTGTTTCATCATCAATAAGAAGGTCCAAGGGATACAGTAAACCTGATGTGAAGCATCGGAATCTAAAACTGGACTCACAGGAGAGGTTCAAATCATAGAAAGTGAGAGGGTCAGTCGTCTTTTACTTAAGTCGGCATTGTTTCTTTTGTATTAAATGCGGATGCAATTTCTGTGTTTCATCGTCAATAAGAAGGTCCAAGGTATAGAGTAAAACTGAAGTGAAGCATCGGAATCGAAAACTGGACTCAAAGGAGAGGTTCAAATCATAGAAAGTGAGAGTGTCAGTCCTCTTTTACTTATGTCGTCATTGTGCCTTTTGTATTAAATTCGAATGCAGTTTCTGTGTTTCATCGTCCATAAGAAGGTGCAAGATATACTGTAAACCTGAAGTGAAGCATCGGAATCTAAATCTGGACTCACAGGAGAGGTTCATACCATAGAAAGTTAAAGTGTCAGTCCTCTTTTACTTTAGTCGGCATTGTGCCTTTTGTATTAAATTCGGATGCAATTTCTGTGTTTCATCGTCAATAAGAAGGTGCAAGGTATACAGTAAACCTGAAGTGAAGCATCGAAATCGAAAACTGGACTCAAAGGAGAGGTTCAAAAAATAGAAAGTTAGAGCGTCAGTCCTCTTGTACTTAAGTCGGCATTGTGTCTTTTGTATTAAATTCGGATGCAATTTCTGTGTTTTATCGTCAACAAGAAGGTCCAAGGGATACAGTAAACATGAACTGAAGCATCGGAATATAAAACTGGACTCACAGGAGAGGTTCAAATCATAGAAGGTTAGAGTGTCAGTCCTCTTGTTCTTAAGTCGGCATTGTGCCTTTTGTACTAAATTCGGATGCAACATCTGTGTTTCACGTCAATAGGAACGTCCAAGGTATACAGTAAACATGAAGTGAAGCATCGGAATCTACAACTGGACTCACAGGAGAGGTTCAAACCTTAGAAATTTAGAGTGTCAGGTCTCTTGTACTTAAGACGGCATTGTGCCTTTTGAATTTCATTCCGATGCAATTTCTGTGTTTCATCGTCAATGAGAAGGTACAAGGTAAACAATAAACACAAAGTGAAGCATCAGAATCTAAAACTGGACTCACAAAAGAGGTTCAAATCACAGAAAGTGATTGTGTCAGTCCTCTTTTACTTAAGTCGGCAATGTGCCTTTTGTATTACATTCGGATACAATATCTGTGATTCATCGTCAAAACGAAGGTCCAAATCATACAGTAAACCTGAAGTGAAGCATCGGAATCTAAAACTGGACTCACAGGAGAGGTTCAAATCACAGAAAGTGAGAGTGTCAGTCCTCTTTTACTTAAGTCGGCATTGTCCCTTTTGTATTAAATTCGGATGCAATTTCGGCGTTTCATCGCCAATAAGAAGGTCCAAGGGATACAGTAAACATGACGTGAAACATC
The DNA here is from genome assembly GCF_021461395.2 of Schistocerca americana. Lineage (NCBI taxonomy): Eukaryota > Metazoa > Arthropoda > Insecta > Orthoptera > Acrididae > Schistocerca > Schistocerca americana. The sequence continues at coordinate 544,055,734 of NC_060124.1, read as the reverse complement.
GGAATCGAAAACTGGACTCACAGGAGAGTTTCAAATCATAGAAAGTTAGTGTGTCAGTCCTCTTGTACTTAAGTCGCCATTGTGCCTTTTGTACTAAATTCGGATACAACATCTGTGTTTCGTCGTCAATAAGAAGGTCCAAGGTATACAGTTAACCTGAAGTGAAGCATCGGAATCCAAAACTGGACTCACAGGAGAGGTTCAAATCTTAGACAGTTAGTGTGTCAGTCCTCTTTTACTTAAGTCGGCATTGTGCCTTTTGTATTAGATTCGGATGCAAACTCTGTGTTTCATCGTCAATAAGAAGGTCCAAGGGATACAGTAGACCAGAAGTGAAGCATCGGAATCTAAAACTGGACTCACAGGAGAGGTTCAAATCATAGATAGTGAGAGTGTCAGTACTCTTGTACTTAAGTCGGCATTGTGAGTTTTGAATTTAATTCCGATGCTATTTCTGTGTTTCATCGTCAATAAGATGGTGCAACGTATACAGTAAACCCGAAGTGAAGCATCGGAATCCAAAACTGGACTCACAGGAGAGGATCAAATCATACAAAGTGAGAGTGTCAGTCCTCTTTCACTTAAGTCGGCATTGTGCCTTTTGTATTAAATTCGGATACAAACTCTGTGTTTCATCGTAAATAAGAAGGTCCAAGGGATTCAGTAAACCTGAAGTGAAGCATCGGAATCTAAAACTGGTCTCACAGGAGAGGTTCAAAACGTAGACAGTTAGAGTGTCGGTTCTCTTGTACTTAAGTCGGCATTGTGACATTTGTATTAAATTCAGCTGCAATTTCTGTGTCTCATCGTCAATAAGAAGGTTCAAGGCATACAGTAAACCTGAAGTGAAGCATCGGAATCTAAAACTGGACTCACAGGAGAGGGTGAAATCACAGAAAGTGAGAGTGTCAGTCCGATTTTACTTAAGTCGGAATTGTGCCTTTTGTATTAAATTCGGACGCAATTTCTGTGTTTCATCGTCAATAAGAAGGTCCAAGGGATACAGTAAACCTGAAGTGAAGCATCGGAATCTAAAGCTGGACTCACAGGAGGGGTTCAAATCATAGAAAGTAAGAGTGTCACTCCTCTTGTACTTAAGTCGGCATTGTGCCTTTTGTATTAAATTCGGAAGCAAACTCTGTGTTTCATCGTCAGTAAGATGGTCCAAAGGATACAGTAAACCTGAAGTAAAGCATCGGAATCTGAAACTGGACTCACAGGAGAGGTTCAAATCATAGAATGTGAGAGTGCCAGTCCTCTAGTACTTAAGTCGGCATTGTGCCTTTTGTATTGAATTCGGATGCAATATCTGTGTTTCATCGTCAATAAGAAGGTCCAAGGGATACAGTAAACCTGAAGTGAAGCATCGGAATCTAAAACTGGACTCACAGTAGAGGTTCAAATCATAGAAAGTGGGAGTGTCAGTCCTCTTTTACTTATGTCGTCATTGTGCCTTTTGTATTAAATTCGAATGCAATTACTGTGTTTCATCGTCAGAAGAAGGTCCAAGGGATACAGTAAACCTGAAGTGAAGCATCGGAATCTAAATCTGGACTCACAGGAGAGGTTCATATCATAGAAAGTTAGAATGTCAGTCCTCTTTTACTTTAGTCGGCATTGTGCCGTTTGTATTAAATTCGGATGCATTTTCTGTGTTTCATCGTCAATAAGAAGGTGCAAGGTATACAGTAAACCTGAAGTGAAGCATCGGAATCGAAAACTGGACTCAAAGGAGAGGTTCAAAAAATAGAAAGTTAGAGTGTCAGTCCTCTTGTACTTAAGTCGGCATTGTGTCTTTTGTATTAAATTCGGATGCAATTTCTGTGTTTTATCGTCAATAGGAAGGTCCAAGGGATACAGTAAACCTGAAGTGAAGCATCGGAATCTAAAACTGGACTCATAGGAGAGGTTCAAATCATAGAAGGTTAGAGTGTCAGTCCTCTTGTACTTAAGTCGGCATTGTGCCTTTTGTACTAAATTTGGATGCAACATCTGTGTTTCACGTCAATAGGAAGATCCAAGGTATACAGTAAACCTGAAGTGAAGCATCGGAATCTAAAACTGGACTCACAGGAGAGTTTCAAACCTTAGAAAGTTAGAGTGTCAGTTCTCTTGTACTTAAGTCGGCATTGTGCCTTTTGAATTTAATTCCGATGCAATTTCTGTGTTTCATCGTCAATGAGAAGGTACAAGGTAAACAATAATCACAAAGTGAAGCATCAGAATCTAAAACTGGACTCACAAGAGAGGTTCAAATCACAGAAAGTGAGAGTGTCAGTCCTCTTTTACTTAAGTCGGCATTGTGCCTTTTGTATTAAATTCGGATGCAATTTCTGTGATTCATCGTCAATAAGAAGGTCCTAGGTATACAGTAAACCTGAAGTGAAGCATCGGAATCTAAAACTGGACTCACACGAGTGGTTGAAAACATAGACAGTTTGAGTGTCGGTCCTCTTGTACTTAAGTCGGCATTGTGCCTTTTGTATTAAATTCGGATGCAATTTCTGTGTCTCATCGTCAATAAGAAGGTCCAAATCATACAGTAAACCTGAAGTGAAGCATCGGAATCTAAAACTGGACTCACAGGAGAGGTTCAAATCACAGAAAAAAAGAGTGTCAGTCCTCTTTTACTTAACTCGGCATTGTCCCTTTTGTATTAAATTCGGATGCAATTTCTGTGTTTCATCGCCAATAAGAAGGTGCAAGGTATACAGTAATATTGACGTGAAGCATCGGAATCTAAAATTGGACTCACAGGAGAGGTTCAGATCGTAGAAACTGAGAGTGTCAGTCCTCTTTTACTTAAGTCGGCATTGTGCCTTTTGTATTAGATTCGGATGCAATTTCTGAGTTTCATCGTCAACAAGAAGGTGCAAGGTATGCAGTAAACCTGAAGCGAAGCATCGGACTCTAATACTGGACTCACAGGAGAGGTTCAAATCAGAGAAGGTGAGAGTGTCAGACCACTTGTACTTAAGTCGGCATTGTGCCTTTTGTATTAAATTCGGATGCAATTTCTGTGTTTCATCGTCAATGAGAAGGTGCAAGGTATACAGTAAACCTGAAGTGAAGCATCGGAATCTAAAACTGAACTCAAAGGAAGGGTTCAAAAAACAGAAAGTTAGCGTGTTAGTCCTCTTGTACTTAGGTCGGCATTATGTCTTTTGTATTAAATTCGGATGCAATTTCCGTGTTTTATCGTCAATAAGAGGGTCCAAGGGATACAGTAAACCTGAAGTGAAACATCAGAATCTAAAACTGGACTCATAGGAGAGGTTCAAATCATAGAAAGTTAGAGTGTCAGTCCTCTTGTTCTTAAGTCGCCATTGTGCCTTTTGTACTAAATTCGGATACAACATCTGTGTTTCGTCGTCAATAAGAAGGTCCAAGGTATACAGTTAACCTGAAGTGAAGCATCGGAATCCAAAACTGGACTCACAGGAGAGGTTCAAATCTTAGACAGTTAGTGTGTCAGTCCCCTTGTACTTAAGACGGCATTGTTCCTTTTGAATTTAATTCCGATGCAATTTCTGTGTTTCATCGTCAATAAAAAGGTACAAGGTATGCAATAAACCCAAAGTGAAGCATCAGAATCTAAATCTGGACTCACATAAGAGGTTCAAATCACAGAAAGTGAGAGTGTCAGTCCTCTTTTACTTAAGTCGGTATTGTGCCTTTTGTATTAAATTCGGATGCAATTTCTGTGATTCATCGTCAGTAAGAAGGTCCAAGGTATACAGTAAACATGATGTGAAACATCGGAATCTAAAACTGGACTCACAGGAGAGTTTCAAATCATAGAATGTTATAGTGTCAGTCCTCTTGTACTGAAGTCGGCATTGTGCCTTTTGTATTAAATTCGGATGCAAACTCTGTGTTTCATCGTCAATAAGAAGGTCCAAGGGATACAGTAGACCAGAAGTGAAGCATCGGAATCTAAAACTGGACTCACAGGAGAGGTTCAAATCATAGATAGTGAGAGTGTCAGTACTCTTGTACTTAAGTCGGCATTGTGAGTTTTGAATTTAATTCCGCTGCTATTTCTGTGTTTCATCGTCAATAAGATGGTGCAACGTATACAGTAAACCCGAAGTGAAGCATCGGAATCTAAAACTGGACTCACAGGAGAGGATCAAATCATAGAAAGTGAGAGTGTCAGTCCTCTTTCACTTAAGTCGGCATTGTGCCTTTTGTATTAAATTCGGATACAAACTCTGTGTTTCATCGTAAATAAGAAGGTCCAAGGGATTCAGTAAACCTGAAGTGAAGCATCGGAATCTAAAACTGGTCTCACAGGAGAGGTTCAAAACGTAGACAGTTAGAGTGTCGGTCCTCTTGTACTTAAGTCGGCATTGTGACATTTGTATTAAATTCAGCTGCAATTTCTGTGTCTCATCGTCAATAAGAAGGTTCAAGGCATACAGTAAACCTGAAGTGAAGCATCGGAATCTAAAACTGGACTCACAGGAGAGGGTGAAATCACAGAAAGTGAGAGTGTCAGTCCGATTTTACTTAAGTCGGAATTGTGCCTTTTGTATTAAATTCGGACGCAATTTCTGTGTTTCATCGTCAATAAGAAGGTCCAAGGGATACAGTAAACCTGAAGTGAAGCATCGGAATCTAAAGCTGGACTCAAAGGAGAGGTTCAAAAAATAGAAAGTTAGAGTGTCAGTCCTCTTGTACTTAAGTCGGCATTGTGTCTTTTGTATTAAATTCGGATGCAATTTCTGTGTTTTATCGTCAATAAGAAGGTCCAAGGGATACAGTAAACCTGAAGTGAAGCATCGGAATCTAAAACTGGACTCATAGGAGAGGTTCAAATCATAGAAGGTTAGAGTGTCAGTCCTCTTGTACTTAAGTCGGCATTGTGCCTTTTGTACTAAATTCGGATGCAACATCTGTGTTTCACGTCAATAGGAAGATCCAAGGTATACAGTAAACCTGAAGTGAAGCATCGGAATCTAAAACTGGACTCACATGAGAGGTTGAAAACATAGACAGTTTGAGTGTCGGTCCTCTTGTACTTAAGTCGGCATTGTGCCTTTTGTATTAAATTCGGATGCAATTTCTGTGTCTCATCGTCAATAAGAAGGTCCAAATCATACAGTAAACCTGAAGTGAAGCATCGGAATCTAAAACTGGACTCACAGGAGAGGTTCAAATCACAGAAAAAAAGAGTGTCAGTCCTCTTTTACTTATGTTGTCTTTGTGCCTTTTGTATTAAATTCGAATGCAATTACTGTGTTTCATCGTCAAAAGAAGGTCCAAGGGATACAGTAAACCTGAAGTGAAGCATCGGAATCTAAATCTGGACTCACAGGAGAGGTTCATATCATAGAAAGTTAGAATGTCAGTCCTCTTTTACTTTAGTCGGCATTGTGCCGTTTGTATTAAATTCGGATGCAATTTCTGTGTTTCATCGTCAATAAGAAGGTCCAAGGGATACAGTAAACATGAAGTGAAACATCGGAATCGAAAACTGGACCCACAGGAGAGTTTCAAATCATAGAAAGTACGTGTGTCAGTCCTCTTGTACTTAAGTCGGCAATGTGCCTTTTGTATTAAATTCGGATGCAAACTCTGTAATTCATAGTCAATAACAAGGTCTAAGGTACAGAGTAAAACTGAAATGAAGCATCGGAATCTAAAACTGGACTCACAGGAGAGGTTCAAATCATAGAAAGTGAGAGTGTCAGCCCTCCTTTACTTATGTCGGCAAAGTGCCTTTTGTATTAAATTCGGATGCAATTACTGTGTTTCATCGTCAATAAGAAGGTCCAAGGGATACAGTAAACCTGAAGTGAAGCATCGGAATCTAAATCTGGACTCACAGGAGAGGTTCATATTATAGAAAGTCAGAGTGTCAGTCCTCTTTTACTTTAGTCGGCATTGTTCCTTTTGTATTAAATTCGGATGCAATTTCTGTGTTTCATCGTAAATAAGAAGGTGCAAGGTATACAGTAAACCTGAAGTGAAGCATCGGAATCTAAAACTGGACTCAAGGGAGAGGTTCAAAAAATAGAAAGTTAGAGTGTCAGTCCTCTTGTACTTAGGTCGGCATTATGTCTTTTGTATTAAATTCGGATGCAATTTCTGTGTTTTATCGTCAATAAGAAGGTCCAAGGTATACAGTAAACCTGAAGTGAAGCATCGGAATCTAAAACTGGACTCATAGGAGAGGTTCAAATCATAGAAGGTTAGAGTGTCAGTCCTCTTGTACTTAAGTCGGCATTGTGCTTTTTGTACTAAATTCGGATGCAACATCTGTGTTTCACGTCAATAGGAAGATCCAGGGTATACAGTAAACCTGAAGTGAAGCATCGGAATCTAAAATTGGACTCACAGGAGAGGTTCAAATCTTAGACAGTTAGAGTGTCAGTCCAATTGTACTTAAGACGGCATTGTGCCCTTTGAATTTAATTCCGATGCAATTTCTGTGTTTCATCGTCAATAAGAAGGTACAAGGTATACAATAAACCCAAAGTGAAGCATCAGAATCTAAAACTGGACTCACAAGAGAGGTTCAAATCACAGAAAGTGAGAGTGTCAGTCTTCTTTTACTTAAGTCGGTATTGTGCCTTTTGTATTAAATTCGGATGCAATTTCAGTGATTCATCGTCAATAAGAAGGTCCAAGGTATACAGTAAACCTGAAGTGAAGCATCGGAATCTAAAACCGGACTCACAGGAGAGGTTCAAAACATGGACAGTTTGAGTGTCGGTCCTCTTGTACTTATGTCGGCATTGTGCCTTTTGTACTACATTCGGATGCAATTTCTGTGTCTCATCGTCAATAAGAAGGTCCAATGCATACAGTAAACCTGAAGTGAAGCATCGGAATCTAAAACTGGACTCACAGGAGAGGTTCATATCACAGAAAGTGAGAGTGTCAGTCCTCTCTTACTTTAGTCAGCATTGTGCCTTTTGTATTAAATTCGGATGCAATTTCTGTGTTTCATCGTCAATAAGAAGGTCCAAGGTATACAGTAAACCTGAAGTGAAGCATCGGAATCAAAAACTGGACTCACAGGAGAGGTTCAAATCCTAGACAGTTAGAGTGTCAGTCCCCTTGTACTTAAGACGGCATTGTGCCCTTCGAATTTAATTCCGATGCAATTTCTGTGTTTCATCGTCACTAAGAAGGTCCAAGGTATACAGCAATCCTGAAGTGAAGCATCCGAATCTAAAACTGGACTCACAGGAGAGGTTCAAATCATAGAAAGTGAGAGTGTCAGTCCTCTTGTACTTAAGTCGGCATTGTGCTTTTTGTATTAAATTCGGATGCTATTTCTGTGCTTCATCGTCAATAAGCAGGTGCAAGGTATACAGTAATCTTGACGTGAAGCATCGGAATCTAAAACTGGAAGCACAGGAGAGGTTCAAATCGTAGAAAGTGAGAGTCTCAGACCTCTTGTACTTAAGTCGGCAATGTGCCTTTTGTATTAAATTCGGATGGAATTTCTGTGTTCCATCGTCAATAAGAAGGTGCAAGGTATACATTAAATCTGAAGTGAAGCATCGGAATCTAAAACTGGACTCAAGGGAGAGGTTCAAATCATTGAAAGTGAGAGTGTCAGTCCTTTTGTACTTAAGTCGGCATTGTGCATTTTGTATTAAATTCGGATACAATTTCAGTGGCTCATCGTCAATAAGAAGGTGCAAGGTATACAGTAAACGTGAAGTGAAGCGTCGGAATCTGAAACTGGACTCACAGGAGGGGTTCAAATCGTAGAAAGTGAGAGTGTCAGTCCTCTTGTACTTAAGTCGGCATTGTGCCTTTTGTATTATATTCGGATGCAATTTCAGTGTTTTATCGTCAATAAGAAGGTCCAAGGGATACAGTAATCCTGAAGTGAAGCATCGGAATCTAAAACTGGACTCACAGGAGAGGTTCAAATCATAGGAAGTTAGAGTGTCAGTCCTCTTCTACTTATGTCGGCATTGAGTATTTTGTATTAAATTCGGATGCAATTTCTGTGTTTCATCGACAATATGAAGGTGCAAGGTATACAGTAATCACGACGTGAAGCATCGGAATCTAAAACTGGACTCACAGGAGAGGTTCAAATCGTAGAATGTGAGAGCGTCAGTCCTCTTGTAGATAAGTCGGGATTGTGCATTTTGTATTAAATTCGGATGCAATTTCTGTGTTTCATCGTCAATAAGAAGGTCCAAGGTATACAGTAATCTCGACGTGAAGCATCGTAATCTAAAACTGGACTCACAGGAGAGGTTCAAATCGTAGAAAGTGAGAGTGTCAGTCCTCTTGTACTTAAGTCGGCATTGTGCCATTTATATTCAATTCGGATGCAATTTCTGTGCTTCATCGTCAATACGCAGGTGCAAGGTATACAGTAAACGTGAAGTGAAGCGTCGGAATCTAAAACTGGACTCACAGGAGAGGTTCATATCGTAGAAAGCGAGAGTGTCAGTCCTCTTGTACTTAAGTCGGCATTGTGCCTTTTGTATTAAATACGGATGCAATTTCTGTGTTTCATCGTCAATAAGAAGGTGCATGGTATACAGTAAACCTGAAGTGAAACATCGGAATCTAAAACTGGACTCACAGGAGAGGTTCAAATCATAGAAAGTTAGAGTGTCAGTCCTCTTGTACTTAAGTCGGCATTGGGCCTTTTGTATTAAATTCGGATGCAATTTCTGTGTTTTATGGTCAATAAGAAGGTCCAAGAGATACAGTAAACTTGAAGTGAAGCATCGGAATCTAAAACTGGACTCACGGGAGATGTTCAAATCATAGAAAGTTAGAGTGTCAGTCCTCTTCTACTTAAGTCGGCATTGTGCATTTTATATTAAATTCGGATGAAATTTCTGTGCTTCATCGTCAATAAGAAGGTGCAAGGTATACAGTAATCTTGACGTGAAGCATCGGAATCTAAAACTGGACTCACAGGAGAGGTTCAGATCGTAGAAACTGAGAGTGTCAGTCCTCTTGTACTTAAGTCGGCATTGTAACTTTTGTATTAAATTCGGATGCAATTTCTGTGTTTCATCGTCAATAAGAAGGTGCAAGGTATACAGTAAACTCGAAGTGAAGCATCGGAATCTAAAACTGGACTCACAGGAGAGGTTCAAATCGTAGAAAGTGAGGGTGTCTGTCCTCTTGTACTTAAGTCGGCATTGTGCCTTTTGAATTAAATTCGGATGCAATTTCTGTGTTTCAAGGTCAATAAGAAGGTGCAAGGTATACAGTACAGCTGAAGTGAAGCATCGGAATCTAAAACTGGACTCACAGGAGAGGTTCATATCGTAGAAAGTGAGAGTGTCAGTCCTCTTGTACTTTAGTCGGCATTGTGCCTTTTGTATTAAATTCGGATGCAATTTCTGTGTTTCATCGTCAAGAAGAAGGTGCAAGGTATACAGTAAACCTGAAGTGAAGCATCGGAATCTAAAACTGGACTCACAGGAGAGGTTCAAATCGTAAAAAGTGAGACTGTCAGTCCTCTTGTACTTAAGTCGGCATTGTGCATTTTGTATTAAATTCGGATGCAATTTCTGTGCTTCATCGTCAATAAGAAGGTCCAAGGTATACAGTAAACCTGAAGTGAAGCATCGGGATCTAAAACTGGACTCACAGGAGAGGTTCAAATCATAGAAAGTGAGAGTGTCAGTCCTCTTGTACTTAAGTCGGCATTGTGCTTTTTGTATTAAATTCGAATGCAATTTCTGTGTTTCATCGTCATTAAGAAGGTGCAAGGTATACAGTAATCTTGACGTGAAGCATCGGAATCTAAAACTGGACTCACTGGAGAGGTTCAATACGTAGAAAGTGAGAGTGTCAGCCCTCTTGTACTTAAGTCGGCAATGTGCCATTTGCATTAAATTCGGATGCAATTTGTGTGTTTCATCGTCAATAAGATGGTGCAAGGTATACATTAAACCTGAAGTGAAGCATCGGAATCTAAAACTGGACTCACAGGAGAGGTTCAAATCATAGAAAGTGAGAGTGTCAGTCCTCTTGTACTTAAGTCGGCATTGTGCCTTTTGTATTAAATTCGGATGCAATTTCTGTGCTTCATCTCAATAAGAAGGTGCAAGGTACACAGTAAACGAGAAGTGAAGAGTCGGAATCTGAAACTGGACTCACAGGAGGGGTTCAAATCGTAGAAAGTGAGAGTGTCAGTCCTCTTGTACTTAAGTCGGCATTGTGCCTTTTGTATTATATTCGGATGCAATTTCAGTGTTTTATCGTCAATAAGAAGGTCCAAGGGATACAGTAATCCTGAAGTGAAGCATCGGAATCTAAAACTGGACTCACAGGAGAGGTTCAAATCATAGGAAGTTAGAGTGTCAGTCCTCTTCTACTTAAGTCGGCATTGAGTATTTTGTATTGAATTCGGATGCAATTTCTGTGTTTCATCGACAATAAGAAGGTGCAAGGTATACAGTAATCTCGACGTGAAGCATCGGAATCTAAAACTGGACTCACAGGAGAGGTTCAAATCGTAGAATGTGAGAGCGTCAGTCCTCTTGTAGATAAGTCGGGATTGTGCATTTTGTATTAAATTCGGATGCAATTTCTGTGTTTCATCGTCAATAAGAAGGTCCAAGGTATACAGTAATCTCGACGTGAAGCATCGTAATCTAAAACTGGACTCACAGGAGAGGTTCAAATCGTAGAAAGTGAGAGTGTCAGTCCTCTTGTACTTAAGTCGGCATTGTGCCATTTATATTCAATTCGGATGCAATTTCTGTGCTTCATCGTCAATACGCAGGTGCAAGGTATACAGTAAACGTGAAGTGAAGCGTCGGAATCTAAAACTGGACTCACAGGAGAGGTTCATATCGTAGAAAGCGAGAGTGTCAGTCCTCTTGTACTTAAGTCGGCATTGTGCCTTTTGTATTAAATACGGATGCAATTTCTGTGTTTCATCGTCAATAAGAAGGTGCATGGTATACAGTAAACCTGAAGTGAAACATCGGAATCTAAAACTGGACTCACAGGAGAGGTTCAAATCATAGAAAGTTAGAGTGTCAGTCCTCTTGTACTTAAGTCGGCATTGGGCCTTTTGTATTAAATTCGGATGCAATTTCTGTGTTTTATGGTCAATAAGAAGGTCCAAGAGATACAGTAAACTTGAAGTGAAGCATCGGAATCTAAAACTGGACTCACGGGAGATGTTCAAATCATAGAAAGTTAGAGTGTCAGTCCTCTTCTACTTAAGTCGGCATTGTGCATTTTGTATTAAATTCGGATGAAATTTCTGTGCTTCATCGTCAATAAGAAGGTGCAAGGTATACAGTAATCTTGACGTGAAGCATCGGAATCTAAAACTGGACTCACAGGAGAGGTTCAGATCGTAGAAACTGAGAGTGTCAGTCCTCTTGTACTTAAGTCGGCATTGTAACTTTTGAATTAAATTCGGATGCAATTTCTGTGTTTCATCGTCAATAAGAAGGTGCAAGGTATACAGTAAACTCGAAGTGAAGCATCGGAATCTAAAACTGGACCCACAGGAGAGGTTCAAATCGTAGAAAGTGAGGGTGGCTGTCCTCTTGTACTTAAGTCGGCATTGTGCCTTTTGAATTAAATTCGGATGCAATTTCTGTGTTTCAAGGTCAATAAGAAGGTGCAAGGTATACAGTACAGCTGAAGTGAAGCATCGGAATCTAAAACTGGACTCACAGGAGAGGTTCATATCGTAGAAAGTGAGAGTGTCAGTCCTCTTGCACTTTAGTCGGCATTGTGCCTTTTGTATTAAATTCGGATGCAAATTCTGTGTTTCATCGTCAAGAAGAAGGTGCAAGGTATACAGTAAACCTGAAGTGAAGCATCGGAATCTAAAACTGGACTCACAGGAGAGGTTCAAATCGTAAAAAGTGAGAGTGTCAGTCCTCTTGTACTTAAGTCGGCATTGTGCATTTTGTATTAAATTCGGATGCAATTTCTGTGCTTCATCGTCAATAAGAAGGTCCAAGGTATACAGTAAACCTGAAGTGAAGCATCGGAATCTAAAACTGGACTCACAGGAGAGGTTCAAATCATAGAAAGTGAGAGTGTCAGTCCTCTTGTACTTAAGTCGGCATTGTGCTTTTTGTATTAAATTCGGATGCAATTTCTGTGTTTCATCGTCATTAAGAAGGTGCAAGGTATACAGTAATCTTGACGCGAAGCATCGGAATCTAAAACTGGACTCACTGGAGAGGTTCAATACGTAGAAAGTGAGAGTGTCAGCCCTCTTGTACTTAAGTCGGCAATGTGCCATTTGCATTAAATTCGGATGCAATTTGTGTGTTTCATCGTCAATAAGATGGTGCAAGGTATACATTAAACCTGAAGTGAAGCATCGGAATCTAAAACTGGACTCACAGGAGAGGTTCAAATCATAGAAAGTGAGAGTGTCAGTCCTCTTGTACTTAAGTCGGCATTGTGCCTTTTGTATTAAATTCGGATGCAATTTCTGTGTTTCATCGTCAATAAGAAGGTGCATGGTGTACAGTAAACCTGAAGTGAAGCATCAGAATCTAAAACTGGACTCACAGGAGAGGTTCAAATCATAGAAAGTTAGAGTGTCAGTCCTCTTGTACTTAAGTCGGCATTGTTCCTTTTGTATTAAATTCGAATGCAATTTCTGAGTTTTATCGTCAATACGAAAGGTCCAAGGGAAACAGTCAACCTGAAGTGAAGCATCGGAATCTAAAACTGGACTCACAGGAGAGGTTCAAATCATAGAAAGTGAGAGTGTCACTCCTCTTGTACTTATGTCGGCATTGTGCCTTTTGTATTAAATTCGGATGCAATTTCTGTGTTTCATCGTTAAGAAGAAGGTGCAAGGTATACAGTAAACCTGAAGTGAAGCATCGGAATCTAAAACTGGACTCACAGGAGAGGTTCAAATCGTAGAAAGTGAGAGTGTCAGTCCACTTGTACTTATGTCGGCATTGTGCAGTTTGTATTAAATTCGGATGCAATTTCTGTGTTTCATCGTCAATAAGAAGGTGCAAGGTATACAGTAAACCTGAAGTGAAGCATCGGAAACTAAAACTGGAATCGCAGGAGAGGTTCAAATCGTAGAAAATGTGAGTGTCTGTCCTCTTGTACTTAAGTCGGCATTGTGCCTTTTGTATTAAATTCGGATGCAATATCTGTGTTTCATCGTCAATAAGAAGATGCAAGGTATACAGTAAATCTGAAGTGAAGCATCGGAATCTAAAACTGGACTCACAGGAGAGGTTCAAATCGTAGAAAGTGAGAGTGTCAGTCCTCTTGTACTTAAGGCGGCATTGTGCCATTTATATTCAATTCGGATGCAATTTCAGAGTTTCATCGTCAATAAGAAGGTGCAAGGTATACAGTAAACCTGAAGTGAAGCATCGGACTCACAGGAGAGGTTCAAATCGTAGAAAGTGAGAGTGTCAGTCCTCTTGTACTTAAGTCGGCATTGTGAATTTTGTATTAAATGCGGATGCAATTTCTGTGTTTCATCGTCAATAAGAAGATTAAAGGTATACAGTAAACCTGAAGTGAAGCATCGGAATGTAAAACTGGACTCACAGGAGAGGTTCAAATCGTAGAAAGTGAGAGCGTCAGTCCTCTTGTACTTAAGTCGGCATTGTGCATTTCGTATTAAATTCGGTTGCAGTTTCTGTGTTTCATCGTCAATAAGAAGGTCCAAGGTATACAGGAAACCTGAAGTGAAGCATCGGAATCTGAAACTGGACCCACAGGAGAGGTTCAAATCATAGAAAGTGAGAGTGACAGTCCTCTTTTACTTAAGTCGGCATTATGCCTTTTGTATTAAATTCGGATGCAATTTCTGTGCTTCATCGTCAGTAAGCAGGTGCAAGGTATACAGCAAACCTGAAGTGAAGCATCGGAATCTAAAACTGTACTCACAGGAGACGTTCAAATCATAGAAAGTGAGAGTGTCAGTCCTCTTGTACTTAAATCGGCATGGTGCCTTTTGTATTAAATTCGGATGCAATTTCTGTGTTTCATCGTCAATAAGAAGGTCCAAGGCATACAGTAAACCTGAAGTGAAGCATCGGAATCTAAAACTGGACTCACAGGAGAGGTTCATATCACAGGAAGTGAGAGTGTCAGTCCTCTCTTACTTTAGTCAGCATTGTGCCTTTTGTATTAAATTCGGATCCAATTTCTGTGTTTCATCGTCAATAAGAAGGTCCAAGGGATACAATAAACATGAAGTGAAACATCGGAATCTAAAACTGGACTCACAGGAGAGTTTCAAATCATTGAAAGTTAAAGTGTCAGTCCTCTTGTACTGAAGTCGGCATTGTGCCTTTTGTATTAAATTCGGATGCAAACTCTGTGTTTCATCGTCAATAAGAAGGTCCAAGGGATACAGTAAACCAGAAGTGAAGCATCGGAATCTAAAAGTGGAATCACAGGAGAGGTTCAAATCATAGAAAGTGAGAGTGTCAGTCCTCTAGTACTTAAGTCGGTATTGTGCCTTTTGTATTGAATTCGGATGCAATTTCTGTGTTTCATCGTCAATAAGAAGGTCCAAGGGATACAGTAAACCTGAAGTGAAGCATCGGAATCTAATACTGGACTCACAGGAGAGGTTCAAATCATAGAAAGTGAGAGTGTCAATCCTCTTTTACATAAGTCGGCACTATGCCTTTTGTATTAAATTCGGATGCAATTTCTGTGTTTCATCGTCAATAAGAAAATCCAAGGTATACAGTAAACCTGAAGTGAAGCATCGGAATCTAAAACTGGACTCACAGGAGAGGTTCAAATCATAGAAAGTGAGAGTGTCAGTCCTCTTGTACTTAAGTCGGCATTGTGCATTTTGTATTAAATTCGGATGCAATTTCTGTGTTTCATCGTCAATATGAAGGTCCAAGGGATACAGTAAACCTGAAGTGAAGCATCGGAATCTAAAGCTGGACTCTCAGGAGAGGTTCAAATCATAGAAAGTTAGAGTGTCAGTCCTCTTGTACTTAAGTCGGCATTGTGCCTTTTGTATTAAATTCGGAAGCAAACTCTGTGTTTCATCATCAATAAGATGGTCCAAAGGATACAGTAAACCTAAAGTAAAGCATCGGAATTTAAAACTGGACTCACAGGAGAGGTTCAAATCATAGAATGTGAGAGTGTCAGTCCTCTAGTACTTAAGTCGGCATTGTGCCTTTTGTATAGAATCCGGATGCAATATCTGTGTTTCATCGTCAATAAGAAGGTTCAAGGGATACAGTAAACCTGAAGTGAAGCATCGGAATCTAAAACTGGACTCACAGTAGAGGTTCAAATCATAGAAAGTGAGAGTGTCAGTCCTCTTTTACTTATGTCGTCATTGTGCCTTTTGTATTAAATTCGAAGGAAATTACTGTGTTTCATCGTCAATAAGAAGGTCCAAGGGATACAGTAAACCTGAAGTGAAGCATCGGAATCTAAATCTGGACTCACAGGAGAGGTTCATATCATAGAAAGTTAGAGTGTCAGTCCTCTTTTACTTTAATCGGCATTGTGCCTTTTGTATTAAATTCGCATGCAATTTCTGTGTTTCATCGTCAATAAGAAGGTGCAAGGTATACAGTAAACCTGAAGTGAAGCATCGGAATCGAAAACTGGACTCAAAGGAGAGGTTCAAAAAATAGAAAGTAAGAGTGTCAGTCCTCTTGTAGTTAAGTCGGCATTGTGTCTTTTGTATTAAATTCGGATGCAATTTCTGTGTTTTATCGTCAATAAGAAGGTCCAAGGGATACAGTAAACCTGAAGTGAAGCATCGGAATCTAAAACTGGACTCGTAGGAGATGTTCAAATCATAGAAGGTTAGAGTGTCAGTCGTCTTGTACTAAAGTCGGCATTGTGCCTTTTGTACTAAATTCGGATGCAACATCTGTGTTTCACGTCAATAGGAAGGTCCAAGGTATACAGTAAACCTGAAGTGAAGCATCGGAAATTAAAACTGGACTCACAGGAGAGGTTCAAACCTTAGAAAGTTAGAGTGTCAGTTCTCTTGTACTTAAGTCGGCATTGTGCCTTTTGAATTTAATTCCGATGCAATTTCTGTGTTTCATCGTCAATGACAAGGTACAAGCTAAACAATAAACACAAAGTGAAGCATCAGAATCTAAAACTGGACTCACAAGAGAGGTTCAAATCACAGAAAGTGAGAGTGTCAGTCCTCTTTTACTTAGGTCGGCATTGTGCCTTTTGTATTAAATTCGGATGCAATTTCTGTGATTCATCGTCAATAAGAAGGTCCTAGGTATACAGTAAACCTGAAGTGAAGCATCGGAATCTAAAACTGGACTCACATGAGAGGTTGAAAACATAGACAGTTTGAGTGTCAGTCCTCTTGTACTTAAGTCGGCATTGTGCCTTTTGTATTAAATTCGGATACAATATATGTGTCTCATCGTCAATACGAAGGTCCAAATCATAAAGTTAACCTGAAGTGAAGCATCGGAATCTAAAACTGGACTCACAGGAGAGGTTCAAATCACAGAAAGTGAGAGTGTCAGTCCTCTTTTACTTAAGTCGGCATTGTCACTTTTGTATTAAATTCGGATGCAATTTCTGTGTTTCATCGTCAATAAGAAGGTCCAAGGGATACAGTAAACATGAAGTGAAACATCGGAATCGAAAACTGGACTCACAGGAGAGTTTCAAATCATAGAAGGTAACAGTGTCAGTCCTCTTGTACTTAAGTCGGCATTGTGCCTTTTGTATTATATTCGGATGCAAACTCTGTAATTCATTGTCAATAAGAAGGTCTAAGGTACAGAGTTAAACTGAAATGAAGCATCGGAATCTAAAACTGGACCCACAGGAGAGGTTCAAATCATAGAAAGTCAGACTGTCAGTCCTCCTTTACTTATGTTGTCATTGTGCATTTTGTATTAAATTCGGATGTAATTACTGTGTTTCATCGTCAATAAGAAGGTCCAAGGGATACAGTAAACCTGAAGTGAAGCATCGGAATCTAAATCTGGACTCACAGGAGAGGTTCATATTACAGAAAGTCAGAGTGTCAGTCCTCTTTTACTTTAGTCTTCATTGTGCCTTTTGTATTAAATTCGGATGCAATTTCTATGTCTCATCGTCAATAAGAAGGTGCAAGGTATACTGTAAACCTGAAGTGAAGCATCGGAATCTAAAACTGGACTCAAGGGAAAGGTTAAAAAATAGAAAGTTAGAGTGTCAGTCCTCTTGTACTTAGGTCGGCATTATGTCTTTTGTATTACATTCGGATGCAATTTCTGTGTTTTATCGTCAATAAGAAGGTCCAAGGGATACAGTAAACCTGAAGTGAAGCATCGGAATCTAAAACTGGACTCATAGGAGAGGTTTAAATCATTGAAAGTTAGAGTGTCAGTCCTCTTGTTCTTAAGTCGGCATTGTGCCTTTTGTACTAAATTCGGATGCAACATCTGTGTTTCATCGTCAATAAGAAGGTCCAAGGTATACAGTAAACCTGAAGTGAAGCATCGGAATCTAAAACTGGACTCACAGGAGAGGTTCAAATCTTAGACAGTTAGAGTGTCAGTCCCCTTGTACTTGAGACGGCATTGTGCCCTTTGAATTTAATTCCGATGCAATATCTGTGTTTCATCGTCAATAAGAAGGTACAAGGTATACAATAAACCCAAAGTGAGGCATCAGAATCTAAAACTGGACTCACAAGAGTGGTTCAAATCACAGAAAGTGAGAGTGTCAGTCTCCTTTTACTTATGTCGGTATTGTGCCTTTTGTATTAAATTCGGATGCAATTTCTGTGATTCATTGTCAATAAGAAGGTCCAAGGTATACAGTAAACCTGAAGTGAAGCATCGGAATCTAAAACCGGACTCACAGGAGAGGTTCAAAACATGGACAGTTTGAGTGTCGGTCCTCTTGTACTTATGTCGGCATTGTGCCTTTTGTACTACATTCGGATGCAATTTCTGTGTCTCATCGTCAATAAGAAGGTCCAAGGCATACAGTGAACCTAAAGTGAAGCATCGGAATCTAAAACTGGACTCACAGGAGAGGTTCATATCACAGAATGTGAGAGTGTCAGTCCTCTCTTACTTTAGTCAGCATTGCGCCTTTTGTATTAAATTCGGATGCAATTTCTGTGTTTCATCGTCAATAAGAAGGTCCAAGGGATACAGTAAACATGAAGTGAATCATCGGAATCTAAAACTGGACTCACAGGAGAGTTTCAAATCATAGAAAGTTAAAGTTTTTAGTCCTCTTGTACTGAAGTCGGCATTGTGCCTTTTGTATTAAATTCGGATGCAAACTCTGTGTTTCATCGTCAATAAGAAGGTCCAAGGGATACAGTAAACCAGAAGTGAAGCATCGGAATCTAAAACTGGAATCACAGGAGAGGTTCAAATCATAGAAAGTGAGAGTGTCAGTCCTCTAGTACTTAAGTCGGTATTGTGCCTTTTGTATTGAATTCGGATGCAATTTCTGTGTTTCATCGTCAATAAGAAGGTCCAAGGTATACAGCAAACCTGAAGTGAAGATTCGGAATCTAAAACTGGACTCACAGGAGAGGTTCAAATCTTAGAAAGTGAGAGTGTCAGTCCTCTTCTACTTTAGTCGGCATTGTGCTTTTTGTATTAAATTCGGATGCTATTTCTGTGTTTCATCGTCAATAAGAAGGTCCAAGGGAAACAGTAAACTTAAAGTAAAGCTTCGGAATCTAAAACTGGACTCACAGGAGAGCTTCAAATAATTGAGAGTTAGAGTGTCAGTCCTCTTTTACTTAAGTAGGCATTGTGCCTTTTGTATTAAATTCAGATGCAATTTCTGTGTTTCATCGTCATTAAGAAGGTGCAAGGTATACAGTAATCTTGACGCGAAGCATCGGAATCTAAAACTGGACTCACTGGAGAGGTTCAATACGTAGAAAGTGAGAGTGTCAGCCCTCTTGTACTTAAGTCGGCAATGTGCCATTTGCATTAAATTCGGATGCAATTTGTGTGTTTCATCGTCAATAAGATGGTGCAAGGTATACATTAAACCTGAAGTGAAGCATCGGAATCTAAAACTGGACTCACAGGAGAGGTTCAAATCATAGAAAGTGAGAGTGTCAGTCCTCTTGTACTTAAGTCGGCATTGTGCCTTTTGTATTAAATTCGGATGCAATTTCTGTGTTTCATCGTCAATAAGAAGGTGCATGGTGTACAGTAAACCTGAAGTGAAGCATCAGAATCTAAAACTGGACTCACAGGAGAGGTTCAAATCATAGAAAGTTAGAGTGTCAGTCCTCTTGTACTTAAGTCGGCATTGTTCCTTTTGTATTAAATTCGAATGCAATTTCTGAGTTTTATCGTCAATACGAAAGGTCCAAGGGAAACAGTCAACCTGAAGTGAAGCATCGGAATCTAAAACTGGACTCACAGGAGAGGTTCAAATCATAGAAAGTGAGAGTGTCACTCCTCTTGTACTTATGTCGGCATTGTGCCTTTTGTATTAAATTCGGATGCAATTTCTGTGTTTCATCGTTAAGAAGAAGGTGCAAGGTATACAGTAAACCTGAAGTGAAGCATCGGAATCTAAAACTGGACTCACAGGAGAGGTTCAAATCGTAGAAAGTGAGAGTGTCAGTCCACTTGTACTTATGTCGGCATTGTGCAGTTTGTATTAAATTCGGATGCAATTTCTGTGTTTCATCGTCAATAAGAAGGTGCAAGGTATACAGTAAACCTGAAGTGAAGCATCGGAAACTAAAACTGGAATCGCAGGAGAGGTTCAAATCGTAGAAAATGTGAGTGTCTGTCCTCTTGTACTTAAGTCGGCATTGTGCCTTTTGTATTAAATTCGGATGCAATATCTGTGTTTCATCGTCAATAAGAAGATGCAAGGTATACAGTAAATCTGAAGTGAAGCATCGGAATCTAAAACTGGACTCACAGGAGAGGTTCAAATCGTAGAAAGTGAGAGTGTCAGTCCTCTTGTACTTAAGGCGGCATTGTGCCATTTATATTCAATTCGGATGCAATTTCAGAGTTTCATCGTCAATAAGAAGGTGCAAGGTATACAGTAAACCTGAAGTGAAGCATCGGACTCACAGGAGAGGTTCAAATCGTAGAAAGTGAGAGTGTCAGTCCTCTTGTACTTAAGTCGGCATTGTGAATTTTGTATTAAATGCGGATGCAATTTCTGTGTTTCATCGTCAATAAGAAGATTAAAGGTATACAGTAAACCTGAAGTGAAGCATCGGAATGTAAAACTGGACTCACAGGAGAGGTTCAAATCGTAGAAAGTGAGAGCGTCAGTCCTCTTGTACTTAAGTCGGCATTGTGCATTTCGTATTAAATTCGGTTGCAGTTTCTGTGTTTCATCGTCAATAAGAAGGTCCAAGGTATACAGGAAACCTGAAGTGAAGCATCGGAATCTGAAACTGGACCCACAGGAGAGGTTCAAATCATAGAAAGTGAGAGTGACAGTCCTCTTTTACTTAAGTCGGCATTATGCCTTTTGTATTAAATTCGGATGCAATTTCTGTGCTTCATCGTCAGTAAGCAGGTGCAAGGTATACAGCAAACCTGAAGTGAAGCATCGGAATCTAAAACTGTACTCACAGGAGACGTTCAAATCATAGAAAGTGAGAGTGTCAGTCCTCTTGTACTTAAATCGGCATGGTGCCTTTTGTATTAAATTCGGATGCAATTTCTGTGTTTCATCGTCAATAAGAAGGTCCAAGGCATACAGTAAACCTGAAGTGAAGCATCGGAATCTAAAACTGGACTCACAGGAGAGGTTCATATCACAGGAAGTGAGAGTGTCAGTCCTCTCTTACTTTAGTCAGCATTGTGCCTTTTGTATTAAATTCGGATCCAATTTCTGTGTTTCATCGTCAATAAGAAGGTCCAAGGGATACAATAAACATGAAGTGAAACATCGGAATCTAAAACTGGACTCACAGGAGAGTTTCAAATCATTGAAAGTTAAAGTGTCAGTCCTCTTGTACTGAAGTCGGCATTGTGCCTTTTGTATTAAATTCGGATGCAAACTCTGTGTTTCATCGTCAATAAGAAGGTCCAAGGGATACAGTAAACCAGAAGTGAAGCATCGGAATCTAAAAGTGGAATCACAGGAGAGGTTCAAATCATAGAAAGTGAGAGTGTCAGTCCTCTAGTACTTAAGTCGGTATTGTGCCTTTTGTATTGAATTCGGATGCAATTTCTGTGTTTCATCGTCAATAAGAAGGTCCAAGGGATACAGTAAACCTGAAGTGAAGCATCGGAATCTAATACTGGACTCACAGGAGAGGTTCAAATCATAGAAAGTGAGAGTGTCAATCCTCTTTTACATAAGTCGGCACTATGCCTTTTGTATTAAATTCGGATGCAATTTCTGTGTTTCATCGTCAATAAGAAAATCCAAGGTATACAGTAAACCTGAAGTGAAGCATCGGAATCTAAAACTGGACTCACAGGAGAGGTTCAAATCATAGAAAGTGAGAGTGTCAGTCCTCTTGTACTTAAGTCGGCATTGTGCATTTTGTATTAAATTCGGATGCAATTTCTGTGTTTCATCGTCAATATGAAGGTCCAAGGGATACAGTAAACCTGAAGTGAAGCATCGGAATCTAAAGCTGGACTCTCAGGAGAGGTTCAAATCATAGAAAGTTAGAGTGTCAGTCCTCTTGTACTTAAGTCGGCATTGTGCCTTTTGTATTAAATTCGGAAGCAAACTCTGTGTTTCATCATCAATAAGATGGTCCAAAGGATACAGTAAACCTAAAGTAAAGCATCGGAATTTAAAACTGGACTCACAGGAGAGGTTCAAATCATAGAATGTGAGAGTGTCAGTCCTCTAGTACTTAAGTCGGCATTGTGCCTTTTGTATAGAATCCGGATGCAATATCTGTGTTTCATCGTCAATAAGAAGGTTCAAGGGATACAGTAAACCTGAAGTGAAGCATCGGAATCTAAAACTGGACTCACAGTAGAGGTTCAAATCATAGAAAGTGAGAGTGTCAGTCCTCTTTTACTTATGTCGTCATTGTGCCTTTTGTATTAAATTCGAAGGAAATTACTGTGTTTCATCGTCAATAAGAAGGTCCAAGGGATACAGTAAACCTGAAGTGAAGCATCGGAATCTAAATCTGGACTCACAGGAGAGGTTCATATCATAGAAAGTTAGAGTGTCAGTCCTCTTTTACTTTAATCGGCATTGTGCCTTTTGTATTAAATTCGCATGCAATTTCTGTGTTTCATCGTCAATAAGAAGGTGCAAGGTATACAGTAAACCTGAAGTGAAGCATCGGAATCGAAAACTGGACTCAAAGGAGAGGTTCAAAAAATAGAAAGTAAGAGTGTCAGTCCTCTTGTAGTTAAGTCGGCATTGTGTCTTTTGTATTAAATTCGGATGCAATTTCTGTGTTTTATCGTCAATAAGAAGGTCCAAGGGATACAGTAAACCTGAAGTGAAGCATCGGAATCTAAAACTGGACTCGTAGGAGATGTTCAAATCATAGAAGGTTAGAGTGTCAGTCGTCTTGTACTAAAGTCGGCATTGTGCCTTTTGTACTAAATTCGGATGCAACATCTGTGTTTCACGTCAATAGGAAGGTCCAAGGTATACAGTAAACCTGAAGTGAAGCATCGGAAATTAAAACTGGACTCACAGGAGAGGTTCAAACCTTAGAAAGTTAGAGTGTCAGTTCTCTTGTACTTAAGTCGGCATTGTGCCTTTTGAATTTAATTCCGATGCAATTTCTGTGTTTCATCGTCAATGACAAGGTACAAGCTAAACAATAAACACAAAGTGAAGCATCAGAATCTAAAACTGGACTCACAAGAGAGGTTCAAATCACAGAAAGTGAGAGTGTCAGTCCTCTTTTACTTAGGTCGGCATTGTGCCTTTTGTATTAAATTCGGATGCAATTTCTGTGATTCATCGTCAATAAGAAGGTCCTAGGTATACAGTAAACCTGAAGTGAAGCATCGGAATCTAAAACTGGACTCACATGAGAGGTTGAAAACATAGACAGTTTGAGTGTCAGTCCTCTTGTACTTAAGTCGGCATTGTGCCTTTTGTATTAAATTCGGATACAATATATGTGTCTCATCGTCAATACGAAGGTCCAAATCATAAAGTTAACCTGAAGTGAAGCATCGGAATCTAAAACTGGACTCACAGGAGAGGTTCAAATCACAGAAAGTGAGAGTGTCAGTCCTCTTTTACTTAAGTCGGCATTGTCACTTTTGTATTAAATTCGGATGCAATTTCTGTGTTTCATCGTCAATAAGAAGGTCCAAGGGATACAGTAAACATGAAGTGAAACATCGGAATCGAAAACTGGACTCACAGGAGAGTTTCAAATCATAGAAGGTAACAGTGTCAGTCCTCTTGTACTTAAGTCGGCATTGTGCCTTTTGTATTATATTCGGATGCAAACTCTGTAATTCATTGTCAATAAGAAGGTCTAAGGTACAGAGTTAAACTGAAATGAAGCATCGGAATCTAAAACTGGACCCACAGGAGAGGTTCAAATCATAGAAAGTCAGACTGTCAGTCCTCCTTTACTTATGTTGTCATTGTGCATTTTGTATTAAATTCGGATGTAATTACTGTGTTTCATCGTCAATAAGAAGGTCCAAGGGATACAGTAAACCTGAAGTGAAGCATCGGAATCTAAATCTGGACTCACAGGAGAGGTTCATATTACAGAAAGTCAGAGTGTCAGTCCTCTTTTACTTTAGTCTTCATTGTGCCTTTTGTATTAAATTCGGATGCAATTTCTATGTCTCATCGTCAATAAGAAGGTGCAAGGTATACTGTAAACCTGAAGTGAAGCATCGGAATCTAAAACTGGACTCAAGGGAAAGGTTAAAAAATAGAAAGTTAGAGTGTCAGTCCTCTTGTACTTAGGTCGGCATTATGTCTTTTGTATTACATTCGGATGCAATTTCTGTGTTTTATCGTCAATAAGAAGGTCCAAGGGATACAGTAAACCTGAAGTGAAGCATCGGAATCTAAAACTGGACTCATAGGAGAGGTTTAAATCATTGAAAGTTAGAGTGTCAGTCCTCTTGTTCTTAAGTCGGCATTGTGCCTTTTGTACTAAATTCGGATGCAACATCTGTGTTTCATCGTCAATAAGAAGGTCCAAGGTATACAGTAAACCTGAAGTGAAGCATCGGAATCTAAAACTGGACTCACAGGAGAGGTTCAAATCTTAGACAGTTAGAGTGTCAGTCCCCTTGTACTTGAGACGGCATTGTGCCCTTTGAATTTAATTCCGATGCAATATCTGTGTTTCATCGTCAATAAGAAGGTACAAGGTATACAATAAACCCAAAGTGAGGCATCAGAATCTAAAACTGGACTCACAAGAGTGGTTCAAATCACAGAAAGTGAGAGTGTCAGTCTCCTTTTACTTATGTCGGTATTGTGCCTTTTGTATTAAATTCGGATGCAATTTCTGTGATTCATTGTCAATAAGAAGGTCCAAGGTATACAGTAAACCTGAAGTGAAGCATCGGAATCTAAAACCGGACTCACAGGAGAGGTTCAAAACATGGACAGTTTGAGTGTCGGTCCTCTTGTACTTATGTCGGCATTGTGCCTTTTGTACTACATTCGGATGCAATTTCTGTGTCTCATCGTCAATAAGAAGGTCCAAGGCATACAGTGAACCTAAAGTGAAGCATCGGAATCTAAAACTGGACTCACAGGAGAGGTTCATATCACAGAATGTGAGAGTGTCAGTCCTCTCTTACTTTAGTCAGCATTGCGCCTTTTGTATTAAATTCGGATGCAATTTCTGTGTTTCATCGTCAATAAGAAGGTCCAAGGGATACAGTAAACATGAAGTGAATCATCGGAATCTAAAACTGGACTCACAGGAGAGTTTCAAATCATAGAAAGTTAAAGTTTTTAGTCCTCTTGTACTGAAGTCGGCATTGTGCCTTTTGTATTAAATTCGGATGCAAACTCTGTGTTTCATCGTCAATAAGAAGGTCCAAGGGATACAGTAAACCAGAAGTGAAGCATCGGAATCTAAAACTGGAATCACAGGAGAGGTTCAAATCATAGAAAGTGAGAGTGTCAGTCCTCTAGTACTTAAGTCGGTATTGTGCCTTTTGTATTGAATTCGGATGCAATTTCTGTGTTTCATCGTCAATAAGAAGGTCCAAGGTATACAGCAAACCTGAAGTGAAGATTCGGAATCTAAAACTGGACTCACAGGAGAGGTTCAAATCTTAGAAAGTGAGAGTGTCAGTCCTCTTCTACTTTAGTCGGCATTGTGCTTTTTGTATTAAATTCGGATGCTATTTCTGTACTTCATCGTCAATAAGCAGGTGCAAGGTATACAGTAATCTTGACGTGAAGCATCGGAATCTAAAACTGGACTCACAGGAGAGGTTCAAATCGTAGAAAGTGAGAGTGTCAGACCTCTTGTACTTAAGTCGGCAATGTGCCTTTTGTATTAAATTCGGATGCAATTTCTGTGTTTCATCGTCAATAAGAAGGTGCAAGGTATACATTAAACCTGAAGTGAAGCATTGGAAGCTTAAACTGGACTCACAGGAGAGGTTCAAATCATAGAAAGTGAGAGTGTCAGTCCTCTTGTACTTAAGTCGGCATTGTGCATTTTGTATTAAATTCGGATGCAATTTCTGTGCTTCATCGTCAATAAGAAGGTGCAAGGTATACAGTAAACGTGAAGTGAAGCGTCGGAATCTGAAACTGGACTCACAGGAGAGGTTCAAATCGTAGAAAGTGAGAGTGTCAGTCCTCTTGTACTTAAGTCGGCATTGTGCCTTTTGTATAATATTCGGATGCAATTTCAGTGTTTTATCGTCAATAAGAAGGTCCAAGGGATACAGTAATCCTGAAGTGAAGCATCGGAACCTAAAACTGGACTCACAGGAGAGGTTCAAATCATAGAAAGTTAGAGTGGCAGTCCTCTTCTACTTAAGTCGGCATTGAGCATTTTGTATTAAATTCGGATGCAATTTCTGTGTTTCATCGACAATAAGAAGGTGCAAGGTATACAGTAATCTCGACGTGAAGCATCGGAATCTAAAACTGGACTAACAGGAGAGGTTCAAATCGTAGAAAGTGAGAGTGTCAGTCCTCTTGTACTTAAGTCGGCATTGTGCCATTTATATTCAATTCGGATGCAATTTCTGAGTTTCATCGTCAATAAGAAGGTGCAAGGTATAGAGTAAACCTGAAGTGAAGCATCGGACTCTAATACTGGACTCACAGGAGAGGTTCAAATCGTAGAAAGTGAGAGTGTCAGTCCTCTTGCTCTTAAGTCGGCATTGTGCCTTTTGTATGAAATTCGGATGCAATTTCTGTGTTTCATCGTCAATAAGAAGGTGCAAGGTATACATTAAACCTGAAGGAAGCATCGGAACCTAAAACTTGACTCACAGGAGAGGTTCAAATCGTAGAATGTGAGAGCGTAAGTCCTCTTGCACTTAAATCGCCATTCTGCCTTTTGTATTAAATTCGGATGCTATTTCTGTGCTTCATCGTCAATAAGCAGGTGCAAGGTATACAGTAAACGTGAAGTAAAGCGTCGGAATCTAAAACTGGACTCACAGGAGAGGTTCAAATCGTAGAAAGTGAGAGTGTCAGTCCTCTTGTACTTAAGTCGACATTGTGCATATTGTATTAAATTCGGGTGCAATTTCTGTGCTTCATCGTCAATACGTAGGTGCAAGGAATACAGTAAACGTGAAGTGAAGCGTCGGAATCTAAAACTGGACTCACAGGAGAGGTTCATATCGTAGAAAGCAAGAGTGTCAGTCCTCTTGTACTTAAATCGGCATTGTGCGCTTTGTATTATATACGGATGCAATTTCTGTGTTTCATCGTCAATAAGAAGGTGCAAGGTATACAGTAAACCTGAAGTGAAGCATCGGAATCTAAAACTGGACTCACAGGAGAGGTTCAAATCGTAGAAAGTGATGGTGTCTGTCCTCTTGTACTTAAGTCGGCATTGTGCCTTTTGAATTAAATTCGGATGCAATTTCTGCGTTTCAAGGTCAATAAGAAGGTGCAAGGTATACAGTACACCTGAAGTGAAGCATCGGAATCTAAAACTGGACTCACAGGAGAGGTTCAAATCGTAGAAAGTGAGAGAGTCAGTCCTCTTGTACTTAAGTCGGCATTGTGACATTTATATTCAATTCGGATGCAATTACTGAGTTTCATAGTCAATAAGAAGGTGCAAGGTATACAGTAAACCTGATGTGAAGCATCGGACTCTAATACTGGACTCACAGGAGAGGTTCAAATCGTAGACAGTGAGAGTGTCAGTCCTCTTGTACTTAAGTCGGCATTGTGCCTTTTGTATTAAATTCGGATGCAATTTCTGTGTTTCATCGTCAAGAAGAAGGTGCAAGGTATACAGTAAACCTGAAGTGAAGCATCGGAATCTAAAACTGGACTCACAGGAGAGGTTCAAATCGTAAAAAGTAAAAGTGTCGGTCCTCTTGTACTTAAGTCGGCATTGTGCATTTTGTATTAAATTCGGATGCAATTTCTGTGATTCATCGTCAATAAGAATGTCCAAGGTATACAGTAAACCTGAAGTGAAGCATCGGAATCTAACACTGGACTCACAGGATAGGTTCAAGTCATAGAAAGTGAGAGTGTCAGTCCTCTTGTACTTAAGTCGGCATTGTGCTTTTTGTATTAATTTCGGATGCAATTTTTTTGTTTCATCGTCATTAAGAAGGTGCAAGGTATACAGTAATCTTGATGTGAAGCATCGGAATCTAAAACTGGACTCACAGGAGAGGTTCAAATCGTAGAAAGTGAGAGTGTCAGTCCTCTTGTACTTAAGTCGGCAATGTGCCATTTGTATTAAATTCGGATGCAATTTCTGTGTTTCATCGTCAATAAGAAGGTGCAAGGTATACAGTAAACCTGAAGTGAAGCATCGGAATCTAAAACTGGACTCACAGGAGATGTTCAAATCATAAAAAAGTGAGAGTGTCAGTCCTCTTGTACTTAAGTCGGCATTGTGCCTTTTGTATTAAATTCGGATGCAATTTCTGTGTTTCATCGTCAATAAGAAGGTGCAAGGTATACAGTAAACCTGAAGTGAAGCATCGGAATCTAAAACTGGACTCACAGGAGAGGTTCAAATCGTAGAAAGTGAGAGTGTCAGTCCTCTTGTACTTAAGGCGGCATTGTGCCATTTATATTCAATTCAGATGCAATTTCAGAGTTTCATCGTCACTAAGAAGGTGCAAGGTGTACAGTAAACCTGAAGTGACGCATCGGACTCTAATACTGGACTCACAGGAGAGGTTCAAATCGTAGAAAGTGAGAGTGTCAGTCCTCTTGTACTTAAGTCGGCATTGTGACTTTTGTATTAAATTCGGACGCAATTTCTGTGTTTCATCGTCAATAAGAAGATGCAAGGTATACTGTAAACCTGAAGTGAAGCATCGGAATCTAAAACTGGACTCACAGGGGAGGTTCAAATCGTAGAAAGTGAGAGCGTCAGTCCTCTTGTACTTAAGTCGGCATTGTGCATTTTGTATTAAATTCGGTTGCAATTTCTGTGTTTCATCGTCAATAAGAAGGTCCAAGGTATACAGTAAACCTGAAGTGAAGCATCGGAATCTGAAACTGGACTCACAGGAGAGGTTCAAATCATAGAAAGTGAGAGTGTCAGTCCTCTTGTACTTAAGTGGGCATTGTGCTTTTTGTATTAAGTTCGGATGCAATTTCTGTTTTTCATCGTCAATAAGAGGGTGCAAGGTATACAGTAATCTTGACGTGAAGCATCGGAATCCTAAACTGGACTCAAAGGAAAGGTTCAAATCGTAGAAAGTGAAAGTGTCAGTCCTCTTGTACTTAAGTCGACATTGTGCATATTGTATTAAATTCGGGTGCAATTTCTGTGTTTCATCGTCAATAAGAAGGTCCAAGGTATACAGTAAACCTGATGTGAAGCACCGGAATCTGAAACTGGACTCATAGGAGAGGTTCAAATCATAGAAAGTGAGAGTGTCAGTCCTCTTGTACTTAAGTCATCATTGTGATTTTTGTATTAAATTCGGATGCAATTTCTGTGTATCATCTTCAATAAGAAGGTGCAAGGTATACAGTAATCTTGACGTCAAGCATCAGAATCTAAAACTTGACTCACAGGAGAGGTTCAAATCGTTGAAAGTGAGAGTGTCAGACCTCTTGCACTTAAGTCGGCAATGTGCTTTTGTATTAAATTCGGATGCAATTTCTGTGTTTCATCGTCACTAAGAAGGTGCAAGGTATACATTAAACCTGAAGTGAAGCATTGGAACCTAAAACTGGACTCACAGGAGAGGTTCAAATCATAGAAAGTGAGAGTGTCAGTCCTCTTGTACTTAAGTCGGCATTGTGCCTTTTGTAGTAAATTCGGATGCAATTTCTGTGCTTCATCGTCAATAGGCAGGTTCAAGGTATACAGTAAACGTGAAGTAAAGCGTCGGAATCTTAAACTGGACTCACAGGAGAGGTTCAAATCGTAGAAAGTGAGAGTGTCAGTCCTCTTGTACTTAAGTCGACATTGTGCATATTGTATTAAATTCGGGTGCAATTTCTGTGTTTCATCGTCAATAAGAAGGTCCAAGGTATACAGTAAACCTGATGTGAAGCACCGGAATCTGAAACTGGACTCATAGGAGAGGTTCAAATCATAGAAAGTGAGAGTGTCAGTCCTCTTGTACTTAAGTCGGCGTTGTGCTTTTTGTATTAAATTCGGATGCAATTTCTGTGTTTCATCGTCAATAAGAAGGTGCAAGGTATACAGTAATCTTGACGTGAAGCATCGGAATCTAAAACTGGACTCACATGAGAGGCTCAAATCGTAGAAAGTGAGAGTGTCAGACCTCTTGTACTTAATTCGGCAATGTGCCTTATGTATTAAATTCGGATGCAATTTCTGTGATTCATCGACCATAAGAAGGTGCAAGGTATACAGTAATCTCGACGTGAAGCATCGAAATCTAAAACTGGACTAACAGGAGAGGTTCAAATCGTAGAAAGTGAGAGTATCAGTCCTCTTGTACTTAAGTCGACATTGTGCATATTGTATTAAATTCGGGTGCAATTTCTGTGTTTCATCGTCAATAAGAAGGTGCAAGTTATACTTTAAACCTGAAGGAAGCATCAGAACCTAAAACTGGACTCACAGGAGAGGTTCAAATCGTAGAAAGTGAGAGTGTCAGTCCTCTTGCTCTTAAGTCGGCATTGTGCATTTTGTATGACATTCAGATGCAATTTCTGTGTTTCATCGTCAATAAGAAGGTGCAAGGTATACAGTAAACCTGAAGTAAATCATCGGAATCTAAAACTAGACTCACAGGAGAGGTTCAAATCGTAGAATGTGAGAGCGTCAGTCCTCTTGTACTTAAGTCGGGATTGCGCATTTTGTATTTAATTCGGATGCAATTTCTGTGTTTCATCGTCAATAAGAAGGTGCATGGTATACAGTAAACCTGAAGTGAAACATCGGAATCTAAAACTGGACTCACAGGAGAGGTTCAAATCATAGAAAGTTAGAGTGTCAGTCCTCTTCTACTTATGTCGGCATTGGGCCTTTTGTATTAAATTAGGATGCAATTTCTGTGTTTTATCGTCAATAAGAAGGTCCAAGAGATACAGTAAACCTGAAGTGAAGCATCGGCATCTAAAACTGGACTCACAGGAGAAGTTCATCTCGTAGAAAGTGAGAGTGTCAGTCCTCTTGTACTTAAGTCGGCATTGTGCCATTTATATTCAATTCGGATGCAATTTCTGAGTTTCATCGTCAATAAGAAGGTGCAAGGTATAGAGTAAACCTGAAGTGAAGCATCGGACTCTAATACTGGACTCACAGGAGAGGTTCAAATCGTAGAAAGTGAGAGTGTCAGTCCTCTTGCTCTTAAGTCGGCATTGTGCCTTTTGTATGACATTCAGATGCAATTTCTGTGTTTCATCGTCAATAAGAAGGTGCAAGGTATACAGTAAACCTGAAGTAAATCATCGGAATCTAAAACTAGACTCACTGGAGAGGTTCAAATCGTAGAATGTGAGAGCGTCAGTCCTCTTGTACTTAAGTCGGGATTGCGCATTTTGTATTAAATTCGGATGCAATTTCTGTGTTTCATCGTCAATAAGAAGGTGCATGGTATACAGTAAACCTGAAGTGAAACATCGGAATCTAAAACTGGACTCACAGGAGAGGTTCAAATCGTAGGAAGTGAGGGTGTCTGTCCTCTTGTACTTAGGTCGGCATTGTGCCTTTTGAATTAAATTCTAATGCAATTTCTGTGTTTCAAGGTCAATAAGGAGGTGCAAGGTATACAGTACACCTGAAGTGAAGCATCGGAATCTAAAACTGGACTCACAGGAGAGGTTCAAATCGTAGAAAGTGAGAGTGTCAGTCCTTTTGTACTTAAGTCGGCATTGTGCCATTTATATTCAATTCGGATGCAATTACTGAGTTTCATAGTCAATAAGAAGGTGCAAGGTATACAGTAAACCTGATGTGAAGCATCGGACTCTAATACTGGACTCACAGGAGAGGTTCAAATCGTAGAAAGTGAGAGTGTCAGTCCTCTTGTACTTAAGTCGGCATTGTGCTTTTTGTATTAAATTCGGATGCAATTTCTGTGTTTCATCGTCATTAAGAAGGTGCAAGGTATACAGTAATCTTGACGTGAAGCATCGGAATCTAAAACTGGACTCACAGGAGAAGTTCAAATCGTAGAAAGTGAGAGTGTCAGCCCTCTTGTACTTAAGTCTGCAATGTGCCATTTGTATAAAATTCGGATGCAATTTCTGTGTTTCATCGTCAATAAGATGGTGCAAGGTATACATTAAACCTGAAGTGGAGCATCGGAATCTAAAACTGGACTCACAGGAGAGGTTCAAATCATAGAAAGTGAGAGTGTTAGTCCTCTTGTACTTAAGTCGGCATTGTGCCTTTTGTATTAAATTCGGATGCAATTTCTGTGATTCATCGACAATAAGAAGGTGCAAGGTATACAGTAATCTCGACGTGAAGCATCGAAATCTAAAACTGGACTAACAGGAGAGGTTCAAATCGTAGAAAGTGAGAGTGTCAGTCCTCTTGTACTTAAGTCGGCATTGTGCCATTTATATTCAATTCGGATGCAATTTCTGAGTTTCATCGTCAATAAGAAGGTGCAAGGTATAGAGTAAACCTGAAGTGAAGCATCGGACTCTAATACTGGACTCACAGGAGAGGTTCAAATCATAGAAAGTGAGAGTGTCAGTCCTCTTGCTCTTAAGTCGGCATTGTGCCTTTTGTATGACATTCAGATGCAATTTCTGTGTTTCATCGTCAATAAGAAGGTGCAAGGTATACAGTAAACCTGAAGTAAAGCATCGGAATCTAAACCTGGACTCACAGGAGAGGTTCAAATCGTAGAATGTGAGAGCGTCAGTCCTCTTGTACTTAAGTCGGGATTGTGCATTTTGTATTAAATTCGTATGCAATTTCTGTGTTTCATCGTCAATAAGAAGGTCCAAGGTATACAGTAATCTCGACGTGAAGCATCATTATCTAAAACTGGACTCACAGGAGAGGTTCAAATCGTAGTAAGTGAGAGTGTCAGTCCACTTGTACTTAAGTCGGCATTGTGCCATTTATATTCAATTCGGATGCAATTTCTGTGCTTCATCGTCAATACGCAGGTGCAAGGTATACAGTAAACGTGAAGTGAAGCGTCGGAATCTAACACTGGACTCACAGGAGAGGTTCATATCGTAGAAAGCAAGAGTGTCAGACCTCTTGTACTTAAGTCGGCATTGTGCCTTTTGTATTAAATACGGATGCAATTTCTGTGTTTCATCGTCAATAAGAAGGTGCAAGGTATACAGTAAACCTGAAGTGAAGCATCGGAATCTAAAACTGGACTCACAGGAGAGGTTCAAATCATTGAAAGTGAGAGTGTCAGTCCTCTTGTACTTAAGTCGGCATTGTGCCCTTTGTATTAAATTCGGATGCTATTTCTGTGTTTCATCGTCAATAAGAAGGTGCATGGTATACTGTAAACCTGAAGTGAAACATCGGAATCTAAAACTGGACTCACAGGAGAGGTTCAAATCATAGAAAGTTAGAGTGTCAGTCCTCTTGTACTTAAGTCGGCATTGGGCCTTTTGTATTAAATTAGGATGCAATTTCTGTGTTTCATCGTCAATAAGAAGGTCCAAGGTATACAGTAATCTCGACGTGAAGCATCGGAATCTAAAACTGGACTCACAGGAGAGGTTCAAATCGTAGAAAGTGAGAGTGTCAGTCCACTTGTACTTAAGTCGGCATTGTGCCATTTATATTCAATTCGGATGCAATTTCTGCGCTTCATCGTCAATACGCAGGTGCAAGGTATACAGTAAACGTGAAGTGAAGCGTCGGAATCTAAAACTGGACTCACAGGAGAGGTTCATATCGTAGAAAGCAAGAGTGTCAGACCTCTTGTACTTAAGTCGGCATTGTGCCTTTTGTATTAAATACGGATGCAATTTCTGTGTTTCATCGTCAATAAGAAGAACCAAGGTATACAGTAAACCTGAAGAGAAGCATCGGAATCTGAAACTGGACTCACAGGAGAGGATCAAATTATAGAAAGTGAGAGTGTCAGTCCTCTTGTACTTAAGTCGGCATTGTGCTTTTTGTATTAAGTTCGGATGCAATTTCTGTGTTTCATCGTCAATAAGAAGGTGCAAGGTACACAGTAATCTTGACGTGAAGCATCGGAATCTAAAACTGGACTCAAAGGAGAGGTTCAAATCGTAGAAAGTGAAAGTGTCAGACCTCTTCTACTTAAATCGGCAATGTGCCTTTTGTATTAAGTTCGGATGCAATTTCTGTGTGTCATCGTCAATAAGAAGGTGCAAGGTATACATTAAATCTGAAGTGAAGCATCGGAACCTAAAACTGGACTCAAAGGAGAGGTTCAAATCATAGAAAGTGAGAGTGTCAGTCCTCTTGTACTTAAGTCGGCATTATGACTTTTGTATTACATTCGGATGCAAATTCTGTGCTTCATCGTCAATAAGCAGGTGCAAGGTATACAGTAAACGTGAAGTGAAGCGTCGGAATCTAAAACTGGACTCACAGGAGAGGTTCAAATCGTAGAAAGTGAGAGTGTCAGTCCTCTTGTACTTAGGTCGGCATGGTGCCTTTTGTATTAAATTCGGATGCAATTTTTGTGTTTCATCGTCAATAAGAAGGTGCAAGTTATACAGTAAACCTGAAGTGAAGCATCGGAATCTAAAACTGGACTCACAGGACAGGTTCAAATCATAGAAAGAGAGAGTGTCAGTCCTCTTGTACTTAAGTCGGCATTGTGCTTTTTGTATTAAATTTGGATGCAATTTCTGTGTTTCATCGTCAATAAGAAGGTGCAAGGTATACAGTAATCTTGACGTGAAGCATCGGAATCTAAAACTGGACTCACAGGAGAGGTTCAAATCGTAGAAAGTGAGAGTGTCAGACCTCTTGTACTTAAGTCGGCAATGTGCCATTTGTATTGAATTCGGATGCATTTTCTGTGTTTCATCGTCAATAAGAACGTGCAAGGTATACAGTAATCTTTACGTGAAGCATCGGAATCTAAAACTGGACTCACAGGAGAGGTTCAGATTGTACAAACTGAGAGTGTGAGTCCTTTTGTACTTAAGTCGGCATTGTGCCTTTTGTATTAAATTCGGATGCAATTTCTGTGTTTCATCATCAATAAGAAGGAGCAAGGTATACAGTAAACCTGAAGTGAAGCATCGGAATCTAAAACCGGACTCACAGGAGAGGTTCAAATCGTAGAAAGTCAGAGCGTCAGTCCTCTTGTACTTAAGTCGGCATTGTGCATTTTGTATTAAATTCGGTTGCAATTTCTGTGTTTCATCGTCAATAAGAAGGTCCAAGGTATACAGTGAACCTGAAGTGAAGCATCGGAATCTGAAACCGGACACACAGGAGAGGTTCAAATCATAGAAAGTGAGAGTGTCAGTCCTCTTGTACTTAAGTCATCATTGTGCTTTTTGTATTAATTTCGGATGCAATTTCTGTGTTTCATCGTCAATAAGAAGGTGCAAGGTATACAGTAATCTTGACGTGAAGCATCAGAATCTAAAACTTGACTCACAGGAGAGATTCAAATCGTAGAAAGTGAGAGTGTCAGACCTCTTGTACTTAAGTCGGCAATGTGCTTTTGTATTAAATTGGGATGCAATTTCTGTGTTTCATCGTCAATACGAAGGTGCAAGGTATACATTAAACCCGAAGTGAAGCATTGGAACCTAAAACTGGACTCACAGGAGAGGTTCAAATCATAGAAAGTGAGAGTGTCAGTCCTCTTGTACTTAAGTCGGCATTGTGCCTTTTGTATTAAACTCGGATGCTATTTCTGTGCTTCATCGTCAATAAGCAGGTGCAAGGTATACAGTAAACGTGAAGTAAAGCGTCGGAATCCAAAACTGGACGCACAGGAGAGGTTCAAATCGTTGAAAGTGAGAGTGTCAGTCCTCTTGTACTTAAGTCGACATTGTGCATTTTGTATTAAATTCGGGTTTAATTTCTGTGTTTCATCGTCAATAAGAAGGTCCAAGGTATACAGTAAACCTGAAGTGAAGCACCGGAATCTGAAACTGGACTCACAGGAGAGGTTCAAATCATAGAAAGTGAGAGTGTCTGTCCTCTTGTACTTAAGTCAGCATTGCGCTTTTTGTATTAAATTCGGATGCAATTTCTGTGTTTCATCGTCAATAAGAAGGTGCAAGGTATACAGTAATCTTGACGTGAAGCATCGGAATCTAAAACTGGACTCACATGAGAGGCTCTAATCGTAGAAAGTGAGAGTGTCAGACCTCTTGTACTTAAGTCGGCAATGTGCCTTTTGTATTAAATTCGGATGCAATTTCTGTGTTTCATCGTCAATAAGAAGGTGCAAGGTATACATTAAACCTGAAGTGAAGCATCGGAACCTAAAACTGGACTCACAGGAGAGGTTCAAATCATAGAAAGTGAGAGTGTCAGTCCTCTTGTACTTAACTCGGCATTGTGCCTTTTGTGTTAAATTCGGATGCTATTTCTGTGCTTCATCGTCGATAAGCAGGTGCAAGGTATACAGTAAACGTGAAGTGTAGCGTCGGAATCTAAAACTGGACTCACAGGAGAGGTTCAAATCATAGAAAGTGAGAGTGTCAGTCCTCTTGTACTTAAGTCGCCATTGTGCCTTTTCTATTAAATTCGGATGCTATTTCTGTGTTTCATCGTTAATAAGAAGGTGCAAGGTATGCAGTAAACCTGAAGTGAAGCATCGGAATCTAAAACTGGACTCACAGGAGAGGTTCAAAACGTAGAAAGTGGGAGTGTCAGTCCTCTTATACTTAAGTCGGCATTGTGCCATTTATATTCAATTCGGATGCAATTTCTGTGTTTCATCGTCAATAAGAAGGTGCAAGGTATACAGTAAACCTCAAGTGAAGCATCGGACTCTAATACTGGACTCACAGGAGAGGTTCAAATCGTAGAAAGTGAGAGTGTCAGTCCTCTTGTACTTAAGCCGGCATTGTGCCTTTTGTATTAAATTCGGATGCAATTTCTGTGCTTCATCGTCAATACGAAGGTGCAAGGTATACAGTAAACCTGAAGTGAAGCATCGGAATCTAAAACTGGACTCACAGGAGAGGTTCAAATCGTAGAAAGTGAGAGTGTCAGTCCTCTTGTGCTTTTGTCGGGATTGTGCATTTTGTATTAAATTCGGGTGCAATTTCTGTGTTTCATCGTCAATAAGAAGGTACAAGGTATACAGTAAACCTGAAGTGAAGCACCGGAATCTGAAACTGTACTCACAGATGAGGTTCATATCATAGAAAGTGAGAGTGTCCTCTTGTACTTAAGACGGCATTGTGCTTCTTGTATTAAATTCGGATGCAATTTCTGTGTTTCATCGTCAATAAGAAGGTGCAAGGTATACAGTAATCTTGACGTGAAGCATCGGAATCTAAAACTGGACTCACAGGAGAGGTTCAAATCTTAGAAAGTGATAGTGTCAGACCTCTTGTACTTAAGTCGGCAATGTGCCTTTTGTATTAAATTGGGATGCAACTTCTGTGTTTCATCGTCAATAAGAAGGTGCAAGGTATACATTAAACCTGAAGTGAAGCATCGGAACCTAAAACTGGACTCACATGAGAGGTTCAAATCATAGAAAGTGAGAGTGTCAGTCCCCTTGTACTTAAGTCGGCATTGTGCCTTTTGTATTAAATTCGCATGCAATTTCTGTGTTTCATCGTCAATAAGCAGGTGCAAGGTATACAGTAAACGTGAAGTGTAGCGTCGTAATCTAAAACTGTACTCACAGGAGAGGTTCAAATCGTAGAAAGTGAGAGTGTCAGTCCTCTTGTACTTAAGTCGGCATTGTGCCTTTTGTATTAAATTCGGATGCAATTTCTGTGTTTCATCGTCAATAAGAAGGTGCAAGGTATACAGTAAACCTGAAGTGAAGCATCGGACACTAATACTGGACTCACAGGAGAGGTTCAAATTGTAGAAAGTGAGAGTGTCAGTCCTCTTGTACTTAAGTCGGCATTGTGCCTTTTGTATTAAATTCGGATGCAATTTCTGTGCTTCATCGTCAATAAGAAGGTGCAAGGTATATAGTAAACCTGAAGTGAAGCATCGGAATCTAAAACTGGACTCACAGGAGAGGTTCAAATCGTAGAAAGTGAGAGTCTCAGTCCTCTTGTACTAAGGTCGACATTGTGCATTTTGTATTAAATTCGGGTGCAATTTCTGTGTTTCATCGTCAATAAGAAGGTCCAAGGTATACAGTAAACCTGAAGTGAAGCACCGGAATCTGAAACTGGACTCACAGGAGAGGTTCAAATCATAGAAAGTGAGAGTGTCAGTCCTCTTGTACTTAAGTCGGCATTGTGCTTCTTGTATTAAATTCGGATGCAATTTCTGTGTTTCATCGTCAATAAGAAGGTGCAAGGTATACAGTAATCTTGACGTGAAGCATCGGAATCTAAAACTGGACTCACATGATAGGCTCAAGTCGTAGAAAGTGAGAGTGTCAGTCCTCTTGTGCTTAAGTCGGGATTGTGCATTTTGTATTAAATTCGGGTGCAATTTCTGTGTTTCATCGTCAATAAGAAAGTCCAAGGTATACAGTAAACCTGAAGTGAAGCACCGGAATCTGAAACTGTACTCACAGATGAGGTTCATATCATAGAAAGTGAGAGTGTCAGTCGTCTTGTACTTAAGTCGGCATTGTGCTTTTTGTATTAAATTCGGATGCAATTTCTGTGTTTCATCGTCAATAAGAAGGTGCAAGGTATACAGTAATCTTGACGTGAAGCATCGGAATCTAAAACTGGACTCACAGGAGAGGTTCAAATCTTAGAAAGTGAGAGTGTAAGACCTCTTGTACTTAAGTCGGCAATGTGCCTTTTGTATTAAATTCGGATGCAATTTCTGTGTTTCATCGTCAATAAGAAGGTGCAAGGTATACATTAAACCTGAAGTGTAGCGTCGTAATCTAAAACTGTACTCACAGGAGAGGTTCAAATCGTAGAAAGTGAGAGTGTCAGTCCTCTTGTACTTAAGTCGGCATTGTGCCTTTTGTATTAAATTCGGATGCAATTTCTGTGTTTCATCGTCAATAAGAAGGTGCAAGGTATACAGTAAACCTGAAGTGAAGCATCGGACACTAATACTGGACTCACAGGAGAGGTTCAAATTGTAGAAAGTGAGAGTGTCAGTCCTCTTGTACTTAAGTCGGCATTGTGCCTTTTGTATTAAATTGGGATGCAATTTCTGTGCTTCATCGTCAATAAGAAGGTGCAAGGTATATAGTAAACCTGAAGTGAAGCATCGGAATCTAAAACTGGACTCACAGGAGAGGTTCAAATGGTAGAAAGTGAGAGTGTCAGTCCTCTTGTGCTTAAGTCGGGATTGTGCATTTTAAATTAAATTCGGATGCAATTTCTGTCTTTCATCGTCAATAAGAAGGTCCAAGGTATACAGTAAACCGGAAGTGAGCATCGAAATCCAAAACTGGACTCACTGGAGAGGTTCAAATCGTAGAAAGTGAGAGTTGTAGACCTCTTGTACTTAAGTCGGCAATGTGCCTTTTGTATTAAATTGGGATGCAACTTCTGTGTTTCATCGTCAATAAGAAGGTGCAAGGTATACAGTAAACCGGAAGTGAAGCAAAGGAATCTAAAACTGGACTCACAGGAGAGATTCAAATCGTAGAAAATGAGAGTGTCAGTCCTCTTGCACTTAAGTCGGCATTGTGCCTTTTGTATTCTATTCGGATGCAATATCTGTGTTTCATCACCAATAAGAAGGTGCAAGGTATACAGTAAACCTGAAGTGAAGCATCAGAATCTAATACTGGTCTCACAGGAGAGGTTCAAATCGTAGGAAGTGAGAGTGTCAGTCCTCTTGTACTTAAGTCGGCATTGTGCCTTTTGTATTAAATTCGGATGCAATTTCTGTGTTTCATCGTCAATAAGAAGGTGCAAGGTATACAGTAAACCTGAAGTGAAGCATCGGATTCTAAAACTGGACTCACAGGAGAGGTTCAAAACGTAGAAAGTGAGAGTGTCAGTCCTCTTGTACTTAAGTCGGCATTGTGCCATTTATATTCAATTCGGATGCAATTTCTGAGTTTCATCGTCAATAGGAAGGTGCAAGGTATACAGTAAACCTGAAGTGAAGGATCGGACTCTAATACTGGACTCACAGGAGAGGTTCAAATCGTAGAAAGTGAGAGTGTCAGTCCTCTTGTACATACGTCGGCATTGTGCCTTTTGTATTAAATTCGGATGCAATTTCTTTGCTTCATCGTCAATAAGAAGGTGTAAGGTATATAGTAAACCTGAAGTGAAGCATCGGAATCTAAAACTGGACTCACAGGAGAGGTTCAAATCGTAGAAAGTGAGAGTGTCAGTCCTCCTGTGCTTACGTCGGGATTGTGCATTTTGTATTAAATTCGGATGCAATTTCTGTGTTTCATCGTCAATGAGAAGGTCCAAGGTATACAGTAAACGTGAAGTGAAGCGTCAAAATCTAAAACTGGACTCACAGGAGAGGATCAAATCGTAGAAAGTGAGAGTGTCAGTCCTCGTGTACTGAAGTCGGCATTGTGCCTTTTGTATTAAATTCGGATGCAATTTCTGTGTTTCATCGTCAATAAGAAGGTGCAAGGTATACAGTAAACCTGAAGTGAAGCATCGGACACTAATACTGGACTCACAGGAGAGGTTCAAATTGTAGAAAGTGAGAGTGTCAGTCCTCTTGTACTTAAGTCGGCATTGTGCCTTTTGTATTAAATTCGGATGCAATTTCTGTGCTTCATCGTCAATAAGAAGGTGCAAGGTATATAGTAAACCTGAAGTGAAGCATCGGAATCTAAAACTGGACTCACAGGAGAGGTTCAAATGGTAGAAAGTGAGAGTGTCAGTCCTCTTGTGCTTAAGTTGGGATTGTGCATTTTGTATTAAATTCGGATGCAATTTCTGTCTTTCATCGTCAATAAGAAGGTCCAAGGTATACAGTAAACCGGAAGTGAGCACCGGAATCCAAAACTGGACTCACTGGAGAGGTTCAAATCATAGAAAATGAAAGTGTCAGTCCTCTTGTACTTAAGTCGGCATTGTGCTTTTTGTATTAAATTCGGATGCAATTTCTGTGTTTCATCGTCAATAAGAAGGTGCAAGGTATACTGTAATCTTGACGTGAAGCATCGGAATCTAAAACTGGACTCACTGGAGAGGTTCAAATCGTAGAAAGTGAGAGTTGTAGACCTCTTGTACTTAAGTCGGCAATGTGCCTTTTGTATTAAATTCGGACGCAACTTCTGTGTTTCATCGTCAATAAGAAGGTGCAAGGTATACAGTAAACCGGAAGTGAAGCAAAGGAATCTAAAACTGGACTCACAGGAGAGATTCAAATCGTAGAAAATGAGAGTGTCAGTCCTCTTGCACTTAAGTCGGCATTGTGCCTTTTGTATTCTATTCGGATGCAATATCTGTGTTTCATCACCAACAAGAAGGTGCAAGGTATACAGTAAACCTGAAGTG
This sequence comes from Schistocerca americana, assembly GCF_021461395.2. NCBI lineage: Eukaryota > Metazoa > Arthropoda > Insecta > Orthoptera > Acrididae > Schistocerca > Schistocerca americana. The sequence goes on along the minus strand of NC_060124.1, from coordinate 544,014,742 downwards.
AAGCATCAGAATCTAATACTGGTCTCACAGGAGAGGTTCAAATCGTAGGAAGTGAGAGTGTCAGTCCTCTTGTACTTAAGTCGGCATTGTGCCTTTTGTATTAAATTCGGATGCAATTTCTGTGTTTCATCGTCAATAAGAAGGTGCAAGGTATACAGTAAACCTGAAGTGAAGCATCGGATTCTAAAACTGGACTCACAGGAGGGGTTCAAAACGTAGAAAGTGAGAGTGTCAGTCCTCTTGTACTTAAGTCGGCATTGTGCCATTTATATTCAATTCGGATGCAATTTCTGAGTTTCATCGTCAATAGGAAGGTGCAAGGTATACAGTAAACCTGAAGTGAAGGATCGGACTCTAATACTGGACTCACAGGAGAGGTTCAAATTGTAGAAAGTGAGAGTGTCAGTCCTCTTGTACTTAAGTCGGCATTGTGCCTTTTGTATTAAATTCGGATGCAATTTCTTTGCTTCATCGTCAATAAGAAGGTGTAAGGTATATAGTAAACCTGAAGTGAAGCATCGGAATCTAAAACTGGACTCACAGGAGAGGTTCAAATCGTAGAAAGTGAGAGTGTCAGTCCTCCTGTGCTTAAGTCGGGATTGTGCATTTTGTATTAAATTCGGATGCAATTTCTGTGTTTCATCGTCAATGAGAAGGTCCAAGGTATACAGTAAACGTGAAGTGAAGCGTCAAAATCTAAAACTGGACTCACAGGAGAGGATCAAATCGTAGAAAGTGAGAGTGTCAGTCCTCGTGTACTGAAGTCGGCATTGTGCCTTTTGTATTAAATTCGGATGCAATTTCTGTGTTTCATCGTCAATAAGCAGGTGCAAGGTATACAGTAAACCTGAAGTGAAGTATCGGAATCTAAAACTGGACTCACAGGAGAGGTTCAAATCATAGAAAGTGGGAGTGTCAGTCCTCTTGTACTTAAGTCGGCATTGTGCCTTTTGTATTAAATTCGGATGCAATTTCTGTGTTTCATCGTCAATAAGAAGGTGCAAGGTATACAGTAAACCTGAAGTGAAGCATCGGAATCTAAAACTGGACTCACAGGAGAGGTTCAAATCGTAGAAAGTGAGAGTGTCAGTCCTCTTGTTCTTAAGTCGGGATTGTTCATTTTGTATTAAATTCGGGTGCAATTTCTGTGTTTCATCGTCAATAAGAAGGTACAAGGTATACAGTAAACCTGAAGTGAAGCACCGGAATCTGAAACTGTACTCACAGATGAGGTTCATATCATAGAAAGTGAGAGTGTCAGTCCTCTTGTACTTAAGTCGGCATTGTGCTTCTTGTATTAAATTCGGATGCAATTTCTGTGTTTCATCGTCAATAAGAAGGTGCAAGGTATACAGTAATCTTGACGTGAAGCATCAGAATCTAAAACTGGACTCACAGGAGAGGTTCAAATCATAGAAAGTGAGAGTGTCAGTCCTCTTGTACTTAAGTCGGCATTGTGCCTTTTGTATTAAATTCGCATGCAATTTCTGTGTTTCATCGTCAATAAGCAGGTGCAAGGTATACAGTGAACGTGAAGTGTAGCGTCGTAATCTAAAACTGTACTCACAGGAGAGGTTCAAATCGTAGAAAGTGAGAGTGTCAGTCCTCTTCTACTTAAGTCGGCATTGTGCCTTTTGTATTAAATTCGGATGCAATTTCTGTGTTTCATCGTCAATAAGAAGGTGCAAGGTATACAGTAAACCTGAAGTGAAGCATCGGACACTAATACTGGACTCACAGGAGAGGTTCAAATTGTAGAAAGTGAGAGTGTCAGTCCTCTTGTACTTAAGTCGGCATTGTGCCTTTTGTATTAAATTCGGATGCAATTTCTGTGCTTCATCGTCAATAAGAAGGTGCAAGGTATATAGTAAACCTGAAGTGAAGCATCGGAATCTAAAACTGGACTCACAGGAGAGGTTCAAATCGTAGAAAGTGAGAGTGTCAGTCCTCTTGTACTAAGGTCGACATTGTGCATTTTGTATTAAATTCGGGTGCAATTTCTGTGTTTCATCGTCAATAAGAAGGTCCAAGGTATACAGTAAACCTGAAGTGAAGCACCGGAATCTGAAACTGGACTCACAGGAGAGGTTCAAATCATAGAAAGTGAGAGTGTCAGTCCTCTTGTACTTAAGTCGGCATTGTGCTTCTTGTATTAAATTCGGATGCAATTTCTGTGTTTCATCGTCAATAAGAAGGTGCAAGGTATACAGTAATCTTGACGTGAAGCATCGGAATCTGAAACTGGACTCACATGAGAGGCTCAAGTCGTAGAAAGTGAGAGTGTCAGTCCTCTTGTGCTTAAGTCGGGATTGTGCATTTTGTATTAAATTCGGGTGCAATTTCTGTGTTTCATCGTCAATAAGAAAGTCCAAGGTATACAGTAAACCTGAAGTGAAGCACCGGAATCTGAAACTGTACTCACAGATGAGGTTCATATCATAGAAAGTGAGAGTGTCAGTCGTCTTGTACTTAAGTCGGCATTGTGCTTTTTGTATTAAATTCGGATGCAATTTCTGTGTTTCATCGTCAATAAGAAGGTGCAAGGTATACAGTAATCTTGACGTGAAGCATCGGAATCTAAAACTGGAGTCACAGGAGAGGTTCAAATCTTAGAAAGTGAGAGTGTCAGACCTCTTGTACTTAAGTCGGCAATGTGCCTTTTGTATTAAATTCGGATGCAATTTCTGTGTTTCATCGTCAATAAGAAGGTGCAAGGTATACATTAAACCTGAAGTGAAGCATCGGAACCTAAAACTGGACTCACATGAGAGGTTCAAATCATAGAAAGTGAGAGTGTCAGTCCTCTTGTACTTAAGTCGGCATTGTGCCTTTTGTATTAAATTCGCATGCAATTTCTGTGTTTCATCGTCAATAAGCAGGTTCAAGGTATACAGTAAACGTGAAGTGTAGCGTCGTAATCTAAAACTGTACTCACAGGAGAGGTTCAAATCGTAGAAAGTGAGAGTGTCAGTCCTCTTGTACTTAAGTCGGCATTGTGCCTTTTGTATTAAATTCGGATGCAATTTCTGTGTTTCATCGTCAATAAGAAGGTGCAAGGTATACAGTAAACCTGAAGTGAAGCATCGGAATCTAAAACTGGACTCACAGGAGAGGTTCAAATGGTAGAAAGTGAGAGTGTCAGTCCTCTTGTGCTTAAGTCGGGATTGTGCATTTTGTATTAAATTCGGATGCAATTTCTGTGTTTCATCGTCAATAAGAAGGTGCAAGGTATACATTAAACCTGAAGTGAAGCATCGGAATCTAAAACTGGACTCACAGGAGAGGTTCAAATCATAGAAAGTGAGAGTGTCAGTCCTCTTGTACTTAAGTCGGCATTGTGCCTTTTGTATTAAATTCGGGTGCAATTTCTGTGTTTCATCGTCAGTAAGAAGGTGCAAGGTATACAGTAAACCTGAAGTGAAGCTTCGGAATCTAAAACTGGACTCACAGGAGAGGTTCAAAACGTAGGAAGTGAGAGTGTCAGTCCTCTTGTACTTAAGTCGGCATTGTGCCTTTTGTATTAAATTCGGATGCAATTTCTGTGTTTCATCGTCAATAAGAAGGTGCAAGGTATACAGTAAACCTGAAGTGAAGCATCGGAATCTAAAACTGGACTCACAGGAGAGGTTCAAAACGTAGAAAGTGAGAGTGTCAGTCCTCTTGTACTTAAGTCGGCATTGTGCCATTTATATTCAATTCGGATGCAATTTCTGAGTTTCATCGTCAATAGGAAGGTGCAAGGTATACAGTAAACCTGAAGTGAAGGATCGGACTCTAATACTGGACTCACAGGAGAGGTTCAAATCGTAGAAAGTGAGAGTGTCAGTCCTCTTGTACTTAAGTCGGCATTGTGCCTTTTGTATTAAATTCGGATGCAATTTCTGTGTTTCATCGTCAATGAGAAGGTCCAAGGTATACAGTAAACGTGAAGTGAAGCGTCAAAATCTAAAACTGGACTCACAGGAGAGGATCAAATCGTAGAAAGTGAGAGTGTCAGTCCTCGTGTACTGAAGTCGGCATTGTGCCTTTTGTATTAAATTCGGATGCAATTTCTGTGTTTCATCGTCAATAAGCAGGTGCAAGGTATACAGTAAACCTGAAGTGAAGTATCGGAATCTAAAACTGGACTCACAGGAGAGGTTCAAATCATAGAAAGTGAGAGTGTCAGTCCTCTTGTACTTAAGTCGGCATTGTGCCTTTTGTATTAAATTCGGATGCAATTTCTGTGTTTCATCGTCAATAAGAAGGTGCAAGGTATACAGTAAACCTGAAGTGAAGCATCGGAATGTAAAACTGGACTCACAGGAGAGATTCAAATCGTAGAAAGTGAGAGTGTCAGTCCTCTTGTACTTAAGTCGGCATTGTGCCTTTTGTATTCTATTCGGATGCAATTTCTGTGATTCATCATCAATAAGAAGGTGCAAGGTATACAGTAAACCAGAAGTGAAGCATCAGAATCTAACACTGGTCTCACAGGAGAGGTTCAAATCGTAGGAAGTGAGAGTGTCAGTCCTCTTGTACTTAAGTCTGCATTGTGCCTTTTGTATTAAATTCGGATGCAATTTCTGTGTTTCATCGCAAATAAGAAGGTGCAAGGTATACAGTAAACCTGAAGTGAAGCTTCGGAATCTAAAACTGGACTGTGCCTTCACGTCAAGATTACTGTATACGTTGCACCTTCTTATTGACGATGAAACACTGAAATTGCATCCGAATTTAATACAAAAAGCACAATGCCGACTTAAGTACAAGAGTACTGTCAATTTCATTTTCTATGATTTGAACCTCTCCTGTGAGTCCAGTTTTGGATTCCGATGCTTCACTTCGGGTTTACTGTACACCTTGGACCACCTTATTGACGATGAAACACAGAAGAGGTTCAAATCGTAGAAAGTGAGAGTGTCAGTCCTCTTGTACTTAAGTCGGAATTGTGCTTTTTGTATTAAATTCGGATGCAATTTCTGTGTTTCATCGTCAATAAGAAGGTGCAAGGTATACAGTAAACTCGAAGTGAAGCATCGGAATCTAAAACTGGACTCACAGGAGAGGTTCAAATCGTAGAAAGTGAGAGTGTCAGTCCTCTTGTACTTATGTCGGCATTGTGCCTTTTGTATTAAATTCGGATACAATTTCTGTGTTTCATCGTCAATAAGAAGGTGCAAGGTATAGAGTAAACCTGAAGTGAAGCATCGGAATCTAAAACTGGACTCACAGGAGAGGTTCAAATCGTAGAAAGTGAGAGTGTCAGTCCTCTTGTACTTAAGTCGGCATTTTGCCATTTATATTCAATTCGGATGCAATTTCTGAATTTCATCGTCAATAAGAAGGTGCAAGGTATACAGTAAACATTTAGTGAAGCATCGGACTCTAATACTGGACTCACAGGAGAGGTTCAAATCAAAGAAAGTGAGAGTGTCAGTCCTCTTGTACTTAAGTCGGCATTGTGCCTTTTGTATAAAATCGGATGCAATATCTGTGTTTCATCGTCAATAAGAAGGTGCAAGGTATACAGTAAACCTGAAGTGAAGCATCGGAATCTAATACTGGACTCACAGGAGAGGTTCAAATCGTAGAAAGCTAGAGTGTCAGTCCTCTTGTAGTTAAGTCGGCATTGTGCCTTTTGTATTAAATTCGGATGCAATTTCTGTGTTTCATCGTCAATAAGAAGGTCCAAGGTATACAGTAAACCTGAAGTGAAGCATCGGAATCTAAAACTGGACTCATAGGAGAGGTTCAAAACGTAGAAAGTGAGAGTGTCAGTCCTCTTGTACTTAAGTCGGCATTGTGCCATTTATATTCAATTCGGATGCAATTTCTGTGTTTCATCGTCAATAAGAAGGTGCAAGGTATACAGTAAACCCGAAGTGAAGCATCGGAATCTAAAACTGGACTCACAGGAGAGGTTCAAATCGTAGGAAGTGAGAGTGTCAGTCCTCTTGTACTTCAGTCGGCATTGTGCCTTTTGTATTAAATTCGGATGCAATTTCTGTTGTTCATCGCAAATAAGAAGGTGCAAGGTATACAGTAAACCTTAAGTGAAGCATCGGAATCTAAAAATGGACTCACAGGAGAGGTTCAAATCGTAGAAAGTCAGAGTTGTAGACCTCTTGTACTTAAGTCGGCAATGTGCCTTTTGTATTAAATTCGGATGCAATTTCTGTGTCTCATCGTCAATAAGAAGATGCAAGGTATACATTTAACCTGAAGTGAAGCATCGGAATCTAAAACTGGACTCACAGGAGAGGTTCAAATCATAGAAAGTGAGAGTGTCAGTCCTCTTGTACTTAAGTCGGCATTAAGCCTTTTGTATTAAATTCGGATGCAATTTCTGTGCTTCATCGTCAATAAGAAGGTGCAAGGTATACAGTAAACGTGAAGTGAAGCGTCGAAATCTAAAACTGGACTCACAGGAGAGGATCAAATCGTAGAAAGTGAGAGTGTCAGTCCTCGTGTACTGAAGTCGGCATTGTGCCTTTTGTATTAAATTCGGATGCAATTTCTGTGTTTCATCGTCAATAAGCAGGTGCAAGGTATACAGTAAACCTGAAGTGAAGTATCGGAGTCTAAAACAGGACTCACAGGAGAGGTTCAAATCATAGAAAGTGAGAGTGTCAGTCCTCTTGTACTTAAGTCGGCATTGTGCCTTTTGTATAAAATCGGATGCAATTTCTGTGTTTCATCGTCAATAAGAAGGTGCAAGGTATACAGTAAACCTGAAGTGAAGCATCGGAATCTAACACTGGACTCACAGGAGAGGTTCATATCGTAGAAAGCTAGAGTGTCAGTCCTCTTGTAGTTAAGTCGGCATTGTGCCTTTTGTATTAAATTCGGATGCAATTTCTGTGTTTCATCGTCAATAAGAAGGTGCAAGGTATACAGTAAACCTGAAGTGAAGCATCGGAATCTAAAACTGGATTCATAGGAGAGGTTCAAAACGTAGAAAGTGAGAGTGTCAGTCCTCTTGTACTTAAGTCGGCATTGTGCCATTTAAATTCAATTCGGATGCAATTTCTGTGTTTCATCGTCAATAAGAAGGTGCAAGGTATACAGTAAACCTGAAGTGAAGCATCGGAATCTAAAACTGGACTCACAGGAGAGGCTCAAATCGTAGGAAGTGAGAGTGTCAGTCCTCTTGTACTTCAGTCGGCATTGTGCCTTTTGTATTAAATTCGGATGCAATTTCTGTTGTTCATCGCAAATAAGAAGGTGCAAGGTATACAGTAAACCTTAAGTGAAGCATCGGAATCTAAAAGTGGACTCACAGGAGAGGTTCAATTCGTAGAAAGTGAGAGTGTCAGTCTTGTTGTACTTAAGTCGGCATTGTGCCTTTTGTATTAAATTCGGATGCAATTTCTGTGTTTCATCGTCAATAAGAAGGTGCAAGGTATACAGTAAACCTGAAGTGAAGCATCGGACTCTAAAACTGGACTCACAGGAGAGGTTCAAATCGTAGAAAGTGAGAGTGTCAGTCCTCTTGTGCTTAAGTCGGGATTGTGAATTTTGTATTAAATTCGGGTGCAATTTCTGTGTTTCATCGTCAATAAGAAGGTCCAGGGTATACAGTAAACCTGAAGTGAAGCACCGGAATCTGAAACTGGACTCACAGGAGAGGTTCAAATCATAGAATGTGAGAGTGTCAGTCCTCTTGTACTTAAGTCGGCATTGTGCTTTTTGTATTAAATTCGGATGCAATTTCTGTGTTTCATCGTCAATAAGAAGGTGCAAGGTATACAGTAAACCTGAAGTGAAGCATCGGAATCTAAAACTGAACTCACTGGAGAGGTTAAAATCGTAGAAAGTGAGGGTGTCAGACCTCTTGTACTTAAGTCGGCAATGTGCCTTTTGTGTTAAATTCGGATGCAATTTCTGTGTTTCATCGTCAATAAGAAGGTGCATGGTATACAGTAAACCTGAAGTGAAGCATCGGAATCTAAAACTGATCTCACAGGAGAGGTTCAAATCATAGAAAGTTAGAGTGTCAGCCCTCTTGTACTTAAGTCGGCATTGTGCCTTTTGTATTAAATTCGGATGCAATCTCTGTGTTTCATCGTCAATAAGAAGGTGCAAGGTATACAGTAAACCTGAAGTGAAGCATCGGAATCTAAAACTGGACTCACAGGAGAGGTACAAAACGTAGAAAGTGAGAGTGTCAGTCCTCTTATACTTAAGTCGGCATTGTGCCATTTATATTCAGTTCGGATGCAATTTCTGAGTTTCATCGTCAATAGGAAGGTGCAAGGTATACAGTACACCTGTAGTGAAGCATCGGACTCTAATACTGGACTCACAGGAGAGGTTCAAAGCGTTGAAAGTGAGAGTGTCAGTCCTCTTGTACTTAAGTCGGCATCGTGCCTTTTGTATTAAATTCGGATGCAATTTCTGTGCTTCATCGTCAATAAGAAGGTGCAAGGTATACAGTTAACCTGAAGTGAAGCATCGGAATCTAAAACTGGACTCACAGGAGAGGTTCAAATCGTAGAAAGTGAGAGTGTCAGTCCTCTTGTGCTTAAGTCGGGATTGTGCATTTTGTATTAAATTCGGATGCAATTTCTGTGTTTCATCGTCAATAAGAAGGTCCAAGGTATACAGTAAAACGGAAGTGAAGCATCGGAATCTAAAACTGGACTCACAGGAGAGGTTCAAATCATAGAAAGTGAAAGTGCCAGTCCTCCTGTACTTAAGTCGGCATTGTGCTTTTTGTATAAAATTCGGATGCAATTTCTGTGTTTCATCGTCAACAAGAAGGTGCAAGGTATACAGTAATCTCGGCGTGAAGCATCGGAATCTAAAACTGGACTCACAGGAGAGGTTCAAATCGTAGAAAGTGAGAGTTGTAGACCTCTTGTACTTAAGTCGGCAATGTGTCATTTGTATTAAAATCGGATGCAATTTCTGTGTTTCATCGTCAATAAGAAGGTGCAAGGTATACATTAAACCTGAAGTGAAGCATCGGAATCTAAAACTGGAATCACAGGAGAGGTTCAAATCATAGAAAGTGAGAGTGTCAGTCCTCTTGTACTGAAGTCGGCATTGTGCCTTTTGTATTAAATTCGGATGCAAACTCTGTGTTTCATCGATAATAAGAAGGTACAAGGTATACAGTAAACGTGAAGTGAAGCGTCGGAATCTAAAACTGGACTCACAGGAGAGGATCAAATCGTACAAAGTGAGAGTGTCAGTCCTCGTGTACTGAAGTCAGCATTGTGCCTTTTGTATTAAATTCGGATGCAATTTCTGTGTTTCATCGTCAATAAGAAGGTGCAAGGTATACAGTAAACCTGAAGTGAAGCATCAGAATCTAATACTGGTCTCACAGGAGAGGTTCAAATCGTAGGAAGTGAGAGTGTCAGTCCTCTTGTACTTAAGTCGGCATTGTGCATTTTGTATTAAATTCGGATGCAATTTCTGTGTTTCATCGAAAATAAGAATTTGCAAGGTATACAGTAAGCCTGAAGTGAAGCATCGGAATCTAAAACTGGACTCACAGGAGAGGTTCAAATCGTAGAAAGTTAGAGTGTCAGTCCTCTTGTACTTAGGGCGGCATTGTGCCTTTTGTATTAAATTCGGATGCAATTTCTGTGTTTCATCGTCAATAAGAAGGTGCAAGGTATACAGTAAACCTGAAGTGAAGCATCAGAATCTAATACTGGTCTCACAGGAGAGGTTCAAATCGTAAAAAGTGAGAGTGTCAGTCCTCTTCACTTAAGTCGGCATTGTGCCTTTTGTATTCTATTCGGATGCAATTTCTGTGTTTCATCGTCAATAAGAAGGTGCACGGTATACAGTAAACCTGAAGTGAAGCATCAGAATCTAATACTGGACTCACAGGAGAGGCTCAAATCGTAGGAAGTGAGAGTGTCAGTAGTCTTGTACTTAAGTCGGCATTGTGCCTTTTGTATTAAATTCGGATGCAATTTCTGTGTTTCATCGCAAATAAGAAGGTGCAAGGTATACAGTAAACCTGAAGTGAAGCATCGTAATCTAAAATTGGACTCACAGGAGAGGTTCAAATCGTAGAGAGTGAGAGTGTCAGTCCTCTTGTACTTAAGTCGGCATTGTGCCTTTTGTATTGAATTCGGATGCAATTTCTGTGTTTCATCGTCAATAAGAAGGTGCAAGGTATACAGTAAACCTGAAGTGGTGCATCGGACACTAATACTGGACTCACAGGAGAGGTTCAAATCGTTGAAAGTGGGAGTGTCAGTCCTCTTACTTAAGTCGGCATTATGCCTTTTTTATTAAATTCGGATGCAATTTCTGTGTTTCATCGTCAATAAGAAGGTGCACGATATACAGGAAACCTGAAGTGAAGCATAGGAATCTAAAACTGAACTCACTGGAGAGGTTCAAATCGTAGTAAGTGAAAGTGTCAGTCCTCTTGTAATTAAGTCGGCGTTGTGCATTTTGTATTAAATTCGGATGCAATTTCTGTGTTTCATCGTCAATAAGAAGGTCCACGGTATACAGTAAACCTGAAGTGAAGCATCGGAATATAAAAGTGGACCCACAGGAGTTGTTGAAATCGTAGAAAGTGAGAGTGTCAGTCCTTTTGTACTTAAATCGGCATTGGGCCTTTTGTACTAATTTCGGATGCTATTTCTGTGTTTCATCGTCAATAAGAAGGTGCAAGGTATACAGTAAACCTGAAGTGAAGCATCGGAATCAAAAACTGGACTCATAGGACAGGTTCAAAACATAGAAAGTGAGAGTGTCACACCTCTTGTACTTAAGTCGGCATTGTGCCTTTTGTATTAAATTCGGATGCAATTTCTGCGCTTCATTGTCAATAAGAAAGTGCAAGGTATACAGTAAACGTGAAGTGAAGCGTCGGAATCTAAAACTGGACTCACAGAAGAGGTTCAAATCGTAGAAAGTGAGAGTGTCAGTCCTCATAAACTTAAGTCGGCATTGTGCCTTTTGTATTAAATTAGGATGTAATTTCTGTGTTTCATCGTCAATAAGAAGGTGCAAGGTATACAGTAAACCTGAAGTGAAGCATCGGAATCTGAAACTGGACTCACAGCAGACATTCAAATCGTAAAATGTGAGAGTGTCAGTCCTCTACACTTAAGTCGGCATTGTGCCTTTTGTATTCTATTCAGATGCAATTTCTGTGTTTCATCGTCAATAAGAAGGTGCACGATATACAGTAAACCTGAAGTGAAGCATCAGAATCCAATACTGGACTCACAGGAGAGGCTCAAATCGTAGGAAGTGAGAGTGTCAGTAGTCTTGTACTTAAGTCGGCATTGTGCTTTTTGTATTAAATTCGGATGCAATTTCTGTGTTTTATGCAAATAAGAAGGTGCAAGGTATACAGTAAACCTGAAGTGAAGCATCGGAATCTAAAACTGGACTCACAGGAGATGTTCAAATCGTAGAAAGTGAGAGTGTCAGTCCTCTTGTACTTAAGTCGGCATTGTGCCTTTTGTATTAAATTCGGATGCAATTTCTGTGTTTCATCGTCAATAAAACGGTGCAAGGTATACAGTAAACCTGAAGTTGTGCATCGGACACTAATACTGGACTCACAGGAGAGGTTCAAATCGTAGAAAGTGGGAGTGTCAGTCCTCTTACTTAAGTCGGCATTGTGCCTTTTTTATTAAATTCGGATGCAATTTCTGTGTTTCATCGTCAATAAGAAGGTGCACGGTATACAGTAAACCTGAAGTGAAGCATCGGAATCTAAAACTGAACTCACTGGAGAGGTTCAAATCGTAAAAAGTGAAAGTGTCAGTCCCCTTGTACTTAAGGTGGCATTGTGCATTTTGTTTTAAATTCAAATGCAATTTCTGTGTTTCATCGTCAATAAGAAGGTCCACGGTATACAATAAACCTGAAGTGAAGCATCGGAATATAAAACTGGACCCACAGGAGTTGTTGAAATCGTAGAAAGTGAGAGTGTCAGTCCTGTTGTACTTAAATCAGCATTGGGCCTTTTGTACTAATTTCGGATGCTATTTCTGTGTTTCATCGTCAATAAGAAGGTGCAAGGTATACAGTAAACCTGAAGTGAAGAATCGGAATCTAAAACTGGACTCACAGGACAGGTTCAAATCATATATAGTGAGAGTGTCAGTCCTCTTGTACTTAAGTCGGCATTGTGATTTTTGTATTAAATTCGGATGCAATTTCTGTGTTTCATCGTCAATAAGAAGGTGCAAGGTATACAGTAATCTTGTCGTGAAGCATCGGAATCTAAAACTGGACTCACAGGAGAGGTTCAAATCGTAGAAAGTGAGAGTGTCAGACCTCTTGTACTTAAGTCGGCAATGTGCCTTTTGTATTAAATTCGATTGCAATTTCTGTGTTTCATCGTCAATAAGAAGGTGCAAGGTATACATTAAACCTGAAGTGAAGCATCGGATTCTAAAAATTGACTCACAGGAGAGGTTCAAATCATAGAAAGTGAGAGTGTCAGTCCTCTTGTACTTACATCGGCTTTGTGCCTTTTGTATTAAATTCGGATGCAATCTCTGCGCTTCATCGTCAATAAGAAAGTGCAAGGTATACAGTAAACGTGAAGTGAAGCGTCGGAATCTAAAACTGGACTCACAGTAGGGGTTCAAATCCTAGAAAGTGTGAGTGTCAGTCCTCTTAAACTTAAGTCGGCATTGTGAATTTTTTATTAAATTAGGATTCAATTTCTGTGTTTCATCGTCAATAAGAAGGTGCAAGGTATACAGTAAACCTGAAGTGAAGCATCGGAATCTAAACCTGGACTCACAGGAAAGATTCAAATCGTAGAAAGTGAGAGTGTCAGTCCTCTTCTACTTAAGTCCGCATTGTGCTTTTTATATTTTATTCGGATGCAATTTCTGTGTTTCATCGTCAAAAAGAATGTGCAAGGTATACAGTAAACCTGAAGTGATGCATCAGAATCTAATACTGGACTCACAGGAGAGGTTCAAATCGTAGAAAGTGAGAGTGTCAGTCCTCTTGTAGTTAAGTCGGCATTGTGCCTTTCGTATTAAATTCGGATGCAATTTCTGTGTTTCATCGTCAATAAGAAGGTGCAAGGTACACAGTAAACCTGAAGTGAAGCATCGGAATCTAAAACTGGACTCACAGGAGAGGTTCAAATCGTAGAAAGTGAGAGTGTCAGTCCTCTTGAACTTAAGTTGGCATTGTGCATTTTGAATTAAATTCGGATGTAATTTCTGTGTTTCATCGTCAATAAGAAGGTGCAAGGTATACAGTAAACCTGAAGTGGTGCATCGGACACTAATACTGGACTCACAGGAGAGGTTCAAATCGTAGAAAGTGGGAGTGTCAGTCCTCTTACTTAAGTCGGCATTGTGCCTTTTTTATTAAATTCGGATGCAATTACTGTGTTTCATCATCAATAAGAAGGTGCACGATATACAGTAAACCTGAAGTGAAGCATCGGAATCTAAAGCTGAACTCACTGGAGAGGTTCAAATCGTAGAAAGTGAGAGTGTCAGTCCTCTTGTAATTAAGTCGGCGTTGTGCATTTTGTATTAAATTCGGATGCAATTTCTGTGTTTCATCGTCAATAAGAAGGTCCACGGTATACAGTAAACCTGAAGTGAAGCATCGGAATATAAAAGTGGAGCCACAGGAGTTGTTGAAATCGTAGAAAGTGAGAGTGTCAGTCCTTTTGTACTTAAATCATCATTGGGGCTTTTGTACTAATTTCGGATGCTATTTCTGTGTTTCATCGTCAATAAGAAGGTGCAAGGTATACAGTAAACCTGAAGTGAAGCATCGGAATCAAAAACTGGACTCATAGGACAGGGTTAAATCGTAGAAAGTGAGAGTGTCACACCTCTTGTACTTAAGTCGGCATTGTGATTTTTGTATTAAATTCGGATGCAATTTCTGTGTTTCATCGTCAATAAGAAGGTGCAAGGTATACAGTAATCTTGACGTGAAGCATCGGAATCTAAAACTGGACTCACAGGAGAGGTTCAAATCGTAGAAAGTGAGAGTGTCAGACCTCTTGTACTTAAGTCGGCAATGTGCCCTCTGTATTAAATTCGATTGCAATTTCTGTGTTTCATCGTCAATAAGAAGGTGCAAGGTATACATTAAACCTGAAGTGAAGCATCGGAATCTAAAAATTGACTCACAGGAGAGGTTCAAATCATAGAAAGTGAGAGTGTCAGTCCTCTTGTACTTACGTCGGCATTGTGCCTTTTGTATTAAATTCGGATGCAATTTCTGCGCTTCATTGTCAATAAGAAAGTGCAAGGTATACAGTAAACGTGAAGTGAAGCGTCGGAATCTAAAACTGGACTCACAGAAGAGGTTCAAATCGTAGAAAGTGAGAGTGTCAGTCCTCTTAAACTTAAGTCGGCATTGTGCCTTTTGTATTAAATTAGGATGCAATTTCTGTGTTTCATCGTCAATAAGAAGGTGCAAGGTATACAGTAAACCTGAAGTGAAGCATCGGAATCTGAAACTGGACTCACAGCAGACATTCAAATCGTAAAAAGTGAGAGTGTCAGTCCTCTTCACTTATGTCGGCATTGTGCCTTTTGTATTCTATTCAGATGCAATTTCTGTGTTTCATCGTCAAAAAGAAGGTGCACGATATACAGTAAACCTGAAGTGAAGCATCAGAATCCAATACTGGACTCACAGGAGAGGCTCAAATCGTAGGAAGTGAGAGTGTCAGTAGTCTTGTACTTAAGTCGGCATTGTGCTTTTTGTATTTAATTCGGATGCAATTTCTGTGTTTTATGCAAATAAGAAGGTGCAAGGTATACAGTAAACCTGAAGTGAAGCATCGAAATCTAAAACTGGACTCACAGGAGAGGTTCAAATCGTAGAAAGTGAGAGTGTCAGTCCTCTTGTACTTAAGTCGGCATTGTGCCTTTTGAATTTAATTCCGTTGCAATTTCTGTGTTTCATCGTCAATAAGAAAGTGCAAGTTATACAGTAAACCTGAAGTGAAGCATCGGAATCTTAAACTGGACTCACAGGAGAGGTTTAAATCATAGAAAGAGAGAGTGTCAGTCCTCTTTTACTTAAGTCGGCATTGTGCCTTTTGTATTACATTCGGATGCAATTTCTGTTTTTCATCGTCAACACGAAGATGCAAGGTATACAGTAAACCCGAAGTGAAGCATCGGAATCTAAAACTGGACTCACAGGAGAGGTTCAAATCATAGAGAGTTAGAGTGTCAGTCCTGTTGTACTTAAGTCGGCATTGTGCCTTTTGAATTTAATTCCGTTGCAATTTCTGTGTTTCATCGTCAAAAAGAATGTGCAAGGTATACAGTAAACCTGAAGTGATGCATCAGAATCTAATACTGGACTCACAGGAGAGGTTCAAATCGTAGAAAGTGAGAGTGTCAGTCCTCTTGTAGTTAAGTCGGCATTGTGCCTTTCGTATTAAATTCGGATGCAATTTCTGTGTTTCATCGTCAATAAGAAGGTGCAAGGTATACAGTAAACCTGAAGTGAAGCATCGGAATCTAAAACTGAACTCACAGGAGAGGTTCAAATCGTAGAAAGTGAGAGTGTCAGTCCTCTTGTACTTAAGTTGGCATTGTGCATTTTGAATTAAATTCGGATGTAATTTCTGTGTTTCATCGTCAATAGGAAGGTGGAAGGTATACAGTAAACTGGAAGTGAAGCATCGGAATCTAAAACTGGACTCACAGGAGAGGTTCAAATCGTAGGAAGTGAGGGTGACAGTCCTCTTGTACTTAAGTCGGCATTGTGCCTTTTGTATTAAATTCTAAGGCAATTTCTGTGTTTCATCGTCAATAAGAAGGTGCAAGGTTTACAGTAAACCTTAAGTGAAGCATCTTAATCTGAAACTGGACTCACAGGAGAGGTTCATATCGTAGAAAGTGAGAGTGTCAGTCCTCTTGTACTTAAGTCGGCATTGTGCATTTTGTATTAAATTCGGATGCAATTTCTGTCTTTCATCGTCAATAAGAAGGTAGAAGGTATACAGTAAACCTGAAGTGAAGCATCGGAATCTAAAACTGGACTCACAGGTGATGTTCAAATCGTAGAAAGTAAGAATGTCAGTCCCTTTGTACTTAAAAGGCATTGGGCCTTTTGTATTAAATTCGAATGCAATTTCTGTGCTTCATCGTCAATACGAAGGTGCAAGGTATACAGTAAACGTGAAGTGAAGCGTCGGAATCTAAAACTGGACTCATAGAAGAGGTTCAAATCGTAGAAAGAGAGAGTGTCAGTCCTCTTGTACTTAAGTCGGCATTGTGCCTTTTGTATTAAAGTCGGATGCAATTTCTGTGTCTCATCGTCAATAAGAAGGTGCAAGGTATACAGTAAACCTGAAGTGAAGCATCGGAATCTAAAACGGGACTCACAGGAGAGGTTCAAATCGTAGAAAGTGAGAGTGTCAGTCCTCTGGTACTTAAGTCGGCATTGTGCACTTTGTATTAAATTCGGATGTAATATCTGTGTTTCATCGTCAATAAGAATGTGCAGGTATACAGTAAACTCGAAGTGTAGCAACGGAATCTAAAACTGGACTCACATGAGAGGTTCAAATCGTAGAAAGTGAGAGTGCCAGTCCTCTTGTACTTAAGTCGGCAATGTGCCTTTTGTATTAAATTCGGATGCAATTTCTGTGTTTCATCGTCAATAAGATGGTGCAAGGTATACAGTAAACCTGAAGTGAGGCATCGGAATTTAAAACTGGACTTACAGGAGTGGTTCAAATCATAGAAAGTGAGAGTAACAGTCCTCTTGTACTTAAGTCGGCATTGTGCCTTTTGTATTAAATTCGGATGCAATTTCTGTGCTTCATCGTCAATAAGAATGTGCAAGGTATACAGTAAACGTGAAGTGAAGCGTCGGAAACTAAAACTGGTCTCACAGGAGAGGTTCAAATCGTAGAAAGTGAGAGTGTCAGTCCTCTTGTACTGAAGTCGGCATTGTGCCTTTTGTATTGAATTCGGATGCAATTTCTGTGTTTCATCGTCAATAAGAAGGTGCAAGGTATACAGTAAACCTGAAGTGGTGCATCGGACACTAATACTGGACTCACAGGAGAGGTTCAAATCGTTGAAAGTGGGAGTGTCAGTCCTCTTACTTAAGTCGGCATTATGCCTTTTTTATTAAATTCGGATGCAATTTCTGTGTTTCATCGTCAATAAGAAGGTGCACGATATACAGGAAACCTGAAGTGAAGCATAGGAATCTAAAACTGAACTCACTGGAGAGGTTCAAATCGTAGAAAGTGAAAGTGTCAGTCCTCTTGTAATTAAGTCGGCGTTGTGCATTTTGTATTAAATTCGGATGCAATTTCTGTGTTTCATCGTCAATAAGAAGGTCCACGGTATACAGTAAACCTGAAGTGAAGCATCGGAATATAAAAGTGGACCCACAGGAGTTGTTGAAATCGTAGAAAGTGAGAGTGTCAGTCCTTTTGTACTTAAATCGGCATTGGGCCTTTTGTACTAATTTCGGATGCTATTTCTGTGTTTCATCGTCAATAAGAAGGTGCAAGGTATACAGTAAACCTGAAGTGAAGCATCGGAATCAAAAACTGGACTCATAGGACAGGTTCAAAACATAGAAAGTGAGAGTGTCACACCTCTTGTACTTAAGTCGGCATTGTGCCTTTTGTATTAAATTCGGATGCAATTTCTGCGCTTCATTGTCAATAAGAAAGTGCAAGGTATACAGTAAACGTGAAGTGAAGCGTCGGAATCTAAAACTGGACTCACAGAAGAGGTTCAAATCGTAGAAAGTGAGAGTGTCAGTCCTCTTAAACTTAAGTCGGCATTGTGCCTTTTGTATTAAATTAGGATGTAATTTCTGTGTTTCATCGTCAATAAGAAGGTGCAAGGTATACAGTAAACCTGAAGTGAAGCATCGGAATCTGAAACTGGACTCACAGCAGACATTCAAATCGTAAAATGTGAGAGTGTCAGTCCTCTTCACTTAAGTCGGCATTGTGCCTTTTGTATTCTATTCAGATGCAATTTCTGTGTTTCATCGTCAATAAGAAGGTGCACGATATACAGTAAACCTGAAGTGAAGCATCAGAATCCAATACTGGACTCACAGGAGAGGCTCAAATCGTAGGAAGTGAGAGTGTCAGTAGTCTTGTACTTAAGTCGGCATTGTGCTTTTTGTATTAAATTCGGATGCAATTTCTGTGTTTTATGCAAATAAGAAGGTGCAAGGTATACAGTAAACCTGAAGTGAAGCATCGGAATCTAAAACTGGACTCACAGGAGATGTTCAAATCGTAGAAAGTGAGAGTGTCAGTCCTCTTGTACTTAAGTCGGCATTGTGCCTTTTGTATTAAATTCGGATGCAATTTCTGTGTTTCATCGTCAATAAAACGGTGCAAGGTATACAGTAAACCTGAAGTTGTGCATCGGACACTAATACTGGACTCACAGGAGAGGTTCAAATCGTAGAAAGTGGGAGTGTCAGTCCTCTTACTTAAGTCGGCATTGTGCCTTTTTTATTAAATTCGGATGCAATTTCTGTGTTTCATCGTCAATAAGAAGGTGCACGGTATACAGTAAACCTGAAGTGAAGCATCGGAATCTACAACTGAACTCACTGGAGAGGTTCAAATCGTAAAAAGTGAAAGTGTCAGTCCCCTTGTACTTAAGGTGGCATTGTGCATTTTGTTTTAAATTCAAATGCAATTTCTGTGTTTCATCGTCAATAAGAAGGTCCACGGTATACAATAAACCTGAAGTGAAGCATCGGAATATAAAACTGGACCCACAGGAGTTGTTGAAATCGTAGAAAGTGAGAGTGTCAGTCCTGTTGTACTTAAATCAGCATTGGGCCTTTTGTACTAATTTCGGATGCTATTTCTGTGTTTCATCGTCAATAAGAAGGTGCAAGGTATACAGTAAACCTGAAGTGAAGAATCGGAATCTAAAACTGGACTCACAGGACAGGTTCAAATCATATATAGTGAGAGTGTCAGTCCTCTTGTACTTAAGTCGGCATTGTGATTTTTGTATTAAATTCGGATGCAATTTCTGTGTTTCATCGTCAATAAGAAGGTGCAAGGTATACAGTAATCTTGTCGTGAAGCATCGGAATCTAAAACTGGACTCACAGGAGAGGTTCAAATCGTAGAAAGTGAGAGTGTCAGACCTCTTGTACTTAAGTCGGCAATGTGCCTTTTGTATTAAATTCGATTGCAATTTCTGTGTTTCATCGTCAATAAGAAGGTGCAAGGTATACATTAAACCTGAAGTGAAGCATCGGATTCTAAAAATTGACTCACAGGAGAGGTTCAAATCATAGAAAGTGAGAGTGTCAGTCCTCTTGTACTTACATCGGCTTTGTGCCTTTTGTATTAAATTCGGATGCAATCTCTGCGCTTCATCGTCAATAAGAAAGTGCAAGGTATACAGTAAACGTGAAGTGAAGCGTCGGAATCTAAAACTGGACTCACAGTAGGGGTTCAAATCCTAGAAAGTGTGAGTGTCAGTCCTCTTAAACTTAAGTCGGCATTGTGAATTTTTTATTAAATTAGGATTCAATTTCTGTGTTTCATCGTCAATAAGAAGGTGCAAGGTATACAGTAAACCTGAAGTGAAGCATCGGAATCTAAACCTGGACTCACAGGAAAGATTCAAATCGTAGAAAGTGAGAGTGTCAGTCCTCTTCTACTTAAGTCCGCATTGTGCTTTTTATATTTTATTCGGATGCAATTTCTGTGTTTCATCGTCAAAAAGAATGTGCAAGGTATACAGTAAACCTGAAGTGATGCATCAGAATCTAATACTGGACTCACAGGAGAGGTTCAAATCGTAGAAAGTGAGAGTGTCAGTCCTCTTGTAGTTAAGTCGGCATTGTGCCTTTCGTATTAAATTCGGATGCAATTTCTGTGTTTCATCGTCAATAAGAAGGTGCAAGGTACACAGTAAACCTGAAGTGAAGCATCGGAATCTAAAACTGGACTCACAGGAGAGGTTCAAATCGTAGAAAGTGAGAGTGTCAGTCCTCTTGTACTTAAGTTGGCATTGTGCGTTTTGAATTAAATTCGGATGTAATTTCTGTGTTTCATCGTCAATAAGAAGGTGCAAGGTATACAGTAAACCTGAAGTGGTGCATCGGACACTAATACTGGACTCACAGGAGAGGTTCAAATCGTAGAAAGTGGGAGTGTCAGTCCTCTTACTTAAGTCGGCATTGTGCCTTTTTTATTAAATTCGGATGCAATTACTGTGTTTCATCATCAATAAGAAGGTGCACGATATACAGTAAACCTGAAGTGAAGCATCGGAATCTAAAGCTGAACTCACTGGAGAGGTTCAAATCGTAGAAAGTGAGAGTGTCAGTCCTCTTGTAATTAAGTCGGCGTTGTGCATTTTGTATTAAATTCGGATGCAATTTCTGTGTTTCATCGTCAATAAGAAGGTCCACGGTATACAGTAAACCTGAAGTGAAGCATCGGAATATAAAAGTGGAGCCACAGGAGTTGTTGAAATCGTAGAAAGTGAGAGTGTCAGTCCTTTTGTACTTAAATCGGCATTGGGGCTTTTGTACTAATTTCGGATGCTATTTCTGTGTTTCATCGTCAATAAGAAGGTGCAAGGTATACAGTAAACCTGAAGTGAAGCATCGGAATCAAAAACTGGACTCATAGGACAGGGTTAAATCGTAGAAAGTGAGAGTGTCACACCTCTTGTACTTAAGTCGGCATTGTGATTTTTGTATTAAATTCGGATGCAATTTCTGTGTTTCATCGTCAATAAGAAGGTGCAAGGTATACAGTAATCTTGACGTGAAGCATCGGAATCTAAAACTGGACTCACAGGAGAGGTTCAAATCGTAGAAAGTGAGAGTGTCAGACCTCTTGTACTTAAGTCGGCAATGTGCCCTCTGTATTAAATTCGATTGCAGTTTCTGTGTTTCATCGTCAATAAGAAGGTGCAAGGTATACATTAAACCTGAAGTGAAGCATCGGAATCTAAAAATTGACTCACAGGAGAGGTTCAAATCATAGAAAGTGAGAGTGTCAGTCCTCTTGTACTTACGTCGGCATTGTGCCTTTTGTATTAAATTCGGATGCAATTTCTGCGCTTCATTGTCAATAAGAAAGTGCAAGGTATACAGTAAACGTGAAGTGAAGCGTCGGAATCTAAAACTGGACTCACAGAAGAGGTTCAAATCGTAGAAAGTGAGAGTGTCAGTCCTCTTAAACTTAAGTCGGCATTGTGCCTTTTGTATTAAATTAGGATGCAATTTCTGTGTTTCATCGTCAATAAGAAGGTGCAAGGTATACAGTAAACCTGAAGTGAAGCATCGGAATCTGAAACTGGACTCACAGCAGACATTCAAATCGTAAAAAGTGAGAGTGTCAGTCCTCTTCACTTATGTCGGCATTGTGCCTTTTGTATTCTATTCAGATGCAATTTCTGTGTTTCATCGTCAAAAAGAAGGTGCACGATATACAGTAAACCTGAAGTGAAGCATCAGAATCCAATTCTGGACTCACAGGAGAGGCTCAAATCGTAGGAAGTGAGAGTGTCAGTAGTCTTGTACTTAAGTCGGCATTGTGCTTTTTGTATTTAATTCGGATGCAATTTCTGTGTTTTATGCAAATAAGAAGGTGCAAGGTATACAGTAAACCTGAAGTGAAGCATCGAAATCTAAAACTGGACTCACAGGAGAGGTTCAAATCGTAGAAAGTGAGAGTGTCAGTCCTCTTGTACTTAAGTCGGCATTGTGCCTTTTGAATTTAATTCCGTTGCAATTTCTGTGTTTCATCGTCAATAAGAAAGTGCAAGTTATACAGTAAACCTGAAGTGAAGCATCGGAATCTTAAACTGGACTCACAGGAGAGGTTTAAATCATAGAAAGAGAGAGTGTCAGTCCTCTTTTACTTAAGTCGGCATTGTGCCTTTTGTATTACATTCGGATGCAATTTCTGTTTTTCATCGTCAACACGAAGATGCAAGGTATACAGTAAACCCGAAGTGAAGCATCGGAATCTAAAACTGGACTCACAGGAGAGGTTCAAATCATAGAGAGTTAGAGTGTCAGTCCTGTTGTACTTAAGTCGGCATTGTGCCTTTTGAATTTAATTCCGTTGCAATTTCTGTGTTTCATCGTCAAAAAGAATGTGCAAGGTATACAGTAAACCTGAAGTGATGCATCAGAATCTAATACTGGACTCACAGGAGAGGTTCAAATCGTAGAAAGTGAGAGTGTCAGTCCTCTTGTAGTTAAGTCGGCATTGTGCCTTTCGTATTAAATTCGGATGCAATTTCTGTGTTTCATCGTCAATAAGAAGGTGCAAGGTATACAGTAAACCTGAAGTGAAGCATCGGAATCTAAAACTGAACTCACAGGAGAGGTTCAAATCGTAGAAAGTGAGAGTGTCAGTCCTCTTGTACTTAAGTTGGCATTGTGCATTTTGAATTAAATTCGGATGTAATTTCTGTGTTTCATCGTCAATAGGAAGGTGGAAGGTATACAGTAAACTGGAAGTGAAGCATCGGAATCTAAAACTGGACTCACAGGAGAGGTTCAAATCGTAGGAAGTGAGGGTGACAGTCCTCTTGTACTTAAGTCGGCATTGTGCCTTTTGTATTAAATTCTAAGGCAATTTCTGTGTTTCATCGTCAATAAGAAGGTGCAAGGTTTACAGTAAACCTTAAGTGAAGCATCTTAATCTGAAACTGGACTCACAGGAGAGGTTCATATCGTAGAAAGTGAGAGTGTCAGTCCTCTTGTACTTAAGTCGGCATTGTGCATTTTGTATTAAATTCGGATGCAATTTCTGTCTTTCATCGTCAATAAGAAGGTAGAAGGTATACAGTAAACCTGAAGTGAAGCATCGGAATCTAAAACTGGACTCACAGGTGATGTTCAAATCGTAGAAAGTAAGAATGTCAGTCCCTTTGTACTTAAAAGGCATTGGGCCTTTTGTATTAAATTCGAATGCAATTTCTGTGCTTCATCGTCAATACGAAGGTGCAAGGTATACAGTAAACGTGAAGTGAAGCGTCGGAATCTAAAACTGGACTCATAGAAGAGGTTCAAATCGTAGAAAGAGAGAGTGTCAGTCCTCTTGTACTTAAGTCGGCATTGTGCCTTTTGTATTAAAGTCGGATGCAATTTCTGTGTCTCATCGTCAATAAGAAGGTGCAAGGTATACAGTAAACCTGAAGTGAAGCATCGGAATCTAAAACGGGACTCACAGGAGAGGTTCAAATCGTAGAAAGTGAGAGTGTCAGTCCTCTGGTACTTAAGTCGGCATTGTGCACTTTGTATTAAATTCGGATGTAATATCTGTGTTTCATCGTCAATAAGAATGTGCAGGTATACAGTAAACTCGAAGTGTAGCAACGGAATCTAAAACTGGACTCACATGAGAGGTTCAAATCGTAGAAAGTGAGAGTGCCAGTCCTCTTGTACTTAAGTCGGCAATGTGCCTTTTGTATTAAATTCGGATGCAATTTCTGTGTTTCATCGTCAATAAGATGGTGCAAGGTATACAGTAAACCTGAAGTGAGGCATCGGAATTTAAAACTGGACTTACAGGAGTGGTTCAAATCATAGAAAGTGAGAGTAACAGTCCTCTTGTACTTAAGTCGGCATTGTGCCTTTTGTATTAAATTCGGATGCAATTTCTGTGCTTCATCGTCAATAAGAATGTGCAAGGTATACAGTAAACGTGAAGTGAAGCGTCGGAAACTAAAACTGGTCTCACAGGAGAGGTTCAAATCGTAGAAAGTGAGAGTGTCAGTCCTCTTGTACTGAAGTCGGCATTGTGCCTTTTGTATTAAATTCGGATGCAATTTCTGTGTTTCATCGTCAATAATAAGGTGCAAAGTATACAGTAAACCTAATGTGAAGCATCGGAATCCAAAACTGGACTCACAGGAGAGGTTCAAATCGTAGAAAGTGAGAGTGTCAGTCCTCTTGTACTTAAGTCGGCATTGTGCCTTTTGTATTAAATTCGGATGCAATTTCTGTGTTTCATCGTCGATAAGAAGGTGCAAGGTATACAGTAAACCAGAAGTGAAGCATCGGAATCTAAAACTGGACTCACAGGAGAGACTCAAATCGTAGAAAGTGAGAGTGTCAGTCCTCTTGTACTTAAATCGGCATTGTGACTTTTGTATTAAATTCGGATGCAATTTCTGTGTTTCATCGTCAATAACAAGTTGCAAGGTACACAGTAAACCTGAAGTGAAGCATCGGAATCTAAAACTGGACTCACAGGAGAGGTTCAAATCATAGAAAGTGAGAGTGTCAGTCCTCTTGTACTTAAGTCGGCATTGTGCCTTTTGTATTAAATTCGGATGCAATTTCTGTGTTTCATCGTCAATAAAAAGGTCCAAGGTATACAGTAAACCTGAAGGGAAGCATCAGATTCCAAAACTGGATTCACAGGAGAAGTTCAAATCGTAGAAAGTGAAAGTGTCAGTCCTCTTGTACTTATTTCGGCATTGTGCCTTTTATATTCAATTCGGATGTGATTTCTGTCTTTCATCGTCAATAAGAAGGTGCAAGGTATACAGTAAACCAGAAGTGAAGCATCGGAATCGAAGACTGGACTCACAGGAGATGTTCAAATCGTAGAAAGTGAGAGTGTCAGTCCTTTTGTACTGAAGTCGGCATTGTGCCTTTTGTATTAAATTCGGATGCAATTTCTGTGTTTCATCGTCAATAAGAAGGCGCAAGGTATACAGTAAACCAGAAGTGGAGCATCGGAATCTAAAACTGGACTCACAGGAGAGGCTCAAATCGTAGAAAGTGAGAGTGTCAGTCCTCTTGTACTTAAGTCGGCATTGTGACTTTTGTATTAAATTCGGATGCAAAATCTGTGCTTCATCGTCAATAAGAAGGTGCAAGGTATACAGTAAACCTGAAGTGAAGCATCGGAATCTAAAACTAGACTCACAGGAGAGGTTCAAATCATAGAAAGTGAGAGTGTCAGTCCTCTTGTACTTAAGTCGGCATTGTGCCTTTTGTATTAAATTCGATGCAATTTCTGTGTTTCATCGTCAATAAGAAGGTGCAAGGTATACAGTAAACCTGAAGTGAAGCATCGGAATCTAAAACTGGACTCACAGGAGAGGTTCAAATCGTAGAAAGTGAAAGTGTCAGTCCTCTTGTACTTAAGTCGACATTGTGCCTTTAGTATTAAATTCGGATGCAATTTCTGTGTTTCATCGTCAATAAGAAGGTGCAAGGTATACAGTAAACCTGAAGTGAAGCATCGGAATCTAAAACTGGAGTCACAGGAGAGGTTCAAATCGTAGAAAGTGAAAGTGTCAGTCCTCTTGTACTTATGTCGGCATTGTGCCTTTTATATTCAATTCGGATGTGATTTCTGTCTTTCATCGTCAATAAGAAGGTGCAAGGTATACAGTAAACCTGAAGTGAAGCACCGGACTCTAAAACTGGACTCACAGGAGAGGTTCAAATCGTAAAAAGTGAAAGTGTCAGTCCTCTTGTACTTAAGTCGGCATTGTGCCTTTTGTATTAAATTCGGATGCAATTTCTGTGTTTCATCGTCAATAAGAAGGCGCAAGGTATACAGTAAACCAGAAGTGAAGCACCGGAATCTAAAACTGGACTCACAGGAAAGGTTCAAATCGTAGAAAGTGAGAGTGTCAGTCCTCTTGTACTTAAGTCGCAATTGTGCATTTTTTATTAAATTCTGATGCAATTTCTGTGTTTCATTGTCAATAAGAAGGTGCAAGGTATACAGTAAACCTGGAGTGAAGCATCTGAATCTAAAACTGGACTCACAGGAGAGGTTCAAATCATAGAACGTGAGAGTGTCAGTCCTCTTGTACTTAAGTCGGCATTGTGCCTTTTGTATTAAATTCGGATGCAATTTCTGTGTTTCATCGTCAATAAGAAGGTGCAAGGTATACAAAAAACCTGAAGTGAAGCATCGGAATCTAAAACTTGACTCACAGGAGAGGTTCAAATCGTAGAAAGTGAAAGTGTCAGTCCTCTTGTACTTATGTCGGCATTGTGCCTTTTATATTCAATTCCCATGTGATTTCTGTCTTTCATCGTCAATAAGAAGGTGCAATGTATACAGTAAACCTGAAGTGAAGCATCGGAATCTAAAACTGGACTCACAGGAGAGGTTCAAATCGTAGAAAGTGAGAGTGTCAGTCCTCTTGTACTTACGTCGGCATTGTGAATTTTGTATTAAATTTGGATGCAATTTCTGTGTTTCATCGCCAATAAGAAGGTGCAAGGTATACAGTAAACCTGAAGTGAAGCATCGGAATCTAAAACTGAACTCACAGGAGAGGTTCAAATCGTAGAAAGTGAGAGTGTCACTCCTCTTGTACTTAAGTCGGCATTTTGCCATTTATATTCAATTCGGATGCAATTTCTGAGTTTTATCGTCAATAAGAAGGTGCAAGGTATACAGTAAACCTTAAGTGTAGCATCGGACTCTAATACTGGACTCACAGGAGGGGTTCAAATCGAAGAAAGTGAGAGTGTCAGTCCTCTTCTACTTAAGTCGGCATTGTGCCTTTTGTATACTATTCGGATCCAATTTCTGTGTTTCATCGTCAATAAGAAGGTGCAAGGTATACAGTAAACCTGAAGTGAAGCATCAGAATCTAATACTGGTATCACAGGAGAGGTTCAAATCGTAGGAAGTGAGAGTGTCAGTCCTCTTGTACTTAAGTCGGCATTGTGCCTTTTGTATTAAATTCGGATGCAATTTCTGTGTTTCATCGCAAATAAGAAGGTGCAAGGTATACAGTAAACCTGAAGTGAAGCATCGGAATCTAAAACTGGACGCACAGGAGAGTTTCAAATCGTAGAAAGTGAGAGTGTCAGTCCTCTTGTACTTAGGGCGGCATTGTCCCTTTTGTATTAAATTCGGATGCAATTTCTGTGTTTCATCGTCAATAAGAAGGTGCAAGGTATACAGTAAACTCGAAGTGAAGCATCGGAATCTAAAACTGGACTCACAGGAGAGGTTCAAATCGTAGAAAGTGAGAGTGTCAGTCCTCTTGTACTTACGTCGGCATTGTGAATTTTGTATTAAATTTGGATGCAATTTCTGTGTTTCATCGTCAATAAGAAGGTGCAAGGTATACAGTAAACCTGAAGTGAAGCATCGGAATCTGAAACTGGACTCACAGGAGAGGTTCAAATCGTAGAAAGTGAGAGTGTCACTCCTCTTGTACTTAAGTCGGCATTTTGCCATTTATATTCAATTCGGATGCAATTTCTGAGTTTCATCGTCAACAAGAAGGTGCAAGGTATACAGTAAACTCGAAGTGGAGCATCGGAATCTAAAACTGGACTCACAGGAGAGGTTCAAATCGTAGAAAGTGAGAGTGTCAGTCCTCTTGTACTTATGTCGGCATTGTGAATTTTGTATTAAATTTGGATGCAATTTCTGTGTTTCATCGTCAATAAGAAGGTGCAAGGTATACAGTAAACCTGAAGTGAAGCATCGGAATCTAAAACTGGACTCACAGGAGAGGTTCAAATCGTAGAAAGTGAGAGTGTCACTCCTCTTGTACTTAAGTCGGCATTTTGCCATTTATATTCAATTCGGATGCAATTTCTGAGTTTCATCGTCAATAAGAAGGTGCAAGGTATACAGTAAACCTTAAGTGAAGCATCGTACTCTAATACTGGACTCACAGGAGGGGTTCAAATCGAAGAAAGTGAGAGTGTCAGTCCTCTTGTACTTAAGTCGGCATTGTGCCTTTTGTATAAAATTCGGATGCTATATCTGTGTTTCATCGTCAATAAGAAGGTGCAAGGTATACAGTAAACCTGAAGTGAAGCATCGGAATCTAAAACTGGACTCACAGGAGAGGTTCAAATCGTAGGAAGTGAGAGTGTCACTCCTCTTGTATTTTAGTCGGCATTTTGCCATTTATATTCAATTCGGATGCAATTTCTGAGTTTCATCGTCAATAAGAAGGTGCAAGGTATACAGTAAACTCGAAGTGAAGCATCGGAATCTAACACTGGACTCTCATGAGAGGTTCAAATCGTAGAAAGTGAGAGTGTCAGACCTCTTGTACTTAAGTCGGCAATGTGCCTTTTGTATTGAATTCGGATGCAATTTCTGTGTTTCATCGTCAATAAGAAGGTGCAAGGTATACATTAAACCTGAAGTGAAGCATCGGAATCTAAACCTGGACTCACAGGAGAGGTTCAAATCATAGATAGTGAGAGTGTCAGTCCCCTTGCACTTATGTCGGCATTGTGCCTTTTGTATTAAATTCGGATGCAATTTCTGTGCTTCATCGTCAATAAGAAGATGCAAGGTATACAGTAAACGTGAAGTGAAGCGTCGGAATTTAAAACTGGACTTACAGGAGAGGTTCAAATCGTAGAAAGTGAGAGTGTCAGTCCTCTTGTACTTAAGTCGGCATTGTGCCTTTTGTAATAAATTCGGATGCAATTTCTGTGTTTCATCGTCAATATGATGGTGCAAGGTATACAGTAAACCTGAAGTGAAGCAACGGAATATAAAACTGGACTCACAGCAGACATTCAAATCGTAAAAAGTGAGAGTGTCAGTCCTCTTCACTTAAGTCGGCATTGTGCCTTTTGTATTCTATTCGGATGCAATTTCTGTGTTTCATCGTCAATAAGAAGGTGCAAGGTATACAGTAAACCTGAAGTGAAGCATCAGAATCTAATACTGGACTCACAGGAGAGGCTCAAATCGTAGGAAGTGAGAGTGTCAGTAGTCTTGTACTTAAGTCGGCATTGTGCCTTTTGTATTAAATTCGGATGCAATTTCTGTGTTTCATCGCAAATAAGAAGGTGCAAGGTATACAGTAAACCTGAAGTGGAGCATCGGAATCTAAAACTGGACTCACAGGAGAGGTTCAAATCGTAGAAAGTGAAAGTGTCAGTCCTCTTGTACTTAAGTCGGCATTGTGCCTTTTGTATTAAATTCGGATGCAATTTCTGTGTTTCATCGTCAATAAGAAGGTGCAAGGTATACAGTAAACTTGAAGTGGTGCATCGGACACTAATACTGGACTCACAGGGGAGGTTCAAATCGTAGAAAGTGGGAGTGTCAGTCCTCTTACTTAAGTCGGCATTGTGCCTTTTTTATTAAATTCGGATGCAATTTCTGTGTTTCATCGTCAATAAGAAGGTCCACGGTATACAGTAAACCTGAAGTGAAGCATCGGAATATGAAACTGGACTCACAGGAGAGGTTCAAATCGTAGAAAGAGAGAGTTGTAGACGTCTTGTACTTAAGTCGGCAATGTGCCTTTTGGTTTAAAATCGGATGCAATTTCTGTGTTTCATCGTCAATAAGAAGGTGCAAGGTATACATTAAACCTGAAGTGAAGCATCGGAATCTAAAACTGGACTCACAGGAGAGGTTCAAACCATAGAAAGTGAGAGTGTCAGTCCTCTTGTACTGAAGTCGGCATTGTGCCTTTTGTATTAAATTCGGATGCAAACTCTGTGTTTCATCGTCAATAAGAAGGTGCAAGGTATACAGTAAACGTGAAGTGAAGCGTCGGAATCTAAAACTGGACTCACAGGAGAGGATCAAATCGTAGAAAGTGAGAATGTCAGTCCTCGTGTACTGAAGTCGGCATTGTGCCTTTTGTATTAAATTCGGATGCAATTTCTGTGGTTCATCGTCAATAAGAAGGTGCAAGGTATACAGTAAACCTGAAGTGAAGTATCGGAATCTAAAACTGGACTCACAGGAGAGGTTCAAATCATAGAAAGTGAGAGTGTCAGTCCTCTTGTACTTAAGTCTGCATTGTGCCTTTTGTATTAAATTCGGATGCAATTTCTGTGTTTCATCGTCAATAAGAAGGTGCAAGGTATACAGTAAACCTGAAGTGAAGCATCGGAATCTAAAACTGGACTCACAGGAGAGACTCAAATCGTAGAAAGTGAGAGTGTCAGTCCTCTTGTACTTAAGTCGGCTTGTACCTTTTGTATTCTCTTCGGATCCAATAACTGTGTTTCATCGTCAATAAGAAGGTGCAAGGTATACAGTAAACCTGAAGTGAAGCATCAGAATCTAATACTGGTCTCACAGGAGAGGTTCAAATCGTAGGAAGTGAGAGTGTCAGTCCTCTTGTACTTAAGTCGGCATTGTGCCTTTTGTATTAAATTCGGATGCAATTTCTGTGTCTCATCGCAAATAAGAAGGTGCAAGGTATACAGTAAACCTGAAGTGAAGCATCGGAATCTAAAACTGGACTCACAGGAGAGTTTCAAATCGTAGAAAGTGAGAGTGTCAGTCCTCTTGTACTTAGGGCGGCATTGTGCCTTTTGTATTAAATTCGGATGCAATTTCTGTGTTTCATCGTCAATAAGAAGGTGCAAGGTATACAGTAAACTCGAAGTGAAGCATCGGAATCTAAAACTGGACTCAAAGGAGAGGTTCATTTCGTAGAAAGTGAGAGTGTCAGTCCTCTTGTACTTACGTCGGCATTGTGAATTTTGTATTAAATTTGGATGCAATTACTGTGTTTCATCGTCAATAAGGAGGTGCAAGGTATACAGTAAACCTGAAGTGAAGCATCGGAATCTAAAACTGGACTCACAGGAGAGGTTCAAATCGTAGAAAGTGAGAGTGTCAATCCTCTTGTACTTAAGTCGGCATTTTGCCATTTATATTCAATTCGGATGCAATTTCTGAGTTACATCGTCAATAAGAAGGTGCAAGGTATACAGTAAACCTGAAGTGAAGCATCGGACTCTAATACTGGACTCACAGGAGAGGTTCAAATCGAAGAAAGTGAGAGTGTCAGTCCTCTTGTACTTATGTCAACATTGTGCCTTTTGTATAAAATTCGGATGCAATATCTGTGTTTCATCGTCAATAAGAAGGTGCAAGGTATACAGTAAACCTGAAGTGAAGCATCGGAATCAAGAACTGGACTAACAGGAGAGGTTCAAATCGTAGAAAGTGAGAGTGTCAGTCCTCTTGTACTTATGTCGGCATTGTGCAATTTGTATTAAATTCGGATGGAATTTCTGTGTTTCATCGTCAATAAGAAGGTCCAAGGGATACAGTAATCTTGACGTGAAGCATCGGAATCTAACACTGGACTCTCAGGAGAGGTTCAAATCGTAGAAAGTGAGAGTGTCACACCTCTTGTACTTAAGTCGGCAATGTGCCTTTTGTATTAAATTCGGATGCAATTTCTGTGTTTCATCGTCAATAAGAAGGTGCAAGGTATACATTAAACCTGAAGTGAAGCATCGGAATCTAAAACTGGACTCACAGGAGAGGTTCAAATCATAGATAGTGAGAGTGTCAGTCCCCTTGTACTTATGTCGGCATTGTGCCTTTTGTATTAAATTCGGAAGCAATTTCTGTGCTTCATCGCCAATAAGAAGGTGCAAGGTATACAGTAAACGTGAAGTGAAGCGTCGGAATTTAAAACTGGACTTACAGGAGAGGTTCAAATCGTAGAAAGTGAGAGTGTCAGTCCTCTTGTACTTAAGTCGGCATTGTGCCTTTTGTAATAAATTCGGATGCAATTTCTGTGTTTCATCGTCAATATGAAGGTGCAAGGTATACAGTAAACCTGAAGTGAAGCATCGGAATCTAAAACTGGACTCACAGGAGAGGTTTAAATCATAGAAAGTGAGAGTGTCAGTCCTCTTGCACTTAAGTCGGCATTGTGCCTTTTGTATTACATTCGGATGCAATTTCTGTGTTTCATTGTCAATAAGAAGGTGCAAGGTATACAGTAAACCTGAAGTGAAGCAACGGAATATAAAACTGGACTCACAGCAGACATTCAAATCGTAAAAAGTGAGAGTGTCAGTCCTCTTCACTTAAGTCGGCATTGTGCCTTTTGTATTCTATTCGGATGCAATTTCTGTGTTTCATCGTCAATAAGAAGGTGCACGGTATACAGTAAACCTGAAGTGAAGCATCAGAATCTAATACTGGACTCACAGGAGTGGCTCAAATCGTAGGAAGTGAGAGTGTCAGTAGTCTTGTACTTAAGTCAGCATTGTGCCTTTTGTATTAAATTCGGATGCAATTTCTGTGTTTCATCGCAAATAAGAAGGTGCAAGATATACAGTAAACCTGAAGTGGAGCATCGGAATCTAAAACTGGACTCACAGGAGAGGTTCAAATCGTAGAAAGTGAGAGTGTCAGTCCTCTTGTACTTAAGTCGGCATTGTGCCTTTTGTATTAAATTCGGATGCAATTTCTGTGTTTCATCGTCAATAAGAAGGTGCAAGGTATACAGTAAACTTGAAGTGGTGCATCGGACACTAATACTGGACTCACAGGAGAGGTTCAAATCGTAGAAAGTGGGAGTGTCAGTCCTCTTACTTAAGTCGGCATTGTGCCTTTTTTATTAAATTCGGGTGCAATTTCTGTGTTTCATCGTCAATAAGAAGGTACACGGTATACAGTAAACCTGAAGTGAAGCATCGGAATCTAAAACTGAACTCACTGGAGAGGAACAAATCGTAGAAACTGAGAGTGTCAGTCCTCTTGTACTTAAGTCGGCATTGTACATTTTGTATTAAATTCGGATGCAATTTCTGTGTTTCATCGTCAATAAGAAGGTCCACGGTATACAGTAAACCTGAAGTGAAGCATCGGAATATAAAACTGGACCCACAGGAGTTGTTGAAATCGTAGAAAGTGAGAGTGTCAGTCCTTCTGTACTTAAATCGGCATTGGGCCTTTTGTACTAATTTCGGATGCTATTTCTGTGTTTCATCGTCAATAGGAAGGTGCAAGGTATACAGTAATCTTGACGTGAAGCATCGGAATCTAAAACTGGACTCACAGGAGAGGTTCAAATCGTAGAAAGTGAGAGTGTCAGACCTCTTGTACTTAAGTCGGCAATGTGCCTTTTGTATTAAATTCGATTGCAATTTCTGTGTTTCATCGTCAATAAGAAGGTGCAAGGTATACATTAAACATGAAGTGAAGCATCGGAATCTAAAAATTGACTCACAGGAGAAGTTCAAATCATAGAAAGTGAGAGTGTCAGTCCTCTAGTACTTACGTCGGCATTGTGATTTTTGTATTAAATTCGGATGCTATTTCTGCGCTTCATCGTCAATAAGAAAGTGTAAGGTATACTGCAAACGTGAAGTGAAGCGTCGGAATCTAAAACTGGACTCACAGAAGAGGTTCAAATCGTAGAAAGTGAGAGTGTCAGTCCTCTTAATCTTAAGTCGGCATTGTGCCTTTTGTATTAAATTCTAATGCAATTTCTGTGTTTCATCGTCAATAAGAAGGTGCAAGGTGTACAGTAAACCTTAAGTGAAGCATCGGAATCTGAAACTGGACTCACAGGAGAGGTTCATATCGTAGAAAGTGAGAGTGTCAGTCCAATTGTACTTAAGTCGGCATTGTGCATTTTGTATTAAATTTTGATGCAATTTCTGTCTTTCATCGTCAATAAGAAGGTCCAAGGTATACAGTAAACCTGAAGTGAAGCATCGGAATCTAGAACTGGACTCACAGGTGATGTTCAAATCGTAGAAAGTAAGAATGTCAGTGCCTTTGTACTTAAAAAAGGCATTGGGCCTTTTGTACTAATTTCGGATGCAATATCTGTGTTTCATCGTCAATAGGAAGGTGCAAGGTATACAATTAACGTGAAGCGAAGCAACGGAATCTAAAACTGGACGCACAGGAAGGGTTCAAATCATAGAAAGTGAGTGTGTCAGTCCTCTTGTACTTAAGTCGGCATTGTGCCTTTTGAATTAAATTCGGATGCAATTTCAGTGCTTCATCGTCAATACGAAGGTGCAAGGTATACAGTAAACGTGAAGTGAAGCGTTGGAATCTAAAACTGGACTCACTGAAGAGGTTCAAATCGCAGAAAGTGAGAGTGTCAGTCCTCTTGTACTTAAGTCGGCATTGTGCCTTTTGTATTAAAGTCGGATGCAATTTCTGTGTTTCATCGTCAATAAGAAGGTCCAAGGTATACAGTAAACCTGAAGTGAAGCATCGGAATCTAAAACGGGACTCACAGGAGAGGTTCAATTCATAGAAAGTGAGAGTGTCAGTCCTCTTGTACTTAAGTCGGCATTGTGCCTTTTGTATTAAATTCGGATGCAATTTCTGTGTTTCATCGACAATAAGAAGGCGCAAGGTATACAGTAAACCTGAAGTGAAGCATCGGATTCTAAAACTGGACTCACAGGAGAGATTCAAATCGTAGAAAGTGAGAGTGTCAGTCCTCTTGTACTTAAGTCGGCATTGTGCCTTTCGTATTAAATTCGGATGCAATTTCTGTGTTTCATCGTCAAGAAGAAGGTGCAAGGTATACAGTAAACCTGAAGTGAAGCATCGGAATCTAAAACTGGACTCACAGGAGAGGTTCATATCGTAGAAAGTGAGAGTGTCAATTATCTTGTACTTAAATCGGCATTGTGCACTTTGTATTAAATTCCGATGTAATTTCTGTGTTCCATCGTCAATAAGAAGGTGCAGGGTATACAGTAAACTCGAAGTGAAGCAACGGAATCTAAAACTGGACTCACAGGAGAGGTTCAAATCGTAGAAAGTGAGAGTGCCAGTCCTCTTGTACTTAAGTCGGCAATGTGCCTTTTGTATTAAATTCGGATGCAATTTCTGTGTTTCTTCGCCAATAAGAATGTGCAAGGTATACAGTAAACCTTAAGTGAAGCATTGGAATCTAAAACTGGACTCACAGGAGAGGTTCAAATCGTAGAAAGTGAGAGTGTCAGTCCTCTTGTACTTATGTCGGCATTGTGCATTTTGTATTAAATTCTGATGCAATTTCTGTGTTTCGTCGTCTATAAGAAAGTCCAAGGTATACAGTAAAATTGACGTGAAGCATCGGAATCTAAAACTGGACTCATTGTAGATGTTCAAATCGTAGAAAGTGAGAGTGTCAGTCCTTTTGTACTTAAATCGGCATTGGGCCTTTTGTACTATTTTCGGATGCAATATCTGTGTTTCATCGTCAACAAGTAGGTGCAAGGTATGCAGTAAACCTGAAGTGAAGCATCGGAATCTAAAACTGGACTCACAGGAGAGGTTCAAATCGTAGAAAGTGAGAGTGTCAGTCCTCTTGTACTTAAGTTTGCATTGTGCCTTTTGTATTAAATTCGGATGCAATTTCTGTGTTTCATCGTCGATAAGAAGATGCAAGGTATACAGTAAACCAGAAGTGAAGCATCGGAATCTAAAACTGGACTCACAGGAGAGGTTCATATCGTAGAAAGGGATAGTGTCAGTCCTCTTGTACTTAAGTCGGCATTGTGCATTTTGTATTAAATTCGGATGCAATTTTTGTGTTTCATTGTCAATAAGAAGGTCCAAGGTATACAGTAAACCTTAAGTGTAGCATCGGAATCTAAAACTGGACTCACAGGAGAGGTTCTAATTGTAGAAAGTGAGAGTGTCAGTCCTCTTGTACGTATGTCGGCATTGTGCATTTTGTATTAAATTCGGATGCAATTTCTGTCTTTCATCGTCAATAAGAAGGTCCAAGGTATACAGGAAACCTGAAGTGAAGCATCGGAATCTAAAACTGGACTTACAGGTGATGTTGAAATCGTAGAAAGTAAGAATGTCAGTCCCTTTGTACTTAAAAGGCATTGGGCCTTTTGTACTAATTTCGGATGCAATATCTGTGTTTCATCGTCAATAAGAAGGTGCAAGGTATACAATAAACCTGAAGTGAAGCAACGGAATCTAAAACTGGACTCACAGGAGGGGTTCAAATCATAGAAAGTGAGTGTGTCAGTCCTCTTGTACTTAAGTCGGCATTGTGCCTTTTGTATTAAATTCGGATGCAATTTCTGTGCTTCATCGTCAATAAGAAGATGCAAGGTATACAGTAAACGTGAAGTGAAGCGTCGGAATTTAAAACTGGACTTACAGGAGAGGTTCAAATCGTAGAAAGTGAGAGTGTCAGTCCTCTTGTACTTAAGTCGGCATTGTGCCTTTTGTAATAAATTCGGATGCAATTTCTGTGTTTCATCGTCAATATGATGGTGCAAGGTATACAGTAAACCTGAAGTGAAGCAACGGAATATAAAACTGGACTCACAGCAGACATTCAAATCGTAAAAAGTGAGAGTGTCAGTCCTCTTCACTTAAGTCGGCATTGTGCCTTTTGTATTCTATTCGGATGCAATTTCTGTGTTTCATCGTCAATAAGAAGGTCCAAGGGATACAGTAATCTTGACGTGAAGCATCGGAATCTAACACTGGACTCTCAGGAGAGGTTCAAATCGTAGAAAGTGAGAGTGTCACACCTCTTGTACTTAAGTCGGCAATGTGCCTTTTGTATTAAATTCGGATGCAATTTCTGTGTTTCATCGTCAATAAGAAGGTGCAAGGTATACATTAAACCTGAAGTGAAGCATCGGAATCTAAAACTGGACTCACAGGAGAGGTTCAAATCATAGATAGTGAGAGTGTCAGTCCCCTTGTACTTATGTCGGCATTGTGCCTTTTGTATTAAATTCGGAAGCAATTTCTGTGCTTCATCGCCAATAAGAAGGTGCAAGGTATACAGTAAACGTGAAGTGAAGCGTCGGAATTTAAAACTGGACTTACAGGAGAGGTTCAAATCGTAGAAAGTGAGAGTGTCAGTCCTCTTGTACTTAAGTCGGCATTGTGCCTTTTGTAATAAATTCGGATGCAATTTCTGTGTTTCATCGTCAATATGAAGGTGCAAGGTATACAGTAAACCTGAAGTGAAGCATCGGAATCTAAAACTGGACTCACAGGAGAGGTTTAAATCATAGAAAGTGAGAGTGTCAGTCCTCTTGCACTTAAGTCGGCATTGTGCCTTTTGTATTACATTCGGATGCAATTTCTGTGTTTCATTGTCAATAAGAAGGTGCAAGGTATACAGTAAACCTGAAGTGAAGCAACGGAATATAAAACTGGACTCACAGCAGACATTCAAATCGTAAAAAGTGAGAGTGTCAGTCCTCTTCACTTAAGTCGGCATTGTGCCTTTTGTATTCTATTCGGATGCAATTTCTGTGTTTCATCGTCAATAAGAAGGTGCACGGTATACAGTAAACCTGAAGTGAAGCATCAGAATCTAATACTGGACTCACAGGAGTGGCTCAAATCGTAGGAAGTGAGAGTGTCAGTAGTCTTGTACTTAAGTCAGCATTGTGCCTTTTGTATTAAATTCGGATGCAATTTCTGTGTTTCATCGCAAATAAGAAGGTGCAAGATATACAGTAAACCTGAAGTGGAGCATCGGAATCTAAAACTGGACTCACAGGAGAGGTTCAAATCGTAGAAAGTGAGAGTGTCAGTCCTCTTGTACTTAAGTCGGCATTGTGCCTTTTGTATTAAATTCGGATGCAATTTCTGTGTTTCATCGTCAATAAGAAGGTGCAAGGTATACAGTAAACTTGAAGTGGTGCATCGGACACTAATACTGGACTCACAGGAGAGGTTCAAATCGTAGAAAGTGGGAGTGTCAGTCCTCTTACTTAAGTCGGCATTGTGCCTTTTTTATTAAATTCGGGTGCAATTTCTGTGTTTCATCGTCAATAAGAAGGTACACGGTATACAGTAAACCTGAAGTGAAGCATCGGAATCTAAAACTGAACTCACTGGAGAGGAACAAATCGTAGAAACTGAGAGTGTCAGTCCTCTTGTACTTAAGTCGGCATTGTACATTTTGTATTAAATTCGGATGCAATTTCTGTGTTTCATCGTCAATAAGAAGGTCCACGGTATACAGTAAACCTGAAGTGAAGCATCGGAATATAAAACTGGACCCACAGGAGTTGTTGAAATCGTAGAAAGTGAGAGTGTCAGTCCTTCTGTACTTAAATCGGCATTGGGCCTTTTGTACTAATTTCGGATGCTATTTCTGTGTTTCATCGTCAATAGGAAGGTGCAAGGTATACAGTAATCTTGACGTGAAGCATCGGAATCTAAAACTGGACTCACAGGAGAGGTTCAAATCGTAGAAAGTGAGAGTGTCAGACCTCTTGTACTTAAGTCGGCAATGTGCCTTTTGTATTAAATTCGATTGCAATTTCTGTGTTTCATCGTCAATAAGAAGGTGCAAGGTATACATTAAACATGAAGTGAAGCATCGGAATCTAAAAATTGACTCACAGGAGAAGTTCAAATCATAGAAAGTGAGAGTGTCAGTCCTCTAGTACTTACGTCGGCATTGTGATTTTTGTATTAAATTCGGATGCTATTTCTGCGCTTCATCGTCAATAAGAAAGTGTAAGGTATACTGCAAACGTGAAGTGAAGCGTCGGAATCTAAAACTGGACTCACAGAAGAGGTTCAAATCGTAGAAAGTGAGAGTGTCAGTCCTCTTAATCTTAAGTCGGCATTGTGCCTTTTGTATTAAATTCTAATGCAATTTCTGTGTTTCATCGTCAATAAGAAGGTGCAAGGTGTACAGTAAACCTTAAGTGAAGCATCGGAATCTGAAACTGGACTCACAGGAGAGGTTCATATCGTAGAAAGTGAGAGTGTCAGTCCAATTGTACTTAAGTCGGCATTGTGCATTTTGTATTAAATTTTGATGCAATTTCTGTCTTTCATCGTCAATAAGAAGGTCCAAGGTATACAGTAAACCTGAAGTGAAGCATCGGAATCTAGAACTGGACTCACAGGTGATGTTCAAATCGTAGAAAGTAAGAATGTCAGTGCCTTTGTACTTAAAAAAGGCATTGGGCCTTTTGTACTAATTTCGGATGCAATATCTGTGTTTCATCGTCAATAGGAAGGTGCAAGGTATACAATTAACGTGAAGCGAAGCAACGGAATCTAAAACTGGACGCACAGGAAGGGTTCAAATCATAGAAAGTGAGTGTGTCAGTCCTCTTGTACTTAAGTCGGCATTGTGCCTTTTGAATTAAATTCGGATGCAATTTCAGTGCTTCATCGTCAATACGAAGGTGCAAGGTATACAGTAAACGTGAAGTGAAGCGTTGGAATCTAAAACTGGACTCACTGAAGAGGTTCAAATCGCAGAAAGTGAGAGTGTCAGTCCTCTTGTACTTAAGTCGGCATTGTGCCTTTTGTATTAAAGTCGGATGCAATTTCTGTGTTTCATCGTCAATAAGAAGGTCCAAGGTATACAGTAAACCTGAAGTGAAGCATCGGATTCTAAAACTGGACTCACAGGAGAGATTCAAATCGTAGAAAGTGAGAGTGTCAGTCCTCTTGTACTTAAGTCGGCATTGTGCCTTTCGTATTAAATTCGGATGCAATTTCTGTGTTTCATCGTCAAGAAGAAGGTGCAAGGTATACAGTAAACCTGAAGTGAAGCATCGGAATCTAAAACTGGACTCACAGGAGAGGTTCATATCGTAGAAAGTGAGAGTGTCAATTATCTTGTACTTAAATCGGCATTGTGCACTTTGTATTAAATTCCGATGTAATTTCTGTGTTCCATCGTCAATAAGAAGGTGCAGGGTATACAGTAAACTCGAAGTGAAGCAACGGAATCTAAAACTGGACTCACAGGAGAGGTTCAAATCGTAGAAAGTGAGAGTGCCAGTCCTCTTGTACTTAAGTCGGCAATGTGCCTTTTGTATTAAATTCGGATGCAATTTCTGTGTTTCTTCGCCAATAAGAATGTGCAAGGTATACAGTAAACCTTAAGTGAAGCATTGGAATCTAAAACTGGACTCACAGGAGAGGTTCAAATCGTAGAAAGTGAGAGTGTCAGTCCTCTTGTACTTATGTCGGCATTGTGCATTTTGTATTAAATTCTGATGCAATTTCTGTGTTTCGTCGTCTATAAGAAAGTCCAAGGTATACAGTAAAATTGACGTGAAGCATCGGAATCTAAAACTGGACTCATTGTAGATGTTCAAATCGTAGAAAGTGAGAGTGCCAGTCCTCTTGTACTTAAGTCGGCAATGTGCCTTTTGTATTAAATTCGGATGCAATTTCTGTGTTTCTTCGCCAATAAGAATGTGCAAGGTATACAGTAAACCTTAAGTGAAGCATTGGAATCTAAAACTGGACTCACAGGAGAGGTTCAAATCGTAGAAAGTGAGAGTGTCAGTCCTCTTGTACGTATGTCGGCATTGTGCATTTTGTATTAAATTCGGATGCAATTTCTGTCTTTCATCGTCAATAAGAAGGTCCAAGGTATACAGGAAACCTGAAGTGAAGCATCGGAATCTAAAACTGGACTTACAGGTGATGTTGAAATCGTAGAAAGTAAGAATGTCAGTCCCTTTGTACTTAAAAGGCATTGGGCCTTTTGTACTAATTTCGGATGCAATATCTGTGTTTCATCGTCAATAAGAAGGTGCAAGGTATACAATAAACCTGAAGTGAAGCAACGGAATCTAAAACTGGACTCACAGGAGGGGTTCAAATCATAGAAAGTGAGTGTGTCAGTCCTCTTGTACTTAAGTCGGCATTGTGCCTTTTGTATTAAATTCGGATGCAATTTCTGTGCTTCATCGTCAATAAGAAGATGCAAGGTATACAGTAAACGTGAAGTGAAGCGTCGGAATTTAAAACTGGACTTACAGGAGAGGTTCAAATCGTAGAAAGTGAGAGTGTCAGTCCTCTTGTACTTAAGTCGGCATTGTGCCTTTTGTAATAAATTCGGATGCAATTTCTGTGTTTCATCGTCAATATGATGGTGCAAGGTATACAGTAAACCTGAAGTGAAGCAACGGAATATAAAACTGGACTCACAGCAGACATTCAAATCGTAAAAAGTGAGAGTGTCAGTCCTCTTCACTTAAGTCGGCATTGTGCCTTTTGTATTCTATTCGGATGCAATTTCTGTGTTTCATCGTCAATAAGAAGGTGCAAGGTATACAGTAAACCTGAAGTGAAGCATCAGAATCTAATACTGGACTCACAGGAGAGGCTCAAATCGTAGGAAGTGAGAGTGTCAGTAGTCTTGTACTTAAGTCGGCATTGTGCCTTTTGTATTAAATTCGGATGCAATTTCTGTGTTTCATCGCAAATAAGAAGGTGCAAGGTATACAGTAAACCTGAAGTGGAGCATCGGAATCTAAAACTGGACTCACAGGAGAGGTTCAAATCGTAGAAAGTGAAAGTGTCAGTCCTCTTGTACTTAAGTCGGCATTGTGCCTTTTGTATTAAATTCGGATGCAATTTCTGTGTTTCATCGTCAATAAGAAGGTGCAAGGTATACAGTAAACTTGAAGTGGTGCATCGGACACTAATACTGGACTCACAGGGGAGGTTCAAATCGTAGAAAGTGGGAGTGTCAGTCCTCTTACTTAAGTCGGCATTGTGCCTTTTTTATTAAATTCGGATGCAATTTCTGTGTTTCATCGTCAATAAGAAGGTCCACGGTATACAGTAAACCTGAAGTGAAGCATCGGAATATGAAACTGGACTCACAGGAGAGGTTCAAATCGTAGAAAGAGAGAGTTGTAGACGTCTTGTACTTAAGTCGGCAATGTGCCTTTTGGTTTAAAATCGGATGCAATTTCTGTGTTTCATCGTCAATAAGAAGGTGCAAGGTATACATTAAACCTGAAGTGAAGCATCGGAATCTAAAACTGGACTCACAGGAGAGGTTCAAACCATAGAAAGTGAGAGTGTCAGTCCTCTTGTACTGAAGTCGGCATTGTGCCTTTTGTATTAAATTCGGATGCAAACTCTGTGTTTCATCGTCAATAAGAAGGTGCAAGGTATACAGTAAACGTGAAGTGAAGCGTCGGAATCTAAAACTGGACTCACAGGAGAGGATCAAATCGTAGAAAGTGAGAATGTCAGTCCTCGTGTACTGAAGTCGGCATTGTGCCTTTTGTATTAAATTCGGATGCAATTTCTGTGGTTCATCGTCAATAAGAAGGTGCAAGGTATACAGTAAACCTGAAGTGAAGTATCGGAATCTAAAACTGGACTCACAGGAGAGGTTCAAATCATAGAAAGTGAGAGTGTCAGTCCTCTTGTACTTAAGTCTGCATTGTGCCTTTTGTATTAAATTCGGATGCAATTTCTGTGTTTCATCGTCAATAAGAAGGTGCAAGGTATACAGTAAACCTGAAGTGAAGCATCGGAATCTAAAACTGGACTCACAGGAGAGACTAAAATCGTAGAAAGTGAGAGTGTCAGTCCTCTTGTACTTAAGTCGGCTTGTACCTTTTGTATTCTCTTCGGATCCAATAACTGTGTTTCATCGTCAATAAGAAGGTGCAAGGTATACAGTAAACCTGAAGTGAAGCATCAGAATCTAATACTGGTCTCACAGGAGAGGTTCAAATCGTAGGAAGTGAGAGTGTCAGTCCTCTTGTACTTAAGTCGGCATTGTGCCTTTTGTATTAAATTCGGATGCAATTTCTGTGTCTCATCGCAAATAAGAAGGTGCAAGGTATACAGTAAAC
The DNA here is from genome assembly GCF_021461395.2 of Schistocerca americana. Taxonomy (NCBI): domain Eukaryota; kingdom Metazoa; phylum Arthropoda; class Insecta; order Orthoptera; family Acrididae; genus Schistocerca; species Schistocerca americana. Next base: position 543,972,502 of record NC_060124.1, on the reverse strand, counting down.
CTGAAGTGAAGCATCGGAATCTAAAACTGGACTCACAGGAGAGTTTCAAATCGTAGAAAGTGAGAGTGTCAGTCCTCTTGTACTTAGGGCGGCATTGTGCCTTTTGTATTAAATTCGGATGCAATTTCTGTGTTTCATCGTCAATAAGAAGGTGCAAGGTATACAGTAAACTCGAAGTGAAGCATCGGAATCTAAAACTGGACTCAAAGGAGAGGTTCATTTCGTAGAAAGTGAGAGTGTCAGTCCTCTTGTACTTACGTCGGCATTGTGAATTTTGTATTAAATTTGGATGCAATTACTGTGTTTCATCGTCAATAAGGAGGTGCAAGGTATACAGTAAACCTGAAGTGAAGCATCGGAATCTAAAACTGGACTCACAGGAGAGGTTCAAATCGTAGAAAGTGAGAGTGTCAATCCTCTTGTACTTAAGTCGGCATTTTGCCATTTATATTCAATTCGGATGCAATTTCTGAGTTACATCGTCAATAAGAAGGTGCAAGGTATACAGTAAACCTGAAGTGAAGCATCGGACTCTAATACTGGACTCACAGGAGAGGTTCAAATCGAAGAAAGTGAGAGTGTCAGTCCTCTTGTACTTATGTCAACATTGTGCCTTTTGTATAAAATTCGGATGCAATATCTGTGTTTCATCGTCAATAAGAAGGTGCAAGGTATACAGTAAACCTGAAGTGAAGCATCGGAATCAAGAACTGGACTAACAGGAGAGGTTCAAATCGTAGAAAGTGAGAGTGTCAGTCCTCTTGTACTTATGTCGGCATTGTGCAATTTGTATTAAATTCGGATGGAATTTCTGTGTTTCATCGTCAATAAGAAGGTCCAAGGGATACAGTAATCTTGACGTGAAGCATCGGAATCTAACACTGGACTCTCAGGAGAGGTTCAAATCGTAGAAAGTGAGAGTGTCACACCTCTTGTACTTAAGTCGGCAATGTGCCTTTTGTATTAAATTCGGATGCAATTTCTGTGTTTCATCGTCAATAAGAAGGTGCAAGGTATACATTAAACCTGAAGTGAAGCATCGGAATCTAAAACTGGACTCACAGGAGAGGTTCAAATCATAGATAGTGAGAGTGTCAGTCCCCTTGTACTTATGTCGGCATTGTGCCTTTTGTATTAAATTCGGAAGCAATTTCTGTGCTTCATCGCCAATAAGAAGGTGCAAGGTATACAGTAAACGTGAAGTGAAGCGTCGGAATTTAAAACTGGACTTACAGGAGAGGTTCAAATCGTAGAAAGTGAGAGTGTCAGTCCTCTTGTACTTAAGTCGGCATTGTGCCTTTTGTAATAAATTCGGATGCAATTTCTGTGTTTCATCGTCAATATGAAGGTGCAAGGTATACAGTAAACCTGAAGTGAAGCATCGGAATCTAAAACTGGACTCACAGGAGAGGTTTAAATCATAGAAAGTGAGAGTGTCAGTCCTCTTGCACTTAAGTCGGCATTGTGCCTTTTGTATTACATTCGGATGCAATTTCTGTGTTTCATTGTCAATAAGAAGGTGCAAGGTATACAGTAAACCTGAAGTGAAGCAACGGAATATAAAACTGGACTCACAGCAGACATTCAAATCGTAAAAAGTGAGAGTGTCAGTCCTCTTCACTTAAGTCGGCATTGTGCCTTTTGTATTCTATTCGGATGCAATTTCTGTGTTTCATCGTCAATAAGAAGGTGCACGGTATACAGTAAACCTGAAGTGAAGCATCAGAATCTAATACTGGACTCACAGGAGTGGCTCAAATCGTAGGAAGTGAGAGTGTCAGTAGTCTTGTACTTAAGTCAGCATTGTGCCTTTTGTATTAAATTCGGATGCAATTTCTGTGTTTCATCGCAAATAAGAAGGTGCAAGGTATACAGTAAACCTGAAGTGGAGCATCGGAATCTAAAACTGGACTCACAGGAGAGGTTCAAATCGTAGAAAGTGGGAGTGTCAGTCCTCTTACTTAAGTCGGCATTGTGCCTTTTTTATTAAATTCGGGTGCAATTTCTGTGTTTCATCGTCAATAAGAAGGTACACGGTATACAGTAAACCTGAAGTGAAGCATCGGAATCTAAAACTGAACTCACTGGAGAGGAACAAATCGTAGAAACTGAGAGTGTCAGTCCTCTTGTACTTAAGTCGGCATTGTACATTTTGTATTAAATTCGGATGCAATTTCTGTGTTTCATCGTCAATAAGAAGGACCACGGTATACAGTAAACCTGAAGTGAAGCATCGGAATATAAAACTGGACCCACAGGAGTTGTTGAAATCGTAGAAAGTGAGAGTGTCAGTCCTTCTGTACTTAAATCGGCATTGGGCCTTTTGTACTAATTTCGGATGCTATTTCTGTGTTTCATCGTCAATAAGAAGGTGCAAGGTATACAGTAAACCTGAAGTGAAGCATCGGAATCTAAAACTGGACTCACAGGACAGGTTCAAATCATAGAAAGTAAGAGTGTCAGTCCTCTTGTACTTAAGTCGGCATTGTGATTTTTGTATTAAATTCGGATGCAATTTCTGTGTTTCATCGTCAATAAGAAGGCGCAAGGTATACAGTAATCTTGACGTGAAGCATCGGAATCTAAAACTGGACTCACAGGAGAGGTTCAAATCGTAGAAAGTGAGAGTGTCAGACCTCTTGTACTTAAGTCGGCAATGTGCCTTTTGTATTAAATTCGATTGCAATTTCTGTGTTTCATCGTCAATAAGAAGGTGCAAGGTATACATTAAACATGAAGTGAAGCATCGGAATCTAAAAATTGACTCACAGGAGAAGTTCAAATCATAGAAAGTGAGAGTGTCAGTCCTCTAGTACTTACGTCGGCATTGTGATTTTTGTATTAAATTCGGATGCTATTTCTGCGCTTCATCGTCAATAAGAAAGTGTAAGGTATACTGCAAACGTGAAGTGAAGCGTCGGAATCTAAAACTGGACTCACAGAAGAGGTTCAAATCGTAGAAAGTGAGAGTGTCAGTCCTCTTAATCTTAAGTCGGCATTGTGCCTTTTGTATTAAATTCTAATGCAATTTCTGTGTTTCATCGTCAATAAGAAGGTGCAAGGTGTACAGTAAACCTTAAGTGAAGCATCGGAATCTGAAACTGGACTCACAGGAGAGGTTCATATCGTAGAAAGTGAGAGTGTCAGTCCAATTGTACTTAAGTCGGCATTGTGCATTTTGTATTAAATTTTGATGCAATTTCTGTCTTTCATCGTCAATAAGAAGGTCCAAGGTATACAGTAAACCTGAAGTGAAGCATCGGAATCTAGAACTGGACTCACAGGTGATGTTCAAATCGTAGAAAGTAAGAATGTCAGTGCCTTTGTACTTAAAAAAGGCATTGGGCCTTTTGTACTAATTTCGGATGCAATATCTGTGTTTCATCGTCAATAGGAAGGTGCAAGGTATACAATTTACGTGAAGCGAAGCAACGGAATCTAAAACTGGACGCACAGGAAGGGTTCAAATCATAGAAAGTGAGTGTGTCAGTCCTCTTGTACTTAAGTCGGCATTGTGCCTTTTGAATAAAATTCGGATGCAATTTCAGTGCTTCATCGTCAATACGAAGGTGCAAGGTATACAGTAAACGTGAAGTGAAGCGTTGGAATCTAAAACTGGACTCACTGAAGAGGTTCAAATCGCAGAAAGTGAGAGTGTCAGTCCTCTTGTACTTAAGTCGGCATTGTGCCTTTTGTATTAAAGTCGGATGCAATTTCTGTGTTTCATCGTCAATAAGAAGGTCCAAGGTATACAGTAAACCTGAAGTGAAGCATCGGAATCTAAAACGGGACTCACAGGAGAGGTTCAATTCATAGAAAGTGAGAGTGTCAGTCCTCTTGTACTTAAGTCGGCATTGTGCCTTTTGTATTAAATTCGGATGCAATTTCTGTGTTTCATCGACAATAAGAAGGCGCAAGGTATACAGTAAACCTGAAGTGAAGCATCGGAATCTAAAACTGGACTCACAGGAGAGATTCAAATCGTAGAAAGTGAGAGTGTCAGTCCTCTTGTACTTAAGTCGGCATTGTGCCTTTCGTATTAAATTCGGATGCAATTTCTGTGTTTCATCGTCAAGAAGAAGGTGCAAGGTATACAGTAAACCTGAAGTGAAGCATCGGAATCTAAAACTGGACTCACAGGAGAGGTTCATATCGTAGAAAGTGAGAGTGTCAATTATCTTGTACTTAAATCGGCATTGTGCACTTTGTATTAAATTCCGATGTAATTTCTGTGTTCCATCGTCAATAAGAAGGTGCAGGGTATACAGTAAACTCGAAGTGAAGCAACGGAATCTAAAACTGGACTCACAGGAGAGGTTCAAATCGTAGAAAGTGAGAGTGCCAGTCCTCTTGTACTTAAGTCGGCAATGTGCCTTTTGTATTAAATTCGGATGCAATTTCTGTGTTTCTTCGCCAATAAGAATGTGCAAGGTATACAGTAAACCTTAAGTGAAGCATTGGAATCTAAAACTGGACTCACAGGAGAGGTTCAAATCGTAGAAAGTGAGAGTGTCAGTCCTCTTGTACTTATGTCGGCATTGTGCATTTTGTATTAAATTCTGATGCAATTTCTGTGTTTCGTCGTCTATAAGAAAGTCCAAGGTATACAGTAAAATTGACGTGAAGCATCGGAATCTAAAACTGGACTCATAGTAGATGTTCAAATCGTAGAAAGTGAGAGTGTCAGTCCTTTTGTACTTAAATCGGCATTGGGCCTTTTGTACTATTTTCGGATGCAATATCTGTGTTTCATCGTCAACAAGTAGGTGCAAGGTATGCAGTAAACCTGAAGTGAAGCATCGGAATCTAAAACTGGACTCACAGGAGAGGTTCATATCGTAGAAAGGGATAGTGTCAGTCCTCTTGTACTTAAGTCGGCATTGTGCATTTTGTATTAAATTCGGATGCAATTTTTGTGTTTCATTGTCAATAAGAAGGTCCAAGGTATACAGTAAACCTTAAGTGTAGCATCGGAATCTAAAACTGGACTCACAGGAGAGGTTCTAATTGTAGAAAGTGAGAGTGTCAGTCCTCTTGTACGTATGTCGGCATTGTGCATTTTGTATTAAATTCGGATGCAATTTCTGTCTTTCATCGTCAATAAGAAGGTCCAAGGTATACAGGAAACCTGAAGTGAAGCATCGGAATCTAAAACTGGACTTACAGGTGATGTTGAAATCGTAGAAAGTAAGAATGTCAGTCCCTTTGTACTTAAAAGGCATTGGGCCTTTTGTACTAATTTCGGATGCAATATCTGTGTTTCATCGTCAATAAGAAGGTGCAAGGTATACAATAAACCTGAAGTGAAGCAACGGAATCTAAAACTGGACTCACAGGAGGGGTTCAAATCATAGAAAGTGAGTGTGTCAGTCCTCTTGTACTTAAGTCGGCATTGTGCCTTTTGTATTAAATTCGGATGCAATTTCTGTGTTTCATCGTCAATAAGAAGGTGCAAGGTATACAGTAATCTTGACCTGAAGCATCGGAATCTAAAACTGGACTCACAGGAGAGGTCCAAATCGTACAAAGTGAGAGTGTCTGTCCTCTTGTACTTAAGTCGTCATTGTGCCTTTTGTATTAAATTCGGATGCAATTTCTGTGCTTCATCGTCAATACGAAGGTGCAAGGTATACAGTAAACGTGAAGTGAAGCGTCGGAATCTAAAACTGGACTCACTGAAGAGGTTCAAATCGTTGAAAGTGAGAGTGTCAGTCCACTTGTACTTAAGTCGGCATTGTGCCTTTTGTGTTAAAGTCGGATGCAATTTCTGTGTTTCATCGTCAATAAGAAGGCGCAAGGTGTACAGTAAACCTGAAGTGAAGCATCGGAATCTAAAACGGGACTCACAGGAGAGGTTCAATTCATAGAAAGTGAGAGTGTCAGTCCTCTTAAACTTAAGTCGGCATTGTGCATTTTGTATTAAATTCGGATGCAATTTCTGTGTTTCATCGACAATAAGAAGGTGCAAGGTATACAGTAAACCTGAAGTGAAGCATCGGAATCTAAAACTGGACTCACAGGAGAGATTCAAATCGTAGAAATTGAGAGTGTCAGTCCTCTTGTACTTAAGTCGGCATTGTGCCTTTTGTATTAAATTCGGATGCAATTTCTGTGTTTCATCGTCAATAAGAAGGTGCAAGGTATACAGTAAACCTGAAGTGAAGCATCGGAATCTAAAACTGGACTCACAGGAGAGGTTCAAATCGTAGAAAGTGAGAGTGTCAGCCCTCTTGTACTTAAATCGGCATTGTGCACTTTGTATTAAATTCGGATGTAATTTCTGTGTTTCATCGTCAATAAGAAGGTGCAGGGTATACAGTAAACTCGAAGTGAAGCAACGGAATCTAAAAACTGGACTCACAGGAGAGGTTCAAATCGTAGAAAGTGAGAGTGCCAGTCCTCTTGTACTTAAGTCGGCAATGTGCCTTTTGTATTAAATTCGGATCCAATATCTGTGTTTCATCGTCAATAAGAATGTGCAAGGTATACAGTAAACCTTAAGTGAAGCATTGGAATCTAAAACTGGACTCACAGGAGAGGTTCAAATCGTAGAAAGTGAGAGTGTCAGTCCTCTTGTACTTATGTCGGCATTGTGCTTTTTGTATTACATTCTGATGCAATTTCTGTGTTTCGTCGTCTATAAGAAAGTCCAAGGTATACAGTAAACCTGACGTGAAGCATCGGAATCTAAAACTGGACTCATAGGAGATGCTCAAATCGTAGAAAGTGAGAGTGTCAGTCCTTTTGTACTTAAATCGGCATTGGGCCTTTTGTACTAATTGCGGATGCAATATCTGTGTTTCATCGTCAACAAGAAGGTGCAAGGTATGCAGTAAACCTGAAGTGAAGCATCGGAATCTAAAACTGGACTCACAGGAGAGGTTCAAATCGTAGAAAGTGAGAGTGTCAGTCCTCTTGTACTTAAGTCGGCATTGTGCCTTTTGTATTAAATTCGGATGCAATTTCTGTGTTTCATCGTCGATAAGAAGATTCAAGGTATACAGTAAACCACAAGTGAAGCATCGGAAACTAAAACTGGACTCACAGGAGAGGCTCAAATCGTAGAAAGTGGGAGTGTCAGTCCTCTTGTACTTAAGTCGGCATTGTGACTTTTGTATTAAATCCGGATGCAATTTCTGTGTTTCATCGTCAATAACAAGGTGCAGGGTATACCGTAAACCTGAAGTGAAGCATCAGAATCTAAAACTGGACTCACAGGAGAGATTCAATTCATAGAAAGTGAGAGTGTCAGTCCTCTTGTACTTAAGTCGGCATTGTGCCTTTTGTATTAAATTCGGATGCAATTTCTGTGTTTCATCGTCAATAAAAAGGTCCAAGGTATACAGTAAACCTGAAGTGAAGCATCAGATTCCAAAACTGGATTCACAGGAGAAGTTCAATTCGTAGAAAGTGAGAGTATCAGTCCACTTTTACTTAAGGCGGCATTGTGCCTTTTGTATTAAATTCGGATGCAATTTCTGTGTTTCATCGTCAATAAGAAGGTACACGGTATACAGTAAACCTGAAGTGAAGCATCGGAATCTAAAACTGAACTCACTGGAGAGGTTCAAATCGTAGAAAGTGAGTGTGTCAGTCCTCTTGTACTTAAGTCGGCATTGTGCATTTTGTATTAAATTCGAATGCAATTTCTGTGTTTCATCGTCAATAAGAATTTCCACGGTATACAGTACACCTGATTTGAAGCATCGGAATCTAATACTGTACTCACAGGAGAGGTTCAAATCATAGAAAGTGAGAGTGTCAGTCCTCTTGTACTGAAGTCGGCATTGTGCCTTTTGTATTAATTTCGGATGCAAACTCTGTGTCTCATCGTCAATAAGAAGGTGCAAGGTATACAGTAAACGTGAAGTGAAGTATCGGAATCTAAAACTGGACTCACAGGAGAGGTTCAAATCATAGAAAGTGAGAGTGTCAGTCCTCTTGTCCTTAAGTCTGCATTGTGCCTTTTGTATTAAATTCGGATGCAATTTCTGTGCTTCATCGTCAATAAGAAGGTGCAAGGTATACAGTAAACCTAAAGTGAAGCATCGGAATCTAAAACTGGACTCACAGGAGAGATTCAAATCGTAGAAAGTGAGAGTGTCAGTCCTCTTGTACTTAAGTCGGCATTGTGCCTTTTGTATTCTATTCGGATCCAATAACTGTGTTACATCGTCAACAAGAAGGTGCAAGGTATACAGTAAACCTGAAGTGAAGCATCAGAATCTAATACTGGTGTCACAGGAGAGGTTCAAATCGTAGGAAGTGAGAGTGTCAGTCCTCTTGTATTTAAGTCGGCATTGTGCCTTTTGTATTAAATTCGGATGCAATTTCTGTGTTTCATCGCAAATAAGAAGGTGCAAGGTATACAGTAAACCTGAAGTGAAGCATCGGAATCTAAAACTGGACTCACAGGAGAGTTTCAAATCGTAGAAAGTGAGAGTGTCAGTCCTCTTGTACTTAGGGCGGCATTGTGCCTTTTGTATTAAATTCGGATGCTATTTCTGTGTTTCATCGTCAATAAGATGGTGCAAGGTATACAGTAAACTCGAAGTGAAGCATCGGAATCTAAAACTGGACTCACAGGAGAGGTTCAAATCAAAGAAAGTGAGAGTATCAGTCCTCTTGTACATAAGTCGGCATTGTGCTTTTTGTATTAAATTCGGATCCAATTTCTGTGTTTCATCGTCAATAAGAAGGTGCAAGGTATACAGTAATCTTGACGTGAAGCATCGGAATCTAACACTGGACTCTCAGGAGAGGTTCAAATCGTAGAAAGTGAGAGTGTCAGACCTCTTGTACTTAAGTCGGCAATGTGCCTTTTGTATTACATTCGGATGCAATTTCTGTGTTTCATAGTCAATAAGAAGGTGCAAGGTATACATTAAACCGAAGTGAAGCATCGGAATCCTAAACTGGACTCACAGGAGTGGTTCAAATCATAGATAGTGAGAGTGTCAGTCCCCTTGTACTTATGTCGGCATTGTGCCTTTTGTATTAAATTCGGATGCAATTTCTGTGCTTCATCGTCAATAAGAAGGTGCAAGGTATACAGTAAACGTGAAGTGAAGCGTCGGAATTTAAAACTGGACTTACAGGAGATGTTCAAATCGTAGAAAGTGAGAGTGTCAGTCCTCTTGTACTTAAGTCGGCATTGTGCCTATTGTAATAAATTCGGATGCAATTTCTGTGTTTCATCGTCAATATGAAGGTGCAAGGTATACAGTAAACCTGAAGTGAAGCATCGGAATCTAAAACTGGACTCACAGGAGAGGTTTAAATCATAGAAAGTGAGAGTGTCAGTCCTCTTGCACTTAAGTCGGCATTGTGCCTTTTGTATTCTATTCGGATGCAATTTCTGCGTTTCATCGTCAATAAGAGGGTGCACGGTATACAGTAAACCTGAAGTGAAGCATCAGAATCTAATACTGGACTCACAGGAGAGGCTCAAATCGTAGAAATTGAGAGTGTCAGTCCTCTTGTACTTTAGTCGGCATTGTGCCTTTCGTATTAACTTCGGATGCAATTTCTGTGTTTCATCGTCAATAAGAAGGTGCAAGGTATACAGTAAACCTGAAGTGAAGCATCGGAATCTAAAACTGGACTCACAGGAGAGGTTCAAATCGTAGAAAGTGAGAGTGTCAATTATCTTGTACTTAAATCGGCATTGTGCACTTTGTATTAAATTCCGATGTAATTTCTGTGTTCCATCGTCAATAAGAAGGTGCAGGGTATACAGTAAACTCGAAGTGAAGCAACGGAATCTAAAACTGGACTCACAGGAGAGGTTCAAATCGTAGAAAGTGAGAGTGCCAGTCCTCTTGTACTTAAGTCGGCAATGTGCCTTTTGTATTAAATTCGGATGCAATTTCTGTGTTTCTTCGCCAATAAGAATGTGCAAGGTATACAGTAAACCTTAAGTGAGGCATTGGAATCTAAAACTGGACTCACAGGAGAGGTTCAAATCGTAGAAAGTGAGAGTGTCAGTCCTCTTGTACTTATGTCGGCATTGTGCATTTTGTATTAAATTCTGATGCAATTTCTGTGTTTCGTCGTCTATAAGAAAGTCCAAGGTATACAGTAAAATTGACGTGAAGCATCGGAATCTAAAACTGGACTCATAGTAGATGTTCAAATTGTAGAAAGTGAGAGTGTCAGTCCTTTTGTACTTAAATCGGCATTGGGCATTTTGTACTATTTTCGGATGCAATATCTGTGTTTCATCGTCAACAAGTAGGTGCAAGGTATGCAGTAAACCTGAAGTGAAGCATCGGAATCTAAAACTGGACTCACAGGAGAGGTTCAAATCGTAGAAAGTGAGAGTGTCAGTCCTCTTGTACTTAAGTTTGCATTGTGCGTTTTGTATTAAATTCGGATGCAATTTCTGTGTTTCATCGTCGATAAGAAGGTGCAAGGTATACAGTAAACCAGAAGTGAAGCATCGGAATCTAAAACTGGACTCACAGGAGAGGTTCAAATCGTAGAAAGGGAGAGTGTCAGTCCTCTTGTACTTAAGTCGGCATTGTGCATTTTGTATTAAATTCGGATGCAATTTTTGTGTTTCATTGTCAATAAGAAGGTCCAAGGTATACAGTAAACCTTAAGTGTAGCATCGGAATCTAAAACTGGACTCACAGGAGAGGTGCTAATTGTAGAAAGTGAGAGTGTCAGTCCTCTTGTACGTATGTCGGCATTGTGCATTTTGTGTTAAATTCGGATGCAATTTCTGTGTTTCATCGTCAATAAGAAGATCCAAGGTATACAGTAAACCTGACATGAAGCATCGGAATCTAAGACTGGACTCACAGGAGATGTTCAAATCGTAGAAAGTGAGAGTGTCAGTCCTTTTGTACTTAAGTCGGCATTGTGCCTTTTGTATTAAATTCGGATGCAATATCTGTGTTTCATCGTCAATAAGAAGGCGCAAGGTATACAGTAAACCAGAAGTGAAGCATCGGAATCTAAAACTGGACTCACAGGAGAGGCTCAAATCGTAGAAAGTGAGAGTGTCAGTCCTCTTGTACTTAAGTCGGCATTGTGACTTTTGTATAAAACTCTAATGCAATTTCTGTGTTTCATCGTCAATAAGAAGGTGCAAGGTATACAGTAAACCTTAAGTGAAGCATCGGAATCTGAAACTGGACTCACAGGAGAGGTTCATATCGTTGGAAGTGAGAGTGTCAGTCCTCTTGTACATAAGTCGGCATTGTGCATTTTGTATTAAATTCGGATGCAATTTCTGTCTTTCATCGTCAATAAGAAGGTCCAAGGTATACAGGAAACCTGAAGTGAAGCATCGGAATCTAAAACTGGACTTACAGGTGATGTTCAAATCGTAGAAAGTAAGAATGTCAGTCCCTTTGTACTTAAAAGGCATTGGGCCTTTTGTATTAAATTCGGACGCAATTTCTGTGCTTCATCGTCAATACGAAGGTGCAAGGTATACAGTAAACGTGAAGTGAAGCGTCGGAATCTAAAACTGGACTCACTGAAGAGGTTCAAATCGTTGAAAGTGAGAATGTCAGTCCATTTGTACTTAAGTCGGCATTGTGCCTTTTGTATTAAAGTCGGATGCAATTTCTGTGTTTCATCGTCAATAAGAAGGCGCAAGGTGTACAGTAAACCTGAAGTGAAGCATCGGAATCTAAAACGGGACTCACAGGAGAGGTTCAATTCATAGAAAGTGAGAGTGTCAGTCCTCTTGTACTTAAGTCGGCATTGTGCCTTTTGTATTAAATTCGGATGCAATTTCTGTGTTTCATCGACAATAAGAAGGTGCAAGGTATACAGTAAACCTGAAGTGAAGCATCGGAATCTAAAACTGGACTCACAGGAGAGATTCAAATCGTAGAAATTGAGAGTGTCAGTCCTCTTGTACTTAAGTCGGCATTGTGCCTTTTGTATTAAATTCGGATGCAATTTCTGTGTTTCATCGTCAATAAGAAGGTGCAAGGTATACAGTAAACCTGAAGTGAAGCATCGGAATCTAAAACTGGACTCACAGGAGTGGTTCAAATCGTAGAAAGTGAGAGTGTCAGTCCTCTTGTACTTAAATCGGCATTGTGCACTTTGTATTAAATTCGGATGTAATTTCTGTGTTTCATCGTCAATAAGAAGGTGCAGGGTATCGGTAAACTCGAAGTGAAGCAACGGAATCTAAAAACTGGACTCACAGGAGAGGTTCAAATCGAAGAAAGTGAGAGTGCCAGTCCTCTTGTACATAAGTCGGCAATGTGCCTTTTGTATTAAATTCGGATCCAATTTCTGTGTTTCATCGTCAATAAGAATGTGCAAGGTATACAGTAAACCTTAAGTGAAGCATTGGAATCTAAAACTGGACTCACAGGAGAGGTTCAAATCGTAGAAAGTGAGAGTGTCAGTCCTCTTGTACTTAAATCGGCATTGTGCACTTTGTATTAAATTCGGATGTAATTTCTGTGTTTCATCGTCAATAAGAAGGTGCAGGGTATCGGTAAACTCGAAGTGAAGCAACGGAATCTAAAAACTGGACTCACAGGAGAGGTTCAAATCGAAGAAAGTGAGAGTGCCAGTCCTCTTGTACATAAGTCGGCAATGTGCCTTTTGTATTAAATTCGGATCCAATTTCTGTGTTTCATCGTCAATAAGAATGTGCAAGGTATACAGTAAACCTTAAGTGAAGCATTGGAATCTAAAACTGGACTCACAGGAGAGATTCAAATCGTAGAAAGTGAGAGTGTCAGTCCTCTTGTACTTAAGTCGGCATTGTGCCTTTTGTATTCTATTCGGATCCAATAACTGTGTTACATCGTCAATAAGAAGGTGCAAGGTATACAGTAAACCTGAAGTGAAGCATCAGAATCTAATACTGGTGTCACAGGAGAGGTTCAAATCGTAGGAAGTGAGAGTGTCAGTCCTCTTGTATTTAAGTCGGCATTGTGCCTTTTGTATTAAATTCGGATGCAATTTCTGTGTTTCATCGCAAATAAGAAGGTGCAAGGTATACAGTAAACCTGAAGTGAAGCATCGGAATCTAAAACTGGACTCACAGGAGAGTTTCAAATCGTAGAAAGTGAGAGTGTCAGTCCTCTTGTACTTAGGGCGGCATTGTGCCTTTTGTATTAAATTCGGATGCTATTTCTGTGTTTCATCGTCAATAAGATGGTGCAAGGTATACAGTAAACTCGAAGTGAAGCATCGGAATCTAAAACTGGACTCACAGGAGAGGTTCAAATCAAAGAAAGTGAGAGTGTCAGTCCTCTTGTACATAAGTCGGCATTGTGCTTTTTGTATTAAATTCGGATCCAATTTCTGTGTTTCATCGTCAATAAGAAGGTGCAAGGTATACAGTAATCTTGACGTGAAGCATCGGAATCTAACACTGGACTCTCAGGAGAGGTTCAAATCGTAGAAAGTGAGAGTGTCAGACCTCTTGTACTTAAGTCGGCAATGTGCCTTTTGTATTACATTCGGATGCAATTTCTGTGTTTCATAGTCAATAAGAAGGTGCAAGGTATACATTAAACCGAAGTGAAGCATCGGAATCCTAAACTGGACTCACAGGAGTGGTTCAAATCATAGATAGTGAGAGTGTCAGTCCCCTTGTACTTATGTCGGCATTGTGCCTTTTGTATTAAATTCGGATGCAATTTCTGTGCTTCATCGTCAATAAGAAGGTGCAAGGTATACAGTAAACGTGAAGTGAAGCGTCGGAATTTAAAACTGGACTTACAGGAGATGTTCAAATCGTAGAAAGTGAGAGTGTCAGTCCTCTTGTACTTAAGTCGGCATTGTGCCTATTGTAATAAATTCGGATGCAATTTCTGTGTTTCATCGTCAATATGAAGGTGCAAGGTATACAGTAAACCTGAAGTGAAGCATCGGAATCTAAAACTGGACTCACAGGAGAGGTTTAAATCATAGAAAGTGAGAGTGTCAGTCCTCTTGCACTTAAGTCGGCATTGTGCCTTTTGTATTCTATTCGGATGCAATTTCTGTGTTTCATCGTCAATAAGAGGGTGCACGGTATACAGTAAACCTGAAGTGAAGCATCAGAATCTAATACTGGACTCACAGGAGAGGCTCAAATCGTAGGAAGTGAGAGTGTCAGTAGTCTTGTACTTAAGTCGGCATTGTGCCTTTTGTATTAAATTCGGATGCAATTTCTGTGTTTCATCGCAAATAAGAAGGTGCAAGGTATACAGTAAACCTGAAGTGGAGCATCGGAATCTGAAACTGGACTCACAGGAGAGGTTCATATCGTAGAAAGTGAGAGTGTCAGTCCAATTGTACTTAAGTCGGCATTGTGCATTTTGTATTAAATTTTGATGCAATTTCTGTCTTTCATCGTCAATAAGAAGGTCCAAGGTATACAGTAAACCTGAAGTGAAGCATCGGAATCTAGAACTGGACTCACAGGTGATGTTCAAATCGTAGAAAGTAAGAATGTCAGTGCCTTTGTACTTAAAAAAGGAATTGGGCCTTTTGTACTAATTTCGGATGCAATATCTGTGTTTCATCGTCAATAGGAAGGTGCAAGGTATACAATTAACGTGAAGCGAAGCAACGGAATCTAAAACTGGACTCACAGGAAGGGTTCAAATCGTAGAAAGTGAGTGTGTCAGTCCTCTTGTACTTAAGTCGGCATTGTGCCTTTTGAATTAAATTCGGATGCAATTTCTGTGCTTCATCGTCAATACGAAGGTGCAAGGTATACAGTAAACGTGAAGTGAAGCGTCGGAATCTAAAACTGGACTCACTGAAGAGGTTCAAATCGTAGAAAGTGAGAGTGTCAGTCCTCTTGTACTTAAGTCGGCATTGTGCCTTTTGTATTAAAGTCGGATGCAATTTCTGTGTTTCATCGTCAATAAGAAGGTCCAAGGTATACAGTAAACCTGAAGTGAAGCATCGGAATCTAAAACGGGACTCACAGGAGAGGTTCAATTCATAGAAAGTGAGAGTGTCAGTCCTCTTGTACTTAAGTCGGCATTGTGCCTTTTGTATTAAATTCGGATGCAATTTCTGTGTTTCATCGACAATAAGAAGGCGCAAGGTATACAGTAAACCTGAAGTGAAGCATCGGAATCTAAAACTGGACTCACAGGAGAGATTCAAATCGTAGAAATTGAGAGTGTCAGTCCTCTTGTACTTTAGTCGGCATTGTGCCTTTCGTATTAACTTCGGATGCAATTTCTGTGTTTCATCGTCAATAAGAAGGTGCAAGGTATACAGTAAACCTGAAGTGAAGCATCGGAATCTAAAACTGGACTCACAGGAGAGGTTCAAATCGTAGAAAGTGAGAGTGTCAATTATCTTGTACTTAAATCGGCATTGTGCACTTTGTATTAAATTCCGATGTAATTTCTGTGTTCCATCGTCAATAAGAAGGTGCAGGGTATACAGTAAACTCGAAGTGAAGCAACGGAATCTAAAACTGGACTCACAGGAGAGGTTCAAATCGTAGAAAGTGAGAATGCCAGTCCTCTTGTACTTAAGTCGGCAATGTGCCTTTTGTATTAAATTCGGATGCAATTTCTGTGTTTCTTCGCCAATAAGAATGTGCAAGGTATACAGTAAACCTTAAGTGAGGCATTGGAATCTAAAACTGGACTCACAGGAGAGGTTCAAATCGTAGAAAGTGAGAGTGTCAGTCCTCTTGTACTTATGTCGGCATTGTGCATTTTGTATTAAATTCTGATGCAATTTCTGTGTTTCGTCGTCTATAAGAAAGTCCAAGGTATACAGTAAAATTGACGTGAAGCATCGGAATCTAAAACTGGACTCATAGTAGATGTTCAAATTGTAGAAAGTGAGAGTGTCAGTCCTTTTGTACTTAAATCGGCATTGGGCATTTTGTACTATTTTCGGATGCAATATCTGTGTTTCATCGTCAACAAGTAGGTGCAAGGTATGCAGTAAACCTGAAGTGAAGCATCGGAATCTAAAACTGGACTCACAGGAGAGGTTCAAATCGTAGAAAGTGAGAGTGTCAGTCCTCTTGTACTTAAGTTTGCATTGTGCGTTTTGTATTAAATTCGGATGCAATTTCTGTGTTTCATCGTCGATAAGAAGGTGCAAGGTATACAGTAAACCAGAAGTGAAGCATCGGAATCTAAAACTGGACTCACAGGAGAGGTTCAAATCGTAGAAAGGGAGAGTGTCAGTCCTCTTGTACTTAAGTCGGCATTGTGCATTTTGTATTAAATTCGGATGCAATTTTTGTGTTTCATTGTCAATAAGAAGGTCCAAGGTATACAGTAAACCTTAAGTGTAGCATCGGAATCTAAAACTGGACTCACAGGAGAGGTGCTAATTGTAGAAAGTGAGAGTGTCAGTCCTCTTGTACGTATGTCGGCATTGTGCATTTTGTGTTAAATTCGGATGCAATTTCTGTGTTTCATCGTCAATAAGAAGATCCAAGGTATACAGTAAACCTGACATGAAGCATCGGAATCTAAGACTGGACTCACAGGAGATGTTCAAATCGTAGAAAGTGAGAGTGTCAGTCCTTTTGTACTTAAGTCGGCATTGTGCCTTTTGTATTAAATTCGGATGCAATATCTGTGTTTCATCGTCAATAAGAAGGCGCAAGGTATACAGTAAACCAGAAGTGAAGCATCGGAATCTAAAACTGGACTCACAGGAGAGGCTCAAATCGTAGAAAGTGAGAGTGTCAGTCCTCTTGTACTTAAGTCGGCATTGTGACTTTTGTATAAAATTCTAATGCAATTTCTGTGTTTCATCGTCAATAAGAAGGTGCAAGGTATACAGTAAACCTTAAGTGAAGCATCGGAATCTGAAACTGGACTCACAGGAGAGGTTCATATCGTTGGAAGTGAGAGTGTCAGTCCTCTTGTACATAAGTCGGCATTGTGCATTTTGTATTAAATTCGGATGCAATTTCTGTCTTTCATCGTCAATAAGAAGGTCCAAGGTATACAGGAAACCTGAAGTGAAGCATTGGAATCTAAAACTGGACTTACAGGTGATGTTCAAATCGTAGAAAGTAAGAATGTCAGTCCCTTTGTACTTAAAAGGCATTGGGCCTTTTGTATTAAATTCGGATGCAATTTCTGTGCTTCATCGTCAATACGAAGGTGCAAGGTATACAGTAAACGTGAAGTGAAGCGTCGGAATCTAAAACTGGACTCACTGAAGAGGTTCAAATCGTTGAAAGTGAGAATGTCAGTCCATTTGTACTTAAGTCGGCATTGTGCCTTTTGTATTAAAGTCGGATGCAATTTCTGTGTTTCATCGTCAATAAGAAGGCGCAAGGTGTACAGTAAACCTGAAGTGAAGCATCGGAATCTAAAACGGGACTCACAGGAGAGGTTCAAGTCATAGAAAGTGAGAGTGTCAGTCCTCTTGTACTTAAGTCGGCATTGTGCCTTTTGTATTAAATTCGGATGCAATTTCTGTGTTTCATCGACAATAAGAAGGTGCAAGGTATACAGTAAACCTGAAGTGAAGCATCGGAATCTAAAACTGGACTCACAGGAGAGATTCAAATCGTAGAAATTGAGAGTGTCAGTCCTCTTGTACTTAAGTCGGCATTGTGCCTTTTGTATTAAATTCGGATGCAATTTCTGTGTTTCATCGTCAATAAGAAGGTGCAAGGTATACAGTAAACCTGAAGTGAAGCATCGGAATCTAAAACTGGACTCACAGGAGAGGTTCAAATCGTAGAAAGTGAGAGTGTCAGTCCTCTTGTACTTAAATCGGCATTGTGCACTTTGTATTAAATTCGGATGTAATTTCTGTGTTTCATCGTCAATAAGAAGGTGCAGGGTATCGGTAAACTCGAAGTGAAGCAACGGAATCTAAAAACTGGACTCACAGGAGAGGTTCAAATCGAAGAAAGTGAGAGTGCCAGTCCTCTTGTACATAAGTCGGCAATGTGCCTTTTGTATTAAATTCGGATCCAATTTCTGTGTTTCATCGTCAATAAGAATGTGCAAGGTATACAGTAAACCTTAAGTGAAGCATTGGAATCTAAAACTGGACTCACAGGAGAGGTTCAAATCGTAGAAAGTGAGAGTGTCAGTCCTCTTGTACTTATGTCGGCATTGTGCTTTTTGTATTACTTTCTGATGCAATTTCTGTGTTTCGTCGTCTATAAGAAAGTCCAAGGTATACAGTAAACCTGACGTGATGCATCGGAATCTAAAACTGGACTCATAGGAGATGCTCAAATCGTAGAAAGTGAGAGTGTCAGTCCTTTTGTACTTAAATCGGCATTGGGCCTTTTGTACTAATTTCGGATGCAATATCTGTGTTTCATCGTCAACAAGAAGGTGCAAGGTATGCAGTAAACCTGAAGTGAAGCATCGGAATCTAAAACTGGACTCACAGGAGAGGTTCAAATCGTAGAAAGTGAGAGTGTCAGTCCTCTTGTACTTAAGTCGGCATTGTGCCTTTTGTATTAAATTCGGATGCAATTTCTGTGTTTCATCGTCGATAACAAGATGCAAGGTATACTGTAAACCACAAGTGAAGCATCGGAAACTAAAACTGGACTCACAGGAGAGGCTCAAATCGTAGAAAGTGGGAGTGTCAGTCCTCTTGTACTTAAGTCGGCATTGTGACTTTTGTATTAAATCCGGATGCAATTTCTGTGTTTCATCGTCAATAACAAGGTGCAGGGTATACAGTAAACCTGAAGTGAAGCATCAGAATCTAAAACTGGACTCACAGGAGAGATTCAATTCATAGAAAGTGAGAGTGTCAGTCCTCTTGTACTTAAGTCGGCATTGTGCCTTTTGTATTAAATTCGGATGCAATTTCTGTGTTTCATCGTCAATAAAAAGGTCCAAGGTATACAATAAACCTGAAGTGAAGCATCAGATTCCAAAACTGGATTCACAGGAGAAGTTCAATTCGTAGAAAGTGAGAGTATCAGTCCACTTTTACTTAAGGCGGCATTGTGCCTTTTGTATTAAATTCGGATGCAATTTCTGTGTTTCATTGTCAATAAGAACGTGCAAGGCATACAGTAAACTTGAAGTGGTGTATCGGACACTAATACTGGACTCACAGGAGAGGTTCAAATCGTAGAAAGTGGGAGTGTCAGTCCTCTTACTTAAGTCGGCATTGTGCCTTTTGTATTAAATTCGGATGCAATTTCTGTGTTTCATCGTCGATAACAAGATGCAAGGTATACAGTAAACCACAAGTGAAGCATCGGAAACTAAAACTGGACTCACAGGAGAGGCTCAAATCGTAGAAATTGAGAGTGTCAGTCCTCTTGTACTTTAGTCGGCATTGTGCCTTTCGTATTAAATTCGGATGCAATTTCTGTGTTTCATCGTCAATAAGAAGGTGCAAGGTATACAGTAAACCTGAAGTGAAGCATCGGAATCTAAAACTGGACTCACAGGAGAGGTTCAAATCGTAGAAAGTGAGAGTGTGAATTATCTTGTACTTAAATCGGCATTGTGCACTTTGTATTAAATTCCGATGTAATTTCTGTGTTCCATCGTCAATAAGAAGGTGCAGGGTATACAGTAAACTCGAAGTGAAGCAACGGAATCTAAAACTGGACTCACAGGAGAGGTTCAAATCGTAGAAAGTGAGAGTGCCAGTCCTCTTGTACTTAAGTCGGCAATGTGCCTTTTGTATTAAATTCGGATGCAATTTCTGTGTTTCTTCGCCAATAAGAATGTGCAAGGTATACAGTAAACCTTAAGTGAAGCATTGGAATCTAAAACTGGACTCACAGGAGAGGTTCAAATCGTAGAAAGTGAGAGTGTCAGTCCTCTTGTACTTATGTCGGCATTGTGCATTTTGTATTAAATTCTGATGCAATTTCTGTGTTTCGTCGTCTATAAGAAAGTCCAAGGTATACAGTAAAATTGACGTGAAGCATCGGAATCTAAAACTGGACTCATAGTAGATGTTCAAATTGTAGAAAGTGAGAGTGTCAGTCCTTTTGTACTTAAATCGGCATTGGGCCTTTTGTACTATTTTCGGATGCAATATCTGTGTTTCATCGTCAACAAGTAGGTGCAAGGTGTGCAGTAAACCTGAAGTGGAGCATCGGAATCTAAAACTGGACTCACAGGAGAGGTTCAAATCGTAGAAAGTGAGAGTGTCAGTCCTCTTGTACTTAAGTTTGCATTGTGCGTTTTGTATTAAATTCGGATGCAATTTCTGTGTTTCATCGTCGATAAGAAGGTGCAAGGTATACAGTAAACCAGAAGTGAAGCATCGGAATCTAAAACTGGACTCACAGGAGAGGTTCAAATCGTAGAAAGGGAGAGTGTCAGTCCTCTAGTACTTAAGTCGGCATTGTGCATTTTGTATTAAATTCGGATGCAATTTTTGTGTTTCATTGTCAATAAGAAGGTCCAAGGTATACAGTAAACCTTAAGTGTAGCATCGGAATCTAAAACTGGACTCACAGGAGAGGTTCTAATTGTAGAAAGTGAGAGTGTCAGTCCTCTTGTACGTATGTCGGCATTGTGCATTTTGTATTAAATTCGGATGCAATTTCTGTGTTTCATCGTCAATAAGAAGATCCAAGGTATACAGTAAACCTGACATGAAGCATCGGAATGTAAGACTGGACTCACAGGAGATGTTCAAATCGTAGAAAGTGAGAGTGTCAGTCCTTTTGTACTTAAGTCGGCATTGTGCCTTTTGTATTAAATTCGGATGCAATATCTGTGTTTCATCGTCAATAAGAAGGCGCAAGGTATACAGTAAACCAGAAGTGAAGCATCGGAATCTAAAACTGGACTCACAGGAGAGGCTCAAATCGTAGAAAGTGAGAGTGTCAGTCCTCTTGTACTTAAGTCGGCATTGTGACTTTTGTATAAAATTCTAATGCAATTTCTGTGTTTCATCGTCAATAAGAAGGTGCAAGGTATACAGTAAACCTTAAGTGAAGCATCGGAATCTGAAACTGGACTCACAGGAGAGGTTCATATCGTTGGAAGTGAGAGTGTCAGTCCTCTTGTACATAAGTCGCATTGTGCATTTTGTATTAAATTCGGATGCAATTTCTGTCTTTCATCGTCAATAAGAAGGTCCAAGGTATACAGGAAACCTGAAGTGAAGCATTGGAATCTAAAACTGGACTTACAGGTGATGTTCAAATCGTAGAAAGTAAGAATGTCAGTCCCTTTGTACTTAAAAGGCATTGGGCCTTTTGTACTAATTTCGGATGCAATATCTGTGTTTCATCGTCAATAAGAAGGTGCAAGGTATACAATAAACCTGAAGTGAAGCAACGGAATCTAAAACTGGACTCACAGGAGGGGTTCAAATCATAGAAAGTGAGTGTGTCAGTCCTCTTGTACTTAAGTCGGCATTGTGCCTTTTGTATTAAATTCGGATGCAATTTCTGTGTTTCATCGTCAATAAGAAGGTGCAAGGTATACAGTAATCTTGACCTGAAGCATCGGAATCTAAAACTGGACTCACAGGAGAGGTCCAAATCGTACAAAGTGAGAGTGTCAGTCCTCTTGTACTTAAGTCGTCATTGTGCCTTTTGTATTAAATTCGGATGCAATTTCTGTGCTTCATCGTCAATACGAAGGTGCAAGGTATACAGTAAACGTGAAGTGAAGCGTCGGAATCTAAAACTGGACTCACTGAAGAGGTTCAAATCGTTGAAAGTGAGAGTGTCAGTCCATTTGTACTTAAGTCGGCATTGTGCCTTTTGTATTAAAGTCGGATGCAATTTCTGTGTTTCATCGTCAATAAGAGGGCGCAAGGTGTACAGTAAACCTGAAGTGAAGCATCGGAATCTAAAACGGGACTCACAGGAGAGGTTCAATTCATAGAAAGTGAGAGTGTCAGTCCTCTTGTACTTAAGTCGGCATTGTGCCTTTTGTATTAAATTCGGATGCAATTTCTGTGTTTCATCGACAATAAGAAGGTGCAAGGTATACAGTAAACCTGAAGTGAAGCATCGGAATCTAAAACTGGACTCACAGGAGAGATTCAAATCGTAGAAATTGAGAGTGTCAGTCCTCTTGTACTTAAGTCGGCATTGTGGCTTTTGTATTAAATTCGGATGCAATTTCTGTGTTTCATCGTCAATAAGAAGGTGCAAGGTATACAGTAAACTTGAAGTGAAGCATCGGAATCTAAAACTGGACTCACAGGAGAGGTTCAAATCGTAGAAAGTGAGAGTGTCAGTCCTCTTGTACTTAAATCGGCATTGTGCACTTTGTATTAAATTCGGATGTAATTTCTGTGTTTCATCGTCAATAAGAAGGTGCAAAGTATCGGTAAACTCGAAGTGAAGCAACGGAATCTAAAAACTGGATTCACAGGAGAGGTTCAAATCGAAGAAAGTGAGAGTGCCAGTCCTCTTGTACATAAGTCGGCAATGTGCCTTTTGTATTAAATTCGGATCCAATTTCTGTGTTTCATCGTCAATAAGAATGTGCAAGGTATACAGTAAACCTTAAGTGAAGCATTGGAATCTAAAACTGGACTCACAGGAGAGGTTCAAATCGTAGAAAGTGAGAGTGTCAGTCATCTTGTACTTATGTCGGCATTGTGCTTTTTGTATTACATTCTGATGCAATTTCTGTGTTTCGTCGTCTATAAGAAAGTCCAAGGTATACAGTAAACCTGACGTGATGCATCGGAATCTAAAACTGGACTCATAGGAGATGCTCAAATCGTAGAAAGTGAGAGTGTCAGTCCTTTTGTACTTAAATCGGCATTGGGCCTTTTGTACTAATTTCGGATGCAATATCTGTGTTTCATCGTCAACAAGAAGGTGCAAGGTATGCAGTAAACCTGAAGTGAAGCATCGGAATCTAAAACTGGACTCACAGGAGAGGTTCAAATCGTAGAAAGTGAGAGTGTCAGTCCTCTTGTACTTAAGTCGGCATTGTGCCTTTTGTATTAAATTCGGATGCAATTTCTGTGTTTCATCGTCGATAACAAGATGCAAGGTATACAGTAAACCACAAGTGAAGCATCGGAAACTAAAACTGGACTCACAGGAGAGGCTCAAATCGTAGAAAGTGGGAGTGTCAGTCCTCTTGTACTTAAGTCGGCATTGTGACTTTTGTATTAAATCCGGATGCAATTTCTGTGTTTCATCGTCAATAACAAGGTGCAGGGTATACAGTAAACCTGAAGTGAAGCATCAGAATCTAAAACTGGACTCACAGGAGAGATTCAATTTATAGAAAGTGAGAGTGTCAGTCCTCTTGTACTTAAGTCGGCATTGTGCCTTTTGTATTAAATTCGGATGCAATTTCTGTGTTTCATCGTCAATAAAAAGGTCCAAGGTATACAGTAAACCTGAAGTGAAGCATCAGATTCCAAAACTGGATTCACAGGAGAAGTTCAATTCGTAGAAAGTGAGAGTATCAGTCCACTTTTACTTAAGGCGGCATTGTGCCTTTTGTATTAAATTCGGATGCAATTTCTGTGTTTCATTGTCAATAAGAAGGTGCAAGGCATACAGTAAACTTGAAGTGGTGTATCGGACACTAATACTGGACTCACAGGAGAGGTTCAAATCGTAGAAAGTGGGAGTGTCAGTCCTCTTACTTAAGTCGGCATTGTGCCTTTTTTATTAAATTCGGATGCAATTTCTGTGTTTCATCGTCAATAAGAAGGTACACGGTATACAGTAAACCTGAAGTGAAGCATCGGAATCTAAAACTGAACTCACTGGAGAGGTTCAAATCGTAGAAAGTGAGTGTGTCAGTCCTCTTGTACTTAAGTCGGCATTGTGCATTTTGTATTAAATTCGAATGCAATTTCTGTGTTTCATCGTCAATAAGAAGGTCCACGGTATACAGTAAACCTGATGTGAAGCATCGGAATCTAAAACTGTACTCACAGGAGAGGTTCAAATCATAGAAAGTGAGAGTGTCAGTCCTCTTGTACTGAAGTCGGCATTGTGCCTTTTGTATTAATTTCGGATGCAAACTCTGTGTCTCATCGTCAATAAGAAGGTGCAAGGTATACAGTAAACGTGAAGTGAAGTATCGGAATCTAAAACTGGACTCACAGGAGAGGTTCAAATCATAGAAAGTGAGAGTGTCAGTCCTCTTGTACTTAAGTCTGCATTGTGCCTTTTGTATTAAATTCGGATGCAATTTCTGTGTTTCATCGTCAATAAGAAGGTGCAAGGTATACAGTAAACCTGAAGTGAAGCATCGGAATCTACAACTGGACTCACAGGAGAGATTCAAATCGTAGAAAGTGAGAGTGTCAGTCCTCTTGTACTTAAGTCGGCATTGTGCCTTTTGTATTCTATTCGGATCCAATAACTGTGTTACATCGTCAATAAGAAGGTGCAAGGTATACAGTAAACCTGAAGTGAAGCATCAGAATCTAATACTGGTGTCACAGGAGAGGTTCAAATCGTGGGAAGTGAGAGTGTCAGTCCTCTTGTATTTAAGTCGGCATTGTGCCTTTTGTATTAAATTCGGATGCAATTTCTGTGTTTCATCGCAAATAAGAAGGTGCAAGGTATACAGTAAACCTGAAGTGAAGCATCGGAATCTAAAACTGGACTCACAGGAGTGTTTCAAATCGTAGAAAGTGAGAGTGTCAGTCCTCTTGTACTTAGGGCGGCATTGTGCCTTTTGTATTAAATTCGGATGCTATTTCTGTGTTTCATCGTCAATAAGAAGGTGCAAGGTATACACTAAACTCGAAGTGAAGCATCGGAATCTAAAACTGGACTCACAGGAGAGGTTCAAATCAAAGAAAGTGAGAGTGTCAGTCCTCTTGTACATAAGTCGGCATTGTGCGTTTTGTATTAAATTCGGATCCAATTTCTGTGTTTCATCCTCAATAAGAAGGTGCAAGGTATACAGTAATCTTGTCGTGAAGCATCGGAATCTAACACTGGACTCTCAGGAGAGGTTCAAATCGTAGAAAGTGAAAGTGTCAGACCTCTTGTACTTAAGTCGGCAATGTGCCTTTTGTATTAAATTCGGATGCAATTTCTGTGTTTCATCGTCAATAAGAAGGTGCAAGGTATACATTAAACCTGAAGTGAAGCATCGGAATCCTAAACTGGACTCACAGGAGTGGTTCAAATCATAGATAGTGAGAGTGTCAGTCCCCTTGTACTTATGTCGGCATTGTGCCTTTTGTATTAAATTCGGATGCAATTTCTGTGCTTCATCGTCAATAAGAAGGTGCAAGGTATACAGTAAACCTGAAGTGGAGCATCGGAATCTAAAACTGGACTCACAGGACAGGTTCAAATCATAGAAAGTAAGAGTGTCAGTCCTCTTATACTTAAGTCGGCATTGTGATTTTTGTATTAAATTCGGATGCAATTTCTGTGTTTCATCGTCAATAAGAAGGTGCAAGGTATACAGTAAACGTGAAGTGAAGCGTCGGAATTTAAAACTGGACTTACAGGAGATGTTCAAATCGTAGAAAGTGAGAGTGTCAGTCCTCTTGTACTTAAGTCGGCATTGTGCCTTTTGTAATAAATTCGGATGCAATTTCTGTGTTTCATCGTCAATATGAAGGTGCAAGGTATACAGTAAACCTGAAGTGAAGCATCGGAATCTAAAACTGGACTCACAGGAGAGGTTTAAATCATAGAAAGTGAGAGTGTCAGTCCTCTTGCACTTAAGTCGGCATTGTGCCTTTTGTATTCTATTCGGATGCAATTTCTGTGTTTCATCGTCAATAAGAAGGTGCACGGTATACAGTAAACCTGAAGTGAAGCATCAGAATCTAATACTGGACTCACAGGAGAGGCTCAAATCGTAGGAAGTGAGAGTGTCAGTAGTCTTGTACTTAAGTCGGCATTGTGCCTTTTGTATTAAATTCGGATGCAATTTCTGTGTTTCATCGCAAATAAGAAGGTGCAAGGTATACAGTAAACCTGAAGTGGAGCATCGGAATCTAAAACTGGACTCACAGGAGAGGTTCAAATCGTAGAAAGTGAGAGTGTCAGTCCTCTTCTACTTAAGTCGGCATTGTGCCTTTTGTATTAAATTCGGATGCAATTTCTGTGTTTCATCGTCAATAAGAAGGTGCAAGGTATACAGTAAACTTGAAGTGGAGCATCGGACACTAATACTGGACTCACAAGAGAGGTTCAAATCGTAGAAAGTGGGAGTGTCAGTCCTCTTACTTAAGTCGGCATTCTGCCTTTTTTATTAAATTCGGATGCAATTTCTGTGTTTCATCGTCAATAAGAAGGTACACGGTATACAGTAAACCTGAAGTGATGCATCGGAATCTAAAACTGAACTCACTGGAGAGGATCAAATCGTAGAAAGTGAGAGCGTCAGTCCTCTTGTACTTAAGTCGGCATTGTGCAATTTGTATTAAATTCGGATGCAATTTCTGTGTTTCATCGTCAATAAGAAGGTCCACGGTATACAGTAAACCTGAAGTGAAGCATCGGAATATAAAACTAGACCCACAGGAGTTGTTGAAATCGTGAGTGTCAGTCCTTTTGTACTTAAATCGGCTTTGGGCCTTATGTACTAATTTCGGATGCTATTTCTGTCTTTCAACGTCAATAAGAAGGTGCAAGGTATACAGTAAACCTGAAGTGAAGCATCGGAATCTAAAACTGGACTCACAGGACAGGTTCAAATCATAGAAAGTAAGAGTGTCAGTCCTCTTATACTTAAGTCGGCATTGTGATTTTTGTATTAAATTCGGATGCAATTTCTGTGTTTCATCGTCAATAAGAAGGTGCAAGGTATACAGTAATCTTGACGTGAAGCATCGGAATCTAAAACTGGACTCACAGGAGAGGTTCAAATCGTAGAAAGTGAGAGTGTCAGACCTCTTGTACTTAAGTCGGCAACGTGCCTTTTGTATTAAATTCGATTGCAATTTCTGTGTTTCATCGTCAATAAGAAGGTGCAAGGTATACATTAAACCTGAAGTGAAGCGTCGGAATCTAAAAATTGACTCACAGGAGAGGTTCAAATCATAGAAAGTGAGAGTGTCAGTCCTCTAGTACTTACGTCGGCATTGTGCCTTTTGTATTAAATTCGGGTGCAATTTCTGCGCTTCATCGTCAATAAGAAAGTGCAAGGTATACAGCAAACATGAAGTGAAGCGTCGGAATCTAAAACTGGACTCACAGAAGAGGTTCAAATCGTAGAAAGTGAGAGTGTCAGTCCTCTTAAACTTAAGTCGGCATTGTGCCTTTTGTTTTAAATTCTAATGCAATTTCTGTGTTTCATCGTCAATAAGAAGGTGCAAGGTATACAGTAAACCTTAAGTGAAGCATCGGAATCGGAAACTGGACTCACAGGAGAGGTTCATATCGTAGAAAGTGAGAGTGTCAGTCCACTTGTACTTAAGTCGGCATTGTGCATTTTGTATTAAATTTTGATGCAATTTCTGTCTTTCATCGTCAATAAGAAGGTGCAAGGTATACAGTAAACCTGAAGTGAAGCATCGGAATCTAAAACTGGACTCACAGGAGAGGTTCAAATCGTAGAAAGTGAGAGTGTCAGTCCTCTTGTACTTAAATCGGCATTGTGCACTTTGTATTAAATTCGGATGTAATTTCTGTGTTTCATCGTCAATAAGAAGGTGCAGGGTATACAGTAAAGTCGAAGTGAAGCAACGGAAACTAAAACTGGACTCACAGGAGAGGTTCAAATCGTAGAAAGTGAGAGTGCTAGTCCTCTTGTACTTAAGTCGGCAATGTGCCTTTTGTATTAAATTCGGATGCAATTTCTGTTTTTCATCGTCAACAAGAAGGTGCAAGGTATGCAGTAAACCTGAAGTGAAGCATCGGAATCTAAAACTGGACTCACAGGAGAGGTTCAAATCGTAGAAAGTGAGAGTAACAGTCCTCTTGTACTTAAGTCGGCATTGTGCCTTTTGTATTAAATTCGGATGCAATTTCTGTGTTTCATCGTCGATAAGAAGGTGCAAGGTATACAGTAAACCAGAAGTGAAGCATCGGAATCTAAAACTGGACTCACAGGAGAGGCTCAAATCGAAGAAAGTGAGAGTGTCAGTCCTCTTGTACTTAAGTCGGCATTGGGACTTTTGTATTAAATTCGGATGCAATTTCTGTGTTTCATCGTCAATAACAAGGTGCAAGGTATACAGTAAACCTGAAGTGAAGCATCAGAATCTAAAACTGGACTCACAGGAGAGATTCAATTCATAGAAAGTGAGAGAGTCAGTCCTCTTGTACTTAAGTCGGCATTGTGCCTTTTGTATTAAATTCGGATGCAATTTCTGTGATTCATCGTCAATAAAAGGTCCAAGGTATACAGTAAACCTGAAGTGAAGCATCAGATTCCAAAACTGGATTCACAGCAGAAGTTCAAATCGTAGAAAGTGAGAGTGTCAGTCCTCTTGTACTTAAGTCGGCATTGTGCCTTTTGTATTAAATTCGGATGCAATTTCTGTGTTTCATCGTCAATAAGAAGGTGCAAGGTATACAGTAAACTCGAAGTGAAGCATCGGAATCTAAAACTGGACTCACAGGAGAGGTTCAAATCATAGAAAGTGAGAGTGTCAGTCCTCTTGCACTTAAGTCGGCATTGTGCCTTTTGTATTCTATTCGGATGCAATTTCTGTGTTTCATCGTCAATAAGAAGGTGCACGGTATACAGTAAACCTGAAGTGAAGCATCTGAATCTAATACTGGACTCACAGGAGAGGCTCAAATCGTAGGAAGTGAGAGTGTCAGTAGTCTTGTACTTAAGTCGGCATTGTGCCTTTTGTATTAAATTCGGATGCAATTTCTGTGTTTCATCGCAAATAAGAAGGTGCAAGGTATACAGTAAACCTGAAGTGGAGCATCGGAATCTAAAACTGGACTCACAGGAGAGGTTCAAATCGTAGAAAGTGAGAGTGTCAGTCCTCTTCTACTTAAGTCGGCATTGTGCCTTTTGTATTAAATTCGGATGCAATTTCTGTGTTTCATCGTCAATAAGAAGGTGCAAGGTATACAGTAAACTTGAAGTGGAGCATCGGACACTAATACTGGACTCACAAGAGAGGTTCAAATCGTAGAAAGTGGGAGTGTCAGTCCTCTTACTTAAGTCGGCATTCTGCCTTTTTTATTAAATTCGGATGCAATTTCTGTGTTTCATCGTCAATAAGAAGGTACACGGTATACAGTAAACCTGAAGTGATGCATCGGAATCTAAAACTGAACTCACTGGAGAGGATCAAATCGTAGAAAGTGAGAGTGTCAGTCCTCTTGTACTTAAGTCGGCATTGTGCAATTTGTATTAAATTCGGATGCAATTTCTGTGTTTCATCGTCAATAAGAAGGTCCACGGTATACAGTAAACCTGAAGTGAAGCATCGGAATATAAAACTGGACCCACAGGAGTTGTTGAAATCGTGAGTGTCAGTCCTTTTGTACTTAAATCGGCTTTGGGCCTTATGTACTAATTTCGGATGCTATTTCTGTGTTTCAACGTCAATAAGAAGGTGCAAGGTATACAGTAAACCTAAAGTGAAGCATCGGAATCTAAAACTGGACTCACAGGACAGGTTCAAATCATAGACAGTAAGAGTGTCAGTCCTCTTATACTTAAGTCGGCATTGTGATTTTTGTATTAAATTCGGATGCAATTTCTGTGTTTCATCGTCAATAAGAAGGTGCAAGGTATACAGTAATCTTGACGTGAAGCATCGGAATCTAAAACTGGACTCACAGGAGAGGTTCAAATCGTAGAAAGTGAGAGTGTCAGACCTCTTGTACTTAAGTCGGCAACGTGCCTTTTGTATTAAATTCGATTGCAATTTCTGTGTTTCATCGTCAATAAGAAGGTGCAAGGTATACATTAAACCTGAAGTGAAGCGTCGGAATCTAAAAATTGACTCACAGGAGAGGTTCAAATCATAGAAAGTGAGAGTGTCAGTCCTCTAGTACTTACGTCGGCATTGTGCCTTTTGTATTAAATTCGGCTGCAATTTCTGCGCTTCATCGTCAATAAGAAAGTGCAAGGTATACAGCAAACATGAAGTGAAGCGTCGGAATCTAAAACTGGACTCACAGAAGAGGTTCAAATCGTAGAAAGTGAGAGTGTCAGTCCTCTTAAACTTAAGTCGGCATTGTGCCTTTTGTTTTAAATTCTAATGCAATTTCTGTGTTTCATCGTCAATAAGAAGGTGCAAGGTATACAGTAAA
Organism: Schistocerca americana; assembly: GCF_021461395.2. Taxonomy (NCBI): domain Eukaryota; kingdom Metazoa; phylum Arthropoda; class Insecta; order Orthoptera; family Acrididae; genus Schistocerca; species Schistocerca americana. The sequence goes on along the minus strand of NC_060124.1, from coordinate 543,942,441 downwards.
CCTTAAGTGAAGCATCGGAATCGGAAACTGGACTCACAGGAGAGGTTCATATCGTAGAAAGTGAGAGTGTCAGTCCACTTGTACTTAAGTCGGCATTGTGCATTTTGTATTAAATTTTGATGCAATTTCTGTCTTTCATCGTCAATAAGAAGGTGCAAGGTATACAGTAAACCTGAAGTGAAGCATCGGAATCTAAAACTGGACTCACAGGAGAGGTTCAAATCGTAGAAAGTGAGAGTGTCAGTCCTCTTGTACTTAAATCGGCATTGTGCACTTTGTATTAAATTCGGATGTAATTTCTGTGTTTCATCGTCAATAAGAAGGTGCAGGGTATACAGTAAAGTCGAAGTGAAGCAACGGAAACTAAAACTGGACTCACAGGAGAGGTTCAAATCGTAGAAAGTGAGAGTGCTAGTCCTCTTGTACTTAAGTCGGCAATGTGCCTTTTGTATTAAATTCGGATGCAATTTCTGTTTTTCATCGTCAACAAGAAGGTGCAAGGTATGCAGTAAACCTGAAGTGAAGCATCGGAATCTAAAACTGGACTCACAGGAGAGGTTCAAATCGTAGAAAGTGAGAGTAACAGTCCTCTTGTACTTAAGTCGGCATTGTGCCTTTTGTATTAAATTCGGATGCAATTTCTGTGTTTCATCGTCGATAAGAAGGTGCAAGGTATACAGTAAACCAGAAGTGAAGCATCGGATTCTAAAACTGGACTCACAGGAGAGGCTCAAATCGTAGAAAGTGAGAGTGTCAGTCCTCTTGTACTTAAGTCGGCATTGGGACTTTTGTATTAAATTCGGATGCAATTTCTGTGTTTCATCGTCAATAACAAGGTGCAAGGTATACAGTAAACCTGAAGTGAAGCATCAGAATCTAAAACTGGACTCACAGGAGAGATTCAATTCATAGAAAGTGAGAGAGTCAGTCCTCTTGTACTTAAGTCGGCATTGTGCCTTTTGTATTAAATTCGGATGCAATTTCTGTGATTCATCGTCAATAAAAAGGTCCAAGGTATACAGTAAACCTGAAGTGAAGCATCAGATTCCAAAACTGGATTCACAGGAGAAGTTCAAATCGTAGAAAGTGAGAGTGTCAGTCCTCGTGTACTTAAGTCGGCATTGTGCCTTTTGTATTAAATTCGGATGCAATTTCTGTGTTTCATCGTCAATAAGAAGGTGCAAGGTATACAGTAAACTCGAAGTGAAGCATCGGAATCTAAAACTGGACTCACAGGAGAGGATCAAATCATAGAAAGTGAGAGTGTCAGTCCTCTTGTACTTCAGTCGGCATTGGGCCTTTTGTATTAAATTCGGATGCAATTTCTGTGTTTCATCGTCAACAAGAAGGTGCAAGGCATACAGTAAACCTGAAGTGAAGCATCGGTATCTAAAACTGGACTCACAGGAGAGGTTCAAATCGTAGAAAGGGAGAGTGTCAGTCCTCTTGTACTTAAGTCGGCATTGTGCATTTTATATTAAATTCGGTTGAAATTTTTGTGTTTCATTGTCAATAAGAAGGTACAAGGTATACAGTAAACCTTAAGTGTAGCATCTGAATCTAAAGCTGGACTCACAGGAGAGGTTCTAATTGTAGAAAGTGAGAGTGTCAGTCCTCTTGTACGTATGTCGGCATTGTGCATTTTGTATTAAATTCGGATGCAATTTCTGTGTTTCATCGTCAATAAGAAGGTCCAAGGTATACAGTAAACCTGACGTGAAGCATCGGAATCTAAGACTGGACTCACAGGAGATGTTCAAATCGTTGAAAGTGAGAGTGTTAGTCCTTTTGTACTGAAGTGGGCATTGTGCCTTTGGTATTAAATTCGGATGCAATTTCTGTGTTTCATCGTCAATAAGAAGGCGCAAGGTATACAGTAAACCAGAAGTGAAGCATCGGAATCTAAAACTGGACTCACAGGAGAGGCTCAAATCGTAGAAAGTGAGAGTGTCAGTCCTCTTGTACTTAAGTCGGCATTGTGACTTTTGTATTAAATTCTAATGCAATTTCTGTGTTTCATCGTCAATAAGAAGGTGCAAGGTATACAGTAAACCTTAAGTGAAGCATCGGAATCTGAAACTGGACTCACAGGAGAGGTTCATATCGCAGACAGTGAGAGTGTTAGTCCTCTTGTACTTAAGTCGGCATTGTGCATTTCGTATTAAATTCGGATGCAATTTCTGTCTTTCATCGTCAATACGAAGGTCCAAGGTATACAGTAAACCTGAAGTGAAGCATCGGAATCTAAAACTGGACTCACAGGTTATGTTCAAATCGTAGAAAGTAAGAATGTCAGTCCCTTTGTACTTAAAAGTCATTGGGCCTTTTCTACTAATTTCGGACGCAATATCTGTGTTTCATCGTCAATAAGAAGGTGCAAGGTATACAATAAAACTGAAGTGAAGCAACGGAATCTAAAACTGGACTCACAGGAGGGGTTCAAATCATAGAAAGTGAGTGTGTCAGTCCTCTTGTACTTAAGTCGGCATTGTGCCTTTTGTATTAAACTCGGATGCAATTTCTGTGTTTCATCGTCAATAAGAAGGTGCAAGGTATACAGTAATCTTGACCTGAAGCATCGGAATCTAAAACTGGACTCACAGGAGAGGTTCAAATCGTACAAAGTGAGAGTGTCAGTCCACTTGTATTAAGTCGTCATTGTGCCTTTTGTATTAAATTCGGATGCAATTTCTGTGCTTCATCGTCAATACGAAGGTGCAAGGTATACAGTAAACGTGAAGTGAAGCGTCGGAATCTAAAACTGGACTCACTGAAGAGGTTCAAATCGTAGAAAGTGAGAGTGTCAGTCCTCTTGTACTTAAGTCGGCATTGTGCCTTTTGTAATAAATTCGGATGCAATTTCTGTGTTTCATCGTTGATAAGAAGGTGCAAGGTATACAGTAAACCAGAAGTGAAGCATCGGAATCTAAAACTGGACTCACAGGAGAGGCTAAAATCGTAGAAAGTGAGAGTGTCAGTCCTCTTGTACTTAAGTCGGCATTGTGCCTTTTGTATTAAATTCGGATGCAATTTCTATGTTTCATCGACAATAAGAAGGTGCAAGGTATACAGTAAACCTGAAGTGAAGCATCGGAATCTAAAACTGGACTCACAGGAGAGATTCAAATCGTAGAAATTGAGAGTGTCAGTCCTCTTGTACTTAAGTCGGCATTGTGCCTTTTGTATTAAATTCGGAAGCAATTTCTGTGTTTCATCGACAATAAGAAGGTGCAAGGTATACAGTAAACCTGAAGTGAAGCATCGGAATCTAAAACTGGACTCACAGGAGAGGTTCAAATCGTAGAAAGTGAGAGTGTCAGTCCTCTTGTGCTTAAATCGGCATTGTGCACTTTGTATTAAATTCGGATGTAATTTCTGTGTTTCATCGTCACTAAGAAGGTGCAGGGTATACAGTAAACTCGAAGTGAAGCAACGGAATCTAAAAGTGGACTCACAGGAGAGGTTCAAATCGTAGAAAGTGAGACTGCCAGTCCTCTTGTACTTAAGTCGGCAATGTGCCTTTTGTATTAAATTCGGATGCAATTTCTGTGTTTCATCGTCAATAAGAATGTGCAAGGTATACAGTAAACCTTAAGTGAAGCATTGGAATTTAAAACTGGACTCACAGGAGAGGTTCAAATCGTAGAAAGTGGGAGTGTCAGTCCTCTTGTACTTATGTCGGCATTGTGCATTTTGTATTACATTCTGATGCAATTTCTGTGTTTCGTCGTCTATAAGAAAGTCCAAGGTATACAGTAAACCAGAAGTGAAGCATCGGAATCTAAAACTGGACTCACAGGAGAGGCTCAAATCGTAGAGAGTGAGAGTGTCAGTCCTCTTCTACTTAAGTCGGCATTGTGACTTTTGTATTAAATTCGGATGCAATTTCTGTGTTTCATCGTCAATAACAAGGTGCAAGGTATACAGTAAACCTGAAGTGAAGCATCAGAATCTGAAACTGGACTCACAGGAGAGTTTCAATTCATAGAAAGTGAGAGTGTCAGTCCCCTTGTGCTTTAGTCGGCATTGTGCCTTTTGTATTAAATTCGGATGCAATTTATGTGTTTCATCGTCAATAAGAAGGTGCAAGGCATACAGTAAACCTGAAGTGAAGCATCGGAATCTAAAACTGGGCTCACAGGAGAGGTTCAAATAATAGAAAGTGAGAGTGTCAGTCCTCTTGTACTTAAGTCGGCATTGTGCCTTTTGTATTAAATTCGGATGCAATTTCTGTGTTTCAACGTCAATAAGAAGGTGCAAGGTATACAGTAATCTTGACGTGAAGCATCGGAATCTAAAACTGGACTTACAGGAGAGGTTCAAATCATAGAAAGTGAGAGTGTCAGACCTCTTGTACTTAAGTCGGCATTGTGCCTTTTGTATTAAATTCGGATGCAATTTCTGTGTTTCATCGTTACTAAGAAGGTGCAAGGTATACAGTAAACCTGAAGTGAAGCATCGGAATCTAAAACTGGACTCACAGGAGAGGTTCAAACCATAGAAAGTGAGAGTGTCAGTCCTCTTGTACATACGTCGGCATTGTGCCTTTTGTATTAAATTCGGATGCAATTTCTGTGTTTCATCGTCAATAAGAAGGTACAAGGTATACAGTAATCTTGACGTAAAGCATCGGAATCTAAAACTGGGCTTTCAGGAGACGTTCAAATCGTAGAAAGTGAGAGTGTCAGTCCTCTTGTACTTAAGTCGGCAATATGCATTTTGTATTAAATTCGGATGCAATTTCTGTGTTTTATTGTCAATAAGAAGGTCCAAGGTATACAGTAAACCTGAAGTGAAGCATCGGAATCTAAAACTGGACTCACAGGAGATGTTCATATCGTAGAAAGTGAGAGTGTCAGTCCTTTTGTACTTAAATCGGCATTGGGCCTTTTGTACTAATTTCGGATGCAATTTGTGTGTTTCATCGTCAATAAGAAGGTGCTAGGTATACAGTAAACCTGAAGTGAAGCATCGGAATCTAAAACTGGACTCACAGGAGAGGTTCAAATCATAGAAAGTGAGAGTGTCAGTCCTCTTGTACTTAAGTCGGCATTGTGCCTTTTGTATTAAATTCGGATGCAATTTCTGTGTTTCAACGTCAATAAGAAGGTGCAAGGTATACAGTAAACATGAAGTGAAGCATCCGAATCTAGAACTGGACTCACAGGAGAGGTTCCAATAATAGAAAGTGAGAGTGTCAGTCCTTTTGTACTTAAGTCGGCATTGTGCCTTTTGTATTAAATTCGGATGCAATTTCTATGTTTCATCGTCAATAAGAAGGTGCAAGGTATACAGTAAACCTGAAGTGAAGCATCGGAATCTGAAACTGGACTCACAGGAGAGGTTCAAATCGTAGAAAGTGAGAGTGTCAGTCCACTTGTACTTATGTCGGCATTGTGCCTTTTGTATTAAATTCGGAGGCAATTTCTGTGTTTCATCGTCAATAAGAAGGTGCAAGGTATACAGTAAACCAGAAGTGAAGCATCGGAATCTAAAACTGAACTCACAGGAGAGGTTCAAATCGTAGAAAGTGAGAGTGTCAGTCCTCTTGTACTTAAGTCGGCATTGTGACTTTTGTATTAAATTTGGATGCAATTTCTGTATTTCTTCGTCAATAAGAAGGTGCAAGGTATACAGTAAACCTGAAGTGAAGCATCGGAATCTAAAACTGGACTCACAGGAGAGATTCAAATCATAGAAAGTGAGAGTGTCAGTTCTCTTGTACTTAAGTCGGCATTGTGCCTTTGGTATTCTATTCGGATGCAATTTCTGTGTTTCATCGTCAATAAGAAGGTGCAAGGTATACAGTAAACCTGAAGTGAAGCATCAGAATCTAATACTGGACTCACAGGAGAGGTTCAAATCGTAGAAAGTGAGAGTGTCGGTCCTCTTGTACTTAAGTCGGCAGTGTGCCTTTTGTATTAAATTCCGATGCAATTTCTGTGTTTCATCGTCAATAAGAAGGTGCAAGGTATACAGTAAACTCGAAGTCAAGCATCGGAATCTAAAACTGGGCTCACAGGAGAGGTTCAAATCGTAGAAAAATGAGAGCGTCAGTCCTCTTGTACTTAAGTATGCATTGTGCCTTTTGTATTAAATTCGGATGCAATTTCTGTGTTTCATCGTCATTAAGAAGGTTCAAGGTATACAGTAAACCTGAAGTGAAGCATCGGAATCTAAAACTGGACTCACAGGAGAGGTTCAAACCATAGAAAGTGAGAGTGTCAGTCCTCTTGTACATACGTCGGCATTGTGCCTTTTGTATTAAATTCGGATGCAATTTCTGTGTTTCATCGTCAATAAGAAGGTACAAGGTATACAGTAATCTTGACGTAAAGCATCGGAATCTAAAACTGGGCTTACAGGAGACGTTCAAATCGTAGAAAGTGAGAGTGTCAGTCCTCTTGTACTTAAGTCGGCAATATGCATTTTGTATTAAATTCGGATGCAATTTCTGTGTTTTATTGTCAATAAGAAGGTCCAAGGTATACAGTAAACCTGAAGTGAAGCATCGGAATCTAAAACTGGACTCACAGGAGATGTTCATATCGTAGAAAGTGAGAGTGTCAGTCCTTTTGTACTTAAATCGGCATTGGGCCTTTTGTACTAATTTCGGATGCAATTTGTGTGTTTCATCGTCAATAAGAATGTGCTAGGTATACAGTAAACCTGAAGTGAAGCATCGGAATCTAAAACTGGACTCACAGGAGAGGTTCAAATCATAGAAAGTGAGAGTGTCAGTCCTCTTGTACTTAAGTCGGCATTGTGCCTTTTGTATTAAATTCGGATGCAATTTCCGTGTTTCAACGTCAATAAGAAGGTGCAAGGTATACAGTAAACATGAAGTGAAGCATCCGAATCTAGAACTGGACTCACAGGAGAGGTTCCAATAATAGAAAGTGAGAGTGTCAGTCCTCTTGTACTTAAGTCGGCATTGTGCCTTTTGTATTAAATTCGGATGCAATTTCTATGTTTCATCGTCAATAAGAAGGTGCAAGGTATACAGTAAACCTGAAGTGAAGCATCGGAATCTAAAACTGAACTCACAGGAGAGGTTCAAATCGTAGAAAGTGAGAGTGTCAGTCCTCTTGTACTTAAGTCGGCATTGTGACTTTTGTATTAAATTTGGATGCAATTTCTGTATTTCTTCGTCAATAAGAAGGTGCAAGGTTTACAGTAAACCTGAAGTGAAGCATCGGAATCTAAAACTGGACTCACAGGAGAGATTCAAATCATAGAAAGTGAGAGTGTCAGTTCTCTTGTACTTAAGTCGGAATTGTGCCTTTGGTATTCTATTCGGATGCAATTTCTGTGTTTCATCGTCAATAAGAAGGTGCAAGGTATACAGTAAACCTGAAGTGAAGCATCAGAATCTAATACTGGACTCACAGGAGAGGTTCAAATCGTAGAAAGTGAGAGTGTCGGTCCTCTTGTACTTAAGTCGGCAGTGTGCCTTTTGTATTAAATTCCGATGCAATTTCTGTGTTTCATCGTCAATAAGAAGGTGCATGGTATACAGTAAACTCGAAGTCAAGCATCGGAATCTAAAACTGGGCTCACAGGAGAGGTTCAAATCGTAGAAAATGGTAGAGTGTCAGTCCTCTTGTACTTAAGTATGCATTGTGCCTTTTGTATTAAATTCGGATGCAATTTCTGTGTTTCATCGTCATTAAGAAGGTTCAAGGTATACAGTAAACCTGAAGTGAAGCATCGGAATCTAAAACTGGACTCACAGGAGAGGTTCAAATCGTAGAAAGTAAGAGTGTCAGTCCTCTTGTACTTACGTCGGCATTGTGCCCTTTATATTCAATTCGGATGCAATTTCTGTCTTTCATCGTCAATAAGAATTTGCAAGGTATACAGTAAACCTTAAGTGAAGCATCGGACACTAATACTTTACTCACAGGAGATGTTCAAATCGTAGAAAGTAAAAGTGTCAGTCCTTTTGTACTTCATTCGATATTGGGCCTTTTGTACTAATTTCGGATGCTATATCTGTTCCATCGTCAATAAGAAGGTGCAAGGTATACAGTAAACCTGAAGTGAAGCATCGGAATCTAAAACTGGACTCACCGGAGAGGTTCAAATGATAGAAAGTGAGAGTGTCAGACCCCTTGTACTTAAATCGGCATTGTGCCTTTTGTATTAAATTCGGATGCAATTTCTATGTTTCATCGTCAATAAGAAGGTGCAAGGTATACACTAATCTTGACATGAAGCATCGGAAACTAAAACTCGACTCACAGGAGAGGTTCAAATCGTAGAAAGTGAGAGTGTCAGACCTCTTGTACTTAAGTCGGCATTGTGCCTCTTGTATTAAATTCGAATGCAATTTCTGTGCTTCATCGTCAATAAGAAGGTGCAAGGTATACAGTAAACGGGAAGTGAAGCGTCTGAATCTAGAACTGGACACACAGGAGAGGTTCAAATCGTAGAATGTGAGAGTGTCAGTCCTCTTCTACTTAAGTCGGCATTGTGCCTCTTGTCTTAAATTCGGATGCAATTTCTGTGCTTCATCGTCAATAAGAAGGTGCAAGGTATACAGTAAACGGGAAGTGAAGCGTCGGAATCTAGAACTGGACTCACAGGAGAGGTTCAAATCGTAGAATGTGAGAGTGTCAGTCCTCTTGTACTTAAGTCGGCATTGTGCCTTTTGTATTAAATTCGGATGCAATTGCATTGTTTCATCGTCAATAAGAAGGTGCAAGGTATACAATAAACCTGAAGTGAAGCATCGGAATCTAAAACTGGACTCACAGGAGCGGTTCAAATCATAGACAGTGAGAGTGTCAGTCCTCTTGTACTTAAGTCGGCATTGTGCCTTTTGTGTTAAATTCGGATGCAATTTATGTGTTTCATCGTCAATAAGAAGGTGCAAGGTATACAGTAACCCTGAAGTGAAGCATCGGAATCTAAAACTGGACTCACAGGAGAGGTTCAAATCGTTGAAAGTGAGAAAGTCAGTCCTCTTGTACTTAAGTCGGCATGGTGCCTTTTGTATTAAATTCGGATGCAATTTCTGTGTTTCACCGTCAATAAGAAGGTGCAAGGTATACAGTAAACCAGAAGTGAAACATCGGAATCTTAAACTTGACTCACAGGAGATGCTCAAATCGTAGAAAGTGAGAGTGTCAGTCCTCTTGTACTTACGTCGGCATTGTGCATTTTGTATTAAATTCTGATGCAATTTCTGTGTTTCGTCGTCTATAAGAAAGTCCAAGGTATACAGTAAACCTGACGTGAAGCATCGGAATCTAAAACTGGACTCATAGGAGATGTTCAAATCGTAGAAAGTGGGAGTGTCAGTCCTTTTGTACTTAAATCGGCATTGAGCCTTATGTACTAATTTCGGTTGCATTATCTGTGTTTCATCGTCAACACGAAGGTGCAAGGTGTGCAGTAAACCTGAAGTGAAGCATCGGAATCTAAAACTGGACTCACAGGAGAGGTTCAAATCGTAGAAAGTGAGAGTGTCAGTCCTCTTGTACTTAAGTCGGCATTGTGCCTTTTGTATTAAATTCGGATGCAATTTCTGTGTTTCATCGTCGATAAGAAGGTGCAAGGTATACAGTAAACCAGAAGTGAAGCATCGGAATCTAAAACTGGACTCACAGGAGAGGCTAAAATCGTAGAAAGTGAGAGTGTCAGTCCTCTTGTACTTAAGTCGGCATTGGGACTTTTGTATTAAATTCGTATGCAATTTCTGTGTTTTATCGTCAATAACAAGGTGCAAGGTATACAGTAAACCTTAAGTGAAGCATCAGAATCTAAAACTGGACTCACAGGAGAGATTCAATTCATAGAAAGTGAGAGTGTCAGTCCTCTTGTACTTAAGTCGGCATTGTGCCTTTTGTATTAAATTCGGATGCAATTCCTGTGTTTCATCGTCAATAAAAAGGTCCAAGGTATACAGTAAACCTTAAGTGAAGCATCAGATTCCAAAACTGGATTCACAGGAGAAGTTCAAATCGTAGAAAGTGAGAGTGTCAGTCCTCTTGTACTTAAGTCGGCATTGTGCCTTTTGTATTAAATTCGGATGCAATTTCTGTGTTTCATCGTCAATAAGAAGGTGCAAGGTATACAGTAAACTCGAAGTGAAGCATCGGAATCTAAAACTGGACTCACAGGAGAGGTTCAAATCATAGAAAGTGAGAGTGTCAGTCCTCTTGTACTTTAGTCGGCATTGTGCCTTTTGTATTAAATTCGGATGCAATTTCTGTGTTTCATCGTCCATAAGAAGGTGCAAGGCATACAGTAAACCTGAAGTGAAGCATCGGAATCTAAAACTGGACTCACAGGAGAGGTTCAAATCGTAGAAAGGGAGAGTGTCAGTCCTCTTGTACTTAAGTCGGCATTGTGCATTTTGTATTAAATTCGGATGCAATTTTTGTGTTTCATTGTCAATAAGAAGGTCCAAGGTATACAGTAAACCTTAAGTGTAGCATCGGAATGTAAAACTGGACTCACAGGAGAGGTTCTAATTGTAGAAAGTGAGAGTGTCAGTCCTCTTGTACGTATGTCGGCATTGTGCATTTTGTATTAAATTCGGATGCAATTTTTGTGTTTCATCGTCAATAAGAAGGTCCAAGGTATACAGTAAACCTGACGTGAAGCATCGGAATCTAAGACTGGACTCACAGGAGATGTTCAAATCGTAGAAAGTGAGAGTGTCAGTCCTTTTGTACTGAAGCCGGCATTGTGCCTTTTGTATTAAATTCGGATGCAATTTCTGTGTTTCATCGTCAATAAGAAGGCGCAAGGTATACAGTAAACCAGAAGTGAAGCATCGGAATCTAAAACTGGACTCACAGGAGAGGCTCACATCGTAGAAAGTGAGAGTGTCAGTCCTCTAGTACTTAAGTCGGCATTGTGACTTTTGTATTAAATTCTAATGCAATTTCTGTGTTTCATCGTCAATAAGAAGGTGCAAGTTATACAGTAAACCTTAAGTGAAGCATCGGAATCTGAAACTGGACTCACAGGAGAGGTTCATATCGTAGAAAATGAGAGTGTCAGTCCTCTTGTACTTAAGCCGGCATTGTGCCTTTTGTATTAAATTCGGATGCCATTTCTGTGTTTCATCGTCGATAAGAAGGTGCAAGGTATACAGTAAACCAGAAGTGAAGCATCGGAATCTATAACTGGACTCACAGGAGAGGCTCAAATCGTAGAAAGTGAGAGTGTCAGTCCTCTTGTACTTAAGTCGGCATTGGGACTTTTGTATTAAATTCGGATGCAATTTCTGTGTTTCATCGTCAATAACAAGGTGCAAGGTATACAGTAAACCTTAAGTGAAGCATCAGAATCTAAAACTGGACTAACAGGAGAGATTCAACTCATAGAAAGCGAGAGTGTCAGTCCTCTTGTACTTAAGTCGGCATTGTGCCTTTTGTATTAAATTCGGATGCAATTTCTGTTTTTCATCGTCAATAAGAAGGTGCAAGGCATACAGTAAACCTGAAGTGAAGCATCGGATTCTAAAACTGGACTCACAGGAGAGGTTCAAATCGTAGAAAGGGAGAGTGTCAGTCCTCCTGTACTTAAGTCGGCATTGTGCATTTTGTATTAAATTCGGATGCAATTTCGGTGTTTCATCGTCAATAAGAAGGCGCAAGGTATACAGTAAACCAGAAGTGAAGCATCGGAATCTAAAACTGGACTCACAGGAGAGGCTCAAATCGTAGAAAGTGAGAGTGTCAGTCCTCTTGTACTTAAGTCGGCATTGTGACTTTTGTATTAAAGTCTAATGCAATTTCTGTGTTTCGTCGTCAATAAGAAGGTGCAAGGTATACAGTAAACCTTAAGTGACGCATCGGAATCTGTAACTGGACTCACAGGAGAGGTTCATATCGTAGAAAGTAAGAATGTCAGTCCCTTTGTACTTAAAAGGCATTGGGCCTTTTGTACTAATTTCGGATGCAATATCTGTGTTTCATCGTCAATAAGAAGGTGCGAGGTATACAATAAACCTGAAGTGAAGCAACGGAATCTAAAACTGGACTCACAGGAGAGGCTCAAATCGAAGAAAGTGAGAGTGTCAGTCCTCTTGTACTTAAGTCGGCATTGTGACTTTTGTATTAAATTCGGTTGCAATTTCTGTGTTTCATCGTCAATAACAAGGTGCAAGGTATACAGTAAACCTGAAGTGAAGCATCAGAATGTAAAACTGGACTCACAGGAGAGATTCAATTCATAGAAAGTGAGAGTGTCAGTCCTCTTGTACTTAAGTCGTCATTGTGCCTTTTGTATTAAATTCGGATGCAATTTCTGTGCTTCATCGTCAATACGAAGGTGCAAGGTATACAGTAAACGTGAAGTGAAGCGTCGGAATCTAAAACTGGACTCACTGAAGAGGTTCAAATCGTAGAAAGTGAGAGTGTCAGTCCTCTTGTACTTAAGTCGGCATTGTGCCTTTTGTATTAAAGTCGGATGCAATTTCTGTGTTTCATCGTCAATAAGAAGGTGCAAGGTATACAGTAAACCTGAAGTGAAGCATCGGAATCTAAAACTGGACTCACAGGAGAGGTTCAAATCGTAGAAAGTAAGAGTGTCAGTCCTCTTGTACTTAAATCGGCATTGTGCACTTTGTATTAAATTCGGATGTAATTTCTGTGTTTCATCGTCAATAAGAAGGTGCAGGGTATACAGTAAACTCGAAGTGAAGCAACGGAATCTAAAACTGGACTCACAGGAGAGGTTCAAATCGCAGAAAGTGAGAGTGCCAGTCCCCTTGTACTTAAGTCGGCAATGTGCCTTTTGTATTAAATTCGGATGCAATTTCTGTGTTTCATCGTCAATAAGAATGTGCAAGGTATACAGTAAACCTTAAGTGAAGCATTGGAATCTAAAACTGGACTCACAGGAGAGGTTCAAATCGTAGAAAGTGAGAGTGTCAGTCCTCTTGTACTTATGTCGGCATTGTGCATTTTGTATTACATTCTGATGCAATTTCTGTGTTTCGTCGTCTATAAGAAAGTCCAAGGTATACAGTACGCCTGACGTGAAGCATCGGAATCTAAAACTGGACTCATAGGAGATGTTCAAATTGTAGAAAGTGAGAGTGTCAGTCCTATTGTACTTAAATCGGCATTGGGCCTTTTGTACTAATTTCGGATGCAATATCTGTGTTTCATCGTCAACAAGAAGGTGCAAGGTATGCAGTAAACCCGAAGTGAAGCATCGGAATCTAAAACTGGACTCACAGGAGAGGTTCAAATCGTAGAAAGTGAGAGTGTCAGTCCTCTTGTACTTAAGTCGGCATTGTGCCTTTTGTATTAAATTCGGATGCAATTTCTGTGTTTCATCGTCGATAAGAAGGTGCAAGGTATTCTGTAAACCAGAAGTGAAGCATCGGAATCTAAAACTGGACTCACAGGAGAGGCTCAAATCGTAGAAAGTGAGAGTGTCAGTCCTCTTGTACTTAAGTCGGCATTGTGACTTTTGTATTAAATTCGGATGCAATTTCTGTGTTTCATCGTCAATAACAAGGTGCAAGGTATACAGTAAACCTGAAGTGAAGCATCAGAATCTAAAACTGGACTCACAGGAGAGATTCAATTCATAGAAAGTGAGAGTGTCAGTCCTATTGTACTTAAGTCGGCATTGTGCCTTTTGTATTAAATTCGGATGCAATTTCTGTGTTTCATCGTCAATAAATAGGTCCAAGGTATACAGTAAACCTGAAGTGAAGCATCAGATTCCAAAACTGGATTCACAGGAGAAGTTCAAATCGTAGAAAGTGAGAGTGTCAGTCCTCTTTTACTTAAGTCGGCATTGTGCCTTTTGTATTAAATTCGGATGCAACTTCTGTGTTTCATCGTCAATAAGAAGGTGCAAGGTATACAGTAATCTTGACGTGAAGCATCGGAATCTAAAACTGGACTTACAGGAGAGGTTCAAATCGTAGAAAGTGAGAGTGTCAGACCTCTTGTACTTAAGTCGGCATTGTGCCTTTTGTATTAAATTCGGATGCAATTTCTGTGTTTCATCGTTAATAAGAAGGTGCGAGGTATACAGTAAACCTGAAGTGAAGCATCGGAATCTAAAACTGGACTCACAGGAGAGGTTCAAACCATAGAAAGTGAGAGTGTCAGTCCTCTTGTACATACGTCGGCATTGTGCCTTTTGTATTAAATTCGGATGCAATATCTGTGCTTCATCGTCAATAAGAATGTGCAAGGTATACAGTAAACACGAAGTGAAGCGTCGGAATCTAAAACTGGACTCACAGGAGAGGTTCAAATCGTAGAAAGTGAGAGTGTCAGTCCTCTAGTACTTAAGTCGGCATTGTGCCTTTTGTGTTAAATTCGGATGCAATTACTGTGTTTCATCGTCAATAAGAAGGTGCAAGGTATGCAGTAAACCTGAAATGAAGCATCGCAATCTAAAACTGGACTTACAGGAGAGGTACAAATCGTAGAATGTGAGAGTGTCAGACCTCTTGTACCTAAGACGGCATTGTGCATTTTGTATTAAATTCGGATGCAATTTCTGTGTTTAATCGTTAATAAGAAGGTGCAAGGTATACAGTAATCTTGACGTAAAGCATCGGAATCTAAAACTGGGCTTACAGGAGACGTTCAAATCGTAGAAAGTGAGAGTGTCAGTCCTCTTGTACTTAAGTCGGCATTATGCATTTTGTATTAAATTCGGATGTAATTTCTGTGTTTCATTGTCAATAAGAAGGTCCAAGGTATACAGTAAACCTCAAGTGAAGCATCGGAATCTAAAACTGGACTCACAGGAGATGTTCGTATCGTAGAAAGTGAGAGTGTCAGTCCTTTTGTACTTAAATCGGCATTGGGACTTTTGTACTAATTTCGGATGCAATTTGTGTGTTTCATCGTCAATAAGAAGGTGCAAGGTATACAGTAAACCTGAAGTGAAGCAGCGGAATCTAAAACTGGACTCACAGGAGGGGTTCTAATCATAGAAAGTAAGAGTGTCAGTCCTCTTGTACTTAAGTCGGCATTGTGCCTTTTGTATTAAATTCGTATGCAATTTCTGTGTTTCATCGTTAATAAGAAGGTGCAAGGTATACAGTAAACCTGAAGTGAAGCATCGGAATCTAAAACTGGACTCACAGGAGAGGTTCAAACCATAGAAAGTAAGAGTGTCAGTCCTCTTGTACATACGTCGGCATTGTGCCTTTTGTATTAAATTCGGATGCAATTTCTGTGCTTCATCGTCAATAAGAAGGTGCAAGGTATACAGTAAACATGAAGTGAAGCATCCGAATCTAAAACTGGACTCACAGGAGAGATTCAAATCATAGAAAGTGAGAGTGTCCGTTCTCTTGTACTTAAGTCGGCATTGTGCCTTTGGTATTTTATTCGGATGCAATTTCTGTGTTTCATCGTCAATAAGAAGGTGCAAGGTATACAGTAAACCTGAAGTGAAGCATCAGAATCTAATACTGGACTCACAGGAGAGGTTCAAGTCGTAGAAAGTGAGAGTGTCAGTCCTCTTGTACTTAAGTCGGCAGTGTGCCTTTTGTATTAAATTCCGACGCAATTTCTGTGTTTCATCGTCAATAAGAAGGTGCAAGGTATACAGTAAACTCGAAGTCAAGCATCGGAATCTAAAACTGGGCTCACAGGAGAGGTTCAAATCGTAGAAAAAGGTAGAGTGTCAGTCCTCTTGTACTTAAGTCGGCATTGTGCCTTTTGTATAAAATTCGGATGCAATTTCTGTGTTTCATCGTCAATAAGAAGGTGCAAGGTATACAGTAATCTTGACGTAAAGCATCGGAATCTAAAACTGGGCTTACAGGAGACGTTCAAATCGTAGAAAGTGAGAGTGTCAGTCCTCTTGTACTTAAGTCGGCATTATGCATTTTGTATTAAATTCGGATGCAATTTCTGTGTTTCATTGTCAATTTGAAGGTCCAAGGTATACAGTAAACCTGAAGTGAAGCATCGGAATCTAAAGCTGGACTCACAGGAGATGTTCATATCGTAGAAAGTGAGAGTGTCAGTCCTTTTGTACTTAAATCGGCATTGGGCCTTTTGTACTAATTTCGGATGCAATTTGTGTGTTTCATCATCAATAAGAAGGTGCAAGGTATACAGTAAACCTGAAGTGAAGCATCGGAATCTAAAACTGGACTCACAGGAGAGGTTCAAATCATAGAAAGTGAGAGTGTCAGTCCTCTTGTACTTAAGTCGGCATTGTGCCTTTTGTATTAAATTTGGATGCAATTTCTGTGTTTCAACGTCAATAAGAAGGTGCAAGGTATACAGTAATCTTGACGTGAAGCATCGGAATCTAAAACTGGACTTACAGGAGAGGTTCAAATCGTAGAAAGTGAGAGTGTCAGACCTCCTGTACTTAAGTCGGCATTGTGCCTTTTGTATTAAATTCGGATGCAATTTCTGTGTTTCATCGTTAATAAGAAGGTGCAAGGTATACAGTAAACCTGAAGTGAAGCATCGGAATCTAAAACTGCACTCACAGGAGAGGTTCAAACCATAGAAAGTGAGAGTGTCAGTCCCCTTGTACATACGTCGGCATTGTGCCTTTTGTATTTAATTCGGATGCAATTTCTGTGCTTCATCGTCAATAAGAAGGTGCAAGGTATGCAGTAAACATGAAGTGAAGCGTCGGAATCTAAAACTGGACTTACAGGAGAGGTTCAAATCGTAGAAAGTGAGAGTGTCAGACCTCTTGTACTTAAGTCGGCATTGTGCATTTTGTATTAAATTCGGATGCAATTTCTGTGTTTCATCGTTAATAAGAAGGTGCAAGGTATACAGTAATCCTGACGTAAAGCATCGGAATCTAAAACTGGGCTTACAGGAGACGTTCAAATCGTAGAAAGTGAGAGTGTCAGTCCTCTTGTACTTAAGTCGGCATTATGCATTTTGTATTAAATTCGGATGTAATTTCTGTGATTCATTGTCAATAAGAAGGTCCAAGGTATACAGTAAACCTGAAGTGAAGCATCGGAATCTAAAACTGGACTCACAGGAGATGTTCATATCGTAGAAAGTGAGAGTGTCAGTCCTTTTGTACTTAAATCGGCATTGGGCATTTTGTACTAATTTCGGATGCAATTTGTGTGTTTCATCGTCAGTAAGAAGGTGCAAGGTATACAGTAAACCTGAAGTGAAGCATCGGAATCTAAAACTGGACTCACAGGAGAGGTTCAAATCATTGAAAGTGAGAGTGTCAGTCCTCTTGTACTTAAGTCGGCATTGTGACTTTTGTATTAAATTCGGATGCAATTTCTGTGTTTCATCGTCAATAAGAAGGTGCAAGGTATACAGTAAACTCGAAGTCAAGCATCGGAATCTAAAACTGGGCTCACAGGAGAGGTTCAAATCGTAGAAAAAGGTAGAGTGTCAGTCCTCTTGTACTTAAGTCGGCATTGTGCCTTTTGTATAAAATTCGGATGCAATTTCTGTGTTTCATCGTCAATAAGAAGGTGCAAGGTATACAGTAATCTTGACGTAAAGCATCGGAATCTAAAACTGGGCTTACAGGAGACGTTCAAATCGTAGAAAGTGAGAGTGTCAGTCCTCTTGTACTTAAGTCGGCATTATGCATTTTGTAATAAATTCGGATGCAATTTCTGTGTTTCATTGTCAATTTGAAGGTCCAAGGTATACAGTAAACCTGAAGTGAAGCACCGGAATCTAAAACTGGACTCACAGGAGATGTTCATATCGTAGAAAGTGAGAGTGTCAGTCCTTTTGTACTTAAATCGGCATTGGGCCTTTTGTACTAATTTCGGATGCAATTTGTGTGTTTCATCATCAATAAGAAGGTGCAAGGTATACAGTAAACCTGAAGTGAAGCATCGGAATCTAAAACTGGACTCACAGGAGAGGTTCAAATCATAGAAAGTGAGAGTGTCAGTCCTCTTGTACTTAAGTCGGCATTGTGCCTTTTGTATTAAATTCGGATGCAATTTCTGTGTTTCAACGTCAATAAGAAGGTGCAAGGTATACAGTAATCTTGACGTGAAGCATCGGAATCTAAAACTGGACTTACAGGAGAGGTTCAAATCGTAGAAAGTGAGAGTGTCAGACCTCCTGTACTTAAGTCGGCATTGTGCCTTTTGTATTAAATTCGGATGCAATTTCTGTGTTTCATCGTTAATAAGAAGGTGCAAGGTATACAGTAAACCTGAAGTGAAGCATCGGAATCAAAAACTGGACTCACAGGAGAGGTTCAAACCATAGAAAGTGAGAGTGTCAGTCCCCTTGTACATACGTCGGCATTGTGCCTTTTGTATTAAATTCGGATGCAATTTCTGTGCTTCATCGTCAATAAGAGGGTGCAAGGTATACAGTAAACATGAAGTGAAGCGTCGGAATCTAAAACTGGACTTACAGGAGAGGTTCAAATCGTAGAAAGTGAGAGTGTCAGACCTCTTGTACTTAAGTCGGCATTGTGCATTTTGTATAAATTCGGATGCAATTTCTGTGTTTCATCGTTAATAAGAAGGTGCAAGGTATACAGTAATCCTGACGTAAAGCATCGGAATCTAAAACTGGGCTTACAGGAGACGTTCAAATCGTAGAAAGTGAGAGTGTCAGTCCTCTTGTACTTAAGTCGGCATTATGCATTTTGTATTAAATTCGGATGTAATTTCTGTGTTTCATTGTCAATAGGAAGGTCCAAGGTATACAGTAAACCTGAAGTGAAGCATCGGAATCTAAAACTGGACTCACAGGAGATGTTCATATCGTAGAAAGTGAGATTGTCAGTCCTTTTGTACTTAAATCGGCATTGGGCATTTTGTACTAATTTCGGATGCAATTTGTGTGTTTCATCGTCAATAAGAAGGTGCAAGGTATACAGTAAACCTGAAGTGAAGCATCGGAATCTAAAACTGGACTCACAGGAGAGGTTCAAATCATTGAAAGTGAGAGTGTCAGTCCTCTTGTACTTAAGTCGGCATTGTGACTTTTGTATTAAATTCGGATGCAATTTCTGTGTTTCATCGTCAATAACAAGGTGCAAGGTATACAGTAAACCTGAAGTGAAGCATCAGAATCTAAAACTGGACTCACAGGAGAGATTCAATTCATAGAAAGTGAGAGTGTCAGTCCTCTTGTACTTAAGTCGGCATTGTGCCTTTTGTATTAAATTCGGATGCAATTTCTGTGTTTCATCGTCAATAAATAGGTCCAAGGTATACAGTAAACCTGAAGTGAAGCATCAGATTCCAAAACTGGATTCACAGGAGAAGTTCAAATCGTAGAAAGTGAGAGTGTCAGTCCTCTTGTACATACGTCGGCATTGTGCCTTTTGTATTAAATTCGGATGCAATATCTGTGCCTCATCGTCAATAAGAATGTGCAAGGTATACAGTAAACACGAAGTGAAGCGTCGGAATCTAAAACTGGACTCACAGGAGAGGTTCAAATCGTAGAAAGTGAGAGTGTCAGTCCTCTAGTAGTTAAGTCGGCATTGTGCCTTTTGTATTAAATTCGGATGCAATTACTGTGTTTCATCGTCAATAAGAAGGTGCAAGGTATGCAGTAAACCTGAAATGAAGCATCGCAATCTAAAACTGGACTTACAGGAGAGGTACAAATCGTAGAAAGTGAGAGTGTCAGACCTCTTGTACCTAAGACGGCATTGTGCTTTTTGTATTAAATTCGGATGCAATTTCTGTGTTTAATCGTTAATAAGAAGGTGCAAGGTATACAGTAATCTTGACGTAAAGCATCGGAATCTAAAACTGGGCTTACAGGAGACGTTCAAATCGTAGAAAGTGAGAGTGTCAGTCCTCTTGTACTTAAGTCGGCATTATGCATTTTGTATTAAATTCGGATGTAATTTCTGTGTTTCATTGTCAATAAGAAGGTCCAAGGTATACAGTAAACCTCAAGTGAAGCATCGGAATCTAAAACTGGACTCACAGGAGATGTTCGTATCGTAGAAAGTGAGAGTGTCAGTCCTTTTGTACTTAAATCGGCATTGGGACTTTTGTACTAATTTCGGATGCAATTTGTGTGTTTCATCGTCAATAAGAAGGTGCAAGGTATACAGTAAACCTGAAGTGAAGCATTGGAATCTAAAACTGGACTCACAGGAGGGGTTCAAATCATAGAAAGTGAGAGTGTCAGTCCTCTTGTACTTAAGTCGGCATTGTGACTTTTGTATTACATTCGGATGCAATTTCTGTGTTTCAACGTCAATAAGAAGGTGCAAGGTATACAGTATTCTTGACGTGAAGCATCGGAATCTAAAACTGGACTTACAGGAGAGGTTCAAATCGTAGAAAGTGAGAGTGTCAGACCTCTTGTACTTAAGTCGGCATTGTGCCTTTTGTATTAAATTCGGATGCAATTTCTGTGTTTCATCGTTAATAAGAAGGTGCAAGGTATACAGTAAACCTGAAGTGAAGCATCGGAATCTAAAACTGGACTCACAGGAGAGGTTCAAACCATAGAAAGTAAGAGTGTCAGTCCTCTTGTACATACGTCGGCATTGTGCCTTTTGTATTAAATTCGGATGCAATTTCTGTGCTTCATCGTCAATAAGAAGGTGCAAGGTATACAGTAAACATGAAGTGAAGCATCCGAATCTAAAACTGGACTCACAGGAGAGATTCAAATCATAGAAAGTGAGAGTGTCAGTTCTCTTGTACTTAAGTCGGCATTGTGACTTTGGTATTTTATTCGGATGCAATTTCTGTGTTTCATCGTCAATAAGAAGGTGCAAGGTATACAGTAAACCTGAAGTGAAGCATCAGAATCTAATACTGGACTCACAGGAGAGGTTCAAATCGTAGAAAGTGAGTGTGTCAGTCCTCTTGTACTTAAGTCGGCAGTGTGCCTTTTGTATTAAATTCCGACGCAATTTCTGTGTTTCATCGTCAATAAGAAGGTGCAAGGTATACAGTAAACTCGAAGTCAAGCATCGGAATCTAAAACTGGGCTCACAGGAGAGGTTGAAATCGTAGAAAAAGGTAGAGTGTCAGTCCTCTTGTACTTAAGTCGGCATTGTGCCTTTTGTATAAAATTCGGATGCAATTTCTGTGTTTCATCGTCAATAAGAAGGTGCAAGGTATACAGTAATCTTGACGTAAAGCATCGGAATCTAAAACTGGGCTTACAGGAGACGTTCAAATCGTAGAAAGTGAGAGTGTCAGTCCTCTTGTACTTAAGTCGGCATTATGCATTTTGTATTAAATTCGGATGCAATTTCTGTGTTTCATTGTCAATTTGAAGGTCCAAGGTATACAGTAAACCTGAAGTGAAGCATCGGAATCTAAAACTGGACTCACAGGGGATGTTCATATCGTAGAAAGTGAGAGTGTCAGTCCTTTTGTACTTCAATCGGCATTGGGCCTTTTGTACTAATTTCGGATGCAATTTGTGTGTTTCATCGTCAATAAGAAGGTGCAAGGTATACAGTAAACCTGAAGTGAAGCATCGGAATCTAAAACTGGACTCACAGGAGAGGTTCAAACCATAGAAAGTAAGAGTGTCAGTCCTCTTGTACATACGTCGGCATTGTGCCTTTTGTATTAAATTCGGATGCAATTTCTGTGCTTCATCGTCAATAAGAAGGTGCAAGGTATACAGTAAACATGAAGTGAAGCGTCGGAATCTAAAACTGGACTTACAGGAGAGGTTCAAATCGTAGAAAGTGAGAGTGTCAGACCTCTTGTACTTAAGTCGGCATTGTGCCTTTTGTATTACATTCGGATGCAATTTCTGTGTTTCATCGTTAATAAGAAGGTGCAAGGTAAACAGTAATCCTGACGTAAAGCATCGGAATCTAAAACTGGGCTTACAGGAGACGTTCAAATCGTAGAAAGTGAGAGTGTCAGTCCTCTTGTACTTAAGTCGGCATTATGCATTTTGTATTAAATTCGGATGTAATTTCTGTGTTTCATTGTCAATAAGAAGGTCCAAGGTATACAGTAAACCTGAAGTGAAGCATCGGAATCTAAAACTGGACTCACAGGAGATGTTCATATCGTAGAAAGTGAGAGTGTCAGTCCTTTTGTACTTAAATCGGCATTGGGCATTTTGTACTAATTTCGGATGCAATTTGTGTGTTTCATCGTCAATAAGAAGGTGCAAGGTATACAGTAAACCTGAAGTGAAGCATCGGAATCTAAAACTGGACTCACAGGAGAGGTTCAAACCATAGAAAGTGAGAGTGTCAGTCCTCTTGTACATACGTCGGCATTGTGCCTTTTGTATTAAATTCGGATGCAATTTCTGTGCTTCATCGTCAATAAGAAGGTGCAAGGTATACAGTAAACATGAAGTGAAGCATCCGAATCTAAAACTGGACTCACAGGAGAGATTCAAATCATAGAAAGTGAGAGTGTCAGTTCTCTTGTACTTAAGTCGGCATTGTGCCTTTGGTATTCTATTCGGATGCAATTTCTGTGTTTTTTCGTCAATAAGAAGGTGCAAGGTATACAGTAAACCTGAAGTGAAGAATCAGAATCTAATACTGGACTCACAGGAGAGGTTCAAATCGTAGAAAGTGAGAGTGTCAGTCCTCTTGTACTTAAGTCGGCAGTGTGCCTTTTGTATTAAATTCCGATGCAATTTCTGTGTTTCATCATCAATAAGAAGGTGCAAGGTATACAGTAAACTCGAAGTCAAGCATCGGAATCTAAAACTGGGCTCACAGGAGAGGTTCAAATCGTAGAAAAAGGTAGAGTGTCAGTCCTCTTGTACTTAAGTCGGCATTGTGTTTTTTTGTATTAAATTCGGATGCAATTTCTGTGTTTCTTCGTCAATAAGAAGGTGCAAGGTATACAGTAAACCTGAAGTGAAGCATCGGAATCTAAAACTGGACTCACAGGAGAAGTTCAAATCGTAGAAAGTGAGAGTGTCAGTCCTCTTGTACTTATGTCGGCATTGTGCCTTTTATATTCAATTCGGATGCAATTTCTGTCTTTCATCGTCAATAAGAAGGTGCAAGGTATGCAGTAAACCTGAAGTGAAGCATCGGACTCTAATACTTTACTCACAGGAGAGGTTCATATCGTAGAAAGTGAGAGTGTCAGTCCTCTTGTACTTAAGTCGGCATTGTGCCTTTTGTATTAGATTCTGAAGCAATTTCCGTGTTTCATCGTCAATAAGAAGGTGCAAGGTATACGATAAACTTGAAGTGAAGCATCGGAATCTAAAACTGGATTCACAGGAGATGTTCAAATCGTAGAAAGTGAAAGTGTCAGTCCTTTTGTACTTCAATCGATATTGGGCCTTTTGTACTAATTTCGGATGCAATATCTGTTTCATCGTCAATAAAAAGGTGCAAGGTATACAGTAAACCTGAAGTGAAGCATCGGAATCTAAAACTGGACTCACCGGAGAGGTTCAAATGATAGAAAGTGAGAGTGTCAGACCCCTTGTACTTTAATCGGCATTGTGCCTTTTGTATTAAATTCGGATGCAATTTCTATGTTTCATCGTCAATAAGCAGGTGCAAGGTATACAGTAATCTTGACATGAAGCATCGGAAACTAAAACTCGACTCACAGGAGAGGTTCAAATCGTAGAAAGTGAGAGTGTCAGACCTCTTGTACTTAAGTCGGCAATGTGCCTTTTGTATTAAATTCGGATGCAATTTCTGTGTTTCATCGTCAATAAGAAGGTGCAAGGTATACAGTAATCCTGAAGTGAAGCATCGGAATCTAAAACAGGACTCACAGGACAGGTTCAAATCATAGAAAGTGAGAGTGTCAGTCCTCTTGTACTTAAGTCGGCATTGTGCCTCTTGTATTAAATTCGAATGCAATTACTGTGCTTCATCGTCAATAAGAAGGTGCAAGGTATACAGTAAACGGGAAGTGAAGCGTCGGAATCTAGAACTGGACTCACAGGAGAGGTTCAAATCGTAGAATGTGAGAGTGTCAGTCCTCTTGTACTTAAGTCGGCATTGTGCCTTTTGTATTAAATTCGGATGCAATTACATTGTTTCATCGTCAATAAGAAGGTGCAAGGTATACAATAAACCTGAGGTGAAGCATCGGAATCTAAAACTGGACTCACAGGATGGGTTCACATCAGAGAAAGTGAGAGTGTCAGTCCTCTTGTACTTAAGTCGGCAGTGTGCCTTTTGTATTAAATTCCGATGCAATTTGTGTGTTTCATCGTCAATAAGAAGGTGCAAGGTATACAGTAAACCTGAAGTGAAGCATCGGAATCTAAAACTGGACACACAGGAGAGGTTCAAATCATTGAAAGTGAGAGTGTCAGTCCTCTTGTACTTAAGTCGGCATTGTGACTTTTGTATTAAATTCGGATGCAATTTCTGTGTTTCATCGTCAATAACAAGGTGCAAGGTATACAGTAAACCTGAAGTGAAGCATCAGAATCTAAAACTGGACTCACAGGAGAGATTCAATTCATAGAAAGTGAGAGTGTCAGTCCTCTTGTACTTAAGTCGGCATTGTGCCTTTTGTATTAAATTCGGATGCAATTTCTGTGTTTCATCGTCAATAAATAGGTCCAAGGTATACAGTAAACCTGAAGTGAAGCATCAGATTCCAAAACTGGATTCACAGGAGAAGTTCAAATCGTAGAAAGTGAGAGTGTCAGTCCTCTTGTACATACGTCGGCATTGTGCCTTTTGTATTAAATTCGGATGCAATATCTGTGCTTCATCGTCAATAAGAATGTGCAAGGTATACAGTAAACACGAAGTGAAGCGTCGGAATCTAAAACTGGACTCACAGGAGAGGTTCAAATCGTAGAAAGTGAGAGTGTCAGTCCTCTAGTAGTTAAGTCGGCATTGTGCCTTTTGTATTAAATTCGGATGCAATTACTGTGTTTCATCGTCAATAAGAAGGTGCAAGGTATGCAGTAAACCTGAAATGAAGCATCGCAATCTAAAACTGGACTTACAGGAGAGGTACAAATCGTAGAAAGTGAGAGTGTCAGACCTCTTGTACCTAAGACGGCATTGTGCTTTTTGTATTAAATTCGGATGCAATTTCTGTGTTTAATCGTTAATAAGAAGGTGCAAGGTATACAGTAATCTTGACGTAAAGCATCGGAATCTAAAACTGGGCTTACAGGAGACGTTCAAATCGTAGAAAGTGAGAGTGTCAGTCCTCTTGTACTTAAGTCGGCATTATGCATTTTGTATTAAATTCGGATGTAATTTCTGTGTTTCATTGTCAATAAGAAGGTCCAAGGTATACAGTAAACCTCAAGTGAAGCATCGGAATCTAAAACTGGACTCACAGGAGATGTTCGTATCGTAGAAAGTGAGAGTGTCAGTCCTTTTGTACTTAAATCGGCATTGGGACTTTTGTACTAATTTCGGATGCAATTTGTGTGTTTCATCGTCAATAAGAAGGTGCAAGGTATACAGTAAACCTGAAGTGAAGCATTGGAATCTAAAACTGGACTCACAGGAGGGGTTCAAATCATAGAAAGTGAGAGTGTCAGTCCTCTTGTACTTAAGTCGGCATTGTGACTTTTGTATTACATTCGGATGCAATTTCTGTGTTTCAACGTCAATAAGAAGGTGCAAGGTATACAGTAATCTTGACGTGAAGCGTCGGAATCTAAAACTGGACTTACAGGAGAGGTTCAAATCGTAGAAAGTGAGAGTGTCAGACCTCTTGTACTTAAGTCGGCATTGTGCCTTTTGTATTAAATTCGGATGCAATTTCTGTGTTTCATCGTTAATAAGAAGGTGCAAGGTATACAGTAAACCTGAAGTGAAGCATCGGAATCTAAAACTGGACTCACAGGAGAGGTTCAAACCATAGAAAGTAAGAGTGTCAGTCCTCTTGTACATACGTCGGCATTGTGCCTTTTGTATTAAATTCGGATGCAATTTCTGTGCTTCATCGTCAATAAGAAGGTGCAAGGTATACAGTAAACATGAAGTGAAGCATCCGAATCTAAAACTGGACTCACAGGAGAGATTCAAATCATAGAAAGTGAGAGTGTCAGTTCTCTTGTACTTAAGTCGGCATTGTGACTTTGGTATTTTATTCGGATGCAATTTCTGTGTTTCATCGTCAATAAGAAGGTGCAAGGTATACAGTAAACCTGAAGTGAAGCATCAGAATCTAATACTGGACTCACAGGAGAGGTTCAAATCGTAGAAAGTGAGTGTGTCAGTCCTCTTGTACTTAAGTCGGCAGTGTGCCTTTTGTATTAAATTCCGACGCAATTTCTGTGTTTCATCGTCAATAAGAAGGTGCAAGGTATACAGTAAACTCGAAGTCAAGCATCGGAATCTAAAACTGGGCTCACAGGAGAGGTTCAAATCGTAGAAAAAGGTAGAGTGTCAGTCCTCTTGTACTTAAGTCGGCATTGTGCCTTTTGTATAAAATTCGGATGCAATTTCTGTGTTTCATCGTCAATAAGAAGGTGCAAGGTATACAGTAATCTTGACGTAAAGCATCGGAATCTAAAACTGGGCTTACAGGAGACGTTCAAATCGTAGAAAGTGAGAGTGTCAGTCCTCTTGTACTTAAGTCGGCATTATGCATTTTGTATTAAATTCGGATGCAATTTCTGTGTTTCATTGTCAATTTGAAGGTCCAAGGTATACAGTAAACCTGAAGTGAAGCATCGGAATCTAAAACTGGACTCACAGGGGATGTTCATATCGTAGAAAGTGAGAGTGTCAGTCCTTTTGTACTTCAATCGGCATTGGGCCTTTTGTACTAATTTCGGATGCAATTTGTGTGTTTCATCGTCAATAAGAAGGTGCAAGGTATACAGTAAACCTGAAGTGAAGCATCGGAATCTAAAACTGGACTCACAGGAGAGGTTCAAACCATAGAAAGTAAGAGTGTCAGTCCTCTTGTACATACGTCGGCATTGTGCCTTTTGTATTAAATTCGGATGCAATTTCTGTGCTTCATCGTCAATAAGAAGGTGCAAGGTATACAGTAAACATGAAGTGAAGCGTCGGAATCTAAAACTGGACTTACAGGAGAGGTTCAAATCGTAGAAAGTGAGAGTGTCAGACCTCTTGTACTTAAGTCGGCATTGTGCCTTTTGTATTACATTCGGATGCAATTTCTGTGTTTCATCGTTAATAAGAAGGTGCAAGGTAAACAGTAATCCTGACGTAAAGCATCGGAATCTAAAACTGGGCTTACAGGAGACGTTCAAATCGTAGAAAGTGAGAGTGTCAGTCCTCTTGTACTTAAGTCGGCATTATGCATTTTGTATTAAATTCGGATGTAATTTCTGTGTTTCATTGTCAATAAGAAGGTCCAAGGTATACAGTAAACCTGAAGTGAAGCATCGGAATCTAAAACTGGACTCACAGGAGATGTTCATATCGTAGAAAGTGAGAGTGTCAGTCCTTTTGTACTTAAATCGGCATTGGGCATTTTGTACTAATTTCGGATGCAATTTGTGTGTTTCATCGTCAATAAGAAGGTGCAAGGTATACAGTAAACCTGAAGTGAAGCATCGGAATCTAAAACTGGACTCACAGGAGAGGTTCAAACCATAGAAAGTGAGAGTGTCAGTCCTCTTGTACATACGTCGGCATTGTGCCTTTTGTATTAAATTCGGATGCAATTTCTGTGCTTCATCGTCAATAAGAAGGTGCAAGGTATACAGTAAACATGAAGTGAAGCATCCGAATCTAAAACTGGACTCACAGGAGAGATTCAAATCATAGAAAGTGAGAGTGTCAGTTCTCTTGTACTTAAGTCGGCATTGTGCCTTTGGTATTCTATTCGGATGCAATTTCTGTGTTTTTTCGTCAATAAGAAGGTGCAAGGTATACAGTAAACCTGAAGTGAAGAATCAGAATCTAATACTGGACTCACAGGAGAGGTTCAAATCGTAGAAAGTGAGAGTGTCAGTCCTCTTGTACTTAAGTCGGCAGTGTGCCTTTTGTATTAAATTCCGATGCAATTTCTGTGTTTCATCGTCAATAAGAAGGTGCAAGGTATACAGTAAACTCGAAGTCAAGCATCGGAATCTAAAACTGGGCTCACAGGAGAGGTTCAAATCGTAGAAAAAGGTAGAGTGTCAGTCCTCTTGTACTTAAGTCGGCATTGTGTTTTTTTGTATTAAATTCGGATGCAATTTCTGTGTTTCTTCGTCAATAAGAAGGTGCAAGGTATACAGTAAACCTGAAGTGAAGCATCGGAATCTAAAACTGGACTCACAGGAGAGGTTCAAATCGTAGAAAGTGAGAGTGTCAGTCCTCTTGTACTTATGTCGGCATTGTGCCTTTTATATTCAATTCGGATGCAATTTCTGTCTTTCATCGTCAATAAGAAGGTGCAAGGTATGCAGTAAACCTGAAGTGAAGCATCGGACTCTAATACTTTACTCACAGGAGAGGTTCATATCGTAGAAAGTGAGAGTGTCAGTCCTCCTGTACTTAAGTCGGCATTGTGCCTTTTGTATTAGATTCTGAAGCAATTTCCGTGTTTCATCGTCAATAAGAAGGTGCAAGGTATACGATAAACTTGAAGTGAAGCATCGGAATCTAAAACTGGATTCACAGGAGATGTTCAAATCGTAGAAAGTGAAAGTGTCAGTCCTTTTGTACTTCAATCGATATTGGGCCTTTTGTACTAATTTCGGATGCAATATCTGTTTCATCGCCAATAAAAAGGTGCAAGGTATACAGTAAACCTGAAGTGAAGCATCGGAATCTAAAACTGGACTCACCGGAGAGGTTCAAATGATAGAAAGTGAGAGTGTCAGACCCCTTGTACTTTAATCGGCATTGTGCCTTTTGTATTAAATTCGGATGCAATTTCTATGTTTCATCGTCAATAAGCAGGTGCAAGGTATACAGTAATCTTGACATGAAGCATCGGAAACTAAAACTCGACTCACAGGAGAGGTTCAAATCGTAGAAAGTGAGAGTGTCAGACCTCTTGTACTTAAGTCGGCAATGTGCCTTTTGTATTAAATTCGGATGCAATTTCTGTGTTTCATCGTCAATAAGAAGGTGCA
The DNA here is from genome assembly GCF_021461395.2 of Schistocerca americana. Taxonomy (NCBI): domain Eukaryota; kingdom Metazoa; phylum Arthropoda; class Insecta; order Orthoptera; family Acrididae; genus Schistocerca; species Schistocerca americana. The sequence continues at coordinate 543,913,549 of NC_060124.1, read as the reverse complement.
AGGTATACAGTAATCCTGAAGTGAAGCATCGGAATCTAAAACAGGACTCACAGGACAGGTTCAAATCATAGAAAGTGAGAGTGTCAGTCCTCTTGTACTTAAGTCGGCATTGTGCCTCTTGTATTAAATTCGAATGCAATTACTGTGCTTCATCGTCAATAAGAAGGTGCAAGGTATACAGTAAACGGGAAGTGAAGCGTCGGAATCTAGAACTGGACTCACAGGAGAGGTTCAAATCGTAGAATGTGAGAGTGTCAGTCCTCTTGTACTTAAGTCGGCATTGTGCCTTTTGTATTAAATTCGGATGCAATTACATTGTTTCATCGTCAATAAGAAGGTGCAAGGTATACAATAAACCTGAGGTGAAGCATCGGAATCTAAAACTGGACTCACAGGAGCGGTTCACATCAGAGAAAGTGAGAGTGTCAGTCCTCTTGTACTTAAGTCGGCATTGTGCCTTTTGTATTAAATTCGGATGCAATTTCTGTGTTTCATCGTCAATAAGAAGGTGCAAGGTATACAGTAAACCTGAAGTGTAGCATCGGAATCTAAAACTGGACTCACAGGAGAGGTTCAAATCGTAGAAAGTGAGAGTGTCAGTCCTCTTGTACTTAAGTCGGCATTGTGCCTTTTGTATTAAATTCGGATGCAATTTCTGTGTTTCATCGTCAATAAGAATGTGCAAGGTATACAGTAAACCAGAAGTGAAGCATCGGAATCTTAAACTGGACTCACAGGAGATGCTCAAATCGTAGAAAGTGAGAGTTTCCGTCCTCTTGTACTTAAGTCGGCATTGTGACTGTGGTATTAAATTCGGAATTAATTTCTGTGTTTCATCGTCAATAAGAAGGTGCGAGGTATACAGTAAACCGGAAGTGAAGCAAAGGAATCTAAAACTGGACTCACAGGAGAGATTCAAATCATAGAAAATGAGAGTGTCAGTCCTCTTGTACTTAAGTCGGCATTGTGCCTTTGGTATTCTATTCGGATGCAATTTCTGTGTTTCATCGTCAATAAGAAGGTGCAAGGTATACAGTAATCTTGACATGAAGCATCGGAAACGAAAACTGGACTCACAGGAGAGGTTCAAATCGTAGAAAGTGAGAGTGTCAGACCTCTTGTACTTAAGTCGGCAATGTGCCCTTTGTATTAAATTCGGATGCAATTTCTGTGTTTCATCGTCAATAAGAAGGTGCAAGGTATAAAGTAAACCTGAAGTGAAGCATCGGAATCTAAAACTGGACTCACAGGAGAGGTTCAAATCATAGAAAGTGAGAGTGTCAGTCCTCTTGTACTTAAGTCGGCATTGTGCCTCTTTTATTAAATTCGAATGCAATTTCTGTGTTTCATCGTCAATAAGAAGGTGCAAATGTATGCAGTAAACGGGAAGTGAGGCGTCGGAATCTAGAACTGGACTCACAGGAGAGGTTCAAATCGTAGAATGTGAGAGTGTCAGTCCTCTTGTACTTAAGTCGGCTTTGTGCCTTTTGTATTAAATTCGGATGCAATTACTTTATTTCATCGCCAATAAGAAGGTGCAAGGTACACAATAAACCTGAAGTGAAGCATCAGAATCTAAAACTGGACTCACAGGAGCGGTTCAAATCATAGAAAGTGAGAGTGTCAGTCCTCTTGTGCTTAAGTCGGCATTGTGCCTTTTGTATTAAATTCGGATGCAATTTCTGTGTTTCATCGTCAATAAGAAGTTGCAAGGTATACAGTAACCCTGAAGTGAAGCATCGGAATCTAAAACTGGACTCACAGGAGAGGTTCAAATCGTAGAAAGTGAGAGTGTCAGTCCTCTTGTACTTAAGGCGGCATTGTGCCTTTTGTATTAAATTCGGATGCAATTTCTGTGTTTCATCGTCAATAAGAAGGTGCAAGGTATACAGTAAACCAGAAATGAAGCATCGGAATCTTAAACTGGACTCACAGGAGAGGCTCAAATCGTAGAAAGTGAGAGTTTCAGTCCTCTTGTACTTAAGTCGGCATTGTGACTTTTGTATTAAATTCGGACGCAATTTCTGTGTTTCATCGTCAATAAGAAGGTGCAAGGTATACAGTAAACCGGAAGTGAAGCAAAGGAATCTAAAACTGGACTCACAGGAGAGATTCAAATCATAGAAAGTGAGAGTGTCAGTCCTCTTGTACTTAAGTCGGCATTGTGCCTTTTGTATTCTATTCGGATGCAATTTCAGTGCTTCATCGTCAATAAGAAGGTGCAAGGTATACAGTAAACCTGAAGTGAAACATCAGAATCTAATACTGGACTCACAGGAGAGGTTCAAATCGAAGAAAGTGAGAGTGTCAGTCCTCTTGTACTTAAGTCGGCATTGTGCCTTTTGTATTAAATTCGGATGCAATTTCTGTGTTTCATCGTCAATAAGAAGGTGCAAGGTATACAGTAAACCTGAAGTGAAGCATCGGAATCTAAAACTGGACTCACAGGAGAGGTTCAAATCGTAGAAAGTGAGAGTGTCAGTCCTCTTGTACTTAGGTCGGCATTGTGCATTTTGTATAAAATTCGGATGCAATTTCTGTGTTTCATCGTCAATAAGAAGGTCCAAGTTATACAGTAAACCTGAAGTGAAGCATCAGAATCTAAAACTGGACTCACAGGAGAGGTTCAAATCGTAGAAAGTGAGAGTGTCAGTCCTCTTGTACTTAAGTCGGCATTGTGCCTTTTGTATTAGATTCGGATGCAATTTCTGTGTTTCACCGTCAATAAGAAGGTGCAAGGTATACAGTAAACTCGAAGTGAAGCATCGGAATCTAAAACTGGACTCACAGGAGAGGTTCAAATAGTAGTAAGTGAGAGTGTCCGTCCTCTTGTACTTAAGTCGGCATTGTGCCTTTTGTATTAAATTCGGATGCAATTTCTGTGTTTCATCGTCAATAAGGTACAAGGTATACAGTAAACCTGAAGTGAAGCATCGGAATCTAAAACTGGACTCACAGGAGAGGTTCAAATCGTAGAAAGTGAGAGTGTCAGTCCTCTTGTACTTCAGTCGGCATTGTGCCTTTTATATTCAATTCGGATGCAATTTCTGTGTTTCATCGTCAATAAGAAGGTGCAAGGTATACAGTAAACCTGAAGTGAAGCATCGGACTCTAATACTGGACTCACAGGAGAGGTTCAAATCGTAGAAAGTGAGAGTGTCAGTCCTCTTGTACTTAAGTCGGCATTGTGCCTTTTTTATTAAATTCGGATGCCATTTCTGTGTTTCGTCGTCAATAAGAAGGTGCAAGGTATACAGTAAACCTGAAGTGAAGCATCGGAATCTGAAACTGGACTCCAGGAGAGGTTCATATCGTAGAAAATGAGAGTGTCAGTCCTCTTGTACTTAAGCCGGCATTGTGCATTTTGTATTAAATTTGGATGCAATTTCTGTGTTTCATTGTCAATTAGAAGGTCCAAGGTATACAGTAAACCTGAAGTGAAGCATCGGAATGTAAAACTGGACTCACAGGAGATGTTCAAATCGTAGAAAGTGAGAGTGTCAGTCCTCTTGTACTTATGTCGGCATTGTGCCTCTTATATTCAATTCGGATGCAATTTCTGTCTTTCATCGTCAATAAGAAGGTGCAAGGTATACAGTAAACCTGAAGTGAAGCATCGGACTCTAATACTGGACTCACAGGAGAGGTTCAAATCGTAGAAAATGAGAGTGTCAGTCCTCTTGTACTTAAGTCGGCATTGTGCCTTTTGTATTAGATTCTGAAGCAATTTTCGTGTTTCATCGTCAATAAGTAGGTGCAAGGTATACAGTAAACTTGAAGTGAAGCATCGGAATCTAAAACTGGACTTACAGGAGATGTTCAAATCGTAGAAAGTGAGAGTGTCCGTCCTATTTTACTTAAATCGATATTGGGCCTTTTGTACTAATTTCGGATGCAATATCTGTGTTTCATCGTCAATAAGAAGGTGCAAGGTATACAGTAAACCTGAAGTGAAGCATCGGAATCTAAAACTGGACACACCGGAGAGGTTCAAATGATAGAAAGTGAGAGTGTCAGACCCCATGTACTTAAATCGGCATTGTGCCTTTTGTATTAAATTCGGATGCAATTTCTATGTTTCATTGTCAATAAGAAGGTGCAAGGTGTACAGTAATCTTGACATGAAGCATCGGAAACTAAAACTGGACTCACAGGAGAGGTTCAAATCGTAGAAAGTGAGAGTGTCAGACCTCTTGTACTTAAGTCGGCAATGTGCCCTTAGTATTAAATTCGGATGCAATTTCTATGTTTCTTCGTGAATAAGAAGGTGCAAGGTATAAAGTAAACCTGAAGTGAAGCATCGGAATCTAAAACTGGACTCACAGGAGAGGTTCAAATCATAGAAAGTGAGAGTGTCAGTCCTCTTGTACTTAAGTCGGCATTGTGGCTCTTTTATTAAATTCGAATGCAATTTCTGTGCTTCATCGTCAATAAGAAGGTGCAAGGTATACAGTAAACGGGAAGTGAAGCGTCGGAATCTAGAACTGGACTCACAGGAGAGGTTCAAATCGTAGAATGTGAGAGTGTCAGTCCTCTTGTACTTAAGTCGGCATTGTGCCTTTTGTATTAAATTCGGATGCAATTACTTTGTTTCATCGTCAATAAGAAGGTGCAAAGTATACAATAAACCTGAAGTGAAGCATCGGAATCTAAAAGTGGACTCACAGGAGCGGTTCAAATCATAGAAAGTGAGAGTGTCAGTCCTCTTGTACTTAAGTCGGCATTGTGACTTTTGTATTAAATTCGGATGCAATTTCTGTGTTTCATCGTCAATAAGAAGGTGCAAGGTATACAGTAAACCGGAAGTGAAGCAAAGGAATCTAAAACTGGACTCACAGGAGAGATTCAAATCATAGAAAATGAGAGTGTCAGTCCTCTTGTACTTAAGTCGGCATTGTGACTTTTGTATTAAATTCGGATGCAATTTCTGTGTTTCATCGTCAATAAGAAGGTGCAAGGTATACAGTAAACCGAAAGTGAAGCAAAGGAATCTGAAACTGGACTCACAGGAGAGATTCAATTCATAGAAAATGAGAGTGTCAGTCCTCTTGTACTTAAGTCGGCATTGTGCCTTTGGTATTCTATTCGGATGCAATTTCTGTGTTTCCTCGTCAATAAGAAGGTGCAAGGTATACAGTAAATTTGAAGTGAAGCATCGGAATCTAAAACTGGACTCACAGGAGATGTTCAAATCGTAGAAAGTGAGAGTGTCCGTCCTTTTTTACTTAAATCGATATTGGGCCTTTTGTACTAATTTCGGATGCAATATCTGTGTTTCATCGTCAATAAGAAGGTGCAAGGTATACAGTAAACCTGAAGTGAAGCATCGGAATCTAAAAGTGGACTCACAGGAGATGTTCAAATCGTAGAAAGTGAGAGTGTCCGTCCTTTTTTACTTAAATCGATATTGGGCCTTTTGTACTAATTTCGGATGCAATATCTGTGTTTCATCGTCAATAAGAAGGTGCAAGGTATACAGTAAACCTGAAGTGAAGCATCGGAATCTAAAACTGGACTCACAGGAGCGGTTCAAATGATAGAAAGTGAGAGTGTCAGACCCCTTGTACTTAAATCGGCATTGTGCCTTTTGTATTAAATTCGGATGCAATTTCTATGTTTCATTGTCAATAAGAAGGTGCAAGGTATACAGTAAACTCGAAGTCAAGCATCGGAATCTAAAAGTGGGCTCACAGGAGAGGTTCAAGTCGTAGAAAAAGGTAGAGTGTCAGTCCTCTTGTAGTTAAGTCGGCATTGTGCCATTTGTATTAAATTCGGATGCAATTTCTTTGTTTCATCGTCAATAAGAAGGTGCAAGGTCTACAGTAAACCTGAAGTGAAGCATCAGAATCTAAAACTGGTCTCACAGGAGAGGTTCAGATCGTAGAAAGTGAGAGTGTCAGGCCTCTTGTACTTATGTCGGCATTGTGCCTCTTATATTCAATTCGGATGCAATTTCTGTCTTTCATCGTCAATAAGAAGGTGCAAGGTATACAGTAAACCTGAAGTGTAGCATCGGACTCTAATACTGGACTCACAGGAGTGGTTCAAATCGTAGAAAGTGAGCGTGTCAGTCCTCTTGTACTTAAGTCGGCATTGTGCCTTTTGTATTAGATTCTGAAGCAATTTCCGTGTTTCATCGTCAATAAGAAGGTGCAAGGTATACAGTAAACTTGAAGTGAAGCATCGGAATCTAAAACTGGACTCACAGGAGATGTTCAAATCGTAGAAAGTGAGAGTGTCCGTCCTTTTTTACTTAAATCGATATTGGGCCTTTTGTACTAATTTCGGATGCAATATCTGTGTTTCATCGTCAATACGAAGGTGCAAGGTATACAGTAAACCTGAAGTGAAGCATCGGAATCTAAAACTCGACTCACCGGAGAGGTTCAAATGATAGAAAGTGAGAGTGTCAGACCCCTTGTACTTACATCGGCATTGTGCCTTTTGTATTAAATTCGGATGCAATTTCTATGTTTCATTGTCAATAAGAAGGTGCAAGGTATACAGTAATCTTGACATGAAGCATCGGAAACTAAAGCTGGACTCACAGGAGAGGTTCAAATCGTACAAAGTGAGAGTGTCAGACCTCTTGTACTTAAGTCGGCAATGTGCCCTTTGTATTAAATTCGTATGCAATTTCTGTGTTTCATCGTCAATAACAAGGTGCAAGGTATAAAGTAAACCTGCAGGGAAGCATCAGAATCTAAAACTGGACTCACAGGAGAGGTTCAAATCGTAGAAAGTGAGAGTGTCAGTCCTCTTGTACTTAAGTCGGCATTGTGCCTTTTGTATTAAATTCGGATGCAATTTCTGTGTTTCACCGTCAATAAGAAGGTGCAAGGTATACAGTAAACCTGAAGTGAAGCATCGGAATCTAAAAGTGGACTCACAGGAGATGTTCAAATCGTAGAAAGTGAGAGTGTCCGTCCTTTTTTACTTAAATCGATATTGGGCCTTTTGTACTAATTTCGGATGCAATATCTGTGTTTCATCGTCAATAAGAAGGTGCAAGGTATACAGTAAACCTGAAGTGAAGCATCGGAATCTAAAACTGGACTCACCATAGAGGTTCAAATGATAGAAAGTAAGAGTGTCAGACCCCTTGTACTTAAATCGGCATTGTGCCTTTTGTATTCAATTCGGATGCAATTTCTATGTTTCATTGTCAATAAGAAGGTGCAAGGTATACAGTAATCTTGACATGAAGCATCGGAAACTAAAACTGGACTCATAGGAGGGGTTCAAATCGTAGAAAGTGAGAGTGTCAGACCTCCTGTACTTAAGTCGGCAATGTGCCCTTTGTATTAAATTCGGATGCAATTTCTGTGTTTCTTCGTCAATAAGAAGGTGCAAGGTATAAAGTAAACCTGAAGTGAAGCATCGGAATCTAAAACTGGACTCACCGGAGAGGTTCAAATCATAGAAAGTGAGAGTGTCAGTCCTCTTGTACTTATGTCGGCATTGTGCTTTTTGTATTCTATTCGGATGCAATTTCAGTGCTTCATCGTCAATAAGAAGGTGCAAGGTATACAGTAAACCTGAAGTGAAGCATCGGAATCTAAAACTGGACTCACAGGAGAGGTTCAAATCGTGGAAAGTGAGAGGTCAGTCCTCTTGTACTTAGGTCGGCATTGTGCCTTTTGTATAAAATTCGGATGCAATATCTGTGTTTCATCGTCAATAAGAAGGACCAAGTTATACAGTAAACCTGAAGTGAAGCATCAGAATCTAAAACTGGACTCACAGGAGAGGTTCAAATCGTAGAAAGTGAGAGTGTCAGTCCTCTTGTACTTAAGTCGGCATTGTGCCTTTTGTATTAAATTCGGATGCAATTTCTGTGTTTCACCGTCAATAAGAAGGTGCAAGGTATACAGTAAACTCGAAGTGAAGCATCGGAATCTAAAACTGGACTCACAGGAGAGGTTCAAATCGTAGTAAGTGAGAGTGTCAGTCCTCTTGTACTTAAGTCGGCATTGTGCCTTTTGTATTAAATTCGGATGCAATTTCTGTGTTTCATCGTCAATTAGAAGGTACAAAGTATACAGTAAACCTGAAGTGAAGCATCGGACTCTAATACTGGACTCACAGGAGAGGTTCAAATCGTAGAAAGTGAGAGTGTCAGTCCTCTTGTACTTAAGTCGGCATTGTGCCTTTTGTATTAAATTCGGATGCCATTTCTGTGTTTCATCGTCAATAAGAAGGTGCAAGGTATACAGTAAACCTGAAGTGAAGCATCGGAATCTAAAACTGGACTCACAGGAGCCGTTCAAATCGTAGAAAGTGATAGTGTCAGTCCTCTTGTACTGAAGTCGGCATTGTGCATTTTGTATTAAATTTGGATGCAATTTCTGTGTTTCATTGTCAATTAGAAGGTCCAAGGTATACAGTAAACCTGAAGTGAAGCATCGGAATCTAAAACTGGACTCACAGGAGATGTTCAAATCGTAGAAAGTGAGAGTGTCAGTCCTTTTGTACATAAATCGGCATTGAGCCTTTTGTACTAATTTCGGATGCAATTTCTGTGTTTCATCGTCAATAAGAAGGTGCAAGGTATACAGTAAACCTGAAGTGAAGCATCGGAATCTAAAACTGGACTCAAAGGAGAGGTTCAAATCATAGAAAGTGAGTGTGTCAGTCCTCTTGTACTTAAGTCGGCATTGTGCCTTTTGTATTACATTAGGATGCAATTTCTGTGTTTCATCGTCAATAAGAAGGTGCAAGGTATACAGTAAACCTGAAGTGAAGCATCGGAATCATAAACTGGACTCACCGGAGAGGTTCAAATGATAGAAAGCGAGAGTGTCAGACCCCTTGTACTTAAATCGGCATTGTGCCTTTTGTATTAAATTCGGATGCAATTTCTGTGTTTCATCGTCAATAAGACGGTACAAGGTATACAGTAAACCTGAAGTGAAGCATCGGAATCTAAAACTGGACTCACAGGAGAGGTTCAAATCGTAGAAAGCGAGAGTGTCAGTCCTCTTGTACTTATGTCGGCATTGTGCCTTTTATATTCAATTCGGATGCAATTTCTGTCTTTCATCGTCAATTAGAAGGTGCAAGGTATACAGTAAACCTGAAGTGAAGCATCGGACTCTAATACTGGACTCACAGGAGAGGTTCAAATCGTAGAAAGTGAGAGTGTCAGTCCTTTTGTACTTAAGTCGGCATTGTGCCTTTTGTATTAAATTCAGATGCAATTTCTGTGTTTCATCGTCAATAAGAAGGTGCAAGGTATACAGTAAACCTGAAGTGAAGCATCGGAATCTAAAACTGGACTCACAGGAGACGTTGAAATCGTAGAAAGTTATAGTGTCAGTCCTCTTGTACTGAAGTCGGCATTGTGCATTTTGTATTAAATTTGGATGCAATTTCTGTGTTTCATTGTCAATTAGAATGTCCAAGGTATACAGTAAACCTGAAGTGAAGCATCGGAATCTCAAACTGGACTCACAGGAGATGTTCAAATCGTGGAAAGGGAGAGTGTCAGTCCTTTTGTACATAAATCGGCATTGGGCCTTTTGTACTAATTTCGGATGCGATTTCTGTGTTTCATCGTCAATAAGAAGGTGCAAGGTATACAGTAAACCTGAAGTGAAGCATCGGAATCTAAAACTGGACTCAAAGGAGAGGTTCAAATCATAGAAAGTGAGAGTGTCAGGCCTCTTACACTTAGTTCGGCATTGTGCCTTTTGTATTAAATTCGGATGCAATTTCTATGTTTCATCGTCAATAAGAAGGTGCAAGGTATACAGTAAACTCGAAGTGAAGCATCGGAATCCAAAACTGGACTCACAGGAAAGGTTCAAATCGTAGTAAGTGAGAGTGTCAGTCCTCTTGTACTTAAGTCGGCATTGTGCCTTTTGTATTAAATTCGGATGCAATATCTGTGTTTCATCGTCAATAAGAAGGTACAAGGTATACAGTAAACCTGAAGTGAAGCATCGGAAGCTAAAACTGGACTCGCAGGAGATGTTCAAATCGTAGAAAGTGAGAGTGTCCGTCCTCTTGTACTTATGTCGGCATTGTGCCTCTTATATTCAATTCGGATGCAATATCTGTCTTTCATCGTCAATAAGAAGGTGCAAGGTATACAGTAAACCTGAAGTGAAGCATCGGACTCTAATACTGGACTCACAGGAGAGGTTCAAATCGTAGAAAGTGAGAGTGTCAGTCCTCTTGTACTTAAGTCGGCATTGTGCCTTTTGTATTAGATTCTGAAGCAATTTCCGTGTTTCATCGTCAATAAGAAGGTGCAAGGTATACAGTAAACTTGAAGTGAAGCATCGGAATCTAAAACTGGACTCACAGGAGATGATCAAATCGTAGAAAGTGAGAGTGTCCGTCCTTTTTTACTTAAATCGATATTGGGCCTTTTGTACTAATTTCGGATGCAATATCTGTGTTTCATCGTCAATAAGAAGGTGCAAGGTATACAGTAAACCTGAAGTGAAGCATCGGAATCTAAAACTGGACTCACCGGAGAGGTTCAAATGATAGAAAGTGAGAGTGTCAGACCCCTTGTACTGAAATCGGCATTGTGCCTTTTGTATTAAATTCGGATGCAATTTCTATGTTTCATTGTCAATAAGAAGGTGCAAGGTATACAGTAATCTTGACATGAAACATCGGAAACTAAAACTGGACTCACAGGAGAGGTTCAAATCGTAGAAAGTGAGAGTGTCAGACCTCTTGTACTTAAGTCGGCAATGTGCCCTTTGTATTAAATTCGGATGCAATTTCTGTGTTTCTTCGTCAATAAGAAGGTGCAAGGTATAAAGTAAACCTGAAGTGAAGCATCGGAATATAAAACTGGACTCACAGGAGAGGTTCAAATTATAGAAAGTGAGAGTGTCAGTCCTCTTGTACTTATGTCGGCATTGTGCTTTTTGTATTCTATTCGGATGCAATTTCAGTGCTTCATCGTCAATAACAAGGTGCAAGGTATACAGTAAACCTGAAGTGAAACATCAGAATCTAATACTGGACTCACAGGAGAGGTTCAAATCGAAGAAAGTGAGAGTGTCAGTCCTCTTGTACTTAAGTCGGCATTGTGCCTTTTGTATTAAATTCGGATGCAATTTCTGTGTTTCATCGTCAATAAGAAGGTGCAAGGTATACAGTAAACCTGAAGTGAAGCATCGGAATCTAAAACTGGATTCACAGGAGAGGTTCAAATCGTGGACAGTGAGAGTGTCAGTCCTCTTGTACTTAGGTCGGCATTGTGCCTTTTGTAAAAAGTTCGGATGCAATTTCTGTGTTTCATCGTCAATAAGAAGGTCCAAGTTATACAGTAAACCTGAAGTGAAGCATCAGAATCTAAAACTGGACTCACAGGAGAGGTTCAAATCGTAGAAAGTGAGAGTGTCAGTCCTCTTGTACTTAAGTCGGCATTGTGCCTTTTGTATTAAATTCGGATGCAATTTCTGTGTTTCACCGTCAATAAGAAGGTGCAAGGTATACAGTAAACTCGAAGTGAAGCATCGGAATCTAAAACTGGACTCACAGGAGAGGTTCAAATCGTAGTAAGTGAGAGTGTCAGTCCTCTTGTACTTAAGTCGGCACTGTGCCTTTTGTATTAAATTCGGATGCAATTTCTGTGTTTCATCGTCAATAAGAAGGTACAAGGTATACAGTAAACCTGAAGTGAAGCATCGGAATCTAAAACTGGACCCACAGGAGAGGTTCAAATCGTAGAAAGTGAGAGTGTCAGTCCTCTTGTACTTATGCCGGCATTGTGTTTTTTATATTCAATTCGGATGCAATTTCTGTGTTTCATCGTCAATAAGAAGGTGCAAGGTATACAGTAAACCTGAAGTGAAGCATTGGACTCTAATACTGGACTCACAGGAGAGGTTCAAATCGTAGAAAGTGAGAGTGTCAGTCCCCTTGAACTTAAGTCGGCATTGTGCCTTTTGTATTAAATTCGGAGGCCATTTCTGTGTTTCATCGTCAATAAGAAGGTGCAAGGTATACAGTATACCTGAAGTGAAGCATCGGAATCTAAAACTGGACTCACAGGAGCCGTTCAAATCGTAGAAAGTTATAGTGTCAGTCCTCTTGTACTGAAGTCGGCATTGTGCATTTTGTATTAAATTTGGATGCAATTTCTGTGTTTCATTGTCAATTAGAAGGTCCAAGGTATACAGTAAACCTGAAGTGAAGCATCGGAATCTAAAACTGGACTCACAGGAGATGTTCAAATCGTAGAAAGTGAGAGTGTCAGTCCTTTTGTACATAAATCGGCATTGAGAGTTTTTGTACTAATTTCGGATGCAATTTCTGTGTTTCATCGTCAATAAGAAGGTGCAAGGTATACAGTAAACCAGAAGTGAAGCATCGGAATCTAAAACCGGACTCAAAGGAGAGGTTCAAATCATAGAAAGTGAGTGTGTCAGTCCTCTTGTACTTAAGTCGGCATTGTGCCTTTTGTATTACATTCGGATGCAATTTCTGTGTTTCATCGTCAATAAGAAGGTGCAAGGTATACAGTAAACCTGAAGTGAAGCATCGGAATCAAAAACTGGACTCACCGGAGAGGTTCAAATGATAGAAAGCGAGAGTGTCAGACCCCTTGTACTTAAATCGGCATTGTGCCTTTTGTATTAAATTCGGATGCAATTTCTGTGTTTCATCGTCAATAAGAAGGTACAAGGTATACAGTAAACCTGAAGTGAAGCATCGGAATCTAAAACTGGACTCAAAGGAGAGGTTCAAATCATAGAAAGTGGGAGTGTCAGGCCTCTTACACTTAATTCGGCATTGTGCCTTTTGTATTAAATTCGGATGCAATTTCTATGTTTCATCGTCAATAAGGAGGTGCAAGGTATACAGCAAACTCGAAGTGAAGCATCGGAATCTAAAACTGGACTCACAGGAGAGGTTCAAATCGTAGTAAGTGAGAGTGTCAGTCCTCTTGTACTTAAGTCGGCATTGTGCCTTTTGTATTAAATTCGGATGCAATTTCTGTGTTTCATCGTCAATAAGAAGGTACAAGATATACAGTAAACCTGAAGTGAAGCATCGGAGTCCAAAACTGGACTCACAGGAGAGGTTCAAATCGTAGAAAATGAGAGTGTCAGTCCTTTTGTACATAAATCGGCATTGGGCTTTTTGTACTAATTTCGGATGCAATTTCTGTGTTTCATCGTCAATAAGAAGGTGCAAGGTATACAGTAAACCTGAAGTGAAGCATCGAAATCTAAAACTGGACTCAAAGGAGAGGTTCAAATCATAGAAAGTGAGAGTGTCAGTCCTCTTGTACTTAAGTCGGCATTGTGCCTTTTGTATTACATTCGGATGCAATTTCTGTGTTTCATCGTCAATAAGAAGGTGCACGGTATACAGTAAACCTGAAGTGAAGCATCGGAATCTAAAACTGGACTCACCGGAGACGTTCAAATGATAGAAAGTGAGAGTGTCAGACCCCTTGTACTTAAATCGGCATTGTGCCTTTTGTATTAAAATCGGATGCAATTTCTATGTTTCATCGTCAATAAGAAGGTGCAAAATATACAGTAATCTTGACATGAAGCATCGGAAACTAAAACTGGACTCACAGGAGAGGTTAAAATCGTAGAAAGTGAGAGTGTCAGACCTCTTGTACTTAAGTCGGCAATGAACCTTTTGTATTAAATTCGGATGCAATTACTTTGTTTCATCGTCAATAAGAAGATGCAAGGTATACAATAAACCTGAAGTGAAGCATCGGAATCTAAAACTGGACTCACAGGAGCGGTTCAAATCATAGAAAGTGAGAGTGTCAGTCCTCTTGTACTTAAGTCGGCATTGTGACTTTTGTATTAAATTCGGATGCGATTTCTGTGTTTCATCGTCAATAAGTCGGTGCAAGGTATACAGTAAACCAGAAGTGAAGCTTCGGAATCTTAAACTGGACTCACAGGAGATGCTCAGATCGTAGAATGTGAGAGTTTCAGTCCTCTTGTACTTAAGACGGCATTGTGACTTTTGTATTAAATTCGGATGCAATTTCTGCGTTTCATCGTCAATAAGAAGGTGCGTGGTATACAGTAAACCGGAAGTGAAGCAAAGGAATCTAAAACTGGACTCACAATAGAGATTCAAATCATAGAAAGTGAGAGTTTCCGTCCTCTTGTACTTAAGTCGGCATTGTGCCTTTGGTATTCTATTCGGATGCAATTTCTGTGTTTCATCGTCAATAAGAAGGTGCAAGGTATATAGTAAACCTGAAGTGAAGCATCAGAATCTAATACTGGACTCACAGGAAAGGTTCAAATCGTAGAAAGTGAGAGTGTCAGTCCTCTTGTACTTAAGTCGGCAGTGTGCCTTTTGTATTATATTCCGATGCAATTTCTGTGTTTCATCGTCAATAAGAAGGTGCAAGGTATACAGTAAACTCGAAGTCAAGCATCGGAATCTAAAACTGGGCTCACAGGAGAGGTTCAAATCGTAGAAAAAGGTAGAGTGTCAGTCCTCTTGTACTTAAGTCGGCATTGTGCCTTTTGTATTAAATTCGGATGCAATTTCTGTGTTTCATCGTCATTAAGAAGGTGCAAGGTATACAGTAAACCTGAAGTGAAGCATCGGAATCTAAAACTGGACTCACAGGAGAGGTTCAAATCGTAGAAAGTGAGAGTGTAAGTTCTCTTGTACTTAAGTCGGCATTGTGCCTTTTGTATTAGATTTTGAAGCAATTTCCGTGTTTCATCGTCAATAAGAAGGTGCAAGGTATACAGTAAACTTGAAGTGAAGCATCGGAATCTAAAACTGGACTCACAGGAGATGTTCAAATCGTAGAAAGTGAGAGTGTCAGTCCTTTTGTACTTAAGTCGGCATTGTGACTTTTGTATTAAATTCGGATGCGATTTCTGTGTTTCATCGTCAATAAGTCGGTGCAAGGTATACAGTAAACCAGAAGTGAAGCTTCGGAATCTTAAACTGGACTCACAGGAGATGCTCAGATCGTAGAATGTGAGAGTTTCAGTCCTCTTGTACTTAAGACGGCATTGTGACTTTTGTATTAAATTCGGATGCAATTTCTGCGTTTCATCGTCAATAAGAAGGTGCGTGGTATACAGTAAACCGGAAGTGAAGCAAAGGAATCTAAAACTGGACTCACAATAGAGATTCAAATCATAGAAAGTGAGAGTTTCCGTCCTCTTGTACTTAAGTCGGCATTGTGCCTTTGGTATTCTATTCGGATGCAATTTCTGTGTTTCATCGTCAATAAGAAGGTGCAAGGTATATAGTAAACCTGAAGTGAAGCATCAGAATCTAATACTGGACTCACAGGAAAGGTTCAAATCGTAGAAAGTGAGAGTGTCAGTCCTCTTGTACTTAAGTCGGCAGTGTGCCTTTTGTATTATATTCCGATGCAATTTCTGTGTTTCATCGTCAATAAGAAGGTGCAAGGTATACAGTAAACTCGAAGTCAAGCATCGGAATCTAAAACTGGGCTCACAGGAGAGGTTCAAATCGTAGAAAAAGGTAGAGTGTCAGTCCTCTTGTACTTAAGTCGGCATTGTGCCTTTTGTATTAAATTCGGATGCAATTTCTGTGTTTCATCGTCATTAAGAAGGTGCAAGGTATACAGTAAACCTGAAGTGAAGCATCGGAATCTAAAACTGGACTCACAGGAGAGGTTCAAATCGTAGAAAGTGAGAGTGTAAGTTCTCTTGTACTTAAGTCGGCATTGTGCCTTTTGTATTAGATTTTGAAGCAATTTCCGTGTTTCATCGTCAATAAGAAGGTGCAAGGTATACAGTAAACTTGAAGTGAAGCATCGGAATCTAAAACTGGACTCACAGGAGATGTTCAAATCGTAGAAAGTGAGAGTGTCAGTCCTTTTGTACTTAAATCGATATTGGGCCTTTTGTACTAATTTCGGTTGCAATATCTGTGTTTCATCGTCAATAAGAAGGTGCAAGCTATACAGTAAACCTGAAGTGAAGCATCGGAATCTAAAACTCGACTCACAGGAGAGGTTCAAATCGTAGAAAGTGAGAGTGTCAGACCTCTTGTACTTAAGTCGGCAATGTGCCCTTTGTATTAAATTCGGATGCAATTTCTGTGTTTCTTCGTCAATAAGAAGGTGCAAGGTATATAGTAAACCTGAAGAGAAGCATCGGAATCTAAAACTGGACTCACAGGAGAGGTTCAAATCATTTAAAGTGAGAGTGTCAGTCCTCTTGTACTTAAGTCGGCATTGTGCCTCTTGTATTAAATTCGAATGCAATTTCTGTGCTTTATCGTCAATAAGAAGGTGCAAGGTATACAGTAAATGGGAAGTGAAGCGTCGGAATCTAGAACTGGACTCACAGGAGAGGTTCAAATCGTAGAATGTGAGAGTGTCAGTCCTCTTGTACTTAAGTCGGCATTGTGCCTTTTGTATTAAATTCGGATGCAATTACTTTGTTTCATCGTCAATAAGAAGGTGCAAGGTATACAATAAACCTGAAGTGAAGCATCGGAATCTAAAACTAGACTCACAGAAGTGGTTCAAATCGTAGATAGTGAGAGTGTCAGTCCTCTTGTACTTAAGTCGGCATTGTGATTTTTGTATTAAATTCGGATGCAATTTCTGTGTTTTATCGTCAATAAGAAGGTGCAAGGTATACAGTGAACCAGAAGTGAAGCATCGGAATCTTAAACTGGATTCACAGGAGAGGCTCAAATCGTAGAAAGTGAGAGTTTCAGTCCTCTTGTACTTAAGTCGGCATTGTGACTTTTGTATTAAATTCGGATGCAATTTCTGTGTTTCATCGTCAATAAGAAGGTTCAAGGGATACAGTAAACCGGAAGTGAAGCAAAGGAATCTAAAACTGGACTCACAGGAGAGGTTCAAATCATAGAAAGTGAGAGTGTCAGTCCTCTTGTACTTAAGTCGGCATTGTGCCTTTTGTATTCTATTCGGATGCAAATTCAGTCCTTCATCGTCAATAAGAAGGTAAAAGGTATACAGTAAACCTGAAGTGAAACTTCAGAATCTAATACTGGACTCACAGGAGAGGTTCGAACCGAAGAAAGTGAGAGTGTCAGTCCTCTTGTACTTAAGTCGGCATTGTGCCTTTTGTATTAAATTCGGATGCAATTTCTGTGTTTCATCGTCAATAAGAAGGTGCAAGGTATAAAGTAAACCTGAAGTGAAGCATCGGAATCTAAAACTGGACTCACAGGAGAGGTTCAAATCATAGAAAGTGAGAGTGTCAGTCCTCTTGTACTTAGGTCGGCATTGTGCCTTTTGTATAAAATTCGGATGCAATTTCTGTGTTTCATCGTCAATAAGAAGGTCCAAGGTATACAGTAAACCTGAAGTGAAGCATCAGAATCTAAAACTGGACTCACAGGAGAGGTTCAAATCGTAGAAAGTGAGAGTGTCAGTCCTCTTGTACTTAAGTCAGCATTGTGCCTTTTGTATTAAATTCGGATGCAATTTCTGTGTTTCACCGTCAATAAGAATGTGCAAGGTATACAGTAAACTCGAAGTGAGGCATCGGAATCTAAAACTGGACACACAGGAGAGGCTCAAATCGTAGTAAGTGAGAGTGTCAGTCCTCTTGTACTTAAGTCGGCATTGTGCCTTTTGTATTAAATTCGGATGCAATTTCTGTGTTTCATCGTCAATAAGAAGGTACAAGGTATACAGTAAACCTGAAGTGAAGCATCGGAATCTAAAACTGGACTCACAGGAGAGGCTCAAATCGTTGAAAGTGAGAGTGTCAGTCCTCTTGTACTTAGGTCGGCATTGTGCCTTTTGTAAAAAGTTCGGATGCAATTTCTGTGTTTCATCGTCAATAAGAAGGTCCAAGTTATACAGTAAACCTGAAGTGAAGCATCAGAATCTAAAACTGGACTCACAGGAGAGGTTCAAATCGTAGAAAGTGAGAGTGTCAGTCCTCTTGTACTTAAGTCGGCATTGTGCCTTTTGTATTAAATTCGGATGCAATTTCTGTGTTTCACCGTCAATAAGAAGGTGCAAGGTATACAGTAAACTCGAAGTGAAGCATCGGAATCTAAAACTGGACTCACAGGAGAGGTTCAAATCGTAGTAAGTGAGAGTGTCAGTCCTCTTGTACTTAAGTCGGCACTGTGCCTTTTGTATTAAATTCGGATGCAATTTCTGTGTTTCATCGTCAATAAGAAGGTACAAGGTATACAGTAAACCTGAAGTGAAGCATCGGAATCTAAAACTGGACCCACAGGAGAGGTTCAAATCGTAGAAAGTGAGAGTGTCAGTCCTCTTGTACTTATGCCGGCATTGTGTTTTTTATATTCAATTCGGATGCAATTTCTGTGTTTCATCGTCAATAAGAAGGTGCAAGGTATACAGTAAACCTGAAGTGAAGCATTGGACTCTAATACTGGACTCACAGGAGAGGTTCAAATCGTAGAAAGTGAGAGTGTCAGTCCCCTTGAACTTAAGTCGGCATTGTGCCTTTTGTATTAAATTCGGAGGCCATTTCTGTGTTTCATCGTCAATAAGAAGGTGCAAGGTATACAGTATACCTGAAGTGAAGCATCGGAATCTAAAACTGGACTCACAGGAGCCGTTCAAATCGTAGAAAGTTATAGTGTCAGTCCTCTTGTACTGAAGTCGGCATTGTGCATTTTGTATTAAATTTGGATGCAATTTCTGTGTTTCATTGTCAATTAGAAGGTCCAAGGTATACAGTAAACCTGAAGTGAAGCATCGGAATCTAAAACTGGACTCACAGGAGATGTTCAAATCGTAGAAAGTGAGAGTGTCAGTCCTTTTGTACATAAATCGGCATTGAGAGTTTTTGTACTAATTTCGGATGCAATTTCTGTGTTTCATCGTCAATAAGAAGGTGCAAGGTATACAGTAAACCAGAAGTGAAGCATCGGAATCTAAAACCGGACTCAAAGGAGAGGTTCAAATCATAGAAAGTGAGTGTGTCAGTCCTCTTGTACTTAAGTCGGCATTGTGCCTTTTGTATTACATTCGGATGCAATTTCTGTGTTTCATCGTCAATAAGAAGGTGCAAGGTATACAGTAAACCTGAAGTGAAGCATCGGAATCAAAAACTGGACTCACCGGAGAGGTTCAAATGATAGAAAGCGAGAGTGTCAGACCCCTTGTACTTAAATCGGCATTGTGCCTTTTGTATTAAATTCGGATGCAATTTCTGTGTTTCATCGTCAATAAGAAGGTACAAGGTATACAGTAAACCTGAAGTGAAGCATCGGAATCTAAAACTGGACTCAAAGGAGAGGTTCAAATCATAGAAAGTGGGAGTGTCAGGCCTCTTACACTTAATTCGGCATTGTGCCTTTTGTATTAAATTCGGATGCAATTTCTATGTTTCATCGTCAATAAGGAGGTGCAAGGTATACAGCAAACTCGAAGTGAAGCATCGGAATCTAAAACTGGACTCACAGGAGAGGTTCAAATCGTAGTAAGTGAGAGTGTCAGTCCTCTTGTACTTAAGTCGGCATTGTGCCTTTTGTATTAAATTCGGATGCAATTTCTGTGTTTCATCGTCAATAAGAAGGTACAAGATATACAGTAAACCTGAAGTGAAGCATCGGAGTCCAAAACTGGACTCACAGGAGAGGTTCAAATCGTAGAAAATGAGAGTGTCAGTCCTTTTGTACATAAATCGGCATTGGGCTTTTTGTACTAATTTCGGATGCAATTTCTGTGTTTCATCGTCAATAAGAAGGTGCAAGGTATACAGTAAACCTGAAGTGAAGCATCGAAATCTAAAACTGGACTCAAAGGAGAGGTTCAAATCATAGAAAGTGAGAGTGTCAGTCCTCTTGTACTTAAGTCGGCATTGTGCCTTTTGTATTACATTCGGATGCAATTTCTGTGTTTCATCGTCAATAAGAAGGTGCACGGTATACAGTAAACCTGAAGTGAAGCATCGGAATCTAAAACTGGACTCACCGGAGACGTTCAAATGATAGAAAGTGAGAGTGTCAGACCCCTTGTACTTAAATCGGCATTGTGCCTTTTGTATTAAAATCGGATGCAATTTCTATGTTTCATCGTCAATAAGAAGGTGCAAAATATACAGTAATCTTGACATGAAGCATCGGAAACTAAAACTGGACTCACAGGAGAGGTTAAAATCGTAGAAAGTGAGAGTGTCAGACCTCTTGTACTTAAGTCGGCAATGAACCTTTTGTATTAAATTCGGATGCAATTACTTTGTTTCATCGTCAATAAGAAGATGCAAGGTATACAATAAACCTGAAGTGAAGCATCGGAATCTAAAACTGGACTCACAGGAGCGGTTCAAATCATAGAAAGTGAGAGTGTCAGTCCTCTTGTACTTAAGTCGGCATTGTGACTTTTGTATTAAATTCGGATGCGATTTCTGTGTTTCATCGTCAATAAGTCGGTGCAAGGTATACAGTAAACCAGAAGTGAAGCTTCGGAATCTTAAACTGGACTCACAGGAGATGCTCAGATCGTAGAATGTGAGAGTTTCAGTCCTCTTGTACTTAAGACGGCATTGTGACTTTTGTATTAAATTCGGATGCAATTTCTGCGTTTCATCGTCAATAAGAAGGTGCGTGGTATACAGTAAACCGGAAGTGAAGCAAAGGAATCTAAAACTGGACTCACAATAGAGATTCAAATCATAGAAAGTGAGAGTTTCCGTCCTCTTGTACTTAAGTCGGCATTGTGCCTTTGGTATTCTATTCGGATGCAATTTCTGTGTTTCATCGTCAATAAGAAGGTGCAAGGTATATAGTAAACCTGAAGTGAAGCATCAGAATCTAATACTGGACTCACAGGAAAGGTTCAAATCGTAGAAAGTGAGAGTGTCAGTCCTCTTGTACTTAAGTCGGCAGTGTGCCTTTTGTATTATATTCCGATGCAATTTCTGTGTTTCATCGTCAATAAGAAGGTGCAAGGTATACAGTAAACTCGAAGTCAAGCATCGGAATCTAAAACTGGGCTCACAGGAGAGGTTCAAATCGTAGAAAAAGGTAGAGTGTCAGTCCTCTTGTACTTAAGTCGGCATTGTGCCTTTTGTATTAAATTCGGATGCAATTTCTGTGTTTCATCGTCATTAAGAAGGTGCAAGGTATACAGTAAACCTGAAGTGAAGCATCGGAATCTAAAACTGGACTCACAGGAGAGGTTCAAATCGTAGAAAGTGAGAGTGTAAGTTCTCTTGTACTTAAGTCGGCATTGTGCCTTTTGTATTAGATTTTGAAGCAATTTCCGTGTTTCATCGTCAATAAGAAGGTGCAAGGTATACAGTAAACTTGAAGTGAAGCATCGGAATCTAAAACTGGACTCACAGGAGATGTTCAAATCGTAGAAAGTGAGAGTGTCAGTCCTTTTGTACTTAAGTCGGCATTGTGACTTTTGTATTAAATTCGGATGCGATTTCTGTGTTTCATCGTCAATAAGTCGGTGCAAGGTATACAGTAAACCAGAAGTGAAGCTTCGGAATCTTAAACTGGACTCACAGGAGATGCTCAGATCGTAGAATGTGAGAGTTTCAGTCCTCTTGTACTTAAGACGGCATTGTGACTTTTGTATTAAATTCGGATGCAATTTCTGCGTTTCATCGTCAATAAGAAGGTGCGTGGTATACAGTAAACCGGAAGTGAAGCAAAGGAATCTAAAACTGGACTCACAATAGAGATTCAAATCATAGAAAGTGAGAGTTTCCGTCCTCTTGTACTTAAGTCGGCATTGTGCCTTTGGTATTCTATTCGGATGCAATTTCTGTGTTTCATCGTCAATAAGAAGGTGCAAGGTATATAGTAAACCTGAAGTGAAGCATCAGAATCTAATACTGGACTCACAGGAAAGGTTCAAATCGTAGAAAGTGAGAGTGTCAGTCCTCTTGTACTTAAGTCGGCAGTGTGCCTTTTGTATTATATTCCGATGCAATTTCTGTGTTTCATCGTCAATAAGAAGGTGCAAGGTATACAGTAAACTCGAAGTCAAGCATCGGAATCTAAAACTGGGCTCACAGGAGAGGTTCAAATCGTAGAAAAAGGTAGAGTGTCAGTCCTCTTGTACTTAAGTCGGCATTGTGCCTTTTGTATTAAATTCGGATGCAATTTCTGTGTTTCATCGTCATTAAGAAGGTGCAAGGTACACAGTAAACCTGAAGTGAAGCATCGGAATCTAAAACTGGACTCACAGGAGAGGTTCAAATCGTAGAAAGTGAGAGTGTAAGTTCTCTTGTACTTAAGTCGGCATTGTGCCTTTTGTATTAGATTTTGAAGCAATTTCCGTGTTTCATCGTCAATAAGAAGGTGCAAGGTATACAGTAAACTTGAAGTGAAGCATCGGAATCTAAAACTGGACTCACAGGAGATGTTCAAATCGTAGAAAGTGAGAGTGTCAGTCCTTTTGTACTTAAATCGATATTGGGCCTTTTGTACTAATTTCGGTTGCAATATCTGTGTTTCATCGTCAATAAGAAGGTGCAAGCTATACAGTAAACCTGAAGTGAAGCATCGGAATCTAAAACTCGACTCACAGGAGAGGTTCAAATCGTAGAAAGTGAGAGTGTCAGACCTCTTGTACTTAAGTCGGCAATGTGCCCTTTGTATTAAATTCGGATGCAATTTCTGTGTTTCTTCGTCAATAAGAAGGTGCAAGGTATATAGTAAACCTGAAGAGAAGCATCGGAATCTAAAACTGGACTCACAGGAGAGGTTCAAATCATTTAAAGTGAGAGTGTCAGTCCTCTTGTACTTAAGTCGGCATTGTGCCTCTTGTATTAAATTCGAATGCAATTTCTGTGCTTTATCGTCAATAAGAAGGTGCAAGGTATACAGTAAATGGGAAGTGAAGCGTCGGAATCTAGAACTGGACTCACAGGAGAGGTTCAAATCGTAGAATGTGAGAGTGTCAGTCCTCTTGTACTTAAGTCGGCATTGTGCCTTTTGTATTAAATTCGGATGCAATTACTTTGTTTCATCGTCAATAAGAAGGTGCAAGGTATACAATAAACCTGAAGTGAAGCAT
This sequence comes from Schistocerca americana, assembly GCF_021461395.2. Lineage (NCBI taxonomy): Eukaryota > Metazoa > Arthropoda > Insecta > Orthoptera > Acrididae > Schistocerca > Schistocerca americana. Next base: position 543,890,598 of record NC_060124.1, on the reverse strand, counting down.
CGGAATCTAAAACTAGACTCACAGAAGTGGTTCAAATCGTAGATAGTGAGAGTGTCAGTCCTCTTGTACTTAAGTCGGCATTGTGATTTTTGTATTAAATTCGGATGCAATTTCTGTGTTTTATCGTCAATAAGAAGGTGCAAGGTATACAGTGAACCAGAAGTGAAGCATCGGAATCTTAAACTGGATTCACAGGAGAGGCTCAAATCGTAGAAAGTGAGAGTTTCAGTCCTCTTGTACTTAAGTCGGCATTGTGACTTTTGTATTAAATTCGGATGCAATTTCTGTGTTTCATCGTCAATAAGAAGGTTCAAGGGATACAGTAAACCGGAAGTGAAGCAAAGGAATCTAAAACTGGACTCACAGGAGAGGTTCAAATCATAGAAAGTGAGAGTGTCAGTCCTCTTGTACTTAAGTCGGCATTGTGCCTTTTGTATTCTATTCGGATGCAAATTCAGTCCTTCATCGTCAATAAGAAGGTAAAAGGTATACAGTAAACCTGAAGTGAAACTTCAGAATCTAATACTGGACTCACAGGAGAGGTTCGAACCGAAGAAAGTGAGAGTGTCAGTCCTCTTGTACTTAAGTCGGCATTGTGCCTTTTGTATTAAATTCGGATGCAATTTCTGTGTTTCATCGTCAATAAGAAGGTGCAAGGTATAAAGTAAACCTGAAGTGAAGCATCGGAATCTAAAACTGGACTCACAGGAGAGGTTCAAATCATAGAAAGTGAGAGTGTCAGTCCTCTTGTACTTAGGTCGGCATTGTGCCTTTTGTATAAAATTCGGATGCAATTTCTGTGTTTCATCGTCAATAAGAAGGTCCAAGGTATACAGTAAACCTGAAGTGAAGCATCAGAATCTAAAACTGGACTCACAGGAGAGGTTCAAATCGTAGAAAGTGAGAGTGTCAGTCCTCTTGTACTTAAGTCAGCATTGTGCCTTTTGTATTAAATTCGGATGCAATTTCTGTGTTTCACCGTCAATAAGAATGTGCAAGGTATACAGTAAACTCGAAGTGAGGCATCGGAATCTAAAACTGGACACACAGGAGAGGCTCAAATCGTAGTAAGTGAGAGTGTCAGTCCTCTTGTACTTAAGTCGGCATTGTGCCTTTTGTATTAAATTCGGATGCAATTTCTGTGTTTCATCGTCAATAAGAAGGTACAAGGTATACAGTAAACCTGAAGTGAAGCATCGGAATCTAAAACTGGACTCACAGGAGAGGCTCAAATCGTTGAAAGTGAGAGTGTCAGTCCTCTTGTACTTATGTCGGCATTGTGCATTTTATATTCAATTCGGATGCAATTTCTGTCTTTCATCGTCAATAAGAAGGTGCAAGGTATACTGTAAACTTGAAGTGAAGCATCGGACTCTAATACTGGACTCACAGGAGAGGTTCAAATCCTAGAAAGTGAGAGTGTCAGTCCTCTTGTACTTAAGTCGGCATTGTGCCTTTTGTATTAAATTCGGATGCAATTTCTGTGTTTCATCGTCAATAAGAACGTGCAAGGTATACAGTAAACCTGAAGTGAAGCATCGGAATCTAAAACTGGACTCACAGGAGAGGTTCAAATCGTAGAAAGTGAGAGTGTCAGTCCTCTTGTACTGAAGTCGGCATTGTGCATTTTGTATTAAATTCCGATGCAATTTCTGTGTTTCATCGTCAATAAGATGGGCCAAGGTATACAGTAAACCTGAAGTGAAGCATCAGAATCTAAAACTGGACTCACAGGAGAGGTTCAAATCATAGAAAGTGAGAGTGTCAGTCCTCTTGTACTTAGGTCGGCATTGTGCCTTTTGTATAAAATTCGGATGCAATTTCTGTGTTTCATCGTCAATAAGAAGGTCCAAGGTATACAGTAAACCTGAAGTGAAGCATCAGAATCTAAAACTGGACTCACAGGAGAGGTTCAAATCGTAGAAAGTGAGAGTGTCAGTCCTCTTGTGCTTAAGTCAGCATTGTGCCTTTTGTATTAAATTCGGATGCAATTTCTGTATTTCACCATCAATAAGAATGTGCAAGGTATACAGTAAACTCGAAGTGAAGCATCGGAATCTAAAACTGGACTCATAGGAGAGATTCAAATCCTAGAAAGTGAGAGTGTCAGTCTTCTTGTACTTATGTCGGCATTGTGCCTTTTGTATAAAATTCGGTTGCAATTTCTGTGTTTCATCGTCAATAAGAAGGTGCAAGGTATACAGTAAACCTGAGGTGAAGGATCTGAATCTAAAACTGGACTCACAGGAGAGGTTCAAATCGTAGAAAGTGAGAGTGTCAGTCCTCTTGTACTTATATCGGCATTGTGCCTTTTATATTCAATTCGGATGCAATTTCTGCCTTTCATCGTCTATAAGAAGGTGCAAGGTATACAGTAAACCTGAAGTGAAGCATCGGAATCTAATACTGGACTCACAGGAGAGGTTCAAATCGTAGAAGGTGAGAGTGTCAGTCCTCTTGTACTTAAGTCGGCATTGTGCCTTTGGTATTAAATTCGGATGCAATTTCTGTGTTTCATCGTCAATAAGAAGGTGCAAGGTATACAGTAAACCTGAAGTGAAGCATCGGAATCTAAAACTGGACTCACAGGAGGGGTCAAATCGTAGAAAGTGAGAGTGTCAGTCCTCTTGTACTGAAGTCGGCATTGTGCCTTTCGTATTCTATTCGGATGCAATTTCAGTGCTTCATCGTCAATAAGAAGGTGCAAGATATACAGTAAACCTGAAGTGAAACATCAGAATCTAATACTGGACTCACAGGAGAGGTTCAAATCGTAGAAAGTGAGAGTGTCAGTCCTCTTGTACTTTAGTCGGCATTGTGCCTTTTGTATTAAATTCGGATGCAATTTCTGTGCTTCATCGTCAATAAGAAGGTGCAAGGTATACAGTATACGTGAAGTGAAGCGCGGAATCTAAAACTCGACTCACAGGAGAGGTTCAAACCGTAGAAAGTGAGAGTGTCAGTCCTCTAGTACTTAGGTCGGCATTGTGCCTTATGTATTAAATTCGGAAGCAATTACTGTGTTTCATCGTCAATAAGAAGGTGCAAGGTATACAGTAAACCAGAAGTGAAGCATCGGAATCTAAAACTGAACTCACAGGAGAGGTTCAAATCGTAGAAAGTGAGAGTGTCAGTCCTCTTGTACTTAAGTCGGCATTGTGACCTTTGTATTAATTTTGGATGCAATTTCTGTATTTCTTCGTCAATAAGAAGGTGCAAGGTATACAGTAAACCTGAAGTCAAGCATCAGAATCTAAAACTGGACTCACAGGAGAGATTCAAATCATAGAAAGTGAGAGTGTCAGCCCTCTTGTACTTAAGTCGGCATTGTGCCTTTTGTATTCTATTCGGATGCAATTTCTGTGTTTCATCGTCAATTAGAAGGTGCAAGGTATACGGTAAACCGGAAGTGAAGCATCTGAATCTAATACTGGACTCACAGGAGAGGTTCAAATCGTAGAAAGTGAGAGTGTCGGTCCTCTTGGACTTAAGTCGGCAGTGTGCCTTTTGTATTAAATTCCGGTGCAATTTCTGTGTTTCATCGTCAATAAGAAGGTGCAAGGTATACAGTAAACCTGAAGTGAAGCATCGGAATCTAAAACTGGACTCACAGGAGAGGTTCAAATCGTAGAAAGTGAGAGTGTCAGTCCTCATGTACTTATGTCGGCATTGTGCTTCTTATATTCAATTCGGATGCAATTTCTGTCTTTCATCGTCAATAAGAAGGTGCAAGGTATACAGTAAACCTGAAGTGAAGCATCGGACTCTAATACTGGACTCACAGGAGAGGTTCAAATCATAGAAAGTGAGAGTGTCAGTCCTCTTGTACTTAGGTCGGCATTGTGCCTTTTGTATAAAATTCGGATGCAATTTCTGTGTTTCATCGTCAATAAGAAGGTCCAAGGTATACAGTAAACCTGAAGTGAAGCATCAGAATCTAAAACTGGACTCACAGGAGAGGTTCAAATCGTAGAAAGTGAGAGTGTCAGTCCTCTTGTACTTAAGTCAGCATTCTGCCTTTTGTATTAAATTCGGATGCAATTTCTGTGTTTCACCGTCAATAAGAATGTGCAAGGTATACAGTAAACTCGAAGTGAGGCATCGGAATCTAAAACTGGACACACAGGAGAGGCTCAAATCGTAGTAAGTGAGAGTGTCAGTCCTCTTGTACTTAAGTCGGCATTGTGCCTTTTGTATTAAATTCGGATGCAATTTCTGTGTTTCATCGTCAATAAGAAGGTACAAGGTATACAGTAAACCTGAAGTGAAGCATCGGGATCTAAAACTGGACTCACAGGAGAGGCTCAAATCGTTGAAAGTGAGAGTGTCAGTCCTCTTGTACTTATGTCGGCATTGTGCATTTTATATTCAATTCGGATGCAATTTCTGTCTTTCATCGTCAATAAGAAGGTGCAAGGTATACTGTAAACTTGAAGTGAAGCATCGGACTCTAATACTGGACTCACAGGAGAGGTTCAAATCCTAGAAAGTGAGAGTGTCAGTCCTCTTGTACTTAAGTCGGCATTGTGCCTTTTGTATTAAATTCGGATGCAATTTCTGTGTTTCATCGTCAATAAGAACGTGCAAGGTATACAGTAAACCTGAAGTGAAGCATCGGAATCTAAAACTGGACTCACAGGAGAGGTTCAAATCGTAGAAAGTGAGAGTGTCAGTCCTCTTGTACTGAAGTCGGCATTGTGCATTTTGTATTAAATTCCGATGCAATTTCTGTGTTTCATCGTCAATAAGAAGGTCCAAGGTATACAGTAAACCTGAGGTGAAGCATCAGAATCTAAAACTGGACTCACAGGAGAGGTTCAAATCATAGAAAGTGAGAGTGTCAGTCCTCTTGTACTTAGGTCGGCATTGTGCCTTTTGTATAAAATTCGGATGCAATTTCTGTGTTTCATCGTCAATAAGAAGGTCCAAGGTATACAGTAAACCTGAAGTGAAGCATCAGAATCTAAAACTGGACTCACAGGAGAGGTTCAAATCGTAGAAAGTGAGAGTGTCAGTCCTCTTGTACTTAAGTCAGCATTGTGCCTTTTGTATTAAATTCGGATGCAATTTCTGTATTTCACCGTCAATAAGAATGTGCAAGGTATACAGTAAACTCGAAGTGAAGCATCGGAATCTAAAACTGGACTCATAGGAGAGATTCAAATCCTAGAAAGTGAGAGTGTCAGTCTTCTTGTACTTATGTCGGCATTGTGCCTTTTGTATAAAATTCGGATGCAATTTCTGTGTTTCATCGTCAATAAGAAGGTGCAAGGTATACAGTAAACCTGAGGTGAAGGATCTGAATCTAAAACTGGACTCACAGGAGAGGTTCAAATCGTAGAAAGTGAGAGTGTCAGTCCTCTTGTACTTATATCGGCATTGTGCTTTTTATATTCAATTCGGATGCAATTTCTGCCTTTCATCGTCTATAAGAAGGTGCAAGGTATACAGTAAACCTGAAGTGAAGCATCGGACTCTAATACTGGACTCACAGGAGAGGTTCAAATCGTAGAAAGTGAGAGTGTCAGTCCTCTTGTACTTAAGTCGGCATTGTGCCTTTTGTATTAAATTCGGATGCAATTTCTGTGTTTCATCGTCAATAAGAAGGTGCAAGGTATACAGTAAACCTGAAGTGAAGCATCGGAATCTAAAACTGGACTCACGGGAGAGGTTCAAATCGTAGAAAGTGAGAGTGTCAGTCCTCTGGTACTTAAGTCGGCATTGTGCCTTTGGTATTAAATTCGGATGCAATTTCTGTGTTTCATCGTCAATAAGAAGGTGCAAGGTATACAGTAAACCTGAAGTGAAGCATCGGAATCTAAAACTGGACTCACAGGAGGGGTCAAATCGTAGAAAGTGAGAGTGTCAGTCCTCTTGTACTGAAGTCGGCATTGTGCCTTTCGTATTCTAATTGGATGCAATTTCAGTGCTTCATCGTCAATAAGAAGGTGCAAGATATACAGTAAACCTGAAGTGAAACATCAGAATCTAATACTGGACTCACAGGAGAGGTTCAAATAGTAGAAAGTGAGAGTGTCAGTCCTCTTGTACTTTAGTCGGCATTGTGCCTTTTGTATTAAATTCGGATGCAATTTCTGTGCTTCATCGTCAATAAGAAGGTGCAAGGTATACAGTAAACGTGAAGTGAAGCGCGGAATCTAAAACTCGACTCACAGGAGAGGTTCAAACCGTAGAAAGTGAGAGTGTCAGTCCTCTAGTACTTAAGTCGGCATTGTGCCTTATGTATTAAATTCGGAAGCAATTACTGTGTTTCATCGTCAATAAGAAGGTGCAAGGTATACAGTAAACCAGAAGTGAAGCATCGGAATCTAAAACTGAACTCACAGGAGAGGTTCAAATCGTAGAAAGTGAGAGTGTCAGTCCTCTTGTACTTAAGTCGGCATTGTGCCTTTTGTATTAGATTCTGAAGCAATTTCCGTGTTTCATCGTCAATAAGAAGGTGCAAGGTATACAGTAAACTTGATGTGAAGCATCGGAATCTAAAACTGGACTCACAGGACAGGTTCAAATCGTAGAAAGTGAGAGTGTCAGTCTTCTTGTATTTAAGTCGGCATTGTGCATTTTGTATTAAATTCGGGTGCAATTTCTGTGTTTCATCGGCAATAAGAAGGTCCAAGGTATACAGTAAACCTGAAGTGAAGCATCGGAATCTAAAACTGGACTCACAGGAGATGTTCAAATCGTAGAAAGTGAGAGTGTAAGTCCTTTTGTACTTAAATCGATATTGGGCCTTTTGTACTAATTTCGGATGCAATATATGTGTTTCATTGTCAATAAGAAGGTGCAAGGTATACAGTAAACGTGAAGTGAAGCATCGGAATCTAAAACTGGACTCACAGGAGAGGTTTAAATCATAGAAAGTGAGAGCGTCAGCCCCTTGTACTTAAATCGGCATTGTGCCTTTTGTATTAAATTCGGATGCAATTTCTGTGTTTCATCGTCAATAAGAAGGTGCAAGGTATACAGTAATCTTGACATGAGCATCGGAAACTAAAACTGGACTCACAGGAGACTTTCAAATTGTAGAAAGTGAGAGTGTCAGTCCTCTTGTACTTAAGTCGGCATTGTGCCTTTTGTATTAAATTCGGATGCAATGTCTGTGTTTCATCGTCAGAAGATGGTGCAAGGTATACAGTAAACCTGAAGTGAAGCATCGGAATCTAAAACTGGACTCACAGGAGAGGTTCAAATCATAGAAAGTGGGAGTGTCTGTCCTCTTGTACTTAGTTCGGCATTGTGCATTTTGTATAAAATTCGGATGCAATTTCTGTGTTTCATCGTCAATAAGAAGGTCCAAGGTATACAGTAAACCTGAAGTGAAGCATCGGATTCTAAAACTGGACTCACAGGAGAGGTTCAAATCATAGAAAGTGAGAGTGTCAGTCCTCTTGTACTTAAGTCGGCATTGTGCCTTTTGTATTAAATTCGGATGCAATTTCTGTGTTTCATCGTCAATTAGAAGGTACAAAGTATACAGTAAACCTGAAGTGAAGCATCGGACTCTAATACTGGACTCACAGGAGAGGTTCAAATCGTAGAAAGTGAGAGTGTCAGTCCTCTTGTACTTAAGTCGGCATTGTGCCTTTTGTATTAAATTCGGATGCAATTTCTGTGTTTCATCGTCAATAAGAAGGTGCAAGGTATAAAGTAAACCTGAAGTGAAGCATCGGAATCTAAAACTGGACTCACAGGAGAGGTTCAAATCATAGAAAGTGAGAGTGTCAGTCCTCTTGTACTTAGGTCGGCATTGTGCCTTTTGTATAAAATTCGGATGCAATTTCTGTGTTTCATCGTCAATAAGAAGGTCCAAGGTATACAGTAAACCTGAAGTGAAGCATCAGAATCTAAAACTGGACTCACAGGAGAGGTTCAAATCGTAGAAAGTGAGAGTGTCAGTCCTCTTGTACTTAAGTCAGCATTGTGCCTTTTGTATTAAATTCGGATGCAATTTCTGTGTTTCACCGTCAATAAGAATGTGCAAGGTATACAGTAAACTCGAAGTGAGGCATCGGAATCTAAAACTGGACACACAGGAGAGGCTCAAATCGTAGTAAGTGAGAGTGTCAGTCCTCTTGTACTTAAGTCGGCATTGTGCCTTTTGTATTAAATTCGGATGCAATTTCTGTGTTTCATCGTCAATAAGAAGGTACAAGGTATACAGTAAACCTGAAGTGAAGCATCGGAATCTAAAACTGGACTCACAGGAGAGGCTCAAATCGTTGAAAGTGAGAGTGTCAGTCCTCTTGTACTTATGTCGGCATTGTGCATTTTATATTCAATTCGGATGCAATTTCTGTCTTTCATCGTCAATAAGAAGGTGCAAGGTATACTGTAAACTTGAAGTGAAGCATCGGACTCTAATACTGGACTCACAGGAGAGGTTCAAATCCTAGAAAGTGAGAGTGTCAGTCCTCTTGTACTTAAGTCGGCATTGTGCCTTTTGTATTAAATTCGGATGCAATTTCTGTGTTTCATCGTCAATAAGAACGTGCAAGGTATACAGTAAACCTGAAGTGAAGCATCGGAATCTAAAACTGGACTCACAGGAGAGGTTCAAATCGTAGAAAGTGAGAGTGTCAGTCCTCTTGTACTGAAGTCGGCATTGTGCATTTTGTATTAAATTCCGATGCAATTTCTGTGTTTCATCGTCAATAAGATGGGCCAAGGTATACAGTAAACCTGAAGTGAAGCATCAGAATCTAAAACTGGACTCACAGGAGAGGTTCAAATCATAGAAAGTGAGAGTGTCAGTCCTCTTGTACTTAGGTCGGCATTGTGCCTTTTGTATAAAATTCGGATGCAATTTCTGTGTTTCATCGTCAATAAGAAGGTCCAAGGTATACAGTAAACCTGAAGTGAAGCATCAGAATCTAAAACTGGACTCACAGGAGAGGTTCAAATCGTAGAAAGTGAGAGTGTCAGTCCTCTTGTGCTTAAGTCAGCATTGTGCCTTTTGTATTAAATTCGGATGCAATTTCTGTATTTCACCATCAATAAGAATGTGCAAGGTATACAGTAAACTCGAAGTGAAGCATCGGAATCTAAAACTGGACTCATAGGAGAGATTCAAATCCTAGAAAGTGAGAGTGTCAGTCTTCTTGTACTTATGTCGGCATTGTGCCTTTTGTATAAAATTCGGTTGCAATTTCTGTGTTTCATCGTCAATAAGAAGGTGCAAGGTATACAGTAAACCTGAGGTGAAGGATCTGAATCTAAAACTGGACTCACAGGAGAGGTTCAAATCGTAGAAAGTGAGAGTGTCAGTCCTCTTGTACTTATATCGGCATTGTGCCTTTTATATTCAATTCGGATGCAATTTCTGCCTTTCATCGTCTATAAGAAGGTGCAAGGTATACAGTAAACCTGAAGTGAAGCATCGGAATCTAATACTGGACTCACAGGAGAGGTTCAAATCGTAGAAGGTGAGAGTGTCAGTCCTCTTGTACTTAAGTCGGCATTGTGCCTTTGGTATTAAATTCGGATGCAATTTCTGTGTTTCATCGTCAATAAGAAGGTGCAAGGTATACAGTAAACCTGAAGTGAAGCATCGGAATCTAAAACTGGACTCACAGGAGGGGTCAAATCGTAGAAAGTGAGAGTGTCAGTCCTCTTGTACTGAAGTCGGCATTGTGCCTTTCGTATTCTATTCGGATGCAATTTCAGTGCTTCATCGTCAATAAGAAGGTGCAAGATATACAGTAAACCTGAAGTGAAACATCAGAATCTAATACTGGACTCACAGGAGAGGTTCAAATCGTAGAAAGTGAGAGTGTCAGTCCTCTTGTACTTTAGTCGGCATTGTGCCTTTTGTATTAAATTCGGATGCAATTTCTGTGCTTCATCGTCAATAAGAAGGTGCAAGGTATACAGTATACGTGAAGTGAAGCGCGGAATCTAAAACTCGACTCACAGGAGAGGTTCAAACCGTAGAAAGTGAGAGTGTCAGTCCTCTAGTACTTAGGTCGGCATTGTGCCTTATGTATTAAATTCGGAAGCAATTACTGTGTTTCATCGTCAATAAGAAGGTGCAAGGTATACAGTAAACCAGAAGTGAAGCATCGGAATCTAAAACTGAACTCACAGGAGAGGTTCAAATCGTAGAAAGTGAGAGTGTCAGTCCTCTTGTACTTAAGTCGGCATTGTGACCTTTGTATTAATTTTGGATGCAATTTCTGTATTTCTTCGTCAATAAGAAGGTGCAAGGTATACAGTAAACCTGAAGTCAAGCATCAGAATCTAAAACTGGACTCACAGGAGAGATTCAAATCATAGAAAGTGAGAGTGTCAGCCCTCTTGTACTTAAGTCGGCATTGTGCCTTTTGTATTCTATTCGGATGCAATTTCTGTGTTTCATCGTCAATTAGAAGGTGCAAGGTATACGGTAAACCGGAAGTGAAGCATCTGAATCTAATACTGGACTCACAGGAGAGGTTCAAATCGTAGAAAGTGAGAGTGTCGGTCCTCTTGGACTTAAGTCGGCAGTGTGCCTTTTGTATTAAATTCCGGTGCAATTTCTGTGTTTCATCGTCAATAAGAAGGTGCAAGGTATACAGTAAACCTGAAGTGAAGCATCGGAATCTAAAACTGGACTCACAGGAGAGGTTCAAATCGTAGAAAGTGAGAGTGTCAGTCCTCATGTACTTATGTCGGCATTGTGCTTCTTATATTCAATTCGGATGCAATTTCTGTCTTTCATCGTCAATAAGAAGGTGCAAGGTATACAGTAAACCTGAAGTGAAGCATCGGACTCTAATACTGGACTCACAGGAGAGGTTCAAATCATAGAAAGTGAGAGTGTCAGTCCTCTTGTACTTAGGTCGGCATTGTGCCTTTTGTATAAAATTCGGATGCAATTTCTGTGTTTCATCGTCAATAAGAAGGTCCAAGGTATACAGTAAACCTGAAGTGAAGCATCAGAATCTAAAACTGGACTCACAGGAGAGGTTCAAATCGTAGAAAGTGAGAGTGTCAGTCCTCTTGTACTTAAGTCAGCATTCTGCCTTTTGTATTAAATTCGGATGCAATTTCTGTGTTTCACCGTCAATAAGAATGTGCAAGGTATACAGTAAACTCGAAGTGAGGCATCGGAATCTAAAACTGGACACACAGGAGAGGCTCAAATCGTAGTAAGTGAGAGTGTCAGTCCTCTTGTACTTAAGTCGGCATTGTGCCTTTTGTATTAAATTCGGATGCAATTTCTGTGTTTCATCGTCAATAAGAAGGTACAAGGTATACAGTAAACCTGAAGTGAAGCATCGGGATCTAAAACTGGACTCACAGGAGAGGCTCAAATCGTTGAAAGTGAGAGTGTCAGTCCTCTTGTACTTATGTCGGCATTGTGCATTTTATATTCAATTCGGATGCAATTTCTGTCTTTCATCGTCAATAAGAAGGTGCAAGGTATACTGTAAACTTGAAGTGAAGCATCGGACTCTAATACTGGACTCACAGGAGAGGTTCAAATCCTAGAAAGTGAGAGTGTCAGTCCTCTTGTACTTAAGTCGGCATTGTGCCTTTTGTATTAAATTCGGATGCAATTTCTGTGTTTCATCGTCAATAAGAACGTGCAAGGTATACAGTAAACCTGAAGTGAAGCATCGGAATCTAAAACTGGACTCACAGGAGAGGTTCAAATCGTAGAAAGTGAGAGTGTCAGTCCTCTTGTACTGAAGTCGGCATTGTGCATTTTGTATTAAATTCCGATGCAATTTCTGTGTTTCATCGTCAATAAGAAGGTCCAAGGTATACAGTAAACCTGAGGTGAAGCATCAGAATCTAAAACTGGACTCACAGGAGAGGTTCAAATCATAGAAAGTGAGAGTGTCAGTCCTCTTGTACTTAGGTCGGCATTGTGCCTTTTGTATAAAATTCGGATGCAATTTCTGTGTTTCATCGTCAATAAGAAGGTCCAAGGTATACAGTAAACCTGAAGTGAAGCATCAGAATCTAAAACTGGACTCACAGGAGAGGTTCAAATCGTAGAAAGTGAGAGTGTCAGTCCTCTTGTACTTAAGTCAGCATTGTGCCTTTTGTATTAAATTCGGATGCAATTTCTGTATTTCACCGTCAATAAGAATGTGCAAGGTATACAGTAAACTCGAAGTGAAGCATCGGAATCTAAAACTGGACTCATAGGAGAGATTCAAATCCTAGAAAGTGAGAGTGTCAGTCTTCTTGTACTTATGTCGGCATTGTGCCTTTTGTATAAAATTCGGATGCAATTTCTGTGTTTCATCGTCAATAAGAAGGTGCAAGGTATACAGTAAACCTGAGGTGAAGGATCTGAATCTAAAACTGGACTCACAGGAGAGGTTCAAATCGTAGAAAGTGAGAGTGTCAGTCCTCTTGTACTTATATCGGCATTGTGCTTTTTATATTCAATTCGGATGCAATTTCTGCCTTTCATCGTCTATAAGAAGGTGCAAGGTATACAGTAAACCTGAAGTGAAGCATCGGACTCTAATACTGGACTCACAGGAGAGGTTCAAATCGTAGAAAGTGAGAGTGTCAGTCCTCTTGTACTTAAGTCGGCATTGTGCCTTTTGTATTAAATTCGGATGCAATTTCTGTGTTTCATCGTCAATAAGAAGGTGCAAGGTATACAGTAAACCTGAAGTGAAGCATCGGAATCTAAAACTGGACTCACGGGAGAGGTTCAAATCGTAGAAAGTGAGAGTGTCAGTCCTCTGGTACTTAAGTCGGCATTGTGCCTTTGGTATTAAATTCGGATGCAATTTCTGTGTTTCATCGTCAATAAGAAGGTGCAAGGTATACAGTAAACCTGAAGTGAAGCATCGGAATCTAAAACTGGACTCACAGGAGGGGTCAAATCGTAGAAAGTGAGAGTGTCAGTCCTCTTGTACTGAAGTCGGCATTGTGCCTTTCGTATTCTAATTGGATGCAATTTCAGTGCTTCATCGTCAATAAGAAGGTGCAAGATATACAGTAAACCTGAAGTGAAACATCAGAATCTAATACTGGACTCACAGGAGAGGTTCAAATAGTAGAAAGTGAGAGTGTCAGTCCTCTTGTACTTTAGTCGGCATTGTGCCTTTTGTATTAAATTCGGATGCAATTTCTGTGCTTCATCGTCAATAAGAAGGTGCAAGGTATACAGTAAACGTGAAGTGAAGCGCGGAATCTAAAACTCGACTCACAGGAGAGGTTCAAACCGTAGAAAGTGAGAGTGTCAGTCCTCTAGTACTTAAGTCGGCATTGTGCCTTATGTATTAAATTCGGAAGCAATTACTGTGTTTCATCGTCAATAAGAAGGTGCAAGGTATACAGTAAACCAGAAGTGAAGCATCGGAATCTAAAACTGAACTCACAGGAGAGGTTCAAATCGTAGAAAGTGAGAGTGTCAGTCCTCTTGTACTTAAGTCGGCATTGTGCCTTTTGTATTAGATTCTGAAGCAATTTCCGTGTTTCATCGTCAATAAGAAGGTGCAAGGTATACAGTAAACTTGATGTGAAGCATCGGAATCTAAAACTGGACTCACAGGACAGGTTCAAATCGTAGAAAGTGAGAGTGTCAGTCTTCTTGTATTTAAGTCGGCATTGTGCATTTTGTATTAAATTCGGGTGCAATTTCTGTGTTTCATCGGCAATAAGAAGGTCCAAGGTATACAGTAAACCTGAAGTGAAGCATCGGAATCTAAAACTGGACTCACAGGAGATGTTCAAATCGTAGAAAGTGAGAGTGTAAGTCCTTTTGTACTTAAATCGATATTGGGCCTTTTGTACTAATTTCGGATGCAATATATGTGTTTCATTGTCAATAAGAAGGTGCAAGGTATACAGTAAACGTGAAGTGAAGCATCGGAATCTAAAACTGGACTCACAGGAGAGGTTTAAATCATAGAAAGTGAGAGCGTCAGCCCCTTGTACTTAAATCGGCATTGTGCCTTTTGTATTAAATTCGGATGCAATTTCTGTGTTTCATCGTCAATAAGAAGGTGCAAGGTATACAGTAATCTTGACATGAGCATCGGAAACTAAAACTGGACTCACAGGAGACTTTCAAATTGTAGAAAGTGAGAGTGTCAGTCCTCTTGTACTTAAGTCGGCATTGTGCCTTTTGTATTAAATTCGGATGCAATGTCTGTGTTTCATCGTCAGAAGATGGTGCAAGGTATACAGTAAACCTGAAGTGAAGCATCGGAATCTAAAACTGGACTCACAGGAGAGGTTCAAATCATAGAAAGTGGGAGTGTCTGTCCTCTTGTACTTAGTTCGGCATTGTGCATTTTGTATAAAATTCGGATGCAATTTCTGTGTTTCATCGTCAATAAGAAGGTCCAAGGTATACAGTAAACCTGAAGTGAAGCATCGGATTCTAAAACTGGACTCACAGGAGAGGTTCAAATCATAGAAAGTGAGAATGTCAGTCCTCTTGTACTTAAGTCGGCATTGTGCCTTTTGTATTAAATTCGGATGCAATTTCTGTGTTTCATCGTCAATAAGAAGGTGCAAGGTATACAGTAAACCAGAAATGAAGCATCGGAATCTTAAACTGGAATCACAGGAGAGGCTCAATCGTAGAAAGTGAGTTTCAGTCCTCTTTGTACTTAAGTCGGCTTTGTGACTTTTGTATTAAATTCGGATGCAATTTCTGTGTTTCATCGTCAATAAGAAGGTGCAACGTATACAGTAAACCGTAAGTGAAGCATCGGAATCTAAAACTGGACTCACTGGAGAGATTCAAATCATAGAAAGTGAGTGTGTCTGTCCTCTTGTACTTAAGTCAGCATTGTGCCTTTCGTATTCTCTTCGGATGCAATTTCAGTGCTTCATCGTCAATAAGAAGGTGCAAGGTATACAGTAAACCAGAAGTGAAACATCAGAATCTAATACTGGACTCACAGGAGAGGTTCAAATCGTAGAAAGTGAGAGTGTCAGTCCTCTTGTACTTATGTCGGCATTGTGCCTTTTGTATTAAATTCGGATGCAATTTCTGTGTTTCATCGTCAATTATAAGGTGCAAGGTATACAGTAAACCTGAAGTGAAGCATCGGAATCTAAAACTGGACTCACAGGAGAGGTTCAAATCATAGAATGTGAGAGTGTCAGTCCTCTTGTACTTAGTTCGGCATTGTGCATTTTGTATAAAATTCGGATGCAATTTCTGTGTTTCATCGTCAATAAGAAGGTCCAAGGTATACAGTAAACCTGAAGTGAAGCATCAGAATCTAAAACTGGGCTCACAGGAGAGGTTCAAATCGTAGAAAGTGAGAGTGTCTGTCCTCTTCTACTTACGGCGGCATTGTGCATTTTGTATTAAATTCTGATGCAATTTCTGTGTTTCATTGTCAATTAGGAGGTCCAAGGTATACAGTAAACCTGAAGTGAAGCATCGGAATCTAAAACTGGACTCACAGGAGTTGTTCAAATCGTAGAAAGAGAGAGTGTCAGTCCTTTTGTACATAAATCGGCATTGGGCCTTTTGTACTAATTTCGGATGCAATTTCTGTGTTTCATCGTCAATTAGAAGGTGCAAGGTATACAGTAAACCTGAAGTGAAGCATCGGAATCTAAAACTGGACTCACAGGAGAGGTTCAAATCATAGAAAGTGAGAGTGTCAGTCCTCTTGTACTTAAGATGGCATTGTGCCTTTTGTATTAAATTCGGATGCAATTTCTGTGTTTCATCGTCAATAAGAAGGTGCAAGGTATACAGTAAACCTGAAGTGAAGCATCGGATTCCAAAACTCGGCTCACAGGAGAGATTCAAATCATAGAAAGTGAGAGTGTCAGTCCTCTTGTACTTAAGTCGGCATTGTGACTTTTGTATTAAATTCGGATGCAATATCTGTGTTTCATCGTCAATAAGAAGGAAGAAGCTATACAATAAACCTGAAGTGAAGCATCGGAATCTAAAACTGGACTCACAGGAGAGGTTCAAATCGTAGAAAGTGAGAGTGTCAGTCCTCTTGTACTTAAGTCGGCATTGTGCCTTTTGTATTAAATTCGGATGCAATTTCTGTGTTTCATCGTCAATAAGAAGGTGCAAGGTATACAGTAAACCAGAAGTGAAGCATCGGAATCTAAAACTGAACTCACAGGAGAGGTTCAAATCGTACAAAGTGAGAGTGTCAGTCCTATTGTACTTAAGTCGGCTTTGTGACTTTTGTATTAAATCCGGATGCAATTTCTGAGTTTCATCGTCAATAAGAAGGTCCAAGGTATACAGTAAACATGAAGTAAAGCATCGGAATCTAAAACTGGACTCACAGGAGAGATTCAAATCATAGAAAGTGAGAGTGTCAGTCCTCTTGTACTTATGTCGGCATTGTGCCTTTTGTATTCTATTCGGATGCAATTTCTGTGTTTCATCGTCAATAGGAAGGTGCAAGGTATACAGTAAACCTGAAGTGAAGCATCAGAATCAAATACTGGACTCACAGGAGAGGTTCAAATCGTAGAAAGTGAGAGTGTCAGTCCTCTTGTTCTTAAGTCGGCATTGTGCCTTTTGTATTAAATTCGGATGCAATTTCTGTGTTTTATCGTCAATAAGAAGGTGCCAGGTATACAGTAAAGCTGAAGTCAAGCATCGAAATCTAAACCTGGACTCACAGGAGAGGTTCCAATCGTAGAAAGTAAGAGTGTCAGTCCACTTGTACTTAAGTCGGCATTGTATCTTTTTTATTAAATTCGGCTGTAATTTCTGTGTTTCATCGTCATTAAGAGGGTGCAAGGTATACAGTAAACCTGATGTGAAGCATCGGAATCTAAAACTGGACTCACAGGGCAGGTTCATTTCGTAGAAAGTGAGAGTGTCAGTCCTCTTGTGCTTAAATCGGCACTGTGCCTTTTGTACTAAATTCGGATGCAACTTCTGTGTTTCATCGTCAATAAGAAGGTGCAAGGTATACAGTAAACCTGAAATGAAGCATCGGAATCTAAAACTGGACTCACAGAAGAGGTTCAAATCGTAGAAAGTGAGAGTGTCAGTCCTCTTGTACTTAAGTCTCCATTGTGCATTTTGTATTAAATTCGGATTCAATTTCTGTGTTTCATCGTCAATAAGAAGGTGTAAGGTATACAGTAAACCTGAAGTGAAGCATCGGAATCTAAAACTGGACTCATTGGAGAGGTTCAAATCGTAGAAGGTGAGAGTGTCTGTCCTCTTGTACTTACGGCGGCATTGTGCATTTTGTATTAAATTCCGATGCAATTTCTGTGTTTCATTGTCAATTAGGAGGTCCAAGGTAAACAGTAAACCTGAAGTGAAGCATCGGAATCTAAAACTGGACTCACAGGAGATGTTCAAATCGTAGAAAGTGAGAGTGTCAGTCCTTTTGCACATAAATCGGCATTGGGCCTTTTGTACTAATTTTGGATGCAATTTCTGTGTTTCATCGTCAATAAGAAGGTGCAAGGTATACAGTAAACCTGAAGTGAAGCATCGGATTCTAAAACTGGATTCACAGGAGAGATTCAAATCATAGAAAGTTAGAGTGTCAGTCCTCTTGTACTTATGTCGGCATTGTGCCTTTCGTATTCTATTCGGATGCAATTTCAGTGCTTCATCGTCAATAAGAAGGTGCAAGGTATACAGTAAACCTGAAGTGAAACATCTGAATCTAATACTGGACTCACAGGAGAGGTTCAAATCGTAGAAAGTGAGAGTGTCAGTCCTCTTTTACTTAAGTCGGCATTGTGCCTTCTGTATTAAATTCGGATGCAATTTCTGTGTTTCATCGTCAATAAGAAGGTGCAAGGTATACAGTAAATCTGAAGTGAAACATCGGAATCTAAAACTGGACTCACAGGAGAGGTTCACATCATAGAAAGTGAGAGTGTCAGTCCTCTTGTACTTAGGTCGACATTGTGCCTTTTGTATAAAATGCGGATGCAATTTCTGTGTTTCATCGTCAATAAGAAGGTCCAAGGTATACAGTAAACCTGAAGTGAAGCATCAGAATCTAAAACTGGACTTACACGAGAGGTTCAAATCGTAGAAAGTGAGAGTGTCAGTCCTCTTTTACTTAAGTCTCCATTGTGCATTTTGTATTAAATTCGGATGCAATTTCTGTGTTTCATCGTCAATAAGAAGGTGTAAGGTATACAGTAAACCTGAAGTGAAGCATCGGAATCTAAAACTGGACTCAATGGAGAGGTTCAAATCGTAGAAAGTGAGAGTGTCAGTCCTCTTGTTCTTAAGTCGGCATTGTGCCTTTTGTAATTAATTCGGATGCAATTTCTGTGTTTCATCATCAATTAGAAGGTCCAAGGGATAGTGTAAACCTGAAGTGAAGCATCGGAATCTAAAATTGGACTCACAGGAGAGGTTCAGATCGTAGAAAGTGAGAGTGTCTGTCCTCTTGTACTTACGGCGGCATTGTGCATTTTGTATTAAATTCGGATGCAATTTCTGTGTTTCATTGTCAATTAGGAGGTCCAAGGTATACAGTAAACTTGAAGTGAAGCATCGGAATCTAAAACTGGACTCACAGGAGATGTTCCAATCGTAGAAAGTGAGAGTGTCAGTCCTTTTGTACATAAATCGGCATTGGGCCTTTTGTACTAATTTCGGATGCAATTTATGTGTTTCATCGTCAATAAGAAGGTGCAAGGTATACAGTAAACCTGAAGTGAAGCATCGGAATCTAAAACTGGACTCACAGGAGAGGTTCAAATCATAGAAAGTGAGAGTGTCAGTCCTCTTGTACTTAAGTCGGCATTGTGCCTTTTGTATTAAATTCGGATGCAATTTCTGTGTTTCATCGTCAATAAGAAGGTAAAAGGTATACAGCAAACCTGAAGTGAAGCATCAGATTCTAAAACTGGACTCACAGGAGAGATTCAAATCATAGAAAGTGAGAGTGTCAGTCCTCTTGTACTTATGTCGGCATTGTGCCTTTCGTATTCTATTCGGATGCAATTTCAGTGCTTCATCGTCAATAAGAAGGTGCAAGGTATACAGTAAACCTGAAGTGAAACATCTGAATCAAATACTGGACTCACAGGAGAGGTTCAAATCGTAGAAAGTGAGAGTGTCAGTCCGCTTGTACTTAAGTCTCCATTGTGACTTTTGTATTAAATTCGGATGCAATTTCTGTGTTTCACCGTCAATAAGAAGGTGCAAGGTATACAGTGAACTCGAAGTGAAGCATCGGAATCTAAAACTGGACTCACAGGAGAGGTTCAAATCGTAGTAAGTGAGAGTGTCAGTCCTCTTGTACTTAAGTCGGCATTGTGCCTTTTGTATTAAATTCGGATGCAATTTCTGTGTTTCATCGTCAATAAGAAGGTGCAAGGTATACAGTAAACCTGAAGTGAAGCATCGGAATCTAAAACTGGACTCACAGGAGAGGTTCAAATCATAGAAAGTGAGAGTGTCAGTCCTCTTGTAATTAAGTCGGCAATGTGCCTTTTGTATTAAATTCTGATGCAATTTCTGTGTTTCATCGTCAATATGAAGGTGCAAGGTATACAGTAATCTTGACGTGAAGCATCGGAATCTGCAACTGGACTCACAGGAGCGGTTCAAATCGTAGAAAGTGAGAGTGTCAGACCTCTTGCACTTAAGTCGGCAATGTGCCTTTTGTATTAAATTCGGATGCAATTTCTGTGTTTCATCGTCAATAAGAAGGTGCAAGGTATACAGTAAACCTGAAGTGAAGCATCGGAATCTAAATCTGGACTCACAGGGGAGGTTCAAATCATAGAAAGTGAGAGTGTCAGTCCTCTTGTACTTAAGTCGGCATGTGCCTTTTGTATTAAATACGGATGCTATTTCTGTGCTTCATCGTCAATAAGAAGGTGCAAGGTGTACTGTAAACGTGAAGTGAAGCGTCGGAATCTAAAACTGGACTCACAGGAGAGGTTCAAATCGTAGAAAGTGAGAGTGTCAGTCCTCTTGTACTTAAGTCAGCTTTGTGCCTTTTGAATTAAATTCGGATGCAATTACTGTGTTTCATCGTCAATAAGAAGGTGCAAGGTATACAATAAACCTGATGTGAAGCATCGGAATCTAAAACTGGACTCACAGGAGATGTTCAAATCGTAGAAAGTGAGAGTGTCAGTCCTCTTGTACTTAAGTCGGCATTGTGCATTTTGTATTAAATTCGGATGCAATTTCTGTGTTTCATCGTCAATAAGAAGGTGCAAGGTATACAGTAAACCTGAAGCGAAGCATCGGAACCTAAAACTGGACTCACAGGAGAGGTTCAAATCGTAGAAAGTGCGAGTGTCAGTCCTCTTGTACTTAAGTCGGCATTGCGCCTTTTTTATTTAATTCGGATGCAATTTCTGTGTTTCATCGTCAATAAGAAGGTGCAAGGTATACAGTAAACCAGAAGTGAAGCATCGGAATCTAAAACTGGACTCACAGGAGAGGCTCAAATCGTAGAAAGTGAGAGTGTCAGTCCTCTTGTACTTAAGTCGGCATTGTGACTTTTGTATTAAATTCGGATGCAATTACTGTGTTTCATCGTCAATATTAAGGTGCAAGGTATACAGTAAATCTGAAGTGGAGCATCGGAATCTAAAACTGGACTCACAGGAGAGGTTCAAATCATAGAGGGTGAGAGTGTCAGTCCTCTTGTACTTAAGTCGGCATTGTGCCTTTTTTATTAAATTCGGATGCAATTTCTGTGCTTCATCGTCAATAAGAAGGTGCAAGGTATACAGTAAACTTGAAGTGAAGCATCGGAACCTAAAACTGGACTCACAGGAGAGGTTCAAATCGTAGAAAGTGAGAGTGTCAGTCCTTTTGTACTTAAGTGACCATTGTGCCTTTTGTATTAAATTCGGATGCAATTACTGTGTTTCACCGTCAATAAGAAGGTGCAAGGTATTCAGTAAACCTGAAGTGAAGTATCGGAATCTAAAACTGGACTCATAGGAGAGGTTCAAATCATAGAAAGTGAGAGTGTCAGTCCTCTTGTACTTAAGTCGGCATTGTGCCTTTTGTATTAAATTCGGATGCAATTTCTGTGTTTCATCGTCAATAAGACGGTCCAAGGTATACAGTAAACCTGAAGTGAAGCATCGGAATCTAAAACTGGACTCACAGGAGAGGTTCAAATTGTTGAATGTGAGAGTGTCAGTCGTCGCGTACTTAAGTCGGCATTGTGACTTTTGTATTAAATTCGGATGCAATTTCTGTGTTTCACCGTCAATAACAAGGTGCAAGGTATACAGTAAACTCGAAGTGAAGCATCGGAATCTAAAACTGGACTCACAGGAGAGGTTCAAATCGTAGAAAGTGAGAGTGTCAGTCCTCTTGTACTTAAGTCGGCATTGTGCCTTTTGAATTAAATTCGGATGCAATTTCTGTGTTTTATCGTCAATAATAAGGTGCAAGGTATACAGTAAACCTGAAGTAAAGCATCGGAATCTAAAACTGGACTCACAGGAGAGGTTCAAGTGGTAGAAAGTGAGAGTGTCACTCCTCTTGTACTTATGTCGCCATTGTGCCTTTTATATTCAATTCGGATGCAATTTCTGTCTTTCATCGTCAATAAGAAGGTGCAAGGTATACATTAAACCTGAAGTGAAGCATCGGACTCTAATACTGGACTCACAGGAGAGGTTCAAATCGTAGGAAGTGAGAGTGTCAGTCCTCATGTACTTCAGTCGGCATTGTGCCTTTTGTACTAAATTCGGATGATATTTCTGTGTTTCATCGTCAATACGAAGGTGCAAGGTATACAGTAAACCTGAAGTGAAGCATCGGAATCTAAAACTGGACTCACAGGAGAGGTTCAAATCGTAGAAAGTGAGAGTGTCAGTCCTCTTGTACTTAGGTCGGCATTGTGCAATTTGTATTTAATTCGGATGCAATTTCTGTGTTTCATTGTCAATTAGAAGTTCCAAGGTATACAGTAAACTTGAAGTGAAGCATTGGAATCTAAAACTGGACTCACAGGAGATGTTCAAATCGTAGAAGTGAGAGTTTCAGTCCTTTTGTACTTAAATCGGTATTGGGCCTTTTGTACTAATTTCGGATGCAATTTCTGTGTTTCATCGTCAATACGAAGGTGCAAGGTATACAGTAACCTGACGTGAAGCAACGGAATCTAAAACTGGACTCACAGGAGAGGTTCCAGTCACAGAAAGTGAAAGTGTCAGTCCTCTTGTACTTAAGTCGGCATTGTGCTTTTCGTATTAAATTCGGATGCAATTTCTGTGTTTCATCGTCAATAAAAAGGTACAAGGTATACACTAAACCTGAAGTCAAGCATCGAAATCTAAACGTGGACTCACAGGAGAGGTTCAAATCGTAGAATGCGAGAGTGTCAGTAGTCTTGTACTTAAATCGGCATTGTGCCTTTTGTACAAAATTCGGATGCAACTTCTGTGTTTCATCGTCAATACGAAGGTGCAAGGTGTACAGTAAACCTGAAATGAAGCATCGGAATCTAAAACTGGACTCGAAGAAGAGGTTCAAATCGTAGAAAGTGAGAGTGTCAGTCCTTTTGTTCTTAAGTCGGCATTGTGCCTTTTGTATTAAATTCGGATGCAATTTCTGTGATTCATCGTCAATGAAAAGGTGCAAGGTATACACTAAACCTCAAGTGAAGCATCGTAATCTAAAACTGGACTCATTGGAAAGGTTAAAATCGTAGAAAGTGAGAGTGTCAGACCTCTTGTTCTTAAGTCGGCATTGTGCTTTTTGTATTAAATTCGGATGCAATTTCTGTGTTTCATCGTCAATTGTAAGGTCCAAGGGATACAGTAAACCTGAAGTGAAGCATCGGAATCTAAAACTGGACTCACAGGAGAGGTTCAAGTCATAGAAAATTAGAGTGTCAGTCCTCTTGTACTTATGTCGCCATTGTGCCTTTTATATTCAATTCGGATGCAATTTCTGTCTTTCATCGTCAATAAGAAGGTGCAAGGTATACAGTAATCTTAACGTGAAGCATCGGAATCTACAACTGGACTCACAGGAGACATTCAAACCG
Source organism: Schistocerca americana (assembly GCF_021461395.2). Lineage (NCBI taxonomy): Eukaryota > Metazoa > Arthropoda > Insecta > Orthoptera > Acrididae > Schistocerca > Schistocerca americana. Next base: position 543,867,664 of record NC_060124.1, on the reverse strand, counting down.
TAGAAAGTGAGAGTGTCAGACCTCTTGTACTTATGTCGGCAATGTGCCTTTTGTATTAAATTCGGATGCAATTTCTGTGTTTCAGCGTCAATACGAAGGTGCAAGGTATACAGTAACCTGAAGTGAAGCATCGGAATCTAAAACTGGACTCACAGGAGAGGTTCAAGACATAGAAAGTGAGAGTGTCAGTCCTCTTGTAATTAAGTCGGCAATGTGCCTTTTGTATTAAATTCGTATGCAATTTCTGTGTTTCATCGTCAATAAGAAGGTGCAAGGTATACAGTAATCTTAACGTGAAGCATCGGAATCTACAACTGGACTCACAGGAGAGATTCAAATCGTAGAAAGTGAGAGTGACAGACCTCTTGTACTTAAGTCGGCATTGTGCCTTTTGTATTAAATTCGGATGCAATTTCTGTGCTTCATCGTCAATAAGAAGGTGCAAAGTATAGAGTAAACGTGAAGTGAAGCGTCGGAATCTAAAACTGGACTCACAGGAGAGGTTCAAATCGTGGAAAGTAAGAGTGTCAGTCCTCTTGTACTTAAGTCGGCATTGTGACTTTTTGTATTAAATTCGGATGCAATTTCTGTGTTTCATCGTCAATAAGGAAGTGCAAGGTATACAGTAAACATGAAGTGAAGCATCGGAATCTAAAACTGGACTCACAGGAGAGGTTCAAATCATAGAAAGTGTGAGTGTCAGTCCTCTTGTACTTAAGTCGGCATTGTGCCTTTTGTATTCTATTCGGATGCAATTTCTGTGTTTCACCGTCAATAAGAAGGTGCAAGGTATACAGTAAACCTGACGTGAAGCATCAGAATCTAATACTGGACTCACAGGAGAGGTTCAAAGCGTAGAAAGTGAGAGTGTCAGTCCGCTTGTACTTAAGTCGGCATTGTGCCTTTTGTATTAAATTCGGATGCAATTTCTGTGTTTCATCGTCAATAAGAAGGTACAAGGTATACAGTAAACCTGAAGTCAAGCATCGAAATCAAAACGTGGACTCACAGGAGAGGTTCAAATCGTAGAATGCGAGATTGTCAGTCCTCTTGTACTTAAGTCCGCATTCTGCATTTTGTATTAAATTCGGATGTAATTTCTGTGTTTCATCGTCAATAAGAAGGTGCAAGGGTTACAGTAAACCTGAAGTGAAGCATCGGAATCTAAACTGGACTCATAGGACAGGTTCATTTCGTAGAAAGTGAGAGTGTCAGTCCACTTGTACTTAAATCGGCATTGTGCCTTTTGTACTAAATTCGGATGCAACTTCTGTGTTTCATCGTCAATACGAAGGTGCAAGGTGTACAGTAAACCTGAAATGAAGCATCGGAATCTAAATCTGGACTCACAGAAGAGGTTCAAATCGTAGAAAGTGAGAGTGTCTGTCCACTTGTACTTAAGTCGGCATTGTGCCTTTTGTATTAAATTCGGATGCAATTTCTGTGTTTCATCGTCAATAAAAAGGTGCAAGGTATACAGTAAACCTCAAGTGAAGCATCGTAATCTAAAACTGGACTCATTGGAGAGGTTAAAATCGTAGAAAGTGAGAGTGTCAGACCTCTTGTTCTTAAGTCGGCATTGTGCCTTTTGTATTAAATTCGGATGCAATTTCTGTGTTTCATCGTCAATTGTAAGGTCCAAGGGATACAGTAAACCTAATGAGAAGCATCGGAGTCTAAAATTGGACTCAAAGGAGAGGTTCAAATCCTAGAAAGGGAGAGGGTCAGTCCTTTTGTACTTAAATCGGCATTGGGCTTTTTGTACTAATTTCAGATGCAATTTCTGTGTTTCATCGTCAATAAGAAGGTTCAAAGTATACAGTAAACCTGAAGTGAAGCATCGGAATCTAAAACTGGACTCACTGGAGAGGTTCAAATCATAGAAAGTGAGAGTGTCAGTCCTCTTGTACTTAAGTTGGCATTGTGCCTTTTGTATTAAATTCGGATGCAATTTCTGTGCTTCATCATCAATAAGAATGTGCAAGGTATACAGCAAATGTGAAGTGAAGCGTCGGAATCTAAAACTGGACTCACAGGAGAGGTTCAAATTGTAGAAAGTGAGAGTGTCAGTCCTCTTGTACTTACGTCGGCATTGTGCCGTTTGTATTAAATTCTGATGCAATTACTGTGTTTCATCGTCAATAAGACGGTGCAAGATATACAGTAAACCTGAAGTGAAGCATTGGAATCTAAAACTGGACTCACAGGAGAGGTTCAAATCATAGAAAGTGAGAGTGTCAGTCCTCTTGTACTTAAGTCGTCATTGGGCCTGTTGTATTAAATTCGGATGCAATTTCTGTGTTTCAACGTCAATAAGAAGGTGCAAGGTATACAGTAAACCTGAAGTGAAGCATCGGAATCTAAAACTGGACTCACAGGAGAGTTTCAAATCGTAGAAAGTGAGAGTGTCAGTCCTCTTGTACTTAAGTCGGCATTGTGCCTTTTGTATTAAATTCGCATGCAATTTCTGTGTTTCATCGTCAATAAGAAGGTGCAAGGTATACAGTAAACCAGAAGTGAAGCATCGGAATCTAAAACTGGACTACCAGGAGGGGTTCAAATCGTACAAAGTGAGAGTTTCAGTCCTCTTGTACTTAAGTCGGCATTGTGACATTTGTATTATATTCGGATGCAATTTCTGTGTTTCATCGTCAATAAGAAGGTGCAAGGTATACTGTAAACATGAAGTGAAGCATCGGAATCTAAAACTGGACTCACAGGAGAGATTCAAAACATAGAAAGTGAGAGTGTCAGTCCTCTTGTACTTAAGTCGGCATTGTGCCTTTTGTATTCTATTCGGATGCAATTATTGTGTTTCAACGTCAATAAGAAGGTGCAAGGTATACAGTAAACCTGTAGTGAAGCATCAGAGTCTAATACAGGACTCACAGGAGAAGTTCAAATCGTAGAAAGTGAGAGTGTCAGTCCTCTTGTACTTAAGTTGGCATTGTGCCTTTTGTATTAAATTCGGATGCAATTTCTGTGTTTCATCGTCAATAAGAAGGTGCAAGGTATACAGTAAACCTGAAGTGAAGCATCAAAATCTAAAACTGGACTCACAGGAGAAGTTCAAATCGTAGAATGTGAGAGTGTCAGTCCTCTTTTACTTAAGTCGGCATTCTGCATTTTGTATTAAATTCGGATGTAATTTCTGTGTTTCATCGTCAATAAGAAGGTGCAAGGTATACAGTAAACCTCAAGTGAAGCATCGGAATCTAAAACTGGACTCACAGGAGGGGTTCTTTTCGTAGAAAGTGAGCGTGTCAGTTCCCTTGTACTTAAATCGGCATTGTGCCTTTTGTTCTAAATTCGGATGCAACTTCTGTGTTTCATCGTCAATAAGAAGGTGCAAGGAATACAGTAAACCTCAAATGAAGCATCGGAAGCTAAAACTGGACTCACAGAGGAGGTTCAAATTGTAGAATGTGAGAGTGTCAGTCCTCTTGTACTTAAGTCGGCATTGTGCCTATTGTATTAAAATCGGATGCAATTTCTGTGTTTCATCGTCAATAAGAAGGTCCAAGGGATACAGTAAACCTGAAGTGAAGCATCGAAATCTGAAACTGGACTCACAAGAGAGGTTCAAATCGTAGAAAGTGAGAGTGTCAGTCCTCTTGTACTTAAGTAGGCATTGTGTCTTTTGTATTAAATTCGCATGCAATTTCTGTGTTTCATTGTCAATAAGATGGTGCAAGGTGTACAGTAAACCTGAAGTGAAGCATCGGAATCTAAAACTGGACTCACAGGAGAGGTTCACATCGTAGAAAGTGAGAGTGTCAGTCCTCTTGTACTTAAGTCGGCATTGTGCCTTTTGTATTAAATTCGGATGCAATTTCTGAGTTTCATCGTCAATAAGAAGGTGCAAAGTATACAGTAATCCTGAACTGAAGCATCGAAATCTAAAACTGGACTCACAGGAAAGGTTCAAATCGTAGAAAGTGAGAGTATCAGTCCTATTGTACTTAAGTCGGCATTGTGCCTTTTGTATTAAATTCGGATTCATTTTCTGTGTTTCATCGTCAATAAGAAGGTGCAAGGTATACAGTAAACCTGAAGTGAAGCATCGGAATCAAATACTGGTCTCATAGGAGAGGTTCAAATCGTAGAAAGTGAGAGTGTCAGTCCTCTTGTACTTAAGTCGGCATTGTGCTTTTGTATTAAATTCGGATGCAATTTCTATGTTTCATTGTCAATAAGAAGGTGCAAGGTATACAGGTAACCTGAAGTGAATCATCGGAATCTAAAAATGGACTCAAAGGGAGGTTCAAATCATAGAAAGTGAGAGGGTCAGTCCTCTTTGACTTAAGTCGGCATTGTCCGTTTTGTATTAAATTGGGATGCAATTTCTGTGTTTCATCGTCAAAAAGAAGGTCCAAGGGATACTGTAAATGTGAAGTGAAGCATCGGAATTTAAATCTGGACTCACAGGAGAGGTTCAAATCATAGAAAGTTAGAGTGTCAGTCCTCTTGTACTAAAGTCGGCATTGTGCTTTCTGTATTAAATTCGGATGCAAACTATGCGTTTCATCGTCAATAAGAAGGCGCAAGGGATACTGTAAACCTGAAGTGAAGCATCGGAATCTAAGACTGGACCCACAGGAGGGGTTCAAATCATAGAAAGTGAGAGTGTCAGTCCTCTTGTACTTAAGTCGGCATTGTGCCTTTTGTATTAAATTCGGATGCAATTTGTGTGTTTCATCGTCAAAAAGAAGGTGCAAGGTATACAGTAAACCTGAAGTTAAGCATCGGAATCTAAAACTGTACTCACAGGAGAGGTTCAAATCATAGAAAGTTAGAGTGTCAGTCCTCTTGTACTTAATACGGCATTGTGCCTTTTGTTTTAATTTCGGATGCAATTTCTGGGTTTTATCGTCAATAAGAAGGTCCAAGGGATACAGTAAACCCGAAGTGAAGCATCGGAATTCAAACTGGACTCACAGGAGAGGTTCAAATCATAGAAAGTTAGAGTGTCAGTCCTCTTCTACTTAAGTCGGCATTGTGCATTTTGTATTAAATTCGGATGCAATTTCTGTGTTTCATCGTCAATAAGAAGGTGCATGGTATTCAGTTATCTTGACGTGAAGCATCGGAATCTAAAACTGGACTCACAGGAGAGGTTCAAATCGTAGAAAGTGAGAGTGCCAGTCCTCTTGTACTTAAGTCGGCAATGTGCCTTTTGTATTAAATTCGGATGCAATTTCTGTGTTTCATCGTCTATAAGAAGGTGCAAGGTATACAGTAAACCTGAAGTGGAGCATCGGAATCTAAACCTGGACTCACAGGAGAGGTTCAAATCATAGAGAGTGAGAGTGTCGGTCCTCTTGTACTTAAGTCGGCAATGTGCCTTTTGTATTAAATTCGGATGCAAACTATGCGTTTCATCGTCAGTAAGAATGCGCAAGGGATACAGTAAACCTGAAGTGAAGCATCGGAATCTAAGACTGGACCCACAGGAGAGGTTCAAATCATAGAAAGTGAGAGTGTCAGTCCTCTTGTACTTAGGTCGGCATTGTGCCTTTTGTATTAAATTGGGATGCAATTTCTGTGTTTCATCGCCAATAAGAAGGTGCAAGGTATACTGTAAACATGAAGTGAAGCATCGAAATCTAAAACTGGACCCACAGGAGAGGTTCAAATCATAGAAAGTTAGATTGTCAGTCCTCTTGTACTTAAGTCGGCATTGTGCCTTTTGTATTAATTTCGGATGCAATTTCTGTGTTATATCGTCAATAAGAAGGTCCAAGGGATACAGTAAACCTGAAGTGAAGCATCGGAATCTAAAACTGGACTCACAGGAGAGGTTCAAATCATAGAAAGTTTGAGTGTCAGTCCTCTTGTACTTAAGTCGGCATTGTGCCTTTTGTATTAAATTCGGATGCAATTTCTGTGTTTCATCGTCAATAAGAAGGCCCAAGGGATACAGTAAACCTGAAGTGAAGCATCGGAATCTTAAACTGGACTCACAATAGAGGTTCAAATCATAGAAAGTTAGAGTGTCAGTCCTCTTGTACTAAAGTCGGCATTGTGCTTTCTGTATTAAATTCGGATGCAAACTATGCGTTTCATCGTCAATAAGAAGGCGCAAGGGATACTGTAAACCTGAAGTGAAGCATCGGAATCTAAGACTGGACCCACAGGAGGGGTTCAAATCATAGAAAGTGAGAGTGTCAGTCCTCTTGTACTTAAGTCGGCATTGTGCCTTTTGTATTAAATTCGGATGCAATTTGTGTGTTTCATCGTCAATAAGAAGGTGCAAGGTATACAGTAAACCTGAAGTTAAGCATCGGAATCTAAAACTGTACTCACAGGAGAGGTTCAAATCATAGAAAGTTAGTGTGTCAGTCCTCTTGTACTTAATACGGCATTGTGCCTTTTGTTTTAATTTCGGATGCAATTTCTGTGTTTTATCGTCAATAAGAAGGTCCAAGGGATACAGTAAACCCGAAGTGAAGCATCGGAATTCAAACTGGACTCACAGGAGAGGTTCAAATCATAGAAAGTTAGAGTGTCAGTCCTCTTCTACTTAAGTCGGCATTGTGCATTTTGTATTAAATTCGGATGCAATTTCTGTGTTTCATCGTCAATAAGAAGGTGCATGGTATTCAGTTATCTTGACGTGAAGCATCGGAATCTAAAACTGGACTCACAGGAGAGGTTCAAATCGTAGAAAGTGAGAGTGCCAGTCCTCTTGTACTTAAGTCGGCAATGTGCCTTTTGTATTAAATTCGGATGCAATTTCTGTGTTTCATCGTCTATAAGAAGGTGCAAGGTATACAGTAAACCTGAAGTGGAGCATCGGAATCTAAACCTGGACTCACAGGAGAGGTTCAAATCATAGAGAGTGAGAGTGTCGGTCCTCTTGTACTTAAGTCGGCAATGTGCCTTTTGTATTAAATTCGGATGCAAACTATGCGTTTCATCGTCAGTAAGAATGCGCAAGGGATACAGTAAACCTGAAGTGAAGCATCGGAATCTAAGACTGGACCCACAGGAGAGGTTCAAATCATAGAAAGTGAGAGTGTCAGTCCTCTTGTACTTAGGTCGGCATTGTGCCTTTTGTATTAAATTGGGATGCAATTTCTGTGTTTCATCGCCAATAAGAAGGTGCAAGGTATACTGTAAACATGAAGTGAAGCATCGAAATCTAAAACTGGACCCACAGGAGAGGTGCAAATCATAGAAAGTTAGATTGTCAGTCCTCTTGTACTTAAGTCGGCATTGTGCCTTTTGTATTAATTTCGGATGCAATTTCTGTGTTATATCGTCAATAAGAAGGTCCAAGGGATACAGTAAACCTGAAGTGAAGCATCGGAATCTAAAACTGGACTCACAGGAGAGGTTCAAATCATAGAAAGTTTGAGTGTCAGTCCTCTTGTACTTAAGTCGGCATTGTGCCTTTTGTATTAAATTCGGATGCAATTTCTGTGTTTCATCGTCAATAAGAAGGCCCAAGGGATACAGTAAACCTGAAGTGAAGCATCGGAATCTTAAACTGGACTCACAATAGAGGTTCAAATCATAGAAAGTTAGAGTGTCAGTCCTCTTGTACTAAAGTCGGCATTGTGCTTTCTGTATTAAATTCGGATGCAAACTATGCGTTTCATCGTCAATGAGAAGGCGCAAGGGATACAGTAAACCTGAAGTGAAGCATCGGAATCTAAGACTGGACCCACAGGAGGGGTTCAAATCATAGAAAGTGAGAGTGTCAGTCCTCTTGTACTTAAGTCGGCATTGTGCCTTTTGTATTAAATTCGGATGCAATTTCTGAGTTTCATCGTCAATAAGAAGGTGCAAAGTATACAGTAAACCTGAACTGAAGCATCGAAATCTAAAACTGGACTCACAGGAAAGGTTCAAATCGTAGAAAGTGAGAGTGTCAGTCCTCTTGTACTTAAGTCGGCATTGTGATTTTGTATTAAATTCGGATGCAATTTCTATGTTTCATTGTCAATAAGAAGGTGCAAGGTATACAGGTAACCTGAAGTGAATCATCGGAATCTAAAAATGGACTCACAGGAGAGGTTCAAATCATAGAAAGTTAGAGTGTCAGTCCTCTTGTACTAAAGTCGGCATTGTGCTTTCTGTATTAAATTCGGATGCAAACTATGCGTTTCATCGTCAATAAGAAGGCGCAAGGGATACAGTAAACCTGAAGTGAAGCATCGGAATCTAAGACTGGACCCACAGGAGGGGTTCAAATCATAGAAAGTGAGAGTGTCAGTCCTCTTGTACTTAAGTCGGCATTGTGCCTTTTGTATTAAATTCGGATGCAATTTCTGTGTTTCATCGTCAATAAGAAGGTGCAAGGTATACAGTAAACCTGAAGTTAAGCATCGGAATCTAAAACTTTACTCACAGGAGAGGTTCAAATCATAGAAAGTTAGAGTGTCAGTCCTCTTGTACTTAAGTCGGCATTGTGCCTTTTGTATTAATTTCGGATGCAATTTCAGTGTTTTATCGTCAATAAGAAGGTCCAAGGGATACAGTAAACCCGAAGTGAAGCATCGGAATTCAAACTGGACTCACAGGAGAGGTTCAAATCATAGAAAGTTAGAGTGTCAGTCCTCTTCTACTTAAGTCGGCATTGTGCATTTTGTATTAAATTCGGATGCAATTTCTGTGTTTCATCGTCAATAAGAAGGTGCATGGTATTCAGTTATCTTGACGTGAAGCATCGGAATCTAAAACTGGACTCACAGGAGAGGTTCAAATCGTAGAAAGTGAGAGTGCCAGTCCTCTTGTACTTAAGTCGGCAATGTGCCTTTTGTATTAAATTCGGATGCAATTTCTGTGTTTCATCGTCTATAAGAAGGTGCAAGGTATACAGTAAACCTGAAGTGGAGCATCGGAATCTAAACCTGGACTCACAGGAGAGGTTCAAATCATAGAGAGTGAGAGTGTCAGTCCTCTTGTACTTAAGTCGGCAATGTGCCTTTTGTATTAAATTCGGATGCAAACTATGCGTTTCATCGTCAGTAAGAATGCGCAAGGGATACAGTAAACCTGAAGTGAAGCATCGGAATCTAAGACTGGACCCACAGGAGAGGTTCAAATCATAGAAAGTGAGAGTGTCAGTCCTCTTGTACTTCAGTCGGCATTGTGCCTTTTGTATTAAATTGGGATGCTATTTCTGTGTTTCATCGCCAATAAGCAGGTGCAAGGTATACTGTAAACCTGAAGTGAAGCATCGAAATCTAAAAGTGGACCCACAGGAGAGGTTCAAATCATAGAAAGTTAGAGTGTCAGTCCTCTTGTACTTAATTCGGCATTGTGCCTTTTGTATTAATTTCGGATGCAATTTCTGTGTTTTATCGTCAATAAGAAGGTCCAAGGGATACAGTAAACCTGAAGTGAAGCATCGGAATCTAAAACTGGACTCACAGGAGAGGTTCAAATCGTAGAAAGTGAGAGTATCAGTCCTATTGTACTTAAGTCGGCATTGTGCCTTTTGTATTAAATTCGGATGCATTTTCTGTGTTTCATCGTCAATAAGAAGGTGCAAGGTATACAGTAAACCTGAAGTGAAGCACCGGAATCAAATACTGGACTCACAGGAGAGGTTCAAATCGTAGAATGTGAGAGTGTCAGTCCTCTTGTACTGAAGTCGGCATTGTGCTTTTGTATTAAATTACGATGCAATTTCTGTGATTCATTGTCAATAAGAAGGTGCAAGGTATACAGGTAACCTGAAGTGAATCATCGGAATCTAAAAATGGACTCAAAGGGAGGTTCAAAACATAGAAAGTGAGAGTGTCAGTCCTCTTTTACTTAAGTCGGCATTGTGCCTTTTGTATTAAATTCGGATGCAATTTCTGTGTTTCATCGTCAATAAGAAGGCCCAAGGGATACAGTAAACCTGAAGTGGAGCATCGGAATCTTAAACTGGACTCACAATAGAGGTTCAAATCATAGAAAGTTAGAGTGTCAGTCCTCTTGTACTAAAGTCGGCATTGTGCTTTCTGTATTAAATTCGGATGCAAACTATGCGTTTCATTGTCAATAAGAAGGCGCAAGGGATACAGTAAACCTGAAGTGAAGCATCGGAATCTAAGACTGGACCCACAGGAGGGGTTCAAATCATAGAGAGTGAGAATGTCAGTCCTCTTGTACTTAAGTCGGCATTGTGCCTTTTGTATTAACTTCGGATGCAATTTCTGTGTTTCATCGTCTATAAGAAGGTGCAAGGTATACAGTAAACCTGAAGTGGAGCATCGGAAACCAAACCTGGACTCACAGGAGAGGTTCAAATCATAGAGAGTGAGAGTGTCAGTCCTCTTGTACTTAAGTCGGCATTGTGCCTTTTGTATTAAATTCGGATGCAAACTATGCGTTTCATCGACAGCAAGAATGCGCAAGGGATACAGTAAACCTGAAGTGAAGCATCAGAATCTAAGACTGGACCCACAGGAGAGGTTCAAATCATAGAAAGTGAGAGTGTCAGTCCTCTTGTACTTAAGTCGGCATTGTGCCTTTTGTATTAAATTCGGATGCGATTTCTGTGTTTCATCGTCAATAAGAAGGTGCAAGGTATACTGTAAACATGAAGTGAAGCATCGAAATCTAAAACTGGACCCACAGGAGAGGTTCAAATCAGAGAAAGTTAGAGTGTCAGTCCTCTTGTACTTAAGTCGGCATTGTGCAATTTGTATTTAATTCGGATGCAATTTCTGTGTTTCATTGTCAATTAGAAGTTCCAAGGTATACAGTAAACTTGAAGTGAAGCGTTGGAATCTAAAACTGGACTCACAGGAGATGTTCAAATCGTAGAAAGTGAGAGTTTCAGTCCTTTTGTACTTAAATCGGCATTGGGCCTTTTGTACTAATTTCGGATGCAATTTGTGTGTTTCATCGTCAATAAGAAGGTGCAAGGTATACAGTAACCTGAAGTGAAGCATCGGAATCTAAAACTGGACTCACAGGAGAGGTTCAAGACATAGAAAGTGCGAGTGTCAGTCCTCTTGTACTTAAGTCGGCAATGTGCCTTTTGTATTAAATTCGTATGCAATTTCTGTGTTTCATCGTCAATAAGAAGGTGCAAGGTATACAGTAATCTTAACGTGAAGCATCGGAATCTACAACTGGACTCACAGGAGAGATTCGAATCGTAGAAAGTGAGAGTGACAGACCTCTTGTTCTTAAGTCGGCAGTGTGCCTTTTGTATTAAATTCGGATGCAATTTCTGTGTTTCATCGTCAATATGAAGGTACAAGGTATACAGTAAACCTGAAGTCAAGCATCGAAATCTAAACGTGGACTCACAGGAGTGTTTCAAATCGTAGAATGCGAGAGTGTCAGTGCTCTTGTACTTAAGTCGGCATTCTGCATTTTGTATTAAATTCGGATGTAATTTCTGTGTTTCATCGTCAATAAGAAGGTGCAAGGGTTACAGTAAACCTGAAGTGAAGCATCGGAATCTAAAACTGGACTCATAGAAGAGGTTCATTTCGTAGAAAGTGAGAGTGTCAGTCCTCTTGTACTTTAATCGGCATTGTGTATTTTGTACTAAATTCGGATGCAACTTCTGTGTTTCATCGTCAATAAGAAGGTGCAAGGTGTACAGTAAACCTGAAATGAAGCATCGGAATCTAAAACTGGACTCACAGAAGAGGTTCAAATCGTAGAAAGTGAGAGTGTCAGTCCTCTTGTACTTATGTCGGCATTGTGCCTTTTGTATTAAATTCGGATGCAATTTCTGTGTTTCATCGTCAATAAAAAGGTGCAAGGTATACAGTAAACCTCAAGTGAAGCATCGTAATCTAAAACTGGACTCATTGGAGAGGTTAAAATCGTAGAAAGTGAGAGTGTCAGACCTCTTGTTCTTAAGTCGGCATTGTGCCTTTTGTATTAAATTCGGATGCAATTTCTGTGTTTCATCGTCAATTGTATGGTCCAAGGGATACAGTAAACCTGATGTGAAGCATCGGAGTATAAAATTGGACTCAAAGGAGAGGTTCAAATCCTAGAAGGGGAGAGGGTCAGTCCCTTTGTACTTAAATCGGCATTGGGCTTTTTGTACTAATTTCAGATGCAATTTCTGTGTTTCATCGTCAATAAGAAGGTTCAAAGTATACAGTAAACCTGAAGTGAAGCATCGGAATCTAAAACTGGACTCACAGGATAGGTTCAAATCATAGAAAAAGAGAGTGACAGTCCTCTTGTACTTAAGTCGGCATTGTGCCTTTTGTATTAAATTCGGATGCAATTTCTGTGCCTCATCATCATTAAGAAGGTGCAAGGTATACAGCAAACGTGAAGTGAAGCGTCGGAATCTAAAACTGGGCTCACAGGAGAGGTTCAAATCGTAGAAAGTGAGAGTGTCAGTCCTCTTGTACTTACGTCGGCATTGTGCCGTTTGTCTTAAATTCTGATGCAATTACTGTGTTTCATCGTCAATAAGATGGTGCAAGGGATACAGTAAAACTGAAGTGAAGCATCGGAATCTTAAACTGGACTCACAATAGAGGTTCAAATCATAGAAAGTTAGAGAGTCAGTCCTCTTGTACTAAAGTCGGCATTGTGCTTTCTGTATTAAATTCGGATGCAAACTATGCGTTTCATCGTCAATGAGAAGGCGCAAGGGATACAGTAAACCTGAAGTGAAGCATCGGAATCTAAGACTGGACCCACAGGAGGGGTTCAAATCATAGAAAGTGAGAGTGTCAGTCCTCTTGTACTTAAGTCGGCATTGTGCCTTTTGTATTAAATTCGGATGCAATTTCTGAGTTTCATCGTCAATAAGAAGGTGCAAAGTATACAGTAAACCTGAACTGAAGCATCGAAATCTAAAACTGGACTCACAGGAAAGGTTCAAATCGTAGAAAGTGAGAGTGTCAGTCCTCTTGTACTTAAGTCGGCATTGTGATTTTGTATTAAATTCGGATGCAATTTCTATGTTTCATTGTCAATAAGAAGGTGCAAGGTATACAGGTAACCTGAAGTGAATCATCGGAATCTAAAAATGGACTCACAGGAGAGGTTCAAATCATGGAAAGTTAGAGTGTCAGTCCTCTTGTACTAAAGTCGGCATTGTGCTTTCTGTATTAAATTCGGATGCAAACTATGCGTTTCATCGTCAATAAGAAGGCGCAAGGGATACAGTAAACCTGAAGTGAAGCATCGGAATCTAAGACTGGACCCACAGGAGGGGTTCAAATCATAGAAAGTGAGAGTGTCAGTCCTCTTGTACTTAAGTCGGCATTGTGCCTTTTGTATTAAATTCGGATGCAATTTCTGTGTTTCATCGTCAATAAGAAGGTGCAAGGTATACAGTAAACCTGAAGTTAAGCATCGGAATCTAAAACTTTACTCACAGGAGAGGTTCAAATCATAGAAAGTTAGAGTGTCAGTCCTCTTGTACTTAAGTCGGCATTGTGCCTTTTGTATTAATTTCGGATGCAATTTCAGTGTTTTATCGTCAATAAGAAGGTCCAAGGGATACAGTAAACCCGAAGTGAAGCATCGGAATTCAAACTGGACTCACAGGAGAGGTTCAAATCATAGAAAGTTAGAGTGTCAGTCCTCTTCTACTTAAGTCGGCATTGTGCATTTTGTATTAAATTCGGATGCAATTTCTGTGTTTCATCGTCAATAAGAAGGTGCATGGTATTCAGTTATCTTGACGTAAAGCATCGGAATCTAAAACTGGACTCACAGGAGAGGTTCAAATCGTAGAAAGTGAGAGTGCCAGTCCTCTTGTACTTAAGTCGGCAATGTGCCTTTTGTATTAAATTCGGATGCAATTTCTGTGTTTCATCGTCTATAAGAAGGTGCAAGGTATACAGTAAACCTGAAGTGGAGCATCGGAATCTAAACCTGGACTCACAGGAGAGGTTCAAATCATAGAGAGTGAGAGTGTCAGTCCTCTTGTACTTAAGTCGGCAATGTGCCTTTTGTATTAAATTCGGATGCAAACTATGTGTTTCATCGTCAGTAAGAATGCGCAAGGGATACAGTAAACCTGAAGTGAAGCATCGGAATCTAAGACTGGACCCACAGGAGAGGTTCAAATCATAGAAAGTGTGAGTGTCAGTCCTCTTGTACTTAAGTCGGCATGGTGCCTTTTGTATTAAATTGGGATGCTATTTCTGTGTTTCATCGCCAATAAGCAGGTGCAAGGTATACTGTAAACCTGAAGTGAAGCATCGAAATCTAAAACTGGACTCACAGGAAAGGTTCAAATCGTAGAAAGTGAGAGTGTCAGTCCTCTTGTACTTAAGTCGGCATTGTGATTTTGTATTAAATTCGGATGCAATTTCTATGTTTCATTGTCAATAAGAAGGTGCAAGGTATACAGGTAACCTGAAGTGAATCATCGGAATCTAAAAATGGACTCACAGGAGAGGTTCAAATCATGGAAAGTTAGAGTGTCAGTCCTCTTGTACTAAAGTCGGCATTGTGCTTTCTGTATTAAATTCGGATGCAAACTATGCGTTTCATCGTCAATAAGAAGGCGCAAGGGATACAGTAAACCTGAAGTGAAGCATCGGAATCTAAGACTGGACCCACAGGAGGGGTTCAAATCATAGAAAGTGAGAGTGTCAGTCCTCTTGTACTTAAGTCGGCATTGTGCCTTTTGTATTAAATTCGGATGCAATTTCTGTGTTTCATCGTCAATAAGAAGGTGCAAGGTATACAGTAAACCTGAAGTTAAGCATCGGAATCTAAAACTTTACTCACAGGAGAGGTTCAAATCATAGAAAGTTAGAGTGTCAGTCCTCTTGTACTTAAGTCGGCATTGTGCCTTTTGTATTAATTTCGGATGCAATTTCAGTGTTTTATCGTCAATAAGAAGGTCCAAGGGATACAGTAAACCCGAAGTGAAGCATCGGAATTCAAACTGGACTCACAGGAGAGGTTCAAATCATAGAAAGTTAGAGTGTCAGTCCTCTTCTACTTAAGTCGGCATTGTGCATTTTGTATTAAATTCGGATGCAATTTCTGTGTTTCATCGTCAATAAGAAGGTGCATGGTATTCAGTTATCTTGACGTAAAGCATCGGAATCTAAAACTGGACTCACAGGAGAGGTTCAAATCGTAGAAAGTGAGAGTGCCAGTCCTCTTGTACTTAAGTCGGCAATGTGCCTTTTGTATTAAATTCGGATGCAATTTCTGTGTTTCATCGTCTATAAGAAGGTGCAAGGTATACAGTAAACCTGAAGTGGAGCATCGGAATCTAAACCTGGACTCACAGGAGAGGTTCAAATCATAGAGAGTGAGAGTGTCAGTCCTCTTGTACTTAAGTCGGCAATGTGCCTTTTGTATTAAATTCGGATGCAAACTATGTGTTTCATCGTCAGTAAGAATGCGCAAGGGATACAGTAAACCTGAAGTGAAGCATCGGAATCTAAGACTGGACCCACAGGAGAGGTTCAAATCATAGAAAGTGAGAGTGTCAGTCCTCTTGTACTTAAGTCGGCATTGTGCCTTTTGTATTAAATTGGGATGCTATTTCTGTGTTTCATCGCCAATAAGCAGGTGCAAGGTATACTGTAAACCTGAAGTGAAGCATCGAAATCTAAAAGTGGACCCACAGGAGAGGTTCAAATCATAGAAAGTTAGAGTGTCAGTCCTCTTGTACTTAAGTCGGCATTGTGCCTTTTGTATTAATTTCGGATGCAATTTCTGTGTTTTATCGGCAATAAGAAGGTCCAAGGGATACAGTAAACCTGAAGTGAAGCATCGGAATCTAAAACTGGACTCACAGGAGAGGTTCAAATCATAGAAAGTTTGACTGTCAGTCCTCTTGTACTTAAGTCGGCATTGTGTCTTTTGTATTAAATTCGGATGCAATTTCTGTGTTTCATCGTCAATAAGAAGGTGCAAGGTATACAGTAAACCTGAAGTTAAGCATCGGAATCTAAAACTTTACTCACAGGAGAGGTTCAAATCATAGAAAGTTAGAGTGTCAGTCCTCTTGTACTTAAGTCGGCATTGTGCCTTTTGTATTAATTTCGGATGCAATTTCAGTGTTTTATCGTCAATAAGAAGGTCCAAGGGATACAGTAAACCCGAAGTGAAGCATCGGAATTCAAACTGGACTCACAGGAGAGGTTCAAATCATAGAAAGTTAGAGTGTCAGTCCTCTTCTACTTAAGTCGGCATTGTGCATTTTGTATTAAATTCGGATGCAATTTCTGTGTTTCATCGTCAATAAGAAGGTGCATGGTATTCAGTTATCTTGACGTAAAGCATCGGAATCTAAAACTGGACTCACAGGAGAGGTTCAAATCGTAGAAAGTGAGAGTGCCAGTCCTCTTGTACTTAAGTCGGCAATGTGCCTTTTGTATTAAATTCGGATGCAATTTCTGTGTTTCATCGTCTATAAGAAGGTGCAAGGTATACAGTAAACCTGAAGTGGAGCATCGGAATCTAAACCTGGACTCACAGGAGAGGTTCAAATCATAGAGAGTGAGAGTGTCAGTCCTCTTGTACTTAAGTCGGCAATGTGCCTTTTGTATTAAATTCGGATGCAAACTATGCGTTTCATCGTCAATAAGAAGGCCCAAGGGATACAGTAAACCTGAAGTGAAGCATCGGAATCTTAAACTGGACTCACAATAGAGGTTCAAATCATAGAAAGTTAGAGTGTCAGTCCTCCTGTACTAAAGTCGGCGATGTGCTTTCTGTATTAAATTCGGATGCAAACTATGCGTTTCATCGTCAATAAGAAGGCGCAAGGGATACAGTAAACCTGAAGTGAAGCATCGGAATCTAAGACTGGACCCACAGGAGGGGTTCAAATCATAGAAGGTGAGAGTGTCAGTCCTCTTGTACTTAAGTCGGCATTGTGCCTTTTGTATTAAATTCGGATGCAATTTCTGAGTTTCATCGTCAATAAGAAGGTGCAAAGTATACAGTAAACCTGAACTGAAGCATCGAAATCTAAAACTGGACTCACAGGAAAGGTTCAAATCGTAGAAAGTGAGAGTATCAGTCCTATTGTACTTAAGTCGGCATTGTGCCTTTTGTATTAAATTCGGATGCATTTTCTGTGTTTCATCGTCAATATGAAGGTGCAAGGTATACAGTAAACCTGAAGTGAAGCACCGGAATCAAATACTGGACTCACAGGAGAGGTTCAAATCGTAGAATGTGAGAGTGTCAGTCCTCTTGTACTGAAGTCGGCATTGTGCTTTTGTATTAAATTACGATGCAATTTCTGTAATTCATTGTCAATAAGAAGGTGCAAGGTATACAGGTAACCTGAAGTGAATCATCGGAATCTAAAAATGGACTCAAAGGGAGGTTCAAATCATAGAAAGTGAGAGTGTCAGTCCTCTTGTACTTAAGTCGGCATTGTGCCTTTTGTATTAAATTCGTATGCAATTTCTGTGTTTCATCGTCAATAAGAAGGTGCAAGGTATACAGTAATCTTAACGTGAAGCATCGGAATCTACAACTGGACTCACAGGAGAGATTCGAATCGTAGAAAGTGAGAGTGACAGACCTCTTGTTCTTAAGTCGGCATTGTGCCTGTTGTATTAAATTCGGATGCAATTTCTGTGTTTCATCGTCAATATGAAGGTACAAGGTATACAGTAAACCTGAAGTCAAGCATCGAAATCTAAACGTGGACTCACAGGAGTGTTTCAAATCGTAGAATGCGAGAGTGTCAGTGCTCTTGTACTTAAGTCGGCATTCTGCATTTTGTATTAAATTCGGATGTAATTTCTGTGTTTCATCGTCAATAAGAAGGTGCAAGGGTTACAGTAAACCTGAAGTGAAGCATCGGAATCTAAAACTGGACTCATAGAAGAGGTTCATTTCGTAGAAAGTGAGAGTGTCAGTCCTCTTGTACTTTAATCGGCATTGTGTATTTTGTACTAAATTCGGATGCAACTTCTGTGTTTCATCGTCAATAAGAAGGTGCAAGGTGTACAGTAAACCTGAAATGAAGCATCGGAATCTAAAACTGGACTCACAGAAGAGGTTCAAATCGTAGAAAGTGAGAGTGTCAGTCCTGTTGTACTTAAGTCGGCATTGTGCCTTTTGTATTAAATTCGGATGCAATTTCTGTGCTTCATCGTCAATAAAAATGTGCAAGGTATACAGTAAACCTCAAGTGAAGCATCGTAATCTAAAACTGGACTCATTGGAGAGGTTAAAATCGTAGAAAGTGAGAGTGTCAGACCTCTTGTTCTTAAGTCGGCATTGTGCCTTTTGTATTAAATTCGGATGCAATTTCGGTGTTTCATCGTCAATTGTATGGTCCAAGGGATACAGTAAACCTGATGTGAAGCATCGGAGTCTAAAATTGGACTCAAAGGAGAGGTTCAAATCCTAGAAGGGGAGAGGGTCAGTCCCTTTGTACTTAAATCGGCATTGGGCTTTTTGTACTAATTTCAGATGCAATTTCTGTGTTTCATCGTCAATAAGAAGGTTCAAAGTATACAGTAAACCTGAAGTGAAGCATCGGAATCTAAAACTGGACTCACAGGATAGGTTCAAATCATAGAAAAAGAGAGTGACAGTCCTCTTGTACTTAGGTCGGCATTGTGCCTTTTGTATTAAATTCGGATGCAATTTCTGTGCCTCATCATCATTAAGAAGGTGCAAGGTATACAGCAAACGTAAAGTGAAGCGTCGGAATCTAAAACTGGGCTCACAGGAGAGGTTCAAATCGTAGAAAGTGAGAGCGTCAGTCCTCTTGTACTTACGTCGGCATTGTGCCGTTTGTATTAAATTCTGATGCAATTACTGTGTTTCATCGTCAATAAGATGGTGCAAGGTATACAGTAAACCTGAAGTGAAGCATTGGAATCTAAAACTGGACTCACAGGAGAGGTTCAAATCATAGAAAGTGAGAGTGTCAGTCCTCTTGTACTTAAGTCGGCATTGGGCCTGTTGTATTAAATTCGGATGCAATTTCGGTGTTTCAACGTCAATAAGAAGGTGCAAGGTATACAGTAAACCTGAAGTGAAGCATCGGAATCTAAAACTGGACTCACAGGAGGGGTTCAAATCATAGAAAGTTTGAGTGTCAGTCCTCTTGTACTTAAGTCGGCATTGTGCCTTTTGTATTAAATTCGGATGCAATTTCTGTGTTTCATCGTCAATAAGAAGGCCCAAGGGATACAGTAAACCTGAAGTGAAGCATCGGAATCTTAAACTGGACTCACAATAGAGGTTCAAATCATAGAAAGTTAGAGTGTCAGTCCTCTTGTACTAAAGTCGGCGATGTGCTTTCTGTATTAAATTCGGATGCAAACTATGCGTTTCATCGTCAATAAGAAGGCGCAAGGGATACAGTAAACCTGAAGTGAAGCATCGGAATCTAAGACTGGACCCACAGGAGGGGTTCAAATCATAGAAAGTGAGAGTGTCAGTCCTCTTGTTCTTAAGTCGCCATTGTGCCTTTTGTATTAAATTCGGATGCAATTTCTGAGTTTCATCGTCAATAAGAAGGTGCAAAGTATACAGTAAACCTGAATTGAAGCATCGAAATCTAAAACTGGACTCACAGGAAAGGTTCAAATCGTAGAAAGTGAGAGTATCAGTCCTATTGTACTTAAGTCGGCATTGTGCCTTTTGTATTAAATTCGGATGCATTTTCTGTGTTTCATCGTCAATAAGAAGGTGCAAGGTATACAGTAAACCTGAAGTGAAGCACCGGAATCAAATACTGGACTCACAGGGGAGGTTCAAATCGTAGAATGTGAGAGTGTCAGTCCTCTTGTACTTAAGTCGGCATTGTGCTTTTGTATTAAATTACGATGCAATTTCTGTGATTCATTGTCAATAAGAAGGTGCAAGGTATACAGATAACCTGAAGTGAATCATCGGAATCTAAAAATGGACTCAAAGGGAGGTTCAAATCATAGAAAGTGAGAGTGTCAGTCCTCTTTTACTTAAGTCGGCATTGTGCCTTTTGTATTAAATTCGGATGCAATTTCTGTATTTCATCGTCAATAAGAAGGCCCAAGGGATACAGTAAACCTGAAGTGAAGCATCGGAATCTTAAACTGGACTCACAATAGAGGTTCAAATCATAGAAAGTTAGAGTGTCAGTCCTCTTGTACTAAAGTCGGCATTGTGCTTTCTGTATTAAATTCGGATGCAAACTATGCGTTTCATCGTCAATAAGAAGGCGCAAGGGATACAGTAAACCTGAAGTGAAGCATCGGAATCTAAGACTGGACCCACAGGAGGGGTTCAAATCATAGAGAGTGAGAATGTCAGTCCTCTTGTACTTATGTCGGCATTGTGCCTTTTGTATTAAATTCGGATGCAATTTCTGTGTTTCATCGTCTATAAGAAGGTGCAAGGTATACAGTAAACCTGAAGTGGAGCATCGGAAACCAAACCTGGACTCACAGGAGAGGTTCAAATCATAGAGAGTGAGAGTGTCAGTCCTCTTGTACTAAAGTCGGCATTGTGCCTTTTGTATTAAATTCGGATGCAAACTATGCGTTTTATCGTCAGTAAGAATGCGCAAGGGGTACAGTAAACCTGAAGTGAAGCATCAGAATCTAAGACTGGACCCACAGGAGAGGTTCAAATCATAGAAAGTGAGAGTGTCAGTCCTCTTGTACTTAAGTCGGCATTGTGCCTTTTGTATTAAATTCGGATGCGATTTCTGTGTTTCATCGTCAATAAGAAGGTGCAAGGTATACTGTAAACATGTAGTGAAGCATCGAAATCTAAAACTGGACCCACAGGAGAGGTTCAAATCATAGAAAGTTAGAGTGTCAGTCCTCTTGTACTTAAGTCGGCATTGTGCAATTTGTATTTAATTCGGATGCAATTTCTGTGTTTCATTGACAATTAGAAGTTCCAAGGTATACAGTAAACTTGAAGTGAAGCGTTGGAATCTAAAACTGGACTCATAGGAGATGTTCAAATCGTAGAAAGTGAGAGTTTCAGTCCTTTTGTACTTAAATCGGCATTGGGCCTTTTGTACTAATTTCGGATGCAATTTCTGTGTTTCATCGTCAATAAGAAGGTGCAAGGTATACAGTAACCTGAAGTGAAGCATCGGAATCTAAAACTGGACTCACAGGAGAGGTTCAAGACATAGAATGTGAGAGTGTCAGTCCTCTTGTACTTAAGTCGGCAATGTGCCTTTTGTATTAAATTCGTATGCAATTTCTGTGTTTCATCGTCAATAAGAAGGTGCAAGGTATACAGTAATCTTAATGTGAAGCATCGGAATCTACAACTGGACTCACAGGAGAGATTCAAATCGTAGAAAGTGAGAGTGACAGACCTCTTGTTCTTAAGTCGGCATTGTGCCTTTTGTATTAAATTCGGATGCAATTTCTGTGCTTCATCGTCAATAAGAAGGTGCAAGGGTTACAGTAAACCTGAAGTGAAGCATCGGAATCTAAAACTGGACTCATAGAAGAGGTTCATTTCGTAGAAAGTGAGAGTGTCAGTCCTCTTGTACTTTAATCGGCATTGTGTATTTTGTACTAAATTCGGATGCAACTTCTGTGTTTCATCGTCAATAAGAAGGTGCAAGGTGTACAGTAAACCTGAAATGAAGCATCGGAATCTAAAACTGGACTCACAGAAGAGGTTCAAATCGTAGAAAGTGAGAGTGTCAGTCCTCTTGTACTTAAGTCGGCATTGTGCCTTTTGTATTAAATTCGGATGCAATTTCTGTGTTTCATCGTCAATAAAAAGGTGCAAGGTATTCAGTAAACCTCAAGTGAAGCATCGTAATCTAAAACTGGACTCATTGGAGAGGTTAAAATCGTAGAAAGTGAGAGTGTCAGACCTCTTGTTCTTAAGTCGGCATTGCGCCTTTTGTATTAAATTCGGATGCAATTTCTGTGTTTCATCGTCAATTGTAAGGTCCAAGGGATACAGGAAACCTGATGTGAAGCATCGGAGTCTAAAATTGGACTCAAAGGAGAGGTTCAAATCCTAGAAAGGGAGAGGGTCAGTCCTTTTGTACTTAAATCGGCATTGGGCTTTTTGTACTAATTTCAGATGCAATTTCTGTGTTTCATCGTCAATAAGAAGGTTCAAAGTATACAGTAAACCTGAAGTGAAGCATCGGAATCTAAAACTGGACTCACAGGAAAGGTTCAAATCATAGAAAAAGAGAGTGACAGTCCTCTTGTACTTAAGTCGGCATTGTGCCTTTTGTATTAAATTCGTATGCAATTTTTGTGCCTCATCATCATTAAGAAGGTGCAAGGTATACAGCAAACGTGAAGTGAGGCATCGGAATCTAAAACTGGACTCATAGGAGAGGTTCAAATCGTAGAAAGTGAGAGTGTCAGTCCTCTTGTACTTACTTCGCCATTGTGCCGTTTGTATTAAATTCTGATGCAATTACTGTGTTTCATCGTCAATAAGACGGTGCAAGGTATACAGTAAACCTGAAGTGAAGCATTGGAATCTAAAACTGGACTCACAGGAGAGGTTCAAATCATAGAAAGTGAGAGTTTCAGTCCTCTTGTACTTAAGTCGGCATTGGGCCTGTTGTATTAAATTCGGATGCAATTTCTGTGTTTCAACGTCAATAAGAAGGTGCAAGGTATACAGTAAACCTCAAGTGAAGCATCGGAATCTAAAACTGGACTCACAGGAGAGTTTCAAATCGTAGAAAGTGAGAGTGTCAGTCCTCTTGTACTTAAGTCGGCATTGTGCCTTTTGTATTAAATTCGCATGCCATTTCTGTGTTTCATCGTCAATAAGAAGGTGCAAGGTATACAGTAAACCAGAAGTGAAGCATCGGAATCTAAAACTGGACTCACAGGAGGGGTTCAAATCGGACAAAGTGAGAGTTTCAGTCCTCTTGTACTTAAGTCGGCATTTTGACTTTTGTATTAAAATTCGGATGCAATTTCTGTGTTTCATCGTCAATAAGACGTTGCAAGGTATACTGTAAACATGAAGTGAAGCATCGGAATCTAAAACTGGACTCACAGGAGAGATTCAAATCATAGAAAGTGAGAGTGTCAGTCCTCTTGTACCTAAGTCGGCATTGTGCCTTTTGTATTCTATTCGGATGCAATTATTGTGTTTCATCGTCAATAAGAAGGTGCAAGGTATACAGTAAACCTGTAGTGAAGCATCAGAGTCTAATACAGGACTCAAAGGAGAGGTACAAATCGTAGAAAGTGAGAGTGTCAGTCCTCTTGTACTTAAGTTGGCATTGTGCCTTTTGTATTAAATTCGGATGCAATTTCTGTGTTTCATCGTCAATAAGAAGGTGCAATTTATACAGTAAACCTGAAGTCAAGCATCAAAATCTAAAACTGGACTCACAGGAGAAGTTCAAATAGTAGAAAGTGAGAGTGTCAGTCCTCTTTTACTTAAGTCGGCATTCTGCATTTTGTATTAAATTCGGATGTAATTTCTGTGTTTCATCGTCAATAAGAAGGTACAAGGTATACAGTAAACCTGAGGTGAAGCATCGGAATCTAAAACTGGACTCACAGGAGGGGTTCATTTCGTAGAAAGTGAGCGTGTCAGTCCCCTTGTACTTAAATCGGCATTGTGCCTTTTGTTCTAAATTCGGATGCAACTTCTGTGTTTCATCGTCAATAAGAAGGTGCAAGGAATACAGTAAACCTCAAATTAAGCATCGGAAGCTAAAACTGGACTCACAGAGGAGGTTCAAATTGTAGAATGTGAGAGTGTCAGTCCTCTTGTACTTAAGTCGGCATTGTGCCTATTGTATTAAAATCGGATGCAATTTCTGTGTTTCATCGTCAATATGAAGGTCCAAGGGATACAGTAAACCTGAAGTGAAGCATCGAAATCTAAAACTGGACTCACAAGAGAGGTTCAAATTGTAGAAAGTGAGAGTGTCAGTCCTCTTTTACTTAAGTAGGCATTATGCCTTTTGTATTATATTCGCATGCAATTTCTGTGTTTCATCGTCAATAAGAAGGTGGAAGGTATACAGTTAACCTGAAGTGAAGCATCGGAATCTAAAACTGGACTCACAGGAGAGGTTCAAATCGTAGAAAGTGTGAGTGTCACTCCTCTTGTACTTAAGTCGGCATTGTGCTTTTGTATTAAATTCGGATGCAATTTCTGTGTTTCATCGTCAATAAGATGGTGCAAGGTGTAGAGTAAACCTGAAGTGAAGCATCGGAATCTAAAACTGGACTCACAGGAGAGGTTCACATCGTAGAAAGTGAGAGTGTCAGTCCTCTTGTACTTAAGTCGGCATTGTACCTTTTGTATTAAATTCGGATGCAATTTCTGAGTTTCATCGTCAATAAGAAGGTGCAAAGTATACAGTAAACCTGAACTGAAGCATCGAAATCTAAAACTGGACTCACAGGAAAGGTTCAAATCGTAGAAAGTGAGAGTATCAGTCCTATTGTACTTAAGTCGGCATTGTGCCTTTTGTATTAAATTCGGATGCATTTTCTGTGTTTCATCGTCAATAAGAAGGTGCAAGGTATACAGTAAACCTGAAGTGAAGCATCGGAATCAAATACTGGACTCACAGGAGAGGTTCAAATCGTAGAAAGTGAGAGTGTCAGTCCTCTTGTACTTAAGTCGGCATTGTGCTTTTGTATTAAGTTCGGATGCAGTTTCTGTGTTTCATTGTCAATAAGAAGGTGCAAGGTATACAGGTAACCTGAAGTGAATCATCGGAATCTAAAAATGGACTCAAAGGGAGGTTCAAATTATAGAAAGTGAGAGTGTCAGTCCTCTTTTCACTTAAGTCGGCATTGTGCGTTTTGTATTAAATTGGGTTGCAATTTCTGTGTTTCATCGTCAAAAAGAACGTCCAAGGGATACTGGAAACGTGAAGTGAAGCATCGGAATTTAAATCTGGACTCACAGGAGAGGTTCAAATCATAGAAAGTTAGAGTGTCAGTCCTCTTGTACTAAAGTCGGCATTGTGCTTTCTGTATTAAATTCGGATGCAAACTATGCGTTTCATCGTCAATAAGAAGGCGCAAGGGATACAGTAAACCTGAAGTGAAGCATCGGAATCTAAGACTGGACCCACAGGAGGGGTTCAAATCATAGGAAGTGAGAGTGTCAGTCCTCTTGTACTTAAGTCGGCATTGTGCCTTTTGTATTAAATTCGGATGCAATTTCTGTGTTTCATCGTCAATAAGAAGGTGCAAGGTATACAGTAAACCTGAAGTTACGCATCGGAATCTAAAACTGTACTCACAGGAGAGGTTCAAATCATAGAAAGTTAGAGTGTCAGTCCTCTTGTACTTAACTCGGCATTGTGCCTTTTGTATTAATTTCGGATGCAATTTCTGTGTTTTATCGTCAATAAGAAGGTCCAAGGGATACAGTAAACCCGAAGTGAAGCATCGGAATCCAAACTGGACTCACAGGAGAGGTTCAAATCATAGAAAGTTACAGTGTCAGTCCTCTTCTACTTAAGTCGGTATTGTGCATTTTGTATTAAATTCGGATGCAATTTCTGTGTTTCATCGTCAATAAGACGGTGCATGGTATTCAGTTATCTTGACGTGAAGCATCGGAATCTAAAACTGGACTCACAGGAGAGGTTCAAATCGTAGAAAGTGAGAGTGTCAGTCCTCTTGTACTTAAGTCGTTAATGTGCCTTTTGTATTAAAGTTGGATGCAATTTCTTTGTTTCATCGTCTATAAGAAGGTGCAAGGTATACAGTAAACCTGGAGTGGAGCATCGGAATCTAAACCTGGACTCACAGGAGTGGTTCAAATCATAGAGAGTGAGAGTGTCAGTCCTCTTGTACTGAAGTCGGCATTGTGCCTTTTGTATTAAATTCGGATGCAAACTATGCGTTTCATCGTCAGTAAGAATGCGCAAGGGATACAGTAAACCTGAAGTGAAGCATCGGAATCTATGACTGGACCCACAGGAGAGGTTCAAATCATAGAAAGTGAGAGTGTCAGTCCTCTTGTACTTAAGTCGGCATTGTGCCTTTTGTATTAAATTCGGATGCAATTTCTGTGTTTCATCGTCAATAAGAATGTGCAAGATATACAGTAAACCTGAAGTGAAGCATCGGAATCAAATACCGGACTCACAGGAGAGGTTCAAATCGTAGAAAGTGAGAGTGTCAGTCCTCTTTTACTTAAGTCGGCATTGTGCTTTTGTATTAAATTCGGATGCAATTTCTGTGTTTCATTGTCAATAAGAAGGTGCAAGGTATACAGGTAACCTGAAGTGAATCATCGGAATCTAAAAATGGGCTCAAAGGGAGGTGCAAATCATAGAAAGTGAGAGTGTCAGTCCCTTTTACTTAAGTCGGCATTGTGCGTTTTGTAATAAATTGGGATGCAATTTCTGTGTTTCATCGTCAAAAAGAAGGTCCAAGGGATACTGTAAACGTGAAGTGAAGCATCGGAATTTAAATCTGGACTCACAGGAGAGGTTGAAATCATAGAAAGTTAGAGTGTCAGTCCTCTTGTACTAAAGTCGGCATTGTGCTTTCTGTATTAAATTCGGATGCAAACTATGCGTTTCATCGTCAATAAGAAGGCGCAAGGGATACAGTAAACCTGAAGTGAAGCATCGGAATCAAAGACTGGACCCACAGGAGGGGTTCAAATCATAGAAAGTGAGAATGTCAGTCCTCTTGTACTTAAGTCGGCATTGTGCCTTTTGTATTAAATTCGGATGCAATTTCTGTGTTTCATCGTCAATAAGAAGGTGCAAGGTATACAGTAAACCGGAAGTGAAGCATCGGAATCTAAAACTGTACTCACAGGTGAGGTTCAAATCATAGAAAGTTAGAGTGTCAGTCCTCTTGTACTTAAGTCGGCGTTGTGCCTTTTGTATTAATTTCGGATGCAATTTCTGTGTTTTATCGTCAATAAGAAGGTCCAAGGGATACAGTAAACCCGAAGTGAAGCATCGGAATCCAAACTGGTCTCACAGGAGAGGTTCAAATCATAGAAAGTTAAAGTGTCAGTCCTCTTCTACTTAAGTCGGCATTGTGCATTTTGTATTAAATTCGGATGCAATTTCTGTGTTTCATCGTCGATAAGAAGGAGCATGGTATTCAGTTATCTTGACGTGAAGCATCGGAATCTAAAACTGGACTCACAGGAGAGGTTCAAATCGTAAAAAGTGAGAGTGTCAGTCCTCTTGTTCTTAAGTCGGCAATGTGCCTTTTGTATTAAATTCGGATGCAATTTCTGTGTTTCATCGTCTATAAGAAGGTGCAAGGTATACAGTAAACCTGAAGTGGAGCATCGGAATCTAAACCTGGACTCACAGGAGAGGTTCAAATCATAGAGAGTGAGAGTGTCAGTCCTCTTGTACTTAAGTCGGCATTGTGCCTTTTGTATTAAATTCGGATGCAAACTATGCGTTTCATCGTCAATAAGAAGGCGCAAGGGATACAGTATACCTGAAGTGAAGCATCGGAATCTAAGACTGGACCCACAGGACAGGTTCAAATCATAGAAAGTGAGAGTGTCAGTCCTCTTGTACTTAAGTCGGAATTGTGCCTTTTGTATTAAATTCGGATGCAATTTCTGTGTTTCATCGTCAATCAGAAGGTGCAAGGTATACTGTAAACCTGAAGTGAAGCATCGGAATCTAAAACTGGACCCACAGGAGAGGTTCAAATCATAGTAAGTTAGAATGTCAGTCCTCTTTTACTTAAGTCGGCATTGTGCCTTTTGTATTAACTTCGGATGCAATTTCTGTGATTCATCGTCAATAAGAAGATCCAAGGGATACAGTAAACCTGAAGTGAAGCATCGGAATCTAAAACTGGTCCCACAGGAGAGTTTCAAATCATAGAAAATTAGAGTGTCAGTCCTCTTCTACTTAAGTCGGCATTTTGCATTTTGTATTAAAATCGGATGCAATTTCTGTGTTTCATCGTCAATAAGAAGGTGCATGGTATACAGTTATCTTGACGTGAAGCATCGGAATCTAAAACTGGACTCACAGGAGAAGTCCAAATCGTAGAAAGTGAGAGTGTCAGTCCTGTTGTACTTAAGTCGGCATTTCCCTTTTGTATTAATTTCGGATGCGATTTCTGTGTTTCATCGTCAATAAGAAGGTGCAAGGTATACTGTAAACCTGAAGTGAAGCATCGAAATCTAAAACTGGACCCACAGGAGAGGTTCAAATCATAGAATGTTAGAGTGTCAGTCATCTTGTACTTAAGTCGGCATTGTGCCTTTTGTATTAATTTCGGATGCAATTTCTGTGTTTTATCGTCAATAAGAAGGTCCAAGGGATACAGTAAACCTGAAGTGAAGCATCGGAATCTAAAACTGGACTCACAGGAGAGGTTCAAATCATAGAAAGTTAGAGTGTCAGTCCTCTTGTACTTAAGTCGGCATTGTGCCTTTTGTATTAAATTCGGATGCAAACTATTCGTTTCATCGTCAATAAGAAGGCGCAAGGGATACAGTATACCTGAAGTGAAGCATCGGAATCTAAGACTGGACCCACAGGACAGGTTCAAATCATAGAAAGTGAGTGTGTCAGTCCTCTTGTACTTAAGTCGGAATTGTGCCTTTTGTATTAAATTCGGATGCAATTTCTGTGTTTCATCGGCAACAAGAAGGTGCAAGGTATACTGTAAACCTGAAGTGAAGCATCGGAATCTAAAACTGGACCCACAGGAGAGGTTCAAATCATAGAAAACTAGAGTGTCAGTCCCCATCTACTTAAGTCGGCATTGTGCATTTTGTATTAATTTAGGATGCAATTTCTGTGTTTTATCGTCAATAAGAAGGTCCAAGGGATACAGTAAACCCGAAGTGAAGCATCGGAATCCAAACTGGACTCACAGGAGAGGTTCAAATCATAGAAAGTTAGAGTGTCAGTCCTCTTCTACTTAAGTCGGCATTGTGCATTTTGTATTAAATTCGGATGCAATTTCTGTGTTTCATCGTCAATAAGAAGGTGCATGGTATTCAGTTATCTTGACGTGAAGCATCGGAATCTAAAACTGGACTCACAGGAGAGGTTCAAATCGTAGAAAGTGAGAGTGTCAGTCCTCTTGTACTTAAGTCGTCAATGTGCCTTTTGTATAAAATTCGGATGCAATTTCTGTGTTTCATCGTCAATAAGAAGGTGCAAGGTATACAGTAAACCTGAAGTAAGGCATCGGAATCTAAAATTGTACTCACAGGAGAGGTTCAAATCATAGAAAGTTAGAGTGTCAGTCCTCTTGTACTTAAGCCGCCATTGTGCCTTTTGTATTAATTTAGGATGCAATTTCTGTGTTTTATCGTCAATAAGAAGGTCCAAGGGATACAGTAAACCCGAAGTGAAGCATCGGAATCCAAACTGGACTCACAGGAGAGGTTCAAATCATAGAAAGTTAGAGTGTCAGTCCTCTTCTACTTAAGTCGGCATTGTGCATTTTGTATTAAATTCGGATGCAATTTCTGTGTTTCATCGTCAATAAGAAGGTGCATGGTATTCAGTTATCTTGACGTGAAGCATCGGAATCTAAAACTGGACTCACAGGAGAGGTTCAAATCGTAGAAAGTGAGAGTGTCAGTCCTCTTGTACTTAAGTCGTCAATGTGCCTTTTGTATAAAATTCGGATGCAATTTCTGTGTTTCATCGTCTATAAGAAGGTGCAAGGTATACAGTAAACCTGAAGTGGAGCATCGGAATCTAAACCTGGACTCACAGGAGAGGTTCAAATCATAGAGAGTGAGAGTGTCAGTCCTCTTGTACTTAAGTCGGCATTGTGCCTTTTGTATTAAATTCGGATGCAAACTATGCGTTTCATCGTCAGTAAGAATGCGCAAGGGATACAGTAAACCTGAAGTGAAGCATCGGAATCTAAGACTGGACCCACAGGAGAGGTTCAAATCATAGAAAGTGAGAGTGTCAGTCCTCTTGTACTTAAGTCGGCATTGTGCCTTTTGTATTAAATTCGGATGCAATTTCTGTGTTTCATCGTCAATAAGAAGGTGCAAGGTATACTGTAAACCTGAAGTGAAGCATCGAAATCTAAAACTGGACCCACAGGAGAGGTTCAAATCATAGACAGTTAGAGTGTCAGTCCTCTTGTACTTAAGTCGGCATTGTGCCTTTTGTATTAATTTCGGATGCAATTTCTGTGTTTTATCGTCAATAAGAAGGTCCAAGGGATACAGTAAACCTGAAGTGAAGCATCGGAATCTAAAACTGGACTCACAGGAGAGGTTCAAATCATAGAAAGTTAGAGTGTCAGTCCTCTTGTACTTAAGTCGGCATTGTGCCTTTTGTATTAAATTCGGATGCAAACTATGCGTTTCATCGTCAATAAGAAGGCGCAAGGGATACAGTATACCTGAAGTGAAGCATCGGAATCTTAGACTGGACCCACAGGACAGGTTCAAATCATAGAAAGTGAGAGTGTCAGTCCTCTTCTACTTAAGTCGGCATTGTGCATTTTGTATGAAATTTGGATGCAATTTCTGTGTTTCATCGTCAATAAGATGGTCCAAGGTATACAATAAACCTGAAGTGAAGCATCGGAATCCAAGACTGGACTCACAGGAGATGTTCAAATCGTAGAAAGTGAGAGTGTCAGTCCTCTTGTACTAAAATTGGCATTGGGCCTTTTGTACTAATTTCGGATGCAATTTCTGTGTTTCATCGTCAATAAGAAGGTGCAAGGTATACAGTAAACCTGAAGTGAAGCATCGGAATCTAAAACTGGACTCACAGGAGAGGTTCAAATCATAGAATGTGTGAGTGTCAGTCCGCTTGTACTTAAGTCGACATTGTGCCTTTTGAATTAAATTCGGATGCACTTTCTGTGTTTCATCGTATATAAGAAGGTGCAAGGTATACAGTAAACCTGAAGTGAAGCATCAGAATCTAATACTGGACTCATAGGAGAGGTTCAAATCGTAGAACGTGAGAGTGTCAGTCCTCTTGTACTTAAGTCGACATTGTGCCTTTTGTATTAATTTCGGATGCAATTTCTGTGTTTCATCGTCAATAAGAAGGTGCAAGGTATACAGTAAACCTGAAGTGAAGCATCAGAATCTAACACTGGACTCACAGGAGAGGTTCAAATCGTAGAAAGTGAGAGTATCAGTCCTCTTGTACTTAAATCGGCATTGTGCCTTTTGTACTAAATTCGGATGCAACTTCTGTGTTTCATCGTCAATAAGAAGGTGCAATGTGTACAGTAAACCTGGAATGAAGCATCGGAAAATAAAACTGGACTCACAGAAGAAGTTCAAATCGTAGAAAGTGAAAAAGTGAGTCCTCTTGTACTTAAGTCGGCATTGTGCCTTTTTTATTAAATTCGGATGCTATTTCTGTGTTTCATCGTCAATAAGAAGGTGCAAGGTATACAGTAAACCTGAAGTGAAGCATCGGAATGTAAAACTGGACTCATTGGAGAGGTTCAAATCGTAGAAAGTGAGAGTGTCTGTCCACTTGTACTTAAGTCGTCATTGTGTTTTTTGTATTCTATTCGGATGCAATTTCTGTGTTTCTTCGTCAATAAGAAGGTGCAAGGTATACAGTAAACCTGAAGTGAAGCATCAGAATCTAATACTGGACTCACAGGAGAGGTTCAAATCGTAGAAAGTGAGAGTGTCAGTCCTCTTGTACTTAAGCCGGCATTCTGCCTTTTGAATTAAATTTGGATGTACTTTCTGTGTTTCATCGTCAATAAGAAGGTGCAAGGTATACAGTAATCTTGACGTGAAGCATCGGAATCTACAACTCGACTCACAGGAGAGGTTCAAATTGTAGAAAGTGAGAGTGTCAGATCTCTTGTACTTAAGTCAGCAATGTGCCTTTTGTATTAAATTCGGATGCAATTTCTGTGTTTCATCGTCAATAAGAAGGTGCAAGGTATACAGTAAACCTGAAGTGAAGCATCGGAATCTAAAACTGGACTCACAGGAAAGATTCGAATCATAGAATGTGAGAGTGTCAGTCCTCTTGTACTTAAGTCGGCATTGTGCATTTTGTATTAAAATCGGATGCAATTTCTGTGTTTCATCGTCAATAAGAAGGTGCATGGTATACAGTTATCTTGACGTGAAGCAACGGAATCTAAAACTGGACTCACAGGAGAGGTCCAAATCGTAGAAAGTGAGAGTGTCAGTCCTCTTGTACTAAAATTGGCATTGGGCCTTTTGTACTAATTTCGGATGCAATTTCTGTGTTTCATCGTCAATAAGAAGGTGCAAGGTATACAGTATACCTGAAGTGGAGCATCGGAATCAAAAACTGGACTCACAGGAGAGGTTCAAATCATAGAGAGTGAGAGTGTCAGTCCTCTTCTACTTAAGTCGGCATTGTGCATTTTGTATGAAATTTGGATGCAATTTCTGTGTTTCATCGTCAATAAGATGGTCCAAGGTATACAATAAACCTGAAGTGAAGCATCGGAATCCAAGACTGGACTCACAGGAGATGTTCAAGTCGTAGAAAGTGAGAGTGTCAGTCCTCTTGTACTAAAATTGGCATTGGGCCTTTTGTACTAATTTCGGATGCAATTTCTATGTTTCATCGTCAATAAGAAGGTGCAAGGTATACAGTAAACCTGAAGTGAAGCATCGGAATCTAAAACTGGACTCACAGGAGAGGTTCAAATCATAGAAAGTGTGAGTGTCAGTCCGCTTGTACTTAAGTCGGCATTGTGCCTTTTGAATTAAATTCGGATGCACTTTCTGTGTTTCATCGTCAATAAGAAGGTGCAAGGTATACAGTAATCTTGACGTGAAGCATCGGAATCTAAAACTCGACTCACAGGAGAGGTTCAAATCGTAGAAAGTGAGAGTGTCAGATCTCCTTTACTTAAGTCAGCAATGTGCCATTTGTATTAAATTCGGATGCAATTTCTGTGTTTCATCGTCAATAAGAAGGTGCAAGGTATACAGTAAACCTGAAGTGAAGCATCGGAATCTAAAACTGGACTCACAGGAGAGATTCAAATCATAGAATGCGAGAGTGTCAGTCCTTTTGTACTTAAGTCGGCATTGTGCCTTTTGTATTAAATTCGGATGCAATTTCTGTGTTTCATCGTCAATAAGAAGGTGCAAGGTATACAGTAAACCTGAAGTGAAGCATCAGAATCTAATACTGGACTCATAGGAGAGGTTCAAATCGTAGCACGTGAGAGTGTCAGTCCTCTTGTACTAAAGTCGACATTGTGCCTTTTGTACTAATTTCGGATGCAATTTCTGTGTTTCATCTTCAATAATAAGGTGCAAGGTATACAGTAAACCTGAAGTGAAGCATCGGAATCTAAAATTGGACTCACAGGAGAGGTTGAAATCGTATAAAGTGAGAGTCTCAGTCCTCTTGTACTTAAGTCGGCATTGTGCATTTTGTATTAAATTCGGATGTAATTTCTGTGTTTCATCGTCAATAAGAATGTGCAAGGTATACAGTAAACCTGATGTGATGCATCGGAATCTAAATCTGGACTCACAGGAGAGGTTCAAATCGTAGAAACTGAGAGTGTCAGTCCTCTTTTACTTAAGTCGGCATTGTGCCTTTTGTATTAAACTCGGATGCAATTTCTGTGTTTCATCGTCAATAAGAATGTGCAAGGTATACAGTGAACCAGAAGTGAAGCATCGGAATCTAAAACTGGACTCACAGGAAAGGTTCAAATCGTAGAAAGTGAGAGTATCAGTCCTATTGTACTTAAGTCGGCATTGTGCCTTTTGTATTAAATTCGGATGCATTTTCTGAGTTTCATCGTCAATAAGAAGGTGCAAGGTATACAGTAAGCCTAAAGTGAAGCATCGGAATCAAATACTGGACTCACAGGAGAGGTTCAAATCGTGGAAAGTGAGAGTGTCAGTCCTCTTGTACTTAAGTCGGCATTGTGCTTTTGTATTAAATTGGGATGCAATTTCTGTGTTTCATCGTCAAAAAGAAGGTCCAAGGGTTACTGTAAAGGTGAAGTGAAGGATCGGAATTTAAATCTGGACTCACAGGAGAGGTTCAAATCATAGAAAGTTAGAGTGTCATTCCTCTTGTACTAAAGTCGGCACTGTGCTTTCTGTATTAAATTCGGATGCAAACTATCCGTTTCATCGTCAATAAGAAGGCGCAAGGGATACAGTAAACCTCTAGTGAAGCATCGGAATCTAAGACTGGACCCACAGGAGGGGTTCAAATCATAGAAAGTGAGAGTGTCAGTCCACTTGCACTTAAGTCGGCATTGTGCCTTTTGTATTAAATTCGGATGCAATTTCTGTGTTTCATCGTTAATAAGAAGGTGCAAGGTATACAGTAAACCTGAAGTAAGGCATCGGAATCTAAAACTGTACTCACAGGAGAGGTTCAAATCATAGAAAGTTAGAGTGTCAGTCCTCTTGTACTTAAGTCGCCATTGTGCCTTTTGTATTAATTTAGGATGCAATTTCTGTGTTTTATCGTCAATAAGAAGGTCCAAGGGATACAGTAAACCCGAAGTGAAGCATCGGAATCCAAACTGGACTCACAGGAGAGGTTCAAATCATAGAAAGTTAGAGTGTCAGTCCTCTTCTACTTAAGTCGGCATTGTGCATTTTGTATTAAATTCGGATGCAATTTCTGTGTTTCATCGTCAATAAGAAGGTGCATGGTATTCAGTTATCTTGACGTGAAGCATCGGAATCTAAAACTGGACTCACAGGAGAGGTTCAAATCGTAGAAAGTGAGAGTGTCAGTCCTCTTGTACTTAAGTCGGCAATGTGCCTTTTGTATAAAATTCGGATGCAATTTCTGTGTTTCATCGTCTATAAGAAGGTGCAAGGTATACAGTAAACTTGAAGTGGAGCATCGGAATCTAAACCTGGACTCACAGGAGAGGTTCAAATCATAGAGAGTGAGAGTGTCAGTCCTCTTGTACTTAAGTCGGCATTGTGCCTTTTGTATTAAATTCGGATGCAAACTATGCGTTTCATCGTCAGTAAGAATGCGCAAGGGATACAGTAAACCTGAAGTGAAGCATCGGAATCTAAGACTGGACCCACAGGAGAGGTTCAAATCATAGAAAGTGAGAGTGTCAGTCCTCTTGTACTTAAGTCGGCATTGTGCCTTTTGTATTAAATTCGGATGCAATTTCTGTGTTTCATCGTCAATAAGAAGGTGCAAGGTATACTGTAAACCTGAAGTGAAGCATCGAAATCTAAAACTGGACCCACAGGAGAGGTTCAAATCATAGACAGTTAGAGTGTCAGTCCTCTTGTACTTAAGTCGGCATTGTGCCTTTTGTATTAATTTCGGATGCAATTTCTGTGTTTTATCGTCAATAAGAAGGTCCAAGGGATACAGTAAACCTGAAGTGAAGCATCGGAATCTAAAACTGGACTCACAGGAGAGGTTCAAATCATAGAAAGTTAGAGTGTCAGTCCTCTTGTACTTAAGTCGGCATTGTGCCTTTTGTATTAAATTCGGATGCAAACTATGCGTTTCATCGTCAATAAGAAGGCGCAAGGGATACAGTATACCTGAAGTGAAGCATCGGAATCTTAGACTGGACCCACAGGACAGGTTCAAATCATAGAAAGTGAGAGTGTCAGTCCTCTTGTACTTAAGTCGGCATTGTGCCTTTTGTATTAAATTCGGATGCATTTTCTGAGTTTCATAGTCAATAAGAAGGTGCAAGGTATACAGTAAACATGAAGTGGAGCATCGGAATCCAAACCTGGACTCACAGGAGAGGTTCAAATCATAGAGAGTGTGAGTGTCAGTCCTCTTGTACTTAAGTCGGCATTGTGCCTTTTGTATTAAATTCGGATGGAAACTATGCGTTTCATCGTCAGTAAGAATGCGCAAGGGATACAGTGAACCTGAAGTGAAGCATCGGAATCTAAGACTGGACCCACAGGAGAGGTTCAAATCATAGAAAGTGAGAGTGTCAGTCCTCTTGTACCTAAGTCGGCATTGTGCCTTTTGTATTAAATTCGGATGCGATTTCTGTGTTTCATCGTCAATAAGAAGGTGCAAGGTATACTGTAAACCTGAAGTGAAGCATTGAAATCTAAAACTGGACCCACAGGAGAGGTTCAAATCATAGAAAGTTAGAGTGTCAGTCCTCTTGTACTTACGTCGGCATTGTGCCTTTTGTATTAATTTCGGATGCAATTTCTGTGTTTTATCGTCAATAAGAAGGTCCAAGGGATACAGTAAACCTGAAGTGAAGCATCGGAATCTAAAACTGGACTTACAGGAGAGGTTCAAATCATAGAAATTTAGAGTGTCAGTCCTCTTGTACTTAAGTCGGCATTGTGCCTTTTGTATTAAATTCGGATGCAAACTATGCGTTTCATCGTCAATAAGAAGGCGCAAGCGATACAGTATACCTGAAGTGAAGCATCGGAATCTAAGACTGGACCCACAGGACAGGTTCAAATCATAGAAAGTGAGAGTGTCAGTCCTCTTGTACTTATGTCGGAATTGTGCCTTTTGTATTATATTCGGATGCAATTTCTGTGTTTCATCGTCAATAAGAAGGTGCAAGGTATACTGTAAACCTGAAGTGAAGCATCGGAATCTAAAACTGGCCCCCAGGAGTGGTTCAAATCATAGTAAGTTAGAGTGTCAGTGCTCTTTTACTTAAGTCGGCATTGTGCCTTTTGTATTGATTTCGGATGCAATTTCTGTGTTTCATCGTCAATAAGAAGGTCCAAGGGATACAGTAACCCTGAAGTGAAGCATCGGAATCTAAAACTGGACCCACAGGAGAGGTTCAAATCATAGAAAATTAGAGTGTCAGTCCTCTTCCACTTAAGTCGGCTTTGTGCATTTTGTATTAAAATCGGATGCAATTTCTGTGTTTCATCGTCAATAAGAAGGTGCATGGTATACAGTTATCTTGACGTGAAGCATCGGAATCTAAAACTGGACTCACAGGAGAGGTCCAAATCGTAGAAAGTGAGAGTGTCAGTCTTCTTGTTCTTAAGTCGGCAATGTGCCTTTTGTATTAAATTCGGATGCAATTTCTGTGTTCCATCGTCAATAAGAAGGTGCAAGGTATACAGTATACCTGAAGTGGAGCACCGGAATCTAAAACTGGACTCACAGGAGAGGTTCAAATCATAGAGAGTGAGAGTGTCAGTCCTCTTCTACTTAAGTCGGCATTGTGCATTTTGTATGAAATTTGGATGCAATTTCTGTGTTTCATCGTCAATAAGATGGTCCAAGGTATACAATAAACCTGAAGTGAAGCATCGGAATCCAAGACTGGACTCACAGGAGATGTTCAAATCGTAGAAAGTGAGAGTGTCAGTCCTCTTGTACTAAAATTGGCATTGGGCCTTTTGTACTAATTTCGGATGCAATTTCTGTGTTTCATCGTCAATAAGAAGGTGCAAGGTATACAGTAAACCTGAAGTGAAGCATCGGAATCTAAAACTGGACTCACAGGAGAGGTTCAAATCATTGAATGTGTGCGTGTCAGTCCGCTTGTACTTAAGTCGGCATTGTGCCTTTTGAATTAAATTCGGATGCACTTTCTGTGTTTCATCGTATATAAGAAGGTGCAAGGTATACAGTAAACCTGAAGTGAAGCATCAGAATCTAATACTGGACTCATAGGAGAGGTTCAAATCGTAGAACGTGAGAGTGTCAGTCCTCTTGTACTTATGTCGACATTGTGCCTTTTGTATTAATTTCGGATGCAATTTCTGTGTTTCATCTTCAATAATAAGGTGCAAGGTATACAGTAAACCTGAAGTGAAGCATCGGAATCTAAAATTGGACTCACAGGAGAGATTCAAATCATAGAAAGTGAGACTGTCAGTCCTCTTATACTTAAGTCGGCATTGTGCCCTTTGTATTCTATTCGGATGCAATTTCTGTGTTTCATCGTCAATAAGAAGGTGCAAGGTATACAGTAAACCTGAAGTGAAGCATCAGAATCTAACACTGGACTCACAGGAGAGGTTCAAATCGTAGAAAGTGAGAGTATCAGTACTCTTGTACTTAAGTCGGCATTGTGCCTTTTGTATTAAATTCGGATGCAATTTCTGTGTTTCATCGTCAATAAGAAGGTGCAAGGTATACAGTAAACCAGAAGTGAAGCATCGGAATCTAAAACTGGACTCACAGGAGAGGTTCAAATTGTTGAAATTGAGAGTGTCAGTCCTCTTGTACTTAAGTCGGCATTGTGCATTTTGTATTAAATTCAGATGTAATTTCTGTGTTTCATCGTCAATAAGAAGGGGCAAGGTATACAGTTAACCTGAAGTGAAGCATCGGAATCTAAAACTGCACTCACAGGAGAGGTTCAAATGCAAAAAGTTAGATTGTCAGTCCTCTTGTACTTAAATCGGCATTGTGCCTTTTGTACTAAATTCGGATGCAACTTCTGTGTTTCATCGTCAATAAGAAGGTGCAAGGTATACAGTAAACCTGAAGTGAAGCATCGGAATCTAAAACTGGACTCACAGGAGAGGTTCAAATCATAGAATGTGTGAGTGTCAGTCCGCTTGTACTTAAGTCGGCATTGTGCCTTTTGAATTAAATTCGGATGCACTTTCTGTGTTTCATCGTATATAAGAAGGTGCAAGGTATACAGTAAACCTGAAGTGAAGCATCAGAATCTAATACTGGACTCATAGGAGAGGTTCAAATCGTAGAACGTGAGAGTGTCAGTCCGCTTGTACTTATGTCGACATTGTGCCTTTTGTATTAATTTCGGATGCAATTTCTGTGTTTCATCTTCAATAATAAGGTGCAAGGTATACAGTAAACCTGAAGTGAAGCATCGGAATCTAAAATTGGACTCACAGGAGAGATTCAAATCATAGAAAGTGAGACTGTCAGTCCTCTTATACTTAAGTCGGCATTGTGCCCTTTGTATTCTATTCGGATGCAATTTCTGTGTTTCATCGTCAATAAGAAGGTGCAAGGTATACAGTAAACCTGAAGTGAAGCATCAGAATCTAATACTGGACTCACAGGAGAGGTTCAAATCATAGAAAGTTAGAGTGTCAGTCCTCTTCTACTTAAGTCGGCATTGTGCATTTTGTATTAAATTCGGATGCAATTTCTGTGTTTCATCGTCAATAAGAAGGTGCATGGTATTCAGTTATCTTGACGTGAAGCATCGGAATCTAAAACTGGACTCACAGGAGAGGTTCAAATCGTAGAAAGTGAGAGTGTCAGTCCTCTTGTACTTAAGTCGGCAATGTGCCTTTTGTATAAAATTCGGATGCAATTTCTGTGTTTCATCGTCTATAAGAAGGTGCAAGGTATACAGTAAACCTGAAGTGGAGCATCGGAATCTAAACCTGGACTCACAGGAAAAGGTTCAAATCATAGAGAGTGAGAGTGTCAGTCCTCTTGTACTTAAGTCGGCATTGTGCCTTTTGTATTAAATTCGGATGCAAACTATGCGTTTCATCGTCAGTAAGAATGCGCAAGGGATACAGTAAACCTGAAGTGAAGCATCGGAATCTAAGACTGGACCCACAGGAGAGGTTCAAATCATAGAAAGTGAGAGTGTCAGTCCTCTTGTACTTAAGTCGGCATTGTGCCTTTTGTATTAAATTCGGATGCAATTTCTGTGTTTCATCGTCAATAAGAAGGTGCAAGGTATACTGTAAACCTGAAGTGAAGCATCGAAATCTAAAACTGGACCCACAGGAGAGGATCAAATCATAGACAGTTAGAGTGTCAGTCCTCTTGTACTTAAGTCGGCATTGTGCCTTTTGTATTAATTTCGGATGCAATTTCTGTGTTTTATCGTCAATAAGAAGGTCCAAGGGATACAGTAAACCTGAAGTGAAGCATCGGAATCTAAAACTGGACTCACAGGAGAGGTTCAAATCATAGAAAGTTAGAGTGTCAGTCCTCTTGTACTTAAGTCGGCATTGTGCCTTTTGTATTAAATTCGGATGCAAACTATGCGTTTCATCGTCAATAAGAAGGCGCAAGGGATACAGTAAACCTGAAGTGAAGCATCGGAATCTTAGACTGGACCCACAGGACAGGTTCAAATCATAGAAAGTGAGAGTGTCAGTCCTCTTGTACTTAAGTCGGCATTGTGCCTTTTGTATTAAATTCGGATGCATTTTCTGAGTTTCATAGTCAATAAGAAGGTGCAAGGTATACAGTAAACATGAAGTGGAGCATCGGAATCCAAACCTGGACTCACAGGAGAGGTTCAAATCATAGAGAGTGTGAGTGTCAGTCCTCTTGTACTTAAGTCGGCATTGTGCCTTTTGTATTAAATTCGGATGCAAACTATGCGTTTCATCGTCAGTAAGAATGCGCAAGGGATACAGTGAACCTGAAGTGAAGCATCGGAATCTAAGACTGGACCCACAGGAGAGGTTCAAATCATAGAAAGTGAGAGTGTCAGTCCTCTTGTACTTAAGTCGGCATTGTGCCTTTTGTATTAAATTCGGATGCGATTTCTGTGTTTCATCGTCAAT
Organism: Schistocerca americana; assembly: GCF_021461395.2. Lineage (NCBI taxonomy): Eukaryota > Metazoa > Arthropoda > Insecta > Orthoptera > Acrididae > Schistocerca > Schistocerca americana. The sequence goes on along the minus strand of NC_060124.1, from coordinate 543,827,419 downwards.
AAGAAGGTGCAAGGTATACTGTAAACCTGAAGTGAAGCATTGAAATCTAAAACTGGACCCACAGGAGAGGTTCAAATCATAGAAAGTTAGAGTGTCAGTCCTCTTGTACTTACGTCGGCATTGTGCCTTTTGTATTAATTTCGGATGCAATTTCTGTGTTTTATCGTCAATAAGAAGGTCCAAGGGATACAGTAAACCTGAAGTGAAGCATCGGAATCTAAAACTGGACTTACAGGAGAGGTTCAAATCATAGAAAGTTAGAGTGTCAGTCCTCTTGTACTTAAGTCGGCATTGTGCCTTTTGTATTAAATTCGGATGCAAACTATGCGTTTCATCGTCAATAAGAAGGCGCAAGCGATACAGTATACCTGAAGTGAAGCATCGGAATCTAAGACTGGACCCACAGGACAGGTTCAAATCATAGAAAGTGAGAGTGTCAGTCCTCTTGTACTTAAGTCGGAATTGTGCCTTTTGTATTATATTCGGATGCAATTTCTGTGTTTCATCGTCAATAAGAAGGTGCAAGGTATACTGTAAACCTGAAGTGAAGCATCGGAATCTAAAACTGGCCCCCAGGAGTGGTTCAAATCATAGTAAGTTAGAGTGTCAGTGCTCTTTTACTTAAGTCGGCATTGTGCCTTTTGTATTGATTTCGGATGCAATTTCTGTGTTTCATCGTCAATAAGATGGTCCAAGGTATACAATAAACCTGAAGTGAAGCATCGGAATCCAAGACTGGACTCACAGGAGATGTTCAAATCGTAGAAAGTGAGAGTGTCAGTCCTCTTGTACTAAAATTGGCATTGGGCCTTTTGTACTAATTTCGGATGCAATTTCTGTGTTTCATCGTCAATAAGAAGGTGCAAGGTATACAGTAAACCTGAAGTGAAGCATCGGAATCTAAAACTGGACTCACAGGAGAGGTTCAAATCATAGAATGTGTGAGTGTCAGTCCGCTTGTACTTAAGTCGGCATTGTGCCTTTTGAATTAAATTCGGATGCACTTTCTGTGTTTCATCGTATACAAGAAGGTGCAAGGTATACAGTAAACCTGAAGTGAAGCATCAGAATCTAATACTGGACTCATAGGAGAGGTTCAAATCGTAGAACGGTAGAGTGTCAGTCCTCTTGTACTTATGTCGACATTGTGCCTTTTGTATTAATTTCGGATGCAATTTCTGTGTTTCATCTTCAATAATAAGGTGCAAGGTATACAGTAAACCTGAAGTGAAGCATCGGAATCTAAAATTGGACTCACAGGAGAGATTCAAATCATAGAAAGTGAGACTGTCAGTCCTCTTATACTTAAGTCGGCATTGTGCCCTTTGTATTCTATTCGGATGCAATTTCTGTGTTTCATCGTCAATAAGAAGGTGCAAGGTATACAGTAAACCTGAAGTGAAGCATCAGAATCTAACACTGGACTCACAGTAGAGGTTCAAATCGTAGAAAGTGAGAGTATCAGTACTCTTGTACTTAAGTCGGCATTGTGCCTTTTGTATTAAATTCGGATGCAATTTCTGTGTTTCATCGTCAATAAGAAGGTGCAAGGTATACAGTAAACCTGAAGTGAAGCATCGGAATCTAAAACTGGACTCACAGGAGAGGTTCAAATTGTTGAAATTGAGAGTGTCAGTCCTCTTGTACTTAAGTCGGCATTGTGCATTTTGTATTAAATTCAGATGTAATTTCTGTGTTTCATCGTCAATAAGAAGGGGCAAGGTATACAGTTAACCTGAAGTGAAGCATCGGAATCTAAAACTGCACTCACAGGAGAGGTTCAAATCGCAAAAAGTTAGATTGTCAGTCCTCTTGTACTTAAATCGGCATTGTGCCTTTTGTACTAAATTCGGATGCAACTTCTGTGTTTCATCGTCAATAAGAAGGTGCAAGGTATACAGTAAACCTGAAGTGAAGCATCGGAATCTAAAACTGGACTCACAGGAGAGGTTCAAATCATAGAATGTGTGAGTGTCAGTCCGCTTGTACTTAAGTCGGCATTGTGCCTTTTGAATTAAATTCGGATGCACTTTCTGTGTTTCATCGTATATAAGAAGGTGCAAGGTATACAGTAAACCTGAAGTGAAGCATCAGAATCTAATACTGGACTCATAGGAGAGGTTCAAATCGTAGAACGTGAGAGTGTCAGTCCTCTTGTACTTATGTCGACATTGTGCATTTTGTATTAATTTCGGATGCAATTTCTGTGTTTCATCTTCAATAATAAGGTGCAAGGTATACAGTAAACCTGAAGTGAAGCATCGGAATCTAAAATTGGACTCACAGGAGAGATTCAAATCATAGAAAGTGAGACTGTCAGTCCTCTTATACTTAGGTCGGCATTGTGCCCTTTGTATTCTATTCGGATGCAATTTCTGTGTTTCATCGTCAATAAGAAGGTGCAAGGTATACAGTAAACCTGAAGTGAAGCATCAGAATCTAATACTGGACTCACAGGAGAGGTTCAAATCGTAGAAAGTGAGAGTGTCAGTCCTCTTGTACTTAAGCCGGCATTGTGCCTTTTGAATTAAATTTGGATGTACTTTCTGTGTTTCATCGTCAATAAGAAGGTGCAAGGTATACAGTAAACCTGAAGTGAAGCATCGGAATCTAAAACTGGACTCACAGGAAAGATTCGAATCATAGAATGTGAGAGTGTCAGTCCTCTTGTACTTAAGTCGGAATTGTGCCTTTTGTATTATATTCGGATGCAATTTCTGTGTTTCATCGTCAATAAGAAGGTGCAAGGTATACTGTAAACCTGAAGTGAAGCATCGGAATCTAAAACTGGACCCACAGGAGAGGTTCAAATCATAGTAAGTTAGAGTGTCAGTCCTCTTTTACTTAAGTCGGCATTGTGCCTTTTGTATTGATTTCGGATGTAATTTCTGTGTTTCATCGTCAATAAGAAGGTCCAAGGGATACAGTAAACCTGAAGTGAAGCATCGGAATCTAAAACTGGACCCACAGGAGAGGTTCAAATCATAGAAAATTAGAGTGTCAGTACTCTTCCACTTAAGTCGGCATTGTGCATTTTGTATTAAAATCGGATGCAATTTCTGTGTTTCATCGTCAATAAGAAGGTGCATGGTATACAGTTATCTTGACGTGAAGCATCGGAATCTAAAACTGGACTCACAGGAGAGGTCCAAATCGTAGAAAGTGAGAGTGTCAGTCCTCTTGTACTAAAATTGGCATTGGTCCTTTTGTACTAATTTCGGATGCAATTTCTGTGTTTCATCGTCAATAAGAAGGTGCAAGGTATACAGTATACCTGAAGTGGAGCATCGGAATCAAAAACTGGACTCACAGGAGAGGTTCAAATCATAGTATGCGAGAGTGTCAGTCCTTTTGTACTTAAGTCGGCATTGTGCCTTTTGTATTAAATTCGGATGCAATTTCTGTGTTTCATCGTCAATAAGAAGGTGCAAGGTATACAGTAAACCTGAAGTGAAGCATCAGAATCTAATACTGGACTCATAGGAGAGGTTCAAATCGTAGAACGTGAGAGTGTCAGTCCTCTTGTACTTAAGTCGACATTGTGCCTTTTGTACTAATTTCGGATGCAATTTCTGTGTTTCATCTTCAATAATAAGGTGCAAGGTATACAGTAAACCTGAAGTGAAGCATCGGATTCTAAAATTGGACTCACAGGAGAGGTTCAAATCGTATAAAGTGAGAGTCTCAGTCCTCTTGTACTTAAGTCGGCATTGTGCATTTTGTATTAAATTCGGATGTAATTTCTGTGTTTCATCGTCAATAAGAATGTGCAAGGTATACAGTAAACCTGATGTGATGCATCGGAATCTAAAACTGGTCTCACAGGAGATATTCAAATAGTAGAAAGTGAGAGTGTCAGTCCTCTTGTACTTAAATCGGCATTGTGCCTTTTGTACTAAATTCGGATGCAATTTCTGTGTTTCATCGTCAATAAGAAGGTGCAAGGTATACAGTAAACCTGGAGTGAAGCATCGGAATCTAAATCTGGACTCACAGGAGAGGTTCAAATCGTAGAAACTGAGAGTGTCAGTAATCTTGTACTTAAGTCGGCATTGTGCCTTTTGTATCAAACTCGGATGCAATTTCTGTGTTTCATCGTCAATAAGAATGTGCAAGGTATACAGTGAACCAGAAGTGAAGCATCGGAATCTAAAACTGGACTCACAGGAAAGGTTCAAATCGTAGAAAGTGAGAGTGTCAGTCCTCTTGTACTTAAGTCGGCATTGTGCCCTTTGTATTAAAATCGGATGCAATTTCTGTGTTTCATCGTCAATAAGAAGGTGCAAGGTATACAGTAAACCTGAAGTGACGCTTCGGAATCTAAAACTGGACTCATAGGAGAGATTCAAATCATAGAAAGTGAGAGTGTCAGTCCTCTTGTACTTAAGTCGGCATTGTGCCTTTTGTATTCTATTCGGATGCAATTTCTGTGTTTCATCGTCAATAAGAAGGTGCAAGGTATACAGTAAACCTGAAGTGAAGCATCAGAATCTAATACTGGACTCATAGGAGAGGTTCAAATCGTAGAACGTGAGAGTGTCAGTCCTCTTGTACTTAAGTTGACATTGTGCCTTTTGTATTAATTTCGGATGCAATTTCTGTGTTTCATCTTCAATAATAAGGTGCAAGGTATACAGTAAACCTGAAGTGAAGCATCGGAATCTAAAATTGGACTCACAGGAGAGGTTGAAATCGTATAAAGTGAGAGTGTCAGTCCTCTTGTACTTAAGTCGGCATTGTGCATTTTGTATTAAATTTGGATGTAATTTCTGTGTTTCATCGTCAATAAGAAGGTGCATGGTATACAGTAAACCTGAAGTGATGCATCGGAATCTAAAACTGGTCTCACAGGAGAGGTTCAAATAGTAGAAAGTGAGAGTGTCAGTCCTCTTGTACTTAAATCGGCATTGTGCCTTTTGTACTAAATTCGGATGCAATTTCTGTGTTTCATCGTCAATAAGAAGGTGCAAGGTATACAGTAAACCTGGAGTGAAGCATCGGAATCTAAATCTGGACTCACAGGACAGGTTCAAATCGTAGAAACTGAGAGTGTCAGTCCTCTTGTACTTAAGTCGGCATTGTGCCTTTTGTATTAAACTCGGATGCAATTTCTGTGTTTCATCGTCAATAAGAAGGTGCAAGGTATACAGTAAACCTGAAGTGACGCTTCGGAATCTAAAACTGGACTCATAGGAGAGATTCAAATCATAGAAAGTGAGAGTGTCAGTCCTCTTGTACTTAAGTCGGCATTGTGCCTTTTGTATTCTATTCGGATGCAATTTCTGTGTTTCATCGTCAATAAGAAGGTGCAAGGTATACAGTAAACCTGAAGTGAAGCATCAGAATCTAATACTGGACTCATAGGAGAGGTTCAAATCGTAGAACGTGAGAGTGTCAGTCCTCTTGTACTTAAGTTGACATTGTGCCTTTTGTATTAATTTCGGATGCAATTTCTGTGTTTCATCTTCAATAATAAGGTGCAAGGTATACAGTAAACCTGAAGTGAAGCATCGGAATCTAAAATTGGACTCACAGGAGAGGTTGAAATCGTATAAAGTGAGAGTGTCAGTCCTCTTGTACTTAAGTCGGCATTGTGCATTTTGTATTAAATTTGGATGTAATTTCTGTGTTTCATCGTCAATAAGAAGGTGCAAGGTATACAGTAAACCTGGAGTGAAGCATCGGAATCTAAATCTGGACTCACAGGACAGGTTCAAATCGTAGAAACTGAGAGTGTCAGTCCTCTTGTACTTAAGTCGTCATTGTGCCTTTTGTATTAAACTCGGATGCAATTTCTGTGTTTCATCGTCAATAAGAATGTGCAAGGTATACAGTGAACCAGATAGGGAAGCATCGGAATCTAAAACTGGACTCACAGGAAAGGTTCAAATCGTAGAAAGTGAGAGTGTCGGTCCTCTTGTACTTAAGTCGGCATTGTGCCCTTTGTATTAAAATCGGATGCAATTTCTGTGTTTCATCGTCAATAAGAAGGTGCAAGGTATACAGTAAACCTGAAGTGACGCTTCGGAATCTAAAACTGGACTCATAGGAGAGATTGAAATCATAGAAAGTGAGACTGTCAGTCCTCTTGTACTTAAGTCGGCATTGTGCCCTTTGTATTCTATTCGGATGCAATTTCTGTGTTTCATCGTCAATAAGAAGGTGCAAGGTATACAGTAAACCTGAAGTGAAGCATCAGAATCTAACACTGGACTCACAGGAGAGGTTCAAATCGTAGAAAGTGAGAGTATCAGTCCTCTTGTACTTAAGTCGGCATTGTGCCTTTTGTATTAAATTCGGATGCAATTTCTGTGTTTCATCGTCAATAAGAAGGTGCAATGTATACAGTAAACCTGAAGTGAAGCATCGGAATCTAAAACTGGACTCACAGGAGAGGTTCAAATCGTTGAAATTGAGAGTGTCAGTCCTCTTGTACTTAAGTCGGCATTGTGCATTTTGTATTAACTTCGGATGTAATTTCTGTGTTTCATCGTCAATAAGAAGGGGCAAGGTATACAGTTAAACTGAAGTGAAGCATCGGAATCTAAAACTGGACTCACAGGAGAGGTTCAAATCGCAAAAAGTTAGATTGTCAGTCCTCTTGTACTTAAATCGGCATTGTGCCTTTTGTACTAAATTCGGATGCAACTTCTGTGTTTCATCGTCAATAAGAAGGTGCAAGGTGTACAGTTAACCTGAAATGAAGCATCGGAAACTAAAACTGGACTCACAGAAGAAGTTCAAATCGTAGAAAGTGAAAAAGTGAGTCCTCTTGTACTTAAGTCGGCATTGTGCCTTTTTTATTAAATTCGGATGCTATTTCTGTGTTTCATCGTCAATAAGAAGGTGCAAGGTATACAGTAAACCTGAAGTGAAGCATCGGAATCTAAAACTGGACTCATTGGAGAGGTTCAAATCGTAGAAAGTGAGAGTGTCTGTCCACTTGTACTTAAGTCGTCATTGTGTTTTTTGTATTCTATTCGGATGCAATTTCTGTGTTTCTTCGTCAATAAGAAGGTGCAAGGTATACTGTAAACCTGAAGTGAAGCATCGGAATCTAAAACTGGTCCCACAGGAGAGGTTCAAATCATAGTAAGTTAGAGTGTCAGTCCTCTTTTACTTAAGTCGGCATTGTGCCTTTTGTATTGATTTCGGATGCAATTTCTGTGTTTCATCGTCAATAAGAAGGTCCAAGGGATACAGTAAACCTGAAGTGAAGCATCGGAATCTAAAACTGGACCCACAGGAGAGGTTCAAATCATAGAAAATTAGAGTGTCAGTACACTTCCACTTAAGTCGGCATTGTGCATTTTGTATTAAAATCGGATGCAATTTCTGTGTTTCATCGTCAATAAGAAGGTGCATGGTATACAGTTATCTTGACGTGAAGCATCGGAATCTAAAACTGGACTCACAGGAGAGGTCCAAATCGTAGAAAGTGAGAGTGTCAGTCCTCTTGTACTTAAGTCGGCAATGTGCCTTTTGTATTAAATTCGGATGCAATTTCTGTGTTTCATCGTCAATAAGAAGGTGCAAGGTATACAGTATACCTGAAGTGGAGCATCGGAATCTAAAACTGGACTCACAGGAGAGGTTCAAATCATAGAGAGTGAGAGTGTCAGTCCTCTTCTACTTAAGTCGGCATTGTTCATTTTGTATGAAATTTGGATGCAATTTCTGTGTTTCATCGTCAATAAGATGGTCCAAGGTATACAATAAACCTGAAGTGAAGCATCGGAACCCAAGACTGGACTCACAGGAGATGTTCAAATCGTAGAAAGTGAGAGTGTCAGTCCTCTTGTACTAAAATTGGCATTGGGCCTTTTGTACTAATTTCGGATGCAATTTCTGTGTTTCATCGTCAGTAAGAAGGTGCAAGGTATACAGTAAACCTGAAGTGAAGCATCGGAATCTAAAACTGGACTCACAGGAGAGGTTCAAATCATAGAAAGTGTGAGTGTCTGTCCGCTTGTACTTAAGTCGGCATTGTGCCTTTTGAATTAAATTCGGATGCACTTTCTGTGTTTCATCGTCAATAAGAAGGTGCAAGGTATACAGTAATCTTGACGTGAAGCATCGGAATCTAAAACTCGACTCACAGGAGAGGTTCAAATCGTAGAAAGTGAGAGTGTCAGATCTCTTGTACTTAAGTCAGCAATGTGCCTTTTGTATTAAATTCGGATGCAATTTCTGTGTTTCATCGTCAATAAGAAGGTGCAAGGTATACAGTAAACCTGAAGTGAAGCATCGGAATCTAAAACTGGACTCACAGGAGAGATTCAAATCATAGAATGCGAGAGTGTCAGTCCTCTTGTACTTAAGTCGGCATTGTGCCTTTTGTATTAAATTCGGATGCAATTTCTGTGTTTCATCGTCAATAAGAAGGTGCAAGGTATACAGTAAACCTGAAGTGAAGCATCAGAATCTAATACTGGACTCATAGGAGAGGTTCAAATCGTAGAACGTGAGAGTGTCAGTCCTCTTGTACTTAAGTCGACATTGTGCCTTTTGTATTAATTTCGGATGCAATTTCTGTGTTTCATCTTCAATAATAAGGTGCAAGGTATACAGTAAACCTGAAGTGAAGCATCGGAATCTAAAATTGGACCCACAGGAGAGGTTCAAATCGTATAAAGTGACAGTGTCAGTCCTCTTGTACTTAAGTCGGCATTGTGCATTATGTATTAAATTCGGATGTAATTTCTGTGTTTCATCGTCAATAAGAAGGTGCAAGGTATACAGTAATCTTGACGTGAAGCATCGGAATCTAAAACTCGACTCACAGGAGAGGTTCATATAGTAGAAAGTGAGAGTGTCAGATCTCTTGTACTTAAGTCAGCAATGTGCCTTTTGTATTAAAATCGGATGCAATTTCTGTGTTTCATCGTCAATAAGAAGGTGCAGGGTATACAGTAAACCTGAAGTGAAGCATCGGAATCTAAAACTGGACTCACAGGAGAGATTCAAATCATAGAATGCGAGAGTGTCAATCCTCTTGTACTTAAGTCGGCATTGTGCCTTTTGTATTAAATTCGGATGCAATTTCTGTGTTTCATCGTCACTAAGAAGGTGCAAGGTATACAGTAAACCTGAAGTGAAGCATCAGAATCTAATACTGGACTCATAGGAGAGGTTCAAATCGTAGAACGTGAGAGTGTCAGTCCTCTTGTACTTAAGTCGACATTGTGCCTTTTGTATTAATTTCGGATGCAATTTCTGTGTTTCATCTTCAATAATAAGGTGCAAGGTATACAGTAAACCTGAAGTGAAGCATCGGAATCTAAAATTGGACTCACAGGAGAGGTTCAAATCGTATAAAGGGACAGTGTCAGTCCTCTTGTACTTAAGTCGGCATTGTGCATTTTGTATTAAATTCGGATGTAATTTCTGTGTTTCATCGTCAATAAGAAGGTGCAAGGTATACAGTAAACCTGATGTGATGCATCGGAATCTAAAACTGGTCTCACAGGAGAGATTCAAATAGTAGAAAGTGAGAGTGTCAGTCCTCTTGTACTTAAATCGGCATTGTGCCTTTTGTACTAAATTCGGATGCAATTTCTGTTTTTCATCGTCAATAAGAAGGTGCAAGGTATACAGTAAAGCTGGAGTGAAGCATCGGAATCTAAATCTGGACTCACAGGAGAGGTTCAAATCGTAGAAACTGAGAGTGTCAGTCCTCTTGTACTTAAGTCGGCATTGTGCCTTTTGTATTAAACTCGGATGCAATTTCTGTGTTTCATCGTCAATAAGAATGTGCAAGGTATACAGTGAACCAGAAGTGAAGCATCGGAATCTAAAACTGGACTCACAGGAAAGGTTCAAATCGTAGAAAGTGAGAGTGTCAGTCCTCTTGTACTTAAGTCGGCATTGTGCCCTTTGTATTAAAATCGGATGCAATTTCTGTGTTTCATCGTCAATAAGAAGGTGCAAGGTATACAGTAAACCTGAAGTGACGCTTCGGAATCTAAAACTGGACTCATAGGAGAGATTCAAATCATAGAAAGTGAGAGTGTCAGTCCTCTTGTACTTAAGTCGGCATTGTGCCTTTTGTATTCTATTCGGATGCAATTTCTGTGTTTCATCGTCAATAAGAAGGTGCAAGGTATACAGTAAACCTGAAGTGAAGCATCAGAATCTAACACTGGACTCACAGGAGAGGTTCAAATCGTAGAAAGTGAGAGTATCAGTCCTCTTGTACTTAAGTCGGCATTGTGCCTTTTGTATTAAATTCGGATGCAATTTCTGTGTTTCATCGTCAATAAGAAGGTGCAAGGAATACAGTAAACCTGAAGTGAAGCATCGGAATCTAAAACTGGACTCACAGGAAAGGTTCAAATCGTTGAAATTGAGAGTGTCAGTCCTCTTGTACTTAAGTCGTCATTGTGCATTTTGTATTAAATTCGGATGTAATTTCTGTGTTTCATCGTCAATAAGAAGGGGCAAGGTATACAGTTAACCTGAAGTGAAGCATCGCAATCTAAAACTGGACTCACAGGAGAGGTTCAAATCGCAAAAAGTTAGATTGTCAGTCCTCTTGTACTTAAATCGGCATTTTGCCTTTTGTACTAAATTCGGATGCAACTTCTGTGTTTCATCGTCAATAAGAAGGTGCAAGGTGTACAGTAAACCTGAAATGAAGCATCGGAAACTAAAACTGGACTCACAGAAGAAGTTCAAATCGTAGAAAGTGAAAAAGTGAGTCCTCTTGTACTTAAGTCGGCATTGTGCCTTTTTTATTAAATTCGGATGCTATTTCTGTGTTTCATCGTCAATAAGAAGGTGCAAGATATACAGTAAACCTGAAGTGAAGCATCGGAATCTGAAACTGGACTCATTGGAGAGGTTCAAATCGTAGAAAGTGAGGGTGTCTGTCCACTTGTACTTAAGTCGTCATTGTGTTTTTTGTATTCTATTCGGACGCAATTTCTGTGTTTCTTCGTCAATAAGAAGGTGCAAGGTATACAGTAAACCTGAAGTGAAGCATCAGAATCTAACACTGGACTCACTGGAGAGGTTCAAATCGTAGAAAGTGAGTGTATCAGTCCTCTTGTACTTAAGTCGGAATTGTGCCTTTTGTATTATATTCGGATGCAATTTCTGTGTTTCATCGTCAATAAGAAGGTGCAAGGTATATTGTAAACCTGAAGTGAAGCATCGGAATCCAAAACTGGACCCACAGGAGAGGTTCAAATCATAGTAAGTTAGAGTGTCATTCCTCTTTTACTTAAGTCGGCATTGTGCCTTTTGTATTGATTTCGGATGCGATTTCTGTGTTTCATCGTCAATAAGAAGGTCCAAGGGATACAGTAAACCTGAAGTGAAGCATCGGAATCTAAAACTGGACCCACAGGAGAGGTTCAAATCATAGAAAATTAGAGTGTCAGTCCTCTTCCACTTAAGTCGGCATTGTGCATTTTGAATTAAAATCGGATGCAATTTCTGTGTTTCATCGTCAATAAAAAGGTGCATGGTATACAGTTATCTTGAGGTGAAGCATCGGAATCTAAAACTGGACTCACAGGAGAGGTCCAAATCGTAGAAAGTGAGAGTGTCAGTCCTCTTGTACTTAAGTCGGCAATGTGCCTTTTGTATTAAATTCGGATGCAATTTCTGTGTTTCATCGTCAATAAGAAGGTGCAAGGTATACAGTATACCTGAAGTGGAGCATCGGAATCTAAAACTGGACTCACAGGAGAGGTTCAAATCATAGAGAGTGAGAGTGTCAGTCCTCTTCTACTTAAGTCGGCATTGTGCATTTTGTATGAAATTTGGATGCAATTTCTGTGTTTCATCGTCAATAAGATGGTCCAAGGTATACAATAAACCTGAAGTGAAGCATCGGAATCCAAGACTGGACTCACAGGAGATGTTCAAATCGTAGAAAGTGAGAGTGTCAGTCCTCTTGTACTAAAATTGGCAGTGGGCCTTTTGTACTAATTTCGGATGCAATTTCTGTGTTTCATCGTCAATAAGAAGGTGCAAGGTATACAGTAAACCTGAAGTGAAGCATCGGAATCTAAAACTGGACTCACAGGAGAGATTCAAATCATAGAATGTGAGAGTGTCAGTCCTCTTGTACTTAAGTCGGCATTGTTCCTTTTGTATTAAATTCGGATGCAATTTCTGTGTTTCATCGTCAATAAGAAGGTGCAAGGTATACAGTAAACCTGAAGTGAAGCATCAGAATCTAATACTGGACTCATAGGAGAGGTTAAAAATCGTAGAACGTCAAGTGTCAGTCCTCTTGTACTTAAGTCGACATTGTGCCTTTTGTATTAATTTCGGATGCAATTTCTGTGTTTCATCTTCAATAATAAGGTGCAAGGTATGCAGTAAACCTGAAGTGAAGCATCGGAATCTAAAATTGGACTCACAGGAGAGGTTCAAATCGTATAAAGTGAGAATGTCAGTCCTCTTGTACTTAAGTCGGCATTGTGCATTTTGTATTAAATTCGGATGTAATTTCTGTGTTTCATCGTCAATAAGAAGGTGCAAGGTATAGAGTAAACCTGAAGTGATGCATCGGAATCTAAAACTGGTCTCACAGGAGAGGTTCAAATAGTAGAAAGTGAGAGTGTCAGTCCTCTTGTACTTAAATCGGCATTGTGCCTTTTGTACTAAATTCGGATGCAATTTCTGTGTTTCATCGTCAATACGAAGGTGCAAGGTATACAGTAAACCTGGAGTGAAGCATCGGAATCTAAATCTGGACTCACAGGAGAGGTTAGAATCGTAGAAACTGAGAGTGTCAGTCCTCTTGTACTTAAGTCGGCATTGTGCCTTTTGTATTAAACTCGGATGCAATTTCTGTGTTTCATCGTCAATAAGAATGTGCAAGGTATACAGTGAACCAGAAGTGAAGCATCGGAATCTAAAACTGGACTCACAGGAAAGGTTCAAATCGTAGAAAGTGAGAGTGTCAGTCCTCTTGTACTTAAGTCGGCATTGTGCCCTTTGTATTAAAATCGGATGCAATATCTGTGTTTCATCGTCAATAAGAAGGTGCGAGGTATACAGTAAACCTGAGGTGACGCTTCGGAATCTAAAACTGGACTCATAGGGGAGATTCAAATCATAGAAAGTGAGAGTGTCAGTCCTCTTGTACTTAAGTCGGCATTGTGCCTTTTGTATTCTATTCGGATGCAATTTCTGTGTTTCATCGTCAATAAGAAGGTGCAAGGTATACAGTAAACCTGAAGTGAAGCATCAGAATCTAACACTGGACTCACTGGAGAGGTTCAAATCGTAGAAAGTGAGAGTATCAGTCCTCTTGTACATAAGTCGGCATTGTGCCTTTTGTATTACATTCGGATGCAATTTCTGTGTTTCATCGTCAATAAGAAGGTGCAAGGTATACAGTAAACCTGAAGTGAAGCATCGGAATCTAAAACTGGACTCACAGGAGAGGTTCAAATCGTTGAAATTGAGAGTGTCAGTCCTCTTGTACTTAAGTCGGCATTGTGCATTTTGTATTAAATTCGGATGTAATTTCTGTGTTTCATCGTCAATAAGAACTGGCAAGGTATACAGTTAACCTGAAGTGAAGCATCGGAATCTAAAACTGGACTCACAGGAGAGGTTCAAATCGCAAAAAGTTAGATTGTCAGTCCTCTTGTACTTAAATCGGCATTGTGCCTTTTGTACTAAATTCGGATGCAACTTCTGTGTTTCATCGTCAATAAGAAGGTGCAAGGTGTACAGTAAACCTGAAATGAAGCATCGGAAACTAAAACTGGACTCACAGAAGAAGTTCTAATCGTAGAATGTGAAAAAGTGAGTCCTCTTGTACTTAAGTCAGCATTGTGCCTTTTTTATTAAATTCGGATGCTATTTCTGTGTTTCATCGTCAATAAGAAGGTGCAAGGTATACAGTAAACCTGAAGTGAAGCATCAGAATCTAATACTGGACTCACAGGAGAGGTTCAAATCGTAGAAAGTGAGAGTGTCAGTCCTCTTGTACTTGAGTCGGCATTGTGCCTTTTGAATTAAATTTGGATGCACTTTCTGTGTTTCATCGTCAATAAGAAGGTGCAAGGTATACAGTAATCTTGACGTGAAGCATCGGAATCTAAAACTCGACTCACAGGAGAGGTTCAAATCGTAGAAAGTGAGAATGTCAGATCTCTTGTACTTAAGTCAGCAATGTGCCTTTTGTATTAAATTCGGATGCAATATCTGTGTTTCATCGTCAATAAGAAGGTGCAAGGTATACAGTAAACCTGAAGTGAAGCATCGGAATCTAAAACTGGACTCACAGGAAAGATTCGAATCATAGAATGTGAGAGTGTCAGTCCTCTTGTACTTAAGTCGCAATTGTGCCTTTTGTATTATATTCGGATGCAATTTCTGTGTTTCATCGTCAATAAGAAGGTGCAAGGTATACTGTAAACCTGAAGTGAAGCATCGGAATCTAAAACTGGACCCACAGGAGAGGTTCAAATCATAGTAAGTTAGAGTGTCAGTCCTCTTTTACTTAAGTCGGCATTGTGCATTTTGTATTGATTTCGGATGCAATTTCTGTGTTTCATCGTCAATAAGAAGGTCCAAGGGATACAGTATACCTGAAGTGAAGCATCGGAATCTAAAACTGGACCCACAGGAGAGGTTTAAATCATAGAAAATTAGAGTGTCAGTCCTCTTCCACTTAAGTCGGCATTGTGCATTTTGTATTAAAATCGGATGCAATTTCTGTGTTTCATCGTCAATAAGTAGGTGCATGGTATACAGTTATATTGACGTGAATCATCGGAATCTAAAACTGGACTCACAGGAGAGGTCCAAATCGTAGAAAATGAGAGTGTCAGTCCTCTTGTACTTAAGTCGGCAATGTGCCTTTTGTAGTAAATTCGGATGCAATTTCTGTGTTTCATCGTCAATAAGAAGGTGCAAGGTATACAGTATACCTGAAGTGGAGCATCGGAATCTAAAACTGGACTCACAGGAGAGGTTCAAATCATAGAGAGTGAGAGTGTCAGTCCTCTTCTACTTAAGACGGCATTGTGCATTTTGTATGAAATTTGGATGCAATTTCTGTGTTTCATCGTCAATAAGATGGGCCAAGGTATAGAATAAACCTGAAGTGAAGCATCGGAATCCAAGACTGGACTCACAGGAGATGTTCAAATCGTAGAAAGTGAGAGTGTCAGTCCTCTTGTACTAATATTGGCATTGGGCCTTTTGTACTAATTTCGGATGCAATTTCTGTGTTTCATCGTCAATAAGAAGGTGCTAGGTATACAGTAAACCTGAAGTGAAGCATCGGAATCTAAAACTGGACTCACAGGAGAGGTTCAAATCATAGAAAGTGTGAGTGTCAGTCCGCTTGTACTTAAGTCAGCATTGTGCCTTTTGAATTAAATTCGTATGCACTTTCTGTGTTTCATCGTCAATAAGAAGGTGCAAGGTATACAGTAAACCTGGAGTGAAGCATCGGAATCTAAATCTGGACTCACAGGAGAGGTTCAAATCGTAGAAACTGAGAGTGTCAGTCCTCTTGTACTTAAGTCGGCATTGTGCCTTTTGTATTAAACTCGGATGCAATTTCTGTGTTTCATCGTCAATAAGAATGTGCAAGGTATACAGTGAACCAGAAGTGAAGCATCGGAATCTAAAACTGGACTCATAGGAAAGGTTCAAATCGTAGAAAGTGAGAGTGTCAGTCCTCTTGTGCTTAAGTCGGCATTGTGCCCTTTGTATTGAAATCGGATGCAATTTCTGTGTTTCATCGTCAATAAGAAGATGCAAGGTATACAGTAAACCTGAAGTGACGCTTCGGAATCTAAAACTGGACTCATAGGAGAGATTCAAATCATAGAAAGTGAGATTGTCAGTCCTCTTGTACTTAAGTCGGCATTGTGCCTTTTGTATTCTATTCGGATGCAATTTCTGTGTTTCATCGTCAATAAGAAGGTGCAAGGTATACATTAAACCTGAAGTGAAGCATCAGAATCTAACACTGGACTCACAGGAGAGGTTCAAATCGTAGAAAGTGAGAGTATCAGTCCTCTTGTACTTAAGTCGGCATTGTGCCTTTTGTATTAAATTCGGATGCAATTTCTGTGTTTCATCGTCAATAAGAAGGTGCAAGGTATACAGTAAACCTGAAGTGAAGCATCGGAATCTAAAACTGGACTCACAGGAGAGGTTCAAATCGTTGAAATTGAGAGTGTCAGTCCTCTTGTACTTAAGTCGGCATTGTGCATTTTGTATTAAATTCGGATGTAATTTCTGTGTTTCATCGTCAATAAGAAGGGGCAAGGTATACAGTAAACCTGAAGTGAAGCATCGAAATCTAAAACTGGACTCACAGAAGAAGTTCAAATCGTAGAAAGTGAAAAAATGAGTCCTCTTGTACTTAAGTCGGCAATGTGCATTTTTTATTAAATTCGGATGCTATTTCTGTGTTTCATCGTCAATAAGAAGGTGCAAGGTATACAGTAACCTGAAGTGAAGCATCGGAATCTAAAACTGGACTCATTGGAGAGGTTCAAATCGCGGAAAGTGAGAGTGTCTGTCCACTTGTACTTAAGTCGTCATTGTGTTTTTTGTATTCTATTCGGATGCAATTTCTGTGTTTCTTCATCAATAAGAAGGTGCAAGGTATACAGTAAACCTGAAGTGATGCATCGGAATCTAAAACTGGTCTCACAGGAGAGGTTCAAATAGTAGAAAGTGAGAGTGTCAGTCCTCTTGTACTTAAATCGGCATGGTGCATTTTGTATTAAACTCGGATGCAATTTCTGTGTTTCATCGTCAATAACAATGTGCAAGGTATACAGTGAACCAGAAGTGAAGCATCGGAATCTAAAACTGGACTCACAGGAGAGGTTCAAATCGTAGAAAGTGAGAGTATCAGTCCTCTTGTACTTAAGTCGGAATTGTGCCTTTTGTATTATATTCGGATGCAATTTCTGTGTTTCATCGTCAATAAGAAGGTGCAAGGTATACTGTAAACCTGAAGTGAAGCATCGGAATCTAAAACTGGACCCACAGGAGAGGTTCAAATCATAGTAAGTTAGAGTGTCAGTCCTCTTCCACTTAAGTCGGCATTGTGCATTTTGTATTAAAATCGGATGCAATTTCTGTGTTTCATCGTCAATAAGAAGGTGCATGGTATACAGTTATCTTGACGTGAAGCATCGGAATCTAAAACTGGACTCACAGGAGAGGTCCAAATCGTAGAAAGTGTGAGTGTCAGTCCTCTTGTACTTATGTCGGCAATGTGCCTTTTGTATTAAATTCGGATGCAATTTCTGTGTTTCATCGTCAATAAGAAGGTGCAAGGTATACAGTATACCTGAAGTGGAGCATCGGAATCTAAAACTGGACTCACAGGAGAGGTTCAAATCATAGAGAGTGAGAGTGTCAGTCCTCTTCTACTTAAGTCGGCATTGTGCATTTTGTATGAAATTTGGATGCAATTTCTGTGTTTCATCGTCAATAAGATGGTCCAAGGTATACAATAAACCTGAAGTGAAGCATCGGAATCCAAGACTGGACTCACAGGAGATGTTCAAATCGTAGAAAGTGAAAGTGTCAGTCCTCTTGTACTAAAATTGGCATTGGGCCTTTTGTACTAATTTCGGATGCAATTTCTGTGTTTCATCGTCAATAAGAAGGTGCAAGGTATACAGTAAACCTGAAGTGAAGCATCGGAATCTAAAACTGGACTCACAGGAGAGGTTCAAATCATAGAAAGTGTGAGTGTCAGTCCGCTTGTACTTAAGTCGGCATTGTGCCTTTTGAATTAAATTCGGATGCACTTTCTGTGTTTCATCGTCAATAAGAAGGTGCAAGGTATACAGTAATCTTGACGTGAAGCATCGGAATCTAAAACTCGACTCACAGGAGAGGTTCAAATCGTAGAAAGTGAGAGTGTCAGATCTCTTGTACTTAAGTGAGCAATGTGCCTTTTGTATTAAATTCGGATGCAATTTCTGTGTTTCATCGTCAATAAGAAGGTGCAAGGTATACAGTAAACCTGAAGTGAAGCATCGGAATCTAAAAGTGGACTCACAGGTGAGATTCAAATCATAGAATGTGAGAGTGTCAGTCCTCTTGTACATAAGTCGGCATTGTGCCTTTTGTATTAAAATCGGATGCAATTTCTGTGTTTCATCGTCAATAAGAAGAAGCAAGGTATACAGTAAACCTGAAGTGAAGCATAAGAATCTAATACTGGACTCATAGGAGAGGTTCAAATCGTGAACGTGAGAGTGTCAGTCCTCTTGTACTTAAGTCGGCAATGTGCCTTTTGTAGTAAATTCGGATGCAATTTCTGTGTTTCATCGTCAATAAGAAGGTGCAAGGTATACAGTATACCTGAAGTGGAGCATCGGAATCTAAAACTGGACTCACAGGAGAGGTTCAAATCATAGAGAGTGAGAGTGTCAGTCCTCTTCTACTTAAGACGGCATTGTGCATTTTGTATGAAATTTGGATGCAATTTCTGTGTTTCATCGTCAATAAGATGGGCCAAGGTATACAATAAACCTGAAGTGAAGCATCGGAATCCAAGACTGGACTCACAGGAGATGTTCAAATCGTAGAAAGTGAGAGTGTCAGTCCTCTTGTACTAAAATTGGCATTGGGCCTTTTGTACTAATTTCGGATGCAATTTCTGTGTTTCATCGTCAATAAGAAGGTGCTAGGTATACAGTAAACCTGAAGTGAAGCATCGGAATCTAAAACTGGACTCACAGGAGAGGTTCAAATCATAGAAAGTGTGAGTGTCAGTCCGCTTGTACTTAAGTCAGCATTGTGCCTTTTGAATTAAATTCGTATGCACTTTCTGTGTTTCATCGTCAATAAGAAGGTGCAAGGTATACAGTAAACCTGGAGTGAAGCATCGGAATCTAAATCTGGACTCACAGGAGAGGTTCAAATCGTAGAAACTGAGAGTGTCAGTCCTCTTGTACTTAAGTCGGCATTGTGCCTTTTGTATTAAACTCGGATGCAATTTCTGTGTTTCATCGTCAATAAGAATGTGCAAGGTATACAGTGAACCAGAAGTGAAGCATCGGAATCTAAAACTGGACTCATAGGAAAGGTTCAAATCGTAGAAAGTGAGAGTGTCAGTCCTCTTGTGCTTAAGTCGGCATTGTGCCCTTTGTATTAAAATCGGATGCAATTTCTGTGTTTCATCGTCAATAAGAAGATGCAAGGTATACAGTAAACCTGAAGTGACGCTTCGGAATCTAAAACTGGACTCATAGGAGAGATTCAAATCATAGAAAGTGAGATTGTCAGTCCTCTTGTACTTAAGTCGGCATTGTGCCTTTTGTATTCTATTCGGATGCAATTTCTGTGTTTCATCGTCAATAAGAAGGTGCAAGGTATACATTAAACCTGAAGTGAAGCATCAGAATCTAACACTGGACTCACAGGAGAGGTTCAAATCGTAGAAAGTGAGAGTATCAGTCCTCTTGTACTTAAGTCGGCATTGTGCCTTTTGTATTAAATTCGGATGCAATGTCTGTGTTTCATCGTCAATAAGAAGGTGCAAGGTATACAGTAAACCTGAAGTGAAGCATCGGAATCTAAAACTGGACTCACAGGAGAGGTTCAAATCGTTGAAATTGAGAGTGTCAGTCCTCTTGTACTTAAGTCGGCATTGTGCATTTTGTATTAAATTCGGATGTAATTTCTGTGTTTCATCGTCAATAAGAAGGGGCAAGGTATACAGTAAACCTGAAGTGAAGCATCGAAATCTAAAACTGGACTCACAGAAGAAGTTCAAATCGTAGAAAGTGAAAAAATGAGTCCTCTTGTACTTAAGTCGGCATTGTGCATTTTTTATTAAATTCGGATGCTATTTCTGTGTTTCATCGTCAATAAGAAGGTGCAAGGTATACAGTAACCTGAAGTGAAGCATCGGAATCTAAAACTGGACTCATTGGAGAGGTTCAAATCGCGGAAAGTGAGAGTGTCTGTCCACTTGTACTTAAGTCGTCATTGTGTTTTTTGTATTCTATTCGGATGCAATTTCTGTGTTTCTTCATCAATAAGAAGGTGCAAGGTATACAGTAAACCTGAAGTGATGCATCGGAATCTAAAACTGGTCTCACAGGAGAGGTTCAAATAGTAGAAAGTGAGAGTGTCAGTCCTCTTGTACTTAAATCGGCATGGTGCATTTTGTATTAAACTCGGATGCAATTTCTGTGTTTCATCGTCAATAACAATGTCCAAGGTATACAGTGAACCAGAAGTGAAGCATCGGAATCTAAAACTGGACTCACAGGAGAGGTTCAAATCATAGAAAGTGTGAGTGTCAGTCCGCTTGTACTTAAGTCGGCATTGTGCCTTTTGAATTAAATTCGGATGCACTTTCTGTGTTTCATCGTCAATAAGAAGGTGCAAGGTATACAGTAATCTTGACGTGAAGCATCGGAATCTAAAACTCGACTCACAGGAGAGTTTCAAATCGTAGAAAGTGAGAGTGTCAGATCTCTTGTACTTAAGTGAGCAATGTGCCTTTTGTATTAAATTCGGATGCAATTTCTGTGTTTCATCGTCAATAAGAAGGTGCAAGGTATACAGTAAACCTGAAGTGAAGCATCGGAATCTAAAAGTGGACTCACAGGAGAGATTCAAATCATAGAATGTTAGAGTGTCAGTCCTCTTGTACATAAGTCGGCATTGTGCCTTTTGTATTAAAATCGGATGCAATTTCTGTGTTTCATCGTCAATAAGAAGGTGCAAGGTATACAGTAAACCTGAAGTGAAGCATCAGAATCTAATACTGGACTCATAGGAGAGGTTCAAATCGTGAACGTGAGAGTGTCAGTCCTCTTGTACTTAAGTCGACATTGTGCCTTTTGTATTAATTTCGGATGCAATTTCTGTGTTTCATCTTCAATAATAAGGTGCAAGGTATGCAGTAAACCTGAAGTGAAGCATCGGAATCTAAAATTGGACTCACAGGAGAGGTTCAAATCGTATAAAGTGAGAGTGTCAGTCCTCTTGTACTTAAGTCGGCATTGTGCATTTTGTATTAAATTCGGATGTAATTTCTGTGTTTCATCGTCAATAAGAAGGTGCAAGGTATACAGTAAACCTGAAGTGATGCATCGGAATCTAAAACTGGTCTCACAGGAGAGGTTCAAATAGCAGAAAGTGAGAGTGTCAGTCCTCTTGTACTTAAATCGGCATTGTGCCTTTTGTACTAAATTCGGATGCAATTTCTGTGTTTCATCGTCAATAAGAAGGTGCAAGGTATACAGTAAATCTGGAGTGAAGCATCGGAATCTAAATCTGGACTCACAGGAGAGGTTCAAATCGTAGAAACTGAGAGTGTCAGTCCTCTTGTACTTACGTCGGCAATGTGCCTTTTGTATTAAACTCGGATGCAATTTCTGTGTTTCATCGTCAATAAGAATGTGCAAGGTATACAGTGAACCAGAAGTGAAGCATCGGAATCTAAAACTGGACTCACAGGAAAGGTTCAAATCGTAGAAAGTGAGAGTGTCAGTCCTCTTGTACTTAAGTCGGCATTGTGCCCTTTGTATTAAAATCGGATGCAATTTCTGTGTTTCATCGTCAATAAGAAGGTGCAAGTTATACAGTAAACCTGAAGTGACGCTTCGGAATATAAAACTGGACTCATAGGAGAGATTCAAATCATAGAAAGTGAGAGTGTCAGTCCTCTTGTACTTAAGTTGGCATTGTGCCTTTTGTATTCTATTCGGATGCAATTTCTGTGTTTCATCGTCAATAAGAAGGTGCAAGGTATACTGTAAACCTGAAGTGAAGCATCGGAATCTAAAACTAGACCCACAGGAGAGGTTCAAATCATAGAAAATTAGAGTGTTAGTCCTCTTCCACTTAAGTCGGCATTGTGCATTTTGTATTAAAATCGGATGCAATTTCTGTGTTTCATCGTCAATAAGAAGGTGCATGGTATACAGTTATCTTGACGTGAAGCATCGGAATCTAAAACTGGACTCACAGGAGAAGTCCAAATCGTAGAAAGTGAGAGTGTCAGTCCTCTTGTACTTAAGTCGGCAATGTGCCTTTTGTATTAAATTCGGATGCAATTTCTGTGTTTCATCGACAATAAGAAGGTGCAAGGTATACAGTATACCTGAAGTGGAGCATCGGAATCTAAAACTGGACTCACAGGAGAGGTTCAAATCATAGAGAGTGAGAGTGTCAGTCCTCTTCTACTTAAGTCGGCATTGTGCATTTTGTATGAAATTTGGATGCAATTTCTGTGTTTCATCGTCAATAAGATGGTCCAAGGTATACAATAAACCTGAAGTGAAGCATCGGAATCCAAGACTGGACTCACAGGAGAAGTTCAAATCGTAGAAAGTGAGAGTGTCAGTCCGCTTGTACTTAAGTCGGCATTGTGCCTTTTGAATTAAATTCGGATGCACTTTCTGTGTTTCATCGTCAATAAGAAGGTGCAAGGTATACAGTAATCGTGACGTGAAGCATCGGAATCTAAAACTCGACTCACAGGAGAGGTTCAAATCGTAGAAAGTGAGAGTGTCAGATCTCTTGTACTTAAGTCAGCAATGTGCCTTTTGTATTAAATTCGGATGCAATTTCTGTGTTTCATCGTCAATAAGAAGGTGCAAGGTATACAGTAAACCTGAAGTGAAACATCGGAATCTAAAACTGGACTCACAGGAGAGATTCAAATAATAGAATGTGAGAGTGTCAGTCCTCTTGTACTTAAGTTGGCATTGTGCCTTTTGTATTATATTCGGATGCAATTTCTGTGTTTCATCGTCAATAAGAAGGTGCAAGGTATACAGTAAACCTGAAGTGAAGCATCAGAATCTAACACTGGACTCACAGGAGAGGTTCAAATCGTAGAAAGTGAGAGTATCAGTCCTCTTGTACTTAAGTCGGCATTGTGCCTTTTGTATTAAATTCGGATGCAATTTCTGTGTTTCATCGTCAATAAGAAGGTGCAAGGTATACACTAAACCTGAAGTGAAGCATCGGAATCTAAAACTGGACTCACAGGAGAGGTTCAAATCGTTGAAATTGAGAGTGTCAGTCATCTTGTACTTAAGTCGGCATTGTGCATTTTGTATTAAATTCGGATGTAATTTCTGTGTTTCATCGTCAATAAGAAGGGGCAAGGTATACAGTTAACCTGAAGTGAAGCATCGGAATCTAAAACTGGACTCACAGGAGAGGTTCAAATCGCAAAAAGTTAGATTGTCAGTCCTCTTGTACTTAAATCGGCATTGTGCCTTTTGTACTAAATTCGGATGCAACTTCTGTGTTTCATCGTCAATAAGAAGGTGCAAGGTGTACAGTAAACCTGAAATGAAGCATCGGAAACTAAAACTGGACTCACAGAAGAAGTTCAAATCGTAGAAAGTGAAAAAGTGAGTCCGCTTGTACTTAAGTCGGCATTGTGCCTTTTTTATTAAATTCGGATGCTATTTCTGTGTTTCATCGTCAATAAGAAGGTGCAAGGTATACAGTAAACCTGAAGTGAAGCATCGGAATCTAAAACTGGACTCATTGGAGAGGTTCAAATCGTAGAAAGTGGGAGTGTCTGTCCACTTGTACTTAAGTCGTCATTGTGTTTTTTGTATACTATTCGGATGCAATTTCTGTGTTTCTTCGTCAATAAGAAGGTGCAAGGTATACAGTAAACCTGAAGTGAAGCATCAGAATCTAATACTGGACTCACAGGAGAGGTTCAAATCGTAGAAAGTGAGAGTGTCAGTCCTCTTGTACTTAAGTCGGCATTGTGCCTTTTGAATTAAATTTGGATGCACTTTCTGTGTTTCATCGTCAATAAGAAGGTGCAAGGTATACAGTAATCTTGACGTGAAGCATCGGAATCCATAACTCGACTCACAGGAGAGGTTCAAATCGTAGAAAGTGAGAGTGTCAGATCTCTTGTACTTAAGTCAGCAATGTGCCTTTTGTATTAAATTCGGATGCAATTTCTGTGTTTCATCGTCAATAAGAAGGTGCAAGGTATACAGTAAACCTGAAGAGAAGCATCGGAATCTAAAACTGGACTCACAGGAAAGATTCGAATCATAGAATGTGAGAGTGTCAGTCCTCTTGTACTTAAGTCGGCATTGTGCCTTTTGTATTAAATTCGGTTGCAATATCTGTGTTTCATCGTCAATAAGAAGGTGCAAGGTATACAGTAAACCTGAAGTGAAGCATCAGAGTCTAATACTGGACTCATAGGAGTGGTTCAAATCGTAGAACGTGAGAGTGTCAGTCCTCTTGTAGTTAAGTCGACATTGTGCCTTTTGTATTAATTTCGGATGCAATTTCTGTGTTTCATCTTCAATAATAAGGTGCAAGGTATACAGTAAACCTGAAGTGAAGCATCGGAATCTAAAACTGGACTCACAGGAGAGGTTCAAATCGTATAAAGTGAGAGTGTCAGTCCTCTTGTACTTAATTCGGCATTGTGCATTTTGTATTAAATTCGGATGTAATTTCTGTGTTTCATCGTCAATAAGAAGGTGCAAGGTATACAGTAAACCTGAAGTGATGCATCGGAATCTAAAACTGGTCTCACAGGAGAGGTTCAAATAGTAGAAAGTGAGAGTGTCAGTCCTCTTGTACTTAAATCGGCATTGTGCCTTTTGTACTAAATTCGGATGCAATTTCTGTGTTTCATCGTCAATAAGAAGGTGCAAGGTATACGGTAAACCTGAAGTGAAGCTTCGGAATCTAAAACTGGACTCATAGGAGAGATTCAAATCATAGAAAGTGAGAGTGTCAGTCCTCTTGTACTTAAGTCGACATTGTGCCTTTTGTATTCTATTTGGATGCAATTTCTGTGTTTCATCGTCAATAAGAAGGTGCAAGGTGTACAGTAAACCTGAAATGAAGCATCGGAAACTAAAACTGGACTCACAGAAGAGGTTCATATCGTAGAAAGTGAAAAAGTGAGTCCTCTTGTACTTAAGTCGGCATTGTGCCTTTTGTATTAAATTCGGATGCAATTTCTGTGTTTCATCGTCAATAAGAAGGTGCAAGGTATACAGTAAACCTGAAGTGAAGCATCGGAATCTAAAACTGGACTCATTGGAGAGGTTCAAATCGTAGAAAGTGAGAGTGTCTGTCCACTTGTACTTAAGTCGTCATTGTGTTTTTTGTATTTTATTCGGATGCAATTTCTGTGTTTCTTCGTCAATAAGAAGGTGCAAGGTATACAGTAAACCTGAAGTGAAGCATCAGAAACTAATACTGGACTCACAGGAGAGGTCCAAATCGTAGAAAGTGAGAGAGTCAGTCCTCTTGTACTTAAGTCGGCATTGTGCCTTTTGTACTAAATTCGGATGCTATTTCTGTGTTTCATCGTCAATAAGAAGGTGCAAGGTATACAGTAAACCTGATGTCAAGCATCGGAATCTAAGACTGGACTCACAGGAGAGGTTTAAATCGGAGAAAGTGAGAGTGTCAGTCCTCTTTAATTAAGTCGGCATTGTGCATTTTGTAATAAATTCAGATGTAATTTCTGTCTTTTATCGTCAATAAGAAGGTGCAAGGTATACAGTAAACCTGAAGTGAAGCATCGTAATCCAAAACTGGACTCACAGGAGAGGTTCAAATCGTAGAAATTGAGAGTGTCAGTCCTCTTGAACTTAAATCAGCATTGTGCCTTTTGTACTAAATTCGGATGCAACTTCCGTATTTCATCGGCAATAAGATGGTGCAAGGTATACAGTAAACCCGAAATGAAGCATCGGAATCTAAAACTTGGCACACAGAAGAGGTTCAAATCGTAATAAGTGAGAGTGTCTGTCCTCTTGTACTTATGTCGGCATTGTGCCGTTTGTATTCAATTCGGAAGCAATTTCTGTGTTTCATCGTCAGTAAGAAGGTCCAAGGGATACAGTAAACCTGAAGTGAAGCATCGGAATCTAAAACTGGACTCACAGGAGAGGTTCAAATCGCAAAAAGTTAGAGTGTCAGTCCTCTTGTACTTAAATCTTCATTGTGCATTTTGTACTAAATTCGGATGCAACTTCTGTGTTTCATCGTCAATAAGAAGGTGCAAGGTGTACAGTAAACCTGAAATGAAGCATCGGAAACTAAAACTGGACTCACAGAAGAGGTTCATATCGTAGAAAGTGAAAAAGTGAGTCCTCTTGTACTTAAGTCGGCATTGTGCCTTTTGTATTAAATTCGGATGCAATTTCTGTGTTTCATCGTCAATAAGAAGGTGCAAGGCATACAGTAAACCTGAAAGGAAGCATCGGAATCTAAAACTGGACTCAGAGAAGAGGTTCACATCGTGGAAAGTGAGAGTGTCTCTCCTCCTGTACTTAAGTCGGCATTGTGCCTTTTGTATTCAATTCGGATGCAATTTCTGTGTTTCATCGTCAATAAGAAGGTGCAAGGTATACAGTAAACCTGAAGTGAAGCATCGGAATCTACAACTAAACTCACAGGAGAGATTCAAATCATAGAAGTGAGAGTGTCTGTCCTCTTGTACTTAAGGTGGCATTGTGCCTTTTGTATTCTATTCGGATGCAATTTCTGTGTTTCATCGTCAATAAGAAATTGCAAGATATACAGTAAACCTGAAGTGAAGCATCGGAATCTACAACTAAACTCACAGGAGAGATTCAAATCATAGAAGTGAGAGTGTCAGTAGTCTTGTACTTAAGTCGGCATTGTGCCTTTTGTATTAAATTCGGATGCAATTTCTGTGTTTCATCGTCAATAGGAAGGTGCAAGGTATACAGTAAACGCTAAGTGAAGCATCGGAATCTAAAACTGGACTCACAGGAGAGGTTCAAATCGTTGAAAGTGAGAGTGTCAGTCCTCTTGTACGTCAGTCGGCATTGTGCATTTTGAATTAATTTCGGATGTAATTTCGGTGTTTCATCGTCAATAAGAAGGTGCAAGGTATACAGTAAACCTGAAGTTAAGCATTGGAATCTAAAACTGGAATCACAGGAGAGGTTCAAATCGTAGAAAGGGAGAGTGTCAGTCCTGTTGTACTTAAATCGGCATTGTGCTTTTTGTACTAAATTCGGATGCAACTTCTGTGT
Source organism: Schistocerca americana (assembly GCF_021461395.2). Lineage (NCBI taxonomy): Eukaryota > Metazoa > Arthropoda > Insecta > Orthoptera > Acrididae > Schistocerca > Schistocerca americana. The sequence continues at coordinate 543,800,420 of NC_060124.1, read as the reverse complement.
TTCATCGTCAATAAGAAGGTGCAAGGTCTACAGTAAACCTGAAATGAAGCGTCGGAGTCTAAAACTAGACTCACAGAAGAGGTTCAAATCGTAGAAAGTGAGAGTGTCAGTCCTCTTGTACTTTAATCGGCTTTGTGCCTTTTGTACTAAATTCGGATGCAACTTCTGTGTTTCATCGTCAATAAGAAGGTGCAAGGTATACAGTTAACCTGAAATGAAGCATCGGAATCTAAAACTGGAATCACAGAAGAGGTTCAAATCGTAGAAAGTGAGAGTGTCAGTCCTCTTGTACTTAAGTCGGCATTGTGCCTTTTGAATTAAATTTGGATGCACTTTCTGTGTTTCATCGTCAATAAGAAGGTGCAAGGTATACAGTAAACCTGAAGTGAAGCATCGGAATCTAAAACTGGACTCATTGGAGAGGTTCAAATCGTAGAAAGTGGGAGTGTCTGTCCACTTGTACTTAAGTCGTCATTGTGTTTTTTGTATACTATTCGGATGCAATTTCTGTGTTTCTTCGTCAATAAGAAGGTGCAAGGTATACAGTAAACCTGAAGTGAAGCATCAGAATCTAATACTGGACTCACAGGAGAGGTTCAAATCGTAGAAAGTGAGAGCGTCAGTCCTCTTGTACTTAAGTCGGCATTGTGCCTTTTGAATTAAATTTGGATGCACTTTCTGTGTTTCATCGTCAATAAGAAGGTGCAAGGTATACAGTAATCTTGACGTGAAGCATCGGAATCCATAACTCGACTCACAGGAGAGGTTCAAATCGTAGAAAGTGAGAGTGTCAGATCTCTTGTACTTAAGTCAGCAATGTGCCTTTTGTATTAAATTCGGATGCAATTTCTGTGTTTCATCGTCAATAAGAAGGTGCAAGGTATACAGTAAACCTGAAGAGAAGCATCGGAATCTAAAACTGGACTCACAGGAAAGATTCGAATCATAGAATGTGAGAGTGTCAGTCCTCTTGTACTTAAGTCGGCATTGTGCCTTTTGTATTAAATTCGGTTGCAATATCTGTGTTTCATCGTCAATAAGAAGGTGCAAGGTATACAGTAAACCTGAAGTGAAGCATCAGAGTCTAATACTGGACTCATAGGAGTGGTTCAAATCGTAGAACGTGAGAGTGTCAGTCCTCTTGTAGTTAAGTCGACATTGTGCCTTTTGTATTAATTTCGGATGCAATTTCTGTGTTTCATCTTCAATAATAAGGTGCAAGGTATACAGTAAACCTGAAGTGAAGCATCGGAATCTAAAACTGGACTCACAGGAGAGGTTCAAATCGTATAAAGTGAGAGTGTCAGTCCTCTTGTACTTAAGTCGGCATTGTGCATTTTGTATTAAATTCGGATGTAATTTCTGTGTTTCATCGTCAATAAGAAGGTGCAAGGTATACAGTAAACCTGAAGTGATGCATCGGAATCTAAAACTGGTCTCACAGGAGAGGTTCAAATAGTAGAAAGTGAGAGTGTCAGTCCTCTTGTACTTAAATCGGCATTGTGCCTTTTGTACTAAATTCGGATGCAATTTCTGTGTTTCATCGTCAATAAGAAGGTGCAAGGTATACGGTAAACCTGAAGTGAAGCTTCGGAATCTAAAACTGGACTCATAGGAGAGATTCAAATCATAGAAAGTGAGAGTGTCAGTCCTCTTGTACTTAAGTCGACATTGTGCCTTTTGTATTCTATTTGGATGCAATTTCTGTGTTTCATCGTCAATAAGAAGGTGCAAGGTGTACAGTAAACCTGAAATGAAGCATCGGAAACTAAAACTGGACTCACAGAAGAGGTTCATATCGTAGAAAGTGAAAAAGTGAGTCCTCTTGTACTTAAGTCGGCATTGTGCCTTTTGTATTAAATTCGGATGCCATTTCTGTGTTTCATCGTCAATAAGAAGGTGCAAGGTATACAGTAAACCTGAAGTGAAGCATCGGAATCTAAAACTGGACTCATTGGAGAGGTTCAAATCGTAGAAAGTGAGAGTGTCTGTCCACTTGTACTTAAGTCGTCATTGTGTTTTTTGTATTTTATTCGGATGCAATTTCTGTGTTTCTTCGTCAATAAGAAGGTGCAAGGTATACAGTAAACCTGAAGTGAAGCATCAGAAACTAATACTGGACTCACAGGAGAGGTCCAAATCGTAGAAAGTGAGAGAGTCAGTCCTCTTGTACTTAAGTCGGCATTGTGCCTTTTGTACTAAATTCGGATGCTATTTCTGTGTTTCATCGTCAATAAGAAGGTGCAAGGTATACAGTAAACCTGATGTCAAGCATCGGAATCTAAGACTGGACTCACAGGAGAGGTTTAAATCGGAGAAAGTGAGAGTGTCAGTCCTCTTTACTTAAGTCGGCATTGCGCATTTTGTAATAAATTCAGATGTAATTTCTGTCTTTTATCGTCAATAAGAAGGTGCAAGGTATACAGTAAACCTGAAGTGAAGCATCGTAATCCAAAACTGGACTCACAGGAGAGGTTCAAATCGTAGAAATTGAGAGTGTCAGTCCTCTTGAACTTAAATCAGCATTGTGCCTTTTGTACTAAATTCGGATGCAACTTCCGTATTTCATCGGCAATAAGATGGTGCAAGGTATACAGTAAACCCGAAATGAAGCATCGGAATCTAAAACTTGGCACACAGAAGAGGTTCAAATCGTAATAAGTGAGAGTGTCTGTCCTCTTGTACTTATGTCGGCATTGTGCCGTTTGTATTCAATTCGGAAGCAATTTCTGTGTTTCATCGTCAGTAAGAAGGTCCAAGGGATACAGTAAACCTGAAGTGAAGCATCGGAATCTAAAACTGGACTCACAGGAGAGGTTCAAATCGCAAAAAGTTAGAGTGTCAGTCCTCTTGTACTTAAATCTTCATTGTGCCTTTTGTACTAAATTCGGATGCAACTTCTGTGTTTCATCGTCAATAAGAAGGTGCAAGGTGTACAGTAAACCTGAAATGAAGCATCGGAAACTAAAACTGGACTCACAGAAGAGGTTCATATCGTAGAAAGTGAAAAAGTGAGTCCTCTTGTACTTAAGTCGGCATTGTGCCTTTTGTATTAAATTCGGATGCAATTTCTGTGTTTCATCGTCAATAAGAAGGTGCAAGGCATACAGTAAACCTGAAAGGAAGCATCGGAATCTAAAACTGGACTCAGAGGAGAGGTTCACATCGTGGAAAGTGAGAGTGTCTCTCCTCCTGTACTTAAGTCGGCATTGTGCCTTTTGTATTCAATTCGGATGCAATTTCTGTGTTTCATCGTCAATAAGAAGGTGCAAGGTATACAGTAAACCTGAAGTGAAGCATCGGAATCTACAACTAAACTCACAGGAGAGATTCAAATCATAGAAGTGAGAGTGTCTGTCCTCTTGTACTTAAGGTGGCATTGTGCCTTTTGTATTCTATTCGGATGCAATTTCTGTGTTTCATCGTCAATAAGAAATTGCAAGATATACCGTAAACCTGAAGTGAAGCATCGGAATCTACAACTAAACTCACAGGAGAGATTCAAATCATAGAAGTGAGAGTGTCAGTAGTCTTGTACTTAAGTCGGCATTGTGCCTTTTGTATTAAATTCGGATGCAATTTCTGTGTTTCATCGTCAATAGGAAGGTGCAAGGTATACAGTAAACGCTAAGTGAAGCATCGGAATCTAAAACTGGACTCACAGGAGAGGTTCAAATCGTTGAAAGTGAGAGTGTCAGTCCTCTTGTACGTCAGTCGGCATTGTGCATTTTGTATTAATTTCGGATGTAATTTCGGTGTTTCATCGTCAATAAGAAGGTGCAAGGTATACAGTAAACCTGAAGTTAAGCATTGGAATCTAAAACTGGAATCACAGGAGAGGTTCAAATCGTAGAAAGGGAGAGTGTCAGTCCTGTTGTACTTAAATCGGCATTGTGCTTTTTGTACTAAATTCGGATGCAACTTCTGTGTTTCATCGTCAATAAGAAGGTGCAAGGTCTACAGTAAACCTGAAATGAAGCGTCGGAGTCTAAAACTAGACTCACAGAAGAGGTTCAAATCGTAGAAAGTGAGAGTGTCAGTCCTCTTGTACTTTAATCGGCTTTGTGCCTTTTGTACTAAATTCGGATGCAACTTCTGTGTTTCATCGTCAATAAGAAGGTGCAAGGTATACAGTTAACCTGAAATGAAGCATCGGAATCTAAAACTGGAATCACAGAAGAGGTTCAAATCGTAGAAAGTGAGAGTGTCAGCCCTTTTGTACTTATGTCGGCATTGTGCATTTTATATTAAATTCGGATGCAATTTCTTTGTTTCATCGTCAATAAGAAGGTCCAAGGAATACAGTAAACATGAAGTGAAGCAACGGAATCTAAAACTTGACTCACAGGAGAAGTTCAAATCGTAGAAAGTGAGAGTGTGAGTCCTCTTGTACTTAAGTCGGCATTGTGCCTTTTGTATTAAATTCGGATGCAATTTCTGTGTTTCATCGTCAATAAGAAGGTGCAAGGTATACAGTAAACCTGAAGTGAAGCATCGGAATCTAAAACTGGACTCACAGGAGAGGTTGACATCGTAGAAAGTGAGAGTGTCTCCTTTCTTGTATTAAGTCGGCATTGTGCCTTTTGTATTAAATTCGGATGCAATTTCTATGTTTCATCGTCAATAAGATGGTGCAAGGTATACTCTAAACCTGAAGTGGAGCATCGGAATCTAAAACTGGACTCACAGGAGAGGTTCAAATCATAGAGAGCGAGAGTGTCAGTCCTCTTGTACTTAATTCGGCATTGTGCCTTTTGTATTAAATTCGGATGCAATTTCTGTGTTTCATCGTCAATAAGAAGGTGCAAGGTATACAGTAAACCTGAAGTGAAGCACCGGAATCTACAACTAAACTCACAGGAGAGATTCAAATCATAGAAGTGAGAGTGTCAGTAGTCTTGTACTTAAGTCGGCATTGTGCCTTTTGTATTAAATTCGGATGCAATTTCTGTGATTCATCGTCAATAGGAAGGTGCAAGGTATACAGTAAACGCTAAGTGAAGCATCGGAATCTAAAACTGGACTCACAGGAGAGGTTCAAATCGTGGAAAGTGAGAGTGTCAGTCCTCTTGTACGTCAGTCGGCATTGTGCATTTTGTATTAATTTCAGATGTAATTTCGGTGTTTCATCGTCAATAAGAAGGTGCAAGGTATACAGTTAACCTGAAGTTAAGCATTGGAATCTAAAACTGGACTCACAGGAGAGGTTCAAATCGTAGAAAGTGAGAGTGTCAGTCCTCTTGTGCTTAAATCGGCATTGTGCCTTTTGTATTAAATTCGGATGCAATTACTGTGTTTCATCGTCAGTAAGAAGGTGCTAGGTATACAGTAAACCTGAAGTGAAGCAACAGAATCTAATACTGGACTCACAGGAGAGGTTCAAATCGTAGAAAGTGAGGGTGTCAGTCCTCTTCTACTTAAGTCGACATTGTGCATTTGTATTAAATTCGGATGCAATTTCTGTGTTTCATCGTCAATAAGAAGGTGCAAGGTATACAGTTATCATGACGTGAAGCATCGGAATCTAAAAGTGGACTCACAGGGGAGGTTCAAATCGTAGAAAGTGAGAGTGTCAGTCGTCTTGTACTTAAGTCGGCAATGTGCCTTTTGTATTAAATTCGGATGCAATTTCTGTGTTTCATCGTCAATAAGAAGGTGCAAGGTATACAGTACACCTGAAGTGAAGCATCGGAATCTTAAACTGAACTCACAGGAGATGTTCAAATCATAGAAAGTGAGAGTGTCAGTCCTCTTGTACTTAAGTCGGCATTGTGCCTTTTGTTTTATATTCGGATGCAATTTCTGTGTTTCATCGTCAGTAAGAAGGTGCAAGCTATACAGTAAACCTGAAGTGGAGCATCGGAATCTAAAACTGGACTCACAGGAGAGGTTCAAATCGTAGAAAGTGAGAGTGTCAGTCCTCTTGTACTTAAGTCAGCATTGTGCCTTTTGTAATAAATTCGGATGCAATTTCTGTGTTTCATCGTCAATAAGAAGGTGCAAGGTATACAGTAATCCTGAAGTGAAGCATCGGAATCTAAAACTGGACACACAGGAGAGCTTCAAATCGTAGAAAGTGAGAGTGTCAGTCCTCTTATACTTAAGTCGGCATTGTGCCTTTTATATTCAATTCGGATGCAATTTCTGTGTTTCATCGTCAATAAGAAGGTGCAAGGTATACAGTAAACCTGAAGTGAAGCATCGGACACTAATACTGGACTCACAGGAGAGGTTCAAATCGTAGAAAGTGAGAGTGTCAGTCCTCTTGTACTTAAATCGGCATTGTGCCTTTTGTATTAAATTCGGATGCAATTTCTGTGTTTCATCGTCAATAAGAAGGTCCAAGAGATACTGTAAACGTGAAGTGAAGCATCGGAATTTAAAACTGGACTCACAGGAGAGGTTCAAATCATAGAAAGTTAGTGTGTCAGGCCTCTTGTACTTAGGTCGGCATTGTGCCTTTTGTTTTAAATTCGGATGCAATTTCTGTGTTTCATCATCAATAAGAAGGTGCAAGGTATACAGTAAACGTGAAATGAAGCATCGGAATCTAAAACTGGTCTCACAGGAGAGGTTCAAGTCATAGAAAGTGAGAGTGTCAGGCCTCTTTTACTTAAGTCGGCATTGTGCTTTTTGTATTAAATTCGGATGCAATTTCGGTGTTTCATCGTCAATAAGAAGGTCCGAGGGATACTGTATACGTGAAGTGAAGCATCGGAATTTAAAACTGGACTCACAGGAGAGGTTCAAATCATAGAAAGTTAGTGTGTCAGGCCTCGTGTACTTAAGTCGGCATTGTGCCTTTTGTTTTATATTCGGATGCAATTTCTGTATTTCATCATCAATTAGAAGGTGCAAGGTATACAGTAAACCTGAAGTGGAGCATCGGAATCTAAAACTGGACTCACAGGAGAGGTTCAAATCGTATAAAGTGAAAGTGTCAGTCCTCTTGTACTTAAGTCGGCATTGTGCCTTTTGTATTAAATTCGGATGCAATTTCTGGGTTTCATCGTCAATAAGATGGTGCAAGGTATATAGTAAACCTGAAGTGAAGCATTGGAATTTAAAACTGGACTCACAGGAGAGGTACAAATCGTAGAAAGTGAGAGTGTCAGTCCTCTTGTACTTAAATCGGCATTGTGCCTTTTGTACTAAATTCGGATGCAAATTCTGTGTTTCATCATCAATAAGAAGGTGCAAGGTATACAGTAAACCAGAAGTGTAGCATCGGAATCTAATACTGGACTCACAGGAGAAGCTCAAATCGTAGAAATTAAGAGTGTCAGTCCTCTTGTACTTAAGTCGGCATTGTGCCTTTTGTATTAAATTCGGATGCAATTTCTGTGTTTCATCGTCAATAAGAAGGTGCAAGGTATACAGTAAACCAGAAGTGAAGCATCGGAATCTAAAACTGGACTCTTTGGAGAGGTTCAAATCGCAGAAAGTGAGAGTGTCAGTCCTCTTGTACTTAAATCGGCATTGTGCCTTTTGTATTAAATTCGGATGCAATTTCTGTGATTCATCGTCAATAAGAAGGTGCAAGGTATACAGTAAACGTAAAGTGAAGCATCCGAATCTAAAACTGGACTCACAGGAGAGGTTCAAATCGTAGAAAGTGAGAGTGTCTGTCCTCTTGTACTTAACTCGGCATTTTGCCATTTGTATTATATACGGATGCAATTACTGCGTTTCATCGTCAATAAGATGGTGCAAGGTATACAGTAAACCTGAAGTGAAGCATCGGAATCTAAAACTGGACTCACAGGAGAGGTTCAAAGCGTAGAAAGTGAGAGTGTCAGGCCTCTTTTACTTAAGTCTCCATTGTGCCTTTTGTATTCAATTCGGATGCAATTTCTGTGTTTCATCGTCAATAAGAAGGTGCAAGGTATACAGTAAACCTGAAGTGAAGCGTCGGACACTAATACTGGACTCACAGGAGAGGTTCAAATCGTAGAAAGTGAGAGTGTCAGTCCTCTTGTACTTAAATCGCCATTGTGCCTTTTGTATTAAATTCGGATGCAATTTCTGTGATTCGTCGTCAATAAGAAGGTGCAAGGTATACAGTAAACGTAAAGTGAAGCATCCGAATCTAAAACTGGACTCACAGGAGAGGTTCAAATCGTAGAAAGTGAGAGTGTCAGTCCTCTTGTACTTAACTCGGCATTTTGCCATTTGTATTATATACGGATGCAATTACTGCGTTTCATCGTCAATAAGATGGTGCAAGGTATACAGTAAACCTGAAGTGAAGCATCGGAATCTAAAACTGGACTCACAGGAGAGGCTCAAATCGAAGAAAATTAGAGTGTCAGTCCTCTTGTACTTAAGTCGGCATTGTGCCTTTTGTGTTAAATTCGGATGCAATTTCTGTGTTTCATCGTCAATAAGAAGGTCCAAGAGATACTGTAAACGTGAAGTGAAGCATCGGAATTTAAAACTGGACTCACAGGAGAGGTTCAAATCATAGAACGTTAGTGTGTCAGGCCTCTTGTACTTAGGTCGGCATTGTGCCTTTTGTTTTAAATTCGGATGCAATTTCTGTGTTTCATCATCAATAAGAAGGTGCAAGGTATACAGTAAACGTGAAGTGAAGCATCGGAATCTAAAACTGGACTCACAGGAGAGGTTCAATTCATAGAAAGTGAGAGTGTCAGGCCTCTTTTACTTAAGTCGGCATTGTGCTTTTTGTATTAAATTCGGATGCAATTTCTGTGTTTCATCGTCAATAAGAAGGTCCGAGGGATACTGTATACGTGAAGTGAAGCATCGGAATTTAAAACTGGACTCACAGGAGAGGTTCAAATCATAGAAAGTTAGTGTGTCAGGCCTCTTGTACTTAAGTCGGCATTGTGCCTTTTGTTTTATATTCGGATGCAATATCTGTATTTCATCATCAATTAGAAGGTGCAAGGTATACAGTAAACCTGAAGTGGAGCATCGGAATCTAAAACTGGACTCACAGGAGAGGTTCAAATCGTATAAAGTGAAAGTGTCAGTCCTCTTGTACTTAAGTCGGCATTGTGCCTTTTGTATTAAATTCGGATGCAATTTCTGGGTTTCATCGTCAATAAGATGGTGCAAGGTATACAGTAAACCTGAAGTGAAGCATTGGAATCTAAAACTGGACTCACAGGAGAGGTTCAAAACGTAGAAAGTGAGAGTGTCAGTCCTCTTGTACTTAAATCGGCATTGTGCCTTTTGTACTAAATTCGGATGCAAATTCTGTGTTTCATCATCAATAAGAAGGTGCAAGGTATACAGTAAACCAGAAGTGTAGCATCGGAATCTAATACTGGACTCACAGGAGAGGCTCAAATCGTAGAAATTAAGAGTGTCAGTCCTCTTGTACTTAAGTCGGCATTGTGCCTTTTGTATTAAATTCGGATCCAATTTCTGTGTTTCATCGTCAATAAGAAGGTGCAAGGTATACAGTAAACCAGAAGTGAAGCATCGGAATCAAAAACTGGACTCTTTGGAGAGGTTCAAATCGCAGAAAGTGAGAGTGTCAGTAAACTTGTACCTAAGTCGGCATTGTGACTATTGTATTAAATTCGGATGCAATTTCTGTGTTTCATCGTCAATAAGAAGGTCCAAGGGATACAGTAAACCTGAAGTGAAGCATCGGAATCTAAAATTGCACTCACGGGAGAGGTTCAAATCGTAGAAAGGGAGAGTGTCAGTCCTCTTGTATTTATGTCGGCATTGTGGCTTTGTATTAAATTCGGTTGCAATTTCTGTGTTTCATCGTCAATAAGAAGGTCCAAGGGATACAGTAAACCTGAAGTGAAGCAACGGAATCTTAAACTGGACTCACAGGAGAGGTTCAAATCGTAGAAAGTGAGAGTGTGGGTCCTCTTGTACTTAAGTCGGCCTTGTGCCTTTTGTATTAAATTCGGATGCTATTTCTCTGTTTTCGTCGTCAATAAGAAGGTGCAAGGTATACAGTAAACCTGAAGTGAGCATCGGAATCTAAAACTGGACTCACAGGAGAGGTTCAAATCGTAGAAAGTGAGGGATTCAGTCCTCTTGTTCTTAAGTCGGCATTGTGCCATTTGTATTAAATTCGGATGCATTTTCTGTGCTTCATGGTCAATAAGATGGTGCAAGGTGTACAGTAAACCTGAAGTGAAGCACCGGAATTTAAAACTGGACACACAGGAAAGGTTCAAATCGTAGAAAGTGAGAGTGTCAGTCCTTTTGTACTTACATCGGCATTGTGCCTTTTGTATTAAATTCGGATGCAATTTCTGTGTTTCATCGTCAATAAGAAGGTGCAAGGTATACAGTAAACCTGAAGTGAAGCATCGGAATCTAAAACTGGACTCACAGGAGAGGTTCAAAGCGTAGAAAGTGAGAGTGTCAGGCCTCTTTTACTTAAGTCGGCATTGTGCATTTTGTATTAAATTCGGATGCAATTACTGTGTTTCATTGTCAATAAGAAGGTCTAAGGGATACTGTAAACGTGAAGTGAAGGATCGGAATTTATAACTGGACTCACAGGAGAGGTTCAAATCGTAGAAAGTTAGTGTGTCAGTCCTCTTGTACTTAAGTCGGCATTGTGCCTTTTGTATTAAATTCGGATGCAATTTCTGTGTTTCATCGTCAATAAGAAGATGCAAGGTATAGAGTAAACCTGAAGTGAAGCATCGGAATCTAAATCTGAACTCACAGGAGAGGTTCAAATCATAGAAAGTGAGAGTGTCCATGCTCTTGTACTTAAGTCGGCATTGTGCCTTTTTTATTCAAATCGGATGCAATTTCTGTTCGTCTTGTATTTAAGTCGGCATTGTGCCTTTTGTATTATGTACGGATGCAATTTCTGTGTTTCATCGTCAATAAGAAGGTGCAAGGTATACAGTAAACCTGACGTGAAGCATCGGAATCTAAAACAGGACTCACAGGAGAGGTTCAAATCGTAGAAAGTGAGAGTGTCAGTCCTCTTGTCCTTAAGTCGGCATTGTGCCTTCTGTACTAAATTCGGATGCAATTTCTGTGTTTCATCGTCAATAAGAAGGTGCAAGGTATACAGTAAACCAGAAGTGAAGCATCGGAATCTAAAACTGGACTCATTGGAGAGGTTCAAATCGTAGAAAGTGAGAGTGTCCGTCCACTTGTACTTAAGTCGGCATTGTGACTTTTGTACTAAATTCGGATGCAATTTCTGTGTTTCATCGTCAATACGAAGGTCCAAGGGTTACAGTAAACCTGAAGTGAAGTATCGGAATCTAAAATTGGACTCACAGGAGAGTTTCAAATCGTAGAAAGGGATAGTGTCAGTCCTCTTGTACTTATGTCGGCATTGTGGCTTTTGTATTAAATTCGGTTGCAATTTCTGTGTTTCATCGTCAATAAGAAGGTCCAAGGGATACAGTAAACCTGAAGTGAAGCATCGGAATCTAAAAGTGGACTTACAGGAGAGGTTCAAATCGTAGAAAGTGAGAGTGTGAGTCCTCTTGTACTTATGTCGGCCTTGTGCCTTTTGTATTAAATTCGGATGCTATTTCTCTGTTTCGTCGTCAATAAGAAGGTGCAAGGTATACAGTAAACCTGAAGTGAGCATCGGAATCTAAAACTGGACTCACAGGAGAGGTTGAAGCCGTAGAGAGTGAGAGTGTCAGTCCTCTTGTACTTCAGTCGGCATTGTGCCATTTGTATTAAATTCGGATGCATTTTCTGTGTTTCATCGTCAATAACATGGTGCAAGGTGTACAGTAAACCTGAAGTGAAGCATCGGAATCTAAAACTGGACTCACAGGAGAGGTTCAAACCGTAGAAAGTGAGAGTGTCAATCCTCTTGTACTGAAGTCGGCATTGTGCCATTTGTATTAAATTCGGATGCATTTCCTGTGTTTCATGGTCAATAAGATGGTGCAAGGTGTACAGTAAACCTGAAGTGAAGCATCGGAATCTAAAACTGGACTCACAGGAGAGGTTCAATTTGTAGAAAGTGAGAGTGTCAGTCCTCTTGTACTTACGTCGGCATTGTGCCTTTTGTATTAAATTCGGATGCAATTTCTGTGTTTCATCGTCAATAAGAAGGTGCAAGGTATACAGTAAACCTGAAGTGAAGCATCGGAATCCAATACTGGACTCACAGGAGAGGTTCAAATCGTAGAAAGTGGGAGTGTCAGTCATCTTGTACTTAAGTCGGCATTGTGCTTTTGTATTAAATTCGGATGCAATTTCTGTGTTTCATTCTCAATAAGAAGGTGCAAGGTATACAGTAAACCTGAAGTGAAGCATCGGAATCTAAAACAGGACTCACAGGAGAGGTTCAAATCATAGAAAGTGAGAGTGTCAGGCCTCTTTTACTTAAGTCGGCATTGTGCCTTTTGTATTAAATTCGGATGCAATTTCTGTGTTTCATCGTCAATAAGAAGGTCCAAGGGATACTGTAAACGTGAAGTGAAGCATCAGAATATATAACTGGACTCACAGGAGAGGTTCAAATCACAGAAAGTTAGTGTGTCAGTCCTCTTGTACTTAAGTCGGCATTGCGCCTTTTGTTTTAAATTCGGATGCAAACTATGCGTTTCATCGTCAATAAGAAGGTCCAAGGGATACAGTAAACTTGAAGTGAAGCATCGGAATCTAAGACTGTACCCACAGGAGAGGTTCAAATCATTGAAAGTGAGAGTGTCAGTCCTCTTGTACTTAAGTCGGTATTGTGCCTTTTGTATTAAATTCGGATGCAATTTCTATGTTTCATCGTCAATAAGAAGATGCAAGGTATACAGTAAACCTGAAGTGAAGCATCGGAATCTAAAACTGAACTCACAGGAGAGGTTCAAATCGTAGAAAGTGAGAGTGTCAGTCCTCTTGTACTTAAGTCGGCATTGTGCCCTTTATATTCATTTCGGATGCAATTTCTGTGTTTCATCGTCAATAAGAAGGTGCAAGGTATACAGTAAACGTGAAGTGAAGCATCAGAATCTAAAACTGGACTCACAGGAGAGGTTCAAATCGTATAAAGTGAGAGTGTCAGTCCTCTTGTGCTTAAGTCGGCAGTGTGCATTTTGTATTAATGTCGGATGTAATTTCTGTGATTCATCGTCAATAAGAGGGTGCAAGGTAAACAGTAAACCTGAAGCGAAGCATCGGAATCTAAAACTGAACTCACAGGAGAGGTTCAAATCGTAGAAAGTGAGAGTGTCCATGCTCTTGTACTTAAGTCGGCATTGTGCCTTTTATATTCAAATCGGATGCAATTTCTGTTCCTCTTGTATTTAAGTCGGCATTGTGCCTTTTGTATTATATACGGATGCAATTTCTGTGTTTCATCGTCAATAAGAAGGTGCAAGGTATACAGTAAACCTGACGTGAAGCATCGGAATCTATAACAGGACTCACAGGAGAGGTTCAAATCGTAGAAAGTGAGAGTGTCAGTCCTCTTGCCCTTAAGTCGGCATTGTGCCTTTTGTATTAAATTCGGATGTAATTTCTGTGATTCATCGTCAATAAGAGGGTGCAAGGTAAACAGTAAACCTGAAGCGAAGCATCGGAATCTAAAACTGGACTCACAGGAGAGGTTGAAATCGTAGAAAGGGAGAGTGTCAGTCCTCTTGTACTTAAATCGGCATTGTGCCTTTTGTACTAAATTCGGATGGAATTTCTGTGTTTCATCATCAATAAGAAGGTGCAAGGTATACAGTAAACCAGAAGTGTAGCATCGGAATCTAAAACTGGACTCACAGGAGAGGCTCAAATCGTAGAAATTAGAGTGTCAGTCCTCTTGTACTTAAGTCGGCATTGTGCCTATTGTATTAAATTCGGATGCAATTTCTGTGTTTCATCGTCAATAAGAAGGTGCAAGGTATACAGTAAACCAGAAGTGAGGCACCGGAATCTAAAACTGGACTCATTGGAGAGGTTCAAATCGTAGAAAGTGAGAGTGTCAGTCCACTTGTACTTAAGTCGGCATTGTGACTTTTGTATTAAATTCGGATGCAATTTCTGTGTTTCATCGTCATAAGAAGGTCCAAGGGATACTGTAAACCTGAAGTGAAGTATAGGAATCTAAAATTGGACTCACAGGAGAGATTCTAATCGTAGAAAGGGAGAGTGTCAGTCCTCTTGTACTTATGTCGGCATTGTGGATTTTGTATTAAATTCGGTTGAAATTTCTGTGTTTCATCGTCAATAAGAAGGTCCAAGGGTTACAGTAAACCTGAAGTGAAGCATCGGAATCTAAAACTGGACTCACAGGAGAGGTTCAAATCGTAGAAAGTGAGAGTGTCTTTCCTCCTGTACTTAAGTCGGCATTGTGCCATTTGTATTAAATTCGGATGCATTTTCTGTGTTTCATGGTCAATAAGATGGTGCAAGGTGTACAGTAAACCTGAAGTGAAGCATCGGAATCTGAAACTGGACTCACAGGAGAGGTTCAATTCGTAGAAAGTGAGAGTGTCAGTCCTCTTGTACTTACGTCGGCATTGTGCCTTTTGTATTAAATTCGGATGCAATTTCTGTGTTTCATCGTCAATAAGAAGGTGCAAGGTATACAGTAAACCTGAAGTGAAGCATCGGAATCCAATACTGGACTCACAGGAGAGGTTCAAATCGTAGAAAGTGGGAGTGTCAGTCCTCTTGTACTTAGGTCGGCATTGTGCTTTTGTATTAAATTCGGATGCAATTTCTGTGTTTCATTCTCAATAAGAAGGTGCAAGGTATACAGTAAACCTGAAGTGAAACATCGGAATCTAAAAATGGACTCAAAGGAGAGGTTCAAATCATAGAAAGTGAGAGTGTCAGGCATCTTTTACTTAAGTCGGCATTGTGCCTTTTGTATTAAATTCAGATGCAATTACTGTGTTTCATCGTCAATAAGAAGGTCCAAGGGATACTGTAAACGTGAAGTGAAGCATCGGAATATAAAACTGGACTCACAGGAGAGGTTCAAATCATAGAAAGTTAGTCTGTCAGTCCTCTTGTACTTAAGTCGGCATTGCGCCTTTTGTTTTAAATTCGGATGCAAACTATGCGTTTCATCGTCAATAAGAAGGTCCAAGGGATACAGTAAACCTGAAGTGAAGCATCGGAATCTAAAACTGGACTCACAGGAGAGGTTGAAATCGTAGAAAGGGAGAGTGTCAGTCCTCTTGTACTTCAATCGGCATTGTGCCTTTTGTACTAAATTCGGATGCAATTTCTGTGTTTCATCATCAATAAGAAGGTGCAAGGTATACAGTAAACCAGAAGTGTAGCATCGGAATCTAAAACTGGACTCACAGGAGAGGCTCATATCGTAGAAAATTAGAGTGTCAGTCCTCTTGTACTTAAGTCGGCATTGTGCCTATTGTATTAAATTCGGATGCAATTTCTGTGTTTCATCGTCAATAAGAAGGTGCAAGGTATACAGTAAACCAGAGGTGAAGCATCGGAATCTAAAACTGGACTCATTGGAGAGGTTCAAATCGTAGAAAGTGAGAGTGTCAGTCCACTTGTGCTTAAGTCAGCATTGTGGCTTTTGTATTAAATTCGGTTGCAATTTCTTTGTTTCATCGTCAATAAGAAGGTCCAAGTGATACAGTAAACCTGAAGTGAAGCATCGGAATCTAAAACTGGACTCACAAGAGTTGTTCAAATCGTATCAAGTGAGAGTGTGAGTCCTCTTGTACTTAAGTCGGCCTTGTGACTTTTGTATTAAATTCGGATGCTATTTCTCTGTTTCGTCGTCAACAAGAATGCGCAAGGTATACAGTAAACCTGAAGTGAAGCATCGTAATCTAAAACTGGACTCACAGGAGAGGTTCAAATCGTAGAAAGTGAGAGTGTCAGTCCTCTTGTACTTATGTCGGCATTGTGCCTTTTGTATTACATTCGGATGCAATTTCTGTGTTTCATCGTCAATAAGAAGGTGCAAAGTATACAGTAAACCTGAAGTGAAGCATCGGAATCTAATACTGGACTCACAGGAGAGGTTCAAATCGTAGAAAGTGAGAGTGTCAGTCCTCTTGTACTTAAGTCGGCATTGTGCTTTTGTATTAAATTCGGATGCAATTTCTGTGTTTCGTTCTCAATAAGAAGGTGCAAGGTATACAGTAAAACTGAAGTGAAGCATCGAAATCTAAAAGTGGACTCAAAGGAGAGGTTCAAATCATAGAAAGTGAGAGTGTCAGGCCCCTTTTACTTAAGTCGGCATTGTGCTTTTGTATTAAATTCGGATGCAATTTCTGTGTTTCATCGTCAATAAGAAGGTGCAAGGTATACAGTAAACCTGAAGTGAAGCATCGGACACTAATACTGGACTCACAGGAGAGGTTCAAATCGTAGAAAGTGAGAGTGTCAGTCCTCTTGTACTTAAACCGGCATCTTGCCTTTTGTATTAAATTCGGATGCAATTTCTGTGCTTCATCGTCAGTAAGAAGGTGCAAGGTATACAGTAAACGTGAAGTGAAGCATCGGAATCTAAAACTGGACTCACAGGAGAGGTTCAAATCGTAGAAAGTGAGAGTGTCAGTCCTTTTGTACTTAAGTCGGCATTGTGCCTTTTGTATTATATACGGATGCAATTACTGCGTTTTATCGTCAATAAGATGGTGCAAGGTATACAGTAAAACTGAAGTGAAGCATCGGAATCTAAAACTGGACTTACAGGAGAAGTTCAAATCATAGAAAATGAGAGTGTCAGTCCTCTTGTACTTAAGTCGGCATTGTGCATTTTGTATTAAATTCCGATGCAATTTCTGTGTTTCATCGTCAATAAGAAGGTGCAAGGTATACAGTAAACCTGACGTGAAGCATCGGAATCTGAAACAGGACTCACACGAGAGGGTCTAATCGTAGAAAGTGAGAGTGTCAGTCCTCTTGTACTTAAGTCGGCATTGTGCCATTTGTATTAAATTTGGATGAATTTTCTGTGTTTCATCGTCAATAAGATGGTGCAAGGTGTAAAGTAAACCTGAAGTGAAGCATCGGAACCCAATACTGGACTCACAGGAGAGGTTCAAATCGTAGAAAGTGAGAGTGTCAGTCCTCTTGTACTTACGTCGGCATTGTGCCATTTGTATTAAATTTGGATGCATTTTCTGTGTTTCATCGTCAATAAGATGGTGCAAGGTGTAAAGTAAACCTGAAGTGAAGCATCGGAACCCAATACTGGACTCACAGGAGAGGTTCAAATCGTAGAAAGTGAGAGTGTCAGTCCTCTTGTACTTAAGTCGGCATTGTGCTTTTGTATTAAATTCGGATGCAATTTCTGTGTTTCATTCTCAATAAGAAAGTGCAAGGTATACAGTAAACCTGAAGTGAAGCATCGATATCTAAAAATGGACTCAAAGGAGGGGTTCAAATCATAGAAAGTGAGAGTGTCAGGCCTCTTTTACTTAAGTCGGCATTGTGCCTTTTGTATGAAATTCGAATGCAATTACTGTGTTTCATCGTCAATAAGAAGGTCCAAGGGATACTGTAAACGTGAAGTGAAGCATCGGAATTTATTACTGGACTCACAGGAGAGGTTCAAATCATAGAAAGTTAGCGTGTCAGTCCTCTTGTACTTAAGTCGGCATTGTGCCTTTTGTTTTAAATTCGGATGCAAACTATGAGTTTCATCGTCAATAAGAAGGTCCAAGGGATACAGTAAACCTGAAGTAAAGCATCGGAATCGAAGACTGGACCCACAGGAGAGGTTCAAATCATTGAAAGTGAGAGTGTCAGTCCTCTTGTACTTAAATCGGCATTGTGCCTTTTGTATTAAATTCGTATGCAATTTCTGTGTTTCATCGTCAATAAGAAGATGCAAGGTATACAGTAAACCGGAAGTGAAGCTTTGGAATCTAAAACTGAACTCACAGGAGAGGTTCAAATCGTAGAAGGTGAGAGTGTCCGTCCTCTTGTACTTAAGTCAGCATTGTGCCTTTTATATTCAATTCGGATGCAATTTCTGTGTTTCATTGTCAATAAGAAGGTGCAAGGTATACAGTAAACCTGAAGTGAAGCATCGGACACTAATACTGGACTCACAGGAGAGGTTCAAATCGTAGAGAGTAAGAGTGTCAGTCCTCTTGTACTTAAGTCGGCATTGTGCCTTTTGTATTAAATTCGGATGCAATTTCTGTGCTTCATCGTCAATAAGAAGGTGCAAGGTATACAGCAAACGTGAAGTGAAGCAACGGAATCTAAAACTGGACTCACAGGAGAGGTTCAAATCGTAGAAAGTGAGAGTCTCAGTCCTCTTGTACTTCAGTCGGTATTGTGCCATTTGTGTTATATACGGATGCAATTACTGTGTTTCATCGTCAATACGATGGTGCAAGGTATACAGTAAACCTGAAGTGAAGCATCAGAATCTAAAACTGGACTCACAGGAGAGGTTCAAATCGTAGAAAGTGAGAGTGTCAGTCCTTTTGTACTTAAGTCGGCATTGTGCCTTTTGTATTAAATTCGGATGCAATTTCTGTGTTTCATCGTCAGTAAGAAGGTGCAAGGTATACAGTAAACCTGACGTGAAACATCGGAATCTAAAACAGGACTCACAGGAGAGGTTCAAATCGTAGAAAGTGAGAGTGTCAGTCCTCTTGTCCTTAAGTCGGCATTGTGCCTTTTGTATTAAATTCGGATGCTATATCTGTGTTTCATCGTCAATAAGATGGTGCAAGGTATACAGTAAACCAGAAGTGAAGCATCGGAATCTAAAACTGGACTCACAGGAGTGGTTCAAATCGTATAAAGTTAGAGTGTCAGTCCTCTTGTACTTAAGTCGGCATTGTGCATTTTGTATTAAATTCGGATGTAATTTCCCTGTTTCATCGTCAATAAGAAGGTGCAAGGTATACAGTACACCTGAAGTTAAGCATCGGAATCTAAAACTGGACTCACAGGAGAGGGTCATATCGTAGGAAATTAGAGCGTCACTCCTCTTGTATTTAAGTCGGCATTGTGAAATTTGTATTAAATTCGGACGCAATTTCTGCGTTTCATTGTCAATAACAAGGTCCAAGGGATACAGTAAACCTAAAGTGAAGCATCGTAATCTAAAATTGGACTCATAGGAGAGTTTCAAATCGTAGAAAGGGAGAGTGTCAGTCCTCTTGTACTTATGTCGGCATTGTGGCTTTTGTATTAAATTCGGTTGCAATTTCTTTGTTTCATCGTCAATAAGAAGGTCCAAGGGATACAGTAAACCTGAAGTGAAGCATCGGAATCTAAAACTGGACTCACAGGAGAGGTTAATATCTTAGCAAGTGAGAGTGTGAGTCCTCTTGTACTTAAGTCGGCCTTGTGCCTTTTGTTTTAAATTCGGATGCTATTTCTCTGTTTCGTCGTCAATAAGAAGGTGCAAGGTATACAGTAAACCTGAAGTGAAGCATCGGAATCTAAAACTGGACTCACAGGAGAGGTTCAAATCGTAGAAAGTGAGAGTGTCAGTCCTCTTGTTCTTCAGTCGGTATTGTGCCATTTGTATTATATACGGATGCAATTACTGTGTTTCATCGTCAATAAGATGGTGCAAGGTATACAGTAAACCTGAAGTGAAGCATCGGAATCTAAAACTAGACTCACAGGAGAGGTTCAAATCATAGAAAGTGAGAGTGTCAGGCCTCTTTTACTTAAGTCGGCATTGTGCCTTTTGTATTAAATTCGGATGCAATTTCTGTGCTTCATCGTCAATAAGAAGGTCCAAGGGATACTGTAAACGTGAAGTGAAGCATCGGAATTTAAAACTGGACTCACAAGAGAGGTTCAAATCTTTGAAAGTTAGTGTGTCAGTCCTCTTGTACTTAAGTCGGCATTGTGCCTTTTGTTTCAAATTCGGATGCAATTTCTGTGTTTCATCGTCAATAAGAAGGTGCAAGGTATACAGTAAACCTGAAGTGGAGCATCGGAATCAAAAACTGGACTCACAGGAGAGGTTCAAATCGTAGAAAGTGAGAGTGTCAGTCCTCTTGTACTTAAGTCGGCATTGTGCCTTTTGTATTAAATTCGGATGCAATTTCTGTGTTTCATCGTCAATAAGAAGGTGCAAGGTATACAGTAAACCTGAAGTGAAGCATCGGAATCTAAAACTGGACTCACAGGAGAGGTTCAAATCGTAGAAAGTGAGAGCGTCAGTCCTCTTGTTCTTAAGTCGGCAATGTGCCTTTTATATTCAATTCGGATGCAATATCTGTGTTTCATCGTCAATAAGAAGGTGCAAGGTATACAGTAAACGTGAAGTGAAGCAACGGAATCTAAAACTGGACTCACAGGAGAGGTTCAAATCGTAGAAAGTGAGAGTGTCAGTCCTCTTGATCTTCAGTCGGTATTGTGCCATTTGTATTATATACGGATGCAATTACTGTGTTTCATCGTCAATAAGAAGGTGCAAGGTATACAGTAAACCTGAAGTGAAGCATTGGAATCCAAAACTGGACTCACAGGAGAGGTTCAAATCATAGAAAGTGAGAGTGTCAGTCCTTTTGTACTTAAGTCGGCATTGTGCCTTTTGTATTAAATTCGGATGAAATTTCTGTGTTTCATCGTCAATAAGACGGTGCAAGGTATACAGTAAACCTGACGTGAAGCATCGGAATGTAAAACAGGACTCACAGGAGAGGTTGAAATCGTAGAAAGGGAGAGTGTCAGTCCTCTTGTACTTAAATCGGCATTGTGCCTTTTGTACTAAATTCGGATGCAATTTCTGTGTTTCATCATCAATAAGAAGGCCCAAGGTATACTGTAAACGTGAAGTGAAGCATCGGAATTTAAAACTGGACTCACAGGAGAGGTTCAAATCATAGAAAGTTAGTGTGTCAGGCCTCTTGTACTTAAGCCGACATTGTGCCCTTTGTATTAAATTCGGATGCAATTTCTGTGCTTCATCGTCAATAAGAAGGTGCAAGGTATACAGTAAACGTGAAGTGAAGCATCGGAATCTAAAACTGGACTCAAAGGAGAGGTTCAAATCGTGGAAAGTGAGAGTGTCAGTCCTCTTGTACTTAAGTCGGCTTCGTGCCTTTTGTATTATATACGGATGCAATTACTGTGTTTCATCGTCAATAAGATGGTGCAAGGTATACGGTAAACCTGAAATGAAGCATCGGAATCTAAAACTGGACTCACAGGAGAGGTTCAAATCATAGAAAGTGAGAGTGTCAGTCCTCTTGTACTTAAGACGGCATTGTGCATTTTGTATTAAATTCGGATGCAATTTCTGTGTTTCATCATCAATAGGAAGGTGAAAGGTATACAGTTAACCTGACGTGAAGCATCGGAATCTAAAACAGGACTCACAGGAGAGGTTCAAATCGTAGAAATTGAGAGTGTCAGTCCTCTTGTACTTAAGTCGGCATTGTGCCATTTGTATTAAATTTGGATGCATTTTCTGTGTTTCATCGTCAATAAGATGGTGCAAGGTGCACAGTAAACCTGAAGTGAAGCATCGGAATCTAAAACTGGACTCACAGGAGAGGTTCAAATCGAGGAAAGTGAGAGTGTCAGTCCTCTTGTACTTACGTCGGCATTGTGCCTTTTGTATTAAATTTGGATGCAATTTCTGTGTTTCATCGTCAATAAGAAGGTGCAAGGTATACAGTAAACCTGAAGTGAAGCATAGGAATCCAATACTGGACTCACAGGAGAGGTTCAAATCGTAGAAAGTGAGAGCGTCAGTCCTCTTGTCCTTAAGTCGGCATTGTGCCTTTTGTATTAAATTCGGATGCAATTTCTGTGTTTCATCGTCAATAAGATGGTGCAAGGTATACAGTAAACCAGAAGTGAAGCATCGGAATCTAAAACTGGACTCACAGGAGAGGTTCAAATCGTATAAAGTGAGAGTGTCAGTCCTCTTGTACTTAAGTCGGCATTGTGCATTTTGTATTACATTCGGATGTAATTTCTGTGTTTCATCGTCAATAAGAAGGTGCAAGGTATACAGTAAACCTGAAGTGAAGCATCGGAATCTAAAACTGTACTCACAGGAGAGGTTGAAATCGTAGAAAGGGAGAGTGTCTGTCCTCTTGTACTTAAATCGGCATTGTGCCTTTTGTACTAAATTCGGATGCAATTTCTGTGTTTCATCATCAATAAGAAGGTGCAAGGTATATAGTAAACCAGTAGTGAGCATCGGAATCTAAAACTGGACTCACAGGAGAGGTTCAAATCGTAGAAAGTGAGAGTGTCAGTCCTTTTGTACTTAAGTCGGCATTGTGCCATTTGTATTAAATTCGGATGCATTTTCTGTGTTTCATCGTCAATACGATTGTGTAAGGTGTACAGTAAACCTTAAGTGAAGCATCGGTATCTAAAACTGGACTCACAGGAGAGGTTCAAAACGTAGAAAGTGAGAGTGTCACTCCTCTTGCACTTACGTCGGCATTGTGCCTTTTGTATTGTATTCGGATGCAATTTCTGTGTTTCATCGTCAATAAGAGGGTGCAAGGTATACAGTAAACCTGAAGTGAAGCATCGGAATCCAATACTGGACTCACAGCAGAGGTTCAAATCGTAGAAAGTGAGAGTGTCAGTCCTCTTGTACTTAAGTCGGCATTGTGCTTTTGTATTAAATTCGGATGCAATTTCTGTGTTTCGTTCTCAATAAGAAGGTGCAGGGTATACAGTAAACCTGACGTGAAGCATCGGAATCTAAAAATTGACTCAAAGGAGAGGTTCAAATCATAGAAAGTGAGAGTGTCAGGCCTCTTTTACTTAAGTCGGCATCCTGCCTTTTGTATTAAATTCGTATGCAATTTCTGTGTTCTATCGTCAATAAGAAGGTCCAAGGTATACTGTAAACGTGAAGTGAAGCATCGGAATTTAAAACTTGACTCCCAGGAGAGGTTCAAATCATAGAAAGTAAGTGTGTCAGTCCTCTTGTACTTAAGCCGGCATTGTGCCTTTTGTATTAAATTCGGATGCAATTTCTGTGCTTCATCGTCAATAAGAAGGTGCAAGGTATACAGTAAACGTGAAGTTAAGCATCGGAATCTGAAACTGGACTCAAAAGAGAGGTTCAAATCGTAGAAAGTGAGAGTGTCAGTCCTCTTGTACTTAAGTCGGCTTTGTGCCTTTTGTATTATATACGGATGCAATTACTGTGTTTCATCGTCAATAAGATGGTGCAAGGTATACAGTAAACCTGAAATGAAGCATCGGAATCTAAAACTGGACTCACAGGAGAGGTTCAAATCATAGAAAGTGAGAGTGTCAGTCCTCTTGTACTTAAGTCGGCATTGTGCAATTTGTATTAAATTCGGATGCAATTTCTGTGTTTCATCATCAATAGGAAGGTGCAAGGTATACAGTAAACCTGACGTGAAGAATCGGAATCTAAAACAGGACTCACAGGAGAGGTTCAAATCGTAGAAAGTGAGAGTGTCAGTCCTCTTGTACTTAAGTCGGCATTGTGCCATTTGTATTAAATTTGTATGCATTTTCTGTGTTTCATCGTCAATAAGATGGTGCAAGGTGTACAGTAAACCTGAAGTGAAGCATCGGAATCTAAAACTGGACTCACAGGAGAGGTTCAAATCGAGGAAAGTGAGAGTGTCAGTCCTCTTGTACTTACGTCGGCATTGTGCCTTTTGTATTAAATTCGGATGCAATTTCTGTGTTTCATCGTCAATAAGAAGGTGCAAGGTATAAAGTAAACCTGAAGTGAAGCATCGGAATCCAATACTGGACTCACAGGACAGGTTCAAATCGTAGAAAGTGAGAGTGTCAGTCCTCTTGTACTTAAGTCGGCATTGCGCTTTTGTATTAAATTCGGATGCAATTTCTGTGTTTCATTCTCAATAAGGAGGTGCAAAGTATACAGTAAACCTGAAATGAAGCATCGGAATCTAAAAATGGACTCAAAGGAGAGGTTCAAATCATAGAAGGTGAGAGTGTCAGGCCGCTTTTACTTAAGTCGGCATTGTGCCTTTTGTATTAAATTCGGATGCAATTTCTGTGTTTCATCGTCAATAAGAAGGTCCAAGGGATACTGTAAACGTGAAGTGAAGCATCGGAATTTAAAACTGGACGCACAGGAGAGGTTCAAATCATAGAAAGTTTGTGTGTCAGTCCTCTTGTACTTAAGTCGGCATTGTGCCTTTTGTTTTAAATTCGGATGCAATTTCTGTGTTTCATCGTCAACAAGAAGGTGCAAGGTATACAGTAAACCTGAAGTGGAGCATCGGAATCTAAAACTGGACTCACAGGAGAGGTTCAAATCGTAGAAAGTGAGAGAGTCAGTCCTCTTGTACTTAAGTCGGCATTGTGCCTTTGTATTAAATTCGGATGCAATTTCTGTGTTTCATCGTCAAAAAGAAGGTGCAAGGTATACAGTAAACCTGAATTGAAGCATCGGAATCTAAAACTGGATTTACAGGAGCGGTTTAAATCGTAGAAAGTGTCAGCGTCAGTCCTCTTGTACTTAAGTCGGCATTGTGCCGTTTATATTCAATTCGGATGCAATTTCTGTGTTTCATCGTCAATAAGAAGGTGCAAGGTATACAGTAAACCTGAAGTGAATCATCGGACACTAATACTGGACTCACAGGAGAGGTTCATGTCATAGAAAGTGAGAGTGTCAGTCCTCTTGTACTTACGTCGGCATTGTACCTTTTGTATTCTATTCAGATGCTATTTCTGTGTTCCATCGTCAATAAGAAGGCGCAAGGTATACAGTAAACCTGAAGTGAAGCATCAGAATCGAATACTGGAATCGCAGGAGAGGTTCAAATCGTATAAAGTGAGAATGTCAGTCCTCTTGTACTTAAGTTGGCATTGTGCATTTTGTATTAAATTCGGACGTAATATCTGTGTTTCATCGTAATAAGAAGGTGCAAGGTATACAGTAAACCTGAAGTGAAGCTTCGGAATCTAAAACTGGACTCACAGGAGAGGTTCAAATCGTAGAAAGTGAGAGTGTCAGTCCTCTTGTACTTAAGTCGGCATTGTACCTTTTGTATTCTATTCGGATTCTATTTCTGTGTTTCATCGTCAATAAGAAGGTGCAAGGTATACAGTAAACCTGAAGTGAAGCATCAGAATCGAATACTGGACTCGCAGGAGAGGTTCAAATCGTATAAAGTGAGAATGTCAGTCCTCTTGTACTTAAGTCGGCATTGTGCTTTTGTATTAAATTCGGATGCAATTTCTGTGTTTCGTTCTCAATAAGAAGGTGCAGGGTATACAGTAAACCTGAAGTGAAGCATCGGAATCTAAAAATTGACTCAAAGGAGAGGTTCAAATCATAGAAAGTGGGAGTGTCAGGCCTCTTTTACTTAAGTCGGCATTGTGCCTTTTGTATTAAATTTGGATGCAATTTCTGTGCTTCATCGTCAATAAGAAGGTCCAAGGTATACTGTAAACGTGAAGTGAAGCATCGGAATTTAAAACTGGACTCACAGGAGAGGTTCAATTCATAGAAAGTTAGTGTGTCAGTCCTCTTGTACTTAAGCCGGCATTGTGCCTTTTGTATTGAATTCGGATGCAATTTCTGTGCTTCATCGTCAATAAGAAGGTGCAAGGTATACAGTAAACGTGAAGTGAAGCATCGGAATCTGAAACTGGACTCAAAAGAGAGGTTCAAATCGTAGAAAGTGAGAGTGTCAGTCCTCTTGTACTTAAGTCGGCTTTGTGCCTTTTGTATTATATACGGATGCAATTACTGTGTTTCATCGTCAATAAGATGGTGCAAGGTATACAGTAAACCTGAAATGAAGCATCGGAATCTAAAACTGGACTCACAGGAGAGGTTCAAATCATAGAAAGTGAGAGTGTCAGTCCTCTTGTACTTAAGTCGGCATTGTGCATTTTGTATTCAATTCGGATGCATTTTCTGTGTTTCATCATCAGTAGGAAGGTGCAAGGTATACAGTAAACCTGACGTGAAGCAGCGGAACCTAAAACAGGACTCACACGAGAGGTTCAAATCGTAGAAAGTGAGAGTGTCAGTCCTCTTGTACTTAAGTCGGCATTGTGCCATTTGTATTAAATTTGTATGCATTTTCTGTGTTTCATCGTCAATAAGATGGTGCAAGGTGTACAGTAAACCTGAAGTGAAGCATCGGAATCTAAAACTGGACTCACAGGAGAGGTTCAAAACGAGGAAAGTGAGAGTATCAGTCCTCTTGTACTTA
This sequence comes from Schistocerca americana, assembly GCF_021461395.2. Lineage (NCBI taxonomy): Eukaryota > Metazoa > Arthropoda > Insecta > Orthoptera > Acrididae > Schistocerca > Schistocerca americana. The sequence continues at coordinate 543,774,378 of NC_060124.1, read as the reverse complement.
CGTCGGCATTGTGCCTTTTGTATTAAATTCGGATGCTATTTCTGTGTTTCATCGTCAATAAGAAGGTGCAAGGTATACAGTAAACCTGAAGTGAAGCATCGGAATCCAATACTGGACTCACAGGAGAGGTTCAAATCGTAGAAAGTGAGAGTGTCAGTCCTCTTGTACTTAAGTCGGCATTGTGCCTCTTGTATTAATTTCGGATGCAATTTCTGTGCTTCATCGTCAATAAGAAGGTGCAAGGTATACAGTAAACGTGCAGTGAAGCATCGGAATCTAAAACTGGACTCACAGGAAAGGTTCAAATCGTAGAAAGTGAGAGTGTCAGTCCTCTTGTACTTAAGTCGGCACTGTGCCTTTTGTATTATATACAGATGCAATTACTGTGTTTCATCGTCAATAAGATGGTGCAAGGTATACAGTAAACCTGAAGTGAAGCATCGGAATCTAAAACTGGACTCACAGGAGAGGTTCAAATCATAGAAAGTGAGAGTGTCAGACCTCTTGTACTTAAGTCGGCATTGTGCATTTTGTATTAAATTCGGATGCAATTTCTGTGTTTCATCGTCAATAAGAAGGTGCAAGGTATACAGTAAACCTGACGTGAAGCATCGGAATCTAAAACAGGACTCACAGGAGAGGTTCAAATCGTAGAAAGTGAGAGTGTCAGTACTCTTGTCCTTAAGTTGGCATTGTGCCTTTTGTATTAAATTCGGACGCAATTTCTGTGTTTCATCGGCAATAAGAAGGTCCAAGGGATACAGTAAACCTAAAGTGAAGCATCGAAATCTAAAATTGGACTCATAGGAGAGTTTCAAATCGTAGAAAGGGAGAGTGTCAGTCCTCTTGTACTTATGTCAGCATTGTGGCTTTTGTATTAAATTCGGTTGCAATTTCTTTGTTTCATCGTCAATAAGAAGGTCCAAGTGATACAGTAAACCTGAAGTGAAGCATCGGAATCTAAAACTGGACTCACAAGAGTTGTTCAAATCGTATCAAGTGAGAGTATGAGTCCTCTTGTACTTAAGTCGGCCTTGTGACTTTTGTATTAAATTCGGATGCTATTTCTCTGTTTCGTCGTCAATAAGAATGCGCAAGGTATACAGTAAACCTGAAGTGAAGCATCGTAATCTAAAACTGGACTCACAGGAGAGGTTCAAATCGTAGAAAGTGTGAGTGTCAGTATTCTTGTACTTATGTCGGCATTGTGCCTTTTGTATTAAATTCGGATGCAATTTCTGTGTTTCATCGTCAATTAGACGGTGCAAGGTATACAGTAAACCTGAAGTGAAGCATCGGAATCTAATACTGGACTCACAGGAGAGGTTCAAAACGTAGAAAGTGAGAGTGTCAGTCCTCTTGTACTTAAGTCGGCATTGTGCCTTTTGTATTAAATTCGGATGCAATTTCTGTGTTTCATCGTCAATAAGAAGGTCCCAGGGATACTGTAAACGTGAAGTGAAGCATCGGAATTTAAAACTGGACTCACAGGAGAGGTTCAAATCATAGAAAGTTAGTGTGTCAGTCCTCTTGTACTTAAGTCGGCATTGTGCCTTTTGTTTTAAATTCGGATGCAATTTCTGTGTTTCATCGTCAATAAGAAGGTGCAAGGTATACAGTTAACCTGAAGTGGAGCATCGGAATCTAAAACTGGACTCACAGGAGAGGTTCAAATCGTAGAAAGTGAGAGTGTCAGTCATCTTGTACATAAGTCGGCATTGTGCCTTTTGTATTAAATTCGGATGCAATTTCTGTGTTTCATCGTCAATAAGAAGGTGCAAGGTATACAGTAAACCTGAAGTGAAGCATCGGACACTAATACTGGACTCACAGGAGAGGTTCAAATTGTAGAAAGTGAGAGTGTCAGTCCTCTTGTACTTAAACCGGCATTGTGCCTTTTGTATTAAATTCGGATGCAATTTCTGTGTTTCATCGTCAGTAAGAAGGTGCAAGGTATACAGTAAACGTGAAGTGAAGCATCGGAATCTAAAACTGGACTCACAGGAGAGGTTCAAATCGTAGAAAGTGAGAGTGTCAGTCCTTTTGTACTTAAGTCGGCATTGTGCATTTTGTATTATATACGGATGCAATTACTGCGTTTCATCGTCAATAAGATGGTGCAAGGTATACAGTAAACCTGAAGTGAAGCATCGGAATCTAAAACTGGACTTACAGGAGAAGTTCAAATCATAGAAAGTGAGAGTGTCAGTCCTCTTGTACTTAAGTCGGCATTGTGCATTCTGTATTAAATTCCGATGCAATTTCTGTGTTTCATCGTCAATAAGAAGGTGCAAGGTATACAGTAAACCTGACGTGAAGCATCGGAATCTGAAACAGGACTCACACGAGAGGTTCTAAACGTAGAAAGTGAGAGTGTCAGTCCTCTTGTACTTAAGTCGGCATTGTGCCATTTGTATTAAATTTGGATGAATTTTCTGTGTTTCATCGTCAATAAGATGGTGCAAGGTGTAAAGTAAACCTGAAGTGAAGCATCGGAACCCAATGCTGGTCTCACAGGAGAGGTTCAAATCGTAGAAAGTGAGAGTGTCAGTCCTCTTGTACTTACGTCGGCATTGTGCCATTTGTATTAAATTTGGATGCATTTTCTGTGTTTCATCGTCAATAAGATGGTGCAAGGTGTAAAGTAAACCTGAAGTGAAGCATCGGAACCCAATACTGGACTCACAGGAGAGGTTCAAATCGTAGAAAGTGAGAGTGTCAGTCCTCTTGTACTTAAGTCGGCATTGTGCTTTTGTATTAAATTCGGACGCAATTTCTGTGTTTCATTCTCAATAAGAAAGTGCAAGGTATACAGTAAACCTGAAGTGAAGCATCGATATCTAAAAATGGACTCAAAGGAGGGGTTCAAATCATAGAAAGTGAGAGTGTCAGGCCTCTTTTACTTAAGTCGGCATTGTGCCTTTTTTATGAAATTCGAATGCAATTACTGTGTTTCATCGTCAATAAGAAGGTCCAAGGGATACTGTAAACGTGAAGTGAAGCATCGGAATTTATTACTGGACTCACAGGAGAGGTTCAAATCATAGAAAGTTAGCGTGTCAGTCCTCTTGTACTTAAGTCGGCATTGTGCCTTTTGTTTTAAATTCGGATGCAAACTATGAGTTTCATCGTCAATAAGAAGGTCCAAGGGATACAGTAAACCTGAAGTAAAGCATCGGAATCGAAGACTGGACCCACAGGAGAGGTTCAAATCATTGAAAGTGAGAGTGTCAGTCCTCTTGTACTTAAATCGGCATTGTGCCTTTTGTATTAAATTCGGATGCAGTTTCTGTGTTTCATCGTCAATAAGAAGATGCAAGGTATACAGTAAACCGGAAGTGAAGCTTTGGAATCTAAAACTGAACTCACAGGAGAGGTTCAAACCGTAGAAAGTGAGAGTGTCGGTCCTCTTGTACTTAAGTCAGCATTGTGCCTTTTATATTCAATTCGGATGCAATTTCTGTGTTTTATTGTCAATAAGAAGGTGCAAGGTATACAGAGAACCTGAAGTGAAGCATCGGACACTAATACTGGACTCACAGGAGAGGTTCAAATCGTAGAGAGTAAGAGTGTCAGTCCTCTTGTACTTAAGTCGGCATTGTGCCTTTTGTATTAAATTCGGATGCAATTTCTGTGCTTCATCGTCAATAAGATGGTGCAAGGTATACAGCAAACGTGAAGTGAAGCAACGGAATCTAAAATTGGACTCACAGGAGAGGTTCAAATCGTAGAAAGTGAGAGTCTCAGTCCTCTTGTACTTCAGTCGGTATTGAGCCATTTGTATTATATACGGATGCAATTACTGTGTTTCATCGTCAATACGATGGTGCAAGGTATACAGTAAACATGAAGTGAAGCATCAGAATCTAAAACTGAACTCACAGGAGAGGTTCAAATCGTAGAAAGTGAGAGTGTCAGTCCTTTTGTACTTAAGTCGGCATTGTGCCTTTTGTATTAAATTCGGATGCAATTTCTGTGTTTCATCGTCAGTAAGAAGGTGCAAGGTATACAGTAAACCTGACGTGAAACATCGGAATCTAAAACAGGACTCACAGGAGAGGTTCAAATCGTAGAAAGTGAGAGTGTCAGTCCTCTTGTCCTTAAGTCGGCATTGTGCCTTTTGTATTAAATTCGGATGCAATTTCTGTGTTTCATCGTCAATAAGATGGTGCAAGGTATACAGTAAACCAGAAGTGAAGCATCGGAATCTAAAACTGGACTCACAGGAGAGGTTCAAATCGTATAAAGTTAGAGTGTCAGTCCTCTTGTACTTAAGTCGGCATTGTGCATTTTGTATTAAATTCGGATGTAATTTCTGTGTTTCATCGTCAATAAGAAGGTGCAAGGTATACAGTACACCTGAAGTTAAGCATCGGAGTCTAAAACTGGACTCACAGGAGAGGCTCATATCGTAGGAAATTAGAGCGTCAGTCCTCTTGTACTTAAGTCGGCCTTGTGAATTTTGTATTAAATTCGGACGCAATTTCTGTGTTTCATTGTCAATAAGAAGGTCCAAGGGATACAGTAAACCTAAAGTGAAGCATCGGAATCTAAAATTGGACTCATAGGAGAGTTTCAAATCGTAGAAAGGGAGAGTGTCAGTCCTCTTGTACTTATGTCGGCATTGTGGCTTTTGTATTAAATTCGGTTGCAATTTCTTTGTTTCATCGTCAATAAGAAGGTCCAAGGGATACAGTAAACCTGAAGTGAAGCATCGGAATCTAAAACTGGACTCACAGGAGAGGTTAATATCGTAGCAAGTGAGAGTGTGAGTCCTCTTGTACTTAAGTCGGCCTTGTGCCTTTTGTTTTAAATTCGGATGCTATTTCTCTGTTTCGTCGTCAATAAGAAGGTGCAAGGTATACAGTAAACCTGAAGTGAAGCATCGGAATCTAAAACTGGACTCACAGGAGAGGTTCAAATCGTAGAAAGTGAGAGTGTCAGTCCTCTTGTTCTTCAGTCGGTATTGTGCCATTTGTATTATATACGGATGCAATTACTGTGTTTCATCGTCAATAAGATGGTGCAAGGTATACAGTAAACCTGAAGTGAAGCATCGGAATCTAAAACTAGACTCACAGGAGAGGTTCAAATCATAGAAAGTGAGAGTGTCAGGCCTCTTTTACTTAAGTCGGCATTGTGCCTTTTGTATTAAATTCGGATGCAATTTCTGTGTTTCATCGTCAATAAGAAGGTCCAAGGGATACTGTAAACGTGAAGTGAAGCATCGGAATTTAAAACTGGACTCACAGGTGAGGTTCAAATCTTTGAAAGTTAGTGTGTCAGTCCTCTTGTACTTAAGTCGGCATTGTGCCTTTTGTTTCAAATTCGGATGCAATTTCTGTGTTTCATCGTCAATAAGAAGGTGCAAGGTATACGGTAAACCTGAAGTGGAGCATCGGAATCAAAAACTGGACTCACAGGAGAGGTTCAAATCGTAGAAAGTGAGAGTGTCAGTCCTCTTGTACTTAAGTCGGCATTGTGCCTTTTGTATTAAATTCGGATGCAATTTCTGTGTTTCATCGTCAATAAGAAGGTGCAAGGTATACAGTAAACCTGAAGTGAAGCATCGGAATCTAAAACTGGACTCACAGGAGAGGTTCAAATCGTAGAAAGTGAGAGCGTCAGTCCTCTTGTACTTAAGTCGGCAATGTGCCTTTTATATTCAATTCGGATGCAATTTCTGTGTTTCATCGTCAATAAGAAGGTGCAAGGTATACAGTATACGTGAAGTGAAGCAACGGAAACTAAAACTGGACTCACAGGAGAGGTTCAAATCGTAGAAAGTGAGAGTGTCAGTCCTCTTGTTCTTCAGTCGGTATTGTGCCATTTGTATTATATACGGATGCAATTACTGTGTTTCATCGTCAATAAGAAGGTGCAAGGTATACAGTAAACCTGAAGTGAAGCATTGGAATTCAAACCTGGACTCACAGGAGAGGTTCAAATCATAGAAAGTGAGAGTGTCAGTCCTTTTGTACTTAAGTCGGCATTGTGCCTTTTGTATTAAATTCGGATGAAATTTCTGTGTTTCATCGTCAATAAGAAGGTGCAAGGTATACAGTAAACCTGACGTGAAGCATCGGAATGTAAAACAGGACTCACAGGAGAGGTTGAAATCGTAGAAAGGGAGAGTGTCAGTCCTCTTGTACTTAAATCGGCATTGTGCCTTTTGTACTAAATTCGGATGCAATTTCTGTGTTTCATCATCAATAAGAAGGCCCAAGGTATACTGTAAACGTGAAGTGAAGCATCAGAATTTAAAACTGGATTCACAGGAGAGGTTCAAATCATAGAAAGTTAGTGTGTCAGGCCTCTTGTACTTAAGCCGGCATTGTGCCCTTTGTATTAAATTCGGATGCAATTTCTGTGCTTCATCGTCAATAAGAAGGTGCAAGGTATACAGTAAACGTGAAGTGAAGCATCGGAATCTAAAACTGGACTCAAAGGAGAGGTTCAAATCGTAGAAAGTGAGAGTGTCAGTCCTCTTGTACTTAAGTCGGCTTTGTGCCTTTTGTATTATATACGGATGCAATTACTGTGTTTCATCGTCAATAAGATGGTGCAAGGTATACGGTACACCTGAAAAGAAGCATCGGAATCTAAAACTGGACTCACAGGAGAGGTTCAATTCATAGAAAGTGAGAGTGTCAGTCCTCTTGTACTTAAGTCGGCATTGTGCATTTTGTATTAAATTCGGATGCAATTTCTGTGTTTCATCATCAATAGGAAGGTGAAAGGTATACAGTTAACCTGACGTGAAGCATCGGAATCTAAAACAGGACTCACAGGAGAGGTTCAAATCGTAGAAATTGAGAGCGTCAGTCCTCTTGTACTTAAGTCGGCATTGTGCCATTTGTATTAAAGTTGGATGCATTTTCTGTGTTCCATCGTCAATAAGATGGTGCAAGGTGTACAGTAAACCTGAAGTGAAGCATCGGAATCTAAAACTGGACTCACAGGAGAGGTTCAAATCGAGGAAAGTGAGAGTGTCAGTCCTCTTGTACTTACGTCGGCATTGTGCCTTTTGTATTAAATTTGGATGCAATTTCTGTGTTTCATCGTCAATAAGAAGGTGCAAGGTATACAGTAAACCTGAAGTGAAGCATCGGAATCCAATACTGGACTCAAAAGGAGAGGTTCAAATCGTAGAAAGTGAGAGCGTCAGTCCTCTTGTCCTTAAGTCGGCATTGTGCCTTTTGTATTAAATTCGGATGCAATTTCTGTGTTTCATCGTCAATAAGATGGTGCAAGGTATACAGTAAACCAGAAGTGAAGCATCGGAATCTAAAACTGGACTCACAGGAGAGGTTCAAATCGTATAAAGTGAGAGTGTCAGTCCTCTTGTACTTAAGTCGGCATTGTGCATTTTGTATTACATTCGGATGTAATTTCTGTGTTTCATCGTCAATAAGAAGGTGCAAGGTATACAGTAAACCTGAAGTGAAGCATCGGAATCTAAAACTGTACTCACAGGAGAGGTTGAAATCGTAGAAAGGGAGAGTGTCAGTCCTCTTGTACTTAAATCGGCATTGTGCCTTTTGTACTAAATTCGGATGCAATTTCTGTGTTTCATTATCAATAAGAAGGTGCAAGGTATATAGTAAACCAGTAGTGAGCATCGGAATCTAAAACTGGACTCACAGGAGAGGTTCAAATCGTAGAAAGTGAGAGTGTCAGTCCTTTTGTACTTAAGTCGGCATTGAGCCATTTGTATTAAATTCGGATGCATTTTCTGTGTTTCATCGTCAATAAGATTGTGCAAGGTGTACAGTAAACCTTAAGTGAAGCATCGGTATCTAAAACTGGACTCACAGGAGAGGTTCAAAACGTAGAAAGTGAGAGTGTCACTCCTCTTGCACTTACGTCGGCATTGTGCCTTTTGTATTGTATTCGGATGCAATTTCTGTGTTTCATCGTCAATTAGAGGGTGCAAGGTATACAGTAAACCTGAAGTGAAGCATCGGAATCCAATACTGGACTCACAGCAGAGGTTCAAATCGTAGAAAGTGAGAGTGTCAGTCCTCTTGTACTTAAGTCGGCATTGTGCTTTTGTATTAAATTCGGATGCAATTTCTGTGTTTCGTTCTCAATAAGAAGGTGCAGGGTATACAGTAAACCTGAAGTGAAGCATCGGAATCTAAAAATTGACTCAAAGGAGAGGTTCAAATCATAGAAAGTGAGAGTGTCAGGCCTCTTTTACTTAAGTCGGCATTGTGCCTTTTGTATTAAATTCGGATGCAATTTCTGTGTTCTATCGTCAATAAGAAGGTCCAAGGTATACTGTAAACGTGAAGTGAAGCATCGGAATTTAAAACTGGACTCCCAGGAGAGGTTCAAATCATAGAAAGTAAGTGTGTCAGTCCTCTTGTACTTAAGCCGGCATTGTGCCTTTTGTATTAAATTCGGATGCAATTTCTGTGCTTCATCGTCAATAAGAAGGTGCAAGGTATACAGTAAACGTGAAGTTAAGCATCGGAATCTGAAACTGGACTCAAAAGAGAGGTTCAAATCGTAGAAAGTGAGAGTGTCAGTCCTCTTGTACTTAAGTCGGCTTTGTGCCTTTTGTATTATATACGGATGCAATTACTGTGTTTCATCGTCTATAAGATGGTGCAAGGTATACAGTAAACCTGAAATGAAGCATCGGAATCTAAAACTGGTCTCACAGGAGAGGTTTCAAATCATAGAAAGTGACAGTGTCAGTCCTCTTGTACTTAAGTCGGCATTGTGCAATTTGTATTAAATTCGGATGCAATTTCTGTGTTTCATCATCAATAGGAAGGTGCAAGGTATACAGTAAACCTGACGTGAAGCATCGGAATCTAAAACAGGACTCAGAGGAGAGGTTCAAATCGTAGAAAGTGAGAGTGTCAGACCTCTTGTACTTAAGTCGGCATTGTGCCATTTGTATTAAATTTGTATGCATTTTCTGTGTTTCATCGTCAATAAGATGGTGCAAGGTGTACAGTAAACCTGAAGTGAAGCATCGGAATCTAAAACTGGACTCACAGGAGAGGTTCAAATCGAGGAAAGTGAGAGTGTCAGTCCTCTTGTACTTACGTCGGCATTGTGCCTTTTGTATTAAATTCGGATGCAATTTCTGTGTTTCATCGTCAATAAGAAGGTGCAAGGTATAAAGTAAACCTGAAGTGAAGCATCGGAATCCAATACTGGACTCACAGGACAGGTTCAAATCGTAGAAAGTGAGAGTGTCAGTCCTCTTGTACTTAAGTCGGCATTGCGCTTTTGTATTAAATTCGGATGCAATTTCTGTGTTTCATTCTCAATAAGGAGGTGCAAAGTATACAGTAAACCTGAAATGAAGCATCGGAATCTAAAAATGGACTCAAAGGAGAGGTTCAAATCATAGAAGGTGAGAGTGTCAGGCCGCTTTTACTTAAGTCGGCATTGTGCCTTTTGTATTAAATTCGGATGCAATTTCTGTGTTTCATCGTCAATAAGAAGGTCCAAAGGATACTGTAAACGTGAAGTGAAGCATCGGAATTTAAAACTGGACGCACAGGAGAGGTTCAAATCATAGAAAGTTTGTGTGTCAGTCCTCTTGTACTTAAGTCGGCATTGTGCCTTTTGTTTTAAATTCGGATGCAATTTCTGTGTTTCATCGTCAATAAGAAGGTGCAAGGTATACAGTAAACCTGAAGTGAATCATCGGACACTAATACTGGACTCACAGGAGAGGTTCATGTCGTAGAAAGTGAGAGTGTCAGTCCTCTTGTACTTAAGTCGGCATAGTGCCTTTTGTATTAATTTCGGATGCAATTTCTGTGCTTCATCGTCAATAAGAAGTTGCAAGGTATACAGTAAACGTGAAGTGAAGCATCGGAATCTAAAACTGGACTCACAGGAAAGGTTCAAATCGTAGAAAGTGAGAGTGTCAGTCCTCTTGTACTTAAGTCGGCACTGTGCCTTTTGTATTATATACGGATGCAATTACTGTGTTTCATCGTCAATAAGATGGTGCAAGGTATACAGTAAACCTGAAGTGAAGCATCGGAATCTAAAACTGGACTCACAGGAGAGGTTCAAATCATAGAAAGTGAGAGTGTCAGACCTCTTATACTTAAGTCGGCATTGTGCATTTTGTATTAAATTCGGATGCAATTTCTGTGTTTCATCGTCAATAAGAAGGTGCAAGGTATACAGTAAACCTGACGTGAAGCATCGGAATCTAAAACAGGACTCACAGGAGAGGTTCAAATCGTAGAAAGTGAGAGTGTCAGTACTCTTGTCCTTAAGTTGGCATTGTGCCTTTTGTATTAAAATCGGATGCAATTTCTGTGTTTCATCGTCAATAAGATGGTGCAAGGTATACAGTAAACCAGAAGTGAAGCATCGGAATCTAAAACTGGACTCACAGGAGAGGTTCAAATCGTAGAAAGTGAGAGTGTCAGTCCTCTTGTACTTACGTCGGCATTGTACCTTTTGTATTCTATTCGGATGCTACTTCTGTGTTCCATCGTCAATAAGAAGGTGCAAGGTATACAGTAAGCCTGAAGTGAAGCATCAGAATCGAATACTGGAATCGCAGGAGAGGTTCAAATCGTATAAAGTGAGAATGTCAGTCCTCTTGTACTTAAGTTGGCATTGTGCATTTTGTATTAAATTCGGACGTAATTTCTGTGTTTCAGCGTAATAAGAAGGTGCAAGGTATACAGTAAACCTGAAGTGAAGCTTCGGAATCTAAAACTGGACTCACAGGAGAGGTTCAAATCGTAGAAAGTGAGAGTGTCAGTCCTCTTGTACTTAAGTCGGCATTGTACCTTTTGTATTCTATTCGGATGCTATTTCTGTGTTTCATCGTCAATAAGAAGGTGCAAGGTATACAGTAAACCTGAAGTGAAGCATCAGAATCGAATACTGGACTCGCAGGAGAGGTTCAAATCGTATAAAGTGAGAATGTCAGTCCTCTTGTACTTAAGTTGGCATTGTGCTTTTGTATTAAATTCGGATGCAATTTCTGTGTTTCGTTCTCAATAAGAAGGTGCAGGGTATACAGTAAACCTGAAGTGAAGCATCGGAATCTAAAAATTGACTCAAAGGAGAGGTTCAAATCATAGAAAGTGAGAGTGTCAGGCCTCTTTTACTTAAGTCGGCATTGTGCCTTTTGTATTAAATTTGGATGCAATTTCTGTGCTTCATCGTCAATAAGAAGGTCCAAGGTATACTGTAAACGTGAAGTGAAGCATCGGAATTTAAAACTGGACTCACAGGAGAGGTTCAAATCATAGAAAGTTAGTGTGTCAGTCCTCTTGTACTTAAGCCGGCATTGTGCCTTTTGTATTGAATTCGGATGCAATTTCTGTGCTTCATCGTCAATAAGAAGGTGCAAGGTATACAGTAAACGTGAAGTGAAGCATCGGAATCTGAAACTGGACTCAAAAGAGAGGTTCAAATCGTAGAAAGTGAGAGTGTCAGTCCTCTTGTACTTAAGTCGGCTTTGTGCCTTTTGTATTATATACGGATGCAATTACTGTGTTTCATCGTCAATAAGATGGTGCAAGGTATACAGTAAACCTGAAATGAAGCATCGGAATCTAAAACTGGACTCACAGGAGAGGTTCAAATCATAGAAAGTGAGAGTGTCAGTCCTCTTGTACTTAAGTCGGCATTGTGCATTTTGTATTCAATTCGGATGCATTTTCTGTGTTTCATCATCAGTAGGAAGGTGCAAGGAGTACAGTAAACCTGACGTGAAGCATCGGAACCTAAAACAGGACTCACAGGAGAGGTTCAAATCGTAGAAAGTGAGAGTGTCAGTCCTCTTGTACTTAAGTCGGCATTGTGCCATTTGTATTAAATTTGTATGCATTTTCTGTGTTTCATCGTCAATAAGATGGTGCAAGGTGTACAGTAAACCTGAAGTGAAGCATCGGAATCTAAAACTGGACTCACAGGAGAGGTTCGAAACGAGGAAAGTGAGAGTGTCAGTCCTCTTGTATTTACGTCGGCATTGTGCCTTTTGTATTAAATTCGGATGCAATTTCTGTGTTTCATCGTCAATAAGAAGGTGCAAGGTATACAGTAAACCTGAAGTGAAGCATCGGAATCCAATACTGGAATCACAGGAGAGGTTCAAATCGTAGAAAGTGAGAGTGTCAGTCCTCTTGTACTTAAGTCGGCATTGCGCTTTTGTATTAAATTCGGATGCAATTTCTGTGTTTCATTCTCAATAAGAAGGTGCAAAGTATACAGTAAACCTGAAATGAAGCATCGGAATCCAAAAATGGACTCAAAGGAGAGGTTCAAATCATAGAAGGTGAGAGTGTCAGGCCGCTTTTACTTAAGTCGGCATTGTGCCTTTTGTATTAAATTCGGATGCAATTTCTGTGTTTCATCGTCAATAAGAAGGCCCAAGGGATACTTTAAACGTGAAGTGAAGCATTGGAATTTAAAACTGGACGCACAGGAGAGGTTCAAATCATAGAAAGTTAGTGTGTCAGTCCTCTTGTACTTAAGTCGGCATTGTGCCTTTTGTTTTAAATTCGGATGCAATTTCTGTGTTTCATCGTCAATAAGAAGGTGCAAGGTATACAGTAAACCTGAAGTGGAGCATCGGAATCTAAAACTGGACTCACAGGAGAGGTTCAAATCGTAGAAAATGAGAGAGTCAGTCCTCTTGTACTTAAGTCGGCATTGTGCCTTTGTATTAAATTCGGATGCAATTTCTGTGTTTCATCGTTAATAAGAAGGTGCAAGGTATACAGTAAACCTGAATTGAAGCATCGGAATCTAAAACTGGACTTACAGGAGCGGTTTAAATCGTAGAAAGTGTCAGCGTCAGTCCTCTTGTACTTAAGTCTGCATTGTGCCGTTTATATTCAATTCGGATGCAATTTCTGTGTTTCATCGTCAATAAGAAGGTGCAAGGTATACAGTAAACCTGAAGTGAATCATCGGACACTAATACTGGACTCACAGGGGAGGTTCATATCGTAGAAAGTGAGAGTGTCAGTCCTCTTGTACTTAAGTCGGCATTGTGCCTTTTGTATTAATTTCGGATGCAATTTCTGTGCTTCATCGTCAATAAGAAGGTGCAAGGTATACAGTAAACGTGCAGTGAAGCATCGGAATCTAAAACTGGACTCACAGGAAAGGTTCAAATCGTAGAAAGTGAGAGTGTCAGTCCTCTTGTACTTAAGTCGGCACTGTGCCTTTTGTATTATATACGGATGCAATTACTGTGTTTCATCGTCAATAAGATGGTGCAAGGTATACAGTAAACCTGAAGTGAAGCATCGGAATCTAAAACTGGACTCACAGGAGAGGTTCAAATCATAGTAAGTGAGAGTGTCAGACCTCTTGTACTTAAGTCGGCATTGTGCATTTTGTATTAAATTCGGATGCAATTTCTGTGTTTCATCGTCAATAAGAAGGTGCAAGGTATACAGTAAACCTGACGTGAAGCATCGGAATCTAAAACAGGACTCACAGGAGAGGTTCAAATCGTAGAAAGTGAGAGTGTCAGTACTCTTGTCCTTAAGTTGGCATTGTGCCTTTTGTATTAAATTCGGATGCAATTTCTGTGTTTCATCGTCAATAAGATGGTGCAAGGTATACAGTAAACCAGAAGTGAAGCATCGGAATTTAAAACTGGACGCACAGGAGAGGTTCAAATCATAGAAAGTTAGTGTGTCAGTCCTCTTGTACTTAAGTCGGCATTGTGCCTTTTGTTTTAAATTCGGATGCAATTTCTGTGTTTCATCGTCAATAAGAAGGTGCAAGGTATACAGTAAACCTGAAGTGGAGCATCGGAATCTAAAACTGGACTCACAGGAGAGGTTCAAATCGTAGAAAGTGAGAGAGTCAGTCCTCTTGTACTTAAGTCGGCATTGTGCCTTTGTATTAAATTTGGATGCAATTTCTGTGTTTCATCGTCAAAAAGAAGGTGCAAGGTATACAGTAAACCTGAATTGAAGCATCGGATCTAAAACTGGACTTACAGGAGCGGTTTAAATCGTAGAAAGTGTCAGCGTCAGTCCTCTTGTACTTAAGTCGGCATTGTGCCGTTTATATTCAATTCGGATGCAATTTCTGTGTTTCATCGTCAATAAGAAGGTGCAAGGTATACAGTAAACCTGAAGTGAATCATCGGACACTAATACTGGACTCACAGGAGAGGTTCATGTCGTAGAAAGTGAGAGTATCAGTCCTCTTGTACTTAAGTCGGCATAGTTCCTTTTGTATTAATTTCGGATGCAATTTCTGAGCTTCATCGTCAATAAGAAGTTGCAAGGTATACAGTAAACGTGATGTGAAGATTCGGAATCTAAAACTGGACTCACAGGAAAGGTTCAAATCGTAGAAAGTGAGAGTGTCAGTCCTCTTGTACTTAAGTCGGCACTATGCCTTTTGTATTATATACGGATGCAATTACTGTGTTTCATCGTCAATAAGATGGTGCAAGGTATACAGTAAACCTGAAGTGAAGCATCGGAATCTAAAACTGGACTCACAGGAGAGGTTCAAATCATAGAAAGTGAGAGTGTCAGACCTCTTGTACTTAAGTCGGCATTGTGCATTTTGTATTAAATTCGGATGCAATTTCTGTGTTTCATCGTCAATAAGAAGGTGCAAGGTATACAGTAAACCTGACGTGAAGCATCGGAATCTAAAACAGGACTCACAGGAGAGGTTCAAATCGTAGAAAGTGAGAGTGTCAGTACTCTTGTCCTTAAGTTGGCATTGTGCCTTTTGTATTAAATTCGGATGCAATTTCTGTGTTTCATCGTCAATAAGATGGTGCAAGGTATACAGTAAACCAGAAGTGAAGCATCGGAATCTAAAACTGGACTCACAGGAGAGGTTCAAATCGTAGAAAGTGAGAGTGTCAGTCCTCTTGTACTTACGTCGGCATTGTACCTTTTGTATTCTATTCGGATGCTATTTCTGTGTTCCATCGTCAATAAGAAGGTGCAAGGTATACAGTAAACCTGAAGTGAAGCATCAGAATCGAATACTGGACTCGCAGGAGAGGTTCAAATCGTATAAAGTGAGAATGTCAGTCCTCTTGTACTTAAGTCGGCATTGTGCTTTTGTATTAAATTCGGATGCAATTTCTGTGTTTCGTTCTCAATAAGAAGGTGCAGGGTATACAGTAAACCTGAAGTGAAGCATCGGAATCTAAAAATTGACTCAAAGGAGAGGTTCAAATCATAGAAAGTGAGAGTGTCAGGCCTCTTTTACTTAAGTCGGCATTGTGCCTTTTGTATTAAATTCGGATGCAATTTCTGTGCTTCATCGTCAATAAGAAGGTCCAAGGTATACTGTAAACGTGAGGTGAAGCATCGGAATTTAAAACTGGACTCACAGGAGAGGTTCAAATCATAGAAAGTTAGTGTGTCAGTCCTCTTGTACTTAAGCCGGCATTGTGCCTTTTGTATTAAATTCGGATGCAATTTCTGTGCTTCATCGTCAATAAGAAGGTGCAAGGTATACAGTAAACGTGAAGTGAAGCATCGGAATCTGAAACTGGACTCAAAAGAGAGGTTCATAACGTAGAAAGTGAGAGTGTCAGTCCTCTTGTACTTAAGTCGGCTTTGTGCCTTTTGTATTATATACGGATGCAATTACTGTGTTTCATCGTCAATAAGATGGTGCAAGGTATACAGTAAACCTGAAATGAAGCATCGGAATCTAAAACTGGACTCACTGGAGAGGTTCAAATCATAGAAAGTGAGAGTGTCAGTCCTCTTGTACTTAAGTCGGCATTGTGCATTTTGTATTAAATTCGGATGCATTTTCTGTGTTTCATCATCAATAGGAAGGTGCAAGGTATACAGTAAACCTGACGTGAAGCATCGGAACCTAAAACAGGACTCACAGGAGAGGTTCAAATCGTAGAAAGTGAGAGTGTCAGTCCTCTTGTACTTACGTCGGCATTGTGCCTTTTGTATTAAATTCGGATGCAATTTCTGTGTTTCATCGTCAATAAGAAGGTGCAAGGTATACAGTAAACCTGAAGTGAAGCATCGGAATCCAATACTGGACTCACAGGAGAGGTTCAAATCGTAGAAAGTGAGAGTGTCAGTCCTCTTGTACTTAAGTCGGCATTGCGCTTTTGTATTAAATTCGGATGCAATTTCTGTGTTTCATTCTCAATAAGAAGGTGCAAAGTATACAGTAAACCTGAAATGAAGCATCGGAATCCAAAAATGGACTCAAAGGAGAGGTTCAAATCATAGAAGGTGAGAGTGTCAGGCCGCTTTTACTTATGTCGGCATTGTGCCTCTTGTATTAAATTCGGATGCAATTTCTGTGTTTCATCGTCAATAAGAAGGTGCAAGGTATACAGTAAACCTGAAGTGAATCATCGGACACTAATACTGGACTCACAGGAGAGGTTCATATCGTAGAAAGTGAGAGTGTCAGTCCTCTTGTACTTAAGTCGGCATTGTGCCTTTTGTATTAATTTCGGATGCAATTTCTGTGCTTCATCGTCAATAAGAAGGTGCAAGGTATACAGTAAACGTGCAGTGAAGCATCGGAATCTAAAACTGGACTCACAGGAAAGCTTCAAATCGTAGAAAGTGAGAGTGTCAGTCCTCTTGTACTTAAGTCGGCATTGTGCCTTTTGTATTATATACGGATGCAATTACTGTGTTTCATCGTCAATAAGATGGTCAAGGTATACAGTAAACCTGAAGTGAAGCATCGGAATCTAAAACTGGACTCACAGGAGAGGTTCAAATCATAGAAAGTGAGAGTGTCAGACCTCTTGTACTTAAGTCGGCATTGTGCATTTTGTATTAAATTCGGATGCAATTTCTGTGTTTCATCGTCAATAAGAAGGTGCAAGGTATACAGTAAACCTGACGTGAAGCATCGGAATCTAAAACAGGACTCACAGGAGAGGTTCAAATCGTAGAAAGTGAGAATGTCAGTACTCTTGTCCTTAAGTTGGCATTGTGCCTTTTGTATTAAATTCAGATGCAATTTCTGTGTTTCATCGTCAATAAGATGGTGCAAGGTATACAGTAAACCAGAAGTGAAGCATCGGAATCTAAAACCGGACTCACAGGAGAGGTTCAAATTGTAGAAAGTGAGAGTGTCAGTCCTCTTGTACTTAAGTCGGCATTGTGCATTTTGTATTAAGTTCGGATGCAATTACTGTGTTTCACCGTCAATAAGAATGTTCAAGGTATACAGTAAACCTGAAGTGAAGCATCGGAATCTAAAACTGAACTTACAGGAGAGATTCAAATCATGGAAAGTGAGAGTGTCAGTCCTCTTGTACTTAAGTCGGCATTGTACCTTTTGTATTCTATTCGGATGCTATTTCTGTGCTTCATCGTCAATAAGAAGGTGCAAGGTATACAGTAAACCTGAAGTGAAGCATCAGAATCGAATACTGGACTCGCAGGAGAGGTTCAAATCGTATAAAGTGAGAATGTCAGTCCTCTTGTACTTAAGTCGGCATTGTGCATTTTGTATTAAATTCGGACGTAATTTCTGTGTTTCATCGTAATAAGAAGGTGCAAGGTATACAGTAAACCTGAAGTGATGCTTCGAAATCTAAAACTGGACTCACAGGAGAGGTTAAAATCGTAGAAAGTGAGAGTGTCAGTCCTCTTGTACTTAAGTCGGCATTGTGCCATTTGTATTAAATTCGGATGCATTTTCTGTGTTTCATGGTCAATAAGATGGTGCAAGGTGTACAGTAAGCCTGAAGTGAAGCATCAGAATCCAATACTGGACTCACAGGAGAGGTTCAAATCGTAGAAAGTGAGAGTGTCAGTCCTCTTGTACTTATGTCGGCATTGTGCTTTTGTATTAAATTCGGATGCAATTTCTGTGTTTCATTCTCAATAAGAAGGTGCCAAGTATACAGTAAACCTGAAGTGAAGCATCGGAATCTAAAAATGGACTCAAAGGAGGGGTTCAAATCATAGAAAGTGAGAGTGTCAGGCCTCTTTTACTTAAGTCGGCATTGTGCCTTTTGTATTAAATTCGGATGCAATTACTGTTTCATCGTCAATAAGAAGGTCCAAGGGGTACTGTAAACGTGAAGTGAAGCATCGGAATTTAAAACTGGACTCACAGGAGAGGTTCAAATCATAGAAAGTTAGTGTGTCAGTCCTCTTGTACTTAAGTCGGCATTGTGCCTTTTGTTTTAAATTCGGATGCAAACTATGCGTTTCATCGTCAATAAGAAGGTCCAAGGGATACAGTAAACCTGAAGTGAAGCATCGGAATCTAAGACTGGACCCACAGGAGAAGTTCAAATCATTGAAAGTGAGAGTGTCAGTCCGCTTGTACTTAGGTCGGCATTGTGCCTTTTGTATTAAATTCGGATGCAGTTTCTGTGTTTCATCGTCAGTAAGTAGGTGCAAGGTATACAGTAATCTTGAACTGAAGCATTGGAATCTAAAACTGTTCTCACAGGAGAGGTTCAAATAGTAGAAAGTGAGAGTGTCAGTCCTCTTGTACTTAAGTCGGTATTGTGCCTTTTGTATTAAATTCGGATGCAATTTCTGTGTTTCATCGTCAATAAGAAGGTGCAAGGTATACAGTAAACCTGACGTGAAGAATCGGAATCTAAAACAGGACTCACAGGAGAGGTTCAAATCGTAGAAAGTGAGAGTGTCAGTACTCTTGTCCTTAAGTCGGCATTGTGCCTTTTGTATTAAATTCGGATGCAATTTCTGTGATTCATCGTCAATAAGATGGTGCAAGGTATACAGTAAACCTGAAGTGAAGCATCGGAATCTAAAACTGGACTCACAGGAGAGGTTCAAATCGTAGAAAGTGAGAGTGTCAGTCCTCTTGTACTTAAGTCGGCATTGGGTATTTTGTATTAAATTCGGATGCAATTACTGTGTTTCATCGTCAATAAGAAGGTGCAAGGAATACAGTAAACCTGAAGTGAAGCATCGGAATCTAAAAGTGGACTTACAGGAGAGATTCAAATCATAGAAAGTGAGAGTGTCAGTCCTCTTGTACTTAAGTCGGCATTGTACCTTTTGTATTCTATTCGGATGCTATTTCTGTGTTTAATCGTCAATAAGAAGGTGCAAGGTATACAGTAAACCTGAAGTGAAGCATCAGAATCGAATACTGGACTCGCAGGAGAGGTTCAAATCGTAGAAAGTGGGAGTGTCAGTTCTCTTGTACTTATGTCGGCATTGTGACTTTTGTATTAAATTCGGATGCAATTTCTGTGTTTCATTCTCAATAAGAAGGTGCAAGATATACAGTAAACCTGAAGTGAAGCATCGGAATCTAAAAATGGACTCAAAGGAGAGGTTCAAATCATAGAAAGTGAGAGTGTCAGGCCTCTTTTACTTAAGTCGGCATTGTGCCTTTTGTATTAAATTCGGATGCAATTACTCTTTCATCGTCAATAAGAAGGTCCAAGGGATACTGTAAACGTGAAGTGAAGCATCGGAATTTAAAACTGGACTCACAGGAGAGGTTCAAATCATAGAAAGTTATTGTGTCAGTCCTCTTGTACTTAAGTCGGCATTGTGCCTTTTGTTTTAAATTCGGATGCAAACTATGCCTTTCATCGTCAATAAGAAGGTCCAAGGGATACAGTAAACCTGATGTGAAGCATCGGAATCTAAGACTGGACCCACAGGAGAGGTTCAAATCATTGAAAGTGAGAGTGTCAGTCCGCTTGTACTTAAGTCGTTATTGTGCCTTTTGTATTAAATTCGGATGCAATTTCTGTGTTTCATCGTCAATAAGAAGGTGCAATGTATACAGTAATCTTGAAGTGAAGTATCGGAATCTAAAGCTGGACTCACAGGAGAGTTTCAAATCGTAGAAAGTGAGAGTGTCAGTCCTCTTGTACTTAAGTCGGCATTGTGCCTTTTTATTAAATTCGGATGCAATTTCTGTGTTTCATCGTCAATAAGAAGGTGCAAGGTATACAGTAATCTTGAAGTGAAGTATCGGAATCTAAAGCTGGACTCACAGGAGAGTTTCAAATCGTAGAAAGTGAGAGTGTCAGTCCTCTTGTACTTAAGTCGGCATTGTGCCTTTTTATTAAATTCGGATGCAATTTCTGTGTTTCATCGTCAATAAGAAGGTGCAAGGTATACAGTAAACCTGACGTGAAGAATCGGAATCTAAAACAGGACTCACAGGAGAGGTTCAAATCGTAGAAAGTGAGAGTGTCAGTACTCTTGTCCTTAAGTCGGCATTGTGCCTTTTGTATTAAATTCGGATGCAATTTCTGTGATTCATCGTCAATAAGATGGTGCAAGGTATACAGTAAACCTGAAGTGAAGCATCGGAATCTAAAACTGGACTCATAGGAGAGGTTCAAATCGTAGAAAGTGAGAGTGACAGTCCTCTTGTACTTAAGTCGGCATTGTGCCTTTTGTATTAAATTCGGATGGAATTTCTGTCTTTCATCGTCAATAAGAAGGTGCAAGGTATACAGTAAACCTTAAGTGAAGCATTGGAAACTAAAAGTTGACTCACAGGAGAGGTTCAAATCGTAGAAAGTGAGAGTGTCAGTCCTCTTGTACTTAAGTCGGCATTGTGCTTTTGTATTAAATTCGGATGCAATTTCTGTGTTTCATTCTCAATAAGAAGGTGCAAGGTATACAGTAAACCTGAAGTGAAGCATCAGAATCTAAAAACGGACTCAAAGGAGAGGTTGAAATCATAGAAAGTGAGAGTGTCAGGCCTCTTTTACTTAAGTCGGCATTGTGCCTTTTGTATTAAATTCGGATGCAATTACTGTTTCATCGTCAATAAGAAGGTCCAAGGGATACTGTAAACGTGAAGTGAAGCATCGGAATTTAAAACTGGACTCACAGGAGAGGTTCAAATCGTAGAAAGTTAGTGTGTCAGTCCTCTTGTACTTAAGTCGGCATTGTGCCTTTTGTTTTAAATTCGGATGCAAACTATGCCTTTCATCGTCAATAAGAAGGTCCAAGGGATACAGTAAACCTGATGTGAAGCATAGGAATCTAAGACTGGACCCACAGGAGAGGTTCAAGTCATTGAAAGTGAGAGTGTCAGTCCGCTTGTACTTAGGTCGGCATTGTGCCTTTTGTATTAAATTCGGATGCAATTTCTGTGTTTCATCGTCAGTAAGTAGGTGCAAGGTATACAGTAATCTTGAACTGAAGCATTGGAATCTAAAACTGTTCTCACAGGAGAGGTTCAAATAGTAGAAAGTGAGAGTGTCAGTCCTCTTGTACTTAAGTCGGTATTGTGCCTTTTGTATTAAATTCGGATGCAATTTCTGTGTTTCATCGTCAATAAGAAGGTGCAAGGTATACAGTAATTCTTGAAGTGAAGCATCGGAATCTAAAACTGGACTCACAGGACAGTTTCAAATCGTAGAAAGTGAGAGTGTCAGTCCTCTTGTACTTACGTCGGCATTGTGCCTTTTGTATTAAATTCGGATGCAATTTCTGTGTTTCATCGTCAATAAGAAGGTGCAAGGTATACAGTAAACCTGAAGTGCAGCATCGGAATCTAAAACTGGACTCACAGGAGAGCTTCAAATCGTAGAAAGTGAGAGAGTCAATCCTCTTGTACTTAAGTCGGCATTGTGCCTTTTGTAT
The DNA here is from genome assembly GCF_021461395.2 of Schistocerca americana. Taxonomy (NCBI): domain Eukaryota; kingdom Metazoa; phylum Arthropoda; class Insecta; order Orthoptera; family Acrididae; genus Schistocerca; species Schistocerca americana. The sequence goes on along the minus strand of NC_060124.1, from coordinate 543,752,830 downwards.
TAAATTCGGATGCAATTTCTGTGTTTCATCGTCAATAAGTAGGTGCAAGGTATACAGTAAACCTGAATTGAAGCATCGGAATCTTAAACTGGACTCACAGGAGCGGTTCAAATCGTAGAAAGTGACAGCGTCAGTCCTCTTGTACTAAAGTTGGCATAGTGCATTTTGTATTAAATTCGGATGCAATTTCTGTGTTTCATCGTCAATAAGAAGGTGCAAGGTATACAGTAAACCTGACGTGAAGAATCGGAATCTAAAACAGGACTCACAGGAGAGGTTCAAATCGTAGAAAGTGAGAGTGTCAGTACTCTTGTCCTTAAGTCGGCATTGTGCCTTTTGTATTAAATTCGGATGCAATTTCTGTGATTCATCGTCAATAAGATGGTGCAAGGTATACAGTAAACCTGAAGTGAAGCACCGGAGTCTAAAACTGGACTCACAGGAGAGGTTCAATCCGTAGAAAGTGAGAGTGTCAGTTCTCTTGTACTTAAGTCGGCATTGGGCATTTTGTATTAAATTCGGATTCAATTACTGTGTTTCATCGTCAATAAGAAGGTGCAAGGAATACAGTAAACCTGAAGTGAAGCATCGGAATCTAAAAGTGGACTTACAGGAGAGATTCAAATCATAGAAAATGAGAGTGTCAGACCTCTTGTACTTAAGTCGGCATTGTACCTTTTGTATTCTATTCGGATGCTATTTCTGTGTTTAATCGTCAATAAGAAGGTGCAAGGTATACAGTAAACCTGAAGTGAAGCATCAGAATCGGATACTGGACACGCAGGAGAGGTTCAAATCGTAGAAAGTGGGAGTGTCAGTCCTCTTGTACTTATGTCGGCATTGTGACTTTTGTATTAAATTCGGATGCAATTTCTGTGTTTCATTTTCAATAAGAAGGTGCAAGGCATACAGTAAACCTGAAGTGAAGCATCGGAATCTAAAAATGGACTCAAAGGAGAGGTTCAAATCATTTAAAGTGAGAGTGTCAGGCCTCTTTTAATTAAGTCGGCATTGTGCCTTTTGTATTAAATTCGGATGCAATTACTCTTTCATCGTCAATAAGAAGGTCCAAGGGATACTGTAAACGTAAAGTGAAGCATCGGAATTTAAAACTGGACTCACAGGAGAGGTTCAAATCATAGAAAGTTATTGTGTCAGTCCTCTTGTACTTAAGTCGGCATTGTGCCTTTTGTTTTAAATTCGGATGCAAACTATGCCTTTCATCGTCAATAAGAAGGTCCAAGGGATACAGTAAACCTGATGTGAAGCATCGGAATCTAAGACTGGACCCACAGGAGAGGTTCAAATCATTGAAAGTGAGAGTGTCAGTCCGCTTGTACTTAGGTCGGCATTGTGCCTTTTGTATTAAATTCGGATGCAATTTCTGTGTTTCATCGTCAGTAAGTAGGTGCAAGGTATACAGTAATCTTGAACTGAAGCATTGGAATCTAAAACTGTTCTCACAGGAGAGGTTCTAATAGTAGAAAGTGAGAGTGGCAGTCCTCTTGTACTTAAGTCGGTATTGTGCCTTTTGTATTAAATTCGGATGCAATTTCTGTGTTTCATCGTCAATAAGAAGGTGCAAGGTATACAGTAATCTTGAAGTGAAGTATCGGAATCTAAAGCTGGACTCACAGGAGAGTTTCAAATCGTAGAAAGTGAGAGTGTCAGTCCTCTTGTACTTAAGTCGGCATTGTGCCTTTTTATTAAATTCGGATGCAATTTCTGTGTTTCATCGTCAATAAGAATGTGCAAGGTATACAGTAAACCTGAAGTGAAGCATCGGAATCTAAAACTAGACTCACAGAATTGGTTCAAATCGTAGAAGGTGAGAGTGTCAGTCCTCTTGTACTTAAGTCGGCATTGTGCTTTTTATATTGAATTCGGATGCAATTTCTGTGTTTCATCGTCAATAAGAAGGTGCAAGGTATACAGTAAACCTGAAGTGAAGCATCGGACACTAATACTGGACTCACAGGAGAGGTTCAAATCGTAGAACGTAATAGTGTCAGTCCTCTTGTACTTAAGTCGGCATTGTGCCTTTTGTATTAAATTCGGATGGAATTTCTGTCTTTCATCGTCAATAAGAAGGTGCAAGGTATACAGTAAACCTTAAGTGAAGCATTGGAATCTAAAAGTTGACTCACAGGAGAGGTTCAAATCGTAGAAAGTGAGAGTGTCAGTCCTCTTGTACTTAAGTCGGCATTGTGCTTTTGTATTAAATTCGGATGCAATTTCTGTGTTTCATTCTCAATAAGAAGGTGCAAGGTATACAGTAAACCTGAAGTGAAGCATCGGAATCTAAAAATGGACTCAAAGGAGAGGTTGAAGTCATAGAAAGTGAGAGTGTCATACCTCTTTTACTTAAGTCGGCATTGTGCCTTTTGTATTAAATTCGGATGCAATTACTGTTTCATCGTCAATAAGAAGGTCCAAGGGATACTGTAAACGTGAAGTGAAGCATCGGAATTTAAAACTGGACTCACAGGAGAGATTCAAATCATAGAAAGTTAGTGTGTCAGTCCTCTTGTACTTAAGTCGGCATTGTGCCTTTTGTTTTAAATTCGGATGCAAACTATGCCTTTCATCGTCAATAAGAAGGTCCAAGGGATACAGTAAACCTGATGTGAAGCATCGGAATCTAAGACTGGACCCACAGGAGAGGTTCAAATCATTGAAAGTGAGAGTGTCAGTCCGCTTGTACTTAGGTCGGCATTGTGCCTTTTGTATTAAATTCGGATGCAATTTCTGTGTTTCATCGTCAGTAAGTAGGTGCAAGGTATACAGTAATCTTGAACTGAATCATTGGAATCTAAAACTGTTCTCACAGGAGAGGTTCTAATAGTAGAAAGTGAGAGTGGCAGTCCTCTTGTACTTAAGTCGGTATTGTGCCTTTTGTATTAAATTCCGATGCAATTTCTGTGTTTCATCGTCAATAAGAAGGTGCAAGGTATACAGTAATCTTGAAGTGAAGTATCGGAATCTAAAGCTGGACTCACAGGAGAGTTTCAAATCGTAGAAAGTGAGAGTGTCAGTCCTCTTGTACTTAAGTCGGCATTGTGCCTTTTTATTAAATTCGGATGCAATTTCTGTGTTTCATCGTCAATAAGAAGGTGCAAGGTATACAGTAAACCTGAAGTGAAGCATCGGAATCTAAAACTAGACTCACAGAATTGGTTCAAATCGTAGAAGGTGAGAGTGTCAGTCCTCTTGTACTTAAGTCGGCATTGTGCTTCTTATATTGAATTCGGATGCAATTTCTGTGTTTCATCGTCAATAAGAAGGTGCAAGGTATACAGTAAACCTGAAGTGAAGCATCGGACACTAATACTGGACTCACAGGAGAGGTTCAAATCGTAGAACGTAATAGTGTCTGTCCTCTTGTACTTAAGTCGGCATTGTGCCTTTTGTATTAAATTTGGATGGAATTTCTGTCTTTCATCGTCAATAAGAAGGTGCAAGGTATACAGTAAACCTTAAGTGAAGCATTGGAATCTAAAAGTTGACTCACAGGAGAGGTTCAAATCGTAGAAAGTGAGAGTGTCGGTCCTCTTGTACTTAAGTCGGCATTGTGCTTTTGTATTAAATTCGGATGCAATTTCTGTGTTTCATTCTCAATAAGAAGGTGCAAGGTATACAGTAAACCTGAAGTGAAGCATCGGAATCTAAAAATGGACTCAAAGGAGAGGTAGAAGTCATAGAAAGTGAGAGTGTCAGGCCTCTTTTACTTAAGTCGGCATTGTGCCTTTTGTATTAAATTCGGATGCAATTACTGTTTCATCGTCAATAAGAAGGTCCAAGGGATACTGTAAACGTGAAGTGAAGCAACGGAATTTAAAACAGGACTCACAGGAGAGGTTCAAATCATAGAAAGTTAGTGTGTCAGTCCTCTTGTACTTAAGTCGGCATTGTGCCTTTTGTTTTAAATTCGGATGCAAACTATGCCTTTCATCGTCAATAAGAAGGTCCAAGGGATACAGTAAACCTGATGTGAAGCATCGGAATCTAAGACTGGACCCACAGGAGAGGTTCAAATCATTGAAAGTGAGAGTGTCAGTCCGCTTGTACTTAGGTCGGCATTGTGCCTTTTGTATTAAATTCGGATGCAATTTCTGTGTTTCATCGTCAGTAAGTAGGTGCAAGGTATACAGTAATCTTGAACTGAAGCATTGGAATCTCAAAACTGTTCTCACAGGAGAGGTTCAAATAGTAGAAAGTGAGAGTGTCAGTCCGCTTGTACTTAGGTCGGCATTGTGCCTTTTGTATTAAATTCGGATGCAATTTCTGTGTTTCATCGTCAGTAAGTAGGTGCAAGGTATACAGTAATCTTGAACTGAAGCATTGGAATCTCAAAACTGTTCTCACAGGAGAGGTTCAAATAGTAGAAAGTGAGAGTGTCAGTCCTCTTGTACTAAAGTCGGTATTGTGCCTTTTGTATTAAATTCGGATGCAATTTTCTTGTTTCATCGTCAATAAGACGGTGCTAGGTATACAGTAATCTTGAAGTGAAGTATCGGAATCTAAAACTGGGATCACAGGAGAGTTTCAAATCGTAGAAAGTGAGAGTGTCAGTCCTCTTGTACTTAAGTCGGCATTGTGCCTTTTTATTAAATTCGGATGCGATTTCTGTGTTTCATCGTCAATAAGAAGGTGCAAGGTATACAGTAAACCTGAAGTGAAGCATCGGAATCTAAAACTGGGCTCACAGAATTGGTTCAAATCGTAGATGGTGAGAGTGTCAGTTCTCTTGTACTTAAGACGGTATTGTGCTTTTTATATTCAATTCGGATGCAATTTCTGTGTTTCATCGTCAATAAGAAGGTGCAAGGTATACAGTAAACCTGAAGTGAAGCATCGGACACTAATACTGGATTCACAGGAGAGGTTCAAATCGTAGAAAGTAATAGTGACAGTCCTCTTGTACTTAAGTCGGCATTTTGCCTTTTGTATTATATTCGGATGGAATTTCTGTCTTTCATCGTCAATAAGAAGGTGCAAGGTATACAGTAAACCTTAAGTGAAGCATTGGAATCTAAAAGTTGACTCACAGGAGAGGTTCAAATCGTAGAAAGTGAGAGTGTCAGTCCTCTTGTACTTAAGTCGGCATTGTGCTTTTGTATTAAATTCGGATGCTATTTCTGTGTTTCATCGTCAATAAGATGGTCCAAGGTATACAGTAAACCTGAAGTGAAGCATCGGAATCTAAAACTGGACTCACAGAATTGGTTCAAATCGTAGATGGTGAGAGTGTCAGTCCTCATGTACTTACGTCGGCATTGTGCCTTTTTTATTAAATTCGGATGCAAATTCTGTGTTTCATCGTCAATAATAAGGTGCAAGGTATACAGTAAACCTAAAGTGGGCATCGGAATCTAAAACTGGACTCCCAGGAGAGGTTCAAATCGTAGAAAGTGAGAGTGTCAGTCCTCTTGTACTTAAGTCGGCATTGTGCCATTTGTATTAAATTCGGATGCATTTTCTGTGTTTCATGGTCAATAAGATGGTGCAAGGTGTACAGTAAACCTGAAGTGAAGCATCGGAATCTAAAACTGTACTCACAGGAGAGGTTCAAATCGTAGAAAGTGAGAGTGTCAGTCCTCTTGTACTTACGTCGGCATTGTGCCTTTTGTATTAAATTCGGATTCAATTTCTGTGTTTCATCGTCAATAAGAAGGTGCAAGGTATACAGTAAACCTGAAGTGAAGCATCGGAACCCAATACTGGACTCACAGGAGAGGTTCAAATCGTAGAAAGTGAGAGTGTCAGTCCTCTTGTACTTAAGTCGGCATTGTGCTTTTGTATTAAATTCGGATGCAATTTCTGTGTTTCATTCTCAATAAGAAGGTGCAAGGTATACAGTAAACCTGAAGTGAAGCATCGGAATCTAAAAATGGACTCAAAGGAGAGGTTCAAATCATAGAAAGTGAGAGTGTCAGGCCTCTTTTACTTAAGTTTGCATTGTGCCTTTTGTATTAAATTCGGATGCAATTACTGTGTTTCATCGTCAGTAAGAAGGTCCAAGGGATACTGTAAACGTGAAGTGAAGCATCGGAATATAAAACTGGACTCACAGGAGAGGTTCAAATCATAGGAAGTTAGTGTGTCAGTCCTCTTGTACTTAAGTCGGCATTGTGCCTTTTGTTTTAAATTCGGATGCAAACTATGCGTTTCATCGTCAATAAGAAGGTCCAAGGGATACAGTAAACCAGAAGTGAAGCATCGGAATCTAAGACTGGACCCACAGGAGAGGTTCAAATCATTGAAAGTAAGAGCGTCAGTCCGCTTGTACTTAGGTCGGCATTGTGCCTTTTGTATTAAATTCGGATGCAATTTCTGTGTTTCATCGTCAGTAAGTAGGTGCAAGGTATACAGTAAACTTGAAGTGAAGCATCGGAATCTAAAACTGTTCCCACAGGAGAGTTTCAAATAGTAGAAAGTGAGAGTGTCAGTCCTCTTGTACTTAAGTCGGTATTGTGCCTTCTGTATTAAATTCCGATGCAATTTCTGTGATTCAACGTCAATAAGAAGGTGCAAGGTATACAGTAATCTTGAAGTGAAGTATCGGGATCTAAAACAGGACTCACAGGAGAGTTTCAAATCGTAGAAAGTGAGTGTGTCAGTCCTCTTGTACTTAAGTCGGCATTGTGCCTTTTGTATTAAATTCTGATGCAATTTCTGTGTTTCATCGTCAATAAGAAGGTGCTAGGTATACAGTAAACCTGAAGTGAAGCATCGGAATCTAAAACTTGACTCACAGGAATGGTTCAAATCTTAGAAGGTGAGAGTGACAGTCCTCTTGTACTTAAGTCGGCATTGTGCCTTTTATATTCAATTCGCATGCAATTTCTGTGTTTCATCGTCAATAAGAAGGTCCAAGGGATACAGTAAACCTGAGTTGAAGCATCGGACACTAATACTGGACTCACAGGAGAGGTTCAAATCGTAGAAAGTGAGAGTGTCAGTCCTCTTGTACTTAAGTCGGCATTATGCCTTTTGTATTAAATTCGGATGCAATTTCTGTGTTTCATCGTCAATAAGTAGGTGCAAGGTATACAGTAAACCTGAATTGAAGCATCGGAATCTTAAACTGGACTCACAGGAGCGGTTCAAATCGTAGAAAGTGACAACGTCAGTCCTCTTGTACTTAAGTTGGCATAGTGGATTTTGTATTAAATTCGGATGCAATTTCTGTGTTTCATCGTCAATAAGAAGGTGCAAGGTATACATTAAACCTGACGTGAAGAATCGGAATCTAAAACAGGACTCACAGGAGAGGTTCAAATCGTAGAAGGTGAGAGTGTCAGTCCTCTTGTACTTAAGTCGGCATTGTGCTTTTTATATTCAATTTGGATGCAATTTCTGTGTTTCATCGTCAATAAGATGGTCCAAGGAATACAGTAAACCTGAAGTGAAGCATCGGAATCTAAAAGTGGACTTACAGGAGAGATTCAAATCATAGAAAGTGAGAGTGTCAGTCCTCTTGTACTTAAGTCGGCATTGTGCCTTTTGTTTTAAATTCGGATGCAAACTATGCCTTTCATCGTCAATAAGAAGGTCCAAGGGATACTGTAAACGTGAAGTGAAGCATCGGAAATTAAAACTGGACTCACAGGAGAGGTTCAAATCATAGAAAGTTATTGTGTCAGTCCTCTTGTACTTAAGTCGGCATTGTGCCTTTTGTTTTAAATTCGGATGCAAACTATGCCTTTCATCGTCAATAAGAAGGTCCAAGGGATACAGTAAACCTGATGTGAAGCATCGGAATCTAAGACTGGACCCACAGGAGAGGTTCAAATCATTGAAAGTGAGAGTGTCAGTCCGCTTGTACTTAGGTCGGCATTGTGCCTTTTGTATTAAATTCGGATGCAATTTCTGTGTTTCATCGTCAGTAAGTAGGTGCAAGGTATACAGTAATCTTGAACTGAAGCATTGGAATCTAAAACTGTTCTCACAGGAGAGGTTCTAATAGTAGAAAGTGAGAGTGGCAGTCCTCTTGTACTTAAGTCGGTATTGTGCCTTTTGTATTAAATTCGGATGCAATTTCTGTGTTTCATCGTCAATAAGAAGGTGCAAGGTATACAGTAATCTTGAAGTGAAGTATCGGAATCTATAGCTGGACTCACAGGAGAGTTTCAAATCGTAGAAAGTGAGAGTGTCAGTCCTCTTGTACTTAAGTCGGCATTGTGCCTTTTTATTAAATTCGGATGCAATTTCTGTGTTTCATCGTCAATAAGAAGGTGCAAGGTATACAGTAAACCTGAAGTGAAGCGTCGGAATCTAAAACTAGACTCACAGAATTGGTTCAAATCGTAGAAGGTGAGAGTGTCAGTCGTCTTGTACTTAAGTCGGCATTGTGCTTTTTATATTGACTTCGGATGCAATTTCTGTGTTTCATCGTCAATAAGAAGGTGCAAGGTATACAGTAAACCTGAAGTGAAGCATCGGACACTAATACTGGACTCACAGGAGAGGTTCAAATCGTAGAAAGTAATAGTGTCAGTCCTCTTGTACTTAAGTCGGCATTGTGCCTTTTGTATTAAATTCGGATGGAATTTCTGTCTTTCATCCTCAATAAGAAGGTGCAAGGTATACAGTAAACCTTAAGTGAAGCATTGGAAGCTAAAAGTTGACTCACAGGAGAGGTTCAAATCGTAGAAAGTGAGAGTGTCCGTCCTCTTGTACTTAAGTCGGCATTGTGCTTTTGTATTAAATTCGGATGCAATTTCTGTGTTTCATTCAAAATAAGAAGGTGCAAGGTATACAGTAAACCTGAAGTGAAGCATCGGAATCTAAAAATGGACTCAAAGGAGAGGTTGAAGTCATAGAAAGTGAGAGTGTCAGGCCTTTTTTACTTAAGTCGGCATTGTGCCTTTTGTATTAAATTCGGATGCTATTACTGTTTCATCGTCAATAAGAAGGTCCAAGGGATACTGTAAACGTGAAGTGAAGCATCGGAATTTAAAACTGGACTCACAGGAGAGGTTCAAATCATAGAAAGTTAGTGTGTCAGTCCTCTTGTACTTAAGTCGGCATTGTGCCTTATGTTTTAAATTCGGATGCAAACTATGCCTTTCATCGTCAATAAGAAGGTCCAAGGGATACAGTAAACCTGATGTGAAGCATCGGAATCTAAGACTGGACCCACAGGAGAGGTTCAAATCATTGAAAGTGAGAGTGTCAGTCCGCTTGTACTTAGGTCGGCATTGTGCCTTTTGTATTAAATTCGGATGCAATTTCTGTGTTTCATCGTCAGTAAGTAGGTGCAAGGTATACAGTAATCTTGAACTGAAGCATTGGAATCTAAAACTGTTCTCACAGGAGAGGTTCTAATAGTAGAAAGTGAGAGTGTCAGTCCTCTTGTACTTAAGTCGGTATTGTGCCTTTTGTATTAAATTCGGATGCAATTTTCTTGTTTCATCGTCAATAAGAAGGTGCTAGGTATACAGTAATCTTGAAGTGAAGTATCGGAATCTAAAACTGGACTCACTGGAGAGTTTCAAATCGTAGAAAGTGAGAGTGTCAGTCCTCTTGTATTAAGTCGGCATTGTGCCTTTTTATTAAATTCGGATGCGATTTCTGTGTTTCATCGTCAATAAGAAGGTGCAAGGTATACAGTAAACCTGAAGTGAAGCATCGGAATCTAAAACTGGGCTCACAGAATTGGTTCAAATCGTAGATGGTGAGAGCGTCAGTCCTCTTGTACTTAAGTCGGTATTGTGCTTTTTATATTCAATTCGGATGCAATTTCTGTGTTTAATCGTCAATAAGAAGGTGCAAGGTATACAGTAAACCTGAAGTGAAGCATCGGACACTAATACTGGATTCACAGGAGAGGTTCAAATCGTAGAAAGTAATAGTGACAGTCCTCTTGTACTTAAGTCGGCATTTTGCCTTTTGTATTATATTCGGATGGAATTTCTGTCTTTCATCGTCAATAAGAAGGTGCAAGGTATACAGTAAACCTTAAGTGAAGCATTGGAATCTAAAAGTTGACTCACAGGAGAGGTTCAAATCGTAGAAAGTGAGAGTGTCAGTCCTCTTGTACTTAAGTCGGCATTGTGCTTTTGTATTAAATTCGGATGCAATTTCTGTGTTTCATTCTCAATAAGAAGGTGCAAGGTATACAGTAAACCTGAAGTGAAGCATCGGAATCTAAAAATGGACTCAAAGGAGAGGTTCAAATCATAGAAAGTGAGAGTGTCAGGCCTCTTTTACTTAAGTTTGCATTGTGCCTTTTGTATTAAATTCGGATGCAATTACTGTGTTTCATCGTCAATAAGAAGGTCCAAGGGATACTGTAAACGTGAAGTGAAGCATCGGAATATAAAACTGGACTCACAGGAGAGGTTCAAATCATAGGAAGTTAGTGTGTCAGTCCTCTTGTACTTAAGTCGGCATTGTGCCTTTTGTTTTAAATTCGGATGCAAACTATGCGTTTCATCGTCAATAAGAAGGTCCAAGGGATACAGTAAACCAGAAGTGAAGCATCGGAATCTAAGACTGGACCCACAGGAGAGGTTCAAATCATTGAAAGTGAGAGTGTCAGTCCGCTTGTACTTAGGTCGGCATTGTGCCTTTTGTATTAAATTCGGATGCAATTTCTGTGTTTCATCGTCAGTAAGTAGGTGCAAGGTATACAGTAAACTTGAAGTGAAGCATCGGAATCTAAAACTGTTCCCACAGGAGAGTTTCAAATAGTAGAAAGTGAGAGTGTCAGTCCTCTTGTACTTAAGTCGGTATTGTGCCTTCTGTATTAAATTCCGATGCAATTTCTGTGATTCAACGTCAATAAGAAGGTGCAAGGTATACAGTAATCTTGAAGTGAAGTATCGGGATCTAAAACAGGACTCACAGGAGAGTTTCAAATCGTAGAAAGTGAGTGTGTCAGTCCTCTTGTACTTAAGTCGGCATTGTGCCTTTTGTATTAAATTCGGATGCTATTTCTGTGTTTCATCGTCAATAAGAAGGTGCAAGGTATACAGTAAACCTGAAGTGAAGCATCGGAATCTAAAAGTGGACTCACAGGAATGGTTCAAATCTTAGATGGTGAGAGTGACAGTCCTCTTGTACTTAAATCGGCATTGTGCCTTTTATATTCAATTCGCATACAATTTCTGCGTTTCACCGTCAATAAGAAGGTCCAAGGGATACAGTAAACCTGAATTGAAGCATCGGACACTAATACTGGACTCACAGGAGAGGTTCAAATCGTAGAAAGTGAGAGTGTCAGTCCTCTTGTACTTAAGTCGGCATTGTGCCTTTTGTATTAAATTCGGATGGAATTTCTGTCTTTCATCGTCAATAAGAATGTGCAAGGTATACAGTAAACCTTAAGTGAAGCATTGGAATCTAAAAGTTGACTCACAGGAGAGGTTCAAATCGTAGAAAGTGAGAGTGTCAGTCCTCTTGTACTTAAGTCGGCATTGTGCCTTTTTATTCAATTCGGATGCAATTTCTGTGTTTCATCGTCAATAAGAAGGTGCAAGGTATACAGTAAACCTGAAGTGAAGCATCGGAATCTAAAACTGGACTCACAGAATTGGTTCAAATCGTAGAAGGTGAGAGTGTCAGTCCTCTTGTACTTAAGTCGGCATTGTGCTTTTTATATTCAATTCGGATGCAATTTCTGTGTTTCATCGTCAATAAGAAGGTGCAAGGTATACAGTAAACCTGAAGTGAAGCATCGGACACTAATACTGGACTCACAGGAGAGGTTCAAATCGTAGAAAGTAATAGTGTCAGTCCTCTTGTACTTACGTCGGCATTGTGCCTTTTGTATTAAATTCGGATGGAATTTCTGTCTTTCGTCGTCAATAAGAAGGTGCAAATATACAGTAAACCTTAAGTGAAGCATTGGAATCTAAAAGTTGACTCACAGGAGAGGTTCAAATCGTAGAAAGTGAGAGTGTCAGTCCTCTTGTACTTAAGTTGGCATTGTGCTTTTGTATTAAATTCGGATGCAATTTCTGTGTTTCATTCTCAATAAGAAGGTGCAAGGTATACAGTAAACCTGAAGTGAAGCATCGGAATCTAAAAATGGACTCAAAGGAGAGGTTGAAATCATAGAAAGTGAGAGTGTCAGGCCTCTTTTACTTAAGTCGGCATTGTGCCTTTTGTATTAAATTCGGATGCAATTACTGTTTCATCGTCAATAAGAAGGTCCAAGGGATACTGTAAACGTGAAGTGAAGCATCGGAATTTAAAACTGGACTCACAGGTGAGGTTCAAATCATAGAAAGTTAGTGTGTCAGTCATCTTGTACTTAAGTCGGCATTGTGCCTTTTGTTTTAAATTCGGATGCAAACTATACCTTTCATCGTCAATAAGAAGGTCCAAGGGATACAGTAAACCTGATGTGAAGCATCGGAATCTAAGACTGGACCCACAGGAGAGGTTCAAATCATTGAAAGTGAGAGTGTCAGTCCGCTTGTACTTAGGTCGGCATTGTGCCTTTTGTATTAAATTCGGATGCAATTTCTGTGTTTCATCGTCAGTAAGTAGGTGCAAGGTATACAGTAATCTTGAACTGAAGCATTGGAATCTAAAACTGTTCTAACAGGAGAGGTTCAAATAGTAGAAAGTGAGAGTGTCAGTCCTCTTGTACTTAAGTCGATATTGTGCCTTTTGTATTAAATTCGGATGCAATTTCTGTGTTTCATCGTCAATAAGAAAGTGCAAGGTATACAGTAATCTTGAAGTGAAGTATCGGAATCTAAAACTGGACTCACAGGAGAGTTTCAAATCGTAGAAAGTGAGAGTGTCAGTCCTCTTGTACTTAAGTCGGCATTGTGCCTTTTTATTAAATTCGGATGCAATTTCTGTGTTTCTTCGTCAATAAGAAGGTGCAAGGTATACAGTAAACCTGAAGTGAACCATCGGAATCTAAAACTGGACTCACAGAATTGGTTCAAATCGTAGATGGTGAGAGTGTCAGTCCTCTTGTACTTAAGTCGGCATTGTGCTTTTTATATTCAATTCGGATGCAATTTCTGTGTTTCATCGTCAATAAGAAGGTGCAAGGTATACAGTAAACCTGAAGTGAAGCATCGGACACTAATACTGGATTCACAGGAGAGGTTCTAATCGTAGAAAGTAATAGTGACAGTCCTCTTGTACTTAAGTCGGCATTTTGCCTTTTGTATTAAATTCGGATGGAATTTCTGTCTTTCATCGTCAATAAGAAGGTGCAAGGTATACAGTAAACCTTAAGTGAAGCATTGGAATCTACAACTTGACTCACAGGAGAGGTTCAAATCGTAGAAAGTGAGAGTGTCATTCCTCTTGTACTTCAGTCGGCATTGTGTCATTTGTATTAAATTCGGATGCATTTTCTGTGTTTCATCATCAATAAGAAGGTGAAAGGTATACAGTAAACCTGAAGTGAAGCATCGGAATCCAATACTGGACTCACAGGAGAGGTTCAAATCGTAGAAAGTGAGAGTGTCAGTCCTCTTGTACTTAAGTCGGCATTGTGCTTTTGTATTAAATTCGGATGCAATTTCTGTGTTTCATTCTCAATAAGAAGGTGCAAGGTATACAGTAAACCTGAAGTGAAGCATCGGAATCTAAAAATGGACTCAAAGGAGAGGTTCAAATCATAGAAAGTGAGAGTGTCAGGCCTCTTTTACTTAAGTTTGCATTGTGCCTTTTGTATTAAATTCGGATGCAATTACTGTGTTTCATCGTCAATAAGAAGGTCCAAGGGATACTGTAAACGTGAAGTGAAGCATCGGAATATAAAACTGGACTCACAGGAGAGGTTCAAATCATAGAAAGTTAGTGTGTCAGTCCTCTTGTACTTAAGTCGGAATTGTGCCTTTTGTTTTAAATTCGGATGCAAACTATGCATTTCATCGTCAATAAGAAGGTCCAAGGGATACAGTAAACCTGAAGTGAAGCATCGGAATCTAAGACTGGACCCACAGGAGAGGTTCAAATCATTGAAAGTGAGAGTGTCAGTCGGCTTGTACTTAGGTCGGCATTGTGCATTTTTTATTAAATTCGGATGCAATTTCTGTGTTCCATCGTCAATAAGAAGGTCCAAGGGATACAGTAAACCTGAATTGAAGCATCGGACACTAATACTGGACTCACAGGAGAGGTTCAAATCGCAGAAAGTTAGAGTGTCAGTCCTCTTGTACTTAAGTCGGCATTGTGCCTTTTGTATTAAATTCGGATGGAATTTCTGTCTTTCATCGTCAATAAGAATGTGCAAGGTATACAGTAAACCTTAAGTGAAGCATTGGAATCTAAAAGTTGACTCACAGGAGAGGTTCAAATCGTAGAAAGTGAGAGTTTTAGTCCTCTTGTACTTAAGTCGGCATTGTGCTTTTGTATTAAATTCGGATGCAATTTCTGTGTTTCATCGTCAATAAGATGGTCCAATGTATATAGTACACCTGAAGTGAAGCATCGGAATCTAAAACTGGACTCACAGGCGATGTTCAAATCGTAGAAAGTCAGAGTGTCTGTCCTCATGTACTTACGTCGGCACTGTGCCTTTTGTATTAAATTCGGATGCACTTTCTGTGTTTCATCGTCAATAATAAGGAGCAAGGTATACAGTAATCTTGAAGTGAAGTATCGGAATCTAAAACTGGACTCACAGGAATGGTTCAAATCGTAGAAAGTGAGAGTGTCAGTCCTCTTGTACTTAAGCCGGCATTGTGCCTTTTGTATTAAATTCTAATGTAATTTCTGTGTTTCATCGTCAGTAAGAAGGTGCAAGGTATACAGTAAACCTGAAGTGAAGCATCGGAATCTAAAACTGGACTCACAGGAGAGGTTCAAATCGTAGAAAGTGAGAGTGTCAGTCCTCTTGTACTTATGTCGGAATTGTGCCTTTTGTATTAAATTCGGATGCAATTTCTGTGTTTCATCATCAATAAGAAGGTGCAAGTTATACAGAAAACCTGAAGTGAAGCATCGGTATCCAATACTGGACTCGCAGGGGAGGTTCAAATCGTAGAAAGTGAGAGTGTCGGTCCTCTTGTACTTAAGTCGGCATTGTGCTTTTGTATTAAATTCGGATGCAATTTCTGTGTTTCATTCTCAATAAGAAGGTGCACGGTATACAGTAAACCTGAAGTGAAGCATCGGAATCTAAAAATGGACTGAAAGGAGAGGTTCAAATCATAGAAAGTGAGAGTATCAGGCCTCTTTTACTTAAGTCGGCATTGTGCCTTTTGTATTAAATTCGGATGCAATTTCTGTGTTTCATCGTCAATAAGAAGGTCCAAGGGAAACTGTAAACGTGAAGTGAAGCATCGGAATTTAAAACTGGACTCACAGGAGAGGTTCAAATCATAGAAAGTTAGTGTTTCAGTCCTCTTGTACTTAAGTCGGCATTGTGCCTTTTGTATTAAATTCGTATGCAATTTCTGTGTTTCATCGTCAATAAGAAGGTGCATGGTATACAGTAAACCTGAAATGATGCATCGGAATCTAAAACTGGACTTACAGGAGAGATTCAAATCATAGAAAGTGAGAGTGTCAGTCCTCTTGTACTTAAGTCGGCATTGTGCCTTTTGTATTCTATTCGGATGCAATTTCTGTGTTTCATCGTCAATAAGAGGTGCAAGGTATACAGTAAACCTGACGTGAAGCATCAGAATCGAATACTGGACTCACAGGAGAGGTTAAAATCGTAGAAAGTGAGAGTGTCAGTCCACTTGTACTTATGTCGGCATTGTGCCTTTTGTATTAAATTCGGATGCAATTTCTGTGTTTCATCGTCAATAAGAAGGTGCAAGGTATACAGTAAACCTGAAGTGAAGCATCGGAATCTAAAACTGGACTCACAGGAGAGGTTCAAATCGTATAAAGTGAGAGTGTCAGTCCTCTTGTACTTAAGTCGGCATTGTGCATTTTGTATTAAATTCGGATTTAATTTCTGTGTTTCATCGTCAATAACAAGGTGTAAGGTATACAGTAAACCTGAAGTGAAGCATCGGAATCTAAAACTGGACTCACAGGAGAGGTTCAAATCATAGAAAGGGAGAGTGTCAGTCCTCTTGTACTTACATCGGCATTGTGCCTTTTGTACTAAATTCGGATGCAATTTCTGTGTTTCATCATCAATAAGAAGGTGCAAGGTATACAGTAAACCAGAAGTGTAGCATCGGAATCTAAAACTGGACTCACAGGAGGGGCTCAAATCGTAGAAAATGAGAGTGTCAGTCCTCTTTTACTTAAGTCGGCATTGTGCCTTTTGTATTAAATTCGGATGCAATTTATGTGTTTCATCGTCAATAAGAATGTGCAAGGTATACAGTAAACCAGAAGTGAAGCATCGGAATCTAAAACTGGACTCATTGGAGAGGTTCAAATCGTAGTAAGTGAGAGTGTCAGTCCACTTGTACTTAAGTCGGCATTGTGACTTTTGTATTAAATTCGGATGCAATTTCTGTGTTTCATCGTCAATAAGATGGGCCAAGGGATACAGTAAACCTGAAGTGAAGCATCGGAATCTAAAATTGGACTCACAGGAGAGGTTCAAATCGTAGAAAGGGAGAGTGTCAGTCAACTTGTACTTATGTCGGCATTGTGGCTCTTGTATTAAATTCGGTTGCAATTTCTGTGTTTCATCGTCAATAAGAAGGTCCAAGGGATACAGTAAATCTGAAGTGAAGCAACGGAATCTAAAACTGGACTCACACGAGAGGTTCAAATCATAGAAAGTGAGAGTGTGAGTCCTGTTGTACTTAAGTTGGCCTTGTGCCTTCTGTTTTAAATTCGGATGCTATTTCTCTGTTTCGTCGTCATTAAGAAGGTGCAAGGTACACAGTAAACCTGAAGTCAGCATCGGAATCTAAAACTGGACTCACAGGAGAGGTTCAAATCGTAGAAAGTGAGAGTGTCAGTCCTCTTGTACTTAAGCCGGCATTGTGCCATTTGTATTAAATTCGGATGCATTTTCTGTGTTTCATGGTCAATAAGATGGTGCAAGGTGTACAGTAAACCTGAAGTGAAGCATCGGAATCTAAAACTGGACTCACAGGAGAGGTTCAAATCGTAGAAAGTGAGAGTGTCAGTCCTCTTGTACTTACGTCGGCTTTGTGCCTCTTGTATCAAATTCGGATGCAATTTCTGTGTTTCATCGTCAATAAGAAGGTGCAAGGTATACAGTAAACCTGAAGTGAAGCATCGGAATCCAATACTGGACTCACAGGAGAGGTTCAAACGGTAGAAAGTTAGAGTATCAGTCCTCTTGTACTTAAGTCGGCATTGTGCTTTTGTATTGAATTCGGATGCAATTTCTGTGTTTCATTCTAAATAAGAATGTGCAAGGTATACAGTAAACCTGAAGTGAAGCATTGGAATCTAAAAATGGACTCAAAGGAGAGGTTCAAATCAGAGAAAGTGAGAGTGTCAGGCCTCTTTTACTCAAGTCGGCTTGTGCCTTTTGTATTAAATTCGGATGCAATTACTGTGTTTCATCGTCAATAAGAAGGTCCAAGGGATACTGTAACGTGAAGTGAAGCATCGGAATTTAAAACTGGACTCACAGGAGAGGTTCAAATCATAGAAAGTTAGTGTGTCAGTCCTCTTGTACTTAAGTCGGCATTGTGCCTTTTGTTTTAAATTCGGATGCAAACTATGCATTTCATCGTCAATAAGAAGGTCCAAGGAATACAGTAAACCTGATGTGAAGCATCGGAATCTAAGACTGGACCCACAGGAGAAGTTCAAATCATTGAAAGTGAGAGTGTCAGTCCTCTTGTACTTAAGTCGGCATTGTGCCTTTTGTATTAAATTCGGATGCAATCTCTGTGTTTCATCGTCAATAAGAAGGTCCAAGGGATACAGTAAACCTGAAGTGAAGCATCGGAATCTAAAACTGGACTCACAGGAGAGGTCCAAATCATAGAACTGAGAGTGTCAGTCCGCTTGAACTTAGGTCGGCATTGTGCCTTTTGTATTAAATTCGGATGCAATTTCTGTGTTTCATCGTCAGTAAGTAGGTGCAAGGTATACAGTAATCTTGAAGTGAAGCATCGGAATCTAAAACTGTTCTCACAGGAGAGGTTCAAATAGTAGAAAATGAGAGTGTCAGTCCTCTTGTACTTAAGTCGGTATTGTGCCTTTTGTATTAAATTCGGATGGAATTTCTGTCTTTCATCGTCAATAAGAAGGTGCAAGGTATACCGTAAACCTTAAGTGAAGCATTGGAATCTAAAAGTTGACTCACAGGAGAGGTTCAAATCGTAGATAGTGAGAGTGTCA
Organism: Schistocerca americana; assembly: GCF_021461395.2. Classification (NCBI taxonomy): domain Eukaryota; kingdom Metazoa; phylum Arthropoda; class Insecta; order Orthoptera; family Acrididae; genus Schistocerca; species Schistocerca americana. Next base: position 543,734,605 of record NC_060124.1, on the reverse strand, counting down.
GTCCTCTTCTACTTAAGTCGGCATTATGCTTTTGTATTAAATTCAAATGCAAATTCTGTGTTTCATCGTCAATAAAATAGTTCAAGGTATACAGTAAACCTGAAGTGAAGCATCGCAATTTAAAACTGGACTCACAGGAGATGTTCGAATCGTAGAAAGTCAGAGTGTCAGTCCTCATGTACTTACGTCGGCATTGTGCCTTTTGTATTAAATTCGGATGCAATTTCTGTGTTTCATCGTCAATAATAAGGTGCATGGTATACAGTAATATTGAAGTTAAGTATCGGAATCTAAAACTGGACTCACAGGAGAGGTTCAAATTGTAGATAGTGATAGTGTCAGTCCTCTTGTACTTAAGTCGGCATTGTGCCTTTTGTATTAAATTCGGATGCAAATTCTGTGTCTCATCGTCAGTTAGAAGGTGCAAGGTATACAGTATACCTGAAGTGTAGCATCGGAATCAAAAACTGGACTCACAGGAGGGGTTCAAATCATAGAAAGTGAGAGTGTCAGTTCGCTTGTACTTAAGTTGGCATTGTGCCTTTTGTATTAAATTCGGATGCAATTTCTGTGTTTCATCGTCAATAAGAAGGTGCAAGGAATACAGTAAACCTGAAGTGAAGCATCGGAACCTAAAACTGGACTCACTGGAGAGGTTCAAATCGTAGAAAGTGAGAGTGTCTGTCCTCTTGTACTTAAGTCGGCATTGTGCCTATTGTATTAAATTCGGATGCAATAACTGTGTTTCATCGTCAATAACATGGTGCAAGGTATACTGTAAACCTGAAGTCAAGCATTGGAATCTAAAACTGGACCCACAGGAGAGGTTCAAATCATAGAAAGTGAGAGTGTCAGTCCTCTTGTACTTAAGTCGGCATTGTGCCTTTTGTATTGTATTCGGATGCAATATCTGTGTTTCATCGTCAATAAGAAGGTGCAAGGTATACAGTAAACCTAAAGTGAAGCATCGGAATCTAAAACAGGACTCACAGGAGAGGTTCAAATCGTAGAAAGTGAGAGTGTCAGTCCTCTTGTACTTAAGTCGGCATTGTGCATTTTGTACTAATTTCGGATTCAATTTCGGTGTTTCATCGTCAATAACAAAGTGCAAGGTATACAGTAAACCAGAAGTGAAGCATCGGAATCTAAAACTGGACTCACAGGAGAGGTTCAAATCGTAGAAAGTGAGAGTGTCAGTCCTCTTGTACTTAAGTCGGCATTGTGCCTTTTGTATTAAATTCGGATGCAATTTCTGTGTTTCATCGTCAATAAGAAGGTGCATGGTATACAGTAAACCTGAAGCGAAGCATCGGAATCTAAAACTGGACAGACAGGAGAGATTCAAATCATAGAAAGTGAGAGTGTCAGTCCACTTGTACTTAAGTCGGCATTGTGCCTTTTGAATTCTATTCGGATGCTATTTCTGTGTTTCATCATCAATAAGAAGGTGCAAGGTATACAAAAAACCTGAAGTGAAGCATCAGAATCGTATACTGGACTCACAGGAAAGGTTCAAATCGTAGAAAGTGAGAGTGTCAGTCCTCTTGTACTTAAGTCGGCATTGCGCCTTTTGTATTAAATTCCGATGCAATTTCTGTGTATCATCGTCAATAAGAAGGTGCAAGGTATACAGTAAACCTGAAGTGAAGCATCGGAATCTATAACTGGACTCACAGGAGAGGTTCAAACCGTAGAAAGTGAGAGTGTCAGTCCTCTTGTACTTAAGTCCGCATTGTGCCTTTTGTATTAAATTCGGATGCAGTTTCTGTGTTTCATCGTCAATAAGATGGTGCAAGGTATACAGTAAACCTGAAGTGAAGCATCGGAATCTAAAACTGGACTCACAGGAGAGGTTCAAATCGTAGAAAGTGAGAGTGTCAGTCCTCTTGTACTTAAATCGGCATTGTGCCTTTTGTACTAAATTCGGATGCAATTTCTGTGTTTCATCGTCAATAAGAAGGTGCAAGGTATACAGTAAACCTGAAGTGAAGCATCGGAATCTATAACTGGACTCACAGGAGAGGTTCAAATCGTAGAAAGTGAGAGTGTCAGTCCTCTTGTACTTATGTCGGCATTGTGCCTTTTGTATTAAATTCGGATGCAATTTCTGTGTTTCATCGTCAATAAGATGGTGCAAGGTATACAGTAAACCTGAAGAGAAGCATCGGAATCTAAAACTGGACAGACAGGAGAGATTCAAATCATAGAAAGTGAGAGTGTCAGTCCTATTTTACTTAAGTCGGTATTGTGCCTTTTGTATTGAATTCAGATGTAATTTCTGTGTTTCGTCATCAATGAGAAGGTCCGAGGGATACAGTAACTTTCTATGATTTGAACCTCTCCAGTGAGTCCAGTTTTAGATTCCAATGCTTCACTTCAGGTTTACTGTATTCCTTGGACCTTCGTATCGACGATGAAACACAGAAATTGCATCCGAATTTAATACAAAAGGCACAATGCCGACTTAAGTACAAGAGGACTTACACGCTAAGTTTCTATGATTTGCACGTCTCCTGTGAGTCCAGTTTTAGATTCCGATGCTTCACTTCAGGTTTACTGTATCCCTTGGACCTTCTTGTTGAGGATGAAACACAGAAATTGCATCCAAATTTAATACAAAAGTCACAATGCCTACTTAAGTACGAGAGGACTGACACTCTAATTTTCTATGACTTGAACCTCTCCTGTAGGCCCAGTTTTAGATTCCAATGCTTCACTTCAGGTTTACTGTATCCCTGGGACCTTCTTATAGAAGATTATACATAGAAATTGCATTCAAATTTAATACAAAAGGCACAATGCCGACTTACGTACAAGAGGACTGACACTCTAACTTTCGATGATTTGAACCTCTCCTGTTAATCCAGTTTGAGATTCCGATGCTTCACTTCTGGTTTACTGTATCTCTTGGACCTTCTTATTGATGATGAAACACAGAAATTACATCCGAATTCAATACAAAAGGCACAATACAGACTTAAGTACAAGAGGACTGACACTGTAACTCTCTATGATTTGAACCTCTCCTGCGAGTCCAGTTTTAGATTCCGATGCTTCACATCAGGCTTACTGTATCCCTTGGACCTTCTCATTGATGATGAAACACAGAAATTGCATCCGAATTTAATACAAAAGGCACAATGCCGACTTATGTACAAGAGGACTGACACTCTAACTTTCTCCTGTGAGGGCAGTTTTAGATTCCGATGCTTTACATCTGGTTTACTCTATCTCTTAGACCTTCTTATTGATAATGAAACACAGAAATTACATTCGAATTCAATACAAAAGGCACAATACCGACTTAAGTACAAGAGGACTGACACTGTAACTCTCTATGATTTGAACCTCTCCTGTGAGTCCAGTTTTAGATTCCGATGCTTCACTTCAGGTTAACTGTATCCCTTGGACCTCCTTACTGACGATGAAACACAGAAATTGCATCCGAATTTAGTACAAAAGGCACAAAGCCGACTTAAATACAAGAGGACTGACACTCTAACTTTCTATGATTTGAACCTTTCCTGTGAGCCCAGTTTTAGATTCCGAAGCTTCACATCAGGTTTACTGTATCTCTTGGACCTTCTTATTGATGATGAAACACAGAAATTACATCCGAATTCAATACAAAAGGTACAATACCGACTTAAGTACAAGAGGACTGACACTCTAACTCTCTATGATTTGAACCTCTCCTGTGAGTCCAGTTTTAGATTCCGATGCTTCACTTCAGGTTTACTGTATCCCTTGGACCGTCTTATTCATGATGAAACACAGAATTTGCATCCAAATTTAATACAAAAGGCACAATGCCGACTTAAGCACAAGAGGACTGACACTCTATCTTTCGATGATTTGAACCTCACCTGTGAGTCCAGTTATAGATTCCGATGCTTCACTTCAGGTTCACTGTGATACCTTGGACTTTCTTATCGTCGATGAAACACAGAAATTGCATCCGAATTTAATACAAAAGGCACAATGCCGACTTAAGTACAAAAGGACTGACACTCTAACTTTCTATGATTTGAACCTTTCCTGTGAGCCCAGTTTTAGATTCCGAAGCTTCACATCAGGTTTACTGTATCTCTTGGACCTTCTTATTGTTGATGAAACACAGAAATTACATCCTAATTCAATACAAAAGGTACAATACCGACTTAAGTACAAGAGGACTGACACTGTAACTCTCTGTGATTAGAACCTCTCCTGCGAGTCCACTTTTAGATTCCGATGCTTCACATCAGGTTTACTGTATCCCTGGACCTTCTCATTGATGATGAAACACAGAAATTGCATCCGAATTTAATACAAAAGGCACAATGACGACTTATGTACAAGAAGACTGACACTCTAACTTTCTCCTGTGAGGGCAGTTTTAGATTCCGATGCTTCACATCAGGTTTACTCTATATCTTGGACCTTCTTATTGATAATGAAACACAGAAATTACATCCGAATTCAGTACAAAAGGCACAATACCGACTTAAGTACAAGAGGACTGACACTGTAACTCTCTACGATTTAAACCTCTCCTGTGAGTCCAGTTTTAGATTCCGATGCTTCAATTCAGGTTTACTGAATCTCTTGGACCTTCTTATTGATGATGAAACACAGAAAATACATCCGAATTCAATACAAAAGGCACAATACCGACTTAAGTACAAGAGGACTGACACTCTCACTTTCTATGATTTGAATCTCTCCTGTCTGTCCAGTTTTAGATTCCGATGCTTCGCTTCAGGTTTACTGTATACCTTGCACCATCTTATTGACGATGAAACACAGAAATTGCATCCGAATTTAAAAAAAAAGGCACAATGCCGACTTAAGTACAAGAGGACTGACACTCTAAGTTTCAATGATTTGAACCTCTCCTGTGATTCCGGTTTTAGATTCCGATGCTTCACATCAGGTTTACTGTATCTCTTGGACCTTCTTATTGATGATTAAACACAGAAATTATATCCGAATTCAATACAAAAGGCAGAATACCGACTTAAGTACAAGAGGACTGACACTCTAATTCTCTATGATTTGAACCTCTCCTGTGAGTCCAGTTTTAGTTTTCGATGCTTCACTTCAGGTTTACTGTATCCCTTGGACCTTCATATTGACGATGAAACACAGAAATTGCATCCAAATTTAATACAAAAGGAACAATGCCGACTTAAGTACAAGAGGACTGACACTCTAACTCTCTACGATTTAAACCTCTCCTGTGAGTCCAGTTTTAGATTCCGATGCTTCAATTCAGGGTTACTGTATCTCTTGGACCTTCTTATTGATGATGAAACACAGAAAATAAATCCGAATTCAATACAAAAGGCACAATACCGACTTAAGTACAAGAGGACTGACACTCTAACTCTCTATGATTTGAACCTCTCCTGTGAGTCCAGTTTTAGTTTCCGATGCTTCACTTCAGGTTTACTGTAACCCTTGGACCTTCTTATACACGATGAAACACAGAAATTGCATCCAAATTTAATACAAAATGCACAATGCCGACTTAAGCAAAAGAGGACTGACACTCTAACTTTCGATGATTTGAACATCACCCGTGAGTCCAGTTTTAGATTCCGATGCTTGCCTTCAGGTTTACTGTATTACTTGGACTTTCTTATCGTCGATGAAACACAGAAATGGCATCCGAATTTAATACAAAAGGCACAATGCCGACTTAAGTACAAGACGACTGACACTCTAACTTTCTATGATATGAACCTCTCCTGTGAGTCCAGTTTCAGATTCCGATGCTTCACTTCAGGTTTACTGTATCCCTTGGACCTTCTTATTGAGGATGAAACACAGAAATTGCATCCGAATTTAATACCAAAGGCACAATGCCGACTTAAGTACAAGAGGACTGACACTCTAACTCTCAATGATTTGAACCTCTCCTGTGAGTCCGGTTTTAGATTCCGATGCTTCACATCAGGTTTACTGTATCTCTTGGACCTTCTTATTGATGATTAAACACAGAAATTACATCCGAATTCAATACAAAAAGCACAATACCGACTTAAGTACAAGAGGACTGACACTCTAACTCTCTATGATTTGAACCTCTCCTGTGAGTCCAGTTTTAGTTTCCGATGCTTCACTTCAGGTTTACTGTAACCCTTGGACCTTCTTATGCACGATGAAACACAGAAATTGCATCCGAATTTAATACAAAAGGCACAATGCCGACTTAAGTACAAGGAGACTGACACTCAAACTTTATATGATTTAAACCTGTCCTGTGAGTCCAGTTTTAGATTCCGATGCTTCACTTCAGATTTACTGTATCCCTTGGACCTTCTTTTTGAGGATGAAACACAGAAATTGGATCCGAATTTAATACAAAAGGCACAATGCAGACTTAAGTACAAGAGGACTGACACTCTAAATTTCTATGATTTGAACCTCTCCTGGGAGTCCGGTTTTAGATTCCGATGCTTCACATCAGGTTTACTGTATCTCTTGGACCTTCTTATTGATGATGAAACACTGAAATTACATCCGAATTCAATACAAAAGGCACAATACCGACTTAAGTACAAGAGGACTGACACTCTAACTCTCTATGATTTGAAACTCTCCTGTGACTCCAGTTTTAGATTCCGATGCTTCACTTCAGGTTTACTGTCTCACTTGGACCTTCTTATTGACGATGAAACACAGAAATTGCATCCAAATTTAATACAAAAAGCACAATGCTGACTTAAGTACAAGAGGACTGACACTCTAACTTTCGATGATTTGAACCTCCCCTGTGAGTCCAGTTTTAGATTCCCATGCTTCACATCTGGTTTACTGTATCTCTTGGACCTTCTTATTGACTATGAAACACAGAAATTGCATCCAAATTTAATACAAAAGGCACAATGCCGACTTAAGAACAAGAGGGTTGACACTCTAACCCTCTATGATTTGAAACTCTCCTGTGAGTCCAGTTTAAATTCCGATGTTTCACTTCAGGTTTACTGTCTCCCTTGGACTTTCTTATTGAGGATGAAACACAGAAATTGCATCCGAATTTTATACAAAAGGCACAATGCCGACTTAAGTACAAGAGGACTGACACTCTAACTTTCTATGATTTGAACCTCTCCTGTGAGTCCGGTTTTAGATTGCGATGCTTCACATCAGGATTACTGTATCTCTTGGACCTTCTTATTGATGATGAAACAGAAAATACATCCGAATCCAATACAAAAGGCACAATTCCGACTTAAGTACAAGAGGACTAACACTCTAACTCTCTATGATTTGAACCTCTCCTATGAGTCTAGTTTTAGATTCCGATGCTTCACTTCAGGTTTACTGTATCCCTTGGTCGTTCTTATACACGATGAAACACCGAAATTGCATCCAAATTTAATACAAAAGGCACAATGCCGGCTTAAGAACAAGAGGACTGACACTCTAACTTTCGATGATTTGAACCTCACCTGTGAGTCCAGTTATAGATCCGATGCTTCGCTTCAGGTTTACTGAATCCCTTGGACTTTCTTATCGTCGATGAAACAGAGAAATTGCTTCCGAATTTAATACAAAAGGCACAATGCCGACTTAAATACAAGAGGACTGACACTCTAACTTTCGATGATTTGAACCTCTCCTGTGAGTCCAGTTTTAGATTCCAATGATTCACATCAGGTTTACTGTATCTCTTGGACCATCTTATTGACGATGAAACACAGAAATTGCATCCAAAGTTAATACAAAAGGCACAATGCCGACTTAAGTACAAGAGGACTGAAACTCTAACTTTCGATGATTTGAACCTCTCCTGTGAGTCCAGTTTTAAATTCCGATGCTTCACTTCAGGTTTACTGTATCCCTTGGACCTTCTTTTTGAGGATGAAACACAGAAATTGCATCCGAATTCTATACAAAAGGCACAATACCGACTTAAGTACAAGAGGACTGACACTCTAACTCTCTATGATTTGAACCTCTCCTGTGAGTCCAGTTTTAGATCTCGATGCTTCACTTCAGGTTTACTGTATCCCTTTGACTTTCGTATCGTCGATGAAACACAGAAATTGCATCCGAATTTAATACAAATGGCACAATGCCGACTTAAGTACAAGAGGACTGACACGCTAAGTTTCTATGATTTGAACGTCTCCTGTGAGTCCAGTTTTAGATTCCGATGCTTCACTTCAGGTTTACTGTATCCCTTGGTCCTTCTTATTGAGGATGAAACACAGAAATTGCATCCGAATTTAATACAAAAGTCACAAAGCCTACTTAAGTACAAGAGGACTGACACTCTAATTTTCTATGACTTGAACCTCTCCTGTGGGCCCAGTTTTAGATTCCAATGTTTCACTTCAGGTTTACTGTATCCCTGGGACCTTCTTATAGAAGATTAAACACAGAAATTGCATCCAAATTTAATACAAAAGGCACAATGCCGACTTACGTATAAGAGGACTGACACTCTAACTTTCGATGATTTGAACCTCTCCTGTGAGTCCAGTTTGAGATTCCGATGCTTCACATCAGGTTTACTGTATCCCTTGGACCTTCTCATTGATGATGAAACACAGAAATTGCATCCGAATTTAATACAAAAGGCACAATGCCAACTTGTGTACAAGACGACTGACATTCTAACTTTCTCCTGTGAGGGCAGTATTAGTTTCCGATGGTTCACATCAGGTTTCCTCTATATCTTGGACCTTCTTATTGATAATGAAACACAGAAATTACATCCGAATTCAATACAAAAGGCACAATACCGACTTAAGTACAAGAGGACTGACACTCTAACTTTCGATGATTTGAACCTCACCTGTGAGTCCAGTTTTAGATCCGATGCTTCGCTTCAGGTTTACTGAATCCCTTGGACTTTCTTATCGTCGATGAAACACAGAAATTGCTTCCGAATTTAATACAAAAGGCACAATGCCGACTTAAATACAAGAGGACTGACACTCTAACTTTCGATGATTTGAACCTCTCCTGTGAGTCCAGTTTTAGATTCCGATGATTCACATCAGGTTTACTGTATCTCTTGGACCATCTTATTGACGATTAAACACAGAAATTGCATCCAAAGTTAATACAAAAGGCACAATGCCGACTTAAGTACAAGAGGACTGGAACTCTAACTATCGATGATTTGAACCTCTCCTGTGAGTCCAGTTTTAGATTCCGATGCTTCACTTCAGGTTTACTGTATCCCTTGGACCTTCTTTTTGAGGATGAAACACAGAAATTGCATCTGAATTCTATACAAAAGGCACAATACCGACTTAAGTACAAGAGGACTGACACTCTAACTCTCTATGATTTGAACCTCTCCTGTGAGTCCAGTTTTAGATCTCGATGCTTCACTTCAGGTTTACTGTATCCCTTTGACTTTCGTATCGTCGATGAAACACAGAAATTGCATCCGAATTTAATACAAATGGCACAATGCCGACTTAAGTACAAGAGGACTGACACGCTAAGTTTCTATGATTTGAACGTCTCCTGTGAGTCCACTTTTAGATTCCGATGCTTCACTTCAGGTTTACTGTATCCCTTGGTCCTTCTTATTGAGGATGAAACACTGAAATTGCATCCGAATTTAATACAAAAGTCACAAAGCCTACTTAAGTACAAGAGGACTGACACTCTAATTTTCTATGACTTGAACCTCTCCTGTGGGCCCAGTTTTAGATTCCAATGTTTCACATCAGGTTTACTGTATCCCTGGGACCTTCTTATAGAAGATTAAACACAGAAATTGCATCCAAATTTAATACAAAAGGCACAATGCCGACTTAAGCACAAGACGACTGACACTCTAACTTTCGATGATTTGAACCTCACCCGTGAGTCCAGTTTTAGATTCCGATGCTTCCCTTCATTTTTACTGTATCCCTTGGACTTTCTTATCGTCGATGATACACAGAAATTGCATCCGAATTTAATACAAAAGGCACAATGCCGACTTAAGTACAAGAGGACTGTCACTCTAACTTTCTATGATATGAACCTCTCCTGTTAGTCCAGTTTTAGATTCCGATGCTTCACTTCAGGTTTACTTTATCCCTTGGAATTTCTTATTGAATATGAAACACAGAAATTGCATCCGAATTTAATACCAAAGGCACAATGCCGACTTAAGTACAAGAGGACTGACACTCTAACTTTCAATGATTTGAACCTCTCCTGTGGGTCCGGTTTTAGATTCCGATGCTTCACATCAGGTTTACTGTATCTCTTGGACCTTCTTATTGATGATTAAACACAGAAATTACATCCGAATTCAATACAAAAGGCACATTACCGGCTTAAGTAGAAGAGGACTGACACTCTAACTCCCTATGATTTGAAACACTCCTGTGAGTCCAGTTTTAGATTCCGATGCTTCACTTCAGGTTTACTGTCTCCCTTGGACCTACTTATTGACGATGTAACACAGAAATTGCATCGAAATTTAAAACAAAAAGCACAATGCCGACTTAAGTACATGAGGACTGACACTCTAACTTTCAATGATTTGAACCTCTCCTGTGAGTCCAGTTTTAGATTACGATGCTTCAATTCAGGTTTACTGTATCCCTTGGACCTTCTTATTGACGATGAAACACAGAAATTGCATCCGAATTCAATACAAAAGGCACAATACAGACTTAAGTACAAGAGGACTGACACTGTAAGTCTCTATGGTTTGAACCTCTCCTGCGAGTCCAGTTTTAGATTCCGATGCTTCACATCAGGTTTACTGTATCCCTTGGACCTTCTCATTGATGATGAAACACAGAAATTGCATCCGAATTTAATACAAAAGGCACAATGCCGACTTATGTACAAGAGGACTGACACTCTAACTTTCTCCTGTGAGGGCAGTTTTAGATTCCGATGCTTCACATCAGGTTTATTCTATATCTAGGACCTTCTAATTGATTATGAAACACAGAAATTACATCCGAATTCAATACAAAAAGCACAATACCGACTTAAGTACAAGAGGACTGACACTGTAACTCTCGATGATTTGAACCTCTCCTGTGAGTCCAGTTTTAGATTCCGATGCTTCACTTCAGGTTTACTGTATCCCTTAATCCTTTATATTCACGATGAAACACAGAAATTGCATCCAAAGTTAATACAAAAGGCACAATGCCGACTTATGCACAAGAGGACTGACACTCTAACTTTCGATGATTTGAACCTCACCTTTGAGTCCAGTTATAGATTCCGATGCTTCACTTCAGGTTCACTGTATCCCTTGGACATTCTTATCGTCGATGAAACACGGAAATTGCATCCAAATTTAATACAAAAGGCACAATGCCGACTTAAGTACAAGAGGACTGACACTCTAACATTCTGTGATTTGAACCTCTCTTGTGAGTCCAGTTTTAGATTCCGATGCTTCACATCAGGTTTACTGTATCCCTTGGACCTTCTTATTGAGGATGAAACACAGAAATTGCATCCGAATTTAAAAAAAAAAAGGCACAATGCCGACTTAAGTACAAGAGGACTGACACTCTAAGATTCAATGATTTGAACCTCTCCTGTGATTCCGGTTTTAGATTCCGATGCTTCACATCAGGTTTACTGTATCTCTTGGACCTTCTTATTGATGATGAAACACAGAAATTACATCCGAATTCAATACAAAAGGCACAATACCGACTTAAGTACAAGAGGACTGACACTCTAACTCTCTATGATTTGAACCTCTCCTGTGAGTCCAGTTTTAGATTTCAATGCTTCACTTCAGGTTTACTGTATCCCTTGGACCTTAATATTGACGATGAAACACAGAAATTGCATCCAAATTTAATACAAAAGGAACAATGCCGACTTAAGTACATGAGGACTGACACTCTAACTCTCTACGATTTAAACCTCTCCTGTGAGACCAGTTTTAGATTCCGATGCTTCAATTCAGGTTTACTGTATCTCTTGGACCTTCTTATTGATGATGAAACACAGAAAATACATTCAAATTCAATACAAAAGGCACAATACCGACTTAAGTACAAGAGGACTGACACTCTAACTCTCTATGATTTGAACCTCTCCTGTGAGTCCAGTTTTAGTTTCCGATGCTTCACTTCAGGTTTACTGTATCCCTTGGACCTTCTTATACACGATGAAACACAGAAATTGCATCCAAATTTAATACAAAAGGCACAATGCCGACTTAAGCACAAGAGGACTGACACTCTAACTTTCGATGATTTGAACCTCACCCGTGAGTCCAGTTTTAGATTCCGATGCTTCCCTTCAGGTTTACTGTATCCCTTGGACTTTCTTATCGACGATGAAACACAGAAATTGCATCCGAATTTAATACAAAAGGCACAATGCCGACTTAAGTACAAGAGGACTGACACTCTAACTTTCTATGATATGAACCTCTCCTGTGAGTCCAGTTTTAGATTCCGATGCTTCACTTCAGGTGTACTGTATCCCTTGGACCTTTTTATTGAGGATGAAACACAGAAATTGCATCGGAATTTAATACCAAATGCACAATGCCGACTTAAGTACAAGAGGACTGACACTCTAACTTTCAATGATTTGAACCTCTCCTGTGAGTCCGGTTTTAGATTCCAATGCTTCACATCAGGTTTACTGTATCTCTTGGACCTTCTTATTGATGATTAAACACAGAAATTACATCCGAATTCAATTCAAAAGGCACAATGCCGACTTAAGTACAAGAGGACTGACACTCTAACTCTCTATGATTTGAAACACTCCTGTGAGTCCAGTTTTAGATTCCGATGCTTCACTTCAGGTTTACTGTCTCCCTTGGACCTTCTTATTGACGATGAAACACAGAAATTGCATCGAAATTTAATACAAAAATAACACAATGCCGACTTAAGTACATGAGGACTGACACTCTAACATTCAATGATTTGAACCTCTCCTGTGAGTCCAGTTTTAGATTCCGATGCTTCAATTCAGGTTTACTGTATCCCTTGGACCTTCTTATTGACGATGAAACACAGCAATTGCATCCGAATTTAATACAAAAGCCACAATGCTGACTTAAGTAAAGGAGACTGACATTCAAACTTTATATGATTTGAACCTGTCCTGTGAGTCCAGTTTTAGATTCCGAAGCTTCACTTCAGGTTTACTGTATCCCTTGGACCTTCTTTTTGAGGATGAAACACAGAAATAGGATCCGAATTTAATACAAAAGGCACAATGCAGACTTAAGTACAAGAGGACTGACACTCTAACTTTCTATGATTTGAACCTCTCCTGGGAGTCCGGTTTTAGATTCCGATGCTTCACATCAGGTTTACTGTATCTCTTGGACCTTCTTATTGACGATGAAACACAAAAATTGCATCCAAATTTAATACAAAAGGCACAATGGCGACTTAAGCACAAGTGGGTTGACACTCCATCTCTCTATGATTTGAAACTCTCCTGTGAGTCCAGTTTAAATTCCGATGCTTCACTTCAGGATTACTGTCTCCCATGGACCTTCTTATTGAGGATGAAACACAGAAATTGCATCCGAATTTTATACAAAAGGCACAATGCAGACTTAAGTACAAGAGGACTGACACTCTAACTTTCTATGATTTGAACCTCTCCTGGGAGTCCGGTTTTAGATTCCGATGCTTCACATTAGGTTTACTGTATCTCTTGGACCTTCTTATTGATGATGAAACACAGAAATTACATCCGAATTCAATACAAAAAGCACAATACAGACTTAAGTACAAGATGACTGACACTCTAACTGTCTATGATTTGAAACTCTCCTGTGAGTCCAGTTTTGGATTCCGATGCTTCACTTCAGGTTTACTGTCTCACTTGGACCTTCTTATTGACGATGAAACACAGAAATTGCATCCAAATTTAGTACAAAAAGCACAATGCCGACTTAAGTACAAGAGGACTGACACTCTAACTTTCGATGAGTTGAACCTCCCCTGTGAGTCCAGTTTTAGATTCCCATGCTTCACATCTGGTTTACTGTATCTCTTGGACCTTCTTATTGACGATGAAACACAGATATTGCATCCAAATTTAATACAAAAGGCACAATGCCGACTTAAGCACAAGAGGGTTGACACTCTAACTCTCTATGATTTGAAACTCACCTGTGAGTCCAGTTTTAGATTCCGATGCTTCACTTCAGGTTTACTGTCTCCCTTGGACCTTCTTATTGAGGATGAAACACAGAAATTGCATCCGAATTTTATACAAAAGGCACAATGCCGACTTAAGTACAAGAGGACTGACACTCTAACTTTCTATGATTTGAACCTCTCCTGTGAGTCCGGTTTTAGATTGCGATGCTTCACATCAGGTTTACTGTATCTCTTGGACCTTCTTATTGATGATGAAACAGAAAATACATCCGAATTCAATACAAAAGGCACAATACCGACTTAAGTACAAGAGGACTGACACTCTAACTCTCTGTGATTTGAACCTCTCCTATGAGTCTAGTTTTAGATTCCGATGCTTCACTTCAGGTTTACTGTATCCCTTGGACCTTCTTATACACGATGAAACACCGAAATTGCATCCAAATTTAATACAAAAGGCACAATGCCGACTTAAGAACAAGAGGACTGACACACTAACTTTCGATGATTTGAACCTCACCTGAGAGTCCAGTTTTAGATCCGATGCTTCATTTCAGGTTGACTGAATCCCTTGGACTTTCTTATCGTCGATGGAACACAGAAATTGCTTCCGAATTTAATACAAAAGGCACAATGCCGACTTAAGTACAAGAGGACTGACACTCTAACTTTCGATGATTTGAACCTCTCCTGGGAGTCCAGTTTTAGATTCCGATGATTCACATCAGGTTTACTGTATCTCTTGGACCTTCTTATTACCGATGAAACACAGAAATTGCATCCAAAGTTAATACAAAAGGCACAATGCCGACTTAAGTACATGATGACTGAAACTCTAACTTTCGATGATTTGAACCTCTCCTGTGAGTCCAGTTTTAGATTCCGATGCTTCAATTCAGGTTTACTGTATCCCTTGGACCTTCTCATTGATGATGAAACACAGAAATTGCATCCGAATTTAATACAAAAGGCACAATGCCGACTTTAGTACAAGGAGACTGACCCTCTAACTTTCTATGATTTGAACCTCTCCTGTGAGTCCAGTTTTAGATACCGATGCTTCACTTCAGGTTTACTGTATCCCTTGACCTTCTTATTGAGGATGGAACACAGAAATTGGATCCGAATTTAATACAAAAGCACAATGCCGACTTAAGTACAAGAGGACTGACACTCTAACTTTCTATAATTTGAACCTCTCCTGGGTGTCCGGTTTTAGATTCCGATGCTTCACATCAGGTTTACTGTATCTCTTGGACCTTCTTATTGATGATGAAACACAGAAATTACATCCGAATTCAATACAAATAGCACAATACCGACTTAAGTACAAGAGGACTGACACTCTAACTCTCTTATATTTGAAACTCTCCTGTAAGTCCAGTTTTAGATTCCGATGCTTCACTTCAGGTTTACTGTCTCACTTGGACCCTCTTATTGACGATGAAACACAGAAATTGCATCCAAATTTAATACAAAAGGCACAATCCCGACTTAAGTACAAGAGGACTGACACTCTAACTGTCGATGATTTGAAACTCCCCTGTGAGTCCAGATTTAGATTCCGATGCTTCATATCAGGTTTACTGTATCTCTTCGACCTTCTTATTGACGATGAAACACAGAAATTGCATACAAATTTAATACAAAAAGCACAATGCCGACTTAAGCACAAGAGGACTGACACTCTAACTTTCTATGATTTGAAACTCTCCTGTGAGTCCAGTTTTAGATTCCGATGCTTCACTTCAGGTTTACTGTATCTCTTGGACCTTCTTATTGATGATGAAACACAGGAAATACATCCGAATTCAATAGAAAATGCACAATACCGACTTAAGTACAAGAGGACTGACACTCTAACTCTCTATGATTTGAACCTCTCCTGTGAGTCCAGTTTTAGATTCCGATGCTTCACTTCAGGTTTACTGTATCCCTTGGACCTTCTTATACACGATGAAACACAGAAATTGCATCCAAATTTAATACAAAAGGCACAATGCCGACTTAAGTACAAGAGGACTGACACTCTAACTTTCGATGAGTTGAACCTCCCCTGTGAGTCCAGTTTTAGATTCCCATGCTTCACATCTGGTTTACTGTATCTCTTGGACCTTCTTATTGACGATGAAACACAGATATTGCATCCAAATTTAGTACAAAAGGCACAATGCCGACTTAAGCACAAGAGGGTTGACACTCTAACTCTCTATGATTTGAACCTCTCCTGCGAGTCCAGTTTTAGATTCCGATGCTTCACATCAGGTTTACTGTATCCCTTGGACCTTCTCATTGATGATGAAACACAGAAATTGCATCCGAATTTAATACAAAAGGCACAATGCCGACTTATGTACAAGAGGACTGACACTCTAACTTTCTCCTGTGAGGGCAGTTTTAGATTCCGATGCTTCACATCAGGTTTATTCTATATCTAGGACCTTCTTATTGATTATGAAACACAGAAATTACATCCGAATTCAATACAAAAAGCACAATACCGACTTAAGTACAAGAGGACTGACACTGTAACTCTCGATGATTTGAACCTCTCCTGTGAGTCCAGTTTTAGATTCCGATGCTTCACTTCAGGTTTACTGTATCCCTTAATCCTTTATATTCACGATGAAACACAGAAATTGCATCCAAAGTTAATACAAAAGGCACAATGCGGACTTATGCACAAGAGGACTGACACTCTAACTTTCGATGATTTGAACCTCACCTTTGAGTCCAGTTGTAGATTCCGATGCTTCACTTCAGGTTCACTGTATCCCTTGGACATTCTTATCGTCGATGAAACACGGAAATTGCATCCAAATTTAATACAAAAGGCACAATGCCGACTTAAGTACAAGAGGACTGACACTCTAACATTCTGTGATTTGAACCTCTCTTGTGAGTCCAGTTTTAGATTCCGATGCTTCACATCAGGTTTACTGTATCCCTTGGACCTTCTTATTGAGGATGAAACACAGAAATTGCATCCGAATTTAAAAAAAAAAGGCACAATGCCGACTTAAGTACAAGAGGACTGACACTCTAAGATTCAATGATTTGAACCTCTCCTGTGATTCCGGTTTTAGATTCCGATGCTTCACATCAGGTTTACTGTATCTCTTGGACCTTCTTATTGATGATGAAACACAGAAATTACATCCGAATTCAATACAAAAGGCACAATACCGACTTAAGTACAAGAGGACTGACACTCTAACTCTCTATGATTTGAACCTCTCCTGTGAGTCCAGTTTTAGATTTCAATGCTTCACTTCAGGTTTACTGTATCCCTTGGACCTTAATATTGACGATGAAACACAGAAATTGCATCCAAATTTAATACAAAAGGAACAATGCCGACTTAAGTACATGAGGACTGACACTCTAACTCTCTACGATTTAAACCTCTCCTGTGAGTCCAGTTTTAGATTCCGATGCTTCAATTCAGGTTTACTGTATCTCTTGGACCTTCTTATTGATGATGAAACACAGAAAATACATCCAAATTCAATACAAAAGGCACAATACCGACTTAAGTACAAGAGGACTGACACTCTAACTCTCTATGATTTGAACCTCTCCTGTGAGTCCAGTTTTAGTTTCCGATGCTTCACTTCAGGTTTACTGTATCCCTTGGACCTTCTTATACACGATGAAACACAGAAATTGCATCCAAATTTAATACAAAAGGCACAATGCCGACTTAAGCACAAGAAGACTGACACTCTAACTTTCGATGATTTGAACCTCACCCGTGAGTCCAGTTTTAGATTCCGATGCTTCCCTTCAGGTTTACTGTATCCCTTGGACTTTCTTATCGACGATGAAACACAGAAATTGCATCCGAATTTAATACAAAAGGCACAATGCCGACTTAAGTACAAGAGGACTGACACTCTAACTTTCTATGATATGAACCTCTCCTGTGAGTCCAGTTTTAGATTCCGATGCTTCACTTCAGGTGTACTGTATCCCTTGGACCTTCTTATTGAGGATGAAACACAGAAATTGCATCGGAATTTAATACCAAAGGCACAAAGCCGACTTAAGTACAAGAGGACTGACACTCTAACTTTCAATGATTTGAACCTCTCCTGTGAGTCCGGTTTTAGATTCCAATGCTTCACATCAGGTTTACTGTATCTCTTGGACCTTCTTATTGATGATTAAACACAGAAATTACATCCGAATTCAATTCAAAAGGCACAATGCCGACTTAAGTACAAGAGGACTGACACTCTAACTCTCTATGATTTGAAACACTCCTGTGAGTCCAGTTTTAGATTCCGATGCTTCACTTCAGGTTTACTGTCTCCCTTGGACCTTCTTATTGACGATGAAACACAGAAATTGCATCGAAATTTAATACAAAAATAACACAATGCCGACTTAAGTACATGAGGACTGACACTCTAACATTCAATGATTTGAACCTCTCCTGTGAGTCCAGTTTTAGATTCCGATGCTTCAATTCAGGTTTACTGTATCCCTTGGACCTTCTTATTGACGATGAAACACAGCAATTGCATCCGAATTTAATACAAAAGCCACAATGCTGACTTAAGTAAAGGAGACTGACACTCAAACTTTATATGATTTGAACCTGTCCTGTGAGTCCAGTTTTAGATTTCGAAGCTTCACTTCAGGTTTGCTGTATCCCTTGGACCTTCTTTTTGAGGATGAAACACAGAAATTGGATCCGAATTTAATACAAAAGGCACAATGCAGACTTAAGTACAAGAGGACTGACACTCTAACTTTCTATGATTTGAACCTCTCCTGGGAGTCCGGTTTTAGATTCCGATGCTTCACATCAGGTTTACTGTATCTCTTGGACCTTCTTATTGACGATGAAACACAAAAATTGCATCCAAATTTAATACAAAAGGCACAATGGCGACTTAAGCACAAGTGGGTTGACACTCCATCTCTCTATGATTTGAAACTCTCCTGTGAGTCCAGTTTAAATTCCGATGCTTCACTTCAGGATTACTGTCTCCCATGGACCTTCTTATTGAGGATGAAACACAGAAATTGCATCCGAATTTTATACAAAAGGCACAATGCAGACTTAAGTACAAGAGGACTGACACTCTAACTTTCTATGATTTGAACCTCTCCTGGGAGTCCGGTTTTAGATTCCGATGCTTCACATTAGGTTTACTGTATCTCTTGGACCTTCTTATTGATGATGAAACACAGAAATTACATCCGAATTCAATACAAAAAGCACAATACAGACTTAAGTACAAGAGGACTGACACTCTAACTGTCTATGATTTGAAACTCTCCTGTGAGTCCAGTTTTGGATTCCGATGCTTCACTTCAGGTTTACTGTCTCACTTGGACCTTCTTATTGACGATGAAACACAGAAATTGCATCCAAATTTAATACAAAAAGCACAATGCCGACTTAAGTACAAGAGGACTGACACTCTAACTTTCGATGAGTTGAACCTCCCCTGTGAGTCCAGTTTTAGATTCCCATGCTTCACATCTGGTTTACTGTATCTCTTGGACCTTCTTATTGACGATGAAACACAGATATTGCATCCAAATTTAGTACAAAAGGCACAATGCCGACTTAAGCACAAGAGGGTTGACACTCTAACTCTCTATGATTTGAAACTCACCTGTGAGTCCAGTTTTAGATTCCGATGCTTCACTTCAGGTTTACTGTCTCCCTTGGACCTTCTTATTGAGGATGAAACACAGAAATTGCATCCGAATTTTATACAAAAGGCACAATGCCGACTTAAGTACAAGAGGACTGACACTCTAACTTTCTATGATTTGAACCTCTCCTGTGAGTCCGGTTTTAGATTGCGATGCTTCACATCAGGTTTACTGTATCTCTTGGACCTTCTTATTGATGATGAAACAGAAAATACATCCGAATTCAATACAAAAGGCACAATACCGACTTAAGTACAAGAGGACTGACACTCTAACTCTCTATGATTTGAACCTCTCCTATGAGTCTAGTTTTAGATTCCGATGCTTCGCTTCAGGTTTGCTGTATCCCTTGGACCTTCTTATACACGATGAAACACCGAAATTGCATCCAAATTTAATACAAAAGGCACAATGCCGACTTAAGAACAAGAGGACTGACACTCTAACTTTCGATGATTTGAACCTCACCTGAGAGTCCAGTTTTAGATCCGATGCTTCATTTCAGGTTGACTGAATCCCTTGGACTTTCTTATCGTCGATGGAACACAGAAATTGCTTCCGAATTTAATACAAAAGGCACAATGCCGACTTAAGTACAAGAGGACTGACACTCTAACTTTCGATGATTTGAACCTCTCCTGTGAGTCCAGTTTTAGATTCCGATGATTCACATCAGGTTTACTGTATCTCTTGGACCTTCTTATTACCGATGAAACACAGAAATTGCATCCAAAGTTAATACAAAAGGCACAATGCCGACTTAAGTACATGATGACTGAAACTCTAACTTTCGATGATTTGAACCTCTCCTGTGAGTCCAGTTTTAGATTCCGATGCTTCAATTCAGGTTTACTGTATCCCTTGGACCTTCTCATTGATGATGAAACACAGAAATTGCATCCGAATTTAATACAAAAGGCACAATGCCGACTTTAGTACAAGGAGACTGACCCTCTAACTTTCTATGATTTGAACCTCTCCTGTGAGTCCAGTTTTAGATACCGATGCTTCACTTCAGGTTTACTGTATCCCTTGGACCTTCTTATTGAGGATGGAACACAGAAATTGGATCCGAATTTAATACAAAAGCACAATGCCGACTTAAGTACAAGAGGACTGACACTCTAACTTTCTATAATTTGAACCTCTCCTGGGTGTCCGGTTTTAGATTCCGATGCTTCACATCAGGTTTACTGTATCTCTTGGACCTTCTTATTGATGATGAAACACAGAAATTACATCCGAATTCAATACAAATAGCACAATACCGACTTAAGTACAAGAGGACTGACACTCTAACTCTCTTTGATTTGAAACTCTCCTGTAAGTCCAGTTTTAGATTCCGATGCTTCACTTCAGGTTTACTGTCTCACTTGGACCCTCTTATTGACGATGAAACACAGAAATTGCATCCAAATTTAATACAAAAGGCACAATCCCGACTTAAGTACAAGAGGACTGACACTCTAACTGTCGATGATTTGAAACTCCCCTGTGAGTCCAGATTTAGATTCCGATGCTTCATATCAGGTTTACTGTATCTCTTCGACCTTCTTATTGACGATGAAACACAGAAATTGCATACAAATTTAATACAAAAAGCACAATGCCGACTGAAGCACAAGAGGACTGACACTCTAACTTTCTATGATTTGAAACTCTCCTGTGAGTCCAGTTTTAGATTCCGATGCTTCACTTCAGGTTTACTGTATCTCTTGGACCTTCTTATTGATGATGAAACACAGGAAATACATCCGAATTCAATAGAAAATGCACAATACCGACTTAAGTACAAGAGGACTGACACTCTAAATCTCTATGATTTGAACCTCTCCTGTGAGTCCAGTTTTAGATTCCGATGCTTCACTTCAGGTTTACTGTATCCCTTGGACCTTCTTATACACGATGAAACACAGAAATTGCATCCAAATTTAATACAAAAGGCACAATGCCGACTTAAGTACAAGAGGACTGACACTCTAACTTTCGATGAGTTGAACCTCCCCTGTGAGTCCAGTTTTAGATTCCCATGCTTCACATCTGGTTTACTGTATCTCTTGGACCTTCTTATTGACGATGAAACACAGATATTGCATCCAAATTTAGTACAAAAGGCACAATGCCGACTTAAGCACAAGAGGGTTGACACTCTAACTCTCTATGATTTGAAACTCACCTGTGAGTCCAGTTTTAGATTCCGATGCTTCACTTCAGGTTTACTGTCTCCCTTGGACCTTCTTATTGAGGATGAAACACAGAAATTGCATCCGAATTTTATACAAAAGGCACAATGCCGACTTAAGTACAAGAGGACTGACACTCTAACTTTCTATGATTTGAACCTCTCCTGTGAGTCCGGTTTTAGATTGCGATGCTTCACATCAGGTTTACTGTATCACTTGGACCTTCTTATTGATGATGAAACAGAGAATACATCCGAATTCAATACAAAAGGCACAATACCGACTTAAGTACAAGAGGACTGACACTCTAACTCTCTATGATTTGAACCTCTCCTATGAGTCTAGTTTTAGATTCCGATGCTTCACTTCAGGTTTACTGTATCCCTTGGACCTTCTTATACACGATGAAACACCGAAATTGCATCCAAATTTAATACAAAAGGCACAATGCCGACTTAAGAACAAGAGGACTGACACTCTAACTTTCGATGATTTGAACCTCACCTGAGAGTCCAGTTTTAGATCCGATGCTTCATTTCAGGTTGACTGAATCCCTTGGACTTTCTTATCGTCGATGGAACACAGAAATTGCTTCCGAATTTAATACAAAAGGCACAATGCCGACTTAAGTACAAGAGGACTGACACTCTAACTTTCGATGATTTGAACCTCTCCTGTGAGTCCAGTTTTAGATTCCGATGATTCACATCAGGTTTACTGTATCTCTTGGACCTTCTTATTACCGATGAAACACAGAAATTGCATCCAAAGTTAATACAAAAGGCACAATGCCGACTTAAGTACATGATGACTGAAACTCTAACTTTCGATGATTTGAACCTCTCCTGTGAGTCCAGTTTTAGATTCCGATGCTTCAATTCAGGTTTACTGTATCCCTTGGACCTTCTCATTGATGATGAAACACAGAAATTGCATCCGAATTTAATACAAAAGGCACAATGCCGACTTTAGTACAAGGAGACTGACCCTCTAACTTTCTATGATTTGAACCTCTCCTGTGAGTCCAGTTTTAGATACCGATGCTTCACTTCAGGTTTACTGTATCCCTTGGACCTTCTTATTGAGGATGGAACACAGAAATTGGATCCGAATTTAATACAAAAGCACAATGCCGACTTAAGTACAAGAGGACTGACACTCTAACTTTCTATAATTTGAACCTCTCCTGGGTGTCCGGTTTTAGATTCCGATGCTTCACATCAGGTTTACTGTATCTCTTGGACCTTCTTATTGATGATGAAACACAGAAATTACATCCGAATTCAATACAAATAGCACAATACCGACTTAAGTACAAGAGGACTGACACTCTAACTCTCTTTGATTTGAAACTCTCCTGTAAGTCCAGTTTTAGATTCCGATGCTTCACTTCAGGTTTACTGTCTCACTTGGACCCTCTTATTGACGATGAAACACAGAAATTGCATCCAAATTTAATACAAAAGGCACAATCCCGACTTAAGTACAAGAGGACTGACACTCTAACTGTCGATGATTTGAAACTCCCCTGTGAGTCCAGATTTAGATTCCGATGCTTCATATCAGGTTTACTGTATCTCTTCGACCTTCTTATTGACGATGAAACACAGAAATTGCATACAAATTTAATACAAAAAGCACAATGCCGACTTAAGCACAAGAGGACTGACACTCTAACTTTCTATGATTTGAAACTCTCCTGTGAGTCCAGTTTTAGATTCCGATGCTTCACTTCAGGTTTACTGTATCTCTTGGACCTTCTTATTGATGATGAAACACAGGAAATACATCCGAATTCAATAGAAAATGCACAATACCGACTTAAGTACAAGAGGACTGACACTCTAACTCTCTATGATTTGAACCTCTCCTGTGAGTCCAGTTTTAGATTCCGATGCTTCACTTCAGGTTTACTGTATCCCTTGGACCTTCTTATACACGATGAAACACAGAAATTGCATCCAAATTTAATACAAAAGGCACAATGCCGACTTAAGTACAAGAGGACTGACACTCTAACTATCAATGATTTGAACCTCTCCTGTGAGTCCGGTTTTAGATTCCGATGCTTCACATCAGGTTTACTGTATCTCTTGGACCCTCTTATTGACGATGAAACTCAGAAATTGCATCCAAATTTAATACAAAAGGCACAATGACGACTTAAGTACATGAGGACTGACACTCTAATTTTCAAAGCTTGTAACACCTCTTGTGAGTCCAGTTTTAGATTCCGATGCTTCACATCAGGTTTACTGTCTCACTTGGTCCTTCTTATTGACGATGAAACAAAGAAATTGCATCCAAATTTAATACAAAAGGCACAATGACGACTTAAGTACAAGAGGACTGACACTCTAACATTCGATGATTTGAACCTCCCGTGTGAGTCCAGTTTTAGATTCCGATGGTTCACTTCAGGTTTACTTTCTCCCTTGGACCTTCTTATTGACGATGAAACTCAGAAATTGCATCCAAATTTAATACAAAAGGCACAATGCCGACTTAAGTACATGAGGACTGACACTCTAACTTTCAATGATTTGAACCTCTCCTGTGGGTCCAGTTTTAGATTCCGATGCTTCAATTCAGGTTTACTGAATCCCTTGGACATTCTTATTGACGATGAAACACAGAAATTGCATCCGAATATAATACAAAAGGCACAATGCCGACTTAAGTACAAGATGACTGAAACTCTAACTTTCGATGATTTGAACCTCTCCTGTGAGTCCAGTTTTAGATTCCGATGCTTCAATTCAGGTTTACTGTATCCCTTGGACCTTCTCATTGATGATGAAACACAGAAATTGCATCCGAGTTTAATACAAAAGGCACAATGCCGACTTTAGTACAAGGAGACTGACCCTCTAACTTTCTATGATTTGAACCTCTCCTGTGGGTCCAGTTTTAGATACCGATGCTTCACTTCAGGTTTACTGTATCCCTTGGACCTTCTTATTGAGGATGGAACACAGAAATTGGATTCGAATTTAATACAAAACGCACAATGCCGACTTAAGTACAAGAGGACTGACACTCTAATTTTCTATAATTTGAACCTCTCCTGGGTGTCCGGTTATAGATTCCGATGCTTCACATCAGGTTTACTGTATCTCTTGGACCTTCTTATTGATGATGAAACACAGAAATTACATCCGAATTCAATACAAATAGCACAATACCGACTTAAGTACAAGAGGACTGACACTCTAACTCTCTTTGATTTGAAACTCTCCTGTAAGTCCAGTTTTAGATTCCGATGCTTCACTTCAGGTTTACTGTCTCACTTGGACCCTCTTATTGACGATGAAACACAGAAATTGCATCCAAATTTAATACAAAAGGCACAATCCCGACTTAAGTACAAGAGGACTGACACTCTAACTGTCGATGATTTGAAACTCCCCTGTGAGTCCAGATTTAGATTCCGATGCTTCATATCAGGTTTACTGTATCTCTTCGACCTTCTTATTGACGATGAAACACAGAAATTGCATACAAATTTAATACAAAAAGCACAATGCCGACTTAAGCACAAGAGGACTGACACTCTAACTTTCTATGATTTGAAACTCTCCTGTGAGTCCAGTTTTAGATTCCGATGCTTCACTTCAGGTTTACTGTATCTCTTGGACCTTCTTATTGATGATGAAACACAGGAAATACATCCGAATTCAATAGAAAATGCACAATACCGACTTAAGTACAAGAGGACTGACACTCTAAATCTCTATGATTTGAACCTCTCCTGTGAGTCCAGTTTTAGATTCCGATGCTTCACTTCAGGTTTACTGTATCCCTTGGACCTTCTTATACACGATGAAACACAGAAATTGCATCCAAATTTAATACAAAAGGCACAATGCCGACTTAAGTACAAGAGGACTGACACTCTAACTTTCGATGAGTTGAACCTCCCCTGTGAGTCCAGTTTTAGATTCCCATGCTTCACATCTGGTTTACTGTATCTCTTGGACCTTCTTATTGACGATGAAACACAGATATTGCATCCAAATTTAGTACAAAAGGCACAATGCCGACTTAAGCACAAGAGGGTTGACACTCTAACTCTCTATGATTTGAAACTCACCTGTGAGTCCAGTTTTAGATTCCGATGCTTCACTTCAGGTTTACTGTCTCCCTTGGACCTTCTTATTGAGGATGAAACACAGAAATTGCATCCGAATTTTATACAAAAGGCACAATGCCGACTTAAGTACAAGAGGACTGACACTCTAACTTTCTATGATTTGAACCTCTCCTGTGAGTCCGGTTTTAGATTGCGATGCTTCACATCAGGTTTACTGTATCACTTGGACCTTCTTATTGATGATGAAACAGAAAATACATCCGAATTCAATACAAAAGGCACAATACCGACTTAAGTACAAGAGGACTGACACTCTAACTCTCTATGATTTGAACCTCTCCTATGAGTCTAGTTTTAGATTCCGATGCTTCACTTCAGGTTTACTGTATCCCTTGGACCTTCTTATACACGATGAAACACCGAAATTGCATCCAAATTTAATACAAAAGGCACAATGCCGACTTAAGAACAAGAGGACTGACACTCTAACTTTCGATGATTTGAACCTCACCTGAGAGTCCAGTTTTAGATCCGATGCTTCATTTCAGGTTGACTGAATCCCTTGGACTTTCTTATCGTCGATGGAACACAGAAATTGCTTCCGAATTTAATACAAAAGGCACAATGCCGACTTAAGTACAAGAGGACTGACACTCTAACTTTCGATGATTTGAACCTCTCCTGTGAGTCCAGTTTTAGATTCCGATGATTCACATCAGGTTTACTGTATCTCTTGGACCTTCTTATTACCGATGAAACACAGAAATTGCATCCAAAGTTAATACAAAAGGCACAATGCCGACTTAAGTACATGATGACTGAAACTCTAACTTTCGATGATTTGAACCTCTCCTGTGAGTCCAGTTTTAGATTCCGATGCTTCAATTCAGGTTTACTGTATCCCTTGGACCTTCTCATTGATGATGAAACACAGAAATTGCATCCGAATTTAATACAAAAGGCACAATGCCGACTTTAGTACAAGGAGACTGACCCTCTAACTTTCTATGATTTGAACCTCTCCTGTGAGTCCAGTTTTAGATACCGATGCTTCACTTCAGGTTTACTGTATCCCTTGGACCTTCTTATTGAGGATGGAACACAGAAATTGGATCCGAATTTAATACAAAAGCACAATGCCGACTTAAGTACAAGAGGACTGACACTCTAACTTTCTATAATTTGAACCTCTCCTGGGTGTCCGGTTTTAGATTCCGATGCTTCACATCAGGTTTACTGTATCTCTTGGACCTTCTTATTGATGATGAAACACAGAAATTACATCCGAATTCAATACAAATAGCACAATACCGACTTAAGTACAAGAGGACTGACACTCTAACTCTCTTTGATTTGAAACTCTCCTGTAAGTCCAGTTTTAGATTCCGATGCTTCACTTCAGGTTTACTGTCTCACTTGGACCCTCTTATTGACGATGAAACACAGAAATTGCATCCAAATTTAATACAAAAGGCACAATCCCGACTTAAGTACAAGAGGACTGACACTCTAACTGTCGATGATTTGAAACTCCCCTGTGAGTCCAGATTTAGATTCCGATGCTTCATATCAGGTTTACTGTATCTCTTCGACCTTCTTATTGACGATGAAACACAGAAATTGCATACAAATTTAATACAAAAAGCACAATGCCGACTTAAGCACAAGAGGACTGACACTCTAACTTTCTATGATTTGAAACTCTCCTGTGAGTCCAGTTTTAGATTCCGATGCTTCACTTCAGGTTTACTGTATCTCTTGGACCTTCTTATTGATGATGAAACACAGGAAATACATCCGAATTCAATAGAAAATGCACAATACCGACTTAAGTACAAGAGGACTGACACTCTAACTCTCTATGATTTGAACCTCTCCTGTGAGTCCAGTTTTAGATTCCGATGCTTCACTTCAGGTTTACTGTATCCCTTGGACCTTCTTATACACGATGAAACACAGAAATTGCATCCAAATTTAATACAAAAGGCACAATGCCGACTTAAGTACAAGAGGACTGACACTCTAACTATCAATGATTTGAACCTCTCCTGTGAGTCCGGTTTTAGATTCCGATGCTTCACATCAGGTTTACTGTATCTCTTGGACCCTCTTATTGACGATGAAACTCAGAAATTGCATCCAAATTTAATACAAAAGGCACAATGACGACTTAAGTACATGAGGACTGACACTCTAATTTTCAAAGCTTTTAACACCTCTTGTGAGTCCAGTTTTAGATTCCGATGCTTCACATCAGGTTTACTGTCTCACTTGGTCCTTCTTATTGACGATGAAACAAAGAAATTGCATCCAAATTTAATACAAAAGGCACAATGACGACTTAAGTACAAGAGGACTGACACTCTAACATTCGATGATTTGAACCTCCCGTGTGAGTCCAGTTTTAGATTCCGATGGTTCACTTCAGGTTTACTTTCTCCCTTGGACCTTCTTATTGACGATGAAACTCAGAAATTGCATCCAAATTTAATACAAAAGGCACAATGCCGACTTAAGTACATGAGGACTGACACTCTAACTTTCAATGATTTGAACCTCTCCTGTGGGTCCAGTTTTAGATTCCGATGCTTCAATTCAGGTTTACTGAATCCCTTGGACATTCTTATTGACGATGAAACACAGAAATTGCATCCGAATATAATACAAAAGGCACAATGCCGACTTAAGTACAAGATGACTGAAACTCTAACTTTCGATGATTTGAACCTCTCCTGTGAGTCCAGTTTTAGATTCCGATGCTTCAATTCAGGTTTACTGTATCCCTTGGACCTTCTCATTGATGATGAAACACAGAAATTGCATCCGAATTTAATACAAAAGGCACAATGCCGACTTTAGTACAAGGAGACTGACCCTCTAACTTTCTATGATTTGAACCTCTCCTGTGAGTCCAGTTTTAGATACCGATGCTTCACTTCAGGTTTACTGTATCCCTTGGACCTTCTTATTGAGGATGGAACACAGAAATTGGATTCGAATTTAATACAAAACGCACAATGCCGACTTAAGTACAAGAGGACTGACACTCTAATTTTCTATAATTTGAACCTCTCCTGGGTGTCCGGTTATAGATTCCGATGCTTCACATCAGGTTTACTGTATCTCTTGGACCTTCTTATTGATGATGAAACACAGAAATTACATCCGAATTCAATACAAAAAACACAATACCGACTTAAGTACAAGAGGACTGACACTCTATCTCTCTTTGATTAGAAACTCTCCTGTGAGTCCAGTTTTAGATTCCGATGCTTTACTTCAGGTTTACTGTCTCACTTGGACCCTCTTATTGACGATGAAACACAGAAAGTGCATCCAAATTTAATACAAAAGGCACAATCCCGACTTAAGTACAAGAGGACTGACACTCTAACTGTCGATGATTTGAAACTCCCCTGTGAGTCCAGATTTAGATTCCGAAGCTTCACATCAGGTTTACTGTATCCCTTGGACCTTCTTATTGAGGATGAAACACAGAAATTGCATCCGAATTTAATACAAAAGGCACAATGCCGACTTAAGTACAAGAGGACAGACACTCTAACATTCTATGATTTGAACCTCTCATGTGAGTCCGATTTTAGATTGCGATGCTTCACATCAGGTTTACTGTATCTCTTGGACCTTCTTATTGATAATGAAACACAGAAAATACATCCGAATTCAATAGAAAATGCACAATACCGACTTAAGTACAAGAGGACTGACACTCTAACTCTCTATGATTTGAACCTCTCCTGTGAGTCCAGTTTTAGATTACGATGCTTCACTTCTGGTTTACTGTATCCCTTGTACCTTCTTATACACGATGAAACACAGAAATTGCATCCAAATTTAATACAAAAGGCACAATGCCGACTTAAGCACAAGAGGACTGACACTCAAACTTTCGATGATTTGAATCTCACCTGTGAGTCCCGTTTTAGATTCCGATGCTTCACTTCAGGTTTACTGTATCCCTTGGACGTTCTTATCGTCGATTAAACACAGAAATTGCATCCGAATTTAATACAAAAGGCACAATGCCGACTTAAGTACTAGAGGACTGGCACTCAAACTATCTATGATATCAACCTCTCCTATGAGTCCAGTTTTAGATTCCGATGCTTCACTTCAGGTTTACTGTATCCCTTGGACCTTCTTATTGAGGATGAAACACAGAAATTACATCCGAATTTAATACAAAAGGCACAATGCCGACTTAAGTACAAGAGGACTGACACTCTAACTTTCAATGATTTGAACCTCTCCTGTGGGTCCGGTTTTAGATTCAGATGCTTCACATCAGGTTTACTGTATCTCTTGTACCTTCTTATTGATGATTAAACACAGAAATTACATCCGAATACAATACAAAAGGCACAATTCCGACTTAAGTACAAGAGGACTGACACTCTAACTCTCTATGATTTGAAACTCTCCTGTGAGTCCAGTTTTAGATTCCGATGCTTTACTTCAGGTTTACTTTCTCCCTTGGACCTTCTTATTGACGATGAAACTCAGAAATTGCATGCAAATTTAAAACAAAAGGCACAATGACGACTTAAGTACATGAGGACTGACACTCTAATTTTCAATGATTTTAACACCTCATGTGAGTCCAGTTTTAGATTCCGATGCTTCACATCAGGTTTACTATCTCACTTGGTCCTTCTTATTGACGATGAAACAAAGAAATTGCATCCAAATTTAATACAAAAGGCACAACGACGACTTAAGTACAAGAGGATTGACACTCTAACATTCGATGATTTGAACCTCCCCTGTGAGTCCAGTTTTAGATTCCGATGGTTCACTTCAGGTTTACTTTCTCCCTTGGACCTTCTTATTGACGATGAAACTCAGAAATTGCATCCAAATTTAATACAAAAGGCACAATGCCGACTTAAGTACATGAGGACTGACATTCTAACTTTCAATGGTTTGAACCTCTCCTGTGAGTCCAGTTTTAGATTCCGATGCTTCAATTCAGGTTTACTGTATCCCTTGGACAATCTTATTGACGATGAAACACAGAAATTGCATCCGAATTTAATACAAAAGGCACAATGCCGACTTAAGTACAAGGAGACTGACACACTAACTTTCTATGATTTGAACCTCTCCTGGGAGTCCGGTTTTAGATTCCGATGCTTCACATCAGGTTTACTGTATCTCGTGGACCTTCTTATTGATGATGAATGACAGAAATTACATCCGAATTCAATACAAAAGCCACAATACCGACTTAAGTACAAGAGGACAGACACTCTAACTCTCTATGATTTGAAACTCTCCTGTGAGTCCAGTTTTAGATTCCGAAGCTTCAATTCACGTTTACTGTCTCACTTGGTCCTTCTTATTGACGATGAAACAAAGAAATTGCATCCAAATTTAATACAAAAGGCACAATGACGACTTAAGTACAAGAGGACTGACACCCTAACTTTCGATGATTTGAACCTCCCCTGTGAGTCCAGTTTTAGATTCCGATGCTTCACATCAGGTTTACTGTATCTCTCGTACCTTCGTATTGACGATGAAACACACAAATTGCATCCAAATTTAATACAAAAGGCACAATGCCGACTTAAGTACAAGTGGACTGAAACTCTAACTTTCGATGATTTGAACCTCTCCTGTGAGTCCAGTTTTACATTCCGATGCTTCAATTCAGGTTTACTGTATCCCTTGGACCTTCATATTGACGATGAAACACAGATATTGCATCCAAAATTAATACAAAAGGCACAATGCCGACTTAAGTACAAGAGGACTGACACTCTAACACTCTTCGATTTAAACCTCTCCTGTGAGTCCAGTTTTAGATTCCGAAGTTACACTTCAGGTTTACTGTATCCCTTGGACTTTCTTATCGTCGATGAAACACAGATATTGCATCCGAATTTAATACAAAAGGCACAATGCAGACTTAAGTACAAGAGGACTGACACTCTAACTTTCTATGAATTGAACATCTCCTGCGAGTCCAGTTTTAGATTCCAATGCTTCACTTCAGGTTAACTGTATCCCTTGGACCTTCTTATTGAGGATGAAACACAGAAATTGCATCCGAATTTAATACAAAAGGCACAATGCCGACTTAAGTACAAGAGGACTGACACTCTAACTTTCTATGATTTGAACCTCTCCTGTGAGTCTGGTTTTAAATTCCGATGCTTCACATCAGGTTTACTGTATATCTTGGACCTTCTTATTGATGATGAAACACAAGTCGGTATTGTGCCCTTTGTATTGAATTCGGATGTAATTTCTAAGTACAAGAGGAATGACACTCTAACTCTCTATGATTTGAAACTCTCCTGCGAGTCCAGTTTTAGATTCCGATGCTTCACTTTCGGTTTACTATCTCACTTGGACCTTCTTATTGACGATGAAACACAGAAATTGCGTTCAAATTTAATACAAAAGGCACAATGCCGACTTAAGTACAAGAGGACTGACACTCTAACTTTCGATGATTTGAACCTCTCCTGTGAGTCCAGTTTTAGATTCCGATGCTTCACATCAGGTTTACTCTATCTCTTGGACTTTCTTATTGACGACGAAACACAGAAATTGCATCCAAATTTAATACAAAAGGCACAATGCCGACTTAAGTACAAGAGGACTGATACTCTAACTTTCGATGATTTGAACCTCTCCTGTGAGCCAAGTTTTACATTCCGATGCTTCAATTCATGTTTACTATATCCCTTGGACCTTCTCATTGACGATGAAACACAGAAATTGGATCCGAATTTAATACAAAAGGCACAATGCCGACTTAAGTACAAGTGGGATGACACTCTAACTTTCAATGATTTGAACCTCCCCTGTGAGTCCCGTTTTTGATTCTGATGCTTCACCTCAGGTTTAGTGTATCTCTTGGACCTTCTTATTGATGATTAAACTCAGAAATTACATCCGAATTCAATACAAAAGGCACAATACCGACTTAAGTACAAGAGGACTGACACTCTAAATCTCTGTGATTTGAAACTCTCCTGTGAGTCCAGTTTTAGATTCCGATGCTTCACTTCAGGTTTACTGTCTCCCTTGGACCTTCTTATTGACGATGAAACACAGAAATTGCATCCAAAATTAATACAAAAGACACAATGCCGACTTAAGTACAAAAGGACTGACACTCAAAATTTCAATGATTTGAACATCTCCTGTGAGTCCAGTTTTAGATTCCGATGCTTCAATTCAGGTTTACTGTATCCCTTGGACCTTCTTATTGACGATGAAACACAGGAATTGCATCCGAATTTAATAAAAAATGCACATTGCCGACTTAAGTACAAGAGGACTGACACTCTAACTTTCTATGATTTGAACCTCTCCTGTGAGTCCAGTTTTAGATTCCGATGCTTCACTTCAAGTTTACTGTATCACTTGGACCTTCTTATTGACGATGAAACACAGACATTGCATCCAAATTTAATGTAAAAGGCACAATGCCGACTTAAGCACAAGAGGACTGACACTCTAACTCTCGATGATTTGAACCTCTCCTGTGAGTCCAGTTTTAGATTCCGATGCTTCACATCAGGTTTACTGTATCTCTTGGACCTTCTTATTGATGATGAAACACAGAAATTATATTCGAATTCAATACAAAAGGCACAACTCCGACTTAAATACAAGAGGACTGACACTCTAACTCTCTATGATTTGAACCTCTCCTGTGAGTCCAGTTTTAGATTTCGATGCTTCAGTTCAGGTTTACTGTATCCCTTGGACCTTCTGATTCACGATGAAACACAGAAATTGCATCCAAATTTAATAAAAAAAGCACAATGTCGAGTTAAGCACAAGAGGACTGACACTCTAACTTTCGTTGATTTGAACCTCACCTGTGAGTCCACTTTTAGATTCCGATGCTTCACTTCAGGTTTACTGTATCCCTTGGACTTTCTTATCGTCGATGAAACACAGAAATTGCATCCGAATTTAATTCAAAAGGCACAATGCCGACTTAAGTACAAGAGGACTGACACTCTAACTTTCAATGATTTGAACATCTCCTGTGAGTCCGGTTTTAGATTCCGATGCTTCACATCAGGTTTACTGTATCTCTTGGACCTTCTTATTGATGATTAAACACAGAAATTACATCCGAATTCAATACAAAAGGCACAATACCGACTTAAGTACAAGAGGACTGACACTCTAACTCTCTATGATTTGAAACTCTCCTGAGAGTCCAGTTTTAGATTCCGATGCTTCACATCAGGTTTACTGTCTCCCTTGGACCTTCTTATTGACGATGAAACACAGAAATTGCATCCAAATTTAATACAAAAGGCACAATGCCGACTTAAGTACATGACGACTGACACTCTAACTTTCAATGATTTGAACCTCTCCTGTGAGTCCAGTTTTAGATTCCGATGCTTCAATTCAGGTTTACTGTATCCCTTGGACCTTCTTATTGACGATGAAACACAGAAATTGCATCCGAATTTAATACAAAAGGCACAATTCCGAGTTAAGTACAAGAGGACTGACACTCTAACTTTCTATGATTTGAACCTCTCCTGTGAGTCCAGTTTTAGATTCTGATGCTTCAGTTCAGGTTTACTGTATCCCTTGGACCTTCTTATTGACGATGAAACACAGAAATTGGATCCGAATTTAATACAAAAGTCACAATGCGGACTTAAGTACAAGAGGACTGACACTCTAACTTTCTATGATTTGAACCTCTCCTGTGAGTCCAGTTTTAGATTCCGATGCTTCACATCAGGTTTACTGTCTCTCTTGGACCTTCTTATTGATGATGAAACACAGAAATTACATCCGAATTCAATACAAAAGGCACAATACCGACTTACGTACAAGAGGACTGACACTCTAACTCTCTATGATTTGAACCTCTCCTGTGAGTCCAGTTTTAGATTCCGATGCTTCACATCAGGTTTACTGTATCTCTTGGACCTTCTTGTTGACGATGAAACACAGAAATTGCATCCAAATTAAAAAAAAAAAAACAATGCCGACTCAAGCACAAGAGGACTGAAACTCTAACTTTCGATGATTTGAATCTCTCCTGTGAGTCCAGTTTTAGATTCCGATGATTCAATTCAGGTTTACTGTATCCCTTGGACCTTCTTATTGATGATGAAACACAGAAATTACATTCGAATTCAATACAAAAGGCATAACTCCGACTTAAGTACAAGAGGACTGACACTCTAACTCTCTATGATTTGAACCTCTCCTGTGAGTCCAGTTTTAGATTCCGATGCTTCACTTCAAGTTTACTGTATCACTTGGACCTTCTGATTAACGATGAAACACAGAAATTGCATCCAAATTTAATATAAAAGGCACAATGCCGACTTAAGCAAAAGAGGACTGACACTCTAACTCTCGATGATTTGAACCTCTCCTGTGAGTCCAGTTTTAGATTCCGATGCTTCACATCAGATTTACTGTATCTCTTGGACCTTCTTATTGATGATGCAACACAGAAATTACATTCGAATCCAATACAAAAGGCACAACTCCGACTTAAGTACAAGAGGACTGACACTCTAACTCTCTATGATTTGAACCTCTCCTGTGAGTCCAGTTTTAGATTCCGATGCTTCACTTCAGGTTTACTGTATCCCTTGGACCTTCTTATTCACGATGAAACACAGAAATTGCATCCAAATTTAATAAAAAAAGCACAATGCCGAGTTAAGCACAAGAGGACTGACACTCTAACTTTCGATGCTTTGAACCTCACCTGGAGTCCAGTTTTAGATTCCGATGCTTCACTTCAGGTTTACTGTATCCCTTGGACTTTCTTATCATCGATGAAACACAGAAATTGCATCCGAATTTAATTCAAAAGGCACAAAGCCGACTTACGTACAAGAGGACTGACACTCTAACTTTCAATGATTTGAACCTCTCCTGTGAGTCCGGTTTTAGATTCCGATGCTTCACATCAGGTTTACTGTATCTCTTGGACCTTCTTATTGATGATTAAACACAGAAATTACATCCGAATTCAATACAAAAGGCACAATACCGACTTAAGTACAAGAGCACTGACACTCTAACTCTCTATGATTTGAAACTCTCCTGTGAGTCCAGTTTTAGATTCCGATGCTACAATTCAGGTTTACTGTATCCCTTGGACCTTCTTATTGACGATGAAACACAGAAATTGCATCCGAATTTAATACAAAAGGCACAATGCCGAGTTAAGTACAAGAGGACTGACACTCTAACTTTCTATGATTTGAACCTCTCCTGTGAGTCCAGTTTTAGTTTCCGATGCTTCAGTTCAGGTTTACTGTATCGCTTGGACCTTCTTATTGACGATGAAACACAGAAATTGGATCCGAATTTAATACAAAAGGCACAATGCCGACTTAAGTACTAGAGGAAAGACACTCTAACTTTCTATGATTTGAACCTCTCCTATGAGTCCAGTTTTAGATTCCGATGCTTCACATCAAGTTTACTGTGTCCCTTGGACCTTCTTATTGACGATGAAACTCAGAAGTTGCATCCGAATTTAATACAAAATGCACAATGCCGACTTAAGTACAAGAGGATTGAGACCCTAACTTTCTATGATTTGAACCTCTCCAGTGGTCCAGTTTTAGATTCCGATGCTTC
The DNA here is from genome assembly GCF_021461395.2 of Schistocerca americana. NCBI lineage: Eukaryota > Metazoa > Arthropoda > Insecta > Orthoptera > Acrididae > Schistocerca > Schistocerca americana. The sequence goes on along the minus strand of NC_060124.1, from coordinate 543,697,958 downwards.
ACTTCAGGTTTACTGTATCCCTTGGACTTTCTTATCGTCGATGAAACACAGAAATTGCATCCGAATTTAATAGAAAAGGCACATTGCCGACTTAAGTACAAGAGGACTGACACTCTAACTTTCTATGATTTGAACCTCTCCTGTGAGTCCAGTTTTAGATTCCGATGCTTCACTTCAGGTTTACTGTATCCCTTGGATCTTCTTATTGAGGATGAAACACAGAAATTGCATCCGAATTTAATACAAACGGCACAATGCCGACTTAAGTACAAGAGGACTGACACTCTAACTTTCTATGATTTGAACCTCTCCTGGGAGTCCGGTTTTAGATTCCGATGCTTCACATCAGGTTTTCTGTATCTCTTGGACCTTCTTATTGATGATGAAAGACAGAAATTACATCCGAATTCAATACAAAAGGCACAATACTGACTTATGTACAAGAGGACTGACACTCTAACTCTCTATGATTTGAACCTCTCCTGTGAGTCCAGTTTTAGATTCCGATGCTTCACATCAGGTTTACTGTATCTCTTGGACCTTCTTATTGACGATGAAACACAGAAATTGCATCCAAATTTAATAAAAAAAGCACATTGCCGACTCAAGCACAAGAGGACTGAAACTCTAACTTTCGATGATTTGAACCTCTCCGGTGAGTCCAGTTTTAGATTCCGATGCTTCAATTCAGGTTTACTGTATCCCTTGGACATTCTTATTGACGATGAAACACAGAAATTGCATCCGAATTTAATACAAAAGGCACAATTCCGACTTAAGTACAAGAGGTCTGACACTCTAACTTTCTATGTTTTGAACATCTCCTGTGAGTCCAGTTTTAGATTCCGATGCTTCACTTCAGGTTTACTGTATCCCTTGGACCTTCTTATTGACGCTGAAACACAGAAACTGCATCCGAATTTAATACAAAAGGCACAATGCCGATTTAAGTACAAGAGGACTGACACTCTGACTTTCTCCTGTGAGGGCAGTTTTAGATTCCGATGCTTCACATCAGGTTTACTGTATCCCTTGGACCTTCTTATTGAAGATGAAACACAGAATTTGCATCCAAATTTAATACAAACGGCACAATGCTGACTTAAGTACAAGATGACTGACACTCTAACTTTCTATGACTTGAACCTCTCCTGTGAGTCCAGTTTTAGATTCCGAAGCTCCACATCAGGTCTACTGTATCTCTTGGACCTTCTTATTGATGATGAAACACAGTAATAACATCCGAATTCAATACAAAAGGCACAATACCGACTTAAGTACAAGGGGACTGACACTCTAACTCTCTATGATTTGAACCTCTCCTGTGAGTCCAGTTTTAGATTCCGATGCTTCACTTCAGGTTTACTGTATCCCTTGGACATTCTAATTCACGATGAAACACAGAAATTGCATCCAAATTTAATACAAAAGGCACAATGCCGACTTAAGCACAAGAGGACTGACACTCTAACTTTCTATGATTTGAACCTCACCTGTGAGTCCAGTTTTAGATTCCGTTGCCTCAATTCAGGTTTACTGTATCCCTTGGACCTTCTTTTTGACGATGAATCACAGAAATTGCATCCGAATTTAATACAAAAGGCACAATGCCGACTTAAGTACAAGAGGACTGACACTCTTACTCTCTACGATTTGAACCTCTCCAGTGAGTCAAGTTTTAGATTCCGATGCGTCACTTCAGGTTTACTGTATCCGTTGTACTTTCTTATCGTCGATGAAACATAGAAATTGCCTCGGAATTTAATACAAAAGGCACAATGCCGACTTAAGTACAAGAGGACTGACACACTAATTTTCTATGATTTGAACCTCTCCTGTGAGTACGGTTTTAGATTCCGATGCTTCACATCAGGTTTCCTGTATCCCTTGGACCTTCTAATTGACGATGAAACACAGAAATTTCATCCGAATTTTATACAAAAGGCTTAATGCGGACTTAAGTACAAGAGGACTGACACTCTAACTTTCGATGATTTGAACTTCTCCTGTGGGTCCAGTTTTACATTCCGATGCTTCATTTCAGTTTTACTGTATCCCTTGGACTTTTGTATTGACGATGAAACACAGAATTTGCATCCGAATTTAAACAAAAGGCACAATGCCAACTTAAGTACAAGAGGATTGACACTCTAATTTTCTATGGTTTGAGCCTCTCCAGTGAGTCCAGTTTTAGATTCTGATGCTTCACTTCAGGTTTACTGTATCCCTTGGACCTTCTAATTGACGATGAAACACCTAAATTGCATCCGAATTTAATACAAAAGGCACAATGCCGACTTAAGTACAAGAGGGCTGACACTCTAACTTTCTATGATTTGAACCACTCCTGTGAGTCCAGTTTAAGATTCCGATGCTTCACTTCAGGTTTACTGTATCCTTTGGACATTCTTATTCACGATGAAACACAGAAATTACATCCAAATTTAATACAAAAGGCACAATGCCGACTGAAGCACAAGGGGACTGACACTCTAACTTTCTATGATTTGAACCTCACCTGTGAGTCCAGTTTTAGATTCCGTTGCTTCAATTCAGGTTTACTGTATCCCTTGGACCTTCTTATTGAAGATGAATCACAGACATTGCATCCGAATTAAATACAAAAGGCACAATGAAGACTTAAGTACAAGAGGACTGACACTCTAACGTTCTACGATTTGAACCTCTCCAGTGAGTCAAGTTTTAGTTTCCGATGCTTCACTTTAGGTTTACTGTATCCCTTGGACTTTCTTATCGTCGATGAAACACAGAAATTGCATCCAAATTTAATACAAAAGGCACAATGCCGACTTAAGTACAAGAGGACTGACACTCTAAATTTATATGATTTGAACCCCTCCTGTGAGTCCAGTTTTAGATTCCGAAGGTTCACATCAGGTTTACTGTGTCCCTTGGACCTTCTTATTGACGATGAAACACAGAAATTGCGTCCATATTTTATACAAAAGGAACAATGCCGACTTAAGTACAAGAGGACTGACACTCTAACTTTCGATAATTTGTACTTCTCCTGTTGGTCCAGTTTTACATTTCGATGCTTCAATTCAGGTTTACTGTATCCCTTGGACCTTCATATTGACGATGAAACACAGAAATTGCATCCGAATTTAGTTCAAAAAGCACAAAGCCGACTTAAGGACAAGAGGGCTGACACTCTAATTTTTTATGGTTTGAACCTCTCCTGTGACTCCAGTTTTAGATTCCGATGCTTCACTTCAGGTTTACTGTATCCCTTGGACTTTCTTATTGACGATGAAACACTGAAATTGCATCCGAATTTAATACAAAAGGCACAATGCCGACTTAAGTACAAGAGGACTGACACTCTAACTTTCTATGATTTGAAAAACTCCTGTGAGTCCAGTTTAAGATTCCGATGCATTACTTCAGGTTTAGTGTATCCCTTGGGCCTTCTTATTGACGATGAAACACAGAAATTGCATCCGAATTTAATACAAAAGGCACAATGCCGACTTAAGTACAAGAGGACTGACACTCTAACTTTCTATGATTTGAACCTCTCCTGGGAGTCCGGTTTTAGATTCCGATGCTTCACTTCAGGTTTACTGTATCCCTTGGACATTCTTATTCACGATGAAACACAGAAATTGCGTCCATATTTTATACAAAAGGAACAATGCCGACTTAAGAACAAGAGGACTGACACTCTTACTTTCGATAATTTGAACTTCTCCTGTTGGTCCAGTTTTACATTTCGATGCTTCAATTCAGGTTTACTGTATCCCTTGGACCTTCATATTGACGATGAAACACAGAAATTGCATCCGAATTTAGTACAAAAAGCACAAAGCCGACTTAATGACAAGAGGGCTGACACTCTAATTTTCTATGGTTTGAACCTCTCCTGTGAATCCAGTTTTAGATTCCGATGCTTCACTTCAGGTTTACTGTATCCCTTGGACTTTCTTATTGACGATGAAACACTGAAATTGCATCCGAATTTAATACAAAAGGCACAATGCCGACTTAAGTACAAGAGGACTGACACTCTAACTTTCTATGATTTGAAAAACTCCTGTGAGTGCAGTTTAAGATTCCGATGCATTACTTCAGGTTTAGTGTATCCCTTGGGCCTTCTTATTGACGATGAAACACAGAAATTGCATCCGAATTTAATACAAAAGGCACAATGCCGACTTAAGTACAAGAGGATTGAGACCCTAACTTTCTATGATTTGAACCTCTCCAGTGGTCCAGTTTTAGATTCCGATGCTTCACTTCAGGTTTACTGTATCCCTTGGACTTTCTTATCGTCGATGAAACACAGAAATTGCATCCGAATTTAATAGAAAAGGCACAATGCCGACTTAAGTACAAGAGGACTGGCACTCTAACTTTCTATGATTTGAACCTCTCCTGTGAGTCCAGTTTTAGATTCCGATGCTTCACTTCAGGTTTACTGTATCCCTTGGATCTTCTTATTGCGGATGAAACACAGAAATTGCATCCGAATTTAATACAAAAGGCACAATGCCGACTTTAGTACAAGAGGACTGACACTCTAACTTTCTATGATTTGAACCTCTCCTGGGAGTCCGGTTTTAGATTCCGATGCTTCACATCAGGTTTTCTGTATCTCTTGGACCTTCTTATTGATGATGAAACACAGAAATTACATCCGAATTTAATACAAAAGGCACAATACCGTCTTAAGTACAAGAGGACTGACACTCTAACTCTCTATGATTTGAACCTCTCCTGTGAGTCCAGTTTTAGATTCCGATGCTTCACATCAGGTTTACTGTATCTCTTGGACCTTCTTATTGACGATGAAACACAGAAATTGCATCCAAATTTAATAAAAAAAGCACATTGCCGACTCAAGCACAAGAGGACTGAAACTCTAACTTTCGATGCTTTGAACCTCTCCTGTGAGTCCAGTTTTAGATTCCGATGTTTCAATTCAGGTTTACTGTATCCCTTGGACCTTCTTATTGACGATGAAACACAGAAATTGCATCCGAATTTAATACAAAAGGCACAATGCCGACTTAAGTACAAGAGGTCTGACACTCTAACTTTCTATGTTTCGAACATCTCCTGTGAGTCAAGTTTTAGATTCCGATGCTTCACTTCAGGTTTACTGTATCCCTTGGACCTTCTTATTGACGCTGAAACACAGAAACTGCATCCGAATTTAATACAAAAGGCACAATGCCGACTTAAGTACAAGAGGACTGACACTCTGACTTTCTCCTGTGAGGGCAGTTTTAGATTCCGATGCTTCACATCAGGTTTACTGTATCCCTTGGACCTTCTAATTGAAGATGAAACACAGAATTTGCATCCAAATTTAATACAAACGGCACAATGCTGACTTAACTACAAGAGGACTGACACTCTAACTTTCTATGACTTGAACCTCTCCTGTGAGTCCAGTTTTAGATTCCGAAGCTTCACATCAGGTTTACTGTATCTCTTGGACCTTCTTATTGATGATGAAACACAGTAATAACAATCGAATTCAATACAAAAGGCACAATACCGACTTAAGTACAACGGGACTGACACTCTAACTCTCTATGATTTGAACCTCTCCTGTGAGTCCAGATTTAGATTCCGATGCTTCACTTCAGGTTTACTGTATCCCTTGGACATTCTTATTCACGATGAAACACAGAAATTGCATCCAAATTTAATACAAAAGGCAGAATGCCGACTTAAGCACAAGAGGACTGACACTCTAACTTTCTATGATTTGAACCTCACCTGTGAGTCCAGTTTTAGATTCCGTTGCCTCAATTCAGGTTTACTGTATCCCTTGGACCTTCTTTTTGACGATGAATCACAGAAATTGCATCCGAATTTAATACAAAAGGCACAATGCCGACTTAAGTACAAGAGGACTGACTCTCTTACTCTCTACGATTTGAACCTGTCCAGTGAGTCTAGTTTTAGATTCCGATGCGTCACTTCAGGTTTACTGTATCCCTTGGACCTTCTAATTGACGATGAAACACCTAAATTGCATCCGAATTTAATACAAAAGGCACAATGCCGACTTAAGTACAAGAGGACTGACACTGTAACTTTCTATGATTTGAACCACTCCTGTGAGTCCAGTTTAAGATTCCGATGGTTCACTTCAGGTTTACTGTATCCCTTGGACATTCTTATTCACGATGAAACACAGAAATTACATCCAAATTTAATACAAAAGGCACAATGCCGACTGAAGCACAAGAGGACTGACACTCTAACTTTCTATGATTTGAACCTCACCTGTGAGTCCAGTTTTAGATTCCATTGCTTCAATTCAGGTTTACTGTATCCCTTGGACTTTCTTATCGTCGATGAAACACAGAAATTGCATCCAAATTTAATACAAAAGGCACAATGCCGACTTAAGTACAAGAGGACTGTCACTCTAACTTTCTATGATTTGATAAACTCCTGTGAGTCCAGTTTAAGATTCCGATGCATTACTTCAGGTTTAGTGTATCCCTTGGACTTTCTTATTGACGATGAAACACAGAAATTGCATCCGAATTTAATACAAAATGCACAATGCCGACTTAAGTACAAGAGGACTGACACTCTAACTTTCTATGATTTGAACCTCTCCTGTGAGTCCAGTTTTAGATTCCGATGCTTCACTTCAGGTTTACTGTATCCCTTGGACCTTCTTATTGACGATGAAACAAAGAAATTACATCCGACTTCAATACAAAAGGCACAATAACAACGTAAATACAAGAGGACTGACATTCTAACTCTCTATGATTTGAACCTCTCCTGTGATTCCAGTTTTAGATTCCGATGGCCAGTTCATGTTTACTGTATCCCTTGGACCTTCTTATTGACTTTGAAACACAGTAATTGCATCCAAATATAATACAAAAGGCACAATGCCGACTTAAGTACAAGAGGACTGACACTCTAACTTTCTATGATTTGAATCTCTCCTGTGAGTCCAGTTTTAGATTCCGATGCTTCACTTCAGGTTTACTGTATCCCTTGGACTTTCTTATTGACGATGAAACACAGACATTGCATCCGAATTTAATACAAAAGGCACAATGCCGACTTAAGTACAAGAGGACTGACACTCTAACTTTCTATGATTTGAACCAGTCCTGTGAGTCCAGTTTACTATTCCGATGCTTCACTTCAGGTTTACTGCATCCCTTGGGCCTTCTTATTGACGATGAAACACAGAAATTGCATCCGAATTTAATACAAAAGGCACAATGCCGCTCTAAGTACAAGAGGACTGGCACTCTAACTCTCTATGATTTGAACCTCTCCTGTGAGTCCAGTTTTAGATTCCGATGCTTCACTTCAGGTTTACTGTATCCCTTGGACCTTCTTATTGACGCTGGAACACAGAAATTGCATCCGAATTTAATACAAAAGGCACACTTCTGTCTTAAGTACAAGAGTACTGACACTCTATTTTTCTATGATTTGAACCTCTGCTGTGAGTCCAGTTTTAGAGTCCGATGCTTCACTTCAGGTGTACTGTTTACCTTGGACCTTCTTATTGGCGATGAAACACAGTAGTTGCATCCGAATTTAATACAAAAGGCACACAGCTGACTTAAGTACAAGAGGACTGACACTCTAACCTTGTATGATTTGAACCACTCCTGTGAGTCCAGTTTTAGATTCCGATTCTTCACTTTAGTTATACGGTATACCTTGGACCTTCTTATTGACGATGAAACACAGAAATTGCATCCAAATTTAATACAAATGGCACATTACCGACTTAAGTACAAGAGGACCGACACTCTAACTTTCTATGATTTGAACCTCTCCAGTGAGTCCAGTTTTAGATTCCGATGCTTTACTTCAGGTTTACTGTTTCCCTTGGACCTTCTTATTGACGATGAAACACAGAAATTGCATCCGAATTTAATACAAAAGGCACAATGCCGACTTAAGTACAAGAGGACTGACACACAAACGTTCTATGATTTGAACCTCTCCTGTGAGTATAGTTTTAGATTCCGATGCTTCACTTCAGGTTTACTGTATCCCTTGGACCTTCTTATTGACGATAAGGCACAATGCCGACTTAAGTACAAGAGGATTGACACTCTAACTTTCCATGATTTGAACCTCTGCTGTGAGTCCAGTTTTAGATTCCGATGCTTCACTTCAGGTTTACTGTATCCCTTGGACCTTCTTATTGACGATGAAACACAGAAATTGGATCCGAATTTAATACAAAAGGCACATTGCCGACTTAAGTACAAGAGGATTGACACTCTAACTTTCGATTATTTGAACCTCTCCTCTTAGTCCAGTTTTAGATTCCGATGCTTCACTTCAGGTTTACTGTATACCTTGGACCTTCTTATTGACGATGAAACACAGAAATTGCATCCGAATTTAATACAAAAGGCATAATGCCGACATAAGTACAAGAGGACTGACACTCTGACTTTCTCCTGTGAGGGCAGTTTTAGATTCCGATGCTTGACATCAGGTTTACTGTATCCCTTGGACCTTCTTATTGAAGATGAAACACAGAATCCAATACAAATTTAATACAAAAGGCACAATGCTGACTTAAGTACAAGAGGACTGATACTCTAACTTTCTGTGACTTGAACCTCTCCTGTGAGTCCAGTTTTAGATTCCGATGCTTCACTTCAGGTTTTCTGTATCCCTTGGACCTTCTTTTTGACGATGAAACACAGAAATTGCATCCGAATTTAATACAAAAGGCAGAATACTGTCTTAAGTACAAGGGGACTGACACTCTAACTTTCTATGATTTGAACCTCTCCTGTGAGTCCAGTTTTAGATTCCGATGCTTCACTTCAGGTTTACTGTATCCCTTGGACCTTCTTTTTGACGATGAAACACAGAAAATGCATCCGAATTTAATACAAAAGGCACAATGCCGACTTAAGTACAAGAGGACTGACACAAAAACTTTCTATGATTTGAACCTCTCCATTGAGCCCAGTTTTAGATTCCGATGCTTCACTTCAGGTTTACTGTTTCCCTTGGACCTTCTTATTGACGATGAAACACAGAAATTGCATCCGAATTAAATACAAAAGGCACAATGCTGTCTTAAGTACAAGAGAACTGACACTCTAACATTCTATGATTTGAACCTCTGCTGTGAGTCCAGTTTTAGATTCCGATGCTTCACTTCAGGTATACTGTTTACCTTGGACCTTCTTATTGGCGATGAAACACAGAAATTGCATCCGAATTTAATACAAAAGGCACAATGCTAACTTAAGTACAAGAGGACTGACACTCTAACTTTGTATGATTTGAACCTCTCCTCTTAGCACAGTTTTAGGTTCCGATGCTTCACTTCAGGTTTACTATATACCTTGGACCTTCTTATTGACGATGAAACACAGAAATTGCATCCGAGATTAATACAAAAGGCACAATGCCGACATAAGTACAAGAGGACTGACACTCTAACTTTGTATGATTTGAACCTCTCCTGTGAGTCCAGTTTTAGATTCCGATACTTCACTTCAGTTTTCCTGTATACCTTGGACCTTCGTATTGACGATGAAACACAGAAATTGCATCCAAATTTAATACAAAAGGCACAAAGCCGACCTTAGTACAGGAGGACTGACACTCTAACTTTCTATGATTTGAACCTCTCCTGTGAGTCCAGTTTTAGATTCCGATGCTTCACTTCAGGTTTACTGTTTCCCTTGGACCTTCTTATTGACGATAAAACACAGAAATTGCATCCGAATTTAATACAAAGGCACAATGCCGACTTAAGTACAAGAGGACTGACACTCTAACTTTCTATGATTTGAACATCTCCTGTGAGACCGGTTTTAGATTGCGATGCTTCACTTCAGGTTTACTGTATCCCTTGGACCTTCTTATTGACGATGAAACACAGAAACTGCATCCGAATTTAATACAAAAGGCACAATGCCGACTTAAGTACAAGAGGACTGACACTCTAACTTTCTATGATTTGAACATCTCCTGTGAGTCCAGTTTTTGATTCCGATGCTTCACTTCAGGTATACTGTTTACCTTGGACGTTCTTATTGGCGATTAAACACAGAAATTGCATCCGAATTTAATACAAAAGGCACAATGCTGACTTAAGTACAAGAGGACTGACACTCAAACTTTCTATGATTTGAACCTCTCCTCTTAGTCCAGTTTTAGATTCCGATGCTTCACTTCCGGTTTACTGTATACCTTGGACCTTCTTATTGACGATGAAACACAGAAATTGCTTCCGAATTTAATACAAAAGGCACAATGCCGACATAAGTACAAGAGGACTGACACTCTAACTTTGTATGATTTGAACCTCTCCTGTGAGTCCAGTTTTAGATTCCGATGCTTCACTTCATTTTTACTGTATACCTTGGACCTTCTTATTGACGATGAAACACTGAAATTGCATCCAAATTTAATACAAAAGGCACAATGCCGACTTAAGTACAAGAGGACTGACACTCTAACTTTCTATGATTTGAACCTCTCCTGTGAGCCCAGTTTTACATTACGATGCTTCACTTCAGGTTTACTGTTTCCCTTGGACCTTCCTATTGACGATGAAACACAGAAATTGCATCCGAATTTAATACAAAAGGCAGAATGCCGACTTAAGTACAAGAGGACTGACACAGTAACTTTCTATGAATTGAACCTCTCCTGTGAGTCCAGTTTTAGATTCCCATGCTTCACTTCAGGTTTACTGTATCCCTTGGACCTTCTTATTGACGATAAGGCACAATGCCGACTTAAGTACAAGAGGATTGACACTCTAACTTTCTATGATTTGAACCTCCGCTGTGAGTCCAGTTTTAGATTCCGATGCTTCACTTCAGTTTTACTGTATCCCTTGGACATTCTTATTGACGATGAAACAGAGAAATTGCATCCCAATTTAATACAAAAGGCTCAATGCCGACTCAGTTACAAGAGAACTGACACTCTAACATTCGATGATTTGAACCTCTCCTGTGAGTCCAGTTTTAGATTCTGATGGTCCACATCAGGTTTACTGTATCTCTTGGACCTTCTTATTGACGATGAAACACAGAAATTGCATCCAAATTTAATACAAAGGCACAATGCCGACATAAGTACAAGATCTCTGAAACTCTAACTTTCGATGATTTGAACCTCTCCTGTGAGTCCAGTTTTAGATTCCGATGCTTCAATTCAGGTTTACAGTATCCCTTGGACCTTCTTATTGACGATGAAACACAGAAATTGCATCCGAATTTAATACAAAATGCACAATGCCGACTTAAGTACAAGAGGATTGGCACTCTAACTTTCTATCATTTGAACCTCTCCTGTGAGTCCAGTTTTAGATTCCGATACTTCACTTCAGGTTTACTGTATCCCTTGGACCTTCTTATTGACGATGAAACACAGAAATTGCATTAAAATTTAATACAAAAGGCACAATGCCGACTTAAGTAAAAGAGGAATGACACCCTGACTTTCTCCTGTGAGGGCAGTTTTAGATTCCGATGCTTCACATCAGGTTTACTGTACCCCTTGGTCCTTCTTGTTGAAGATGAAACACAGAATATGCATCCAATTTTAATACAAAAGGCGCAATGCTGACTTAACTACAAGAGGACTGACACTCTAACTTTCTATGACTTGAACCTCTGCTGTGAGTCCAGTTTTAGATTCCGATGCTTCACTTCAGGTTTACTGTATCCCTTGGACATTCTTATTGACGATGAAACACAGAAATTGCATCCCTATTTCATACAAAATCACAATGCTGACTTAAGTACAAGAGGATTGACACTCTCACTTTCTATGATTTGAACCTCCGCTGTGAGTCCAGTTTTAGATTCCGATGCTTCACTTCAGGTTTACTGTATCCCTTGGACCATCTTATTGACGATGAAACACAGAAATTGCATCCGAATTTAATACAAAAGGCACAATGCCGACTTAAGTACAAGAGGACTGACACACTAACTTTCTATGATTTGAACGTCTCCTGTGAGTCCAGTCTTAGATTCCGATGCTTCACTTCAGGTTTACTGTATCCCTTGGACCTTCTTATTGACGATGAAACACAGAAATTGCATCCGAATTTAATACAAAAAGCACAATGCCGACTTAAGTACAAGAGGACTGAAACTCTAACTTTCGATGATTTGAACCTCTCCTGTGAGTCCAGTTTTAGATTCCGATGCTTCAATTCAGGTGTACTGTATCCCTTGGACCTTCTTATTGACGATCAAACACAGAAATTGCATCCATATTTAATACAAAAGGCACAATGCCGACTTAAGTACAAGAGGACTGACACTCTAACTTTCTATGATTTGAACCTCTCCTGTGAGTCCAGTTTTAGATTCCGATGCTTCACTTCTGGTTTACTGTTTCCCTTGGAACTTCTTATTGACGATGAAACACAGTAATTGCATCCGAATTTAATACAAAAGGCACAATGCCGACTTAAGTACAAGAGGACTGACACAGTAACTTTCTATGAAATGAACCTCTCCAGTGAGTCCAGTTTTAGATTCCCATGCTTCACTTCAGGTTTACTGTATCCCTTGGACCTTCTTATTGACGATAAGGCACAATGCCGACTTAAGTACAAGAGGATTGACATTCTAACTTTCTATGATTTGAACCTCCGCTGTGAGTCCAGTTTTAGATTCCAATGCTTCACTTCAGGTTTACTGTATCCCTTGGACCTTCTTGTTGACGATGAAACACAGAAATTGCATCCCAATTTAATACAAAAAGCACAATGCCGACTTAGTTACAAGAGGACTGACACTCTAACTTTCTATGATTTGAACATCTCCTGTGAGTCCAGTTTAAGATTCCGATGCTTCACTTCTGGATTACTGTTTCACTTGGAACTTCTTATTGACGATGTAACACAGAAACTGCATCTGAATTTAATACAAAAGGCACAATGCCGACTTAAGTACAAGAGGACTGACATCCTGACTTTCTCCTGTGAGGGCAGTTTTAGATTCCGATGCTTCACATCAGGTTTACTGTATCCCTTGGTCCTTCTTGTTGAAGATGAAACACAGAATATGCATCCAATTTTAATACAAAAGGCGCAATGCTGACTTAAGTACAAGAGGACTGACACTCTAACTTTCTATGACTTGAACCTCTCCTGTGAGTCCAGTTTTAGATTCCGATGCTTCACATTAGGTTTACTGTATCCCTTGGACCATCTTATTGACGATGAAACACAGAAATTGCATCCGAATTTAATACAAAAGGCACAATGCCGACTTAAGTACAAGAGGACTGACACTCTAACTTTCGATGATATGAACCTCTTCTGTGAGTCCAGTTTTAGATTGTGATGCTTCACATTAGGTTTACTGTATACCTTGGACCATCTTATTGACGATGAAACACAGAAATTGCATCCGAATTTAATACAAAAGGCACAATGCCGACTTAAGTACAAGAGGACTGACACTCTACATTTCGATGATTTGAACCTCTCCTGTGAGTCCAGTTTTAGATTCTGATGCTTCTCATCAGGTTTACTGTATCTCTTGGACCTTCTTATTGACGATGAAACACAGAAATTGCATCCAAATTTAATACAAGAGGCACAATGCCGACTTAAGTACAAGAGGACTGACACACTAACTTTCTATGATTTGAACCTCTCCTGTGAGTCAAGTTTTAGATTCCGATGCTTCACTTCAGGTTTACTGTTTCCCTTGGACCTTCTTATTGACGATGAAACACAGAAATTGCATCCGAATTTAATACAAAAGGCGCAATGCCGACTTAAGTACAAGAGGACTGACACACAAACTTTCTATGATTTGAACCTCTCCTGTGAGTCCAGTTTTAGATTCCAATGCTTCACTTCAGGTTTACTGTATCCCTTGGACCTTCTTTTTGACGATGAAACACAGATATTGCATCCGAATTTAATACAAATGGCACAATGCCGACATAAGTACAATAGGACTGACACACTAACTTTCTATGATTTGAACCTCTAATTTGAGCCCAGTTTTAGATTCCGATGCTTCACTTCAGGTTTACTGTTTCCCTTGGACCCTCTTATTGATGATGAAACACAGATATTGCATCCGAATTAAATACAAAAGGCACAATGCTGTCTTAAGTACAAGAGGACTGACACTCTAACTTTCTATGATTTGAACCTCTGCTGTGAGTCCAGTTTTAGATTCCGATACGACACTTCAGGTATACTGATTACCTTGGACCTTCTTATTGGCGATGAAACACAGAAATTGCATCCGAATTTAATACAAAAAGCACAATGCTGACTTAAGTACAAGAAGACTGACACTCTAAGTTTCTATGATTTGAACCTCTCCTCTTAGTCTAGTATTAGATTCCGATGCTTTACTTCAGGTTAACTATATACCTTGGACCTTCTTATTGACGATGAAACACAGAAATTGCATCCGAATTTAACACAAAAGGCACAATGCCGACATAAGTACAAGAGGACTGACACTCTAACTTTCTATGATTTGAACCTCTCCTGTGAGTCCAGTTTTAGATTCCGATGCTTCACTTCTGGTTTACTGTTTCCCTTGGACCTTCTTATTGACGATGAAACACAGTAATTTGAACCTGTCATGTGAGTCCAGTTTTAGATTCCGATGCTTCACTTCAGTTTTCCTGTATACATTGGATCTTCTTATTGACGATGAAACACAGAATTTGCATCCAAATTTAATACAAAAGGCACAATGCCGACCTTAGTACAAGAGGTCTGACACTCTAACTTTCTATGATTTGAACCTCTCCTGTGAGTCCAGTTTAAGATTCCGATGCTTCACTTCAGGTTTACTGTTTCCCTTGGACCTTCTTATTGACGATAAAACACAGAAATTACATCCGAATTTAATACAAAGGCACAATGCCGACTTAAGTACAAGAGGACTGACACACTAACTTTCTATGATTTGAACCTCTCCTGTGAGTCCAGTCTTAGATTCCGATCCTTCACTTCAGGTTTACTGTATCCCTTGGACCTTCTTATTGACGATGAAACACAGAAATTGCATCCGAATTTAATACAAAAAGCACAATGCCGACTTAAGTACAAGAGGACTGACACTCTAACATTCGATGATTTGACCCTCTCCTGTGAGTCCAGTTTTAGATTCCGATGCTTCACATCAGGTTTACTGTATCTCTTGGACCTTCTTATTGACGATGAAACACAGAAATTGCATCCAAATTTAATACAAAAGGCACAATGCCGACTTAAGTACAAGAGGACTGAAACTCTAACTTTCGATGATTTGAACCTCTCCTGTGAGTCCAGTTATAGATTCCGATGCTTCAATTCAGGTTTACTGTATCCCTTGGACCTTCTTATTGACGATGAAACACAGAAATTGCATCCGAATTTAATACAAAATGCACAATGCCGACTCAAGTACAAGAGGACTGACACACTAACTTTCTATGATATGAACCTCTCCTGTGAGTCCAGTTTTTGATTCCGATGCTTCACTTCAGGTTTACTGTTTCCCTTGGACCTTCTTATTGACGATGAAACACAGAAATTGCATCCGAATTTAATACAAAAGGCACAATGCCGACTTAAGTACAAGAGGACTGACACACTAACTTTCTATGATTTGAACCTCTCCTGTGAGTCCAGTTTTAGATTCCGATGCTTCACATCAGGTTTACTGTATCCCTTGGACCTTCTTATTGACGATAAGGCACATTGCCGACTTAAGTACAAGAGGATTGACACTCTAATTTTCTATGATTCGAACCTCTGCTGTGAGTCAAGTTTTAGATTCCGATGCTTCACTTCAGTTTTACTGTATCCCTTGGACCTTCTTATTGACGATGAAACACAGAAATTGTATCCGAATTTAATACAAAAAGCACAATGCCGACTTAAGTACAAGAGGACTGACACTCTAACTTTCGATGATTTGAACCTCTCCTGTGAGTCCAGTTTTAGATTCCGATGCTTCACATTAGGTTTACTGTATCCCTTGGACCATCTTATTGATGATGAAACACAGAAATTGCATCCGAATTTAATACAAAAGGCACAATGCCGACTTAAGTACAAGAGGACTGACACTCTAACTTTCGATGATTTGAACCTCACCTGTGAGTCCAGTTTTAGATTCTGATGCTTCACATCAGGTATACTGTATCTCTTGGACCTTCCTATTGACGATGAAACACAGAAATTGCATCCAAATTTAATACAAAAGGCACAATGCCGGCTTAGGTACAAGAGGACTGACACACTAACTTTCAATGATTTGAACCTCTCCTGTGAGTCCAGTTTTAGATTCCGATGCTTCACTTCAGGTTTACTGTTTCCCTTGGACCTTCTTATTGACGATGAAACACAGAAATTGCATCCGAATTTAATACAAAAGGCACAATGCCGACTTAAGTACAAGAGGACTGACACACAAACTTTCTATGATTTGAATCTCTCCTGTGAGTCCAGTTTTAGATTCCGATGCTTCACTTCAGGTTTACTGTATCCCTTGGACCATCTTATTGACGATGAAACACAGAAATTGCATCCGAATTTAATACAAAAGGCACAATGCCGACTTAAGTACAAAAGGACTGGCAATCTAACTTTCGATGATTTGAACCTCTCATGTGAGTCCAGTTTTAGATTCCGATGCTTCACATTAGGTTTACTGTATCCCTTGGACCATCTTATTGACGATGAAACACAGAAATTGCATCCCAATTTCATACAAAAGGCACAATGCTGACTTAAGTACAAGAGGACTGACACACTAACTTTCTATGATTTGAACGTCTCCTGTGAGTCCAGTCTTAGATTCCGATGCTTCACTTCAGGTTTACTGTATCCCTTGGACCTTCTTATTGACGATGAAACACAGAAATTGCATCCGAATTTAATACAAAAAGCACAATGCCGACTTAAGTACAAGAGGACTGAAACTCTAACTTTCGATGATTTGAACCTCTCCTGTGAGTCCAGTTTTAGATTCCGATGCTTCAATTCAAGGGTACTGTATCCCTTGGACCTTCTTATTGACGATCAAACACAGAAATTGCATCCAAATTTAATACAAAAGGCACAATGCCGACTTAAGTACAAGAGGACTGACACTCTATTTTTCTATGATTTGAACCTCTCCTGTGAGTCCAGTTTTAGATTCCGATGCTTCACTTCTGGTTTACTGTATCCCTTGGACCTTCTTGTTGAGGATGAAACACAGAAATTGCATCCCAATTTAATCCAAAAAGCACAATGCCAACTTAGTTACAAGAGGACTGACACTCTAACTTTCGACGATTTGAACCTCTCCTGTGAGTCCAGTTTTAGATTCCGATGGTTCACATCAGGTTTACTGTATCTCTTGGACCTTCTTATTGATGATGAAACACAGAAACTGCATCCGAATTTAATACAAAAGGCACAATGCCGACATAAGTACAAGAGGACTGACACTCTAACTTTCTATGATTTGAACCTCTCCTGTGAGTCCTGTTTTAGATTCCGATGCTTCACTTCAGGTATACTGTATCCCTTGGACCTTGTTATTGACGATGAAACACAGAAATTGCATCCGAATTTAATACAAAAGGCACAATGCCGATTTAAGTACAAGAGGACTGACACACTAACTTTCTATGATTTGAACCTCTCCTGTGAGTCCAGTTTTAGATTCCGATGCTTCACATCAGGTTTACTATATACCTTGGACCTTCTTATAGACGATGAAACACAGAAATTGCATCCGAATTTAACACAAAAGGCACAATGCCGACATAAGTACAAGAGGACTGACACTCTAACTTTCGATGATTTGAACCTCTCCTGTGAGTCCAGTTTTTGATTCCGATGCTTCACTTCAGGTTTACTGTTTCCCTTGGACCTTCTTATTGACGATGAAACAGAGAAATTGCATCCGAATTTAATACAAAAGGCACAATGCCGATTTAAGTACAAGAGGACTGACACACTAACTTTCTATGATTTGAACCTCTCCTGTGAGTCCAGTTTTAGATTCCGATGCTTCACATCAGGTTTACTGTATCCCTTGGACCTTCTTATTGACGATAAGGCACATTGAGGACTTAAGTACAAGAGGATTGACACTCTAACTTTCTATGATTTGAACCTCTGCTGTGAGTCAAGTTTTAGATTCCGATGCTTCACTTCAGTTTTACTGTATCCCTTGGACCTTCTTATTGACGATGAAACACAGAAATTGTATCCGAATTTAATACAAAAAGCACAATGCCGACTTAAGTACAAGAGGACTGACACTCTAACTTTCGATGATTTGAACCTCTCCTGTGAGTCCAGTTTTAGATTCCGATGCTTCACATTAGGTTTACTGTATCCCTTGGACCATCTTATTGACGATGAAACACAGAAATTGCATCCGAATTTAATACAAAAGGCACAATGCCGACTTAAGTACAAGAGGACTGACACTCTAACTTTCGATGATTTGAACCTCTCCTGTGAGTCCAGTTTTAGATTCTGATGCTTCACATCAGGTATACTGTATCTCTTGGACCTTCTTATTGACGATGATACACAGAAATTGCATCCAAATTTAATACAAAAGGCACAATGCCGGCTTAGGTACAAGAGGACTGACACACTAACTTTCTATGATTTGAACCTCTCCTGTGAGTCCAGTTTTAGATTCCGATGCTTCACTTCAGGTTTACTGTTTCCCTTGGACCTTCTTATTGACGATGAAACACAGAAATTGCATCCGAATTTAATACAAAAGGCACAATGCCGACTTAAGTACAAGAGGACTGACACACAAACTTTCTATGATTTGAATCTCTCCTGTGAGTCCAGTTTTAGATTCCGATGCTTCACTTCAGGTTTACTGTATCCCTTGGACCATCTTATTGACAATGAAACACAGAAATTGCATCCGAATTTAATACAAAAGGCACAATGCCGACTTAAGTACAAGAGGACTGACAATCTAACTTTCGATGATTTGAACCTCTCATGTGAGTCCAGTTTTAGATTCCGATGCTTCACATTAGGTTTACTGTATCCCTTGGACCATCTTATTGACGATGAAACACAGAAATTGCATCCCAATTTCATACAAAAGGCACAATGCTGACTTAAGTACAAGAGGATTGACACTCTCACTTTCTATGATTTGAACCTCCGCTGTGAGTCCAGTTTTAGATTCCGATGCTTCACTTCAGGTTTACTGTATCCCATGGACCATCATATTGACGATGAAACACAGAAATTGCATCCGAATTTAATACAAAAGGCACAATGCCGACTTAAGTACAAGAGGACTGACACACTAACTTTCTATGGTTTGAACGTCTCCTGTGAGTCCAGTCTTAGATTCCGATGCTTCACTTCAGGTTTACTGTATCCCTTGGACCTTCTTATTGACGATGAAACACAGAAATTGCATCCGAATTTAATACAAAAAGCACAATGCCGACTTAAGTACAAGAGGACTGAACCTCTAACTTTCGATGATTTGAACCTCTCCTGTGAGTCCAGTTTTAGATTCCGATGCTTCAATTCAGGGGTACTGTTTCCCTTGGACCTTCTTATTGACGATCAAACACAGAAATTGCATGCAAATTTAATACAAAAGGCACAATGCCGACTTAAGTACAAGAGGACTGACACTCTAACTTTCTACGACTTGAACCTCTCCTGTGAGACCAGTTTTAGATTCCGATGCTTCACATTAGGTTTACTGTATCCCTTGGACCATCTTGTTGACGATGAAACACCGAAATTGCATCCGAATGTAATACAAAAGGCACAATGCCGACTTAAGTACAAGAGGACTGACACTCTAACTTTCGATGATATGAACCTCTTCTGTGAGTCCAGTCTCAGATTGTGATGCTTCACATTAGGTTTACTGTATACCTTGGACCACCTTATTGACGATGAAACACAGAAATTGCATCCGAATTTAATACAAAAGGCACAATGCCGACTTAAGTACAAGAGGACTGACACTCTAACTTTCGATGATTTGAACCTCTCCTGTGAGTCCGGTTTTAGATTCTGATGCTTCTCATCAGGTTTACTGTATCTTTTGGACCTTCTTATTGACGATGAAACACAGAAATTGCATCCAAATTTAATACAAAAGGCACAATGCCGACTTAAGTACAAGAGGACTGACACACTAACTTTCTATGATTTGAACCACTCCTGTGAGTCAAGTTTTAGATTCCGATGCTTCACTTCAGGTTTACTGTTTCCCTTGGACCTTCTTATTGACGATGAAACACAGAAAATGCATCCGAATTTATACAAAAGGCACAATGCCGAGTTAAGTTCAAGAGGACTGACACACAAACTTTCTATGATTTGAACCTCTCCTGTGAGTCCAGTTTTAGATTCCGATGCTTCACTTCTGGTTTACTATATACCTTGGACCTTCTTATTGACCATGAAACACAGAAATTGCATCCGAATTTAACACAAAAGGCACAATGCCGACATAAGTACAAGAGGACTGACACTCTAACTTTCTATGATTTGAACCTCTCCTGTGAGTCCAGTTTTAGATTCCTGTGCTTCACTTCTGGTTTACTGTTTCCCTTGGACCTTCTTATTGACGATGAAACACATTAATTTGAACCTCTCCTGTGAGTCCAGTTTTAGATTCCGATGCTTCACCTCAGTTTTCCTGTATACATTGGACCTTCTTATTGACGATGAAACACAGAATTTGCATCCAAATTTAATACAAAAGGCACAATGCCGACCTTAGTACAAGAGGACTGACACTCTAACTTTCTATGATTTGAACCTCTCCTGTGAGTCCAGTTTAAGATTCCGATGCATCACTTCAGGTTTACTGTTTCCCTTGGACCTTCTTATTGACGATAAAACACAGAAATTATATCCGAATTTAATACAAAGGCACAATGCCGACTTAAGTACAAGAGTACTGACACACAAACTTTCTATGATTTGAACCTCTCCTGTGAGTCCAGTTTTAGATTCCGATGCTTCACTTCAGGTTTACTGTTTCCCTTGGACCTTCTTATTGACGATGAAACACAGAAATTGCATCCGAATATAATACAAAAGGCACAATGCCGACTTAAGTACAAGAGGACTGACACACTAACTTTCTACGATTTGAACCTCTCCTGTGAGTCCAGTCTTAGATTCCGATCCTTCACTTCAGGTTTACTGTATCCCTTGGACCTTCTTATTGACGATGAAACACAGAAATTGCATCCGAATTTAATACAAAAAGCACAATGCCGACTTAAGTACAAGAGGACTGACACTCTAACATTCGATGATTTGACCCTCTCCTGTGAGTCCAGTTTTAGATTCCGATGCTTCACATCAGGTTTACTGTATCTCTTGGACCTTCTTATTGACGATGAAACACAGAAATTGCATCCAAATTTAATACAAAAGGCACAATGCCGACTTAAGTACAAGAGGACTGAAACTCTAACTTTCGATGATTTGAACCTCTCCGGTGAGTCCAGTTATAGATTCCGATGCTTCAATTCAGGTTTACTGTATCCCTTGGACCTTCTTATTGACGATGAAACACAGAAATTGCATACGAAATTAATACAAAAGGCACAATGCCGACTCAAGTACAAGAGGACTGACACACTAACTTTCTATGATTTGAACCTCTCCTGTGAGTCTAGTTTTTGATTCCGATGCTTCAGTTCAGGTTTACTGTTTCCCTTGGACCTTCTTATTGACGATGAAACACAGAAATTGCATCCGAATTTAATACAAAAGGCACAATGCCGACTTAAGTACAAGAGGACTGACACACTAACTTTCTATGATTTGAACCTCTCCTGTGAGTCCACTTTTAGATTCCGATGCTTCACATCAGGTGTACTGTATCCCTTGGACCTTCTTATGGACGATAAGGCACAATGCCGACTTAAGTACAAGAGGATTGACACTCTAACTTTCTATGATTTGAACCTCTGCTGTGAGTCAAGTTTAAGATTCCGATGCTTCACTTCAGGTTTGCTGTATCCGTTGGACCTTCTTATTGACGATAAGGCACAATGCCGACTTAAGTACAAGAGGATTGACACTCTAACTTTCGATGATTTGAACCTCTCCTGTGAGTCCAGTTTTACATTCTGATGCTTCACATCAGGTTTACTGTATCTCTTGGACCTTCTTATTGACGATGAAACACAGAAATTGCATCCAAATTTAATACAAAAGGCACAATGCCGACTTAAGTACAAGAGGACTGACACACTAACTTTCTATGATTTGAACCTCTCCTGTGAGTCCAGTTTTAGATTCCGATGCTTCACTTCAGGTTTACTGTTTCCCTTGGACCTTCTTATTGACGATGAAACACAGAAATTGCATCCGAATTTAATACAAAAGGCACAATGCCGACTTAAGTACAAGAGGACTGACACACAAACTTTCTATGATTTGAACCTCTGCTGTGAGTCAAGTTTTAGATTCCGATGCTTCACTTCAGTTTTACTGTATCCCTTGGACCTTCTTATTGACGATGAAACACAGAAATTGTATCCGAATTTAATACAAAAAGCACAATGCCGACTTAAGTACAAGAGGACTGACACTCTAACTTTCGATGATTTGAACCTCTCCTGTGAGTCCAGTTTTAGATTCCGATGCTTCACATTAGGTTTACTGTATCCCTTGGACCATCTTATTGACGATGAAACACAGAAATTGCATCCGAATTTGATACAAAAGGCACATTGCCGACTTAAGTACAAGAGGACTGACACTCTAACTTTCGATGATTTGAACCTCTCCTGTGAGTCCAGTTTTAGATTCTGATGCTTCACATCAGGTATACTGTATCTCTTGGACCTTCTTATTGACGATGAAACACAGAAATTGCATCCAAATTTAATACAAAAGGCACAATGCCGGCTTAGGTACAAGAGGACTGACACACTAACTTTCTATGATTTGAACCTCTCCTGTGAGTCCAGTTTTAGATTCCGATGCTTCACTTCAGGTTTACTGTTTCCCTTGGACCTTCTTATTGACGATGAAACACAGAAATTGCATCCGAATTTAATACAAAAGGCACAATGCCGACTTAAGTACAAGAGGACTGACACACAAACTTTCTATGATTTGAATCTCTCCTGTGAGTCCAGTTTTAGATTCCGATGCTTCACTTCAGGTTTACTGTATCCCTTGGACCATCTTATTGACAATGAAACACAGAAATTGCATCCGAATTTAATACAAAAGGCACAATGCCGACTTAAGTACAAGAGGACTGACAATCTAACATTCGATGATTTGAACCTCTCATGTGAGTCCAGTTTTAGATTCCGATGCTTCACATTAGGTTTACTGTATCCCTTGGACCATCTTATTGACGATGAAACACAGAAATTGCATCCCAATTTCATACAAAAGGCACAATGCTGACTTAAGTACAAGAGGATAGACACTCTCACTTTCTATGATTTGAACCTCCGCTGTGAGTCCAGTTTTAGATTCCGATGCTTCACTTCAGGTTTACTGTATCCCTTGGACCATCATATTGACGATGAAACACAGAAATTGCATCCGAATTTAATACAAAATGCACAATGCCGACTTAAGTACAAGAGGACTGACACACTAACTTTCTATGGTTTGAACGTCTCCTGTGTGTCCAGTCTTAGATTCCGATGCTTCACTTCAGGTTTACTGTATCCCTTGGACCTTCTTATTGACGATGAAACACAGAAATTGCATCCGAATTTAATACAAAAAGCACAATGCCGACTTAAGAACAAGAGGACTGAAACTCTAACTTTCGATGATTTGAACCTCTCCTGTGAGTCCAGTTTTAGATTCCGATGCTTCAATTCAGGGGTACTGTTTCCCTTGGACCTTCTTATTGACGATCAAACACAGAAATTGCATCCAAATTTAATACAAAAGGCACAATGCCGACTTAAGTACAAGAGGACTGACACTCTAACTTTCTATGATTTGAACCTCTCCTGTGAGACCAGTTTTAGATTCCGATGCTTCACTTCTGGTTTACTGTATCCCTTGGACCTTCTTGTTGACGATGAAACACAGAAATTGCATCCCAATTTAATACAAAAAGCACAATGCCAACTTAGTTACAAGAGGACTGACACTCTAACTTTCGACGATTTGAACCTCTCCTGTGAGTCCAGTTTTAGATTCCGATGGTTCACATTAGGTTTACTGTATCTCTTGGACCTTCTTATTGACGATGAAACACAGAAATTGCATCCAAATTTAATACAAAAGGCACAATGCCGACTTAAGTACAAGAGGACTGACACTCTAACTATCGATGATTTGAACATCTCCTGTGAGTCCAGTTTAAGATTCCGATGCTTCACTTCTGGATTACTGTTTCACTTGGAACTTCTTATTGACGATGAAACACAGAAACTGCATCCGAATTTAATACAAAAGGCACAATGCCGACTTAAGTACAAGAGGTCTGACATCCTGACTTTCTCCTGTGAGGGCAGTTTTAGATTCCGATGCTTCACATCAGGTTTACTGTATCCCTTGGTCCTTCTTGTTGAAGATGAAACACAGAATATGCATCCAATTTTAATACAAAAGGCGCAATGCTGACTTAAGTACAAGAGGACTGACACTCTAACTTTCTATGACTTGAACCTCTCCTGTGAGTCCAGTTTTAGATTCCGATGCTTCACATTAGGTTTACTGTATCCCTTGGACCATCTTGTTGACGATGAAACACCGAAATTGCATCCGAATTTAATACAAAAGGCACAATGCCGACTTAAGTACAAGAGGACTGACACACTAACTTTCTATGGTTTGAACCTCTCCTGTGAGTCCACTTTTAGATTCCGATGCTTCACATCAGGTGTACTGTATCCCTTGGACCTTCTTATGGACGATAAGGCACAATGCCGACTTAAGTACAAGAGGATTGACACTCTAACTTTCTATGATTTGAACCTCTGCTGTGAGTCAAGTTTAAGATTCCGATGCTTCACTTCAGGTTTGCTGTATCCGTTGGACCTTCTTATTGACGATAAGGCACAATGCCGACTTAAGTACAAGAGGATTGACACTCTAACTTTCGATGATTTGAACCTCTCCTGTGAGTCCAGTTTTAGATTCTGATGCTTCACATCAGGTTTACTGTATCTCTTGGACCTTCTTATTGACGATGAAACACAGAAATTGCATCCAAATTTAATACAAAAGGCACAATGCCGACTTAAGTACAAGAGGACTGACACACTAACTTTTTTATGATTTGAACCTCTCCTGTGAGTCCAGTTTTAGATTCCGATGCTTCACTTCAGGTTTACTGTTTCCCTTGTACCTTCTTATTGACGATGAAACACAGAAATTGCATCCGAATTTAATACAAAAGGCACAATGCCGACTTAAGTACAAGAGGACTGACACACAAACTTTCTATGATTTGAACCTCTGCTGTGGGTCAAGTTTTAGATTCCGATGCTTCACTTCAGTTTTACTGTATCCCTTGGACCTTCTTATTGACGATGAAACACAGAAATTGTATCCGAATTTAATACAAAAAGCACAATGCCGACTTAAGTACAAGAGGACTGACACTCTAACTTTCGATGATTTGAACCTCTCCTGTGAGTCGAGTTTTAGATTCCGATGCTTCACATTAGGTTTACTGTATCCCTTGGACCATCTTATTGACGATGAAACACAGAAATTGCATCCGAATTTAATACAAAAGGCACAATGCCGACTTAAGTACAAGAGGACTGACACTCTAACTTTCGATGATTTGAACCTCTCCTGTGAGTCCAGTTTTAGATTCTGATGCTTCACATCAGGTATACTGTATCTCTTGGACCTTCTTATTGACGATGAAACACAGAAATTGCATCCAAATTTAATACAAAAGGCACAATGCCGGCTTAGGTACAAGAGGACTGACACACAAACTTTCTATGATTTGAACCTCTCCTGTGAGTCCAGTTTTAGATTCCGATGCTTCACTTCAGGTTTACTGTTTCCCTTGGACCTTCTTATTGACGATGAAACACAGAAATTGCATCCGAATTTAATACAAAAGGCACAATGCCGACTTAAGTACAAGAGGACTGACACACAAACTTTCTATGATTTGAATCTCTCCTGTGAGTCCAGTTTTAGATTCCGATGCTTCACTTCAGGTTTACTGTATCCCTTGGACCATCTTATTGACAATGAAACACAGAAATTGCATCCGAATTTAATACAAAAGGCACAATGCCGACTTAAGTACAAGAGGACTGACAATCTAACTTTCGATGATTTGAACCTCTCATGTGAGTCCAGTTTTAGATTCCGATGCTTCACATTAGGTTTACTGTATCCCTTGGACCATCTTATTGACGGTGAAACACAGAAATTGCATCCCAATTTCATACAAAAGGCACAATGCTGACTTAAGTACAAGAGGATTGACACTCTCACTTTCTATGATTTGAACCTCCGCTGTGAGTCCAGTTTTAGATTCCGATGCTTCACTTCAGGTTTACTGTATCCCTTGGACCATCATATTGACGATGAAACACAGAAATTGCATCCGAATTTAATACAAAAGGCACAATGCCGACTTAAGTACAAGAGGACTGACACACTAACTTTCTATGGTTTGAACGTCTCCTGTGAGTCCAGTCTTAGATTCCGATGCTTCACTTCAGGTTTACTGTATCCCTTGGACCTTCTTATTGACGATGAAACACAGAAATTGCATCCAAATTTAATACAAAAAGCACAATGCCGACTTAAGTACAAGAGGACTGAAACTCTAACTTTCGATGATTTGAACCTCTCCTGTGAGTCCAGTTTTAGATTCCGATGCTTCAATTCAGGGGTACTGTTTCCCTTGGACCTTCTTATTGACGATCAAACACAGAAATTGCATCCAAATTTAATACAAAAGGCACAATGCCGACTTAAGTACAAGAGGACTGACACTCTAACTTTCTATGATTTGAACCTCTCCTGTGAGTCCAGTTTTAGATTCCGATGCTTCACTTCTGGTTTACTGTATCCCTTGGACCTTCTTGTTGACGATGAAACACAGAAATTGCATCCCAATTTAATACAAAAAGCACAATGCCAACTTAGTTACAAGAGGACTGACACACTAACTTTCGACGATTTGAACCTCTCCTGTGAGTCCAGTTTTAGATTCCGATGGTTCACATCAGGTTTACTGTATCTCTTGGACCTTCTTATTGACGATGAAACACAGAAATTGCATCCAAATTTAATACAAAAGGCACAATGCCGACTTAAGTACAAGAGGACTGACACTCTAACTTTCGATGATTTGAACATCTCCTGTGAGTCCAGTTTAAGATTCCGATGCTTCACTTCTGGATTACTGTTTCACTTGGAACTTCTTATTGACGATGAAACACAGAAACTGCATCCGAATTTAATACAAAAGGCACAATGCCGACTTAAGTACAAGAGGACTGACATCCTGACTTTCTCCTGTGAGGGCAGTTTTAGATTCCGATGCTTCACATCAGGTTTACTGTATCCCTTGGTCCTTCTTGTTGAAGATGAAACACAGAATATGCATCCAATTTTAATACAAAAGGCGCAATGCTGACTTAAGTACAAGAGGACTGACACTCTAACTTTCTATGACTTGAACCTCTCCTGTGAGTCCAGTTTTAGATTCCGATGCTTCACATTAGGTTTACTGTATCCCTTGGACCATCTTGTTGACGATGAAACACCGAAATTGCATCCGAATTTAATACAAAAGGCACAATGCCGACTTAAGTACAAGAGGACTGACACTCTAACTTTCGATGATATGAACCTCTTCTGTGAGTCCAGTCTCAGATTGTGATGCTTCACATTAGGTTTACTGTATACCTTGGACCATCTTATTGACGTTGAAACACAGAAATTGCATCCGAATTTAATACAAAAGGCACAATGCCGACTTAAGTACAAGAGGACTGACACTCTAACTTTCGATGATTTGAACCTCTCCTGTGAGTCCGGTTTTAGATTCTGATGCTTCTCATCAGGTTTACTGTATCTCTTGGACCTTCTTATTGACTATGAAACACAGAAATTGCATCCAAATTTAATACAAAAGGCACAATGCCGACTTAAGTACAAGAGGACTGACACACTAACTTTCTATGATTTGAACCTCTCCTGTGAGTCAAGTTTTAGATTCCGATGCTTCACTTCAGGTTTACTGTTTCCCTTGGACCTTCTTATTGACGATGAAACACAGAAATTGCATCCGAATTTATACAAAAGGCACAATGCCGAGTTAAGTTCAAGAGGACTGACACACAAACTTTCTATGATTTGAACCTCTCCTGTGAGTCCAGTTTTAGATTCCGATGCTTCACTTCAGGTTTACTATATACCTTGGACCTTCTTATTGACGATGAAACACAGAAATTGCATCCGAATTTAACACAAAAGGCACAATGCCGACATAAGTACAAGAGGACTGACACTCTAACTTTCTATGATTTGAACCTCTCCTGTGAGTCCAGTTTTAGATTCCTGTGCTTCACTTCTGGTTTACTGTTTCCCTTGGACCTTCTTATTGACGATGAAACACAGTAATTTGAACCTCTCCTGTGAGTCCAGTTTTAGATTCCGATGCTTCATTTCAGTTTTCCTGTATACATTGGACCTTCTTATTGACGATGAAACACAGAATTTGCATCCAAATTTAATACAAAAGGCACAATGCCGACCTTAGTACAAGAGGACTGACACACTAACTTTCTATGATTTGAACCTCTCCTGTGAGTCCAGTTTAAGATTCCGATGCATCACTTCAGGTTTACTGTTTCCCTTGGACCTTCTTATTGACGATAAAACACAGAAATTACATCCGAATTTAATACAAAGGCACAATGCCGACTTAAGTACAAGAGTACTGACACACAAACTTTCTATGATTTGAACCTCTCCTGTGAGTCCAGTTTTAGATTCCGATGCTTCACTTCAGGTTTACTGTTTCCCTTGGACCTTCTTATTGACGATGAAACACAGAAATTGCATCCGAATATAATACAAAAGGCACAATGCCGACTTAAGTACAAGAGGACTGACACACTAACTTTCTACGATTTGAACCTCTCCTGTGAGTCCAGTCTTAGATTCCGATCCTTCACTTCAGGTTTACTGTATCCCTTGGACCTTCTTATTGACGATGAAACACAGAAATTGCATCCGAATTTAATACAAAAAGCACAATGCCGACTTAAGTACAAGAGGACTGACACTCTAACATTCGATGATTTGACCCTCTCCTGTGAGTCCAGTTTTAGATTCCGATGCTTCACATCAGGTTTACTGTATCTCTTGGACCTTCATATTGACGATGAAACACAGAAATTGCATCCAAATTTAATACAAAAGGCACAATGCCGACTTAAGTACAAGAGGACTGAAACTCTAACTTTCGATGATTTGAACCTCTCCTGTGAGTCCAGTTATAGATTCCGATGCTTCAATTCAGGTTTACTGTATCCCTTGGACCTTCTTATTGACGATGAAACACAGAAATTGCATCCGAATTTAATACAAAAGGCACAATGCCGACTCAAGTACAAGAGGACTGACACACTAATTTTCTATGATTTGAACCTCTCCTGTGAGTCTAGTTTTTGATTCCGATGCTTCACTTCAGGTTTACTGTATCCCTTGGACCTTCTTATTGACGATGAAACACAGAAATTGCATCCGAATTTAATACAAAAGGCACAATGCCGACTTAAGTACAAGAGGACTGACACACTAACTTTCTATGATTTGAACCTCTCCTGTGAGTCCACTTTTAGATTCCGATGCTTCACATCAGGTGTACTGTATCCCTTGGACCTTCTTATGGACGATAAGGCACAATGCCGACTTAAGTACAAGAGGATTGACACTCTAACTTTCTATGATTTGAACCTCTGCTGTGAGTCAAGTTTTAGATTCCGATGCTTCACTTCAGGTTTGCTGTATCCCTTGGACCTTCTTATTGACGATAAGGCACAATGCCGACTTAAGTACAAGAGGATTGACACTCTAACTTTCGATGATTTGAACCTCTCCTGTGAGTCCAGTTTTAGATTCTGATGCTTCACATCAGGTTTACTGTATCTCTTGGACCTTCTTATTGACGATGAAACACAGAAATTGCATCCAAATTTAATACAAAAGGCACAATGCCGACTTAAGTACAAGAGGACTGACACACAAACTTTCTATGATTTGAACCTCTCCTGTGAGTCCAGTTTTAGATTCCGATGCTTCACGTCAGGTTTACTGTATCCCTTGGACCATCTTATTGACGATGAAACACAGAAATTGCATCCGAATTTAATACAAAAGGCACAATGCCGACTTAAGTACAAGAGGACTGACACTCTAACTTTCGATGATTTGAACCTCTCTTGTGAGTCCAGTTTTAGATTCCGTTGCTTCACATTAGGTTTACTGTATCCCTTGGACCATCTTATTGACGATGAAACAGAGAAATTGCATCCGAATTTAATACAAAAGGCACAATGCCGACTTAAGTACAAGTGGACTGACACTCTAACTTTCGATGATTTGAACCTCTCCTGTGAGTCCAGTTTTAGATTCTGATGCTTCACATCAGGCTTACTGTATCTCTTGGACCTTCTTATTGACGATGAAACACAGAAATTGCATCCAAATTTAATACAAAAGGCACAATGCCGACTTAAGTACAAGAGGACTGACACACTAACTTTCTATGATTTCAACCTCTCCTGTGAGTCCAGTTTTAGATTCCGATGCTTCACTTCAGGTTTACTGTTTCCCTTGGACCTTCTTATTGACGATGAAACACAGAAATTGCATCCGAATTTAATACAAAAGGCACAATGCCGACTTAAGTACAAGAGGACTGACACACAAATTTTCTATGATTTGAACATCTCCTGTGAGTCCAGTTTTAGATTCCGATGCTTCACTTCAGGTTTACTGTATCCCTTGGACCATCTTATTGGCGATGAAACACAGAAATTGCATCCGAATTTAATACAAAAGGCACAATGCCGACTTAAGTACAAGAGAACTGACACACAAATTTTCTATGATTTGAACCTCTCCTGTGAGTCCAGTTTTAGATTCCGATGCTTCACTTCAGGTTTACTGTATCCCTTGGACCATCTTATTGACGATGAAACACAGAAATTGCATCCGAATTTAATACAAAAGGCACAATGCCGACTTAAGTACAAGAGGGCTGACACACTAACCTTCTATGATTTGAACCTCTCCTGTGAGTCCAGTTTTAGATTCCGATGCTTCACTTCAGGTTTACTGTATCCCTTGGACCTTCTTTTTGACGATGAAACACAGAAATTGCATCCGAATTTAATACAAAAGGCACAATGCTGTCTTAAGTACAAGAGGACTGACACTCTAACTTTCGATGATTTGAACCTCTCCTGTGAGTCCATTTTTAGATTCCGATGCTTCACATTAGGTTTACTGTATCCCTTGGACCATCTTATTGACGATGAAACAGAGAAATTGCATCCGAATTTAATACAAAAGGCACAATGCCGACTTAAGTACAAGAGGACTGACACTCTAACTTTCGATGATTTGAACCTCTCCTGTGAGTCCAGTTTTAGATTCTGATGCTTCACATCAGGTTTACTGTATCTCTTGGACCTTCTCATTGACGATGAAACACAGAAATTGCATCCAAATTTAATACAAAAGGCACAATGCCGACTTAAGTACAAGAGGACTGACACACTAACTTTCTATGATTTGAACCTCTCCAGTGAGTCCAGTTTTAGAATCCGATGCTTCACTTCAGGATTACTGTTTCCCTTGGACCTTCTTATTGATGATGAAACACAGAAATTGCATCCGAATTTAATGCAAAAGGCACAATGCCGACTTAAGTACAAGAGGACTGACACACAAACTTTCTATGATTTGAACCTCTCCTGTGAGTCCAGTTTTAGATTCCGATGCTTCACTTCAGGTTTACTGTATCCCTTGGACCTTCTTATTGACGATGAAACACAGAAATTGCATCCGAATTTAATACAAAAAGCACAATGCCGACTTAAGTACATGAGGACTGACACTCTAACATTCGATGATTTGAACCTCTCCTGTGAGTCCAGTTTTAGATTCCGATGCTTCACATCAGGTTTACTGTATCCCTTGGACCATCTTATTGACGATGAAACAGAGAAATTGCATCCGAATTTAATACAAAAGGCACAATGCCGACCTAAGTACAAGAGGACTGACACTCTAACTTTCGATGATTTGAACCTCTCCTGTGAGTCCAGTTTTAGATTCCGATGCTTCACATTAGGTTTACTGTATCCCTTGGACCATCTTATTGACGATGAAGCAGAGAAATTGCATCCGAATTTCATACAAAGGGCACAATGCCGACTTAAGTACAAGAGGACTGACACTCTAACTTTCGATGATTTGAACCTCTCCTGTGAGTCCAGTTTTAGATTCTGATGCTTCACATCAGGTTTACTGTATATCTTGGACCTTCTCATTGACGATGAAACACAGAAATTGCATCCAAATTTAATACAAAAGGCACAATGCCGACTTAAGTACAAGAGGACTGACACACTAACTTTCTATGATTTGAACCTATCCAGTGAGTCCAGTTTTAGAATCCGATGCATCACTTCAGGATTACTGTTTCCCTTGGACCTTCTTATTGACGATGAAACACAGAAATAGCATCCGAATTTAATACAAAAGGCACAATGCCGACTTAAGTACAAGAGGACTGACACACAAACTTTCTATGATTTGAACCTCTCCTGTGAGTCCAGTTTTAGATTCCGATGCTTCACTTCAGGTTTACTGTATCCCTTGGACCTTCTTATTGACGATGAAACACAGAAATTGCATCCGAATTTAATACAAATAGCACAATGCCGACTTAAGTACATGAGGACTGACACTCTAACTTTCGATGATTTGAACCTCTCCTGTGAGTCCAGTTTTAGATTCCGATGCTTCACATCAGGTTTACTGTATCCCTTGGACCATCTTATTGACGATGAAACAGAGAAATTGCATCCGAATTTAATACAAAAGGCACAATGCCGACCTAAGTACAAGAGGACTGACACTCTAACTTTCGATGATTTGATCCTCTCCTGTGAGTCCAGTTTTAGATTCCGATGCTTCACATTAGGTTTACTGTATCCCTTGGACCATCTTATTGACGATGAAACACAGAAATTGCATCCGAATTTAATACAAAAGGCACAATGCCGACTTAAGTACAAGAGGACTGACACAAAAACTTTCTATGATTTGAACCTCTCCTGTGAGTCCAGTTTTAGATTCCGATGCTTCACTTCAGGTTTACTGTATCCCCTGGACCTTCTTATTGACGATGAAAAACAGAAATTGCATCCGAATTTAATACAAAAAGCACAATGCCGACTTAAGTACATGTGGACTGACACTCTAACTTTCGATGATTTGAACCTCTCCTGTGAGTCCAGTTTTAGATTCCGATGCTTCACATCAGGTTTACTGTATCTCTTGGACCTTCTTATTGACGATGAAACACAGAAATTGCATCCGAATTTAATACAAAATGCACAATGCCGACTCAAGTACAAGAGGACTGACACACTAACTTTCTATGATTTGAACCTTTCCTGTGAGTCCAGTTTTAGATTCCGATGCTTCACTTCAGGTTTAATGTTTCCCTTGGACCTTCTTATTGACGATGAAACACAGAAATTGCATCCGAATTTAATACAAAAGGCACAATGCCGACTTAAGTACAAGAGGACTGACACTCTAACTTTCGATGATTTGAACCTCTCCTGTGAGTCCAGTTTTAGATTCCGATGCTTCACATTAGGTTTACTGTATCCCTTGGACCATCTTATTGACGATGAAACACAGTAATTGCATCCGAATTTAATACAAAAGGCACAATGCCGACTTAAGCACAAGAGGACTGACACACAAATTTTCTATGATTTGAACATCTCCTGTGAGTCCAGTTTTAGATTCCGATGCTTCACTTCAGGTTTACTGTATTTCTTGGACCATCTTATTGACGATGAAACACAGAAATTGCATCCGAATTTAATACAAAAGGCACAATGCCGACTTAAGTACAAGAGGACTGACACACAAATTTTCTATGATTTGAACCTCTCCTGTGAGTCCAGTTTTAGATTCCGATGCTTCACATTAGGTTTACTGTATCCCTTGGACCATCTTATTGACGATGAAACAGAGAAATTGCATCCGAATTTAATACAAAAGGCACAATGCCGACTTAAGTACAAGTGGACTGACACTCTAAATTTCGATGATTTGAACCTCTTCTGTGAGTCCAGTTTTAGATTCTGATGCTTCACATCAGGTTTACTGTATCTCTTGGACCTTCTTATTGACGATGAAACACAGAAATTGCATCCAAATTTAATACAAAAGGCACAATGCCGACATAAGTACAAGAGGACTGAGACACTAACTTTCTATGATTTTAACCTCTCCTGTGAGTCCAGTTTTAGATTCCGATGCTTCACTTCAGGTTTACTGTTTCCCTTGGACCTTCTTAATGACGATGAAACACAGAAATTGCATCCGAATTTAATACAAAAGGCACAATGCCGACTTAAGTACAAGAGGACTGACACACAAACTTTATTTGATTTGAACCTCTCCTGTGAGTCCAGTTTTAGATTCCGATGCTTCACTTCAGGTTTACTGTATCCCTTGGACCATCTTATTGACGATGAAACACAGAAATTGCATCCAAATTTAATACAAAAGTCACAAATCCGACTTAAGTACAAGAGGACTGACACTCTAACTTTCGATGATTTGAACCTCTCCTGGGAGTCCAGTTTTAGATTCCGATGCTTCACTTCAGGATAACTGTTTCCCTTGAACCTTCTTATTGACGATGAAACACAGAAATTGCATCCGAATTTAATACAAAAGGCACAATGCCGACTTAAGTACAAGAGGACTGACACACAAACTTTATTTGATTTGAACCTCTCCTGTGAGTCCAGTTTTAGATTCCGATGCTTCACTTCAGGTTTACTGTATCCCTTGGACCATCTTATTGACGATGAAACACAGAAATTGCATCCAAATTTAATACAAAAGTCACAAATCCGACTTAAGTACAAGAGGACTGACACTCTAACTTTCGATGATTTGAACCTCTCCTGTGAGTCCAGTTTTCGAATCCGATGCTTCACTTCAGGATAACTGTTTCCCTTGGACCTTCTTATTGACGATGAAACTCAGAAATTGCATCCGAATTTAATACAAAAGGCACAATGCCGACTTAAGTACAAGAGGACTGACACACAAACTTTCTATGATTTGAACCTCTCCTGTGAGTCCAGTTTTGGATTCCGATGCTTCACTTCAGGTTTACTGTATCCCTTGGACCTTCTTATTGACGATGAAACACAGAAATTGAATCCGAATTTAATACAAAAACCACAATGCCGACTTAAGTACATGAGGACTGACACTATAACTTTCGATGATTTGAACCTCTCCTGTGAGTCCAGTTTTAGATTCCGATGCTTCACATCAGGTTTACTGTATCCCTTGGACCATCTTATTGACGATTAAACAGAGAAATTGCATCCGAATTTAATACAAAAGGCACAATGCCGACCTAAGTACAAGAGGACTGACACTCTAACTTTCGATGATTTGAACCTCTCCTGTGAGTCCAGTTTTAGATTCCGATGCTTCACATTAGGTTTACTGTATCCCTTGGACCATCTTATTGACGATGAAACAGAGAAATTGCATCCGAATTTAATACAAAAGGCACAATGCCGACTTAAGTACAAGAGGACTGACACTCTAACTTTCGATGATTTGAACCTCTCCTGTGAGTCCAGTTTTAGATTCTGATGCTTCACATCAGGTTTACTGTATCTCTTGGACGTTCTTATTGACGATGAAACTCAGAAATTGCATCCAAATTTAATACAAAAGGCACAATGCCGACTTAAGTACAAGAGGACTGACACACTAACTTTCTATGATTTGAACCTCTCCTGTGAGTCCAGTTTTAGAATCCAATGCTTCACTTCAGGTTTACTGTTTCCCTTGGACCTTCTTATTGACGATGAAACACAGAAATTGCATCCGAATTTAATACAAAAGGCACAATGCCGACTTAAGTACAAGAGGACTGACACACAAACTTTCTATGATTTGAACCTCTCCTGTGAGTCCAGTTTTAGATTCCGATGCTTCACTTCAGGTTTACTGTATCCCTTGGACCTTCTTATTGACGATGAAACACAGAAATTGCATCCGAATTTAATACAAAAAGCACAATGCCGACTTAAGTACATGTGGACTGACACTCTAACTTTCGATGATTTGAACCTCTCCTGTGAGTCCAGTTTTAGATTCCGATGCTTCACATCAGGTTTACTGTATCTCTTGGACCTTCTTATTGACGATGAAACACAGAAATTGCATCCAAATTTAATACAAAAGGCACAATGCCGACTTATGTACAAGAGGACTGAAACTCTAACTTTCGATGATTTGAACCTCTCCTGTGAGTCCAGTTTTAGATTCCGATGCTTGAATTCAGGTTTACTGTATCCCTTGGACCTTCTTATTGACGATGAAACACAGAAATTGCATCCGAATTTAATACAAAATGCACAATGCCGACTCAAGTACAAGAGGAGTGACACACTAACTTTCTATGATTTGAACCTTTCCTGTGAGTCCAGTTTTAGATTCCGATGCTTCACTTCAGGTTTACTGTTTCCCTTGGACCTTCTTATTGACGATGATACACAGAAATTGCATCCGAATTTAATACAAAATGCACAATCCCGACTCAAGTACAAGAGGACTGACACACTAACTTTCTATGATTTGAACCTCTCCTGTGAGTCCAGTTTTAGATTCCGATGCTTCACTTCAGGTGTACTGTATCCCTTGGACCTTCTTATTGACGATAAGGCACAATGCCGACTTAAGTACAAGGGGATTGACACTCTAACTTTCTATGATTTGAACCTCTGCTGTGAGTCAAGTTTTAGATTCCGATGCTTCACTTCAGGTTTACTGTATCCCTTGGACCTTCTTATTGACGATGAAACACAGAAATTGCATCCGGATTAAATAAAAAAGGCACAATGCCGAATTAAGTACAAGAGGACTGACACTCTAACTTTCGATGATTTGAACCTCTCCTGTGAGTCCAGTTTTAGATTCCGATGCTTCACATTAGGTTTACTGTATCCCTTGGACCATCTTATTGACGATGAAACACAGTAATTGCATCCGAATTGAATACAAAAGGCACAATGCCGACTTAAGTACAAGAGGACTGACACACAAATTTTTTATGATTTGAACCTTTCCTGTGAGTCCAGTTTTAGATTCCGATGCTTCACTTCAGGTTTAATGTTTCCCTTGGACCTTCTTATTGACGATGAAACACAGAAATTGCATCCGAATTTAATACAAATGGCACAATGCCGACTTAAGTACAAGAGGACTGACACTCTAACTTTCGATGATTTGAACCTCTCCTGTGAGTCCAGTTTTAGATTCCGATGCTTCACATTAGGTTTGCTGTATCCCTTGGACCATCTTATTGACGATGAAACACAGTATTTGCATCCGAATTTAATACAAAAGGCACAATGCCGACTTAAGCACAAGAGGACTGACACACAAATTTTCTACGATTTGAACCTCTCCTGTGAGTCCAGTTTTAGATTCCGATGCTTCACTTCAGGTTTACTGTATTTCTTGGACCATCTTATTGACGATGAAACACAGAAATTGCATCCGAATTTAATACAAAAGGCACAATGCCGACTTAAGTACAAGAGGACTGACACACAAATTTTCTATGATTTGAACCTCTCCTGTGAGTCCAGTTTTAGATTCCGATGCTTCACTTCAGGTTTACTGTATCCCTTGGACCATCTTATTGACGATGAAACACAGAAATTGCATCCGAATCTAATACAAAAAGCACAATGCCGACTTAAGTACAAGAGGACTGACACTCTAACTTTCGATGATTTGAACCTGTCCTGTGAGTCCATTTTTAGATTCCGATGCTTCACATTAGGTTTACTGTATCCCTTGGACCATCTTATTGACGATGAAACAGAGAAATTGCATCCGAATTTAATACAAAAGGCACAATGCCGACTTAAGTACAAGTGGACTGACACTCTAAATTTCGATGATTTGAACCTCTCCTGTGAGTCCAGTTTTAGATTCTGATGCTTCACATCAGGTTTACTGTATCTCTTGGACCTTCTTATTGACGATGAAACACAGAAATTGCATCCAAATTTAATACAAAAGGCACAATGCCGACATAAGTACAAGAGGACTGAGACACTAACTTTCTATGATTTTAACCTCTCCTGTGAGTCCAGTTTTAGATTCCGATGCTTCACTTCAGGTTTACTGTTTCCCTTGGACCTTCTTAATGACGATGAAACACAGAAATTGCATCCGAATTTAATACAAAAGGCACAATGCCGACTTAAGTACAAGAGGACTGACACACAAACTTTATTTGATTTGAACCTCTCCTGTGAGTCCAGTTTTAGATTCCGATGCTTCACTTCAGGTTTACTGTATCCCTTGGACCATCTTATTGACGATGAAACACAGAAATTGCATCCAAATTTAATACAAAAGTCACAAATCCGACTTAAGTACAAGAGGACTGACACTCTAACTTTCGATGATTTGAAATTCTCCTGGGAGTCCAGTTTTAGATTCCGATGCTTCACTTCAGGATAACTGTTTCCCTTGAACCTTCTTATTGACGATGAAACACAGAAATTGCATCCGAATTTAATACAAAAGGCACAATGCCGACTTAAGTACAAGATGACTGACACACAAACTTTATTTGATTTGAACCTCTCCTGTGAGTCCAGTTTTAGATTCCGATGCTTCACTTCAGGTTTACTGTATCCCTTGGACCATCTTATTGACGATGAAACACAGAAATTGCATCCAAATTTAATACAAAAGTCACAAATCCGACTTAAGTACAAGAGGACTGACACTCTAACTTTCGATGATTTGAACCTCTCCTGTGAGTCCAGTTTTGGATTCCGATGCTTCACTTCAGGTTTACTGTATCCCTTGGACCTTCTTATTGACGATGAAATACAGAAATTGAATCCGAATTTAATACAAAAACCACAATGCCGACTTAAGTACATGAGGACTGACACTATAACTTTCGATGATTTGAACCTCTCCTGTGAGTCCAGTTTTAGATTCCGATGCTTCACATCAGGTTTACTGTATCCCTTGGACCATCTTATTGACGATTAAACAGAGAAATTGCATCCGAATTTAATACAAAAGGCACAATGCCGACCTAAGTACAAGAGGACTGACACTCTAACTTTCGATGATTTGAACCTCTCCTGTGAGTCCAGTTTTAGATTCCGATGCTTCACATTAGGTTTACTGTATCCCTTGGACCATCTTATTGACAATGAAACAGAGAAATTGCATCCGAATTTAATACAAAAGGCACAATGCCGACTTAAGTACAAGAGGACTGACACTCTAACTTTCGATGATTTGAACCTCTCCTGTGAGTCCAGTTTTAGATTCCGATGCTTCACTTCAGGTTTACTGTATCCCTTGGACCTTCTTATTGACGATGAAACACAGAAATTGCATCCGAATTTAATACAAAAAGCACAATGCCGACTTAAGTACATGTGGACTGACACTCTAACTTTCGATGATTTGAACCTCTCCTGTGAGTCCAGTTTTAGATTCCGATGCTTCACATCAGGTTTACTGTATCTCTTGGACCTTCTTATTGACGATGAAACACAGAAATTGGATCCAAATTTAATACAAAAGGCACAATGCCGACTTATGTACAAGAGGACTGAAACTCTAACTTTCGATGATTTGAACCTCTCCTGTGAGTCCAGTTTTAGATTCCGATGCTTGAATTCAGGTTTACTGTATCCCTTGGACCTTCTTATTGACGATGAAACACAGAAATTGCATCCGAATTTAATACAAAATGCACAATGCCGACTCAAGTACAAGAAGACTGACACACTAACTTTCTATGATTTGAACCTTTAATGTGAGTCCAGTTTTAGATTCCGATGCTTCACTTCAGGTTTACTGTTTCCCTTGGACCTTCTTATTGACGATGAAACACAGAAATTGCATCCGAATTTAATACAAAAGGCACAATGCCGACTTAAGTACAAGAGGACTGACACACTAACTTTCTATGATTTGAACCTCTCCTGTGAGTCCAGTTTTAGATTCCGATGCTTCACTTCAGGTTTACTGTATCCCTTGGACCTTCTTGTTGACGATAAGGCACAATGCCGACTTAAGTACAAGGGGATTGACACTCTAACTTTCTATGATTTGAACCTCTGCTGTGAGTCAAGTTTTAGATTCCGATGCTTCACTTCAGGTTTACCGTTTCCCTTGGACCTTCTTATTGACGATGAATCACAGAAATTGCATCCGAATTTAATACAAAAGGCACAATGCCGACTTAAGTACAAGAGGACTGACACACAAATTTTCTATGATTTGAACATGTCCTGTGAGTCCAGTTTTAGATTCCGATGCTTCACTTCAGGTTTACTGTATCCCTTGGACCATCTTATTGACGATGAAACACAAAAATTGCATCCGAATCTAATACAAAAGGCACAATGCCGACTTAAGTACAAGAGGACTGACACTCTAACTTTCGATGATTTGAACCTCTCCTGTGAGTCCATTTTTAGAGTCCGATGCTTCACATTAGGTTTACTGTATCCCTTGGACCATCTTATTGACGATGAAATAGAGAAATTGCATCCGAATTTAATACAAAAGGCACAATGCCGACTTAAGTACAAGAGGACTGACACTCTAACTTTCGATGATTTGAACCTCTCCTGTGAGTCCAGTTTTAGATTCTGATGCTTCACATCAGGTTTACTGTATCTCTTGGACCTTCTTATTGACGATGAAACACAGAAATTGCATCCAAATTTATTACAAAAGGCACAATGCCGACATAAGTACAAGAGGACTGACACACTAACTTTCTATGATTTTAACCTCTCCTGTGAGTCCAGTTTTAGATTCCGATGCTTCACTTCAGGTTTACTGCTTCCCTTGGACCTTCTTATTGACGATGAAACACAGAAATTGCATCCGAATTTAATACAAAAGGCACAATGCCGACTTAAGTACAAGAGGACTGACACACAAACTTTATTTGATTTGAACCTCTCCTGTGAGTCCAGTTTTAGATTCCGATGCTTCACGTCAGGTTTAATGTATCCCTTGGACCATCTTATTGACGATGAAACACAGAAATTGCATCCAAATTTAATACAAAAGTCACAAATCCGACTTAAGTACAAGAGGACTGACACTCTAACTTTCGATGATTTGAACCTCTCCTGGGAGTCCAGTTTTAGATTCCGATGCTTCATATTAGGTTTACTGTATCCCTTGGACCATCTTATTGACGATGAAACAGAGAAATTGCATCCAAATTTAATACAAAAGGCACAATGCCGACTTAAGTACAAGAGGACTGACACTCTAACTTTCGATGATTTGAACCTCTCCTGTGAGTCCAGTTTTAGATTCTGATGCTTCACATCAGGTTTACTGTATCCCTTGGACCTTCTTATTGACGATGAAGCACAGAAATTGCATCCGAATTTAATACAAAAAGCACAATGCCGACTTAAGTACATGAGGACTGACACTCTAACTTTCGATGATTTGAACCTCTCCTGTGAGTCCAGTTTTAGATTCCGATGCTTCACATCAGGTTTACTGTATCCCTTGGACCATCTTATTGACGATGAAACAGAGAAATAGCATCCGAATTTAATACAAAAGGCACAATGCCGACTTAAGTACAAGAGGACTGACACTCTAACTTTCGATGATTTGAACCTCTCCTGTGAGTTCAGTTTTAGATTCTGATGCTTCACATCAGGTTTACTGTATCTCTTGGACCTTCTTATTGACGATGAAACACAGAAATTGCATACAAATTTAATACAAAACGCACAATGCCGACTTAAGTACAAGAGGACTGACACACAAACTTTCTATGATTTGAACCTCTCCTGTGAGTCCAGTTTTAGATTCCAATGCTTCACTTCAGGTTTACTGCATCCCTTGGACCTTCTTATTGACGATGAAACACAGAAATTGCATCCGAATTTAATAAAAAAGCACAATGCCGACTTAAGTACATGAGGACTGACATTCTAACTTTCGATGATTTGAACCTCTCCTGTGAGTCCAGTTTTAGATTCCGATGCTTCACATCAGGTTTACTGTATCACTTGGACCTTCTTATTGACGATGAAACACAGAAATTGCATCCAAATTTAATACAAAAGGCACAATGCCGACTTATGTACAAGAGGACTGAAACTCTAACTTTCGATGATTTGAACCTCTCCTGTGAGTCCAGTTATAGATTCCGATGCTTGAATTCAGGTTTACTGTATCCCTTGGACCTTCTTATTGACGATGAAACACAGAAATTGCATCCGAATTTAATACAAAATGCACAATGCCGACTCAAGTACAAGAGGACTGACACACTAACTTTCTATGATTTGAACCTCTCCTGTGAGTCCAGTTTTAGATTCCGATGCTTCACTTCAGGTTTACTGTTTCCCTTGGACCTTCTTATTGACGATGAAACACAGAAATTGCATCCGAATTTAATACAAAAGGCACAATGCCGACATATGTACAAGAGGACTGACACACTAACTTTCTATGATTTGAACCTCACCTGTGAGTCCAGTTTTAGATTCCGATGCTTCACTTCAGGTTTACTGTATCCCTTGGACCTTCTTATTGACGATAAGGCACAATGCCGACTTAAGTACAAGGGGATTGACACTCTAACTTTCTATGATTTGAACCTCTGCTGTTAG
The DNA here is from genome assembly GCF_021461395.2 of Schistocerca americana. Taxonomy (NCBI): domain Eukaryota; kingdom Metazoa; phylum Arthropoda; class Insecta; order Orthoptera; family Acrididae; genus Schistocerca; species Schistocerca americana. Next base: position 543,655,007 of record NC_060124.1, on the reverse strand, counting down.
TCAAGTTTTAGATTCCGATGCTTCACTTCAGGTTTACTGTATCCCTTGGACCTTCTTATTGACGATGAAACACAGAAATTGCATCCGAATTTAATTCAAAAGGCACAGTGCCGACTTAAGTACAAGAGGACTGACACTCTAACTTTCGATGATTTGAACCTCTCCTGTGAGTCCAGTTTTAAATTCCGATGCTTCACATTAGGTTTACTGTATCCCTTGGACCATCTTATTGGCGATGAAACACAGAAATTGCATCCGAATTTAATACAAAAGGCACAATGCCGACTTAAGTACAAGAGGACTGACACTCTAACTTTCGATGATTTGAACCTCTCCTGTGAGTCCAGTTTTATTTCAGATGCTTCACATCAGGGTGACTGTATCTCTTGGACCTTCTTATTGACGATGAAACACAGAAATTGCATCCAAATTTAATGCAAAACTCACAATGCCGACTTAAGTACAAGAGGACTGACACACTAACTTTCTATGATTTGAACCTCTCCTGTGAGTCCAGTTTTAGAAACCGATGCTTCACTTCAGGTTTACTGTTTCCCTTGGACCTTCTTATTGACGATGAAACACAGAAATTGCATCCGAATTTAATACAAAAGGCACAATGCCGACTTAAGTACAAGAGGACTGACACTCTAACTTTCGATGATTTGAACCTCTCCTGTGAGTCCAGTTTTAAATTCCGATGCTTCACATTAGGTTTACTGTATCCCTTGGACCATCTTATTGGCGATGAAACACAGAAATTGCATCCGAATTTAATACAAAAGGCACAATGCCGACTTAAGTACAAGAGGACTGACACTCTAACTTTCGATGATTTGAACCTCTCCTGTGAGTCCAGTTTTATTTCAGATGCTTCACATCAGGTTGACTGTATCTCTTGGACCTTCTTATTGACGATGAAACACAGAAATTGCATCCAAATTTAATGCAAAAGGCACAATGCCGACTTAAGTACAAGAGGACTGACACACAAATTTTCTATGATTTGAACCTCTCCTGTGAGTCCATTTTTAGTTTCCGATGCTTCACTTCAGGTTTACTGTATCCCTTGGACCTTTTTATTGACGATGAAACACAGAAATTGCATCCGAATTTAATACAAAAAACACAATGACGACTTAAGTACATGAGGACTGACACTCTAACTTTCGATGATTTGAACCTCTCCTGTGAGTCCAGTTTTAGATTCCGATGCTTCACATCAGGTTTACTGTATCTCTTGGACCTTCTTATTGACGATGAAACACAGAAATTGCATCCAAATCTAATACAAAAGGCACAATGCCGACTTATGTACAAGAGGACTGAAACTCTAACTTTCGATGATTTGAACCTCTCCTGTGAGTCCAGTTTTAGATTCCGATGCTTGAATTCAGGTTTACTGTATCCCATGGACCTTCTTATTAACGATGAAACACAGAAATTGCATCCGAATTTAATACAAAATGCACAATGCCGACTCAAGTAAAAGAGGACTGACACACTAACTTTCTATGATTTGAACCTCTCCTGTGAGTCCAGTTTTAGATTCCGATGCTTCACTTCAGGTTTACTGTTTCCCTTGGACCTTCTTATTGACGATGAAACAAAGAAATTGCATTCGAATTTAATACATAAGGCACAATGCCGACTTAAGTACAAGTGGACTGACACACTAACTTTCTATGATTTGAACCTCTCCTGTGAGTCCAGTTTTAGATTCCGATGCTTCACTTCAGGTTTACTGTATCCCTTGGACCTTCTTATTGACGATAAGGCACAATGCCGACTTAAGTACAAGGGGATTGACACACTAACTTTCTATGATTTGAACCTCTGCTGTGAGTGAAGTTTTAGATTCCGATGCTTCACTTCAGGTTTACTGTATCCCTTGGACCTTCTTATTGACGATGAAACACAGAAATTGCATCCGAATTTTATACAAAAGGCACAATGCCGACTTAAGTACAAGAGGACTGACACTCTAACTTTCGATGATTTGAACCTCTCCTGTGAGTCTAGTTTTAGATTCCGATGCTTCACATTAGGTTTACTGTATCCCTTGGACCATCTTATTGAAGATGAAACACAGAAATTGCATCCGAATTTAATACAAAAGGCACAATGCCGACTTAAGTACAAGAGGACTGACACTCTAACTTTCGATGATTTGAACCTCTCCTGTGAGTCCAGTTTTATTTCAGATGCTTCACATCAGGTTGACTGTATCTCTTGGACCTTCTTATTGACGATGAAACACAGAAATTGCATCCAAATTTAATGCAAAAGGCACAATGCCGACTTAAGTACAAGAGGACTGACACACAAATTTTCTATGATTTGAACCTCTCCTGTGAGTCCATTTTTAGTTTCCGATGCTTCACTTCAGGTTTACTGTATCCCTTGGACCTTTTTATTGACGATGAAACACAGAAATTGCATCCGAATTTAATACAAAAAACACAATGACGACTTAAGTACATGAGGACTGACACTCTAACTTTCGATGATTTGAACCTCTCCTGTGAGTCCAGTTTTAGATTCCGATGCTTCACATCAGGTTTACTGTATCTCTTGGACCTTCTTATTGACGATGAAACACAGAAATTGCATCCAAATCTAATACAAAAGGCACAATGCCGACTTATGTACAAGAGGACTGAAACTCTAACTTTCGATGATTTGAACCTCTCCTGTGAGTCCAGTTTTAGATTCCGATGCTTGAATTCAGGTTTACTGTATCCCATGGACCTTCTTATTAACGATGAAACACAGAAATTGCATCCGAATTTAATACAAAATGCACAATGCCGACTCAAGGAAAGGAGGACTGACACACTAACTTTCTATGATTTGAACCTCTCCTGTGAGTCCAGTTTTAGATTCCGATGCTTCACTTCAGGTTTACTGTTTCCCTTGGACCTTCTTATTGACGATGAAACAAAGAAATTGCATTCGAATTTAATACATAAGGCACAATGCCGACTTAAGTACAAGAGGACTGACACACTAACTTTCTATGATTTGAACCTCTCCTGTGAGTCCAGTTTTAGATTCCGATGCTTCACTTCAGGTTTACTGTATCCCTTGGACCTTCTTATTGACGATAAGGCACAATGCCGACTTAAGTACAAGGGGACTGACACTCTAACTTTCTATGATTTGAACCTCTGCTGTGAGTGAAGTTTTAGATTCCGATGCTTCACTTCAGGTTTACTGTATCCCTTGGACCTTCTTATTGACGATGAAACACAGAAATTGCATCCGAATTTTATACAAAAGGCACAATGCCGACTTAAGTAAAAGAGGACTGACACTCTAACTTTCGATGATTTGAACCTCTCCTGTGAGTCCAGTTTTAGATTCCGATGCTTCACATTAGGTTTACTGTATCCCTTGGACCATCTTATTGAAGATGAAACACAGAAATTGCATCCGAATTTAATACAAAAGGCACAATGCCGACTTAAGTACAAGAGGACTGACACTCTAACTTTCGATGATTTGAAACTCTCCTGTGAGTCCAGTTTTATTTCAGATGCTTCACATCAGGTTTACTGTATCTCATGGACCTTCTTATTGACGTTGAAACACAGAAATTGCATCCAAATTTAATACAAAAGGCACAATGCCGACTTATGTACAAGAGGACTGAAACTCTAACTTTCGATGATTTGAACCTCTCCTGTGAGTCCAGTTTTAGATTCCGATGCTTGAATTCAGGTTTACTGTATCCCGTGGACCTTCTTATTGACGGTGAAACACAGAAATTGCATCCGAATTTAATACAAAATGCACAATGCCGACTCAAGTAAAAGAGGACTGACACACTAACTTTCTATGATTTGAACCTCTCCTGTGAGTCCAGTTTTAGATTCCGATGCTTCACTTCAGGTTTACTGTTTCCCTTGGACCTTCTTATTGACGATGAAACAAAGAAATTGCATTCGAATTTAATACATAAGGCACAATGCCGACTTAAGTACAAGAGGACTGACACACTAACTTTCTATGATTTGAACCTCTCCTGTGAGTCCAGTTTTAGATTCCGATGCTTCACTTCAGGTTTACTGTATCCCTTGGACCTTCTTATTGACGATAAGGCACAATGCCGACTTAAGTACACGGGGATTGACACTCTAACTTTCTATGATTTGAACCTCTGCTGTGAGTGAAGTTTTAGATTCCGATGCTTCACTTCAGGTTTACTGTATCCCTTGGACCTTCTTATTGACGATGAAACACAGAAATTGCATCCGAATTTTATACAAAAGGCACAATGCCGACTTAAGTACAAGAGGACTGACACTCTAACTTTCGATGATTTGAACCTCTCCTGTGAGTCCAGCTTTAGATTTCGATGCTTCACATTAGGTTTACTGTATCCCTGGGACCATCTTATTGACGATGAAACACAGAAATTGCATCCGAATTTAATACAAAAGGCACAATGCCGACTTAAGTACAAGAGGACTGACACTCTAACTTTCGATGATTTGAAACTCTCCTGTGAGTCCAGTTTTATTTCAGATGCTTCACATCAGGTTTACTGTATCTCATGGGCCTTCTTATTGACGTTGAAACACAGAAATTGCATCCAAATTTAATACAAAAGGCACAATGCCGACTTAAGTACAAGAGGACTGACACACTAACTTTCTATGATTTGAACCTCTCCTGTGAGTCCAGTTTTAGATTCCGATGCTTCACTTCAGGTTTACTGTTTCCCTTGGACCTTCTTATTGACGATGAAACACAGAAATTGCATCCGAATTTAATACAAAAGGCACAATGCCGACTTAAGTACAAGAGGACTGACACACAAATTTTCTATGATTTGAACCTCTCCTGTGAGTCCATTTTTAGTTTCCGATGCTTCACTTCAGGTTTACTGTATCCCTTGGACCATCTTATTGACGATGAAACACAGAAATTGCATCCGAAATTAATACAAAAGGCACAATGCCGACATAAGTACAAGAGGACTGACACTCTAACTTTCGATGATTTGAACCTCTCCTGTGAGTCCAGTTTTAGATTCCGATGCTTCACATTAGGTTTACTGTATCCCTTGGACCATCTTATTGACGATGAAACAGAGAAATTGCATCCGAATTTAATACAAAAGGCACAATCCCGACTTAAGTACAAGAGGACTGACACTCTAAATTTCGATGATTTGAACCTCTCCTGTGAGTCCAGTTTTAGATTCTGTTGCTTCACATCAGGTTTACTGTATCTCTTGGACCTTCTTATTGACGATGAAACACAGAAATTGCATCCAAATTTAATACAAAAGGCACAATGCCGACTTAAGTACAAGAGGACTGACACATTAACTTTCTATGATTTGAACCTGTCCTGTGAGTCCAGTTTTAGATTCCGATGCTTCACATCAGGTTTACTGTATCCCTTGGACCATCTTATTGACGATGAAACAGAGAAATTGCATCCGAATTTAATACAAAAGGCTCAATGCCGACTTAAGTACAAGAGGACTGACACTCTAACTTTCGATGATTTGAACCTCTCCTGTGAGTTCAGTTTTAGATTCTGATGCTTCACATCAGGTTTACTGTATCTCTTGGACCTTCTTATTGACGATGAAACACAGAAATTGCATACAAATTTAATACAAAAGGCACAATGCCGACTTAAGTACAAGAGGACTGACACACAAACTTTCTATGATTTGAACCTCTCCTGTGAGTCCAGTTTTAGATTCCAATGCATCACTTCAGGTTTACTGTATCCCTTGGACCTTCTTATTGACGATGAAACACAGAAATTGCATCCGAATTTAATAAAAAAGCACAATGCCGACTTAAGTACATGAGGACTGACATTCCATCTTTCGATGATTTGAACCTCTCCTGTGAGTCCAGTTTTAGATTCCGATGCTTCACATCAGGTTTACTGTATCTCTTGGACCTTCTTATTGACGATGAAACACAGAAATTGCATCCAAATTTAATACAAAAGGCACAATGCCAACTTATGTACAAGAGGATTGAAACTCTAACTTTCGATGATTTGAACCTCTCCTGTGAGTCCAGTTTTAGATTCCGATGCTTGAATTCAGGTTTACTGTATCCCTTGGACCTTCTTATTGACGATGAAACACAGAAATTGCATCCGAATTTAATACAAAAGGCACAATGCCGACTTAAGTACAAGAGGACTGACACTCTAACTTTCGATGATTTGAACATCTCCTGTGAGTCCAGTTTTAAATTCCGATGCTTCACATTAGGTTTACTGTATCCCTTGGACCATCTTATTGGCGATGAAACACAGAAATCGCATCCGAATTTAATACAAAAGGCACAATGCCGACTTAAGTACAAGAGGACTGACACTCTAACTTTCGATGATTTGAACCTCTCCTGTGAGTCCAGTTTTATTTCAGATGCTTCACATCAGGTTGACTGTATCTCTTGGACCTTCTTATTGACGATGAAACACAGAAATTGCATCCAAATTTAATGCAAAAGGCACAATGCCGACTTAAGTACAAGAGGACTGACACACAAATTTTCTATGATTTGAACCTCTCCTGTGAGTCCATTTTTAGTTTCCGATGCTTTACTTCAGGTTTTCTGTATCCCTTGGACCTTTTTATTGACGATGAAACACAGAAATTGCATCCGAATTTAATACAAAAAACACAATGACGACTTAAGTACATGGGGACTGACAATCTAACTTTCGATGATTTGAACCTCTCCTGTGAGTCCAGTTTTACATTCCGATGCTTCACATCAGGTTTACTGTATCTCTTGGACCTTCTTATTGACGATGAAACACAGAAATTGCATTTAAATCTAATACAAAAGGCACAATGCCGACTTATGTACACGAGGACTGAAACTCTAACTTTCGATGATTTGAACCTCTCCTGTGAGTCCAGTTTTAGATTCCGATGCTTGAATTCAGGTTTACTGTATCCCATGGACCTTCTTATTGACGATGAAACACAGAAATTGCATCCGAATTTAATACAAAATGCACAATGCCGACTCAAGTAAAAGAGGACTGACACACTAACTTTCTATGATTTGAACCTCTCCTGTGAGTCCAGTTTTAGATTCCGATGCTTCACTTCAGGTTTACTGTTTCCCTTGGACCTTCTTATTGACGATGAAACAAAGAAATTGCATTCGAATTTAATACATAAGGCACAATGCCGACTTAAGTACAAGAGGACTGACACACTAACTTTCTATGATTTGAACCTCTCCTGTGAGTCCAGTTTTAGATTCCGATGCTTCACTTCAGGTTTACTGTATCCCTTGGACCTTCTTATTGACGATAAGGCACAATGCCGACTTAAGTACAAGGGGATTGACACTCTAACTTTCTATGATTTGAACCTCTGCTGTGAGTGAAGTTTTAGATTCCGATGCTTCACTTCAGGTTTACTGTATCCCTTGGACCTTCTTATTGACGATGAAACACAGAAATTGCATCCGAATTTTATACAAAAGGCACAATGCCGACTTAAGTAAAAGAGGACTGACACTCTAACTTTCGATGATTTGAACCTCTCCTGTGAGTCCAGTTTTAGATTCCGATGCTTCACATTAGGTTTACTGTATCCCTTGGACCATCTTATTGAAGATGAAACACAGAAATTGCATCCGAATTTAATACAAAAGGCACAATGCCGACTTAAGTACAAGAGGACTGACACTCTAACTTTCGATGATTTGAAACTCTCCTGTGAGTCCAGTTTTATTTCAGATGCTTCACATCAGGTTTACTGTATCTCATGGACCTTCTTATTGACGTTGAAACACAGAAATTGCATCCAAATTTAATACAAAAGGCACAATGCCGACTTATGTACAAGAGGACTGAAACTCTAACTTTCGATGATTTGAACCTCTCCTGTGAGTCCAGTTTTAGATTCCGATGCTTGAATTCAGGTTTACTGTATCCCGTGGACCTTCTTATTGACGGTGAAACACAGAAATTGCATCCGAATTTAATACAAAATGCACAATGCCGACTCAAGTAAAAGAGGACTGACACACTAACTTTCTATGATTTGAACCTCTCCTGTGAGTCCAGTTTTAGATTCCGATGCTTCACTTCAGGTTTACTGTTTCCCTTGGACCTTCTTATTGACGATGAAACAAAGAAATTGCATTCGAATTTAATACATAAGGCACAATGCCGACTTAAGTACAAGAGGACTGACACACTAACTTTCTATGATTTGAACCTCTCCTGTGAGTCCAGTTTTAGATTCCGATGCTTCACTTCAGGTTTACTGTATCCCTTGGACCTTCTTATTGACGATAAGGCACAATGCCGACTTAAGTACAAGGGGATTGACACTCTAACTTTCTATGATTTGAACCTCTGCTGTGAGTGAAGTTTTAGATTCCGATGCTTCACTTCAGGTTTACTGTATCCCTTGGACCTTCTTATTGACGATGAAACACAGAAATTGCATCCGAATTTTATACAAAAGGCACAATGCCGACTTAAGTACAAGAGGACTGACACTCTAACTTTCGATGATTTGAACCTCTCCTGTGAGTCCAGCTTTAGATTTCGATGCTTCACATTAGGTTTACTGTATCCCTGGGACCATCTTATTGACGATGAAACACAGAAATTGCATCCGAATTTAATACAAAAGGCACAATGCCGACTTAAGTACAAGAGGACTGACACTCTAACTTTCGATGATTTGAAACTCTCCTGTGAGTCCAGTTTTATTTCAGATGCTTCACATCAGGTTTACTGTATCTCATGGGCCTTCTTATTGACGTTGAAACACAGAATTGCATCCAAATTTAATACAAAAGGCACAATGCCGACTTAAGTACAAGAGGACTGACACACTAACTTTCTATGATTTGAACCTCTCCTGTGAGTCCAGTTTTAGATTCCGATGCTTCACTTCAGGTTTACTGTTTCCCTTGGACCTTCTTATTGACGATGAAACACAGAAATTGCATCCGAATTTAATACAAAAGGCACAATGCCGACTTAAGTACAAGAGGACTGACACACCAAATTTTCTATGATTTGAACCTCTCCTGTGAGTCCATTTTTAGTTTCCGATGCTTCACTTCAGGTTTACTGTATCCCTTGGACCATCTTATTGACGATGAAACACAGAAATTGCATCCGAAATTAATACAAAAGGCACAATGCCGACATAAGTACAAGAGGACTGACACTCTAACTTTCGATGATTTGAACCTCTCCTGTGAGTCCAGTTTTAGATTCCGATGCTTCACATTAGGTTTACTGTATCCCTTGGACCATCTTATTGACGATGAAACAGAGAAATTGCATCCGAATTTAATACAAAAGGCACAATCCCGACTTAAGTACAAGAGGACTGACACTCTAAATTTCGATGATTTGAACCTCTCCTGTGAGTCCAGTTTTAGATTCTGTTGCTTCACATCAGGTTTACTGTATCTCTTGGACCTTCTTATTGACGATGAAACACAGAAATTGCATCCAAATTTAATACAAAAGGCACAATGCCGACTTAAGTACAAGAGGACTGACACATTAACTTCTATGATTTGAACCTGTCCTGTGAGTCCAGTTTTAGATTCCGATGCTTCACATCAGGTTTACTGTATCCCTTGGACCATCTTATTGACGATGAAACAGAGAAATTGCATCCGAATTTAATACAAAAGGCTCAATGCCGACTTAAGTACAAGAGGACTGACACTCTAACTTTCGATGATTTGAACCTCTCCTGTGAGTTCAGTTTTAGATTCTGATGCTTCACATCAGGTTTACTGTATCTCTTGGACCTTCTTATTGACGATGAAACACAGAAATTGCATACAAATTTAATACAAAAGGCACAATGCCGACTTAAGTACAAGAGGACTGACACACAAACTTTCTATGATTTGAACCTCTCCTGTGAGTCCAGTTTTAGATTCCAATGCATCACTTCAGGTTTACTGTATCCCTTGGACCTTCTTATTGACGATGAAACACAGAAATTGCATCCGAATTTAATAAAAAAGCACAATGCCGACTTAAGTACATGAGGACTGACATTCCATCTTTCGATGATTTGAACCTCTCCTGTGAGTCCAGTTTTAGATTCCGATGCTTCACATCAGGTTTACTGTATCTCTTGGACCTTCTTATTGACGATGAAACACAGAAATTGCATCCAAATTTAATACAAAAGGCACAATGCCAACTTATGTACAAGAGGATTGAAACTCTAACTTTCGATGATTTGAACCTCTCCTGTGAGTCCAGTTTTAGATTCCGATGCTTGAATTCAGGTTTACTGTATCCCTTGGACCTTCTTATTGACGATGAAACACAGAAATTGCATCCGAATTTAATACAAAAGGCACAATGCCGACTTAAGTACAAGAGGACTGACACTCTAACTTTCGATGATTTGAACATCTCCTGTGAGTCCAGTTTTAAATTCCGATGCTTCACATTAGGTTTACTGTATCCCTTGGACCATCTTATTGGCGATGAAACACAGAAATCGCATCCGAATTAATACAAAAGGCACAATGCCGACTTAAGTACAAGAGGACTGACACTCTAACTTTCGATGATTTGAACCTCTCCTGTGAGTCCAGTTTTATTTCAGATGCTTCACATCAGGTTGACTGTATCTCTTGGACCTTCTTATTGACGATGAAACACAGAAATTGCATCCAAATTTAATGCAAAAGGCACAATGCCGACTTAAGTACAAGAGGACTGACACACAAATTTTCTATGATTTGAACCTCTCCTGTGAGTCCATTTTTAGTTTCCGATGCTTTACTTCAGGTTTTCTGTATCCCTTGGACCTTTTTATTGACGATGAAACACAGAAATTGCATCCGAATTTAATACAAAAAACACAATGACGACTTAAGTACATGGGGACTGACAATCTAACTTTCGATGATTTGAACCTCTCCTGTGAGTCCAGTTTTACATTCCGATGCTTCACATCAGGTTTACTGTATCTCCTGGACCTTCTTATTGACGATGAAACACAGAAATTGCATTTAAATCTAATACAAAAGGCACAATGCCGACTTATGTACACGAGGACTGAAACTCTAACTTTCGATGATTTGAACCTCTCCTGTGAGTCCAGTTTTAGATTCCGATGCTTGAATTCAGGTTTACTGTATCCCATGGACCTTCTTATTGACGATGAAACACAGAAATTGCATCCGAATTTAATACAAAATGCACAATGCCGACTCAAGTAAAAGAGGACTGACACACTAACTTTCTATGATTTGAACCTCTCCTGTGAGTCCAGTTTTAGATTCCGATGCTTCACTTCAGGTATACTGTTTCCCTTGGACCTTCTTATTGACGATGAAACAAAGAAATTGCATTCGAATTTAATACATAAGGCACAATGCCGACTTAAGTACAAGAGGACTGACACACTAACTTTCTATGATTTGAACCTCTCCTGTGAGTCCAGTTTTAGATTCCGATGCTTCACTTCAGGTTTACTGTATCCCTTGGACCTTCTTATTGACGATAAGGCACAATGCCGACCTAAGTACAAGGGGATTGACACTCTAACTTTCTATGATTTGAACCTCTGCTGTGAGTGAAGTTTTAGATTCCGATGCTTCACTTCAGGTTTACTGTATCCCTTGGACCTTCTTATTGACGATGAAACACAGAAATTGCATCCGAATTTTATACAAAAGGCACAATGCCGACTTAAGTACAAGAGGACTGACACTCTAACTTTCGATGATTTGAACCTCTCCTGTGAGTCCAGTTTTAGATTCCGATGCTTCACATTAGGTTTACTGTATCCCTTGGACCGTCTTATTGACGATGAAACACAGAAATTGCATCCGAATTTAATACAAAATGCACAATGCCGACTCAAGTAAAAGAGGACTGACACACTAACTTTCTATGATTTGAACCTCTCCTGTGAGTCCAGTTTTAGATTCCGATGCTTCACATTAGGTTTACTGTATCCCTTGGACCATCTTATTGACGATGAAACACAGTAATTGCATCCGAATTTAATACAAAAGGCACAATGCCGACTTAAGCACAAGAGGACTGACACACAAATTTTCTATGATTTGAACATCTCCTGTGAGTCCAGTTTTAGATTCCGATGCTTCACTTCAGGTTTACTGTATTTCTTGGACCATCTTATTGACGATGAAACACAGAAATTGCATCCGAATTTAATACAAAAGGCACAATGCCGACTTAAGTACAAGAGGACTGACACACAAATTTTCTATGATTTGAACCTCTCCTGTGAGTCCAGTTTTAGATTCCGATGCTTCACTTCAGGTTTACTGTATCCCTTGGACCATCTTATTGACGATGAAACACAGAAATTGCATCCGAATCTAATACAAATAGCACAATGCCGACTTAAGTACAATAGGACTGACACTCTAACTTTCGATGATTTGAACCTGTCCTGTGAGTCCATTTTTAGATTCCGATGCTTCACATTAGGTTTACTGTATCCCTTGGACCATCTTATTGACGATGAAACAGAGAAATTGCATCCGAATTTAATACAAAAGGCACAATGCCGACTTAAGTACAAGTGGACTGACACTCTAAATTTCGATGATTTGAACCTCTCCTGTGAGTCCAGTTTTAGATTCTGATGCTTCACATCAGGTTTACTGTATCTCTTGGACCTTCTTATTGACGATGAAACACAGAAATTGCATCCAAATTTAATACAAAAGGGCACAATGCCGACATAAGTACAAGAGGACTGAGACACTAACTTTCTATGATTTTAACCTCTCCTGTGAGTCCAGTTTTAGATTCCGATGCTTCACTTCAGGTTTACTGTTTCCCTTGGACCTTCTTAATGACGATGAAACACAGAAATTGCATCCGAATTTAATACAAAAGGCACAATGCCGACTTAAGTACAAGAGGACTGACACAGAAACTTTATTTGATTTGAACCTCTCCTGTGAGTCCAGTTTTAGATTCCGATGCTTCACTTCAGGTTTACTGTATCCCTTTTACCATCTTATTGACGGTGAAACACAGAAATTGCATCCAAATTTAATACAAAAGTCACAAATCCGACTTAAGTACAAGAGGACTGACACTCTAACTTTCGATGATTTGAACCTCTCCTGGGAGTCCAGTTTTAGATTCCGATGCTTCACTTCAGGATAACTGTTTCCCTTGAACCTTCTTATTGACGATGAAACACAGAAATTGCATCCGAATTTAATACAAAAGGCACAATGCCGACTTAAGTACAAGAGGACTGACACACAAACTTTCTATGATTTGAACCTCTCCTGTGAGTCCAGTTTTGGATACCGATGCTTCACTTCAGGTTTACTGTATCCCTTGGACCTTCTTATTGACGATGAAACACAGAAATTGAATCCGAATTTAATACAAAAACCACAATGCCGACTTAAGTACATGAGGACTGACACTATAACTTTCGATGATTTGAACCTCTCCTGTGAGTCCAGTTTTAGATTCCGATGCTTCACATCAGGTTTACTGTATCCCTTGGACCATCTTATTGACGATTAAACAGAGAAATTGCATCCGAATTTAATACAAAAGGCACAATGCCGACCTAAGTACAAGAGGACTGACACTCTAACTTTCGATGATTTGAACCTCTCCTGTGAGTCCAGTTTTAGATTCCGATGCTTCACATTAGGTTTACTGTATCCCTTGGACCATCTTATTGACGATGAAACAGAGAAATTGCATCCGAATTTAATACAAAAGGCACAATGCCGACTTAAGTACAAGAGGACTGACACTCTAACTTTCGATGATTTGAACCTCTCCTGTGAGTCCAGTTTTAGATTCTGATGCTTCACATCAGGTTTACTGTTTCTCTTGGACGTTCTTATTGACGATGAAACTCAGAAATTGCATCCAAATTTAATACAAAAGGCACAATGCCGACTTAAGTACAAGAGGACTGACACACTAACTTTCTATGATTTGAACCTCTCCTGTGAGTCCAGTTTTAGAATCCAATGCTTCACTTCAGGTTTACTGTTTCCCTTGGACCTTCTTATTGACGATGAAACACAGAAATTGCATCCGAATTTAATACAAAAGGCACAATGCCGACTTAAGTACAAGAGGACTGACACACAAACTTTCTATGATTTGAACCTCTCCTGTGAGTCCAGTTTTAGATTCCGATGCTTCACTTCAGGTTTACTGTATCCCTTGGACCTTCTTATTGACGGTGAAACACAGAAATTGCATCCGAATTTAATACAAAAAGCACAGTGCCGACTTAAGTACATGTGGACTGACACTCTAACTTTCGATGATTTGAACCTCTCCTGTGAGTCCAGTTTTAGATACCGATGCTTTACATCAGGTTTACTGTATCTCTTGGACCTTCTTATTGACGATGAAACACAGAAATTGCATCCAAATTTAATACAAAAGGCACAATGCCGACTTATGTACAAGAGGACTGAAACTCTAACTTTCGATGATTTGAACCTCTCCTGTGAGTCCAGTTTTAGATTCCGATGCTTGAATTCAGGTTTACTGTATCCCTTGGACCTTCTTATTGACGATGAAACACAGAAATTGCATCCGAATTTAATACAAAATGCACAATGCCGACTCAAGTACAAGAGGACTGACACACTAACTTTCTATGATTTGAACCTTTCCTGTGAGTCCAGTTTTAGATTCCGATGCTTCACTTCAGGTTTACTGTTTCCCTTGGACCTTCTTATTGACGATGAAACACAGAAATTGCATCCGAATTTAATACAAAAGGCACAATGCCGACTTAAGTACAAGAGGACTGACACACTAACTTTCTATGATTTGAACCTCTCCTGTGAGTCCAGTTTTAGATTCCGATGCTTCACTTCAGGTTTACTGTATCCCTTGGACCTTCTTATTGACGATAAGGCACAATGCCGACTTAAGTACAAGGGGATTGACACTCTAACTTTCCATGATTTGAACCTCTGCTGTGAGTCAAGTTTTAGATTCCGATGCTTCACTTCAGGTTTACTGTATCCCTTGGACCTTCTTATTGACGATGAAACACAGAAATTGCATCCGGATTAAATAAAAAAGGCACAATGCCGAATTAAGTACAAGAGGACTGACACTCTAACTTTCGATGATTTGAACCTCTCCTGTGAGTCCAGTTTTAGATTCCGATGCTTCACATTAGGTTTACTGTATCCCTTGGACCATCTTATTGACGATGAAACACAGTAATTGCATCCGAATTGAATACAAAAGGCACAATGCCGACTTAAGTACAAGAGGACTGACACACAAATTTTCTATGATTTGAACATTTCCTGTGAGTCCAGTTTTAGATTCCGATGCTTCACTTCAGGTTTAATGTTTCCCTTGGACCTTCTTATTGACGATGAAACACAGAAATTGCATCCGAATTTAATACAAAAGGCACAATGCCGACTTAAGTACAAGAGGACTGACACTCTAACTTTCGATGATTTGAACCTCTCCTGTGAGTCCAGTTTTAGATTCCGATGCTTCACATTAGGTTTACTGTATCCCTTGGACCATCTTATTGACGATGAAACACAGTAATTGCATCCGAATTTAATACAAAAGGCACAATGCCGACTTAAGTACAAGAGGACTGACACACAAATTTTCTATGATTTGAACATCTCCTGTGAGTCCAGTTTTAGATTCCGATGCTTCACTTCAGGTTTACTGTATTTCTTGGACCATCTTATTGACGATGAAACACAGAAATTGCATCCGAATTTAATACAAAAGGCACAATGCCGACTTAAGTACAAGAGGACTGACACACAAATTTTCTATGATTTGAACCTCTCCTGTGAGTCCAGTTTTAGATTCCGATGCTTCACTTCAGGTTTACTGTATCCCTTGGGCCATCGTATTGACGATGAAACACAGAAATTGCATCCGAATCTAATACAAAAAGCACAATGCCGACTTAAGTACAAGAGGACTGACACTCTAACTTTCGATGATTTGAACCTGTCCTGTGAGTCCATTTTTAGATTCCGATGCTTCACATTAGGTTTACTGTATCCCTTGGACCATCTTATTGACGATGAAACAGAGAAATTGCATCCGAATTTAATACAAAAGGCACAATGCCGACTTAAGTACAAGTGGACTGACACTCTAAATTTCGATGATTTGAACCTCTCCTGTGAGTCCAGTTTTAGATTCTGATGCATCACATCAGGTTTACTGTATCTCTTGGACCTTCTTATTGACGATGAAACACAGAAATTGCATCCAAATTTAATACAAAAGGCACAATGCCGACATAAGTACAAGAGGACTGAGACACTAACTTTCTATGATTTTAACCTCTCCTGTGAGTCCAGTTTTAGATTCCGATGCTTCACTTCAGGTTTACTGTTTCCCTTGGACCTTCTTAATGACGATGAAACACAGAAATTGCATCCGAATTTAATACAAAAGTCACAATGCCGACTTAAGTACAAGAGGACTGACACACAAACTTTATTTGATTTGAACCTCTCCTGTGAGTCCAGTTTTAGATTCCGATGCTTCACTTCAGGTTTACTGTATCCCTTGGACCATCTTATTGACGATGAAACACAGAAATTGCATCCAAATTTAATACAAAAGTCACAAATCCGACTTAAGTACAAGAGGACTGACACTCTAACTTTCGATGATTTGAACCTCTCCTGGGAGTCCAGTTTTAGATTCCGATGCTTCACTTCAGGATAACTGTTTCCCTTGAACCTTCTTATTGACGATGAAACACAGAAATTGCATCCGAATTTAATACAAAAGGCACAATGCCGACATAAGTACAAGAGGACTGACACACAAACTTTCTATGATTTGAACCGCTCCTGTGAGTCCAGTTTTGGATTCCGATGCTTCACTTCAGGTTTACTGTATCCCTTGGACCTTCTTATTGACGATGAAACACAGAAATTGAATCCGAATTTAATACAAAAACCACAATGCCGACTTAAGTACATGAGGACTGACACTATAACTTTCGATGATTTGAACCTCTCCTGTGAGTCCAGTTTTAGATTCCGATGCTTCACATCAGGTTTACTGTATCCCTTGGACCATCTTATTGACGATTAAACAGAGAAATTGCATCCGAATTTAATACAAAAGGCACAATGCCGACCTAAGTACAAGAGGACTGACACTCTAACTTTCGATGATTTGAACCTCTCCTGTGAGTCCAGTTTTAGATTCCGATGCTTCACATTAGGTTTACTGTATCCCTTGGACCATCTTATTGACGATGAAACAGAGAAATTGCATCCGAATTTAATACAAAAGGCACAATGCCGACTTAAGTACAAGAGGACTGACACTCTAACTTTCGATGATTTGAACCTCTCCTGTGAGTCCAGTTTTAGATTCTGATGCTTCACATCAGGTTTACTGTATCTCTTCGACGTTCTTATTGACGATGAAACTCAGAAATTGCATTAAAATTTAATACAAAAGGCACAATGCCGACTTAAGTACAAGAGGACTGACACACTAACTTTCTATGATTTGAACCTCTCCTGTGAGTCCAGTTTTAGAATCCAATGCTTCACTTCAGGTTTACTGTTTCCCTTGGACCTTCTTATTGACGATGAAACACAGAAATTGCATCCGAATTTAATACAAAAGGCACAATGCCGACTTAAGTACAAGAGGACTGACACACAAACTTTCTATGATTTGAACCTCTCCTGTGAGTCCAGTTTTAGATTCCGATGCTTCACTTCAGGTTTACTGTATCCCTTGGACATTCTTATTGACGATGAAACACAGAAATTGCATCCGAATTTAATACAAAAAGCACAATGCCGACTTAAGTACATGTGGACTGACACTCTAACTTTCGATGATTTGAACCTTTCCTGTGAGTCCAGTTTTAGATTCCGATGCTTCACTTCAGGTTTACTGTATCCCTTTTACCATCTTATTGACGGTGAAACACAGAAATTGCATCCAAATTTAATACAAAAGTCACAAATCCGACTTAAGTACAAGAGGACTGACACTCTAACTTTCGATGATTTGAACCTCTCCTGGGAGTCCAGTTTTAGATTCCGATGCTTCACTTCAGGATAACTGTTTCCCTTGAACCTTCTTATTGACGATGAAACACAGAAATTGCATCCGAATTTAATACAAAAGGCACAATGCCGACTTAAGTACAAGAGGACTGACACACAAACTTTCTATGATTTGAACCTCTCCTGTGAGTCCAGTTTTGGATACCGATGCTTCACTTCAGGTTTACTGTATCCCTTGGACCTTCTTATTGACGATGAAACACAGAAATTGAATCCGAATTTAATACAAAAACCACAATGCCGACTTAAGTACATGAGGACTGACACTATAACTTTCGATGATTTGAACCTCTCCTGTGAGTCCAGTTTTAGATTCCGATGCTTCACATCAGGTTTACTGTATCCCTTGGACCATCTTATTGACGATTAAACAGAGAAATTGCATCCGAATTTAATACAAAAGGCACAATGCCGACCTAAGTACAAGAGGACTGACACTCTAACTTTCGATGATTTGAACCTCTCCTGTGAGTCCAGTTTTAGATTCCGATGCTTCACATTAGGTTTACTGTATCCCTTGGACCATCTTATTGACGATGAAACAGAGAAATTGCATCCGAATTTAATACAAAAGGCACAATGCCGACTTAAGTACAAGAGGACTGACACTCTAACTTTCGATGATTTGAACCTCTCCTGTGAGTCCAGTTTTAGATTCTGATGCTTCACATCAGGTTTACTGTTTCTCTTGGACGTTCTTATTGACGATGAAACTCAGAAATTGCATCCAAATTTAATACAAAAGGCACAATGCCGACTTAAGTACAAGAGGACTGACACACTAACTTTCTATGATTTGAACCTCTCCTGTGAGTCCAGTTTTAGAATCCAATGCTTCACTTCAGGTTTACTGTTTCCCTTGGACCTTCTTATTGACGATGAAACACAGAAATTGCATCCGAATTTAATACAAAAGGCACAATGCCGACTTAAGTACAAGAGGACTGACACACAAACTTTCTATGATTTGAACCTCTCCTGTGAGTCCAGTTTTAGATTCCGATGCTTCACTTCAGGTTTACTGTATCCCTTGGACCTTCTTATTGACGGTGAAACACAGAAATTGCATCCGAATTTAATACAAAAAGCACAGTGCCGACTTAAGTACATGTGGACTGACACTCTAACTTTCGATGATTTGAACCTCTCCTGTGAGTCCAGTTTTAGATACCGATGCTTTACATCAGGTTTACTGTATCTCTTGGACCTTCTTATTGACGATGAAACACAGAAATTGCATCCAAATTTAATACAAAAGGCACAATGCCGACTTATGTACAAGAGGACTGAAACTCTAACTTTCGATGATTTGAACCTCTCCTGTGAGTCCAGTTTTAGATTCCGATGCTTGAATTCAGGTTTACTGTATCCCTTGGACCTTCTTATTGACGATGAAACACAGAAATTGCATCCGAATTTAATACAAAATGCACAATGCCGACTCAAGTACAAGAGGACTGACACACTAACTTTCTATGATTTGAACCTTTCCTGTGAGTCCAGTTTTAGATTCCGATGCTTCACTTCAGGTTTACTGTTTCCCTTGGACCTTCTTATTGACGATGAAACACAGAAATTGCATCCGAATTTAATACAAAAGGCACAATGCCGACTTAAGTACAAGAGGACTGACACACTAACTTTCTATGATTTGAACCTCTCCTGTGAGTCCAGTTTTAGATTCCGATGCTTCACTTCAGGTTTACTGTATCCCTTGGACCTTCTTATTGACGATAAGGCACAATGCCGACTTAAGTACAAGGGGATTGACACTCTAACTTTCCATGATTTGAACCTCTGCTGTGAGTCAAGTTTTAGATTCCGATGCTTCACTTCAGGTTTACTGTATCCCTTGGACCTTCTTATTGACGATGAAACACAGAAATTGCATCCGGATTAAATAAAAAAGGCACAATGCCGAATTAAGTACAAGAGGACTGACACTCTAACTTTCGATGATTTGAACCTCTCCTGTGAGTCCAGTTTTAGATTCCGATGCTTCACATTAGGTTTACTGTATCCCTTGGACCATCTTATTGACGATGAAACACAGTAATTGCATCCGAATTGAATACAAAAGGCACAATGCCGACTTAAGTACAAGAGGACTGACACACAAATTTTCTATGATTTGAACATTTCCTGTGAGTCCAGTTTTAGATTCCGATGCTTCACTTCAGGTTTAATGTTTCCCTTGGACCTTCTTATTGACGATGAAACACAGAAATTGCATCCGAATTTAATACAAAAGGCACAATGCCGACTTAAGTACAAGAGGACTGACACTCTAACTTTCGATGATTTGAACCTCTCCTGTGAGTCCAGTTTTAGATTCCGATGCTTCACATTAGGTTTACTGTATCCCTTGGACCATCTTATTGACGATGAAACACAGTAATTGCATCCGAATTTAATACAAAAGGCACAATGCCGACTTAAGTACAAGAGGACTGACACACAAATTTTCTATGATTTGAACATCTCCTGTGAGTCCAGTTTTAGATTCCGATGCTTCACTTCAGGTTTACTGTATTTCTTGGACCATCTTATTGACGATGAAACACAGAAATTGCATCCGAATTTAATACAAAAGGCACAATGCCGACTTAAGTACAAGAGGACTGACACACAAATTTTCTATGATTTGAACCTCTCCTGTGAGTCCAGTTTTAGATTCCGATGCTTCACTTCAGGTTTACTGTATCCCTTGGGCCATCGTATTGACGATGAAACACAGAAATTGCATCCGAATCTAATACAAAAAGCACAATGCCGACTTAAGTACAAGAGGACTGACACTCTAACTTTCGATGATTTGAACCTGTCCTGTGAGTCCATTTTTAGATTCCGATGCTTCACATTAGGTTTACTGTATCCCTTGGACCATCTTATTGACGATGAAACAGAGAAATTGCATCCGAATTTAATACAAAAGGCACAATGCCGACTTAAGTACAAGTGGACTGACACTCTAAATTTCGATGATTTGAACCTCTCCTGTGAGTCCAGTTTTAGATTCTGATGCATCACATCAGGTTTACTGTATCTCTTGGACCTTCTTATTGACGATGAAACACAGAAATTGCATCCAAATTTAATACAAAAGGCACAATGCCGACATAAGTACAAGAGGACTGAGACACTAACTTTCTATGATTTTAACCTCTCCTGTGAGTCCAGTTTTAGATTCCGATGCTTCACTTCAGGTTTACTGTTTCCCTTGGACCTTCTTAATGACGATGAAACACAGAAATTGCATCCGAATTTAATACAAAAGTCACAATGCCGACTTAAGTACAAGAGGACTGACACACAAACTTTATTTGATTTGAACCTCTCCTGTGAGTCCAGTTTTAGATTCCGATGCTTCACTTCAGGTTTACTGTATCCCTTGGACCATCTTATTGACGATGAAACACAGAAATTGCATCCAAATTTAATACAAAAGTCACAAATCCGACTTAAGTACAAGAGGACTGACACTCTAACTTTCGATGATTTGAACCTCTCCTGGGAGTCCAGTTTTAGATTCCGATGCTTCACTTCAGGATAACTGTTTCCCTTGAACCTTCTTATTGACGATGAAACACAGAAATTGCATCCGAATTTAATACAAAAGGCACAATGCCGACATAAGTACAAGAGGACTGACACACAAACTTTCTATGATTTGAACCGCTCCTGTGAGTCCAGTTTTGGATTCCGATGCTTCACTTCAGGTTTACTGTATCCCTTGGACCTTCTTATTGACGATGAAACACAGAAATTGAATCCGAATTTAATACAAAAACCACAATGCCGACTTAAGTACATGAGGACTGACACTATAACTTTCGATGATTTGAACCTCTCCTGTGAGTCCAGTTTTAGATTCCGATGCTTCACATCAGGTTTACTGTATCCCTTGGACCATCTTATTGACGATTAAACAGAGAAATTGCATCCGAATTTAATACAAAAGGCACAATGCCGACCTAAGTACAAGAGGACTGACACTCTAACTTTCGATGATTTGAACCTCTCCTGTGAGTCCAGTTTTAGATTCCGATGCTTCACATTAGGTTTACTGTATCCCTTGGACCATCTTATTGACGATGAAACAGAGAAATTGCATCCGAATTTAATACAAAAGGCACAATGCCGACTTAAGTACAAGAGGACTGACACTCTAACTTTCGATGATTTGAACCTCTCCTGTGAGTCCAGTTTTAGATTCTGATGCTTCACATCAGGTTTACTGTATCTCTTCGACGTTCTTATTGACGATGAAACTCAGAAATTGCATTAAAATTTAATACAAAAGGCACAATGCCGACTTAAGTACAAGAGGACTGACACACTAACTTTCTATGATTTGAACCTCTCCTGTGAGTCCAGTTTTAGAATCCAATGCTTCACTTCAGGTTTACTGTTTCCCTTGGACCTTCTTATTGACGATGAAACACAGAAATTGCATCCGAATTTAATACAAAAGGCACAATGCCGACTTAAGTACAAGAGGACTGACACACAAACTTTCTATGATTTGAACCTCTCCTGTGAGTCCAGTTTTAGATTCCGATGCTTCACTTCAGGTTTACTGTATCCCTTGGACATTCTTATTGACGATGAAACACAGAAATTGCATCCGAATTTAATACAAAAAGCACAATGCCGACTTAAGTACATGTGGACTGACACTCTAACTTTCGATGATTTGAACCTTTCCTGTGAGTCCAGTTTTAGATTCCGATGCTTCACTTCAGGTTTACTGTATCTCTTCGACGTTCTTATTGACGATGAAACTCAGAAATTGCATCCAAATTTAATACAAAAGGCACAATGCCGACTTAAGTACAAGAGGACTGACACACTAACTTTCTATGATTTGAACCTCTCCTGTGAGTCCAGTTTTAGAATCCAATGCTTCACTTCAGGTTTACTGTTTCCCTTGGACCTTCTTATTGACGATGAAACACAGAAATTGCATCCGAATTTAATACAAAAGGCGCAATGCCGACTTAAGTACAAGAGGACTGACACACAAACTTTCTATGATTTGAACCTCTCCTGTGAGTCCAGTTTTAGATTCCGATGCTTCACATTAGGTTTACTGTATCCCTTGGACCATCTTATTGACGATGAAACAGAGAAATTGCATCCGAATTTAATACAAAAGGCACAATGCCGACTTAAGTACAAGAGGACTGACACTCTAACTTTCGATGATTTGAACCTCTCCTGTGAGTCCAGTTTTAGATTCTGATGCTTCACATCAGGTTTACTGTATCTCTTCGACGTTCTTATTGACGATGAAACACAGAAATTGGATCCAAATTTAATACAAAAGGCACAATGCCGACTTATGTACAAGAGGACTGAAACTCTAACTTTCGATGATTTGAACCTCTCCTGTGAGTCCAGTTTTAGATTCCGATGCTTGAATTCAGGTTTACTGTATCCCTTGGACCTTCTTATTGACGATGAAACACAGAAATTGCATCCGAATTTAATACAAAATGCACAATGCCGACTCAAGTACAAGAGGACTGACACACTAACTTTCTATGATTTGAACCTTTCCTGTGAGTCCATTTTTAGATTCCGATGCTTCACTTCAGGTTTACTGTTTCCCTTGGACCTTCTTATTGACGATGAAACACAGAAATTGCATCCGAATTTAATACAAAAGGCACAATGCCGACTTAAGTACAAGAGGACTGACACACTAACTTTCTATGATTTGAACCTCTCCTGTGAGTCCAGTTTTAGATTCCGATGCTTCACTTCAGGTTTACTGTATCCCTTGGACCTTCTTATTGACGATAAGGCACAATGCCGACTGAAGTACAAGGGGATTGACACTCTAACTTTCTATGATTTGAACCTCTGCTGTGAGTCAAGTTTTAGATTCCGATGCTTCACTTCAGGTTTACTGTATCCCTTGGACCTTCTTATTGACGATGGAACACAGAAATTGCATCCGGATTAAATAAAAAAGGCACAATGCCGAATTAAGTACAAGAGGACTGACACTCTAACTTTCGATGATTTGAACCTCTCCTGTGAGTCCAGTTTTAGATTCCGATGCTTCACATTAGGTTTACTGTATCCCTTGGACCATCTTATTGACGATGAAACACAGTAATTGCATCCGAATTTAATACAAAAGGCACAATGCCGACTTAAGTACAAGAGGACTGACACACAAATTTTCTACGATTTGAACATCTCCTGTGAGTCCAGTTTTAGATTCCGATGCTTCACTTCAGGTTTACTGTATTCCTTGGACCATCTTATTGACGATGAAACACAGAAATTGCATCCGAATTTAATACAAAAAGCACAATGCCGACTTAAGTACAAGAGGACTGACACACAAATTTTCTGTGATTTGAACCTGTCCTGTGAGTCCAGTTTTAGATTCCGATGCTTCACTTCAGGTATACTGTATCCCTTGGACCATCTTATTGACGATGAAACACAAAAATTGCATCCGAATCTAATACAAAAGGCACAATGCCGACTTAAGTACAAGAGGACTGACACTCTAACTTTCGATGATTTGAACCTCTCCTGTGAGTCCATTTTTAGATTCCGATGCTTCACATTAGGTTTACTGTATCCCTTGGACCATCTTATTGACGATGAAACAGAGAAATTGCATCCGAATTTAATACAAAAGGCACAATGCCGACTTAAGTACAAGAGGACTGACACTCTAACTTTCGATGATTTGAACCTCTCCTGTGAGTCCAGTTTTAGATTCTGATGCTTCACATCAGGTTTACTGTATCTCTTGGACCTTCTTATTGACGATGAAACACAGAAATTGCATCCAAATTTATTACAAAAGGCACAATGCCGACATAAGTACAAGAGGACTGACACACTAACTTTATTTGATTTTAACCTCTCCTGTGAGTCCAGTTTTAGATTCCGATGCTTCACTTCAGGTTTACTGTTTCCCTTGGACCTTCTTATTGACGATGAAACACAGAAATTGCATCCGAATTTAATACAAAAGGCACAATGCCGACTTAAGTACAAGAGGACTGACACACAAACTTTATTTGATTTGAACCTCTCCTGTGAGTCCAGTTTTAGATTCCGATGCTTCACGTCAGGTTTAATGTATCCCTTGGACCATCTTATTGACGATGAAACACAGAAATTGCATCCAAATTTAATACAAAAGTCACAAATCCGACTTAAGTACAAGAGGACTGACACTCTAACTTTCGATGATTTGAACCTCTCCTGGGAGTCCAGTTTTAGATTCCGATGCTTCATATTAGGTTTACTTTATCCCTTGGACCATCTTATTGACGATTAAACAGAGAAATTGCATCCAAATTTAATACAAAAGGCACAATGCCGACTTACGTACAAGAGGACTGACACTCTAACTTTCGATGATTTGAACCTCTCCTGTGAGTCCAGTTTTAGATTCTGATGCTTCACATCAGGTTTACTGTATCCCTTGGACCTTCTTATTGACGATGAAACACAGAAATTGCATCCGAATTTAATACAAAAAGCACAATGCCGACTTAAGTACATGAGGACTGACACTCTAACTTTCGATGATTTGAACCTCTCCTATGAGTCCAGTTTTAGATTCCGATGCTTCACATCAGGTTTACTGTATCCCTTGGACCATCTTATTGACGATGAAACAGAGAAATTGCATCCGAATTTAATACAAAAGGCACAATGCCGACTTAAGTACAAGAGGACTGACACTCTAACTTTCGATGATTTGAACCTCTCCTGTGAGTTCAGTTTTAGATTCTGATGCTTCACATCAGGTTTACTGTATCTCTTGGACCTTCTTATTGACGATGAAACACAGAAATTGCATACAAATTTAATACAAAACGCACAATGCCGACTTAAGTACAAGAGGACTGCCACACAAACTTTCTATGATTTGAACCTCTCCTGTGAGTCCAGTTTTAGATTCCAATGCTTCACTTCAGGTTTACTGCATCCCTTGGACCTTCTTATTGACGATGAAACACAGAAATTGCATCCGAATTTAATAAAAAAGCACAATGCCGACTTAAGTACATGAGGACTGACATTCTAACTTTCGATGATTTGAACCTCTCCTGTGAGTCCAGTTTTAGATTCCGATGCTTCACATCAGGTTTACTGTATCTCTTGGACCTTCTTATTGACGATGAAACACAGAAATTGCATCCAAATTTAATACAAAAGGCACAATGCCGACTTATGTACAAGAGGACTGAAACTCTAACTTTCGATGATTTGAACCTCTCCTGTGAGTCCAGTTTTAGATTCCGATGCTTGAATTCAGGTTTACTGTATCCCTTGGACCTTCTTATTGACGATGAAACACAGAAATTGCATCCGAATTTAATACAAAATGCACAATGCCGACTCAAGTACAAGAGGACTGACACACTAACTTTCTATGATTTGAACCTCTCCTGTGAGTCCAGTTTTAGATTCCGATGCTTCACTTCAGGTTTACTGTTTCCCTTGGACCTTCTTATTGACGATGAAACACAGAAATTGCATCCGAATTTAATACAAAAGGCACAATGCCGACATATGTACAAGAGGACTGACACACTAACTTTCTATGATTTGAACCTCTCCTGTGAGTCCAGTTTTAGATTCCGATGCTTCACTTCAGGTTTACTGTATCCCTTGGACCTTCTTATTGACGATAAGGCACAATGCCGACTTAAGTACAAGGGGATTGACACTCTAACTTTCTATGATTTGAACCTCTGCTGTTAGTCAAGTTTTAGATTCCGATGCTTCACTTCAGGTTTACTGTATCCCTTGGACCTTCTTATTGACGATGAAACACAGAAATTGCATCCGAATTTAATTCAAAAGGCACAATGCCGACTTAAGTACAAGAGGACTGACACTCTAACTTTCGATCATTTGAACCTCTCCTGTGAGTCCAGTTTTAAATTCCGATGCTTCACATTAGGTTTACTGTATCCCTTGGACCATCTTATTGGCGATGAAACACAGAAATTGCATCCGAATTTAATACAAAAGGCACAATGCCGACTTAAGTACAAGAGGACTGACACTCTAACTTTCGATGATTTGAACCTCTCCTGTGAGTCCAGTTTTATTTCAGATGCTTCACATCAGTGTGACTGTATCTCTTGGACCTTCTTATTGACGATGAAACACAGAAATTGCATCCAAATTTAATGCAAAACTCACAATGCCGACTTAAGTACAAGAGGACTGACACACTAACTTTCTATGATTTGAACCTCTCCTGTGAGTCCAGTTTTAGAAACCGATGCTTCACTTCAGGTTTACTGTTTCCCTTGGACCTTCATATTGACGATGAAACACAGAAATTGCATCCGAATTTAATACAAAAGTCACAATGCCGACTTAAGTACAAGAGGACTGACACTCTAACTTTCGATGATTTGAACCTCTCCTGTGAGTCCAGTTTTAAATTCCGATGCTTCACATTAGGTTTACTGTATCCCTTGGACCATCTTATTGGCGATGAAACACAGAAATTGCATCCGAATTTAATACAAAAGGCACAATGCCGACTTAAGTACAAGAGGACTGACACTCTAACTTTCGATGATTTGAACCTCTCCTGTGAGTCCAGTTTTATTTCAGATGCTTCACATCAGGTTGACTGTATCTCTTGGACCTTCTTATTGACGATGAAACACAGAAATTGCATCCAAATTTAATGCAAAAGGCACAATGGCGATTTAAGTACAAGAGGACTGACACACAAATTTTCTATGATTTGAACCTCTCCTGTGAGTCCATTTTTAGTTTCCGATGCTTCACTTCAGGTTTACTGTATCCCTTGGACCTTTTTATTGACGATGAAACACAGAAATTGCATCCGAATTTAATACAAAAAACACAATGACGACTTAAGTACATGAGGACTGACACTCTAACTTTCGATGATTTGAACCTCTCCTGTGAGGCTAGTTTTAGATTCCGATGCTTCACATCAGGTTTACTGTATCTCTTGGACCTTCTTATTGACGATGAAACACAGAAATTGCATCCAAATCTAATACAAAAGGCACAATGCCGACTTATGTACAAGAGGACTGAAACTCTAACTTTCGATGATTTGAACCTCTCCTGTGAGTCCCGTTTTAGATTCCGATGCTTGAATTCAGGTTTACTGTATCCCATGGACCTTCTTATTAACGATGAAACACAGAAATTGCATCCGAATTTAATACAAAATGCACAATGCCGACTCAAGTAAAAGAGGACTGACACACTAACTTTCTATGATTTGAACCTCTCCTGTGAGTCCAGTTTTAGATTCCGATGCTTCACTTCAGGTTTACTGTTTCCCTTGGACCTTCTTATTGACGATGAAACAAAGAAATTGCATTCGAATTTAATACATAAGGCACAATGCCGACTTAAGTACAAGAGGACTGACACACTAACTTTCGATGATTTGAACCTCTCCTGTGAGTCTAGTTTTAGATTCCGATGCTTCACATTAGGTTTACTGTATCCCTTGGACCATCTTATTGAAGATGAAACACAGAAATTGCATCCGAATTTAATACAAAAGGCACAATGCCGACTTAAGTACAAGAGGACTGACACTCTAACTTTCGATGATTTGAACCTCTCCTGTGAGTCCTGTTTTATTTCAGATGCTTCACATCAGGTTGACTGTATCTCTTGGACCTTCTTATTGACGATGAAACACAGAAATTGCATCCAAATTTAATGCAAAAGGCACAATGCCGACTTAAGTACAAGAGGACTGACACACAAATTTTCTATGATTTGAACCTCTCCTGTGAGTCCATTTTTAGTTTCCGATGCTTCACTTCAGGTTTACTGTATCCCTTGGACCTTTTTATTGACGATGAAACACAGAAATTGCATCCGAATTTAATACAAAAAACACAATGACGACTTAAGTACATGAGGACTGACACTCTAACTTTCGATGATTTGAACCTCTCCTGTGAGTCCAGTTTTAGATTCCGATGCTTCACATCAGGTTTACTGTATCTCTTGGACCTTCTTATTGACGATGAAACAGAGAAATTGCATCCAAATCTAATACAAAAGGCACAATGCCGACTTATGTACAAGAGGACTGAAACTCTAACTTTCGATGATTTGAACCTCTCCTGTGAGTCCAGTTTTAGATTCCGATGCTTGAATTCAGGTTTACTGTATCCCATGGACCTTCTTATTAACGATGAAACACAGAAATTGCATCCGAATTTAATACAAAATGCACAATGCCGACTCAAGTAAAAGAGGACTGACACACTAACTTTCTATGATTTGAACCTCTCCTGTGAGTCCAGTTTTAGATTCCGATGCTTCACTTCAGGTTTACTGTTTCCCTTGGACCTTCTTATTGACGATGAAACAAAGAAATTGCATTCGAATTTAATACATAAGGCACAATGCCGACTTAAGTACAAGAGGACTGACAAACTAACTTTCTATGATTTGAACCTCTCCTGTGAGTCCAGTTTTAGATTCCGATGCTTCACTTCAGGTTTACTGTATCCCTTGGACCATCTTATTGACGATAAGGCACAATGCCGACTTAAGTACAAGGGGATTGACACTCTAACTTTCTATGATTTGAACCTCTGCTGTGAGTGAAGTTTTAGATTCCGATGCTTCACTTCAGGTTTACTGTATCCCTTGGACCTTCTTATTGACGATGAAACACAGAAATTGCATCCGAATTTTATACAAAAGGCACAATGCCGACTTAAGTACAAGAGGACTGACACTCTAACTTTCGATGATTTGAACCTCTCCTGTGAGTCCAGTTTTAGATTCCGATGCTTCACATTAGGTTTACTGTATCCCTTGGACCATCTTATTGAAGATGAAACACAGAAATTGCATCCGAATTTAATACAAAAGGCACAATGCCGACTTAAGTACAAGAGGACTGACACTCTAACTTTCGATGATTTGAAACTCTCCTGTGAGTCCAGTTTTATTTCAGATGCTTCACATCAGGTTTACTGTATCTCATGGACCTTCTTATTGACGTTGAAACACAGAAATTGCATCCAAATTTAATACAAAAGGCACAATGCCGACTTATGTACAAGAGGACTGAAACTCTAACTTTCGATGATTTGAACCTCTCCTGTGAGTCCAGTTTTAGATTCCGATGCTTGAATTCAGGTTTACTGTATCCCATGGACCTTCTTATTGACGATGAAACACAGTAATTGCATCCGAATTTAATACAAAATGCACAATGCCGACTCAAGTAAAAGAGGACTGACACACTAACTTTCTATGATTTGAACCTCTCCTGTGAGTCCAGTTTTAGATTCCGATGCTTCACTTCAGGTTTACTGTTTCCCTTGGACCTTCTTATTGACGATGAAACAAAGAAATTGCATTCGAATTTAATACATAAGGCACAATGCCGACTTAAGTACAAGAGGACTGACACACTAACTTTCTATGATTTGAACCTCTCCTGTGAGTCCAGTTTTAGATTCCGATGCTTCACTTCAGGTTTACTGTATCCCTTGGACCTTCTTATTGACGATAAGGCACAATGCCGACTTAAGTACAAGGGGATTGACACTCTAACTTTCTATGATTTGAACCTCTGCTGTGAGTGAAGTTTTAGATTCCGATGCTTCACTTCAGGTTTACTGTATCCCTTGGACCTTCTTATTGACGATGAAACACAGAAATTGCATCCGAATTTTATACAAAAGGCACAATGCCGACTTAAGTACAAGAGGACTGACACTCTAACTTTCGATGATTTGAACCTCTCCTGTGAGTCCAGTTTTAGATTTCGATGCTTCACATTAGGTTTACTGTATCCCTTGGACCATCTTATTGACGATGAAACACAGAAATTGCATCCGAATTTAATACAAAAGGCACAATGCCGACTTAAGTACAAGAGGACTGACACTCTAACTTTCGATGATTTGAAACTCTCCTGTGAGTCCAGTTTTATTTCAGATGCTTCACATCAGGTTTACTGTATCTCATGGACCTTCTTATTGACGTTGAAACACAGAAATTGCATCCAAATTTAATACAAAAGGCACAATGCCGACTTAAGTACAAGAGGACTGACACACTAACTTTCTATGATTTGAACCTCTCCTGTGAGTCCAGTTTTAGATTCCGATGCTTCACTTCAGGTTTACTGTTTCCCTTGGACCTTCTTATTGACGATGAAACACAGAAATTGCATCCGAATTTAATACAAAAGGCACAATGCCGACTTAAGTACAAGAGGACTGACACACAAATTTTCTATGATTTGAACCTCTCCTGTGAGTCCATTTTTAGTTTCCGATGCTTCACTTCAGGTTTACTGTATCCCTTGGACCATCTTATTGACGATGAAACACAGAAATTGCATCCGAAATTAATACAAAAGGCACAATGCCGACATAAGTACAAGAGGACTGACACTCTAACTTTCGATGATTTGAACCTCTCCTGTGAGTCCAGTTTTAGATTCCGATGCTTCACATTAGGTTTACTGTATCCCTTGGACCATCTTATTGACGATGAAACAGAGAAATTGCATCCGAATTTAATACAAAAGGCACAATCCCGACTTAAGTACAAGAGGACTGACACTCTAAATTTCGATAATTTGAACCTCTCCTGTGAGTCCAGTTTTAGATTCTGTTGCTTCACATCAGGTTTACTGTATCTCTTGGACCTTCTTATTGACGATGAAACACAGAAATTGCATCCAAATTTAATACAAAAGGCACAATGCCGACTTAAGTACAAGAGGACTGACACATTAACTTTCTATGATTTGAACCTGTCCTGTGAGTCCAGTTTTAGATTCCGATGCTTCACATCAGGTGTACTGTATCCCTTGGACCATCTTATTGACGATGAAACAGAGAAATTGCATCCGAATTTAATACAAAAGGCACAATGCCGACTTAAGTACAAGAGGACTGACACTCTAACTTTCGATGATTTGAACCTCTCCTGTGAGTTCAGTTTTAGATTCTGATGCTTCACATCAGGTTTACTGTATCTCTTGGACCTTCTTATTGACGATGAAACACAGAAATTGCATACAAATTTAATACAAAAGGCACAATGCCGACTTAAGTACAAGAGGACTGACACACAAACTTTCTAAGATTTGAACCTCTCCTGTGAGTCCAGTTTTAGATTCCAATGCTTCACTTCAGGTTTACTGTATCCCTTGGACCTTCTTATTGACGATGAAACACAGAAATTGCATCCGAATTTAATAAAAAAGCACAATGCCGACTTAAGTACATGAGGACTGACATTCCATCTTTCGATGATTTGAACCTCTCCTGTGAGTCCAGTTTTAGATTCCGATGCTTCACATCAGGTTTACTGTATCTCTTGGACCTTCTTATTGACGATGAAACACAGAAATTGCATCCAAATCTAATACAAAAGGCACAATGCCGACTTATGTACAAGAGGACTGAAACTCTAACTTTCGATGATTTGAACCTCTCCTGTGAGTCCAGTTTTAGATTCCGATGCTTGAATTCAGGTTTACTGTATCCCATGGACCTTCTTATTAACGATGAAACACAGAAATTGCATCCGAATTTAATACAAAATGCACAATGCCGACTCAAGTAAAAGAGGACTGACACACTAACTTTCTATGATTTGAACCTCTCCTGTGAGTCCAGTTTTAGATTCCGATGCTTCACTTCAGGTTTACTGTATCCCTTGGACCTTCTTATTGACGATAAGGCACAATGCCGACTTAAGTACAAGGGGATTGACACTCTAACTTTCTATGATTTGAACCTCTGCTGTGAGTGAAGTTTTAGATTCCGATGCTTCACTTCAGGTTTACTGTATCCCTTGGACCTTCTTATTGACGATGAAACACAGAAATTGCATCCGAATTTTATACAAAAGGCACAATGCCGACTTAAGTACAAGAGGACTGACACTCTAACTTTCGATGATTTGAACCTCTCCTGTGAGTCCAGTTTTAGATTTCGATGCTTCACATTAGGTTTACTGTATCCCTTGGACCATCTTATTGACGATGAAACACAGAAATTGCATCCGAATTTAATACAAAAGGCACAATGCCGACTTAAGTACAAGAGGACTGACACTCTAACTTTCGATGATTTGAAACTCTCCTGTGAGTCCAGTTTTATTTCAGATGCTTCACATCAGGTTTACTGTATCTCATGGACCTTCTTATTGACGTTGAAACACAGAAATTGCATCCAAATTTAATACAAAAGGCACAATGCCGACTTAAGTACAAGAGGACTGACACACTAACTTTCTATGATTTGAACCTCTCCTGTGAGTCCAGTTTTAGATTCCGATGCTTCACTTCAGGTTTACTGTTTCCCTTGGACCTTCTTATTGACGATGAAACACAGAAATTGCATCCGAATTTAATACAAAAGGCACAATGCCGACTTAAGTACAAGAGGACTGACACACAAATTTTCTATGATTTGAACCTCTCCTGTGAGTCCATTTTTAGTTTCCGATGCTTCACTTCAGGTTTACTGTATCCCTTGGACCATCTTATTGACGATGAAACACAGAAATTGCATCCGAAATTAATACAAAAGGCACAATGCCGACATAAGTACAAGAGGACTGACACTCTAACTTTCGATGATTTGAACCTCTCCTGTGAGTCCAGTTTTAGATTCCGATGCTTCACATTAGGTTTACTGTATCCCTTGGACCATCTTATTGACGATGAAACAGAGAAATTGCATCCGAATTTAATACAAAAGGCACAATCCCGACTTAAGTACAAGAGGACTGACACTCTAAATTTCGATGATTTGAACCTCTCCTGTGAGTCCAGTTTTAGATTCTGTTGCTTCACATCAGGTTTACTGTATCTCTTGGACCTTCTTATTGACGATGAAACACAGAAATTGCATCCAAATTTAATACAAAAGGCACAATGCCGACTTAAGTACAAGAGGACTGACACATTAACTTTCTATGATTTGAACCTGTCCTGTGAGTCCAGTTTTAGATTCCGATGCTTCACATCAGGTGTACTGTATCCCTTGGACCATCTTATTGACGATGAAACAGAGAAATTGCATCCGAATTTAATACAAAAGGCACAATGCCGACTTAAGTACAAGAGGACTGACACTCTAACTTTCGATGATTTGAACCTCTCCTGTGAGTTCAGTTTTAGATTCTGATGCTTCACATCAGGTTTACTGTATCTCTTGGACCTTCTTATTGACGATGAAACACAGAAATTGCATACAAATTTAATACAAAAGGCACAATGCCGACTTAAGTACAAGAGGACTGACACACAAACTTTCTAAGATTTGAACCTCTCCTGTGAGTCCAGTTTTAGATTCCAATGCTACACTTCAGGTTTACTGTATCCCTTGGACCTTCTTATTGACGATGAAACACAGAAATTGCATCCGAATTTAATAAAAAAGCACAATGCCGACTTAAGTACATGAGGACTGACATTCCATCTTTCGATGATTTGAACCTCTCCTGTGAGTCCAGTTTTAGATTCCGATGCTTCACATCAGGTTTACTGTATCTCTTGGACCTTCTTATTGACGATGAAACACAGAAATTGCATCCAAATTTAATACAAAAGGCACAATGCCGACTTATGTACAAGAGGATTGAAACTCTAACTTTCGATGATTTGAACCTCTCCTGTGAGTCCAGTTTTAGATTCCGATGCTTGAATTCAGGTTTACTGTATCCCTTGGACCTTCTTATTGACGATGAAACACAGAAATTGCATCCGAATTTAATACAAAAGGCACAATGCCGACTTAAGTACAAGAGGACTGACACTCTAACTTTCGATGATTTGAACCTCTCCTGTGAGTCCAGTTTTAAATTCCGATGCTTCACATTAGGTTTACTGTATCCCTTGGACCATCTTATTGGCGATGAAACACAGAAATTGCATCCGAATTTAATACAAAAGGCACAATGCCGACTTAAGTACAAGAGGACAGACACTCTAACTTTCGATGATTTGAACCTCTCCTGTGAGTCCAGTTTTATTTCAGATGCTTCACATCAGGTTGACTGTATCTCTTAAACCTTCTTATTGACGATGAAACACAGAAATGGCATCCAAATTTAATGCATAAGGCACAATGCCGACTTAAGTACAAGAGGACTGACACACAAATTTTCTATGATTTGAACCTCTCCTGTGAGTCCATTTTTAGTTTCCGATGCTTCACTTCAGGTTTACTGTATCCCTTGGACCTTTTTACTGACGATGAAACACAGAAATTGCATCCGAATTTAATACAAAAAACACAATGACTACTTAAGTACATGAGGACTGACACTCTAACTTTCGATGATTTGAACCTCTCCTGTGAGTCCAGTTTTAGATTCCGATGCTTCACATCAGGTTTACTGTATCTCTTGGACCTTCTTATTGACGATGAAACACAGAAATTGCATTTAAATCTAATACAAAAGGCACAATGCCGACTTATGTACAAGAGGACTGAAACTCTAACTTTCGATGATTTGAACCTCTCCTGTGAGTCCAGTTTTAGATTCCGATGCTTGAATTCAGGTTTACTGTATCCCATGGACCTTCTTATTGACGATGAAACACAGAAATTGCATCCGAATTTAATACAAAATGCACAATGCCGACTCAAGTAAAAGAGGACTGACACACTAACTTTCTATGATTTGAACCTCTCCTGTGAGTCCAGTTTTAGATTCCGATGCTTCACTTCAGGTTTACTGTTTCCCTTGGACCTTCTTATTGACGATGAAACAAAGAAATTGCATTCGAATTTAATACATAAGGCACAATGCCGACTTAAGTACAAGAGGACTGACACACTAACTTTCTATGATTTGAACCTCTCCTGTGAGTCCAGTTTTAGATTCCGATGCTTCACTTCAGGTTTACTGTATCCCTTGGACCTTCTTATTGACGATAAGGCTCAATGCCGACTTAAGTACAAGGGGATTGACACTCTAACTTTCTATGATTTGAACCTCTGCTGTGAGTGAAGTTTTAGATTCCGATGCTTCACTTCAGGTTTACTGTATCCCTTGGACCTTCTTATTGACGATGAAACACAGAAATTGCATCCGAATTTTATACAAAAGGCACAATGCCGACTTAAGTACAAGAGGACTGACACTCTAACTTTCGATGATTTGAACCTCTCCTGTGGGTCCAGTTTTAGATTCCGATGCTTCACATTAGGTTTACTGTATCCCTTGGACCGTCTTATTGACGATGAAACACAGAAATTGCATCCGAATTTAATACAAAAGGCACAATGCCGACTTAAGTACAAGAGGAATGACACTCTAACTTTCGATGATTTGAAACTCTCCTGTGAGTCCAGTTTTATTTCAGATGCTTCACATCAGGTTTACTGTATCTCATGGACCTTCTTATTGACGTTGAAACACAGAAATTGCATCCAAATTTAATACAAAAGGCACAAAGCCGACTTAAGTACAAGAGGACTGACACACTAACTTTCTATGATTTGAACCTCTCCTGTGAGTCCAGTTTTAGATTCCGATGCTTCACTTCAGGTTTACTGTTTCCCTTGGACCTTCTTATTGACGATGAAACACAGAAATTGCATCCGAATTTAATACAAAAGGCACAATGCCGACTTAAGTACAAGAGGACTGACACACAAATTTTCTATGATTTGAACCTCTCCTGTGAGTCCATTTTTAGTTTCCGATGCTTCACTTCAGGTTTACTGTATCCCTTGGACCATCTTATTGACGATGAAACACAGAAATTGCATCCGAAATTAATACAAAAGGCACAATGCCGACATAAGTACAAGAGGACTGACACTCTAACTTTCGATTATTTGAACCTCTCCTGTGAGTCCAGTTTTAGATTCCGATGCTTCACATTAGGATCACTGTATCCCTTGGACCATCTTATTGACGATGAAACAGAGAAATTGCATCCGAATTTAATACAAAAGGCACAATCCCGACTTAAGTACAAGAGGACTGACACTCTAAATTTCGATGATTTGAACCTCTCCTGTGAGTCCAGTTTTAGATTCTGTTGCTTCACATCAGGTTTACTGTATCTCTTGGACCTTCTTATTGACGATGAAACACAGAAATTGCATCCAAATTTAATACAAAAGGCACAATGCCGACTTAAGTACAAGAGGACTGACACATTAATTTTCTATGATTTGAACCTGTCCTGTGAGTCCAGTTTTAGATTCCGATGCTTCACATCAGGTTTACTGTATCCCTTGGACCATCTTATTGACGATGAAACAGAGAAATTGCATCCGAATTTAATACAAAAGGCACAATGCCGACTTAAGTACAAGATTACTGACACTCTAACTTTCGATGATTTGAACCTCTCCTGTGAGTTCAGTTTTAGATTCTGATGCTTCACATCAGGTTTACTGTATCTCTTGGACCTTCTTATTGACGATGAAACACAGAAATTGCATACAAATTTAATACAAAAGGCACAATGCCGACTTAAGTACAAGAGGACTGACACACAAACTTTCTATGATTTGAACCTCTCCTGTGAGTCCAGTTTTAGATTCCAATGCTTCACTTCAGGTTTACTGTATCCCTTGGACCTTCTTATTGACGATGAAACACAGAAATTGCATCCGAATTTAATAAAAAAGCACAATGCCGACTTAAGTACATGAGGACTGACATTCCAACTTTCGATGATTTGAACCTCTCCTGTGAGTCCAGTTTTAGATTCCGATGCTTCACATCAGGTTAACTGTATCTCTTGGACCTTCTTATTGACGATGAAACACAGAAATTGCATCCAAATTTAATACAAAAGGCACAATGCCGACTTATGTACAAGAGGACTGAAACTCTAACTTTCGATGATTTGAACCTCTCCTGTGAGTCCAGTTTTAGATTCCGATGCTTGAATTCAGGTTTACTGTATCCCTTGGACCTTCTTATTGACGATGAAACACAGAAATTGCATCTGAATTTAATACAAAATGCACAATGCCGACTCAAGTACAAGAGGACTGACACACTAACTTTCTATGATTTGAACCTCTCCTGTGAGTCCAGTTTTAGATTCCGATGCTTCACTTCAGGTTTACTGTTTCCCTTGGACCTTCTTATTGACGATGAAACACAGAAATTGCATCCGAATTTAATACAAAAGGCACAATGCCGACATATGTACAAGAGGACTGACACACTAACTTTCTATGATTTGAACCTCTCCTGTGAGTCCAGTTTTAGATTCCGATGCATCACTTCAGGTTTACTGTATCCCTTGCACCTTCTTATTGACGATAAGGCACAATGCCGACTTAAGTACAAGGGGATTGACACTCTAACTTTCTATGATTTGAACCTCTGCTGTGAGTCAAGTTTTAGATTCCGATGCTTCACTTCAGGTTTACTGTATCCCTTGGACCTTCGTATTGACGATGAAACACAGAAATTGCATCCGGATTAAATACAAAAGGCACAATGCCGAATTAAGTACAAGAGGACTGACACTCTAACTTTCGATGATTTGAACCTCTCCTGTGAGTCCAGTTTTAGATTCCGATGCTTCACATTAGGTTTACTGTATCCCTTGGACCATCTTATTGACGATGAAACACAGTAATTGCATCCGAATTGAATACAAAAGGCACAATGCCGACTTAAGTACAAGAGGACTGACACACAAATTTTCTATGATTTGAACATCTCCTGTGAGTCCAGTTTTAGATTCCGATGCTTCACTTCAGGTTTACTGTATCCCTTGGACCATCTTATTGACGATGAAACACAGAAATTGCATCCGAATTTAATACAAAAGGCACAATGCCGACTTAAGTACAAGAGGAGTGACACACAAATTTTCTATGATTTGAACCTGTCCTGTGAGTCCAGTTTTACATTCCGATGCTTCACTTCAGGTTTACTGTATCCCTTGGACCATCTTATTGACGATGAAACACAAAAATTGCATCCGAATCTAATACAAAAGGCACAATGCCGACTTAAGTACAAGAGGACTGACACTCTAACTTTCGATGATTTGAACCTCTCCTGTGAGTCCATTTTTAGATTCCGATGCTTCACATTAGGTTTACTGTATCCCTTGGACCATCTTATTGACGATGAAACAGAAAAATTGCATCCGAATTTAATACAAAAGGCACAATGCCGACTTAAGTACAAGAGGACTGACACTCTAACTTTCGATGATTTGAACCTCTCCTGTGGGTCCAGTTTTAGATTCTGATGCTTCACATCAGGTTTACTGTATCTCTTGGACCTTCTTATTGACGATGAAACACAGAAATTGCATCCAAATTTATTACAAAAGGCACAATGCCGACATAAGTACAAGAGGACTGACACACTAACTTTCTATGATTTTAACCTCTCCTGTGAGTCCAGTTTTAGATTCCGATGCTTCACTTCAGGGTTACTGTTTCCCTTGGACCTTCTTATTGACGATGAAACACAGAAATTGAATCCGAATTTAATACAAATGCACAATGCCGACTTAAGTACAAGAGGACTGACACACAAATTTTATTTGATTTGAACCTCTCCTGTGAGTCCAGTTTTAGATTCCGATGCTTCACTTCAGGTTTACTGTATCCCTTGGACCATCTTATTGACGATGAAACACAGAAATTGCATCCAAATTTAATACAAAAGTCACAAATCCGACTTAAGTACAAGAGGACTGACACTCTAACTTTCGATGATTTGAACCTCTCCTGGGAGTCCAGTTTTAGATTCCGATGCTTCACATTAGGTTTACTGTATCCCTTGGACCATCTTATTGACGATGAAACAGAGAAATTGCATCCAAATTTAATACAAAAGGCACAATGCCGACTTAAGTACAAGAGGACTGACACTCTAACTTTCGATGATTTGAACCTCTCCTGTGAGTCCAGTTTTAGATTCTGATGCTTCACATCAGGTTTACTGTATCCCTTGGACCTTCTTATTGACGATGAAACACAGAAATTGCATCCGAATTTAATACAAAAAGCACAATGCCGACTTAAGTACATGAGGACTGACACTCTAACTTTCGATGATTTGAACCTCTCCTGTGAGTCCAGTTTTAGATTCCGATGCTTCACATCAGGTTTACTGTATCCCTTGGACCATCTTATTGACGATGAAACAGAGAAATTGCATCCGAATTTAATACAAAAGGCACAATGCCGACTTAAGTACAAGAGGACTGACACTCTAACTTTCGATGATTTGAACCTCTCCTGTGAGTTCAGTTTTAGATTCTGATGCTTCACATCAGGTTTACTGTATCTCTTGGACCTTCTTATTGACGATGAAACACAGAAATTGCATACAAATTTAATACAAAAGGCACAATGCCGACTTAAGTACAAGAGGACTGACACACAAACTTTCTATGATTTGAACCTCTCCTGTGAGTCCAGTTTTAGATTCCAATGCTTCACTTCAGGTTTACTGTATCCCTTGGACCTTCTTATTGACGATGAAACACAGAAATTGCATCCGAATTTATTAAAAAAGCACAATGCCGACTTAAGTACATGAGGACTGACATTCTAACTTTCGATGATTTGAACCTCTCCTGTGAGTCCAGTTTTAGATTCCGATGCTTCACATCAGGTTTACTGTATCTCTTTGACCTTCTTATTGACGATGAAACACAGAAATTGCATCCAAATTTAATACAAAAGGCACAATGCCGACTTATGTACAAGAGGACTGAAACTCTAACTTTCGATGATTTGAACCTCTCCTGTGAGTCCAGTTTTAGATTCCGATGCTTGAATTCAGGTTTACTGTATCCCTTGGACCTTCTTATTGACGATGAAACACAGAAATTGCATCCGAATTTAATACAAAATGCACAATGCCGACTCAAGTACAAGAGGACTGACACACTAACTTTCTATGATTTGAACCTCTCCTGTGAGTCCAGTTTTAGATTCCGATGCTTCACTTCAGGTTTACTGTTTCCCTTGGACCTTCTTATTGACGATGAAACACAGAAATTGCATCCGAATTTAATACAAAAGGCACAGTGCCGACATAAGTACAAGAGGACTGACACACTAACTTTCTATGATTTGAACCTCTCCTGTGAGTCCAGTTTTAGATTCCGATGCTTCACTTCAGGTTTACTGTATCCCTTGGACCTTCTTATTGACGATAAGGCACAATGCCGACTTAAGTACAAGGGGATTGACACTCTAACTTTCTATGATTTGAACCTCTGCTGTGAGTGAAGTTTTAGATTCCGATGCTTCACTTCAGGTTTACTGTATCCCTTGGACCTTCTTATTGACGATGAAACACAGAAATTGCATCCGAATTTTATACAAAAGGCACAATGCCGACTTAAGTACAAGAGGACTGACACTCTAACTTTCGATGATTTGAACCTCTCCTGTGAGTCCAGTTTTAGATTCCGATGCTTCACATTAGGTTTACTGTATCCCTTGGACCGTCTTATTGACGATGAAACACAGAAATTGCATCCGAATTTAATACAAAAGGCACAATGCCGACTTAAGTACAAGAGGAATGACACTCTAATTTTTGGTTATTTGAAACTCTCCTGTGAGTCCAGTTTTATTTCAGATGCTTCACATCAGGTTTACTGTATCTCATGGACCTTCTTATTGACGTTGAAACACAGAAATTGCATCCAAATTTAATACAAAAGGCACAATGCCGACTTAAGTACAAGAGGACTGACACACTAACTTTCTATGATTTGAACCTCTCCTGTGAGTCCAGTTTTAGATTCCGATGCTTCACTTCAGGTTTACTGTTTCCCTTGGACCTTCTTATTGACGATGAAACACAGAAATTGCATCCGAATTTAATACAAAAGGCACAATGCCGACTTAAGTACAAGAGGACTGACACACAAATTTTCTATGATTTGAACCTCCCCTGTGAGTCCATTTTTAGTTTCCGATGCTTCACTTCAGGTTTACTGTATCCCTTGGACCATCTTATTGACGATGAAACACAGAAATTGCATCCGAAATTAATACAAAAGGCACAATGCCGACATAAGTACAAGAGGACTGACACTCTAACTTTCGATTATTTGAACCTCTCCTGTGAGTCCAGTTTTAGATTCCGATGCTTCACATTAGGTTTACTGTATCCCTTGGACCATCTTATTGACGATGAAACAGAGAAATTGCATCCGAATTTAATACAAAAGGCACAATCCCGACTTAAGTACAAGAGGACTGACACTCTAAATTTCGATGATTTGAACCTCTCCTGTGAGTCCAGTTTTAGATTCTGTTGCTTCACATCAGGTTTACTGTATCTCTTGGACCTTCTTATTGACGATGAAACACAGAAATTGCATCCAAATTTAATACAAAAGGCACAATGCCGACTTAAGTACAAGAGGACTGACACATTAATTTTCTATGATTTGAACCTGTCCTGTGAGTCCAGTTTTAGATTCCGATGCTTCACATCAGGTTTACTGTATCCCTTGGACCATCTTATTGACGATGAAACAGAGAAATTGCATCCGAATTTAATACAAAAGGCACAATGCCGACTTAAGTACAAGATTACTGACACTCTAACTTTCGATGATTTGAACCTCTCCTGTGAGTTCAGTTTTAGATTCTGATGCTTCACATCAGGTTTGCTGTATCTCTTGGACCTTCTTATTGACGATGAAACACAGAAACTGCATACAAATTTAATACAAAAGGCACAATGCCGACTTAAGTACAAGAGGACTGACACACAAACTTTCTATGATTTGAACCTCTCCTGTGAGTCCAGTTTTAGATTCCAATGCTTCACTTCAGGTTTACTGTATCCCTTGGACCTTCTTATTGACGATGAAACACAGAAATTGCATCCGAATTTAATAAAAAAGCACAATGCCGACTTAAGTACATGAGGACTGACATTCCAACTTTCGATGATTTGAACCTCTCCTGTGAGTCCAGTTTTAGATTCCGATGCTTCACATCAGGTTAACTGTATCTCTTGGACCTTCTTATTGACGATGAAACACAGAAATTGCATCCAAATGTAATACAAAAGGCACAATGCCGACTTATGTACAAGAGGACTGAAACTCTAACTTTCGATGATTTGAACCTCTCCTGTGAGTCCAGTTTTAGATTCCGATGCTTCACATCAGGTTAACTGTATCTCTTGGACCTTCTTATTGACGATGAAACACAGAAATTGCATCCAAATGTAATACAAAAGGCACAATGCCGACTTATGTACAAGAGGACTGAAACTCTAACTTTCGATGATTTGAACCTCTCCTGTGAGTTCAGTTTTAGATTCCGATGCTTCACTTCAGGTTTACTGTTTCCCTTGGACCTTCTTATTGACGATGAAACACAGAAATTGCATCCGAATTTAATACAAAAGGCACAATGCCGACATATGTACAAGAGGACTGACACACTAACTTTCTATGATTTGAACCTCTCCTGTGAGTCCAGTTTTAGATTCCGATGCATCACTTCAGGTTTACTGTATCCCTTGCTAGTTCTTATTGACGATAAGGCACAATGCCGACTTAAGTACAAGGGGATTGACACTCTAACTTTCTATGATTTGAACCTCTGCTGTGAGTCAAGTTTTAGATTCCGATGCTTCACTTCAGGTTTACTGTATCCCTTGGACCTTCTTATTGACGATGAAACACAGAAATTGCATCCGGATTAAATACAAAAGGCACAATGCCGAATTAAGTACAAGAGGACTGACACTCTAACTTTCGATGATTTGAACCTCTCCTGTGAGTCCAGTTTTAGATTCCGATGCTTCACATTAGGTTTACTGTATCCCTTGGACCATCTTATTGACGATGAAACACAGTAATTGCATCCGAATTGAATACAAAAGGCACAATGCCGACTTAAGTACAAGAGGACTGACACACAAATTTTCTATGATTTGAACATCTCCTGTGAGTCCAGTTTTAGATTCCGATGCTTCACTTCAGGTTTACTGTATCCCTTGGACCATCTTATTGACGATGAAACACAGAAATTGCATCCGAATTTAATACAAAAGGCACAATGCC
The DNA here is from genome assembly GCF_021461395.2 of Schistocerca americana. Lineage (NCBI taxonomy): Eukaryota > Metazoa > Arthropoda > Insecta > Orthoptera > Acrididae > Schistocerca > Schistocerca americana. Next base: position 543,610,853 of record NC_060124.1, on the reverse strand, counting down.
GACTTAAGTACAAGAGGAGTGACACACAAATTTTCTATGATTTGAACCTGTCCTGTGAGTCCAGTTTTACATTCCGATGCTTCACTTCAGGTTTACTGTATCCCTTGGACCATCTTATTGACGATGAAACACAAAAATTGCATCCGAATCTAATACAAAAGGCACAATGCCGACTTAAGTACAAGAGGCCTGACACTCTAACTTTCGATGATTTGAACCTCTCCTGTGAGTCCATTTTTAGATTCCGATGCTTCACATTAGGTTTACTGTATCCCTTGGACCATCTTATTGACGATGAAACAGAAAAATTGCATCCGAATTTAATACAAAAGGCACAATGCCGACTTAAGTACAAGAGGACTGACACTCTAACTTTCGATGATTTGAACCTCTCCTGTGAGTCCAGTTTTAGATTCTGATGCTTCACATCAGGTTTACTGTATCTCTTGGACCTTCTTATTGACGATGAAACACAGAAATTGCATCCAAATTTAATAAAAAAGCACAATGCCGACTTAAGTACATGAGGACTGACATTCCAACTTTCGATGATTTGAACCTCTCCTGTGAGTCCAGTTTTAGATTCCGATGCTTCACATCAGGTTAACTGTATCTCTTGGACCTTCTTATTGACGATGAAACACAGAAATTGCATCCAAATTTAATACAAAAGGCACAATGCCGACTTATGTACAAGAGGACTGAAACTCTAACTTTCGATGATTTGAACCTCTCCTGTGAGTCCAGTTTTAGATTCCGATGCTTGAATTCAGGTTTACTGTATCCCTTGGACCTTCTTATTGACGATGAAACACAGAAATTGCATCTGAATTTAATACAAAATGCACAATGCCGACTCAAGTACAAGAGGACTGACACACTAACTTTCTATGATTTGAACCTCTCCTGTGAGTCCAGTTTTAGATTCCGATGCTTCACTTCAGGTTTACTGTTTCCCTTGGACCTTCTTATTGACGATGAAACACAGAAATTGCATCCGAATTTAATACAAAAGGCACAATGCCGACATATGTACAAGAGGACTGACACACTAACTTTCTATGATTTGAACCTCTCCTGTGAGTCCAGTTTTAGATTCCGATGCATCACTTCAGGTTTACTGTATCCCTTGCTCCTTCTTATTGACGATAAGGCACAATGCCGACTTAAGTACAAGGGGATTGACACTCTAACTTTCTATGATTTGAACCTCTGCTGTGAGTCAAGTTTTAGATTCCGATGCTTCACTTCAGGTTTACTGTATCCCTTGGACCTTCTTATTGACGATGAAACACAGAAATTGCATCCGGATTAAATACAAAAGGCACAATGCCGAATTAAGTACGAGAGGACTGACACTCTAACTTTCGATGATTTGAACCTCTCCTGTGAGTCCAGTTTTAGATTCCGATGCTTCACATTAGGTTTACTGTATCCCTTGGACCATCTTATTGACGATGAAACACAGTAATTGCATCCGAATTGAATACAAAAGGCACAATGCCGACTTAAGTACAAGAGGACTGACACACAAATTTTCTATGATTTGAACATCTCCTGTGAGTCCAGTTTTAGATTCCGATGCTTCACTTCAGGTTTACTGTATCCCTTGGACCATCTTATTGACGATGAAACACAGAAATTGCATCCGAATTTAATACAAAAGGCACAATGCCGACTTAAGTACAAGAGGAGTGACACACAAATTTTCTATGATTTGAACCTGTCCTGTGAGTCCAGTTTTACATTCCGATGCTTCACTTCAGGTTTACTGTATCCCTTGGACCATCTTATTGACGATGAAACACAAAAATTGCATCCGAATCTAATACAAAAGGCACAATGCCGACTTAAGTACAAGAGGACTGACACTCTAACTTTCGATGATTTGAACCTCTCCTGTGAGTCCATTTTTAGATTCCGATGCTTCACATTAGGTTTACTGTATCCCTTGGACCATCTTATTGACGATGAAACAGAAAAATTGCATCCGAATTTAATACAAAAGGCACAATGCCGACTTAAGTACAAGAGGACTGACACTCTAACTTTCGATGATTTGAACCTCTCCTGTGAGTCCAGTTTTAGATTCTGATGCTTCACATCAGGTTTACTGTATCTCTTGGACCTTGTTATTGACGATGAAACACAGAAATTGCATCCAAATTTATTACAAAAGGCACAATGCCGACATAAGTACAAGAGGACTGACACACTAACTTTCTATGATTTTAACCTCTCCTGTGAGTCCAGTTTTAGATTCCGATGCTTCACTTCAGGGTTACTGTTTTCCTTGGACCTTCTTATTGACGATGAAACACAGAAATTGCATCCGAATTTAATACAAAAGGCACAATGCCGACTTAAGTACAAGAGGACTGACACAAATTTTATTTGATTTGAACCTCTCCTGTGAGTCCAGTTTTAGATTCCGATGCTTCACTTCAGGTTTACTGTATCCCTTGGACCATCTTATTGACGATGAAACACAGAAATTGCATCCTAATTTAATACAAAAGTCACAAATCCGACTTAAGTACAAGAGGACTGACACTCTAACTTTCGATGATTTGAACCTCTCCTGGGAGTCCAGTTTTAGATTCCGATGCTTCACATTAGGTTTACTGTATCCCTTGGACCATCTTATTGACGATGAAACAGAGAAATTGCATCCAAATTTAATACAAAAGGCACAATGCCGACTTAAGTACAAGAGGACTGACACTCTAACTTTCGATGATTTGAACCTCTCCTGTGAGTCCAGTTTTAGATTCTGATGCTTCACATCAGGTTTACTGTATCCCTTGGACCTTCTTATTGACGATGAAACACAGAAATTGCATCCGAATTTAATACAAAAAGCACAATGCCGACTTAAGTACATGAGGACTGACACTCTAACTTTCGATGATTTGAACCTCTCCTGTGAGTCCAGTTTTAGATTCCGATGCTTCACATCAGGTTTACTGTATCCCTTGGACCATCTTATTGACGATGAAACAGAGAAATTGCATCCGAATTTAATACAAAAGGCACAATGCCGACTTAAGTACAAGAGGACTGACACTCTAACTTTCGATGATTTGAACCTCTCCTGTGAGTTCAGTTTTAGATTCTGATGCTTCACATCAGGTTTACTGTATCTCTTGGACCTTCTTATTGACGATGAAACACAGAAATTGCATACAAATTTAATACAAAAGGCACAATGCCGACTTAAGTACAAGAGGACTGACACACAAACTTTCTATGATTTGAACCTCTCCTGTGAGTCCAGTTTTAGATTCCAATGCTTCACTTCAGGTTTACTGTATCCCTTGGACCTTCTTATTGACGATGAAACACAGAAATTGCATCCGAATTTAATAAAAAAGCACAATGCCGACTTAAGTACATGAGGACTGACATTCTAACTTTCGATGATTTGAACCTCTCCTGTGAGTCCTGTTTTAGATTCCGATGCTTCACATCAGGTTTACTGTATCTCTTTGACCTTCTTATTGACGATGAAACACAGAAATTGCATCCAAATTTAATACAAAAGGCACAATGCCGACTTATGTACAAGAGGACTGAAACTCTAACTTTCGATGATTTGAACCTCTCCTGTGAGTCCAGTTTTAGATTCCGATGCTTGAATTCAGGTTTACTGTATCCCTTGGACCTTCTTATTGACGATGAAACACAGAAATTGCATCCGAATTTAATACAAAATGCACAATGCCGACTCAAGTACAAGAGGACTGACACACTAACTTTCTATGATTTGAACCTCTCCTGTGAGTCCAGTTTTAGATTCCGATGCTTCACTTCAGGTTTACTGTTTCCCTTGGACCTTCTTATTGACGATGAAACACAGAAATTGCATCCGAATTTAATACAAAAGGCACAATGCCGACATAAGTACAAGAGGACTGACACACTAACTTTCTATGATTTGAACCTCTCCTGTGAGTCCAGTTTTAGATTCCGATGCTTCACTTCAGGTTTACTGTATCCCTTGGACCTTCTTATTGACGATAAGGCACAATGCCGACTTAAGTACAAGGGGATTGACACTCTAACTTTCTATGATTTGAACCTCTGCTGTTAGTCAAGATTTAGATTCCGATGCTTCACTTCAGGTTTACTGTATCCCTTGGACCTTCTTATTGACGATGAAACACAGAAACTGCATCCGAATTTAATACAAAAGGCACAATGCCGACTTAAGTACAAGAGGACTGACACTCTAACTTTCGATGATTTGAACCTCTCCTGTGAGTCCAGTTTTAAATTCCGATGCTTCACATTAGGTTTACTGTATCCCTTGGACCATCTTATTGGCGATGAAACACAGAAATTGCATCCGAATTTAATACAAAAGGCACAATGCCGACTTAAGTACAAGAGGACTGACACTCTAACTTTCGATGATTTGAACCTCTCCTGTGAGTCCAGTTTTATTTCAGATGCTTCACATCAGGTTGACTGTATCTCTTGGACCTTCTTATTGACGATGAAACACAGAAATTGCATCCAAATTTAATGCAAAAGGCACAATGCCGACTTAAGTACAAGAGGACTGACACACTAACTTTCTATGATTTGAACCTCTCCTGTGAGTCCAGTTTTAGAAACCGATGCTTCACTTCAGGTTTACTGTTTCCCTTGGACCTTCTTATTGACGATGAAACACAGAAATTGCATCCGAATTTAATACAAAAGGCACAATGCCGACTTAAGTACAAGAGGACTGACACTCTAACTTTCGATGATTTGAACCTCTCCTGTGAGTCCAGTTTTAAATTCCGATGCTTCACATTAGGTTTACTGTATCCCTTGGACCATCTTATTGACGATGAAACACAGAAATTGCATCCGAATTTAATAAAAAAGGCACAATGCCGACTTAAGTACAAGAGGACTGACACTCTAACTTTCGATGATTTGAACCTCTCCTGTGAGTCCAGTTTTATTTCAGATGCTTCACATCAGGTTGACTGTATCTCTTGGACCTTCTTATTGACGATGAAACACAGAAATTGCATCCAAATTTAATGCAAAAGGCACAATGCCGACTTAAGTACAAGAGGACTGACACACAAATTTTCTATGATTTGAACCTCTCCTGTGAGTCCATTTTTAGTTTCCGATGCTTCACTTCAGGTTTACTGTATCCCTTGGACCTTCTTATTGACGATGAAACACAGAAATTGCATCCGAATTTTATACAAAAGGCACAATGCCGACTTAAGTACAAGAGGACTGACACTCTAACTTTCGATGATTTGAACCTCTCCTGTGAGTCCAGTTTTAGATTCCGATGCTTCACATTAGGTTTACTGTATCCCTTGGACCATCTTATTGACGATGAAACACAGAAATTGCATCCGAATTTAATACAAAAGGCACAATGCCGACTTAAGTACAAGAGGACTGACACTCTAACTTTCGATGATTTGAAACTCTCCTGTGAGTCCAGTTTTATTTCAGATGCTTCACATCAGGTTTACTGTATCTCATGGACCTTCTTATTGACGTTGAAACACAGAAATTGCATCCAAATTTAATACAAAAGGCACAATGCCGACTTAAGTACAAGAGGACTGACACACTAACTTTCTATGATTTGAACCTCTCCTGTGAGTCCAGTTTTAGATTCCGATGCTTCACTTCAGGTTTACTGTTTCCCTTGGACCTTCTTATTGACGATGAAACACAGAAATTGCATGCGAATTTAATACAAAAGGCACAATGCCGACTTAAGTACAATAGGACTGACACACAAATTTTCTATGATTTGAACCTCTCCTGTGAGTCCATTTTTAGTTTCCGATGCTTCACTTCAGGTTTACTGTATCCCTTGGACCATCTTATTGACGATGAAACACAGAAATTGCATCCGAAATTAATATAAAAGGCACAATGCCGACATAAGTACAAGAGGACTCACACTCTAACTTTCGATGATTTGAACCTCTCCTGTGAGTCCAGTTTTAGATTCCGATGCTTCACATTAGGTTTACTGTATCCCTTGGACCATCTTATTGACGATGAAACAGAGAAATTGCATCCGAATTTAATACAAAAGGCACAATCCCGACTTAAGTACAAGAGGACTGACACTCTAAATTTCTATGATTTGAACCTCTCCTGTGAGTCCAGTTTTAGATTCTGTTGCTTCACATCAGGTTTAGTGTATCTCTTGGACCTTCTTACTGACGATGAAACACAGAAATTGCATCCAAATTTAATACAAAAGGCACAATGCCGACTTAAGTACAAGAGGACTGACACATTAACTTTCTATGATTTGAACCTGTCCTGTGAGTCCAGTTTTAGATTCCGATGCTTCACATCAGGTTTACTGTATCCCTTGGACCATCTTATTGACGATGAAACAGAGAAATTGCATCCGAATTTAATACAAAAGGCACAATGCCGACTTAAGTACAAGAGGACTGACACTCTAACTTTCGATGATTTGAACCTCTCCTGTGAGTTCAGTTTTAGATTCTGATGCTTCACATCAGGTTTACTGTATCTCTTGGACCTTCTTATTGACGATGAAACACAGAAATTGCATACAAATTTAATACAAAAGGCACAATGCCGACTTAAGTACAAGAGGACTGACACACAAACTTTCTATGATTTGAACCTCTCCTGTGAGTCCAGTTTTAGATTCCAATGCTTCACTTCAGGTTTACTGTATCCCTTGGACCTTCTTGTTGACGATGAAACACAGAAATTGCATCCGAATTTAATAAAAAAGCACAATGCCGACTTAAGTACATGAGGACTGACATTCCAACTTTCGATGATTTGAACCACTCCTGTGAGTCCAGTTTTAGATTCCGATGCTTCACATCAGGTTTACTGTATCTCTTGGACCTTCTTATTGACGATGAAACACAGAAATTGCATCCAAATTTAATACAAAAGGCACAATGCCGACTTATGTACAAGAGGACTGAAACTCTAACTTTCGATGATTTGAACCTCTCCTGTGAGTCCAGTTTTAGATTCCGATGCTTGAATTCAGGTTTACTGTATCCCTTGGACCTTCTTATTGACGATGAAACACAGAAATTGCATCCGAATTTAATACAAAATGCACAATGCCGACTCAAGTACAAGGGGACTGACACACTAACTTTCTATGATTTGAACCTCTCCTGTGAGTCCAGTTTTAGATTCCGATGCTTCACTTCAGGTTTACTGTTTCCCTTGGACCTTCTTATTGACGATGAAACACAGAAATTGCATCCGAATTTAATACAAAAGGCACAATGCCGACATATGTACAAGAGGACTGACACACTAACTTTCTATGATTTGAACCTCTCCTGTGAGTCCAGTTTTAGATTCCGATGCTTCACTTCAGGTTTACTGTATCCCTTGGACCTTCTTATTGACGATAAGGCACAATGCCGACTTAAGTACAAGGGGATTGACACTCTAACTTTCTATGATTTGAACCTCTGCTGTTAGTCAAGTTTTAGATTCCGATGCTTCACTTCAGGTTTACTGTATCCCTTGGACCTTCTTATTGACAATGAAACACAGAAATTGCATCCGAATTTAATACAAAAGGCACAATGCCGGCTTAAGTACAAGAGGACTGACACTCTAACTTTCGATGATTTGAACCTCTCCTGTGAGTCCAGTTTTAGATTCCGATGCTTCACATTAGGTTTACTGTATCCCTTGGACCATCTTATTGACGATGAAACACAGAAATTGCATCCGAATTTATCACAAAAGGCACAATGCCGACTTAAGTACAAGAGGACTGACACTCTAACTTTCGATGATTTGAACCTCTCCTGTGAGTCTAGTTTTATTTCAGATGCTTCACATCAGGTTCACTGTATCTCTTGGACCTTCTTATTGACGATGAAACACAGAAATTGCATCCAAATTTAATGCAAAAGGCACAATGCCGACTTAAGTACAAGAGGACTGACACACCAACTTTCTATGATTTGAACCTCTCCTGTGAGTCCAGTTTTAGAAACCGATGCTTCACTTCAGGTTTACTGTTTCCCATGGACCTTCTTATTGACGATGAAACACAGAAATTGCATCCGAATTTAATACAAAAGGCGCAATGCCGACTTAAGTACAAGAGGACTGACACACAAATTTTCTATGATTTGAACCTCTCCTGTGAGTCCATTTTTAGTTTCCGATGCTTCACTTCAGGTTTACTGTATCCCTTGGACCTTTTTATTGACGATGAAACACAGAAATTGCATCCGAATTTAATACAAAAAACACAATGACGACTTAAGTACATGAGGACTGACACTCTAACTTTCGATGATTTGAACCTCTCCTGTGAGTCCAGTTTTAGATTCCGATGCTTCACATCAGGTTTACTGTATCTCTTGGACCTTCTTATTGACGATGAAACACAGAAATTGCATCCAAATCTAATACAAAAGGCACAATGCCGACTTATGTACAAGAGGACTGAAACTCTAACTTTCGATGATTTGAACCTCTCCTGTGAGTCCAGTTTTAGATTCCGATGCTTCACATTAGGTTTACTGTATCCCTTGGACCATCTTATTGACGATGAAACAGAGAAATTGCATCCGAATTTAATACAAAAGGCACAATCCCGACTTAAGTACAAGAGGACTGACACTCTAAATTTCGATGATTTGAACCTCTCCTGTGAGTCCAGTTTTAGATTCTGTTGCTTCACATCAGGTTTACTGTATCTCTTGGACCTTCTTATTGACGATGAAACACAGAAATTGCATCCAAATTTAATACAAAAGGCACAATGCCGACTTAAGTACAAGAGGACTGACACATTAACTTTCTATGATTTGAACCTGTCCTGTGAGTCCAGTTTTAGATTCCGATGCTTCACTTCAGGTTTACTGTTTCCCTTGGACCTTCTTATTGACGATGAAACACAGAAATTGCATCCGAATTTAATACAAAAGGCACAATGCCGACTTAAGTACAAGCGGACTGACACACAAACTTTCTATGATCTGAACCTCTCCTGTGAGTCCAGTTTTAGATTCCGATGCTTCACTTCAGGTTTACTGTATCCCTTGGACCTTCTTTTTAACGATGAAACACAGAAATTGCATCCGAATTTAATACAAAAGGCACAATGCTGTTTTAAGTACAAAAGGACTGACACTCTAACTTCGGATGATTTGAACCTCTCCTGTGAGTCCAGTTTTAGATTCCGATGCTTCACATTACGTTTACTGTATCCCTTGGACCATCTTATTGACGATGAAACAGAGAAATTGCATCCGAATTTAATACAAAAGGCACAATGCCGACTTAAGTACAAGAGGACTGACACTCTAACTTTCGATGATTTGAACCTCTCCTGTGAGTCCAGTTTTAGATTCTGATGCTTCACATCAGGTTTACTGTATCTCTTGGACCTTCTTATTGACGATGAAACACAGAAATTGCATCCAAATTTAATACAAAAGGCACAATGCCGACTTAAGTACAAGAGGACTGACACACTAACTTTCTATGATTTGAACCTCTCCTGTGAGTCCAGTTTCAGATTCCGATGCTTCACTTCAGGTTTACTGTTTCCCTTGGACCTTCTTATTGACGATGAAACACAGAAATTGCATCCGAAGTTAATACAAAAGGCACAATGCCGAATTAAGTACAAGAGGACTGACACACAAACTTTCTATGATTTGAACCTCTCCTGTGAGTCCAGTTTTAGATTCCGATGCTTCACTTCAGGTTTACTGTATCCCTTGGACCATCTTATTGACGATGAAACACAGAAATTGCATCCGAATTTAATACAAAAGGCACAATGCCGACTTAAGTACAAGAGGACTGATACTCTAACTTTCGATGATTTGAACCTCTCCTGTGAGTCCAGTTTTAGATTCCGATGTTTCACATTAGGTTTACTGTATCCCTTGGACCATCTTATTGACGATGAAACAGAGAAATTGCATCCGAATTTAATACAAAAGGCACATTGCCGACTTAAGTACAAGAGGACTGACACTCTGACTTTCTTTGATTTGAACGTCTGCTGTGAGTCCAGTTCTAGATTCTGATGCTTCACTTCAGGTATACCGATTACCTTGGACCATCTTATTGGCGATGAAACACAGAAATTGCATCCGAATTTAATACAAAAGGCACAATGCCGACATAAGTACAAGAGGACTGACACTCTAACTTTGTCTGATTTGAACCTCTCCTGTGAGTCCAGTTTTAGATTCCGATGCTTCACTTCAGTTTTCCTGTATACATTGGACCTTTTTATTGACGACGAAACACAGAAATTGCATCCAAATTTAATACAAAAGGCACAATGCGGACCTTAGTACAAGAGGACTGAAACACTAACTTTCGATGATTTGAACCTCTCCTGTGAGTCCAGTTTTAGATTCCGATGCTTCAATTCAGGTTTACTGTATCCCTTGGACCTTCTTATTGGCGATGAAACACAGAAATTGCATCCGAATTAATTACAAAGGGCACAATGCCGACATAAGTACAAGAGGACTGACACACTTTCTATGATTTGAACCTCTCCTGTGAGTCCAGTTTTAGATTTCGATGCTTCACTTCAGGTTTACTGTTTCCCTTGGACCTTCTTATTGTCGATGAAACACAAAAATTGCATCCGAATTTAATACAAAAAGCACAATGCCGACTTAAGTACAAGAGGACTGAAACTCTAACTTTCGATGATTTGAACCTCTCCTGTGAGTCCAGTTTCAGATTCCGATGCTTCAATTCAGGTTTACTGTATCTCGTGGGCCTTCTTATTGACGATGAAACACAGAAATTGCATCCAAATTTAATACAAAATGCACAATGCCGAGTTAAGTACAAGAGGACTGAAACTGTAACTTTCGATGATTTGAACCTCTTCTGTGAGTCCAGTTTTAGATTCCGATGCTTCAATTCAGGTTTACTGTATCCCTTGGACCTTATTATTGACGATGAAACACAGAAATTGCATCCGAATTTAATACAAAAGGCACAATGCCGACTTAAGTACAAGAGGACTGACACACTAACTTTATTTGATTTGAACCTCTCCTGTGAGTCCAGTTTTAGATTCCGATGCTTCACTTCAGGTTTACTGTATCCCTTGGACCTTCTTATTGACGATGAAACACAGAAATTGCATCCGAATTTATACAAAAGGCACAATGCCGACTTAAGTACAAGAGGACTGACACTCTAACTTTCGATGATTTGAACCTCTCCTGTGAGTCCAGTTTTAGATTCCGATGCTTCACATTAGGTTTACTGTATCCCTTGGACCATCTTATTGACGATGAAACACAGAAATTGCATCCGAATTTAATACAAAAGGCACAATGCCGACTTAAGTACAAGAGGACTGATACTCTAAATTTCGATGATTTGAACCTCTCCTGTGAGTCCAGTTTTAGATTCCGATGCTTTACATTAGGTTTACTGTATCCCTTGGACCATCTTATTGACGATGAAACACAGAAATTGCATCCGAAGTTAATACAAAAGGCACAATGCCGACTTAAGTACAAGAGGACTGACACTCTAACTTTCGATGATTTGAACCTCTCCTGTGAGTCCAGTTTAAGATTCTGATGCTTCACATCAGGTTTACTGTATCTCTTGGACCTTCTAATTGACGATGAAACACAGAATTTGCATCCAAATTTAATACAAAAGGCACATTGCCGACTTAAGTACAAGAGGACTGACACACTAACCTTCTATGATTTGAACCTCTCCTGTGAGTCCAGTTTTAGATTCCGATGCTTCACTTCAGGTTTACTGTTTCCCTTGGACCTTCTTATTGACGATGAAACACAGAAATTGCATCCGAATTTAATACAAAAGGCACAATGCCGACTTAAGTACAAGAGGACTGACTCGCAAACTTTCTATGATTTGAACCTCTCCTGTGAGTCCAGTTTTAGATTCCGATGCTTCACTTCAGGTTTACTGTATCCCTTGGACCTTCTTTTTGACGATGAAACACAGAAATTGCATCCGAATTTAATACAAAAGGCACAATGCCGACATAAGTACAAGAGGACTGAGACACTAACTTTCTATGATTTGAACCTCTCCTTTGAGCCCAGTTTTAGATTCCGATGCTTCACTTCAGGTTTACTGTTTCCCTTGGACCTTCTTATTGACGATGAAACACAGAAATTGCATCCGAATTAAATACAAAAAGCACAATGCTGTCTTAAGTACAAGAGGACTGACACTCTAACTTTCTATGATTTGAACGTCTGCTGTCGGTCCAGTTCTAGATTCTGATGCTTCACTTCAGGTATACCGATTACCTTGGACCATCTTATTGGCGATGAAACACAGAAATTGCATCCGAATTTAATACAAAAGGCACAATGCCGACATAAGTACAAGAGGACTGACACTCTAACTTTGTCTGATTTGAACCTCTCCTGTGAGTCCAATTTTAGATTCCGATGCTTCACTTCAGTTTTCCTGTATACATTGGACCTTTTTATTGACGACGAAACACAGAAATTGCATCCAAATTTAATACAAAAGGCACAATGCCGACCTTAGTACAAGAGGACTGACACTCTAACTTTCGATGATTTGAACCTCTCCTGTGAGTCCAGTTTTAGATTCCGATGCTTCACATCAGGTTTACTGTATCTCTTGGACCTTCTTATTGACGATGAAACACAGAAATTCCATCCAAATTTAATACAAAAGGCTCATTGCCGACTTAAGTACAAGAGGACTGAAACTCTAACTTTCGATGATTTGAACCTCTCCTGTGAGTCCAGTTTTAGATTCCGATGCTTCAATTCAGGTTTACTGTATCCCTTGGACCTTCTTATTGGCGATGAAACACAGAAATTGCATCCGAATTTAATACAAAAGGCACAATGCCGACTTAAGTACAAGAGGACTGACACACTTTCTATGATTTGAACCTCTCCTGTGAGTCCAGTTTTAGATTCCGATGTTTCACTTCAGGTTTACTGTTTCCCTTGGACCTTCTTATTGACGATGAAACACAGAAATTGCATCTGAATTTAATACAAAAATCACAATGCCGTCTTAAGTACAAGAGGACTGACACACTAACTTTCTATGATTTGAACCTCTCCTGTGAGTCCAGTTTTAGATTCCGAGGCTTCACTTCAGGTTTACTGTTTCCCTTGGACCTTCTTATTGACGATGAAACACAGAAATTGCATCCGAATTTAATACAAAAGGCACAATGCCGACTTAAGTACAAGAGGACTGACACACTAACTTTCTATGATTTGAACCTCTCCTGTGAGTCCAGTTTTAGATTCCGATGCTTCACTTCAGGTTTACTGTTTCCCTTGGACCTTCTTATTGTCGATGAAACACAAAAATTGCATCCGAATTTAATACAAAAAGCACAATGCCGACTTAAGTACAAGAGGACTGACACTCTAACTTTCGATGATTTGAACCTCTCCTGTGAGTCCAGTTTTAGATTCCGATGCTTCAATTCAGGTTTACTGTATCTCTTGGACCTTCTTATTGACGATGAAACACAGAAATTGCATCCAAATTTAATACAAAATGCACAATGCCGAGTTAAGTACATGAGGACTGAAACTGTAACTTTCGATGATTTGAACCTCTCCTGTGAGTCCAGTTTGAGATTCCGATGCTTCAATTCAGGTTTACTGTATCCCTTGGACCTTCTTATTGACGATGAAACACAGAAATTGCATCCGAATTTAATACAAAAGGCACAATGCCGACTTAAGTACAAGAGGACTGACACACTAACTTTCTATGATTTGAACCTCTCCTGTGAGTCCAGTTTTAGATTCCGATGCTTCACTTCAGGTTTACTGTATCCCTTGGACCTTCTTATTGACGATGAAACACAGAAATTGCATCCGAATTTATACAAAAGGCACAATGCCGACTTAAGTACAAGAGGACTGACACTCTAACTTTCGATGATTTGAACCTCTCCTGTGAGTCCAGTTTTAGATTCCGATGCTTCACATTAGGTTTACTGTATCCCTTGGACCATCTTGTTGACGATGAAACACAGAAATTGCATCCAAATTTAATACAAAAGGCACAATGCCGACTTAAGTACAAGATGACTGACACTCTAACTTTCGATGATTTGAACCTCCCCTGTGAGTCCAGTTTTAGATTCTGATGCTTCACATCAGGTTTACTGTATCTCTTGGACCTTCTTATTGACGATGATACACAGAAATTGCATCCAAATTTAATACAAAAGGCACAATGCCGACTTAAGTACAAGAGGACTGACACTCTAACTTTCGATGATTGGAACCTCTCCTGTGAGTCCAGTTTTAGATTCTGATGCTTCACATCAGGTTTACTGTATCTCTTGGACCTTCTTATTGACGATGAAACACAGAAATTGCATCCAAATTTAATACAAAAGGCACAATGCCGACTTAAGGACAAGAGGACTGACACACAAACTTTCTGTGATTCGAACCTCTCCTGTGAGACCAGTCTTAGATTCCGATGCTTCACTTCAGGTTTACTGTATCCCTTGGACCTTCTTATTGACGATGAAACACAGAAATTGCATCCGAATGTAATACAAAAGGCACAATGCCGACTTAAGTACAAGAGGACTGACACTCTAACTTTCGATGATTTGCACCTCTCCTGTGAGTCCAGTTTTAGATTCCGATGCTTTACATTAGGTTTACTGTATCCCTTGGACCATCTTATTGACGATGAAACACAGAAATTGCATCCGAATTTAATACAAAAGGCACAATGCCGGCTTAAGTACAAGAGGACTGACACTCTAACTTTCGATGATTTGAACCTCTCCTGTGAGTCCAGTTTTAAATTCCGATGCTTCTCATTAGGTTTACTGTATCCCTTGGACCATCTTATTGACGATGAAACACAGAAATTGCATCCGAATTTAATACAAAAGGCACAATGCCGACTTAAGTACAAGAGGACTGACACTCTAACTTTCGATGATTTGAACCTCTCCTGTGAGTCCAGTTTTAGATTCTGTTGCTTCACATCAGGTTTACTGTTTCTCTTGGACCTTCTTATTGACGATGAAACACAGAAATTGCATCCGAATTTAATACAAAAGGCACAATGCTGTCTTAAGTACAAGAGGACTGACACTCTAATTTTCTATGATTTGAACCTCTCCTGTGAGTCCAGTTTTAGATTCCGATGCTTCACTTCAGGTTTACTGTATCCCTTAGACTTTCTTTTTGACGATGAAACACAGAAATTGCATCCGAATTTAATACAAATGGCACAATGCCGACATAAGTACAAGAGGAATGACACACAAACTTTCTATGATTTGAACCTCTCCTTTGAGCCCAGTTTTAGATTCCGATGCTTCACTTCAGGTTTACTGTTTCCCTTGGACCTTCTTATTGACGATGAAACACAGAAATTGCATCCGAATTAAATACAAAAGGCACAATGCTGTCTTAAGTACAAGAGGACTGACACTCTAACTTTCTATGATTTGAACCTCTGCTGTGAGTCCTGTTTTAGATTCCGATGCTTCACTTCAGGTATACTGATTACCTTGGACCTTCTTATTGGCGATGAAACACAGAAATTGCATCCGAATTTAATACAAAAGGCACAATGCCGACATAAGTACAAGAGGACTGACACTCTAACTTTCGATGATTTGCACCTCTCCTCTTAGTCTAGTATTAGATTCCGATGCTTTACTTCATATTTGCTATATACCTTGGACCTTCTTATTGACGATGAAACACAGAAATTGCATCCGAATTTAATACAAAAGGCACAATGCCGACATAAGTACAAGAGGACTGACACTCTAACTTTGTATGATTTGAACCTCTCCTGTGAGTCCAGTTCTAGATTCCGATGCTACACTTCAGTTTTCCTGTATACATTGGACCTTCTTATTGACGATGAAACACAGAAATTGCATCCAAATTTAATACAAGAGGCACAATGCCGACTTAAGTACAAGAGGACTGACACACTAACTTTCTATGATTTGAACCTCTCCTGTGAGTCAAGTTTTAGATTCCGATGCTTCACTTCAGGTTTACTGTATCCCTTGGACCTTCTTATTGACGATAAGGCACAATGCCGACTTAAGTACAAGAGGATTGACACTCTAACTTTCTATGATTTGAACCTCTGCTGTGAGTCCAGTATTAGATTCCGATGCTTCACTTCAGGTTTACTGTATTCCTTGGACCTTCTTATTGACGATGAAACTCAGATATTGCATCCGAATTTAAAACAAAAGGCACAATGCCGACTTAAGTACAAGAGGACTGACACTCTAACTTTCCATGATTTGAACCTCTCCTGTGAGCCCATTTTTGATTCCGATGCTTCACATCAGGTTTACTGTATCTCTTGGACCTTCATATTGACGATGAAACACAGAAATTGCATCCGAATTTAATACAAAAGGCACAATGCCGACTTAAGTACAAGAGGACTGACACACTAACTTTCTATGATTTGAACCTCTCCTGTGAGTCCAGTCTTAGATTCCGATGCTTCACTTCAGGTTTACTGTATCCCTTGGACCTTCTTATTGACGATAAGGCACAATGCCGACTTAAGTACTAGAGGATTGACACTCTAACTTTCTATGATTTGAACCTCTGCTGTGAGTACAGTTTTAGATTCCGATGCTTCACTTCAGGTTTACTGTATCCCTTGGACCCTCTTATTGACGATGAAACACAGAAATTGCATCCGAATTTAATACAAAAAGCACAATGCCAACTTCAGTACAAGAGGACTGACACTCTAACTTTCGATGATTTTAACCTCTCCTGTGAGTCCAGTTTTAGATTCCGATGCTTCACATCAGGTTTACTGTATCTCTTGGACCTTCTTATTGACGATGAAACACAGAAATTGCATCCAAATTTAATACAAAAGGCACAATGAGGACTTAAGTACAAGAGGACTGAAACTCTAACCTTCGATGATTTGAACCTCTCCTGTGAGTCCAGTTTTAGATTCCGATGCTTCAATCAGGTTTACTGTATCCCTTGGACCTTCTTATTGACGATGAAACACAGAAATTGCATCTGAATTTAATACAAAAACACAATGCCGACATAAGTACAAGAGGACTGACACACTAACTTTCTATGATTTGAACCTCTCCTGTGAGTCCAGTTTTAGATTCCGATGCTTCACTTCAGGTTTACTGTTTCTTTTGGACCTTCTTATTGACGATGCAGAACAGAAATTGCATCCGAATTTAATACAAAAGTCACAATGCCGACTTAAGTACAACTGGACTGACACACTAACTTTCTATGATTTGAACCTCTCCTGTGAGTCCAGTTTTAGATTCCGATGCTTCACTTCAGGTTTACTGTTTCCCTTGGACCTTTATATTGACGATGAAACACAGAAATTGCATCCGGAATTAATACAAAAGGCACAATGCCGACTTAAGTACAAGAGGACTGACACACTAACTTTCTATGATTTGAACCTCTCCTGTGAGTCCAGTTTTAGATTCCGATGCTTCACTTCAGGTTTACTGTATCCGTTGTACCTTCTTATTGACGATAAGGCACAATGCCGACTTAAGTACAAGAGGACTGACACTCTAACTTTCGATGATTTGAACCTCTCCTGTGAGTCCAGTTTTAGATTCCGATGCTTCACATCAGGTTTACTGTATCTCTTGGACCTTCTTATTGACGATGAAACACAGATATTGCATCCAAATTTAATACAAAAGGCACAATGCCGATTTAAGTACAAGAGGACTGAAACTCTAACTTTCGATGATGTGAACCTCTCCTGTGAGTCCAGTTTTAGATTCCGATGCTTCACTTCAGGTTTACTGTTTCCCTTGGACCTTCTTATTGACGATGAAACACAGAAATTGCATCCGAATTTAATACAATAGGCACAATGCCGACTTAAGTACAAGAGGACTGACACACTAACTTTCTATGATTTGAACCTCTCCTGTGAGTCCAGTTATAGATTCCGATGCTTCACTTCAGGTTTACTGTATCCCTTGGACCTTCTTATTGACGATAAGGCACAATACCGACTTAAGTACAAGAGGATTGACACTCTAACTTTCTATGATTTGAACCTCTGCTGTGAGTGCAGTATTATATTCCGATGCTTCACTTCAGGTTTATTGTATCCCTTGGACCCTCTTATTGACGATGAAACTCAGAAATTGCATCCGAATTTAATACAAAACGCACAATGCCGACTTAAGAACAAGAGGACTGACACTCTAACTTTCGATGATTTGAACCTCTCCTGTGAGTCCAGTTTTAGATTCCGATGATTCACATCAGGTTTACTGTATCTCTTGGACCTTCTTATTGACGGTGAAACACAGAAATTGCATCCAAATTTAATACAAAAGGCACAATGCCGGCTTAAGTACAAGAGGACTGAAACTCTATTTTTCGATGATTTGAACCTCTGCTGTGAGTCCAGTTTTAGATTCCGATGCTTCAATTCAGGTTTTCTGTATCCCTTGGACCTTCTTATTGACGATGAAACACAGAAATTGCATCCGAATTTAATACAAAAGGCACAATGCCGACATAAGTACAAGAGGACTGACACACTAACTTTCTATGATTTGAACCTCCCCTGTGAGTCCAGTTTTAGATTCCGATGCTTCACATCAGGTTTACTGTTTCCCTTGGACCTTCTTATTGACGATGAAACAGAAATTGCATCCAAATTTAATACAAAAGGCACAATGCCGACTTAAGTACAAGAGGACTGACACTCGAACTTTCGATGATTTGAACCTCTCCTGTGAGTCCAGTTTTAGATTCCGATGCTTCACATTAGGTTTACTGTATCCCTCGGACCATCTTATTGACGATGAAACACAGAAATTGCATCCGAATTTAATACAAAAGGCACAATGCCGACTTAAGTACAAGAGGACTGACACACTAACTTTCTATGATTTGAACCTCTCCTGTGAGTCCAGTTTTAGATTCCGATGCTTCAATTCAGGTTTACTGTATCCCTTGGACCTTCTTATTGACGATGAAACACAGAAATTGCATCCGAATATAACACAAAAGGCACAATGGCGACTTAAGTACAAGAGGACTGACACGCTAACTTTCTATGATTTGAACCTCTCCTGTGAGTCCAGTTTTAGATCCGATGCTTCACTTCAGGTTTACTGTTTCCCTTGTACCTTCTTATTGACGATGAAACACAGAAATTGCATCCAAATTTAATACAAAAGGCACAATGACGACTTAAGAACAAGAGGACTGACACACTAACTTTGTATGATTTGAACCTCTCCTGTGAGTCCAGTTTTAGATTCCAATGCTTCACTTCAGGTTTAGTGTTTCCCTTGGACCTTCTTATTGACGATGAAACACAGAAATTGCATCCGAATTTAATACAAAAGGCACAATGCCGACTTAAGTACAAGAGGACTGACACACTAACTTTCTATGATTTGAACCTCTCCTGTGAGTCCAGTCTTAGATTCCGATGCTTCACACCACGTTTACTGTATCCCTTGGACCTTCTTATTGACGATAAGGCACAATGCCGACTTAAGTACTAGAGGATTGACACTCTAACTTTCTATGATTTGAACCTCTGCTATGAGTCCTGATTTAGATTCCGATGCTTCACTTCAGGTTTACTGTATCCCTTGGACCTTCTTATTGACGATGAAACACAGAAATTGCATCCGAATTTAATACAAAAAGCACAATGCCGACTTAAGTACAAGAGGACTGACACTCTAACTTTCGATGATTTGAACCTCTCCTGTGATTCCAGTTTTAGATTCCGATGCTTCACATCAGGTTTACTGTATCTCTTAAACCTTCTTATTGACGATGAAACACAGAAATTGCATCCGAATTTAATACAAAAGACACAATGCCGACTTAAGTACACGAGGACTGACACACAGACTTTCTATGATTTGAACCTCTCCTGTGAGTCCTGTTTTAGATTCCGATGCTTCACTTCAGGTTTACTGTTTCCCTTGGACCCTCTTATTGACGATGAAACACAGAAATTGCATCCGAATTTAATACAAAAGGCACAATGCCGACTTAAGTACAAGAGGACTGACACACTAACTTTCTATGATTTGAACCTCTCCTGTGAGTCCAGTTTTAGATTCCGATGCTTCACTTCAGGTTTACTGTTTCCCTTGGACCTTCTTATTGACGATGAAACACAGAAATTGCATCCGAATTTAATACAAAAGGCACAATGCCGACTTAAGTACAAGAGGACTGACACACTAACTTTCTATGATTTGAACCTCTCCTGTGAGTCCAGTTTTAGATTCCGATGCTTCACTTCAGGTTTACTGTATCCCTTGGATATTCTTATTGACGATAAGGTACAATGCCGACTTAAGCACAAGAGGATTGACACTCTAACTTTCTATGATTTGATCCTCTGCTGTGAGTCCAGTTTTAGATTCTGATGCTTCACATCAGGTTTACTGTATCTCGTGGACCTTCTTATTGACGATGAAACACAGAATTTGCATCCAAATTTAATACAAAAGGCACAATGCCGACTTAAGTACAAGAGGACTGACACACTAACTTTCTATGATTTGAACCCCTCCTGTGAGTCCAGTTTTAGATTCCGATGCTTCACTTCAGGTTTACTGTTTCCCTTGGACCTTCTTATTGACGATGAAACACAGCAATTGCATCCGAATTTAATGCAAAAGGCACAATGCCGACTTAAGTACAAAAGGACTGACACACAAACTTTCTATGATTTGAACCTCTCCTGTGAGTCCAGTTTTAGATTCCGATGCTTCACTTCAGGTTTACTGTATCCCATAGACCTTCTTATTGACGATAAGGCACAATGCCGACTTAAGTACAAGACGATTGACACTCTAACATTCTATGATTTGAACCTCTGCTGTGAGTGCAGTTTTAGATTCCGATGCTTCACTTCAGGTTTACTGTATCCCTTGGAACTTCTTATTGACGATGAAACACAGAAATTGCATCCGAATTTAATACAAAAGGCACAATGCCGACTTAAGTACAAGAGGACTGACACTCTAACTTTCGATGATTTGAACCTCTCCTGTGCGTTCAGTTTTGGATTCCGATGCTTCACATCAGGTTTACTGTATCTCTTGGACCTTCTTATTGACGATGAAACACAGAAATTGCATCCAAATTTAATACAAAAGGCACAATGCCGACTTAAGAACAAGAAGACTGACACTCTAACTTTCGATGATTTGAACCTCTCCTGTGAGTCCAGTTTTAGATTCCGATGCTTCACATTAGGTTTACTGTATCCCTTGGACCATCTTATTGACGATGAAACACAGAAATTGCAATCGAACTTAATTCAAAAGGCACAATGCCGACTTAAGTACAAGAGGACTGACACTCTAACTTTCGATGATTTGAACCTCTCCTGTGAGTCCAGTTTTAGATTCTGATGCTTCACATCAGGTTTACCGTATCTCTTGGACCTTCTTATTGACGATGAAACACAGAAATTGCATCCAAATTTAAAGAAAAGGCACAATGCCGACTTAAATACAAGAGGACTGACACACTAACTTTCTATAATTTGAACCCCTCCTGTGAGTCCAGTTTTAGATTCCGATGCTTCACTTCAGGGTTACTGTTTCCCTTGGACCCTCTTATTGACGATGAAACACAGTAATTGCATCCGAATTTAATACAAAAGGCACAATGCCGACTTAAGTACAAGAGGACTGACTCACAAACTTTCTATGATTTGAACCTCTCCTGTGAGTCCAGTTTTAGATGCCGATGCTTCACTTCAGGTTTACTGTATCCCTTGGACCTTCGTATTGACGATAAGGCACAATGCCGACTTAAGTACAATAGGATTGACACTCTAACTTCCTATGATTTGAACCTCTGCTGTGAGTGCAGTTTTAGATTCCGATGCTTCACTTCAGGTTTACTGTATCCCTTGGACCTTCTTATTGACGATGAAACACAGAAATTGCATCCGAATTTAATACAAAAGGCACAATGCCGACTTAAGTACAAGAGGACTGAAACTCTATTTTTCGATGATTTGAACCTCTCCTGTGAGTCCAGTTTTAGATTCCGATGCTTCAATTCAGGTTTACTGTATCCCTTGGAACTTCTTATTGACGATGAAACACAGAAATTGCATCCGAATTTAATACAAAATTTACAATGCCGACATAAGTACAAGATGACTGACACACTAACTTTCTATGATTTGAACCTCCCCTGTGAGTCCAGTTTTAGATTCCGATGCTTCACTTCAGGTTTACTGTTTCCCTTGGTCCTTCTTATTGACGATGAAACACAGAAATTGCATCCAAATTTAATACAAAAGGCACAATGCCGACTTAAGTACAAGGGGACTGACACTCTAACTTTCGATGATTTGAACCTCTCCTGTGAGTCCAGTTTTAGATTCCGATGCTTCACATTATGTTTACTGTATCCCTTGGACCATCTTATTGACGATGAAACACAGAAATTGCATATGAATTTAATACAAAAGGCACAATGCCGACTTAAGTACAAGAGGACTGACACACTAACTTTCTATGATTTGAACCTCTCCTGTGAGTCCAGTTTTAGATTCCGATGCTTCACTTCAGGTTTACTGTATCCCTTGGACCTTCTTATTGACGATGAAACACAGAAATTGCATCCGAATTTAATACAAAAGGCACAATGCCGACTTAAGTACAAGAATACTGACACTCTAACTTTCGATGATTTGAACCTCTCCTGTGAGTCCAGTTTTAGATTCCGATGCTTCACATTATGTTTAGTGTATCCCTTGGACCATCTTATTGACGATTAAACACAGAAATTGCATCCCAATTTAATACAAAAGGCACAATGCCGACTTAAGTACAAGAGGACTGACACTCTAACTTTCCATGATTTGAACCTCTCCTGTAAGTCCAGTTTAAGATTCTGATTCTTCACATCAGGTTTACTGTATCTCTTGGACCTTCTTATTGACGATAAAACACAGAAATTGCATCCAAATTTAATACAAAAGGCACAATGCCGACTTAAGTACAAGAGGACTGAAACACTAACTTTCTATGATTTGAACCTCTCCTGTGAGTCCAGTTTTAGATTCCGATGCTTCACTTCAGGTTTACTGTTTCCCTTGGACCTTCTTATTGACAATGAAACACAGTAATTGCATCCGAATTTAATACAAAAGGCACAATGCCGACTTAAGTACAAGAGGACTGACAAACAAACTTTCTATGATTTGAACCTCTCCTGTGAGTCCAGTTTTAGATTCCGATGCTTCACTTCAGGTTTACTGTATCCCTTGGACCTTCTTATTGACGATAAGGCACAATGCCGACTTAAGTACTAGAGCATTGACACTCTACCATTCTATGATTTGAACCACTGCTGTGAGTGCAGTTTTAGATTCCGATGCTTCACTTCAGGTTTACTGTATCCCTTGGACCTTTTTATTGACGATGAGAAACAGAACCTGCATCCGAATTTAATACAAAAGGCACAATGGCGACTTAAGTACAAGAGGACTGACACTCTAACTTTCGATGATTTGAACCTCTCCTGTGCGTCCAGTTTTAGATTCCGATGCTTCACATCAGGTTTACTGTATCTCTTGGACCTTCTTATTAACGGTGAAACACAGAAATTGCATCCAAATTTAATACAAAAGGCACAATGCCGGCTTAAGTACAAGAGGACTGAAACTCTAATTTTCGATGATATGAACCTCTCCTGCGAGTCCAGTTTTAGATACCGATGCTTCAATTCAGGTTTACTGTATCCCTTGGACCTTCTTATTGTCGATGAAACACAGAAATTGCATCCGAATTTAATAAAAAAGGCACAATGCCGACTTAAGTACAAGAGGACTGACACACTTACTTTCTATGATTTGAACCTCTCCTGAGAGTCCAGTTTTAGATTCCGATGCTTCACTTCAGGTTTACTGTATCCCTTGGACCTTCTTATTGACGATAAGGCACAATGCCGACTTAAGTACATGAGGATTAACACTCTAACTTTCTATGATTTGAACCTCTGCTGTGAGTCCAGTTTTAGATTCCGATGCTTCACTTCAGGTTTACTGTATCCCTTGGACCTTCTTATTGACGATGAAACACAGAAATTGCATCCGAATTTAATACAAAAAGCACAATGCCGACTTAAGTACAAGAGGACTGACACTCTAATTTTCGATGATTTGAACCTCTCCTGTGAGTTCAGTTTTCGATTCCGATGCTTCACATCAGGTTTACTGTATCTCTTGGACCTTCTTATTGACGATGAAACACAGATATTGCATCCATATTTAATACAAAAGGCACAATGCCGACTTAAGTACAAGAGGACTGAAACTCTAACTTTCGATGATTTGAACCTCTCCTGTGAGTCCAGTTTTAGATTCCGATGCTTCAATTCAGGTTTACTGTATCCCTTGGACCTTCTTATTGACGATGAAACACAGAAATTGCATCCGAATTTAATACAAAAGGCACAATGAAGACTTAAGTACAAGAGGACTGACACACTAACTTTCTGTGATTTGAACCTCTCCTGACACTCCAGTTTTAGATTCCGATGCTTCACTTCAGGTTTACTGTATCCCTTGGACCTTCTTATTGACGATGAAACACAGAAATTGCATCCGAATTTAATACAAAAGGCACAATGCCGACTTAAGTACAAGAGGACTGACACTCTAACTTTCGATGATTTGAACCTCTCCTGTGAGTCCAGTTTTAGATTCCGATGCTTCCAATTATGTTTAGTGTATCCCTTGGACCATCTTATTGACGATGAAACACAGAAATTGCATCCGAATTTAATACAAAAGGCACAATGCCGACTTAAGTACAAGAGGACTGACACTCTAACTTTCGATGATT
Source organism: Schistocerca americana (assembly GCF_021461395.2). Taxonomy (NCBI): domain Eukaryota; kingdom Metazoa; phylum Arthropoda; class Insecta; order Orthoptera; family Acrididae; genus Schistocerca; species Schistocerca americana. Next base: position 543,585,958 of record NC_060124.1, on the reverse strand, counting down.
TGAACCTCTCCTGTGAGTCCAGTTTAAGATTCTGATGCTTCACATCAGGTTTACTGTACCTCTTGGACCTTCTTATTTACGATATAACACAGAAATTGCATCCAAATTTAATACAAAAGGCACAATGCCGACTTAAGACCAAGAGGACTGAAACACTAACTTTCTATGATTTGAACCTCTCCTGTGAGTCCAGTTTTAGATTCCGATGCTTCACTTCAGGTTTACTGTTTCCCTCGGACCTTCTTATTGACGATGAAACACAGTAATTGCATCCGAATTTAATACAAAAGGCACAATGCCGACGTAAGTACAAGAGGACTGACAAACAAACTTTCTATGATTTGAACCTCTCCTGTGAGTCCAGTTTTAGATTCCGATGCTTCACTTCAGGTTTACTGTATCCCTTGGACCTTCTTATTGACGATAAGGCACAATGCCGACTTAAGTACAAGAGGATTGATACTCTAACTTTCTATGATTTGAACCTCTGCTGTGAGTGCAGTTTTAGATTCCGATGCTTCACATCAGGTTTACTGTATCTCTTGGACCTTCTTATTGACGATGAAACACAGAAATTGCATCCAAATTTAATACAAAAGGCACAATGCCGGCTTAAGTACAACAGGACTGAAACTCTATTTTTCGATGATATGAACCTCTCCTGCGAGTCCAGTTTTAGATACCGATGCCTCAATTCAGGTTTACTGTATCCCTCGGACCTTCTTATTGACGATGAAACACAGAAATTGCATCCGAATTTAATAAAAAAGGCACAATGCCGACTTAAGTACAAGAGGACTGACACACTTACTTTCTATGATTTGAAGCTCTCCTGTGAGTCCAGTTTTAGATTCCGATGCTTCACCTCAGGTTTACTGTATCCCTTGGACCTTCTTATTGACGATAAGGCACAATGCCGACTTAAGTACATGTGGATTAACACTCTAACTTTCTATGATTTGAACCTCTGCTGTGAGTCCAGTTTTAGATTCCGATGCTTCACTTCAGGTTTACTGTATCCCTTGGACCTTCTTATTGACGATGAAACACAGAAATTGCATCCGAATTTAATAAAAAAGCACAATGCCGACTTAGGTACAAGAGGACTGACACTCTAACTTTCGATGATTTGAACCTCTCCTGTGAGTCCAGTTTTAGATTCCGATGCTTCACATCAGGTTTACTGTATCTCTTGGACCTTCTTATTGACGATGAAACACAGATATTGCATCCATATTTAATACAAAAGGCACAATGCCGACTTAAGTACAAGAGGACTGAAACTCTAACTTTCGATGATTTGAACCTCTCCTGTGAGTCCAGTTTTAGATTCCGATGCTTCAATTCAGGTTTACTGTATCCCTTGGACCTTCTTATTGACGATGAAACACAGAAATTGCATCCGAATTTAATACAAAAGGCACAATGAAGACTTAAGTACAAGAGGACTGACACACTAACTTTCTGTGATTTGAACCTCTCCTGACACTCCAGTTTTAGATTCCGATGCTTCACTTCAGGTTTACTGTATCCCTTGGACCTTCTTATTGACGATGAAACACAGAAATTGCATCCGAATTTAATACAAAAGGCACAATGCCGACTTAAGTACAAGAGGACTGACACTCTAACTTTCGATGATTTGAACCTCTCCTGTGAGTCCAGTTTTAGATTCCGATGCTTCCAATTATGTTTAGTGTATCCCTTGGACCATCTTATTGACGATGAAACACAGAAAATGCATCCGAATTTAATACAAAAGGCACAATGCCGACTTAAGTACAAGAGGACTGACACTCTAACTTTCGATGATTTGAACCTCTCCTGTGAGTCCAGTTTAAGATTCTGATGCTTCACATCAGGTTTACTGTACCTCTTGGACCTTCTTATTTACGATATAACACAGAAATTGCATCCAAATTTAATACAAAAGGCACAATGCCGACTTAAGACCAAGAGGACTGAAACACTAACTTTCTATGATTTGAACCTCTCCTGTGAGTCCAGTTTTAGATTCCGATGCTTCACTTCAGGTTTACTGTTTCCCTCGGACCTTCTTATTGACGATGAAACACAGTAATTGCATCCGAATTTAATACAAAAGGCACAATGCCGACGTAAGTACAAGAGGACTGACAAACAAACTTTCTATGATTTGAACCTCTCCTGTGAGTCCAGTTTTAGATTCCGATGCTTCACTTCAGGTTTACTGTATCCCTTGGACCTTCTTATTGACGATATGGCACAATGCCGACTTAAGTACAAGAGGATTGATACTCTAACTTTCTATGTTTTGAACCTCTGCTGTGAGTGCAGTTTTAGATTCCGATGCTTCACATCAGGTTTACTGTATCTCTTGGACCTTCTTATTGACGATGAAACACAGAAATTGCATCCAAATTTAATACAAAAGGCACAATGCCGGCTTAAGTACAACAGGACTGAAACTCTATTTTTCGATGATTTGAACCTCTCCTGCGAGTCCAGTTTTAGATACCGATGCCTCAATTCAGGTTTACTGTATCCCTCGGACCTTCTTATTGACGATGAAACACAGAAATTGCATCCGAATTTAATAAAAAAGGCACAATGCCGACTTAAGTACAAGAGGACTGACACACTTACTTTCTATGATTTGAAGCTCTCCTGTGAGTCCAGTTTTAGATTCCGATGCTTCACCTCAGGTTTATTGTATCCCTTGGACCTTCTTATTGACGATAAGGCACAATGCCGACTTAAGTACATGTGGATTAACACTCTAACTTTCTATGATTTGAACCTCTGCTGTGAGTCCAGTTTTAGATTATGATGCTTCACTTCAGGTTTACTGTATCCCTTGGACCTTCTTATTGACGATGAAACACAGAAATTGCATCCGAATTTAATACAAAAAGCACAATGCCGACTTAGGTACAAGAGGACTGACACTCTAACTTTCGATGATTTGAACCTCTCCTGTGAGTCCAGTTTTAGATTCCGATGCATCAATTCAGGTTTACTGTATCCCTTGGACCTTCTTATTGACGATAAGGCACAATGCCGACTTAAGTACAAGAGGATTGACACTCTAACTTTCTATGATTTTAACCTCTGCTGTGAGTCCAGTTTTAGATTCCGATGCTTCACTTCAGGTTTACTGTATCCCTTGGACCTTCTTATTGACGATGAAACACAGAAATTGCATCCGAATTTAATACAAAAAGCACAATGCCCACTTAAGTAAAAGAGGACTGACACTTTAACTTTCGATGATTTGAACCTCTCCTGTGAGTCCAGTTTTCGATTCCGATGCTTCACATCAGGTTTGCTGTATCTCTTGGACCTTCTTATTGACGATGAAACACAGATATTGCATCCATATTTAATACAAAAGGCACAATGCCGACTTAAGTACAAGAGGACTGAAACTCTAACTTTCGATGATTTGAACCTCTCCTGTGAGTCCAGTTTTAGATTCCGATGCTTCAATTCAGGTTTACTGTATCCCTTGGACCTTCTTATTGACGATGAAACACAGAAATTGCATCCGAATTTAATACAAAAGGCACAATGAAGACTTAAGTACAGGAGGACTGACACACTAACTTTCTATGATTTGAACCTCTCCTGAGACTCCAGTTTTAGATTCCGATGCTTCACTTCAGGTTTACTGTTTCCCTTGGACCTTCTTATTGACGATGAAACACAGAAATTGCATCCGAATTCAATACAAGAAGCACAATGCCGACTAATGTACAAGGGAACTGACACACTAACTTTCTATGATTTGAACCTCTCCTGTGAGTCCAGTTTTAGATTCCGATGCTTCACTTCAGGTTTACTGTATCCCTTGGAACTACTTATTGTCGATAAGGCACAATGCCGACTTATGTACAAGAGGATTGACACTCTAACTTTCTATGATTTGAACCTCTGCTGTAAGTCCAGTTTTAGATTCCGATGCTTCACTTCAGTTTACTGTATCCCTTGGACCTTCTTATTGACGATAAGGCACAATGCCGACTTAAGTACAAGAGGATTGACACTCTAACTTCCTATGATTTGAACCTCCGCTGTGAGTCCAGTTTTAGATTCCGATGCTTCACTTCAGGTTTACTGTATCCCTTGGACCATCTTATTGACGATGAAACACAGAAATTGCATCCGATTTTAATACAATAGGCACAATGCCGACTTAAGTACAAGAGGACTGACACTCTAACTTTCGATGATTTGAACCTCTCCTGTGAGTCCAGTTTCAGATTCCGATGCTTCACATCAGGTTTACTGTATCTCTTGGACCTTCGTATTGACGATGAAACACAGAAATTGCATCCAAATTTAATACAAAAGGCACAATGCCGACTTAAGTACAAGAGGACTGACACACTAACTTTCGATGATTTGAACCTCTCCTGTAAGTCCAGTTTTAGATTCCGATGCTTCAATTCAGGTTTACTGTATCCCTTGGACCTTCTTATTGACGATGAAACACAGAAATTGCATCCGAATTTAATAAAAAAGACACAATACCGACTTAAGTACAAGAGGACTGACACACTTACTTTCTACGATTTGAACCTCTCCTGTGAGTCCAGTTTTAGATTCCGATGCTTCACTTCAGGTTTACTGTATCCCTTGGACCTTCTTATTGACGATAAGGCACAATGCCGACTTAAGTACTAGAGGATTGACACTCTAACTTTCTATGATTTGTACCTCTACTGTGAGTCCAGTTTTAGATTCCGATGCTTCACTTCAGGTTTACTGTATCCCTTGGACCTTCTTATTGACGATAAGGCACAATGCCGACTTAAGTACATGTGGATTAACACTCTAACTTTCTATGATTTGAACCTCTGCTGTGAGTCCAGTTTTAGATTATGATGCTTCACTTCAGGTTTACTGTATCCCTTGGACCTTCTTATTGACGATGAAACACAGAAATTGCATCCGAATTTAATACAAAAAGCACAATGCCGACTTAGGTACAAGAGGACTGACACTCTAACTTTCGATGATTTGAACCTCTCCTGTGAGTCCAGTTTTAGATTCCGATGCATCAATTCAGGTTTACTGTATCCCTTGGACCTTCTTATTGACGATAAGGCACAATGCCGACTTAAGTACAAGAGGATTGACACTCTAACTTTCTATGATTTTAACCTCTGCTGTGAGTCCAGTTTTAGATTCCGATGCTTCACTTCAGGTTTACTGTATCCCTTGGACCTTCTTATTGACGATGAAACACAGAAATTGCATCCGAATTTAATACAAAAAGCACAATGCCCACTTAAGTAAAAGAGGACTGACACTTTAACTTTCGATGATTTGAACCTCTCCTGTGAGTCCAGTTTTCGATTCCGATGCTTCACATCAGGTTTGCTGTATCTCTTGGACCTTCTTATTGACGATGAAACACAGATATTGCATCCATATTTAATACAAAAGGCACAATGCCGACTTAAGTACAAGAGGACTGAAACTCTAACTTTCGATGATTTGAACCTCTCCTGTGAGTCCAGTTTTAGATTCCGATGCTTCAATTCAGGTTTACTGTATCCCTTGGACCTTCTTATTGACGATGAAACACAGAAATTGCATCCGAATTTAATACAAAAGGCACAATGAAGACTTAAGTACAGGAGGACTGACACACTAACTTTCTATGATTTGAACCTCTCCTGAGACTCCAGTTTTAGATTCCGATGCTTCACTTCAGGTTTACTGTTTCCCTTGGACCTTCTTATTGACGATGAAACACAGAAATTGCATCCGAATTCAATACAAGAAGCACAATGCCGACTAATGTACAAGGGAACTGACACACTAACTTTCTATGATTTGAACCTCTCCTGTGAGTCCAGTTTTAGATTCCGATGCTTCACTTCAGGTTTACTGTATCCCTTGGAACTACTTATTGTCGATAAGGCACAATGCCGACTTATGTACAAGAGGATTGACACTCTAACTTTCTATGATTTGAACCTCTGCTGTAAGTCCAGTTTTAGATTCCGATGCTTCACTTCAGTTTACTGTATCCCTTGGACCTTCTTATTGACGATAAGGCACAATGCCGACTTAAGTACAAGAGGATTGACACTCTAACTTCCTATGATTTGAACCTCCGCTGTGAGTCCAGTTTTAGATTCCGATGCTTCACTTCAGGTTTACTGTATCCCTTGGACCATCTTATTGACGATGAAACACAGAAATTGCATCCGATTTTAATACAATAGGCACAATGCCGACTTAAGTACAAGAGGACTGACACTCTAACTTTCGATGATTTGAACCTCTCCTGTGAGTCCAGTTTCAGATTCCGATGCTTCACATCAGGTTTACTGTATCTCTTGGACCTTCGTATTGACGATGAAACACAGAAATTGCATCCAAATTTAATACAAAAGGCACAATGCCGACTTAAGTACAAGAGGACTGACACACTAACTTTCGATGATTTGAACCTCTCCTGTAAGTCCAGTTTTAGATTCCGATGCTTCAATTCAGGTTTACTGTATCCCTTGGACCTTCTTATTGACGATGAAACACAGAAATTGCATCCGAATTTAATAAAAAAGACACAATACCGACTTAAGTACAAGAGGACTGACACACTTACTTTCTACGATTTGAACCTCTCCTGTGAGTCCAGTTTTAGATTCCGATGCTTCACTTCAGGTTTACTGTATCCCTTGGACCTTCTTATTGACGATAAGGCACAATGCCGACTTAAGTACTAGAGGATTGACACTCTAACTTTCTATGATTTGTACCTCTACTGTGAGTCCAGTTTTAGATTCCGATGCTTCACTTCAGGTTTACTGTATCCCTTGGACCTTCTTATTGACGATAAGGCACAATGCCGACTTAAGTACAAGAGGATTGACACTCTAACTTTCTATGATTTGAACCTCCGCTGTGAGTCCAGTTTTAGATTCCGATGCTTCACTTCAGGTTTACTGTATCCCTTGGACCATCTTATTTACGATGAAACACAGAAATTGCATCCGAATGTAATACAAAAGGCACAATGCCGACTTATGTACAAGAGGACTGACACTCTAACTTTCGATGATTTGAACCTCTCCTGTGAGTCCAGTTTTAGATTCCGATGCTTCACATCAGGTTTACTGTATCACTTGGACCTTCTTATTGACGATGAAACACAGAAATTGCATCCGAATTTAATAAAAAAGGCACAATGCCGTCTTAAGTACAAGAGGACTGACACACTTACTTTCTATGATTTGAACCTCTCCTGTGAGTCCAGTTTTAGATTCCGATGCTTCACTTCAGGTTTACTGTATCCCTTGGACCTTCTTATTGACGATAAGGCACAATGCCGACTTAAGTACATGAGGATTAACACTCTAACTTTCTATGATTTGAACCTCTGCTGTGAGTCCAGTTTTAGATTCCGATGCTTCACTTCAGGTTTACTGTATCCCTTGGACCTTCTTATTGACGATGAAACACAGAAATTGCATCCGAATTTAATACAAAAAGCACAATGCCGACTTAGGTACAAGAGGACTGACACTCTAACTTTCGATGATTTGAACCTCTCCTGTGAGTCCAGTTTTAGATTCCGATGCTTCAATTCAGGTTTACTGTATCCCTTGGACCTTCTTATTGACGATAAGGCACAATGCCGACTCAAGTACAAGAGGATTGCCACTCTAACTTTCTATGATTTTAACCTCTCCTGTGAGTCCAGTTTTAGATTCCGATGCTTCACTTCAGGTTTACTGTATCCCTTGGACCTTCTTATTGACGATGAAACACAGAAATTGCATCCGAATTTAATACAAAAAGCACAATGCCGACTTAAGTACAAGAGGCCTGACACTCTAACTTTCGATGATTTGAACCTCTCCTGTGAGTCCAGTTTTCGATTCCGATGCTTCACATCAGGTTTACTGTATCTCTTGGACCTTCTTATTGACGATGAAACACAGATATTGCATCCATATTTAATACAAAAGGCACAATGCCGCCTTAAGTACATGAGGACTGAAACTCTAACTTTCAATGATTTGAACCTCTCCTGTGAGTCCAGTTTTAGATTCCGATGCTTCAATTCAGGTTTACTGTATCCCTTGGACCTTCGTATTGACGATGAAACACAGTAATTGCATCCGAATTTAATACAAAAGGCACAATGAAGACTTAAGTGTAAGAGGACTGACACACTAACTTTCTATGATTTGAACCTCTCCTGAAACTCCAGTTTTAGATTCCGATGCTACACTTCAGGTTTACTGTTTCCCTTGGACCTTCTTATTGACGATGAAACACAGAAATTGCATCCGAATTTAATACAAGAAGCACAATGCCGACTTAAGTATAAGGGAACTGACACACTAACTTTCTATGATTTGAACCTCTCCTGTGAGTCCAGTTTTAGATTCCGATGCTTCACTTCAGGTTTACTGTATCCCTTGGAACTACTTATTGACGATAAGGCACAATGCCGACTTATGTACAAGAGGATTGACACTCTAACTTTCTATGATTTGAACCTCTGCTGTTAGTCCAGTTTTAGATTCCGATGCTTCACTTCAGGTTTACTGTATCCCTTGGACCTTCTTAATTTGACGATAAGGCACAATGCCGACTTAAGTACAAGAGGATTGACACTCTAATTTTCTATGATTTGAACCTCCGCCGTGAGTCCAGTTTTAGATTCCGATGCTTCACTTCAGGTTTACTGTATCCCTTGGACCATCTTATTGACGATTAAACACAGAAATTGCATCCGATTTTAATACAAAAGGCACAATGCCGACTTAAGTACAAGAGGACCTGACACTCTAACATTCGATGATTTGAACCTCTCCTGTGAGTCCAGTTTTAGATTCCGATGCTTCACATCAGGTTTACTGTATCTCTTGGACCTTCTTATTGACGATGAAACACAGAAATTGCATCCAAATTTAATACAAAAGGCACAATGCCGGCTTAAGTACAAGAGGACTGAAACTCTATTTTTCGATGATTTGAACCTCTCCTGCGAGTCCAGTTTTAGATACCGATGCTTCAATTCAGGTTTACTGTATCACTTGGACCTTCTTATTGACGATGAAACACAGATATTGCATCCGAATTTAATAAAAAAGGCACAATGCCGACTTAAGTACAAGAGGACTGACACACTTACTTTCTATGATTTGAACCTCTCCTGTCAGTCCAGTTTTAGATTCCGATGCTTCACTTCAGGTTTACTGTATCCCTTGGACCTTCTTATTGACGATAAGGCACAATGCCGACTTAAGTACATGAGGATTAACATTCTAACTTTCTATGATTTGAACCTCTGCTGTGAGTCCAGTTTTAGATTCCGATGCTTCACTTCTGGTTTACTGTATCGCTTGGACCTTCTTATTGACGGTGAAACACAGAAATTGCATCCGAATTTAATACAAAAAGCACAATGCCGACTTAGGTACAAGAGGACTGACACTCTAACTTTCGATGATTTGAACATCTCCTGTGAGTCCAGTTTTAGATTCCAATGCTTCAATTCAAGTTTACTGTATCCCTTGGACCTTCTTATTGACGATAAGGCACAATGCCGACTTAAGTACAAGAGGATTGCCACTCTAACTTTCTACGATTTTAACCTCTGCTGTGAGTCCAGTTTTAGATTCCGATGCTTCACTTCAGGTTTACTGTATCCCTTGGACCTTGTTATTGACGATGAAACACAGAAATTGCATCCGAATTTAATACAAAAAGCACAATGCCGACTTAAGTACAAGAGGACTGACACTCTAACTTTCGATTATTTGAACCTCTCCTGTGAGTCCAGTTTTCGATTCCGATGCTTCACATCAGGTTTACTGTATCTCTTGGACCTTCTTATTGACGATGAAACACAGATATTGCATCCATATTTAATACAAAAGGCACAATGCCGACTTAAGTACAAGAGGACTGAAACTCTAACTTTCGATGATTTGAACCGCTCCTGTGAGTCCAGTTTTAGATTCCGATGCTTCAATTCAGGTTTACTGTATCCCTTGGACCTTCGTATTGACGATGAAACACAGAAATTGCATCCGAATTTAATACAAAAGGCACAATGAAGACTTAGGTACAAGAGGACACACACACTAACTTTCTACGATTTGAACCTCTGCTGTAAGTCCAGTTTTAGATTCCGATGCTTCACTTCAGGTTTACTGTATCCCTTGGACCTTCTTATTGACGATAAGGCACAATGTCGACTTAAGTACAAGAGGATTGACACTCTAACTTTCTATGATTTGAACCTCCGCTGTGAGTCCAGTTTTAGATTCCGATGCTTCACATCAGGTTAACTGTATCTCTTGGACCTTCTTATTGACGATGAAACACAGAAATTGCATCCGAATTTAATACAAAAGGCACAATGCCGACTTAAGTACAAGAGGACTGACACACTAACTTTCGATGATTTGGACCTCTCCTGTAAGTCCAGTTTTAGATTCCGATGCTTCAATTCAGGTTTACTGTATCCCTTGCACCTTCTTATTGACGATGAAACACAGAAATTGCATCCGAATTTAATAAAAAAGGCACAATGCGACTTCAGTACAAGAGGACTGACACACTTACTTTCTATGATTTGAACCTCTGCTGTGAGTCCAGTTTTAGATTCCGATGCTTCACTTCAGGTTTACTGTATCCCTTGGACCATCTTATTGACGATAAAGCACAATGCCGACTTAAGTGCAAGAGGATTGACACTCTAACTTTCTATGATTTGAACCTCCGCTGTGAGTCCAGTTTTAGATTCCGATGCTTCACATCAGGTTAACTGTATCTCTTGGACCTTCTTATTGACGATGAAACACAGAAATTGCATCCGAATTTAATACAAAAGGCACAATGAAGACTTAGGTACAAGAGGACACACACACTAACTTTCTACGATTTGAACCTCTGCTGTAAGTCCAGTTTTAGATTCCGATGCTTCACTTCAGGTTTACTGTATCCCTTGGTCCTTGTTATTAACGATAAGGCACAATGCCGACTTAAGTACAAGAGGATTGACACTCTAACTTTCTATGATTTGAACCTCTGCTGTGAGTGCAGTTTTAGAATCCGATGCTTCACTTCAGGTATACTGTATTCCTTGGACCTTCTTATTGACGATGAAACACACAAATTGCATCCAAATTTAATACAAAAGGCACAATGCCGAACTAAGTACATGAAGACTGAAACTCTAACTTTCGATGATTTGAACCTCTCCTGTGTGTCCAGTTTTAGATTCCGATGCTTCACTTCAGGTTTACTGTATCCCTTGGACCTTCCTATTGACGATGAAACACAGATATTGCATCCGAATTTAATACAAAAGGCACAATGCCGACTGAAGTACAAGAGGACTGACACTCTAACATTCGATGATTTGAACCTCTCCTGTGAGCCCAGTTTTAGATTCCGATGCTTCACATTAGGTTTACTGTATCCCTTGGACCATCTTATTGACGATGAAACACAGAAATTGCATCCGAATTTAATACAAAAGGCACAATGCCGACTTAAGTACAAGAGGTCTGACACTCTAACTTTCGATGATTTGAACCTCTCCTGTGAGTCCAGTTTTAGATTCTGATGCTTCACATCAGGTTCACTGTATCTCTTGGACCTTCTTATTGACGATAAAACACAGAAATTGCATCCAAATTTAATACAAAAGGCACAATGCCGACTTAAGTACAAGAGGACTGACACACTAACTTTCTATGATTTGAACCTCTCCTGTGAGTCCAGTTTTAGATTCCGATGCTTCACTTCAGGTTTACTGTTTCCCTTGGACCTTCTTATTGACGATGAAACACAGTAATTGCATCTGAATTTAATACAAAATGAACAATGCCGACTCAAGTACAAGAGGACTGACACACTAACTTTCTATGATTTGAACCTCTCCTGTGAGTCCAGTTTTAGATTCCGATGCTTCACTTCAGGTTTACTGTATCCCTTGGTCCTTGTTATTGACGATAAGGCACAATGCCGACTTAAGTACAAGAGGATTGACACTCTAACTTTCTATGATTTGAAACTCTGCTGTGAGTGCAGTTTTAGAATCCGATGCTTCACTTCAGGTTTACTTTATTCCTTGGACCTTCTCATTGACGATGAAACACAGAAATTGCATCCGAATTTAATACAAAAGGCACAATGCCGACTTAAGTACAAGAGGACTGACACTCTAACTTTCGATGGTTTGAACCTCTCCTGTGAGTCCAGTTTTAGATTCCGATGTTTCACATCAGGTTTACTGTATCTCTTGGACCTTCTTATTGACGATGAAACACAGAAATTGCATCCAAATTTAATACAAAAAGCACAATGCCGGCTTAAGTACTAGAGGACTGAAACTCTATTTTTCGATGATTTGAACCTCTCCTGTGAGTCCAGTTTTAGATTCCGATGCTTCAATTCAGGTTTACTGTATCCCTTGGACCTTCTTATTGACGATGAAACACAGCAATTGCATCCGAATTTAATACAAAAAGCACAATGCCGACTTAAGTACAAGGGAACTGACACACTAACTTTCTATGATTTGAACCTCTCCTGAGAGTCCAGTTTTAGATTCCGATGATTCACTTCAGGTTTACTATATCCCTTGGAACTACTTATTGACGAAAAGGCTCAATGCCGACTTATGTACAAGAAGATTGACACTCTAACTTTCTATGATTTGAACCTGTGCTGTAAGTCCAGTTTTAGATTCCGATGCATCACTTCAGGTTTACTGTATCCCTTGGACCTTCTTATTGACGCTAAGGAACAATGCCGACTTAAGTACAAGAGGATTGACACTCTAACTTTCTATGATTTGAACCTCCGCTGTGAGTCCAGTTTTAGATTCCGATGCTTCACTTCAGGTTTACTGTATCCCTTGGACCATCTTATTGACGACGAAACACAGAAATTGCATCCGATTTTAATACAAAAGGCACAATGCCGACTTAAGTACAAGAGGACTGACACTCTAACTTTCGATGATTTGAACCTCTCCTGTGAGTCCAGTTTCAGATTCCGATGCTTCACATCAGGTTTACTGTATCGCTTGGACCTTCGTATTGACGATGAAACACAGAAATTGCATCCAAATTTAATACAAAAGGCACAATGCCGACTTAAGTACAAGAGGACTGACACACTAACTTTCGATGATTTGAACCTCTCCTGTAAGTCCAGTTTTAGATTCCGATGCTTCAATTCAGGTTTACTGTATCCCTTGGACCTTCTTATTGACGATGAAACACAGAAATTGCATCCGAATTTAATAAAAAAGGCACAATGCCGACTTAAGTACAAGAGGACTGACACACTTACTTTCTATGATTTGAACCTCTGCTGTGAGTCCAGTTTTAGATTCCGATGCTTCACTTCAGGTTTACTGTAACCCTTGGACCTTCTTATTGACGATAAGGCACAATGCCGACTTAAGTACTAGAGGATTGACACTCTAACTTTCTATGATTTGAACCTCTGCTGTGAGTCCAGTTTTAGATTCCGATGCTTCACTTCAGGTTTACTGTATCCCTTGGACCTTCTTATTGACGATAAGGCACAATGCCGACTTAAGTACAAGAGGATTGACACTCTAACTTTCTATGATTTGAACATCCGCTGTGAGTCCAGTTTTGGATTCCGATGCTTCACATTAGGTTTACTGTATCCCTTGGACCTTCTTATTGACGATGAAACACAGAAATTGCATCCAAATTTAATACAAATGCACAATGCCGACTTAAGTACTTGAGGACTGACACTCTAACTTTCGATGATTTGAACCTCTCCTGTGAGTCCAGTTTTAGATTCCGATGCTTCACATCAGGTTTACTGTATCTCTTGGACCTTCTTATTGACGATGAAACACAGAAATTGCATCCAAATTTAATACAAATGGCACAATGCCGAACTAAGTACAAGAAGACTGAAACTCTAACTTTCGATGATTGAACCTCTCCTGTGAGTCCAGTTTTACATTCCGATGCTTCACTTTAGGTTTACTGTATCCCTTGGACCTTCTTATTGACGATGAAACACTGATATTGCATCCGAATTTAATACAAATGGCACAATGCCGAACTAAGTACAAGAAAACTGAAACTCTAACTTTCGATGATTGAACCTCTCCTGTGAGTCCAGTTTTACATTCCGATGCTTCACTTTAGGTTTACTGTATCCCTTGGACCTTCTTATTGACGATGAAACACTGATATTGCATCCGAATTTAATACAAAGGGCACAATGCCGACTTAAGTACAAGAGGACTGACACTCTAACTTTCGATGATTTGAACCTCTCCTGTGAGCCCAGTTTTAGATTATGATGCTTCACATCAGGTTTACTGTATCTCTTGGACCTTCTTATTTACGATATAACACAGAAATTGCATCCAAATTTAATACAAAGGGCACAATGCCGACTTAAGTACAAGAGGACTGACACACTAACTTTCTATGATTTGAACCTCTCCTGTGAGTCCAGTTTTAGATTCCGATGCTTCACTTCAGGTTTACTGTTTCCCTTGGACCTTCTTATTGACGATGAAACACAGTAATTGCATCTGAATTTAATACAAAATGCACAATGCCGACTCAAGTACAAGAGGACTGACACACTAATTTTCTATGATTTGAACCTCACCTTTGAGTCCAGTTTTAGATTCCGATGCTTCAATTCAGGTTTACTGTATCCCTTGGACTTTCTTATTGACGATGAAACACAGAAATTGCATCTGAATTTAATAAAAAAGGCACAATGCCGACTTAAGTACAAGAGGACTGACACACTTACTTTCTATGATTTGAAACTCTCCCGTGAGTCCAGTTTTAGATTCCGATGCTTCACTTCAGGTTTACTGTATCCCTTGGACCTTCTTATTGATGATGAAACACAGAAATAGTATCCGAATTTAATACAAAAGGCACAATGCCGACCTAAGTACAAGAGGACTGACACTCTAACTTTTGATGATTTGAACCTCTCCTGTGAGTCCAGTTTTAGATTCCGATGCTTCGCATCAGGTTTACTGTATCTCATGGACCTTCTTATTGACGATGAAACACAGAAATTGCATCCAAATTTAATACAAAAGGCACAATGTCGACTTAAGTACAAGAGGACTGACACTCTAACTTTCGATGATTTGAACCTCTCCTGTAAGTCCAGTTTTAGATTCCGATGCTTCAATTCAGGTTTACTGTATCCCTTGGACCTTCTTATTGACGATGAAACACAGAAATTGCATCCGAATTTAATAAAAAAGGCACAATGCCGACTTAAGTACAAGAGGACTGACACACTTACTTTCTATGATTTGAACCTCTGCTGTGAGTCCAGTTTTAGATTCCGATGCTTCACTTCAGGTTTACTGTAACCCTTGGACCTTCTTATTGACGATAAGGCACAATGCCGACTTAAGTACTAGAGGATTGACACTCTAACTTTCTATGATTTGAACCTCTGCTGTGAGTCCAGTTTTAGATTCCGATGCTTCACTTCAGGTTTACTGTATCCCTTGGACCTTCTTATTGACGATAAGGCACAATGCCGACTTAAGTACAAGAGGATTGACACTCTAACTTTCTATGATTTGAACCTCCGCTGTGAGTCCAGTTTTAGATTCCGATGCTTCACATTAGGTTTACTGTATCCCTTGGACCTTCTTATTGACGATGAAACACAGAAATTGCATCCAAATTTAATACAAATGCACAATGCCGACTTAAGTACATGAGGACTGACACTCTAACTTTCGATGATTTGAACCTCTCCTGTGAGTCCAGTTTTAGATTCCGATGCTTCACATCAGGTTTACTGTATCTCTTGGACCTTCTTATTGACGATGAAACACAGAAATTGCATCCAAATTTAATACAAATGGCACAATGCCGAACTAAGTACAAGAAGACTGAAACTCTAACTTCCGATGATTGAACCTCTCCTGTGAGTCCAGTTTTACATTCCGATGCTTCACTTTAGGTTTACTGTATCCCTTGGACCTTCTTATTGACGATGAAACACTGATATTGCATCCGAATTTAATACAAATGGCACAATGCCGAACTAAGTACAAGAAGAATGAAAATCTAACTTTCGATGATTGAACCTCTCCTGTGAGTCCAGTTTTACATTCCGATGCTTCACTTTAGGTTTACTGTATCCCTTGGACCTTCTTATTGACGATGAAACACAGAAATTGCATCCGAATTTAATACAAAGGGCACAATGCCGACTTAAGTACAAGAGGACTGACACTCTAACTTTCGATGATTTGAACCTCTCCTGTGAGCCCAGTTTTAGATTATGATGCTTCACATCAGGTTTACTGTATCTCTTGGACCTTCTTATTTACGATATAACACAGAAATTGCATCCAAATTTAATACAAAAGGCACAATGCCGACTTAAGTACAAGAGGACTGACACACTAACTTTCTATGATTTGAACCTCTCCTGTGAGTCCAGTTTTAGATTCCGATGCTTCACTTCAGGTTTACTGTTTCCCTTGGACCTTCTTATTGACGATGAAACACAGTAATTGCATCTGAATTTAATACAAAATGCACAATGCCGACTCAAGTACAAGAGGACTGACACACTAATTTTCTATGATTTGAACCTCACCTTTGAGTCCAGTTTTAGATTCCGATGCTTCAATTCAGGTTTACTGTATCCCTTGGACTTTCTTATTGACGATGAAACACAGAAATTGCATCTGAATTTAATAAAAAAGGCACAATGCCGACTTAAGTACAAGAGGACTGACACACTTACTTTCTATGATTTGAACCTCTCCCGTGAGTCCAGTTTTAGATTCCGATGCTTCACTTCAGGTTTACTGTATCCCTTGGACCGTCTTATTGACGATAAGGCACAATGGGGACTAAAGTACAAGAGGATTAACACTCTAACTTTCTATGATTTGAACCTCTGCTGTGAGTCGAGTTTTAGATTCCGATGCTTCACTTCAGGTTTACTGTATCCCTTGGACCTTCTTATTGACGATGAAACACAGAAATTGCATCCGAATTTAATACAAAAAGCACAATGCCGACTTAGGTACAAGAGGACTGACACTCTAACTTTCGATGATTTGAACCTCTCCTGTGAGTCCAGTTTTAGATTCCGATGCTTCACTTCAGGTTTACTGTATCCCTTGGACCTTCTTATTGACGATAAGGCACAATGCCGACTTAAGTACAAGAGGATTGACACTCTAACTTTCTATGATTTGAACCTCCGCTGTGAGTCCAGTTTTAGATTCCGATGCTTCACTTCAGGTTTACTGTATCCCTTGGACCATCTTATTGACGACGAAACACAGAAATTGCATCCGATTTTAATACAAAAGGCACAATGCCGACTTAAGTACAAGAGGACTGACACTCTAACTTTCGATGATTTGAACCTCTCCTGTGAGTCCAGTTTCAGATTCCGATGCTTCACATCAGGTTTACTGTATCTCTTGGACCTTCGTATTGACGATGAAACACAGAAATTGCATCCAAATTTAATACAAAAGGCACAATGCCGACTTAAGTACAAGAGGACTGACACACTAACTTTCGATGATTTGAACCTCTCCTGTAAGTCCAGTTTTAGATTCCGATGCTTCAATTCAGGTTTACTGTATCCCTTGGACCTTCTTATTGACGATGAAACACAGAAATTGCATCCGAATTTAATAAAAAAGGCACAATGCCGACTTAAGTACAAGAGGACTGACACACTTACTTTCTATAATTTGAACCTCTGCTGTGAGTCCAGTTTTAGATTCCGATGCTTCACTTCAGGTTTACTGTAACCCTTGGACCTTCTTATTGACGATAAGGCACAATGCCGACTTAAGTACTAGAGGATTGACACTCTAACTTTCTATGATTTGAACCTCTGCTGTGAGTCCAGTTTTAGATTCCGATGCTTCACTTCAGGTTTACTGTATCCCTTGGACCTTCTTATTGACGATAAGGCACAATGCCGACTTAAGTACAAGAGGATTGACACTCTAACTTTCTATGATTTGAACCTCCGCTGTGAGTCCAGTTTTAGATTCCGATGCTTCACATTAGGTTTACTGTATCAATTGGACCTTCTTATTGACGATGAAACACAGAAATTGCATCCAAATTTAATACAAATGCACAATGCCGACTTAAGTACATGAGGACTGACACTCTAACTTTCGATGATTTGAACCTCTCCTGTTAGTCCAGTTTTAGATTCCGATGCTTCACATCAGGTTTACTGTATCTCTTGGACCTTCTTATTGACGATGAAACACAGAAATTGCATCCAAATTTAATACAAATGGCACAATGCCGAACTAAGTACAAGAAGACTGAAACTCTAACTTTCGATGATTGAACCTCTCCTGTGAGTCCAGTTTTACATTCCGATGCTTCACTTTAGGTTTACTGTATCCCTTGGACCTTCTTATTGACGATGAAACACTGATATTGCATCCGAATTTAATACAAAGTGCACAATGCCGACTTAAGTACAAGAGGACTGACACTCTAACTTTCGATGATTTGAACCTCTCCTGTGAGCCCAGTTATAGATTCCGATGCTTCACATTAGGTTTACTGTATCCCTTGGACCATCTTATTGACGATGAAACACAGAAATTGCATCCGAATTTAATACAAAAGGCTCAATGCCGACTTAAGTACAAGAGGACTGACACTCTAACTTTCGATGATTTGAAGCTCTCCTGTGAGTCCAGTTTTAGATTCCGATGCTTCACTTCAGGTTTACTGTATCCCTTGGACCTTCTTATTGACGATGAAACACTGATATTGCATCCAAATTTAATACAAATGGCACAATGCCGAACTAAGTACAAGAAGACTGAAACTCTAACTTTCGATGATTGAACCCTCCTGTGAGTCCAGTTTTACATTCCGATGCTTCACTTTAGGTTTACTGTATCCCTTGGACCTTCTTATTGACGATGAAACACTGATATTGCATCCGAATTTAATACAAATGGCACAATGCCGAACTAAGTACAAGAAGACTGAAACTCTAACTTTCGATGATTGAACCTCTCCTGTGAGTCCAGTTTTACATTCCGATGCTTCACTTTAGGTTTACTGTATCCCTTGGACCTTCTTATTGACGATGAACACTGATATTGCATCCGAATTTAATACAAAGGGCACAATGCCGACTTAAGTACAAGAGGACTGACACTCTAACTTTCGATGGTTTGAACCTCTCCTGTGAGCCCAGTTTTAGATTCTGATGCTTCACATCAGGTTTACTGTATCTCTTGGACCTTCTTATTTACGATATAACACAGAAATTGCATCCAAATTTAATACAAAAGGCACAATGCCGACTTAAGTACAAGAGGACTGACACACTAACTTTCTATGATTTGAACCTCTCCTGTGAGTCCAGTTTTAGATTCCGATGCTTCGCTTCAGGTTTACTGTTTCCCTTGGACCTTCTTATTGACGATGAAACACAGTAATTGCATCTGAATTTAATACAAAATGCACAATGCCGACTCAAGTACAAGAGGACTGACACACTAATTTTCTATGATTTGAACCTCACCTTTGAGTCCAGTTTTAGATTCCGATGCTTCAATTCAGGTTTACTGTATCCCTTGGACTTTCTTATTGACGATGAAACACAGAAATTGCATCTGAATTTAATAAAAAAGGCACAATGCCGACTTAAGTACAAGAGGACTGACACACTTACTTTCTATGATTTGAACCTCTCCCGTGAGTCCAGTTTTAGATTCCGATGCTTCACTTCAGGTTTACTGTATCCCTTGGACCTTCTTGTTGATGATGAAACACAGAAATAGTATCCGAATTTAATACAAAAGGCACAATGCCGACCTAAGTACAAGAGGACTGACACTCTAACTTTTGATGATTTGAACCTCTCCTGTGAGTCCAGTTTTAGATTCCGATGCTTCGCATCAGGTTTACTGTATCTCATGGACCTTCTTATTGACGATGAAACACAGAAATTGCATCCAAATTTAATACAAAAGGCACAATGTCGACTTAAGTACAAGAGGACTGACACTCTAACTTTCGATGATTTGAACCTCTCCTGTGAGTCCAGTTTTAGATTCCGATGCTTCAATTCAGGTTTACTGTATCCCTTGGACTTTCTTATTGACGATGAAACACAGAAATTGCATCTGAATTTAATAAAAAAGGCACAATGCCGACTTAAGAACAAGAGGACTGACACATTTACTTTCTATGATTTGAACCTCTCCCGTGAGTCCAGTTTTAGATTCCGATGCTACACTTCAGGTTTACTGTATCCCTTGGACCTTCTTATTGACGATAAGGCACAATGCCGACTTAAGTACAAGAGGATTAACACTCTAACTTTCTATGATTTGAACCTCTGCTGTGAGTCGAGTTTTAGATTCCGATGCTTCACTTCAGGTTTACTGTATCCCTTGGACCTTCTTATTGACGATGAAACACAGAAATTGCATCCGAATTTAATACAAAAAGCACAATGCCGACTTAGGTACAAGAGGACTGACACTCTAACTTTCGATGATTTGAATATCTCCTGTGAGTCCAGTTTTAGATTCCGATGCTTCACTTCAGGTTTACTGTATCCCTTGGACCTTCTTATTGACGATAAGGCACAATGCCGACTTAAGTACAAGAGGATTGACACTCTAACTTTCTATGATTTGAACCTCTGCTGTGAGTCCAGTTTAAGATTCTGATGCTTCACATCAGGTTTACTGTATCTCTTGGACCTTCTTATTTACGATATAACACAGAAATTGCATCCAAATTTAATACAAAAGGCACAATGCCGACTTAAGTACAAGTGGACTGAAACACTAACTTTCTATGATTTGAACCTCTCCTGTGAGTCCAGTTTTAGATTCCGATGCTTCACTTCATGTTTACTGTTTCCCTCGGACCTTCTTATTGACGATGAAACACAGTAATTGCATCCGAATTTAATACAAAAGGCACAATGCCGACGTAAGTACAAGAGGACTGACAAACAAACATTCTGTGATTTGAACCTCTCCTGTAAGTCCAGTTTTAGATTCCGATGCTTCACTTCAGGTTTACTGTATCCCTTGGACCTTCTTATTGACGATAAGGCACAATGCCGACTTAAGTACAAGAGGATTGACACTCTAACTTTCTATGATTTGAACCTCTGCTGTGAGTGCAGTTTTAGATTCCGATGCTTCACATCAGGTTTACTGTATCTCTTGGACCTTCTTATTGACGATGAAACACAGAAATTGCATCCAAATTTAATACAAAAGGCACAATGCCGGCTTAAGTACAAGAGGACTGAAACTCTATTTTTCGATGATTTGAACCTCTCCTGCGAGTCCAGTTTTAGATACCGATGCCTCAATTCAGGTTTACTGTATGCCTTGGACCTTCTTATTGACGATGAAACACAGAAATTGCATCCGAATTTAATAAAAAAGGCACAATGCCGACTTAAGTACAAGAGGACTGACACACTTACTTTCTATGATTTGAAGCTCTCCTGTGAGTCCAGTTTTAGATTGCGATGCTTCACTTCAGGTTTACTGTATCCCTTGGACCTTCTTATTGACGATAAGGCACAATGCCGACTTAAGTACAAGAGGATTGACACTCTAACTTTCTATGATTTTAACCTCTGCTGTGAGTCCAGTTTTAGATTCCGATGCTTCACTTCAGGTTTACTGTATCCCTTGGACCTTCTTATTGACGATGAAACACAGAAATTGCATCCGAATTTAATACAAAAAGCACAATGCCGACTTAGGTACAAGGGGACTGACACTCTAACTTTCGATGATTTTAACCTCTGCTGTGAGTCCAGTTTTAGATTCCGATGCTTCACTTCAGGTTTACTGTATCCCTTGGACCTTCTTATTGACGATGAAACACAGAAATTGCATCCGAATTTAATACAAAAAGCACAATGCCGACTTAGGTACAAGGGGACTGACACTCTAACTTTCGATGATTTGAACCTCTCCTGTGAGTCCAGTTTTAGATTCCGATGCATCAATTCAGGTTTACTGTATCCCTTGGACCTTGTTATTGACGATAAGGCACAATGCCGACTTAAGTACAAGAGGATTGACACTCTAACTTTCTATGATTTTAACCTCTGCTGTGAGTCCAGTTTTAGATTCCGATGCTTCACTTCAGGTTTACTGTATCTCTTGGACCTTCTTGTTGACGATGAAACACAGAAATTGCATCCGAATTTAATACAAAAAGCACAATGCCCACTTAAGTAAAAGAGGACTGACACTTTAACTTTCGATGATTTGAACCTCTCCTGTGAGTCCAGTTTTCGATTCCGATGCTTCACATCAGGTTTGCTGTATCTCTTGGACCTTCTTATTGACGATGAAACACAGATATTGCATCCATATTTAATACAAAAGGCACAATGCCGACTTAAGTACAAGAGGACTGAAACCCTAACTTTCGATGATTTGAACCTCTCCTGTGAGTCCAGTTTTAGATTCCGATGCTTCAATTCAGGTTTACTGTATCCCTTGGACCTTCTTATTGACGATGAAACACAGAAATTGCATCCGAATTTAATACAAAAGGCACAATGAAGACTTAAGTACAGGAGGACTGACACACTAACTTTCTATGATTTGAACCTCTCCTGAGACTCCAGTTTTAGATTCCGATGCTTCACTTCAGGTTTACTGTTTCCCTTGGACCTTCTTATTGACGATAAGGCACAATGCCGACTTAAGTACTAGAGGATTGACACTCTAACTTTCTATGATTTGAACCTCCGCTGTGAGTCCAGTTTTAGATTCCGATGCTTCACTTCAGGTTTACTGTATCCCTTGGACCATCTTATTGACGATGAAACACAGAAATTGCATCCGATTTTAATACAAAAGGCACAATGCCGACTTAAGTACAAGAGGACTGACACTCTAACTTTCGATGATTTGAACCTCTCCTGTGAGTCCAGTTTCAGATTCCGATGCTTCACATCAGGTTTACTGTATCTCTTGGACCTTCGTATTGACGATGAAACACAGAAATTGCATCCAAATTTAATACAAAAGGCACAATGCTGACTTAAGTACAAGAGGACTGACACACTAACTTTCGATGATTTGAACCTCTCCTGAAAGTCCAGTTTTAGATTCCGATGCTTCAATTCAGGTTTACTGTATCCCTTGGACCTTCTTATTGACGATGAAACACAGAAATTGCATCCGAATTTAATAAAAAAGGCACAATGCCGACTTAAGTACAAGAGGACTGACACACTTACTTTCTATGATTTGAACCTCACCTTTGAGTCCAGTTTTAGATTCCGATGCTTCAATTCAGGTTTACTGTATCCCTTGGACTTTCTTATTGACGATGAAACACAGAAATTGCATCTGAATTTAATAAAAAAGGCACAATGCCGACTTAAGTACAAGAGGACTGACACACTTACTTTCTATGATTTGAACCTCTCCCGTGAGTCCAGTTTTAGATTCCGATGCTTCACTTCAGGTTTACTGTATCCCTTGGACCTTCTTGTTGATGATGAAACACAGAAATAGTATCCGAATTTAATACAAAAGGCACAATGCCGACCTAAGTACAAGAGGACTGACACTCTAACTTTTGATGATTTGAACCTCTCCTGTGAGTCCAGTTTTAGATTCCGATGCTTCGCATCAGGTTTACTGTATCTCATGGACCTTCTTATTGACGATGAAACACAGAAATTGCATCCAAATTTAATACAAAAGGCACAATGTCGACTTAAGTACAAGAGGACTGACACTCTAACTTTCGATGATTTGAACCTCTCCTGTGAGTCCAGTTTTAGATTCCGATGCTTCAATTCAGGTTTACTGTATCCCTTGGACTTTCTTATTGACGATGAAACACAGAAATTGCATCTGAATTTAATAAAAAAGGCACAATGCCGACTTAAGAACAAGAGGACTGACACATTTACTTTCTATGATTTGAACCTCTCCCGTGAGTCCAGTTTTAGATTCCGATGCTACACTTCAGGTTTACTGTATCCCTTGGACCTTCTTATTGACGATAAGGCACAATGCCGACTTAAGTACAAGAGGATTAACACTCTAACTTTCTATGATTTGAACCTCTGCTGTGAGTCGAGTTTTAGATTCCGATGCTTCACTTCAGGTTTACTGTATCCCTTGGACCTTCTTATTGACGATGAAACACAGAAATTGCATCCGAATTTAATACAAAAAGCACAATGCCGACTTAGGTACAAGAGGACTGACACTCTAACTTTCGATGATTTGAACCTCTCCTGTGAGTCCAGTTTTAGATTCCGATGCTTCACTTCAGGTTTACTGTATCCCTTGGACCTTCTTATTGACGATAAGGCACAATGCCGACTTAAGTACAAGAGGATTGACACTCTAACTTTCTATGATTTGAACCTCTGCTGTGAGTCCAGTTTAAGATTCTGATGCTTCACATCAGGTTTACTGTATCTCTTGGACCTTCTTATTTACGATATAACACAGAAATTGCATCCAAATTTAATACAAAAGGCACAATGCCGACTTAAGTACAAGTGGACTGAAACACTAACTCTCTATGATTTGAACCTCTCCTGTGAGTCCAGTTTTAGATTCCGATGCTTCACTTCATGTTTACTGTTTCCTTCGGACCTTCTTATTGACGATGAAACACAGTAATTGCATCCGAATTTAATACAAAAGGCACAATGCCGACGTAAGTACAAGAGGACTGACAAACAAACATTCTATGATTTGAACCTCTCCTGTGAGTCCAGTTTTAGATTCCGATGCTTCACTTCAGGTTTACTGTATCCCTTGGACCTTCTTATTGACGATAAGGCACAATGCCGACTTAAGTACAAGAGGATTGACACTCTAACTTTCTATGATTTGAACCTCTGCTGTGAGTGCAGTTTTAGATTCCGATGCTTCACATCAGGTTTACTGTATCTCTTGGACCTTCTTATTGACGATGAAACACAGAAATTGCATCCAAATTTAATACAAAAGGCACAATGCCGGCTTAAGTACAAGAGGACTGAAACTCTATTTTTCGATGATTTGAACCTCTCCTGCGAGTCCAGTTTTAGATACCGATGCCTCAATTCAGGTTTACTGTATGCCTTGGACCTTCTTATTGACGATGAAACACAGAAATTGCATCCGAATTTAATAAAAAAGGCACAATGCCGACTTAAGTACAAGAGGACTGACACACTTACTTTCTATGATTTGAAGCTCTCCTGTGAGTCCAGTTTTAGATTGCGATGCTTCACTTCAGGTTTACTGTATCCCTTGGACCTTCTTATTGACGATAAGGCACAATGCCGACTTAAGTACAAGAGGATTGACACTCTAACTTTCTATGATTTTAACCTCTGCTGTGAGTCCAGTTTTAGATTCCGATGCTTCACTTCAGGTTTACTGTATCCCTTGGACCTTCTTATTGACGATGAAACACAGAAATTGCATCCGAATTTAATACAAAAAGCACAATGCCGACTTAGGTACAAGGGGACTTACACTCTAACTTTCGATGATTTGAACCTCTCCTGTGAGTCCAGTTTTAGATTCCGATGCATCAATTCAGGTTTACTGTATCCCTTGGACCTTCTTATTGACGATAAGGCACAATGCCGACTTAAGTACAAGAGGATTGACACTCTAACTTTCTATGATTTTAACCTCTGCTGTGAGTCCAGTTTTAGATTCCGATGCTTCACTTCAGGTTTACTGTATCTCTTGGACCTTCTTGTTGACGATGAAACACAGAAATTGCATCCGAATTTAATACAAAAAGCACAATGCCCACTTAAGTAAAAGAGGACTGACACTTTAACTTTCGATGATTTGAACCTCTCCTGTGAGTCCAGTTTTCGATTCCGATGCTTCACATCAGGTTTGCTGTATCTCTTGGACCTTCTTATTGACGATGAAACACAGATATTGCATCCATATTTAATACAAAAGGCACAATGCCGACTTAAGTACAAGAGGACTGAAACTCTAACTTTCGATGATTTGAACCTCTCCTGTGAGTCCAGTTTTAGATTCCGATGCTTCAATTCAGGTTTACTGTATCCCTTGGACCTTCTTATTGACGATGAAACACAGAAATTGCATCCGAATTTAATACAAAAGGCACAATGAAGACTTAAGTACAGGAGGACTGACACACTAACTTTCTATGACTTGAACCTCTCCTGAGACTCCAGTTTTAGATTCCGATGCTTCACTTCAGGTTTACTGTTTCCCTTGGACCTTCTTATTGACGATAAGGCACAATGCCGACTTAAGTACTAGAGGATTGACACTCTAACTTTCTATGATTTGAACCTCCGCTGTGAGTCCAGTTTTAGATTCCGATGCTTCACTTCAGGTTTACTGTATCCCTTGGACCATCTTATTGACGATGAAACACAGAAATTGCATCCGATTTTAATACAAAAGGCACAATGCCGACTTAAGTACAAGAGGACTGACACTCTAACTTTCGATGATTTGAACCTCTCCTGTGAGTCCAGTTTCAGATTCCGATGCTTCACATCAGGTTTACTGTATCTCTTGGACCTTCGTATTGACGATGAAACACAGAAATTGCATCCAAATTTAATACAAAAGGCACAATGCTGACTTAAGTACAAGAGGACTGACACACTAACTTTCGATGATTTGAACCTCTCCTGTAAGTCCAGTTTTAGATTCCGATGCTTCAATTCAGGTTTACTGTATCCCTTGGACCTTCTTATTGACGATGAAACACAGAAATTGCATCCGAATTTAATAAAAAAGGCACAATGCCGACTTAAGTACAAGAGGACTGACACACTTACTTTCTATGATTTGAACCTCTCCTGTGAGTCCAGTTTTAGATTCCGATGCTTCACTTCAGGTTTACTGTATCCCTTGGACCTTCTTCTTGACGATAAGGCACAATGCCGACTTAAGTACTAGAGGATTGACACTCTAACTTTCTATGATTTGAACCTCTACTGTGAGTCCAGTTTTAGATTCCGATGCTTCACTTCAGGTTTACTGTATCCCTTGGACCTTCTTATTGACGATAAGGCACAATGCCGACTTAAGTACAAGAGGATTGACACTCTAACTTTCTATGATTTGAACCTCCGCTGTGAGTCCAGTTTTAGATTCCGATGCTTCACTTCAGGTTTACTGTATCCCTTGGACCATCTTATTGACGATGAAACACAGAAATTGCATCCGAATGTAATACAAAAGGCACAATGCCGACTTATGTACAAGAGGACTGACACTCTAACTTTCGATGATTTGAACCTCTCCTGTGAGTCCAGTTTTAGATCCGATGCTTCACATCAGGTTTACTGTATCACTTGGACCTTCTTATTGACGATGAAACACAGAAATTGCATCCGAATTTAATAAAAAAGGCACAATGCCGTCTTAAGTACAAGAGGACTGACACACTTACTTTCTATGATTTGAACCTCTCCTGTGAGTCCAGTTTTAGATTCCGATGCTTCACTTCAGGTTTACTGTATCCCTTGGACCTTCTTATTGACGATAAGGCACAATGCCGACTTAAGTACATGAGGATTAACACTCTAACTTTCTATGATTTGAACCTCTGCTGTGAGTCCAGTTTTAGATTCCGATGCTTCACTTCAGGTTTACTGTATCCCTTGGACCTTCTTATTGACGATGAAACACAGAAATTGCATCCGAATTTAATATAAAAAGCACAATGCCGACTTAGGTACAAGAGGACTGACACTCTAACTTTCGATGATTTGAACCTCTCCTGTGAGTCCAGTTTTAGATTCCGATGCTTCAATTCAGGTTTACTGTATCCCTTGGACCTTCTTATTGACGATAAGGCACAATGCCGACTTAAGTACAAGAGGATTGCCACTCTAACTTTCTATGATTTTAACCTCTGCTGTGAGTCCAGTTTTAGATTCCGATGCTTCACTTCAGGTTTACTGTATCCCTTGGACCTTCTTATTGACGATGAAACACAGAAATTGCATCAGAATTTAATACAAAAAGCACAATGCCGACTTAAGTACAAGAGGACTGACACTCTAACTTTCGATGATTTGAACCTCTCCTGTGAGTCCAGTTTTCGATTCCGATGCTTCACATCAGGTTTACTGTATCTCTTGGACCTTCTTATTGACGATGAAACACAGATATTGCATCCATATTTAATACAAAAGGCACAATGCCGACTTAAGTACAAGAGGACTGAAACTCTAACTTTCAATGATTTGAACCTCTCCTGTGAGTCCAGTTTTAGATTCCGATGCTTCAATTCAGGTTTACTGTATCCCTTGGACCTTCGTATTGACGATGAAACACAGTAATTGCATCCGAATTTAATACAAAAGGCACAATGAAGACTTAAGTACAAGAGGACTGACACACTAACTTTCTATGATTTGAACCTCTCCTGAGACTCCAGTTTTAGATTCCGATGCTTCACTTCAGGTTTACTGTTTCCCTTGGACCTTCTTATTGACGATGAAACACAGAAATTGCATCCGAATTTAATACAAGAAGCACAATGCCGACTTAAGTACAAGGGAACTGACACACTAACTTTCTATGATTTGAACCTCTCCTGTGAGTCCAGTTTTAGATTCCGATGCTTCACTTCAGGTTTACTGTATCCCTTGGAACTACTTATTGACGATAAGGCACAATGCCGACTTATGTACAAGAGGATTGACACTCTAACTTTCTATGATTTGAACCTCTGCTGTAAGTTCAGTTTTAGATTCCGATGCTTCACTTCAGGTTTACTGTATCCCTTGGACCTTCTTATTGACGATAAGGCACAATGCCGACTTAAGTACAAGAGGATTGACACTCTAATATTCTATGATTTGAACCTCCGCTGTGAGTCCAGTTTTAGATTCCAATGCTTCACTTCAGGTTTACTGTATCCCTTGGACCATCTTATTGACGATTAAACACAGAAATTGCATCCGATTTTAATACAAAAGGCACAATGCCGACTTAAGTACAAGAGGACCTGACACTCTAACTTTCGATGATTTGAACCTCTCCTGTGAGTCCAGTTTTAGATTCCGATGCTTCACATCAGGTTTACTGTATCTCTTGGACCTTCTCATTGACGATGAAACACAGAAATCGCATCCAAATTTAATACAAAAGGCACAATGCCGGCTTAAGTACAAGAGGACTGAAACTCTATTTTTCGATGATTTGAACCTCTCCTGCGAGTCCGGTTTTAGATACCGATGCTTCAATTCAGGTTTACTGTATCACTTGGACCTTCTTATTGACGATGAAACACAGATATTGCATCCGAATTTAATAAAAAAGGCACAATGCCGACTTAAGTACAAGAGGACTGACACACTTACTTTCTATGATTTGAACCTCTCCTGTCAGTCCAGTTTTAGATTCCGATGCTTCACTTCAGGTTTACTGTATCCCTTGGACCTTCTTATTGACGATAAGGCACAATGCCGACTTAAGTACATGAGGATTAACATTCTAACTTTCTATGATTTGAACCTCTGCTGTGAGTCCAGTTTTAGATTCCGATGCTTCACTTCAGGTTTAATGTATCGCTTGGACCTTCTTATTGACGATGAAACACAGAATTTGCATCCGAATTTAATACAAAAAGCACAATGCCGACTTAGGTACAAGAGGACTGACACTCTAACTTTCGATGATTTGAACATCTCCTGTGAGTCCAGTTTTAGATTCCGATGCTTCAATTCAGGTTTACTGTATCCCTTGGACCTTCTTATTGACGATAAGGCACAATGCCGACTTAAGTACAAGAGGATTGCCACTCTAACTTTCTACGATTTTAACCTCTGCTGTGAGTCCAGTTTTAGATTCCGATGCTTCACTTCAGGTTTACTGTATCCTTTGGACCTTGTTATTGACGATGAAACACAGAAATTGCATCCGAATTTAATACAAAAAGCACAATGCCGACTTAAGTACAAGAGGACTGACACTCTAACTTTCGATGATTTGAACCTCTCCTGTGAGTCCAGTTTTCGATTCCGATGCTTCACATCAGGTTTACTGTATCTCTTGGACCTTCTTATTGACGATGAAACACAGATATTGCATCCATATTTAATACAAAAGGCACAATGCCGACTTAAGTACAAGAGGACTGAAACTCTAACTTTCGATGATTTGAACCGCTCCTGTGAGTCCAGTTTTAGATTCCGATGCTTCAATTCAGGTTTACTGTATCCCTTGGACCTTCGTATTGACGATGAAACACAGAAATTGCATCCGAATTTAATACAAAAGGCACAATGAAGACTTAGGTACAAGAGGACTCACACACTAACTTTCTATGATTTGAACCTCTGCTGTAAGTCCAGTTTTAGATTCCGATGCTTCTCTTCAGGTTTACTGTATCCCTTGGACCTTCTTATTGACGATAAGGCACAATGCCGACTTAAGTACAAGAGGATTGACACTCTAACTTTCTATGATTTGAACCTCCGCTGTGAGTCCAGTTTTAGATTCCGATGCTTCACTTCAGGTTTACTGTATCCCTTGGACCATCTTATTGTCGATGAAACACAGAAATTGCATCCGATTTTAATACAAAAGGCACAATGCCGACTTAAGTACAAGAGGACTGACACTCTAACTTTCGATGATTTGAACCTCTCCTGTGAGTCCAGTTTCAGATTCCGATGCTTCACTTCAGGTTTACTGTATGCCTTGGACCTTCTTATTGACGATGAAACACAGAAATTGCATCCGAATTTAATACAAAAAGCACAATGCCGACTTAGGTACAAGAGGACTGACACTCTAACTTTCGATGATTTGAACCTCTCCTGTGAGTCCAGTTTTAGATTCCGATGCTTCAATTCAGGTTTACTGTATCCCTTGGACCTTCTTATTGACGATAAGGCACAATGCCGACTTAAGTACAAGAGGATTGCCACTCTAACTTTCTATGATTTTAACCTCTGCTGTGAGTCCAGTTTTAGATTCCGATGCTTCACTTCAGGTTTACTGTATCCCATGGACCTTCTTATTGACGATGAAACACAGAAATTGCATCCGAATTTAATACAAAAAGCACAATGCCGACTTAAGTACAAGAGGACTGACACTCTAACTTTCGATGATTTGAACCTCTCCTGTGAGTCCCGTTTTCGATTCCGATGCTTCACATCAGGTTTACTGTATCTCTTGGACCTTCTTATTGACGATGAAACACAGATATTGCATCCATATTTAATACAAAAGGCACAATGCCGACTTAAGTACAAGAGGACTGAAACTCTAACTTTCAATGATTTGAACCTCTCCTGTGAGTCCAGTTTTAGATTCCGATGCTTCAATTCAGGTTTACTGTATCCCTTGGACCTTCGTATTGACGATGAAACACAGTAATTGCATCCGAATTTAATACAAAAGGCACAATGAAGACTTAAGTACAAGAGGACTGACACACTAACTTTCTATGATTTGAACCTCTCCTGAGACTCCAGTTTTAGATTCCGATGCTTCACTTCAGGTTTACTGTTTCCCTTGGACCTTCTTATTGACGATGAAACACAGAAATTGCATCCGAATTTAATACAAGAAGCACAATGCCGACTTAAGTACAAGGGAACTGACACACTAACTTTCTATGATTTGAACCTCTCCTGTGAGTCCAGTTTTAGATTCCGATGCTTCACTTCAGGTTTACTGTATCCCTTGGAACGACTTATTGACGATAAGGCACAATGCCGACTTATGTACAAGAGGATTGACACTCTAACTTTCTATGATTTGAACCTCTGCTGTAAGTCCAGTTTTAGATTCCGATGCTTCACTTCAGGTTTACTGTATCCCTTGGACCTTCTTATTGACGATAAGGCACAATGCCGACTTAAGTACAAGAGGATTGACACTCTAATTTTCTATGATTTGAACCTCCGCTGTGAGTCCAGTTTTAGATTCCGATGCTTCACTTCAGGTTTACTGTATCCCTTGGACCATCTTATTGACGATTAAACACAGAAATTGCATCCGATTTTAATACAAAAAGCACAATGCCGACTTAAGTACAAGAGGACCTGACACTCTAACTTTCGATGATTTGAACCTCTCCTGTGAGTCCAGTTTTAGATTCCGATGCTTCACATCAAGTTTACTGTATCTCTTGGACCTTCTTATTGACGATGAAACACAGAAATTGCATCCAAATTTAATACAAAAGGCACAATGCCGGCTTAAGTACAAGAGGACTGAAACTCTATTTTTCGATGATTTGAACCTCTCCTGCGAGTCCAGTTTTAGATACCGATGCTTCAATTCAGGTTTACTGTATCACTTGGACCTTCTTATTGACGATGAAACACAGATATTGCATCCGAATTTAATAAAAAAGGCACAATGCCGACTTAAGTACAAGAGGACTGACACACTTACTTTCTATGATTTGAACCTCTCCTGTCAGTCCAGTTTTAGATTCCGATGCTTCACTTCAGGTTTACTGTATCCCTTGGACCTTCTTATTGACGATAAGGCACAATGCCGACTTAAGTACATGAGGATTAACATTCTAACTTTCTATGATTTGAACCTCTGCTGTGAGTCCAGTTTTAGATTCCGATGCTTCACTTCAGGTTTACTGTATCCCTTGGACCTTCTTATTGACGATGAAACACAGAAATTGCATCCGAATTTAATACAAAAAGCACAATGCCGACTTAGGTACAAGAGGACTGACACTCTAACTTTCGATGATTTGAACATCTCCTGTGAGTCCAGTTTTAGATTCCGATGCTTCAATTCAGGTTTACTGTATCCCTTGGACCTTCTTATTGACGATAAGGCACAATGCCGACTTAAGTACAAGAGGATTGCCACTCTAACTTTCTACGATTTTAACCTCTGCTGTGAGTCCAGTTTTAGATTCCGATGCTTCACTTCAGGTTTACTGTATCCCTTGGACCTTGTTATTGACGATGAAACACAGAAATTGCGTCCGAATTTAATACAAAAAGCACAATGCCGACTTAAGTACAAGAGGACTGACACACTAACTTTCGATGATTTGGACCTCTCCTGTAAGTCCAGTTTTAGATTCCGATGCTTCAATTCAGGTTTACTGTATCCCTTGCACCTTCTTATTGACGATGAAACACAGAAATTGCATCCGAATTTAATAAAAAAGGCACAATGCCGACTGAAGTACAGAGGACTGACACACTTACTTTCTATGATTTGAACCTCTGCTGTGAGGCCAGTTTTAGATTCCGATGCTTCACTTCAGGTTTACTGTATCCCTTGGACCTTCTTATTGACGATAAAGCACAACGCCGACTTAAGTACAAGAGGATTGACACTCTAACTTTCTATGATTTGAACCTCCGCTGTGAGTCCAGTTTTAGATTCCGATGCTTCACATCAGGTTAACTGTATCTCTTGGACCTTCTTATTGACGATGAAACACAGAAATTGCATCCGAATTTAATACAAAAGGCACAATGCCGACTTAAAAACAAGAGGTCTGACACTCTAACTTTCGATGATTTGAACCTCTCCTGTGAGTCCAGTTTTAGACTCTGATGCTTCACATCAGGTTCACTGTATCTCTTGGACCTTCTTATTGACGATAAAACACTGAAATTGCATCCAAATTTAATACAAAAGGCACAATGCCGACTTAAGTACAAGAGGACTGACACACTAACTTTCTATGATTTGAACCTCTCCTGTGAGTCCAGTTTTAGATTCCGATGCTTCACTTCAGGTTTACTGTTTCCCTTGGACCTTCTTATTGACGATGAAACACAGTAATTGCATCTGAATTTAATACAAAATGCACAATGCCAACTCAAGTACAAGAGGACTGACACACTAACTTTCTATGATTTGAACCTCTCCTGTGAGTCCAGTTTTAGATTCCGATGCTTCACTTCAGGTTTACTGTATCCCTTGGTCCTTGTTATTGACGATAAGGCACAATGCCGACTTAAGTACAAGAGGATTGACACTCTAACTTTCTATGATTTGAACCTCTGCTGTGAGTGCAGTTTTAGAATCCGATGCTTCACTTCAGGTTTACTGTATTCCTTGGACCTTCTTATTGACGATGAAACACAGAAATTGCATCCAAATTTAATACAAAAGGCACAATGCCGAACTAAGTACATGAAGACTGAAACTCTAACTTTCGATGATTTGAACCTCTCCTGTGTGTCCAGTTTTAGATTCCGATGCTTCACTTCAGGTTTACTGTATCCCTTGGACCTTCCTATTGACGGTGAAACACAGATATTGCATCCGAATTTAATACGAAAGACACAATGCCGACTTAAGTACAAGAGGACTGACACTCTAACATTCGATGATTTGAACCTCTCCTGTGAGCCCAGTTTTAGATTCCGATGCTTCACATTAGGTTTACTGTATCCCTTGGACCATCTTATTGACGATGAAACACAGAAATTACATCCGAATTTAATACAAAAGGCACAATGCCGACTTAAGTACAAGAGGTCTGACACTCTAACTTTCGATGATTTGAACCTCTCCTGTGAGTCCAGTTTTAGATTCTGATGCTTCACATCAGGTTCACTGTATCTCTTGGACCTTCTTATTGACGATAAAACACAGAAATTGCATCCAAATTTAATACAAAAGGCACAATGCCGACTTAAGTACAAGAGGACTGACACACTAACTTTCTATGATTTGAACCTCTCCTGTGAGTCCAGTTTTAGATTCCGATGCTTCACTTCAGGTTTACTGTTTCCCTTGGACCTTCTTATTGACGATGAAACACAGTAATTGCATCTGAATTTAATACAAAATGCACAATGCCGACTCAAGTACAAGAGGACTGATACACTAACTTTCTATGATTTGAACCTCTCCTGTGAGTCCAGTTTTAGATTCCGATGCTTCACTTCAGGTTTACTGTATCCCTTGGTCCTTGTTATTGACGATAAGGCACAATGCCGACTTAAGTACAAGAGGATTGACACTCTAACTTTCTATGATTTGAACCTCTGCTGTGAGTGCAGTTTTAGAATCCGATGCTTCACTTCAGGTTTACTGTATTCCTTGGACCTTCTCATTGACGATGAAACACAGAAATTGCATCCGAATTTAATACAAAAGGCACAATGCCGACTTAAGTACAAGAGGACTGACACTCTAACTTTCGATGGTTTGAACCTCTCCTGTGAGTCCAGTTTTAGATTCCGATGTTTCACATCAGGTTTACTGTATCTCTTGGACCTTCTTATTGACGATGAAACACAGAAATTGCATCCAAATTTAATACAAAAAGCACAATGCCGGCTTAAGTACTAGAGGACTGAAACTCTATTTTTCGATGATTTGAACCTCTCCTGTGAGTCCAGTTTTAGATTCCGATGCTTCAATTCAGGTTTACTGTATCCCTTGGACCTTCTTATTGACGATGAAACACAGCAATTGCATCCGAATTTAATACAAAAGGCACAATGCCGACTTAAGTACTAGAGGACTGACACACTAACTTTCTATGATTTGAACCTCTCCTGTGACTCCAGTTTTAGATTCCGATGCTTCACTTCAGGTTTACTGTTTCCCTTGGACCTTCTTATTGACGATGAAACACAGAAATTGCATCCGAATTTAATACAAAAGCACAATGCCGACTTAAGTACAAGGGAACTGACACACTAACTTTCTATGATTTGAACCTCTCCTGAGAGTCCAGTTTTAGATTCCGATGCTTCACTTCAGGTTTACTATATCCCTTGGAACTACTTATTGACGAAAAGGCACAATGCCGACTTATGTACAAGAAGATTGACACTCTAACTTTCTATGGTTTGAACCTGTGCTGTAAGTCCAGTTTTAGATTCCGATGCATCACTTCAGGTTTACTGTATCCCTTGGACCTTCTTATTGACGATAAGGAACAATGCCGACTTAAGTACAAGAGGATTGACACTCTAACTTTCTATGATTTGAACCTCCGCTGTGAGTCCAGTTTTAGATTCCGATGCTTCACTTCAGGTTTACTGTATCCCTTGGACCATCTTATTGACGACGAAACACAGAAATTGCATCCGATTTTAATACAAAAGGCACAATGCCGACTTAAGTACAAGAGGACTGACACTCTAACTTTCGATGATTTGAACCTCTCCTGTGAGTCCAGTTTCAGATTCCGATGCTTCACATCAGGTTTACTGTATCTCTTGGACCTTCGTATTGACGATGAAACACAGAAATTGCATCCAAATTTAATTCAAAAGGCACAATGCCGACTTAAGTACAAGAGGACTGACACACTAACTTTCGATGATTTGAACCGCTCCTGTAAGTCCAGTTTTAGATTCCGATGCTTCAATTCAGGTTTACTGTATCCCTTGGACCTTCTTATTGACGATGAAACACAGAAATTGCATCCGAATTTAATAAAAAAGGCCCAATGCCGACTTAAGTACAAGAGGACTGACACACTTACTTTCTATGGTTTGAACCTCTACTGTGAGTCCAGTTTTAGATTCCGATGCTTCACTTCAGGTTCACTGTAACCCTTGGACCTTCTTATTGACGATAAGGCACAATGCCGTCTTAAGTACTAGAGGATTGTCACTCTAACTTTCTATGATTTGAACCTCTGCTGTGAGTCCAGTTTTAGATTCCGATGCTTCACTTCAGGTTTACTGTATCCCTTGGACCTTCTTATTGACGATAAGGCACAATGCCGACTTAAGTACAAGAGGATTGACACTCTAACTTTCTATGATTTGAACCTCCGCTGTGAGTCCAGTTTTAGATTCCGATGCTTCACATTAGGTTTACTGTATCCCTTGGACCTTCTTACTGACGATGAAACACAGAAATTGCATCCAAATTTAATACAAATGCACAGTGCCGACTTAAGTACATGAGGACTGACACTCTAACTTTCGATGATTTGAACCTCTCCTGTGAGTCCAGTTTTAGATTCCGATGCTTCACATCAGGTTTACTGTATCTCTTGGACCTTCTTATTGACGATGAAACACTGATATTGCATCCGAATTTAATACAAAGGGCACAATGCCGACTTAAGTACAAGAGGACTGACACTTTAACTTTCGATGATTTGAACCTCTCCTGTGAGCCCAGTTTTAGATTCCGATGCTTCACATTAGGTTTACTGTATCCCTTGGACCTTCTTATTGATGATGAAACACAGAAATAGTATCCGAATTTAATACAAAAGGCACAATGCCGACCTAAGTACAAGAGGACTGACACTCTAACTTTTGATGATTTGAACCTCTCCTGTGAGTCCAGTTTTAGATTCCGATGCTTCGCATCAGGTTTACTGTATCTCATGGACCTTCTTATTGACGATGAAACACAGAAATTGCATCCAAATTTAATACAAAAGGCACAATGTCGACTTAAGTACAAGAGGACTGACACTCTAACTTTCGATGATTTGAACCTCTCCTGTGTGTCCAGTTTTAGATTCCGATGCTTCACTTCAGGTTTACTGTATCCCTTGGACCTTCCTATTGACGATGAAACACAGATATTGCATCCGAATTTAATACGAAAGACACAATGCCGACTTAAGTACAAGAGGACTGACACTCTAACATTCGATGATTTGAACCTCTCCTGTGAGCCCAGTTTTAGATTCCGATGCTTCACATTAGGTTTACTGTATCCCTTGGACCATCTTATTGACGATGAAACACAGAAATTGCATCCGAATTTAATACAAAAGGCACAATGCCGACTTAAGTACAAGAGGTCTGACACTCTAACTTTCGATGATTTGAACCTCTCCTGTGAGTCCAGTTTTAGATTCTGATGCTTCACATCAGGTTCACTGTATCTCTTGGACCTTCTTATTGACGATAAAACACAGAAATTGCATCCAAATTTAATACAAAAGGCACAATGCCGACTTAAGTACAAGAGGACTGACACACTAACTTTCTATGATTTGAACCTCTCCTGTGAGTCCAGTTTTAGATTCCGATGCTTCACTTCAGGTTTACTGTTTCCCTTGGACCTTCTTATTGACGATGAAACACAGTAATTGCATCTGAATTTAATACAAAATGCACAATGCCGACTCAAGTACAAGAGGACTGATACACTAACTTTCTATGATTTGAACCTCTCCTGTGAGTCCAGTTTTAGATTCCGATGCTTCACTTCAGGTTTACTGTATCCCTTGGTCCTTGTTATTGACGATAAGGCACAATGCCGACTTAAGTACAAGAGGATTGACACTCTAACTTTCTATGATTTGAACCTCTGCTGTGAGTGCAGTTTTAGAATCCGATGCTTCACTTCAGGTTTACTGTATTCCTTGGACCTTCTCATTGACGATGAAACACAGAAATTGCATCCGAATTTAATACAAAAGGCACAATGCCGACTTAAGTACAAGAGGACTGACACTCTAACTTTCGATGGTTTGAACCTCTCCTGTGAGCCCAGTTTTAGATTCCGATGTTTCACATCAGGTTTACTGTATCTCTTGGACCTTCTTATTGACGATGAAACACAGAAATTGCATCCAAATTTAATACAAAAAGCACAATGCCGGCTTAAGTACTAGAGGACTGAAACTCTATTTTTCGATGATTTGAACCTCTCCTGTGAGTCCAGTTTTAGATTCCGATGCTTCAATTCAGGTTTACTGTATCCCTTGGACCTTCTTATTGACGATGAAACACAGCAATTGCATCCGAATTTAATACAAAATTCACAATGCCGACTTAAGTACTAGAGGACTGACACACTAACTTTCTATGATTTGAACCTCTCCTGTGACTCCAGTTTTAGATTCCGATGCTTCACTTCAGGTTTACTGTTTCCCTTGGACCTTCTTATTGACGATGAAACACAGAAATTGCATCCGAATTTAATACAAAAAGCACAATGCCGACTTAAGTACAAGGGAACTGACACACTAACTTTCTATGATTTGAACCTCTCCTGAGAGTCCAGTTTTAGATTCCGATGCTTCACTTCAGGTTTACTATATCCCTTGGAACTACTTATTGACGAAAAGGCACAATGCCGACTTATGTACAAGAAGATTGACACTCTAACTTTCTATGGTTTGAACCTGTGCTGTAAGTCCAGTTTTAGATTCCGATGCATCACTTCAGGTTTACTGTATCCCTTGGACCTTCTTATTGACGATAAGGAACAATGCCGACTTAAGTACAAGAGGATTGACACTCTAACTTTCTATGATTTGAACCTCCGCTGTGAGTCCAGTTTTAGATTCCGATGCTTCACTTCAGGTTTACTGTATCCCTTGGACCATCTTATTGACGACGAAACACAGAAATTGCATCCGATTTTTATACAAAAGGCACAATGCCGACTTAAGTACAAGAGGACTGACACTCTAACTTTCGATGATTTGAACCTCTCCTGTGAGTCCAGTTTCAGATTCCGATGCTTCACATCAGGTTTACTGTATCTCTTGGACCTTCGTATTGACGATGAAACACAGAAATTGCATCCAAATTTAATTCAAAAGGCACAATGCCGACTTAAGTACAAGAGGACTGACACACTAACTTTCGATGATTTGAACCGCTCCTGTAAGTCCAGTTTTAGATTCCGATGCTTCAATTCAGGTTTACTGTATCCCTTGGACCTTCTTATTGACGATGAAACACAGAAATTGCATCCGAATTTAATAAAAAAGGCTCAATGCCGACTTAAGTACAAGAGGACTGACACACTTACTTTCTATGGTTTGAACCTCTACTGTGAGTCCAGTTTTAGATTCCGATGCTTCACTTCAGGTTTACTGTAACCCTTGGACCTTCTTATTGACGATAAGGCACAATGCCGACTTAAGTACTAGAGGATTGACACTCTAACTTTCTATGATTTGAACCTCTGCTGTGAGTCCAGTTTTAGATTCCGATGCTTCACTTCAGGTTTACTGTATCCCTTGGACCTTCTTATTGACGATAAGGCACAATGCCGACTTAAGTACAAGAGGATTGACACTCTAACTTTCTATGATTTGAACCTCCGCTGTGAGTCCAGTTTTAGATTCCGATGCTTCACATTAGGTTTACTGTATCCCTTGGACCTTCTTACTGACGATGAAACACAGAAATTGCATCCAAATTTAATACAAATGCACAGTGCCGACTTAAGTACATGAGGACTGACACTCTAACTTTCGATGATTTGAACCTCTCCTGTGAGTCCAGTTTTAGATTCCGATGCTTCACATCAGGTTTACTGTATCTCTTGGACCTTCTTATTGACGATGAAACACTGATATTGCATCCGAATTTAATACAAAGGGCACAATGCCGACTTAAGTACAAGAGGACTGACACTTTAACTTTCGATGATTTGAACCTCTCCTGTGAGCCCAGTTTTAGATTCCGATGCTTCACATTAGGTTTACTGTATCCCTTGGACCTTCTTATTGATGATGAAACACAGAAATAGTATCCGAATTTAATACAAAAGGCACAATGCCGACCTAAGTACAAGAGGACTGACACTCTAACTTTTGATGATTTGAACCTCTCCTGTGAGTCCAGTTTTAGATTCCGATGCTTCGCATCAGGTTTACTGTATCTCATGGACCTTCTTATTGACGATGAAACACAGAAATTGCATCCAAATTTAATACAAAAGGCACAATGTCGACTTAAGTACAAGAGGACTGACACTCTAACTTTCGATGATTTGAACCTCTCCTGTGAGTCCAGTTTTAGATTCCGATGCTTCAATTCAGGTTTACTGTATCCCTTGGACTTTCTTATTGACGATGAAACACAGAAATTGCATCTGAATTTAATAAAAAAGGCACAATGCCGACTTAAGTACAAGAGGACTGACACACTTACTTTCTATCATTTGAACCTCTCCCGTGAGTCCAGTTTTAGATTCCGATGCTTCACTTCAGGTTTACTGTATCCCTTGGAACTTCTTATTGACGATAAGGCACAATGTCGACTTAAGTACAAGAGGATTAACACTCTAACTTTCTATGATTTGAACCTCTGCTGTGAGTCGAGTTTTAGATTCCGATGCTTCACTTCAGGTTTACTGTATCCCTTGGACCTTCTTATTGACGATGAAACACAGAAATTGCATCCGAATTTAATACAAAAAGCACAATGCCGACTTAGGTACAAGAGGACTGACACTCTAACTTTCGATGATTTGAACCTCTCCTGTGAGTCCAGTTTCAGATTCCGATGCTTCACATTAGGTTTACTGTATCCCTTGGACCTTCTTATTGACGATGACACACAGAAATTGCATCCAAATTTAATACAAATGCACAATGCCGACATAAGTACATGAGGACTGACACTCAAACTTTCGATGATTTGAACCTCTCCTGTGAGTCCAGTTTTAGATTCCGATGCTTCACATCAGGTTTACTGTATCTCTTGGACCTTCTTATTGACGATGAAACACTGATATTGCATCCGAATTTAATACAAAGGGCACAATGCCGACTTAAGTACAAGAGGACTGACACTTTAACTTTCGATGATTTGAACCTCTCCTGTGAGCCCAGTTTTAGATTCCGATGCTTCACATTAGGTTTACTGTATCCCTTGGACCATCTTATTGACGATGAAACACAGAAATTGCATCCGAATTTAATACAAAAGGCACAATGCCGACTTAAGTACAAGAGGACTGACACTCTAACTTTCGATGACTTGAACCTCTCCTGTGAGTCCAGTTTTAGATTCTGATGCTTCACATCAGGTTTACTGTATCTCTTGGACCTTCTTATTGACGATAAAACACAGAAATTGCATCCAAATTTAATACAAAAGGCACAATGCCGACTTAAGTACAAGAGGACTGACACACTAACTTTCTATGATTTGAACCTCTCCTGTGAGTCCAGTTTTAGATTCCGATGCTTCACTTCAGGTTTACTGTTTCCCTTGGACCTTCTTATTGACGATGAAACACAGTAATTGCATCTGAATTTAATACAAAATGCACAATGCCGACTCAAGTACAAGAGGACTGACACACTAATTTTCTATGATTTGAACCTCTCCTGTGAGTCCAGTTTTAGATTCCGATGCTTCAATTCAGGTTTACTGTATCCCTTGGACTTTCTTATTGACGATGAAACACAGAAATTGCATCTGAATTTAATAAAAAAGGCACAATGCCGACTTAAGTACAAGAGGACTGACACACTTACTTTCTATGATTTGAACCTCTCCCGTGAGTCCAGTTTTAGATTCCGATGCTTCACTTCAGGTTTACTGTATCCCTTGGACCTTCTTATTGATGATGAAACACAGAAATAGTATCCGAATTTAATACAAAAGGCACAATGCCGACCTAAGTACAAGAGGACTGACACTCTAACTTTTGATGATTTGAACCTCTCCTGTGAGTCCAGTTTTAGATTCCGATGCTTCGCATCAGGTTTACTGTATCTCATGGACCTTCTTATTGACGATGAAACACAGAAATTGCATCCAAATTTAATACAAAAGGCACAATGTCGACTTAAGTACAAGAGGACTGACACTCTAACTTTCGATGATTTGAACCTCTCCTGTGAGTCCGGTTTTAGATTCCGATGCTTCAATTCAGGTTTACTGTATCCCTTGGACTTTCTTATTGACGATGAAACACAGAAATTGCATCTGAATTTAATAAAAAAGGCACAATGCCGACTTAAGTACAAGAGGACTGACACACTTACTTTCTATCATTTGAACCTCTCCCGTGAGTCCAG
Organism: Schistocerca americana; assembly: GCF_021461395.2. Taxonomy (NCBI): domain Eukaryota; kingdom Metazoa; phylum Arthropoda; class Insecta; order Orthoptera; family Acrididae; genus Schistocerca; species Schistocerca americana. The sequence continues at coordinate 543,543,218 of NC_060124.1, read as the reverse complement.
TTTTAGGTTCCGATGCTTCACTTCAGGTTTACTGTATCCCTTGGAACTTCTTATTGACGATAAGGCACAATGCCGACTTATGTACAAGAGGATTAACACTCTAACTTTCTATGATTTGAACCTCTGCTGTGAGTCGAGTTTTAGATTCCGATGCTTCACTTCAGGTTTACTGTATCCCTTGGACCTTCTTATTGACGATGAAACACAGAAATTGCATCCGAATTTAATACAAAAAGCACAATGCCGACTTAGGTACAAGAGGACTGACACTCTAACTTTCGATGATTTGAACCTCTCCTGTGAGTCCAGTTTTAGATTCCGATGCTTCACATTAGGTTTACTGTATCCCTTGGACCTTCTTATTGACGATGACACACAGAAATTGCATCCAAATTTAATACAAATGCACAATGCCGACTTAAGTACATGAGGACTGACACTCAAACTTTCGATGATTTGAACCTCTCCTGTGAGTCCAGTTTTAGATTCCGATGCTTCACATCAGGTTTACTGTATCTCTTGGACCTTCTTATTGACGATGAAACACAGAAATTGCATCCAAAATTAATACAAATGGCACAATGCCGAACTAAGTACAAGAAGACTGAAACTCTAACTTTCGATGATTGAACCTCTCCTGTGAGTCCAGTTTTACATTCCGATGCTTCACTTTAGGTTTACTGTATCCCTTGGACCTTCTTATTGACGATGAAACACTGATATTGCATCCGAATTTAATACAAAGGGCACAATGCCGACTTAAGTGCAAGAGGACTGACACTCTAACTTTCGATGATTTGAACCTCTCCTGTGAGCCCAGTTTTAGATTCCGATGCTTCACATTAGGTTTACTGTATCCCTTGGACCATCTTCTTGACGATGAAACACAGAAATTGCATCCGAATTTAATACAAAAGGCACAATGCCGACTTAAGTACAAGAGGACTGACACTCTAACTTTCGATGATTTGAACCTCTCCTGTGAGTCCAGTTTTAGATTCTGATGCTTCACATCAGGTTTACTGTATCTCTTGGACCTTCTTATTGATGATAAAACACAGAAATTGCATCCAAATTTAATACAAAAGGCACAATGCCGACTTAAGTACAAGAGGACTGACACACTAACTTTCTATGATTTGAACCTCTCCTGTGAGTCCAGTTTTAGATTCCGATGCTTCACTTCAGGTTTACTGTTTCCCTTGGACCTTCTTATTGACGATGAAACACAGTAATTGCATCTGAATTTAATACAAAATGCACAATGCCGACTCAAGTACAAGAGGACTGACACACTAATTTTCTATGATTTGAACCTCTCCTGTGAGTCCAGTTTTAGATTCCGATGCTTCAATTCAGGTTTACTGTATCCCTTGGACCTTCTTATTGATGATGAAACACAGAAATAGTATCCGAATTTAATACAAAAGGCACAATGCCGACCTAAGTACAAGAGGACTGACACTCTAACTTTTGATGATTTGAACCTCTCCTGTGAGTCCAGTTTTAGATTCCGATGCTTCGCATCAGGTTTACTGTATCCCTTGGACCTTCTTATTGATGATGAAACACAGAAATAGTATCCGAATTTAATACAAAAGGCACAATGCCGACCTAAGTACAAGAGGACTGACACTCTAACTTTTGATGATTTGAACCTCTCCTGTGAGTCCAGTTTTAGATTCCGATGCTTCACATCAGGTTTACTGTATCTCATGGACCTTCTTATTGACGATGAAACACAGAAATTGCATCCAAATTTAATACAAAAGGCACAATGTCGACTTAAGTACAAGAGGACTGACACTCTAACTTTCGATGATTTGAACCTCTCCTGTGAGTCCAGTTTTAGATTCCGATGCTTCAATTCAGGTTTACTGTATCCCTTGGACTTTCTTATTGACGATGAAACACAGAAATTGCATCTGAATTTAATAAAAAAGGCACAATGCCGACTTAAGTACAAGAGGACTGACACACTTACTTTCTATCATTTGAACCTCTCCCGTGAGTCCAGTTTTAGATTCCGATGCTTCACTTCAGGTTTACTGTATCCCTTGGAACTTCTTATTGACGATAAGGCACAATGCCGACTTAAGTACAAGAGGATTAACACTCTAACTTTCTATGATTTGAACCTCTGCTGTGAGTCGAGTTTTAGATTCCGATGCTTCACTTCAGGTTTACTGTATCCCTTGGACCTTCTTATTGACGATGAAACACAGAAATTGCATCCGAATTTAATACAAAAAGCACAATGCCGACTTAGGTACAAGAGGACTGACACTCTAACTTTCGATGATTTGAACCTCTCCTGTGAGTCCAGTTTTAGATTCCGATGCTTCACATTAGGTTTACTGTATCCCTTGGACCTTCTTATTGACGATGAAGCACAGAAATTGCATCCAAATTTAATACAAATGCACAATGCCGACTTAAGTACATGAGGACTGACACTCTAACTTTCGATGATTTGAACCTCTCCTGTGAGTCCAGTTTTAGATTCCGATGCTTCACATCAGGTTTACTGTATCTCTTGGACCTTCTTATTGACGATGAAACACAGAAAGTGCATCCAAATTTAATACAAATGGCACAATGCCGAACTAAGTACAAGAAGACTGAAACTCTAACTTTCGATGATTGAACCTCTCCTGTGAGTCCAGTTTTACATTCCGATGCTTCACTTTAGGTTTACTGTATCCCTTGGACCTTCTTATTGACGATGAAACACTGATATTGCATCCGAATTTAATACAAAGGGCACAATGCCGACTTAAGTGCAAGAGGACTGACACTCTAACTTTCGATGATTTGAACCTCTCCTGTGAGCCCAGTTTTGGATTCCGATGCTTCACATTAGGTTTACTGTATCCCTTGGACCATCTTATTGACGATGAAACACAGAAATTGCATCCGAATTTAATACAAAAGGCACAATGCCGACTTAAGTACAAGAGGACTGACACTCTAACTTTCGATGATTTGAACCTCTCCTGTGAGTCCAGTTTTAGATTCTGATGCTTCACATCAGGTTTACTGTATCTCTTGGACCTTCTTATTGACGATAAAACACAGAAATTGCATCCAAATTTAATACAAAAGGCACAATGCCGACTTAAGTACAAGAGGACTGACACACTAACTTTCTATGATTTGAACCTCTCCTGTGAGTCCAGTTTTAGATTCCGATGCTTCACTTCAGGTTTACTGTTTCCCTTGGACCTTCTTATTGACGATGAAACACAGTAATTGCATCTGAATTTAATACAAAATGCACAATGCCGACTCAAGTACAAGAGGACTGACACACTAATTTTCTATGATTTGAACCTCTCCTGTGAGTCCAGTTTTAGATTCCGATGCTTCAATTCAGGTTTACTGTATCCCTTGGACCTTCTTATTGATGATGAAACACAGAAATAGTATCCGAATTTAATACAAAAGGCACAATGCCGACCTAAGTACAAGAGGACTGACACTCTAACTTTTGATGATTTGAACCTCTCCTGTGAGTCCAGTTTTAGATTCCGATGCTTCGCATCAGGTTTACTGTATCTCATGGACCTTCTTATTGACGATGAAACACAGAAATTGCATCCAAATTTAATACAAAAGGCACAATGTCGACTTAAGTACAAGAGGACTGACACTCTAACTTTCGATGATTTGAACCTCTCCTGTGAGTCCAGTTTTAGATTCCGATGCTTCAATTCAGCTTTACTGTATCCCTTGGACTTTCTTATTGACGATGAAACACAGAAATTGCATCTGAATTTAATAAAAAAGGCACAATGCCGACTTAAGTACAAGAGGACTGACACACTTACTTTCTATGATTTGAACCTCTCCCGTGAGTCCAGTTTTAGATTCCGATGCTTCACTTCAGGTTTACTGTATCCCTTGGACCTTCTTATTGACGATAAGGCACAATGCCGATTTAAGTACAAGAGGATTAACACTCTAACTTACTATGATTTGAACCTCTGCTGTGAGTCGAGTTTTAGATTCCGATGCTTCACTTCAGGTTTACTGTATCCCTTGGACCTTCTTATTGACGATGAAACACAGAAATTGCATCCGAATTTAATACAAAAAGCACAATGCCGACTTAGGTACAAGAGGACTGACACTCTAACTTTCGATGATTTGAACCTCTCCTGTGAGTCCAGTTTTAGATTCCGATGCTTCACTTCAGGTTTACTGTATCCCTTGGACCTTCTTATTGACGATAAGGCACAATGCCGACTTAAGTACAAGAGGATTGACACTCTAACTTTCTATGATTTGAACCTCTGCTGTGAGTCCAGTTTTAGATTCCGATGCTTCACTTCAGGTTTACTGTATCCCATGGACCTTCTTATTGATGATGAAACACAGAAATAGCATCCGAATTTAATACAAAAGGCACAATGCCGACCTAAGTACAAGAGGACTGACACTCTAACTGTCGATGATTTGAACCTCTCCTGTGAGTCCAGTTTTAGATTCCGATGCTTCGCATCAGGTTTACTGTATCTCATGGACCTTCTTATTGACGATGAAACACAGAAATTGCATCCAAATTTAATACAAAAGGCACAATGTCGACTTAAGTACAAGAGGACTGACACTCTAACTTTCGATGATTTGAACCTCTCCTGTGAGTCCAGTTTTAGATTCCGATGCTTCAATTCAGGTTTACTGTATCCCTTGGACTTTCTTATTGACGATGAAACACAGAAATTGCATCTGAATTTAATAAAAAAGGCACAATGCCGACTTATGTACAAGAGGACTGACACACTTACTTTCTATGATTTGAACCTCTCCCGTGAGTCCAGTTTTAGATTCCGATGCTTCACTTCAGGTTTACTGTATCCCTTGGACCTTCTTATTGACGATGAAACACAGAAATTGCATCCGAATTTAATACAAAAAGCACAATGCCGACTTAGGTACAAGAGGACTGACACTCTAACTTTCGATGATTTGAACCTCTCCTGTGAGTCCAGTTTTAGATTCCGATGCTTCACTTCAGGTTTTCTGTATCCCTTGGACCTTCTTATTGACGATAAGGCACAATGCCGACTTAAGTACAAGAGGATTGACACTCTAACTTTCTATGATTTGAACCTCTGCAGTGAGTCCAGTTTTAGATCCCGATGCTTCATTTCAGGTTTACTGTATCCCTTGGACCTTCATATTGACGATGAAACACAGAAATTGGATCCGAATTTAATACAAAAGGCACAATGCCGACTTAAGTACAAGAGGACTGACACTGTAACTTTCGATGATTTGAACCTCTCCTGTGAGTCCAGTTTTAGATTCCGATGCTTCACATCAGGTTTATTGTATCTCTTGGACCTTTTTATTGACGATGAAACACAGAAATTGCATCCAACTTTAGCACAAAAGCCACAATGCCGACTTAAGTACAAGAGGACTGAAATTCTAACTTTCGATGATTTGAACCCCTCCTGTGAGTCCAGTTTTCGATTGCGATGCTTCAATTCAGGTTTACTGTATCCCTAGGACCTTCTTATTGACGATGAAACACAGAAATTGCATCCGAATTTAATACTATAGGCACAATGCCGACTTAAGTAAAAGAGGACTGACACTCTAACTTTCTATGATTTGAACATCTCCTGTGAGTCCAGCGTTAGATTCCGATTCTTCACTTCAGGTTTACTGTATCCCTTGTACCTTCTTATTGACGATGAAACACAGAAACTGCATCCGAATTTAATACAAAAGGCACAATGCCGACTTAAGTACAAGAGGACTGACACTCTGACTTTCTCCTGTGATGGCAGTTTTAGATTCCGATGCTTCACATCAGGATTATTCTATCCCTTGGACCTTCTTTTGGAAGATGAAACACAGAATTGGCATCCAAATTTAATACAAAAGGCACAATGCTGACTTAAGTACAAGAGGACTGACACTCTAACTTTCTATGACTTGAACCTCTCCTGTGAGTCCAGTATAAGATTCCGATGCTTCACTTCAGGTTTACTGTTTCCATTGGACCTTCTTATTGACGATGAAACGCAGAAATTGCATCCGAATTCAATACAAAAGGCACAATGCCGACATAAGTACAAGAGGACTGACACTCTAACTTTGTATGATTTGAACCACTCCTGTGAGTCGAGTTTTAGATTCCGATGCTTCACTTCAGTTTTTCTGTATACCTTGGACCTTCTTATTGACGATGAAACACAGAAATTGCATCCAAATTTAATACAAAAGGCACAATGCAGACTTAAGTACAAGAGGACTGACACACTAACTTTCTATGATTTGAACCTCTCCTGTGAGTCCAGTTTTAGATTCCCATGCGTCACTTCAGGTTTACTGTATCCCTTCGACCTTCTTATTGACGATAAGGCACAATGCCGACTTCAGTACAAGAGGATTGACACTCTAACTTTCTATGATTTGAACCTCCGCTGTGAGTCCAGTTTTAGATTCCGATGCTTCACTTCAGGTTTACTGTATCCCTTGGACCTTCTTATTGACGATTAAACACAGAAATTGCATCCGAATTTAATACAAAAGGCACAATGCCGACTTAAGGACAAGAGGACTGACACTCTAACTTTCTATGATTTGAACATCTCCTGTGAGTCCAGTTTTAGATTCCGATGCTTCACTTCAGGTTTACTGTATCCCTTGGACCTTCTTATTGACGATGAAACACAGAAACTGCATCCGAATTTAATACAAAAAGCACAATGCCGACTTAAGTACAAGAGGACTGACACCCTAACTTTCTCCTGTGAGGGCAGTTTTAGATTCCGATGCTTCACATCAGGTTTACTGTATCCCTTGGACCTTCTTAGTGACGATGAAACACAGATATGGCATCCGAATTTAATACAAAAGGCACAATGCCGACTTAAGTTCAAGAGGACTGACACTCTAACTCTCTATGATTTGAACCTCTCCTGTGAGTCCAGTTATAGATTCCGATGAATCAGTTCAGGTTTACTGTATTCCTTGGACCTTCTTATTGACGATGAAACACAGAAATTGCATCCGAATTTAATACAAAAGGCACAATGCCGACTTAAGTACAAGAGGACTGACACTCTAAATTTCTATGATTTGAACCTCTCCTGTGAGTCCAGTTTTAGATTCCGATGTTTCACTTCAGGTTTGCTGTATCCCTTGGACCTTCTTATTGAAGATGAAACACAGAAATTGCATCCGAATTTAATACAAAAGGCACAATGCCGACTTAAGTACAAGAGGACTGACACTCTAACTTTCTATGATTTGAACCACTCCTGTGAGTCCAGTTTAAGATTCCGAAGCTTCACTTCAGGTTTACTGTATCCCTTGGACCTTCTTATTGACGATGAAACACAGATATTGTATCCGAATTTAATACAAAAGGCACAATGCCGACTTAAGTTCAAGAGGACTGACACTCTAACTCTCTATGATTTGAACCACTCCTGTGAGTCCAGTTTAAGATTCCGATGCTTCACTTCAGGTTTACTGTATCCCTTGGACCTTCTTATTGACGATGAAACACAGATATTGTATCCGAATTTAATACAAAAGGCACAATGCCGACTTAAGTTCAAGAGGACTGACACTCTAACTCTCTGTGATATGAACCTCTCCTGTGAGTCCAGTTATAGATTCCGATCAATCACTTCAGATTTACTGTATCCCTTGGACCTTCTTATTGACGATGAAACACAGAAATTGCATCCGAATTTAATATAAAAAGCACAATGCCGACTTATGTACAAGAGGACAGACACTCTAATTTTCGATGATTTGAACCTCTCCTGTGAGTCCAGTTTTAGATTCCGATGCTTCAATTCAGGTTTACTGTATCCCTTGGACCTTCTTATTGACGATGAAACACAGAAATCGCATCCGAATTTAATACAAATGGCCCAATGCCGACTTATGTACAAGAGGACTGACACTCTTACTTTCTATGATTTGAACCTCTCCTGTGAGTCCAGTTTTAGATTCCGATGCTTCACTTCAGGTTTACTGTATCCCTTGGACTGTCTTATTGTCGATGAAACACAGAAATTAAATCCGAATTTAATACAAAAGGCACAATGCTAACTTAAGTACAAGAGGACTGACACTCTAAATTTCGATGATTTGAACTTCTCCTGTTGGTTAAGTTTTACATACCGATGCTTCAATTCAGGTTTACTGTATCCCTTGGACCCTCTTATTGACGATGAAACACAGAAATTGCATCCGAATTTAATACAAAAGGCACTATGCCGACTTAAGTACAAGAGGACTGACACTATAATTTTCTATGGTTTGAACCTCTCCTGTGAGTCCAGTTTTAGATTCCGATGCTTCACTTCAGGTTTACTGTATCCCTTGGACCTTCTTATTGACGATGAAACACAGATATTGCAACCGAATTTAATACGAATGCACAATGCCGACTTAAGTTCAAGAGGACTGACACTCTAACTCTCTATGATTTGAACCTCTCCTGTGAGTCCAGTTATAGATTCCGATAAATCACTTCAGGTTTACTGTATCCCTTCGACCTTCTTATTGACGATGAAACACAGAAATTGCATCCGAATTTAATACAAAAATCACAATGCCGACTTATGTACAAGAGGACTGACACTCTAATTTTCGTGATTTGAACCTCTCCTGTGAGTCCAGTTTTAGTTTCCGATGCTTCAATTCAGGTTTATTGAAACCCTTGGACCTTCTTATTGACGATGAAACACAGAAATCGCATCCGAATTAAATACAAATATCCCAATGCCGATTTAAGTACAAGAGGACTGACACTCTAATTTTCTGTGGTTTGAACCTCTCCTGTGAGTCCAGTTTTAGATTCCGATGCTTCACTTCAGGTTTACTGTATCCCTTGGACCTTCTTATTGACGATGAAACACAGAAATTGCATCCGAATTTAATACAAATGCCCAATGCCGACCTAAGTACAAGAGGACTGACACTCTAACTTTCTATGATTTGAACCACTCGTGTGAGTCCAGTTTAAGATTCCGATGCTTCACTTCAGGTTTACTGTATCCCCTGGGCCTTCTTATTGACGATGAAACACAGAAATTGCACCCGAATTTAATACAAAAGGCACAATGCCGACTTAAGTACAAGAGGACTGACACACTAACTTTCTATGATTTGAACCTCTCCTGTGAGTCCAGTTTTAGATTCCGATGCTTCACTTTAGGTTTACTGTATCTTTTGGACCTTTTTATTGACGATAAGGCACAATGCCGACTTAAGTACAAGAGGATTGACACTCTATGTTTCTATGATTTGAACCTCTGCTGTGAGTCCAGTTTTAGATTCCGATGCTTCACTTCAGGTTTATTGTATCCCTTGGACCTTCTTATTGACGATGAAACACAGAAATTGCATCCGAATTTAATACAAAAGGCACAATGCCGACTTAAGTACAAGAGGACTGACACTCTAACTTTCGGTGATTTGAACCTCTCCTGTGAGTCCAGTTTTTGATTCCGACGCATCACATCAGGTTTACTGTATCTCTTGGACCTTCTTATTGACGATGAAACACAGAAATTGCATCCGAATTTAATACAAAAGGCACAATGCCGACTTAAGTACAAGAGGACTGAAACTCTAAATTTCGATGATTTGAACCCCTCCTGTGAGTCCAGTATTAGATTCCGATGCTTCAACTCAGGTTTACTGTATCCCTTGGACCTGCTTATTGACGATGAAACACCGATATTGCATCCGAATTTAATACAAAAGGAACAATGCCGACTTAAGTACAAGAGGACTGACACCCTAACTTTCTATGATTTGAACATTTCCTGTGAGTCCAGTTTTAGATTTCGATGCTTCACTTCAGGTTTACTGTATCCCTTGGACCTTCTTATTGACGACAAAACACAGAAACTGCATCCGAATTTAATACAAAAGGCACAATGCCAACTTAAGTACAAGAGGAATGACACTCTGACTTTCTCCTGTGGGGGCAGTTTTAGATTCCGATGTTTCACATTAGGTTTACTGTATCCCTTGGACCCTCTTATTGAAGATGAAACACAGAATTTGCATCCAAATTTAATACAAAAGGCACAATGCTGACTTAAGTACAAGACGACTGACACTCTAACTTTCTATGACTTGAACCTCTCCTGTGAATCCAGTTTTAGATTCCGATGCTTCACTTTAGGTTTACTGTATCCCTTGGACCTTCGTATCGACGATGAAACACAGAAATTGCATCCGAATTTAATACAAAAGGCACAATGCCGACTTAAGTACAAGAGGACTGACACTCTAACTTTCTATGATTGGAACCTCTCCTGTGAGCCCAATTTTGGATTCCGAAGCTTCACATCAGGTATACTGTATCTCTTGGACCTTCTTATTGATGATGAACACAGTAATAACATCCGTATTCAATACAAAAGTCACAATACCGACTTAAGTACAAGAGGACTGACACTCTAACTCTCTATGATTTGAACCTCTCCTGTGTGTCCAGTTTTAGATTCCGATGCTTCACTTCAGGTTTACTGTATCCGTTGGTCCTTCTTATTCACGATGAAACACAGAAATTGCATCCAAATTTAATAGAAAAGGCACAATGCCGACTAAAGCACAAGAGGATTGACACTCTAACTATCGATGATTTGAACCTCACGTGTGAGTCCAGTTTTAGATTCCGTTGCTTCAATTCAGGTATACTGTATCCCTTGGACCTTCTTATTGACGATGAATCCCAGAAATTGCATCCGATTTTAATACAAAAATCACAATGCAGACATAAGAACAAGAGGACTGACAATCTAACTTTCTATTATTTGAACTGCTCCTGTGAATCCGGTTTTAGATTCCGATGCCTCACATCAGGTTTACTGTATCCCTTGGACCTTCTTATTGACTATGAAACACAGAAATTGCATCCGAATTTAATACAAAAGGCACAATGCCGACATAAGTACAAGACGATTGACACTCTAACTTTCGATGATTTGAACCTCTCCTGTGAGTCCAGTTTTAGATTCCGATGCTTCAATTCAGGTTTACTGTATCCCTTGGACCTTCTTATTGACGATGAAACACAGAAATTGCATCCGAATTTAATACATAAGGCCCAATGCTGACTTAAGCACAAGAGGACTGACACTCTTACTTTCTATGAATTGAACCACTCCTGTGAGTCCAGTTTTAGATTCCGATACTTGACTTCAGGTTTACTGTATCCCTTGGACTTTCTTATTGTCGATGAAACACAGAAATTACATCCCAATTTAATACAAAAGGCACAATGCCAACTTAAGTACAAGAGGACTGACACTCTAAATTTCTATGATTTGAACGTCTCCTGTGATTCCAATTTTAGATTCCGATGCTTCACTTCAGGTTTACTGTATCCCTTGGACCTTCTTATTGACGATGAAACACAGAAATTGCATCCAAATTTAATTCAAAAGGAACAATGCCGACTTAAGTACAAGAGGATTGACACTCTAACTTTCTATGATTTTAACCTCTGCTGTGAGTCCAGTTTTAGATTCCGATGCTTCACATCAGGTTTACTGTATCTCTTGGACCTTCTTATTGACGGCGAAACACAGAAATTGCATCCTAATTTAATACAATAGGCACAATGCCGACTCAAGTACAAGAGGACTGAAACTCTAACTTTCGATGATTTGAACCCCTCCTGTGAGTCCAGTTTTAGATTCCGATGCTTCAATTCAGGTTTACTGTATCCCTTGGACCTTCTTATTGACGATGAAACACAGAAATTGCATCCGAATTTAATACAAAAGGCACAATGCCGACTTAAGTACAAGAGGACTGACATTCTAACTTTATACGATTTGAACATCTCCTGTGAGTCCAGTTTTAGATTCCGATGCTTCACTTCAGGTTTACTGTATCCCTTGGACTTTCTTATTGACGATAAAACACAGAAACTGCATCCGAATTTAATACAAAATGCACAATGCCGACATAAGTACAAGAGGACTGACACTCTGACTTTCTCCTGTGAGGGCAGTTTTAGATTCCGATGCTTCACATCAGCTTTACTGTATCCCTTGGACCTTCTTATTGAAGATGAAACACAGAATTTGCATCCAAATTTAATACAAAAGGCACAATGCTGACTTAAGTACAAGAGGACTGACACTCTAACTTTCTATGACTTGAACCTCTCCTGTGAGTCCAGTTTTAGATTTCGATTCTTCACTTCAGGTTTACTGTATCCCTTGGACCTTCTTTTTGACGATGAAATACAGAAATTGCATCCGAATTTAATACAAAATTCACAATGCTGTCTTAAGAACAAGAGGACTGACACTCTAACTTTCTATGATTTGAACCTGTCCTCTTAGTCCAGTTTTAGATTCCGATGCTTCACTTCAGGTTTACTGTATACCTTGGACCTTCTTAATGACGATGAAACACAGAAATTCCATCCGAATTTAATACAAAAGTCACAATGCCGACATAAGTACAAGAGGACTGACACACAAACTTTCTATGATTTGAACCTCTCCTGTGAGTCCAGTTTTAGATTCCGATGCTTTACTTCAGGTTTACTGTTTCCCTTGGACCTTCTTATTGACGATGAAACACAGAAATTGCATCCGAATATAATACAAAAGGGACAATGCCGACTTAAGTACAAGAGGACTGACACACTAGCTTTCTATGATTTGAACCTCTCCTGTGAGTCCAGTTTTAGATTCCCATGCTTCACTTCAGGTTTACTGTATCCCTTGGACCTTCTTATTGACGATAAGGCACAATGCCGACTTAAGTACAAGAGGATTGACACTCTAACTTTCTATGATTTGAACCTCCGCTGTGAGACCAGTTTTAGATTCCGATGCTTCACTTCAGGTTTACTGTATCCCTTGGACCTTCTTATTGACGATGAAACACAGAAATTGCATCCCAATTTAATACAAAAGGCACAATGCCGACTTAAGTACAAGAGGACTGACACTCTAACTTTCGATGATTTGAACCTCTCCTGTAAGTCCAGTTTTAGATTCCGATGCTTCACATCAGGTTTACTGTATCTCTTGGACCTTCTTATTGACGATGAAACACAGAAATTGCATCCAAATTTAATGCAAAAGGCACAATGCCGACTTAAGTACAAGAGGTCTGAAACTCTAACTTTTGATGATTTGATCATCTCCTGTGAGTCCAGCTTTAGAATCCGATGCTTCAAATCAGGTTTACTGTATCCCTTGGACCTTCTTATTGACGATGAAACACAGAAATTGCATCCGAATTTAATACAAAAGGCGCAATGCCGACTTAAGTACAAGAGGCCTGACACCCTGACTTTCTCCTGTGAGGGCAGTTTTAGATTCCGATGCTTCACATCAGGTTTACTGTATCCCTTGGACCTTCTTATTGAAGATGAAACACAGAATTTGCATCCAAATTTAATACAAAAGGCACAATGCTGACTTAAGTACAAGAGGACTGACACTCTAACTTTCAATGATTGGAACCTCTCCTGTGAGCCCAGTTTTGGATTCCGAAGCTTCACATCAGGTATACTGTATCTCTTGAACCTTCTTATTGATGATGAAACATAGTAATAACATCCGAATTCAATACAAAAGGCACAATACCGACTTAAGTACAAGAGGACTGACACTCTAAATTTCTATGATTTGAAACTCTCCTGTGAGTCCAATTTTAGATTCCGATGCTTCACTTCAGGTTTACTGTATCCCTTGGACATTCTTATTGACGATGAAACACAGAAATTGCAACCGAATTTAATACAAAAAGCACATTGCCGACTAATGTACAAGAGGACTGACACTCTAATTTTCGATGATTTGAACCTCTCCTGTGAGTCCAGTTTTAGATTTCGATGCTTCAATTCAGGTTTACTGTATCCCTTGGACCTTCTTATTGACGATGAAACATAGAAATTGCATCCGAATTTAATACAAAAGGCCCAATGCCGCCTTAATACAAGAGGACTGACACTCTTACTTTCTATGATTTGAACCTCTCCTGTGAGTCCAGTTTTAGATTCCGATGCTTCTACATTAGGTTTACTGTATCCCTTGGAATTTCTTATTGTCGATGAAACACAGAAATTACATCCGAATTTAATACAAAAGGCACAATGCCAACTTAAGTACAAGAGGACTGACACTCTAACTTTCTATGATTTGAACCTCTCCTGTGAGTCCAGTTTTAGATTCCGATGCTTCACTTCAGGTTTACTGTATCCCTTGGACCTTCTTATTGACGATGAAACACAGAAATTGCATCCAAATATAATACAAAAGGAACAATGCCGACTTAAGTACAAGGGGACTGACACTCTAACCTTCGATGATTTGAACTTCTCATGTGGGTCCAGTTTTACATTCCGATGCTTCAATTCAGGTTTACTGTATCCCTTGGACCTTCTTATTGACGATGAAACACAGAAATTGCATCCGAATTTAGTACAAAAGGCTCAATGCCGACTTAAGTACAAGGGGATGACACTCTAATTTTCTATGGTTTGAACCTCTCCTGTGAGTCCAGTTTTAGATTCCGATGCTTCACTTCAGGTTTACTGTATCCCTTGGACCTTCTTATTGACGATGAAACACAGAAATTGCATCCGAATTTAATACAAATGCACAATGCCGACTTAAGTACAAGAGGACTGACACTCTAAATTTCTATGATTTGAACCACTCCTGTGAGTCCAGTTTAAGATTCCGATGCTTCACTTCAGGTTTACTGTATCCCTTGGACTTTCTTATCGTCGATGAAACACAGAAACTGCATCCGAATGTAATACAAAAGGCACAATGCCGACTTTAGTACAAGAGGACTGACACTCTAACTTTCTATGATTTGAACCTCTCCTTTGAGTCCAGTTTTGGATTCCGATGCCTCACTTCAGGTTTACTGTATCCCTTGGACCTTCTTATTGAGGATGAAACACAGAAATTGCATCCGAATTTAATACAAAAGCCACAATGCCGACTTAAGTACAAGAGGACTGACACTCTAAACTTCTATGATTTGAACCTCTCCTGTGAGTCCGGTTTTAGATTCCGATGCTTCACATCAGGTTTACTGTATCCCTTGGACCTTCTTATTGACGATGAAACACAGAAATTGCATCCAAATTTAATGCAAAAGGCACAATGCCGACTTAAGTACAACAGGTCTGAAACTCTAACTTTTGATGATTTGAACCTCTCCTGTGAGTCCAGCTTTAGATTATGATGCTTCAAATCAGGTTTACTGTATCCCTTGGACCTTCTTATTGACGATGAAACACAGAAATTGCATCCGAATTTTATACAAAAGGCGCAATGCCGACTTAAGGACAAGAGGACTGACACTCTAACTTTCTATGATTTGAACATTTCCTGTGAGTCCAGTTTTAGATTCCGATGCTTCACTTCAGGTTTACTGTATCCCTTGGACCTTCTTATTGACGATGAAACACAGAAACTGCATCCGAATTTAATACAAAAGGCACAATGCTGACTTAAGTACAAGAGGACTGACACCCTGACTTTCTCCTGTGAGGGCAGTTTTAGATTCCGATGCTTCACATCAGGTTTACTGTATCCCTTGGACCTTCTTATTGAAGATGAAACACAGAATTTGCATCCAAATTGAATACAAAAGGCACAATGCTGACTTAAGTACAAGAGGACTGACACTCTAACTTTCTATGACTTGAACCTCACCTGTGAGTCCAGTTTTAGATTCCGATTCTTCACTTCAGGTTTACTGTATCCCTTGGACCTTCGTATCGACGATGAAACACAGAAATTGCATCCGAATTTAATACAAACGGCACAATGCCGACTTAAGTACAAGAGGACTGACACTCTAACTTTCTATGATTGGAACCTCTCCTGTGAGCCCAGTTTTGGATTCCGAAGCTTCACATCAGGTATACTGTATCTCTTGGACCTTCTTATTGATGATGAAACATAGTAATAACATCCGAATTCAATACAAAAGGCACAATGCCGATTTAAGTACAAGGGGACTGACACTCTAACCTTCGATGATTTGAACTTCTCATGTGGGTCCAGTTTTACATTCCGATGCTTCAATTCAGGTTTACTGTATCCCTTGGACCTTCTTATTGACGACGAAACACAGAAATTGCATCCGATTTTATTAAAAAAGGCTCAATGCCGACTTAAGTACAAGGGGTTGACACTCTAATTTTCTATGGTTTGAACCCCTCCTGTGAGTCCAGTTTTAGATTCCGATGCTTCAATTCAGGTTTACTGTATCCCTTGGACCTTCTTATTGACGATGAAACACAGAAATTGCATCCGAATTTAATACAAAAGGGACAATGCCGACTTAAGTACAAGAGGACTGACACACTAACTTTCTATGATTTGAACCTCCGCTGTGAGACCAGTTTTAGATTCCGATGCTTCACTTCAGGTTTACTGTATCCCTTGGACCTTCTTATTGACGATGAAACACAGAAATTGCATCCCAATTTAATACAAAAGGCACAATGCCGACTTAAGTACAAGAGGACTGACACTCTAACTTTCGATGATTTGAACCTCTCCTGTAAGTCCAGTTTTAGATTCCGATGCTTCACATCAGGTTTACTGTATCTCTTGGACCTTCTTATTGACGATGAAACACAGAAATTGCATCCAAATTTAATGCAAAAGGCACAATGCCGACTTAAGTACAGGAGGTCTGAAACTCTAACTTTTGATGATTTGATCCTCTCCTGTGAGTCCAGCTTTAGATTCCGATGCTTCAAATCAGGTTTACTGTATCCCTTGGACCTTCATATTGACGATGAAACACAGAAATTGCATCCGAATTTAATACAAAAGGCGCAATGCCGACTTAAGTACAAGAGGACTGACACCCTGACTATCTCCTGTGAGGGCAGTTTTAGATTCCGATGCTTCACATCAGGTTTACTGTATCCCTTGGACCTTCTTATTGAAGATGAAACACAGAATTTGCATCCAAATTTAATACAAAAGGCACAATGCTGACTTAAGTACAAGAGGACTGACACTCTAACTTTCAGTGATTGGAACCTCTCCTGTGAGCCCAGTTTTGGATTCCGAAGCTTCACATCAGGTATACTGTATCTCTTGAACCTTCTTATTGATGATGAATCATAGTAATAACATCCGAATTCAATACAAAAGGCACAATACCGACTTAAGTACAAGAGGACTGACACTCTAAATTTCTATGATTTGAAACTCTCCTGTGAGTCCAATTTTAGATTCCGATGCTTCACTTCAGGTTTACTGTATCCCTTGGACATTCTTATTGACGATGAAACACAGAAATTGCAACCGAATTTAATACAAAAAGCACAATGCCAACTAATGTACAAGAGGACTGACACTCTAACTTTCGATGATTTGAACCTCTCCTGTGAGTCCAGTTTTAGATTTCGATGCTTCAATTCAGGTTTACTGTATCCCTTGGAAATTCTTATTGACGATGAAACATAGAAATTGCATCCGAATTTAATACAAAAGGCCCATTGCCGCCTTAATACAAGAGGACTGACACTCTTACTTTCTATGATTTGAACCTCTCCTGTGAGTCCAGTTTTAGATTCCGATGCTTCTACATTAGGTTTACTGTATCCCTTGGACTTTCTTATTGTCGATGAAACACAGAAATTACATCCGAATTTAATACAAAAGGCACAATGCCAACTTGAGTACAAGAGGACTGACACTCTAACTTTCTATGATTTGAACCTCTCCTGTGAGTCCAGTTTTAGATTCCGATGCTTCACTTCAGGTTTACTGTATCCCTTGGACCTTCTTATTGACGATGAAACACAGAAATTGCATCCAAATATAATACAAAAGGAACAATGCCGACTTAAGTACAAGGGGACTGACACTCTAACCTTCGATGATTTGAACTTCTCATGTGGGTCCAGTTTTACATTCCGATGCTTCAATTCAGGTTTACTGTATCCCTTGGACCTTCTTATTGACGATGAAACACAGAAATTGCATCCGAATTTAGTACAAAAGGCTCAATGCCGACTTAAGTACAAGGGGATGACACTCTAATTTTCTATGGTTTGAACCTCTCCTGTGAGTCCAGTTTTAGATTCCGATGCTTCACTTCAGGTTTACTGTATCCCTTGGACCTTCTTATTGACGATGAAACACAGAAATTGCATCCGAATTTAATACAAATGCACAATGCCGACTTAAGTACAAGAGGACTGACACTCTAAATTTCTATGATTTGAACCACTCCTGTGAGTCCAGTTTAAGATTCCGATGCTTCACTTCAGGTTTACTGTATCCCTTGGACTTTCTTATCGTCGATGAAACACAGAAACTGCATCCGAATGTAATACAAAAGGCACAATGCCGGCTTTAGTACAAGAGGACTGACACTCTAACTTTCTATGATTTGAACCTCTCCTTTGAGTCCAGTTTTAGATTCCGATGCCTCACTTCAGGTTTACTGTATCCCTTGGACCTTCTTATTGAGGATGAAACACAGAAATTGCATCCGAATTTAATACAAAAGCCACAATGCCGACTTAAGTACAAGAGGACTGACACTCTAAATTTCTATGATTTGAACCTCTCCTGTGAGTCCGGTTTTAGATTCCAATGCTTCACATCAGGTTTACTGTATCCCTTGGACCTTCTTATTGACGATGGAACACAGAAATTGCATCCAAATTTAATACAAAAGGGACAATGCCGACTTAAGTACAAGACGACTGACACACTAACTTTCTATGATCTGAACCTCTCCTGTGAGTCCAGTTTTAGATTCCCATGCTTCACTTCAGGTTTACTGTATCTCTTGGACCTTCTTATTGACGATAAGGCACAATGCCGACTTAAGTACGAGAGGATTGACACTCTAACTTTCTATGATTTGAACCTCCGCTGTGAGACCAGTTTTAGATTCCGATGCTTCACTTCAGGTTTACTGTATCCCTTGGACCTTCTTATTGACGATGAAACACAGAAATTGCATCCCAATTTAATACAAAAGGCACAATGCCGACTTAAGTACAAGAGGACTGACACTCTAACTTTCGATGATTTGAACCTCTCCTGTAAGTCCAGTTTTAGATTCCGATGCTTCACATCAGGTTACTGTATCCCTTGGACCTTCTTATTGAAGATGAAACACAGAATTTGCATCCAAATTGAATACAAAAGGCACAATGCTGACTTAAGTACAAGAGGACTAACACTCTAACTTTCTATGACTTGAACCTCACCTGTGAGTCCACTTTTAGATTCCGATGCTTCACTTCAGGTTTACTGTATCCCTTGGACCTTCGTATCGACGATGAAACACAGAAATTGCATCCGAATTTAATACAAACGGCACAATGCCGACTTAAGTACATGAGGACTGACACTCTAACTTTCTATGATTGGAACCTCTCCTGTGAGCCCAGTTTTGGATTCCGAAGCTTCACATCAGGTATACTGAATCTCTTGGACCTTCTTATTGATGATGAAACATAGTAATAACATCCGAATTCAATACAAAAGGCACAATGCCGACTTAAGTACAAGGGGACTGACACTCTAACCTCCGATGATTTGAACTTCTCATGTGGGTCCTGTTTTACATTCCGATGCTTCAATTCAGGTTTACTGTATCCCTTGGACCTTCTTATTGACGACGAAACACAGAAATTGCATCCGAATTTATTACAAAAGGCTCAATGCCGACTTAAGTACAAGGGGTAGACACTCTAATTTTCTATGGTTTGAACCTCTCCTGTGAGTCCAGTTTTAGATTCCGATGCTTCACTTCAGGTTTACTGTATCCCTTGGACCTTCTTATTGACGATGAAACACAGAAATTGCATCCGAATTTAATACAAATGCACAATGCCGACTTAAGTACAAGAGGACTGACACTCTAACTTTCTATGATTTGAACCACTCCTGTGAGTCCAGTTTAAGATTCCGATGCTTCACTTCAGGTTTACTGTATCCCTTGGACTTTCTTATCGTCGATGAAACACAGAAACTGCATACGAATGTAATACAAAAGGCACAGTGCCGACTTAAGTACAAGAGGACTGACACTCTAACTTTCTATGATTTGAACCTCTCCTTTGAGTCCAGTTTTAGATTCCGATGCCTCACTTCAGGATTACTGTATCCCTTGGACCTTCTTATTGAGGATGAAACACAGAAATTGCATCCGAATTTAATACAAAAGGCACAATGCCGACTTAAGTACAAGAGAACTGACACTCTAAATTTCTATGATTTAAACCTCTCCTGTGAGTCCGGTTTTAGATTCCGATGCTTCACATCAGGTTTACTGTATCTCTTGGACCTTCTTATTGATGATGAAACACAGAAATTAAATCCGAATTCAATACAAAAGGCACTATACCGACTTAAGTACAAAAGGACTGTCACTCTAACTCTCTATGATTTGAAACTCTCCTGTGAGTCCAGTTTTGGATTCCAATGCTTCACTTCAGGTTTACTGTCTCCCTTGGACATTCTTATTGACGATGAAACACAGAAATTGCATCCAAATTTAATACAAATGGCACAATGCCGACTTAAGTACAAGAGGACTGACATTCTAACTTTCGATGATTTGAACCTCTCCTGTGAGTCCAGTTTTAGATTCCGATGCTTCAATTCAGGTTAACTGTATCCCTTGGACCTTGTTATTGACGATGAAACACAGAAATTGCATCCGAATTTGATACAAAAGGCACAATGCCGACTTACGTACAAGAGGTCTGACACTCTAACTTTCTATGACTTGAACCTCTCCTGTGATTCCAGTTTTAGATTCCGATGCTTCACTTCAGGTTCACTGTATCCCTTGGACCTTCTTATTGACGATAAGGCACAATGCCGACTTAAGTACAAGAGGACTGAATATCTAACATTCTATGATTTGAACCTCTGCTGTGAGTCCAGTTTTAGATTCCGATCCTTCACTTCCGGTTTACTGTATCCCTTGGACCTTCTTGTTGACGATGAAACACAGAAATTGCATCCGAATTTAATACAAAAGGCACAATGCCGATTTAAGTACAACAGGACTGACACTCTAACTTTCTATGATTTGAACCTCTCCTGTGAGTCCAGTTTTAGTTTCCGATGCTTCACTTCAGGTTCACTGTATCCCTTGGACCTTCTTATTGACGATGAAACACAGAAATTGCATCCGAATTTAATACAAAAGGCTCAATGCCGACTTAAGTACAAGAGGATTGACACTCTAACTTTCTATGATTTGAACCACTCCTGTGAGTCCAGTTTAAGATTCCGATGCTTCACTTCAGGTTTACTGTATCCCTTGGGCCTTCTTATTGACGATGAAACACAGAAATTGTATCCGAAATTAATACAAAAGGCACAATGCCGACTTAAGTACAAGAGGACTGACACTTTAACTTTCTATGATTTGAACCTCTCCTGTGAGTCCAGTTTTAGATTCCGATGCTTCACTTCAGGTTTACTGTATCCCTTGGACCTTCTTATTGACGATGAAACACAGAAATTGCATCCGAATTTAATACAAAAGGCACAATGCCGACTTAAAGACAAGAGGACTGACACTCTAACTTTCTACGATTTTAACCACTCCTGTGGGTCCAGTTTAAGATTCCGATGCTTCACTTCACGTTTACTGTATCCCTTGGGCCTTCTTATTGACGATGAAACACAGAAATTGCATCCGAATTTAATACAAAAGGCACAATGCCGACTTACGTACAAGAGGACTGACAATCTAACTCTCTATGATTTGAACCTCTCCTGTGAGTCCAGTTTTAGATTCCGATGCTTCACTTCAGGACCTTCTTATTGACGATGAAACACAGAAATTGCATCCGAATTTAATACGGAAGCACAATGCCGACTTAAGTACAAGAGGACTGACACACTAACTTTCTATGACTTGAACCTCTCCTGTGTGTCCAGTTTTAGATTCCGATTCTTCACTTCAGATTTACTGTATCCCTTGGACATTCTTATTGACCATAAGGCACAATTCCGACTTAAGTACAAAAGGACAGACACTCTAACTACCAATGTTTTGAACCTATGCTGTGAGTCCAGTTTTAGATTCTGATGCTTCACTTCCGGTTTACTGTATCCCTTGGACCTTCTTGTTGACGATGAAACACAGAAATGCATCCGAATTTAATACAAAAGACACAATGCGAACCTAAGTACAAGAGGACTGACACTCTAACTTTCTATGATTTGAACCTCTCCTGTGAGTCCAGTTTTAGATTCTGATGCTTCACTTCAGGTTTACTGTATCCCTTGGACCTTCTTATTGACGATGAAACACAGAAATTGCATCCGAATTTAATACAAAAGGCACAATGCCGACTTAAGTGCAAGAGGATTGACACTCTAACTTTCTATGATTTGAACCACTCCTGTGAGTCCAGTTTAAGATTCCGATGCTTCACTTCAGGTTTACTGTATCCCTTGGGCCTTCTTATTGACGATGAAACACAGAAAATGCATCCGAATTTAATACAAAAGGCACAATGCCGACTTAAGTACAAGAGGACTGACTCGTTAAATTTCTATGATTTGAACCTCTCCTGTGAGTCCAGTTTTAGATTCCGATGCTTCACTTCAGGTTTACTGTATCCCTTGGGCCTTCTTATTGACGATGAAACACAGAAATTGCATCCGAATTTAATACAAAAGGCACAATGCCGACATAAGTACTAGAGGACTGTCACTCTAACTCTCTATGATTTGTAGCTCTCCTGTGAGTCCAGTTTTAGATTCCGATGCTTCACTTCGGATTTACTGTATCCCTTGGACCTTCTTATTGACGATAAGGCACAATGCCGACTTAAGTACAAGAGGACTGACACTCTTATTTTCTATGATTTGAACCTCTCCTGTGAGTCCAGTTTTATATTCCGATGATTCACTTCCAGTTTACTGTATCCCTTGGGTCTTCTTATTGACGATGAAACACTGAAATTGCATCCGAATTTAAAACAAAAGGCACAATGCCGCATTAATTACAAGAGGACTGACATTCTAACTCTCTATGATTTGAACCACTCCTGTGAGTTCGGTTTAGGATTCCGATGCTTCACTTCAGGTTTACTGTATCCCTTGGCTCTTCTTATTGACGATGAAACATTGAAATTGCATCCGAATTTAATACAAAAGGCACAATGCCGCTTTAAGTACAAGAGTACTGACACTCTAACTTTCGATGGTTTGAACCTCTCCTGTGAGTCCAGTTTTAGATTCCGATGCTTTAATTCAGGTTTACTGTATCCCTTGGACCTTCTTATTGACGATGAAACACAGAAATTGTATCCGAATTTAATACAAAAGGCACAATGCCGAATTAAGTACAAGAGGACTGACACACTAACTTTCTATGATTTGAATCTCACCTGTGAGTCCAGTTTTAGATTCCGATGCTTCACTTCAGGTTTACTGTTTCCCTTGGACCTTCTTATTGACGATGAAACACAGAAATTACATCCGAATTTAATATAGAAGCACAATGCCGACTTAAGTACAAGAGGAATGACACACTAACTTTCTATGATTTGAACCTCTCCTGTGAGTCCAGTTTTAGATTCCGACGCTTCACTTCAGGTTTACTGTTTCCCTTGGACCTTCTTATTGACGAAGAAACACAGAAATTGCATCCGAATTTAATACAAAAGGCACAATGCTGTCTTAAGTACAAGAGGACTGACACTCTAACTTTCTATAATTTGAACCTCTGTTGTGAGTCCAGTTTTAGATTCCGATGTTTCACTTCAGGTATACTGTTTACCTTGGACCTTCTTATTGGCGATGAAACACAGAAATTACATCCGAATTCTCTACAAAAGGCACAATGCTGACTTAAGTACAAGAGGACTGACACTCTATCTTTCTATGCTTTGAACCTCTCCTCTTAGTCCAGTTTTAGATTCCGATGCTTCACTTCAGGTTTACTATATACCTTGGACCTTCTTATTGACGATGAAACACAGAAATTGCATCCGAATTTAATATAAAAGGCACAATGCCGACATAAGTACAAGAGGACTGCCACTCTAACTTTGTATGATTTGAACCTCTCCTGTGAGTCCAGTTTTAGATTCTGATACTTCACTTCAGTTTTACTGTATACCTTGGACCTTCTTATTGACGATGAAACACAGAAATGGCATCCGAATTTTATACAAAAGGCACAATGCCGACTTAAGTACAAGAGGACTGACACACTAATTTTCTATGATTTGAACCTCTCCTGTGAGTCCAGTTTTAGATTCCGATGTTTCACTTCAGGTTTACTGTTTCCCTTGGACCTTCTTATTGACGATGAATCACAGAAATTTCATCCGAATTTAATACAAAAGGCGCAATGCCGACTTAAGTACAGGAGGACTGACACACTAACTTTCTATGATTTGAACCTCTCCTGTGAGTCCAGTTTTAGATTCCGATGCTTCACTTCAGGTTTACTGAATCCCTTGGACCTTCTTATTGACGATGAAACACAGAAATTGCATCCGAATTTAATACAAAAGGCACAATTACGACATAAGTACAAGATGATTGACACTCTAACTTATATGATTTGCACCACTCCTGTGAGTGCACTTTAAGATTCCGATGCTTCACTTCAGGTTTACTGTATCCCTTGGGCCTTCTTATTGACGATGAAACATAGAAATTGCATCCGAATTTAATACAAAAGGCACAATGCCGACTTAAGTACAAGAGGACTGACACTTTAACTTTCTATGATTTGAACCTCTCCTGTGAGTCCAGTTTTAGATTCCGATGCTTCACTTCAGGTTTACTGTATCCCTTGGACCTTCTTATTGACGATGAAACACAGAAATTGCATCCGAATTTAATACAAAAGGCACAATACCGACTTAAGTACAAGAGGACTGACACTTAAACTTTCTATGATTTGAACCTCTCCTGTGAGTCCAGTTTTCGATTCCGATGCTTCACTTCAGATTTACTGTATCCCTTGGACCTTCTTATTGACGATAAGGCACAATGCCGACTTAAGTACAAGAGGACGTACACTCTTATTTTCTATGATTTTAACCTCTCCTGTGAGTCCAGATATAGATTCCCATGCTTCACTTCAGGTTTACTGTTTTCCTTGGACCTTGTTATTGACGATGAAACACAGAAATTGCATCCGAATTTAATACGAAAGGCACAATTCTGTCTTAAGTACATGAGGACTGACACACTAACTTTCAATGATTTGAACCTCTCCTGTGAGTCCAGTTTAAGATTCCGATGCTTCACTTCTGGTTTACTGTATTCCTTGGACCTTCTTATTGAGAATGAAGCACAGAAATTGCATCCGAATTTAATACAAAAGGCCCAATGCCGACTTAAGTACAAGAGGACTGACACTCTAACTTTCTATGATTTGAACCTCTCCTGTGAGTCCAGTTTTAGATTCCGATGCTTCACTTCAGGTTCACTGTATCCCTTGGACCTTCTTATTGACGATGAAACACAGATATTGCATCCGAATTTAATACAAAAGGCACAATGCCGACTTAAGTACAAGAGGATTGACACTATAACTTTCTATGATTTGAACCACTCCTGTGAGTCCAGTTTAAGATTCCGATGCTTCACTTCAGGTTTACTGTATCCCTTGGGCCTTCTTATTGACGATGAAACACAGAGATTGCATCCGAATTTAATACAAAAGCACAATGCCGACTTAAGTACAAGAGTACTGACACTTTAACTTTCTATGATTTGAACCTCTCCTGTGAGTCCAGTTTTAGATTCCGATGCTTC
This sequence comes from Schistocerca americana, assembly GCF_021461395.2. Taxonomy (NCBI): domain Eukaryota; kingdom Metazoa; phylum Arthropoda; class Insecta; order Orthoptera; family Acrididae; genus Schistocerca; species Schistocerca americana. Next base: position 543,517,437 of record NC_060124.1, on the reverse strand, counting down.
ACTTCAGGTTTACTGTATCCCTTGGACCTTCTTATTGACGATGAAACACAGAAATTGCATCCGAATTTAATACAAAAGGCACAATGCCGACTTAAGTACAAGAGGACTGACACTCTAACTTTCTACGATTTGAACCACTCCTATGAGTCCAGTTTAAGATTCCGATGCTTCACTTCAGGTTTACTGTATCCCTAGGTCCTTCTTATTGACGATGAAACACAGAAATTGCATCCGAATTTAATACAAAAGGCACAATGCCGACTTAAGTACAAGAGGACAGACACTCTAACTCTCTATGATTTAAACCTCTCCTGTGAGTCCAGTTTTAGATTCCGATGCTTCACTTCGGATTTACTGTATCCCTTGGAGCTTCTTATTGACGATAAGGCACAATGCCGACTTAAGTACAAGAGGACTGACACTCTTATTTTCTATGATTTGAACCTCTCCTGTGAGTCCAGTTTTAGATTCCGATGCTTCACTTCAGGTTTACTGTATCCCTTGGGTCTTCTTATTGACGACGAAACACTGAAATTGCATCCGAATTTAATACAAAAGGCACAATGCCGCTTTATATACAAGAGGACTGACACGCTAACTCTCTATGATTTGAACCACTCCTATGAGTCCAGTTTAAGATTCCGATGCTTCACTTCAGGTTTACTGTATCCCTAGGTCCTTCTTATTGACGATGAAACACAGAAATTGCATCCGAATTTAATACAAAAGGCACAATGCCGACTAAAGTACAAGAGGACTGACACACTAACTTTCTATGATTTGAACCTCTCCTGTGAGTCCAGTTTTAGAGTCCGATACTTCACTTCAGTTTTACTGTATACCTCGACCTTCTTATTGACGAGGAAACACAGAAATTGCATCCGTATTTAATACAAAAGGCACAATGCCGACTTAAGTACAAGAGGACTGACACTCTAATTTTCTATGATTTGAACCTCTCCTGTGAGTCCAGTTTTAGATTCCGATTCTTCACTTAAGGTTTACTGTTTCCCTTGGACCTTCTTATTGACGATGAAACACAGAAATTGCATCCGAATTTAATACAAAAGGCACAATGCTGTCTTAAGTACAAGAGGACTGACACTCTAACTTTCTATGATTTGAACCTCTGTTGTGAGTCCAGTTTTAGATTCCGATGCTTCACTTCAGGTATACTGTTTTCCTTGGACCTTCTTATTGGCGATGAAACACAGAAATTGCATCCGAATTTTCTACAAAAGGCACAATGCTGACTTAAGTACAAGAGGACTGACACTCTAACTTTCTATGATTTGAACCTCTCCTCTTAGTCCAGTTTTAGATTCCGATGCTTCACTTCATTTTTAATGAATACCTTGGACCTTCTTATTGACGATGAAACACAGAAATTGCATCCGAATTTAATATAAAAGGCACAATGCCGACTTAAGTACAAGAGGACTGGCACGCTAACTTTGTATGATTTGAACCCCACCTGTGAGTCCAGTTTTAGATTCCGATACTTCACTTCAGTTTTACTGTATACCTTGGACCTTCTTATTGACGATGAAACACAGTAATTGCATCCGAATTTAATACAAAAGGCACAATGCCGACTTAAGTACAAGAGGACTGACAAACTAATTTTCTATGATTTGAACCTCTCCTGTGAGTCCAGTTTTAGATACCGATGCTTCACTTCAGGTTTACCGTTTCCCTTGGACCTTCTTATTGACGATGAATCACAGAAATTTCATCCGAATTTAATACAAAAGGCGCAATGCCGACTTAAGTACAGGAGGACTGACACACTAACTTTCTATGATTTGAAACTCTCCTGTGAGTCCAGTTTTAGATTCCGATGCTTCACTTCAGGTTTACTGAATCCCTTGGACCTTCTTATTGACGATGAAACACAGAAATTACATCCGAATTTAATATACAAGCACAATGCCGACTTAAGTACAAGAGGAATGACACACTAACTTTCTATGATTTGAACCTCTCCTGTGAGTCCAGTTTTAGATTCCGACGCTTCACTTCAGGTTTACTGTTTCCCTTGGACCTTCTTATTGACGATGAAACACAGAAATTGCATCCGAATTTAATACAAAAGGCACAATGCTGTCTTAAGTACAAGAGGACTGACGCTCTAACTTTCTATAATTTGAACCTCTGTTGTGAGTCCAGTTTTAGATTCCGATGTTTCACTTCAGGTATACTGTTTACCTTGGACCTTCTTATTGGCGATGAAACACAGAAATTACATCCGAATTCTCTACAAAAGGCACAATGCTGACTTAAGTACAAGAGGACTGACACTCTAACTTTCTATGCTTTGAACCTCTCCTCTTAGTCCAGTTTTAGATTCCGATGCTTCACTTCAGGTTTACTATATACCTTGGACCTTCTTATTGACGATGAAACACAGAAATTGCATCCGAATTTAATATAAAACGCACAATGCCGACATAAGTACAAGAGGACTGCCACTCTAACTTTGTATGATTTGAACCTCTCCTGTGAGTCCAGTTTTAGATTCCGATACTTCACTTCAGTTTTACTGTATACCTTGGACCTTCTTATTGACGATGAAACACAGAAATGGCATCCGAATTTTATACAAAAGGCACAATGCCCACTTAAGTACAAGAGGACTGACACACTAATTTTCTATGATTTGAACCGCTCCTGTGAGTCCAGTTTTAGATTCCGATGTTTCACTTCAGGTTTACTGTTTCCCTTGGACCTTCTTATTGACGATGAATCACGGAAATTTCATCCGAATTTAATACAAAAGGCGCAATGCCGACTTAAGTACAGGAGGACTGACACACTAACTTTCTATGATTTGAACCTCTCCTGTGAGTCCAGTTTTAGATTCCGATGCTTCACTTCAGGTTTACTGAATCCCTTGGACCTTCTTATTGACGATGAAACACAGAAATTGCATCCGAATTTAATACAAAAGGCACAATTACGACATAAGTACAAGATGATTGACACTCTAACTTTCTATGATTTGCACCACTCCTGTGAGTGCACTTTAAGATTCCGATGCTTCACTTCAGGTTTACTGTATCAATTGGGCCTTCTTATTGACGATGAAACATAGAAATTGCATCCGAATTTAATACAAAAGGCACAATGCCGACTTAAGTACAAGAGGACTGACACTTTAACTTTCTATGATTTGAACCTCTCCTGTGAGTCCAGTTTTAGATTCCGATGCTTCACTTCAGGTTTACTGTATCCCTTGGACCTTCTTATTGACGATGAAACACAGAAATTGCATCCGAATTTAATACAAAAGGCACAATACCGACTTAAGTACAAGAGGACTGACACTTAAACTTTCTATGATTTGAACCTCTCCTGTGAGTCCAGTTTTAGATTCCGATGCTTCACTTCAGATTTACTGTATCCCTTGGACCTTCTTTTTGACGATAAGGCACAATGCCGACTTAAGTACAAGAGGACGTACACTCTTATTTTCTATGATTTTAACCTCTCCTGTGAGTCCAGATATAGATTCCCATGCTTCACTTCAGGTTTACTGTTTTCCTTGGACCTTGTTATTGACGATGAAACACAGAAATTGCATCCGAATTTAATACGAAAGGCACAATTCTGTCTTAAGTACATGTGGACTGACACACTAACTTTCAATGATTTGAACCTCTCCTGTGAGTCCAGATTTAGATTCCGATGCTTCACTTCAGGTTTACTGTTTCCCTTGGACCTTGTTATTGACGATGAAACACAGATATTGCATCCGAATTTAATACAAAAGGCACAATGCTGTCTTAAGTACAAGAGGACTGACACTCTAACTTTCTATGATTTGAGCCTCTCCTGTTAGTCCAGTTTAAGATTCCGATGCTTCACTTTTGGTTTACTGTATTCCTTGGACCTTCTTATTGACGATGAAGCACAGAAATTGCATCCGAATTTAATACAAAAGGCCCAATGCCGACTTAAGTACAAGAGGACTGACACTCTAACTTTCTATGATTTGAACCTCTCCTGTGAGTCCAGTTTTAGATTCCGATGCTTCACTTCAGGTTCACTGTATCCCTTGGACCTTCTTATTGACGATGAAACACAGATATTGCATCCGAATTTAATACAAAAGGCACAATGCCGACTTAAGTACAAGAGGATTGACACTATAACTTTCTATGATTTGAACCACTCCTGTGAGTCCAGTTTAAGATTCCGATGCTTCACTTCAGGTTTACTGTATCCCTTGGGCCTTCTTATTGACGATGAAACACAGAGATTGCATCCGAATTTAATACAAAAGCACAATGCCGACTTAAGTACAAGAGGACTGACACTTTAACTTTCTATGATTTGAACCTCTCCTGTGAGTCCAGTTTTAGATTCCGATGCTTCACTTCAGGTTTACTGTATCCCTTGGACCTTCTTATTGACGATGAAACACAGAAATTGCATCCGAATTTAATACAAAAGGCACAATGCCGACTTAAGTACAAGAGGACTGACACTCTAACTTTCTACGATTTGAACCACTCCTATGAGTCCAGTTTAAGATTCCGATGCTTCACTTCAGGTTTACTGTATCCCTAGGTCCTTCTTATTGACGATGAAACACAGAAATTGCATCCGAATTTAATACAAAAGGCACAATGCCGACTTAAGTACAAGAGGACAGACACTCTAACTCTCTATGATTTAAACCTCTCCTGTGAGTCCAGTTTTAGATTCCGATGCTTCACTTCGGATTTACTGTATCCCTTGGAGCTTCTTATTGACGATAAGGCACAATGCCGACTTAAGTACAAGAGGACTGACACTCTTATTTTCTATGATTTGAACCTCTCCTGTGAGTCCAGTTTTAGATTCCGATGCTTCACTTCAGGTTTACTGTATCCCTTGGGTCTTCTTATTGACGACGAAACACTGAAATTGCATCCGAATTTAATACAAAAGGCACAATGCCGCTTTATATACAAGAGGACTGACACGCTAACTCTCTATGATTTGAACCACTCCTGTGAATCCGGTTTAAGATTCCGATGCTTCACTTCAGGTTTACTGTATCCCTTGGGTCTTCTTATTGACGATGAAACACTGAAATTGCATCCGAATTTAATACAAAAGTCACAATGCCGCTTTAAGTACAAGAGGCCTGACACTCTAACTCTCTATGATTTGAACCTCTCCTGTGAGTCCAGTTTTAGATTCCGATGCTTCGCTTCAGGACCTTCTTATTGACGATGAAACACAGAAATTGCATCTGAATTTAATACAGAACCACAATGCCGACTTAAGTACAAGAGGACTGACACACTAACTTTCTATGATTTGAACCTCTCCTGTGAGTCCAGTTTTAGATTCCGATGCTTCACTTTAGGTTTACTGTTTCCCTTCGACCTTCTTATTGACGATGAAACACAGAGATTGCATCCGAATTTAATACAAAAGGCTCAATGCTTTCTTAAGTACAAGAGGACTGACACTCTAACTTTCTATGATTTGAACCTCTCCTGTGAGTCCAGTTTTAGATTCCGATACTTCACTTCAGTTTTACTGTATACCTCGACCTTCTTATTGACGAGGAAACACAGAAATTGCATCCGTATTTAATACAAAAGGCACAATGCCGACTTAAGTACAAGAGGACTGACACTCTAATTTTCTATGATTTGAACCTCTCCTGTGAGTCCAGTTTTAGATTCCGATTCTTCACTTAAGGTTTACTGTTTCCCTTGGACCTTCTTATTGACGATGAAACACAGAAATTGCATCCGAATTTAATACAAAAGGCACAATGCTGTCTTAAGTAAAAGAGGACTGACACTCTAACTTTCTATGATTTGAACCTCTCCTGTGAGTTTAGTTTCAGATTCCGATGCTTCACTTCAGGTTTACTGTATCCTTTGGACCTTCTTATTGACGATGAAACACAGAAATTGCATCCGAATTTAATACAAACGGCACAATGCCGACATAAGTACAAGAGGATTGACACTCTAACTTTCTATGATATGAACCACTCCTGTGAGTGCACTTTAAGATTCCGATGCTTAACTTCAGGTTTACTGTATCCCTTGGGCCTTCTTATTGACGATGAAACACAGAAATTGCATCCGAATTTAATACAAAAGGCACAATGCCGACTTAAGTACAAGAGGACTGACAATTTAACTTTCTATGATTTGAACCTCTCCTGTGAGTCCAGTTTTAGATTCCGATGCTTCACTTCAGGTTTACTGTATCCCTTGGACGTTCTTATTGACGATGAAACACAGAAATTGCATCCGAATTTAATACAAAAGTCACAATGCCGAATTAAGTACAAGAGGACTGACACTCTAACTTTCTATGATTTGAACCTCTCCTGTGAGTTCAGTTTTAGATTCCGATGCTTCACCTCAGATTTACTGTATCCCTTGGACCTTCTTATTGACGATAAGGCACAATGCCGACTTAAGTACAAGAGGACGTACACTCTTATTTTCTATGATTTGAACCTCTCCTGTGAGTCCAGATATAGATTCCCATGCTTCACTTCAGGTTTACTGTTTTCCTTGGACCTTGTTATTGACGATGAAACACAGAAATTGCATCCAAATTTAATACAAAAGGCACAATTCTGTCTTAAGTACATGATGACTGACACACAAACTTTCAATGATTTGAACCTCTCCTGTGAGTCCAGTTTTAGATTCCGATGCTTCACTTCAGGTATACTGTTTTCCTTGGACCTTCTTATTGGCGATGAAACACAGAAATTGCATCCGAATTTTCTACAAAAGGCACAATGCTGACTTAAGTACAAGAGGACTGACACTCTAACTTTCTATGATTTGAACCTCTCCTCTTAGTCCAGTTTTAGATTCCGATGCTTCACTTCATTTTTAATGAATACCTTGGACCTTCTTATTGACGATGAAACACAGAAATTGCATCCGAATTTAATATAAAAGGCACAATGCCGACTTAAGTACAAGAGGACTGGCACGCTAACTTTGTATGATTTGAACCCCACCTGTGAGTCCAGTTTTAGATTCCGATACTTCACTTCAGTTTTACTGTATACCTTGGACCTTCTTATTGACGATGAAACACAGAAATTGCATCCGAATTTAATACAAAAGGCACAATGCCGACTTAAGTACAGGAGGACTGACACTCTAACTTTCTATGATTTGAACCTCTCCTGTGAGTTTAGTTTCAGATTCCGATGCTTCACTTCAGGTTTACTGTATCCTTTGGACCTTCTTATTCACGATGAAACACAGAAATTGCATCCGAATTTAATACAAACGGCACAATGCCGACATAAGTACAAGAGGATTGACACTCTAACTTTCTATGATATGAACCACTCCTGTGAGTGCACTTTAAGATTCCGATGCTTAACTTCAGGTTTACTGTATCCCTTGGGCCTTCTTATTGACGATGAAACACAGAAATTGCATCCGAATTTAATACAAAAGGCACAATGCCGACTTAAGTACAAGAGGACTGACAATTTAACTTTCTATGATTTGAACCTCTCCTGTGAGTCCAGTTTTAGATTCCGATGCTTCACTTCAGGTTTACTGTATCCCTTGGACCTTCTTATTGACGATGAAACACAGAAATTGCATCCGAATTTAATACAAAAGGCACAATGCCGACTTAAGTACAAGAGGACTGACACTCTAACTTTCTATGATTTGAACCTCTCCTGTGAGTTCAGTTTTAGATTCCGATGCTTCACCTCAGATTTACTGTATCCCTTGGACCTTCTTATTGACGATAAGGCACAATGCCGACTTAAGTACAAGAGGACGTACACTCTTATTTTCTATGATTTGAACCTCTCCTGTGAGTCCAGATATAGATTCCCATGCTTCACTTCAGGTTTACTGTTTTCCTTGGACCTTGTTATTGACGATGAAACACAGAAATTGCATCCGAATTTTTATACAAAAGGCACAATTCTGTCTTAAGTCTATGATGACTGACACACAAACTTTCAATGATTTGAACCTCTCCTGTGAGTCCAGATTTAGATTCCTATGCTTCACTTCAGGTTTACTGTTTCCCTTGGACCTTGTTACTGACGATGAAACACAGATATTGCATCCGAATTTAATACAAAAGGCACAATGCTTTCTTAAGTACAAGAGGACTGACACTCTAACTTTCTATGATTTGAACCTCTCCTGTTAGTCCAGTTTAAGGTTCCGATGCTTCAATTTAGGTTTACTGTATCCCTTGGACCTTCGTATTGACGATGAAGCACAGAAATTGCATCCGAACTTAATACAAAAGGCCCAATGCCGACTTAAGTGCAAGAGGACTGACCCTCTAACTTTCTATGATTTGAACCTCTCCTGTGAGTCCAGTTTTAGATTCCGATGCTTCACTTCAGGTTTACTGTATCCCTTGGACTTTCTTATTGTCGATGAAACACAGAAATTGCATCCGAATTTAATACAAAAGGCACAATGCCGACTTAAGTACAAGAGGACTGACACTCTAACTATCTATGATTAGAACCTCTCCTGTGAGTCCAGTTTTAGATTCCGATGCTTCACTTCAGGTTTGCTGTATCCCTTGTAGCTTCTTATTGACGATGAAACACAGAAATTGCATCCGAATTTAATACAAAAGGCACAATGCCGACGTAAGTACAAGAGGACTAACCCTCTAACATTCTATGATTTGAACCTCTCCTGTGAGTCCAGTTTTAGATTCCGATGCTACAATTCAGGTTTACTGTATCCCTTGGACCTTCTTATTGACGATGAAGCACAGAAATTGCATCCGAATTTAATACAAAAGGCCCAATGCCGACTTAAGTACAAGAGGACTGACACTCTAACTTTCTATGATTTGAACCTCTCCTGTGAGTCCAGTTTTAGATTCCGATGCTTCACTTCAGGTTTACTGTATCCCTTGGACTTTCTTATTGTCGATGAAACACAGAAATTGCATCCGAATTTAATACAAAAGGCACAATGCCGAGTTAAGTACAAGAGGACTGACACTCTAACTTTCTATGATTTGAACTTCTCCAGTGGGTCCAGTTTTAGATTCCGATGCTTCAATTCAGGTTTACTGTATCCCTTGGACCTTCTTATTGACGATGAAACACAGAAATTGCATCCGAATTTAATACAAAAGGCACAATGCCGACTTAAGTACAAGAGGACTGACACTCTAACTTTCTATGATTTGAACCACTCCAGTGAGTCCAGTTTAAGATTCCGATGCTTCACTTCAGGTTTACTGTATCCCTTGGGCCTTCTTATTGACGATGAAACACAGAAATTGCATCAGAATTTAATACAAAAGGCACAATGCCAACTTAAGTACAAGAGGACTGACTCTCTAATTTTCGATGATTTGAACCTCTCCTGTGAGTCCAGTTTTAGATTCCGATGCTTTAATTCAGGTTCACTGTATCCCTTGGACCTTCTTATTGACGATGAAACACAGAAATTGCATCCGCACTTAATACAAAAGGCACAATGCCGACTTAAGTACAAGAGGACTGACACTGTAACTTTCTGTGATTTGAACCTCTCCTGTGAGTCCAGTTTTAGATTCCGATGCTTCACTTCAGGTTTACTGTATCCCTTGGACCTTCAAATTGACGATAGAACACAGAAATTGCATCTGCACTTAATACAAAAGGCACAATGCCGACTTAAGTACAAGAGGACTGACACTCTAACTTTCTATGATTTGAACCTCTCCTGTGAGTCCAGTTTTAGATTCCGATGCTTCACTTCAGGTTTTCTGTATCCCTTGGACCTTCTTATTGAAGATAAAACACAGAAATTGCATCCGAATTTTATACAAAAGGCACAATGCTGTCTTAAGTACAAGAAGACTGACACTCTAACTTTATATGATTTGAACCTCTGCTGTGAGTCCACTTTTAGATTCCGATGCTTCACTTCAGGTATACTGTTTACCTGGACCTTCTTATTGTCGATGAAACACAGAAATTGCATCCGAATTTAATACAAAAGGCACAATGCTGACTTAAGTACAAGAGGACTGACACTCTAACTTTCTATGATTTGAACCTCTCCTGTTAGTCCAGTTTTAGATTCCGATGCATCACTTCAGGTTTACTTTATACCTTGGACCTTCTTATTGACGATGAAACACAGATATTGCATATGAATTTAATACAAAAGCACAATGCCAACATAAGTACAAGAGGACTGACACTCTAACTTTCTACGATTTGAACCGCTCCTGTGAGTCCAGTTTGAGATTCCGATGCTTCACTTCAGTTTTACTGTATACCTTGGACCTTCGTATTGACGATGAAACACAGAAATTGCATCCGAATTTAATACAAAAGGCACAATGCCGACTTATGTACAAGAGGACTGACACACTAACTTTCTATTATTTGAACCTCTCCTGTGGGTTCAGTTTTAGATTCCGATGCTTCACTTCAGGTGTACTGTATCCCTTGGACCTACTTATTGACGATAAGGCACAATGCCGAAATAAGTACAAGAGGACTGACACTCTAACTTTCTATGATTTGAACCTCTCCTGTGAGTCCAGTTTTAGATTACGATGCTTCACTTCAGGTTTACCGTTTCCCTTGGACCTTCTTATTGAAGATGAATCACAGAAATTGCATCCGAATTTAATACAAAAGGCGCAATGCCGACTTAAGTACAAGAGGACTGACACACTAACTCTCTATTATTTGGTTATCTCCTGTGAGTCCAGTTTTAGATTCCGATGCTTCACTTCAGATTTACTGTATCCCTTGGACATTCTTATTGACGATAAGGCACAATGCCGACTTAAGTACAAGAGGACAGACACTCTAACTTTCAATGTTTTGAACCTCTGCTGTGAGTCCAGTTTTAGATTCCGATGCTTCTCTTCAGGTTTCTGTATCCCTTGGACCTTCTTATTGACGTTGAAACACAGAAATTGCATCCGAATTTAATACAAAAGGCACAATGCCGACTTAAGTACAAGAGGACTGACACACTAACTTTCTATGATTTGAACCTCTCCTGTGAGTCCAGTTTTAAATTTCGATGCTTCACTTCAGATTTACTGTATCCCTTGGACCTTCTTATTGACGATAAGGCACAATGCCGACTTAAGTACAAGAGGACTGACACTCTAACTTTCTATGATTTGAACCACTCCTGTGAGTCCAGTTTAAGCTTCCGATGCTTCACTTCAGGTTTACTGTATCGCTTGGGCCTTCTTATTGACGATGAAACACAGAAATTGCATCCGAATTTAATACAAAAGGCACAATGCCGACTTAAGTACAAGAGGACTGACACTCTAACTCTCTATGATTTGAACCTCTCCTGTGAGTCCAGTTTTAGATTCTGATGCTTCACTTCAGGTTTACTGTATCCCTTGGACCTTATTTTTGACGATGAAACACAGAGATTGCATCCGAATTTAAAACAAAAGGCACAATGCCGACTTAAGTACAAGAGGACTGACACTCTAACTTTCGATGATTTGAACCTCTCCTGTGAGTCCAGTTTTAGATTCCGATGCTTTAATTCAGGTTTACTGTATCCCTTGAACCTTCTTATTGACGATGAAACACAGAAATTGCATCCGAATTTAATACAAAAGGCACAATGCCGACTTAAGTACAAGAGGACTGACACAGTAACTTTCTATGATTTGAACCTCTCCTGTGAGTCCAGTTTTAGATTCCGATGCTTCACTTCTGGTTTACTGTTTCCCTTGGACCTTCTTATTGACGATGAAACACATAAATTGCATCCGAATTTAATACAAAAGGCACAATGCCGACTCAAGTACAAGAGGACTGACACACTAACTTTCTATGAATTGAACCTCTCCTGTGAGACCAGTTTTAGATTCCGATGCTTCACTTCCAGTTTACTGTTTCCCTTGGACCTTCTTATTGACGATGAAACACAGAAATTGCATCCGAATTTAATACAAAAGGCACAATGCCGACTTAAGTACAAAAGGACTGACACTCTAACTCTTTATGATTTGAACCTCTCCTGTGAGTCCAGTTTTAGATTCCGATGCTTCACTTCAGGTTTACTGTATCCCTTGGACCTTCTTTTTGACGATGAAACACAGAAATTGCAACCGAAATTAATACAAAAGGCACAATGCCGATTTAAGTACAAGAGGACTGACACTTTAACTTTCCATGATTTGAACCTCTCCTGTGAGTCCAGTTTTAGATTCCGATGCTTCACTTCAGGTTTACTGTATCCCTTGGACTTTCTTATTGTCGATGGAACACAGAAATTGCATCCGAATTTAATACAAAAGGCACAATGCCGAGTTAAGTACAAGGGGACTGACACTCTAACTTTCTATGATTTGTACCTCTCCTGTGAGTCCAGTTTAAGATTCCGATGCTTCACTTCAGGTTTACTGTATCCCTTGGACTTTCTTATTGTCGATGAAACACAGAAATTGCATCCGAATTTAATACAAAAGGTACAATGCCGACTTAAGTACAAGAGGACTGACACTCTAACTATCTATGATTAGAACCTCTCCTGTGAGTCCAGTTTTAGATTCCGATGCTTCACTTCAGGTTTACTGTATCCCTTGTAGCTTCTTATTGACGATGAAACACAGTAGTTGCATCCAAATGTAATACAAAAGGAACAATGCCGACGTAAGTACAAGAGAACTGACACTCTAACTTTCGATGATTTGAACTTCTCCTGTGGGTCCAGTTTTAGATTTCGATGCTTCAATTCAGGTTTACTGTTTCCCTTGGACCTTCTTATTGACGATGAAACACAGAAATTGCATCCGAATTTAATACAAAAGGCACAATGCCGACGTAAGTACAAGAGGACTGACACTTTAACTTTCTATGATTTGAACCTCTCCTGTGAGTCCAGTTTTAGATTCCGATGCTTCACTTCAGGTTTACTGTATCCCTTGGACCTTGTCAATGACGATGAGACACAGAAAATGCATCTGAATTTAATACAAAAGGCACAATGCCAACTTAAGTACAAGAGGACTGACACTCTAACTTTCTATGATTTGAACCTCTCCTGTGAGTCCAGTTTTAGATTCCGATGCTTCACTAAAGGTTTACTGTATCCCTTGCACCTTCATTTTGACGATGGAACAGAAATTGCCACCGAATTTAATACAAAAGGCACAATGCCGACTTAAGTACAAGAGGACTGACACTTTAACTTTCTATGATTTGAACCTCTACTGTGAGTCCAGTTTCAGATTCCGATGCTTCACTTCGGGTTTACTGTATCCCCTGGAGCTTTTTAATGACGATGAAACACAGAAATTGCATCCCAATTTAATACGAAAAGGACAATGACGACTTAAGTACAAGAGGACTGACTCACTAATTTTCTATGATTTGAACCTCTCCTGTGAGTCCAGTTTAAGATTCCGATTCTTTACTTCAGGTTTACTGTATCCCTTGGACCTTCTTTTTGACGATGAAACACAGAAATTGTATCCGAATTTAATACAAAAGGCACAATGCCGACTTAAGTACAAGAGGATTGACACTTTAACATTCCATGGTTTGAACCTCTCCTGTGAGTCCAGCTTTAGATTCCGATGCTTCACTTCAGGTTTAATGTATCCCTTGGACCTTCTTATTGACGATGAAACACAGAAATTGCATCCGAATTTAATACAAAAGCAAAATGCTGACTTAAGTACAAGAGGACTGACACTCTTACTTTCTATGATTTGAACCTCTCCTGTTAGTCCAGTTTTAGATTCCGATGCTTCACTTCAGGTTTACTGTATACCTTGGACCTTCTTATTGACGATGAAACACAGAAATTGCATCCGAATTTAAAACAAAAGGCACAATGCCGACATAAGTACAAGTGGACTAACCCTCTAACATTCTATGATTTGAACCTCTCCTGTGAGTCCAGTTTTAGATTCCGATGCTACAATTCAGGTTTACTGTATCCCTTGGACCTTCTTATTGACGATGAAGCACAGAAAATGCATCCGAATTTAATACAAAAGGCCCAATGCCGACTTAAGTACAAGAGGACTGACACTCTAACTTTCTATGATTTGAACCTCTCCTGTGAGTCCAGTTTTAGATTCCGATGCTTCACTTCAGGTTTACTGTATCCCTTGGACTTTCTTATTGTCGATGAAACACAGAAATTGCATCCGAATTTAATACAAAAGGCACAATGCCGAGTTAAGTACAAGAGGACTGACACTCTAACTTTCTATGATTTGAACTTCTCCAGTGGGTCCAGTTTTAGATTCCGATGCTTCAATTCAGGTTTACTGTATCCCTTGGACCTTCTTATTGACGATGAAACACAGAAATTGCATCCGAATTTAATACAAAAGGCACAATGCCGACTTAAGTACAAGAGGACTGACACTCTAACTATCTATGATTAGAACCTCTCCTGTGAGTCCAGTTTTAGATTCCGATGCTTCACTTCAGGTTTACTGTATCCCTTGTAGCTTCTTATTGACGATGAAACACAGTAATTGCATCCAAATGTAATACAAAAGGAACAACGCCGACGTAAGTACAAGAGAACTGACACTCTAACTTTCGATGATTTGAACTTCTCCTGTGGGTCCAGTTTTAGATTTCGATGCTTCAATTCAGGTTTACTGTATCCCTTGGACCCTCCTATTGACGATGAAACACAGAAATTGCATCCGAATTTAATACAAAAGGCACAATGCCGACGTAAGTACAAGAGGACTGACACTTTAACTTTCTATGATTTGAACCTCTCCTGTGAGTCCAGTTTTAGATTCCGATGCTTCACTTCAGGTTTACTGTACCCCTTGGATCTTGTCATTGACGATGAGACACAGAAAATGCATCTGAATTTAATACAAAAGGCACAATGCCAACTTAAGTACAAGAGGACTGACACTCTAACTTTCTATGATTTGAACCTCTCCTGTGAGTCCAGTTTTAGATTCCGATGCTTCACTAAAGGTTTTCTGTATCCCTTGCACCTTCTTTTTGACGATGGAACAGAAATTGCCTCCGAATTTAATACAAAAGGCACAATGCCGACTTAAGTACAAGAGGACTGACACTTTAACTTTCTATGATTTGAACCTCTACTGTGAGTCCAGTTTCAGATTCCGATGCTTCACTTCGGGTTTACTGTATCCCCTGGAGCTTTTTAATGACGATGAAACACAGAAATTGCATCCCAATTTAATACGAAAAGGACAATGACGACTTAAGTACAAGAGGACTGACTCACTAATTTTCTATGATTTGAACCTCTCCTGTGAGTCCAGTTTATGATTCCGATTCTTTACTTCAGGTTTACTGTATCCCTTGGACCTTCTTTTTGACGATGAAACACAGAAATTGTATCCGAATTTAATACAAAAGGCACAATGCCGACTTAAGTACAAGAGGACTGACACTTTAACATTCCATGGTTTGAACCTCTCTTGTGAGTCCAGTTTTAGATTCCGATGCTTCACTTCAGGTTTAATGTATCCCTTGGACCTTCTTATTGACGATGAAACACAGAAATTGCATCCGAATTTAATACAAAAGCAAAATGCTGACTTAAGTACAAGAGGACTGACACTCTTACTTTCTATGATTTGAACCTCTCCTGTTAGTCCAGTTTTAGATTCCGATGCTTCACTTCAGGTTTACTGTATACCTTGAACCTTCTTATTGACGATGAAACACAGAAATTGCATCCGAATTTAAAACAAAAGGCACAATGCCGACATAAGTACAAGAGGACTAACCCTCTAACATTCTATGATTTGAACCTCTCCTGTGAGTCCAGTTTTAGATTCCGATGCTACAATTCAGGTTTACTGTATCCCTTGGACCTTCTTATTGACGATGAAGCACAGAAATTGCATCCGAATTTAATACAAAAGGCCCAATGCCGACTTAAGTACAAGAGGACTGACACTCTAACTTTCTATGATTTGAACCTCTCCTGTGAGTCCAGTTTTAGATTCCGATGCTTCACTTCAGGTTTACTGTATCCCTTGGACTTTCTTATTGTCGATGAAACACAGAAATTGCATCCGAATTCAATACAAAAGGCACAATGCCGAGTTAAGTACAAGAGGACTGACACTCTAACTTTCTATGATTTGAACTTCTCCAGTGGGTCCAGTTTTAGATTCCGATGCTTCAATTCAGGTTTACTGTATCCCTTGGACCTTCTTATTGACGATGAAACACAGGAAATTGCATCCGAATTTAATACAAAAGGCACAATGCCGACTTAAGTACAAGAGGACTGACACTCTAACTTTCTATGATTTGAACCACTCCAGTGAGTCCAGTTTAAGATTCCGATGCTTCACTTCAGGTTTACTGTATCCCTTGGGCCTTCTTATTGACGATGAAACACAGAAATTGCATCAGAATTTAATACAAAAGGCACAATGCCGACTTAAGTACAGGAGGACTGACACTCTAACTCTCTATGATTTGA
This sequence comes from Schistocerca americana, assembly GCF_021461395.2. NCBI lineage: Eukaryota > Metazoa > Arthropoda > Insecta > Orthoptera > Acrididae > Schistocerca > Schistocerca americana. Next base: position 543,501,010 of record NC_060124.1, on the reverse strand, counting down.
ACCTCTCCTGTGAGTCCAGTTTTAGATTCTGATGCTTCACTTCAGGTTTACTGTATCCCTTGGACCTTCTTTTTGATGATGAAACACAGAAATTGCATCCGAATTTAATACAAAAGGCACAATGCCGACTTAAGTACAAGAGGACTGACTCTCTAATTTTCGATGATTTGAACCTCTCCTGTGAGTCCAGTTTTAGATTCCGATGCTTTAATTCAGGTTCACTGTATCCCTTGGACCTTCTTATTGACGATGAAACACAGAAATTGCATCCGCACTTAATACAAAAGGCACAATGCCGACTTAAGTACAAGAAGACTGACACTGTAACTTTCTGTGATTTGAACCTCTCCTGTGAGTCCAGTTTTAGATTCCGATGCTTCACTTCAGGTTTACTGTATCCCTTGGACCTTCAAATTGACGATAGAACACAGAAATTGCATCTGCACTTAATACAAAAGGCACAATGCCGACTTAAGTACAAGAGGACTGACACTCTAACTTTCTATGATTTGAACCTCTCCTGTGAGTCCAGTTTTAGATTCCGATGCTTCACTTCAGGTTTTCTGTATCCCTTGGACCTTCTTATTGACGATAAAACACAGAAATTGCATCCGAATTTTATACAAAAGGCACAATGCTGTCTTAAGTACAAGAAGACTGACACTCTAACTTTATATGATTTGAACCTCTGCTGTGAGTCCACTTTTAGATTCCGATGCTTCACTTCAGGTATACTGTTTACCTGGACCTTCTTATTGTCGATGAAACACAGAAATTGCATCCGAATTTAATACAAAAGGCACAATGCTGACTTAAGTACAAGAGGACTGACACTCTAACTTTCTATGATTTGAACCTCTCCTGTGAGTCCAGTTTTAGATTCCGATGCTTCACTAAAGGTTTTCTGTATCCCTTGCACCTTCTTTTTGACGATGGAACAGAAATTGCCTCCGAATTTAATACAAAAGGCACAATGCCGACTTAAGTACAAGAGGACTGACACTTTAACTTTCTATGATTTGAACCTCTACTGTCAGTCCAGTTTCAGATTCCGATGCTTCACTTCGGGTTTACTGTATCCCCTGGAGCTTTTTAATGACGATGAAACACAGAAATTGCATCCCAATTTAATACGAAAAGGACAATGACGACTTAAGTACAAGAGGACTGACTCACTAATTTTCTATGATTTGAACCTCTCCTGTGAGTCCAGTTTAAGATTCCGATTCTTTACTTCAGGTTTACTGTATCCCTTGGTCCTTCTTTTTGACGATGAAACACAGAAATTGTATCCGAATTTAATACAAAAGGCACAATGCCGACTTAAGTACAAGAGGACTGACACTTTAACATTCCATGGTTTGAACCTCTCCTGTGAGTCCAGTTTTAGATTCCGATGCTTCACTTCAGGTTTAATGTATCCCTTGGACCTTCTTATTGACGATGAAACACAGAAATTGCATCCGAATTTGATACAAAAGCAAAATGCTGACTTAAGTACAAGAGGACTGACACTCTTACTTTCTATGATTTGAACCTCTCCTGTTAGTCCAGTTTTAGATTCCGATGCTTCACTTCAGGTTTACTGTATACCTTGAACCTTCTTATTGACGATGAAACACAGAAATTGCATCCGAATTTAAAACAAAAGGCACAATGCCGACATAAGTACAAGAGGACTAACCCTCTAACATTCTATGATTTGAACCTCTCCTGTGAGTCCAGTTTTAGATTCCGATGCTACAATTCAGGTTTACTGTATCCCTTGGACCTTCTTATTGACGATGAAGCACAGAAATTGCATCCGAATTTAATACAAAAGGCCCAATGCCGACTTAAGTACAAGCGGACTGACACTCTAACTTTCTATGATTTGAACCTCTCCTGTGAGTCCAGTTTTAGATTCCGATGCTTCACTTCAGGTTTACTGTATCCCTTGGACTTTCTTATTGTCGATGAAACACAGAAATTGCATCCGAATTTAATACAAAAGGCACAATGCCCAGTTAAGTACAAGAGGACTGACATTCTAACTTTCTATGATTTGAACTTCTCCAGTGGGTCCAGTTTTAGATTCCGATACTTCAATTCAGGTTTACTGTATCCCTTGGACCTTCTTATTGACGATGAAACACAGAAATTGCATCCGAATTTAATACAAAAGGCACAATGCCGACTTAAGTACAAGAGGACTGACACTCTAACTTTCTATGATTTGAACCACTCCAGTGAGTCCAGTTTAAGATTCCGATGCTTCACTTCAGGTTTACTGTATCCCTTGGGCCTTCTTATTGACGATGAAACACAGAAATTGCATCAGAATTTAATACAAAAGGCACAATGCCGACTTAAGTACAAGAGGACTGACACTCTAACTCTCTACGATTTGAACCTCTCCTGTGAGTCCAGTTTTAGATTCTGATGCTTCACTTCAGGTTTACTGTATCCCTTGGACCTTCTTTTTGACGATGAAACACAGAAATTGCATCCGAATTTAATACAAACGGCACAATGCCGACTTAAGTACAAGAGGACTGACTCTCTAATTTTCGATGATTTGAACCTCTCCTGTGAGTCCAGTTTTAGATTCCGATGCTTTAATTCAGGTTCACTGTATCCCTTGGACCTTCTTATTGACGATGAAACACAGAAGTTGCATATGAATTTAATACAAAAGCACAATGCCAACATAAGTACAAGAGGACTGACACTCTAACTTTCTATGATTTGAACCGCTCCTGTGAGTCCAGTTTGAGATTCCGATGCTTCACTTCAGTTTTACTGTATACCTTGGACCTTCGTATTGACGATGAAACACAGAAATTGCATCCGAATTTGATACAAAAGGCACAATGCCGACTTATGTACAAGAGGACTGACACACTAACTTTCTATTATTTGAACCTCTCCTGTGGGTTCAGTTTTAGATTCCGATGCTGCACTTCAGGTGTACTGTATCCCTTGGACCTACTTATTGACGATAAGGCACAATGCCGAAATAAGTACAAGAGGACTGACACTCTAACTTTCTATGATTTGAACCTCTCCTGTGAGTCCAGTTTTAGATTACGATGCTTCACTTCAGGTTTACCGTTTCCCTTGGACCTTCTTATTGACGATGAATCACAGAAATTGCATCCGAATTTAATACAAAAGGCGCAATGCCGACTTAAGTACAAGAGGACTGACACACTAACTTTCTATTATTTGATTATCTCCTGTGAGTCCAGTTTTAGATTCCGATGCTTCACTTCAGATTTACTGTATCCCTTGGACATTCTTATTGACGATAAGGCACAATGCCGACTTAAGTACAAGAGGACAGACACTCTAACTTTCAATGTTTTGAACCTCTGCTGTGAGTCCAGTTTTAGATTCCGATGCTTCTCTTCAGGTTTCTGTATCCCTTGGACCTTCTTATTGACGTTGAAACACAGAAATTGCATCCGAATTTAATACAAAAGGCACAATGCCGACTTAAGGACAAGAGGACTGACACACTAACTTTCTATGATTTGAACCTCTCCTGTGAGTCCAGTTTTAAATTTCGATGCTTCACTTCAGATTTACTGTATCCCTTGGACCTTCTTATTGACGATAAGGCACAATGCCGACTTAAGTACAAGAGGACTGACACTCTAACTTTCTATGATTTGAACCACTCCTGTGAGTCCAGTTTAAGCTTCCGATGCTTCACTTCAGGTTTACTGTATCGCTTGGGCCTTCTTATTGACGATGAAACACAGAAATTGCATCCAAATTTAATACAAAAGGCACAATGCCGACTTAAGTACAAGAGGACTGACACTCTAACTCTCTATGATTTGAACCTCTCCTGTGAGTCCAGTTTTAGATTCTGATGCTTCACTTCAGGTTTACTGTATCCCTTGGACCTTATTTTTGACGATGAAACACAGAGATTGCATCCGAATTTAAAACAAAAGGCACAATGCCGACTTAAGTACAAGAGGACTGACACTCTAACTTTCGATGATTTGAACCTCTCCTGTGAGTCCAGTTTTAGATTCCGATGCTTTAATTCAGGTTTACTGTATCCCTTGAACCTTCTTATTGACGATGAAACACAAAAATTGCATCCGAATTTAATACAAAAGGCACAATGCCGACTTAAGTACAAGAGGACTGACACAGTAACTTTCTATGATTTGAACCTCTCCTGTGAGTCCAGTTTTAGATTCCGATGCTTCACTTCTGGTTTACTGTTTCCCTTGGACCTTCTTATTGACGATAAAACACATAAATTGCATCCGAATTAAATACAAAAGGCACAATGCCGACTCAAGTACAAGAGGACTGACACACTAACTTTCTATGAATTGAACCTCTCCTGTGAGACCAGTTTTAGATTCCGATGCTTCACTTCCAGTTTACTGTTTCCCTTGGACCTTCTTATTGACGATGAAACACAGAAATTGCATCCGAATTTAATACAAAAGGCACAATGCCGACTTAAGTACAAAAGGACTGACACTCTAACTCTTTATGATTTGAACCTCTCCTGTGAGTCCAGTTTTAGATTCCGATGCTTCACTTCAGGTTTACTGTATCCCTTGGACCTTCTTTTTGACGATGAAACACAGAAATTGCAACCGAAATTAATACAAAAGGCACAATGCCGATTTAAGTACAAGAGGACTGACACTTTAACTTTCCATGATTTGAACCTCTCCTGTGAGTCCAGTTTTAGATTCCGATGCTTCACTTCAGGTTTACTGTATCCCTTGGATTTTCTTATTGTCGATGAAACACAGAAATTGCATCCGAATTTAATACAAAAGGCACAATGCCGAGTTAAGTACAAGGGGACTGACACTCTAACTTTCTATGATTTGAACCTCTCCTGTGAGTCCAGTTTAAGATTCCGATGCTTCACTTCAGGTTTACTGTATCCCTTGGACTTTCTTATTGTCGATGAAACACAGAAATTGCATCCGAATTGAATACAAAAGGCACAATGCCGACGTAAGTACAAGAGGACTGACACTTTAACTTTCTATGATTTGAACCTCTCCTGTGAGTCCAGTTTTAGATTCCGATGCTTCACTTCAGGTTTACTGTATCCCTTGGACCTTGTCATTGACGATGAGACACAGAAAATGCATCTGAATTTAATACAAAAGGCACAATGCCAACTTAAGTACAAGAGGACTGACACTCTAACTTTCTATGAATTGAACCTCTCCTGTGAGTCCAGTTTTAGATTCCGATGCTTCACTAAAGGTTTACTGTATCCCTTGCACCTTCTTTTTGACGATGGAACAGAAATTGCCTCCGAATTTAATACAAAAGGCACAATGCCGACTTAAGTACAAGAGGACTGACACTTTAACTTTCTATGATTTGAACCTGTACTGTGAGTCCAGTTTCAGATTCCGATGCTTCACTTCGGGTTTACTGTATCCCCTGGAGCTTTTTAATGACGATGAAACACAGAAATTGCATCCCAATTTAATACGAAAAGGACAATGACGACTTAAGTACAAGAGGACTGACTCACTAATTTTCTATGATTTGAACCTCTCCTGTGAGTCCAGTTTAAGATTCCGATTCTTTACTTCAGGTTTACTGTATCCCTTGGACCTTCTTTTTGACGATGAAACACAGAAATTGTATCCGAATTTAATACAAAAGGCACAATGCCGACTTAAGTACAAGAGGACTGACACTTTAACATTCCATGGTTTGAATCTCTCCTGTGAGTCCAGTTTTAGATTCCGATGCTTCACTTCAGGTTTAATGTATCCCTTGGACCTTCTTATTGACGATGAAACACAGAAATTGCATCCGAATTTAATACAAAAGCAAAATGCTGACTTAAGTACAAAAGGACTGACACTCTTACTTTCTATGATTTGAACCTCTCCTGTTAGTCCAGTTTTAGATTCCGATGCTTCACTTCAGGTTTACTGTATACCTTGGACCTTCTTATTGACGATGAAACACAGAAATTACATCCGAATTTAAAACAAAAGGCACAATGCCGACATAAGTACAAGTGGATTAACCCTCTAACATTCTATGATTTGAACCTCTCCTGTGAGTCCAGTTTTAGATTCCGATGCTACAATTCAGGTTTACTGTATCCCTTGGACCTTCTTATTGACGATGAAGCACAGAAATTGCATCCGAATTTAATACAAAAGGCCCAATGCCGACTTAAGTACAAGAGGACTGACACTCTAACTTTCTATGATTTGAACCTCTCCTGTGAGTCCAGTTTTAGATTCCGATGCTTCACTTCAGGTTTACTGTATCCCTTGGACTTTCTTATTGTCGATGAAACACAGAAATTGCATCCGAATTTAATACAAAAGGCACAATGCCGAGTTAAGTACAAGAGGACTGACACTCTAACTTTCTTTGATTTGAACTTCTCCAGTGGGTCCAGTTTTAGATTCCGATGCTTCAATTCAGGTTTACTGTATCCCTTGGACCTTCTTATTGACGATGAAACACAGAAATTGCATCCGAATTTAATACAAAAGGCACAATGCCGACTTAAGTACAAGAGGACTGACACTCTAACTTTCTATGATTTGAACCACTCCAGTGAGTCCAGTTTAAGATTCCGATGCTTCACTTCAATTTTACTGTATCCCTTGGGCCTTCTTATTGACGATGAAACACAGAAATTGCATCCGAATTTAATACAAAAGGCACAATGCCGACTTAAGTACAAGAGGACTGACACTCTAACTCTCTATGATTTGAACCTCTCCTGTGAGTCCAGTTTTAGATTCTGATGCTTCACTTCAGGTTTACTGTATCCCTTGGACCTTATTTTTGACGATGAAACACAGAGATTGCATCCGAATTTAAAACAAAAGGCACAATGCCGACTTAAGTACAAGAGGACTGACACTCTAACTTTCGATGATTTGAACCTCTCCTGTGAGTCCAGTTTTAGATTCCGATGCTTTAATTCAGGTTTACTGTATCCCTTGAACCTTCTTATTGACGATGAAACACAAAAATTGCATCCGAATTTAATACAAAAGGCACAATGCCGACTTAAGTACAAGAGGACTGACACAGTAACTTTCTATGATTTGAACCTCTCCTGTGAGTCCAGTTTTAGATTCCGATGCTTCACTTCTGGTTTACTGTTTCCCTTGGACCTTCTTATTGACGATAAAACACATAAATTGCATCCGAATTAAATACAAAAGGCACAATGCCGACTCAAGTACAAGAGGACTGACACACTAACTTTCTATGAATTGAACCTCTCCTGTGAGACCAGTTTTAGATTCCGATGCTTCACTTCCAGTTTACTGTTTCCCTTGGACCTTCTTATTGACGATGAAACACAGAAATTGCATCCGAATTTAATACAAAAGGCACAATGCCGACTCAAGTACAAGAGGACTGACACACTAACTTTCTATGAATTGAACCTCTCCTGTGAGTCCAGTTTTAGATTCCGATGCTTCACTTCAGGTTTACTGTATCCCTTGGACCTTCTTTTTGACGATGAAACACAGAAATTGCAACCGAAATTAATACAAAAGGCACAATGCCGATTTCAGTACAAGAGGACTGACACTTTAACTTTCCATGATTTGAACCTCTCCTGTGAGTCCAGTTTTAGATTCCGATGCTTCACTTCAGGTTTACTGTATCCCTTGGATTTTCTTATTGTCGATGAAACACAGAAATTGCATCCGAATTTAATACAAAAGGCACAATGCCGAGTTAAGTACAAGGGGACTGACACTCTAACTTTCTATGATTTGAACCTCTCCTGTGAGTCCAGTTTAAGATTCCGATGCTTCACTTCAGGTTTACTGTATCCCTTGGACCTTCTTTTTGACGATGAAACACAGAAATTGCATCCGAATTTAATACAAACGGCACAATGCCGACTTAAGTACAAGAGGACTGACTCTCTAATTTTCGATGATTTGAACCTCTCCTGTGAGTCCAGTTTTAGATTCCGATGCTTTAATTCAGGTTCACTGTATCCCTTGGACCTTCTTATTGACGATGAAACACAGAAGTTGCATATGAATTTAATACAAAAGCACAATGCCAACATAAGTACAAGAGGACTGACACTCTAACTTTCTATGATTTGAACCGCTCCTGTGAGTCCAGTTTGAGATTCCGATGCTTCACTTCAGTTTTACTGTATACCTTGGACCTTCGTATTGACGATGAAACACAGAAATTGCATCCGAATTTGATACAAAAGGCACAATGCCGACTTATGTACAAGAGGACTGACACACTAACTTTCTATTATTTGAACCTCTCCTGTGGGTTCAGTTTTAGATTCCGATGCTTCACTTCAGGTGTACTGTATCCCTTGGACCTACTTATTGACGATAAGGCACAATGCCGAAATAAGTACAAGAGGACTGACACTCTAACTTTCTATGATTTGAACCTCTCCTGTGAGTCCAGTTTTAGATTACGATGCTTCACTTCAGGTTTACCGTTTCCCTTGGACCTTCTTATTGACGATGAATCACAGAAATTGCATCCGAATTTAATACAAAAGGCGCAATGCCGACTTAAGTACAAGAGGACTGACACACTAACTTTCTATTATTTGATTATCTCCTGTGAGTCCAGTTTTAGATTCCGATGCTTCACTTCAGATTTACTGTATCCCTTGGACATTCTTATTGACGATAATTCACAATGCCGACTTAAGTACAAGAGGACAGACACTCTAACTTTCAATGTTTTGAACCTCTGCTGTGAGTCCAGTTTTAGATTCCGATGCTTCTCTTCAGGTTTCTGTATCCCTTGGACCTTCTTATTGACGTTGAAACACAGAAATTGCATCCGAATTTAATACAAAAGGCACAATGCCGACTTAAGGACAAGAGGACTGACACACTAACTTTCTATGATTTGAACCTCTCCTGTGAGTCCAGTTTTAAATTTCGATGCTTCACTTCAGATTTACTGTATCCCTTGGACCTTCTTATTGACGATAAGGCACAATGCCGACTTAAGTACAAGAGGACTGACACTCTAACTTTCTATGATTTGAACCACTCCTGTGAGTCCAGTTTAAGCTTCCGATGCTTCACTTCAGGTTTACTGTATCGCTTGGGCCTTCTTATTGACGATGAAACACAGAAATTGCATCCAAATTTAATACAAAAGGCACAATGCCGACTTAAGTACAAGAGGACTGACACTCTAACTCTCTATGATTTGAACCTCTCCTGTGAGTCCAGTTTTAGATTCTGATGCTTCACTTCAGGTTTACTGTATCCCTTGGACCTTATTTTTGACGATGAAACACAGAGATTGCATCCGAATTTAAAACAAAAGGCACAATGCCGACTTAAGTACAAGAGGACTGACACTCTAACTTTCGATGATTTGAACCTCTCCTGTGAGTCCAGTTTTAGATTCCGATGCTTTAATTCAGGTTTACTGTATCCCTTGAACCTTCTTATTGACGATGAAACACAAAAATTGCATCCGAATTTAATACAAAAGGCACAATGCCGACTTAAGTACAAGAGGACTGACACAGTAACTTTCTATGATTTGAACCTCTCCTGTGAGTCCAGTTTTAGATTCCGATGCTTCACTTCTGGTTTACTGTTTCCCTTGGACCTTCTTATTGACGATAAAACACATAAATTGCATCCGAATTAAATACAAAAGGCACAATGCCGACTCAAGTACAAGAGGACTGACACACTAACTTTCTATGAATTGAACCTCTCCTGTGAGACCAGTTTTAGATTCCGATGCTTCACTTCCAGTTTACTGTTTCCCTTGGACCTTCTTATTGACGATGAAACACAGAAATTGCATCCGAATTTAATACAAAAGGCACAATGCCGACTTAAGTACAAAAGGACTGACACTCTAACTCTTTATGATTTGAACCTCTCCTGTGAGTCCAGTTTTAGATTCCGATGCTTCACTTCAGGTTTACTGTATCCCTTGGACCTTCTTTTTGACGATGAAACACAGAAATTGCAACCGAAATTAATACAAAAGGCACAATGCCGATTTAAGTACAAGAGGACTGACACTTTAACTTTCCATGATTTGAACCTCTCCTGTGAGTCCAGTTTTAGATTCCGATGCTTCACTTCAGGTTTACTGTATCCCTTGGATTTTCTTATTGTCGATGAAACACAGAAATTGCATCCGAATTTAATACAAAAGGCACAATGCCGAGTTAAGTACAAGGGGACTGACACTCTAACTTTCTATGATTTGAACCTCTCCTGTGAGTCCAGTTTAAGATTCCGATGCTTCACTTCAGGTTTACTGTATCCCTTGGACTTTCTTATTGTCGATGAAACACAGAAATTGCATCCGAATTTAATACAAAAGGCACAATGCCGACGTAAGTACAAGAGGACTGACACTTTAACTTTCTATGATTTGAACCTCTCCTGTGAGTCCAGTTTTAGATTCCGATGCTTCACTTCAGGTTTACTGTATCCCTTGGACCTTGTCATTGACGATGAGACACAGAAAATGCATCTGAATTTAATACAAAAGGCACAATGCCAACTTAAGTACAAGAGGACTGACACTCTAACTTTCTATGATTTGAACCTCTCCTGTGAGTCCAGTTTTAGATTCCGATGCTTCACTAAAGGTTTACTGTATCCCTTGCACCTTCTTTTTGACGATGGAACAGAAATTGCCTCCGAATTTAATACAAAAGGCACAATGCCGACTTAAGTACAAGAGGACTGACACTTTAACTTTCTATGATTTGAACCTCTACTGTGAGTCCAGTTTCAGATTCCGATGCTTCACTTCGGGTTTACTGTATCCCCTGGAGCTTTTTAATGACGATGAAACACAGAAATTGCATCCCAATTTAATACGAAAAGGACAATGACGACTTAAGTACAAGAGGACTGACTCACTAATTTTCTATGATTTGAACCTCTCCTGTGAGTCCAGTTTAAGATTCCGATTCTTTACTTCAGGTTTACTGTATCCCTTGGACCTTCTTTTTGACGATGAAACACAGAAATTGTATCCGAATTTAATACAAAAGGCACAATGCCGACTTAAGTACAAGAGGACTGACACTTTAACATTCCATGGTTTGAACCTCTCCTGTGAGTCCAGTTTTAGATTCCGATGCTTCACTTCAGGTTTAATGTATCCCTTGGACCTTCTTATTGACGATGAAACACAGAAATTGCATCCGAATTTAATACAAAAGCAAAATGCTGACTTAAGTACAAGAGGACTGACACTCTTACTTTCTATGATTTGAACCTCTCCTGTTAGTCCAGTTTTAGATTCCGATGCTTCACTTCAGGTTTACTGTATACCTTGGACCTTCTTATTGACGATGAAACACAGAAATTACATCCGAATTTAAAACAAAAGGCACAATGCCGACATAAGTACAAGTGGATTAACCCTCTAACATTCTATGATTTGAACCTCTCCTGTGAGTCCAGTTTTAGATTCCGATGCTACAATTCAGGTTTACTGTATCCCTTGGACCTTCTTATTGACGATGAAGCACAGAAATTGCATCCGAATTTAATACAAAAGGCCCAATGCCGACTTAAGTACAAGAGGACTGACACTCTAACTTTCTATGATTTGAACCTCTCCTGTGAGTCCAGTTTTAGATTCCGATGCTTCACTTCAGGTTTACTGTATCCCTTGGACTTTCTTATTGTCGATGAAACACAGAAATTGCATCCGATTTTAATACAAAAGGCACAATGCCGAGTTAAGTACAAGAGGACTGACACTCTAACTTTCTATGATTTGAACTTCTCCAGTGGGTCCAGTTTTAGATTCCGATGCTTCAATTCAGGTTTACTGTATCCCTTGGACCTTCTTATTGACGATGAAACACAGAAATTGCATCCGAATTTAATACAAAAGGCACAATGCCGACTTAAGTACAAGAGGACTGACACTCTAACTTTCTATGATTTGAACCACTCCAGTGAGTCCAGTTTAAGATTCCGATGCTTCACTTCAGGTTTACTGTATCCCTTGGGCCTTCTTATTGACGATGAAACACAGAAATTGCATCCGAATTTAATACAAAAGGCACAATGCCGACTTAAGTACAAGAGGACTGACACTCTAACTCTCTATGATTTGAACCTCTCCTGTGAGTCCAGTTTTAGATTCTGATGCTTCACTTCAGGTTTACTGTATCCCTTGGACCTTATTTTTGACGATGAAACACAGAGATTGCATCCGAATTTAAAACAAAAGGCACAATGCCGACTTAAGTACAAGAGGACTGACACTCTAACTTTCGATGATTTGAACCTCTCCTGTGAGTCCAGTTTTAGATTCCGATGCTTTAATTCAGGTTTACTGTATCCCTTGAACCTTCTTATTGACGATGAAACACAAAAATTGCATCCGAATTTAATACAAAAGGCACAATGCCGACTTAAGTACAAGAGGACTGACACAGTAACTTTCTATGATTTGAACCTCTCCTGTGAGTCCAGTTTTAGATTCCGATGCTTCACTTCTGGTTTACTGTTTCCCTTGGACCTTCTTATTGACGATAAAACACATAAATTGCATCCGAATTAAATACAAAAGGCACAATGCCGTCTCAAGTACAAGAGGACTGACACACTAACTTTCTATGAATTGAACCTCTCCTGTGAGACCAGTTTTAGATTCCGATGCTTCACTTCCAGTTTACTGTTTTCCTTGGACCTTCTTATTGACGATGAAACACAGAAATTGCATCCGAATTTAATACAAAAGGCACAATGCCGACTCAAGTACAAGAGGACTGACACACTAACTTTCTATGAATTGAACCTCTCCTGTGAGTCCAGTTTTAGATTCCGATGCTTCACTTCAGGTTTACTGTATCCCTTGGACCTTCTTTTTGACGATGAAACACAGAAATTGCAACCGAAATTAATACAAAAGGCACAATGCCGATTTCAGTACAAGAGGACTGACACTTTAACTTTCCATGATTTGAACCTCTCCTGTGAGTCCAGTTTTAGATTCCGATGCTTCACTTCAGGTTTACTGTATCCCTTGGATTTTCTTATTGTCGATGAAACACAGAAATTGCATCCGAATTTAATACAAAAGGCACAATGCCGAGTTAAGTACAAGGGGACTGACACTCTAACTTTCTATGATTTGAACCTCTCCTGTGAGTCCAGTTTAAGATTCCGATGCTTCACTTCAGGTTTACTGTATCCCTTGGACTTTCTTATTGTCGATGAAACACAGAAATTGCATCCGAATTTAATACAAAAGGCACAATGCCGACGTAAGTACAAGAGGACTGACACTTTAACTTTCTATGATTTGAACCTCTCCTGTGAGTCCAGTTTTAGATTCCGATGCTTCACTTCAGGTTTACTGTATCCCTTGGACCTTGTCATTGACGATGAGACACAGAAAATGCATCTGAATTTAATACAAAAGGCACAATGCCAACTTAAGTACAAGAGGACTGACACTCTAACTTTCTATGATTTGAACCTCTCCTGTGAGTCCAGTTTTAGATTCCGATGCTTCACTAAAGGTTTACTGTATCCCTTGCACCTTCTTTTTGACGATGGAACAGAAATTGCCTCCGAATTTAATACAAGAGGCACAATGCCGACTTAAGTACAAGAGGACTGACACTTTAACTTTCTATGATTTGAACCTGTACTGTGAGTCCAGTTTCAGATTCCGATGCTTCACTTCGGGTTTACTGTATCCCCTGGAGCTTTTTAATGACGATGAAACACAGAAATTGCATCCCAATTTAATACGAAAAGGACAATGACGACTTAAGTACAAGAGGACTGACTCACTAATTTTCTATGATTTGAACCTCTCCTGTGAGTCCAGTTTAAGATTCCGATTCTTTACTTCAGGTTTACTGTATCCCTTGGACCTTCTTTTTGACGATGAAACACAGAAATTGTATCCGAATTTAATACAAAAGGCACAATGCCGACTTAAGTACAAGAGGACTGACACTTTAACATTCCATGGTTTGAACCTCGCCTGTGAGTCCAGTTTTAGATTCCGATGCTTCACTTCAGGTTTAATGTATCCCTTGGACCTTCTTATTGACGATGAAACACAGAAATTGCATCCGAATTTAATACAAAAGCAAAATGCTGACTTAAGTACAAGAGGACTGACACTCTTACTTTCTATGATTTGAACCTCTCCTGTTAGTCCAGTTTTAGATTCCGATGCTTCACTTCAGGTTTACTGTATACCTTGGACCTTCTTATTGACGATGAAACACAGAAATTACATCCGAATTTAAAACAAAAGGCACAATGCCGACATAAGTACAAGTGGATTAACCCTCTAACATTCTATGATTTGAACCTCTCCTGTGAGTCCAGTTTTAGATTCCGATGCTACAATTCAGGTTTACTGTATCCCTTGGACCTTCTTATTGACGATGAAGTACAGAAATTGCATCCGAATTTAATACAAAAGGCCCAATGCCGACTTAAGTACAAGAGGACTGACACTCTAACTTTCTATGATTTGAACCACTCCAGTGAGTCCAGTTTAAGATTCCGATGCTTCACTTCAGGTTTACTGTATCCCTTGGGCCTTCTTATTGACGATGAAACACAGAAATTGCATCCGAATTTAATACAAAAGGCACAATGCCGACTTAAGTACAAGAGGACTGACACTCTAACTCTCTATGATTTGAACCTCTCCTGTGAGTCCAGTTTTAGATTCTGATGCTTCACTTCAGGTTTACTGTATCCCTTGGACCTTATTTTTGACGATGAAACACAGAGATTGCATCCGAATTTAAAACAAAAGGCACAATGCCGACTTAAGTACAAGAGGACTGACACTCTAACTTTCGATGATTTGAACCTCTCCTGTGAGTCCAGTTTTAGATTCCGATGCTTTAATTCAGGTTTACTGTATCCCTTGAACCTTCTTATTGACGATGAAACACAAAAATTGCATCCGAATTTAATACAAAAGGCACAATGCCGACTTAAGTACAAGAGGACTGACACAGTAACTTTCTATGATTTGAACCTCTCCTGTGAGTCCAGTTTAAGATTCCGATGCTTCACTTCAGGTTTACTGTATCCCTTGGACTTTCTTATTGTCGATGAAACACAGAAATTGCATCCGAATTTAATACAAAAGGCACAATGCCGACGTAAGTACAAGAGGACTGACACTTTAACTTTCTATGATTTGAACCTCTCCTGTGAGTCCAGTTTTAGATTCCGATGCTTCACTTCAGGTTTACTGTATCCCTTGGACCTTGTCATTGACGATGAGACACAGAAAATGCATCTGAATTTAATACAAAAGGCACAATGCCAACTTAAGTACAAGAGGACTGACACTCTAACTTTCTATGATTTGAACCTCTCCTGTGAGTCCAGTTTTAGATTCCGATGCTTCACTAAAGGTTTACTGTATCCCTTGCACCTTCTTTTTGACGATGGAACAGAAATTGCCTCCGAATTTAATACAAAAGGCACAATGCCGACTTAAGTACAAGAGGACTGACACTTTAACTTTCTATGATTTGAACCTCTACTGTGAGTCCAGTTTCAGATTCCGATGCTTCACTTCGGGTTTACTGTATCCCCTGGAGCTTTTTAATGACGATGAAACACAGAAATTGCATCCCAATTTAATACGAAAAGGACAATGACGACTTAAGTACAAGAGGACTGACTCACTAATTTTCTATGATTTGAACCTCTCCTGTGAGTCCAGTTTAAGATTCCGATTCTTTACTTCAGGTTTACTGTATCCCTTGGACCTTCTTTTTGACGATGAAACACAGAAATTGTATCCGAATTTAATACAAAAGGCACAATGCCGACTTAAGTACAAGAGGACTGACACTTTAACATTCCATGGTTTGAACCTCTCCTGTGAGTCCAGTTTTAGATTCCGATGCTTCACTTCAGGTTTAATGTATCCCTTGGACCTTCTTATTGACGATGAAACACAGAAATTGCATCCGAATTTAATACAAAAGCAAAATGCTGACTTAAGTACAAGAGGACTGACACTCTTACTTTCTATGATTTGAACCTCTCCTGTTAGTCCAGTTTTAGATTCCGATGCTTCACTTCAGGTTTACTGTATACCTTGGACCTTCTTATTGACGATGAAACACAGAAATTACATCCGAATTTAAAACAAAAGGCACAATGCCGACATAAGTACAAGTGGATTAACCCTCTAACATTCTATGATTTGAACCTCTCCTGTGAGTCCAGTTTTAGATTCCGATGCTACAATTCAGGTTTACTGTATCCCTTGGACCTTCTTATTGACGATGAAGCACAGAAATTGCATCCGAATTTAATACAAAAGGCCCAATGCCGACTTAAGTACAAGAGGACTGACACTCTAACTTTCTATGATTTGAACCTCTCCTGTGAGTCCAGTTTTAGATTCCGATGCTTCACTTCAGGTTTACTGTATCCCTTGGACTTTCTTATTGTCGATGAAACACAGAAATTGCATCCGATTTTAATACAAAAGGCACAATGCCGAGTTAAGTACAAGAGGACTGACACTCTAACTTTCTATGATTTGAACTTCTCCAGTGGGTCCAGTTTTAGATTCCGATGCTTCAATTCAGGTTTACTGTATCCCTTGGACCTTCTTATTGACGATGAAACACAGAAATTGCATCCGAATTTAATACAAAAGGCACAATGCCGACTTAAGTACAAGAGGACTGACACTCTAACTTTCTATGATTTGAACCACTCCAGTGAGTCCAGTTTAAGATTCCGATGCTTCACTTCAGGTTTACTGTATCCCTTGGGCCTTCTTATTGACGATGAAACACAGAAATTGCATCCGAATTTAATACAAAAGGCACAATGCCGACTTAAGTACAAGAGGACTGACACTCTAACTCTCTATGATTTGAACCTCTCCTGTGAGTCCAGTTTTAGATTCTGATGCTTCACTTCAGGTTTACTGTATCCCTTGGACCTTATTTTTGACGATGAAACACAGAGATTGCATCCGAATTTAAAACAAAAGGCACAATGCCGACTTAAGTACAAGAGGACTGACACTCTAACTTTCGATGATTTGAACCTCTCCTGTGAGTCCAGTTTTAGATTCCGATGCTTTAATTCAGGTTTACTGTATCCCTTGAACCTTCTTATTGACGATGAAACACAAAAATTGCATCCGAATTTAATACAAAAGGCACAATGCCGACTTAAGTACAAGAGGACTGACACAGTAACTTTCTATGATTTGAACCTCTCCTGTGAGTCCAGTTTTAGATTCCGATGCTTCACTTCTGGTTTACTGTTTCCCTTGGACCTTCTTATTGACGATAAAACACATAAATTGCATCCGAATTAAATACAAAAGGCACAATGCCGACTCAAGTACAAGAGGACTGACACACTAACTTTCTATGAATTGAACCTCTCCTGTGAGACCAGTTTTAGATTCCGATGCTTCACTTCCAGTTTACTGTTTCCCTTGGACCTTCTTATTGACGATGAAACACAGAAATTGCATCCGAATTTAATACAAAAGGCACAATGCCGACTCAAGTACAAGAGGACTGACACACTAACTTTCTATGAATTGAACCTCTCCTGTGAGTCCAGTTTTAGATTCCGATGCTTCACTTCAGGTTTACTGTATCCCTTGGACCTTCTTTTTGACGATGAAACACAGAAATTGCAACCGAAATTAATACAAAAGGCACAATGCCGATTTCAGTACAAGAGGACTGACACTTTAACTTTCCATGATTTGAACCTCTCCTGTGAGTCCAGTTTTAGATTCCGATGCTTCACTTCAGGTTTACTGTATCCCTTGGATTTTCTTATTGTCGATGAAACACAGAAATTGCATCCGAATTTAATACAAAAGGCACAATGCCGAGTTAAGTACAAGGGGACTGACACTCTAACTTTCTATGATTTGAACCTCTCCTGTGAGTCCAGTTTAAGATTCCGATGCTTCACTTCAGGTTTACTGTATCCCTTGGACTTTCTTATTGTCGATGAAACACAGAAATTGCATCCGAATTTAATACAAAAGGCACAATGCCGACGTAAGTACAAGAGGACTGACACTTTAACTTTCTATGATTTGAACCTCTCCTGTGAGTCCAGTTTTAGATTCCGATGCTTCACTTCAGGTTTACTGTATCCCTTGGACCTTGTCATTGACGATGAGACACAGAAAATGCATCTGAATTTAATACAAAAGGCACAATGCCAACTTAAGTACAAGAGGACTGACACTCTAACTTTCTATGATTTGAACCTCTCCTGTGAGTCCAGTTTTAGATTCCGATGCTTCACTAAAGGTTTACTGTATCCCTTGCACCTTCTTTTTGACGATGGAACAGAAATTGCCTCCGAATTTAATACAAGAGGCACAATGCCGACTTAAGTACAAGAGGACTGACACTTTAACTTTCTATGATTTGAACCTGTACTGTGAGTCCAGTTTCAGATTCCGATGCTTCACTTCGGGTTTACTGTATCCCCTGGAGCTTTTTAATGACGATGAAACACAGAAATTGCATCCCAATTTAATACGAAAAGGACAATGACGACTTAAGTACAAGAGGACTGACTCACTAATTTTCTATGATTTGAACCTCTCCTGTGAGTCCAGTTTAAGATTCCGATTCTTTACTTCAGGTTTACTGTATCCCTTGGACCTTCTTTTTGACGATGAAACACAGAAATTGTATCCGAATTTAATACAAAAGGCACAATGCCGACTTAAGTACAAGAGGACTGACACTTTAACATTCCATGGTTTGAACCTCTCCTGTGAGTCCAGTTTTAGATTCCGATGCTTCACTTCAGGTTTAATGTATCCCTTGGACCTTCTTATTGACGATGAAACACAGAAATTGCATCCGAATTTAATACAAAAGCAAAATGCTGACTTAAGTACAAGAGGACTGACACTCTTACTTTCTATGATTTGAACCTCTCCTGTTAGTCCAGTTTTAGATTCCGATGCTTCACTTCAGGTTTACTGTATACCTTGGACCTTCTTATTGACGATGAAACACAGAAATTACATCCGAATTTAAAACAAAAGGCACAATGCCGACATAAGTACAAGTGGATTAACCCTCTAACATTCTATGATTTGAACCTCTCCTGTGAGTCCAGTTTTAGATTCCGATGCTACAATTCAGGTTTACTGTATCCCTTGGACCTTCTTATTGACGATGAAGCACAGAAATTGCATCCGAATTTAATACAAAAGGCCCAATGCCGACTTAAGTACAAGAGGACTGACACTCTAACTTTCTATGATTTGAACCACTCCAGTGAGTCCAGTTTAAGATTCCGATGCTTCACTTCAGGTTTACTGTATCCCTTGGGCCTTCTTATTGACGATGAAACACAGAAATTGCATCCGAATTTAATACAAAAGGCACAATGCCGACTTAAGTACAAGAGGACTGACACTCTAACTCTCTATGATTTGAACCTCTCCTGTGAGTCCAGTTTTAGATTCTGATGCTTCACTTCAGGTTTACTGTATCCCTTGGACCTTATTTTTGACGATGAAACACAGAGATTGCATCCGAATTTAAAACAAAAGGCACAATGCCGACTTAAGTACAAGAGGACTGACACTCTAACTTTCGATGATTTGAACCTCTCCTGTGAGTCCAGTTTTAGATTCCGATGCTTTAATTCAGGTTTACTGTATCCCTTGAACCTTCTTATTGACGATGAAACACAAAAATTGCATCCGAATTTAATACAAAAGGCACAATGCCGACTTAAGTACAAGAGGACTGACACAGTAACTTTCTATGATTTGAACCTCTCCTGTGAGTCCAGTTTTAGATTCCGATGCTTCACTTCTGGTTTACTGTTTCCCTTGGACCTTCTTATTGACGATAAAACACATAAATTGCATCCGAATTAAATACAAAAGGCACAATGCCGACTCAAGTACAAGAGGACTGACACACTAACTTTCTATGAATTGAACCTCTCCTGTGAGACCAGTTTTAGATTCCGATGCTTCACTTCCAGTTTACTGTTTCCCTTGGACCTTCTTATTGACGATGAAACACAGAAATTGCATCCGAATTTAATACAAAAGGCACAATGCCGACTCAAGTACAAGAGGACTGACACACTAACTTTCTATGAATTGAACCTCTCCTGTGAGTCCAGTTTTAGATTCCGATGCTTCACTTCAGGTTTACTGTATCCCTTGGACCTTCTTTTTGACGATGAAACACAGAAATTGCAACCGAAATTAATACAAAAGGCACAATGCCGATTTCAGTACAAGAGGACTGACACTTTAACTTTCCATGATTTGAACCTCTCCTGTGAGTCCAGTTTTAGATTCCGATGCTTCACTTCAGGTTTACTGTATCCCTTGGATTTTCTTATTGTCGATGAAACACAGAAATTGCATCCGAATTTAATACAAAAGGCACAATGCCGAGTTAAGTACAAGGGGACTGACACTCTAACTTTCTATGATTTGAACCTCTCCTGTGAGTCCAGTTTAAGATTCCGATGCTTCACTTCAGGTTTACTGTATCCCTTGGACTTTCTTATTGTCGATGAAACACAGAAATTGCATCCGAATTTAATACAAAAGGCACAATGCCGACGTAAGTACAAGAGGACTGACACTTTAACTTTCTATGATTTGAACCTCTCCTGTGAGTCCAGTTTTAGATTCCGATGCTTCACTTCAGGTTTACTGTATCCCTTGGACCTTGTCATTGACGATGAGACACAGAAAATGCATCTGAATTTAATACAAAAGGCACAATGCCAACTTAAGTACAAGAGGACTGACACTCTAACTTTCTATGATTTGAACCTCTCCTGTGAGTCCAGTTTTAGATTCCGATGCTTCACTAAAGGTTTACTGTATCCCTTGCACCTTCTTTTTGACGATGGAACAGAAATTGCCTCCGAATTTAATACAAAAGGCACAATGCCGACTTAAGTACAAGAGGACTGACACTTTAACTTTCTATGAGATGAACCTCTACTGTGAGTCCAGTTTCAGATTCCGATGCTTCACTTCGGGTTTACTGTATCCCCTGGAGCTTTTTAATGACGATGAAACACAGAAATTGCATCCCAATTTAATACGAAAAGGACAATGACGACTTAAGTACAAGAGGACTGACTCACTAATTTTCTATGATTTGAACCTCTCCTGTGAGTCCAGTTTAAGATTCCGATTCTTTACTTCAGGTTTACTGTATCCCTTGGACCTTCTTTTTGACGATGAAACACAGAAATTGTATCCGAATTTAATACAAAAGGCACAATGCCGACTTAAGTACAAGAGGACTGACACTTTAACATTCCATGGTTTGAACCTCTCCTGTGAGTCCAGTTTTAGATTCCGATGCTTCACTTCAGGTTTAATGTATCCCTTGGACCTTCTTATTGACGATGAAACACAGAAATTGCATCCGAATTTAATACAAAAGCAAAATGCTGACTTAAGTACAAGAGGACTGACACTCTTACTTTCTATGATTTGAACCTCTCCTGTTAGTCCAGTTTTAGATTCCGATGCTTCACTTCAGGTTTACTGTATACCTTGGACCTTCTTATTGACGATGAAACACAGAAATTACATCCGAATTTAAAACAAAAGGCACAATGCCGACATAAGTACAAGTGGATTAACCCTCTAACATTCTATGATTTGAACCTCTCCTGTGAGTCCAGTTTTAGATTCCGATGCTACAATTCAGGTTTACTGTATCCCTTGGACCTTCTTATTGACGATGAAGCACAGAAATTGCATCCGAATTTAATACAAAAGGCCCAATGCCGACTTAAGTACAAGAGGACTGACACTCTAACTTTCTATGATTTGAACCTCTCCTGTGAGTCCAGTTTTAGATTCCGATGCTTCACTTCAGGTTTACTGTTTCCCTTGGACCTTCTTATTGACGATGAAACACAGAAATTGCATCCGAATTTAATACAAAAGGCACAATGCCGACTCAAGTACAAGAGGACTGACACACTAACTTTCTATGAATTGAACCTCTCCTGTGAGTCCAGTTTTAGATTCCGATGCTTCACTTCAGGTTTACTGTATCCCTTGGACCTTCTTTTTGACGATGAAACACAGAAATTGCAACCGAAATTAATACAAAAGGCACAATGCCGATTTCAGTACAAGAGGACTGACACTTTAACTTTCCATGATTTGAACCTCTCCTGTGAGTCCAGTTTTAGATTCCGATGCTTCACTTCAGGTTTACTGTATCCCTTGGATTTTCTTATTGTCGATGAAACACAGAAATTGCATCCGAATTTAATACAAAAGGCACAATGCCGAGTTAAGTACAAGGGGACTGACACTCTAACTTTCTATGATTTGAACCTCTCCTGTGAGTCCAGTTTAAGATTCCGATGCTTCACTTCAGGTTTACTGTATCCCTTGGACTTTCTTATTGTCGATGAAACACAGAAATTGCATCCGAATTTAATACAAAAGGCACAATGCCGACGTAAGTACAAGAGGACTGACACTTTAACTTTCTATGATTTGAACCTCTCCTGTGAGTCCAGTTTTAGATTCCGATGCTTCACTTCAGGTTTACTGTATCCCTTGGACCTTGTCATTGACGATGAGACACAGAAAATGCATCTGAATTTAATACAAAAGGCACAATGCCAACTTAAGTACAAGAGGACTGACACTCTAACTTTCTATGATTTGAACCTCTCCTGTGAGTCCAGTTTTAGATTCCGATGCTTCACTAAAGGTTTACTGTATCCCTTGCACCTTCTTTTTGACGATGGAACAGAAATTGCCTCCGAATTTAATACAAAAGGCACAATGCCGACTTAAGTACAAGAGGACTGACACTTTAACTTTCTATGATTTGAACCTCTACTGTGAGTCCAGTTTCAGATTCCGATGCTTCACTTCGGGTTTACTGTATCCCCTGGAGCTTTTTAATGACGATGAAACACAGAAATTGCATCCCAATTTAATACGAAAAGGACAATGACGACTTAAGTACAAGAGGACTGACTCACTAATTTTCTATGATTTGAACCTCTCCTGTGAGTCCAGTTTAAGATTCCGATTCTTTACTTCAGGTTTACTGTATCCCTTGGACCTTCTTTTTGACGATGAAACACAGAAATTGTATCCGAATTTAATACAAAAGGCACAATGCCGACTTAAGTACAAGAGGACTGACACTTTAACATTCCATGGTTTGAACCTCTCCTGTGAGTCCAGTTTTAGATTCCGATGCTTCACTTCAGGTTTAATGTATCCCTTGGACCTTCTTATTGACGATGAAACACAGAAATTGCATCCGAATTTAATACAAAAGCAAAATGCTGACTTAAGTACAAGAGGACTGACACTCTTACTTTCTATGATTTGAACCTCTCCTGTTAGTCCAGTTTTAGATTCCGATGCTTCACTTCAGGTTTACTGTATACCTTGGACCTTCTTATTGACGATGAAACACAGAAATTACATCCGAATTTAAAACAAAAGGCACAATGCCGACATAAGTACAAGTGGATTAACCCTCTAACATTCTATGATTTGAACCTCTCCTGTGAGTCCAGTTTTAGATTCCGATGCTACAATTCAGGTTTACTGTATCCCTTGGACCTTCTTATTGACGATGAAGCACAGAAATTGCATCCGAATTTAATACAAAAGGCCCAATGCCGACTTAAGTACAAGAGGACTGACACTCTAACTTTCTATGATTTGAACCTCTCCTGTGAGTCCAGTTTTAGATTCCGATGCTTCACTTCAGGTTTACTGTATCCCTTGGACTTTCTTATTGTCGATGAAACACAGAAATTGCATCCGAATTTAATACAAAAGGCACAATGCCGAGTTAAGTACAAGAGGACAGACACTCTAACTTTCTATGATTTGAACTTCTCCAGTGGGTCCAGTTTTAGATTCCGATGCTTCAATTCAGGTTTACTGTATCCCTTGGACCTTCTTATTGACGATGAAACACAGAAATTGCATCCGAATTTAATACAAAAGGCACAATGCCGACTTAAGTACAAGAGGACTGACACTCTAACTTTCTATGATTTGAACCACTCCAGTGAGTCCAGTTTAAGATTCCGATGCTTCACTTCAGGTTTACTGTATCCCTTGGGCCTTCTTATTGACGATGAAACACAGAAATTGCATCCGAATTTAATACAAAAGGCACAATGCCGACTTAAGTACAAGAGGACTGACACTCTAACTCTCTATGATTTGAACCTCTCCTGTGAGTCCAGTTTTAGATTCTGATGCTTCACTTCAGGTTTACTGTATCCCTTGGACCTTCTTTTTGACGATGAAACACAGAAATTGCATCCGAATTTAATACAAAAGGCACAATGCCGACTTAAGTACAAGAGGACTGACTCTCTAATTTTCGATGATTTGAACCCCTCCTGTGAGTCCAGTTTTAGATTCCGATGCTTTAATTCAGGTTCACTGTATCCCTTGGACCTTCTTATTGACGATGAAACACAGAAATTGCATCTGCACTTAATACAAAAGGCACAATGCCGACTTAAGTACAAGAGGACTGACACTGTAACTTTCTGTGATTTGAACCTCTCCTGTGAGTCCAGTTTTAGATTCCGATGCTTCACTTCAGGTTTACTGTATCCCTTGGACCTTCAAATTGACGATAGAACACAGAATTTGCATCTGCACTTAATACAAAAGGCACAATGCCGACTTAAGTACAAGAGGACTGACACTCTAACTTTCTATGATTTGAACCTCTCCTGTGAGTCCAGTTTTAGATTCCGATGCTTCACTTCAGGTTTTCTGTATCCCTTGGACCTTCTTATTGACGATAAAACACAGAAATTGCATCCGAATTTTATACAAAAGGCACAATGCTGTCTTAAGTACAAGAAGACTGACACTCTAACTTTATATGATTTGAACCTCTGCTGTGAGTCCACTTTTAGATTCCGATGCTTCACTTCAGGTATACTCTTTACCTGGACCTTCTTATTGACGATGAAACACAGAAATTGCATCCGAATTTAATACAAAAGGCACAATGCTGGCTTAAGTACAAGAGGACTGACACTCTAACTTTCTATGATTTGAACCGCTCCTGTGAGTCCAGTTTTAGATTCCGATGCTTCACTTCAGTTTTACTGTATACCTTGGACCTTCGTATTGACGATGAAACACAGAAATTGCATCCGAATTTAATACAAAAAGCACAATGCCGACTTATGTACAAGAGGACTGACACACTAACTTTCTATTATTTGAACCTCTCCTGTGGGTTCAGTTTTAGATTCCGATGCTTCACTTCAGGTGTACTGTATCCCTTGGACCTACTTATTGACGATAAGGCACAATGCCGAAATAAGTACAAGAGGACTGACACTCTAACTTTCTATGATTTGAACCTCTCCTGTGAGTCCAGTTTTAGATTACGATGCTTCACTTCAGGTTTACCGTTTCCCTTGGACCTTCTTATTGACGATGAATCACAGAAATTGCATCCGAATTTAATACAAAAGGCGCAATGCCGACTTAAGTACAAGAGGACTGACACACTAACTTTCTATTATTTGATTCTCTCCTGTGAGTCCAGTTTTAGATTCCGATGCTTCACTTCAGATTTACTGTATCCCTTGGACATTCTTATTGACGATAAGGCACAATGCCGACTTAAGTACAAGAGGACAGACACTCTAACTTTCAATGTTTTGAACCTCTGCTGTGAGTCCAGTTTTAGATTCCGATGCTTCTCTTCAGGTTTCTGTATCCCTTGGACCTTCTTATTGACGTGGAAACACAGAAATTGCATCCGAATTTAATACAAAAGGCACAATGCCGACTTAAGTACAAGAGGACTGACACACTAACTTTCTATGATTCGAACCTCTCCTGTGAGTCCAGTTTTAAATTTCGATGCTTCACTTCAGATTTACTGTATTCCTTGGACCTTCTTATTGACGATAAGGCACAATGCCGACTTAAGTACAAGAGGACTGACACTCTAACTTTCTATGATTTGAACCACTCCTGTGAGTCCAGTTTAAGCTTCCGATGCTTCACTTCAGGTTTACTGTATCGCTTGGGCCTTCTTATTGACGATGAAACACAGAAATTGCATCCGAATTTAATACAAAAGGCACAATGCCGACTTAAGTACAAGAGGACTGACACTCTAACTCTCTATGATTTGAACCTCTCCTGTGAGTCCAGTTTTAGATTCTGATGCTTCACTTCAGGTTTACTGTATCCCTTGGACTTTATTTTTGACGATGAAACACAGAGATTGCATCCGAATTTAAAACAAAAGGCACAATGCCGACTTAAGTACAAGAGGACTGACACTCTAACTCTTTATGATTTGAACCTCTCCTGTGAGTCCAGTTTTAGATTCCGATGCTTCACTTCAGGTTTACTGTATCCCTTGGACCTTCTTACTGACGATGAAACACAGAAATTGCATCCGAATTTAATACAAGAGGCACAATGCTGACTTAAGTACAAGAGGACTGTCACTCTTACTTTCTATGATTTGAACCTCTCCCGTTAGTCCAGTTTTACATTCCGATGCTTCACTTCAGGTTTACTGTATACCTTGGACCTTCTTATTGAATATGAAACACAGAAATTGCATCCGAATTTAAAACAAAAGGCACAATGCCGACATAAGTACAAGAGGACTAACCCTCTAACATTCTATGATTTGAACCTCTCCTGTGAGTCCAGTTTTAGATTCCGATGCTACAATTCAGGTTTACTGTATCCCTTGGACCTTCTTATTGGCGATGAAGCACAGAAATTGCATCCGAATTTAATACAAAGGGCCCAATGCCGACTTAAGTACAAGAGGACTGACATTCTAACTTTCTATGATTTGAACCTCTCCTGTGAGTCCAGTTTTAGATTCCGATGCTTCACTTCAGGTTTACTGTATCCCTTGGACTTTCTTATTGTCGATGAAACACAGAAATTGCATCCGAATTTAATACAAAAGGCACAATGCCGAGTTAAGAACAAGGGGACTGACACTCTAACTTTCTATGATTTGAACCTCTCCTGTGAGTCCAGTTTTAGATTCCGATGCTTCACTTCAGGTTTACTGTATCCCTAGGACCTTCTTTTTGACGATGAAACACAGAAATTGCATCCGAATTTAATACAAAAGGCACAATGCCGATTTAAGTACAAGAGGACTGACACTTTAACTTTCCATGATTTGAACCTCTCCTGTGAGTCCAGTTTTAGATTCCGATGCTTCACTTCAGGTTTTCTGTATCCCTTGGACCTTCTTATTGACGATGAAACACAGAAATTGCATCCGAATTTTATACAAAAGGCACAATGCTGTCTTAAGTACAAGAAGACTGACACTCTTACTTTATATGATTTGAACCTCTGCTGTGAGTCCAGTTTTAGATTCCGATGCTTCACTTCAGGTATACTGTTTACCTTGGACCTTCTTAACGGCGATGAAACAGAGAAATTGCATCCGAATTTAATACAAAAGGCACAATGCTGACTTAAGTACAAGAGGACTGACACTCTAACTTTCTATGATTTGAACCTCTCCTGTTAGTCCAGTTTTAGATTCCGATGCTTCAATTCAGGATTACTTTATACCTTGGACCTCCTTATTGACGATGAAACACAGAAATTGCATCCGAATTTAATACAAAAGTACAATGACGACATAAGTACAAGTGGACTGACACTCTAACTTTCTATGATTTGAACCTCTCCTGTGAGTCCAGTTCTAGATTCCGATGCTTCACTTCAGTTTTGCTGTATACCTTGGACCTTCGTATTGACGATGAAACACAGAAATTGCATCCGAATTTAATACAAAAGGCACAATGCCGACTTATGTACAAGAGGACTGACACACTAACTTTCTATGATTTGAACCTCTCCTGTGGGTTCAGGTTTAGATTCCGATGCTTCACTTCAGGTGTACTGTAGCCCTTGGACCTACTTATTCACGATAAGGCACAATGCCGAATTAAGTACAAGAGAACTGACACACTAACTCTCTATGATGTGAACCTCTGCTGTGAGTCCAGTCTTATATTCCGATGCTTCACTTCAGGTTTACTGTATCCCTTGGACCTTCTTATTGACGATGAAACATAGAAATTGCGTCCGAATTTAATACAAAAGGCACAATGCCGACTTAAGTACAAGAGGATTGACACACTAACTTTCTATGATTTGAACCTCTGATGTGAGTCCAGTTTTAGATTACGATGCTTCACTTCAGGTTTACCGTTTCCCTTGGACCTTCTTATTGACGATGAATCACAGAAATTGCATCCGAATTTAATACAAAAGGCGCAATGCTGACTTAAGTACAAGAGGACTGACACACTAACTTTCTATTATTTGAATCTCTCCTGTGAGTCCAGTTTTAGATTCCGATGCTTCACTTCAGATTTACTGTATCCCTTGGACATTCTTATTAAAGATAAGGCACAATGCCGACTTAAGTACAAGAGGACAGACACTCTAACTTTCAATGTTTTGAACCTCTGCTGTGAGTCCAGTTTTAGATTCCGATGCCTCACTTCAGGTTTACTGTATCCCTTGGACCTTCTTATTGACGATGAAACACAGAAATTGCATCCGAATTTAATACAAAAGGCACAATGCCGACTTAAGTACAGGAGGACTGACACACTAACTTTCTATGATTTGAACCTCTCCTGTGAGTCCAGTTTTGGATTCCGATGCTTCACTTCAAATTTACTGTATCCCTTGGACCTTCTAATTGACGATAAGGCACAATTCCAACCTAAGTACAAGAGGACTGACACTCTAACTTTCTATGATTTGAACCTCTGCTGTGAGTCCAGTTTTAGATTCCGATGCTTCTCTTCAGGTTTCTGTATCCCTTGGACCTTCTTATTGACGTTGAAACACAGAAATTGCATCCGAATTTAATACAAAAGGCACAATGCCGACTTAAGTACAAGAGGACTGACACACTAACTTTCTATGATTTGAACCTCTCCTGTGAGTCCAGTTTTAGATTCCGATGCTTCTCTTCAGGTTTCTGTATCCCTGGGACCTTCTTATTGACGTTGAAACACAGAAATTGCATCCGAATTTAATACAAAAGGCACAATGCCGACTTAAGTACAAGAGGACTGACACACTAACTTTCTATGATTTGAACCTCTCCTGTGAGTCCAGTTTTAGATTCCGATGCTTCACTTCTGGTTTACTGTTTCCCATGGACCTTCTTATTGTCGATGAAACACAGAAATTGCATCCGAATTTAATACAAAAGGCACAATGCAGACTTAAGTACAAGAGGACTGACACACTAACTTTCTACGAATTGAACCTCTCCTGTGAGTCCAGTTTTAGATTCCGATGCTTCACTTCCGGTTTACTGTTTCCCTTGGACCTTCTTATTGACGATGAAACACAGAAATTGCATCCGAATTTAATACAAAAGGCACAATGCCGACTTAAGTACAAGAGGATTGACACTTTAACTTTCTATGATTTGAACGTCTCCTGTGAGTCCAGTTTTAGATTCCGATGCTTCACTTCAGGTATACTGTATCCCTTGGACCTTCTTTTTGACGATGAAACACAGAAATTGCATCCGAATTCAATACAAAAGGCACAATGCCGATTTGAGTACAAGAGGACTGAGAATTTAACTTTCCATGATTTGAACCTCTCCTGTGAGTCCAGTTTTAGATTCCGATGCTTCACTTCAGGTTTACTGTATCCCTTGGACCTTCTTATTGACGATGAAACACAGAAATTGCATCCGAATTTAATTCAAAAGGCTCAATGCTGACTTAAGTACAAGAGGACCAACACTCTTACTTTCTATGATTTGAACCTCTCCCGTTAGTCCAGTTTTAGATTCCGATGCTTCACTTCAGTTTTACTGTATACCTTGGACCTTCTTATTGACGATGAAACACAGAAATTGCATCCGAATTTAAAACAAAAGGCACAATGCCGACATAAGTTCAAGAGGACTAACCCTCTAACATTCTATGATTTGAACCTCTCCTGTGAGTCCAGTTCTAGATTCCGATGCTACAATTCAGGTTTACTGTATCCCTTAGACCCTCTTATTGACGATGAAGCACAGAAATTGCATCCGAATGTAATACAAAAGGCCCAATGCCGACTTAAGTACAAGAGGACTGACACTCTAACTTTCTATGATTTGAACCTCTCCTGTGAGTCCAGTTTTAGATTCCGATGCTTCACTTCAGGTTTACTGTATCCCTTGGACTTTCTTATTGTCGATGAAACACAGAAATTGCATCCGAATTTAATACAAAAGGCACAATGCCGAGTTAAGTACGAGAGGACTGACACTCTAACTTTCTATGATTTGAACGTCTCCTGTGAGTCCAGTTATAGATTCCGATGCTTCAGGTTTACTGTATCCCTTGGACCTTCTTATTGAGGATGAAACACAGAAATTGCATCCAAATTTAATACAAAAGGAACAATGCCGACTTAAGTACAAGAGGACTGACACTCTAACTTTCGATGATTTGAACTTCTCCAGTGGGTCCAGTTTTAGATTCCGATGGTTCAGTTCAGGTTTACTGTATCCCTTGGACCTTCGTATTGACGATGAAACAAGGAAATTGCATCCGAATTTAATACAAAAGGCACAATGCCGACTTAAGTACAAGAGGACTGACACTCTAACTCTCTATGATTTGAACCTCTCCTGTGAGTCCAGTTTTAGATTCTGATGCTTCACTTCAGGTTTACTGTATCCCTTGGATCGTCTTTTTGACGATGATACACAGAAATTGGATCCGAATTTAATACAAAAGGCACAATGCCGACTTAAGTACAAGAGGACTGACTCTCTAATTTTCGAAGATTTGAACCTCTCCTGTGAGTCCAGTTTTAGATTCCGATGCTTTAATTCAGGTTTACTGTATCCCTTGGACCTTCTTATTGACGATAAAACACAGAAATTGCATCCTCACTTAATACAAAAGGCACAATGCCGACTTAAGTACAAGAGGACTGACACTCTAACTTTCTATGATTTGAACCTCTCCTGCGAGTCCAGTTTTAGATTCCGATGCTTCACTTCAGGTTTACTGTATCACTTGGACCTTCTTGTTGACGATGAAACTCAGAAAATTCATCCGAATTTAATACAAAAGGCACAATGCCGACTTAAGTACAAAAGGACTGACACTCTAACACTCTATGATTTGAACCTCTCCTGTGAGTCCAGTTTTAGATTCCGATGCTTCACTTCAGGTTTGCTGTATCCCTTGGACTTTCTTATTGTCGATGAAACACAGAAATTGCATCCAAATTTAATACAAAAGTCACAATGCCGACTTAAGTACAAGAGGACTGTCTCTCTAATTTTCGATGATTTAAACCTCTCCTGTGAGTCCAGTTTTAGATTCCGATGCTTTAATTCAGGTTTACTGTATCCCTTGGACCTTCTAATTGACGATGAAACACAGAAATTGCATCCAAATTTTTAACAAAAGGCACAATGCTGTCTTAAGTACAAGAAGACTGACACTCTAACTTTATATGATTTGAACCTCTGCTGTGAGTCCAGTTTTAGATTCCGATGCTTCACTTCAGGAATACTGTTTACCTTGGACCTTCTTATTGGCGATGAAACACAGAAATTGCATTCGAATTTAATACAAAAGGCACAATGCTGACTTAAGTACAAGAGGACTGACACTCTAACTTTCTATGATTTGAACCTCTCCTGTTAGTCCAGTTTTAGATTCCGATGCTTCACTTCAGGTTTACTTTATACCTTGGACCTTCTTATTGACGATGAAACACAGAAATTGCATCCGAATTTAATACAAAAGGACAATGCCGACATAAGTACAAGAGGACTGACACTCTAACTTTCTATGATTTGAACCTCTCGTGTGAGTCCAGTTTTAGATTCCGATGCTTCACTTCAGTTTTACTGTATACCTTGGACCTTCGTATTGACGATGAAACACAGAAATTGCATCCGAATTTAACACAAAAGGCACAATGCCGACTTAAGTACGAGAGAACTGACACTCTAACTTTCTATGATTTGAACCTCTCCTGTGTGTCCAGTTTTAGATTACGATGCTTCACATCAGGTTTACTGTTTCCCTTGGACCTTCTTATTGACGATGAAACACAGAAATTGCATCCGAATTTAATACAAAAGGCACAATGCCGACTTAAGTACAAGAGGACTGACACACTAACTTTCTATGGTTTGAACCTCTCCTGTTGGTTCAGTTTTAGATTCCGATGCTTCACTTCAGGTGTACTGTATCCCTTGGACCTACTTATTGACGATAAGGCACATTGCCGAATTAAGTACAAGAGGACTGACACTCTAACTTTCTATGATTTGAACCTCTGCTGTGAGTCCAGTCTTATATTCCGATGCTTCACTTCAGGTTTACTGTATCCCTTGGACCTTCTTATTGACGATGAAACATAGAAATTGCATCCGAATTTAATACAAAAGGCACAATGCCGACTTAAGTACAGGAGGACTGACACAAAAACTTTCTATGATTTGAACCCCTCCTGTGAGTCCAGCTTTGAATTCCGATGCTTCACTTCAGATTTACTGTATCCCTTGGACTTTCTTATTGTCGATGAAACACGGAAATTGCATCCGAATTTAATACAAAAGGCACAATGCCGAGTTAAGTACAAGAGGACTGACACTCTAACTTTCTTTGATTTGAACCTCTCCTGTGAGTCCAGTTTTAGATTCCGATGCTTCACTTCAGGTTTACTGTATACCTTGGACCTTCTTATTGAGGATGAAACACAGAAATTGCATCCAAATTTAATACAAAAGGAACAATGCCGACTTAAGTACAAGAGGACTGACACTCTAACTTTCGATGATTTGAACTTCTCCAGTGGGTCCAGTTTTAGATTCCGATGCTTCAATTCAGGTTTTCTGTATCACTTGTACCTTCTTATTGACGATGAAACACAGAAATTGCATCCGAATTTAATACAAAAGGCACAATGCCGACTTAAGTACAAGAGGACTGACACTCTAACTTTCTATGATTTGATCCACTCCAGTGAGTCCAGTTTAAGATTCCGATGCTTCACTTCAGGTTTACTGTATCCCTTGGGCCTTCTTATTGACGATGAAACACAGAAATTGCATCCGAATTTAATACAAAAGGCACAATGCCGACTTAAGTACAAGAGGACTGACACTCTAACTCTCTATGATTTGAACCTCTCCTGTGAGTCCAGTTTTAGATTCTGATGCTTCACTTCAGGTTTACTGTATCCCTTGGACCTTCTTTTTGACGATGAAACACAGAGATTGCATCCGAATTTAATACAAAAGGCACAATGCCAACTTAAGTACAAGAGAACTGACTCTCTAATTTTCGATGATTTGAACCTCTCCTGTGAGTCCAGTTTTAGATTTGGATGCTTTAA
Source organism: Schistocerca americana (assembly GCF_021461395.2). Lineage (NCBI taxonomy): Eukaryota > Metazoa > Arthropoda > Insecta > Orthoptera > Acrididae > Schistocerca > Schistocerca americana. Next base: position 543,467,581 of record NC_060124.1, on the reverse strand, counting down.
TTCAGGTTTACTGTATCCCTTGGACCTTCTTATTGACGATGAAACACAGAAATTGCATCCGCACTTAATACAAAAGGCACAATGCCGACTTAAGTACAAGAGGACTGACACTCTAACTTTCTATGATTTGAACCTCTCCTGCGAGTCCAGTTTTAGATTTCTATGCTTCACTTAAGGTTTACTGTATCCCTTGGACCTTCAAATTGACGATGAAACACAGAAATTGCATCTGCACTTAATACAAAAGGCACAATGCCGACTTAAGTACAAGAGGACTGACACTCTAACTTTCTATGATTTGAACCTCACCTGTGAGTCCAGTTTTAGATTCCGATGCTTCACTTCAGTTTTTCTGTATCCCTTGGACCTTCTTATTGACGATGAAACACAGAAATTGCATCAGAATTTTATACAAAAGGCACAATGCTGTATTAAGTACAAGAAGAGTGACACTCTAACTTTATATGATTTGAACCTCTGCTGTGAGTCCAGTTTTAGATTCCGATGCTTCACTTCAGGTATACTGTTTACCTTGGACCTTCTTATTGGCGATGAAACACAGAAATTGCATCCGAATTTAATACAAAAGGCACAATGCTGACTTAAGTACAAGAGGACTGACACACTAACTTTCTATGATTTGAACCTCTCCTGTTAGTCCAGTTTTAGATTCCGATGCTTCACTTCAGGTTTACTTTATACCTTGGACCTTCTTATTGGGGATGAAACACAGAAATTGCATCCGAATTTAATACAAAAGCACAATGCCGACATAAGTACAAGAGAACTGACACTCTAACTTTCTATGATTTGATCCTCTCCTGTGAGTCCAGTTTTAGATTCCGATGCTTCACTTCAGTTTTACTGTATACCTTGGACCTTCGTATTGACGATGAAACACAGAAATTGCATCCGAATTTAATACAAAAGGCACAATGCCGACTTAAGTACAAGAGGACTGACACTCTAACTTTCTATGATTTGAACCTCTCCTGTGTGTCCAGTTTTAGATTCCGATGCTTCACATCAGGTTTACTGTTTCCCTTGGACCTTCTTATTGACGATGAAACACAGAAATTGCATCCGAATTTAATACAATAGGCACAATGCCGACTTAAGTACAAGAGGACTGACACACTAACTTTCTATGATTTGAACCTCTCCTGTGGGTTCAGTTTTAGATTCCGATGCTTCACTTCAGGTGTACTGTATCCCTTGGACCTATTTCTTGACGATAAGGCACAATGCCGAATTATGTACAAGAGGACTGACACTCTAACTTTCTATGATTTGAACCTCTGCTGGGTGTCCAGTCTTATATTCCGATGCTTCACTTCAGTTTTACTGTATCCCTTGGACCTTCTTATTGACGATGAAACATAGAAATTGCATCCGAATTTAATACAAAAGGCACAATGCCGACTTAAGTACAAGAGGACTGACACACTAACTTTCTATGATTTGAACCTCTCCTGTGAGTCCAGTTTTAGGTTACGATGCTTCACTTCAGGTTTACTGTTTCCCTTGGACCTTCTTATTGACGATGAAACACAGAAATTGCATCCGAATTTATTACAAAAGGCACAATGCCGACTTAAGTACAAGAGGACTGACACTCTAACTTTCTATGAATTGAACCTCTCCTGTGAGTCCAGTTTTAGATTCCGATGCTTCACTTCCGGTTTACTGTTTCCCTTGGACCTTCTTATTGACGATGAAACACAGAAATTGCATCCGAATTTAATACAAAAGGCACAATGCCGACTTAAGTACAAGAGGACTGACACACTAACTTTCTATGATTTGAACCTCTCTTGTGGGTTCAGTTTTAGATTCCGTTGCTTCACTTCAGGTTTACTGTATCCCTTGGACCTTATTATTGACGATAAGGCACAATGCCGACTTAAGTGCAAGAGGACTGACACTCTAACTTTCTATGATTTCAACCTCTGCTGTGAGTCCAGTTTTAGATTACGATGCCTCACTTCAGGTCTACTGTATCCCTTGGACCTTCTTATTGACAATGAAACACAGAAATTGCATCCGAATTTAATACAAAAGGCACAATGCCGACTTAAGTACGAGAGGACTGACACACTAACTTCCTATGATTTGAACCTCTCCTATGAGTCCAGTTTTAGATTCCGATGCTTCCCTTCAGATGTACTGTATCCCTTGGACCTTCTTATTGACGATAAGGCACAATGCCGACTTAAGTACAAGAGGACTGACACTCTAAATTTCTATGATTTGAACCTCTCCTGTGAGTCCAGTTTTAGATTCCGATGTTTCACTTCAGGTTTAATATATCCCTTGGACCTTCTTATTGACGATGAAACACAGAAATTGTATCCGAATTTAATACAAAAGGCACAATGCCGACATAAGTACAAGAGGACTGACACACTAACTTTCTATGATTTGAACCTCTCCTGTGAGTCCAGTTTTAGATTTCGATGCTTCACTTCAGATATACTGTATCCCTTGGACCTTTTTATTGACGATAAGGCACAATGCCGACTTAAGTACAAGAGGACTGACACTCTAACTTTCTATGATTTGAACCTCTCCTGTGAGTCCAGTTTTAGATTCCGATGCTTCACTTCAGGTTTACTGTATCCCTTGGACCTTCTTATTGACGATAAGGCACAATGCCGAATTATGTACAAGAGGACTGACACACTAACTTTCTATGATTTGAACCTCTCCTGTGAGTCCAGTTTTGGATTCCGATGCTTCACTTCAGATTTACTGTATCCCTTGGACCTTCTTGTTGACGATAAGGCACAATGCCGACCTAAGTACAAGAGGACTGACACTCTAACTTTCTTTGATTTGAACCTCTGCTGTGAGTCCAGTTTTAGATTCCGATGCTTCTCTTCAGGTTTCTGTATCCCTTGGACCTTCTTATTGACGATAAAACACAGAAATTGCATCCGAATTTAATACAAAAGGCACAATGCCGACTTAAGTACAAGAGGACTGACACACTAACTTTCTATGATTTGAACCTCTCCTGTGAGTCCAGTTTTAGATTTCGATGCTTCACTTCAGATTTACTGTATCCCTTGGACCTTCTTATTGACGATAAGGCACAATGCCGACTTAAGTACAAGAGGACTGACACTCTAACTTTCTATGATTTGAACCACTCCTGTGAGTCCAGTTTAAGCTTCCGATGCTTCACTTCAGGTTTACTGTATCCCTTGGGCCTTCTTATTGACGATGAAACACAGAAATTGCATCCGAATTTAATACAAAAGGCACAATGCCGACTTAAGTACAAGAGGACTGACCCTCTAACTCTCTATGATTTGAACCTCTCCTGTGAGTCCAGTTTTAGATTCTGATGCTTCACTTCAGGTTTACTGTATCCCTTGGACCTTATTTTTGACGATGAAACACAGAGATTGCATCCGAATATAATACATAAGGCACAATGCCGACTTAAATACAAGAGGACTGACACTCTAACTTTCGATGATTTGAACCTCTCCTGTGAGTCCAGTTTTAGATTCCGATGCTTTAATTCAGGTTTACTGTATCCCTTGAACCTTCTTATGACGATCAAACACAGAAATTGCATCCGAATTTAATACAAAAGGCTCAATGCCGACTTAAGTACAAGAGGACTGACACACTAATTTTCTATGATTTGAACCTATCCTGTGAGTCCAGTTTTAGATTCCGATGCTTCACTTCAGGTTTACTGTTTCCCTTGGACCTTCTTATTGACGATGAAACACAGAAATTGCATCCGAATTTATTACAAAAGGCACAATGCCGACTTAGGTACAAGAGGACTGACACTCTAACTTTCTATGAATTGAACCTCTCCTGTGAGTACAGTTTTAGATTCCGATGCTTCACTTCCGGTTTACTGTTTCCCTTGGACCTTCTTATTGACGATGAAACACAGAAATTGCATCCGAATTTAATACAAAAGGCACAATGCTGTCTTAAGTACAAGAGGACTGACACTCTAACTTTCTATGATTTGAACCTCTCCTGTGAGTCCAGTTTTAGATTCCGATGCTTCACTTCAGGTTTACTGTTTCCCTTGGACCTCCTTATTGACGATGAAACACAGAAATTGCATCCGAATTGTATACAAAAGGCACAATGCCGACTTAAGTACAAGAGGACTGACACACTAACTTTCTATGATTTGAACCTCTCTTGTGGGTTCAGTTTTAGATTCCGATGCTTCACTTCAGGTTTACTGTATCCCTTGGACCTTATTATTGACGATAAGGCACAATGCCGACTTAAGTGCAAGAGGACTGACACTCTAACTTTCTATGATTTGAACCTCTGCTGTGAGTCCAGTTTTAGATTACGATGCCTCACTTCAGGTCTACTGTATCCCTTGGACCTTCTTATTGACAATGAAACACAGAAATTGCATCCGAATTTAATACAAAAGGCACAATGCCGACTTAAGTACAAGAGGACTGACACACTAACTTCCAATGATTTGAACCTTTCCTATGAGTCCAGTTTTAGATTCCGATGCTTCCCTTCAGATGTACTGTATCCCTTGGACCTTCTTATTGACGATAAGGCACAATGCCGACTTAAGTACAAGAGGACTGACACTCTAAATTTCTATGATTTGAACCTCTCCTGTGAGTCCAGTTTTAGATTCCGATGCTTCACTTCAGGTTTAATATATCCCTTGGACCTTCTTATTGACGTTGAAACACAGAAATTGTATCCGAATTTAATACAAAAGGCACAATGCCGACTTAAGTACAAGAGGACTGACACACTAACTTTCTATGATTTGTACCTCTCCTGTGAGTCCAGTTTTAGATTTCGATGCTTCACTTCAGATATACCGTATCCCTTGGACCTTTTTATTGACGATAAGGCACAATGCCGACTTCAGTACAAGAGGACTGACACTCTAACTTTCTATGATTTGAACCTCTCCTGTGAGTCCAGTTTTAGATTCCGATGCTTCACTTCAGGTTTACTGTATCCCTTGGACCTTCTTATTGACGATAAGGCACAATGCCGAATTATGTACAAGAGGACTGACACTCTAACTTTCTATGATTTGAACCTCTGCTGTGAGTCCAGTCTTATATTCCGATGCTTCACTTCAGGTTTACTGTATCCCTTGGACCTTCTTATTGACGATGAAACATAGAAATTGCATCCGAATTTAATACAAAAGGCACAATGCCGACTTAAGTACAAGAGGACTGACACACTAACTTTCTATGATTTGAACCTCTCCTGTGAGTCCAGTTTTAGGTTACGATGCTTCACTTCAGGTTTACCGTTTCCCTTGGACCTTCTTATTGACGATGAATCACAGAAATTACATTAGAATTTAATACAAAAGGCGCAATGCCGACTTAAGTACAAGAGGACTGACACACTAACTTTCGATTATTTGAATCTCTCCTGTGAGTCCAGTTTTAGATTCCGATGCTTCACTTCAGATTTACTGTATCCCTTGGACATCCTTATTGACGATAAGGCACAATGCCGACTGAAGTACACGAGGACAGACAGTCTAACTTTCTATGTTTTGAACCTCTGCTGTGAGTCAAGTTTTAGATTCCGATGCCTCACTTCAGGTTTACTGTATCCCTTGGACCTTCTTATTGACGATGAAACACAGAAATTGCATCCGAATTTAATACAAAAGGCACAATTCCGACTTAAGTACAGGAGGATTGACACACTAACTTTCTATGATTTGAACCTCTCCTGTGAGTCCAGTTTTGGATTCCGATGCTTCACTTCAGATTTACTGTATCCCTTGGACCTTCTTGTTGACGATAAGGCACAATGCCGACCTAAGTACAAGAGGACTGACACACTAACTTTCTATGATTTGAACCTCTCCTGTGAGTCCAGTTTTAGATTTCGATGCTTCACTTCAGATTTACTGTATCCCTTGGACCTTCTTATTGACGATAAGGCACAATGCCGACTTAAGTACAAGAGGACTGACACTCTAACTTTCTATGATTTGAACCACTCCTGTGAGTCCAGTTTAAGCTTCCGATGCTTCACTTCAGGTTTACTGTATCCCTTGGGCCTTCTTATTGACGATGAAACACAGAAATTGCATCCGAATTTAATACAAAAGGCACAATGCCGACTTAAGTACAAGAGGACTGACACTCTAACTCTCTATGATTTGAACCTCTCCTGTGAGTCCAGTTTTAGATTCTGATGCTTCACTTCAGGTTTACTGTATCCCTTGGACCTTATTTTTGACGATGAAATACAGAGATTGCATCCGAATATAATACATAAGGCACAATGCCGACTTAAGTACAAGAGGACTGACACTCTAACTTTCGATGATTTGAACCTCTCCTGTGAGTCCAGCTTTAGATTCCGATGCTTTAATTCAGGTTTACTGTATCCCTTGAACCTTCTTATTGACGATGAAACACAGATATTGCATCCGAATTTAATACAAAAGGCTCAATGCCGACTTAAGTACAAGAGGACTGACACACTAATTTTCTATGATTTGAACCTATCCTGTGAGTCCAGTTTTAGATTCCGATGCTTCACTTCAGGTTTACTGTTTCCCTTGGACCTTCTTATTGACGATGAAACACAGAAATTGCATCCGAATTTATTACAAAAGGCACAATGCCGACTTAAGTACAAGAGGACTGACACTCTAACTTTCTATGAATTGAACCTCTCCTGTGAGTCCAGATTTAGATTCCGATGCTTCACTTCCGGTTTACTGTTTCCCTTGGACCTTCTTATTGACGATGAAACACAGAAATTGCATCCGAATTTAATACAAAAGGCACAATGCTGTCTTAAGTACAAGAGGACTGACACTCTAACTTTCTATGATTTGAACCTCTCCTGTGAGTCCAGTTTTAGATTCCGATGCTTCACTTCAGGTTTACCGTTTCCCTTGGACCTTCTTATTGACGATGAATCACAGAAATTGCATCCGAATTTAATACAAAAGGCGCAATGCCGACTTAAGTACAAGAGGACTGACACGCTAACTTTCTATTATTTGAATCTCTCCTGTGAGTCCAGTTTTAGATTCCGATGCTTCACTTCAGATTTACTGTATCCCTTGGACATTCTTATTGACGATAAGGCACAATGCCGACTTAAGTACAAGAGGACAGACACTCTAACTTTCTATGTTTTGAACCTCATCTGTGAGTCCAGTTTTAGATTCCGATGCCTCACTTCAGGTTTACTCTATCCCTTGGACCTTCTTATTGACGATGAAACACAGAAATCGCATCCGAATTTAATACAAAAGGCACAATTCCGACTTAAGTACAGGAGGACTGACACACTAACTTTCTATGATTTGAACCTCTCCTGTGAGTCCAGTTTTGGATTCCGATGCTTCACTTCAGATTTACCGTATCCCTTGGACCTTCTTGTTGACGATAAGGCACAATGCCGACCTAAGTACAAGAGGACTGACACTCTAACTTTCTATGATTTGAACCTCTGCTGTGAGTCCAGTTTTAGATTCCGATGCTTCTCTTCAGGTTTCTGTATCCCTTGGACCTTCTTATTGACGATGAAAAACAGAAATTGCATCCGAATTTAATACAAAAGTCACAATGCCGACTTAAGTACAAGAGGACTGACACACTAACTTTCTATGATTTGAACCTCTCCTGTGAGTCCAGTTTTAGATTTCGATGCTTCACTTCAGATCTACTGTATCCCTTGGACCTTCTTATTGACGATAAGGCACAATGCCGACTTAAGTACAAGAGGACTGACACTCTAACTTTCTATGATTTGAACCACTCCTGTGAGTCCAGTTTAAGCTTCCGATGCTTCACTTCAAGTTTACTGTATCCCTTGGGCCTTCTTATTGACGATGAAACACGGAAATTGCATCCGAATTTAATACAAAAGGCACAATGCCGACTTAAGTACAAGAGGACTGACACTCTAACTCTCTATGATTTGAACCTCTCCTGTGAGTCCAGTTTTAGATTCTGATGATTCACTTCAGGTTTACTGTATCCCTTGGACCTTATTTTTGACGATGAAACACAGAGATTGCATCCGAATATAATACATAAGGCACAATGCCGACTTAAGTACAAGAGGACTGACACTCTAACTTTCGATGATTTGAACCTCTCCTGTGAGTCCAGTTTTAGATTCCGATGCTTTAATTCAGGTTTACTGTATCCCTTGAACCTTCTTATTGACGATGAAACACAGAAATTGCATCCGAATTTAATACAAAAGGCTCAATGCCGACTTAAGTACAAGAGGACTGACACACTAATTTTCTATGATTTGAGCCTATCCTGTGAGTCCAGTTTTAGATTCCGATGCTTCACTTCAGGTTTACTGTTTCCCTTGGACCTTCTTATTGACGATGAAACACAGAAATTGCATCCGAATTTATTACAAACGGCACAATGCCGACTTAAGTACAAGAGGACTGACACTCTAACTTTCTATGAATTGAACCTCTCCTGTGAGTCCAGTTTTAGATTCCGATGCTTCACTTCCGGTTTACTGTTTCCCTTGGACCTCCTTATTGACGATGAAACACAGAAATTGCATCCGAATTTAATACAAAAGGCACAATGCTGTCTTAAGTACAAGAGGACTGACACTCTAACTTTCTATGATTTGAACCTCTCCTGTGAGTCCAGTTTTAGATTCCGATGTTTCACTTCAGGTTTGCTGTTTCCCTTGGACCTCCTTATTGACGATGAAACACAGAAATTGCATCCAAATAGTATTCAAAAGGCACAATGCCGACTTAAGTACAAGAGGACTGACACACTAACTTTCTATGATTTGAACCTCTCTTGTGGGTTCAGTTTTAGATTCCGATGTTTCACTTCAGGTTTACTGTATCCCTTGGACCTTATTATTGACGATAAGGCACAATGCCGACTTAAGTGCAAGAGGACTGACACTCTAACTTTCTATGATTTGAACCTCTGCTGTGAGTCCAGTTTTAGATTACGATGCCTCACTTCAGGTCTACTGTATCCCTTGGACCTTCTTATTGACAATGAAACACAGAAATTGCATCCGAATTTAATACAAAAGGCACAATGCCGACTTAAGTACAAGAGGACTGACACACTAACTTCCTATGATTTGAACCTCTCCTATGAGTCCAGTTTTAGATTCCGATGCTTCCCTTCAGATGTACTGTATCCCTTGGACCTTCTTATTGACGATAAGGCACAATGCCGACTTAAGTACAAGAGGACTGACACTCTAAATTTTTATGATTTGAACCTCTCCTGTGAGTCCAGTTTTAGATTCCGATGCATCACTTCAGGTTTAAATATATCCCTTGGACCTTCTTATTGACGATGAAACACAGAAATTGCATCCAAATTTAATACAAAAGAAACAATGCCGACCTAAGAACGCGAGGACTGACACACCAACTTTCTATGATTTGAACCTCTCCTGTGAGTCCAGTTTTAGATTTCGATGCTTCACTTCAGATATACTGTATCCCTTGGACCTTTTTATTGACGATAGGGCACAATGCCGACTTAAGTACAAGAGGACTGACACTCTAACTTTCTAGGACCTTCATATTGACGATAACTCACAATGCCGACTTATGTACAAGAGGACTGACTCACTAACTCTCTATGATTTGAACCTCTCCTGTGAGTCCAGTTTTAGATTCTGATGCTTCACTTCAGGTTTACTGTATCCCTTGGACCTTATTTTTGACGATGAAACACAGAGATTGCATCCGAATATAATACATAAGGCACAATGCCGACTTAAGTACAAGAGGACTGACACTCTAACTTTCGATGATTTGAACCTCTACTGTGAGTCCAGTTTTAGATTCCGATGCTTTAATTCAGGTTTACTGTATCCCTTGAACCTTCTAATTGACGATGAAACACAGAAATTGCATCCGAATTTAATACAAAAGGCTCAATGCCGACTTAAGTACAAGAGGACTGACACACTAATTTTCTATGATTTGAACCTATCCTGTGAGTTTAGTTTTAGATTCCGATGCTTCACTTCAGGTTTACTGTTTCCCTTGGACCTTCTTATTGACGATGAAACACAGAAATTGCATCCGAATTTATTACAAAAGGCACAATGCCGACTTAAGTACAAGAGGACTGACACTCTAACTTTCTATGAATTGAACCTCTCCTGTGAGTCCAGTTTTAGATTCCGATGCTTCACTTCCGGTTTACTGTTTCCCTTGGACCTTCTTATTGACGATGAAACACAGAAATTGCATCCGAATTTAATACAAAAGGCACAATGCTGTCTTAAGTACAAGAGGACTGACACTCTAACTTTCTATGATTTGAACCTCTCCTGTGAGTCCAGTTTTAGATTCCGATGCTTCACTTCAGGTTTACTGTTTCCCTTGGACCTCCTTATTGACGATGAAACACAGAAATTGCATCCGAATTGTATTCAAAAGGCACAATGCCGACTTAAGTACAAGAGGACTGACACACTAACTTTCTATGATTTGAACCTCTCTTGTGGGTTCAGTTTTAGATTCCGATGCTTCACTTCAGGTTTACTGTATCCCTTGGACCTTATTATTGACGATAAGGCACAATGCCGACTTAAGTGCAAGAGGACTGACACTCTAACTTTCTATGATTTGAACCTCTGCTGTGAGTCCAGTTTTAGATTACGATGCCTCACTTCAGGTCTACTGTATCCCTTGGACCTTCTTATTGACAATGAAACACAGAAATTGCATCCGAATTTAATACAAAAGGCACAATGCCGACTTAAGTACAAGAGGACTGACACACTAACTTCCTATGATTTGAACCTCTCCTATGAGTCCAGTTTTAGATTCTGATGCTTCCCTTCAGATGTACTGTATCCCTTGGACCTTCTTATTGACGATAAGGCACAATGCCGACTTAAGTACAAGAGGACTGACACTCTACATTTTTATGATTTGAACCTCTCCTGTGAGTCCAGTTTTAGATTCCGATGCTTCACTTCAGGTTTAAATATATACCTTGGACCTTCTCATTGACGATGAAACACAGAAATTGCATCCAAATTTAATACAAAAGAAACAATGCCGACCTAAGAACACGAGGACTGACACACTAACTTTCTATGATTTGAACCTCTCCTGTGAGTCCAGTTTTAGATTTCGATGCTTCACTTCAGATATACTGTATCCCTTGGACCTTTTTATTGACGATAAGGCACAATGCCGACTTAAGTACAAGAGGACTGACACTCTAACTTTCTATTATTTGAACCTCTCCTGTGAGTCCAGTTTTAGATTCCGATGCTTCCCTTCAGGTTTACTGTATCCCTTGGACCTTCTTATTGACGATAAGGCACAATGCCGACTTAAGTGCAAGAGGACTGACTCACTAACTTTCTATGATTTGAACCTCTCCTGTGAGTCCAGTTTTGGATTCCGATGCTTCACTTCAGGTTTACTGTATCCCTTGGACCTTCATATTGACGATAACTCACAATGCCGACTTATGTACAAGAGGACTGACTCACTAACTTTCTATGATTTGAACCTTTCCTGTGAATCCAGTTTTAGATTCCGATGCTTCACTTCAGATTTACTATATCCCTTGGACCTTCTTACTGACGATAAGGCATAATGCCGGCTTAAGTACAAGAGGGCTGACACTCTAACTTTCTATGATATGAACCTCTCATGTGAGTCCAGTTTTAGATTCCGATGCTTCACATCAGGTTTACAGTATATCTTGGAGCTTCTTATTGACGATGAAACACAGAAATTACATCCGAATTCAATACAGAAGGCTCAATACCGACTTAAATACAAGAGGACTGACACTCTTACTCTCTATGTTTGAACCTCTCCTGTGAGTCCAGTTTTAGATTCCGATGCTTCACTTCAGGTTTACTGTATCCCTTGGACCTTCTTATTGACGATGAAACACAGAAATTGCATCCAAATTTAATACAAAAGAAACAATGCCGACCTAAGAACACGAGGACTGACACTCTAACTTTCGATGATTTGAACCTCTCCTGTGAGTCCAGTTTAAGATTCCGATGCTTCACTTCAGGTTTACTGGATTCCTTGGACCTTCTTATTGACGAAGAAACACAGAAATTGCATCCGAATTAAATACAAAAGGCACAATGCCGACTTAAGTACAAGAGGACTGACACACTAACTTTCTATGATTTGAACCTCTCTTTTAGGTTCAGTTTTAGATTCCGAAGCTTCACTTCAGGTTTACTATATCCCTTGGACCTTCTTATTGACGATAAGGCACAATGCCGACTTATGTACAAGAGGACTGACTCACTAACTTTCTATGATTTAAACCTTTCCTGTGAATCCAGTTTTAGATTCCGATGCTTCACTTCAGATTTACTATATCCCTTGGACCTTCTTATTGACGATAAGGCACAATGCCGACTTAAGAACAAGAGGACTGACACTCTAACTTTCTGTGATTTGATCCTCTCCTGTGAGTCCAGTTTTAGATTCCGATGCTTCACTTCAGGTTTACTGTATCCCTTGGACCTTCTTATTGCCGATAAGGCACAATGCCGACTTAAGTGCAAGAGGACTGACTCACTAACTTTCTATGATTTGAACCTCTCCTGTGAGTCCAGTTTTAGATTCCGATGCTTCACTTCAGATTTACTGTATCCCTTGGACCTTCTTATTGACGATAAGGCACAATGTCGACTTAAGTACAAGAGGACTGACACTCTAACTTTGTATGATTTTAACCTCTGCTGTGAGTCCAGTTTTAGATTCCGATGCTTCACTTCAGGTTTACTGTATCCCTTGGACATTCTTATTGACGATGAAACACAGAAATTGCATCCGAATTTAATACAAAAGGCACAATGCCGACTTTAGTACAAGAGGACTGACACACTAACTTTCTATGATTTCAGCCTCTCCTGTGAGTTCAGTTTTAGATTCTGATGCTTCACTTCTGATTTACTGTATCCCTTGTACCTTCTTATTGACGATAAGGCACAATGCCGACTTAAGTACAAGAGGACTTACACTCAAACTTTCTATGATTTGAACCTCTGCTGTGAGTCCAGTTTTAGATTCCGATGCTTCACTTCAGGTTTACTATATCCCTTGGACCTTCTTATTAACGATGAAACACAGAAATTGCATCCGAATTTAATACAAAAGTCACAATGCCGACTTTAGTAGAAGAGGACTGACACACTAACATTCTATGATTTGAACCTCTCCTGTGAGTCCAGTTTTAGATTCTGATCCTTCACTTCAGATTTACTATATCCCTTGGACCTTCTTATTGACGATAAGGCACAATGCCGACTTAAGTACAAGAGGACTGACACACTAACTATCTATGATTTGAACCTCTCCTGTGAGTCCAGTTTTAGATTCCGATGCTTCACTTCAGATTTACTATATCCCTTGGACCTTCTTACTGACGATAAAGCATAATGCCGGCTTAAGTACAAGAGGACTGACACTCTAACTTTCTATGATATGAACCTCTCCTGTGAGTCCAGTTTTAGATTCTGATGCTTCACATCAGGTTTACTGTATCTCTTGGAGCTTCTTATTGACGATGAAACACAGAAATTACATCCGAATTCAATACAAAAGGCACAATACCGACTTAAATGCAAGAGGACTGACATTCTAACTCTCTATGTTTGAACCTCTCCTGTGAGTCCAGTTTTAGATTCCGATGCTTCACTTCAGGTTTACTGTATCCCTTGGACCTTCTTATTGACGATGAAACACAGAAATTGCATCCAAATTTAATACAAAAGGCACAATGCCGACTTAAGTACACGAGGACTGACACTCTAACTTTCGATGATTTGAACCTCTCCTGTGAGTCCAGTTTAAGATTCCGATGCTTCACTTCAGGTTTACTGGATTCCTTGGACCTTCTTATTGACGATGAAACACAGAAATTGCATCCGAATTTAATACAAAAGGCACAATGCCGACTTAAGTACAAGAGGACTGACACTCTAACTTTCTATGATTTGAGCCTCTCCTGTGAGTCCGGTTTTAGATTCCGATGCTTCACATCAGGTTTACTGTCTCTCTTGGACCTTCATATTGATGATGAAACACAGAAATTACATCCGAATTCAATTCAAAAGGCACAATACCGACTTAGGTACAAGAGGACTGACACTCTAACTCTCTATGATATGAAACTCTCCTGTGAGTCCAGTTTTAGATTCCGATGCTTCACTTCAGGTTTACTGTCTCCCTTGGACCTTATTATTGACGATGAAACACAGCAATTTCATCCAAATTTAATACAAAAGGCACAATGCCGACTTAAGTACAAGAGGACTGACACTCTAATTTTCGATTATTTGAACCTCTCCTGTGAGTCCAGTTTTAGATTCCGATTCTTCAATTCAGGTTGACTGTATCCCTTGGACCTTCTTATTGACGATCAGACATAGAAATTGCATCCCAATTTAATACAAAAGGCACAATGCCGACTTAACTACAAAAGGACTGACACTAACTTTCTATGATTTGAATCTCTCCTGTGAGTCCAGTTTTAGATTCCGTTGCTTCACTTCAGGTTTACTGTATCCCTTGGACCTTCTTAATGACGATGAAACACAGATTTGGATCAGAATTTCATACAAAAGGGCACAATACCGACTTAAGTACAAGAGGACTGACACTCTAACTCTCGATGATTTGAACCTCTCCTGTGAGTCCAGTTTTAGATTCCGATGCTTCACTTCAGATTTACTGTATCCCTTGGACCTTCTTATTGACGATGAAACACAGAAGTAGCATCCAAATTTAATACAAAATGCACAATGCCGACTTAAGTACAAGAGGACTGACACTCTGACTTTCTATGATTTGAACCTCTTCTGTGAGTCCAGTTTTAGATTCCGTTGCTTCACTTCAGGTTTACTGTATGACTTGGACCTTCTTATTGACGATTAAACACAGAAATTGCATCCGAATTTAATACAAAAGGCCCAATGCCGACTTAAGTACAAGAGGACTGACACTCTAAATTTCCATGATTTGAACCTCCCCTATGAGTGCAGTTTTAGATTCCGATGCTTCACTTCACGTTTACTGTATCCCTTGGACCTTCTTATTGACGATGAAACACAGAAATTGCATCCACATTTAATACAAAAGGAACCGTGTCGACTTAATTACAAGAGGACTGACACTCTAACTTTCGATGACTTGAACTTTTCCTGTGGGTCCAGTTTTAGATTCCGATGCTTTAATTCAGGTTTACTGTATCCCTTGGACCTTCATATTGACGAAGAACCACAGAAATTGAATCCGAATTTAATACAAAAGGCACAATGCCGACTTAAGTACAAGAGGACTGACTCACTAACTTTCTATGATTTGAATCTCTCCTGTGAGTCCAGTTTTAGATTCCGATGCTTCACTTCAGATTTACTGTATCCCTGGGACCTTCTTGATGATGATGAGGCACAATGCCGACTTAAGTACAAGAGGACTTACACTCTAACTCTCTATGATTTGAACCGCTCCTGTGAGTCCAGTTTTCGATTCCGATGCCTCACTTCAGGTTTACTGTATCCCTTGGACCTTCTTATTGAGGATGAAACACAGAAATTGCATCCGAATTTAATACAAAAGGCACAATGCCGACTTAAGTACAAGAGCACTGCGACACTAACTTTCTATGATTTGAACCTCTCCTGTGAGTCAAGTTTTAGATTCCAATGCTTCACTTCAGATTTACTGTATCCCTTGGACCTTCTTATTGACGATAAGGCACAATGCCAATGCCAATGCCAATGAGGACTGACACGCTAAACTTTCTATGATTTGAACCTCTGCTGTGAGTACTGGTTTAGATTCCGAGGCATCACTTCAGGTTTACTGTATCCCTTGGACCTTCTTATTGACGATGAAACACAGAAATTGCATCCGAATTTAATACAAAAGGCACAATGCCGACTTAAGTACAAGAGGACTGACACACTAACTTTCTAAGATTTGAACCTCTGCTGTGAGCCCAGTTTTAGATTCCGATTCTTCACTTCAGATTTACTGTATCCCTTGGACCTTCTTATTGACGATAAGGCACAATGCCGACTTAAGTTAAAGAGGACTGACACTCTAATTTTCTATGATTTCAACCTCTGCTGTGAGTCCAGTTTTAGATTCCGAGGCTTCACTTCAGGTTTACTGTATCACTTGGACCTTCTTATTGACGATGAAACACAGAAATTGCATCCAAATTTAATGCAAAAGGGACAATGCCGACTTAAGTACAAGAGGACTGACACACTAACTATCTATGATTTGAACCTCTCCTTTGAGTCCAGTTTTAGATTCCGATGCTTCACTTCAGATTTACTATATCCCTTGGACCTTCTTACTGACGATAAGGCATATTGCCGGCTTAAGTACAAGAGGACTGACACTCTAACTTTCTATGATATGAACCTCTCCTGTGAGTCCAGTTTTAGATTCCGATGCTTCACATCAGGTTTACTGTATCTCTTGGAGCTTCTTATTGACGATGAAACACAGAAATTACATCCGAATTCAATACAAAAGGCACAATACCGACTTAAACACAAGAGGACTGACACTCTAACTCTCTATGTTTGAACCTCTCCTGTGAGTCCAGTTTTAGATTCCGTTGCTTCACTTCAGGTTTACTGTATCCCTTGGACCTTCTTATTGACGATGAAACACAGAAATTGCATCCAAATTTAATACAAAAGGCACAATGCCGACTTAAGTACACGAGGACTGACACTCTAACTTTCGATGATTTGAACCTCTCCTGTGAGTCCAGTTTAAGATTCCGATGCTTCACTTCAGGTTTACTGGATTCCTTGGACCTTCTTATTGACGATGAAACACAGAAATTGCATCCGAATTTAATACAAAAGGCACAATGCCGACTTAAGTACAAGAGGACTGACACTCTAACTTTCTATGAATTGAGCCTCTCCTGTGAGTCCGGTTTTAGATTCCGATGCTTCACATCAGGTTCACTGTATCTCTTGGACCTTCATATTGATGATGAAACACAGAAATTACATTCGAATTCAATTCAAAAGGCACAATACCGACTTAAGTACAAGAGGACTGACACTCTAACTCTCTATGATATGAAACTCTCCTGTGAGTCCAGTTTTAGATTCCGATGCTTCACTTCAGGTTTACTGTCTCCCTTGGACCTTCTTATTGACGATGAAACACAGAAATTGCATGCAAATTTAATACAAAAGGCACAATGCCGACTTAAGTACAAGAGTACTGACACTCTAATTTTCGGTTATTTGAACCTCTCCTGTGAGTCCAGTTTTAGATTCCGATGCTTCAATTCAGGTTGACTGTATCCCTTGGACCTTCTTATTGACGATGAGGCACAGAAATTGCATCCGAATTTAATACAAAAGGAACAATGCCGACTTAAGTACAAGAGGACTGACACTCTAACTTTCTATGATTTGAATCTCTCCTGTGAGTCCAGTTTTAGATTCCGATGCTTCACTTCAGGTTTACTGTATCCCTTGGACCTTCTTATTGACGATGAAACACAGATTTGGATCCGAATTTAATACAAAAGGGCACAATGCCGACTTCAATCTACCTGGTATAGAATGGGATAGTGACACAATCAGAACTGGAGCCAGGGACAGAGACTCTTGTGACATTATCCTGACTGCCTTGTCCGAGAATTACTTCGAGCAGATAGTTAGAGAACCAACTCGTGAAGCTAACGTTTTAGACCTCATAGCAACAAATAGACCGGAACTTTTCGACTCCGTGAATGTAGAAGAGGGTAGCAGTGATCATAAGTCAGTGGTTGCATCAATGACTACAAGTGTAATAAGAAATGCCAAGAAAGGAAGGAAAATATATTTGCTTAACAAGAGTGATAGGGCACAAATCGCAGAATATCTGAGTGACCACCATCAAACGTTCATTTCTGAGGTAGAGGATGTGGAACAAAAATGGAAAAAATTCAGAAACATCGTCCAGTACGCCTTAGATAAGTTCGTACCGACTAAGGTCCAAAGCGAGGGGAAAGATCCACCGTGGTATAACAATCATGTACGAAAGGTACTACGGAAACAAAGAAAGTTTCATCATAGGTTTAAGAGTAGTCGAATCATAGCTGATAAGAAAAAGCTGAACGAAGTGAAAAAGAGCGTAAAGAGAGCAATGAGAGAAGCATTCAACGAATTCGAACATAAAACATTGGCAAACAATCTAAACAAGAACCCTAAAATGTTTTGGTCATATGTAAAATCGGTAAGCGGATCTAAATCCCCTATTCAGTCACTCGTTGACCACGATGGAACCGAAACAGAGGACGACCGAAGAAAGGCAGAAATACTGAATTCAGTGTTCCGAAACTGTTTCACTGCGGAAAATCGTAACACGGTCCCTGACTTCAGCCGTCGCACGGACGCCAAAATGGAAAATATTGAAATAAACGATATCGGAATTGAAAAACAACTGCTATCACTCAGTAGCGGAAAAGCATCCGGACCAGACGAGATACCCTTAAGATTCTACAGTGATTATGCTAAAGAACTTGCCCCCTTTCTATCAGCAATTTATCGTAGTTCGCTGGAAGAACGTAAAGTACCTAGTGACTGGAAGAAAGCGCAGGTCGTTCCCATTTTCAAGAAGGGTCATAAATCAGATGCGAATAATTATAGGCGTATTTCGCTTACGTCAATCTGTTGTAGAATAATGGAACATGTTTTGTGTTCTCGTATTATGACGTTCTTAGATAATACAAATCTCCTTCATCATAACCAACATGGATTCCGCAAACAGAGATCATGTGAAACTCAGCTCGCCCTATTTGCCCAAGAAATTCACAGTGCCGTAGACACTGGCGAGCAGATTGATGCCGTATTCCTGGACTTCAGGAAGGCATTTGATACGGTTCCGCACTTACGTTTAGTGAAAAAAATACGAGCTTACGGAATATCGGACCAGGTTTGTGATTGGATTCAGGATTTCCTAGAAGAAAGAACACAACATGTCATTCTTAACGGTTCAAAATCTGCAGATGTAGAGGTAATTTCGGGAGTACCGCAGGGAAGCGTGATAGGACCTTTATTGTTTACAATATACATAAATGACTTAGTTGACAACATCGGTAGCTCCGTGAGGCTATTTGCAGATGACACGGTTGTCTACAAGAAAGTAGCAACATCAGAAGACTCGTACGTACTCCAGGAGGACCTGCAGAGGATTAATGCATGGTGCGACAGCTGGCAGCTTTCCCTAAACGTAGATAAATGTAATATAATGCGCATACATAGGGGCAGAAATCCATTCCAGTACGATTATGCCATAGGTGGTAAATCATTGGAAGCGGTAACGACCGTAAAATACTTAGGAGTTACTATCCGGAGCGATCTGAAGTGGAATGATCACATAAAACAAATAGTGGGAAAAGCAGGCGCCAGGTTGAGATTCATAGGAAGAATTCTAAGAAAATGTGCCTCATCGACGAAATAAGTAGCTTACAAAACGCTTGTTCGTCCGATTCTTGAGTATTGCTCATCAGTATGGGACCCTCACCAGGTTGGATTAATAGAAGAGATAGACATGATCCAGCGAAAAGCAGCGCGATTCGTCATGGGGACATTTAGTCAGCGCGAGAGCGTTACGGAGATGCTGAACAAGCTCCAGTGGCGGACACTTCAAGAAAGGCGTTACGCAATACGGAGAGGTTTATTATCGAAATTACGAGAGAGCACATTCCGGGAAGAGATGGGCAACATATTACTACCGCCCACATATATCTCGCGTAATGATCACAACGAAAAGATCCGAGAAATTAGAGCAAATACGGAGACTTACAAGCAGTCGTCCTTTCCACGCACAATTCGTGAATGGAACAGGGAAGGGGGGATCAGATAGTTGTACAATAAGTACCCTCCGCCACACACCGTAAGGTGGCTCGCGGAGTATAGATGTAGATGTAGATGTAGAAGTGCAAGAGGACTGACACTCTAACTTTCTATGATTTGAACCTCTCCTGTGAGTCCAGTTTTAGATTCCGATTCTTCACATCAGGTTTACTGTATATCTTGGACCTTCTTATTGATGATGAAACACAGAAATTGCATCCGAATTCAATACAAATGGCACAATACCGACTTAAGTACAAGAGGACTGACACTCTAACTCTCGATGATTTGAACCTCTCCTGTGAGTCCAGTTTTTGATTCCGATGCTTCACTTCAGATTTACTGTATCCCTAGGACCTTCTTATTGACGATGAAACACAGAAGTTGCATCCAAATTTAATACAAAATGCACAATGCCGACTTAAGTACAAGAGGACTGACACTCTAACTTTCTATGATTTGAACCTCTTCTGTGAGTCCAGTTTTAGATTCCGATGCTTCACTTCAGGTTTACTGTATGACTTGGACCTTCTTATTGACGATTAAACACAGAAATTGCATCCGAATTTAATACAAAAGGCCCAATGCCGACTTAAGTACAAGAGGACTGACACTCTAACTTTCCATGATTTGAACCTCCCCTATGAGTCCAGTTTTAGATTCCGATGCTTCACTTCAGGTTTACTGTATCCCTTGGACCTTCATATTGACGAAGAACCACAGAAATTGAATCCGAATTTAATACAAAAGGCACAATGCCGACTTAAGTACAAGAGGACTGACTCACTAACTTTCTATGATTTGAATCTCTCCTGTGAGTCCAGTTTTAGATTCCGATGCTTCACTTCAGATTTACTGTACCCTGGGACCTTCTTATTGATGATGAGGCACAATGCCGACTTAAGTACAAGAGGACTGACACTCTAACTTTCTATGATTTGAACCTCTCCTGTGAGTCCAGTTTTAGATTCCGATGCTACAATTCAGGTTTATCGTATCCCTTGGACCTTCCTATTGACGATGAAACACAGATATTGCAACCGAATATAATACAAAAGGCGCAATGCCGACTTAAGTACAAGAGGACTGACACAATAACTTTGTATGATTTGAACCTCTCCTGTGAGTCCAGTTTTAGATTCCGATGCTTCAATTCAGGTTTACTGTATCCCTTGGACCTTCTTATTGACGATGAAACACAGAAATTGCATCCGAATATAATACAAAATGCCCAATGCCGACTTAAGTACAAGAGGACTGACTCTCTACCTTTCTATGATTTGAACCTCTCCTGTGAGTCCAGTTTTAGACTCCGATGCTTCACGTCAGGTTTACTGTATCCCTTAGACTTTCTTATTGTCGATGAAACACAGAAATTGCATCCAAATTTAATACAAAAGGCACAATGCCGACTTAAGTACAAGAGGACTGACACTCTAACTTTCTATGATTTGAACCTCTGCTGTGAGTCCAGTTTTAGATTCCGATGCTTCACTTCAGGTTTTCTGTATCCCTCGGACCTTCTTATTGACGATGAAACATAGAAATTGCATCCGAATTTAATACAAAAGGCACAATGCCGACTTAAGAACAAGAGGACTGACACTCTAACTCTCTATGATTTGAACCTCTCTTGTGAGTCCAGTTTTAGATTCCGATGCTTCACCTCAGGTTGACTGTATCCCTTGGACCTTCTTATTGATGATGAAACACAGAAATTGCTTCCGAATTTAATACAAAATGCACAAAGCTGACTTAAGTACAAGAGGACTGACACTCTAACTTTCAATGCTTTGAACCTCTCCTATGAGTCCAGTTTTAGATTCCGATGCTTTAATTCAGGTTTACTGTATACCTTGGACCTTCTTATTGACGATGAAACACAGAAATTGCATCCGAATTTAATACGAAAGGTACAATGCCGACTTAAGTACAAGAGGAAGGACACACTACCTTTCTATGATTTGAACCTCTCCTGTGAGTCCAGTTTTAGATTCCGATGCTTCACTTCAGGTTTACTGTTTCCCTTAGACGTTCTTATTGACGATGAAACACAGAAATTGCGTCCGAATTTAATACAAAAGGCGCAATGCTGACTTAAGTACAAGAGGACTGACACACTAACTTTCTATGATTTAAACCTCTCCAGTGAGTCCAGTTTTAGATTCCGATGCTTCACTTCATTTTACTGTTTCCCTTGGACCTTCTTATTGACGATGAAACACAGAAATTGCATCCAAATTTAATACAAAAGGCACAATGCCGACATAAGTACAAGAGGACTGATACTCTAACATTCTATGATTTGAATATCTCCTGTGAGTCCATTCTTAGATTCCGATGCTTCACTTCAGTTTTACTGTATACCATGGACCTTCTTATTGACGATGAAACACAGAAATTGCATCCGAATTTAATAAAATAAGGCACAATGCGGACTTAAGTACAAGAGGACTGACACACTAAATTTCTATGATTTGAACCTCTCCTGTGAGTCCAGTTTTAGATTCCGATGCTTCACTTCAGGTATACTGTTTCCCTTGGACCTTCTTATTGACGATGAATCACAGAAATTTCATCCCAATTTAATACAAAAGGCGCAATGCCGACCTAAGTACAAGAGGACTGACACACTAACTTTCTATGATTTGAACCTCTCCTGTGAGTCCAGTTTTAGATTCCGATGCTTCACTTCAGGTTTACTGTATCCCTTGGACCGTCTTATTGACGATAAGGCACAATGCCGACCTAAGTACAAGAGGACTGACACTCTAACTTTCTATGATTTGAACCTCTGCTGAGAGTCCAGTTTTAGATTCCGATGCTTCACTTCAGGTTAACTGTATCCCTTGGACCTTCTTATTGACGATGAAACACAGAAATTGCATCCGAATTTAATACAAAAGGCACACTAACTTACTATGATTTGAACCTCTCCTGTGAGTCCAGTTTTAGATTCCGATGCTTCACTTCAGGTTTACTGTTTCCCTTGGACCTTCTTATTGACGATGAATCACAGAAATTGCATCCGAATTTATTACAAAAGGCGCAATGCCGACTTAAGTACAAGAGGACTGACACACTAACTTTCTATGATTAGAACCTCTCTTGTGAGTCCAGTTTTAGATTCCGATGCTTCACTTCAGGTTTACTGTATCCCTTGGACCTTCATATTGATGATGAAAGAGAGAAATTGCTTCCGAATTTAATACAAAAGGCACAATGCCGACTTAAGTACAAGAGGACTGACACTCTAACTTTCAATGCTTTGAACCTCTCCTATGAGTCCAGTTTTAGATTCCGATGCTTTAATTCAGGTTTACTGTATACCTTGGACCTTCTTATTGACGATGAAACACAGAAATTGCATCCGAATTTAATACGAAAGTTGCAATGCCGACTTAAGTACAAGAGGAAGGACACACTAACTTTCTATGATTTGAACCTCTCCTGTGAGTAAAGTTTTAGATTCCGATGCTTCACTTCAGGTTTACTGTTTCCCTTAGACCTTCTTATTGACGATGAAACACAGAAATTGCGTCCGAATTTAATACAAAAGGCGCAATGCTGACTTAAGTACAAGAAGACTGACACACTAACTTTCTATGATTTAAACCTCTCCTGTGAGTCCAGTTTTAGATTCCGATGCTTCACTTCAGGTTTACTGTTTCCCTTGGACCTTCTTATTGACGATCAAACACCGAAATTGCATCCAAATTTAATACAAAAGGCATAATGCCGACATAAGTACAAGAGGACTGACACTCTAACTTTCTATGATTTGAATATCTCCTGTGAGTCCATTCTTAGATTCCGATGCTTCACTTCAGTTTTACTGTATACCTTGGACCTTCTTATTGACGATGAAAAACAGAAATTGCATCCGAATTTAATAAAAGAAGGCACAATGCCGACTTAAGTACAAGGGGACTGAGACTATAACTTTCAATGATTTGAACTTCTCCTGTGGGTTCAGTTTCAGATTCCGATGCTTCAATTCAGGTTTACTGTATCCCTTGGACCTTCTTATTGACGATGAAACACAGAAATTGCATCCGAATTTAATACAAAAGGCACAATGCCGACTTAAGTACAAGAGGACTGACACACTAACTTTGTATGATTTGAACCTCTCCTGTGAGTCCAGTTTTAGATTCCGATGCTTCACTTCAGGTTTACTGTTTCCCTTGGACCTTCTTATTGACGATGAATCACAGAAATTGCATCCGAATTTAATACAAAAGGCGCAATGCCGACTTAAGTACAAGAGGACTGACACTCTAAATTGCTATGATTTGAACCTCTCCTGTGAGTCCAGTTTTAGATTCCGATGTTTCTCTTCAGGTTTACTGTATCCCTTGAACCTTCTTATTGACGATGAAACACAGAAATTGCATCCAAATTTAATACAAAAGGAACAAAGCCGACTTAAGTACAAGGGGACTGAGACTATAACTTTCAATGATTTGCACTTCTCCTGTGGGTTCAGTTTCAGATTCCGATGCTTCAATTCAGGTTTACTGTATCACTTGGACCTTCTTATTGACGATGAAACACAGAAATTATATCCGAATTTAATACAAAAGGCACAATGCCGACTTAAGTACAAGAGGACTGACACTCTAACTTTCTATGATTTGAACCTCTGCTGTGAGTCCAGTTTTAGATTCCGATGCTTCACTTCAGGTTTACTGTATCCCTTGGACCTTCTTATTGACGATGAAACACAGAAATTGCATCCGAATTTAATACAAAAGGCACAATGCCGACTTAAGTACAAGAGGACTGACACACTAACTTTGTATGATTTGAACCTCTCCTGTGAGTCCAGTTTTAGATTCCGATGCTTCACTTCAGGTTTACTGTTTCCCTTGGACCTTCTTATTGACGATCAAACACCGAAATTGCATCCAAATTTAATACAAAAGGCACAATGCCGACATAAGTACAAGTGGACTGACACTCTAACTTTCTATGATTTGAATATCTCCTGTGAGGCCATTCTTAGATTCCGATGCTTCACTTCAGTTTTACTGTATACCTTGGACCTTCTTATTGACGATGAAACACAGAAATTGCATCCGAATTTAATACAAAAGGCACAATGCCGACTTAAGTACAAGAGGACTGACACTCTAACTTTCGATGATTTGAACGTCTCCTATGAGTCCAGTTTTAGATTCCGATGCTTTAATTCAGGTTTACTGTATACCTTGGGCCTTCTTATTGACGATGAAACACAGAAATTGCATCCGAATTTAATACAAAAGGCACAATGCCGACTTAAGTACAAGAGGACAGACAAACTAACTTTCTATGATTTGAACCTGTCCTGTGAGTCCAGTTTTAGATTCCGATGCTTCACTTCAGGTTTACTGTTTCCCTTGGACCTTCTTATTGACGATGAAACACAGAAATTGCATCCAAATTTAATACAAAAGGCACAATGCCGACTTAAGTACAAGAGGTCTGACAGTCTAACTTTGGATTATGTGAACCTCTCCTGTGAGTCCAGTTTTAGTTTCCGATGCTTCACATCAGGTTTTCTGTATCTCTTGGACCTTCTTATTGATGATGAAACACAGAAATTACATCCGAATTCAATACAAAATGCACAATACCGACTTCAATACAAGAGGACTGACACTCTAACTCTCTATGATTTGAACCTCTCCTGTGAGTCCAGTTTTAGATTCCGATGCTTCACTTCAGGTTTAATGTATCTCTTGGACCTTCTTATTGACGATGAATCACAGAAATTGCATCCGAAATTAATACAAAAGGCACAATGCCGACTTAAGTACAAGAGGACTGAGACTCTAGCTTTCTATGATTTGAACCACTCCTGTGAGTCCAGTTTAAGATTTCGCTGCTTCACTTCAGGTTTACTGTATGCCTTGGACCTTCTTATTGACGATGAAGCACATAAATTGCATCCGAATTTAATACAAAATGCACAATGCCGACTTAAGTACAAGAGGACTGACACTCTAACTCTCGATGATTTGAACCTCTCCTGTGAGTCCAGTTTTAGATTCCGATGTTTCACATCAGGTTTACTGTATCCCTTGGACCTTCTTATTGACGATGAAACACAGAAATTGCATCCGAATATAATACAAAAGGCCCAATGCCGACTTAAGTACAAGAGGGCTGACTCTCTAACTTGCTATGATTTGAACCTCTCCTGTGAGTCCAGTTTTAGATTCCGATGCTTCGGTTCAGGTTTACTGTTTCCCTTGGACCTTCTTATTGACGATGAAACACAGAAATTGCATCCAAATTTAATACAAAAGGAACAATGCCGACTTAAGTACAAGAGGACTGACACTCTAACTTAGGATGATTTGAACTTCTCCTGCGGGTCCAGTTTCAGATTCTGATGCTTCAATTCAGGTTTACTGTATCACTTGGACCTTCTTATTGACGATGAAACACAGAAATTATATCCGAATTTAATACAAAAGGCTCAATGCCGACATAAGTACAAGAGGACTGACACTCTAACTTTCTATGATTTGAACCTCTGCTGTGAGTCCAGTTTTAGATTCTGATGCTTCACTTCAGGTTTACTGAATCCCTTGGACCTTCTTATTGACGATGAAACACTGAAATTGCATCCGAATTTAATACAAAAGACACAATGCCGACTTAAGTACAAGAGGACTGACGCTCTAACTTTCTATGATTTGAACCACTCCTGTGAGTCCTGTTTAAGGTTCCGATGCTTCACTTCAGTTTTACTGCATTTCTGGGCCTTCTTATTGACGATGAAACACAGAAATTGCATCTGAAGTTAATACAAAAGGCACAATGCCGACTTAAGTACAAGAGGACTGACACTCTAACTGTCTATGATTTGAACCTCTCCTGTGAGTCCAGTTTTTGATTCCGATGGTTCACTTCAGGTTTGCTGTATCCCTTGGACCTTCTTATTAACGATGAAACACAGATATTGCATTCGAATTTAATACAAAAGGCACAATGAAGACTTAAGTACAAGAGGACTGACGTTCTAACTTTCGATGCTTTGAACCTCTCCTATGAGTCCAGTTTTAGATTCCGATGCTTTAATTGAGATTTAATGTATACCTTGGACCTTCTTATTGACGATGAAACACAGAAATTGCATCCGAATTTAATACAAAATGCACAATGCCGACTTAAGTACAAGAGGACTGACGCTCTAACATTCTATGATTTGAACCACTCCTGTGAGTCCTGTTTAAGATTCCAATGCTTCACTTCAGGTTTACTGTATTTCTTGGGCCTTCTTAATGACGATGAAACACAGAAATTGCATCCGAATTCAATACAAAAGGCACAATGCCGACTTAAGTACAAGAGGACCGACACTATAACTCTCTATGATTTGAACCTCTCCTGTGAGTCCAGTTTTAGATTCCGATGCTTCACTTCAGGTTTACTGTTTCCCTTGGACCTTCTTATTGACGATGAATCACAGAAATTGCATCCGAATTTAATACAAAAGGCGCAATGCCGACTTAAGTACAAGAGGACTGACACTCTAACTTTCTATGATTTTAACCTCTGCTGTGAGTCCAGTTTTAGATACCAATGCTTCACTTCAGGTTTACTGTATCCCTTGGACCTTCTTATTGACGATGAATCACAGAAATTGAATCCGAATTTAATACAAAAGGCGCAATGCCGACTTAAGTACAAGAGGACTGACACACTAACTTTCTATGATTTAAACTTCTCCTGTGAGTCCAGTTTTAGATTCTGATGCTTCACTTCAGGTTTACTGTATCCCTTGGACCTTCTTATTGACGATGAAACACAGAAATTGCATCCGATTTTAATACAAAAGGCACAATGCCGACTTAAGTACAAGAGGACTGACACTCTAACTTTCGATGATTTGAACGTCTCCTATGAGTCCAGTTTTAGATTCC
This sequence comes from Schistocerca americana, assembly GCF_021461395.2. Taxonomy (NCBI): domain Eukaryota; kingdom Metazoa; phylum Arthropoda; class Insecta; order Orthoptera; family Acrididae; genus Schistocerca; species Schistocerca americana. The sequence continues at coordinate 543,439,793 of NC_060124.1, read as the reverse complement.
GATGCTGTAATTCAGGTTTACTGTATACCTTGGACCTTCTTATTGACGATGAAACACAGAAATTGCATCCGAATTTAATACAAAAGGCACAATGCCGACTTAAGTACAAGAGGACAGACACACTAACTATCTATGATTTGAACCTCTCCTGTGAGTCCAGTTTTAGATTCCGATGCTTCACATCAGATTTTCTGTATCTCTTGGACCTTGTTATTGAAGATGAAACACAGAAATTGCATCCAAATTTAAAACAAAAGGCACAATGCCGACTTAAGTACAAGAGGACTGACACTCTAACTTTCTATGATTTGAACCTCTCCTGTGAGTCCAGTTTTAGATTCCGATGCTTCAGTTCAGGTTTACTGTATCCCTTGGACCTTCTTATTGACGATGAATCACAGAAATTGCATCCGAATTTAATACAAAAGGCACAATGCCGACTTAAGTACAAGAGGACTGACACTCTAACTTTCGATGATTTGTACCTCTCCTGTGAGTCCAGTTTTAGATTCCGATGCTTCAATTCAGTTTTATGTATCCCTTGGATCTTCTTATTGACGATGAAACACAGAAATTGCATCCGAATTTAATACAAAAGGCGCAATGCCGACCTAAGTACAAGAGGACTGACACACTAACTTTTTATGATTTGAACGTCTCCTGTGAGTCCAGTTTTAGATTCCGATGCTTCACTTCAGGTTTACTGTATCCCTTGGACCTTCTTATTGACGATAAGGCACAATGCCGACTTAAGTACAAGAGGACTGACACTCTAATTTTCTATGCTTTTGAACCCCTGCTGTGAGTCCAGTTTTAGATTCCGATGCTTCACTTAAGGTTTACTGTACCCCTTGGACCTTCTTATTGACGATGAAACACAGAAATTGCATCCGAATTTAATACAAAAGGCCCTATGCCGACTTAAGTACATGAGGACTGACACACTAACTTTCTATGATTTGAACCTCTCCTGTGAGTCCAGTTTTAGATTCCGATGCTTCACTTCAGGTTTACTGTTTCCCTTGGTCCTTCTTATTGACGATGAATCACAGAAATTGCATCCGAATTTAATACAAAAGGCGCAATGCCGACTTAAGTACATGAGGACTGACACACTAACTTTCTATGATTAGAACATCTCGTGTGAGTCTAGTTTTATATTCCGATGCTTCACTTCAGGTTTACTGTATCCCTTGGACCTTCTTATTGACGATGAAACACAGAAATTGCATCAGAATCTAATACAAAAGGTACAATGCCGACTTAAATACAAGAGGACTGACACTCTAACTTTCGATGATTTGAACTTCTCCTGTGGGTCCAGTTAAGCTTCCAATGCTTCACTTCAGGTTTACTGTATTTCTTGGGCCTTCTTAATGACGATGAAACACGGAAATTGCATCCGAATTTAATACAAAAGGCACAATGCCGACTTAAGTACAAGAGGACTGACACTCTAACTCTCTATGATTTGAACCTCACCTGTGAGTCCCGTTTTAGATTGCGATGCTTCACTTCAGGTTTACTGTTTCCCTTGGACCTTCTTATTGACGATGAAACACAGAAATTGCATCCGAATTTAACACAAAAGGCACAATGCCGTTTTAAGTACAAGAGGATTGTCGCTTTAACTTTCTAAGATTTGAACCACTCGTTCGAGTCCTGTTTAAGATTCCGATGCTTCACTTCAGGTTTACTGTATTTCTTGGGCCTTCTTAATGACGATGAAACACAGAAATTGCATCCGAATTTAATACAAAAGGCACAATGCCGACTTAAGTACAAGAGGACTGACACTCTAACTCTCTATGATTTGAACCTCTCCTGTGAGTCCAGTTTTAGATTCCGATGCTTCACTTCAGGTTTACTATTTCCCTTGTACCTTCTTATTGACGATGAATCACAGAAATTGCATCCGAATTTAATACAAAATGCGCAATGCCGACTTAAGTACAAGAGGACTGGCACACTAACTTTCTATGATTTGAACCTCTCCTGTGAGTCCAGTTTTAGATTCCGATGCTTCACTTCAGGTTTACTGTATCCCTTGAACCTTCTTATTGACGATGAAACACAGTAATTCCATCCGAATTTAATACAAAAGGCACAATGCCGACTTAAGTACAAGAGGACTGACACTCTAACTTTCGATGATTTGTACCTCTCCTGTGAGTCCAGTTTTAGATTCCGATGCTTCAATTCAGGTTTACTGTATCCCTTGGACCTTCTTATTGACGATGAAACACAGAGATTATAACCGAATTTAATACAAAAGGCACAATGCCGACTTAAGTACAAGAGGACTGACGCTCTAACTTACTATGATTTGAACCACTCCTGTGAGACCTGTTTAAGATTCCGATGCTTCACTTCAGGTTTACTGTATTTCCTGGGCCTTCTTAATGACGATGAAACACAGAAATTGCATCCGAATTTAATACAAAAGGCACAATGCCGACTTAAGTAGAAGAAGACTGACACTTTATTTCTCTATGATTTGAACCTCCCCTGTGAGTCCAGTTTTAGATTCCGATGCTTCACTTCAGGTTTACTGTTTCCCATGGACCTTCTTATTGACGATGAATTACAGAAATTGCATCCGAATTTAATACAAAAGGCGCAATGCCGACTTAAGTACAAGAGGACTGACACAATCACTTTCTATGATTTGAACCTCTCCCTTGAGTCCAGTTTTAGATTCCGATGCTTCACTTCAGGTTTACTGTATCCGTTGGACATTCTTATTGACGATGAAATACGGAAATTGCATCCGAATTTAATACAAAAGGCTCAATGCCGACTTAAGTATAAGAGGACTGACACTCTAACTTTCGATGATTTGTACCTCTCATGTGAGTCCAGTTTTAGATTCCGATGCTTCAATTCAGGTTTACTGTATCCCTTGGACCTTCTTATTGACGATGAAACACAGAAATTGCATCCGAATATAATACAAAAGGCCCAATGCCGACTTAAGTACAAGAGGACTGACTCTCTAACTTTCTATGATTTGAACCTCTCCTGTGAGTCCAGTTTTAGATTCCGATGCTTCACGTCAGGTTTACTGTATCCCTTGGACTTTCTTATTGTCGATGAAACACAGAAATTGCATTCGATTTTAATACAAATGGCACAATGCCGACTTACGTACAAGAGGACTGACACTCTAAATATCTATGATTTGAACCTCCCCTGTGAGTCCAGTTTTAGATTCCGATGCTTCTCTTCAGGTTTACTGTATCCCTTGGACCTTCGTATTGACGATGAATCACAGAAATTGGATCCAAATTTAATACAAAAGGAACAAAGCCGACTTAAGTACAAGAGGGCTGACACTCTAACTTTCGATGATTTGAACTCCTCCTGTGGGTTCAGTTTCAGATTCCGATGCTTCAATTCAGGTTTACTGTATCACTTGGACCTTCTTATTGACGATGAAACACAGAAATTATATCCGAATTTAATACAAAAGGCACAATGCCGACTTAAGTACAAGAGGACTGACACTCTAACTTTCTATGATTTGAACCACTCCTGTGAGTCCTGTTTAAGATTCCTATGCTTCACTTCAGGTTTACTGCATTTCTTGGGCCTTCTTAATTACGATTAAACACAGAAATTGCATCCGAATTTAATACAAAAGGCACAATGCCGACTTAAGTACAAGAGGACCGACATTATAACTCTCTATGATTTGAACCTCTCCTGTGAGTCCAGTTTTACATTCCGATGCTTCACATCAGATTTTCTCTATCTCTTGGACCTTGTTATTGAGGATGAAACACAGAAATTGCATCCAAATTTAATACAAAAGGCACAATGCCGACTTAAGTACAAGAGGACTGACACTCTAACTTTCTATGATTTGAACCTCTCCTGTGAGTCCAGTTTTAGATTCCGATGCTTCAGTTCAGGTTAACTGTATCCCTTGGACCTTCTTATTGACGATGAATCACAGAAATTGCATCCGAATTTAATACAAAAGGCACAATGCCTACTTAAGTACAAGAGGACTGACACTCTAACTTTCGATGATTTGTACCTCTCCTGTGAGTCCAGTTTTAGATTCCGATGCTTCACTTCAGGTTTACTCTATCCCTTGGACCTTCTTATTGACGATAAGTCACAATGCCGACTTAAGTACAAGAGGACTGACACTCTAATATTCTATGCTTTTGAACCCCTGCTGTGAGTCCAGTTTTAGATTGCGATGCTTCACTTAAGGTTTACTGTACCCCTTGGACCTTCTTATTGACGATGAAACACAGAAATTGCATCCGAATTTAATACAAAAGGACCTATGCCGACTTAAGTACATGAGGACTGACACACTAACTTTGTATGATTTGAACCTCTCCTGTGAGTCCTGTTTTAGATTCCGATTCTTCACTTCAGGTTTACTGTTTCCCTTGGTCCTTCTTATTGACGATGAATCACAGAAACTGCATCCGAATTTAATACAAAAGGCGCAATGCCGACTTAAGTACAAGAGGACTGACACACTAACTTTCTATGATTGGAACCTCTCGTGTGAGTCTAGTTTTATATTCCGATGCTTCACTTCAGGTTTACTGTATCCCTTGGACCTTCTTATTGACGATGAAACACAGAAATTGCATCAGAATCTAATACAAAAGGTACAATGCCGACTTAAATACAAGAGGACTGACACTCTAACTTTCGATGATTTGAACTTCTCCTGTGGGTCCAGTTTAAGCTTCCAATGCTTCACTTCAGGTTTACTGTATTTCTTGGGCCTTCTTAATGACGATGAAACACAGAAATTGCATCCGAATTTAATACAAAAGGCACAATGCCGACTTAAGTACAAGAGGACTGACACTCTAACTCTCTATGATTTGAACCTCACCTGTGAGTTCAGTTTTAGATTCCGATGCTTCACTTCAGGTTTACTGTTTCCCTTGGACCTTCCTATTGACGATGAAACACAGAAATTGCATCCGAATTTAACACAAAAGGCACAATGCCGACTTAAGTACAAGAGGATTGTCGCTTTAACTTTCTATGATTTGAACCACTCCTTCGAGTCCTGTTTAAGATTCCGATGCTTCACTTCAGGTTTACTGTATTTCTTGGGCATTCTTAATGACGATGAAACACAGAAATTGCATCCGAATTTAATACAAAAGGCACAATGCCGACTTCAGTACAATAGGACTGACACTCTAACTCTCTATGATTTGAACCTCTCCTGTGAGTCCAGTTTTAGATTCCGATGCTTCACTTCAGGTTTACTATTTCCCTTGGACCTTCTTATTGACGATGAATCACAGAAATTGCATCCGAATTCAATAGAAAAGGCGCAATGCCGACTTAAGTACAGGAGGACTGGCACACTAACTTTCTATGATTTGAACCTCTCCTGTGAGTCCAGTTTTAGATTCCGATGCTTCACATCAGGTTTACTGTATCCCTTGAACCTTCTTATTGACGATGAAACACAGTAATTGCATCCGAATTTAATACAAAAGGCACAATGCCGACTTAAGTACAAGAGGACTGACACTCTAACTTTCGATGATTTGTACCTCTCCTGTGAGTCCAATTTTAGATTCCGATGCTTCAATTCAAGTTTACTGTATCCCTTGGACCTTCTTATTGACGATGAAACGCAGAGATTATAACCGAATTTAATACAAAAGGCACAATGCCGACTTAAGTACAAGAGGACTGACGCTCTAACTTACTATGATTTGAACCACTCCTGTGAGACCTGTTTAAGATTCCGATGCTTCACTTCAGGTTTACTGTATTTCTTGGGCCTTCTTAATGACGATGAAACACAGAAATTGCATCCGAATTTAATACAAAAGGCACAATGCCGACTTAAGTAGAAGAAGACTGACACTCTATTTCTCTATGATTTGAACCTCCCCTGTGAGTCCAGTTTTAGATTCCGATGCTTCACTTCAGGTTTACTGTTTCCCTTGGACCTTCTTATTGACGATGAATCACAGAAATTGCATCCGAATTTAATAAAAAAGGCGCAATGCCGACTTAAGTACAAGAGGACTGACACAATAACTTTCTATGATTTGAACCTCTGCTGTGAGTCCAGTTTTTGATTCCGATGCTTCACTTCAGGTTTACTGTATCCGTTGGACATTCTTATTGACGATGAAATACAGAAATTGCATCCGAATTTAATACAAAAGGCTCAATGCCGACTTAAGTATAAGAGGACTGACACTCTAACTTTCGATGATTTGTACCTCTCCTGTGAGTCCAGTTTTAGATTCCGATGCTTCAATTCAGGTTTACTGTATCCCTTGGACCTTCTTATTGACGATGAAACACAGAAATTGCATTCGATTTTAATACAAATGGCACAATGCCGACTTAAGTACAAGAGGACTGACACTCTAAATATCTATGATTTGAACCTCCCCTGTGAGTCCAGTTTTAGATTCCGATGCTTCTCTTCAGGTTTACTGTATCCCTAGGACCTTCTTATTGACGATGAAACACAGAAATTGCATCCAAATTTAATACAAAAGGAACAAAGCCGACTTAAGTACAAGAGGGCTGACACTCTAACTTTCGATGATTTGAACTCCTCCTGTGGGTTCAGTTTCAGATTCCGATGCTTCAATTCAGGTTTACTGTATCACTTGGACCTTCTTATTGACGATGAAACACAGAAATTATATCCGAATTTAATACAAAAGGCACAATGCCGACTTAAGTACAAGAGGACTGACACTCTAACTTTCTATGATTTGAACCACTCCTGTGAGTCCTGTTTAAGATTCCTATGCTTCACTTCAGGTTTACTGCATTTCTTGGGCCTTCTTAATGACGATGAAACACAGAAATTGCATCCGAATTTAATACAAAAGCATAATGCCGACTTAAGTAGAAGAGGACTGACACTCTAAGTCTCTATGATTTGAACCTCTCCTGTGAGTCCAGTTTTAGATTCCGATGCTTCACTTCAGGTTTACTGTATCCCTTGGACCTTCTTATTGACGATGAAACACAGAAATTGCATCCGAATTTAATACAAAAGGCACGATGCCGACTTAAGTACAAGAGGACTGACACTCTATCTCTCTATGATTTGAACCTCTCCTGTGAGTCCAGTTTTAGATTCCGATGCTTCACTTCAGGTTTACTGTTTCCCTTGGACCTTCTTATTGACGATGAATCACAGAAATTGCATCCGAATTTAATACAAATGGCGCAATGCCGACTTAAGAACAAAAGGACTGACACACTAACTTTCTATGATTTGAACCTCTCCTGTGAGTCCAGTTTTAGATTCCGATGCTTCACTTCAGGTTTACTGTATCCCTTGGACCTTCTTATTGACGATGAAAAACAGAAATTGCATCCGAATTTAATACAAAAGGCGCAATGCCGACTTAAGTATAAGAGGACTGACACTCTAACTTTCGATGATTTGTACCTCTCCTGTTTGTCCAGTTTTAGATTCCGATGCTTCAATTCAGGTTTACTGTATTACTTGGACCTTCTTATTGACGATGAAACACAGAAATTGCATCCGAATATAATACAAAAGGCCCAATGCCGACTTAAGTACAAGAGGACTGACTCTCTAACTTTCTATGATTTGAACCTCTCCTGTGAGACCAGTTTTAGATTCCGATGCTTCACGTCAGGTTTACTGTATCCCTTGGACTTTCTTACTGTCGATGAAACACAGAAATTGCATTCGAATTTAATACAAATGGCACAATGCCGACTTAAGTACAAGAGGACTGACACTCTAAATTTCTATGATTTGAACCTCTCCTGTGAGTCCAGTTTTAGATTCCGATGCTTCACTTAAGGTTTACTGTATCCCTTGGACCTTCTTATTGACGATGAAACACAGAAATTGCATCCGAATATAATACAAAAGGCACAATGCCGACTTAAGTACAAGAGGTCTGACAGTCTAACTTTCGATTATTTGAACCTCTCCTGTGAGTCCAGTTTTAGATTCCGATGCTTCACATCAGGTATTCTGTATCTCTTGGACCTTCTTATTGATGATTAAACACAGAAATTGCATCCAAATTTAATACAAAAGGCACAATGCCGACTTAAGTACAAGTGGACTGACACTCTAAATTTTCTATGATTTGAACCTCTCCTGTGAGTCCAGTTTTTGCTTCCGATGCTTCACTTCAGGTTTACTGTATCCCTTGGACCTTCTTATTGACGATGAATCACAGATATTGCATTCGAATTTAATACAAAAGGCACAATGCCGACTTAAGTACAAGAGGACTGAGACCCTAACTTTCTATGATTTGAACCACTCCTGTGAGTCCAGTTTAAGATTCCGCAGATTCACTTCAGGTTTACTGTATCCCTTGGACATTCTTATTGACGATGAAGCACAGAAATTGCATCCGAATTTAATACAAAAGGCACAATGCCGACTTAAGTACAAGAGGACTGACACTCTAACTCTCGTTGATTTGAACCTCTCCTGTGAGTCCAGTTTTAGATTCCGATGTTTCACTTCAAGTTTACTGTATCCCTTGGACCTTCTTATTGACGATGAAACACAGAAATTGCATCCGAATTTAATACAAAATGAACAATGCCAACTTAAGTACAATAGGACTGACACCCTAACTTTCGATGATTTGTACCTCTCCTGTGAGTCCAGTTTTAGATTCCGATGCTTCAATTCAATTTTACTGTATCCCTTGGACCTTCTTATTGACGATGAAACACAGAAATTGCATCCGCATATAATACAAAAGGCCCAATGCCGACCTAAGTACAAGAGGACTGACACTCTAAATTTCTATGATTTGAACCTCTCCGGTGAGTCCAGTTTCAGATTCCGATGCTTCACTTCAGGTTTACTGTATCCCTTGGACCTTCTTATTGACGATGAAACACAGAAATTGCATCCAAATTTAATACAAAAGGAACAATGTCGACTTAAGTACAAGAGGACTGACACTCTAACTTTCGATGATTTGAACTTCTCCTGTGGGTCCAGTTTCAGATTCCGATGCTTCAATTCAGGTTTACTGTATCATTTGGACCTTCTTATTGACGATGAAACACAGAAATTATATCCGAATTTAATACAAAAGGCACAATGCCGACTTAAGTACAAGAGGACTGACACTCTATCTTTCTATGATTTGAACCTCTGCTGTGAGTCCAGTTTTAGATTCCGATGCTTCACTTCAGGTTTACTGTATCCCTTGGACCTTCTTATTGACGATGAAACACAGAAATTGCATCCGAATTTAATACAAAAGGCACAGAGCCGACTTGAGTACAAGAGGACTGACGCCCTAACTTTCTATGATTTGAACCACTCCTGTGAGTCCTGTTTAAGATTCCGATGCTTCACTTCAGGTTTACTGTACTTCTTGGGCCTTCTTAATGACGATGAAACACAGAAATTGCATCTGAATTTAATACAAAAGGCACAATGCCGACTTAAGTACAAGAGGACTGACATTCTAACTCTCTACGATTTGAACCTCTCCTGTGGGCCCAGTTTTTGATTTCGATGCTTCACTTCAGGTTTACAGTATCCCTTGGACCTTCTTCTTGATGATAAGGCACAATGCCGACTTAAGTACAAGAGGACTGACACTCTAATTTTCTATGCTTTTGAACCCCTGCTGTGAGTCCAGTTTTAGATTCCGATGCTTCACTTCAGGTTTACTGTATCCCTTGGACCTTCTTATTGACGATGAAACACAGAAATTGCATCCAAATTTAATACAAAAGGAACAATGTCGACTTAAGTACAAGAGGACTGACACTCTAACTTTCGATGATTTGAACTTCTCCTGTGGGTCCAGTTTCAGATTCCGATGCTTCAATTCAGGTTTACTGTATCGTTTGGACCTTCTAATTGACGATGAAACACAGAAATTATATCCGAATTTAATACAAAAGGCTCAATGCCGACTTAAGTACAATATGACTGACACTCTAACTTTCTATGATTTGAACCTCTGCTGTGAGTCCAGTTTTAGATTCCGATGCTTCACTTCAGGTTTACTGTATCCCTTGGACCTTCTTATTGACGATGAAACACAGAAATTGCATCCGAATGTAATACAAAAGGCACAATGCCGACTTAAGTACAAGAGGACTGACGCCCTAACTTTCTATGATTTGAACCACTCCTGTGAGTCCTGTTTAAGATTCCGATGCTTCACTTCAGGTTTACTGTATTTCTTGGACCTCCTCAATGACGATGAAACACAGAAATTGCATCTGATTTTAATACAAAAGGCACAATGCCGACTTAAGTACAAGAGGTCTGACAGTCTAACTTTCGATTATTTGAACCTCTCCTGTGAGTCCAGTTTTAGATTCCGATGCTTCACATCAGGTATTCTGTATCTCTTGGACCTTCTTATTGATGATTAAACACAGAAATTGCATCCAAATTTAATACAAAAGGCACAATGCCGACTTAAGTACAAGTGGACTGACACTCTAAATTTTCTATGATTTGAACCTCTCCTGTGAGTCCAGTTTTAGATTCCGATGCTTCACTTCAGGTTTACTGTATCCCTTGGACCTTCTTATTGACGATGAAACACAGAAATTGCATTCGATTTTAATACAAATGGCACAATGCCGACTTAAGTACAAGAGGACTGACACTCTAAATATCTATGATTTGAACCTCCCCTGTGAGTCCAGTTTTAGATTCCGATGCTTCTCTTCAGGTTTACTGTATCCCTAGGACCTTCTTATTTACGATGAAACACAGAAATTGCATCCAAATTTAATACAAAAGGAACAAAGCCGACTTAAGTACAAGAGGGCTGACACTCTAACTTTCGATGATTTGAACTCCTCCTGTGGGTTCAGTTTCAGATTCCGATGCTTCAATTCAGGTTTACTGTATCACTTGGACCTTCTTATTGACGATGAAACACAGAAATTATATCCGAATTTAATACAAAAGGCACAATGCCGACTTAAGTACAAGAGGACTGACACTCTAACTTTCTATGATTTGAACCACTCCTGTGAGTCCTGTTTAAGATTCCTATGCTTCACTTCAGGTTTACTGCATTTCTTGGGCCTTCTTAATGACGATGAAACACAGAAATTGCATCCGAATTTAATACAAAAGCACAATGCCGACTTAAGTAGAAGAGGACTGACACTCTAAGTCTCTATGATTTGAACCTCTCCTGTGAGTCCAGTTTTAGATTCCGATGCTTCACTTCAGGTTTACTGTATCCCTTGGACCTTCTTATTGACGATGAAACACAGAAATTGCATCCGAATTTAATACAAAAGGCACGATGCCGACTTAAGTACAAGAGGACTGACACTCTATCTCTCTATGATTTGAACCTCTCCTGTGAGTCCAGTTTTAGATTCCGATGCTTCACTTCAGGTTCACTGTTTCCCTTGGACCTTCTTATTGACGATGAATCACAGAAATTGCATCCGAATTTAATACAAATGGCGCAATGCCGACTTAAGAACAAAAGGACTGACACACTAACTTTCTATGATTTGAACCTCTCCTGTGAGTCCAGTTTTAGATTCCGATGCTTCACTTCAGGTTTACTGTATCCCTTGGACCTTCTTATTGACGATGAAAAACAGAAATTGCATCCGAATTTAATACAAAAGGCGCAATGCCGACTTAAGTATAAGAGGACTGACACTCTAACTTTCGATGATTTGTACCTCTATTGTGAGTCCAGTTTTAGATTCCGATGCTTCAATTCAGGTTTACTGTATTACTTGGACCTTCTTATTGACGATGAAACACAGAAATTGCATCCGAATATAATACAAAAGGCCCAATGCCGACTTAAGTACAAGAGGACTGACTATCTAACTTTCTATGATTTGAACCTCTCCTGTGAGTCCAGTTTTAGATTCCGATGCTTCACATCAGGTATTCTGTATCTCTTGGACCTTCTTATTGATGATTAAACACAGAAATTGCATCCAAATTTAATACAAAGGCACAATGCCGACTTAAGTACAAGTGGAGTGACACTCTAAATTTTCTATGATTTGAACCTCTCCTGTCAGTCCAGTTTTAGATTCCGATGCTTCACTTCAGGTTTACTGTATCCCTTGGACCTTCTTATTGACGATGAATCACAGATATTGCATTCGAATTTAATACAAAAGGCACAATGCCGACTTAAGTACAAGAGGACTGAGACCCTAACTTTCTATGATTTGAACCACTCCTGTGAGTCCAGTTTAAGATTCCGCAGCTTCACTTCAGGTTTACTGTATCCCTTGGACATTCTTATTGACGATGAAGCACAGAAATTGCATCCGAATTTAATACAAAAGGCACAATGCCGACTTAAGTACAAGAGGACTGACACTCTAACTCTCGTTGATTTGAACCTCTCCTGTGAGTCCAGTTTTAGATTCCGATGTTTCACTTCAAGTTTACTGTATCCCTTGGACCTTCTTATTGACGATGAAACACAGAAATTGCATCCGAATTTAATACAAAATGAACAATGCCAACTTAAGTACAATAGGACTGACACCCTAACTTTCGATGATTTGTACCTCTCCTGTGAGTCCAGTTTTAGATTCCGATGCTTCAATTCAATTTTACTGTATCCCTTGGCCCTTCTTATTGACGATGAAACACAGAAATTGCATCCGCATATAATACAAAAGGCCCAATGCCGACCTAAGTACAAGAGGACTGACACTCTAAATTTCTATGATTTGAACCTCTCCGGTGAGTCCAGTTTCAGATTCCGATGCTTCACTTCAGGTTTACTGTATCCCTTGGACCTTCTTATTGACGATGAAACACAGAAATTGCATCCAAATTTAATACAAAAGGAACAATGTCGACTTAAGTACAAGAGGACTGACACTCTAACTTTCGATGATTTGAACTTCTCCTGTGGGTCCAGTTTCAGATTCCGATGCTTCAATTCAGGTTTACTGTATCATTTGGACCTTCTTATTGACGATGAAACACAGAAATTATATCCGAATTTAATACAAAAGGCACAATGCCGACTTAAGTACAAGAGGACTGACACTCTATCTTTCTATGATTTGAACCTCTGCTGTGAGTCCAGTTTTAGATTCCGATGCTTCACTTCAGGTTTACTGTATCCCTTGGACCTTCTTATTGACGATGAAACACAGAAATTGCATCCGAATTTAATACAAAAGGCACAGAGCCGACTTGAGTACAAGAGGACTGACGCCCTAACTTTCTATGATTTGAACCACTCCTGTGAGTCCTGTTTAAGATTCCGATGCTTCACTTCAGGTTTACTGTACTTCTTGGGCCTTCTTAATGACGATGAAACACAGAAATTGCATCTGAATTTAATACAAAAGGCACAATGCCGACTTAAGTACAAGAGGACTGACATTCTAACTCTCTACGATTTGAACCTCTCCTGTGGGCCCAGTTTTTGATTTCGATGCTTCACTTCAGGTTTACTGTATCCCTTGGACCTTCTTATTGACGATGAAACACAGAAATTGCATCCGAATTTAATACAAAAGGCGCAATGCCGACCTAAGTACAAGAGGACTGACACACTAACTTTCTATGATTTGAACCTCTCCTGTGAGTCCAGTTCTAGATTCCGATGCTTCACTTCAGGTTTACAGTATCCCTTGGACCTTCTTCTTGACGATAAGGCACAATGCCGACTTAAGTACAAGAGGACTGACACTCTAATTTTCTATGCTTTTGAACCCCTGCTGTGAGTCCAGTTTTAGATTCCGATGCTTCACTTCAGGTTTACTGTATCCCTTGGACCTTCTTATTGACGATGAAACACAGAAATTGCATCCAAATTTAATACAAAAGGAACAATGTCGACTTAAGTACAAGAGGACTGACACTCTAACTTTCGATAATTTGAACTTCTCCTGTGGGTCCAGTTTCAGATTCCGATGCTTCAATTCAGGTTTACTGTATCGTTTGGACCTTCTTATTGACGATGAAACACAGAAATTATATATGAATTTAATACAAAAGGCTCAATGCCGACTTAAGTACAATAGGACTGACACTCTAACTTTCTATGATTTGAACCTCTGCTGTGAGTCCAGTTTTAGATTCCGATGCTTCACTTGAGGTTTACTGTATCCCTTGGACCTTCTTATTGACGATGAAACACAGAAATTGCATCCGAATGTAATACAAAAGGCACAATGCCGACTTAAGTACAAGAGGACTGACGCCCTAACTTTCTATGATTTGAACCACTCCTGTGAGTCCTGTTTAAGATTCCGATGCTTCACTTCAGGTTTACTGTATTTCTTGGGCCTCCTCAATGACGATGAAACACAGAAATTGCATCTGAATTTAATACAAAATGCACAATGCCGACTTAAGTACAAGAGGACTGACACTCTAACTTTCAATGCTTTGAACCTCTCCTATGAGTCCAGTTTTAGGTTCCGATGCCTTAATTCAGGTTTACTGTATACCTTGGACCTTCTTATTGACGATGAAACACAGAATTTGCATCCGAATTTAATACAAAAGGCACAATGCCGACTTAAGTACAAGAGGACTGAAACTCTAACTTTCGATGCTTTGAACCTCTCCTATGAGTCCAGTTTTAGGTTCCGATGCTTTAATTTAGGTTTACTGTATACCTTGGACCTTCTTATTGACGATGAAACACAGAAATTGCATCCGAATTTAATACAAAAGGCACAATGCCGACATAAATACAAGAGGACTGACACTCTTACTTTCTATGATTTGAACATCTCCTGTGAGTCCAGTCTTAGATTCCGATGCTTCACGTCAGTTTTACTGTATACCTTGGACCTTCTTATTGACGATGAAACACAGAAATTGCATCCGAATTTAATACAAAAGGCACAATGCCGACTTAAGTACAAGAGGGCTGACACACTAACTTTCTATGATTTGAAACTCTCCTGTGAGTCCAGTTTTAGATTCCGATGCTTCACTTCAGGTTTACTGTTTCCCTTGGACCTTCTTATTGACGATGAATCACAGAAATTGCATCCGAATTTAATACAAAAGGCGCAATGCCGACCTAAGTACAAGAGGACTGACACACTAACTTTCTATGATTTGAACCTCTCCTGTGAGTCCAGTTTTAGATTCCGATGCTTCACTTCAGGTTTACTGTATCCCTTGGACCTTCTTCTTGACGATAAGGCACAATACCGACTTAAGGTCAAGAGGACTGACACTCTAATATTCTATGCTTTTGAACCCCTGCTGTGAGTCCAGTTTTAGATTCCGATGCTTCACTTCAGGTTTACTGTATCCCTTGGACCTTCTTATTGACGATGAAACACAGAAATTGCATCTGAATTTAATACAAATTGCACAATGCAGACTTAACTACAAGAGGACTGACGCTCTAACTTTCTATGATTTGAACCACTCCTGTGAGTCCTGTTTAAGATTCCGATGCTTCACTTCAGGTTTACTGTATTTCTTGGGCCTTCTTAATGACGATGAAAAACAGAAATTGCATCTGAATTTAATACAAAAGGCACAATGCCGACTTAAGTACAAGAGGACTGACACTCTAACTCTCTATGATTTGACCCTCTCCTGTGAGCCCAGTTTTTGATTGCGATGCTTCACTTCAGGTTTACTGTAACCCTTGGACCTTTCTATTGACGATGAAACACAGAAATTGCATCCGAATTTAATACAAAAGGCACAATGCCGACATAAGTACAAGAGGACTGACACTCTAACTTTCGATGCTTTGAACCTCTCCAATGAGTCCAGTTTTAGGTTCCGATGCTTTAATTTAGGTTTACTGTATACCTTGGACCTTCTCATTGACGATGAAACACAGATATTGCATCCGAATATATTACAAAAGGCGCAATGCCGACATAAATACAAGAGGACTGACACTCTTACTTTCTATGATTTGAACATCTCCTGTGAGTCCAGTCTTAGATTCCGATGCTTCACTTCAGTTTGACTGTATACCTTGGACCTTCTTATTGACGATGAAACACAGAAATTGCATCCGAATTTAATACAAAAGGCACAATGCCGACTTAAGTACAAGAGGACTGACACACTAACTTTCTATGATTTGAACCCCTAATGTGAGTCCAGTTTTAGATTCCGATGCTTCACTTCAGGTTTACAGTATCCCTTGGACCTTCTTCTTGACGATAAGGCACAATGCCGACTTAAGTACAAGAGGACTGACACTCTAATTTTCTATGCTTTTGAACCCCTGCTGTGAGTCCAGTTTTAGATTCCGATGCTTCACTTCAGGTTTACTGTATCCCTTGGACCTTCTTATTGACGATGAAACACAGAAATTGCATCCAAATTTAATACAAAAGGAACAATGTCGACTTAAGTACAAGAGGACTGACACTCTAACTTTCGATGATTTGAACTTCTCCTGTGGGTCCAGTGTCAGATTCCGATGCTTCAATTCAGGTTTACTGTATCGTTTGGACCTTCTTATTGACGATGAAACACAGAAATTATATCCGAATTTAATACAAAAGGCTCAATGCCGACTTAAGTACAATAGGACTGACACTCTAACTTTCTATGATTTGAACCTCTGCTGTGAGTCCAGTTTTAGATTCCGATGCTTCACTTGAGGTTTACTGTATCCCTTGGACCTTCTTATTGACGATGAAACACAGAAATTGCATCCGAATGTAATACAAAAGGCACAATGCCGACTTAAGTACAAGAGGACTGACGCCCTAACTTTCTATGATTTGAACCACTCCTGTGAGTCCTGTTTAAGATTCCGATGCTTCACTTCAGGTTTACTGTATTTCTTGGGCCTCCTCAATGACGATGAAACACAGAAATTGCATCTGAATTTAATACAAAAGGCACAATGCCGACTTAAGTACAAGAGGACTGACACTCTAACTTTCAATGCTTTGAACCTCTCCTATGAGTCCAGTTTTAGGTTCCGATGCCTTAATTCAGGTTTACTGTATACCTTGGACCTTCTTATTGACGATGAAACACAGAATTTGCATCCGAATTTAATACAAAAGGCACAATGCCGACTTAAGTACAAGAGGACTGAAACTCTAACTTTCGATGCTTTGAACCTCTCCTATGAGTCCAGTTTTAGGTTCCGATGTTTTAATTTAGGTTTACTGTATACCTTGGACCTTCTTATTGACGATGAAACACAGAAATTGCATCCGAATTTAATACAAAAGGCACAATGCCGACATAAATACAAGAGGACTGACACTCTTACTTTCTATGATTTGAACATCTCCTGTGAGTCCAGTCTTAGATTCCGATGCTTCACGTCAGTTTTACTGTATACCTTGGACCTTCTTATTGACGATGAAACACAGAAATTGCATCCGAATTTAATACAAAAGGCACAATGCCGACTTAAGTACAAGAGGACTGACACACTAACTTTCTATGATTTGAAACTCTCCTGTGAGTCCAGTTTTAGATTCCGATGCTTCACTTCAGGTTTACTGTTTCCCTTGGACCTTCTTATTGACGATGAATCACAGAAATTGCATCCGAATTTAATACAAAAGGCGCAATGCCGACCTAAGTACAAGAGGACTGACACACTAACTTTCTATGATTTGAACCTCTCCTGTGAGTCCAGTTTTAGATTCCGATGCTTCACTTCAGGTTTACTGTATCCCTTGGACCTTCTTCTTGACGATAAGGCACAATACCGACTTAAGTTCAAGAGGACTGACACTCTAATATTCTATGCTTTTGAACCCCTGCTGTGAGTCCAGTTTTAGATTCCGATGCTTCACTTCAGGTTTACTGTATCCCTTGGACCTTCTTATTGACGATGAAGCACAGAAATTGCATCTGAATTTAATACAAATTGCACAATGCAGACTTAACTACAAGAGGACTGACGCTCTAACTTTCTATGATTTGAACCACTCCTGTGAGTCCTGTTTAAGATTCCGATGCTTCACTTCAGGTTTACTGTATTTCTTGGGCCTTCTTAATGACGATGAAAAACAGAAATTGCATCTGAATTTAATACAAAAGGCACAATGCCGACTTAAGTACAAGAGGACTGACACTCTAACTCTCTATGATTTGACCCTCTCCTGTGAGCCCAGTTTTTGATTGCGATGCTTCACTTCAGGTTTACTGTAACCCTTGGACCTTTCTATTGACGATGAAACTCAGAAATTGCATCCGAATTTAATACAAAAGGCACAATGCCGACTTAAGTACAAGAGGACTGACACTCTAACTTTCGATGCTTTGAACCTCTCCAATGAGTCCAGTTTTAGGTTCCGATGCTTTAATTTAGGTTTACTGTATACCTTGGACCTTCTCATTGACGATGAAACACAGATATTGCATCCGAATATAATACAAAAGGCGCAATGCCGACATAAATACAAGAGGACTGACACTCTTACTTTCTATGATTTGAACATCTCCTGTGAGTCCAGTCTTAGATTCCGATGCTTCACTTCAGTTTGACTGTATACCTTGGACCTTCTTATTGACGATGAAACACAGAAATTGCATCCGAATTTAATACAAAAGGCACAATGCCGACTTAAGTACAAGAGGACTGACACACTAACTTTCTATGATTTGAACCCCTAATGTGAGTCCAGTTTTAGATTCCGATGCTTCACTTCAGGTTTACGGTTTCCCTTGGACCTTCTTAATGACGATGAATCACAGAAATTGCATCCGAATTTAATACAAAGGGCGCAATGCCGACCTAAGTACAAGAGGACTGACACACTAACTTTCTATGATTTGAACCTCTCCTGTGAATCCAGTTCTAGATTCCGATGCTTCACTTCAGGTTTACTGTATCCCTTGGACGTTCCTCTTGACGATAAGGCACAATGCCGACTTAAGTACAAGAGGACTGACACTCTAATTTTCTATGCTTTTGAACCCCTGCTGTGAGTCCAGTTTTAGATTCCGATGCTTTACTTCAGGTTTACTGTATCCCTTGGACCTTCTTATTGACGATGAAACACAGAAATTGCATCCAAATTTAATACAAAAGGAACAATGTCGACTTAAGTACAAGAGGACTGACACTCTAACTTTCGATGATTTGAACTTCTCCTGTGGGTCCAGTTTCAGATTCCGATGCTTCAATTCAGGTTTACTGTATCATTTGGACCTTCTTATTGACGATGAAACACAGAAATTATATCCGAATTTAATACAAAAGGCTCAATGCCGACTTAAGTACAATAGGACAGACACTCTAACTTTCTATGATTTGAACCTCTGCTGTGAGTCCAGTTTTAGATTCCGATGCTTCACTTCAGGTTTACTGTATCCCTTGGACCTTCTTATTGACGATGAAACACAGAAATTGCATCCGAATTTAATACAAAAGGCACAATGCCGACTTAAGTACAAGAGGACTGACACTCTAACTTTCAATGCTTTGAACCACTCCTATGAGTCCAGTTTTAGGTTCCGATGCTTTAATTCAGGTTTACTGTATACCTTGGACCTTCTTATTGACGATGAAACACAGAATTTGCATCCGAATTTAATACAAAAGGCACAATGCCGACTTAAGTACAAGAGGACTGACACTCTAACTTTCGATACTTTGAACCTCTCCTATGGGTCCAGTTTTAGGTTCCGATGCTTTAATTTAGGTTTACTGTATACCTTGGACCTTCTTATTAACGATGAAACACAGCAATTGCATCCGAATTTAATACAAAAGGCACAATGCCGACATAAATACAAGAGGACTGACACTCCTACTTTCTATGATTTGAACATCTCCCGTGAGTCCAGTCTTAGATTCCGATGCTTCACTTCAGTTTTACTGTATACCTTGGACCTTCTTATTGACGATGAATTACAGAAATTGCATCCGAATTTAATACAAAAGGCACAATGCCGACTTAAGTACAAGAGGACTGACACACTAACTTCCTATGATTTGAACCTCTCCTGTGAGTCCAGTTTTAGATTCCGATGCTTCACTTCAGGTTTACTGTTTCCCTTGGACCTTCTTATTGACGATGAATCACAGAAATTGCATCCGAATTTAATACAAAAGGCGCAATGCTGACCTAAGTACAAGAGGACTGACACACTAACATTCTATGATTTGAACGTCTCCTGTGAGTCCAGTTTTAGATTCCGATGCTTCACTTCAGGTTCCCTGTATCCCTTGGACCTTCTTCTTGACGATAAGGCACAATGCCGACTTAAGTACAAGAGGACTGACACTCTAATTTTCTATGCTTTTGAACCCCTGCTGTGTGTCCAGTTTTAGATTCCGATGCTTCACTTCAGGTTCACTGTATCCCTTGGACCTTCTTATTGACGATGAAACACAGAAATTGCATCCGAATTTAATACAAAAGGAACAATGCCGACTTAAGTACAAGAGGACTGACAATCTAACTCTCTATGATTTGAACCTCTCCTGTGAGCCCTGTTTTTGATTCCGATGCTTCACTTCAGGTTTACTGTATCCCTTGGACCTTTCTATTGACGATGAAACACAGAAATTGCATCCGAATTTAATACAATAGGCACAATGCCGACTTAAGTACAAGAGGACTGACACTCTAATTTTCTATGCTTTTGAACCCCTGCTGTGTGTCCAGTTTTAGATTCCGATGCTTCACTTCAGGTTTACTGTATCCCTTGGACCTTCTTATTGACGATGAAACACAGAAATTGCATCCGAATTTAATACAAAAGGAACAATGCCGACTTAAGTACAAGAGGACTGACGCTCTAACTTTCTATGATTTGAACCACTCCTGTGAGTCCTGTTTAAGATTCCGATGCTTCACTTCAGGTTTACTGTAATTCTTGGGCCTTCTTAATGACGATGAAAAACAGAAATTGCATCTGAATTTAATACAAATGGCACAATGCCGACTTAAGTACAAGAGGACTGACAATCTAACTCTCTATGATTTGAACCTCTCCTGTGAGCCCTGTTTTTGATTCCGATGCTTCACTTCAGGTTTACTGTATCCCTTGGACCTTTCTATTGACGATGAAACACAGAAATTGCATCCGAATTTAATACAATAGGCACAATGCCGACTTAAGTACAAGAGGACTGACACTCTAACTTTCCATGCTTTGAACCTCTCCTATGAGCCCAGTTTTAGGTTCCGATGCTTTAATTTAGGTTTACTGTATACCTTGGACCTTCTTATTGACGATGAAACACAGAAATTGCATCCGAATTTAATGCAAAAGACAAAATGCCGACTAAAGTACAAGAGGACAGACACACTAACTTTCTATGATTTTAACCTCTCCTGTGAGTCCAGTTTTAGATTCCGATGCTTCACTTCAGGTTTACTCTTTCTCTTGGACCTTCTTATTGACGATGAAACACAGTAATTGCATCCGAATTTAATACAAAATGCACAATGCCGACATAAATACAAGAGGACTGACACTCTAACTTTCTATGATTTGAACATCTCCTGTGAGTCCAGTCTTAGATTCCGATGCTTCACTTCAGTTTTACTGTATACCTTGGACCTTCTTATTGACGATGATACACAGAAATTGCATCAGAATTTAATACAAAAGGCACAACGCCGACTTAAGTTCAAGAGGAATGACACACTAACTTTCGATGATTTGAACCTCTCCTGTGAGTCCAGTTTTAGATTCCGATGCTTCACTTCAGGTTTACTGTATCCCTTGGACCTTCTTATTGACGATAAGGCACAATGCCGACTTAAGTACAAGAGGACTGACACTCTAATTTTCTTTGCTTTTGAACCCCTGCTGTGAGTCCAGTTTTAGATTCCGATGCTTCACTTCAGGTTTACTGTATCCCTTGGACCTTCTTATTGACGATGAAACACAGAAATTGCATCCGAATTTAATACAAAAGGCACAATGCCGACTTAAGTACAAGAGGACTGACACTCTAACTTTCGATGATTTGAACTTCTCCTGTGGGTCCAGTTTCAGATTCCGATGCTTCAATTTAGGTTTACTGTATCACTTGGACCTTCTTATTGACGATGAAACACAGAAATTATATCCGAATTTAATACAAAAGGCACAATGCCGACTTAAGTACAAGAGGACTGACACTCTAACTTTCTATCATTTGAACCTCTGCTGTGACTCCAGTTTTAGATTCCGATGCTTCACTTCAGGTTTACTGTATCCCTTGCACCTTCTTATTGACGATGAAACACAGAAACTGCATCCGAATTTAATACAAAAGGCACAATGCCGACTTAAGTACAAGAGGACTGACGCACTAACTTTCTATGATTTGAACCACTCCTGTGAGTCCTGTTTAAGATTCCGATGTTTCACTTCAGGTTTACTGTTTTCTTGGGCCTTCTTACTGACGATGAAACACAGAAATTGCATCCGAATTTAATACAAAAGGCACAATGCCGACTTAAGTACAAGAGTACTGACACACTAACTTTCTATGATTTGAACCTCTCCTGTGAGTCAAGTTTTAGATTCCGATGCTTCACTTCAGGTTTACTGTTTCCCTTGGTCCTTCATATTGACGATAAATCACAGAAAGTGAATCCGAATTTAATACAAAAGGCGCATTGCCGACATAAGTACAAGAGGACTGACAGACTAACTTTCTATGATTTGAACCTCTCCTGTGAGTCCAGTTTTAGATTCCGATGCTTCACGTCAGGTTTACTGTATCCCTTGGACCATCTTATTGACGATGAAACACAGAAATTGCATCCAAATTTAATACAAAAGGAACAATGCCGACTTAAGTACAAGAGGACTGCCACTCTAACTTTCGATGAATTGAACTTCTCCTGTGGGTCCAGTTTCAGATTCCCATGCTTCAATTCAGGTTTACTGTATCACTTGGACCTTCTTATTGACGATGAAACACAGAAATTATATCCGAATTTAATACAAAAGGCACAAAGCCGACTTAAGTACTAGTGGACTGACACTCTGACTTTCTATGATTTTAACCTCTCCTGTGAGTCTTGTTTTATGTTCCGATGCTTCACTTCAGGTTTACTGTATCCCTTGGACCTTCTTATTGACGATGAAACACAGAAATTTCATCCGAATTTAATACAAAAGGCACAATGCCGACTTAAATACAAGAGGACTGACACTCTAATTTCGATGATTTGTACCCCTCCTGTGAGTCCAGTTTTAGATTCCGATGCTTCAATTCAGGTTTACTGTATCCCTTGGACCTTCTTAATGACGTTGAAACACAGAAATTGCATTCGAATATTGCAAAAGGCCCAATGCCGACTTAAGTACAAGAGGACTGACACTCTAACTTTCTATGATTTTAACCTCTGCTGTGAGTCCAGTTTTAGATTCCGATGCTTCACTTCAGGTTTACTGTATCCCTTGGACCTTCTTATTGACGATGAAACACAGAAATTGCATCCGAATTTAATACAATGGGCACAATGCCGACTTAAGTACAAGAGGACTGACGCTCTAACTTTCTATGATTTTAACCACTCCTGGGAGTCCTGTTTAAGATTCCAATGCTTGACTTCAGGTTTACTGTATTTCTTGGGCCTTCTTAATGACGATGAAACATAGAAATTGCATTTGAATTTAATACAAAAGGCACAATGCAGACTTAAGTACAAGAGGACAGACACACTGACTTTCTATGATTTGAACCTCTCCAGTGAGTCCAGTTTTAGATTCCGATGCTTCACTTCAGGTTTACTGTTTCCCTTGGACCTTCTTATTGACGATGAAACACAGAAATTGCTTCCGAATTTAATACAAAAGGCACAATGCCGACTTAAGTACAAGAGGACTGACACACTAACTATCTATGATTTAAACATCTCCTGTGAGTCCAGTTTTAGATTCCGATGCTTCACTTCAGGTTTACTGTTTCCCTTGGACCTTTTTATTGACGATGAAACACAGAAATTGCATCCGAATTTAATACAAAAGGCACAATGCCGACATAAGTACAAGAGGACTGACACTCTAACTTTCGATGATTTGAACATCTTCTGTGAGTCCAGTCTTAGATTCCGATGCTTCACTTCAGTTTTACTGTATCCCTTGGACCTTCTTATTGCCGATGAATCACAGAAATTGCATCCGAATGTAATACAAAAGGCACAATGCCGACTTAAGTACAAGAGGACTGACACTCTAATTTCGATGATTTGTATCCCTCCTGTGAGTCCAGTTTTAGATTCCGATGCTTCACTTGAGGTTTACTGTATCCCTTGGATCTTCTTATTGACGATAGGGCACAATGCCGACTTAAGTACAAGAGGACTGACACTCTAACTTTCTATGATTTGAACCTCTGCTGTGAGTCCAGTTTTACATTCCGATGCTTCACTTCAGGTTTACTGTATCCCTTGGACCTTCTTATTGACGATGAAACACAGAAATTGCATCCGAAATTAATACAAAAGTCCCAATGCCGACTTAACTACAACAGGACTGACACTCTAATTTCGATGATTTGTACCCCTCCTGTGAGTCCAGTTTTAGATTCCGATGCTTCAATTCAGGTTTACTGTATCCCTTGGACCTTCTTATTGACGATGAAACCCAGATATTGCATCCGAATATAATACAAAAGGCCCAATGCCGACTTAAGTACAAGAGGACTGACTCTCTAACTTTCTATGATTTGAACCTCTCCTGTTAGTTCAATTTTAGATTTCGATTCTTCACGTCAGGTTTACTGTATCCCTTGGCCTTTCTTATTGTCGATGAAACACAGAAATTGCTTTCGAATTTAATACAAAAGGCACAATGCCGACTTAAGTACAAGTGGACTGACACTCTAAATTTCTATGGTTTGATCCTCTCCTGTGAGTCCAGCTTTAGATTCCGATGCTTCACTTCAGGTTTACTTTTTCCCTTGGACCTTCTTATTGACGATGAAACACAGAAATTGCATCCAAATTTAATACAAAAGGAACAATGCCGACTTAAGTACAAGAGGACTGACACTCTAACTTTCGATGATTTGAACTTCTCCTGTGGGTCCAGTTTCAGATTCCGATGCTTGAATTCAGGTTTACTGTATCACTTGGACATTCTTATTGACGATGAAACACAGAAATTATATCCGAATTTAATACAAAAGGCACAAAGCCGACTTAAGTACAAGAGGACTGACACTCTAAATTTCTATGATTTTAAACACTGCTGTGAGTCTAGTTTTAGATTCCGATGCTTCACTTCAGGTTTACTGTATCCCTTGGACCTTGTTATTGACGATGTAACACAGAAATTGCATCCGAATTTAATACAAATGGCACAATGCCGACTTAAGTACAAGAGGACTGACGCTCTAACTTTCTATGATTTGAACCTCTCCAATGAGTCCAGTTGTAGGTTCCGATGCATTCATTCAGGTTTGCTGTATACCTTGGTCCTTCTTATTGACGATGAAACACAGAAATTGCATCCGAATTTAATACAAAAGGCACAATGCAGACTTAAGTACAAGAGGACAGACACACTAACTTTCTATGATTTGACCTCTCCTGTGAGTCCAGTTTTAGATTCCGATGCTTCACTTCAGGTTTACTGTTTCCCTTGGACCTTCTTATTGACGAAGAATCACAGAAATTGCAACCGAATTTAATACAAAGGCCGCAATGCCGACCTAAGTACAAGAGGACTGACACACTAACTTTCTGTGATTTGAACCTCTCCTGTGAGTCCAGTTTTAGATTCCGATGCTTCACTTCAGGTTTACTGTATCCCTTGGACCTTCTTATTGACGATAAGGCACGATGCCGACTTAAGTACAAGAGGACTGACACTCTAATTTTCTATGCTTTTGAACCCCTGCTGTGAGTCCAGTTTTAGATTCCGATGCTTCACTTCAGGTTTACTGTATCCCTTGGACCTTCTTATTGACGATGAAACACAGAAATTGCATCCGAATTTAATACAAAAGGCACAATGCCGACTTAAGTACAAGAGGACTGACACTCTAACTTTAGATGATTTGAACTTCTCCTGTGGGTCCAGTTTCAGATTCCGATGCTTCAATTCAGGTTTACTGTATCACTTGGACCTTGTTATTGACGATGAAACACAGAAATTATATCCGAATTTAATACAAAAGGCACAATGCCGACTTAAGTACAAGAGGACTGACACTCTAACTTTCTATCATTTGAACCTCTCCTATGAGTCCAGTTGTAGATTCCGATGCATTCATTCAGGTTTACTGTATACCTTGGACCTACTTATTGACGATGAAACACAGAAATTGCATCCGAATTTAATACAAAAGGCACAATGCAGACTTAAGTACAAGAGGACAGACACACTAACTTTCTATGATTTGACCTCTCCTGTGAGTCCAGTTTTAGATTCCGATGCTTCACTTCAGGTTTACTGTTTCCCTTGGACCTTCTTATTGACGATGAATCACAGAAATTGCATCCGAATTTAATACAAAGGCCGCAATGCCGACCTAAGTACAAGAGGACTGACACACTAACTTTCTATGATTTGAACCTCTCCTGTGAGTCCAGTTTTAGATTCCGATGCTTCACTTCAGGTTTACTGTATCCCTTGGACCTTCATATTGACGATAAGGCACAATGCCGACTTAAGTACAAGACGACTGACACTCTAATTTTCTATGATTTTGAACCCCTGCTGTGAGTCCAGTTTTAGATTCCGATGCTTCACTTCAGGTTTACTGTATCCCTTGGACCTTCTTATTGACGATGAAACACAGAAATTGCATCCGAATTTAATACAAAAGGCACAATGCCGACTTAAGTACAAGAGGACTGACACTCTAACTTTCGATGATTTGAACTTCTCCTGTGGGTCCAGTTTCAGATTCCGATGCTTCAATTCAGGTTTACTGTATCACTTGGACCTTCTTATTGACGATGAAACACAGAAATTATATCCGAATTTAATACAAAAGGCACAAAGCCGACTTAGGTACAAGAGGACTGACACTCTGACTTTCTATGATATTAACCTCTCCTGTGAGTCTTGTTTTATATTCCGATGCTTCACTTCAGGTTTACTGTATCCCTTGGACCTTCTTATTGACGTTGAAACACAGCAATTGCATCCGAATTTAATACAAAAGGCACAATGCCGACTTAAGTACAAGAGGACTGACACTCTAATTTCGATGATTTGTACCCCTCCTGTGAGTCCAGTTTTAGATTCCGATGCTTCAATTCAGGTTTACTGTATCCCTTGGACCTTCTTATTGACGATGAAACACAGAAATTGCATCCGAATATAATACAAAAGGCCCAATGCCGACTTAAGTACAAGAGGACTGACTCTCTAATTTTCTATGATTTGAACCTCTCCTGTTAGTCCAGTTTTAGATTCCGATTCTTCATGTCAGGTTTACTGTATCCCTTGGACTTTCTTATTGTCGATGAAACACAGAAATTGCATTCGAATTTAATACAAAAGGCACAATGCCGACATAAGTACAAGAGGACTGACACTCTAAATTTCTATGATTTGACCCTCTCCTGTGAGTCCAGTTTTAGATTCCGATTCTTCACTTCAGGTTTAGTATCCCTTGGACCTTCTTATTGACGATGAAACACAGAAATTGCATTCAAATTTAATACAAAAGGAACAATGCCAACTTAAGTACAAGAGGACTGACACTCTAACTTTCGATGATTTGAACCACTCCTATGAGTCCAGTTGTGGATTCCGATGGATTAAATCAGGTTTACTGTATACCTTGGGCCTTCTTATTGACGATGAGACACAGAAATTGCATCCGAATTTAATACAAAAGGCACAATGCCGACTTAAGTACAAGAGGACTGACACTCTAACTTTCGATGATTTGAACTTCTCCTGTGGGTCCAGTTTCAGATTCCGATGCTTCAATTCAGGTTTACTGTATCACTTGGACCTTCTTATTGACGATGAAACACAGAAATTGCATCCAAATTTAATACAAATGGCACAATGCCGACTTAAGTACAAGAGGTCTGACAGTCTAACTTTGGATTATGTGAACCTCTCCTGTGAGTGCAGTTTTAGATTCCGATGCTTCACTTCAGGTTTACTGTATCCCTTCGTCCTTCTTATTGAGGATGAAACACAGAAATTGCATCCGAATTTAATATAAAAGGCACAATGCCTACTTAAGTACAAGAGGACTGACGCTCTAACTTTCTATGATTTGAACCACTCCTGGGAGTCCTGTTTAAGATTCCAATGCTTGACTTCAGGTTAACTGTATTTCTTGGGCCTTCTTAATGACGATGAAACATAGAAATTGCACCCGAATTCAATACAAAAGGCACAATGCAGACTTAAGTACAAGAGGACAGACACACTAACTTTCTATGATTTGAACCTCTCCAGTGATTCCAGTTTTAGATTCCGATGCTTCACTTCAGGTTTACTGTTTCCCTTGGACCTTCTTATTGACGATGAAACACAGAAATTGCTTCCGAATTTAATACAAAAGGCACAATGCCGACTTAAGTACAAGAGGACTGACACACTAACTATCTATGATTTAAACCTGTCCTGTGAGTCCAGTTTTAGATTCCGATGCTTCACTTCAGGTTTACTGTTTCCCTTGGACCTTCTTATTGACGATGAAACACAGAAATTGCATCCGAATTTAATACAAAAGGCACAATGCCGACATAAGTACAAGAGGACTGACACTCTAACTTTCGATGGTTTGAACATCTTCTGTGAGTCCAGTCTTAGATTCCGATGCTTCACTTCAGTTTTACTGTATCCCTTGGACCTTCTTATTGACGATGAATCACAGAAATTGCATCCGAATGTAATACAAAAGGCACAATGCCGACTTAAGTACAGGAGGACTGACACTCTAATTTCGATGATTTGTATCCCTCCTGTGAGTCCAGTTTTAGATTCCGATGCTTCAATTCAGGTTTACTGTATCCCTTGGACCTTCTTTTTGACGATG
The DNA here is from genome assembly GCF_021461395.2 of Schistocerca americana. Classification (NCBI taxonomy): domain Eukaryota; kingdom Metazoa; phylum Arthropoda; class Insecta; order Orthoptera; family Acrididae; genus Schistocerca; species Schistocerca americana. Next base: position 543,410,931 of record NC_060124.1, on the reverse strand, counting down.
AAAAACAGAAATTGCATCCGAATATAATACAAAAGCCCCAATGCCGGCTTAAGTACAAGAGGACTGACTCTCTAACTTTCTATGATTTGAACCTCTCCTGTTAGTCCAGTTTTAGATTCCGATGCTTCTTTTCAGGTTTACTGTTTCCCTTGGACCTTCTTATTGACGATGAATCACAGAAATTGCATCCGAATTTAATACAAAAGGCGCAATGCCGAACAAAGTACAAGATGACTGAGAGACTAACTTTCTATGATTTGAACCTCTCCTGTGAGTCCAGTTTTAGATTCCGATGCTTCACTTCAGGTTTACTGTATCCCTTGGATCGTCTTATTGACGATAGGGCACAATGCCGACTTAAGTACAAGAGGACTGACACTCTAACTTTCTATGATTTGAACCTCTGCTGTGAGTCCAGTTTTACATTCCGATGCTTCACTTCAGGTTTACTGTATCCCTTGGACCTTCTTATTGACGATGAAACACAGACATTGCATCCGAAATTGATACAAAAGTTTAAATGCCGACTTAACTACAAGAGGACTGACACTCTAATTTCGATGATTTGTACCCCTCCTGTGAGTCGAGTTTTAGATTCCGATGCTTCAATTCAGGTTTACTGTATCCCTTGGACCTTCTTATTGACGATGAAACCCAGAATTTGCATCCGAATATAATACAAAAGGCCCAATGCCGACTTAAGTACAAAAGGACTGACTCTCTAACTTTCTATGATTTGAACCTCTCCTGTTAGTTCAATTTTAGATTCCGATTCTTCACGTCAGGTTTACTGTATCCCTTGGCCTCTCTTATTGTCGATGAAACACAGAAATTGCTTTCGAAATTAATACAAAAGGCACAATGCCGACTTAAGTACAAGAGGACTGACACTCTAAATTTCTATGGTTTGATCCTCTCCTGTGAGTCCAGCTTTAGATTCCGATGCTTCACTTCAGGTTTACTTTTTCCCTTGGACCTTCTTATTGACGATGAAACACAGAAATTGCATCCAAATTTAATACAAAAGGAACAATGCCGACTTAAGTACAAGAGAAGTGGCACTCTAACTTTCGATGATTTGAACTTCTCCTGTGGGTCCAGTTTCAGATTCCGATGCTTCAATTCAGGTTTACTGTATCACTTGGACATTCTTATTGACGATGAAACACAGAAATCATATCCGAATTTAATACAAAAGGCACAAAGCCGACTTAAGTACAAGAGGACTGACACTATAAATTTCTATGATTTTAACCTCTGCTGTGAGTCTAATTTTAGATTCCGATGCTTCACTTCAGGTTTACTGTATCCCTTGGACCTTGTTATTGACGATGAAACACAGAAATTGCATCCGAATTTAATACAAATGGCACAATGCCGACTTAAGTACAAGAGGACTGACGCTCTAACTTTCTATGATTTGAACCTCTCCAATGAGTCCAGTTGTAGATTCCGATGCATTCATTCAGGTTTACTGTATACCTTGGACCTTCTTATTGACGATGAAACACAGAAATTGCATCCGAATTTAATACAAAAGGCACAATGCAGACTTAAGTACAAGAGGACAGACACACTAACTTTCTATGATTTGACCTCTCCTGTGAGTCCAGTTTTAGATTCCGATGCTTCACTTTAGGTTTACTGTTTCCCTTGGACCTTCTTATTGACGATGAAACACAGAAATTGCATCCGAATTTAATACAAAAGGCACAATGCAGTCTTAAGTACAAGAGGACTGACACACTAACTTTTATGATTTGAACCTCTCCTGTGAGTCCAGTTTTAGATTCTGATGCTTCACTTCAGGTTTACTGTATCCCTTGGACCTTCTTATTGACGATAAGGCACAATGCCGACTTAAGTACAAGAGGATTGACACTCTAATTTTCTATGCTTTTGAACCCCTGCTGTGAGTCCAGTTTTAGATTCCGATGCTTCACTTCAGGTTTACTATATCCCTTGGACCTTCTTATTGACGATGAAACACAGAAATTGCATCCGAATTTAATACAAAAGGCACAATGCCGACTTAAGTACAAGAGGACTGACACCCTAACTTTCGATGATTTGAACTTCTCCTGTGGGTCCAGTTTCAGATTCCGATGCTTCAATTCAGGTTTACTGTATCACTTGGACCTTCTTATTGACGATGAAACACAGAAATTATATCCGAATTTAATACAAAAGGCATAATGCCGACTTAAGTACAAGAGGACTGACACTCTAACTTCCTATCATTTGAACCTCTGCTGTGACTCTAGTTTTAGATTCCGATGCTTCACTTCAGGTTTACTGTATCATTTGGACCTTCTTATAGACGATGAAACACAGAAATTGCATCCGAATTAAATACAAAAGGCACAATGCCGACTTAAGTACAAGAGGACTGACACTCTAACTTTCGATGATTTGAACCTCTCCTATGAGTCCAGTTGTAGATTCCGATGCATTCATTCAGGTTTACTGTACACCTTGGACCCACTTATTGACGATGAAACACAGAAATTGCATCCGAATTTAATACAAAAGGCACAATGCAGACTTAAGTACAAGAGGACAGACACACTAACTTTCTATGATTTGACCTCTCCTGTGAGTCCAGTTTTAGATTCCGATGCTTCACTTCAGGTTTACTGTTTCCCTTGGACCTTCTTATTGACGATGAATCACAGAAATTGCATCCGAATTTAATACAAAGGCCGCAATGCCGACCTAAGTACAAGAGGACTGACACACTAACTTTCTATGATTTGAACCTCTCCTGTGAGTCCAGTTTTAGATTCCGATGCTTCACTTCAGGTTTACTGTATCCCTTGGACCTTCTTATTGACGATAAGGCACAATGCCGACTTAAGTACAAGAGGACTGACACTCTAATTGTCTATGATTTTGAACCCCTGCTGTGAGTCCAGTTTTAGATTCCGATGCTTCACTTCAGGTTTACTGTATCCCTTGGACCTTCTTATTGACGATGAAACACAGAAATTGCATCCGAATGTAGTACAAAAGGCACAATGCCGACTTAAGTACAAGAGGACTGACACTCTAACTTTCGATGATTTGAACTTCTCCTGTGGGTCCAGTTTCAGATTCCGATGCATCAATTCAGGTTTACTGTATCACTTGGACCTTCTTATTGACGATGAAACACACAAATTATATCCGAATTTAATACAAAAGGCACAATGCCGACTTAAGTACAAGAGGACTGACACTCTAACTTTCTATCATTTGAACCTCTACTGTGACTCCAGTTTTAGATTCCGATGCTTCACTTCAGGTTTACTGTATCCCTTGGACCTTCTTATTGACGATGAAACACAGAAATTGCATCCGAATTTAATACAAAAGGTACAATGCCGACTTAAGTACAAGAGGACTGACGCACTAACTTTTTATGATTTGAACCACTCCTGTGAGTCCTGTTTAAGATTCCGATGTTTCACTTCAGGTTTACTGTATTTCTTCGGCCTTCTTACTGACGATGAAACACAGAAATTGCATCCGAATTTAATACAAAAGGCACAATGCCGACTTAAGTACAAGAGTACTGACACACTAACTTTCTATGATTTGAACCTCTCCTGTGAGTCAAGTTTTAGATTCCGATGCTTCACTTCAGGTTTACTGTTTCCCTTGGTCCTTCTTATTGACGATGAATCACAGAAAGTGAATCCGAATTTAATACAAAAGGCGCAGTGCCTACCTAAGTACAAGAGGACTGACAGACTAACTTTCTATGATTTGAACCTCTCCTGTGTGTCCAGTTTTAGATTCCGATGCTTCACTTCAGGTTTACTGTATCCCTTGGACCTTCTTATTGACGATAAGGCACAATGCCGACTTAAGTACAAGAGGACTGACACTCTAATTTCGATGATTTGTACCCCTCCTGTGAGTCCAGTTTTAGATTCCGATGCTTCAATTCAGGTTTACTGTATCCCTTGGACCTTCTTATTGACGATGAAACACAGAAATTTGCATCCGAATATAATACAAAATGCCCAATGCCGACTTAGGTACAAGAGGACTGACTCTCTAACTTTCCATGATTTGAACCTCTCCTGTTAGTCCAGTTTTAGTTTCCGATTCTTCACGTCAGGTTTACTGTATGCCTTGGACTTTCTTATTGTCGATGAAACACAGAAATTGCATTCGAATTTAATACAAAAGGCACAATGCCGACTTAAGTACAAGAGGACTGACACTCTAAATTTCTATGATTTGAACCTCTCCTGTGAGTCCAGTTTTAGATTCCGATGCTTCACTTCAGGTTTACTGTATCCCTTGGACCTTCTTATTGACGATGAAACACAGAAATTGCATCCAAATTTAATACAAAAGGAACAATGCCGACTTAAGTACAAGAGGACTGCCACTCTAACTTTCTATGATTTTAACCTCTGCCGTGAGTCCAGTTTTAGATTCCGATGCTTCACTTCAGGTTTACTGTATCCCTTGGACCTTCTTATTGACGATGAAACACAGAAATTGCTTCCGAATTTAATACAAAAGGCACAATGCCGACTTAAGTACAAGAGGACTGACACACTAACTATCTATGATTTAATCCTCTCCTGTGAGCCCAGTTTTAGATTCCGATGGTTCACTTCAGGTTTACTGTTTCCCTTGGACCTTCTTATTGACGATGAAACACAGAAATTGCATCCGAATTTAATACAAAAGGCACAATGCCAACATAAGTACAAGAGGACTGACACTCTAACTTTCTATGATTTGAACATCTTCTGTGAGTCCAGTCTTAGATTCCGATGCTTCACTTCAGTTTTACTGTATCCCTTGGACCTTCTTATTGACGATGAAACACAGAAATTGCATCCGAATTAAATACAAAAGGCACAATGCCGACTTAGGTACAAGAGGACTGACACTCTAACCTTCGATGATTTGAACCTCTCCTATGAGTCCAGTTGTAGATTCCGATGCATTCATTCAGGTTTACTGTATACCTTGGACCCACTTATTGACGATGAAACACAGAAATTGCATCCGAATTTAATACAAAAGGCACTATGCAGACTTAAGTACAAGAGGACAGACACACTAACTTTCTATGATTTGATCTCTCCTGTGAGTCCAGTTTTAGATTCCGATGCTTCACTTCAGGTTTACTGTTTCCCTTGGACCTTCTTATTGACGATGAATCACAGAAATTGCATCCGAATTTAATACAAAGGCCGCAATGCCGACCTAAGTACAAGAGGACTGACACACTAACTTTCTATGATTTGAACCTCTCCTGTGAGTCCAGTTTTAGATTCCGATGCTTCACTTCAGGTTTACTGTATCCCTTGGACCTCCTTATTGACGATAAGGCACAATGCCGACTTAAGTACAAGAGGACTGACACTCTAATTGTCTATTATTTTGAACCCCTGCTGTGAGTCCAGTTTTAGATTCCGATGCTTCACTTCAGGTTTACTGTATCCCTTGGACCTTCTTATTGACGATGAAACACAGAAATTGCATCCGAATGTAATACAAAAGGCACAATGCCGACTTAAGTACAAGAGGACTGACACTCTAACTTTCGATGATTTGAACTTCTCCTGTGGGTCCAGTTTCAGATTCCGATGCTTCAATTCAGGTTTACTGTATCACTTGGACCTTCTTATTGACGATGAAACACAGAAATTATATCCGAATTTAATACAAAAGGCACAATGCCGACTTAAGTACAAGAGGACTGACACTCTAACTTTCTATCATTTGAACCTCTACTGTGACTCCAGTTTTAGATTCCGATGCTTCACTTCAGGTTTACTGTATCCTTTGGACCTTCTTATTGACGATGAAACACAGAAATTGCATCCGAATTTAATACAAAAGGTACAATGCCGACTTAAGTACAAGAGGACTGACGCACTAACTTTCTATGATTTGAACCACTCCTGTGAGTCCTGTTTAAGATTCCGATGTTTCACTTCAGGTTTACTGTATTTCTTGGGCCTTCTTACTGACGATGAAACACAGAAATTGCATCCGAATTTAATACAAAAGGCACAATGCCGACTTAAGTACAAGAGTACTGACACACTAACGTTCTATGATTTGAACCTCTCCTGTGAGTCAAGTTTTAGATTCCGATGCTTCGCTTCAGGTTTACTGTTTCCCTTGGTCCTTCTTATTGACGATGAATCACAGAAAGTGAATCCGAATTTAATACAAAAGGCGCAGTGCCTACCTAAGTACAAAAGGACTGACAGACTAACTTTCTATGATTTGAACCTCTCCTGTGTGTCCAGTTTTAGATTCCGATGCTTCACTTCAGGTTTACTGTATCCCTTGGACCTTCTTATTGACGATAAGGCACAATGCCGACATAAGTACAAGAGGACTGACACTCTAATTTCGATGATTTGTACCCCTCCTGTGAGTCCAGTTTTAGATTCCGATGCTTCAATTCAGGTTTACTGTATCCCTTGGACCTTCTTATTGACGATGAAACACAGAAATTTGCATCCGAATATAATACAAAATGCCCAATGCCGACTTAGGTACAAGAGGACTGACTCTCTAACTTTCCATGATTTGAACCTCTCCTGTTAGTCCAGTTTTAGATTCCGATTCTTCACGTCAGGTTTACTGTATGCCTTGGACTTTCTTATTGTCGATGAAACACAGAAATTGCATTCGAATTTAATACAAAAGACACAATGCCGACTTAAGTACAAGAGGACTGACACTCTAAATTTCTATGATTTGAACCTCTCCTGTGAGTCCAGTTTTAGATTCCGATGCTTCACTTCAGGTTTACTGTATCCCTTGGACCTTCTTATTGACGATGAAACACAGAAATTGCATCCAAATTTAATTCAAAAGGAACAATGCCGACTTAAGTACAAGAGGACTGCCACTCTAACTTTCTATGATTTTAACCTCTGCCGTGAGTCCAGTTTTAGATTCCGATGCTTCACTTCATGTTTACTGTATGCCTTGGACTTTCTTATTGTCGATGAAACACAGAAATTGCATTCGAATTTAATACAAAAGGCACAATGCCGACTTAAGTACAAGAGGATTGACACTCAAACTTCCTATGATTTGAACCTCTGCTGTGAGTCCAGTTTTACATTCCGATGCTTCACTTCAGGTTTACTGTATCCCTTGGACCTTCTTATGGACGATGAAACACAGAAATTGCATCCGAAATTAATACAAAAGTCCCAATGCCGACATAACTACAAGAGGACTGACACTCTAATTTCGATGATTTGTACCCCTCCTGTGAGCCCAGTTTTAGATTCCGATGCTTCACTTCAGGTTTACTGTTTCCCTTGGACCTTCTTATTGACGATGAAACACAGAAATTGCTTCCGAATTTAATACAAAAGGCACAATGCCGACTTAAGTACAAGAGGACTGACACACTAACTATCTATGATTTAAACCTCTCCTGTGAGTACAGTTTTAGATTCCGATGCTTCACTTCAGGTTTACTGTTTCCCTTGGACCTTCTTATTGACGATGAAACACAGAAATTGCATCCGAATTTAATACAAAAGGCACAATGCCGACATAAGTACAAGAGGACTGACACTCTAACTTTCTATGATTTGAACATCTTCTGTGAGTCCAGTCTTAGATTCCGATGCTTCACTTCAGTTTTACTGTATCCCTTGGACCTTCTTATTGACGATGAATCACAGAAATTGCATCCGGATTTAATACAAAAGGCACAATGCCGACTTAAGTACAAGAGGTCTGACACACTAACTTTCTATGATTTGAACCTCTCCTGTGAGTCCAGTTTTAGATTCAGATGCTTCACTTCAGGTTTACTGTTTCCCTTGGACCTTCTTATTGACGATGAATCACAGAAATTGCATCCGAATTTAATACAAAAGGCGCAATGCCGACCTAAGTACAAGAGGACTGACAGACTAACTTTCTATGATTTGAACCTCTCCTGTGAGTCCAGTTTTAGATTCCGATGCTTCACTTCAGGTTTATTGTATCCCTTGGACCCTCTTATTGACGATAAGGCACAATGCCGACTTAAGTACAAGAGGACTGACACTCTAACTTTCTATGATTTGAACCTCTGCTGTGAGTCCAGTTTTACATTCCGATTGTTCACTTCAGGTTTACTGTATCCCTTGGACCTTCTTATTGACGATGAAACACAGAAATTGCATCCGAATGTAATACAAAAGGCACAATGCCGACTTAAGTACAAGAGGACTGACACTCTAATTTCGATGATTTGTACCCCTCCTGTGAGTCCATTTTTAGATTCCGATGCTTCAATTCAGGTTTACTGTATCCCTTGGACCTTCTTATTGACGATGAAACACAGAAATTGCATCCGAATATAATACAAAAGGCCCAATGCCGACTTAAGTACAAGAGGACTGACTCTCTAACTTTCTATGATTTGAACCTCTCCTGTGAGTCCAGTTTTAGATTCCGATGCTTCACTTCAGGTTTACTGTTTCCCTTGGAGCTTCTTATTGACGATGAATCACAGAAATTGCATCCGAATTTAATACAAAAGGCGCAGTGCCGAACAACGTACAAGATGACTGACAGACTAACTTTCTATGATTTGAACCTCTCCTGTGAGTCCAGTTTTAGATTCCGATGCTTCACTTCAGGTTTACTGTATCCCTTGGACCTTCTTATTGACGATAGGGCACAATGCCGACTTAAGTACAAGAGGATTGACACTCAAACTTCCTATGATTTGAACCTCTGCTGTGAGTCCAGTTTTACATTCCGATGCTTCACTTCAGGTTTACTGTATCCCTTGGACCTTCTTATGGACGATGAAACACAGAAATTGCATCCGAAATTAATAGAAAAGTCCCAATGCCGACATAACTACAAGAGCACTGACACTCTAATTTCGATGATTTGTACCCCTCCTGTGAGCCCAGTTTTAGATTCCGATGCTTAAATTCAGGTTTACTGTATCCCTTGGACCTTCTTATTGACGATGAAACCCAGAAATTGTATCCGAATATAATACAAAAAGGCCAATGCCGACTTAAGTACAAGAGGACTGACTCTCTAACTTTCTATGATTTGAACCTCTCCTGTTAGTTCAATTTTAGATTCCGATTCTTCACGTCAGGTTTACTGTATCCCTTGGCCTTTCTTATTGTCGATGAAACACAGAAATTGCTTTCGAATTTAATACAAAAGGCACAATGCCGACTTAAGTACAAGAGGACTGACACTCTAAATTTCTATGGTTTGATCCTCTCCTGTGAGTCCAGTTTTAGATTCCGATGTTTCACTTCAGGTTTACTTTTTCCCTTGGACCTTCTTATTGACGATGAAACACAGAAATTGCATCCAAATTTAATACAAAAGGAACAATGCCGACTTAAGTACAAGAGGACTGACACTCTAACTTTCGATGATTTGAACTTCTCCTGTGGGTCCAGTTTCAGATTCCGATGCTTCAATTCAGGTTTACTGTATCACTTGGACATTCTTATTGACGATGATACAGAGAAATTATATCCGAATTTAATACAAAAGGCACTAAGCCGATTTAAGTACAAGAGGACTGACACTCTAAATTTCTATGATTTTAACCTCTGCTGTGAGTCTAGTTTTAGATTCCGATGCTTCACTTCAGGTTTACTGTATCCCTTGGACCTTGTTATTGACGATGAAACACAGAAATTGCATTCGAATTTAATAAAAATGGCACAATGCCGACTTAAGTACAAGAGGACTGACCCTCTAACTTTCTATGATTTGAACCACTCCTGTGAGTCCTGTTTAAGACTCCAATGCTTCACTTCAGGTTTACTGTATTTCTTAGGCCTTCTTAATGACGATGAAACACAGAAATTACATCCGAATTTAATACAAAAGGCACAATGCTGACTTAAGTACAAGAGGACTGACACTCTAACTCTCTATGATTTGAACCTCTCCTGTGAGACCCATTTTAGATTCCGACGCTTCACTTCAGGTTTACTGTATCCATTGGACCTTCTTATTGACGATGAAACACAGAAATTGCAGCCGAATTTAATACAAAAGGCGCAATGCCGACTTAAGTACAATAGGACTGACACTCTAACTTTCGATGATTTGAACCTCTCCTATGAGTCCAGTTGTAGATTCCGATGCATTCATTCAGGTTTACTGTATACCTTGGACCTTCTTATTGACGATGAAACACAGAAATTGCATCCGAATTCAATACAAAAGGCACAATGCAGACTTAAGTACAAGAGGACTGACACTCTAACTTTCTATGATTTGAACATCTCCTGTGAGTCCAGTCATAGATTCCGATGCTTCACTTCAGTTTTACTGTATCCCTTGGACCTTCTTATTGACGATGAATCACAGAAATGGCATCCGAATTTAATACAAAAGGCACAATGCCGACTGAAGTACAAGAGGACTGACACACTAACTTTCTATGATTTGAACCTCTCCTGTGAGTCCAGTTTTTGCTTCCGATGCTTCACTTCAGGTTTACTGTTTCCCTTGGACCTTCTTATTCACGATGAATCACAGAAATTGCATCCGAATTTAATACAAAAGGCGCAATGCCGACCAAAGTACAAGAGGACTGACAGACTAACTTTCTATGATTTGAACCTCTCCTGTGAGTCCAGTTTTAGATTCCGATGCTTCACTTCAGGTTTACTGTATCCCTTGGACATTCTTATTGACGATAAGGCACAATGCCGACTTAAGTACAAGAGGACTGACACTCTAACTTTCTATGATTTGAACCTCTGCTGTGAGTCCAGTTTTAGATTCCGACGCTTCACTTCAGGTTTACTGTATAACTTGGACCTTCTTATTGACGATGAAACACAGAAATTGCATCCGAATATAATACAAAAGGCCCAATGCCGACTTAAGTACAAGAGGACTGACACTCTAATTTCGATGATTAGTACCCCTCCTGTGAGTCCAGTTTTAGATTCCGATGCTTCAATTCAGGTTTACTGTATCCCTTGGACCTTCTTATTGACGATGAAACACAGAAATTGCATCCGAATATAATACAAAAGGCCCAATTCCGACTTAAGTACAAGAGGACTGACTCTCTAACTTTCTATGATTTGAACCTCTCCTGTGAGTCCAGTTTTAGATTCCGATGCTTCACGTCAGGTTTACTGTATCCCTTGGACCATCTTATTGACGATGAAACACAGAAATTGCATCCAAATTTAATACAAAAGGAACAATGCCGACTTAAGTACAAGAGGACTGCCACTCTAACTTTCGATGATTTGAACTTCTCCTGTGGGTCCAGTTTCAGATTCCCATGCTTCAATTCAGGTTTACTGTATCACTTGGACCTTCTTATTGACGATGAAACACAGAAATTATATCCGAATTTAATACAAAAGGCACAAAGCTGACTTAAGTACTAGTGGACTGACACTCTGACTTTCTATGATTTTAACCTCTCCTGTGAGTCTTGTTTTATGTTCCGATGCTTCACTTCAGGTTTACTGTATCCCTTGGACCTTCTTATTGACGATGAAACACAGAAATTGCATCCGAATTTAATACAAAAGGCACAATGCCGACTTAAATACAAGAGGACTGACACTCTAATTTCGATGATTTGTACCCCTCCTGTGAGTCCAGTTTTAGATTCCGATGCTTCAATTCAGGTTTACTGTATCCCTTGGACCTTCTTAATGACGTTGAAACACAGAAATTGCATTCGAATATTACAAAAGGCCCAATGCCGACTTAAGTACAAGAGGACTGACACTCTAACTTTCTATGATTTTAACCTCTGCTGTGAGTCCAGTTTTAGATTCCGATGCTTCACTTCAGGTTTACTGTATCCCTTGGACCTTCTTATTGACGATGAAACTCAGAAATTGCATCCGAATTTAATACAATGGGCACAATGCCGACTTAAGTACAAGAGGACTGACGCTCTAACTTTCTATGATTTGAACCACTCCTGGGAGTCCTGTTTAAGATTCCAATGCTTGACTTCAGGTTTACTGTATTTCTTGGGCCTTCTTAATGACGATGAAACATAGAAATTGCATTTGAATTTAATACAAAAGGCACAACGCAGACTTAAGTACAAGAGGACAGACACACTGACTTTCTATGATTTGAACCTCTCCAGTGAGTCCAGTTTTAGATTCCGATGCTTCACTTCAGGTTTACTGTTTCCCTTGGACCTTCTTATTGACGATGAAACACAGAAATTGCTTCCGAATTTAATACAAAAGGCACAATGCCGACTTAAGTACAAGAGGACTGACACACTAACTATCTATGATTTAAACATCTCCTGTGAGTCCAGTTTTAGATTCCGATGCTTCACTTCAGGTTTACTGTTTCCCTTGGACCTTTTTATTGACGATGAAACACAGAAATTGCATCCGAATTTAATACAAAAGGCACAATGCCGACATAAGTACAAGAGGACTGACACTCTAACTTTCGATGATTTGAACATCTTCTGTGAGTCCAGTCTTAGATTCCGATGCTTCACTTCAGTTTTACTGTGTCCCTTGGACCTTCTTATTGCCGATGAATCACAGAAATTGCATCCGAATGTAATACAAAAGGCACAATGCCGACTTAAGTACAAGAGGACTGACACTCTAATTTCGATGATTTGAATCCCTCCTGTGAGTCCAGTTTTAGATTCCGATGCTTCAATTCAGGTTTACTGTATCCCTTGGACCTTCTTATTGACGATGAAAAACAGAAATTGCATCCGAATATGATACAAAAGGCCCAATGCCGACTCAAGTACAAGAGGACTGACTCTCTAACTTTCTATGATTTGAACCCCTCCTGTTAGTCCAGTTTTAGATTCCGATTCTTCACGTCAGGTTTACTGTTTCCTTGGACCTTCTTATTGACGATGAATCACAGAAATTGCATCCGAATTTAATACAAAAGGCGCAATTCCGAACAAAGTACAAGATGACTGACAGACTAACTTTCTATGATTTGAACCTCTCCTGTGAGTCCAGTTTTAGATTCCGATGCTTCACTTCAGGTTTACTGTATCCCTTGGATCTTCTTATTGACGATAGGGCACAATGCCGACTTAAGTACAAGAGGACTGACACTCTAACTTTCTATGATTTGAACCTCTGCTGTGAGTCCAGTTTTACATTCCGATGCTTCACTTCAGGTTTACTGTATCCCTTGGACCTTCTTATTGACGATGAAACACAGAAATTGCATCCGAAATTAATACAAAAGTCCCAATGCCGACTTAACTACAAGAGGACTGACACTCTAATTTCGATGATTTGTACCCCTCCTGCGAGTCCAGTTTTAGATTCCGATGCATTCATTCAGGTTTACTGTATACCTTGGTCCTTCTTATTGACGATGAAACACAGAAATTGCATCCGAATTTAATACAAAAGGCACAATGCAGACTTAAGTACAAGAGGACAGACACACTAACTTTCTATGATTTGACCTCTCCTGTGAGTCCAGTTTTAGATTCCGATGCTTCACTTCAGGTTTACTGTTTCCCTTGGACCTTCTTATTGACGAAGAATCACAGAAATTGCATCCGAATATAATACAAAAGGCCCAATGCCGACTTAAGTACAAGAGGACTGACTCTCTAACTTTCTATGATTTGAACCTCTCCTGTTAGTTCAATTTTAGATTTCGATTCTTCACGTCAGGTTTACTGTATCCCTTGGCCTTTCTTATTGTCGATGAAACACAGAAATTGCTTTCGAATTTAATACAAAAGGCACAATGCCGACTTAAGTACAAGTGGACTGACACTCCAAATTTCTATGGTTTGATCCTCTCCTGTGAGTCCAGCTTTAGATTCCGATGCTTCACTTCAGGTTTACTTTTTCCCTTGGACCTTCTTATTGACGATGAAACACAGAAATTGCATCCAAATTTAATACAAATGTCCCAATGCCGACTTAACTACAAGAGGACTGACACTCTAATTTCGATGATTTGTACCCCTCCTGCGAGTCCAGTTTTAGATTCCGATGCATTCATTCAGGTTTACTGTATACCTTGGTCCTTCTTATTGACGATGAAACACAGAAATTGCATCCGAATTTAATACAAAAGGCACAATGCAGACTTAAGTACAAGAGGACAGACACACTAACTTTCTATGATTTGACCTCTCCTGTGAGTCCAGTTTTAGATTCCGATGCTTCACTTCAGGTTTACTGTTTCCCTTGGACCTTCTTATTGACGAAGAATCACAGAAATTGCATCCGAATTTAATACAAAGGCCGCAATGCCGACCTAAGTACAAGAGGACTGACACACTAACTTTCTGTGATTTGAACCCCTCCTGTGAGTCCAGTTTTAGATTCCGATGCTTCACTTCAGGTTTACTGTATCCCTTGGACCTTCTTATTGACGATAAGGCACGATGCCGACTTAAGTACAAGAGGACTGACACTCTAATTTTCTATGCTTTTGAACCCCTGCTGTGAGTCCAGTTTTAGATTCCGATGCTTCACTTCAGGTTTACTGTATCCCTTGGACCTTCTTATTGACGATGAAACACAGAAATTGCATCCGAATTTAATACAAAAGGCACAATGCCGACTTAAGTACAAGAGGACTGACACTCTAACTTTAGATGATTTGAACTTCTCCTGTGGGTCCAGTTTCAGATTCCGATGCTTCAATTCAGGTTTACTGTATCACTTGGACCTTGTTATTGACGATGAAACACAGAAATTATATCCGAATTTAATACAAAAGGCACAATGCCGACTTAAGTACAAGAGGACTGACACTCTAACTTTCTATCATTTGAACCTCTCCTATGAGTCCAGTTGTTGATTCCGATGCATTCATTCAGGTTTACTGTATACCTTGGTCCTACTTATTGACGATGAAACACAGAAATTGCATCCGAATTTAATACAAAAGGCACAATGCAGACTTAAGTACAAGAGGACAGACACACTAACTTTCTATGATTTGACCTCTCCTGTGAGTCCAGTTTTAGATTCCGATGCTTCACTTCAGGTTTACTGTTTCCCTTGGACCTTCTTATTGACGATGAATCACAGAAATTGCATCCGAATTTAATACAAAGGCCGCAATGCCGACCTAAGTACAAGAGGACTGACACACTAACTTTCTATGATTTGAACCTCTCCTGTGAGTCCAGTTTTAGATTCCGATGCTTCACTTCAGGTTTACTGTATCCCTTGGACCTTCATATTGACGATAAGGCACAATGCCGACTTAAGTACAAGAGGACTGACACTCTAACTTTCGATGATTTGAACTTCTCCTGTGGGTCCAGTTTCAGATTCCGATGCTTCAATTCAGGTTTACTGTATCACTTGGACCTTCTTATTGACGATGAAACACAGAAATTATATTCGAATTTAATACAAAAGGCACAAAGCCGACTTAGGTACAAGAGGACTGACACTCTGACTTTCTATGATATTAACCTCTCCTGTAAGTCTTGTTTTATATTCCGATGCTTCACTTCAGGTTTACTGTATCCCTTGGACCTTCTTATTGACGTTGAAACACAGCAATTGCATCCGAATTTAATACAAAAGGCACAATGCCGACTTAAGTACAAGAGGACTGACACTCTAATTTCGATGATTTGTACCCCTCCTGTGAGTCCAGTTTTAGATTCCGATGCTTCAATTCAGGTTTACTGTATCCCTTGGACCTTCTTATTGACGATGAAACACAGAAATTGCATCCGAATATAATACAAAAGGCCCAATGCCGACTTAAGTACAAGAGGACTGACTCTCTAATTTTCTATGATTTGAACCTCTCCTGTTAGTCCAGTTTTAGATTCCGATTCATCATGTCAGGTTTACTGTATCCCTTGGACTTTGTTATTGTCGATGAAACACAGAAATTGCATTCGAATTTAATACAAAAGGCACAATGCCGACATAAGTACAAGAGGACTGACACTCTAAATTTCTATGATTTGACCCTCTCCTGTGAGTCCAGTTTTAGATTCCGATGCTTCACTTCAGGTTTAGTATCCCTTGGACCTTCTTATTGACGATGAAACACAGAAATTGCATTCAAATTTAATACAAAAGGAACAATGCCAACATAAGTACAAGAGGACTGACACTCTAACTTTCGATGATTTGAACCACTCCTATGAGTCCAGTTGTGGATTCCGATGGATTAAATCAGGTTTACTGTATACCTTGGGCCTTCTTATTGACGATGAGACACAGAAATTGCATCCGAATTTAATACAAAAGGCACAATGCCGACTTAAGTACAAGAGGACTGACACTCTAACTTTCGATGATTTGAACTTCTCCTGTGGGTCCAGTTTCAGATTCCGATGCTTCAATTCAGGTTTACTGTATCACTTGGACCTTCTTATTGACGATGAAACACAGAAATTGCATCCAAATTTAATACAAATGGCACAATGCCGACTTAAGTACAAGAGGTCTGACAGTCTAACTTTGGATTATGTGAACCTCTCCTGTGAGTGCAGTTTTAGATTCCGATGCTTCACTTCAGGTTTACTGTATCCCTTCGACCTTCTTATTGAGGATGAAACACAGAAATTGCATCCGAATTTAATACAAAAGGCACAATGCCTACTTAAGTACAAGAGGACTGACGCTCTAACTTTCTATGATTTGAACCACTCCTGGGAGTCCTGTTTAAGATTCCAATGCTTGACTTCAGGTTAACTGTATTTCTTGGGCCTTCTTAATGACGATGAAACATAGAAATTGCACCCGAATTTAATACAAAAGGCACAATGCAGACTTAAGTACAAGAGGACAGACACACTAACTTTCTATGATTTGAACCTCTCCAGTGAGTCCAGTTTTAGATTCCGATGCTTCACTTCAGGTTTACTGTTTCCCTTGGACCTTCTTATTGACGATGAAACACAGAAATTGCTTCCGAATTTAATACAAAAGGCACAATGCCGACTTAAGTACAAGAGGACTGACACACTAACTATCTATGATTTAAACCTGTCCTGTGAGTCCAGTTTTAGATTCCGATGCTTCACTTCAGGTTTACTGTTTCCCTTGGACCTTCTTATTGACGATGAAACACAGAAATTGCATCCGAATTTAATACAAAAGGCACATGGCCGACATAAGTACAAGAGGACTGACACTCTAATTTCGATGATTTGTATCCCTCCTGTGAGTCCAGTTTCAGATTCCGATGCTTCAATTCAGGTTTACTGTATCCCTTGGACCTTCTTTTTGACGATGAAAAACAGAAATTGCATCCGAATATAATAAAAAAGCCCCAATGCCGGCTTAAGTACAAGAGGACTGACTCTCTAACTTTCTATGATTTGAACCTCTCCTGTTAGTCCAGTTTTAGATTCCGATGCTTCACTTCAGGTTTACTGTTTCCCTTGGACCTTCTTATTGACGATGAATCACAGAAATTGCATCCGAATTTAATACAAAAGGCGCAATGCCGAACAAAGTACAAGATGACTGAGAGACTAACTTTCTATGATTTGAACCTCTCCTGTGAGTCCAGTTTTAGATTCCGATGCTTCACTTCAGGTTTACTGTATCCCTTGGATCGTCTTATTGACGATAGGGCACAATGCCGACTTAAGCACAAGAGGACTGACACTCTAACTTTCTATGATTTGAACCTCTGCTGTGAGTCCAGTTTTACATTCCGATGCTTCACTTCAGGTTTACTGTATCCCTTGGACCTTCTTATTGACGATGAAACACAGACATTGCATCCGAAATTGATACAAAAGTCAAAATGCCGACTTAACTACAAGAGGACTGACACTCTAATTTCGACGATTTGTACCCCTCCTGTGAGTCCAGTTTTAGATTCCGATGCTTCAATTCAGGTTTACTGTATCCCTTGGACCTTCTTATTGACGATGAAACCCAGAATTTGCATCCGAATATAATACAAAAGGCCCAATGCCGACTTAAGTACAAAAGGACTGACTCTCTAACTTTCTATGATTTGAACCTCTCCTGTTAGTTCAGTTTTAGATTCCGATTCTTCACGTCAGGTTTACTGTATCCCTTGGCCTCTCTTATTGTCGATGAAACACAGAAATTGCTTTCGAAATTAATACAAAAGGCACAATGCCGACTTAAGTACAAGAGGACTGACACTCTAAATTTCTATGGTTTGATCCTCTCCTGTGAGTCCAGCTTTAGATTCCGATGCTTCACTTCAGGTTTACTTTTTCCCTTGGACCTTCTTATTGACGATGAAACACAGAAATTGCATCCAAATTTAATACAAAAGGAACAATGCCGACTTAAGTACAAGAGACGTGGCACTCTAACTTTCGATGATTTGAACTTCTCCTGTGGGTCCAGTTTCAGATTCCGATGCTTCAATTCAGGTTTACTGTATCACTTGGACATTCTTATTGACGATGAAACACAGAAATTATATCCGAATTTAATACAAAAGGCACAAAGCCGACTTAAGTACAAGAGGACTGACACTCTAAATTTCTATGATTGTAACCTCTGCTGTGAGTCTAATTTTAGATTCCGATGCTTCACTTCAGGTTTACTGTATCCCTTGGACCTTGTTATTGACGATGAAACACAGAAATTGCATCCGAATTTAATACAAATGGCACAATGCCGACTTAAGTACAAGAGGACTGACGCTCTAACTTTCTATGATTTGAACCTCTCCAATGAGTCCAGTTGTAGATTCCGATGCATTCATTCAGGTTTACTGTATACCTTGGACCTTCTTATTGACGATGAAACACAGAAATTGCATCCGAATTTAATACAAAAGGCACAATGCAGACTTAAGTACAAGAGGACAGACACACTAACTTTCTATGATTTGACCTCTCCTGTGAGTCCAGTTTTAGATTCCGATGCTTCACTTTAGGTTTACTGTTTCCCTTGGACCTTCTTATTGACGATGAAACACAGAAATTGCATCCGAATTTAATACAAAAGGCACAATGCAGTCTTAAGTACAAGAGGACTGACACACTAACTTTTATGATTTGAACCTCTCCTGTGAGTCCAGTTTTAGATTCTGATGCTTCACTTCAGGTTTACTGTATCCCTTGGACCTTCTTATTGACGATAAGGCACAATGCCGACTTAAGTACAAGAGGACTGACACTCTAATTTTCTATGCCTTTGAACCCCTGCTGTGAGTCCAGTTTTAGATTCCGATGCTTCACTTCAGGTTTACTATATCCCTTGGACCTTCTTATAGACGATGAAACACAGAAATTGCATCCGAATTAAATACAAAAGGCACAATGCCGACTTAAGTACAAGAGGACTGACACTCTAACTTTCGATGATTTGAACCTCTCCTATGAGTCCAGTTGTAGATTCCGATGCATTCATTCAGGTTTACTGTATACCTTGGACCCACTTATTGACGATGAACACAGAAATTGCATCCGAATTTAATACAAAAGGCACAATGCAGACTTAAGTACAAGAGGACAGACACACTAACTTTCTATGATTTGACCTCTCCTGTGAGTCCAGTTTTAGATTCCGATGCTTCACTTCAGGTTTACTGTTTCCCTTGGACCTTCTTATTGACGATGAATCACAGAAATTGCATCCGAATTTAATACAAAGGCCGCAATGCCGACCTAAGTACAAGAGGACTGACACACTAACTTTCTATGATTTGAACCTCTCCTGTGAGTCCAGTTTTAGATTCCGATGCTTCACTTCAGGTTTACTGTATCCCTTGGACCTTCTTATTGACGATAAGGCAAAATGCCGACTTAAGTACAAGAGGACTGACACTCTAATTGTCTATGATTTTGAACCCCTGCTGTGAGTCCAGTTTTAGATTCCGATGCTTCACTTCAGGTTTACTGTATCCCTTGGACCTTCTTATTGACGATGAAACACAGAAATTGCATCCGAATGTAGTACAAAAGGCACAATGCCGACTTAAGTACAAGAGGACTGACACTCTAACTTTCGATGATTTGAACTTCTCCTGTGGGTCCAGTTTCAGATTCCGATGCTTCAATTCAGGTTTACTGTATCACTTGGACCTTCTTATTGACGATGAAACACAGAAATTATATCCGAATTTAATACAAAAGGCACAATGCCGACTTAAGTACAAGAGGACTGACACTCTAACTTTCTATCATTTGAACCTCTACTGTGACTCCAGTTTTAGATTCCGATGCTTCACTTCAGGTTTACTGTATCCCTTGGACCTTCTTATTGACGATGAAACACAGAAATTGCATCCGAATTTAATACAAAAGGTACAATGCCGACTTAAGTACAAGAGGACTGACGCACTAACTTTCTATGATTTGAACCACTCCTGTGAGTCCTGTTTAAGATTCCGATGTTTCACTTCAGGTTTACTGTATTTCTTGGGCCTTCTTACTGACGATGAAACACAGAAATTGCATCCGAATTTAATACAAAAGGCACAATGCCGACTTAAGAACAAGAGTACTGACACACTAACTTTCTATGATTTGAACCTCTCCTGTGAGTCAAGTTTTAGATTCCGATGCTTCACTTCAGGTTTACTGTTTCCCTTGGTCCTTCTTATTGACGATGAATCACAGAAAGTGAATCCGAATTTAATACAAAAGGCGCAGTGCCTACCTAAGTACAAGAGGACTGACAGACTAACTTTCTATGATTTGAACCTCTCCTGTGTGTCCAGTTTTAGATTCCGATGCTTCACTTCAGGTTTACTGTATCCCTTGGACCTTCTTATTGACGATAAGGCACAATGCCGACTTAAGTACAAGAGGACTGACACTCTAATTTCGATGATTTGTACCCCTCCTGTGAGTCCAGTTTTAGATTCCGATGCTTCAATTCAGGTTTACTGTATCCCTTGGACCTTCTTATTGACGATGAAACACAGAAATTTGCATCCGAATATAATACAAAATGCCCAATGCCGACTTAGGTACAAGAGGACTGACTCTCTAACTTTCCATGATTTGAACCTCTCCTGTTAGTCCAGTTTTAGATTCCGATTCTTCACGTCAGGTTTACTGTATGCCTTGGACTTTCTTATTGTCGATGAAACACAGAAATTGCATCCAAATTTAATACAAATGGCACAATGCCGACTTAAGTACAAGAGGTCTGACAGTCTAACTTTGGATTATGTGAACCTCTCCTGTGAGTGCAGTTTTAGATTCCGATGCTTCACTTCAGGTTTACTGTATCCCTTCGACCTTCTTATTGAGGATGAAACACAGAAATTGCATCCGAATTTAATACAAAAGGCACAATGCCTACTTAAGTACAAGAGGACTGACGCTCTAACTTTCTATGATTTGAACCACTCCTGGGAGTCCTGTTTAAGATTCCAATGCTTGACTTCAGGTTAACTGTATTTCTTGGGCCTTCTTAATGACGATGAAACATAGAAATTGCACCCGAATTTAATACAAAAGGCACAATGCAGACTTAAGTACAAGAGGACAGACACACTAACTTTCTATGACTTGAACCTCTCCAGTGAGTCCAGTTTTAGATTCCGATGCTTCACTTCAGGTTTACTGTTTCCCTTGGACCTTCTTATTGACGATGAAACACAGAAATTGCTTCCGAATTTAATACAAAAGGCACAATGCCGACTTAAGTACAAGAGGACTGACACACTAACTATCTATGATTTAAACCTGTCCTGTGAGTCCAGTTTTAGATTCCGATGCTTCACTTCAGGTTTACTGTTTCCCTTGGACCTTCTTATTGACGATGAAACACAGAAATTGCATCCGAATTTAATACAAAAGGCACATGGCCGACATAAGTACAAGAGGACTGACACTCTAATTTCGATGATTTGTATCCCTCCTGTGAGTCCAGTTTTAGATTCCGATGCTTCAATTCAGGTTTACTGTATCCCTTGGACCTTCTTTTTGACGATGAAAAACAGAAATTGCATCCGAATATAATAAAAAAGCCCCAATGCCGGCTTAAGTACAAGAGGACTGACTCTCTAACTTTCTATGATTTGAACCTCTCCTGTTAGTCCAGTTTTAGATTCCGATGCTTCACTTCAGGTTTACTGTTTCCCTTGGACCTTCTTATTGACGATGAATCACAGAAATTGCATCCGAATTTAATACAAAAGGCGCAATGCCGAACAAAGTACAAGATGACTGAGAGACTAACTTTCTATGATTTGAACCTCTCCTGTGAGTCCAGTTTTAGATTCCGATGCTTCACTTCAGGTTTACTGTATCCCTTGGATCGTCTTATTGACGATAGGGCACAATGCCGACTTAAGCACAAGAGGACTGACACTCTAACTTTCTATGATTTGAACCTCTGCTGTGAGTCCAGTTTTACATTCCGATGCTTCACTTCAGGTTTACTGTATCCCTTGGACCTTCTTATTGACGATGAAACACAGACATTGCATCCGAAATTGATACAAAAGTCAAAATGCCGACTTAACTACAAGAGGACTGACACTCTAATTTCGACGATTTGTACCCCTCCTGTGAGTCCAGTTTTAGATTCCGATGCTTCAATTCAGGTTTACTGTATCCCTTGGACCTTCTTATTGACGATGAAACCCAGAATTTGCATCCGAATATAATACAAAAGGCCCAATGCCGACTTAAGTACAAAAGGACTGACTCTCTAACTTTCTATGATTTGAACCTCTCCTGTTAGTTCAGTTTTAGATTCCGATTCTTCACGTCAGGTTTACTGTATCCCTTGGCCTCTCTTATTGTCGATGAAACACAGAAATTGCTTTCGAAATTAATACAAAAGGCACAATGCCGACTTAAGTACAAGAGGACTGACACTCTAAATTTCTATGGTTTGATCCTCTCCTGTGAGTCCAGCTTTAGATTCCGATGCTTCACTTCAGGTTTACTTTTTCCCTTGGACCTTCTTATTGACGATGAAACACAGAAATTGCATCCAAATTTAATACAAAAGGAACAATGCCGACTTAAGTACAAGAGACGTGGCACTCTAACTTTCGATGATTTGAACTTCTCCTGTGGGTCCAGTTTCAGATTCCGATGCTTCAATTCAGGTTTACTGTATCACTTGGACATTCTTATTGACGATGAAACACAGAAATTATATCCGAATTTAATACAAAAATCACAAAGCCGACTTAAGTACAAGAGGACTGACACTCTAAATTTCTATGATTGTAACCTCTGCTGTGAGTCTAATTTTAGATTCCGATGCTTCACTTCAGGTTTACTGTATCCCTTGGACCTTGTTATTGACGATGAAACACAGAAATTGCATCCGAATTTAATACAAATGGCACAATGCCGACTTAAGTACAAGAGGACTGACGCTCTAACTTTCTATGATTTGAACCTCTCCAATGAGTCCAGTTGTAGATTCCGATGCATTCATTCAGGTTTACTGTATACCTTGGACCTTCTTATTGACGATGAAACACAGAAATTGCATCCGAATTTAATACAAAAGGCACAATGCAGACTTAAGTACAAGAGGACAGACACACTAACTTTCTATGATTTGACCTCTCCTGTGAGTCCAGTTTTAGATTCCGATGCTTCACTTTAGGTTTACTGTTTCCCTTGGACCTTCTTATTGACGATGAAACACAGAAATTGCATCCGAATTTAATACAAAAGGCACAATGCAGTCTTAAGTACAAGAGGACTGACACACTAACTTTTATGATTTGAACCTCTCCTGTGAGTCCAGTTTTAGATTCTGATGCTTCACTTCAGGTTTACTGTATCCCTTGGACCTTCTTATTGACGATAAGGCACAATGCCGACTTAAGTACAAGAGGACTGACACTCTAATTTTCTATGCCTTTGAACCCCTGCTGTGAGTCCAGTTTTAGATTCCGATGCTTCACTTCAGGTTTACTATATCCCTTGGACCTTCTTATTGACGATGAAACACAGAAATTGCATCCGAATTTAATACAAAAGGCACAATGCCGACTTAAGTACAAGAGGACTGACACCCTAACTTTCGATGATTTGAACTTCTCCTGTGGGTCCAGTTTCAGATTCCGATGCTTCAATTCAGGTTTACTGTATCACTTGGACCTTCTTATTGACGATGAAACACAGAAATTATATCCGAATTTAATACAAAAGGCATAATGCCGACAAAAGTACAAGAGGACTGACACTCTAACTTTCTATCATTTGAACCTCTGCTGTGACTCTAGTTTTAGATTCCGATGCTTCACTTCAGGTTTACTGTATCATTTGGACCTTCTTATAGACGATGAAACACAGAAATTGCATCCGAATTAAATACAAAAGGCACAATGCCGACTTAAGTACAAGAGGACTGACACTCTAACTTTCGATGATTTGAACCTCTCCTATGAGTCCAGTTGTAGATTCCGATGCATTCATTCAGGTTTACTGTATACCTTGGACCCACTTATTGACGATGAACACAGAAATTGCATCCGAATTTAATACAAAAGGCACAATGCAGACTTAAGTACAAGAGGACAGACACACTAACTTTCTATGATTTGACCTCTCCTGTGAGTCCAGTTTTAGATTCCGATGCTTCACTTCAGGTTTACTGTTTCCCTTGGACCTTCTTATTGACGATGAATCACAGAAATTGCATCCGAATTTAATACAAAGGCCGCAATGCCGACCTAAGTACAAGAGGACTGACACACTAACTTTCTATGATTTGAACCTCTCCTGTGAGTCCAGTTTTAGATTCCGATGCTTCACTTCAGGTTTACTGTATCCCTTGGACCTTCTTATTGACGATAAGGCAAAATGCCGACTTAAGTACAAGAGGACTGACACTCTAATTGTCTATGATTTTGAACCCCTGCTGTGAGTCCAGTTTTAGATTCCGATGCTTCACTTCAGGTTTACTGTATCCCTTGGACCTTCTTATTGACGATGAAACACAGAAATTGCATCCGAATGTAGTACAAAAGGCACAATGCCGACTTAAGTACAAGAGGACTGACACTCTAACTTTCGATGATTTGAACTTCTCCTGTGGGTCCAGTTTCAGATTCCGATGCTTCAATTCAGGTTTACTGTATCACTTGGACCTTCTTATTGACGATGAAACACAGAAATTATATCCGAATTTAATACAAAAGGCACAATGCCGACTTAAGTACAAGAGGACTGACACTCTAACTTTCTATCATTTGAACCTCTACTGTGACTCCAGTTTTAGATTCCGATGCTTCACTTCAGGTTTACTGTATCCCTTGGACCTTCTTATTGACGATGAAACACAGAAATTGCATCCGAATTTAATACAAAAGGTACAATGCCGACTTAAGTACAAGAGGACTGACGCACTAACTTTCTATGATTTGAACCACTCCTGTGAGTCCTGTTTAAGATTCCGATGTTTCACTTCAGGTTTACTGTATTTCTTGGGCCTTCTTACTGACGATGAAACACAGAAATTGCATCCGAATTTAATACAAAAGGCACAATGCCGACTTAAGAACAAGAGTACTGACACACTAACTTTCTATGATTTGAACCTCTCCTGTGAGTCAAGTTTTAGATTCCGATGCTTCACTTCAGGTTTACTGTTTCCCTTGGTCCTTCTTATTGACGATGAATCACAGAAAGTGAATCCGAATTTAATACAAAAGGCGCAGTGCCTACCTAAGTACAAGAGGACTGACAGACTAACTTTCTATGATTTGAACCTCTCCTGTGTGTCCAGTTTTAGATTCCGATGCTTCACTTCAGGTTTACTGTATCCCTTGGACCTTCTTATTGACGATAAGGCACAATGCCGACTTAAGTACAAGAGGACTGACACTCTAATTTCGATGATTTGTACCCCTCCTGTGAGTCCAGTTTTAGATTCCGATGCTTCAATTCAGGTTTACTGTATCCCTTGGACCTTCTTATTGACGATGAAACACAGAAATTTGCATCCGAATATAATACAAAATGCCCAATGCCGACTTAGGTACAAGAGGACTGACTCTCTAACTTTCCATGATTTGAACCTCTCCTGTTAGTCCAGTTTTAGATTCCGATTCTTCACGTCAGGTTTACTGTATGCCTTGGACTTTCTTATTGTCGATGAAACACAGAAATTGCATTCGAATTTAATACAAAAGGCACAATGCCGACTTAAGTACAAGAGGACTGACACTCTAAATTTCTATGATTTGAACCTCTCCTGTGAGTCCAGTTTTAGATTCCGATGCTTCACTTCAGGTTTACTGTATCCCTTGGACCTTCTTATTGACGATGAAACACAGAAATTGCATCCAAATTTAATACAAAAGGAACAATGCCGACTTAAGTACAAGAGGACTGCCACTCTAACTTTCTATGATTTTAACCTCTGCCGTGAGTCCAGTTTTAGATTCCGATGCTTCACTTCAGGTTTACTGTATCCCTTGGACCTTCTTATTGACGATGAAACACAGAAATTGCTTCCGAATTTAATACAAAAGGCACAATGCCGACTTAAGTACAAGAGGACTGACACACTAACTATCTATGATTTAATCCTCTCCTGTGAGCCCAGTTTTAGATTCCGATGGTTCACTTCAGGTTTACTGTTTCCCTTGGACCTTCTTATTGACGATGAAACACAGAAATTGCATCCGAATTTAATACAAAAGGCACAATGCCAACATAAGTACAAGAGGACTGACACTCTAACTTTCTATGATTTGAACATCTTCTGTGAGTCCAGTCTTAGATTCCGATGCTTCACTTCAGTTTTACTGTATCCCTTGGACCTTCTTATTGACGATGAAACACAGAAATTGCATCCGAATTAAATACAAAAGGCACAATGCCGACTTAGGTACAAGAGGACTGACACTCTAACCTTCGATGATTTGAACCTCTCCTATGAGTCCAGTTGTAGATTCCGATGCATTCATTCAGGTTTACTGTATACCTTGGACCCACTTATTGACGATGAAACACAGAAATTGCATCCGAATTTAATACAAAAGGCACAATGCAGACTTAAGTACAAGAGGACAGACACACTAACTATCTATGATTTGAACCTCTCCTGTGTGTCCAGTTTTAGATTCCGATGCTTCACTTCAGGTTTACTGTATCCCTTGGACCTTCTTATTGACGATAAGGCACAATGCCGACTTAAGTACAAGAGGACTGACACTCTAATTTCGATGATTTGTACCCCTCCTGTGAGTCCAGTTTTAGATTCCGATGCTTCAATTCAGGTTTACTGTATCCCTTGGACCTTCTTATTGACGATGAAACACAGAAATTTGCATCCGAATATAATACAAAATGCCCAATGCCGACTTAGGTACAAGAGGACTGACTCTCTAACTTTCCATGATTTGAACCTCTCCTGTTAGTCCAGTTTTAGATTCCGATTCTTCACGTCAGGTTTACTGTATGCCTTGGACTTTCTTATTGTCGATGAAACACAGAAATTGCATTCGAATTTAATACAAAAGGCACAATGCCGACTTAAGTACAAGAGGACTGACACTCTAAATTTCTATGATTTGAACCTCTCCTGTGAGTCCAGTTTTAGATTCCGGTGCTTCACTTCAGGTTTACTGTATCCCTTGGACCTTTTTATTGACGATGAAACACAGAAATTGCATCCAAATTTAATTCAAAAGGAACAATGCCGACTTAAGTACAAGAGGACTGCCACTCTAACTTTCTATGATTTTAACCTCTGCCGTGAGTCCAGATTTAGATTCCGATGCTTCACTTCATGTTTACTGTATGCCTTGGACTTTCTTATTGTCGATGAAACACAGAAATTGCATTCGAATTTAATACAAAAGGCACAATGCCGACTTAAGTACAAGAGAATTGACACTCAAACTTCCTATGATTTGAACCTCTGCTGTGAGTCCAGTTTTACATTCCGATGCTTCACTTCAGGTTTACTGTATCCCTTGGACCTTCTTATGGACGATGAAACACAGAAATTGCATCCGAAATTAATACAAAAGTCCCAATGCCGACATAACTACAAGAGGACTGACACTCTAATTTCGATGATTTGTACCCCTCCTGTGAGCCCAGTTTTAGATTCCGATGCTTCACTTCAGGTTTACTGTTTCCCTTGGACCTTCTTATTGACGATGAAACACAGAAATTGCTTCCGAATTTAATACAAAAGGCACAATGCCGACTTAAGTACAAGAGGACTGACACACTAACTATCTATGATTTAAACCTCTCCTGTGAGTTCAGTTTTAGATTCCGATGCTTCACTTCAGGTTTACTGTTTCCCTTGGACCTTCTTATTGACGATGAAACACAGAAATTGCATCCGAATTTAATACAAAAGGCACAATGCCGACATAAGTACAAGAGGACTGACACTCTAACTTTCTATGATTTGAACATCTTCTGTGAGTCCAGTCTTAGATTCCGATGCTTCACTTCAGTTTTACTGTATCCCTTGGACCTTCTTATTGACGATGAATCACAGAAATTGCATCCGGATTTAATACAAAAGGCACAATGCCGACTTAAGTACAAGAGGTCTGACACACTAACTTTCTATGATTTGAACCTCTCCTGTGAGTCCAGTTTTAGATTCAGATGCTTCACTTCAGGTTTACTGTTTCCCTTGGACCTTCTTATTGACGATGAATCACAGAAATTGCATCCGAATTTAATACAAAAGGCGCAATGCCGACCTAAGTACAAGAGGACTGACAGACTAACTTTCTATGATTTGAACCTCTCCTGTGAGTCCAGTTTTAGATTCCGATGCTTCACTTCAGGTTTATTGTATCCCTTGGACCCTCTTATTGACGATAAGGCACAATGCCGACTTAAGTACAAGAGGACTGACACTCTAACTTTCTATGATTTGAACCTCTGCTGTGAGTCCAGTTTTACATTCCGATTGTTCACTTCAGGTTTACTGTATCCCTTGGACCTTCTTATTGACGATGAAACACAGAAATTGCATCCGAATGTAATACAAAAGGCACAATGCCGACTTAAGTACAAGAGGACTGACACTCTAATTTCGATGATTTGTACCCCTCCTGTGAGTCCATTTTTAGATTCCGATGCTTCAATTCAGGTTTACTGTATCCCTTGGACCTTCTTATTGACGATGAAACACAGAAATTGCATCCGAATATAATACAAAAGGCCCAATGCCGACTTAAGTACAAGAGGACTGACTCTCTAACTTTCTACGATTTGAACCTCTCCTGTTAGTCCAGTTTTAGATTCCGATTCTTCACGTCAGGTTTACTGTATCCCATGGACTTTCTTATTGTCGATGAAACACAGAAATTGTTTCGAATTTAATACAAAAGGCACAATGCCGACTTAAGTACAAGAGGACTGACTCTCTAACTTTCTATGATTTGAACCTCTCCTGTGAGTCCAGTTTTAGATTCCGATGCTTCACGTCACGTTTACTGTTTCCCTTGGAGCTTCTTATTGACGATGAATCACAGAAATTGCATCCGAATTTAATACAAAAGGCGCAGTGCCGAACAACGTACAAGATGACTGACAGACTAACTTTCTATGATTTGAACCTCTCCTGTGAGTCCAGTTTTAGATTCCGATGCTTCACTTCAGGTTTACTGTATCCCTTGGACCTTCTTATTGACGATAGGGCACAATGCCGACTTAAGTACAAGAGGATTGACACTCAAACTTCCTATGATTTGAACCTCTGCTGTGAGTCCAGTTTTACATTCCGATGCTTCACTTCAGGTTTACTGTATCCCTTGGACCTTCTTATGGACGATGAAACACAGAAATTGCATCCGAAATTAATACAAAAGTCCCAATGCCGACATAACTACAAGAGGACTGACACTCTAATTTCGATGATTTGTACCCCTCCTGCGAGCCCAGTTTTAGATTCCGATGCTTAAATTCAGGTTTACTGTATCCCTTGGACCTTCTTATTGACGATGAAACCCAGAAATTGTATCCGAATATAATACAAAAAGGCCAATGCCGACTTAAGTACAAGAGGACTGACTCTCTAACTTTCTATGATTTGAACCTCTCCTGTTAGTTCAATTTTAGATTCCGATTCTTCACGTCAGGTTTACTGTATCCCTTGGCCTTTCTTATTGTCGATGAAACACAGAAATTGCTTTCGAATTTAATACAAAAGGCACAATGCCGACTTAAGTACAAGAGGACTGACACTCTAAATTTCTATGGTTTAATCCTCTCCTTTGAGTCCAGTTTTAGATTCCGATGTTTCACTTCAGGTTTACTTTTTCCCTTGGACCTTCTTATTGACGATGAAACACAGAAATTGCATCCAAATTTAATACAAAAGGAACAATGCCGACTTAAGTACAAGAGGACTGACACTCTAACTTTCGATGATTTGAACTTCTCCTGTGGGTCCAGTTTCAGATTCCGATGCTTCAATTCAGGTTTACTGTATCACTTGGACATTCTTATTGACGATGATACAGAGAAATTATATCCGAATTTAATACAAAAGGCACATAGCCGATTTAAGTACAAGAGGACTGACACTCTAAATTTCTATGATTTTAACCTCTGCTGTGAGTCTAGTTTTAGATTCCGATGCTTCACTTCAGGTTTACTGTATCCCTTGGACCTTGTTATTGACGATGAAACACAGAAATTGCATCCGAATTTAATACAAAAGGCACAATGCTGACTTAAGTACAAGAGGACTGACACTCTAACTCTCTATGATTTGAACCTCTCCTGTGAGACCCATTTTAGATTCCGACGCTTCACTTCAGGTTTACTGTATCCATTGGACCTTCTTATTGACGATGAAACACAGAAATTGCAGCCGAATTTAATACAAAAGGCGCAATGCCGACTTAAGTACAATAGGACTGACACTCTAACTTTCGATGATTTGAACCTCTCCTATGAGTCCAGTTGTAGATTCCGATGCATTCATTCAGGTTTACTGTATACCTTGGACCTTCTTATTGACGATGAAACACAGAAATTGCATCCGAATTCAATACAAAAGGCACAATGCAGACTTAAGTACAAGAGGACTGACACTCTAACTTTCTATGATTTGAACATCTCCTGTGGGTCCAGTCATAGATTCCGATGCTTCACTTCAGTTTTACTGTATACCTTGGACCTTCGTATTGACGATGAATCAAAGAAATGGCATCCGAATTTAATACAAAAGGCACAATGCCGACTGAAGTACAAGAGGACTGACACACTAACTTTCTATGATTTGAACCTCTCCTGTGAGTCCAGTTTTTGCTTCCGATGCTTCACTTCAGGTTTACTGTTTCCCTTGGACCTTCTTATTGACGATGAATCACAGAAATTGCATCCGAATTTAATACAAAAGGCGCAATGCCGACCAAAGTACAAGAGGACTGACAGACTAACTTTCTATGATTTGAACCTCTCCTGTGAGTCCAGTTTTAGATTCCGATGCTTCACTTCAGGTTTACTGTATCCCTTGGACCTTCTTATTGACGATAAGGCACAATGCCGACTTAAGTACAAGAGGACTGACACTCTAACTTTCTATGATTTGAACCTCTGCTGTGAATCCAGTTTTAGATTCCGACGCTTCACTTCAGGTTTACTGTATCCCTTGGACCTTCTTATTGACGATGAAACACAGAAATTGCATCCGAATATAATACAAAAGGCCCAATGCCGACTTAAGTACAAGAGGACTGACACTCTAATTTCGATGATTAGTACCCCTCCTGTGAGTCCAGTTTTAGATTCCGATGCTTCAATTCAGGTTTACTGTATCCCTTGGACCTTCTTATTGACGATGAAACACAGAAATTGCATCCGAATATAATACAAAAGGCCCAATTCCGACTTAAGTACAAGAGGACTGACTCTCTAACTTTCTATGATTTGAACCTCTCCTGTTAGTCCAGCTTTAGATTCCGATTCTTCACGTCAGGTTTACTGTATCCCATGGACTTTCTTATTGTCGATGAAACACAGAAATTGTTTCGAATTTAACACAAAAGGCACAATGCGGACATAAGTACAAGAGGACTGACACTCTAAATTTCTATGATTTGATCCTCTCCTGTGAGTCCAGTTTTAGATTCCGATGCATCACATCAGGTTTACTGTATCCCTTGGACCTTCTTATTGACGATGAAACACAGATATTGCTTCCGAATGTAATACAAAAGGCCCAATGGCGACTTAAGTACAAGAGGACTGACACTCTAATTTCGATGATTAGTACCCCTCCTGTGAGTCCAGTTTTAGATTCCGATGCTTCAATTCAGGTTTACTGTATCCCTTGGACCTTCTTATTGACGATGAAACACAGAAATTGCATCCGAATATAATACAAAAGGCACAATGCCGACTTAAGTACAAGAGGACTGACGCTCTAACTTTCTATGATTTGAACCACTCCTGTGAGTCCTGTTTAAGATTCCAATGCTTCACTTCAGGTTTACTGTATTTCTTGGGCCTTCTTAATGACGATGAAACACAGAAATTGCATCCGAATTTAATACAAAAGGCACAATGCCGACTTAAGTACAAGAGGACTGACACTCTAACTCTCTATGATTTGAACCTCTCCTGTGAGTCCCATTTTAAATTCCGACGCTTCACTTCAGGTTTACTGTATCCCTTGGACCTTCTTATTGACGATGAAACACAGAAATTGCATCCGAATTTAATACACAAGGCACAATGCCGACTTAAGTACAAGAGGACTGACACTCTAACTTTCGATGATTTGAACCTCTCCTATGAGTCCAGTTGTAGATTCCGATGCATTAATTCAGGTTTACTGTATACCTTGGACCTTCTTATTGACGATGAAACACAGAAATTGCATCCGAATTTAATACAAAAGGCACAATGCCGACATAAGTACAAGAGGACTGACACTCTAACTTTTTATGATTTGAACATCTCCTGTGGGTCCAGTCTTAGATTCCGATGCTTCACTTCAGTTTTACTGTATCCCTTGGACCTTCTTATTGACGATGAATCACAGAAATTGCATCCGAATTTAATACAAAAGGCACAATGCCGACTTAAGTACAAGAGGACTGACACACTAACTTTCTATGATTTGAACCTCTCCTGTGAGTCCAGTTTTAGATTCCGATGCTTCACTTCAGGTTTACTGTTTTCCTTGGACCTTCTTACTGGCGATGAATCACAGAAATTGCATCCGAATTTAATACAAAAGGCGCAATGCCGACCAAAGTACAAGAGGACTGACAGACTAACTTTCTATGATTTGACCCTCTCCAGTGAGTCCAGTTTTAGATTCCAATGCTTCTCTTCGGGTTTACTGTATCCCTTGGACCTTCTTATTGACGATAAGGCGCAATGCCGACTTAAGTACAAGAGGACTGACACTCTAACTTTCTATGATTTAAACCTCTGCTGTGAGTCCAGTTTTAGATTCCGATGCTTCACTTCAGGTTTACTGTATCCCTTGGACCTTCTTATTGACGATGAAACACAGAAATTGCATCCGAATTTAATACAAAAGGCACAATGCCGACTTAAGTACAAGAGGACTGACACTCTAATTTCGATGATTTGTAACCCTCCTGTGAGTCCAGTTTTAGATTCCGATGCTTCAATTCAGGTTTACTGTATCCCTTGGACCTTCTTATTGACGATGAAACACAGAAATTGCATCCAAATTTAATACAAAAGGAACAATGCCGACTTAAGTACAAGAGGACTGACAATCTAACTTTCGATGATTTGAACTTCTCCTGTGGGTCCAGTTTCAGATTCCGATGCTTCAATTCAGGTTTACTGTATCACTTGGACCTTCTTATTGACGATGAAACACAGATATTATATCCGAATTTAATACAAAAGGCACAAAGCCGACATAAGTACAAGAGGACTGACACTCTAACTTTCTATGATTTTAACCTCTGCTGTGAGTCCAGTTTTAGATTACGATGCTTCACTTCAGGTTTACTGTATCCCTTTGACCTTCTTATTGACGATGAAACACAGAAATTGCATCCGAATTTAATACAAAAGGCACAATGCCGACTTAAGTACAAGAGGACTGACGCTCTAACTTTCTATGATTTGAACCACTCCTGTGAGTCCTGTTTAAGATTCCAATGCTTCACTTCAGATTTACTGTATTTCTTGGGCCTTCTTAATGACGATGAAACACAGAAATTGCATCCGAATTTAATACAAAAGGCACAATGCCGACTTAAGTTCAAGAGGACTGACACTCTAACTTTCGATGATTGGAACCTCTCCTATAAGTCCAGTTGTAGATTCCGATGCATTAATTCAGGTTTACTCTGTACCTTGGACCTTCTTATTGACGATGAAACACAGAAATTGCATCCGAATTTAATACAAAAGGCACAATGCAGACTTAAGTACAAGAGATCAGACACAATAACTTTCTATGATTTGAACCTCTCCTGTGAGTCCAGTTTTAGATTCCGATGCTTCACTTCAGGTTTACTGTTTCCCTTGGACCTTCTTAATGACGATGAAACACAGAAATTGCGTCCGAATTTAATACAAAAGGCACAATGCCGACTTAAGTACAAGAGGACTGACACACTAACTTTCTATGATTTAAACCTCTCCTGTGAGTCCAGTTTTAATTTCCGATGCTTCACTTCAGTTTTGCTGTATCCCTTGGACCTTCTTATTGACGATGAATCACAGAAATTGCATCCGCATTTAATACAGAAGGTACAATGCCGACTTAAGTACAAGAGGACTGACACACTAACTTTCTATGATTTGAACCACTCCTGTGAGTCCAGTTTTAGATTCCGATGCTTCACTTCAGGTTTACTGTTTCCCTTGGACCTTCTTATTGACGATGAATCACAGAAATTGCATCCGAATTTAATACAAAAGGCGCAATGCCGACCAAAGTACAAGAGGACTGACAGACTAACTTTCTATGATTTGACCCTCTCCTGTGAGTCCAGTTTTAGATTCCGATGCTTCACTTCAGGTTTACTGTATCCCTTGGACCTTCTTATTGACGATAAGGCACAATGCCGACTTAAGTACAAGAGGACTGACACTCTAACTTTCTATGATTTGAACCTCTGCTGGGAGTCCAGTTTTAGATTCCGATGCTTCACTTCAGGTTTACTGTATCCCTTGGACCTTCTTATTGACGATGAAACACAGAAATTGCATCCGAATTTAATACAAAAGGCACAATGCCGACTTAAGTACAAGAGGACTGACACTCTAATTTCGATGATTTGTACCCCTCCTGTGAGTCCAGTTTTAGATTCCGATGCTTCAATTCAGGTTTACTGTATCCCTTGGACCTTCTTATTGACGATGAAACACAGAAATTGCATCCGAATATAATACAAAAGGCCCAATGCCGACTTAAGTACAAGTGGACTGACTCTCTAACTTTCTATGATTTGAACCTCTCCTGTTAGTCCAGTTTTAGATTCCGATTCTTCACGTCAGGTTTACTGTATCCCTTGGACTTTCTTATTGTCGATGAATTCCAGAAATTGTTTCGAATTTAATACAAAAGACACAATGCCGACATAAGTACAATAGGACTGACACTCTAACTCTCTATGATTTGAACCTCGCCTGTGAGTCCCATTTTAGATTTCGACGCTTCACTTCAGGTTTACTGTATCCCTTGGACCTTCTTATTGACGATGAAACACAGAAATTGCATCCGAATTTAATACAAAAGGCACAATGCCGACTTAAGTACAAGAGGACTGACACTCTAACTTTCGATGATTTGAACCTCTCCTATGAGTCCAGTTGTAGATTCCGATGCATTAATTCAGGTTTACTGTATACCTTGGGCCTTCTTATTGACGATGAAACACAGAAATTGCATCCGAATTTAATACAAAAGGCACAATGCAGACTTAAGTACAAGAGGACAGACACATTAACTTTCTATGATTTTAACCTCTCCTGTGAGTCCAGTTTTAGATTCCGATGCATCACTTCAGGTTTACTGTTTCCCTTGGACCTTCTTATTGACGATGAATCACAGAAATTGCATCCGAATTTAATACAAAAGGCACAATGCCGACTTAAGTACAAGAGGACTGACACACTAACTTTCTATGATTTGAACCTCTCCTGTGAGTCCAGTTTTAGATTCTGATGCTTCACTTCAGGTTTACTGTTTCCCTTGGACCTTCTTACTGACGATGAATCACAGAAAATGCATCCGAATTTAAAACAAAAGGCGCAATGCCGACCCTAATACAAGAGGACTGACAGACTAACTTTCTATGATTTGAACCTCTCCTGTGAGTCCAGTTTTAGATTCCGATGCTTCACTTTCGGTTTACTGTATCCCTTGGACCTTCTTATTGACGATAAGGCACAATGCCGACTTAAGTACATGAGGACTGACACTCTAACTTTCTATGATTTGAACCTCTGCTGTGAGTCCAGTTTTAGATTCCGATGCTTCACTTCAGGTTTACTGTATCCCTTGGACCTTCTTATTGACGATGAAACACAGAAATTGCATCCGAATTTGATACACAAGGCACAATGCCGACTTAAGTACAAGAGGACTGACACTCTAATTTCGATGATTTGTACCCCTCCTGTGAGTCCAGTTTTAGATTCCGATGCTTCAATTCAGGTTTACTGTATCCCTTGGACCTTCTTATTGACGATGAAACACAGAAATTGCATCCGAAAATAATACAAAAGGCCCAATGCCGACTTAAGTACAAGTGGACTGACTCTCTAACTTTCTATGATTTGAACCTCTCCTGTTAGTCCGGTTTTAGATTCGGATACTTCACGTGAGGTTTACTGTATCCCTTGGACTTTCTTATTGTCGATGAAACACAGAAATTGTTTCGAATTTAATACAAAAGGCACAATGCCGACTTAAGTTCAAGAGGACTGACACTTTAAATTGCTATGATTTGAACCTCTCCTGTGAGTCCAGTTTTAAATTCCGATGCTTCACTTCACGTTTACAGTATACCTTGGACCTTCTTATTGACGATGAAACACAGAAATTATATCCGAATTTAATACAAAAGGCACAAAGCCGACTTAAGTACAAGAGGACTGACACTCTAACTTTCTATGATTTTAACCTCTGCTGTGAGTACAGTTTTAGATTCCGATGCTTCACTTCAGGTTTACTGTATCCCTTGGACCTTCTTATTGACGATGAAACACAGAAATTGCATCCGAATTTAATACAAAAGGCACAATGCCGACTTAAGTACAAGAGGACTGACGCTCTAGCTTTCTATGATTTGAACCACTCCTGTGAGGCCTGTTTAAGATTCCAATGCTTCACTTCAGGTTTACTGTATTTCTTGGGCCTTCTTAATGACGATGAAACACAGAAATTGCATCCCAATTTAATACAAAAGGCATAATGCCGACTTAAGTACAAGAGGACTGACACTCTAACTCTCAATGATTTGAACCTCTCCTGTGAGTCCCATTTTAGATTCCGACGCTTCACTTCAGGTTTACTGTATCCCTTGGACCTTCTTATTGACGATGAAACACAGAAATTGCATCCGAATTTAATACAAGTGGCACAATGCAGACTTAAGTACAAGAGGACAGACACACTAATTTTCTATGATTTGAACCTCTCCTGTGAGTCCAGTTTTAGATTCCGATGCTTCACTTCAGGTTTACTGTTTCCCTTGGACCTTCTTATTGACGATGAAACACAGAAATTGCGTCCGAATTTAATACAAAAGGCACAATGCCGACTTAAGTACAAGAGGACTGACACACTAACTTTCTATGATTTGAACCTCTCCTGTGAGTCCAGTTTTAGATTCCGATGCTTCACTTCAGGTTTACTGTTTCCCTTGGACCTTCTTATTGACGATGAAATACAGAAATTGCATCCGAATTTAATGCAAAAGGCGCAATGCCGACCAAAGTACAAGAGGACTGACAGACTAACTTTCTATGATTTGAACCTCTCCGGTGAGTCCAGTTTTAGATTCCGATGCTTCACTTCAGGTTTACTGTATCCCTTGGACCTTCTTATTGACGATAAGGCACAATGCCGACTTAAGTACAAGAGGACTGACACTCTAACTTTCTATGAATTGAACCTGTGCTGTGAGTCCAGTTTTAGATTTCGATGCTTCACTTCAGGTTTACTGTATCCCTTGGACATTCTTATTGACGATGAAACACAGAAATTGCATCCGAATTTAATACAAAAGGCATAATGCCGACTTAAGTACAAGAGGACTGACACACTAACTTTCTATGATTTGAACCTCTCCTGTGAGTCCAGTTTAAGATTCCGATGCTTCACTTCAGGTTTACGGTTTCCCTTGGAACTTGTTTTTGACGATGAATCACAGAAATTGCATCCGATTTTAATACAAAAGGCGCAATGCCGACTTAAGTACAAGAGGACTGACACACTAACTTTCTATGATTTGAACCTCTCCTGTGAGTCCAGTTTTAGATTCCGATGCTTCCCTTCATGTTTACTGTATCCCTTAGATCTTCTTATTGACGATGAAACACAGAAATTGCATCGGAATTTAATTCCAAAACGACAATGCAAACTTAAGTACAAGAGGACTGACACACTAACTTTTCATGATTTGAACCTCTCCTGTGAGTCCAGTTTTAGATTCCGATGCTTTACTTCAGATGTACTGTATCCCTTGGACATTCTTGCTGACGATAAGGCACAATGCCGACTTAAGTACAAGAGGACTCACAATCTAACTTTCTATGTTTTGAACCTCTGCTGTGAGTCTAGTTTTCGATTCCGATGCCTCACTTCAGGTTTACTGTATCCCTTAGATCTTCTTATTGACGATGAAACACAGAAATTGCATCCGAATTTAATACAAAAGGCACAATGCCGACATATGTACAAGAGGACTGACACTCTAACTTTCTATGATTTGAACATCTCCTGTGAGTCCAGTCTTAGATTCCGATGCTTCACTTCAGTTTTACTGTATCCCTTGGACATTCTTATTGACGATGAAACACAGAAATTGCATCCGAATTTAATACAAAAGGCACAATGAGGACTTAAGTACAAGAGGACTGACACTCTAACTTTCTATGATTTGAACCTCTCCTGTGAGTCCAGTTTTAGATTCCGATACTTCACTTCAGATTTACTGTATATCTTGGACCTTCTTATTGACGATAAGGCACAATGCCGACTTAAGTACAAGAGGACTGACACTTTAACATTCTATGATTTGAACCTCTGCTGTGAGTCCAGTTTTAGATTCCGATGCTTCACTTCAGGTTTACTGTATCCCTTGGACCTTCTTATTGACGATGACACACAGAAATTGCATCCGAATTTAATACAAAAGGCACAAGGCCGACTTAAATACAAGAAGACTGAATCACTAACTTTCTATGATTTGAACCTCTGCTCTGAGTCCAGTTTTAGATTCCGTTTCTTCACTTCAGATTTACTGTATCCCTTGGACCTTCTTATTGACGATAAGGCACAATGCCGACTTAAGTACAAGAGGACTGACACTCTAACTTTCTATGATTTGAACATCTGCTGTGAGTCCAGTTTTAGATTCCGTTGCTTCACATCAGGGTTACTGTATCCCTTGGACCTTCTTATTGGCGATGAAACACAGAAATTGCATGCGAATTTAATACAAAAGGCACAATGCCGACTTCAGTACAAGAGGACTGACGCCCTAACTTTCTATGATTTGAACCTCTCCTGTGAGTCCAGCTTTAGATTTCGATGCTTCACTTCAGATTTACTGTTTCCCTTGGACCTTCTTATTGACGATGAATCACAGAAATTGCATCCGAATTTAATACAAAAGGCGCAATGCCGACTTAAGTACAAGAGGAATGACACACTAACTTTCTAAAATTTGAACCTCTGCTGTGAGTCTTGTTTTATATTCCGATGCTTCACTTCAGGTTTACTGTATCCCTTGGGCCTTATTATTGACGATGAAACACAGAAATTGCATCCGAATTTAATACAAGAGGCACAATGCCGACTTAAGTACAAGAGGACTGACACTCTAATTTCGATGATTTGTACCCCTCCTGTGAGTCCAGTTTTAGATTCCGATGCTTCAATTCAGGTTTACTGTATCCCTTGGACCTTCTTATTGACGATGAAACACAGTAATTGCATCCTAATATAATACTAAGGGCCCAATGCCGACTTAAGTACAAGAGGACTGACTCTCTAACTTTCTATGATTTGATCCTCTCCTGTTAGTCCAGTTTTAGATTCCGATTCTTCCTGTCAGGTTTACTGTATCCCTTGGACTTTCTTATTGTCGATGAAACACAGAAGTTGCATTCGAATTTAATACAAAAGGCACAATGCTGACTTAAGTACAAGAGGACTGACACTCTAAATTTCTATGATTTGAACCTCTCCTGTGAGTCCAGTTTTAGATTCCGATGCTTCACTTCAGGTTTACTGTATCCCTTGGCCCTTCTTATTGACGTTGAAACACAGAAATTGCATCCAAATTTAATACAAAGGGAACAATGTCGACTTAAGTACAAGAGGACTGACACTCTAACTTTCAATGATTTGAACTTCCCCTGTGGGTCCAGTTTCAGATTCCGATGCTTCAATTCAGGTTTACTGTATCACTTGGACCTTCATATTGACGATGAAACACAGAAATTATATCCGAATTTAATACAAAAGGCACAAAGCCGACTTAAGTACGAGAGGACTGACACTATAACTATCTATGATTTTGACCTCTGCTGTGGGTCCAGTTTCAGATTCCGATGCTTCACTTCAGTTTTACTGTATCCCTTGGACCTTCTTATTGACGATGAAACACAGAAATTGCATCCGAATTTAATACAAAAGGCACAATGCCGACTTAAGTACAAGAGGACTGACGCTCTAATTTTCTATGATTTGAACCACTGCTGTGAGTCCTGTTTAAGATTCTAATGCTTCACTTCAGGTTTATTGTATTTCTTGGGCCTTCTTAATGACGATGAAACACAGAAATTGCATCCGAATTTAATACAAAAGGCACAATGCCGACTTAAGTACAAGAGGACTGTCACTCTAACTCTCTATGATTTGAACCTCTCCTGTGAGTCCCATTTTAGATTCCGACGCTTCACTTCAGGTTTACTGTATCCCTTGGACCTTCTTATTGACGATGAAAAACAGAAATTGTGTCCGAATTTAATACAAAAGGCACAATGCCGACTTAAGTACAAGAGGACTGACACTCTAACTTTCGATGATTTGAACCTCTCCTATGAGTCCAGTTGTAGATTCCGATGCATTAATTCAGATTTACTGTATACCTTGGACCTTCTTATTGACGATGAAACATCGAAATTGCATCCGAATTTAATACAAAAGGCACAATGCAGACTTAAGTACAAGAGGACAGACACACTAACTTTCAATGATTTGAACCTCTCCTGTGAGTCCAGTTTTAGATTCCGATGCTTCACTTCAGGTTTACTGTTTCCCTTGGACCTTCTTATTGACGATGAAACACAGAAATTGCGTCGGAATTTAATACAAAAGGCACAATGCCGACTTAAGTACAAGAGGACTGACACACTAACTTTCCATGTTTAAACCTCTCCTGTGAGTCCAGTTTTAGATTCCGATACTTCACTTCAGGTTTACTGTTCCCTTGGACCTTCTTATTGACGATGAAACACAGAAATTGCATCCGAATTTAATACAAAAGGCACAATGCCGACTTAAGTACAAGAGGACTGACACTCTAATTTCGATGATTTGTACCCCTCCTGTGAGTCCAGTTTTAGATTCCGATGCTTCAATTCAGGTTTACTGTATCCCTTGGACCTTCTTATTGACGATGAAACACAGAAATTGCATCCTAATATAATACAAAATGCCCAATGCCGACTTAAGTACAAGAGGACTGACTCTCTAACTTTCTATGATTTGAACCTCTCCTGTTAGTCCAGTTTTAGATTCCGATTCTTCACGTCAGGTTTACTATATCCCTTGGACTTTCTTATTGTCGATGAAACACAGAAATGGCATTCGAATTTAATACAAAAGGCACAATGCCGACTTAAGTACAATAGGACTGACACTCTAAATTTCTATGATTTGAACCTCTCCTGTGAGTCCAGTTTTAGATTCCGATGCTTCACTTCAGGTTTACTGTATCCCTTGGACCTTCTTATTGACGATGAAACACAGAAATTGCATCCGAATTTAATACAAGAGGCACAATGCAGACTTAAGTACAAGAGGGCAGACACACTAATTTTCTATAATTTGAACCTCTCCTGTGAGTCCAGTTTTAGATTCCGATGCTTCACTTCAGGTTTACTGTTTCCCTTGGACCTTCTTATTGACGATGAAACACAGAAATTGCGTCCGAATTTAATACAAAAGGCACAATGCCAACTTAAGTACAAGAGGACTGACACACTAACTTTCTATGATTTGAACCTCTCCTGTGAGTCCAGTTTTAGATTCCGATGCTTCACTTCAGGTTTACTGTTTCCCTTGGACCTTCTTATTGACGATGAATCACAGAAATTGCATCCGAATTTAATGCAAAAGGCGCAATGCCGACCAAAGTACAAGAGGACTGACAGACTAACTTTCTATGATTTGAACCTCTCCGGTGAGTCCAGTTTTAGATTCCGATGCTTCACTTCAGGTTTACTGTATCCCTTGGACCTTCTCATTGACGATAAGGCACAATGCCGACTTAAGTACAAGAGGATTGACACTCTAACTTTCTATGAATTGAACCTCTGCTGTGAGTCCAGTTTTAGATTTCGATGCTTCACTTCAGGTTTACTGTATCCCTTGGACATTCTTATTGACGATGAAACACAGAAATTGCATCCGAATTTAATACAAAAGGCACAATGCCGACTTAAGTACAAGAGGACTGACACACTAACTATCTATGATTTGAACCTCTCCTGTGAGTCCAGTTTAAGATTCCGATGCTTCACTTCAGGTTTACGGTTTCCCTTGGAACTTCTTTTTGACGATGAATCACAGAAATTACATCCGATTTTAATACAAAAGGCGCAATGCCGACTTAAGTACAAGAGGACTGACACACTAACTTTCTATGATTTGAACCTCTCCTGTTTAGTCCAGTTCTAGATTCGGATGCTTCCCTTCATGTTTACTGTATCCCTTGGATCTTCTTATTGACGATGAAACACAGAAATTGCATCGGAATTTAATTCCAAAACGGCAATGCAAACTTAAGTACAAGAGGACTGACACACTAACTTTTCATGATTTGAACCTCTCCTGTGAGTCCAGTTTTAGATTCCGATGCTTCACTTCAGATGTACTGTATCCCTTGGACATTCTTGTTGACGATAAGGCACAATGCCGACTTAAGTACAAGAGGACTCACAATCCAAATTTCTATGTTTTGAACCTCTGCTGTGAGTCCAGTTTTGGATTCCGATGCCTCACTTCAGGTTTACTGTATCCCTTAGATCTTCTTATTGACGATGAAACACAGAAATTGCATCCGATTTTAATACAAAAGGCACAATGCCGACATACGTACAAGAGGACTGACACTCTAACTTTCTATGATTTGAACATCTCCTGTGAGTCCAGTCTTAGATTCCGATGCTTCACTTCAGTTTTACTGTATCCCTTGGACATTCTTATTGACGATGAAACACAGAAATTGCATCCGAATTTAATACAAAAGGCACAATGCCGACTTAAGTACAAGAGGACTGACACTCTAACTTTCTATGATTTGAACCTCTCCTGTGAGTCCAGTTTTAGATTCCGATACTTCACTTCAGATTTACTGTATATCTTGGACCTTCTTATTGACGATAAGGCACAATGCCGACTTAAGTACAAGAGGACTGACACTTTAACTTTCTATGATTTGAACCTCTGCTGTGAGTCCAGTTTTAGATTCCGATGCTTCACTTCAGGTTTACTGTATCCCTTGGACCTTCTTATTGACGATGACACACAGAAATTGCATCCGAATTTAATACAAAAGGCACAAGGCCGACT
This sequence comes from Schistocerca americana, assembly GCF_021461395.2. NCBI lineage: Eukaryota > Metazoa > Arthropoda > Insecta > Orthoptera > Acrididae > Schistocerca > Schistocerca americana. The sequence continues at coordinate 543,367,072 of NC_060124.1, read as the reverse complement.
TAAATACAAGAAGACTGAATCACTAACTTTCTATGATTTGAACCTCTGCTCTGAGTCCAGTTTTAGATTCCGTTTCTTCACTTCAGATTTACTGTATCCCTTGGACCTTCTTATTGACGATAAGGCACAATGCCGACTTAAGTACAAGAGGACTGACACTCTAACTTTCTATGATTTGAACATCTGCTGTGAGTCCAGTTTTAGATTCCGATGCTTCACATCAGGTTTACTGTATCCCTTGGACCTTCTTATTGGCGATGAAACACAGAAATTGCATGCGAATTTAATACAAAAGGCACAATGCCGACTTCAGTACAAGAGGACTGACGCCCTAACTTTCTATGATTTGAACCTCTCCTGTTAGTCCAGTTTTAGATTCCGATTCTTCCCGTCAGGTTTACTGTATCCCTTGGACTTTCTTATTGTCGATGAATCACAGAAATTGCATTCGAATTTAATACAAAAGGCACAATGCTGACTTAAGTACAAGAGGACTGACACTCTAAATTTCTATGATTTGAACCTCTCCTGTGAGGCCAGTTTTAGATTCCGATGCTTCACTTCAGGTTTACTGTATCCCTTGGACCTTCATATTGACGATGAAACACAGAAATTATATCCGAATTTAATACAAAAGGCACAAAGCCGACTTAAGTACGAGAGGACTGACACTATAACTATCTATGATTTTGACCTCTGCTGTGGGTCCAGTTTCAGATTCCGATGCTTCACTTCAGTTTTACTGTATCCCTTGGACCTTCTTATTGACGATGAAACACAGAAATTGCATCCGAATTTAATACAAAAGGCACAATGCCGACTTAAGTACAAGAGGACTGACGCTCTAACTTTCTATGATTTGAACCACTGCTGTGAGTCCTGTTTAAGATTCTAATGCTTCACTTCAGGTTTATTGTATTTCTTGGGCCTTCTTAATGACGATGAAACACAGAAATTGCATCCGAATTTAATACAAAAGGCACAATGCCGACTTAAGTACAAGAGGACTGACACTCTAACTCTCTATGATTTGAACCTCTCCTGTGAGTCCCATTTTAGATTCCGACGCTTCACTTCAGGTTTACTGTATCCCTTGGACCTTCTTATTGACGATGAAAAACAGAAATTGTGTCCGAATTTAATACAAAAGGCACAATGCCGACTTAAGTACAAGAGGACTGACACTCTAACTTTCGATGATTTGAACCTCTCCTATGAGTCCAGTTGTAGATTCCGATGCATTAATTCAGATTTACTGTATACCTTGGACCTTCTTATTGACGATGAAACATCGAAATTGCATCCGAATTTAAGGGGAGTTGGAATGCCGGAAAATGGAAAAAATTCACATTTTCAGTTTTTAACCTTATAACTTAATTTGAAATTTTCTGCTTAAAATGGTGCAAAATTTGTTAAGAAATTCCAATTGGAAGTATTTTTATTTAATTTTTCAAAATTACATGTGCGCCCAGCAAAGTTACCCATCTTGTGATTTGTACACATTTAAATCTTCGCATTTCCGAAAACATTACATATAGAAGGCTGTGGATTTCACTCTTCAGTTGTAGAATCTTTGATCCTTCCATAGGTACCATTGTTTTTACGACTAGCTGTGTTTATTGTTCAGTTTTTGATCTGTGAGTGTTTGTTTTGAGCCTCGAGTTTAGTTTGTCGCTCATTTGGAGTTTGTTATCTGTCTTGTTTTGACTTTCAGTGGTGAGTGCGTAGTTTCTACGATGCCTAGGAGTGCATCATTATTTAAAAAGCGAAAGTTTCGCGGTAATAGATTTACAAATAACGTTTGTTCAAGTGATTCTGCTTCAGCACCTGTTGATGCTGGTGAAAGTTCTGACGTTTGTACAGCTGAGATGTGTGAAGGAGACACGCCCACCAGTGCATCAAAAAAGAAGTTATCAAACTGTGCAAGTGAAATTACAGATGAAGCTTCTAATGAACAATATGTTTTAGTCGACTTTCCTGTTTTTACTGAGTTTATGAAGAAATGTTTGTGTTGTAATCTTTGTGGAGGTTCTTTTGATATGAACATAACAAAATCTATAGGACTTTCCTGCAAAATTGCTATAGTTTGTGCCAGTTGTGAAAATGAGACCTGTTTTTGGAGCTCTAAAACATGCAGTAGCAATTTGTTTGAGAGTAATATCAGGCTAATGTATGCAATGAGAGCAATTGGTAAAGGACATACTGCTGCTCAAACATTTTGTGCCATAATGAATCTTCCACCTCCACCTGCTAAAATTGACAATTACACTGAAGTGATAGGAGATGCTGTTCAGTCTGTAGCAGATTTATCAATGAAAGCTGCTGCCAGTGAAGCAAAATATATAAATGAAGGAAACCCAGATATCCCTGTTGCTTTTGATGGAACCTGGCAGAAAAGGGGTCACACATCCAAAAATGCTGTTGCTACTGTTACTAGTGTGGACAGCGGTAAAGTTTTGGACTATGAAGTGCTCACTAAACATTGTTACCATTGTGCATCTGGTAAGATAGAAGCAGCTCACATATGTAGCAAGAATTATGAAGGTACGAGTGGAGGCATGGAGGCTGCCGCTGCTGTGAAAATGTTTAGCAGATCAGAAAAAGAACGGGGAGTATTTTACACAAAATTCCTTGGAGATGGGGACTCCAAGGCATACAAAAGTGTTACAGAATCCATGCCATATGTCAATAAGACAATAACTAAACTAGAATGTGTCGGTCATGTTCAGAAACGAATGGGCACTCGTCTAAGGAAACTGAAACAGAATCTGAAGGACAAAATTTTGTCAGATGGTAAAACCATTAGAGGTCGCCTGTCAGATAAAGTTATAAATGAATTACAACAATACTATGGTATGGCAATAAGAAATAATGCAAATAATTTGCAGGAAATGAGACAAGCTGTATGGGCCACATATTTACATCGATCATCAACTGATGATAATCCTCAACATTTTGCTTGTCCAGATGGTCCTCAGTCATGGTGCAATTATAGAAAATCTCAAGCTACTGGGGATCCTTATCACCATAAAAATTATATTCCATTGGCTGTTATGGAAGTAATTAAACCAATATATAGAGACTTGGGGCATCCTGATCTTCTGCGAAAATGTCTTCATGGTTGTACCCAGAATCAAAACGAGTCGTTCAACAACCTCATTTGGACTCGTGTACCTAAGAATGTATTTGTTGGGATAAAAACATTGAAATGGGGAGTCAGTGATGCTGTTATTTCATTCAATGATGGTCATATGGGTAGGCTAAAGGTCATGGCAAGGCTCGGCATTGCTCCTGGTATCAACACCATCAGAGGTCTTCAGCTTCTGGACAGCGTGCGAGTAAGGAAGGCTCAGTATGCAGCTGAATTTAATACAAAAAAAGCAAGGGCAGCAAGGAGAAGAAAGCTTCTAGGTGAAGAAGAAGAACTAGAAGATGACCCTGATTACTCTGCTGGACACTTTTGATAATAGAATAAAAGGTATTTGTGAATTTTCATAATAAATTACTTTAATCGCATTTTCTGGCATTTGACATTTTTAGTGTTACATGTACCTTTATCTCATAAACCACTCAACCAACAACATTCAAATTTTCAGAAATGCTGCAAAACAGTTCAAAGAGGCCACTGAACTAGAATCATGACAAGAACTGGCTTATTCTCTGAACTAGGGAAGTTTATGTTATACTTTTTCCAATAAAAAATGGCTTAATGGTAAAAAATTCATAAATACTATACCAACAAAAAGAAAACATTGGTTCTAGTTCAGTGGGCTCACAATATATGCTGAAAACCTCTGCCAGAATTTCAAAGTTCTGAAGATAATAGTTCCAAAGAAAAAGGTACACAAAGTTAGCAAATTTAACATTGGCGAGATAGGGCATTCCAACTCCCCTTAATACAAAAGGCACAATGCAGACTTAAGTACAAGAGGACAGACACACTAACTTTCAATGATTTGAACCTCTCCTGTGAGTCCAGTTTTAGATTCCGATGCTTCACTTCAGGTTTACTGTTTCCCTTGGACCTTCTTATTGACGATGAAACACAGAAATTGCGTCGGAATTTAATACAAAAGGCACAATGCCGACTTAAGTACAAGAGGACTGACACACTAACTTTCCATGTTTAAACCTCTCCTGTGAGTCCAGTTTTAGATTCCGATACTTCACTTCAGGTTTACTGTTCCCTTGGACCTTCTTATTGACGATGAAACACAGAAATTGCATCCGAATTTAATACAAAAGGCACAATGCCGACTTAAGTACAAGAGGACTGACACTCTAATTTCGATGATTTGTACCCCTCCTGTGAGTCCAGTTTTAGATTCCGATGCTTCAATTCAGGTTTACTGTATCCCTTGGACCTTCTTATTGACGATGAAACACAGAAATTGCATCCTAATATAATACAAAATGCCCAATGCCGACTTAAGTACAAGAGGACTGACTCTCTAACTTTCTATGATTTGAACCTCTCCTGTTAGTCCAGTTTTAGATTCCGATTCTTCACGTCAGGTTTACTATATCCCTTGGACTTTCTTATTGTCGATGAAACACAGAAATGGCATTCGAATTTAATACAAAAGGCACAATGCCGACTTAAGTACAATAGGACTGACACTCTAAATTTCTATGATTTGAACCTCTCCTGTGAGTCCAGTTTTAGATTCCGATGCTTCACTTCAGGTTTACTGTATCCCTTGGACCTTCTTATTGACGATGAAACACAGAAATTGCATCCGAATTTAATACAAGAGGCACAATGCAGACTTAAGTACAAGAGGGCAGACACACTAATTTTCTATAATTTGAACCTCTCCTGTGAGTCCAGTTTTAGATTCCGATGCTTCACTTCAGGTTTACTGTTTCCCTTGGACCTTCTTATTGACGATGAAACACAGAAATTGCGTCCGAATTTAATACAAAAGGCACAATGCCGACTTAAGTACAAGAGGACTGACACACTAACTTTCTATGATTTGAACCTCTCCTGTGAGTCCAGTTTTAGATTCCGATGCTTCACTTCAGGTTTACTGTTTCCCTTGGACCTTCTTATTGACGATGAATCACAGAAATTGCATCCGAATTTAATGCAAAAGGCGCAATGCCGACCAAAGTACAAGAGGACTGACAGACTAACTTTCTATGATTTGAACCTCTCCGGTGAGTCCAGTTTTAGATTCCGATGCTTCACTTCAGGTTTACTGTATCCCTTGGACCTTCTCATTGACGATAAGGCACAATGCCGACTTAAGTACAAGAGGACTGACACTCTAACTTTCTATGAATTGAACCTCTGCTGTGAGTCCAGTTTTAGATTTCGATGCTTCACTTCAGGTTTACTGTATCCCTTGGACATTCTTATTGACGATGAAACACAGAAATTGCATCCGAATTTAATACAAAAGGCACAATGCCGACTTAAGTACAAGAGGACTGACACACTAACTATCTATGATTTGAACCTCTCCTGTGAGTCCAGTTTAAGATTCCGATGCTTCACTTCATGTTTACGGTTTCCCTTGGAACTTCTTTTTGACGATGAATCACAGAAATTACATCCGATTTTAATACAAAAGGCGCAATGCCGACTTAAGTACAAGAGGACTGACACACTAACTTTCTATGATTTGAACCTCTCCTGTTTAGTCCAGTTCTAGATTCGGATGCTTCCCTTCATGTTTACTGTATCCCTTGGATCTTCTTATTGACGATGAAACACAGAAATTGCATCGGAATTTAATTCCAAAACGGCAATGCAAACTTAAGTACAAGAGGACTGACACACTAACTTTTCATGATTTGAACCTCTCCTGTGAGTCCAGTTTTAGATTCCGATGCTTCACTTCAGATGTACTGTATCCCTTGGACATTCTTGTTGACGATAAGGCACAATGCCGACTTAAGTACAAGAGGACTCACAATCCAAATTTCTATGTTTTGTACCTCTGCTGTGAGTCCAGTTTTGGATTCCGATGCCTCACTTCAGGTTTACTGTATCCCTTAGATCTTCTTATTGACGATGTAACACAGAAATTGCATCCGATTTTAATACAAAAGGCACAATGCCGACATATGTACAAGAGGACTGACACTCTAACTTTCTATGATTTGAACATCTCCTGTGAGTCCAGTCTTAGATTCCGATGCTTCACTTCAGTTTTACTGTATCCCTTGGACATTCTTATTGACGATGAAACACAGAAATTGCATCCGAATTTAATACAAAAGGCACAATGCCGACTTAAGTACAAGAGGACTGACACTCTAACTTTCTATGATTTGAACCTCTCCTGTGAGTCCAGTTTCAGATTCCGATACTTCACTTCAGATTTACTGTATATCTTGGACCTTCTTATTGACGATAAGGCACAATGCCGACTTAAGTACAAGAGGACTGACACTTTAACTTTCTATGATTTGAACCTCTGCTGTGAGTCCAGTTTTAGATTCCGATGCTTCACTTCAGGTTTACTGTATCCCTTGGACCTTCTTATTGACGATGACACACAGAAATTGCATCCGAATTTAATACAAAAGGCACAAGGCCGACTTAAATACAAGAAGACTGAATCACTAACTTTCTATGATTTGAACCTCTGCTCTGAGTCCAGTTTTAGATTCCGTTTCTTCACTTCAGATTTACTGTATCCCTTGGATCTTCTTATTGACGATAAGGCACAATGCCGACTTAAGTACAAGAGGACTGACACTCTAACTTTCTATGATTTGAACATCTGCTGTGAGTCCAGTTTTAGATTCCGATGCTTCACATCAGGTTTACTGTATCCCTTGGACCTTCTTATTGGCGATGAAACACAGAAATTGCATGCGAATTTAATACAAAAGGCACAATGCCGACTTCAGTACAAGAGGACTGACGCCCTAACTTTCTATGATTTGAACCTCTCCTGTGAGTCCAGCTTTAGATTTCGATGCTTCACTTCAGATTTACTGTTTCCCTTGGACCTTCTTATTGACGATGAATCACAGAAATTGCATCCGAATTTAATACAAAAGGCGCAATGCCGACTTAAGTACAAGAGGACTGACACACTAACTTTCTAAAATTTGAACCCCTCCTGTGAGTCTTGTTTTATATTCCGATGCTTCACTTCAGGTTTACTGTATCCCTTGGGCCTTATTATTGACGATGAAACACAGAAATTGCATCCGAATTTAATACAAAAGGCACAATGCCGGCTTAAGTACAAGAGGACTGACACTCTAATTTCGATGATTTGTACCCCTCTTGTGAATCCAGTTTTAGATTCCGATGCTTCAATTCAGGTTTACTGTATCCCTTGGACCTTCTTATTGACGATGAAACACAGAAATCGCATCCTAATATAATACCAAAGGCCCAATGCCGACTTAAGTACAAGAGGACTGACACTCTAACTTTCTAAGATTTGAACATCTGCTGTGAGTCCAGTTTTAGATTCCGATGCTTCACATCAGGTTTACTGTATCCCTTGGACCTTCTTATTGGCGATGAAACACAGAAATTGCATGCGAATTTAATACAAAAGGCACAATGCCGACTTCAGTACAAGAGGACTGACGCCCTAACTTTCTATGATTTGAACCTCTCCTGTTAGTCCAGTTTTAGATTCCGATTCTTCCCGTCAGGTTTACTGTATCCCTTGGACTTTCTTATTGTCGATGAATCACAGAAATTGCATTCGAATTTAATACAAAAGGCACAATGCTGACTTAAGTACAAGAGGACTGACACACTAGTTTTCTATGATTTGAACCTCTCGTGTGAGTCCAGTTTTAGATTCCGATGCTTCACTTCAGGTTTACTGTTTCCCTTGGACCTTCTTATTGACGATGAAACACAGAAATTGCGTCCGAATTTAATACAAAAGGCACAATGCCGACTTAAGTACAAGAGGACTGACACACTAACTTTCTATGATTTGAACCTCTCCTGTGAGTCCAGTTTTAGATTCCGATGCTTCACTTCAGGTTTACTGTTTCCCTTGGACCTTCTTATTGACGATGAATCACAGAAATTGCATTCGAATTTAATACAAAAGGCACAATGCTGACTTAAGTACAAGAGGACTGACACTCTAAATTTCTATGATTTGAAACTCTCCTGTGAGGCCAGTTTTAGATTCCGATGCTTCACTTCAGGTTTACTGTATCCCTTGGACCTTCTTATTGACGTTGAAACACAGAAATTGCGTCCGAATTTAATACAAAAGGCACAATGCCGACTTAAGTACAAGAGGACTGACACACTAACTTTCTATGATTTGAACCTCTCCTGTGAGTCCAGTTTTAGATTCCGATTCTTCACGTCAGGTTTACTATATCCCTTGGACTTTCTTATTGTCGATGAAACACAGAAATGGCATTCGAATTTAATACAAAAGGCACAATGCCGACTTAAGTACAATAGGACTGACACTCTAAATTTCTATGATTTGAACCTCTCCTGTGAGTCCAGTTTTAGATTCCGATGCTTCACTTCAGGTTTACTGTATCCCTTGGACCTTCTTATTGACGATGAAACACAGAAATTGCATCCGAATTTAATACAAGAGGCACAATGCAGACTTAAGTACAAGAGGGCAGACACACTAATTTTCTATGATTTGAACCTCTCCTGTGAGTCCAGTTTTAGATTCCGATGCTTCACTTCAGGTTTACTGTTTCCCTTGGACCTTCTTATTGACGATGAAACACAGAAATTGCGTCCGAATTTAATACAAAAGGCACAATGCCGACTTAAGTACAAGAGGACTGACACACTAACTTTCTATGATTTGAACCTCTCCTGTGAGTCCAGTTTTAGATTCCGATGCTTCACTTCTGGTTTACTGTTTCCCTTGGACCTTCTTATTGACGATGAATCACAGAAATTGCATCCGAATTTATTGCAAAAGGCGCAATGCCGACCAAAGTACAAGAGGACTGACAGACTAACTTTCTATGATTTGAACCTCTCCGGTGAGTCCAGTTTTAGATTCCGATGCTTCACTTCAGGTTTACTGTATCCCTTGGACCTTCTCATTGACGATAAGGCACAATGCCGACTTAAGTACAAGAGGACTGACACTCTAACTTTCTATGAATTGAACCTCTGCTGTGAGTCCAGTTTTAGATTTCGATGCTTCACTTCAGGTTTACTGTATCCCTTGGACATTCTTATTGACGATGAAACACAGAAATTGCATCCGAATTTAATACAAAAGGCACAATGCCGACTTAAGTACAAGAGGACTGACACACTAACTTTCTATGATTTGAACCTCTCCTGTGAGTCCAGTTTAAGATTCCGATGCTTCACTTCAGGTTTACGGTTTCCCTTGGAACTTCTTTTTGACGATGAATCACAGAAATTGCATCCGATTTTAATACAAAAGGCGCAATGCCGACTTAAGTACAAGAGGACTGACACACTAACTTTCTATGATTTGTACCTCTCCTGTGAGTCCAGTTCTAGATTCGGATGCTTCCCTTCATGTTTACTGTATCCCTTGGATCTTCTTATTGACGATGAAACACAGAAATTGCATCGGAATTTAATTCCAAAACGACAATGCAAACTTAAGTACAAGAGGACTGACACACTAACTTTTCATGATTTGAACCTCTCCTGTGAGTCCAGTTTTAGATTCCGATGCTTCACTTCAGATGTACTGTATCCCTTGGACATTCTTGTTGACGATAAGGCACAATGCCGACTTAAGTACAAGAGGACTCACAATCCAAATTTCTATGTTTCGAACCTCTGCTGTGAGTCCAGTTTTGGATTCCGATGCCTCACTTCAGGTTTACTGTATCCCTTAGATCTTCTTATTGACGATGAAACACAGAAATTGCATCCGAATTTAATACAAAAGGCACAATGCCGACATATGTACAAGAGGACTGACACTCTAACTTTCTATGATTTGAACATCTCCTGTGAGTCCAGTCTTAGATTCCGATGCTTCACTTCAGTTTTACTGTATCCCTTGGACATTCTTATTGACGATGAAACACAGAAATTGCATCCGAATTTAATACAAAAGGCACAATGCCGACTTAAGTACAAGAGGACTGACACTCTAACTTTCTATGATTTGAACCTCTCCTGTGAGTCCAGTTTTAGATTCCGATACTTCACTTCAGATTTACTGTATATCTTGGACCTTCTTATTGACGATAAGGCACAATGCCGACTTAAGTACAAGAGGACTGACACTTTAACTTTCTATGATTTGAACCTCTGCTGTGAGTCCAGTTTTAGATTCCGATGCTTCACTTCAGGTTTACTGTATCCCTTGGACCTTCTTATTGACGATGACACACAGAAATTGCATCCGAATTTAATACAAAAGGCACAAGGCCGACTTAAATACAAGAAGACTGAATCACTAACTTTCTATGATTTGAACCTCTGCTCTGAGTCCAGTTTTAGATTCCGTTTCTTCACTTCAGATTTACTGTATCCCTTGGACCTTCTTATTGACGATAAGGCACAATGCCGACTTAAGTACAAGAGGACTGACACTCTAACTTTCTATGATTTGAACATCTGCTGTGAGTCCAGTTTTAGATTCCGATGCTTCACATCAGGTTTACTGTATCCCTTGGACCTTCTTATTGGCGATGAATCACAGAAATTGCATCCGAATTTAATACAAAAGGCGCAATGCCGACTTAAGTACAAGAGGACTGACACACTAACTTTCTAAAATTTGAACCCCTCCTGTGAGTCTTGTTTTATATTCCGATGCTTCACTTCAGGTTTACTGTATCCCTTGGGCCTTATTATTGACGATGAAACACAGAAATTGCATCCGAATTTAATACAAAAGGCACAATGCCGGCTTAAGTACAAGAGGACTGACACTCTAATTTCGATGATTTGTACCCCTCTTGTGAATCCAGTTTTAGATTCCGATGCCTCACTTCAGGTTTACTGTATCCCTTAGATCTTCTTATTGACGATGAAACACAGAAATTGCATCCGAATTTAATACAAAAGGCACAATGCCGACATATGTACAAGAGGACTGACACTCTAACTTTCTATGATTTGAACATCTCCTGTGAGTCCAGTCTTAGATTCCGATGCTTCACTTCAGTTTTACTGTATCACTTGGACCTTCATATTGACGATGAAACACAGAAATTATATCCGAATTTAATACAAAAGGCACAAAGCCGACTTAAGTACAAGAGGACTGACACTATAACTATCTATGATTTTAACCTCTGCTGTGAGTCCAGTTTCAGATTCCGATGCTTCACTTCAGTTTTACTGTATCCCTTGGACCTTCTTATTGACGATGAAACACAGAAATTGCATCCGAATTTAATACAAAAGGCACAATGCCGGCTTAAGTACAAGAGGACTGACGCTCTAACTTTCTATGATTTGAACCACTCCTGTGAGTCCTGTTTAAGATTCTTATGCTTCACTTCAGGTTTACTGTATTTCTTGGGCCTTCTTAATGACGATGAAACACAGAAATTGCATCCGAATTTAATACAAAAGGCACAATGCCGACTTAAGTACAAGAGGACTGACACTCTAACTCTCTATGATTTGAACCTCTCCTGTGAGTCCCATTTTAGATTCCGACGCTTCACTTCAGGTTTACTGTATCCCTTGGACCTTCTTATTGACGATGAAAAACAGAAATTGTGTCCGAATTTAATACAAAAGGCACAATGCCGACTTAAGTACAAGAGGACTGACACTCTAACTTTCGATGATTTGAACCTCTCCTATGAGTCCAGTTTGTAGATTCCGATGCATTAATTCAGATTTACTGTATACCTTGGACCTTCTTATTGACGATGAAACATCGAAATTGCATCCGAATTTAATACAAAAGGCACAATGCAGACTTAAGTACAAGAGGACAGACACACTAACTTTCTATGATTTGAACCTCTCCTGTGAGTCCAGTTTTAGATTCCGATGCTTCACTTCAGGCTTACTGTTTCCCTTGGACCTTCTTATTGACGATGAAACACAGAAATTGCGTCGGAATTTAATACAAAAGGCACAATGCCGACTTAAGTACAAGAGGACTGACACACTAACTTTCTATGATTTAAACCTCTCCTGTGAGTCCAGTTTTAGATTCCGATACTTCACTTCAGGTTTACTGTTCCCTTGGACCTTCTTATTGACGATGAAACACAGAAATTGCATCCGAATTTAATACAAAAGGCACAATGCCGACTTAAGTACAAGAGGACTGACACTCTAATTTCGATGATTTGTACCCTTCCTGTGAGTCCAGTTTTAGATTCCGATGCTTCAATTCAGGTTTACTGTATCCCTTGGACCTTCTTATTGACGATGAAACACTGAAATTGCATCCTAATATAATACAAAAGGCCCAATGCCGACTTAAGTACAAGGGGACTGACTCTCTAACTTTCTATGATTTGAACCTCTCCTGTTAGTCCAGTTTTAGATTCCGATTCTTCACGTCAGGTTTACTATATCCCTTGGACTTTCTTATTGTCGATGAAACACAGAAATTGCATTCGAATTTAATACAAAAGGCACAATGCCGACTTAAGTACAATAGGACTGACACTCTAAATTTCTATGATTTGAACCTCTCCTGTGAGTCCAGTTTTAGATTCCGATGCTTCACTTCAGGTTTACTGTTTCCCTTGGACCTTCTTATTGACGATGAAACACAGAAATTGCGTCGGAATTTAATACAAAAGGCACAATGCCGACTTAAGTACAAGAGGACTGACACACTAACTTTCTATGATTTGAACCTCTCCTGTGAGTCCAGTTTTAGATTCCGATGCTTCCCTTCATGTTTACTGTATCCCTTGGATCTTCTTATTGACGATGAAACACAGAAATTGCATTGGAATTTAATTCCAAAACGACAATGCCGACTTAAGTACAAGAGGACTGACACACTAACTTTTCATGATTTGAACCACTCCTGTGAGTCCAGTTTTAGATTCCGATGCTTCACTTCAGATTTACTGTATCCCTTGGACATTCTTATTGACGATAAGGCACAATGCCGACTTAAGTACAAGAGGACTCACGATCTAACTTTCTATGTTTTGAACCTCTGCTGTGAGTCCAGTTTTAGATTCCGATGCCTCACTTCAGGTTTACTGTATCCCTTAGATCTTCTTATTGACGATGGAACACAGAATTTGCATTCGAATTTAATACAAAAGGCACAATGCCGACATATGTACAAGAGGACTGACACTCTAACTTTCTATGATTTGAACATCTCCAGTGAGTCCAGTCTTAGATTCCGATGCTTCACTTCAGTTTTACTGTATCCCTTGGACCTTCTTATTGACGATGAAACACAGAAACTGCATCCGAATTTAATACAAATGGCTCAATGCAGACTTAAGTACAAGAGGACAGACACACTAACTTTCTATGATTTGAACCTCTCCTGTGAGTCCAGTTATAGATTCCGATGCTTCACTTCAGGTCTACTGTTTCCCTTGGACCTTCTTATTGACGATGAAACACAGAAATTGCGTCCGAATTTGATACAAAAGGCACAATGCCGACTTAAGTACAAGAGGACTGACACACTAAGTTTCTATGATTTAAACCTCTCCTGTGAGTCCAGTTTTAAATTCCGATGCTTCACTTCAGGTTTAATGGTTCCTTTGGACCTTCTTATTGACGATGAATCACAGAAATTGCATCAGAATTTAATACAAAAGGCGCAATGCCGACCAAAGTACAAGAGGACTGACAGACTAACTTTCTATGATTTGAACCTCTCCTGTGAGTCCAGTTTTAGATTCCGATGCCTCACTTCAGGTTTACTGTATCCCTTGGTCCTTCTTATTGACGATAATCCACAATGCCGACTTAAGTACAAGAGGACTGACACTTTAACTTTCTATGATTTGAACCTCTGCTGTGAGTCCAGTTTTAGATTCCGATGCTTCACTTCAGATTTACTGAATCCCTTGGACCTTCTTATTGACGATATGGCACATTGCCGACTTAAGTACAAGAGGACTGACACTCTAACTTTCTATGATTTGAACCTCTGCTGTGAGTCCAGTTTTGGATTCCGATGCTTCACTTCAGGTTTACTGTATCCCTTGGACCTTCTTATTGACGATGAAACACAGAAATTGCATCCGAATGTAATACAAAAGGCACAATGCCGACTTAAGTACAAGAGGACTGACACACTAAATTTCTATGATATCAACCTCTCCTGTGAGTCCAGTTGTAGATTCCGATGCTTCACTTCAGATTTACTGTATCCCTTGGACATTCTTATTGACGATGAAACACAGAAATTGCGTCCGAATTTAATACAAACGGCACAATGCCGACTTAAGTACAAGAGGAGTGACACACTAACTTTCAATGATTTGAACCTCTCCTGTGAGTCCAGTTTTAGATTCCGATACTTCACTTCAGATTTACTGTATCCCTTGGTCCTTCTTATTGACGATAAGGCACAATGCCGACTTAAGTACAAGAGGACTGACACTCTAACTTTCTATGATTTGAACCTCTGCTGTGAGTCCAGTTTTAGATTCCGATGCTTCACTTCAGGTTTACTGTATCCCTTGGACCTTCTTATTGACGATGACACACAGAAATTGCATCCGAATTTAATACAAAAGGCACAATGCCGACTTAAGTACAAGAAGACTGAATCACTAACTTTCTATGATTTGAACCTCTGCTCTGAGTCCAGTTTTAGATTCCGTTTCTTCACTTCAGATTTACTGTATCCCTTGGACCTTCTTATTGACGATAAGGCACAATGCCGACTTAAGTACAAGAGGACTGACACTCTAACTTTCTATGATTTGAACCACCGCTGTGAGTCCAGTTTTAGATTCCGTTGCTTCACTTCAGGTTTACTGTATCCCTTGGACCTTCGTATTGACGATGAAACACAAAAATTGCATCCGAATTTAATACAAAAGGCACAATGCTGACTTAAGTACGAGAGGACTGACACACTAACTCTCTATGATTTGAACGTCTCCTGTGAGTCCAGTTTTAGATTCCGATGCTTCACTTCAGATTTACTGTATCCATTGGACCTTCTTATTTTCGATAAGGCACAATGTCGACTTAAGTACAAGAGAACTGACACTCTAACTTTCTATGATTTGAACAACTGCTGTGAGTCCAGTTTTAGATTCCGATGCTTCACATCAGGTTTACTGTATCCCTTGGACCTTCTTATTGTCGATGAAACACAGAAATTGCATGCGAATTTAATGCAAAAGGCAAATGCCGACTTCAGTACAAGAGGACTGACGCCCTAACTTTCTATGATTTGAACCTCTCCTGTGAGTCCAGCTTTAGATTTCGATGCTTCTCTTCAGATTTACTGTTTCCACTGGACCTTCTTATTGACGATGAATCACAGAAATTGCATCCGAATTTAATACAAAAGGCGCAATGCCGACTTAAGTACAAGAGGACTGACACACTAACTTTCTATGATTTGAACCTCTCCTGTGAGTCTTGTTTTATATTCCGATGCCTTACTTCAGGTTTACTGTATCCCTCGGACCTTCTTATTGACGATGAAACACAGAAATTGCATCCAAATTTAATACAAAAGGAACAATGTCGACTTAAGTACAAGAGGACTGACACTCTAACTTTCGATGATTTGAACTTCTCCTGTGGGTCCAGTTTCAGATTCCGATGCTTCACTTCAGGTTTACTGTATCCCTTGGACCTTCTTATTGACGATGAATCACAGAAATTGCATCCAAATTTAATACAAAAGGCGCAATGCCGACTTAAGTACAAGAGGACTGACACACTAACTTTCTATGATTTGAACCTCTCCTGTGAGTCTTGTTTTATATTCCGATGCTTCACTTCAGGTTTACTGTATACCTTGGACCTTCATATTGACGATGAATCACAGAAATTGCATCCAAATTTAATACAAAAGGCGCAATGCCGACTTAAGTACAAGAGGACTGACACACTAACTTTCAATGATTTGAACCTCTCCTGTGAGTCTTGTTTTATATTCCGATGCTTCACTTCAGGTTTACTGTATCCCTTGGACCTTCTTATTGACGATGAAACACAGAAATTGCATCCGAATTTAATACAAAAGGCACAATGCCGAATTAAGTACAAGAGGACTGACGGTCTGACTTTCTATGATTTGAACCACTCCTGTGAGTCCTGTTTAAGATTCCAATGCTTCACTTCAGGTTTACTGTATTTCTTGGGCCTTCTTAATGACGATGAAACACAGAAATAGCATCCGAATTTAATACAAAAGGCACAATGCCGACTTAAGTACAAGAGGACTGACACTCTAACTCTCTATGATTTGAACCTCTCCTGTGAGTTCCATTTTAGATTCCGACGCTTCACTTTAGGTTTACTGTATCCCTTGGACCTTCTTATTGACGATGAAACACAGAAATTGTGTCCGAATTTAATACAAAAGGCACAATGCCGACTTAAGTACAAGAGCACTGACACCCTATCTTTCGATGATTTGAACCTCTCCTATGAGTCCAGTTGTAGATTCCGATGCATTAATTCAGATTTACTGTATACCTTGGACCATCTTATTGACGATGGAACATAGAAATTGCATCCGAATTTAATACAAAAGGCACAATGCAGACTTAAGTACAAGAGGACAGACACACTAACTTTCTATGATTTGAACCTCTCCTGTGAGTCCAGTTTTAGATTCCGATGCTTCACTTCAGGTTTACTGTTTCCCTTGGACCTTCTTATTGACGATGAAACACAGAAATTGCGTCCGAATTTAATACAAAAGGCACATTTCCGACTTAAGTACGAGGGGACTGACACACTAACTTTCTATGACTTAAACCTCTCCTGTGAGTCCAGTTTTAGATTCCGATACTTCACTTCAAGTTTACTGTTTCCCTTGGACCTTCTTATTGACGATAAAACACAGAAATTGCATCCGAATTTAATACAAAAGGCACAATGCCGACATAAGTACAAGAGGACTGACACTCTAACTTTCTATGATTTGAACATCTCCTGTGAGTCCAGTCTTAGATTCCGATGCTTCACCTCAGGTTTACTGTATCCCTTGGACCTTCTTATTGGCGATGAATCACAGCAATTGCATCCGAATTTAATACAAAAGGCACAATGCCGACTTAAGTACAAGAGGACTGACACACTAACTTTCTATGATTTGAATCTCCCCTGTGTGTCCAGTTTTAGATTCCGATGCTTCACTTCAGGTTTACTGTTTCCCTTGGACCTTCTTATTGACGATGAATCACAGAAATTGCATCCGATTTTAATACAAAAGGCGCAATGCCGACTTAAGTACAAGAGGACTGACACACTAACTTTCTATGATATGAACCTCTCCTGTCAGTCCAGTTTTAGATTCCGATGCTTTACTTCAGATTTACTGTATCCCTTGGACATTCTTATTGACGATGAAACACAGAAATTGCGTCCGAATTTAATACAAACGGCACAATGCCGACTTAAGTACAAGAGGAGTGACACACTAACTTTCTATGATTTGAACCTCTCCTGTGAGTCCAGTTTTAGATTCCGATACTTCACTTCAGATTTACTGTATCCTTTGGTCCTTCTTATTGACGATAAGGCACAATGCCGACTTAAGTACAAGAGGACTGACACTCTAACTTTCTATGATTTGAACCTCTGCTGTGAGTCCAGTTTTAGATTCCGATGCTTCACTTCAGGTTTACTGTATCCCTTGGACCTTCTTATTGACGATGACACACAGAAATTGCATCCGAATTTAATACAAAAGGCACAATGCCGACTTAAGTACAAGAAGACTGAATCACTAACTTTCTATGATTTGAACCTCTGCTCTGAGTCCAGTTTTAGATTCCGTTTCTTCACTTCAGATTTACTGTATCCCTTGGACCTTCTTATTGACGATAAGGCACAATGCCGACTTAAGTACAAGAGGACTGACACTCTAACTTTCTATGATTTGGACCTCTGCTGTGAGTCCAGTTTTAGATTCCGATGCTTCACTTCAGGTTTACTGTATCCCTTGGACCTTCGTATTGACGATGAAACACAAAAATTGCATCCGAATTTAATACAAAGAGCACAATGCTGACTTAAGTACAAGAGGACTGACACACTAACTGTCTATGATTTGAACGTCTCCTGTGAGTCCAGTTTTAGATTCCGATGCTTCACTTCAGATTTACTGTATCCCTTGGACCTTCATATTTTCGATAAGGCACAATGCCGACTTAAGTACAAGAGGACTGACACACTAACTTTCTATGATTTGAACCTCTCCTGTGAGTCTTGTTTTATATTCCGATGCTTCACTTCAGGTTTACTGTATCCCTTGGACCTTCTTATTGACGATGAAACACAGAAATTGCATCCGAATTTAATACAAAAGGCACAATGCCGAATTAAGTACAAGAGGACTGACGGTCTGACTTTCTATGATTTGAACCACTCCTGTGAGTCCTGTTTAAGATTCCAATGCTTCACTTCAGGTTTACTGTATTTCTTGGGCCTTCTTAATGACGATGAAACACAGAAATTGCATCCGAATTTAATACAAAAGGCACAATGCCGACTTAAGTACAAGAGGACTGACACTCTAACTCTCTATGATTTGAACCTCTCCTGTGAGTCCCATTTTAGATTCCGACGCTTCACTTTAGGTTTACTGTATCCCTTGGACCTTCTTATTGACGATGAAACACAGAAATTGTGTCCGAATTTAATACAAAAGGCACAATGCCGACTTAAGTACAAGAGCACTGACACCCTATCTTTCGATGATTTGAACCTCTCCTATGAGTCCAGTTGTAGATTCCGATGCATTAATTCAGATTTACTGTATACCTTGGACCATCTTATTGACGATGAAACATAGAAATTGCATCCGAATTTAATACAAAAGGCACAATGCAGACTTAAGTACAAGAGGACAGACACACTAACTTTCTATGATTTGAACCTCTCCTGTGAGTCCAGTTTTAGATTCCGATGCTTCACTTCAGGTTTACTGTTTCCCTTGGACCTTCTTATTGACGATGAAACACAGAAATTGCGTCCGAATTTAATACAAAAGGCACAATTCCGACTTAAGTACGAGAGGACTGACACACTAACTTTCTATGACTTAAACCTCTCCTGTGAGTCCAGTTTTAGATTCCGATACTTCACTTCAGGTTTACTGTTTCCCTTGGACCTTCTTATTGACGATAAAACACAGAAATTGCATCCGAATTTAATACAAAAGGCACAATGCCGACATAAGTACAAGAGGACTGACACTCTAACTTTCTATGATTTGAACATCTCCTGTGAGTCCAGTCTTTGATTCCGATGCTTCACCTCAGGTTTACTGTATCCCTTGGACCTTCTTATTGGCGATGAATCACAGCAATTGCATCCGAATTTAATACAAAAGGCACAATGCCGACTTAAGTACAAGAGGACTGAGACACTAACTTTCTATGATTTGAATCTCTCCTGTGTGTCCAGTTTTAGATTCCGATGCTTCACTTCAGGTTTACTGTTTCCCTTGGACCTTCTTATTGACGATGAATCACAGAAATTGCATCCGATTTTAATACAAAAGGCGCAATGCCGACTTAAGTACAAGAGGACTGACACACTAACTTTCTATGATATGAACCTCTCCTGTCAGTCCAGTTTTAGATTCCGATGCTTCACTTCAGATTTACTGTATCCCTTGGACATTCTTATTGACGATGAAACACAGAAATTGCGTCCGAATTTAATACAAACGGCACAATGCCGACTTAAGTACAAGAGGAGTGACACACTAACTTTCTATGATTTGAACCTCTCCTGTGAGTCCAGTTTTAGATTCCGATACTTCACTTCAGATTTACTGTATCCTTTGGTCCTTCTTATTGACGATAAGGCACAATGCCGACTTAAGTACAAGAGGACTGACACTCTAACTTTCTATGATTTGAACCTCTGCTGTGAGTCCAGTTTTAGATTCCGATGCTTCACTTCAGGTTTACTGTATCCCTTGGACCTTCTTATTGACGATGACACACAGAAATTGCATCCGAATTTAATACGAAAGGCACAATGCCGACTTAAGTACAAGAAGACTGAATCACTAACTTTCTATGATTTGAACCTCTGCTCTGAGTCCAGTTTTAGATTCCGTTTCTTCACTTCAGATTTACTGTATCCCTTGGACCTTCTTATTGACGATAAGGCACAATGCCGACTTAAGTACAAGAGGACTGACACTCTAACTTTCTATGATTTGGACCTCTGCTGTGAGTCCAGTTTTAGATTCCGATGCTTCACTTCAGGTTTACTGTATCCCTTGGACCTTCGTATTGACGATGGAACACAAAAATTGCATCCGAATTTAATACAAAGAGCACAATGCTGACTTAAGTACAAGAGGACTGACACACTAACTGTCTATGATTTGAACGTCTCCTGTGAGTCCAGTTTTAGATTCCGATGCTTCACTTCAGATTTACTGTATCCCTTGGACCTTCTTATTTTCGATAGGGCACAATGCCGACTTAAGTACAAGAGGACTGACACTCTAACTTTCTATGATTTGAACATCTGCTGTGAGTCCAGTTTTAGATTCCGATGCTTCACATCAGGCTTACTGTATCCCTTGGACCTTCTTATTGTCGATGAAATACAGAAATTGCATGCGAATTTAATACAAAAGGCAAATGCCGACTTCAGTACAAGAGGACTGACGCCCTAACTTTCTATGATTTGAACCTCTCCTGTGAGTCCAGCTTTAGATTTCGATGCTTCACTTCAGATTTACTGTTTCCCTTGGACCTTCTTATTGACGATGAATCACAGAAATTGCATCCGAATTTAATACAAAAGGCGCAATGCCGACTTAAGTACAAGAGGACTGACACACTAACTTTCTATGATTTGAACCTCTCCTGTGAGTCTTGTTTTATATTCCGATGCTTCACTTCAGGTTTACTGTATCCCTTGGACCTTCTTATTGACGATGAAACACAGAAATTGCATCCAAATTTAATACAAAAGGCACAAAGCCGACTTAAGTACAAGAGGACTGACACTCTAACTTTCTATGATTTTAATCTCTGCTGTGAGTCCAGTTTCAGATTCCGATGCTTCACTTCAGGTTTACTGTATCCCTTGGACCTTCTTATTGACGATGAAACACTGAAATTGCATCCGAATTTAATACAAAAGGCACAATGCCGAATTAAGTACAAGAGGACTGACGGTCTAACTTTCTATGATTTGAACCACTCCTGTGAGTCCTGTTTAAGATTCCAATGCTTCACTTCAGGTATACTGTATTTCTTGGGCCTTCTTAATGACGATGAAACACAGAAATTGCATCCGAATTTAATACAAAAGGCACAATGCCGACTTAAGTACAAGAGGACTGACTCTCTAACTCTCTATGATTTGAACCTCTCCTGTGAGTCCAGTTTTAGATTCCGATGCTTCACTTCAGATTTACTGTTTCCCTTGGACCTTCTTATTGACGATGAAACACAGAAATTGCGTCCGAATTTAATACAAAAGGCACAATTCCGACTTAAGTACAAGAGGACTGACACACTAACTTTCTATGATTTAAACCTCTCCTGTGAGTCCAGTTTTAGATTCCGATACTTCACTTCAGGTTTACTGTTTCCCTTGGACCTTCTTATTGACGATAAAACACAGAAATTGCATCCGAATTTAATACAAAAGGCACAATGCCGACATAAGTACAAGAGGACTGACACTCTAACTTTCTATGATTTGAACATCTCCTGTGAGTCCAGTCTTAGATTCCGATGCTTCACCTCAGTTTTACTGTATCCCTTGGACCTTCTTATTGGCGATGAATCACAGAAATTGCATCCGAATTTAATACAAAAGGCACAATGCCGACTTAAGTACAAGAGGACTGACACACTAACTTTCTATGATTTGAATCTCTCCTGTGAGTCCAGTTTTAGATTCAGATGCTTCACTTCAGGTTTACTGTTTCCCTTGGACCTTCTTATTGACGATGAATCACATAAATTGCATCCGATTTTAATACAAAAAGCGCAATGCCGACTTAAGTACAAGAGGACTGACACACTAACTTTCTATGATTTGAACCTCTCCTGTGAGTCCAGTTTTAGATTCCGATGCTTCCCTTCATGTTTACTGTATCCCTTGGATCTTCTTATTGACGATGAAACACAGAAATTGCATCGGAATTTAATTCCAAAACGACAATGCCGACTTAAGTACAAGAGGACTGACACACTAACTTTTCATGATTTGAACCTCTCCTGTGAGTCCAGTTTTAGATTCCGATGCTTCACTTCAGATTTACTGTATCCCTTGGACATTCTTATTGACGATAAGGCACAATGCCGACTTAAGTACAAGAGGACTCACAATCTAACTTTCTATGTTTTGAACCTCTGCTGTGAGTCCAGTTTTAGATTCCGATGCCTCACTTCAGGTTTACTGTATCACTTAGATCTTCTTATTGACGATGAAACACAGAAATTGCATCCGAATATAATACAAAAGGCACAATGCCGACATATGTACAAGAGGACTGACACTCTAACTTTCTATGATTTGAACATCTCCTGTGAGTCCAGTCTTAGATTCCGATGCTTCACTTCAGGTTTACTGTATCCCTTGGACCTTCTTATTAACGATAAGCCACAATGCCGACTTAAGTACAAGAGGACTGACACTTTAACTCTCTATGATTTGAACCTCTGCTGCGAGTAAAGTTTTAGATTCCGATGCTTCACTTCAGATTTACTGAATCCCTTGGACCTTCTCATTGACGATAGGGCACATTGCCGACTTAAGTACAAGAGGACTGACACTCTAACTTTCTATGATTTGAACCTCTGCTGTGAGTCCAGTTTTAGATTCCGATGCTTCACTTCAGGTTTACTGTATCCCTTGGACCTTCTTATTGACGATGAAACACAGAGATTGCATCCGAATGTAATACAAAAGGCACAATGCCGACTTAAGTACAAGAGGACTGACACACTAAATTTCTATGATATGAACCTCTCCTGTGAGTCCAGTTTTAGATTCCGATACTTCACTTCAGATTTACTGTATCCCTTGGACCTTCTTATTGACGATAAGGCACAATGCCGACTTAAGTACAAGAGGACTGACACTCTAACTTTCTATGATTTGAACCTCTGCTGTGAGTCCAGTTTTAGATTCCGATGCTTCACTTCAGGTTTACTGTATCCCTTGGACCTTCTTATTGACGATGACACACAGAAATTGCATCCGAATTTAATACGAAAGGCACAATGCCGACTTAAGTACAAGAAGACTGAATCACTAACTTTCTATGATTTGAACCTCTGCTCTGAGTCCAGTTTTAGATTCCGTTTCTTCACTTCAGATTTACTGTATCCCTTGCACCTTCTTATTGACGATAAGGCACAATGCCGACTTAAGTACAAGAGGACTGACACTCTAACTTTCTATGATTTGAACCTCTGCTGTGAGTCCAGTTTTAGATTCCAATGCTTCACTTCAGGTTTACTGTATCCCTTGGACCTTCGTATTGCCGATGAAACACAAAAATTCCATCCGAATTTAATACAAAACGCACAATGCTGACTTAAGTACAAGAGAACTGACACACTAACTCTCTATGATTTGAACGTCTCCTGTGAGTCCAGTTTTAGATTCCGATGCTTCACTTCAGATTTACTATATCAATTGGACCTTCTTATTTTCGATAAGGCAGAATGCCGACTTAAGTACAAGAGGACTGACACTCTAACTTTCTATGATTTGAACATCTGCTGTGAGTCCAGTTTTAGATTCCGATGCTTCACATCAGGTTTTTTGTATCCCTTGGACCTTCTTATTGTCGATAAAACACAGAAATTGCATCCGAATTTAATACAAAAGGCTCAATGCAGACTTAAGTACAAGAGGACAGACACACTAACTTTCTATGATTTGAACCTCTCCTGTGAGTCCAGTTTTAGATTCCGATGCTTCACTTCAGGTCTACTGTTTCCCTTGGTCCTTCTTATTGACGATGAAACACAGAAATTGCGTCCGAATTTAATCCAAAAGGCACAATGCCGACTTAAGTACAAGAGGACTGACACACTAACTTTCTATGATTTAAGCCTCTCCTGTGAGTCCAGTTTTAGATTCCGATGCTTCACTTCAGGTTTACTGTATCCCTTGGACCTTCTTATTGACGATAAGCCACAATGCCGGCTTAAGTACAAGAGGACTGACACTTTAACTTTCTATGATTTGAACCTCTGCTGTGAGTAAAGTTTTAGATTCCGATGCTTCACTTCAGATTTACTGAATCCCTTGGACCTTATCATTGACGATAGGGCACATTGCCGACTTAAGTACAAGAGGACTGACACTCTAACTTTCTATGATTTGAACCTCAG
This sequence comes from Schistocerca americana, assembly GCF_021461395.2. NCBI lineage: Eukaryota > Metazoa > Arthropoda > Insecta > Orthoptera > Acrididae > Schistocerca > Schistocerca americana. Next base: position 543,342,661 of record NC_060124.1, on the reverse strand, counting down.
CTGTGAGTCCAGTTTTAGATTCCGAAGCTTCACTTCAGGTTTACTGTATCCCTTGGATCTTCTTATTGACGATGAAACACAGAGATTGCATCCGAATGTAATACAAAAGGCACAATGCCGACTTAAGTACAAGAGGACTGACACACTAAATTTCTATGATATGAACCTCTCCTGTGAGTCCAGTTTTAGATTCCGATGCTTCACTTCAGATTTACTGTATCCCTTGGACATTCTTATTGACGATGAAACACAGAAATTGCGTCCGAATTTAATACAAACGGCACAATGCCGACTTAAGTACAAGAGGACTGACACACTAACTTTCTATGATTTGAACCTCTCCTGTGAGTCCAGTTTTAGATTCCGTTTCTTCACTTCAGATTTACTGTATCCCTTCCACCTTCTTATTGACGATAAGGCACAATGCCGACTTAAGTACAAGAGGACTGACACTCTAACTTTCTATGATTTGAACCTCTGCTGTGAGTCCAGTTTTAGATTCCAATGCTTCACTTCAGGTTTACTGTATCCCTTGGACCTTCGTATTGACGATGAAACACAAAAATTGCATCCGAATTTAATACAAAAGGCACAATGCTGACTTAAGTACAAGAGAACTGACACACTAACTCTCTATGATTTGAACGTCTCCTGTGAGTCCAGTTTTAGATTCCGATGCTTCACTTCAGATTTACTGTATCCCTTGGACCTTCTTATTTTCGATAAGGCACAATGCCGACTTAAGTACAAGAGGACTGACACTCTAACTTTCTATGATTTGAACATCTGCTGTGAGTCCAGTTTTAGATTCCGATGCTTCACATCAGGTTTACTGTATCCCTTGGACCTTCTTATTGTCGATGAAACACAGAAATTGCATGCGAATTTAATACAAAAGGCACAATGATGACTTCAGTACAAGAGGACTGACGCCCTACCTTTCTATGATTTGAACCTTTCCTGTGAGTCCAGCTTTAGATTTCGATGCTTCAATTCAGATTTACTGTTTCCCTTGGACCTTCTTATTGACGGTGAATCACAGAAATTGCATCCGAATTTAATACAAAAGGCGCAATGCCGACTTAAGTACAAGAGGACTGACACACTAACTTTCTATGATTTGAACCTCTCCTGTGAATCTTGTTTTATATTCCGATGCTTCACTTCAGGCCTACTGTTTCCCTTGGACCTTCTTATTGACGACGAAACACAGAAATTGCGTCCGAATTTAATACAAAAGGCACAATGCCGACAAAAGTACAAGAGGACTGACACACTAACTTTCTATGATTTAAACCTCTCCTGTGAGTCCAGTTTTAGATTCCGATGCTTCACTTCAGGTTTACTGTATCCCTTGGACCTTCGTATTGCCGATGAAACACAAAAATTCCATCCGAATTTAATACAAAACGCACAATGCTGACTTACGTACAAGGGAACTGACACACTAACTCTCTATGATTTGAACGTCTCCTGTGAGTCCAGTTTTAGATTCCGATGCTTCACTTCAGATTTACTGTATCAATTGGACCTTCTTATTTTCGATAAGGCACAATGCCGACTTAAGTACAATAGGACTGACACTCTAACTTTCTATGATTTGAACATCTGCTGTGAGTCCAGTTTTAGATTCCGATGCTTCACATCAGGTTTTTTGTATCCCTTGGACCTTCTTATTGTCGATGAAACACAGAAATTGCATGCGAATTTATTACAAAAGGCACAATGATGACTTCAGTACAAGAGGACTGACGCCCTACCTTTCTATGATTTGAACCCCTCCTGTGAGTCCAGCTTTAGATTTCGATGCTTCAATTCAGATTTACTGTTTCCCTTGGACCTTCTTATTGACGATGAATCACAGAAATTGCATCCGAATTTAATACAAAAGGCACAATGCCGACATATGTACAAGAGGACTGACACTCCAACTTTCTATGATTTGAACATCTCCTGTGAGTCCAGTCTTAGATTCCGATGCTTCACTTCAGTTTTACTGTATCCCTTGGACCTTCTTATTGACGATGAATCACAGAAATTGCATCCGAATTTAATACAAAAGGCACAATGCCGACTTAAGTACAAGAGGACTGACACTCTAACTTTCGATGATTTGAACCTCTCCTATGAGTCCAGTTGTAGATTCCGATGCATTAATTCAGGTTTACTGTCTACCTTTGACCTTCTTATTGACGATGAAACACAGAAATTGCATCCGAATTTAATACAAAAGGCTCAATGCAGACTTAAGTACAAGAGGACAGACACACTAACTTTCTATGATTTGAACCTCTCCTGTGAGTCCAGTTTTTGATTCCGATGCTTCACTTCAGGTCTACTGTTTCCCTTGGACCTTCTTATTGACGATGAAACACAGAAATTGCGTCCGAATTTAATACAAAAGGTACAATGCCGACTTAATTACAAGAGGACTGACACACTAACTTTCTATGATTTAAACCTCTCCTGTGAGTCCAGTTTTAGATTCCGATGCTTCACTTCAGGTTTACTGTATCCCTTGGACCTTCTTATTGACGATAAGCCACAATGCCGACTTAAGTACAAGAGGACTGAGACTTTAACTTTCTATGATTTGAACCTCTGCTGTGAGTAAAGTTTTAGATTCCGATGCTTCACTTCAGATTTACTGAATCCCTTGGACCTTATCATTGACGATAGGGCACATTGCCGACTTAAGTACAAGAGGACTGACACTCTAACTTTCTATGATTTGAACCTCTGCTGTGAGTCCAGTTTTAGATTCCGATGCTTCACTTCAGGTTTACTGTATCCCTTGGATCTTCTTATTGACGATGAAACACAGAGATAGCATCCGAATGTAATACAAAAGGCACAATGCCGACTTAAGTACAAGAGGACTGACACACTAAATTTCTATGATATGAACCTCTCCTGTGAGTCCAGTTTTAGATTCCGATGCTTCACTTCAGATTTACTGTATCCCTTGGACATTCTTATTGACGATGAAACACAGAAATTGCGTCCGAATTTAATACAAACGGCACAATGCCGACTTAAGTACAAGAGGACTGACACACTAACATTCTATGATTTGAACCTCTCCTGTGAGTCCAGTTTTAGATTCCGTTTCTTCACTTCAGATTTACTGTATCCCTTGCACCTTCTTATTGACGATAAGGCACAATGCCGACTTAAGTACAGGAGGACTGACACTCTAACTTTCTATGATTTGAACCTCTGCTGTGAGTCCAGTTTTAGATTCCACTGCTTCACTTCAGGTTTACTGTATCCCTTGGACCTTCGTATTGACGATGAAACACAAAAATTGCATCCGAATTTAATACAAAAGGCACAATGCTGACTTAAGTACAAGAGAACTGACACACTAACTCTCTATGATTTGAACGTCTCCTGTGAGTCCAGTTTTAGATTCCGATGCTTCACTTCAGATTTACTGTATCCCTTGGACCTTCTTATTTTCGATAAGGCACAATGCCGACTTAAGTACAAGAGGACTGACACTCTAACTTTCTATGATTTGAACATCTGCTGTGAGTCCAGTTTTAGATTCCGATGCTTCACATCAGGTTTACTGTATCCCTTGGACCTTCTTATTGTCGATGAAACACAGAAATTGCATGCGAATTTAATACAAAAGGCACAATGATGACTTCAGTACAAGAGGACTGACGCCCTACCTTTCTATGATTTGAACCTTTCCTGTGAGTCCAGCTTTAGATTTCGATGCTTCAATTCAGATTTACTGTTTCCCTTGGACCTTCTTATTGACGGTGAATCACAGAAATTGCATCCGAATTTAATACAAAAGGCGCAATGCCGACTTAAGTACAAGAGGACTGACACACTAACTTTCTATGATTTGAACCTCTCCTGTGAATCTTGTTTTATATTCCGATGCTTCACTTCAGGTCTACTGTTTCCCTTGGACCTTCTTATTGACGACGAAACACAGAAATTGCGTCCGAATTTAATACAAAAGGCACAATGCCGACAAAAGTACAAGAGGACTGACACACTAACTTTCTATGATTTAAACCTCTCCTGTGAGTCCAGTTTTAGATTCCGATGCTTCACTTCAGGTTTACTGTATCCCTTGGACCTTCTTATTGACGATAAGCCACAATGCCGACTTAAGTACAAGAGGACTGACACTTTAACTTTCTATGATTTGAACCTCTGCTGTGAGTAAAGTTTTAGATTCCGATGCTTCACTTCAGATTTACTGAATCCCTTGGACCTTATCATTGACGATAGGGCACATTGCCGACTTAAGTACAAGAGGACTGACACTCTAACTTTCTATGATTTGAACCTCTGCTGTGAGTGCAGTTTTAGATTCCGATGCTTCACTTCAGGTTTACTGTATCCCTTGGATCTTCTTATTGACGATGAAACACAGAGATTGCATCCGAATGTAATACAAAAGGCACAATGCCGACTTAAGTACAAGAGTACTGACACACTAAATTTCTATGATGTGAACCTCTCCTGTGAGTCCAGTTTTAGATTCCGATGCTTCACTTCAGATTTACTGTATCCCTTGGACATTCTTATTGACGATGAAACACAGAAATTGCGTCCGAATTTAATACAAACGGCACAATGCCGACTTAAGTACAAGAGGACTGACACACTAACTTTCTATGATTTGAACCTCTCCTGTGAGTCCAGTTTTAGATTCCGATACTTCACTTCAGATTTACTGTATCCCTTGGACCTTCTTATTGACGATAAGGCACAATACCGACTTAAGTACAAGAGGACTGACACTCTAATTTTCTATGATTTGAACCTCTGCTGTGAGTCCAGTTTTAGATTCCGATGCTTCACTTCAGGTTTACTGTATCCCTTGGACCTTCGTATTGACGATGAAACACAAAAATTGCATCCGAATTTAATACAAAAGGCACAATGCCGACTTAAGTACAAGAGAACTGACACACTAACTCTCTATGATTTGAACGTCTCCTGTGAGTCCAGTTTTAGATTCCGATGCTTCACTTCAGATTTACTGTATCCCTTGAACCTTCTTATTTTCGATAAGGCACAATGCCGACTTAAGTACAAGAGGATTGACACTCTAACTTTCTATGATTTGAACATCTGCTGTGAGTCCAGTTTTAGATTCCGATGCTTCACATCAGGTTTTTTGTATCCCTTGGACCTTCTTATTGTCGATGAAACACTGAAATTGCATGCGAATTTAATACAAAAGGCACAATGATGACTTCAGTACAAGAGGACTGACGCCCTACCTTTCTATGATTTGAACCTCTCCTGTGAGTCCAGCTTTAGATTTCGATGCTTCAATTCAGATTTACTGTTTCCCTTGGACCTTCTTATTGACGATGAATCACAGAAATTGCATCCGAATTTAATACAAAAGGCACAATGCCGACATATGTACAAGAGGACTGACACTCCAACTTTCTATGATTTGAACATCTCCTGTGAGTCCAGTCTTAGATTCCGATGCTTCACTTCAGTTTTACTGTATCCCTTGGACCTTCTTATTGACGATGAATCACAGAAATTGCATCCGAATTTAATACAAAAGGCACAATGCCGACTTAAGTACAAGAGGACTGACACTCTAACTTTCGATGATTTGAACCTCTCCTATGAGTCCAGTTGTAGATTCCGATGCATTAATTCAGGTTTACTGTCTACCTTGGACCTTCTTATTGACGATGAAACACAGAAATTGCATCCGAATTTAATACAAAAGGCTCAATGCAGACTTAAGTACAAGAGGACAGACACACAAACTTTCTATGATTTGAACCTCTCCTGTGAGTCCAGTTTTAGATTCCGATGCTTCACTTCAGGTCTACTGTTTCCCTTGGACCTTCTTATTGACGATGAAACACAGAAATTGCGTCCGAATTTAATACAAAAGGCACAATGCCGACTTAAGTACAAGAGGACTGACACACTAACTTTCTATGATTTAAACCTCTCCTGTGAGTCCAGTTTTAGATTCCGATGGTTCACTTCAGGTTTACTGTATCCCTTGGACCTTCTTATTGACGATAAGCCACAATGCCGACTTAAGTACAAGAGGACTGACACTTTAACTTTCTATGATTTGAACCTCTGCTGTGAGTAAAGTTTTAGATTCCGATGCTTCACTTCAGATTTACTGAATCCCTTGGACCTTATCATTGACGATAGGGCACATTGCCGACTTAAGTACAAGAGGACTGACACTCTAACTTTCTATGATTTGAACCTCTGCTGTGAGTCCAGTTTTAGATTCCGATGCTTCACTTCAGGTTTACTGTATCCCTTGGATCTTCTTATTGACGATGAAACACAGAGATTGCATCCGAATGTAATACAAAAGGCACAATGCCGACTTAAGTACAAGAGGACTGACACACTAAATTTCTATGATATGAACCTCTCCTGTGAGTCCAGTTTTAGATTCCGATGCTTCACTTCAGATTTACTGTATCCCTTGGACATTCTTATTGACGATGAAACACAGAAATTGCGTCCGAATTTAATACAAACGGCACAATGCCGACTTAAGTACAAGAGGACTGACACACTAACTTTCTATGATTTGAACCTCTCCTGTGAGTCCAGTTTTAGATTCCGATATTTCACTTCAGATTTACTGTATCCCTTGGACCTTCTTATTGACGATAAGGCACAATGCCGACTTAAGTACAAGAGCACTGACACTCTAACTTTCTATGATTTGAACCTCTGCTGTGAGTCCAGTATTAGATTCCGATGCTTCACTTCAGGTTTACTGTATCCCTTGGACCTTCGTATTGACGATGAAACACAAAAATTGCATCCCAATTTAATACAAAAGGCACAATGCTGACTTAAGTACAAGAGAACTGACACACTAACTCTCTATGATTTGAACGTCTCCTGTGAGTCCAGTTTTAGATTCCGATGCTTCACTTCAGATTTACTGTATCCCTCGGACCTTCTTATTTTCGATAAGGCACAATGCCGACTTAAGTACAAGAGGACTGACACTCTAACTTTCTATGATTTGAACATCTGCTGTGAGTCCAGTTTTAGATTCCGATGCTTCACATCAGGTTTACTGTATCCCTTGGACCTTCTTATTGTCGATGAAACACAGAAATTGCATGCGAATTTAATACAAAAGGCACAATGATGACTTCAGTACAAGAGGACTGACGCCCTACCTTTCTATGATTTGAACCTCTCCTGTGAGTCCAGCTTTAGATTTCGATGCTTCAATTCAGATTTACTGTTTCCCTTGGACCTTCTTATTGACGGTGAATCACAGAAATTCCATCGGAATTTAATACAAAAGGCGCAATGCCGACTTAAGTACAAGAGTACTGACACACTAACTTTCTATGATTTGAACCTCTCCTGTGAGTCTTGTTTTATATTCCGATGCTTCACTTCAGGTTTACTGTATCCCTTGGACCTTATTATTGACGATGAAACACAGAAATTGCATCCGAATTTAATACAAAAGGCACAATGCCGACTTAAGTACAAGAGGACTGACACTCTAATTTCGATGATTTGTACCCCTCCTGTGAGTCCAGTTTTAGATTCCGATGCTTCAATTCAGGTTTACTGTATCCCTTGGACCTTCTTATTGACGATGAAAGACAGAAATTGCATCCTAATATAATACAAAAGGCCCAATGCCGACTTAAGTACAAGAGGACTGACTCTCTAACATTCTATGATTTGAACCTCTCCTGTTAGTCCAGTTTTAGATTCCGATTCTTCACGTCAGGTTTACTGTATCCCTCGGACTTTCTTATTGTCGATGAAACACGGAAATTGCATTCGAATTTAATACAAAAGGCACAATGCTGACTTAAGTACAAGAGGACTGACACTCTAAATTTCTATGATTTGAACCTCTCCTGTGAGTCCAGTTTTAGATTCCGATGCTTCACTTCAGGTTTACTGTATCCCTTGGACCTTCTTATTGACGATGAAACACAGAAATTGCATCCAAATTTAATACAAAAGGAACAATGTCGACTTAAGTACAAGAGGACTGACACTCAAACTTTCGATGATTTGAACTTCTCCTGTGGGTCCAGTTTCAGATTCCGATGCTTCAATTCAGGTTTACTGTATCACTTGGACCTTCATATTGACGATGAAACACAGAAATTAAATCCGAATTTAATACAAAAGGCACAAAGCCGACTTACGTACAAGAGGACTGACACTCTAACTTTCTATGATTTTAACCTCTGCTGTGAGTCCAGTTTCAGACTCCGATGCTTCACTTCAGGTTTACTGTATCCCTTGGACCTTCTTATAGACGATGAAACACAGAAATTGCATCCGAATTTAATGCAAAAGGCACAATGCCGACTTAAGCACAAGAGGACTGACGCTCTAACTTTCTATGATTTGAATCACTCCTGTGAGTCCTGTTTAAGATTCCAATGCTTCCCTTCAGGTTTACTGTATTTCTTGGGCCTTCTTCATGACGATGAAACACAGAAATTGCATCCGAATTTAATACAAAAGGCACAATGCCGACCTAAGTACAAGAGGACTGACACTCTAACTCTCTATGATTTGAACCTCTCCTGTGAGTCCCATTTTAGATTCCGACGCTTCACTTCAGGTTTACTGCATCCCTTGGACCTTCTTATTGACGATGAAACACAGAAATTGTGTCCGAATTTAATACAAAAGGCACAATGCCGACATAAGTACAAGAGGACTGACACTCTAACTTTCGATGATTTGAACCTCTCCTATGAGTCCAGTTGTAGATTCCGATGCATTAATTCAGATTTACTGTATACCTTGGACCATCTTATTGACGATGAAACAGAAATTGCATTCGAATTTAATACAAAAGGCACAATGCAGACTTAAGTACAAGAGGACAGACACACTAACTTTCTATGATTTGAACCTCTCCTGTGAGTCCAGTTTTAGATTTCGATGCTTCACTTCAGGTTTACTTTTTCCCTTGGACCTTCTTATTGACGATTAAACACAGAAATTGCGTCCGAATTTAATACAAAAGGCACAATGCCGACTTAAGTACAAGAGGACTGACTCACTAACTTTCTATGATTTAAACCTCTCCTGTGAGTCCAGTTTTAGATTCCGATACTTCACTTCAGGTTTACTGTTTCCCTTGGACCTTCTTATTGACGATAAAACACAGAAATTGCATCCGAATTTAATACGAAAGGCACAATGCCGACATAAGTACAAGAGGACTGACACTCTAACTTTCTATGATTTGAACATCTCCTGTGAGTCCAGTCTTAGATTCCGATGCTTCACCTCAGTTTTACTGTATCCCTTGGACCTTCTTATTGGCGATGAATCACAGAAATTGCATCCGAATTTAATACAAAAGGCACAATGCCGACTTAAGTACAAGAGGACTGACACACTAACTTTCTATGATTTCAATCTCTCCTGTGAGTCCAGTTTTAGATTCCGATGCTTCACTTCAGGTTTACTGTTTCCCTTGGACCTTCTTATTGACGATGAATCACAGAAATTGCATCCGATTTTAATACAAAAGGCGCAATGCCGACTTAAGTACAAGAGGACTGACACACTAACTTTCCTTGATTTGAACCTCTCCTGTGAGTCCAGTTTTAGATTCCGATGCTTCCCTTCATGTTTACTGTATCCCTTGGATCTTCTTATTGACGATGAAACACAGAAATTGCATCGGAATTTAATTCCAAAACGACAATGCCGACTTGAGTACAAGAGGACTGACACACTAACTTTTCATGATTTGAAACTCTCCTGTGAGTCCAGTTTTAGATTCCAATGCTTCACTTCAGATTTACTGTATCCCTTGGACATTCTTATTGACGATAAGGCACAATGCCGACTTAAGTACAAGAGGACTCACAATCTAACTTTCTATGTTTTGAACCTCTGCTGTGAGTCCAGTTTTAGATTCCGATGCCTCACTTCTGGTTTACTGAATCCCTTAGATCTTCTTATTGACGATGAAACACAGAAATTGCATCCGAATTTAATACAAAAGGCACAATGCCGACATATGTACAAGAGGGCTGACACTCTAACTTTCTATGATTTGAACATCTCCTGTGAGTCCAGTCTTAGATTCCGATGCTTCACTTCAGTTTTACTGTATCCCTTGGACCTTCTTATTGACGATGAATCACAGAAATTGCATCCGAATTTAATACAAAAGGCGCAATGCCGACTTAAGTACAAGAGGACTGACACACTAACTTTCTATGATTTGAACCTCTCCTGTGAGTCTTGTTTTATATTTCGATGCTTCACTTCAGGTTTACTGTATCCCTTGGACCTTATCATTGACGATGAAACACAGAAATTGCATCCGAATTTAATACAAAAGGCACAATGCCGACTTAAGTACAAGAGGACTGACACTCTAATTTCGATGATTTGTACCCCTCCTGTGAGTGCAGTTTTAGATTCCGATGCTTCAATTCAGGTTTACTGTATGCCTTGGACCTTCTTATTGACGATGAAACACAGAAATTGCATCCTAATATAATACAAAAGGCCCAATGCCGACTTAAGTACAAGAGGACTGACTCTCTAACTTTCTATGATTTGAACCTCTCCTGTTAGTCCAGTTTTAGATTCCGATTCTTCACGTCAGGTTTACTGTATCCCTTGGACTTTCTTATTGTCGATGAAACACGGAAATTGCATTCGAATTTAATACAATAGGCACAATGCCGACTTAAGTACAAGAGGACTGACACTCTAAATTTCTATGATTTGAACATCTCCTGTGAGTCCAGTTTTAGATTCCGATGCATCACTTCAGGTTTACTGTATCCCTTGGACCTTCTTATTGACGATGAAACACAGAAATTGCATCCAAATTTAATACAAAAGGCACAATGCCGACTTAAGTACAAGAGGACTGACACACGAACTTTCTATGATCTGAATCTCTCCTGTGAGTCCAGTTTTAGATTCCGATGCTTCACTTCAGGTTTACTGTTTCCCTTGGACCTTCTTATTTACTATGAATCACAGAAATTGCATCTGATTTTAATACAAAAGGCGCAATGCCGACTTAAGTACAAGAGGACTGACACACTAACTTTCTATGATTTGAACCTCTCCTGTGAGTCCAGTTTTAGATTCCGATGCTTCCCTTCATGTTTACTGTATCCCTTGGATCTTCTTATTGACTATGAAACACAGAAATTGCATCGGAATTTAATTCCAAAACGACAATGCCGACTTGAGTACAAGAGGACTGACACACTAACATTTCATGATTTGAACCTCTCCTGTGAGTCCAGTTTTAGATTCCAATGCTTCACTTCAGATTTACTGTATCCCTTGGACATTCTTATTGACGATAAGGCACAATGCCGACTTAAGTACAAGAGGACTCACAATCTAACTTTCTATGTTTTGAACCTTTGCTGTGAGTCCAGTTTTAGATTCCGATGCCTCACTTCAGGTTTACTGTATCCCTTAGATCTTCTTATTGACGATGAAACACAGAAATTGCATCCGAATTTAATACAAAAGGCACAATGCCGACATATGTACAAGAGGACTGACACTCTAACTTTCTATGATTTGAACATCTCCTGTGAGTCCAGTCTTAGATTCCGATGCTTCAATTCAGTTTTACTGTATCCCTTGGACCTTCTTATTGACGATGAATCACAGAAATTGCATCCGAATTTAATACAAAAGGCACAATGCCGTCTTAAGTACAAGAGGACTGACACTCTAACTTTTGATGATTTGAACCTCTCCTATGAGTCCAGTTGTAGATTCCGATGCATTAATTCAGGTTTACTGTATACCTTGGACCTTCTTATTGACGATGAAACACAGAAATTGCATCCAAATTTAATACAAAAGGCTCAATGCAGACTTATGTACAAGAGGACAGACACACTAACTTTCTATGATTTGAATCTCTCCTGTGAGTCCAGTTTTAGATTCCGATGCTTCATTTCAGGTCTACTGTTTCCCTTGGACCTTCTTATTGACGATGAAACACAGAAATTGCGTCCGAATTTAATACAAAAGGCACAATGCCGACTTAAGTACAAGAGGACTGACACACTAACTTTCTATGATTTGAACCTCTCCTGTGAGTCCAGTTTTAGATTCCGATGCTTCACTTCAGGTTTACGGTTTCCCTTGGACCTTCTTATTGACGATGAATCACAGAAATTGCATCCGAATTTAATACAAAAGGCGCAATGCCGAGCAAAGTACAAGAGGACTGACAGACTAACTTTCTATGATTTGAACCTCTCCTGTGAGTCCAGTTTTAGTTTCCGATGCTTCACTTCAGGTTTACTGTATCCCTTGGACCTTCTTATTGACGATAAGCCACAATGCCGACCTAAGTACATGAGGACTGACACTTTACCTTTCTATGATTTGAAGCTCTGCTGTGAGTCCAGTTTTAGATTCCGATGCTTCACTTCAGATTTACTGAATCCCTTGGACCTTCTTATTGACGATAAGGCACATAGCCGACTTAAGTACAAGAGGACTGACACTCTAACTTTCTATGATTTGAACCTCTGCTGTGAGTCCAGTTTTAGATTCCGATGCTTCACTTCAGGTTTACTGTATCCCTTCGACCTTAGTATTGACGATGAAACACAGAAATTGCATCCGAATGTAATACAAAAGGCACAATGCCGACTTAAGTACAAGAGGACTGACACACTAAATTTCTATGATATGAACCTCTCCTGTGAGTCCAGTTTTAGATTCCGATGCTTCACTTCAGATTTACTGTATCCCTTGGACATTCTTATTGACGATGAAACACAGAAATTGCGTCCGAATTTAATACAAACGGCACAATGCCGACTTAAGTACAAGAGGACTGACACACTAACTTTCTATGCTTTGAAACTCTCCTGTGAGTCCAGTTTTAGATTCCGATGCTTCACTTCAGGTTTACTGTATCCCGTGGACCTTCTTATTGACGATGACACACAGAAATTGCATCCGAATTTAATACAAAAGGCACAATGCCGACTTAATTACAAGAAGACTGAATCACTAACTTTCTATGATTTGAACCTCTGCTCTGAGTCCAGTTTTAGATTCCGTTTCTTCACTTCAGATTTACTGTATCCCTTAGATCTTCTTATAGACGATGAAACACAGAAATTGCATCCGAATTTAATACAAATGGCACAATGCCGACATATGTACAAGAGGACTGACACTCTAACTTTCTATGATTTGAACATCTCCTGTGAGTCCAGTCTTAGATTCCGATGCTTCACTTCAGTTTTATTGTATCCCTTGGACCTTCTTATTGGCGATGAATCACAGAAATTGCATCCGAATTTAATACAAAAGGCACAATGCCGACTTAAGTACAAGAGGACTGACACACTAACTTTCTATGATCTGAATCTCTCCTGTGAGGCCAGTTTTAGATTCCGATGCTTCACTTCAGGTTTACTGTTTCCCTTGGACCTTCATATTGACGATGAATCACAGAAATTGCATGTGATTTTAATACAAAAGGCGCAATGCCGACTTAAGTACAAGAGGACTGACACACTAACTTTCTATGATTTGAACCTCTCCTGTGAGTCCAGTTTTAGATTCCGATGCTTCCCTTCATGTTTACTGTATCCCTTGGATCTTCTTATTGACTATGAAACACAGAAATTGCATCGGAATTTAATTCCAAAACGACAATGCCGACTTAAGTACAAGAGGACTGACACACTAACTTTTCATGATTTGAACCTCTCCTGTGAGTCCAGTTTTAGATTCCAATGCTTCACTTCAGATTTACTGTATCCCTTGGACATTCTTATTGACGATAAGGCACAATGCCGACTTAAGTACAAGAGGACTCACAATCTAACTTTCTATATTTTGAACCTCTGCTGTGAGTCCAGTTTTAGATTCCGATGCCTCACTTCAGGTTTACTGTATCCCTTAGATCTTCTTATTGACGATGAAACACAGAAATTGCATCCAAATTTAATACAAAAGGCACAATGCCGACATATGTACAAGAGGACTGACACTCTAACTTTCTATGATTTGAACATCTCCTGTGAGTCCTGTCTTAGATTCTGATGCTTCACTTCAGTTTTACTGTATCCCTTGGACCTTCTTATTGACGATGAATCACAGAAATTGCTTCCGAATTTAATACAAAAGGCACAATGCCGACTTAAGTACAAGAGGACTGACACTCCAACTTTTGATGATTTGAACCTCTCCTATGAGTCCAGTTGTAGATTCCGATGCATTAATTCAGGTTTACTGTATACCTTGGACCTTCTTATTGACGATGAAACACAGAAATTGCATCCGAATTTAATACAAAAGGCTCATTGCAGACTTATGTACAAGACGACAGACACACTAACTTTCTATGATTTGAACCTCTCCTGTGAGTCCAGTTTTAGATTCCGATGCTTCACTTCAGGTCTACTGTTTCCCTTGGACCTTCTTATTGACGATGAAACACAGAAATTGCGTCCGAATTTAATACAAAAGGCACAATGCCGACTTAAGTACAAGAGGACTGACACACTAACTTTCTATGATTTGAACCTCTCCTGTGAGTCCAGTTTTAGATTCCGATGCTTCACTTCAGGTTTACGGTTTCCCTTGGACCTCCTTATTGACGATGAATCACAGAAATTGCATCCGAATTTAATACAAAAGGCGCAATGCCGAGCAAAGTACAAGAGGACTGACAGACTAACTTTCTATGATTTGAACCTCTCCTGTGAGTCCAGTTTTAGTTTCCGATGCTTCACTTCAGGTTTACTGTATCCCTTGGACCTTCTTATTGACGATAAGCCACAATGCCGACTTATGTACAAGAGGACAGACACTTTAACTTTCTATGATTTGAAGCTCTGCTGTGAGTCCAGTTTTAGATTCCGATGCTTCACTTCAGATTTACTGAATCCCTTGGACCTTCTTATTGACGATAAGGCACATTGCCGACTTAAGTACAAGAGGACTGACACCCTAACTTTCTATGATTTGAACCTCTGCTGTGAGTCCAGTTTTAGATTCCGATGCTTCACTTCAGGTTTACTGTATCCCTTTGACCTTCTTATTGACGATGAAACACAGAAATTGCATCCGAATGTAATACAAAAGGCACAATGCCGACTTAAGTACAAGAGGACTGACACACTACATTTCTATGATATGAACCTCTCCTGTGAGTCCAGTTTTAGATTCCGATGCTTGACTTCAGATTTACTGTATCCCTTGGACATTCTTATTGACGATGAAACACAGAAATTGCGTCCGAATTTAATACAAACGGCACAATGCCGACTTAAGTACAAGAGGACTGACACACTAACTTTCTATGCTTTGAACCTCTCCTGTGAGTCCAGTTTTAGATTCCGATGCTTCACTTCAGGTTTACTGTATCCCGTGGACCTTCTTATTGACGATGACACACAGAAATTGCATCCGAATTTAATACAAAAGGCACAATGCCGACTTAAGTACAAGAAGACTGAATCACTAACTTTCTATGATTTGAACCTCTGCTCTGAGTCCAGTTTTAGATTCCGTTTCTTCACTTAAGATTTACTGTATCCCTTAGATCTTCTTATTGACGATGAAACACAGAAATTGCATCCGAATTTAATACAAATGGCACAATGCCGACATATGTACAAGAGGACTGACACTCTAACTTTCTATGATTTGAACCTCTCCTGTGAGTCCAGTTTTAGATCCCGATGCTTCAATTCAGGTTTACTGTATCCCTTGGACCTTCTTATTGACGATGAAACACAGAAATTGCATCCTAATATAATACAAAATGCCCAATGCCGACTTAAGTACAAGAGGACTGACTCTCTAACTTTCTATGATTTGAACCTCTCCTGTTAGTCCAGTTTTAGATTCCGATTCTTCACGTCAGGTTTACTGTATCCCTTGGACTTTCTTATTGTCGATGAAACACGGAAATTGCATTCGAATGTAATACAAAAGGCACATTGCCGACTTAAGTACAAGAGGACTGACACTCTAAATTTCTATGATTTGAACCTCTCCTGTGAGTCCAGTTTTAGATTCCGATGCTTCACTTCAGGTTTACTGAATCCCTTGGACCTTCTTATTGACGATGAAACACAGAAATTGCATCCAAATTTAATACAAAAGGAACAATGTCGACTTAAGTACAAGAGGACTGACACTCAAACTTTCGATGATTTGAACTTCTGCTGTTGGTCCAGTTTCAGATTCCGATGCTTCAATTCAGGTTTACTGTATCACTTGGACCTTCATATTGACGATGAAACACAGAAATTATATCCGAATTTAATACAAAAGGCACAAAGCCGACTTAAGTACAAGAGGACTGACACTCTAACTTTCTATGATTTTAACCTCTGCTCTGAGTCCAGTTTCAGATTCCGATGCTTCACTTCAGGTTTACTGTATCCCTTGGACATTCTTATTGTCGATGAAACACAGATATTGCATCCGAATTTAATACAAAAGGCACAATGCCGACTTAAGTACAAGAGGACTGACGCTCTAACTTTCATATGATTTGAACCACTCCTGTGAGTCCTGTTTAAGATTCCAATGCTTCACTTCAGGTTTACTGTATTTCTTGGGCCTTCTTAATGACGATGAAACACAGAAATTGCATCCGAATTTAATACAAAAGGCACAATGCCGACCTAAGTACAAGAGGACTGACACTCGAACTCTCTATGATTTGAACCACTCCTGTGAGTCCCATTTTAGATTCCGACGCTTCACTTCAGGTTTACTGTATCCCTTGGACCTTCTTATTGACGATGAAACACAGAAATTGTGTCCGAATTTAATACAAAAGGCACAATGCCGACTTAAGTACAAGAGGACTGACACTCTCACTTTCGATGATTTGAACCTCTCCTATGAGTCCAGTTGTAGATTCCGATGCATTAATTCAGATTTACTGTATACCTAGGACCATCTTATTGACGATGAAACATAGAAATTGCATCCGAATTTAATACAAAAGGCACAATGCAGACATAAGTACAAGAGGAAAGACACACTAACTTTCTATGATTTGAACCTCTCCTGTGAGTCCAGTTTTAGATTCCGATGCTTCACTTCAGGTTTACTTTTTCCCTTGGACCTTCTTATTGGCGATTAAACACAGAAATAGCGTCCGAATTTAATACAAAAGGCACAATGCCGACTTAAGTACAAGAGGACTGACTCACTAACTTTCTATGATTTAAACCTCTCCTGTGAGTCCAGTTTTAGATTCCGATACTTCACTTCAGGTTTACTGTTTCCCATGGACCTTCTTAGTGACGATAAAACACAGAAATTGCATCCGAATTTAATACAAAAGGCACAATGCCGACATAAGTACAAGAGGACTGGCACTCTAACTTTCTATGATTTGAACATCTCCTGTGAGTCCAGTCTAAGATTCCGATGCTTCACCTCAGTTTTACTGTATCCATTGGACCTTCTTATTGGCGATGAATCACAGAAATTGCATCCGAATTTAATACAAAAGGCGCAATGCCGACTTAAGTACAAGAGGACTGACACACTAACTTTCTATGATTTGAACCTCTCCTGTGAGTCCAGTTTTAGATTCCGATGCTTCCCTTCATGTTTACTGTATCCCTTGGATCCTCTTATTGACGATGAAACACAGAAATTGCATCGGAATTTAATTCCAAAACGACAATGTCGACTTAAGTACAAGAGGACTGACACACTAACTTTTCGTGATTTGAACCTCTCCTGTGAGTCCAGTTTTAGATTCCAATGCTTCACTTCAGATTTACTGTATCCCTTGGACATTCTTATTGACGATAAGGCACAATGCCGACTTAAGTACAAGAGGACTCACAATCTAACTTTCTATGTTTTGAACCTATGCTGTGAGTCCAGTTTTAGATTCCGATGCCTCACTTCAGGTTTACTGTATCCCTTAGATCTTCTTATTGACGATGAAACACATAAATTGCATCCGAATTTAATACAAAAGGCACAATGCCGACATATGTACAAGAGGACTGACACACTAACTTTCTATGGTTTGAACATCTCCTGTGAGTCCAGTCTTAGATTCCGATGCTTCACTTCAGTTTTACTGTATCCCTTGGACCTTCTTATTGACGATGAATCACAGAAATTGCATCCGAATTTAATACAAAAGGCACAATGCCGACTTAAGTACAAGAGGACTGACACTCTAACTTTTGATGATTTGAACCTCTCCTATGAGTCCATTTGTAGATTCCGATGCATTAATTCAGGTTTACTGTATACCTTGGACCTTCTTATTGACGATGAAACACAGAAATTGCATCCGAATTTAATACAAAAGGCTCAATGCAGACTTAAGTACAAGAGGACAGACACACTAACTTTCTATGATTTGAACCTCTCCTGTGAGTCCAGTTTTAGATTCCGATGCTTCACTTCAGGTCTACTGTTTCCCTTGGACCTTCTTATTGACGATGAAACACAGAAAATGCGTCCGAATTTAATACAAAAGGCACAATGCCGACTTAAGTACAAGAGGACTGACACACTAACTTTCAATGATTTGAACCTCTCCTGTGAGTCCAGTTTTAGATTCCGATGCTTCACTTCAGGTTTACTGTTTCCCTTGGACCTTCTTATTGACAATGAATCACAGAAATTGCATCCGAATTTAATACAAAAGGCGCAATGCCGAGCAAAGTACAAGAGGACTGACAGACTAACTTTCTGTGATTTGAACCTCTCCTGTGAGTCCAGTTTTAGTTTCCGATGCTTCACTTCAGGTTTACTGTATCCCTTGGACCTTCTTATTGACGATAAGCCACAATGCCGACTTAAGTACAAGAGGACTGAGACTCTAACTTTCTATGATTTGAAGCTCTGCTGTGAGTCCAGTTTTAGATTCCGATGCTTCACTTCAGATTTACTGAATCCCTTGGACCTTCTTATTGACGATAAGGCACATTGCCGACTTAAGTACAAGAGGACTGACACTCTAACTTTCTATGATTTGAACCTCTGCTGTGAGTCCAGTTTTAGATTCCGATGCTTCACTTCAGGTTCACTGTATCCCTTCGACCTTCTTATTGACGATGAAACACAGAAATTGCATCCGAATGTAATAAAAAAGGCACAATGCCGACTTAAGTACAAGAGGACTGACACACTAAATTTCTATGATATGAACCTCTCCTGTGAGTCCAGTTTTAGATTCCGATGCTTCACTTCAGATTTACTGTATCCCTTGGAGATTCTTATTGACGATGAAACACAGAAATTGCGTCCGAATTTATAAACAAACGGCACAATGCCGACTTAAGTACAAGAGGACTGACACACTAACTTTCTATGATTTGAACCTCTCCTGTGAGTCCAGTTTTAGATTCCGATGCTTCACTTCAGGTTTACTGTATCTCTTGGACCTTCTTATTGACGATGACACACAGAAATTGCATCCGAATTTAATACAAAAGGCACAATGCCGACTTAAGTACAAGAAGACTGAATCACTAACTTTCTATGATTTGAACCTCTGCTCTGAGTCCAGTTATAGATTCCGTTTCTTCACTTCAGATTTACTGTATCCCTTGGACCTTCTTATTGACGATAAGGCACAATGCCGACTTAAGTACAAGAGGACTGACACTCCAACTTTCTATGATTTGAACCTCTGCTGTGAGTCCAGTTTTAGATTCCGATGCTTCACTTCAGGTTTACTGTATCCCTTGGACCTTCGTATTGACGATGAAACACAAAAATTGCATCCGAATTTAATACAAAAGGCACAATGCTGACTAAGTACAAGAGGACTGACACACTAATTCTCTATGATTTGAAAGTCTCCTGTGAGTCCAGTTTTAGATTCCGATGCTTCACTTCAGATTTACTGTATCCCTTGGACCTTCCTATTTTCGATAAGGCACAATGCCGACTTAAGTACAAGAGGACTGACACTCTAACTTTCTGTGATTTGAACATCTGCTGTGAGTCCAGTTTTAGATTCCGATGCTTCACATCAGGTTTACTGTATCCCTTGGACCTTCTTATTGTCGATGAAACACAGAAATTGAATGCGAATTTAATACAAAAGGCACAATGCCGACTTCAGTACAAGAGGACTGACGCCCTAACTTTCTATGATTTGAACCTCTCCTGTGAGTCCAGCTTTAGATTTCGATGCTTCACTTCAGGTTTACTGTATCCCTTGGACCTTATTGTTGACGATGAAACACAGAAATTGCATCCGAATTTAATACAAAAGGCACAATGCCGACTTAAGTACAAGAGGACTGACACACTAATTTCGATGATTTGTACCCCTCCTGTGAGTCCAGTTTTAGATTCCGATGCTTCAATTCAGGTTTACTGTATCCCTTGGACCTTCTTATTGACGATGAAACACAGAAATTGCATCCTAATATAATACAAAAGGCCCAATGCCGACTTAAGTACAAGAGGACTGACTCTCTAACTTTCTATGATTTGAACCTCTCCTAATAGTCCAGCTTTAGATTCCGATTCTTCACGTCAGGTTTACTGTATCCCTTGGACTTTCTTATTGTCGATGAAACACGGAAATTGCATTCGAATTTAATACAAAAGGCACAATGCCGACTTAAGTACAAGAGGACTGACACTCTAAATTTCTATGATTTGAACCTCTCCTGTGAGTCCAGTTTTAGATTCCGATGCTTCACTTCAGGTTTACTGTATCCCTTGGACCTTCTTATTGACGATGAAACACAGAAATTGCATCCAAATTTAATACAAAAGGAACAATGTCGACTTAAGTACAAGAGGACTGACACTCTAACTTTCGATGATTTGAACTTCTCCTGTGGGTCCAGTTTCAGATTCCGATGCTTCAATTCAGGTTTACTGTATCACTTGGACATTCATATTGACGATGAAACACAGAAATTATATCCGAATTTAATACAAAAGGCACAAAGCCGACTTAAGTACAAGAGGACTGACACTCTAACTTTCTATGATTTTAACCTCTGCTGTGAGTCCAGTTTCAGATTCCGATGCTTCACTTCTGGTTTACTGTATGCCTTGGACCTTCTTATTGACGATGAAACACAGAAATTGCATCCGAATTTAATACAAAAGGCACAATGCCGACTTAAGTACAAGAGGACTGACACTCTAACTTTCTATGATTTTAACCTCTGCTCTGAGTCCAGTTTCAGATTCCGATGCTTCACTTCAGGTTTACTGTATCCCTTGGACATTCTTATTGACGATGAAACACAGATATTGCATCCGAATTTAATACAAAAGGCACAATGCCGACTTAAGTACAAGAGGACTGACACTCTAACTCTCTATGATTTGAACCTCTCCTGTGAGTCCCATTTTAGATTCCGATGCTTCACTTCAGGTTCACTGTATCCCTTCGACCTTCTTATTGACGATGAAACACAGAAATTGCATCCGAATGTAATACAAAAGGCACAATGCCGACTTAAGTACAAGAGGACTGACACACTAAATTTCTATGATATGAACCTCTCCTGTGAGTCCAGTTTTAGATTCCGATGCTTCACTTCAGATTTACTGTATCCCTTGGACATTCTTATTGACGATGAAACACAGAAATTGCGTCCGAATTTAATACAAACGGCACAATGCCGACTTAAGTACAAGAGGACTGACACACTAACTTTCTATGATTTGAACCCCTCCTGTGAGTCCAGTTTTAGATTCCGATGCTTCACTTTTGGTTTACTGTATCCCTTGGACCTTCTTATTGTCGATGAAACACAGAAATTGCATGCGAATTTAATACAAAAGGCACAATGCCGACTTCAGTACAAGAGGACTGACGCCCTAACTTTCTATGATTTGAACCTCTCCTGTGAGTCCAGCTTTAGATTTCGATGCTTCACTTCAGATTTACTGTTTCCCTTGGACCTTCTTATTGACGATGAATCACAGAAATTGCATCTGAATTTAATACAAAAGGCACAATGCCGACTTAAGTACAAGAGGACTGACACACTAATTTCGATGATTTGTACCCCTCCTGTGAGTCCAGTTTTAGATTCCGATGCTTCAATTCAGGTTTACTGTATCCCTTGGACCTTCTTATTGACGATGAAACACAGAAATTGCATCCTAATATAATACAAAAGGCCCAATGCCGACTTAAGTACAAGAGGACTGACACACTAACTTTCTATGATTTGAACCTCTCCTGTTAGTCCAGTTTTAGATTCCGATTCTTCACGTCAGGTTTACTGTATCCCTTGGACTTTCTTATTGTCGATGAAACACGGAAATTGCATTCGAATTTAATACAAAAGGCACAAAGCCGACTTAAGTACAAGAGGACTGACACTCTAACTTTCGATGATTTGAACTTCTCCTGTGGGTCCAGTTTCAGATTCCGATGCTTCAATTCAGGTTTACTGTACCACTTGGACATTCATATTGACGATGAAACACAGAAATTATATCCGAATTTAATACAAAAGGCACAAAGCCGACTTAAGTACAAGAGGACTGACACTCTAACTTTCTATGATTTTAACCTCTGCTGTGAGTCCAGTTTCAGATTCCGATGCTTCACTTCAGGTTTACTGTATCCCTTGGACCTTCTTATTGACGATGAAACACAGAAATCGCATCCGAATTTAATACAAAAGGCACAATGCCGACTTAAGTACAAGAGGACTGACGCTCTAACTTTCTATGATTTGAACCACTCCTGTGAGTCCTGTTTAAGATTCCAATGCTTCACTTCAGGTTTACTGTATTTCTTGGGCCTTCTTAATGACGATGAAACCCAGAAATTGCATCCGAATTTAATACAAAAGGCACAATGTCGACTTAAGTACAAGAGGACTGACACTCTAACTCTCTATGATTTGAACCTCTCCTGTGAGTCCCATTTTAGATTCCGACGCTTCACTTCAGGTTTACTGTATCCCTTGGACCTTCTTATTGACGATGAAACACAGAAATTGTGTCCGAATTTAATACAAAAGGCACAATGCCGACTTAAGTACAAGAGGACTGACACTCTAACTTTCGATGATTTGAACCTCTCCTATGAGTCCAGTTGTAGATTCCGATGCATTAATTCAGATTTACTGTATACCTTGGACCTTCTTATTGACGATGAAACATAGAAATTGCATCCGAATTTAATACAAAAGGCACAATGCAGACTTATGTACAAGAGGACAGACACACTAACTTTCTTTGATTTAAACCTCTCCTGTGAGTCCAGTTTTAGATTCCGAAACTTCACTTCAGGTTTACTGTTTCCCTTGGACCTTCTTATTGACGATAAAACACAGAAATTGCATCCGATATTAATACAAGAGGCACAATGCCGACGTAAGCACAAGAGGACTGACACTCTAACTTTCTATGATTTGAACATCTCCTGTGAGTCCAGTCATAGATTCCGATGCTTCACCTCAGTTTTACTGTATCCCTTGGACCTTCTTATTGGCGATGAATCACAGAAGTTGCATCCGAATTTAATACAAAAGGCACAATGCCGACTTAAGTACAAGAGGACTGACACACTAACTTTCTATGATTTGAATCTCTCCTGTGAGTCCAGTTTTAGATTCCGATGCTTCACTTCAGGTTTACTGTTTCCCTTGGACCTTCTTATTGACGATGAATCACAGAAATTGCATCCGAATCTAATACAAAAGGCGCAATGCCGACCAAAGTACAAGAGGACTGACAGACTAACTTTCTATGATTTGAACCTCTCCTGTGAGTCCAGATTTAGATTCCGATGCTTCACTTCAGGCTTACTGTATCCCTTGGACCTTCTTATTGACGATAAGGCACAAAGCCGACTTAAGTACAAGAGGACTGACACTCTAATTTTCTATGATTTGAACCTCTGCTGTGAGTCCAGTTTTAGATTCCGATGCTTCATTCCAGGTTTACTGTATCCCTTGGACATTCTTATTGACGATGAAACACAGAAATTGCATCCGAATTTAATACAAAAGGCACAATGCCGACTTAAGTACAAGAGGAGTGACACACTAAATTTTCTATGATATGAACCTCTCCTGTGAGTCCAGATTAAGATTCCGATGCTTCACTTCGGGTTTACGGTTTCCCTTGGACCTTCTTTTTGACGATGAATCACAGAAATTGCATCCGATTTTAATACAAAAGGCGCAATGCCGACTTAAGTACAAGAGGACTGACACACTAACTTTCTATGATTTGAACCTCTCCTGTGAGTCCAGTTTTAGATTCCGATGCTTCACCTCAGGTTTACTGTATCCCTTGGACCTTCTTACTGACGATGAAACACAGAAATTGCATCGGAATTTAATACCAAAACGACAATGCCGACTTAAGTACAAGAGGACTGAAACACTAACTTTTCATGATTTGAACCTCTCCTGTGAGTCCAGATTTAGATTCCGATGCTTCACTTCCGATTTACTGCATCCCTTGGACATTCTTATTGACGATAAGGCACAATGCCGACTTAAGTACAAGAGGACTCACACTCTAACTTTCTATGTTTTGAACCTCTGCTGTGAGTCCAGTTTTAGATTCCGATGCCTCACTTCAGGTTTACTGTATCCCTTGGATCTTCTTATTGACGATGAAACACAGAAATTGCATCCGAATTTAATACAAAAGGCACAATGCCGACATAAGTACAAGAGGACTGACACTCTAATTTTCTATGATTTGAACATCTCCAGTGAGTCCAGTCTTAGATTCCGATGCTTCACTTCAGTTTTACTGTATCCCTTGGACCTTCTTATTGACAATGAATCACAGAAATTGCATCCGAATTTAATACAAAAGGCACAATGCCGACTTAAGTACAAGAGGACTGACACTCTAACTTTCGATGATTTGAACCTCTCCTATGAGTCCAGTTGTAGATTCCGATGCATTAATTCAGCTTTACTGTATACCTTGGACCTTCTTATTGACGACGAAACACAGAAATTGCATCCGAATTTAATACAAAAGGCACAATGCAGACTTAAGTACAAGTGGACAGACACACTAACTTTCTATGATTTGAACCTCTAATGTGAGTCCAGTTTTAGATTCCGATGCTTTACTTCAGGTTTACTGATTCCCTTGGACCTTCTTATTGACGATGAAACACAGAAATTGCGTCCGAATTTAATACAAAAGGCACAATGCCGACTTAAGTACAAGAGGACTGACACATTAACTTTCTATGATTTAAACCTCTCCTGTGAGTCCAGTTTTAAATTCCGATGCTTCACTTAAGGTTTACTGTTTCCCTTGGACCTTCTTATTGACGATGAAACACAAAATTGAATCCGAATTTAATACAAAAGGCACAATGGAGACATAAGTGCAAGAGGACTGACACTCTAACTTTCTATGATTTGAACATCTCCTGTGAGTAGAGTTTTATATTATGATGCTTCACTTCAGGTTTACTGTATCCCTTGGACATTCTTATTAACGATGAAACACAGAAATTGCGTCCGAATTTAATACAAACGGCACAATGCCGACTTAAGTACAAGAGGTGTGACACACTAACTTTCTATGATTTGAACATCTCCTGTGAGTCCAGTTTTAGATTCCGATACTTCACTTCAGATTTACTGTATCCCTTGGACCTTCTTATTGACGATAAGGCACAATGCCGACTTAAGTACAAGAGGACTGACCCTCTAACTTTCTATGATTAGAACATCTGCTGTGAGTCCAGTTTTAGATTCCGATGCTTCACATCAGGTTTACTGTATCCCTTGGACCTTCGTATTGTCGATGAAACACAGAAATTGCATCCGAATTTAATACAAAAGGCACAATGTCGACTTCAGTACTGGAGGAATGACGCACTAACTTTCTATGACTTGAACCTCTCCTGTGAGTCCAGCTTTAGATTCCGATGCTTCACTTCAGATTTACTGTATCCCTTGGACCTTCTTATTGACGATGAAACACAGAAATTGCATCCGAATTTAATACAAAAGGCTCAATGCCGACTTAAGTACAAGAGGACTGACACACTAACTTTCCATGATTTGAACCTCTCCTGTGAGTCCAGTTTTAGATTCCGATGCATCACTTCATTTTTACTGTATCCCTTGGACCTTCTTATTGACGATGAAACACAGAAATTGCATCCGAATTTAATACAAAAGGCACAATGCCGACTTAAGAACAAGAGGACTGACACACTAACTTTCTATGATTTGAACCTCTCCTGTGAGTCCAGTTTTAGATTCCGATACTCCACTTCAGGTTTACTGTCTCCCATGGACCTTCTTGTTGACGATGAAACACAGAAATTGCATCCGAATGTAATACAAAAGGCACGATACGGACTTAAGTACAAGGGGACTGACCCTAACACTTTCTATGATTAGAACCTCTCCTGTGAGTCCAGTTTTAGTTTCCGATGCTTCACTTCGGGTTTACTGTATCATTTGGACCTTCTTAATGACGATGAAACACAGAAATTGCATCCGAATTTAATACAAAAAGCACAATGACGACTTAAGTAATAGAGGACTGACACTCTAAGTTTCTATGATTTCAACATCTCCTGTGAGTCCAGTTTTAGATTCCGTTGCTTCACTTCAAGTTTACTGTATCCCTTGGACCTTCTTATTGACGATGAATCACAGAAATTGCATCCGAATTTAATACAAACGGCACAATGCCGACTTAAGTACAACAGGACTGACACTCCAACTTTCTATGATTTAAAAATCTCCTGTGTGTCCAGTTTTAGATTCCGATGCTTCACTTCAGGTTCACTGTAACCCTTGGACCGTCTTATTAATGATGAAACACAGAAATTGCATTAGAATTTAATACAAAAGGCACAATGCCGACTTAAGAACAAGAGGACTGACACTCTAATAAGTTTCTTTGATTTGAACCGCTCCTGTGAGTCCAGTTTTAGATTCCGATGCTTCACTTCAGGTTTAATGTATACCTTGGACCTTCTTATTGACGATGAAACACAGAAATTACACCCGAATTTAATGCAAAAGGCACAATGCCAACATAAGTACAAGAGAACTGACACTCTAACTTTATATGATTTGAACCACTCCTGCGAGTCCAGTTTTAGATTCCGATACTCCACTTCAGGTTTACTGTCTCCCATGGACCTTCTTGTTGACGATGAAACACAGAAATTGCATCCGAATGTAATACAAAAGGCACGATACGGACTTAAGTACAAGGGGACTGACCCTAACACATTCTATTATTAGAACCTCTCCTGTGAGTCCAGTTTTAGTTTCCGATGCTTCACTTCGGGTTTACTGTATCATTTGGACCTTCTTAATGACGATGAAACACAGAAATTGCATCCGAATTTAATACAAAAAGCACAATGACGACTTAAGTAATAGAGGACTGACACTCTAAGTTTCTATGATTTCAACATCTCCTGTGAGTCCAGTATTAGATTCCGTTGCTTCACTTCAGGTTTACTGTATCCCTTGGACCTTCTTATTGACGATGAATCACAGAAATTGCATCCGAATTTAATACAAAAGGCACAATGCCGACTTAAGTACAAGAGGACTGACACTCCAACTTTCTATGATTTAAAAATCTCCTGTGAGTCCAGTTTTAATTTCCGATGCTTCACTTCAGGTTTACTATATCCCTTGGACCTTATTATTGACGATGAGACACAGAAATTGCATCCGAATTTAATACAAAAGGCCCAATGCCGGCTTAAGTACAAGAGGACTGACACTTTAACTTTCTATGATTTGAACCTCTCCTGTGAGTCCAGTTTTAGTTTCCGATGCATCACTTCAGGTTTATTGTATCCCATGGACCATCTTATTGACGATGAAGCACAAAAATTGCATCCGAATTTAATACAAACGGCACAATGCCGACTTAAGTACAAGAGGACTGACACTCTAACTTTCTATGATTTGAACCTCTGCTATGAGTCCAGTTTTAGATTGGGATGCTTCACTTCTGGTTTACTGTATCCATTGGACCTTCTTATTGACGATGACACACAGAAATTGCATCCGAATTTAATACAAAAGACACAATGCCGACTTAAGTATAAGAAGACTGAATCACTAACTTGCTATGATTTGAACCTCTGCTCTGAGTCCAGTTTTAGATTCCGTTTCTTCACTTCAGATTTACTGTATCCCTTGGACCTTCTTATTGACGATAAGGCACAATGCCGACTTAAGTACAAGAGGACTGACACTCTAACTTTCTATGATTTGAACCTCTGAGGTGAGTCCAGATTCCGAAGCTTCACTTCCGGTTTACTGTATCCCTTGGACCTTCTTATTGACGATCAAACACAGAAATTGCATCCGAATTTAATACAAAAGGCACAATGCCGACTTAAGTACAAGAGGACTGACACTCTCTTTGTGATTTGAACCTCTGCCATGAGTCCAGTTTTAGATTCCGATGCTTCACTTCAGGTTCACTGTAACCCTTGGACCGTCTTATTAACGATGAAGCACAGAAATTGCATTAGAATTTAATACAAAAGGCACAATGCCGACTTAAGAACAAGAGGACTGACACTCTAACTTTTTTTGATTTGAACCGCTCCTGTGAGTCCAGTTTTAGATTCGGATGCTTCACTTCAGGTTTAATGTATAACTTGGACCTTCTTACTGACGATGAAACACAGAAATTGCACCCGAATTTAATGCAAAAGGCACAATGCCAACATAAGTACAAGAGGACTGACACTCTAACTTTATATGATTTGAACCACTCCTGTGAGTCTAGTTTTAGATTCCGATACGCCACTTCAGGTTTACTGTCTATCATGGACCTTCTTATTGACGATGAAACACAGAAATTGCATCCGAATGTAATACAAAAGGCACCATACGGACTTAAGTACAAGGGGACTGACCCTAACACTTTCTATGATTAGAACCTCTCCAGTGAGTCCAGTTTTAGTTTCCGATGCTTCACTTCAGGTTTACTGTATCATTTGGACCTTCTTAATGACGATGAAACACAGATATGGCATCCGAATTTAATACAAAAGGCACAATGCCGACTTAAGTACAAGAGGACTGACACTCCAACTTTCTATGATTTAAAAATCTCCTGTGAGTCCAGTTTTAGATTCCGATGCTTCACTTCAGGTTTACTGTATCCCTTGTACCTTATTATTGACGATGAGACACAGAAATTGCAACCGAATTTAATACAAAAGGCACAATGCCGGCTTAAGTACAAGAGGACTGACACTCTAACTTTCTATGATTTGAACCTCTCCTGTGAGTCCAGTTTTAGATTCCGACGCATCACTTCAGGTTTACAGTATCCCATGGACCTTCTTATTGACGATGAAGCACAGAAATTGCATCCGAATTTAATACAAACGGCACAATGCCGACTTAAGTACACGAGGACTGACACTTTAACTTTCTATGATTTGAACCTCTCCTGTGAGTCCAGTTTTACATTCCGATACTTCACTTCAGATTTACTGTATCCCTTGGACCTTCTTATTGACGATAAGGCACAATGCCGACTTAAGTACAAGAGGACTGACACTCTAACTTTCTATGATTTGAACATCTGCTGTGAGTCCAGTTTTAGATTCCGATGCTTCACTTCAGGTTTACTGTATCCCTTGGACCTTCTTATTGTCGATGAAACACAGAAATTTCATCCGAATTTAATACAAAAGGCACAATGCCGACTTCAGTACGAGAGGACTTACGCACTAACTTTCTATGATTTGAACCTCTCCTGTGAGTCCAGTTTTAGATTCCGATGCTTCACTTCAGATTTACTGTAACCCTTGGACCTTCTTATTGCCGATGAAACACAGAAATTGCATCCGAATTTAACACAAAAGGCACAATGCCGACTTAAGTACAAGAGGACTGACACTCTAACTTTCTATGAATTGAATACTCTCCTGTGAGTCCAGTTTTAGATTCGGATGCTAAACACAGAAATTGCAACCGAATTTAATGCAAAAGGCACAATGCCAACTTAAGTACAAGAGAACTGACACTCTAACTTTATATGATTTGAACCACTCCTGTGAGTCCAGTTTTAGATTCCGAAACTCCACTTGAGGTTTACTTTCTCCCATGGACCTCCTTATTGACGATGAAACACAGAAATTGCATCCGAATTTAATACAAAAGGCACAATGCTGACTTAAGTACAAGGGTACTGACCCTACAGTTTTCTATGATTAGAACCTCTCCTGTGAGTCCAGTTTTAGGTTCCGATGCTTCACTTCAGGTTTACTGTATCATTTGGACCTTCTTAATGACGATGAAACACAGAAATTGCATCCGAATTTAATACAAAAGGCACAATGCCGACTTAAGTACTAGAGGACTGACACTCCAACTTTCTATGATTTAAAAATCTCCTGTGAGTCCAGTTTTAGATTCCGATGCTTCACTTCAGGTTTACTGTATTCCTTGGACCTTCTTATTGACGATGAATCACAGTAATTGCATCCGAATTTAATACAAAACGCACAATGCCGACTTAAGTACAAGAGGACTGACACTCCATTTTTCTATGATTTAAAAATCTCCTGTGAGTCCAGTTTTAGATTCCGATGCTTCACTTCAGGTTTACTGTATCCCTTGGACCTTCGTATTGACGATGAAACACAGAAATTGCATCCGAACTTAATACAAAAGGCAGAATGCCGACTTAAGTACAAGAGGACTGACACTCTAACTTTCGATGATTTGAACGTCTCCTATGAGTCCAGTTTTAGATTCCGATGCTTTAATTCAGGTTTACCTTGGACCTTCTTATTGACGATGAAACACAGAAATTGCATCCGAATTTAATACAAAAGGCACAATGCCGACTTAAGTACAAGAGGACAGACACACTAACTTTCTATGATTTGAACCTCTCCTGTGAGTCCAGTTTTAGATTCCGATGCTTCACTTCAGCATTACTGTTTCCCTTGGACCTTCTTATTGACGATGAAACACAGAAATTGCATCCAAATTTAATACAAAAGGGTCAATGCCGACTTAATTACAAGAGGTCTGACAGTCTAACTTTCGATTATTTGAACCTCTCCTGTGTGTCCAGTTTTAGATTCCGATGCTTCACTTCAGGTTTACTGTATCCCTTGGACCTTCTTATTGAGGATGAAACACAGAAATTGCATCCGAATTTAATACAAAAGGCACAATGCCGACTTAAGTACAAGAGGACTGACACTCTAACTTTCTTTGATTTGAACCTCTCCTGTGAGTCCAGATTTAGATTCCGATGCTTCACATCAGGTTTTCTCTATCTCTTGGACCTTCTTATTGATGATGAAACACAGAAATTACATCCGAATTCAATACAAAAGGCACAATACCGACTTAAGTACAAGAGGACTGACACTCTAACTCTCTATGATTTGAAACTCTCCTGTGAGTCCAGTTTTAGATTCGGATGCTTCACTTCAGGTTTACTGTATCTCTTGGACCTTGTTATTGACGATGAAACACAGAAATTGCATTAAAATTTGATACAAAAGGCACAATGCCGACTTAAGTACAAGAGGACTGACACTCTAACTTTCTACGATTGGACCTCTCCTGTGAGTCCAGTTTTAGATTCCGATGCTTCACTTCAGGTTTACTGTATCCCTTGGACCTTCTTATTGACGATGAATCACAGAAATTGCATATGAATTGAATACAAAATCACAATGCCGACTTAAGTACAAGAGGACTGACGCTCTAACTTTCTATGTTTTGAACCACTCCTGTGAGTACTGTTTAAGATTCCGATGCTTCACTTCAGGTTCACTGTATATCTCGGGCCTCCTTAATGACGATGAAACACATAAATTGCATCCGAATTTAATACAAAAGGCACAATGCCGACTTAAGTACAAGAGGACTGACACTCTAACTCTCTATGATTTGAACCTCTCCTGTGAGTCCAGTTTTAGATTCCGATGCTTCACTTCAGGTTTACTGTATCCCTTGGACCTTCTTACTGACGATGAATCACAGAAATTGCATCCGAATTTAATACAAAAGCACAATGCCGACTTAAGTACAAGAGGACTGAGACTCTAACTTTCTATGATTTGAACCTCTCCTGTGAGTCCAGTTTTAGATTCCGATGCTTCAATTCAGATTTACTGTATCCCTTGGACCTTGTTATTGACGATAAGGCACAATGCCGACTTAAGTACAAGAGGACTGACACTCTAACTTTCTGTGATTTGAACCTCTCCTGTGAGTCCAGTTTTAGATTCCGATGCTTCACTTCCGGTTTACTGTATGCCTTGGACTTTCTTATTGACGATCAAACACAGAAATTACGTCCGAATTTAATACAAAAGGCACAATGCCGACTTAAGTACAAGGGGACTGACACTCTCTCTGTGGTTTGAACCTCAGGTGTGAGTCCAGTTTTAGATTCCGATGCTTCACTTCAGGTTCACTGTAACCCTTGGACCGTCTTATTAACGATGAAACACAGAAATTGCATTAGAATTTAATACAAAAGGCACAATGCCGACTTAAGAACAAGATGACTGACACTCTAACTTTCTATGATTTGAACCGCTCCTGTGAGTCTTGTTTTAGATTCCGATGCTTCACTTCAGGTTTAATGTATACCTTGGACCTTCTTATTGACGATGAAACACAGAAATTGCATCCGAATTTAATACAAAAGGCACAATGCCCACTTCAGTACAAGAGGACTGACACTTTTACTTTCTATGATATCAACCTCTCCTGTGAGTCCAGTTTTAGATTCCGATGCTTCACTTCAGGTTTACTGTTTCCCTTGGACCTTCGTATTGACGATGAAACACAGAAATTGCATTCGAATTTAATACAAAAGGCACAATGCCGACTTAAGTACAAGAGGACTGACACTCTAACTTTTTATGAATTGAATACTCTCCTGTGAGTCCAATTTTAGATTCCGTTGCTTCACTTCAGGTTTACTGAATCCCTTGGAAATTCTTATTGACGATGAAACACAGAAATTGCACCCGAATTTAATGCAAGAGGCACAATGCCAACTTAAGTACAAGAGGACTGACACTCTAACTTTCTATGATTTGAACCACACCTGTGAGTCCAGTCTTTGATTCCGATACTCCACTTCAGGTTTACTGTCTCCCATGGACCTTCTTATTATAAGGTGAAGCACAGAAATTGCATCCGAATTTAATACAAAAGGCACAATGCCGACTTAAGTACAAGATGAGTGACCCTACAGTTTTCTATCATTAGAACCTCTCCTGTGAGTCCAGTTTTAGTTTCCGATGCTTCACTTCATGTTTACTGTATCATTTGGACCTTCTTAATGACGATGAAACACAGAAATTGCATCCGAATTTAATACAAAAGGCGCAATGCCGACTTAAGAACAAGAGGACTGACACTCTAACTTTCTATGATTTGAACCGCTCCTGTGAGTCCAGTTTTAGATTCCGATGCTTCACTTCAGGTTTAATGTATACCTTGGACCTTCTTATTGACGATGAAACACAGAAATTGCATCCGAATTTAATACAAAAGGCACAATGCCGACTTCAGTACAAGAGGACTGACACTCTAACTTACTATGATTTGAACCTCTCCTGTGAGTCCAGTTTTAGATTCCGATGCTTCACTTCAGGTTTACTGTTTCCCTTGGACCTTCGTATTGACGATGAAACACAGAAATTGCATTCGAATTTAATACAAAAGGCACAATGCCGACTTAAGTACAAAAGGACTTACACTCTAACTTTCTGTGAATTGAATACTCTTCTGTGAGTCCAGTTTTAGATTCCGATGCTTCACTTCAGGTTTACTGAATCCCTTGGACCTTCTTATTGACGATGAAACCCAGAAATTGCACCCGAATTTAATGCAAAAGGCACAATGCCAACTTAAGTACAAGAGGACTGACACTCAAACTTTCTATGATTTCAACCTCTCCTGTGAGTCCAGTTTTAGATTCCGGTGCTTCACTTCAGGTTTACTGAATCGCTTGGACCTTCTTATTGACGATGAATCACAGAAATTGCATCCGAATTTAATACAAAAGGCACAATGCCGACTTAGGTACAAGAGGACTGACACTCCAAATTTCTATGATTTAAAAATCTCCTGTGAGTCCAGATTTAGATTCCGATGCTTCCCTTCAGGTTTACTGTATCCCTTGGACCTTCTTATTGACGATCAAACACAGAAATTGCATCCGAATTCAATACAAAAGGCACAATGCCGACTTAAGTACAAGAGGATTGACGCTCTGACTTTCTATGATTTGAACCACTCCTGTGAGTCCAGTTTAAGTTTCCGCTGCTTCAGTTCAGTTTTACTGTATCCCTTGGACCTTCTTATTGACGATGAAACACATTAATTGCATCCGAATTTAATACAAAAGACACAATGCCGACTTCAGTACAAGAGGATTGACATTCTAACTTTCTATGATTTGAACCTCTCCTGTGAGTCCAGTTTTAGATTCCGATGCTTCACTTCAGGTTTACTGTTTCCCTTGGATCTTCGTATTGACGATGAATCACAGAAATTGCATTCGAATTTAATACAAAAGGCACAATGCCCACTTAAGTACAAGAGGACTGACACTCTAACTTTCTATGATTTCAACCTCTCCTGTGAGTCCAGTTTTAGATTCCGTTGCTTCACTTCAGGTTTACTGTATTGCTTGGACCTTCTTATTGACGATGAATCACAGAAATTGCATCCAAATTTAATACAAAAGGCACAATGACGACTTAAGTACAAGAGGACTGACACTCTAAATTTCTATGATTTAAAAATCGACTGTGAGTCCAGTTTTAGATTCCGATGCTTCACTTCAGGTTTACTGTATCCCTTGGACCTTCTTATTGACGATGAAACACAGAAATTGCATCCGAATTTAATACAAAAGGCACAATGCCGACTTAAGTACAAGAGGACTGACGCTCTGACTTTCTATGATTTGAACCACTCCTGTGAGTCCTGTTTAAGGTTCCGATGCTTCACTTCAGGTTTACTGTATTTGTTGGGCCTTCTTAATGACGATGAAACACAGAAATTGCATCCGAATTTAATACAAAAGGCACAATGCGGACTTAAGTACAAGAGGACTGACACTGTAACTCTCTATGATTTGAACCTCTCCTGTGAGTCCAGTTTTAGATTCCGATGCTTCACTTCAGGTTTACTGTATCCCGTGGACCTTCTTATTGACGATGAAACACAGAAATTGCATCCGAATTTAATACAAATGGCACAATGCCGACTTAAGTACAAGAGGACTGACACTCTAACTTTCTATGATTTGAACCACACCTGTGAGTCCAGTCTTTGATTCCGATACTCCACTTCAGGTTTACTGTCTCCCATGGACCTTCTTATTATAAGGTGAAGCACAGAAATTGCATCCGAATTTAATACAAAAGGCACAATGCCGACTTAAGTACAAGATGAGTGACCCTACAGTTTTCTATGATTAGAACCTCTCCTGTGAGTCCAGTTTTAGTTTCCGATGCTTCACTTCATGTTTACTGTATCATTTGGACCTTCTTAATGACGATGAAACACAGAAATTGCATCCGAATTTAATACAAAAGGCGCAATGCCGACTTAAGAACAAGAGGACTGACACTCTAACTTTCTATGATTTGAACCGCTCCTGTGAGTCCAGTTTTAGATTCCGATGCTTCACTTCAGGTTTAATGTATACCTTGGACCTTCTTATTGACGATGAAACACAGAAATTGCATCCGAATTTAATACAAAAGGCACAATGCCGACTTCAGTACAAGAGGACTGACACTCTAACTTACTATGATTTGAACCTCTCCTGTGAGTCCAGTTTTAGATTCCGATGCTTCACTTCAGGTTTACTGTTTCCCTTGGACCTTCGTATTGACGATGAAACACAGAAATTGCATTCGAATTTAATACAAAAGGCACAATGCCGACTTAAGTACAAAAGGACTTACACTCTAACTTTCTGTGAATTGAATACTCTTCTGTGAGTCCAGTTTTAGATTCCGATGCTTCACTTCAGGTTTACTGAATCCCTTGGACCTTCTTATTGACGATGAAACCCAGAAATTGCACCCGAATTTAATGCAAAAGGCACAATGCCAACTTAAGTACAAGAGGACTGACACTCAAACTTTCTATGATTTCAACCTCTCCTGTGAGTCCAGTTTTAGATTCCGGTGCTTCACTTCAGGTTTACTGAATCGCTTGGACCTTCTTATTGACGATGAATCACAGAAATTGCATCCGAATTTAATACAAAAGGCACAATGCCGACTTAGGTACAAGAGGACTGACACTCCAAATTTCTATGATTTAAAAATCTCCTGTGAGTCCAGATTTAGATTCCGATGCTTCCCTTCAGGTTTACTGTATCCCTTGGACCTTCTTATTGACGATCAAACACAGAAATTGCATCCGAATTCAATACAAAAGGCACAATGCCGACTTAAGTACAAGAGGATTGACGCTCTGACTTTCTATGATTTGAACCACTCCTGTGAGTCCAGTTTAAGTTTCCGCTGCTTCAGTTCAGTTTTACTGTATCCCTTGGA
The DNA here is from genome assembly GCF_021461395.2 of Schistocerca americana. Lineage (NCBI taxonomy): Eukaryota > Metazoa > Arthropoda > Insecta > Orthoptera > Acrididae > Schistocerca > Schistocerca americana. The sequence goes on along the minus strand of NC_060124.1, from coordinate 543,306,138 downwards.
CCTTCTTATTGACGATGAAACACATTAATTGCATCCGAATTTAATACAAAAGACACAATGCCGACTTCAGTACAAGAGGATTGACATTCTAACTTTCTATGATTTGAACCTCTCCTGTGAGTCCAGTTTTAGATTCCGATGCTTCACTTCAGGTTTACTGTTTCCCTTGGATCTTCGTATTGACGATGAATCACAGAAATTGCATTCGAATTTAATACAAAAGGCACAATGCCCACTTAAGTACAAGAGGACTGACACTCTAACTTTCTATGATTTCAACCTCTCCTGTGAGTCCAGTTTTAGATTCCGTTGCTTCACTTCAGGTTTACTGTATTGCTTGGACCTTCTTATTGACGATGAATCACAGAAATTGCATCCAAATTTAATACAAAAGGCACAATGACGACTTAAGTACAAGAGGACTGACACTCTAAATTTCTATGATTTAAAAATCGACTGTGAGTCCAGTTTTAGATTCCGATGCTTCACTTCAGGTTTACTGTATCCCTTGGACCTTCTTATTGACGATGAAACACAGAAATTGCATCCGAATTTAATACAAAAGGCACAATGCCGACTTAAGTACAAGAGGACTGACGCTCTGACTTTCTATGATTTGAACCACTCCTGTGAGTCCTGTTTAAGGTTCCGATGCTTCACTTCAGGTTTACTGTATTTGTTGGGCCTTCTTAATGACGATGAAACACAGAAATTGCATCCGAATTTAATACAAAAGGCACAATGCGGACTTAAGTACAAGAGGACTGACACTGTAACTCTCTATGATTTGAACCTCTCCTGTGAGTCCAGTTTTAGATTCCGATGCTTCACTTCAGGTTTACTGTATCCCGTGGACCTTCTTATTGACGATGAAACACAGAAATTGCATCCGAATTTAATACAAATGGCACAATGCCGACTTAAGTACAAGAGGACTGACACTCTAAGTTTCGATGATTTGAACGTCTCCTATGAGTCCAGTTTTAGATTCCGATGCTTTAATTCAGGTTTACTGTATACCTTGGACCTTCTTATTGACGATGAAACACAGAAATTGCATCCGAAATTAATACAAAAGGCACAATACCGACTTAAGTACAAGAGGACTGACACTCTAACTCTCTATCATTTGAACCTCTCCTGTGAGTCCAGTTTTAGATTCCGATGCTTCACTTCAGTTTTACTGTATCTCTTGGACCTTCTTATTGACGATGAAACACTGAAATTGCATCCAAATTTAATACAAAAGGCACAATGCCGACTTAAGTACAAGAGGACTGACACTCTAACTTTGTATGATTTGAACCTCTCCTGTGAGTCCAGTTTTAGATTCCGATGCTTCACATCAGGTTTTTTGTATCTCTTGGACCTTCTTATTGATGAAGAAACACAGAAATTACATCCGAATTCAATACAAAGGCACAATACCGACTTAAGTACAAGAGGACTGACACTCTAACTCTCTATGATTTGAACCTCTCCTGTGAGTCCAGTTTTAGATTCCGATGCTTCACTTCCGGTTTACTATATCCCTTGGAATTACTTATTGAGGATGAAACACAGAAATTGCATCCGAATTCAATACAAAAGGCACAATACCGACCTAAGTACAAGAGGACTGACACTCTAACTCTCTATGATTTGAACCTCTCCTGTGAGTCCAGTTTTAGATTCCGATGCATCACTTCAGGTTTACTGAATCCCTTGGACCTTCCTATTGACGATGAAACACAGAAATTGCACCCGAATTTAATGCAAAAGGCAAAATGCCAACTTAAGTACAAGAGGACTGACATTCTAACTTTCTATGACTTCAACCTCTCCTGTGAGTCCAGTTTTAGATTCCGTTGCTCCACTTCAGGTTTACTGTATTGCTTGGACCTTCTTATTGACGATGAATCACAGAAATTGCATCCGAATTTAATACAAAAGGCACAATGCCGACTTAAGTACAAGAGGACTGACACTCCAAATTTCTATGATTTAAAAATCTCCTGTGAGTCCAGTTTTAGATTCCGATGCTTAACTTCAGGTTTACTGTATCCCTTGGACCTTCTTATTGACGATGAAACACAGAAATTGCATCCGAAATTAATACAAAAGGCACAAGGCCGACTTAAGTACAAGAGGACAGACACACTAACTTTCTATGATTTGAACCTCTCCTGTGAGTCCAGTTTTAGATTCCAATGCTTCACTTCAGGTTTACTGTTTCCCTTGGACCTTCTTATTGACGATGAAACACAGAAATTGCATCCAAAGGTAATTCAAAAGTCACAATGCCGACTTAAGAACAATAGGTCTGACAGTCTAACTTTCGATTATTTGAACCTCTCCTGTGAGTCCAGTTTTAGATTCCGATGCTTCACTTCAGGTTTACTGTATCCCTTGGACCTTGTTATTGACGATGAAACACAGAAATTGCATCCGAATTTAATACAAAAGGCACAATGCCGACTTAAGTACAAGAGGACTGACACTCTAACTTTGTATGATTTGAACCTCTCCTGTGAGTCGAGTTTTAGATTCCGATGCTTCACATCAGGTTTTCTGTATCTCTTGGACCTTCTTATTGATGATGAAACACAGAAATTACATCCGAATTCAATACAAAAGGCACAATACCGACTTAAGTACAAGAGGACTGACACTCTAACTCCCTATGATTTGAACCTCTCCTGTGAGTCCAGTTTTAGATTCCGTTGCTTCACTTCAGGTTTACTGTATTGCTTGGACCTTCTTATTGACGATGAATCACAGAAATTGCATCCAAATTTAATACAAAAGGCACAATGACGACTTAAGTACAAGAGGACTGACACTCTAAATTTCTATGATTTAAAAATCTCCTGTGAGTCCAGTTTTAGATTCCGATGCTGCACTTCAGGTTTACTGTATCCCTTGGACCTTCTTATTGACGATGAAACACAGAAATTGCATCCGAATTTAATACAAAAGGCACAATGCCGACTTAAGTACAAGAGGACTGACGCTCTGACTTTCTATGATTTGAACCACTCCTGTGAGTCCTGTTTAAGGTTCCGATGCTTCACTTCAGGTTTACTGTATTTGTTGGGCCTTCTTAATGACGATGAAACACAGAAATTGCATCCGAATTTAATACAAAAGGCACAATGCGGACTTAAGTACAAGAGGACTGACACTGTAACTCTCTATGATTTGAACCTCTCCTGTGAGTCCAGTTTTAGATTCCGATGCTCCACTTCAGGTTTACTGTATCCCGTGGACCTTCTTATTGACGATGAAACACAGAAATTGCATCCGAATTTAATACAAATGGCACAATGCCGACTTAAGTACAAGAGGACTGACACTCTAAGTTTCGATGATTTGAACGTCTCCTATGAGTCCAGTTTTAGATTCCGATGCTTTAATTCAGGTTTACTGTATACCTTGGACCTTCTTATTGACGATGAAACACAGAAATTGCATCCGAAATTAATACAAAAGTCACAATGCCGACTTAAGAACAATAGGTCTGACAGTCTAACTTTCGATTATTTGAACCTCTCCTGTGAGTCCAGTTTTAGATTCCGATGCTTCACTTCAGGTTAACTGTATCCCTTGGACCTTGTTATTGACGATGAAACACAGAAATTGCATCCGAATTTAATACAAAAGGCACAATGCCGACTTAAGTACAAGAGGACTGACACTCTAACTTTGTATGATTTGAACCTCTCCTGTGAGTCGAGTTTTAGATTCCGATGCTTCACATCAGGTTTTCTGTATCTCTTGGACCTTCTTATTGATGATGAAACACAGAAATTACATCCGAATTCAATACAAAAGGCACAATACCGACTTAAGTACAAGAGGACTGACACTCTAACTCTCTATGATTTGAACCTCTCCTGTGAGTCCAGTTTTAGATTCCGATGCTTCACTTCAGGTTTACTGTATCTCTTGGACCTTCTTATTGACGATGAAACACGGAAATTGCATCCAAATTTAATACAAAAGGCACAATGCCGACTTAAGTACAAGAGGACTGACACTCTAACTTTCTATGGTTTGAAGCTCTCCTGTGAGTCCAGTTTTAGATTCCGATGCTTAACTTCAGGTTTACTGTATCCCTTGGACCTTCTTATTGACGATCAATCACAGAAATTGCATCCGAATTTAATACAAAATACACAATGCCGACTAAAGTACAAGAGGACTGAGACTCTAACTTTCTATGATTTGAACCACTCCTGTGAGTCCAGTTTAAGATTCCGCTGCTTCACTTCAGGTTTACTGTATCCCTTGGACCTTCTTATTGACGATGAAACACAGATATTGCATCCAAATTTAAAACAAAAGGCACAATGCCGACTTAAGTACAAGAGGACTGACACTCTAACTTTCTATGATTTGAACCTCTCCTGTGAGTCCAGTTTTAGATTCCGATGCTTCAATCCAGATTTACTGTATCCCTTGGACCTTCTTATTGACGATAAGGAAAAACGCCGACTTAAGTACAAGAGGACTGACACTCTAACTTTCTATGATTTGAACCACTCCTGTGAGTCCAGTTTAAGATTCCAATGCTTCAATTCAGATTTACTGTATCCCTTGGACCTTCTTATTGACGATAAGGAACAACACCGACTTAAGTACAAGAGGACTGAGACTCTAACTTTCTATGATTTGAACCTCTCCTGTGAGTCCAGTTTTAGATTCCGATGCTTCAATTCAGATTTACTGTATCCCTTGGACCTTCTTATTGACGATAAGGAACAACGCCGACTTAAGTACAAGAGGACTGAGACTCTAACTTTCTATGATTTGAACCACTCCTGTGAGTCCAGTTTAAGATTCCGATGCTTCACTTCAGGTTTACTGTATCCCTTGGACCTTCTTATTGACGATGAAACACAGATATTGCATCCAAATTTAAAACAAAAGGCACAATGCCGACTTAAGTACAAGAGGACTGACACTCTAACTTTCTATGATTTGAACCTCTCCTGTGAGTCCAGTTTTAGATTCCGATGCTTAACTTCAGGTTTACTGTATCCCTTGGACCTTCTTATTGACGATGAAACACAGATAGTGCATCCAAATTTAAAACAAAAGGCACAATGCCGACTTAACTACAAGAGGACTGACACTCTAACTTTCTATGATTTGAACCTCTGCTGTGAGTCCAGTTTTACATTCCGATGCTTCACTTCAGGTTCACTGTAACCCTTGGACCGTCTTATTAACGATTAAACACAGAAATTGCATTAGAATTTAATACAAAAGGCACAATGCCGACTTAAGAACAAGAGAACTGACACTCTAACTTTCTATGATTTGATCCGCTCCTGTGAGTCCAGTTTTAGATTTCGATGCTTCACTTCAGGTTTAATGTATACCTTGGACCTTCTTATTGACGATGAAACACATTAATAGCATCCGAATTTGATACATAAGACACAATGCCGACTTCAGTACTAGAGGATTGACACTCTAACTTTCTATGATTTGAACCTCTCCTGTGAGTCTAGTTTTAGATTCCGATGCTTCACTTCAGGTTTACTGTTTCCCTTGGATCTTCGTATTGACGATGAAACACAGAAATTGCATTCGAATTTAATACAAAAGGCACAATGCCGACTTAAGTACAAGAGGACTGACACTCTAACTTTCTATGATTTCAACCTCTCCTGTGAGTCCAGATTTAGATTCCGTTGCTTCACTTCAGGTTTACTGTATTGCTTGGACCTTCTTATTGACGATGAATCACAGAAATTGCATTAGAATTTAATACAAAAGGCACAATGCCGACTTAAGAACAAGAGAACTGACACTCTAACTTTCTATGATTTGATCCGCTCCTGTGAGTCCAGTTTTAGATTTCTATGCTTCACTTCAGGTTTAATGTATACCTTGGACCTTCTTATTGACGATGAAACACATTAATAGCATCCGAATTTGATACATAAGACACAATGCCGACTTCAGTACTAGAGGATTGACACTCTAACTTTCTATGATTTGAACCTCTCCTGTGAGTCCAGTTTTAGATTCCGATGCTTCACATCAGGTTTTCTGTATCTCTTGGACCTTCTCGTTGATGATGAAACGCAGAAATTACATCCGAATTCAATACAAATGGCACAATACCGACTTAAGTACAAGAGGACTGACACTCTAACTCTCTATCATTTGAACCTCTCCTGTGAGTCCAGTTTTAGATTCCGATGCTTCACTTCAGTTTTACTGTATCTCTTGGACCTTCTTATTGACGATGAAACACTGAAATTGCATCCAAATTTAATACAAAAGGCACAATGCTGACTTAAGTACAAGAGGACTGACACTCTAACTTTGTATGATTTGAACCTCTCCTGTGAGTCCAGTTTTAGATTCCGATGCTTCACATCAGGTTTTTTGTATCTCTTGGACCTTCTTATTGATGATGAAACACAGAAATTACATCCGAATTCAATACAAAGGCACAATACCGACTTAAGTACAAGAGGACTGACACTCTAACTCTCTATGATTTGAACCTCTCCTGTGAGTCCAGTTTTAGATTCCGATGCTTCACTTCAGGTTTACTGTATCTCTTGGACCTTCTTATTGACGATGAAACACGGAAATTGCATCCAAATTTAATACAAAAGGCACAATGCCGACTTAAGTACAAGAGGACTGACACTCTAACTTTCTATGATTTGAACCACTCCTGTGAGTCCAGTTTAAGATTCCAATGCTTCAATTCAGATTTACTGTATCCCTTGGACCTTCTTATTGACGATAAGGAACAACACCGACTTAAGTACAAGAGGACTGAGACTCTAACTTTCTATGATTTGAACCTCTCCTGTGAGTCCAGTTTTAGATTCCGATGCTTTAATTCAGATTTACTGTATCCCTTGGACCTTCTTATTGACGATAAGGAACAACGCCGACTTAAGTACAAGAGGACTGACACTCTAACTTTCTATGATTTGAACCACTCCTGTGAGTCCAGTTTAAGATTCCAATGCTTCAATTCAGATTTACTGTATCCCTTGGACCTTCTTATTGACGATAAGGAACAACACCGACTTAAGTACAAGAGGACTGAGACTCTAACTTTCTATGATTTGAACCTCTCCTGTGAGTCCAGTTTTAGATTCCGATGCTTTAATTCAGATTTACTGTATCCCTTGGACCTTCTTATTGACGATAAGGAACAACGCCGACTTAAGTACAAGAGGACTGAGACTCTAACTTTCTATGATTTGAACCACTCCTGTGAGTCCAGTTTAAGATTCCGATGCTTCACTTCAGGTTTACTGTATCCCCTGGACCTTCTTATTGACGATGAAACACAGAAATTGCATCCGAATTTAATACAAAAGGCACAATGCCGACTTAAGTACAAGAGGACTGACGCTCTGACTTTCTATGATTTGAACGTCTCCTATGAGTCCAGTTTTAGATTCCGATGCTTCACTTCAGGTTTACTGTATCCCTTGGACCTTCTTATTGACGATGAAACACAGAAATTGCATCCGAATTTAATACAAAAGGCACAATGCCGACTTAAGTACAAGAGGACTGACGCTCTGACTTTCTATGATTTGAACCACTCCTGTGAGTCCAGTTTAAGATTCCGCTGCTTCACTTCAGTTTTACTGTATCCCTTGGACCTTCTTATTGACGATGAAACACAGAAATTGAATCCGAAATTAATACAAAAGGCACAAGGCCGACTTAAGTACAAGAGGACAGACACACTAACTTTCTATGATTTGAACCACTCCTGTGAGTCCAGTTTAAGATTCCAATGCTTCAATTCAGATTTACTGTATCCCTTGGACCTTCTTATTGACGATAAGGAACAACACCGACTTAAGTACAAGAGGACTGAGACTCTAACTTTCTATGATTTGAACCTCTCCTGTGAGTCCAGTTTTAGATTCCGATGCTTTAATTCAGATTTACTGTATCCCTTGGACCTTCTTATTGACGATAAGGAACAACGCCGACTTAAGTACAAGAGGACTGACACTCTAACTTTCTATGATTTGAACCACTCCTGTGAGTCCAGTTTAAGATTCCAATGCTTCAATTCAGATTTACTGTATCCCTTGGACCTTCTTATTGACGATAAGGAACAACACCGACTTAAGTACAAGAGGACTGAGACTCTAACTTTCTATGATTTGAACCTCTCCTGTGAGTCCAGTTTTAGATTCCGATGCTTTAATTCAGATTTACTGTATCCCTTGGACCTTCTTATTGACGATAAGGAACAACGCCGACTTAAGTACAAGAGGACTGAGACTCTAACTCTCTATGATTTGAACCTCTCCTGTGAGTCCAGTTTTAGATTCCGATGCATCACTTCAGGTTTACTGAATCCCTTGGACCTTCCTATTGACGATGAAACACAGAAATTGCACCCGAATTTAATGCAAAAGGCAAAATGCCAACTTAAGTACAAGAGGACTGACATTCTAACTTTCTATGACTTCAACCTCTCCTGTGAGTCCAGTTTTAGATTCCGTTGCTCCACTTCAGGTTTACTGTATTGCTTGGACCTTCTTATTGACGATGAATCACAGAAATTGCATCCGAATTTAATACAAAAGGCACAATGCCGACTTAAGTACAAGAGGACTGACACTCCAAATTTCTATGATTTAAAAATCTCCTGTGAGTCCAGTTTTAGATTCCGATGCTTAACTTCAGGTTTACTGTATCCCTTGGACCTTCTTATTGACGATGAAACACAGAAATTGCATCCGAAATTAATACAAAAGGCACAAGGCCGACTTAAGTACAAGAGGACAGACACACTAACTTTCTATGATTTGAACCTCTCCTGTGAGTCCAGTTTTAGATTCCAATGCTTCACTTCAGGTTTACTGTTTCCCTTGGACCTTCTTATTGACGATGAAACACAGAAATTGCATCCAAAGGTAATTCAAAAGTCACAATGCCGACTTAAGAACAATAGGTCTGACAGTCTAACTTTCGATTATTTGAACCTCTCCTGTGAGTCCAGTTTTAGATTCCGATGCTTCACTTCAGGTTTACTGTATCCCTTGGACCTTGTTATTGACGATGAAACACAGAAATTGCATCCGAATTTAATACAAAAGGCACAATGCCGACTTAAGTACAAGAGGACTGACACTCTAACTTTGTATGATTTGAACCTCTCCTGTGAGTCGAGTTTTAGATTCCGATGCTTCACATCAGGTTTTCTGTATCTCTTGGACCTTCTTATTGATGATGAAACACAGAAATTACATCCGAATTCAATACAAAAGGCACAATACCGACTTAAGTACAAGAGGACTGACACTCTAACTCCCTATGATTTGAACCTCTCCTGTGAGTCCAGTTTTAGATTCCGTTGCTTCACTTCAGGTTTACTGTATTGCTTGGACCTTCTTATTGACGATGAATCACAGAAATTGCATCCAAATTTAATACAAAAGGCACAATGACGACTTAAGTACAAGAGGACTGACACTCTAAATTTCTATGATTTAAAAATCTCCTGTGAGTCCAGTTTTAGATTCCGATGCTGCACTTCAGGTTTACTGTATCCCTTGGACCTTCTTATTGACGATGAAACACAGAAATTGCATCCGAATTTAATACAAAAGGCACAATGCCGACTTAAGTACAAGAGGACTGACGCTCTGACTTTCTATGATTTGAACCACTCCTGTGAGTCCTGTTTAAGGTTCCGATGCTTCACTTCAGGTTTACTGTATTTGTTGGGCCTTCTTAATGACGATGAAACACAGAAATTGCATCCGAATTTAATACAAAAGGCACAATGCGGACTTAAGTACAAGAGGACTGACACTGTAACTCTCTATGATTTGAACCTCTCCTGTGAGTCCAGTTTTAGATTCCGATGCTCCACTTCAGGTTTACTGTATCCCGTGGACCTTCTTATTGACGATGAAACACAGAAATTGCATCCGAATTTAATACAAATGGCACAATGCCGACTTAAGTACAAGAGGACTGACACTCTAAGTTTCGATGATTTGAACGTCTCCTATGAGTCCAGTTTTAGATTCCGATGCTTTAATTCAGGTTTACTGTATACCTTGGACCTTCTTATTGACGATGAAACACAGAAATTGCATCCGAAATTAATACAAAAGTCACAATGCCGACTTAAGAACAATAGGTCTGACAGTCTAACTTTCGATTATTTGAACCTCTCCTGTGAGTCCAGTTTTAGATTCCGATGCTTCACTTCAGGTTAACTGTATCCCTTGGACCTTGTTATTGACGATGAAACACAGAAATTGCATCCGAATTTAATACAAAAGGCACAATGCCGACTTAAGTACAAGAGGACTGACACTCTAACTTTGTATGATTTGAACCTCTCCTGTGAGTCGAGTTTTAGATTCCGATGCTTCACATCAGGTTTTCTGTATCTCTTGGACCTTCTTATTGATGATGAAACACAGAAATTACATCCGAATTCAATACAAAAGGCACAATACCGACTTAAGTACAAGAGGACTGACACTCTAACTCTCTATGATTTGAACCTCTCCTGTGAGTCCAGTTTTAGATTCCGATGCTTCACTTCAGGTTTACTGTATCTCTTGGACCTTCTTATTGACGATGAAACACGGAAATTGCATCCAAATTTAATACAAAAGGCACAATGCCGACTTAAGTACAAGAGGACTGACACTCTAACTTTCTATGGTTTGAAGCTCTCCTGTGAGTCCAGTTTTAGATTCCGATGCTTAACTTCAGGTTTACTGTATCCCTTGGACCTTCTTATTGACGATCAATCACAGAAATTGCATCCGAATTTAATACAAAATACACAATGCCGACTAAAGTACAAGAGGACTGAGACTCTAACTTTCTATGATTTGAACCACTCCTGTGAGTCCAGTTTAAGATTCCGCTGCTTCACTTCAGGTTTACTGTATCCCTTGGACCTTCTTATTGACGATGAAACACAGATATTGCATCCAAATTTAAAACAAAAGGCACAATGCCGACTTAAGTACAAGAGGACTGACACTCTAACTTTCTATGATTTGAACCTCTCCTGTGAGTCCAGTTTTAGATTCCGATGCTTCAATCCAGATTTACTGTATCCCTTGGACCTTCTTATTGACGATAAGGAAAAACGCCGACTTAAGTACAAGAGGACTGACACTCTAACTTTCTATGATTTGAACCACTCCTGTGAGTCCAGTTTAAGATTCCAATGCTTCAATTCAGATTTACTGTATCCCTTGGACCTTCTTATTGACGATAAGGAACAACACCGACTTAAGTACAAGAGGACTGAGACTCTAACTTTCTATGATTTGAACCTCTCCTGTGAGTCCAGTTTTAGATTCCGATGCTTCAATTCAGATTTACTGTATCCCTTGGACCTTCTTATTGACGATAAGGAACAACGCCGACTTAAGTACAAGAGGACTGAGACTCTAACTTTCTATGATTTGAACCACTCCTGTGAGTCCAGTTTAAGATTCCGATGCTTCACTTCAGGTTTACTGTATCCCTTGGACCTTCTTATTGACGATGAAACACAGATATTGCATCCAAATTTAAAACAAAAGGCACAATGCCGACTTAAGTACAAGAGGACTGACACTCTAACTTTCTATGATTTGAACCTCTCCTGTGAGTCCAGTTTTAGATTCCGATGCTTAACTTCAGGTTTACTGTATCCCTTGGACCTTCTTATTGACGATGAAACACAGATAGTGCATCCAAATTTAAAACAAAAGGCACAATGCCGACTTAACTACAAGAGGACTGACACTCTAACTTTCTATGATTTGAACCTCTGCTGTGAGTCCAGTTTTACATTCCGATGCTTCACTTCAGGTTCACTGTAACCCTTGGACCGTCTTATTAACGATTAAACACAGAAATTGCATTAGAATTTAATACAAAAGGCACAATGCCGACTTAAGAACAAGAGAACTGACACTCTAACTTTCTATGATTTGATCCGCTCCTGTGAGTCCAGTTTTAGATTTCGATGCTTCACTTCAGGTTTAATGTATACCTTGGACCTTCTTATTGACGATGAAACACATTAATAGCATCCGAATTTGATACATAAGACACAATGCCGACTTCAGTACTAGAGGATTGACACTCTAACTTTCTATGATTTGAACCTCTCCTGTGAGTCTAGTTTTAGATTCCGATGCTTCACTTCAGGTTTACTGTTTCCCTTGGATCTTCGTATTGACGATGAAACACAGAAATTGCATTCGAATTTAATACAAAAGGCACAATGCCGACTTAAGTACAAGAGGACTGACACTCTAACTTTCTATGATTTCAACCTCTCCTGTGAGTCCAGATTTAGATTCCGTTGCTTCACTTCAGGTTTACTGTATTGCTTGGACCTTCTTATTGACGATGAATCACAGAAATTGCATTAGAATTTAATACAAAAGGCACAATGCCGACTTAAGAACAAGAGAACTGACACTCTAACTTTCTATGATTTGATCCGCTCCTGTGAGTCCAGTTTTAGATTTCTATGCTTCACTTCAGGTTTAATGTATACCTTGGACCTTCTTATTGACGATGAAACACATTAATAGCATCCGAATTTGATACATAAGACACAATGCCGACTTCAGTACTAGAGGATTGACACTCTAACTTTCTATGATTTGAACCTCTCCTGTGAGTCCAGTTTTAGATTCCGATGCTTCACATCAGGTTTTCTGTATCTCTTGGACCTTCTCGTTGATGATGAAACGCAGAAATTACATCCGAATTCAATACAAATGGCACAATACCGACTTAAGTACAAGAGGACTGACACTCTAACTCTCTATCATTTGAACCTCTCCTGTGAGTCCAGTTTTAGATTCCGATGCTTCACTTCAGTTTTACTGTATCTCTTGGACCTTCTTATTGACGATGAAACACTGAAATTGCATCCAAATTTAATACAAAAGGCACAATGCTGACTTAAGTACAAGAGGACTGACACTCTAACTTTGTATGATTTGAACCTCTCCTGTGAGTCCAGTTTTAGATTCCGATGCTTCACATCAGGTTTTTTGTATCTCTTGGACCTTCTTATTGATGATGAAACACAGAAATTACATCCGAATTCAATACAAAGGCACAATACCGACTTAAGTACAAGAGGACTGACACTCTAACTCTCTATGATTTGAACCTCTCCTGTGAGTCCAGTTTTAGATTCCGATGCTTCACTTCAGGTTTACTGTATCTCTTGGACCTTCTTATTGACGATGAAACACGGAAATTGCATCCAAATTTAATACAAAAGGCACAATGCCGACTTAAGTACAAGAGGACTGACACTCTAACTTTCTATGATTTGAACCACTCCTGTGAGTCCAGTTTAAGATTCCAATGCTTCAATTCAGATTTACTGTATCCCTTGGACCTTCTTATTGACGATAAGGAACAACACCGACTTAAGTACAAGAGGACTGAGACTCTAACTTTCTATGATTTGAACCTCTCCTGTGAGTCCAGTTTTAGATTCCGATGCTTTAATTCAGATTTACTGTATCCCTTGGACCTTCTTATTGACGATAAGGAACAACGCCGACTTAAGTACAAGAGGACTGACACTCTAACTTTCTATGATTTGAACCACTCCTGTGAGTCCAGTTTAAGATTCCAATGCTTCAATTCAGATTTACTGTATCCCTTGGACCTTCTTATTGACGATAAGGAACAACACCGACTTAAGTACAAGAGGACTGAGACTCTAACTTTCTATGATTTGAACCTCTCCTGTGAGTCCAGTTTTAGATTCCGATGCTTTAATTCAGATTTACTGTATCCCTTGGACCTTCTTATTGACGATAAGGAACAACGCCGACTTAAGTACAAGAGGACTGAGACTCTAACTTTCTATGATTTGAACCACTCCTGTGAGTCCAGTTTAAGATTCCGATGCTTCACTTCAGGTTTACTGTATCCCCTGGACCTTCTTATTGACGATGAAACACAGAAATTGCATCCGAATTTAATACAAAAGGCACAATGCCGACTTAAGTACAAGAGGACTGACGCTCTGACTTTCTATGATTTGAACGTCTCCTATGAGTCCAGTTTTAGATTCCGATGCTTCACTTCAGGTTTACTGTATCCCTTGGACCTTCTTATTGACGATGAAACACAGAAATTGCATCCGAATTTAATACAAAAGGCACAATGCCGACTTAAGTACAAGAGGACTGACGCTCTGACTTTCTATGATTTGAACCACTCCTGTGAGTCCAGTTTAAGATTCCGCTGCTTCACTTCAGTTTTACTGTATCCCTTGGACCTTCTTATTGACGATGAAACACAGAAATTGAATCCGAAATTAATACAAAAGGCACAAGGCCGACTTAAGTACAAGAGGACAGACACACTAACTTTCTATGATTTGAACCTCTCCTGTGAGTCCAGTTTTAGATTCCAATGCTTCACTTCAGGTTTACTGTTTCCCTTGGACCTTCTTATTGACGATGAAACACAGAAATTGCATCCAAAGGTAATTCAAAAGTCACAATGCCGACTTAAGAACAATAGGTCTGACAGTCTAACTTACGATTATTTGAACCTCTCCTGTGAGTCCAGTTTTAGATTCCGATGCTTCACTTCAGGTTTACTGTATCCCTTGGACCTTGTTATTGACGATGAAACACAGAAATTGCATTCGAATTTAATACAAAAGGCACAATGCCGACTTAAGTACAAGAGGAGTGACACTCTAACTTTGTATGATTTGAACCTCTCCTGTGAGTCGAGTTTTAGATTCCGATGCTTCACATCAGGTTTTCTGTATCTCTTGGACCTTCTTATTGATGATGAAATACAGAAATTACATCCGAATTCAATACAAAAGGCACAATACCGACTTAAGTACAAGAGGACTGACACTCTAACTCTCTATGATTTGAACCTCTCCTGTGAGTCCAGTTTTAGATTCCGATGCTTCACTTCAGGTTTACTGTATCTCTTGGACCTTCTTATTGCCGATGAAACGCGGAAATTACATCCAAATTTATTACAAAAGGCACAATGCCGACTTAAGTACAAGAGGACTGACACTCTAACTTTCTATGGTTTGAAGCTCTCCTGTGAGTCCAGTTTTAGATTCCGATGCTTAACTTCAGGTTTACCGTATCCCTTGGACCTTCTTATTGACGATAAGGAACAACGCCGACTTAAGTACAAGAGGACTGACACTCTAACTTTCTATGATTTGAACCACTCCTGTGAGTCCAGTTTAAGATTCCAATGCTTCAATTCAGATTTACTGTATCCCTAGGACCTTCTTATTGACGATAAGGAACAACACCGACTTAAGTACAAGAGGACTGAGACTCTAACTTTCTATGATTTGAACCACTCCTGTGAGTCCAGTTTTAGATTCCGATGCTTCAATTCAGATTTACTGTATCCCTTGGACCTTCTTATTGACGATAAGGAACAACGCCGACTTAAGTACAAGAGGACTGAGACTCTAACTTTCTATGATTTGAACCACTCCTGTGAGTCCAGTTTAAGATTCCGATGCTTCACTTCAGGTTTACTGTATCCCTTGGACCTTCTTATTGACGATGAAACACAGATATTGCATCCAAATTTAAAACAAAAGGCACAATGCCGACTTAAGTACAAGAGGACTGACACTCTAACTTTCTATGATTTGAACCTCTCCTGTGAGTCCAGTTTTAGATTCCGATGCTTAACTTCAGGTTTACTGTATCCCTTGGACCTTCTTATTGACGATGAAACACAGATAGTGCATCCAAATTTAAAACAAAAGGCACAATGCCGACTTAAGTACAAGAGGACTGACACTCTAACTTTCTATGATTTGAACCTCTGCTGTGAGTCCAGTTTTACATTCCGATGCTTCACTTCAGGTTCACTGTAACCCTTGGACCGTCTTATTAACGATTAAACACAGAAATTGCATTAGAATTTAATACAAAAGGCACAATGCCGACTTAAGAACAAGAGGACTGAGACTCTAACTTTCTATGATTTGAACCACTCCTGTGAGTCCAGTTTAAGTTTCCGTTGCTTCACTTCAGGTTTACTGTATCCCTTGGACCTTCTTATTGACAATGAAACACAGAAATTGCATCCAAATTTAATACAAAAGGCACAATGCCGACTTAAGTACAAGAGGACTGACACTCTAACTTTCTAAGATTTGAACCTCTCCTGTGAGTCCAGTTTTAGATTCCGATGCTTCAATTCAGATTTACTGTATCCATTGGACCTTCTTATTGACGATAAGGCACAATGCCGACTTAAGTACAAGAGGACTGACACTCTAACTTTCTATGATTTGAACCTCTGCTGTGAGTCCAGTTTTAGACTCCGATGCTTCACTTCCGGTTTACTGTATCCCTTGGACTTTCTTATTGACGATCAAACACAGACATTGCATCTGAATGTAATACAAAAGGCACAATGCCGACTTAAGTACAAGAGGACTGACACCCTCTCTGTGATTTATACCTCTGCTGTGAGTCCAGTTTTAGATTCCGATGCTTCACTTCAGGTTCACTGTAACCCTTGGACCGTCTTATTAACGATGAAACACAGAAATTGCATTAGAATTTAATACAAAAGGCACAATGCCGACTTTAGAACAAGAGGACTGACACTCTAACTTTCTAAGATTTGATCCGCTCCTGTGGGTCCAGTTTTAGATTTCGATGCTTCACTTCAGGTTTAATGTATACCTTGGAACTTCTTATTGACGATGAAACACATTAATAGCATCCGAATTTGATACAAAAGACACAATGCCGACTTCAGTACAAGAGGATTGACACTCTAACTTTCTATGATTAGAACCTCTCCTGTGAGTCCAGTTTTAGATTCCGATGCTTCACTTCAGGTTTACTGTTTACCTTGGATCTCCGTATTGACGATGAAACACAGAAATTGCATTCGAATTTTATACAAAAGGCACAATGCCGACTTAAGTACAAGAGGACTGACACTCTAACTTTCTATGATTTCAACCTCTCCTGTGAGTCCAGATTTAGATTCCGTTGCTTCACTTCAGGTTTACTGTATTGCTTGGACCTTCTTATTGACGATGAATCACAGAAATTGCATCCAAATTTAATACAAAAGGCACAATGCCGACTTAAGTACAAGAGGACTGACACTCCAAATTACTATGATTTAAAAATCTCCTGTGAGTCCAGTTTTAGATTCCGATGCTTCACTTCAGGTTTACTGTATCCCTTGGACCTTCTTATTGACGATGAAACACAGAAATTGCATCCGAATTTAATACAAAAGGCACAATGCCGACTTAAGTACAAGAGGACTGACGCTCTGACTTTCTATGATTTGAACCACTCCTGTGAGTCCTGTTTAAGGTTCCGATGCTTCACTTCAGGTTTACTGTATTTGTTGGGCCTTCTTAATGACGATGAAACACAGAAATTGCATCTGAATTTAATACAAAAGTCACAATGCGGACTTAAGTACAAGAGGACTGACACTCTAACTCTCTATGATTTGAACCTCTCCTGTGAGTCCAGTTTTAGATTCCGATGCTTCACTTCAGGTTTACTGTATCCCTTGGACCTTCTTAATGACGATGAAACACAGAAATTGCATCCGAATTTAATACAAATGGCACAATGCCGACTTAAGTACAAGAGGACTGACACTCTAAGTTTCGATGATTTGAACGTCTCCTATGAGTCCAGTTTTAGATTCCGATGCTTTAATTCAGGTTTACTGTATCCCTTGGACCTTCTTATTGACGATGAAACACAGAAATTGCATCCGAAATTAATACAAAAGGCACAATGCCGACTTAAGTACAAGAGGACTGACACTCTAACTCTCTATGATTTGAACCTCTCCTGTGAGTCCAGTTTTAGATTCCGATGCTTCACTTCAGTTTTACTGTATCTCTTGGACCTTCTTATTGACGATGAAACACTGAAATTGCATCCAAATTTAATACAAAAGGCACAATGCCGACTTAAGTACAAGAGGACTGACACTCTAACTTTGTATGATTTGAACCTCTCCTGTGAGTCCAGGTTTAGATTCCGATGCTTCACATCAGGTTTCCTGTATCTCTTGGACCTTCTTATTGATGATCAAACACAGAAATTACATCCGAATTCAATACAAAAGGCACAATACCGACTTAAGTACAAGAGGACTGACACTCTAACTCTCTATGATTTGAACCTCTCCTGTGAGTCCAGTTTTAGATTCCGATGCTTCACTTCAGTTTTACTGTATCTCTTGGACCTTCTTATTGACGATGAAACACTGAAATTGCATCCAAATTTAATACAAAAGGCACAATGCCGACTTCAGTACAAGAGGACTGACACACTAACTTTGTACGATTTGAACCTCTCCTGTGAGTCCAGTTTTAGATTCCGATGCTTCACATCAGGTTTTCTGTATCTCTTGGACCTTCTTATTGACGATGAAACACAGAAATTGCATCCAAATTTAATACAAAAGGCACAATGCCGACTTAATTACAAGAGGTCTGACAGTCTAACTTTCGATTATTTGAACCTCTGCTGTGAGTCCAGTTTTAGATTCCGATGCATCACTTCAGGTTCACTGTAACCCTTGGACCGTCTTATTAACGATGAAACACAGAAATTGCATTAGAATTTAATACAAAAGGCACAATGCCGACTTAAGAACAAGAGGACTGACACTCTAACTTTCTAAGATTTGATCCGCTCCTGTGAGTCCAGTTTTAGATTTCGATGCTTCACTTCAGGTTTAATGTATACCTTGGACCTTCTTATTGACGATGAAACACATTAATAGCATCCGAATTTGATACAAAAGACACAATGCCGACTTCAGTACAAGAGGATTGACACTCTAACTTTCTATGATTAGAACCTCTCCTGTGAGTCCAGTTTTAGATTCCGATGCTTCACATCAGGTTTACTGTTTCCCTTGGATCTCCGTATTGACGATGAAACACAGAAATTGCATTCGAATTTAATACAAAAGGCACAATGCCGACTTAAGTACAAGAGGACTGACACTCTAACTTTCTATGATTTCAACCTCTCCTGTGAGTCCAGATTTAGATTCCGTTGCTTCACTTCAGGTTTACTGTATTGCTTGGACCTTCTTATTGACGATGAATCACAGAAATTGCATCCAAATTTAATACAAAAGGCACAATGCCGACTTAAGTACAAGAGGACTGACACTCCAAATTACTATGATTTAAAAATCTCCTGTGAGTCCAGTTTTAGATTCCGATGCTTCACTTCAGGTTTACTGTATCCCTTGGACCTTCTTATTGACGATGAAACACAGAAATTGCATCCGAATTTAATACAAAAGGCACAATGCCGACTTAAGTACAAGAGGACTGACGCTCTGACTTTCTATGATTTGAACCACTCCTGTGAGTCCTGTTTAAGGTTCCGATGCTTCACTTCAGGTTTACTGTATTTGTTGGGCCTTCTTAATGACGATGAAACACAGAAATTGCATCCGAATTTAATACAAAAGTCACAATGCGGACTTAAGTACAAGAGGACTGACACTCTAACTCTCTATGATTTGAACCTCTCCTGTGAGTCCAGTTTTAGATTCCGATGCTTCACTTCAGGTTTACTGTATCCCTTGGACCTTCTTATTGACGATGAAACACAGAAATTGCATCCGAAATTAATACAAAAGGCACAATGCCGACTTAAGTACAAGAGGACTGACACTCTAACTCTCTATGATTTGAACCTCTCCTGTGAGTCCAGTTTTAGATTCCGATGCTTCACTTCAGTTTTACTGTATCTCTTGGACCTTCTTATTGACGATGAAACACTGAAATTGCATCCAAATTTAATACAAAAGGCACAATGCCGACTTAAGTACAAGAGGACTGACACTCTAACTTTGTATGATTTGAACCTCTCCTGTGAGTCCAGGTTTAGATTCCGATGCTTCACATCAGGTTTTCTGTATCTCTTGGACCTTCTTATTGATGATGAAACACAGAAATTACATCCGAATTCAATACAAAAGGCACAATACCGACTTAAGTACAAGAGGACTGACACTCTAACTCTCTATGATTTGAACCTCTCCTGTGAGTCCAGTTTTAGATTCCGATGCTTCACTTCAGTTTTACTGTATCTCTTGGACCTTCTTATTGACGATGAAACACTGAAATTGCATCCAAATTTAATACAAAAGGCACAATGCCGACTTCAGTACAAGAGGACTGACACACTAACTTTGTACGATTTGAACCTCTCCTGTGAGTCCAGTTTTAGATTCCGATGCTTCACATCAGGTTTTCTGTATCTCTTGGACCTTCTTATTGATGATGAAACACAGAAATTACACCCGAATTCAATACAAAGGCACAATACCGACTTAAGTACAAGAGGACTGACACTCTAACTCTCTATGATTTGAACCTCTCCTGTGAGTCCAGTTTTAGATTCCGATGCTTCACTTCCGGTTTACTATATCCCTTGGACCTTCTTATTGAGGATGAAACACAGAAATTGCATCCGAATTCAATACAAAAGGCACAATACCGACTTAAGTACAAGAGGACTGACACTCTAACTCTCTATGATTTGAACCTCTCCTGTGAGTCCAGTATTAGATTCCGATGCTTCACTTCAGGTTTACTGAATCCCTTGGACCTTCTTATTGACGATGAAACACAGAAATTGCACCCGAATTTAATGCAAAAGGCAAAATGCCAACTTAAGTACAAGAGGACTGACATTCTAACTTTCTATGACTTCAACCTCTCCTGTGAGTCCAGTTTTAGATTCCGTTGCTGCACTTCAGGTTTACTGTATTGCTTGGACCTTCTTATTGACGATGAATCACAGAAATTGCATCCGAATTTAATACAAAAGGCACAATGCCGACTTAAGTACAAGAGGACTGACACTCCAAATTTCTATGATTTAAAAATCTCCTGTGAGTCCAGTTTTAGATTCCGATGCTTAACTTCAGGTTTACTGTATCCCTTGGACCTTCTTATTGACGATGAAACACAGAAATTGCATCCGAAATTAATACAAAAGGCACAAGGCCGACTTAAGTACAAGAGGACAGACACACTAACTTTCTATGATTTGAACCTCTCCTGTGAGTCCAGTTTTAGATTCCAATGCTTCACTTCAGGTTTACTGTTTCCCTTGGACCTTCTTATTGACGATGAAACACAGAAATTGCATCGAAAGGTAATTCAAAAGTCACAATACCGACTTAAGTACAATAGGTCTGACAGTCTAACTTTCGATTATTTGAACCTCTCCTGTGAGTCCAGTTTTAGATTCCGATGTTTCACTTCAGGTTTACTGTATCCCTTGGACCTTGTTATTGACGATGAAACACAGAAATTGCATCCGAATTTAATACAAAAGGCACAATGCCGACTTAAGTACAAGAGGACTGACACTCTAACTTTGTATGATTTGAACCTCTCCTGTGAGTCGAGTTTTAGATTCCGATGCTTCACATCAGGTTTTCCATATCTCTTGGACCTTCTTATTGATGATGAAACACAGAAATAACATCCGAATTCAATACAAAAGGCAAAATACCGACTTAAGTACAAGAGGACTGACACTCTAACTCTCTATGATTTGAACCTCTCCTGTGAGTCCAGTTTTAGATTCCGATGCTTCACTTCAGGTTTACTGTATCTCTTGGACCTTCTTATTGACGATGAAACACTGAAATTGCATCCAAATTTAATACAAAAGGCACAATGCCGACTTAAGTACAAGAGGACTGACACTCTAACTTGCTATGGTTTGAAGCTCTCCTGTGAGTCCAGTTTTAGATTCCGATGCTTAACTTCAGGTTCACTGTATCCCTTGGACCTTCTTATTGACGATCAATCACAGAAATTGCATCCGAATTTAATACAAATAGCACAATGCCGACTAAAGTACAAGAGGACTGAGACTCTAACTTTCTATGATTTGAACCACTCTTGTGAGTCCAGTTTAAGATTCCGCTGCTTCACTTCAGGTTTACTGTATCCCTTGGACCTTCTTATTGACGATGAAACACAGATATTGCATCCAAATTTAAAACAAAAGGCACAATGCCGACTTAAGTACAAGAGGACTGACACTCTAACTTTCTATGATTTGAACCTCTCCTGTGAGTCCAGTTTTAGAATCCGATGCTTCAATTCAGATTTACTGTATCCCTTGGACCTTCTTATTGACGATAAGGAACAACGCCGACTTAAGTACAAGAGGACTGACACTCTAACTTTCTATGATTTGAACCTCTGCTGTGAGTCCAGTTTCAGATTCCGATGCTTCAATTCCGGTTTACTGTATCCCTTGGACTTTCTTATTGACGATCAAACACAGAAATTGCATCCAAATTTAATACAAAAGGCACAATGCCGACTTAAGTACAAGAGGACTGACACTCTCTATGTGAATTGTACCTCTGCTGTGAGTCCAGTTTTAGATTCCGATGCTTCACTTCAGGTTCACTGTAACCCTTGGACCGTCTTATTAACGATTAAACACAGAAATTGCATTAGAATTTAATACAAAAGGCACAATGCCGACTTAAGAACAAGAGGACTGACACTCTAACTTTCTATGATTTGATCCGCTCCTGTGAGTCCAGTTTTAGATTTCGATGCTTCACTTCAGGTTTAATGTATACCTTGGACCTTCTTATTGACGATGAAACACAGAAATTGCATCCGAATTTAATACAAAAGACACAATGCCTAATTCAGTACAAGAGGACTGACACTCTAACTTTCTATGATTTGAACCTCTCCTGTGAGTCCAGTTTTAGATTCCGATGCTTCACTTCAGGTTTACTGTTTCCCTTGGACCTTCGTATTGACGATGAAACACAGAAATTGCATTCGAATTTAATACAAAAGGCACAATGCCGACTTAAGTACAAGAGGACTGACACTCTAACTTTCTATGAATTGAATACTCACCTGTGAGTCCAGTTTTAGATTCCGATGCTTCACTTCAGGTTTACTGAATCCCTTGGACCTTCTTATTGACGATGAATCGCAGAAGTTGCATCCGAATTTAATACACAAGGCACAATGCCGACTTAAGTACAAGAGGACTGACACCAAAAATTTCTATGATTTAAAAATCTCCTGTGAGTCCAATTTTAGATTCCGATGCTTCACTTCAGGTTTACTGTATCCCTTGGACCTTCTTATTGACGATGAAACACAGAAATTGCATCCGAATTTAATACAAAAGGCACAATGCCGACTTAAGTACAAGAGGACTGACGCTCTGACTTTCTATGATTTGAACCACTCCTGTGAGTCCAGTTTTAGATTCCGTTGCTTCACTTCAGGTTTACTGTATTGCGTGGACCTTCTTATTGACGATGAATCACAGAAATTGCATCCGAATTTAATACAAAAGGCACAATGCCGACTTAAGTACAAGAGGACTGACACTCCAAATTTCTATGATTTAAAAACTCCTGTGAGTCCAGTTTTAGATTCCGATGCTTCACTTCAGGTTTACTGTATCCCTTGGACCTTCTTATTGACGATGAAACACAGAAATTGCATCCGAATTTAATAAAAAAGGCACAATGCCGACTTAAGTACAAGAGGACTGACGCTCTGACTTTCTATGATTTGAACCACTCCTGTGAGTCCTGTTTAAGGTTCCGATGCTTCACTTCAGGTTTACTGTATTTGTTGGGCCTTCTTAATGACGATGAAACACAGAAATTGCATCCGAATTTAATACAAAAGGCACAGTGCGGACTTAAGTACAAGAGGACTGACACTCTAACTCTCTATGATTTGAACCTCTCCTGTGAGTCCAGTTTTAGATTCCGATGCTTCACTTCAGGTTTACTGTATCCCTTGGACCTTCTTATTGACGATGAAACACAGAAATTGCATCCGAATTTAATACAAAAGGCACAATGACGACTTAAGTAGAAGAGGACTGACACTCTAACTTTCGATGATTTGAACGTCTCCTATGAGTCCAGTTTTAGATTCCGATGCTTTAATTCAGGTTTACTGTATACCTTGGACCTTCTTATTGACGATGAAACACAGAAATTGCATCCGAAATTAATACAAAAGGCACCATGCCCACTTAAGTACAAGAGGACTGACACTCTAACTTTCTATGATTTGAGCCTCTCCTGTGAGTCCAGTTTCAGATTCCGATGCTTCACTTCAGGTTTACTCTTTCCCTTGGACCTTCGTATTGACGATGAAACACGGGAATTGCATTCGAATTTAATACAAAAGGCACAATGCCGACTTAAGTACAAGAGGACTGACACTCTCTCTGTGATTTGTACCTCTGCTGTGAGTCCAGTTTTAGATTCCGCTGCTTCACTTCAGGTTCACTGTAAACCTTGGAAAGTCTTATTAACGATGAAACACAGAAATTGCATTAGAATTTAATACAAAAGGCACAATGCCGACATAAGAACAAGAGGACTGACACTCTAACTTTCTATGATTTGATCCGCTCCTGTGAGTCCAGTTTTAGATTTCGATGCTTCACTTCAGGTTTAATGTATACCTTGGACCTTCTTATTGACGATGAAACACAGAAATTGCATCCGAATTTAATATAAAAGACACAATGCCAACTTCAGTACAAGATTACTTACACTCTAACTTTCTATGAATTGAATACTCTCCTGTGAGTCCAGTTTTAGATTCCGATGCTTCACTTCAGGTTTACTGAATCCCTTGGACCTTCTTATTGACGATGAAACACAGAAATTGCACCCGAATTTAATGCAAAAAGCACAATGCCAACTTAAGTACAAGAGGCCTGACACTCTAATTTTCTATGATTTCAACCTCTCCTGTGAGTCCAGTTTGAGATTCCGTTGCTTCACTTCAGGTTTACTGTATTGCTTGGACCTTCTTATTGACGATGAATCACAGAAATTGCATCCAAATTTAATACAAAAGGCACAATGCCGACTTAAGTACAAGAGGACTGACACTCCAAATTTCTATGATTCAAAAATCTCCTGTGAGTTCAGTTTTAGATTCTGATGCTTCACTTCAGGTTTACTGTATCCCTTTGACCTTCTTATTAACGATGAAACATAGAAATTGCATCCGAATTTAATACAAAAGGCACAATGCCGACTTAAGTACAAGAGGACTGACGCTCTGACTTTCTATGATTTGAACCACTCCTGTGAGTCCTGTTTAAGGTTCCGATGCTTCACTTCAGGTTTACTGTATTTGTTGGGCCTTCTTAATGACGATGAAACACAGAAATTGCATCCGAATTTAATACAAAAGGCACAATGCGGACTTAAGTACAAGAGGACTGAAACTCTAACTCTCTATGATTTGAACCCTACCTGTGAGTCCAGCTTTAGATTCCGATGCTTCACTTCAGGTTTACTGTATCCCTTGGACCTTCTTATTGACGATGAAACACAGAAATTGCATCCGAATTTAATACAAAAGGCACAATGCCGACTTAAGTACAAGAGGACTGACACTCTAACTTTCGATGATTTGAACGTCTCCTATGAGTCCAGTTTTAGATTCTGATGCTTTAATTCAGGTTTACTGTATACCTTGAACCTTCTTATTGACGATGAATCACAGAAATTGCATCCGAAATTAATACAAAAGGCACAATGCCCACTTAAGTACAAGAGGACTGACACTCTCTCTGTGATTTGAACCTCTGCTGTGAGTCCAGTTTTAGACTCCGATGCTTCACTTCAGGTTCACTGTAACCCTTGGACCGTCTTATTAACGATGAATCACAGAAATTGCATTAGAATTTAATACAAAAGGCACAATGCCGACTTAAGAACAAGAGGACTGACACTCTAACTTTCTATGATTTGAACCGCTCCTGTGAGTCCAGTTTTAGATTCCGATGCTTCACTTCATGTTTAATGTATACCTTGGACCATCTTATTGACGATGAAACACAGAAATTGCATCCGAATTTAATACAAAAGACACAATGCCGACTTCAGTACAAGAGGACTGACACTCTAACTTTCTATGATTTGAACCTCTCCTGTGAGTCCAGTTTTAGATTCCGATGCTTTAATTCAGGTTTAAAGTTTCCCTTGGACCTTCGTATTGACGATGAAACACAGAAATTGCATTCGAATTTAATACAAAAGGCACAATGCCAACTTAAGTACAAGAGGACTGACACTCTAACTTTCTATGTATTGAATACTCTCCTGTTAGTCCAGTTTTAGATTCCGATGCTTCCCTTCAGGTTTACTGAATCCCTTGGACCTTCTTATTGACGATGAAACACAGAAATTGCACCCGAATTTAATGCAAGATGCACAATGCCAACTTAAGTACAAGAGGACTGACACTCTAAATTTATATGATTTGAACCACTTCTGTGAGTCCAGTTTTAGATTCCGATACTCCACTTCAGGTTTACTGTCTCCCATGGACCTTCTTATTGACGATGAAACACAGAAATTGCATCCGAATTTAATACAAAAGGCACAATGCCGACTTGAGTACAAGGGGACTGACCCTACAGTTTTCTATGATTAGAACCTCTCCTGTGAGTCCAGTTTTAGTTTCCAATGCTTCACTTCAGGTTTACTGTATCATTTGGACCTTCTTAATGACGATGAAACACAGAAATTGCATCCGAATTTAATACAAAAGGCACAATGCCGACTTAAGTACTAGAGGACTGACACTCTAAGTTTCTATGATTTCAACCTCTCCTGTGAGTCCAGTTTTAGATTCCGTTGCTTCACTTCAGGTTTACTGTATCCCTTGGACCTTCTTATTGACGATTAAACACAGAAATTGCATCCGAACATAATACAAAAGGCACAATGCCGACTTAAGTACAAGAGGGCTGACACTCTAACTTTCGATGATTTGAACGTCTCCTATGAGTCCAGTTTTAGATTCCGATGCTTCCCTTCAGGATTACTGTATCCCTTGGACCTTCTTCTTGACGATGAAACACAGAAATTGCATCCAAATTTAATACAAAAGGCACAATGCCGACTTAAGTACAAGAGGACTGACACTCTAAATTTCTATGATTTGAACCTCTCCTGTGAGTCCAGTTTTAGATTCCGATGCTTCAATTCAGATTTACTGTATCCCTTGGACCTTCTTATTGATGATAAGGCATAATGCCGACTTAAGTACAAGAGGACTGACACTCTAACTTTCTATGATTTGAACCTCTGCTGTAAGTCCAGTTTTATATTCCGATGCTTCATATCCGGTTTACTGTATCCCTTGGACTTTCTTATTGACGATCAAACACAGAAATTGCATCCGAATTTAATACAAAAGGCACAATGCCGACTTAAGTACAAGAGGACTGACACTCTCTCTGTGATTTGAACCTCTGCTGTGAGTCCAGTTTTAGATTCCGATGCTTCACTTCAGGTTCACTGTAACCCTTGGACCGTCTTATTAACGATGAAACACAGAAATTGCATTAGATTTTAATACAAAAGGCACAATGCCGACATAAGAACAAGAGGACTGACACTCTAACTTTCGATGATTTGAACGTCTCCTATGAGTCCAGTTTTAGATTCCGATGCTTTAATTCAGGTTTACTGTATACCTTGGACCTTCTTATTGACGATGAAACACAGAAATTGCATCCGAAATTAATACAAAAGGCACCATGCCCACTTAAGTACAAGAGGACTGACACTCTCTCTGTGATTTGTACCTCTGCTGTGAGTCCAGTTTTAGATTCCGCTGCTTCACTTCAGGTTCACTGTAAACCTTGGACCGTCTTATTAACGATGAAACACAGAAACTGCATTAGAATTTAATACAAAAGGCACAATGCCGACATAAGAACAAGAGGACTGACACTCTAACTTTCTATGATTTGAACCGCTCCTGTGAGTCCAGTTTTAGATTTCGATGCTTCACTTCAGGTTTAATGTATACCTTGGACCTTCTTATTGACGATGAAACACAGAAATTGCATCCGAATTTAATACAAAAGACACAATGCCTACTTCAGTACAAGAGCACTTACACTCTAACTTTCTATGAATTGAATACTCTCCTGTGAGTCCAGTTTTAGATTCCGATGCTTCACTTCAGGTTTACTGAATCCCTTGGACCTTCTTATTGACGATGAAACACAGAAATTGCACCCGAATTTAATGCAAAAGGCACAATGCCAACTTAAGTACAAGAGGACTGACACTCTAATTTTCTATGATTTCAACCTCTCCTGTGAGTCCAGTTTTAGATTCCGTTGCTTCACTTCAGGTTTACTGTATTGCTTGGACCTTCTTATTGACGATGAATCACAGAAATTGCATCCAAATTTAATACAAAAGGCACAATGCCGACTTAAGTACAAGAGGACTGACACTCCAAATTTCTATGATTCAAAAATCTCCTGTGAGTCCAGTTTTAGATTCTGATGCTTCACTTCAGGTTTACTGTATCCCTTGGACCTTCTTATTAACGATGAAACACAGAAATTGCATCCGAATTTAATACAAAAGGCACAATGCCGACTTAAGTACAAGAGGACTGACGCTCTGACTTTCTATGATTTGAACCACTCCTGTGAGTCCTGTTTAAGGTTCCGATGCTTCACTTCAGGTTTACTGTATTTGTTGGGCCTTCTTAATGACGATGAAACACAGAAATTGCATCCGAATTTAATACAAAAGGCACAATGCGGACTTAAGTACAAGAGGACTAAAACTCTAACTCTCTATGATTTGAACCTTACCTGTGAGTCCCGCTTTAGATTCCGATGCTTCACTTCAGGTTTACTGTATCCCTTGGACCTTCTTATTGACGATGAAACACAGAAATTGCATCCGAATTTAATACAAAAGGCACAATGCCGACTTAAGTACAAGAGGACTGACACTCTAACTTTCGATGATTTGAACGTCTCCTATGAGTCCAGTTTTAGATTCTGATGCTTTAATTCAGGTTTACTGTATACCTTGAACCTTCTTATTGACGATGAAACACAGAAATTGCATCCGAAATTAATACAAAAGGCACAATGCCCACTTAAGTACAAGAGGACTGACACTCTCTCTGTGATTTGAACCTCTGCTGTGAGTCCAGTTTTAGATTCCGATGCTTCACTTCAGGTTCACTGTAACCCTTGGACCGTCTTATTAACGATGAATCACAGAAATTGCATTAGAATTTAATACAAAAGGCACAATGCCGACTTAAGAACAAGAGGACTGACACTCTAACTTTCTATGATTTGAACCGCTCCTGTGAGTCCAGTTTTAGATTCCGATGCTTCACTTCATGTTTAATGTATACCTTGGACCATCTTATTGACGATGAAACACAGAAATTGCATCCGAATTTAATACAAAAGACACAATGCCGACTTCAGTACAAGAGGACTGACACTCTAACTTTCTATGATTTGAACCCCTCCTGTGAGTCCAGTTTTAGATTCCGATGCTTTAATTCAGGTTTACAGTTTCCCTTGGACCTTCGTATTGACGATGAAACACAGAAATTGCATTCGAATTTAATACGAAAGGCACAATGCCAACTTAAGTACAAGAGGACTGACACTCTAACTTTCTATGAATTGAATACTCTCCTGTTAGTCCAGTTTTAGATTCCGATGCTTCACTTCAGGTTTACTGAATCCCTTGGACCTTCTTATTGACGATGAAACACAGAAATTGCACCCGAATTTAATGCAAGATGCACAATGCCAACTTAAGTACAAGAGGACTGACACTCTAAATTTATATGATTTGAACCACTTCTGTGAGTCCAGTTTTAGATTCCGATACTCCACTTCAGGTTTACTGTCTCCCATGGACCTTCTTATTGACGATGAAACACAGAAATTGCATCCGAATTTAATACAAAAGGCACAATGCCGACTTGAGTACAAGGGGACTGACCCTACAGTTTTCTATGATTAGAACCTCTCCTGTGAGTCCAGTTTTAGTTTCCAATGCTTCACTTCAGGTTTACTGTATCATTTGGACCTTCTTAATGACGATGAAACACAGAAATTGCATCCAAATTTAATACAAAAGGCACAATGCCGACTTAAGTACAAGAGGACTGACACTCTAAATTTCTATGATTTGAACCTCTCCTGTGAGTCCAGTTTTAGATTCCGATGCTTCAATTCAGATTTACTGTATCCCTTGGACCTTCTTATTGATGATAAGGCATAATGCCGACTTAAGTACAAGAGGACTGACACTCTAACTTTCTATGATTTGAACCTCTGCTGTGAGTCCAGTTTTATATTCCGATGCTTCATATCCGGTTTACTGTATCCCTTGGACTTTCTTATTGACGATCAAACACAGAAATTGCATCCGAATTTAATACAAAAGGCACAATGCCGACTTAAGTACAAGAGGACTGACACTCTCTCTGTGATTTGAACCTCTGCTGTGAGTCCAGTTTTAGATTCCGATGCTTCACTTCAGGTTCACTGTAACCCGTGGACCGTCTTATTAACGATGAAACACAGAAATTGCATTAGAATTTAATACAAAAGGCACAATGCCGACTTAACTACAAGAGGACTGACACCAAAAATTTCTATGATTTAAAAATCTCCTGTGGGTCCAATTTTAGATTCCGATGCTTCACTTCAGGTTTACTGTATCCCTTGGACCTTCTTATTGACGATAAGGAACAACGCCGACTTAAGTACAAGAGGACTGACACTCTAACTTTCTATGATTTGAACCTCTGCTGTGAGTCCAGTTTTAGATTCCGATGCTTCAATTCCGGTTTACTGTATCCCTTGGACTTTCTTATTGACGATCAAACACAGAAATTGCATCCGAATTTAATACAAAAGGCACAATGCCGACTAAAGTACAAGAGGACTGAGACTCTAACTTTCTATGATTTGAACCACTCCTGTGAGTCCAGTTTAAGATTCCGCTGCTTCACTTCAGGTTTACTGTATCCCTTGGACCTTCTTATTGACGATGAAACACAGATATTGCATCCAAATTTAAAACAAAAGGCACAATGCCGACATAAGTACGAGAGGACTGACACTCTAACTTTCTATGATTTGAACCTCTCCTGTGAGTCCAGTTTTAGATTCCGATGCTTCAATTCAGATTTACTGTATCCCTTGGACCTTCTTATTGACGATAAGGAACAACGCCGACTTAAGTACAAGAGGACTGACACTCTAACTTTCTATGATTTGAACCTCTGCTGTGAGTCCAGTTTTAGATTCCGATGCTTCAATTCCGGTTTACTGTATCCCTTGGACTTTCTTATTGACGATCAAACACAGAAATTGCATCCGAATTTAATACAAAAGGCACAATGCCGACTTAAGTACAAGAGGACTGACACTCTCTCTGTGAATTGTACCTCTGCTGTGAGTCCAGTTTTAGATTCCGATGCTTCACTTCAGGTTCACTGTAACCCTTGGACCGTCTTATTAACGATTAAACACAGAAATTGCATTAGAATTTAATACAAAAGGCACAATGCCGACTTAAGAACAAGAGGACTGACACTCTGACTTTCTATGATTTGATCCGCTCCTGTGAGTCCAGTTTTAGATTTCGATGCTTCACTTCAGGTTTAATGTATACCTTGGACCTTCTTATTGACGATGAAACACAGAAATTGCATCCGAATTTAATACAAAAGACACAATGCCGACTTCAGTACAAGAGGACTGACACTCTAACTTTCTATGATTTGAACCTCTCCTGTGAGTCCAGTTTTAGATTCCGATGCTTCAGTTCAGGTTTACTGTTTCCCTTGGACCTTCGTATTGACGATGAAACACAGAAATTGTATTCGAATTTAATACAAAAGGCACAATGCCGACTTAAGTACAAGAGAACTGACACTCTAACTTCCTATGAATTGAATACTCACCTGTGAGTCCAGTTTTAGGTTCCGATGCTTCACTTCAGGTTTACTGAATCCCTTGGACCTTCTTATTGACGATGAATCGCAGAAATTGCATCCGAATTTAATACACAAGGCACAATGCCGACTTAAGTACAAGAGGACTGACACCAAAAATTTCTATGATTTAAAAATCTCCTGTGAGTCCAATTTTAGATTCCGATGCTTCACTTCAGGTTTACTGTATCCCTTGGACCTTCTTATTGACGATGAAACACAGAAATTGCATCCGAATTTAATACAAAAGGCACAATGCCGACTTAAGTACAAGAGGACTGACGCTCTGACTTTCTATGATTTGAACCACTCCTGTGAGTCCAGTTTTAGATTCCGTTTCTTCACTTCAGGTTTACTGTATTGCGTGGACCTTCTTATTGACGATGAATCACAGAAATTGCATCCGAATTTAATACAAAAGGCACAATGCCGACTTAAGTACAAGAGGACTGACACTCTAAATTTCTATGATTTAAAAATCTCCTGTGAGTCCAGTTTTAGATTCCGATGCTTCACTTCAGGTTTACTGTATCCCTTGGACCTTCTTATTGACGATAAGGAACAACGCCGACTTAAGTACAAGAGGACTGACACTCTAACTTTCTATGATTTGAACCTCTGCTGTGAGTCCAGTTTTAGATTCCGATGCTTCAATTCCGGTTTACTGTATCCCTTGGACTTTCTTATTGACGATCAAACACAGAAATTGCATCCGAATTTAATACAAAAGGCACAATGCCGACTAAAGTACAAGAGGACTGAGACTCTAACTTTCTATGATTTGAACCACTCCTGTGAGTCCAGTTTAAGATTCCGCTGCTTCACTTCAGGTTTACTGTATCCCTTGGACCTTCTTATTGACGATGAAACACAGATATTGCATCCAAATTTAAAACAAAAGGCACAATGCCGACATAAGTACGAGAGGACTGACACTCTAACTTTCTATGATTTGAACCTCTCCTGTGAGTCCAGTTTTAGATTCCGATGCTTCAATTCAGATTTACTGTATCCCTTGGACCTTCTTATTGACGATAAGGAACAACGCCGACTTAAGTACAAGAGGACTGACACTCTAACTTTCTATGATTTGAACCTCTGCTGTGAGTCCAGTTTTAGATTCCGATGCTTCAATTCCGGTTTACTGTATCCCTTGGACTTTCTTATTGACGATCAAACACAGAAATTGCATCCGAATTTAATACAAAAGGCACAATGCCGACTTAAGTACAAGAGGACTGACACTCTCTCTGTGAATTGTACCTCTGCTGTGAGTCCAGTTTTAGATTCCGATGCTTCACTTCAGGTTCACTGTAACCCTTGGACCGTCTTATTAACGATTAAACACAGAAATTGCATTAGAATTTAATACAAAAGGCACAATGCCGACTTAAGAACAAGAGGACTGACACTCTGACTTTCTATGATTTGATCCGCTCCTGTGAGTCCAGTTTTAGATTTCGATGCTTCACTTCAGGTTTAATGTATACCTTGGACCTTCTTATTGACGATGAAACACAGAAATTGCATCCGAATTTAATACAAAAGACACAATGCCGACTTCAGTACAAGAGGACTGACACTCTAACTTTCTATGATTTGAACCTCTCCTGTGAGTCCAGTTTTAGATTCCGATGCTACAGTTCAGGTTTACTGTTTCCCTTGGACCTTCGTATTGACGATGAAACACAGAAATTGTATTCGAATTTAATACAAAAGGCACAATGCCGACTTAAGTACAAGAGAACTGACACTCTAACTTCCTATGAATTGAATACTCACCTGTGAGTCCAGTTTTAGATTCCGATGCTTCACTTCAGGTTTACTGAATCCCTTGGACCTTCTTATTGACGATGAATCGCAGAAATTGCATCCGAATTTAATACACAAGGCACAATGCCGACTTAAGTACAAGAGGACTGACACCAAAAATTTCTATGATTTAAAAATCTCCTGTGGGTCCAATTTTAGATTCCGATGCTTCACTTCAGGTTTACTGTATCCCTTGGACCTTCTTATTGACGATGAAACACAGAAATTGCATCCGAATTTAATACAAAAGGCACAATGCCGACTTAAGTACAAGAGGACTGACGCTCTGACTTTCTATGATTTGAACCACTCCTGTGAGTCCAGTTTTAGATTCCGTTTCTTCACTTCAGGTTTACTGTATTGCGTGGACCTTCTTATTGACGATGAATCACAGAAATTACATCCGAATTTAATACAAAAGGCACAATGCCCACTTAAGTACAAGAGGATTGACACTCTCTCTGTGATTTGAACCTCTGCTGTGAGTCCAGTTTTAGATTCCGATGCTTCACTTCAGGTTCACTGTAACCCTTGGACCGTCTTATTAACGATGAATCACAGAAATTGCATTAGAATTTAATCCAAAAGGCTCAATGCCGACTTAAGAACAAGAGGACTGACACTCTAACTTTCTATGATTTGAACCGCTCCTGTGAGTCCAGTTTTAGATTCCGATGCTTCACTTCATGTTTAATGTATACCTTTTACCATCTTATTGACGATGAAACACAGAAATTGCATCCGAATTTAATACAAAAGGCACAATGCCGACTTAAGTACAAGAGGACTGACGCTCTGACTTTCTATGATTTGAACCACTCCTGTGAGTCCAGTTTTAGATTCCGTTTCTTCACTTCAGGTTTACTGTATTGCGTGGACCTTCTTATTGACGATGAATCACAGAAATTACATCCGAATTTAATACAAAAGGCACAATGCCGACTTAAGTACAAGAGGACTGACACTCTAAATTTCTATGATTTAAAAATCTCCTGTGAGTCCAGTTTTAGATTCCGATGCTTCACTTCAGGTTTACTGTATCCCTTGGACCTTCTTATTGACGATGAAACACAGAAATTGCATCCGAATTTAATACAAAAGGCACAATGCCGACTTAAGTACAAGAGGACTGACGCTCTGACTTTCTATGATTTGAACCACTCCTGTGAGTCCTGTTTAAGGTTCCGATGCTTCACTTCAGGTTTACTGTATTTGTTGGGCCTTCTTAATGACGATGAAATACAGAAATTGCATCCGAATTTAATACAAAAGGCACAGTGCGGACTTAAGTACAAGAGGACTGACACTCTTACTCTCTATGATTTGAACCTCTCCTGTGAGTCCAGTTTTAGATTCCGATGCTTCACTTCAGGTTTACTGTATCCCTTGGACCTTCTTATTGACGATGAAACACAGAAATTGCATCCGAATTTAATACAAAAGGCACAATGCCGACTTAAGTAGAAGAGGACTGACACTCTAACTTTCGATGATTTGAACGTCTCCTATGAGTCCAGTTTTAGATTCCGATGCTTTAATTCAGGTTTACTGTATACCTTGGACCTTCTTATTGACGATGAAACACAGAAATTGCATCCGAAATTAATACAAAAGGCACCATGCCCACTTAAGTACAAGAGGACTGACACTCTAACTTTCTATGATTTGAGCCTCTCGTGTGAGTCCAGTTTTAGATTCCGATGCTTCACTTCAGGTTTACTGTTTCCCTTGGACCTTCGTATTGACGATGAAACACAGAAATTGCATTCGAATTTAATACAAAAGGCACAATGCCGACTTAAGTACAAGAGGACTGACACTCTCTCTGTGATTTGTACCTCTGCTGTGAGTCCAGTTTTAGATTCCGATGCTTCACTTCAGGTTCACTGTAAACCTTGGACCGTCTTATTAACGATGAAACACAGAAATTGCATTAGAATTTAATACAAAAGGCACAATGCCGACATAAGAACAAGAGGACTGACACTCTAACTTTCGATGATTTGATCCGCTCCTGTGAGTCCAGTTTTAGATTTCGATGCTTCACTTCAGGTTTAATGTATACCTTGGAACTTCTTATTGACGATGAAACACAGAAATTGCATCCGAATTTAATACAAAAGACACAATGCCTACTTCAGTACAAGAGGACTTACACTCTAACTTTCTATGAATTGAATACTCTCCTGTGAGTCCAGTTTTAGATTCCTATGCTTCACTTCAGGTTTATTGAATCCCTTGGACCTTCTTATTGACGATGAAACACAGAAATTGCACCCGAATTTAATGCAAAAGGCACAATGCCAACTTAAGTACAAGAGGACTGACACTCTAATTTTCTATGATTTCAACCTCTCCTGTGAGT
This sequence comes from Schistocerca americana, assembly GCF_021461395.2. Taxonomy (NCBI): domain Eukaryota; kingdom Metazoa; phylum Arthropoda; class Insecta; order Orthoptera; family Acrididae; genus Schistocerca; species Schistocerca americana. The sequence continues at coordinate 543,270,082 of NC_060124.1, read as the reverse complement.
CCAGTTTTAGATTCCGGTGCTTCACTTCAGGTTTACTGTATTGCTTGGACCTTCTTATTGACGATGAATCACAGAAATTGCATCCTAATTTAATACAAAAGGCACAATGCCGACTTAAGTACAAGAGGACTGACACTCCAAATTTCTATGATTCAAAAATCTCCTGTGAGTCCAGTTTTAGATTCCGATGCTTCACTTCAGGTTTCCTGTATCCCTTGGACCTTCTTATCGACGATGAAACACAGAAATTGCATTCGAATTTAATACAAAAGGCACAATGCCGACTTAAGTACAAGAGGACAGACGCTCTGACTTTCTATGATTTGAACCACTCCTATGAGTCCTGTTTAAGGTTCCGATGCCTCACTTCAGGTTTACTGTATTTGTTGGGCCTTCTTAATGACGATGAAACACAGAAATTGCATCCGAATTTAATACAAAAGGCACAATGCGGACTTAAGTACAAGAGGACTGAAACTCTAACTCTCTATGATTTGAACCTCTCCAGTGAGTCCAGTTTTAGATTCCGATGCTTAACTTCAGGTTTACTGTATCCCTTGGACCTTCTTATTGACGATGAAACACAGAAATTGCATCCGAATTTAATACAAAAGGCACAATGCCGACATAAGTACAAGAGGGCTGACACTCTAACTTTCGATGATTTGAACGTCTCCTATGAGTCCAGTTTTAGATTCTGATGCTTTAATTCAGGTTTACTGTATACCTTGGACCTTCTTATTGACGATGAAACACAGAAATTGCATCCGAAATTAATACAAAAGGCACAATGCCCACTTAAGTACAAGAGGATTGACACTCTCTCTGTGATTTGAACCTCTGCTGTGAGTCCAGTTTTAGATTCCGATGCTTCACTTCAGGTTCACTGTAACCCTTGGACCGTCTTATTAACGATGAATCACAGAAATTGCATAAGAATTTAATCCAAAAGGCTCAATGCCGACTTAAGAACAAGAGGACTGACACTCTAACTTTCTATGATTTGAACCGCTCCTGTGAGTCCAGTTTTAGATTCCGATGCTTCACTTCATGTTTAATGTATACCTTGGACCATCTTATTGACGATGAAACACAGAAATTGCATCCGAATTTAATACAAAAGACACAATGCCGACTTCAGTACAAGAGGCCTGACACTCTAACTTTCTATGATTTGAACCTCTCCTGTGAGGCCAGTTTTAGATTCCGATGCTTTAATTCAGGTTTACAGTTTCCCTTGGACCTTCGTATTGACGATGAAACACAGAAATTGCATTCGAATTTAATACAAAAGGCACAATGCCAACTTAAGTACAAGAGGACTGACACTCTAAGTTTCTATGAATTGAATACTCTCCTGTTAGTCCAGTTTTAGATTCCGATGCTTCACTTCAGGTTTACTGAATCCCTTGGACCTTCTTATTGACGATGAAACACAGAAATTGCACCCGAATTTAATGCAAGATGCACAATGCCAACTTAAGTACAAGAGGACTGACACTCTAACTTTATATGATTTGAACCACTTCTGTGAGTCCAGTTTTAGATTCCGATACTCCACTTCAGGATTACTGTCTCCCATGGACCTTCTTATTGACGATGAAACACAGAAATTGCATCCGAATTTAATACAAAAGGCACAATGCCGACTTGAGTACAAGGGGACTGACCCTACAGTTTTCTATGATTAGAACCTCTCCTGTGAGTCCAGTTTTAGTTTCCGATGCTTCACTTCAGGTTTACTGTATCATTTGGACCTTCTTAATGACGATGAAACACAGAAATTGCATCCGAATTTAATACAAAAGGCACAATGCCGACTTAAGTACTAGAGGACTGACACTCTAAGTTTCTATGATTTCAACCTCTAAAGGGAGTCCAGTTTTAGATTCCGTTGCTTCACTTCAGGTTTACTGTATCCCTTGGACCTTCTTATTGACGATTAAACACAGAAATTGCATCCGAATTTAATACAAAAGGCACAATGCCGACTTAAGTACAAGAGGGCTGACACTCTAACTTTCGATGATTTGAACGTCTCCTATGAGTCCAGTTTTAGATTCCGATGCTTCCCTTCAGGTTTACTGTATCCCTTGGACATTCTTCTTGACGATGAAACACGGAAATTGCATCCAAATTTAATACAAAAGGCACAATGCCGACTTAAGTACAAGAGGACTGACACTCTAAATTTCTATGATTTGAACCTCTCCTGTGAGTCCAGTTTTAGATTCCGATGCTTCAATTCAGATTTACTGTATCCCTTGGACCTTCTTATTGACGATAAGGCATAATGCCGACTTAAGTACAAGAGGACTGACACTCTAACTTTCTATGATTTGAACCTCTGCTGTGAGTCCAGTTTTATATTCCGATGCTTCATATCCGGTTTACTGTATCCCTTGGACTTTCTTATTGACGATCAAACACAGAAATTGCATCCGAATTTAATACAAAAGGCACAATGCCGACTTAAGTACAAGAGGACTGACACTCTCTCTGTGATTTGAACCTCTGCTGTGAGTCCAGTTTTAGATTCCGATGCTTCACTTCAGGTTCACTGTAACCCTTGGACCGTCTTATTAACGATGAAACACAGAAATTGCATTAGAATTTAATACAAAAGGCACAATGCCGACTTAAGAACAACAGGACTGACACTCTAACATTCTATGATTTGAACCGCTCCTGTGAGTCCAGTTTTAGATTCCGATGGTTCACTTCAGGTTTAATGTATACCTTGGACCTCCCTATTCACGATGAAACACAGAAATTGCATCCGAATTTAATACAAAAGACACAATGCCTACTTCAGTACAAGTGGACTGACACACTAACTCTCTATGATTTGAACCTCTCCTTTGAGTCCAGTTTTAGATTCCGATGCTTCACTTCAGGTTTACTGTATACCTTGGACCTTCTTATTGACGATGAAACACAGAAATTGCATCCGAATTTAATACAAAAGACACAATGCCGACTTCAGTACAAGAGGACTGACACTCTAACTTTCTATGATTTGAACCTCTCCTGTGAGTCCAGTTTTAGATTCCGATGCTTCAGTTCAGGTTTACTGTTTCCCTTGGACCTTCGTATTGACGATGAAACACAGAAATTGTATTCGAATTTAATACAAAAGGCACAATGCCGACTTAAGTACAAGAGGACTGACACTCTAACTTCCTATGAATTGAATACTCACCTGTGAGTCCAGTTTTAGATTCCGATGCTTCACTTCAGGTTTACTGAATCCCTTGGACCTTCTTATTGACGATGAATCGCAGAAATTGCATCCGAATTTAATACACAAGGCACAATGCCGACTTAAGTACAAGAGGACTGACACCAAAAATTTCTATGATTTAAAAATCTCCTGTGAGTCCAATTTTAGATTCCGATGCTTCACTTCAGGTTTACTGTATCCCTTGGACCTTCTTATTGACGATGAAACACAGAAATTGCATCCGAATTTAATACAAAAGGCACAATGCCGACTTAAGTACAAAAGGACTGACGCTCTGACTTTCTATGATTTGAACCACTCCTGTGAGTCCAGTTTTAGATTCCGTTGCTTCACTTCAGGTTTACTGTATTGCGTGGACCTTCTTATTGACGATGAATCACAGAAATTGCATCCAAATTTAATACAAAAGGCACAATGCCGACTTAAGTACAAGAGGACTGACACTCCAAATTTCTATGATTTAAAAATCTCCTGTGAGTCCAGTTTTAGATTCCGATGCTTCACTTCAGGTTTACTGTATCCCTTGGACCTTCTTATTGACGATGAAACACAGAAATTGCATCCAAATTTAATACAAAAGGCACAATGCCGACTTAAGTACAAGAGGACTGACGCTCTGACTTTCTATGATTTGAACCACTCCTGTGAGTCCTGTTTAAGGTTCCGATGCTTCACTTCAGGTTTACTGTATTTGTTGGGCCTTCTTAATGACGATGAAATACAGAAATTGCATCCGAATTTAATACAAAAGGCACAGTGCGGACTTAAGTACAAGAGGACTGACACTCTAACTCTCTATGATTTGAACCTCTCCTGTGAGTCCAGTTTTAGATTCCGATGCTTCACTTCAGGTTTACTGTATCCCTTGGACCTTCTTATTGACGATGAAACACAGAAATTGCATCCGAATTTAATACAAAAGGCACAATGCCGACTTAAGTAGAAGAGGACTGACACTCTAACTTTCGATGATTTGAACGTCTCCTATGAGTCCAGTTTTAGATTCCGATGCTTCACTTCAGGTTCACTGTAAACCTTGGACCGTCTTATTAACGATGAAACACAGAAATTGCATTAGAATTTAATACAAAAGGCACAATGCCGACATAAGAACAAGAGGACTGACACTCTAACTTTCGATGATTTGATCCGCTCCTGTGAGTCCAGTTTTAGATTTCGATGCTTCACTTCAGGTTTAATGTATACCTTGGAACTTCTTATTGACGATGAAACACAGAAATTGCATCCGAATTTAATACAAAAGACACAATGCCTACTTCAGTACAAGAGGACTTACACTCTAACTTTCTATGAATTGAATACTCTCCTGTGAGTCCAGTTTTAGATTCCGATGCTTCACTTCAGGTTTATTGAATCCCTTGGACCTTCTTATTGACGATGAAACACAGAAATTGCACCCGAATTTAATGCAAAAGGCACAATGCCAACTTAAGTACAAGAGGACTGACACTCTAATTTTCTATGATTTCAACCTCTCCTGTGAGTCCAGTTTTAGATTCCGGTGCTTCACTTCAGGTTTACTGTATTGCTTGGACCTTCTTATTGACGATGAATCACAGAAATTGCATCCTAATTTAATACAAAAGGCACAATGCCGACTTAAGTACAAGAGGACTGACACTCCAAATTTCTATGATTCAAAAATCTCCTGTGAGTCCAGTTTTAGATTCCGATGCTTCACTTCAGGTTTCCTGTATCCCTTGGACCTTCTTATTGACGATGAAACACAGAAATTGCATCCGAATTTAATACAAAAGGCACAATGCCGACTTAAGTACAAGAGGACAGACGCTCTGACTTTCTATGATTTGAACCACTCCTATGAGTCCTGTTTAAGGTTCCGATGCTTCACTTCAGGTTTACTGTATTTGTTGGGCCTTCTTAATGACGATGAAACACAGAAATTGCATCCGAATTTAATACAAAAGGCACAATGCGGACTTAAGTACAAGAGGACTGAAACTCTAACTCTCTATGATTTGAACCTCTCCTGTGAGTCCAGTTTTAGATTCCGATGCTTAACTTCAGGTTTACTGTATCCCTTGGACCTTCTTATTGACGATGAAACACAGAAATTGCATCCGAATTTAATACAAAAGGCACAATGCCGACATAAGTACAAGAGGACTGACACTCTAACTTTCGATGATTTGAACGTCTCCTATGAGTCCAGTTTTAGATTCTGATGCTTTAATTCAGGTTTACTGTATACCTTGGACCTTCTTATTGACGATGAAACACAGAAATTGCATCCGAAATTAATACAAAAGGCACAATGCCCACTTAAGTACAAGAGGATTGACACTCTCTCTGTGATTTGAACCTCTGCTGTGAGTCCAGTTTTAGATTCCGATGCTTCACTTCAGGTTCACTGTAACCCTTGGACCGTCTTATTAACGATGAATCACAGAAATTGCATTAGAATTTAATACAAAAGGCTCAATGCCGACTTAAGAACAAGAGGACTGACACTCTAACTTTCTATGATTTGAACCGCTCCTGTGAGTCCAGTTTTAGATTCCGATGCTTCACTTCATGTTTAATGTATACCTTGGACCATCTTATTGACGATGAAACACAGAAATTGCATCCGAATTTAATACAAAAGACACAATGCCGACTTCAGTACAAGAGGCCTGACACTCTAACTTTCTATGATTTGAATCTCTCCTGTGAGGCCAGTTTTAGATTCCGATGCTTTAATTCAGGTTCACAGTTTCCCTTGGACCTTCGTATTGACGATGAAACACAGAAATTGCATTCGAATTTAATACAAAAGGCACAATGCCAACTTAAGTACAAGAGGACTGACACTCTAAGTTTCTATGAATTGAATACTCTCCTGTTAGTCCAGTTTTAGATTCCGATGCTTCACTTCAGGTTTACTGAATCCCTTGGACCTTCTTATTGACGATGAAACACAGAAATTGCACCCGAATTTAATGCAAGATGCCCAATGCCAACTTAAGTACAAGAGGACTGACACTCTAACTTTATATGACTTGAACCACTTCTGTGAGTCCAGTTTTAGATTCCGATACTCCACTTCAGGATTACTGTCTCCCATGGACCTTCTTATTGACGATGAAACACAGAAATTGCATCCGAATTTAATACAAAAGGCACAATGCGGACTTAAGTACAAGAGGACTGAAACTCTAACTCTCTATGATTTGAACCTCTCCTGTGAGTCCAGTTTTAGATTCCGATGCTTAACTTCAGGTTTACTGTATCCCTTGGACCTTCTTATTGACGATTAAACACAGAAATTGCATCCGAATTTAATACAAAAGGCACAATGCCGACTTAAGTACAAGAGGGCTGACACTCTAACTTTCGATGATTTGAACGTCTCCTATGAGTCCAGTTTTAGATTCCGATGCTTCCCTTCAGGTTTACTGTATCCCTTGGACCTTCTTCTTGACGATGAAACACAGAAATTGCAACCAAATTTAATACAAAAGGCACAATGCCGACTTAAGTACAAGAGGACTGACACTCTAAATTTCAATGATTTGAACCTCTCCTGTGTGTCCAGTTTTAGATTCCGATGCTTCAATTCAGATTTACTGTATCCCTTGGACCTTCTTATTGACGATAAGGCATAATGCCGACTTAAGTACAAGAGGACTGACACTCTAACTTTCTATGATTTGAACCTCTGCTGTGAGTCCAGTTTTATATTCCGATGCTTCATATCCGGTTTACTGTATCCCTTGGACTTTCTTATTGACGATCAAACACAGAAATTGCATCCGAATTTAATACAAAAGGCACAATGCCGACTTAAGTACAAGAGGACTGACACTCTCTCTGTGATTTGAACCTCTGCTGTGAGTCCAGTTTTAGATTCCGATGCTTCACTTCAGGTTCACTGTAACCCTTGGACCGTCTTATTAACGATGAAACACAGAAATTGCATTAGAATTTAATACAAAAGGCACAATGCCGACTTAAGAACAACAGGACTGACACTCTAACTTTCTATGATTTGAACCGCTCCTGTGAGTCCAGTTTTAAATTCCGATGGTTCACTTCAGGTTTAATGTATACCTTGGACCTCCCTATTCACGATGAAACACAGAAATTGCATCCGAATTTAATACAAAAGACACAATGCCTACTTCAGTACAAGTGGACTGACACACTAACTCTCTATGATTTGAACCTCTCCTTTGAGTCCAGTTTTAGATTCCGATGCTTCACTTCAGGTTTACTGTATACCTTGGACCTTCTTATTGACGATGAAACACAGAAATTGCATCCGAAATTAATACAAAAGGCACCATGCCCACTTAAGTACAAGAGGACTGACACTCTAACTTTCTATGATTTGAGCCTCTCGTGTGAGTCCAGTTTTAGATTCCGATGCTTCACTTCAGGTTTACTGTTTCCCTTGGACCTTCGTATTGACGATGAAACACAGAAATTGCATTCGAATTTAATACAAAAGGCACAATGCCGACTTAAGTACAAGAGGACTGACACTCTCTCTGTGATTTGTACCTCTGCTGTGAGTCCAGTTTTAGATTCCGATGCTTCACTTCAGGTTCACTGTAAACCTTGGACCGTCTTATTAACGATGAAACACAGAAATTGCATTAGAATTTAATACAAAAGGCACAATGCCGACATAAGAACCAGAGGACTGACACTCTAACTTTCGATGATTTGATCCGCTCCTGTGAGTCCAGTTTTATATTTCGATGCTTCACTTCAGGTTTAATGTATACCTTGGAACTTCTTATTGACGATGAAACACAGAAATTGCATCCGAATTTAATACAAAAGACACAATGCCTACTTCAGTACAAGAGGACTTACACTCTAACTTTCTATGAATTGAATACTCTCCTGTGAGTCCTGTTTTAGATTCCGATGCTTCACTTCAGGTTTATTGAATCCCTTGGACCTTCTTATTGACGATGAAACACAGAAATTGCACCCGAATTAAATGCAAAAGGCACAATGCCAACTTAAGTACAAGAGGACTGACACTCTAATTTTCTATGATTTCAACCTCTCCTGTGAGTCCAGTTTTAGATTCCGGTGCTTCACTTCAGGTTTACTGTATTGCTTGGACCTTCTTATTGACGATGAATCACAGAAATTGCATCCAAATTTAATACAAAAGGCACAATGCCGACTTAAGTACAAGAGGACTGACACTCCAAATTTCTATGATTCAAAAATCTCCTGTGAGTCCAGTTTTAGATTCCGATGCTTCACTTCAGGTTTACTGTATCCCTTGGACCTTCTTATTGACGATGAAACACAGAAATTGCATCCGAATTTAATACAAAAGGCACAATGCCGACTTAAGTACAAGAGGACAGACGCTCTGACTTTCTATGATTTGAACCACTCCTATGAGTCCTGTTTAAGGTTCCGATGCTTCACTTCAGGTTTACTGTATTTGTTGGGCCTTCTTAATGACGATGAAACACAGAAATTGCATCCGAATTTAATACAAAAGGCACAATGCGGACTTAAGTACAAGAGGACTGAAACTCTAACTCTCCATGATTTGAACCTCTCCTGTGAGTCCAGTTTTAGATTCCGATGCTTAACTTCAGGTTTACTGTATCCCTTGGACCTTCTTATTGACGATGAAACACAGAAATTGCATCCGAATTTAATACAAAAGGCACAATGCCGACATAAGTACAAGAGGACTGACACTCTAACTTTCGATGATTTGAACGTCTCCTATGAGTCCAGTTTTAGATTCTGATGCTTTAATTCAGGTTTACTGTATACCTTGGACCATCTTATTGACGATGAAACACAGAAATTGCATCCGAATTTAATACAAAAGACACAATGCCGACTTCAGTACAAGAGGCCTGACACTCTAACTTTCTATGATTTGAACCTCTCCTGTGAGGCCAGTTTTAGATTCCGATGCTTTAATTCAGGTTTACAGTTTCCCTTGGACCTTCGTATTGACGATGAAACACAGAAATTGCATTCGAATTTAATACAAAAGGCACAATGCCAACTTAAGTACATGAGGACTGACACTCTAAGTTTCTATGAATTGAATACTCTCCTGTTAGTCCAGTTTTAGATTCCGATGCTTCACTTCAGGTTTACTGAATCCTTTGGACCTTCTTATTGACGATGAAACACAGAAAATGCACCCGAATTTAATGCAAGATGCACAATGCCAACTTAAGTACAAGAGGACTGACACTCTAACTTTATATGATTTGAACCACTTCTGTGAGTCCAGTTTTAGATTCCGATACTCCACTTCAGGTTTACTGTCTCCCATGGACCTTCTTATTGACGATGAAACACAGAAATTGCATCCGAATTTAATACAAAAGGCACAATGCCGACTTGAGTACAAGGGGACTGACCCTACAGTTTTCTATGATTAGAACCTCTCCTGTGAGTCCAGTTTTAGTTTCCGATGCTTCACTTCAGGTTTACTGTATCATTTGGACCTTCTTAATGACGATGAAACACAGAAATTGCATCCGAATTTAATACAAAAGGCACAATGCCGACTTAAGTACAAGAGGACTGACACTCTAAATCTCTATGATTTGAACATCTCCTGTGAGTCCAGTTTTAGATTCCGATGCTTCAATTCAGATTTACTGTATCCCTTGGACCTTCTTATTGACGATAAGGCATAATGCCGACTTAAGTACAAGAGGACTGACACTCTAACTTTCTATGATTTGAACCTCTGCTGTGAGTCCAGTTTTATATTCCGATGCTTCATATCCGGTTTACTGTATCCCTTGGACTTTCTTATTGACGATCAAACACAGAAATTGCATCCGAATTTAATACAAAAGGCACAATGCCGACTTAAGTACAAGAGGACTGACACTCTCTCTGTGATTTGAACCTCTGCTGTGAGTCCAATTTTAGATTCCGATGCTTCACTTCAGGTTCACTGTAACCCTTGGACCGTCTTACTAACGATGAAACACAGAAATTGCATTAGAATTTAATACAAAAGGCTCAATGCCGACCTAAGAACAAGAGGACTGACACTCTAACTTTCTATGATTTGAACCGCTCCTGTGAGTCCAGTTTTAGATTCCGATGCTTCACTTCATGTTTAATGTACACCTTGGACCATCTTATTGACGATGAAACACAGAAATTGCATCCGAATTTAATACAAAAGACACAATGCCGACTTCAGTACAAGAGGCCTGACACTCTAACTTTCTATGATTTGAACCTCTCCTGTGAGGCCAGTTTTAGATTCCGATGCTTTAATTCAGGTTTACAGTTTCCCTTGGACCTTCGTATTGACGATGAAACACAGAAATTGCATTCGAATTTAATACAAAAGGCACAATGCCAACTTAAGTACATGAGGACTGACACTCTAAGTTTCTATGAATTGAATACTCTCCTGTTAGTCCAGTTTTAGATTCCGATGCTTCACTTCAGGTTTACTGAATCCCTTGGACCTTCTTATTGACGATGAAACACAGAAATTGCACCCGAATTTAATGCAAGATGCACAATGCCAACTTAAGTACAAGAGGACTGACACTCTAACTTTATATGATTTGAACCACTTCTGTGAGTCCAGTTTTAGATTCCGATACTCCACTTCAGGTTTACTGTCTCCCATGGACCTTCTTATTGACGATGAAACACAGAAATTGCATCCGAATTTAATACAAAAGGCACAATGCCGACTTGAGTACAAGGGGACTGACCCTACAGTTTTCTATGATTAGAACCTCTCCTGTGAGTCCAGTTTTAGTTTCCGATGCTTCACTTCAGGTTTACTGTATCATTTGGACCTTCTTAATGACGATGAAACACAGAAATTGCATCCGAATTTAATACAAAAGGCACAATGCCGACTTAAGTACAAGAGGACTGACACTCTAAATTTCTATGATTTGAACCTCTCCTGTTAGTCCAGTTTTAGATTCCGATGCTTCAATTCAGATTTACTGTATCCCTTGGACCTTCTTATTGACGATAAGGCATAATGCCGACTTAAGTACAAGAGGACTGACACTCTAACTTTCTATGATTTGAACCTCTGCTGTGAGTCCAGTTTTATATTCCGATGCTTCATATCCGGTTTACTGTATCCCTTGGACTTTCTTATTGACGATCAAACACAGAAATTGCATCCGAATTTAATACAAAAGGCACAATGCCGACTTAAGTACAAGAGGACTGACACTCTCTCTGTGATTTGAACCTCTGCTGTGAGTCCAATTTTAGATTCCGATGCTTCACTTCAGGTTCACTGTAACCCTTGGACCGTCTTACTAACGATGAAACACAGAAATTGCATTAGAATTTAATACAAAAGGCACAATGCCGACTTAAGAACAACAGGACTGACACTCTAACTTTCTATGATTTGAACCGCTCCTGTGAGTCCAGTTTTAGATTCCGATGGTTCACTTCAGGTTTAATGTATACCTTGGACCTCCCTATTCACGATGAAACACAGAAATTGCATCCGAATTTAATACAAAAGACACAATGCCTACTTAAGTACAAGTGGACTGACACACTAACTCTCTATGATTTGAACCTCTCCTTTGAGTCCAGTTTTAGATTCCGATGCTTCACTTCAGGTTTACTGTATCTCTTGGACCTCCTTATTGACGATGAAACACTGAAATTGCATCCAAATGTAATACAAAAGGCACAATGATGACTTAAGTACAAGAGGACTGACACTCTAACTTTCTATGGTTTGAAGCTCTCCTGTGAGTCCAGTTTTGGATTCCGATGCTTCACTTCAGGTTTACTGTATCCCTTGGACCTTCTTATTGACGATGAATCACAGAAATTGCATCCGAATTTAATACAAAAGGCACAATGCCGACTTAAGTACAAGATGACTGAGACTCTAACTTTCTATGATTTGAACCACTCCTGTGAGTCCAGTTTAAGATTCCGCTGCTTCACTTCAGGTTACTGTATAACTTGGACCTTCTTATTGACGATGAAACACAGAAATTGCATCCAAATTTAATACAAAAGGCACAATGCCGACTTAAGTACAAGTGGACTGACACTTTAACTTTTAATGATTTGAACCTCTCCTGTGAGTCCAGTATTAGATTCCGATGCTTCAACTCAGATTTACTGTATCCCTTGGACCTTCTTATTGACGATAAGGCACAATGCCGACTTAAGTACAAGAGGACTGACACTCCAACTTTCTATGATTTAAAATTCTCCTGTGAGTCCAGTTTTAGATTCCGATGCTTCACTTCAGGTTTACTGTATTCCTTGGACTTTCTTATTGACGATGAAACACAGATATTTCATCCGAATTTAATACAAAAGGCACAATGCCGACTTAAGTACAAGAGGACTGACGCTCTAACTTTCTATGATTTGAACCACTCCTGTGAGTCCTGTTTAAGATTCCGATGCTTCACTTCAGGTTTACTGTATTTCTTGGGCCTTCTTAATGACGATGAAACACAGAAATTGCATCCGAATCTAATACAAAAGGCACAATGCCGACTTAAGTACAAGAGGACTGACACTCTAACTCTCTATGATTTGAACCTCTCCTGTGAGTCCAGTTTTAGATTGCGATGCTTCCCTTCAGGTTTACTGTATCCCTTGGACCTTCTTATTGACGATGAAACACAGAAAGTGCATCCGAATTTAATACAAAAGGCACAATGCCGACTTAAGTACAAGAGGACTGACACTCTAACTTTCCATGATTTGAACGTCTCCTATGAGTCCAGTTTTAGATTCCGATGCTTTAATTCAGGTTTACTGTATACCTTGGACCTTCTCATTGACGATGAAACACAGAAATTGCATCCGAATTTAATACAAAAGGCACAATGCCGACTTAAGTACAAGAGGACAGACACACTAATTTTCTATGATTTGAACCTCTCCTGTGAGTCCAGTTTTAGATTCCAATGCTTCACTTCAGGTTTACTGTTTCCCTTGGACCTTCTTATTGACGATGAAACACAGAAATTGCATCCAAATTTAATACAGAAGGCACAATGAGGACTTAAGTACAAGAGGTCTGACAGTCTAACTTTCGATTATTTGAACCTCTCCTGTGAGTCCAGTTTTAGATTCCGATGCTTCACTTCAGGTTTACTGTATCCCTTGGACCTTCTTATTGAGGATGAAACACAGAAATTGCATCCGAATTTAATACAAAAGGCACAATGCCGACTTAAGTACAAGAGGACGGACACTCTACCTTCCTATGGTTTGAACCTCTCCTGTGAGTCCTGTTTTTGATTCCGATGCTTCAATTCAGATTTACTGTATCCCTTGGACCTTCTTATTGACGATAAGGCACAATGCCGACTTACGTACAAGGGGACTGACTCTCTAACTTTCTATGATTTGAACCTCTGCTGTAAGTCCAGTTTTAGATTCCGATGCTTCACTACCGGTTTACTGTATCCCTTGGACTTTCTTATTGACGATCAAACACAGAAATTGCATGCGAATTTAATACAAAAGGCACAATGCCGACTAAAGTACAAGTGGACTGACACTCTCTCTGTGATTTGAACCTCTGCTGTGAGTCCAGTTTTAGATTCCGATGCTTCACTTCAGGTTCACTGTAACCCTTGGACCGTCTTATTAACGATGAAACACATAAATTGCATTAGAATTTAATACAAAAGGCACAATGCCGACTTAAGAACAAGAGGACTGACACTCTAACTTTCTATGATTTGAACCGCTCCTGTGAGTCCAGTTTTAGATTCCGATGCTTCACTTCAGGTTTACTGTTTCCCTTGGACCTTCGTATTGACGATGAAACACAGAAATTGCATTCGAATTTAATACAAAAGGCACAATGCCGACTTAAGTACAAGAGGACTGACACTCTAACTTTCTATGAATTGAATACTCTCCCGTGAGTCCAGTTTTAGATTCCGATGCTTCACTTCGGGTTTACTGAATCCCTTGGACCTTCTTATTGACGATGAAACACATAAATTGCACCCGAATTTAATGCAAAATGCACAATGCCAACTTAAGTACAAGAGGACTGACTATCTAACTTTATATGATTTGAACCACTCCTGTGAGTCCAGTTTTAGATTCCGATACTCCACTTCAGGTTTACTGTCTCCCATGGACCTTCTTATTGACGATGAAACACAGAAATTGCATCCGAATTTAATACAAAAGGCACAATGCCGACTTGAGTACAAGGGGACTGACCCTACAGTTTTCTATGGTTAGAACCTCTCCTGTGAGACCAGTTTTAGTTTCCGATGCTTCACTTCAGGTTTACTGTATCATTTGGACCTTCTTAATGACGATGAAACACAGAAATTGCATCCGAATTTAATACAAAAGGCACAATGCCGACTTAAGTACAAGAGGACTGTGACTCTAACTTTCTATGATTTGAACCACTCCTGTGAGTCCAGTTTTTGATTCCGATGCTTCAATTCAGATATACTGTATCCCTTGGACCTTCTTATTGACGATAAGGCACAATGCCGACTTAAGTACAAGAGGACTGACACTCTAACTTTGTATGTTTTGAACCTCTGCTGTGAGTCCAGTTTTAGATTCCGATGCTTCACTTCCGGTTTACTGTATCCCTTGGACTTTCTTATTGACGATCAAACACAGAAATTGCATCCGAATTTAATACAAAAGGCACAATGCCGACTTCAGTACAAGAGGACTGACACTCTCACTGTGATTTGAACCGCTGCTGTGAGTCCAGTTTTAGATTCCGATGCTTCACTTCAGGTTCACTGTAACCCTTGGACCGTCTTAATAACGATGAAACATAGAAATTGCATTAGAATTTAATACAAAAGGCACAATGCCGACTTAAGTACAAGAGGACTAACACTCTAACTTTCTATGATTTGAACCGCTCCTGTGAGTCCAGTTTTAGATTCCGATGCTTCACTTCAGGTTTAATGTATACCTTGGACCTTCCTATTGACGATGAAACACAGAAATTGCATCCGAATTTAATACAAAAGACACAATGCCGACTTCAGTACAAGTGGACTGACACACTAACTCTCTATGATTTGAACCTCTCCTGTGAGTCCAGTTCTAGATTCCGATGCTTCACTTCAGGTTTACTGTATCTCTTGGACCTCCTTATTGACGATGAAACACTGAAATTGCATCCAAATTTAATACAAAAGGCACAATGCCGACTTAAGTACAAGAGGACTGACACTCTCTCTGTGATTTGAACCTCTGCTGTGAGTCCAGTTTTAGTTTCCGATGCTTCACTTCAGGTTTACTGTATCATTTGGATCTTCTTAATGACGATGAAACACAGAAATTGCATCCGAATTTAATACAAAAGGCACAATGCCGACTTAAGTACAAGAGGACTGAGACTCTAACTTTCTATGATTTGAACCACTCCTGTGAGTCCAGTTTAAGATTCCGCTGCTTCACTTCAGGTTTACTGTATCCCTTGGACCTTCTTATTGACGATGAAACACAGAAATTGCATCCTAATTTAATACAAAAGGCACAATGCCGACTTAAGTACAAGAGGACTGACACTCTAACTTTCTATGATTTGAACCTCTCCTGTGAGTCCAGTTTTAGATTCCGATGCTTCAATTCAGATTTACTGTATCCTTTGGACCTTCTTATTGACGATAAGGCACAATGCCGACTTAAGTACAAGAGGACTGACACTCTAACTTTCTATGATTTTAACCTCTCCTGTGAGTCCAGTTTTAGATTCCGATGCTTCAATTCAGATTTACTGTATCCTTTGGACCTTCTTATTGACGATAAGGCACAATGCCGAATTAAGTACAAGAGGACTGACACTCCAACTTTCTATGATTTGAACCTCTGCTGTGAGTCCAGTTTTAGATTCCGATGCTTCACTTCCGGTTTACTGTATCCTTTGGACTTTCTTATTGACGATGAAACACAGAAATTGCATTAGAATTTAATACAAAAGGCACAATGCCGACTTAAGAACAAGAAGACTGACACTCTAATTTTCTATGATTTGAACCTCTCCTGTGAGTCCAGTTTCAGATTCCGATGCTTCACTTCAGGTTTAATGTATACCTTGGACCTTCTTATTGACGATGAAACACAGAAATTGCATCCGAATTTAATACAAAAGACACAATGCCGACTTCAGTACAAGAGGACTGACACTCTAACTTTCTATGATTTGAACCTCTCCTGTGAGTCCAGTTTCAGATTCCGATGCTTCACTTCAGGTTTACTGTTTCCCTTGGACTTTCGTATTGACGATGAAACACAGAAATTGCATTCGAATTTAATACAAAAGGCACAATGCCGACTTAAGTACTAGAGGACTGACACTCTAACTTTCTATGAATTGAATACTCTCCTGTGAGTCCAGTTTTAGATTCCGATGCTTCACTTCAGGTTTACTGAATCCCTTGGACCTTCTTATTGACGATGAAACACAGAAATTGCACCCGAATTTAATGCAAAGGCACAATGCCAACTTAAGTACAAGAGGACTGACACTCTAAATTTATATGATTTGAACCACTCCTGTGACTCTAGTTTTAGATTCCGATACTCCACTTCAGGTTTACTGTCTCCCATGGACCTTCTTATTGACGATGAATCACAGAAATTGCATCCGAATTAAATACAAAAGGCACAATGCCGACTTAAGTACAAGAGGACTGACACTCCAACTTTCTATGATTTAAAAATCTCCTGTGAGTCCAGTTTTAGATTCCGATGCTACACTTCAGGTTTACTGTATCCCTTGGACCTTCTTATTGGCGATGAAACACAGAAATTGCATCCGAATTTAATACAAAATGCACAATGCCGACTTAAGAACAAGAGGACTGATGCTCTAACTTTCTATGATTTGAACCACTCCTGTTAGTCCTGTTTAAGATTCCGATGCTTCACTTAAGGTTTACTGTATTTCTTGGGCCTTCTTAATGACGATGAAACACAGAAATTGCATCCGAATTTAGTACAAAAGGTACAATGCCGACTTAAGTACAAGAGGACTGACACTCTATCTCTCTATGATTTAAACCTCGCCTGTGAGTCCAGTTTTAAATTCCGATGCTTCCCTTCGGGTTTACTGAATCCCTTGGACCTTCTTATTGACGATGAAACACAGAAATTGCACCCGAATTTAATGCAAAATGCACAATGCCAACTTAAGTACAAGAGGACTGACACTCTAACTTTATATGATTTGAACCACTCCTGTGAGTCCAGTTTTAGATTCCGGTACTCCACTTCAGGTTTACTGTCTCCCATGGACCTTCTTATTGACGATGAAACACAGAAATTGCATCCGAATTTAATACAAAAGGCACAATGCCGACTTGAGTACAAAGGGACTGACCCTACTGTTTTCTATGATTAGAACCTCTCCTGTGAGTCCAGTTTTAGTTTCCGATGCTTCACTTCAGGTATACTGTATCATTTGGACCTTCTTAATGACGATGAAACACAGAAATTGCATCCGAATTTAATACAAAAGGCACAATGCCGACTTAAGTACTAGAGGACTGACACTCTAAGTTTCTATGATTTAAAAATCTCCTGTGAGTCCAGTTTTAGATTCCGATGCTTCACTTCAGGTTTACTGTATCCCTTGGACCTTCTTATT
This sequence comes from Schistocerca americana, assembly GCF_021461395.2. Lineage (NCBI taxonomy): Eukaryota > Metazoa > Arthropoda > Insecta > Orthoptera > Acrididae > Schistocerca > Schistocerca americana. The sequence goes on along the minus strand of NC_060124.1, from coordinate 543,252,227 downwards.
GGCGATGAAGCACAGAAATTGCATCCGAATTTAATACAAAATGCACAATGCCGACTTAAGCACAAGAGGACTGACGCTCTAACTTTCTATGATTTGAACCACTCCAGTTAGTCCTGTTTAAGATTCCGATGCTTCACTTCAGGTTTACTGTATCCCTTGGACCTTCTTATTGACGATGAATCACAGAAATTGCATCCGAATTTAATACAAAAGGCACAATGCCGACTTAAGTACTAGAGGACTGACACTCTAAGTTTCTATGATTTCAACCTCTCCTGTGAGTCCAGTTTTAGATTCCGTTGCTTCACTTCAGGTTTACTGTATTCCTTGGACCTTCTTATTGACGATGAATCACAGAAATTGCATCCGAATTTAATACAAAAGGCACAATGCCGACTTAAGTACAAGAGGACTGACACTCCAACTTTCTGTGATTTAAAAATCTCCTGTGAGTCCAGTTTTAGATTCCGATGGTACACTTCAGGTTTACTGTATCCCTTGGACCTTCTTATTGGCGATGAAACACAGAAATTGCATCCGAATTTAATACAAAATGCACAATGCCGACTCAAGTACAAGAGGACTGATGCTCTAACTTTCTATGATTTGAACCACTCCTGTTAGTCCTGTTTAAGATTCCGATGCTTCACTTAAGGTTTACTGTATTTCTTGGGCCTTCTTAATGACGATGAAACACAGAAATTGCATCCGAATTTAGTACAAAAGGCACAATGCCGACTTAAGTACAAGAGGACTGACACTCTATCTCTCTATGATTTAAACCTCTCCTGTGAGTCCAGTTTTAGATTCCGATGCTTCCCTTCGGGTTTACTGAATCCCTTGGACCTTCTTATTGACGATGAAACACAGAAATTGCACCCGAATTTAATGCAAAATGCACAATGCCAACTTAAGTACAAGAGGACTGACACTCTAACTTTATATGATTTGAACCACTCCTGTGAGTCCAGTTTTAGATTCCGGTACTCCACTTCAGGTTTACTGTCTCCCATGGACCTTCTTATTGACGATGAAACACAGAAATTGCATCCGAATTTAATACAAAAGGCACAATGCCGACTTGAGTACAAGGGGACTGACCCTACAGTTTTCTATGATTAGAACCTCTCCTGTGAGTCCAGTTTTAGTTTCCGATGCTTCACTTCAGGTATACTGTATCATTTGGACCTTCTTAATGACGATGAAACACAGAAATTGCATCCGAATTTAATACAAAAGGCACAATGCCGACTTAAGTACTAGAGGACTGACACTCTAAGTTTCTATGATTTAAAAATCTCCTGTGAGTCCAGTTTTAGATTCCGATGCTTCACTTCAGGTTTACTGTATCCCTTGGACCTTCTTATTGGCGATGAAGCACAGAAATTGCATCCGAATTTAATACAAAATGCACAATGCCGACTTAAGCACAAGAGGACTGACGCTCTAACTTTCTATGATTTGAACCACTCCAGTTAGTCCTGTTTAAGATTCCGATGCTTCACTTCAGGTTTACTGTATCCCTTGGACCTTCTTATTGACGATGAATCACAGAAATTGCATCCGAATTTAATACAAAAGGCACAATGCCGACTTAAGTACTAGAGGACTGACACTCTAAGTTTCTATGATTTCAACCTCTCCTGTGAGTCCAGTTTTAGATTCCGTTGCTTCACTTCAGGTTTACTGTATTCCTTGGACCTTCTTATTGACGATGAATCACAGAAATTGCAGCCGAATTTAATACAAAAGGCACAATGCCGACTTAAGTACAAGAGGACTGACACTCCAACTTTCTATGATTTAAAAATCTCCTGTGAGTCCAGTTTTAGATTCCGATGGTACACTTCAGGTTTACTGTATCCCTTGGACCTTCTTATTGGCGATGAAACACAGAAATTGCATCCGAATTTAATACAAAATGCACAATGCCGACTCAAGTACAAGAGGACTGATGCTCTAACTTTCTATGATTTGAACCACTCCTGTTAGTCCTGTTTAAGATTCCGATGCTTCACTTAAGGTTTACTGTATTTCTTGGGCCTTCTTAATGACGATGAAACACAGAAATTGCATCCGAATTTAGTACAAAAGGCACAATGCCGACTTAAGTACAAGAGGACTGACACTCTATCTCTCTATGATTTAAACCTCTCCTGTGAGTCCAGTTTTAGATTCCGATGCTTCCCTTCGGGTTTACTGAATCCCTTGGACCTTCTTATTGACGATGAAACACAGAAATTGCACCCGAATTTAATGCAAAATGCACAATGCCAACTTAAGTACAAGAGGACTGACACTCTAACTTTATATGATTTGAACCACTCCTGTGAGTCCAGTTTTAGATTCCGGTACTCCACTTCAGGTTTACTGTCTCCCATGGACCTTCTTATTGACGATGAAACACAGAAATTGCATCCGAATTTAATACAAAAGGCACAATGCCGACTTGAGTACAAGGGGACTGACCCTACAGTTTTCTATGATTAGAACCTCTCCTGTGAGTCCAGTTTTAGTTTCCGATGCTTCACTTCAGGTATACTGTATCATTTGGACCTTCTTAATGACGATGAAACACAGAAATTGCATCCGAATTTAATACAAAAGGCACAATGCCGACTTAAGTACTAGAGGACTGACACTCTAAGTTTCTATGATTTAAAAATCTCCTGTGAGTCCAGTTTTAGATTCCGATGCTTCACCTCAGGTTTACTGTATCCCTTTGACCTTCTTATTGGCGATGAAGCACAGAAATTGCATCCGAATTTAATACAAAATGCACAATGCCGACTTAAGCACAAGAGGACTGACGCTCTAACTTTCTATGATTTGAACCACTCCAGTTAGTCCTGTTTAAGATTCCGATGCTTCACTTCAGGTTTACTGTATCCCTTGGACCTTCTTATTGACGATGAATCACAGAAATTGCATCCGAATTTAATACAAAAGGCACAATGCCGACTTAAGTACTAGAGAACTGACACTCTAAGTTTCTATGATTTCAACCTCTCCTGTGAGTCCAGTTTTAGATTCCGTTGCTTCACTTCAGGTTTACTGTATTCCTTGGATCTTCTTATTGACGATGAATCACAGAAATTGCATCCGAATTTAATACAAAAGGCACAATGCCGACTTAAGTACAAGAGGACAGACACTCCAACTTTCTATGATTTAAAAATCTCCTGTGAGTCCAGTTTTAGATTCCGATGCAACACTTCAGGTTTACTGTATCCCTTGGACCTTCTTATTGGCGATGAAACACAGAAATTGCATCCGAATCTAATACAAAATGCACAATGCCGACTCAAGTACAAGAGGACTGATGCTCTAACCTTCTATGATTTGAACCACTCCTGTTAGTCCTGTTTAAGATTCCGATGCTTCACTTAAGGTTTACTGTATTTCTTGGGCCTTCTTAATGACGATGAAACACAGAAATTGCATCCGAATTTAGTACAAAAGGCACAATGCCGACTTAAGTACAAGAGGACTGACACTCTATCTCTCTATGATTTAAACCTCTCCTGTGAGTCCAGTTTTAGATTCCGATGCTTCCCTTCGGGTTTACTGAATCCCTTGGACCTTCTTATTGACGATGAAACACAGAAATTGCACCGGAATTTAATGCAAAATGCACAATGCCAACTTAAGTACAAGAGGACTGACACTCTAACTTTATATGATTTGGACCACTCCTGTGAGTCCAGTTTTAGATTCCGGTACTCCACTTCAGGTTTACTGTCTCCCATGGACCTTCTTATTGACGATGAAACACAGAAATTGCATCCGAATTTAATACAAAAGGCACAATGCCGACTTGAGTACAAGGGGACTGACCCTACAGTTTTCTATGATTAGAACCTCTCCTGTGAGTCCAGTTTTAGTTTCCGATGCTTCACTTCAGGTATGTAGTATCATTTGGACCTTCTTAATGACGATGAAACACAGAAATTGCATCCGAATTTAATACAAAATGCACAATGCCGACTTAAGCACAAGATGACTGACGCTCTAACTTTCTATGATTTGAACCACTCCTGTGAGTCCAGTTTAAGATTCCGCTGCTTCACTTCAGGTTTACTGTATCCCACGGACCTTCTTATTGACGATGAAACACAGAAATTGCATCCAAATTTAATTCAAAAGGCACAATGCCGACTTAAGTACAAGAGGACCGACACTCTAACTTTCTATGATTTGAACCTCTCCTGTGAGTCCTGTTTTAGATTCCGATGCTTCAATTCAGATTTACTGTATCCCTTGGACCTTCTTATTGGCGATGTGGCACAATGCCGACTTAAGTACAAGAGGACTGACATTCTAACTTTCTATGTTTTGAACCTCTGCTGTGAGTCCAGTTTTAGATTCCGATGCTTCACTTCCGGTTTACTGTACCCCTTGGACTTTCTTATTGACGATGAAACACAGAAAGTGCTTCCGAATTAAATACAATAGGCACAATGCCGACTTCAGTACAAGAGGACTGACACTCTCACTGTGATTTGAACCTCTGCTGTGAGTCCAGTTTTAGATTCCGATGCTTCACTTCAAGTTCACTGTAACTCTTGGACCGTCTTATTAACGATGAAACATAGAAATTGCATTAGAATTTAATACAAAAGGCACAATGCCGACTTAACTACGAGAGGACTGACACTCTAACTTTCTATGATTTGAACCGCTCCTGTGAGTCCAGTTTTAGATTCCGATGCATCACTTCAGGTTTAATGTATACCTTGGACCTTCCTATTGACGATGAAACACAGAAATTGCATCCGAATTTAATACAAAAGACACAATGCCGACTTCAGTACAAGTGGACTGACACGCTAACACTCTATGATTTGAACCTCTCCTGTGAGTCCAGTTCTAGATTCCGATGCTTCACTTCAGGTTTACTGTATCTCTTGGACCTCCTTATTGACGATGAAACACTGAAATTGCATCCAAATATAATACAAAACGCACAATGCCGACTTAAGTACAAGAGGACTGACACTCTAACTTTGTATGGTTTGAAGCTCTCCTGTGAGTCCAGTTTTAGATGTCGATGCTTCACTTCAGGTTTACTGTATCCCTTGGACCTTCTTATTGACGATGAATCACAGAAATTGCATCCGAATTTAATACAAAAGGCACAATGCCGACTTAAGTACAAGAGGACTGAGACTCTAACTTTCTATGATTTGAAGCACTCCTGTGAGTCCAGTTAAAGATTCCGCTGCTTCACTTCAGGTTTACTGTATCCCTTGGACCTTCTTATTGACGATGAAACACAGAAATTGCATCCAAATTTAATACAAAAGGCACAATGCCGACTTAAGTACAAGAGGACTGACACTCTAACTTTCTATGATTTGAACCTCTCCTGGGAGTCCAGTTTTAGATTCCGATGCTTCAATTCAGATTTACTGTATCCTTTGGACCTTCTTATTGACGATAAGGCACAATGCCGACTTAAGTACAAGAGGACTGACACTCTAACTTTCTATGATTTGAACCTCTGCTGTGAGTCCAGTTTTAGATTCCGATGCTTCACTTCCGGTTTACTGTATCCCTTGGACTTTCTTATAGACGATCAAACACAGAAATTGCATCCGAATGTAATACAAAAGGCACAATGCCGACTTAAGTACAAGAGGACTGACACTCCCTCTGTGATTTGAACCTCTGCTGTGAGTCCAGTTTTAGTTTCCGATGCTTCACTTCAGGTTCACTGTAACCCTTGGACCGTCTTATTAACGATGAAACACAGAAATTGCATTAGAATTTAATACAAAAGGCACAATGCCGACTTAAGAACAAGAAGACTGACACCCTAACTTTCTATGATTTGAACCTCTCCTGTGAGTCCAGTTTCAGATTCCGATGCTTCACTTCAGGTTTAATGTATACCTTGGACTTTCTTATTGACGATGAAACACAGAAATTGCATCCGAATTTAATACAAAAGACACAATGCCGACTTCAGTACAAGAGGACTGACACTCTAACTTTCTACGATTTGAACCTCTCCTGTGAGTCCAGTTTCAGATTCCGATGCTTCACTTCAGGTTTACTGTTTCCCTTGGACCTTCGTATTGACGATGAAACACAGAAATTGCATTCGAATTTAATACAAAAGGCACAATGCCGACTTAAGTACTAGAGGACTGACACTCTAACTTTCTATGAATTGAATACTCTCCTGTGAGTCCAGTTTTAGATTCCGATGCTTCACTTCAGGTTTACTGAATCCCTTGGACCTTCTTATTGACGATGGAACACAGAAATTGCACCCGAATTTAATGCAAAGGGCACAATGCCAACTTAAGTACAAGAGGACTGACACTCTAACTTTATATGATTTGAACCACTCCTGTGAGTCTAGTTTTAGATTCCGATGCTCCACTTCAGGTTTACTGTCTCCCATGGACCTTCTTATTGACGATGAAACACAGAAATTGCATCCGAATTTAATACAAAAGGCACAATGCCGACTTAAGTACAAGAGGACTGACACTCTAACTTTCTATGATTTGAACCTCTCCTGTGAGTCCAGTTTTAGATTCCGATGCTTCACTTCAGGTTAACTGTATCCCTTGCACCTTCATATTGACGATGAAACACAGAAATTGCATCCAACTTTAATACAAAAGGCACAATGCCGACTTAAGTACTAGAGGACTGACACTCTAAGTTTCTATGATTTCAACCTCTCCTGTGAGTCCAGTTTTAGATTCCGTTGCTACACTTCAGGTTTACTGTATTCCTTGGACCTTCTTATTGACGATGAATCACAGAAATTGCATCCGAATTTAATACAAAAGGCACAATGGCGAGTTAAGTACAATAGGACTGACACTCCAACTTTCTATGATTTAAGAATCTCCTGTGAGTCCAGTTTTAGATTCCGATGCTACACTTCAGGTTTACTGTATCCCTTGGACCTTCTTATTGACGATGAAACACAGAAATTGCATCCGAATTTAATACAAAATGCACAATGCCGACTTAAGTACAAGAGGACTGATGCTCTAACTTTCTATGATTTGAACCACTCCTGTTAGTCGTGTTTAAGATTCCGATGCTTCACTTAAGGTTTACTGTATTTCTTGGGCCTTCTTAATGACGATGAAACACAGAAATTGCATCCGAATTTAGTACAAAAGGCACAATGCCGACTTAAGTACAAGAGGACTGACACTCCATCTCTCTATGATTTAAACCTCGCCTGTGAGTCGAGTTTCAGATTCCGATGCTTCACTTCAGGTTTACTGTATCCCTTGGACCTTCTTATTGACGATGAAACACAGAAATTGCATCCGAATTTAATACAAACGGCACAATGCCGACTTAAGTACAAGAGGACTGACACTCTAAATTTCGATGATTTGAACGTCTCCTATGAGTCCAGTTTTAGATTCCGATGCTTTAATTCAGGTTTACTGTATACCTTGGACCTTCTTATTGACGATGAAACACAGAAATAGCATCCGAATTTAATACAAAAAAAAACAATAACGACTTAAGTACAAGAGGACTGTCACTCTAACTCTCTATGATTTGAACCTCTCCTGTGAGTCCAGTTTTAGATTACGATGCTTCACTTCAGGTTTACTGTATCTCTTGGACCTTCTTATTGACGATGAAACACAGAAATTGCATCCAAATTTAATACAAAAGGCACAATGCCGACTTAAGTACAAGACGACTGACACTCTAACTTTCTATGATTTGAACCTCTCCTGTGAGTCCAGTTTTAGATTCCGATGCTTCACTTCAGGTTAACTGTATCCCTTGCACCTTCTTATTGACGATGAAACACAGAAATTGCATCCAAATTTAATACAAAAGGCACATTGCCGACTTAAGTACAAGAGGACTGACACTCTAACTTTCTATGATTTGAACCTCTCCTGTGAGTCCAGTTTTAGATTCCGATGCTTCAATTCAGATTTACTGTATCCCTTGGACCTTCTTATTGACGATAAGTAACAATGCCGACTTAAGTACAAGAGGACTGACACTCTAACTTTCTATGATTTGAACCTCTGCTGTGAGTCCAGTTTTAGATTCCGATGCTTCACTTCCGGTTTACTGAATCCCTTGGACTTTCTTATTGACGATCAAACACAGAAATTGCATCCGAATTTAATACAAAAGGCACAATGCCGACTTAAGTACAAGAGGACTTACACTCTCTCTGTGATTTGAACCTCTGCTGTGAGTCCAGTTTTAGATTCCGATGCTTCACTTCAGGTTTAATGTATACCTTGGACCTTCTTATTGACGATGAAACACAGAAATTGCATCCGAATTTAATACAAAAGACACAATGCCGACTTCAGTACAAGAGGACTGACACTCTAACTTGCTACGATTTGAACCTCTCCTGTGAGTCCAGTTTTAGATTCCGATGCTTCACTTCTTGTATACTGTTTCCCTTGGACCTTCGTATTGACGATGAAACACAGAAATTGCATTCGAATTTAATACAAAAGGCACAATGCCGACTTAAGTACTAGAGGACTGACACTCTAACTTTCTATGAATTGAATACTCTCCTGTGAGACCAGTTTTAGATTCCGATGCTTCACTTCAGGTTTACTGAATCCCTTGGACCTTCTTATTGACGATGAAACACAGAAATTACACCCGAATTTAATGCAAAGGGCACAATGCCAACTTAAGTACAAGAGGACTGACACTCTAACTTTATATGATTTGAACCACTCCTGTGAGTCTAGTTTTAGATTCCGATACCCCACTTCAGGTTTACTGTCTCCCATGGACTCTCTTATTGACGATGAAACACAGAAATTGCATCCGAATTTAATACAAAAGGCACAATGCCGACTTAAGTACAAGGGGACTGACCCAACAGTTTTCTATGATTAGAACCTCTCCTGTGAGTCCAGTTTTAGTTTCCGATGCTTCACTTCAGGTTTACTGTATAATTTGGACCTTCTTAATGACGATGAAACACAGAAATTGCATCCGAATTTAATACAAAAGGCACAATGCCGACTTAAGTACTAGAGGACTGACACTCTAAGTTTCTATGATTTCAACCTCTCCTGTGAGTCCATTTTAAGATTCCGTTGCTTAACTTCAGGTTTACTGTATTCCTTGGACCTTCTTATTGACGATGAATCACAGAAAATGCATCCGAATTTAATACAAAAGGCACAATGCCGACATAAGTACAAGAGGACTGACACTCCAACTTTCTATGATTTAAAAATCTCCTGTGAGTCCAGTTTTAGATTCCGATGCTTCACTTCAGGTTTACCGTATCCCTTGGACCTTCTTATTATCGATGAAACACAGAAATTGCATCTGAATTTAATACAAAATGCACAATGCCGACTTAAGTACAAGAGGACTGACGCTCTTACTTTCTATGATTTGAACCACTCCTGTTAGTCCTGTTTAAGATTCCGATGCTTCACTTCAGGTTTACTGTATTTCATGGGCCTTCTTAATGACGATGAAACACAGAAATTGCATCCGAATTTAATACAAAAGGCACAATGCCGACTTAAGTACAAGAGGACTGACACTCTAACTTTCGATGATTTGAACGTCTCCTATGAGTCCAGTTTTAGATTCCGATGCTTTAATTCAGGTTTACTGTATACCTTGGACCTTCTTAATGACGATGAAACACAGAAATTGCATCCGAATTTAATACAAAAGGCACAATCCCGACTTAAGTACAAGAGGACTGACACTCTAACTTTCTATGATTTGAACCTCTCCTGTGAATCCAGTTTTAGATTCCGATGCTTCACTTCAGGTTAACTTTATCCCTTGGACCTTCTTATTGACGATGAAACACAGAAATTGCATCCAAATTTAATACAAAAGGCACAATGCCGACTTAGGTACAAGAGGACTGACTCTCTAACTTTCTATGATTTGAACCTCTCCTGTGAGTCCAGTTTTAGATTCCAATGCTTCACTTCAGGATTACTGTATCCCTTAGACCTTCTTATTGACGATGAATCACAGAAATTGCATCCGAATTTAATACAAAAGGCACAATGCCGACATAAGTACAAGAGGACTGAGACTCTAACTTTCTATGATTTGAACCACTCCTGTGAGTCCAGTTAAAGATTCCGCTGCTTCACTTCAGGTTTACTGTATCCCTTGGACCTTCTTATTGACGATGAAGCACAGAGATTGCACCCGAATTTAATACAAAAGGCACAATGCCGACTTAAGTACAAGTGGACTGACACTCTAACTCTCGATGATTTGAACCTCTCCTGTGAGTCCAGTTTTACATTCCGATGTTTCACTTCAGGTTTACTGTATCCCTTGGACCTTCTTATTGACGATGAAACACAAAAATTGCATCCGAATTTAATACAAAAGGCACAAGGCCGACTTAAGTACAAGAGGACAGACACACTAAATTTCTATGATTTGAACCTCTCCTGTGAGTCCAGTTTTAGATTCAGATGCTTCACTTCAGGTTTACTGTTTCCCTTGGACCTTCTTATTGACGATGAAACACAGAAATTGCATCCAAATGTAATACAAAAGGCACAATGCCGACTTCAGTACAAGAGGAATGACACTCTAACTCTCTATGATTTGAACCTCTCCTGTGTGTCCAGTTTTAGATTCCGATGCTTCACTTCAGGTTTACTGTATCTCTTGGACCTTCTTATTGACGATGAAGCACAGAAATTGCATCCGAATTTAATACAAAAGGCACAATGCCGACTTAAGTACATGAGGACTGACACTCTAACTCTCGATGATTTGAACCTCTCCTGTGAGTCCAGTTTTAGATTCCGATGTTTCACGTCAGGTTTACTGTATCCCTTGGACCTTCTTATTGACGATGAAACACAGAAATTGCATCCTAATTTAATACAAAAGGCACAATGCCGACTTAAGTACAAGATGACTGACACTCTAACTTTCGATGATTTGTACCTCTCCTGTGAGTCCAGTTTTAGATTCCGATGATTCAATTCAGGTTTACTGTATCCCTTGGACCTTCTTATTGTCGATGAAACACAGTAATTGCATTCGAATTTAATACAAAAGGCACAATGCCGACTTAAGTACAAGAGGACCGACACTCTAAATTCCTATGATTTGAACCTCTCCGGTGAGTCCAGTTTCAGATTCCGATGCTTCACTTCAGGCTTACTGTATCCCTTGGACATCCTTATTGACGATGAAACACAGAAATTGCATCCAAATTTAATAAAAAAGGAACAATGCCGACTTAAGTACAAGAGGACTGACACTCTAACTTTCGATGATTTGAACTTCTCCTGTGGGTCCAGTTTCAGATTCCGATGCTTCAATTCAGGTTTACTGTATCACTTGGACCTTCTTATTGACGATGAAACACAGAAATTGCATCCTAATTTAATACAAAAGGCCCAATGCCGACTTAAGTACAAGTGGACTGACTCTCTAACTTTCTATGATTTGAACCTCTCCTGTGAGTCCAGTTTTAGATTCCGATGTTTCACGTCAGGTTTACTGTATCCCTTGCACCTTCTTATTGACGTTGAAACACAGAAATTGCATCCTAATTTAATACAAAAGGCACAATGCCGACTTAAGTACAAGATGACTGACAGGCTAATTTTCGATGATTTGTACCTCTCCTGTGAGTCCAGTTTTAGATTCCAATGATTCAATTCAGGTTTACTGTATCCCTAGGACCTTCTTATTGACGATGAAACACAGAAATTGCATCCGAATATAATACAAAAGGCCCAATGCCGACTTAAGTACAAGAGACTGACTCTCTAACTTTCTATGATTTGAACCTCTCCTGTGAGTCCAGTATTAGATTCCGATGCTTCACGTCAGGTTTACGGTATCCCTTGGACTTTCTTATTGTCGATGAAACACAGAAATTGCATTCGAATTTAATACAAAAAGCTCATTGCCGACTTAAGTACAAGAGGACTGACACTCTAAATTTCTATGATTTGAACCTCTCCGGTGAGTCCAGTTTCAGATTCCGATGCTTCACTTCAGGTTTACTGTATCCCTTGGACCTCTTTATTGACGATGAAACACAGAAATTGCATCCAAATTTAATACAAAAGGAGCAATGCCGACTTAAGTACAAGAGGACTGACACTCTAACTTTCTATGATTTGAACCTCTGCTGTGAGACCAGTTTTAGATTCCGATGCTTCACTTCAGGTTTACTGTATCCCTTGGACCCTCTTATTGACGATGAAGCACAGAAATTGCATCCGAATTGAATACAAAAGGCACAATGCCGACTTAAGTACAAGAGGACTGACACTCTATCTCTCGATGATATGAACCTCTCCTGTGAGTCCAGTTTTAGTTTCCGATGTTTCACTACCAGGTTTACTGTATCCCTTGGACCTTCTTATTGACGATGAAACACAGATATTGCATCCGAGTTTAATACAAAAGGCACAATGCCGACTTAAGTACAAGAGGACTGACGCTCTAACTTTCTATGATTTGATCGTCTGCTGTGAGTCCAGTTTTAGATTCCGATGCTTCACTTCAGGTTTACTGTATCACTTGGACCTTCTTATTGACGATGAAACACAGAAATTGCATCCGATTTTAATGCAAAAGGCACAATGCCGACTTAAGTACAAGAGGACTGACGCTCTAACTTCCTATGATTTGAACCACTCCTGTGAGTCCGGTCTTAGATTCCGATGCTTCACTTCAGGTTTACTGTTTCCCTTGGACCTTCGTATTGACGATGAAACACAGAAATTGCATTCGAATTTGATACAAAAGGCACAATGCCGACTTAAGTACAAGAGGACTGACACTCAAACTTTCTATGAATTTGATTCTCTCCTGTGAGTCCAGTTTTAGATTCCGATGCTTCACTTCAGGTTTACTGAATCCCTTGGACCTTCTTATTGACGATGAAACACAGTAATTGTATCCGAATTTAATACAAAAGGCATAATGCCGACTTAAGTACAAGGGGACTGACCCTACAGTTTCCTATGATTAGAACCTTTCCTGTGAGTCCAGTTTTAGTTTCCGATGCTTCACTTAAGGTTTACTGCATAATTTGGACCTTCTTAATGACGATGAAACACAGAAATTGCATCCGAATTTAATACAAAAGGCACAATGCCGACTTAAGTACTAGAGGACTGACTCTCTAAGTTTCTATGATTTCAACCTCTCTTCTGAGTCCAGTTTTAGATTCCGTTGCTTCACTTCAGGTTTACTGAAACCTTGGACCTTCTTATTGACGATGAATCACAGAAAATGCATCCGAATTTAATACAAGAGGCACAATGCCGACTTAAGTACTGGAGGACTGACACTCTAAGTTTCTATGATTTCAACCTCTCCTGTGAGTCCAGTTTTAGATTCCGATGCTTCACTTCAGGTTTACTGTATGCCTTGGACCTTCTTATTGACGATGAAACACGGAAATTGCATCCGAATTTAATACAAAAGGCACAATGGCGACATAAATACAAGAGGACTGACACTCTAACTTTCAATGATTTGAACATCTCCTGTGAGTCCAGTCTTAGATTCCGATGCTTCACTTCAGTTTTACTGTATACCTTGGACCATCTTATGGACGATGAAACACAGAAATTGCATCCGAATATAATACAAAAGGTGCAATGCCGACATTAGAACAAGAGGACCGACACACTAACTTTCTATGATTTGAACCTCTCCTGTGAGTCCAGTTTTAGATTCCGATGCTTCACTTCAGGTTTACTGTATGCCTTGGACCTTCTTATTGACGATAAGGCACAATGCTGACTTAAGTACAAGAGGACTGACACTCTAACTTTCATTGCTTTTGAACCCCTGCTGTGAGTCCAGTTTCAGATTCCGATGCTTCACTTCAGGTTTACTGTATCTCTTGGACCTTCTTATTGACGATGAAACACAGAAATTGCATCCGAATTTAATACAAAAGGCACAATGCCGACTTAAGTACAAGAGGACTGACACACTAACTTTCTATGATTTGAACCTATCCTGTGAGTCCAGTTTTAGTTTCAGATGCTTCACTTCAGGTTTACTGTTTCCCTTGGTCCTTCTTATTGACAATGAATCACAGAAATTGCATCTGAATTTAATACAAAAGGCGCAATGCTGACTTAAGTACAAGAGGACTGACACACTAACTTTCTATGATTTGAACCTCTCCTGTGAGTCTTGTTCTATATTCCGATGCTTCACTTCAGGTTTACTGTATCCCTTGGACGTTCTTATTGACGATGAAACACAGAAATTGCATCCAAATTTAATACAAAAGGCACAATGCCGACTTAAGTACAAGAGGACTCACACTCTAATTGCGATGATTTGTACCTCTCCTGTGAGTGCAGTTTTAGATTCCGATGCTTCAATTCAGGTTTACTGTATCCCTTGGACCTTCTTATTGACGATGAAACACAGAAATTGCATCCGAATATAAAAAAAAGGCCCAATGCCGACTTAAGTACAAGAGGACTGACTCTCTAGCATTCTATGATTTGAACCTCTCCTGTGAGTCCAGTTTTAGGTTCCGATTCTTCACGTCAGGTTTACTGTATCCCTTGGACTTTCTTATTGTCGATGAAACACAGAAATTGCATTCGAACTTAATACAAAAGGACCAATGCCGACATAAGTACAAGAGGACAGACACTCTAACTTTCGATGATTTGAACTTCTCCTGTGGGTCCAGTTTCAGATTCCGATGCTTCAATTCAGGTTTACTGTATCCCTTGGACCTTCTTATTAACGATGAAACACTGAAATTACATCCGAATTTAATTCCAATGGCACAATGCCGTCTTAAGTACAAGAGGACAGACACACTAACTTTCTATGATTTGAACCTCTCCTGTGAGTCCAGTTTTAGATTCCGATGCTTCATTTCAGGTTTACTGTTTCTCTTGGACCTTCTTATTGACGATGAAACACAGAAATTGCGTCCGAATTTAATACAAATGGCACAATGCCGACTTAAGTACAAGAGGACAGACACACTAACTTTCTATGATTTAAACCTCTCCTGTGAGTCCAGTTTTAGATTTCGATGCTTCACTTGAGGTTTACTGTTTCCCTTGGACCTTCTTATTGACGATGAATCACAGAAATTGCATCCGAAAATAATACAAAAGGCGCAATGCCGACCTAAGTACAAGAGGACTGACACACTAACTTTCTATGATTTGAACCTCTCCTGTGAGTCCAGTTTTAGGTTCCGATGCTTCACTTCAGTTTTACTGTAACCCTTGGACCTTCTTATTGACGATGAAACACAGAAATTGCATCCGAATTTAATACAAAAGGCACAATGCCGACTTAAGTACAAGAGGACTGACACACTAAATTTCTATGATTCGAACCTCTCCTGTGAGTCTTGTTTTATATTCCGATGCTTCACTTCAGGTTTACTGTATCCCTTGGACCTTCTTGTTGACTATGAAACACAGAAATTGCATCCGAATTTAATACAAAAGGCACAATGTCTAGTTAAGTACAAGAGGACTGACACTCTAAATTTCTATGATTTGAACCTCTCCGGTGAGTCCAGTCTCAGATTCCGATGCTTCACTTCAGGTTTACTGTATCCCTTGGACCTCTTTATTGACGATGAAACACAGAAATTGCATCCAAATTTAATACAAAAGGAGCAATGCCGACTTAAGTACAAGAGGACTGACACTCTAACTTTCTATGATTTGAACCTCTGCTGTGAGACCAGTTTTAGATTCCGATGCTTCACTTCAGGTTTACTGTATCCCTTGGACCCTCTTATTGACGATGAAGCACAGAAATTGCATCCGAATTTAATACAAAAGGCACAATGCCGACTTAAGTACAAGAGGACTGACACTCTATCTCTCGATGATTTGAACCTCTCCTGTGAGTCCAGTTTTAGTTTCCGATGTTTCACTACCAGGTTTACTGTATCCCTTGGACCTTCTTATTGACGATGAAACACAGATATTGCATCCGAGTTTAATACAAAAGGCACAATGCCGACTTAAGTACAAGAGGACTGACGCTCTAACTTTCTATGATTTGATCGTCTGCTGTGAGTCCAGTTTTAGATTCCGATGCTTCACTTCAGGTTTACTGTATCCCTTGGACCTTCTTATTGACGATGAAACACAGAAATTGCATCCGAATTTAATGCAAAAGGCACAATGCCGACTTAAGTACAAGAGGACTGACGCTCTAACTTCCTATGATTTGAACCACTCCTGTGAGTCCGGTCTTAGATTCCGATGCTTCACTTCAGGTTTAATGTATACCTTGGACTTTCTTATTGACAATGAAACACAGAAATTGCATCCGAATTTAATACAAAAGACACAATGCTGACTTCAGTACAAGAGGACTGACACTCTAACTTTCTATGATTTGAACCTCTCCTGTGAGTCCAGTTTTAGATTCCGATGCTTCACTTCAGGTTTACTGTTTCCCTTGTACCTTCGTATTGACTATGAAACACAGAAATTGCATTCGAATTTGATACAAAAGGCACAATGCCGACTTATGTACAAGAGGACTGACACTCAAACTTTCTATGAATTTGATTCTCTCCTGTGAGTCCAGTTTTAGATTCCGATGCTTCACTTCAGGTTTACTGAATCCCTTGGACCTTCTTATTGACGATGAAACACAGAAATTGTATCCGAATTTAATACAAAAGGCATAATGCCGACTTAAGTACAAGGGGACTGACCCTACAGTTTCCTATGATTAGAACCTCTCCTGTGAGTCCAGTTTTAGTTTCCGATGCTTCACTTCAGGATTACTGCATAATTTGGACCTTCTTAATGACGATGAAACACAGAAATTGCATCCGAATTTAATACAAAAGGCACAATGCCGACTTAAGTACTAGAGGACTGACTCTCTAAGTTTCTATGATTTCAACCTCTCTTGTGAGTCCAGTTTTAGATTCCGTTGCTTCACTTCAGGTTTACTGTAATCCTTGGACCTTCTTATTGACGATGAATCACAGAAAATGCATCCGAATTCAATACAAAAGGCACAATGCCGACTTAAGTACTGGAGGACTGACACTCTAAGTTTCTATGATTTCAACCTCTCCTGTGAGTCCAGTTTCAGATTCCGATGCTTCACTTCAGGTTTACTGTATGCCTTGGACCTTCTTATTGACGATGAAACACGGAAATTGCATCCGAATTTAATACAAAAGGCACAATGCCGACATAAATACAAGAGGACTGACACTCTAACTTTCAATGATTTGAACATCTCCTGTGAGTCCAGTCTTAGATTCCGATGCTTCACTTCAGTTTTACTGTATACCTTGGACCATCTTATGGACGATGAAACACAGAAATTGCATCCGAATATAATACAAAAGGTGCAATGCCGACCTTAGAACAAGAGGACCGACACACTAACTTTCTATGATTTGAACCTCTCCTGTGAGTCCAGTTTTAGATTCCGATGCTTCACTTCAGGTTTACTGTATGCCTTGGACCTTCTTATTGACGATAAGGCACAATGCTGACTTAAGTACAAGAGGACTGACACTCTAACTTTCATTGCTTTTGAACCCCTGCTGTGAGTCCAGTTTCAGATTCCGATGCTTCACTTCAGGTTTACTGTATCTCTTGGACCTTCTTATTGACGATGAAACACAGAAATTGCATCCGAATTTAATACAAAAGGCACAATGCCGACTTAAGTACAAGAGGACTGACACACTAACTTTCTATGATTTGAACCTATCCTGTGAGTCCAGTTTTAGTTTCCGATGCTTCACTTCAGGTTTACTGTTTCCCTTGGACCTTCTTATTGACAATGAATCACAGAAATTGCATCTGAATTTAATACAAAAGGCGCAATGCTGACTTAAGTACAAGAGGACTGACACACTAACTTTCTATGATTTGAACCTCTCCTGTGAGTCTTGTTCTATATTCCGATGCTTCACTTCAGGTTTACTGTATCCCTTGGACGTTCTTATTGACGATGAAACACAGAAATTGCATCCAAATTTAATACAAAAGGCACAATGCCGACTTAAGTACAAGAGGACTCACACTCTAATTGCGATGATTTGTACCTCTCCTGTGAGTCCAGTTTTAGATTCCGATGCTTCAATTCAGGTTTACTGTATCCCTTGGACCTTCTTATTGACGATGAAACGCAGAAATTGCATCCGAATATAAAACAAAAGGCCCAATGCCGACTTAAGTACAAGAGGACTGACTCTCTAGCATTCTATGATTTGAACCTCTCCTGTGAGTCCAGCTTTAGATTCCGATTCTTCACGTCAGGTTTACTGTATCCCTTGGACTTTCTTATTGTCGATGAAACACAGAAATTGCATTCGAACTTAATACAAAAGGACCAATGCCGACTTAAGTACAAGAGGACAGACACTCTAACTTTCGATGATTTGAACTTCTCCTGTGGGTCCAGTTTCAGATTCCGATGCTTCAATTCAGGTTTACTGTATCCCTTGGACCTTCTTATTGACGATGAAACACAGAAATTACATCCGAATTTAATACAAATGGCACAATGCCGTCTTAAGTACAAGAGGACAGACACACTAACTTTCTATGATTTGAACCTCTCCTGTGAGTCCAGTTTTAGATTCCGATGCTTCATTTCAGGTTTACTGTTTCTCTTGGACCTTCTTATTGACGATGAAACACAGAAATTGCATCCGAATTTAATACAAATAGCACAATGCCGACTTAAGTACAAGAGGACAGACACACTAACTTTCTATGATTTAAACCTCTCCTGTGAGTCCAGTTTTAGATTCCGATTCTTCACGTCAGTTTTACTGTATCCCTTGGACTTTCTTATTGTCGATGAAACACAGAAATTGCATTCGAATTTAATACAATAGGCACAATGCCGACTTCAGTACAAGAGGACTGACACTCTAACTTTCAATGATTTGAACTTCTCCTGTGGGTCAAGTTTCAGATTCCGATTCTTCAATTCAGGTTTACTGTATCACTTGGACCTTCTTATTGACGATGAAACTTAGAAATTATATCCGAATTTAATACAAAAGGCACAAAGCCGACTTAAGTACAAGAGGACTGACACTCTAACTTTGTATGATTTTAACCTCTGCTGTGAGTCCAGTTTTAGATTCCGATGCTTCACTTCAGGTTTACTGTATCCCTTGGACCTTCGTATTGACGATGAAACTCAGAAATTGCATCCGAATTTAATACAAAAGGCACAATGCCGAGTTAAGTACAAGAGGACTGACGCTCTAACTTTCTATGATTTGAACCACTCCTGTGAGTCCTGTTTAAGATTCCGATGCTTCACTTCAGGTTTACTGTATTTATTGGGCCTTCTTAATGACGATGAAACACAGAAATTGCATCCGAATTTAATACAAAAGGCACAATGCCCACTTAAGTACATGAGGACTGACACTCTAACTCTCTATGATTTGAACCCCTCCTGTGAGTTAAGTTTTAGATTCCGATGCTTCACTACAGGTTTACTGTATCCCTTGGACCTTCTTATTGACGATGAAACACAGAAATTGCATCCGAATTTAACACAAGAGGCACAATGTCGACTTAAGTACAAGAGGACTGACACTCTAACTTTCGATGATATGAACCTCTCCTATGAGTTCAGTTTTAGATTCCGATGCTTCACTTCAGGTTTACTGTTTCCCTTGGGCCTTCTTATTGACGATGAAACACAGAAATTGCGTCCGAATTTAATACAAAAGGCACAATGCCGACTTAAGTACAAGAGGACTGTCACACTAACTTTCTATGATTTAAACCTCTCTTGTGAGTCCAGTTTTAGATTCCGATGCTTCACTTTAGGTTTACTGTTTTCCTTGGACCTTCTTATTGACGATGAAACACAGAAATTGCATCCGAATTTAATACAAAAGGCACAATGCTGACATAAGTACAAGAGGACTGACACTCTAACTTTCTATGATTTGAACATATGCTGTGAGTCCAGTCTTAGATTCCGATGCTTTACTTCAGTTTTTCTGTATCCCTTGGACCTTCTTATTGACGATGAATCACAAAAATTGCATACGAATTTAATACAAAAGGCACAATGCCGACTTAAGTACAAGAGGACTGACACACAAACTTTCTATGAAATGAACCTCTCCTGTGAGTCCAGTTTTAGATTCCGATGCTTCACTTCAGGTTTACTGTTTCCCTTGGACCTTCTTATTGACGATGATTCACAGAAATTGCATCCGAATATAATACAAAAGGCGCAATGGCGACCTAAGTAGAAGAGGACTGACACACTAACTTTCTATGATTTGAACCTCTCCTGTGAGTCCAGTTTTAGAATCCGATGCTTCACTTCAGGTTTACTGTATCCCTTGGACCTTCTTATTGACGATGAAACACAGAAATTCATCCGAATTTAATACAAAAGGCACAATGCCGACTTAAGTACAAGAGGACTGACACTCTAACTTTCGATGCTTTGAACCTCTCCTATGAGTCCAGTTTTAAATTCCGATGCTTTAATTCAGGTTTACTGTTTACCTTGGACCTTCTTATTGACGATGAAACACAGAAATTGCATCCGAATTTAATACAAAAGCACAATGCCAACTTAAGTACAAGAGGACAGATACACAAACTTTCTATGATTTAAACCTCTCCTGTGAGTCCAGTTTCAGATTCCGATGCTTCCCTTGAGGTTTACTGTTTCCCTTGGACCTTCTTATTGACGATGAAACACAGATATTGCATCCAAATTTAATACAAAAGGCACAATGCCGACATAAATACAAGAGGACTGACACTCTAACTTTCTATGATTTGAACATCTCCTGTGAGTCCAGTCTTAGATTCCGATGCTTCACTACAGTTTTACTGTATACCTTGGACCTTCTTATTGACGATGAAACACAGAAATTGCATCCGAATTTAATACAAAAGGCACAATGGCGACTTAAGTACAAGAGGACTGACACACTAACTCTCTATGATTTGAACCTCTCCTGTGAGTCCAGTTTTAGACTCCGATGCTTCACTTCAGGTTTACTGTTTCCCTTGGACCTTCTTATTGACGATGAATCACAGAAATTGCATCCGAATGTAATACAAAAGGCGCAATGCCGACCTAAGTACAAGAGGACTGACACACTAACTTTCTATGATTTGAACCTCTCCTGTGAGTCCAGTTTTAGATTCCGATGCTTCACTTCAGGTTTACTGTTTCCCTTGGACCTTCTTATTGACGATGAATCACAGAAATTGCATCTGAATTTAATACAAAAGGCGCAATGCTGACTTACGTACAAGAGGACTGACACACTAACTTTCTGTGATTTGAACCTCTCCTGTGAGTCTTGTTTTATATTCCGATGCTTCACTTCAGGTTTACTGTATCCCTTGGAACTTCTTATTGACGGTGAAACACAGAAATTGCATCCGAATTTAATACAAACGGCACAATGCCGACTTAAGTACAAGAGGACTGACACTCTAACTTTCGATGCTTTGAACCTCTGTTATGAGTCCAGTTTTAGATTCCGATGCTTTAATTCAGGTTTACTGTATACCTTGGACCTTCCTATTGACGATGAAACACAGAAATTGCATCCGAATTTAATACAAAAGGCACAATGTTGACTTAAGTACAAGTGGACAGACACACTAACTTTCTATAATTTAAACCACTCCTGTGAGTCCAGTTTTAGATTCCGATGCTTCACTTGAGGTTTACTGTTTCCCTTGGACCTTCTTATTGACGATGAAACAAAGAAATTGCATCCAAATTTAATACAAAAGGCACAATGCCGACATAAATACAAGAGGACTGACACTCTACCTTTCTATGATTTGAACATCTCCTGTGAGTCCAGTTTTAGATTCCGATTCTTCACGTCAGGTTTACTTTATCCCTTGGACTTTCTTATTGTCGATGAAACACAGAAATTGCATTCGAATTTAATACAAAAGGCACAATGCCGACTTAACTACAAGAGGACTGACACTCTAACTTTCGATGATTTGAACTTCTCCTGTGGGTCCAGTTTCAGATTCCGATGCTTCACTTCAGGTTTACTGTATCCCTTGGACCTTCTTATTGACGATGAAACACAGAAATTGCATCCGAATTTAATACAAAAGGCACAATGCCGACTTAAGTACAAGAGGACTGACACTCTAACTTTCGATGATTTGAACCTCTCCTATGAGTCCAGTTTTAGACTCCGATGCATTAATTCAGGTTTACTGTATACCTTGGACCTTCTTATTGACGATGAAACACAGAAATTTCATCCGAATTTAATACAAAAGGCACAATGCAGACTTAAGTACAAGAGGACAGACACTCTAACTTTCTATGATTTGAACATCTGCTGTGAGTCCAGTTTTAGATTCCGATGCTTCACTTCAGGTTTACTGTTTCCCTTGGACCTTCTTATTGACGATGAAACACAGAAATTGCGTCCGAATTTAATACTAAAGGCACAATGCCGACTTAAGTACAAGAGGACTGACACACTAACTTTCTATGATTTAAACCTCTCTTGTGAGTCCAGTTTTAGATTCCGATGCTTCACTTCAGGTTTACTGTTTTCCTTGGACCTTCTTATTGACGACGAAACACAGAAATTGCATCCGAATTTAATACAAAAGGCACAATGCCGACATAAGTACAAGAGGACTGACACTCTAACTTTCTATGATTTGAACATCTGCTGTGAGTCCAGTCTCAGATTCCGATACTTTACTTCAGTTTTTCTGTATCCCTTGGACCTTCTTATTGACGATGAATCACAGAAATTGCATCCAAATTTAATACAAAAGGCACAATGCCGACTTAAGTACAAGAGGACTGACACACTAACTTTCTGTGATTTGAACCTCTCCTGTGAGTCTAGTTTTAGATTCCGATGCTTCACTTCAGGTTTACTGTTTCCCTTGGACCTTCTTATTGACGATGAATCACAGAAATTGCATCCGAATATAATACAAAAGGCGCAATGCCGACATAAGTACAAGAGGACTGACACACTATCTTTCTATGATTTGAACCTCTCCTGTGAGTCCAGTTTTAGATTCCGATGCTTCACTTCAGGTTTACTGTATCCCTTGGACCTTCTTATTGACGATAAGGCACAATGCCGACTTAAGTACAAGAGGACTGACACTCTAACTTTCATTGCTTTTGAACCCCTGCTGTGAGTCCAGTTTCAGATTCCGATGCTTCACTTCAGGTTTACTGTATCCCTTGGACCTTCTTATTGACGATGAAACACAGTAATTGCAACCGAACTTAATACAAAAGGCACAATGCCGACTTAAGTACAAGAGGACTGACACACTAACTTTCTATGATTTGAAACTCGCCTGTGAGTCCAGTTTTAGATTCCGATGCTTCACTTCAGGTTTACTGTTTCCCTTGGACCTTCTTATTGACGATGAATCACAGAAATTGCATCTGAATTTAATACAAAAGGCGCAATGCTGACTTACGTACAAGAGGACTGACACACTAACTTTCTAAGATTTGAACCTCTCCTGTGAGTCTTGTTTTATATACCGATGCTTCACTTCAGGTTTACTGTATCCCTTGGACCTTCTTATTGACGATGAAACACAGAAATTGCATCCGAATTTAATACAAAAGGCACAATGCCGACTTGAGTACAAGAGGACTGACACTCTAATTTCGATGATTTGTACCTCTCCTGTGATTCCAGTTTTAGATTCCGATGCTTCAATTCAGGTTTACTGTATCCCTTGGATCTTCTTATTGACGATGAAACACAGAAATTGCATCCGAATATAATACAAAAGGCCCAATGCCGACTTAAGTACAAGAGGACTGACTCTCTAACTTTCTATGATTTGAACCTCTCCTGTGAGTCCAGTTTTAGATTCCGATGCTTCACTTCAGGTTTACTGTTTCCCTTGGACCTTCTTATTGACGATAAGGCACGATGCCGACTTAAGTACAAGAGGACTGACACTCTAACTTTCATTGCTTTTGAACCCCTGCTGTGAGTCCAGTTTCAGATTCCGATGCTTCACTTCAGGTTTACTGTATCCCTTGGACCTTCTTATTGACGATGAAACACAAAAATTGCAACCGAACTTAATACAAAAGGCACAATGCCGACTTAACTACAAGAGGACTGACACACTAACGTTCTATGATTTGAAACTCTCCTGTGAGTCCAGTTTTAGATTCCGATGCTTCACTTCAGGTTTACTGTATCCCTTGGACCTTCTTATTGACGATGAAACACAGAAATTGCATCCGAATTTAATACAAAAGGCACAATGCCGACTTAAGTACAAGAGGACTGACACTCTAATTTCGATGATTTGTACCTCTCCTGTGATTCCAGTTTTAGATTCCGATGCTTCACTTCAGGTTTACTGTTTCCCTTGGACCTTCTTATTGACGATGAATCACAGAAATTGCATCTGAATTTAATACAAAAGGCGCAATGCTGACTTACGTACAAGAGGACTGACACACTAACTTTCTATGATTTGAACCTCTCCTGTGAGTCTTGTTTTATATACCGATGCTTCACTTCAGGTTTACTGTATCCCTTGGACCTTCTTATTGACGATGAAACACAGAAATTGCATCCAAATTCAATACAAAAGGCACAATGCCGACTTAAGTACAAGAGGACTGACGCTCTAACTTCCGATGATTTGAACCACTCCTGTGAGTCCGGTCTTAGATTCCGATGCTTCACTTCAGGTTTAATGTATACCTTGGACTTTCTTATTGACAATGAAACACAGATATTGCATCCGAATTTAATACAAAAGACACAATGCTGACTTCAGTACAAAAGGACTGACACTCTAACTTTCTATGATTTGAACCTCTCCTGTGAGTCCAGTTTTAGATTCCGATGCTTCACTTCAGGTTTACTGTTTCCCTTGGACCTTCGTATTGACGATGAAAGACAGAAATTGCATTCGAATTTGATACAAAAGGCACAATGCCGACTTAAGTACAAGAGGACTGACACTCAAACTTTCTATGAATTTGATTCTCTCCTGTGAGTCCAGTTTTAGATTCCGATGCTTCACTTCATGTTTACTGAATCCCTTGGACCTTCTTATTGACGATGAAACACAGAAATTGCACCCGCATTTAATGCAAAAGGCACAATGCCAACTTAAGTATAAGAGGACTGACACTCTAGCTTTATATGATTTGAACCACTCCTCTGAGTCCAGTTTTAGATTCCGATACACCACTTCAGGTTTACTGTCTCCCATGGACCTTCTAATTGACGATGAAACACAGAAATTGCATCCGAATTTAATACAAAAGGCACAATGCCGACTTAAGTACAAGGGGACTGACCCTTCAGCTTCCTATGATTAGAACCTCTCCTGTGAGTCCAGTTTTAGTTTCCGATGCTTCACTTCAGGTTTACTGCATAATTTGGACCTTCTTAATGACGATGAAACACAGAAATTGCATCCGAATGTAATACAAAAGGCACAATGCCGACTTAAGTAGTAGAGGACTGACACTGTAAGTTTCTATGATTTCAACCTCTCTTGTGAGTCCAGTTTTAGATTCCGTTGCTTCACCTCAGGTTTACTGTATTCCTTGGACCTTCTTATTGACGATGAATCACAGAAAATGCATCCGAATTTAATACAAAAGGCACAATGCCGGCTTAAGTACAAGAGGACTGACACTCTAAATTTCTATGATTTGATCCTCTCCGGTGAGTCCAGTTTCAGATTCCGATGCTTCACTTCAGGTTTACTGTATCCCTTGGACCTCCTTATTGACAATGAAACACAGATATTGCATCCAAATTTAATACAAAAGGAACAATGCCGACTTAAGTACAAGAGGACTGACACTCTAACTTTCGATGATTTGAACTTCTCCTGTGGTTCCTGTTTCAGATTCCGATGCTCAATTCAGCTTTACTGTATCACTTGGACCTCCTTATTGACGATGAAACACAGAAATTGCATCCAAATTTAATACAAAAGGAACAATGCCGACTTAAGTACAAGAGGACTGACACTCTAACTCTCTATGATTTGCACCTCTCCTGTGAATCCAGTTTTGATTCCGATGCTTCACGTCTGGTTTACTGTATCCCTTGGACCTACTTATTGACGATGAAACACAGAAATTGCATCCGAATTTGATACAAAAGGTACAATGCCGACTTAAGTACCAGAGGACTGACACTCTAACTTTCGATGCTTTGAACCTCTCCTATGAGTCCAGTTTTAGATCCCGATGCTTTAATTTAGGTTTACTGTATACCTTGGACCTTCTTATTAACGATGAAACACAGAAATTGCATCCGAATTTAATACAAAAAGCCCAATGCCGACTTAAGTACAAGAGGACTGACTCTCTAACATTCTATGATTTGAACCTCTCCTGTGAGTCCAGTTTTAGATTCCGATTCTTCACGTCAGGTTTACTGTATCCCTTGGACTTTCTTATTGTCGATGAAACACAGAAATTGCATTCGAATTTAATACAAAAGGACCAATGCCGACTTAAGTACAAGAGGACTGACACTCTAACTTTCGATGCTTTGAACCTCTCCTATGAGTCCAGTTTTAAATTCCGATGCTTTAATTCAGGTTTACTGTATACCTTGGACCTTCTTATTGACGATGAAACACAGAAATTGCATCCGAATTTAATACAAAAGCACAATGCCGACTTAAGTACAAGAGGACAGACACACTAACTTTCTATGATATAAACCTCTCCTGCGAGTCCAGTTTCAGATTCCGATGCTTCCCTTGAGGTTTACTGTTTCCCTTGGACCTTCTTATTGACGATGAAACACAGATATTGCATCCAAATTTAATACAAAAGGCACAATGCCGACATAAATACAAGAGGACTGACACTCTAACTTTCTATGATTTGAACATCTCCTGTGAGTCCAGTCTTAGATTCCGATGCTTCACTTCAGTTTTACTGTATACCTTGGACCTTCTTATTGACGATGAAACACAGAAATTGCATCCGAATTTAATACAAAAGGCACAATGGCGACCTAAGTACAAGAGGACTGACACACTAACTCTCTATGATTTGAACCTCTCCTGTGAGTCCAGTTTTAGACTCCGATGCTTCACTTCAGGTTTACTGTTTCCCTTGGACCTTCTTATTGACGATGAATCACAGAAATTGCATCCGAATGTAATACAAAAGGCGCAATGCCGACCTAAGTACAAGAGGACTGACACACTAACTTTCTATGATTTGAACCTCTCCTGTGAGTCCAGTCTTAGATTCCGATGCTTCACTACAGTTTTACTGTATACCTTGGACCTTCTTATTGACGATGAAACACAGAAATTGCATCCGAATTTAATACAAAAGGCACAATGGCGACTTAAGTACAAGAGGACTGACACACTAA
This sequence comes from Schistocerca americana, assembly GCF_021461395.2. Taxonomy (NCBI): domain Eukaryota; kingdom Metazoa; phylum Arthropoda; class Insecta; order Orthoptera; family Acrididae; genus Schistocerca; species Schistocerca americana. The sequence goes on along the minus strand of NC_060124.1, from coordinate 543,224,857 downwards.
CTCTCTATGATTTGAACCTCTCCTGTGAGTCCAGTTTTAGACTCCGATGCTTCACTTCAGGTTTACTGTTTCCCTTGGACCTTCTTATTGACGATGAATCACAGAAATTGCATCCGAATGTAATACAAAAGGCGCAATGCCGACCTAAGTACAAGAGGACTGACACACTAACTTTCTATGATTTGAACCTCTCCTGTGAGTCCAGTTTTAGATTCCGATGCTTCACTTCAGGTTTACTGTTTCCCTTGGACCTTCTTATTGACGATGAATCACAGAAATTGCATCTGAATTTAATACAAAAGGCGCAATGCTGACTTACGTACAAGAGGACTGACACACTAACTTTCTGTGATTTGAACCTCTCCTGTGAGTCTTGTTTTATATTCCGATGCTTCACTTCAGGTTTACTGTATCCCTTGGAACTTCTTATTGACGATGAAACACAGAAATTGCATCCGAATTTAATACAAACGGCACAATGCCGACTTAAGTACAAGAGGACTGACACTCTAACTTTCGATGCTTTGAACCTCTGTTATGAGTCCAGTTTTAGATTCCGATGCTTTAATTCAGGTTTACTGTATACCTTGGACCTTCCTATTGACGATGAAACACAGAAATTGCATCCGAATTTAATACAAAAGGCACAATGCCGACTTAAGTACAAGTGGACAGACACACTAACTTTCTATAATTTAAACCACTCCTGTGAGTCCAGTTTTAGATTCCGATGCTTCACTTGAGGTTTACTGTTTCCCTTGGACCTTCTTATTGACGATGAAACAAAGAAATTGCATCCAAATTTAATACAAAAGGCACAATGCCGACATAAATACAAGAGGACTGACACTCTACCTTTCTATGATTTGAACATCTCCTGTGAGTCCAGTTTTAGATTCCGATTCTTCACGTCAGGTTTACTTTATCCCTTGGACTTTCTTATTGTCGATGAAACACAGAAATTGCATTCGAATTTAATACAAAAGGCACAATGCCGACTTAACTACAAGAGGACTGACACTCTAACTTTCGATGATTTGAACTTCTCCTGTGGGTCCAGTTTCAGATTCCGATGCTTCACTTCAGGTTTACTGTATCCCTTGGACCTTCTTATTGACGATGAAACACAGAAATTGCATCCGAATTTAATACAAAAGGCACAATGCCGACTTAAGTACAAGAGGACTGACACTCTAACTTTCGATGATTTGAACCTCTCCTATGAGTCCAGTTTTAGACTCCGATGCATTAATTCAGGTTTACTGTATACCTTGGACCTTCTTATTGACGATGAAACACAGAAATTTCATCCGAATTTAATACAAAAGGCACAATGCAGACTTAAGTACAAGAGGACAGACACTCTAACTTTCTATGATTTGAACATCTGCTGTGAGTCCAGTTTTAGATTCCGATGCTTCACTTCAGGTTTACTGTTTCCCTTGGACCTTCTTATTGACGATGAAACACAGAAATTGCGTCCGAATTTAATACTAAAGGCACAATGCCGACTTAAGTACAAGAGGACTGACACACTAACTTTCTATGATTTAAACCTCTCTTGTGAGTCCAGTTTTAGATTCCGATGCTTCACTTCAGGTTTACTGTTTTCCTTGGACCTTCTTATTGACGACGAAACACAGAAATTGCATCCGAATTTAATACAAAAGGCACAATGCCGACATAAGTACAAGAGGACTGACACTCTAACTTTCTATGATTTGAACATCTGCTGTGAGTCCAGTCTCAGATTCCGATACTTTACTTCAGTTTTTCTGTATCCCTTGGACCTTCTTATTGACGATGAATCACAGAAATTGCATCCAAATTTAATACAAAAGGCACAATGCCGACTTAAGTACAAGAGGACTGACACACTAACTTTCTGTGATTTGAACCTCTCCTGTGAGTCTAGTTTTAGATTCCGATGCTTCACTTCAGGTTTACTGTTTCCCTTGGACCTTCTTATTGACGATGAATCACAGAAATTGCATCCGAATATAATACAAAAGGCGCAATGCCGACATAAGTACAAGAGGACTGACACACTATCTTTCTATGATTTGAACCTCTCCTGTGAGTCCAGTTTTAGATTCCGATGCTTCACTTCAGGTTTACTGTATCCCTTGGACCTTCTTATTGACGATAAGGCACAATGCCGACTTAAGTACAAGAGGACTGACACTCTAACTTTCATTGCTTTTGAACCCCTGCTGTGAGTCCAGTTTCAGATTCCGATGCTTCACTTCAGGTTTACTGTATCCCTTGGACCTTCTTATTGACGATGAAACACAGTAATTGCAACCGAACTTAATACAAAAGGCACAATGCCGACTTAAGTACAAGAGGACTGACACACTAACTTTCTATGATTTGAAACTCGCCTGTGAGTCCAGTTTTAGATTCCGATGCTTCACTTCAGGTTTACTGTTTCCCTTGGACCTTCTTATTGACGATGAATCACAGAAATTGCATCTGAATTTAATACAAAAGGCGCAATGCTGACTTACGTACAAGAGGACTGACACACTAACTTTCTAAGATTTGAACCTCTCCTGTGAGTCTTGTTTTATATACCGATGCTTCACTTCAGGTTTACTGTATCCCTTGGACCTTCTTATTGACGATGAAACACAGAAATTGCATCCGAATTTAATACAAAAGGCACAATGCCGACTTGAGTACAAGAGGACTGACACTCTAATTTCGATGATTTGTACCTCTCCTGTGATTCCAGTTTTAGATTCCGATGCTTCAATTCAGGTTTACTGTATCCCTTGGATCTTCTTATTGACGATGAAACACAGAAATTGCATCCGAATATAATACAAAAGGCCCAATGCCGACTTAAGTACAAGAGGACTGACTCTCTAACTTTCTATGATTTGAACCTCTCCTGTGAGTCCAGTTTTAGATTCCGATGCTTCACTTCAGGTTTACTGTTTCCCTTGGACCTTCTTATTGACGATAAGGCACAATGCCGACTTAAGTACAAGAGGACTGACACTCTAACTTTCATTGCTTTTGAACCCCTGCTGTGAGTCCAGTTTCAGATTCCGATGCTTCACTTCAGGTTTACTGTATCCCTTGGACCTTCTTATTGACGATGAAACACAAAAATTGCAACCGAACTTAATACAAAAGGCACAATGCCGACTTAACTACAAGAGGACTGACACACTAACGTTCTATGATTTGAAACTCTCCTGTGAGTCCAGTTTTAGATTCCGATGCTTCACTTCAGGTTTACTGTATCCCTTGGACCTTCTTATTGACGATGAAACACAGAAATTGCATCCGAATTTAATACAAAAGGCACAATGCCGACTTAAGTACAAGAGGACTGACACTCTAATTTCGATGATTTGTACCTCTCCTGTGATTCCAGTTTTAGATTCCGATGCTTCACTTCAGGTTTACTGTTTCCCTTGGACCTTCTTATTGACGATGAATCACAGAAATTGCATCTGAATTTAATACAAAAGGCGCAATGCTGACTTACGTACAAGAGGACTGACACACTAACTTTCTATGATTTGAACCTCTCCTGTGAGTCTTGTTTTATATACCGATGCTTCACTTCAGGTTTACTGTATCCCTTGGACCTTCTTATTGACGATGAAACACAGAAATTGCATCCAAATTCAATACAAAAGGCACAATGCCGACTTAAGTACAAGAGGACTGACGCTCTAACTTCCGATGATTTGAACCACTCCTGTGAGTCCGGTCTTAGATTCCGATGCTTCACTTCAGGTTTAATGTATACCTTGGACTTTCTTATTGACAATGAAACACAGATATTGCATCCGAATTTAATACAAAAGACACAATGCTGACTTCAGTACAAAAGGACTGACACTCTAACTTTCTATGATTTGAACCTCTCCTGTGAGTCCAGTTTTAGATTCCGATGCTTCACTTCAGGTTTACTGTTTCCCTTGGACCTTCGTATTGACGATGAAAGACAGAAATTGCATTCGAATTTGATACAAAAGGCACAATGCCGACTTAAGTACAAGAGGACTGACACTCAAACTTTCTATGAATTTGATTCTCTCCTGTGAGTCCAGTTTTAGATTCCGATGCTTCACTTCATGTTTACTGAATCCCTTGGACCTTCTTATTGACGATGAAACACAGAAATTGCACCCGCATTTAATGCAAAAGGCACAATGCCAACTTAAGTATAAGAGGACTGACACTCTAGCTTTATATGATTTGAACCACTCCTCTGAGTCCAGTTTTAGATTCCGATACACCACTTCAGGTTTACTGTCTCCCATGGACCTTCTAATTGACGATGAAACACAGAAATTGCATCCGAATTTAATACAAAAGGCACAATGCCGACTTAAGTACAAGGGGACTGACCCTTCAGCTTCCTATGATTAGAACCTCTCCTGTGAGTCCAGTTTTAGTTTCCGATGCTTCACTTCAGGTTTACTGCATAATTTGGACCTTCTTAATGACGATGAAACACAGAAATTGCATCCGAATGTAATACAAAAGGCACAATGCCGACTTAAGTAGTAGAGGACTGACACTGTAAGTTTCTATGATTTCAACCTCTCTTGTGAGTCCAGTTTTAGATTCCGTTGCTTCACCTCAGGTTTACTGTATTCCTTGGACCTTCTTATTGACGATGAATCACAGAAAATGCATCCGAATTTAATACAAAAGGCACAATGCCGGCTTAAGTACAAGAGGACTGACACTCTAAATTTCTATGATTTGATCCTCTCCGGTGAGTCCAGTTTCAGATTCCGATGCTTCACTTCAGGTTTACTGTATCCCTTGGACCTCCTTATTGACAATGAAACACAGATATTGCATCCAAATTTAATACAAAAGGAACAATGCCGACTTAAGTACAAGAGGACTGACACTCTAACTTTCGATGATTTGAACTTCTCCTGTGGTTCCTGTTTCAGATTCCGATGCTCAATTCAGCTTTACTGTATCACTTGGACCTCCTTATTGACGATGAAACACAGAAATTGCATCCAAATTTAATACAAAAGGAACAATGCCGACTTAAGTACAAGAGGACTGACACTCTAACTCTCTATGATTTGCACCTCTCCTGTGAATCCAGTTTTGATTCCGATGCTTCACTTCTGGTTTACTGTATCCCTTGGACCTACTTATTGACGATGAAACACAGAAATTGCATCCGAATTTGATACAAAAGGTACAATGCCGACTTAAGTACCAGAGGACTGACACTCTAACTTTCGATGCTTTGAACCTCTCCTATGAGTCCAGTTTTAGATCCCGATGCTTTAATTTAGGTTTACTGTATACCTTGGACCTTCTTATTAACGATGAAACACAGAAATTGCATCCGAATTTAATACAAAAAGCCCAATGCCGACTTAAGTACAAGAGGACTGACTCTCTAACATTCTATGATATGAACCTCTCCTGTGAGTCCAGTTTTAGATTCCGATTCTTCACGTCAGGTTTACTGTATCCCTTGGACTTTCTTATTGTCGATGAAACACAGAAATTGCATTCGAATTTAATACAAAAGGACCAATGCCGACTTAAGTACAAGAGGACTGACACTCTAACTTTCGATGCTTTGAACCTCTCCTATGAGTCCAGTTTTAAATTCCGATGCTTTAATTCAGGTTTACTGTATACCTTGGACCTTCTTATTGACGATGAAACACAGAAATTGCATCCGAATTTAATACAAAAGCACAATGCCGACTTAAGTACAAGAGGACAGACACACTAACTTTCTATGATATAAACCTCTCCTGCGAGTCCAGTTTCAGATTCCGATGCTTCCCTTGAGGTTTACTGTTTCCCTTGGACCTTCTTATTGACGATGAAACACAGATATTGCATCCAAATTTAATACAAAAGGCACAATGCCGACATAAATACAAGAGGACTGACACTCTAACTTTCTATGATTTGAACATCTCCTGTGAGTCCAGTCTTAGATTCCGATGCTTCACTTCAGTTTTACTGTATACCTTGGACCTTCTTATTGACGATGAAACACAGAAATTGCATCCGAATTTAATACAAAAGGCACAATGGCGACCTAAGTACAAGAGGACTGACACACTAACTCTCTATGATTTGAACCTCTCCTGTGAGTCCAGTTTTAGACTCCGATGCTTCACTTCAGGTTTACTGTTTCCCTTGGACCTTCTTATTGACGATGAATCACAGAAATTGCATCCGAATGTAATACAAAAGGCGCAATGCCGACCTAAGTACAAGAGGACTGACACACTAACTTTCTATGATTTGAACCTCTCCTGTGAGCCCAGTTTTAGATTCCGATGCTTCACTTCAGGTTTACTGTATCCCTTGGACCTTCTTATTGACGATAAGGCACAATGCCGACTTAAGTACAAGAGGACTGACACTCTAACTTTCATTGCTTTTGAACCCCTGCTGTGAGTCCAGTTTCAGATTCCGATGTTTCACTTCAGGTTTACTGTATCCCTTGGACCTTCTTATTGACGATGAAACACAGAAATTGCATCTGAATTAAATACAAAATGCACAATGCCGACTTAAGTACAAGAGGACTGACACACTAACTTTCTATGATTTGAAACTCTCCTGTGAGTCCAGTTTTAGATTCCGATGCTTCACTTCAGGTTTACTGTTTCCCTTGGACCTTCTTATTGACGATGAATCACAGAAATTGCATCTGAATTTAATACAAAAGGCGCAATGCTGACTTACGTACAAGAGGACTGACACACTAACTTTCTGTGATTTGAACCTCTCCTGTGAGTCTTGTTTTATATTCCGATGCTTCACTTCAGGTTTACTGTATCCCTTGGACCTTCTTATTGACGATGAAACACAGAAATTGCATCCGAATTTAATACAAACGGCACAATGCCGACTTAAGTACAAGAGGACTGACACTCTAACTTCCGATGCTTTGAACATCTCCTATGAGTCCAGTTTTAGATTCCGATGCTTTAATTCAGGTTTACTGTATACCTTGGACCTTCCTATTGACGATGAAACACAGAAATTGCATCCGAATTTAATACAAAAGGCACAATGCCGACTTAAGTACAAGTGGACAGACACACTAACTTTCTATAACTTAAACCTCTCCTGTGAGTCCAGTTTTAGATTCCGATGCTTCACTTGAGGTTTACTGTTTCCCTTGGACCTTCTTATTGACGATGAAACACAGAAATTGCATCCAAATTTAATACAAAAGGCACAATGCCGACATAAATACAAGAGGACTGACACTCTAACTTTCTATGATTTGAACATCTCCTGTGAGTCCAGTTTTAGATTCCGATTCTTCACGTCAGGTTTACTGTATCCCTTGGACTTTCTTATTGTCGATGAAACTCAGAAATTGCATTCGAATTTAATACAAAAGGCACAATGCCGACTTAAGTACAAGAGGACTGACACTCTAACTTTCAATGATTTGAACTTCTCCTGTGGGTCCAGTTTCAGATTCCGATGCTTCAATTCAGGTTTACTGTATCACTTGGACCTTCTTATTGACGATGAAAGACAGAAATTATATCCAAATTTAATACAAAAGGCACAAAGCCCACTTAAGTACAAGAGGACTGACACTCTAACTTTCTATGATTTTAAACTCCACTGTGAGTCCAGTTTTAGATTCCGATGATTCACTTCTGGTTTACTGTATCCCTTGGACCTTCGTATTGACGATGAAACACAGAAATTGCATCCGAATTTAATACAAAAGGCACAATGCCGACTTAAGTACAAGAGGACTGACGCTCTAAATTTCTATGATTTGAACCACTCCTGTGAGTCCTGTTTAAGATTCCGATGCTTCACTTCAGGTTTACTGTATTTCTTGGGCCTTCTTAATGACGATGAAACACAGATATTGCATCCGAATTTAATATAAAAGGCACAATGCCGACTTAAGTAGATGAGGACTGACACTCTAACTCTCTATGATTTGAACCCTTCCTGTGTGTCCAGTTTTAGATTCCGATGCTTCACTTCAGGTTTACTGTATCCCTTGGACCTTCTTATTGACGATGAAACACAGAAATTGCATCCGAATTTAATACAAAAGGCACAATGCCGACTTAAGTACAAGAGGACTGACACTCTAACTTTCGATGATTTGAACCTCTCCTATGAGTCCAGTTTTAGATTCCGATGCATTAATTCAGGTTTACTGTATACCTTGGACCTTCTTATTGACGATGAAACACAGAAATTTCATCCGAATTTAATACAAAGGGCACAATGCAGACTTAAGTACAAGAGGACAGACACTCTAACTTTCTATGATTTGAACATCTGCTGTGAGTCCAGTTTTAGATTCTGATGCTTCACTTCAGGTTTAATGTTTCCCTTGGACCTTCTTATTGACGATGAAACACAGAAATTGCGTCCGAATTCAATACTAAAGGCACAATGCCGACTTAAGTGCAAGAGGACTGACACACTAACTTTCTATGATTTAAACCTCTCTTGTGAGTCCAGTTTTAGATTCCGATGCTTCACTTCAGGTTTACTGTTTTCCTTGGACCTTCTTATTGACGATGAAACACAGAAATTGCATCCGAATTTAATACAAAAGGCACAATGCCGAAATAAGTACAAGAGGACTGACACTCTAACTTTCTATGATTTGAACATCTGCTGTAAGTCCAGTCTTAGATTCCGATGCTTTAGTTCAGTTTTTCTGTATCCCTTGGACCTTCTTATTGACGATGAATCACAGAAATTGCATCCAAATTTAATACAAAAGGCACAATGCCGACTTAAGTACAAGAGGACTGACACACTAACTTTCTATGATTTGAACCTCTCCTGTGAGTCTAGTTATAGATTCCGATGCTTCACTTCAGGTTTACTGTTTCCCTTGGACCTTCTTATTGACGATGAATCACAGAAATTGCATCCGAATATAATACAAAAGGCGCAATGCCGACATAAGTACAAGAGGACTGACACACTATCTTTCTATGATTTGAACCTCTCCTGTGAGTCCAGTTTTAGATTCCGATGCTTCACTTCAGGTTTACTGTATCCCTTGGACCTTCTTATTGACGATAAGGCACAATGCCGACTTAAGTACAAGAGGACTGACACTCTAACTTTCATTGCTTTTGAACCCCTGCTGTGAGTCCAGTTTCAGATTCCGATGCTTCACTTCAGGTTTACTGTATCCCTTGGACCTTCTTATTGACGATGAAACACAGAAATTGCAACCGAACTTAATACAAAAGGCACAATGCCGACTTAAGTACAAGTGGACTGACACACTAACTTTCTATGAATATAAACTCTCCTGTGAGTCCAGTTTTAGATTCCGATGCTTCACTTCAGGTTTACTGTTTCCCTTGGACCTTCTTATTGACGATGAATCACAGAAATTGCATCTGAATTTAATACAAAAGGCGCAATGCTGACTTACGTACAAGAGGACTGACACACTAACTTTCTATGATTTGAACCTCTCCTGTGAGTCTTGTTTTATATACCGATGCTTCACTTCAGGTTTACTGTATCCCTTGGACCTTCTTATTGACGATGAAACACAGAAATTGCATCCGAATTTAATACAAAAGGCACAATGCCGACTTGAGTACAAGAGGACTGACACTCTAATTTCGATGATTTGTACCTCTCCTGTGATTCCAGTTTTAGATTCCGATGCTTCAATTCAGGTTTACTGTATCCCTTGGACCTTCTTATTGACGATGAAACACAGAAATTGCATCCGAATATAATACAAAAGGCCCAATGCCGACTTAAGTACAAGAGGACTGACTCTCTAACTTTCTATGATTTGAACCTCTCCTGTGAGTCCAGTTTTAGATTCCGATGCTTCACTTCAGGTTTACTGTTTCCCTTGGACCTTCTTATTGACGATATGGCACAATGCCGACTTAAGTACAAGAGGACTGACACTCTAACTTTCATTGCTTTTGAACCCCTGCTGTGATTCCAGTTTCAGATTCCGATGCTTCACTTCAGGTTTACTGTATCCCTTGGACCTTCTTATTGACGATGAAACACAAAAATTGCAACCGAACTTAATACAAAAGGCACAATGCCGACTTAAGTACAAGAGGACTGACACACTAACTTTCTATGATTTGAAACTCTCCTGTGAGTCCAGTTTTAGATTCCGATGCTTCACTTCAGGTTTACTGTATCCCTTGGACCTTCTTATTGACGATGAAACACAGAAATTGCATCCGAATTTAATACAAAAGGCACAATGCCGACTTAAGTACAAGAGGACTGACACTCTAATTTCGATGATTTGTACCTCTCCTGTGATTCCAGTTTTAGTTTCCGATGCTTCACTTCAGGTTTACTGTTTCCCTTGGACCTTCTTATTGACGATGAATCACAGAAATTGCATCTGAATTTAATACAAAAGGCGCAATGCTGACTTACGTACAAGAGGACTGACACACTAACTTTCTATGATTTGAACCTCTCCTGTGAGTCTTGTTTTATATACCGATGCTTCACTTCAGGTTTACTGTATCCCTTGGACCTTCTTATTGACGATGAAACACAGAAATTGCATCCAAATTTAATACTAAAGGAACAATGCCGACTTAAGTACAAGAGGACTGACACTCTAACTTTCGATGATTTGAACTTCTCCTGTGGTTCCTGTTTCAGATTCTGATGCTTCAATTCAGCTTTACTGTATCACTTGGACCTTCTTATTGACGATGAAACACAGAAATTATATCCGAATTTAATACAAAAGGCACAATGCCGACTTTAGTACACGAGGACTGACACTATAACTCTCTATAATTTGAACCTCTCCTGTGTATCCAGTTTTGATTCCGATGCTTCACTTCTGGTTTACTGTATCCCTTGGACCTTATTATTGACGATGAAACACAGAAATTGCATCCGAATTTGATACAAAAGGTACAATGCCGACTTAAGTACCAGAGGACTGACACTCTAACTTTCGTTGATTTGAACCTCTCCTATGAGTCCAGTTTTAGATCCCGATGTTCTAATTTAGGTTTACTGTATACCTTGGACCTTCTTATTAACGATGAAACACAGAAATTGCATCCGAATTTAATACAAAAGGCACAATGCCGACATAAATACAAGAGGACTGACACTCTAACTTTCTATGATTTGAACATCTCCTGTGAGTCCAGTCTTAGATTCCGATGCTTCACTTCAGTTTTACTGTATACCTTGGACCTTCTTATTGACGATGAAACACAGAAATTGCATCCGAATTTAATACAAAAGGCACAATGCCGACTTAAGTACAAGAGGACTGACACACTAACTGTCTATGATTTGAACCTCTTCTGTGAGTCCAGTTTTAGATTCCGATGCTTCATTTCAGGTTTACTGTTTCCCTTGGACCTTCTTATTGACGATGAATCACAGAAATTGCATCCGAATATAATACAAAAGGCGCAATGCCGACCTAAGTACAAGAGGAGTGACACACTAACTTTCTATGATTTGAACCTCTCCTGTGAGTCCAGTTTTAGGTTCCGATGCTTCACTTCAGGTTTACTGTAACCCTTGGACCTTCTTATTGACGATGAAACACAGAAATTGCATCCGAATTTAATACAAAGGGCACAATGCCGACTTAAGTACCAGAGGACTGACACTCTAACTTTCGATGATTTGAACCTCTCCTATGAGTCCAGTTTTAGATCCCGATGCTTTAATTTAGGTTTACTGTATATCTTGGACCTTCTTATTGACGATGAAACACAGAAATTGCATCCGAATTTAATACAAAAGGCACAATGCTGACATAAGTACAAGAGGACTGACACTCTAACTTTCTATGATTTGAACATATGCTGTGAGTCCAGTCTTAGATTCCGATGCTTTACTTCAGTTTTTCTGTATCCCTTGGACCTTCTTATTGACGATGAATCACAAAAATTGCATCCGAATTTAATACAAAAGGCACAATGCCGACTTAAGTACAAGAGGACTGATACACAAACTTTCTATGATTTGAACCTCTCCTGTGAGTCCAGTTTTAGATTCCGATGCTTCACTTCAGGTTTACTGTTTCCGTTGGACCTTCTTATTGACGATGAATCACAGAAATTGCATCCGAATATAATACAAAAGGCGCAATGCCGACCTAAGTACAAGAGGACTGACACACTAACTTTCTATGATTTGAACCTCTCCTGTGAGTCCAGTTTTAGATTCCGATGCTTCACTTCAGGTTTACTGTATCCCTTGGACCTTCTTATTGACGATAAGGCACAATGCCGACTTAAGTACAAGAGGACTGACACTCTAACTTTCAATGATTTGAACCTCTCCTGTGAGTCCAGTTTTAGATTCCGATGCTTCACTTCAGGTTTACTGTATAGCTTGGACCTTCTTGTTGATGATGAAACACAGAAATTGCATCCTAATTTAATACAAAAGGCACAATGCCGACTTAATTACAAGAGGACTGACACTCTAACTTTCTATGATTTGAACATCTCCTGTGAGTCCAGTCTTAGATTCCGATGCTTCACTTCAGTTTTACTGTATACCTTGGACCTTCTTATTGACGATGAAACACAGAAATTGCATCCGAATTTAATACAAAAGGCACAATGGCGACTTAAGTACAAGAGGACTGACACACTAACTCTCTATGATTTGAACCTCTCCTGTGAGTCCACTTTTAGACTCCGATGCTTCACTTCAGGTTTACTGTTTCCCTTGGACCTTCTTATTGACGATGAATCACAGAAATTGCATCCGAATGTAATACAAAAGGCGCAATGCCGACCTATGTACAAGAGGACTGACGCACTAACTTTCTATGATTTGAACCTCTCCTGTGAGTCCAGTTTTAGATTCCGATGCTTCACTTCAGGTTTACTGTATCCCTTGGACCTTCTTATTGACGATAAGGCACAATGCCGACTTAAGTACAAGAGGACTGACACTCTAACTTTCATTGCTTTTGAACCCCTGCTGTGAGTCCAGTTTCAGATTCCGATGTTTCACTTCAGGTTTACTGTATCCCTTGGACTTTCTTACTGACGATGAAACACAGAAATTGCATCTGAATTTAATACAAAATGCACAATGCCGACTTAAGTACAAGAGGACTGACACACTAACTTTCTATGATTTGAAACTCTCCTGTGAGTCCAGTTTTAGATTCCGATGCTTCACTTCAGGTTTACTGTTTCCCTTGGACCTTCTTATTGACGATGAATCACAGAAATTGCATCTGAATTTAATGCAAAAGGCGCAATGCTGACTTACGTACAAGAGGACTGACACACTAACTTTCTGTGATTTGAACCTCTCCTGTCAGTCTTGTTTTATATTCCGATGCTTCACTTCAGGTTTACTGTATCCCTTGGACCTTCTTATTGACGATGAAACACAGAAATTGCATCCGAATTTAATACAAAAGGCACAATGCCGACTTAAGTACAAGAGGACTGACACTCTAACTTTCGATGCTCTGAACCTTTCCTATGAGTCCAGTTTTAGGTTCCGATGCTTTAATTCAGGTTTACTGTATACCTTGGACCTTCCTATTGACGATGAAACACAGAAATTGCATCTGAATTTAATACAAAAGGCACAATGCCGACTTAAGTACAAGTGCACAGACACACTAACTTTCTATAATTTAAACCTCTCCTGTGAGTCCAGTTTTGGATTCCGATGCTTCACTTGAGGTTTACTGTTTCCCTTGGACCTTCTTATTGACGATGAAACACAGAAATTGCATCCAAATTTAATACAAGAGGCACAATGCCGACATAAATACAAGAGGACTGACACTCTAACTTCCTATGATTTGAACATCTCCTGTGAGTCCAGTTTTAGATTCCGATTCTTCACGTCAGGTTTACTGTATCCCTTGGACTTTCTTATTGTCGATGAAACACAGAAATTGCATTCGAATTTAATACAAAAGGCACATGGCCGACTTAAGTACAAGAGGACTGACACTCTAATTTTGGATGATTTGAACTTCTCCTGTGGGTCCAGTTTCAGATTCCGATGCTTCAATTCAGGTTTACTGTATCACTTGGACCTTCTTATTGACGATGAAAGACAGAAATTATATCCAAATTTAATACAAAAGGCACAAAGCCGACTTAAGTACAAGAGGACTGACACTCTAACTTTCTATGATTTTAACCTCCACTGTGAGTCCAGTTTTAGATTCCGATGCTTCACTTCTGGTTTACTGTATCCCTTGGACCTTCGTATTGACGATGAAACACAGAAATTGCATCCGAATTTAATACAAAAGGCACAAAGCCGACTTAAGTACAAGAGGACTGACGCTCTAAATTTCTATGATTTGAACCACTCCTGTGAGTCCTGTTTAAGATTCCGATGCTTCACTTCAGGTTTACTGTATTTCTTGGGCCTTCTTAATGACGATGAAACACAGATATTGCATCCGAATTTAATACAAAAGGCACAATGCCGACTTAAGTACATGAGGACTGACACTCTAACTCTCTATGATTTGAACCCCTCCTGTGTGTCCAATTTAGATTCCGATGCTTCACTTCAGGTTTACTGTATCCCTTGGACCTTCTTATTGACGATGAAACACAGAAATTGCATCCGAATTTAATACAAAAGGCACAATGCCGACTTAAGTACAAGAGGACTGAAACTCTAACTTTCGATGCTTTGAACCTCTCCTATGAGTCCAGTTTTAGTTTCCGATGCTTTAATTCAGGTTTACTGTATACCTTGGACCTTCCTATTGACGATGAAACACAGAAATTGCATCTGAATTTAATACAAAAGGCACAATGCCGACTTAAGTACAAGTGGACAGACACTCTAACTCTCTATGATTTGAACCCCTCCTGTGTGTCCAGTTTTAGATTCCGATGCCTTACTTGAGGTTTACTGTTTCCCTTGGACCTTCTTATTGACGATGAAACACAGAAATTGCATCCAAATTTAATACAGAAGGCACAATGCCGACATAAATACAAGAGGACTGACACTCTAACTTTCTATGATTTGAACATCTCCTGTGAGTCCAGTCTTAGATTCCGATGCTTCACTTCAGTTTTACTGTATACCTTGGACCTTCTTATTGACGATGAAACACAGAAATTGCATCCGAAATTAATACAAAAGGCACAATGTCGACTTAAGTACAAGAGGACTGACACACTAACTTTCTATGATTTGAACCTCTCCTGTGAGTCCAATTTTAGATTCCGATGCTTCACTTCAGGTTTACTGTTTCCCTTGGACCTTCTTATTGACGATGAATCACAGAAATTGCATCCGAATATAATACAAAAGGCGCATTGCCGACCTAAGTACAAGAGGACTGACACACTAACTTTCTATGATTTGAACCTCTCCTGTGAGTCCAGTTTTAGGTTCCGATGCTTCACTTCAGGTTTACTGTAACCCTTGGACCTTCTTATTGACGATAAAACACAGAAATTGCATCCGAATTTAATACAAAAGGCACAATGCCGACTTAAGTACAAGAGAACTGACACACTAACTTTCTATGATTTGAAACTCTCCTGTGAGTCCAGTTTTAGATTCCGATGCTTCACTTCAGGTTTACTGTTTCCCTTGGACCTTCTTATTGACGATGAATCACAGAAATTGCATCCGAATATAATACAAAAGGCACAATGGCGACTTAAGTACAAGAGGACTGACACACTAACTCTCTATGATTTGAACCTCTCCTGTGAGTCCAGTTTTAGACTCCGATGCTTCACTTCAGGTTTACTGTTTCCCTTGGACCTTCTTATTGACGATGAATCACAGAAATTTCATCCGAATGAAATACAAAAGGCGCAATGCCGACCTAAGTACAAGAGGACTGACGCACTAACTTTATATGATTTGAACCTCTCCTGTGAGTCCAGTTTTAGATTCCTATGCTTCACTTCAGGTTTACTGTATCCCTTGGACCTTCTTATTGACGATAAGGCACAATGCCGACTTAAGTACAAGAGGACTGACACTCTAACTTTCATTGCTTTTGAACCCCTGCTGTGAGTCCAGTTTCAGATTCCGATGTTTCACTTCAGGTTTACTGTATCCCTTGGACCTTCTTATTGACGATGAAACACAGAAATTGCATCTGAATTTAATACAAAATGCACAATGCCGACTTAAGTACAAGAGGACTGACACACTAACTTTCTATGATTTGAAACTCTCCTGTGAGTCCAGTTTTAGATTCCGATGCTTCACTTCAGGTTTACTGTTTCCCTTGGAACTTCTTATTGACGATGAATCACAGAAATTGCATCCAAATTTAATACAAAAAGCACAATGCCGACTTAAGTACAAGAGGACTGACACTCTAACTTTCGATGATTTGAACCTCTCCTATGAGTCCAGTTTTAGATTCCGATGCATTAATTGAGGTTTACTGTATACCTTGGACCTTCTTATTGACGATGAAACACAGAAATTTCATCCGAATTTAATACAAAAGGCACAATGCAGACTTAAGTACAAGAGGAAATACACACTAACTTTCTATGATTTGAACCTCTCCTGTGAGTCCAGTTTTAGATTCCGATGCTTCACTTCAGGTTTACTGTTTCCCTTGGACCTTCTTATTGACGACGAAACACAGAAATTGCGTCCGAATTTAATACTAAAGGCACAATGCCGACTTAATTACAAGAGGACTGACACACTAACTTTCTATGATTTAAACCTCTCTTGTGAGTCCAGTTTTAGATTCCGATGCTTCACTTCAGGTTTACTGTTTTCCTTGGACCTTCTTATTGACGATGAAACACAGAAATTGCATCCGAATTTAATACAAAAGGCACAATGCCGACATAAGTACAAGAGGACTGACACTCTAACTTTCTATGATTTGAACATCTGCTGTGAGTCCAGTCTTAGATTCCGATACTTTACTTCAGTTTTTCTGTATCCCTTGGACCTTCTTATTGACGATGAATCACAGAAATTGCATCCAAATTTAATACAAAAGGCACAATGCCGACTTAAGTACAAGAGGACTGACACACTAACTTTCTATGATTTGAACCTCTCCTGTGAGTCTAGTTTTAGATTCCGATGCTTCACTTCAGGTTTACTGTTTCCCTTGGACCTTCTTATTGACGATGAATCACAGAAATTGCATCCGAATATAATACAAAAGGCGCAATGCCGACCTAAGTACAAGAGGACTGACACACTAACTTTCTATGATTTGAACCTCTCCTGTGAGTCCAGTTTTAGATTCCGATGCTTCACTTCCGGTTTACTGTATCCCTTGGACCTTCTTATTGACGATAAGGCACAATGCCGACTTAAGTACAAGAGGACTGACACTCTAACTTTCATTGCTTTTGAACCCCTGCTGTGAGTCCAGTTTCAGATTCCGATGCTTCACTTCAGGTTTACTGTTTCCCTTGGACCCTCTTATTGACGATGAATCACAGAAATTGCATCTGAATTTAATACAAAAGGCGCAATGCTGACTTACGTACAAGAGGACTGACACACTAACTTTCTATGATTTGAACCTCTGTTGTGAGTCTTGTTTTATATACCGATGCTTCACTTCAGGTTTACTGTATCCCTTGGACCTTCTTATTGACGATGAAACACAGAAATTGCATCCGAATTTAATACAAAAGACACAATGCCGACTTAAGTACAAGAGGACTGACACACTAATTTCGATGATTTGTACCTCTCCTGTGATTCCAGTTTTAGATTCCGATGCTTCAATTCAGGTTTACTGTATCCCTTGGACCTTCTTATTGACGATGAAACACAGAAATTGCATCCGAATATAATACAAAAGGCCCAAAGCCGACTTAAGTACAAAAGGAGTGACTCTCTAACTTTCTATGATTTGAACCTCTCCTGTGAGTCCAGTTTTAGATTTCGATGCTTCACTTCAGGTTTACTGTATCCCTTGGACCTTCTTACTGACGATAAGGCACAATGCCGACTTCAGTACAAGAGGACTGACACTCTAACTTTCGATGATTTGAACTTCTCCTGTGGGTCCAGTTTCTGATTCCGATGCTTCAATTCAGGTTTACTGTATCACTTGGACCATCTTATTGACGATGAAACACAGAAATTATATCCAAATTTAATACAAAATGCACAAAGCCGACTTAAGTACAAGAGGAAATACACACTAACTTTCTATGATTTGAACCTCTCCTGTGAGTCCAGTTTTAGATTCCGATGCTTCACTTCAGGTTTACTGTTTCCCTTGGACCTTCTTATTGACGATGAAACACAGAAATTGCATCTGAATTTAATACAAAATGCACAATGCCGACTTAAGTACAAGAGGACTGACACACTAACTTTCTATGATTTGAAACTCTCCTGTGAGCCCAGTTTTAGATTCCGATGCTTCACTTCAGGTTTACTGTTTCCCTTGGACCTTCTTATTGACGATGAATCACAGAAATTGCATCTGAATTTAATACAAAAGGCGCAATGCTGACTTACGTACAAGAGGACTGACACACTAACTTTCTATGATTTGAAACTCTCCTGTGAGTCCAGTTTTAGATTCCGATGCTTCACTTCAGGTTTACTGTTTCCCTTGGACCTTCTTATTGACGATGAATCACAGAAATTGCATCCAAATTTAATACAAAAAGCACAATGCCGACATAAATACAAGAGGACTGGCACTCTAACTTTCTATGATTTGAACATCTCCTGTGAGTCCAGTTTTAGATTCCGATTCTTCACGTCAGGTTTACTGTATCCCTTGGACTTTCTTATTGTCGATGAAACACAGAAATTGCATTCGAATTTAATACAAAAGGCACAATGCCGACTTAAGTACAAGAGGACTGACACTCTAATTTTCGATGATTTGAACTTCTCCTGTGGGTCCAGTTTCAGATTCCGATGCTTAAATTCAGGTTTACTGTATCACTTGGACCTTCTTATTGACGATGAAAGACAGAAATTATATCCAAATTTAATACAAAAGGCACAAAGCCGACTTAAGTACAAGAGGACTGACACTCTAACTTTCTATGATTTTAACCTCCACTGTGAGTCCAGTTTTAGATTCCGATGCTTCACTTCTGGTTTACTGTATCCCTTGGACCTTCGTATTGACGATGAAACACAGAAATTGCATCCGAATTTAATACAAAAGGCACAATGCCGACTTAAGTACAAGAGGACTGACGCTCTAAATTTCTATGATTTGAACCACTCCTGTGAGTCCTGTTTAAGATTCCGATGCTTCACTTCAGGTTTACTGTATTTCTTGGGCCTTCTTAATGACGATGAAACACAGATATTGCATCCGAATTTAATACAAAAGGCACAATGCCGACTTAAGTACATGAGGACTGACACTCTAACTCTCTATGATTTGAACCCCTCCTGTGTGTCCAGTTTTAGATTCCGATGCTTCACTTCAGGTTTACTGTATCCCTTGGACCTTCTTATTGACGATGAAACACAGAAATTGCATCCGAATTTAATACAAAAGGCACAATGCCGACTTAAGTACAAGAGGACTGACACTCTAACTTTCGATGATTTGAACCTCTCCTATGAGTCCAGTTTTAGATTCCGATGCATTAATTGAGGTTTACTGTATACCTTGGACCTTCTTATTGACGATGAAACACAGAAATTTCATCCGAATTTAATACAAAAGGCACAATGCAGACTTAAGTACAAGAGGAAATACACACTAACTTTCTATGATTTGAACCTCTCCTGTGAGTCCAGTTTTAGATTCCGATGCTTCACTTCAGGGTTACTGTTTCCCTTGGACCTTCTTATTGACGATGAAACACAGAAATTGCGTCCGAATTTAATACTAAAGGCACAATGCCGACTTAATTACAAGAGGACTGACACACTAACTTTCTATGATTTAAACATCTCTTGTGAGTCCAGTTTTAGATTCCGATGCTTCACTTCAGGTTTACTGTTTTCCTTGGACCTTCTTATTGACGATGAAACACAGAAATTGCATCCGAATTTAATACAAAAGGCACAATGCCGACATAAGTACAAGAGGACTGACACTCTAACTTTCTATGATTTGAACATCTGCTGTGAGTCCAGTCTTAGATTCCGATACTTTACTTCAGTTTTTCTGTATCCCTTGGACCTTCTTATTGACGATGAATCACAGAAATTGCATCCAAATTTAATACAAAAGGCACAATGCCGACTTAAGTACAAGAGGACTGACACACTAACTTTCTATGATTTGAACCTCTCCTGTGAGTCTAGTTTTAGATTCCGATGCTTCACTTCAGGTTTACTGTTTCCCTTGGACCTTCTTATTGACGATGAATCACAGAAATTGCATCCGAATATAATACAAAAGGCGCAATGCCGACCTAAGTACAAGAGGACTGACACACTAACTTTCTATGATTTGAACCTCTCCTGTGAGTCCAGTTTTAGATTCCGATGCTTCACTTCCGGTTTACTGTATCCCTTGGACCTTCTTATTGACGATAAGGCACAATGCCGACTTAAGTACAAGAGGACTGACACTCTAACTTTCATTGCTTTTGAACCCCTGCTGTGAGTCCAGTTTCAGATTCCGACGCTTCACGTCAGGTTTACTGTATCCCTTGGACCTTCTTATTGACGATGAAACACAGAAATTGCAACCGAACTTAATACAAAAGGCACAATGCCGACTTAAGTACAAGAGGACTGACACACTAACTTTCTATGATTTGAAACTCTCCTGTGAGTCCAGTTTTAAATTCCGATGCTTCACTTCAGGTTTACTGTTTCCCTTGGACCTTCTTATTGACGATGAATCACAGAAATTGCATCTGAATTTAATACAAAAGGCGCAATGCTGACTTACGTACAAGAGGACTGACACACTAACTTTCTATGATTTGAACCTCTGTTGTGAGTCTTGTTTTATATACCGATGCTTCACTTCAGGTTTACTGTATCCCTTGGACCTTCTTATTGACATTGAAACACAGAAATTGCATTTGAATTTAATACAAAAGACACAATGCCGACTTAAGTACAAGAGGACTGACACACTAATTTCGATGATTTGTACCTCTCCTGTGATTCCAGTTTTAGATTCCGATGCTTCAATTCAGGTTTACTGTATCCCTTGGACCTTCTTATTGACGATGAAACACAGAAATTGCATCCGAATATAATACAAAAGGCCCAATGCCGACTTAAGTACAAAAGGAGTGACTCTCTAACTTTCTATGATTTGAACCTCTCCTGTGAGTCCAGTTTTAGATTCCGATGCTTCACTTCAGGTTTACTGTATCCCTTGGACCTTCTTACTGACGATAAGGCACAATGCCGACTTCAGTACAAGAGGACTGACACTCTAACTTTCGATGATTTGAACTTCTCCTGTGGGTCCAGTTTCTGATTCCGATGCTTCAATTCAGGTTTACTGTATCACTTGGACCATCTTATTGACGATGAAACACAGAAATTATATCCAAATTTAATACAAAAGGCACAAAGCCGACTTAAGTACAAGAGGACTGACACTCTAACTTTCTATGATTTTAACCTCTGCTGTGAGTCCAGTTTTAGATTCTGATGCTTCACTTCAGGTTTACTGTATCCCTTGGACCTTCGTATTAACGATGAAACACAGAAATTGCATCCGAATTTAATACAAAAAGCACAATGCCGACTTCAGTACAAGAGGACTGACGCTCTAACTTTCTATGATTTGAACCACTCCTGTGAGTCCTGTTTAAGATTCCGATGCTTCACTTCAGGTTTACTGTATTTCTTGGGCCTTCTTAATGACGATGAAAACAGAAATTGCATCCGAATTTAATACAAAAGGCACAATGCCGACTTAAGTACATGAGGACTGACACTCTAACTCTCTATGATTGGAACCCCTCCTGTGAGTCCAGTTCTAGATTCCGATGCTTCACTTCAGGTTTACTGTATCCCTTGGACCTTCTTATTGACGATGAAACACAGAAATTGCATCCGAATTTAATACAAAAGGCACAATGCCGACTTCAGTACAAGAGGACTGACACTCTAACTTTCGATGATTTGAACCTCTCCTATGAGTCAAGTTTTAGATTCCGATGCATTAATTCAGGTTTACTGTATACCTTGGACCTTCTTATTGACGATGAAATACAGAAATAGCATCCGAATTTAATACAAAAGGCACAATGCAGACTTAAGTACAAGAGGACAGACACACCAACTTTCTATGATTTGAACCTCTCCTGTGAGTCCAGTTTTAGATTCCGATGCTTCACTTCAGGTTTACTGTTTCCCTTGGACCTTCTTATTGACGATGAAACACAGAAATTGCGTCCGAATTTAATACAAAAGGCACAATGCCGACTTAAGTACAAGAGGACTAACACACTAACTTTCTATGATATAAACCTCTCTTGTGGGTCTAGTTTTAGATTCCGATGCTTCCCTTGAGGTTTACTGTTTCCCTTGGACCTTCTTATTGACGATGAAACACAGATATTGCATCCAAATTTAATACAAATGGCACAATGCCGACATAAATACAAGAGGACTGACACTCTAACTTTCTATGATTTGAACATCTCCTGTGAGTCCAGTCTTAGATTCCGATGCTTCACTTCAGTTTTACTGTATACCTTGGACCTTCTTATTGACGATGAAACACAGAAATTGCATCCGAATTTAATACAAAAGGCACAATGGCGACTTAAGTACAAGAGGACTGACACACTAACTCTCTATGATTTGAACCTCTCCTGTGAGTCCAGTTTTAGACTCCGATACTTCACTTCAGGTTTACTGTATCCCTTGGACCTTCGTATTAACGATGAAACACAGAAATTGCATCCGAATTTAATACAACAAGCACAATGCCGACCTAAGTACAAGAGGACTGACGCACTAACTTTCTATGATTTGAACCTCTCCTGTGAGTCCAGTTTTAGATTCCGATGCTTCACTTCAGGTTTACTGTATCCCTTGGACCTTCTTATTGACGATAAGGCACAATGCCGACTTAAGTACAAGAGGACTGACACTCTAACTTTCATTGCTTTTGAACCCCTGCTGTGAGTCCAGTTTCACAGTCCGATGTTTCACTTCAGGTTTACTGTATCCCTTGGACTTTCTTACTGACGATGAAACACAGAAATTGCATCTGAATTTAATACAAAATGCACAATGCCGACTTAAGTACAAGAGGACTGACACACTAACTTTCTATGATTTGAAACTCTCCTGTGAGTCCAGTTTTAGATTCCGATGCTTCACTTCAGGTTTACTGTTTCCCTTGGACCTTCTTATTGACGATGAATCACAGAAATTGCATCTGAATTTAATGCAAAAGGCGCAATGCTGACTTACGTACAAGAGGACTGACACACTAACTTTCTGTGATTTGAACCTCTCCTGTGAGTCTTGTTTTATATTCCGATGCTTCACTTCAGGTTTACTGTATCCCTTGGACCTTCTTATTGACGATGAAACACAGAAATTGCATCCGAATTTAATACAAAAGGCACAATGCCGACTTAAGTACAAGAGGACTGACACTCTAATTTTCGATGATTTGAACTTCTCCTGTGGGTCCAGTTTCAGATTCCGATGCTTCAATTCAGGTTTACTGTATCACTTGGACCTTCTTATTGACGATGAAAGACAGAAATTATATCCAAATTTAATACAAAAGGCACAAAGCCGAAGTAAGTACAAGAGGACTGACACTCTAACTTTCTATGATTTTAACCTCCACTGTGAGTCCAGTTTTAGATTCCGATGCTTCACTTCTGGTTTACTGTATCCCTTGGACCTTCGTATTGACGATGAAACACGGAAATTGCATCCGAATTTAATACAAAAGGCACAATGCCGACTTAAGTACAAGAGGACTGACGCTCTAAATTTCTATGATTTGAACCACTCCTGTGAGTCCTGTTTAAGATTCCGATGCTTCACTTCAGGTTTACTGTATTTCTTGGGCCTTCTTAATGACGATGAAACACAGATATTGCATCCGAATTTAATACAAAAGGCACAATGCCGACTTAAGTACATGAGGACTGACACTCTAACTCTCTATGATTTGAACCCCTCCTGTGTGTCCAGTTTTAGATTCCGATGCTTCACTTCAGGTTTACTGTATCCCTTGGACCTTCTTATTGACGATGAAACACAGAAATTGCATCCGACTTTAATACAAAAGGCACAATGCCGACTTAAGTACAAGAGGACTGACACTCTAACTTTCGATGATTTGAACCTCTCCTATGAGTCCAGTTTTAGATTCCGATGCATTAATTGAGGTTTACTGTATACCTTGGACCTTCTTATTGACGATGAAACACAGAAATTTCATCCGAATTTAATACAAAAGGCACAATGCAGACTTAAGTACAAGAGGAAATACACACTAACTTTCTATGATTTGAACCTCTCCTGTGAGTCCAGTTTTAGATTCCGATGCTTCACTTCAGGTTTACTGTTTCCCTTGGACCTTCTTATTGACGATGAAACACAGAAATTGCGTCCGAATTTAATACTAAAGGCACAATGCCGACTTAATTACAAGAGGACTGACACACTAACTTTCTATGATTTAAACCTCTCTTGTGAGTCCAGTTTTAGATTCCGATGCTTCACTTCAGGTTTACTGTTTTCCTTGGACCTTCTTATTGACGATGAAACACAGAAATTGCATCCAAATTTAATACAAAAGGCACAATGCCGACATAAGTACAAGAGGACTGACACTCTAACTTTCTATGATTTGAACATCTGCTGTGAGTCCAGTCTTAGATTCCGATACTTTACTTCAGTTTTTCTGTATCCCTTGGACCTTCTTATTGACGATGAATCACAGAAATTGCATCCAAATTTAATACAAAAGGCACAATGCCGACTTAAGTACAAGAGGACTGACACACTAACTTTCTATGATTTGAACCTCTCCTGTGAGTCTAGTTTTAGATTCCGATGCTTCACTTCAGGTTTACTGTTTCCCTTGGACCTTCTTATTGACGATGAATCACAGAAATTGCATCCGAATATAATACAAAAGGCGCAATGCCGACCTAAGTACAAGAGGACTGACACACTAACTTTCTATGATTTGAACCTCTCCTGTGAGTCCAGTTTTAGATTCCGATGCTTCACTTCCGGTTTACTGTATCCCTTGGACCTTCTTATTGACGATAAGGCACAATGCCGACTTAAGTACAAGAGGACTGACACTCTAACTTTCATTGCTTTTGAACCCCTGCTGTGAGTCCAGTTTCAGATTCCGACGCTTCACTTCAGGTTTACTGTATCCCTTGGACCTTCTTATTGACGATGAAACACAGAAATTGCAACCGAACTTAATACAAAAGGCACAATGCCGACTTAAGTACAAGAGGACTGAAACACTAACTTTCTATGTTTTTAAACTCTCCTGTGAGTCCAGTTTTAGATTCCGATGCTTCACTTCAGGTTTACTGTTTCCCTTGGACCTTCTTATTGACGATGAATCACAGAGATTGCATCTGAATTTAATACAAAAGGCGCAATGCTGACTTACGTACAAGAGGACTGACACACTAACTTTCTATGATTTGAACCTCTGTTGTGAGTCTTGTTTTATATACCGATGCTTCACTTCAGGTTTACTGTATCCCTTGGACCTTCTTATTGACGATGAAACACAGAAATTGCATCCGAATTTAATACAAAAGACACAATGCCGACTTAAGTACAAGAGGACTGACACACTAATTTCGATGATTTGTACCTCTCCTGTGATTCCAGTTTTAGATTCCGATGCTTCAATTCAGGTTTACTGTATCCCTTGGACCTTCTTATTGACGATGAAACACAGAAATTGCATCCGAATATAATACAAAAGGCCCAATGCCGACTTAAGTACAAAAGGAGTGACTCTCTAACTTTCTATGATTTGAACCTCTCCTGTGAGTCCAGTTTTAGATTCCGATGCTTCACTTCAGGTTTACTGTATCCCTTGGACCTTCTTACTGACGATAAGGCACAATGCCGACTTCAGTACAAGAGGACTGACACTCTAACTTTCGATGATTTGAACTTCTCCTGTGGGTCCAGTTTCTGATTCCGATGCTTCAATTCAGGTTTACTGTATCACTTGGACCATCTTATTGACGATGAAACACAGAAATTATATCCAAATTTAATACAAAAGGCACAAAGCCGACTTAAGTACAAGAGGACTGACACTCTAACTTTCTATGATTTTAACCTCTGCTGTGAGTCCAGTTTTAGATTCTGATGCTTCACTTCAGGTTTACTGTATCCCTTGGACCTTCGTATTAACGATGAAACACAGAAATTGCATCCGAATTTAATACAAAAAGCACAATGCCGACTTCAGTACAAGAGGACTGACGCTCTAACTTTCTATGATTTGAACCACTCCTGTGAGTCCTGTTTAAGATTCCGATGCTTCACTTCAGGTTTACTGTATTTCTTGGGCCTTCTTAATGACGATGAAAACAGAAATTGCATCCGAATTTAATACAAAAGGCACAATGCCGACTTAAGTACATGAGGACTGACACTCTAACTCTCTATGATTGGAACCCCTCCTGTGAGTCCAGTTCTAGATTCCGATGCTTCACTTCAGGTTTACTGTATCCCTTGGACCTTCTTATTGACGATGAAACACAGAAATTGCATCCGAATTTAATACAAAAGGCACAATGCCGACTTCAGTACAAGAGGACTGACACTCTAACTTTCGATGATTTGAACCTCTCCTATGAGTCAAGTTTTAGATTCCGATGCATTAATTCAGGTTTACTGTATACCTTGGAAATTCTTATTGACGATGAAATACAGAAATAGCATCCGAATTTAATACAAAAGGCACAATGCAGACTTAAGTACAAGAGGACAGACACACCAACTTTCTATGATTTGAACCTCTCCTGTGAGTCCAGTTTTAGATTCCGATGCTTCACTTCAGGTTTACTGTTTCCCTTGGACCTTCTTATTGACGATGAAACACAGAAATTGCGTCCGAATTTAATACAAAAGGCACAATGCCGACTTAAGTACAAGAGGACTAACACACTAACTTTCTATGATATAAACCTCTCTTGTGGGTCTAGTTTTAGATTCCGATGCTTCCCTTGAGGTTTACTGTTTCCCTTGGACCTTCTTATTGACGATGAAACACAGATATTGCATCCAAATTTAATACAAAAGGCACAATGCCGACATAAATACAAGAGGACTGACACTCTAACTTTCTATGATTTGAACATCTCCTGTGAGTCAAGTCTTAGATTCCGATGCTTCACTTCAGTTTTACTGTTTCCCTTGGACCTTCCTATTGACGATGAATCACAGAAATTGCATCCGAATGTAATACAAAAGGCGCAATGCCGACCTAAGTACAAGAGGACTGACGCACTAACTTTCTATGATTTGAACCTCTCCTGTGAGTCCAGTTTTAGATTCCGATGCTTCACTTCAGGTTTACTGTATCCCTTGGACCTTCTTATTGACGATAAGGCACAATGCCGACTTAAGTACTAGAGGACTGACACTCTAACTTTCATTGCTTTTGAACCCCTGCTGTGAGTCCAGTTTCACAGTCCGATGTTTCACTTCAGGTTTACAGTATCCCTTGGACTTTCTTACTGACGATGAAACACAGAAATTGCATCTGAATTTAATACAAAATGCACAATGCCGACTTAAGTACAAGAGGACTGACACACTAACTTTCTATGATTTGAAACTCTCCTGCGAGTCCAGTTTTAGATTCCGATGCTTCACTTCAGGTTTACTGTTTCCCTTGGACCTTCTTATTGACGATGAATCACAGAAATTGCATCTGAATTTAATGCAAAAGGCGCAATGCTGACTTACGTACAAGAGGACTGACACACTAACTTTCTGTGATTTGAACCTCTCCTGTGAGTCTTGTTTTATATTCCGATGCTTCACTTCAGGTTTACCGTATCCCTTGGACCTTCTTATTGACGATGAAACACAGAAATTGCATCCGAATTTAATACAAAAGGCACAATGCCGACTTAAGTACAAGAGGACTGACACTCTAACTTTCGATGCTCTGAACCTTTCCTATGAGTCCAGTTTTAGATTCCGATGCTTTAATTCAGGTTTACTGTATACCTTGGACCTTCCTATTGACGATGAAACACAGAAATTGCATCTGAATTTAATACAAAAGGCACAATGCCGACTTAAGTACAAGTGGACAGACACACTAACTTTCTATAATTTAAACCTCCCCTGTGAGTCCAGTTTTAGATTCCGATGCTTCACTTGAGGTTTACTGTTTCCCTTGGACCTTCTTATTGACGATGAAACACAGAAATTGCATCCAAATTTAATACAAGAGGCACAATGCCGACATAAATACAAGAGGACTGACACTCTAACTTCCTATGATTTGAACATCTCCTGTGAGTCCAGTTTTAGATTCCGATTCTTCACGTCAGGTTTACTGTATCCCTTGGACTGTCTTATTGTCGATGAAACACAGAAATTGCATTCGAATTTAATACAAAAGGCACAATGCCGACTTAAGTACAAGAGGACTGACACTCTAATTTTCGATGATTTGAACTTCTCCTGTGGGTCCAGTTTCAGATTCCGATGCTTCAATTCAGGTTTACTGTATCACTTGGACCTTCTTATTGACGATGAAAGACAGAAATTATATCCAAATTTAATACAAAAGGCACAAAGCCGACTTAAGTACAAGAGGACTGACACTCTAATTTTCTATGATTTTAACCTCCACTGTGAGTCCAGTTTTAGATTCCGATGCTTCACTTCTGGTTTACTGTATCCCTTGGACCTTCGTATTGACGATGAAACACAGAAATTGCATCTGAATTTAATACAAAAGGCACAATGCCGACTTAAGTACAAGAGGACTGACGCTCTAAATTTCTATGATTTGAACCACTCCTGTGAGTCCTGTTTAAGATTCCGATGCTTCACTTCAGGTTTACTGTATTTCTTGGGCCTTCTTAATGACGATGAAACACAGATATTGCATCCGAATTTAATACAAAAGGCACAATGCCGACTTAAGTACATGAGGACTGACACTCTAAATCTCTATGATTTGAACCTCTCCTGTGTGTCCAGTTTTAGATTCCGATGCTTCACTTCAGGTTTACTGTATCCCTTGGACCTTCTTATTGACGATGAAACACAGAAATTGCATCCGAATTTAATACAAAAGGCACAATGCCGACTTAAGTACAAGAGGACTGACACTCTAACTTTCGATGCTTTGAACCTCTCCTATGAGTCCAGTTTTAGATTCCGATGCTTTAATTCAGGTTTACTGTATACCTTGGACCTTCCTATTGACGATGAAACACAGAAATTGCATCTGAATTTAATACAAAAGGCACAATGCCGACTTAAGAACAAGTGGACAGACACTCTAACTCTCTATGATTTGAACCCCTCCTGTGTGTCCAGTTTTAGATTCCGATGCCTTACTTGAGGTTTACTGTTTCCCTTGGACCTTCTTATTGACGATGAAACACAGAAATTGCATCCAAATTTAATACAAAAGGCACAATGCCGACATAAATACGAGAGGACTGACACTCTAACTTTCTATGATTTGAACATCTCCTGTGAGTCCAGTCTTAGATTCCGATGCTTCACTTCAGTTTTACTGTATACCTTGGACATTCTTATTGACGATGAAACACAGAAATTGCATCCGAAGTTAATACAAAAGGCACAATGTCGACTTAAGTACAAGAGGACTGACACACTAACTTTCTATGATTTGAACCTCTCCTGTGAGTCCAGTTTTAGATTCCGATGCTTCACTTCAGGTTTACTGTTTCCCTTGGACCTTCTTATTGACGATGAATCACAGAAATTGCATCCGAATATAATACAAATAGCGCAATGCCGACCTAAGTACAAGAGGACTGACACACTAACTTTCTATGATTTGAACCTCTCCTGTGAGTCCAGTTTTAGGTTCCGATGCTTCACTTCAGGTTTACTGTAACCCTTGGAGCTTCTTATTGACGATAAAACACAGAAATTGCATCCGAATTTAATACAAAAGGCACAATGCCGACTTAAGTACAAGAGAATTGACACACTAACTTTCTATGATTTGAAACTCTCCTGTGAGTCCAGTTTTAGATTCCGATGCTTCACTTCAGGTTTACTGTTTCCCTTGGACCTTCTTATTGACGATGAATCACAGAAATTGCATCTGAAATTAATACAAAAGGCGCTATGCTGACTTACGTACAAGAGGACTGACACACTAACTTTCTATGATTTGAACCTCTCCTGTGAGTCTTGTTTTATATTCCGATGCTTCACTTCAGGTTTACTGTATCCCTTGGACCTTCTTGTTGACTATGAAACACAGAAATTGCATCCGAATTTAATACAAAAGGCACAATGCCTAGTTAAGTACAAGAGGACTGACACTCTAATTTCGATGATTTGTACCTCTCCTGTGAGTCCAGTTATAGATTCCGATGCTTCAATTCAGGTTTACTGTATCCCTTGGACCTTCTTATTGACTATGAAACACAGAAATTGCATCCGAATATAATACAAAAGGCCCAATGCCGACTTCAGTACAAGAGGACTGACTCTCTAACTTTCTATGATTTGAACCTCTCCTGTGAGTCCAGTTTTAGATTCCGATTCTTCACGTCAGGTTTACTGTATCCCTTGGACTTTCTTATTGTCGATGAAACACAGAAATTGCATTCGAATTTAATACAATAGGAACAATGCCGACTTAAGTACAAGAGGACTGACACTCTAACTTTCGATGATTTGAACTTCTCCTGTGGGTCAAGTTTCAGATTCCGATGCTTCAATTCAGGTTTACTGTATCACTTGGACCTTCTTATTGACGATGAAACTTAGAAATTATATCCGAATTTAATACAAAAGGCACAAAGCCGACTTAAGTACAAGAGGACTGACACTCTAACTTTGTATGATTTTAGCCTCTGCTGTGAGTCCAGTTTTAGATTCCGATGCTTCACTTCAGGTTAACTGTATCCCTTGGACCTTCGTATTGACGATGAAACTCAGAAATTGCATCCGAATTTAATACAAAAGGCACAATGCCGACTTAAGTACAAGAGGACTGACGCTCTAACTTTCTATGATTTGAACCACTCCTGTGAGTCCTGTTTAAGATTCCGATGCTTCACTTCAGGTTTACTGTATTTATTGGGCCTTCTTAATGACGATGAAACACAGAAATTGCATCAGAATTTAATACAAAAGGCACAATGTCGTCTTAAGTACAAGATGACTGACACTCTAACTTTCGATGATATGAACCTCTCCTATGAGTCCAGTTTTAGATTCCGATGCTTCACTTCAGGTTTACTGTTTCCCTTGGGCCTTCTTATTGACGATGAAACACAGAAATTGCGTCCGAATTTAATACAAAAGGCACAATGCCGACTTAAGTACAAGAGGACTGTCACACTAACTTTCTATGATTTGAACCTCTCTTGTGAGTCCAGTTTTAGATTCCGATGCTTCACTTCAGGTTTACTGTTTTCCTTGGACCTTCTTATTGACGATGAAACACAGAAATTGCATCCGAATTTAATACAAAAGCCACAATGCTGACATAAGTACAAGAGGACTGCCACTCTAACTTTCTATGATTTGAACATATGCTGTGAGTCCAGTCTTAGATTCCGATGCTTTACTTCAGTTTTTCTGTATCCCTTGGACCTTCTTATTGACGATGAATCACAAAAATTGCATCCGAATTTAATACAAAAGGCACAATGCCGACTTAAGTACAAGAGGACTGACACACAAACTTTCTATGATTTGAACCTCTCCTGAGAGTCCAGTTTTAGATTCCGATGCTTCACTTCAGGTTTACTGTTTCCCTTGGACCTTCTTATTGACGATGAATCACAGAAATTGCATCCGAATATAATACAAAAGGCACAATGGCGACTTAAGTACAAGAGGACTGACACACTATCTCTCTATGATTTGAACCTCTCCAGTGAGTCCAGTTTTATACTCCGATGCTTCACTTCAGGTTTACTGTTTCCCTTGGACCTTCTTATTGATGATGAATCACAGAAATTTCATCCGAATGAAATACAAAAGGCGCAATGCCGACCTAAGTACAAGAGGACTGACGCACTAACTTTCTATGATTTGAACCTCTCCTGTGAGTCCAGTTTTATTTTCCGATGCTTCACTTCAGGTTTACTGTATCCCTTGGACCTTCTTATTGACGATAAGGCACAATGCCGACTTAAGTACAAGAGGACTGACACTCTAACTTTCATTGCTTTTGAACCCCTGCTGTGAGTCCAGTTTCAGATTCCGATGTTTCACTTCAGGTTTACTGTATCCCTTGGACCTTCTTATTGACGATGAAACACAGATATTGCATCTGAATTTAATACAAAATGCACAATGCCGACTTAAGTACAAGAGGACTGACACACTAACTTTCTATGATTTGAAACTCTCCTGTGAGTCCAGTTTTAGATTCCGATGCTTCACTTCAGGTTTACTGTTTCCCTTGGACCTTCTTATTGACGATGAATCACAGAAATTGCATCTGAATTTAATACAAAAGGCGCAATGCTGACTTACGTACAAGAGGACTGACACACTAACTTTCTGTGATTTGAACCTCTCCTGTGAGTATTGTTTTATATTCCGATGCTTCACTTCAGGTTTACTGTATCCCTTGGACCTTCTTATTGACGATGAAACACAGAAATTGCTTTCCGAATTTAATACAAAAGGCACAATGCCGACTTAAGTACAAGAGGACTGACACTCTAACTTTCGATGCTTTGAACCTCTCCTATGAGTCCAGTTTTAGATTCCGATGCTTTAATTCAGGTTTACTGTATACCTTGGACCTTCCTATTGACGATGAAACACAGAAATTGCATCTGAATTTAATACAAAAGGCACAATGCCGACTTAAGTACAAGTGGACAGACACACTAACTTTCTATAATTTAAACCTCTCCTGTGAGTCCAGTTTTAGATTCCGATGCTTCACTTGAGGTTTACTGTTTCCCTTGGACCTTCTTATTGATGATGAAACACAGAAATTGCATCCAAATTTAATACAAAAGGCCCAATGCCGACATAAATACAAGAGGACTGACACTCTAACTTTCTATGATTTGAACATCTCCTGTGAGTCCAGTTTTAGATTCCGATTCTTCACGTCAGGCTTACTGTATCCCTTGGACTTTCTTATTGTCGATGAAACACAGAAATTGCATTCGAATTTAATACAAAAGGCACAATGCCGACTTAAGTACAAGGGGACTGACACTCTAATTTTCGATGATTTGAACTTCTCCTGTGGTTCCAGTTTCAGATTCCGATGCTTCAATTCAGGTTTACTGTATCACTTGGACCTTCTTATTGACGATGAAAGACAGAAATTATATCCAAATTTAATACAAAAGGCACAAAGCAGATTTAAGTACAAGAGGACTGACACTCTAACTTTCTATGATTTTAACCTCCACTGTGAGTCCAGTTTTAGATTCCGATGCTTCACTTCTGGTTTACTGTATCCCTTGGACCATCGTATTGACGATGAAACACAGAAATTGCATCCGAATTTAATACAAAAGGCACAATGCCGACTTAAGTACAAGAGGACTGACGCTCTAAATTTCTATGATTTGAACCACTCCTGTGAGTCCTGTTTAAGATTCCGATGCTTCACTTCAGGTTTACTGTATTTCTTGGGCCTTCTTAATGACGATGAAACACAGATATTGCATCCGAATTTAATACAAAAGGCACAATGCCGACTTAAGTACATGAGGACTGACACTCTAACTCTCTATGATTTTACCCCCTCCTGTGTGTCCAGTTTTAGATTCCGATGCTTCACTTCAGGTTTACTGTATCCCTTGGACCTTCTTATTGACGATGAAACACAGAAATTGCATCCGAATTTAATACAAAAGGCACAATGCCGACTTAAGTACAAGAGGACTGACACTCTAACTTTCGATGATTTGAACCTCTCCTATGAGTCCAGTTTTAGATTCCGATGCATTAATTCAGGTTTACTGTATACCTTGGACCTTCTTATTGACGATGAAACACAGAAATTTCATCCGAATTTAATACAAAAGGCACAATGCAGACTTAAGTACAAGAGGAAATACACACTAACTTTCTATGATTTGAACCTCTCCTGTGAGTCCAGTTTTAGATTCCGATGCTTCACTTCAGGTTTACTGTTTCCCTTGGACCTTCTTATTGACGATGAAACACAGAAATTGCGTCCGAATTTAATACTAAAGGCACAATGCCGACTTAATTACAAGAGGACTGACACACTAACTTTCTATGATTTAAACCTCTCTTGTGAGTCCAGTTTTAGATTCCGATGCTTCACTTCAGGTTTACTGATTTCCTTGGACCTTCTTATTGACGATGAAACACAGAAATTGCATCCGAATTTAATACAAAAGGCACAATGCCGACATAAGTACAAGAGGACTGACACTCTAACTTTCTATGATTTGAACATCTGCTGTGAGTCCAGTCTTAGATTCCGATGCTTTACTTCAGTTTTTCTGTATCCCTTGGACCTTCTTATTGACGATGAATCACAGAAATTGCATCCAAATTTAATACAAAAGGCACAATGCCGACTTAAGTACAAGAGGACTGACACACTAACTCTCTATGATTTGAACCTCTCCTGTGAGTCCAGTTTTAGACTCCGGATCTTCACTTCAGGTTTACTGTTTCCCTTGGACCTTCTTATTGACGATGAATCACAGAAATTGCATCCGAATGTAATACAAAAGGCGCAATGCCGACCTAAGTACTAGAGGACTGACGCACTAACTTTCTATGATTTGAACCTCTCCTGTGAGTCCAGTTTTAGATTCCGATGCTTCACTTCAGGTTTACTGTATCCCTTGGACCTTCTTATTGACGATAAGGCACAATGCCGACTTAAGTACAAGAGGACTGACACTCTAACTTTCATTGATTTTGAACCCCTGCTGTGAGTCCAGTTTCAGTTTCCGATGTTTCACTTCAGGTTTACTGTATCCCTTGACCTTCTTATTGAAGATGAAACACAGAAATTGCATCTGAATTTAATACAAAATGCACAATGCCGACTTAAGTACAAGAGGACTGACACACTAACTTTCTGGGATTAGAAACTCTCCTGTGAGTCCAGTTTTAGATTCCGATGCTTCACTTCAGGATTACTGTTTCCCTTGGACCTTCTTATTGACGATGAATCACAGAAATTGCGTCTGAATTTAATACAAAAGGCGCAATGCTGACTTACGTACAAGAGGACTGACACACTAACTTTCTGTGATTTGAACCTCTCCTGTGAGTATTGTTTTATATTCCGATGCTTCACTTCAGGTTTACTGTATCCCTTGGACCTTCTTATTGACGATGAAACACAGAAATTGCATCCGAATTCAATACAAAAGGCACAATGCCGACTTAAGTACAAGAGGACTGACACTCTAACTTTCGATGCTTTGAACCTCTCCTATGAGTCCAGTTCTAGATTCCGATGCTTTAATTCAGGTTTACTGTATACCTTGGACCTTCCTATTGACGATGAAACACAGAAATTGCATCTGAATTTAATACAAAAGGCACAATGCCGACTTAAGTACAAGTGGACAGACACACTAACTGTCTATAATTTAAACCTCTCCTGTGAGTCCAGTTTTAGATTCCGATGCTTCACTTGAGGTTTACTGTTTCCCTTGGACCTTCT
The DNA here is from genome assembly GCF_021461395.2 of Schistocerca americana. NCBI lineage: Eukaryota > Metazoa > Arthropoda > Insecta > Orthoptera > Acrididae > Schistocerca > Schistocerca americana. The sequence continues at coordinate 543,189,114 of NC_060124.1, read as the reverse complement.
TATTGACGATGAAACACAGAAATTGCATCCAAATTTAATACAAAAGGCACAATGCCGACATAAATACAAGAGGACTGACACTCTAACTTTCTATGATTTGAACATCGCCTGTGAGTCCAGTTTTAGATTCTGATTCTTCACGTCAGGTTTACTGTATCCCTTGGACTTTCTTATTGTCGATGAAACACAGAAATTGCATTCGAATTTAATACAAAAGGCACAATGCCGACTTAAGTACAAGAGGACTGACACTCTAATTTTCGATGATTTGAACTTCTGCTGTGGGTCCAGTTTCAGATTCCGATGCTTCAATTCAGGTTTACTGTATCACTTGGACCTTCTTATTGACGATGAAAGACAGAAATTATATCCAAATTTAATACAAAAGGCACAAAGCCGACTTAAGTACAAGAGGACTGACACTCTAACTTTCTATGATTTTAACCTCCACTGTGAGTCCAGTTTTAGATTCCGATGCTTCACTTCTGGTTTACTGTATCCCTTGGACCTTCGTATTGACGATGAAACACAGAAATTGCATCCGAATTTAATACAAAAGGCACAATGCCGACTTAAGTACAAGAGGACTGACGCTCTAAATTTCTATGATTTGAACCACTCCTGTGAGTCCTGTTTAAGATTCCGATGCTTCACTTCAGGTTTACTGTATTTCTTGGGCCTTCTTAATGACGATGAAACAAAGATATTGCATCCGAATTTAATACAAAAGGCACAATGCCGACTTAAGTACATGAGGACTGACACTCTAACTCTCTATGATTTGAACCCCTCCTGTGTGTCCAGTTTTAGATTCCGATGCTTCACTTCAGGTTTACTGTATCCCTTGGACCTTCTTATTGACGATGAAACACAGAAATTGCATCCGAATTTAATACAAAAGGCACAATGCCGACTTAAGTACAAGAGGACTGACACTCTAACTTTCGATGATTTGAACCTCTCCTATGAGTCCAGTTTTAGATTCCGATGCATTAATTCAGGTTTACTGTATACCTTGGACCTTCTTATTGACGATGAAACACAGAAATTTCATCCGAATTTAATACAAAAGGCACAATGCAGACTTAAGTACAAGAGGAAATACACACTAACTTTCTATGATTTGAACCTCTCCTGTGAGTCCAGTTTTAGATTCCGATGCTTCACTTCAGGTTTACTGTTTCCCTTGGACCTTCTTATTGACGATGGAACACAGAAATTGCGTCCGAATTTAATACTAAAGGCACAATGCCGACTTAATTACAAGAGGACTGACACACTAACTTTCTATGATTTAAACCTACCCTGTGAGTCCAGTTTTAGATTCCGATGCTTCACTTCAGGTTAACTGTTTTCCTTGGACCTTCTTATTGACGATGAAACACAGAAATTGCATCCGAATTTAATACAAAAGGCACAATGCCGACATAAGTACAAGAGGACTGACACTCTAACTTTCTATGATTTGAACATCTGCTGTGAGTCCAGTCTTAGATTCCGATGCTTTACTTCAGTTTTTCTGTATCCCTTGGACCTTCTTACTGACGATGAATCACAGAAATTGCATCCAAATTTAATACAAAAGGCACAATGCCGACTTAAGTACAAGAGGACTGACACACTAACTTTCTATGATTTGAACCTCTCCTGTGAGTCTAGTTTTAGATTCCGATGCTTCACTTCAGGTTTACTGTTTCCCTTGGACCTTCTTATTGACGATGAATCACAGAAATTGCATCCGAATATAATACAAAATGCGCAATGCCGACCTAAGTACAAGAGGACTGACACTCTAACTTTCTATGATTTGAACCTCTCCTGTGAGTCCAGTTTTAGATTCCGATGCCTCACTTCAGGTTTACTGTATCCCTTGGACCTCCTTATTGACGATAAGGCACAATGCCGACTTAAGTACAAGAGGACTGACACTCTAACTTTCATTGCTTTTGAACCCCTGCTGTGAGTCCAGTTTCAGATTCCGATGCTTCACTTCAGGTTTACTGTATCCCTTGGACCTTCTTATTGACGATGAAACACAGAAATTGCAACCGAACTTAATACAAAAGGCACAATGCCGACTTAAGTACAAGAGGACTGACACGCTAACTTTCTATGATTTGAAACTCTCCTGTGAGTCCAGTTTTAGATTCCGATGCTTCACTTCAGGTTTACTGTTTCCCATGGAGCTTCTTATTGACGATGAATCACAGAAATTGCATCTGAATTTAATACAAAAGGCGCAATGCTGACTTACGTACAAGAGGACTGACACACTAATTTTCTATGATTTGAACCTCTCCTGTGAGTCTTGTTTTATATACCGATGCTTCACTTCAGGTTTACTGTATCCCTTGGACCTTCTTATTGACGATGAAACACAGAAATTGCATCCGAATTTAATACAAAAGGCACAATGCCGACTTAAGTACATGAGGACTGACACTCTAACTCTCTATGATTGGAACCCCTCCTGTGAGTCCAGTTCTAGATTCCGATGCTTCACTTCAGGTTTACTGTATCCCTTGGACCTTCTTATTGACGATGAAACACAGAAATTGCATCCGAATTTAATACAAAAGGCACAATGCCGACTTCAGTACAAGAGGACTGACACTCTAACTTTCGATGATTTGAACCTCTCCTATGAGTCCAGTTTTAGATTCCGATGCATTAATTCAGGTTTACTGTATACCTTGGACCTTCTTATTGACGATGAAATACAGAAATTGCATCCGAATTTAATACAAAAGGCACAATGCAGACATAAGTTTAAGAGGACAGACACACTAACTTTCCATGATTTGAACCTCTCCTGTGAGTCCAGTTTTAGATTCCGATGCTTCACTTCAGGTTTACTGTTTCCCTTGGACCTTCTTATTGACGATGAATCACAGGAACTGCATCCGAATATAATACAAAAGGCGCAATGCCGACCTAAGTACAAGAGGACTGACACACTAACTTTCGATGATTTAAACCTCTCCTGTGAGTCCAGTTTTAGATTCCGATGCTTCACTTCAGGTTTACTGTATCCCTTGGACCTTCTTATTGACGATAAGGCACAATGCCGACTTAAGTACAAGAGGACTGACACTCTAACTTTCATTGCTTTTGAACCCCTGCTGTGAGTCCAGTTTCAGATTCCGATGCTTCACTTCAGGTTTACTGTATCCCTTGGACCTTCTTATTGACGATGAAACACAGAAATCGCATCCGAATTTAATACAAAAGGCACAATGCCGACTTAAGTACAACAGGACTGACACTCTAACTTTCTATGATTTGAAACACTCCTGTGAGTCCAGTTTTAGATTCCGATGCTTCACTTCGGGTTAACTGTTTCCCTTGGACCTTCTTATTGACGATGAATCACAAAAATTGCATCTGAATTTAATACAAAAGGTCAATGCTGACTTACGTACAAGAGGACTGACACACTAACTTTCTATGATTTGAACCTCTCCTGTGAGTCTTGTTTTATATTCCGATGCTTCACTTCAGGTTTACTGTATCCCTTGGACCTTCTTATCGACGATGAAACACAGAAATTGCATCCGAATTTAATACAAAAGGCACAATGCTGACTTAAGTACAAGTGGACTGACACTCTAATTTCGATGATTTGTACCTCTCCTGTGAGTCCAGTTTTAGATTCCGATGCTTCAATTCAGGTTTACTGTATCCCTTGGACCTTCTTATTGACGATGAAACACAGAAATTGCATCCGAATATAATACAAAAGCCCCAATGCCGACTTAAGTACAAGAGGACTGACTCTCTAACTTTCTATGATTTGAACATCTCCTGTGAGTCCAGTTTTAGATTCCGATTCTTCACGTCAGGTTTACTGTATCCCTTGGACTTTCTTATTGTCGATGAAACACAGAAATTGCATTCGAATTTAATACAAAAGGCACAATGCCGACTTAAGTACAAGAGGACTGACACTCTAACTTTCGATGATTTGAATTTCTCCTGTGGGTCCAGTTTCAGATTCCGATGCTTCAATTCAGGTTTACTGTATCACTTGGACCTTCTTATTGACGATGAAACACAGAAATTATATCTGAATTTAATACAAAAGGCTCAAAGCCGACATAAACACAAGAGGACTGACACTCTAACTTTCTATGATTTTAACCTTTGCTGTAAGTCCAGTTTTCGATTCCGATGCTTTACTTCTGGGTTACTGTATCCCTTGGACCTTCGTATTGACGATGAAACACAGAAATTGCTTCCGAATTTAATACAAAAGGCACAATGCCGACTTAAGTACAAGAGGACTGACGCTCTAACTTTCTATGATTTGAACCACTCCTGTGAGTCCTGTTTAAGATTCCGATGCTTCACTTCAGGTTCACTGAATCCCTTGGACCTTCTTATTGTCGATGAAACACAGAAATTGCATCCGAATTTAATACAAAAGGCACAATGCCGACTTAAGTACAAGAGGACTGACACTCTAACTTTCGATGATTTGAACCTCTCCTATGAGTCCAGTTTTAGATTCCGATGCATTAATTCAGGTTTACTGTATACCTTGGACCTTCTTATTGACGATGAAACACAGAAATTTCATCCGAATTTAATACAAAAGGCACAATGCAGACTTAAGTACAAGAGGACAGACACACTAACTTTCTATGATTTGAACCTCTCCTGTGAGTCCAGTTTTAGATTCCGATGCTTCACTTCAGGTTTACTGTTTCCCTTGGACCTTCTTATTGACGATGAAACACAGAAATTGCGTCCGAATTTAATACAAAAGGCACAATGCCGACTTAAGTACAAGAGGACTGACACACTAACTTTCTATGATTTAAACCTCTCTTGTGAGTCCAGTTTTAGATTCTGATGCTTCACTTCAGGGTTACTGTTTTCCTTGGACCATCTTATTGACGATGAAACACAGAAATTGCATCCGAATTTAATACAAAAGGCACAATGCCGACATAAGTACAAGAGGACTGACACTCTAACTTTCTATGATTTGAACATCTGCTGTGAGTCCAGTCTTAGATTCCGATGCTTTACTTCAGTTTTTCTGTATCCCTTGGACCTTCTTATTGACGATGAATCACAGAAATTGCATCCGAATTTAATACAAAAGGCACAATGCCGACTTAAGTACAAGAGGACTGACACACTAACTTTCTATGATATGAACCTCTCCTGTGTGTCCAGTTTTAGATTCCGATGCTTCACTTCAGGTTTACTGTTTCCCTTGGACCTTCATATTGACGATCAGGCACAATGCCGACTTAAGTACAAGAGGACTGACACTGTAACTTCCTATGATTTGAACCTCTGCTGTGAGTCCAGTTTTAGATTCCGATCTTCACTTCAGGTTTACTGTATCCCTTGGACCTTCTTATTGACGATGAAACACAGAAATTGCATCCGAATTTAATACAAAAGGCACAATGCCGACTTAAGTACAAGAGGACTGACACACTAACTTTCTATGATTTGAACCTCTGCTGTGAGTCCAGTTTTAGATTCCGATGCTTCACTTCAGGTTTACTGTATCCCTTGGACCTTCTTATTGACGATAAGGCACAATGCCGACTTAAGTACAAGAGGACTGACACTCTAACTTTCTATGATTTGAACCTCTGCTCTGAGTCCAGTTTTAGATTCCGTTTCTTCACTTCAGATTTACTGTATCCCTTGGACCTTCTTATTGACGATAAGTCACATTGCCGACTTAAGTACAAGAGGACTGACACTCTAACTCTCTATGATTTGAACCTCTGCTGTGAGTCCAGTTTTAGATTCCGATGCTTCACTTCAGGTTTACTGTATACCTTGGACCTTTGTATTGAAGATTAAACACAGAAATTGCATCCGAATTTAATACAAAAGGCACAATGCCGACTTAAGTACAAGAGGACTGACACACTAACTCTCTATGATTTGAATGTCTCCTGTGAGTCCAGTTTTAGATTCCAATGCTTCACTTCAGATTTACTGTATCGCTAGGACCTTCTTATTGCCGATAAGGCACAATGCCGACTTAAGTACAAGAGGACTGACACTCTAACTTTCTATGATTTGAACATCTGCTGTGAGTCCAGTTTTAGATTCCGATGCTTCACTTCAGGTTTACTGTATCCCTTGGACCTTCTTATTGTCGATGAAACACAGAAATTGCATCCGAATTTAATACAAAAGGCACAATGCCGACTTCAGTACAAGGGGACTGACGCACTAACTTTCTATGATTTGAACCTCTCCTGTGAATCCAGCTTTAGATTCCGATGCTTCACTTCAGATTTACTTTATCCCTTGGATCTTCTTATTGACGATGAAACACAGAAATTGCATCCGAATTTAATACAAAAGGCTCAATGCCGACTTAAGTACAAGAGGACTGACACACTAACTTTCTATGATTTGAACCTCTCCTGTGAGTCCAGTTTTAGATTCCGATGCATCACTTCATTTTTACTGTATCCCTTGGACCTTCATATTGACGATGAAACACAGAAATTGCATCCGAATTTAATACAAAAGGCACAATGCCGACTTAAGTACAAGAGGACTGACACACTAGCTTTCTATGATTTGAACCTCTCCTGTTAGCCCAGTTTTAGATTCCGATGCTTCTATTCAGATTTACTGTATCCCTTGGACCATCTTATTGACGATAAGGCACAATGCCGACTTAAGTACAAGAGGACTGACACTCTAACTTTCTATGATTTGAACCTCTGCTGTGAGTCCAGTTTTAGATTCCGATGCTTCACTTCCGGTTTACTGTATCCCTTGGACCTTCTTACTGACGATCAAACACAGAAATTGCATCCGAATTTAATACAAAAGGCACAATGCCGACTTAAGTACAAGAGGACTGACACTCTCTCTGTGATTAGAACCTCTGCTGTGAGTCCAGTTTTAGATTCCGATGCTTCACTTCAGGTTCAATGTAACCCTTGGACCGTCTTATTAACGATGAAACACAGAAATTGCATTAGAATTTAATACAAAAGGCACAATGCCGACTTAAGTACAAGGGGACTGACACACTAACTTTCTATGATTTAAACCTCTCTTGTGAGTCCAGTTTTAGATTCCGATGCTTCACTACAGGTTTACTGTTATCCTTGGACCTTCTTATTGACTATGAAACACAGAAATTGCATCCGAATTTAATACAAAAGGCACAATGCCGACATAAGTACAAGAGGACTGACACTCTAACATTCTATGATTTGAACATCTCCTGTGAGTCCAGTCTTAGATTCCGATGCTTTACTTCAGTTTTTCTGTATCCCTTGTACCTTCTTATTGACGATGAATCACAGAAATTGCATCCGAATATAATACAAAAGGCACAATGCCGACTTTAGCACAAGAGGACTGACACACTAACTTTCTATGATGTGAACCTCTCCTGTGAGTCCAGTTTTAGATTCCGATGCTTCACTTCAGGTTTACTGTTTCCCTTGGACCTTCTTATTGACGATGAAACACAGAAATTGCATCCGAATATAATACAAAAGGCGCAATGCCGACCTAAGTACAAGAGGACTGACACACTAACTTTCTATGATTTGAACCTCTCCTGTGAGTCCAGTTTTAGATTCCGATGCTTCACTTCAGGTTTACTGTATCCCTTGGACCTTCTTATTGACGATAAGGCACAATGCCGACTTAAGTACAAGAGGACGGACACTCTAACTTTCATTGCTTTTGAAACCCTGCTGTGAGTCCAGTTTCAGATTCCGATGCTTCACTTCAGGTTTACAGTATCCCTTGGACCTTCTTATTGACCATGAAACACAGAAATCGCATCCGAATTTAATACAAAAGGCACAATGCCGACTTAAGTACAAGAGGACTGACACACTAACTTTCTACGATTTGAAACTCTCCTGTGAGTCCAGTTTTAGATTCCGATGCTTCACTTCAGGTTTACTGTTTCCCTTGGACCTTCTTATTGACGATGAATCACAGAAATTGCATCTGAATTTAATACAAAAGGCGCAATGCTGACTTACGTACAAGAGGACTGACACACTAACTTTCTGTGATTTGAACCTCTAATGTGAGTCTTGTTTTATATTCCGATGCTTCACTTGAGGATTACTGTATCCCTTGGACCTTCTTATTGACGATGAAACACAGAAATTGCATCCGAATTTAATACAAAAGGCACAATGCCGACATAAGTACAAGAGGACTGACACTCTAATTTCGATGATTTGTACCTATCCTGTGAGTCCAGTTTTAGATTCCGATGCTTCAATTCAGGTTTACTGTATCCCTTGGACCTTCTTATTGACGATGAAACACAGAAATTGCATCCGAATATAATACAAAAGACCCAATGCCGACTTAAGCACAAGAGGACTGACTCTCTAACTTTCTATGATTTGAACATCTCCTGTGAGTCCAGTTTTAGATTCCGATTCTTCACGTCAGGTTTACTGTATCCCTTGGACTTTCTTATTGTCGATGAAACACAGAAATTGCATTCGAATTTAATACAAAAGGAACAATGCCGACTTAAGTACAAGAGGACTGACACTCTAACTTTCGATGATTTGAATTTCTCCTGTGGGTCCAGTTTCAGATTCCGATGCTTCAATTCAGGTTTACTGTATCACTTGGACCTTCTTATTGACGATGAAACACAGAAATTATATCTGAATTTAATACAAAAGGCACAATGCCGACTTAAGTACAAGAAGACTGACACTCTAACTTTCGATGATTTGAACCTCTCCTGTGAGTCCAGTTTTAGATTCCGATGCTTTACTTCTGGTTTACTGTATCCCTTGGACCTTCGTATTGACGATGAAACACAGAAATTGCTTCCGAATTTAATACAAAAGGCACAATGCCGACTTAAGTACAAGAGGACTGACGCTCTAACTTTCTATGATTTGAACCACTCCTGTGAGTCCTGTTTAAGATTCCGATGCTTCACTTCAGGTTCACTGAATCCCTTGGACCTTCTTATTGTCGATGAAACACAGAAATTGCATCCGAATTTAATACAAAAGGCACAATGCCGACTTAAGTACAAGAAGACTGACACTCTAACTTTCGATGATTTGAACCTCTCCTATGAGTCCAGTTTTAGATTCCGATGCATTAATTCAGGTTTACTGTATACCTTGGACCTTCTTATTGACGATGAAACACAGAAATTTCATCCGAATTTAATACACAAGGCACAATGCAGACTTAAGTACAAGAGGACAGACACACTAAATTTCTATGATTTGAACCTCTCCTGTGAGTCCAGTTTTAGATTCCGATGCTTCACTTCAGGTTTACTGTTTCCCTTGGACCTTCTTATTGACGATGGAACACAGAAATTGCGTCCGAATTTAATACAAAAGGCACAATGCCGACTTAAGTACAAGAGGACTGACACACTAACTTTCTATGATATGAACCTCTCCTGTGAGTCCAGTTTTAGATTCCGATGCTTCACTTCAGGTTTACTGTTTCTCTTGGACCTTCATATTGACGATAAGGCACAATGCCGACTTAAGTACAAGAGGACTGACACTGTAACTTTCCATGATTTGAACCTCTGCTGTGAGTCCAGTTTTAGATTCCGATGCTTCACTTCAGGTTTACTGTATCCCTTGGACCTTCTTATTGACGTTGAAACACAGAAATTGCATCCGAATTTATTACAAAAGGCACAATGCCGACTTAAGTACAAGAGGACTGACACACTAACTTTCTATGATTTGAACCTCTGCTGTGAGTCCAGTTTTAGATTCCGATGCTTCACTTCAGGTTTACTGTATCCCTTGGACCTTCTTATTGACGATAAGGCACAATGCCGACTTAAGTACAAGAGGACTGACACTCTAACTTTCTATGATTAGAACCTCTGCTCTGAGTCCAGTTTTAGATTCCGTTTCTACACTTCAGATTTACTGTATCCCTTGGACCTTCTTATTGACGATAAGGCACATTGCCGACTTAAGTACAAGAGGACTGACACTCTAACTCTCTATGATTTGAACCTCTGCTGTGGGTCCAGTTTTAGATTCCGATGCTTCACTTCAGGTTTACTGTATACCTTGGACCTTTGTATTGAAGATGAAACACAGAAATTGCATCCGAATTTAATACAAAAGGCACAATGCCGACTTAAGTACAAGAGGACTGACACACTAACTCTCTATGATTTGAATGTCTCCTGTGAGTCCAGTTTTAGATTCCAATGCTTCACTTCAGATTTACTGTATCGCTAGGACCTTCTTATTGCCGATAAGGCACAATGCCGACTTAAGAACAAGAGGACTCACACTCTAACTTTCTATGATTTGAACATCTGCTGTGAGTCCAGTTTTAGATTCCGATGCTTCACTTCAGGTTTACTGTATCCCTTGGACCTTCTTATTGTCGATGAAACACAGAAATTGCATCCGAATTTAATACAAAAGGCACAATGCCGACTTCAGTACAAGGGGACTGACGCACTAACTTTCTATGATTTGAACCTCTCCTGTGAGTCCAGCTTTAGATTCCGATGCTTCACTTCAGATTTACTTTATCCCTTGGACCTTCTTATTGACGATGAAACACAGAAATTGCATCCGAATTTAATACAAAGGGCTCAATGCCGACTTAAGTACAAGAGGACTGACACACTAACTTTCTATGATTTGAACCTCTCCTGTGAGTCCAGTTTTAGATTCCGATGCATCACTTCATTTTTACTGTATCCCTTGGACCTTCATATTGACGATGAAACACAGAAATTGCATCCGAATTAAATACAAAAGGCACAATGCCGACTTAAGTACAAGAGGACTGACACACTAGCTTTCTATGATTTGAACCTCTCCTGTGAGTCCAGTTTTAGATTCCGATGCTTCTCTTCAGATTTACTGAATCCCTTGGACCATCTTACTGATGATAAGGCACAATGCCGACTTAAGTACAAGAGGACTGACACTCTAACTTTCTATGATTTGAACCTCTGCTGTGAGTCCAGTTTTAGATTCCGATGCTTCACTTCCGGTTTACTGTATCCCTTGGACCTTCTTACTGACGATCAAACACAGAAATTGCATCCGAATTTAATACAAAAGGCACAATGCCGACTTAAGTACAAGAGGACTGACACTCTCTCTGTGATTAGAACCTCTGCTGTGAGTCCAGTTTTAGATTCCGATGCTTCACTTCAGGTCCAATGTAACCCTTGGACCGTCTTATTAACGATGAAACACAGAAATTGCATTAGAATTTAATACAAAAGGCACAATGCCGACTTAAGTACAAGGGGACTGACACACTAACTTTCTATGATTTAAACCTCTCTTGTGAGTCCAGTTTTAGATTCCGATGCTTCACTACAGGTTTACTGCTATCCTTGGACCTTCTTATTGACGATGAAACACAGAAATTGCATCCGAATTTAATACAAAAGGCACAATGCCGACATAAGTACAAGAGGACTGACAGACTAACTTTCTATGATTTGAACCTCTCCTGTGAGTCCAGTTTTAGATTCCGATGCTTCACTTCAGGTTTACTGTATCCCTTGGACCTTCTTATTGACGATAAGGCACAATGCCGACTTAAGTACAAGAGGACTAACACTCTAACTTTCATTGCTTTTGAAACCCTGCTGTGAGTCCAGTTTCAGATTCCGATGCTTCACTTCAGGTTTACAGTATCCCTTGGACCTTCTTATTGACCATGAAACACAGAAATCGCATCCGAATTTAATACCAAAGGCACAATGCCGACTTAAGTACAAGAGGACTGACACACTAACTTTCTACGATTTGAAACTCTCCTGTGAGTCCAGTTTTAGATTCCGATGCTTCACTTCAGGTTTACTGTTTCCCTTGGACCTTCTTATTGACGATGAATCACAGAAATGGCATCTGAATTTAATACAAAAGGCGCAATGCTGACTTACGTACAAGAGGACTGACACACTAACTTTCTGTGATTTGAACCTCTAATGTGAGTCTTGTTTTATATTCCGATGCTTCACTTGAGGATTACTGTATCCCTTGGACCTTCTTATTGACGATGAAACACAGAAATTGCATCCGAATTTAATACAAAAGGCACAATGCCGACTTAAGTACAAGAGGACTGACACTCTAACTTTCGATGATTTGAATTTCTCCTGTGGGTCCAGTTTCAGATTCCGATGCTTCAATTCAGGTTTACTGTATCACTTGGACCTTCTTATGACGATGAAACACAGAAATTATATCTGAATTTAATACAAAAGGCTCAAAGCCGACTTAAATACAAGAGGACTGACACTCTAACTTTCTATGATTTTAACCTTTGCTGTAAGTCCAGTTTTAGATTCCGATGCTTTACTTCTGGTTTACTGTATCCCTTGGACCTTCGTATTGACGATGAAACACAGAAATTGCTTCCGAATTTAATACAAAAGGCACAATGCCGACTTAAGTACAAGAGGACTGACGCTCTAACTTTCTATGATTTGAACCACTCCTGTGAGTCCTGTTTAAGATTCCGATGCTTGACTTCAGGTTCACTGAATCCCTTGGACCTTCTTATTGTCGATGAAACACAGAAATTGCATCCGAATTTAATACAAAAGGCACAATGCCGACTTAAGTACAAGAGGACTGACACTCTAACTTTCGATGATTTGAACCTCTCCTATGAGTCCAGTTTTAGATTCCGATGCATTAATTCAGGTTTACTGTATACCTTGGACCTTCTTATTGACGATGAAACACAGAAATTTCATCCGAATTTAATACAAAAGACCCAATGCCGACTTAAGCACAAGAGGACTGACTCTCTAACTTTCTATGATTTGAACATCTCCTGTGAGTCCAGTTTTAGATTCCGATTCTTCACGTCAGGTTTACTGTATCCCTTGGACTTTCTTATTGTCGATGAAACACAGAAATTGCATTCGAATTTAATACAAAAGGCACAATGCCGACTTAAGTACAAGAGGACTGACACTCTAACTTTCGATGATTTGAATTTCTCCTGTGGGTCCAGTTTCAGATTCCGATGCTTCAATTCAGGTTTACTGTATCACTTGGACCCTCTTATTGACGATGAAACACAGAAATAATATCTGAATTTAATACAAAAGGCTCAAAGCCGACTTAAATACAAGAGGACTAACACTCTAACTTTCTATGATTTTAACCTTTGCTGTAAGTCCAGTTTTAGATTCCGATGCTTTACTTCTGGTTTACTGTATCCCTTGGACCTTCGTATTGACGATGAAACACAGAAATTGCTTCCGAATTTAATACAAAAGGCACAATGCCGACTTAAGTACAAGAGGACTGACGCTCTAACTTTCTATGATTTGAACCACTCCTGTGAGTCCTGTTTAAGATTCCGATGCTTCACTTCAGGTTCACTGAATCCCTTGGACCTTCTTATTGTCGATGAAACACAGAAATTGCATCCGAATTTAATACAAAAGGCACAATGCCGACTTAAGTACAAGAAGACTGACACTCTAACTTTCGATGATTTGAACCTCTCCTATGAGTCCAGTTTTAGATTCCGATGCATTAATTCAGGTTTACTGTATACCTTGGACCTTCTTATTGACGATGAAACACAGAAATTTCATCCGAATTTAATACAAAAGGCACAATGCAGACTTAAGTACAAGAGGACAGACACACTAAATTTCTATGATTTGAACCTCTCCTGTGAGTCCAGTTTTAGATTCCGATGCTTCACTTCAGGTTTACTGTTTCCCTTGGACCTTCTTATTGACGATGAAACACAGAAATTGCGTCCGAATTTAATACAAAAGGCACAATGCCGACTTAAGTACAAGAGGACTGACACACTAACTTTCTAAGATTTAAACCTCTCTTGTGAGTCCAGTTTTAGATTCCGATGCTTCACTTCAGAGTTACTGTTTTCCTTGGACCATCTTATTGACGATGAAACACAGAAATTGCATCCGAATTTAATACAAAAGGCACAATGCCGACATAAGTACAAGAGGACTGACACTCTAACTTTCTATGATTTGAACATCTGCTGTGAGTCCAGTCTTAGATTCCGATGCTTTACTTCAGTTTTTCTGTATCCCTTGGACCTTCTTATTGACGATGAATCACAGAAATTGCATCCGAATTTAATACAAAAGGCACAATGCCGACTTAAGTACAAGAGGACTGACACACTAACTTTCTATGATATGAACCTCTCCTGTGAGTCCAGTTTTAGATTCCGATGCTTCACTTCAGGTTTACTGTTTCTCTTGGACCTTCATATTGACGATAAGGCACAATGCCGACTTAAGTACAAGAGGACTGACACTGTAACTTTCCATGATTTGAACCTCTGCTGTGAGTCCAGTTTTAGATTCCGATGCTTCACTTCAGGTTTACTGTATCCCTTGGACCTTCTTATTGACGATGAAACACAGAAATTGCATCCGAATTTAATACAAAAGGCACAATGCCGACTTAAGTACAAGAGGACTGACACACTAACTTTCTATGATTTGAACCTCTGCTGTGAGTCCAGTTTTAGATTCCGATGCTTCACTTCAGGTTTACTGTATCCCTTGGACCTTCTTATTGACGATAAGGCACAATGCCGACTTAAGTACAAGAGGACTGACACTCTAACTTTCTATGATTAGAACCTCTGCTCTGAGTCCAGTTTTAGATTCCGTTTCTACACTTCAGATTTACTGTATCCCTTGGACCTTCTTATTGACGATAAGGCACATTGCCGACTTAAGTACAAGAGGACTGACACTCTAACTCTCTATGATTTGAACCTCTGCTGTGAGTCCAGTTTTAGATTCCTGTGCTTCACTTCAGGTTTACTGTATACCTTGGACCTTTGTATTGAGGATGAAACACAGAAATTGCATCCGAATTTAATACAAAAGGCACAATGCCGACTTAAGTACAAGAGGACTGACACACTAACTCTCTATGATTTGAATGTCTCCTGTGAGTCCAGTTTTAGATTCCAATGCTTCTCTTCAGATTTACTGTATCGCTAGGACCTTCTTATTGCCGATAAGGCACAATGCCGACTTAAGAACAAGAGGACTGACACTCTAACTTTCTATGATTTGAACATCTGCTGTGAGTCCAGTTTTAGATTCCGATGCTTCACTTCAGGTTTACTGTATCCCTTGGACCTTCTTATTGTCGATGAAACACAGAAATTGCATCCGAATTTAATACAAAAGGCACAATGCCGACTTCAGTACAAGGGGACTGACGCACTAACTTTCTATGATTTGAACCTCTCCTGTGAGTCCAGCTTTAGATTCCGATGCTTCACTTCAGATTTACTTTATCCCTTGGACCTTCTTATTGACGATGAAACACAGAAATTGCATCCGAAATTAATACAAAGGGCTCAATGCCGACTTAAGTACAAGAGGACTGACACACTAACTTTCTATGATTTGAACCTCTCCTGTGAGTCCAGTTTTAGATTCCGATGCATCACTTCATTTTTACTGTATCCCTTGGACCTTCATATTGACGATGAAACACAGAAATTGCATCCGAATTAAATACAAAAGGCACAATGCCGACCTAAGTACAAGAGGACTGACACACTAGCTTTCTATGATTTGAACCTCTCCTGTGAGTCCAGTTTTAGATTCCGATGCTTCTATTCAGATTTACTGAATCCCTTGGACCATCTTACTGACGATAAGGCACAATGCCGACTTAAGTACAAGAGGACTGACACTCTAACTTTCTATGATTTGAACCTCTGCTGTGAGTCCAGTTTTAGATTCCGATGCTTCACTTCCGGTTTACTGTATCCCTTGGACCTTCTTACTGACGATCAAACACAGAAATTGCATCCGAATTTAATACAAAAGGCACAATGCCGACTTAAGTACAAGAGGACTGACACTCTCTCTGTGATTAGAACCTCTGCTGTGAGTCCAGTTTTACATTCCGATGCTTCACTTCAGGTCCAATGTAACCCTTGGACCGTCTTATTAACGATGAAACACAGAAATTGCATTAGAATTTAATACAAAAGGCACAATGCCGACTTAAGTACAAGGGGACTGACACACTAACTTTCTATGATTTAAACCTCTCTTGTGAGTCCAGTTTTAGATTCCGATGCTTCACTACAGGTTTACTGCTATCCTTGGACCTTCTTATTGACGATGAAACACAGAAATTGCATCCGAATTTAATACAAAAGGCACAATGCCGACATAAGTACAAGAGGACTGACACACTAACTTTCTATGATTTGAACCTCTCCTGTGAGTCCAGTTTTAGATTCCGATGCTTCACTTCAGGTTTACTGTATCCCTTGGACCTTCTTATTGACGATAAGGCACAATGCCGACTTAAGTACAAGAGGACTAACACTCTAACTTTCATTGCATTTGAAACCCTGCTGTGAGTCCAGTTTCAGATTCCGATGCTTCACTTCAGGTTT
This sequence comes from Schistocerca americana, assembly GCF_021461395.2. NCBI lineage: Eukaryota > Metazoa > Arthropoda > Insecta > Orthoptera > Acrididae > Schistocerca > Schistocerca americana. The sequence goes on along the minus strand of NC_060124.1, from coordinate 543,172,707 downwards.
ACAGTATCCCTTGGACCTTCTTATTGACCATGAAACACAGAAATCGCATCCGAATTTAATACAAAAGGCACAATGCCGACTTAAGTACAAGAGGACTGACACACTAACTTTCTACGATTTGAAACTCTCCTGTGAGTCCAGTTTTAGATTCCGATGCTTCACTTCAGGTTTACTGTTTCCCTTGGACCTTCTTATTGACGATGAATCACAGAAATTGCATCTGAATTTAATACAAAAGGCGCAATGCTGACTTACGTACAAGAGGACTGACACACTAACTTTCTGTGATTTGAACCTCTAATGTGAGTCTTGTTTTATTTTCCGATGCTTCACTTGAGGATTACTGTATCCCTTGGACCTTCTTATTGACGATGAAACACAGAAATTGCATCCGAATTTAATACAAAAGGCACAATGCCGACTTAAGTACAAGAGGACTGACACTCTAACTTTCGATGATTTGAATTTCTCCTGTGGGTCCAGTTTCAGATTCCGATGCTTCAATTCAGGTTTACTGTATCACTTGGACCTTCTTATGACGATGAAACACAGAAATTATATCTGAATTTAATACAAAAGGCTCAAAGCCGACTTAAATACAAGAGGACTGACACTCTAACTTTCTATGATTTTAACCTTTGCTGTAAGTCCAGTTTTAGATTCCGATGCTTTACTTCTGGTTTACTGTATCCCTTGGACCTTCGTATTGACGATGAAACACAGAAATTGCTTCCGAATTTAATACAAAAGGCACAATGCCGACTTAAGTACAAGAGGACTGACGCTCTAACTTTCTATGATTTGAACCACTCCTGTGAGTCCTGTTTAAGATTCCGATGCTTCACTTCAGGTTCACTGAATCCCTTGGACCTTCTTATTGTCGATGAAACACAGAAATTGCATCCGAATTTAATACAAAAGGCACAATGCCGACTTAAGTACAAGAGGACTGACACTCTAACTTTCGATGATTTGAACCTCTCCTATGAGTCCAGTTTTAGATTCCGATGCATTAATTCAGGTTTACTGTATACCTTGGACCTTCTTATTGACGATGAAACACAGAAATTTCATCCGAATTTAATACAAAAGGCACAATGCAGACTTAAGTATAAGAGGACAGACACACTAAATTTCTATGATTTGAACCTCTCCTGTGAGTCCAGTTTTAGATTCCGATGCTTCACTTCAGGTTTACTGTTTCCCTTGGACCTTCTTATTGACGATGAAACACAGAAATTGCGTCCGAATTTAATACAAAAGGCACAATGCCGACTTAAGTACAAGAGGACTGACACACTAACTTTCTAAGATTTAAACCTCTCTTGTGAGTCCAGTTTTAGATTCCGATGCTTCACTTCAGAGTTACTGTTTTCCTTGGACCATCTTATTGACGATGAAACACAGAAATTGCATCCGAATTTAATACAAAAGGCACAATGCCGACATAAGTACAAGAGGACTGACACTCTAACTTTCTATGATTTGAACATCTGCTGTGAGTCCAGTCTTAGATTCCGATGCTTTACTTCAGTTTTTCTGTATCCCTTGGACCTTCTTATTGACGATGAATCACAGAAATTGCATCCGAATTTAATACAAAAGGCACAATGCCGACTTAAGTACAAGAGGACTGACACACTAACTTTCTATGATATGAACCTCTCCTGTGAGTCCAGTTTTAGATTCCGATGCTACACTTCAGGTTTACTGTTTCTCTTGGACCTTCATATTGACGATAAGGCACAATGCCGACTTAAGTACAAGAGGACTGACACTGTAACTTTCCATGATTTGAATCTCTGCTGTGAGTCCAGTTTTAGATTCCGATGCTTCACTTCAGGTTTACTGTATCCCTTGGACCTTCTTATTGACGATGAAACACAGAAATTGCATCCGAATTTAATACAAAAGGCACAATGCCGACTTAAGTACAAGAGGACTCACACACTAACTTTCTATGATTTGAACCTCTGCTGTGAGTCCAGTTTTAGATTCCGGTGCTTCACTTCAGGTTTACTGTATCCCTTGGACCTTCTTATTGACGATAAGGCACAATGCCGACTTAAGTACAAGAGGACTGACACACTAACTTTCTATGATTAGAACCTCTGATCTGAGTCCAGTTTTAGATTCCGTTTCTACACTTCAGATTTACTGTATCCCTTGGACCTTCTTTTGACGATAAGGCACATTGCCGACTTAAGTACAAGAGGACTGACACTCTAACTCTCTATGATTTGAACCTCTGCTGTGAGTCCAGTTTTAGATTCCGATGCTTCACTTCAGGTTTACTGTATACCTTGGACCTTTGTATTGAAGATGAAACACAGAAATTGCATCCGAATTTAATACAAAAGGCACAATGCCGACTTAAGTACAAGAGGACTGACACACTAACTCTCTATGATTTGAATGTCTCCTGTGAGTCCAGTTTTAGATTCCAATGCTTCACTTCAGATTTACTGTATCGCTAGGACCTTCTTATTGCCGATAAGGCACAATGCCGACTTAAGAACAAGAGGACTGACACTCTAACTTTCTATGATTTGAACATCTGCTGTGAGTCCAGTTTTAGATTCCGATGCTTCACTTCAGGTTTACTGTATCCCTTGGACCTTCTTATTGTCGATGAAACACAGAAATTGCATCCGAATTTAATACAAAAGGCACAATGCCGACTTCAGTACAAGGGGACTGACGGACTAACTTTCTATGATTTGAACCTCTCCTGTGAGTCCAGCTTTAGATTCCGATGCTTCACTTCAGATTTACTTTATCCCTTGGACCTTCTTATTGACGATGAAACACAGAAATTGCATCCGAATTTAATACAAAGGGCTCAATGCCGACTTAAGTACAAGAGGACTGACACACTAACTTTCTATGATTTGAACCTCTCCTGTGAGTCCAGTTTTAGATTCCGATGCATCACTTCATTTTTACTGTATCCCTTGGACCTTCATATTGACGATGAAACACAGAAATTGCATCCGAATTTAATACAAAAGGCACAATGCCGACTTAAGTACAAGAGGACTGACACACTAGCTTTCTATGATTTGAACCTCTCCTGTGAGTCCAGTTTTAGATTCCGATGCTTCTATTCAGATTTACTGAATCCCTTGGACCATCTTATTGACGATAAGGCACAATGCCGACTTAAGTACAAGAGGACTGACACTCTAACTTTCTATGATTTGAACCTCTGCTGTGAGTCCAGTTTTAGATTCCGATGCTTCACTTCCGGTTTACTGTATCCCTTGGACCTTCTTACTGACGATCAAACACAGAAATTGCATCCGAATTTAATACAAAAGGCACAATGCCGACTTAAGTACAAGAGGACTGACTCTCTCTCTGTGATTAGAACCTCTGCTGTGAGTCCAGTTTTAGATTCCGATGCTTCACTTCAGGTCCAATGTAACCCTTGGACCGTCTTATTAACGATGAAACACAGAAATTGCATTAGAATTTAATACAAAAGGCACAGTGCCGACTTAAGTACAAGGGGACTGACACACTAACTTTCTATGATTTAAACCTCTCTTGTGAGTCCAGTTTTAGATTCCGATGCTTCACTACAGGTTTACTGTTATCCTTGGACCTTCTTATTGACGATGAAACACAGAAATTGCATCCGAATTTAATACAAAAGGCACAATGCCGACATAAGTACAAGAGGACTGACACACTAACTTTCTATGATTTGAACCTCTCCTGTGAGTCCAGTTTTAGATTCCGATGCTTCACTTCAGGTTTACTGTATCCCTTGGACCTTTTTAATTGACGATAAGGCACAATGCCGACTTAAGTACAAGAGGACTAACACTCTAACTTTCATTGCTTTTGAAACCCTGCTGTGAGTCCAGTTTCAGATTCCGATGCTTCACTTCAGGTTTACAGTATCCCTTGGACCTTCTTATTGACCATGAAACACAGAAATCGCATCCGAATTTAATACAAAAGGCACAATGCCGACTTAAGTACAAGAGGACTGACACACTAACTTTCTACGATTTGAAACTCTCCTGTGAGTCCAGTTTTAGATTCCGATGCTTCACTTCAGGTTTACTGTTTCCCTTGGACCTTCTTATTGACGATGAATCACAGAAATTGCATCTGAATTTAATACAAAAGGCGCAATGCTGACTTACGTACAAGAGGACTGACACACTAACTTTCTGTGATTTGAACCTCTAATGTGAGTCTTGTTTTATATTCCGATGCTTCACTTGAGGATTACTGTATCCCTTGGACCTTCTTATTGACGATGAAACACAGAAATTGCATCCGAATTTAATACAAAAGGCACAATGCCGACATAAGTACAAGAGGACTGACACTCTAATTTCGATGATTTGTACCTCTCCTGTGAGTCCAGTTTTAGATTCCGATGCTTCAATTCAGCTTCACTGTATCCCTTGGACCTTCTTATTGACGATGAAACACAGAAATTGCATCCGAATATAATACAAAAGACCCAATGCCGACTTAAGTACAAGAGGACTGACACTCTAATTTTCGATGATTTGAATTTCTCCTGTGGGTCCAGTTTCAGATTCCGATGCTTCAATTCAGGTTTACTGTATCACTTGGACCTTCTTATTGACGATGAAACACAGAAATTATATCCGAATTTAATACAAAAGGCACAAAACCGACTTAAGTACAAGAGGACTGACACTCTAACTTTCTATGATTTTAACCTCTGCTGTGAGTCCAGTTTTAGATTCCGATGGTTCACTTCAGGTTTACTGTATCCCTTGGACCTTCGTATTGACGATGAAACACAGAAATTGCATCCGAATTTAATACAAAAGGCACAATGCCGACTTAAGTTCAAGAGGACTGACGCTCTAACTTTCTATGATTTGAACCACTCCTGTGAGTCCTGTTTAAGATTCCGATGCTTCACTTCAGGTTTACTGTATTTCTTGGGCCTTCTTAATGACGATGAAACACAGAAATTGCATCCGAATTTAATACAAAATACACAATGCCGACTTAAGTACATGAGGACTGACACTCTAACTCTCTATGATTTGAACCCCTCCTGTGAGTATAGTTTTAGATTCCGATGCTTCACTTCAGGTTTACTGAATCCCTTGGACCTTCTTATTGACGATGAAACACAGATATTGCATCCGAATTTAATACAAAAGACACAATGCCGACTTAAGTACAAGAGGACTGACACTCTAACTTTCGATGATTTGAACTTCTCCTATGAGTCCAGTTTTAGATTCCGATGCATTAATTCAGGTTTACTGTATACCTTGGACGTTCTTATTGACGATGAAACACAGAAATTTCATCCGAATTTAATACAAAAGGCACAATGCAGACTTAAGTACAAGAGGACAGACACACTAACTTTCTATGATTTGAACCTCTCCTGTGAGTCCAGTTTCAGATTCCGATGCTTCACTTCAGGTTTACTGTTTCCCTTGGACCTTCTTATTGACGATGAAACACAGAAATTGCGTCCGAATTTAATACAAAAGGCACAATGCCGACTTAAGTACAAGAGGACTGACACACTAACTTTCTATGATTTAAACCTCTCTTGTGAGACCAGTTTTAGATTCCGATGCTTCACTTCAGGATTACTGTTTTCCTTGGACCTTCTTATTGACGATGAAACACAGAAATTGCATCCGAATTTAATACAAAAGGCACAATGCCGACATAAGTACAAGAGGACTGACACTCTAATTTTCTATGATTTGAACATCTGCTGTGAGTCCAGTCTTCGATTCCGATGCTTTACTTCAGTTTTTCTGTATCCCTTGGACCTTCTTATTGACGATGAATCACGGAAATTGCATCCGAATTTAATACAAAAGGCACAATGCCGACTTAAGTACAAGAGGACTGACACACTAACTTTCTATGATTTGAACCTCTGCTGTGAGTCCAGTTTTAGATTCCGATGCTTCACTTCAGGTTTACTGTATTCCTTGGACCTTCTTATTGACGATGAAACACAGAAATTGCATCCGAATTTAATACAAAAGGCACAATGCCGACTTAAGTACAAGAGGACTGACGCTCTAACTTTCTATGATTTGAACCACTCCTGTGAGTCCTGTTTAAGATTCCGATGCTTCACTTCAGGTTTACTGAATCGCTTGGACCTTCTTATTGTCGATGAAACACAGAAATTGCATCCGAATTTAATACAAAAGGCACAATGCCGACTTAAGTACAAGAGTACTGACACTCTAACTTTCGATGATTTGAACCTCTCCTATGAGTCCAGTTTTAGATTCCGATGCATTAATTCAGGTTTACTGTATACCTTGGACCTTCTTATTGACGATGAAACACAGAAATTTCATCCGAATTTAATACAAAAGGCACAATGCAGACTTAAGTACAAGAGGACAGACACACTAACTTTCTATGATTTGAACCTCTCCTGTGAGTCCAGTTTTAGATTCCGATGCTTCACTTCAGGTTTACTGTTTCCCTTGGACCTTCTTATTGACGATGAAACACAGAAATTGCGTCCGAATTTAATACAAAAGGCACAATGCCGACTTAAGTACAAGAGGACTGACACACTAACTTTCTATGATTTAAACCTCTCTTGTGAGTCCAGTTTTAGATTCCGATGCTTCACTTCAGGGTTACTGTTTTCCTTGAACCATCTTATTGACGATGAAACACAGAAATTGCATCCGAATTTAATACAAAAGGCACAATGCCGACATAAGTACAAGAGGACTGACACTCTAACTTTCTATGATTTGAACATCTGCTGTGAGTCCAGTCTTAGATTCCGATGCTTTACTTCAGTTATTCTGTATCCCTTGGACCTTCTTATTGACGATGAATCACAGAAATTGCATCCGAATTTAATACAAAAGGCACAATGCCGACTTAAGTACAAGAGGACTGACACACTAACTTTCTATGATATGAACCTCTCCTGTGAGTCCAGTTTTAGATTCCGATGCTTCACTTCAGGTTTACTGTTTCCCTTGGACCTTCTTATTGACGATAAGGCACAATGCCGACTTAAGTACAAGAGGACTGACACTCTAACTTTCTATGATTTGAACCTCTGCTGTGAGTCCAGTTTTAGATTCCGATGCTTCACTTCAGGTTTACTGTATCCCTTGGACCTTCTTATTGACGATGAAACACAGAAATTGCATCCGAATTTAATACAAAAGGCACAATGCCGACTTAAGTACAAGAGGACTGACACACTAACTTTCTATGATTTGAACCTCTGCTGTGAGTCCAGTTTTAGATTCCGATGCTTCACTTCAGGTTTACTGTATCCCTTGGACCTTCTTATTGACGATAAGGCACAATGCCGACTTAAGTACAAGAGGACTGACACTCTAACTTTCTATGATTTGAACCTCTGCTCTGAGTCCAGTTTTAGATTCCGTTTCTTCACTTCAGATTTACTGTATCCCTTGGACCTTCTTATTGACGATAAGGCACATTGCCGACTTAAGTACAAGGGGACTGACACTCTAACTCTCTATGATTTGAACCTCTGCTGTGAGTCCAGTTTTAGATTCCGATGCTTCACTTCAGGTTTACCGTATCCCTTGGACCTTCGTATTGAAGATGAAACACAGAAATTGCATACGAATTTAATACAGAAGGCACAATGCCGACTTAAGTACAAGAGGACTGACACACTAACTCTCTATGATTTGAATGTCTCCTGTGAATCCAGTTTTAGATTCCGATGCTTCACTTCAGATTTACTGTATCCCTTGGACCTTCTTATTGACGATAAGGCACAATGCCGACTTAAGTACAAGAGGACTGACACTCTAACTTTCTATGATTTGAACATCTGCTGTGAGTCCAGCTTTTGATTCCGATGCTTCACTTCAGATTTACTGTATCCCTTGGACCTTCTTATTGACGATGAAACACAGAAGTTGCATCCGAATTTAATACAAAAGGCACAATGCCGACTTAAGTACAAGAGGACTGACACACTGGCTTTCTATGATTTGAACTTCTCCTGTGAGTCCAGTTTTAGATTCCGATGCTTCAATTCAGATTTACTGTATCCCTTGAACACTCTTATAGACGATAAGGCACAATGCCGACTTAAGTACAAGAGGACTGACACTCTAACTTTCTATGATTTGAACCTCTGCTGTGAGTCCAGTTTTACATTCCGATGCTTCACTTCCAGTTTACTGTATCCCTTGGACCTTCTTATTGACGATCAAACACAGAAATTGCATCCGAATTTAATACAAAAGGCACAATGCCGACTTAAGTACAAGAGGACTGACACTCTCTCTGTGATTAGAACCTCTGCTGTGAGTCCAGTTTTAGATTCCGATGCTTCACTTCAGGTTTAATGTAACCCTTGGACCGTCTTATTAACGATGAAACACAGAAATTGCATTAGAATTTAATACAAAAGGCACAATGGCGACTTACGTACAAGAGGACTGACACACTAACTTTCTATGATTTCAACCTCTCTTGTGAGTCCAGTTTTGGATTCCGATGCTTCACTTCAGGTTTACTGTTTTCCTTGGACCTTCTTATTGACGATGAAACACAGAAATTGCATCCGAATTTAATACAAAAGGCACAATGCCGACATAAGTACAAGAGGACTGACACTCTCTGTGATTTGAACATCTGCTGTGAGTCCAGTCATAGATTCCGATGCTTTACTTCAGTTGTTCTGTATCCCTTGGACCTTCTTATTGACGATGAATCACAGAAATTGCATCCGAATTTAATACAAAAGGCACAATGCCGGCTTAAGTACAAGAGGACTGACACACTAACTTTCTATGATTTGAACCTCTCCTGTGAGTCCAGTTTTAGATTCCGATGCTTCACTTCAGGTTTACTGTTTCCCTTGGACCTTCTTATTGACGATGAATCACAGAAATTGCATCCGAATATAATACAAAAGGCGCAATGCCGACCAAAGTACAAGAGGACTGTCACACTAACTTTCTATGATTTGAACCTCTCCTGTGAGTCCAGTTTTAGATTCCGATGCTTCACTTCAGGTTTACTGAATCCCTTGGACCTTCTTATTGTCGATGAAACACAGAAATTGCATCCGAATTTAATACAAAAGGCACAATGCCGACTTAAGTACAAGAGGACTGACACTCTAACTTTCGATGATTTGAACCTCTCCTATGAGTCCAGTTTTAGATTCCGATGCATTAATTCAGGTTTACTGTATACCTTGGACCTTCTTATTTACGATGAAACACAGAAATTTCATCCGAATTTAATACAAAAGGCACAATGCAGACTTAAGTACAAGAGGACAGACACACTAACTTTCTATGATTTGAACCTCTCCTGTGAGTCCAGTTTTAGATTCCGATGCTTCACTTCAGGTTTACTGTTTCCCTTGGACCTTCTTATTGACGATGAAACACAGAAATTGCGTCCGAATTTAATACAAAAGGCACAATGCCGACTTAAGTACAAGAGGACTGACACACTAACTTTCTATGATTTAAACCTCTCTTGTGAGTCCAGTTTTAGATTCCGATGCTTCACTTCAGGGTTACTGTTTTCCTTGGACCATCTTATTGACGATGAAACACAGAAATTGCATCCGAATTTAATACAAAAGGCACAATGCCGACTTAAGTACAAGAGGACTGACACTCTAACTTTCAATGATTTGAACATCTGCTGTGAGTCCAGTCCTAGATTCCGATGCTTTAATTCAGTTATTCTGTATGCCTTGGACCTTCTTATTGACGATGAATCACAGAAATTGCATCCGAATTTAATACAAAAGGCACAATGCCGACTTAAGTACAAGAGGACTGACACACTAACTTTCTATGATATGAACCTCTCCTGTGAGTCCAGTTTTAGATTCCGATGCTTGACTTCAGGTTTACTGTTTCCCTTGGACCTTCGTATTGACGATAAGGCACAATGCCAACTTAAGTACAAGAGGACTGACACTCTAACTTTCTATGATTTGAACCTCTGCTGTGAGTCCAGTTTTAGATTCCGATGCTTCACTTCAGGTTTACTGTTTCCCTTGGACCTTCTTATTGACGATGAAACACAGAAATTGCGTCCGAATTTAATACAAAAGGCACAATGCCGACTTAAGTACAAGAGGACTGACACACTAACTTTCTATGATTTAAACCTCTCTTGTGAGTCCAGTTTTAGATTCCGATGCTTCACTTCAGGGTTACTGTTTTCCTTGGACCATCTTATTGACGATGAAACACAGAAATTGCATCCGAATTTAATACAAAAGGCACAATGCCGACATAAGTACAAGAGGACTGACACTCTAACTTTCTATGATTTGAACATCTGCTGTGAGTCCAGTCTTAGATTCCGATGCTTTACTTCATTTATTCTGTATCCCTTGGACCTTCTTATTGACGATGAATCACAGAAATTGCATCCGAATTTAATACAAAAGGCACAATGCCGACTTAAGTGCAAGAGGACTGACACACTAACTTTCTATGATATGAACCTCTCCTGTGAGTCCAGTTTTAGATTCCGATGCTTCACTTCAGGTTTACTGTTTCCCTTGGACCTTCTTATTAACGATAAGGCACAATGCCGACTTAAGTACAAGAGGACTGACACTCTAACTTTCTATGATTTGAACCTCTGCTGTGAGTCCAGTTTTAGATTCCGATGCTTCACTTCAGGTTTACTGTATCCCTTGGACCTTCTTATTGACGATGAAACACAGAAATTGCATCCGAATTTAATACAAAAGGCACAATGCCGACTTAAGTACAAGAGGACTGACACACTAACTTTCTATGATTTGAACCTCTGCTGTGAGTCCAGTTTTAGATTCCGATGCTTCACTTCAGGTTTACTGTATCCCTTGGACCTTCTTATTGACGATAAGGCACAATGCCGACTTAAGTACAAGAGGACTGACACTCTAACTTTCTATGATTTGAACCTCTGCTCTGAGTCCAGTTTTAGATTCCGTTTCTTCACTTCAGATTTACTGTATCCCTTGGACCTTCTTATTGACGATAAGGCACATTGCCGACTTAAGTACAAGGGGACTGACACTCTAACTCTCTATGATTTGAACCTCTGCTGTGAGTCCAGTTTTAGATTCCGATGCTTCACTTCAGGTTTACCGTATCCCTTGGAACTTCGTATTGAAGATGAAACACAGAAATTGCATACGAATTTAATACAGAAGGCACAATGCCGACTTAAGTACAAGAGGACTGACACACTAACTCTCTATGATTTGAATGTCTCCTGTGAATCCAGTTTTAGATTCCGATGCTTCACTTCAGATTTACTGTATCCCTTGGACCTTCTTATTGACGATAAGGCACAATGCCGACTTAAGTACAAGAGGACTGACACTCTAACTTTCTATGATTTGAACATCTGCTGTGAGTCCAGCTTTTGATTCCGATGCTTCACTTCAGATTTACTGTATCCCTTGGTCCTTCTTATTGACGATGAAACACAGAAGTTGCATCCGAATTTAATACAAAAGGCACAATGCCGACTTAAGTACAAGAGGACTGACACACTAGCTTTCTATGATTTGAACTTCTCCTGTGAGTCCAGTTTTAGATTCCGATGCTTCAATTCAGATTTACTGTATCCCTTGGACACTCTTATAGACGATAAGGCACAATGCCGACTTAAGTACAAGAGGACTGACACTCTAACTTTCTATGATTTGAACCTCTGCTGTGAGTCCAGTTTTAGATTCCGATGCTTCACTTCCAGTTTACTGTATCCCTTGGACCTTCTTATTGTCGATCAAACACAGAAATTGCATCCGAATTTAATACAAAAGGCACAATGCCGACTTAAGTACAAGAGGACTGACACTCTCTCTGTGATTAGAACCTCTGCTGTGAGTCCAGTTTTAGATTCCGATGCTTCACTTCAGGTTTAATGTAACCCTTGGACCGTCTTATTAACGATGAAACACAGAAATTGCATTAGAATTTAATACAAAAGGAACAATGGCGACTTACGTACAAGAGGACTGACACACTAACTTTCTATGATTTCAACCTCTCTTGTGAGTCCAGTTTTGGATTCCGATGCTTCACTTCAGGTTTACTGTTTTCCTTGGACCTTCTTATTGACGATGAAACACAGAAATTGCATCCGAATTTAATACAAAAGGCACAATGCCGACATAAGTACAAGAGGACTGACACTCTAACTTTCTATGATTTGAACATCTGCTGTGGAATCCAGTCTTAGATTCCGATGCTTTACTTCGGTTGTTCTGTATCCCTTGGACCTTCTTATTGACGATGAATCACAGAAATTGCATCCGAATTTAATACAAAAGGCACAATGCCGACTTAAGTACAAGAGGACTGACACTCTAACTTTCGATGATTTGAACCTCTCCTATGAGTCCAGTTTTAGATTCCGATGCATTAATTCAGGTTTACTGTATACCTTGGACCTTCTTATTTACGATGAAACACAGAAATTTCATCCGAATTTAATACAAAAGGCACAATGCAGACTTAAGTACAAGAGGACAGACACACTAACTTTCTATGATTTGAACCTCTCCTGTGAGTCCAGTTTTAGATTCCGATGCTTCACTTCAGGTTTACTGTTTCCCTTGGACCTTCTTATTGACGATGAAAAACAGAAATTGCGTCCGAATTTAATACAAAAGGCACAATCCCGACTTAAGTACAAGAGGACTGACACACTAACTTTCTATGATTTAAACCTCTCTTGTGAGTCCAGTTTTAGATTCCGATGCTTCACTTCAGGGTTACTGTTTTCCTTGGACCATCTTATTGACGATGAAACACAGAAATTGCATCCGAATTTAATACAAAAGGCACAATGCCGACTTAAGTACAAGAGGACTGACACTCTAACTTTCAATGATTTGAACATCTGCTGTGAGTCCAGTCTTAGATTCCGATGCTTTACTTCAGTTATTCTGTATGCCTTGGACCTTCTTATTGACGATGAATCACAGAAATTGCATCCGAATTTAATACAAAAGGCACAATGCCGACTTAAGTACAAGAGGACTGACACACTAACTTTCTATGATTTGAACCTCTGCTGTGAGTCCAGTTTTAGATTCCGATGCTTCACTTCCAGTTTACTGTATCCCTTGGACCTTCTTATTGTCGATCAAACACAGAAATTGTATCCGAATTTAATACAAAAGGCACAATGCCGACTTAAGTACAAGAGGACTGACACTCTCTCTGTGATTAGAACCTCTGCTGTGAGTCCAGTTTTAGATTCCGATGCTTCACTTCAGGTTTAATGTAACCCTTGGACCGTCTTATTAACGATGAAACACAGAAATTGCATTAGAATTTAATACAAAAGGAACAATGGCGACTTACGTACAAGAGGACTGACACACTAACTTTCTATGATTTCAACCTCTCTTGTGGGTCCAGTTTTGGATTCCGATGCTTCACTTCAGGTTTACTGTTTTCCTTGGACCTTCTTATTGACGATGAAACACAGAAATTGCATCCGAATTTAATACAAAAGGCACAATGCCGACATAAGTACAAGAGGACTGACACTCTAACTTTCTATGATTTGAACATCTGCTGTGAGTCCAGTCTTAGATTCCGATGCTTTACTTCAGTTGTTCTGTATCCCTTGGACCTTCTTATTGACGATGAATCACAGAAATTGCATCCGAATTTAATACAAAAGGCACAATGCCGGCTTAAGTACAAGAGGACTGACACACTAACTTTCTATGATTTGAACCTCTCCTGTGAGTCCAGTTTTAGATTCCGATGCTTCACTTCAGGTTTACTGTTTCCCTTGGACCCTCTTATTGACGATGAATCACAGAAATTGCATCCGAATATAATGCAAAAGGCGCAATGCCGACCAAAGTACAAGAGGACTGTCACACTAACTTTCTGTGATTTGAACCTCTCTTGTGAGTCCAGTTATAGATTCCGATGCTTCACTTCAGGTTTACTGAATCCCTTGGACCTTCTTATTGTCGATGAAACACAGAAATTGCATCCGAATTTAATACAAAAGGCACAATGCCGACTTAAGTACAAGAGGACTGACACTCTAACTTTCGATGATTTGAACCTCTCCTATGAGTCCAGTTTTAGATTCCGATGCATTAATTCAGGTTTACTGTATACCTTGGACCTACTTATTTACGATGAAACACAGAAATTTCATCCGAATTTAATACAAAAGGCACAATGCAGACTTAAGTACAAGAGGACAGACACACTAACTTTCTATGATTTGAACCTCTCCTGTGAGTCCAGTTTTAGATTCCGATGCTTCACTTCAGGTTTACTGTTTCCCTTGGACCTTCTTATTGACGATGAAAAACAGAAATTGCGTCCGAATTTAATACAAAAGGCACAATGCCGACTTAAGTACAAGAGGACTGACACACTAACTTTCTATGATTTAAACCTCTCTTGTGAGTCCAGTTTTAGATTCCGATGCTTCACTTCAGGGTTACTGTTTTCCTTGGACCATCTTATTGACGATGAAACACAGAAATTGCATCCGAATTTAATACAAAAGGCACAATGCCGACTTAAGTACAAGAGGACTGACACTCTAACTTTCAATGATTTGAACATCTGCTGTGAGTCCAGTCTTAGATTCCGATGCTTTACTTCAGTTATTCTGTATGCCTTGGACCTTCTTATTGACGATGAATCACAGAAATTGCATCCGAATTTAATACAAAAGGCACAATGCCGACTTAAGTACTAGAGGACTGACACACTAACTTTCTATGATATGAACCTCTCCTGTGAGTCCAGTTTTAGATTCCGATGCTTGACTTCAGGTTTACTGTTTCCCTTGGACCTTCTTATTGACGATAAGGCACAATGCCGACTTAAGTACAAGAGGACTGACACTCTAACTTTCTATGATTTGAACCTCTGCTGTGAGTCCAGTTTTAGATTCCGATGCTTCACTTCGGTTTACTGTATCCCTTGGACCTTCTTATTGACGATGAAACACAGAAATTGCATCCGAATTTAATACAAAAGGCACAATGCCGACTTAAGTACAAGAAGACTGACACACTAACTTTCTATGATTTGAACCTCTGCTGTGAGTCCACTTTTAGATTCCGATGCTTCACTTCAGGTTTACTGTATCCCTTGGACCTTCTTATTGACGATAAGGCACAATGCCGACTTAAGTACAAGAGGACTGACACTCTAACTTTCTATGATTTGAACCTCTGCTCTGAGTCCAGTTTTAGATTCCGTTTCTTCACTTCAGATTTACTGTATCCCTTGGACCTTCTTATTGACGATAAGGCACATTGCCGACTTAAGTACAAGAGGACTGACACTCTAACTCTCTATGATTTGAACCTCTGCTGTGAGTCCAGTTTTAGATTCCGATGCTTCACTTCAGGTTTACTGAATCCCTTGGACCTTCGTATTGAAGATGAAACACAGAAATTGCATACGAATTTAATACAAAAGGCACAATGCCGACTTAAGTACAAGAGGACTGACACACTAACTCTCTATGATTTGAACCTCTCCTGTGAGTCCAGCTTTAGATTCCGATGCTTCACTTCAGATTTACTGTATCCCTTGGACCTTCTTATTGACGATGAAACACAGAAATTGCATCCGAATTTAATACAAAAGGCACAATGCCGACTTAAGTACAAGAGGACTGACACACTAGCTTTCTATGATTTGAACCTCTCCTGTGAGTCCAGTTTTAGATTCCGATGCTTCAATTCAGATTTACTGTATCCCTTGGACCATCTTATTGACGATAAGGCACAATGCCGACTTAAGTACAAGAGGACTGACACTCTAACTTTCTATGATTTGAACCTCTGCTGTGAGTCCAGTTTTAGATTCCGATGCTTCACTTCCAGTTTACTGTATCCCTTGGACCTTCTTATTGACGATCAAACAGAGAAATTGCATCCGAATTTAATACAAAAGGCACAATGCCGACTTAAGTACAAGAGGACTGACACTCTCTCTGTGATTAGAACCTCTGCTGTGAGTCCAGTTTTAGATTCCGATGCTTCACTTCAGGTTCAATGTAACCCTTGGACCGTCTTATTAACGATGAAACACAGAAATTGCATTAGAATTTAATACAAAAGGCACAACGCCGACTTAAGTACAAGAGGACTGACACACTAACTTTCTATGATTTAAACCTCTCTTGTGAGTCCAGTTTTAGATTCAGATGCTTCACTTCAGGTTTACTGTTTTCCTTGGACCTTCTTATTGACGATGAACCACAGAAATTGCATCCGAATTTAATACAAAAGGCACAATGCCGACATAAGTACAAGAGGACTGACACTCTAACTTTCTATGATTTGAACATCTGCTGTGAGTCCAGTTATACATTCCGATGCTTTACTTCAGTTTTTCTGTATCCCTTGGACCTTCTTATTGACGATGAATCACAGAAATTGCATCCGAATGTAATACAAAAGGCACAATGCCGACATAAGTACAAGAGGACTGACACACTAACTTTCTGTGATTTGAACCTCTCCTGTGAGTCCAGTTTTAGATTCCGATGCTTCACTTCAGGTTTACTGTTTCCCTTGGACCTTCTTATTGACGATGAATCACAGAAATTGCATCCGAATATGATACAAAAGGCGCAATGCCGACCTAAGTACAAGAGGACTGACACACTAACTTTCTATGATTTGAACCTCTCCTGTGAGTCCAATTTTAGATTCCGATGCTTCACTTCAGGTTTACTGAATCCCTTGGACCTTCTTATTGTCGATGAAACACAGAAATTGCATCCGAATTTAATACAAAAGGCACAATGCCGACTTAAGTACAAGAGGACTGACACACTAACTTTCTATGATTTGAACCTCTGCTGTGGGTCCAGTTTTAGATTTCGATGCTTCATTTCAGGTTTACTGTATCCCTTGGACCTTCTTATTGACGATAAGGCACAATGCCGACTTAAGTACAAGAGGACTGGCACTCTAACTTTCTATGATTTGAACCTCTGCTCTGAGTCCAGTTTTAGATTCCGATTCTTCACTTCAGATTTACTGTATCCCTTGGACCTTCTTATTGACGATAAGGCACATTGCCGACTTAAGTACAAGAGGACTGACACTCTAACTCTCTATGATTTGAACCTCTGCTGTGAGTCCAGTTTTAGATTCCGATGCTTCACTTCAGGTTTACTGTATCCCTTGGACCTTCGTATTGAAGATGAAACACAGAAATTGCATACGAATTTAATACAAAAGGCACAATGCCGACTTAAGTACAAGAGGACTGACACACTAACTCTCTATGATTTGAACGTCTCCTGTGAGTCCAGTTTTAGATTCCGATGCTTCACTTCAGATTTACTGTATCCCTTGGACCTTCTTATTGACGATAAGGCACAATGCCGACTCAAGTACAAGAGGACTGACACTCTAACATTCTATGATTTGAACATCTGCTGTGAGTCCAGTTTTGGATTCCGATGCTTCACTTCAGGTTTACTGTATCCCTTGGACATTCTTATTGTCGATGAAACACAGAAATTGCATCCGAATTTAATACAAAAGGCACAATGCCGACTTCAGTACACGGGGACTGACGCACTAACTATCTATGATTTGAACCTCTCCTGTGAGTCCAGCTTTAGATTCCGATGCTTCACTTCAGATTTACTGTATCCCTTTACCTTCTTATTGACGATGAAACACAGAAATTGCATCCGAATTTAATACAAAAGGCACAATGCCGACTTAAGTACAAGAGGACTGACACACTAGCTTTCTATGATTTGAACCTCTCCTGTGAGTCCAGTTTTAGATTCCGATGCTTCAATTCAGATTTACTGTATCCCTTGGACCATCTTATTGACGATAAGGCACAATGCCGACTTAAGTACAAGAGGACTGACACTCTAACTTTCTATGATTTGAACCTCTGCTGTGAGTCCAGTTTTAGATTCCGATGCTTCACTTCCAGTTTACTGTATCCCTTGGACCTTCTTATTGACGATCAAACAGAGAAATTGCATCCGAATTTAATACAAAAGGCACAATGCCGACTTAAGTACAAGAGGACTGACACTCTCTCTGTGATTAGAACCTCTGCTGTGAGTCCAGTTTTAGATTCCGATGCTTCACTTCAGGTTCAATGTAACCCTTGGACCGTCTTATTAACGATGAAACACAGAAATTGCATTAGAATTTAATACAAAAGGCACAATGCCGACTTAAGTACAAGAGGACTGACACACTAACTTTCTATGATTTAAACCTCTCTTGTGAGTCCAGTTTTAGATTCCGATGCTTCACTTCAGGTTTACTGTTTTCCTTGGACCTTCTTATTGACGATGAAACACAGAAATTGCATCCGAATTTAATACAAAAGGCACAATGCCGACATAATTACAAGAGGACTGACACTCTAACTTACTATGATTTGAACATCTGCTGTGAGTCCAGTCTTAGATTCCGATGCTTTACTTCAGTTTTTCTGTATCCCTTGGACCTCCTTATTGACGATGAATCACAGAAATTGCATCCGAATTTAATACAAAAAGCACAATGCCGACATAAGTACAAGAGGACTGACACACTAACTTTCTATGATTTGAACCTCTCCTGTGAGTCCAGTTTTAGATTCCGATGCTTCACTTCAGGTTTACTGTTTCCCTTGGACCTTCTTATTGACGATGAATCACAGAAATTGCATCCGAATAAGATACAAAAGGCGCAATGCCGACCTA
This sequence comes from Schistocerca americana, assembly GCF_021461395.2. Taxonomy (NCBI): domain Eukaryota; kingdom Metazoa; phylum Arthropoda; class Insecta; order Orthoptera; family Acrididae; genus Schistocerca; species Schistocerca americana. Next base: position 543,153,987 of record NC_060124.1, on the reverse strand, counting down.
AGTACAAGAGGACTGACACACTAACTTTCTATGATTTGAACCTCTCCTGTGAGTCCAGTTTTAGATTCCGATGCTTCACTTCAGGTTTACTGAATCCCTTGGACCTTCTTATTGTCGATGAAACACAGAAATTGCATCCGAATTTAATACAAAAGGCACAATGCCGACTTAAGTACAAGAGGACTGACACTCTAACTTTCGATGATTTGAACCTCTCCTATAAGTCCAGTTTTAGATTCCGATGCATTAATTCAGGTTTACTGTATACCTTGGACCTTCTTATTGGCGATGAAACACAGAAATTTCATCCGAATTTAATACAAAAGGCACAATGCAGACTTAAGTACAAGAGGACAGACACACTAACTTTCTATGATTTGAACCTCTCCAGTGAGTCCAGTTTTAGATTCCGATGCTTCACTTCTGGTTTACTGTTTCCCTTGGACCTTCTTATTGACGATGAAACACAGAAATTGCGTCCGAATTTAATACAAAAGGCACAATGCCGACTTAAGTACAAGAGGACTGACACACTAACTTTCTATGATTTAAACCTCTCTTGTGAGTCCAGTCTTAGATTCCGATGCTTCACTTCAGGGTTACTGTTTTCCTTGGACCATCTTATTGACGATGAAACACAGAAATTGCATCCGAATTTAATACAAAAGGCACAATGCCGACTTAAGTACAAGAGGACTGACACTCTAACTTTCTATGATTTGAACATCTGCTGTGAGTCCAGTCTTAGATTCCGATGCTTTACTTCAGTTATTCTGTATCCCTTGGACCTTCTTATTGACGATGAATCACAGAAATTGCATCCGAATTTAATACAAAAGGCACAATGCCGACTTAAGTACAAGAGGCCTGACACACTAACTTTCTATGATATGAACCTCTCCTGTGAGACCAGTTTTAGATTCCGATGCTTCACTTCAGGTTTACTGTTTCCCTTGGACCTTCTTATTGACGATAAGGCACAATGCCGACTTAAGTACAAGAGGACTGACACTCTAAATTTCTATGATTTGAACCTCTGCTGTGAGTCCAGTTTTAGATTCCGATGCTTCACTTCAGGTTTACTGTATCCCTTGGAACTTCTAATTGACGATGAAACACAGAAATTGCATCCGAATTTAATACAAAAGGCACAATGCCGACTTACGTACAAGAGGACTGACACACTAACTTTCTATGATTTGAACCTCTGCTGTGGGTCCAGTTTTAGATTTCGATGCTTCACTTCAGGTTTACTGTATCCCTTGGACCTTCTTATTGACGATAAGGCACAATGCCGACTTAAGTACAAGAGGACTGACACTCTAACTTTCTATGATTTGAACCTCTGCTCTGAGTCCAGTTTTAGATTCCGTTTCTTCACTTCAGATTTACTGTATCCCTTGGACCATCTTATTGACGTTAAGGCACATTGCCGACTTAAGCACAAGAGGACTGACACTCTAACTCTCTATGATTTGAACCTCTGCTGTGAGTCCAGTTTTAGATTCCGATGCTTCACTTCAGGTTTACTGTATCCCTTGGACCTTCGTATTGAAGATGAAACACAGAAATTGCATACGAATTTAATACAAAAGGCACAATGCCGACTTAAGCACAAGAGGACTGACACACTAACTCTCTATGATTTGAATGTCTCCTGTGAGTCCAGTTTTAGATTCCGATGCTTCACTTCAGATTTACTGTATCCCTTGGACCTTCTTATTGACGATAAGGCACAATGCCGACTTAAGTACAAGAGGACTGACACTCTAACATTCTATGATTTGAACATCTGCTGTGAGTCCAGTTTTGGATTCCGATGCTTCACTTCAGGTTTACTGTATCCCTTGGACATTCTTATTGTCGATGAAACACAGAAATTGCATCCGAATTTAATACAAAAGGCACAATGCCGACTTCAGTACAAGGGGACTGACGCACTAACTTTCTATGATTTGAACCTCTCCTGTGAGTCCAGCTTTAGATTCCGATGCTTCACTTCAGATTTACTGTATCCCTTGGACCTTCTTATTGACGATGAAACACAGAAATTGCATCCGACTTTAATACAAAAGGCTCAATGCCGACTTAAGTACAAGAGGACTGACACACTAACTTTCTATGATTTGAACATCTCCAGTGAGTCCAGTTTTAGATTCCGATGCATCACTTCATTTTTACTGTATCCCTTGGACCTTCTTATTGACGATGAAACACAGAAATTGAATCCAAATTTAATACAAAAGGCACAATGCCGACTTAAGTACAAGAGGACTGACACACTAGCTTTCTTTGATTTGAACCTCTCCTGTGAGTCCAGTTTTAGATTCCGATGCTTCAATTCAGATTTACTGTATCCCTTGGACCATCTTATTGACGATAAGGCACAATGCCGACTTAAGTACAAGAGGTCTGACACTCTAACTTTCTATGATTTGAACCTCTGCTGTGAGTCCAGTTTTAGATTCCGATGCTTCACTTCCGGTTTACTGTATCCCTTGGACCTTCTTATTGACGATCAAACACAGAAATTGCATCCGAATTTAATACAAAAGGCACAACGCCGACTTAAGTACAAGAGGACTGACACTCTCTCTGTGATTAGAACCTCTGCTGTGAGTCCAGTTTTAGATTCCGATGCTTCACTTCAGGTTCAATGTAACCCTTGGACCGTCTTATTAACGATGAAACACAGAAATTGCATTAGAATTTAATACAAAATGCACAATGCCGACTTAAGTACAAGAGGACTGACACTCTAACTTTCTATGATTTGAACATCTGCTGTGAGTCCAGTCTTAGATTCCGATGCTTTACTTCAGTTTTTCTGTATCCCTTGGACCTTCTTATTGACGATGAATCACAGAAATTGCATCCGAATTTAATACAAAAGGCACAATGCCGACTTAAGTACAAGAGGACTGACACACTAACTTTCTTTGATTTAAACCTCTCTTGTGAGTCCAGTTTTAAATTACGATGCTTCACTTCAGGTTTACTGTTTCCCTTGGACCTTCTTATTGACGATGAATCACAGAAATTGCATCTGAATTTAATACAAAAGGCGCAATGCTGACTTACGTACAAGAGGACTGACTCACTAAAATTCTATGATTTGAACCTCTCCTGTGAGTCTTGTTTTTATATTCCGATGCTTCACTTCAGGATTACTGTATCCCTTGGACCTTCTTATTGACGATGAAACACAGAAATTGCATCCGAATTTAATACAAAAGGCACAATGCCGACTTAAGTACAAGAGGACTTACACTCTAATTTCGATGATTTGTACCTCTCCTGTGAGTCCAGTTTTAGATTCCGATGCTTCAATTCAGGTTTACTGTATCCCTTGGACCTTCTTATTGACGATGAAACACAGAAATTGCATCCGAATATAATACAAAAGACCCAATGCCGACTTAAGTACAAGAGGACTGACTCTCTAACTATCTATGATTTGAACCTCTCCTGTGAGTCCAGTTTTAGTTTCCGATTCTTCACGTCAGGTTTACTGTATCCCTTGGACATTCTTATTGTCGATGAAACACAGAAATTGCATTCGAATTTAATACAAAAGGCACAATGCCGACTTAAGTACAAGAGGACTGACACTCTAATTTTCGATGATTTGAATTTCTCCTGTGGGTCCAGTTTCAGATTCCGATGCTTCAATTCAGGTTTACTGTATCACTTGGACCTTCTTATTGACGATGAAACACAGATATTATATCCGAATTTAATACAAAAGGCACAAAATCGACTTAAGTACAAGAGGACTGATACTCTAACTTTCTATGATTTGAGCATCTGCTGTGAGTCCAGTCTTCGATTCCGATGCTTTTCTTCAGTTTTTCTGTATCCCTTGGACCTTCTTATTGACGATGAATCACAGAAATTGCATCCGAATGTAATTCAAAAGGCACAATGCCGACTTAAGTACAAGAGGACTGACACACTAACTTTCTATGATATGAACCTCTCCTGTGAGTACAGTTTTAGATTCCGATGCTTCACTTCAGGTTTACTGTTTCCCTTGGACCTTCTTATTGACGATGAATCACAGAAATTGCATCCGAATTTAATACAAAAGGCGCAACGCCGACCAAAGTACAAGAGGACTCACACACTAACTTTCTATGATTTGAACCTCTCCTGTGAGTCCAGTTTTAAATTCCGATGCTTCACTTCAGGTTTACTGTATCCCTTGGACCTTCTTATTGACGATAAGGCACAATGCCGACTTAAGTACAAGAGGACTGACACTCTAACTTTCTATGATTTGAACCTCTGCTGTGAGTCCAGTTTTAGATTCCGTTGCTTCACTTCAGGTTCAATGTAACCCTTGGACCGTCTTATTCACGATGAAACACAGAAATTGCATTAGACTTTAATACAAAAGGCACAATGCCGACTTAAGAACAAGAGGACTGACACTCTAACTTTCTATGATTTGAACCACTCCTGTGAGTCCAGTTTTAGATTCCGATACTCCACTTCAGGTTTACTGTCTCCCATGGACCTTCTTATTGACGATGAAACACAGAAATTGCATCCGAATTTAATACAAAAGGCACAATGCCGACTTAAGTACAAGGGGACTGACCCTACAACTTTCTATGATTAGAACCTCACCTGTGAGTCCAGTTTTAGTTTCCGATGCTTTACTTCAGGTTTAATGTATACCTTGGACCTTCTTCTTGACGATGAAACACAGAAATTGCACCCGAATTTAATGCAAAAGGCACAATGCCAACTTAAGTACAAGAGGACTGACAATCTAACTTTATATGATTTGAACCACTCCTGTGAGTCCAGTTTTAGATTCCGATACTCCACTTCAGGTTTACTGTCTCCCATGGACCTTCTTATTGACGATGAAACACAGAAATTGCATCCGAATTAAATACAAAAGGCACAATGCCGACTTAAGTACGAGGGGACTGACCCTACAACTTTCTATGATGAGAACCTCTCCTGTGAGTCCAGTTTTAGTTTCCGATGCTTCACTTCAGGTTTACTGTCTCCCAAGGACCTTCTTATTGACGATGAAACACAGAAATTGCATCCGAATTTAATACAAAATGCACAATGCCGACTTAAGTACAAGAGGACTGACACTCCAACTTTCTATGATTTTAAAATCTCCTGTGAGTCCAGTTTTAGATTCCGATGCATCACTTCAGGTTTACGGTATCCCTTGGACCTTCTTATTGACGATGAAGCACAGAAATTGCATCCGAATTTAATACAAACGACACAATGCCGACTTATGTACAAGAGGACCGACACTTTAATTTTCTATGATTTGAACCTCTATTGTGAGTCCAGTTTTAGATTCCGTTTCTTCACTTCAGATTTACTGTATCCCTTGGACCTTCTTATTGACGATAAGGCACAATGCCGACTTAAGTACAAGAGGACTGACACTCAAACTTTCTATGATTTGAACCTCTGCTGTGAGTCCAGTTTTAGATTCCGATGCTTCACTTCAGGTTTACTGTATCCCTTGGACCTTTGTATTGACGATGAAACACAGAAATTGCATCCGAATTTAATACAAAAGGCACAATGCCGACTTAAGTACAAGAGGACTGACACTCTAACTTTCTATGATTTGAACATCTGCTGTGAGTCCAGTTTTAGATTCCGATGCTTCACTTCAGGTTTACTGTATCACTTGCACCTTCTTATTGTCGATGAAACACAGAAATTTCATCCGAATTTAATACAAATGGCACAATGCCGACTTCAGTACAAGAGGACTGACGCACTAACTTTCTGTGATTTGAACCTCTCCTGTGAGTCCAGTTTTAGATTCCGACGCTTCACTTCAGGTTTACTGAATCCCTTGGACCTTCTTATTGACGATGAAACACAGAAATTGCATCCGAATTTAATGCAAAAGGCACAAAGCCAACTTAAGTACAAGAGGACTGACACTCTAACTTTATATGATTTGAACCACTCCTGTGAGTCCAGTTTTAGATTCCAATACTCCACTTCAGGTTTACTGTCTCCCATGGACCTTCTTATTGACGATGAAACACAGAAATTGCATCCGAATGTAATACAAAATCCACAATGCCGACTTAAGTACAAGGGGACTGACCCTACAGTTTTCTATGATTAGAACCTCTCCTGTGAGTCCAGTTTTAGTTTCCGATGCTTCACTTCAGGTTTACTGTATCCCTTGGACCTTCTTATTGACGATGAAACACAGAAATTGCATCCGAATTTCATACAAAAGGCACAATGCCGACTTAAGTACAAGAGGACTGACGCTCTAACTTTCTATGATTTGAACAACTCCTGTGAGTCCTGTTTAAGATTCCGATGCTTCACTTCAGGTTTACTGTATTTCTTGGGCCTTCTTAATGACGATGAAACACAGAAATTGCATCCGAATTTAATACAAAAGGCACAATGACGACTTAAGTACAAGAGGACTGACACTCTAACTCTCTATGATTTGAACCTCTCCTGTGAGTCCAGTTTGAGATTCCGATGCTTCATTTCAGGTTTACTGTATCCCTTGGACCTTCTTATTGACGATGAAACACAGAAATTGCATCCGAATATAATACGAAAGGCACAATGCAGACTTAAGTACAAGAGGACAGACACACTAACTTTCCATGTTTTGAACCTCTCCTGTGAGTCCAGTTTTAGATTCCGATGCTTCACTTCAGGTTTACTGTTTCCCTTGGACCTTCTTATTGACGATGAAACACAGAAATTGCGTCCGAATTTAATACAAAAGGCACAATGCCGACTTCAGTACAAGAGGACTGACACACTAACTTTCTGTGATTTGAACCTCTCCTGTGAGTCCAGTTTCAGATTCCGATGCTTCACTTCAGGTTTACTGAATCCCTTGGACCATCTTATTGACGATGAAACACAGAAATTGCACCCGAATTTAATGCAAAAAGCACAATGCCAACTTAAGTACAAGAGGACTGACACTCTAACTTTATATGATTTGAACCACTCCTGTGAGTCCAGTTTTAGATTCCGATATTCCACTTCAGGTTTACTGTCTCCCATGGACCTTCTTATTGACGTTGAAACACAGAAATTGCATCCGAATTTAATACAAAAGTAACAATGCCGACTTAAGTACAAGGGGACTGACCCTACAGTTTTCTATGATTAGAACTTCTCCTGTGAGTCCAGTTTTAGTTTCCGATGCTTCACTTCAGGTTTACTGTATCCCTTACCTTCTTATTGACGATGAATCACAGAAATTGCATCCGAATTTAATACAAAGGGCGCAACGCCGACCAAAGTACAAGAGGACTCACACACTAACTTTCTATGATTTGAACCTCTCCTGTGAGTCCAGTTTTAAATTCCGATGCTTCACTTCAGGTTTACTGTATCCCTTGGACCTTCTTATTGACGATAAGGCACAATGCCGACTTAAGTACAAGAGGACTGACACTCTAACTTTCTATGATTTGAACCTCTGCTGTGAGTCCAGTTTTAGATTCCGTTGCTTCACTTCAGGTTCAATGTAACCCTTGGACCGTCTTATTAACGATGAAACACAGAAATTGCATTAGACTTTAATACAAAAGGCACAATGCCGACTTAAGAACAAGAGGACTGACACTCTAACTTTCTATGATTTCAACCACTCCTGTGAGTCCAGTTTTAGATTCCGATACTCCACTTCAGGTTTACTGTCTCCCATGGACCTTCTTATTGACGATGAAACACAGAAATTGCATCCGAATTTAATACAAAAGGCACAATGCCGACTTAAGTACGAGGGGACTGACCCTACAACTTTCTATGATTAGAACCTCTCCTGTGAGTCCAGTTTTAGTTTCCGATGCTTCACTTCAGGTTTACTGTATCCCTTGGACCTTCTTATTGACGATGAAACACAGAAATTGCATCCGAATTTCATACAAAAGGCACAATGCCGACTTGAGTACAAGAGGACTGACGCCCTAACTTTCTATGATTTGAACAACTCCTGTGAGTCCTGTTTAAGATTCCGATGCTTCACTTCAGGTTTACGGTATCCCTTGGACCTTCTTATTGACGATGAAGCACAGAAATTGCATCCGAATTTAATACAAACGACACAATGCCGACTTATGTACAAGAGGACTGACACTTTAACTTTCTATGATTTGAACCTCTATTGTGAGTCCAGTTTTAGATTCCGTTTCTTCACTTCAGATTTACTGTATCCCTTGGACCTTCTTATTGACGATAAGGCACAATGCCGACTTAAGTACAACAGGACTGACACTCAAACTTTCTATGATTTGAACCTCTGCTGTGAGTCCAGTTTTAGATTCCGATGCTTCACTTCAGGTTTACTGTATCCCTTGGACCTTTGTATTGACGATGAAACACAGAAATTGCATCCGAATTTAATACAAAAGGCACAATGCCGACTTAAGTACAAGAGGACTGACACTCTAACTTTCTATGATTTGAACATCTGCTGTGAGTCCACTTTTAGATTCCGATGCTTCACTTCAGGTTTACTGTATCACTTGGACCTTCTTATTGTCGATGAAACAAAGAAATTTCATCCGAATTTAATACAAAAGGCACAATGCCGACTTCAGTACAAGAGGACTGACGCACTAACTTTCTGTGATTTGAACCTCTCCTGTGAGTCCAGTTTTAGATTCCGATGTTTCACTTCAGGTTTACTGAATCCCTTGGACCTTCTTATTGACGATGAAACACAGAAATTGCACCCGAATTTAATGCAAAAGGCACAAAGCCAACTTAAGTACAAGAGGACTGACACTCTAACTTCATATGATTTGAACCACTCCTGTGAGTCCAGTTTTAGATTCCGATACTCCACTTCAGGTTTACTGTCTCCCATGGACCTTCTTATTGACGATGAAACACAGAAATTGCATCCGAATTTAATACAAAAGCCACAATGCCGACTTATGTACAAGGGGACTGACCCAACAGTTTTCTATGATTAGAACCTCTCCTGTGAGTCCAGTTTTAGTTTCCGATGCTTCACTTCAGGTTTACTGTATCCCTTGGACCTTCTTATTGACGATGAAACACAGAAATTGCGTCCGAATTTAATACAAAAGGCACAATGCCGACCTAAGTACAAGAGGACTGACACACTAACATTCTATGATTTAAACCTCTCCTGTGAGTCCAGTTTTAGATTCCGATGCTTCACTTCAGGTTTACTGTATCCCTTGCACCTTCTTATTGTCGATGAAACACAGAAATTTCATCCGAATTTAATACAAAAGGCACAATGCCGACTTCAGTACAAGGGGACTGACACACTAACTTTCTGTGATTTGAACCTCTCCTGTGAGTCCAGTTTCAGATTCCGATGCTTCACTTCAGGTTTACTGAATCCCTTGGACCTTCTTATTGACGAAGAAACACAGAAATTGCACCCGAATTTAATGCAAAAAGCACAATGCCAACTTAAATACGAGAGGACTGACACTCTAACTTTATATGATTTGAACCACTCCTGTGAGTCCAGTTTTAGATTCCGATATTCCACTTCAGGTTTACTGTCTCCCATGGACCTTCTTATTGACGATGAAACACAGAAATTACATCCGAATTTAATACAAAAGTAACAATGCCGACTTAAGTACAAGGGGACTGACCCTACAGTTTTCTATGATTAGAACCTCTCCTGTGAGTCCAGTTTTAGTTTCCGATGCTTCACTTCAGGTTTACTGTATCCCTTGGACCTTCTTATTGACGATGAAACACAGAAATTGCATCCGAATTTAATACAAAAGGCACAATGCCGACTTAATTACAAGAGGACTGACGCTCTAACTTTCTATGATTTGAACCACTCCTGTGAGTCCTGTTTAAGATTCCGATGCTTCACTTCAGGTTTACTGTATTTCTTGGGCCTTCTTAATAACGATGAAACACAGAAATTGCATCCGAATTTAATACAAAAGGCACAATGCCGACTTAAGTACAAGAGGACTGACACTCTAACTCTCTATGATTTGAACCTCTCCTGTGAGTCCAGTTTTAGATTCCGATGCTTCACTTCATGTTTACTGTATTCCTTGGACCTTCTTATTGACTTTGAAACACAGAACTTGCATCCGAATGTAATACAAAAGGCACAATGCCAACTTAAGTACAAGAGGACTGACACTCTAACTTTCAATGATTTGAACCTCTCCTATGAGTCCAGTTTTGTATTCCGATGCATTAATTCAGGTTTACTGTATACCTTGGACCTTCTTATTGACGATGAAACACAGAAATTGCATCCGAAATTAATACAAAAGGCACAATGCAGACTTAAGTACAAGAGGACAGACACACTAACTTTCTATGATTTGAACCTCTCCCGTGGGTCCAGTTTTAGATTCCGATGATTCACTTCAGGTTTACTGTTTCCCTTGGACCATCTTATTGACGATGAAACACAGAAATTGCGTCCGAATTTAATACAAAAGGCACAATGCCGACTTAAGTACAAGAGGACTGACACACTAACTTTCTATGATTTAAACATCTGCTGTGAGTCCAGTCTTCGATTCCGATGCTTTTCTTCAGTTTTTCTGTATCCCTTGGACCTTCTTATTGACGATGAATCACAGAAATTGCATCCGAATGTAATTCAAAAGGCACAATGCCGACTTAAGTACAAGAGGACTGACACACTAACTTTCTATGATATGAACCTCTCCTGTGAGTACAGTTTTAGATTCCGATGCTTCACTTCAGGTTTACTGTTTCCCTTGGACCTTCTTATTGACGATGAATCACAGAAATTGCATCCGAATTTAATACAAAAGGCGCAACGCCGACCAAAGTACAAGAGGACTCACACACTAACTTTCTATGATTTGAACCTCTCCTGTGAGTCCAGTTTTAAATTCCGATGCTTCACTTCAGGTTTACTGTATCCCTTGGACCTTCTTATTGACGATAAGGCACAATGCCGACTTAAGTACAAGAGGACTGACACTCTAACTTTCTATGATTTGAACCTCTGCTGTGAGTCCAGTTTTAGATTCCGTTGCTTCACTTCAGGTTCAATGTAACCCTTGGACCGTCTTATTCACGATGAAACACAGAAATTGCATTAGACTTTAATACAAAAGGCACAATGCCGACTTAAGAACAAGAGGACTGACACTCTAACTTTCTATGATTTGAACCACTCCTGTGAGTCCAGTTTTAGATTCCGATACTCCACTTCAGGTTTACTGTCTCCCATGGACCTTCTTATTGACGATGAAACACAGAAATTGCATCCGAATTTAATACAAAAGGCACAATGCCGACTTAAGTACAAGGGGACTGACCCTACAACTTTCTATGATTAGAACCTCACCTGTGAGTCCAGTTTTAGTTTCCGATGCTTTACTTCAGGTTTAATGTATACCTTGGACCTTCTTCTTGACGATGAAACACAGAAATTGCACCCGAATTTAATGCAAAAGGCACAATGCCAACTTAAGTACAAGAGGACTGACAATCTAACTTTATATGATTTGAACCACTCCTGTGAGTCCAGTTTTAGATTCCGATACTCCACTTCAGGTTTACTGTCTCCCATGGACCTTCTTATTGACGATGAAACACAGAAATTGCATCCGAATTAAATACAAAAGGCACAATGCCGACTTAAGTACGAGGGGACTGACCCTACAACTTTCTATGATTAGAACCTCTCCTGTGAGTCCAGTTTTAGTTTCCGATGCTTCACTTCAGGTTTACTGTCTCCCAAGGACCTTCTTATTGACGATGAAACACAGAAATTGCATCCGAATTTAATACAAAATGCACAATGCCGACTTAAGTACAAGAGGACTGACACTCCAACTTTCTATGATTTTAAAATCTCCTGTGAGTCCAGTTTTAGATTCCGATGCATCACTTCAGGTTTACGGTATCCCTTGGACCTTCTTATTGACGATGAAGCACAGAAATTGCATCCGAATTTAATACAAACGACACAATGCCGACTTATGTACAAGAGGACCGACACTTTAACTTTCTATGATTTGAACCTCTATTGTGAGTCCAGTTTTAGATTCCGTTTCTTCACTTCAGATTTACTGTATCCCTTGGACCTTCTTATTGACGATAAGGCACAATGCCGACTTAAGTACAAGAGGACTGACACTCAAACTTTCTATGATTTGAACCTCTGCTGTGAGTCCAGTTTTAGATTCCGATGCTTCACTTCAGGTTTACTGTATCCCTTGGACCTTTGTATTGACGATGAAACACAGAAATTGCATCCGAATTTAATACAAAAGGCACAATGCCGACTTAAGTACAAGAGGACTGACACTCTAACTTTCTATGATTTGAACATCTGCTGTGAGTCCAGTTTTAGATTCCGATGCTTCACTTCAGGTTTACTGTATCACTTGCACCTTCTTATTGTCGATGAAACACAGAAATTTCATCCGAATTTAATACAAAAGGCACAATGCCGACTTCAGTACAAGAGGACTGACGCACTAACTTTCTGTGATTTGAACCTCTCCTGTGAGTCCAGTTTTAGATTCCGATGCTTCACTTCAGGTTTACTGAATCCCTTGGACCTTCTTATTGACGATGAAACACAGAAATTGCATCCGAATTTAATGCAAAAGGCACAAAGCCAACTTAAGTACAAGAGGACTGACACTCTAACTTTATATGATTTGAACCACTCCTGTGAGTCCAGTTTTAGATTCCAATACTCCACTTCAGGTTTACTGTCTCCCATGGACCTTCTTATTGACGATGAAACACAGAAATTGCATCCGAATGTAATACAAAATCCACAATGCCGACTTAAGTACAAGGGGACTGACCCTACAGTTTTCTATGATTAGAACCTCTCCTGTGAGTCCAGTTTTAGTTTCCGATGCTTCACTTCAGGTTTACTGTATCCCTTGGACCTTCTTATTGACGATGAAACACAGAAATTGCATCCGAATTTCATACAAAAGGCACAATGCCGACTTAAGTACAAGAGGACTGACGCTCTAACTTTCTATGATTTGAACAACTCCTGTGAGTCCTGTTTAAGATTCCGATGCTTCACTTCAGGTTTACTGTATTTCTTGGGCCTTCTTAATGACGATGAAACACAGAAATTGCATCCGAATTTAATACAAAAGGCACAATGACGACTTAAGTACAAGAGGACTGACACTCTAACTCTCTATGATTTGAACCTCTCCTGTGAGTCCAGTTTGAGATTCCGATGCTTCATTACAGGTTTACTGTATCCCTTGGACCTTCTTATTGACGATGAAACACAGAAATTGCATCCGAATATAATACGAAAGGCACAATGCAGACTTAAGTACAAGAGGACAGACACACTAACTTTCCATGTTTTGAACCTCTCCTGTGAGTCCAGTTTTAGATTCCGATGCTTCACTTCAAGTTTACTGTTTCCCTTGGACCTTCTTATTGACGATGAAACACAGAAATTGCGTCCGAATTTAATACAAAAGGCACAATGCCGACTTCAGTACAAGAGGACTGACACACTAACTTTCTGTGATTTGAACCTCTCCTGTGAGTCCAGTTTCAGATTCCGATGCTTCACTTCAGGTTTACTGAATCCCTTGGACCATCTTATTGACGATGAAACACAGAAATTGCACCCGAATTTAATGCAAAAAGCACAATGCCAACTTAAGTACAAGAGAACTGACACTCTAACTTTATATGATTTGAACCACTCCTGTGAGTCCAGTTTTAGATTCCGATATTCCACTTCAGGTTTACTGTCTCCCATGGACCTTCTTATTGACGTTGAAACACAGAAATTGCATCCGAATTTAATACAAAAGTAACAATGCCGACTTAAGTACAAGGGGACTGACCCTACAGTTTTCTATGATTAGAACTTCTCCTGTGAGTCCAGTTTTAGTTTCCGATGCTTCACTTCAGGTTTACTGTATCCCTTGGACCTTCTTATTGACGATGAATCACAGAAATTGCATCCGAATTTAATACAAAGGGCGCAACGCCGACCAAAGTACAAGAGGACTCACACACTAACTTTCTATGATTTGAACCTCTCCTGTGAGTCCAGTTTTAAATTGCGATGCTTCACTTCAGGTTTACTGTATCCCTTGGACCTTCTTATTGACGATAAGGCACAATGCCGACTTAAGTACAAGAGGACTGACACTCTAACTTTCTATGATTTGAACCTCTGCTGTGAGTCCAGTTTTAGATTCCGTTGCTTCACTTCAGGTTCAATGTAACCCTTGGACCGTCTTATTAACGATGAAACACAGAAATTGCATTAGACTTTAATACAAAAGGCACAATGCCGACTTAAGAACAAGAGGACTGACACTCTAACTTTCTATGATTTCAACCACTCCTGTGAGTCCAGTTTTAGATTCCGATACTCCACTTCAGGTTTACTGTCTCCCATGGACCTTATTATTGACGATGAAACACAGAAATTGCATCCGAATTTAATACAAAAGGCACAATGCCGACTTAAGTACGAGGGGACTGACCCTACAACTTTCTATGATTAGAACCTCTCCTGTGAGTCCAGTTTTAGTTTCCGATGCTTCACTTCAGGTTTACTGTATCCCTTGGACCTTCTTATTGACGATGAAACACAGAAATTGCATCCGAATTTCATACAAAAGGCACAATGCCGACTTAAGTACAAGAGGACTGACGCCCTAACTTTCTATGATTCGAACAACTCCTGTGAGTCCTGTTTAAGATTCCGATGCTTCACTTCAGGTTTACGGTATCCCTTGGACCTTCTTATTGACGATGAAGCACAGAAATTGCATCCGAATTTAATACAAGCGACACAATGCCGACTTATGTACAAGAGGACTGACACTTTAACTTTCTATGATTTGAACCTCTATTGTGAGTCCAGTTTTAGATTCCGTTTCTTCACTTCAGATTTACTGTATCCCTTGGACCTTCTTATTGACGATAAGGCACAATGCCGACTTAAGTACAAGAGGACTGACACTCAAACTTTCTATGATTTGAACCTCTGCTGTGAGTCCAGTTTTAGATTCCGATGCTTCACTTCAGGTTTACTGTATCCCTTGGACCTTTGTATTGACGATGAAACACAGAAATTGCATCCGAATTTAATACAAAAGGCACAATGCCGACTTAAGTACAAGAGGACTGACACTCTAACTTTCTATGATTTGAACATCTGCTGTGAGTCCACTTTTAGATTCCGATGTTTCACTTCAGGTTTACTGTATCACTTGGACCTTCTTATTGTCGATGAAACACAGAAATTTCATCCGAATTTAATACAAAAGGCACAATGCCGACTTCAGTACAAGAGGACTGACGCACTAACTTTCTGTGATTTGAACCTCTCCTGTGAGTCCAGTTTTAGATTCCGATGTTTCACTTCAGGTTTACTGAATCCCTTGGACCTTCTTATTGACGATGAAACACAGAAATTGCACCCGAATTTAATGCAAAAGGCACAAAGCCAACTTAAGTACAAGAGGACTGACACTCTAACTTTATATGATTTGAACCACTCCTGTGAGTCCAGTTTTAGATTCCGATACTCCACTTCAGGTTTACTGTCTCCCATGGACCTTCTTATTGACGATGAAACACAGAAATTGCATCCGAATTTAATACAAAAGCCACAATGCCGACTTATGTACAAGGGGACTGACCCAACAGTTTTCTATGATTAGAACCTCTCCTGTGAGTCCAGTTTTAGTTTCCGATGCTTCACTTCAGGTTTACTGTATCCCTTGGACCTTCTTATTGACGATGAAACACAGAAATTGCATCCGAATTTAATACAAAAGGCACAATGCCGACTTAAGTACAAGAGGACTGACGCTCTAACTTTCTATGATTTGAACAACTCCTGTGAGTCCTGTTTAAGATTCCGATGCTTCACTTCAGGTTTACTGTATTTCTTGGGCCTTCTTAATGACGATGAAACACAGAAATTGCATCCGAATTTAATACAAAAGGCACAATGACGACTTAAGTACAAGAGGACTGACACTCTAACTCCCTATGATTTGAAATTCTCCTGTGAGTCCAGTTTTAGATTCCGATGCTTCACTTCAGGTTTACTGTATCCCTTGGACCTTCTTATTGACGATGAAACACAGAAATTGCATCCGAATATAATACAAAAGGCACAATGCAGACTTAAGTACAAGAGGACAGACACACTAACTTTCCATGTTTTGAACCGCTCCTGTGAGTCCAGTTTTAGATTCCGATGCTTCACTTCAGGTTTACTGTCTCCCTTGGACCTTCTTATTGACGATGAAACACAGAAATTGCGTCCGAATTTAATACAAAAGGCACAATGCCGACCTAAGTACAAGAGGACTGACACACTAACATTCTATGATTTAAACCTCTCCTGTGAGTCCAGTTTTAGATTCCGATGCTTCACTTCAGGTTTACTGTATCCCTTGCACCTTCTTATTGTCGATGAAACACAGAAATTTCATCCGAATTTAATACAAAAGGCACAATGCCGACTTCAGTACAAGGGGACTGACACACTAACTTTCTGTGATTTGAACCTCTCCTGTGAGTCCAGTTTCAGATTCCGATGCTTCACTTCAGGTTTACTGAATCCCTTGGACCTTCTTATTGACGAAGAAACACAGAATTTGCACCCGAATTTAATGCAAAAAGCACAATGCCAACTTAAATACGAGAGGACTGACACTCTAACTTTATATGATTTGAACCACTCCTGTGAGTCCAGTTTTAGATTCCGATATTCCACTTCAGGTTTACTGTCTCCCATGGACCTTCTTATTGACGATGAAACACAGAAATTACATCCGAATTTAATACAAAAGTAACAATGCCGACTTAAGTACAAGGGGACTGACCCTACAGTTTTCTATGATTAGAACCTCTCCTGTGAGTCCAGTTTCATTTTCCGATGCTTCACTTCAGGTTTACTGTATCCCTTGGACCTTCTTATTGACGATGAAACACAGAAATTGCATCCGAATTTAATACAAAAGGCACAATGCCGACTTAATTACAAGAGGACTGACGCTCTAACTTTCTATGATTTGAACCACTCCTGTGAGTCCTGTTTAAGATTCCGATGCTTCACTTCAGGTTTACTGTATTTCTTGGGCCTTCTTAATAACGATGAAACACAGAAATTGCATCCGAATTTAATACAAAAGGCACAATGCCGACTTAAGTACAAGAGGACTGACACTCTAACTCTCTATGATTTGAACCTCTCCTGTGAGTCCAGTTTTAGATTCCGATGCTTCACTTCATGTTTACTGTATTCCTTGGACCTTCTTATTGACTTTGAATCACAGAACTTGCATCCGAATGTAATACAAAAGGCACAATGCCAACTTAAGTACAAGAGGACTGACACTCTAACTTTCAATGATTTGAACCTCTCCTATGAGTCCAGTTTTGTATTCCGATGCATTAATTCAGGTTTACTGTATACCTTGGACCTTCTTATTGACGATGAAACACAGAAATTGCATCCGAAATTAATACAAAAGGCACAATGCAGACTTAAGTACAAGAGGACAGACACACTAACTTTCTATGATTTGAACCTCTCCCGTGGGTCCAGTTTTAGGTTCCGATGATTCACTTCAGGTTTACTGTTTCCCTTGGACCATCTTATTGACGATGAAACACAGAAATTGCGTCCGAATTTAATACAAAAGGCACAATGCCGACTTAAGTACAAGAGGACTGACACACTAACTTTCTATGATTTAAACCTCTCCTGTCAGTCCAGTTTTAGATTCCGATGCTTCTTTTCAGGTTTACCGTTTCCCTTGGACCTTCTTATTGACGATGAAACACAGAAATTGCATTGGAATTTAATACAAAAGGCACAATGCCGACATAAGTACAAGAGGACTGACACTCTAACTTTCTATGATTTGAACCTCTCCTGTGAGTCCAGTTTCAGATTCGGATGCTTCACTTCAGGTTTACTGTTTCCCTTGGACCTTCTTATTGACGATGAATCACAGAAATTGCATCCGAATTTAATACAAAAGGCACAATGCCGACCAAAGCACAAGAGGACTGACACACTAACTTTCTTTCTGTGAGTCCAGGTTTAGATTCCGATGCTTCACTTCAGGCTTACTGTATCCCTTGGCCCTCCTTATTGGCGATAAGGCACAACGCCGACTTAAGTACAAGAGGACTGACGCTCAAACTTTCTATGATTTGAACCTCTGCTGTGAGTCCAGTTTTAGATTCCGATGCTTCACTTCAGGTTTACTGTATCCCTTGGACCTTCTTATTGACGATGAAACACAGAAATTGCATCCTAATTTAATACAAAAGGCATAATGCCGACTTAAGTACAAGAGCACTGACACACTAACTTTCTATGATTTGAACCTCTCCTGTGAGTCCAGATCTAGATTCCGATGCTTCACTTCAGGTTTACTGTTTCCCTTGGACCTTCATATTGACGATGAATCACAGAAATTGCATCCGAATTTAATACAAAAGGCGCAATGCCGACTTAAGTACAAGAGGACTGACACACTAACTTTCTATGATGTGAACCTCTCCTGTGAGTCCAGTTTTAGATTCCGATGCTTCACTTCAGGTTTACTGTATCCCTTGGACCTTCTTATTGACGATGAAACACAGAAATTGCATTGGAATTTAATACAAAAGGCACAATGCCGACATAAGTACAAGAGGACTGACACTCTAACTTTCTATGATTTGAACATCTCCTGTGAGTCCAGTCTTAGATTCCGATGCTTCACTTCAGTTTTACTGTATCCCTTGGACCTTCTTATTGACGATGAATCACAGAAATTGCATCCGAATTTAATACAAAAGGCACAATGCCGACTTAAGTACAAGAGGACTGACACACTAACTTTCTATGATTTGAACCTCTCCTGTGAGTCCAGTTTTAGATTCCGATGCTTCACTTCAGGTTTACTGTTTCCCTTGGACCTCCTTATTGACGATGAACCACAGAAATTGCATCCGAATTTAATACAAAAGGCACAATGCCGACCAAAGCACAAGAGGACTGACACACTAACTTTCTTTCTGTGAGTCCAGTTTTAGATTTCGATGCTTCACTTCAGGCTTACTGTATCCCTTGGACCTTCTTATTGACGATAAGGCACAATGCCGACTTAAGTACAAGAGGACTGACGCTCTAACTTTCTATGATTTGAACCTCTGCTGTGAGTCCAGTTTTAGATTCCGATGCTTCACTTCAGGTTTACTGAATCCCTTGGACCTTCTTATTGACGATGAAACACAGATATTGCATCCTAATTTAATACAAAAGGCATAATGCCGACTTAAGTACAAGAGGACTGACACTCTAACTTTCGATGATTTGTACTTCTCCTATGTGTCCAGTTTGAGATTCCGATGCATTAATTCAGGTTTACTGTATACCTTGGACCTTCTTATTGACGATGAAACACAGAAATTGCATCCGAATTTAATACAAAAGGCACAATGCCGACATAAGTACAAGAGGACTGACACTCTAATTTTCTATGATTTGAACATCTGCTGTGAGTCCAGTCTTCGATTCCGATGTTTTACTTCAGATTTTCTGTATCCCTTGGACCTTCTTATTGACGATGAATCACAGAAATTGCATCCGAATTTAATACAAAAATCACAATGCCGACTTAAGTACAAGAGGACTGACACACTAACTTTCTATGATATGAACCTCTCCTGTGAGTCCAGTTTTAGATTCCGATGCTTCACTTCAGGTTTACTGTATCCCTTGGACCTTCTTATTGACAATAAGGCACAATGCCGACTTAGGTACAAGAGGACTGACACTCTAGCTTTCTATGATTTGAACCTCTGCTGTGAGTCCAGTTTTAGATTCCGATGCTTCACTTCAGGTTTACTGTATTCCTTGGACCTTCTTATTGACGATGAAACACAGAAATTGCATCCGAATTTAATACAAAAGGCACAATGCCGACTTAAGTACAAGAGGACTGACACACTAACTCTCTATGATTTGAATGTCTCCTGTGAGTCCAGTTTTAGATTCCGATGCTTCACTTCAGGTTTACTGTTTCCCTTGGACCTTCTTATTGACGATAAGGCACAATGCCGACTTAAGTACAAGAGGACTGACGCTCTAACTTTCTATGATTTGAACCTCTGCTGTGAGTCCAGTTTTAGATTCCGATGCTTCACTTCAGGTTTACTGAATCCCTTGGACCTTCTTATTGACGATGAAACACAGAAATTGCATCCGAATTTAATACAAAAGGCACAATGCCGACTTAATTACAAGAGGACTGACGCTCTAACTTTCTATGATTTGAACCACTCCTGTGAGTCCTGTTGAAGATTCCGATGCTTCACTTCAGGTTTACTGTATTTCTTGGGCCTTCTTAATAACGATGAAACACAGAAATTGCATCCGAATTTAATACAAAAGGCACAATGCCGACTTAAGTACAAGAGGACTGACACTCTAACTCTCTATGATTTGAACCTCTCCTGTGAGTCCAGTTTTAGATTCCGATGCTTCACTTCATGTTTACTGTATTCCTTGGACCTTCTTATTGACTTTGAAACACAGAACTTGCATCCGAATGTAATACAAAAGGCACAATGCCAACTTAAGTACAAGAGGACTGACACTCTAACTTTCAATGATTTGAACCTCTCCTATGAGTCCAGTTTTGTATTCCGATGCATTAATTCAGGTTTACTGTATACCTTGGACCTTCTTATTGACGATGAAACACAGAAATTGCATCCGAAATTAATACAAAAGGCACAATGCAGACTTAAGTACAAGAGGACAGACACACTAACTTTCTATGATTTGAACCTCTCCCGTGGGTCCAGTTTTAGATTCCGATGATTCACTTCAGGTTTACTGTTTCCCTTGGACCATCTTATTGACGATGAAACACAGAAATTGCGTCCGAATTTAATACAAAAGGCACAATGCCGACTTAAGTACAAGAGGACTGACACACTAACTTTCTATGATTTAAACCTCTCCTGTCAGTCCAGTTTTAGATTCCGATGCTTCTTTTCAGGTTTACCGTTTCCCTTGGACCTTCTTATTGACGATGAAACACAGAAATTGCATTGGAATTTAATACAAAAGGCACAATGCCGACATAAGTACAAGAGGACTGACACTCTAACTTTTTATGATTTGAACCTCTCCTGTGAGTCCAGTTTCAGATTCGGATGCTTCACTTCAGGTTTACTGTTTCCCTTGGACCTTCTTATTGACGATGAATCACAGAAATTGCATCCGAATTTAATACAAAAGGCACAATGCCGACCAAAGCACAAGAGGACTGACACACTAACTTTCTTTCTGTGAGTCCAGGTTTAGATTCCGATGCTTCACTTCAGGCTTACTGTATCCCTTGGCCATCCTTATTGGCGATAAGGCACAATGCCGACTTAAGTACAAGAGGACTGACGCTCAAACTTTCTATGATTTGAACCTCTGCTGTGAGTCCAGTTTTAGATTCCGATGCTTCACTTCAGGTTTACTGTATCCCTTGGACCTTCTTATTGACGATGAAACACAGAAATTGCATCCTAATTTAATACAAAAGGCATAATGCCGACTTAAGTACAAGAGCACTGACACACTAACTTTCTATGATTTGAACCTCTCCTGTGAGTCCAGATCTAGATTCCGATGCTTCACTTCAGGTTTACTGTTTCCCTTGGACCTTCATATTGACGATGAATCACAGAAATTGCATCCGAATTTAATACAAAAGGCGCAATGCCGACTTAAGTACAAGAGGACTGACACACTAACTTTCTATGATGTGAACCTCTCCTGTGAGTCCAGTTTTAGATTCCGATGCTTCACTTCAGGTTTACTGTATCCCTTGGACCTTCTTATTGACGATGAAACATAGAAATTGCATTGGAATTTAATACAAAAGGCACAATGCCGACATAAGTACAAGAGGACTGACACTCTAACTTTCTATGATTTGAACATCTCCTGTGAGTCCAGTCTTAGATTCCGATGCTTCACTTCAGTTTTACTGTATCCCTTGGACCTTCTTATTGACGATGAATCACAGAAATTGCATCCGAATTTAATACAAAAGGCACAATGCCGACTTAAGTACAAGAGGACTGACACACTAACTTTCTATGATTTGAACCTCTCCTGTGAGTCCAGTTTTAGATTCCGATGCTTCACTTCAGGTTTACTGTTTCCCTTGGACCTCCTTATTGACGATGAACCACAGAAATTGCATCCGAATTTAATACAAAAGGCACAATGCCGACCAAAGCACAAGAGGACTGACACACTAACTTTCTTTCTGTGAGTCCAGTTTTAGATTTCGATGCTTCACTTCAGGCTTACTGTATCCCTTGGACCTTCTTATTGACGATAAGGCACAATGCCGACTTAAGTACAAGAGGACTGACGCTCTAACTTTCTATGATTTGAACCTCTGCTGTGAGTCCAGTTTTAGATTCCGATGCTTCACTTCAGGTTTACTGAATCCCTTGGACCTTCTTATTGACGATGAAACACAGATATTGCATCCTAATCTAATACAAAAGGCATAATGCCGACTTAAGTACAAGAGGACTGACACTCTAACTTTCGATGATTTGTACTTCTCCTATGTGTCCAGTTTGAGATTCCGATGCATTAATTCAGGTTTACTGTATACCTTGGACCTTCTTATTGACGATGAAACACAGAAATTGCATCCGAATTTAATACAAAAGGCACAATGCCGACATAAGTACAAGAGGACTGACACTCTAATTTTCTATGATTTGAACATCTGCTGTGAGTCCAGTCTTCGATTCCGATGTTTTACTTCAGATTTTCTGTATCCCTTGGACCTTCTTATTGACGATGAATCACAGAAATTGCATCCGAATTTAATACAAAAATCACAATGCCGACTTAAGTACAAGAGGACTGACACGCTAACTTTCTATGATATGAACCTCTCCTGTGAGTCCAGTTTTAGATTCCGATGCTTCACTTCAGGTTTACTGTATCCCTTGGACCTTCTTATTGACAATAAGGCACAATGCCGACTTAGGTACAAGAGGACTGACACTCTAGCTTTCTATGATTTGAACCTCTGCTGTGAGTCCAGTTTTAGATTCCGATGCTTCACTTCAGGTTTACTGTATTCCTTGGACCTTCTTATTGACGATGAAACACAGAAATTGCATCCGAATTTAATACAAAAGGCACAATGCCGACTTAAGTACAAGAGGACTGACACACTAACTCTCTATGATTTGAATGTCTCCTGTGAGTCCAGTTTTAGATTCCGATGCTTCACTTCAGGTTTACTGTTTCCCTTGGACCTTCTTATTGACGATGAATCACAGAAATTGCATCCGAATTTAATACAAAAGGCGCAATGCCGACTTAAGTACAAGATGACTGACACACTAACTTTCTATGATTTGATCCTCTCCTGTGAGTCCAGTTTTAGATTCCGATGCTTCACTTCAGGTTTACTGTATCTCTTGGACCTTCTTATTGACGATAAGGCACAATGCCGACTAAAGTACATGAGGACTGACACTCTAACTTTCTATGATTTGAACCTCTGCTGTGAGTCCAGTTTTAGATTCCGATGCCTCACTTCAGGTTTACTGTTTCCCTTGGACCTTCTTATTGACGATGACACACAGAAATTACATCCGAATATAATACAAAAGGCACAATGCCGACTTAAGTACAAGATGACTGAATCACTAACTTTCTATGATTGAACCTCTGCTCTGAGTCCAGTTTTAGATTCCGTTTCTTCACTTCAGATTTACTGTATCCCTTGGACCTTCTTATTGACGATAAGGCACATTGCCGACTTAAGTACAAGAGGACAGACACTCTAACTTTCTATGATTTGAACCTCTGCTGTGAGTCCAGTTTTAGATTCCGATGCTTCACTTCAGGTTTACTGTATCCCTTGGACCTTCGTATTGAAGATGAAACACAGAAATTGCATCCGAATTTAATACAAAAGGCACAATGCCGACTTAAGTACAAGAGGACTGACACACTAACTCTCTATGATTTGAATGTCTCCTGTGAGTCCAGTTTTAGATTCCGATGCTTCACTTCAGATTTACTGTATCCCTTGGACCTTCTTATTGACGATAAGGCACAATGCCAACTTAAGTACAAGAGGACTGACACTCTCTCTGTGATTAGAACCTCTGCTATGAGTCCAGTTTTAGATTCCGTTGCTTCACTTCAGGTTTAATGTATACCTTGGACCTTCTTCTTGACGATAAAACACAGAAATTGCACCCGAATGTAATGCAAAACGCACAATGCCAACTTAATTACAAGAGGACGGACAATCTAATTTTATATGATTTGAACCACTCCTGTGAGTCCAGTTTTAGATTCCGATACTCCACTTCAGGTTTACTGTCTCCCATGGACCTTCTTATTGACGATGAAACACAGAAATTGCATCCGAATTTAATACAAAAGGCACAATGCCGACTTAATTACAAGGGGACTGACCCTACAACTTTCTATGATTAGAACCTCACCTGTGAGTCCAGATTTAGTTTCCGATGCTTCACTTCAGGTTTAATGTATACCTTGGACCTTCTTCTTGACGATGAAACACAGAAATTGCACCCGAATGTAATGCAAAAGGCACAATGCCAACTTAAGTACAAGAGGACTGACAATCTAACTTTACATGATTTGAACCACTCCTGTGAGTCCAGTTTTAGATTCCGATACTCCACTTCAGGTTTACTGTCTCCCATGGGCCTTCTTATTGACGATGAAACACAGAAATTGCATCCGAATTTAATACAAAAGGCACAATGCCGACTTAAGTACAAGGGGACTGACCCTACAACTTTCTATGATTAGAACCCCTCCTGTGAGTCCAGTTTTAGTTTCCGATGCTTCACTCCAGGTTTACTGTCTCCCATGGACCTTCTTCTTGACGATGAAACACAGAAATTGCACCCGAATGTAATGCAAAAGGCACAATGCCAACTTAAGTACAAGAGGACTGACAATCTAATTTTATATGATTTGAACCACTCCTGTGAGTCCAGTTTTAGATTCCGATGCATCACTTCAGGTTTACTGTATCCCTTGGACCTTCTTATTGACGATGAAGCACAGAAATTGCATCCGAATTTAATACAAACGACACACTGCCGACTTAAGTACAAGAGGACTGACACTTTAACTTTCTATGATTTGAACCTCTATTGTGAGTGCAGTTTTAGATTCCGTTTCTTCACATCAGATTTACTGTATCCCTTGGACCTTTTTATTGACGATAAGGCACAATGCCGACTTAAGTACAAGAGGACTGATACTCTAACTTTCTATGATTTGAACCTCTGCTGTGAGTCCAGTTTTAGATTCCGATGCTACACTTCAGGTTTACTGTATCCCTTGGACCTGTGTATTGACACTGAAACACAAAAATTGCATCCGAATTTAATACAAAAGGCACAATGCCGATTTAAGTACAAGAGGACTGACACTCTAACTTTCTATGATTTGAACATCTGCTGTGAGTCCAGTTTTAGATTCCGATGCTTCACTTCAGGTTTACTGAATCCCTTGGACCTTCTTATTGACGATGAAACACAGAAATTGCATCCGAATTTAATACAAAAATCACAATGCCGACTTAAGTACAAGAGGACTGACGCTCTAACTTTCTATGATTTGAACCACTCCTGTGAGTCCTGTTTAAGATTCCGATGCTTCACTTCAGGTTTAAAATATTTCTTGGGCCTTCTTAATGACGATGAAACACAGAAATTGCATCCGAATTTAATAAAAAAGGCACAATGACGACTTAAGTACAAGAGGACTGACACTCTAACTCTCTCTGATTTGACCTCTCCTGTGAGTCCAGGTTTAGATTCTGATGCTTCACTTCAGGTTTACTGTAACCCTTGGACATTCTTATTGACGATGAAACACAGAAATTGCATCCGAATTTAATACCAAAGGCACAATGCCGACTTAAGTACAAGAGGACTGACACCCTAACTTTCAATGATTTGAACGTCTCCTATGAGTCCAGTTTTGTATTCCGATGCATTAATTCAGGTATACTGTATACCTTGGACCTTCTTATTGACGATGAAACACAGAAATTGCATCCGAATTTAATGCAATAAGCACAATGCCAACTTAAGTACAAGAGGACTGACACTCTAACTTTATATGATTTGAACCACTCCTGTGAGTCCAGTTTTAGATTCCGATACTCCACTTCAGGTTTACTGTCTCCCATGCACCTTCTTATTGACGATGAAACAGAGAAATTGCATCCGAATTTAATACAAAAGGCACAATGCCTACTTAAGTACAAGGGGACTGACCCTACAGTTTTCTATGATTAGAACCTCTCCTGTGAGTCCAGTTTTAGTTTCCGATGTTTCACTTCAGGTTTACTGTATCCCTTGGACCTTCTTATTGACGATGAAACACAGAAATTGCATCCGAATTTAATACAAAAGGCACAATGCCGACTTAATTACAAGAGGACTGACGCTCTAACTTTCTATGATTTAAACCACTCCTGTGAGTCCAGTTTAAGATTCCGATGCTTCACTTCAGGTTTACTGTATTTCTTGGGCCTTCTTAATGACGATGAAACACAGAAATTGCATCCGAATTTAATACAAAAGGCACAATGCCGACTTAAGTACTAGAGGACGGACACTCTAACTCTCTATGATTTGAACCTCTACTGTGAGTCCAGTTTTAGATTCCGATGCTTCACTTCATGTTTACTGTATTCCTTGGACCTTCTTATTGACTTTGAAACACAGAACTTGCATCCGAATGTAATACAAAAGGCACAATGCCGACTTAAGTACAAGAGGACTGACACTCTAACTTTCAATGATTTGAACCTCTCCTATGAGTCCAGTTTTGTATTCCGATGCATTAATTCAGGTTTACTGTATACCTTGGACCTTCTTATTGACGATGAAACACAGAAATTGCATCCGAATTTAATACAAGAGGCACAATGCAGACTTAAGTACAAGAGGACAGACACACTAACTTTCTATGATTTGAACCTCTCCTGTGAGTCCAGTTTTAGATTCCGATGATTCACTTCAGGTTTACAGTTTCCCTTGGACCTTCTTATTGACGATGAAACACAGAAATTGCGTCCGAATTTAATACAAAAGGCACAATGCCGACTTAAGTACAAGAGGACTGACACACTAACTTTCTATGATTCAAACCCCTGCTGTCAGTCCAGTTTTAGATTCCGATGCTTCTTTTCAGGTTTACTGTTTCCCTTGGACCTTCTTATTGACGATGAAACACAGAAATTGCATTGGAATTTAATACAAAAGGCACAATGCCCACATAAGTACAAGAGGACTGACACTCTAACTTTCTATGATTTGAACATCTCCTGTGAGTCCAGTCTTAGATTCCGATGCTTCACTTCATTTTTACTGTATCCCTTGGACCTTCTTATTGACGATGAATCACAGAAATTGCATCCGAATTTAATACAAAAGGCACAATGCCGACTTAAGTACAAGAGGACTGACACACTAACTTTCTATGATTTGAACCTCTCCTGTGAGTCCAGTTTTAGATTCCGATGCTTCACTTCAGGTTTACTGTATCCCTTGGAACTTCTTATTGACGATGAAACACAGAAATTGCATCAGAATTTAATTCCAAAACGACAATGCCGACTTAAGTACAAGAGGACTGACACACTAACTTTCTATGATTTGAACCTCTCCTGTGAGTCCAGTTTTAGATTCCGATGCTTCACTTCAGATTTACTGTATCCCTTGGACATTCTTATTGACGATAAGGCACATAGCCGACTTAAGTACAAGAGGACTCATACTCTAACATTCTATGTTTTGAACCTCTGCTGTGAGTCCAGTTTTAGAATCCGATGCCTCACTTCATGTTTACTGTATCCCTTGGATCTTCTTATTGACGATGAAACACAGAAATTGCATCCGAATTTAATACAAAAGGCACAATGCCGACTTAAGTACAAGAGGACTGACACACTAAATTTCTATGATTTGGACCTCTCCTATGAGTCCAGTTTTAGATTCCGATGCTTCACTTCAGATTTACTGTATCCCTTGGACCTTCTTATTGACGATAAGGCACATAGCCGACTTAAGTACAAGAGGACTGACACTCTAACATTCTATGATTTCAACCTCTGCTGTGAGTCCAGTTTTAGATTCCGATGCTTCACTTCAGGTTTACTGTATCCCTTGGACCTTCTTTTTGACGATGAAACACAGAAATTGCATCCGAATTTAATACAAAAGGCACAATGCCGACTTAAGTATAAGGGGACTGACACACTAACTTTCTATGATTTGAACCTCTCCTGTGAGTCCAGTTTTAGATTCCGATGCTTCACTTCAGGTTTTCTGTATCCCTTGGGCATTCTTATTAACGATGAAACACAGAAATTGCGTCCGAATTTAATACAAAGGGCACAATGCCGACTTAATTACAAGAGGACTGACACACTAACTTTCCATGATTTGAACATCTCCTGTGAGTCCAGTTTTAGATTCCGATACTACAGTTCAGATTTACTGTATCCCTTGGACCGTCTTATTGACGATAAGGCACAATGCCGACGTAAGTACAAGAGGACTGACACTCTAACTTTCTATGATTTGAACCTCTGCTGTGAGTCCAGTTTTAGATTCCGATGCTTCACTTCAGGTTTACTGTATCCCTTGGACCTTCGTATTGACGATGACACACAGAAATTGCATTCGAATTTAATATAAAAGGCACAATGCCGACTTAAGTACAAGAACACTGAATCACTAACGTTCTATGATTTGAACCTCTGCTCTGAGTCCAGTTTTAGATTCCGTATCTTCACTTCAGATTTACTATATCCCTTGGACCTTCTTATTGACGATAATGCACAATGCCGACTTAAGTACAAGAGGACTGACACTCTAACATTCTATGATTTGAACATCTGCTGTGAGTCCAGTTTTAGATTCAGATGCTTCACTTCAGGTTTACTGTATCCCTTGGACCTTCTTATTGTCGAAGAAACACAGAAATTGCATCCGAATTTAATACAAAAAGGCACAATGCCGACTTCAGTACAAGAGGAATGACACACTAACTTTCTATGGTTTGAACCTCTCCTGTGAGTCCCGCTTTAGATTCCGATGCTTCACTTCAGATTTACTGTATCCCTTGGACCTTCTTATTGACGATGAAACACAGAAATTGCATCCGAATTTAATACAAGTTGCTCAATGCCGACTTAAGTACAAGAGGACTGACACACTAACTTTCTATGATTTGAACCTCTCCTGTGAGTCCAGTTTTAGATTCCGATGCATCACTTCATTTTTACTGTATCCCTTGGACCTTCTTATTGACGATGAAACACAGAAATTGCATCCGAATTTAATACAAAAGGCACAATGCCGACTTAAGTACAAGGGGACTGACACACTAACTTTCTATGATTTGAACCTCTCCTGTGAGTCCACTTTTAGATTCCGATGCTTGAATTCAGATTTACAGTATCCCTTGGACCTTCTTATTGACGATAAGGCACAATGCCGACTTAAGTACAAGAGGACAGACACTCTAACTTTCTATGATTTTAACCTCTGCTGTGAGTCCAGTATTAGCTTCCGATGCTTCACTTCAGGTTTACTGTATCCCTTGGGCCTTCTTATTGACGATGAAACACAGAAATTGCATCCGAATTTAATACAAAAGGCACAATGCCGACTTAAGTACAAGAGGACTGACGCTCTAACTTTCTATGGTTTGAATCACTCCTGTGAGTCCTGTTTAAGATTCCGATGCTTCACTTCAGGTTTACTGTATTTCTTGGGCCTTCTTAATGACGATGAAACACAGAAATTGCATCCGAATTTAATACAAAAGGCACAATGCCGTCTTCAGTACAAGAGAACTGACACTCTAACACTCTATGATTTGAACCTCTCCTCTGAGTCCAGTTTTAGATTCCGATGCTTCACTTCAGGTTTACTGTATCCCTTGGACCTTCTTATTGACGATGGAACACAGAAATTGCATCCGAATTTAATACAAAAGGCACAATGCCGACTTAAGTACAAGAGGACTGACACTCTAACTTTCGATGATTTGAACCTCTCCTATGAGTCCAGTTTTAGATTCCGATGCATTAATTCAGGTTTACTGTATACCTTGGACCTTCTTATTGACGATGAAACACAGAAATTGCATCCGAATTTAATACAAAAGGCACAATGCAGACTTAAGTACAAGAGGACAGACACACTAACTTTCTATGATTTAAACCTCTAATGTGAGTCCAGTTTTACATTCCGATGCTTCACTTCAGGTTTACTGTTTCCCTTGGACCTTCTTATTGACGATGAAACACAGAAATTGCATCCGAATTTAATACAAAAGGCACAATGCTGACATAAGTACAAGAGGACTGACACTCTAACTTTCTATGTTTGAACATCTCCTGCGAGGCCAGTCTTAGATTCCGATGCTTCACTTCAGTTTTACTGTATCCCTTGGACCTTCTTATTGACGATGAATCACAGAAATTGCATCCGAATTTAATACAAAAGGCACAATGCCGATTTAAATACAAGAGGACTGACACACTAACTTTCTATGATTTGAACCTCTCCTGTGAGTCCAGTTTTAGATTCCGATGCTTCACTTCATGTTTACTGTTTCCCTTGGACATTCTTATTGACGATGAATCACAGAAATTGCATCCGAATTTAATACAAAAGGCACAATGCCGACTTAAGTACAAGAGGACTGACACACTAACTTTCTATGATTTGAACCTCTCCTGTGAGTCCAGTTTTAGATTCCGATGCTTCACTTCAGGTTTACTGTTTCCCTTGGACATTCTTATTGACGATGAATCACAGAAATTGCATCCGAATTTAATACAAAAGGCGCAATGCCGACCAAAGTACAAGAGGACTGATACACTAACTTTCTATGATTTGAACCTTTCCTGTGAGTCCAGTTTTGGATTCCGATGCTTCACTTCAGGTTTACTGTATCCCTTGGACCTTCTTATTGACGATGAAACACAGAAATTGCATTGGAATTTAATACAAAAGGCACAATGCCCACATAAGTACAAGATTACTGACACTCTAACTTTCTATGATTTGAACATCTCCTGTGAGTCCAGTCTTAGATTCCGATGCTTCACTTCATTTTTACTGTATCCCTTGGACCTTCTTATTGACGATGAATCACAGAAATTGCATCCGAATTTAATACAAAAGGCACAATGCCGACTTAAGTACAAGAGGACTGACACACTAACTTTCTATGATTTGAACCTCTCCTGTGAGTCCAGTTTTAGATTCCGATGCTTCACTTCAGGTTTACTGTATCCCTTGGAACTTCTTATTGACGATGAAACACAGAAATTGCATCAGAATTTAATTCCAAAACGACAATGCCGACTTAAGTACAAGAGGACTGACACACTAACTTTCTATGATTTGAACCTCTCCTGTGAGTCCAGTTTTAGATTCCGATGCTTCACTTCAGATTTACTGTATCCCTTGGACATTCTTATTGACGATAAGGCACATAGCCGACTTAAGTACAAGAGGACTCATACTCTAACATTCTATGTTTTGAACCTCTGCTGTGAGTCCAGTTTTAGAATCCGATGCCTCACTTCATGTTTACTGTATCCCTTGGATCTTCTTATTGACGATGAAACACAGAAATTGCATCCGAATTTAATACAAAAGGCACAATGCCGACTTAAGTACAAGAGGACTGACACACTAAATTTCTATGATTTGGACCTCTCCTATGAGTCCAGTTTTAGATTCCGATGCTTCACTTCAGATTTACTGTATCCCTTGGACCTTCTTATTGACGATAAGGCACATAGCCGACTTAAGTACAAGAGGACTGACACTCTAACATTCTATGATTTCAACCTCTGCTGTGAGTCCAGTTTTAGATTCCGATGCTTCACTTCAGGTTTACTGTATCCCTTGGACCTTCTTTTTGACGATGAAACACAGAAATTGCATCCGAATTTAATACAAAAGGCACAATGCCGACTTAAGTATAAGGGGACTGACACACTAACTTTCTATGATTTGAACCTCTCCTGTGAGTCCAGTTTTAGATTCCGATGCTTCACTTCAGGTTTTCTGTATCCCTTGGGCATTCTTATTAACGATGAAACACAGAAATTGCGTCCGAATTTAATACAAAGGGCACAATGCCGACTTAATTACAAGAGGACTGACACACTAACTTTCCATGATTTGAACATCTCCTGTGAGTCCAGTTTTAGATTCCGATACTACAGTTCAGATTTACTGTATCCCTTGGACCGTCTTATTGACGATAAGGCACAATGCCGACGTAAGTACAAGTGGACTGACACTCTAACTTTCTATGATTTGAACCTCTGCTGTGAGTCCAGTTTTAGATTCCGATGCTTCACTTCAGGTTTACTGTATCCCTTGGACCTTCGTATTGACGATGACACACAGAAATTGCATTCGAATTTAATATAAAAGGCACAATGCCGACTTAAGTACAAGAACACTGAATCACTAACGTTCTATGATTTGAACCTCTGCTCTGAGTCCAGTTTTAGATTCCGTATCTTCACTTCAGATTTACTATATCCCTTGGACCTTCTTATTGACGATAATGCACAATGCCGACTTAAGTACAAGAGGACTGACACTCTAACATTCTATGATTTGAACATCTGCTGTGAGTCCAGTTTTAGATTCAGATGCTTCACTTCAGGTTTACTGTATCCCTTGGACCTTCTTATTGTCGAAGAAACACAGAAATTGCATCCGAATTTAATACAAAAAGGCACAATGCCGACTTCAGTACAAGAGGAATGACACACTAACTTTCTATGGTTTGAACCTCTCCTGTGAGTCCCGCTTTAGATTCCGATGCTTCACTTCAGATTTACTGTATCCCTTGGACCTTCTTATTGACGATGAAACACAGAAATTGCATCCGAATTTAATACAAGTTGCTCAATGCCGACTTAAGTACAAGAGGACTGACACACTAACTTTCTATGATTTGAACCTCTCCTGTGAGTCCAGTTTTAGATTCCGATGCATCACTTCATTTTTACTGTATCCCTTGGACCTTCTTATTGACGATGAAACACAGAAATTGCATCCGAATTTAATACAAAAGGCACAATGCCGACTTAAGTACAAGGGGACTGACACACTAACTTTCTATGATTTGAACCTCTCCTGTGAGTCCACTTTTAGATTCCGATGCTTGAATTCAGATTTACAGTATCCCTTGGACCTTCTTATTGACGATAAGGCACAATGCCGACTTAAGTACAAGAGGACAGACACTCTAACTTTCTATGATTTTAACCTCTGCTGTGAGTCCAGTATTAGCTTCCGATGCTTCACTTCAGGTTTACTGTATCCCTTGGGCCTTCTTATTGACGATGAAACACAGAAATTGCATCCGAATTTAATACAAAAGGCACAATGCCGACTTAAGTACAAGAGGACTGACGCTCTAACTTTCTATGGTTTGAATCACTCCTGTGAGTCCTGTTTAAGATTCCGATGCTTCACTTCAGGTTTACTGTATTTCTTGGGCCTTCTTAATGACGATGAAACACAGAAATTGCATCCGAATTTAATACAAAAGGCACAATGCCGTCTTCAGTACAAGAGAACTGACACTCTAACACTCTATGATTTGAACCTCTCCTCTGAGTCCAGTTTTAGATTCCGATGCTTCACTTCAGGTTTACTGTATCCCTTGGACCTTCTTATTGACGATGGAACACAGAAATTGCATCCGAATTTAATACAAAAGGCACAATGCCGACTTAAGTACAAGAGGACTGACACTCTAACTTTCGATGATTTGAACCTCTCCTATGAGTCCAGTTTCAGATTCCGATGCATTAATTCAGGTTTACTGTATACCTTGGACCTTCTTATTGACGATGAAACACAGAAATTGCATCCGAATTTAATACAAAAGGCACAATGCAGACTTAAGTACAAGAGGACAGACACACTAACTTTCTATGATTTAAACCTCTAATGTGAGTCCAGTTTTACATTCCGATGCTTCACTTCAGGTTTACTGTTTCCCTTGGACCTTCTTATTGACGATGAAACACAGAAATTGCATCCGAATTTAATACAAAAGGCACAATGCTGACATAAGTACAAGAGGACTGACACTCTAACTTTCTATGTTTGAACATCTCCTGCGAGGCCAGTCTTAGATTCCGATGCTTCACTTCAGTTTTACTGTATCCCTTGGACCTTCTTATTGACGATGAATCACAGAAATTGCATCCGAATTTAATACAAAAGGCACAATGCCGATTTAAATACAAGAGGACTGACACACTAACTTTCTATGATTTGAACCTCTCCTGTGAGTCCAGTTTTAGATTCCGATGCTTCACTTCATGTTTACTGTTTCCCTTGGACATTCTTATTGACGATGAATCACAGAAATTGCATCCGAATTTAATACAAAAGGCACAATGCCGACTTAAGTACAAGAGGACTGACACACTAACTTTCTATGATTTGAACCTCTCCTGTGAGTCCAGTTTTAGATTCCGATGCTTCACTTCAGGTTTACTGTTTCCCTTGGACATTCTTATTGACGATGAATCACAGAAATTGCATCCGAATTTAATACAAAAGGCGCAATGCCGACCAAAGTACAAGAGGACTGATACACTAACTTTCTATGATTTGAACCTTTCCTGTGAGTCCAGTTTTGGATTCCGATGCTTCACTTCAGGTTTACTGTATCCCTTGGACCTTCTTATTGACGATGAAACACAGAAATTGCATCCGAATATAATACAAAAGGCACAATGCCGACTTTAGTACAATAGGACTGACACACTAACTTTCTATGATTTGAACCTCTCCTGTGAGTCCAGTTTTAGATTCCGATGCTTCACTTCAGGTTTACTGTATTTCTTGGGCCTTCTTAATGACGATGAAACACAGAAATAGCATCCGAATTTAATACAAAAGGCACAACGCCGACTTAAGTACAAGAGGACTGACACTCTAACTTTCGATGATGTGAACCTCTCCTATGAGTCCAGTTTTAGATTACGATGCATTAATTCAGGTTTACTGTATACCTTGGACCTTCTTATTGACGATGAAACACAGAAATTGCATCCGAATTGAATACAAAAGGCACAATGCAGACTTAAGTAGAAGAGGACAGACACACCAACTTTCTATGATTGAAACCTCTAATGTGAGTCCAGTTTTAGATTCCGATGCTTCACTTCAGATTTACTGTATCCCTTGGACATTCTTATTGACGATACAGCACAATGCCGACTTAAGTACAAGAGGTCTCACACTCTAACATTCTATGTTTTGAACCTCTGCTGTGAGTCCAGTTTTAGATTCCGATGCCTCACTTCAGGTTTACTGTATCCCTTGGATCTTCTTATTGACGATGAAACACAGAAATTGCATCCGAATTTAATACAAAAGGCACAATGCCGACTTAAGTGCAAGAGGACTGACACACTAAATTTCTATGGTTTGGACCTCTCCTGTGAGTCCAGTTTTAGATTCCGATGCTTCACTTCAGATTTACTGTATCCCTTGGACCTTCTTATTGACGATAAGGCACATAGCCGACTTAAGTACAAGAGGACTGACACTCTAACATTCTATGATTTGAACCTCTGCTGTGAGTCCAGTTTTAGATTCCGATGCTTCACTTCAGGTTTACTGTATCCCTTGGACCTTCTTATTGACGATGAAACACAGAAATTGCATCCGAATTTAATACAAAAGGCACAATGCCGACTTAAGTACATGGGGACTGACACACTAACATTCTATGATTTGAACCTCTCCTGTGAGTCCAGTTTTAGATTCCGATGCTTCACTTCAGATTTACTGTATCCCTTGGACATTCTTATTAACGATGAAACACAGAAATTGCGTCCGAATTTAATACAAACGGCACAATACCGACTTAAGTACAAGAGGACTGACACACAAACTTTCCATGATTTGAACCTCTCCTGTGAGTCCAGTTTTAGATTCCCATACTACACTTCAGATTTACTGTATCCCTTGGACCTTCTTATTCACGATAAGGCACAATGCCGACTTAAGTACAAGAGGACTGACACTCTTACTTTCTATGATTTGAACCTCTGCTGTGAGTCCAGTTTTAGATTCCGATGCTTCACTTCAGGTTTACTGTATCCCTTGGACCTTCGTATTGACGATGACACACAGATATTGCATCTGAATTTAATATAAAAGGCACAATGCCGACTTAAGTACAAGAAGACTGAATCACTAACGTTCTATGATTTGAACCTCTGCTCTGAGTCCAGTTTTAGATTCCGTATCTTCACTTCAGATTTACTATATCCCCTGGACCTTCTTATTGACGATAAGGCACAATGCCGACTTAAGTACAAGAGGACTGACACTCTAACTTTCTATGATTTGAACCTGTGCTGTGATTCCAGTTTTAGATTCCGATGCTTCACTTCAGGTTTACTGTATCCCTTGGACGTTCGTATTGACGATCAAACACAGAAATTGCATCCGAATTTAATACAAGATGCTCAATGCCGACTTAAGTACAAGAGGACTGACACACTAACTTCCTATGATTTGAACCTCTCCTGTGAGTCCAGTTTTAGATTCCGATGCATCACTTCATTTTTACTGTATCCCTTGGACCTTCTTATTGACGATGAAACACAGAAATTGCATCCGAATTTAATACAAAAGGCACAATGCCGACTTAAGTACAAGGGGACTGATACACTAACTTTCTATGATTTGAACCTCTCCTGTGAGTTCAGTTTTAGATTCCGATGCTTGAATTCAGATTTACTGTATCCCTTGGTCCTTCTTATCGACGATAAGGCACAATGCCGACTTAAGTACAAGAGGACTGACACTCTAACTTTCTATGATTTGAACCTCTGCTGTGAGTCCAGTTTTAGATTCCGATGCTTCACTTCCGGTTTACTGTATCCCTTAGACCTTCTTATTGACGACGAAACACAGAAATTGCATCCAAATTTAATACAAAGGGAACAATGCCGACTGAAGTACAAGCGGACTGACACTCTAGCTTTCGATGATTTGAACTTCTCCTGTGGGTCCAGTTTCAGATTCCGATGCTTCAATTCAGGTTTACTGTATCACTTGGACCTTCGTATTGACGATAAGGCACAATGCCGACTTATGTACAAGAGGACTGACACTCTAACTTTCTATGATTTGAACCTCTGCTGTGAGTCCAGTTTTAGATTCCGATTCTTCACTTCTGGTTTACTGTATCCCTTAGACCTTCTTATTGACGATGAAACACAGAAATTGCATCCAAATTTAATACATAGGGAACAATGCCGACTTAAGTACAAGCGGACTGACACTCTAACTTTCGATGATTTGAACTTCTCCTGTGGGTCCAGTTTCAGATTCCGATGCTTCAATTCAGGTTTACTGTATCACTTGGACCTTCTTATTGACGATGAAACACAGAAATTATATCCGAATTTAATACAAAAGGCAGAAAGCCGACTTAAGTACAAGAGGACTGACACTCTAACTTTCTATGATTTTAACCTCTGCTGTGAGTCCAGTTTTAGCTTCCGATGCTTCACTTCAGGTTTACTGTATCCCTTGGACCTTCTTATTGACGATGAAACACAGAAATTGCATCCGAATTTAATACAAAACGCACAATGCCGACTTAAGTACAAGAGGACTGACGCTCTAACTTTCTATGGTTTGAATCACTCCTGTGAGTCCTGTTTAAGATTCCGATGCTTCACTTCAGGTTTACTGTATTTCTTGGGCCTTCTTAATGATGATGAAACACAGAAATTGCATCCGAATTTAATACAAAAGGCACAATGCCGACTTAAGTACAAGAGGACTGACACTCTAACACTCTATGATTTGAACCTCTCCTGTGAGTCCAGTTTTAGATTCCGATGCTTCACTTCAGGTTTACTGTATCCCTTGGACCTTCTTATTGACGATGGAACACAGAAATTGCATCCGAATTTAATACAAAAGGCACAATGCCGACTTAAGTACAAGAGAACTGACACTCTAACTTTCGATAATTTGAACCTCTCCTATGAGTCCAGTTTTAGATTCCGATGCAGTAATTCAGGTTTACTGTATACCTTGGACCTTCTTATTGACGATAAAACACAGAAATTGCATCCGAATTTAATACAAAAGGCACAATGCAGACCTAAGTACAAGAGGACAGACACACTAACTTTCTATGATTTGAACCTCTCCTGTGAGTCCAGTTTTAGATTTCGATGTTTCACTTCAGGTTTACTGCTTCTCTTGGACCTTCTTATTGACGATGAAACACAGAAATTGCGTCCGAATTAAATACAAAAGGCACAATGCCGACTTAAGTACAAGAGGACTGACACACTAACTTTCTATGATTTAAACCCCTAATGTGAGTCCAGTTTTAGATTCCGATGCTTCACTTCAGGTTTACTGTTTCCCTTGGACCTTCTTATTGACGATGAATCACAGAAATTGCATCCGAATTTAGTACAAAAGGCACAATGCCGACTTAAGTACAAGAGGACTGACACTCTAACTTTCGATGATTTGAACCTCTCCTATGTGTCCAGTTTTAGATTCCGATGCATTAATTCAGGTTTACTGTATACCTTGGACCTTCTTATTGACGATGAAACACAGAAATTGCATTCGAATTTAATACAAAAAGCACAATGCAGATTTAAGTACAAGAGGACAGACACACTAACTTTCTATGGTTTGAATCACTCCTGTGAGTCCTGTTTAAGATTCCGATGCTTCACTTCCGGTTTACTGTATTTCTTGGGCCTTCTTAATGACGATGAAACACAGAAATAGCATCCGAATTTAATACAAAAGGCTCAATGCCGACTTAAGTACAAGAGGACTGACACTCTAACTTTCTATGATTTGAACCTCTGCTGTGAGCCCAGTTTTAGATTCCACTGCTTCACTTCAGGTTTACTGTTTCCCTTGGACCTTCCTATTGACGATGAATCACAGAAATTGCATCCGAATTTAATACAAAAGGCACAATGCCGACTTAAGTACAAGAGGACTGACACTCTAACTTTCGATGATTTGAACCTCTCCTATGAGTCCAGTTTTAAATTCCGATGCATTAATTCAGGTTTACTGTATACCTTGGACCTTCTTATTGACGATGAAACACAGAAATTGCATTCGAATTTAATACAAAAAGCACAATGCAGATTTAAGTACAAGAGGACAGACACACTAACTTTCTATGGTTTGAATAACTCCTGTGAGTCCTGTTTAATATTCCGATGCTTCACTTCCGGTTTACTGTATTTCTTGGGCCTTCTTAATGACGATGAAACACAGAAATAGCATCCGAATTTAATACAAAAGGCTCAATGCCGACTTAAGTACAAGAGGACTGACTCTCTAACACTCTATGATTTGAACCTCTCCTGTGAGTCCAGTTTTACATTCCGATGCTTCACGTCAGGTTTACTGTATCCCTTGGACCTTCTTATTGACGATGGAACACAGTAATTGCATCCGAATTTAATCCAAAAGGCACAATGCCGACTTAAGTACACGAGGACTGACACTCTAACTTTCGATGATTTGAACCTCTCCTATGAGTCCAGTTTTAGATTACGATGCATTAATTCAGGTTTACTGTATACCTTGGACCTTCTTATTGACGATGAAACACAGAAATTGCATCCGAATGGAATACAAAAGGCACAATGCAGTCTTAAGTACAAGAGGACAGACACACTAAATTTCTATGATTTGAACCTCTCCTGTGAGTCCAGTTTTAGATTCCGATGTTTCACTTCAGGTTTACTGTTTCCCTTGGACCTTCTTATTGACGATGAAACACAGAAATTGCGTCCGAATTTAATACAAATGGCAGAATGCCGACTTAAGTACAAGAGGACTGACACACAAACTTTCTATGATTTAAACCTCTAATGTGAGTCCAGTTTTAGATTCCGATGCTTCACTTCAGGTTTACTGTTTCCCTTGGACCTTCTTATTGACGATGAAACACAGAAATTGCATCCGAATTTAATACAAAAGGCACAATGCTGACATAAGTACAAGAGGTCTGACACTCTAACTTTCTATGATTTGAACATCTCCTGTGAGGCCAGTCTTAGATTCCGATGCTTCACTTCAGTTTTACTGTATCCCTTGGACTTTCTTATTGACGATGAATCACAGAAATTGCATCCGAATTTAATACAAAAGGCGCAATGCCGACTTAAGTACAAGAGGACTGACACACTAACTTTCTATGATTTGAACCTCTGCTGTGAGTGCAGTTTTAAATTCCAACGCTTCACTTCAGGTTTACTGTTTCCCTTGGACCTTCTTATTGACGATGAATCACAGAAATTGCATCCGAATTTAATACAAAAGGCGCAATGCCGACCAAAGTACAAGAGGACTGATACACTAACTTTCTATGATTTGAACCTCTCCTGTGAGTCCAGTTTTGGATTCCGATGCATTAATTCAGGTTTACTGTATCCCTTGGACCTTCTTATTGACGATAAGGCACAATGCCGACTTAAGTACAAGAGGACTGACACTCTAACTTTCTATGATTTGAACCTCTGCAGTGAGCCCAGTTTTAGATTCCGCTGCTTCACTTCAGGTTTACTGTTTCCCTTGGACCTTCTTATTGACGATGAATCACAGAAATTGCATCCGAATTTAATACAAAAGGCACAATGCCGACTTAAGTACAAGAGGACTGAAACTCTAACTTTCGATGATTTGAACCTCTCCTATGAGTCCAGTTTTAGGTTCCGATGCATTAATTCAGGTTTACTGTATACCTTGGACCTTCTTATTGACGATGAAACACAGAAATTGCATTCGAATTTAATACAAAAGGCACAATGCAGATTTAAGTACAAGAGGACAGACACACTAACTTTCTATGGTTTGAATCACTCCTGTGAGTCCTGTTTAAGATTCCGATGCTTCACTTCAGGTTTACTGTATTTCTTGGTCATTCTTAATGACGATGAAACACAGAAATAGCATCCGAATTTAATACAAAAGGCTCAATGCCGACTTAAGTACAAGAGGACTGACACTCTAACACTCTATGATTTGAGAACCTCTCCTGTGAGTCCAGTTTTAGATTCCGATGCTTCACGTCAGGTTTACAGTATCCCTTGGACCTTCTTATTGACGATGGAACACAGTAATTGCATCCGAATTTAATACAAAAGGCACAATGCCGACTTAAGTACAAGAGGACTGACACTCTAACTTTCGATGATTTGAACCTCTCCTATGAGTCCAGTTTTAGATTACGATGCATTAATTCGGGTTTACTGTATACCTTGGACCTTCTTATTGACGATGAATCACAGAAATTGCATCCGAATTGAATACAAAAGGCACAATGCAGTCTTAAGTACAAGAGGACAGACACACTAACTTTATATGATTTGAACCTCTCCTGTGAGTCCAGTTTTAGATTCTGATGTTTCACTTCAGGTTTACTGTTTCCCTTGTATCTTCTTATTGACGATGAAACACAGAAATTGCGTCCGAATTTAATACAAAAGGCACAATGCCGACTTAAGTACAAGAGGACTGACACACTAACTTACTATGATTTAAACCACTCCTGTGAGTCCAGTTTTGGATTCCGATGCTTCACTTCAGGTTTACTGTTTCCCTTGGACCTTCTTATTGACGATGAAACACAGAAATTGCATCCGAATTTAATACAAAAGGCACAAAGCCGACATAAGTACAAGAGGACTGTCACACTAACTTTCTATGATTTGAACCTCTCCTGTGAGTCCAGTTTTAGATTCCGATGCTTCACTTCAGATTTACTGTATCCCTTGGACATTCTTATTGACGATACAGCACAATGCCGACTTAAGTAAAAGAGGACACACACTCTAACATTCTATGTTTTGAACCTCTGCTGTGAGTCCAGTTATAGATTCCGATGCTTCACTTCACGTTTACTGTATCCCTTGGACCTTCTTATTGACGATGAAACACAGAAATTGCATCCGAATTTAATACAAAAGGCACAATGCCGACTTAAGTACATGGGGACTGACACACTAAATTTCTATATTTTGAACCTCTCCTGTGAGTCCAGTTTTAGATTCCGATGCTTCACTTCAGATTTACTGTATCCCTTGGACATTCTTATTAACGATGAAACACAGAAATTGCGTCCGAATTTAGTACAAACGGCACAATACCGACTTAAGTACAAGAGGAATTTGACACACTAACTTTCCATGATTTGAACCTCTCCTGTGAGTGCAGTTTTAGATTCCGATACTACACTTCAGATTTTTCTGTATCCCTTGGACCTTCTTATTGACGATAAGGCACAATGCCAACTTAAGTACAAGAGGACTGACACTCTAACTTTCTATGATTTGAACCTCTGCTGTGAGTCCAGTTTTAGATTCCGATGCTTCACTTCAGGTTTACTGTATCCCTTGGACCTTCGTATTGACGATGACACACAGAAATTGCATCCGAATTTAATATAAAAGGCACAATGCAGACTTAAGTACAAGCAGACTGAATCACTAACGTTCTATGATTTGAACCTCTGCTCTGAGTCCAGTTTTAGATTCCGTATCTTCACTTCAGATTTACTATATCCCTTGGAACTTCTTATTGACGATAAGGCACAATGCCGACTTAAGTACAAGAGGACTGACACTCTAACTTTCTATGATTTGAACCTGTGCTGTGAGTCCAGTTTTAGATTCCGATGCTTCACGTCAGGTTTACTGTATCCCTTGGACGTTCGTATTGACGATGAAACACAGAAATTGCATCCGAATTTAATACAAGATGCTCAATGCTGACTTAAGTACAAGAGGACTGACACACTTACTTTCTATGATTTGAACCTCTCCTGTGAGTCCAGTTTTAGATTCCGATGCATCACTTCATTTTTACTGTCTCCCTTGGACCTTCTTATTGACGATGAAACACAGAAATTGCATCCGAATTAAATACAAAAGGCACAATGCCGACTTAAGTACAAGGGGACTGATACACTAACTTTCTATGATTTGAACCTCTCCTGTGAGTTCAGATTTAGATTCCGATGCTTGAATTCAGATTTACTGTATCCCTTGGACCTTCTTATCGACGATAAAGCACAATGCCGACTTAAGTACAAGAGGACTGACACTCTAACTTTCTATGATTTGAACCTCTGCTGTGAGTCCAGTTTTAGATTCCGATGCTTCAATTCCGGTTTACTGTATCCCTTAGACCTTCTTATTGACGATGAAACACAGAAATTGCATCCAAATTTAATACAAAGGGAA
This sequence comes from Schistocerca americana, assembly GCF_021461395.2. Lineage (NCBI taxonomy): Eukaryota > Metazoa > Arthropoda > Insecta > Orthoptera > Acrididae > Schistocerca > Schistocerca americana. The sequence continues at coordinate 543,110,575 of NC_060124.1, read as the reverse complement.
CAATGCCGACTTAAGTACAAGCGGACTGACACTCTAACTTTCTATGATTTGAACTTCTCCTGTGGGTCCAGTTTCAGATTCCGATGCTTCAATTCAGGTTTACTGTATCACTCGGACCTTCTTATTGACGATGAAACACAGAAATTATATCCGAATTTAATACAAAAGGCAGAAAGCCGACTTAAGTACAAGAGAACTGACACTCTAACTTTCTATGATTTTAACCTCTGCTGTGAGTCCAGTTTTAGATTCCGATGCTTCACTTCAGGTTTACTGTATCCCTTGGACCTTCTTATTGACGATGAAACACAGAAATTGCATCCGAATTTAATACAAAAGGCACAATGCCGACTTAAGTACAAGAGGACTGACACTCTAACTTTCGATGATTTCAACCTCTCCTATGAGTCCAGTTTTAGATTCCGATGCATTAATTCAGGTTTCCAGATACCTTCGACCTTCTTATTGTCGATGAAACACAGATATTGCATCCGAATTTAATACAAAAGGCACAATGCAGACTTAAGTACAAGAAGACAGACACACTAACTTTCTATGATTTGAACCTCTCCTGTGAGTCCAGTTTTAGATTCCGATGTTTCACTTCAGGTTTACTGTTTCCCTTGGACCTTCTTATTGCCGATGAAACACAGAAATTGCATCCGAATTTAATACAAAAGGCACAGTGCCGACTTAAGTACAAGAGGACTGACACACTAACTTTCTATGATTTAAACCTCTCCTGTGAGTCCAGTTTTAGATTCCGATGCTTCACTTTAGGTTTACTGTTTCCCTTGGACCTTCTTATTGACGATAAGGCACAATGCCGACTTAAGTACAAGAGGACTGACACACTTACTTTCTATGATTTGAACCTCTCCTGTGAGTCCAGTTTTAGATTCCGATGCATCACTTCATTTTTACTGTCTCCCTTGGACCTTCTTATTGACGATGAAACACAGAAATTGCATCCGAATTAAATACAAAAGGCACAATGCCGACTTAAGTACAAGGGGACTGATACACTAACTTTCTATGATTTGAACCTCTCCTGTGAGTTCAGATTTAGATTCCGATGCTTGAATTCAGATTTACTGTATCCCTTGGACCTTCTTATCGACGATAAGGCACAATGCCGACTTAAGTACAAGAGGACTGACACTCTAACTTTCTATGATTTGAACCTCTGCTGTGAGTCCAGTTTTAGATTCCGATGCTTCACTTCCGGTTTACTGTATCCCTTAGACCTTCTTATTGACGATGAAACACAGAAATTGCATCCAAATTTAATACAAAGGGAACAATGCCGACTTAAGTACAAGCGGACTGACACTCTAGCTTTCGATGACTTGAACTTCTCCTGTGGGTCCAGTTTCAGATTCCGATGCTTCAATTCAGGTTTACTGTATCACTTGGACCTTCTTATTGACGATAAGGCACAATGCCGACTTATGTACAAGAGGACTGACACTCTAACTTTCTATGATTTGAACCTCTGCTGTGAGTCCAGTTTTAGATTCCGATTCTTCACTTCTGGTTTACTGTATCCCTTAGACCTTCTTATTGACGATGAAACACAGAAATTGCATCCAAATTTAATACATAGGGAACAATGCCGACTTAAGTACAAGCGGACTGACACTCTAACTTTCGATGATTTGAACTTCTCCTGTGGGTCCAGTTTCAGATTCCGATGCTTCAATTCAGGTTTACTGTATCACTTGGACCTTCTTATTGACGATGAAACACAGAAATTATATCCGAATTTAATACAAAAGGCAGAAAGCCGACTTAAGTACAAGAGGACTGACACTCTAACTTTCTATGATTTTAACCTCTGCTGTGAGTCCAGTTTTAGCTTCCGATGCTTCACTTCAGGTTTACTGTATCCCTTGGACCTTCTTATTGACGATGAAACACAGAAATTGCATCCGAATTTAATACAAAACGCACAATGCCGACTTAAGTACAAGAGGACTGACGCACTAACTACCTATGGTTTGAATCACTCCTGTGAGTCCTGTTTAAGATTCCGATGCTTCACTTCAGGTTTACTGTATTTCTTGGGCCTTCTTAATGACGATGAAACACAGAAATTGCATCCGAATTTAATACAAAAGGCACAATGCCGACTTAAGTACAAGAGGACTGACACTCTAACACTCTATGATTTGAACCTCTCCTGTGAGTCCAGTTTTAGATTCCGATGCTTCACTTCAGGTTTACTGTATCCCTTGGACCTTCTTATTGACGATGGAACACAGAAATTGCATCCGAATTTAATACAAAAGGCACAATGCCGACTTAAGTACAAGAGAACTGACACTCTAACTTTCGATAATTTGAACCTCTCCTATGAGTCCAGTTTTAGATTCCGATGCAGTAATTCAGGTTTACTGTATACCTTGGACCTTCTTATTGACGATAAAACACAGAAATTGCATCCGAATTTAATACAAAAGGCACAATGCAGACCTAAGTACAAGAGGACAGACACACTAACTTTCAATGATTTGAACCTCTCCTGTGAGTCCAGTTTTAGATTTCGATGTTTCACTTCAGGTTTACTGTTTCTCTTGGACCTTCTTATTGACGATGAAACACAGAAATTGCGTCCGAATTAAATACAAAAGGCACAATGCCGACTTAAGTACAAGAGGACTGACACACTAACTTTCTATGATTTAAACCCCTAATGTGAGTCCAGTTTTAGATTCCGATGCTTCACTTCAGGTTTACTGTTTCCCTTGGACCTTCTTATTGACGATGAATCACAGAAATTGCATCCGAATTTAATACAAAAGGCACAATGCCGACTTAAGTACAAGAGGACTGACACTCTAACATTCGATGATTTGAACCTCTCCTATGAGTCCAGTTTTAAATTCCGATGCATTAATTCAGGTTTACTGTATACCTTGGACCTTCTTATTGACGATGAAACACAGAAATTGCATTCGAATTTAATACAAAAAGCACAATGCAGATTTAAGTACAAGAGGACAGACACACTAACTTTCTATGGTTTGAATAACTCCTGTGAGTCCTGTTTAATATTCCGATACTTCACTTCCGGTTTACTGTATTTCTTGGGCCTTCTTAATGACGATGAAACACAGAAATAGCATCCGAATTTAATACAAAAGGCTCAATGCCGACTTAAGTACAAGAGGACTGACTCTCTAACACTCTATGATTTGAACCTCTCCTGTGAGTCCAGTTTTACATTCCGATGCTTCACGTCAGGTTTACTGTATCCCTTGGACCTTCTTATTGACGATGGAACACAGTAATTGCATCCGAATTTAATCCAAAAGGCACAATGCCGACTTAAGTACAAGAGGACTGACACTCTAACTTTCGATGATTTGAACCTCTCCTATGAGTCCAGTTTTAGATTACGATGCATTAATTCAGGTTTACTGTATACCTTGGACCTTCTTATTGACGATGAAACACAGAAATTGCATCCGAATGGAATACAAAAGGCACAATGCAGTCTTAAGTACAAGAGGACAGACACACTAACTTTCTATGATTTGAACCTCTCCTGTGAGTCCAGTTTTAGATTCCGATGTTTCACTCCAGGTTTACTGTTTCCCTTGGACCTTCTTATTGACGATGAAACACAGAAATTGCGTCTGAATTTAAAACAAATGGCAGAATGCCGACTTAAGTACAAGAGGACTGACACACAAACTTTCTATGATTTAAACCTCTAATGTGAGTCCAGTTTTAGATTCCGATGCTTCACTTCAGGTTTACTGTTTCCCTTGGACCTTCTTATTGACGATGAAACACAGAAATTGCATCCGAATTTAATACAAAAGGCACAATGCTGACATAAGTACAAGAGGTCTGACACTCTAACTTTCTATGATTTGAACATCTCCTGTGAGGCCAGTCTTAGATTCCGATGCTTCACTTCAGTTTTACTGTATCCCTTGGACCTTCTTATTGACGATGAATCACAGAAATTGCATCCGAATTTAATACAAAAGGCGCAATGCCGACTTAAGTACAAGAGGACTGACACACTAACTTTCTATGATTTGAACCTCTGCTGTGAGTGCAGTTTTAAATTCCAACGCTTCACATCAGGTTTACTGTTTCCCTTGGACCTTCTTATTGACGATGAATCACAGAAATTGCATCCGAATTTAATACAAAAGGCGCAATGCCGACCAAAGTACAAGAGGACTGATACACTAACTTTCTATGATTTGAACCTCTCCTGTGAGTCCAGTTTTGGATTCCGATGCATTAATTCAGGTTTACTGTATCCCTTGGACCTTCTTATTGACGATAAGGCACAATGCCGACTTAAGTACAAGAGGACTGACACTCTAACTTTCTATGATTTGAACCTCTGCAGTGAGCCCAGTTTTAGATTCCGCTGCTTCACTTCAGGTTTACTGTTTCCCTTGGACCTTCTTATTGACGATGAATCACAGAAATTGCATCCGAATATAATACAAAAGGCACAATGCCGACTTAAGTACGAGAGGACTGACACTCTAACTTTCGATGATTTGAACCTCTCCTATGAGTCCAGTTTTAGGTTCCGATGCATTAATTCAGGTTCACTGTATACCTTGGACCTTCTTATTGACGATGAAACACAGAAATTGCATTCGAATTTAATACAAAAGGCACAATGCAGATTTAAGTACAAGAGGACAGACACACTAACTTTCTATGGTTTGAATCACTCCTGTGAGTCCTGTTTAAGATTCCGATGCTTCACTTCAGGTTTACTGTATTTCTTGGGCATTCTTAATGACGATGAAACACAGAAATAGCATCCGAATTTAATACAAAAGGCTCAATGCCGACTTAAGTACAAGAGGACTGACACTCTAACACTCTATGATTTGAGAACCTCTCCTGTGAGTCCAGTTTTAGATTCCGATGCTTCACGTCAGGTTTACAGTATCCCTTGGACCTTCTTATTGACGATGGAACACAGTAATTGCATCCGAATTTAATACAAAAGGCACAATGCCAACTTAAGTACAAGAGGACTGACACTCTAACTTTCGATGATTTGAACCACTCCTATGAGTCCAGTTTTAGATTACGATGCATTAATTCAGGTTTACTGTATACCTTGGACCTTCTTATTGACGATGAAACACAGAAATTGCATCCGAATTGAATACAAAAGGCACAATGCAGTCTTAAGTACAAGAGGACAGACACACTAACTTTATATGATTTGAACCTCTCCTGTGAGTCCAGTTTTAGATTCTGATGTTTCACTTCAGGTTTACTGTTTCCCTTGGATCTTCTTATTGACGATGAAACACAGAAATTGCGTCCGAATTTAATACAAAAGGCACAATGCCGACTTAAGTACAAGAGGACTGACACACTAACTTACTATGATTTAAACCTCTCCTGTGAGTCCAGTTTTGGATTCCGATGCTTCACTTCAGGTTTACTGTTTCCCTTGGACCTTCTTATTGACGATGAAACACAGAAATTACATCCGAATTTAATACAAAAGGCACAAAGCCGACATAAGTACAAGAGGACTGTCACACTAACTTTCTATGATTTGAACCTCTCCTGTGAGTCCAGTTTTAGATTCCGATGCTTCACTTCAGATTTACTGTATCCCTTGGACATTCTTATTGACGATACAGCACAATGCCGACTTAAGTACAAGAGGACACACACTCTAACATTCTATGTTTTGAACCTCTGCTGTGAGTCCAGTTATAGATTCCGATGCTTCACTTCACGTTTACTGTATCCCTTGGACCTTCTTATTGACGATGAAACACAGAAATTGCATCCGAATTTAATACAAAAGGCACAATGCCGACTTAAGTACATGGGGACTGACACACTAAATTTCTATATTTTGAACCTCTCCTGTGAGTCCAGTTTTAGATTCCGATGCTTCACTTCAGATTTACTGTATCCCTTGGACATTCTTATTAACGATGAAAGACAGAAATTGCGTCCGAATTTAGTACAAACGGCACAATACCGACTTAAGTACAAGAGGAATTTGACACACTAACTTTCCATGATTTGAACCTCTCCTGTGAGTGCAGTTTTAGATTCCGACACTACACTTCAGATTTTTCTGTATCCCTTGGACCTTCTTATTGACGATAAGGCACAATGCCAACTTAAGTACAAGAGGACTGACACTCTAACTTTCTGTGATTTGAACCTCTGCTGTGAGTCCAGTTTTAGATTCCGATGCTTCACTTCAGGTTTACTGTATCCCTTGGACCTTCGTATTGACGATGACACACAGAAATTGCATCCGAATTTAATATAAAAGGCACAATGCAGACTTAAGTACAAGCAGACTGAATCACTAACGTTCTATGATTTGAACCTCTGCTCTGAGTCCAGTTTTAGATACCGTATCTTCACTTCAGATTTACTATATCCCTTGGACCTTCTTATTGACGATAAGGCACAATGCCGACTTAAGTACAAGAGGACTGACACTCTAACTTTCTATGATTTGAACCTGTGCTGTGAGTCCAGTTTTAGATTCCGATGCTTCACGTCAGGTTTACTGTATCCCTTGGACGTTCGTATTGACGATGAAACACAGAAATTGCATCCGAATTTAATACAAGATGCTCAATGCCGACTTAAGTACAAGAGGACTGACACACTTACTTTCTATGATTTGAACCTCTCCAGTGAGTCCAGTTTTAGATTCCGATGCATCACTTCATTTTTACTGTCTCCCTTGGACCTTCTTATTGACGATGAAACACAGAAATTGCATCCGAATTAAATACAAAAGGCACAATGCCGACTTAAGTACAAGAGGACTGACACTCTAACTTTCGATGATTTCAACCTCTCCTATGAGTCCAGTTTTAGATTCCGATGCATTAATTCAGGTTTGCAGATACCTTCGACCTTCTTATTGGCGATGAAACACAGAAATTGCATCCGAATTTATCACAAAAGGCACAATGCAGACTTAAGTACAAGAAGACAGACACACTAACTTTCAATGATTTGAACCTCTCCTGTGAGTCCAGTTTTAGATTCCGATGTTTCACTTCAGGTTTACTGTTTCCCTTGGACCTTCTTATTGACGATGAAACACAGAAATTGCATCCGAATTTAATACAAAAGGCACAGTGCCGACTTAAGTACAAGAGGACTGACACACTAACTTTCTATGATTTAAACCTCTCCTGTGAGTCCAGTTTTAGATTCCGATGCTTCACTTTAGGTTTACTGTTTCCCTTGGACCTTCTTATTGACGATGAAACACAGAAATTGCATCCGAATTTAATACAAAAGGCACAATGCCGACATAAGTACAAGAGGACTGACACTCTAACTTTCTATGATTTGAACATCTCCTGTGAGTCCAGTCTTAGATTCCGATGCTTCACTTTAGTTTTACTGTATCCTTTGGACCTTCTTATTGACGATGAATCTCAGAAATTGCATCCGAATTTAATACAAAAGGCACAATACCGACTTAACTACAAGAGGACTGACACACTAACTTTCTATGATTTGAACCTCTCCTGTGAGTCCAGTTTTAGATTCCGATGCTTCACTTCAGGTTTACTGTTTCCCTTGGACCTTCTTATTGACGATGAATCACAGAAATTGCATCCGAATTTAATACAAAAGGCGCAATGCCGACCAAAGTACAAGAGGACTGATACACCAACTTTCTATGATTTGAACCTATCCTGTAAGTCCAGTTTTGGATTCCGATGCTTCACTTCAGGTTTACTGTATCCCTTGGACCTTCTTATTGACGATAAGGCACAATGCCGACTTAAGTACAAGAGGACTGACACTCTAACTTTCTATGATTTGAACCTCTGCTGTGAGTCCAGTTTTAGATTCCGATGCTTCACTTCAGCTTTACTGTTTCCCTTGGACCTTCTTATTGACGATGAATCACAGAAATTGCATCCGAATTTAATACAAAAGGCACAATGCCGACTTAAGTACAAGAGGACTGACACTCTAACATTTGATGATTTGAACCTCTCCTATGAGTCCAGTTTTAGAATCCGATGCATTAATTCAGGATTACTGTATACCTTGGACCTTCTTATTGACGATGAAACACAGAAATTGCATCCGAATTTAATACAAAAGGCACAATGCAGACTTAAGTACAAGATTACAGACACACTAACTTTGTATGGTTTGAATCACTCCTGTGAGTCCTGTTTAAGATTCCGATGCTTCACTTCAGGTTTACTGTATTTCGTGGGCCTTCTTAACGACGATGAAACACAGAAATAGCATCCGAATTTAATACAAAAGGCACAATGCCGACTTAAGTACAAGAGGACTGACACTCTAACACTCTATGATTTGAACCTCTCCTGTGAGTCCAGTTATAGATTCCGATGCTTCACCTCAGGTTTACTGTATCCCTTGGACCTTCTTATTGACGATGGAACACAGAAATTGCATCCGAATTTAATACAAAAGGCACAATGCCGACTTAGGTACAAGAGGACTGACACTCTAACTTTCGATTATTTGAACCTCTCCTATGAGTCCAGTTTTAGATTCCGATGCATTAATTCAGGTTTACTGTATACCATGGACCTCCTTATTGACGATGAAACACAGTAATTGCATCCGAATTTAATACAAAAGGCACAATGCCGACTTAAGTACAAGAGGACTGACACTCTAACACTCTATGATTTGAACCTCTCCTGTGAGTCCAGTTTTAGATTCCGATGCTTCACTTCAGGTTTACTGTATCCCTTGGATCTTGTTATTGATGATGAAACACAGATATTGCATCCGAATTTAATACAAAAGGCCCAATGCCGACTTAAGTACAAGAGGGCTCACACTCTAACATACTATGTTTTGAACCTCTGCTGTGAGTCCAGTTTTAGATTCCGATGCCTCACTTCAGGTTTACTGTATCCCTTGGATCTTCTTATTGACCATGAAACACAGAAATTGCATCCGAATTTAATACAAAAGGCACAATGCCGACTTAAGTACAAGAGGACTGACACACTAAATTTCTATGATTTGGACCTCTACCGTGAGTCCAGTTTTAGATTCCGATGCTTCACTTCAGATTTACTGTATCCCTTTGTCCTTCTTATTGACGTTAAGGCACATTGCCGACTTAAGTACAAGAGGACTGACACTCTAACATTCTTTGATTTGAACCTCTGCTGTGAGTCCAGTTTTAGATTCCGATGCTTCACTTCAGGTTTACTGTATCCCTTGGACCTTCTTATTGACGATGAAACACAGAAATTGCATCCGAATTTAATACAAAAGGCACAATGCCGACTTAAGTACAAGAGGACTGACACACTAACTTTCTATGATTTGAACCTCTCCTGTGAGACCAGTTTTAGATTCCGATGCTTCACTTCAGATTTTCTGTATCCCTTGGACATTTTTATTGACGATGAAACACAGAAATTGCGTCCGAATTTAAAACAAACGGCACAATGCCGACTTAAGTAAAAGAGGACTGACACACTAACTTTCTATGATTTTAACCTATCCTGTGAGTCCAGCTTTAGATTCCGATACTTCACTTCAGATTTACTGTATCCCTTGGACCTTCTTATTGACGATAAGGCACAATGCCGACTTAAGTAGAAGAGGACTGACACTCTAACTTTCTATGATTTGAACCTCTGCTGTGAGTCCAGTTTTAGATTCCGATGCTTTACTTCAGGTTTACTGTATCCCTTGGACCTTCTTATTGGTGAAGACACACAGAAATTGCATCCGAATTTAATACAAAAGGCACAATGCCGACTTAATACAAGAAGACTGAATCACTAACTTTCTATGATTTGAACCTCTGCTCTGAGTCCAGTTTTAGATTCCGTTTCTTCACTTCAGATTTACTGTATCCCTTGGACCTTCTTATTGACGATAAGGCACAATGCTGACTTAAGTACAAGAGGACTGACACTCTAAGTTTCTATGATTTGAACCTCTGCTGTGAGTCCACTTTTAGATTCCGTTGCTTCACTTCAGGTTTACTGTATGTCTTGGACCTTCGTATTGATGAAGAAACACAAATATTGCATCTGAATTTAATACATTAGGCACAATGCCGACTTAAGTACAAGAGGACTGACACACTAGCTCTCTATGATTTGAACGTCTCCTGTGAGTCCAGTTTTAGATTCCGATGCTTCACTTCAGATTTACTGTATCCCTTGGACCTTCTTATTGACGATAAGGCACAATGCCGACTTAAGTACTCGGGGACTTACACCCTAACTTTCAATGATTTGAACATCTGCTGTGAGTCCAATTTTAGATTCCGATGCTTTACTTCAGGTTTACTGATCCCTTGGACCTTCTTATTGTCGATGAAACACAGAAATTGCATCCGAATTTAATACAAAAGGCACAATGCCGACTTCTGTACAAGAGGACTGACGCACTAACTTTCTATGATTTGAACCTCTCTTGTGAATCCAGCTTTAGATTACGATGCTTCACTTCAGATTTACTGTATCCCTTGGACCTTCTTATTGACGACGAATCACAGAAATAGCATCCGCATTTAATACAAAAGGCTCAATGCCGACTTAAATACAAGAGGACTGACACACTAACTTTCTATGATTTGAACCTCTCCGATGAGTCCAGTTTTAGATTCCGATACATCACTTAATTTTTACTGTATCCCTTGGACCTTCTTATTGACGATGAAACACAGAAATTGCATCCGAATTTAATACAAAAGGCACAATGCCGACTTAAGTACAAGAGGACTGCCACACTAACTTTCTATGATTTGAACCTCTCCTGTGAGTCCAGTTTTCGATTCCGTTGCTTCACTTCAGATTTACTGTATCCCTTGGACCTTCTTATTGACGAATAGGCACATTGCCGACTTATGTACAAGAGGACTGACACTCTAACATTCTTAGATTTTAACCTCTGCTGTGAGTCCAGTTTTAGATTCCGATGCTTCACTTCAGGTTTACTGTATCCCTTGGACCTTCTTATTGACGATGAAACACAGAAATTGCATCCGAATTTAATACAAAAGGCACAATGCCGACTTAAGTACAAGAGGACTGACACACTAACTTTCTATGATTTGAACCTCTCCTGTGAGACCAGTTTTAGATTCCGATGCTTCACTTCAGATTTACTGTATCCCTTGGACATTCTTATTGACGATGAAACACAGAAATTGCGTCCGAATTAATACAAACGGCACAATGCCGACTTATGTACAAGAGGACTGACACACTAACTTTCTATGATTTTAACCTCTCCTGTGAGGCCAGTTTTAGATTCCGATACTTCACTTCAGATTTACTGTATCCCTTGGACCTTCTTATTGACGATAAGGCACAATGCCGACTTAAGTAGAAGAGGACTGACACTCTACCTTTCTATGATTTGAACCTCTGCTGTGAGTCCAGTTTTAGATTCTGATGCTTCACTTCAGGTTTACTGTATCCCTTGGACCTTCTTATTGGTGATGACACACAGAAATTGCATCCGAATTTAATACAAAAGGCACAATGCCGACTTAAATACAAGAAGACTGAATCACTAACTTTCTATGATTTGAACCTCTGCTCTGAGTCCAGTTTTTGTTTCCGTTTCTTCACTTCAGATTTACTGTATCCCTTGGACGTTCTTATTGACGATAAGGCACAATGCCGACTTAAGTATAAGAGGACTGACACTCTAACTTTCTATGATTTGAACCTCTGCTGTGAGTCCAGTTTTAGATTCCGATGCTTTACTTCAGGTTTACTGTATACCTTGGACCTTTGTATTGACGATGAAACACAGAAATTGCATCCGAATTTGATACATAAGACACAATGCCGAGTTGAGTATAAGAGGACTGACACACTAACTCTCTATGATTTGAACGTCTCCTGTGAGTCCAGTTTTAGATTCCGATGCTTCACATCAGATTTACTGTATACCTTGGACCTTCTTATTGACGATAAGGCACACGGCCGACTTAAGTACACGAGGACTTACACTCTAACTTTCAATGATTTGAACACCTGCTGTGAGTCCAGTTTTAGATTAGGATGCTTTACTTCAGGTTTACTGTATCCCTTGGACCTCCTTATTGTCGATGAAACACAGAAATTGCATCCGAATTTAATACAAAAGGCACAATGCCGACTTCAGTACAAGAGGACTGACGCACTAACTTTCTATGATTTGAACGTCGCCTGTGAGTCCAGCTTTAGATTCCGATGCTTCACTTCAGATTTACTGTATCCCTTGGACCTTCTTATTGACGATGAAACACAGAAATAGCATCCGAATTTAATACAAAAGGCTCAATGCCGACTTAAGTACAAGAGGACTGACACACTAACTTTCTATGATTTGAACCTCTCCTGTGAGTCCAGTTTTAGATTCCGATACATCACTTCAATTTTACTGTATCCCTTGGACCTTCTTATTGACGATGAAACACAGAAATTGCATCCGAATTTAATACAAAAGGCACAATGCCGACTTAAGTACAAGAGGACTGCCACACTAACTTTCTATGTTTTGAACCTCTCCTTTGAGTCCAGTTTTAGATTCCGATACTTCAATTCAGATTTACTGTATCCCTTGGACCTTCTTATTAACGATAAGGCACAATGCCGACTTAAGTACAGGTGGACTGACACTCTCTCTGTGATTTGAACCTCTGCTGTGAGTCCAGTTTTAGATTCCGATGCTTCACTTCAGGTTCACTGTAACCCTTGGACCGTCTTATTAACGATGAAACACAGAAATTGCATTAGAATTTAATACAAAAAGCACAGTGCTGACTTAAGAACAAGAGGACTGACACTCTAACTTTCTATGATTTGAACCGCTCCTGTGAGTCCAGTTTTGGATTCCGATGCATCACTTCAGGTTTAATGTAGACCTTGGACCTTCTTATTGGCGATGAAACACAGAAATTGCATCCGAAATTAATACAAAAGGCACAATGCCGTCAACAGTACAAGAGGACTGACACTCTAACTTTCTATAATTTGAACCTCTCCTGTGAGTCCAGTTTTAGATTCCGATGCTTCACTTCAGGTTTACTGTTTCCTTGGACCTTCGTATTGACGATGGAACAGATACATTGCATCCGAATTTAATACAAAAGGCACAATGCCGACTTAAGTACAAGAGAACTGACACTCTAACTTTCTATGTATTGAATACTATCCTGTGAGTCCAGTTTTAGATTCCGATGCTTCACTTCAGGTTTACTGAATCCCTTGGACCTTCTTATTCACGATGAAACACAGAAATTGCACCCGAACTTAATGCAAAAGGGACAATGCCAACTTAAGTACAAGAGGACTGACACTCTAACTGTATATGATTTGAACCACTCCTGTGAGTCCAGTTTTAGATTTCCGATACTCCACTTCAGGTTTACTGTCTCCCATGGACCTTCTTATTGACGATGAAACACAGAAATTGCATCCGAATTTAATACAAAAAGCACAATGCCGACTTAAGTACAAGAGGACTGCCACACTAACTTTCTATGGTTTGAACCTCTCCAGTGAGTCCAGTTTTAGATTCCGATGCTTCAATTCAGATTTACTGTATCCCTTGGACCTTCTTATTGACGATAAGGCACAATGCCGACTTAAGTACAAGAGGACTGACACTCTAACTTTCTATGATTTGAACCTCTGCTGTGAGTCCAGTTTCAGATTCCGATGCTTCACTTCAGGTTTACTGTATCCCTTGGACCTTCTTATTGTCGATGAAACACAGAAATTGCATCCGAATTTAATACAAAAGGCACAATGCCGACTTCAGTACAAGAGGACTGACACTCTAACTTTCTACGATTTGAACCTCTCCTGTGAGTCCAGTTTTAGATTCCGATGCCTCACTTCAGGTTTACTGTTTCCTTGGACCTTCGTATTAACGATAAAACACAGAAATTGCATTAGAATTTAATACAAAAGGCGCAATGCCGACTTAAGTACAAGAGTACTGACACACTAACTTTCTATGATTTGAACCTCTCCTGTGAGTCCAGTTTTAGATTCCGATACATCACTTCATTTTTACTGTATCCCATGGACCTTCTTATTGACGATGAAACACAGAAATTGCATCCGAATTTAATACAAAAGGCACAATGCCGACTTAAGTACAAGAGGACTGCCACACTAACTTTCTATGGTTTGAACCTCTCCTGTGAGTCCAGTTTTAGATTCCGATGCTTCAATTCAGATTTACTGTATCCCTTGGACCTTCTTATTGACGATAAGGCACAATGCCGACTTAAGTACAAGAGGACTGACACTCTCTCTGTGATTTGAACCTCTGCTGTGAGTCCAGTTTTAGATTCCGATGCTTCACTTCAGGTTCACTGTAACCCTTGGACCGTCTTATTAACGATGAAACACAGAAATTGCATTAGAATTTAATACAAAAGGCACAATGCTGACTTAAGAACAAGAGGACTGACACTCTAACTTTCTATGATTTGAACCGCTCCTGTGAGTCCAGTTTTAGATTCCGATGCTTCACTTCAGGTTTAATGTATTCCTAGGACCTTCTTATTGACGATGAAACACAGAAATTGCGTCCGAATTTAATACAAAAGGCTCAATGCCGACCTAAGTACAAGAGGACTGACACACTAACTTTCTATGATTTGAACCTCTCCAGTGAGTCCAGTTTTAGATTCTGATACATCACTTCCTTTTTACTGTATCCCTTGAACCTGTATATTGACGATGAAACACAGAAATTGCATCCGAATTTAATACAAAAGGTACAATGCCGATTTAAGTACTAGAGGACTGCCACGCTAACTTTCTATGATTTGAACCTCTCCTGTGAGTCCACTTTTAGATTCCGATGCTTCACTTCAGATTTACTGTATCCCTTGGACATTCTTATTGACGATAAGGCACAATGCCGACTTAAGTACAAGAGGACTGACACTCTAACTTTCTATGATTTGAATCTCTGCTGTGAGTCCAGTTTTAGATTCCGATGCTTCACTTCAGGTTTACAGTATCCCTTGGACCTTCTTATTGACGATAAGGCACAATGCCGACTTAAGTACTCGAATACTTACACTCTAACTTTCTATGATTTGAACCTCTCCTGTAAGTCCAGCTTTAGATTCCGATGCTTCACTTCATTTTTACTGTATCCCTTGAACCCTCTTATTGACGACGAAACACAGAAATAGCATCCGAATATAATACAAAAGGCTCAATGCCGACTTAAGTACAAGAGGACTGACACACTAACTTTCTATGATTTGAACCTCTCCTGTGAGTCTAGTTTTAGATTCCGATACATCACTTCCTTTTTACTGTATCCCTTGAACTTTCTTATTGACGATGAAACACAGACATTGCATCCGAATTTAATACAAAAGGTACGATGCCGACTTAAGTACTAGAGGACTGCCACACTAACTTTCTATGATTTGAACCTCTCCTGTGAGTCCAGCTTTAGATTCCGATGCTTCAATTCAGATTTACTGTATCCCTTGGCCCTTCTTATTGACGATAAGGCACAATGCCGACTTAAGTACAAGAGGACTGAAACTCTCTCTGTGATTTGATCCTCTGCTGTGAGTCCAGTTTGAGATTCCGATGCTTCCCTTCAGTTTCACTGTAACCCTTGGACCGTCTTATTAAGGATGAAACACAGAAATTGCATTAGAATTTAATACAAAAGGCACAATGCTGACTTAAGAACAAGAGGACTGACACACTAACTTTCTATGATTTGAACCGCTCCTGTGAGTCCAGTTTTAGATTCCGATGCTTCACTTCGGGTTTACTGTAAACCTTGGACCTTCTTATTGACGATGAAACACAGAAATTGCATCCGAATTTAATACAAAAGGCAAAATGCCGACTTCAGTACAAGAGGACTGACACTCTAACTTTCTATGATTTGAACCTCTTCTGTGAGTCCAGTTTTAGATTCCGATGCTTCACTTCAGGTTTACTGTTTCCCTTGGACCTTCGTATTGACGATGAAACACAGACATTGCATCCGAATTTAATACAAAAGGCACAATGCCGACTTAAGTACAAGAGGACTGACACTCTAACTTTCTATGAATTGAATACTCTCCTGTGAGTCCAGCTTTAGATTCCGATGCTGCACTTCAGGTTTACCGAATTCCTTGGACCTTCTAATTGACGATGAAACACAGAAATTGCACCCGAATTTAATGCAAATGGCACAATGCCAACTTAAGTACAAGAGGACTGACACTCTAACTTTATATGATTTGAACCACTCCTGTGAGTTCAGTTTTAGATTCCGATACTCCACTTCAGGTTTACTGTATCCCTTGGACCTTCTTATTGACGATGAAACACAGAAATTGCATCGGAATTTAATTCCAAAACGACAATGCTGACTTAAGTACAAGAGGACTGACACACTAACTTTCTATGAATTGAACCTCTCCTGTGAGTCCACATTTGGATTCCGATGCTTCACTTCAGATTTACTGTATCCCTTGGAGATTCTTATTGACGATAAGGCACAATGCCGACTTAAGTACAAGAGGACTGACACTCTAACTTTCTATGATTGGAACCTCTGCTGTGAGTCCAGTTTTAGATTCCGATGCTTCACTTCAGGTTTACTGTATCCCTTGGACCTTCTTATTAACGATGACACACAGAAATTGCATCCGAATTTAATACAAAAGGCACAATGTCGACTTAAGTACAAGAAGACTGAATCACTAACTTTCTATGATTTGAACCTCTGCTCTGAGTCCAGTTTTAGTTTCCCTTTCTTCACTTCAGATTTACTGTATCCCTTGGACCTTCTTATTGACGATAAGGCACAATGCCGACTTAAGTACAAGAGGACTGACACTCTAAGTTTCTATGATTTGAACCTCTGCTGTGAGTCCAGTTTTAGATTCCGATGCTTCACTTCAGGTTTACTGTATCCCTTGGACCTTCGTATTGACGATCAAACACAGAAATTGCATCCGAATTTAATACATAAGGCACAATGCCGACTTAAGTACAAGAGGACTGACACACTAACTCTCTATGATTTGAACGTCTCCTGTGAGTCCAGTTTTAGATTCCGATGCTTCACTTCAGATTTACTGTATCACTTGGACCTTCTTATTGACGATAAGACACAATGCCGACTTAAGTACACGAGGACTTACACTCTAACTTTCTATGATTTGAACATCTGCTGTGAGTCCACTTTTTGATTCCGATGCTTTACTTCAGGTTTACTGTATCCCTTGGATCTTCTTATTGTCGATGAAACACAGATATTGCATCCGAGTTTAATACAAAACGCACAATGCCAACTTCAGTACAAGAGGACTGACGCACTAACTTTCTATGATTTGAACCTCTCCTGTGAGTCCAGTTTTAGATTCCGATACATCACTTTATTTTTACTGTATCCCTTGGACCTTGTTATTGACGATGAACCACAGAAATTGCATCTGAATTTAATACAAAAGGCACAATGCAGACTTAAGTACAAGAGGACTGACACTCTAACTTTCTATGAATTGAATACTCTCCTGTGAGTCCAGTTTTAGATTCCGATGCTTCACTTCAGGTTTACTGAATGCCTTAGACCTTTTTATTGACGATGAAACACAGAAATTGCACCCGAATTTAATGCAAAAGGCACAATGCCAACTTAAGTACAAGAGGACTGACACTCTAACTTTATATGATTTGAACCACTCCTGTGAGTCCAGTTTTAGATTCCGATACTCCACTTCAGGTTTACTGTCTCCCATGGACCTTCTTATTGACGATGAAACACAGAAATTGCATCCGAATTTAAAACAAAAGGCGCAATGCCGACTTAAGTACAAGAGGACTGACACATAACTTTCTTTGATTTGAACCTCTCCTGTGAGTCCAGTTTTAGATTCCGATGCTTCACTTCAGGTTTACTGTATCCCTTTTACCTTCTTATTGAAGATGAAACACAGAAATTGCATCGGAATTTAATTCCAAAACGACAATGCTGACTTAAGTACAAGAGGACTGACACACTAACTTTCTATGATCTGAACTTCTCCTGTGAGTCCACTTTTAGATTCCGATGCTTTACTTCAGATTTACTGTATCCCATGGACATTCTTATTGACGATAAGGCACAATGCCGACTTAAGTACAAGAGGACTGACACTCTAACTTTCTATGATTTGAACCTCTGCTGTGAGTCCAGTTTTAGATTCCGATGCTTCACTTCCAGTTTACTGTATCCCTTGGACCTTCTTATTGACGATAAGGCACAATGCCGATTTAAGTACAAGAGGACTGACACTCTAATTTTCTATGATTTGAACCTCTGCTGTGAGTCCAGTTTTAGATTCCGATGCTTCACTTCAGGTTTACTGTATACCTTGGACCTTCTTATTGGCGATGACACACAGAAATTGCATCCGAATTTAATACAAAAGGCACAATGTCGACTTAAGTACAAGAAGACTGAATCACTAACTTTCTATGATTTGAACCTCTGCTCTGAGTCCAGTTTTAGATTCCCTTTCTTCACTTCAGATTTACTGTATCCCTTGGACCTTCTTTTTGACGATAAGGCACAATGCCGACTTAAGTACAAGAGAACTGACACTCTAACTTTCTATGATTTGAACATCTTCTGTGAGTCCAGTTTTAGATTCCGATGCTTCACTTCAGGTTTACTGTATGCCTTGGACCTTCTTATTGACGATGAAACACAGAAATTGCGTCCGAATTTAATACAAACCACACAATGCCGACTTAAGTACAAGAGGACTGACACACTAACTTTCTATGATTTGAACCTCTCCTGTGAGTCCAGTTTTAGATTCCGATACTTCACTTCAGGTTTACTGTCTCCCATGGACCTTCTTATTGACGATGAAACACAGAAATTGCATCCCAATTTAATACAAAAGGCACAATGCCGACTTCAGTACAAGAGGAGTGACACTCTAACTTTCTATGATTTGAACCTCTCCTGTGAGTCCAGTTTTAGATTCCGATGCTCACTACATTTTTACTGTTTCCCTTGGACCTTCTTATTGACAATGAAACACAGAAATTGCATCCGAATTTAATACAAAAGGCACAATGCCGACTTAAGTACAAGAGGACTGACGCTCTAACTCTCTATGATTTGAATACTCTCCTGTGAGTCCAGTTTTAGATTCCGATACTTCACTTCAGGTTTACTGTCTCCCATGGACCTTCTTATTGACGATGAAACACAGAAATTGCATCCGAATTTAGTACAAAAGGCACAATGCCGACTTAACTACAAGAGGACTGACACTCTAACTTTCTATGATTTGAACCTCTGCTGTGAGTCCAGTTTTAGGTTCCGATGCTTCACTTCACGGTTACTGTATCCCTTGGACATTCTTATTGACGATGACACACTGAAATTGCATCCGAATTTAATGCAAAAGGCACAATGCCGACTTAAGTACAAGAACACTGAATCACTAACTTTCTATGATTTGAACCTCTGCTCTGAGTCCAGTTTTAGATTCCCTTTCTTCACTTCAGATTTACTGTATCCCTTGGACTTTCTTATAGACGATAAGGCACAATGCCGACTTAAGTACAAGAGGACTGACACTCTAACTTACTATGATTTGAACCTCTGCTGTGAGTCCAGTTTTAGATTCCGATGCTTCACTTCAGGTTTACTGTATCCCTTGGACCTACTTATTGACGATGAGACACAGAAATTGCATCCGAATTTAATACAAAAGGCACAATGCCGACTTAAGTACAAGAGGACTGACACACTAACTTTCTATGATTTGAACCTCTCCTGTGAGTCCAGTTTTAGATTCCGATGCTTCAATTCAGATTTACTGTATCCCTTGGACCTTCTTATTGACGATAAGGCACAATGCCGATTTAAGTACAAGAGAACTGACACACTAACTTTCTATGATTTCAACCTCTGCTGTGAGTCCAGTTTTAGATTCCGATGCTTCACTTCCGGTTTACTGTATCCCTTGGACCTTCTTATTGACGATCAAACACAGAAATTGCATCCGAATTTAATACAAAAGGCACAATGCCGACTTAAGTACAAGAGGACTGACACTCTCCCTGTGATTTGAACCTCTGCTGTGAGTCCGGTTTTAGATTCCGATGCTTCAATTCAGGTTCACTGTAACCGTTGGACCGTCTTATTAACGATGAAACACAGAAATTGCATCAGAATTTAATACAAAAGGCACAATGCCGACTTAAGAACAAGAGGACTGACACTCTAACTCTCTATGATTTGAACCGCTCCTGTGAGTCCAGTTTTAGATTCCGATGCTTCACTTCAGGTTTAATGTATACCTTGGACCTTCTTATTGACGATGAAACACAGAAATTGCATCCGAATTTAATACAAAAGGCACAATGCCGACTTCAGTACAAGAGGACTGACACTCTAACTTTCTATGATTTGAACCTCTCCTGGGAGTCCACTTTTAGATTCCGATGCTTCACTACAGGTTTACTGTTTCCCTTGGACCTTCTTATTGACGATGAAACACAGAAATTGCATCCGAATTTAATACAAAAGGCACAATGCCGACTTAATTACAAGAGGACTGACACTCTAACTTTCTATGATTTGAACCTCTCCTGTGGGTCCAGTTTTAGATTCCGATGCTTCACTTCAGGTTTCCATATACCTTGGCCGTTTTATTGACGATAAAACACAGAAATTGCATCCGAATTTAATACAAAAGGCACAATGCCGACTTGACTACAAGTGGACTGACACTCTAACTTTCTATGATTTGAACCTCTGCTGTGAGTCCAGTTTTAGGTTCCGATGCTTCACTTCACGCTTACTGTATCCCTTGGACATTCTTATTGACGATGACACACAGAAATTGCATCCGAATTTAATACAAAAGGCACAATGCCGACTTAAGTACAAGAAGACTGAATCACTAACTTTCTATGATTTGAACCTCTGCTCTGAGTCCAGTTTTAGATTCCCTTTCTTCACTTCAGATTTACTCTATCCCTTGGACCTTCTTATAGACGATAAGGCACAATGCCGACTTAAGTACAAGAGGACTGACACTCTAACTTTCTATGATTTGAACCTCTGCTGTGAGTCCAGTTTTAGATTCCGATGCTTCACTTCAGGTTTACTGTATCCCTTGGACCTACTTATTGACGATGAAAAACAGAAATTGCATCCGAATTTAATACAAAAGGCTCAATGCCGCCTTAATCACAAGAGGACTGACACACTGACTTTCTATGATTTGAACCTCTCCTGTGAGTCCAGTTTTAGATTCCGATGCTTCTATTCAGATTTACTGTATCCCTTGGACCTTCTTATTGACGATAAGGCACAATGCAGGCTTAAGTACAAGAGGACTGACACACTAACTTTCTATGATTTCAACCTCTGCTGTGAGTCCAGTTTTAGATTCCGATGCTACACTTCCGGTTTACTGTATCCCTTGGACCTTCTTATTGACGATCAAACACAGAAATTGCATCCAAATTTAATACAAAAGGCACAATGCCGACTTAAGTACACGAGGACTGACACTCTCTCTGTGATTTGAACCTCTGCTTTGAGTCCGGTTTTAGATTCCGATGCTTCAATTCAGGTTCACTGTAACCGTTGGACCGTCTTATTAACGATGAAACACAGAAATTGCATCAGAATTTAATACAAAAGGCACAATGCCGACTTAAGAACAAGAGGACTGACACTCTAACTTTCTATGATTTGAACCGCTCCTGTGAGTCCAGTTTTAGATTCCGATGCTTCACTTCAGGTTTAATGTATACCTTGGACCTTCTTATTGACGATGAAACACAGAAATTGCATCCGAATTTAATACAAAAGGCACAATGCCGACTTCAGTACAAAAGGACTGACACTCTAACTTTCTATGATTTGAACCTCTCCTGTGGGTCCAGTTTTAGATTCCGATACTCCACTTCAGGTTTACTGTCTCCCATGGACCTTTTTATTGCCGATGAAACACAGAAATTTCATCCGAATTTAATACAAAAGGCACAATGCCGACTTAAGTACAAGGGGACTGACCCTACAACTTTCTATGATTAGAACCTCTCCTGTGACTCCAGTTATAGTTTCCGATGCTTCATTTCAGGTTTACTGTATAATTTGGGCCTTCTTAATGACGATGAAACACAGAAATTGCATCCGAATTTAATACAAACGGCACAATGCTGACTTAAGTACTAGAGGACTGACAGTCTAAGTTTCTATGATTTCAACCTCTCCTGTGAGTCCAGTTTTAGATTCCGTTGCTTCACTTCAGGTTTACTGTATCCATTGGACCTTCTTATTGACGATGAATCACAGAAATTGCATCCGAATTTAATACAAAAGGCACAATGCCGACTTAAGTACAAGAGGACTGACACTCCAACTTTCTATGATTTAAAAATCTCCAGTAAGTCCAGTTTTAGATTCCGATGCTTCACTTCAGGTTTACTGTATCCCTTGGACCTTCTTATTGACGATGAAACACAGAAATTGCATCCGAATTTAATACAAAAGGCCCAATGCGGGCTTAAGTACAAGAGGACTGACACTCTAACTTTCTATGATTTGAACCTCTCCTGTGAGTCCAGTTTTAGATTCTGATGCATCACTTCAGGTTTACTGTATCCCTTGGACTTTCTTATTGACGATGAAGCACAGAAATTGCATTCGATTTTAATACAAACGGCACAATGCCGACTTAAGTACAAGAGGACTGACACTTTAACTTTCTATGATTTGAACCTCTCCTGTGAGTCCAGTTTTAGATTCCGATGGTTCACTGCAGGTTTACTGTATAGCTTGGACCTTCTTGTTGATGATGAAATACAGAACTTGCTTCCTAATTTAATACAAAAGGCATAATGCCGACTTAATTACAAGAGGACTGACACTCTAACTTTCTATGATTTGACCCTCTCCTGTGGGTCCAGTTTTAGATCCCGATGCTTCACTTCAGGTTTACCGTATACCTTGGCCTTCTTATTAACGATGAAACACAGAAATTGCATCCGAATTTAATACAAAAGGCACAATGCCGACTTAAGTACAAGAGGACTGACACTCCAACTTTCTATGATTTAAAAATCTCCTGTGTGCCCAGTTTTAGATTCCGATGCTTCACTTCAGGTTTACTGTATCCCTTGGATCTTGTTATTGATGATGAAACACAGAAATTGCATCCGAATTTAATACAAAAGGCCCAATGCCGGCTTAAGTACAAGAGGACTGACACACTAACTTTCTATGATTTGAACCTCTCCTGTGAGTCCAGTTTTAGATTCCGATGCTTCACTTCAGGTTTACTGTATCCCTTTTACCTTCTTACTGAAGATGAAACACAGAAATTGCATCGGAATTTAATTCCAAAACGACAATGCTGACTTAAGTACAAGAGGACTGACACACTAACTTTCTATGATCTGAACCTCTCCTGTGAGTCCACTTTTAGATTCCGATGCTTCACTTCAGATTTACTGTATCCCATGGACATTCTTATTGACGATAAGGCACAATGCCGACTTAAGTACAAGAGGACTGACACTCTAACTTTCTATGATTTCAACCTCTGCTGTGAGTCCAGTTTTAGATTCCGATGCTTCACTTCCGGTTTACTGTATCCCTTGGACCTTCTTATTGACGATAAGGCACAATGCCGATTTAAGTACAAGATGACTGACACTCTAACTTTCTATGATTTGAACCTCTGCTGTGAGTCCAGTTTTAGATTCCGATGCTTCACTTCAGGTTTACTGTATACCTTGGACCTTCTTATTGACGATGACACACAGAAATTGCATCCGAATTTAATACAAAAGGCACAATGTCGACTTAAGTAATAGAAGACTGAATCACTAACTTTCTATGATTTGAACCTCTGCTCTGAGTCCAGTTTTAGATTCCCTTTCTTCACTTCAGATTTACTGTATCCCTTGGACCTTCTTTTTGACGATAAGGCACAATGCCGACTTAAGTACAAGAGAACTGACACTCTAACTTTCTATGATTTGAACATCTGCTGTGAGTCCAGTTTTAGATTCCGATGCTTCACTTCAGGTTTACTGTATGCCTTGGACCTTCTTATTGACGATGAAACACAGAAATTGCGTCCGAATTTAATACAAACCACACAATGCCGACTTAAGTACAAGAGGACTGACACACTAACTTTCTATGATTTGTACCTCTCCTGTGAGTCCAGTTTTAGATTCCGATACTTCACTTCAGGTTTACTGTCTCCCATGGACCTTCTTATTGACGATGAAACACAGAAATTGCATCCGAATTTAATACAAAAGGCACAATTCCGACTTCAGTACAAGAGGAGTGACACTCTAACTTTCTATGATTTGAACCTCTCCTGTGAGTCCAGTTTTAGATTCCGATGCTTCACTACATTTTTACTGTTTCCCTTGGACCTTCTTATTGACGATGAAACACAGAAATTGCATCCGAATTTAATACAAAAGGCACAATGCCGACTTAAGTACAAGAGGACTGACGCTCTAACTTTCTATGAATTGAATACTCTCCTGTGAGTCCAGTTTTAGATTCCGATACTTCACTTCAGGTTTACTGTCTCCCATGGACCTTCTTATTGACGATGAAACACAGAAATTGCATCCGAATTTAATACAAAAGGCACAATGCCGACTTAACTACAAGAGGACTGACACTCTAACTTTCTATGATTTGAATACTCTCCTGTGAGTCCAGTTTTAGGTTCCGATGCTTCACTTCACGGTTACTGTATCCCTTGGACATTCTTATTGACGATGACACACAGAAATTGCATCCGAATTTAATGCAAATGGCACAATGCCGACTTAAGTACAAGAACACTGAATCACTAACTTTCTATGATTTGAACCTCTGCTCTGAGTCCAGTTTTAGATTCCCTTTCTTCACTTCAGATTTACTGTATCCCTTGGACCTTCTTATAGACGATAAGGCACAATGCCGACTTAAGTACAAGAGGACTGACACTCTAACTTACTATGATTTGAACCTCTGCTGTGAGTCCAGTTTTAGATTCCGATGCTTCACTTCAGGTTTACTGTATCCCTTGGACCTACTTATTGACGATGAGACACAGAAATTGCATCCGAATTTAATACAAAAGGCACAATGCCGACTTAAGTACAAGAGGACTGACACACTAACTTTCTATGATTTGAACCTCTCCTGTGAGTCCAGTTTTAGATTCCGATGCTTCAATTCAGATTTACTGTATCCCTTGGACCTTCTTATTGACGATAAGGCACAATGCCGATTTAAGTACAAGAGAACTGACACACTAACTTTCTATGATTTCAACCTCTGCTGTGAGTCCAGTTTTAGATTCCGATGCTTCACTTCCGGTTTACTGTATACCTTGGACCTTCTTATTGGCGATGAAACACAGAAATTGCATCCGAATTTAATACAAAAGGCACAATGCCGACTTCAGTACAAGAGGACTGACACTCTAACTTTCTATGATTTGAACCTCTCCTGGGAGTCCAGTTTTAGATTCCGATGCTTCACTACAGGTTTACTGTTTCCCTTGGACCTTCTTATTGACGATGAAACACAGAAATTGCATCCGAATTTAATACAAAAGGCACAATGCCGACTTAAGTACAAGAAGACTGAATCACTAACTTTCTATGATTTGAACCTCTGCTCTGAGTCCAGTTTTAGATTCCCTTTCTTCACTTCAGATTTACTGTATCCCTTGGACCTTCTTATAGACGATAAGGCACAATGCCGACTTAAGTACAAGAGGACTGACACTCTAACTTTCTATGATTTGAACCTCTGCTGTGAGTCCAGTTTTAGATTGCGATGCTTCACTTCAGGTTTACTGTATCCCTTGGACCTACTTATTGACGATGAAACACAGAAATTGCATCCGAATTTAATACAAAAGGCCCAATGCCGGCTTAAGTACAAGAGGACTGACACTCTAACTTTCTATGATTTGAACCTCTCCTGTGAGTCCAGTTTTAGAATGTGATGCATCACTTCAGGTTTACTGTATCCCTTGGACTTTCTTATTGACGATGAAGCACAGAAATTGCATCCGATTTTAATACAAACGGCACAATGCCGACTTAAGTACAAGAGGACTGACACTTTAACTTTCTATGATTTGAACCTCTCCTGTGAGTCCAGTTTTAGATTCCGATGGTTCACTGCAGGTTTACTGTATAGCTTGGACCTTCTTGTTGATGATGAAATACAGAACTTGCTTCCTAATTTAATACAAAAGGCATAATGCCGACTTAATTACAAGAGGACTGACACTCTAACTTTCTATGATTTGACCCTCTCCTGTGGGTCCAGTTTTAGATCCCGATGCTTCACTTCAGGTTTACCGTATACCTTGGCCTTCTTATTAACGATGAAACACAGAAATTGCATCCGAATTTAATACAAAAGGCACAATGCCGACGAAATACAAGAGGACTGACACTCCAACTTTCTATGATTTAAAAATCTCCTGTGTGCCCAGTTTTAGATTCCGATGCTTCACTTCAGGTTTACTGTATCCCTTGGATCTTGTTATTGATGATGAAACACAGAAATTGCATCCGAATTTAATACAAAAGGCCCAATGCCGGCTTAAGTACAAGAGGACTGACACACTAACTTTCTATGATTTGAACCTCTCCTGTGAGTCCAGTTTTAGATTCCGATGCTTCACTTCAGGTTTACTGTATCCCTTTTACCTTCTTACTGAAGATGAAACACAGAAATTGCATCGGAATTTAATTCCAAAACGACAATGCTGACTTAAGTACAAGAGGACTGACACACTAACTTTCTATGATCTGAACCTCTCCTGTGAGTCCACTTTTAGATTCCGATGCTTCACTTCAGATTTACTGTATCCCATGGACATTCTTATTGACGATAAGGCACAATGCCGACTTAAGTACAAGAGGACTGACACTCTAACTTTCTATGATTTGAACCTCTGCTGTGAGTCCAGTTTTAGATTCCGATGCTTCACTTCCGGTTTACTGTATCCCTTGGACCTTCTTATTGACGATAAGGCACAATGCCGATTTAAGTACAAGAGGACTGACACTCTAACTTTCTATGATTTGAACCTCTGCTGTGAGTCCAGTTTTAGATTCCGATGCTTCACTTCAGGTTTACTGTATACCTTGGACCTTCTTATTGACGATGACACACAGAAATTGCATCCGAATTTAATACAAAAGGCACAATGTCGACTTAAGTAATAGAAGACTGAATCACTAACTTTCTATGATTTGAACCTCTGCTCTGAGTCCAGTTTTAGATTCCCTTTCTTCACTTCAGATTTACTGTATACCTTGGACCTTCTTTTTGACGATAAGGCACAATGCCGACTTAAGTACAAGAGAACTGACACTCTAACTTTCTATGATTTGAACATCTGCTGTGAGTCCAGTTTTAGATTCCGATGCTTCACTTCAGGTTTACTGTATGCCTTGGACCTTCTTATTGACGATGAAACACAGAAATTGCGTCCGAATTTAATACAAACCACACAATGCCGACTTAAGTACAAGAGGACTGACACACTAACTTTCTATGATTTGAACCTCTCCTGTGAGTCCAGTTTTAGATTCCGATACTTCACTTCAGGTTTACTGTCTCCCATGGACCTTCTTATTGACGATGAAACACAGAAATTGCATCCGAATTTAATACAAAAGGCACAATGCCGACTTCAGTACAAGAGGAGTGACACTCTAACTTTCTATGATTTGAACCTCTCCTGTGAGTCCAGTTTTAGATTCCGATGCTTCACTACATTTTTACTGTTTCCCTTGGACCTTCTTATTGACGATGAAACACAGAAATTGCATCCGAATTTAATACAAAAGGCACAATGCCGACTTAAGTACAAGAGGACTGACGCTCTAACTTTCTATGAATTGAATACTCTCCTGTGAGTCCAGTTTTAGATTCCGATACTTCACTTCAGGTTTACTGTCTCCCATGGACCTTCTTATTGACGATGAAACACAGAAATTGCATCCGAATTTAATACAAAAGGCACAATGCCGACTTAACTACAAGAGGACTGACACTCTAACTCTCTATGATTTGAACCTCTGCTGTGAGTCCAGTTTTAGGTTCCGATGCTTCACTTCACGGTTACTGTATCCCTTGGACATTCTTATTGACGATGACACACAGAAATTGCATCCGAATTTAATGCAAAAGGCACAATGCCGACTTAAGTACAAGAACACTGAATCACTAACTTTCTATGATTTGAACCTCTGCTCTGAGTCCAGTTTTAGATTCCCTTTCTTCACTTCAGATTTACTGTATCCCTTGGACCTTCTTATAGACGATAAGGCACAATGCCGACTTAAGTACAAGAGGACTGACACTCTAACTTACTATGATTTGAACCTCTGCTGTGAGTCCAGTTTTAGATTCCGATGCTTCACTTCAGGTTTACTGTATCCCTTGGACCTACTTATTGACGATGAGACACAGAAATTGCATCCGAATTTAATACAAAAGGCACAATGCCGACTGAAGTACAAGAGGACTGACACACTAACTTTCTATGATTTGAACCTCTCCTGTGAGTCCAGTTTTAGATTCCGATGCTTCAATTCAGATTTACTGTATCCCTTGGACCTTCTTATTGACGATAAGGCACAATGCCGATTTAAGTACAAGAGAACTGACACACTAACTTTCTATGATTTCAACCTCCGCTGTGAGTCCAGTTTTAGATTCCGATGCTTCACTTCCGGTTTACTGTATCCCTTGGACCTTCTTATTGACGATCAAACACAGAAATTGCATCCGAATTTAATACAAAAGGCACAATGCCGACTTAAGTACAAGAGGACTGACACTCTCTCTGTGATTTGAACCTCTGCTGTGAGTCCGGTTTTAGATTCCGATGCTTCAATTCAGGTTCACTGTAACCATTGGACCGTCTTATTAACGATGAAACACAGAAATTGCATCAGAATTTAATACAAAAGGCACAATGCCGACTTAAGAACAAGAGGACTGACACTCTAACTCTCTATGATTTGAACCGCTCCTGTGAGTCCAGTTTTAGATTCCGATGCTTCACTTCAGGTTTAATGTATACCTTGGACCTTCTTATTGACGATGAAACACAGAAATTGCATCCGAATTTAATACAAAAGGCACAATGCCGACTTCAGTACAAGAGGACTGACACTCTAACTTTCTATGATTTGAACCTCTCCTGGGAGTCCAGTTTTAGATTCCGATGCTTCACTACAGGTTTACTGTTTCCCTTGGACCTTCTTATTGACGATGAAACACAGAAATTGCATCCGAATTTAATACAAAAGGCACAATGCCGACTTAATTACAAGAGGACTGACACTCTAACTTTCTATGATTTGAACCTCTCCTGTGGGTCCAGTTTTAGATTCCGATGCTTCACTTCAGGTTTCCATATACCTTGGCCGTTTTATTGACGATAAAACACAGAAATTGCATCCGAATTTAATACAAAAGGCACAATGCCGACTTGACTACAAGTGGACTGACACTCTAACTTTCTATGATTTGAACCTCTGCTGTGAGTCCAGTTTTAGGTTCCGATGCTTCACTTCACGCTTACTATATCCCTTGGACATTCTTATTGACGATGACACACAGAAATTGCATCCGAATTTAATACAAAAGGCACAATGCCGACTTAAGTACAAGAAGACTGAATCACTAACTTTCTATGATTTGAACCTCTGCTCTGAGTCCAGTTTTAGATTCCCTTTCTTCACTTCAGATTTACTGTATCCCTTGGACCTTCTTATAGACGATAAGGCACAATGCCGACTTAAGTACAAGAGGACTGACACTCTAACTTTCTATGATTTGAACCTCTGCTGTGAGTCCAGTTTTAGATTGCGATGCTTCACTTCAGGTTTACTGTATCCCTTGGACCTACTTATTGACGATGAAACACAGAAATTGCATCCGAATTTAATACAAAAGGCTCAATGCCGACTTAAGTACAAGAGGATTGACACACTAACTTTCTATGATTTGAACCTCTCCTGTGAGTCCAGTTTTAGATTCCGATGCTTCTATTCAGATTTACTGTATCCCTTGGACCTTCTTATTGACGATAAGGCACAATGCAGGCTTAAGTACAAGAGGACTGACACACTAACTTTCTATGATTTCAACCTCTGCTGTGAGTCCAGTTTTAGATTCCGATGCTTCACTTCCGGTTTACTGTATCCCTTGGACCTTCTTATTGACGATCAAACACAGAAATTGCATCCGAATTTAATACAAAAGGCACAATGCCGACTTACGTACACGAGGACTGACATTCTCTGTGATTTGAACCTCTGCTTTGAGTCCGGTTTTAGATTCCGATGCTTCAATTCAGGTTCACTGTAACCGTTGGACCGTCTTATTAACGATGAAACACAGAAATTGCATCAGAATTTAATACAAAAGGCACAATGCCGACTTAAGAACAAGAGGACTGACACTCTAACTTTCTATGATTTGAACCACTCCTGTGAGTCCAGTTTTAGATTCCGATGCTTCACTTCAGGTTTAATGTATACCTTGGACCTTCTTATTGACGATGAAACACAGAAATTGCATCCGAATTTCATACAAAAGGCACAATGCCGAGTTAATTACAAGAGGACTGACACTCTAACTTTCTATGATTTGAACCTCTCCTGTGGGTCCAGTTTTAGATTCCGATACTCCACTTCAGGTTTACTGTCTCCCATGGACCTTTTTATTGCCGATGAAACACAGAAATTGCATCCGAATTTAATACAAAAGGCACAATGCCGACTTAAGTACAAGGGGACTGACCCTACAACTTTCTATGATTAGAACCTCTCCTGTGACTCCAGTTATAGTTTCCGATGCTTCATTTCAGGTTTACTGTATAATTTGGGCCTTCTTAATGACGATGAAACACAGAAATTGCATCCGAATTTAATACAAAAGGCACAATGCTGACTTAAGTACTAGAGGACTGACAGTCTAAGTTTCTATGATTTCAACCTCTCCTGTGAGTCCAGTTTTAGATTCCGTTGCTTCACTATAGGTTTACTGTATCCATTGGACCTTCTTATTGACGATGAATCACAAAAATTGCATCCGAATTTAATACAAAAGGCACAATGCCGAGTACAAGAGGACTGACACTCCAACTTGCTATGATTTAAAAATCTCCAGTGAGTCCAGTTTTAGATTCCGATGCTTCACTTCAGGTTTACTGTATCCCTTGGACCTTCTTATTGACGATGAAACACAGAAATTGCATCCGAATTTAATACAAAAGGCCCAATGCCGGCTTAAGTACAAGAGTACTGACACTCTAACTTTCTATGATTTGAACCTCTCCTGTGAGTCCAGTTTTAGATTCTGATGCATCACTTCAGGTTTACTGTATCCCTTGGACTTTCTTATTGACGATGAAGCACAGAAATTGCATCCGATTTTAATACAAACGGCACAATGCCGACTTAAGTACAAGAGGACTGACACTTTAACTTTCTATGATTTGAACCTCTCCTGTGAGTCCAGTTTTAGATTCCGATGGTTCACTGCAGGTTTACTGTATAGCTTGGACTTTCTTGTTGATGATGAAATACAGAACTTGCTTCCTAATTTAATACAAAAGGCATAATGCCGACTTAATTACAAGAGGACTGACACTCTAACTTTCTATGATTTGACCCCCTCCTGTGGGTCCAGTTTTAGATCCCGATGCTTCACTTCAGGTTTACCGTATACCTTGGCCTTCTTATTAACGATGAAACACAGAAATTGTATCCGAATTTAATACAAAAGGCACAATGCCGACTTAAGTACAAGAGGACTGACACTCCAACTTTCTATGATTTAAAAATCTCCTGTGTGCCCAGTTTTAGATTCCGATGCTTCACTTCAGGATTACTGTATCCCTTGGATCTTGTTATTGATGATGAAACACAGAAATTGCATCCGAATTTAATACAAAAGGCCCAATGCCGGCTTAAGTACAAGAGGACCACACTCTAACTTTCTATGATTTGAACCTCTCCTGTGAGTCCAGTTTTAGATTACGATGCATCACTTCAGGTTTACTGTATAGCTTGGACCTTCTTGTTGATGATGAAGCACAGAAATTGCATCCTAATTTAATACAAAAGGCACAATGCCGACTTAATTACAAGAGTACTGACACTCTAACATTCTATGATTTGAACCTCTCCTGTGGGTCCAGTTTTAGATTCCGATGCTTCACTTCAGGTTTACCGTATACCTTGGCCGCCTTATTAACGATGAAACACAGATATTGCATCCGAATTTAATACAAAAGACACAATGCCGACTTAAGTACAAGAGGACTGACACTCTAACTTTCTATGATTTGAACCTCTCCTGTGAGTCCAGTTTTTGATTCTGATGCTTCACACCAGGTTTACTGTATCACTTGGAACTTCTTATTGACGCTGTAACACAGAAATTGCATCCGAATTTCATACATAAGGCACAATGCCGATTTAAGTACAAGAGGACTGACACTCTAACTTTCTATGATTTGAACCTCTCCTGTGGGTCCAGTTTTAGATTCCGTTGCTTCACTTCAGGTTTACTGTATCCCTTGGACCTTCTTATTGGCGATGAATCACAGAAATTGCATCCGAATTTAATACAAAAGGCCCAATGCCGGGTTAAGTAAAAGAGGACTGACACTCCAACTTTCTATGATTTAAAAATCTCCAGTGAGTCCAGGTTTAGATTCCGATGCTTCACTTCACGTTTCTGTATCCCTTGGACCTTCTTATTGACGATGAAACACAGAAATTGCATCCGAATTTAATACAAAAGGCCCAATGCCTACTTAAGTACAAGAGGACTGACACTCTAACTTTCTATGATTTGAACCTCTCCTGTGAGTCCAGTTTTAGATTCTGATGCATCACATCAGGTTTACTGTATCCCTTGGACTTTCTCATTGACGATGAAGCACAGAAATTGCATCCGATTTTAATACAAACGGCACAATGCCGACTTAAGTACAAGAGGACTGACACTCTAACATTCTATGATTTGAACCTCTCCTGTGGGTCCAGTTTTAAATTCCGATGCTTCACTTCAGGTTTACCGTATACCTTGGCCGCCTTATTAACGATGAAACACAGAAATTGCATCCGAATTTAATACAAAAGACACAATGCCGACTTAAGTACAAGAGGACTGACACTCTAAATTTCTATGATTTGAACCTCTCCTGTGAGTCCAGTTTTAGATTCTGATGCTTCACTTCAGGTTTACTGTATCACTTGGAACTTCTTATTGACGCTGTAACACAGAAATTGCATCCGAATTTTATACAAAAGGCACAATGCCGATTTAAGTACAAGAGGACTGACACTCTAACTTTCTATGATTTGAACCTCTCCTGTGGGTCCAGTTTTAGTTTCCGTTGCTTCACTTCAGGTTTACTGTATCCCTTGGACCTTCTTATTGGCGATGAATCACAGAAATTGCATCCGAATTTAGTACAAAAGGCCCAATGCCGGCTTAAGTAAAAGAGGACTGACACTCCAACTTTCTATGATTTAAAAATCTCCAGTGAGTCCAGTTTTAGATTCCGATGCTTCACTTCAGGTTTACTGTATCCCTTGGACTTTCTTATTGACGATGAAGCACAGAAATTGCATCCGATTTTAATACAAACGGCACAATGCCGACTTAAGTACAAGAGGACTGACACTTTAACTTTCTATGATTTGAACCTCTCCTGTGAGTCCAGTTTTAGATTCCGATGGTTCACTTCAGGTTTACTGTATAGCTTGGACCTTCTTGTTGATGATGAAACACAGAAATTGCTTCCTAATTTAATACAAAAGGCATAATGCCGACTTAATTACAAGAGGACTGACACTCTAACTTTCTATGATTTGAACCTCTCTTGTGGGTTCAGTTTTAGATCCCGATGCTTCACTTCAGGTTTACTGTATCCCTTGGATCTTTTTATTGATGATGAAACACAGAAATTGCATCCGAATTTAATACAAAAGGCCCAATGCCGGCTTAATTACAAGAGGACTCACACTCTAACTTTCTATGATTTGAACCTCTCCTGTGAGTCCAGTTTTAGATTACGATGCATCACTTCAGGTTTACTGTATAGCTTGGACCTTCTTGTTGTTGATGAAACACAGAAATTGCATCCTAATTTAATACAAAAGGCACAATGCCGACTTAATTACAGGAGGACTGACACTCTAACATTCTATGATTTGAACCTCTCCTGTGGGTCCAGTTTTACATTCCGATGCTTCACTTCAGGTTTACCGTATACCTTGGCCGCCATATTAACGATGAAACACAGAAATTGCATCCGAATTTAATACAAAAGGCACAATGCCGACTTAAGTACAAGAGGACTGACACTCTAACTTTCTATGATTTGAACCTCTCCTGTGAGTCCAGTTTTAGATTCTGATGCTTCACTTCAGGTTTACTGTATCACTTGGAACTTCTTATTGACGCTGTAACACAGAAATTGCATCCGAATTTTATACAAATGGCACAATGCCGATTTAAGTACAAGAGGACGGACACTCTAACTTTCTATGATTTGAACCTCTCCTGTGGGTCCAGTTTTAGATTCTGTTGCTTCACTTCAGGTTTACTGTATCCCTTGGACCTTCTTATTGGCGATGAATCACAGAAATTGCATCCGAATTTAATACAAAAGGCCCAATGCCGGCTTAAGTAAAAGAGGACTGACACTCGAAATTTCTATGATTTGAACCTGTCCTGTGAGTCCAGTTTTCGATTTCGATGCATCACTTCAGGTTCACTGTATCCCATGGACCTTCTTATTAACGATGAAGCACAGATATTGCATCGGAATTAAATTCAAAAGGCACAATGCCGACTTAAGTACAAGAGGACTGACACTCTAACTTTCTATGATTTGAACCTCTCCTGTGGGTCCAGATTTAGATTCCGATGCTTCACTTCAGGTTTACTGTATGGCTGAGACCTTCTTATTGACGATGAAACACAGAAATTGCTTCTGAATTTAATACAATAGGCACAATGCCGACTTAAGTAGAAGAGGACTGACACTATAACTTTCTATGATTTGAAGCTCTCCTGTGAGTCCAGTTTTAGATTCTGATGCTTCACCTCAGGTTTACTCTACACCTTGGACCGTCTTATTGACAATGAAACACCGAAATTGCATCCGAATTTAATACAAAACGCACAATGCCGACTTAACTACAAGAGAAATGGCACTCTAACTCTCTATGATTTGAACCTCTCCTGTGAGTACAATTACAGATTCCGATGCTTCACTTCAGGTTTACTGTATCACTTGGACCTTCTTATTGACGATATAACACAGAAATTGCATCCGAATTTCATATAAAATGCACAACGCCGAATAAAGTACAAGAGGATTGACACTCTAACTTTCTGTGATTTGAACCTCTCCTGTGAGTCCAGTTTTAGATTCCGATACTTCACTTCAGGTTTACGGTATCCTTTGGACCTTCTTATTGACGATTAAACACACAAATTGCATCCGAATTTTATACAAAAGGCACAATGCCGACTTAGGTACAAGAGGTCTGACACTCTAACTTTCTATGATTTGAACCTCTCCTGTGAGTCCAGTTTTAGATTCCGATGCTTCACTTCAGGTTTACTGTATAGCTTGGACCTTCTTGTTGATGATGAAACACAGAAATTGCATCCTAATTTAATACAAAAGGCACAATGCCGACTTAATTACAAGAGGACTGGCACTGTAACTTTCTGTGATTTGAACCTTTCCTGTGAGTCCTGTTTCAGATTCCGATGCTTCAATTCAGCTTCACTGTATCCCTTGGACCGTCTTAATAACGATGAAACACAGAAATTGCATCAGAATTTAATACAAAAGGCACAATGCCGACTTAAGAACAAGAGGACTGACACTCTAACTTTATATGATTTGAACCACTCCTGTGAGTCCAGTTTTAGATTCCGATACTCCACTTCAGCTTTACTGTCTCCCATGGACCTTCTTATTGACGATGAAACACAGAAATTGCATCCGAATTTAATACAAGAGGCACAATGCCGTCTTAAGTACAAGGGGACTGACCCTACAACTTTCTATGATTAGAACCTCTCCTGTGAGTCCAGTTATAGTTTCCGATGCTTCACTTCAGGTTTACTGTATAATTTGGACCTTCTTAATGACGATGAAACACAGACATTGCATCCGAATTTAATACAAAAGGCACAATGCCGACTTACGTACTAGAGGACTGACACTTTAAGTTTCTATGATTTCAACCTCTCCTGTGAGTCCAGTTTTAGAATCCGTGACTTCACTTCAGGTTTACTGTATCCCTTGGACCTTCTTATTGACGATGAATCACAGAAATTGCATCAGAATTTAATACAAAAGGCACAATGCCGACTTAAGTACAAGAGGACTGACACTCCAAATACCTATGATTTAAAAATCTCGTGTTAGTCCAGTTTTAGCTTCCGATGCTTCACTTCAGGTTTACTGTATCCCTTGGACCTTATTATTGACGATGAAACACAGAAATTGCATCAGAATTTAATACAAAAGGCACAATGCCGACTTAAGAACAAGAGGACTGACACTCTAACTTTATATGATTTGAACCACTCCTGTGAGTCCAGTTTTAGATTCCGATACTCCACTTCAGGTTTACTGTCTCCCATGGACCTTCTTATTGACGATTAAACACAGAAATTGCATCCGAATTTAATACAAACGGTACAATGCCGACTTAAGTACAAGAGGACTGACACTTTAACTTTCTATGATTTGAACCTCTTCTGTGAGTCCAGTTTTAGATTCCGATGCTTCACTTCAGGTTTGCTGTATCCCTTGGACCTTCTTATTGGCGATGAAACACAGAAATTGCATCCGAATTTAATACAAAAGGCGCAATGACGACTTAAGTACAAGAGGACTGACACTCTAACTTTCTATGATTTGAGCCCCTCCTGTGAGTCCAGTTTTAGATTCCAATGCTTCACTTCAGGTTTAATGTATAGCTTGGACCTTTTTGTTGATGATGAAACACAGAAATTGCATCCTAATTTAATACAAAAGGCATAATGCAGACTTAATTACAAGAGGACTGACACTCTAACTTTCTATGATTTGAACCTCTCCTGTGGGTCCAGTTTTAGATCCCGATGCTTCACTTCAGGTTTACCGTATACCTTTGCCGTCTTATTGACGATGAAACACAGAAATTGCATCCGAATTTAATACAAAAGGCACAATGCCGACTTAATTACAAGAGGACTGACACTCTAACATTCTATGATTTGAACCTCTCCTGTGGGTCCAGTTTTAAATTCCGATGCTTCACTTCAGGTTTACCGTATACCTTGGCCGCCTTATTAACGATGAAACACAGAAATTGCATCCGAATTTAATACAAAAGACACAATGCCGACTTAAGTACAAGAGGACTGACACTCTAAATTTCTATGATTTGAACCTCTCCTGTGAGTCCAGTTTTAGATTCTGATGCTTCACTTCAGGTTTACTGTATCACTTGGAACTTCTTATTGACGCTGTAACACAGAAATTGCACCCGAATTTTATACAAAAGGCACAATGCCGATTTAAGTACAAGAGGACTGACACTATAACTTTCTATGATTTGAACCTCTCCTGTGGGTCCAGTTTTAGTTTCCGTTGCTTCACTTCAGGTTTACTGTATCCCTTGGACCTTCTTATTGGCGATGAATCACAGAAATTGCATCCGAATTTAGTGCAAAAGGCCCAATGCCGGCTTATGTAAAAGAGGACTGACACTCCAACTTTCTATGATTTAAAAATCTCCAGTGAGTCCAGTTTTAGATTCCGATGCTTCACTTCAGGTTTACTGTATCCCTTGGACTTTCTTATTGACGATGAAGCACAGAAATTGCATCCGATTTTAATACAAACGGCACAATGCCGACTTAAGTACAAGAGGACTGACACTTTAACTTTCTATGATTTGAACCTCTCCTGTGAGTCCAGTTTTAGATTCCGATGGTTCACTTCAGGTTTACTGTATAGCTTGGACCTTCTTGTTGATGATGAAACACAGAAATTGCTTCCTAATTTAATACAAAAGGCATAATGCCGACTTAATTACAAGAGGACTGACACTCTAACTTTCTATGATTTGAACCTCTCCTGTGGGTTCAGTTTTAGATCCCGATGCTTCACTTCAGGTTCACTGTATCCCTTGGATCTTGTTATTGATGATGAAACACAGAAATTGCATCCGAATTTAATACAAAAGGCCCAATGCCGGCTTAAGTACAAGAGGACTGACACTCTAACTTTCTATGATTTGAACCTCTCCTGTGAGTCCAGTTTTAGATTCTGATGCTTCACTTCAGGTTTACTGTATCACTTGGAACTTCTTATTGACGCTGTAACACAGAAATTGCATCCGAATTTTATACAAATGGCACAATGCCGATTTAAGTACAAGAGGACGGACACTCTAACTTTCTATGATTTGAACCTCTCCTGTGGGTCCAGTTTTAGATTCTGTTGCTTCACTTCAGGTTTACTGTATCCCTTGGACCTTCTTATTGGCGATGAATCACAGAAATTGCATCCGAATTTAATACAAAAGGCCCAATGCCGGCTTAAGTAAAAGAGGACTGACACTCGAAATTTCTATGATTTGAACCTGTCCTGTGAGTCCAGTTTTCGATTTCGATGCATCACTTCAGGTTCACTGTATCCCATGGACCTTCTTATTAACGATGAAGCACAGATATTGCATCGGAATTAAATTCAAAAGGCACAATGCCGACTTAAGTACAAGAGGACTGACACTCTAACTTTCTATGATTTGAACCTCTCCTGTGGGTCCAGATTTAGATTCCGATGCTTCACTTCAGGTTTACTGTATGCCTGTGACCTTCTTATTGACGATGAAACACAGAAATTGCTTCTGAATTTAATGCAATAGGCACAATGCCGACTTAAGTACAAGAGGACTGACACTATAACTTTCTATGATTTGAAGCTCTCCTGTGAGTCCAGTTTTAGATTCAGATGCTTCACTTCAGGTTTACTCTACACCTTGGACCGTCTTATTGACAATGAAACACCGAAATTGCATCCGAATTTAATACAAAACGCACAATGCCGACTTAACTACAAGAGAAATGGCACTCTAACTCTCTATGATTTGAACCTCTCCTGTGAGTACAGTTATAGATTCCGATGCTTCACTTCAGGTTTACTGTATCACTTGGACCTTCTTATTGACGATGTAACACAGAAATTGCATCCGAATTTCATATAAAATGCACAACGCCGAATAAAGTACAAGAGGATTGACACTCTAACTTTCTGTCATTTGAACCTCTCCTGTGAGTCCAGTTTTAGATTCCGATACTTCACTTCAGGTTTACGGTATCCTTTGGACCTTCTTATTGACGATGAAACACACAAATTGCATCCGAATTTTATACAAAAGGCACAATGCCGACTTAGGTACAAGAGGTCTGACACTCTAACTTTCTATGATTTGAACCTCTCCTGTGAGTCCAGTTTTAGATTCCGATGCTTCACTTCAGGTTTACTGTATAGCTTGGACCTTCTTGTTGATGATGAAACACAGAAATTGCATCCTAATTTAATACAAAAGGCACAATGCCGACTTAATTACAAGAGGACTGGCACTGTAACTTTCTGTGATTTGAACCTTTCCTGTGAGTCCTGTTTCAGATTCCGATGCTTCAATTCAGCTTCACTGTATCCCTTGGACCGTCTTATTAACGATGAAACACAGAAATTGCATCAGAATTTAATACAAAAGGCACAATGCCGACTTAAGAACAAGAGGACTGACACTCTAACTTTATATGATTTGAACCACTCTTGTGAGTCCAGTTTTAGATTCCGATACTCCACTTCAGGTTTACTGTCTCCCATGGACCTTCCTATTGACGATGAAACACAGAAATTGCATCCGAATTTAATACAAGAGGCACAATGCCGTCTTAAGTACAAGGGGACTGACCCTACAACTTTCTATGATTAGAACCTCTCCTGTGAGTCCAGTTATAGTTTCCGATGCTTCACTTCAGGTTTACTGTATAATTTGGACCTTCTTAATGACGATGAAACACAGACATTGCATCCGAATTTAATACAAAAGGCACAATGCCGACTTACGTACTAGAGGACTGACACTTTAAGTTTCTATGATTTCAACCTCTCCTGTGAGTCCAGTTTTAGAATCCGTGACTTCACTTCAGGTTTACTGTATCCCCTGGACCTCCTTATTGACGATGAATCACAGAAATTGCATCCGAATTTAATACAAAAGGCACAATGCCGACTTAAGAACAAGAGGACTGACACTCTAACTTTATATGATTTGAACCACTCTTGTGAGTCCAGTTTTAGATTCCGATACTCCACTTCAGGTTTACTGTCTCCCATGGACCTTCTTATTGACGATGAAACACAGAAATTGCATCCGAATTTAATACAAACGGTACAATGCCGACTTAAGTACAAGAGGACTGACACTTTAACTTTCTATGATTTGAACCTCTTCTGTGAGTCCAGTTTTAGATTCCGATGCTTCACTTCAGGTTTACTGTATCCCTTGGACCTTCTTATTGGCGATGAAACACAGAAATTGCATCCGAATTTAATACAAAAGGCGCAATGACGACTTAAGTACAAGAGGACTGACACTCTAACTTTCTATGATTTGAGCCCTTCCTGTGAGTCCAGTTTTAGATTCCAATGCTTCACTTCAGGTTTAATGTATAGCTTGGACCTTCTTGTTGATGATGAAACACAGAAATTGCATCCTAATTTAATACAAAAGGCATAATGCAGACTTAACTACAAGATGACTGCCACTTTAACTTTCTATGATTTGAACCTCTCCTGTGGGTCCAGTTTTAGATTCCGATGCTTCACTTCAGGTTTACCGTATACCTTGGCCGTCTTATTGACGATGAAACACAGAAATTGCATCCGAATTTAATGCAAAAGGTACAATGCCGACTAAGGTATAAGAGGACTGACACTCCAACTTTCTATGATTTAAAAATCTCCTGTGTGTCCAGTTTTAGATTCCGATGCTTCACTTCAGGTTTACTGTATCCCTTGGATCTTCTTATTGACGATGAAACACAGAAATTGCATCCGAAATTAATACAAAAGGCCCAATGCCGGCTTAAGTACAAGAGGACTGACACTCTAACTTTCTCTTATTTGAACCTCTCCTGTGAGTCCAGTTTTAGATTCCGATGCTTCACTTCAGGTTTACTGTATCCCTTGGACCTTCTTATTGACGATGAAGCACAGAAATTGCATCCGAATTTAATACAAACGGCACAATGCCGACTTAAGTACAAAAGGACTGACACTTTAACTTTCTATGATTAGAACCTCTCCTGTGGGTCCAGTTTTTGATTCCGTTGCTTCACTTCAGGTTTACTGTATCCCTTGGACCTTCTTATTGGCGATGAATCACAGAAATTGCATCCGAATTTAATACAAAAGGCACAATGCCGACTTAAGTACAAGAGGACTGACACTCCAACTGTCTATGATTTAAAAATTTCCTGTGAGTCCAGTTTTAGATTCCGATGCTTCACTTCAGGTTTACTGTATCCCTTGGACCTTCTTATTGACGATGAAACACTGAAATTGCATCCGAATATAATACAAAAGTCCCAATGCCGGCTTAAGTACAAGAGGACTGACACTCTAAATTTCTATGATTTGAACCTCTCCTGTGAGTCCAGTTTTAGATTCCGATGCATCACTTCTGGTTTACTGTATGCCTGTGACCTTCTTATTGACGATGAAACACAGAAATTGCTTCTGAATTTAATACAATAGGCACAATGCCGACTTAAGTACAAGAGGACTGACACTATAACTTTCTATGATTTGAAGCTCTCCTGTGAGTGCAGTTTTAGATTCTGATGCTTCACTTCAGGTTTACTGTATCACTTGGACCTTCTTATTGACGATGTAACACAGAAATTGCATCCGAATTTCATATAAAATGCACAACGCCGAATAAAGTACAAGAGGATTGACACTCTAACTTTCTGTCATTTGAACCTCTCCTGTGAGTCCAGTTTTAGATTCCGATGCTTTACTTCAGGTTTACTGTATCCCTTGGACCTTCTTATTGACGATGAAGCACAGAAATTGCATCCGAATTTAATACAAACGGCACAATGCCGACTTAAGTACAAAAGGACTGACACTTTAACTTTCTATGATTAGAACCTCTCCTGTGGGTCCAGTTTTTGATTCCGTAGCTTCACTTCAGGTTTACTGTATCCCTTGGACCTTCTTATTGGCGATGAATCACAGAAATTGCATCCGAATTTAATACAAAAGGCACAATGCCGACTTAAGTACAAGAGGACTGACACTCCAACTGTCTATGATTTAAAAATTTCCTGTGAGTCCAGTTTTAGATTCCGATGCTTCACTTCAGGTTTACTGTATCCCTTGGACCTTCTTATTGACGATGAAACACAGAAATTGCATCCGAATATAATACAAAAGTCCCAATGCCGGCTTAAGTACAAGAGGACTGACACTCTAAATTTCTATGATTTGAACCTCTCCTGTGAGTCCAGTTTTAGATTCCGATGCATCACTTCTGGTTTACTGTATCCCTTGGACCTTCTTATTGACGATGAAGCATAGAAATTGCATACGAATTTAATACAAACGGCACAATGACGACTTAAGTACAAGAGGACTAACACTCTAACTCTCTATGATTTGAACCTCTCCTGTGAGTCCAGTTTTAGATTCCGATGCTTCACTTCAGGTTTACTACATAGCTTGGACCTTCTTGTTAATGATGAAACACAGAAATTGCATCCTAATTTAATACAAAAGGCACAATGCCGACTTAATTACAAGAGGACTGACACTCTAACTTTCTATGATTTGGACCTCTCCTGTGGGTCCAGTTTTAGATTCCGATGCTTCACTTCAGGTTTACCTTATACCTTGGCCGTATTATTGACGATGAAACACAGAAATTGCATCCGAATTTAATACAAAAGGCACAATGCCGACTAAAGTACAAGAGGACTCACACTCTAACTTTCTAGCTTTAAACCTCTCCTGTGAGTCGAGATTTAGATTCTGATGCTTCACTTCAGGTTTACTGTATCACTTGGACCTTCTTATTGACGCTGTAACACAGAAATTGCATCCGAAATTTATACAAAAGGCACAATGACGACTAAAGTACAAGAGGACTGGCACTGAAACTTTCTGTGATTTGAACCTTTCCTGTGAGTCCTGTTTCAGATTCCGATGCTTCACTTCAGGTTCACTGTATCCCGTGGACCATCTTATTAACGATGAAGCACAGATATTGCATCGGAATTAAATTCAAAAGGCACAATGCCGACTTAAGTACAAGAGGACTGACACTCTAACTTTCTATGGTTTGAACCTCTCCTGTGAGTCCTCTTTCAGATTCCGATGCTTCACTTCAGGTTTACTGTATCCCTTGGCCCTTCTTATTCACGATGAAACACTGAAATTGCATCCGAATTTAAACCAAAAGGCAAAATGCCGACTTAAGTACTAGAGGACTGACACTCTAGCTTACTATGATTTGAACCTCTCCTGTGGGTCCAGATTTAGATTCCGATGCCTCACTTCAGGTTTACTGTATCCCTTGGACCTTCTTATTGACGATGAATCACAGATATTGCATCGGAATTAAATTCCAAAAGCACAATTCCAACTTAAGTACAAGAGGACTGACACTCTAACTTTCTATGATTTGAACCTCTCCTGTGAGTCCAGTTTTAGATTCCGATGCTTCACTTCAGGTTTACTGTATGCCTGTGAGCTTCTTATTGACGATGAAACACAGAAATTGCATCCGAATGTCATACAAAAGGCACAATGCGGAATAAAGTACAAGAGGATTGACACTCTAACTTTCTGTGATTTGAACGTCTCCTGTGAGTCCAGTTTTAGATTCCGATGCTTCGCTTCAGGTTTACTGTATAGCTTGGACCTTCTTGTTGATGATGAAACACAGAAATTGCATCCTAATTTAATACAAAAGGCACAATGCTGACTTAATTACAAGAGGACTGACACTCTAACTTTCTATGATTTGAACCTCTCCTGTGGGTCCAGTTTTAGATTCTGATGCTTCACTTCAGGTTTACTGTATCACTTGGACCTTCTTATTGACGCGGTAACACAGAAATTGTATCCGAATTTTATACAAAAGGCACAATGACGACTAAAGTACAAGAAGACTGGTACTGTAACTTTCT
This sequence comes from Schistocerca americana, assembly GCF_021461395.2. Classification (NCBI taxonomy): domain Eukaryota; kingdom Metazoa; phylum Arthropoda; class Insecta; order Orthoptera; family Acrididae; genus Schistocerca; species Schistocerca americana. Next base: position 543,066,238 of record NC_060124.1, on the reverse strand, counting down.
GTGATATGAGCCTTTCCTGTGTGTCCTGTTTCAGATTCCGATGCTTCACTTCAGGTTCACTGTATCCCATGGACCTTCTTATTAACGATGAAGCACAGATATTGCATCGGAATTAAATCAAAAGGCACAATGCCGACTTAAGTACATGAGGACTGACATTCTAACTTTCTATGATTTGAGCCACTCCTGTGAGTCCTCTTTCAGATTCCGATGCTTCACATCAGGTTTACTGTATCCCTTGGCCCTTCTTATAGACGATGAAACACTGAAATTGCATCCGAATTTAATACAAAAGGCAAAATGCCGACTTAAGTACAAGAGGACTGACACTTTAACTTTCTATGATTTGAACCTCTCCTGTGAGTCCAGTTTTCGATTCCGATACTTCACTTCAGGTTTACTGAATCCCTTGGAACTTCGTATTGACGTTGAAACACAGAAATTGCATCCGAATATAATACAAAAGGCACAATGCCTACTTAAGTACAAGAGGACTGACACTCTAACATTCTATGATTTGAACCTCTTCTGTGAGTCTAGTTTTAGATTCCGATGCTTCACTTCAGGTTTGCTGTATCCATTGGACCTTCTTATTGACGATGAAACACAGAAATTGCATCCGAATTTAATACAAAAGGCACAATGACGACTTAAGTACAAGAGGACTGACTCTCTAACTTTCTATGATTTGAACCTCTCCTGTGGGTCCAGTTTTAGATTCCGATGCTTCACTTAAGGTTTACCGTATACCTTGGCCGTCTTATTGACGATGAAACACAGAAATTGCATCCGAATTTAATACAAAAGGCACAATGCCGACTTAAGTACAAGAGGACTGTCACTCTAACTTTCTATGGTTTGAACCTATCCTGTGGGTCCAGTTTTAGATTCCGATGCTTCACTTCAGGTTTACCGTATACCTTGGCCGTCTTATTGACGATGAAACACAGAAATTGCATCCGAATTTAATACAAAAGGCACAATCTTGACTTAAGTACAAGAGGACTGACACTCTAACTTTCTATGATTTGAACCTCTCCTGTGGGTCCACTTTTAGATTCCGTTGCTTCACTTCAGGTTTACTGTATCCCTTGGACCTTCTTATTGGCGATGAGTCACAGAAATTGCATCTGAATTTAATACAAAAGGCACAATGCCGACTTAAGTACAAGAGGACTGACACTCCAACTTTCTATGATTTAAAAATCTCCTGTGAGTCCAGTTTTAGATTCCGATGCTTCACTTCAGGTTTACTGTATCCCTTGGACCTTCTTATTGACGATGAAAGACAGAAATTGCATCCGAATTTAATACAAAAGGCCCAATGCCGGCTTAAGTACAAGAGGACTGACACTCTAAATTTCTATGATTTGAACCTCTCCTGTGAGCCCAGTTTTAGATTCCGATGCATCACTTCAGGTTTACTGTATCCCTTGGACCTTCTTATTGACGATGAAGCATAGAAATTGCATCCGAATTTAATACAAACGGCACAATGACGACTTAAGTACAAGAGGACTGACAATCTAACTTACTATGATTTGAACCTCTTCTGTGAGTCCAGTTTTAGATTCCGATGCTTCACTTCAGGATTGCAGTTTCCCTTGGACCTTCTTATTGGCGATGAAACACAGAAATTGCATCCGAATTTAATACAAAAATCACAATGCTGACTTAATTACAAGAGGACTGACACTCTAATTTCCGTGATTTGAACCTTTCCTGTGAGTCCTGTTTCAGATTCCGATGCTTCACTTCAGGTTCACTGTATCCCGTGGACCATCTTATTAACGATGAAGCACAGATATTGAATCGGAATTAAATTCAAAAGGCACAATGCCGACTTAAGTACAAGAGGACTGACACTCTAACTTTCTATGATTTGAACCTCTCCTCTGAGTCCTCTTTCAGATTCCGATGCTTCACTTCAGGTTTACTGTATGCCTGTGACCTTCTTATTGACGATGAAACACAGAAATTGCTTCTAAATTTCATACAATAGGCACAATGCCGATTTAAGTACAAGAGAAATGACACTCTAACTCTCTATGATTTGAACCTCTCCTGTGAGTACAGTTATAGATTCCGATGCTTCACTTCAGGTTTACTGTCTCACTTGGACCTTCTTATTGACGCTGTAACACAGAAATTGCATCCGAATTTTATACAAAAGGCACAATGACGACTAAAGTACAAGTGGACTGGAACTGAAACTTTCTGTGATTTGAACCTTTCCTGTGAGTCCCGTTTCAGATTCAGATGCTTCACTTCAGGTTCACTGTATCCCGTGGACCATCTTATTAACGATGAAGCACAGATATTGCATCGGAATTAAATTCAAAAGGCACAATGCCGACTTAAGTACATGAGGACTGACACTCTAACTTTCTATGATTTGAGCCACTCCTGTGAGTCCAGTTTTCGATTCCGATACTTCACTTCAGGTTTACGGAATCCCTTGGACCTTCGTATTGACGTTGAAACACAGAAATTGCATCCGAATATAATACAAAAGGCACAATGCCTACTTAAGTACAAGAGGACTGACACTCTAACATTCTATGATTTGAACCTCTTCTGTGAGTCTAGTTTTAGATTCCGATGCTTCACTTCAGGTTTGTTGTATCCATTGGACCTTCTTATTGACGATGAAACACAGAAATTGCATCCGAATTTAATACAAAAGGCACAATGGCGACTTAAGTTCAAGAGGACTGATTCTCTAACTTTCTATGATTTGAACGTCTCCTGTGGGTCCAGTTTTAGATTCCGATGCTTCACTTCAGGTTTACCGTATACCTTGGCCGTCTTATTGACGATGAAACACAGAAATTGCATCCGAATTTAATACAAAAGGCACAATGCCGACTTAAGTACAAGAGGACTGACACTCTAACTTTCTATGATTTGAACCTCTCCTGTGGGTCCACTTTTAGATTCCGTTGCTTCACTTCAGGTTTACTGTATCCCTTGGACCTTCTTATTGGCGATGAGTCACAGAAATTGCATCTGAATTTAATACAAAAGGCACAATGCCGACTTAAGTACAAGAGGACTGTCACTCCAACTTTCTATGATTTAAAAATCTCCTGTGAGTCCAGTTTTAGATTCCGATGCTTCACTTCAAGTTTACTGTATCCCTTGGACCTTCTTATTGACGATGAAAGACAGAAATTGCATCCGAATTTAATACAAAAGGCCCAATGCCGGCTTAAGTACAAGAGGACTGACACTCTAAATTTCTATGATTTGAACCTCTCCTGTGAGCCCAGTTTTAGATTCCGATGCATCACTTCAGGTTTACTGTATCCCTTGGACCTTCTTATTGACGATGAAGCATAGAAATAGCATCCGAATTTAATACAAACGGCACAATGACGACTTAAGTACAAGAGGACTGACAATCTAATTTACTATGATTTGAACCTCTTCTGTGAGTGCAGATTTAGATTCCGATGCTTCACTTCAGGTTTGCAGTTTCCCTTGGACCTTCTTATTGACGATGAAACACAGAAATTGCATCCGAATTTAATACAAAAAGCACAATGACGACTTAAGTACAAGAGGACTGACACTCTAAATTTCTATGATTTGAACCTCTCCTGTGAGCCCAGTTTTAGATTCCGATGCATCACTTCAGGTTTACTGTATCCCTTGGACCTTCTTATTGACGATGAAGCATAGAAATTGCATCCGAATTTAATACAAACGGCACAATGACGACTTAAGTACAAGAGGACTGACAATCTAACTTACTATGATTTGAACCTCTTCTGTGAGTCCAGTTTTAGATTCCGATGCTTCACTTCAGGTTTTCAGTTTCCCTTGGACCTTCTTATTGACGATGAAACACAGAAATTGCATCCGAATTTAATACAAAAAGCACAATGACGACTTAAGTACAAGAGGACTGACACTCTAACTTTCAATGATTTGAACCTCTCCTGTGAGTCCAGTTTTAGATTCCGATGCTTCACTTCAGGTTTACTGCATAGCCTGGACCTTCTTGTTGATGATGAAACACAGAAATTGCATCCTAATTTAATACAAAAGGCACAATGCCGACTTAATTACAAGAGGACTGACACTCTAACTTTCTATGATTTGAACCTCTCCTGTTGGTCCAGTTTTAGATTCCGATGCTTCACTTCAGGTTTACCGTATACCTTGGCCGTCTTATTGACGATGAAACACAGAAATTGCATCCGAATTTAATACAAAAGGCACAATAACGACTTAAGTACAAGAGGACTGACACTCTAACTTTCTATGATTTGAACCTCTCCTGTGAGTCCAGTTTTAGATTCCGATGCTTCACTTCAGGTTTACTGTATAGCTTGGACCTTCTTGTAGATGATGAAACACAGAAATTGCATCCTAATTTAATACAAAAATCACAATGCTGACTTAATTACAAGAGGACTGACACTCTAACTTTCTGTGATTTGAACCTTTCCTGTGAGTCCTGTTTCAGATTCCGATGCTTCACTTCAGGTTCACTGTATCCCGTGGACCATCTTATTAACGATGAAGCACAGATATTGAATCGGAATTAAATTCAAAAGGCACAATGCCGACTTAAGTACAAGAGGACTGTCACTCTAACTTTCTATGATTTGAACCTCTCCTCTGAGTCCTCTTTCAGATTCCGATGCTTCACTTCAGGTTTACTGTATGCCTGTGACCTTCTTATTGACGATGAAACACAGAAATTGCTTCTAAATTTCATACAATAGGCACAATGCCGATTTAAGTACAAGAGAAATGACACTCTAACTCTCTATGATTTGAACCTCTCCTGTGAGTACAGTTATAGATTCCGATGCTTCACTTCAGGTTTACTGTCTCACTTGGACCTTCTTATTGACGCTGTAACACAGAAATTGCATCCGAATTTTATACAAAAGGCACAATGACGACTAAAGTACAAGTGGACTGGCACTGAAACTTTCTGTGATTTGAACCTTTCCTGAGAGTCCCGTTTCAGATTCCGATGCTTCACTTCAGGTTCACTGTATCCCGTGGACCATCTTATTAACGATGAAGCACAGATATTGCATCGGAATTAAATTCAAAAGGCACAATGCCGACTTAAGTACAAGAGGACTGACACTCTAACTTTCTATGGTTTGAACCTCTCCTGTGAGTCCTCTTTCAGATTCCGATGCTTCACTTCAGGTTTACTGTATCCCTTGGCCCTTCTCATTGACGATGAAACACTGAAATTGCATCCGAATTTAATACAAAAGGCAAAATGCCGACTTAAGTACAAGAGGACTGACACTCTAACTTTCTATGGTTTGAACCTCTCCTGTGAGTCCTCTTTCAGATTCCGATGCTTCACTTCAGGTTTACTGTATGCCTGTGAGCTTCTTATTGACGATGAAACACAGAAATTGCATCCGAATTTAATACAAAAGGCACAATGCCGACTTAAGTACAAGAGGACTGACACTCTAACTTTCTATGATTTGAACCTCTCCTGTGAGTCCAGTTTTAGATTCCGATGCTTCGCTTCAGGTTTACTGTATAGCTTGGACCTTCTTGTTGATGATGAAACACAGAAATTGCATCCTAATTTAATACAAAAGGCACAATGCTGACTTAATTACAAGAGGACTGACACTCTAACTTTCTATGATTTGAACCTCTCCTGTGGGTCCAGTTTTAGATTCTGATGCTTCACTTCAGGTTTACTGTATCACTTGGACCTTCTTAATGACGCTGTAACACAGAAATTGTTTCCGAATTTTATACAAAAGGCACAATGACGACTAAAGTACAAGAAGACTGGCACTGTAACTTTCTGTGATATGAACCTTTCCTGTGTGTCCTGTTTCAGATTCCGATGCTTCACTTCAGGTTCACTGTATCCCATGGACCTTCTTATTAACGATGAAGCACAGATATTGCATCGGAATTAAATCAAAAGGCACAATGCCGACTTAAGTACATGAGGACTGACACTCTAACTTTCTATGATTTGAGCCACTCCTGTGAGTCCTCTTTCAGATTCCGATGCTTCACATCAGGTTTACTGTATCCCTTGGCCCCTCTTATAGACGATGAAACACTGAAATTGCATCCGAATTTAATACAAAAGGCAAAATGCCGACTTAAGTACAAGAGGACTGACACTTTAACTTTCTATGATTTGAACCTCTCCTGTGAGTCCAGTTTTCGATTCCGATACTTCACTTCGGGTTTACTGAATCCCTTGGACCTTCGTATTGACGTTGAAACACAGAAATTGCATCCGAATATAATACAAAAGGCACAATGCCTACTTAAGTACAAGAGGACTACACTCTAACATTCTATGATTTGAACCTTTTCTGTGAGTCTAGTTTTAGATTCCGATGCTTCACTTCAGGTTTGCTGTATCCATTGGACCTTCTTATTGACGATGAAACACAGAAATTGCATCCGAATTTAATACAAAAGGCACAATGACGACTTAAGTACAAGAGGACTGATTCTCTAACTTTCTATGATTTGAACCTCTCCTGTGGGTCCAGTTTTAGATTCCGATGCTTCACTTCAGGTTTACCGTATACCTTGGATGTCTTATTGACGATGAAACACAGAAATTGCATCCGAAATTAATACAAAAGGCACAATGCCGACTTAAGTACAAGAGGACTGACACTCTAACTTTCTATGATTTGAACCTCTCCTGTGGGTCCACTTTTAGATTCCGTTGCTTCACTTCAGGTTTACTGTATCCCTTGGACCTTCTTATTGGCGATGAGTCACAGAAATTGCATCTGAATTTAATACAAAAGGCACAATGCCGACTTAAGTACAAGAGGACTGACACTCCAACTTTCTATGATTTAAAAATCTCCTGTGAGTCCAGTTTTAGATTCCGATGCTTCACTTCAAGTTTACTGTATCCCTTGGACCTTCTTATTGACGATGAAAGACAGAAATTGCATCCGAATTTAATACAAAATGCCCAATGCCGGCTTAAGTACAAGAGGACTGACACTCTAAATTTCTATGATTTGAACCTCTCCTGTGAGCCCAGTTTTAGATTCCGATGCATCACTTCAGGTTTACTGTATCCCTTGGACCTTCTTATTGACGATGAAGCATAGAAATTGCATCCGAATTTAATACAAACGGCACAATGACGACTTAAGTACAAGAGGACTGACAATCTAACTTACTATGATTTGAACCTCTTCTGTGAGTCCAGTTTTAGATTCCGATGCTTCACTTCAGGTTTGCAGTTTCCCTTGGACCTTCTTATTGACGATGAAACACAGAAATTGCATCCGAATGTAATACAAAAAGCACAATAACGACTTAAGTACAAGAGGACTGACACTCTAACTTTCAATGATTTGAACCTCTCCTGTGAGTCCAGTTTTAGATTCCGATGCTTCACTTCAGGTTTACTGTATAGCTTGGACCTTCTTGTTGATGATGAAACTCAGAAATTGCATCCTAATTTAATACAAAAGGCACAATGCCGACTTAATTACAAGAGGACTGACACTCTAACTTTCTATGATTTGAACCTCTCCTGTTGGTCCAGTTTTAGATTCCGATGCTTCAGTTCAGGTTTACCGTATACCTTGGCCGTCTTATTGACGATGAAACACAGAAATTGCATCCGAATTTAATACAAAAGGCACAATGCCGACTTAAGTACAAGAGGACTGACACTCTAACTTTCTATGATTTGAACCTCTCCTGTGAGTCCAGTTTTAGATTCTGATGCTTCACTTCAGGTTTACTGTATAGCTTGGACCTTCTTGTAGATGATGAAACACAGAAATTGCGTCCTAATTTAATACAAAAATCACAATGCTGACTTAATTACAAGAGGACTGACACTCTAACTTTCTGTGATTTGAACCTTTCCTGTGAGTCCTGTTTCAGATTCCGATGCTTCACTTCAGGTTCACTGTATCCCGTGGACCATCTTATTAACGATGAAGCACAGATATTGCATCGGAATTAAATTCAAAAGGCACAATGCCGACTTAAGTACAAGAGGACTGACACTCTAACTTTCTATGATTTGAACCTCTCCTCTGAGTCCTCTTTCAGATTCCGATGCTTCACTTCAGGTTTACTGTATGCCTGTGACCTTCTTATTGACGATGAAACACAGAAATTGCTTCTAAATTTCATACAATAGGCACAATGCCGACTTAAGTACAAGAGAAATGACACTCTAACTCTCTATGATTTGAACCTCTCCTGTGAGTACAGTTATCGATTCCGATGCTTCACTTCAGGTTTACTGTATCACTTGGACCTTCTTATTGACGATGTAACACAGAAATTGCATCCGAATGTCATACAAAAGGCACAATGCCGAATAAAGTACAAGAGGATTGACACTCTAACTTTCTGTGATTTCAACCTCTCCTGTGAGTCCAGTTTTAGATTCCGAAGCTTCACTTCAGGTTTACGGTATCCTTTGGACCTTCTTATTGACGATGAAACACAGAAATTGCATCCGAATTTAATACAAATGGCACAATGCCGACTTAAGTACAAGAGGACTGACACTCTAACTCTCTATGATTTGAACCTCTCCTGTGAGTCCAGTTTTAGATTCCGATGCTTCACTTCTGGTTTACTGTATAGCTTGGACCTCTTGTTGATGATGAAACACAGAAATTGCATCCTAATTTAATACAAAAGGCACAATGCTGACTTAATTACAAGAGGACTGACACTCTAACTTTCTATGATTCAAACCTCTCCTGTGGGTCCAGTTTTAGATTCTGATGCTTCACTTCAGGTTTACTGTATCACTTGGACCTTCTTATTGACGCTGTAACACAGAAATTGTATCCGAATTTTATACAAAAGGCACAATGACGATTAAAGTACAAGAAGACTGGCACTGTAACTTTCTGTGATTTGAACCTTTCCTGTGAGTCCTGTTTCAGATTCCGATGCTTCACTTCAGGTTCACTGTATCCCATGGACCTTCTTATTAACGATGAAGCACAGATATTGCATCGGAATTAAATCAAAAGGCACAATGCCGACTTAAGTACAAGAGGACTGACACTCTAACTTTCTATGATTTGAACCTCACCTGTGAGTCCTCTTTCAGATTCCGATGCTTCACTTCAGGTTTACTGTATCTTTTGGCCCTTCTTATAGACGATGAAACACTGAAATTGCATCCGAATTTAATACAAAAGGTAAAATGCCGACTTAAGTACAAAAAAACTGACACTCTAACTTTCAATGAATTGAACCTCTCCTGTGAGTCCAGATTTAGATTCCGATGCTTCACTTCAGGTTTACTGTATCCCTTGGACCTTCTTTTTGACAATGAATCACAGATATTGCATCGGAATTAAGTTCCAAAAGCACAATGCCGACTTAAGTACAAGAGGACTGACACTCTAACTTTCTATGATTTGAACCTCTCCTGTGAGTCCAGTTTTAGATTCCGATGCTTCACTTCAGGTTTACTATATGCCTGTGACCTTCTTATTGACGATGAAACACAGAAATTGCTTCTGAATTTAATACAATAGGCACAATGCCGACTTAAGTACAAGAGGACTGACACTTTAACTTTCAATGATTTGAACCTCTCCTGTGAGTCCAGTTTTAGATTCCGATGCTTCACTTCAGGTTTACTCTACACCTTTGACCGTCTTGTTGACAATGAAACACCGGAATTGTATCCGAATTTAATACAAAAGGGACAATGCCGACTTAAGTACAAGAAAAATGACACTCTAACTCTCTATGATTTGAACCTCTCCTGTGAGTACAGTTATAGATTCTGATGCTTCACTTCAGGTTTACTGTATCACTTGGACCTTCTTATTGACGATGTAACACAGAAATTGCATCCGAATTTCATACAAAAGGCACAATGCCGAATAAAGTACAAGAGGATTGTCACTCTAACTTTCTGTGATTTGAACCTCTCCTGTGAGTCCAGTTTTAGATTCCGATGCTTCACTTCAGGTTTACGGTATCCTTTGGACCTTCTTATTGACGATGAAGCACAGAAATTGCATCCGAATTTAATACAAAAGGCACAATGCCGACTTAAGTACAAGAGGACTGACACTCTAACTTTCTATGATTTGAACCTCTCCTGTGAGTCCAGTTTTAGATTCCGATGCTTCACTTCAGGTTTACTGTATGCCTGTGACCTTCTTATTGACGATGAAACACAGAAATTGCATCCGAATTTAATACAATAGGCGCAATGCCGACTTAAGTACAAGAGGACTGACACTATAACTTTCTATGATTTGAACCTATCCTGTGAGTCCAGTTTTAGATTCCGATGATTCACTTCAGGTTTACTCTATACCTTGGACCGTCATATTGACGATGAAACACCGAAGTTGCATCCGAATTTAATACAAAAGGCACAATGCCGACTTAAGTACAAGAGGAATGACACTCTAACTCTCTACGATTTGAACCTCTCCTGTGAGTACAGTTTTAGATTCCGATGCTTCACTTCAGGTTTACTGTATCACTTGGACCTGCTTATTAACTATGTAACACAGAAATTGCATCCGAATTTAATACAAAAGGCACAATGCCGACTAAAGTACAAGAGGATTGACACTCTAACTTTCTGTGATTTGAACCTCTCCTGTTAGTCCCGTTTCAGATTCCGATGCTTCACTTCAGGTTTACTGTACCCCATAGACCTTCTTATTGACGATGAAGTACAGATATTGCATCGGAATAAAATTCAAAAGGCACAATGCCGACTTAAGTACAAGAGGACAGACACTCCAACATTCTATGATTTCAACCTCTCCTGTGAGTCCAGTGTTAGATTCCGATGCTTCACTTCAGGTTTACTGTATCCCTTGGACTTTCTTATTAACGATGAAACACAGAAATTACATCCCAATTTAATACAAAAGGCACAATGCCGACCTAAGTACAAGAGGACTGACACTCTAAATTTCTATGATTTGAACCTCTCCTGTGAGTCCAGTTTTAGATTCCGATGCTTTACTTCAGGTTTACGGTATCCCTTGAACCTTCTTATTGACGATGAAACACAGAAATTGCATCCGAATTTAATACAAAAGGCACAATGCCGACTTAGGTACAAGAGGACTGACACTCTAACTTTCTATGATTTGAACCACTCCTGTGAGTCCAGTTTTAGATTCCGATGCTTCACTTCAGGTTTACTGTATCCCTTGGACCTTCTTATTGACGATGAAACACTGGAATTGCATCCGAATTTAAGACAAAAGGCACAATGCCTACTTAATTACAAGAGGACTGACACTCAAATTTTCTATGATTTGAACCTCTCCTGTGAGTCCAGTTTTAGATTCCGATGCTTCTCTTCAGGTTTACTGTATCCCTTCGACCTTGTTATTGACGATAAAGCACAGATATTGCATCCGAATTAAATTCAAAAAGCACAATGCCGACTTAAGTACAAGAGGACAGACACTCCAACATTCTATGATTTCAACCTCTCCTGTGAGTCCAGTTTTAGATTCCGATGCTTTACTTCAGGTTTACGGTATCCCTTGAACCTTCTTATTGACGATGAAACACAGAAATTGCATCCGAATTTAATACAAAAGGCACAATGCCGACTTAAGTACAAGTGGACTGACACTCTAACTTTCTATCATTTGAACATCTCCCGTGAATCCAGTTTTAGATTCCGATGCTTCACTCCAGGTTTCCTGTATCACTTGGACTTTCATATTGACGATGAAACACAGATATTGCATTCGAATTTAATACAAAAGGCACAATGCCGACTTAAGTACAAGAGGACTGACACTCTAACTTTCTCTGATTTGAACCTCCCCTGTGAGTCCACTTTTAGATGCCGATGCTTCACTTCAGGTTTACTGTATCCCTTGGACCTTCTTATTGACGATGAAGCACAGAAATTGCATCGAAATTAAATTCAAAAGGCACAATGCCGACTTAAAAACAAGAGGACTGACACTCAAACTTTCTATGATTTGAACCTCTCCTGTGAGTCCAGTTTTAGATTCCGATGCTTCACTTCAGGTTTACTGTATCCCTTGGACCCTCTTATTGACGATGAAGCACAGATATTGCATCGGAATTAAGTTCAAAAGCACAATGCCGACTTAAGTACACGAGGACTGACGCTCTAAATTCCTATGATTTGAACCTCTCCTGTGAGTCCAGTTTTAGATTCCGATGCTTCACTTCAGGTTTACTGTATACCTTGGACCCTCTTATTGACGATGAAACACAGAAATTGCATCCGAATTTAATACAAAAGGCACAATGCCGACTTAAGTAAAAGAGGACTGAAACTCTAACTTTCGATGATTTGAACCTCTCCTGTGAGTCAAGTTTTAGATTCCGATGCTTCACTTCAGGTTTAGTGTATACCTAGGACCGTCTTATTGACGATGAAACACAGAAATGGCGTCTTAATTTAAAACAAAAGGCACAATGCAGACTTAAGTACAAGAGGACTGACACTCTAACTTTCTATGATTTGAACCTCTCCTGTGAGTCCAGATTTAGATTCCGATGCTTCACTTCAGGTTTACTGTATCCCTTGGACCTTCTTATTGACGATGTAACACAAAAATTGCATCCGAATTTAATACAAAAGGCACAATGCCGACTTAAGTACAAGAGGACTGACACTATAAATTTCCATGATTTGAACCTCTCCTGTGAGTCCAGATTTAGATTCCGATGCTTCACTTCAGGTTTACTGTATACCTTGGACCCTCTTATTGACGATGAAACACAGAAATTGCATCCGAATTTAATACAAAAGGCACAATGCCGACTTAAGTACAAGAGGACTGAAACTCTAACTTTCGATGATTTGAACCTCTCCTGTGAGTCAAGTTTTAGATTCCGATGCTTCACTTCAGGTTTAGTGTATACCTAGGACCGTCTTATTGACGATGAAACACAGAAATGGCGTCTGAATTTAAAACAAGAGGCACAATGCAGACTTAAGTACAAGAGGACTGACACTCTAACTTTCTATGATTTGAACATCTCCTGTGAGTCCAGTTTTAGATTCCGATGCTTCACTTCAGGTTTACTGTATACCTTGGACCCTCTTATTGACGATGAAACACAGAAATTGCATCCGAATTAAAAACAAATGGCACAATGACGACATAAGTACAAGACGACTGACACTCTCACATTCTATGATTTGAACCTCTCCTGTGGTCCAGTTTCAGATGCCGATGCTTCACTTCAGGTGTACTGTATCACTTGGACCTTCTTATTGACGATGAAACACAGAAATTCCATCCGAATTTAATACAAAAGGCACAATGCCGACATAAGTACAAGAAGACTGACACTCAAACTTTCTATGATTTGAACCGCTCCTGTGAGTCCAGTTTTAGATTCCGATGCTTCCCTTCAGGTTTACTGTATGCCTGCGACCTTCTTATTGACGATGAAACACAGAAATTGCATCCGAATTTAATACAAAAGGCACAAGGCCGACTTAAGTACAAGAGGACTGACACTATAACTTTCTAAGATTTGAACCTCTCCTGTGAGTCCAGTTTTAGATTCCGATGCTTCACTTCAGGTTTACTCTATACCTTTGACCGTCTTATTGACGATGAAACACCGAAATTGCATCCAAATTTAATACAAAAGCACAATGCCGGCTTAAGTACAAGAGGAATGACACTCTAACTCTCTATGATTTGAACCTTTCCTGTGAGTACAGTTTTTGATTCCGATGCTTCACATCAGGTTTACTGTATCACTTGGCCTTCTTATTGACGATGTAAAACAGAAATTGCATCCGAATTTAATACAAAAGGCACAATGCCGACTAAAGTACAAGAGGATTGACACTCTAACTTTCTGTGATTTGAACCTCTCCTGTGAGTCCTGTTTATGATTCCGATGCTTCACTTCAGATTTACTGTATCCCTTGGACCTTCTTATTGACGATGAAGCACAGATATTGCATCGGAATAAAATTCAAAAGGCACAATGCCGACTTAAGAACAAGAGGACTGACACTCTAACTTTCTATCATTTGAACTTCTCCTGTGAGTCCAGTTTTGGATTCTGGTGCTTCACTTCAGGTTTACGGTATCCCTTGGACCTTCATATTGACGATGAAATACAGAAATTGCATTAGAATTTAATACAAAAGGCACAATGCCGACTTAAGTACAAGAGGACAGACACTCTAACTTTCTATGATTTGAACCTCTCCTGTGAGTCCAGTTTTAGATTTCGATGCTTCACTTCAGATTTACTGTATCCCTTGGACGTTCTTATTGACGATGACACACTGAAATTGCATCTGATTTTAATACAAAAAGCACAATGCCGATTTAAGTACAAGAGGACTGACACTCTAACTTCCTATGATTTGAACCGCTCCTATGAGTCCAGCTTTAGATTCCGATGCTTCAATTCAGTTTTACTGTATCCCTTGGACGTTATTATTGACGATGAAGCACAGATATTGCATCGGAATTAAATTCAAAAAGCACAATGCCGACTTGAGTACAGGAGGACTGGCACTCTAACTTTCTATGATTTGAACCTCTCCTGTGGGTCCAGTTTTAGATTCTGATGCTTCACTTCAGGTTTACTGTATCACTTGGACCTTCTTAATGACGCTGTAACACAGAAATTGTATCCGAATTTTATACAAAAGGCACAATGACGACTAAAGTACAAGAAGACTGGCACTGTAACTTTCTGTGATATGAACCTTTCCTGTGTGTCCTGTTTCAGATTCCGATGCTTCACTTCAGGTTCACTGTATCCCATGGACCTTCTTATTAACGATGAAGCACAGATATTGCATCGGAATTAAATCAAAAGGCACAATGCCGACTTAAGTACATGAGGACTGACACTCTAACTTTCTATGATTTGAGCCACTCCTGTGAGTCCTCTTTCAGATTCCGATGCTTCACATCAGGTTTACTGTATCCCTTGGCCCCTCTTATAGACGATGAAACACTGAAATTGCATCCGAATTTAATACAAAAGGCAAAATGCCGACTTAAGTACAAGAGGACTGACACTTTAACTTTCTATGATTTGAACCTCTCCTGTGAGTCCAGTTTTCGATTCCGATACTTCACTTCGGGTTTACTGAATCCCTTGGACCTTCGTATTGACGTTGAAACACAGAAATTGCATCCGAATATAATACAAAAGGCACAATGCCTACTTAAGTACAAGAGGACTACACTCTAACATTCTATGATTTGAACCTTTTCTGTGAGTCTAGTTTTAGATTCCGATGCTTCACTTCAGGTTTGCTGTATCCATTGGACCTTCTTATTGACGATGAAACACAGAAATTGCATCCGAATTTAATACAAAAGGCACAATGACGACTTAAGTACAAGAGGACTGATTCTCTAACTTTCTATGATTTGAACCTCTCCTGTGGGTCCAGTTTTAGATTCCGATGCTTCACTTCAGGTTTACCGTATACCTTGGATGTCTTATTGACGATGAAACACAGAAATTGCATCCGAAATTAATACAAAAGGCACAATGCCGACTTAAGTACAAGAGGACTGACACTCTAACTTTCTATGATTTGAACCTCTCCTGTGGGTCCACTTTTAGATTCCGTTGCTTCACTTCAGGTTTACTGTATCCCTTGGACCTTCTTATTGGCGATGAGTCACAGAAATTGCATCTGAATTTAATACAAAAGGCACAATGCCGACTTAAGTACAAGAGGACTGACACTCCAACTTTCTATGATTTAAAAATCTCCTGTGAGTCCAGTTTTAGATTCCGATGCTTCACTTCAAGTTTACTGTATCCCTTGGACCTTCTTATTGACGATGAAAGACAGAAATTGCATCCGAATTTAATACAAAATGCCCAATGCCGGCTTAAGTACAAGAGGACTGACACTCTAAATTTCTATGATTTGAACCTCTCCTGTGAGCCCAGTTTTAGATTCCGATGCATCACTTCAGGTTTACTGTATCCCTTGGACCTTCTTATTGACGATGAAGCATAGAAATTGCATCCGAATTTAATACAAACGGCACAATGACGACTTAAGTACAAGAGGACTGACAATCTAACTTACTATGATTTGAACCTCTTCTGTGAGTCCAGTTTTAGATTCCGATGCTTCACTTCAGGTTTGCAGTTTCCCTTGGACCTTCTTATTGACGATGAAACACAGAAATTGCATCCGAATGTAATACAAAAAGCACAATAACGACATAAGTACAAGAGGACTGACACTCTAACTTTCAATGATTTGAACCTCTCCTGTGAGTCCAGTTTTAGATTCCGATGCTTCACTTCAGGTTTACTGTATAGCTTGGACCTTCTTGTTGATGATGAAACTCAGAAATTGCATCCTAATTTAATACAAAAGGCACAATGCCGACTTAATTACAAGAGGACTGACACTCTAACTTTCTATGATTTGAACCTCTCCTGTTGGTCCAGTTTTAGATTCCGATGCTTCAGTTCAGGTTTACCGTATACCTTGGCCGTCTTATTGACGATGAAACACAGAAATTGCATCCGAATTTAATACAAAAGGCACAATGCCGACTTAAGTACAAGAGGACTGACACTCTAACTTTCTATGATTTGAACCTCTCCTGTGAGTCCAGTTTTAGATTCTGATGCTTCACTTCAGGTTTACTGTATAGCTTGGACCTTCTTGTAGATGATGAAACACAGAAATTGCGTCCTAATTTAATACAAAAATCACAATGCTGACTTAATTACAAGAGGACTGACACTCTAACTTTCTGTGATTTGAACCTTTCCTGTGAGTCCTGTTTCAGATTCCGATGCTTCACTTCAGGTTCACTGTATCCCGTGGACCATCTTATTAACGATGAAGCACAGATATTGCATCGGAATTAAATTCAAAAGGCACAATGCCGACTTAAGTACAAGAGGACTGACACTCTAACTTTCTATGATTTGAACCTCTCCTCTGAGTCCTCTTTCAGATTCCGATGCTTCACTTCAGGTTTACTGTATGCCTGTGACCTTCTTATTGACGATGAAACACAGAAATTGCTTCTAAATTTCATACAATAGGCACAATGCCGACTTAAGTACAAGAGAAATGACACTCTAACTCTCTATGATTTGAACCTCTCCTGTGAGTACAGTTATCGATTCCGATGCTTCACTTCAGGTTTACTGTTTCACTTGGACCTTCTTATTGACGATGTAACACAGAAATTGCATCCGAATGTCATACAAAAGGCACAATGCCGAATAAAGTACAAGAGGATTGACACTCTAACTTTCTGTGATTTGAACCTCTCCTGTGAGTCCAGTTTTAGATTCCGAAGCTTCACTTCAGGTTTACGGTATCCTTTGGACCTTCTTATTGACGATGAAACACAGAAATTGCATCCGAATTTAATACAAATGGCACAATGCCGACTTAAGTACAAGAGGACTGACACTCTAACTCTCTATGATTTGAACCTCTCCTGTGAGTCCAGTTTTAGATTCCGATGCTTCACTTCTGGTTTACTGTATAGCTTGGACCTCTTGTTGATGATGAAACACAGAAATTGCATCCTAATTTAATACAAAAGGCACAATGCTGACTTAATTACAAGAGGACTGACACTCTAACTTTCTATGATTCAAACCTCTCCTGTGGGTCCAGTTTTAGATTCTGATGCTTCACTTCAGGTTTACTGTATCACTTGGACCTTCTTATTGACGCTGTAACACAGAAATTGTATCCGAATTTTATACAAAAGGCACAATGACGATTAAAGTACAAGAAGACTGGCACTGTAACTTTCTGTGATTTGAACCTTTCCTGTGAGTCCTGTTTCAGATTCCGATGCTTCACTTCAGGTTCACTGTATCCCATGGACCTTCTTATTAACGATGAAGCACAGATATTGCATCGGAATTAAATCAAAAGGCACAATGCCGACTTAAGTACAAGAGGACTGACACTCTAACTTTCTATGATTTGAACCTCACCTGTGAGTCCTCTTTCAGATTCCGATGCTTCACTTCAGGTTTACTGTATCTTTTGGCCCTTCTTATAGACGATGAAACACTGAAATTGCATCCGAATTTAATACAAAAGGTAAAATGCCGACTTAAGTACAAAAAAACTGACACTCTAACTTTCAATGAATTGAACCTCTCCTGTGAGTCCAGATTTAGATTCCGATGCTTCACTTCAGGTTTACTGTATCCCTTGGACCTTCTTTTTGACAATGAATCACAGATATTGCATCGGAATTAAGTTCCAAAAGCACAATGCCGACTTAAGTACAAGAGGACTGACACTCTAACTTTCTATGATTTGAACCTCTCCTGTGAGTCCAGTTTTAGATTCCGATGCTTCACTTCAGGTTTACTATATGCCTGTGACCTTCTTATTGACGATGAAACACAGAAATTGCTTCTGAATTTAATACAATAGGCACAATGCCGACTTAAGTACAAGAGGACTGACACTTTAACTTTCAATGATTTGAACCTCTCCTGTGAGTCCAGTTTTAGATTCCGATGCTTCACTTCAGGTTTACTCTACACCTTTGACCGTCTTGTTGACAATGAAACACCGGAATTGTATCCGAATTTAATACAAAAGGGACAATGCCGACTTAAGTACAAGAAAAATGACACTCTAACTCTCTATGATTTGAACCTCTCCTGTGAGTACAGTTATAGATTCTGATGCTTCACTTCAGGTTTACTGTATCACTTGGACCTTCTTATTGACGATGTAACACAGAAATTGCATCCGAATTTCATACAAAAGGCACAATGCCGAATAAAGTACAAGAGGATTGTCACTCTAACTTTCTGTGATTTGAACCTCTCCTGTGAGTCCAGTTTTAGATTCCGATGCTTCACTTCAGGTTTACGGTATCCTTTGGACCTTCTTATTGACGATGAAGCACAGAAATTGCATCCGAATTTAATACAAAAGGCACAATGCCGACTTAAGTACAAGAGGACTGACACTCTAACTTTCTATGATTTGAACCTCTCCTGTGAGTCCAGTTTTAGATTCCGATGCTTCACTTCAGGTTTACTGTATGCCTGTGACCTTCTTATTGACGATGAAACACAGAAATTGCATCCGAATTTAATACAATAGGCGCAATGCCGACTTAAGTACAAGAGGACTGACACTATAACTTTCTATGATTTGAACCTATCCTGTGAGTCCAGTTTTAGATTCCGATGATTCACTTCAGGTTTACTCTATACCTTGGACCGTCATATTGACGATGAAACACCGAAGTTGCATCCGAATTTAATACAAAAGGCACAATGCCGACTTAAGTACAAGAGGAATGACACTCTAACTCTCTACGATTTGAACCTCTCCTGTGAGTACAGTTTTAGATTCCGATGCTTCACTTCAGGTTTACTGTATCACTTGGACCTGCTTATTAACTATGTAACACAGAAATTGCATCCGAATTTAATACAAAAGGCACAATGCCGACTAAAGTACAAGAGGATTGACACTCTAACTTTCTGTGATTTGAACCTCTCCTGTTAGTCCTGTTTCAGATTCCGATGCTTCACTTCAGGTTTACTGTACCCCATAGACCTTCTTATTGACGATGAAGTACAGATATTGCATCGGAATAAAATTCAAAAGGCACAATGCCGACTTAAGTACAAGAGGACAGACACTCCAACATTCTATGATTTCAACCTCTCCTGTGAGTCCAGTGTTAGATTCCGATGCTTCACTTCAGGTTTACTGTATCCCTTGGACTTTCTTATTAACGATGAAACACAGAAATTACATCCCAATTTAATACAAAAGGCACAATGCCGACCTAAGTACAAGAGGACTGACACTCTAAATTTCTATGATTTGAACCTCTCCTGTGAGTCCAGTTTTAGATTCCGATGCTTTACTTCAGGTTTACGGTATCCCTTGAACCTTCTTATTGACGATGAAACACAGAAATTGCATCCGAATTTAATACAAAAGGCACAATGCCGACTTAGGTACAAGAGGACTGACACTCTAACTTTCTATGATTTGAACCACTCCTGTGAGTCCAGTTTTAGATTCCGATGCTTCACTTCAGGTTTACTGTATCCCTTGGACCTTCTTATTGACGATGAAACACTGGAATTGCATCCGAATTTAAGACAAAAGGCACAATGCCTACTTAATTACAAGAGGACTGACACTCAAATTTTCTATGATTTGAACCTCTCCTGTGAGTCCA
Source organism: Schistocerca americana (assembly GCF_021461395.2). Lineage (NCBI taxonomy): Eukaryota > Metazoa > Arthropoda > Insecta > Orthoptera > Acrididae > Schistocerca > Schistocerca americana. Next base: position 543,046,055 of record NC_060124.1, on the reverse strand, counting down.
GTTTTAGATTCCGATGCTTCTCTTCAGGTTTACTGTATCCCTTCGACCTTGTTATTGACGATAAAGCACAGATATTGCATCCGAATTAAATTCAAAAAGCACAATGCCGACTTAAGTACAAGAGGACAGACACTCCAACATTCTATGATTTCAACCTCTCCTGTGAGTCCAGTTTTAGATTCCGATGCTTTACTTCAGGTTTACGGTATCCCTTGAACCTTCTTATTGACGATGAAACACAGAAATTGCATCCGAATTTAATACAAAAGGCACAATGCCGACTTAAGTACAAGTGGACTGACACTCTAACTTTCTATCATTTGAACATCTCCCGTGAATCCAGTTTTAGATTCCGATGCTTCACTCCAGGTTTCCTGTATCACTTGGACTTTCATATTGACGATGAAACACAGATATTGCATTCGAATTTAATACAAAAGGCACAATGCCGACTTAAGTACAAGAGGACTGACACTCTAACTTTCTCTGATTTGAACCTCCCCTGTGAGTCCACTTTTAGATGCCGATGCTTCACTTCAGGTTTACTGTATCCCTTGGACCTTCTTATTGACGATGAAGCACAGAAATTGCATCGAAATTAAATTCAAAAGGCACAATGCCGACTTAAAAACAAGAGGACTGACACTCAAACTTTCTATGATTTGAACCTCTCCTGTGAGTCCAGTTTTAGATTCCGATGCTTCACTTCAGGTTTACTGTATCCCTTGGACCCTCTTATTGACGATGAAGCACAGATATTGCATCGGAATTAAGTTCAAAAGCACAATGCCGACTTAAGTACACGAGGACTGACGCTCTAAATTCCTATGATTTGAACCTCTCCTGTGAGTCCAGTTTTAGATTCCGATGCTTCACTTCAGGTTTACTGTATACCTTGGACCCTCTTATTGACGATGAAACACAGAAATTGCATCCGAATTTAATACAAAAGGCACAATGCCGACTTAAGTAAAAGAGGACTGAAACTCTAACTTTCGATGATTTGAACCTCTCCTGCGAGTCAAGTTTTAGATTCCGATGCTTCACTTCAGGTTTAGTGTATACCTAGGACCGTCTTATTGACGATGAAACACAGAAATGGCGTCTTAATTTAAAACAAAAGGCACAATGCAGACTTAAGTACAAGAGGACTGACACTCTAACTTTCTATGATTTGAACCTCTCCTGTGAGTCCAGATTTAGATTCCGATGCTTCACTTCAGGTTTACTGTATCCCTTGGACCTTCTTATTGGCGATGTAACACAAAAATTGCATCCGAATTTAATACAAAAGGCACAATGCCGACTTAAGTACAAGAGGACTGACACTATAAATTTCCATGATTTGAACCTCTCCTGTGAGTCCAGATTTAGATTCCGATGCTTCACTTCAGGTTTACTGTATACCTTGGACCCTCTTATTGACGATGAAACACAGAAATTGCATCCGAATTTAATACAAAAGGCACAATGCCGACTTAAGTACAAGAGGACTGAAACTCTAACTTTCGATGATTTGAACCTCTCCTGTGAGTCAAGTTTTAGATTCCGATGCTTCACTTCAGGTTTAGTGTATACCTAGGACCGTCTTATTGACGATGAAACACAGAAATGGCGTCTGAATTTAAAACAAGAGGCACAATGCAGACTTAAGTACAAGAGGACTGACACTCTAACTTTCTATGATTTGAACATCTCCTGTGAGTCCAGTTTTAGATTCCGATGCTTCACTTCAGGTTTACTGTATACCTTGGACCCTCTTATTGACGATGAAACACAGAAATTGCATCCGAATTAAAAACAAATGGCACAATGACGACATAAGTACAAGACGACTGACACTCTCACATTCTATGATTTGAACCTCTCCTGTGGTCCAGTTTCAGATGCCGATGCTTCACTTCAGGTGTACTGTATCACTTGGACCTTCTTATTGACGATGAAACACAGAAATTCCATCCGAATTTAATACAAAAGGCACAATGCCGACATAAGTACAAGAAGACTGACACTCAAACTTTCTATGATTTGAACCGCTCCTGTGAGTCCAGTTTTAGATTCCGATGCTTCCCTTCAGGTTTACTGTATGCCTGCGACCTTCTTATTGACGATGAAACACAGAAATTGCATCCGAATTTAATACAAAAGGCACAAGGCCGACTTAAGTACAAGAGGACTGACACTATAACTTTCTAAGATTTGAACCTCTCCTGTGAGTCCAGTTTTAGATTCCGATGCTTCACTTCAGGTTTACTCTATACCTTTGACCGTCTTATTGACGATGAAACACCGAAATTGCATCCAAATTTAATACAAAAGCACAATGCCGGCTTAAGTACAAGAGGAATGACACTCTAACTCTCTATGATTTGAACCTTTCCTGTGAGTACAGTTTTTGATTCCGATGCTTCACATCAGGTTTACTGTATCACTTGGCCTTCTTATTGACGATGTAAAACAGAAATTGCATCCGAATTTAATACAAAAGGCACAATGCCGACTAAAGTACAAGAGGATTGACACTCTAACTTTCTGTGATTTGAACCTCTCCTGTGAGTCCTGTTTATGATTCCGATGCTTCACTTCAGATTTACTGTATCCCTTGGACCTTCTTATTGACGATGAAGCACAGATATTGCATCGGAATAAAATTCAAAAGGCACAATGCCGACTTAAGAACAAGAGGACTGACACTCTAACTTTCTATCATTTGAACTTCTCCTGTGAGTCCAGTTTTGGATTCTGGTGCTTCACTTCAGGTTTACGGTATCCCTTGGACCTTCATATTGACGATGAAATACAGAAATTGCATCCGAATTTAATACAAAAGGCACAATGCCGACTTAAGTACAAGAGGACAGACACTCTAACTTTCTATGATTTGAACCTCTCCTGTGAGTCCAGTTTTAGATTTCGATGCTTCACTTCAGATTTACTGTATCCCTTGGACCTTCTTATTGACGATGACACACTGAAATTGCATCTGATTTTAATACAAAAAGCACAATGCCGATTTAAGTACAAGAGGACTGACACTCTAACTTTCTATGATTTGAACCGCTCCTATGAGTCCAGCTTTAGATTCCGATGCTTCAATTCAGTTTTACTGTATCCCTTGGACGTTATTATTGACGATGAAGCACAGATATTGCATCGGAATTAAATTCAAAAAGCACAATGCCGACTTGAGTACAGGAGGACTGACACTATAATTTTCTATGATTTGAACCTTTCCTGTGAGCCCAGTTTTGGATTCCGATGCTTCACTTCGGGTTTACTGTTTACCTTGGACCTTCTCATTGACGATGAAACACAGAAATTGCATCCGAATTTAATACAAAAGGCACAATGCCGACTTAACTACAAGAGGACTGACACTCTAACTTTCTATGATTTGAACCTCTCCTGTGAGACCAGTTTTAGATTCCGATGCTTCACTTCAGGTTTACTGTATACCTAGGACCGTCTTATTGACGATGAAACACAGAAATTGCATCTGAATTTAAAACAAAAGGCACAAAGCCGACATAAGTACAAGAGGACTGACACTCTAACTTTCTATGTTTTGAACCTCTCCTGTGAGTCAAGTTTTAGATTCCGATGCTTCATTTCAGTTTTACTGTATCCCTTGGACCTTCTTCTTTACGATGAATCACAGAAATTGCATCCGAATTTAATACAAAAGGCACAATGCCGACTAAAGTACAAGAGGATTGACACTCTGACTTTCTGTGATTTGAACCTCTCCTGTGAGTCCTGTTTCAGATTCCGATGCTTCACTTCAGGTTTACAGTATCCCTTGGAACTTCTTATTGACGGTGAAGCACAGATTTTGCATCGGAATAAAATTAAAAAGTCACAATGCCGACTTAAGTACAAGAGGACTGACACTCCAACATTCTATGATTTGAACCCCTCCTGTGAGCCCAGTTTTAGATTCCGATGCTTCACTACAGGTTTACTGTATCCCTTGGACTTTCTTATTAACGATGAAACACAGAAATTACATCCGAATTTAATACAAAAGGTACAATGCCGACTTAAGTACAAGAGGACTGACACTCTAACTTTCTATAATTTGAACCTCTCCTGTGAGTCCAGTTTAAGATTCCGATGCTTCACTTCAGGTTTATGGTATCCCTTGGACCTTCTTATTGACGATGAAACACAGAAATTGCATCCGAATTTAATACAAAAGGCACAATAACGACTTAAGTACAAGAGGGCTGACACTCTAACTTTCTATGATTTGAACCTCTCCTGTGAGTCTAGATTTAGATTCCGATGCTGCTCTTCAGGTTTACTGTATCCCTTGGACCTTCTTATTGACGATGAAGCACCGATATTGCATCGGAATTAAATTCCAAAAGCACAATGCTGACTTAAGTACAAGAGGACTGTCACTCTAACATTCTACGATTAGAACCTCTCCTGTTAGTCTAGTTTTAGATTCCGATGCTTCACTTCAGGTTTACTGTATACCTTGGAATTTCTTATTGACGATGAAACACAGAAATTACATCCGAATTAAATACAAAAGGCACAATGCCGACTTAAGTACAAGAGGACTGACACTCTAACTTTCTATGATTTGAACCTCTCCAGTGAGACCAGTTTTAGATTCCGATGCTTCACTTCAGGTTTACTGTATACCTAGGACCGTCTTATTGATGATGAAACACAGAAATTGCATCTGAATTTAAAACAAAAGGCACAAAGCCGACATAAGTCCAAGAGGACCGACACTCAAACTTTCTGTGTTTTGAACCTCTCCTGTGAGTCCAGTTTTATATTCCGATGCTTCATTTCAGTTTTACTGTATCCCTTGGACCTTTTTCTTGACGATGAATCACAAAAATTGCATCCGAATTTAATACAAAAGGCACAATGCCCACTAAAGTACAAGAGGATTGACACTCTAACTTTGTGTGATTTGAATACCTCCTGTGAGTCCTGTTTCAGATTCCGATGCTTCACTTCAGGTTTACAGTATCCCTTGGAACTTCTTATTGACGGTGAAGCACAGATATTGCATCGGAATAAAATTCAAAAGGCACAATGCCGACTTAAGTACAAGAGGACTGACACTCCAACATTCTATGTTTTGAACCTCTCCTGTGAGTCCAGTTTTAGATTCCGATGCTTCACTTCAGGTTTACTGTATCCCTTGGACTTTCTTATTAACGATGAAACACAGAAATTACATCCCAATTTAATACAAAAGGCACAATGCCGACTTAAGTACAAGAGGACTGACACTCTAACTTTCTATAATTTGAACCTCTCCTGTGAGTCCAGTTTAAGATTCCGATGCTTCACTTCAGGTTTACGGTATCCCTTGGACCTTCTTATTGACGATGAAACACTGAAATTGCATCCGAATTTAATACAAAAGGCACAATGCCGACTTAAGTACAAGAGGACTGACACTCTAACTTTCTATGATTTGAACCTCTCCTGTGAGTCCATTTTTAGATTCCGATGCTTCACTTCAGGTTTACTGTATCCCTGGGACCTTGTTATTGTCGATGAAGGACAGATATTGCATCGGAATTAAATTCAAAAAGCACAATGCCGACTTGAGTACAAGAGGACGGAAACTATAACTTTCTATGATTTGAACCTCTCCTGTGAGTCCAGTTTTAGATTCCGATGCTTCACTTCAGGTTTACTGTATACCTAGGACCGTCTTATTGACGATGAAACACAGAAATTGCATCTGAATTTAAAACAAAAGGCACAATGCCGACTTAAGTACAAGGTGACTGACACTACAACTTTCTATGATTTGAACCTCTCCTGTGAGCCCAGTTTTAGATTCCGATGCTTCACTTCAGGTTTACTGTATCCCTTGGACTTTCTTATTGACGATGAAACACTGAAATTGCATCCGAATTTAATACAAAAGGCACAATGACGACTTAAGTACAAGAGGGCTGACACTCTAACTTTCTATGATTTGAACCTCTCCTGTGAGTCTAGATTTAGATTCCGATGCTGCTCTTCAGGTTTACTGTATCCCTTGGACCTTCTTATTGACGATGAAGCACAGATATTGCATCGGAATTAAATTCCAAAAGCACAATGCTGACTTAAGTACAAGAGGACTGACACTCTAACATTCTACGATTAGAACCTCTCCTGTTAGTCCAGTTTTAGATTCTGATGCTTCACTTCAGGTTTACTGTATACCTTGGAATTTCTTAGTGACGATGAAACACAGATATTACATCCGAATTTAATACAAAAGGCACAATGCCGACTGAAGTACAAGAGGACTGACACTCTAACTTTCTATGATTTGAACCTCTCCTGTGAGACCAGTTTTAGATTCCGATGCTTCACTTCAGGTTTACTGTATACCTAGGACGGTCTTATTGACGATGAAACACAGAAATTGCATCTGAATTAAAACAAAAGGCACAAAGCCGACATATGTACAAGAGGACTAACACTCTAACTTTCTATGTTTTGAACCTCTCCTGTGAGTCCAGTTTTAGATTCCGATGCTTCATTTCAGTTTTACTGTATCCCTTGGACCTTCATATTGACGATGAAATACAGAAATTGAATCCGAATTTAATACAAAAGGCACAATGCCGACTTAAGTACAAGAGGACTGACACTCTAACTTTCTATGATTTGAACCGCTCCTATGAGTCCAGCTTTAGATTCCGATGCTTCAATTCAGGTTTACTGTATCCCTTGGACCTTATTATTGACGATGAAGCACAGATATTGCATCGGAATTAAATTCAAAAAGCACAATGCCGACTTGAGTACAGGAGGAATGACACTCTAACTTTCTATGATTTGAACCTCTCCTGTGAGACCAGTTTTAGATTCCGATGCTTCACTTCAGGTTTACTGTATACCTAGGACCGTCTTATTGACGATGAAACTCAGAAATTGCATCTGAATTTAAAACAAAAGGCACAAAGCCGACATAAGTACAAGAGGACTGACACTCTAACTTTCTATGTTTTGAACCTCTCCCGTGAGTCAAGTTTTAGATTCCGATGCTTCATTTCAGTTTTACTGTATCCCTTGGACCTTCTTCTTTACGATGAATCACAGAAATTGCATCCGAATTTAATACAAAAGGCACAATGCCGACTAAAGTACAAGAGGATTGACACTCTAACTTTCTGTGATTTGAACCTCTCCTGTGAGTCCTGTTTCAGATTCCGATGCTTCACTTCAGGTTTACAGTATCCCTTGGAACTTCTTATTGACGGTGAAGCACAGATATTGCTTCGGAATAAAATGAAAAAGGCACAATGCCGACTTAAGTACAAGAGGACTGACACTCCAACATTCTATGATTTGAACCTCTCCTGTGAGTCCAGTTTAAGATTCCGATGCTTCACTTCAGGTTTACGGTATCCCTTGGACCTTCTTATTGACGATGAAACACAGAAATTGCATCCGAATTTAATACAAAAGGCACAATGACGACTTAAGTACAAGAGGGCTGACACTCTAACTTTCTATGATTTAAACCTCTCCTGTGAGTCTAGATTTAGATTCCGATGCTGCTCTTCAGGTTTACTGTATACCTTGGAATTTTTTATTGACGATGAAACACAGAAATTACATCCGATTTTAATACAAAAGGCACAATGCCGACTTAAGTACAAGAGGACTGACACTCTAACTTTCTATGATTTGAACCTCTCCAGTGAGACCAGTTTTAGATTCCGATGCTTCACTTCAGGTTTACTGTATACCTAGGACCGTCTTATTGACGATGAAACACAGAAATTGCATCTGAATTTAAAACAAAAGGCACAAAGCCGTAATAAGTCCAAGAGGACCGACACTCTAACTTTCTATGTTTTGAACCTCTCCTGTGAGTCCAGTTTTATATTCCGATGCTTCATTTCAGTTTTACTGTATCCCTTGGACCTTCTTCTTGACGATGAATCACAGAAATTGCATCCGAATTTAATACAAAAGGCACAATGCCGACTAAAGTACAAGAGGATTGACACTCTAACTTTCTGTGATTTGAATACCTCCTGTGAGTCCTGTTTCAGATTCCGATGCTTCACTTCAGGTTATCAGTATCCCTTGGAACTTCTTATTGACGGTGAAGCACAGATATTGCATCGGAATAAAATTCAAAAGGCACAATGCCGACTTAAGTACAAGAGGACTGCCACTCCAACATTCTATGATTTGAACCTCTCCTGTGAGTCCAGTTTTAGATTCCGATGCTTCACTTCAGGTTTACTGTATCCCTTGGACTTTCATATTGACGATGAAACACTGAAATTGCATCCGAATTTAATACAAAAGGCACAATGACGACTTAAGTACAAGAGGGCTGACACTCTAACTTTCTATGATTTGAACCTCTCCTGTGAGTCTAGATTTAGATTCCGATGCTGCTCTTCAGGTTTACTGTATCCCTTGGACCTTCTTATTGACGATGAAGCACAGATATTGCATCGGAATTAAATTCCAAAAGCACAATGCTGACTTAAGTACAAGAGGACTGACACTCTAACATTCTACGATTAGAACCTCTCCTGTTAGTCCAATTTTAGATTCCGATGTTTCACTTCAGGTTTACTGTATACCTTGGAATTTCTTATTGACGATGAAACACAGAAATTACATCCGAATTTAATACAAAAGGCACAATGCCGACTGAAGTACAAGAGGACTGACACTCTAACTTTCTGTGATTTGAACCACTCCTGTGAGTCCTCTTTCAGATTCCGATGCTTCACTTCAGGTTTACAGTATCCCTTGGAACTTCTTATTGACGGTGAAGCACAGATATTGCATCGGAATAAAATTAAAAAGGCACAATGATGACTTAAGTACAAGAGGACTGACACTCCAACATTCTATGATTTGAACCTCTCCTGTGAGTCCAGTTTAAGATTCCGATGCTTCACTTCAGGTTTACGGTATCCCTTGGACCTTCTTATTGACGATGAAACACAGAAATTGCATCCGAATTTAATACAAAAGGCACAATGACTACTTAAGTACAAGAGGGCTGACACTCTAACTTTCTATGATTTGAACCTCTCCTGTGAGTCTCGATTTAGATTCCGATGCTGCTCTTCAGGTTTACTGTATCCCTTGGACATTCTTATTGACGATGAAGCACCGATATTGCATCGGAATTAAATTCCAAAAGCACAATGCTGACTTAAGTACAAGAGGACTGACACTCTAACATTCTACGATTAGAACCTCTCCTGTTAGTCCAGTTTTAGATTCCGATGCCTCACTTCAGGTTTACTGTATACCTTGGAATTTCTTATTGACGATGAAACACAGAAATTACATCCGAATTTAATACAAAAGGCACAATGCCGACTTAAGTACAAGAGGACTGACACTCTCACTTTCTATGATTTGAACCTCTCCTGTGAGACCAGTTTTAGATTCCGATGCTTCACTTCAGGTTTACTGTATACCTAGGACCGTCTTATTGACGATGAAACACAGAAATTGCATCTGAATTTAATACAAAAGGCACAATGCCGACATAAGTACAAGAGGACGGACAGTCTAACTTTCTATGATTTGAACCTCTCCTGTGAGCCCAGTTTTAGATTCCGATGCTTCACTTCAGGTTTACTGTATGCCTTGGACTTTCTTATTGACGATGAAACACTGAAATTGCATCCGAATTTAATACAAAAGGCACAATGACGACCTAAGTACAAGAGGGCTGACACTCTAACTTACTATGATTTGAACCTCTCCTGTGAGTCTAGATTTAGATTCCGATGCTGCTCTTCAGGTTTACTGTATCCCTTGGACCTTCTTATTGACGATGAAGCACAGCTATTGCATCGGAATTAAATTCCAAAAGCACAATGCTGACTTAAGTACAAGAGGACTGACACTCCAACATTCTATGATTTGAACCTCTCCTGTGAGTCCAGTTTAAGATTCCGATGCTTCACTTCAGGTTTACGGTATCCCTTGGACCTTCTTATTGACGATGAAGCACAGAAATTGCATCCGAATTTAATACAAAAGGCACAATGACTACTTAAGTACAAGAGGGCTGGCACTCTAACTTTCTATGATTTGAACCTCTCCTGTGAGTCTAGATTTAGATTCCGATGCTGCTCTTCAGGTTTACGGTATCCCTTGGACCTTCTTATTGACAATGAAACACAGAAATTGCATCCGAATTCAATACAAAAGGCACAATGCTGACTTAAGTACAAGAGGACGGACAGTCTAACTTTCTATGATTTGAACCTCTCCTGTGAGCCCAGTTTTAGATTCCGATGCTTCACTTCAGGTTTACTGTATCCCTTGGACTTTCTTATTGACGATGAAACACTGAAATTGCATCCGAATTTAATACAAAAGGCACAATGACGACTTAAGTACAAGAGGGCTGACACTCTAACTTACTATGATTTGAACCTCTCCTGTGATTCTAGATTTAGATTCCGATGCTGCTCTTCAGGTTTACTGTATCCCTTGGACCTTCTTATTGACGATGAAGCACAGATATTGCATCGGAATTAAATTCCAAAAGCACAATGCTGACTTAAGTACAAGAGGACTGACACTCTAACTTTCTATGATTTGAACCTCTCCTGTGAATCCAGTTTTAGATTCCGATGCTTCATTTCAGTTTTACTGTATCCCTTGGACCTTCTTCTTGACGATGAATCACAGAAATTGCATTCGAATTTAATACAAAAGGCACAATGCCGACTAAAGTACAAGAGGATTGACACTCTAACTTTCTGTGATTTGAACCTCTCCTGTGAATCCTGTTTCAGATTCCGATGCTTCACTTCAGGTTTACAGTATCCCTTGGAACTTCTTATTGACGGTGAAGCACAGATATTGCATCGGAATAAAATTCAAAAGGCACAATGATGACTTAAGTACAAGTGGACTGACACTCCAACATTCTATGATTTGAACCTCTCCTGTGAGTCCAGTTTTAGATGCCGATGCATCACTTCAGGTTTACTGTATCCCTTGGACTTTCTTATTAACGATGAAACACAGAAATTACATCCCAATTTAATACAAAAGGCACAATGCCGACTTAAGAACAAGAGGACTGACACTCTAACTATCTATAATTTGAACCTCTCCTGTGAGTCCAGTTTAAGATTCCGATGCTTCACTTCAGGTTTACGGTATCTCTTGGACGTTCTTATTGACGATGAAACACAGAAATTGCACCCGAATTTAAAACAAAAGGCACAATGCCGACTTAAGTACATGGTGACTGACACTATAACTTTCTATGATTTGAACCTCTCCTGTGAGTCCAGTTTTAGATTTGGATGCTACACTTCAGGTTTACTGTATCCCTTAGGCCTTCTTATTGATGATGAAACGCAGAAATTGCATCCAAATTTAATACAAAAGGCACAATGCCGACTTAAGTACAAGAGGACTGACACTCTAACTTTCTATGATTTGAACCTCTCCTGTGAGTCCATTTTTAGATTCCGATGCTTCACTTCAGGTTTACTGTATCCCTTGGACCTTCTTATTGTCGATGAAGGACAGATATTGCATCGGAATTGAATTCAAAAAGCACAATGCCGACTTGAGTACAAGAGGACTGAAACTATAACTTTCTATGATTTGAACCTCTCCTGTGAGTCTAGTTTTAGATACCGATGCTTTACTTCAGGTTTACTGTATACCTAGGACCGTCTTATTGACGATGAAACACAGAAATTGCATCTGAATTTAAAACAAAAGGCACAATGCCGACTTAAGTACAAGGTGACTGACACTATAACTTTCTATGATTTGAACCTCTACTGTGAGTCCAGTTTTAGATTTGGATGCTTCACTTCAGGTTTACTGTATCCCTTAGGCCTTCTTATTGACGATGAAACACTGAAATTGCATCTGATTTTAATACAAAAGGCACAATGCCGACTTAAGTACAAGAGGACTGACACTCTAACTTTCTATGATTTGAACCGCTCCTATGAGTCCAGCTTTAGATTCCGATGCTTCAATTCAGGTTTACTGTATCCCTTGGACCTTAGTATTGACGATGAAGCACAGATATTGCACCGGAACTAAATTCAAAAAGCACAATGCCGACTTGAGTACAGGAGGACTGACACTCTAACTTTCTATGATTTGAACCTCTCCTGTGAGACCAGTTTTAGATTCCGATGCTTCACTTCAGGTTTACTGTATACCTAGGACCGTCTTAATGACGATGAAACTCAGAAATTGCATCTGAATTTAAAACAAAAGGCACAAAGCCGACTTAAGTACAAGAGGACTGACACTCTAACTTTCTATAATTTGAAACTCTACTGTGAGTCCAGTTTAAGATTCCGATGCTTCACTTCAGGTTTACGGTATCCCTTGGACCTTCTTATTGACAATGAAACACAGAAATTGCATCCGAATTCAATACAAAAGGCACAATGCCGACTTAAGTACAAGAGGACGGACAGTCTAACTTTCTATGATTTGAACCTCTCCTGTGAGCCCAGTTTTAGATTCCGATGCTTCACTTCAGGTTTACTGTATCCCTTGGACTTTCTTATTGACGATGAAACACTGAAATTGCATCTGATTTTAATACAAAAGGCACAATGCCGACTTAAGTACAAGAGGACTGACACTCTAACTTTCTATGTTTTGAACCTCTCCTGTGAGTCAAGTTTTAGATTCCGATGCTTCATTTCAGTTTTACTGTATCCCTTGGACCTTCTTCTTTACGATGAATCACAGAAATTGCATCCGAATTTAATACAAAAGGCACAATGCCGACTAAAGTACAAGAGGATTGACACTCTAACTTTCTGTGATTTGAACCTCTCCTGTGAGTCCTGTTTCAGATTCCGATGCTTCACTTCAGGTTTACAGTATCCCTTGGAACTTCTTATTGACGGTGAAGCACAGATATTGCATCGGAATAAAATTAAAAAGGCACAATGCCGACTTAAGTACAAGAGGCTGACACTCCAACATTCTATGATTTGAACCTCTCCTGTGAGTCCAGTTTAAGATTCCGATGCTTCACTTCAGGTTTACGGTATCCCTTGGACCTTCTTATTGACGATGAAACACAGAAATTGCATCCGAATTTAATACAAAAGGCACAATGACTACTTAAGTACAAGAGGGCTGACACTCTAACTTTCTATGATTTGAACCTCTCCTGTGAGTCTAGATTAATATTCCGATGCTGCTCTTCAGGTTTACTGTATCCGTTGGACCTTCTTATTGACGATGAAGCACCGATATTGCATCGGAATTAAATTCCAAAAGCACAATGCTGACTTAAGTACAAGAGGACTGACACTCTAACATTCTACGATTAGAACCTCTCCTGTTAGTCCAGTTTTAGATTCCGATGCCTCACTTCAGGTTTACTGTATACCTTGGAATTTCTTATTGACGATGAAACACAGAAATTACATCCGAATTTAATACAAAAGGCACAATGAAGACTTAAGTACAAGAGGACTGACACTCTAACTTTCTATGATTTGAACCTCTCCTGTGAGACCAGTTTTAGATTCCGACGCTTCACTTCAGGTTTACTGTATACCTAGGACCGTCTTATTGACGATGAAACACAGAAATTACATCCCAATTTAATACAAAAGGCACAATGCCGACTTAAGTACAAGAGGACTGACACTCTAACTTTCTATAATTTGAACCTCTACTGTGAGTCCAGTTTAAGATTCCGATGCTTCACTTCAGGTTTACGGTATCCCTTGGACCTTCTTATTGACAATGAAACACAGAAATTGCATCCGAATTCAATACAAAAGGCACAATGCCGACTTAAGTACAAGAGGACGGACAGTCTAACTTTCTATGATTTGAACCTCTCCTGTGAGCCCAGTTTTAGATTCCGATGCTTCACTTCAGGTTTACTGTATCCCTTGGACTTTCTTATTGACGATGAAACACTGAAATTGCATCCGAATTTAATACAAAAGGCACAATGACGACTTAAGTACAAGAGGGCTGACACACTAACTTTCTATGATTTGAACCTCTCCTGTGAGCCTAGATTTAGATTCCGATGCTGCTCTTCAGGTTTACTGTATCCCTTGGACCTTCTTATTGACGATGAAGCACAGATATTGCATCGGAATTAAATTCCAAAAGCACAATGCTGACTTAAGTACAAGAGGACTGACACTCTAACATTCTACGATTAGAACCTCTCCTGTTAGTCCAGTTTTAGATTCCGATGCTTCACTTCAGGTTTACTGTATACCTTGGAATTTCTTATTGACGATGAAACACAGAAATTACATTTGAATGTAATACAAAAGGCACAATGCCGACTGAAGTACAAGAGGACTGACACTCTAACTTTCTATGATTTGAACCTCTCCTGTGAGACCAGTTTTAGATTCCGATGCTTCACTTCAGGTTTACTGTATACCTAGGACCGTCTTATTGACGATGAAACACAGAAATTGCATCTGAATTTAAAACAAAAGGCACAAAGCCGACATAAGTACAAGAGGACTGACACTCTAACTTTCTATAATTTGAACCTCTCCTGTGAGTCCACTTTAAGATTCCGATGCTTCACTTCAGGTTTACGGTATCCCTTGGACGTTCTTATTGACGATGAAACACAGAAATTGCATCCGAATTTAAAACAAAAGGCACAATGCCGACTTAAGTACATGGTGACTGACACTATAACTTTTTTATGATTGGAACCTCTCCTGTGAGTCCAGTTTTAGATTTGGATGCTTCACTTCAGGTTTACTGTATCCCTTAGGCCTTCTTATTGATGATGAAACACAGAAATTGCATCCAAATTTAATACAAAAGGCACAATGCCGACTTAAGTACAAGAGGACTGACACTCTAACTTTCTATGATTTGAACCTCTCCTGTGAGTCCATTTTTAGATTCCGATGCTTCACTTCAGGTTTACTGTATCCCTTGGACCTTCTTATTGTCGATGAAGGACAGATATTGCATCGGAATTGAATTCAAAAAGCACAGTGCCGACTTGAGTACAAGAGGACTGAAACTATAACTTTCTATGATTTGAACCTCTCCTGTGAGTCTAGTTTTAGATACCGATGCTTTACTTCAGGTTTACTGTATACCTAGGACCGTCTTATTGACGATGAAACACAGAAATTGCATCTGAATTTAAAACAAAAGGCACAATGCCGACTTAAGTACAAGGTGACTGACACTATAACTTTCTATGATTTAAACCTCTCCTGTGAGTCCAGTTTTAGATTTGGATGCTTCACTTCAGGTTTACTGTATCCCTTAGGCCTTCTTATTGATGATGAAACACAGAAATTGCATCCAAATTTAATGCAAAAGGCACAATGCCGACTTAAGTACAAGAGGACGGACAGTCTAACTTTCTATGATTTGAACCTCTCCTGTGAGCCCAGTTTTAGATTCCGATGCTTCACTTCAGGTTTACTGTATCCCTTGGATTTTCTTATTGACGATGAAACACTGAAATTGCATCCGAATTTAATACAAAAGGCACAATGACGACTTATGTACAAGAGGGCTGACACTCTAACTTTCTATGATTTGAACCTCTCCTGTGAGTCTAGATTTAGATTCCGATGCTGCTCTTCAGGTTTACTGTATCCCTTGGACCTTCTTATTGACGATGAAGCACAGATATTGCATCGGAATTAAATTCCAAAAGCACAATGCTGACTTAAGTACAAGAGGACTGACACTTTAACATTCTACGATTAGAACCTCTCCTGTTAGTCCAGTTTTAGATTCCGATGTTCACTTCAGGTTTACTGTATACCTTGGAATTTCTTATTGACGATGAAACACAGAAATTACATCCGAATTTAATACAAAAGGCACAATGCCGACTTAAGTACAAGAGGACTGACACTCTAACTTTCTATGATTTGAACCTCTCCTGTGAGTCCTGATTTAGATTCCGATGCTTCAGTTCAGGTTTACTGTATCCCTTGGACCTTCTCATTGACTGTGAAACACAGAAATTGCATCCGAATTTAATACAAAAAGCACAATGCCGACTTAAGTACAAGAGGACAGACACTCTAACTTTCTATGTTTAGACCCACTCCTGTGAGTCCAGTTTTAGATTCCGATGCTTCAGTTCAGTTTTACTGTATCCCTTGGACCTTCTTATTGACGATGAAGCACAGAAATTGCATCGGAATTAAATTCAAAAGGCACAATGCCGACTTGAGTACAAGAGGACTGAAACTATAACTTTCTACGATTTGAACCTCTCCTGTGAGTCTAGTTTTAGATACCGATGCTTTACTTCAGGTTTACTGTATACCTAGGACCGTCTTATTGACGATGAAACACAGAAATTGCATCTGAATTTAAAACAAAAGGCACAATGCCGACTTAAGTACAACGTGACTGACACTATAACTTTCTATGATTTGAACCTCTCCTGTGAGTCCAGTTGTAGATTTGGATGCTTCACTTAAGGTTTACTGTATCCCTTAGGCCTTCTTATTGATGATGAAACACAGAAATTGCATCCAAATTTAATACAAAAGGCACAATGCCGACTTAAGTACAAGAGGACGGACAGTCTAACTTTCTATGATTTGAACCTCTCCTGTGAGCCCAGTTTTAGATTCCGATGCTTCACTTCAGGTTTACTGTATCCCTTGGATTTTCTTATTGACGATGAAACACTGAAATTGCATCTGAATTTAATACAAAAGGCACAATGACGACTTATGTACAAGAGGGCTGACACTCTAACTTTCTATGATTTGAACCTCTCCTGTGAGTCTAGATTTAGATTCCGATGCTACTCTTCAGGTTTACTGTATCCCTTGGACCTTCTTATTGACGATGAAGCACAGATATTGCATCGGAATTAAATTCCAAAAGCACAATGCTGACTTAAGTACAAGAGGACTGACACTTTAACATTCTACGATTAGAACCTCTCCTGTTAGTCCAGTTTTAGATTCCGAAGCTTCACTTCAGATTTACTGTATACCTTGGAATTTCTTATTGACGATGAAACACAGAAATTACATCCGAATTTAATACAAAAGGCACAATGCCGACTTAAGTACAAGAGGACTGACACTCTAACTTTCTATTATTTGAACCTCTCCTGTGAGTCCAGTTTTAGATTCCGATGCTTCACTTCAGGTTTACGGTATCCCTTGGACCTTCTTATTGACGATGAAACACAGAAAATGCATCTGAATTTAATACAAAAGGCACAATGCCGACTTAAATATAAGAGGACTGACACTCTAGCTTTCTATGATTTGAACCTCTCCTGTGAGTCCAGTTTTAGATTCCGATGCTTCACTTCAGGTTTCCTGTATCCCTTGGACCTTATTACTGACGATGAAACTCTGAAATTGCATCCGAATTTAATACAAAAGGCACAATGCAGACTTAAGTACAAGAGGACTGACACTCAAACCTTCTATGATTTGAACCTCTCCTGTGAGTCCAGTTTTAGATTCCGATGCTTCACTTCAGGTTTACTGTATCCCGTGGACTTTCTTATTGACCATGAAGCACAGATATTGCATCGGAAATAAATTCAAAAGGCACAATGCCGACTTAAGTACAAGAGAACTGACACTCTAACTTTGTATGATTTGAACCACTTATGTGAGTCCAGTTTTAGATTGCGATGCTTCACTTCAGGTTTACTGTATACCTTGGGCCTTCTTATTGAAGATGAGACACAGAAATTGCATCCGAATTTAATACAAAAAGCACAATGCCGACTTAAGTACAAGAGGACAGACACTCTAACTTTCTATGTTTAGACCCTCTCCTGTGAGTCCAGTTTTAGATTCCGATGCTTCACTTCAGTTTTACTGTATCCCTTGGACCTTCTTATTGACGATGAAGCACAGAAATTGCATCGGAATTAAATTCAAAAGGCACAATGCCGACTTAAGTACAGGAGGACTGACACTCTAACTTTCAATGATTTGAACCTCTCCTGTGAGTCTAGATTTAGATTCCGATGCTGCTCTTCAGGTTTACTGTATCCCTTGGACTATCTTATTGACGATGAAGCACAGATATTGCATCGGAATTAAATTCCAAAAGCACAATGCTGACTTAAGTACAAGAGGACTGACACTCTAACATTCTACGATTAGAACCTCTCCTGTTAGTCCAGTTTCAAATTCCGATGCTTCACTTTAGGTTTACTGTATACCTTGGAATTTCTTATTGACGATGAAACACAGAAATGACATCCGAATTTAATACAAAAGGCACAATGCCGACTTAAGTACAAGAGGACTGACACTCTAACTTTCTATTATTTGAACCTCTCCTGTGAGTCCAGTTTTAGATTCCGATGCTTCACTTCAGGTTTACGGTATCCCTTGGACCTTCTTATTGACTTTGAAACACAGAAATTGCATCTGAATTTAATACAAAAGGCACAATGCCGACTTAAGTATAAGAGGACTGACACTCTAACTTTCTATGATTTGAACCACTCCTGTGAGTCCAGTTCTAGATTCCGATACTTCACTTCAGGTTTCCTGTATCCCTTGGACCTTATTACTGACGAAGAAACTCTGAAATTGCATCCGAATTTAATACAAAAGGCACAATGCAGACTTAAGTACAAGAGGACTGACACTCAAACCTTCTATGATTTGAACCTCTCCAGTGAGTCCAGTTTTAGATTCCGATGCTTCACTCCAGGTTTACTGTATCCCTTGGGCCTTCTTATTGACGATGAAACACAGAAATTGCATCGGAATTAAATTCAAAAGGCACAATGCCGACTTAAGTACAAGAGGACTGACACTCTAACTTTGTATGATTTGAACCACTTCTGTGAGTCCATTTTTAGATTCCGATGCTTCACTTCAGGTTTACTGTATCCCTTGGACTTTCTTATTAACGACGAAACACAGAAATTACATCCCAATTTAATACAAAAGGCACAATGCCGACTTAAGTACAAGAGGACTGACACTCTAACTTTCTATAATTTGAACCTCTCCTGTGAGTCCAGTTTAAGATTCCGATGATTCACTTGAGGTTTACGGTATCCCTTGGACCTTCTTATTGACGATGAAACACAGAAATTGCACCCGGATTTAATACAAAAGGCACAATGCCGACGTAAGTACAAGAGGACGGACAGTCTAACTTTCTATGATTTGAACCTCTCCTGTGAGCCCAGTTTTAGATTCCGATGCTTCACTTCAGGTTTACTGTATCCCTTGGACTTTCTTATTGACGATGAAACTCTGAAATTACATCCGAATTTAATACAAAATGCACAATGACGACTTAAGTACAAGAGGGCTGACACTCTAACTTTCTATGATTTGAACCTCTCCTGTGAGTCTAGATTTAGATTCCGATGCTGCTCTTCAGGTTTACTGTATCCCTTGGACCTTCTTATTGACGATAAAGCAAAGATATTGCATCGGAATTAAATTCCAAAAGCACAATGCTGACTTAAGTACAAGAGGACTGACACTCTAACATTCTACGATTAGAACCTCTCCTGTTAGTCCAGTTTTAGATTCCGATGCTTCACTTCAGGTTTACTGTATACCTTGGAATTTCTTACTGACGATGAAACACAGAAATTACATCCGAATTTAATACAAAAGGCACAATGCCGACTTAAGTACAAGAGGACTGACACTCTAACTTTCTATTATTTGAACCTCTCCTGTGAGTCCAGTTTTAGATTCCGATGCTTCACTTCAGGTTTACGGTATCCCTTGGACCTTCTTATTGACGATGAAACACAGAAATTGCATGTGAATTTAATACAAAAGGCACAATGCCGACTTAAATATAAGAGGACTGACACTCTAACTTTCTATGATTTGAACCTCTCCTGTGAGTCCAGTTTTAGATTCCGATGCTTCACTTCAGGTTTGCTGTATCCCTTGGACCTTATTACTGACGATGAAACTCTGAAATTGCATCCGAATTTAATACAAAAGGCACAATGCAGACTTAAGTACAAGAGGACTGACACTCAAACCTTCTATGATTTGAACCTCTCCTGTGAGTCCAGTTTTAGATTCCGATGCTTCACTTCAGGTTTGCTGTATCCCGTGGACTTTCTTATTGACCATGAAGCACAGATATTGTATCGGAATTAAATTCAAAATTCACAATTCCAACTTAAGTACAAGAGGACTGACACTTTAACTTTGTATGATTTGAACCACTTCTGTGAGTCCAGTTTTAGATTGCGATGCTTCACTTCAGGTTTACTGTATCCCTTGGGCCTTCTTATTGAAGATGAAACACTGAAATTGCATCCGAATTTAATACAAAAGGCACAATGCCGACTTAAGTACAAGAGGACAGACACTCTAACATTCTTCGAATTGAACCTCTCCTGTGAGTGCAGTTTTAGATTCCGACACTTCACTTCAGGTTTACTGTATCACTTAGACCTTCGTATTGACGATGAAACACAGAAATTGCATTCGAATTTAATACAAAACTCACAATGCCGACTTAAGTAAAAGAGGACTGAGACTCTAACTTTCTATGATTTGAACCTCTCCTGTGAGTCCAGTTTTAGATTCCGATGCTTCAGTTCAGGTTTACTGTATCCCTTGGACCTTCTCATTGACTGTGAAACACAGAAATTGCATCCGAATTTAATACAAAAAGCACAATGCCGACTTAAGTACAAGAGGACAGACACTCTAACTTTCTATGATTTGATCCTCTCCTGTGAGTCCAGTTTTAGATTCCGATGCTTCACTTCAGGTTTACTGTATCCCTTGGACCTTGTTATTGGCGATGAAGCACAGAAATTGCATCGGAATTAAATTCAAAAGGCACAATGCCGACTTAAGTACAAGAGGACCGACACTCTAATTTTCTACGATTTGAACCTCTCCTGTGAGTCCAGTTTTAGATTCCGATGCTTCACTTCAGGTTTACTGTATCCATTGGACCTTCTTATTGACGATGAAGCACAGATATTGCATCGGAATTAAATTCAAAAGGCACAATGCCGACATAAGTACAAGAGGACTGACACTCTAAATTTCTATGATTTGAACCTCTCCTGTGAGTCCAGTTTTAGATTCCGATGCTTCACTTCAGTTTTACTGTATACCTTGGACTTTCTTATTGACGATGAAACACTGAAATTGCATCCGAATTTAATACAAAATGCACAATGACGACTTAAGTAGAAGAGGGCTGACACTCTAACTTTCTATGATTTGAACCTCTCCTGTGAGTCTAGATTTAGATTCCGATGCTGCTCTTCAGGTTTACTGTATCCCTTGGACCTTCTCATTGACGATGAAGCACAGATATTGCATCGGAATTAAATTCAAAAGGCACAATGCCGACTTAAGTACAAGAGGACTGACACTCTAACTTTGTATGATTTGAACCACTTTTGTGAGTCCAGTTTTAGATTGCGATGCTTCACTTCAGGTTTACTGTATCCCTTGGGCCTCCTTATTGAAGATGAAACACTGAAATTGCATCCGAATTTAATACAAAAGGCACAATTCCGACTTAAGTACAAGAGGACAGACACTTTAACATTCTATGAATTGAACCTCGCCTGTGAGTGCAGTTTTAGATTCCGACACTTCACTTCAGGTTTACTGTATCACTTAGACCTTCGTATTGACGATGAAACACAGAAACTGCATTCGAATTTAATACAAAAGGCACAATGCCGACTTAAGTACAAGCGGACTGAGACTCTAACTTTCTATAATTTGAACCTCTCCTGTAAGTCCAGTTTTAGATTCCGATGCTTCAGTTCAGGTTTACTGTATCCCTTGGACCTTCTCATTGACTGTGAAACACAGAAATTGCATCCGAATTTAATACAAAAAGCACAATGCCGACCTAAGTACAAGAGGACAGACACTGTAACTTTCTATGATTTGACCCTCTCCTGTGAGTCCAGTTTTAGATTCCGATGCTTCACTTCAGGTTTGCTGTATCCCTTGGACCTTATTACTGACGATGAAACTCTGAAATTGCATCCGAATTTAATACAAAAGGCACAATGCAGACTTAAGTACAAGAGGACAGACACTCTAACTTTGTTTGATTTGAACCTCTTCTGTGAGACCAGTTTCAGATTCCGATGCTTCACTTCAGGTTTACCGTATACCTAGGACCGTCTCATTGACGAAGAAACACAGAAATTGCTTCTGAATTTAAAACAAAAGGCACAAAGCCGACATAAGTACAAGAGGACTGACACTCTATCTTTCTATGATTTGAACCTCTCCTGTGAGTCCAATTTTAGATTCCGATGCTTCATTTCAGTTTTACTGTATCCCTTGGACCTTCTTCTTCACGATGAATCACAGAAATTGCATCCGAATTTAATACAAAAGGCACAATGCCGACTAAAGTACAAGAGGATTGACACTCTAACTTTCTGTGATTTGAACCTCTCCTGTGAGTCCAGTTTTAGATTCCGATGCTTCACTTCAGGTTTACAGTATCCCTTGGAACTTCCTATTGACGGTGAAGCACAGATATTGCATCGGAATAAAATTCGAAAGGCACATTGCCGACTTAAGTACAAGAGGACTGACACTCCAACATTCTATGATTTGAACCTCTCCTGTGAGTCCAGTTTTAGATTCCGATGCTTCACTTCAGGTTTACTGTATCCCTTGGACTTTCTTATTAACGATGAAACACACAAATTACATCCCAATTTAATACAAAAGGCACAAGTACAAGAGGACTGACACTCTAACTTTCTATAATTTGAACCTCTCGTGTGAGTCCAGTTTAAGGTTCCGATGCTTCACTTCAGGTTTACGGTATCCCTTGGACGTTCTTATTGACGAAGAAACACAGAAATTGCATCTGAATTTAATACAAAAGGCACAATGCCGACTTAAGTACAAGAGGACTGACACTCTAACTTTCTATGATTTGAACCTCTCCTGTGAGTCCATTTTTAGATTCCGATGCTTCACTTCAGGTTTACTGTATCCCTTGGACCTTCTTATTGTCGATGAAGGACGGATATTGCATCGGAATTAAATTCAAAAAGCACAATGCCGACTTGAGTACAAGAGGACTGAAACTATAACTTTGTATGATATGAACCTCTCCTGTGAGTCCAGTTTTAGATTCCGATGCTTCACTTCAGGTTTACTGTATACCTAGGACCGTCTTATTGACGATGAAACACAGAAATTGCATCTGAATTTAAAACAAGAGGCACAATGCCGACTTAAGTACAAGGTGACTGACACAATAACTTTCTATGATTTGAACCTCTCCTGTGAGTCCAGTTTTAGATTTCGATGCTTCACTTCAGGTTTACTGTATACCTTGGAATTTCTTATTGACGATGAAACACAGGAATTACATCCGAATTTAATACAAAAATCACAACGCCGACTTAAGTACAATAGGACTGACACTCTAACATTCTACGATTAGAACCTCTCCTGTTAGTCCAGTTTTAGATTCCGATGCTTCACTTCAGGTTTACTGTATACCTTGGAATTTCTTATTGACGATGAAACACTGAAATTACATCCGAATTTAATACAAAAATCACAATGCCGACTTAAGTACAATAGGACTGACACTCTAACTTTCTATTATTTGAGCCTCTCCTGTGAGTCCAGTTTTAGATTCCGATGCTTCACTTCAGGTTTACGGTATCCCTTGGAACTTCTTATTGACGATGAAACACAGAAATTGCATCTGAATTTAATACAAAAGGCACAATGCCGACTTAAGTATAAGAGCACTGACACTCTAACTTTCTATGATTTGAACGTCTCCTGTGAGTCCAGTTTTAGATTCCGATGCTTCACTTCAAGTTTCCTGTACCCCTTGGACCTTATTACTGACGATGACACTCTGAAATTGCATCCGAATTTAATACAAAAGGCACAATGCAGACTTAAGTACAAGAGGACTGACACTCAAACCTTCTATGATTTGAACCTCTCCTGTGAGTCCAGTTTTAGATTCCGATGCTTCACTTCAGGTTTACTGTATCCCTTGGACTTTCTTATTAACGATGACACACACAAATTACATCCCAATTTAATACAAAAGGCACAAGTACAAGAGGACTGACTCTCTAACTTTCTATAATTTGAACCTCTCCTGTGAGTCCAGTTTGAGGTTCCGATGCTTCACTTCAGGTTTACGGTATCCCTTGGACGTTCTTATTGACGATGAAACACAGAAATTGCATCTGAATTTAATACAAAAGGCACAATGCCGACTTAAGTACAAGAGGACTGACACTCTAACTTTCTATGATTTGAAGCTCTCCTGTGAGTCCATTTTTAGATTCCGATGCTTCACTTCAGGTTTACTGTATCCCTTGGACCTTCTTATTGTCGATGAAGGACGGATATTGCATCGGAATTAAATTCAAAAAGCACAATGCCGACTTGAGTACAAGAGGACTGAAACTATAACTTTGTATGATATGAACCTCTCCTGTGAGTCCAGTTTTAGATTCCGATGCTTCACTTCAGGTTTACTGTATACCTAGGACCGTCTTATTGACGATGAAACAAAGAAATTGCATCTGAATTTAAAACAAGAGGCACAATGCCGACTTAAGTACAAGGTGACTGACACAATAACTTTCTATGATTTGAACCTCTCCTGTGAGTCCAGTTTTAGATTTCGATGCTTCACTTCAGGTTTACTGTACCCCTTAGGCCTTCTTATTGATGATGAAACACAGAAATTGCATCCGAATTTGATACAAAAGGCACAATGCCGACTTAAGTACAAGAGGACGGACAGTCTAACTTTCTATGATTTGAACCTCTCCTGTGAGCCCAGTTTTAGATTCCGATGCTTCACTTCAGGTTTACTGTATCCCTTGGACTTTCTTATTGACGATGAAACACTGAAATTGCTTCCGAATTTAATACAAAAGGCACAATGACGACTTAAGTACAAGAGGGCTGACACTCTAACTTTCTATGATTTGAACCTCTCCTGTGAGTCTAGATTTAGATTCCGATGCTGCTCTTCAGGTTTACTGTATCCCTTGGACCTCTTTATTGACGATGAAGAACAGATATTGCATCGGAATGAAATTCCAAAAGCACAATGCTGACTTAAGTACAAGAGGACTGACACTCTAACATTCTACGATTAGAACCTCTCCTGTTAGTCCAGTTTTAGATTCCGATGCTTCACTTCAGGTTTACTGTATACCTTGGAATTTCTTATTGACGATGAAACACAGAAATTACATCCGAATTTAATACAAAAATCACAATGCCGACTTAAGTACAATAGGACTGACACTCTAACTTTCTATTATTTGAGCCTCTCCTGTGAGTCCAGTTTTAGATTCCGATGCTTCACTTCAGGTTTACGGTATCCCTTGGAACTTCTTATTGACGATGAAACACAGAAATTGCATCTGAATTTAATACAAAAGGCACAATGCCGACTTAAGTATAAGAGCACTGACACACTAACTTTCTATGATTTTAACATCTCCTGTGAGTCCAGTTTTAGATTCCGATGCTGCACTTCAAGTTTCCTGTACCCCTTGGACCTTATTACTGACGATGACACTCTGAAATTGCATCCGAATTTAATACAAAAGGCACAATGCAGACTTAAGTACAAGAGGACTGACACTCAAACCTTCTATGATTTGAACCTCTCCTGTGAGTCCAGTTTTAGATTCCGATGCTTCACTTCAGGTTTACTGTATCCCGTGGACTTTCTTATTGACCATGAAGCACAGATATTGGATCGGAATTAAATTCAAAAAGCACAATGCCGACTTGAGTACAAGAGGACTGAAACTATAACTTTCTATGATTTGAACCACTCCTGTGAGTCCAGTTTTAGATTCCGATGCTTCACTTCAGGCTTACTGTTGACCTAGGACCGTCTTATTGACGATGAAACACAGAAATTGCATCTGAATTTAAAACAAAGGCACAATGCCGACTTAAGTACAAGGTGACTGACACTATAACTTTCTATGATTTGAACCTCTCCTGTGCGTCCAGTTTTAGATTTCGATGCTTCACTTCAGGTTTACTGTATCCCTTAGGCCTTCTTATTGATGATGAAACACAGAAATTGCATCCGAATTTAATACGAAAGGCACAATGCCGACTTAAGTACAAGAGGACGGACAGTCTAACTTTCTATGATTTGAACCTCTCCTGTGAGCCCAGTTTCAGATTCCGATGCTTCACTTCAGGTTTACTGTAACCCTTGGGCCTTCTTATTGACGATGAAACACAGAAATTGCATCCGAATTTAATACAAACGGCACAATGACGACTTAAGTACAAAACGACTGACACTCTCACTTTCTATGATTTGAACCTCTCCTGTGGTCCTGTTTTAGATTCCGATTCTTCACTTCAGGTGTACTGTATCACTTGGACCTTGTTATTGACGATGGAACACTGAAATTGCATCCGAAATTCATACAAAAGGCACAATGCCGACTTATGTACAAGAGGACTGACACTCTAACTTTCTATGTTTTGAACCACTCCTGTGAGCCCAGTTTTAGATTCCGATGCTTCACTTCAGGTTTACTGTACCCCTTGGACCTTCTTATTGACGATGAAACACAGAAATTGCATCCGAATTTAATACAAAAGGCACAATGCCGACTTAAGTACAAGAGGACTGACACTATAAATTTCTATGATTTGAACCTGTCCTGTGAGTCCAGATTTTGATTCTGATGCTTCACTTCAGGTTTTCTGTAACCCTTGGGCCTTCTTATTGACGATGAAACACAGAAATTGCATCCGAATTTAATACAAATGGCACAATGACGACTTAAGTACAAGACGACTGACACTCTCACTTTCTATGATTTGAACCTCTCCTGTGGTCCAGTTTTAGATTCCGATGCTTCACTTCAGGTGTACTGTATCACTTGGACCTTGTTATTGACGATGAAACACTGAAATTGCATCTGATTTTAATACAAAAGGCACAATGCCGACTTACGTACAAGAGGACAGACACTCTAACTTTGTTTGATTTGAACCTCTTCTGTGAGACCAGTTTCAGATTCCGATGCTTCACTTCAGGTTTACCGTATACCTGGGACCGACTTATTGACGATGAAACACAGAAATTGCTTCTGAATTTAAAACAAAAGGCACAATGCCGACTAAAGTACAAGAGGATTGACACTCTAACATTCTGTGATTTGAACCTCTCCTGTGAGTCCTGTTTCAGATTCCGATGCTTCACTTCAGGTTTACAGTATCCCTTGGAACTTCTTATTGACGGTGAAGCACAGATATTGCATCGGAATAAAATTCGAAAAGCACAATGCCGACTTAAGTACAAGAGGACTGACACTCCAACATTCTATGATTTGGACCTCTCCTGTGAGTCCAGTTTTAGATTCCGATGCTTCACTTGAGGTTTACTGTATCCCTTGGACTTTCTTATTAACGATGAAACACAGAAATTACATCCCAATTTAATACAAAAGGCACAATGCCGACTTAAGTACAAGAGGACTGACACTCTAACTTTCTATAATTTGAACCTCTCCTGTGAGTCCAGTTTAAGATTCCGATGCTTCACTTCAGGTTTACGGTATCCCTTGGACGTTCTTATTGACGATGAAACACAGAAATTGCATCCGAATTTAATACAAAAGGCACAATGCCGACTTAAGTACAAGAGGTCTGACACTCTAACTTTCTATGATTTGAACCTCTCCTGTGAGTCCATTTTTATATTCCGATGCTTCACTTCAGGTTTACTGTATCCCTTGGACCTTCTTATTGTCGATGAAGGACGGATATTGCATCGGAATTAAATTCAAAAAGCACAATGCCGACTTGAGTACAAGAGGACTGAAACTATAACTTTCTATGATATGAACCTCTCCTGTGAGTCCAGTTTTAGATTCCGATGCTTCACTTCAGGTTTACTGTTTACCTAGGACCGTCTTATTGACGATGAAACACAGAAATTGCATCTGAATTTAAAACAAGGGGCACAATGCCGACTTAAGTACAAGGTGACTGACACTATAACTTTCTGTGATTTGAACCTCTCCTGTGAGTCCAGTTTTAGATTTCGATGCTTCACTTCAGGTTTACTGTATCCCTTAGGCCTTCTTATTGATGATGAAACACAGAAATTGCATCCGAATTTAATACAAAAGGCACAATGCCGACTTAAGTACAAGAGGACGGACAGTCAAACTTTCTATGATTTGAACCTCTCCTGTGAGCCCAGTTTTAGATTCCGGTGCTTCACTTCAGGTTTACTGTTTCCCTTGGACTTTCTTATTGACGATGAAACACTGAAATTGCATCCGAATTTAATACAAAAGGCACAATGCCGACTTAAATACAAGAGGACGGACACTCTAACTTTCTATGATTTGAACCTCTCCTGTGAGTCTAGATTTAGATTCCGATGCTGCTCTTCAGGTTTACTGTATCCCTTGGACCTTCTTATTGACGATGAAGCACAGATATTGCATCGGAATTAAATTCCAAAAGCACAGTGCTGACTTAAGTACAAGAGGACTGACACTCTAACATTCTACGATTAGAACCTCTCCTGTTAGTCCAGTTTTAGATTCCGATGCTTCACTTCAGGTTTACTGTATACCTTGGAATTTCTTATTGACGATGAAACACAGAAATTACATCCGAATTTAATACAAAAGGCACAAAGCCGACTTAAGTACAAGAGGACTGACACTCTAACTTTCTATTATTTGAACCTCTCCTGTGTGTCCAGTTTTAGATTCCGATACTTTACTTCAGGTTTACGGTATCCCTTGGACCTTCTTATTGACGATGAAACACAGAAATTGCATCTGAATTTAATACAAAAGGCACAATGCCGACTTAAGTATAAGAGGACTGACACTCTAACTTTCTATGATTTGAACCTCTCCTGTGAGTCCAGTTTTAGATTCCGATGCTTCACTTCAGGTTTGCTGTATCCCTTGGACCTTATTACTGACGATGAAACTCTGAAATTGCATCCGAATTTAATACAAAAGGCACAATGCAGACTTAAGTACAGGAGGACTGACACTCAAACCTTCTATGATTTGAACCTCTCCTGTGAGTCCAGTTTTAGATTCCGATGCTTCACTTCAGGTTTACTGTATCCTGTGGACTTTCTTATTGACCATGAAGCACAGATTTTGTATCGGAATTAAATTCAAAAGGCACAATGCCGACTTAAGTACAAGAGGACTGACACTCTAACTTTGTATGATTTGAACCACTTCTGTGAGTCCAGTTTTAGATAGCGATGCTTCACTTCAGGTTTACTGTATCCCTTGGGCCTTCTTATTGAAGATGAAACACTGAAATTGCATCCGAATTTAATGCAAAAGGTACAATGCCGACTTAAGTACAAGAGGACAGACACTCTAACATTCTATGATTTGAACCTCTCCTGTGAGTGCAGTCTTAGATTCCGACACTTCACTTCAAGTTTACTGTATCACTTAGACCTTCGTATTGACGATGAAACACAGAAATTGCGTCCGAATTTAATACAAAAGGCACAATGCCGACTTAAGTACAAGAGGACTGAGACTCTAACTTTCTATGATTTGAACCTCTCCTGTGAGTCCAGTTTTAGATTCCGATGCTTCAGTTCAGGTTTACTGTATCCCTTGAACCTTCTCATTGACTGTGAAACACAGAAATTGCATCCGAATTTAATACAAAAAGCACAATGCCGACTTAAGTACAAGAGGACAGACACTCTAACTTTCTATGATTTGACCCTCTCCTGTGAGACCAGTTTTAGATTCCGATGCTTCACTTCAGGTTTACTGTATCCCTTGGACCTTCTTATTGACGATGAAGCACAGAAATTACATCGGAATTAAATTCAAAAGGCACAATGCCGACTTAAGTACAAGAGGACTGACACTCTAACTTTCTACGATTTGAACCTCTCCTGTGAGTCCAGTTTTAGATTCCGATGCTTCACTTCAGGTTTACGGTATCCCTTGGACCTTCTTATTGACGATGAAACACAAAAATTGCATCTGAATTTAATACAAAAGGCACAATGCCGACTTAAGTATAAGAGGACTGACACTCTAACTTTCTATGATTTGAACCTCTCCTGTGAGTCCAGTTTTAGATTCCGATGCTTCACTTCAGGTTTGCTGTATCCCTTGGACCTTATTACTGACGATGAAACTCTGAAATTGCATCCGAATTTAATACAAAAGGCACAATGCAGACTTAAGTACAAGAGGACTGACACTCAAACCTTCTATGATTTGAACCTCTCCTGTGAGTCCAGTTTTAGATTCCGATGCTTCACTTCAGGTTTACTGTATCCCGTGGACTTTCTTATTGACCATGAAGCACAGATATTGTATCGGAATTAAATTCAAAAGGCACAACGCCGACTTAAGTACAAGAGGACTGACACTCTAACTTTGTATGATTTGAACCACTTCTGTGAGTCCAGTTTTAGATTGCGATGCTTCACTTCAGGTTTACTGTATCCCTTGGGCCTTCTTATTGAAGATGAAACACTGAAATTGCATCCGAATTTAATGCAAAAGGTACAATGCCGACTTAAGTACAAGAGGACAGACACTCTAACATTCTATGATTTGAACCTCTCCTGTGAGTGCAGTCTTAGATTCCGACACTTCACTTCAAGTTTACTGTATCACTTAGACCTTCGTATTGACGATGAAACACAGAAATTGCGTCCGAATTTAATACAAAAGGCACAATGCCGACTTAAGTACAAGAGGACTGAGACTCTAATTTTCTATGATTTGAACCTCTCCTGTGAGTCCAGTTTTAGATTCCGATGCTTCAGTTCAGGTTTACTGTATCCCTTGGACCTTCTCATTGACTGTGAAACACAGAAATTGCATCCGAATTTAATACAAAAAGCACAATGCCGACTTAAGTACAAGAGGACAGACACTCTAACTTTCTGTGATTTGACCCTCTCCTGTGAGTCCAGTTTTAGATTCCGATGCTTCACTTCAGGTTTACTGTATCCCTTGGACCTTCTTATTGACGATGAAGCACAGAAATTACATCGGAATTAAATTCAAAAGGCACAATGCCGACTTAAGTACAAGAGGACTGACACTCTAACTTTCTACGATTTGAACCTCTCCTGTGAGTCCAGTTTTAGATTCCGATGCTTCACTTCAGGTTTACTGTATCCCTTGGACCTTCTTATTGGCGATGAAGCACAGATATTGCATCGGAATTAAATTCAAAAGGCACAATGCCGACATAAGTACAAGAGGACTGACACTCTAAATTTCTATGATTTGAACCTCTCCTGTGAGTCCAATTTTAGATTCCGATGTTTCACTTCAGTTTTACTGTATACCTTGGACCTTCTTATTGACGATGAAACACAGAAATCGCATCCGAATGTAATACAAACTGCACAATGCCGACTTAAGTACAAGAGGACTGACACTCTAACTTTCTATGATTTGAACCTCTCCTGTGAGTCCAGTTTTAGATTCCGATACTTCACTTCAGGTTTACTGTATACCTAGAACCGTCTTATTGACGATGAAACACAGAGATTGCATCTGAATTTAAAACATAAGGCACAATGCCGACTTAAGTACAAGAGGACTGACACTCTAACTTTCTATGATTTGAACCACTCCTGTGAGTGCAGTTTTAGATTCCGATGCTTCACTTCAGGTTTTCTGTATCCCTTGGACCTTCTTATTGACGATGAAACACAGAAATTGCATCCGATTTTAATACAAAAGGCACAATGCCGACTTAAGTACAAGAGGACTGACACTATAACTTTCTATGATTTGAACCTTTCCTGTGAGTCCAGATTTAGATTCCGATGCTTCACTTCAGGTTTACTGTAACCCTTGGGCCTTCTTATTGACGATGAAACACAGAAATTGCATCCGAATTTAATACAAACGGCACAATGACGACTTAAGTACAAAACGACTGACACTCTCACTTCCTATGATTTGAACCTCTCCTGTGGTCCTGTTTTAGATTCCGATGCTTCACTTCAGGTGTACTGTATGACTTGGACCTTGTTATTGACGATGAAACATTGAAATTGCATCCGAAATTCATACAAAAGGCACAATGCCGACTTATGTACAAGAGGACTGACACTCTAACTTTCTATGATTTGAACCACTCCTGTGAGTCCAGTTTTAGATTCCGATGCTTTACTTCAGGTTTACTGTATCCCTTGGACCTTCTTATTGACGATGAAACACAGAAATTGCATCCGAATTTAATACAAAATGCGCAATGCCGACTTAAGTACAAGAGGACTGACACTATAAATTTCTATGATTTGAACCTGTCCTGTGAGTCCAGATTTAGATTCTGATGCTTCACTTCAGGTTTGCTGTAACCCTTGGGCCTTCTTATTGACGATGAAACACAGAAATTGCATCCGAATTTAATACAAATGGCACAATGACGACTTAAGTACCAGACGACTGACACTCTCACTTTCTATGATTTGAACCTCTCCTGTGGTCCAGTTTTAGATTCCGATGCTTCACTTCAGGTGAACTGTATCACTTGGACCTTGTTATTGACGATGAAACACTGAAATTGCATCCGATTTTAATACAAGAGGCACAATGCCGACTTAAGTACAAGAGGACAGACACTCTAACTTTGTTTGATTTGAACCTCTTCTGTGAGACCAGTTATAGATTCCGATGCTTGACTTCAGGTTTACTGTATACCTAGGACCGTCTTATTGACGATGAAACACAGAAATTGCATCTGAATTTAAAACAAAAGGCACAAAGCCGACATAAGTACAAGAGGACTGACACTCTAACTTACTATGATTTGAACCTCTCCTGGGAGTCCAGTTTCAGATTCCGATGCTTCATTTCAGTTTTACTGTATCCCTTGGACCTTCTTCTTGACGATGAATCACAGAAATTGCATCCGAATTTAATACAAAAGGCACAATGCCGACTAAAGTACAAGAGGATTGACACTCTAACTTTCTGTGATTTGAACCTCTCCTGTGAGTCCTGTTTCAGATTCCGATGATTCACTTCAGGTTTACAGTATCCCTTGGAACTTCGTTTTGATGGTGAAGCACAGATATTGCATCGGAATAAAATTCAAAAGGCACAATACCGACTTAAGTACAAGAGGACTGACACTCCAACATTCTATGATTTGAACCTCTCCTGTGAGTCCAGTTTAAGATTCCGATGCTTCACTTCAGGTTTACGGTATCCCTTGGACGTTCTTATTGAAGATGAAACACAGAAATTGCATCCGAATTTAATACAAAAGGCACAATGCTGACTTAAGTACAAGAGGACTGACACTCTAACTTTCTATGATTTGAACCTCTTCTGTGAGTCCATTTTTAGATTCCGATGCTTCACTTCAGGTTTACTGTATCCCTTGGACCTTCTTATTGTCGATGAAGGACGGATATTGCATCGGAATTAAATTCAAAAAGCACAATGCCGACTTGAATACAAGAGGACTGAAACTATAACTTTCTATGATTTGAACCTCTCCTGTGAG
Source organism: Schistocerca americana (assembly GCF_021461395.2). NCBI lineage: Eukaryota > Metazoa > Arthropoda > Insecta > Orthoptera > Acrididae > Schistocerca > Schistocerca americana. The sequence continues at coordinate 543,012,576 of NC_060124.1, read as the reverse complement.
TCCAGTTTTAGATTCCGATGCTTCACTTCAGGTTTACTGTATACCTAGGACCGTCTTATTGACGATGAAACACAGAAATTGCATCTGAATTTAAAACAAAAGGCACAATGAAGATTTAAGTACAAGGTGACTGACACTATAACTTTCTATGACTTGAAGCGCTCCTGTGAGTCCAGTTTTAGATTTCGATGCTTCACTTCAGGTTTACTGTATCCCTTAGGCCTTCTTATTGATGATGAAACACAGAAATTGCATCCGAATTTAATACAAAAGGCACAACGCCGACTTAAGTACAAGAGGACGGACAGTCTAACTTTCTATGATTTGAACCTCTCCTGTGAGCCCAGTTTTAGATTCCGATGCTTCACTTCAGGTTTACTGTATCCCTTGGACTTTCTTATTGACGATGAAACACTGAAATTGCATCCGAATTTAATACAAAAGGCACAATGACGACTTAAGTACAAGAGGGCTGACACTCTAACTTTCTATGATTTGAACCTCTCCTGTGAGTCTAGATTTAGATTCCGATGCTGCTCTTCAGGTTTACTGTATCCCTTGGACCATCTTTTTGACGATGAAGCACAGATGTTGCATCGGAATTAAATTCCAAAAGCACAATGCTGTTTTAAGTACATGAGGACTGACACTCTAACATTCTACGATTGGAACCTCTCCTGTTAGTCCAGTTTTAGATTCCGATGCTTCACTTCAGGTTTACGGTATCCCTTGGATCTTCTTACTGACGATGAAACGCAGAAATTGCATCTGAATTTAATACAAAAGGCACAAGGCCGACTTAAGTATAAGAGGACTGACACTCTAACTTTCTATGATTTGAACCTCTCCTGTGAGTCCAGTTTTAGATTCCGATGCTTCACTTCAGGTTTCCTGTATCCCTTGGACCTTATTACTGACGATGAAACTCTGAAATTGCATCCGAATTTAATACAAAAGGCACAATGCAGACTTAAGTACAAGAGGACTGACACTCAAACCTTCTATGATTTGAACCTCTCCTGTGAGTCCAGTTTTAGATTCCGATGCTTCACTTCAGGTTTACTGTATCCCGTGGACTTTCTTATTGACCATGAAGCACAGATATTGCATCATAATTAAATTCAAAAGGCACAATGCCGACTTAAGTACAAGAGGACTGACACTCTAACTTTGTATGATTTGAACCACTTATGTGAGTCCAGTTTTAGACTGCGATGCTTCACTTCAGGTTTACTGTATACCTTGGGCCTTCTTATTGAAGATGAAACACTGAAATTGCATCCGAATTTAATACAAAAGGCACAATGCCGACTTAAGTACAAGAGGACTGACACTCTAACTTTGTATGATTTGAACCACTTCTGTGAGTCCATTTTTAGATTCCGATGCTTCACTTCAGGTTTACTGTATCCCTTGGACTTTCTTATTAACGATGAAACACAGAAATTACATCCTAATTTAATACAAAAGGCACAATGCCGACTTAAGTACAAGATGACTGACACTCTAACTATCTATAATTTGAACCTCTCCTGTGAGTCCAGTTTAAGATTCCGATGCTTCACTTCAGGTTTACGGTATCCCTTGGACCTTCTTATTGACGATGAAGGACAGATATTGCATCGGAATTAAATTCAAAAAGCACAATGCCGACTTGAGTACAAGAGGACTGAAACTATAACTTTCTATGATTTGAACCTCTCCTGTGAGTCCAGTTTTAGATTCCGATGCTTCACTTCAGGTTTACTGTATACCTAGGACCGTCTTATTGACGATGAAACACAGAAATTGCATCTGAATTTAAAACAAAAGGCACAATGCCGACGTAAGTACAAGGTGACTGACACTATAACTTTCTATGATTTGAACCTCTCCTGTGAGTCCAGTTTTAGATTTCGATGCTTCACTTCAGGTTTACTGTATCCCTTAGGCCTTCTTATTGATGATGAAACACTGAAATTGCATCCGAATTTAATACAAAAGGCACAATGACGACTTAAGTACAAGAGGGCTAACACTCTAACTTTCTATGATTTGAACCACTCCTGTGAGTCTAGATTTAGATTCCGATGCTGCTCTTCAGGTTTACTGTATCCCTTGGACCTTCTTATTGACGATGAAGCACAGATATTGCATCGGAATTAAATTCCAAAAGCACAATGCTGACTTAAGTACAAGAGGACTGACACTCTAACATTCTACGATTAGAACCTCTCCTGTTAGTCCAGTTTTAGATTCCGATGCTTCACTTCAGGTTTACTGTATACCTTGGAATTTCTTATTGACGATGAAACAGAAATTACATCCGAATTTAATACAAAAGGCACAATGCCGACTTAAGTACAAGAGGACTGACACTCTAACTGTCTATTATTTGAACCTCTCCTGTGAGTCCAGTTTTAGATTCCGTTGCTTTACTTCAGGTTTACTGTATCCCTTGGACCTTCTTATTGACGATGAAACACAGAAATTGCATCCGAATTTAATACAAAATGCGCAATGCCGACTTAAGTACAAGAGGACTGACACTATAAATTTCTATGATTTGAACCTGTCCTGTGAGTCCAGATTTAGATTCTGATGCTTCACTTCAGGTTTACTGTAACCCTTGGGCCTTCTTATTGACGATGAAACACAGAAATTGCATCCGAAATTAATACAAATGGCACAATGACGACTTAAGTACCAGTCGACTGACACTCTCACTTTCTATGATTTGAACCTCTCCTGTGGTCCAGTTTTAGATTCCGATGCTTCACTTCAGGTGTACTGTATCACTTGGACCTTGTTATTGACGATGAAACACTGAAATTGCATCCGATTTTAATACAAGAGGCACAATGCCGACTTAAGTACAAGAGGACAGACACTCTAACTTTGTTTGATTTGAACCTCTTCTGTGAGACCAGTTATAGATTCCGATGCTTGACTTCAGGTTTACTGTATACCTAGGACCGTCTTATTGACGATGAAACACAGAAATTGCATCTGAATTTAAAACAAAAGGCACAAAGCCGACATAAGTACAAGAGGACTGACACTCTAACTTCCTATGATTTGAACCTCTCCTGTGAGTCCAGTTTTAGATTCCGATGCTTCATTTCAGTTTTACTGTATCCCTTGGACCTTCTTCTTGACGATGAATCACAGAAATTGCATCCGAATTTAATACAAAAGGCACAATGCCGACTTAAGTACAAGAGGACTGACACTCTAACTTTCTATGATTTGAACCTCTCCTGTGAGTCCATTTTTAGATTCCGATGCTTCACTTTAGGTTTACTGTATCCCGTGGACTTTCTTATTGACCATGAAGCACAGATATTGCATCATAATTAAATTCAAAAGGCACAATGCCGACTTAAGTACAAGAGGACTGACACTCTAACTTTGTATGATTTGAACCACTTATGTGAGTCCAGTTTTAGATTGCGATGCTTCACTTCAGGTTTACTGTATACCTTGGGCCTTCTTATTGAAGATGAAACACTGAAATTGCATCCGAATTTAATACAAAAGGCACAATGCCGACTTAAGTACAAGAGGACTGACACTCTAACTTTGTATGATTTGAACCACTTCTGTGAGTCCATTTCTAGATTCCGATGCTTCACTTCAGGTTTACTGTATCCCTTGGACTTTCTTATTAACGATGAAACACAGAAATTACATCCCAATTTAATACAAAAGGCACAATGCCGACTTAAGTACAAGATGACTGACACTCTAACTATCTATAATTTGAACCTCTCCTGTGAGTCCAGTTTAAGATTCCGATGCTTCACTTCAGGTTTACGGCATCCCTTGGACCTTCTTATTGACGATGAAGGACAGATATTGCATCGGAATTAAATTCAAAAAGCACAATGCCGACTTGGGTACAAGAGGACTGAAACTATAACTTTCTATGATTTGAAAATCTCCTGTGAGTCCAGTTTTAGATTCCGATGCTTCACTTCAGTTTTACTGTATACCTAGGACCGTCTTATTGACGATGAAACACAGAAATTGCATCTGAATTTAAAACAAAAGGCACAATGCCGACTTAAGTACAAGGTGACTGACACTATAACTTTCTATGATTTGAACCTCTCCTGTGAGTCCAGTTTTAGATTTCGATGCTTCACTTCAGGTTTACTGTATCCCTTAGGCCTTCTTATTGATGATGAAACACTGAAATTGCATCCGAATTTAATACAAAAGGCACAATGACGACTTAAGTACAAGAGGGCTAACACTCTAACTTTCTATGATTTGAACCTCTCCTGTGAGTCTAGATTTAGATTCCGATGCTGCTCTTCAGGTTTACTGTATCCCTTGGACCTTCTTATTGACGATGAAGCACAGATATTGCATCGGAATTAGATTCCAAAAGCACAATGCTGACTTAAGTACAAGAGGACTGACACTCTAACATTCTACGATTAGAACCTCTCCTGTTAGTCCAGTTTTAGATTCCGATGCTTCACTTCAGGTTTACTGTATACCTTGGAATTTCTTATTGACGATGAAACACAGAAATTACATCCGAATTTAATACAAAAGGCACAATGCCGACTTAAGTACGAGAGGACTGACACTCTAACTGTCTATTATTTGAACCTCTCCTGTGAGTCCAGTTTTAGATTCCGATGCTTAACTTCAGGTTTACGGTATCCCTTGGACCTACTTATTGACGATGAAACACAGAAATTGCATCTGAATTTAATACAAAATGCACAATGCCGACTTAAGTATAAGAGGACTAACACTCTAACTTTCTATGATTTGAACCTCTCCTGTGAGTCCAGTTTTAGATTCCGATGCTTCACTTCAGGTTTGCTGTATCCCCCGGACCTTGTTACTGACGATGAAACTCTGAAATAGCATCCGAATTTAATACAAAAGGCACAATGCAGACTTAAGTACAAGAGGACTGACACTCAAACCTTCTATGATTTGAACCTCTCCTGTGAGTCCAGTTTTAGATTCCGATGCTTCACTTCTGGTTTACTGTATCCCGTGGACTTTCTCATTGACCATGAAGCACAGATATTGTATCGGAATTAAATTCAAAAGGCACAATGCCGACTTAAGTACAAGAGGACTGACACTCTATCTTTGTATGATTTGAACCACTTCTGTGAGTCCAGTTTTAGATTGCGATGCTTCACTTCAGGTTTACTGTATCCCTTGGACCTTCTTATTGACGATGAAGCACAGATATTGCATCTGAATTAAATTCAAAAAGCACAATGCCGACATAAGTACAAGAGGACTGACACTCTAAATTTCTATGATTTGAACCTCTCCTGTGAGTCCAGTTTTAGATTCCGATGCTTCACTTCAGTTTTACTGTATACCTTGGACCTTCTTATTGATGATGAAACACAGAAATTGCATCCGAATTTAATACAAACTGCACAATGCCGACTTAAGTACAAGAGGACTGACACTCTAACTTTCTATGATTTGAACCTCTCCTGTGAGTCCAGTTTTAGATTCCGATACTTCACTTCAGGTTTACTGTATACCTAGAACCGTCTTATTGACGATGAAACACAGAGATTGCATCTGAATTTAAAACAAAAGGCACAATGCCGACTTAAATACAAGAGGACTGACACTCTAACTTTCTATGATTTGAACCACTCCTGTGAGTCCAGTTTTAGATTCCGATGCTTCACTTCAGGTTTTCTGTATCCCTTGGACCTTCTTATTGACGATGAAACACAGAAAGTGCATCCGAATGTAATACGAAAGGCACAATGCCGACTTAAGTACAAGAGGACTGACACTGTATCAATCTATGATTTGAACCTTTCCTGTGAGTCCAGATTTAGATTCCGATGCTTTACTTCAGGTTTACTGTAACCCTTGGGCCTTCTTATTGACGATGAAACACAGAAACTGCATCCGAATTTAATACAAATGGCACAATGACGACTTAAGTACAAGACGACTGACACTCTCACTTTCTATGATATGAACCTCTCCTGTGGTCCAGTTTTAGATTCCGATGCTTCACCTCAGGTGTACTGTATCACTTGGACCTCATTACTGACGATGAAACTCTGAAATTGCATCCGAATTTAATACAAAAGGCACAATGCAGACTTAAGTACAAGAGGACAGACACTCTAACATCCTATGATTTGAACCTCTCCTGTGAGTGCAGTTTTAGATTCCGACACTTCACTTCAGGTTTACTGTATCACTTAGACCTTCGTATTGACGATGAAACACAGAAATTGCATTCGAATTTAATACAAAAGGCACAATGCAGACTTAAGTACAAGAGGACTGAGACTCTAACTTTCTATGATTTGAACCTCTCCTGTGAGTCCAGTTTTAGATTCCGATGCTTCAGTTCAGGTTTACTGTATCCCTTGGACCTTCTCATTGACTGTGAAACACAGAAATTGCTTCCGAATTCAATACAAAAAGCACAATGCCGACTTAAGTACAAGAGGACAGACACTCTAACTTTCTATGATTTGACCCTCTCCTGTGAGTCCAGTTTTAGATTCCGATGCTTCACTTCAGGTTTACTGTATCCCTTGGACCTTCTTATTGACGATGAAGCACAGAAATTGCATCGGAATTAAATTCAAAAGGCACAATGCCGACTTAAGTACAAGAGGACTGACACTCTAACTTTCTACGATTTGAACCGCTCCTGTGAGTCCAGTTTTAGATTCCGATGCTTCACTTCAGGTTTACTGTATCCCTTGGACCTTCTTATTGACGATGAAGCACAGATATTGCATCTGAATTAAATTAGAAAAGCACAATGCCGATATAAGTACAAGAGGACTGACACTCTAAATTTCTATGATTTGAACCTCTCCTGTGAGTCCAGTTTTAGATTCCGATGCTTCACTTCAGTTTTACTGTATACCTTGGACCTTCTTATTGATGATGAAACACAGAAATTGCATCCGAATTTAATACAAACTGCACAATGCCGACTTAAGTACAAGAGGATTGACACTCTAACTTTCTATGATTTGAACCTCTCCTGTGAGTCCAGTTTTAGATTCCGATACTTCACTTCAGGTTTACTGTATACCTAGAACCGTCTTATTGACGATGAAACACAGAGATTGCATCTGAATTTAAAACAAAAGGCACAATGCCGACTTAAATACAAGAGGACTGACACTCTAACTTTCTATGATTTGAACCACTCCTGTGAGTCCAGTTTTAGATTCCGATGCTTCACTTCAGGTTTTCTGTATCCCTTGGACCTTCTTATTGACGATGAAACACAGAAAGTGCATCCGAATTTAATACGAAAGGCACAATGCCGACTTAAGTACAAGAGGACTGACACTATATCAATCTATGATTTGAACCTTTCCTGTGAGTCCAGATTTAGATTCCGATGCTTCACTTCAGGTTTACTGTAACCCTTGGGCCTTCTTATTGACGATGAAACACAGAAATTGCATCCGAATTTAATACAAACGGCACAATGACGACTTAAGTACAAAACGACTGACACTCTCACTTTCTATGATATGAACCTCTCCTGTGGTCCTGTTTTAGATTCCGATGCTTCACTTCAGGTGTACTGTATCACTTGGACCTTGTTATTGACGATGAAACACTGAAATTGCATCCGAAATTCACACAAAAGGCACAATGCCGACTTATGTACAAGAGGACTGACACTCTAACCTTCTATGATTTGAACCACTCCTGTGAGTCCAGTTTTAGGTTCCGATGCTTCACTTCAGGTTTACTGTATCCCTTGGACCTTCTTATTGACGATGAAACACAGAAATTGCATCCGAATTTAATACAAAAGGCACAATGCCGACTTAAGTACAAGAGGACTGACACTCTAACTTTCTACGATTTGAACCGCTCCTGTGAGTCCAGTTTTAGATTCCGATGCTTCACTTCAGGTTTACTGTATCCCTTGGACCTTCTTATTGACGATGAAGCACAGATATTGCATCTGAATTAAATTCAAAAAGCACAATGCCGACATAAGTACAAGAGGACTGACACTCTAAATTTCTATGATTTGAACCTCTCCTGTGAGTCCAGTTTTAGATTCCGATGCTTCACTTCAGTTTTACTGTATACCTTGGACCTTCTTATTGATGATGAAACACAGAAATTGCATCCGAATTTAATACAAACTGCACAATGCCGACTTAAGTACAAGAGGACTGACACTCTAACTTTCTATGATTTGAACCTCTCCTGTGAGTCCAGTTTTAGATTCCGATACTTCACTTCAGGTTTACTGTATACCTAGAACCGTCTTATTGACAATGAAACACGGAGATTGCATCTGAATTTAAAACAAAAGGCACAATGCCGACTTAAATACAAGAGGACTGACACTCTAACTTTCTATGATTTGAACCACTCCTGTGAGTCCAGTTTTAGATTCCGATGCTTCACTTCAGGTTTTCTGTATCCCTTGGACCTTCTTATTGACGATGAAACACAGAAAGTGCATCCGAATTTAATACGAAAGGCACAATGCCGACTTAAGTACAAGAGGACTGACACTATATCAATCTATGATTTGAACCTTTCCTGTGAGTCCAGATTTAGATTCCGATGCTTCACTTCAGGTTTACTGTAACCCTTGGGCCTTCGTATTGACGATGAAACACAGAAATTGCATCCGAATTTAATACAAACGGCACAATGACGACTTAAGTACAAAACGACTGACACTCTCACTTTCTATGATTTGAACCTCTCCTGTGGTCCTGTTTTAGATTCCGATGCTTCACTTCAGGTGTACTGTATCACTTGGACCTTGTTATTGACGATGAAACACTGAAATTGCATCCGAAATTCACACAAAAGGCACAATGCCGACTTATGTACAAGAGGACTGACACTCTAACCTTCTATGATTTGAACCACTCCTGTGAGTCCAGTTTTAGGTTCCGATGCTTCACTTCAGGTTTACTGTATCCCTTGGACCTTCTTATTGACGATGAAACACAGAAATTGCATCCGAATTTAATACAAAAGGCACAATGCCGACTTAAGTACAAGAGGACGGACACTATAAATTTCTATGATTTGAACCTGTCCTGTGAGTCCAGATTTAGATTCTGATGCTTTACTTCAGGTTTACTGTAACCCTTGGGCCTTCTTATTGACGATGAAACACAGAAACTGCATCCGAATTTAATACAAATGGCACAATGACGACTTAAGTACAAGACGACTGACACTCTCACTTTCTATGATATGAACCTCTCCTGTGGTCCAGTTTTAGATTCCGATGCTTCACCTCAGGTGTACTGTATCACTTGGACCTTGTTATTGACGATGAAACACTGAAATTGCATCCGATTTTAATACAAAAGGCACAATGCCGACTTAAGTACAAGAGGACAGACGCTCTAACTTTGTTTGATTTGAACCTCTTCTGTGAGTCCAGTTTTAGATTCCGATGCTTCACTTCAGGTTTACTGTATCCCTCGGACCTTCTTATTGAAGATGAAACACAGAAATTGCATTCGAATTTGATACAAAAGGCACAATGCCGACTTAACTACAAGAGGACCGACACTCTAACTTTCAATGATTTGAACCTCTCCTGTGAGACCAGTTTTAGATTCCGGTGCTTCAGTTCAGGTTTACTGTATACCTTGGACCTTCTTATTGACTATGAAACACAGAAATTGCATCCGAATTTAATACAAAAAGCACAATGCCGACTTAAGTACAAGAGGACAGACACTCTAACTTTGTATGTTTTGAACCTCTTTTGTGAGTCCAGTTTTAGATTCCGATGCTTCACTTCAGGTTTACTGTATCCGTCGGACCTTCTTATTGAAGATGAAACACAGAAATTGCATTCGAATTTGATACAAAAGGCACAATGCCGACTTAACTACAAGAGGACTGACACTCTAACTTTCTATGATTTGAACCTCTCCTGTGAGACCAGTTTTAGATTCCGATGCTTCAGTTCAGGTTTACTGTATCCCTTGGACCTTCTCATTGACTGTGAAACACAGAAATTGCATCCGAATTTAATACAAAAAGCACAATGCCGACTTAAGTACAAGAGGACAGACACTCTAACTTTCTATGATTTGACCCTCTCCTGTGAGTCCAGTTTTAGATTCCGATGCTTCACTTCAGGTTTACTGTATCCCTTGGACCTTCTTATTGACGATGAAGCACAGAAATTGCATCGGAATTAAATTCAAAAGGCACAATGCCGACTTAAGTACAAGAGGACTGACACTCTAACTTTCTACGATTTGAACCTCTCCTGTGAGTCCAGTTTTAGATTCCGATGCTTCACTTCAGGTTTACTGTATCCCTTGGACCTTCTTATTGACGATGAAGCACAGATATTGCATCTGAATTAAATTCAAAAAGCACAATGCCGACATAAGTACAAGAGGACTGACACTCAAAATTTCTATGATATGAACCTCTCCTGTGAGTCCAGTTTTAGATTCCGATGCTTCACTTCAGTTTTACTGTATACCTTGGACCTTCTTATTGATGATGAAACACAGAAATTGCATCCGAATTTAATACAAACTGCACAATGCCGACTTAAGTACAAGAGGACTGACACTCTAACTTTCTATGATTTGAACCTCTCCTGTGAGTCCAGTTTTAGATTCCGGTACTTCACTTCAGGTTTACTGTATACCTAGAACCGTCTTATTGACGATGAAACACAGAGATTGCATCTGAATTTAAAACAAAAGGCACAATGCCGACTTAAGTACAAGAGGACTGACACTCTAACTTTCTATGATTTGAACCACTCCTGTGAGTCCAGTTTTAGATTCCGATGCTTCACTTCAGGTTATCTGTATCCCTTGGACCTTCTTATTGACGATGAAACACAGAAAGTGCATCCGAATTTAATACGAAAGGCACAATGCCGACTTAAGTACAAGAGGACTGACACTATATCTATCTATGATTTGAACCTTTCCTGTGAGTCCAGTTTTAGATTCCGATGCTTCACTTCAGGTTTTCTGTATCCCTTGGGCCTTCTTATTGACGATGAAACACAGAAAGTGCATCCGAATTTAATACGAAAGGCACAATGCCGACTTAAGTACAAGAGGACTGACACTATATCAATCTATGATTTGAACCTTTCCTGTGAGTCCAGATTTAGATTCCGATGCTTCACTTCAGGTTTACTGTAACCCTTGGGCCTTCTTATTGACGATGAAACACAGAAATTGCATCCGAATTTAATACAAACGGCACAATGACGACTTAAGTACAAAACGACTGACACTCTCACTTTCTATGATTTGAACCTCTCCTGTGGTCCTGTTTTAGATTCCGATGCTTCACTTCAGGTGTACTGTATCACTTGGACCTTGTTATTGACGATGAAACACTGAAATTGCATCCGAAATTCACACAAAAGGCACAATGCCGACTTATGTACAAGAGGACTGACACTCTAACCTTCTATGATTTGAACCACTCCTGTGAGTCCAGTTTTAGGTTCCGATGCTTCACTTCAGGTTTACTGTATCCCTTGGACCTTCTTATTGACGATGAAACACAGAAATTGCATCCGAATTTAATACAAAAGGCACAATGCCGACTTAAGTACAAGAGGACGGACACTATAAATTTCTATGATTTGAACCTGTCCTGTGAGTCCAGATTTAGATTCTGATGCTTTACTTCAGGTTTACTGTAACCCTTGGGCCTTCTTATTGACGATGAAACACAGAAACTGCATCCGAATTTAATACAAATGGCACAATGACGATATAAGTACAAGACGACTGACACTCTCACTTTCTATGATATGAACCTCTCCTGTGGTCCAGTTTTAGATTCCGATGCTTCACCTCAGGTGTACTGTATCACTTGGACCTTGTTATTGACGATGAAACACTGAAATTGCATCCGATTTTAATACAAAAGGCACAATGCCGACTTAAGTACAAGAGGACAGACGCTCTAACTTTGTTTGATTTGAACCTCTTCTGTGAGTCCAGTTTTAGATTCCGATGCTTCACTTCAGGTTTACTGTATCCCTCGGACCTTCTTATTGAAGATGAAACACAGAAATTGCATTCGAATTTGATACAAAAGGCACAATGCCGACTTAACTACAAGAGGACCGACACTCTAACTTTCAATGATTTGAACCTCTCCTGTGAGACCAGTTTTAGATTCCGATGCTTCAGTTCAGGTTTACTGTATACCTTGGACCTTCTTATTGACTATGAAACACAGAAATTGCATCCGAATTTAATACAAAAAGCACAATGCCGACTTAAGTACAAGAGGACAGACACTCTAACTTTGTATGTTTTGAACCTCTTTTGTGAGTCCAGTTTTAGATTCCGATGCTTCACTTCAGGTTTACTGTATCCGTCGGACCTTCTTATTGAAGATGAAACACAGAAATTGCATTCGAATTTGATACAAAAGGCACAATGCCGACTTAACTACAAGAGGACTGACACTCTAACTTTCTATGATTTGAACCTCTCCTGTGAGACCAGTTTTAGATTCCGATGCTTCAGTTCAGGTTTACTGTATCCCTTGGACCTTCTCATTGACTGTGAAACACAGAAATTGCATCCGAATTTAATACAAAAAGCACAATGCCGACTTGAGTACAAGAGGACAGACACTCTAACTTTCTATGATTTGACCCTCTCCTGTGAGTCCAGTTTTAGATTCCGATGCTTCACTTCAGGTTTACTGTATCCCTTGGACCTTCTTATTGACGATGAAGCACAGAAATTGCATCGGAATTAAATTCAAAAGGCACAATGCCGACTTAAGTACAAGAGGACTGACACTCTAACTTTCTACGATTTGAACCTCTCCTGTGAGTCCAGTTTTAGATTCCGATGCTTCACTTCAGGTTTACTGTATCCCTTGGACCTTCTTATTGACGATGAAGCACAGATATTGCATCTGAATTAAATTCAAAAAGCACAATGCCGACATAAGTACAAGAGGACTGACACTCAAAATTTCTATGATATGAACCTCTCCTGTGAGTCCAGTTTTAGATTCCGATGCTTCACTTCAGTTTTACTGTATACCTTGGACCTTCTTATTGATGATGAAACACAGAAATTGCATCCGAATTTAATACAAACTGCACAATGCCGACTTAAGTACAAGAGGACTGACACTCTAACTTTCTATGATTTGAACCTCTCCTGTGAGTCCAGTTTTAGATTCCGATACTTCACTTCAGGTTTACTGTATACCTAGAACCGTCTTATTGACGATGAAACACAGAGATTGCATCTGAATTTAAAACAAAAGGCACAATGCCGACTTAAGTACAAGAGGACTGACACTCTAACTTTCTATGATTTGAACCACTCCTGTGAGTCCAGTTTTAGATTCCGATGCTTCACTTCAGGTTATCTGTATCCCTTGGACCTTCTTATTGACGATGAAACACAGAAAGTGCATCCGAATTTAATACGAAAGGCACAATGCCGACTTAAGTACAAGAGGACTGACACTATATCTATCTATGATTTGAACCTTTCCTGTGAGTCCAGATTTAGATTCCGATGCTTCACTTCAGGTTTACTGTAACCCTTGGGCCTTCTTATTGACGATGAAACACAGAAATTGCATCCGAATTTAATACAAACGGCACAATGACGACTTAAGTACAAAACGACTGACACTCTCACTTTCTATGATTTGAACCTCTCCTGTGGTCCTGTTTTAGATTCCGATGCTTCACTTCAGGTGTACTGTATCACTTGGACCTTGTTATTGACGATGAAACACTGAAATTGAATCCGAAATTCATACAAAAGGCACAATGCCGACTTATGTACAAGAGGACTGACACTCTAACCTTCTATGATTTGAACCACTCCTGTGAGTCCAGTTTTAGGTTCCGATGCTTCACTTCAGGTTTACTGTATCCCTTGGACCTTCTTATTGACGATGAAACACAGAAATTGCATCCGAATGTAATACAAAAGGCACAATGCCGACTTAAGTACAAGAGGACGGACACTATAAATTTCTATGATTTGAACCTGTCCTGTGAGTCCAGATTTAGATTCTGATGCTTTACTTCAGGTTTACTGTAACCCTTGGGCCTTCTTATTGACGATGAAACACAGAAACTGCATCCGAATTTAATACAAATGGCACAATGACGACTTAAGTACAAGACGACTGACACTCTCACTTTCTATGATATGAACCTCTCCTGTGCTCCAGTTTTAGATTACAATGCTTCACCTCAGGTGTACTGTATCACTTGGACCTTGTTATTGACGATGAAACACTGAAATTGCATCCGATTTTAATACAAAAGGCACAATGCCGACTTAAGTACAAGAGGACAGACGCTCTAACTTTGTTTGATTTGAACCTCTTCTGTGAGTCCAGTTTTAGATTACGATGCTTCACTTCAGGTTTACTGTATCCCTCGGACCTTCTTATTGAAGATGAAACACAGAAATTGCATTCGAATTTGATACAAAAGGCACAATGCCGACTTAACTACAAGAGGACTGACACTCTAACTTTCAATGATATGAACCTCTCCTGTGAGACCAGTTTTAGATTCCGATGCTTCAGTTCAGGTTTACTGTATACCTTGGACCTTCTTATTGACTATGAAACACAGATGTTGCATCCGAATTTAATACAAAAAGCACAATGCCGACTTAAGTACAAGAGGACAGACACTCTAACTTTGTATGTTTTGAACCTCTTTTGTGAGCCCAGTTTTAGATTCCGATGCTTCACTTCAGGTTTACTGTATCCCTCGGACCTTCTTATTGAAGATGAAACACAGAAATTGCATTCGAATTTGATACAAAAGGCACAATGCCGACTTAACTACAAGAGGACTGACACTCTAACTTTCTATGATTTGAACCTCTCCTGTGAGACCAGTTTTAGATTCCGATGCTTCAGTTCAGGTTTACTGTATCACTTGGACCTTGTTATTGACTATGAAACACAGAAATTGCATCCGAATTTAATACAAACTGCACAATGCCGACTTAAGTACAAGAGGACTGACACTCTAACTTTCTATGATTCGAACCTCTCCTGTGAGTCCAGTTTTAGATTCTAATGCTTCACTTTAGGTTTACTGTATACCTAGGACCGTCTTATTGACGATGAACCACAGAAATTGCATCCGAATTTAAAACAAAAGGCACAATGCCGACTTAAGTACAAGAGGACTGACACTCTAACTTTCTATGATTTTAACCACTCCTGTGAGTCCAGTTTTAGAGTCCGATGCTTCACTTCAGGTTTACTGTATACCTTGGGCCTTCTTATTGAAGATGAAACACTGAAATTGCATCCGAATTTAATACAAAAGGCACAATGCCGACTTAAGTACAAGAGGACTGACACTCTAACTTTCTATGATTTGAACCTCTCCTGTGAGTCCAGTTTTAGATTCCGATGCTTCAGTTCAGGTTTACTGTATCCCTTGGACCTTCGCATTGACTGTATAACACAGAAATTGCATCCGAATTTAATACAAAAAGCACAATGCCGACTTAAGTACAAGAGGACTGACACTCTAACTTTCAATGATTAGACCCTCTCCTGTGAGTCCAGTTTTAGATTCCGATGCTTCACTTCAGTTTTACTGTATCCCTTGGACCTTCTTATTGACGATGAAGCACAGAAGTTGCATCGGAATTTAATTCAAAAGGCACAATGCCGACTTAAGTACAAGACGACTGACACTCTAACTTTCTATGATTTGAACCTCTCCTGTGAGTCTAGATTTAGATTCCGACGCTGCTCTTCAGGTTTACTATATCCCTTGGAACATCTTATTGACGATGAAGCACAGATATTGCATCGGAATTAAATTCCAAAAGCACAATGCTGACTTAAGTACAAGAGGACTGACACTCTAACATTATACGATTAGAACCTCTCCTGTTAGTCCAGTTTTAGATTCCGATGCTTCACTTCAGGTTTAAGGTATCCCTTGGACCTTCTTATTGACGATGAAACACAAAAATTGCATCTGAATTTAATACAAAAGGCACAATGCCGACTTAAGTATAAGAGGACTGACACTCTAACTTTCTATGATTTGAACCTCTCCTGTGAGTCCAGTTTTAGATTCCGATGCTTCACTTCAGGTTTGCTGTATCCCTTGGACCTTATTACTGACGATGAAACTCTGAAATTGCATCCGAATTTAATACAAAAGGCACAATGCCGACTTAAGTATAAGAGGACTGACACTCTAACTTTCTATGATTTGAACCTCTCCTGTGAGTCCAGTTTTAGATTCCGATGCTTCACTTCAGGTGTACTGTATCACTTGGACCTTGTTATTGACGATGAAACACTGAAATTGCATCCGATTTTAATACAAAAGGCACAATGCCGACTTAAGTACAAGAGGACAGACACTCTAACTTTGTTTGATTTAAACCTCTTCTGTGAGTCCAGTTTTAGATTCCGATGCTTCACTTCAGGTTTACTGTATCCCTCGGACCTTCTTATTGAAGATGAAACACAGAAATTGCATTCGAATTTGATACAAAAGGCACAATGCCGACTTAACTACAAGAGGACTGACACTCTAACTTTCTATGATTTGAACCTCTCCTGTGAGACCAGTTTTTGGTTACGATGCTTCAGTTCAGGTTTACTGTATCCCTTGGACCTCCTTATTGACTATGAAACACAGAAATTGCATCCGAATTTACTACAAAGTGCACAATGCCGACTTAAGTACAAGAGGACAGACACTCTAACTTTGTATGTTTTGAACCTCTTCTGTGAGTCCAGTTTTAGATTCCGATGCTGCACTTCAGGTTTACTGTATCCCTCGGACCTTCTTATTGAAGATGAAACACAGAAATTTCTTTCGAATTTGATACAAAAGGCAGAATGCCGACTTAACTACAAGAGGACTGACACTCTAACTTTCTATGATTTGAACCTCTCCTGTGAGTCCAGTATTAGATTCCGATGCTTCACTTCAGGTTTACTGTATCCCTTGGACCTCCTTATTGACGATGAAGCACAGATATTGCATCGAAATTAAATTCAAAAGGCACAATGCCGACTTAAGTACAAGAGGACTGACACTCTAAATTTCTATGATTTGAACCTCTCCTGTGAGTCCAGTTTTAGATTCCGATGCTTCACTTCAGGTTTACTGTATCCCTTGGACCTTCTTATCGACGATGAAACACAGAAATTGCATCCGAATTTAATACAAACGGTACAATGACGACTTAAGTACAAAACGACTGACACTCTCACTTTCTATGATTTGAACCTCTCCTGTGGTCCTGTTTTAGATTCCGATGCTTCACTTCAGGTGTACTGTATCACTTGGACCTTGTTATTGACGATGAAACACTGAAATTGCATCCGAAATTCATACAAAAGGCACAATGCCGACTTAAGTACAAGAGGACTGACACTCTAACTTTCTATGATTTGAACCTCTCCTGTGAGTCCAGTTTTAGATTCCGATGCTTCAGTTCAGGTTTACTGTATCCCTTGGACCTTCTCATTGACTATGAAGTACAGAAATTGCATCCGAATTTAATACAAAAAGCACAATGCCGACTTAAGCACAAGAGGGCAGTCACTCTAACTTTCTATGATTAGACCCTCTCCTGTGAGTCCAGTTTTAGATTCCGATGCTTCAGTTCAGGTTTACTGTATCCCTTGGACCTTCTTATTGACTATGAAACACAGAAATTGCATCCGAATTTACTTCAAAAAGCACAATGCCGACTTAAGTACAAGAGGACAAACACTCTAACTTTGTATGTTTTGATCCTCTTCTGTGAGTCCAGTTTTAGATTCCGATGCTTCACTTCAGGGTTACTGTATCCCTTGGACCTTCTTATTGACTATGAAACACAGAAATTGCATCCGATTTTAATACAAAAAGCACAATGCCGACTTAAGTACAAAAGGACTGACACTCTAACTTTCTATGATTTGAACCTCTCCTGTGAGTCCAGTATTAGATTCCGATGCTTCACTTCAGGTTTACTGTATCCCTTGGACCTCCTTATTGACGATGAAGCACAGATATTGCATCGAAATTAAATTCAAAAGGCACAATGCCGACTTAAGTACAAGAGGACTGACACTCTAAATTTCTATGATTTGAACCTCTCCTGTGAGTCCAGTTTTAGATTCCGATGCTTCACTTCAGGTTTATTGTATACCTTGGACCTTCTTATCGACGATGAAACACAGAAATTGCATCCGAATTTAATACAAAAGGCACAATGCCGACTTAAGTACTAGAGGACTGACACTATAAATTTCTATGATTTAAACCTCTTCTGTGAGTCCAGTTTTAGATTCCGATGCTTCAGTTCAGGTTTACTGTATCCCTTGGACTTTCTTATTGACGATGAATCACAGATATTGCATCCGTATTTAATTCAAAAGGCACAATGCCGACTTACGTACACGGTGACTGACACTATTACTCTCTATAATTTGAACCTCTCCTATGAGTCCAGTTTTAGATTACAATGCTTCACTTCACGTTTCCTGTATCCCTTGGACCCTCTTACTGACGATGAAACACTGAAATTGCATCAGAATTTAATACAAAAGGCACAATGCCGACTTAAGTACAAGAAAATTGACACTATAAATTTCTATGATTTGGACCTGTCCTGTGAGTCCAGACTTAGATTCCGATGCTTCACTTCAGGTTTACTGTGACCCTGGGCCTTCTTATTGACGATGAAACACAGAAATTGCATCCGAATTTAATACAAAAGGCACAATGACGACATAAGTACAAGAGGACAGACACTCTAACTTTGTTTGATTTGAACCTCTTCTGTGAGTCCAGTTTTAGATTCCGATGCTTCACTTCAGGTTTACTGTATCCCTCGGACCTCCTTATTGTAGATGTAACACAGAAATTGCATTCGAATTTGATACAAAAGGCACAATGCCGACATAACTACAAGAGGACTGACACTCTAACTTTCTATGATTTGAACATCTCCTGTGAGACCAGTTTTAGATTCTGATGCTTCAGTTCAGGTTTACTGTATCCCTTGGACCTTCTTATTGACTATGAAACACAGAAATTGCATCCGAATTTAATACAAAAAGCACAATGCCGACTTAAGTACAAGAGGACAGACACTCTAACTTTGGATGTTTTGAACCTCTTCTGTGAGTCCAGTTTTAGATTCTGATGCTTCACTTCAGGTTTACTGTATCCCTCGGACCTTCTTACTGAAGATGAAACACAGAAATTGCTAACGAATTTGATACAAAAGGCAGAATGCCGACTTAACTACAAGAGGAATGACACTCTAACTTTCTATGATTTGAACCTCTCCTGTGAGACCAGTTTTAGATTCCGATGCTTCGGTTCAGGTTTACTGTATCCCTTGGACCTTCTTATTGACTATGAAACACAGAAATTGCATCCGAATTTAATACAAAAAGCACAATGCCGACTTAAGTACAAGAGGGCAGTCACTCTAACTTTCCATGATTAGACCCTCTCCTGTGAGTCCAGTTTTAGATTCCGATGCTTCAGTTCAGGTTTACTGTATCCCTTGGACCTTCTTATTGACGATGAAGCACAGAAATTGCATCGGAATTAAATTCAAAACGCACAATGCCGACTTAAAAACAAGAGGACTGACACTCTAACTTCCTATGATTTGAACCTCTCCAGTGAGTCCAGTTTTAGATTTCGATGCTTCACTTCAGGTTTACTTTATCCCTTCGACCTTCTTACTCACGATGAAACACTGAAATTGCATCCGAATTTAATACAAAAGGCACAATTTCGACTTAAGTACAAGAGGACTGACACTCTAACTTTCTATGATTTGAACCTCTCCTGTGAGTCCCGTTATAGATTCCGATGCTTCACTTCAGGTTTACTGTATCCCTTGGACCTTCTTATTGACGATGAAGCACACATATTGCATCGGAATAAAATTCAAAAGGCACAATGCCGACTTAAGTACAAGAGGACTGACACTCTAAATTTCTATGATTTCAACCTCTCCTGTGAGATCAGTTTTAGATTCCGATGCTTCACTTCAGGTTTACTGTATCCCTTGGACCTTCTTACTGACGATGAAACACTGAAATTGCATCCGAATTTAATACAAAAGGCACAATGCCGACTTAAGTACAAAAGGAATGACACTATAAATTCCTATGATTTGAACCTGTCCTGTGAGTCCAGATTTAGATTCCGATGCTTCATTTCAGGTTTACTGTAACCCTTGGGCCTTCTTATTGACGATGAAACACAGAAATTGCATCCGAATTTAATACAAATGGCACAATGACGACTTAAGTACAAGACGACTGACACTCTCACTTTATATGATTTGAACCTCTCCTGTGGTCCAGTTTTAGATTCCGATGCTTCACTTCAGGTGTACTGTATCACTTGGACCTTGTTATTGACGATGAAACACTGAAATTGCATCCGATTTTAATACAAAAGGCACAATGCCGACTTAAGTACAAGAGGACTGACACTCTAACTTTCTATGATTTGAACCTCTCCTGTGAGACCAGTTTTAGATTCCGATGCTTCAGTTCAGGTTTACTGTATCCCTTGGACCTTCTTATTGACTATGAAACACAGAAATTGCATCCGAATTTACTACAAAAAGCACAATGCCGACTTAAGTACAAGAGGACAGACACTCTAACTTTGTATGTTTTGAACCTCTTCTGTGAGTCCAGTTTTAGATTCTGATGCCTCACTTCAGGTTTACTGTATCCCTCGGACCTTCTTATTGAAGATGAAACACAGAAATTGCATTCGAATTTGATACAAAAGGCAGAATGCCGACGTAACTACAAGAGGAATGACACTCTAGCTTTCTATGATTTGAACCTCTCCTGTGAGACCAGTTTTAGATTCCGATGCTTCAGTTCAGGTTTACTGTATCCCTTGGACCTTATTATTGACTATGAAACACAGAAATTGCATCCGAATTTAATACAAAATGCACAATGCCGACTTAAGTACAAGAGGGCAGACACTCTAACTTTCTATGATTAGACCCTCTCCTGTGAGTCCAGTTTTAGATTCCGATGCTTCAGTTCAGGTTTACTGTATCACTTGGACCTTCTTATTGACGATGAAGCACAGAAATTGCATCGGAATAAAATTCAAAAGGCACAATGCCGACTTAAGTACAAGAGGACTGACACTCTAAATTTCTATGATTTCAACCTCTCCTGTGAGATCAGTTTTAGATTCCGATGCTTCACTTCAGTTTTACTGTATACCTTGGACCTTCTTATTGACGATGAAACACAGAAATTGCATCGGAATTTAATACAAAAGGCTCAATGCCGACTTAAGTACAAGAGGACTGACATTCTAACTTTCTATGATTTGAACCTCTCCTGTGAGTCCAGTTTTAGATTCCGATGCCTTACTTCAGGTTTACTGTATACCTAGGACCGTCTTATTGACGATGAAACACAGAAATTGCATCTGAATTTAAAACAAAAGGCGCAATGCCGACTTAAGTCAAAGAGGACTGACACTCTAACTTTCTATGATTTAAACCACTCCTGTGATTCCAGTTTTAGATTCCGATGCTTCACTTCAGGTGTACTGTATCCCTTGGACCTTCTTATTGACGATGAAACACAGAAATTGCATCCGAATTTAATACAAAAGGCACAATGCCGACTTAAGTACAAGAAGAATGACACTATGAATTTCTATGATTTGAACCTGTCCTGTGAATCCAGATTTAGATTCCGATGCTTCACTTCAGGTTTACTGTACCCCTGGGGCCTTCTTATTGACGATGAAACACAAAAATTGCATCCGAATTTAATACAAATGGCACAATGCCGAATTAAGTACAAGAGGACAGACACTCTAACTTTGTTTGATTTGAACCTCTTCTGTGAGTCCAGTTTTAGATTCCGATGCTTCACTTCAGGTTTACTGTATCACTCGGACCTTCTTATTGAAGATGAAACACAGAAATTGCATTCGAATTTGATACAAGAGGCACAATGCCGACTTAACTACAGGAGGACTGACACTCTAACTTTCTATGATTTGAACCTCTCCTGTGAGACCAGTTTTAGATTCAGATGCTTCAGTTCAGGTTTACTGTATCCCTTGGACCTTCTTATTGACTATGAAACACAGAAATTGCATCCGAATTTACTACAAAAAGCACAATGCCGACTTAAGTACAAGAGGACAGACACTCTAACTTTGTATGTTTTGAACCTCTTCTGTGAGTCGAGTTTTAGATTCCGATGCTTCACTTCAGGTTTACTGTATCCCTCGGACCTTCTTATGGAAGATGAAACACAGAAATTTCATTCGAATTTGATACAAAAGGCCCAATGCCGACTTATCTACAAGAGGACTGACACTCTAACTTTCTATGATTTGAACCTCTCCTGTGAGACCAGTTTTAGATTCCGATGCTTCAGTTCAGGTTTACTGTATCCCTTGGACCTTCTTATTGAGTATGAAACACAGAAATTGCATCCGAATTTAATACAAAAAGCACAATGCCAACTTAAGTACAAGAGGACTGACACTCTAACTTTCTATGATTTGAACCTCTCCTTTGAGTCCAGTATTAGATTCCGATGCTTCACTTCAGGTTTACTGTATCCCTTGGACCTCCTTATTGACGATGAAGCACAGATATTGCATCGAAATTAAATTCAAAAGGCACAATGCCGACTTAAGTACAAGAGGACTGACACTCTAAATTTCTATGATTTGAACCTCTCCTGTGAGTCCAGTTTTAGATTCCGATGCTTCACTTCAGGTTTACTGTATACCTTGGACCTTCTTATCGACGATGAAACACAGAAGTTGCATCCGAATTTAATACAAAAGGCACAATGCCGACTTATGTACAAGAGGACTGACACCCTAACTTTCTATGATTTGAACCTCTCCTGTGAGTCCAGTTTTCGATTCCCATGCTTCAGTTCAAGTTTACTGTATCCCTTGGACTTTCTTATTGACGATGAATCACAGAAACTGTATCCGTATTTAATTCAAAAGGCACAATGCCGACTTAAGTACACGGTGACTGACACTATAACTTTCTATGATTTGAACCTCTCCTGTGAGTCCAGTTTTAGATTCCGATGCTTCACTTCACGTTTTCTGTATCCCTTGGCCCTTCTTACTGACGATGAAACACTGAAATTGCATCAGAATTTAATACAAAAGGCACAATGCCGACTTAAGTACAAGAGGACTGACACTCAAACATTCTATGATTTGAACCTCTCCTGTGAGTCCAGTTTTAGATTCCGATGCTTCACTTCAGGTTCACTGTATCCCTTGGGCCTCCTTATTGACGATGAAACACAGAAATTGCATCCAAATTTAATACAAATGGCACAATGCCGACTTAAGTACAAGAGGACTGACACTATAAATTTGTATGATTAGGACCTGTCCTGTGAGTCCAGATTTAGATTCCGATGCTTCACTTCACGTTTACTGTGACCCTTTTGCCTTCTTATTGACGATGAAACACAGAAATTGCATCCGAATTTAATACAAAAGGCACAATGCCGACTTAAGTACAAGAGGACAGACACTCTAACTTTGTTTGATTTGAACCTCTTCTGTGAGTCCAGTTTTAGATTCCGATGCTTCACTTCAGGTTTACTGTATCCCTCGGACCTTCTTATTGAAGATGAAACACAGAAATTGCATTCGAATTTGATACAAAAGGCACAATGCCGACTTAACTACAAGAGGACTAACACTCTAACTTTCTATGATTTGAACATCTCCTGTGAGACCAGTTTTAGATTCTGATGCTTCAGTTCAGGTTTACTGTATCCCTTGGACCTTCTTATTGACTATGAAACACAGAAATTGCATCCGAATTTAATACAAAAAGCACAATGCCGACTTAAGTACAAGAGGACAGACACCCTGACTTTGTATGTTTTGAACCTCTTCTGTGAGTCCAGTTTTAGATTCTGATGCTTCACTTCATGTTTACTGTATCCCTCGGACCTTCCTATTGAAGATGAAACACAGAAATTGCATTCGAATTTGATACAAAAGGCAGAATGCCGACTTAACTACAAGAGGAATGACACTCTAACTTACTATGATTTGAACCTCTCCTGTGAGTCCAGTTTTAGATTCCGATGCTTCACTTCAGTTTTACTGTATACCTAGGACCGTCATATTGACGATGAAACACAGAAATTGCATCTGAATTTAAAACAAAAGGCACAATGCCGACTTAAGTACAAGAGGACTGACACTCTAACTTTCTATGATTTAAACCACTCCTGTGAGTCCAGTTTTAGATTCCGATGCTTCACTTCAGGTTTACTGTATCCCATGGACCTTCTTATTGACGATGAAACACAGAAATTGCATCCGAATTTAAAACAAAAGGCACAATGCCGACTTAAGTACAAGAGGAATGACAGAATAAATTTCTATGATTTGAACCTGTCCTGTGAGTCCAGATTAAGATTCCGATGCTTCACTTCAGGTTTACTGTAACCCTTGGGCCTTCTTATTGACGATGAAACACAGAAATTGCATCCGAATTTAATACAAATGGCACAATGACGACTTAAGTACAAGACGACTGACACTCTCACTTTCTATGATTTGAACCTCTCCTGTGGTCCAGTTTTAGATTCCGATGCTTCACTTCAGGTGTACTGTATCACTTGGACATTGTTATTGACGATGAAACACTGAAATTGCATCCGATTTTAATACAAAAGGCACAATGACGACTTAAGTACAAGAGGACAGACACTCTAACTTTGTTTGATTTGAACCTCTTCTGTGAGTCCAGTTTTGGATTCCGATGCTTCACTTCAGGTTTACTGTATCCCTCGGACCTTTTTATTGAAGATGAAACACAGAAATTGCATTCGAATTTGATACAAAAGGCACAATGCCGACTTAACTACAAGAGGACTGACACTCTAACTTTATATGATTTGAACCACTCCTGTGAGACCAGTTTTAGATTCCGATGCTTCAGTTCAGGTTTACTGTATCCCTTGGACCTTCTTATTGACTATGAAACACAGATATTGCATCCGAATTTACTACAAAAAGCACAATGCCGACTTAAGTACAAGAGGACAGACACTCTAACTTTGTATGTTTTGAACCTCTTCTGTGAGTCCAGTTTTAGATTCTGATGCTTCACTTCAGGTTTACTGTATCCCTCGGACCTTCTTATTGAAGATGAAACACAGAAATTGCATTCGAATTTGATACAAAAGGCAGAATGCCGACTTAACTACAAGAGGAATGACACTCTAACTTTCTATGATTTGAACCTCTCCTGTGAGACCAGTTTTAGATTCCGATGCTTCAGTTCAGGTTTACTGTATCCCTTGGACCTTCTTATTGACTATGAAACACAGAAATTGCATCCGAATTTAATACAAAAAGCACAATGCCGACGTAAGTACAAGAGGGCGGTCACTCTAACTTTCTATGATTAGACCCTCTCCTGTGAGTCCAGTTTTAGATTCCGATGCTTCAGTTCAGGTTTACTGTATCCCTTGGACCTTCTTATTGACGATGAAGCACGGAAATTGCATTGGAATTAAATTCAAAAGGCACAATGCCGACTTAAAAACAAGAGGACTGACACTCTATTTTCCTATGATTTGAACCTCTCCTGTGAGTCCAGTTTTAGATTTCGATGATTCACTTCAGGTTTACTTTATCCCTTCGACCTTCTTACTGACGATGAAACACTGAAATTGCATCCGAATTTAATACAAAAGGCACAATTTCGACTTAAGTACAACAGGACTGACACTCTAACTTTATATGATTTGAACCTCTCCTGTGAGTCCCGTTATAGATTCCGATGCTTCACTTCAGGTTTACTGTATCCCTTGGACCTTCTTATTGACGATGAAGCACACACATTGCATCGGAATAAAATTCAAAAGGCACAATGCCGACTTAAGTACAAGAGGACTGACACTCTAAATTTCTATGATTTCAACCTCTCCTGTGAGATCAGTTTTAGATTCCGATGCTTCACTTCAGTTTTACTGTATACCTTGGACCTTCTTATTGACGATGAAACACAGAAATTGCATCGGAATTTCATACAAAAGGCACAATGCCGACTTAAGTACAAGAGGACTGACACTCTAACTTTCTATGATTTGAACCTCTCCTGTGAGTCCAGTTTTAGATTCCGTTGCTTCACTTCAGGTTTACTGTATACCTAGGACCGTCTTATTGACGATGAAACACAGAAATTGCATCTGAATTTAAAACAAAAGGCACAATGCCGACTTAAGTACAAGAGGACTGACACTCTAACTTTCTATGATTTAAACCACTCCTGTGATTCCAGTTTTAGATTCCGATGCTTCACTTCAGGTTTACTGTAACCCTTGGGCCTTCTTATTGACGATGAAACACAGAAATTCCATCCGAATTTAATACAAATGGCACAATGACGACTTAAGTACAAGACGACTGACACTCTCACTTTCTATGATTTGAACCTCTCCTGTGGTCCAGTTTTAGATTCCGATGCTTCACTTCAGGTAAACTGTATCACTTGGACCTTGTCATTGACGATGAAACACTGAAATTGCATCCGATTTTAATACAAAAGGCACAATGCCGACTTAAGTACAAGAGGACAGACACTCTAACTTTGTTTGATTTGAACCTCTTCTGTGAGTCCAGTTTTAGATTCCGATGCTTCACTTCAGGTTTACTGTATCCCTCGGACCTTCTTATTGAAGATGAAACACAGAAATTGCATTCGAATTTGATACAAAAGGCACAATGCCGACTTAACTACAAGAGGACTGACACTCTAACTTTCTATGATTTGAACCTCTCCTGTGAGACCAGTTTTAGATTCCGATGCTTCAGTTCAGGTTTACTGTATCCCTTGGACCTTCTTATTGACTATGAAACACAGAAATTGCATCCGAATTTACTACAAAAAGCACAATGCCGACTTAAGTACAAGAGGACAGACACTCTAACTTTGTATGTTTTGAACCTCTTCTGTGAGTCCAGTTTTAGATTCCGATGCTTCACTTCAGGTTTACTGTATCCCTCGGACTTTCTTATTGAAGATGAAACACAGAAATTTCATTCGAATTTGATACAAAAGGCACAATGCCAACTTAAGTACAAGAGGACTGACACTCTAACTTTCTATGATTTGAACCTCTCCTTTGAGTCCAGTATTAGATTCCGATGCTTCACTTCAGGTTTACTGTATACCGTGGACCTTTTTATTGACCATGAAGCACAGATAATGCATCGGAATTAAATTCAATAGGCACAATGCCGACTTAAGTACAAGAGGACTGACACTCTAACTTTCTATGATTTGAACCTCTTCTGTGAGTCCAGTTTTAGATTCCGATGCTTCACTTCAGGTTTACTGTATCCCTCGGACCTTCTTATTGAAGATGAAACACCGAAATTGGTTCTGAATTTAAAACAAAATGCACATTGCCGACTTAAGTACAAGAGGAATGACACTATAAATTTCTATGATTTGAACCTGTCCTGTGAGTCCAGATTTAGATTCCGATGCTTCACTTCAGGTTCACTGTAACCCTTGGGCCTTCTTATTGACGATGAAACACAGAAATTGCATCCGAATTTATTACAAATGGCACAAAGACGACTTAGGTACAAGACGACTGACACTCTCACTTTCTATGATTTGAACCTCTCCTGTGGTCAAGTTTTAGATTCCGATGCTTCACTTCAGGTGTACTGTATCACTTGGACCTTGTTATTGACGATGAAACACTGAAATTGCATCCGATTTTAATACAAAAGGCACAATGCCGACTTAAGTACAAGAGGACAAACACTCTAACTTTGTTTGATTTGAACCTCTTCTGTGAGTCCAGTTTTAGATTCCGATGCTTCACTTCAGGTTTACTGTATCCCTCGGACCTTCTTATTGAAGATGAAACACAGAAATTGCATTCGAATTTGATACAAAAGGCACAATGCCGACTTAACTATAAGAGGACTGACACTCTAACTTTCCATGATTTGAACCTCTCCTGTGAGACCAGTTTTAGATTCCGATGCTTCAGTTCAGGTTTACTGTATCCCTTGGACCTTCTTATTGACTATGAAACACTGAAATTGCATCCGAATTTACTACAAAAAGCACAATGCCGACTTAAGTACAAGAGGACAGACACTCTAACTTTGTATGTTTTGAACCTCTTCTGTGAGTCCAGTTTTAGATTCCGATGCTTCACTTCAGGTTTACTGTATCCCTCGGACCTTCTTATTGAAGATGAAACACAGAAATTTCATTCGAATTTGATACAAAAGGCACAATGCCGACTTAACTACAAGAGGACTGACACTCTAACTTTCTATGATCTGAACCTCTCCTGTGAGTCCAGTTTTAGATTCCGATGCTTCACTTCACGTTTCCTGTATCCTTTGGACCTTCTTACTGACGATGAAACACTGAAATTGCATCCGAATTTAATACAAAAGGCACAATGCCGACTTAAGTACAAGAGGACTGACACTCAAACGTTCTATGATTTGAACCTCTCCTGTGAGTCCAGTTTTAGATTCCGATGCTTCACTTCAGGTTTACTGTATACCTAGGACCGTCTTATTGACGATGAAACACAGAAATTGGTTCTGAATTTAAAACAAAATGCACATTGCCGACTTAAGTACAAGAGGACTGACACTCTAACTTTCTATGATTTGAACCTGTCCTGTGAGTCCAGTTTTAGATTCCGATGCTTCACTTCAGGTTTACTGTATCCCTTGGACCTTCTTATTGACGATGAAACACAGAAATTGCATCCGAATTTAATACAAAAGGCACAATGCCGACTTAAGATCAAGAGGACTGACACTATAAATTTCTATGATTTGAACCTCTCCTGTGAGTCCACTTTTAGAATCCGATGCTTCACTTCAGGTTTACTGTATCCCTTGGGCCTCCTTATTGACGATGAAACACAGAAATTGCATCCAAATTTAATACAAATGGCACAATGCCGACTTAAGTACAAGAGGACTGACACTACAAATTTCTATGATTTGGACCTGTCCTGTGAGTTTAGATTTAGATTCCGATGCTTCACTTCAGGTTTACTGTAACCCTTGGGCCTTCTTATTGACGATGAAACACAGAAATTGCATCCGAATTTAATACAAATGGCAGAATGGCGACTTAAGTACAAGACGACTGACACTCTCACTTTCTATGATTTGAACCTCGCCTGTGGTCCAGTTTTAGATTCCGATGCTTCACTTCAGGTGTACTGTATCACTTGGACCTTGTTATTGACGATGAAATACTGAAATTGCTTCCGATTTTAATACAATAGGCACAATGCCGACTTAAGTACAAGAGGACAGACACTCTAACTTTGTTTGATTTGAACATCTTCTGTGAGTCCAATTTTAGATTCCGATGCTTCACTTCAGGTTTACTGTATCCCTCGGGCCTTCTTATTGAAGATGAAACACAGAAATTGCATTCGAATTTGGTACAAAAGGCACAATGCCGACTTAACTACAAGAGGACTGACACTCTAACTTTCTATGATTTGAACCTTTCCTGTGAGACCAGTTTTAGATTCCGATGCTTCAGTTCAGGTTTGCTGTATCCCTTGGACCTTCTTATTGACTATGAAACACAGAAATTGCATCCGAATTTACTACAAAAAGCACAATGCCGACTTAAGTACAAGAGGACAGACACTCTAACATTGTATGTTTTGAACCTCTTCTGTGAGTCCAGTTTTAGATTCCGATGCTTCACTTCAGGTTTACTGTATCCCTCGGACCTTCTTATTGAAGATGAAACACAGAAATTTAATTCGAATTTGATACAAAAGGCACAATGCCGACTTAACTACAAGAGGACTGACACTCTAACTTTCTATGATTTGAACCTCTCCTGTGAGTCCAGTTTTAGATTCCGATGCTTCACTTCACGTTTCCTGTATCCCTTGGACCTTCTTACTTACGATAAAACACTGAAATTGCATCCGAATTTAATACAAAAGGCACAATGCCGACTTAAGTACAAGAGGACTGACACTCAAACGTTCTATGATTTGAACCTCTACTGTGAGTCCAGTTTTAGATTCCGATGCTTCACTTCAGGTTTACTGTATACCGTGGACCGTCTTATTTACCATGAAGCACAGATATTGCATCGGAATTAAATTCAATAGGCACAATGCCGACTTAAGTACAAGAGGACTGACACTCTAACTTTCTATGATTTGAACCTCTTCTGTGAGTCCAGTTTTAGATTCCGATGCATCACTTCAGGTTTACTGTATACCTAGGACCGTCTTATTGACGATGAAACACAGAAATTGGTTGTGAATTTAAAACAAAATGCACATTGCCGACTTAAGTACAAGAGGACTGACACTCTAACTATCTATGATTTGAACCTCTCCTGTGAGCCCAGTTTTAGATTCCGATGCTTCACTTCAGGTTTACTGTATCCCTTGGACCTTCTTATTGACGATGAAACACAGAAATTGCATCCGAATTTAATACAAAAGGCACAATGCCGACTTAAGTTCAAGAGGACTGACACTATAAATTTCTATGGTTTGAACCTCTCCTGTGAGTCCACTTTTAGATTCCGATGCTTCACTTCAGGTTTACTGTATCCCTTGGGCCTCCTTATTGACGATGAAACACTGAAATTGCATCCGAATTTAATACAAATGGCACAATGCCGACTTAAGTACAAGAGGACTGACACTACAAATTTCTATGATTTGGACCTGTCCTGTGAGTTTAGATTTAGAATCCGATGCTTCACTTCAGGTTCACTGTGACCCTTGGGCCTTCTTATTGACGATGAAACACAGAAATTGCATCCGAATTTAATACAAAAGGCACAATGCCGACTTAACTATAAGAGGACTGACACTCTAACTTTCTATGATTTGAACCTCTCCTGTGAGACCAGTTTTAGATTCCGATGCTTCAGTTCAGGTTTACTGTATCCCTTGGACCTTCTTATTGACTATGAAACACAGAAATTGCATCCGAATTTACTACAAAAAGCACAATGCCGACTTAAGTACAAGAGGACAGACACTCTAACTTTGTATGTTTTGAACCTCTTCTGTGAGTCCAGTTTTAGATTCCGATGCTTCACTTCAGGTTTACTGTATCCCTCGGACCTTCTTATTGAAGACGAAACACAGAAATTTAATTCGAATTTGATACAAAAGGCACAATGCCGACTTAACTACAAAAGGACTGACCCTCTAACTTTCTATGATTTGAACCTCTCCTGTGAGTCCAGTTTTAGATTCCGATGCTTCACTTCACGTTTCCTGTATCCTTTGGACCTTCTTACTGACGATGAAACACTGAAATTGCATCCGAATTTAATACAAAAGGCACAATGCCGACTTAAGTACAAGAGGACTGACACTCAAACGTTCTATGATTTGAACCCCTCCTGTGAGTCCAGTTTTAGATTCCGATGCTTCACTTCAGGTTTACTGTATACCTAGGACCGTCTTATTGACGATGAAACACAGAAATTGGTTCTGAATTTAAAACAAAATGCACATTGCCGACTTAAGTACAAGAGGACTGACACTCTAACTTTCTATGATTTGAACCTGTCCTGTGAGTCCAGTTTGAGATTCCGATGCTTCACTTCAGGTTTACTGTATCCCTTGGACCTTCTTATTGACGATGAAACACAGAAATTGCATCCGAATTTAATACAAAAGGCACAATGCCGACTTAAGATCAAGAGGACTGACACTCTAACTTTCTATGATTTGAACCTCTCCTGTGAGCCCAGTTTTAGATTCCGATGCTTCACTTCAGGTTTACTGTATCCCTTGGTCCTTCTTATTGACGATGAAAAACAGAAATTGCATCCGAATTTAATACAAAAGGCACAATGCCGACTTAAGTTCAAGAGGACTGACACTATAAATTTCTATGATTTGAACCTCTCCTGTGAGTCCACTTTTAGATTCCGATGCTTCACTTCAGGTTTACTGTATCCCTTGGGCCTCCTTATTGACGATGAAACACAGACATTGCATCCAAATTTAATAGAAATGGCACAATGCCGACTTAAGTACAAGAGGACAGACACTACAAATTTCTATGATTTGGACCTGTCCTGTGAGTTTAGATTTAGATTCCGATGCTTCACTTCAGGTTTACTGTAACCCTTGGGCCTTCTTCTTGACGATGAAACACAGAAATTGCATCCGAATTTAATACAAATGGCACAATGACGACTTAAGTACAAGACGACTGACACTCTAACTTTCAATGATTTGAACCTCTCCTGTGAGTCCAGTTTTAGATTCCGATGCTTCACTTCAGGTTTACTGTATCCCTCGGACCTTCTTATTGAAGATGAAACACAGAAATTTAATTCGAATTTGATACAAAAGGCACAATGCCGACTTAACTACAAGAGGACTGACACTCTAACTTTCTATGATTTGAACCTCTCCTGTGAGTCCAGTTTTAGATTCCGATGCTTCACTTCACGTTTCCTGTATCCCTTGGACCTTCTTACTTACGATAAAACACTGAAATTGCATCTGAATTTAATACAAAAGGCACAATGCCGACTTAAGTACAAGAGGACTGACACTCAAACGTTCTATGATTTGAACCTCTACTGTGAGTCCAGTTTTAGATTCCGATGCTTCACTTCAGGCTTACTGTATACCGTGGACCTTCTTATTGACCATGAAGCACAGATATTGCATCGGAATTAAATTCAATAGGCACAATGCCGACTTAAGTACAAGAGGACTGACACTCTAACTTTCTATGATTTGAACCTCTTCTGTGAGTCCAGTTTTAGATTCCGATGCATCACTTCAGGTTTACTGTATACCTAGGACCGTCTTATTGACGATGAAACACAGAAATTGGTTGTGAATTTAAAACAAAATGTACATTGCCGACTTAAGTACAAGAGGACTGACACTCTAACTTTCTATGATTTGAACCTCTCCTGTGAGCCCAGTTTTAGATTCCGATGCTTCACTTCAGGTTTACTGTATCCCTTGGTCCTTCTTATTGACGATGAAAAACAGAAATTGCATCCGAATTTAATACAAAAGGCACAATGCCGACTTAAGTTCAAGAGGACTGACACTATAAATTTCTATGATTTGAACCTCTCCTGTGAGTCCACTTTTAGATTCCGATGCTTCACTTCAGGTTTACTGTATCCCTTGGGCCTCCTTATTGACGATGAAACACTAAAATTGCATCCGAATTTAATACAAATGGCACAATGCCGACTTAAGTACAAGAGGACTGACACTACAAATTTCTATGATTTGGACCTGTCCTGTGAGTTTAGATTTAGAATCCGATGCTTCACTTCAGGTTTACTGTGACCCTTGGGCCTTCTTATTGACGATGAAACACAGAAATTGCATCCGAATTTAATACAAATGGCACAATGACGACTTAAGTACTAGACGACTGACACTCTCACTTTCTATGATTTGAACCTCGCCTGTGGTCCAGTTTTATATTCCGATGCTTCACTTCAGGTGTACTGTATCACTTGGACCTTGTTATTGACGATGAAACACTGAAATTGCATCCGATGTTAATACAAAAGGCACAATGCCGACTTAAGTACAAGAGGACAGACACTCTAAACTTGTTTGATTTGAACCTCTTCTGTGAGTCCAGTTTTAGATTCCGATGCTTCACTTCAGGTTTACTATATCCCTCGGACCTTCTTACTGAAGATGAAACACAGAAATTGCATTCGAATTTGATACAAAAGGCACAATGCCGACTTAACTACAAGAGGACTGACACTCTAACTTTCTATGATTTGAACATCTCCTGTGAGACCAGTTTTAGATTCTGATGCTTCAGTTCAGGTTTACTGTATCCCTTGGACCTTCTTATTGACTATGAAACACAGAAATTGCATCCGAATTTAATACAAAAAGCACAATGCCGACTTAAGTACAAGAGGGCAGTCACTCTAACTTTCTATGATTAGACCCTTCCTGTGAGTCCAGTTTTAGATTACGATGCTTCAGTTCAGGTTTACTGTATCCCTTGGACCTTCTTATTAACGATGAAGCACAGAAATTGCATCGGAATAAAATTCAAAAGGCACAATGCCGACTTAAAAACAAGAGGACTGACACTCAACTTCCTATGATTTGAACCTCTCCTGTGAGTTCAGTTTTAGATTTCGATGCTTCACTTCAGGTTTACTTTATCCCTTCGGCCTTCTTACTGACGATGAATCACTGAAATTGCATCCGAATTTAATAGAAAAGGCACAATACCGACTTAAGTCCAAGAGGACTGACACTATAACTTTCTATGATTTGAACCTCTCCTGTGAGTCCCGTTATAGATTCCGATGCTTCACTTCAGGTTTACTGTATCCCTTGGACCTTCTTATTGACGATGAAGCACACATATAGCATCGGAATAAAATTCAAAAGGCACAATGCCGACTTAAGTACAAGAGGACTTACACTCTAAATTTCTATGATTTGAACCTGTCCTGTGAGTCCAGTTTTAGATTCCGATGCTTCACTTCACTTTTACTGTATACCTTGGACCTTCTTATTGACGATGAAACACAGAAATTGCATCGGAATTTAATACAAAAGGCACAATGCCGACTTAAGTACAAGAGGACTGACACTCTAACTTTCTATGATTTGAACCTCTCCTGTGAGTCCAGTTTTAGATTCCGATGCCTCACTTCAGGTTTACTGTATAACTAGGACTGTCTTATTGACGATGAAACACAGAAATTGCATCTGAATTTAAAACAAAAGGCACAATGCCGACTTAAGTACAAGAGGACTGACACTATAAATTTCTATGATTTGAACCTGTCCTGTGAGTCCAGATTTAGATTCCGATGCTTCACTTCAGGTTTGCTGTATCCCTTGGACCTTCTTATTGACTATGAAACACAGAAATTGCATCCGAATGTAATACAAAAGGCACAATGCCGACTTAAGTACAAGAGGACAGACACTCTAAATTTGTTTGATTTGAACCTCTTCTGTGAGTCCAGTTTTAGATTCCGATGCTTCACTTCAGGTTTACTGTATCCCTCGGACCTTCTTATTGAAGATGAAACACAGAAATTGCATTCGAATTTGATACAAAAGGCACAATGCCGACTTAACTACAAGAGGACTGACACTCTAACTTTCTATGATTTGAACCTCTCCTGTGAGACCAGTTTTAGATTCCGATGCTTCAGTTCAGGTTTACTGTATCCCTTGGACCTTCTTACTGACTATGAAACACAGAAATTGCATCCGAATTTACTACAAAAAGCACAATGCCGACTTAAGTACAAGAGGACAGACACTCTAACTTTGTATGTTTTGAACATCTTCTGTGAGTCCAGTTTTAGATTCCGATGCTTCACTTCAGGTTTACTGTATCCCTTGGACCTCCTTATTGAAGATGAACCACAGAAATTTCATTCAAATTTGATACAAAAGGCACAATGCCGACTTAACTACAAGGGGACTGACACTATAAATTTCTATGATTTGAACCTCTCCTGTGAGACCAGTTTTAGATTCCGATGCTTCAGTTCAGGTTTACTGTATCCCTTGGACCTTCTTATTGACCATGAAACGCAGAAATTGCATCCCAATTTAATACAAAAAGCACAATGCCGACCTAAGTACAAGGGGACTGACACTGTAACTTTCTATGATTTGAACCTCTCCTGTGAGTCCAGTTTTAGATTCCAATGCTTCACTCCCGGTTTACTGTATACCTTGGACCTTCTTATCGACGATGAAAAACAGAAATTGCATCCGAATTTAATACAAAAGGCACAATGCCGACTTAAGTACAAGAGGACTGACACTCTAATTTTCTATGATTTGAACCTCTCCTGTGAGTCCAGTTTTAGATTCCGATGCTTCAGTTCAGGTTTACTGTATCCCTTGGACTTTCTTATTGACGATGAATCACAGAAATTGCATCCGTATTTAATTCAAAAGGCACAATGCCGACTTTAGTACAAGTTGACTGACACTATAAAATTTTATGATTTGAACCTCTCCTGTGAGTCCAGTTTTAGATTCCGATGCCTCACTTCACGTTTCCTGTATCCCTTGGACCTTCTTACTGACGATGAAACACTGAAATTGCATCCGAATTTAATACAAAAGGCACAATGACGACTTAAGTACAAGAGGACAGACACTATAATTTTGTATGTTTTGAGTCTCTTCTGTGAGTCCAGTTTTAGATTCCGATGTTTCACTTCAGGTTTACTGTTTCCCTTGGACCTTCTTATTGAAGATGAAACACAGAAATTTCATTCAAATTTGATACAAAAGGCACAATGCCGACTTAACTACAAGGGGACTGTCACTCTAACTTTCTATGATTTGAACCTGTCCTGTGAGTCCAGTTTTAGATTCCGATGCTTCACTTCAGGTTTACTGTATCCCTTGGACCTTCTTATTGACGATGAAACACAGAAATTGCATCCGTATTTAATACAAAAGGCACAATGCCTACTTAAGTTCAAGACGACTGACACTCTAACTTTCTATGATTTGAACCTCTCCTGTGAGACCAGTTTTAGATTCCGATGCTTCAGTTCATGTTTACTGTATCCCTTGGACCTTCTTATTGACTATGAAACACAGAAATTGCATCCGAATTTAATAAAAAAAGCACAATGCCGACTTAAGTACAAGAGGACAGACACTCTAACTTTGCATGTTTTGAACCTCTTCTGTGAGTCCAGTTTTAGATTCCGATGCTTCACTTCAGGTTTACTGTATCCCTCGGACCTTCTTATTGAAGATGAAACACAGAAATTGCATTCGAATTTGATACAAAAGGCACACTGCCGACTTAACTACAAGAGGAATGACACTCTACTTTTCTATGATTTGAACCTCTCCTGTGAGACCAGTTTTAGATTCCGATGCTTCATTTCAGGTTTACTGTATCCCTTGGACCTTCTTATTGACGATGAATCACAGAAATTGCATCCGTATTTAATTCAAAAGGCACAATGCCGACTTACATACAAGGTGACAGACACTATAACTTTCTATGATTTGAACCTCTCCTGTGAGTCCAGTTTTAGATTCCGATGCTTCACTTCAGGTGTACTGTATCACGTGGACCTTGTTATTGACGATGAAACACTGACATTGCATCCGATTTTAATACAAAAGGCACAATGCCGACTTAAGTACAAGAGGACTGACACTCTAACTTTCTATGATTTGAACCTCTCCTGTGAGTCCAGTTTTAGATTCCGATGCCTCACTTCAGGTTTACTGTATAACTAGGACCGTCTTATTGACGATGAAACACAGAAATTGCATCTGAAATTAAAACAAAAGGCACAATGCCGACTTAAGTACAAGAGGACTGACACTCTAACTTTCTATGATTTAAACCACTCCTGTGAGTCCAGTTTTAGATTCCGATGCATACTTCAGGTTTACAGTATCCCTTGGACCTTCTTATTGACGATGAAACACAGAAATTGCATCCGAATTTAATACAAAAGGCACAATACCGACTTAAGTACAACAGGAATGACACTATAAATTTCTATGATTTGAACCTGTCCTGTGAGTCCAGATTTAGATTCCGATGCTTCACTTCAGGTTTACTGTATCCCTTGGACCTTCTTATTGACTATGAAACACAGAAATTGCATCCGAATGTAATACAAAAGGCACAATGCCGACTTAAGTACAAGAGGACAGACACTCTAAATTTGTTTGATTTGAACCTCTTCTGTGAGTCCAGTTTTAGATTCCGATGCTTCACTTCAGGTTTACTGTATCCCTCGGACCTTCTTATTGAAGATGAAACACAGAAATTGCATTCGAATTTGATACAAAAGGCACAATGCCGACTTAACTACAAGAGGACTGACACTCTAACTTTCTATGATTTGAACCTCTCCTGTGAGACCAGTTTTAGATTCCGATGCTTCAGTTCAGGTTTACTGTATCCCTTGGACCTTCTTACTGACTATGAAACAGAGAAATTGCATCCGAATTTACTACAAAAAGCACAATGCCGACTTAAGTACAAGAGGACAGACACTCTAACTTTGTATGTTTTGAACATCTTCTGTGAGTCCAGTTTTAGATTCCGATGCTTCACTT
Source organism: Schistocerca americana (assembly GCF_021461395.2). Lineage (NCBI taxonomy): Eukaryota > Metazoa > Arthropoda > Insecta > Orthoptera > Acrididae > Schistocerca > Schistocerca americana. Next base: position 542,974,437 of record NC_060124.1, on the reverse strand, counting down.
CAGGTTTACTGTATCCCTTGGACCTTCTTATTGAAGATGAATCACAGAAATTTCATTCAAATTTGATACAAAAGGCACAATGCCGACTTAACTACAAGGGGACTGACACTATAAATTTCTATGATTTGAACCTCTCCTGTGAGACCAGTTTTAGATTCCGATGCTTCAGTTCAGGTTTACTGTATCCCTTGGACCTTCTTATTGACTATGAAACGCAGAAATTGCATCCCAATTTAATACAAAAAGCACAATGCCGACCTAAGTACAAGGGGACTGACACTGTAACTTTCTATGATTTGAACCTCTCCTGTGAGTCCAGTATTAGATTGCGATGCTTCACGTCAGGTTTACTGTATCCCTTGGACCTCTTTATTGACGATGAAGCACAGATATTGCACCGAAACTAAATTCAAAAGGCACAATGCCGACTTAAGTACAAGAGGACTTACACTCTAAATTTCTATGATTTGAACCTCTCCTGTGAGTCCAGTTTTAGATTCCAATGCTTCACTCCCGGTTTACTGTATACCTTGGACCTTCTTATCGACGATGAAAAACAGAAATTGCATCCGAATTTAATACAAAAGGCACAATGCCGACTTAAGTACAAGAGGACTGACACTCTAATTTTCTATGATTTGAACCTCTCCTGTGAGTCCAGTTTTAGATTCCGATGCTTCAGTTCAGGTTTACTGTATCCCTTGGACTTTCTTATTGACGATGAATCACAGAAATTGCATCCGTATTTAATTCAAAAGGCACAATGCCGACTTTAGTACAAGTTGACTGACACTATAAAATTTTATGATTTGAACCTCTCCTGTGAGTCCAGTTTTAGATTCCGATGCCTCACTTCACGTTTCCTGTATCCCTTGGACCTTCTTACTGACGATGAAACACTGAAATTGCATCCGAATTTAATACAAAAGGCACAATGACGACTTAAGTACAAGAGGACAGACACTATAATTTTGTATGTTTTGAACCTCTTCTGTGAGTCCAGTTTTAGATTCCGATGCTTCACTTCAGGTTTACTGTTTCCCTTGGACCTTCTTATTGAAGATGAAACACAGAAATTTCATTCAAATTTGATACAAAAGGCACAATGCCGACTTAACTACAAGGGGACTGTCACTCTAACTTTCTATGATTTGAACCTGTCCTGTGAGTCCAGTTTTAGATTCCGATGCTTCACTTCAGGTTTACTGTATCCCTTGGACCTTCTTATTGACGATGAAACACAGAAATTTCATCCGTATTTAATACAAAAGGCACAATGCCTACTTAAGTTCAAGACGACTGACACTCTAACTTTCTATGATTTGAACCTCTCCTGTGAGACCAGTTTTAGATTCCGATGCTTCAGTTCAGGTTTACTGTATCCCTTGGACCTTCTTATTGACTATGAAACACAGAAATTGCATCCGAATTTAATAAAAAAAGCACAATGCCGACTTAAGTACAAGAGGACAGACACTCTAACTTTGCATGTTTTGAACCTCTTCTGTGAGTCCAGTTTTAGATTCCGATGCTTCACTTCAGGTTTACTGTATCCCTCGGACCTTCTTGTTGAAGATGAAACACAGAAATTGCATTCGAATTTGATACAAAAGGCACACTGCCGACTTAACTACAAGAGGAATGACACTCTACTTTTCTATGATTTGAACCTCTCCTGTGAGACCAGTTTTAGATTCCGATGCTTCATTTCAGGTTTACTGTATCCCTTGGACCTTCTTATTGACGATGAATCACAGACATTGCATCCGTATTTAATTCAAAAGGCACAATGCCGACTTACATACAAGGTGACAGACACTATAACTTTCTATGATTTGAACCTCTCCTGTGAGTCCAGTTTTAGATTCCGATGCTTCACTTCAGGTGTACTGTATCACGTGGACCTTGTTATTGACGATGAAACACTGACATTGCATCCGATTTTAATACAGAAGGCACAATGCCGACTTAAGTACAAGAGGACAGACACTCTAACTATGTTTGATTTGAACCTCTTCTGTGAGTCCAGTTTTAGATTCCGATGCTTCACATCAGGTTTACTGTATCCCTCGGACCTTCTTATTGAAGATGTAACACAGAAATTGCATTCGAATTTGATACAAAAGGCACAATGCCGACTTAACTACAAGAGGACTGACACTCTAACTTTCTATGATTTGAATATCTCCTGTGAGACCAGTTTTAGATTCTGATGCTTCAGTTCAGGTTTACTGTATTCCTTGGACCTTCTTATTGACTATGAAACACAGAAATTGCATCCGAATTTAATACAAAAAGCACAATGCCGACTTAAGTACAAGAGGACAGACACACTAACTTTGTATGTTTTGAAGCTTTTCTGTGAGTCCAGTTTTAGACTCCGATGCTTCACTTCGGGTTTACTGTTTACCTCGGACCATCTTATTGAAGATGAAACACAGAAATTGCATTCGAATTTGATACAAAACGCACAATGCCGACTCAACTGCAAGAGGAATGACACTCTAACTTTCTATGATTTGAACCTCTCCTGTGAGACCAGTTTTAGATTCCGATGCTTCACTTCAGGTTTACTGTATACCGTGGACCTTCTTATTGACCATGAAGTACAGATATTGCATCGGAATTAAATTCAAAAGGCACAATGCGACTTAAGTACAAGAGGACTGACACTCTAACTTTCTATGATTTGAGCCTCTTCTGTGAGTCCAGTTTTAGATTCCGATGCATCACTTCAGGTTTACTGTATCCCCTGGACCTTCTTATTGACGATGAAACACAGAAATTGCATCCGAATTTAATACAAAAGGCACAATACCGACTTAAGTACAAGAGGACTGACACTATAAATTTCTATGATTTGAACCTCTCCTGTGAGTCCCGTTTTGGATTCCGATGCTTCACTTCAGTTTTACTGTATCCCTTGGGCCTTCTTATTGACGATGAAACACAGAAATTGCATCCGAATTTAATACAAAAGGCACAATGCCGACTTAAGTACAAGAGGAATGACACTATAAATTTCTGTGATTTGAACCTGTCCTGTGAGTCCAGATTTAGATTCCGATGCTTCACTTCAGGTTTACTGTGACCCTTGGGCCTTCTTATTGACGATGAAATACAGAAGTTGCATCCGAATTTAATACAAATGGCACAATGACGACTTAAGTACAAGACGACTGACACTCTAACTTTCTATGATTTGAACCTCTCCTGTGAGACCAGTTTTAGATTCCGATGCTTCAGTACAGGTTTACTGTATCCCTTGGACCTTCTTATTGACTATGAAACACCGAAATTGCATCCGAATATAATAAAAAAAGCACAATGCCGACTTAAGTACAAGAGGACAGACACTCTAACTTTGTATGTTTTAACCTCTTCTGTGAGTCCAGTTTTAGATTCCGACGCTTCACTTCAGGTTTACTGTATCCCTCGGACCTTCTTATTGAAGATGAAACACAGAAATTGCATTCGAATTTGATACAAAAGGCACAATGCCGACTTAACTACAAGAGGAATGACACTCTACTTTTCTATGATTTGAACCTCTCCTTTGAGACCAGTTTTAGATTCCGATGCTTCATTTCTGGTTTACTGTATCCCTTGGACCTTCTTATTGACTATGAAACACAGAAATTGCATCCGAATTTAATACAAAAAGCACAATGCCGACTTAAGTACAAGAGGACTGACACTCTAACTTTCTATGATTTGAAGCTCTCCTGTGAGTCCAGTAAGAGATTCCGAAGCTTCACTTCAGGTTTACTGTATCCCTTGGACCTCCGTATTGACGATGAAGCACAGATATTGCATCGAAATTAAATTCAAAAGGCACAATGCCGACTGAAGTACAAGAGGACTGACACTCTAAATTTCTATGATTTGAACCTCTCCTGTGAGTCCAGTTTTAGATTCCGATGCTTCACTTCAGGTTTACTGTATACCTTGGACCTTCTTATCGACGATGAAACACAGAAATTGCATCCGAATTTAATTCAAAAGGCACAATGCCGACTTAAGTACAAGGTGACTGACACTATAACTTTCTATGATTTGAACCTCTCCTGTGAGTCCAGTTTTAGATTCCGATGCTTCACTTCAGGTTTCCTGTATCCCTTGGACCTTCTTACTGACGATGAAACACTGAAATTGCATCCGAATTTAATACAAAAGGCACAATGACGACTTAAGTACAAGAGGACTGACACTCAAACATTCTATGATTAGAACCTCTCCTGTGAGTCCAGTTTTAGATTCCGATGCTTCACTTCAGGTTTACTGTATACCGTGGACCTTCTTATTGACCATGAAGTACAGACATTGCATCGGAATTAAATTCAAAAGGCACAATGCCGACTTAAGTACAAGAGGACTGACACTCTAACTTTCTATGATTTGAACCTGTCCTGTGAGTCCAGATTTAGATTCCGATGCTTCACTTCAGGCTTACTGAGACCCTTGGGCCTTCTTATTGACGATGAAACACAGAAATTGCATTCGAATTTAATACAAATGGCACAATGACGACTTAAGTATAAGACGACTGACATTCTCACATTCTATGATTTGAACCTCTCCTGTGGTCCAGTTTTAGATTCCGATGCTTCACTTCAGGTGTACTGTATCACTTGGACCTTGTTATTGACGATGAAACACTGAAATAGCATCCGATTTTATTACAAAAGGCACAATGCCGACTTATGTACAAGAGGACAGACACTCTAACTTTGTTTGATTTGAACCTCTTCTGTGAGTCCAGTGTTAGATTCCGATGCTTCACTTCAGGATTACTGTGACCCTTGGGCCTTCTTATTGACGATGAAATACAGAAATTGCATCCGAATTTAATACAAATGGCACAATGACGACTTAAGTACAAGACGACTGACACTCTAACTTTCTATGATTTGAACCTCTCCTGTGAGACCAGTTTTAGATTCCGATGCTTCATTTCAGGTTTACTGTATCCCTTGGACCTTCTTATTGACGATGAATCACAGAAATTGCATCCGTATTTAATTCAAAAGGCACAATGCCGACTTACATACAAGGTGACAGACACTATAACTTTCTATGATTTGAACCTCTCCTGCGAGTCCAGTTTTAGATTCCGATGCTTCACTTCAGGTTTCCTGTATCCCTTGGACCTTCTTACTGACGATGAAACACTGAAATTACATCCGAATTTAATACAAATGGCACAATGACGACTTAAGTACAAGACGACTGACACTCTAACTTTCTATGATTTGAACCTCTCCTGTGAGACCAGTTTTAGATTCCGATGCTTCAGTTCAGGTTTACTGTATCCCTTGGACCTTCTTATTGACTATAAAACACAGAAATTGCATCCGAATTTAATACAAAAAGCACAATGCCGACTTAAGTACAAGAGGACTGACACTCTAACTTTCTATGATTTGAAGCTCTCCTGTGAGTCCAGTATTAGATTCCGAATCTTCACTTCAGGTTTACTGTATCCCTTGGACCTCCGTATTGACGATGAAGCACAGATATTGCATCGAAATTAAATTCAAAAGGCACAATGCCGACTGAAGTACAAGAGGACTGACACACTAAATTTCTATGATTTGAACCTCTCCTGTGAGTCCAGCTTTAGATTCCGATGCTTCACTTCAGGTTTACTGTATACCTTGGACCTTCTTATCGATGATGAAACACAGAAATTGCATCCGAATTTAATACAAAAGGCACAATGCCGGCTTAAGTACAAGAGGACTGACACTCTAACTTTCTATGATTTGAACCTCTCCTGTGAGTCCAGTTTTAGATTCCGGTGCTTCAGTTCAGGTTTACTGTATCCCTTGGACCTTCTTATTGACGATGAATCACAGAAATTGCATCCGTATTTAATTCAAAAGGCACAATGCCGACTTACATACAAGGTGACAGACACTATAACTTTCTATGATTTGAACCTCTCCTGTGAGTCCAGTTTTAGATTCCGATGCTTCACTTCAGGTTTCCTGTATCCCTTGGACCTTCTTACTGACGATGAAACACTGAAATTACATCCGAATTTAATACAATAGGCACAATGACGACTTAAGTACAAGAGGACTGACACTCAAACATTCTATGATTAGAACCTCTCCTGTGAGTCCAGTTTTAGATTCCGATGCTTCACTTCAGGTTTACTGTATACCGTGGACATTCTTATTCACCACGAAGTACAGATATTGCATCGGAATTAAATTCAAAAGGCACAATGCCGACTTAAGTACAAGAGGACTGACACTCTAACTTTCTATGATTTGAACCTCTTCTGTGAGTCCCGTTTTGGATTCCGATTGTTCACTTCAGGTGTACTGTATCACTTTGACCTTGTTATTGACGATGAAACACTAAAATAATCATCCGATTTTATTACAAAAGGCACAATGCCGACTTATGTACAAGAGGACAGACACTCTAACTTTGTTTGATTTGAACCTCTTCTGTGAGTCCAGTTTTAGATTCCGATGCTTCACTTCAGGTTTACTGTATCCCTCGGACCTTCTTATTGAAGATGAAACACAGAAATTGCATTCGAATTTGATACAAAAGGCACAATGCCGACTTAACTACAAGAGGACTGACACTCTAACTTTCTATGATTTGAACCTCTCCTGTGAGACCAGTTTTAGATTCCGATGCTTCACTTCAGGTTTACTATATCCCTTGGACCTTCTTATTGACTATGAAACACAGAAATTGCATCCGAATTTAATACAAAAAGCACAATGCCGACTTAAGTACAAGAGGACAGACACTCTTACTTTGTATGTTTTGAACCTCTTCTGTGATTCCAGTTTTAGATTCCGATGCTTCACTTCAGGTTTACTGTATCCCTCGGACCTTCTTATTGAAGATGAAACACAGAAATTGCATTGGAATTTGATACAAAAGGCACAATGCCGACTTAACTACAAGAGGAATGACACTCTAACTTTCTATGATTTGAACGTCTCCTGTGAGACCAGTTTTAGATTCCGATGCTTCAGTTCAGGTTTACTGTATCCCTTGGACCTTCTTATTGACTATGAAACACAGAAATTGCATCCGAAATTAATACAAAAAGCACAATGCCGACTTAAGTACAAGAGGACTGACACTCTAACTTTCTATGATTTGAACCTCTCCTGTGAGTCCAGTATTTGATTCCGAAGCTTCACTTCAGGTTTACTGTATCCCTTGGACCTCCGTATTGAAGATGTAGCACAGTTATTGCATCGAAATTAAATTCAAAAGGCACAATCCCGACTTAAGTACAAGAGGACTGACACTCTAAATTTCTATGATTTGAACCTCTTCTGTGAGTCCCGTTTTGGATTCCGATGCTTTACTTCAGGTTTACTGTATCCCTTGGGCCTTCTTATTGACGATGAAACACAGAAATTGCATCCGAATTTAATACAAAAGGCATAATACCGACTTAAGTACAAGAGGACTGACACTGTAAATTTCTATGATTTGAACCTGTCCTGTGAGTCCAGATTTAGATTCCGATGCTTCACTTCAGGCTTACTGTGACCCTTGGGCCTTCTTATTGACGATGAAACACAGAAATTGCATCCGAATTTAATACAAAAGGCACAATGCCGACTTAAGTACAAGCGGACAGACACTCTAACTTTGTTTGATTTGAACCTCTTCTGTGAGTCCAGTGTTAGATTCCGATGCATCACTTCAGGTTTACTGTATACCTAGGACCGTCTTATTGACGATGAAACACAGATATTTTTTTCTGAATTTAAAACAAAATGCACATTGCCGACTTAAGTACAGGAGGACTGACACTCTAACTTTTTATGATTATAACCTTTCCTGTGAGTCCAGTTTTAGATTCCGATGCTTGACTTCAGGTTTACTGTATCCCTTGGACCTTCTTATTGACGATGAAACACAGAAATTGCATCCGAATTTAATACAAAATTCACAATGCCGACTTAAGTACAAGAGCACTGACACTATAAATTTCTATGATTTGAACCTGTCCTGTGAGTCCAGATTTTGATTCCGATGCTTCACTTCAGGCTTACTGTGACCCTTGGGCCTTCTTATTGACGATGAAACACAGAAATTGCATCCGAATTTAATACAAATGGCACAATGACGACTTAAGTACAAGACGACTGACACTCTCACTTTCTATGATTTGAACCTCTCCTGTGGTCCAGTTTTAGATTCCGATGCTTCACCTCAGGTGTACTGTATCACTTGGACCTTGTTATTGACGATGAAACACTGAAATTGCATCCGATTTTAATACAAAAGGCACAATGCCTACTTAAGTACAAGAGGACAGACACTCTAACTTGGTTTGATTTGAACCTCTTCTGTGAGTCCAGTTTTAGATTCCGATGCTTCACTTCAGGTTTACTGTATCCCTCGGACCTTCTTATTGAAGTTGATGCACAGAAATTGCATTCGAATTTGATACAAAAGGCACAATGCCGAGTCAACTACAAGAGGACTGACACTCTAATTTTCTATGATTTGAACCTCTCCTGTGAGACCAGTTTTAGATTCCGATGCTTCAGTTCAGGTTTACTGTATCCCTTCGACCTTCTTATTGACAATGAAACACAGAAATTGCATTCGAATTTGATACAAAAGGCACAATGCCGACTTAACTACAAGAGGAATGACACTCTAACTTTCTATGATTTGAACCTCTCCTGTGAGTCTAGTATTAGATTCCGAAGCTTCACTTCAGGTTTACTGTATCCCTTGGACCTCCGTATTGACGATGAAGCACAGATATTGCATCGCAATTAAATTCAAAAGGCACAATCCCGACTTAAGTACAAGAGGACTGACACTCTAAATATCTATGATTTGAACCTCTCCTGTGAGTCCAGTTTTAGATTCCGATGCTTCACTTCAGGTTTACTGTATACCTTTTACCTTCCTATCAACGATGAAACACAGAAATTGCATCCGATTTTATTACAAAAGGCACAATGCCGGCTTAAGTACAGGAGGACTGACACTCTAACTTTCTATGATTTGAAACTCTCCTGTGGGTCCAGTTTTAGATTCCGATGCTTCACTTCAGGTTTACTGTATACCATGGACCTTCTTATTGACCATGAAGCACAGATATTGCATCGGAATTAAATTCAAAAGGCACAATGCCGACTTAGGTACAAGAGGACTGACACTCTAACTTTCTATGATTTGAACCTTTTCTGTGAGTCCAGTTTTAGATTCCGATGCATCACTTCAGGTTTACTGTATACCTAGGACCGTCTTATTGACGATGAAACACAGAAATTGGTTCTGAATTTTAAACAAAATGCACATTGCCGACTTAAGCACAAGAGGACTGACACTCTAACTTTCTATGATTTGATTCTGTCCTGTGAGTCCAGTTTTAGATTCCGATGCTTCACTTCTGGTTTACTGTATCCCTTGGACCTTCTTATTGACGATGAAACACAGAAATTGCATCCGAATTTAATACAAAACGCACAATGCCGACTTAAGTACAAGAGGACTGACACTATAAATTTCTATGATTTGAACCTCTCCTGTGAGTCCAGTTTTAAATTCCGATGCTTCACTTCAGGTTTACTGTATCCCTTGGGCCTTCTTATTGACGATGAAACACAGAAATTGCATCCGAATGTAATACAAAAGGCACAATGCCGACTTAAGTACAAGAGGACTGACACTATAAATTTCTATGATTTGAACCTGTCCTGTGAGTCCAGATTTAGATTCCGATGCTCCACTTCAGGCTTACTGTGACCCTTGGGCCTTCTTATTGACGATGAAACACAGAAATTGCATCCGAATTTAATACAAATGGCACAATGACGACTTAAGTATAAGACGACTGACACTCTCACTTTCTATGATTTGAACCTCTCCTGTGGTCCAGTTTTAGATTCCGATGCTTCACTTCAGGTGTACTGTATCACTTGGACCTTGTTATTGACGATGAAACACTGAAATAGCATCCGATTTTATTACAAAAGGCACAATGCCGACTTATGTACAAGAGGACAGACACTCTAACTTTGTTTGATTTGAACCTCTTCTGTGAGTCCAGTTTTAGATTCCGATGCTTCACTTCAGGTTTACTGTCTCCCTCGGACCTTCTTATTGAAGATGAAACACAGAAATTGCATTCGAATTTGATACAAAAGGCACAATGCCGACTTAACTACAAGAGGACTGACACTCTAACTTTCTATGATTTGAACCTCTCCTGTGAGACCAGTTTTAGATTCCGATGCTTCAGTTCAGGTTTACTGTATCCCTTGGACCTTCTTATTGACTATGAAACACAGAAATTGCATCCGAATTTAATACAAAAAGCACAATGCCGACTTAAGTACAAGAGGACAGACACTCTAACTTTGTATGTTTTGAACCTCTTCTGTGATTCCAGTTTTAGATTCCGATGCTTCACTTCAGGTTTACTGTATCCCTCGGACCTTCTTATTGAAGATGAAACACAGAAATTGCATTCGAATTTGATACAAAAGGCACAATGCCGACTTAACTACAAGAGGAATGACACTCTAACTTTCTATGATTTGAACCTCTCCTGTGAGACCAGTTTTAGATTCCGATGCTTCAGTTCAGGTTTACTGTATCCCTTGGACCTTCTTATTGACTATGAAACACAGAAATTCCATCCGAATTTAATACAAAAAGCACAATGCCGACTTAAGTACAAGAGGACTGACACTCTAACTTTCTATGATTTGAACCTCTCCTGTGAGTCCAGTATTTGATTCCGAAGCTTCACTTCAGGTTTACTGTATCCCTTGGACCTCCGTATTGACGATGAAGCACAGTTATTGCATCGAAATTAAATTCAAAAGGCACAATCCCGACTTAAGTACAAGAGGACTGACACTCTAAATATCTATGATTTGAACCTCTTCTGTGAGTCCCGTTTTGGATTCCGATGCTTCACTTCAGGTTTACTGTATCCCTTGGGCCTTCTTATTGACGATGAAACACAGAAATTGCATCCGAATTTAATACAAAAGGCACAATACCGACTTAAGTACAAGAGGACTGACACTATAAATTTCTATGATTTGAACCTGTCCTGTGAGTCCAGATTTAGATTCCGATGCTTCACTTCAGGCTTACTAAGACCCTTGGGCCTTCTTATTGACGATGAAACACAGAAATTGCATCCGAATTTAATACAAAAGGCACAATGCCGACTTAAGTACAAGAGGACAGACACTCTAACTTTGTTTCATTTGAACCTCTTCTGTGAGTCCAGTTTTAGATTCCGATGCATCACTTCAGGTTTACTGTATACCTAGGACCGTCTTATTGACGATGAAACACAGATATTGGTTCTGAATTTAAAACAAAATGCACATTGCCGACTTAAGTACAGGAGGACTAACACTCTAACTTTCTATGATTATAACCTGTCCTGTGAGTCCAGTTTTAGATTCCGATTCTTCACTTCAGGTTTACTGTATCCCTTGGACCTTCTTATTGACGATGAAACACAGAAATTGCATCCGAATTTAATACAAAATTCACAATGCCGACTTAAGTACAAGAGCACTGACACTACAAATTTCTATGATTTGGACCTGTCCTGTGAGTCCAGATTTAGATTCCGATGCTTCACTTCAGGTTTACTGTGACCCTTGGGCCTTCTTATTGACGATGAAACACAGAAATTGCATCCGAATTTAATACAAATGGCACAATGACGACTTAAGGACAAGACGACTGACACTCTCACTTTCTATGATTTGAACCTCTCCTGTGGTCCAGTTTTAGATTCCGATGCTTCACCTCAGGTGTACTGTATCACTTGGACCTTGTTATTGACGATGAAACACTGAAATTGCATCCGATTTTAATACAAAAGGCACAATGCCGACTTAAGTACAAGAGAACAGACACTCTAACTTGGTTTGATTTGAACCTCTTCTGTGAGTCCAGTTTTAGATTCCGATGCTTCACTTCAGGTTTACTGTATCCCTCGGACCTTCTTATTGAAGATGAAGCACAGAAATTGCATTAGAATTTGATACAAAAGGCACAATGCCGACTTAACTACAAGAGGACTGACACTCTAATTTTCTATGATTTGAACCTGTCCTGTGAGACCAGTTTTAGATTCCGATGCTTCAGTTCAGGTTTACTGTATCCCTTCGACCTTCTTACTGACTATGAAACACAGAAATTGCAACCGAATTTAATACAAAAAGCACAATGCCGACTTAAGTACAACAGGACAGACACTCTAACATTGTATGTTTTGAACCCCTTCTGTGAGTCCAGTTTTAGATTCCGATGCTTCACTTCAGGTTTACTGTATCCCTCGGACCTTCTTATTGATGATGAAGCACAGAAATTGCATTCGAATTTGATACAAAAGGCACAATGCCGACTTAACTACAAGAGGAATGACACTCTAACTTTCTATGATTTGAACCTCTCCTGTGAGTCTAGTATTAGATTCCGAAGCTTCACTTCAGGTTTACTGTATCCCTTGGACCTCCGTATTGACGATGAAGCACAGATATTGCATCGCAATTAAATTCAAAAGGCACAATCCCGACTTAAGTACAAGAGGACTGACACTCTAAATATCTATGATTTGAACCTCTCCTGTGAGTCCAGTTTTAGATTCCGATGCTTCACTTCAGGTTCACTGAATACCTTTTACCTTCTTATCAACGATGAAACACAGAAATTGCATCCGATTTTATTACAAAAGGCACAATGCCGGCTTAAGTACAGGAGGACTGACACTCTAACTTTCTATGATTTGAAACTCTCCTGTGGGTCCAGTTTTAGATTCCGATGCTTCAGTTCAGGTTTACTGTATCCCTTGGACCTTCTTATTGACGATGAATCACAGAAATTGCATCCGCATTTAATTCAAAAGGCACAATGCCGACTTAAGTACAAGGTGACTGACACAATAACTTTCTATGATTTGAGCCTCTCCTGTGAGTCCAGTTTTAGATTCCAATGCTTCACTTCAGGTTTCCTGTATCCATTGGACCTTCTTAATGACGATGAAACACTGAAATTGCATCCGAATTTAATACAAAAGGCACAGTGACGACTTAAGTACAAGAGGACTGACACTCAAACATTCTATGATTTGAACCTCTCCTGTGAGTCCAGTTTTAGATTCCGATGCTTCACTTCAGGTTTACTGTATACCATGGACCTTCTTATTGACCATGAAGCACAGATATTGCATCGGAATTAAATTCAAAAGTCACAATGCCGACTTAAGTACAAGAGGACTGACACTCTAACTTTCTATGATTTGAACCTTTTCTGTGAGTCCAGTTTTAGATTCCGATGCATCACTTCAGGTTTACTGTATACCTAGGACCGTCTTATTGACGATGAAACACAGAAATTGGTTCTGAATTTAAAACAAAAAGCACATTGCCGACTTAAGTACAAGAGGACTGACACTCTAACTTTCTATGATTTGAACCTGTCCTGTGAGTCCAGTTTTAGATTCCGATGCTTCACTTCAGGTTTACTGTATCCCTTGGACCTTCTTATTGACGATGAAACACAGAAATTGCATCCGAATTTAATACAAAAGGCACAATGCCGACTTAAGTACAAGAGGACTGACACTATAAATTTCTATGATTTGAACCTCTCCTGTGAGTCCAGTTTTAGATTCCGATGCTTCACTTCAGGTTTACTGTATCCCTTGGGCCTTCTTATTGACGATGAAACACAGAAATTGCATCCGAATTTAATACAAATGGCACAATGCCGACTTACCTACAAGAGTACTGACACTCAAACTTTCTATGATTTGAACCTCTCCTGTGAGTCCAGTTTTAGATTCCGATGCTTCACTTCAGGTTTACTGTATACCTTGGACCTTCTTATTGACGATGAAACACTGAAATTGCATCCGAATTTAATACAAATGGCACAATGCCGACTTAAGTACAAGAGGACTGACACTCTAACTTTCTATGATTTGAACCTCTCCTATGAGTCCAGTTTTAGATTCCGATGCTTCACTTCACGTTTACTGTATTCCTTAGACCTTCTTATTGACGAGGAAACACGGAAAATGCATCCGAATTTAATACAAAAAGCACAATGCCGACTTAAGTACAAGAGGACTGACACTCTGACTTTCTATGATTAGACCCTCTCCTGTGAGTCCAGTTTAAGATTCCGATGCTTCACTTCAGGTTTACTGTATCCCTTGGACCTTCTTATTAACGATAAGGCACAATGCCGACTTAACTACAAGAGGACTGACACTCTAACTTTCTATGATTTGAACCTCTCCTGTGAGACCTGTTTCAGATTCCGATGCTTCAGTTCAGGTTTACTGTATCCCTTAGACCTTCTTATTGACTATGAAACACAAAAATTGCTTCCGAATTTAATACAAAAAGCACAATGCCTATTTAAGTACAAGAAGACTGACACTCTAACTATCTATGATTTGAACCTCTCCTGTGAGTCCAGTATTAGATTCCGATGCTTCAATTCAGGTTTACTGTAACCCTTGGTCCTCCTTATTGACGATGAAGCACAGATATTGCATCGAAATTAAATTCAAAAGGCACAATGCCGACTTAAGTACAAGAGGACTGACACTCTAACTTTCTATGATTTGAACCTCTCCTGTGAGTCCAGTTTTAGATTCCGATGCTTCAGTTCAGGTTTCCTGTATCCCTTGGACCTTCTTATTGACGATGAATCACAGAAATTGCATCCGTAATTAATTCAAAAGGCACAATGCCGACTTAAGTACAAGGTGACTGACACTATAACTTTCTATGATTTGAACCTCTCCTGTGAGTCCAGTTTTAGATTCCGATGCTTCACTTCAGGTTTACTGTATTCTTTGGACACTCTTACTGACGATGAAACACTGAAATTGCATCCGAATTTAATACAAAAGGCACAATGCCGACTTAAACACAAGAGGACTGACACTCAAATATTCTATGATTTGAACCTCTCCTGTGAGTCCAGTTTTAGATTCCGATGCTTCACTTCATGTTTACTGTATACCGTGGACCTTCTTATTGACCATGAAGCACAGATATTGCATCGGAATTAAATTCAAAAAGCACAATGCCGACTTAAGTACAAGAGGATTGACACTCTAACTTTCTATGATTTGAACCTCTTCTGTGAGTCGAGTTTTAGATTCCGATGCAACACTTCAGGTTTACTGTATCCCTTGGACCTTCTAATTGACGATGAAACACAGAAATTGCATCGGAAATTAATACAAAAGGAACAATGCCGACTTAAGTACAAGAGGACTGAAACTCTAAGCTTCTGTGATTTGAACCTCTCCTGTGAGTCCAGTTTAAGATTCCGATGCTTCACTTCAGGTGTGCTGTATCACTTGGACCTTGTTATTGACGATGAAACACTGAAATTTCATCCGATTTTAATACAAAAGGCACAATGCCGACTTAAGTACAAGAGGACAGACACTCTAACTTTGTTTGATTTGAACCTCTTCTGTGAGTCCAGTTTTAGATTCCGATGCTTCACTTCAGGTTTACTGTATCCCTCGGACCTTCTTATTGACGATGAAACACAGAAATTGCATCCGAATTTAATACAAAAGGCACAATGCCGACTTAAGTACAAGAGGACAGACACTCTAACATTCTATGATTTGAACCTCTGCTGTGAGTCCAGTTTTAGATATCGATGCTTCACTTCAGGTTTATTGTATCCCTTGGGCCTTCTTATTGGCGATGAAACACAGAAATTGCATCCGAATTTAATACAAAAAGCACAATGCCGACTTAAGTACAAGAGGACTGACACTCTAACTTTCTATGATTAGACCCTCTCCTGTGAGTCCAGTTTAAGATTCCGATGCTTCACTTCAGGTTTACTGTATCCCTTGGACCTTCTTATTAACGATAAGGCACAATGCCGACTTAAGTACAAGGGGATTGACACTCTAACTTTCTATGATTTGAACCTCACCTGTGAGACCAGTTTTAGATTCCATTGTTTCAGTTCAGTTATATTGTATCCCTTGGACCTTCTTATTGACTATGTAACACAGAAATTGCATTCGAATTTGATACAAAAGGCACAATTCTGACTTAACTACAAGAGGACTGACACTCTAACTTTCTATGATTTGAACCTCTCCTGTGAGACCAGTTTCAGATTCCGATGCTTCTGTTCAGGTTTACTGTATCCCTTAGACCTTCTTATTGACTATGAAACACAGAAATTGCATCCGAATTTAATACAAAAAGCACAATGCCTATTTAAGTACAAGAAGACTGACACTCTAACTATCTATGATTTGAACCTCTCCGGTGAGTCCAGTTTTAGATTCCGATGCTTCACTTCAGGTTTACTGTAACCCTTGGACCTCCTTATTGACGATAAAGCACAGATATTGCATCGAAATTAAATTCAAAAGGCACAATGCCGACTTAAGTACAAGAGGACTGACACTCTAACTTTCTATGATTTGAACCTCTCCTGTGAGTCCAGTTTTAGATTCCGTTGCTTCAGTTCAGGTTTCCTGTATCCCTTGGACCTTCTTATTGACGATGAATCACAGAAATTGCATCCGTATTTAATTCAAAAGGCACAATGCCGACTTAAGTACAAGGTGACTGACACTATAACTTTCTATAATTTGAACCTCTCCTGTGAGTCCAGTTTTAGATTCCGTTGCTTCACTTCAGGTTTACTGTATTCTTTGGACACTCTTACTGACGATGAAACACTGAAATTGCATCCGAATTTAATACAAAAGGCACAATGCCGACTTAAACACAAGAGGACTGACACTCAAATATTCTATGAATTGAACCTCTCCTGTGAGTCCAGTTTTAGATTCCGATGCTTCACTTCATGTTTACTGTATACCGTGGACCTTCTTATTGACCATGAAGCACAGATATTGCATCGGAATTAAATTCAAAAAGCACAATGCCGACTTAAGTACAAGAGGATTGACACTCTAACTTTCTATGAATTGAACCTCTTCTGTGAGTCGAGTTTTAGATTCCGATGCATCACTTCAGGTTTACTGTATCCCTTGGACCTTCTAATTGACGATGAAACACAGAAACTTCATCCGAATTTAATACAAAAGGCACAATGCCGACTTAAGTACAAGAGGACTGACACTATAAATTTCTATGATTTGAACCTCTCCTGTGAGTCCAGTTTTAGATTCCGATGCTTCACTTCAGGTTTACTGTATACCTTGGACCATCTTATTGACGATGAAACACTGAAATTGGATCCGAATTTATTACAAATGGCACAATGCCGACTTAAGTACAAGAGGACTGACACTCTAACTTTCTATGATTAGAACCTCTCCTGTGAGTCCAGTTTTAGATTCCGATGCTTCACTTCAGGTTTACTTTATCCCTTGGACCTTCTTACTGACGATGAAACACTGAAATTGCATCCGAATTTAATACAAAAGGCACAGTGACGACTTAAGTACAAGAGGACTGACACTCAAACATTCTATGATTTGAACCTCTCCTGTGAGTCCAGTTTTAGATTCCGATGCTTCACTTCAGGTTTACTGTATACCTTGGACCTTCTTATTGACGATGAAACACTGAAATTGCATCCGAATTTAATACAAATGGCACAATGCCGACTTAAGTACAAGAGGACTGACACTCTAACTTTCTATGATTTGAACCTCTCCTATGAGTCCAGTTTTAGATTCCGATGCTTCACTTCACGTTTACTGTATTCCTTAGACCTTCTTATTGACGAGGAAACACGGAAAATGCATCCGAATTTAATACAAAAAGCACAATGCCGACTTAAGTACAAGAGGACTGACACTCTAACTTTCTATGATTAGACCCTCTCCTGTGAGTCCAGTTTAAGATTCCGATGCTTCACTTCAGGTTTACTGTATCCCTTGGACCTTCTTATTAACGATAAGGCACAATGCCGACTTAACTACAAGAGCACTGACACTCTAACTTTCTATGATTTGAACCTCTCCTGTGACACCAGTTTCAGATTCCGATGCTTCAGTTCAGGTTTACTGTATCCCTTATACCTTCTTATTGACTATGAAACACAAAAATTGCTTCCGAATTTAATACAAAAAGCACAATGCCTATTTAAGTACAAGAAGACTGACACTCTAACTATCTATGATTTGAACCTTTCCTGTGAGTCCAGTTTTAGATTCCGGTGCTTCAATTCAGGTTTACTGTAACCCTTGGTCCTCCTTATTGACGATGAAGCACAGATATTGCATCGAAATTAAATTCAAAAGGCACAATGCCGACTTAAGTACAAGAGGACTGACACTCTAACTTTCTATGATTTGAACCTCTCCTGTGAGTCCAGTTTTAGATTCCGATGCTTCAGTTCAGGTTTCCTGTATCCCTTGGACCTTCTTATTGACGATGGTTCACAGAAATTGCATCCGTATTTAATTCAAAAGGCACAATGCCGACTTAAGTACAAGGTGACTGACACTATAACTTTCTATGATTTGAACCTCTCCTGTGAGTCCAGTTTTAGATTCCGATGCTTCACTTGAGGTTTACTGTATTCTTTGGACACTCTTACTGACGATGAAACACTGAAATTGCATCCGAATTTAATACAAAAGGCACAATGGCGACTTAAACACAAGAGGACTGACACTCAAATATTCTATGATTTGAACCTCTCCTGTGAGTCCAGTTTTAGATTCCGATGCTTCACTTCATGTTTACTGTATACCGTGGACCTTCTTATTGACCATGAAGCACAGATATTGCATCGGAATTAAATTCAAAAAGCACAATGCCGACTTAAGTACAAGAGGATTGACACTCTAACTTTCTATGATTTGAACCTCTTCTGTGAGTCGAGTTTTAGATTCCGATGCAACACTTCAGGTTTACTGTATCCCTTGGACCTTCTAATTGACGATGAAACACAGAAACTTCATCCGAATTTAATACAAAAGGAACAATGCCGACTTAAGTACAAGAGGACTGACACTATAAATTTCTATGATTTGAACCTCTCCTGTGAGTCCAGTTTTAGATTCCGATGCTTCACTTCAGGTTTACTGTATCCCTTGGGCCTTCTTATTGACGATGAAACACAGAAATTGCATCGGAATTTAATACAAAAGGCACAATGCCGACTTAAGTACAAGAGGACTGAAACTATAAGCTTCTGTGATTTGAAAATCTCCTGTGAATCCAGTTTTAGATTCCGATGCTTCACTTCAGGATTACTGTATACCTAGGACCGTCTTATTGACGATGAAACAAAGAAATTGCATCCGAATTTAATACAAAGGGCACAATGCCGACATAAGTACAAGAGGACAGACACTCTAACATTCTATGATTTGAATCTCTGCTGTGAGTCCAGTTTTAGATTTCGATGCTTCACTTCAGGTTTATTGTATCCCTTGGGCCTTCTTATTGACGATGAAACACAGAAATTGCATCGGAAATTAATACAAAAGGCACAATGCCGACTTAAGTACAAGAGGACTGAAACTCTAAGCTTCTGTGATTTGAACCTCTCCTGTGAGTCCAGTTTAAGATTCCGATGCTTCACTTCAGGTGTGCTGTATCACTTGGACCTTGTAATTGACGATGAAACACTGAAATTTCATCCGATTTTAATACAAAAGGCACAATGCCGACT
Source organism: Schistocerca americana (assembly GCF_021461395.2). Lineage (NCBI taxonomy): Eukaryota > Metazoa > Arthropoda > Insecta > Orthoptera > Acrididae > Schistocerca > Schistocerca americana. The sequence goes on along the minus strand of NC_060124.1, from coordinate 542,954,787 downwards.
TAAGTACAAGAGGACAGACACTCTAACTTTGTTTGATTTGAACCTCTTCTGTGAGTCCAGTTTTAGATTCCGATGCTTCACTTCAGGTTTACTGTATCCCTCGGACCTTCTTATTGACGATGAAACACAGAAATTGCATCCGAATTTAATACAAAAGGCACAATGCCGACTTAAGTACAAGAGGACAGACACTCTAACATTCTATGATTTGAACCTCTGCTGTGAGTCCAGTTTTAGATATCGATGCTTCACTTCAGGTTTATTGTATCCCTTGGGCCTTCTTATTGGCGATGAAACACAGAAATTGCATCCGAATTTAATACAAAAAGCACAATGCCGACTTAAGTACAAGAGGACTGACACTCTAACTTTCTATGATTAGACCCTCTCCTGTGAGTCCAGTTTAAGATTCCGATGCTTCACTTCAGGTTTACTGTATCCCTTGGACCTTCTTATTAACGATAAGGCACAATGCCGACTTAAGTAAAAGAGGATTGACACTCTAACTTTCTATGATTTGAACCTCACCTGTGAGACCAGTTTTAGATTCCATTGTTTCAGTTCAGTTATACTGTATCCCTTGGACCTTCTTATTGACTATGTAACACAGAAATTGCATTCGAATTTGATACAAAAGGCACAATTCTGACTTAACTACAAGAGGACTGCCACTCTAACTTTCTATGATTTGAACCTCTCCTGTGAGACCAGTTTCAGATTCCGATGCTTCTGTTCAGGTTTACTGTATCCCTTAGACCTTCTTATTGACTATGAAACACAGAAATTGCATCCGAATTTAATACAAAAAGCACAATGCCTATTTAAGTACAAGAAGACTGACACTCTAACTATCTATGATTTGAACCTCTCCTGTGAGTCCAGTTTTAGATTCCGATGCTTCACTTCAGGTTTACTGTAACCCTTGGACCTCCTTATTGACGATGAAGCACAGATATTGCATCGAAATTAAATTCAAAAGGCACAATGCCGACTTAAGTACAAGAGGACTGACACTCTAACTTTCTATGATTTGAACCTCTCCTGTGAGTCCAGTTTTAGATTCCGATGCTTCAGTTCAGGTTTCCTGTATCCCTTGGACCTTCTTATTGACGATGAATCACAGAAATTGCATCCGTATTTAATTCAAAAGGCACAATGCCGACTTAAGTACAAGGTGACTGACACTATAACTTTCTATGATTTGAACCTCTCCTGTGAGTCCAGTTTTAGATTCCGATGCTTCACTTCAGGTTTACTGTATTCTTTGGACACTCTTACTGACGATGAAACACTGAAATTGCATCCGAATTTAATACAAAAGGCACAATGCCGACTTAAACACAAGAGGACTGACACTCAAATATTCTATGAATTGAACCTCTCCTGTGAGTCCAGTTTTAGATTCCGATGCTTCACTTCATGTTTACTGTATACCGTGGACCTTCTTATTGACCATGAAGCACAGATATTGCATCGGAATTAAATTCAAAAAGCACAATGCCGACTTAAGTACAAGAGGATTGACACTCTAACTTTCTATGATTTGAACCTCTTCTGTGAGTCGAGTTTTAGATTCCGATGCATCACTTCAGGTTTACTGTATCCCTTGGACCTTCTAATTGACGATGAAACACAGAAACTTCATCCGAATTTAATACAAAAGGCACAATGCCGACTTAAGTACAAGAGGACTGACACTATAAATTTCTATGATTTGAACCTCTCCTGTGAGTCCAGTTTTAGATTCCGATGCTTCACTTCAGGTTTACTGTATACCTTGGACCATCTTATTGACGATGAAACACTGAAATTGGATCCGAATTTATTACAAATGGCACAATGCCGACTTAAGTACAAGAGGACTGACACTCTAACTTTCTATGATTAGAACCTCTCCTGTGAGTCCAGTTTTAGATTCCGATGCTTCACTTCAGGTTTACTTTATCCCTTGGACCTTCTTACTGACGATGAAACACTGAAATTGCATCCGAATTTAATACAAAAGGCACAGTGACGACTTAAGTACAAGAGGACTGACACTCAAACATTCTATGATTTGAACCTCTCCTGTGAGTCCAGTTTTAGATTCCGATGCTTCACTTCAGGTTTACTGTATACCGTGGACCTTCTTATTGACCATGAAGCACAGATATTGCATCGGAATTAAATTCAAAATTCACAATGCCGACTTAAGTACAAGAGGACTGACACACTAAATTTCTATGATTTGAACCTCTCCTGTGAGTCCAGTTTTAGATTCCGATGCTTCACTTCAGTTTTACTGTATGCCTTGGACCTTCTTATTGACGATGAAACACAGAAATTGCATCGGAATTTAATACAAAAGGCACAATGCCGACTTAAGTACAAGAGGACTGAGACTCTAAGCTTCTGTGATTTGAACCTCTCCTGTGAATCCAGTTTTAGATTCCGATGCTTCACTTCAGGATTACTGTATACCTAGGACCGTCTTATTGACGATGAGACAAAGAAATTGCATCCGAATTTAATACAAAGGGCACAATGCCGACTTAAGTACAAGAAGACAGACACTCTAACTTTCTATGATTAGACCCTCTCCTGTGAGTCCAGTTTAAGATTCCGATGCTTCACTTCAGGTTTACTGTATCCCTTGGACCTTCTTATTAACGATAAGGCACAATGCCGACTTAAGTACAAGAGGATTGACACTCTAACTTTCTATGATTTGAACCTCTCCTGTGAGACCAGTTTAAGATTCCGATGCTTCAGTTCAGGTTTACTGTATCCCTCGGACCTTCTTATTGACGATGAAGCACAGAAATTGCATCCGAATTTAATACAAAAGGCACAATGCCGACTTAAGTACAAGAGGACAGACACTCTAACATTCTATGATTTGAACCTCTCCTGTGAGTCCAGTTTTAGATTCCGATGCTTCACTTCAGGTTTACTGTATCCCTCGGACCTTCTTATTGACGATGAAACACAGAAATTGCATCCGAATTTAATACAAAAGGCACAATGCCGACTTAAGTACAAGAGGACAGACACTCTAACATTCTATGATTTGAACCTCTCCTGTGAGACCAGTTTAAGATTCCGATGCTTCAGTTCAGGTTTACTGTATCCCTCGGACCTTCTTATTGACGATGAAGCACAGAAATTGCATCCGAATTTAATACAAAAGGCACAATGCCGACTTAAGTACAAGAGGACAGACACTCTAACATTCTATGATTTGAACCTCTCCTGTGTGTCCAGTTTTAGATTCCGATGCTTCACTTCAGGTTTACTGTATCCCTCGGACCTTCTTATTGACGATGAAACAAAGAAATTGCATCCGAATTTAATACAAAGGGCACAATGCCGACTTAAGTACAAGAGGACAGACACTCTAACTTTCTATGATTAGACCCTCTCCTGTGAGTCCAGTTTAAGATTCCGATGCTTCACTTCAGGTTTACTGTATCCCTTGGACCTTCTTATTAACGATAAGGCACAATGCCGACTTAAGTACAAGAGGATTGACACTCTAACTTTCTATGATTTGAACCTCTCCTGTGAGTCCAGTTTTAGATTCCGATGCTTCACTTCAGTTTTACTGTATGCCTTGGACCTTCTTATTGACGATGAAACACAGAAATTGCATCGGAATTTAATACAAAAGGCACAATGCCGACTTAAGTACAAGAGGACTGAGACTCTAAGCTTCTGTGATTTGAACCTCTCCTGTGAATCCAGTTTTAGATTCCGATGCTTCACTTCAGGATTACTGTATACCTAGGACCGTCTTATTGACGATGAAACAAAGAAATTGCATCCGAATTTAATACAAAGGGCACAATGCCGACTTAAGTACAAGAGGACAGACACTCTAACTTTCTATGATTAGACCCTCTCCTGTGAGTCCAGTTTAAGATTCCGATGCTTCACTTCAGGTTTACTGTATCCCTTGGACCTTCTTATTAACGATAAGGCACAATGCCGACTTAAGTACAAGAGGATTGACACTCTAACTTTCTATGATTTGAACCTCTCCTGTGAGACCAGTTTAAGATTCCGATGCTTCACTTCAGGTTTACTGTAACCCTTGGACCTCCTTATTGACGATGAGGCACAGATATTGCATCGAAATTAAATTCAAAAGGCACAATGCCGACTTAAGTACAAGAGGACTGACACTCTAAATTTCTATGATTTGAACCTCTCCTGTGAGTCCAGTTTTAGATTCCGATGCTTCACTTCAGGTTTACTGTATACCTTGGACCTTCTTATCGACGATGAAACACAGAAATTGCATCCCAATCTAATACAAAAGGCACAATGGCGACTTAAGTACAAGAGGACTGACACTCTAACTTTCTATGATTTGAACCTCTCCTGTGAGTCCAGTTTTAGATTCAGATGCTTCAGTTCAGGTTTTGCTGTATCCCTTGGACCTTCTTATTGACGATGAATCACAGAAATTGCATCCGTATTTAATTCAAAAGGCACAATGCCGACTTAAGTACAAGAGGACTGACACTCTAACTTTCTATGATTTGAACCTCTCCTGTGAGACCAGTTTAAGATTCCGATGCTTCAGTTCAGGATTACTGTATCCCTCGGACCTTCTTGTTGAAGATGAAACAGAGAAATTGCATTCGAATTTGATACAAAACGCACAATGCCGACTTAACTACAAGAGGACTGACACTCTAACTTTCTATGATTTGAACCTCTCCTGTGAGACCAGTTTAAGATTCCGATGCTTCAGTTCAGGTTTACTGTATCCCTTGGACCTTCTTATTGACTATGAAACACAGAAATTGCATCCGAATTTAATACAAAAAGCACAATGCCGACTTAAGTACAAGAGGACTGACACTCTAACTTTCTATGATTTGAACCTCTCCTGTGAGTCCAGTTTTAGATTCCGATGCTTCACTTCAGGTTTACTGTATCCCTTGGACCTCCTTATTGACGATGAAGCACAGATATTGCATCGAAATTAAATTCAAAAGGCACAATGCCGACTTAAGTATAAGAGGACTGACACTCTAAATTTCTATCATTTGAACCTCTCCTGTGAGTCCAGTTTTATTTTCCGATGCTTCACTTCAGGTTTACTGTATTCCTTAGACCTTCTTATTGACGATGAAACACTGAAATTGCATCCGAATATATTACAAAAGGCACAATGCCGTCTTAACTACAAGAGGACAGACACTCTAACATTCTATGATTTGAACCTCTCCTGTGAGACCAGTTTAAGATTCCGATGCTTCAGTTCAGGTTTACTGTATCCCTTGGACCTTCTTATTGACTATGAAACACAGAAATTGCATCCGAATTTAATACAAAAAGCACAATGCCGACTTAAGTACAAGAGGACTGACACTCTAACTTTCTATGATTTGAACCTCTCCTGTGAGTCCAGTTTTAGATTCCGACGCTTCACTTCAGGTTTACTGTATACCTTGGACCTTCTTATCGACGATGAAACACAGAAATTGCATCCGAATTTAATACAAAAGGCACAATGCTTACTTAAGTACAAGAGGACTGATAGTCTAACTTTCTATGATTTGAACCTCTCCTGTGAGTTCAGTTTTATTTTCCGATGCTTCACTTCAGGTTTACTGTATTCCTTAGACCTTCTTATTGACGATGAAACACTGAAATTGCATCCGAATATATTACAAAAGGCACAATGCCGTCTTAACTACAAGAGGACTGACACTCTAACTTTCTATGATTAGAACCTCTCCTGTGAGTCCAGTTTTAGATTCCGATGCTTCACTTCAGGTTTACTTTATCCCTTGGACCTTCTTACTGACGATGAAACACTGAAATTGCATCCGAATTTAATACAAAAGGCACAGTGACGACTTAAGTACAAGAGGACTGACACTCAAACATTCTATGATTTGAACCTCTCCTGTGAGTCCAGTTTTAGATTCCGATGCTTCACTTCAGGTTTACTGTATACCGTGGACCTTCTTATTGACCATGAAGCACAGATATTGCATCGGAATTAAATTCAAAATTCACAATGCCGACTTAAGTACAAGAGGACTGACACACTAAATTTCTATGATTTGAACCTCTCCTGTGAGTCCAGTTTTAGATTCCGATGCTTCACTTCAGTTTTACTGTATGCCTTGGACCTTCTTATTGACGATGAAACACAGAAATTGCATCGGAATTTAATACAAAAGGCACAATGCCGACTTAAGTACAAGAGGACTGAGACTCTAAGCTTCTGTGATTTGAACCTCTCCTGTGAATCCAGTTTTAGATTCCGATGCTTCACTTCAGGATTACTGTATACCTAGGACCGTCTTATTGACGATGAAACAAAGAAATTGCATCCGAATTTAATACAAAGGGCACAATGCCGACTTAAGTACAAGAAGACAGACACTCTAACTTTCTATGATTAGACCCTCTCCTGTGAGTCCAGTTTAAGATTCCGATGCTTCACTTCAGGTTTACTGTATCCCTTGGACCTTCTTATTAACGATAAGGCACAATGCCGACTTAAGTACAAGAGGATTGACACTCTAACTTTCTATGATTTGAACCTCTCCTGTGAGACCAGTTTAAGATTCCGATGCTTCAGTTCAGGTTTACTGTATCCCTCGGACCTTCTTATTGACGATGAAGCACAGAAATTGCATCCGAATTTAATACAAAAGGCACAATGCCGACTTAAGTACAAGAGGACAGACACTCTAACATTCTATGATTTGAACCTCTCCTGTGAGTCCAGTTTTAGATTCCGATGCTTCACTTCAGGTTTACTGTATCCCTCGGACCTTCTTATTGACGATGAAACACAGAAATTGCATCCGAATTTAATACAAAAGGCACAATGCCGACTTAAGTACAAGAGGACAGACACTCTAACATTCTATGATTTGAACCTCTCCTGTGAGACCAGTTTAAGATTCCGATGCTTCAGTTCAGGTTTACTGTATCCCTCGGACCTTCTTATTGACGATGAAGCACAGAAATTGCATCCGAATTTAATACAAAAGGCACAATGCCGACTTAAGTACAAGAGGACAGACACTCTAACATTCTATGATTTGAACCTCTCCTGTGTGTCCAGTTTTAGATTCCGATGCTTCACTTCAGGTTTACTGTATCCCTCGGACCTTCTTATTGACGATGAAACAAAGAAATTGCATCCGAATTTAATACAAAGGGCACAATGCCGACTTAAGTACAAGAGGACAGACACTCTAACTTTCTATGATTAGACCCTCTCCTGTGAGTCCAGTTTAAGATTCCGATGCTTCACTTCAGGTTTACTGTATCCCTTGGACCTTCTTATTAACGATAAGGCACAATGCCGACTTAAGTACAAGAGGATTGACACTCTAACTTTCTATGATTTGAACCTCTCCTGTGAGTCCAGTTTTAGATTCCGATGCTTCACTTCAGTTTTACTGTATGCCTTGGACCTTCTTATTGACGATGAAACACAGAAATTGCATCGGAATTTAATACAAAAGGCACAATGCCGACTTAAGTACAAGAGGACTGAGACTCTAAGCTTCTGTGATTTGAACCTCTCCTGTGAATCCAGTTTTAGATTCCGATGCTTCACTTCAGGATTACTGTATACCTAGGACCGTCTTATTGACGATGAAACAAAGAAATTGCATCCGAATTTAATACAAAGGGCACAATGCCGACTTAAGTACAAGAGGACAGACACTCTAACTTTCTATGATTAGACCCTCTCCTGTGAGTCCAGTTTAAGATTCCGATGCTTCACTTCAGGTTTACTGTATCCCTTGGACCTTCTTATTAACGATAAGGCACAATGCCGACTTAAGTACAAGAGGATTGACACTCTAACTTTCTATGATTTGAACCTCTCCTGTGAGACCAGTTTAAGATTCCGATGCTTCACTTCAGGTTTACTGTAACCCTTGGACCTCCTTATTGACGATGAGGCACAGATATTGCATCGAAATTAAATTCAAAAGGCACAATGCCGACTTAAGTACAAGAGGACTGACACTCTAAATTTCTATGATTTGAACCTCTCCTGTGAGTCCAGTTTTAGATTCCGATGCTTCACTTCAGGTTTACTGTATACCTTGGACCTTCTTATCGACGATGAAACACAGAAATTGCATCCCAATCTAATACAAAAGGCACAATGGCGACTTAAGTACAAGAGGACTGACACTCTAACTTTCTATGATTTGAACCTCTCCTGTGAGTCCAGTTTTAGATTCAGATGCTTCAGTTCAGGTTTTGCTGTATCCCTTGGACCTTCTTATTGACGATGAATCACAGAAATTGCATCCGTATTTAATTCAAAAGGCACAATGCCGACTTAAGTACAAGAGGACTGACACTCTAACTTTCTATGACTTGAACCTCTCCTGTGAGACCAGTTTAAGATTCCGATGCTTCAGTTCAGGATTACTGTATCCCTCGGACCTTCTTGTTGAAGATGAAACAGAGAAATTGCATTCGAATTTGATACAAAACGCACAATGCCGACTTAACTACAAGAGGACTGACACTCTAACTTTCTATGATTTGAACCTCTCCTGTGAGACCAGTTTAAGATTCCGATGCTTCAGTTCAGGTTTACTGTATCCCTTGGACCTTCTTATTGACTATGAAACACAGAAATTGCATCCGAATTTAATACAAAAAGCACAATGCCGACTTAAGTACAAGAGGACTGACACTCTAACTTTCTATGATTTGAACCTCTCCTGTGAGTCCAGTTTTAGATTCCGATGCTTCACTTCAGGTTTACTGTATCCCTTGGACCTCCTTATTGACGATGAAGCACAGATATTGCATCGAAATTAAATTCAAAAGGCACAATGCCGACATAAGTATAAGAGGACTGACACTCTAAATTTCTATCATTTGAACCTCTCCTGTGAGTCCAGTTTTATTTTCCGATGCTTCACTTCAGGTTTACTGTATTCCTTAGACCTTCTTATTGACGATGAAACACTGAAATTGCATCCGAATATATTACAAAAGGCACAATGCCGTCTTAACTACAAGAGGACAGACACTCTAACATTCTATGATTTGAACCTCTCCTGTGAGACCAGTTTAAGATTCCGATGCTTCAGTTCAGGTTTACTGTATCCCTTGGACCTTCTTATTGACTATGAAACACAGAAATTGCATCCGAATTTAATACAAAAAGCACAATGCCGACTTAAGTACAAGAGGACTGACACTCTAACTTTCTATGATTTGAACCTCTCCTGTGAGTCCAGTTTTAGATTCCGACGCTTCACTTCAGGTTTACTGTATACCTTGGACCTTCTTATCGACGATGAAACACAGAAATTGCATCCGAATTTAATACAAAAGGCACAATGCTTACTTAAGTACAAGAGGACTGATAGTCTAACTTTCTATGATTTGAACCTCTCCTGTGAGTTCAGTTTTATTTTCCGATGCTTCACTTCAGGTTTACTGTATTCCTTAGACCTTCTTATTGACGATGAAACACTGAAATTGCATCCGAATATATTACAAAAGGCACAATGCCGTCTTAACTACAAGAGGACAGACACTCTAACATTCTATGATTTGAACCTCTGCTGTGAGTCCAGTTTTAGATTCCGATGCTTCACTTCAGGTTTACTGTATCCCTTGGGCCTTCTTATTGACGATGAAACACAGAAATTGCATCCGAATTTAATACAAAAAGCACAATGCCGACTTAAGTACAAGAGGACTGACACTCTTACTTTCTATGATTAGACCCTCTCCTGTCAGTCCAGTTTAAGATTCCGATGCTTCACTTCAGGTTTACTGTATCCCTTGGACCTGCTTATTGACGATAAGGCACAATGCCGACTTAGATACAAGAGGATTGACACTCTAACTTTCTATCATTTGAACCCCTCCTGTGAGTCCAGTTTTATTTTCCGATGCTTCACTTCAGGTTTACTGTATTCCTTAGACCTTCTTATTGACGATGAAACACTGAAATTGCATCCGAATATATTACAAAAGGCACAATGCCGTCTTAACTACAAGAGGACAGACACTCTAACATTCTATGATTTGAACCTCTGCTGTGAGTCCAGTTTAAGATTCCGATGCTTCACTTCAGGTTTACTGTATCCCTTGGACCTTCTTATTGACGATGAAGCACAGATATTGCATCGGAATTAAATTCAAAAGGCACAATGCCGACTTCAGTACAAGAGGACTGACACTCTAAATTTCTATGATTTGAACCTCTCCTGTGAGACCAGTTTTAGATTCCGATGCTTCACTTCAGTTTTACTGTATACCTTGGACCTTCTTATTGACGATGAAACACAGGAATTGCATCGGAATTTAATACAAAAGGCACAATGCGGTCTTAAGTACAAGAGGACTGACACTCTAAGTTTCTATGATTTGAACCTCTCCTGTGAGTCCAGTTTTAGATTCCGATGCTTCACTTCAGGATTACTGTATACCTAGGACCGTCTTATTAACGATGAAACACAGAAATTGCATCCGAATTTAATACAAAAGGCACAATGCCGACTTAAGTACAACAGAACTGACACTATAATTTTCTTTGATTTGAACCTGCCCTGTGAGTCCAGATTTAGATTCCGATGCCTCATTACAGGTTTACTGTAACCCTTGGGCCTTCTTATTGACGATGAAACACAGAAATTGCACCCGAATTTAATACAAATGGCACAATGATGACTTAAGTACAAGACGACTGACACTCTCACTTTCTATGATTTGAACCTCTCCTGTGGTCCAGTTTTAGATTCCGATGCTTCACTTCAGGTGTGCTGTATCACTTGGACCTTGTTATTGACGATGAAACACTGAAATTGCATCCGATTTTAATACAAAAGGCACAATGCCGACTTAAGTACAAGAGGACAGACAATCTAACTTTGTTTGATTTGAACCTCTTCTGTGAGTCCAGTTTTAGATTCCGATGCTTCACTTCAGGTTTACTGTATCCCTCGGACCTTCTTGTTGAAGATGAAACACAGAAATTGCATTCGAATTTGATACAAAAGGCACAATGCCGACTTAACTACAAGAGGACTGACACTCTAACTTTCTATGATTTGAATCTCTCCTGTGAGACCAGTTTAAGATTCCGATGCTTCACTTCAGGTTTACTGTGTCCCTTGGACACTCTTACTGACGATGAAACACTGAAATTGCATCCGAATTTAATACAAAACGCACAATGCCGACTTATACACAAGAGGACTGACACTTAAACATTCTATGATTTGAACCTCTCCTGTGAGTCCAGTTTTAGATTCCGATGCTTCACTTCAGGTTTACTGTATACCGTGGACCTTCTTATTGACCATGAGGCACAGATATTGCATCGGAATTAAATTCAAAAAGCACAATGCCGACTTAGGTACAAGAGGACTGACACTCTAAATTTCTACGATTTGAACCTCTCCTGTGAGTCCAGTTTTAGATTCCGACGCTTCACTTCAGGTTTACTGTATACCTTGGACCTTCTTATCGACGATGAAACACAGAAATTGCATCCGAATTTAATACAAAAGGCACAAAGCTTACTTAAGTACAAGAGGACTGATAGTCTAACTTTCTATGATTTGAACCTCTCCTGTGAGTCCAGTTTTAGTTTCCGATGCTTCACTTCAGGTTTACTGTATTCCTTAGACCTTCTTATTGACGATGAAACACTGAAATTGCATCCGAATATATCATAAAAGGCACAATGCCGACTTAACTACAAGAGGACAGACACTCTAACATTCTATGATTTGAACCTCTGCTGTGAGTCCAGTTTTAGATTCCGATGCTTCACTTCAGGTTTACTGTATCCCTTGGGCCTTCTTATTGACGATGAAACACAGAAATTGCATCCGAATTTAATACAAAAAGCACAATGCCGACTTAAGTACAAGAGGACTGACACTCTTACTTTCTATGATTAGACCCTCTCCTGTGAGTCCAGTTTAAGATTCCGATGCTTCACTTCAGGTTTACTCTATCCCTTGGACCTGCTTATTGACGATAAGGCACAATGCCGACTTAGGTACAAGAGGATTGACACTCTAACTTTCTATGATTTGAACCTCTGCTGTGAGTCCAGTTTTAGATTCCGATGCTTCACTTCAGGTTTACTTTATTCCTTGGACCTTCTTACTGACGATGAAACACTGAAATTGCATCCGAATTTAATACAAAAGGCACAAATCCGACTTAAGTACAAGAGGACTGACACTCTAACTTTCTATGATTTGAACCTCTCCTGTGAGTCCAGTTTTAGATTCTGATGCTTCACTTCAGGTTTACTGTATCCCTTGGACCTTCTTATTGACGATGATGCACAGTTATTGCATCGGAATTAAATTCAAAAGGGACAATGCCGACTTTAGTACAAGAGGACTGACACTCTAAGTTTCTATGATTTGAACCTCTCCTGTGAGTCCAGTTTTAGATTCCAATGCTTCACTTCAGTTTTACTGTATACCTTGGACCTTCTTATTGACGATGAAACACAGAAATTGCATCGGAATTTAATACAAAAGGCACAATGCCGACTTAAGTACAAGAGGACTGACACTCTAAGTTTCTATGATTTGAACCTCTCCTGTGAGTCCAGTTTTAGATTCCGATGCTTCACTTCAGGATTACTGTATACCTAGGACCGTCTTATTGACGATGAAACACAGAAATTGCATCCGAATTTAATACAAAAGGCACAATGCCGACTTAAGTACAACAGAACTGACACTATAAATTTCTTTGATTTGAACCTGTCCTGTGAGTCCAGATTTAGATTCCGATGCTTCACTTCAGGTTTACTGTAACCCATGGGCCTTATTATTGACGACGAAACACAGAAATTGCACCCGAATTTAATACAAATGGCACAATGATGACTTAAGTACAAGACGACTGACACTCTCACTTTCTATGATTTGAACCTCTCCTGTGGTCCAGTTTTAGATTCCGATGCTTCACTTCAGGTGTGCTGTATCATTTGGACCTAGTTATTGACGATGAAACACTGAAATTGCATCCGATTTTAATACAAAAGGCACAATGCCGACTTAAGTACAAGAGGACAGACACTCTAACTTTGTTTGATTTGAACCTCTTCTGTGAGTCCAGTTTTAGATTCCGATGCTTCACTTCAGGTTTACTGCATCCCTCGGACCTTCTTGTTGAAGTTGAAACACAGAAATTGCATTCGAATTTGATACAAAAGGCACAATGCCGACTTAACTACAAGAGGACTGACACTCTAACTTTCTATGATTTGAATCTCTCCTGTGAGACCAGTTTAAGATTCCGATGCTTCAGTTCAGGTTTACTGTATCCCTTGGACCTTCTTATTGACTATGAAACACAGAAATTGCATCCGAATTTAATACAAAAAGTACAATGCCGACTTAAGTACAAGAGGACTGACAATCTAACTTTCAATGATTTGAACCTCTTCTGTGAGTCCAGTTTTAGATTCCGATGCTTCACTTCAGGTTTACTGTATCCCTTGGACACTCTTATTGACGATGAAACACTGAAATTGCATCCGAATTTAATACAAAACGCACAATGCCGACTTATACACAAGAGGACTGACACTCAAACATTCTATGATTTGAACCTCTCCTGTGAGTCCAGTTTTAGATTCCGATGCTTCACTTCAGGTTTACTGTATACCGTGGACCTTCTTATTGACCATGAAGCACAGATATTGCATCGGAATTAAATTCAAAAAGGACAATGCCGACTTAAGTACAAGAAGACTGACATTCTAACTTTCTATGATTTGAACCTCTTCTGTGAGTCCAATTTTAGATTCCGATGCATCACTTCAGATTTACTGTATCCCTTGGACCTTCTTATTGACGAAGAAACACAGAAATTGCATCCGAATTTAATACAAAAGGCACAATGCCGACTTAAGTACAAGAGGACTGTCACTATAAATTTCTATGATTTGAACCTCTCCTGTGAGTCCAGTTTTAGATTCCGATGCTTCACTTCAGGTTTACTGTATCCCTTGGACCTCCTTATTGACGATGAATCACAGATATTGCATCGAAATTAAATTCAAAAGGCACAATGCCGACTTAAGTATAAGAGGACTGACACTATAAATTTCTATGATTTGAGCCTCTCCTGTGAGTACAGTTTAAGATTCCGATGCTTCACTTCAGGTTTACTGTATCCCTTGGACCTTCTTATTGACGATAAGGCGCAATGCTGACTTAGGTACAAGTGGATTGACACTCTAACTTTCTATGATTTGAACCTCTGCTGTGAGTCCAGTTTTAGATTCCGATGCTTCACTTCAGGTTTACTTTATCCCTTGGACCTTCTTTCTGACGATGAAACACTGAAATTGCATCCGAATTTAATACAAAAGGCACAATTCCGACTTAAGTACAAAGGACTGACACCCTAAGTTACTATGATTTGAACCTGTCCTGTGAGTCCAGTTTTAGATTCCGATGCTTCACTTCAGGATTACTGTATACCTAGGACCGTCTTATTGACGATGAAACACAGAAATTGCATCCGAATTTAATACAAAAGGCACAATGCCGACCTAAGTACAAGAGGACTGACACTATAAATTTCTTTGATTTGAACCTGTCCTGTGAGTCCAGATTTAGATTCCGATGCTTCACTTCAGGTTTACTGTAACCCTTGGGCCCTCTTATTGACGATGAAACACAGAAATTGCATCCGAATTTAATACAAATGGCACAATGATGACTTAAGTACTAGACGACTGACACTCTCACTTTCTATGATTTGAACCTCTTCTGTGGTCCAGTTTTAGATTCCGATGCTTCACTTCAGGTTTCCTGTATCCGTTGGACCTTCTTATTTACGATGAAACACAGAAATTGCATCCGAATTTAATACAAAAGGAACAATGCCGACTTAAGTACAAGAGGACTGACACTCTCAATCACTATGATTTGAACCTCTCCTGTGAATCTAGTTTTAGATTCCGATGCTTCACGTCAGGTTTACTGTATCCCTTGGACATTCTGAATGACGATGAAACACAGAAATTGCATCCGAATTTAATACAAAAGGCACAATGCCGACTTAAGTTCAAGAGGACTGACACTCTAACTTTCTATGATTTGATCCTCTCCTGTGAGTCCACTTTCAGATTCCGATGCTTCACTTCAGGTTCCCTGTATCCCTTGGACCTTCTTATTGTCGTTGGAACACAGAAATTGCATTCAAATTTAATACAAAAGGCACAATGCTGACTTAAGTACAAGTGGACTGACACCCTAACATTCTATAACTTGAACCTCTCCTGTGAGTCTTGTTTTAGATTCCAATGCTTCACTTCAGGTTTACTCTATCCCTTGGACCTTCTTATTGACGATGAAACACAGAAATTGCATCCGAATTTAATACAAAAGGCACAATGGCGACTTATGTACAAGAGGACTGACACTATAACTCTCTATGATTTGAATGTCTCCAGTGAGTCCAGTTTTAGATTCCGATGCTTCACTTCAGGTTTACTGTATCCCTTGGACCTTCTTATTGACGATGAAACACAAAAATTGCACCCGAATTTAATACAAAAGGCACAATGCCGACTTAAGTACAAGAGGACTGACATTCTAACATTCTATGATTTGAACCACTCCAGTGAGTCCAGTTTTAGATTCCGATGCTTCACTTCAGGTTTACTGGATCCCTTGGACCTTCTTATCGACGATGAAACACAAAAATTGCATCCGAATTTAATACAAAAGGCACAATGCCGACTTAAGTACAAGAGGACTGACACTCAAACATTCTATGATTTGAACCTCTCCTGTGAGTCCAGTTTTAGATTCCGATGCCCCACTTCAGGTTTACTGGATCCCTTGGACCTTCTTATTGACGATGAAACACAGAAATTGCATCCGAATTTATTACAAAAGGCACAATGCCGACTTAAGTACAAGAGGACTGACACTCTATTTTTCTATGATTTGAACGTCTCCTGTTAGTCCAGTCTTAGATTCCGATGCTTCACTTCAGGTTTACTGTATCCCTTGGACCTTCTTATTGACGATGAAACACAGAAGTTGCATCCGAATTTAATACAAAAGGCACAATGCCGACCTAATTACAAGTGGACTGACACTCTCACTTTCTATGATTTGAACCTCTCCTGTGAGTCCAGTTTTAGATTCCGATGCTTCACTTCAGGTTTACTGTATCCCTTGGACCTTCTTATTGAAGATGAAACACAGAAATTACATCCAAATTTAATACAAAAGGCACAATGCCGATTTAAGATCAAGAGGACTGACACTCTAACTCTCTATGATTTGAACCTCACCAGTGAGTCCAGATTTAGATTCCGATGCTTCACTTCAGGTTTACTGTATCCCTTGGACCACCTTATTGACGATGAAACACAGAAATTGCATCCGAATTTAATACAAAAGGCACAATGCCGACTTAAGTACAAGAGGACTGACACTCTAACTTTCTATGATTTGAACCACTCCTGTGAGTCCAGTTTAAGGTTCCGATACTTCACTTTTGGTTTACTGCATCCCTTGGACCTTCTTATTGACGATGAAACACAGAAATTGCATCCGAATTCAATACAAAAGGCACAATGGCAACTTATGTACAAGAGGACTGACACTCTAACTCTCTATGATTTGAACCTATCCTGTGAGTCCAGTTTAGATTCCGATGCTTCACTTCAGGTTTCCTGTATCCGTTGGACCTTCTTATTGACGATGAAACACAGAAATTGCATCCGAATTTAATACAAAAGGAACAATGCCGACTTAAGTACAAGAGGACTGACACTCTCAATCACTATGATTTGAACCTCTCCTGTGAATCTAGTTTTAGATTCCGATGCTTCACGTCAGGTTTACTGTATACCTTGGACCTTCTTATTGACGATGAAACACAGAAATTGCATCGGAATTTAATACAAAAGGCACAATGCGGACTTAAGTACAAGAGGACTGACACTCTAAGTTTCTATGATTTGAACCTCTCCTGTGAGTCCAGTTTTAGATTCCGATGCTTCACTTCAGGATTACTGTATACCTAGGACCGTCTTATTGACGATGAAACACAGAAATTGCATCCGAATTTAATACAAAAAGCACAATGCCGACTTAGGTACAACAGAACTGACACTATAAATTTCTTCGATTTGAATCTGTCCTGTGAGTCTAGATTTAGATTCCGATGCTTCACTTCAGGTTTACTGTAACCCATGGGCCTTATTATTGACGATGAAACACAGAAATTGCACCCGAATTTAATACAAATGGCGCAATGATGACTTAAGTACAAGACGACTGACACTCTCACTTTCTATGATTTGAACCTCTCCTGTGGTCCAGTTTTAGATTCCGATGCTTCACTTCAGGTGTGCTGTATCACTTGGACCTAGTTATTGAAGATGAAACACTGAAATTGCATCCGATTTTAATACAAAAGGCACAATGCCGACTTAAGTACAAGAGGACAGACATTCTAACTTTGTTTGATTTGAACCTCTTCTGTGAGTCCAGTATTAGATTCCGATGCTTTACTTCAGGTTTACTGTATCCCTCGGACCTTCTTGTTGAAGATGAAACACAGAAATTGCATTCGAATTTGATACAAAAGGCACAATGCCGACTTAACTACAAGAGGACTGACACTCTAACTTTCTATGATTTGAATCTCTCCTGTGAGACCAGTTTAAGATTCCGATGCTTCAGTTCAGGTTTACTGTATCCCTTGGACCTTCTTATTGACTATGAAACACAGAAATTGCATCCAAATTTAATACAAAAAGCACAATGCCGACTTAAGTACAAGAGGACTGACACTCTAACTTTCAATGATTTGAACCTCTCCTGTGAGTCCAGTTTTAGATTCCGATGCTTCACTTCAGGTTTACTGTATCCCTTGGACACTCTTACTGACGATGAAACACTGAAATTGCGTCCGAAATTTATACAAAACGCACAATGCCGACTTATACACAAGAGGACTGACACTCAAACATTCTATGATTTGAACCTCTCCTGTGAGTCCAGTTTTAGATTCCGATGCTTCACTTCAGGTTTACTGTATACCGTGGACCTTCTTATTGACCATGAAGCACAGATATTGCATCGGAATTAAATTCAAAAAGCACAATGCCGACTTAAGTACAAGAGGACTGACACTCTAACTTTCTATGATTTGAACCTCTTCTGTGAGTCCAGTTTTAGATTCTGATGCATCACTTCAGATTTACTGTATCCCTTGGACCTTCTTATTGACGATGAAACACAGAAATTGCATCCGAATTTAATACAAAAGGCACAATGCCTACTTAAGTACAAGAGGACTGACACTATAAATTTCTATGATTTGAGCCTCTCCTGTGAGTACAGTTTAAGATTCCGATGCTTCACTTCAGGTTTACTGTATCCCTTGGACCTTCTTATTGACGATAAGGCACAATGCTGACTTAGGTACAAGTGGATTGACACTCTAACTTTCTATGATTTGAACCTCTGCTGTGAGTCCAGTTTTAGATTCCGATGCTTCACTTCAGGTTTACTTTATCCCTTGGACCTTCTTTCTGACGATGAAACACTGAAATTGCATCCGAATTTAATACAAATGGCACAATTCCGACTTAAGTACAAGAGGACTGACACTCTAACTTTCTATGATTTGAACCACTCCTGTGAGTCCAGTTTTAGTTTCTGATGCTTCACGTCAGGTTTACTGTATCCCTTGGACCTTCTTATTGACGATGAAGCACAGATATTGCATCGGAATTAAATTCAAAAGGCACAATGCCGACTTAAGTACAAGAGGACTCACACCCTAAATTTCTATGCTATGAACCTCTCCTGTGAGTCCAGTTTTAGATTCCGATGCTTCACTTCAGTTTTACTGTACACCTTGGACCTTCTTATTGACGATGAAACACAGACATTGCATCGGAATTTAATACAAAAGGCACAATGCCGTCTTAAGTACAAGAGGACTGACACTCTAAGTTACTATGATTTGAACCTCTCCTGTGAGTCCAGTTTTAGATTCCGATGCTTCACTTCAGGATTACTGTATACCTAGGACCGTCTTATTGACGATGAAACACAGAAATTGCATCCGAATTTAATACAAAAGGCACAATGCCGACCTAAGTACAAGAGGACTGACACTATAAATTTCTTTGATTTGAACCTGTCCTGTGAGTCCAGATTTAGATTCCGATGCTTCACTTCAGGTTTACTGTAACCCTTGGGCCCTCTTATTGACGATGAAACACAGAAATTGCATCCGAATTTAATACAAATGGCACAATGATGACTTAAGTACTAGACGACTGACACTCTCACTTTCTATGATTTGAACCTCTCCTGTGGTCCAGTTTTAGATTCCGATGCTTCACTTCAGGTTTCCTGTATCCGTTGGACCTTCTTATTTACGATGAAACACAGAAATTGCATCCGAATTTAATACAAAAGGAACAATGCCGACTTAAGTACAAGAGGACTGACACTCTCAATCACTATGATTTGAACCTCTCCTGTGAATCTAGTTTTAGATTCCGATGCTTCACGTCAGGTTTACTGTATCCCTTGGACATTCTGAATGACGATGAAACACAGAAATTGCATCCGAATTTAATACAAAAGGCACAATGCCGACTTAAGTTCAAGAGGACTGACACTCTAACTTTCTATGATTTGATCCTCTCCTGTGAGTCCACTTTCAGATTCCGATGCTTCACTTCAGGTTCCCTGTATCCCTTGGACCTTCTTATTGTCGTTGGAACACAGAAATTGCATTCAAATTTAATACAAAAGGCACAATGCTGACTTAAGTACAAGTGGACTGACACTCTAACATTCTATAACTTGAACCTCTCCTGTGAGTCTTGTTTTAGATTCCAATGCTTCACTTCAGGTTTACTCTATCCCTTGGACCTTCTTATTGACGATGAAACACAGAAATTGCATCCGAATTTAATACAAAAGGCACAATGGCGACTTATGTACAAGAGGACTGACACTATAACTCTCTATGATTTGAATGTCTCCAGTGAGTCCAGTTTTAGATTCCGATGCTTCACTTCAGGTTTACTGTATCCCTTGGACCTTCTTATTGACGATGAAACACAGAAATTGCACCCGAATTTAATACAAAAGGCACAATGCCGACTTAAGTACAAGAGGACTGACATTCTAACATTCTATGATTTGAACCACTCCAGTGAGTCCAGTTTTAGATTCCGATGCTTCACTTCAGGTTTACTGGATCCCTTGGACCTTCTTATCGACGATGAAACACAAAAATTGCATCCGAATTTAATACAAAAGGCACAATGCCGACTTAAGTACAAGAGGACTGACACTCAAACATTCTATGATTTGAACCTCTCCTGTGAGTCCAGTTTTAGATTCCGATGCCTCACTTCAGGTTTACTGGATCCCTTGGACCTTCTTATTGACGATGAAACACAGAAATTGCATCCGAATTTATTACAAAAGGCACAATGCCGACTTAAGTACAAGAGGACTGACACTCTATTTTTCTATGATTTGAACGTCTCCTGTTAGTCCAGTCTTAGATTCCGATGCTTCACTTCAGGTTTACTGTATCGCTTGGACCTTCTTATTGACGATGAAACACAGAAGTTGCATCCGAATTTAATACAAAAGGCACAATGCCGACCTAATTACAAGTGGACTGACACTCTCACTTTCTATGATTTGAACCTCTCCTGTGAGTCCACTTTTAGATTCCGATGCTTCACTTCAGGTTTACACTATCCCTTGGACCTTCTTATTGAAGATGAAACACAGAAATTACATCCAAATTTAATACAAAAGGCACAATGCCGATTTAAGATCAAGAGGACTGACACTCTAACTCTCTATGATTTGAACCTCACCAGTGAGTCCAGATTTAGATTCCGATGCTTCACTTCAGGTTTACTGTATCCCTTGGACCACCTTATTGACGATGAAACACAGAAATTGCATCCGAATTTAATACAAAAGGCACAATGCCGACTTAAGTACAAGAGGACTGACACTCTAACTTTCTATGATTTGAACCACTCCTGTGAGTCCAGTTTAAGGTTCCGATACTTCACTTTTGGTTTACTGCATCCCTTGGACCTTCTTATTGACGATGAAACACAGAAATTGCATCCGAATTCAATACAAAAGGCACAATGGCAACTTATGTACAAGAGGACTGACACTCTAACTCTCTATGATTTGAACCTATCCTGTGAGTCCAGTTTAGATTCCGATGCTTCACTTCAGGTTTCCTGTATCCGTTGGACCTTCTTATTGACGATGAAACACAGAAATTGCATCCGAATTTAATACAAAAGGAACAATGCCGACTTAAGTACAAGAGGACTGACACTCTCAATCACTATGATTTGAACCTCTCCTGTGAATCTAGTTTTAGATTCCGATGCTTCACGTCAGGTTTACTGTATCCCTTGGACATTCTTAATGACGATGAAACACAGAAATTGCATCCGAATTTAATACAAAAGGCACAATGCCGACTTAAGTTCAAGAGGACTGACACTCTAACTTTCTATGATTTGATCCTCTCCTGTGAGTCCACTTTTAGATTCCGATGCTTCACTTCAGGTTTCCTGTATCCCTTGGACCTTCTTATTGACGTTGGAACACAGAAATTGCATTCGAATTTAATACAAAAGGCACAATGCTAACTTAAGTACAAGTGGACTGACACTCTAACATTCTATAACTTGAACCTCTCCTGTGAGTCTAGTTTTAGATTCCGATGCTTCACTTCAGGTTTACTGTACCCTTGGACCTTCTTATTGAAGATGAAACACAGAAATTGCATCCAAATTTAATACAAAAGGCACAATGCTGACTTATGTACAAGAGGACTGACACTCTAAAATTCTATGACTTGAACCTCTATTGTGAGTCCAGTTTTAGATTCCGATGCTTCACTTCAGGTTTACTGCATCCCTTGAACCTTCTTATTGACGATGAAACACAGAAATTGCATCCGAATTTAATACAAAAGAACAATGCCGACTTAAGTACAAAAGGACTGACACTCCAACTCTCTATGATTTGAACCTCTCCTGTGAGTCCGGTCTTAGATTCCGATGCTTCACTTCAGGTTTCCTGTATGACTTGGACCTTCTTATTGGCGATGAAACACAGAAATTGCATCCGAATTTAATACAGAAGGCACAATGCCGACTTAAGTTCAAGAGGACTGACACTCTTACTCTCCATGATTTGAACCTCTCCTGTGAGTCCAGTTTTAGATTCCGATGCTTCACTTCAGGTTTACTGTATCCCTTAGACCTTCTTACTGACGATGAAACACAGAAATTGCATCCAAATTCAATACAAAAGGCACAATGCCGACGTAAGTACAAGAGGACTGACACTCTAACTCTCTATGATTTAAACCTTTCCCGTGGGTCCAGTTTTATATTCCGATGCCTCACTTCAGGTTTACTGTATCCCTTGGACCTTCTTATTGACGATGAAACACAGAAATTGCATCCGAATTTATTACAAAAGGCAAAATGCCGACTTAAGTACAAGAGGACTGACACTCTAACTTTCTATGATTTGAACCTCTCCTGTGAGTCCAGTTTTAGATTCCGATGCTTCACTTCAGGTTTACTGTATCCCTTGAACCTTCTTATTGCCGATGAAACACAGAAATTGCATCCGAATTTAATACAAAAGGCACAATGCCGACTTAAGTACAAGAGGACTGACACTATAACTTTCTATGATTTAAAAGTCTCCTGTGAGTCCAGTCTTAGATTCCGATGCTTCACTTCATTTTTACTGTATCGCCTGGACCTTCTTATTGACGATGAAACACAGAAATCGCATCCGAATTTAATACAAAAGGCACAATGTCGATCTAATTACAAGTGGACTGACACTCTCACTTTCTATGATTTGAACCTCTCCTGTGAGTCCAGTTTTAGATTCCGATGCTACACTTCAGGTTTACTGATTCCCTTAGACCTTCTTATTGACGATGAAACACAGAAATTGCATCCAAACTTAATACAGAATGCACAATGCCGACTTAAGCACAAGAGGACTGACACTCTAACTTTCTATCATTTGAACCTCTCCTGTGAGTCCAGTTTTAGATTGCGATGCTTCACTTCAGGTTTACTGTTTCCCTTGGACCTTCTTATTGACGATGAAACAAAGAAATTGCATCCGAATGTAATACAAAAGGCACAATGCCGACTTAAGTACAAGAGGAATGACACTCTTACTTTCTATGATTTGAACCTCTCCTGTGAGTCCAGTTTTAGATTCCGATGCTTCACTTCAGGTTTACTGTTTCCCTTGGACCTTCTTATTGACGATGAAACAAAGAAATTGCATCCGAATTTAATACAAAAGGCACAATGCCGACTTAAGTACAAGAGGACTGACACTGTTACTTTCTATGATTTGAACCTCTCCTGTGAGTCCAGTTTTAGATTCCGATGCTTCACCTCAGGTTTACTGTTTCCCTTGGACCTTCTTATTGACGATGAAACAAAGAAATTGCATCCGAATTTAATACAAAAGGCACAATGCCGACTTAAGTACAAGAGGACTGACACTCTTACTTTCTATGATTTGAACCTCTCCTGTGAGTCCAGTTTTAGATTCCGATGCTTCATTTCAGGTTTACTGTATCCCTTGGACCATCTTATTGAAGATGAAACACAGAAATAGCATCCAAATTTAATACAAAAGGCACAATGACGACTTAAATACAACAGGACTGACACTCTAACTCTCTATGATTTGAACCTCTTCTGTGAGTCCTGTTTTAGATTCCGATGCTTCACTTTAGGTTTACTGTAACCCTAGGACCTTCTTATTGACGATGAAACACAGAAATTGCATCCGAATTTAATACAAAAGGCAAAATGCCGACTTAAGTACAAGAGGACTGACACTCTAACTCTCTTTGATTTGAACCTCTCCTGTGAGTCCAGTTTTAGATCCCGATGCTTCACATCAGGTTTACTGTATCCCTTGGACCTTCTTATTGATGATGAAACACAGAAATTACATCCGAATTCAATACAAAGGCACAATACCGACTTAAGTACAAGAGGACTGACACTCTTACCCTCTATGTTTTGAACCTCTCCTGTGAGTCCAGTTTTAGATTCCGATGCTTCACTTCAGGTTTACTGTATACCTTGCACTTTCTCATTGACGATGAAACACAGAAATTGCATCCAAATTTAATACAAAAAGCACAATGTCGACTTAAGTACAAGAGGACTGACACTCCAACTCTCTATGATTTGAACCTCTACTGTGAGTCCAGTTTAAGATTCCGATGCTTCACTTCAGATTTACTGTATCCCTTGGACCTTCTTATTGACGATGGAACACAGAAATTGCATCCGAATTAAATACAAAAGGCACAATGCTGACTTAAGTACAAGAGGACTGACACTCTAACATTCTATGACTTGAACCTCTCCTTGGAGTCCAGTTTTAGATTCCGATGCTTCACTTCAGGTTTACTGTATCCCTTGGACCTTCTTATTGAAGATGAAACACAGAAATTACATCCAAATTTAATACAAAGGGCACAATGCCGATTTAAGATCAAGGGGACTGACACTCTAACTCTCTATGATTTGAACCTCTCCTGTGAGTCCAGATTTAGATTCCGATGCTTCACTTGAGGTTTACTGTATCCCTTGGACCTTCTTATTGACGATGAAACACAGAAATTGCATCCGAATTTAATACAAAAGTCACAATGCCGACTTAAGTAGAAGAGGAGTGACACTCTAACTTTCTATGATTTTACAAAACTCCTGTGATTCTAGTTTAGGATTCCAATGCTTCACTTCAGTTTTACTGTAGCCCTTGGACCTTCTTATTGACGATGAAACACAGAAATTGCATCCGAATTTAATATAAAAGGCACAATGCCGACTTAAGCACAAGAGGACTGACTCACTAACTCTCTATGATTTGAACCTATCCTGTGAGTCCAGTTTTAGATTCTGATGCTTCACTTCAGGTTTCCTGTATCCCTTGGACCTTCTTATTGACGATGAAAAACAGAAATTGCATCCGAATTTAATACAAAAGGAACAATGCCGACTTGTACAAGAAGACTGACACTCTCAATCACTATGATTTGAACCTCTCCTGGAAGTCCAGTTTTAGATTCCGATGCTTCTATTCAGGTTCCCTGTATCCCTTGGACCTTCCTGTTGACGATGGAAAACAGAAATTGCATTCGAATTTAATACAAAAGGCACAATGCTGACTTAAGTACAAGAGGACTGACACTCTAACATTTTATGACTTGAACCTCTCCTGTGAGTCCAGTTTTAGATTCCGATGCTTCACTTCAGGTTTACTGTATCCCTTGGACCTTCTTATTGACGATGAAACGAAGAAATTGCATCCGAATTTATTACAAAAGGCACAATGCCGACTTAAGTACAAGAGGTCTGACACTCTAACTTTCTATGATTTGAACCTCTCCTGTGAGTCCAGTTTTAGATTCCGATGCTTCACTTCAGGTTTACTGTATCCCTTGGACCTTCTTATTGAAGATGAAACACAGAAATTGCATCCGAATTTAATACAAAAGGCACAATGCCGTCTTAAGTACAAGAGGACTGACACTCTAACTTTCTATGATTTGAACCTCTCCTGTGAGTCCAGTTTTATATTCCGATGCTTCACTTCAGGTTTACTGTATCCCTTGGACCTTCTTATTGACGATGAAACGAAGAAATTGCATCCGAATTTATTACAAAAGGTACAATGCCGACTTAAGTACAAGAGGTCTGACACTCTAACTTTCTATGATTTGAACCTCTCCTGTGAGTCCAGTTTTAGATTCCGATGCTTCACTTCAGGTTTACTGTATCCCTTGAACCTTCTTATTGACGATGAAACACAGAAATTGCATCCGAATTTAATACAAAAGGCACAATGCCGACTTAAGTACAAGAGGACTGACACTCTATTTTTCTATGATTTAAAAGTCTCCTGTGAGTCCAGTCTTAGATTCCGATGCTTCACTTCATTTTTACTGTATCGCCTGGACCTTCTTATTGACGATGAAACACAGAAATTGCATCCGAATTTAATACAAAACACAATGTCGATCTAATTACAAGTGGACTGACACTCTCACTTTCTATGATTTGAACCTCTCCTGTGAGCCCAGTTTTAGATTCCGATGCTACACTTCAGGTTTACTGTATCCCTTAGACCTTCTTATTGACGATGAAACACAGAAATTGCATCCAAACTTAATACAGAATGCACAATGCCGACTTAAGCACAAGAGGACTGACACTCTAACTTTCTATCATTTGAACCTCTCCTGTGAGTCCAGTTTTAGATTGCGATGCTTCACTTCAGGTTTACTGTTTCCCTTGGACCTTCTTATTGACGATGAAACAAAGAAATTGCATCCGAATGTAATACAAAAGGCACAATGCCGACTTAAGTACAAGAGGAATGACACTCTTACTTTCTATGATTTGAACCTCTCCTGTGAGTCCAGTTTTAGATTCCGATGCTTCACTTCAGGTTTACTGTTTCCCTTGGACCTTCTTATTGACGATGAAACAAAGAAATTGCATCCGAATTTAATACAAAAGGCACAATGCCGACTTAAGTACAAGAGGACTGACACTGTTACTTTCTATGATTTGAACCTCTCCTGTGAGTCCAGTTTTGGATTCCGATGCTTCACTTCAGGTTTACTGTTTCCCTTGGACCTTCTTATTGACGATGAAACAAAGAAATTGCATCCGAATTTAATACAAAAGGCACAATGCCGACTTAAGTACAAGAGGACTGACACTCTTACTTTCTATGATTTGAACCTCTCCTGTGAGTCCAGTTTTAGATTCCGATGCTTCACTTCAGATTTACTGTATCCCTTGGACCTTCTTATTGACGATGGAACACAGAAATTGCATCCGAATTTAATACAAAAGGCACAATGCTGACTTAAGTACAAGAGGACTGACACTCTAACATTCTATGACTTGAACCTCTCCTTGGATTCCAGTTTTAGATTCCGATGCTTCACTTCAGGTTTACTGTATCCCTTGGACCTTCTTATTGAAGATGAAACACAGAAATTACATCCAAATTTAATACAAAGGGCACAATGCCGATTTAAGATCAAGGGGACTGACACTCTAACTCTCTATGATTTGAACCTCTCCTGTAAGTCCAGATTTAGATTCCGATGCTTCACTTGAGGTTTACTGTATCCCTTGGACCTTCTTATTGACGATGAAACACAGAAATTCCATCCGAATTTAATACAAAAGGCACAATGCCGGCTTAAGTAGAAGAGGACTGACACTCTAACTTTCTATGATTTTAACAACTCCTGTGAGTCTAGTTTAGGATTCCAATGCTTCACTTCAGTTTTACTGTATCCCTTCGACCTTCTTATTGACGATGAAACACAGAAATTGCATCCGAATTTAATACAAAAGGCACAATGCCGACTTAAGCACAAGAGGACTGACTCACTAACTCTCTATGATTTGAACCTATCCTGTGAGTGTAGTTTTAGATTCTGATGCTTCACTTCAGGTTTCCTGTATCCCTTGGACCTTCTTATTGACGATGAAAAACAGAAATTGCATCCGACTTTAATACAAAAGGAACAATGCCGACTTAAGTACAAGAAGACTGACACTCTCAATCACTATGATTTGAACCTCTCCTGTGAGTCCAGTTTTAGATTCCGATGCTTCACGTCAGGTTTACTGTATCCGTTGGACCTTCTTATTGACGATGAAACACAGAAATTGCATCCAAATTTAATACAAAAGGCACAATGCCGACTTAAGTACAAGAGGACTGACACTCTAATTTTCTATGACTTGAACCTCTCCTGTGAGTCCAGTTTCAGATTCCGATGCTTCACTTCAGGTTTACTGTATCCCTAGGACCATCTTATTGAAGATGAAACACAGAAATTGCAGCCGAATTTAATACAAACGGCACAATGCCGACTTAAGTACAAGAGGACTGACACTCTAACTCTCTATGATTTGAACCTCTCCTTTGAGTCCAGTTTTGGATTCCGATGCTTCAATTCAGGTTCCCTGTATCCCTTGGACCTTCCTGTTGACGATGGAAAACAGAAATTGCATTCGAATTTAATACAAAAGGCACAATGCTGACTTAAGTACAAGAGGACTGACACTCTAACATTTTATGACTTGAACCTCTCCTGTGAGTCCAGTTTTAGATTCCGATGCTTCACTTCAGGTTTACTGTAACCCTTGGACCTTCGTATTGAAGATGAAACACAGAAATTGCATCCGAATTTAATACAAAAGGCACAATGCCGACTTAAGTTCAATAGGACTGACACTCTAACTCTCTATGATTTAAACCGCTCCTGTGAGTCCAGTTTTAGCTTCCGATGCTTCACTTCAGGTTTACTGAATCCCTTAGACGTTCTTATTGACGATGAAACACAGAAATTGCATCCAAATTTAATACAAACGGCACAATGCCGACTTAAGTACAAGAGGACTGAAACTCTAACTTTTATGGGACTTGAATCTCTCCTGTGAGTCCAGTTTTAGATTCAAATGCTTCACTTCAGGTTTACTGTATCCCTTGGACCTTCTTATTGAAGATGAAACACAGAAATTGCATCCGAATTTAATACAAAAGGCACAATGCCGTCTTAAGTACAAGTGGACTGACACTCTAACTTTCTATGATTTGAACCTCTCCTGTGAGTCCAGTTTTATATTCCAATGCTTCACTTCAGGTTTACTGTATCCCTTGGACCTTCTTATTGACGATGAAACGAAGAAATTGCATCCGAATTTATTACAAAAGGCACAATGCCGACTTAAGTACAAGAGGACTGACACTCTAACTTTCTATGATTTGAACCTCTCCTGTGAGTCCAGTTTTAGATTCCGATGCTTCACTTCAGGTTTACTGTATCCCTTGAACCTTCTTATTGACGATGAAACACAGAAATTGCATCCGAATTTAATACAAAAGGCACAATGCCGACTTAAGTACAAGAGGACTGACACTCTATTTTTCTATGATTTAAAAGTCTCCTGTGAGTCCAGTCTTAGATTCCGATGCTTCACTTCATTTTTACTGTATCGCCTGGACCTTCTTATTGACGATGAAACACAGAAATTGCATCCGAATTTAATACAAAACACAATGTCGATCTAATTACAAGTGGACTGACACTCTCACTTTCTATGATTTGAACCTCTCCTGTGAGCCCAGTTTTTGATTCCGATGCTACACTTCAGGTTTACTGTATACCTTAGACCTTCTTATTGACGATGAAACACAGAAATTGCATCCAAACTTAATACAGAATGCACAATGCCGACTTAAGCACAAGAGGACTGACACTCTAACTTTCTATCATTTGAACCTCTCCTGTGAGTCCAGTTTTAGATTGCGATGCTACACTTCAGGTTTACTGTTTCCCTTGGACCTTCTTATTGACGATGAAACAAAGAAATTGCATCCGAATGTAATACAAAAGGCACAATGCCGACTTAAGTACAAGAGGAATGACACTCTCACTTTCTATGATTTGAACCTCTCCTGTGAGTCCAGTTTTAGATTCCGATGCTTCACTTCAGGCTTACTGTTTCCCTTGGACCTTCTTATTGACGATGAAACAAAGAAATTGCATCCGAATTTAATACAAAAGGCACAATGCCGACTTAAGTACAAGAGGACTGACACTGTTACTTTCTATGATTTGAACCTCTCCTGTGAGTCCAGTTTTGGATTCCGATGCTTCACTTTAGGTTTACTGTTTCCCTTGGACCTTCTTATTGACGATGAAACAAAGAAATTGCATCCGAATTTAATACAAAAGGCACAATACCGACTTAAGTACAAGAGGACTGACACTCTTACCCTCTATGATTTGAACCTCTCCTGTGAGTCCAGTTTTAGATTCCGATGCTTCACTTCAGGTTTACTGTATACCTTGCACCTTCTCATTGACGATGAAACACAGAAATTGCATCCAAATTTAATACAAAAAGCACAATGTCGACTTAAGTACAAGAGGACTGACACTCCAACTCTCTATGATTTGAACCTCTCCTGTGAGTCCAGACTTAGATTCCGATGCTTCACTTCATGTTGCCTGTATCCCTTGGACCTTCTTATTGACGATGAAACACAGAAATTGCATCCGAATTTAATACAAAAGGCACAATGGCGACTTAAGTTCAAGAGGACTGACACTCTCACTCTCTATGATTTGAACCTCTCCTGTGAGTCCAGTTTTAGATTCCGATGCTTCACTTCAGGTTTACTGTATACCTTGCACCTTCTCATTGACGATGAAACACAGAAATTGCATCCAAATTTAATACAAAAGGCACAATGTCGACTTAAGTACAAGAGGACTGACACTCCAACTCTCTATGATTTGAACCTCTTCTGTGAGTCCTGTTTTAGATTCCGATGCTTCACTTTAGGTTTACTGTAACCCTAGGACCTTCTTATTGACGATGAAACACAGAAATTGCATCCGAATTTAATACAAATGGCAAAATGCCGACTTAAGTACAAGAGGACTGACACTCTAACTCTCTTTGATTTGAACCTCTCCTGTGAGTCCAGTTTTAGATCCCGATGCTTCACATCAGGTTTACTGTATCCCTTGGACCTTCTTATTGATGATGAAACACAGAAATTACATCCGAATTCAATACAAAAGGCACAATACCGACTTAAGTACAAGAGGACTGACACTCTTACCCTCTATGATTTGAACCTCTCCTGTGAGTCCAGTTTTAGATTCCGATGCTTCACTTCAGGTTTACTGTATACCTTGCACCTTCTCATTGACGATGAAACACAGAAATTGCATCCAAATTTAATACAAAAAGCACAATGTCGACTTAAGTACAAGAGGACTGACACTCCAACTCTCTATGATTTGAACCTCTCCTGTGAGTCCAGACTTAGATTCCGATGCTTCACTTCATGTTGCCTGTATCCCTTGGACCTTCTTATTGACGATGAAACACAGAAATTGCATCCGAATTTAATACAAAAGGCACAATGCCGACTTAAGTTCAAGAGGACTGACACTCTCACTCTCTATGATTTGAACCTCTCCTGTGAGTCCAGACTTAGATTCCGATGCTTCAATTCAGGTTCCCTGTATCCCTTGGACCTTCCTGTTGACGATGGAAAACAGAAATTGCATTCGAATTTAATACAAAAGAAACAATGCTGACTTAAGTACAAGAGGACTGACACTCTAACATTTTATGACTTGAACCTCTCCTGTGAGTCCAGTTTTAGATTCCGATGCTTCACTTCAGGTTTACTGTAACCCTTGGACCTTCGTATTGAAGATGAAACACAGAAATTGCATCCGAATTTAATACAAAAGGCACAATGCCGACTTAAGTTCAATAGGACTGACACTCTAACTCTCTATGATTTGAACCGCTCCTGTGAGTCCAGTTTTAGCTTCCGATGCTTCACTTCAGGTTTACTGAATCCCTTAGACGTTCTTATTGACGATGAAACACAGAAATTGCATCCAAATTTAATACAAACGGCACAATGCCGACTTAAGTACAAGAGGACTGAAACTCTAATTTTTATGTGACATGAATCTCTCCTGTGAGTCCAGTTTTAGATTCAAATGCTTCACTTCAGGTTTACTGTATCCCTTGGACCTTCTTATTGAAGATGAAACACAGAAATTGCATCCGAATTTAATACAAAAGCACAATGCCGTCTTAAGTACAAGAGGACTGACACTCTAACTTTCTATGATTTGAACCTCTCCTGTGAGTCCAGTTTTAGATTCCGATGCTTCACTTCAGGTTTCCTGTATCCCTTGGACCTTCTTATTGACGATGGAACACAGAAATTGCATCCGAATTTAATACAAAAGGCACAATGCTCACTTAAGTACAAGAGGACTGACACTCTAAAATTCTATGACTTGAACCTCTCCTGTGAGTCCAGTTTTAGATTCCGATGCTTCACTTCAGGTTTACTGTATCCCTTGGACCTTCTTATTGACGATGAAACACAGAAATTGCATCCAAATTAAATACAAAAGGAACAGTGCCGACTTAAGTACAAGAGGACTGACACTCTAATTTTCTATGATTTGAACCTCTCCTGTGAGTCCAGTCTTAGATTCCGATGCTTCACATCAGGTTAACTGTATCTCTCGGACCTTCTTATTGATGATGAAACACAGAAATTACATCCGAATACAATACAAAAGGCACAATACCGACTTAAGTACAAGAGGACTGACGCTCTAACTCACTATGATTTGAACCTCTACTGTCAGTCCAGTTTAAGATTCCGATGCTTCACTGCAGATTTACTGTATCCCTTGGACCTTCTTATTGACGATGGAACACAGAAATTGCATCCGAATTTAATACAAAAGGCACAATGCTGACTTAAGTACAAGAGGACTGACACTCTAACACTCTATGACTTGAACCTCTCCTGTGAGTCCAGTTTTAGATTCCGATGCTTCACTTCAGGTTTACTGTATCCCTTGGACCTTCTTATTGAAGATGAAACACAGAAATTACATCCAAATTTAATACAAAAGGCACAATGCCGATTTAAGATCAAGGGGACTGACACTCTAACTCTCTATGATTTGAACCTCTCCTGTGAGTCCAGATTTAGATTCCGATGCTTCACTTGAGGTTTACTGTATCCCTTGGACCTTCTTATTGACGAAAGAAACACAGAAATTGCATCCGAATTTAATACAAAAGGCACAATGCCGACTTAAGTAGAAGAGGACTGACACTCTAACTTTCTATGATTTTAACAACTCCTGTGAGTCTAGTTTAGGATTCCAATGCTTCACTTCAGTTTTACTGTATCCCTTGGACCTTCTTATTGACGATGAAACACAGAAATTGCATCCGAATTTAATACAAAAGGCACAATGCCGACTTAAGCACAAGAGGACTGACTCACTAACTCTCTATGATTTGAACCTATCCTGTGAGTCCAGTTTTAGATTCTGATGCTTCACTTCAGGTTTCCTGTATCCCTTGGACCTTCTTATTGACGATGAAAAACAGAAAGTGCATCCGAATTTAATACAAAAGGAACAATGCCGACTTAAGTACAAGAAGACTGACACTCTCAATCACTATGATTTGAACCTCTCCTGTGAGTCCAGTTTTAGATTCCGATGCTTCACGTCAGGTTTACTGTATCCGTTGGACCTTCTTATTGACGATGAAACACAGATATTGCATCCAAATTTAATACAAAATGCACAATGCCGACTTAAGTACAAGAGGACTGACACTCTAATTTTCTATGACTTGAACCTCTCCTGTGAGTCCAGTTTCAGATTCCGATGCTTCACTTCAGGTTTACTGTATCCCTAGGACCATCTTATTGAAGATGAAACACAGAAATTGCAGCCGAATTTAATACAAAGGGCACAATGCCGACTTAAGTACAAGAGGACTGACACTCTAACTCTCTATGATTTGAACCTCTCCTTTGAGTCCAGTTTTAGATTCCGATGCTTCAATTCAGGTTCCCTGTATCCCTTGGACCTTCCTGTTGACGATGGAAAACAGAAATTGCATTCGAATTTAATACAAAAGAAACAATGCTGACTTAAGTACAAGAGGACTGACACTCTAACATTTTATGACTT
The DNA here is from genome assembly GCF_021461395.2 of Schistocerca americana. NCBI lineage: Eukaryota > Metazoa > Arthropoda > Insecta > Orthoptera > Acrididae > Schistocerca > Schistocerca americana. The sequence goes on along the minus strand of NC_060124.1, from coordinate 542,921,094 downwards.
GAACCTCTCCTGTGAGTCCAGTTTTAGATTCCGATGCTTCACTTCAGGTTTACTGTAACCCTTGGACCTTCGTATTGAAGATGAAACACAGAAATTGCATCCGAATTTAATACAAAAGGCACAATGCCGACTTAAGTTCAATAGGACTGACACTCTAACTCTCTATGATTTGAACCGCTCCTGTGAGTCCAGTTTTAGCTTCCGATGCTTCACTTCAGGTTTACTGAATCCCTTAGACGTTCTTATTGACGATGAAACACAGAAATTGCATCCAAATTTAATACAAACGGCACAATGCCGACTTAAGTACAAGAGGACTGAAACTCTAATTTTTATGTGACATGAATCCCTCCTGTGAGTCCAGTTTTAGATTCAAATGCTTCACTTCAGGTTTACTGTATCCCTTGGACCTTCTTATTGAAGATGAAACACAGAAATTGCATCCGAATTTAATACAAAAGCACAATGCCGTCTTAAGTACAAGAGGACTGACACTCTAACTTTCTATGATTTGAACCTCTCCTGTGAGTCCAGTTTTAGATTCCGATGCTTCACTTCAGGTTTCCTGTATCCCTTGGACCTTCTTATTGACGATGGAACACAGAAATTGCATCCGAATTTAATACAAAAGGCACAATGCTCACTTAAGTACAAGAGGACTGACACTCTAAAATTCTATGACTTGAACCTCTCCTGTGAGTCCAGTTTTAGATTCCGATGCTTCACTTCAGGTTTACTGTATCCCTTGGACCTTCTTATTGAAGATGAAACACAGAAATTACATCCAAATTTAATACAAAAGGCACAATGCCGATTTAATGTCAAGAGGACTGACACTCTAACTCTCTATGATTTGAACCTCTCCTGTGAGTCCAGATTTAGATTCCGATGCTTCACTTCAGGTATACTGTATCCCTTGGACCTTCTTATTGACGATGAAACACAGAAATTGCATCCGAATTTAATACAAAAGGCACAATGCTGACTTAAGTACAAGAGGACTGACACTCTAACATTCTATGACTTGAACCTCTCCTGTGAGTCCAGTTTTAGATTCCGATGCTTCTCTTCAGGTTTACTGTATCCCTTGGACCTTCTTATTGAAGATGAAACACAGAAATTACATCCAAATTTAATACAAAAGGCACAATGCCGATTTAAGATCAAGAGGACTGACACTCTAACTCTCTATGATTTGAACCTCTCCTGTGAGTGCAGTTTTAGATTCCGATGCTTCACTTCAGGTTTACTGTATCCCTTGGACCTTCTTACTGACGATGAAACACAGAAATTGCATCCGAATTTAATACAAAAGGCACAATGCCGACTTTAGTACAAGAGGAATGAAACTCTAATTTTCTGTGACTTGAATCTCTCCTGTGAGTCCAGTTTTAGATTCAAATGATTCACTTCAGGTTTACTGTATCGCTTGGACCTTCTTATTGAAGATGAAACACAGAAATTGCATCCGAATTTAATACATAAGGCACAATGCTGTCTTAATTACAAGAGGACTGACACTCTAACATTCTATGACTTGAACCTCTCCTGTGAGTCCAGTTTTAGATTCCGATGCTTCACTTCAGGATTACTGTATCCCTTGGACCTTCTTATTGAAGATGAAACACAGAAATTACATCCAAATTTAATACAAGAGGCACAATGCCGATTTAAGATCAAGAGGACTGACACTCTAACTCTCTATGATTTGAACCTCTCCTGTGAGTCCAGATTTAGATACCGATGCTTCACTTCAGGTTTACTGTATTCTTTGGACCTTCTTATTGACGATGAAACACAGAAATTGCATTCGAATTTAATACAAAACGCCACAATGCCGTCTTAAGTACAAGAGGACTGACACACTAACTTTCTATGATTTTAACCACTCCTGTGAGTCTAGTTTAGGATTCCAATGCTTCACTTCAGTTTTACTGTATCCCTTGGACCTTCTTATTGACGATGAAACACAGAAATTGCATCCGAATTTAATACAAAAGGCACAATGCCGACCTAAGCACAAGAAGACGGACTCTCTAACTCTCTATGGTTTGAACCTATCCTGTGAGTCCAGTTTTAGATTCTGATGCTTCACTTCAGGTCTCCTGTATCCCTTGGATCTTCTTATTGACGGTGAAACACAGAAATTGCATCCGAATTTAATACAAAAGGAACAATGCCGACTTAAGTACAAGAAGACTGACACTCTTAATCACTATGATTTGAACCTCTCCTGTGAGTCCAGTTTTAGATTCCGATGCTTCACGTCAGGTTTACTGTATCCCTTGGACCTTCTTATTGACGATGAAACACAGAAATTGCAGCCGATTTTAATACAAAAGGCACAATACCGACTTAAGTACAAGAGGACTGACACTCTAACTCTCTATGATTTGATCCTCTCCTGTGAGTCCAGTTTTAGATTCCGATGCTTCACTTCAGGTTTACTGTATCGCTTGGACCTTCTGATTGACGATGAAACACAGAAATTGCATCCGAATTTAATACAAAATGCACAATGCCGACTTTAGTACAAGAGGACTGACACTCTAACTTTCAATGATTTGAACCTCTCCTGTGAGTCCAGTTTTAGATTCCGATGCTTCACTTCAGGTTTACTGCATAGCCTGGACCTTCTTGTTGATGATGAAACACAGAAATTGCATCCTAATTTAATACAAAAGGCACAATGCTGACATAAGTAGAAGAGGACTGACACTCTAACTTTCTCTGACTTGAACATCTCCTGTGAGTCCACTTTTAGATTCCGATCCTTCACTTCAGGTTTACTGTACCCCTTGGACCTTCTTATTGACGATGAAACACAGAAATTGAATCCGAATTTAATACAAAAGGCACAATGCGACTTAAGTACAAGAGGACTGACACTCTAACTTTCTATGATTTGAACCACTCTTGTGAGTCCAGTTTAAGTTTCCGATACATCACTTCAGGTTTACTGTATCCCTTGGACCTTCTTATTGACGATGAAACACAGAAATTGCATCCGAATTTAATACAAAAGGCACAATGGCGACTTATGTACAAGAGGACTGACACTTTAACTCTCTATGATTTGAACGTCACCTGTGAGTCCAGTTTTAGATTCCGATGCTTCACTTCAGGTTTACTGTATCCCTTGGACCTTCTCATTGACGATGAAACACAGAAATTGCACACGAATTTAATACAAAAGGCACAATGCCGACTTAAGTACAAGAGGACTGACACCCTAACTTTCTATGATTTGAACCACTCCTGTGAGTCCAGTTTTAGATTCCGATGCTTCACTTCTGGTTTACTGTATCCCTTGGACCTTCTTATCGACGATGAAACACAGAAAATGCATCCGAAATTAATACAAAAGGCACAATGCCGACTTAAGACGAAGAGGACAGACACATTAACTTTCGATGATTTGAACCTCTCCTGTGAGTCCAGTTTTAGATTCCGTTGCTTCACATCAGGTTTACTGTATCCCTTGGACCTTCTCATTGATGATGAAACACAGAAATTACATCCGAATTCAATACTAAAGGCTCAATACCGACTTAAGTACAAGAGGACTGACACTCTAACCCTCTATGATTTGAACCTCTCCTGTGAGTCCTGTTTCAGATTCCGATCCTTCACTTCAGGTTTACTGTATCCCTTGGACCTTCTTATTGACGATGAAACTCAGAAATTGCATCCGAATTTAATACAAAATGCACAATGCCGACCTTAGTACAAGAGGACTGACACTCTAACTTTATATGATTTGAACCTCTCCTGTGAGCCCAGTTTTTGATTCCGATGCTTCACATCATGTTTACTGTATCCCTTGGGCCTTCTTATTCACGATGAAACAGAGAAATTGCTTCCAAATTAAATACAAAAGGCACAATGCCGACTTAAGTACAAGAGGACTGACACTCTAACTTTCTATGATTTGAGCCTCTCCTGTGAGTCCAGTTTTAGATTCAGATGCTTCACTTCAGGTTTACTGTATCCCATGGACCTTCTTATTGACGATGAAACACAGAAATTGCATCCGAATTTAATCCAAAAGGCACAATGCCGACTTAAGTACAAGAGGACCGACACTCTAACTTTCTTTGATTTGAACCACTCCTGTGAGTCCAGTTTTAGATTCCGATGCTTCACTTTAGTATTACTGTATCCCTTGGACCTTCTTATTGAGGATGAAACACAGATATTGCATCCGAATTTAATACAGAAGGCACAATGCCGACTTAAGTTCAAGAGGACTGACACTCTTACTCTCCATGATTTGAACCTCTCCTGTGAGTCCAGTTTTAGATTCCGATGCTTCACTTCAGGTTTACTGTATCCCTTGGACCTTCTTATTGACGATGAAACACAGAAATTGCATCCTAATTCAATACAAAAGGCACAATGCCGACTTAAGTACAAGAGGACTGACGCTCTAACTCTCTATGATTTAAACCTTTCCCGTGGGTCCAGATTTATATTCCGATGCTTCACTTCTGGTTTACTGTATCCCTTGGACCTTCTTATTGACGATGAAACACAGAAATTGCATCCGAATTTATTACAAAAGGCACAGTGCCGACTTAAGTAAAAGAGGACTGACACTCTAACTTTCTATGATTTGAACCTCTCCTGTGAGTCCAGTTTTAGATTCCGATGCTTCACTTCAGGTTTACTGTATCCCTTGAACCTTCTTATTGACGATGAAACACAGAAATTGCATCCGAATTTAATACAAAAGGCACAATGCCGACTTAAGTACAAAAGGACTGACACTCTATTTTTCTATGATTTGAACGTCTCCTGTGAGTCCAGTCTTAGATTCCGATGCTTCACTTCATTTTTACTGTATCGCTTGGACCTTCTTATTGACGATGAAACACAGAAATTGCATCCGAATTTAATACAAAAGGCACAATGCCGATCTAATTACAAGTGGACTGACACTCTCACTTTCTATGATTTGAACCTCTCCTGTGAGTCCAGTTTTAGATTCCGATGCTACACTTCAGGTTTACTGTATCCCTTAGACCTTCTTATTGACGATGAAACACAGAAATTGCATCCAAACTTAATACAGAATGCACAATGCCGACTTAAGCACAAGAGGACTGACACTCTAACTTTCTATCATTTGAACCTCTCCTGTGAGTCCAGTTTTAGATTCCGATGCTTCACTTCAGGTTTACTGTTTCCCTTGGACCTTCTTATTGACGATGAAACAAAGAAGTTGCATCCGAATTTAATACAAAAGGCACAATGCCGACTTAAGTACAAGAGGACTGACACTGTTACTTTCTATGATTTGAACCTCTCCTGTGAGTCCAGTTTTAGATTCCGATGCTTCACTTCAGGTTTACTGTTTCCCTTGGACATTCTTATTGACGATGAAACAAAGAAATTGCATCCGAATTTAATACAAAAGGCACAATGCCGACATAAGTACAAGAGGACTGACACTGTTACTTTCTATGATTTGAACCTCTCCTGTGAGTCCAGTTTTAGATTCCAATGCTTCACTTCAGGTTTACTGTTTCCCTTGGACCTTCTTATTGACGATGAAACAAAGAAATTGCATCCGAATTTAATACAAAAGGCACAATGCAGACTTAAGTACAAGAGGACTGACACTCTTACTTTCTATGATTTGAACCTCTCCTGTGAGTCCAGTTTTAGATTCTGATGCTTCATTTCAGGTTTTAATGTATCCCTTGGACCATCTTATTGAAGATGAAACACAGAAACAGCATCCAAATTTAATACAAAAGGTACAATGATGACTTAAATACAACAGGACTGACACTCTAACTCTCTATGATTTGAACCTCTCCTGTGAGTCCTGTTTTAGATTCCGATGCTTCACTTTAGGTTTACTGTAACCCTAGGACCTTCTTATTGACAATGAAACACAGAAATTGCATCCGAATTTAATACAAAAGGCAAAATGCCGACTTAAGTACAAGGGGACTGACACTCTAAATCTCTTTGATTTGAACCTCTCCTGTGAGTCCAGTTTTAGATCCCGATGCTTCACATCAGGTTTACTGTATCCCTTGGACCTTCTTATTGATGATGAAACACAGAAATTACATCCGAATTCAATACAAAAGGCACAATACCGACTTAAGTACAAGAGGACTGACACTCTTACCCTCTATGATTTGAACCTCTCCTGTGAGTCCAGTTTTAGATTCCGATGCTTCACTTCAGGTTTACTGTATACCTTGCACCTTCTCATTGACGTTGAAACACAGAAATTGCATCCGAATTTAATACAAAAGGCACAATGCCGACTTAAGTACAAAAGGACTGACACTCTATTTTTCTATGATTTGAACGTCTCCTGTGAGTCCAGTCTTAGATTCCGATGCTTCACTTCATTTTTACTGTATCGCTTGGACCTTCTTATTGACGATGAAACACAGAAATTGCATCCGAATTTAATACAAAAGGCACAATGCCGATCTAATTACAAGTGGACTGACACTCTCACTTTCTATGATTTGAACCTCTCCTGTGAGTCCAGTTTTAGATTCCGATGCTACACTTCAGGTTTACTGTATCCCTTAGACCTTCTTATTGACGATGAAACACAGAAATTGCATCCAAACTTAATACAGAATGCACAATGCCGACTTAAGCACAAGAGGACTGACACTCTAACTTTCTATCATTTGAACCTCTCCTGTGAGTCCAGTTTTAGATTCCGATGCTTCACTTCAGGTTTACTGTTTCCCTTGGACCTTCTTATTGACAATGAAACACAGAAATTGCATCCGAATTTAATACAAAAGGCAAAATGCCGACTTAAGTACAAGAGGACTGACACTCTAATTTTCTATGATTTGAACCTCTCCTGTGAGTCCAGTCTTAGATTCCGATGCTTCACATCAGGTTAACTGTATCTCTCGGACCTTCTTATTGATGATGAAACACAGAAATTACATCCGAATACAATACAAAAGGCACAATACCGACTTAAGTACAAGAGGACTGACACTCTAACGCACTATGTTTTGAACCTCTCCTGTGAGTCCAGTTTTACATTCCGATGCTTCACTTCAGGTTTACTGTATCCCTTGGACTTTCTTATTGACTATGAATCACAGTAATTGCATCCGAATTTAATACAAAAGGCACAATGCCGACTTAAGTTCAAGAGGACTGTCACTCTAACTCTCTATGATTTGAACCTCTACTGTGAGTCCAGTTTTAGATTCCGATGCTTCACTTCAGATTTACTGTATCCCTTGGACCTTCTTATTGACGATGGAACACAGAAATTGCATCCGAATTTAATACAAAAGGCACAATGCTGACTTATGTACAAGAGGACTGACACTCTAACATTCTATGACTTGAACCTCTCCTGTGAGTCCAGTTTTAGATTCCGATGCTTCACTTCAGGTTTACTGTATCCCTTGGACCTTCTTATTGAAGATGAAACACAGAAATTACATCCAAATTTAATACAAAAGGCACAATGCCGATTTAAGATCAAGGGGACTGACACTCCAACTCTCCATGATTTGAACCTCTCCTGTGAGTCCAGATTTAGATTCCGATGCTTCACTTGAGGTTTACTGTATCCCTTGGACCTTCTTATTGACGATGAAACACAGAAATTGCATCCGAATTTAATACAAAAGGCACAATGCCGACTTAAGTAGAAGAGGACTGACACTCTAACTTTCTATGATTTTAACTACTCCTGTGAGTCTAGTTTAGGATTCCAATGCTTCACTTCAGTTTTACTGTATCCCTTGGACCTTCTTATTGACGATGAAACACAGAAATTGCATTCGAATTTAATACAAAAGGCACAATGCCGACTTAAGCACAAGAGGACTGACTCTCTAACTCTCTATGATTTGAACCTATCCTGTGAGTCCAGTTTTTGATTCTGATGCTCCACTTCAGGTTTCCTGTATCCCTTGGACCTTCTTATTGACGATGAAAAACAGAAATTGCATCCGAATTTAATACAAAAGGAACAATGCCGACTTAAGTACAAGAAGACTGACACTCTCAATCACTATGATTTGAACCTCTCCTGTGAGTCCAGTTTTAGATTCCGATGCTTCACGTCAGGTTTACTGTATCCGTTGGACCTTCTTATTGACGATGAAACACCGAAATTGCATCCAAATTTAATACAAAAGGCACAATGCCGACTTAAGTACAAGAGGACTGACACTCTAATTTTCTATGACTTGAACCTCTCCTGTGAGTCCAGTTTTAGATTCCGATGCTTCACTTCAGGTTTACGGTATCCCTAGGACCATCTTATTGAAGATGAAACACAGAAATTGCAGCCGAATTTAATACAAAGGGCACAATGCCGACTTAAGTACAAGAGGACTGACACTCTAACTCTCTATGATTTCAACCTCTCCTTTGAGTCCAGTTTTAGATTCCGATGCTTCAATTCAGGTTCCCTGTATCCCTTGGACCTTCTTGTTGACGATGGAAAACAGAAATTGCATTCGAATTTAATACAAAAGGCACAATGCTGACTTAAGTACTAGAGGACTGACACTCTAACATTCTATGACTTGAAATTCTCATGTGAGTCCAGTTTTAGATTCCGATGCTTCACTTCAGGTTTACTGTAACCCTTGGACCTTCGTATTGAAGATGAAACACAGAAATTCCATCCGAATTTAATACAAAAGGCACAATGCCGACTTAAGTTCAATAGGACTGACACTCTAACTCTCTATGATTTGAACCGCTCCTGTGAGTCCAGTTTTAGACTTCGATGCTTCACTTCAGGTTTACTGAATCCCTTAGACGTTCTTATTGACGATGAAACACAGAAATTGCATCCAAATTTAATACAAACGGCACAATGCCGACTTAAGTACAAGAGGACTGAAACTCTAATTTTTATGTGACTTGAATCTCTACTGTGAGACCAGTTTTAGATTCAAATGCTTCACTTCAGGTTTACTGTATCCCTTGGACCTTCTTATTGAAGATGAAACACAGAAATTGCATCCGAATTTAATACAAAAGGCACAATGCCGTCTTAAGTACAAGAGGACTGACACTCTAACTTTCTATGATTTGAACCTCTCCTGTGAGTCCAGTTTTAGATTCCGATGCTTCACTTCAGGTTTCCTGTATCCCTTGGACCTTCTTATTGACGATGGAACACAGAAATTGCATCCGAATTTAATACAAAAGGCACAATGCTCACTTAAGTACAAGAGGACTGACACTCTAACTTTCTATGATTTCAACCTCTCCTGTGAGTCCAGTTTTGGATTCCGATGCTTCTCATCAGGTTTACTGTATCTCTCGGACCTTCTTATTGATGATGGAACACAGAAAATACGTCCGAATTCAATACAAAAGCACAATACCGACTTAAGTACAATAGGACTGACACTCTAACTCTCTATGATTGGAACCTCTCCTGTGAGTCCAGTATTAGATTCCGACGCTTCACCTCAGGTCAACTGTATCCCTTGGACCTTCTTATTGACGATAAAACACAGAAATTGCATCCAAATTTAATACAAAAGGCACAATGCCGACTTAAGTACAAGAGGACTGACACTCTAACTTTCTATGATTTGAAACTCTCCTGTGAGTCCAGTTTGAGATTCCGATGCTTCACATCAGGTTTACTGTATCTCTCATACCTTCTTATTGATGATGAAACACAGAAAATACATCCGAATTCAATACAAAAGCACAATACCGACTTAAGTACATGAGGACTGACACTCTTACCCTCCATGATTTGAACCTCTCCTGTGAGTCCAGTCTTAGATTCCGATGCTTCACGTCAGGTTTACTGTATCCCTTGGACCTTCTTATTGAAGATGAAACACAGAAATTGCATCCAAATTTAATACAAAAGAACAATGCCGACTTGAGTACAAGGGGACTGACACTCCAACTCTCTATGATTTGAACCTCTCCTGTGAGTCCGGTCTTAGATTCCGATGCTTCACTTCAGGTTTCCTGTATCACTTGGACCTTCTTATTGGCGATGAAACACAGAAATTGCATCCGAATATAATACAGAAGGCACAATGCCGACTTAAGTTCAAGAGGACTGACACTCTTACTCTCCATGATTTGAACCTCTCCTGTGAGTCCAGTTTTAGATTCCGATGCTTCACTTCAGGTTTACTGTATCCCTTGGACCTTCTTATTGACGATGAAACACAGAAATTGCATCCAAATTCAATACAAAAGGCACAATGCCGACTTAAGTACAAGAGGACTGACACTCTAACTCTCTATGATTTAAACCTTTCCCGTGGGTCCAGTTTTATATTCCGATGCTTCACTTCAGGTTTACTGTATCCCTTGGACCTTCTTATTGACGATGAAACACAGAAATTGCATCCGAATTTATTACAAAAGGCACAATGCCGACTTAAGTACAAGAGGACTGACACTCTAACTTTCTATGATTTGAACCTCTCCTGTGAGTCCAGTTTCAGATTCCGATGCTTCACTTCAGGTTTACTGTATCCCTTGAACCTTCTTATTGACGATGAAACACAGAAATTGCATCCGAATTTAATACAAAAGGCACAATGCCGACTTAAGTACAAGAGGACTGACACTCTATTTTTCTATGATTTGAACGTCTCCTGTGAGTCCAGTCTTAGATTCCGATGCTTCACTTCATTTTTACTGTATCGCTTGGACCTTCTTATTGACGATGAAACACAGAAATTGTATCCGAATTTAATACAAAAGGCACAATGCCGATCTAATTACAAGTGGACTGACACTCTCACTTGCTATGATTTGAACCTCTCCTGTGAGTCCAGTTTTAGATTCCGATGCTACACTTCAGGTTTACTGTATCCCTTAGACCTTCTTATTGACGATGAAACACAGAAATTGCATCCAAACTTAATACAGAACGCACAATGCCGACTTAAGCACAAGAGGACTGACACTCTAACTTTCTATCATTTGAACCTCTCCTGTGAGTCCAGTTTTAGATTGCCATGCTTCACTTCAGGTTTACTGTTTCCCTTGGACCTTCTTATTGACGATGAAACAAAGAAATTGCATCCGAATGTAATACAAAAGGCACAATGCCGACTTAAGTACAAGAGGAATGACACTCTTACTTTCTATGATTTGAGCCTCTCCTGTGAGTCCAGTTTTAAATTCCGATGCTTCACTTCAGGTTTACTGTTTCCCTTGGACCTTCTTATTGACGATGAAACAAAGAAATTGCATCCGAATTTAATACAAAAGGCACTATGCCGACTTAAGTACAAGAGGACTGACACTGTTACTTTCTATGATTTGAACCTCTCCTGTGAGTCCAGTTTTAGATTCCGATGCTTCACTTCAGGTTTACTGTTTCCCTTGGACCTTCTTATTGACGATGAAACAAAGAAATTGCATCCGAATTTAATACAAAAGGCACAATGCCGACATAAGTACAAGAGGACTGACACTCTTACTTTCTATGATTTGAACCTCTCCTGTGAGTCCAGTTTTAGATTCCGATGCTTCATTTCAGGTTTTAATGTATCCCTTGGACCATCTTATTGAAGATGAAACACAGAAATAGCATCCAAATTTAATACAAAAGGCACAATGATGACTTAAATACAACAGGACTGACACTCTAACTCTCTATGATTTGAACCTCTCCTGTGAGTCCTGTTTTAGATTCCGATGCTTCACTTTAGGTTTACTGTAACCCTAGGACCTTCTTATTGACGATGAAACACAGAAATTGCATCCGAATTTAATACAAAAGGCAAAATGCCGACTTAAGTACAAGGGGACTGACACTCTAACTCTCTTTGATTTGAACCTCTCCTGTGAGTCCAGTTTTAGATCCCGATGCTTCACATCAGGTATACTGTATCCCTTGGACCTTCTTATTGATGATGAAACACAGAAATTACATCCGAATTCAATACAAAAGGCACAATACCGACTTAAGTACAAGAGGACTGACACTCTTACCCTCTATGATTTGAACCTCTCCTGTGAGTCCAGTTTTAGATACCGATGCTTCACTTCAGGTTTACTGTATACCTTGCACCTTCTCATTGGCGTTGAAACACAGAAATTGCATCCAAATTTGATACAAAAAGCACAATGTCGACTTAAGTACAAGAGGACTAACACTCCAACTCTCTATGATTTGAACCTCTCCTGAGAGTCCAGTCTTAGATTCCGATGCTTCACATCAGGTTAACTGTATCTCTCGGACCTTCTTATTGATGATGAAACACAGAAATTACATCCGAATACAATACAAAAGGCACAATACCGACTTAAGTACAAGAGGACTGACACTCTAACTCACTATGATTTGGACCTCTCCTGTGAGTCCAGATTTAGATTCCGATGCTTCACTTCAGGATTACTGTATCCCTTGGACCTTCTTATTGACTATGAATCACAGAAATTGCATCTGAGTTTAATACAAAAGGCACAATGCCGACTTAAGTACAAGAGGACTGTCACTCTAACTCTCTATGATTTGAACCTCTACTGTGAGTCCAGTTTTAGATTCCGATGCTTCACTTCAGATTTACTGTATCCCTTGGACCTTCTTATTGACGATGGAACACAGAAATTGCATCCGAATTTAATACAAAAGGCACAATGCTGACTTAAGTACAAGAGGACTGACACTCTAACATTCTATGACTTGAACCTCTAATGTGAGTCCAGATTTAGATTCCGATGCTTCACTTGAGGTTTACTGTATCCCTTGGACCTTCTTATTGACGATGAAACACAGAAATTGCATCCGAATTTAATACAAAAGGCACAATGCCGACTTAAGTGGAAGAGGACTGACACATTAACTTTCTATGATTTTAACCACTCCTGTGAGTCTAGTTTAGGATTCCAATGCTTCACTTCAGTTTTACTGTATCCCTTGGACCTTCTTATTGACGATGAAACACAGAAATTGCATCCGAATTTAATACAAAAGGCACAATGCCGACTTAAGCACAAGAGGACTGACTCTCTAACTCTCTATGATTTGAACCTATCCTGTGAGTCCAGTTTTAGACTCTGATGCTTCACTTCAGGTTTCCTGTATCCCTTGGACCTTCTTATGGACGATGAAAAACAGAAATTGCATCCGAATTTAATACAAAAGGAACAATGCCGACTTAAGTACAAGAAGACTGACACTCTCAATCACTATGATTTGAACCTCTCCTGTGAGTCCAGTTTTAGATTCCGATGCTTCACGTTAGATTTACTGTATCCGTTGGACCTTCTTAATGACGATGAAACACAGAAATTGCATCCAAATTCAATACAAAAGGCACAATGCCGACTTAAGTACAAGAGGACTGACACCCTAATTTTCTATGACTTGAACCTCTCCTGTGAGTCCAGTTTTAGATTCCGATGCTTCACTTCAGGTTTACGGTATCCCTAGGACCATCTTATTGAAGATGAAACACAGAAATTGCAGCCGAATTTAATACAAAAGGCACAATGCCGTCTTAAGTACAAGAGGACTGACACTCTAACTTTCTATGATTTGAACCTCTCCTGTGAGTCCAGTTTTAGATTCCGATGCTTCACTTCAGGTTTCCTGTATCCCTTGGACCTTCTTATTGACGATGGAACACAGAAATTGCATCCGAATTTAATACAAAAGGCACAATGCTCACTTAAGTACAAGAGGACTGACACTCTAAAATTCTATGACTTGAACCTCTCCTGTGAGTCCAGATTTAGATTCCGACGCTTCACTTCAGGTTTACTGTATCCCTTGGAACTTCTTATTGTCGATGAAACACAGAAATTGCATCCGAATTTAATACAAAAGGCACAAAGCTGACTTAAGTACAAGAGGACTGACACTCTAACATTCTATGACTTGAACCTCTAATGTGAGTCCAGTTTTAGATTCCGATGCTTCACTTCAGGTTTACTGTATCCCTTGGAACTTCTTATTGTCGATGAAACACAGAAATTGCATCCGAATTTAATACAAAAGGCACAATGCTGACTTAAGTACAAGAGGACTGACACTCTAACATTCTATGACTTGAACCTCTAATGTGAGTCCAGTTTTAGATTCCGATGCTTCACTTCAGGTTTACTGTATCCCTTGAACCTTCTTATTGACGATGAAACACAGAAATTGCATCCGAATTTAATACAAATGGCACAATGCCGACTTTAGTACAAGAGGACTGAAACTCTAATTTTCTGTGACTTGAATCTCTCCTGTGAGTCCAGTTTTAGATTCAAATGCTTCACTTCAGGTTTACTGTATCCCTTGGACCTTCTTATTGAAGATGAAACACAGAAATTGCATCCGAATTTAATACAAAAGCCACAATGCCGTCTTAAGTACAAGAGGACTGACACACTAACTTTCTATGATTTTAACCACTCCTGTGAGTCTAGTTTTGGATTCCAATGCTTCACTTCAGTTTTACTGTATCCCTTGGACCTTCTTATTGACGATGAAACACAGGAGTTGCATCCGAATTTAATACAAAAGGCACAATGCCGACTTAAGCACAAGAAGACGGACTCTCTAACTCTCTATGGTTTGAACCTATCCTGTGAGTCCAGTTTTAGATTCTGATGCTTCACTTCAGGTCTCCTGTATCCCTTGGACCTTCTTATTGACGGTAAAACACAGAAATTGCATCCGAATTTAATACAAAAGGAACAATGCCGACTTAAGTACAAGAAGACTGACACTCTTAATCACTATGATTTGAACCTCTCCTGTGAGTCCAGTTTTAGATTCCGATGCTTCACGTCAGGATTTCTGTATCCCTTGGACCTCCTCATTGACGATGAAACACAGAAATTGCAACCGATTTTAATACAAAAGGCACAATACCGACTTAAGTACAAGAGGACTGACACTCTAACTCTCTATGATTTGATCCTCTCCTGTGAGTCCAGTTTTAGATTCCGATGCTTCACTTCAGGTTTACTGTACCCCTTGGACCTTCTTATTGACGATGAAACACAGAATTGAATCCGAATTTAATACAAAAGGCACAATGCGACTTAAGTACAAGAGGACTGACACTCTAACTTTCTATGATTTGAACCACTCCTGTGAGTCCAGTTTAAGATTCCGATACATCACTTCAGGTTTACTGTATCCCTTGGACCTTCTTATTGACGATGAAACACAGAAATTGCATCCGAATTTAATACAAAAGGCACAATGGCGACTTATGTACAAGAGGACTGACACTTTAACTCTCTATGATTTGAACGTCACCTGTGAGTCCAGTTTTAGATTCCGATGCTTCACTTCAGGTTTACTGTATCCCTTGGACCTTCTCATTGACGATGAAACACAGAAATTGCACACGAATTTAATACAAAAGGCACAATGCCGACTTAAGTACAAGAGGACTGACACCCTAACTTTCTATGATTTGAACCACTCCTGTGAGTCCAGTTTTAGATTCCGATGCTTCACTTCTGGTTTACTGTATCCCTTGGACCTTCTTATCGACGATGAAACACAGAAAATGCATCCGAAATTAATACAAAAGGCACAATGCCGACCTAAGAAGATGAGGACAGACACTCTAACTTTCGATGATTTGAACCTCTCCTGTGAGTCCAGTTTTAGATTCCGTTGCTTCACATCAGGTTTACTGTAACCCTTGGACCTTCTTATTGAAGATGAAACACAGAAATTGCATCCAAATTTAATACAAAAGGCACAATGCTGACATAAGTAGAAGAGGACTGACACTCTAACTTTCTATGACTTGAACATCTCCTGTGAGTCCACTTTTAGATTCCGATGCTTCACTTCAGGTTTACTGTATCCCTTGGACCTTCTTATTGACGATGAAACACAGAAATTGAATCCGAATTTAATACAAAAGGCACAATGCGACTTAAGTACAAGAGGACTGACACTCTAACTTTCTATGATTTGAACCACTCCTGTGAGTCCAGTTTAAGATTCCGATACATCACTTCAGGTTTACTGTATCCCTTGGTCCTTCTTATTGACGATGAAACACAGAAATTGCATCCGAATTTAATACAAAATGCACAATGCCGACCTTAGTACAAGAGGACTGACACTCTAACTTTATATGATTAGAACCTCTCCCGTGAGCCCAGTTTTAGATTCCGATGCTTCACATCATGTTTACTGTATCCCTTGGGCCTTCTTATTCACGATGAAACAGAGAAATTGCTTCCAAATTAAATACAAAGGCACAATGCCGACTTAAGTACAAGAGGACTGACACTCTAACTTTCTATGATTTGAACCTCTCCTGTGAGTCCAGTTTTAGATTCAGATGCTTCACTTCAGGTTTACTGTATCTCATGGACCTTCTTATTGACGATGAAACACAGAAATTGCATCCGAATTTAATACAAAAGGCACTATGCCGACTTAAGTAAAAGAGGACTGACACTCTAACTTTCTATGATTTCAACCTCTCCTGTGAGTCCAGTTTTGGATTCCGATGCTTCACATCAGGTTTACTGTATCTCTCGGACCTTCTTATTGATGATGGAACACAGAAAATACGTCCGAATTCAATACAAAAGCACAACACCGACTTAAGTACAATAGGACTGACACTCTAACTCTCTATGATTTGATCCTCTCCTGTGAGTTCAGTTTTAGATTCCGATGCTTCACTTCAGGTTTACTGTACCCCTTGGACCTTCTTATTGACGATGAAACACAGAAATTGAATCCGAATTTAATACAAAAGGCACAATGCGACTTAAGTACAAGAGGACTGACACTCTAACTTTCTATGATTTGAACCACTCCTGTGAGTCCAGTTTAAGATTCCGATACATCACTTCAGGTTTACTGTATCCCTTGGACCTTCTTATTGACGATGAAACACAGAAATTGCATCCGAATTTAATACAAAAGGCACAATGGCGACTTATGTACAAGATTACTGACACTTTAACTCCCTATGATTTGAACGTCACCTGTGAGTCCAGTTTTAGATTCCGATGCTTCACTTCAGGTTTACTGTATCCCTTGGACCTTCTCATTGACGATGAAACACAGAAATTGCACACGAATTTAATACAAAAGGCACAATGAGGACTTAAGTACAAGAGGACTGACACCCTAACTTTCTATGATTTGAACCACTCCTGTGAGTCCTGTTTTAGATTCCGACGCTTCACTTCTGGTTTACTGTATCCCTTGGACCTTCTTATCGACGATGAAACACAGAAAATGCATCCGAAATTAATACAAAAGGCACAATGCCGACTTAAGAGGAAGAGGACAGACACTCTAACTTTCGATGATTTGAACCTCTCCTGTGAGTCCAGTTTTAGATTCCGTTGCTTCACATCAGGTTTACTGTATCCCTTGGACCTTCTCATTGATGATGAAACACAGAAATTACATCCGAATTCAATACTAAAGGCTCAATACCGACTTAAGTACAAGAGGACTGATACTCTAACCCTCTATGATTTGAACCTCTCCTGTGAGTCCAGTTTTAGATTCAGATGCTTCACTTCAGGTTTACTGTATCTCATGGACCTTCTTATTGACGATGAAACACAGAAATTGCATCCGAATTTAATACAAAAGGCACTATGCCGACTTAAGTACAAGAGGACTGACACTCTAACTTTCTATGATTTCAACCTCTCCTGTGAGTCCAGTTTTGGATTACGATGCTTCACATCAGGTTTACTGTATCTCTCGGACCTTCTTATTGATGATGAAACACTGAAATTGCATCCAAATTTAATACAAAAGGCACAATGCCGACTTAAGTACAGGAGGACTGACACTCTAACTCTCTATGATTTGATCCTCTCCTGTGAGTTCAGTTTTAGATTCCGATGCTTCACTTCAGGTTTACTGTACCCCTTGGACCTTCTTATTGACGATGAAACACAGAAATTGAATCCGAATTTAATACAAAAGGCACAATGCGACTTAAGTACAAGAGGACTGACACTCTAACTTTCTATGATTTGAACCACTCCTGTGAGTCCAGTTTAAGATTCCGATACATCACTTCAGGTTTACTGTATCCCTTGGACCTTCTTATTGACGATGAAACACAGAAATTGCATCCGAATTTAATACAAAAGGCACAATGGCGACTTATGTACAAGAGGACTGACACTTTAACTCCCTATGATTTGAACGTCACCTGTGAGTCCAGTTTTAGATTCCGATGCTTCACTTCAGGTTTACTGTATCCCTTGGACCTTCTCATTGACGATGAAACACAGAAATTGCACACGAATTTAATACAAAAGGCACAATGAGGACTTAAGTACAAGAGGACTGACACCCTAACTTTCTATGATTTGAACCACTCCTGTGAGTCCTGTTTTAGATTCCGACGCTTCACTTCTGGTTTACTGTATCCCTTGGACCTTCTTATCGACGATGAAACACAGAAAATGCATCCGAAATTAATACAAAAGGCACAATGCCGACTTAAGAAGAAGAGGACAGACACTCTAACTTTCGATGATTTGAACCTCTCCTGTGAGTCCAGTTTTAGATTCCGTTGCTTCACATCAGGTTTACTGTATCCCTTGGACCTTCTCATTGATGATGAAACACAGAAATTACATCCGAATTCAATACTAAAGGCTCAATACCGACTTAAGTACAAGAGGACTGATACTCTAACCCTCTATGATTTGAACCTCTCCTGTGAGTCCAGTTTCAGATTCCGTTCCTTCACTTCAGGTTTACTGTATCCCTTGGACCTTCTTATTGACGATGAAACTCAGAAATTGCATCCGAATTTAATACAAAATGCACAATGCCGACCATAGTACAAGAGGACTGACACTCTAACTTTATATGATTTGAACCTCTCCGGTGAGCGCAGTTTTAGATTCCGATGCTTCACATCATGTTTACTGTATCCCTTGGGCCTTCTTATTCACGATGAAACAGAGAAATTGCTTCCAAATTAAATACAAAAGGTACAATGCCGACTTAAGTACAAGAGGACTGACACTCTAACTTTCTATGATTTGAACCTCTCCTGTGAGTCCAGTTTTAGATTCAGATGCTTCACTTCAGGTTTACTGTATCCCATGGACCTTCTTATTGACGATGAAACACAGAAATTGCATCCGAATTTAATACAAAAGGCACTATGCCGACTTAAGTACAAGAGGACTGACACTCTAACTTTCTATGATTTCAACCTCTCCTGTGAGTCCAGTTTTGGATTCCGATACTTCACATCAGGTTTACTGTATCTCTCGGACCTTCTTATTGATGATAGAACACAGAAAATACGTCCGAATTCAATACAAAAGCACAATACCGACTTAAGTACAAGAGGACTGACACTCTAACTTTCTATGATTTGAACCACTCCTGTGAGGCCAGTTTTAGATTCCGATGTTTCAATTCAGGTTTATTGTAGGCCTTGGACCCTCTTATTGACGATGAAACACAGAAATTGCATCCGAATTTAATCCAAAAGGCACAATGCCGACTTAAGCACAAGTGGACTGACTCTCTAATTTTCTATGATTTGAACCTCTCCTGTGAGTCCAGTTTTAGATTCCGATGCTTCACTTTAGGTTTACTGTATCCTTTGGACCTTCTTATTCACGATGAAACACAGAAATTGCATCCGAATTTAATACAAAAGGCACAATGCCGCCTTAAGTACAAGAGGACTGACACTCTAACTTTCTACGATTTGAACCTCTCCTGTGAGTCCAGTTTCAGATTCCGATGCTTCACATCAGGTTTACTGTATCTCTTGGACCTTCATGTCATTGATGAAACTCAGAAATTACATCCGAATTCAATACAAAAGGCACAATACCTACTTAAGTACAAGAGGTCTGACACTCTAACTGTCTATGATTTGAAGCTCTCCCGTGAGTCTAGTATTAGATTCCGACGCTTCACTGCAGGTTTACTGTATCCCTTGGACCCTCTTATTGACGATGAAACACAGAAATTGCATCCAAATTTAATACAAAAGGCACAATGCCGACTTAAGTACATGAGGACTGACACTCTAACTTTCGATGATTTGAAACTCTCCTGCGAGTCCATTTTTAGATTCCGATGCTGCAATTCAGGTTTACTGTATCCCTTGGACTTTCTTATTGACGATGAAACACAGAAATTGCATCCGAATTTAATACAAAAGGCACAATGCCGACTTAAGTACAAGAGGACTGACACTCTAAGTTTCGATGATTTGAACCTCTCCTGTGAGTCCAGTTTTAGATTCCGATGCTTCACTTCAGGTTTACTGTATCCTTGGACCTTCTTATTGACGATGAAACACAGAAATTGCATCCGAATTTAATACAAATGGCACAATGCCGCCTTAAGTACAAGAGGACGGACACTCTAACTTTCTATGATTTGAACCACTCCTGTGAGTCCAGTTTATGATTCCGATGCTTCACTTCAGGTTTACTGTATCCCTTAGACCTTCTTATTGACGATAAAACACAGAAATTGCATCCGAATTTAATACAAAAGGCACAATGCCGACGTAAGTACAAGAGGACTGAACCTCTATCTCTCTATGATTTGATGCTCTCCTGTGAGTCTAGTATTAGATTCCGACGCTTCACTGCAGGTTTACTGTATCCCTTGGACCTTCTTATTGACGATGAAACACAGAAATTGCATCCAAATTTAATACAAAAGGCACAATGCCGACTTAAGTACATGAGGACTGACACTCTAATTTTCGATGATTTGAAACTCTCCTGCGAGTCCATTTTTAGATTCCGATGCTGCAATTCAGGGTTACTGTATCCCTTGGACTTTCTTATTGACGTTGAAACACAGAAATTGCATCCGAATTTAATACATAAGGCACAATGCCGACTTAAGTACAAGAGGACTGACACTCTAAGTTTCGATGATTTGAACCTCTCCTGTGAGTCCAGATTTAGATTCCGATGCTTCACTTCAAGTTTACTGTATCCTTGGACCTTCTTATTGACGATGAAACACAGAAATTGCATCCAAATTTAATACAAAAGGCACAATGCCGACTTAAGTACATGAGGACTGACACTCTAACTTTCGATGATTTGAAACTCTCCTGCGAGTCCATTTTTAGATTCCGATGCTGCAATTCAGGTTTGCTGTATCCCTTGGACCTTCTTATTGAAGATGAAACACAGAAATTACATCCAAATTTAATACAAAAGGCACAATGCCGATTTAAGATCAAGAGGACTGACACTCTAACTCTCTATGATTTGAACCTCTCCTGTGAGTCCGGATTTAGATTCCGATGCTTCACTTCAGGTTTACTGTTTCCCTTGGACCTTCTTATTGACGATGAAACACAGAAATTGCATCCGAATTTAATACAAAAGCCACAATGCCGTCTTAAGTACAAGAGGACTGACACACTAACTTTTTATGATTTTAACCACTCCTGTGAGTCTAGTTTAGGATTCCAATGCTTCACTTCAGTTTTACTGTATCCCTTGGACCTTCTTATTGACGATGAAACACAGAAATTGCATCCGAATTTAATACAAAAGGCACAATGCCGACTTAGGCACAAGAAGACGGACTCTCTAACTCTCTATGGTTTGAACCTATCCTGTGAGTCCAGTTTTCGATTCTGATGCTTCACTTCAGGTCTCCTGTATCCCTTGGATCTTCTTATTGACGGTGAAACACAGAAATTGCATCCGAATTTAATACAAAAGGAACAATGCCGACTTAAGTACAAGAAGACTGACACTCTTAATCACTATGATTTGAACCTCTCCTGTGAGTCCAGTTTTAGATTCCGATGCTTCACGTCAGGTTTACTGTATCCCTTGGACCTTCTTATTGACGATGAAACACAGAAATTGCAACCGATTTTAATACAAAAGGCACAATACCGACTTAAGTACAAGAGGACTGACACTCTAACTCTCTATGATTTGATCCTCTCCTGTGAGTCCAGTTTTAGATTCCGATGCTTCACTTCAGGTTTACTGTACCCCTTGGACCTTCTTATTGACGATGAAACACAGAAATTGAATCCGAATTTAATACAAAAGGCACAATGCGACTTAAGTACAAGAGGACTGACACTCTAACTTTCTATGATTTGAACCACTCCTGTGAGTCCAGTTTAAGATTCCGATACATCACTTCAGGTTTACTGTATCCCTTGGACCTTCTTATTGACGATGAAACACAGAAATTGCATCCGAATTTAATACAAAAGGCACAATGGCGACTTATGTACAAGAGGACTGACACTTTAACTCTCTATGATTTGAACGTCACCTGTGAGTCCAGTTTTAGATTCCGATGCTTCACTTCAGGTTTACTGTATCCCTTGGACCTTCTCATTGACGATGAAACACAGAAATTGCACACGAATTTAATACAAAAGGCACAATGCCGACTTAAGTACAAGAGGACTGACAATCTAACTTTCTATGATTTGAACCACTCCTGTGAGTCCAGTTTTAGATTCCGATACTTCACTTCTGGTTTACTGTATCCCTTGGACCTTCTTATCGACGATGAAAAACAGAAAATGCATCCGAAATTAATACAAAAGGCACAATGCCGACTTAAGAAGAAGAGGACAGACACTCTAACTTTCGATGATTTGAACCCCTCCTGTGAGTCCAGATTTAGATTCCGTTGCTTCACATCAGGTTTACTGTATCCCTTGGACCTTCTCATTGATGATGAAACACAGAAATTACATCCGAATTCAATACTAAAGGCTCAATACCGACTTAAGTACAAGAGGACTGACACTCTAACCCTCTATGATTTGAACCTCTCCTGTGAGTCAAGTTTCAGATTCCGATCCTTCAGTTCAGGTTTACTGTATCCCTTGGACCTTCTTATTGACGATGAAACTCAGAAATTGCATCCGAATTTAATACAAAATGCACAATGCCGATCTTAGTACAAGAGGACTGACACTCTAACTTTATATGATTTGAACCTCTCCTGTGAGCCCAGTTTTAGATTCCGATGCTTCACATCATGTTTACTGTATCCCTTGGGCCTTCTTATTCACGATGAAACAGAGAAATTGCTTCCAAATTAAATACAAAAGGCACAATGCCGACTTAAGTACAAGAGGACTGACACTCTAACTTTCTTTGATTTGAACCTCTCCTGTGAGTCCAGTTTTAGATTCAGATGCTTCACTTCAGGTTTACTGTATCCCATGGACCTTCTTATTGACGATGAAACACAGAAATTGCATCCGAATTTAATACAAAAGGCACTATGCCGACATAAGTACAAGGGGACTGACACTCTAACTTTCTATGATTTCAACCTCTCCTGTGAGTCCACTTTTGGATTCCGATGCTTCACATCAGGTTTACTGTATCTCTCAGACCTTCTTATTGATGATGGAACACAGAAAATACGTCCGAATTCAATACAACAGCACAATACCGACTTAAGTACAATAGGACTGACACTCTAACTCTCTATGATTGGAACCTCTCCTGTGAGTCCAGTATTAGATTCCGACGCTTCACTTCAGGTCTACTGTATCCCTTGGACCTTCTTATTGACGATGAAACACAGAAATTGCATCCAAATTTAATACAAAAGGCACAATGCCGACTTAAGTACAAGAGGACTGACACTCTAACTTTCTATGATTTGAACCTCTCCTGTGAGTAAAG
The DNA here is from genome assembly GCF_021461395.2 of Schistocerca americana. Lineage (NCBI taxonomy): Eukaryota > Metazoa > Arthropoda > Insecta > Orthoptera > Acrididae > Schistocerca > Schistocerca americana. The sequence continues at coordinate 542,897,487 of NC_060124.1, read as the reverse complement.
TTTTAGATTCCGATGCTTCACATCAGGTTTACTGTATCTCTCATACCTTCTTATTGATGATGAAACACAGAAAATACATCCGAATTCAATACAAAAGCACAATACCGACTTAAGTACAAGAGGACTGACACTCTAACTCTCTATGATTTGAACCTCTCCTGTGAGTCCAGTTTTAGATTACGATGCCTCACTTCAGGTTTACTGTGTCCCTTGGACCTTCTTATTGACGATGAAACACAGAAATTGCATCTGAATTTAATACAAAAGTCACAATGCCGACTTAAGTACAAGAGGACGAAACTCTAACTTTCTATGATTTGAACCACTCCTGTGAGGCCAGTTTTAGATTCCGAAGTTTCAATTCAGGTTTATTGTAGGCCTTGGACCCTCTTATTGACGATGAAACACAGAAATTGCATCCGAATTTAATACAAAAGGCACAATGCCGACTTAAGCACAAGAAGACGGACTCTCTAACTCTCTATGGTTTGAACCTATCCTGTGAGTCCAGTTTTCGATTCTGATGCTTCACTTCAGGTCTCCTGTATCCCTTGGATCTTCTTATTGACGGTGAAACACAGAAATTGCATCCGAATTTAATACAAAAGGAACAATGCCGACTTAAGTACAAGAAGACTGACACTCTTAATCACTATGATTTGAACCTCTCCTGTGAGTCCAGTTTTAGATTCCGATGCTTCACGTCAGGTTTACTGTATCCCTTGGACCTTCTTATTGACGATGAAACACAGAAATTGCAACCGATTTTAATACAAAAGGCACAATACCGACTTAAGTACAAGAGGACTGACACTCTAACTCTCTATGATTTGATCCTCTCCTGTGAGTCCAGTTTTAGATTCCGATGCTTCACTTCAGGTTTACTGTACCCCTTGGACCTTCTTATTGACGATGAAACACAGAAATTGAATCCGAATTTAATACAAAAGGCACAATGCGACTTAAGTACAAGAGGACTGACACTCTAACTTTCTATGATTTGAACCACTCCTGTGAGTCCAGTTTAAGATTCCGATACATCACTTCAGGTTTACTGTATCCCTTGGACCTTCTTATTGACGATGAAACACAGAAATTGCATCCGAATTTAATACAAAAGGCACAATGGCGACTTATGTACAAGAGGACTGACACTTTAACTCTCTATGATTTGAACGTCACCTGTGAGTCCAGTTTTAGATTCCGATGCTTCACTTCAGGTTTACTGTATCCCTTGGACCTTCTCATTGACGATGAAACACAGAAATTGCACACGAATTTAATACAAAAGGCACAATGCCGACATAAGTACAAGAGGACTGACACCCTAACTTTCTATGATTTGAACCACTCCTGTGAGTCCAGTTTTAGATTCCGATGCTTCACTTCTGGTTTACTGTATCCCTTGGACCTTCTTATCGACGATGAAACACAGAAAATGCATCCGAAATTAATACAAAAGGCACAATGCCGACTTAAGAAGAAGAGGACAGACACTCTAACTTTCGATGATTTGAACCTCTCCTGTGAGTCCAGTTTTAGATTCCGTTGCTTCACATCAGGTTTACTGTAACCCTTGGACCTTCTTATTGAAGATGAAACACAGAAATTGCATCCAAATTTAATACAAAAGGCACAATGCTGACATAAGTAAAAGAGGACTGACACTCTAACTTTCTATGACTTGAACATCTCCTGTGAGTCCACTTTTAGATTCCGATGCTTCACTTCAGGTTTACTGTACCCCTTGGACCTTCTTACTGACGATGAAACACAGAAATTGAATCCGAATTTAATACAAAAGGCACAATGCGACTTAAGTACAAGAGGACTGACTCTCTAACTTTCTATGATTTGAACCACTCCTGTGGGTCCAGTTTAAGATTCCGATACATCACTTCAGGTTTACTGTATCCCTTGGACCTTCTTATTGACGATGAAACACAGAAATTGCATCCGAATTTAATACAAAAGGCACAATGGCGACTTATGTACAAGAGGACTGACACTTTAATTCTCTATGATTTGAACGTCACCTGTGAGTCCAGTTTTAGATTCCGATGCTTCACTTCAGGTTTACTGTATCCCTTGGACCTTCTCATTGACGATGAAACACAGAAATTGCACACGAATTTAATACAAAAGGCACAATGCCGACTTAAGTACAAGAGGACTGACAATCTAACTTTCTATGATTTGAACCACTCCTGTGAGTCCAGTTTTAGATTCCGATACTTCACTTCTGGTTTACTGTATCCCTTGGACCTTCTTATCGACGATGAAAAACAGAAAATGCATCCGAAATTAATACAAAAGGCACAATGCCGACTTAAGAAGAAGAGGACAGACACTCTAACTTTCGATGATTTGAACCTCTCCTGTGAGTCCAGATTTAGATTCCGTTGCTTCACATCAGGTTTACTGTATCCCTTGGACCTTCTCATTGATGATGAAACACAGAAATTACATCCGAATTCAATACTAAAGGCTCAATACCGACTTAAGTACAAGAGGACTGACACTCTAACCCTCTATGATTTGAACCTCTCCTGTGAGTCAAGTTTCAGATTCCGATCCTTCACTTCAGGTTTACTGTATCCCTTGGACCTTCTTATTGACGATGAAACTCAGAAATTGCATCCGAATTTAATACAAAATGCACAATGCCGATCTTAGTACAAGAGGACTGACACTCTAACTTTATATGATTTGAACCTCTCCTGTGAGCCCAGTTTTAGATTCCGATGCTTCACATCATGTTTACTGTATCCCTTGGGCCTTCTTATTCACGATGAAACAGAGAAATTGCTTCCAAATTAAATACAAAAGGCACAATGCCGACTTAAGTACAAGAGGACTGACACTCTAACTTTCTTTGATTTGAACCTCTCCTGTGAGTCCAGTTTTAGATTCAGATGCTTCACTTCAGGTTTACTGTATCCCATGGACCTTCTTATTGACGATGAAACACAGAAATTGCATCCGAATTTAATACAAAAGGCACTATGCCGACATAAGTACAAGGGGACTGACACTCTAACTTTCTATGATTTCAACCTCTCCTGTGAGTCCACTTTTGGATTCCGATGCTTCACATCAGGTTTACTGTATCTCTCAGACCTTCTTATTGATGATGGAACACAGAAAATACGTCCGAATTCAATACAACAGCACAATACCGACTTAAGTACAATAGGACTGACACTCTAACTCTCTATGATTGGAACCTCTCCTGTGAGTCCAGTATTAGATTCCGACGCTTCACTTCAGGTCTACTGTATCCCTTGGACCTTCTTATTGACGATGAAACACAGAAATTGCATCCAAATTTAATACAAAAGGCACAATGCCGACTTAAGTACAAGAGGACTGACACTCTAACTTTCTATGATTTGAACCTCTCCTGTGAGTAAAGTTTTAGATTCCGATGCTTCACATCAGGTTTACTGTATCTCTCATACCTTCTTATTGATGATGAAACACAGAAAATACATCCGAATTCAATACAAAAGCACAATACCGACTTAAGTACAAGAGGACTGACACTCTAACTCTCTATGATTTGAACCTCTCCTGTGAGTCCAGTTTTAGATTACGATGCCTCACTTCAGGTTTACTGTGTCCCTTGGACCTTCTTATTGACGATGAAACACAGAAATTGCATCTGAATTTAATACAAAAGTCACAATGCCGACTTAAGTACAAGAGGACGAAACTCTAACTTTCTATGATTTGAACCACTCCTGTGAGGCCAGTTTTAGATTCCGAAGTTTCAATTCAGGTTTATTGTAGGCCTTGGACCCTCTTATTGACGATGAAACACAGAAATTGCATCCGAATTTAATCCAAAAGGCACAATGCCGACTTAAGCACAAGTGGACCGACTCTCTAATTTTCTATGATTTGAACCTCTCCTGTGAGTCCAGTTTTAGATTCCGATGCTTCACTTTAGGTTTACTGTATCCCTTGGACCTTCTTATTGACGATGAAACACAGAAATTGCATCCGAATTTAATACAAAAGGCACAATGCCGCCTTAAGTACAAGAGGACTGACACTCTAACTTTCTACGATTTGAACCTCTCCTGTGAGTCCAGTTTCAGATTCCGATGCTTCACATCAGGTTTACTGTATCTCTTGGACCTTCATGTCATTGATGAAACTCAGAAATTACATCCGAATTCAATACAAAAGGCACAATACCTACTTAAGTACAAGAGGTCTGACACTCTAACTCTCTATGATTTGAAGCTCTCCTGTGAGTCTAGTATTAGATTCCGACGCTTCACTGCAGGTTTACTGTATCCCTTGGACCCTCTTATTGACGATGAAACACAGAAATTGCATCCAAATTTAATACAAAAGGCACAATGCCGACTTAAGTACATGAGGACTGACACTCTAACTTTCGATGATTTGAAACTCTCCTGCGAGTCCATTTTTAGATTCCGATGCTGCAATTCAGGTTTCCTGTATCCCTTGGACTTTCTTATTGACGATGAAACACAGAAATTGCATCCGAATTTAATACAAAAGGCACAATGCCGACTTAAGTACAAGAGGACTGACACTCTAAGTTTCGATGATTTGAACCACTCCTGTGAGTCCAGTTTTAGTTTCCGATGCTTCACTTCAGGTTTACTGTATCCTTGGACCTTCTTATTGACGATGAAACACAGAAATTGCATCCGAATTTAATACAAATGGCACAGTGCCGACTTAAGTACAAGAGGACTGACACTCTAACTTTCTATGATTTGAACCACTCCTGTGAGTCCAGTTTAAGATTCCGATGCTTCACTTCAGGTTTACTGTATCCCTTAGACCTTCTTATTGACGATGAAACACAGAAATTGCATCCGAATTTAATACAAAAGGCACAATGCCGACGTAAGTACAAGAGGACTGAACCTCTATCTCTCTATGATTTGATGCTCTCCTGTGAGTCTAGTATTAGATTCCGACGCTTCACTGCAGGTTTACTGTATCCCTTGGACCTTCTTATTGACGATGAAACACAGAAATTGCATCCAAATTTAATACAAAAGGTACAATGCCGACTTAAGTACATGAGGACTGACACTCTAATTTTCGATGATTTGAAACTCTCCTGCGAGTCCATTTTTAGATTCCGATGCTGCAATTCAGGGTTACTGTATCCCTTGGACTTTCTTATTGACGATGAAACACAGAAATTGCATCCGAATTTAATACATAAGGCACAATGCCGACTTAAGTACAAGAGGACTGACACTCTAAGTTTCGATGATTTGAACCTCTCCTGTGAGTCCAGATTTAGATTCCGATGCTTCACTTCAAGTTTACTGTATCCTTGGTCCTTCTTATTGACGATGAAACACAGAAATTGCATCCAAATTTAATACAAAAGGCACAATGCCGACTTAAGTACATGAGGACTGACACTCTAACTTTCGATGATTTGAAACTCTCCTGCGAGTCCATTTTTAGATTCCGATGCTGCAATTCAGGTTTGCTGTATCCCTTGGACCTTCTTATTGAAGATGAAACACAGAAATTACATCCAAATTTAATACAAAAGGCACAATGCCGATTTAAGATCAAGAGGACTGACACTCTAACTCTCTATGATTTGAACCTCTCCTGTGAGTCCAGATTTAGATTCCGATGCTTCACTTCAGGTTTACTGTTTCCCTTGGACCTTCTTATTGACGATGAAACACAGAAATTGCATCCGAATTTAATACAAAAGCCACAATGCCGTCTTAAGTACAAGAGGACTGACACACTAACTTTCTATGATTTTAACCACTCCTGTGAGTCTAGTTTAGGATTCCAATGCTTCACTTCAGTTTTACTGTATCCCTTGGACCTTCTTATTGACGATGAAACACAGAAATTGCATCCGAATTTAATACAAAAGGCACAATGCCGACTTAAGCACAAGAAGACGGACTCTCTAACTCTCTATGGTTTGAACCTATCCTGTGAGTCCAGTTTTAGATTCTGATGCTTCACTTCAGGTCTCCTGTATCCCTTGGACCTTCTTATTGACGGTGAAACACAGAAATTGCATCCGAATTTAATACAAAAGGAACAATGCCGACTTAAGTACAAGAAGACTGACACTCTTAATCACTATGATTTGAACCTCTCCTGTGAGTCCAGTTTTAGATTCCGATGCTTCACGTCAGGTTTACTGTATCCCTTGGACCTTCTTATTGACGATGAAACACAGAAATTGCAACCGATTTTAATACAAAAGGCACAATACCGACTTAAGTACAAGAGGACTGACACTCTAACTCTCTATGATTTGATCCTCTCCTGTGAGTCCAGTTTTAGATTCCGATGCTTCACTTCAGGTTTACTGTACCCCTTGGACCTTCTTATTGACGATGAAACACAGAAATTGAATCCGAATTTAATACAAAAGGCACAATGCGACTTAAGTACAAGAGGACTGACACTCTAACTTTCTATGATTTGAACCACTCCTGTGAGTCCAGTTTAAGATTCCGATACATCACTTCAGGTTTACTGTATCCCTTGGACCTTCTTATTGACGATGAAACTCAGAAATTGCATCCGAATGTAATACAAAAGGCACAATGGCGACTTATGTACAAGAGGACTGACACTTTAACTCTCTATGATTTGAACGTCACCTGTGAGTCCAGTTTTAGATTCCGATGCTTCACTTCAGGTTTACTGTATCCCTTGGACCTTCCCATTGACGATGAAACACAGAAATTGCACACGAATTTAATACAAAAGGCACAATGCCGACTTAAGTACAAGAGGACTGACACCCTAACTTTCTATGATTTGAACCACTCCTGTGAGTCCAGTTTTAGATTCCGATGCTTCACTTCTGGTTTACTGTATCCCTTGGACCTTCTTATCGACGATGAAACACAGAAAATGCATCCGAAATTAATACGAAAGGCACAATGCCGACTTAAGAAGAAGAGGACAGACACTCTAACTTTCGATGATTTGAACCTCTCCTGTGAGTCCAGTTTTAGATTCCGTTGCTTCACATCAGGTTTACTGTAACCCTTGGACCTTCTTATTGAAGATGAAACACAGAAATTGCATCCAAATTTAATACAAAAGGCACAATGCTGACATAAGTAGAAGAGGACTGACACTCTAACTTTCTATGACTTGAACATCTCCTGTGAGTCCACTTTTAGATTCCGATGCTTCACTTCAGGTTTACTGTACCCCTTGGACCTTCTTACTGACGATGAAACACAGAAATTGAATCCGAATTTAATACAAAAGGCACAATGCCGACTTAAGAAGAAGAGGACAGACACTCTAACTTTCGATGATTTGAACCTCTCCTGTGAGTCCAGATTTAGATTCCGTTGCTTCACATCAGGTTTACTGTATCCCTTGGACCTTCTCATTGATGATGAAACACAGAAATTACATCCGAATTCAATACTAATGGCTCAATACCGACTTAAGTACAAGAGGACTGACACTCTAACCCTCTATGATTTGAACCTCTCCTGTGAGTCAAGTTTCAGATTCCGATCCTTCACTTCAGGTTTACTGTATCCCTTGGACCTTCTTATTGACGATGAAACTCAGAAATTGCATCCGAATTTAATACAAAATGCACAATGCCGATCTTAGTACAAGAGGACTGACACTCTAACTTTATATGATTTCAACCTCTCCTGCGAGTCCAGTTTTGGATTCCGATGCTTCACATCAGGTTTACTGTATCTCTCAGACCTTCTTATTGATGATGGAACACAGAAAATACGTCCGAATTCAATACAAAAGCACAATACCGACTTAAGTACAATAGGACTGACACTCTAACCCTCTATGATTGGAACCTCTCCTCTGAGTCCAGTATTAGATTCCGACGCTTCAATTCAGGTCTACTGTATAGCTTGGACCTTCTTATTGACGATGAAACACAGAAATTGCATCCAAATTTAATACAAAAGGCACAATGCCGACTTAAGTACAAGAGGACTGACACTCTAACTATCTATGATTTGAACCTCTCCTGTGAGTCCAGTTTTAGATTCCGATGCTTCACATCAGGTTTACTGTATCTCTCATACCTCCTTATTGATGATGAAACACAGAAAATACATCCGAATTCAATACAAAAGCACAATAACGACTTAAGTACAAGAGGACTGACACTCTAACTCTCTATGATTTGAACCTCTCCTGTGAGTCCAGTTTTAGATTACGATGCTTCACTTCAGGTTTACTGTATCCCTTGGACCTTCTTATTGACGATGAAACACAGAAATTGCATCTGAATTTAATACAAAAGGCACAATGCCGACTTAAGTACAAGAGGACAAAAACTCTAACTTTCTATGATTTGAGCCACTCCTGTGAGGCCAGTTTTAGATTCCGATGTTTCAATTCAGGTTTATTGTAGGCCTTGGACCCTCTTATTGACGATGAAACACAGAAATTGCATTCGAATTTAATCCAAAAGGCACAATGCCGACTTAAGTACAAGTGGACTGACTCTCTAACTTTCTATTATTTGAACCTCTCCTGTGAGTCCAGTTTTAGATTCCGATGCTTCACTTTAGGTTTACTGTATCCCTTGGACCTTCTTATTGACGATGAAACACAGAAATTGCATCCGAATTTAATACAAAAGGCACAATGCCGCCTTAAGTACAAGAGGACTGACACTCTAACTTTCTACGATTTGAACCTCTCCTGTGAGTCCAGTTTCAGATTCCGATGCTTCACATCAGGTTTACTGTATCTCTTGGACCTTCATGTCATTAATGATACTCAGAAATTACATCCGAATTCAATACAAAAGGCACAATTCCTACTTAAGTACAAGAGGACTGACACTCTAACTCTCTATGATTTGAAGCTCTCCTGTGAGTCTAGTATTAGATTCCGACGCTTCACTGCAGGTTTACTGTATCCCTTGGACCTTCTTATTGACGATGAAACACAGAAATTGCATCCAAATTTAATACAAAAGGCACAATGCCGACTTAAGTACTTGAGGACTGACACTCTAACTTTCGATGATTGGAAACTCTTCTGCGAGTCCATTTTTAGATTCCGATGCTGCAATTCAGGTTTACTGTATCCCTAGGACTTTCTTATTGACGATGAAACACAGAAATTGCATCCGAATTTAATACAAAAAGCACAATGCCGACTTAAGTACAAGAGGACTGACACTCTAAGTTTCGATGATTTGAACCTCTCCTGTGAGTCCAGTTTTAGATTCCGATGCTTCACTTCAGGTTTACTGTATCCTTGGACCTTCTTATTGACGATGAAACACAGAAATTGCATCCGAATTTAATACAAAAGGCACAATGCCGACATAAGTACAAGAGGACTGACACTCTAACTTTCTATGATTTGAACCACTCCTGTGAGTCCAGTTTAAGATTCCGATGCTTCACTTCAGGTTTACTGTATCCCTTAGACCTTCTTATTGACGATGAAACACAGAAATTGCATCCGAATTTAATACAAAAGGCACAATGCCGACGTAAGTACAAGAGGACTCAACCTCTATCTCTCTATGATTTGATGCTCTCCTGTGAGTCTAGTATTAGATTCCGATGCTTCACTTCAGGTTTACTGTATCCCTTGGACCTTCTTATTGACGATGAAACACAGAAATTGCATCCGAATTTAATACAAAAGGCACAATGCCGACATAAGTACAAGTGGACTGACACTCTAACTTTCTATGATTTGAACCTCTGCTGTGAGTCTAGTTTTAGATTCCGATGCTTCGCTTCAGGTTTACTGTATCCCTTGGACCTTCTTATTGACGATGAAACACAGAATTTGCATCCGAATTTAATACAAAAGACACAATGCCGACTTAAGTACAAGCGGACTGACACTCTAACTTTCTATGATTTTAAAAACTCCTGTGAGTCCAGTTTAAGATTCCAATGCTTCACTTCAGTTTTACTGTATCCCTTGGATCTTCTTATTGACGATGAAACACAGAAATTGCATCCGAATTTAATACAAAAGGCACAATGCCGACTTAAGTACAAGAGGACTGACACTCTAATTCTCTATGATTCAAACCTCTCCTGTGAGTCCACTTTAAGATTCCGATGCTTCACTTCAGGTTTTCTGTATCCCTTGGACCGTCTTATTGACGATGAAACACAGAAATTGCATCCGAATTTAATACAAAAGGCACAATGCCGACTTAAGTACAAGAGGACTGACACTCTCAATCATTATGATTAGAACCTCTCCTGTGATCCCAGTTTTGAATTCCGATACTTTACTTCAAGTTTACTGTATCCCTTGGACCTACTTATTGACGATGAAACACAGAAATTGCATCCGAATTTAATACAAAAAGCACATTGCCGACTTAAGTACAAGAGGACTGACGCTCTAACTCTCTATGATTTGATCCTCTCCTGTGAGTCCAAATTTAGATTCCGATGCTTCTTTTCAGGTTTACTGTATCCCTTGGACATTCTTATTGACGATGAAACACAAAAATTGCATCCGAATTTAATACAAAAGGCACAATGGCGACTTAAGTACAAGAGGACTGACACTCTAACTCTCTATGATTTGAACCTCTCCTGTGAATCCAGTTTCTGATTCCGATGCTTCACTTCAGGTTTACTGTATCCCTTAGACCTTCTTATTGACGAGTAACACAGAAATTGCATCCAAATTTAATACAAAACGCACAATGCCGACTTAAGTACAAGAGGACTGACACTCTAATTTTCTATGACATGAACCTCTCCTGTGAGTCCAGTTTTAGATTCAAATGCTACACCTCAGGTTTGCTGTACCCCTTGGACTTTCTTATAGAAGGTGAATCACAGAAATTGCATCCGAATTTAATTCAAAAGGCACAATGCCGACTTAAGTACAAAACGACTGACACTCTAACTTCCTATGATTTGAACCTCTCCTGTGAGTCCAGTTTTAGATCCCGATGCTTCACTTCAGGTTTACTGTACCCCTTGGACCTCCTTATTGACGATGAAACACAGAAATTGCATCCGAATTTAATACAAAAGGCAGATTGCCGACTTAAGTACAAGAGGACTGACACTCTAACTTTCTATGATTTGAACCCCTCCTGTGAGTCCAGTTTAAGATTCCGATACTTCACTTCAGTTTTACTGTATACCTTGGACCTTCTTATTGACGATGAAACACAGAAATTGCATCCGAATTTAATACAAAAGGCACAATGCTGACTTAAGTACAAGAGGACTGACACTCACACTCTCTATGATTTGAACCTCTCCTGAGAGTCCAGTTTTAGATTCCGATGCTTCACTTCAGGTTTCCTGTATCCCTTGGACCTTCTTATTGACGATGAAACACAGAAATTGAATCCGAATTTAATACAAAAGGCACAATGCCGACGTAAGTACAAGAGGACTGAACCTCTATCTCTCTATGATTTGAACGTCTCCTGTGAGTGCAGTTTTAGATTCCGATGCTTCACTTCAGGTTTACTGTATTCCTTGGACCTTCTTATTGACGATGAAATACAGAAATTGCATCCGAATTTAATACAAAAGGCACAATGCCGACTTAAGTACAAGAGTACTGACACTCTAACTCTCTACGATTTGAACCTCTCTTGTGAATCCAGTTTCAGATTCCGAAACTTCACATCAGGTATACTGTATCTGTTGGACCTTCTTATCGATGATGAAACACAGAAATTACATTCGAATTCAATACAAAAGGCACAGTACTGACTAAAGTACAAGAGGACTGACACTCTAACTCTCTATGATTTGAACCTCTCCTGTGAGTCCAGTATTAGATTCCGAAGCTTCACTTCAGGTTTCCTGTATCCCTTGGATCTTCTTATTGACGATGAAACACAGAAATTGCATCCAAATTTAATACAAAAGGCACAATGCTGACTTAAGTACAAGAGGACTGACACTCTAACTTTCGATGATTTGAACCTCTCCTGTGCGTGCAGTTTTAGATTCCGATGCTTCAATTCAGGTTTACTGTATCCCTTGGACCTTCTTATTAACGATGAAACACAGAAATTGCATCCGAATTTAATACAAAAGGCACAATGCCGACTTACGTACAAGAGGACTGACACACTAAGTTTCGATGATTTGAACCTCTCCTGTGAGTCCAGTTTTAGATTCCGATGCTTAACTTCAGGTTTACTGTATCCTTGGACCTTCTTATTGACGATGAAACACAGAAATTGCATCCGAATTTAATACAAAAGGCACAATGCCGACTTAAGTACAAGAGTAGTGACACTCTAACTTTCGATGATTTGAAACTCTCCTCAGAGTCCAGTTTTAGATTCCGATGCTTCAATTCAGGTTTACTGTATCCCTTGGACCTTCGTATTGACGATGAAACACAGAAACTGCATCCGAATTTAATACAAAAGGCACAGTGCCGACTTAAGTACAAGAGGATTGACACTCTAAGTTTCGATGATTTGAACCTCTCCTGTGAGTCCAGTTTTAGATTCCGATGCTTCACTTCAGGTTTACTGTATCCTTGGACCTTCTTATTGACGATGAAACACAGAAATTGCATCCGAATTTAATACAAAAGGCACAATGCCGACTTAAGTACAAGAGGACTGACACTCTAAATATCTATGATTTGAACCACTCCTGTGAGTCCAGTTTAAGATTCCGATGCTTCACTTCAGGTTTACTGTATCCCTTGGACCTTCTTATTGGCGATGAAACACAGAAATTGCATCCGAATTTAATACAAAAGGCACAATGCCGAGGTAAGTACAAGGGGGCTGAACCTGTATCTCTCTATGATTTGAACCTCTCCTGTGAGTCCAGTTTTAGATTCCGATGCTTCACTTCAGGTTTACTGTATCCCTTGGACCTTCTTATTGACGATGAAACACAGAAATTACATCCGAATTTAATACAAAAGGCACAATGCCGACTTAAGTACAAGAGGACTGACACTCTAACTTTCTATGATTTTAACCACTCCTGTGAGTCCAGTTTAAGATTCCAATGCTTCGCTTCTGTTTTACTATATCTCTGGGACCTTCTTAACGATGACGAAACACAGATATTGCATCCGAATTCAATACAAAAGGCACAATGCCGACTTAAGTACAAGAGGACGGACACTCTAAGTTTCGATGATTTGAACTTCTCCTGTGAGTCCAGTTTAAGATTCCGATGCTTCAATTCAGGTTTACTGTATCCCTTGGACCTTCTTGTTGACGATGAAACACAGAAATTGCATCCGTATTTAATTCAAAAGGCACAATGCCGACTTAAGTACAAGAGGACTGACACTCTAATTCTCTATGATTTGAACCTCTCCTGTGAGACCAGTTTAAGATTCCGATGCTTCACTTCAGGTTTCCTGTATCCCTTGGACCGTCTTATTGACGATGAAACACAGAAATTGCATCCGAATTTAATACAAAAGGCACAATGCCGACTTAAGTACAAGAGGACTGACACTCTAATTCTCTATGATTTGAACCTCTCCTGTGAGACCAGTTTAAGATTCCGATGCTTCACTTCAGGTTTCCTGTATCCCTTGGACCGTCTTATTGACGATGAAACACAGAAATTGCATCCGAATTTAATACAAAAGGCACAATGCCGACTTAAGTACAAGAGGACTGACACTCTCAATCTCTATGATTAGAACCACTCCTGTGAGCCCAGTTTTAAATTCCGATGCTTTACTTCAAGTTTACTGTATCGCTTGGACCTACTTATTGACGATGAAACACAGAAACTGCATCCGAATATAATACAAAAGGCACAATGCCGACTTAAGTAGAAGAGGACTGACACTCTAACTCTCTATGATTTGATCCTCTCCTGTGAGTCCAAATTTAGATTCCGATGCTTCTTTTCATATTTACTGTATCCCTTGGACCTTCTTATTGACGATGAAACACAAAAATTGCATCCGAATTTAATACAAAAGGCACAATGGCGACTTAAGTACAAGAGGACTGTCACTCTAACTCTCTATAATTTGAACCTCTCCTGTGAGTCCAGTTTCTGATTCCGATGCTTCACTTCAGGTCTACTGTATCCCTTAGACCTTCTTATTGACGAGTAAAACAGAAATTGCATCCAAATTTAAAACTAAACGCACAATGCAGACTTAAGTACAAGAGGACTGACACTCTAAGTTTCGATGATTTGAACTTCTCCTGTGAGTCCAGTTTAAGATTACGATGCTTCAATTCAGGTTTACTGTATCCCTTGGACCTTCTTATTGACGATGAAACACAGAAATTGCATCCGAATTTAATACAAAAGGCACAATGCCGACTTAAGTACAAGAGGACGGACACTCTAAGTTTCCATGATTTGAACTTCTCCTGTGAGTCCAGTTTAAGATTCCGATGCTTCAATTCAGGTTTACTGTATCCCTTGGACCTTCTTATTGTTGATGAAACACAGAAATTGCATCCGTATTTAATGCAAAAGGCACAATGCCGACATAAGTACAAGTGGACTGACACTCTAACTTTCTATGATTTGAACTTCTGCTGTGAGTCTAGTTTTAGATTCCGATGCTTCACTTCAGGTTTACTGTATCCCTTGGACCTTCTTATTGACGATGAAACACAGAATTTGCATCCGAATTTAAAACAAAAGGCACAATGCCGACTTAATTACAAGCGGACTGACACTCTAACTTTCTATGATTTTAAACACTCCTGTGAGTCCAGTTTAAGATTCCAATGCTTCACTTCAGTTTTACTGTATCCCTTGGATCTTCTTTTTGACGATGAAACACAGAAATTGCATCCGAATTTAATACAAAAGGCACAATGCCGACTTAAGTACAAGAGGACTGACACTCTAATTCTCTATGATTTGAACCTCTCCTGTGAGTCCAGTTTAAGATTCCGATGCTTCACTTCAGGTTTCCTGTATCCCTTGGTCCGTCTTATTGGCGATGAAACACAGAAATTGCATCCGAATTTAATACAAAAGGCACAATGACGACTTAAGTACAAGAGGACTGACACTCTCAATCTCTATGATTAGAACCACTCCTGTGAGCCCAGTTTTAAATTCCGATGCTTTACTTCAAGTTTACTGTATCCCTTGGACCTACTTATTGACGATGAAACACAGAAACTGCATCCGAATATAATACAAAAGGCACAATGCCGACTTAAGTACAAGAGGACTGACATTCTAACTCTCTATGATTTGATCCTCTCCTGTGAGTCCAAATTTAGATTCCGATGCTTCTTTTCAGATTTACTGTATCCCTTGGACCTTCTTATTGACGATGAAACACAAAAATTGCATCCGAATTTAATACAAAAGGCACAATGGCGACTTAAGTACAAGACGACTGACACTCTAACTCTCTATGATTTGAACCTCTCCTGTGAGTCCTGTTTCTGATTCCGATGCTTCACTTCAGGTCTACTGTATCCCTTAGACCTTCTTATTGACGAGTAAAACAGAAATTGCATCCAAATTTAATACTAAACGCACAATGCCGACTTAAGTACAAGAGGACTGACACTCTCACTTTCTATGATTTGAACCTCTCCTGTGAGTCCAGTTTTAGATTCCGATGCTTCACTTCAGGTTTACTGTACCCCTTGGACCTCCTTATTGACGATGAAACACAGAAATTGCATCCGAATGTAATACAAAAAGCACATTGCCGACTTAAGTACAAGAGGACTGACACTCTAACTTTCTAAGATTTGAACCCCTCCTGTGAGTCCAGTTTAAGATTCCGATACTTCACTTCAGTTTTACTGTATCCCTTGGACCTTCTTATTGACGATGAAACACAGAAATTGCATCCGAATTTAATACAAGAGGCACAATGCTGACTTAAGTACAAGAGGACTGACACTCTCACTTTCTATGATTTGAACCTCTCCTGTGAATCCAGTTTCAGATTCCGATGCTTCACATCAGGTTTACTGTATCCGTTGGACATTCTTATCGATGATGAAACACAGAAATTACATTCGAATTCAATACAAAAGGCACAATACCGACTAAAGTACAAGAGGACTGACACTCTAACTCTCTATGATTTGAACCTCTCCTGTGAGTCCAGTATTAGATTCCGAAGCTTCACTTCAGGTTTACTGTATCCCTTGGACCTTCTTATTGACGATGAAACACAGAAATTGCATCCTAATTTAATACAAAAGGCATAATGCCGACTTAAGTACAAGAGGACTGACACTCTAACTTTCGATGATTTGAACCTCTCCTGTGCGTGCAGTTTTAGATTCCGATGCTTCAATTCAGGTTTACTGTATCCCTTGGACCTTCTTATTGACGATGAAACACAGAAATTGCATCCGAATTTAATACAAAAGGCACAATGCCGACTTAAGTACAAGAGGACTGACACTCTAAGTTTCGATGATTTGAACCTCTCCTGTGAGTCCAGTTTTAGATTCCGATGCTTCACTTCAGGTTTACTGTATCCTTGCACCTTCTTATTGACGATGAATCACAGAAATTGCATCCGAATTTAATTCAAAATTCACAATGCCGACTTAAGTACAAAACGACTGACACTCTAACTTCCTATGATTTGAACCTCTCCTGTGAGTCCAGTTTTAGATCCCGATGCTTCACTTCAGGTTTACTGTACCCCTTGGACCTCCTTATTGACGATGAAACACAGAAATTGCATCCGAATTTAATACAAAAGGCAGATTGCCGACTTAAGTACAAGAGGACTGACACTCTAACTTTCTATGATTTGAACCCCTCCTGTGAGTCCAGTTTAAGATTCCGATACTTCACTTCAGTTTTACTGTATACCTTGGACCTTCTTATTGACGATGAAACACAGAAATTGCATCCGAATTTAATACAAAAGGCACAATACTGACTTAAGTACAAGAGGACTGACACTCACACTCTCTATGATTTGAACCTCTCCTGAGAGTCCAGTTTTAGATTCCGATGCTTCACTTCAGGTTTCCTGTATCCCTTGGACCTTCTTATTGACGATGAAACACAGAAATTGAATCCGAATTTAATACAAAAGGCACAATGCCGACGTAAGTACAAGAGGACTGAACCTCTATCTCTCTATGATTTGAACGTCTCCTGTGAGTGCAGTTTTAGATTCCGATGCTTCACTTCAGGTTTACTGTATTCCTTGGACCTTCTTATTGACGATGAAATACAGAAATTGCATCCGAATTTAATACAAAAGGCACAATGCCGACTTAAGTACAAGAGTACTGACACTCTAACTCTCTACGATTTGAACCTCTCTTGTGAATCCAGTTACAGATTCCGAAACTTCACATCAGGTATACTGTATCTGTTGGACCTTCTTATCGATGATGAAACACAGAAATTACATTCGAATTCAATACAAAAGGCACAGTACTGACTAAAGTACAAGAGGACTGACACTCTAACTCTCTATGATTTGAACCTCTCCTGTGAGTCCAGTATTAGATTCCGAAGCTTCACTTCAGGTTTCCTGTATCCCTTGGATCTTCTTATTGACGATGAAACACAGAAATTGCATCCAAATTTAATACAAAAGGCACAATGCTGACTTAAGTACAAGAGGACTGACACTCTAACTTTCGATGATTTGAACCTCTCCTGTGCGTGCAGTTTTAGATTCCGATGCTTCAATTCAGGTTTACTGTATCCCTTGGACCTTCTTATTAACGATGAAACACAGAAATTGCATCCGAATTTAATACAAAAGGCACAATGCCGACTTACGTACAAGAGGACTGACACACTAAGTTTCGATGATTTGAACCTCTCCTGTGAGTCCAGTTTTAGATTCCGATGCTTAACTTCAGGTTTACTGTATCCTTGGACCTTCTTATTGACGATGAAACACAGAAATTGCATCCGAATTTAATACAAAAGGCACAATGCCGACTTAAGTACAAGAGGAGTGACACTCTAACTTTCGATGATTTGAAACTCTCCTCAGAGTCCAGTTTTAGATTCCGATGCTTCAATTCAGGTTTACTGTATCCCTTGGACCTTCGTATTGACGATGAAACACAGAAACTGCATCCGAATTTAATACAAAAGGCACAATGCCGACTTAAGTACAAGAGGATTGACACTCTAAGTTTCGATGATTTGAACCTCTCCTGTGAGTCCAGTTTTAGATTCCGATGCTTCACTTCAGGTTTACTGTATCCTTGGACCTTCTTATTGACGATGAAACACAGAAATTGCATCCGAATTTAATACAAAAGGCACAATGCCGACTTAAGTACAAGAGGACTGACACTCTAAATATCTATGATTTGAACCACTCCTGTGAGTCCAGTTTAAGATTCCGATGCTTCACTTCAGGTTTACTGTATCCCTTGGACCTTCTTATTGGCGATGAAACACAGAAATTGCATCCGAATTTAATACAAAAGGCACAATGCCGAGGTAAGTACAAGGGGGCTGAACCTGTATCTCTCTATGATTTGAACCTCTCCTGTGAGTCCAGTTTTAGATTCCGATGCTTCACTTCAGGTTTACTGTATCCCTTGGACCTTCTTATTGACGATGAAACACAGAAATTACATCCGAATTTAATACAAAAGGCACAATGCCGACTTAAGTACATGAGGACTGACACTCTAACTTTCGATGATTTGAACTTCTCCTGTGAGTCCAGTTTTAGATTCCGATGCTTCAATTCAGGTTTACTGTATCCCTTGGACCTTCTTATTGACGATGAAACACAGAAACTGCATCCGTATTTAATGCAAAAGGCACAATGCCGACTTAAGTACAAGTGGACTGACACTCTAACTTTCTATGATTTGAACCTCTCCTGTGAGTCTAGTTTTAGATTCCGATGCTTCACTTCAAGTTTACTGTATCCCTTGGACCTTCTTATTGACGATGAAACACAGAAATTGCATCCGAATTTAATACAAAAGGCACAATGCCGACTTAAGTACAAGAGGACTGACACTCTAACTTTCTATGATTTTAACCACTCCTGTGAGTCCAGTTTAAGATTCCAATGCTTCGCTTCTGTTTTACTGTATCTCTGGGACCTTCTTAACGATGATGAAACACAGATATTGCATCCGAATTCAATACAAAAGGCACAATGCCGACTTAAGTACAAGAGGACGGACACTCTAAGTTTCGATGATTTGAACTTCTCCTGTGAGTCCAGTTTAAGATTCCGATGCTTCAATTCAGGTTTACTGTATCCCTTGGACCTTCTTGTTGACGATGAAACACAGAAATTGCATCCGTATTTAATTCAAAAGGCACAATGCCGACTTAAGTACAAGAGGACTGACACTCTAATTCTCTATGATTTGAACCTCTCCTGTGAGACCAGTTTAAGATTCCGATGCTTCACTTCAGGTTTCCTGTATCCCTTGGACCGTCTTATTGACGATGAAACACAGAAATTGCATCCGAATTTAATACAAAAGGCACAATGCCGACTTAAGTACAAGAGGACTGACACTCTAATTCTCTATGATTTGAACCTCTCCTGTGAGACCAGTTTAAGATTCCGATGCTTCACTTCAGGTTTCCTGTATCCCTTGGACCGTCTTATTGACGATGAAACACAGAAATTGCATCCGAATTTAATACAAAAGGCACAATGCCGACTTAAGTACAAGAGGACTGACACTCTCAATCTCTATGATTAGAACCACTCCTGTGAGCCCAGTTTTAAATTCCGATGCTTTACTTCAAGTTTACTGTATCGCTTGGACCTACTTATTGACGATGAAACACAGAAACTGCATCCGAATATAATACAAAAGGCACAATGCCGACTTAAGTAGAAGAGGACTGACACTCTAACTCTCTATGATTTGATCCTCTCCTGTGAGTCCAAATTTAGATTCCGATGCTTCTTTTCATATTTACTGTATCCCTTGGACCTTCTTATTGACGATGAAACACAAAAATTGCATCCGAATTTAATACAAAAGGCACAATGGCGACTTAAGTACAAGAGGACTGTCACTCTAACTCTCTATAATTTGAACCTCTCCTGTGAGTCCAGTTTCTGATTCCGATGCTTCACTTCAGGTCTACTGTATCCCTTAGACCTTCTTATTGACGAGTAAAACAGAAATTGCATCCAAATTTAAAACTAAACGCACAATGCAGACTTAAGTACAAGAGGACTGACACTCTAAGTTTCGATGATTTGAACTTCTCCTGTGAGTCCAGTTTAAGATTACGATGCTTCAAATCAGGTTTACTGTATCCCTTGGACCTTCTTATTGACGATGAAACACAGAAATTGCATCCGAATTTAATACAAAAGGCACAATGCCGACTTAAGTACAAGAGGACGGACACTCTAAGTTTCCATGATTTGAACTTCTCCTGTGAGTCCAGTTTAAGATTCCGATGCTTCAATTCAGGTTTACTGTATCCCTTGGACCTTCTTATTGTTGATGAAACACAGAAATTGCATCCGTATTTAATGCAAAAGGCACAATGCCGACATAAGTACAAGTGGACTGACACTCTAACTTTCTATGATTTGAACTTCTGCTGTGAGTCTAGTTTTAGATTCCGATGCTTCACTTCAGGTTTACTGTATCCCTTGGACCTTCTTATTGACGATGAAACACAGAATTTGCATCCGAATTTAAAACAAAAGGCACAATGCCGACTTAATTACAAGCGGACTGACACTCTAACTTTCTATGATTTTAAACACTCCTGTGAGTCCAGTTTAAGATTCCAATGCTTCACTTCAGTTTTACTGTATCCCTTGGATCTTCTTTTTGACGATGAAACACAGAAATTGCATCCGAATTTAATACAAAAGGCACAATGCCGACTTAAGTACAAGAGGACTGACACTCTAATTCTCTATGATTTGAACCTCTCCTGTGAGTCCAGTTTAAGATTCCGATGCTTCACTTCAGGTTTCCTGTATCCCTTGGTCCGTCTTATTGGCGATGAAACACAGAAATTGCATCCGAATTTAATACAAAAGGCACAATGACGACTTAAGTACAAGAGGACTGACACTCTCAATCTCTATGATTAGAACCACTCCTGTGAGCCCAGTTTTAAATTCCGATGCTTTACTTCAAGTTTACTGTATCCCTTGGACCTACTTATTGACGATGAAACACAGAAACTGCATCCGAATATAATACAAAAGGCACAATGCCGACTTAAGTACAAGAGGACTGACATTCTAACTCTCTATGATTTGATCCTCTCCTGTGAGTCCAAATTTAGATTCCGATGCTTCTTTTCAGATTTACTGTATCCCTTGGACCTTCTTATTGACGATGAAACACAAAAATTGCATCCGAATTTAATACAAAAGGCACAATGGCGACTTAAGTACAAGACGACTGACACTCTAACTCTCTATGATTTGAACCTCTCCTGTGAGTCCTGTTTCTGATTCCGATGCTTCACTTCAGGTCTACTGTATCCCTTAGACCTTCTTATTGACGAGTAAAACAGAAATTGCATCCAAATTTAATACTAAACGCACAATGCCGACTTAAGTACAAGAGGACTGACACTCTCACTTTCTATGATTTGAACCTCTCCTGTGAGTCCAGTTTTAGATTCCGATGCTTCACTTCAGGTTTACTGTACCCCTTGGACCTCCTTATTGACGATGAAACACAGAAATTGCATCCGAATGTAATACAAAAAGCACATTGCCGACTTAAGTACAAGAGGACTGACACTCTAACTTTCTAAGATTTGAACCCCTCCTGTGAGTCCAGTTTAAGATTCCGATACTTCACTTCAGTTTTACTGTATCCCTTGGACCATCTTATTGACGATGAAACACAGAAATTGCATCCGAATTTAATACAAGAGGCACAATGCTGACTTAAGTACAAGAGGACTGACACTCTCACTTTCTATGATTTGAACCTCTCCTGTGAATCCAGTTTCAGATTCCGATGCTTCACATCAGGTTTACTGTATCCGTTGGACATTCTTATCGATGATGAAACACAGAAATTACATTCGAATTCAATACAAAAGGCACAATACCGACTAAAGTACAAGAGGACTGACACTCTAACTCTCTATGATTTGAACCTCTCCTGTGAGTCCAGTATTAGATTCCGAAGCTTCACTTCAGGTTTACTGTATCCCTTGGACCTTCTTATTGACGATGAAACACAGAAATTGCATCCTAATTTAATACAAAAGGCATAATGCCGACTTAAGTACAAGAGGACTGACACTCTAACTTTCGATGATTTGAACCTCTCCTGTGCGTGCAGTTTTAGATTCCGATGCTTCAATTCAGGTTTACTGTATCCCTTGGACCTTCTTATTGACGATGAAACACAGAAATTGCATCCGAATTTAATACAAAAGGCACAATGCCGACTTAAGTACAAGAGGACTGACACTCTAAGTTTCGATGATTTGAACCTCTCCTGTGAGTCCAGTTTTAGATTCCGATGCTTCACTTCAGGTTTACTGTATCCTTGCACCTTCTTATTGACGATGAAACACAGAAATTGCATCCGAATTTAATACAAAAGGCACAATGCCGACTTAAGTACAAGAGGACTGACACTCTAACTTTCTATGATTTGAACCAATGCTGTGAGTCCAATTTAAGATTCCGATGCTTCACGTCAGGTTTACTGTATCCCTTGGACCTTCTTATTGACAATGAAACACAGAAATTGCATCCGAATTTAATACAAAAGGCACAATGCCGACGTAAGTACAAGAGGACTGAACCTCTATCTCTCTATGATTTGAACCTCTCCTATGAGTCCAGTGTTAGATTCCGATGCATCACTTCAGGTTTACTGTATCCCTTGGACCTTCTTATTGACGATGAAACAACGAAATTGCATCCGAATTTAATACAAAAGGCACAATGCCGACTTAAGTACAAGTGGACTGACACTCTAAGTTTCGATGATTTGAACCTCTCCTGTGGGACCAGTTTTAGATTCCGATGCTTCACTTCAGGTTTACTGTATCCTTGGACCTTCTTATAGACGATGAAACACAGAAATTGCATCCGAATTTAATACAAAAGGCACAATGACGACTTAAGTACAAGAGGACTGACACTCTAACTTTCGATGATTTGAACTTCTCCTGTGAGTCCAGTTTTAGATTCCGATGCTTCAATTCAGGTTTACTGTATCCCTTGGACCTTCTTATTGACGATGAAACACAGAAATTGCATCTGTAATTAATGCAAAAGGCACAATGCTGACTTCAGTACAAGTGGACTGACACTATAACTTTCTATGATTTGAACCTCTCCTGTGAGTCTAGTTTTAGATTCCGATGCTTCACTTCAGGTTTACTCTATCCCTTGGACCTTCTTATCGACGATGAAACACAGAAATTGCATCCGAATTTAATACAAAAGGCACAATGCCGACTTAAGTACAAGAGGACTGACACTCAAACTCTCTATGATTTGATCCTCTCCTGTGAGTCCAAATTTAGATTCCGATGCTTCTTTTCAGGTTTACTGTATCCCTTGGACCTTCTTATTGACGATGAAACACAAAAATTGCATCCGAATTTAATACAAAAGGCACAATGGCGACTTAAGTACAAGAGGACTGACACTCTAACTCTCTATGATTTGAACCTCTCCTGTGAGTCCAGTTTCTGATTCCGATGCTTCACTTCAGGTCTACTGTATCCCTTAGACCTTCTTCTTGACGAGTAAAACAGAAATTGCATCCAAATTTAATACTAAACGCACAATGCCGACTTAAGTACAAGAGGACTGACACTCTCACTTTCTATGATTTGAACCTCTCCTGTGCGTGCAGTTTTAGATTCCGATGCTTCAATTCAGGTTTACTGTATCCCTTGGACCTTCTTATTGACGATGAAACACAGAAATTGCATCCGAATTTAATACAAAAGGCACAATGCCGACTTAAGTACAAGAGGACTGACACTCTAAGTTTCGATGATTTGAACCTCTCCTGTGAGTCCAGTTTTAGATTCCGATGCTTCACTTCAGGTTTACTGTATCCTTGCACCTTCTTATTGACGATGAAACACAGAAATTGCATCCGAATTTAATACAAAAGGCACAATGCCGACTTAAGTACAAGAGGACTGACACTCTAACTTTCTATGATTTGAACCAATGCTGTGAGTCCAATTTAAGATTCCGATGCTTCACGTCAGGTTTACTGTTCCCTTGGACCTTCTTATTGACAATGAAACAACGAAATTGCATCCGAATTTAATACAAAAGGCACAATGCCGAATTAGTACAAGTGGACTGACACTCTAAGTTTCGATGATTTGAACCTCTCCTGTGGGACCAGTTTTAGATTCCGATGCTTCACTTCAGGTTTACTGTATCCTTGGACCTTCTTATTGACGATGAAACACAGAAATTGCATCCGAATTTAATACAAAAGGCACAATGCCGACTTAAGTACAAGAGGACTGACACTCTAACTTTCGATGAATTGAATATCTCCTGTGAGTCCAGTTTTAGATTCCGATGCTTCAATTCAGGTTTACTGTATCCCTTGGACCTTCTTATTGACGATGAAACACAGAAATTGCATCCGAATTTAATACAAAAGGCACAATGCCGACGTAAGTACAAGAGGACTGAACCTCTATCTCTCTATGATTTGAACCTCTCCTGTGAGTCCAGTGTTAGATTCCGATGCATCACTTCAGGTTTACTGTATCCCTTGGACCTTCTTATTGACGATGAAACAACGAAATTGCATCCGAATTTAATACAAAAGGCACAATGCCGACTTAAGTACAAGTGGACTGACACTCTAAGTTTCGATGATTTGAACCTCTCCTGTGGGACCAGATTTAGATTCCGATGCTTCACTTCAGGTTTACTGTATCCTTGGACCTTCTTATTGACGATGAAACACAGAAATTGCATCCAAATTTAATACAAAAGGCACAATGCCGACTTAAGTACAAGAGGACTGACACTCTAACTTTCGAAGATTTGAACTTCTCCTGTGAGTCCAGTTTTAGATTCCGATGCTTCAATTCAGGTTTACTGTTTCCCTTGGACCTTCTTATTGACGATGAAACACAGAAATTGCATCCGTAATTAGTGCAAAAGGCACAATGCCGACTTTTGTACAAGTGGACTGACACTCTAACTTTCTATGATTTGAACCTCTCCTGTGAGTCTAGTTTTAGATTCCGATGCTTCACTTCAGGTTTACTCTATCCCTTGGACCTTCTTATCGACGATGAAACACAGAAATTGCATCCGAATTTAATACAAAAGGCACAATGCCGACTTAAGTACAAGAGGACTGACACCCTAACTCGCTATGATTTGAACCTCTCCTGTGAGTCCAGTTTCTGATTCCGATGCTTCACTTCAGGTTTACTGTATCCATTAGACCTTCTTATTGACGAGTAACACAGAAATTGCATCCTAATTTAATACAAAACGCACAATGCCGACTTAAGTAAAAGAGGACTGACACTCTAGTTTTCTATGACTTGAACCTCTCCTGTGAGTCCAGTTTTAGATTCCAATGCTTCACTTCAGGTTTACTGTATCCTTGGACCTTCTTATTGACGATGAAACACAGCAATTGCATACGAATTTAATACAAAAGGCACAATACCGACTTAAGTACAAGAGGACTGACACTATAACTTTCTATGATTTGAGCCACTCCTGTGAGTCCAGTTTAAGATTCCGATGCTTCACTTTAGGTTTACTGTATCCCTTGGACCTTCTTATTGACGATGAAACACATTAATTGTATCCGAATTTAATACAAAAGGCACATTGCCGACGTAAGTACAAGAGGACTGAACCTCTATCTCTCTATGATTTGAACCTCTCCTGTGAGTCCAGTGTTAGATTCCGATGCATCACTTCAGGTTTACTGTATCCCTTGGACCTTCTTATTGACGATGAAACAACGAAATTGCATCCGAATTTAATACAAAAGGCACAATGCCGACTTAAGTACAAGTGGACTGACACTCTAAGTTTCGATGATTTGAACCTCTCCTGTGGGACCAGTTTTAGATTCCGATGCTTCACTTCAGGTTTACTGTATCCTTGGACCTTCTTATTGACGATGAAACACAGAAATTGCATCCGAATTTAATACAAAAGGCACAATGCCGACTTAAGTCCAAGAGGACTGACACTCTAACTGTCGATGATTTGAACTTCTCCTGTGAGTCCAGTTTTAGATTCCGATGCTTCAATTCAGGTTTACTGTATCCCTTGGACCTTCTTATTGACGATGAAACACAGAAATTGCATCCGTAATTAATGCAAAAGGCACAATGCCGACTTCAGTACAAGTGGACTGACACTCTAATTTTCTATGATTTGAACCTCTCCTGTGAGTCTAGTTTTAGATTCCGATGCTTCACTTCAGGTTTACTCTATCCCTTGGACCTTCTTATCGACGATGAAACACATAAATTGCATCCGAATTTAATACAAAAGGCACAATGCCGACTTAAGTACAAGAGGACTGACACTCAAACTCTCTTTGATTTGATCCTCTCCTGTGAGTCCAAATTTAGATTCCGATGCTTCTTTTCAGGTTTACTGTATCCCTTGGACCTTCTTATTGACGATGAAACACAAAAATTGCATCCGAATTTAATACAAAAGGCACAATGGCAACTTAAGTACAAGAGGACTGACACTCTAACACTCTATGATTTGAACCTCTCCTGTGAGTCCAGTTTCTGATTCCGATGCTTCACTTCAGGTCTACTGTATCCCTTAGACCTTCTTATTGACGAGTAAAACAGAAATTGCATCCAAATTTACTACTAAACGCACAATGCCGACTTAAGTACAAGAGGACTGACACTCTCACTTTCTATGATTTGAACCTCTCCTGTGAGTCCAGTTTTAGATTCCGATGCTTCACTTCAGGTTTACTGTACCCCTTGGACCTCCTTATTGACGATGAAACACAGAAATTGCATCCGAATTTAATACAAAAAGCACAATGCCGACTTAAGTACAAGAGGACTGACACTCTCACTTTCTATGATTTGAACCTCTCCTGTGAGTCCAGTTTTAGATTCCGATGCTTCACGTCAGGTTTACTGTATCCCTTGGACCTTCTTATTGACAATGAAACAACGAAATTGCATCCGAATTTAATACAAAAGGCACAATGCCGACTTAAGTACAAGTGGACTGACACTCCAAGTTTCGATGATTTGAACCTCTCCTGTGGGACCAGTTTTAGATTCCGATGCTTCACTTCAGGTTTACTGTATCCTTGGACCTTCTTATTGACGATGAAACACAGAAATTGCATCCGAATTTAATACAAAAGGCACAATGCCGACT
Organism: Schistocerca americana; assembly: GCF_021461395.2. Classification (NCBI taxonomy): domain Eukaryota; kingdom Metazoa; phylum Arthropoda; class Insecta; order Orthoptera; family Acrididae; genus Schistocerca; species Schistocerca americana. Next base: position 542,870,223 of record NC_060124.1, on the reverse strand, counting down.
TAAGTACAAGAGGACTGACACTCTAACTTTCGATGATTTGAACTTCTCCTGTGAGTCCAGTTTTAGATTCCGATGCTTCAATTCAGGTTTACTGTATCCCTTGGATCTTCTTATTGACGATGAAACACAGAAATTGCATCCGAATTTAATACAAAAGGCACAATGCCGACGTAAGTACAAGAGGACTGAACCTCTATCTCTCTATGATTTGAACCTCTCCTGTGAGTCCAGTGTTAGATTCCGATGCATCACTTCAGGTTTACTGTATCCCTTGGACCTTCTTATTGACGATGAAACAACGAAATTGCATCCGAATTTAATACAAAAGGCACAATGCCGACTTAAGTACAAGTGGACTGACACTCTAAGTTTCGATGATTTGAACCTCTCCTGTGGGACCAGATTTAGATTCCGATGCTTCACTTCAGGTTTACTGTATCCTTGGACCTTCTTATTGACGATGAAACACAGAAATTGCATCCGAATTTAATACAAAAGTCACAATGCCGACTTAAGTACAAGAGGACTGACACTCTAACTTTCGATGATTTGAACTTCTCCTGTGAGTCCAGTTTTAGATTCCGATGCTTCAATTCAGGTTTACTGTATCCCTTGGACCTTCTTATTGACGATGAAACACAGAAATTGCATCCGTAATTAGTGCAAAAGGCACAATGCCGACTTCAGTACAAGTGGACTGACACTCTAACTTTCTATGATTTGAACCTCTCCTGTGAGTCTAGTTTTAGATTCCGATGCTTCACTTCAGGTTTACTCTATCCCTTGGACCTTCTTATCGACGATGAAACACAGAAATTGCATCCGAATTTAATACAAAAGGCACAATGCCGCCTTAAGTACAAGAGGACTGACACCCTAACTCGCTATGATTTGAACCTCTCCTGTGAGTCCAGTTTCTGATTCCGATGCTTCACTTCAGGTTTACTGTATCCATTAGACCTTCTTATTGACGAGTAACACAGAAATTGCATCCAAATTTAATACAAAACGCACAATGCCGACTTAAGTAAAAGAGGACTGACACTCTAGTTTTCTATGACTTGAACCTCTCCTGTGAGTCCAGTTTTAGATTCCAATGCTTCACTTCAGGTTTACTGTATCCTTGGACCTTCTTATTGACGATGAAACACAGCAATTGCATACGAATTTAATACAAAAGGCACAATACCGACTTAAGTACAAGAGGACTGACACTATAACTTTCTATGATTTGAGCCACTCCTGTGAGTCCAGTTTAAGATTCCGATGCTTCACTTTAGGTTTACTGTATCCCTTGGACCTTCTTATTGACGATGAAACACATTAATTGTATCCGAATATAATACAAAAGGCACATTGCCGACGTAAGTACAAGAGGACTGAACCTCTATCTCTCTATGATTTGAACCTCTCCTGTGAGTCCAGTGTTAGATTCCGATGCATCACTTCAGGTTTACTGTATCCCTTGGACCTTCTTATTGACGATGAAACAACGAAATTGCATCCGAATTTAATACAAAAGGCACAATGCCGACTTAAGTACAAGTGGACTGACACTCTAAGTTTCGATGATTTGAACCTCTCCTGTGGGACCAGTTTTAGATTCCGATGCTTCACTTCAGGTTTACTGTATCCTTGGACCTTCTTATTGACGATGAAACACAGAAATTGCATCCGAATTTAATACAAAAGGCACAATGCCGACTTAAGTACAAGAGGACTGACACTCTAACTTTCGATGATTTGAACTTCTCCTGTGAGTCCAGTTTTAGATTCCGATGCTTCAATTCAGGTTTACTGTATCCCTTGGACCTTCTTATTGACGATGAAACACAGAAATTGCATCCGTAATTAATGCAAAAGGCACAATGCCGACTTCAGTACAAGTGGACTGACACTCTAACTTTCTATGATTTGAACCTCTCCTGTGAGTCTAGTTTTAGATTCCGATGCTTCACTTCAGGTTTACTCTATCCCTTGGACCTTCTTATCGACGATGAAACACAGAAATTGCATCCGAATTTAATACAAAAGGCACAATGCCGACTTAAGTACAAGAGGACTGACACTCAAACTCTCTATGATTTGATCCTCTCCTGTGAGTCCAAATTTAGATTCCGATGCTTCTTTTCAGGTTTACTGTATCCCTTGGACCTTCTTATTGACGATGAAAAACAAAAATTGCATCCGAATTTAATACAAAAGGCACAATGGCGACTTAAGTACAAGAGGACTGACACTCTAACTCTCTATGATTTAAACCTCTCCTGTGAGTCCAGTTTCTGATTCCGATGCTTCACTTCAGGTCTACTGTACCCATTAGACCTTCTTATTGACGAGTAAAACAGAAATTGCATCCAAATTTAATACTAAACGCACAATGCCGACTTAAGTACAAGAGGACTGACACTCTCACTTTCTATGATTTGAACCTCTCCTGTGAGTCCAGTTTTAGATTCCGATGCTTCACTTCAGGTTTACTGTACCCCTTGGACCTCCTTATTGACGATGAAACACAGAAATTGCATCCGAATGTAATACAAAAAGCACAATGCCGACTTAAGTACAAGAGGACTGACACTCTCACTTTCTATGATTTGAACCTCTCCTGTGAGTCCAGTTTTAGATTCCGATGCTTCACGTCAGGTTTACTGTATCCCTTGGACCTTCTTATTGACAATGAAACAACGAAATTGCATCCGAATTTAATACAAAAGGCACAATGCCGACTTAAGTACAAGTGGACTGACACTCTAAGTTTCGATGATTTGAACCTCTCCTGTGGGACCAGTTTTAGATTCCGATGCTTCACTTCAGGTTTACTGTATCCTTGGACCTTCTTATTGACGATGAAACACAGAAATTGCATCCGAATTTAATACAAAAGGCACAATGCCGACTTAAGTACAAGAGGACTGACACTCTAACTTTCGATGATTTGAACTTCTCCTGTGAGTCCAGTTTTAGATTCCGATGCTTCAATTCAGGTTTACTGTATCCCTTGGACCTTCTTATTGACGATGAAACACAGAAATTGCATCCGAATTTAATACAAAAGGCACAATGCCGACGTAAGTACAAGAGGACTGAACCTCTATCTCTCTATGATTTGAACCTCTCCTGTGAGTCCAGTGTTAGATTCCGATGCATCACTTCAGGTTTACTGTATCCCTTGGACCTTCTTATTGACGATGAAACAACGAAATTGCATCCGAATTTAATACAAAAGGCACAATGCCGACTTAAGTACAAGTGGACTGACACTCTAAGTTTCGATGATTTGAACCTCTCCTGTGGGACCAGATTTAGATTCCGATGCTTCACTTCAGGTTTACTGTATCCTTGGACCTTCTTATTGACGATGAAACACAGAAATTGCATCCGAATTTAATACAAAAGGCACAATGCCGACTTAAGTACAAGAGGACTGACACTCTAACTTTCGATGATTTGAACTTCTCCTGTGAGTCCAGCTTTAGATTCCGATGCTTCAATTCAGGTTTACTGTATCCCTTGGACCTTCTTATTGACGATGAAACACAGAAATTGCATCCGTAATTAGTGCAAAAGGCACAATGCCGACTTCAGTACAAGTGGACTGACACTCTAACTTTCTATGATTTGAACCTCTCCTGTGAGTCTAGTTTTAGATTCCGATGCTTCACTTCAGGTTTACTCTATCCCTTGGACCTTCTTATCGACGATGAAACACAGAAATTGCATCCGAATTTAATACAAAAGGCACAATGCCGACTTAAGTACAAGAGGACTGACACCCTAACTCGCTATGATTTGAACCTCTCCTGTGAGTCCAGTTTCTGATTCCGATGCTTCACTTCAGGTTTACTGTATCCATTAGACCTTCTTATTGACGAGTAACACAGAAATTGCATCCAAATTTAATACAAAACGCACAATGCCGACTTAAGTAAAAGAGGACTGACACTCTAGTTTTCTATGACTTGAACCTCTCCTGTGAGTCCAGTTTTAGATTCCAATGCTTCACTTCAGGTTTACTGTATCCTTGGACCTTCTTATTGACGATGAAACACAGCAATTGCATACGAATTTAATACAAAAGGCACAATACCGACTTAAGTGCAAGAGGACTGACACTATAACTTTCTATGATTTGAGCCACTCCTGTGAGTCCAGTTTAAGATTCCGATGCTTCAGTTTAGGTTTACTGTATCCCTTGGACCTTCTTATTGACGATGAAACACATTAATTGTATCCGAATTTAATACAAAAGGCACATTGCCGACGTAAGTACAAGAGGACTGAACCTCTATCTCTCTATGATTTGAACCTCTCCTGTGAGTCCAGTGTTAGATTCCGATGCATCACTTCAGGTTTACTGTATCCCTTGGACCTTCTTATTGACGATGAAACTACGAAATTGCATCCGAATTTAATACAAAAGGCACAATGCCGACTTAAGTACAAGTGGACTGACACTCTAAGTTTCGATGATTTGAACCTCTCCTGTGGGACCAGTTTTAGATTCCGATGCTTCACTTCAGGTTTACTGTATCCTTGGACCTTCTTATTGACGATGAAACACAGAAATTGCATCCGAATTTAATACAAAAGGCACAATGCCGACTTAAGTACAAGAGGACTGACACTCTAACTTTCGATGATTTGAACTTCTCCTGTGAGTCCAGTTTTAGATTCCGATGCTTCAATTCAGGTTTACTGTATCCCTTGGACCTTCTTATTGACGATGAAACACAGAAATTGCATCCGTAATTAATGCAAAAGGCACAATGCCGACTTCAGTACAAGTGGACTGACACTCTAACTTTCTATGATTTGAACCTCTCCTGTGAGTCTAGTTTTAGATTCCGATGCTTCACTTCAGGTTTACTCTATCCCTTGGACCTTCTTATCGACGATGAAACACAGAAATTGCATCCGAATTTAATACAAAAGGCACAATGCCGACTTAAGTACAAGAGGACTGACACTCAAACTCTCTATGATTTGATCCTCTCCTGTGAGTCCAAATTTAGATTCCGATGCTTCTTTTCAGGTTTACTGTATCCCTTGGACCTTCTTATTGACGATGAAACACAAAAATTGCATCCGAATTTAATACAAAAGGCACAATGGCGACTTAAGTACAAGAGGACTCACACTCTAACTCTCTATGATTTGAACCTCTCCTGTGAGTCCAGTTTCTGATTCCGATGCTTCACTTCAGGTCTACTGTATCCCTTAGACCTTCTTATTGACGAGTAAAACAGAAATTGCATCCAAATTTAATACTAAACGCACAATGCCGACTTAAGTACAAGAGGACTGACACTCTCACTTTCTACGATTTGAACCTCTCCTGTGAGTCCAGTTTTAGATTCCGATGCTTCACTTCAGGTTTACTGTACCCCTTGGACCTCCTTATTGACGATGAAACACAGAAATTGCATCCGAATTTAATACAAAAAGCACATTGCCGACTTAAGTACAAGAGGACTGACACTCTAACTTTCTATGATTTGAACCCCTCCTGTGAGTCCAGTTTAAGATTCCGATACTTCACTTCAGTTTTACTGTATCCCTTGGACCTTCTTATTGACGATGAAACACAGAAATTGCATCCGAATTTAATACAAAAGGCACAATGCTGACTTAAGTACAAGAGGACTGACACTCTCACTTTCTATGATTTGAACCTCTCCTGTGAATCCAGTTTCAGATTCCGATGCTTCACATCAGGTTTACTATATCTGTTGGACATTCTTATCGATGATGAAACACAGAAATTACAGTCGAATTCAATACAAAAGGCACAATACCGACTAAAGTACAAGAGGACTGACACTCTAACTCTCTATGATTTGAACCTCTCCTGTGAGTCCAGTATTAGATTCCGAAGCTTCACTTCAGGTTTACTGTATCCCTTGGACCTTCTTATTGACGATGAAACACAGAAATTGCATCCTAATTTAATACAAAAGCCATAATGCCGACTTAAGTACAAGAGGACTGACACTCTAACTTTCGATGATTTGAACCTCTCCTGTGCGTGCAGTTTTAGATTCCGATGCTTCAATTCAGGTTTACTGTATCCCTTGGACCTTCTTATTGACGATGAAACACAGAAATTGCATCCGAATTTAATACAAAAGGCACAATGCCGACTTAAGTACAAGAGGACTGACACTCTAAGTTTCGATGATTTGAACCTCTCCTGTGAGTCCAGTTTTAGATTCCGATGCTTCACTTCAGGTTTACTGTATCCTTGCACCTTCTTATTGACGATGAAACACAGAAATTGCATCCGAATTTAATACAAAAGGCACAATGACGACTTAAGTACAAGAGGACTGACACTCTAACTTTCTATGATTTGAACCAATGCTGTGAGTCCAATTTAAGATTCCGATGCTTCACGTCAGGTTTACTGTATCCCTTGGACCTTCTTATTGACAATGAAACAACGAAATTGCATCCGAATTTAATACAAAAGGCACAATGCCGACTTAAGTACAAGTGGACTGACACTCTAAGTTTCGATGATTTGAACCTCTCCTGTGGGACCAGTTTTAGATTCCGCTGCTTCACTTCAGGTTTACTGTATCCTTGGACCTTCTTATTGACGATGAAACACAGAAATTGCATCCGAATGTAATACAAAAGGCACAATGCCGACTTAAGTACAAGAGGACTGACACTCTAATTTTCGATGATTTGAACTTCTCCTGTGAGTCCAGTTTTAGATTCCGATGCTTCAATTCAGGTTTACTGTATCCCTTGGACCTTCTTATTGACGATGAAACACAGAAATTGCATCCGAATTTAATACAAAAGGCACAATGCCGACGTAAGTACAAGAGGACTGAACCTCTATCTCTCTATGATTTGAACCTCTCCTGTGAGTCCAGTGTTAGATTCCGATGCATCACTTCAGGTTTACTGTATCCCTTGGACCTTCTTATTGACGATGAAACAACGAAATTGCATCCGAATTTAATACAAAAGGCACAATGCCGACTTAAGTACAAGTGGACTGACACTCTAAGTTTCGATGATTTGAACCTCTCCTGTGGGACCAGATTTAGATTCCGATGCTTCACTTCAGGTTTACTGTATCCTTGGACCTTCTTATTGACGATGAAACACAGAAATTGCATCCGAATTTAATACAAAAGGCACAATGCCGACTTAAGTACAAGAGGACTGACACTCTAACTTTCGATGATTTGAACTTCTCCTGTGAGTCCAGTTTTAGATTCCGATGCTTCAATTCTGGTTTACTGTATCCCTTGGACCTTCTTATTGACGATGAAACACAGAAATTGCATCCGTAATTAGTGCCAAAGGCACAATGCCGACTTCAGTACAAGTGGACTGACACTCTAACTTTCTATGATTTGAACCTCTCCTGTGAGTCTAGTTTTAGATTCCGATGCTTCACTTCAGGTTTACTCTATCCCTTGGACCTTCTTACCGACGATGAAACACAGAAATTGCATCCGAATTTAATACAAAAGGCACAATACCGACTTAAGTGCAAGATTACTGACACTATAACTTTCTATGATTTGAGCCACTCCTGTGAGTCCAGTTTAAGATTCCGATGCTTCACTTTAGGTTTACTGTATCCCTTGGACCTTCTTATTGGCGATGAAACACATTAATTGTATCCGAATTTAATACAAAAGGCACATTGCCGACGTAAGTACAAGAGGACTGAACCTCTATCTCTCTATGATTTGAACGTCTCCTGTGATTCCACTTTTAGATTCCGATGCTTCACATCAGGTTTACTGTATCCCTTGGACCTTCTTATTGACGATGAAACACAGAAATTGCATCCGAATTTAATACAAAAGGCACATTGCCGACTTATGTACAAGAGGACGGACACTTTAAGTTTCGATGTTTTGAACTTCTCCTGTGAGTCCAGTTTAAGATTCCGATGCTTCAATTCAGGTTTACTGTATCCCTTGGACCTTCTTATTGACGATGAAACACAGAAATTGCATCCGTATTTAATGCAAAAGGCACAATGCCGACATAAGTACAAGTGGACTGACACTCTAACTTTCTATGATTTGAACCTCTGCGGTGAGTCTAGTTTTAGATTCCGATGCTTCACTTCAGGTTTACTGTATCCCTTGGACCGTCTTATTGACGATGAAACACAGAAATTGCTTCCGAATTTAATACAAAAGGCACAATGCCGACTAAAGTACAAGAGGACTGACACTCTCAATCTTTATGATTAGAACCACTCCTGTGAGCCCAGTTTTAAATTCCGATGCTTTACTGCAAGTTTACTGTACCCCTTGGACCTACTTATTGACGATGAAACACTGAAACTGCATCCGAATATAATACAAAAGGCACAATGCCGACTTTAGTACAAGAGGACTGACACTCTAACTCTCTATGATTTGATCCTCTCCTGTGAGTCCAGTTTCTGATTCCGATGCTTCACTTCAGGTTTACTGTATCCCTTAGACCTTCTTATTGACGAGTAAAACAGAAATTGCATCCAAATTTAATACTAAACGCACAATGCCGACTTAAGTACAAGAGGACTGACACTCTCACTTTCTATGATTTGAACCTCTCCTGTGAGTCCAGTTTTAGATTCCGATGCTTCACTTCAGGTTTACTGTACCCCTTGGACCTCCTTATTGACGATGAAACACAGAAATTGCATCCGAATTTAATACAAAAAGCACATTGCCGACTTAAGTACAAGAGGACTGACACTCTAACTTTCTATGATTTGAACCCCTCCTGTGAGTCCAGTTTAAGATTCCGATACTTCACTTCAGTTTTACTGTATCCCTTGGACCTTCTTATTGACGATGAAACACAGAAATTGCATCCGAATTTAATACAAAAGGCACAATGCTGACCTAACTACAAGAGGACTGACACTCTCACTTTCTATGATTTGAACCTCTCCTGAGAGTCCAGTTTTAGATTCCGATGCTTCACTTCAGGTTTACTGTATCCCTTGGACCTTCTTATTGACGATGAAACACAGAATTTGCATCCGAATTTAATACAAAAGTCACAATGCCTACTTAAGTACAAGAAACTGACGCTCTAACTCTCTATGATTTGAACCTCTCCTGTGTGTCAAGTTTCTGATTCCAATGCTTCACTTCAGGTTTACTGTATCCCTTAGACCTTTTTATTGACGAGTAACACAGAAATTGCATCCAAATTTAATACAAAACGCACAATGCCGACTTAAGTACAAGAGGACTGACACTCTAATTTTCCAAGACTTGAACCTCTCCTGTGAGACCAGTTTTAGATTTAAATGCTTCACTTCAGGTTTGCTGTACCCCTTGGACTTTCTTATTGAAGATGAAACACAGAAATTGCATCCGAATTTAAGACAAAAGGCACATTGCCGACTCAAGTACAAGAGGACTGACACTCTAACTTTCTATGATTTGAACCACTCCTGTGAGTCCAGTTTGAGATTCCGATACTTCACTTCAGGTTTGCTGTATCCCTTGGACCTTCTTATTGACGATGAAACACAGAAATTGCATCCAAATTTAATACAAAAGGCACAATGCCGATTTAAGTACAAAAGGACTGACACTCTAACTTTCTATGATTTGAACCACTCCTGTGAGTCTAGTTTTAGATTCCGATGCTTCAATTCAGGTTTATTGTATGCCTTGGACGTTCTTATTGACGATGAAACACAGAAATTGCATCCGAATTTAATACAAAAGGCACAACGCCGACTTAAGTACAAGAGGACTGACACTCTAACTCTCTACGATTTGAACCTCTCCTGTGAATCCAGTTTCAGATTCCGATGCTTCACATCAGGTTTACTGTATCTGTTGGACATTCTTATCGATGATGAAACACAGAAATTGCATTCGAATTCAATACAAAAGGCACAATACCGACTAAAGTACAAGAGGACTGACACTCTAACTCTCTATGATTTGAACCTCTCCTGTGAGTCCAGTATTAGATTCCGAAGTTTCACTTCAGGTTTACTGTATCCCTTGGACCTTCTTATTGACGATGAAACACAGAAATTGCATCCAAATTTAATACAAAAGGCACAATGCCGACTTAAGTACAAGAGGACTGACACTCTAACTTTCGATGATTTGAACCTCTCCTGTGCGTGCAGTTTTAGATTCCGATGCTTCAATTCAGGTTTACTGTATCCCTTGGACCTTCTTATTGACGATGAAACACAGAAATTGCATCCGAATTTAATACAAAAGGCACAATGCCGACTTAAGTACAAGAGGACTGACACTCTAAGTTTCGATGATTTGAACCTCTCCTGTGGGACCAGTTTTAGATTCCGATGCTTCATTTCAGGTTTACTGTATCCTTGGACCTTTTTATTGACGATGAAACACAGAAATTGCATCCCAATTTAATACAAAAGGCACAATGCCGACTTAAGTACAAGAGGACTGACACTCTAACTCTCTATGATTTGAACCTCTCCTGTGAGTAGAGTTTCTGATTCCGATGCTTCACTTCAGGTTTACTGAATCCCTTAGACCTTCTTATTGACGAGCAACACAGAAATTGCATCCAAATTTAATACAAAACGCACAATGCCGACTTAAGTAAAAGAGGACTGACGCTCTAATTTTCTATAACTTGAACCTCTCCTGTGAGTCCAGTTTTAGATTCAAATGCTTCACTTCAGGTTTGCTGTACCCCTTGGACTTTCTTATTGAAGATGAAACACAGAAATTGCATCCGAATTCAATTCAAAAGGCACATTGCCGACTTAAGTACAAGAGGACTGACACTCTAACTTTCTATGATTTGTACCACTCCTGTGAGTCCAGTTTAAGATTCCGATACTTGACTTCAGTTTTACTGTATCCCTTGGACCTTCTTATTGACGATGAAACACAGAAATTGCATCCGAATTTAATACAAAAGGCACATTGCCGACTTAAGTACAAGAGGACGGACACTGTAAGTTTCGATGTTTTGAACTTCTCCTGTGAGTCCAGTTTAAGATTCCGATGCTTCAATTCAGGTTTACTGTATCCCTTGGACCTTCTTATTGACGATGAAACACAGAAATTGCATCCGTATTTAATGCAAAAGGAACAATGCCGACATAAGTACAAGTGGACTGACACTCTAACTTTCTATGATTTGAACCGCTGCTGTGAGTCTAGTTTTAGATTCCGATGCTTCACTTCAGGTTTACTGTATCCCTTGGACCGTCTTATTGACGATGAAACACAGAAATTGCTTCCGAATTTAATACAAAAGGCACAATGCCGACTAAAGTACAAGAGGACTGACACTCTCAATCTTTATGATTAGAACCACTCCTGTGAGCCCAGTTTTAAATTCCGATGCTTTACTTCAAGTTTACTGTACCCCTTGGACCTACTTATTGATGATGAAACACTGAAACTGCATCCGAATATAATACAAAAGGCACAATGCCGACTTAAGTACAAGAGGACTGACACTCTAACTCTCTATGATTTGATCCTCTCCTGTGAGTCCAAATTTAGATTCTGATGCTTCTTTTCAGGTTTACTGTATCCCTTGGACCTTCTTATTGACGATGAAACACAAAAATTGCATCCGAATTTAATACAAAAGGCACAATGGCGACTTAAGTACAAGAGGACTGACACTCTAACTCTCTATGATTTGAACCTCTCCTGTGAGTCCAGTTTCTGATTCCGATGCTTCACTTCAGGTTTACTGTATCCCTTAGACCTTCTTATTGACGAGTAAAACAGAAATTGCATCCAAATTTAATACTAAACGCACAATGCCGACTTAAGTACAAGAGGACTGACACTCTCACTTTCTATGATTTGAACCTCTCCTGTGAGTCCAGTTTTAGATTCCGATGCTTCACTTCAGGTTTACTGTACCCCTTGACCTCCTTATTGACGATGAAACACAGAAATTGCATCCGACTTTAATACAAAAAGCACATTGCCGACTTAAGTACAAGAGGACTGACACTCTAACTTTCTATGATTTGAACCCCTCCTGTGAGTCCAGTTTAAGATTCCGATACTTCACTTCAGTTTTACTGTATCCCTTGGACCTTCTTATTGACGATGAAACACAGAAATTGCATCCGAATTTAATACAAAAGGCACAATGCTGACTTAAGTACAAGAGGACTGACACTCTCACTTTCTATGATTTGAACCTCTCCTGAGAGTCCAGTTTTAGATTCCGATGCTTCACTTAAGGTTTACTGTATCCCTTGGACCTTCTTATTGACGATGAAACACAGAATTTGCATCCGAATATAATACCAAAGTCACAATGCCTACTTAAGTACAAGAAACTGACGCTCTAACTCTCTATGATTTGAACCTCTCCTGTGTGTCAAGTTTCTGATTCCGATGCTTCACTTCAGGTTTACTGTATCCCTTAGACCTTTTTATTGACGAGTAACACAGAAATTGCATCCAAATTTAATACAAAACGCACAATGCCGACTTAAGTACAAGAGGGCTGACACTCTAATTTTCTATGACTTGAACCTCTCCTGTGAGTCCAGTTTTAGATTCAAATGCTTCACTTCAGGTTTGCTGTACCCCTTGGACTTTCTTATTGAAGATGAAACACAGAAATTGCATCCGAATTTAAGACAAAAGGCACATTGCCGACTTAAGTACAAGAGGACTGACACTCTAACTTTCTATGATTTGAACCACTCCTGTGAGCCTAGTTTGAGATTCCGATACTTCACTTCAGGTTTGCTGTATCCCTTGGACCTTCTTATTGACGATGAAACACAGAAATTGCATCCAAATTTAATACAAAAGGCACAATGCCGATTTAAGTACAAAAGGACTGACACTCTAACTTTCTATGATTTGAACCACTCCTGTCAGTCTAGTTTTAGATTCCGATGCTTCAATTCAGGTTTATTGTATGCCTTGGACGTTCTTATTGACGATGAAACACAGAAATTGCATCCGAATTTAATACAAAAGGCACAACGCCGACTTAAGTACAAGAGGACTGACACTCTAACTCTCTACGATTTGAACCTCTCCTGTGAATCCAGTTTCAGATTCCGATGCTTCACATCAGGTTTACTGTATCTGTTGGACATTCTTATCGATGATGAAACACAGAAATTACATTCGAATTCAATACAAAAGGCACAATACCGACTAAAGTACAAGAGGACTGACACTCTAACTCTCTATGATTTGAACCTCTCCTGTGAGTCCAGTATTAGATTCCGAAGTTTCACTTCAGGTTTACTGTATCCCTTGGACCTTCTTATTGACGATCAAACACAGAAATTGCATCCAAATTTAATACAAAAGGCACAATGCCGACTTAAGTACAAGAGGACTGACACTCTAACTTTCGATGATTTGAACCTCTCCTGTGCGTGCAGTTTTAGATTCCGATGCTTCAATTCAGGTTTACTGTATCCCTTGGACCTTCTTATTGACGATGAAACACAGAAATTGCATCCGAATTTAATACAAAAGGCACAATGCCGACTTAAGTACAAGAGGACTGACACTCTAAGTTTCGATGATTTGAATCTCTCCTGTGGGACCAGTTTTAGATTCCGATGCTTCATTTCTGGTTTACTGTATCCTTGGACCTTTTTATTGACGATGAAACACAGAAATTGCATCCGAATTTATTACAAAAGGCAGAATGCCGACTTAAGTACAAGAGGACTGACACTCTAACTCTCTATGATTTGAACCTCTCCTGTGAGTCCAGTTTCTGATTCCGATGCTTCACTTCAGGTTTACTGAATCCCTTAGACCTTCTTATTGACGAGTAACACAGAAATTGCATCCAAATTTAATACAAAACGCACAATGCCGACTTAAGTAAAAGAGGACTGACGCTCTAATTTTCTATGACTTGAACCTCTCCTGTGAGTCCAGTTTTAGATTCAAATGCTTCACTTCAGGTTTGCTGTACCCCTTGGACTTTCTTATTGAAGAGGAAACACAGAAATTGCATCCGAATTCAATTCAAAAGGCACATTGCCGACTTAAGTACAAGACGACTGACACTCTAACTTTCTATGTTTTGAACCTCTCTTGTGAGTCCAGTTTTAGATTCCTATGCTTCACTCCAGGTTTACTGTATCCCTTGGAGCTCCGTATTGACGATGAAACACAGAAATTGCATCCGATTTTAATACAAAAGGCACATTGCCGACTTAAGTACAAGAGGACTGACACTCTAACTTTCTATGATTTGTACCACTCCTGTGAGTCCAGTTTAAGATTCCGATATTTGACTTCAGTTTTACTGTATCCCTTGGACCTTCTTATTGACGATGAAACACAGAAATTGCATCCGAATTTAATACAAAAGGCGCAATGCTGACTTAAGTACAAGAGGACTGACACTCTAAACCTCTATGATTTGAACCTCTCCTGTGAGTCCAGGTTTAGATTCCGATGCTTCACTTCAGGTTTCCTGTATACCTTGGACCTTCTTATTGACGATGAATCACAGAAATTGCATCCGAATTTAATACAAAAGGCACAATGCTGACTGAAGTACAATTGGACTGACACTCTAACTTTCTATGACTTGAACCTCTCCTGTGAGTCCAGTTTTAGATTCCGATGCTTCACTTCAGGTTTACTGTATCCCTTGGACCTTCTTATTGAAGATGAAACACAGAAATTGCATCCGAATTTAATACAAAAGGCACAATGCTGACTTAAGTACAAGAGGACTGACACTCTAACTTTCTATGGCTTGAACCTCTCCTGTGAGTCCAGTTTTAGATTCCGATGCTTCACTTCAGGTTTACTGTATCCCTTGGACCTTCTTATTGACGATGAAACACAGAAATTGCAACCTATTTTAATACAAAAGGCACAATGCCCACTTAAGTACAAGAGGACTGACACTCTAAGTTCCGATGATTTGAACCTCTCCTGTGAGTCCAGTTTTAGATTCCGATGCTTCACTTCAGGTTTACTGTATCCTTGGACCTTCTTATTGACGATGAAACACAGAAATTGCATCCGAATTTAATACAAAAGGCACAATGCCGACTTAAGTACAAGAGGACTGAACCTCTACCTCTCTATGATTTGAACCTCTCCTGTGAGTCCAGTTTTAGATTCCGATGCTTCACTTCAGGTTTACTGTATCCCTTGGACTTTCTTATTGACGAAGAAACAAAGAAATTGCATCCGAATGTAATACAAAAGGCACAATGCCGACTTAAGTACAAGAGGACTGACACTCTAACTTTCTATGGCTTGAACCTCTCCTGTGAGTCCAGTTTTAGATTCCGATGCTTCACTTCAGGTTTACAGTATCCCTTGGACCTTCTTATTGACGATGAAACACAGAAATTGCATCCAAATTTAATACAAAAGGCACAATGCCGACTTAAGTACAAGAGGACTGACTCTCTAACATTCTATGATTTGAACCACTCCTGTGAGTCCAGTTTTAGATTCCGATGCTTCAATTAAGGTTTACTGTATGCCTGGGACCTTCTTATTGACGATGAAACACAGAAATTGCATCCGAATTTAATAGAAAAGGCACAATGCCGACTTAAATACAAGAGGACTGACACTCTAACTCTCTACGATTTGAACCTCTCCTGTGAGTCCAGTTTCAGATTCCGATGCTTCACATCAGGTTTACTATATCTCTTGGACGTTCTTATCGATGATGAAACACAGAAATTACATCCGAATTCAATACAAAAAGCACAATACCGACTAAAGTACAAGAGGACTGACACTCTAACTCTCTATGATTTGAACCTCTCCTGTGAGTCCAGAATTAGATTCCGAAGCTTCTCTTCAGGTTTACTGTATCCCTTGGAACTTCTTATCGACGAAAAACACAGAAATTGCATCAAAATTTAATACAAAAGGCACAATGCCGACTGAAGTACAAGAGGACTGACACTCTAACTTTCGATGATTTGAACCTCTCCTGTGAGTGCTGTTTTAGATTTCGATGCTTCAATTCAGGTTTACTGTATGCCTTGGACCTTCTTATAGACGATGAAACACAGAAATTGCATCAAAATTTAATACAAAAGGCACAATGCCGACTGAAGTACAAGAGGACTGACACTCTAACTTTCGATGATTTGAACCTCTCCTGTGAGTGCAGTTTTAGATTTCGATGCTTCAATTCAGGTTTACTGTATCCCTTGGACCTTCTTATTGACGATGAAACACAGAAATAGCATGCGAATTTAATACAAAAGGCACAATGCCGACGTAAGTACAAGAGGACTGAACCTCTATCTCTCTATGATTTGAACGTCTCCTGTGAGTCCAGTTTTAGATTCCGATGCTTCACCTCAGGTTTACTGTATCCCTTGGACCTTCTTATTGACGATGAAACACAGAAATTGCATCCGAATTTAATACAAAAGGCAAAATGCCGACTTAAGTACAAGAGGACTGAAACTCTAAGTTTCGATGATTTGAACCTCTCTTGTGAGTCCAGTTTTAGATTCCGATGCGTCACTTCAGGTTTACTGTATCCTTGGACCTTCTTATTGACGATGAAACACAGAAATTGCATCCGATTTTAATACAAAAGGCACATTGCCGACTTAAGTACAAGAGGACTGACACTCTAACTTTCTATGATTTGTACCACTCCTGTGAGTCCAGTTTAAGATTCCGATATTTGACTTCAGTTTTACTGTATCCCTTGGACCTTCTTATTGACGATGAAACACAGAAATTGCATCCGAATTTCATACAAAAGGCGCAATGCTGACTTAAGTACAAGAGGACTGACACTCTAAACCTCTATGATTTGAACCTCTCCTGTGAGTCCAGGTTTAGATTCCGATGCTTCACTTCAGGTTTCCTGTATACCTTGGACCTTCTTATTGACGATGAAACACAGAAATTGCATCCGAATT
This sequence comes from Schistocerca americana, assembly GCF_021461395.2. Taxonomy (NCBI): domain Eukaryota; kingdom Metazoa; phylum Arthropoda; class Insecta; order Orthoptera; family Acrididae; genus Schistocerca; species Schistocerca americana. Next base: position 542,853,347 of record NC_060124.1, on the reverse strand, counting down.
TAATACGAAAGGCACAATGCTGACTGAAGTACAATTGGACTGACACTCTAACTTTCTATGACTTGAACCTCTCCTGTGAGTCCAGTTTTAGATTCCGATGCTTCACTTCAGGTTTACTGTATCCCTTGGACCTTCTTATTGAAGATGAAACACAGAAATTGCATCCGAATTTAATACAAAAGGCACAATGCTGACTTAAGTACAAGAGGACTGACACTCTAATTTTCTATGGCTTGAACCTCTCCTGTGAGTCCAGTTTTAGATTCCGATGCTTCACTTCAGGTTTACTGTATCCCTTGGACCTTCTTATTGACGATGAAACACAGAAATTGCAACCTATTTTAATACAAAAGGCACAATGCCCACTTAAGTACAAGAGGACTGACACTCTAAGTTTCGATGATTTGAACCTCTCCTGTGAGTCCAGTTTTAGATTCCGATGCTTCACTTCTGGTTTACTGTATCCTTGGACCTTCTTATTGACGATGAAACACAGAAATTGCATCCGAATTTAATACAAAAGGCACAATGCCGACTTAAGTACAAGAGGACTGAACCTCTACCTCTCTATGATTTGAACCTCTCCTGTGAGTCCAGTTTTAGATTCCGATGCTTCACTTCAGGTTTACTGTATCCCTTGGACTTTCTTATTGACGAAGAAACAAAGAAATTGCATCCGAATGTAATACAAAAGGCACAATGCCGACTTAAGTACAAGAGGACTGACACTCTAAGTTTCGATCATTTGAATCTCTCCTGTGAGACCAGTTTTAGATTCCGATGCTTCACTTCAGGTTTACTGTATCCTTGGACCTTCTTATTGACGATGAAACACAGAAATTGCACCCGAATTTAATACAAAAGGCACAATGCCGACTTAAGTACAAGAGGACGGACACTCTAACTTTCTATGATTTGAACCACTCCTGTGAGTCCAGTTTAAGATTCCGATGCTTCACAATAGGTTTACTGTATCCCTTGGACCTTCTTATTGACGATGAAACACAGAAATTGCATCCGATATTAATACAAAAAACACAATGCCGACTTAAGTACAAGAGGACTGACACTCTAACTTTCGATGATTTGAACTTCTCCTGTGAGTCCAGTTTTGGATTCCGATGCTTCACTTCAGGTTTACTGTATCCCTTGGACCTTCTTATTGACGATGAAACACAGAAATTGCACCTGATTTTAATACAAAAATCACAATGCCGACTTAAGTACAAGAGGACTGACACTCTAACTTTCTATGATTTGAACCACTCCTGTGAGTCCAGTTTGAGATTCCGATACTTCACTTCAGGTTTGCTGTATCCCTTGGACCTTCTTATTGACGATGAAACACAGAAATTGCATCCAAATTTAATACAAAAGGCACAATGCCGACTTAAGTACAAGAGGACTGACTCTCTAACATTCTATGATTTGAACCACTCCTGTGAGTCCAGTTTTAGATTCCGATGCTTCAATTAAGGTTTACTGTATGCCTGGGACCTTCTTATTGACGATGAAACACAGAAATTGCATCCGAATTTAATAGAAAAGGCACAATGCCGACTTAAATACAAGAGGACTGAAACTCTAACTCTCTACGATTTGAACCTCTCCTGTGAGTCCAGTTTCAGATTCCGATGCTTCACATCAGGTTTACTATATCTCTTGGACGTTCTTGTCGATGATGAAACACAGAAATTACATCCGAATTCAATACAAAAAGCACAATACCGACTAAAGTACAAGAGGACTGACACTCTAACTCTCTATGATTTGAACCTCTCCTGTGAGTCCAGAATTAGATTCCGAAGCTTCACTTCAGGTTTACTGTATCCCTTGGAACTTCTTATCGACGAAAAACACAGAAATTGCATCAAAATTTAATACAAAAGGCACAATGCCGACTGAAGTACAAGAGGACTGACACTCTAACTTTCGATGATTTGAACCTCTCCTGTGAGTGCTGTTTTAGATTTCGATGCTTCAATTCAGGTTTACTGTATGCCTTGGACCTTCTTATAGACGATGAAACACAGAAATTGCATCAAAATTTAATACAAAAAGGCACAATGCCGACTGAAGTACAAGAGGACTGACACTCTAACTTTCGATGATTTGAACCTCTCCTGTGAGTGCAGTTTTAGATTTCGATGCTTCAATTCAGGATTACTGTATCCCTTGGACATTCTTATTGACGATGAAACACAGAAATAGCATGCGAATTTAATACAAAAGGCACAATGCCGACGTAAGTACAAGGGGACTGAACCTCTATCTCTCTATGATTTGAACGTCTCCTGTGAGTCCAGTTTTAGATTCCGATGCTTCACCTCAGGTTTACTGTATCCCTTGGACCTTCTTATTGACGATGAAACACAGAAATTGCATCCGAATTTAATACAAAAGGCAAAATGCCGACTTAAGTACAAGAGGACTGAAACTCTAAGTTTCGATGATTTGAACCTCTCTTGTGAGTCCAGTTTTAGATTCCGATGCGTCACTTCAGGTTTACTGTATCCTTGGACCTTCTTATTGACGATGAAACACAGAAATTGCATCCGAATTTAATACAAAAGGCACAATGCCGACATAAGTACAAGAGGACAGACACTCTAACTTTCTATGATTTGAACCACTCCTGTGAGTCCAGTTTAAGATACCGATGCTTCACTTCAGGTTTACTGTATCCCTTGGACCTTCTTATTGACGACGAAACACAGAAATTGCATTCGAATTTTATACAAAAGGCACAATGCCGACTTAAGTAAAAGAGGACTGACACTCTAACTTTCGATGATTTGAACCTCTCCTGTGAGTCCAGTTTTAGATTCCGATGCTTCAATTCAGGTTTACTGTATCCCTTGGACCTTCTTATTGGCGATGAAACACAGAAATTGCATCCGTAATTAATGCAAAAGGCACAATGCAGACTTCAGTACAAGTGGCCTGACACTCTAACATTCTATGATTTGAACCTCTCCTTTGAGTCTAGTTTTAGATTCCGATGCTTCACTTCAGGTTTACTCTATCCCTAGGACCTTCTTATCGACGATGAAACACAGAAATTGCATCCAAATTTAATACAAAAGGCACAATGCCGACTTAAGTACAAGAGGACTGACACTCTAACACTCTATGATTTGAACCTCTCCTGTGAGTCCAGTTTCTGATTCCGAAGCTTCACTTCAGGTTTGCTGCATCCCTTAGACCTTCTTATTGACGAGTAACACAGAAATTGCATCCAGATTTAATGCAAAACGCAAAATGACGACTTAAGTAAAAAAGGACTGACACTCTAATTTTCTTTGACTTGAACCTCTCCTGTGAGTCCAGTTTTAGATTCAAATGCTTCACTTCAGGTTTGCTGTACCCTTGGACTTTCTTATTGAAGATGAAACACAGATATTGCATCCGAATTTAATTCAAAAGGCAAAATGCCGACTTAAGTACAAGACGACTGACACTCTAATTTTCAATGATTTGAACCTCTCCTGTGAGTCCAGTTTTAGATTCCGATGCTTCAAATAAGGCTTACTGTATGCCTTGGACCTTCTTATTGACGATGAAACACAGAAATTGCATCCAAATTTAATACAAAAGGCACAATGCCGACTTAAGTACAAGAGGACTGACACTCTAACTTTCGATGATTTGAACCTCTCCTGTGAGTGCAGTTTTAGATTCCGATGCTTCAATTCAGGTTCACTGTATAACTTGGACCTTCTTATTGACGATGAAACACAGAAATTGCATCCAAATTTAATACAAAAGGCACAATGCCGGCTTAAGTACAAGAGGACTGACTCTCTAACTTTCTATGACTCCTGAGAGTCCAGTTTTAGATTCCGATGCTTCAATTAAGGCTTACTGTATGCCTTGGACCTTCTTATTGACGATGAAACACAGAAATTGCATCCAAATTTAATACAAAAGTCACAATGCCGACTTAAGTACAAGAGGACTGACTTTCTAACTTTCTATGATTTGAACCACTCCTGTGAGTCCAGTTTTAGATTCCGATGCTTCAATTAAGGCTTACTGTATGCCTTGGACCTTCTTATTGACGATGAAACACAGAAATTGCATCCAAATTTAATACAAAAGGCACAATGCCGACTTAAGTACAAGAGGACGGACACTCTGACTTTCTATGATTTGAACCACTCCTGTGAGTCCAGTTTAAGATTCCGATGCTTCACTATAGGTTTACTGTATCCCTTGGACTTTCTTATTGACGATGAAACACAGAAATTGCATCCGAATTTAATACAAAAGGCACAATGCCGACTTAAGTACAAGAGGACTGACACTCTAACTTTCTATCATTTGAACCACTCCTGTGAGTCCAGTTTGAGATTCCGATACTTCACTTCAGGTTTGCTGTATCCCTTGGACCTTCTTATTGACGATGAAACACAGATATTGGATCCAAATTTAATACAAAAGGCACAATGCCGACTTAAGTACAAGAGGACTGACTCTCTAACATTCTATGATTTGAACCACTCCTGTGAGTCCAGTTTTAGATTCCGATGCTTCAATTAAGGTTTACTGTATGCCTTGGACCTTCTTATTGACGATGAAACACAGAAATTGCATCCGAATTTAATAGAAAAGGCACAATGCCGACTTAAATACAAGAGGACTGACACTCTAACTCTCTATGATTTGAACCTCTCCTGTGAGTCCAGTATTAGATTCCGAAGCTTCACTTCAAGTTTACTGTATCCCTTGGACCTTCTTATTGACGATGAAACACAGAAATTGCATCAAAATTTAATACAAAAGGCACAATGCCGACTGAAGTACAAGAGGACTGACACTCTAACTTTCGATGATTTGAACCTCTCCTGTGAGTGCAGTTTTAGATTTCGATGCTTCAATTCAGGTTTACTGTATCCCTTGGACCTTCTTATTGACGATGAAACACAGAAATAGCATGCGAATTTAATACAAAAGGCACAATGCCGACGTAAGTACAAGAGGACTGAACCTCTATCTCTCTATGGTTTGAACCTCTCCTGTGAGTCCAGTTTTAGATTCCGATGCTTCACCTCAGGTTTACTGTATCCCTTGGACCTTCTTATTGACGATGAAACACAGAAATTGCATCCGAATTTAATACAAAAGGCAAAATGCCGACTTCAGTACAAGAGGACTGAAACTCTAAGTTTCGATGATTTGAACCTCTCTTGTGAGTCCAGTTTTAGATTCCGATGCTTCACTTCAGGTTTACTGTATCCTTGGACCTTCTTATTGACGATGAAACACAGAAATTGCATCCGAATTTAATACAAAAGGCACAATGCCGACTTAAGTACAAGAGGACAGACACTCTAACTTTCTATGATTTGAACCACTCCTGTGTGTCCAGTTTAAGATACCGATGCTTCACATCAGGTTTACTGTATCCCTTGGACCTTCTTATTGACGATGAAACACAGAAATTGCATCCGAATTTTATACAAAAGGCACAATGCCGACTTAAGTACAAGAGGACTGACACTCTAACTTTCGATGATTTGAACTTCTCCTGTAGGTCCAGTTTTAGATTCCGCTGCTTCAATTCAGGTTTACTGTATCCCTTGGACCTTCTTATTGACGATGAAACACAGAAATTGCATCCGTAATTAATGCAAAAGGCACAATGCAGACTTCAGTACAAGTGGCCTGACACTCTAACATTCTATGATTTCAACCTCTCCTTTGAGTCTAGTTTTAGATTCCGATGCTTCACTTCAGGTTTACTCTATCCATAGGACCTTCTTATCGACGATGAAACACAGAAACTGCATCCGAATTTAATACAAAAGGCACAATGCCGGCTTAAGTACAAGAGGACTGACACTCTAACACTCTATGATTTGAACCTCTCCTGTGACTCCAGTTTCTGATTCCGAACCTTCACTTCAGGTTTGCTGTATCCCTTAGTCCTTCTTATTGACGAGTAACACAGAAATTGCATCCAGATTTAATACAAAACGCACAATGACGACTTAAGTAAAAAAGGACTGACACTCTAATTTTCTTTGACTTGAACCTCTCCTGTGAGTCCAGTTTTAGATTCAAATGCTTCACTTCAGGTTTGCTGTACCCTTGGACTTTCTTATTGAAGATGAAACACAGAAATTGCATCCGAATTTAATTCAAAAGGGACAATGCCGACTTAAGTACAAGACGACTGACACTCTAATTTTCTATGATTTGAACCTCTCCTGTGAGTCCAGTTTTAGATTCCGATGCTTCACTTCAGGTTGACTGTATCCCTTGGCCCTCCTTATTGACGATGAAACACAGAAATTGCTTCCGAATTTAATACAAAAGGCACATTGCCGACATAAGTACAAGAGGACTGACACTCTAGCTTTCTATGATTTGTACCACTCCTGTTAGTCCAGTTTAAGATTCCGATACTTCACTTAAGTTTTACTGTATCGCTTGGACCTTCTTATTGACGATGAAACACAGAAATTGCATCCGAATGTAATACAAAAGGCACAATGCCAACTTAAGTACAAGAGGACTGACACTCTAACTTTCTATGACTTGAACCTCTCCTGTGAGTCCAGTTTTAGATTCCGATGCTTCACTTCAGGTTTACTGTATCCCTTGGACCTTCTTATTGACGATGAAACACAGAAATTGCATCCGATTTTAATACAAAGATCACAATGTCGACTTAAGTACAAGAGGACTGACACTCTAACTTTCTATGATTTGAACCACTCCTGTGAGTCCAGTTTGAGATTCCGATACTTCACTTCAGGTTTGCTGTATCCCTTGGACCTTCTTATTGACGATGAAACACAGAAATTGCATCCAAATTTAATACAAAAGGCGCAATGCCGACTTAAGTACTAGAGGACTGACTCTCTAACATTCTATGATTTGAACCACTCCTGTGAGTCCAGTTTTAGATTCCGATGCTTCAATGAAGGTTTACTGATTGCCTTGGACCTTCCTATTGTCGATGAAACACAGAAATTGCATCCGAATTTAATACAACAGGCACAATGCCGACTTAAATACAAGAGGACTGACACTCTAACTCTCTACGATTTGAACCTCTCCTGTGAGTCCGGTTTCAGATTCCGATGCTTCACATCAGGTTTACTGTATCTCTTGGACGTTCTTATCGATGATGAAACACAGAAATTACATCCGAATTCAATACAAAAAGCACAATACCGACTAAAGTACAAGAGGACTGACACTCTAACTCTCTATGATTTGAACCTCTCCTGTGAGTCCAGTATTAGATTCCGAAGCTTCACTTCAGGTTTACTGTATCCCTTGGACCTTCTAATTGACGATGAAACACAGAAATTGCATCAAAATTTAATACAAAAGGCACAATGCCGACTGAAGTACAAGAGGACTGACACTCTAACTTTCGATGATTTGAACCTCTCCTGTGAGTGCAGTTTTAGATTTCGATGCTTCAATTCAGGTTTACTGTGTCCCTTGGACCTTCTTATTGACGATGAAACACAGAAATAGCATGCGAATTTAATACAAAAGGCACAAAGCCGACGTAAGTACAAGAGGACTGAACCTCTATCTCTCTATGATTTGAACCTCTCCTGTGAGTCCAGTTTTAGATTCCGATGCTTCACTTCAGGTTTACTGTATGCCTTGGACCTTCTTATTGACGATGAAACACAGAAATTGCATCCGAATTTAATACAAAAGGCAAAATGCCGACTTACGTACAAGAGGACTGAAACTCTAAGTTTCGATGATTTGAACCTCTCTTGTGAGTCCAGTTTTAGATTCCGATGCTTCACTTCAGGTTTACTGTATCCTTGGACCTTCTTATTGACGATGAAACACAGAATTTGCATCCGAATTTAATACAAAAGTCACAATGCCGACTGAAGTACAAGAAACTGACACTCTAACTCTCTATGATTTGAACCTCTCCTGTGTGTCAAGTTTCTGATTCCGATGCTTCACTTCAGGTTTACTGTATCCCTTAGACCTTTTTATTGACGAGTAACACAGAAATTGCATCCAAATTTAATACAAAACGCACAATGCCGACTTAAGTACAAGAGGACTGACACTCTCATTTTCTATGACTTGAACCTCTCCTGTGAGTCCAGTTTTAGATTCAAATGCTTCACTTCAGGTTTGCTGTACCCCTTGGACTTTCTTATTGAAGATGAAACACAGAAATTGCATCCGAATGTAATACAAAAGGCACATTGCCGACTTAAGTACAAGAGGAATGACACTCCAACTTTCTATGATTAGAACCACTCCTGTGAGTCCAGTTTGAGATTCCGATACTTCACTTCAGGTTTGCTGTATCCCTTGGACCTTCTTATTGACGATGAAACACAGAAATTGCATCCAAATTTAATACAAAAGGCACAATGCCGATTTAAGTACAAGAGGACTGACACTCTAACTTTCTATGATTTGAACCACTCCTGTGAGTCTAGTTTTAGATTCCGATGCTTCAATTCAGGTTTATTGTATGCCTTGGACCTTCTTATTGACGATGAAACACAGAAATTGCATCCGAATTTAATACAAAAGGCACAACGCCGACTTAAGTACAAGAAGACTGACACTCTAACTCTCTACGGTTTGAACCTCTCCTGTGAATCCAGTTTCAGATTCCGATGCTTCACATCAGGTTTACTGTATCTGTTGGACATTCTTATCGATGATGAAACACAGAAATTACATTTGAATTCAATACAAAAGGCACAATACCGACTAAAGTGTAAGAGGACTGACACTCTAACTCTCTATGATTTGAACCTCTCCTGTGAGTCCAGTATTAGATTCCGAAGCTTCACTTCAGGTTTACTGTATCCCTTGGACCTTCTTATTGACGATGAAACACAGAAATTGCATCCAAATTTAATACAAAAGGCACAATGCCGACTTAAGTACAAGAGGACTGACACACTAACTTTCGATGATTTGAACCTCTCCTGAGCGTGCAGTTTTAGATTCCGATGCTTCAATTCAGGTTTACTGTATCCCTTGGACCTTCTTATTGACGATGAAACACAGAAATTGCATCCGAATTTAATACAAAAGCACAATGCCGACTTAAGTACAAGAGGACTGACACTCTAAGTTTCGATCATTTGAACCTCTCCTGTGAGTCCAGTTTTAGATTCCGATGCTTCACTTCAGGTTTACTGTATCCTTGCACCTTCTTATTGACGATGAAACACAGAAATTGCATCCGAATTTAATACAAAAGGCACAATGCCGACTTAAGTACAAGAGGACTGACACTCTAACTTTCTATGATTTGAACCAATGCTGTGAGTCCAATTTAAGATTCCGATGCTTCACGTCAGGTTTACTGTATCCCTTGGACCTTCTTATTGACAATGAAACACAGAAATTGCATCCGAATTTAATACAAAAGGCACAATGCCGACGTAAGTACAAGAGGACTGAACCTCTATCTCTCTATGATTTGAACCTCTCCTGTGAGTCCAGTGTTAGATTCCGATGCATCACTTCAGGTTTACTGTATCCCTTGGACCTTCTTATTGACGATGAAACAACGAAATTGCATCCGAATTTAATACAAAAGGCACAATGCCGACTTAAGTACAAGTGGACTGACACTCTAAGTTTCGATGATTTGAACCTCTCCTGTGGGACCAGTTTTAGATTCCGATGCTTCACTTCAGGTTTACTGTATCCTTGGACCTTCTTATTGAAGATGAAACACAGAAATTGCATCAGAATTCAATTCAAAAGGCACAATGCCGACTTAACTACAAGACGACTGACACTCTAACTTTCTATGATTTGAACCTCTCTTGTGAGTCCAGTTTTAGATTCCTATGCTTCACTTCAGGTTTACTGTATCCCTTGGACCTCCGTATTGACGATGAAACACAGAAATTGCATCCGAATTTAATACAAAAGGCACATTGCCGACTTCAGTACAAGAGGACTGACACTCTAACTTTCTATGATTTGTACCACTCCTGTGAGTCCAGTTTAAGATTCTGATACTTGACTTCAGTTTTACTGTATCCCTTGGACCTTCTTATTGACGATGAAACACAGAAATTGCATCCGAATTTAATACAAAAGGCACAATGCTGACTTAAGTACAAGAGGACTGACACTCTAACTTTCGATGATTTGAACTTCTCCTGTGAGTCCAGTTTTAGATTCCGATGCTTCAATTCAGGTTTACTGTATCCCTTGGACCTTCTTATTGACGATGAAACACAGAAATTGCATCCGTAATTAATGCAAAAGGCACAATGCCGACTTCAGTACAAGTGGACTGACACTCTAACTTTCTATGATTTGAACCTCTCCTGTGAGTCTAGTTTTAGATTCCGATGCTTCACTTCAGGTTTACTCTATCCCTTGGACCTTCTTATCGACGTTAAAACACAGAAATTGCATCCGAATTTAATACAAAAGGCACAATACCGACTTAAGTACAAGAGGACTGACACTCTAACTCTCTATGATTTGAACCTCTCCTGTGAGTCCAGTTTCTGATTCCGATGCTTCACTTCAGGTTTACTGTATCCCTTAGACCTTCTTATTGACGAGTAACACAGAAATTGCATCCAAATTTAATACAAAACGCACAATGCCGACTTAAGTAAAAGAGGACTGACACTCTAATTTTCTATGACTTGAACCTCTCCTGTGAGTCCAGTTTTAGATTCAAATGCTTCACTTCAGGTTTGCTGTACCCCTTGGACTTTCTTATTGAAGATGAAACACAGAAATTGCATCCGAATTCAATTCAAAAGGCACAATGCCGACTTTAGTACAAGACGACTGACACTCTAACTTTCTATGATTTGAACCTCTCTTGTGAGTCCAGTTTTAGATTCCTATGCTTCACTTCAGGTTTACTGTATCCCTTGGACCTCCGTATTGACGATGAAACACAGAAATTGCATCCGAATTTAATACAAAAGGCACATTGCCGACTTAAGTACAAGAGGACTGACACTCTAACTTTCTATGATTTGTACCACTCCTGTGAGTCCAGTTTAAGATTCTGATACTTGACTTCAGTTTTACTGTATCCCTTGGACCTTCATATTGACGATGAAACACAGAAATTGCATCCGAATTTAATACAAAAGGCACAATGCTGACTTAAGTACAAGAGGACTGACACTCTAAACCTCTATGATTTGAACCTCTCCTGTGAGTCCAGGTTTAGATTCCGATGCTTCACTTCAGGTTTCCTGTATACCTTGGACCTTCTTATTGACGATGAAACACAGAAATTGCATCCGAATGTAATACAAAAGGCACAATGCTGACTGAAGTACAATTGGACTGACACTCTAACTTTCTATGACTTGAACCTCTCCTGTGAGTCCAGTTTTAGATTCCGATGCTTCACTTCAGGTTTACTGTATCCCGTGGACCTTCTTATTGAAGATGAAACACAGAAATTGCATCCGAATTTAATACAAAAGGCACAATGCTGACTTAAGTACAAGAGGACTGACACTCTAACTTTCTATCGCTTGAACCTCTCCTGTGAGTCCAGTTTTAGATTCCGATGCTTGACTTCAGGTTTACGGTATCCCTTGGACCTTCTTATTGGCGATGAAACACAGAAATTGCATCCGATTTTAATACAAAAGGCACAATGCCAACTTAAGTACAAGAGGACTGACACTCTAACTTTCTATGATTTGAACCACTCCTGTGAGTCCAGTTTGAGATTCCGATACGTCACTTCAGGTTTGCTGTATCCCTTAGACCTTCTTATTGACGATGAAACACAGAAATTGCATCCAAATTTAATACAAAAGGCCCAATGCCGACTTAAGTACATGAGGACTGACACTCTAACTTTCTATGATTTGAACCACTCCTGTGAGTCTAGTTTTAGATTCCGATGCTTCAATTCAGGTTTATTGTATGCCTTGGACCTTCTTATTGACGATGAAACACAGAAATTGCATCCGAATTTAATACAAAAGGCACAACGCCGACTTAAGTACAAGAGGACTGACACTCTAACTCTCTACGATTTGAACCTCTCCTGTGAATCCAGTTTCAGATTCCGATGCTTCACATCAGGTTTACTGTATCTGTTGCACATTCTTATCGATGATGAAACACAGAAATTACATTCGAATTCAATACAAAAGGCACAATACCGACTAAAGTACAAGAGGACTGACACTCTAACTCTCTATGATTTGAACCTCTCCTGTGAGTCCAGTATTAGATTCCGAAGCTTCACTTCAGGTTTACTGTATCCCTTGGACCTTCTTATTGACGATGAAACACAGAAATTGCATCCAAATTTAATACAAAAGGCACAATGCCGACTTAAGTACAAGAGGACTGACACTCTAATTTTCGATGATTTGAACCTCTCCTGTGCGTGTAGTTTTAGATTCCGATGCTTCAATTCAGGTTTACTGTATCCCTTGGACCATCTTATTGACGATGAAACACAGAAATTGCATCCGAATTTAATACAAAAGGCACAATGCCGACTTAAGTACAAGAGGACTGACACTCTAAGTTTCGATCATTTGAACCTCTCCTGTGAGTCCAGTTTTAGATTCCGATGCATCACTTCAGGTTTACTGTATCCCTTGGACCTTCTTATTGACGATGAAACAACGAAATTGCATCCGAATTTAATACAAAAGGCACAATGCCGACTTAAGTACAAGTGGACCGACACTCTAAGTTTCGATGATTTGAACCTCTCCTGTGGGACCAGTTTTAGATTCCGATGCTTCACTTCAGGTTTACTGTATCCTTGGACCTTCTTATTGGCGATGAAACACAGAAATTGCATCCGAATTTAATACAAAAGGCACAATGCCGACTTAAGTACAAGAGGACTGAAACTCTAACTTTCGATGATTTGAACTTCTCCTGTGAGTCCAGTTTTAGATTCCGATGCTTCAATTCAGGTTTACTGTATCCCTTGGACCTTCTTATTGACGATGAAACACAGAAATTGCATCCGTAATTAATGCAAAAGGCACAATGCCGACTTCAGTACAAGTGGACTGACACTCTAACTTTCTATGATTTGAACCTCTCCTGTGAGTCTAGTTTTAGATTCCGATGCTTCACTTCAGGTTTACTCTATCCCTTGGACCTTCTTATCGACGATGAAACACAGAAATTGCATCCGAATTTAATACAAAAGGCACAATGCCGACTTAAGTACAAGAGGACTGACACTCTAACTCTCTATGATTTGAACCTCTCCTGTGAGTCCAGTTTCTGATTCCGATGCTTCACTTCTGGTTTACTGTATCCCTTAGACCTTCTTATTGACGAGTAACACAGAAATTGCATCCAAATTTAATACAAAACACACAATGACGACTTAAGTAAAAGAGGACTGACACTATAATTTTCTATGACTTGAATCTCTAATGTGAGTCCAGTTTTAGATTCAAATGCTTCACTTCAGGTTTGCTGTACCCCTTGGACTTTCCTATTGAAGATGAAACACAGAAATCGCATCCCAATTCAATTCAAAAGGCACAATGCCGACTTAAGTACAAGAGAACTGACTCTCTAACTTTCTATGATTTGAACCACTCCTGTGAGTCCAGTTTTAGATTCCGATGCTTCAATTAAGGCTTACTGTATGCCTTGGACCTTCTTATTGACGATGAAACACAGAAATTGCATCCAAATTTAATACAAAAGGCACAATGCCGACTTAAGTACAAGAGGACTGACACTCTAACTTTCGATGATTTGAACCTCTCCTGTGAGTGCAGTTTTAGATTCCGATGCTTCAATTCAGGTTCACTGTATCCCTAGGACCTTCTTATTGACGATGAAACACAGAAATTGCATCCAAATTTAATACAAAATGCACAATGACGACTTAAGTACAAGAGGACTGACTCTCTAACTTTCTATGATTTGAACCACTCCTGTGAGTCCAGTTTTAGATTCCGATGCTTCAATTAAGGCTTACTGTGTGCCTTGGACATTCTTATTGACGATGAAACACAGAAATTGCATCCAAGTTTAATACAAAAAGCACAATGCCGACTGAAGTACAAGAGGACTGACACTCTAACTTTCGATGATTTGAACCTCTCCTGTGAGTGCAGTTTTAGATTTCGATGCTTCAATTCGGGTTCACTGTATCCCTTGGACCTTCTTATTGACGATGAAACACAGAAATAGCATGCGAATTTAATACAAAAGGCACAATGCCGACGTAAGTACAAGAGGACTGAACCTCTATCCCTCTATGATTTGAACCTCTCCTGTGAGTCCAGTTTTAGATTCCGATGCTTCACCTCAGGTTTACTGTATCCCTTGGACCTTCTTATTGGCGATGAAACACAGATATTGCATTCGAATTTAATACAAAAGGCAAAATGCCGACTTAAGTACAAGAGGACTGAAACTCTAAGTTTCGATGATTTGAACCTCTCTTGTGAGTCCAGTTTTAGATTCCGATGCTTCACTTCAGGTTTACTGTATCCTTGGACCTTCTTATTGACGATGAAACACAGAAATTGCATCCGAATTTAATACAAAAGGCACAATGCCGACTTAAGTACAAGAGGACAGACACTCTAACTTTCTATGATTTGAACCACTCCTGTGAGTCCAGTTTAAGATACCGATGCTCTACTTCAGGTTTACTGTATCCCTTGGACCTTCTTATTGACGATGAAACACAGAAATTGCATCCGAATTTTATACAAAAGGCACAATGCCGACTTAAGTACAAGAGGACTGACACTCTAACTTTCGATGATTAGAACTTCTCCTGTGAGTCCAGTGTTAGTTTCCGATGCATCACTTCAGGTTTACTGTATCCCTTGGACCTTCTTATTGACGATGAAACAACGAAATTGCATCCGAATTTAATACAAAAGGCACAATGCCGACTTAAGTACAAGTGGACTGACACTCTAAGTTTCGATGATTTGAACCTCTCCTGTGGGACCAGTTTTAGATTCCGATGCTTCACTTCAGGTTTACTGTATCCTTGGACCTTCTTATTGACGATGGAGCACAGAAATTGCATCCGAATTTAATACAAAAGGCACAATGCTGACTGAAGTACAATTGGACTGACACTCTAACTTTCTATGACTTGAACCTCTCCTGTGAGTCCAGTTTTAGATTCCGATGCTTCACTTCAGGTTTACTGTATCCCTTGGACCTTCTTATTGAAGATGAAACACAGAAATTGCATTCGAATTTAATACAAAAGGCACAATGCTGACTTAAGTACAAGAGGACTGACACTCTAACTTTCTATGGCTTGAACCTCTCCTGTGAGTCCAGTTTTAGATTCCGATGCTTCACTTCAGGTTTACTGTATCCCTTGGACCTTCTTATTGACGATGAAACACAGAAATTGCATCCGATTTTAATACAAAAGGCACAATGCCAACTTAAGTACAAGAGGCCTGACACTCTAACTTTCTATGATTTGAACCACTCCTGTGAGTCCAGTTTGAGATTCCGATACGTCACTTCAGGTTTGCTGTATCCCTTGGACCTTCTTATTGACGATGAAACACAGAAATTGCATCCAAATTTAATACAAAAGGCACAATGCCGACTTAAGTACAAGAGGGTTGACTCTCTAACTTTCGATGATTTGAACCACTCCTGTGAGTCCAGTTTTAGATTCCGATGCTTCAATTAAGGCTTACTGTATGCCTTGGACCTTCTTATTGACGATGAAACAAAGAAATTGCATCCAAATTTAATACAAAAGGCACAATGCCGACTTCAGTACAAGAGGACTGACTCTCTAACTTTCTATGATTTGAACCAC
The DNA here is from genome assembly GCF_021461395.2 of Schistocerca americana. Classification (NCBI taxonomy): domain Eukaryota; kingdom Metazoa; phylum Arthropoda; class Insecta; order Orthoptera; family Acrididae; genus Schistocerca; species Schistocerca americana. Next base: position 542,837,572 of record NC_060124.1, on the reverse strand, counting down.
TCCTGTGAGTCCAGTTTTAGATTCCGATGCTTCACTTCAGGTTTACTGTATCCCTTGGACCTTCTTATTGACGATGAAACACAGAAATTGCACCCGATTTTAATACAAGAATCACAATGCCGACTTAAGTACAAGAGGACTGACACTCTAACTTTCTATGATTTGAACCACTCCTGTGAGTCCAGTTTGAGATTCCGATACTTCACTTCAGGTTTGCTGTATCCCTTGGACCTTCTTATTGACGATGAAACACAGAAATTGCATCCAAATTTAATACAAAAGGCACAATGCCGACTTAAGTACAAGAGGACTGACTCTCTAACATTCTATGATTTGACCCACTCCTGTGAGTCCAGTTTTAGATTCCGATGCTTCAATTAAGGTTTACTGTATGCCTTGGACCTTCTTATTGACGATGAAACACAGAAATTGCATCCGAATTTAATAGAAAAGGCACAATGCCGACTTAAATACAAGAGGACTGACACACTAACTCTCTACGATTTGAACCTCTCCTGTGAGTCCAGTTTCAGATTCCGATGCTTCACATCAGGATTACTATATCTCTTGGACGTTCTTATCGATGATGAAACACAGAAATTACATCCGAATTCAATACAAAAAGCACAATACCGACTAAAGTACAAGAGGACTGACACTCTAACTCTCTATGATTTGAACCTCTCCTGTGAGTCCAGTATTAGATTCCGAATCTTCACTTCAGGTTTACTGTATCCCTTGGACCTTCTTATTGACGATGAAACACAGAAATTGCATCAAAATTTAATACAAAAGGCACAATGCCGACTGAAGTACAAGAGGACTGACACTCTAACTTTCGATGATTTGAACCTCTCCTGTGAGTGCAGTTTTAGATTTCGATGCTTCAATTCAGGTTTACTGTATCCCTTGGACCTTCTTATTGACGATGAAACACAGAAATAGCATGCGAATTTAATACAAAAGGCGCAATGCCGACGTAAGTACAAGAGGACTGAACCTCTATCTCTCTATGATTTGAACCTCTCCTGTGAGTCCAGTTTTAGATTCCGATGCTTCACCTCAGGTTTACTGTATCCCTTGGACCTTCTTATTGATGATGAAACACAGAAATTGCATCCGAATTTAATACAAAAGGCAAAATGCCGACTTAAGTACAAGAGGACTGAAACTCTAAGATTCGATGATTTGAACCTCTCTTGTGAGTCCAGTTTTAGATTCCGATGCTTCACTTCAGGTTTACTGTATCCTTGGACCTTCTTATTGACGATGAAACACAGAAATTGCATCCGAATTTAATACAAAAGGCACAATGCCGACTTAAGTACAAGAGGACAGACACACTAACTTTCTATGATTTGAACCACTCCTGTGAGTCCAGTTTAAGATCCCGATGCTTCACTTCAGGTTTACTGTATCCCTTGGACCTTCTTATTGACGATGAGACACAGAAATTGCATCCGAATTTTATACAAAAGTCACAATGCCGACTTAAGTACAAGAGGACTGACACTCTAACTTTCGATGATTTGAACTTAGCCTGTGAGTGCAGTTTTAGATTCCGATGCTTCAATTCAGGTTTACTGTATCCCTTGGACCTTCTTATTGACGATGAAACACAGAAATTGCATCCGTAATTAATGCAAAAGGCACAATGCAGACTTCAGTACAAGTGGCCTGACACTCTAACATTCTATGATTTGAACCTCTCCTTTGAGTCTAGTTTTAGATTCCGATGCTTCACTTCAGGTTTACTCTATCCCTAGGACCTTCTTATCGACGATGAAACACAGAAATTGCATCCGAATTTAATACAAAAGGCACAATGCCGACTTAAGTACAAGAGGACTGACACTCTAACACTCTATGATTTGAACCTCTCCTGTGAGTCCAGTTTCTGATTCCGAAGCTTCACTTCAGGTTTGCTGTATCCCTTAGACCTTCTTATTGACGAGTAACACAGAAATTGCATCCAGATTTAATACAAAACGCACAATGACGACTTAAGTAAAAAAGGACTGACACTCTAATTTTCTTTGACTTGAACCTCTCCTATGAGTCCAGTTTTAGATTCAAATGCTTCACTTCAGGTTTGCTGTACCCTTGGACTTTCTTATTGAAGATGAAACACAGAAATTGCATCCGAATTTAATTCAAAAGGCACAATGCCGACTTAAGTACAAGACGACTGACACTCTAATTTTCTATGATTTGAACCTCTCCTGTGAGTCCAGTTTTAGATTCCGATGCTTCACTTCAGGTTGACTGTATCCCTTGGACCTCCTTATTGACGATGAAACACAGAAATTGCTTCCGAATTTAATACAAAAGGCACATTGCCGACTTAAGTACAAGAGGACTGACACTCTAACTTTCTATGATTTGTACCACTCCTGTTAGTCCAGTTTAAGATTCCGATACTTCACTTAAGTTTTACTGTATCCCTTGGACCTTCTTATTGACGATGAAACACAGAAATTGCATCCGAATGTAATACAAAAGGCACAATGCCGGCATAAGTACAAGAGGACTGACACTCTAACTTTCTATGACTTGAACCTCTCCTGTGAGTCCAGTTTTAGATTCCGATGCTTCACTTCAGGTTTACTGTATCCCTTGGACCTTCTTATTGACGATGAAACACAGAAATTGCATCCGATTTTAATACAAAGATCACAATGCCGACTTAAGTACAAGAGGGCTGACACTCTAACTTTCTATGATTTGAACCACTCCTGTGAGTCCAGTTTGAGATTCCGATACTTCACTTCAGGTTTGCTGTATCCCTTGGACCTTCTTATTGACGATGAAACACAAAAATTGCATCCAAATTTAATACAAAAGGCACAATGCCGACTTAAGTACAAGAGGACTGACTCTCTATCATTCTATGATTTGAACCACTCCTGTGCTTCCAGTTTTAGATTCCGATGCTTCAATTAAGGTTTACTGTATGCCTTGGACCTTCCTATTGACGATTAAACACAGAAATTGCATCCGAATTTAATACAAAAGGCACAATGCCGACTTAAATACAAGAGGACTGACACTCTAACTCTCTACGATTTGAACCTCTCCTGTGAGTCCAGTTTCAGATTCCGATGCTTCACATCAGGTTTACTGTATCTCTTGGACGTTCTTATCGATGATGAAACACAGAAATTACATCCGAATTCAATACAAAAAGCACAATACCGACTAAAGTACAAGAGGACTGACAGTCTAACTCTCTATGATTTGAACCTCTCCTGTGAGTCCAGTATTAGATTCCGAAGCTTCACTTCAGGTTTACTGTATCCCTTGGACCTTCTTATTGACGATGAAACACAGAAATTGCATCAAAATTTTATACAAAAGGCACAATGCCGACTGAAGTACAAGAGGACTGACACTCTAACTTTCGATGATTTGAACCTCTCCTGTGAGTGCAGTTTTAGATTTCGATGCTTCAATTCAGGTTTACTGTATCCCTTGGACCTTCTTATTGACGATGAAACACAGAAATAGCATGCGAATTTAATACAAAAGGCGCAATGCCGACGTAAGTACAAGAGGACTGAACCTCTATCTCTCTATGATTTGAACCTCTCCTGTGAGTCCAGTTTTAGATTCCGATGCTTCACCTCAGGTTTACTGTATCCCTTGGACCTTCTTATTGACGATGAAACACAGAAATTGCATCCGAATTTAATACAAAAGGCAAAATGCCGACTTAAGTACAAGAGGACTGAAACTCTAAGATTCGATGATTTGAACCTCTCTTGTGAGTCCAGTTTTAGATTCCGATGCTTCACTTCAGGTTTACTGTATCCTTGGACTTTCTTATTGACGATGAAACACAGAAATTGCATCCGAATTTAATACAAAAGGCACAATGCCGACTTAAGTGCAAGAGGACAGACACTCTAACTTTCTATGATTTGAACCACTCCTGTGAGTCCAGTTTAAGATCCCGATGCTTCACTTCAGGTTTACTGTATCCCTTGGACCTTCTTATTGACGATGAGACACAGAAATTGCATCCGAATTTTATACAAAAGTCACAATGCCGACTTAAGTACAAGAGGACTGACACTCTAACTTTCGATGATTTGAACTTCTCCTGTGAGTGCAGTTTTAGATTCCGATGCTTCAATTCAGGTTAACTGTATCCCTTGGACCTTCTTATTGACGTGGAAACACAGAAATTGCATCCGTAATTAATGCAAAAGGCACAATGCAGACTTCAGTACAAGTGGCCTGACACTCTAACATTCTATGATTTGAACCTCTAGTTTGAGTCTAGTTTTAGATTCCGATGCTTCACTTCAGGTTTACTCTATCCCTAGGACCTTCTTATCGACGATGAAACACAGAAATTGCATCCGAATTTAATACAAAAGGCACAATGCCGACTTAAGTACAAGAGGACTGACACTCTAACACTCTATGATTTGAACCTCTCCTGTGAGTCCAGTTTCTGATTCCGAAGCTTCACTTCAGGTTTGCTGTATCCCTTAGACCTTCTTATTGACGAGTAACACAGAAATTGCATCCAGATTTAATACAAAACGCACAATGACGACTTAAGTAAAAAAGGACTGACACTCTAATTTTCTTTGACTTGAACCTCTCCTATGAGTCCAGTTTTAGATTCAAATGCTTCACTTCAGGTTTGCTGTACCCTTGGACTTTCTTATTGAAGATGAAACACAGAAATTGCATCCGAATTTAATTCAAAAGGCACAATGCCGACTTAAGTACAAGACGACTGACACTCTAATTTTCTATGATTTGAACCTCTCCTGTGAGTCCAGTTTTAGATTCCGATGCTTCACTTCAGGTTGACTGTATCCCTTGGACCTCCTTATTGACGATGAAACACAGAAATTGCTTCCGAATTTAATACAAAAGGCACATTGCCGACTTAAGTACAAGAGGACTGACACTCTAACTTTCTATGATTTGTACCACTCCTGTTAGTCCAGTTTAAGATTCCGATACTTCACTTAAGTTTTACTGTATCCCTTGGACCTTCTTATTGACGATGAAACACAGAAATTGCATCCGAATGTAATACAAAAGGCACAATGCCGACATAAGTACAAGAGGACTGACACTCTAACTTTCTATGACTTGAACCTCTCCTGTGAGTCCAGTTTTAGATTCCGATGCTTCACTTCAGGTTTACTGTATCCCTTGGACCTTCTTATTGACGATGAAACACAGAAATTGCATCCGATTTTAATACAAAGATCACAATGCCGACTTAAGTACAAGAGGGCTGACACTCTAACTTTCTATGATTTGAACCACTCCTGTGAGTCCAGTTTGAGATTCCGATACTTCACTTCAGGTTTGCTGTATCCCTTGGACCTTCTTATTGACGATGAAACACAAAAATTGCATCCAAATTTAATACAAAAGGCACAATGCCGACTTAAGTACAAGAGGACTGACTCTCTAACATTCTATGATTTGAACCACTCCTGTGAGTCCAGTTTTAGATTCCGATGCTTCAATTAAGGTTTACTGTATGCCTTGGACCTTCCTATTGACGATTAAACACAGAAATTGCATCCGAATTTAATACAAAAGGCACAATGCCGACTTAAATACAAGAGGACTGACACTCTAACTCTCTACGATTTGAACCTCTCCTGTGAGTCCAGTTTCAGATTCCGATGCTTCACATCAGGTTTACTGTATCTCTTGGACGTTCTTATCGATGATGAAACACAGAAATTACATCCGAATTCAATACAAAAAGCACAATACCGACTAAAGTACAAGAGGACTGACAGTCTAACTCTCTATGATTTGAACCTCTCCTGTGAGTCCAGTATTAGATTCCGAAGCTTCACTTCAGGTTTACTGTATCCCTTGGACCTTCTTATTGACGATGAAACACAGAAATTGCATCAAAATTTTATACAAAAGGCACAATGCCGACTGAAGTACAAGAGGACTGACACTCTAACTTTCGATGATTTGAACCTCTCCTGTGAGTGCAGTTTTAGATTTCGATGCTTCAATTCAGGTTTACTGTATCCCTTGGACCTTCTTATTGACGATGAAACACAGAAATAGCATGCGAATTTAATACAAAAGGCACAAAGCCGACGTAAGTACAAGATGACTGAACCTCTATCTCTCTATGATTTGAACCTCTCCTGTGAGTCCAGTTTTAGATTCCGATGCTTCACTTCAGGTTTACTGTATCCCTTGGACCTTCTTATTGACGATGAAACACAGAAATTGCATCCGAATTTAATACAAAAGGCAAAATGCCGACTTAAGTACAAGAGGACTGAAACTCTAAGTTTCAATGATTTGAACCTCTCTTGTGAGTCCAGTTTTAGATTCCGATGCTTCACTTCAGGTTTACTGTATCCTTGGACCTTCTTATTGACGATGAAACACAGAAATTGCATCCGAATTTAATACAAAATGCACAATGCCGACTTTAGTACAAGAGGACTGACACTCTAACTTTCTATGATTTGAACAACTCCTGTGAGTCCAGTTTAAGATACCGATGCTTCACTTCAGGTTTACTGTATCCCTTGGACCTTCTTATTGACGATGAAACACAGAAATTGCATCCGAATTTTATACAAAAGGCACAATGCCGACTTAAGTACAAGAGGACTGACACTCTAACTTTCGATGATTTGAACTTCTCCTGTGAGTCCAGTTTTAGATTCCGATGCTTCAATTCAGGTTTACTGTATCCCTTGGACCTTCTTATTGACGATGAAACACAGAAATTGCATCTGTAATTAATGCAAAAGGCACAATGCAGACTTAAGTACAAGTGGCCTGACACTCTAACATTCTATGATTTGAACCTCTCCTTTGAGTCTAGTTTTAGATTCCGATGCTTTACTTCAGGTTTACTCTATCCCTAGGACCTTCTTATCGACTATGAAACACAGAAATTGCATCCGAATTTAATACAAAAGGCACAATGCCGACTTAAGTACAAGAGGACCGACACTCTAACTTTCTATGATTTGTACCACTCCTGTTAGTCCAGTTTAAGATTCCGATACTTCACTTAAGTTTTACTGTATCCCTTGGACATTCTTATTGACGATGAAACACAGAAATTGCATCCAAATTTAATACAAAAGGCACAGTGCTGACTTAAGTACATGAGGACTGACACTCTAACCCTCTATGATATGAACCTCACCTGTGAGTCCAGTTTTAGATTCCGATGCTTCACTTCAGGTTTCCTGTAACCCTTGGACCTTCTTATTGACGATGAAACACAGAAATTGCATCCGAATGTAATACAAAAGGCACAATGCCGACTTAAGTACAAGAGGACTGACACTCTAACTGTCTATGATTTGAACCACTCCTGTGAGTCCAGTTTAAGATTCCGATGCTTCACTTCAGGTTTACTGTATCCCTTGGACCTCCTTATTGACGATGAAACACAGAAATTGCTTCCGAAATTAATACAAAAGGCACATTGCCGACTTAAGTACAAGAGGACTGACACTCTAACTTTCTATGATTTGTACCACTCCTGTTAGTCCAGTTTAAGATTCCGATACTTCACTTAAGTTTTACTGTATCCCTTGGACCTTCTTATTGACGATGAAACACAGAAATTGCATCCGAATGTAATACAAAAGGCACAATGCCGACATAAGTACAAGAAGACTGACACTCTAACTTTCTATGACTTGAACCTCTCCTGTGAGTCCAGTTTTAGATTCCGATGCTTCACTTCAGGTTTACTGTATCCCTTGGACCTTCTTATTGACGATGAAACACAGAAATTGCATCCGATTTTAATACAAAGATCACAATGCCGACTTAAGTACAAGAGGGCTGACACTCTAACTTTCTATGATTTGAACCACTCCTGTGAGTCCAGTTTGAGATTCCGATACTTCACTTCAGGTTTGCTGTATCCCTTGGACCTTCTTATTGACGATGAAACACAAAAATTGCATCCAAATTTAATACAAAAGGCACAATGCCGACTTAAGTACAAGAGGACTGACTCTCTAACATTCTATGATTTGAACCACTCCTGTGAGTCCAGTTTTAGATTCCGATGCTTCAATTAAGGTTTACTGTATGCCTTGGACCTTCCTATTGACGATTAAACACAGAAATTGCATCCGAATTTAATACAAAAGGCACAATGCCGACTTAAATACAAGAGGACTGACACTCTAACTCTCTACGATTTGAACCTCTCCTGTGAGTCCAGTTTCAGATTCCGATGCTTCACATCAGGTTTACTGTATCTCTTGGACGTTCTTATCGATGATGAAACACAGAAATTACATCCGAATTCAATACAAAAAGCACAATACCGACTAAAGTACAAGAGGACTGACAGTCTAACTCTCTATGATTTGAACCTCTCCTGTGAGTCCAGTATTAGATTCCGAAGCTTCACTTCAGGTTTACTGTATCCCTTGGACCTTCTTATTGACGATGAAACACAGAAATTGCATCAAAATTTTATACAAAAGGCACAATGCCGACTGAAGTACAAGAGGACTGACACTCTAACTTTCGATGATTTGAACCTCTCCTGTGAGTGCAGTTTTAGATTTCGATGCTTCAATTCAGGTTTACTGTATCCCTTGGACCTTCTTATTGACGATGAAATACAGAAATAGCATGCGAATTTAATACAAAAGGCACAAAGCCGACGTAAGTACAAGATGACTGAACCTCTATCTCTCTATGATTTGAACCTCTCCTGTGAGTCCAGTTTTAGATTCCGATGCTTCACTTCAGGTTTACTGTATCCCTTGGACCTTCTTATTGACGATGAAACACAGAACTTGCATCCGAATTTAATACAAAAGGCAAAATGCCGACTTAAGTACAAGAGGACTGAAACTCTAACTTTCTATGATTTGAACAACTCCTGTGAGTCCAGTTTAAGATACCGATGCTTCACTTCAGGTTTACTGTATCCCTTGGACCTTCTTATTGACGATGAAACACAGAAATTGCATCCGAATTTTATACAAAAGGCACAATGCCGACTTAAGTACAAGAGGACTGACACTTTAACTTTCGATGATTTGAACTTCTCCTGTGAGTCCAGTTTTAGATTCCGATGCTTCAATTCAGGTTTACTGTATCCCTTGGACCTTCTTATTGACGATGAAACACAGAAATTGCATCTGTAATTAATGCAAAAGGCACAATGCAGACTTAAGTACAAGTGGCCTGACACTCTAACATTCTATGATTTGAACCTCTCCTTTGAGTCTAGTTTTAGATTCCGATGCTTCACTTCAGGTTTACTCCATCCCTAGGACCTTCTTATCGACTATGAAAGACAGAAATTGCATCCGAATTTAATACAAAAGGCACAATGCCGACTTAAGTACAAGAGGACCGACACTCTAACTTTCTATGATTTGTACCACTCCTGTTAGTCCAGTTTAAGATTCCGATACTTCACTTAAGTTTTACTGTATCCCTTGGACATTCTTATTGACGATGAAACACAGAAATTGCATCCAAATTTAATACAAAAGGCACAGTGCTGACTTAAGTACATGAGGACTGACACTCTAACCCTCTATGATATGAACCTCACCTGTGAGTCCAGTTTTAGATTCCGATGCTTCACTTCAGGTTTCCTGTAACCCTTGGACCTTCTTATTGACAATGAAACACAGAAATTGCATCCGAATGTAATACAAAAGGCACAATGCCGACTTAAGTACAAGAGGACTGACACTCTAACTTTCTATGATTTGAACCACTCCTGTGAGTCCAGTTTAAGATTCCGATGCTTCACTTCAGGTTTACTGTATCCCTTGGACCTTCTTATCGACGATGAAACACAGAAATTGCATCCGAATTTAATACAAAATGCACGATGCCGACTTTAGTACAAGAGGACTGACACTCTAACTTTCTATGATTTGAACCACTCCTGTGAGTCCAGTTTAAGATACCGATGCTTCACTTCAGGTTTACTGTATCCCTTGGACCTTCTTATTGACGATGAAACACAGAAATTGCATCCGAATTTTATACAAAAGGCACAATGCCGAATTAAGTACAAGAGGACTGACACTCTAACTTTCGATGATTTGAACTTCTCCTGTGAGTCCAGTTTTAGATTCCGATTCTTCAATTCAGGTTTACTGTATCCCTTGGACCTTCTTATTGACGATGAAACACAGAAATTGCATCCGTAATTAATGCAAAAGGCACAATGCAGACTTCAGTACAAGTGGCCTGACACTCTAACATTCTATGATTTGAACCTCTCCTTTGAGTCTAGTTTTTGATTCCGATGCTTCACTTCAGGTTTACTCTATCCCTAGGACCTTCTTATCGACGATGAAACACAGAAATTGCATCCGAATTTAATACAAAAGGCACAATGCCGACTTAAGTACAAGAGGACTGACACTCTAACTTTCTATGATTTGTACCACTCCTGTTAGTCCAGTTTAAGATTCCAATACTTCACTTAAGTTTTACTGTATCCCTTGGACATTCTTATTGACGATTAAACACAGAAATTGCATCCGAATTTAATACAAAAGGCACAATGCTGACTTAAGTACATGAGGACTGACACTCTAACCCTCTATGATATGAACCTCTCCTGTGAGTCCAGTTTTAGATTCCGATGCTTCACTTCAGGTTTCCTGTAACCCTTGGACCTTCTTATTGACGATGAAACACAGAAATTGCATCCGAGTGTAATACAAAAGGCACAATGCCGACTTAAGTACAAGAGGACTGACACTCTAACTTTCTATGATTTGAACCACTCCTGTGAGTCCAGTTTAAGATTCCAAAGCTTCACTTCAGGTTTACTGTATCCCTTGGACCTTCTTATTGACGATGAAACACAGAAATTGCATCCGAATTTAATACAAAGGCACAATGCCGACTTAAGTACAAGAGGACTGACACTCCAACTTTCGATGATTTGAACCTCTCCTGTGAGTCCAGTTTTAGATTCCGATGCTTCACTTCAGGTTTACTGTATCCCTTGGACCTTCTTATCGACGATGAAACACAGACATTGCATCCGAATGTAATACAAGAGGCACAATGCCGATTTAAGTACAAGAGGACTGACACTCTAACTTTCTATGATTTTAACCACTCCATTGAGTCCAGTTTAAGATTCCAATGCTTCACTTCAGTTTTACTGTATCCCTTGGATCTTCTTATTGACGATGAAACACAGAAATTGCATTCGAATTTAATACAAAAGGCACAATGCCGACTTAAGTACAAACGGACTGACACTCTAACTCTCTATGATTTGAACCTCTACTGTGAGTCCAGTTTAAGTTTCCGATGCTTCACTTCAGGTTTCCTGCATCAATTGGACCTTCTTATTGACGATGAAACAGAGAAATTGCATCCGAATTTAATCCAAAGGCACAATGCCGACTTAAGTACAAGAGGACTGACACTCTAACTTTCGATGCTTTGAACTACCCCTGTGAGTCCAGTTTAAGATTCCGATGCTTCACCTCAGGGTTACTGTATCCCTTGGACCTCCTTATTGACGATGAAACACAGAAATTGCATCCAAATTTAATACAAAAGGCACAATGCCGACGTAAGTACAAGAGGACTGAACCTCTATCTCTCTATGGTTTGAACCTCTCCTGTGAGTCCAGTTTTAGATTCCGATGCTTCACTTCAGGTTTACTGTATCCCTTGGACCTTCTTATTGACGATGAAACACAGAAACTGCATCCGAATTTAATACAAAAGGCACAATGCCGACTTAAGTACAAGAGGACTGACACTCTAACTTTCTATGATTTTAACCACTCATGTGAGTGCAGTTTAAGATTCCGATGTTTCACTTGAGTTTTACTGTATCCCTTGGATCTTCTTATTGACGATGAAATACAGAAATTGCATTCGAATTTAATACAAAAGGCACAATGCCGACTTCAGTACAAGAGGACTGACACTCTATCTCTCTATGATTTGAACCTCTCCTGTGAGTCCAGTTTAAGATTCCGATGCTTCACTTCAGGTTTCCTGCATCCCTTGGACCTTCTTATTGACGATGAAAAACAGAAATTGCATCCGAATTTAATACAAAAGGCACAATGCCGACTTAAGTACAAGAGGACTGACACTCTCACTCTCTATGATTTGAACCTCTCCTGTGAGCCCAGTTTTAGATTCCGATGTTTCACTTCAGGTTTTCTGTATCCCTTGGACCTTCTTATTGACGATGAAACACAGAAACTGCATCCGAATTTAATACAAAAGGCACAATGCCGACTTAAGTACAAGAGGACTGACACTCTAACTTTCTATGATTTTAACCACTCATGTGAGTGCAGTTTAAGATTCCGATGTTTCACTTGAGTTTTACTGTATCCCTTGGATCTTCTTATTGACGATGAAATACAGAAATTGCATTCGAATTTAATACAAAAGGCACAATGCCGACTTCAGTACAAGAGGACTGACACTCTATCTCTCTATGATTTGAACCTCTCCTGTGAGTCCAGTTTAAGATTCCGATGCTTCACTTCAGGTTTCCTGCATCCCTTGGACCTTCTTGTTGACGATGAAACACAGAAATTGCTCCCGAATTTAATACAAAAGGCACAATGCCGACTTAAGTACAAGAGGACTGAACCTCGATCTCTCTATGATTTGAACATCTCCTGTGAGTCCAGTTTTAGATTCCGATGCTTCACTTCAGGTTTACTGTATCCCTTGGACCTTCTTATTGACGATGAAACACAGAAATTGCATGCGAATTCAATACAAAAGGCACAATGCCGACTTAAGTACAAGAGGACTGACACTCTAAGTTTCGATGATTTGAACCTCTCCTGTGAGTCCAGTTTTAGATTCCGATGCTTCACTTCAGGTTTACTGTATCCATGGACTTTCTTATTGACGATGAAACACAGAAATTGCATCCGAATTTAATACAAAAGGCACAATGCTGACGTAAGTACAAGAGGACTGAACCTCGATCTCTCTATGATTTGAACATCTCCTGTGAGTCCAGTTTTAGATTCCGATGCTTCAATTCAGGTTTACTGTATCCCTTGGACCTTCTTATTGACGATGAAACACAGAAATTGCATCCGAATTTAATACAAAAGGCACAATGCCGACTTAAGTACAAGAGGACTGACACTCTAAGTTTCGATGATTTGAACCTCTCCTGTGAGTCCAGTTTTAGATTCCGATGCTTCACTTCAGGTTTACTGTATCCTTGGACCTTCTTATTGACGATGAAACACAGAAATAGCATCCGAATTTAATACAAAAGGCACAATGCCGACTTAAGTACAAGAGGACTGACACTCTAACTTTCTATGATTTGAACCACTCCTGTGAGTCCAGTTTAAGATTCCGATGCTTCACTTCAGGTTTACTGTATCCCTTGGACCTTCTTATTGACGATGAAACACAGAAATTGCATCCGTAATTAATGCAAAAGGCACAATGCCGACTTCAGTACAAGAGGACTGACACTCTAACTTTCTATGATTTTTAACCACTCCTGTGAGTCCAGATTAAGATTCCTATGCTTCCCTTCAGTTTTACTGTATCCCTTGGATCTTCTTATTGACGATGAAACACAGAAATTGCGTTCGAATTTAATACAAAAGGCACAATGCCGACGTAGGGAAAAGAGGACTGAACCTCTATCTCTCCATGATTTGAACCTCTCCTGTGAGTCCAGTTTTAGATTCCGATGCTTCACTTTGGGTTTACTGTATCCCTTGGACCTTCTTATCGACGATGAAACACAGAAATTGCATCCGAATTTAATACAAAAGGCACAATGCCGACTTAAGTACAAGAGGACTAACACTCTAACTTTCTATGATTTTAACCACTCATGTGAGTCCAGTTTAAGATTCCAATGCTTCACTTCAGGTTTCCTGTATCCCTTGGACCTTCTTATGGACGATGAAACGCAGAAATTGCATCTGAATTTATTACAAAATGCACAATGCCGACTTACGTACAAGAGGACTGACACTCTCACTCTCTATGATTTGAACCTCTCCTGTGAGCCCAGTTTTAGATTCCGATGATTCACTTCAGGTTTTCTGTATCCCTTGGACTTTCTTATTGACGATGAAACACAGAAATTGCATCCGAATTTAATACAAAAGGCACAATGCCGACTTAAGTACAAGAGGACTAACACTCTAACTTTCGATGATTTGAACCTCTCCTGTGAGTCCAATTTTAGATTCCGATGCTTCAATTCAGGTTTACTGTATCCCTTGGACCTTCTTATTGACGATGAAATAGAGAAATTGCATCCGAATTTAATACAAAAGGCACAATGCCGACTTAAGTACAAGAGGAGTGACACTCTAAGTTTCGATGATTTGAACCTCTCCTGTGAGTCCAGTTTTCGATTTCGATACTTCACTTTAGGTTTACTGTATCCTTGGACCCTCTTATTGACGATGAAACACAGAAATTGCATCCGAATTTAATACAAAAGGCACAATGCTGACTTAAGTGCAAGAGGACTGACACTGTAACTTTCTATGACTTTAACCTCTCCTGTGAGTCCAGTTTTAGATTCCGATGCTTCAATTCAGGTTTACTGTATCCCTTGGACCTTCTTATTGACGAGGAAACACAGAAATTGCATCCGATTTTAATACAAAAGGCACAATGCCGACTTAAGTACAAGAGGACTGACACTCTAACTTTCTATGATATGAACCACTCCTGTGAGTCCAGTTTGAGATTCCGATACTACACTTCAGGTTTGCTGTATCCCTTGGACCTTCTTATTGACAATGAAACACAGAAATTGCATCCGAATTTAATACAAAAGGCACAATGCCGACTTAAGTACAAGAGGACAGACACTCTAACTCTCTACGATTTGAACCTCTCCTGTGAGTCCAGTTTCAGATTCCGATGCTTCACATCAGCTTTACTGTATCTCTTGGACGTTCTTATCGATGATGAAAGACAGAAATTACATCCGAATTCAATACAAAAGGCACAATACCGACTAAAGTACAAGAGGACTGACACTCTAACTCTCTATGATTTGAACCTCTCCTGTGAGTCCAGTATTAGATTCCGAAGCTTCACTTCAGGTTTACTGTATCCCTAGGACCTTCTTATTGACGATGAAACGCAGAAATTGCATCCAAATTTAATAAAAAAGGCACAATGCCGACTTAAGTACAGGAGGACTGACACTCGAATTTTCGATGATTTGAACCTCTCCTGTGAGTGCAGTTTTGGATTCTGATGCTTCAATTCAACTTTACTGTATCCCTTGGACCTTCTTATTGACGATGAAACACAGAAATTGCATGCGAATTTAATACAAAAGGCACAATGCCGACTTAAGTACAAGAGGACTGACACTCTGAGTTTCGATGATTTGAACCTCTCCTGTGAGTCCTGTTTTAGATTCCGATGCTTCACTTCAGGTTTACTGTATCCTTGGACCTTCTTATTGACGATGAAACACAGAAATTGCATCCGAATTTAATACAAAAGGCACAATGCCGACTTAAGTACAAGAGGACTGACACTCTAACTTTCTATGATTTGAACCACTCCTATGAGTCGAGTTTAAGATTCCGATGCTTCACTTCAGGTTTTCTGTATACCTTGGACCTTCTTATTGACGATGAAACACAGAAATTGCATCCGAATTTAATACAAAAGGCACAATGCCGACGTAAGTACAAGAGGACTGACACTCTAAGTTTCGATGATTTGAACCTCTCCTGTGAGTCCAGTTTTAGATTCCGATGCTTCACTTCAGGTTTACTGTATCCTTGGACCTTCTTACTGACGATGAAACATAGAAATTGCATCCGAATTTAATACAAAAGGCACAATGCCGACTTAAGTACAAGAGGACTGACACTCTAAATTTCTATGATTTGAACCACTCCTGTGAGCCCAGTTTAAGATTCCGATGCTTCACTTCAGGTTTACTGTATCCTTTGGACCGTCTTATTGACGATGAAACACAGAAATTGCATCCGAATTTAATACAAAAGGCACAATGCCGACTTAAGTACAAGAGGACTGACACTCTAACTTTCTATGATTTGAACCACTCCTATGAGTCGAGTTTAAGATTCCGATGCTTCACTTCAGGTTTACTGTATACCTTGGACCTTCTTATTGACGATGAAACACAGAAATTGCATCCAAATTTAATACAAAAGGCACAATGCCGACTTAAGTACAAGAGGGTTGACTCTCTAACTTTCGATGATTTGAACCACTCCTGTGAGTCCAGTTTTAGATTCCGATGCTTCAATTAAGGCTTACTGTATGCCTTGGACCTTCTTATTGACGATGAAACAAAGAAATTGCATCCAAATTTAATACAAAAGGCACAATGCCGACTTCAGTACAAGAGGACTGACTCTCTAACTTTCTATGATTTGAACCACTCCTGTGAGTCCAGTTTTAGATTCCGATGCTTCACTTCAGGTTTACTGTATCCCTTGGACCTTCTTATTGACGATGAAACACAGAAATTGCACCCGATTTTAATACAAGAATCACAATGCCGACTTAAGTACAAGAGGACTGACACTCTAACTTTCTATGATTTGAACCACTCCTGTGAGTCCAGTTTGAGATTCCGATACTTCACTTCAGGTTTGCTGTATCCCTTGGACCTTCTTATTGACGATGAAACACAGAAATTGCATCCAAATTTAATACAAAAGGCACAATGCCGACTTAAGTACAAGAGGACTGACTCTCTAACATTCTATGATTTGAACCACTCCTGTGAGTCCAGTTTTAGATTCCGATGCTTCAATTAAGGTTTACTGTATGCCTTGGACCTTCTTATTGACGATGAAACACAGAAATTGCATCAAAATTTAATACAAAAGGCACAATGCCGACTGAAGTACAAGAGGACTGACACTCTAACTTTCGATGATTTGAACCTCTCCTGTGAGTGCAGTTTTAGATTTCGATGCTTCAATTCAGGTTTACTGTATCCCTTGGACCTTCTTATTGACGATGAAACACAGAAATAGCATGCGAATTTAATACAAAAGGCGCAATGCCGACGTAAGTACAAGAGGACTGAACCTCTATCTCTC
The DNA here is from genome assembly GCF_021461395.2 of Schistocerca americana. NCBI lineage: Eukaryota > Metazoa > Arthropoda > Insecta > Orthoptera > Acrididae > Schistocerca > Schistocerca americana. Next base: position 542,820,500 of record NC_060124.1, on the reverse strand, counting down.
TATGATTTGAACCTCTCCTGTGAGTCCAGTTTTAGATTCCGATGCTTCACCTCAGGTTTACTGTATCCCTTGGACCTTCTTATTGACGATGAAACACAGAAATTGCATCCGAATTTAATACAAAAGGCAAAATGCCGACTTAAGTACAAGAGGACTGAAACTCTAAGATTCGATGATTTGAACCTCTCTTGTGAGTCCAGTTTTAGATTCCGATGCTTCACTTCAGGTTTACTGTATCCTTGGACCTTCTTATTGACGACGAAACACAGAAATTGCATCCGAATTTAATACAAAAGGCACAATGCCGACTTAAGTACAAGAGGACAGACACTCTAACTTTCTATGATTTGAACCACTCCTGTGAGTCCAGTTTAAGATCCCGATGCTTCACTTCAGGTTTACTGTATCCCTTGGACCTTCTTATTGACGATGAGACACAGAAATTGCATCCGAATTTTATACAAAAGTCACAATGCCGACTTAAGTACAAGAGGACTGGCACTCTAACATTCGATGATTTGAACTTCTCCTGTGAGTGCAGTTTTAGATTCCGATGCTTCAATTCAGGTTTACTGTATCCCTTGGACCTTCTTATTGACGATGAAACACAGAAATTGCATCCGTAATTAATGCAAAAGGCACAATGCAGACTTCAGTACAAGTGGCCTGACACTCTAACATTCTATGATTTGAACCTCTCCTTTGAGTCTAGTTTTAGATTCCGATGCTTCACTTCAGGTTTACTCTATCCCTAGGACCTTCTTATCGACGATGAAACACAGAAATTGCATCCGAATTTAATACAAAAGGCACAATGCCGACTTAAGTACAAGAGGACTGACACTCTAACACTCTATGATTTGAACCTCTCCTGTGAGTCCAGTTTCTGATTCCGAAGCTTCACTTCAGGTTTGCTGTATCCCTTAGACCTTCTTATTGACGAGTAACACAGAAATTGCATCCAGATTTAATACAAAACGCACAATGACGACTTAAGTAAAAAAGGACTGACACTCTAATTTTCTTTGACTTGAACCTCTCCTATGAGTCCAGTTTTAGATTCAAATGCTTCACTTCAGGTTTGCTGTACCCTTGGACTTTCTTATTGAAGATGAAACACAGAAATTGCATCCGAATTTAATTCAAAAGGCACAATGCCGACTTAAGTACAAGACGACTGACACTCTAATTTTCTATGATTTGAACCTCTCCTGTGAGTCCAGTTTTAGATTCCGATGCTTCACTTCAGGTTGACTGTATCCCTTGGACCTCCTTATTGACGATGAAACACAGAAATTGCTTCCGAATTTAATACAAAAGGCACATTGCCGACTTAAGTACAAGAGGACTGACACTCTAACTTTCTATGATTTGTACCACTCCTGTTAGTCCAGTTTAAGATTCCGATACTTCACTTAAGTTTTACTGTATCCCTTGGACCTTCTTATTGACGATGAAACACAGAAATTGCATCCGAATGTAATACAAAAGGCACAATGCCGACATAAGTACAAGAGGACTGACACTCTAACTTTCTATGACTTGAACCTCTCCTGTGAGTCCAGTTTTAGATTCCGATGCATCACTTCAGGTTTACTGTATATCTTGGACCTTCTTATTGACGATGAAACACAGAAATTGCATCCGATTTTAATACAAAGATCACAATGCCGACTTAAGTACAAGGGGGCTGACACTCTAAATTTCTATGATTTGAACCACTCCTGTGAGTCCAGTTTGAGATTCCGATACTTCACTTCAGGTTTGCTGTATACCTTGGACCTTCTTATTGACGATGAAACACAAAAATTGCATCCAAATTTAATACAAAAGGCACAATGCCGACTTAAGTACAAGAGGACTGACTCTCTAACATTCTATGATTTGAACCACTCCTGTGAGTCCAGTTTTAGATTCCGATGCTTCAATTAAGGTTTACTGTATGCCTTGGACCTTCCTATTGACGATTAAACACAGAAATTGCATCCGAATTTAATACAAAAGGCACAATGCCGACTTAAATACAAGAGGACTGACACTCTAACTCTCTACGATTTGAACCTCTCCTGTGAGTCCAGTTTCAGATTCCGATGCTTCACATCAGGTTTACTGTATCTCTTGGACGTTCTTATCGATGATGAAACACAGAAATTACATCCGAATTCAATACAAAAAGCACAATACCGACTAAAGTACAGGAGGACTGACAGTCTAACTCTCTATGATTTGAACCTCTCCTGTGAGTCCAGTATTAGATTCCGAAGCTTCACTTCAGGTTTACTGTATCCCTTGGACCTTCTTATTGACGATGAAACACAGAAATTGCATCAAAATTTTATACAAAAGGCACAATGCCAACTTAAGTACAAGAGGACTGACACTCTAACTTTCGATGATTTGAACCTCTCCTGTGAGTGCAGTTTTAGATTTCGATGCTTCAATTCAGGTTTACTGTATCCTTGGACCTTCTTATTGACGATGAAACACAGAAATTGCATCCGAATTTAATACAAAATGCACAATGCCGACTTTAGTACAAGAGGACTGACACTCCAACTTTCTATGATTTGAACCACTCCTGTGAGTCCAGTTTAAGATACCGATGCTTCACTTCAGGTTTACTGTATCCCTTGGACCTTCTTATTGACGATGAAACACAGAAATAGCATGCGAATTTAATACAAAAGGCACAAAGCCGACGTAAGTACAAGATGACTGAACCTCTATCTCTCTATGATTTGAACCTCTCCTGTGAGTCCAGTTTTAGATTCCGATGCTTCACTTCAGGTTTAATGTATCCCTTGGACCTTCTTATTGACGATGAAACACAGAAATTGCATCCGAATTTAATACAAAAGGCAAAATGCCGACTTAAGTACAAGAGGACTGAAACTCTAAGTTTCAATGATTTGAACCTCTCTTGTGAGTCCAGTTTTAGATTCCGATGCTTCACTTCAGGTTTACTGTATCCTTGGACCTTCTTATTGACGATGAAACACAGAAATTGCATCCGAATTTAATACAAAATGCACAATGCCGACTTTAGTACAAGAGGACTGACACTCTAACTTTCTATGATTTGAACCACTCCTGTGAGTCCAGTTTAAGATACCGATGCTTCACTTCAGGTTTACTGTATCCCTTGGACCTTCTTATTGACGATGAAACACAGAAATTGCATCCGAATTTTATACAAAAGGCACAATGCCGACTTAAGTACAAGAGGACTGACACTCTAACTTTCGATGATTTGAACTTCTCCTGTGAGTCCAGTTTTAGATTCCGATGCTTCAATTCAGGTTTACTGTATCCCTTGGACCTTCTTATTGACGATGAAACACAGAAATTGCATCTGTAATTAATGCAAAAGGCACAATGCAGACTTAAGTACAGGTGGCCTGACACTCTAACATTCTATGATTTGAACCTCTCCTTTGAGTCTAGTTTTAGATTCCGATGCTTCACTTCAGGTTTACTCTATCCCTAGGACCTTCTTATCGACTATGAAACACAGAAATTGCATCCGAATTTAATACAAAAGGCACAATGCCGACTTAAGTACAAGAGGACCGACACTCTAACTTTCTATGATTTGTACCACTCCTGTTAGTCCAGTTCAAGATTCCGATACTTCACTTAAGTTTTACTGTATCCCTTGGACATTCATATTGACGATGAAACACAGAAATTGCATCCAAATTTAATACAAAAGGCACAGTGCTGACTTAAGTACATGAGGACTGACACTCTAACCCTCTATGATATGAACCTCACCTGTGAGTCCAGTTTTAGATTCCGATGCTTCACTTCAGGTTTCCTGTAACCCTTGGACCTTCTTATTGACGATGAAACACAGAAATTGCATCCGAATGTAATACAAAAGGCACAATGCCGACTTAAGTACAAGAGGACTGACACCCTAACTTTCTATGATTTGAACCACTCCTGTGAGTCCAGTTTAAGATTCCGATGCTTCACTTCAGGTTTACTGTATCCCTTGGACCTTCTTATCGACGATGAAACACAGAAATTGCATCCGAATTTAATACAAAATGCACAATGCCGACTTTAGTACAAGAGGACTGACACTCTAACTTTCGATGATTTGAACCACTCCTGTGAGTCCAGTTTAAGATACCGATGCTTCACTTCAGGTTTACTGTATCCCTTGGACCTTCTTATTGACGATGAAACACAGAAATTGCATCCGAATTTTATACAAAAGGCACAATGCCGAATTAAGTACAAGAGGACTGACACTCTAACTTTCGATGATTTGAACTTCTCCTGTGAGTCCAGTTTTAGATTCCGATTCTTCAATTCAGGATTACTGTATCCCTTGGACCTTCTTATTGACGATGAAACACAGAAATTGCATCCGTAATTAATGCAAAAGGCACAATGCAGACTTCAGTACAAGTGGCCTGACACTCTAACATTCTATGATTTGAACCTCTCCTTTGAGTCTAGTTTTAGATTCCGATGCTTCACTTCAGGTTTACTCTATCCCTAGGACCTTCTTATCGACGATGAAACACAGAAATTGCATCCGAATTTAATACAAAAGGCACAATGCCGACTCAAGTACAAGAGGACTGACACTCTAACTTTCTATGATTTGTACCACTCCTGTTAGTCCAGTTTAAGATTCCAATACTTCACTTAAGTTTTACTGTATCCCTTGGACATTCTTATTGACGATGAAACACAGAAATTTCATCCGAATTTAATACAAAAGGCACAATGCTGACTTAAGTACATGAGGACTGACACTCTAACCCTCTATGATATGAACCTCTCCTGTGAGTCCAGTTTTAGATTCCGATGCTTCACTTCAGGTTTCCTGTAACCCTTGGACCTTCTTATTGACGATGAAACACAGAAATTGCATCCGAGTGTAATACAAAAGGCACAATGCCGACTTAAGTACAAGAGGACTGACACTCTAACTTTCTATGATTTGAACCACTCCTGTGAGTCCAGTTTAAGATTCCAAAGCTTCACTTCAGGTTTACTGTATCAATTGGACCTTCTTATTGACGATGAAACACAGAAATTGCATCCGAATTTAATACAAAGGCACAATGCCGACTTAAGTACAAGAGGACTGATACTCCAAATTTCGATGATCTGAACTTCTGCTGTGAGTCCAGTTTTAGATTCCGATGCTTCACTTCAGGTTTACTGTATCCCTTGGACCTTCTTATCGACGATGAAACACAGACATTGCATCCGAATGTAATACAAGAGGCACAATGCCGATTTAAGTACAAGAGGACTGACACTCTAACTTTCTATGATTTTAACCACTCCATTGAGTCCAGTTTAAGATTCCAATGCTTCACTTCAGTTTTACTGTATCCCTTGGATCTTCTTATTGACGATGAAACACAGAAATTGCATTCGAATTTAATACAAAAGGCACAATGCCGACTTAAGTACAAAAGGACTGACACTCTAACTCTCTATGATTTGAACCTCTACTGTGAGTCCAGTTTAAGTTTCCGATGCTTCACTTCAGGTTTCCTGCATCAATTGGACCTTCTTATTGACGATGAAACAGAGAAATTGCATCCGAATTTAATCCAAAGGCACAATGCCGACTTAAGTACAAGAGGACTGACACTCTAACTTTCGATGATTTGAACCACCCCTGTGAGTCCAGTTTAAGATTCCGATGCTTCACCTCAGGGTTACTGTATCCCTTGGACCTCCTTATTGACGATGAAATACAGAAATTGCATCCAAATTTAATACAAAAGGCACAATGCCGTCGTAAGTACAAGAGGACTGAACCTCTATCTCTCTATGATTTGAACCTCTCCTGTGAGTCCAGTTTTAGATTCCGATGCTTCACTTCAGGTTTACTGTATCCCTTGGACCTTCTTATTGACGATGAAACACAGAAATTGCATCCGAATTTAATACAAAAGGCACAATGCCGACTTAAGTACAAGAGGACTGACACTCTAACTTTCTATGATTTTAACCACTCATGTGAGTGCAGTTTAAGATTCCGATGTTTCACTTCAGTTTTACTGTATCCCTTGGATCTTCTTATTGACGATGAAATACAGAAATTGCATTCGAATTTAATACAAAAGGCACAAAGCCGACTTCAGTACAAGAGGACTGACACTCTATCTCTCTATGATTTGAACCTCTCCTGTGAGTCCAGTTTAAGATTCCGATGCTTCACTTCAGGTTTCCTGCATCCCTTGGACCTTCTTATTGACGATGAAAAACAGAAATTGCATCCGAATTTAATACAAAAGGCACAATGCCGACTTAAGTACAAGAGGACTGACACTCTCACTCTCTATGATTTGAACCTCTCCTGTGAGCCCAGTTTTAGATTCCGATGTTTCACTTCAGGTTTTCTGTATCCCTTGGACCTTGTTATTGACGATGAAACACAGAAATTGCATCCGAAATTAATACAAAAGGCACAATGCCGACTTAAGTACAAGAGGACTGACACTCTAAGTTTCGATGATTTTAACCTCTCCTGTGAGTCCAGTTTTAGATTCCGATGCTTCAATTCTGGTTTACTGTAACCCTTGGACCTTCTTATTGACGATGAAATACGGAAATTGCATCCAAACTTAATACAAAAGGCACAATGCCGACTTAAGAACAAGAGGACTGACACTCTAAGTTTCGATGATTTGAACCTCTCCTGTGAGTCCAGTTTTCGATTCCAATGCTTCACCTTAGGTTTACTGTATCCTTGGACCTTCTTGTTGACGATGAAACACAGAAATTGCTCCCGAATTTAATACAAAAGGCACAATGCCGACTTAAGTACAAGAGGACTGAACCTCGATCTCTCTATGATTTGAACATCTTCTGTGAGTCCAGTTTTAGATTCCGATGCTTCACTTCAGGTTTACTGTATCCCTTGGACCTTCTTATTGACGATGAAACACAGAAATTGCATGCGAATTCAATACAAAAGGCACAATGCCGACTTAAGTACAAGAGGACTGACACTCTAAGTTTCGATGATTTGAACCTCTCCTGTGAGTCCAGTTTTAGATTCCGATGTTTCACTTCAGGCTTACTGTATCCATGGACTTTCTTATTGACGATGAAACACAGAAATTGCATCCGAATTTAATACAAAAGGCACAATGCTGACGTAAGTACAAGAGGACTGAACCTCGATCTCTCTATGATTTGAACATGTCCTGCTAGTCCAGTTTTAGATTCCGATGCTTCAATTCAGGTTTACTGTATCCCTTGGACCTTCTTATTGACGATGAAACACAGAAATTGCATCCGAATTTAATACAAAAGGCACAATGCCGACTTAAGTACAAGAGGACTGACACTCTAAGTTTCGATGATTTGAACCTCTCCTGTGAGTCCAGTTTTAGATTCCGATGCTTCACTTCAGGTTTACTGTATCCTTGGACCTTCTTATTGACGATGAAACACAGAAATAGCATCCGAATTTAATACAAAAGGCACAATGCCGACTTAAGTACAAGAGGACTGACACTCTAACTTTCTATGATTTTTAACCACTCCTGTGAGTCCAGATTAAGATTCCTATGCTTCCCTTCAGTTTTACTGTATCCCTTGGATCTTCTTATTGACGATGAAACACAGAAATTGCGTTCGAATTTAATACAAAAGGCACAATGCCGACGTAAGTACAAGAGGACTGACACTCTAACTCTCAATGATTTTTACCTCACCTGTGAGTCCAGTTTAAGATTCCGATGCTTCACTTCAGGTTTCCTGTATCCCTTGGATCTTCTTATTGACGATGAAACACAGAAATTGCATCCGAATTTAATACAAAAGGCACAATGCCGACTTAAGTACAAGAGGACTGACACTCTAACTTTCTATGATTTGAACCACTCCTGTGAGTCCAGTTTAAGATTCCGATGCTTCACTTCAGGTCTACTGTATCCCATGGACCTTCTTATTGGCGATGAAACACAGAAATTGCATCCGAATTTAATACAAAAGGCACAATGCCGACGTAGGGAAAAGAGGACTGAACCTCTATCTCTCCATGATTTGAACCTCTCCTGTGAGTCCAGTTTTAGATTCCGATGCTTCACTTTGGGTTTACTGTATCCCTTGGACCTTCTTATCGACGATGAAACACAGAAATTGCATCCGAATTTAATACAAAAGGCACAATGCCGACTTAAGTACAAGAGGACTAACACTCTAACTTTCTATGATTTTAACCACTCATGTGAGTCCAGTTTAAGATTCCAATGCTTCACTTCAGGTTTCCTGTATCCCTTGGACCTTCTTATGGACGATGAAACACAGAAATTGCATCTGAATTTATTACAAAATGCACAATGCCGACTTAAGTACAAGAGGACTGACACTCTCACTCTCTATGATTTGAACCTCTCCTGTGAGCCCAGTTTTAGATTCCGATGATTCACTTCAGGTTTTCTGTATCCCTTGGATTTTCTTATTGACGATGAAACACAGAAATTGCATCCGAATTTAATACAAGAGGCACAATGCCGACTTAAGTACAAGAGGACTGACACTCTAACTTTCGATGATTTGAACCTCTCCTGTGAGTCCAATTTTAGATTCCGATGCTTCAATTCAGGTTTACTGTATCCCTTGGACCTTCTTATTGACGATGAAATAGAGAAATTGCATCCGAATTTAATACAAAAGGCACAATGCCGACTTAAGTACAAGAGGAGTGACACTCTAAGTTTCGATGATTTGAACCTCTCCTGTGAGTCCAGTTTTCGATTTCGATACTTCACTTTAGGTTTACTGTATCCTTGGACCCTCTTATTGACGATGAAACACAGAAATTGCATCCGAATTTAATACAAAAGGCACAATGCTGACTTAAGTGCAAGAGGACTGACACTGTAACTTTCTATGACTTTAACCTCTCCTGTGAGTCCAGTTTTAGATTCCGATGCTTCAATTCAGGTTTACTGTATCCCTTGGACCTTCTTATTGACGAGGAAACACAGAAATTGCATCCGATTTTAATACAAAAGGCACAATGCCGACTTAAGTACAAGAGGACTGACACTCTAACTTTCTATGATATGAACCACTCCTGTGAGTCCAGTTTGAGATTCCGATACTACACTTCAGGTTTGCTGTATCCCTTGGACCTTCTTATTGACGATGAAACACAGAAATTGCATCCAAATTTAATACAAAAGGCACAATGCCGACTTAAGTACAAGAGGACTGACACTCTAACTTTCTATTATTTGAACCACTCCTGTGAGTCCAGTTTTAAATTCTGATGCTTCAATACAGGTTCACTGTATGCCTTGGACCTTCTTATTGACGATGAAACACAGAAATTGCATCCGAATTTAATACAAAAGGCACAATGCCGACTTAAGTACAAGAGGACAGACACTCTAACTCTCTACGATTTGAACCTCTCCTGTGAGTCCAGTTTCAGATTCCGATGCTTCACATCAGCTTTACTGTATCTCTTGGACGTTCTTATCGATGATGAAAGACAGAAATTACATCCGAATTCAATACAAAAGGCACAATACCGACTAAAGTACAAGAGGACTGCCACTCTAACTCTCTATGATTTGAACCTCTCCTGTGAGTCCAGTATTAGATTCCGAAGCTTCACTTCAGGTTTACTGTATCCCTAGGACCTTCTTATTGACGATGAAACGCAGAAATTGCATCCAAATTTAATAAAAAAGGCACAATGCCGACTTAAGTACAGGAGGACTGACACTCGAATTTTCGATGATTTGAACCTCTCCTGTGAGTGCAGTTTTGGATTCTGATGCTTCACTTCAGGTTTTCTGTATCCCTTGGACTTTCTTATTGACGATGAAACACAGAAATTGCATCCGAATTTAATACAAAAGGCACAATGCCGACTTAAGTACAAGAGGACTGACACTCTAACTTTCGATGATTTGAACCTCTCCTGTGAGTCCAATTTTAGATTCCGATGCTTCAATTCAGGTTTACTGTATCCCTTGGACCTTCTTATTGACGATGAAATAGAGAAATTGCATCCGAATTTAATACAAAAGGCACAATGCCGACTTAAGTACAAGAGGAGTGACACTCTAAGTTTCGATGCTTTGAACCTCTCCTGTGAGTCCTGTTTTAGAGTCCGATGCTTCACTTCAGGTTTACTGTTTCCTCGGACCTTCTTATTGACGATGAAACACAGAAATTGCATCCGAATTTAATACAAAAGGCACAATGCCGACTTAAGTACAAGAGGACTGACACTCTAACTTTCTATGATTTGAACCACTCCTATGAGTCGAGTTTAAGATTCCGATGCTTCACTTCAGGTTTACTGTATACCTTGGACCTTCTTATTGACGATGAAACACAGAAATTGCATCCGAATTTAATACAAAAGGCACAATGCCGACGTAAGTACAAGGGGACTGACACTCTAAGTTTCGATGATTTGAACCTCTCCTGTGAGTCCAGTTTTAGATTCCGATGCTTCACTTCAGGTTTACTGTATCCTTGGACCTTCTTACTGACGATGAAACATAGAAATTGCATCCGAATTTAATACAAAAGGCACAATGCCGACTTAAGTACAAGAGGACTGACACTCTAAATTTCTATGATTTGAACCACTCCTGTGAGCCCAGTTTAAGATTCCGATGCTTCACTTCAGGTTTACTGTATCCTTTGGACCGTCTTATTGACGATGAAACACAGAAATTGCATCCGAATTTACTACAAAAGGCACAATGACGACTTAAGTACAAGAGGACTGACACTCTAACTTTCGATGATTTGAACTTCTCCTGTGAGTCCAGTTTAAGATTCCGATGCTTCACTTCAGGTTTCCTGTATCCCTTGGACCTTCTTATTGACGATGAAACACAGAAATTCCATCCGAATTAAACAAATAGCACAATGCTGACTTAAGTGCAAGAGGACTGACACTCTAACTTTCTATTATTTGAACCACTCCTGTGAGTCCAGTTTTAAATTCTGATGCTTCAATACAGGTTCACTGTATGCCTTGGACCTTCTTATTGACGATGAAACACAGAAATTGCATCCGAATTTAATACAAAAGGCACAATGCCGACTTAAGTACAAGGGGACAGACACTCTAACTCTCTACGATTTGAACCTCTCCTGTGAGTCCAGTTTCAGATTCCGATGCTTCACATCAGGTTTACTGTATCTCTTGGACGTTCTTATCGATGATGAAACACAGAAATTACATCCGAATTCTATACAAAAGGCACAATACCGACTAAAGTACAAGGGGACTGACACTCTAACTCTCTATGATTTGAACCTCTCCTGTGAGTCCAGTATTAGATTCCGAAGCTTCACTTCAGGTCTACTGTATCCCTTGGACCTTCTTATGGACGATGAAACACAGAAATTGCATCTGAATTTATTACAAAATGCACAATGCCGACTTAAGTACAAGAGGACTGACACTCTCACTCTCTATAATTTGAACCTCTCCTGTGAGCCCAGTTTTAGATTCCGATGATTCACTTCAGGTTTTCTGTATCCCTTGGACTTTCTTATTGACGATGAAACACAGAAATTGCATCCGAATTTAATACAAAAGGCACAATGCCGACTTAAGTACAAGAGGACTGACACTCTAACTTTCGATGATTTGAACCTCTCCTGTGAGTCCAATTTTAGATTCCGATGCTTCAATTCAGGTTTTAGTGTATCCCTTGGACCTTCTTATTGACGATGAAATAGAGAAATTGCATCCGAATTTAATACAAAAGGCACAATGCCGACTTAAGTACAAGAGGAGTGACACTCTAAGTTTAGATGATTTGAACCTCTCCTGTGAGTCCAGTTTTCGATTTCGATACTTCACTTTAGGTTTACTGTATCCTTGGACTATCTTATTGACGATGAAACACAGAAATTGCATCCGAATTTAATACAAAAGGCACAATGCTGACTTAAGTGCAAGAGGACTGACACTGTAACTTTCTATGACTTGAACCTCTCCTGTGAGTCCAGTTTTAGATTCCGATGCTTCAATTCAGGTTTACTGTATCCCTCGGTCCTTCTTATTGACGAGGAAACACAGAAATTGCATCCGATTTTAATACAAAAGGCACAATGCCGACTTAAGTACAAGAGGACTGACACTCTAACTTTCTATGATATGAACCACTCCTGTGAGTCCAGTTTGAGATTCCGATACTACACTTCAGGTTTGCTGTATCCCTTGGACCTTCTTATTGACGATGAAACACAGAAATTGCATCCAAATTTAATACAAAAGGCACAATGCCGACTTAAGTACAAGAGGACTGACACTCTAACTTTCTATTATTTGAAACACTCCTGTGAGTCCAGTTTTAAATTCTGATGCTTCAATACAGGTTCACTGTATGCCTTGGACCTTCTTATTGACGATGAAACACAGAAATTGCATCCGAATTTAATACAAAAGGCACAATGCCGACTTAAGTACAAGAGGACTGACACTCTAACTTTCTATTATTTGAACCACTCCTGTGAGTCCAGTTTTAAATTCTGATGCTTCAATACAGGTTCACTGTATGCCTTGGACCTTCTTATTGACGATGAAACACAGAAATTACATCCGAATTCAATACAAAAGGCACAATACCGACTAAAGTAGAAGAGGACTGACACTCTAACTCTCTATGATTTGAACCTCTCCTGTGAGTCCAGTATTAGATTCCGAAGCTTCACTTCAGGTTTACTGTATCCCTAGGACCTTCTTATTGACGATGAAACGCAGAAATTGCATCCAAATTTAATAAAAAAAGCACAATGCCGACTTAAGTACAGGAGGACTGACACTCGAATTTTCGATGATTTGAACCTCTCCTGTGAGTGCAGTTTTGGATTCCGATGCTTCAATTCAACTTTACTGTATCCCTTGGACCTTCTTATTGACGATGAAACACAGAAATTGCATGCGAATTTAATACAAAAGGCACAATGCCGACTTAAGTACAAGAGGACTGACACTCTGAGTTTCGATGATTTGAACCTCTCCTGTGAGTCCTGTTTTAGATTCCGATGCTTCACTTCAGGTTTACTGTATCCTCGGACCTTCTTATTGACGATGAAACACAGAAATTGCATCCGAATTTAATACAAAAGGCACAATGCCGACTTAAGTACAAGAGGACTGACACTCTAACTTTCTATGATTTGAACCACTCCTATGAGTCGAGTTTAAGATTCCGATGCTTCACTTCAGGTTTACTGTATACCTTGGACATTCTTATTGACGATGAAACACAGAAATTGCATCCGAATTTAATACAAAAGGCACAATGCCGACTAAAGTACAAGAGGACTGACACTCTAAGTTTCGATGATTTGAACCTCTCCTGTGAGTCCAGTTTTAGATTCCGATGCTTCACTTCAGGTTTACTGTATCCTTGGACCTTCTTACTGACGATGAAACACAGAAATTGCATCCGAATTTAATACAAAAGGCACAATGCCGACTTAAGTACAAGAGGACTGACACTCTAATTTTCTATGATTTGAACCACTCCTGTGAGCCCAGTTTAAGATTCCGATGCTTCACTTCAGGTTTACTGTATCTTTTGGACGTTCTTATTGACGATGAAACACAGAAATTGCATCCGAATTTAATACAAAAGGCACAATGACGACTTAAGTACAAGAGGACTGACACTCTAACTTTCGATGATTTGAACTTCTCCTGTGAGTCCAGTTTAAGATTCCGATGCTTCACTTCAGGTTTCCTGTATCCCTTGGACCTTCTTATTGACGATGAAACACAGAAATTCCATCCGAATTAAACAAATTACAATATGCTGACTTAAGTACAAGAGGACTGACACTCTAACTTTCTATTATTTGAACCACTCCTGTGAGTCCAGTTTTAAATTCTGATGCTTCAATACAGGTTCACTGTATGCCTTGGACCTTCTTATTGACGATGAAACACAGAAATTGCATCCGAATTTAATACAAAAGGCACAATGCCGACTTAAGTACAAGAGGACAGACACTCTAACTCTCTACGATTTGAACCTCTCCTGTGAGTCCAGTTTCAGATTCCGATGCTTCACATCAGGTTTACTGTATCTCTTGGACGTTCTTATCGATGATGAAACACAGAAATTACATCCGAATTCTATACAAAAGGCACAATACCGACTAAAGTACAAGAGGACTGACACTCTAACTCTCTATGATTTGAACCTCTCCTGTGAGTCCAGTATTAGATTCCGAAGTTTCACTTCAGGTTTACTGTATCACATGGACCTTCTTATTGACGATGAAACACAGAAATTGCATCCAAATTTTATACAAAAGGCACAATGCCGACTTAAGTACATGAGGACTGACACTCTAACTTTCTATGATTTGAACCACTCCTGTGAGTCCAGTTTGAGATTCCGATACTTCACTTCAGGTTTGCTGTATCCCTTGGACCTTCTTATTGACGATGAAACACAGAAATTCCATCCGAATTTAATGCAAATGGCACAATGCCGACTTAAGTACAAGAGGAGTGACACTCAAAGTTTCGATGATTTGAACCCCTCCTGTGAGTCCAGTTTTCGATTCCGATGCTTCACTTTTGGTTTACTGTATCCCTTGGACCTTCTTATTGACGATGAAACACAGAAATTGCATCCGAATTTAATACAAAAGGCACAATGCCGACTTAAGTACAAGAGGACTGACACTGTAACTTTCTATGACTTGAACCTCTCCTGTGAGTCCAGTTTTAGATTCCGATGCTTCACTTCAGGTTAACTGTATCCCTTGGACTTTCTTATCGACGATGAAACACAGAAATTGCATCCGAATTTAATACAAAAGGCACAATGCCGACGTAAGTACAAGAGGACTGACACTCTAACTTTCGATGATTTGAACTTCTCCTATTGAGTCCAGTTTAAGATTCCGATGCTTCACTTCAGGTTTCCTGTATCCCTTGGACCTTCTTATTGACGATGAAACACAGAAATTCCATCCGAATTAATACAAATGGCACAATGCAGACTTAAGTACAAGAGGAGTGACACTCTAAGTTTCGATGATTTGAACCTCTCCTGTGAGTCCAGTTTTCGATTCCGATGCTTCACTTCAGGTTTACTGTATCCTTGGACCTTCTTATTGACGATGAAACACAGAAATTGCATCCGAATTTAATACAAAAGGCACAATGCCGACTTAAGTACAAGAGGACTGACACTCTAACTTTCGATGATTTGAACCACTTCTGTGAGCCCAGTTTAAGATTCCGATGCTTCACTTCAGGTTTACTGTATCCTTTGGACCTCCTTATTGACGATGAAACACAGAAATTCCATCCGAAATAATACAAATGGGACAATGCCGACTTAAGTACAAGAGGACTGACACTTTAACTCTCTACGATTTGAACCTCTCCTGTGAGTCTAGTTTTAGATTCCGATGCTTCACATCAGGTTTACTGTATCCCTTGGACCTTCTTATCGACGATGAAACACAGAAAGTGCCTCCGAATTTAATACAAAAGGCACAATGCCGACTTAAGTACAAGAGGACTGACACTCTAACTTTCTATGATTTGAACCACTCCTGTGAGTCCAGTTTTAATTTCTGATGCTTCAATTCAGGTTCACTGTATGCCTTGGACCTTCTTATTGACGATGAAACACAGAAATTGCATCCGAATTTAATACAAAAGGCACAATGCCGACTTAAGTACAAGAGGACTGACACTCTAACTCTCTACGATTTGAACCTCTCCTGTGAGTCTAGTTTTAGATTCCGATGCTTCACTTTAGGTTTACTGTATCCCTTGGACCTTCTTATCGACGATGAAACACAGAAATTGCATCCGAATTTAATACAAAAGGCACAATGCCGACTTAAGTACAAGAGGACTGACACTCTAACTTTCTATGATTTTAACCACTCATGTGAGTCCAGTTTAAGATTCCGATGTTTCACTTCAGTTTTACTGTATCTCCTGGATCTTCTTATTGACGATGAAATACAGAAATTGCATTCAACTTTAATACAAAAGGCACAATGCCGACTTAAGTACAAGAGGACTGACACTCTAACTTTCTATGATTTGAACCACTCCTGTGAGCCCAGTTTAAGATTCCGATGCTTCACTTCAGGTTTACTGTATCCTTTGGACCTTCTTATTGACGATGAAACACAGAAATTGCATCCGAATTTAATACAAAAGGCACAATGACGACTTAAGTGCAAGAGGACTGACACTCTAACTTTCGATGATTTGAACTTCTCCTGTGAGTCCAGTTTAAGATTCCGATGCTTCACTTCAGGTTTCCTGTATCCCTTGGACCTTCTTATTGACGATGAAACACAGAAATTCCATCCGAATTAATACAAATGGCACAATGCCGACTTAAGTACAAGAGGAGTGACACTCTAAGTTTCGATGATTTAATCCTCTCCTGTGAGTCCAGTTTTCGATTCCGATGCTTCACTTTAGGTTTACTGTATCCTTGGACCCTCTTATTGACGATGAAACACAGAAATTGCATTCGAATTTAATACAAAAGGCACAATGCCGACTTAAGTACAAGAGGACTGACACTCTAACTTTCTATGATTTGAACCACTCGTGTGAGTCCAGTTTAAGATTCCGATGCTTCACTTCAGGTTTACTGTATCCCTAGGACCTTCTTATTGACGATGAAACACAGAAATTGCATCCGAATTTAATACAAAAGGCACAATGCTGACTTAAGTACAAGAGGTCTGACACTCTAACTTTCTATGATTTGAACCACTCCTGTGAGTCCAGTTTGAGATTCCGATACTTCACTTCAGGTTTGCTGTATCCCTTGGACCTTCTTATTGACGATGAAATACAGAAATTGCATCCAAATTTAATACAAAAGGCACAATGCCGACTTAAGTACAAGAGGACTGACACTCTACCTTTCTATGATTTTAACCACTCATGTGAGTCCAGTTTAAGATTCCGATGATTCACTTCAGTTTTACTGTATCTCTTGGATCTTCTTATTGACGATGAAATACAGAAATTGCATTCAACTTTAATACAAAAGGCACAATGCCGACTTAAGTACAAGAGGACTGACACTCTAGCTTTCTATGATTTTAACCACTCATGTGAGTCCAGTTTAAGATTCCGATGTTTCACTTCAGTTTTACTGTATCTCTTGGATCTTCTTATTGACGATGAAATACAGAAATTGCATTCAAATTTAATACAAAAGGCACAATGCCGACTTCAGTACAAGAGGACTGACACTCTATATCTCTATGATTTGAACCTCTCCTGTGAGTCCAGTTTAAGATTCCGATGCTTCACTTCAGGTTTCCTGCATCCCTTGGACCTTCTTATTGACGATGAAACACAGAAATTGCATCCGAATTTAATACAAGAGGCACAAAGCCGACTTAAGTACAAGAGGACTGACACTCTCACTCTCCGTGATTTGAACCTCTCCTGTGAGCTCAGTTTTAGATTCCGATGTTTCACTTCAGGTTTTCTGTATCCTTTGGACCTTCTTATTGACGATGAAACACAGAAATTGCATCCGTAATTAATGCAAAAGGCACAATGCCGACTTCAGTACAAGAGGACTGACACTCTAACTTTCTATGATTTTAACCACTCCTGTGGGTCCAGTTTAAGATTCCGATGCTTCACTTCAGGTTTACTGTATCCCTTGGACCTTCTTATTGGCGATGAAACGCAGAAATTGCATCCGAATTTAATACAAAAGGCACAATGCCGACGTAAGGACAAGAGGACTGAACCTCTATCTCTCTATGATTTGAACCTCTCCTGTGAGTCCAGTTTTAGATTCCGATGCTTCACTTCAGGTTTACTGTATCCCTTGGACCTTCTTATCGACGATGAAACACAGAAATTGCATCCGAATTTAATACAAAAGGCACAATGCCGACTTAAGTACAAGAGGACTAACACTCTAACTTACTATGATTTTAACCACTCATGTGAGTCCAGTTTAAGATTCCAATGCTTCACTTCAGGTTTCCTGTATCCCTTGGACCTTCTTATTGACGATGAAACACAGAAATTGCATCTGAATTTATTACAAAAGGCACAATGCCGACTCAAGTACAAGAGGACTGACACTCTCACTCTCTATGATTTGAACCTCTCCTGTGAGCCCAGTTTTAGATTCCGATGTTTCACTTCAGGTTTTCTGTATCCCTTGGACATTCTTATTGACGATGAAATACAGAAATTGCATCCGAATTTAATACAAAAGGCACAATGCCGACTTAAGTACAAGAGGACTGACACTCTAACTTTCGATGATTTGAACCTCTCCTGTGAGTCCAATTTTAGATTCCGATGCTTCAATTCAGGTTTACTGTATCCCTTGGACCTTCTTATTGACGATGAAATAGAGAAATTGCATCCGAATTTAATACAAAAGGCACAATGCCGACTTAAGTACAAGAGGAGTGACACTCTAAGTTTCGATGATTTGAACCTCTCCTGTGAGTCCAGTTTTCGATTTCGATACTTCACTTTAGGTTTACTGTATCCTTGGACCCTCTTATTGACGATGAAACACAGAAATTGCATCCGAATTTAATACAAAAGGCACAATGCTGACTTAAGTGCAAGAGGACTGACACTGTAACTTTCTATGACTTGAACCTCTCCTGTGAGTCCAGTTTTAGATTCCGATGCTTCACTTCAGGTTTACTGTATCCCTTTTACCTTCTTATTGACGATGAAACACAGAAATTGCATCCGATTTTAATACAAAAGGCACAATGCCGACTTAAGTACAAGAGGACTGACACTCTAACTTTCTATGATATGAACCACTCCTGTGAGTCAAGTTTGAGATTCCGATACTACACTTCAGGTTTGCTGTATCCCTTGGACCTTCTTATTGACGATGAAACACAGAAATTGCATCCAAATTTAATACAAAAGGCACAATGCCGACTTAAGTACAAGAGGACTGACACTCTAATTTTCTATTATTTGAACCACTCCTCTGAGTCCAGTTTTAAATTCTGATGCTTCAATACAGGTTCACTGTATGCCTTGGACCTTCTTATTGACGATGAAACACAGAAATTGCATCCGAATTTAATACAAAAGGCACAATGCCGACTTAAGTACAAGAGGACAGACACTCTAACTCTCTACGATTTGAACCTCTCCTGTGAGTCCAGTTTCAGATTCCGATGCTTCACATCAGGTTTACTGTATCTCTTGGACGTTCTTATCCATGATGAAACACAGAAATTACATCCGAATTCTATACAAAAGGCACAATACCGACTAAAGTACAAGAGGACTGACACTCTAACTCTCTATGATTTGAACCTCTCCTGTGAGTCCAGTATTAGATTCCGAAGCTTCACTTCAGGTTTACTGTATCCCATGGACCTTCTTATTGACGATGAAACACAGAAATTGCATCCAAATTTTATACAAAAGGCACAATGCCGACTTAAGTACAAGAGGACTGACACTGTAACTTTCTATGATTTGAACCACTCCTGTGAGTCCAGTTTGTGATTCCGATACTTCACTTCAGGTTTGCTGTATCCCTTGGACCTTCTTATTGACGATGAAACACAGAAATTCCATCCGAATTTAATACAAATGGCACATGGCCGACTTAAGTACAAGAGGAGTGACACTCAAAGTTTCGATGATTTGAACCTCTCCTGTGAGTCCAGTTTTCGATTCCGATGCTTCACTTTAGGTTTACTGTATCCCTTGGACCTTCTTATTGACGATGAAACACAGAAATTGCATCCGAATTTAATACAAAAGGCACAATGCCGACTTAAGTACAAGAGGACTGACACTGTAACTTTCTATGACTTGAACCTCTCCTGTGAGTCCAGTTTTAGATTCCGATGCTTCACTTCAGGTTAACTGTATCCCTTGGACTTTCTTATCGACGATGAAACACAGAAATTGCATCCGATTTTAATACAAAAGGCACAATGCCGACTTAAGTACAAGAGGACTGACACTCTAACTTTCTATGATTTGAACCACTCCTGTGAGTCCAGTTTGAGATTCCGATACTTCACTTCAGGTTTGCTGTATCCCTTGGACCTTCTTATTGACGATGAAACACAGAAATTGCATCCAAATTTAATACAAAAGGCACAATGCCGACTTAAGTACAAGAGGACTGACACTCTGACTATCTATGATTTGAACCACTCCTGTGAGTCCACTTTTAGATTCTGATGCTTCAATTCATGTTCACTGTATGCCTTGGACCTTCTTATTGACGATGAAACACAGAAATTGCATCCGAATTTAATACAAAAGGCACAATGCCGACTTAAGTACAAGAGGACTGACACTCTAACTCTCTACGATTTGAACCTCTCCTGTGAGTCTAGTTTTAGTTTCCGATGCTTCACTTCAGTTTTATTGTATCCCTTGGACCTTCTTATCGACGATGAAACACAGAAATTGCATCCGAATTTAATACAAAAGGCACAATGCCGACTTAAGTACAAGAGGACTGACACTCTAACTTTCTATGATTTTAACCACTCATGTGAGTCCAGTTTAAGATTCCGATGTTTCACTTCAGTTTTACTGTATCTCTTGGATCTTCTTATTGACGATGAAATACAGAAATTGCATTCAAATTTAATACAAAAGGCACAATGCCGACTTCAGTACAAGAGGACTGACACTCTATATCTCTATGATTTGAACCTCTCCTGTGAGTCCAGTTTAAGATTCCGATGCTTCACTTCAGGTTTCCTGCATCCCTTGGACCTTCTTATTGACGATGAAACACAGAAATTGCATCCGAATTTAATACAAGAGGCACAAAGCCGACTTAAGTACAAGAGGACTGACACTCTCACTCTCCGTGATTTGAACCTCTCCTGTGAGCTCAGTTTTAGATTCCGATGTTTCACTTCAGGTTTTCTGTATCCTTTGGACCTTCTTATTGACGATGAAACACAGAAATTGCATCCGTAATTAATGCAAAAGGCACAATGCCGACTTCAGTACAAGAGGACTGACACTCTACTTTCTATGATTTTAACCACTCCTGTGAGTCCAGTTTAAGATTCCGATGCTTCACTTCAGGTTTACTGTATCCCTTGGACCTTCTTATTGGCGATGAAACACAGAAATTGCATCCGAATTTAATACAAAAGGCACAATGCCGACGTAAGGACAAGAGGACTGAACCTCTATCTCTCTATGATTTGAACCTCTCCTGTGAGTCCAGTTTTAGATTCCGATGCTTCACTTCAGGTTTACTGTATCCCTTGGACCTTCTTATCGACGATGAAACACAGAAATTGCATCCGAATTTAATACAAAAGGCACAATGCCGACTTAAGTACAAGAGGACTAACACTCTAACTTACTATGATTTTAACCACTCATGTGAGTCCAGTTTAAGATTCCAATGCTTCACTTCAGGTTTCCTGTATCCCTTGGACCTTCTTATTGACGATGAAACACAGAAATTGCATCTGAATTTATTACAAAAGGCACAATGCCGACTCAAGTACAAGAGGACTGACACTCTCACTCTCTATGATTTGAACCTCTCCTGTGAGCCCAGTTTTAGATTCCGATGTTTCACTTCAGGTTTTCTGTATCCCTTGGACATTCTTATTGACGATGAAATACAGAAATTGCATCCGAATTTAATACAAAAGGCACAATGCCGACTTAAGTACAAGAGGACTGACACTCTAACTTTCGATGATTTGAACCTCTCCTGTGAGTCCAATTTTAGATTCCGATGCTTCAATTCAGGTTTACTGTATCCCTTGGACCTTCTTATTGACGATGAAATAGAGAAATTGCATCCGAATTTAATACAAAAGGCACAATGCCGACTTAAGTACAAGAGGAGTGACACTCTAAGTTTCGATGATTTGAACCTCTCCTGTGAGTCCAGTTTTCGATTTCGATACTTCACTTTAGGTTTACTGTATCCTTGGACCCTCTTATTGACGATGAAACACAGAAATTGCATCCGAATTTAATACAAAAGGCACAATGCTGACTTAAGTGCAAGAGGACTGACACTGTAACTTTCTATGACTTGAACCTCTTCTGTGAGTCCAGTTTTAGATTCCGATGCTTCACTTCAGGTTTACTGTATCCCTTTTACCTTCTTATTGACGATGAAACACAGAAATTGCATCCGATTTTAATACAAAAGGCACAATGCCGACTTAAGTACAAGAGGACTGACACTCTAACTTTCTATGATATGAACCACTCCTGTGAGTCAAGTTTGAGATTCCGATACTACACTTCAGGTTTGCTGTATCCCTTGGACCTTCTTATTGACGATGAAACACAGAAATTGCATCCAAATTTAATACAAAAGGCACAATGCCGACTTAAGTACAAGAGGACTGACACTCTAACTTTCTATTATTTGAACCACTCCTGTGAGTCCAGTTTTAAATTCTGATGCTTCAATACAGGTTCACTGTATGCCTTGGACCTTCTTATTGACGATGAAACACAGAAATTGCATCCGAATTTAATACAAAAGGCACAATGCCGACTTAAGTACAAGAGGACAGACACTCTAACTCTCTACGATTTGAACCTCTCCTGTGAGTCCAGTTTCAGATTCCGATGCTTCACATCAGGTTTACTGTATCTCTTGGACGTTCTTATCCATGATGAAACACAGAAATTACATCCGAATTCTATACAAAAGGCACAATACCGACTAAAGTACAAGAGGACTGACACTCTAACTCTCTATGATTTGAACCTCTCCTGTGAGTCCAGTATTAGATTCCGAAGCTTCACTTCAGGTTTACTGTATCCCATGGACCTTCTTATTGACGATGAAACACAGAAATTGCATCCAAATTTTATACAAAAGGCACAATGCCGACTTAAGTACAAGAGGACTGACACTCTAACTTTCTATGATTTGAACCACTCCTGTGAGTCCAGTTTGTGATTCCGATACTTCACTTCAGGTTTGCTGTATCCCTTGGACCTTCTTATTGACGATGAAACACAGAAATTCCATCCGAATTTAATACAAATGGCACATGGCCGACTTAAGTACAAGAGGAGTGACACTCAAAGTTTCGATGATTTGAACCTCTCCTGTGAGTCCAGTTTTCGATTCCGATGCTTCACTTTAGGTTTACTGTATCCCTTGGACCTTCTTATTGACGATGAAACACAGAAATTGCATCCGAATTTAATACAAAAGGCACAATGCCGACTTAATTACAAGAGGACTGACACTGTAACTTTCTATGACTTGAACCTCTCCTGTGAGTCCAGTTTTAGATTCCGATGCTTCACTTCAGGTTAACTGTATCCCTTGGACTTTCTTATCGACGATGAAACACAGAAATTGCATCCGATTTTAATACAAAAGGCACAATGCCGACTTAAGTACAAGAGGACTGACACTCTAACTTTCTATGATTTGAACCACTCCTGTGAGTCCAGTTTGAGATTCCGATACTTCACTTCAGGTTTGCTGTATCCCTTGGACCTTCTTATTGACGATGAAACACAGAAATTGCATCCAAATTTAATACAAAAGGCACAATGCCGACTTAAGTACAAGAGGACTGACACTCTGACTATCTATGATTTGAACCACTCCTGTGAGTCCACTTTTAGATTCTGATGCTTCAATTCATGTTCACTGTATGCCTTGGACCTTCTTATTGACGATGAAACACAGAAATTGCATCCGAATTTAATACAAAAGGCACAATGCCGACTTAAGTACAAGAGGACTGACACTCTAACTTTCTATGATTTTAACCACTCATGTGAGTCCAGTTTAAGATACCGAAGTTTCACTTCAGTTTTACTGTATCCCTTGGATCTTCTTGTTGACGATGAAATACAGAAATTGCATTCAAATTTAATACAAAAGGCACAATGCCGACTTCAGTACAAGAGGACTGACACTCTATCTCTCTATGATTTGAACCTCTCCTGTGAGTCCAGTTTAAGATTCCGATGCTTCACTTCAGGTTTCCTGCATCCCTTGGACCTTCTTATTGACGATGAAACACAGAAATTGCATCCGAATTTAATACAAAAGGCACAATGCCGACATAAGTACAAGAGGACTGACACTCTCACTCTCTATGATTTGAACCTTTCCTGTGAGCCCAGTTTTAGATTCCGATGTTTCACTTCAGGTTTTCTGTATCCCTTGGAACTTCTTATTGACGATGAAACAATGAAATTGCATCCGAAATTAATACAAACGACACAATGCCAACTTAAGTACAAGAGGACTGACACTCTAACTTTCGAAGATTTGAACCTCTCCTGTGAGTCCAGTTTTAGATTCCGATACTTTAATTCTGGTTTACTGTATCCCTTGGTACTTCTTATTGACGTTGAAATACAGAAATTGCATCCGAATTTAATACAAAAGGCACAATGCCGACTTAAGTACAAGAGGACTGACACTCTAACTTTCTATGATTTGAACCACTCCTGTGAGTTCAGTTTAAGATTCCAATGCTTCACTTCAGTTTTGCTGTATCCCTTGGTTCTTCTTATTGGCGATGAAACACAGAAATTGCGTTCGAATTTAATACAAAAGGCACAATGCCGACTTAAGTACAAGAGGACTGACACTCTAACTTTCTATGATTTGAACCACTCCTGTGAGTCCAGTCTAAGATTCCGATGCTTCACTTCAGGCTTACTGTATCCCTTGGATCTTCTTATTGACGATGAAACACAGAAATTGCATCAGAATTTAATACAAAAGGCACAATGCCGACTTAAGTACAAGAGGACTGACACTCTAACTTTCGATGATTTGAACTTCTCCTGTGAGTCCAGTTTTAGATTCCGCTGCTTCAATTCAGGTTTACTGTATCCCTTGGACCTTCTTATTGACGATGAAACACAGAAATTTCATCCGTAATTAATGCAAAAGGCACAATGCCGACTTCAGTACAAGAGGACTGACACTCTAACTTTCTATGATTTTAACCACACCTGTGAGTCCAGTTTAAGATTCCGATGCTTCACTTCAGTTTTGCTGTATCCCTTGGATCTTCTTATTGACGATGAAACACAGAAATTGCGTTCGAATGTAATACAAAAGGCACAATGCCGACTTAAGTACAAGAGGACTGACACTCTGACTCTCTATGATTAGAACCTCACCTGTGAGTCCAGTTTAAGATTCCGATGCTTCACTTCAGGTTTCCTGTATCCCTTGGATCTTCTTATTGACGATGAAACACAGAAATTGCATCCGAATTTAATACAAAAGGCACAATGCCGACTTAAGTACAAGAGGACTGACACTCTAACTTTCAATGATTTGAACCACTCCTGTGAGTCCAGTTTAAGATTCCGATGCTTCACTTCAGGTTTACTGTATCCCTTGGACCTTCTTATTGGCGATGAAACACAGAAATTGCATCCGAATTTAATACAAAAGGCACAATGCCGACTTAAGTACAAGAGGACTGACACTCTAAGTTTCGATGATTTGATCCTCTCCTGTGAGTCCAGTTTTAGATTCCGATGCTTCACTTCAGTTTTACTGTATCCTTGGATCTTCTTATTGACGATGAAACACAGAAATTGCATCCGAATTTAATACAAAAGGCACAATGCCGACGTAAGCACAAGAGGACTGACACTCTAACTTTCGATGATTTGAACTTCTCCTGTGAGTCCAGTTTAAGATTCCGATGCTTCACTTCAGGTTTCCTGTATCCCTTGGACCTTCTTATTGACGATGAAACACAGAAATTCCATCCGAATTAATACAAATGGCACAATGCCGACTTAAGTACAAGAGGAGTGACACTCTAAGTTTCGATGATTTGAACCTCTCCTGTGAGTCTAGTTTTAGATTCCGATGCTTCACTTCAGGTTTCCTGTATCCTTGGACCTTCTTATTGACGATGAAACACAGAAATTGCATCCGAATTTAATACAAAAGGCACAATGCCGACTTAAGTACAAGAGGACTGACACTCTAACTTTCTATGATTTGAAACACTCCTGTGATCCCAGTTTAAGATTCCGATGCTTCACTTCAGGTTTACTGTATCCTTTGGACCTTCTTATTGACGATGAAACACAGAAATTGCATCCGAATTTAATACAAAAGGCACAATGCCGACTTAAGTACAAGAGGACTGACACTCTAACTTTCTATGATTTTAACCACTCATGTGAGTCCAGTTTAAGATTCCGATTTTTCACTTCAGTTTTACTGTACCTCTTGGATCTTCTTATTGACGATGAAATACAGAAATTGCATTCAAATTTAATACAAAAGGCACAATGCCGACTTAAGTACAAGAGGACTGACACTCTAACTTTCTATGATTTGAACCACTCCTGTGAGCCCAGTTTAAGATTCCGATGCTTCACTTCAGGTTTACTGTATCCTTTGGACCTTCTTATTGACGATGAAACACAGAAATTGCATCCGAATTTAATACAAAAGGCACAATGACGACTTAAGTACAAGAGGACTGACACTCTAACTTTCGATGATTTGAACTTCTCCTGTGAGTCCAGTTTAAGATTCCGATGCTTCACTTCAGGTTTCCTGTATCCCTTGGACTTCTTATTGACGATGAAACACAGAAATTCCATCCGAATTAATACAAATGGCACAATGCCGACTTAAGTACAAGAGGAGTGACACTCTAAGTTTCGATGATTTGAACCTCTCCTGTGAGTCCAGTTTTCGATTCCGATGATTCACTTTAGGTTTACTGTATCCTTGGACCCTCTTATTGACGATGAAACACAGAAATTGCATTCGAATTTAATACAAAAGGCACAATGCCGACTTAAGTACAAGAGGACTGACACTCTAACTGTCTATGATTTGAACCACTCGTGTGAGTCCAGTTTAAGATTCCGATGCTTCACTTCAGGTTTACTGTATCCCTAGGACCTTCTTATTGACGATGAAACACAGATATTGCATCCGAATTTAATACAAAAGGCACAATGCTGACTTAAGTACAAGAGGACTGACACTCTAACTTTCTATGATTTGAACCACTCCTGTGAGTCCAGTTTGAGATTCCGATACTTCACTTCAGGTTTGCTGTATCCCTTGGTACTTCTTATTAACGATGAAATACAGAAATTGCATCCAAATTTAATACAAAAGGCACAATGCCGACTTAAGTAGAAGAGGACTGACACTCTAACTTTCTATGATTTGAACCACTCCTGTGAGTCCAGTTTTAATTTCTGATGCTTCAATTCGGGTTCACTGTATGCCTTGGACCTTCTTATTGACGAAGAAACACAGAAATTGCATCCGAATTTAATACAAAAGGCACAATGCCGACTTAAGTACAAGAGGACTGACACTCTAACTCTCTACGATTTGAACCTCTCCTGTGAGTCTAGTTTTAGATTCCGATGCTTCACTTCAGGTTTACTGTATCCCTTGGACCATCTTATCGACGATGAAACACAGAAATTGCATCCGAATTTAATACAAAAGGCACAATGCCGACTTAAGTACAAGAGGACTGACACTCTAACTTTCTATGATTTTAACCACTCATGTGAGTCCAGTTTAAGATTCCGATGTTTCACTTCAGTTTTACTGTATCTCTTGGATCTTCTTATTGACGATGAAATACAGAAATTGCATTCAAATTTAATACAAAATTCACAATGCCGACTTCAGTACAAGAGGACTGACACTCTATATCTCTATGATTTGAACCTCTCCTGTGAGTCCAGTTTAAGATTCCGATGCTTCACTTCAGGTTTCCTGCATCCCTTGGACCTTCTTATTGACGATGAAACACAGAAATTGCATCCGAATTTAATACAAAAGGCACAAAGCCGACTTAAGTACAAGAGGACTGACACTCTCACTCTCCATGATTTGAACCTCTCCTGTGAGCCCAGTTTTAGATTCCGATGTTTCACTTCAGGTTTTCTATATCCCTTGGACCTTCTTATTGACGATGAAACACAGAAATTGCATCCAAAATTAATGCCAAAGGTACAATGAGGACTTCAGTACAAGAGGACTGACACTCTAACATTCTATGATTTTAACCACTCCTGTGAGTCCAGTTTAAGATTCCGATGCTTCACTTCAGGTTTACTGTATCCCTTGGACCTTCTTATTGGCGATGAAACACAGAAATTGCATCCGAATTTAATACAAAAGGCTCAATGCCGACGTAAGGACAAGAGGACTGAACCTCTATCTCTCTATGATTTGAACCTCTCCTGTGAGTCCAGTTTTAGATTCCGATGCTTCACTTCAGGTCTACTGTATCCCTTGGACCTTCTTATCGACGATGAAACACAGAAATTGCATCCGAATTTAATACAAAAGGCACAATGCCGACTTAAGTACAAGAGGACTAACACTCTAACTTACTATGATTTTAACCACGCATGTGAGTCCAGTTTAAGATTCCAATGCTTCACTTCAGGTTTCCTGTATCCCTTGGACCTTCTTATTGACGATGAAACACAGAAATTGCATCTGAATTTATTACAAAAGGCACAATGCCGACTTAAGTACAAGAGGACTGACACTCTCACTCTCTATGATTTGAACCTCTCCTGTGAGCCCAGTTTTAGATTCCGATGTTTCACTTCAGGTTTTCTGTATCCCTTGGACCTTCTTATTGACGACGAAATACAGAAATTGCATCCGAATTTAATACAAAAGGCACAATGCCGACTTAAGTACAAGAGGACTGACACTCTAACTTTCGATGATTTGAACCTCTCCTGTGAGTCCAATTTTAGATTCCGATGCTTCAATTCAGGTTTACTGTATCCCTTGGACCTTCTTATTGACGATGAAATAGAGAAATTGCATCCGAATTTAATACAAAAGGCACAATGCCGACTTAAGTACAAGAGGAATGACACTCTAAGTTTCGATGATTTGAACCTCTCCTGTGAGTCCAGTTTTCGATTTCGATACTTCACTTTAGGTTTACTGTATCCTTGGACCCTCTTATTGACGATGAAACACAGAAATTGCATCCAAATTTAATACAAAAGGCACAATGCCGACTTAAGTACAAGAGGACTGACACTCTAACTTTCTATTATTTGAACCACTCCTGTGAGTCCAGTTTCAAATTCTGATGCTTCAATACAGGTTCACTGTATGCCTTGGACCTTCTTATTGACGATGAAACACAGAAATTGCATCCGAATTTAATACAAAAGGCACAATGCCGACTTAAGTACAAGAGGACAGACACTCTAACTCTCTACGATTTGAACCTCTCCTGTGAGTCCAGTTTCAGATTCCGATGCTTCACATCAGGTTTACTGTATCTCTTGGACGTTCTTATCGATGATGAAACACAGAAATTACATCCGAATTCTATACAAAAGGCACAATACCGACTAAAGTACAAGAGGACGGACACTCTAACTCTCTATGATTTGAACCTCTCCTGTGAGTCCAGTATTAGATTCCGAAGCTTCACTTCAGGTTTACTGTATCCCATGGACCTTCTTATTGACGATGAAACACAGAAATTGCATCCAAATTTTATACAAAAGGCACAATGCCGACTTAAGTACAAGAGGACTGACACTCTAACTTTCTATGATTTGAACCACTCCTGTGAGTCCAGTTTGAGATTCCGATACTTCACTTCAGGTTTACTGTATCCCTTGGACCTTCTTAATGACGATGAAACACAGAAATTCCATCCGAATTTAATACAAATGGCACAATGCCGACTTAAGTACAAGATGAGTGACACTCAAAGTTTCGATGATTTGAACCTCTCCTGTGAGTCCAGTTTTCGATTCCGATGCTTCACTTTAGGTTTACTGTATCCCTTGGACCTTCTTATTGACGATGAAACACAGAAATTGCATCCGAATTCAATACAAAAGGCACAATGCCGACTTAAGTACAAGAGGACTGACACTGTAACTTTCTATGACTTGAACCTCTCCTGTGAGTCCAGTTTTAGATTCCGATGCTTCACTTCAGGTTAACTGTATCCCTTGGACTTTCTTATCGACGATGAAACACAGAAATTGCATCCGATTTTAATACAAAAGGCACAATGCCGACTTAAGTACAAGAGGACTGACACTCTAACTTTCTATGATTTGAACCACTCCTGTGAGTCCAGTTTGAGATTCCGATACTTCACTTCAGGTTTGCTGTATCCCTTGGACCTTCTTATTGACGATGAAACACAGAAATTGCATCCAAATTTAATACAAAAGGCACAATGCCGACTTAAGTACAAGAGGACTGACACTCTAACTTTCGATGATTTGAACTTCTCCTGTGAGTCCAGTTTAAGATTCCGATGCTTCACTTCAGGTTTCCTGTATCCCTTGGACCTTCTTATTGACGATGAAACACAGAAATTCCATCCGAATTAATACAAATGGCACAATGCCGACTTAAGTACAAGAGGAGTGACACTCTAAGTTTCGATGATTTGAACCTCTCCTGTGAGTCCAGTTTTAGATTCCGATGCTTCACTTCAGGTTTCCTGCATCCTTGGACCTTCTTATTGACGATGAAACACAGAAATTGCATCCGAATTTAATACAAAAGGCACAATGCCGACTTAAGTACAAGAGGACTGACACTCTAACTTTCTATGATTTGAACCACTCCTGTGAGCCCAGTTTAAGATTCCGATGCTTCACTTCAGGTTTACTGTATCCTTTGGACCTTCTTATTGACGATGAAACACAGAAATTGCATCCGAATTTAATACAAAAGGCACAATGCCGACTTAAGTACAAGAGGACTGACACTCTAACTTTCTATGATTTCAACCACTCATGTGAGTCCAGTTTAAGATTCCGATTTTTCACTTCAGTCTTACTGTACCTCTTGGATCTTCTTATTGACGATGAAATACAGAAATTGCATTCAAATTTAATACAAAAGGCACAATGCCGACTTAAGTACAAGAGGACTGACACTCTAACTTTCTATGATTTGAACCACTCCTGTGAGCCCAGTTTAAGATTCCGATGCTTCACTTCAGGTTTACTGTATCCTTTGGACCTTCTTATTGACGATGAAACACAGAAATTGCATCCGAATTTAATACAAAAGGCACAATGACGACTTAAGTACAAGAGGACTGACACTCTAACTTTCGATGATTTGAACTTCTCCTGTGAGTCCAGTTTAAGATTCCGATGCTTCACTTCAGGTTTCCTGTATCCCTTGGACTTCTTATTGACGATGAAACACAGAAATTCCATCCGAATTAATACAAATGGCACAATGCCGACTTAAGTACAAGAGGAGTGACACTCTAAGTTTCGATGATTTGAACCTCTCCTGTGAGTCCAGTTTTCGATTCCGATGATTCACTTTAGGTTTACTGTATCCTTGGACCCTCTTATTGACGATGAAACACAGAAATTGCATTCGAATTTAATACAAAAGGCACAATGCCGACTTAAGTACAAGAGGACTGACACTCTAACTGTCTATGATTTGAACCACTCGTGTGAGTCCAGTTTAAGATTCCGATGCTTCACTTCAGGTTTACTGTATCCCTAGGACCTTCTTATTGACGATGAAACACAGATATTGCATCCGAATTTAATACAAAAGGCACAATGCTGACTTAAGTACAAGAGGACTGACACTCTAACTTTCTATGATTTGAACCACTCCTGTGAGTCCAGTTTGAGATTCCGATACTTCACTTCAGGTTTGCTGTATCCCTTGGTTCTTCTTATTAACGATGAAATACAGAAATTGCATCCAAATTTAATACAAAAGGCACAATGCCGACTTAAGTACAAGAGGACTGACACTCTAACTTTCTATGATTTGAACCACTCCTGTGAGTCCAGTTTTAATTTCTGATGCTTCAATTCGGGTTCACTGTATGCCTTGGACCTTCTTATTGACGAAGAAACACAGAAATTGCATCCGAATTTAATACAAAAGGCACAATGCCGACTTAAGTACAAGAGGACTGACACTCTAACTCTCTATGATTTTAACCACTCATGTGAGTCCAGTTTAAGATTCCGATGTTTCACTTCAGTTTTACTGTATCTCTTGGATCTTCTTATTGACGATGAAATACAGAAATTGCATTCAAATTTAATACAAAATTCACAATGCCGACTTCAGTACAAGAGGACTGACACTCTATATCTCTATGATTTGAACCTCTCCTGTGAGTCCAGTTTAAGATTCCGATGCTTCACTTCAGGTTTCCTGCATCCCTTGGACCTTCTTATTGACGATGAAACACAGAAATTGCATCCGAATTTAATACAAAAGGCACAAAGCCGACTTAAGTACAAGAGGACTGACACTCTCACTCTCCATGATTTGAACCTCTCCTGTGAGCCCAGTTTTAGATTCCGATGTTTCACTTCAGGTTTTCTATATCCCTTGGACCTTCTTATTGACGATGAAACACAGAAATTGCATCCGTAATTAATGCCAAAGGTACAATGCCGACTTCAGTACAAGAGGACTGACACTCTAACATTCTATGATTTTAACCACTCCTGTGAGTCCAGTTTAAGATTCCGATGCTTCACTTCAGGTTTACTGTATCCCTTGGACCTTCTTATTGGCGATGAAACACAGAAATTGCATCCGAATTTAATACAAAAGGCTCAATGCCGACGTAAGGACAAGAGGACTGAACCTCTATCTCTCTATGATTTGAACCTCTCCTGTGAGTCCAGTTTTAGATTCCGATGCTTCACTTCAGGTCTACTGTATCCCTTGGACCTTCTTATCGACGATGAAACACAGAAATTGCATCCGAATTTAATACAAAAGGCACAATGCCGACTTAAGTACAAGAGGACTAACACTCTAACTTACTATGATTTTAACCACGCATGTGAGTCCAGTTTAAGATTCCAATGCTTCACTTCAGGTTTCCTGTATCCCTTGGACCTTCTTATTGACGATGAAACACAGAAATTGCATCTGAATTTATTACAAAAGGCACAATGCCGACTTAAGTACAAGAGGACTGACACTCTCACTCTCTATGATTTGAACCTCTCCTGTGAGTCCAGTTTCAGATTCCGATGCTTCACATCAGGTTTACTGTATCTCTTGGACGTTCTTATCGATGATGAAACACAGAAATTACATCCGAATTCTATACAAAAGGCACAATACCGACTAAAGTACAAGAGGACGGACACTCTAACTCTCTATGATTTGAACCTCTCCTGTGAGTCCAGTATTAGATTCCGAAGCTTCACTTCAGGTTTACTGTATCCCTTGGACCTTCTTATTGACGACGAAATACAGAAATTGCATCCGAATTTAATACAAAAGGCACAATGCCGACTTAAGTACAAGAGGACTGACACTCTAACTTTCGATGATTTGAACATCTCCTGTGAGTCCAATTTTAGATTCCGATGCTTCAATTCAGGTTTACTGTATCCCTTGGACCTTCTTATTGACGATGAAATAGAGAAATTGCATCCGAATTTAATACAAAAGGCACAATGCCGACTTAAGTACAAGAGGAGTGACACTCTAAGTTTCGATGATTTGAACCTCTCCTGTGAGTCCAGTTTTCGATTTCGATACTTCACTTTAGGTTTACTGTATCCTTGGACCCTCTTATTGACGATGAAACACAGAAATTGCATCCGAATTTAATACAAAAGGCACAATGCTGACTTAAGTGCAAGAGGACTGACACTGTAACTTTCTATGACTTGAACCTATCCTGCGAGTCCAGTTTTAGATTCCGATGCTTCACTTCAGGTTTACTGTATCCCTTGGACCTTCTTATTGACGATGAAACACAGAAATTGCATCCGATTTTAATACAAAAGGCACAATGCCGACTTAAGTACAAGAGGACTGACACTGTAACTTTCTATGATATGAACCACTCCTGTGAGTCAAGTTTGAGATTCCGATACTACACTTCAGGTTTGCTGTATCCCTTGGACCTTCTTATTGACGATGAAACACAGAAATTGCATCCAAATTTAATACAAAAGGCACAATGCCGACTTAAGTACAAGAGGACTGACACTCTAACTTTCTATTATTTGAACCACTCCTGTGAGTCCAGTTTTAAATTCTGATGCTTCAATACAGGTTCACTGTATGCCTTGGACCTTCTTATTGACGATGAAACACAGAAATTGCATCCGAATTTAATACAAAAGGCACAATGCCGACTTAAGTACAAGAGGACAGACACTCTAACTCTCTACGATTTGAACCTCTCCTGTGAGTCCAGTTTCAGATTCCGATGCTTCACATCAGGTTTACTGTATCTCTTGGACGTTCTTATCGATGATGAAACACAGAAATTACATCCGAATTCTATACAAAAGGCACAATACCGACTAAAGTACAAGAGGATGGACACTCTAACTCTCTATGATTTGAACCTCTCCTGTGAGTCCAGTATTAGATTCCGAAGCTTCACTTCAGGTTTACTGTATCCCATGGACCTTCTTATTGACGATGAAACACAGAAATTGCATCCAAATTTTATACAAAAGGCACAATGCCGACTTAAGTACAAGAGGACTGACACTCTAACTTTCTATGATTTGAACCACTCCTGTGAGTCCAGTTTGAGATTCCGATACTTCACTTCAGGTTTACTGTATCCCTTGGACCTTCTTAATGACGATGAAACACAGAAATTCCATCCGAATTTAATACAAATGGCACAATGCCGACTTAAGTACAAGATGAGTGACACTCAAAGTTTCGATGATTTGAACCTCTCCTGTGAGTCCAGTTTTCGATTCCGATGCTTCACTTTAGGTTTACTGTATCCCTTGGACCTTCTTATTGACGATGAAACACAGAAATTGCATCCGAATTTAATACAAAAGGCACAATGCCGACTTAAGTACAAGAGGACTGACACTGTAACTTTCTATGACTTGAACCTCTCCTGTGAGTCCAGTTTTAGATTCCGATGCTTCACTTCAGGTTAACTGTATCCCTTGGACTTTCTTATCGACGATGAAACACAGAAATTGCATCCGATTTTAATACAAAAGGCACAATGCCGACTTAAGTACAAGAGGACTGACACTCTAACTTTCTATGATTTGAACCACTCCTGTGAGTCCAGTTTGAGATTCCGATACTTCACTTCAGGTTTGCTGTATCCCTTGGACCTTCTTATTGACGATGAAACACAGAAATTGCATCCAAATTTAATACAAAAGGCACAATGCCGACTTAAGTACAAGAGGACTGACACTCTAACTTTCGATGATTTGAACTTCTCCTGTGAGTCCAGTTTAAGATTCCGATGCTTCACTTCAGGTTTCCTGTATCCCTTGGACCTTCTTATTGACGATGAAACACAGAAATTCCATCCGAATTAATACAAATGGCACAATGCCGACTTAAGTACAAGAGGAGTGACACTCTAAGTTTCGATGATTTGAACCTCTCCTGTGAGTCCAGTTTTAGATTCCGATGCTTCACTTCAGGTTTCCTGTATCCTTGGACCTTCTTATTGACGATGAAACACAGAAATTGCATCCGAATTTAATACAAAATGCACAATGCCGACTTAAGTACAAGAGGACTGACACTCTAACTTTCTAAGATTTGAACCACTCCTGTGAGCCCAGTTTAAGATTCCGATGCTTCACTTCAGGTTTACTGTATCCTTTGGACCTTCTTATTGACGATGAAACACAGAAATTGCATCCGAATTTAATACAAAAGGCACAATGCCGACTTAAGTACAAGAGGACTGACACTCTAACTTTCTATGATTTCAACCACTCATGTGAGTCCAGTTTAAGATTCCGATGTTTCACTTCAGTTTTAATGTATCTCTTGGATCTTCTTATTGACGATGAAATACAGAAATTGCATTCAAATTTAATACAAAAGGCACGATGCCGACTTAAGTACAAGAGGACTGACACTCTAACTTTCTATGATTTGAACCACTCCTGTGAGCCCAGTTTAAGATTCCGATGCTTCACTTCAGGTTTACTGTATCCTTTGGACCTTCTTATTGACGATGAAACACAGAAATTGCATCCGAATTTAATACAAAAGGCACAATGACGACTTAAGTACAAGAGGACTGACACTCTAACTTTCGATGATTTGAACTTCTCCTGTGAGTCCAGTTTAAGATTCCGATGCTTCACTTCAGGTTTCCTGTATCCCTTGGACTTCTTATTGACGATGAAACACAGAAATTCCATCCGAATTAATACAAATGGCACAATGCCGACTTAAGTACAAGAGGAGTGACACTCTAAGTTTCGATGATTTGAACCTCTCCTGTGAGTCCAGTTTTCGATTCCGATGCTTCACTTTAGGTTTACTGTATCCTTGGACCCTCTTATTGACGATGAAACACAGAAATTGCATTCGAATTTAATACAAAAGGCACAATGCCGACTTAAGTACAAGAGGACTGACACTCTAATTGTCTATGATTTGAACCACTCGTGTGAGTCCAGTTTAAGATTCCGATGCTTCACTTCAGGTTTACTGTATCCCTAGGACCTTCTTATTGACGATGAAACACAGATATTGCATCCGAATTTAATACAAAAGGCACAATGCTGACTTAAGTACAAGAGGACTGACACTCTAACTTTCTATGATTTGAACCACTCCTGTGAGTCCAGTTTGAGATTCCGATACTTCACTTCAGGTTTGCTGTATCCCTTGGTTCTTCTTATTGACGATGAAATACAGAAATTGCATCCAAATTTAATACAAAAGGCACAATGCCGACTTAAGTACAAGAGGACTGACACTCTAACTTTCTATGATTTGAACCACTCCTGTGAGTCCAGTTTTGATTTCTGATGCTTCAATTCAGGTTCACTGTATGCCTTGGACCTTCTTATTGACGAAGAAACACAGAAATTGCATCCGAATTTAATACAAAAGGCACAATGCCGACTTAAGTACAAGAGGACTGACACTCTAACTCTCTACGATTTGAACCTCTCCTGTGAGTCTAGTTTTAGATTCCGATGCTTCACTTCAGGTTTACTGTATCCCTTGGACCATCGTATCGACGATGAAACACAGAAATTGCATCCGAATTTAATACAAAAGGCACAATGCCGACTTAAGTACAAGAGGACTGACACTCTAACTTTCTATGATTTTAACCACTCATGTGAGTCCAGTTTAAGATTCCGATGTTTCACTTCAGTTTTACTGTATCTCCTGGATCTTCTTATTGACGATGAAATACTGAAATTGCATTCAAATTTAATACAAAATTCACAATGCCGACTTCAGTACAAGAGGACTGACACTCTATATCTCTATGATTTGAACCTCTCCTGTGAGTCCAGTTTAAGATTCCGATGCTTCACTTCAGGTTTCCTGCATCCCTTGGACCTTCTTATTGACGATGAAACACAGAAATTGCATCCGAATTTAATACAAAAGGCACAAAGCCGACTTAAGTACAAGAGGACTGACACTCTCACTCTCCATGATTTGAACCTCTCCTGTGAGCCCAGTTTTAGATTCCGATGTTTCACTTCAGGTTTTCTGTATCCCTTGGACCTTCTTATTGACGACGAAACACAGAAATTGCATCCGTAATTAATGCAAAAGGCACAATGCCGACTTCAGTACAAGAGGACTGACACTCTAACATTCTATGATTTTAACAACTCCAGTGAGTCCAGTTTAAGATTCCGATGCTTCACTTCAGGTTTACTGTATCCCTTGGACCTTCTTATTGGCGATGAAACACAGAAATTGCATCCGAATTTAATACAAAAGGCACAATGCCGACGTAAGGACAAGAGGACTGAACCTCTATCTCTCTATGATTTGAACCTCTCCTGAGAGTCCAGTTTTAGATTCCGATGCTTCACTTCAGGTCTACTGTATCCCTTGGACCTTCTTATCGCCGATGAAACACAGAAATTGCATCCGAATTTAATACAAAAGGCACAATGCCGACTTAAGTACAAGAGGACTAACTCTCTAACTTACTATAATTTTAACCACGCATGTGAGTCCAGTTTAAGATTCCAATGCTTCACTTCAGGTTTCCTGTATCCCTTGGACCTTCTTATTGACGATGAAACACAGAAATTGCATCTGAATTTATTACAAAAGGCACAATGCCGACTTAAGTACAAGAGGACTGACACTCTCACTATCTATGATTTGAACCTCTCCTGTGAGCCCAGTTTTAGATTCCGATGTTTCACTTCAGGTTTTCTGTATCCCTTGGACCTTCTTATTGACGACGAAATACAGAAATTGCATCCGAATTTAATACAAAAGGCACAATGCCGACTTAAGTACAAGAGGACTGACACTCTAACTTTCGATGATTTGAACCTCTCCTGTGAGTCCAATTTTAGATTCCGATGCTTCAATTCAGGTTTACTGTATCCCTTGGACCTTCTTATTGACGATGAAATAGAGAAATTGCATCCGAATTTAATACAAAAGGCACAATGCCAACTTAAGTACAAGAGGAGTGACACTCTAAGTTTCGATGATTTGAACCTCTCATGTGAGTCCAGTTTTCGATTTCGATACTTCACTTTAGGTTTACTGTATCCTTGGACCCTCTTATTGACGATGAAACACAGAAATTGCATCCGAATTTAATACAAAAGGCACAATGCTGACTTAAGTGCAAGAGGACTGACACTGTAACTTTCTATGACTTGAACCTCTCCTGTGAGTCCAGTTTTAGATTCCGATGCTTCACTTCAGGTTTACTGTATCCCTTGGACCTTCTTATTGACGATGAAACACAGAAATTGCATCCGATTTTAATACAAAAGGCACAATGCCGACTTAAGTACAAGAGGACTGACACTCTAACTTTCTATGATATGAACCACTCCTGTGAGTCAAGTTTAGGATTCCGATACTACACTTCAGGTTTGCTGTATCCCTTGGACCTTCTTATTGACGATGAAACACAGAAATTGCATCCAAATTTAATACAAAAGGCACAATGCCGACTTAAGTACAAGAGGACTGACACTCTAACTTTCTATTATTTGAACCACTCCTGTGAATCCAGTTTTAAATTCTGATGCTTCAATACAGGTTCACTGTATGCCTTGGACCTTCTTATTGACGATGAAACACAGAAATTGCATCCGAATTTAATACAAAAGGCACAATGCCGACTTAAGTACAAGAGGACAGACACTCTAACTCTCTACGATTTGAACCTCTCCTGTGAGTCCAGTTTCAGATTCCGATGCTTCACATCAGGTTTACTGTATCTCTTGGACGTTCTTATCGATGATGAAACACAGAAATTACATCCGAATTCTATACAAAAGGCACAATACCGACTAAAGTACAAGAGGACGGACACTCTAACTCTCTATGATTTGAACCTCTCCTGTGAGTCCAGTATTAGATTTCGAAGCTTAACTTCAGGTTTACTGTATCCCATGGACCTTCTTATTGACGATGAAACACAGAAATTGCATCCAAATTTCATACAAATGGCACAATGCCGACTTAAGTACAAGAGGACTGACACTCTAACTTTCTATGATTTGAACCACTCCTGTGAGTCCAGTTTGAGATTCCGATACTTCACTTCAGGTTTACTGTATCCCTTGGACCTTCTTATTGACGATGAAACACAGAAATTCCATCCGAATTTAATACAAATGGCACAATGCCGACTTAAGTACAAGATGAGTGACACTCAAAGTTTCGATGATTTGAACCTCTCCTGTGAGTCCAGTTTTCGATTCCCATGCTTCACTTTAGGTTTACTGTATCCCTTGGACCTTCTTATTGACGATGAAACACAGAAATTGCATCCGAATTTAATACAAAAGGCACAATGCCGACTTAAGTACAAGAGGACTGACACTGTAACTTTCTATGACTTGAACCTCTCCTGTGAGTCCAGTTTTAGATTCCGATGCTTCACTTCAGGTTAACTGTATCCCTTGGACTTTCTTATCGACGATGAAACACAGAAATTGCATCCGATTTTAATACAAAAGGCACAATGCCGACTTAAGTACAAGAGGACTGACACTCTAACTTTCTATGATTTGAACCACTCCTGTGAGTCCAGTTTGAGATTCCGATACTTCACTTCAGGTTTGCTGTATCCCTTGGACCTTCTTATTGACGATGAAACACAGAAATTGCATCCAAATTTAATACAAAAGGCACAATGCCGACTTAAGTACAAGAGGACTGACACTCTGACTATCTATGATTTGAACCATTCCTGTGAGTCCACTTTTAGATTCTGATGCTTCAATTCAGGTTCACTGTATGCCTTGGACCTTCTTATTGACGATGAAACACAGAAATTGCATCCGAATTTAATACAAAAGGCACAATGCCGACTTAAGTACAAGAGGACTGACACTCTAACTCTCTACGATTTGAACCTCTCCTGTGAGTCTAGTTTTAGATTCCGATGCTTCACTTCAGGTTTACTGTATCCCTTGGACCTTCTTATCGACGATGAAACACAGAAATTGCATCCGAATTTAATACAAAAGGCAAAATGCCGACTTAAGTACAAGAGGACTGACACTCTAACTTTCTATGATTTTAACCACTCATGTGAGTCCAGTTTAAGATACCGATGTTTCACTTCAGTTTTACTGTATCCCTTGGATCTTCTTGTTGACGATGAAATACAGAAATTGCATTCAAAGTTAATACAAAAGGCACAATGCCGACTTCAGTACAAGAGGACTGACACTCTATCTCTCTATGATTTGAACCTCTCCTGTGAGTCCAGTTTAAGATTCCGATGCTTCACTTCAGGTTTCCTGCATCCCTTGGACCTTCTTATTGACGATGAAACACAGAAATTGCATCCGAATTTAATACAAAAGGCACAATGCCGACATAAGTACAAGAGGACTGACACTCTCACTCTCTATGATTTGAACCTCTCCTGTGAGCCCAGTTTTAGATTCCGATGTTTCACTTCAGGTTTTCTGTATCCCTTGGACCTTCTTATTGTCGATGAAACACAGAAATTGTATCCGAAATTAATACAAACGACACAATGCCAACTTAAGTACAAGAGGACTGACACTCTAACTTTCGATGATTTGAACCTCTCCTGTGAGTCCAGTTTTAGATTCCGATACTTTAATTCTGGTTTACTGTATCCCTTGGTCCTTCTTATTGACGATGAAATACAGAAATTGCATCCGAATTTAATACAAAAGGCACAATGCCGACTTAAGTACAAGAGGACTGACATTCTAACTTTCTATGATTTGAACCACTCCTGTGAGTTCAGTTTAAGATTCCAATGCTTCACTTTAGTTTTGCTGTATCCCTTGGTTCTTCTTATTGACGATGAAACACAGAAATTGC
The DNA here is from genome assembly GCF_021461395.2 of Schistocerca americana. NCBI lineage: Eukaryota > Metazoa > Arthropoda > Insecta > Orthoptera > Acrididae > Schistocerca > Schistocerca americana. The sequence goes on along the minus strand of NC_060124.1, from coordinate 542,779,227 downwards.
GTTCGAATTTAATACAAAAGGCACAATGCCGACTTAAGTACAAGAGGACTGACACTCTAACTTTCTATGATTTGAACCACTCCTGTGAGTCCAGTTTAAGATTCCGATGCTTCACTTCAGGCTTACTGTATCCCTTGGAACTTCTTATTGACGATGAAACACAGAAATTGCATCAGAATTTAATACAAAAGGCACAATGCCGACTTAAGTACAAGAGGACTGACACTCTAACTTTCGATGATTTGAACTTCTCCTGTGAGTCCAGTTTTAGATTCCGCTGCTTCAATTCAGGTTTACTGTATCCCTTGGACCTTCTTATTGACGATGAAACACAGAAATTTCATCCGTAATTAATGCAAAAGGCACAATGCCGACTTCAGTACAAGAGGACTGACACTCTAACTTTCTATGATTTTAACCACACCTGTGAGTCCAGTTTAAGATTCCGATGCTTCACTTCAGTTTTGCTGTATCCCTTGGATCTTCTTATTGACGATGAAACACAGAAATTGCGTTCGAATGTAATTCAAAAGGCATAATGCCGACTTAAGTACAAGAGGACTGACACTCTAACTCTCTATGATTAGAACCTCACCTGTGAGTCCAGTTTAAGATTCCGATGCTTCACTTCAGGTTTCCTGTATCCCTTGGATCTTCTTATTGACGATGAAACACAGAAATTGCATCCGAATTTAATACAAAAGGCACAATGCCGACTTAAGTACAAGAGGACTGACACTCTAACTTTCTATGATTTGAACCACTCCTGTGAGTCCAGTTTAAGATTCCGATGCTTCACTTCAGGTTTACTGTATCCCTTTTACCTTGTTATTGGCGATGAAACACAGAAATTGCATCCGAATTTAATACAAAAGGCACAATGCCGACTTAAGTACAAGAGGACTGACACTCTAAGTTTCGATGATTTGATCCTCTCCTGTGAGTCCAGTTTTAGATTCCGATGCTTCACTTCAGTTTTACTGTATCCTTGTATCTTCTTATTGACGATGAAGCACAGAAATTGCATCCGAATTTAATGCAAAAAGCACAATGCCGACTTAAGTACAAGAGGACTGACACTCTAACTTTCGATGATTTAAACTTCTCCTGTGAGTCCAGTTTTAGATTTCGATGCTTCAATTCAGGTTTACTGTATCCCTTGGACCTTCTTATTGACGATGAAACACAGAAATTGCATCCGTAATTAATGCAAAAGGCACAATGAAGACTTCAGTACAAGTGGACTGACACTCTAAGTTTCTATGATTTGAGCCTCTCCTGTGAGTCTAGTTTTAGATTCCGATGCTTCACTTCAGGTTTACTGTATCTCTTGGACCTTCTTATCGACGATGAAACACAGAAATTGCATCCGAATTTAATACAAAAGGCACAATGCCGACTTAAGTACAACAGGACTAACACTCTAACTTTCTATGATTTTGACCACTCATGTGAGTCCAGTTTAAGATTCCAATGCTTCACTTCAGGTTTCCTGTATCCCTTGGACCTTCTTATTGACGATGAAACACAGAAATTGCATCTGAATTTATAACAAAAGGCACAATGCCGACTTAAGTACAAGAGGACTGACACTCTCTCTCTCTATGATTTGAACCTCTCCTGTGAGCCCAGTTTTAGATTCCGATGTTTCACTTCAGGTTTTCCGTATGCCTTGGACCTTCTTATTGACGATGAAACACAGAAATTGCATCCGAATTTAATACAAAAGGCACAATGCCGACTTAAGTACAAGAGGACTGACACTCTAACTTTCGATGATTTGAACCTCTCCTGTGAGTCCAGTTTTAGATTCTGATGCTTGAATTCAGGTTTACTGTATACCTTGGATCTTCTTATTGACGATGAAATACAGAAATTGCATGCGAATTTAATACAAAAGGCACAATGCCGACTTAAGTACAAGAGGAGTGACACTCTAACTTTCTATGATTTGAACCTCTCCTGTGAGTCCAGTTTTCGATTCCGATACTTCACTTTAGGTTTACTGTATCCTTGGACCCTCTTATTGACGATGAAACACAGACATTGCATCCGAATTTAATACAAAAGGCACAATGCTGACTTAAGTACAAGAGGACTGACACTGTAACTTTCTATGACTTGAACCTCTCCTGTGAGTCCACTTTTAGATTCCGATGCTCCACTTCAGGTTTACTGTATCCCTTGGACCTTCTTATTGACGATGAAACACAGAAATTGCATCCGATTTTAATACAAAAGGCACAATGCCGAATTAAGTACAACAGAACTGATACTCTAACTTTCTATGATATGAACCACTCCTGTGAGTCCAGTTTGAGATTCCGATACTTTACTTCAGGTTTGCTGTAGCCCTTGGACCTTCTTATTGACGATGAAACACAGAAATTGCATCCAAATATAATACAAAAGTCACAATGCTGACTTAAGTACAAGAGGACTGACACTCTAACTTTCTATTATTTGAACCACTCCTGTGAGTCCAGTTTTAGATTCTGATGCTTCAATTCAGGTTCACTGTATGCCTTGGACCTTCTTATTGACGATGAAACACAGAATTTGCATCCGAATTTAATACAAAAGGCACAATGCCGACTTAAGTACAAGAGGACTGACACTCTAACTCTCTACGATTTGAACCTCTCCTGTGAGTCCAGTTTCAGATTCCGATGCTTCACATCAGGTCTACTGTATCTCTTGGACGTTCTTATCGATGATGAAACACAGAAATTACATCCAAATTCAATACAAAAGGCACAATACCGACTAAAGTACAAGAGGACTGACACTCTAACTCTCTATGATTTGAACCTCTCCTGTGAGTCCAGTATTAGATTCCGAAGCTTCACTTCAGGTTTAATGTATCCCTAGGACCTTCTTATTGACGATGAAACACAGAAATTGCATCCAAATTTAATACAAAAGGCACAATGCCGACTTAAGTACAAGAGGACTGACACTCTAACTTTCGATGATTTGAACCTCTCCTGTGAGTGCAGTTTTAGATTCCGATGCTTCAATTCAGGTTTACTGTATCCCTTGGACCTTCTTGTTGACGATGAAACACAGAAATTGCATGCGAATTTAATACAAAAGGCACAATGCTGACTTAAGTACAAGAAGACTGACACTCTAACTTTCTATGATTTGAACCACTCCTATGAGTCCAGTTTAAGATTCCGATGCTTCACTTCAGGTTTACTGTATCCCTTGGACCTTCTTATTAACGATGAAACACAGAAATTGCATCCGAATTTAATACAAAAGGCACAATGCCGACGTAAGTACAAGAGGACTGAACCTCTATCTCTCTCTGATTTTAACCTCTCCTGTGAGTCCAGTTTTAGATTCCGATGCTTCACTTCAGGTTTACTGTATCCCTTGGACCCTCTTATTGACGATGAAACACAGAAATTGCATCCGAATTTAATACAAAAGGCACAATGCCGACTTAAGTACAAGGGGACTGACACTCTAACTTTCTATGATTTGAACCACTCCTATGAGTCCAGTTTAAGATTCCGATGCTTCACTTCAGGTTTACTGTATCCCTTGGACCTTCTTATTAACGATGAAAAACAGAAATTGCATCCGAATTTAATACAAATGGCACAATGCCGACTTAAGTACAAGAGGACTGACTCTCTAACTTCCTATGATTTGATCCACTCCTGTGAGTCCAGTTTAAGATTCCGATGCTTCACTTCAGGTTTACTGTATCCTTTGGACCTTCTTATTGACGATGAAACACAGAAATTGTATCCGAATTTAATACAAAAGACATACTGCCGACTTAAGTACAAGAGGACTGACACTCTAACTTTCGATGATTTGAACTTCTCCTGTGAGTCCAGTTTAAGATTCCGATGCTTCACTTCAGGTTTCCTGTATCCCTTTGACCTTCTTGTTGACGATGAAATACAGAAATTCCATCCGAATTTAATACAAATGGCACAATGCCGACTTAAGTACAAGAGGAGTGACACTCTAAGTTTCGATGATTTGAACCTCTCCTGTGAGTCCAGTTGTCGATTCCGATGCTTCACGTTAGGTTTACTGTATCCTTGGACCTTCTTATTGACGATGAAACACAGAAATTGCATCCGAATTTAATACAAAAGGCACAATGCCGGCTTAAGTACAAGAGGCCTGACACTCTAACTTTCTATGATTTGAACCACTCGTGTGAGTCCAGTTTAAGGTTCCGATGCTTCACTTCAGGTTTACTGTATCCCTTGGACCTTCTTATTGACAATGATACACAGAAATTGCATCCGAATTTAATATAAAAGGCACAATGCTGACTTAAGTACAAGAGGACTGACACTGTAACTTTCTATGACTTGAACCTCTCCTGTGAGTCCAGTTTTAGATTCCGATGCTTCACTTCAGGATAACTGTATCCCTTGGACCTTCTTATTGACGATGAAACACAGAAATTGCATCCGATTTTAATACAAAAGGCACAATGCCGACTTAAGTACAAGAGGACTGACACTCTAACTTTCTATGATTTTAACCACTCCTGTGAGTCCAGTTTGAGATTCCGATACTTCACTTCAGGTTTGCTGTATCCCTTGGACCTTCTTATTGGCGATGAAACACAGAAATTGCCTCCAAGTTTAACACAAAAGGCACAATGCCGACTTAAGTACAAGAGGACTGACACTCTAACTTTCTATGCTTTGAACCACTCCTGTGAGTCCAGTTTTAGCTTCTGATGCTTCAGTTCAGGTTCACTGTATGCCTTGGACCTTCTTATTGACGATGAAACACAGAAATTGCATCCGAATTTAATACAAAAGGCAAAATGCCGACTTAAGTACAAGAGGACTGACACTCTAAATCTCTACGATTTGAACCTCTCCTCTGAGTTCAGTTTCAGATTCCGATGCTACACATCAGGTTTACTGTATCTCTTGGACGTTCTTATCGATGATGAAACACAGAAATTTCATCTGAATTCAATACAAAAGGCACAATACCGACTAAAGTACAAGAATACTGACACTCTAACTCTCTATGATTTGAATTTCTCCTGTGAGTCCAGTATTAGATTCCGATGCTTCACTTCAGGTTTACTGTGTACCTTGGACCTTCTTATTGACGATGAAACACAGAAATTGCATCCAAATTTAATACAAAAGGCACAATGCCGACTTAAGTACAAGAGGACTGACACTCTAACTTTCGATGATTTGAACCTCTCCTGTGAGTGCAGTTTTAGATTCCGATGCTTGAATTCAGGTATACTGTATCCCTTGGACCTTCTTATTGACGATGAAACACAGAAATTGCATGCGAATTTGATACAAAAGGCACAATGCCGACTTAAGTACAAGAGGACTGAGACTCTAACTTTCGATGATTTGAACTTCTCCTGTGAGTCCAGTTTAAGATTCCGATGCTTCACTTCAGGTTTCCTGTATCCCTTGGACCTTCTTATTGACGATGAAACACAGAAATTGCATCCGAATTTAATACAAAAGGCACAATGCCAACTTAAGTACAAGAGGACTGACACTCTAACTTTCTATGATTTGAACCACTCCTGTGAGTCCAGTTTAAGATTCCGATGCTTCACTTCAGGTTTACTGTATCCCTTGGACCTTCTTATTGACGATGAAACACAGAAATTGCATCCGAATTTAATACAAAAGGCACAATGCCGACGTAAGTACAAGAGGACTGAACCTCTATCTCTCTATGATTTGAACCTCTACTGTGAGTCCAGTTTTAGATTCCGATGCTTCACTTCAGGTTTACTGTATCCCTTGGACCTTCTTATTGACGATGAAACACAGGAATTGCAACCGATTTTAATACAAAAGGCACAATGCCGAGTTAAGTACAATAAGACTGACACTCTAAGTTTCGATGATTTGAACCTCTCCTGTGAGTCCAGTTTTAGATTCCGATGCTTCACTTCAGGTTTACTGTATCCTTGGACCTTCTTATTGACGATGAAACACAGAAATTGCATCCGTAATTAATGCAAAAGGCACATCGCCGACTTCAGTACAAGTGGACTGACACTCTACGTTTCTATGATTTGAACATCTCCTGTGAGTCTAGTTTTAGATTCCGGTGCTTCACTTCAGGTTTACTGTATCCATTGGACCTTCTTATCGACGATGAAACACAGAAATTGCATCCGAATTTAATACAAAAGGCACAATACCGACTTAAGTACAAGAGGACAGACACTCTAACTCTCTATGATTTGATCCTCTCCTGTGAGCCCAGTTTTAGATTCCGATGCTTCTTTTCAGGTTTACTGTGTCCCTTGGACCTTCTTATTGACGATGAAGCACAGAAATTGCATCCGAATTTAATACAAAAGGCACAATGCCGACTTAAGTACAAGAGGACTGACACTCTAACTTTCTATGATTTGAACCACTCCTGTGAGTCCAGCTTGAGATTCCGATACTTCACTTCAGGTTTGCTGTATCCCTTGGACCTTCTTATTGACGATGAAACACAGAAATTGCATCCAAATCCAATACAAAAGGAACAATGCCGTCTTAAGTACAAGAGGACTGACACTCTAACTCTCTATGATTTGAACGTCTGCTCTGAATTCAGTTTTAGATTCCGATGCTTCACTTCAGGTTTCCTGTATCCCTTGGACCTCCTTATTGACGATGAAACACAGAAATTGCATCCGAATTTAATACAGAAGGCACAATGCCGAATTAAGTACAAGAGGACTGACACTCTAACTTTCGATGATTTGAACTTCTCCTGTGAGTCCAGTTTTAGATTCCGATGCTTCACATAAGGTTAACTGTATCTCTCGGACCTTCTTATTGATGATGAAACACCGAAATTACATCCGAATTCAATACTAAAGGCACAATACCGACTTAAGTACAAGAGGACTGACACTCTAACTCTCTATGATTTGAACCTCTCCTGTGAGTCCAGTTTTAGATTCCGATGCTTCACTTCAGGTTTACTGTATCCCTTGGACCTTCTTATTGACGATGAAACACAGAAATTGCATCCGAATTTAATACAAAATGCACAATGCCGACTTAAGTACATGAGGACTGACACTCTAACTCTCTATGATTTGATACTCTCCTGTGATTCCAGTTTTAGATTCCGATGCTTCTTTTCAGGTTTACTGTATCCCTTGGACCTTCTTATTGACGATGAATCACAGAAATTGCATCCGAATTTAATACAAAAGGCACAATGCCGACTTACATACAAGAGGAGGGACACTCTAATTTTCTATGACTTGAACCTCTCCTGTGAGTCCAGTTTTAGATTCAAATGCTTCACTTCAGGTTTGCTGTATCCCTTGGACCTTCTTATTGACGATGAAACACAGAAATTGCATCCGAATTTAATACAAAAGGCACAATGCTGACTGAAGTACAATTGGACTGACACTCTAAATTTCTATGACTTGAACCTCTCCTGTGAGCCCAGTTTTAGATTCCGATGCTTCACTTCAGGTTTACTGTATACCGTGGACCTTCTTATTGAAGATGAAACACAGAAATTGCATCCAAATTTAATACAAAAGGCACAATGCTGACTTAAGTACAAGAGGACTGACACTCTAATTTTCAATGACTTGAACCTCTCCTCTGAGTCCCGTTTTAGATTCCGATGCTTCACTTCAGGTTTACTGTATCCCTTGGACCTTCTTATTGACGATGAAACACAGAAATTGCATCCGAATTTAATACAAAAGGCACAATGCCGACTTAGGTTCAAGATGACTGACACTCTTACTTTCTATGACTTGGACCTCTATTGTGAGTCCAGTTTTAGATTCCGATGCTTCATTTCAGGTTTACTGTATCCCTTGGACCTTCTTATTGAGGATGAAACACAGAAATTGCATCCGAATTTGATACAAAAGGCACAATGCCGACTTAAGTACAAGAGGACTGACACTCTAACTTTCTATGCTTTGAACCTCTCCTGTGAGTCCAGTTTTAGATTCCGATGCTTCACATCAGGTTAACTGTATCTCTCGGACCTTCTTATTGATGATGAAACACAGAAATTACATCCGAATACAATACAAAAGGCACAATACCGACTTAAGTACAAGAGGACTGACACTCTAACTCACTATGATTTGAACCTCTCCTGTGAGTCCAGTTTTAGATTCCGATGCTTCACTTCAGGTTTACTGTATCCCTTGGACCTTCTTATTGACGATGAAACACAGAAATTGCATCCGAATTTAATACAAAATGCACAATGCCGACTTAAGTACATGAGGACTGACACTCTAACTCTCTATGATTTGATACTCTCCTGTGAGTCCAGTTTTAGATTCCGATGCTTCTTTTCAGGTTTACTGTATCCCTTGGACCTTCTTATTGACGATGAATCACAGAAATTGCATCCGAATTTAATACAAAAGGCACAATGCCGACTTATATACAAGAGGACGGACACTCTAATTTTCTATGACTTGAACCTCTCCTGTGAGTCCAGTTTTAGATTCAAATGCTTCACTTCAGGTTTGCTGTATCCCTTGGACCTTCTTATTGACGATGAAACACAGAAATTGCATCCGAATTTAATACAAAAGGCACAATGCTGACTGAAGTACAATTGGACTGACACTCTAAATTTCTATGACTTGAACCTCTCCTGTGAGCCCAGTTTTAGATTCCGATGCTTCACTTCAGGTTTACTGTATACCGTGGACCTTCTTATTGAAGATGAAACACAGAAATTGCATCCAAATTTAATACAAAAGGCACAATGCTGACTTAAGTACAAGAGGACTGACACTCTAATTTTCAATGACTTGAACCTCTCCTCTGAGTCCCGTTTTAGATTCCGATGCTTCACTTCAGGTTTACTGTATCCCTTGGACCTTCTTATTGACGATGAAACACAGAAATTGCATCCGAATTTAATACAAAAGGCACAATGCCGACTTAGGTTCAAGATGACTGACACTCTTACTTTCTATGACTTGGACCTCTATTGTGAGTCCAGTTTTAGATTCCGATGCTTCATTTCAGGTTTACTGTATCCCTTGGACCTTCTTATTGAGGATGAAACACAGAAATTGCATCCGAATTTGATACAAAAGGCACAATGCCGACTTAAGTACAAGAGGACTGACACTCTAACTTTCTATGATTTGAACCTCTCCTGTGAGTCCAGTTTTAGATTCCGATGCTTCACATCAGGTTAACTGTATCTCTCGGACCTTCTTATTGATGATGAAACACAGAAATTACATCCGAATACAATACAAAAGGCACAATACCGACTTAAGTACAAGAGGACTGATACTCTAACTCACTATGGTTTGAACCTCTCCTGTGAGTCCAGTTTTAGATTCCGATGCTTCACTTCAGGTTTACTGTATCCCTTGGACCTTCTTATTGACGATGAAACACAGAAATTGCATCCGAATTTAATGCAAAAGGCACAATGCCGACTTCAGTACAAGAGGACTGACACTCTAACTCTCTATGATTTGATCCTCTCCTGTGAGTCCAGTTTTAGATTCCGATGCTTCTTTTCAGGTTTACTGTACCCCTTGGACCTTCTTATTGACGACGAAACACAGAAATTGCATCCGAATTTAATACATAAGGCACAATGCCGACTTAAGTACAAGAGGACTGACACTCTAACTCTCTATGATTTGAACCTCTCCTGTGAGTCCAGTTTCTGATTCCCATGCTTCACTTCAGGTTTACTGTATCCCTTAGACCTTCTTATTGACGATGAAACACAGAAATTGCATCCAAATTTAATACAAAAGGCACAATACCTACTTAAGTACAAGAGGACTGACACTCTAATTTTCTATGACTTGAACCTCTCCTGCGGGTCCAGTTTTAGATTCAAATACTTCACTTCAGGTTTGCTGTATCCCTTGGACCTTCTTATTGACGATGAAACACAGAAATTGCATCCGATTTTAATACAAAAGGCACAATGCCGACAGAAGTACAAGAGGACTGACACTCTAAATTTCTACGATTTGAACCACTCCTGTGAGTCCAGTTTAAGATTCCGATACTTCACTTCAGGTTTGCTGTATCCCTTGGACCTTCTTATTGACGATGAAACACAGAAATTGCATCCGAATTTAATACAAAAGGCACAATGCCGACTTAAGTACAAGAGGACTGACACTCTGACTCTCTATGATTTGAGCCTCTCCTGTGAGTCCAGTTTTAGATTCCTAAGCTTCACTTCAGGTTTCCTGTAGCCCTTGGTCCTTCTTATTGACGATGAAACACAGAAATTGCATCCGAATTTAATACAAAAGGCACAATGCTGACTTAGGTACAAGAGGACTGACGCTCTTACATTCTATGTCTTGGACCTCTATTGTGAGTCCAGTTTCAGATTGCGATGCTTCACTTCAGGTTTACTGTATCCCTTGGACCTTCTTGTTAAGATGAAACACAGAAATTGCATCCGAATTTAATACAAAAGGCACAATGCCGACTTAAGTACAAGAGGACTGACACTCTAACATTCTATGATTTGAACCTCTTTTGTGAGGCAAGTTTTAGATACCGATGCATCACTTCAGGTTTACTGTACCCCTTGGACCTTCTTATTGAGGATGAAACACAGAAATTGCATCCGGATTTAATACAAAAGGCACAATGCCAACTAAGTACAAGAGGACTGACACTCTAACTCTCTATGATTTGAAAATCTCCTGTGAGTCCAGTTTAAGATTCCGATGCTTCACTTCAGGTTTACCGTATCCCTTGGACCTGCTTATTGACGATGAAACACAGAAAATGCATCCGAATTTAATACAAAAGGCACAATGCCGACTTAAGTACAAGAGGACTGACACTCTAAATTTCTACGATTTGAACCTCTAATGTGAGTCCAGTTGTAGATTGCGATGCTTCACATCCGGCTTACCGTATCTCTTGGAACTTCTTATCGATGATGAAACACAGAAATTACATCTGAATTCAATACAAAAAGCATAATACCGACATAAGTACAAGAGGACTGACACTCTAACTCCCTATGATTTGAACCTCTCCTGTGAGTCCAGTTTTAGATTCCGATGCTTCACTTCAGGTTCACTGTATCCCTTGGACCTTCTTATTGACGATGAAACACAGAAATTGGATCCAAATTTAATACATAAGGCACAATGCCGACTTAAGTACAAGAGGACTGACACTCTAACTTTCGATGATTTGAACCTCCCCTGAGAGTCCAGTTTTAGATTCCACTGCTTCAATTCAGGTTTACTGTATGCCTTGGACCCTCTTATTGACGATGAAACACAGAAATTGCAACAGAATTTAATACAAAAGGCACAATACCGACTTAAGTACAGGAGGACTGACACTCTAACTTTCTATGATTTGAACCTCTCCTGTGAGTCCAGTTTTAGATTCCGATGCTTCACATCAGGTTAACTGTATCTCTCGGACCTTCTTATTGATGATGAAACACAGATATTACATCCGAATTCAATACAAAAGGCACAATACCGACTTAAGTACAGGAGGATTGACACTCTAACTCTCTATGATTTGAACCTCTCCTGTGAGTCCACTTTTAGATTCCGATGCTTCATTTCAGGTTTACTGTATCCCTTAGACCTTCTTATTGACGATGAAACACAGAAATTGCATCCGGATTTAATACAAAATGCACAATGCCGACTTAAGTACAAGAGGACTGACACTCTAACTTTCTATGATTTGAACCTCTCCTGTGAGTCCAGTTTTAGATTCCGATGCTTCACTTCAGGTTTACTGTATCCCTTGGACCTTCTTATTGACGATGAAACACAGAAATTGCATCCGAATTTAATACAAAAGGCACAATGCCGACGTAAGTACAAGAGGACTGACACTCTAACTTTCTGTGATTTGAACCTCTCCTGTGAGTCCAGTTTTAGATTCCGATGCTTCACATCAGGTTAACTATATCTCGCGGACCTTCTTATTGATGATGAAACACCGAAATTACATCCGAATTCAATACAAAAGGCACAATACCGACTTAAGTACAAGAGGACTGACACTCTAACTCTCTATGATTTGAACCTCACCTGTGAGTCCAGTTTTAGATTCCGATGCTTCACTTCAGGTTTACTGTATCCCTTGGACCTTCTTATTGACGATGAAACACAGAAATTGCATCCAAATTTAATACAAAAGGCACAATACCTACTTAAGTACAAGAGGACTGACACTCTAATTTTCTATGACTTGAACCTCTCCTGCGGGTCCAGTTTTAGATTCAAATACTTCACTTCAGGTTTGCTGTATCCCTTGGACTTTCTTATTGACGATGAAACACAGAAATTGCATCCGATTTTAATACAAAAGCCACAATGCCGACAGAAGTACAAGAGGACTGACACTCTAAATTTCTACGATTTGAACCACTCCTGTGAGTCCAGTTTAAGATTCCGATACTTCACTTCAGGTTTGCTGTATCCCTTGGACCTTCTTATTGACGATGAAACACAGAAATTGCATCCGAATTTAATACAAAAGGCACAATGCCGACTTAAGTACAAGAGGACTGACACTCTGACTCTCTATGATTTGAGCCTCTCCTGTGAGTCCAGTTTTAGATTCCTAAGCTTCACTTCAGGTTTCCTGTAGCCCTTGGTCCTTCTTATTGACGATGAAACACAGAAATTGCATCCGAATTTAATACAAAAGGCACAATGCTGACTTAGGTACAAGAGGACTGACGCTCTTACATTCTATGTCTTGGACCTCTATTGTGAGTCCAGTTTCAGATTGCGATGCTTCACTTCAGGTTTACTGTATCCCTTGGACCTTCTTGTTAAGATGAAACACAGAAATTGCATCCGAATTTAATACAAAAGGCACAATGCCGACTTAAGTACAAGAGGACTGACACTCTAACATTCTATGATTTGAACCTCTTTTGTGAGGCAAGTTTTAGATACCGATGCATCACTTCAGGTTTACTGTACCCCTTGGACCTTCTTATTGAGGATGAAACACAGAAATTGCATCCGGATTTAATACAAAAGGCACAATGCCAACTAAGTACAAGAGGACTGACACTCTAACTCTCTATGATTTGAAAATCTCCTGTGAGTCCAGTTTAAGATTCCGATGCTTCACTTCAGGTTTACCGTATCCCTTGGACCTGCTTATTGACGATGAAACACAGAAAATGCATCCGAATTTAATACAAAAGGCACAATGCCGACTTAAGTACAAGAGCACTGACACTCTAAATTTCTACGATTTGAACCTCTAATGTGAGTCCAGTTGTAGATTGCGATGCTTCACATCCGGCTTACCGTATCTCTTGGAACTTCTTATCGATGATGAAACACAGAAATTACATCTGAATTCAATACAAAAAGCATAATACCGACATAAGTACAAGAGGACTGACACTCTAACTCCCTATGATTTGAACCTCTCCTGTGAGTCCAGTTTTAGATTCCGATGCTTCACTTCAGGTTCACTGTATCCCTTGGACCTTCTTATTGACGATGAAACACAGAAATTGGATCCAAATTTAATACATAAGGCACAATGCCGACTTAAGTACAAGAGGACTGACACTCTAACTTTCGATGATTTGAACCTCCCCTGTGAGTCCAGTTTTAGATTCCACTGCTTCAATTCAGGTTTACTGTATGCCTTGGACCCTCTTATTGACGATGAAACACAGAAATTGCAACAGAATTTAATACAAAAGGCACAATACCGACTTAAGTACAGGAGGACTGACACTCTAACTTTCTATGATTTGAACCTCTCCTGTGAGTCCAGTTTTAGATTCCGATGCTTCACATCAGGTTAACTGTATCTCTCGGACCTTCTTATTGATGATGAAACACAGGTATTACATCCGAATTCAATACAAAAGGCACAATACCGACTTAAGTACAGGAGGATTGACACTCTAACTCTCTATGATTTGAACCTCTCCTGTGAGTCCACTTTTAGATTCCGATGCTTCATTTCAGGTTTACTGTATCCCTTAGACCTTCTTATTGACGATGAAACACAGAAATAGCATCCGGATTTAATACAAAATGCACAATGCCGACTTAAGTACAAGAGGACTGACACTCTAACTTTCTATGATTTGAACCTCTCCTGTGAGTCCAGTTTTAGATTCCGATGCTTCACTTCAGGTTTACTGTATCCCTTGGACCTTCTTATTGACGATGAAACACAGAAATTGCATCCGAATTTAATACAAAAGGCACAATGCCGACGTAAGTACAAGAGGACTGACACTCTAACTTTCTATGATTTGAACCTCTCCTGTGAGTCCAGTTTTAGATTCCGATGCTTCACATCAGGTTAACTATATCTCGCGGACCTTCTTATTGATGATGAAACACCGAAATTACATCCGAATTCAATACAAAAGGCACAATACCGACTTAAGTACAAGAGGACTGACACTCTAACTCTCTATGATTTGAACCTCACCTGTGAGTCCAGTTTTAGATTCCGATGCTTCACTTCAGGTTTACTGTATCCCTTGGACCTTCTTATTGACGATGAAACACAGAAATGGCATCCAAAGTTAATACAAAAGGCACAATGCCTACTTAAGTACAAGAGGACTTACACTCTAATTTTCTATGACTTGAACCTCTCCTGTGAGTCCAGTTTTAGATTCAAATGCTTCACTTCAGGTTTGCTGTATCCGTTGGACCTTCTTATTGAAGATGAAACACAGAAATTGCGTCCGAATGTAATTCAAAAGGCACAATGCCGACCTAAGTACAAGACGACTGACACCCTAACTTTCTAAGATTTGAACCTCTCTTGTGAGTCCAGTTTTAGATTCTGATGATTCACTTCTGGTTTACTGTATCCCTTGGACCCCCTTATTGACGATGAAACACAGAAATTGCATCCGAATTTAATACAATGGGCACAATGCCGACTTAAGTACAAGAGGACTGACACTCTAACTTTCTATGATTTGAACCTCTCCTGTGAGTCCAGTTTTAGACTCCGATGCTTCACTTCATGTTTCCTGTATCCATTGGACCTTCTTATTGACGATGAAACACAGAAATTGCATCCGAATTTAATACAAAAGTCACAATGCTGACTGAAGTACAAGAGGACTGACACTCTTACTTTCTATGACTTGAAACTCTCCTGTGAGTCCAGTTTTAGATTCCGATGCTTCACTCCAGGTTTACTGAATACCTTGGACCTTCTTATCGAAGATGAAACAAAGAAATTGCATCCGAATTTAATACAAAAGGCACAATGCTGACTGAAGTACAAGAGGACTGACACTCTTACTTTCTATGACTTGAAACTCTCCTGTGAGTCCAGTTTTAGATTCCGATGCTTCACTCCAGGTTTACTGTATCCCTTGGACCTTCTTATTGACGAAGAAACACAGAAATTGCATCCGAATTTAATACAAAAGGCACAATGCCGACTTAGGTACAAGAGGACTGACACTCTTACTTTCTATGACTTGGACCTCTATTGTGAGTCCAGGGTTAGATTCCGATGCTTCACTTCAGGTTTACTGTATCCCTTGGACCTTCTTATTGAGGATGAAACACAGAAATTGCATCCGAATTTAATACAAAAGGAACAATGCCGACTTAAGTACAAGAGGACTGACACTCTAACTTTTTATGATTAGAACCTCTCCTGTGAGTCCAGTTTAGATTCCGATGCTTCACATCAGGTTAACTGTATCTCTCGGACCTTCTTATTGATGATGAAACACAGAAATTACATCCGAATACAATACAAAAGGCACAATGCCGACTTAAGTACAAGAGGACTGACACTCTAACTCACTATGATTTGAACCTCTCCTGTGAGTGCAGTTTTAGATTCCGATGCTTCACTTCAGGTTTACTGTATCCCTTGGACCTTCTTATTGACGATGAAACAAAGAAATTGCATCCGAATTTAATATAAAAGGCACAATGCCGACCTAAGTACAAGAGGGCTGACACTCTAAATTTCTACTATTTGAACCTCTCCTGTGAGTCCAGTTTTAGATTCCGATGCTTCACATCACGTTTAATGTATCTCTTGGACCTTCTTATCGATGATGAAACACAGAAATTACACCCGAATTCAATACAAAAGGCATAATACCGACATAAGTATAAGAGGACTGACACTCTAACTCACTATGATTTGAACCTCTCCTGTGAGTCCAGTTTTAGATTCCGATGCTTCACTTCAGGTTTACTGTATCCCTTGGACCTTCTTATTGACGATGAAACACAGAAATTGCATCCGAATTTAATACAAAAGGCACAATGCCGACTTCAGTACAAGAGGACTGACACTCTAACTCTCTATGATTTGATCCTCTCCTGTGCGTCCAGTTTTAGATTCCAATGCTTCTTTTCAGGTTTACTGTACCCCTTGGACCTTCTTATTGACGACGAAACACAGAAATTGCATCCGAATTTAATACATAAGGCACAATGCCGACTTAAGTACAAGAGGACTGACACTCTAACTCTCTATGATTTGAACCTCTCCTGTGAGTCCAGTTTTAGATTCCGATGCTTCACTTCAGGTTCACTGTATCCCTTGGACCTCCTTATTGACGATGAAACACAGAAATTGGATCCAAATTTAATACATAAGGCACAATGCCGACTTAAGTACAAGAGGACTGACACTCTAACTTTCGATGATTTGAACCTCTCCTGTGAGTCCAGTTTTAGATTCCACTGCTTCAATTCAGGTTTACTGTATGCCTTGTACCCTCTTATTGACGATGAAACACAGAAATTGCAACCGAATTTAATACAAAGGGCACAATACCGACTTAAGTACAGGAGGACTGACACTCTAATTCTCTATGATTTGAACCTCTCCTGTGAGACCAGTTTTAGATTCCGATGCTTCATTGCAGGTTTACTGTATCCCTTAGACCATCTTATTCACGAAGAAACACAGAAATTGCATCCGAATTTAATACAAAAGGCACAATGCCGACTTAAGTACAAGGGGACTGACACTCTAAATTTCTATGATTTGAACCTCTCCAGTGAGTCCAGTTTTAGATTTCGATGCTTCACTTCAGGTTTACTGTATCCCATGGACCTTCTTATTGAGGATGAAACACAGAAATTGCATCCGAATTTAATACAAAAGGCACAATGCCGACTTAAGTACATGAGGACTGACACTCTAACTTTCTATGATTTGAACCTCTCCTGTGAGTCCAGTTTTAGATTCCGATGCTTCACATCGGGCTAACTGTATCTCTCGGACCTTCTTATTGATGATGAAACACAGATATTACATCCGAATTCAATACAAAAGGCACAATACCGACTTAAGTACAGGAGGATTGACACTCTAACTCTCTATGATTTGAACCTCTCCTGTGAGTCCAGTTTTAGATTCCGATGCTTCATTTCAGGTTTACTGTATCCCTTGGACCTTCTTATTGACGATGAAACACAGAAATTGCATCCAAATTTGATACAAGAGGCACAATGCCGATTTAAGTACAAGAGGACTGACACTCCAAATTTCTACGATTTGAACCTCTCCTGTGAGTCCAGTTTTAGATTCCGATGCTTCACATCAGGTTTACTGTATCTCTTGGACCTTCTTATCGATGATGAAACACAGAAATTACATCCGAATTCAATACAAAAGGCATAATACCGACATAAGTACAAGAGGGCTGACACTCTAACTCTCTATGATTTGAACCTCTCCTGTGAGTCCAGTTTTTGTTTCCGATACTTCACTTCAGGTTTACTGTTTCCCTTGGACCTTCTTATTGACGATGAAACACAGAAATTGCATCCGAATTTAATACAAAATGCACAATGCCGACTTAAGTACAAGAGGACTGACACTCTAACTCTCTATGATTTGATCCTCTCCTGTGAGTCCAGTTTCTGATTCAGATGCTTCACTTCAGGTTTTGCTGTATCCCTTAGACCTTCTTATTGACGATGAAACACAGAAATGGCATCCAAAGTTAATATAAAAGGCACAATGCCTACTTAAGTACAAGAGGACTGACACTCTAATTTTCTATGACTTGAACCTCTCCTGTGAGTCCAGTTTTAGATTCAAATGCTTCACCTCAGGTTTGCTGTATCCGTTGGACCTTCTTATTGAAGATGAAACACAGAAATTGCGTCCGAGTGTAATTCAAAAGGCACAATGCCGACTTAAGTACAAGACGACTGACACTCTAACTTTCTAAGATTTGAACCTCTCCTGTGAGTCCAGTTTTAGATTCCGATGCTTCACATCAGGTTTAATGTACCCCTTGGACCTTCTTATCGATGATGAAACACAGAAATTACACCCGAATTCAATACAAAAGGCATAATACCGACATAAGTATAAGAGGACTGACACTCTAACTCACTATGATTTGAACCTCTCCTGTGAGTCCAGTTTTAGATTCCGATGCTTCACTTCAGGTTTACTGTATCCCTTGGACCTTCTTATTGACGATGAAACACAGAAATTGCATCCGAATTTAATACAAAAGGCACAATGCCGACTTCAGTACAAGAGGACTGACACTCTAACTCTCTATGATTTGATCCTCTCCTGTGCGTCCAGTTTTAGATTCCGATGCTACTTTTCAGGTTTACTGTACCCCTTGGACCTTCTTATTGACGACGAAACACAGAAATTGCATCCGAATTTAATACATAAGGCACAATGCCGACTTAAGTACAAGAGGACTGACACTCTAACTCTCTATGATTTGAACCTCTCCTGTGAGTCCAGTTTTAGATTCCGATGCTTCACTTCAGGTTCACTGTATCCCTTGGACCTTCTTATTGACGATGAAACACAGAAATTGGATCCAAATTTAATACATAAGGCACAATGCCGACTTAAGTACAAGAGGACTGACACTCTAACTTTCGATGACTTGAACCTCTCCTGTGAGTCCAGTTTTAGATTCCACTGCTTCAATTCAGGTTTACTGTATGCCTTGTACCCTCTTATTGACGATGAATCACAGAAATTGCAACCGAATTTAATACAAAGGGCACAATACCGACTTAAGTACAGGAGGACTGACACTCTAATTCTCTATGATTTGAACCTCTCCTGTGAGTCCAGTTTTAGATTCCGATGCTTCATTGCAGGTTTACTGTATCCCTTAGACCATCTTATTCACGAAGAAACACAGAAATTGCATCCGAATTTAATACAAAAGGCACAATGCCGACTTAAGTACAAGAGGACTGACACACTAACTTTCTATGATTTGAACCTCTCCAGTGAGTCCAGTTTTAGATTTCGATGCTTCACTTCAGGTTTACTGTATCCCATGGACCTTCTTATTGAGGATGAAACACAGAAATTGCATCCGAATTTAATACAAAAGGCACAATGCCGACTTAAGTACATGAGGACTGACACTCTAACTTTCTATGATTTGAACCTCTCCTGTGAGTCCAGTTTTAGATTCCGATGCTTCACATCGGGTTAACTGCATCTCTAGGACCTTCTTATTGATGATGAAACACAGATATTACATCCGAATTCAATACAAAAGGCACAATACCGACTTAAGTACAGGAGGATTGACACTCTAACTCTCTATGATTTGAACCTCTCCTGTGAGTCCAATTTTAGATTCCGATGCTTCATTTCAGGTTTACTGTATCCCTTGGACCTTCTTATTGACGATGAAACACAGAAATTGCATCCAAATTTGATACAAAAGGCACAATGCCGATTTAAGTACAAGAGGACTGACACTCCAAATTTCTACGATTTGAACCTCTCCTGTGAGTCCAGTTTTAGATTCCGATGCTTCACATCAGGTTTACTGCATCTCTTGGACCTTCTTATCGATGATGAAACACAGAAATTACATCCGAATTCAATACAAAAGGCATAATACCGACATAAGTACAAGAGGGCTGACACTCTAACTCTCTATGATTTGAACCTCTCCTGTGAGTCCAGTTTTAGATTCCGATACTTCACTTCGGGTTTACTGTTTCCCTTGGACCTTCTTATTGACGATGAAACACAGAAATTGCATCCGAATTTAATACAAAATGCACAATGCCGACTTAAGTACAAGAGGACTGACACTCTAACTCTCTATGATTTGATCCTCTCCTGTGAGTCCAGTTTCTGATTCAGATGCTTCACTTCAGGTTTACTGTATCCCTTAGACCTTCTTATTGACGATGAAACACAGAAATGGCATCCAAAGTTAATATAAAAGGCACAATGCCTACTTAAGTACAAGAGGACTGACACTCTAATTTTCTATGACTTGAACCTCTTCTGTGAGTCCAGTTTTAGATTCAAATGCTTCACCTCAGGTTTGCTGTATCCGTTGGACCTTCTTATTGAAGATGAAACACAGAAATTGCGTCCGAATGTAATTCAAATGGCACAATGCCGACTTAAGTACAAGACGACTGACACTGTAACTTTCTAAGATTTGAACCTCTCCTGTGAGTCCAGTTTTAGATTCCGATGATTCACTTCAGGTTTACTGTATCCCTTGGACCCCCTTATTGACGATGAAACACAGAAATTGCTTCCGAATTTAATACAATGGGCACAATGCCGACTTAAGTACAAGGGGACTGACACTCTAACTTTCTATGATTTGAACATCTCCTGTGAGTCCAGTTTTAGATTCCGATGCTTCACTTCAGGTTTCCTGTATCCATTGGACCTTCTTATTGACGAGAAACACAGAAATTGCATCCGAATTTAATACAAAAGGCACAATGCTGACTGAAGTACAATTGGAATGACACTCTAAATTTCTATGATTAGAACCTCTCCTGTGAGTCCAGTTTAGATTCCGATGCTTCACATCAGGTTAACTGTATCTCTCGGACCTTCTTATTGATGATGAAACACAGAAATTACATCCGAATACAACACAAAAGGCACAATACCGACTTAAGTACAAGAGGACTGACTCTCTAACTCACTATGATTTGAACCTCTCCTGTGAGTCCAGTTTTTGATTCCGATGCTTCACTTCAGGTTTATGTGTATCCCTTGGACCTTCTTATTGACGATGAAACACAGAAATTGCATCCGAATTTAATATGAAAGGCACAATGCCGACCTAAGTACAAGAGGGCTGACACTCCAAATTTCTACTATTTGAACCTCTCCTGTGAGTCCAGTTTTAGATTCCGATGCTTCACATCAGGTTTAATGTATCTCTTGGACCTTCTTATCGATGATGAAACACAGAAATTACATTCGAATTCAATACAAAAGGCATAATACCGACATAAGTATAACAGGACTGACACTCTAACTCACTATGATTTGAACCTCTCCTGTGAGTCCAGTTTTAGATTCCGATGCTTCACTTCAGGTTTACTGTATCCCTTGGACCTTCTTATTGACGATGAAACACAGAAATTGCATCCGAACTTAATACAAAAGGCACAATACCGACTTCAGTACAAGAGGACTGACACTCTAACTCTCTATGATTTGATCCTCTCCTGTGCGTCCAGTTTTAGATTCCGATGCTTCTTTTCAGGTTTACTGTACCCCTTGGACCTTCTTATTGACGACGAAAGGCAGAAATTGCATCTGAATTTAATACATAAGGCACAATGCCGACTTAAGTACAAGAGGACTGACACTCTAACTCTCTATGATTTGAACCTCTCCTGTGAGTCCAGTTTCTGATTCCGATGCATCACTTCTGGTTTACTGTATCCCTTAGACCTTCTTATTGACGATGAAACACAGAAATTGCATCCAAATTTAATACAAAAGGCACAGTACCTACTTAAGTACAAGAGGACTGACACTCTAACGCTCTGTGATTTGAACCACTCCTGTGAGTCCAGTTTAAGATTCCGATACTTCACTTCAGGTTTGCTGTATCCCTTGGACCTTCTTATTGACGATGAAACACAGAAATTGCATCCGAATTTAATACAAAAGGCACAATGCCGACTTAAGTACAAGAGGACTGACACTCTGAACCTCTATGATTTGAACCTCTCCTGTGAGTCCAGTTTTAGATACCGATGCATCACTTCAGGTTTACTGTATCCCTTGGACCTTCTTATTGAGGATGAAACACAGAAATTGCATCCGGATTTAATACAAAAGGCACAATGCCGACTTAAGTACAAGAGGACTGACACTCTAATTCTCTATGATTTGAACCTCTCCTGTGAGTCCAGTTTAAGATTCCGATGCTTCACTTCAGGTTTACTGTATCCCTTGTACCTTCTTATTGACGATGAAACACTGAAAATGCAGCCGAATTTAATACAAAAGGCACAATGCCGACTTAAGTACAAGAGGACTGACACTTTAAATTTCTACGATTTGAACCTCTCCTGTGAGTCCAGTTGTAGATTGCGATGCTTCACATCAGGCTTACCGTATCTCTTGGACCTTCTTATCGATGATGAAACACAGAAATTACATCTGAATTCAATACAAAAAGCATAATACCGACATAAATACAAGAGGACTGACACTCTAATTCTCTATGATTTGAACCTCTCCTGTGTGACCAGTTTTAGATTCCGATGCTTCACTTCAGGTTCACTGTATCCCTTGGACCTTCTTATTGACGATGAAACACAGAAATTGGATCCAAATTTAATACAAAAGGCACAATGCCGACTTAAGTACAAGAGGACTGACACTCTAACTTTCGATGATTTGAACCTCTCCTGTGAGTCCAGTTTTAGATTCCGAGACTTCAATTCAGGTTTACTGTATGCCTTGGACCTTCTTATTGACGATGAAACACAGAAATTGCAACCGAATTTAATACCAAAGGCACAATACCGACTTAAGTACAGGAGGACTGACACTCTAATTCTCTATGATTTGAACCTCTCCTGTGAGTCCAGTTTTAGATTCCGATGCTTCAAATCAGGTTAACTGTATCTCTCGGACCTTCTTATTGATGATGAAACACAGATATTACATCCGAATTCAATACAAAAGGCACTTTACCGACTTAAGTACAAGAGGATTGACACTCTAACTATCTATGATTTGAACCTCTCCTGTGAGTCCAGTTTTAGATTCCGATGCTTCACTTCAGGTTTACAGTATCCCTTGGACGTTCTTATTGTCGATGAAATACAGAAATTGCATCCAAATTTAATACAAGAGGCACAATGCCGACTTAAGTACAAGAGGACTGACACTCTAACTTTCGATGATTTGAACCTCTCCAGTAAGTCCAGTTTTAGATTCCGATGCTTCAATTCAGGTTTACTGTATATCGTGGACCTTCTTATTGACGATGAAACACAGAAATTGCATCCGAATTTAGTACAAAAGGCACAATGCCGACGTGAGTACAAAAGGACTGACACTCTAACTTTCTATGA
This sequence comes from Schistocerca americana, assembly GCF_021461395.2. Classification (NCBI taxonomy): domain Eukaryota; kingdom Metazoa; phylum Arthropoda; class Insecta; order Orthoptera; family Acrididae; genus Schistocerca; species Schistocerca americana. Next base: position 542,755,910 of record NC_060124.1, on the reverse strand, counting down.
TTTGAGCCTCTCCTGTGAGTCCAGTTTTAGATTCCGATGCTTCACATCAGGTTAACTGTATCTCTCGTACCTTCTTATTGATGTTGAAACACAGAAAATACATCCGAATACAATACAAAAGGCACAATACCGACTTAAGTACATGAGGACTGACACTCTAACTCTCTATGATTTGAACCTCTCCTGTGAGTCCAGTTTTAGATTCCGATGCTTCACTTCAGGTTTACTGTATCCCTTGGACCTTCTAATTGACGATGAAACACAGTAATTGCATCCGAATTTAATATAAAAGGCACAATGCCGACTTAAGTACAAGAGGACTGACACTCTAAATTTCTACGATTTGAACCTCTCTTGTGAGTCCAGTTTTAGATTCCGATGCTTCACATCATGTTTAATGTATCTCTTGGACCTTCTTATCGATGATGAAACACAGAAATTACATCTGAATTCAATACAAAAGGCATAATACCGACATAAGTACAAGAGGACTGACACTCTAACTTTCTACGATTTGGACCACTCCTGTGAATCCAGTTTCAGTTTCCGATACTTCACTTCACGTTTGCTGTATCCCTTGGACCTTCTTATTGACGATGAAACACAGAAATTGCATCCGAATTTAATACAAAAGGCACAATGCCGACTTAAGTACAAGAGGACTGACACTCTAACTCTCTATGATTTGAACCTCTCCTGTGAGTCCAGTTTTAGATTCCGATGCTTCACTTCAGGTTTCCTGTATCCCTTGGACCTTCTTATTGACGATGAAACACAGAAATTGCATCCGAATTCAATACAAAAGGCACAACGCTGACTTAGGTATAAGAGGACTGTCACTCTTACATTGTATGACTTGGACCTCTATTGTGAGTCCAGTTTCAGATTGCGATGCTTCACTTCAGGTTTACTGTATCCCTAGGACCTTCTTATTGAAGATGAAACACAGAAATTGCATCCAAATTTAATACAAAAGGCACAATGCTGACTTAAGTACAAGAGGACTGACACTCTAAATTTCTACGATTTGAACCTCTCTTGTGAGTCCAGTTTTAGATTCCGATGCTTCACATCAGGTTTAATGTATCTCTTGGACCTTCTTATCGATGATGAAACACAGAAATTACATTCGAATTCAATACAAAAGGCATAATACCGACATAAGTATAACAGGACTGACACTCTAACTCACTATGATTTGAACCTCTCCTGTGAGTCCAGTTTTAGATTCCGATGCTTCACTTCAGGTTTACTGTATCCCTTGGACCTTCTTATTGACGATGAAACACAGAAATTGCATCCGAACTTAATACAAAAGGCACAATACCGACTTCAGTACAAGAGGACTGACACTCTAACTCTCTATGATTTGATCCTCTCCTGTGCGTCCAGTTTTAGATTCCGATGCTTCTTTTCAGGTTTACTGTACCCCTTGGACCTTCTTATTGACGACGAAAGGCAGAAATTGCATCCGAATTTAATACATAAGGCACAATGCCGACTTAAGTACAAGAGGACTGACACTCTAACTCTCTATGATTTGAACCTCTCCTGTGAGTCCAGTTTCTGATTACGATGCTTCACTTCAGGTTTACTGTATCCCTTAGACCTTCTTATTGACGATGAAACACAGAAATTGCATCCAAAATTAATACAAAAGGCACAGTACCTACTTAAGTACAAGAGGACTGACTCTCTAACGCTCTATGATTTGAACCACTCCTGTGAGTCCAGTTTAAGATTCCGATACTTCACTTCAGGTTTGCTGTATCCCGTGGACCTTCTTATTGACGATGAAACAAAGAAATTGCATCCGAATTTAATACAAAAGGCACAATGCCGACTTAAGTACAAGAGGACTGACACTCTAACTCTCTATGATTTGAACCTCTCCTGTGAGTCCAGTTTAAGATTCCGATGCTTCACTTCAGGTTTACTGTATCCCTTGTACCTTCTTATTGACGATGAAACACTGAAAATGCAGCCGAATTTAATACAAAAGGCACAATGCCGACTTAAGTACAAGAGGACTGACACTTTAAATTTCTACGATTTGAACCTCTCCTGTGAGTCCAGTTGTAGATTGCGATGATTCACATCAGGCTTACCGTATCTCTTGGACCTTCTTATCGATGATGAAACACAGAAATTACATCTGAATTCAATACAAAAAGCATAATACCGACATAAATACAAGAGGACTGACACTCTAATTCTCTATGATTTGAACCTCTCCTGTGAGACCAGTTTTAGATTCCGATGCTTCACTTCAGGTTCACTGTATCCCTTGGACCATCTTATTGACGATGAAACACAGAAATTGGATCCAAATTTAATACAAAAGGCACAATGCCGACTTAAGTACAAGAGGACTGACACTCTAACTTTCGATGATTTGAACCTCTCCTGTGAGTCCAGTTTAAGATTCCGATACTTCAATTCAGGTTTACTGTATGCCTTGGACCTTCTTATTGACGATGAAACACAGAAATTGCAACCGAATTTAATACCAAAGGCACAATACCGACTTAAGTACAGGAGGACTGACACTCTAATTCTCTATGATTTGAACCTCTCCTGTGAGTCCAGTTTTAGATTCCGATGCTTCACTTCAGGTTTCCTGTATCCCTTGGACCTTCTTATTGACGATGAAACACAGAAATTGCATCCGAATTTAATACAAAAGGCACAACGCTGACTTAGGTATAAGAGGACTGTCACTCTTACATTGTATGACTTGGACCTCTATTGTGAGTCCAGTTTCTGATTGCGATGCTTCACTTCAGGTTTACTGTATCCCTAGGACCTTCTTATTGAAGATGAAACACAGAAATTGCATCCAAATTTAATACAAAAGGCACAATGCTGACTTAAGTACAAGTGGACTGACACTCTAAATTTCTACGATTTGAACCTCTCTTGTGAGTCCAGTTTTAGATTCCGATGCTTCACATCAGGTTTAATGTATCTCTTGGACCTTCTTATCGATGATGAAACACAGAAATTACATTCGAATTCAATACAAAAGGCATAATACCGACATAAGTATAACAGGACTGACACTCTAACTCACTATGATTTGAACCTCTCCTGTGAGTCCAGTTCTAGATTCCGATGCTTCACTTCAGGTTTACTGTATCCCTTGGACCTTCTTATTGACGATGAAACACAGAAATTGCATCCGAACTTAATACAAAAGGCACAATACCGACTTCAGTACAAGAGGACTGACACTCTAACTCTCTATGATTTGATCCTCTCCTGTGCGTCCAGTTTTAGATTCCGATGCTTCTTTTCAGGTTTACTGTACCCCTTGGACCTTCTTATTGACGACGAAAGGCAGAAATTGCATCCGAATTTAATACATAAGGCACAATGCCGACTTAAGTACAAGAGGACTGACACTCTAACTCTCTATGATTTAAACCTCTCCTGTGAGTCCAGTTTCTGATTACGATGCTTCACTTCAGGTTTACTGTATCCCTTAGACCTTCTTATTGACGATGAAACACAGAAATTGCATCCAAATTTAATACAAAAGGCACAGTACCTACTTAAGTACAAGAGGACTGACACTCTAACGCTCTATGATTTGAACCACTCCTGTGAGTCCAGTTTAAGATTCCGATACTTCACTTCAGGTTTGCTGTATCCCGTGGACCTTCTTATTGATGATGAAACACAGAAATTGCATCCGAATTTAATACAAAAGGCACAATGCCGACTTAAGTACAAGAGGACTGACACTCTGAACCTCTATGATTTGAACCTCTCCTGTGAGTCCAGTTTTAGATACCGATGCATCACTTCAGGTTTACTGTATCCCTTGGACCTTCTTATTGAGGATGAAACACAGAAATTGCATCCGGATTTAATACAAAAGGCACAATGCCGACTTAAGTACAAGAGGACTGACACTCTAACTCTCTATGATTTGAACCTCTCCTGTGAGTCCAGTTTAAGATTCCGATGCTTCACTTCAGGTTTACTGTATCCCTTGTACCTTCTTATTGACGATGAAACACTGAAAATGCAGCCGAATTTAATACAAAAGGCACAATGCCGACTTAAGTACAAGAGGACTGACACTTTAAATTTCTACGATTTGAACCTCTCCTGTGAGTCCAGTTGTAGATTGCGATGCTTCACATCAGGCTTACCGTATCTCTTGGACCTTCTTATCGATGATGAAACACAGAAATTACAACTGAATTCAATACAAAAAGCATAATACCGACATAAATACAAGAGGACTGACACTCTAATTCTCTATGATTTGAACCTCTCCTGTGAGACCAGTTTTAGATTCCGATGCTTCACTTCAGGTTCACTGTATCCCTTGGACCATCTTATTGACGATGAAACACAGAAATTGGATCCAAATTTAATACAAAAGGCACAATGCCGACTTAAGTACAAGAGGACTGACACTCTAACTTTCGATGATTTGAACCTCTCCTGTGAGTCCAGTTTAAGATTCCGATACTTCAATTCAGGTTTACTGTATGCCTTGGACCTTCTTATTGACGATGAAACACAGAAATTGCAACCGAATTTAATACCAAAGGCACAATACCGACTTAAGTACAGGAGGACTGACACTCTAATTCTCTATGATTTGAACCTCTCCTGTGAGTCCAGTTTTAGATTCCGATGCTTCAAATCAGGTTAACTGTATCTCTCGGACCTTCTTATTGATGATGAAACACAGATATTACATCCGAATTCAATACAAAAGGCACTTTACCGACTTAAGTACAAGAGGATTGACACTCTAACTCTCTATGATTTGAACCTCTCCTGTGAGTCCAGTTTTAGATTCCGATGCTTCACTTCAGGTTTACAGTATCCCTTGGACGTTCTTATTGTCGATGAAATACAGAAATTGCATCCAAATTTAATACAAGAGGCACAATGCCGACTTAAGTACAAGAGGACTGACACTCTAACTTTCGATGATTTGAACCTCTCCAGTAAGTCCAGTTTTAGATTCCGATGCTTCAATTCAGGTTTACTGTATATCGTGGACCTTCTTATTGACGATGAAACACAGAAATTGCATCCGAATTTAATACGAAACGCACAATGCCGTCGTGAGTACAAAAGGACTGACACTCTAACTTTCTATGATTTGAACCTCTCCTGTGAGTCCAGTTTTAGATTCCGATGCTTCACATCAGGTTAACTGTATCTCTCGTACCTTCTTATTGATGATGAAACACAGAAAATACATCCGAATACAATACAAAAGGCACAATACCGACTTAAGTACATGAGGACTGTTACTCTAACTCTCTATGATTTGAACCTCTCCTGTGAGTCCAGTTTTAGATTCCGATGCTGCACTTCAGGTTTACTGTATCCCTTGGACCTTCTTATTGACGATGAAACACAGTAATTGCATCCGAATTTAATATAAAAGGCACAATGCCGACTTAAGTACAAGAGGACTGACACTCTAAATTTCTACGATTTGAACCTCTCTTGTGAGTCCAGTTTTAGATTCCGATGCTTCACAACAGGTTTAATGTATCCCTTGGACCTTCTTATTGACGATGAAACACAGAAATTGCATCCGAATTTAATACAAAAAGCACAATGCTGACTTAGGCATAAGAGGACTGACACTCTTATATTCTATGACTTGGACCTCTATTGTGAGTCCAGTTTCAGATTGCGAAGCTTCACTTCAGGTTTACTGTATCCCTAGGACCTCCTTATTGACAATGAAATACAGAATTTGCATCCAAATTTAATACAAAAGGCACAATACCGACTTAAGTACAACAGGACTGACACTCTAACTTTCGATGATTTGAACCTCTCCTGTGAGTCCAGTTTAAGATTCCGATGCTTCAATTCAGGTTTACTGTATATCTTTTACCCTCTTATTGACGATGAAACACAGAAATTGCAACCGAATTTAATACAAAAGATACAATGCCGACTTAAGTACAAGAGGACTGACACTCTAACTCTCTATGATTTGATCCTCTCCTGTGAGTCCTGCTTTAGATTCCGATGCTTCTTTTCAGGTTTACTGTATCACTTGGACCTTCTTATTGACGATGAAACACCGAAATTGCATCCGAACTTAATACAAAAGGCACAATGCCGACTTAAGTACAAGAGGACTGACACTCTAACTCTCTATGATTTGAACCTCTCCTGTGAGTCCAGTTTCAGATTCCGATGCCTCACTTCAGGTTTACTGTATACCTTGGACCTTCTTATTGAAGATGAAACACAGAAATTGCATCCGAATTTTAAACAAAAGTCACAATGCTGACTTAAATACAAGAGGACTGACACTCTACTTTTCTTTGACTTGAACCTCTCCTGTGAGTCCAGCTTTAGATTCCGATGCTTCACATCAGGTTAACTGTATCTCTCGGACCTTCTTATTGATGATGAAACACAGAAATTACATCCGAATACAATACAAAATGCACAATACCGACTTAAGTACAACAGGACTGACACTCTAACTCACTATGATTTGAACCTCTCCTGTGAGTCCAGTTTTAGATTCCGATGCTTCACTTCGTGTTTACTGTATCCCTTGGACCTTCTTATTGACGATGAAACACAGAAATTGCATCCGAATTTAATATAAAAGGCACAATGGCGACCTAAGTACAAGAGGACTTACACTCTGAATTTCTACTATTTGAACCTCTCCTGTGAGTCCAGTTTTAGTTTCCGATGCTTCACATCAGGTTTAATGTATCTCTTGGACCTTCTTATCGATGATGAAACACAGAAATTACATCCGAATTCTATACAAAAGGCATAATACCGACATAAGTACAAGAGGACTGACACTCTAACTCACTCTGATTTGAACCTCTCCTGTGAGTCCAGTTTTAGATTCCGATGCTTCACTTCAGGTTTACTGTATCCCTTGGACCTTCTTATTGACGATGAAACACAGAAATTGCATCCGAATTTAATACAAAAGGCACAATGCCGACTTCAGTACAAGAGGACTGACACTCTAACTCTCTATGATTTGATCCTCTCCTGTGAGTCCAGTTTTAGATTCCGATGTTTCTTTTCAGGTTTATTGTACCCCTTGGACCTTCTTATTGACGACGAAACACAGAAATTGCATCCGAATTCATTACATAAGGCACAATGCCGACTTAAGTACAAGAGGACTGACACTCTAACTCTCTATGATATCATCATCTCCTGTGAGTCCAGTTTCTGATTCCGATGCTTCACTTAAAGTTTAATGTATCCCTTAGAGCTTCTTATTGACGATGAAACACAGAAATTGCATCCAAATTTAATACAAAAGGCACAATACCTACTTAAGTACAAGAGGACTGACACTCTAAGTTTCTATGACTTGAACCTCTCCTGTGAGTCCAATTTTAGATTCAAATGCTTCACTTCAGGTTTGCTGTATCCCTTGGACCTTCTTATTGATGATGAAACACCGAAATTGCATCCGAATTTAATACAAAAGGCACAATGCCGACTTAAGTACAAGAGGACGGACACTCTAACTCTGTATGATTTGAACCTCTCCTGTGAGTCCAGTTTCAGATTCCGATGCTTCACTTCAGGTTTACTGTATACCTTGGACCTTCTTATTGAAGATGAAACACAGAAATTGCATCCGAATTTACGACAAAAGTCACAATGCTGACTTAAATACAATAGGACTGACACTCTACTTTTCTATGACTTGAACCTTTCCTTTGAGTCCAGTTTTAGATTCCCATGCGTCACCTTAGGTTTACTGTATCCCTTGGACCATCTTATTGACGATGAAACACAGAAATTCCATCCGAATTTAATACAAAATGCACAATGCCGACTTAAGTACAAGAGGACTGACACTCTAACACACTCTGATTTGAACCTCTCCTGTGAGTCCAGTTTTAGATCCGATGCTTCACTTCAGGTTTACTGTATCTCTTGGACCTTCTTATCGATGATGAAACACAGAAATTACATCTGAACTCAATACAAAAAGCATAATACCGACTTAAGTACAAGAGGACTGACACTCTAACTCTCTATGATTTGAACCTCTCCTGTGAGACCAGTTTTAGATTCCGATGCTTCACTTCAGGTACACTGTATCCCTTGGACCTTCTTATTGACGATGAAACACAGAAATTGCATATAAAATTTAATACAAAAGGCACAATGCCGACTTAAGTACAAGAGGACTGACACTCTAACTTTCGATGATTTGAACCTCTCCTGTGAGTCCAGTTTTAGATTCCGATGCTTCAATTCAGGTTTACTGTATGCCTTGGACCTTCTTATTGACGATGAAACACAGAAATTGCAACCGAATTTAATACAAAAGGCACAATACCGACTTAAGTACAGGAGGACTGACACTCTAATTCTCTATGATTTGAACCTCTCCTGTGAGTCCAGTTTTACATTCCGATGCTTCAAATCAGGTTAACTGTGTCTCTCGGACCTTCTTATTGATGATGAAACACAGATATTACATCCGAATTCAATACAAAAGGCACAATACCGACTTAAGTACAAGAGGATTGACACTCTAACTCTCTATGATTTGAACCTCTCCTGTGAGTCCAGTTTTAGATTCCGATGCTTCACTTCAGGTTTACAGTATCCCTTGGACCTTCTTATTGACGATGAAATACAGAAATTGCATCCAAATTTAATACAAAAGGCACAATGCCAACTTAAGTACAAGAGGACTGACACTCTAACTTTCGATGATTTGAACCTCTCCTGTGAGTCCAGTTTTAGATTCCGATGCTTCACTTCAGGTTTACTGTATCCCTTGGACCTTCTTATTGACGATGAAACACAGAAATTGCATCCAAATTTAATACAAAAGGCACAGTACCTACTTAAGTACAAGAGGACTGACACTCTAACGCTCTATGATTTGAACCTCTCCTGTGAGTCCAGTTTAAGATTCCGATGCTTCACTTCAGGTTTACTGTATCCCTTGTACCTTCTTATTGACGATGAAACACTGAAAATGCAGCCGAATTTAATACAAAAGGCACAATGCCGACTTAAGTACAAGAGGACTGACACTTTAAATTTCTACGATTTGAACCTCTCCTGTGAGTCCAGTTGTAGATTGCGATGCTCACATCAGGCTTACCGTATCTCTTGGACCTTCTTATCGATGATGAAACACAGAAATTACATCTGAATTCAATACAAAAAGCATAATACCGACATAAATACAAGAGGACTGACACTCTAATTCTCTATGATTTGAACCTCTCCTGTGAGACCAGTTTTAGATTCCGATGCTTCACTTCAGGTTCACTGTATCCCTTGGACCTTCTTATTGACGATGAAACACAGAAATTGGATCCAAATTTAATACAAAAGGCACAATGCCGACTTAAGTACAAGAGGACTGACACTCTAACTTTCGATGATTTGAACCTCTCCTGTGAGTCCAGTTTAAGATTCCGATACTTCAATTCAGGTTTACTGTATGCCTTGGACCTTCTTATTGACGATGAAACACAGAAATTGCAACCGAATTTAATACCAAAGGCACAATACCGACTTAAGTACTGGAGGACTGACACTCTAATTCTCTATGATTTGAACCTCTCCTGTGAGTCCAGTTTTAGATTCCGATGCTTCAAATCAGGTTAACTGTATCTCTCGGACCTTCTTATTGATGATGAAACACAGATATTACATCCGAATTCAATACAAAAGGCACTTTACCGACTTAAGTACAAGAGGATTGACACTCTAACTCTCTATGATTTGAACCTCTCCTGTGAGTCCAGTTTTAGATTCCGATGCTTCACTTCAGGTTTACAGTATCCCTTGGACGTTCTTATTGTCGATGAAATTCAGAAATTGCATCCAAATTTAATACAAGAGGCACAATGCCGACTTAAGTACAAGAGGACTGACACTCTAACTTTCGATGATTTGAACCTCTCCAGTAAGTCCAGTTTTAGATACCGATGCTTCAATTCAGGTTTACTGTATATCGTGGACCTTCTTATTGACGATGAAACACAGAAATTGCATCCGAATTTAATACGAAACGCACAATGCCGACGTGAGTACAAAAGGACTGACACTCTAACTTTCTATGATTTGAACCTCTCCTGTGAGTCCAGTTTTAGATTCCGATGCTTCACATCAGGTTAACTGTATCTCTCGTACCTTCTTATTGATGATGAAACACAGAAAATACATCCGAATACAATACAAAAGGCACAATACCGACTTAAGTACATGAGGACTGACACTCTAACTCTCTATGATTTGAACCTCTCCTTTGAGTCCAGTTTTAGATTCCGATGCTTCACTTCAGGTTTACTGTATCCCTTGGACCTTCTTATTGACGATGAAACACAGTAATTGCATCCGAATTTAATATAAAAGGCACAATGCCGACTTAAGTACAAGAGGACTGACACTCTAAATTTCTACGATTTGAACCTCTCTTGTGAGTCCAGTTTTAGATTCCGATGCTTCACATCAGGTTTAATGTATCCCTTGGACCTTCTTATTGACGATGAAACACAGAAATTGCATCCGAATTTAATACAAAAAGCACAATGCTGACTTAGGCATAAGAGAACTGACACTCTTATATTCTATGACTTGGACCTCTATTGTGAGTCCAGTTTCAGATTGCGAAGCTTCACTTCAGGTTTACTGTATCCCTAGGACCTCCTTATTGACAATGAAATACAGAATTTGCATCCAAATTTAATACAAAAGGCACAATGCCGACTTAAGTACAACAGGACTGACACTCTAACTTTCGATGATTTGAACCTCTCCTGTGAGTCCAGTTTTAGATTCCGATGCTTCACTTCAGGTTTACTGTATCCCTTGGACCTTCTTATTGACGATGAAACACAGAAATTGCATCCGAATTTAATACAAAAGGCACAATGCCGACTTCAGTACAAGAGGACTGACACTCTAACTCTCTATGATTTGATCCTCTCCTGTGAGTCCAGTTTTAGATTCCGATGTTTCTTTTCAGGTTTATTGTACCCCTTGGACCTTCTTATTGACGACGAAACACAGAAATTGCATCCGAATTCAATACATAAGGCACAATGCCGACTTAAGTACAAGAGGACTGACACTCTAACTCTCTATGATATCATCATCTCCTGTGAGTCCAGTTTCTGATTCCGATGCTTCACTTAAAGTTTAATGTATCCCTTAGAGCTTCTTATTGACGATGAAACACAGAAATTGCATCCAAATTTAATACAAAAGGCACAATACCTACTTAAGTACAAGAGGACTGACACTCTAATTTTCTGTGACTTGAACCTCTCCTGTGAGTCCAATTTTAGATTCAAATGCTTCACTTCAGGTTTGCTGTATCCCTTGGACCTTCTTATTGATGATGAAACACCGAAATTGCATCCGAATTTAATACAAAAGGCACAATGCCGACTTAAGTACAAGAGGACGGACACTCTAACTCTCTATGATTTGAACCTCTCCTGTGAGTCCAGTTTCAGATTCCGATGCTTCACTTCAGGTTTACTGTATACCTTGGACCTTCTTATTGAAGATGAAACACAGAAATTGCATCCGAATTTAAGACAAAAGTCACAATGCTGACTTAAATACAATAGGACTGACACTCTACTTTTCTATGACTTGAACCTTTCCTTTGAGTCCAGTTTTAGATTCCCATGCGTCACCTTAGGTTTACTGTATCCCTTGGACCATCTTATTGACGATGAAACACAGAAATTCCATCCGAATTTAATACAAAATGCACAATGCCGACTTAAGTACAAGAGGACTGACACTCTAACTCACTCTGATTTGAACCTCTCCTGTGAGTCCAGTTTTAGATTCCGATGCTTCACTTCAGGTTTACTGTATCTCTTGGACCTTCTTATCGATGATGAAACACAGAAATTACATCTGAACTCAATACAAAAAGCATAATACCGACTTAAGTACAAGAGGACTGACACTCTAACTCTCTATGATTTGAACCTCTCCTGTGAGACCAGTTTTAGATTCCGATGCTTCACTTCAGGTACACTGTATCCCTTGGACCTTCTTATTGACGATGAAACACAGAAATTGCATCCAAATTTAATACAAAAGGCACAATGCCGACTTAAGTACAAGAGGACTGACACTCTAACTTTCGATGATTTGAACCTCTCCTGTGAGTCCAGTTTTAGATTCCGATGCTTCAATTCAGGTTTACTGTATGCCTTGGACCTTCTTATTGACGATGAAACACAGAAATTGCAACCGAATTTAATACAAAAGGCACAATATCGACTTAAGTACAGGAGGACTGACACTCTAATTCTCTATGATTTGAACCTCTCCTGTGAGTCCAGTTTTACATTCCGATGCTTCAAATCAGGTTAACTGTGTCTCTCGGACCTTCTTATTGATGATGAAACACAGATATTACATCCGAATTCAATACAAAAGGCACAATACCGACTTAAGTACAAGAGGATTGACACTCTAACTCTCTATGATTTGAACCTCTCCTGTGAGTCCAGTTTTAGATTCCGATGCTTCACTTCAGGTTTACAGTATCCCTTGGACCTTCTTATTGACGATGAAATACAGAAATTGCATCCAAATTTAATACAAAAGGCACAATGCCAACTTAAGTACAAGAGGACTGACACTCTAACTTTCGATGATTTGAACCTCTCCTGTGAGTCCAGTTTTAGATTCCGATGCTTCACTTCAGGTTTACTGTATCCCTTGGACCTTCTTATTGACGATGAAACACAGAAATTGCATCCAAATTTAATACAAAAGGCACAGTACCTACTTAAGTACAAGAGGACTGACACTCTAACGCTCTATGATTTGAACCACTCCTGTGAGTCCAGTTTAAGATTCCGATACTTCACTTCAGGTTTGCTGTATCCCGTGGACCTTCTTATTGACGATGAAACACAGAAATTGCATCCGAATTTAATACAAAAGGCACAATGCCGACTTAAGTACAAGAGGACTGACACTCTGAACCTCTATGATTTGAACCTCTCCTGTGAGTCCAGTTTTAGATTCCGATGCATCACTTCAGGTTTACTGTATCCCTTGGACCTTCTTATTGAGGATGAAACACAGAAATTACATCTGAACTCAATACAAAAAGCATAATACCGACTTAAGTACAAGAGGACTGACACTCTAACTCTCTATGATTTGAACCTCTCCTGTGAGACCAGTTTTAGATTCCGATGCTTCACTTCAGGTACACTGTATCCCTTGGACCTTCTTATTGACGATGAAACACAGAAATTGCATCCAAATTTAATACAAAAGGCACAATGCCGACTTAAGTACAAGAGGACTGACACTCTAACTTTCGATGATTTGAACCTCTCCTGTGAGTCCAGTTTTAGATTCCGATGCTTCAATTCAGGTTTACTGTATGCCTTGGACCTTCTTATTGACGATGAAACACAGAAATTGCAACCGAATTTAATACAAAAGGCACAATACCGACTTAAGTACAGGAGGACTGACACTCTAATTCTCTATGATTTGAACCTCTCCTGTGAGTCCAGTTTTACATTCCGATGCTTCAAATCAGGTTAACTGTGTCTCTCGGACCTTCTTATTGATGATGAAACACAGATATTACATCCGAATTCAATACAAAAGGCACAATACCGACTTAAGTACAAGAGGATTGACACTCTAACTCTCTATGATTTGAACCTCTCCTGTGAGTCCAGTTTTAGATTCCGATGCTTCACTTCAGGTTTACAGTATCCCTTGGACCTTCTTATTGACGATGAAATACAGAAATTGCATCCAAATTTAATACAAAAGGCACAATGCCAACTTAAGTACAAGAGGACTGACACTCTAACTTTCGATGATTTGAACCTCTCCTGTGAGTCCAGTTTTAGATTCCGATGCTTCACTTCAGGTTTACTGTATCCCTTGGACCTTCTTATTGACGATGAAACACAGAAATTGCATCCAAATTTAATACAAAAGGCACAGTACCTACTTAAGTACAAGAGGACTGACACTCTAACGCTCTATGATTTGAACCACTCCTGTGAGTCCAGTTTAAGATTCCGATACTTCACTTCAGGTTTGCTGTATCCCGTGGACCTTCTTATTGACGATGAAACACAGAAATTGCATCCGAATTTAATACAAAAGGCACAATGCCGACTTAAGTACAAGAGGACTGACACTCTGAACCTCTATGATTTGAACCTCTCCTGTGAGTCCAGTTTTAGATACCGATGCATCACTTCAGGTTTACTGTATCCCTTGGACCTTCTTATTGAGGATGAAACACAGAAATTGCATCCGGATTTAATACAAAAGGCACAATGCCGACTTAAGTACAAGAGGACTGACACTCTAACTCTCTATGATTTGAACCTCTCCTGTGAGTCCAGTTTAAGATTCCGATGCTTCACTTCAGGTTTACTGTATCCCTTGTACCTTCTTATTGACGATGAAACACTGAAAATGCAGCCGAATTTAATACAAAAGGCACAATGCCGACTTAAGTACAAGAGGACTGACACTTTAAATTTCTACGATTTGAACCTCTCCTGTGAGTCCAGTTGTAGATTGCGATGCTCACATCAGGCTTACCGTATCTCTTGGACCTTCTTATCGATGATGAAACACAGAAATTACATCTGAATTCAATACAAAAAGCATAATACCGACATAAATACAAGAGGACTGACACTCTAATTCTCTATGATTTGAACCTCTCCTGTGAGACCAGTTTTAGATTCCGATGCTTCACTTCAGGTTCACTGTATCCCTTGGACCTTCTTATTGACGATGAAACACAGAAATTGGATCCAAATTTAATACAAAAGGCACAATGCCGACTTAAGTACAAGAGGACTGACACTCTAACTTTCGATGATTTGAACCTCTCCTGTGAGTCCAGTTTAAGATTCCGATACTTCAATTCAGGTTTACTGTATGCCTAGGACCTTCTTATTGACGATGAAACACAGAAATTGCAACCGAATTTAATACCAAAGGCACAATACCGACTTAAGTACAGGAGGACTGACACTCTAATTCTCTATGATTTGAACCTCTCCTGTGAGTCCAGTTTTAGATTCCGATGCTTCAAATCAGGTTAACTGTATCTCTCGGACCTTCTTATTGATGATGAAACACAGATATTACATCCGAATTCAATACAAAAGGCACTTTACCGACTTAAGTACAAGAGGATTGACACTATAACTCTCTATGATTTGAACCTCTCCTGTGAGTCCAGTTTTGATTCCGATGCTTCACTTCAGGTTTACAGTATCCCTTGGACGTTCTTATTGTCGATGAAATACAGAAATTGCATCCAAATTTAATACAAGGGGCACAATGCCGACTTAAGTACAAGAGGACTGACACTCTAACTTTCGATGATTTGAACCTCTCCAGTAAGTCCAGTTTTAGATTCCGATGCTTCAATTCAGGTTTACTGTATATCGTGGACCTTCTTATTGACGATGAAACACAGAAATTGCATCCGAATTTAATACGAAACGCACAATGCCGACGTGAGTACAAAAGGACTGACACTCTAACTTTCTATGATTTGAACCTCTCCTGTGAGTCCAGTTTTAGATTCCGATGCTTCACATCAGGTTAACTGTATCTCTCGTACCTTCTTATTGATGATGAAACACAGAAAATACATCCGAATACAATACAAAAGGCACAATACCGACTTAAGTACATGAGGACTGACACTCTAACTCTCTATGATTAGTACCTCTCCTGTGAGTCCAGTTTTAGATTCCGATGCTTCACTTCAGGTTTACTGTATCCCTTGGACCTTCTTATTGACGATGAAACACAGTAATTGCATCCGAATTTAATATAAAAGGCACAATGCCGACTTAAGTACAAGAGGACTGACACTCTAAATTTATACGATTTGAAAATCTCTTGTGAGTCCAGTTTTAGATTCCGATGCTTCACATCAGGTTTAATGTATCCCTTGGACCTTCTTATTGACGATGAAACACAGAAATTGCATCCGAATTTAATACAAAAAGCACAATGCTGACTTAGGCATAAGAGAACTGACACTCTTATATTCTATGACTTGGACCTCTATTGTGAGTCCAGTTTCAGATTGCGAAGCTTCACTTCAGGTTTACTGTATCCCTAGGACCTCCTTATTGACAATGAAATACGGAATTTGCATCCAAATTTGATACAAAAGGCACAATGCCGACTTAAGTACAACAGGACTGACCCTCTAACTTTCGATGATTTGAACCTCTCCTGTGAGTCCAGTTTAAGATTCCGATGCTTCAATTCAGGTTTACTGTATATCTTGGACCCTCTTATTGACGATGAAACACAGAAATTGCAACCGAATTTAATACAAAAGCCACAATGCCGACTTAAGTACAAGAGGACTGACACTCTAACTCTCTATGATTTGATCCTCTCCTGTGAGTCCTGCTTTAGATTCCGATGCTTCTTTTCAGGTTTACTGTATCACTTGGACCTTCTTATTGACGATGAAACACCGAAATTGCATCCGAATTTAATACAAAAGGCACAATGCAGACTTAAGTACAAGAGGACTGACACTCTAACTCTCTATGATTTGAACCTCTCCTGTGAGTCCAGTTTCAGATTCCGATGCTTCACTTCAGGTTTACTGTGTACCTTGGACCTTCTTATTGAAGATGAAACACAGAAATTGCATCCGAATTTTAAACAAAAGTCACAATGCTGACTTAAATACAAGAGGACTGACACTCTACTTTTCTTTGACTTGAACCTCTCCTGTGAGTCCAGTTTTAGATTCCGATGCTTCACATCAGGTTAACTGTATCTCTCGGACCTTCTTATTGATGATGAAACACAGAAATTACATCCGAATACAATACAAAATGCACAATACCGACTTAAGTACAACAGGACTGACACTCTAACTCACTATGATTTGAACCTCTCCTGTGAGTCCAGTTTTAGATTCCGATGCTTCACTTCGTGTTTACTGTATCCCTTGGACCTTCTTATTGACGATGAAACACAGAAATTGCATCCGAATTTAATATAAAAGGCACAATGCCGACTTAAGTACAAGAGGACTGACACTCTAAATTTCTACGATTTGAACCTCTCTTGTGAGTCCAGTTTTAGATTCCGATGCTTCACATCAGGTTTAATGTATCTCTTGGACCTTCTTATCGATGATGAAACACAGAAATTACATCCGAATTCTATACAAAAGGCATAATACCGACATAAGTACAAGAGGACTGACACTCTAACTCACTCTGATTTGAACCTCTCCTGTGAGTCCAGTTTTAGATTCCGATGCTTCACTTCAGGTTTACTGTATCCCTTGGACCTTCTTATTGACGATGAAACACAGAAATTGCATCCGAATTTAATACAAAAGGCACAATGCCGACTTCAGTACAAGAGGACTGACGCTCTAACTCTCTATGATTTGATCCTCTCCTGTGAGTCCAGTTTTAGATTCCGATGTTTCTTTTCAGGTTTATCGTACCCCTTGGACCTTCTTATTGACGACGAAACACAGAAATTGCATCCGAATTCAATACATAAGGCACAATGCCGACTTAAGTACAAGAGGACTGACACTCTAACTCTCTATGATATCATCATCTCCTGTGAGTCCAGTTTCTGATTCCGATGCTTCACTTAAAGTTTAATGTATCCCTTAGAGCTTCTTATTGACGATGAAACACAGAAATTGCATCCAAATTTAATACAAAAGGCACAATACCTACTTAAGTACAAGAGGACTGACACTCTAATTTTCTATGACTTGAACCTCTCCTGTGAGTCCAATTTTAGATTCAAATGCTTCACTTCAGGTTTGCTGTATCCCTTGGACCTTCTTATTGATGATGAAACACCGAAATTGCACCCGAATTTAATACAAAAGGCACAATGCCGACTTAAGTACAAGAGGACGGACACTCTAACTCTCTATGATTTGAACCTCTCCTGTGAGTCCAGTTTCAGATTCCGATGCTTCACTTCAGGTTTACTGTATACCTTGGACCTTCTTATTGAAGATGAAACACAGAAATTGCATCCGAATTTAAGACAAAAGTCACAATGCTGACTTAAATACAAGAGGACTGACACTCTACTTTTCTATGACTTGAACCTTTCCTTTGAGTCCAGTTTTAGATTCCCATGCGTCACCTTAGGTTTACTGTATCCCTTGGACCATCTTATTGACGATGAAACACAGAAATTCCATCCGAATTTAATACAAAATGCACAATGCCGACTTAAGTACAAGAGGACTGACACTCTAACTCACTCTGATTTGAACCTCTCCTGTGAGTCCAGTTTTAGATTCCGATGCTTCACTTCAGGTTTACTGTATCTCTTGGACCTTCTTATCGATGATGAAACACAGAAATTACATCTGAACTCAATACAAAAAGCATAATACCGACTTAAGTACAAGAGGACTGACACTCTAACTCTCTATGATTTGAACCTCTCCTGTGAGACCAGTTTTAGAATCCGATGCTTCACTTCAGGTACACTGTATCCCTTGGACCTTCTTATTGACGATGAAACACAGAAATTGCATCCAAATTTAATACAAAAGGCACAATGCCGACTTAAGTACAAGAGGACTGACACTCTAACTTTCGATGATTTGAACCTCTCCTGTGAGTCCAGTTTTAGATTCCGATGCTTCAATTCAGGTTTACTGTATGCCTTGGACCTTCTTATTGACGATGAAACACAGAAATTGCAACCGAATTTAATACAAAAGGCACAATACCGACTTAAGTACAGGAGGACTGACACTCTAATTCTCTATGATTTGAACCTCTCCTGTGAGTCCAGTTTTACATTCCGATGCTTCAAATCAGGTTAACTGTGTCTCTCGGACCTTCTTATTGATGATGAAACACAGATATTACATCCGAATTCAATACAAAAGGCACAATACTGACTTAAGTACAAGAGGATTGACACTCTAACTCTCTATGATTTGAACCTCTCCTGTGAGTCCAGTTTTAGATTCCGATGCTTCACTTCAGGTTTACAGTATCCCTTGGACCTTCTTATTGACGATGAAATACAGAAATTGCATCCAAATTTAATACAAAAGGCACAATGCCAACTTAAGTACAAGAGGACTGACACTCTAACTTTCGATGATTTGAACCTCTCCTGTGAGTCCAGTTTTAGATTCCGATGCTTCAATTCAGGTTTACTGTATATCTTGAACCTTCTTATTGACGATGAAACACAGAAATTGCTTCCGAATTTAATTCAAAAGGCACAATGCCGACGTGAGTACAAGAGGACTGACACTCTAACTTTCTATGATTTGAACCTCTCCTGTGAGTCCAGTTTTAGATTCTGATGCTTCACATCAGGTTAACTGTATTCCTCATTCCTACTTATTGACGATGAAACACAGAAATTACATCCGAATACAATACAAAAGGCACAATACCGACTTAAGTACAAGAGGACTGACACTCTAACTCTCTATGATTTGAACCTCTCCTGTGAGTCCAGTTTTAGATTCCGATGCTTCACTTCAGGTGTACTGTATCCCTTGGACCATCTTATTGACGATGTAACACAGAAATTGCATCCGAATTTAATATAAAAGGCACAATGCCGACTTAAGTACAAGAGGACTGACACTCTAACTCTCTATGATTTGAACCTCTCCTGTGAGTCCAGTTTTAGATTCCGATGCTTCACTTCAGGTTTCCTGTATCCCTTGGACCTTCTTATTGACGATGCAACACAGAAATTGCATCCGAATTTAATACAAAAGGCACAACGCTGACTTAGGTATAAGAGGACTGTCACTCTTACATTGTATGACTTGGACCTCTATTGTGAGTCCAGTTTCAGATTGCGATGCTTCACTTCAGGTTTACTGTATCCCTTGGACCTTCTTACTGAAGATGAAACACAGAAATATCATCCAAATTTAATACGAATAGCACAATGCTGACTTAAGTACAAGAGGACTGACACTCTAACTTTCTACGATTTGAACCACTCCCGTGAGTCCAGTTTAAGAATCCGATACTTCACTTCAGGTTTGCTGTATCCCTTGGACCTTCTTATTGACGATGAAACTCAGAAATTGCATCCGAATTTAATACAAAAGGCACAATGCCGACTTAAGTACAAGAGGACTGACACTCTAACTCTCTATGATTTGAACACCTCCTGTGAGTCCAGTTTTAGATTCCGATGCTTCACTTCAGGTTTACTGTATCACTTGGATCATCTTATTGACGATGAAACACCGAAATTGCATCCGAATGTAATACAAAAGGCACAATGCCGACTTAGGTACAAGAGGACTGACACTCTACCTCTCTATGATTTGAACCTCTCCTGTGAGTCCAGTTTCTGATTCCGATGCTTCACTTCAGGTTTACTGTATCCCTTAGACCTTTTTATTGACGATGAAACACAGAAATTGCATCCAAATTTAATACAAAAGGCACAATGCCTACTTAAGTACAAGAGGACTGACACTCTAATTTTCTATGACTTGAACCTCTCCTGTGAGTCCAGTTTTAGATCCCGATGCTTCACTTCAGGTTTACTGTATCCCTTGGACCTCCTTATCGATGATGAAACACAGAAATTGCATCCGATTTTAATACAAAAGGCACAATGCCGACTTAAGAACAAGAGGACTGACACTCTAACTTTCTATGATTTGAACCACTCCTGTGCGTCCAGTTTAAGATTCCGATACTTCACTTCAGGTTTGCTGTATCCCTTGGACCTTCTTATTGACGTTGACACACAGAAATAGCATCCAAATTTAATACAAAATGCACAATGCCGACTTAAGTACAAGAGGACTGACACTCTAACTTTCTATGATTAGAACCTCTCCTGTGAGTCCAGTTTTAGATTCCGATGCTTCACATCAGGTTAACTGTATCTCCCGGACCTTCTTATTGATGATGAAACACAGAAATTACATCCGAATACAATACAAAAGGCACAATACCGACTTAAGTACAAGAGGACTGACACTCTAACTCACTATGATTTGAACCTCTCCTGTGAGTCCAGTTTTAGATTCCGATGCTTCACTTCAGGTTTACTGTATCCCTTGGACCTTCTTATTGACGATGAAACACAGAAATTTCATCCGAATTTAATATAAAAGGCACAATGCCGACCTAAGTACAAGTGGACTGACACTCTAAATTTTATACTATTTGAACCTCTCCTGTGAGTCCAGTTTTAGATTCCGATGCTTCACATCAGGTTTAATGTATCTCTTGGACCTTCTTATCGATGATGAAACACAGAAATTACATCCGAATTCAATACAAAAGGCATAATACTGACATAAGTACAAGAGGACTGACACTCTAACTCACTATGATTTGAACCTCTCCTGTGAGTCCAGTTTTAGATTCCGATGCTTCACTTCAGGTTTACTGTATCCCTTGGACCTTCTTATTGACGATGAAACACAGAAATTGCATCCGAATTTAATACAAAAGGCACAATGCCGACTTCAGTACAAGAGGACTGACACTCTAACTCTCTATGATTTGATCCTCTCCTGTGAGTCCAGTTTTAGATTCCGATGCTTCTTTTCAGGTTTACTGTACCCCTTGGACCTTCTTATTGACGACGAAACACAGAAATTGCATCCGAATTTAATACATAAGGCACAATGCCGACTTAAGTACAAGAGGACTGACACTCTAACTCTCTATGATTTGATCCTCTCCTGTGAGTCCAGTTTCTGATTCCGATGCTTCACTTAAAGTTTACTGTATCCCTTAGACCTTCTTATTGACGATGAAACACAGAAATTGCATCCAAATTAAATACAAAAGGCACAATACCTACTTAAGTACAAGAGGACTGACACTCTAATTTTCTATGACTTGAACCTCTCCTGTGAGTCCAGTTTTAGATTCAAATGCTTCACTTCAGGTTTGCTGTATCCCTTGGACCTTCTTATTGTTGATGAAACACAGAAATTGCATCCGATTTTAATACAAAAAGCACAATGCTGACACAAGTACAAGAGGACTGACACTCTAAATTTCTACGATTTGAACCACTCCTGTGAGTCCAGTTTAAGATTCCGATACTTCACTTCAGGTTTGCTGTATCCCTTGGACCTTCTTATTGACGATGAAACACAGAAATTGCATCCGAATTTGATACAAAAGGCACAATGCCGACTTAAGTACAAGAGGGCTGTTACTTAAACTCTCTATGATTTGAACCTCTCCTGTGAGTCCAGCTTTAGATTCCTAAGCTTCACTTCAGGTTTCCTGTATCCCTTGGACCTTCTTACTGAGGAAAAAACACAGAAATTGCATCCGAATTTAATACAAAAGGCACAATGCTGACTTAGGTACAAGAGGACTGACACTCTTACAATCTATGTCTTGGACCTCTATTGTGAGTCCAGTTTCAGATTGCGATGCTTTACTTCAGGTTTACTGTATCCCTTGGACCTTCTTATTGAAGATGAAACACAGAAATTGCATCCGAATTTAATACAAAAGGCACAATGCCGACTTAAGTACAAGAGGACTGACACTCTAACATTCTATGATTTGAACCTCTTCTGTGAGTCCAGTTTTAGATACCGATGCATCACTTCAGGTTTACTAAATCCCTTGGACCTTCTTATTGAGGATGAAACACAGAAAATGCAGCCGAATTTAATACAAAAGGCACATTGCCGACTTAAGTACAAGAGGACTGACACTCTAAATTTCTACGATTTGAACCTCTCCTGTGAGTCCAGTTGTAGATTGCGATGCTTCACATCAGGCTTACCGTATCTCTTGGACCTTCTTATCGATGATGAAACACAGAAATTACATCTGAATTCAATACAAAAAGCATAATACCGACATAAGTACAAGAGGACTGACACTCTAACTCTCTATGATTTGAACCTCTCCTGTGAGACCAGTTTTAGATTCCGATGCTTCACTTCAGGTTCACTGTATCCCTTGGACCTTCTTATTGTCGATGAAACACAGAAATTGGATCCAAATTTAATACAAAAGGAACAATACCGACTTAAGTACAGGAGGACTGACACTCTAATTCTCTATGATTTGAACCTCTCCTGTGAGTCCAGTTTTAGATTCCGATGCTTCAAATCAGGTTAACTGTGTCTCTCGGACCTTCTTATTGATGATGAAACACAGATATTACATCCGAATTCAATACAAAAGGCACAATACCGACTTAAGTACAAGAGGATTGACACTCTAACTCTCTATGATTTGAACCTCTCCTGTGAGTCCAGTTTTAGATTCCGATGCTTCACTTCAGGTTTACAGTATCCCTTGGATCTTCTTATTGACGATGAAATACAGAAATTGCATCCCAATTTAATACAAAAGGCACAATGCCGACTTAAGTACAAGAGGACTGACACTCTAACTTTCGATGATTTGAACCTCTCCTGTGAGTCCAGTTTTAGATTCCGATGCTTCAATTCAGGTTTACTGTATATCTTGGACCTTCTTATTGACGATGAAACACATAAATTGCATCCAAATTTAATACATAAGGCACAATGCCGACTTAAGTACAGGAGGATTGACACTCTAACTTTCTATGATTTTAACCTCTCGTGTGAGTCCAGTTTCTGACTCCGATGCTTCACTTCAGGTTTACTGTATCCCTTAGACCTTCTTATTGACGATGAAACACAGAAATTGCTTCCAAATTTAATACAAAAGGCACAATGCCTACTTAAGTACAAGAGGACTGACACTCTAATTTTCTATGACTTGAACCTCTCCTGTGAGTCCAGTTTTAGATTCAAATGCTTCACTTCAGGTTTGCTGTACCCCTTGGACCTTCTTATTGACGATGAAACACAGAAATTGCATCAGAATTTAATACAAAAGGCACAATGCCGACTTAAGTACAAGAGGACTGACACTCTAACTCTCTATGATTTGAACCTCTCCTGTCAGTCCAGTTTTAGATTCCGATGCTTCACTTCAGGTTTCCTGTATCCCTTGGACCTTCTTATTGACGATGAAACACATAAATTGCATCCGAATTTAATACAAAAGGCACAACGCTGAATTAGGTATAAGAGGACTGTCACTCTTACATTGTATGACTTGGACCTCTATTGTGAGTCCAGTTTCAGATTGCGATGCTTCACTTCAGGTTTACTGTATCCCTTGGACCTTCTTATTGAAGATGAAACACAGAAATTGCATCCAAATATAATACAAAAGGCACAATGCTGACTTAAGTACAAGAGGACTGACACTCTAACTTTCTATGATTTGAACCACTCCTGTGAGTCCAGTTTAAGATTCCGATACATCACTTCAGTTTTACTGTATCCCTTGAACCTTCTTATTGACGATGAAACACAGAAATTGCATCCGAATTTAATAGAAAAGGCACAATGCCGACTTAAGTACAAGAGGACTGACACTCTAACTCTCTATGATTTGAACCTCTCCTGTGAGTCCAGTTTCTGATTCCGATGCTTCACTTCAGGTTTACTGTATCCCTTAGACCTCTTTATTGACGATGAAACACAGAAATTGCATCCAAATTTAATACAAAATGCACAATGCCTACTTAAGTACAAGAGGACTGACACTCTAATTTTCTATGACTTGAACCTCTCCTGTGAGTCCAGTTTTAGATTCCGATGCTTCACTACAGGTTTACTGTATCCCTTGGACCTCCTTATTGACGATGAAACACAGAAATTGCATCCGAATTTAATACGAAAGGCACAATGCCGACTTAAGTACAAGAGGACTGACACTCTAACTTTCTATGATTTGAACCACTCCTGTGAGTCCAGTTTAAGATTCCGATACATCACTTCAGTTTTACTGTATCCCTTGGACCTTCTTATTGACGATGAAACACAGAAATTGCATCCGAATTTAATACAAAAGGCACAATGCCGACTTAAATACAAGAGGACTGACGCTCTAACCCTCTATGATTTGAACCTCGCCTGTGAGTCCAGTTTTAGATTCCGATGCTTCACTTCAGGTTTACTGTATCCCTTGGACATTCGTATTGAGGAAGAAACACAGAAATTGCATCCGAATTTAATACAGAAGGCACAATGCTGACTTAGGCATAAGAGGACTGACACTCTTACATTCTATGACTTGGACCTCTATTGTGAGTCCAGTTTCAGATTGCGAAGCTTCACTTCAGGTTTACTGTATCCCTAGGACCTTCTTATTGACGATGAAATACAGAAATTGCATCCAAATTTAATACAAAAGGCACAATGCCGATTTAAGTACAAGAGGACTGAGACTCTAACTTTCGATGATTTGAACCTCTCCTGTGAGTCCAGTTTTAGATTCCGATGCTTCAATTCAGGTTTACTGTATATCTTGGCCCATCTTATTGACGATGAAACACAGAATTTGCAACCGAATTTAATACAAAAGGCACAATGCCGACTTAAGTACAAGAGGACTGACACTCTAACTCCCTATGATTTGATCCTCTCCTGTGAGTCCTGTTTTAGATTCCGATGCTTCTTTTCAGGTTTACTGTATCACTTGGTCCTTCTTATTGACGATGAAACACCAAAATTGCATCCGAATTTAATACAAAAGGCACAATGCTGACTTAAGTACAAGAGGACTGACACTCTAACTCTCTATGATTTGAACCTCTCCTGTGAGTCCAGTTTCTGATTCCGTTGCTTCACTTCAGGTTTACTGTATCCCTTAGACCTTTTTATTGACGATGAAACACAGAAATTGCATCCAAATTTAATACAAAAGGCACAATGCCTACTTAAGTACAAGAGGACTGACACTCTAATTTTCTATGACTTGAACCTCTCCTGTGAGTCCAGTTTTAGATTCCGATGCTTCACTTCAAGTTTACTGTATCCCTTGGACCTCCTTATTGACGATGAAAAACAGAAATTGCATCCGAATTTAATACGAAAGGCACAATGCCGACTTAAGTACAAGAGGACTGACACTCTATTTTTCTATGATTTGAACCACTCCTGTGAGTCCAGTTTAAGATTCCGATACATCACTTCAGTTTTACTGTATCCCTTGGACCTTCTTATTGACGATGAAACACAGAAATTGCATCCGAATTAATACAAAATGCACAATGCCGACTTAAATACAAGAGGACTGACACTCTAACCCTCTATGATTTGAACCTCGTCTGTGAGTCCAGTTTTAGATTCCGATGCTTCACTTCAGGTTTACTGTGTCCCTTGGACCTTCGTATTGAGGATGAGACACAGAGATTGCATCCGAATTTAATACAAAAGGCACAATGCCGACTTAAGTACAAGAGGACTGACACTCTAACTTTCTATGATTTGAACCTCTCCTGTGAGTCCAGTTTTAGATTCCGATGCTTCACATCAGGTTAACTGTATCTCTCGGACCTTCTTATTGATGATGAAACACAGAAATTACATCCAAATACAATACAAAAGGCACAATACCGACTTAGGTACAAGAGGACTGACACTCTAACTCACTATGATTTGAACCTCTCCTGTGAGTCCAGTTTTAGATTCCGATGCTTCACTTCAGGTTTGCTGTATCCCTTGGACCTTCTTATTGTTGATGAAACACAGAAATTGCATCCGATTTTAATACAAAAAGCACAATGCTGACACAAGTACAAGAGGACTGACACTCTAAATTTTATACTATTTGAACCTCTCCTGTGAGTCCAGTTTTAGATTCCGATGCTTCACATCAGGTTTAATGTATCTCTTGGACCTTTTTATCGATGATGAAACACAGAAATTACATCCGAATTCAATACAAAAGGCATAATACTGACATAAGTACAAGAGGACTGACACTCTAACTCACTATGATTTGAACCTCTCCTGTGAGTCCAGTTTTAGATTCCGATGCTTCACTTCAGGTTTACTGTATCCCTTGGACCTTCTTATTGACGATGAAACACAGAAATTGCATCCGAATTTAATACAAAAGGCACAATGCCGACTTCAGTACAAGAGGACTGACACTCTAACTCTCTATGATTTGATCCTCTCCTGTGAGTCCAGTTTTAGATTCCGATGCTTCTTTTCAGGTTTACTGTACCCCTTGGACCTTCTTATTGACGACGAAACACAGAAATTGCATCCGAATTTAATACATAAGGCACAATGCCGACTTAAGTACAAGAGGACTGACACTCTAACTCACTATGATTTGAACCTCTCCTGTGAGTCCAGTTTTAGATTCCGATGCTTCACTTCAGGTTTACTGTATCCCTTGGACCTTCTTATTGACGATGAAACACAGAAATTGCATCCGAATTTAATATAAAAGGCACAATGCCGACCTAAGTACAAGAGGACTGACACTCTAAATTTTATACTATTTGAACCTCTCCTGTGAGTCCAGTTTTAGATTCCGATGCTTCACATCAGGTTTAATGTATCTCTTGGACCTTCTTATCGATGATGAAACACAGAAATTACATCCGAATTCAATACAAAAGGCATAATACTGACATAAGTACAAGAGGACTGACACTCTAACTCACTATGATTTGAACCTCTCCTGTGAGTCCAGTTTTAGATTCCGATGCTTCACTTCAGGTTTACTGTATCCCTTGGACCTTCTTATTGACGATGAAACACAGAAATTGCAACCGAATTTAATACAAAAGGCACAATGCCGACTTCAGTACAAGAGGACTGACACTCTAACTCTCTATGATTTGATCCTCTCCTGTGAGTCCAGTTTTAGATTCCGATGCTTCTTTTCAGGTTTACTGTACCCCTTGGACCTTCTTATTGACGACGAAGCACAGAAATTGCATCCGAATTTAATACATAAGGCACAATGCCGACTTAAGTACAAGAGGACTGACACTCTAACTCTCTATGATTTGATCCTCTCCTGTGAGTCCAGTTTCTGATTCCGATGCTACACTTAAAGTTTACTGTATCCCTTAGACCTTCTTATTGACGATGAAACACAGAAATTGCATCCAAATTAAGTACAAAAGGCACAATACCTACTTAAGTACAAGAGGACTGACACTCTAATTTTCAATGACTTGAACCTCTCCTGTGAGTCCAGTTTTAGATTCAAATGCTTCACTTCAGGTTTGCTGTATCTCTTGGACCTTCTTATTGTTGATGAAACGCAGAAATTGCATCCGATTTTAATACAAAGAGCACAAAGCTGACACATGTACAAGAGGACTGACACTCTAAATTTCTACGATTTGAACCACTCCTGTGAGTCCAGTTTAAGATTCCGATACTTCACTTCAGGTTTGCTGTATCCCTTGGACCTTCTTATTGACGATGAAACACAGAAATTGCATCCGAATTTAATACAAAAGGCACAATGCCGACTTAAGTACAAGAGGGCTGACACTTAAACTCTCTATGATTTGAACCTCTCCTGTGAGTCCAGTTTTAGATTCCTAAGCTTCACTTCAGGTTTCCTGTATCCCTTGGACCTTCTTACTGACGAAAAAACACAGAAATTGCATCCGAATTTAATACAAAAGGCACAATGCTGACTTAGGTACAAGAGGACTGACACTCTTACATTCTATGTCTTGGACCTCTATTGTGAGTCCAGTTTCAGATTGCGATGCTTTACTTCAGGTTTACTGTATCCCTTGGACCTTCTTATTGAAGATGAAACACAGAAATTGCATCCGAATTTAATACAAAAGGCACAATGCCGACTTAAGTACAAGAGGACTGACACTCTAACACTCTATGATTTGAACCTCTTCTGTGAGTCCAGTTTTAGATACCGATGCATCACTTCAGGTTTACTAAATCCCTTGGACCTTCTTATTGAGGATGAAACACAGAAATTGCATCCGGATTTAATACAAAAGGCACAATGCCGACTTAAGTACAAGAGGACTGACACTCTAACACTCTATGATTTGAACCTCCCCTGTGAGTCCAGTTTAAGATTCCGATGCTTCACTTCAGGTATACTGTATCCCTTGGACCATCTTATTGACGATGAAACACAGAAAATGCAGCCGAATTTAATACAAAAGGCACATTGCCGACTTAAGTATAAGAGGACTGACACTCTAAATTTCTACGATTTGAACCTCTCCTGTGAGTCCAGTTGTAGATTGCGATGCTTCACATCAGGCTTACCGTATCTCTTGGACCTTCTTACCGATGATGAAACACAGAAATTACATCTGAATTCAATACAAAAAGCATAATACCGACATAAGTACAAGAGGACTGACACTCTAACTCTCTATGATTTGAACCTCTCCTGTGAGACCAGTTTTAGATTCCGATGCTTCACTTCAGGTTCACTGTATCCCTTGGACCTTCTTATTGACGATGAAACACAGAAATTGGATCCAAATTTAATACAAAAGGAACAATACCGACTTAAGTACAGGAGGACTGACACTCTAATTCTCTATGATTTGAACCTCTCCTGTGAGTCCAGTTTTAGATTCCGATGCTTCAAATCAGGTTAACTGTAACTCTCGGACCTTCTTATTGATGATGAAACACAGATATTAGATCCGAAATCAATACAAAAGGCACAATACCGACTTAAGTACAAGAGGATTGACACTCTAACTCTCTATGATTTGAACCTCTCCTGTGAGTCCAGTTTTAGATTCCGATGCTTCACTTCAGGTTTACAGTATCCCTTGGATCTTCTTATTGACGATGAAATACAGAAATTGCATCCCAATTTAATACAAAAGGCACAATGCCGACTTAAGTACAAGAGGACTGACACTCTAACTTTCGATGATTTGAACCTCTCCTGTGAGTCCAGTTTTAGATTCCGATGCTTCAATTCAGGTTTACTGTATATCTTGGACCTTCTTATTGACGATGAAACACAGATATTGCATCCGAATTTAATACAAAAGGCACAATGCCGACCTGAGTACAAGAGGACTGACGCTCTAAATTTCTATGATTTGAACCTCTCCTGTGAGGCCAGTTTTAGATTCGGATGCTTCACATCAGGTTAACTGTATCTCTCGTACCTTCTTATTGATGATGAAACACAGAAATTACATCCGAATACAATACAAAAGGCACACTTCCGACTTAAGTACAAGAGGACTGACACTCTAACTCTCTATGATTTGAACCTCTCCTGTGAGTACAGTTTTAGATTCCGATGCTTCACTTCAGGTTTACTATATCCCTTGGACCTTCTTATTGACGATGAAACACAGAAATTGCATCCGAATTTAATATAAAAGGCACAATGCCGACTTAAGTACAAGAGGACTGACACTCTAAATTTCTACGATTTGAACCTCTCTTGTGAGTCCAGTTTCAGATTCCGATGCTTCACATCAGGTTGTATGTATCTCTTGGACCTTCTTATCGATGATGAAACACAGAAATTAGATCCGAATTCAATACAAAAGGCATAATACCGACATAAGTACAAGAGGACTGACACTCTAACTCTCTATGATTTGAACCTCTCCTGTGAGTCCAGTTTTAGATTCCGATGCTTCACTTCAGGTTTACTGTATCCCTTGGACCTTCTTATTGACGATGAAACAGAGAAATTGCATCCGAATTTAATACAAAAGGCACAATGCCAACTTAAGGACAAGAGGACTGACACTCTAACTCTCTATGATTTGATCCTCTCCTTTGAGTCCAGTTTTAGATTCCGATGCTTCTTTTCAGGTTTACTGTATCACTTGGACCTTCTTATTGACGATGAAACACATAAATTGCATCCAAATTTAATACATAAGGCACAATGCCGACTTAAGTACAGGAGGATTGACACTCTAACTTTCTATGATTTTAACCTCTCGTGTGAGTCCAGTTTCTGACTCCGATGCTTCACTTCAGGTTTACTGTATCCCTTAGACCTTCTTATTGACGATGAAACACAGAAATTGCTTCCAAATTTAATACAAAAGGCACAATGCCTACTTAAGTACAAGAGGACTGACACTCTAATTTTCTATGACTTGAACCTCTCCTGTGAGTCCAGTTTTAGATTCAAATGCTTCACTTCAGGTTTGCTGTATCCCTTGGACCTTCTTATTGACGATGAAACACAGAAATTGCATCAGAATTTAATACAAAAGGCACAATGCCGACTTAAGTACAAGAGGACTGACACTCTAACTCTCTATGATTTGAACCTCTCCTGTCAGTCCAGTTTTAGATTCCGATGCTTCACTTCAGGTTTCCTGTATCCCTTGGACCTTCTTATTGACGATGAAACACAGAAATTGCATCCGAATTTAATACAAAAGGCACAACGCTGAATTAGGTATAAGAGGACTGTCACTCTTACATTGTATGACTTTGACCTCTATTGTGAGTCCAGTTTCAGATTGCGATGCTTCACTTCAGGTTTACTGTATCCCTTGGACCTTCTTATTGAAGATGAAACACAGAAATTGCATCCAAATATAATACAAAAGGCACAATGCTGACTTAAGTACAAGAGGACTGACACTCTAACTTTCTACGACTTGAACCACTCCTGTGAGTCCAGACTAAGATTCCGATACTTCACTTCAGGTTTGCTGTATCCCTTGGACCTTCTTATTGACGATGGAACTCAGAAATTGCATCCGAATTTAATACAAAAGGCACAATGCCGACTTAAATACAAGAGGACTGACACTCTAACTCTCTATGATTTGAACCCCTCCAGTGAGTCCAGTTTTAGATTCCGATGCTTC
Organism: Schistocerca americana; assembly: GCF_021461395.2. Taxonomy (NCBI): domain Eukaryota; kingdom Metazoa; phylum Arthropoda; class Insecta; order Orthoptera; family Acrididae; genus Schistocerca; species Schistocerca americana. The sequence goes on along the minus strand of NC_060124.1, from coordinate 542,724,233 downwards.
ACTTCAGGTTTCCTGTATCCCTTGGACCTTCTTCTTGATGATGAAACACAGAAATTGCATCCGAATTTAATACAAAAGGCACAATGCTGACTTAGGCATAAGAGGACTGACACTCTTACATTCTATGACTTGGACCTCTATTGTGAGTCCAGTTTCAGATTGCGAAGCTTCACTTCAGGTTTACTGTGTCCCTAGGACCTTCTTATTGACGATGAAATACAGAAATTGCATCCAAATTTAATACAAAAGGCACAATGCCGATTTAAGTACAAGAGGACTGACACTCTAACTTTCGATGATTTGAACCTCTCCTGTGAGTCCAGTTTTAGATTCCGATGCTTCAATTCAGGTTTACTGTATATCTTGGACCTTCTTATTGACGATGAAACACAGAAATTGCAACCGAATTTAATACAAAAGGCACAATGCCGACTTAAGTACAAGAGGACTGACACTCTAACTCTCTATGATTTGATCCTCTCCTGTGAGTCCTGTTTTAGATTCCGATGCTTCTTTTCAGGTTTACTGTATCACTTGGACCTTCTTATTGACGATGAAACACCGAAATTGCATCCGAATTTAATACAAAAGGCACAATGCCGACTTAAGTACAAGAGGACTGACACTCTAACTCTCTATGATTTGAACCTCTCCTGTGAGTCCAGTTTCTGATTCCGATGCTTCACTTCAGGTTTACTGTATCCCTTAGACCTTTTTATTGACGATGAAACACAGAAATTGCATCCAAATTTAATACAAAATGCACAATGCCTACTTAAGTACAAGAGGACTGACACTCTAATTTTCTATGACTTGAACCTCTCCTGTGAGTCCAGTTTTAGATTCCGATGCTTCACTACAGGTTTACTGTATCCCTTGGACCTCCTTATTGACGATGAAACACAGAAATTGCATCCGAATTTAATACGAAAGGCACAATGCCGATTTAAGTACAAGAGGACTGAGACTCTAACTTTCGATGATTTGAACCTCTCCTGTGAGTCCAGTTTTAGATTCCGATGCTTCAATTCATGTTTACTGTATATCTTGGCCCTTCTTATTGACGATGAAACACAGAAATTGCAACCGAATTTAATACAAAAGGCACAATGCCGACTTAAGTACAAGAGGACTGACACTCTAACTCTCTATGATTTGATCCTCTCCTGTGAGTCCTGTTTTAGATTCCGATGCTTCTTTTCAGGTTTACTGTATCACTTGGTCCTTCTTATTGACGATGAAACACCGAAATTGCATCCGAATTTAATAAAAAAGGCACAATGCCGACTTAAGTACAAGAGGACTGACACTCTAACTCTCTATGTTTTGAACCTCTCCTGTGAGTCCAGTTTCTGATTCCGTTGCTTCACTTCAGGTTTACTGTATCCCTTAGACCTTTTTATTGAGGATGAAACACAGAAATTGCATCCAAATTTAATATAACAAGGCACAATGCCTACTTAAGTACAAGAGGACTGACACTCTAATTTTCTATGACTTGAACCTCTCCTGTGAGTCCAGTTTCAGATTCCGATGCTTCACTTCAGGTTTACTGTATCCCTTGGACCTCCTTATTGACGATGAAAAGCAGAAATTGCATCCGAATTTAATACGAAAGGCACAATGCCGACTTAAGTACAAGAGGACTGACACTCTATTTTTCTATGATTTGAACCACTCCTGTGAGTCCAGTTTAAGATTCCGATACATCACTTCAGTTTTACTGTATCCCTTGGACCTTCTTATTGACGATGAAACACAGAAATTGCATCCGAATTTAATACAAAAGGCACAATGCCGACTTAAATACAAGAGGACTGACACTCTAACCCTCTATGATTTGAACCTCGCCTGTGAGTCCAGTTTTAGATTCCGATGCTTCACTTCAGGTTTACTGTGTCCCTTGGACCTTCGTATTGAGGATGAAACACAGAAACTGCATCCGAATTTAATACAAAAGGCACAATGCCGACTTAAGTACAAGAGGACTGACACTCTAACTTTCTATGATTTGAACCTCTCCTGTGAGTCCAGTTTTAGATTCCGATGCTTCACTTCAGGTTTACTGTATCCCTTGGACCTTCTTATTGACGATGAAACACAGAAATTGCATCCGAATTTAATATAAAAGGCACAATGCCGACCTAAGTACAAGAGGACTGACACTCTAACTCTCTATGATTTGAACCTCTCCTGTGAGTCCAGTTTCTGATTCCGATGCTTCACTTCAGGTTTACTGTATCCCTTAGACATTCTTATTGACGATGAAACACAGAAATTGCATCCAAATTTAATACAAAAGGCACAATACCTACTTAAGTACAAGAGGACTGACACTCTAACTTTCTATGATTTGAACGTCTCCTTTGAGTCCAGTTTTAGATTCCGATGCTTCACATCAGGTTAACTGTATCTCTCGGACCTTCTTATTGATGATGAAACACAGAAATTACATCCGAATACAATACAAAAGGCACAATACTGACTTAGGTACAAGAGGACTGACACTCTAACTCACTATGATTTGAACCTCTCCTGTGAGTCCAGTTTTAGATTCCGATGCTTCACTTCAGGTTTACTGTATCCCTTGGACCTTCTTATTGACGATGAAACACAGAAATTGCATCCGAATTTAATACAAAAAGCACAATGCTGACTTAAGAACAAGAGGACTGACACTCTAATTTTCAATGACTTGAACCTCTCCTGTGAGTCCAGTTTTAGATTCCGATGCTTCACTTCAGGTTTACTGTATCCCTTGGACCTTCGTATTGACAATGAAACACAGAAATTGCATCCGAATTTAATACAAAAGGCACAATGCCGACTTAAGTACAAGAGGACTGACACTCTAACTTTCTATGATTTGAACCACTCCTGTGAGTCCAGTTTAAGATCCGATGCTTCACTTCAGGTTTACTGTATCCCTTGGACCTTCTTATTGACGATGAAACACAGAAATTGCATCCGAATTTAATACGAAAGGCACAATGCCGACTTAAGTACAAGAGGACTGACACTCTAACTTTCTATGATTTGAACCACTCCTGTGAGTCCAGTTTAAGATTCCGATACATCACTTCAGTTTTACTGTATCCCTTGGACCTTCTTATTGACGATGAAACACAGAAATTGCATCCGAATTTAATACAAAAGGCACAATGCCGACTTAAATACAAGAGGACTGACACTCTAACCCTCTATGATTTGAACCTCGCCTGTGAGTCCAGTTTTAGATTCCGATGCTTCACTTCAGGTTTACTGTATCCCTTGGACCTTCGTATTGAGGATGAAACACAGAAATTGCATCCGAATTTAATACAGAAGGCACAATGCTGACTTAGGCATAAGAGGACTGACACTCTTACATTCTATGACTTGGACCTCTATTGTGAGTCCAGTTTCAGATTGCGAAGCTTCACTTCAGGTTTACTGTATCCCTAGGACCTTCTTATTGACGATGAAATACAGAAATTGCATCCAAATTTAATACAAAAGGCACAATGCCGATTTAAGTACAAGAGGACTGAGACTCTAACTTTCGATGATTTGAACCTCTCCTGTGAGTCCAGTTTTAGATTCCGATGCTTCAATTCAGGTTTACTGTATATCTTGGCCCTTCTTATTGATGATGAAACACAGAAATTGCAACCGAATTTAATACAAAAGGCACAATGCCGACTTAAGTACAAGAGGACTGACACTCTAACTCTCTATGATTTGATCCTCTCCTGTGAGTCCTGTTTTAGATTCCGATGCTTCTTTTCAGGTTTACTGTATCACTTGGTCCTTCTTATTGACGATGAAACACCGAAATTGCATCCGAATTTAATAAAAAAGGCACAATGCCGACTTAAGTACAAGAGGACTGACACTCTAACTCTCTATGATTTGAACCTCTCCTGTGAGTCCAGTTTCTGATTCCGTTGCTTCACTTCAGGTTTACTGTATCCCTTAGACCTTTTTATTGAGGATGAAACACAGAAATTGCATCCAAATTTAATATAAAAAGGCACAATGCCTACTTAAGTACAAGAGGACTGACACTCTAATTTTCTATGACTTGAACCTCTCCTGTGAGTCCAGTTTCAGATTCCGATGCTTCACTTCAGGTTTACTGTATCCCTTGGACCTCCTTATTGACGATGAAAAACAGAAATTGCATCCGAATTTAATACGAAAGGCACAATGCCGACTTAAGTACAAGAGGACTGACACTCTATTTTTCTATGATTTGAACCACTCCTGTGAGTCCAGTTTAAGATTCCGATACATCACTTCAGTTTTACTGTATCCCTTGGACCTTCTTATTGACGATGAAACACAGAAATTGCATCCGAATTTAATACAAAAGGCACAATGCCGACTTAAATACAAGAGGACTGACACTCTAACCCTCTATGATTTGAACCTCGCCTGTGAGTCCAGTTTTAGATTCCGATGCTTCACTTCAGGTTTACTGTGTCCCTTGGACCTTCGTATTGAGGATGAAACACAGAAATTGCATCCGAATTTAATACAAAAGGCACAATGCCGACTTAAGTACAAGAGGACTGACACTCTAACTTTCTATGATTTGAACCTCTCCTGTGAGTCCAGTTTTAGATTCCGATGCTTCACTTCAGGTTTACTGTATCCCTTGGACCTTCTTATTGACGATGAAACACAGAAATTGCATCCGAATTTAATATAAAAGGCACAATGCCGACCTAAGTACAAGAGGACTGACACTCTAACTCTCTATGATTTGAACCTCTCCTGTGAGTCCAGTTTCTGATTCCGATGCTTCACTTCAGGTTTACTGTATCCCTTAGACCTTCTTATTGACGATGAAACACAGAAATTGCATCCAAATTTAATACAAAAGGCACAATACCTACTTAAGTACAAGAGGACTGACACTCTAACATTCTATGATTTGAACGTCTCCTTTGAGTCCAGTTTTAGATTCCGATGCTTCACATCAGGTTAACTGTATCTCTCGGACCTTCTTATTGATGATGAAACACAGAAATTACATCCGAATACAATACAAAAGGCACAATACTGACTTAGGTACAAGAGGACTGACACTCTAACTCACTATGATTTGAACCTCTCCTGTGAGTCCAGTTTTAGATTCCGATGCTTCACATCAGGTTTACTGTATCCCTTGGACCTTCTTATTGACGATGAAACACAGAAATTGCATCCGAATTTAATACAAAAAGCACAATGCTGACTTAAGAACAAGAGGACTGACACTCTAATTTTCAATGACTTGAACCTCTCCTGTGAGTCCAGTTTTAGATTCCGATGCTTCACTTCAGGTTTACTGTATCCCTTGGACCTTCTTATTGACAATGAAACACAGAAATTGCATCCGAATTTAATACAAAAGGCACAATGCCGACTTAGGTACAAGAGGACTGACACTCTTACTTTCTATGACTTGGACCTCTATTGTGAGTCCAATTTTAGATTCCGATGCTTCACTTCGGGTTTACTGTATCCCTTGGACCTTCTTATTGAGAATGAAACACAGAAATTACATCCGAATTTAATACAAAAGGCACAATGCCGACTTAAGTACAAGAGGATGACACTCTAACTTTCTATGATTAGAACCTCTCCTGTGAGTCCAGTTTTAGATTCCGCTGCTTCACATCAGGTTAACTGTATCTCTCGGACCTTCTTATTGATGATGAAACACAGAAATTACATCCGAATACAATACAAAAGGCACAATACCGACTTAAGTACAAGAGGACTGACACTCTAACTCACTATGATTTGAACCTCTCCTGTGAGTCCAGTTTTAGATTCCGATGCTTCACTTCAGGTTTACTGTATCCCTTGGACCTTCTTATTGACGATGAAACACAGAAATTGCATCCGAATTTAATATAAAAGGCACAATGCCGACCTAAGTACAAGAGGATTGACACTCTAAATTTCTACTATTTGAACCTCTCCTGTGAGTCCAGTTTTAGATTTCGATGCTTCACATCAGGTTTAATGTATCTCTTGGACCTTCTTATCGATGATGAAACACAGAAATTACATCCGAATTCAATACAAAAGGCATAATACCGACATAAGTACAAGAGGACTGACACTCTAACTCACTATGATTTGAACCTCTCCTGTGAGTCCAGTTTTAGATTCCGATGCTTCACTTCAGGTTTACTGTATCCCTTGGACCTTCTTATTGACGATGAGACACAGCAATTGCATCCGAATTTAATACAAAAGGCACAATGCCGACTTCAGTACAAGAGGACTGACACTCTAACTCTCTATGCTTTGATCCTCTCCTGTGAGTCCAGTTTTAGATTACGATGCTTCTTTTCAGGTTTACTGTACCCCTTGGACCTTCTTATTGACGACGAAACACAGAAATTGCATCCGAATTTAATACATAACGCACAATGCCGGCTTAAATAAAAGAGGTCTGACACTCTAACTCTCTATGATTTGAACCTCTCCTGTGAGTCCAGTTTCTGATTCCGATGCTTCACTTCAGGTTTACTGTATCCCTTAGACCTTCTTATTGACGATGAAACACGGAAATTGCATCCAAATTTAATACAAAAGGCACAATACCTACTTAAGTACTAGAGGACTGACACTCTAATTTTCTATGATTTGAACCTCTCCTGTGAGTCCAGTTTTAGATTCAAATGCTTCACTTCAGGTTTGCTGTATCCCTTGGACCTTCTTATTGACGATGAAACACAGAAATTGCATCCGATTTTAATACAAAAGGCACAATGCCGACATAAGTACAAGAGGACTGACACTCTAAATTTCTACGATTTGAACCACTCCTGTGAGTCCAGTTTAAGATTCCGATACTTCACTTCAGGTTTGCTGTATCCCTTGGAGTTTCTTATTGACGATGAAACACAGAAATTGCATCCGAATTTAATACAAAAGGCACAATGCCGACTGAAGTACAAGAGGACTGACACTCTAACATTCTATGATTTGAACCTCTTCTGTGAGTCCAGTTTTAGATACCGATGCATCACTTCAGGTTTACTGTATCCCTTGGACCTTCTTATTGAGGATGAAACACAGAAATTGCATCCGGATTTAATACAAAAGGCACAATGCCGACTTAAGTACAAGAGGACTGACACTCTAACTCTCTATGATTTGAACCTCTCCTGTGAGTCCAGTTTAAGATTCCGATGCTTCACTTCAGGTTTACTGTATCCCTTGGACCTTCTTATTGACGATGAAACACAGAAAATGCAGCTGAATTTAATACAAAAGGCACAATGCCGAGTTAAGTACAAGAGGACTGACACTCTAACTTTCGATGTTTTGAACCTCTCCTGTGAGGCCAGTTTTAGATTCCGATGCTTCAATTCAGGTTTACTGTATGCCTTGGACCTTCTTATTGACGATGAAACACAGAAATTGCAACCGAATTTAACACAAAAGGCACAATACCGACTTAAGGACAGGAGGACTGACACTCTAATCCTCTATGATTTGAACATCTCCTGTGAGTCCAGTTTTAGATTCCGATGCTTCAAATCTGGTTAACTGTATCTCTCGGACCTTCTTATTGATGATGAAACACAGATATTACATCCGAATTCAATACAAAAGGCACAATACCGACTAAAGTACAAGAGGATTGACACTCTAACTCTCTATGATTTGAACCTCTCCTGTGAGTCCAGTTTTAGATTCCGATGCATCACTTCAGGTTTACAGTATCCCTTGGACCTTCTTATTGACGATGAAATACAGAAATTGCATCCAAATTTAATACAAAAGGCACAATGCCGACTTAAGTACAAGAGGACTGACACTCTAAATTTCTACGATTTGAACCTCTCTTGTGAGTCCAGTTTTAGATTCCGATGCTTCACATCAGGTTTAATGTATCTCTTGGACCTTCTTATCGATGATGAAACACTGAAATTACATCCGAATTCAATACAAAAGGCATAATACCGACATAAGTACAAGAGGACTGACACTCTAACTCTCTATGATTTGAACCTCTCCTGTGAGTCCAGTTTTAGATTCCTAAGCTTCACTTCAGGTTTCCTGTATCCCTTGGACCTTCTTATTGACGATGAAACACAGAAATTGCATCCGAATTTAAAAAAAAGGCACAATGCTGACTTAGGTACATGAGGACTGACACTCTTACATTCTATGTCTTGGACCTCTATTGTGAGTCCAGTTTCAGATTGCGATGCTTCACTTCAGGTTTACTGTATTCCTTGGACCTGCTTATTGACGATGAAATACAGAAATTGCATCCAAATTTAATACAAAAGGCACAATGCCGACTTAAGTACAAGAGGACTGACACTCTAACTTTCGATGATTTGAACCTCACCTGTGAGTCCAGTTTTAGATTCCGATGCTTCAATTCAGGTTTACTGTATATCTTGGACCTTCTTATTGACGATGAAACACAGAAATTGCATCCGAATTTAATACAAAAGGCACAATGCCGACGTAAGTAGAAGAATACTGACACTCTAACTTTCTATGATTTGAACCTCTCCTGTGAGTCCAGTTTTAGATTCCGATGCTTCACATCAGGTTAACTGTATCTCTCGGACCTTCTTATTGATGATGAAACACAGAAATTACATCCGAATACAATACAAAAGGCACAATACCGACTTAAGTACAAGAGGACTGACACTCTAAATCTCTATGATTTGAACCTCTCCTGTGAGTCCAGTTTTAGATTCCGATGCTTCACTTCAGGTTTACTGTATCCCTTGGACCTTCTTATTGAAGATGAAACATAGATATTGCGTCCGAATTTAATTCAAAAGGCACAATGCCGACTTAAGTACAAGACGACTGACACTCTAACTTTCTAAGATTTGAACCTCTCCTGTGAGTCCAGATTTAGATTCCGATGATTCACATCAGGTTTACTGTATCCCTTGGACCCCCTTATTGACGATGAAACACAGAAATTGCATCCGAATTTAATACAAAAGGCACAATGCCGACTTAAGTACAAGGGGACTGTACTCTAACTTTCTTTGATTTGAACCTCTCCTGTGAGTCCAGTTTTAGATTACGATGCTTCACTTCAGGCTTCCTGTATCCATTGGACCTTCTTATTGACGATGAAACACAGAAATTGCATCCGAATTTAATACAAAAGGCACAATGCTGACTGAAGTACAATTGGACTGACACTCTAAATTTCTATGACTTGAACCTCTCCTGTGAGCCCAGTTTTAGATTCCGATGCTTCACTTCACGGTTACTGTATACCTTGGACCTTCTTATTGAAGATGAAACACAGAAATTGCATCCGAATTTAATACAAAAAGCACAATGCTGACTTAAGAACAAGAGGACTGTCACTCTAATTTTCAATGACTTGAACCTCTCCTGTGAGTCCAGTTTTAGATTCCGATGCTTCACTTCAGGTTTACTGTATCCCTTGGACCTTCTCATTGACAATGAAACACAGAAATTGCATCCGAATTTAATACAAATGGCACAATGCCGACTTAGGTACAAGAGGACTGACACTCTTACTTTCTATGACTTGGACCTCTATTGTGAGTCCAATTTTAGATTCCGATGCTTCACTTCGGGTTTACTGTATCCCTTGGACCTTCTTATTGAGAATGAAACACAGAAATTGCATCCGATTATAATACAAAAGGCACAATGCCGACTTAAGTACAAGAGGATGACACTCTAACTTTCTATGATTAGAACCTCTCCTGTGAGTCCAGTTTTAGATTCCGATGCTTCACATCAGGTTAACTGTATCTCTCGGACCTTCTTATTGATGATGAAACACAGAAATTACATCCGAATACAATACAAAAGGCACAATACCGACTTAAGTACAAGACTACTGACACTCTAACTCGCTATGATTTGAACCTCTCCTGTGAGTCCAGTTTTAGATTCCGATGCTTCACTTCAGGTTTACTGTATCCCTTGGACCTTCTTATTGACGATGAAACACAGAAATTGCATCCGAATTTAATATAAAAGGCACAATGCCGACCTAAGTACAAGAGGACTGACACTCTAAATTTCTACTATTTGAACCTCTCCTGTGAGTCCAGTTTTAGATTTTGATGCTTCACATCAGGTTTAATTTATCTCTTGGACCTTCTTATCGATGATGAAACACAGAAATTACATCCGAATTCAATACAAAAGGCATAATACCGACATAAGTACAAGAGGACTGACACTCTAACTCACTATGATTTGAACCTCTCCTGTGAGTCCAGTTTTAGATTCCGATGCTTCACTTCAGGTTTACTGTATCCCTTGGACCTTCTTATTGACGATGAAACACAGCAATTGCATCCGAATTTAATACAAAAGGCACAATGCCGACTTCAGTACAAGAGGACTGACACTCTAACTCTCTATGCTTTGATCCTCTCCTGTGAGTCCAGTTTTAGATTACGATGCTTCTTTTCAGGTTTACTGTACCCCTTGGACTTTCTTATTGACGACGAAACACAGAAATTGCATCCGAATTTAATACATAACGCACAATGCCGGCTTAAGTACAAGTGGTCTGACACTCTAACTCTCTATGATTTGAACCTCTCCTGTGAGTCCAGTTTCTGATTCCGATGCTTCACTTCAGGTTTACTGTATCCCTTAGACCTTCTTATTGACGATGAAACACGGAAATTCCATCCTAATTTAATACAAAAGGCACAATACCTACTTAAGTACAAGAGGACTGACACTCTAATTTTCTACGACTTGAACCTCTCCTGTGAGTCCAGTTTTAGATTCAAATGCTTCACTTCAGGTTTGCTGTATCCCTTGGACCTTCTTATTGACGATGAAACACAGAAATTGCATCCGATTTTAATACAAAAGGCACAATGCCGACATTAGTACAAGAGGACTGACACTCTAAATTTCTACGATTTGAACCACTCCTGTGAGTCCAGTTTAAGATTCCGATACTTCACTTCAGGTTTGCTGTATCCCTTGGACTTTCTTATTGACGATGAAACACAGAAATTGCATCCGAATTTAATACAAAAGGCACAATGCCGACTTAAGTACAAGAGGACTGACACTCTAACATTCTATGATTTGAACCTCTTCTGTGAGTCCAGTTTTAGATACCGATGCACACTTCAGGTTTACTGTATCCCTTGGACCTTCTTATTGAGGATGAAACACAGAAATTGCATCCGGATTTAATACAAAAGGCACAATGCCGACTTAAGTACAAGAGGACTGACACTCTAACTCTCTATGATTTGAACCTCTCCTGTGAGTCCAGTTTAAGATTCCGATGCTTCACTTCAGGTTTACTGTATCCCTTGGACCTTCTTATTGACGATGAAACACAGAAAATGCAGCTGAATTTAATACAAAAGGCACAATGCCGAGTTAAGTACAAGAGGACTGACACTCTAACTTACGATGTTTTGAACCTCTCCTGTGAGTCCAGTTTTAGATTCCGATGCTTCAATTCAGGTTTACTGTATGCCTTGGACCTTCTTATTGACGATGAAACACAGAAATAGCAACCGAATTGAATACAAAAGGCACAATACCGACTTAAGGACAGGAGGACTGACACTCTAATCCTCTATGATTTGAACATCTCCTGTGAGTCCAGTTATAGATTCCGATGCTTCAAATCTGGTTAACTGTATCTCTCGGACCTTCTTATTGATGATGAAACACAGATATTACATCCGAATTCAATACAAAAGGCACAATACCGACTAAAGTACAAGAGGATTGACACTCTAACTCTCTATGATTTGAACCTCTCCTGTGAGTCCAGTTTTAGATTCCGATGCATCACTTCAGGTTTACAGTATCCCTTGGACCTTCTTATTGACGATGAAGTACAGAAATTGCATCCAAATTTAATACAAAAGGCACAATGCCGACTTAAGTACAAGAGGACTGACACTCTAAATTTCTACGATTTGAAACTCTCTTGTGAGTCCAGTTTAAGATTCCGATGCTTCACATCAGGTTTAATGTATCTCTTGGACCTTCTTATCGATGATGAAACACAGAAATTACATCCGAATTCAATACAAAAGGCATAATACCGACATAAGTACAAGAGGACTGACACTCTAACTCTCTATGATTTGAACCTCTCCTGTGAGTCCAGTTTTAGATTCCGATGCTTCACTTCAGGTTTACTGTATCCCTTGGACCTTCTTATTGACGATGATACACAGAGATTGTATCCGAATTTAATACAAAAGGCACAATGCCGACTTAAGGACAAGAGGACTGACACTCTAACTCTCTATGATTTGATCGTCTCCTTTGAGTCCAGTTTTAGATTCCAATGCTTCTTTGCAGGTTTACTGTATCCCTTGGACCTTCTTATTGACGATGAAACACATAAATTGCATCCGAATTTAATACAAAAGGCACAATGCTGACTTAAGTACAAGAGGATGACACTCTAACTTTCTATGACTAGAACCTCTCCTGTGAGTCCAGTTTTAGATTCCGATGCTTCACATCAGGTTAACTGTATCTCTCGGACCTTCTTATTGATGATGAAACACAGAAATTACATCCGAATACAATACAAAAGGCACAATACCGACTTAAGTACAAGACTACTGACACTCTAACTCACTATGATTTGAACCTCTCCTGTGAGTCCAGTTTTAGATTCAAATGCTTCACTTCAGGTTTGCTGTATCCCTTGGACCTTCTTATTGACGATGAAACACAGAAATTGCATCCGATTTTAATACAAAAGGCACAATGCCGACATAAGTACAAGAGGACTGACACTCTAAATTTCTACGATTTGAACCACTCCTGTGAGTCCAGTTTAAGATTCCGATACTTCACTTCAGGTTTGCTGTATCCCTTGGACTTTCTTATTGACGATGAAACACAGAAATTGCATCCGAATTTAATACAAAAGGCACAATGCCGACTGAAGTACAAGAGGACTGACACTCTTACATTCTATGTCTTGGACCTCTATTGTGAGTCCAGTTTCAGATTGCGATGCTATACTTCAGGTTTACTGTATCCCTTGGACCTTCTTATTGAAGATGAAACACAGAAATTGCATCCGAATTTAATACAAAAGGCACAATGCTGACTTAGGTACAAGAGGACTGACACTCTTACATTCTATGTCTTGGACCTCTATTGTGAGTCCAGTTTCAGATTGCGATGCTATACTTCAGGTTTACTGTATCCCTTGGACCTTCTTATTGAGGATGAAACACAGAAATTGCATCCGGATTTAATACAAAAGGCACAATGCCGACTTAAGTACAAGAGGACTGACACTCTAACTCTCTATGATTTGAACCTCTCCTGTGAGTCCAGTTTTAGATTCCGATGCATCACTTCAGGTTTACAGTATCCCTTGGACCTTCTTATTGACGATGAAGTACAGAAATTGCATCCAAATTTAATACAAAAGGCACAATGCCGACTTAAGTACAAGAGGACTGACACTCTAAATTTCTACGATTTGAACCTCTCTTGTGAGTCCAGTTTAAGATTCCGATGCTTCACATCAGGTTTAATGTATCTCTTGGACCTTCGTATCGATGATGAAACACAGAAATTACATCCGAATTCAATACAAAAGGCATAATACCGACATAAGTACAAGAGGACTGACACTCTAACTCTCTATGATTTGAACCTCTCCTGTGAGTCCAGTTTTAGATTCCGATGCTTCACTTCAGGTTTACTGTATCCCTTGGACCTTCTTATTGACGATGAAACACAGAGATTGTATCCGAATTTAATACAAAAGGCACAATGCCGACTTAAGGACAAGAGGACTGACACTCTAACTCTCTATGATTTGATCGTCTCCTTTGAGTCCAGTTTTAGATTCCAATGCTTCTTTGCAGGTTTACTGTATCCCTTGGACCTTCTTACTGACGATGAAACACATAAATTGCATCCGAATTTAATACATAAGGCACAATGCCGACTTAAGTACAAGAGGACTGACACTCAAACTTTCTATGATTTGAACCTCTCGTGTGAGTCCAGTTTCTGACTCCGATGCTTCACTTCAGGTTTACTGTATCCCATAGACCTTCTTATTGACGATGAAACACAGAAATTGCATCCAAATTTAATACAAAAGCACAATGCCTACTTAAGTACAAGAGGACTGACACTCTAATTTTCTATGACTGGAACCTCTCCTGTGAGTCCAGTTTTAGATTCAAATGCTTCACTTCAGGTTTGCTGTATCCCTTGGACCTTCTTATTGACGATGAAACACAGAAATTGCATCCGATTTGAATACAAAATTCACAATGCCGACTTAAGTACAAGAGGACTGACACTCTAACTTTCTACGATTTGAACCACCCCTGTGAGTCCAGTTTAAGATTCCGATACTTCACTTCACGTTTGCTGTATCCCTTGGGCCTTCTTATTGACGATGAATCACAGAAATTGCATCCGAATTTAATACAAAAGGCACTATGCCGACTTAAGTACAAGAGGACTGACACTCTAACTCTCTATGATTTGAACCTCTCCTGTGAGTCCAGTTTTATATTCCGATGCTTCACTTCAGGTTTCCTGTATCCCTTGGACCTTCTTATTGACGATGAAACACAGAAATTGCATCCGAATTTAATACAAAAGGCACAACGCTGACTTAGGTATAAGAGGACTGTCACTCTTACATTGTATGACTTGGACCTCTATTGTGAGTCCAGTTTCAGATTGCGATGCTTCACTTCAGGTTTACTGTATCCCTTGGACCTTCTTATTGAAGATGAATCACAGAAATTGCATCCAAATTTAATACAAAAGGCACAATGCTGACCTAAGTACAAGAGGACTAACACTCTAACTTTCTACGATTTGAACCACTCTTGTGAGTCCAGTTTAAGATTCCGATACTTCACTTCAGGTTTGCTGTATCCGTTGGACCTTCTTATTGACGATGAAACTCAGAAATTGCATCCGAATTTAATACAAAGGCACAATGCGGACTTAAGTACAAGAGGACTGACACTCTAACTCTCTATGATTTGAACCCGTCCTGTGAGTCCAGTTTTAGATTCCGATGCTTCACTTCAGGTTTCCTGTATCCCTTGGACGTTCTTATTGACGATGAAACACAGAAATTGCATCCGAATTTAATACAAAAGGCACAATGCTGACTTAGGCATAACAGGACTGACACTCTTACATTCTATGACTTGGACCTCTATTGTGAGTCCAGTTTCAGATTGCAAAGCTTCACTTCAGGTTTACTGTATCCCTAGGACCTTCTTATTGACGATGAAATACAGGATTTGCATCCAAATTTAATACAAAAAGCACAATGCCGACTTAAGTACAAGAGGACTGACACTCTAACCCTCTATGATTTGAACCTCTCCTGTGAGTCCAGTTTTAGATTCCGATGCTTCACATCAGGTTAACTGTATCTCTCGGACCTTCTTATTGATGATGAAACACAGAAATTACATCCGAATACAATACAAAAGGCACAATACCGACTTAAGTACAAGAGGACTGACACTCTAAATCTCTATGATTTGAACCTCTCCTGTGAGTCCAGTTTTAGATTCCGATGCTTCACTTCAGGTTTACTGTATCCCTTGGACCTTCTTATTGAAGATGAAACATAGATATTGCGTCCGAATTTAATTCAAAAGGCACAATGCCGACTTAAGTACAAGACGACTGACACTCTAACTTTCTAAGATTTGAACCTCTCCTGTGAGTCCAGATTTAGATTCCGATGATTCACATCAGGTTTACTGTATCCCTTGGACCCCCTTATTGACGATGAAACACAGAAATTGCATCCGAATTTAATACAAAAGGCACAATGCCGACTTAAGTACAAGGGGACTGTACTCTAACTTTCTTTGATTTGAACCTCTCCTGTGAGTCCAGTTTTAGATTACGATGCTTCACTTCAGGCTTCCTGTATCCATTGGACCTTCTTATTGACGATGAAACACAGAAATTGCATCCGAATTTAATACAAAAGGCACAATGCTGACTGAAGTACAATTGGACTGACACTCTAAATTTCTATGACTTGAACCTCTCCTGTGAGCCCAGTTTTAGATTCCGATGCTTCACTTCACGTTTACTGTATACCTTGGACCTTCTTATTGAAGATGAAACACAGAAATTGCATCCGAATTTAATACAAAAAGCACAATGCTGACTTAAGAACAAGAGGACTGACACTCTAATTTTCAATGACTTGAACCTCTCCTGTGAGTCCAGTTTTAGATTCCGATGCTTCACTTCAGGTTTACTGTATCCCTTGGACCTTCTCATTGACAATGAAACACAGAAATTGCATCCGAATTTAATACAAATGGCACAATGCCGACTTAGGTACAAGAGGACTGACACTCTTACTTTCTATGACTTGGACCTCTATTGTGAGTCCAATTTTAGATTCCGATGCTTCACTTCGGGTTTACTGTATCCCTTGGACCTTCTTATTGAGAATGAAACACAGAAATTGCATCCGATTATAATACAAAAGGCACAATGCCGACTTAAGTACAAGAGGATGACACTCTAACTTTCTATGATTAGAACCTCTCCTGTGAGTCCAGTTTTAGATTCCGATGCTTCACATCAGGTTAACTGTATCTCTCGGACCTTCTTATTGATGATGAAACACAGAAATTACATCCGAATACAATACAAAAGGCACAATACCGACTTAAGTACAAGACTACTGACACTCTAACTCGCTATGATTTGAACCTCTCCTGTGAGTCCAGTTTTAGATTCCGATGCTTCACTTCAGGTTTACTGTATCCCTTGGACCTTCTTATTGACGATGAAACACAGAAATTGCATCCGAATTTAATATAAAAGGCACAATGCCGACCTAAGTACAAGAGGACTGACACTCTAAATTTCTACTATTTGAACCTCTCCTGTGAGTCCAGTTTTAGATTTCGATGCTTCACATCAGGTTTAATTTATCTCTTGGACCTTCTTATCGATGATGAAACACAGAAATTACATCCGAATTCAATACAAAAGGCATAATACCGACATAAGTACAAGAGGACTGACACTCTAACTCACTATGATTTGAACCTCTCCTGTGAGTCCAGTTTTAGATTCCGATGCTTCACTTCAGGTTTACTGTATCCCTTGGACCTTCTTATTGACGATGAAACACAGCAATTGCATCCGAATTTAATACAAAAGGCACAATGCCGACTTCAGTACGAGAGGACTGACACTCTAACTCTCTATGCTTTGATCCTCTCCTGTGAGTCCAGTTTTAGATTACGATGCTTCTTTTCAGGTTTACTGTACCCCTTGGACTTTCTTATTGACGACGAAACACAGAAATTGCATCCGAATTTAATACATAACGCACAATGCCGGCTTAAGTACAAGTGGTCTGACACTCTAACTCTCTATGATTTGAACCTCTCCTGTGAGTCCAGTTTCTGATTCCGATGCTTCACTTCAGGTTTACTGTATCCCTTAGACCTTCTTATTGACGATGAAACACGGAAATTGCATCCTAATTTAATACAAAAGGCACAATACCTGCTTAAGTACAAGAGGACTGACACTCTAATTTTCTATGACTTGAACCTCTCCTGTGAGTCCAGTTTTAGATTCAAATGCTTCACTTCAGGTTTGCTGTATCCCTTGGACCTTCTTATTGACGATGAAACACAGAAATTGCATCCGATTTTAATACAAAAGGCACAATGCCGACATTAGTACAAGAGGACTGACACTCTAAATTTCTACGATTTGAACCACTCCTGTGAGTCCAGTTTAAGATTCCGATACTTCACTTCAGGTTTGCTGTATCCCTTGGACTTTCTTATTGACGATGAAACACAGAAATTGCATCCGAATTTAATACAAAAGGCACAATGCCGACTTAAGTACAAGAGGACTGACACTCTAACATTCTATGATTTGAACCTCTTCTGTGAGTCCAGTTTTAGATACCGATGCACACTTCAGGTTTACTGTATCCCTTGGACCTTCTTATTGAGGATGAAACACAGAAATTGCATCCGGATTTAATACAAAAGGCACAATGCCGACTTAAGTACAAGAGGACTGACACTCTAACTCTCTATGATTTGAACCTCTCCTGTGAGTCCAGTTTAAGATTCCGATGCTTCACTTCAGGTTTACTGTATCCCTTGGACCTTCTTATTGACGATGAAACACAGAAAATGCAGCTGAATTTAATACAAAAGGCACAATGCCGAGTTAAGTACAAGAGGACTGACACTCTAACTTTCGATGTTTTGAACCTCTCCTGTGAGTCCAGTTTTAGATTCCGATGCTTCAATTCAGGTTTACTGTATGCCTTGGACCTTCTTATTGACGATGAAACACAGAAATAGCAACCGAATTGAATACAAAAGGCACAATACCGACTTAAGGACAGGAGGACTGACACTCTAATCCTCTATGATTTGAACATCTCCTGTGAGTCCAGTTATAGATTCCGATGCTTCAAATCTGGTTAACTGTATCTCTCGGACCTTCTTATTGATGATGAAACACAGATATTACATCCGAATTCAATACAAAAGGCACAATACCGACTAAAGTACAAGAGGATTGACACTCTAACTCTCTATGATTTGAACCTCTCCTGTGAGTCCAGTTTTAGATTCCGATGCATCACTTCAGGTTTACAGTATCCCTTGGACCTTCTTATTGACGATGAAGTACAGAAATTGCATCCAAATTTAATACAAAAGGCACAATGCCGACTTAAGTACAAGAGGACTGACACTCTAAATTTCTACGATTTGAAACTCTCTTGTGAGTCCAGTTTAAGATTCCGATGCTTCACATCAGGTTTAATGTATCTCTTGGACCTTCTTATCGATGATGAAACACAGAAATTACATCCGAATTCAATACAAAAGGCATAATACCGACATAAGTACAAGAGGACTGACACTCTAACTCTCTATGATTTGAACCTCTCCTGTGAGTCCAGTTTTAGATTCCGATGCTTCACTTCAGGTTTACTGTATCCCTTGGACCTTCTTATTGACGATGATACACAGAGATTGTATCCGAATTTAATACAAAAGGCACAATGCCGACTTAAGGACAAGAGGACTGACACTCTAACTCTCTATGATTTGATCGTCTCCTTTGAGTCCAGTTTTAGATTCCAATGCTTCTTTGCAGGTTTACTGTATCCCTTGGACCTTCTTATTGACGATGAAACACATAAATTGCATCCGAATTTAATACAAAAGGCACAATGCTGACTTAAGTACAAGAGGATGACACTCTAACTTTCTATGACTAGAACCTCTCCTGTGAGTCCAGTTTTAGATTCCGATGCTTCACATCAGGTTAACTGTATCTCTCGGACCTTCTTATTGATGATGAAACACAGAAATTACATCCGAATACAATACAAAAGGCACAATACCGACTTAAGTACAAGACTACTGACACTCTAACTCACTATGATTTGAACCTCTCCTGTGAGTCCAGTTTTAGATTCAAATGCTTCACTTCAGGTTTGCTGTATCCCTTGGACCTTCTTATTGAGGATGAAACACAGAAATTGCATCCGGATTTAATACAAAAGGCACAATGCCGACTTAAGTACAAGAGGACTGACACTCTAACTCTCTATGATTTGAACCTCTCCTGTGAGTCCAGTTTTAGATTCCGATGCATCACTTCAGGTTTACAGTATCCCTTGGACCTTCTTATTGACGATGAAGTACAGAAATTGCATCCAAATTTAATACAAAAGGCACAATGCCGACTTAAGTACAAGAGGACTGACACTCTAAATTTCTACGATTTGAACCTCTCTTGTGAGTCCAGTTTAAGATTCCGATGCTTCACATCTGGTTTAATGTATCTCTTGGACCTTCGTATCGATGATGAAACACAGAAATTACATCCGAATTCAATACAAAAGGCATAATACCGACATAAGTACAAGAGGACTGACACTCTAACTCTCTATGATTTGAACCTCTCCTGTGAGTCCAGTTTTAGATTCCGATGCTTCACTTCAGGTTTACTGTATCCCTTGGACCTTCTTATTGACGATGAAACACAGAGATTGTATCCGAATTTAATACAAAAGGCACAATGCCGACTTAAGGACAAGAGGACTGACACTCTAACTCTCTATGATTTGATCGTCTCCTTTGAGTCCAGTTTTAGATTCCAATGCTTCTTTGCAGGTTTACTGTATCCCTTGGACCTTCTTACTGACGATGAAACACATAAATTGCATCCGAATTTAATACATAAGGCACAATGCCGACTTAAGTACAAGAGGACTGACACTCAAACTTTCTATGATTTGAACCTCTCGTGTGAGTCCAGTTTCTGACTCCGATGCTTCACTTCAGGTTTACTGTATCCCATAGACCTTCTTATTGACGATGAAACACAGAAATTGCATCCAAATTTAATACAAAAGCACAATGCCTACTTAAGTACAAGATTACTGACACTCTAATTTTCTATGACTGGAACCTCTCCTGTGAGTCCAGTTTTAGATTCAAATGCTTCACTTCAGGTTTGCTGTATCCCTTGGACCTTCTTATTGACGATGAAACACAGAAATTGCATCCGATTTGAATACAAAATTCACAATGCCGACTTAAGTACAAGAGGACTGACACTCTAACTTTCTACGATTTGAACCACCCCTGTGAGTCCAGTTTAAGATTCCGATACTTCACTTCACGTTTGCTGTATCCCTTGGGCCTTCTTATTGACGATGAATCACAGAAATTGCATCCGAATTTAATACAAAAGGCACTATGCCGACTTAAGTACAAGAGGACTGACACTCTAACTCTCTATGATTTGAACCTCTCCTGTGAGTCCAGTTTTATATTCCGATGCTTCACTTCAGGTTTCCTGTATCCCTTGGACCTTCTTATTGACGATGAAACACAGAAATTGCATCCGAATTTAATACAAAAGGCACAACGCTGACTTAGGTATAAGAGGACTGTCACTCTTACATTGTATGACTTGGACCTCTATTGTGAGTCCAGTTTCAGATTGCGATGCTTCACTTCAGGTTTACTGTATCCCTTGGACCTTCTTATTGAAGATGAATCACAGAAATTGCATCCAAATTTAATACAAAAGGCACAATGCTGACCTAAGTACAAGAGGACTAACACTCTAACTTTCTACGATTTGAACCACTCTTGTGAGTCCAGTTTAAGATTCCGATACTTCACTTCAGGTTTGCTGTATCCGTTGGACCTTCTTATTGACGATGAAACTCAGAAATTGCATCCGAATTTAATACAAAGGCACAATGCGGACTTAAGTACAAGAGGACTGACACTCTAACTCTCTATGATTTGAACCCGTCCTGTGAGTCCAGTTTTAGATTCCGATGCTTCACTTCAGGTTTCCTGTATCCCTTGGACGTTCTTATTGACGATGAAACACAGAAATTGCATCCGAATTTAATACAAAAGGCACAATGCTGACTTAGGCATAACAGGACTGACACTCTTACATTCTATGACTTGGACCTCTATTGTGAGTCCAGTTTCAGATTGCAAAGCTTCACTTCAGGTTTACTGTATCCCTAGGACCTTCTTATTGACGATGAAATACAGGATTTGCATCCAAATTTAATACAAAAAGCACAATGCCGACTTAAGTACAAGAGGACTGACACTCTAACCCTCTATGATTTGAACCTCGCCTGTGAGTCCAGTTTTAGATTCCGATGCTTCACTTCAGGTTTCCTGTATCCCTTGGACCTTCTTATTGACGATGAAACACAGAAATTGCATCCGAATTTAATACAAAAGGCACAATGCTGAGTGAAGTACAATTGGACTGACACACTAACTTTCTATGACTTGAACCTCTCCTGTGAGTCCAGTTTCAGATTCCGATGCTTCACTTCAGGTTTACTGTATACCTTGGACCTTCTTATTGAAGATGAAACACAGAAATTGCATCCGAATTTAATACAAAAGGCACAATGCTGACTTAAGTGCAAGAGGTCTGACACTCTAACTCTCTATGATTTGAACCTCTCCTGTGAGTCCAGTTTCTGATTCCGATGCTTCACTTCAGGTTTACTGTATCCCTTAGACCTTTTTATTGACGATGAAACACAGAAATTGCATCCAAATTTAATACAAAAGGCACAATGCCTACTTAAGTACAAGAGGACTGACACTCTAATTTTCTATGACATGAACCTCTCCTGTGAGTCCAGTTTTAGATTCCGATGCTTCACTTCAGGTTTACTGTATCCCTTGGACCTCCTTATTGACGATGAAACACAGAAATTGCATCCGACTTTAATACAAAAGGCACAATGCCGACTTAAGTACAAGTGGACTGACACTCTAACTTTCTATGATTTGAACCACTTCTGTGTACCCAGTTTAAGATTCCGATACTTCACTTCAGTTTTACTGTATCCCTTGGACCTTCTTATTGACGATGAAACTCAGAAATTGCATCCGAATTTAATACAAAAGGCACAATGCCGACATAAGTACAAGAGGACTGACACTCTAACCCTCTATGATTTGAACCTTGCCTGTGAGTCCAGTTTTAGATTCCGATGCTTCACTTCAGGTTTCCTGTATCCCTTGGACCTTCTTATTGACGATGAAACACAGAAATTGCATCCGAATTTAATACAAAAGGCACAATGTTGAGTGAAGTACAATTGGACTGACACTCTAACTTTCTATGACTTGAACCTCTCCTGTGAGTCCAGTTTCAGATTCCGATGCTTCACTTCAGGTTTACTGTATACCTTGGACCTTCTTATTTAAGATAAAACACAGAAATTGCATCCGAATTTAATACAAAAGGCACAATGCTGACTTAAGTACAAGAGTACTGACACTCTAACTTTCTATGATTTGAACCTCTCCTGTGAGTCCAGTTTAAGATTCCGATACTTCACTTCAGGTTTGCTATATCCCTTGGACCTTCTTATTGACGTTGACGCATAGAAATTGCATCCAAATTTAATACAAAAGGCACAATGCCGACTTAAGTACAAGAGGACTGACACTCTAACTTTCTATGATTTGAACCTCTCCTGTGAGTTCAGTTTTAGATTCCGATGCTTCACTTCAGGTTTACTGTATCCCTTGGACCATCTTATTGACGATAAAACAAAGAAATTGCATCCGAATTTAATATAAAAGGCACAATGCCGACCTAAGTACAAGAGGACTGACACTCTAAATTTCTACTATTTGAACCTCTCCTGTAAGTCCAGTTTTAGATTCCAATGCTTCACATCAGGTTTATTGTATCTCTTGGACCTTCTTATCGATGATGAAACACAGAAATTACATCGAAATTCAATACAAAAGGCATAATACCGACATAAGTACAAGAGGACTGACACTCTAACTCACTATGATTTGAACCTCTCCTGTGAGTCCAGTTTTAGATTCCGATGCTTCACTTCAGGTTTACTGTATCCCTTGGACCTTCTTATTGACGATGAAACACAGAAATTGCATCCGAATTTAATATAACAGGCACAATGCCGACTTCAGTACAAGAGGACTGACACTCTAACTCTCTATGATTTGATCCTCTCCTGTGAGTCCATTTTTAGATTCCGATGCTTCTTTTCAGGTTTACTGTACCCCTTGGACCTTCTTATTGACGACGAAACACAGAAATTGCATCCGATTTGAATACAAAAGGCACAATGCCGACTTAAGTACAAGAGGACTGACACTCTAACTTTCTACGATTTGAACCACTCCTGTGAGTCCAGTTTAAGATTCCGATACTTCACTTCACGTTTGCTGTATCCCTTGGACCTTCTTATTGACGATAAATCACAGAAATTGCATCCGAATGTAATACAAAAGGCACAATGCCGACTTAAGTACAAGAGGACTGACACTCTAACTCTCTATGATTTGAACCCGTCCTGTGAGTCCAGTTTTAGATTCCGATGCTTCACTTCAGGTTTCCTGTATCCCTTAGACGTTCTTATTGACGATGAAACACAGAAATTGCATCCGAATTTAATACAAAAGGCACAATGCTGACTTAGGCATAACAGGACTGACACTCTTACATTCTATGACTTGGACCTCTATTGTGAGTCCAGTTTCAGATTGCAAAGCTTCACTTCAGGTTTACTGTATCCCTAGGACCTTCTTATTGACGATGAAATACAGGATTTGCATCCAAATTTAATACAAAAGGCACAATGCCGACTTAAGTACAAGAGGACTGACACTCTAACCCTCTATGATTTGAACCTCGCCTGTGAGTCCAGTTTTAGATTCCGATGCTTCACTTCAGGTTTCCTGTATCCCTTGGACCTTCTTATTGACGATGAAACACAGAAATTGCATCCGAATTTAATACAAAAGGCACAATGTTGAGTGAAGTACAATTGGACTGACACACTAACTTTCTATGACTTGAACCTCTCCTGTGAGTCCAGTTTCAGATTCCGATGCTTCACTTCAGGTTTACTGTATACCTTGGACCTTCTTATTGAAGATGAAACACAGAAATTGCATCCGAATTTAATACAAAAGGCACAATGCTGACTTAAGTGCAAGAGGACTGACACTCTAACTCTCTATGATTTGAACCTCTCCTGTGAGTCCAGTTTCTGATTCCGATGCTTCACTTCAGGTTTACTGTATCCCTTAGACCATTTTATTGACGATGAAACACAGAAATTGCATCCAAATTTAATACAAAAGGCACAATGCCTACTTAAGTACAAGAGGACTGACACTCTAATTTTCTATGACATGAACCTCTCCTGTGAGTCCAGTTTTAGATTCCGATGCTTCACTTCAGGTTTACTGTATCCCTTGGACCTCCTTATTGACGATGAAACACAGAAATTGCATCCGACTTTAATACAAAAGGCACAATGCCGACTTAAGTACAAGAGGACTGACACTCTAACTTTCTATGATTTGAACCACTTCTGTGAACCCAGTTTAAGATTCCGATACTTCACTTCAGTTTTACTGTATCCCTTGGACCTTCTTATTGACGATGAAACACAGAAATTGCATCCGAATTTAATACAAGAGGCACAATGCCGACATAAGTACAAGAGGACTGACACTCTAACCCTCTATGATTTGAACCTCGCCTGTGAGTCCAGTTTTAGATTCCGATGCTTCACTTCAGGTTTCCTGTATCCCTTGGACCTTCTTATTGACGATGAAACACAGAAATTGCATCCGAATTTAATACAAAAGGCACAATGTTGAGTGAAGTACAATTGGACTGACACTCTAACTTTCTATGACTTGAACCTCTCCTGTGAGTCCAGTTTCAGATTCCGATGCTTCACTTCAGGTTTACTGTATACCTTGGACCTTCTTATTTAAGATAAAACACAGAAATTGCATCCGAATTTAATACAAAAGGCACAATGCTGACTTAAGTACAAGAGTACTGACACTCTAACTTTCTATGATTTGAACCTCTCCTGTGAGTCCAGTTTAAAATTCCGATACTTCACTTCAGGTTTGCTGTATCCCTTGGACCTTCTTATTGACGATAAAACAAAGAAATTGCATCCGAATTTAATATAAAAGGCACAATGCCGACCTAAGTACAAGAGGACTGACACTCTAAATTTCTACTATTTGAACCTCTCCTGTAAGTCCAGTTTTAGATTCCAATGCTTCACATCAGGTTTATTGTATCTCTTGGACCTTCTTATCGATGATGAAACACAGAAATTACATCGAAATTCAATACAAAAGGCATAATACCGACATAAGTACAAGAGGACTGACACTCTAACTCACTATGATTTGAACCTCTCCTGTGAGTCCAGTTTTAGATTCCGATGCTTCACTTCAGGTTTACTGTATCCCTTGGACCTTCTTATTGACGATGAAACACAGAAATTGCATCCGAATTTAATATAACAGGCACAATGCCGACTTCAGTACAAGAGGACTGACACTCTAACTCTCTATGATTTGATCCTCTCCTGTGAGTCCAGTTTTAGATTCCGATGCTTCTTTTCAGGTTTACTGTACCCCTTGGACCTTCTTATTGACGACGAAACACAGAAATTGCATCCGATTTGAATACAAAAGGCACAATGCCGACTTAAGTACAAGAGGACTGACACTCTAACTTTCTACGATTTGAACCACTCCTGTGAGTCCAGTTTAAGATTCCGATACTTCACTTCACGTTTGCTGTATCCCTTGGACCTTCTTATTGACGATAAATCACAGAAATTGCATCCGAATGTAATACAAAAGGCACAATGCCGACTTAAGTACAAGAGGACTGACACTCCAACTCTCTATGTTTTGAACCTCTCCTGTGAGTCCAGTTTTAGATTCCGATGCTTCACTTCAGGTTTCCAGTATCCCTTGGACCTTCTTATTGACGATGAAACACAGAAATTGCATCCGAATTTAATACAAAAGGCACAACGCTGACTTAGGTATAAGAGGACTGTCACTCTTACATTGTATGACTTGGACCTCTATTGTGAGTCCAGTTTCAGATTGCGATGCTTCACTTCAGGTTTACTGTATCCCTAGGACCTTCTTATTGACGATGAAATACAGAAATTGCATCCAAATTTAATACAAAAGGCACAATGCCGACTTAAGTACAAGAGGACTGACACTCTAACCCTCTATGATTTGAACCTCGCCTGTGAGTCCAGTTTTAGATTCCGATGCTTCACTTCAGGTTTCCTGTATGCCTTTGACCTTCTTATTGACGATGAAACACAGAAATTGCATCCGAATTTAATACAAAAGGCACAATGTTGAGTGAAGTAAAATTGGACTGACACTCTAACTTTCTATGACTTGAACCTCTCCTGTGAGTCCAGTTTCTGATTCCGATGCTTCACTTCAGGTTTACTGTATCCCTTAGACCTTTTTATTGACGATGAAACACAGAAATTGCATCCAAATTTAATACAAAAGGCACAATGCCTACTTAAGTACAAGAGGGCTGACACTCTAATTTTCTATGACATGAACCTCTCCTGTGTGTTCAGTTTTTGATTCCGATGCTTCACTTCAGGTTTACTGTATCCCTTGGACCTCCTTATTGACGATGAAACACAGAAATTGCATCCGACTTTAATACAAAAGGCACAATGCCGTCTTAAGTACAAGAGGACTGACACTCTAACTTTCTATGATTTGAACCACTCCTGTGAGTCCAGTTTAAGATTCCGCTACTTCACTTCAGTTTTACTGTATCCCTTGGACCTTCTTATTGACGATGAAACACAGAAATTGCATCCGAATTTAATACAAAAGGCACAATGCCGACTTAAGTACAAGAGGACTGACACTCTAACCCTCTATGATTTGAACCTCGCCTGTGAGTCCAGTTTTAGATTCCGATGCTTCACTTCAGGTTTCCTGTATCCCTTGGACCTTCTTATTGACGATGAAGCACAGAAATTGCATCCGAATTTAATACAAAAGGCACAACGCTGACTTAGGTATAAGAGGACTGTCACTCTTACATTGTATGACTTGGACCTCTATTGTGAGTCCAGTTTCAGATTGCGATGCTTCACTTCAGGTTTACTGTATCCCTAGGACCTTCTTATTGACGATGAAATACAGAAATTGAATCCAAATTTAATACAAAAGGCACAATGCCGACTTAAGTACAAGTGGACTGACACTCTAACCCTCTATGATTTGAACCTCGCCTGTGAGTCCAGTTTTAGATTCCGATGCTTCACTTCAGGTTTCCTGTATCCCTTTGACCTTCTTATTGACGATGAAACACAGAAATTGCATCCGAATTTAATACAAAAGGCACAATGTTGAGTGAAGTAAAATTGGACTGACACTCTAACTTTCTATGACTTGAACCTCTCCTGTGAGTCCAGTTTCAGATTCCGATGCTTCACTTCAGGTTTACTGTATACCTTGGACCTTCTTATTGAAGATGAAACACAGAAATTGCATCCGAATTTAATACAAAAGGCACAATGCTGACTTAAGTACAAGAGGACTGACACTCTAACTCTCTATGATTTGAACCTCTCCTGTGAGTCCAGTTTCTGATTCCGATGCTTCACTTCAGGTTTACTGTATCCCTTAGACCTTTTTATTGACGATGAAACACAGAAATTGCATCCAAATTTAATACAAAAGGCACAATGCCTACTTAAGTACAAGAGGACTGACACTCTAATTTTCTATGACATGAACCTCTCCTGTGTGTCCAGTTTTAGATTCCGATGCTTCACTTCAGGTTTACTGGATCCCTTGGACCTCCTTCTTGACGATGAAACACAGAAATTGCATCCGACTTTAATACAAAAGGCACAATGCCGACTTAAGTACAAGAGGACTGACACTCTAACTTTCTATGATTTGAACCACTCCTGTGAGTCCAGTTTAAGATTCCGCTACTTCACTTCAGTTTTACTGTATCCCTTGGACCTTCTTATTGACGATGAAACACAGAAATTGCATCCGAATTGAATACAAAAGGCACAATGCCGACTTAAGTACAAGAGGACTGATACTCTAACCCTCTATGATTTGAACCTCGCCTGTGAGTCCAGTTTTAGATTCCGATGCTTCACTTCAGGTTTCCTGTATCCCTTGGACCTTCTTATTGACGATGAAACACAGAAATTGCATCCGAATTTAATACAAAAGGCACAATGTTGAGTGAAGTACAATTGGACTGACACTCTAACTTTCTATGACTTGAACCTCTCCTGTGAGTCCAGTTTCAGATTCCGATGCTTCACTTCAGGTTTACTGTATACCTTGGACCTTCTTATTTAAGATAAAACACAGAAATTGCATCCGAATTTAATACAAAAGGCACAATGCTGACTTAAGTACAAGAGTACTGACACTCTAACTTTCTATGATTTGAACCTCTCCTGTGAGTCCAGTTTAAAATTCCGATACTTCACTTCAGGTTTGCTGTATCCCTTGGACCTTCTTATTGACGATAAAACAAAGAAATTGCATCCGAATTTAATATAAAAGGCACAATGCCGACCTAAGTACAAGAGGACTGACACTCTAAATTTCTACTATTTGAACCTCTCCTGTAAGTCCAGTTTTAGATTCCAATGCTTCACATCAGGTTTATTGTATCTCTTGGACCTTCTTATCGATGATGAAACACAGAAATTACATCGAAATTCAATACAAAAGGCATAATACCGACATAAGTACAAGAGGACTGACACTCTAACTCACTATGATTTGAACCTCTCCTATGAGTCCAGTTTTAGATTCCGATGCTTCACTTCAGGTTTACTGTATCCCTTGGACCTTCTTATTGACGATGAAACACAGAAATTGCATCCGAATTTAATATAACAGGCACAATGCCGACTTCAGTACAAGAGGACTGACACTCTAACTCTCTATGATTTGATCCTCTCCTGTGAGTCCAGTTTTAGATTCCGATGCTTCTTTTCAGGTTTACTGTACCCCTTGGACCTTCTTATTGACGACGAAACACAGAAATTGCATCCGATTTGAATACAAAAGGCACAATGCCGACTTAAGTACAAGAGGACTGACACTCTAACTTTCTACGATTTGAACCACTCCTGTGAGTCCAGTTTAAGATTCCGATACTTCACTTCACGTTTGCTGTATCCCTTGGACCTTCTTATTGACGATAAATCACAGAAATTGCATCCGAATGTAATACAAAAGGCACAATGCCGACTTAAGTACAAGAGGACTGACACTCCAACTCTCTATGTTTTGAACCTCTCCTGTGAGTCCAGTTTTAGATTCCGATGCTTCACTTCAGGTTTCCAGTATCCCTTGGACCTTCTTATTGACGATGAAACACAGAAATTGCATCCGAATTTAATACAAAAGGCACAACGCTGACTTAGGTATAAGAGGACTGTCACTCTTACATTGTATGACTTGGACCTCTATTGTGAGTCCAGTTTCAGATTGCGATGCTTCACTTCAGGTTTACTGTATCCCTAGGACCTTCTTATTGACGATGAAATACAGAAATTGCATCCAAATTTAATACAAAAGGCACAATGCCGACTTAAGTACAAGAGGACTGACACTCTAACCCTCTATGATTTGAACCTCGCCTGTGAGTCCAGTTTTAGATTCCGATGCTTCACTTCAGGTTTCCTGTATGCCTTTGACCTTCTTATTGACGATGAAACACAGAAATTGCATCCGAATTTAATACAAAAGGCACAATGTTGAGTGAAGTAAAATTGGACTGACACTCTAACTTTCTATGACTTGAACCTCTCCTGTGAGTCCAGTTTCTGATTCCGATGCTTCACTTCAGGTTTACTGTATCCCTTAGACCTTTTTATTGACGATGAAACACAGAAATTGCATCCAAATTTAATACAAAAGGCACAATGCCTACTTAAGTACAAGAGGGCTGACACTCTAATTTTCTATGACATGAACCTCTCCTGTGTGTTCAGTTTTTGATTCCGATGCTTCACTTCAGGTTTACTGTATCCCTTGGACCTCCTTATTGACGATGAAACACAGAAATTGCATCCGACTTTAATACAAAAGGCACAATGCCGTCTTAAGTACAAGAGGACTGACACTCTAACTTTCTATGATTTGAACCACTCCTGTGAGTCCAGTTTAAGATTCCGCTACTTCACTTCAGTTTTACTGTATCCCTTGGACCTTCTTATTGACGATGAAACACAGAAATTGCATCCGAATTTAATACAAAAGGCACAATGCCGACTTAAGTACAAGAGGACTGACACTCTAACCCTCTATGATTTGAACCTCGCCTGTGAGTCCAGTTTTAGATTCCGATGCTTCACTTCAGGTTTCCTGTATCCCTTGGACCTTCTTATTGACGATGAAGCACAGAAATTGCATCCGAATTTAATACAAAAGGCACAACGCTGACTTAGGTATAAGAGGACTGTCACTCTTACATTGTATGACTTGGACCTCTATTGTGAGTCCAGTTTCAGATTGCGATGCTTCACTTCAGGTTTACTGTATCCCTAGGACCTTCTTATTGACGATGAAATACAGAAATTGAATCCAAATTTAATACAAAAGGCACAATGCCGACTTAAGTACAAGAGGACTGACACTCTAACCCTCTATGATTTGAACCTCGCCTGTGAGTCCAGTTTTAGATTCCGATGCTTCACTTCAGGTTTCCTGTATCCCTTTGACCTTCTTATTGACGATGAAACACAGAAATTGCATCCGAATTTAATACAAAAGGCACAATGTTGAGTGAAGTAAAATTGGACTGACACTCTAACTTTCTATGACTTGAACCTCTCCTGTGAGTCCAGTTTCAGATTCCGATGCTTCACTTCAGGTTTACTGTATACCTTGGACCTTCTTATTGAAGATGAAACACAGAAATTGCATCCGAATTTAATACAAAAGGCACAATGCTGACTTAAGTACAAGAGGACTGACACTCTAACTCTCTATGATTTGAACCTCTCCTGTGAGTCCAGTTTCTGATTCCGATGCTTCACTTCAGGTTTACTGTATCCCTTAGACCTTTTTATTGACGATGAAACACAGAAATTGCATCCAAATTTAATACAAAAGGCACAATGCCTACTTAAGTACAAGAGGACTGACACTCTAATTTTCTATGACATGAACCTCTCCTGTGTGTCCAGTTTTAGATTCCGATGCTTCACTTCAGGTTTACTGGATCCCTTGGACCTCCTTCTTGACGATGAAACACAGAAATTGCATCCGACTTTAATACAAAAGGCACAATGCCGACTTAAGTACAAGAGGACTGACACTCTAACTTTCTATGATTTGAACCACTCCTGTGAGTCCAGTTTAAGATTCCGCTACTTCACTTCAGTTTTACTGTATCCCTTGGACCTTCTTATTGACGATGAAACACAGAAATTGCATCCGAATTTAATACAAAAGGCACAATGCCGACTTAAGTACAAGAGGACTGATACTCTAACCCTCTATGATTTGAACCTCGCCTGTGAGTCCAGTTTTAGATTCCGATGCTTCACTTCAGGTTTCCTGTATCCCTTGGACCTTCTTATTGACGATGAAACACAGAAATTGCATCCGAATTTAATACAAAAGGCACAATGTTGAGTGAAGTACAATTGGACTGACACTCTAACTTTCTATGACTTGAACCTCTCCTGTGAGTCCAGTTTCAGATTCCGATGCTTCACTTCAGGTTTACTGTATACCTTGGCCCTTCTATTTGAAGATAAAACACAGAAATTGCATCCGAATTTAATACAAAAGGCACAATGCTGACTTAAGTACAAGAGGACTGACACTCTAATTTTCTATGACTTGAACCTTTCCTTTGAGTCCAGTTTTAGATTCCCATGCGTCACTTCAGGTTTGCTGTATCCCTTGGACCATCTTATTGACGATGAAACACAGAAATTGCATCCGATTTTAATACAAAAGGCACAATGCCGACTTAAGTACAAGATGACTGACACTCTAACTTTCTATGATTTGAACCACTCCTGTGACTCCAGTTTAAGTTTCCGATGCTTCACTTCAGGTTTGCTGTATCCCTTGGACCTTCTTATTGACGTTGACACACAGAAATTGCATCCAAATTTAACACAAAAGGCACAATGCCGACTTAAGTACAATAGGACTGACACTCTAACTTTCTATGATTTGAACCTCTCCTGTGAGTCCAGTTTAAGATTCCGATACTTCACTTCAGGTTTGCTGCATCCCTTGGTCCTTCTTATTGACGTTGACACACTGAAATTGCATCCAAATTTAATACAAAAGGCACAATGCCGACTTAAGTACAAGACGACTGACACTCTAACTTTCTATGATTGAACCTCTCCTGTAAGTCCAGTTTTAGATTCCGATGCATCACTTCAGGTTTACTGTATCCCTTGGACCTTCTTATTGAGGATGAAACACGGAAATTGCATCCGAATTTAATACAAAAGGCACAATGCCAACTTAAGTACAAGAGGACTGACACTCTAACTTTCTATGATTTGAACCTCTCCTGTGAGTCCAGTTTTAGATTCCGATGCTTCACATCAGGTTAACTGTATCTCTCGGACCTTCTTATTGATGATGAAACACAGAAATTACATCCGAATACAATACAAAAGGCACAATACCGACTTAAGTACAAGAGGACTGACACTCTAACTCACTGTGATTTGAACCTCACCTGTGAGTCCAGTTTTAGATTCCGATGCTTCACTTCAGATTTACTGTATCCCTTGGACCTTCTTATTGACGTTAAAACACAGAAATTGCATCCGAATTTAATATAAAAGGCACAATGCCGACCTACGTACAAGAGGACTGACACTCTAAATTTCTACTATTTGAACCTCTCCTGTGAGTCCAGTTTTAAATTCCGATGCTTCACATCAGGTTTAATGTTTCTCTTGGACCTTCTTATCGATGATGAAACACAGAAATTACATCCAAATTCAATACAAAAGGCATTATACCGACATAAGTACAAGAGGACTGACACTCTAACTCACTATGATTTGAACCTCTCCTGTGAGTCCAGTTTTAGATTCCGATGCTTCACTTCAGGTTCACTGTATCCCTTGAACCTTCGTATTGACGATGAAACACAGAAATTGGATCCAAATTTAATACAAAAGGCACAATGCCGACTTAAGTACAAGAGGACTGACACTCTAACCCTCTATGATTTGAACCTCGCCTGTGAGTCCAGTTTTAGATTCCGATGCTTCACTTCAGGTTTCCTGTATGCCTTTGACCTTCTTATTGACGATGAAACACAGAAATTGCATCCGAATTTAATACAAAAGGCACAATGTTGAGTGAAGTAAAATTGGACTGACACTCTAACTTTCTATGACTTGAACCTCTCCTGTGAGTCCAGTTTCTGATTCCGATGCTTCACTTCAGGTTTACTGTATCCCTTAGACCTTTTTATTGACGATGAAACACAGAAATTGCATCCAAATTTAATACAAAAGGCACAATGCCTACTTAAGTACAAGAGTGCTGACACTAATTTTCTATGACATGAACCTCTCCTGTGTGTTCAGTTTTTGATTCCGATGCTTCACTTCAGGTTTACTGTATCCCTTGGACCTCCTTATTGACGATGAAACACAGAAATTGCATCCGACTTTAATACAAAAGGCACAATGCCGTCTTAAGTACAAGAGGACTGACACTCTAACTTTCTATGATTTGAACCACTCCTGTGAGTCCAGTTTAAGATTCCGCTACTTCACTTCAGTTTTACTGTATCCCTTGGACCTTCTTATTGACGATGAAACACAGAAATTGCATCCGAATTTAATACAAAAGGCACAATGCCGACTTAAGTACAAGAGGACTGACACTCTAACCCTCTATGATTTGAACCTCGCCTGTGAGTCCAGGTTTAGATTCCGATGCTTCACTTCAGGTTTCCTGTATCCCTTGGACCTTCTTATTGACGATGAAACACAGAAATTGCATCCGAATTTAATACAAAAGGCACAACGCTGACTTAGGTATAAGAGGACTGTCACTCTTACATTGTATGACTTGGACCTCTATTGTGAGTCCAGTTTCAGATTGCGATGCTTCACTTCAGGTTTACTGTATCCCTAGGACCTTCTTATTGACGATGAAATACAGAAATTGAATCCAAATTTAATACAAAAGGCACAATGCCGACTTAAGTACAAGAGGACTGACACTCTAACCCTCTATGATTTGAACCTCGCCTGTGAGTCCAGTTTTAGATTCCGATGCTTCACTTCAGGTTTCCTGTATCCCTTTGACCTTCTTATTGACGATGAAACACAGAAATTGCATCCGAATTTAATACAAAAGGCACAATGTTGAGTGAAGTAAAATTGGACTGACACTCTAACTTTCT
This sequence comes from Schistocerca americana, assembly GCF_021461395.2. NCBI lineage: Eukaryota > Metazoa > Arthropoda > Insecta > Orthoptera > Acrididae > Schistocerca > Schistocerca americana. The sequence continues at coordinate 542,689,412 of NC_060124.1, read as the reverse complement.
ATGACTTGAACCTCTCCTGTGAGTCCAGTTTCAGATTCCGATGCTTCACTTCAGGTTTACTGTATACCTTGGACCTTCTTATTGAAGATGAAACACAGAAATTGCATCCGAATTTAATATAAAAGGCACAATGCTGACTTAAGTACAAGAGGACTGACACTCTAACTCTCTATGATTTGAACCTCTCCTGTGAGTCCAGTTTCTGATTCCGATGCTTCACTTCAGGTTTACTGTATCCCTTAGACCTTTTTATTGACGATGAAACACAGAAATTGCATCCAAATTTAATACAAAAGGCACAATGCCTACTTAAGTACAAGAGGACTGACACTCTAATTTTCTATGACATGAACCTCTCCTGTGTGTCCAGTTTTAGATTCCGATGCTTCACTTCAGGTTTACTGGATCCCTTGGACCTCCTTCTTGACGATGAAACACAGAAATTGCATCCGACTTTAATACAAAAGGCACAATGCCGACTTAAGTACAAGAGGACTGACACTCTAACTTTCTATGATTTGAACCACTCCTGTGAGTCCAGTTTAAGATTCCGCTACTTCACTTCAGTTTTACTGTATCCCTTGGACCTTCTTATTGACGATGAAACACAGAAATCGCATCCGAATTTAATACAAAAGGCACAATGCCGACTTAAGTACAAGAGGACTGATACTCTAACCCTCTATGATTTGAACCTCGCCTGTGAGTCCAGTTTTAGATTCCGATGCTTCACTTCAGGTTTCCTGTATCCCTTGGACCTTCTTATTGACGATGAAACACAGAAATTGCATCCGAATTTAATACAAAAGGCACAATGTTGAGTGAAGTACAATTGGACTGACACTCTAACTTTCTATGACTTGAACCTCTCCTGTGAGTCCAGTTTCAGATTCCGATGCTTCACTTCAGGTTTACTGTATACCTTGGCCCTTCTAATTGAAGATAAAACACAGAAATTGCATCCGAATTTAATACAAAAGGCACAATGCTGACTTAAGTACAAGAGGACTGACACTCTAATTTTCTATGACTTGAACCTTTCCTTTGAGTCCAGTTTTAGATTCCCATGCGTCACTTCAGGTTTGCTGTATCCCTTGGACCATCTTATTGACGATGAAACACAGAAATTGCATCCGATTTTAATACAAAAGGCACAATGCCGACTTAAGTACAAGATGACTGACACTCTAACTTTCTATGATTTGAACCACTCCTGTGACTCCAGTTTAAGTTTCCGATGCTTCACTTCAGGTTTGCTGTATCCCTTGGACCTTCTTATTGACGTTGACACACAGAAATTGCATCCAAATTTAACACAAAAGGCACAATGCCGACTTAAGTACAATAGGACTGACACTCTAACTTTCTATGATTTGAACCTCTCCTGTGAGTCCAGTTTAAGATTCCGATACTTCACTTCAGGTTTGCTGCATCCCTTGGACTTTCTTATTGACGTTGACACACAGAAATTGCATCCAAATTTAATACAAAAGGCACAATGCCGACTTAAGTACAAGACGACTGACACTCTAACTTTCTATGATTGAACCTCTCCTGTAAGTCCAGTTTTAGATTCCGATGCATCACTTCAGGTTTACTGTATCCCTTGGACCTTCTTATTGAGGATGAAACACGGAAATTGCATCCGAATTTAATACAAAAGGCACAATGCCAACTTAAGTACAAGAGGACTGACACTCTAACTTTCTATGATTTGAACCTCTCCTGTGAGTCCAGTTTTAGATTCCGATGCTTCACATCAGGTTAACTGTATCTCTCGGACCTTCTTATTGATGATGAAACACAGAAATTACATCCGAATTTAATATAAAAGGCACAATGCCGACCTAAGTACAAGAGGACTGACACTCTAAATTTCTACTATTTGAACCTCTCCTGTGAGTCCAGTTTTAAATTCCGATGCTTCACATCAGGTTTAATGTTTCTCTTGGACCTTCTTATCGATGATGAAACACAGAAATTACATCCAAATTCAATACAAAAGGCATTATACCGACATAAGTACAAGAGGACTGACACTCTAACTCACTATGATTTGAACCTCTCCTGTGAGTCCAGTTTTAGATTCCGATGCTTCACTTCAGGTTCACTGTATCCCTTGAACCTTCTTATTGACGATGAAACACAGAAATTGGATCCAAATTTAATACAAAAGGCACAATGCCGACTTAAGTACAAGAGGACTGACACTCTAACTTTCGATGATTTTAACCTCTCCTGTGAGTCCAGTTTAAGATTCCGCTACTTCACTTCAGTTTTACTGTATCCCTTGGACCTTCTTATTGACGATGAAACACAGAAATTGAATCCGAATTTAATACAAAAGGCACAATGCCGACTTAAGTACAAGAGGACTGATACTCTAACCCTCTATGATTTGAACCTCGCCTGTGAGTCCAGTTTTAGATTCCGATGCTTCACTTCAGGTTTCCTGTATCCCTTGGACCTTCTTATTGACGATGAAACACAGAAATTGCATCCGAATTTAATACAAAAGGCACAATGTTGAGTGAAGTACAATTGGACTGACACTCTAACTTTCTATGACTTGAACCTCTCCTGTGAGTCCAGTTTCAGATTCCGATGCTTCACTTCAGGTTTACTGTATACCTTGGCCCTTCTAATTGAAGATAAAACACAGAAATTGCATCCGAATTTAATACAAAAGGCACAATGCTGACTTAAGTACAAGAGGACTGACACTCTAATTTTCTATGACTTGAACCTTTCCTTTGAGTCCAGTTTTAGATTCCCATGCGTCACTTCAGGTTTGCTGTATCCCTTGGACCATCTTATTGACGATGAAACACAGAAATTGCATCCGATTTTAATACAAAAGGCACAATGCCGACTTAAGTACAAGATGACTGACACTCTAACTTTCTATGATTTGAACCACTCCTGTGACTCCAGTTTAAGTTTCCGATGCTTCACTTCAGGTTTGCTGTATCCCTTGGACCTTCTTATTGACGTTGACACACAGAAATTGCATCCAAATTTAACACAAAAGGCACAATGCCGACTTAAGTACAATAGGACTGACACTCTAACTTTCTATGATTTGAACCTCTCCTGTGAGTCCAGTTTAAGATTCCGATACTTCACTTCAGGTTTGCTGCATCCCTTGGACCTTCTTATTGACGTTGACACACAGAAATTGCATCCAAATTTAATACAAAAGGCACAATGCCGACTTAAGTACAAGACGACTGACACTCTAACTTTCTATGATTGAACCTCTCCTGTAAGTCCAGTTTTAGATTCCGATGCATCACTTCAGGTTTACTGTATCCCTTGGACCTTCTTATTGAGGATGAAACACGGAAATTGCATCCGAATTTAATACAAAAGGCACAATGCCAACTTAAGTACAAGAGGACTGACACTCTAACTTTCTATGATTTGAACCTCTCCTGTGAGTCCAGTTTTAGATTCCGATGCTTCACATCAGGTTAACTGTATCTCTCGGACCTTCGTATTGATGATGAAACACAGAAATTACATCCGAATTTAATATAAAAGGCACAATGCCGACCTAAGTACAAGAGGACTGACACTCTAAATTTTTACTATTTGAACCTCTCCTGTGAGTCCAGTTTTAAATTCCGATGCTTCACATCAGGTTTAATGTTTCTCTTGGACCTTCTTATCGATGATGAAACACGGAAATTGCATCCGAATACAATACAAAAGGCACAATACCGACTTAAGTACAAGAGGACTGACACTCTAACTCACTGTGATTTGAACCTCACCTGTGAGTCCAGTTTTAGATTCCGATGCTTCACTTCAGATTTACTGTATCCCTTGGACCTTCTTATTGACGTTAAAACACAGAAATTGCATCCGAATTTAATATAAAAGGCACAATGCCGACCTAAGTACAAGAGGACTGACACTCTAAATTTCTACTATTTGAACCTCTCCTGTGAGTCCAGTTTTAAATTCCGATGCTTCACATCAGGTTTAATGTTTCTCTTGGACCTTCTTATCGATGATGAAACACAGAAATTACATCCAAATTCAATACAAAAGGCATTATACCGACATAAGTACAAGAGGACTGACACTCTAACTCACTATGATTTGAACCTCTCCTGTGAGTCCAGTTTTAGATTCCGATGCTTCACTTCAGGTTCACTGTATCCCTTGAACCTTCTTATTGACGATGAAACACAGAAATTGGATCCAAATTTAATACAAAAGGCACAATGCCGACTTAAGTACAAGGGGACTGACACTCTAACTTTCGATGATTTTAACCTCTCCTGTGAGTCCAGTTTTAGATTCCGATGCTTCAATTCAGGTTTACTGTATGCCTTGGACCTTCTTATTGACGATGAAACACAGAAATTGCAACCGAATTTAATACAAAAGGCACAATACCGACTTAAGTACAGGAGGACTGACACTCTAATTCTCTATGATTTGAACCTGTCCTGTGAGTCCAGTTTTAGATTCCGATGCTTCACTTCAGGTTTACAGTATCCCTTGGACCTTCTTATTGACGATGAAACACAGAAATTGCATCCGAATTTAATACAAAAGGCACAATGCCGACTTAAGGACAAGAGGACTGACACTCTAACTCTCTATGATTTGAACCTCACCTGTGAGTCCAGTTTTAGATTCCGATGCTTCACTTCAGTTTTACTGTATCCCTTGGACCTTCTTATTGACGATGAAACACAGAAATTGCATCCGAATTTCATACAAAAGGCACAATGCCGACTTAAGGACAAGAGGACTGACACTCTAACTCTCTATGATTTGATCCTCTCCTTTGAGTCCAGTTTTAGATTCCGATGCTTCTTCTCAGGTTTACTGTATCCCTTGGACCTTCTTATTGACGATGAAACACATAAATTGCATCCGAATTTAATACATAAGGCACAATGCCGACTTAGGTACAAGAGGACTGACACTCTAACTTTCTATGATTTGAACCTCTCGTGTGAGTCCAGTTTCTGACTCCGATGCCTCACTTCAGGTTTACTGTATCCCTTGGACCTTCTGATTGACGATGAAACACAGAAATTGCATCCAAATTTAATACAAAAGGCACAATGCCTACTTAAATACAAGAGGACTGACACTCTAATTCTCTATGATTTGAACCTCTCCTGTGAGTCCAGTTTTACATTCAGATGCTTCACTTCAGGCTTCCTGTATCCCTTGGACCTTCTTATTGACGATGAAACACAGAAATTGCATCCGAATTTAATACAAAAGCACAACGCTGACTTAGGTATAAGAGGACTGTCACTTTTACATTCTATGACTTGGACCTCTATTGTGAGTCCAGTTTCAGATTGCGATGCTTCACTTCAGGTTTACTGTATCCCTTGGACCTTCTTATTGAAGATGAAACACAGAAATTGCATCCAAATTTAATACTAAAGGCACAATGCTGACTTAAGTACAAGAGGACTGACACTCTAACTTTCTACGATTTGAACCACTCCTGTGAGTCCAGTTTAAGATTCCGATACTTCACTTCAGGTTTGCTGTATCCCTTGGACCTTCTTATTGACGATGAAACTCAGAAATTGCATCCGTATTTAATACAAAAGGCACAATGCCGACTTAAGTACAAGAGGACTGACACTCTAACTCTCTATGATTTGAACCCCTCCTGTGAGTCCAGTTTTAGATTCCGATGCTTCACTTCAGGTTTCCTGTATCCCTTGGACCTTCTTATTGACGATGAAACACAGAAATTGCATCCGAATTTAATACAAAAGCGCAATGCTGCCTTATTCATAAGAGGACTGACACTCTTACATTCTATGACTTGGACCTCTATTGTGAGTCCAGTTTCAGATTGCGAGGCTCACTTCAGGTTTACTGTATCCCTAGGACCTTCTTATTGACGATGAAATACAGAAATTGCATCCAAATTTAATACAAAAGGCACAATGCCGACTTAAATACAAGATGACTGACACTCTAACTTTCGATGATTTGAACCTCTCCAGTGAGTCCAGTTTTAGATTCCGATGCCTCAAATCAGGTTTACTGTATATCTTGGACCTTCTTATTGACGATGAAACACAGAAATTGCAACCGAATTTAATACAAAAGGCACAATGCCTACTTAAGTACAAGAGGACTGACACTCTAACTCTCTATGATTTGATCCTCTCCTATGAGCCCAGTTTTACATTCCGATGCTTCTTTTCAAGTTTACTGTATCCCTTGGACCTTCTTATTGACGATGAAACACCGAAATTGCATCCGAAATTAATACAAAAGTCACAATGCCGACTTAAGTACAAGAGGACTAACACTCTAACTCTCTATGATTTGAACCTCTCCTGTGAGTCCAGTTTCTGATTCCGATGCTTCACTTCAGGTTTACTGTATCCCTTAGACCTTTTTATTGACGATGAAACACAGAAATTGCATCCAAATTTAATACAAAAGGCACAATGCCTACTTAAGTACAAGAGGACTGACACTCTAATTTTCTATGACTTGAACCTCTCCTGTGAGTCCAGTTTTAGATTCCGATGCTTCACTTCAGGTTTACTGTATCCCTTGGAGCTCCTTATTGACGATTTAACACAGAAATTGCATCCGAATTTAATACAAAAGGCACAATGCCGACTTAAGTACAAGAGGACTGACACTCTAACTCTCTATGATTTGATCCTCTCCTTAGTGGCCAGTTTTAGATTCCGATGCTTCTTTTCAGGTTTACTGTATCCCTTGGAGCTTCTTATTGACGATGAAACACATAACTTGCATCCGAATTTAATACATAAGGCACAATGCCGACTTAAGTGCAAGAGGACTGACACTCTAACTTTCTATGATTTGAACCTCTCGTGTGAGTCCAGTTTCTGACTCCGATGCTTCACTTCAGGTTTACTGTATCCCTTGGACCTTCTGATTGACGATGAAACACAGAAATTGCATCCGAATATAATATGAAAGGCACAATGCCGACTTAAGTACAAGAGGACTGACACTCTAAATTTCTACGATTTGAACCTCTCTTGTCAGTCCAGTTTTAGATTCCGATGCTTCACATCAGGTTTAATGTATCTCTTGGAAGTTCTTATCGATGATGAAACACAGAAATTACATACGAATTCAATACAAAAGGCATAATACCGACTTAAGTACAAGAGGACTGACACTCTAACTCTCTATGATTTGAACCCCTCCTGTGAGTCCAGTTTTAGATTCCGATGCGTCACTTCAGGTTTCCTGTATCCCTTGGACCTTCTTATTGACGATGAAACACAGAAATTGCATCCGAATTTAATACAAAAGGCGCAACGCTGAATTAGGTATAAGAGGTCTGTCACTCTTACATTCTATGACTTGGACCTCTACTGTGAGTCCAGTTTCAGATTGCGATGCTTCACTTCAGGTTTACTGTATCCCTTGGACCTTCTTATTGAAGATGAAACACAGAAATTGCATCCAAATTTAACACAAAAGCACAATGCTGACTTAAGTACAAGAGGACTGACACTCTAACTTTCTACGATTTGAACCACTCCTGTGAGTCCAGTTTAAGATTCCGATACTTCACTTCAGCTTTGCTGTATCCCTTGGACCTTCTTATTGAAGATGAAACTCAGAAATTGCATCCGTATTTAATACAAAAGGCACAATGCCGACTTAAGTACAAGAGGACTGACACTCTAACTCTCTATGATTTGAACCCCTCCTGTGAGTCCAGTTTTAGATTCCAATGCTTCACTTCAGGTTTCCTGTATCCCTTGGACCTTCTTATTGACGATGAAACACAGAAATTGCATCCGAATTTAATACAAAAGGCGCAACGCTGACTTAGGTATAAGAGGTCTGTCACTCTTACATTCTATGCCTTGGACCTCTACTGTGAGTCCAGTTTCAGATTGCGATGCTTCACTTCAGGTTTACTGTATCCCTTGGACCTTGTTATTGAAGATGAAACACAGAAATTGCATCCAAATTTAATACAAAAGCATAATGCTGACTTAAGTACAAGAGGACTGACACTCTAACTCTCTATGATTTGAACATCTCCTGTGAGTCCAGTTTTAGATTCCGATGCATCACTTCAGGTTTACTGTATCCCTTGGACCTTCTTATTGAGGATGAAACAAGGAAATTGCATCCGAATTTAATACAAAAGGCACAATGCCAACTTAAGTACAAGAGGACTGACACTCTAACTTTCTATGATTTGAACCTCTCCTGTGAGTCCAGTTTTAGATTCCGATGCTTCACATCAGGTTAACTGTATCTCTCGGACCTTCTTATTGATGATGAAACACAGAAATTACATCCGAATACAATACAAAAGGCACAATACCGACTTAAGTACAAGAGGACTGACACTCTAACTCACTGTGATTTGAACCTCTCCTGTGAGTCCAGTTTTAGATTCCGATGCTTCTTTTCAGGTTTACTGTATCCCTTGGACCTTCTTATTGACGATAAAACACAGAAATTGCATCCGAATTTAATATAAAAGGCACAATGCCGACCTAAGTACAAGAGGACTGACACTCTAAATTTCTACTATTTGAACCTCTCCTGTGAGTCCAGTTTTAAATTCCGATGCTTCACATCAGGTTTAATGTTTCTCTTAGACCTTCTTATCGATGATGAAACACAGAAATTACATCCAAATTCAATACAAAAGGCATAATACCGACATAAGTACAAGAGGACTGACACTCTAACTCACTATGATTTGAACCTCTCCTGTGAGTCCAGTTTTAGATTCCGATGCTTCACTTCAGGTTCACTGTATCCCTTGAACCTTCTTATTGACGATGAAACACAGAAATTGGATCCAAATTTAATACAAAAGGCACAATGCCGACTTAAGTACAAGAGGACTGACACTCTAACTTTCGATGATTTTAACCTCTCCTGTGAGTCCAGTTTTAGATTCCGATGCTTCACTTCAGGTTTACTGTATGCCTTGGACCTTCTTATTGACGATGAAACACAGAAATTGCAACCGAATTTAATACAAAAGGCACAATACCGACTTAAGTACAGGAGGACTGACACTCTAATTCTCTATGATTTGAACCTGTCCTGTGAGTCCAGTTTTAGATTCCGATGCTTCACTTCAGGTTTACAGTATCCCTTGGACCTTCTTATTGACGATGAAATACAGAAATTGCATCCAAATTTAATACAAAAGGGACAATGCCGACGTAAGTACAAGATTGCTGACACTCTAATTTTCTAGTATTTGAACCTCTCCTGTGAGTCCAGTTTTAGATTCCAATGCTTCACATCAGGTTTAATGTATCACTTGGACCATCTTATCGATGATGAAACACAGAAATTACATCCGAATTCAATACAAAAGGCATAATACCATCATAAGTACAAGAGGACTGACACTCTAACTCTCTATGATTTGAACCTCATCTGTGAGTCCAGTTTTAGATTCCGATGCTTCACTTCAGTTTTACTGTATAACTTGGACCTTCTTATTGACGATGAAACACAGAAATTGCATCCGAATTTAATACAAAAGGCACAATGCCTACTTAAGTACAAGAGGACTGACACTCTAATTTTCTATGACTTGAACCTCTCCTGTGAGTCCAGTTTTAGATTCAAATGCTTGACTTTAGGTTTGCTGTATCCCTTGGACCTTCTTATTGACGATGAAACACATAAATTGCATCCGAATTTAATACATAAGGCACAATGCCGACTTAGGTACAAGAGGACTGACACTCTAACTTTCTATGATTTGAACCTCTCGTGTGAGTCCAGTTTCTGACTCCGATGCCTCACTTCAGGTTTACTGTATCCCTTGAACCTTCTGATTGACGATGAAACACAGAAATTGCATCCAAATTTAATACAAAAGGCACAATGCCTACTTAAGTACAAGAGGACTGACACTCTAATTTTCTATGACTTGAACCTCTCCTGTGAGTCCAGTTTTAGATTCAAATGCTTGACTTTAGGTTTGCTGTATCCCTTGGACCTTCTTATTGACGATGAAACACAGAAATTGCATCCGATTTTAATACAAAAGGCGCAATGCCGACTTAAGTACAAGAGGACTGACACTCTAACTTTCTACGATTTGAACCACTCCTGTGAGTCCAGTTTAAGATTCCGATACTTCACTTCACGTTTGCTGTATCCCTTGGACCTTCTTATTGACGATGAAACACAGAAATTGCATCCGAATTTAATACAAAAGGCACAATGCCGACTTAAGTACAAGAGGACTGACACTCTAACTCTCTATGATTTGAACCTCTCCTGTGAGTCCAGTTTTACATTCAGATGCTTCACTTCAGGCTTCCTGTATCCCTTGGACCTTGTTATTGACGATGAAACAAAGAAATTGCATCCGAATTTAATACAAAAGGCACAACGCTGACTTAGGTATAAGAGGACTGTCACTCTTACATTCTATGACTTGGACCTCTATTGTGAGTCCAGTTTCATATTGCGATGCTTCACTTCAGGTTTACTGTATCCCTTGGACCTTCTTATTGAAGATGAAACACAGAAATTGCATCCAAATTTAATACAAAAGGCACAATGCTGACTTAAGTACAAGAGGACTGACACTCTAACTTTCTACGATTTGAACCACTCCTGTGAGTCCAGTTTAAGATTCCGATACTTCACTTCAGGTTTGCTGTATCCCTTGGACCTTCTTATTGACGATGAAACTCAGAAATTGCATCCGTATTTAATACAAAAGGCACAATGCCGACTTAAGTACAAGAGGACTGACACTCTAACTCTCTATGATTTGAACCCCTCCTGTGAGTCCAGTTTTAGATTGCGATGCTTCACTTCAGGTTTCCTGTATCCCTAGGACCTTCTTATTGACGATGAAACACAGAAATTGCATCCGAATTTAATACAAAAGGCGCAATGCTGACTTATTCATAAGAGGACTGACACTCTTACATTCTATGACTTGGACCTCTATTGTGAGTCCAGTTTCAGATTGCGAGGCTCACTTCAGGTTTACTGTATCCCTAGGACCTTCTTATTGACGATGAAATACAGAAATTGCATCCAAATTTAATACAAAAGGCACAATGCCGGCTTAAGTACAAGATGTCTGATACTCTAACTTTCGATGATTTGAACCTCTCCTGTGAGTCCAGTTTTAGATTCCGATGCCTCAATTCAGGTTTACTGTATATCTTGGACCTTCTTATTGACGATGAAACACAGAAATTGCAACCGAATTTAATACAAAAGGCACAATGCCTACTTAAGTACAAGAGGACTGACACTCTAACTCTCTATGATTTGATCCTCTCCTATGAGCCCAGTTTTACATTCCGATGCTTCTTTTCAAGTTTACTGTATCCCTTGGACCTTCTTATTGACGATGAAACACCGAAATTGCATCCGAAATTAATACAAAAGACACAATGCCGACTTAAGTACAAGAGGACTAACACTCTAACTCTCTATGATTTGAACCTCTCCTGTGAGTCCAGTTTCTGATTCCGATGCTTCACTTCAGGTTTACTGTATCCCTTAGACCTTTTTATTGACGATGAAACACAGAAATTGCATCCAAATTTAATACAAAAGGCACAATGCCTACTTAAGTACAAGAGGATTGACACTCTAATTTTCTATGACTTGAACCTCTCCTGTGAGTCCAGTTTTAGATTCCGATGCTTCACTTCAGGTTTACTGTATCCCTTGGAGCTCCTTATTGACGATGAAACACATAAATTGCATCCGAATTTAATACATAAGGCACAATGCCGACTTAGGTACAAGAGGACTGACACTCTAACTTTCTATGATTTGAACCTCTCGTGTGAGTCCAGTTTCTGACTCCGATGCCTCACTTCAGGTTTACTGTATCCCTTGAACCTTCTGATTGACGATGAAACACAGAAATTGCATCCAAATTTAATACAAAAGGCACAATGCCTACTTAAGTACAAGAGGACTGACACTCTAATTTTCTATGACTTGAACCTCTCCTGTGAGTCCAGTTTTAGATTCAAATGCTTGACTTTAGGTTTGCTGTATCCCTTGGACCTTCTTATTGACGATGAAACACAGAAATTGCATCCGATTTTAATACAAAAGGCGCAATGCCGACTTAAGTACAAGAGGACTGACACTCTAACTTTCTACGATTTGAACCACTCCTGTGAGTCCAGTTTAAGATTCCGATACTTCACTTCACGTTTGCTGTATCCCTTGGACCTTCTTATTGACGATGAAACACAGAAATTGCATCTGAACTTAATACAAAAGGCACAATGCCGACTTAAGTACAAGAGGACTGACACTCTAACTCTCTATGATTTGAACCTCTCCTGTGAGTCCAGTTTTACATTCAGATGCTTCACTTCAGGCTTCCTGTATCCCTTGGACCTTCTTATTGACGATGAAACACAGAAATTGCATCCGAATTTAATACAAAAGGCACAACGCTGACTTAGGTATAAGAGGACTGTCACTCTTACATTCTATGACTTGGACCTCTATTGTGAGTCCAGTTTCAGATTGCGATGCTTCACTTCAGGTTTACTGTATCCCTTGGACCTTCTTATTGAAGATGAAACACAGAAATTGCATCCAAATTTAATACAAAAGGCACAATGCTGACTTAAGTACAAGAGGACTGACACTCTAACTTTCTACGATTTGAACCACTCCTGTGAGTCCAGTTTAAGATTCCGATACTTCACTTCAGGTTTGCTGTATCCCTTGGACCTTCTTATTGACGATGAAACTCAGAAATTGCATCCGTATTTAATACAAAAGGCACAATGCCGACTTAAGTACAAGAGGACTGACACTCTAACTCTCTATGATTTGAACCCCTCCTGTGAGTCCAGTTTTAGATTCCGATGCTTCACTTCAGGTTTCCTGTATCCCTAGGACCTTCTTATTGACGATGAAACACAGAAATTGCATCCGAATTTAATACAAAAGGCGCAATGCTGACTTATTCATAAGAGGACTGACACTCTTACATTCTATGACTTGGACCTCTATTGTGAGTCCAGTTTCAGATTGCGAGGCTCACTTCAGGTTTACTGTATCCCTAGGACCTTCTTATTGACGATGAAATACAGAAATTGCATCCAAATTTAATACAAAAGGCACAATGCCGACTTAAGTACAAGATGACTGATACTCTAACTTTCGATGATTTGAACCTCTCCTGTGAGTCCAGTTTTAGATTCCGATGCCTCAATTCAGGTTTACTGTATATTTTGGACCTTCTTATTGACGATGAAACACAGAAATTGCAACCGAATTTAATACAAAAGGCACAATGCCTACTTAAGTACAAGAGGACTGACACTCTAACTCTCTATGATTTGATCCTCTCCTATGAGCCCAGTTTTACATTCCGATGCTTCTTTTCAAGTTTACTGTATCCCTTGGACCTTCTGATTGACGATGAAACACCGAAATTGCATCCGAAATTAATACAAAAGGCACAATGCCGACTTAAGTACAAGAGGACTAACACTCTAACTCTCTATGATTTGAACCTCTCCTGTGAGTCCAGTTTCTGATTCCGATGCTTCACTTCAGGTTTACTGTATCCCTTAGACCTTTTTATTGACGATGAAACACAGAAATTGCATCCAAATTTAATACAAAAGGCACAATGCCTACTTAAGTACAAGAGGACTGACACTCTAATTTTCTATGACTTGAACCTCTCCTGTGAGTCCAGTTTTAGATTCCGATGCTTCACTTCAGGTTTACTGTATCCCTTGGAGCTCCTTATTGACGATTTAACACAGAAATTGCATCCGAATTTAATACAAAAGGCACAATGCCGACTTAAGTACAAGAGGACTGACACTCTAACTCTCTATGATTTGATCCTCTCCTTAGTGGCCAGTTTTAGATTCCGATGCTTCTTTTCAGGTTTACTGTATCCCTTGGAGCTTCTTATTGACGATGAAACACATAACTTGCATCCGAATTTAATACATAAGGCACAATGCCGACTTAAGTACAAGAGGACTGACACTCTAACTTTCGATGATTTTAACCTCTCCTGTGAGTCCAGTTTTAGATTCCGATGCTTCAATTCAGGTTTACTGTATGCCTTGGACCTTCTTATTGACGATGAAACACAGAAATTGCAACCGAATTTAATACAAAAGGCACAATACCGACTTAAGTACAGGAGGACTGACACTCTAATTCTTTATGATTTGAACCTGTCCTGTGAGTCCAGTTTTAGATTCCGATGCTTCACTTCAGGTTTACAGTATCCCTTGGACCTTCTTATCGACGATGAAATACAGAAATTGCATCCAAATTTAATACAAAAGGGACAATGCCGACGTAAGTACAAGATTACTGACACTCTAATTTTCTAGTACTTGAACCTCTCCTGTGAGTCCAGTTTTAGATTCCAATGCTTCACATCAGGTTTAATGTATCTCTTGGACCATCTTATCGATGATGAAACACAGAAATTACATCCGAATTCAATACAAAAGGCATAATACCGTCATAAGTACAAGAGGACTGACACTCTAACTCTCTATGATTTGAACCTCACCTGTGAGTCCAGTTTTAGATTCCGATGCTTCACTTCAGTTTTACTGTATCCCTTGGACCTTCTTATTGACGATGAAACACAGAAATTGCATCCGAATTTAATACAAAAGGCACAATGCCGACTTAAGGACAAGAGGACTGACACTCTAACTCTCTATGATTTGATCCTCTCATTTGAGTCCAGTTTTAGATTCCGATGCTTCTTCTCAGGTTTACTGTATACCTTGGACCTTCTTATTGACGATGAAACACATAAATTGCATCCGAATTTAATACATAAGGCACAATGCCGACTTAGGTACAAGAGGACTGACACTCTAACTTTCTATGATTTGAACCTCTCGTGTGAGTCCAGTTTCTGACTCCGATGCCTCACTTCAGGTTTACTGTATCCCTTGAACCTTCTGATTGACGATGAAACACAGAAATTGCATCCAAATTTAATACAAAAGGCACAATGCCTACTTAAGTACAAGAGGACTGACACTCTAATTTTCTATGACTTGAACCTCTCCTGTGAGTCCAGTTTTAGATTCAAATGCTTGACTTTAGGTTTGCTGTATCCCTTGGACCTTCTTATTGACGGTGAAACACAGAAATTGCATCCGATTTTAATACAAAAGGCGCAATGCCGACTTAAGTACAAGAGGACTGACACTCTAACTTTCTACGATTTGAACCACTCCTGTGAGTCCAGTTTAAGATTCCGATACTTCACTTCACGTTTGCTGTATCCCTTGGACCTTCTTATTGACGATGAAACACAGAAATTGCATCCGAATTTAATACAAAAGGCACAATGCCGACTTAAGTACAAGAGGACTGACACTCTAACTCTCTATGATTTGAACCTCTCCTGTGAGTCCAGTTTTACATTCAGATGCTTCACTTCAGGCTTCCTGTATCCCTTGGACCTTCTTATTGACGATGAAACACAGAAATTGCATCCGAATTTAATACAAAAGGCACAACGCTGACTTAGGTATAAGAGGACTGTCACTCTTACATTCTATGACTTGGACCTCTATTGTGAGTCCAGTTTCAGATTGCGATGCTTCACTTCAGGTTTACTGTATCCCTTGGACCTTCTTATTGAAGATGAAACACAGAAATTGCATCCAAATTTAATACAAAAGGCACAATGCTGACTTAAGTACAAGAGGACTGACACTCTAACTTTCTACGATTTGAACCACTCCTGTGAGTCCAGTTTAAGATTCCGATACTTCACTTCAGGTTTGCTGTATCCCTTGGCCCTTCTTATTGACGATGAAACTCAGAAATTGCATCCGTATTTAATACAAAAGGCACAATGCCGACTTAAGTACAAGAGGACTGACACTCTAACTCTCTATGATTTGAACCCCTCCTGTGAGTCCAGTTTTAGATTCCGATGCTTCACTTCAGGTTTCCTGTATCCCTAGGACCTTCTTATTGACGATGAAACACAGAAATTGCATCCGAATTTAATACAAAAGGCGCAATGCTGACTTATTCATAAGAGGACTGACACTCTTACATTCTATGACTTGGACCTCTATTGTGAGTCCAGTTTCAGATTGCGAGGCTCACTTTAGGTTTACTGTATCCCTAGGACCTTCTTATTGACGATGAAATACAGAAATTGCATCCAAATTTAATACAAAAGGCACAATGCCGACTTAAGTACAAGATGACTGATACTCTAACTTTCGATGATTTGAACCTCTCCTGTGAGTCCAGTTTTAGATTCCGATGCCTCAATTCAGGTTTACTGTATATCTTGGACCTTCTTATTGACGATGAAACACAGAAATTGCAACCGAATTTAATACAAAAGGCACAATGCCTACTTAAGTACAAGAGGACTGACACTCTAACTCTCTATGATTTGATCCTCTCCTATGAGCCCAGTTTTACATTCCGATGCTTCTTTTCAAGTTTACTGTATCCCTTGGACCTTCTTATTGACGATGAAACACCGAAATTGCATCCGAAATTAATACAAAAGGCACAATGCCGACTTAAGTACAAGACGACTAACACTCTAACTCTCTATGATTTGAACCTCTCCTGTGAGTCCAGTTTCTGATTCCGATGCTTCACTTCAGGTTTACTGTATCCCTTAGACCTTTTTATTGACGATGAAACACAGAAATTGCATCCAAATTTAATACAAAAGGCACAATGCCTACTTAAGTACAAGAGGACTGACACTCTAATTTTCTATGACTTGAACCTCTCCTGTGAGTCCAGTTTTAGATTCCGATGCTTCACTTCAGGTTTACTGTATCCCTTGGAGCTCCTTATTGACGATGAAACACATAAATTGCATCCGAATTTAATACATAAGGCACAATGCCGACTTAGGTACAAGAGGACTGACACTCTAACTTTCTATGATTTGAACCTCTCGTGTGAGTCCAGTTTCTGACTCCGATGCCTCACTTCAGGTTTACTGTATCCCTTGAACCTTCTGATTGACGATGAAACACAGAAATTGCATCCAAATTTAATACAAAAGGCACAATGCCTACTTAAGTACAAGAGGACTGACACTCTAATTTTCTATGACTTGAACCTCTCCTGTGAGTCCAGTTTTAGATTCAAATGCTTGACTTTAGGTTTGCTGTATCCCTTGGACCTTCTTATTGACGATGAAACTCAGAAATTGCATCCGTATTTAATACAATAGGCACAATGCCGACTTAAGTACAAGAGGACTGACACTCTAACTCTCTATGATTTGAACCCCTCCTGTGAGTCCAGTTTTAGATTCCGATGCTTCACTTCAGGTTTCCTGTATCCCTAGGACCTTCTTATTGACGATGAAACACAGAAACTGCATCCGAATTTAATACAAAAGGCGCAATGCTGACTTATTCATAAGAGGACTGACACTCTTACATTCTATGACTTGGACCTCTATTGTGAGTCCAGTTTCAGATTGCGAGGCTCACTTCAGGTTTACTGTATCCCTAGGACCTTCTTATTGACGATGAAATACAGAAATTGCATCCAAATTTAATACAAAAGGCACAATGCCGACTTAAGTACAAGATGACTGATACTCTAACTTTCGATGATTTGAACCTCTCCTGTGAGTCCAGTTTTAGATTCCGATGCCTCAATTCAGGTTTACTGTATATCTTGGACCTTCTTATTGACGATGAAACACAGAAATTGCAACCGAATTTAATACAAAAGGCACAATGCCTACTTAAGTACAAGAGGACTGACACTCTAACTCTCTATGATTTGATCCTCTCCTATGAGCCCAGTTTTACATTCCGATGCTTCTTTTCAAGTTTACTGTATCCCTTGGACCTTCTTATTGACGATGAAACACCGAAATTGCATCCGAAATTAATACAAAAGGCACAATGCCGACTTAAGTACAAGAGGACTAACACTCTAACTCTCTATGATTTGAACCTCTCCTGTGAGTCCAGTTTCTGATTCCGATGCTTCACTTCAGGTTTACTGTATCCCTTAGACCTTTTTATTGACGATGAAACACAGAAATTGCATCCAAATTTAATACAAAAGGCACAATGCCTACTTAAGTACAAGAGGACTGACACTCTAATTTTCTATGACTTGAACCTCTCCTGTGAGTCCAGTTTTAGATTCCGATGCTTCACTTCAGGTTTACTGTATCCCTTGGAGCTCCTTATTGACGATGAAACACATAAATTGCATCCGAATTTAATACATAAGGCACAATGCCGACTTAGGTACAAGAGGACTGACACTCTAACTTTCTATGATTTGAACCTCTCGTGTGAGTCCAGTTTCTGACTCCGATGCCTCACTTCAGGTTTACTGTATCCCTTGAACCTTCTGATTGACGATGAAACACAGAAATTGCATCCAAATTTAATACAAAAGGCACAATGCCTACTTAAGTACAAGAGGACTGACACTCTAATTTTCTATGACTTGAACCTCTCCTGTGAGTCCAGTTTTAGATTCAAATGCTTGACTTTAGGTTTGCTGTATCCCTTGGACCTTCTTATTGACGATGAAACTCAGAAATTGCATCCGTATTTAATACAATAGGCACAATGCCGACTTAAGTACAAGAGGACTGACACTCTAACTCTCTATGATTTGAACCCCTCCTGTGAGTCCAGTTTTAGATTCCGATGCTTCACTTCAGGTTTCCTGTATCCCTAGGACCTTCTTATTGACGATGAAACACAGAAACTGCATCCGAATTTAATACAAAAGGCGCAATGCTGACTTATTCATAAGAGGACTGACACTCTTACATTCTATGACTTGGACCTCTATTGTGAGTCCAGTTTCAGATTGCGAGGCTCACTTCAGGTTTACTGTATCCCTAGGACCTTCTTATTGACGATGAAATACAGAAATTGCATCCAAATTTAATACAAAAGGCACAATGCCGACTTAAGTACAAGATGACTGATACTCTAACTTTCGATGATTTGAACCTCTCCTGTGAGTCCAGTTTTAGATTCCGATGCCTCAATTCAGGTTTACTGTATATCTTGGACCTTCTTATTGACGATGAAACACAGAAATTGCAACCGAATTTAATACAAAAGGCACAATGCCTACTTAAGTACAAGAGGACTGACACTCTAACTCTCTATGATTTGATCCTCTCCTATGAGCCCAGTTTTACATTCCGATGCTTCTTTTCAAGTTTACTGTATCCCTTGGACCTTCTTATTGACGATGAAACACCGAAATTGCATCCGAAATTAATACAAAAGGCACAATGCCGACTTAAGTACAAGAGGACTAACACTCTAACTCTCTATGATTTGAACCTCTCCTGTGAGTCCAGTTTCTGATTCCGATGCTTCACTTCAGGTTTACTGTATCCCTTAGACCTTTTTATTGACGATGAAACACAGAAATTGCATCCAAATTTAATACAAAAGGCACAATGCCTACTTAAGTACAAGAGGACTGACACTCTAATTTTCTATGACTTGAACCTCTCCTGTGAGTCCAGTTTTAGATTCCGATGCTTCACTTCAGGTTTACTGTATCCCTTGGAGCTCCTTATTGACGATTTAACACAGAAATTGCATCCGAATTTAATACAAAAGGCACAATGCCGACAAAAGTACAAGAGGACTGACACTCTAACTCTCTATGATTTGATCCTCTCCTTAGTGGCCAGTTTTAGATTCCGATGCTTCTTTTCAGGTTTACTGTATCCCTTGGAGCTTCTTATTGACGATGAAACACATAACTTGCATCCGAATTTAATACATAAGGCACAATGCCGACTTAAGTACAAGAGGACTGACACTCTAACTTTCTATGATTTGAACCTCTCGTGTGAGTCCAGTTTCTGACTCCGATGCTTCACTTCAGGTTTACTGTATCCCTTGGACCTTCTGATTGACGATGAAACACAGAAATTGCATCCGAATTTAATATAAAAGGCACAATGCCGACTTAAGTACAAGAGGACTGACACTCTAAATTTCTACGATTTGAACCTCTCTTGTCAGTCCAGTTTTAGATTCCGATGCTTCACATCAGGTTTAATGTATCTCTTGGACCTTCTTATCGATGATGAAACACAGAAATTACATACGAATTCAATACAAAAGGCATAATACCGACATAAGTACAAGAGGACTGACACTCTAACTCTCTATGATTTGAAACTCTCCTGTGAGTCCAGTTTTAGATTCCGATGCTTCACTTCAGGTTTACTGTATCCCTTGGACCTTCTTATTGACGATGAAACACATAAATTGCATCCGAATTTAATACATAAGGCACAATCCCGACTTATGTACAAGAGGACTGACACTCTAACTTTCTATGATTTGTACCTCTCGTGTGAATCCAGTTTCTGACTCCGATGCT
Source organism: Schistocerca americana (assembly GCF_021461395.2). Classification (NCBI taxonomy): domain Eukaryota; kingdom Metazoa; phylum Arthropoda; class Insecta; order Orthoptera; family Acrididae; genus Schistocerca; species Schistocerca americana. Next base: position 542,669,030 of record NC_060124.1, on the reverse strand, counting down.
TCACTTCAGGTTTACTGTATCCCTTAGACCTTCTTATTGACGATGAAACACAGAAATTGCATCCAAATTTAATACAAAAGGCACAATGCCTACTTAAGTACAAGAGGACTGACACTCTAACTTTCTACGATTTGAACCACTCCTGTGAGTCCAGTTTAAGATTCCGATACTTCACTTCACGTTTGCTGTATCCCTTGGACCATCTTATTGACGATGAAACACAGAAATTGCATCCGAATTTAATACAAAAAGCACAATGCCGACTTAAGTACAAGAGGACTGACACTCTAACTCTCCACGATTTGAACCTCTCCTGTGAGTCCAGTTTTAGATTCCGATGCGTCACTTCAGGTTTCCTGTATCCCTTGGACCTTCTTATTGACGATGAAACACAGAAATTGCATCCGAATTTAATACAAAAGGCGCAACGCTGACTTAGGTATAAGAGGTCTGTCACTCTTACATTCTATGACTTGGACCTCTACTGAGAGTCCAGTTTCAGATTGCGATGCTTCACTTCAGGTTTACTGTATCCCTTGGACCTTCTTATTGAAGATGAAACACAGAAATTGCATCCAAATTTAATACAAAAGCACAATGCTGACTTAAGTACAAGAGGACTGACACTCTAACTTTCTACGATTTGAACCACTCCTGTGAGTCCAGTTTAAGATTCCGATACTTCACTTCAGGTTTGCTGTATCCCTTGGACCTTCTTATTGAAGATGAAACACAGAAATTGCATCCGTATTTAATACAAAAGGCACAATGCCGACTTAAGTACAAGAGGACTGACACTCTAACTCTCTACGATTTGAACCCCTCCTGTGAGTCCAGTTTTAGATTCCAATGCTTCACTTCAGGTTTCCTGTATCCCTTGGACCTTCTTATTGACGATGAAACACAGAAATTGCATCCGAATTTAATACAAAAGGCGCAACGCTGACTTAGGTATAAGAGGTCTGTCACTCTTACATTCTATGACTTGGACCTCTACTGTGAGTCCAGTTTCAGATTGCGATGCTTCACTTCAGGTTTACTGTATCCCTTGGACCTTCTTATTGAAGATGAAACACAGAAATTGCATCCAAATTTAATACAAAAGCACAATGCTGACTTAAGTACAAGAGGACTGACACTCCAACTTTCTACGATTTGAACCACTCCTGTGAGTCCAGTTTAAGATTCCGATACTTCACTTCAGGTTTGCTGTATCCCTTGGACCTTCTTATTGAAGATGAAACTCAGAAATTGCATCCGTATTTAATACAAAAGGCACAATGCCGACTTAAGTACAAGAGGACTGACACTCTAACTTTCGATGATTTGAACCTCTCCTGTGAGTCCAGTTTTAGATTCCGATGCCTCAATTCATGTTTACTGTATATCTTGGACCTTCTTATTGACGATGAAACACAGAAATTGCAAACCGAATTTAATACAAAAGGCACAATGCCTACTTAAGTACAAGAGGACTGACACTCTAACTCTCTATGATTTGATCCTCTCCTGGGAGCCCAGTTTTAGAATCCGATGCTTCTTTTCAGGTTTACTGTATCCCTTGGACCTTCTTATTGACGATGAAAGACCGAAATTGCATCCGAAATTAATACAAAAGGCACAATGCCGACTTAAGTACAAGAGGACTAACACTCTTACTCTCTATGATTTGAACCTCTCCTGTGAGTCCAGTTTCTGATTCCGATGCTTCACTTCTGGTTTACTATTATTCCTTAGACCTTTTTATTGACGATGAAACACAGAAATTGCATCCAAATTTAATACAAAAGACACAATGCCTACTTAAGTACAAGAGGACTGACACTCTAACTCTCTATGATATGAACCTCTCCTGTGAGTCCAGTTTTAGATTCCGATGCGTCACTTCAGGTTTCCTGTATCCCTTGGACCTTCTTATTGACGATGAAACACAGAAATTGCATCCGAATTTAATTCAAAAGGCACAATGCCGACTTAAGTACAAGACGACTGACACTCCAACTTTCTATGATTTGAACCTCTCCTGTGAGTCCAGTTTTAGATTCCGATGCTTCACTTCAGGTTTACTGTATCCCTTGGACCTCCCTATTGACGATGAAACACAGAAATTGCATCCGAATTTAATACAAAAGGCACAATGCCGACTTAAGTACAAGAGGACTGACACTCTAACTTTCTATGATTTGAACCACTCCTGTGAGTCCAGTTTAAGATTCCGATACTTCACTTCAGTATTACTGTATCCCTTGGACCTTCTTATTCACGATGAAACACAGAAATTGCATCCGAATTTAATACAAAAGGCACAATGCCGACTGAAGTACAAGAGGACTGACACTCTAACCCTCTATGATTTGAGCCTAACCTGTGAGTCCAGTTTTAGATTCCGATGCTTCACTTCAGGTTTCCTGTATCCCTTGGACCTTCTTATTGACGATGAAACACAGAAATTGCATCCGAATTTAATACAAAAGGCACAATGCTGACTGAAGTACAATTGGACTGACACTCTAACTTTCTATGACTTGAACCTCTCCTGTGAGTCCAGTTTTAGATTCCGATGCTTCACTTCAGGTTTACTGTATCCCTTCGACCTTCTTATTGACGTTGAAACACAGAAATTGCATCCGAATTTAATACAAAAGGCACAATGCTGACTTAAGTACAAGAGGACTGACACTCTAATTTTCTATGACTTGAACCTTCCCTGTGAGTCCAGTTTTAGATTCCGATGCGTCACTTCAGGTTTACTGTATCCCTTGGACCATCTTATTGACGATGAAACACAGAAATTGCATCCGATTTTAATACAAAAGGCACAATGCCGACTTAAGTACAAGAGGACTGACACTCTAACTTTCTATGATTTGAACCACTCCTGTGAGTCCAGTTTAAGATTCCGATACTTCACTTCAGGTTTGCTGTATCCCTTGGACCTTCTTATTGACGTTGACACACAGAAATTGCATCCAAATTTTATACAAAAAGCACAATGCCGACTTAAGTACAAGAGGACTGACACTCTAACTTTCTATGATTTGAACCTCTCCTGTGAGTCCAGTTTTAGATTCCGATGCATCACTTCCGGTTTACTGTATCCCTTGGACCTTCTTATTGACGATGAAACACAGAAATTGCATCCGAATTTAATACAAAAGGCACAATGCCGACTTAAGTACAAGAGGACTGACACTTTAATCTCTACAATTTGAACCTCTCCTGTGAGTCCAGTTTTAGATTGCGATGCTTCACATCAGGTTTACTGTATCTCTTGGACCTTCTTATCGATGATGAAACCCAGAAATTACATCCGAATTCAATACAAAAGGCATAATACCGACATAAGTACAAGAGGACTGACACTCTAACTCTCTATGATTTGAACCTCCCCTCTGAGTCCAGTTTTAGATTCCGATGCTTCACTTCAGGTTTACTGTATCCCTTGGACCCTCTTATTGACGATGAAACACAGAAATTGCATCCAAATTTAATACAAAAGGCACAATACCGACTTAAGTACTAGAGGACTGACACTCTAACTTTCGATGATTTGAACCTCTCCTGTGAGTCCAGTTTTAGATTCCGATGCTTCAATTCAGGTTTACTGTATGCCTTGGACCTTCTTATTGACGATGAAACACAGAAATTGCAACCGAATTTAATACAAATGGCACAATACCGACTTAAGTACAAGAGGACTGACACTCTAACTCTCTATGATTTGAACCTCTCCTGTGAGTCCAGTTTTAGATTCCGATGCTTCATTTCAGGTTTGCTGCATCCCTTAGACCCTCTTATTAACGATGAAACACAGAAATTGCATCCCAATTTTATACAAAAGGCACAATGCCGACTTAAGTACAAGAGGACTGACACTCTAACTTTCTATGATTTGAACCTCTCCTGTGAGTCCAGTTTTAGATTCCGATGCTTCACATCAGGTTAACTGTATCTCTCGGACCTTCTTGTTGATGATGAAACACAGAAATTACATCCGAATTCAATACAAAAGGCACAATACCGACTTAAGTACAAGAGGACTGACACTCTTACTCTCTATGATTTGAACCTCTCCTGTGAGTCCAGTTCTAGATTCCGATGCTTCACTTCTGGTTTACTGTATCCCTTGGACCTTCTTATTGACGATGAAACACAGAAATTGCATCCGAATTTAATACAATAGGTACAATGCCGACTTAAGTACAAGAGGACTGGCACTCTAAATCTCTACGATTTGAACCTCTCCTGTGAGTCCAGTTTTGGATTGCGATGCTTCACATCAGGTTTACTGTATCTCTTGGACCTTCTTATCGATGATGAAACACAGAAATTACATCCGAATTCAATACAAAAGGCATAATACCGACGTAGGTACAAGAGGACTTACACTCTAACTCTCTATGATTTGAACCTCCCCTGTGAGTCCAGTTTTAGATTCCGATGCTTCACTTCAGGTTTACTGTATCCCTTGGACCTTCTTATTGACGATGAAACACAGAAATTGCAACCGAATTTCATACAAAAGGCACAATGCCGACATAAGTACAAGAGGACTGACACTCTAACTTTCTATGATTTGAACCACTCCTGTGAGTCCAGTTTAAGAGTCCGATACTTCACTTCAGTTTCACTGTATCCCTCGGACCTTCTTATTGACGTTATAACACAGAAATTGCAACCGAATTTAATACAAAAGGCACAATGCCGACTTAAGTACAAGAGGACTGACACTCTAACTTTCTATGATTTGAACCACTTCTGTGAGTCCAGTTTAAGAGTCCGATACTTCACTTCAGTTTTACTGTATCCCTTGGACCTTCTTATTGACGTTGAAACACAGAAATTGCATCCAAACTTAATACAAAAGGCACAATGCCGACTTAAGTACAAGAGGACTCACACTCTAACCCTCTATGATTTGATCCTCTCCTGTGAGTCCAGTTTTAGATTCCAATGCTTCTTTTTAGGTTTACTGTATCCCTTGGACCTTCTTATTGACGATGAAACACCGCAATTGCATCCGAATTTAATACAAAAGGCACAATGCCGACTTAAGTATAAGAGGACTGACACTCTAACTCTCTATGATTTGAACCTCTCCTGTGAGTCCAGTTTCTGATTCCGATGCTTCACTTCACGTTAACTGTATCCCTTAGACCTTCTTATTGACGATGAAACACAGAAATTGCAATCAAATTTAATACAAAAGGCACAATGCCTACTTAAGTACAAGAGGACTGACACTCTAACTTTCTATGACTTGAACTTCTCGTGTGAGTCCAGTTTTAGATTCAAATGCTTCACTTCAGGTTTGCTGTATCCCTTGGACCTTCTTGTTGAAGATGAAACACAGAAATTGCATCCGAATTTAATTCAAAAGGCACAATGCCGACTTAAGTACAAGACGACTGACACTCTAACTTTCTATGATTTGAACCTCTCCTGTGAGTCCAGTTTTAGATTCCGATGCTTCACTTCAGGTTTACTGTATCCCTTGGACCTCCTTATTGACGATGAAACACAGAAATTGCATCCGAATTTAATACAAAAGGCACAATGCCGACTTAAGTACAAGAGGACTGACACTATAACTTTCTATGATTTGAACCACTCCTGTGAGTCCAGTTTAAGATTCCGATACTTCACTTCAGTATTACTGTATCCCTTGGACCTTCTTATTGACGATGAAACACAGAAATTGCATCCGAATTTAATACAGAAGGCACAATGCCGACTTAAGTACAAGAGGACTGACACTCTAACCCTCTATGATTTGATCCTCGCCTGTGAGTCCAGTTTTAGATTCCGATGCTTCACTTCAGGTTTCCTGTTTCCCTTGGACCTTCTTATCGACGATGAAACACAGAAATTGCATCCGAATTTTATACAAAAGGCAAAATGTTGAGTGAAGTACAATTGGACTGACACTCTAACATTTTTATGACTTGAACCTCTCCTGTGAGTCCAGTTTTAGATTCCGATGCTTCACTTCAGGTTTACTGTATCCCTTCGACCTTCTTATTGACGTTGAAACACAGAAATTGCATCCGAATTTAATACAAAAGGCACAATGCTGACTTAAGTACAAGAGGACTGACACACTAATTTTCTATGACTTGAACCTTCCCTGTGAGTCCAGTTTTAGATTCCGATGCGTCACTTCAGGTTTACGGTATCCCTTGGACCATCTTATTGACGATGAAACACAGAAATTGCATCCGATTTTAATACAAAAGGCACAATGCCGACTTAAGTACAAGAGGACTGCCACTCTAACTTTCTATGATTTGAACCACTCCTGTGAGTCCAGTTTAAGATTCCGATACTTCACTTCGGGTTTGCTGTATCCCTTGGACTTTCTTACTGACGTTGACACACAGAAATTGCATCCAAATTTTATACAAAAAGCACAATGCCGACTTAAGTACAAGAGGACTGACACTCTAACTTTCTATGATTTGAACCTCTCCTGTGAGTCCAGTTTTAGATTCCGATGCATCACTTCCGGTTTACTGTATCCCTTGGACCTTCTTATTGACGATGAAACACAGAAATTGCATCCGAATTTAATACAAAAGGCACAATGCCGACTTAAGTACAAGAGGACTGACACTCTAAATCTCTACAATTTGAACCTCTCCTGTGAGTCCAGTATTAGATTGCGATGCTTCACATCAGGTTTACTGTATCTCTTGGACCTTCTTATCGATGATGAAACCCAGAAATTACATCCGAATTTAATAAAAAATGCATAATACCGACATAAGTACAAGAGGACTGACACTCTAACTCTCTATGATTTGAACCTCCCCTCTGAGTCCAGTTTTAGATTCCGATGCTTCACTTCAGGTTTACTGTATCCCTTGGACCCTCTTATTGACGATGAAACACAGAAATTGCATCCAAATTTAATACAAAAGGCACAATACCGACTTAAGTACAAGAGGAATGACACTGTAACTTTCGATGATTTGAACCTCTCCTGTGAGTCCAGTTTTAGATTCCGATGCTTCAATTCAGGTTTACTGTATGCCTTGGACCTTCTTATTGACGATGAAACACAGAAATTGCAACCGAATTTAATACAAATGGCACAATACCGACTTAAGTACAAGAGGACTGACACTCTAACTCTCTATGATTTGAACCTCTCCTGTGAGTCCAGTTTTAGATTCCGATGCTTCATTTCAGGTTTACTGCATCCCTTAGACCCTCTTATTCACGATGAAACACAGAAATTGCATCCCAATTTTATACAAAAGGCACAATGCCGACTTAAGTACAAGAGGACTGACACTCTAACTTTCTATGATTTGAACCTCTCCTGTGAATCCAGTTTTAGATTCCGATGTTTCACATCAGGTTAACTGTATCTCTCGGACCTTCTTGTTGATGATGAAACACAGAAATTACATCCGAATTCAATACAAAAGGCACAATACCGACTTAAGTACAAGAGGACTGACACTGTAACTTTCGATGATTTGAACCTCTCCTGTGAGTCCAGTTTTAGATTCCGATGCTTCAATTCAGGTTTACTGTATGCCTTGGACCTTCTTATTGACGATGAAACACAGAAATTGCAACCGAATTTAATACAAATGGCACAATACCGACTTAAGTACAAGAGGACTGACACTCTAACCCTCTATAATTTGAACCTCTCCTGTGAGTCCAGTTCTAGATTCCGATGCTTCACTTCTGGTTTACTGTATCCCTTGGACCTTCTTATTGACGATGAAACACAGAAATTGCATCCGAATTTAATACAATAGGCACAATGCCGACTTAAGTACAAGAGGACTGGCACTCTAAATCTCTACGATTTGAACCTCTCCTGTGAGTCCAGTTTTGGATTGCGATGCTTCACATCAGGTTTACTGTATCTCTTGGACCTTCTTATCGATGATGAAACACAGAAATTACATCCGAATTCAATACAAAAGGCATAATACCGACATAGGTACAAGAGGACTTACACTCTAACTCTCTATGATTTGAACCTCCCCTGTGAGTCCAGTTTTAGATTCCGATGCTTCACTTCAGGTTTACTGTATCCCTTGGACCTTCTTATTGACGATGAAACACAGAAATTGCAATCAAATTTAATACAAAAGGCACAATGCCTACTTAAGTACAAGAGGACTGACACTCTAACTTTCTATGACTTGAACTTCTCGTGTGAGTCCAGTATTAGATTCAAATGCTTCACTTCAGGTTTGCTGTATCCCTTGGACCTTCTTATTGAAGATGAAACACAGAAATTGCATCCGAATTTAATACAAAAGGCACAATGCCGACTGAAGTACAAGAGGACTGACACTCTAACCCTCTATGATTTAAGCCTAACCTGTGAGTCCAGTTTTAGATTCCGATGCTTCACTTCAGGTTTCCTGTATCCCTTGGACCTTCTTATTGACGATGAAACACAGAAATTGCATCCGAATTTAATACAAAAGGCACAATGCTGACTGAAGTACAATTGGACTGACACTCTAACTTTCTATGACTTGAACCTCTCCTGTGAGTCCAGTTTTAGATTCCGATGCTTCACCTCAGGTTTACTGTATCCCTTCGACCTTCTTATTGACGTTGAAACACAGAAATTGCATCCGAATTTCATACGAAAGGCACAATGCTGACTTAAGTACAAGAGGACTGACACTCTAATTTTCTATGACTTGAACCTTCCCTCTGAGTCCAGTTTTAGATTCCGATGCGTCACTTCAGGTTTACTGTATCCCTTGGACCATCTTATTGACGATGAAACACAGAAATTGCATCCGATTTTAATACAAAGGGCACAATGCCGACTTAAGTACAAGAGGACTGACACTCTAACTTTCTATGATTTGAACCACTCCTGTGAGTCCAGTTTAAGATTCCGATACTTCACTTCAGGTTTGCTGTATCCCTTGGACCTTCTTATTGACGTTGACACACAGAAATTGCATCCAAATTTTATACAAAAAGCACAATGCCGACTTAAGTACAAGAGGACTGACACTCTAACTTTCTATGATTTGAACCTCTCCTGTGAGTCCAGTTTTAGATTCCGATGCATCACTTCCGGTTTACTGTATCTCTCGGACCTTCTTGTTGATGATGAAACACAGAAATTACATCCGAATTCAATACATAAGGCACAATACCGACTTAAGTACAAGAGGACTGACACTCTAACTCTCTATGTTTTGATCCTCTCCTGTGAGTCCAGTTTTAGATTCCAATGCTTCTTTTTAGGTTTACTGTATCCCTTGGACCTTCTTATTGACGATGAAACACCGCAATTGCATCCGAATTTAATACAAAAGGCACAATGCCGACTTAAGTATAAGAGGACTGACACTCTAACTCTCTATGATTTGAACCTCTCCTGTGAGTCCAGTTTCTGATTCCGATGCTTCACTTCAGGTTTACTGTATCCCTTAGACCTTCTTATTGACGATGAAACACAGAAATTGCAATCAAATTTAATACAAAAGGCACAATGCCTACTTAAGTACAAGAGGACTGACACTCTAACTTTCTATGACTTGAACTTCTCGTGTGAGTCCAGTATTAGATTCAAATGCTTCACTTCAGGTTTGCTGTATCCCTTGGACCTTCTTATTGAAGATGAAACACAGAAATTGCATCCGAATTTAATACAAAAGGCACAATGCCGACTGAAGTACAAGAGGACTGACACTCTAACCCTCTATGATTTGAGCCTAACCTGTGAGTCCAGTTTTAGATTCCGATGCTTCACTTCAGGTTTCCTGTATCCCTTGGACCTTCTTATTGACGATGAAACACAGAAATTGCATCCGAATTTAATACAAAAGGCACAATGCTGACTGAAGTACAATTGGACTGACACTCTAACTTTCTATGACTTGAACCTCTCCTGTGAGTCCAGTTTTAGATTCCGATGCTTCACTTCAGGTTTACTGTATCCCTTCGACCTTCTTATTGACGTTGAAACACAGAAATTGCATCCGAATTTCATACAAAAGGCACAATGCTGGCTTAAGTACAAGAGGACTGACACTCTAATTTTCTATGACTTGAACCTTCCCTCTGAGTCCAGTTTTAGATTCCGATGCGTCACTTCAGGTTTACTGTATCCCTTGGACCATCTTATTGACGATGAAACACAGAAATTGCAACCGATTTTAATGCAAAAGGCACAATGCCGACTTAAGTACAAGAGGACTGACACTCTAACTTTCTATGATTTGAATCACTCCTGTGAGTCCAGTTTAAGATTCCGATACATCACTTCAGGTTTGCTGTATCCCTTGGACCTTCTTATTGACGTTGACACACAGAAATTGCATCCAAATTTTATACAAAAAGCACAATGCCGACTTAAGTACAAGAGGACTGACACTCTAACTTTCTATGATTTGAACCTCTCCTGTGAGTCCAGTTTTAGATTCCGATGCATCACTTCCGGTTTACTGTATCCCTTGGACCTTCTTATTGACGATGAAACACAGAAATTGCATCCGAATTTAATACAAAAGGCACAATGCCGACTTAAATACAAGAGGACTGACACTCTAAATCTCTACAATTTGAACCTCTCCTGTGAGTCCAGTTTTAGATTGCGATGCTTCACATCAGGTTTACTGTATCTCTTGGACCTTCTTATCGATGATGAAACCCAGAAATTACATCCGAATTCAATACAAAAGGCATAATACCGACATAAGTACAAGAGGACTGACACTCTAACTCTCTATGATTTGAACCTCCCCTCTGAGTCCAGTTTTAGATTCCGATGCTTCACTTCAGGTTTACTGTATCCCTTGGACCCTCTTATTGACGATGAAACACAGAAACTGCATCCAAATTTAATACAAAAGGCACAATACCGACTTAAGTACAAGAGGACTGACACTCTAATTTTCGAAGATTTGAACCTCTCCTGTGAGTCCAGTTTTAGATTCCGATGCTTCAATTCAGGTTTACTGTATGCCTTGGACCTTCTTATTGACGATGAAACACAGAAATTGCAACCGAATTTAATACAAATGGCACAATACCGACTTAAGTACAAGAGGACTGACACTCTAACTCTCTATAATTTGAACCTCTCCTGTGAGTCCAGTTCTAGATTCCGATGCTTCACTTCTGGTTTACTGTATCCCTTGGACCTTCTTATTGACGATGAAACACAGAAATTGCATCCGAATTTAATACAATAGGCACAATGCCGACTTAAGTACAAGAGGACTGGCACTCTAAATCTCTACGATTTGAACCTCTCCTGTGAGTCCAGTTTTGGATTGCGATGCTTCACATCAGGTTTACTGTATCTCTTGGACCTTCTTATCGATGATGAAACACAGAAATTACATCCGAATTCAATACAAAAGGCATAATACCGACATAGGTACAAGAGGACTTACACTCTAACTCTCTATGATTTGAACCTCCCCTGTGAGTCCAGTTTTAGATTCCGATGCTTCACTTCAGGTTTACTGTATCCCTTGGACCTTCTTATTGACGATGAAACACAGAAATTGCAACCGAATTTAATACAAAAGGCACAATGCCGACTTAAGTACAAGAGGACTGACACTCTAACTTTCTATGATTTGAACCACTCCTGTGAGTCCAGTTTAAGAGTCCGATACTTCACTTCAGTTTTACTGTATCCCTTGGACCTTCTTATTGACGTTAAAACACAGAAATTGCAACCGAATTTAATACAAAAGGCACAATGCCGACTTAAGTACAAGAGGACTGACACTCTAACTTTCTATGATTTGAACCACTCCTGTGAGTCCAGTTTAAGAGTCCGATACTTCACTTCAGTTTTACTGTATCCCTTGGACCTTCTTATTGACGTTGAAACACAGAAATTGCATCCAAACTTAATACAAAAGGCACAATGCCGACTTAAGTACAAGAGGACTCACACTCTAACCCTCTATGATTTGATCCTCTCCTGTGAGTCCAGTTTTAGATTCCAATGCTTCTTTTTAGGTTTACTGTATCCCTTGGACCTTCTTATTGACGATGAAACACCGCAATTGCATCCGAATTTAATACAAAAGGCACAATGCCGACTTAAGTATAAGAGGACTGACACTCTAACTCTCTATGATTTGAACCTCTCCTGTGAGTCCAGTTTCTGATTCCGATGCTTCACTTCAGGTTTACTGTATCCCTTAGACCTTCTTATTGACGATGAAACACAGAAATTGCATTCAAATTTAATACAAAATGCACAATGCCTACTTAAGTACAAGAGGGCTGACACTCTAACTTTCTATGACTTGAACTTCTCGTGTGAGTCCAGTATTAGATTCAAATGCTTCACTTCAGGTTTGCTGTATCCCTTGGACCTTCTTATTGAAGATGAAACACAGAAATTGCATCCGAATTTAATTCAAAAGGCACAATGCCGACTTAAGTACAAGACGACTGACACTCTAACTTTCTATGATTTGAACCTCTCCTGTGAGTCCAGTTTTAGATTCCGATGCTTCACTTCAGGTTTACTGTATCCCTTGGACCTCCTTATTGACGATAAAACACAGAAATTGCATCCGAATTTAATACAAAAGGCACAATGCCGACTTAAGTACAAGAGGACTGACACTCTAACTTTCTATGATTCGAACCACTCCTGTGAGTCCAGTTTAAGATTCCGATACTTCACTTCAGTATTACTGTATCCCTTGGACCTTCTTATTGACGATGAAACACAGAAATTGCATCCGAATTTAATACAAAAGGCACAATGCCGACTGAAGTACAAGAGGACTGACACTCTAACTTTCTATGACTTGAACCTCTCCTGTGAGTCCAGTTTTAGATTCCGATGCTTCACTTCAGGTTTACTGTATCCCTTCGACCTTCTTATTGACGTTGAAACACAGAAATTGCATCCGAATTTCATACAAAAGGCACAATGCTGACTTAAGTACAAGAGGACTGACACTCTAATTTTCTATGACTTGAACCTTCCCTGTGAGTCCAGTTTTAGATTCCGATGCGTTACTTCAGGTTTACTGTATCCCTTGGACCATCTTATTGACGATGAAACACAGAAATTGCATCCGATTTTAATACAAAAGGCACAATGCCGACTTAAGTACAAGAGGACTGACACTCTAACTTTCTATGATTTGAACCACTCCTGTGAGTCCAGTTTAAGATTCCGATACTTCACTTCAGGTTTGCTGTATCCCTTGGACCTTCTTATTGACGTTGACACACAGAAATTGCATCCAAATTTTATACAAAAAGCACAATGCCGACTTAAGTACAAGAGGACTGACACTCTAACTTTCTATGATTTGAACCTCTCCTGTGAGTCCAGTTTTAGATTCCGATGCATCACTTCCGGTTTACTGTATCCTTTGCCCCTTCTTATTGACGATGAAACACAGAAATTGCATCCGAATTTAATACAAAAGGCACAATGCCGACTTAAGTACAAGTGGACTGACACTCTAAATCTCTACAATTTGAACCTCTCCTGTGAGTCCAGTTTTAGATTGCGATGCTTCACATCAGGTTTACTGTATCTCTTGGACCTTCTTATCGATGATGAAACCCAGAAATTACATCCGAATTCAATACAAAAGGCATAATACCGACATAAGTACAAGAGGACTGACACTCTAACTCTCTATGATTTGAACCTCCCCTCTGAGTCCAGTTTTAGATTCCGATGCTTCACTTCAGGTTTACTGTATCCCTTGGACCCTCTTATTGACGATGAAACACAGAAATTGCATCCAAATTTAATACAAAAGGCACAATACCGACTTAAGTACAAGAGGACTGACACTCTAATTTTCGATGATTTGAACCTCTCCTGTGAGTCCAGTTTTAGATTCCGATGCTTCAATTCAGGTTTACTGTATGCCTTGGACCTTCTTATTGACGATGAAACACAGAAATTGCAACCGAATTTAATACAAATGGCACAATACCGACTTAAGTACAAGAGGACTGACACTCTAACTCTCTATAATTTGAACCTCTCCTGTGAGTCCAGTTCTAGATTCCGATGCTTCACTTCTGGTTTACTGTATCCCTTGGACCTTCTTATTGACGATGAAACACAGAAATTGCATCCGAATTTAATACAATAGGCACAATGCCGACTTAAGTACAAGAGGACTGACACTCTAACTCTCTATGATTTGAACCTCTCCTGTGAGTCCAGTTTCTGATTCCGATGCTTCACTTCAGGTTTACTGTATCCCTTAGACCTTCTTATTGACGATGAAACACAGAAATTGCAATCAAATTTAATACAAAAGGCACAATGCCTACTTAAGTACAAGAGGACTGACACTCTAACTTCCTATGACTTGAACTGCTCGTGTGAGTCCAGTTTTAGATTCAAATGCTTCACTTCAGGTTTGCTGTATCCCTTGGACCTTCTTATTGAAGATGAAACACAGAAATTGCATCCGAATTTAATTCAAAAGGCACAATGCCGACTTAAGTACAAGACGACTGACACTCTAACTTTCTATGATTTGAACCTCTCCTGTGAGTCCAGTTTTAGATTCCGATGCTTCACTTCAGGTTTACTGTATCCCTTGGACCTCCTTATTGACGATGAAACACAGAAATTGCATCCGAATTTAATACAAAAGGCACAATGCCGACTTAAGTACAAGAGGACTGACACTCTAACTTTCTATGATTTGAACCACTCCTGTGAGTCCAGTTTAAGATTCCGATACTTCACTTCAGTATTACTGTATCCCTTGGACCTTCTTATTGACGATGAAACACAGAAATTGCATCCGAATTTAATACAGAAGGCACAATGCCGACTTAAGTACTAGAGGACTGACACTCTAACCCTCTATGATTTGATCCTCGCCTGTGAGTCCAGTTTTAGATTCCGATGCTTCACTTCAGGTTTCCTGTTTCCCTTGGACCTTCTTATCGACGATGAAACACAGAAATTGCATCCGAATTTTATACAAAAGGCACAATGTTGAGTGAAGTACAATTGGACTGACACTCTAACTTTCTATGACTTGAACCTCTCCTGTGAGTCCAGTTTTAGATTCCGATGCTTCACTTCAGGTTTACTGTATCCCTTCGACCTTCTTATTGACGTTGAAACACAGAAATTGCATCCGAATTTAATACAAAAGGCACAATGCTGACTTAAGTACAAGAGGACTGACACTCTAATTTTCTATGACTTGAACCTTCCCTGTGAGTCCAGTTTTAGATTCCGATGCGTCACTTCAGGTTTACTGTATCCCTTGGACCATCTTATTGACGATGAAACACAGAAATTGCATCCGATTTTAATACAAAAGGCACAATGCCGACTTCAGTACAAGAGGACTGACACTCTAACTTTCTATGATTTGAACCACTCCTGTGAGTCCAGTTTAAGATTCCGATACTTCACTTCAGGTTTGCTGTATCCCTTGGACTTTCGTACTGACGTTGACACACAGAAATTGCATCCAAATTTTATACAAAAAGCACAATGCCGACTTAAGTACAAGAGAACTGACACTCTAACTTTCTATGATTTGAACCTCTCCTGTGTGTCCAGTTTTAGATTCCGATGCATCACTTCCGGTTTACTGTATCCCTTGGACCTTCTTATTGACGATGAAACACAGAAATTGCATCCGAATTTAATACAAAAGGCACAATGCCGACTTAAGTACAAGAGGACTGACACTCTAAATCTCTACAATTTGAACCTCTCCTGTGAGTCCAGTTTTAGATTGCGATGCTTCACATCAGGTTTACTGTATCTCTTGGACCTTCTCATCGATGATGAAACCCAGAAATTACATCCGAATTCAATAAAAAAGGCATAATACCGACATAAGTACAAGAGGACTGACACTCTAACTCTCTATGATTTGAACCTCCCCTCTGAGTCCAGTTTTAGATTCCGATGCTTCACTTCGGGTTTACTGTATCCCTTGGACCCTCTTATTGACGATGAAACACAGAAATTGCATCCAAATTTAATACAAAAGGCACAATACCGACTTAAGTACAAGAGGACTGACACTGTAACTTTCGATGATTTGAACCTCTCCTGTGAGTCCAGTTTTAGATTCCGATGCTTCAATTCAGGTTTACTGTATGCCTTGGACCTTCTTATTGACGATGAAACACAGAAATTGCAACCGAATTTAATACAAATGGCACAATACCGTCATAAGTACAAGAGGACTGACACTCTAACTCTCTATGATTTGAACCTCTCCTGTGAGTCCAGTTTTAGATTCCGATGATTCATTTCAGGTTTACTGCATCCCTTAGACCCTCTTATTCACGATGAAACACAGAAATTGCATCCCAATTTTATACAAAAGGCACAATGCCGACTTAAGTACAAGAGGACTGACACTCTAACTTCCTATGATTTGAACCTCTCCTGTGAATCCAGTTTTAGATTCCGATGCTTCACATCAGGTTAACTGTATCTCTCGGACCTTCTTGTTGATGATGAAACACAGAAATTACATCCGAATTCAATACAAAAGGCACAATACCGACTTAAGTACAAGAGGACTGACACTCTAACTCTCTATGATTTGAACCTCTCCTGTGAGTCCAGTTCTAGATTCCGATGCTTCACTTCAGGTTTACTGTATCCCTTGGACCTTCCTATTGACGATGAAACACAGAAATTGCATCCGAATTTATAACAATAGGCACAATGCCGACTTAAGTACAAGAGGACTGGCACTCTAAATCTCTACGATTTGAACCTCTCCTGTGAGTCCAGTTTTGGATTGCGATGCTTCACATCAGGTTTACTGTATCTCTTGGACCTTCTTATCGATGATGAAACACAGAAATTACATCCGAATTCAATACAAAAGGCATAATACCGACATAGGTACAAGAGGACTTACACTCTAACTCTCTATGATTTGAACCTCCCCTGTGAGTCCAGTTTTAGATTCCGATGCTTCACTTCAGGTTTACTGTATCCCTTGGACCTTCTTATTGACGATGAAACACAGAAATTGCAACCGAATTTAATACAAAAGGCACAATGCCGACTTAAGTACAAGAGGACTGACACTCTAACTTTCTATGATTTGAACCACTCCTGTGAGTCCAGTTTAAGAGTCCGATACTTCACTTCAGTTTTACTGTATCCCTTGGACCTTCTTATTGACGTTAAAACACAGAAATTGCAACCGAATTTAATACAAAAGGCACAATGCCGACTTAAGTACAAGAGGACTGACACTCTAACTTTCTATGATTTGAACCAGTCCTGTGAGTCCAGTTTAAGAGTCCGATACTTCACTTCAGTTTTACTGTATCCCTTGGACCTTCTTATTGACGTTGAAACACAGAAATTGCATCCAAACTTAATACAAAAGGCACAATGACGACTTAAGTACAAGAGGACTCACACTCTAACCCTCTATGATTTGATCCTCTCCTGTGAGTCCAGTTTTAGATTCCAATGCTTCTTTTTAGGTTTACTGTATCCCTTGGACCTTCTTATTGACGATGAAACACCGCAATTGCATCCGAATTTAATACAAAAGGCACAATGCCGACTTAAGTATAAGAGGACTGACACTCTAACTCTCTATGATTTGAACCTCTCCTGTGAGTCCAGTTTTAGATTCCGATGCTTCACTTCAGGTTTATTGTATCCCTTAGACCTTCTTATTGACGATGAAACACAGAAATTGCAATCAAATTTAATACAAAAGGCACAATGCCTACTTAAGTACAAGAGGACTGACACTCTAACTTCCTATGACTTGAACTTCTCGTGTGAGTCCAGTTTTAGATTCAAATGCTTCACTTCAGGTTTGCTGTATCCCTTGGACCTTCTTATTGAAGATGAAACACAGAAATTGCATCCGAATTTAATTCAAAAGGCACAATGCCGACTTAAGTACAAGACGACTGACACTCTAACTTTCTATGATTTGAACCTCTCCTGTGAGTCCAGTTTTAGATTCCGATGCTTCACTTCAGGTTTACTGTATCCCTTGGACCTCCTTATTGACGATGAAACACAGAAATTGCATCCGAGTTTAATACAAAAGGCACAATGCCGACTTAAGTACAAGAGGACTGACACTCTAACTTTCTATGATTTGAACCACTCCTGTGAGTCCAGTTTAAGATTCCGATACTTCACTTCAGTATTACTGTATCCCTTGGACCTTCTTATTGACGATGAAACACAGAAATTGCATCCGAATTTAATACAGAAGGCACAATGCCGACTTAAGTACAAGAGGACTGACACTCTAACCCTCTATGATTTGATCCTCGCCTGTGAGTCCAGTTTTAGATTCCGATGCTTCACTTCAGGTTTCCTGTTTCCCTTGGACCTTCTTATCGACGATGAAACACAGAAATTGCATCCGAATTTAATACAAAAGGCACAATGTTGAGTGAAGTACAATTGGACTGACACTCTAACTTTCTATGACTTGAACCACTCCTGTGAGTCCAGTTTTAGATTCCGATGCTTCACTTCAGGTTTACTGTATCCCTTCGACCTTCTTATTGACGTTGAAACACAGAAATTGCATCCGAATTTAATACAAAAGGCACAATGCTGACTTAAGTACAAGAGGACTGACACTCTAATTTTCTATGACTTGAACCTTCCCTGTGAGTCCAGTTTTAGATTCCGAAGCGTCACTTCAGGTTTACTGTATCTCTTGGACCATCTTATTGACGATGAAACACAGAAATTGCATCCGATTTTAATACAAAAGGCACAATGCCGACTTAAGTACAAGAGGACTGACACTCTAACTTTCTATGATTTGAACCACTCCTGTGAGTCCAGTTTAAGATTCCGATACTTCACTTCAGGTTTGCTGTATCCCTTGGACTTTCGTACTGACGTTGACACACAGAAATTGCATCCAAATTTTATACAAAAAGCACAATGCCGACTTAAGTACAAGAGGACTGACACTCTAACTTTCTATGATTTGAACCTCTCCTGTGAGTCCAGTTTTAGATTCCGATGCATCACTTCCGGTTTACTGTATCCCTTGGACCTTCTTATTGACGATGAAACACAGACATTGCATCCGAATTTAATACAAAAGGCACAATGCCGACTTAAGTACAAGAGGACTGACACCTTAAATCTCTACAATTTGAACCTCTCCTGTGAGTCCAGTTTTAGATTGCGATGCTTCACATCAGGTTTACTGTATCTCTTGGACCTTCTTATCGATGATGAAACCCAGAAATTACATCCGAATTCAATAAAAAAGGCATAATACCGACATAAGTACAAGAGGACTGACACTCTAACTCTCTATGATTTGAACCTCCCCTCTGAGTCCAGTTTTAGATTCCGATGCTTCACTTCAGGTTTACTGTATCCCTTGGACCCTCTTATTGACGATGAAACACAGAAATTGCATCCAAATTTAATACAAAAGGCACAATACCGACTTAAGTACAAGAGGACTGACACTGTAACTTTCGATGATTTGAACCTCTCCTGTGAGTCCAGTTTTAGATTCCGATGCTTCAATTCAGGTTTACTGTATGCCTTGGACCTTCTTATTGACGATGAAACACAGAAATTGCAACCGAATTTAATACAAATGGCACAATACCGACTTAAGTACAAGAGAACTGACACTCTAACTCTCTATGATTTGAACCTCTCCTGTGAGTCCAGTTTTAGATTCCGATGATTCATTTCAGGTTTACTGCATCCCTTAGACCCTCTTATTCACGATGAAACACAGAAATTGCATCCCAATTTTATACAAAAGGCACAATGCCGACTTAAGTACAAGAGGACTGACACTCTAACTTTCTATGATTTGAACCTCTCCTGTGAATCCAGTTTTAGATTCCGATGCTTCACATCAGGTTAACTGTATCTCTCGGACCTTCTTGTTGATGATGAAACACAGAAATTACATCCGAATTCAATACAAAAGGCACAATACCGACTTAAGTACAAGAGGACTGACACTCTAACTCTCTATGATTTGAACCTCTCCTGTGAGTCCAGTTCTAGATTCCGATGCTTCACTTCAGGTTTACTGTATCCCTTGGACCTCCTTATTGACGATGAAACACAGAAATTGCATCCGAATTTAATACAAAAGGCACAATGCCGACTTAAGTACAAGAGGACTGACACTCTAACTTTCTATGATTTGAACCACTCCTGTGAGTCCAGTTTAAGATTCCGATACTTCACTTCAGTATTACTGTATCCCTTGGACCTTCTTATTGACGATGAAACACAGAAATTGCATCCGAATTTAATACAGAAGGCACAATGCCGACTTAAGTACTAGAGGACTGACACTCTAACCCTCTATGATTTGATCCTCGCCTGTGAGTCCAGTTTTAGATTCCGATGCTTCACTTCAGGTTTCCTGTTTCCCTTGGACCTTCTTATCGACGATGAAACACAGAAATTGCATCCGAATTTTATACAAAAGGCACAATGTTGAGTGAAGTACAATTGGACTGACACTCTAACTTTCTATGACTTGAACCTCTCCTGTGAGTCCAGTTTTAGATTCCGATGCTTCACTTCAGGTTTACTGTATCCCTTCGACCTTCTTATTGACGTTGAAACACAGAAATTGCATCCGAATTTAATACAAAAGGCACAATGCTGACTTAAGTACAAGAGGACTGACACTCTAATTTTCTATGACTTGAACCTTCCCTGTGAGTCCAGTTTTAGATTCCGATGCGTCACTTCAGGTTTACTGTATCCCTTGGACCATCTTATTGACGATGAAACACAGAAATTGCATCCGATTTTAATACAAAAGGCACAATGCCGACTTAAGTACAAGAGGACTGACACTCTAACTTTCTATGATTTGAACCACTCCTGTGAGTCCAGTTTAAGATTCCGATACTTCACTTCAGGTTTGCTGTATCCCTTGGACTTTCGTGCTGACGTTGACACACAGAAATTGCATCCAAATTTTATACAAAAACCACAATGCCGACTTAAGTACAAGAGAACTGACACTCTAACTTTCTATGATTTGATCCTCTCCTGTGAGTCCAGTTTTAGATTCCGATGCATCACTTCCGGTTTACTGTATCCCTTGGACCTTCTTATTGACGATGAAACACAGAAATTGCATCCGAATTTAATACAAAAGGCACAATGCCGACTTAAGTACAAGAGGACTGACACTCTAAATCTCTACAATTTGAACCTCTCCTGTGAGTCCAGTTTTAGATTGCGATGCTTCACATCAGGTTTACTGTATCTCTTGGACCTTCTTATCGATGATGAAACCCAGAAATTACATCCGAATTCAATAAAAAAGGCATAATACCGACATAAGTACAAGAGGACTGACACTCTAACTCTCTATGATTTGAACCTCCCCTCTAAGTCCAGTTTTAGATTCCGATGCTTCACTTCAGGTTTACTGTATCCCTTGGACCCTCTTATTGACGATGAAACACAGAAATTGCATCCAAATTTAATACAAAAGGCACAATACCGACTTAAGTACAAGAGGACTGACACTGTAACTTTCGATGATTTGAACCTCTCCTGTGAGTCCAGTTTTAGATTCCGATGCTTCAATTCAGGTTTACTGTATGCCTTGGACCTTCTTATTGACGATGAAACACAGAAATTGCAACCGAATTTAATACAAATGGCACAATACCGACTTAAGTACAAGAGGACTGACACTCTAACTCTCTATGATTTGAACCTCTCCTGTGAGTCCAGTTTTAGATTCCGATGATTCATTTCTGGTTTACTGCATCCCTTAGACCCTCTTATTCACGATGAAACACAGAAATTGCATCCCAATTTTATACAAAAGGCACAATGCCGACTTAAGTACAAGAGGACTGACACTCTAACTTTCTATGATTTGAACCTCTCCTGTGAATCCAGTTTTAGATTCCGATGCTTCACATCAGGTTAACTGTATCTCTCGGACCTTCTTGTTGATGATGAAACACAGAAATTACATCCGAATTCAATACAAAAGGCACAATACCGACTTAAGTACAAGAGGACTGACACTCTAACTCTCTATGATTTGAACCTCTCCTGTGAGTCCAGTTCTAGATTCCGATGCTTCACTTCAGGTTTACTGTATCCCTTGGACCTTCCTATTGACGATGAAACACAGAAATTGCATCCGAATTTATAACAATAGGCACAATGCCGACTTAAGTACAAGAGGACTGGCACTCTAAATCTCTACGATTTGAACCTCTGCTGTGAGTCCAGTTTTGGATTGCGATGCTTCACATCAGGTTTACTGTATCTCTTGGACCTTCTTATCGATGATGAAACACAGAAATTACATCCGAATTCAATACAAAAGGCATAATACCGACATAGGTACAAGAGGACTGACACTCTAACTTTCTATGATTTGAACCACTCCTGTGAGTCCAGTTTAAGAGTCCGATACTTCACTTCAGTTTTACTGTATCCCTTGGACCTTCTTATTGACGTTAAAACACAGAAATTGCAACCGAATTTAATACAAAAGGCACAATGCCGACTTAAGTACAAGAGGACTGACACTCTAACTTTCTATGATTTGAACCAGTCCTGTGAGTCCAGTTTAAGAGTCCGATACTTCACTTCAGTTTTACTGTATCCCTTGGACCTTCTTATTGACGTTGAAACACAGAAATTGCATCCAAACTTAATACAAAAGGCACAATGCCGACTTAAGTACAAGAGGACTCACACTCTAACCCTCTATGATTTGATCCTCTCCTGTGAGTCCAGTTTTAGATTCCAATGCTTCTTTTTAGGTTTACTGTATCCCTTGGACCTTCTTATTGACGATGAAACACCGCAATTGCATCCGAATTTAATACAAAAGGCACAATGCCGACTTAAGTATAAGAGGACTGACACTCTAACTCTCTATGATTTGAACCTCTCCTGTGAGTCCAGTTTCTGATTCCGATGCTTCACTTCAGGTTTACTGTATCCCTTAGACCTTCTTATTGACGATGAAACACAGAAATTGCAATCAAATTTAATACAAAAGGCACAATGCCTACTTAAGTACAAGAGGACTGACACTCTAACTTCCTATGACTTGAACTTCTCGTGTGAGTCCAGTTTTAGATTCAAATGCTTCACTTCAGGTTTGCTGTATCCCTTGGACCTTCTTATTGAAGATGAAACACAGAAATTGCATCCGAATTTAATTCAAAAGGCACAATGCCGACTTAAGTACAAGACGACTGACACTCTAACTTTCTATGATTTGAACCTCTCCTGTGAGTCCAGTTTTAGATTCCGATGCTTCACTTCAGGTTTACTGTATCCCTTGGACCTCCTTATTGACGATGAAACACAGAAATTGCATCCGAATTTAATACAAAAGGCACAATGCCGACTTAAGTACAAGAGGACTGACACTCTAACTTTCTATGATTTGAACCACTCCTGTGAGTCCAGTTTAAGATTCCGATACTTCACTTCAGTATTACTGTATCCCTTGGACCTTCTTATTGACGATGAAACACAGAAATTGCATCCGAATTTAATACAGAAGGCACAATGCCGACTTAAGTACAAGAGGACTGACACTCTAACCCTCTATGATTTGATCCTCGCCTGTGAGTCCAGTTTTAGATTCCGATGCTTCACTTCAGGTTTCCTGTTTCCCTTGGACCTTCTTATCGACGATGAAACACAGAAATTGCATCCGAATTTTATACAAAAGGCACAATGTTGAGTGAAGTACAATTGGACTGAAACTCTAACTTTCTATGACTTGAACCTCTCCTGTGAGTCCAGTTTTAGATTCCGATGCTTCACTTCAGGTTTACTGTATCCCTTCGACCTTCTTATTGACGTTGAAACACAGAAATTGCATCCGAATTTAATACAAAAGGCACAATGCTGACTTAAGTACAAGAGGACTGACACTCTAATTTTCTATGACTTGAACCTTCCCTGTGAGTCCAGTTTTAGATTCCGATGCGTCACTTCAGGTTTACTGTATCCCTTGGACCATCTTATTGACGATGAAACACAGAAATTGCAACCGATTTTAATACAAAAGGCACAATGCCGACTTAAGTACAAGAGGACTGACACTCTAACTTTCTATGATTTGAACCACTCCTGTGAGTCCAGTTTAAGATTCCGATACTTCACTTCAGGTTTGCTGTATCCCTTGGACTTTCGTACTGACGTTGACACACAGAAATTGCATCCAAATTTTATACAAAAAGCACAATGCCGACTTAAGTACAAGAGGACTGACACTCTAACTTTCTATGATTTGAACCTCTCCTGTGAGTCCAGTTTTAGATTCCGATGCATCACTTCCGGTTTACTGTATCCCTTGGACCTTCTTATTGACGATGAAACACAGAAATTGCATCCGAATTTAATACAAAAGGCACAATGCCGACTTAAGTACAAGAGGACTGACACCTTAAATCTCTACAATTTGAACCTCTCCTGTGAGTCCAGTTTTAGATTGCGATGCTTCACATCAGGTTTACTGTATCTCTTGGACCTTCTTATCGATGATGAAACCCAGAAATTACATCCGAATTCAATAAAAAAGGCATAATACCGACATAAGTACAAGAGGACTGACACTCTAACTCTCTATGATTTGAACCTCCCCTCTGAGTCCAGTTTTAGATTCCGATGCTTCACTTCAGGTTTACTGTATCCCTTGGACCCTCTTATTGACGATGAAACACAGAAATTGCATCCAAATTTAATACAAAAGGCACAATACCGACTTAAGTACAAGAGGACTGACACTGTAACTTTCGATGATTTGAACCTCTCCTGTGAGTCCAGTTTTAGATTCCGATGCTTCAATTCAGGTTTACTGTATGCCTTGGACCTTCTTATTGACGATGAAACACAGAAATTGCAACCGAATTTAATACAAATGGCACAATACCGACTTAAGTACAAGAGGACTGACACTCTAACTCTCTATGATTTGAACCTCTCCTGTGAGTCCAGTTTTAGATTCCGATGATTCATTTCAGGTTTACTGCATCCCTTAGACCCTCTTATTCACGATGAAACACAGAAATTGCATCCCAATTTTATACAAAAGGCACAATGCCGACTTAAGTACAAGAGGACTGACACTCTAACTTTCTATGATTTGAACCTCTCCTGTGAATCCAGTTTTAGATTCCGATGCTTCACATCAGGTTAACTGTATCTCTCGGACCTTCTTGTTGATGATGAAACACAGAAATTACATCCGAATTCAATACAAAAGGCACGATACCGACATAAGTACAAGAGGACTGACACTCTAACTCTCTATGATTTGAACCTCTCCTGTGAGTCCAGTTCTAGATTCCGATGCTTCACTTCAGGTTTACTGTATCCCTTGGACCTTCCTATTGACGATGAAACACAGAAATTGCATCCGAATTTATAACAATAGGCACAATGCCGACTTAAGTACAAGAGGACTGGCACTCTAAATCTCTACGATTTGAACCTCTCCTGTGAGTCCAGTTTTGGATTGCGATGCTTCACATCAGGTTTACTGTATCTATTGGACCTTCTTATCGATGATGAAACACAGAAATTACATCCGAATTCAATACAAAAGGCATAATACCGACGTAAGTACAAGAGGACTTACACTCTAACTCTCTATGATTTGAACCTCCCCTGTGAGTCCTGTTTTAGATTCCGATGCTTCACTTCAGGTTTACTGTATCCCTTGGACCTTCTTATTGACGATGAAACACAGAAATTGCAACCGAATTCTACAAAAGGCACAATGCCGACTTAAGTACAAGAGGACTGACACTCTAACTTTCTATGATTTGAACCACTCCTGTGAGTCCAGTTTAAGAGTCCGATACTTCACTTCAGTTTTACTGTATCCCTTGGACCTTCTTATTGACGTTGAAACACAGAAATTGCAATCGAATTTAATACAAAAGGCACAATGCCGACTTAAGTACAAGAGGACTGACACTCTAACTTTCTATGATTTGAACCACTCCTGTGAGTCCAGTTTAAGAGTCCGATACTTCACTTCAGTTTTACTGTATCACTTGGACCTTCTTATTGACGTTGAAACACAGAAATTGCATCCAAACTTAATACAAAAGGCACAATGCCGACTTAAGTACAAGAGGACTCACACTCTAACCCTCTATGATTTGATCCTCGCCTGTGAGTCCAGTTTTAGATTCCGATGATTGAATTCAGGTTTACTGTATATCTTGGACCTTCTTATTGACGATGAAACACAGAAATTTCAACCGAATTTAATACAAAAGGCACAATGCTGACTTAAGTACAAGAGGACTGACACTCTAGCTCTCTATGATTTGATCCTCTCCTGTGAGTCCAGTTTTAGATTCCAATGCTTCTTTTCAGGTTTACTGTATCCCTTGGACCTTCTTATTGACGATGAAACACCGAAATTGCATCCGAATTAAATACAAAAGGCACAATGCCGACTTAAGTACAAGAGGACCGGCACTCTAACTCTCTATGATTTGAACCTCTCCTGTGAGTCCAGTTTCTGATTCCGATGCTTCACTTCAGGTTTACTGTATCCGTTAGACCTTTTTATTGACGATGAAACACAGAAATTGCATATAAATTTAATACAAAAGGCACAATGCCTACTTAAGTACAAGAGGACTGACACTCTAATTTTCTACGATTTGAACCTCTCCTGTGAGTCCAGTTTTTGATTCCGATGCTTCACTTCAGGTTTACTGTATCCCTTGGACCTTCTTATTGACGTTGAAACACAGAAATTGCATCCAAATTTAATACAGAAGGCACAATGCCGACTTAAGTACAAGAGGACTGACACTCTAACCCTCTATGATTTGATCCTCGCCTGTGAGTCCAGTTTTAGATTCCGATGCTTCACTTCAGGTTTCCTGTTTCCCTTGGACCTTCTTATCGACGATGAAACACAGAAATTGCATCCGAATTTTATACAAAAGGCACAATGTTGAGTGAAGTACAATTGGACTGACAGTCTAACTTTCTATGACTTGAACCTCTCCTGTGAGTCCAGTTTCAGATTCCGATGCTTCACTTCAGGTTTACTGTATACCTTGGACCTTCGTATTGAAAATGAAACACAGAAATTGCATCCGAATTTAATACAAAAGGCACAATGCTGACTTAAACACAAGAGGACTGACACTCTACTTTTCTATGACTTGAACCTTTCCTGTGAGTCCAGTTTTAGATTCCGATGCGTCACTTCAGGTTTACTGTATCCCTTGGACCATCTTATTGACGATGAAACACAGAAATTGCATCCGATTTTAATACAAAAGGCACAATGCCGACTTAAGTAAAAGAGGATTGACACTCTAACTTTCTATGATTTGAACCACTCCTGTGAGTCCAGTTTAAGATTCCGATACTTCACTTCAGGTTTGCTGTATCCCTTGGACCTTCTTATTGACGTTGACACACAGAAATTGCATCCAAATTTAATACAAAAGGCACAATGCCGACTTAAGTACATGAGGACTGGCACTCTAACTTTCTATGATTTAAACCTCTCCTGTGAGTCCAGTTTTAGATTCCGATGCATCACTTCTGGTTTACTGTATACCTTGGACCTTCTTATTGAAAATGAAACACAGAAATTGCATCCGAATTTAATACAAAAGGCACAATGCTGACTTAAGCACAAGAGGACTGACACTCTACTTCTCTATGACTTGAACCTTTCCTGTGAGTCCAGTTTTAGATTCCGATGCGTCACTTCAGGTTTACTGTATCCCTTGGACCATGTTATTGACGATGAAACACAGAAATTGCATCCGAATTTAATACAAAAGGCACAATGCCGACTTAAGTACAAGAGGACTGACACTCTAACTTTCTATGATTTAAACCTCTCCTGTGAGTCCAGTTTTAGATTGCGATGCTTCACATCAGGTTTACTGTATCTCTTGGACCTTCTTATCGATGATGAAACCCAGAAATTACATCCGAGTTCAATAAAAAAGGCATAATACCGACATAAGTACAAGAGGACTGACACTCTAACTCTCTATGATTTGAACCTCCCCTCTGAGTCCAGTTTTAGATTCCGATGCTTCACTTCAGGTTTACTGTATCCCTTGGACCCTCTTATTGACGATGAAACACAGAAATTGCATCCAAATTTAATACAAAAGGCACAATACCGACTTAAGTACAAGAGGACTGACACTCTAACTTTCGATGATTTGAACCTCTCCTGTGAGTCCAGTTTTAGATTCCGATGCTTCAATTCAGGTTTACTGTATGCCTTGGACCTTCATATTGACGATGAAACACAGAAATTGCAACCGAATTTAATACAAATGGCACAATACCGACTTAAGTACAAGAGGACTGACACTCTAACTCTCTATGATTTGAACCTCCCCTGTGAGTCCAGTTTTAGATTCCGATGCTTCACTTCAGGTTTACTGTATCCCTTGGACCTTCTTATTGACGATGAAACACAGAAATTGCAACCGAATTCTACAAAAGGCACAATGCCGACTTAAGTACAAGAGGACTGACACTCTAACTTTCTATGATTTGAACCACTCCTGTGAGTCCAGTTTAAGAGTCCGATACTTCACTTCAGTTTTACTGTATCCCTTGGACCTTCTTATTGACGTTGAAACACAGAAATTGCAACCGAATTTAATACAAAAGGCACAATGCCGACTTAAGTACAAGAGGACTGACACTCTAACTTTCTATGATTTGAACCACTCCTGTGAGTCCAGTTTAAGAGTCCCATACTTCACTTCAGTTTTACTGTATCCCTTGGACCTTCTTATTGACGTTGAAACACAGAAATTGCATCCAAACTTAATACAAAAGGCACAATGCCGACTTAAGTACAAGAGGACTCACACTCTAACCCTCTATGATTTGATCCTCGCCTGTGAGTCCAGTTTTAGATTCCGATGATTGAATTCAGGTTTACTGTATATCTTGGGCCTTCTTATTGACGATGAAACACAGAAATTGCAACCGAATTTAATACAAAAGGCACAATGCTGACTTAAGTACAAGAGGACTGACACTCTAGCTCTCTATGATTTGATCCTCTCCTGTGAGTCCAGTTTTAGATTCCGATGCTTCTTTTCAGGTTTACTGTATCCCTTGGACCTTCTTATTGACGATGAAACACCGAAATTGCATCCGAATGTAATACAAAAGGCACAATGCCGACTTAAGTACAAGAGGACCGACACTCTAACTCTCTATGATTTGAACCTCTCCTGTTAGTCCAGTTTCTGATTCCGATGCTTCACTTCAGGTTTACTGTATCCGTTAGACCTTTTTATTGACGATGAAACACAGAAAATGCATCCAAATTTAATACAAAAGGCACAATGCCTACTTAAGTACAAGAGGACTGACACTCTAATTTTCTAAGACTTGAACCTCTCCTGTGAGTCCAGTTTTTGATTCCGATGCTTCACTTCAGGTTTACTGTATCCCTTGGACCTTCTTATTGACGTTGAAACACAGATATTGCATCCAAATTTAATACAGAAGGCACAATGCCGACTTAAGTACAAGAGGACTGACACTCTAACCCTCAATGATTTGGTCCTCGCCTGTGAGTCCAGTTTTAGATTCCGATGCTTCACTTCAGGTTTCCTGTTTCCCTTGGACCTTCTTATCGACGATGAAACACAGAAATTGCATCCGAATTTTATACAAAAGGCACAATGTTGAGTGAAGTACAATTGGACTGACAGTCTAACTTTCTATGACTTGAACCTCTCCTGTGAGTCCAGTTTCAGATTCCGATGCTTCACTTCAGGTTTACTGTATACCTTGGACCTTCTTATTGAAAATGAAACACAGAAATTGCATCCGAATTTAATACAAAAGTCACAATGCTGACTTAAGCACAAGAGGACTGACACTCTACATTTCTATGACTTGAACCTTTCCTGTGAGTCCAGTTTTAGATTCCGATGCGTCACTTCAGGTTTACTGTATCCCTTGGACCATCTTATTGACGATGAAACACAGAAATTGCATCCGATTTTAATACAAAAGGCACAATGCCGACTTAAGTAAAAGAGAACTGACACTCTAACTTCCTATGATTTGAACCACTCCTGTGAGTCCAGTTTAAGATTCCGATACTTCACTTCAGGTTTGCTGTATCCCTTGGACCTTCTTATTGACGTTGACACACAGAAATTGCATCCAAATTTAATACAAAAGGCACAATGCCGACTTAAGTACATGAGGACTGGCACTCTAACTTTCTATGATTTAAACCTCTCCTGTGAGTCCAGTTTTAGATTCCGATGCATCACTTCTGGTTTACTGTATACCTTGGACCTTCTTATTGAAAATGAAACACAGAAATTGCATCCGAATTTAATACAAAAGGCACAATGCTGACTTAAGCACAAGAGGACTGACACTCTACTTTTCTATGACTTGAACCTTTCCTGTGAGTCCAGTTTTAGATTCCGATGCGTCACTTCAGGTTTACTGTATCCCTTGGACCATCTTATTGACGATGAAACACAGAAATTGCATCCGAATTTAATACAAAAGGCACAATGCCGACTTAAGTACAAGAGGACTGACACTCTAAATCTCTACAATTTGAACCTCTCCTGTGAGTCCAGTTTTAGATTGCGATGCTTCACATCAGGTTTACTGTATCTCTTGGACCTTCTTATCGATGATGAAACCCAGAAATTACATCCGAATTCAATAAAAAAGGCATAATACCGACATAAGTACAAGAGGACTGACACTCTAACTCTCTATGATTTGAACCTCCCCTCTGAGTCCAGTTTTAGATTCCGATGCTTCACTTCAGGTTTACTGTATCCCTTGGACCCTCTTATTGACGATGAAACACAGAAATTGCATCCAAATTTAATACAAAAGGCACAATACCGACTTAAGTACAAGAGGACTGACACTCTAACTTTCGATGATTTGAACCTCTCCTGTGAGTCCAGTTTTAGATTCCGATGCTTCAATTCAGGTTTACTGTATGCCTTGGACCTTCTTATTGACGATGAAACACAGAAATTGCAACCGAATTTAACACAAATGGCACAATACCGACTTAAGTACAAGAGGACTGACACTCTAACTCTCTATGATTTGAACCTCTCCTGTGAGTCCAGTTTTAGATTCCGATGCTTCACTTCAGGTTTACTGTATCCCTTGGACCCTCTTATTGACGATGAAACACAGAAATTGCATCCAAATTTAATACAAAAGGCACAATACCGACTTAAGTACAAGAGGACTGACACTCTAACTTTCGATGATTTGAACCTCTCCTGTGAGTCCAGTTTTAGATTCCGATGCTTCAATTCAGGTTTACTGTATGCCTTGGACCTTCTTATTGACGATGAAACACAGAAATTGCAACCGAATTTAATACAAATGGCACAATACCGACTTAAGTACAAGAGGACTGACACTCTAACTCTCTATGATTTGAACCTCTCCTGTGAGTCCAGTTTTAGATTCCGATGCTTCATTTCAGGTTTACTGCATCCCTTAGACCCTCTTATTCACGATGAAACACAGAAATTGCATCCCAATTTTATACAAAAGGCACAATGCCGACTTAAGTACAAGAGGACTGACACTCTAACTTTCTATGATTTGAACCTCTCCTGTGAATCCAGTTTTAGATTCCGATGCTTCACATCAGGTTTACTGTATCCCTTGGACCTTCTTATTGACGATGAAACACAGAAATTGCATCCGAATTTAATACAAAAGGCACAATGCCGACTTAAGTACAAGAGGACTGACACTCTAAATCTCTACAATTTGAACCTCTCCTGTGAGTCCAGTTTTAGATTGCGATGCATCACATCAGGTTTACTGTATCTCTTGGTCCTTCTTATCGATGATGAAACCCAGAAATTACATCCGAATTCAATAAAAAAGGCATAATACCGACATAAGTACAAGAGGACTGACACTCTAACTCTCTATGATTTGAACCTCCCCTCTGAGTCCAGTTTTAGATTCCGATGCTTCACTTCAGGTTTACTGTATCCCTTGGACCCTCTTATTGACGATGAAACACAGAAATTGCATCCAAATTTAATACAAAAGTCACAATACCGACTTAAGTACAAGAGGACTGACACTGTAACTTTCGATGATTTGAACCTCTCCTGTGAGTCCAGTTTTAGATTTCGATGCTTCAATTCAGGTTTACTGTATGCCTTGGACCTTCTTATTGACGATGAAACACAGAAATTGCAACCGAATTTAATACAAATGGCACAATACCGACTTAAGTACAAGAGGACTGACACTCTAATTCTCTATGATTTGAACCTCTCCTGTGAGTCCAGTTCTAGATTCCGATGCTTCACTTCAGGTTTACTGTATCCCTTGGACCTTCTTATTGACGATGAAACACAGAAATTGCATCCGAATTTATAACAATAGGCACAATGCCGACTTAAGTACAAGAGGACTGGCACTCTAAATCTCTACGATTTGAACCTCTCCTGTGAGTCCAGTTTTGGATTGCGATGCTTCACATCAGGTTTACTGTATCTCTTGGACCTTCTTATCGATGATGAAACACAGAAATTACATCCGAATTCAATACAAAAGGCATAATACCGACATAAGTACAAGAGGACTTACACTCTAACTCTCTATGATTTGAACCTCCCCTGTGAGTCCAGTTTTAGATTCCGATGCTTCACTTCAGGTTTACTGTATCCCTTGGACCTTCTTATTGACGATGAAACACAGAAATTGCAACCGAATTCTACAAAAGGCACAATGCCGACTTAAGTACAAGAGGACTGACACTCTAAATTTCTATGATTTGAACCACTCCTGTGAGTCCAGTTTAAGAGTCCGATACTTCACTTCAGTTTTACTGTATCCCTTGGACCTTCTTATTGACGTTGAAACACAGAAATTGCAACCGAATTTAATACAAAAGGCACAATGCCGACTTAAGTACAAGAGGACTGACACTCTAATTTTCTATGATTTGAACCACTCCTGTGAGTCCAGTTTAAGAGTCCGATACTTCACTTCAGTTTTATTGTATCCCTTGGACCTTCTTATTGACGTTGAAACACAGAAATTGCATCCAAACTTAATACAAAAGGCACAATGCCGACTTAAGTACAAGAGGACTCACACTCTAACCCTCTATGATTTGATCCTCGCCTGTGAGTCCAGTTTTAGATTCCGATGATTCAATTCAGGTTTACTGTATATCTTGGACCTTCTTATTGACGATGAAACACAGAAATTGCAACCGAATTTAATACAAAAGGCACAATGCTGACTTAAGTACAAGAGGACTGACACTCTAGCTCTCTATGATTTGAACCTCTCCTGTGAGTCCAGTTTTTGATTCCGATGCTTCACTTCAGGTTTACTGTATCCCTTGGACCTTCTTATTGACGTGGAAACACAGAAATTGCATCCAAATTTAATACAGAAGGCACAATGCCGACTTAAGTACAAGAGGACTGACACTCTAACCCTCTATGATTTGATCCTCGCCTGTGAGTCCAGTTTTAGATTCCGATGCTTCACTTCAGGTTTCCTGTTTCCCTTGGACCTTCTTATCGACGATGAAACACAGATATTGCATCCGAATTTTATACAAAAGGCACAACGTTGAGTGAAGTACAATTGGACTGACAGTCTAACTTACTATGACTTGAACCTCTCCTGTGAGTCCAGTTTCAGATTCCGATGCTTCACTTCAGGTTTACTGTATACCTTGGACCTTCTTATTGAAAATGAAACACAGAAATTGCATCCGAATTTAATACAAAAGGCACAATGCTGACTTAAGCACAAGAGGACTGACACTCTACTTTTCTATGACTTGAACCTTTCCTGTGAGTCCAGTTTTAGATTCCGATGCGTCACTTCAGGTTTACTGTATCCCTTGGACCATCTTATTGACGATGAAACACAGAAATTGCATCCGATTTTAATACAAAAGGCACAATGCCGACTTACGTAAAAGAGGACTGACACTCTAACTTTCTATGATTTGAACCACTCCTGTGAGTCCAGTTTAAGATTCCGATACTTCACTTCAGGTTTGCTGTATCCCTTGGACCTTCTTATTGACGTTGACACACAGAAATTGCATCCAAATTTAATACAAAAGGCACAATGCCGACTTAAGTACATGAGGACTGGCACTCTAACTTTCTATGATTTAAACCTCTCCTGTGAGTCAAGTTTTAGATTCCGATGCATCACTTCTGGTTTACTGTATACCTTGGACCTTCTTATTGAAAATGAAACACAGAAATTGCATCCGAATTTAATACAAAAGGCACAATGCTGACTTAAGCACAAGAGGACTGACACTCTACTTTTCTATGACTTGAACCTTTCCTGTGAGTCCAGTTTTAGATTGCGATGCGTCACATCAGGTTTACTGTATCTCTTGGACCTTCTTATCGATGATGAAGCCCAGAAATTACATCCGAATTCAATAAAAAAGGCATAATACCGACATAAGTACAAGAGGACTGACACTCTAACTCTCTATGATTTGAACCTCCCCTCTGAGTCCAGTTTTAGATTCCGATGCTTCACTTCAGGTTTACTGTATCCCTTGGACCCTCTTATTGACGATGAAACACAGAAATTGCATCCAAATTTAATACAAAAGGCACAATACCGACTTAAGTACAAGAGGACTGACACTCTAACTTTCGATGATTTGAACCTCTCCTGTGAGTCCAGTTTTAGATTCCGATGCTTCAATTCAGGTTTACTGTATGCCTTGGACCTTCTTATTGACGATGAAACACAGAAATTGCAACCGAATTTAATACAAATGGCACAATACCGACTTAAGTACAAGAGGACTGACACTCTAACTCTCTATGATTTGAACCTCTCCTGTGAGTCCAGTTTTAGATTCCGATGCTTCATTTCAGGTTTGCTGCATCCCTTAGACCCTCTTATTCACGATGAAACACAGAAATTGCATCCTAATTTTATACAAACGGCACAATGCCGACTTAAGTACAAGAGGACTGACACTCTAACTTTCTATGATTTGAACCTCTCCTGTGAATCCAGTTTTAGATTCCGATGCTTCACATCAGGCTAACTGTATCTCTCGGACCTTCTTGTTGATGATGAAACACAGAAATTACATCCGAATTCAATACAAAAGGCACAATACCGACTTAAGTACAAGAGGACTGACACTCTAACTCTCTATGATTTGAACCTCTCCTGTGAGTCCAGTTCTAGATTCCGATGCTTCACTTCAGGTTTACTGTATCCCTTGGACCTTCTTATTGACGATGAAACACAGAAATTGCATCCGAATTTATAACAATAGGCACAATGCCGACTTAAGTACAAGAGGACTGGCACTCTAAATCTCTACGATTTGAACCTCTCCTGTGAGTCCAGTTTTGGATTGCGATGCTTCACATCAGGTTTACTGTATCTCTTGGACCTTCTTATCGTTGATGAAACACAGAAATTACATCCGAATTCAATACAAAAGGCATAATACCGACATAAGTACAAGAGGACTTACACTCTAACTCTCTATGATTTGAACCTCCCCTGTGAGTCCAGTTTTAGATTCCGATGCTTCACTTCAGGTTTACTGTATCCCTTGGACCTTCTTATTGACGATGAAACACAGAAATTGCAACCGAATTTAATACAAAAGGCACAATGCCGACTTAAGTACAAGAGGACTGACACTCTAACTTTCTATGATTTGAACCACTCCTGTGAGTCCAGTTTAAGAGTCCGATACTTCACTTCAGTTTTACTGCATCCCTTGGACCTTCTTATTGACGTTGAAACACAGAAATTGCATCCAAACTTAATACAAAAGGCACAATGCCGACTTAAGTACAAGACGACTCACACTCTAACCCTCTATGATTTGATCCTCGCCTGTGAGTCCAGTTTTAGATTCCGATGATTCAATTCAGGTTTACTGTATATCTTGGACCTTCTTATTGACGATGAAACACAGAAATTGCAACCGAATTTAATACAAAAGGCACAATGCTGACTTAAGTACAAGAGGACTGACACTCTAGCTCTCTACGATTTGATCCTCTCCTGTGAGTCCAGTTTTAGATTCCGATGCTTCTTTTCAGGTTTACTGTATCCCTTGGACCTTCTTATTGACGATGAAACACCGAAATTGCATCCGAATTTAATACAAAAGGCACAATGCCGACTTAAGTACAAGAGGACCGACACTCTAACTCTCTATGATTTGAACCTCTCCTGTGAGTCCAGTTTCTGATTCCGATGCTTCACTTCAGGTTTACTGTATCCGTTAGACCTTTTTATTGACGATGAAACACAGAAATTGCATCCAAATTTAATACAAAAGGCACAATGCCTACTTAAGTACAAGAGGACTGACACTCTAATTTTCTACGACTTGAACCTCTCCTGCGAGTCCAGTTTTTGATTCCGATGCTTCACTTCAGGATTACTGTATGTCTTGGACCTTCTTATTGACGTTGAAACACAGAAATTGCATCCAAATTTAATACAGAAGGAACAATGCCGACTTAAGTACAAGAGGACTGACACTCTAACCCTCTATGATTTGATCCTCGCCTGTGAGTCCAGTTTTAGATTCCGATGCTTCACTTCAGGTTTCCTGTTTCCCTTGGACCTTCTTATCGACGATGAAACACAGAAATTGCATCCGAATTTTATACAAAAGGCACAATGTTGAGTGAAGTACAATTGGACTGACAGTCTAACTTTCTATGACTTGAACCTCTCCTGTGAGTCCAGTTACAGATTCCGATGCTTCACTTCAGGTTTACTGTATACCTTGGACCTTCTTATTGAAAATGAAACACAGAAATTGCATCCGAATTTAATACAAAAGGCACAATGCTGACTTAAGCACAAGAGGACTGACACTCTACTTTTCTATGACTTGAACCTTTCCTGTGAGTCCAGTTTTAGATTCCGATGCGTCACTTCAGGTTTACTGTATCCCTTGGACCATCTTATTGACGATGAAACACAGAAATTGCATCCGATTTTAATAGAAAAGGCACAATGCCGACTTAAGTAAAAGAGGACTGACACTCTAACTTCCTATGATTTGAACCACTCCTGTGAGTCCAGTTTAAGATTCCGATACTTCACTTCAGGTTTGCTGTATCCCTTGGACCTTCTTATTGACGTTGACACACAGAAATTGCATCCAAATTTAATACAAAAGGCACAATGCCGACTTAAGTACATGAGGACTGGCACTCTAACTTTCTATGATTTAAACCTCTCCTGTGAGTCCAGTTTTAGATTCCGATGCATCACTTCTGGTTTACTGTATACCTTGGACCTTCTTATTGAGGATGAAACACTGAAATTGTATCCAAATTTAATACAAAAGGCACAATGCCGACTTAAGTACAAGAGGACTGACACTCTAACTTTCTATGATTTGAACCTCTCCTGTGAATCCAGTTTTAGATTCCGATGCTTCACATCAGGTTAACTGTATCTGTCGGACCTTCTTATTGATGATGAAACACAGGAATTACATCCGAATTCAATACAAAAGGCACAATACCGACTTAAGTACAAGAGGACTGACACTCTAACTCTCTATGATTTGAACCTCTCCTGTGAGGCCAGTTCTAGATTCCGATGCTTCACTTCAGGTTTACTGTATCCCTTGGACCTTCTTATTGACGATGAAACACAGAAATTGCATCCGAATTTAATACAATAGGCACAATGCCGACTCAAGTACAAGAGGACTGGCACTCTAAATCTCTACGATTTGAACCTCTCCTGTGAGTCCAGTTTTGGATTGCGATGCTTCACATCAGGTTTACTGTATCTCTTGGACCTTCTTATCGATGATGAAACACAGAAATTACATCCGAATTCAATACAAAAGGCATAATACCGACATAAGTACAAGAGGACTGACACTCTAACTCTCTATGATTTGAACCTCCCCTCTGAGTCCAGTTTTAGATTCCGATGCTTCACTTCAGGTTTACTGTATCCCTTGGACCCTCTTATTGACGATGAAACACAGAAATTGCATCCAAATTTAATACAAAAGGCACAATACCGACTTAAGTACAAGAGGACTGACACTCTAACTTTCGATGATTTGAACCTCTCCTGTGAGTCCAGTTTTAGATTCCGATGCTTCAATTCAGGTTTACTGTATGCCTTGGACCTTCTTATTGACGATGAAACACAGAAATTGCAACCGAATTTAATACAAATGGCACAATACCGACTTAAGTACAAGAGGACTGACACTCTAACTCTCTATGATTTGAACCTCTCGTGTGAGTCCAGTTTTAGATTCCGATGCTTCATTTCAGGTTTGCTGCATCCCTTAGACCCTCTTATTCACGATGAAACACAGAAATTGCATCCTAATTTTATACAAACGGCACAATGCCGACTTAAGTACAAGAGGACTGACACTCTAACTTTCTATGATTTGAACCTCTCCTGTGAATCCAGTTTTAGATTCCGATGCTTCACATCAGGTTAACTGTATCTCTCGGACCTTCTTGTTGATGATGAAACACAGAAATTACATCCGAATTCAATACAAAAGGCACAATACCGACTTAAGTACAAGAGGACTGACACTCTAACTCTCTATGATTTGAACCTCTCCTGTGAGTCCAGTT
Source organism: Schistocerca americana (assembly GCF_021461395.2). Classification (NCBI taxonomy): domain Eukaryota; kingdom Metazoa; phylum Arthropoda; class Insecta; order Orthoptera; family Acrididae; genus Schistocerca; species Schistocerca americana. Next base: position 542,630,405 of record NC_060124.1, on the reverse strand, counting down.
CTAGATTCCGATGCTTCACTTCAGGTTTACTGTATCCCTTGGACCTTCTTATTGACGATGAAACACAGAAATTGCATCCGAATTTATAACAATAGGCACAATGCCGACTTAAGTACAAGAGGACTGGCACTCTAAATCTCTACGATTTGAACCTCTCCTGTGAGTCCAGTTTTGGATTGCGATGCTTCACATCAGGTTTACTGTATCTCTTGGACCTTCTTATCGATGATGAAACACAGAAATTACATCCGAATTCAATACAAAAGGCATAATACCGACATAAGTACAAGAGGACTTACACTCTAACTCTCTATGATTTGAACCTCCCCTGTGAGTCCAGTTTTAGATTCCGATGCTTCACTTCAGGTTTACTGTATCCCTTGGACCTTCTTATTGACGATGAAACACAGAAATTGCAACCGAATTTAATACAAAAGGCACAATGCCGACTTAAGTACAAGAGGACTGACACTCTAACGTTCTATGATTTGAACCACTCCTGTGAGTCCAGTTTAAGAGTCCGATACTTCACTTCAGTTTTACTGTATCCCTTGGACCTTCTTATTGACGTTGAAACACAGAAATTGCATCCAAACTTAATACAAAAGGCACAATGCCGACTTAAGTACAAGACGACTCACACTCTAACCCTCTATGATTTGATCCTCGCCTGTGAGTCCAGTTTTAGATTCCGATGCTTCACTTCAGGTTTACTGTATATCTTGGACCTTCTTATTGACGATGAAACACAGAAATTGCATCCGAATTTAATACAATAGGCACAATGCCGACTCAAGTATTAGAGGACTGGCACTCTAAATCTCTACGATTTGAACCTCTCCTGTGAGTCCAGTTTTGGATTGCGATGCTTCACATCAGGTTTACTGTATCTCTTGGACCTTCTTATCGATGATGAAACACAGAAATTACATCCGAATTCAATACAAAAGGCATAATACCGACATAAGTACAAGAGGACTTACACTCTAACTCTCTATGATTTGAACCTCCCCTGTGAGTCCAGTTTTAGATTCCGATGCTTCACTTCAGGTTTACTGTATCCCTTGGACCTTCTTATTGACGATGAAACACAGAAATTGCAACCGAATTTAATACAAAAGGCACAATGCCGACTTAAGTACAAGAGGACTGACACTCTAACTCTCTATGATTTGATCCTCTCCTGTGAGTCCAGTTTTAGATTCCAATGCTTCTTTTTAGGTTTACTGTATCCCTTGGACCTTCTTATTGACGATGAAACACCGAAATTGCATCCGAATTTAATACAAAAGGCACAATGCCGACTTAAGTATAAGAGGACTGACACTCTAACTCTCTATGATTTGAACCTCTCCTGTGAGTCCAGTTTCTGATTCCGATGCTTCACTTCAGGTTTACTGTATCCCTTAGACCTTCTTATTGACGATGAAACACAGAAATTGCAATCAAATTTAATACAAAAGGCACAGTGCCTACTTAAGTACAAGAGGACTGACACTCTAACTTTCTATGACTTGAACTTCTCGTGTGAGTCCAGTTTTAGATTCAAATGCTTCACTTCAGGTTTGCTGTATCCCTTGGACCTTCTAATTGAAGATGAAACACAGAAATTGCATCCGAATTTAATTCAAAAGGCACAATGCCGACTTAAGTACAAGACGACTGACACTCTAACTTTCTATGATTTGAACCTCTCCTGTGAGTCCAGTTTTAGATTCCGATGCTTCACTTCAGTTTTACTGTATCCCTTGGACCTCCTTATTGACGATGAAACACAGAAATTGCATCCAAATTTAATACAAAAGGCACAATGCCAACTTAAGTACAAGAGGACTGACACTCTAACTTTCTATGATTTGAACCACTCCTGTGAGTCCAGTTTAAGATTCCGATACTTCACTTCAGTATTACTGTATCCCTTGGACCTTCTTATTGACGATGAAACACAGAAATTGCATCCGAATTTAATACAAGAGGCACAATGCCGACTGAAATACAAGAGGACTGACACTCTAACCCTCTATGATTTGAGCCTAACCTGTGAGTCCAGTTTTAGATTCCGATGCTTCACTTCAGGTTTCCTGTATCCCTTGGACCTTCTTATTGACGATGAAACACAGAAATTGCATCCGAATTTAATACAAAAGGCACAATGCTGACTGAAGTACAATTGGACTGACACTCTAACTTTCTATGACTTGAACCTCTCCTGTGAGTCCAGTTTTAGATTCCGATGCTTCACTTCAGGTTTAATGTATCCCTTCGACCTTCTTATTGACGTTGAAACACAGAAATTGCATCCGAATTTAATACAAAAGGCACAATGCTGACTTAAGTACAAGAGGACTGACACTCTAATTTTCTATGACTTGAACCTTCCCTGTGAGTCCAGTTTTAGATTCCGATGCGTCACTTCAGGTTTACTGTATCCCTTGGACCATCTTATTGACGATGAAACACAGAAATTGCATCCGATTTTAATACAAAAGGCACAATGCCGACTTAAGTACAAGAGGACTGACACTCTAACTTTCTATGATTTGAACCACTCCTGTGAGTCCAGTTTAAGATTCCGATACTTCACTTCAGGTTTGCTGTATCCCTTGGACCTTCTTATTGACGTTGACACACAGAAATTGCATCCAAATTTTATACAAAAAGCACAATGCCGACTTAAGTACAAGAGGACTGACACTCTAAATCTCTACAATTTGAACCTCTCCTGTGAGTCCAGTTTTAGATTGCGATGCTTCACATCAGGTTTACTGTATCTCTTGGACCTTCTTATCGATGATGAAACCCAGAAATTACATCCGAATTCAATACAAAAGGCATAATACCGACATAAGTACAAGAGGACTGACACTCTAACTCTCTATGATTTGAACCTCCCCTCTGAGTCCAGTTTTAGATTCTGATGCTTCACTTCAGGTTTACTGTATCCCTTGGACCCTCTTATTGACGATGACACACAGAAATTGCATCCAAATTTAATACAAAAGGCACAATACCGACTTAAGTACAAGAGAACTGACACTCTAACTTTCGATGATTTGAACCTCTCCTGTGAGTCCAGTTTTAGATTCCGATGGTTCAATTCAGGTTTACTGCATGCCTTGGACCTTCTTATTGACGATGAAACACAGAAATTGCAACCGAATTTAATACAAATGGCACAATACCGACTTAAGTACAAGAGGACTGACACTCTAACTCTCTATGATTTGAACCTCTCCTGTGAGTCCAGTTTTAGATTCCGATGCTTCATTTCAGGTTTACTGTATCCCTTAGACCCTCTTATTCACGATGAAACACAGATATTGCATCCCAATTTTATACAAAAGGCACAATGCCGACTTAAGTACAAGAGGACTGACACTCTAACTTTCTATGATTTGAACCTCTCCTGTGAATCCAGTTTTAGATTCCGATGCTTCACATCAGGTTAACTGTATCTCTCGGACCTTCTTATTGATGATGAAACACAGAAATTACATCCGAATTCAATACAAAAGGCACAATACCGACTTAAGTACAAGAGGACTGACACTCTAACTCTCTATGATTTGAACCTCTCCTGTGAGTCCAGTTCTAGATTCCGATGCTTCACTTCAGGTTTACTGTATCCCTTGGACCTTCTTATTGACGATGAAACACAGAAATTGCATCCGAATTTAATACAATAGGCACAATGCCGACTTAAGTACAAGAGGACTGGCACTCTAAATCTCTACGATTTGAACCTCTCCTGTGAGTCCAGTTTTGGATTGCGATGCTTCACATCAGGTTTACTGTATCTCTTGGACCTTCTTATCGATGATGAAACACAGAAATTACATCCGAATTCAATACAAAAGGCATAATACCGACATAAGTACAAGAGGACTTACACTCTAACTCTCTATGATTTGAACCTCCCCTGTGAGTCCAGTTTTAGATTCCGATGCTTCACTTCTGGTTTACTGTATCCCTTGGACCTTCTTATTGACGATGAAACACAGAAATTGCAACCGAATTTAATACAAAAGGCACAATGCCGACTTAAGTACAAGAGGACTGACACTCTAACTTTCTATGATTTGAACCACTCCTGTGAGTCCAGTTTAAGAGTCCGATACTTCACTTCAGTTTTACTGTATCCCTTGGACCTTCTTATTGACGTTGAAACACAGAAATTGCATCCAAATTTAATACAAAAGGCACAATGCCGACTTAAGTACAAGAGGACTCACACTCTCTCCCTCTATGATTTGATCCTCGCCTGTGAGTCCAGTTTTAGATTCCGATGCTTCACTTCAGGTTTCCTGTATCCCTTGGACCTTCTTATCGACGATGAAACACAGAAATTGCATCCGAATTTAATACAAAAGGCACAATGTTGAGTGAAGTACATTTGGACTGACACTCTAACTTTCTATGACTTGAACCTCTCCTGTGAGTCCAGTTTCAGATTCCGATGCTTCACTTCAGGTTTACTGTATACCTTGGACCTTCTTATTGAAGATGAAACACAGAAATTGCATCCGAATGTAATACAAAAGGCACAATGCTGACTTAAGCACAAGAGGACTGACACTCTACTTTTCTATGACTTGAACCTTTCCTGTGAGTCCAGTTTTAGATTCCGATGCGTCACTTCAGGTTTACTGTATCCCTTGGACCATCTTATTGACGATGAAACACAGAAATTGCATCCGATTTTAATACAAAAGGCACAATGCCGACTTAAGTGAAAGAGGACTGACACTCTAACTTTCTATGATTTGAACCACTCCTGTGAGTCCAGTTTAAGATTCCGATACTTCACTTCAGGTACGCTGTATCCCTTGGACCTTCTTATTGACGTTGACACACAGAAATTGCATCCAAATTTAATACAAAAGCCACAATGCCGACTTAAGTACATAAGGACTGACACTCTAACTTTCTATGATTTGAACCTCTCCTGTGAGTCCAGTTTTAGATTCCGATGCATCACTTCTGGTTTACTGTATCCCTTGGACCTTCTTATTGAGGATGAAACACAGAAATTGTATCCAAATTTAATACAAAAGGCACAATGCCGACTTAAGTACAAGAGGACTGACACTCTAACTTTCTATGATTTGAACCTCTCCTGTGAATCCAGTTTTAGATTCCGATGCTTCACATCAGGTTAACTGTATCTCTCGGACCTTCTTATTGATGATGAAACACAGAAATTACATCCGAATTCAATACAAAAGGCACAATACCGACTTAAGTACAAGAGGACTGACACTCTAACTCTCTATGATTTGAACTTCTCCTGTGAGTCCAGTTCTAGATTCCGATGCTTCACTTCAGGTTTACTGTATCCCTTGGACCATCTTATTGACGATGAAACACAGAAATTGCATCCGAATTTAATACAATAGGCACAATGCCGACTTAAGTACAAGAGGACTGGCACTCTAAATCTCTACGATTTGAACCTCTCCTGTGAGTCCAGTTTTGGATTGCGATGCTTCACATCAGGTTTACTGTATCTCTTGGACCTTCTTATCGATGATGAAACACAGAAATTACATCCGAATTCAATACAAAAGGCATAATACCGACATAAGTACAAGAGGACTTACACTCTAACTCTCTATGATTTGAACCTCCCCTGTGAGTCCAGTTTTAGATTCCGATGCTTCACTTCAGGTTTACTGTATCCCTTGGACCTTCTTATTGACGATGAAACACAGAAATTGCAACCGAATTTAGCACAAAAGGCACAATGCCGACTTAAGTACAAGAGGACTGACACTCTAACTCTCTATGATTTGAACCACTCCTGTGAGTCCAGTTTCTGATTCCGATGCTTCACTTCAGATTTACTGTATCCCTTAGACCTTCTTATTGACGATCAAACACAGAAATTGCAATCAAATTTAATACAAAAGGCACAATGCCTACTTAAGTACAAGAGGACTCACACTTTAATTTTCTATGACTTGAACTTCTCGTGTGAGTCCAGTTTTAGATTCAAATGCTTCACTTCAGGATTGCTGTATCCCTTGGACCTTCTTATTGAAGATGAAACACAGAAATTGCATCCGAATTTAATTCAAAAGGCACAATGCCGACTTAAGTACAAGATGACTGACACTCTAACTTTCTATGATTTGAACCTCTCCTGTGAGTCCAGTTTTAGATTCCGATGCTTCACTTCAGGTTTACTGTATCCCTTGGACCTCCTTATTGACGATGAAACACAGAAATTGCATCCGAATTTAATACAAAAGGCACAATGCCGACTTAAGTACAAGAGGACTGACACTCTAACTTTCTATGATTTGAACCACTCCTGTGAGTCCAGTTTAAGATTCCGATACTTCACTTCAGTATTACTGTATCCCTTGGTCCTTCTTATTGACGATGAAACACAGAAATTGCATCCGAATTTAATACAAAAGGCACAATGCCGACTGAAGTACAAGAGGTCTGACACTCTAACCCTCTATGATTTGAGCCTAACCTGTGAGTCCAGTTTTAGATTCCGATGCTTCACTTCAGGTTTCCTGTATCCCTTGGACCTTCTTAATGACGATTTAACACAGAAATTGCATCCGAATTTAATACAAAAGGCACAATGCTGACTGAAGTACAATTGGACTGACACTCTAACTTTCTATGACTTGAACCTCTCCTGTGAGTCCAGTTTTAGATTCCGATGCTTCACTTCAGGTTTACTGTATCCCTTCGACCTTCCTATTGACGTTGAAACACAGAAATTGCATCCGAATTTAATACAAAAGGCACAATGCTGACTTAAGTACAAGAGGACTGACACTCTAATTTTCTATGACTTGACCCTTCCCTGTGAGTCCAGTTTCAGATTCCGATGCGTCACTTCAGGTTTACTGTATCCCTTGGACCATCTTATTGACGATGAAACACAGAAATTGCATCCGATTTTAATACAAAAAGCACAATGCCTACTTAAGTACAAGAGGACTGACACTCTAACTTTCTATGATTTGAACCACTCCTGTGAGTCCAGTTTAAGATTCCGATACTTCACTTCAGGTTTGCTGTATCCCTTGGACCTTCTTATTGACGTTGACACACAGAAATTGCATCCAAATTTTATACAAAAAGCACAATGCCGACTTAAGTACAAGAGGACTGACACTCAATATTTCTATAATTTGAACCTCTCCTGTGAGTCCAGTTTTAGATTCCGATGTATCACTTCCGGTTTACTGTATCCCTTGGACCTTCTTATTGACGATGAAACACAGAAATTGCATCCGAATTTCATACAAAAGGCACAATGCCGACTTAAGTACAAGAGGACTGACACACTAAATCTCTACAATTTTAACCTCTCCTGTGAGTCCAGTTTTAGATTGCGATGCTTCACATCAGGTTTACTGTATCTCTTGGACCTTCTTATCGATGATGAAACACAGAAATTACGTCCGAATTCAATACAAAAGGCATAATACCGACATAAGTACAAGAGGACTGACACTCTAACTCTCTATGATTTGAACCTCCCCTCTGAGTCCAGTTTCAGATTCCGATGCTTCACTTCAGGTTTACTGTATCCCTAGGACCCTCTTATTGACGATGAAACACAGAAATTGCATCCAAATTTAATACAAAAGGCACAATACCGACTTAAGTACAAGAGGACTGACACTCTAACTTTCGATGATTTGAACCTCTCCTGTGAGTCCAGTTTTAGATTCCGATGCTTCAATTCAGGTTTACTGTATGCCTTGGACCTTCTTATTGACGATGAAACACAGAAATTGCAACCGAATTTAATACAAATGGCACAATACCGACTTAAGTACAAGAGGACTGACACTCTAACTCTCTATGATTTGAACCTCTCCTGTGAGTCCAGTTTTAGATTCCGATGCTTCATTTCAGGTTTACTGTATCCCTTAGACCTTCTTATTCACGATGAAGCACAGAAATTGCATCCTAATTCAATACAAAAGGCACAATGCCGACTTAAGTACAAGAGGACTGACACTCTAACTTTCTATGATTTGAACCTCTCCTGTGAGTCCAGTTTTAGATTCCGATGCTTCAATTCAGGTTTACTGTATGCCTTGGACCTTCTTATTGACGATGAAACACAGAAATTGCAACCGAATTTAATACAAAAGGCACAATGCTGACTTAAGTACAAGAGGACTGACACTCTAATTATCTGTGACTTGAACCTTTCCTGTGAGTCCAGTTTTAGATTCCGATGCGTCACTTCAGGTTTACTGTATCCTTTGGACCATCTTATTGGGGATGAAACACAGAAATTGCATCCGAATTTAATACAAAAGGCACAATGCCGACTTAAGTACAAGAGGACTGACACTCTAACTTTCTATGATTTGAACCTCTCCTGTGAGTCCAGTTTTAGATTCCGATGCTTCACATCAGGTTAACTGTATCTCTCGGACCTTCTTATTGATGATGAAACACAGAAATTAGATCCGAATTCAATACAACAGGCACAATAGCGACTTAAGTACAAGAGGACTGACACTCTAACTCTCTATGATTTGAACCTCTCCTGTGAGTCCAGTTCCAGATTCCGATGCTTCACTTCAGGTTTACAGTATCCCTTGGACCTTTGTATTGACGATGAAACACAGAAATTGCATCCGAATTTAATACAAAAGGCACAATGACGACTTAAGTACAAGAGGACTGACACTTTAAATCTCTACAATTTGAACCTCTCCTACGAGTCCAGTTTTAGATTGCGATGCTTCACATCAGGTTTACTGTATCTCCTGGACCTTCTTATCGATGATGAAACACAGAAATTACATCCGAATTCAATACAAAAGGCATAATACCGACATAAGTACAAGAGGACTGACACTATAACTCTCTATGATTTGAACCTCCCCTGTGAGTCCAGTTTTAGATTCCGATGCTTCACTTCAGGTTTACTGTATCCCTTAAGCCTTCTTATTGACGATGAAACACAGAAATTGCATGCAAATTTAATACAAAAGGCACAATACCGACTTAAGTACAAGAGGACTGACACTCTAATTTTCGATGATTTGAACCTCTCCTGTGAGTCCAGTTTTAGTTTCCGATGCTTCAATTCAGGTTTACTGTATGCCTTGGACCTTCTTATTGACGATGAAACACAGAAATTGCAACCGAATTTAATACAAAAAGCACAATACCGACTTAAGTACAAGAGGACTGACACTCTAACTCTCTATGATTCGAACCTCTCCTCTGAGTCCAGTTTTAGAATCCGATGCTACACTTCAGGTTTACTGTATCCCTTGACGATGAAATACAGAAATTGCATCCAAATTTAATACAAAAGGCACAATGCCGACTTAAGTACAAGAGGACTGACACTCTAACTATCGATGATTTGAACCTCTCCTGTGAGTCCAGTTTTAGATTCCGATGCTTCATTTCAGGATTACTGTATCCCTTAGACCTTCTTATTAACGATGAAACACAGAAATTGCAACCGAATTTAATACAAAAGGCACAATGCCGACTTAAGTACAAGAGGACTGACACTCTAACTTTCTATGATTTGAACCTCTCCTGTGAGTCCAGTTTTAGATTCCGATGCTTCACTTCAGGTTTACTGTATCCATTGGACCTTCTTATTGACGATGAAACACAGAAATTGCATCCGAATTTAATACAAATGCACAATGCCGACTTAAGTACAAGAGGACTGAACCTCTAACTCACTATGATTCGAACCTCTCCTGTGAGTCCAGTTTTAGAATCCGATGCTACACTTCAGGTTTACTGTATCCCTTGAACCTTCTTATTGACGATGAAATACAGAAATTGCATCCAAATTTAATACAAAAGGCACAATGCCGACTTAAGTACAAGAGGACTGACACTCTAACTTTCGATGATTTGAACCTCTCCTGTGAGTCCAGTTTTAGATTCCGATGCTTCAATTCAGGTTTACTGTATCCCCTGGACCTTCTTATTGAGGATGAAACACAGAAATTTCATCCGAATTTAATACAAAAGGCACAATGCCGACAAAGTACAAGAGGACTGACACTCTAACTTTCGATGATTTGAACCTCTCCTGTGAGTCCAGTTTTAGATTCCGATGCTTCATTTCAGGTTTACTGTATCTCTTGGACCTTCTTATCTATGATGAAACACAGAAATTACATCCGAATTCAACACAAAAGGCATAATACCGACATAAGTACAAGAGGACTGACACTCTAACTCTCAATGATTTGAACCTCCCCTGTGAGTCCAGTTTTAGATTCCGATGCTTCACTTCAGGTTTACTGTATCCCTTGGACCTTCGTATTGACGATGAAACACAGAAATTGCATCCAAATTTAATACAAAAGCACAATACCGACTTAAGTACAAGAGGACCGACACTCTAACTTTCGATGATTTGAACCTCTCCTGTGAGTCCCGTTTTAGATTTCGATGCTTCAATTCAGGTTTACTGTATGCCTTGGACCTTCTTATTGACGATGAAACACAGAAATTGCAACCGAATTTAATACAAAAGGCACAATACCGACTTAAGTACAAGAGGACTGACACTCTAACTCTCTATGATTTGAACCTCTCCTGTGAGTCCAGTTATAGATTCCGATGCTTCACTTCAGGTTTACTGTATGCCTTGGACCTTCTTATTGACGATGAAACACAGAAATTGCATCCAAATTTTATACAAAAGGCACAATACCGACCTAAGTACAAGAGGACTGACACTCTAACTTTCGATGATTTGAACCTCTCCTGTGAGTCCAGTTTTAGATTCCGATGCTTCAATTCGGGTTTACTGTATCCCTTGGACCTTCTTATTGAGGATGAAACACAGAAATTGCATCCGAATATAATACAAAAGCCACAATGCCGACAAAGTACAAGAGGACTGACACTCTAACTTTCTATGATTTGAACCACTCCTATGAGTCCAGTTTAAGATTCCGATACTTCACTTCAGGTTTGCTGTATCCCTTGGACCCTCTTACTGTCGTTGACACACAGAATTTGCATCCAAATTTTATACAAAAGGCACAATGCCGACTTAAGTACAAGAGGACTGACACTCTAAATCTCAACGATTTGAACCGGTCCTGTGAGTCCAGTTTTAGATTGCGATGCTTCACATCAGGTTTACTGTATCTCTTGGACCATCTTATCGATGATGAAACACAGAAATTACATCCGAATTCAATACAAAAGGCATAATACCGACATAAGTACAAGAGGACTGACACTCTAACTCACTATGATTTGAACCTCCCCTGTGAGTCCAGTTTTAGATTCCGATGCTTCAGTTCAGGTTTACTGTATCCCTTGGACCTTCTTATTGACGATGGAACACAGAAGTTGCATCCAAATTTAATACAAAAGGCACAATACCGACTTAAGTACAAGAGGACTGACACTCTTACTTTCGATGATTTGAACCTCTCCTGTGAGTCCGGTTTTAGATTCCGATGCTTCAATTCAGGTTTACTGTATCCCTTGGACCTTCTTATTGAGGATGAAACACAGATATTGCATCCGAATTTAATACAAAAGGCACAATGCCGACAAAGTACAAGAGGACTGACACTCTAACTTTCGATGATTTGAACCTCTCCTGTGAGTCCCGTTTTAGATTCCGATGCTTCATTTCAGGTTTACTGTATCTCTTGCACCTCCTTATCGATGATGAAACACAGAAATTACATCCGAATTCAATACAAAAGGCATAGTACCGACATAAGTACAAGAGTACTGACACTCTAACTTTCTATGATTTGAACCTCTCCAGTGACTCCAGTTATAGATTCCGATGCTTCACTTCAGGTTTACTGTATCCCTTGGACCTTCTTATTGACGATGAAACACTGAAATTGCATCCGAATTTAATACAAATGGCACAATGCCGACGTAAGTACAGGAGGACTGAACCTCTAACTCTCTATGATTCGAACCGCTCCTGTGAGTCCAGGTTTAGATTCCGATGCTACACTTCAGGTTTACTGTATCCCTTGAACCTCCTTATTGACGATGAAATACAGAAATTGCATCCAAATTTAATACAAAAGGCACAATGCCGACTTAAGTACAAGAGGACTGACACTCTAACTTTCGATGCTTTGAACCTCTCCTGTGAGTCCAGTTTTAGATTCCGATGCTTCAATTCAGGTTTACTGTATCCCTTGGACCTTCTTATTGAGGATGAAACACAGAAATTGCATCCGAATTTAATACAAAAGGCACAATGCCGACAAAGTACAAGAGGACTGACACTCTAACTTTCGATGATTTGAACCTCTCCTGTGAGTCAAGTTTTAGATTCCGATGCTTCATTTCAGGTTTAATGTATCCCTGGAACTTCTTATTGACGATGGAACACAGAAATTGCATCCGAATTTTAATACAAAAGGCACAATGCCAACGTAGGTACAAGAGGACTGACACTCTAAATTACCATGATTTGAACCACTCCTGTGAGTCCAGTTCAAGATTCCGTTGCTTCACTTCAGGTTTACAGTATGCCTTGGACCTTCTTATTGACGATGAAACACAGAAATTGCATCCGAATTTAATACAAAAGGCACAATGCCGACTTAAGTACAAGCGGACTGACACTCTAACTTTCTATGATTTGAACCTCTCCTGGGAGTCCAGTTTTAGATTCCGATGCTTCAGTTCAGGTTTACTGTATGCCTTGGACTTTCTTATCGTCGATGAAACACAGAAATTGCATCCGAATTTAATACAAAAGACACAATGCCGTCTTAAGTACTAGTGGACTGACACTCTAACTTTCTATGATTTGAACCTCTCCTGTGAGTCCAGTTTTAGATTCCGATGCTTCACATCAGGTTGACTGTATCTCTCGGACCTTCTTATTGATGATGAAACACATAAATTACATCCGAATTCAATACAAAAGGCACAATACCGACTTAAGTACAAGAGGATTGACACTCTAACTCTCTATGATTTGAACCACTCCTGTGAGTCCTGTTCTAGATTCCGATGCTTCACTTCAGGTTAACTGTATCCTTTGGACCTTCTTATTGACGATGAAACACAGAAATTGCATCCGAATTTAATACAAAAGGCACAATGCCGACTTAAGTACAAGAGGACTGACACACTAAATCTCTACGATTTGCACCTCTCCTGTGAGTCCAGTTTTAGATTTCGATGCTTCACATCCGGTTTACTGTATCTCTTGGACCTTCTTATCGATAATGAAACACAGAAGTTACATCCGAATTCAATACAAAAGGCACAATACCGACTTAAGTACAAGAGGATTGACACTCTAACTCTCTATGATTTGAACCTCTCCTGTGAGTCCAGTTCTCGATTCCGATGCTTCACTTCAGGTTTACTGTATCCCTTGGACCTTCTTATTGACGATGAAACACAGAAATTGCATCCGAATTTAATACACAAGGCACAATGCCGACTTAAGTACAAGAGGACTGACACACTAAATCTCTACGATTTGAACCTCTCCTGTGAGTCCAGTTTTAGATTGCGATGCTTCACATCCGGTTTACTGTATCTCTTGGACCTTCTTATCGATGATGAAACACTGATATTACATCCGAATTCAATACAAAAGGCACAATGCCGACAAAGTACAAGAGGACTGACACTCTAACTTTCGATGATTTGAACCTCTCCTGTGAGTCCAGTTTTAGATTCCGATGCTTCAATTCAGGTTTACTGTATCCCTTGGACCTTCTTATTGAGGATGAAACACAGAAATTGCATCCGAATTTAATACAAAAGGCACAATGCCGACAAAGTACAAGAGGACTGACACTCTAACTTTCGATGATTTGAACCTCTCCTGTGAGTCAAGTTTTAGATTCCGATGCTTCATTTCAGGTTTACTGTATCCCTTTTAACTTCTTATTGACGATGGAACACAGAAATTGCATCCGAATTTAATACAAATGGCACAATGCCAACGTAGGTACAAGAGGACTGACACTCTAAATTTCCATGATTTGAACCACTCCTGTGAGTCCAGTTTAAGATTCCGATGCTTCACTTCAGGTTTACGGTATGCCTTGGACCTTCTTATTGACGATGAAACACAGAAATTGCATCCGAATTTAATACAAAAGGCACAATGCCGACTTAAGTACAAGCGGACTGACACTCTAACTTTCTATGATTTGAACCTCTCCTGGGAGTCCAGTTTTAGATTTTGATGCTTCACTTCAGGTTTACTGTATCCCTTGGACTTTCTTATCGTCGATGAAACACAGACATTGCATCCGAATTTAATACAAAAGACACAATGCCGACTTAAGTACAAGAGGACTGACACTCTAACTTTCTATGATTTGAACCTCTCCTGTGAGTCCAGTTTTAGATTCCGATGCTTCACATCAGGTTAACTGTATCTCTCGGACCTTCTTATTGATGATGAAACACAGAAATTACATCCGAATTCAATACAAAAGGCACAATACCGACTTAAGTACAAGAGGATTGACACTCCAACTCTCTATGATTTGAACCTCTCCTGTAAGTCCAGTTCTAGATTCCGATGCTTCACTTCAGGTTTACTGTATCCCTTGGACCTTCTTATTGACGATGAAACACAGAAATTGCATCCGAATTTAATACAAAAGGCACAATGCCGACTTAAGTACAAGAGGACTGACACACTAAATCTCTACGATTTGAACCTCTCCTGTGAGTCCAGTTTCAGATTGCGATGCTTCACATCCGGTTTACTGTATCTCTTGGACCTTCTTATCGATGATGAAACACAGATATTACATCCGAATTCAATACAAAAGGCATAATACCGACATAAGTACAAGAGGACTGACACTCTAACTCTCTATGATTTGAACCTCCCCTGTGAGTCCAGTTTTAGATTCGGATGCTTCACTTCAGGTTTACTGTATCCCTTGGACCTTCTTATTGACGATGAAACACAGAAATTGCATCCAAATTTAATACAAAATGCTCAATACCGACTTAAGTACAAGAGGACTGACACTTTAACTTTCGATGATTTGAACCTCTCCTGTGAGTCCAGTTTTGGATTCCGATGCTTCAATTCAGGTTTACTGTATGCCTTGGACCTTCTTATTGACGATGAAACACAGAAATTGCAACCGAATTTAATACAAAAGGCACAATACCGACTTAGGTACAAGAGGACTGACACTCTAACTCTCTATGATTTGAACCTCTCCTGTGAGTCCAGTTTTAGATTCCGATGCTTCATTTCAGGTTTACTGCATCCCTTAGACCTTCTTATTCACGATGAAACACAGAAATTGCAACCGAATTTCATACAAAAGGCACAATGCCGACTTAAGTACAAGAGGACTGACACTCTAACTTTCTATGATTTGAACCTCTCCTGTCAGTCCAGTTTTAGATTCCGATGCCTCACTTCAGGTTTACTGTATCCCTTGGACCTTCTTATTGACGATGAAATACAGAAATTGCATCCAAATTTAATACAAAAGGCACAATGCCGACTTAAGTACAAGAGGACTGACACTGTAACATTCGATGATTTGAACCTCTCCTGTGAGTCCAGTTTTAGATTCCGATCCTTCAATTCAGGTTTACTGTATGCCTTGGACCTTCTTATTGACGATGAAACACAGAAATTGCAACCGAATTTAATACAAAAGGCACAATACCGACTTAAGTACAAGAGGACTGACACTCTAACTTTCGATGATTTGAACCTCTCCTGTGAGTAGAGTTTTAGATTCCGATGCTTCATTTCAGGTTTACTGTATCTCTTGGACCTTCTTTTCGTTGATGAAACACAGAAATTACATCCGAATTCAATACAAAAGGCATAATACCGACATAAGTACAAGAGGACTGACACTCTAACGCTCTATGATTTGAATCTCCCCTGTGAGTCCACTTTTAGATTCCGATGCTTCACTTCAGGTTTACTGTATCCCTTGGACCTTCGTATTGACGATGAAATACAGAAATTGCATCCAAATTTAATACAAAAGGCACAATGCCGACTTAAGTACAAGAGGACTGACACTGTAACTTTCGATGATTTGAACCTCTCCTGTGAGTCCAGTTTTAGATTCCGATGCTTCAATTCAGGTTTACTGTATCCCTTGGACCTTCTTATTGAGGATGAAACACAGAAATTGCATCCGAATTTAATACAAAAGGCACAATGCCGACAAAGTATAAGAGAACTGACACTCTAACTTTCTATGATTTAAACCACTCCTGTGAGTCCAGTTTAAGATTCCGATACTTCACTATAGGTTTGCTGTATCCCTTGGACCTTCTTATTGACGTTGACACACAGAAATTGCATCCAAATTTTATACAAAGGGCACAATGCCGACTTAAGTACAAGAGGACTGAACCTCTAACTCTCTATGATTCGAACCTCTCCTGTGAGTCCAGTTTTAGATTCCAATGCTACACTTCAGGTTTACTGTATCCCTTGAACCTTCTTATTGACGATGAAATACAGAAATTGCATCCAAATTTAATACAAAAGGCACAATGCCGACTTAAGTGCAAGAGGACTGACACTCTAACTTTCGATGATTTGAACCTCTCCTGTGAGTCCAATTTTAGATTCCGATGCATCACTTCAGGTTTACTGTATCCCTTGGACCTTCTCATTGACGATAAAACACAGAAATTGCATCTGAATTTAATACAAAAGGCACAATGCCGACTTCAGTACAAGAGGACTGACACACTTAATCTCTACGATTTGAACCTCTCCTGTGAGTCCAGTTTTAGATTGCGATGCTTCACATCAGGTTTACTGTATCTCTTGGACCTTCTTATCGATGATGAAAGACAGAAATTACATCCGAATTCAATACAAAAGGCATAATACCGACATAAGAACAAGAGGAATGACACTCTAACTCTCTATGATTTGAACCTCCCCTGTGAGTCCAGTTTCAGATTCCGATGCTTCACTTCAGGTTTACTGTATCCCTTTGACCTTCTTATTGACGATGAAACACAGAAATTGCATCCAAATTTAAAACAAAAGGCACAATACCGACTTAAGTACAAGAGGACTGACACTCTAACTTTCGATGATTTGAACCTCTCCTGTGAGTCCAGTTTTAGATTCCGATGCTTCAATTTAGGTTTACTGTATGCCTTGGACCTTCTTATTGACGATGAAACACAGAAATTGCAACCGAATTTAATACAAAAGGCACAATGCCGACTTAAGTACAAGAGGACTGACACTCTAACTTTCTTTGATTTGAACCTCTCCTGTGAGTCCAGTTTTAGATTCCGATGCCTCACTTCAGGTTTACTGTATCCCTTGGACCTTCTTATTGAGGATGAAACACAGAAATTGCATCCGAATTTAATACAAATGGCACAATGCCGACTTAAGTACAAGAGGACTGAACCTCTAACTCTCTATGATTCGAACCTCTCCTGTGAGTCCACTTTTAGATTCCGATGCTACACTTCAGGTTTACTGTATCCCTTGAACCTTCTTATTGACGATGAAATACAGAAATTGCATCCAAATTTAATACAAAAGGAACAATGCCGACTTAAGTACAAGAGGACTGACACTCTAACTTTTGATGATTTGAACCTCTCCTGTGAGTCCAGTTTTAGATTCCGATGCTTCAATTCAGGTTTACTGTATCCCTTCGACCTTCCTATTGAGGATGAAACACAGAAATTGCATCCGAATTTAATACAAAAGGCACAATGCCGACTTAAGTACAAGAGGACTGACACAGTAAATCTCTACGATTTGCACCTCTCCTGTGAGTCCAGTTTTAGATTTCGATGCTTCACATCCGGTTTACTGTATCTCTTGGACCTTCTTATCGATAATGAAACACAGTAATTACATCCGAATTCAATACAAAAGGCACAATACCGACTTAAGTACAAGAGGATTGACACTCTAACTCTCTATGATTTGAACCTCTCCTGTGAGTCCAGTTCTAGATTCCGATGCTTCACTTCAGGTTTACTGTATCCCTTGGACCCTCTTATTGACGATGAAACACAGAAATTGCATCCGAATTTAATACACAAGGCACAATGCCGACTTAAGTACAAGAGGACTGACACACTAAATCTCTACGATTTGAACCTCTCCTGTGAGTCCAGTTTTAGATTGCGATGCTTCACATCCGGTTTACTGTATCTCGTGGACCTTCTTATCGATGATGAAACACAGATATTACATCCGAATTCAATACAAAAGGCACAATGCCGACAAAGTACAAGAGGACTGACACTCTAACTTTCGATGATTTGAACCTCTCCTGTGAGTCCAGTTTTAGATTCCGATGCTTCAATTCAGGTTTACTGTATCCCTTGGACCTTCTTATTGAGGATGAAACACAGAAATTGCATCCGAATTTAATACAAAAGGCACAATGCCGACAAAGTACAAGAGGACTGACACTCTAACTTTCGATGATTTGAACCTCTCCTGTGAGTCAAGTTTTAGATTCCGATGCTTCATTTCAGGTTTACTGTATCCCTTTTAACTTCTTATTGACGATGGAACACAGAAATTGCATCCGAATTTAATACAAAAGGCACAATGCCAACGTAGGTACAAGAGGACTGACACTCTAAATTTCATGGTTTGAACCACTCCTGTGAGTCCAGTTTAAGATTCCGATGCTTCACTTCAGGTTTACGGTATGCCTTGGACCTTCTTATTGACGATGAAACACAGAAATTGCATCCCAATTTAATACAAAAGGCACAATGCCGACTTAAGTACAAGCGGACTGACACTCTAACTTTCCGTGATTTGAACCTCTCCTGGGAGTCCAGTTTTAGATTCCGATGCTTCACTTCAGGTTTACTGTATCCCTTGGACTTTCTTATCGTCGATGAAACACAGACATTGCATCCGAATTTAATACAAAAGACACAATGCCGTATTAAGTACAAGAGGACTGACACTCTAACTTTCTATGATTTGAACCTCTCCTGTGAATCCAGTTTTAGATTCCGATGCTTCACATCAGGTTAACTGTATCTCTCGGACCTTCTTATTGATGATGAAACACAGAAATTACATCCGAATTCAATACAAAAGGCACAATACCGACTTAAGTACAAGAGGATTGACACTCTAACTCTCTATGATTTGAACCTCTCCTGTGAGTCCAGTTCTAGATTTCGATGCTTCACTTCAGGTTTACTGTATCCCTTGGACCTTCTTATTGACGATGAAACACAGAAATTGCATCCGAATTTAATACAAAAGGCACAATGCCGACTTAAGTACAAGCGGACTGACACTCTAACTTTCTATGATTTGAACCTCTCCTGGGAGTCCAGTTTTAGATTCCGATGCTTCAATTCAGGTTTACTGTATCCCTTGGACCTTCTTATTGAGGATGAAACACAGAAATTGCATCCGAATTTAATACAAAAGGCACAATGCCGACAAAGTACAAGAGGACTGACACTCTAACTTTCGATGATTTGAACCTCTCCTGTGAGTCAAGTTTTAGATTCCGATGCTTCATTTCAGGTTTACTGTATCCCTTTTAACTTCTTATTGACCATGGAACACAGAAATTGCATCCGAATTTAATACAAAAGGCACAATGCCAACGTAGGTACAAGAGGACTGACACTCTAAATTTCATGGTTTGAACCACTCCTGTGAGTCCAGTTTAAGATTCCGATGCTTCACTTCAGGTTTACGGTATGCCTTGGACCTTCTTATTGACGATGAAACACAGAAATTGCATCCGAATTTAATACAAAAGGCACAATGCCGACTTAAGTACAAGCGGACTGACACTCTAACTTTCTATGATTTGAACCTCTCCTGGGAGTCCAGTTTTAGATTCCGATGCTTCACTTCAGGTTTACTGTATCCCTTGGACTTTCTTATCGTCGATGAAACACAGACATTGCATCCGAATTTAATACAAAAGACACAATGCCGTATTAAGTACAAGAGGACTGACACTCTAACTTTCTATGATTTGAACCTCTCCTGTGAGTCCAGTTTTAGATTCCGATGCTTCACATCAGGTTAACTGTATCTCTCGGACCTTCTTATTGATGATGAAACACAGAAATTACATCCGAATTCAATACTAAAGGCACAATACCGACTTAAGTACAAGAGGATTGACACTCTAACTCTCTATGATTTGAACCTCTCCTGTGAGTCCAGTTCTAGATTTCGATGCTTCACTTCAGGTTTACTGTATCCCTTGGACCTTCTTATTGACGATGAAACACAGAAATTGCATCCGAATTTAATACAAAAGGCACAATGCCGACTTAAGTACAAGAGGACTGACACACTAAATCTCTACGATTTGAACCTCTCCTGTGAGTCCAGTTTCAGATTGCGATGCTTCACATCCGGTTTACTGTATCTCTTGGACCTTCTTATCGATGATGAAACACAGATATTACATCCGAATTCAATACAAAAGGCATAATACCGACATAAGTACAAGAGGACTGACACTCTAATTCTCTATGATTTGAACCTCCCCTGTGAGTCCAGTTTTTGTTTCGGATGCTTCACTTCAGGTTTACTGTATCCCTTGGACCTTCTTATTGACGATGAAACACAGAAATTGCATCCAAATTTAATACAAAATGCTCAATACCGACTTAAGTACAAGAGGACTGACACTTTAACTTTCGATGATTTGAACCTCTCCTGTGAGTCCAGTTTTAGATTTCGATGCTTCAATTCAGGTTTACTGTATGCCTTGGACCTTCTTATTGACGATGAAACACAGAAATTGCAACCGAATTTAATACAAAAGGCACAATACCGACTTAAGTACATGAGGACTGACACTCTAACTCTCTATGATTTGAACCTCTCCTGTGAGTCCAGTTTTAGATTCCGATGCTTCATTTCAGGTTTACTGTATCCCTTAGACCTTCTTATTCACGATGAAACACAGAAATTGCAACCGAATTTCATACAAAAGGCACAATGCCGACTTAAGTACAAGAGGACTGACTCTCTAACTTTCTATGATTTGAACCTCTCCTGTCAGTCCAGTTTTAGATTCCGATGCCTCACTTCAGGCTTACTGTATCCCTTGGACCTTCTTATTGACGATGAAACACAGAAATTGCATCCGAATTTAATACAAATGGCACAATGCCGACTTAAGTACAAGAGGACTGAACCTCTAACTCTCTATGATTCGAACCTCTCCTGTGTGTCCAGTTATAGATTCCTATGCTACACTTCAGGTTTACTGTATCCCTTGAACCTTCTTATTGACGATGAAATACAGATATTGCATCCAAATTTAATACAAAAGGAACAATGCCGACAAAGTACAAGAGGACTGACACTCTAACTTTCGATGATTTGAACCTCTCCTGTGAGTAGAGTTTTAGATTCCGATGCTTCATTTCAGGTTTACTGTATCTCTTGGACCTTCTTTTCGTTGATGAAACACAGAAATTACATCCGAATTCAATACAAAAGGCATAATACCGACATAAGTACAAGAGGACTGACACTCTAACGCTCTATGATTTGAACCTCCCCCGTGAGTCCACTTTTAGATTCCGATGCTTCACTTCAGGTTTACTGTATCCCTTGGACCTTCGTATTGACGATGAAATACAGAAATTGCATCCAAATTTAATACAAAAGGCACAATGCCGACTTAAGTACAAGAGGACTGACACTGTAACTTTCGATGATTTGAACCTCTCCTGTGAGTCCAGTTTTAGATTCCGATGCTTCACTTCAGGTTTACTGTATCCCTTGGACCTTCTTATTGAGGATGAAACACAGAAATTGCATCCGAATTTAATACAAAAGGCAGAATGCCGACAAAGTATAAGAGAACTGACACTCTAACTTTCTATGATTTAAACCACTCCTGTGAGTCCAGTTTAAGATTCCGATACTTCACTATAGGTTTGCTGTATCCCTTGAACCTTCTTATTGACGTTGACACACAGAAATTGCATCCAAATTTTATACAAAGGGCACAATGCCGACTTAAGTACAAGAGGACTGAACCTCTAACTCTCTATGATTCGAACCTCTCCTGTGAGTCCAGTTTTAGATTCCAATGCTACACTTCAGGTTTACTGTATCCCTTGAACCTTCTTATTGACGATGAAATACAGAAATTGCACCCAAATTTAATACAAAAGGCACAATGCCGACTTAAGTGCAAGAGGACTGACACTCTAACTTTCGATGATTTGAACCTCTCCTGTGAGTCCAATTTTAGATTCCGATGCATCACTTCAGGTTTACTGTATCCCTTGGACCTTCTCATTGACGATAAAACACAGAAATTGCATCCGAATTTAATACAAAAGGCACAATGCCGACTTCAGTACAAGAGGACTGACACACTAAATCTCTACGATTTGCACCTCTCCTGTGAGTCCAGTTTTAGATTTCGATGCTTCACATCAGGTTTACTGTATCCCTTGAACCTTCTTATTGACGATGAAATACAGAAATTGCATCCAAATTTAATACAAAAGGAACAATGCCGACTTAAGTACAAGAGGACTGACACTCTAACTTTTGATGATTTGAACCTCTCCTGTGAGTCCAGTTTTAGATTCCGATGCTTCAATTCAGGTTTACTGTATCCCTTCGACCTTCCTATTGAGGATGAAACACAGAAATTGCATCCGAATTTAATACAAAAGGCACAATGCCGACTTAAGTACAAGAGGACTGACACACTAAATCTCTACGATTTGCACCTCTCCTGTGAGTCCAGTTTTAGATTTCGATGCTTCACATCCGGTTTACTGTATCTCTTGGACCTTCTTATCGATAATGAAACACAGAAATTACATCCGAATTCAATACAAAAGGCACAATACCGACTTAAGTACAAGAGGATTGACACTCTAACTCTCTATGATTTGAACCTCTCCTGTGAGTCCAGTTCTAGATTCCGATGCTTCACTTCAGGTTTACTGTATCCCTTGGACCTTCTTATTGACGATGAAACACAGAAATTGCATCCGAATTTAATACACAAGGCACAATGCCGACTTAAGTACAAGAGGACTGACACACTAAATCTCTACGATTTGAACCTCTCCTGTGAGTCCAGTTTTAGATTGCGATGCTTCACATCCGGTTTACTGTATCTCTTGGACCTTCTTATCGATGATGAAACACAGATATTACATCCGAATTCAATACAAAAGGCACAATGCCGACAAAGTACAAGAGGACTGACACTCTAACTTTCGATGATTTGAACCTCTCCTGTGAGTCAAGTTTTAGATTCCGATGCTTCATTTCAGGTTTACTGTATCCCTTTTAACTTCTTATTGACGATGGCACACAGAAATTGCATCCGAATTTAATACAAAAGGCACAATGCCAACGTAGGTACAAGAGGACTGACACTCTAAATTTCATGGTTTGAACCACTCCTGTGAGTCCAGTTTAAGATTCCGATGCTTCACTTCAGGTTTACGGTATGCCTTGGACCTTCTTATTGACGATGAAACACAGAAATTGCATCCGAATTTAATACAAAAGGCACAATGCCGACTTAAGTACAAGCGGACTGACACTCTAACTTTCTATGATTTGAACCTCTCCTGGGAGTCCAGTTTTAGATTCCGATGCTTCACTTCAGGTTTACTGTATCCCTTGGACTTTCTTATCGTCGATGAAACACAGACATTGCATCCGAATTTAATACAAAAGACACAATGCCGACTTAAGTACAAGAGGACTGACACTCTAACTTTCTATGATTTGAACCTCTCCTGTGAGTCCAGTTTTAGATTCCGATGCTTCACATCAGGTTAACTGTATCTCTCGGACCTTCTTATTGATGATGAAACACAGAAATTACATCCGAATTCAATACAAAAGGCACAATACCGACTTAAGTACAAGAGGATTGACACTCTAACTCTCTATGATTTGAACCTCTCCTGTGAGTCCAGTTCTAGATTTCGATGCTTCACTTCAGGTTTACTGTATCCCTTGGACCTTCTTATTGACGATGAAACACAGAAATTGCATCCGAATTTAATACAAAAGGCACAATGCCGACTTAAGTACAAGAGGACTGACACACTAAATCTCTACGATTTGAACCTCTCCTGTGAGTCCAGTTTCAGATTGCGATGCTTCACATCCGGTTTACTGTATCTCTTGGACCTTCTTATCGATGATGAAACACAGATATTACATCCGAATTCAATACAAAAGGCATAATACCGACATAAGTACAAGAGGACTGACACTCTAACTCTCTATGATTTGAACCTCCCCTGTGAGTCCAGTTTTAGTTTCGGATGCTTCACTTCAGGTTTACTGTATCCCTTGGACCTTCTTATTGACGATGAAACACAGAAATTGCATCCAAATTTAATACAAAATGCTCAATACCGACTTAAGTACAAGAGGACTGACACTTTAACTTTCGATGATTTGAACCTCTCCTGTGAGTCTAGTTTTAGATTCCGATGCTTCAATTCAGGTTTACTGTATGCCTTGGACCTTCTTATTGACGATGAAACACAGAAATTGCAACCGAATTTAATACAAAAGGCACAATACCGACTTAAGTACAAGAGGACTGACACTCTAACTCTCTATGATTTGAACCTCTCCTGTGAGTCCAGTTTTAGATTCCGATGCTTCATTTCAGGTTTACTGTATCCCTTAGACCTTCTTATTCACGATGAAACACAGAAATTGCAACCGAATTTCATACAAAAGGCACAATGCCGACTTAAGTACAAGAGGACTGACACTCTAACTTTCTATGATTTGAACCTCTCCTGTCAGTCCAGTTTTAGATTCCGATGCCTCACTTCAGGTTTACTGTATCCCTTGGACCTTCTTATTAACGATGAAACACAGAAATTGCATCCGAATTTAATACAAATGGCACAATGCCGACTTAAGTACAAGAGGACTGAACCTCTAACTCTCTATGATTCGAACCTCTCCTGTGTGTCCAGTTATAGATTCCGATGCTACACTTCAGGTTTACTGTATCCCTTGAACCTTCTTATTGACGATGAAATACAGAAATTGCATCCAAATTTAATACAAAAGGAACAATGCCAACAAAGTACAAGAGGGCTGACACTCTAACTTTCGATGATTTGAACCTCTCCTGTGAGTAGAGTTTTAGATTCCGATGCTTCATTTCAGGTTTACTGTATCTCTTGGACCTTCTTTTCGTTGATGAAACACAGAAATTACATCCGAATTCAATACAAAAGGCATAATACCGACATAAGTACAAGAGGACTGACACTCTAACGCTCTATGATTTGAACCTCCCCTGTGAGTCCACTTTTAGATTCCGATGCTTCACTTCAGGTTTACTGTATCCCTTGGACCTTCTCATTGACGATAAAACACAGAAATTGCATCCGAATTTTATACAAAAGGCACAATGCCGACTTCAGTACAAGAGGACTGACACACTTAATCTCTACGATTTGAACCTCTCCTGTGAGTCCAGTTTTAGATTGCGATGCTTCACATCAGGTTTACTGTATCTCTTGGACCCTCTTATCGAAGATGAAAGACAGAAATTACATCCGAATTCAATACAAAAGGCATAATACCGACATAAGAACAAGAGGAATGACACTCTAACTCTCTATGATTTGAACCTCCCCTGTGAGTCCAGTTTCAGATTCCGATGCTTCACTTCAGGTTTACTGTATCCCTTTGACCTTCTTATTGACGATGAAACACAGAAATTGCATCCAAATTTAAAACAAAAGGCACAATACCGACTTAAGTACAAGAGGACTGACACTCTAACTTTCGATGATTTGAACCTCTCCTGTGAGTCCAGTTTTAGATTCCGATGCTTCAATTCAGGTTTACTGTATGCCTTGGACCTTCTTATTGACGATGAAACACAGAAATTGCAACCGAATTTAATACAAAAGGCACAATGCCGACTTAAGTACAAGAGGACTGACTTTCTAACTTTCTTTGTTTTGAACCTCTCCTGTGAGTCCAGTTTTAGATTCCGATGCCTCACTTCAGGTTTACTGTATCCCTTGGACCTTCTTATTGAGGATGAAACACAGAAATTGCATCCGAATTTAATACAAATGGCACAATGCCGACTTAAGTACAAGAGGACTGAACCTCTAACTCTCTATGATTCGAACCTCTCCTGTGAGTCCAGTTTTAGATTCCGATTCTACACTTCAGGTTTACTGTATCCCTTGAACCTTCTTATTGACGATGAAATACAGAAATTGCATCCAAATTTAATACAAAAGGAACAATGCCTACTTAAGTACAAGAGGACTGACACTCTAACTTTTGATGATTTGAACCTCTCCTGTGAGTCCAGTTTTAGATTCCGATGCTTCAATTCAGGTTTACTGTATCCCTTCGACCTTCCTATTGAGGATGAAACACAGAAATTGCATCCGAATTTAATACAAAAGGCACAATGCCGACAAAGTATAAGAGGACTGACACTCTAACTTTCGATGATTTGAACCTCTCCTGTGAGTCCAGTTTTAGATTCCGATGCTTCATTTCAGGTTTACTGTATCTCTTGGACCTTCTTATCGATGATGAAACACAGAAATTACATCCGAATTCAATACAAAAGGCATAATACCGACATAAGTACAAGAGGACTGACACTCTAACTCTCTATGATTGGAACCTCCCCTGTGAGTCCAGTTTTAGATTCCGATGCTTCACTTCAGGTTTACTGTATCCCTTGGACCTTCGTATTGACGATGAAACACAGTAATTGAATCCAAATTTAATACGAAAGGCACATTACCGACTTAAGTACAAGAGGACTGACACTCTAACTTTCGATGATTTGAACCTCTCTTGTGAGTCCCGTTTTAGATTCCGATGCTTCAATTCAGTTTTACTGTATGCCTTGGACCTTCTTATTGACGATGAAACACAGAAATTGCATCCGAATTTAATACAAAAGGCACAATGCCGACAAAGTACAAGAGGACTGACACTCTAACTTTCTATGATTTGAACCACTCCTGTGAGTCCAGTTTAAGATTCCGATACTTCACTTTAGGTTTGCTGTATCCCTTGGACCTTCTTATTGACGTTGACACACAGAAATTGCATCCAAATTTTATACAAAGGGCACAATGCCGACTTAAGTACAAGAGGACAGACACTCTAACTTTCTATGATTTGAACCTCTCCTGTGAGTCCAGTTTTAGATTCCGATGCATCACTTCAGGTTTACTGTATCCCTTGGACCTTCTTATTGAGGATGAAACACAGAAATTGCATCCGAATTTAATACAAAAGGCACAATGCCGACTTAAGTACAAGAGGACTGACACTCTAACTCTCTATGATTTGAACCTCTCCTGTGAGTTCAGTTTTAGATTCCGATGCTTCCTATCAGGTTAACTGTATCTCTCGGACCTTCTTATTGATGATGAAACACAGAAATTACATCCGAAATCAATACAAAAGGCACAATACCGACTTAAGTACAAGAGGACTGACACTCTAACTCTCTATGATTTGAACCTCTCCTGTGAGTCGAGTACTAGATTCCGATGCTTCACTTCAGGTTTACTGTATCCCTTGGACCTTCTTATTGACGATGAAACACAGAAATTGCATCCGAATTAAATACAAAAGGCACAATGCCGACTTAAGTACGAGAGGACTGACACACTAAATCTCTACGATTTGAACCTCTCCTGTGAGTCCAGTTTTAGATTGCGATGCTTCACATCAGGTTTACTGTATCTCTTCGACCTTCTTATCGATGATGAAACACAGAAATTACATCCGAATTCAATACAAAAGGCATAATACCGACATAAGTACAAGAGGACTGACACTCTAACTCTCTATGATTTGAACCTCCCCTGTGAGTCCAGTTTTAGATTCCGATGCTTCACTTCAGGTTTACTGTATCCCTTGGACCTTCTTATTGACGATGAAACACAGAAATTGCATCCAAATTTAATACAAAAGGCACAATACCGACTTAAGTACACGAGGACTGACACTCTAACTTTCGATGATTTGAACCTCTCCTGTGAGTCCAGTTTTAGATTCCGATGCTTCAATTCAGGTTTACTGTATGCCTTGGACCTTCTTATTGACGATGAAACACAGAAATTGCAACCGAATCTAATACAAAAGGCACAATACCGACTTAAGTACAAGAGGACTTACACTCTAACCCTCTATGATTTGAACCTCTCCTGTGAGTCCAGTTTTAGATTGCGATGCTTCATTTCAGGTTTACTGTATCCCTTAGACCTTCTAATTCACGATGAAACACAGAAATTGCAACCGAATTTAATACAAATCGCACAATGCCGACTTAAGTACAAGAGGACTGACACTCTAACATTCTATGATTTGAACCTCTCCTGTGAGTCCAGTTTTAGATTCCGATGCTTCACTTCAGGTTTACTGTATCCCTTGGACCTTCTTATTGACGATGAAACACAGAAATTGCATCCGAATTTAATACAAATGGCACAATGCCGACTTAAGTACAAGAGGACTGAACCTCTAACTCTCTACGATTCGAACCTCTCCTGTGAGTCCAGTTTTAGATTCCGATGCTACACTTCAGGTTTACTGTATCCCTTGGACCTTCTTATTGACGATGAAATACGGAAATTGCATCCAAATTTAATACAAAAGGCACAATGCCGACTTAAGTACAAGAGGACTGACACTCTAACTTTCGATGATTTGAACCTCTCCTGTGAGTCCAGTTTTAGATTCCGATGCTTCAATTCAGGTTTACTGTATGCCTTGGACCATCTTATTGACGATGAAACACAGAAATTGTAACCGAATTTAATTCAAAAGGCACAAAACCGACTTAAGTACAAGAGGACTGACACTCTAACTCTCTATGATTTGAACCTCTCCTGTGAGTCCAGTTTTAGATTCCGATGCTTCATTTCAGGTTTACTGTATCCCTTAGACCTTCTAATTCCCGATGAAACACAGAAATTGCAACCGAATTTAATACAAAAGGCACAATGGCTACTTAAGTACAAGAGGACTGACACTCTAACTTTCTATGATTTGAACCTCTCCTGTGAGTCCAGTTTTAGATTCCGATGCTTCACTTCAGGTTTACTGTATCCCTTGGACCTTCTTATTGACGATGAAACACAGAAATTGCATCCGAATTTAATACAAATGGCACAATGCCGACTTAAGTACAAGAGGACTGAACCTCTAACTCTCTATGATTCGAACCTCTCCTGTGAGTCCAGTTTTAGATTCCGATGCTACACTTCAGGTTTACTGTATCCCTTGAACCTTCTTATTGACGATGAAATACAGAAATTGCATCCAAATTTAATACAAATGGTACAATGCCGACTTAAGTACAAGAGGACTGACACTCTAACTTTCGATGATTTGAACCTCTCCTGTGAGTCCAGTTTTAGATTCCGATGCTTCAATTCAGGTTTACTGTATCCCTTGGACCTTCTTATTGACGATGAAACACAGAAATTGCATCCGAATTTAATACAAAAGGCACAATGCCGACAAAGTACAAGAGGACTGACACTCTAACTTTCGATGATTTGAACCTCTCCTGTGAGTCCAGTTTTAGATTCCGATGCTTCATTTCAGGTTTACTGTACCTCTTGGACCTTCTTATCGATGATGAAACACAGAAATTACATCCGAATTCAATACAAAAGGCATAATACCGACATGAGTACAAGAGGACCAACACTCTAACTCTCTATGATTTGAACCTCCCCTGTGAGTCCAGTTTTAGATCCCGATGCTTCACTTCAGGTTTACTGTATCCCTTGGACCTTCTTATTGACGATGAAACACAGAAATTGCATCCAAATTTAATACAAAAGGCACAATACCGACTTAAGTACAAGAGGACTGACACTCTAACTTTTTATGATTTGAACCACTCCTGTGAGTCCAGTTTAAGATTCCGATACTTCACTTCAGGTTTGCTGTATCCCTTGGACCTTCTTATTGACGTTGACACACAGAAATTGCATCCAAATTTTATACAAAAGGCACAATGCCGACTTAAGTACAAGAGGACAGACACTCTAACTTTCTATGATTTGAACCTCTCCTGTGAGTCCAGTTTTAGATTCCGATGCAACACTTCAGGTTTAGTGTATCCCTTGGACCTTCTTATTGAGGATGAAACACAGAAATTGCATCCGAATTTAATACAAAAGGCACCATGCCGACTTAAGTACAAGAGCACTGACACTCTAACTTTCTATGATTTGAACCTCTCCTGTCAGTTCAGTTTTAGATTCCGATGCTTCACATCAGGTTAACTGTATCTCTCGGACCTTCTTATTGATGATGAAACACAGAAATTACATCCGAATTCAATACAAAAGGCACAATACCGACTTAAGTACAAGAGGACTGACACTCTAACTCTCTATGATTTGAACCTCTCCTGTGAGTCCAGTTCAAGATTCCGATGCTTCACTTCAGGTTTACTGTATCCCTTGGACCTTCTCATTGACGATGAAACACAGAAATTGCATCCGAATTTAATACTAAAGGCACAATGCCGACTTAAGTACAAGAGGACTGACACACTAAATCTCTACGATTTAAACCTCTCCTGTGAGTCCAGTTTTAGATTGCGATGCTTCACATCAGGTTTACTGTATCTCTTGGACCTTCTTAACGATGATAAAACACAGAAATTCCATCCGAATTCTATACAAAAGACATAATACCGACATAAGAATAAGAGGAATGACACTCTAACTCTCTATGATTTGAACCTCCCCTGTGAGTCCAGTTTCAGATTACGATGCTTCACTTCAGGTTTACTGTATCCCTTAGACCTTCTAATTCACGATGAAACACAGAAATTGCAACCGAATTTAATACAAAAGGCACAATGCCGACTTAAGTACAAGAGGACTGACACTCTAACTTTCTATGATTTGAACCTCTCCTGTGAGTCCAGTTTTAGATTCCGATGCTTCAATTCAGGTTTACTGTATCCCTTCGACCTTCCTATTGAGGATGAAACACAGAAATTGCATCCGAATTTAATACAAAAGGCACAATGCCGACAAAGTATAAGAGGACTGACACTCTAACTTTCGATGATTTGAACCTCTCCTTTGAGTCCAGTTTTAGATTCCGATGCTTCATTTCAGGTTTACTGTATCTCTTGGACCTTCTTATCGATGATGAAACACAGAAATTACATCCGAATTCAATACAAATGCATAATACCGACATAAGTACAAGAGGACTGACACTCTAACTCTCTATGATTGGAACCTCCCCTGTGAGTCCAGTTTTAGATTCCGATGCTTCACTTCAGGTTTACTGTATCCCTTGGACCTTCGTATTGACGATGAAACACAGTAATTGCATCCAAATTTAATACGAAAGGCACATTACCGACTTAAGTACAAGAGGACTGACACTCTAACATTCGATGATTTGAACCTCTCCTGTGAGTCCCGTTTTAGATTCCGATGCTTCAATTCAGTTTTACTGTATGCCTTGGACCTTCTTATTGACGATGAAACACAGAAATTGCATCCGAATTTAATACAAAAGGCACAATGCCGACAAAGTACAAGAGGACTGACACTCTAACTTTCTATGATTTGAACCACTCCTGTGAGTCCAGTTTAAGATTCCGATACTACACTTTCGGTTTGCTGTATCCCTTGGACCTTCTTATTGACGTTGACACACAGAAATTGCATCCAAATTTTATACAAAGTGCACAATGCCGACTTAAGTACAAGAGGACAGACACTCTAACTTTCTATGATTTGAACCTCTCCTGTGAGTCCAGTTTTAGATTCCGATGCATCACTTCAGGTTTACTGTATCCCTTGAACCTTCTTATTGACGATGAAATACAGAAATTGCATCCAAATTTAATACAAATGGTACAATGCCGACTTAAGTACAAGAGGACTGACACTCTAACTTTCGATGATTTGAACCTCTCCTGTGAGTCCAGTTTTAGATTCCGATGCTTCAATTCAGGTTTACTGTATCCTTTGGACCTTCTTATTGAGGATGAAACACAGAAATTGCGTCCGAATTTAATACAAAAGGCACAATGCCGACAAAGTACAAGAGGACTGACACTCTAACTTTCGATGATTTGAACCTCTCCTTTGAGTCCAGTTTTAGATTCCGATGCTTCATTTCAGGTTTACTGTATCTCTTGGACCTTCTTATCGATGATGAAACACAGAAATTACATCCGAATTCAATACAAAAGGCATAATACCGACATAAGTACAAGAGGACTGACACTCTAAATCTCTATGATTGGAACCTCCCCTGTGAGTCCAGTTTTAGATTCCGATGCTTCACTTCAGGTTTACTGTATCCCTTGGACCTTCGTATTGACGATGAAACACAGTAATTGCATCCAAATTTAATACGAAAGGCACATTACCGACTTAAGTACAAGAGGACTGACACTCTAACATTCGATGATTTGAACCTCTCCTGTGAGTCCCGTTTTAGATTCCGATGCTTCAATTCAGTTTTACTGTATGCCTTGGACCTTCTTATTGACGATGAAACACAGAAATTGCATCCGAATTTAATACAAAAGGCACAATGCCGACAAAGTACAAGAGGACTGACACTCTAACTTTCTATGATTTGAACCACTCCTGTGAGTCCAGTTTAAGATTCCGAAACTACACTTTCGGTTTGCTGTATCCCTTGGACCTTCTTATTGACGTTGACACACAGAAATTGCATCCAAATTTTATACAAAGTGCACAATGCCGACTTAAGTACAAGAGGACAGACACTCTAACTTTCTATGATTTGAACCTCTCCTGTGAGTCCAGTTTTAGATTCCGATGCATCACTTCAGGTTTACTGTATCCCTTGGACCTTCTTATTGAGGATGAAACACAGAAATTGCATCCGAATTTAATACAAAAGGCACAATGCCGACTTAAGTACAAGAGGACTGACACTCTAACTCTCTATGATTTGAACCTCTCCTGAGAGTCCAGTTTTAGATTCCGATGCTTCCTATCAGGTTAACTGTATCTCTCGGACCTTCTTATTGATGATGAAACACATAAATTACATCCGAATTCAATACAAAAGGCACAATACCGACTTAAGTACAAGAGGACTGACACTCTAACTCTCTATGATTTGAACCTCTCCTGTGAGTCGAGTACTAGATTCCGATGCTTCACTTCAGGTTTACTGTATCCCTTGGACCTTCTTATTGACGATGAAACACAGAAATTGCATCCGAATTTAATACAAAAGGCACAATGCCGACTGAAGTACAAGAGGACTGACACACTAAATCTCTACGATTTGAACCTCTCCTGTGAATCCAGTTTTAGATTGCGATGCTTCACATCAGGTTTACTGTATCTCTTGGACCTTCTTATCGATGATGAAAGACAGAAATTACATCCGAATTCAAT
This sequence comes from Schistocerca americana, assembly GCF_021461395.2. NCBI lineage: Eukaryota > Metazoa > Arthropoda > Insecta > Orthoptera > Acrididae > Schistocerca > Schistocerca americana. The sequence goes on along the minus strand of NC_060124.1, from coordinate 542,597,012 downwards.
ACAAAAGGCATAATACCGACATAAGTACAAGAGGACTGACACTCTAACTCTCTATGATTTGAACCTCCCCTGTGAGTCCAGTTTTAGATTCCGATGCTTCACTTCAGGTTTACTGTATCCCTTGGACCTTCTTATTGACGATGAAACACAGAAATTGCATCCAAATTTAATACAAAAGGCACAATACCGACTTAAGTACACGAGGACTGACACTCTAACTTTCGATGATTTGAACCTCTCCTGTGAGTCCAGTTTTAGATTCCGATGCTTCAATTCAGGTTTACTGTATGCCTTGGACCTTCTTATTGACGATGAAACACAGAAATTGCAACCGAATCTAATACAAAAGGCACAATACCGACTTAAGTACAAGAGGACTTACACTCTAACCCTCTATGATTTGAACCTCTCCTGTGAGTCCAGTTTTAGATTGCGATGCTTCATTTCAGGTTTACTGTATCCCTTAGACCTTCTAATTCCCGATGAAACACAGAAATTGCAACCGAATTTAATACAAAAGGCACAATGGCTACTTAAGTACAAGAGGACTGACACTCTAACTTTCTATGATTTGAACCTCTCCTGTGAGTCCAGTTTTAGATTCCGATGCTTCACTTCAGGTTTACTGTATCCCTTGGACCTTCTTATTGACGATGAAACACAGAAATTGCATCCGAATTTAATACAAACGGCACAATGCCGACTTAAGTACAAGAGGACTGAACCTCTAACTCTCTATGATTCGAACCTCTCCTGTGAGTCCAGTTTTAGATTCCGATGCTACACTTCAGGTTTACTGTATCCCTTGAACCTTCTTATTGACGATGAAATACAGAAATTGCATCCAAATTTAATACAAATGGTACAATGCCGACTTAAGTACAAGAGGACTGACACTCTAACTTTCGATGATTTGAACCTCTCCTGTGAGTCCAGTTTTAGATTCCGATGCTTCAATTCAGGTTTACTGTATCCCTTGGACCTTCTTATTGACGATGAAACACAGAAATTGCATCCGAATTTAATACAAAAGGCACAATGCCGACAAAGTACAAGAGGACTGACACTCTAACTTTCGATGATTTGAACCTCTCCTGTGAGTCCAGTTTTAGATTCCGATGCTTCATTTCAGGTTTACTGTACCTCTTGGACCTTCTTATCGATGATGAAACACAGAAATTACATCCGAATTCAATACAAAAGGCATAATACCGACATGAGTACAAGAGGACCAACACTCTAACTCTCTATGATTTGAACCTCCCCTGTGAGTCCAGTTTTAGATCCCGATGCTTCACTTCAGGTTTACTGTATCCCTTGGACCTTCTTATTGACGATGAAACACAGAAATTGCATCCAAATTTAATACAAAAGGCACAATACCGACTTAAGTACAAGAGGACTGACACTCTAACTTTTTATGATTTGAACCACTCCTGTGAGTCCAGTTTAAGATTCCGATACTTCACTTCAGGTTTGCTGTATCCCTTGGACCTTCTTATTGACGTTGACACACAGAAATTGCATCCAAATTTTATACAAAAGGCACAATGCCGACTTAAGTACAAGAGGACAGACACTCTAACTTTCTATGATTTGAACCTCTCCTGTGAGTCCAGTTTTAGATTCCGATGCATCACTTCAGGTTTAGTGTATCCCTTGGACCTTCTTATTGAGGATGAAACACAGAAATTGCATCCGAATTTAATACAAAAGGCACCATGCCGACTTAAGTACAAGAGCACTGACACTCTAACTTTCTATGATTTGAACCTCTCCTGTCAGTTCAGTTTTAGATTCCGATGCTTCACATCAGGTTAACTGTATCTCTCGGACCTTCTTATTGATGATGAAACACAGAAATTACATCCGAATTCAATACAAAAGGCACAATACCGACTTAAGTACAAGAGGACTGACACTCTAACTCTCTATGATTTGAACCTCTCCTGTGAGTCCAGTTCAAGATTCCGATGCTTCACTTCAGGTTTACTGTATCCCTTGGACCTTCTCATTGACGATGAAACACAGAAATTGCATCCGAATTTAATACTAAAGGCACAATGCCGACTTAAGTACAAGAGGACTGACACACTAAATCTCTACGATTTAAACCTCTCCTGTGAGTCCAGTTTTAGATTGCGATGCTTCACATCAGGTTTACTGTATCTCTTGGACCTTCTTAACGATGATAAAACACAGAAATTCCATCCGAATTCTATACAAAAGACATAATACCGACATAAGAACAAGAGGAATGACACTCTAACTCTCTATGATTTGAACCTCCCCTGTGAGTCCAGTTTCAGATTACGATGCTTCACTTCAGGTTTACTGTATCCCTTAGACCTTCTAATTCACGATGAAACACAGAAATTGCAACCGAATTTAATACAAAAGGCACAATGCCGACTTAAGTACAAGAGGACTGACACTCTAACTTTCTATGATTTGAACCTCTCCTGTGAGTCCAGTTTTAGATTCCGATGCTTCAATTCAGGTTTACTGTATCCCTTCGACCTTCCTATTGAGGATGAAACACAGAAATTGCATCCGAATTTAATACAAAAGGCACAATGCCGACAAAGTATAAGAGGACTGACACTCTAACTTTCCATGATTTGAACCTCTCCTTTGAGTCCAGTTTTAGATTCCGATGCTTCATTTCAGGTTTACTGTATCTCTTGGACCTTCTTATCGATGATGAAACACAGAAATTACATCCGAATTCAATACAAATGCATAATACCGACATAAGTACAAGAGGACTGACACTCTAACTCTCTATGATTGGAACCTCCCCTGTGAGTCCAGTTTTAGATTCCGATGCTTCACTTCAGGTTTACTGTATCCCTTGGACCTTCGTATTGACGATGAAACACAGTAATTGCATCCAAATTTAATAAGAAAGGCACATTACCGACTTAAGTACAAGAGGACTGACACTCTAACATTCGATGATTTGAACCTCTCCTGCGAGTCCCGTTTTAGATTCCGATGCTTCAATTCAGTTTTACTGTATGCCTTGGACCTTCTTATTGACGATGAAACACAGAAATTGCATCCGAATTTAATACAAAAGGCACAATGCCGACAAAGTACAAGAGGACTGACACTCTAACTTTCTATGATTTGAACCACTCCTGTGAGTCCAGTTTAAGATTCCGATACTACACTTTCGGTTTGCTGTATCCCTTGGACCTTCTTATTGACGTTGACACACAGAAATTGCATCCAAATTTTATACAAAGTGCACAATGCCGACTTAAGTACAAGAGGACAGACACTCTAACTTTCTATGATTTGAACCTCTCCTGTGAGTCCAGTTTTAGATTCCGATGCATCACTTCAGGTTTACTGTATCCCTTGAACCTTCTTATTGACGATGAAATACAGAAATTGCATCCAAATTTAATACAAATGGTACAATGCCGACTTAAGTACAAGAGGACTGACACTCTAACTTTCGATGATTTGAACCTCTCCTGTGGGTCCAGTTTTAGATTCCGATGCTTCAATTCAGGTTTACTGTATCCTTTGGACCTTCTTATTGAGGATGAAACACAGAAATTGCGTCCGAATTTAATACAAAAGGCACAATGCCGACAAAGTACAAGAGGACTGACACTCTAACTTTCGATGATTTGAACCTCTCCTGTGAGTCCAGTTTTAGATTCCGATGCTTCATTTCAGGTTTACTGTACCTCTTGGACCTTCTTATCGATGATGAAACACAGAAATTACATCCGAATTCAATACAAAAGGCATAATACCGACATGAGTACAAGAGGACCAACACTCTAACTCTCTATGATTTGAACCTCCCCTGTGAGTCCAGTTTTAGATCCCGATGCTTCACTTCAGGTTTACTGTATCCCTTGGACCTTCTTATTGACGATGAAACACAGAAATTGCATCCAAATTTAATACAAAAGGCACAATACCGACTTAAGTAGAAGAGGACTGACACTCTAACTTTTTATGATTTGAACCACTCCTGTGAGTCCAGTTTAAGATTCCGATACTTCACTTCAGGTTTGCTGTATCCCTTGGACCTTCTTATTGACGTTGACACACAGAAATTGCATCCAAATTTTATACAAAAGGCACAATGCCGACTTAAGTACAAGAGGACAGACACTCTAACTTTCTATGATTTGAACCTCTCCTGTGAGTCCAGTTTTAGTTTCCGATGCATCACTTCAGGTTTACTGCATCCCTTGGACCTTCTTATTGAGGATGAAACACAGATATTGCATCCGAATTTAATACAAAAGGCACCATGCCGACTTAAGTACAAGAGCACTGACACTCTAACTTTCTATGATTTGAACCTCTCCTGTCAGTTCAGTTTTAGATTCCGATGCTTCACATCAGGTTAACTGTATCTCTCGGACCTTCTTATTGATGATGAAACACAGAAATTACATCCGAATTCAATACAAAAGGCACAATACCGACTTAAGTACAAGAGGACTGACACTCTAACTCTCTATGATTTGAACCTCTCCTGTGAGTCCAGTTCAAGATTCCGATGCTTCACTTCAGGTTTACTGTATCCCTTGGACCTTCTCTTTGACGATGAAACACAGAAATTGCATCCGAATTTAATACTAAAGGCACAATGCCGACTTAAGTACAAGAGGACTGACACACTAAATCTCTACGATTTAAACCTCTCCTGTGAGTCCAGTTTTAGATTGCGATGCTTCACATCAGGTTTACTGTATCTCTTGGACCTTCTTAACGATGATAAAACACAGAAATTCCATCCGAATTCTATACAAAAGGCATAATACCGACATAAGAACAAGAGGAATGACACTCTAACTCTCTATGATTTGAACCTCCCCTGTGAGTCCAGTTTCAGATTCCGATGCTTCACTTCAGGTTTACTGTATCCCTTAGACCTTCTAATTCACGATGAAACACAGAAATTGCAACCGAATTTAATACAAAAGGCACAATGCCGACTTAAGTACAAGAGGACTGACACTCTAACTTTCTATGATTTGAACCTCTCCTGTGAGTCCAGTTTTAGATTCCGATGCTTCAATTCAGGTTTACTGTATCCCTTCGACCTTCCTATTGAGGATGAAACACAGAAATTGCATCCGAATTTAATACAAAAGGCACAATGCCGACAAAGTATAAGAGGACTGACACTCTAACTTTCGATGATTTGAACCTCTCCTTTGAGTCCAGTTTTAGATTCCGATGCTTCATTTCAGGTTTACTGTATCTCTTGGACCTTCTTATCGATGATGAAACACAGAAATTACATCCGAATTCAATACAAAAGGCATAATACCGACATAAGTACAAGAGGACTGACACTCTAACTCTCTATGATTGGAACCTCCCCTGTGAGTCCAGTTTTAGATTCCGATGCTTCACTTCAGGTTTACTGTATCCCTTGGACCTTCGTATTGACGATGAAACACAGTAATTGCATCCAAATTTAATACGAAAGGCACATTACCGACTTAAGTACAAGAGGACTGACACTCTAACATTCGATGATTTGAACCTCTCCTGTGAGTCCCGTTTTAGATTCCGATGCTTCAATTCAGTTTTACTGTATGCCTTGGACCTTCTTATTGACGATGAAACACAGAAATTGCATCCGAATTTAATACAAAAGGCACAATGCCGACAAAGTACAAGAGGACTGACACTCTAACTTTCTATGATTTGAACCACTCCTGTGAGTCCAGTTTAAGATTCCGAAACTACACTTTCGGTTTGCTGTATCCCTTGGACCTTCTTATTGACGTTGACACACAGAAATTGCATCCAAATTTTATACAAAGTGCACAATGCCGACTTAAGTACAAGAGGACAGACACTCTAACTTTCTATGATTTGAACCTCTCCTGTGAGTCCAGTTTTAGATTCCGATGCATCACTTCAGGTTTACTGTATCCCTTGGACCTTCTTATTGAGGATGAAACACAGAAATTGCATCCGAATTTAATACAAAAGGCACAATGCCGACTTAAGTACAAGAGGACTGACACTCTAACTCTCTATGATTTGAACCTCTCCTGAGAGTCCAGTTTTAGATTCCGATGCTTCCTATCAGGTTAACTGTATCTCTCGGACCTTCTTATTGATGATGAAACACATAAATTACATCCGAATTCAATACAAAAGGCACAATACCGACTTAAGTACAAGAGGACTGACACTCTAACTCTCTATGATTTGAACCTCTCCTGTGAGTCGAGTACTAGATTCCGATGCTTCACTTCAGGTTTACTGTATCCCTTGGACCTTCTTATTGACGATGAAACACAGAAATTGCATCCGAATTTAATACAAAAGGCACAATGCCGACTGAAGTACAAGAGGACTGACACACTAAATCTCTACGATTTGAACCTCTCCTGTGAATCCAGTTTTAGATTGCGATGCTTCACATCAGGTTTACTGTATCTCTTGGACCTTCTTATCGATGATGAAAGACAGAAATTACATCCGAATTCAATACAAAAGGCATAATACCGACATAAGTACAAGAGGACTGACACTCTAACTCTCTATGATTTGAACCTCCCCTGTGAGTCCAGTTTTAGATTCCGATGCTTCACTTCAGGTTTACTGTATCCCTTGGACCTTCTTATTGACGATGAAACACAGAAATTGCATCCAAATTTAATACAAAAGGCACAATACCGACTTAAGTACACGAGGACTGACACTCTAACTTTCGATGATTTGAACCTCTCCTGTGAGTCCAGTTTTAGATTCCGATGCTTCAATTCAGGTTTACTGTATGCCTTGGACCTTCTTATTGACGATGAAACACAGAAATTGCAACCGAATCTAATACAAAAGGCACAATACCGACTTAAGTACAAGAGGACTTACACTCTAACCCTCTATGATTTGAACCTCTCCTGTGAGTCCAGTTTTAGATTGCGATGCTTCATTTCAGGTTTACTGTATCCCTTAGACCTTCTAATTCACGATGAAACACAGAAATTGCAACCGAATTTAATACAAATGGCACAATGCCGACTTAAGTACAAGAGGACTGACACTCTAACATTCTATGATTTGAACCTCTCCTGTGAGTCCAGTTTTAGATTCCGATGCTTCACTTCAGGTTTACTGTATCCCTTGGACCTTCTTATTGACGACGAAACACAGAAATTGCATCCGAATTTAATACAAATGGCACAATGCCGACTTAAGTAGAAGAGGACTGAACCTCTAACTCTCTATGATTCGAACCTCTCCTGTGAGTCCAGTTTTAGATTCCGATGCTACACTTCAGGTTTACTGTATCCCTTGAACCTTCTTATTGACGATGAAATACGGAAATTGCATCCAAATTTAATACAAAAGGCACAATGCCGACTTAAGTACAAGAGGACTGACACTCTAACTTTCGATGATTTGAACCTCTCCTGTGAGTCCAGTTTTAGATTGCGATGCTTCAATTCAGGTTTACTGTATCCCTTGGACCTTCTTATTGAGGAAGAAACACAGAAATTGCATCCGAATTCAATACAAAAGGCATAATACCGACATAGGTACAAGAGGACTGACACTCTAACTCTCTATGATTTGAACCTCCCCTGTGAGTCCAGTTTTAGATTCCGATGCTTCACTTCAGGTTTACTGTATCCCTTGGACCTTCTTATTGACGTTGACACACAGAAATTGCATCCAAATTTTATACAAAAGGCACAATGCCGACTTAAGTACAAGAGGACAGACACTCTAACTTTCTATGATTTGAACCTCTCCTGTGAGTCCAGTTTTAGATTCCGATGCATCACTTCAGGTTTACTGTATCCCTTGGACCTTCTTATTGAGGATGAAACACAGAAATTGCAACCGAATTTAGTACAAAAGGCACAATGCCGGCTTAAGTACAAGAGGACTGACACTCTAAATTTCTATGACTTGAACCTCTCCTGTGAGTTCAGTTTTAGATTCCGATGCTTCACATCAGGTTAACTGTATCTCTCGGACCTTCTTATTGATGATGAAACACAGAAATTACATCCGAATTCAATACAAAAGGCACAATACCGACTTAAGTACAAGAGGACTGACACTCTAACCCTCTATGATTTGAACCTCTCCTGTGAGTCCAGTTCTAGATTCCGATGCTTCACTTGAGGTTTACTGTATCCCTTGGACCTTCTCATTGACGATGAAACACAGAAATTGCATCCGAATTTAATACAAAAGGCACAATGCCGACTTAAGTACAAGAGGACTGACACACTAAATCTCTACGATTTGAACCTCTCCTGTGAGTCCAGTTTTAGATTGCGATACTTCACATCAGGTTTACTGTATCTCTTGGACCTTCTTATCGATGATGAAACACAGAAAGTACATCCGAATTCAATACAAAAGGCATAATACCGACATAAGAACAAGAGGAATGACACTCTAACTCTCTATGATTTGAACCTCCCCTGTGAGTCCAGTTTCAGATTCTGATGCTTCACTTCAGGTTTACTGTATCCCTTGGACCTTCTTATTGACGATGTATAAAATAAATAAAATAAAATAAAATCAAATAAAATATTAATTATTTTTATCTGTCTGATTGGCTCTCCTATGAGTCGTCAGGTTTTGATTATTCGGTATCAGACGCTTGACAATGGCTTTTTCGTAAAGGCAATGTTACTCGTAGTTGACCGTGAAATAAAACTGAAATAATCGGACTTCGTAATTAAATCGTTTCCAAAGACTGCTGCGGTAGGTGCGGACTCATAATCTAAATCTCAATATTACAATAATTTGCCAGCCATGCCAAAACGTCGTACAGAGGTGATTGTCTACTAAACAAAAAATTACACAGTTAGTTAAATCAGATATATTCAATGAATAAGCCTACAGTTCATAATCCTACTTACTTTTATAAATATAAATTCTTTACAGAATCGAGTGCCTAGTATGGTTGCAATTTTCTATATCATGAAATATGGCGGTGTGCCAGACAATAAACTAAAATACGTGCTTCTCGCACCACCTCAACGAGAGCTCTTCCTTTTTTTTTAATCAAACATACGACTAACGAAAATGTACTTTTGTTTTATCAGCGACACAGCGCTGCAGTTGTGTGCCATAGGCTTTATTTATTTGTCACTGATTATTTATTTAATTAATATCTCGCGTTTCCGAGGAAACTCACGCTCGGCATGCAAATGTGCCTTTATATTGCCCCCTGAATTGCGAGGCGAAAGGACACACCTGCAGGCGAGCAATTCACCTAAAGGCACAAGAAAATCTAAGTTATCTACAACTATTTACATGACTTACATTATACTGTATATTATACACAAAATTTGAATGACGCGCGTGCGCCGAAAAAGTTCTTATGTTGGCAAAACAGAGTGCGCGCATGCGCAGAAGCGTCTGTGTAACTACGGCACTGCCGTTATTTCGTAAATTTAGATCACGCGGCACAGTATTGCAGTTCATATTGTTCGTGTGCGCGCGCATTTCTTAGTCGTTGCACAAAGAAAATATTCCACCAAGATTACATATGAAGACTACATTCTATGACAGGTAACTTAGTTTTAAAATTACAATATTTGTTATAATACAATACAACTTTAGATTGTTGAATGTTCTTAGTTACATAGCATTGCAATGAAATGCTTCAAAGAAAAATGTCCGTATTTTTCAGGTGCGTTGACCTATACACATGGTGTCGTTATCACAGTTCATATTCATCTGCTGCACAATAATTTTTTACAGGTTAGTATCGTCGTGGTAAAGTTTTTTTGATCACAGTAACATCGTTGTATAACAACGTGATTGATACATAAGCATGTCCATTTCCTATTTCCATTATAGTCGTTGTGATGCAGTTCGTTGTGACAAAAAGCATTGTTTATTACAGATCAGACGTGACCCCTCGAGTAATTAGTCCATATGCAGTTCGTTTTCGATATTCCGTGGAAGCTTGGTTGCAGAACCTCGGACGGCACATAGCTGGCGTCGATCCTTGGACAGTCCAGGTAAGCGTGTCCGTCACATTTCGAGAACATTTCATTCCCTGAAGTTCCAACCAAAATTCTTCCACCCGTCGTGTTGTTTTCTGGACAGGCACTTTGTGTCCATTTAATCCAGTTAACATCTTGAAGTTGGGTACTGTAGTAATGTCGCTAGACGATGCACGAATTATGCACTTCACATATTCAGTTTTTTTTTTTTTTTTAAATATAGCTCACCTAAATGTTCGTGGTTACTCATCGAAGAAATCGTTCATCGCGTTAACAAAGGTACGATGCATCATGAATGTCATTAACAGTTTCTTTCACATAGGTTTCTGCGTAGTTGCAGACTTAGTAATGTACGTTAATGTCCGTGAATAGTGGTTCACTACGCAATTTTTTTTTTTTTTTTTTAAAAAAAGTTTTTCACATTTTGGCACTCGTTATCGTTCAAATTTTCACACAGTAACAGTTACATTATACATCAGTTTAAAAAAAACATAAGTAATGATACATACACACGTCACATATTTTCTTAGCATAAACATAATACAGTTGCACATAAACATGTTTACATCATCATTACATAGCTATAGGTTATTACATTGTGTCATATTTGATTACATGAATTGCAGATATTTACATCCTCTTTAGCGGTTTTGCTGGGATATTATCGATGTTTTTTGTGATGTCATCTGAAATTAAGATAGGTTAGACACAACATTCATTACATCAGTAGGCAAGACCAGGCGTTTTCACTACTCAATAAATATTCAAAATAGTAAGAGAGAGAAAATGTTCGATTCCTCGCGTTTTGTGCGTGTGTGTAGTGTGTCTGTGTGGCCTTGACTACTGGTAGATGCTTTTCTTGCTGAGAGATGTGCGTCTAATCTATTTCTCGAAGTAAAAGATCGCTTCACAGATGACGTCTGTCGGTTCGTCAGGTGTCATAGCAAGTCAGTGGTACCTACAGTCACAAATGTTCCGTGAAAAATTTATATATCATTCACTGCTACGTAATCATAAATTTTACTTTAATATTCAGTCTTCTCGGTGGAACCGCGGCGTTGAAAGAAAAGTTCTTCTGTCTTCAACTGCGACTCTGGAACGCTGAAATGAAAATTTCTATACTACTTATTATCTGTGTTGTAGCAACAGAGTTTTTCGAGTTGCTTAGCAATATTTTGATGGGTATGACTTTTACATTATTCAGCATGAAATGCTCTAAGATCTCGGTGTGCGTATAGCCCAATAATTTTGTTAGTTCTACGATGTTGTAACAGATACGCACCAGGGTGCGGTATGTTAACAATTATATAAGGTCCTTCATATAGCAGACGCCACTTAGCGTTGCGTCGTTTGAGTGCAACAGATTTATGATGAGTACGAAGTAGTACAAGCATTCCTACCTCGAATTTTTGTTTTCTTTTTATTATGTTTCTGTGATGTTTGTTTCGTATCTGTGCGTGATGTGTCAGCGTAGTCAATACTTCTTTTATTTTCTGTTCAGGTGTGATTTCCTTGTCTGACAACTTAGGTAATGGTTCTATCCACTGATCGTTCTGTTTGCCATTGAACATGATCTCGTTAGGTGTGTAATTTGTATCGTAAATATTTAAGTTATTGTGTACGTCTTCGAAAAGACTTAGGTAGGACACCCAATTAGTATGTTTTGATGAAATATAGGTCCTCATGAATCGATTTAATTCTCGGAAAAGTCTCTCAGTCGCGTTACATTGTGGACTAAACCTCGAAATAAATATACTTTTAATGTTATTGTCCTTCAAGAAATTTCTCCATTTGTACCCAGAGTAGTATGCTGCATTATCTGACAGAATTGCTTTAGGTTTTCCCACGTGCGTCAGGTAATCACTTGAGAATCTTCGTATTATAGCATTTGCAGTGGCGGATTTTAAAGCATAAAGTTTTACGTATTTAGAAAATATATCGTAAAAAGCTAAGATATATTTGACGCCTCCAGAGCTTGCTGGATGCGGTCCACTAATGTCAGTACACAGAATTTCCAGGGGTCTACCAGGTAAAATAGAATGTAAATCTGTTTTTGTGGATAAATTCTGAGGTTTTGATTTTTGACATATGACACATGTTTTTAGTTCCCTGTAAATTTTTCTTCTCATATTGCTAAAATAACAGTATGTACTGAGCTTTGCCAAACACTTTTTCGTCCCATAATGACCCCAAACTAAGTGTGTGTGCCAAATTAGATTACGTTCAGACTCTTTGGGAATGCATACACACCAGTTAGTAGCATTTGGATGTCGGCGGTAAAATAACACATCATTGTGTAACTTGTAATACTGAGTCAAAGGATGGTTGTGTTTTTCTACCAGTAATGTTATTATCTTATACCAGTGAGGATCAGATTTTTGTAATTCAGCCATGTTTCTGCACATATCAATATAATATTGGTGATACTGCTTGTCTTGCATTAAGAGAATCCTGTAGTCATTTATATTTTCTAAGTCACTGTTGGTATCATTCATACCTTGTGGAAGTCTAGACAAAGTGTCTGCAATGGTGTTGTCCTTACCTCTTATGTACTTAATTTCAAAAGAGTAGTTCTGAAGTGTAACTGCCCATCGTGATAGTCTAGGATGTACAAGTTTACAAGTTAACAAAAATGTCAGGGCCTGGTGATCGGTGTAAATTACCGTATGTTTTCCAAATAAATAATAATTGAATTTCTTGAATGCCCATACTATGGAAAGTGTTTCTAACTCAGTAGTGGAGTATGTACGCTCACATTCAGTTAGAGTGCGACTCGCAAACCCAATAATTCTTATCTGTTCCTCCTCTTTATTCTTTACAACTTGAAATAAGCAACAGCCCAAGCCAGTACGTGAAGCGTCACAAGTCATACAAAAATCTAAATTGAAATCTGGATGGCTCAAAATGTTAGCATTCACTAAAGCATGTTTAATTGTATTAAAGTCATTCTGGCACTGTTCCGACCAGATCCAAACTTGATTCCTTCTGAGTAGATTTAGCAGATGTTTACTGTTCAAAAGTGGTTGTGGCAAAAAACGTCTGAAAAATGAACATAGCCCAAGGAATGATTTTAACTGCTTTTTAGTTCGAGGGCTAGGAAAGTTTCTGATAGCATCTAATTTACTGGGATCCGGACGTATGCCCTGTGAATTAATGATATGTCCTAAATACTTTATCTCACTGCAACCAAATTTTGATTTTCTTAGGTTGGCTGTGACTCCAGCTTGTGCAAATTTTTCTAAAATTCTTTGAAGTGTGTCAACGTGTTCATTCCAGGATTGTGTAGCTATCAGTATATCATCTACATAGTGTGTGACTGTCTCAACTAAATCGTCGCCAAGCACGGTATCCAGGGCTGTAATGAATACCCCAGAGCTGACATTCAGTCCGAAGGGTAGAACACAAAACTGATAGGTTCGCCCCCCGAACATAAATGCAGTATATTTCCGAGAATCAGGAGTGATATCCACCTGCCAAAACGAATTAGCGAGATCTATTGTGGAAAAATATTTTGCATCTAGAAATTTCTGTAATTGCTCTTCTAAATTTTCAGGTTTTGTGTGAACCGGTAAAATTATTTCATTAATAGCTCGTGCGTCTAACACTAACCTAATGCCTCCATTTGATTTTTTGACAACAAGTAGAGGACTACAATAAGGTGAGGTGGATGGTTCAATGACCTTCCAGTCTAACATTTGTTTTAATTCTTGCCACACAGCAGGTCGTTGAGATAACGGTACGTTATATGTCTTATGGTAGAAGATCTTGTGAGGCTTAACTTCAATCTTGTACACATACGTGTTGATAACACCTAATCGTTTGGTAAAAACTTGTAAATATTTGGATAACACTTCCTGTGGTTTTATACGTTCATGTACACTGAGAGCTGTAGCTTCACTTATCTTATGATCAAGCAATGTTTTCAAGTCCATTAGCTCTCTGTCAGATGAGTGTGTTTGCATGTCTTGAATGTCTTTGTCAAGTACTAACTGTACCTTGTACCCTGTACAGTGTTTGTCATGCTTTAGAGTTCTCCTGTCCAAATCAATAATAATTACACTGCCTTTATCATTTAAAATACATTTACCTTTGGAGAAGTCTATAATGCAGTCCTTCTCGCTCATAATATCTATTCCTAATATGCAATTAGTCACAAGGTTTTGTACAACCAGGAATGGCCATTGTACGGTTCCATTACCTATTTTAACGTTTACAAAAACTTGCTTCGTAACCCTACATGACTTATTACCTAGTGCAGTAGTTATTTTACAGTTTTGGGCAGGAAACTCAGGCACAGGTTCCAATTCACACATATTTTTATAAAAATTAAAAGATAAAACGCTCACAGCTGTACCTGTATCTAGGATAATAGTAGTTGGAATCCCACCTACTACACCAGTAGTGGATGCTAAAACAATTTCATTTGTGTTTAAACGACATTGTGTACTGTCTTGTAAAAGTTCACCTGATATATTGTTATTGTGGTTGTATCTTATAAATAAAACAGGTAGTTTTTGTTTAGAATTACTCGGCATATCATTATTCTGTTGTTCAAGTGTGGTGTCAAATAACTGATTAACATTGAAGCCGCCCCCCAAGGATTCTTCAGCCACGACCTGGGGCAAAGTAGTGACTGTTTCTAGTTTGTTGGATTATCATTTGTACTAGGTACTGACACAGATTGAGGTTGTGCATCAGGTGTCATTTCTATTATATTCACATTCGGATATTGCCTATTATGATCTCCAAACTTTTGCGGTTGTTGTTGCTGTTGCGCATTATAACTTACCTGTCGGTCGTAAGGTATGCTCCAATTTTGACCTGGTGGCTGCTGTGGTAAAGCAGAGTTTGAATGAAAGTACTGATCGTTACGAGTCCAACCTTGATGCTGTCTTGGCTCGTAGTTATTATTATTTCTATTTCTGTTTGTGTTTTTGTTATTACCTTTGTATCCGTTGTCACCGTTGCAGTTATTACCGCGGTGCCTTTTGTATGGATTGCCGCATGAAATGTTATTACTGTTGTAACTATTGTTCGTATTGGAATACGCGTGTTGATTTTGATTTCCGTACTGAGACGGCATGTGAGTTTGCTGTTTTTGTCGTACCGCGTATCCAACTGTGTGCGCGCCAGAATTGTGTTGGCAAGCCTGCATGTTTTGCATACCACTAGTGTAAACATTGTGGCTGCTGTTTTGCCGCGCGAAGCGCTGATCTTCAAGTAACATGTCAACCGAATCTAAAGCTGTTAAAAAATAATCTGAATCGTCATCCGGGATATGTAGAAGTTTTTCCTTAATGTTGAAAGGCAATTTGGCCTTCAACGCTCGGAGTATATCACGTGTTGCGACTGGTTCGTCTAAAAAATGTCCCATGTTCAAGTATTTTTCAAAATATCTGCGTAAGTTACCATTTTTACTGTTAAAAGTTTCAGGTTCTAAAATTTGTCTCCTGAGTCGCTCCTGGACGGATTGCGACCAGAATTTGTTCAGAGAGGCACGCTCAAACTCACTGTACGTGGTACATACGTCAGCTTGACTGTATGCCCAGACAGCTGCATCGCCTTGGATGTAACCGACAATATATGAAATCTTTTTCCGGTCACTCCAAGTGCGTGGAAATGCGTTACTAAAAGATTTAAGAAAAATCACCGGATGAATGGTTCGTTTCTCTGGGATAAAAGCCTGAAATTGCCTGTGTTTTATTAAGCTTTCTTCTTCCTTTGCATTATGATATGGATTTGTTCCACTGTAATTACTGCAATGCTCAGCTGGCGAGTAATTACGATAATGTTGCTGTGGTTTACCATGATAATAGCTTGTGTTTGTGGTTGCACGTCGTGGTATGTGTTGTAGTCGTGGTGTGTTTTGTTCTTGTGTGTTTGTGGTGTGCGGTATGTGTGCGTCATACTCGAATGTATATTGGTTTCTGAACTGTACATTTTGACTGATATTTTCGTTACATTCAGACTGTGGTTGATCGGTGAATTGTCTCATGGGTGCAGTGACGGATTGTACTGCGTCACTAATCAGCTGTTTGTTATTAGTGATGTATTCCGCTACGGAGTCGTGCACAATTGTTGGTAAATTTTCACGTATGCATCTATCAAAATGTTTGTCTTTGTTCTCTACCCAATCATGAAATTCTTTATTAATATTTTGAAAATGAGCTGTGGCATCAGATTGTAAGATGTCAGTCAGGTGTTGTTCAACATCGTCAAATTTATTCTGCACGTCAGTAATTCGTTTTTCAAGGTTGTCGTGTACTGAAGGATATGTTTGAATTTGTTCAGTAAGAGCTTCACACGTGACATTAAGGTTTTTTAATTGTTTCTGTAAATGTGCTACGTCATTTGTAGTCTTTTCTTGTCTCGTATTAAGCTTGGAAAATTTCGTACTGAGTTCAGTCATCTGTTCGGTCAGTGTGGCGTCTATAAGTTCCACACGTTTACACAAAGTGTCATTACATGCCTTGATTGCTATGAGATCAGATTTAATTTCGTCATTTTGTGTCTTTAACTGTTCATTTTGTGTCTTTAAGGTTGCCATGTTTTCCGCGTTCTGCATCCTTAAGGTTGCCATATTTTCTGCGTTTTGTTTCATTAGCATTTGTAACATGTTGGCAATGTTTACTGTTTGCAAGGTCTCTGCCCCCGCCGCGTCATTAGACGTGACGTCATGTATTAACATGGGCTCTGACTGAGACTTTGAAATTTTTGTGGTGGACGGCCTATTGTCAAAATTTCCGTTGACACTTGCGTCAATATTTGATGTATCGTCACTACCGGTTGCTGTCGTAAAGTCATTTTCTAACATTTGTCTCTCGTCCGAGTCGGATTGCGTCTGAATAGTACGTCTTTGCTGTTCCATTTTTGCGTATTGTTTTCTAGTTATTACCATGCCACACGTGCTATATATTTCAAGAAATTAATGTTTGACACTGGTTTTAAAATAAAATGCAGTTGAGCATGAATCGGTCGTAGCAACAATGGCTGTCTGTTAATTTAAAAATATAAACTGAATTTGAGATTATTGGTAATGGCTGCTGGCCATGTTACATGATATCGTACAGAAGTCGGCCATATTGTACACTCGTGTATTGGTATTGTTGCATACGTTATTGTTTAAGGAAAAATACTGAGAATGGAATTTATCACTGAAACTGTTATGCGGAAAAGAAACACTACAGAATTTTACTGAAAAGCTAATACACTGAATTATACGTCTGGTCAAGCCTGCTAATGCAAAGATGCTGCGTCTTACCTTATTTTGCTGGAAGCTTCTTTGCGTCTTCCCGCAAAATTTTATAATTGGCAAATATCTTCTGATTTTTTTTTTATTTCTCATATAGTCAAGTCCAGGACCAGAAGGTTGATTTTTCACATGAAACAAAGAGAACAATGTAACAAATGACAAACTGAACAACGTCCTGTCACGGTCGCCAATATAAAATAAATAAAATAAAATAAAATAAAATAAAATATTAATTATTTTTATCTGTCTGATTGGCTCTCCTATGAGTCGTCAGGTTTTGATTATTCGGTATCAGACGCTTGACAATGGCTTTTTCGTAAAGGCAATGTTACTCGTAGTTGACCGTGAAATAAAACTGAAATAATCGGACTTCGTAATTAAATCGTTTCCAAAGACTGCTGCGGTAGGTGCGGACTCATAATCTAAATCTCAATATTACAATAATTTGCCAGCCATGCCAAAACGTCGTACAGAGGTGATTGTCTACTAAACAAAAAATTACACAGTTAGTTAAATCAGATATATTCAATGAATAAGCCTACAGTTCATAATCCTACTTACTTTTATAAATATAAATTCTTTACAGAATCGAGTGCCTAGTATGGTTGCAATTTTCTATATCATGAAATATGGCGGTGTGCCAGACAATAAACTAAAATACGTGCTTCTCGCACCACCTCAACGAGAGCTCTTCCTTTTTTTTTAATCAAACATACGACTAACGAAAATGTACTTTTGTTTTATCAGCGACACAGCGCTGCAGTTGTGTGCCATAGGCTTTATTTATTTGTCACTGATTATTTATTTAATTAATATCTCGCGTTTCCGAGGAAACTCACGCTCGGCATGCAAATGTGCCTTTATAGATGAAACACAGAAATTGCATCCAAATTTAAAACAAAAGGCACACTACCGAGTTAAGTACAAGAGGACTGACACTCTAACTTTCGATGATTTGAACCTCTCCTGTCAGTCCAGTTTTAGATTCCGATGCTTCAATTCAGGTTTACTGTATGCCTTGGACCATCTTATTGACGATGAAACACAGAAATTGTAACCGAATTTAATTCAAAAGGCACAAAACCGACTTAAGTACAAGAGGACTGACACTCTAACTCTCTATGATTTGAACCTCTCCTGTGAGTCCAGTTTTAGATTCCGATGCTTCATTTCAGGTTTACTGTATCCCTTAGACCTTCTAATTCCCGATGAAACACAGAAATTGCAACCGAATTTAATACAAAAGGCACAATGGCGACTTAAGTACAAGAGGACTGACACTCTAACTTTCTATGATTTGAACCTCTCCTGTGAGTCCAGTTTTAGATTCCGATGCTTCACTTCAGGTTTACTGTATCCCTTGGACCTTCTTATTGACGATGAAACACAGAAATTGCATCCGAATTTAATACAAATGGCACAATGCCGACTTAAGTACAAGAGGACTGAACCTCTAACTCTCTATGATTCGAACCTCTCCTGTGAGTCCAGTTTTAGATTCCGATGCTACACTTCAGGTTTACTGTATCCCTTGAACCTTCTTATAGACGATGAAATACAGAAATTGGATCCAAATTTAATACAAATGGTACAATGCCGACTTAAGTACAAGAGGAATGACACTCTAACTTTCGATGATTTGAACCTCTCCTGTGAGTCCAGTTTTAGATTCCGATGCTTCAATTCAGGTTTACTGTATCCCTTGGACCTTCTTATTGAGGATGAAACACAGAAATTGCATCCGAATTTAATACAAAAGGCACAATGCCGACAAAGTACAAGAGGACTGACACTCTAACTTTCGATGATTTGAACCTCTCCTGTGAGTCCAGTTTTAGATTCCGATGCTTCATTTCAGGTTTACTGTACCTCTTGGACCTTCTTATTGATGATGAAACACAGAAATTACATCCGAATTCAATACAAAAGGCACAATACCGACTTAAGTACAAGAGGACTGACACTCTAACCCTCTATGATTTGAACCTCTCCTGTGAGTCCAGTTCTAGATTCCGATGCTTCACTTGAGGTTTACTGTATCCCTTGGACCTTCTCATTGACGATGAAACACAGAAATTGCATCCGAATTTAATACAAAAGGCACAATGCCGACTTAAGTACAAGAGGACTGACACACTAAATCTCTACGATTTGAACCTCTCCTGTGAGTCCAGTTTTAGATTGCGATACTTCACATCAGGTTTACTGTATCTCTTGGACCTTCTTATCGATGATGAAACACAGAAAGTACATCCGAATTCAATACAAAAGGCATAATACCGACATAAGAACAAGAGGAATGACACTCTAACTCTCTATGATTTGAACCTCCCCTGTGAGTCCAGTTTCAGATTCTGATGCTTCACTTCAGGTTTACTGTATCCCTTGGACCTTCTTATTGACGATGAAACACAGAAATTGCATCCAAATTTAAAACAAAAGGCACACTACCGAGTTAAGTACAAGAGGACTGACACTCTAACTTTCGATGATTTGAACCTCTCCTGTGAGTCCAGTTTTAGATTCCGATGCTTCAATTCAGGTTTACTGTATGCCTTGGACCATCTTATTGACGATGAAACACAGAAATTGTAACCGAATTTAATTCAAAAGGCACAAAACCGACTTAAGTACAAGAGGACTGACACTCTAACTCTCTATGATTTGAACCTCTCCTGTGAGTCCAGTTTTAGATTCCGATGCTTCATTTCAGGTTTACTGTATCCCTTAGACCTTCTAATTCCCGATGAAACACAGAAATTGCAACCGAATTTAATACAAAAGGCACAATGGCGACTTAAGTACAAGAGGACTGACACTCTAACTTTCTATGATTTGAACCTCTCCTGTGAGTCCAGTTTTAGATTCCGATGCTTCACTTCAGGTTTACTGTATCCCTTGGACCTTCTTATTGACGATGAAACACAGAAATTGCATCCGAATTTAATACAAATGGCACAATGCCGACTTAAGTACAAGAGGACTGAACCTCTAACTCTCTATGATTCGAACCTCTCCTGTGAGTCCAGTTTTAGATTCCGATGCTACACTTCAGGTTTACTGTATCCCTTGAACCTTCTTATTGACGATGAAATACAGAAATTGCATCCAAATTTAATACAAATGGTACAATGCCGACTTAAGTACAAGAGGACTGACACTCTAACTTTCGATGATTTGAACCTCTCCTGTGAGTCCAGTTTTAGATTCCGATGCTTCAATTCAGGTTTACTGTATCCCTTGGACCTTCTTATTGAGGATGAAACACAGAAATTGCATCCGAATTTAATACAAAAGGCACAATGCCGACAAAGTACAAGAGGACTGACACTCTAACTTTCGATGATTTGAACCTCTCCTGTGAGTCCAGTTTTAGATTCCGATGCTTCATTTCAGGTTTACTGTACCTCTTGGACCTTCTTATCGATGATGAAACACAGAAATTACATCCGAATTCAATACAAAAGGCATAATACCGACATGAGTACAAGAGGACTAACACTCTAACTCTCTATGATTTGAACCTCCCCTGTGAGTCCAGTTTTAGATCCCGATGCTTCACTTCAGGTTTACTGTATCCCTTGGACCTTCTTATTGACGATGAAACACAGAAATTGCATCCAAATTTAATACAAAAGGCACAATACCGACTTAAGTACAAGAGGACTGACACTCTAACTTTCTATGATTTGAATCACTCCTGTGAGTCCAGTTTAAGATTCCGATACTTCACTTCAGGTTTGCTGTATCCCTTGGACCTTCTTATTGACGTTGACACACAGAAATTGCATCCAAATTTTATACAAAAGGCACAATGCCGACTTAAGTACAAGAGGACAGACACTCTAACTTTCTATGATTTGAACCTCTCCTGTGAGTCCAGTTTTAGATTCCGATGCATCACTTCAGGTTTACTGTATCCCTTGGACCTTCTTATTGAGGATGAAACACAGAAATTGCATCCGAATTTAATACAAAAGGCACCATGCCGACTTAAGTACAAGAGCACTGACACTCTAACTTTCTATGATTTGAACCTCTCCTGTCAGTTCAGTTTTAGATTCCGATGCTTCACATCAGGTTAACTGTATCTCTCGGACCTTCTTATTGATGATGAAACACAGAAATTACATCCGAATTCAATACAAAAGGCACAATACCGACTTAAGTACAAGAGGACTGACACTCTAACTCTCTATGATTTGAACCTCTCCTGTGAGTCCAGTTCAAGATTCCGATGCTTCACTTCAGGTTTACTGTATCCCTTGGACCTTCTCATTGACGATGAAACACAGAAATTGCATCCGAATTTAATATTAAAGGCACAATGCCGACTTAAGTACAAGAGGACTGACACACTAAATCTCTACGATTTAAACCTCTCCTGTGAGTCCAGTTTTAGATTGCGATACTTCACATCAGGTTTACTGTATCTCTTGGACCTTCTTAACGATGATAAAACACAGAAATTCCATCCTAATTCTATACAAAAGGCATAATACCGACATAAGAACAAGAGGAATGACACTCTAACTCTCTATGATTTGAACCTCCCCTGTGAGTCCAGTTTCAGATTCCGATGCTTCACTTCAGGTTTACTGTATCCCTTAGACCTTCTAATTCACGATGAAACACAGAAATTGCAACCGAATTTAATACAAAAGGCACAATGCCGACTTAAGTACAAGAGGACTGACACTCTAACTTTCTATGATTTGAACCTCTCCTGTGAGTCCAGTTTTAGAATCCGATGCTTCACTTCAGGTTTACTGTATCCCTTGGACCTTCTTATTGACGATGAAATACAGAAATTGCATCCAAATTTAATACAAAAGGCACAACGCCGACTTAAGTACAAGAGGATAGACACTCTAACTTTCGATGATTTGAACCTCTCCTGTGAGTCCAGTTTTAGATTCCGATGCTTCATTTCAGGTTTACTGGATCTCTTGGACCTTCTTATCGATGACGAAACACAGATATTACATCCGAATTCAATACAAAAGGCATAATACCGACATGAGTACAAGACGACTAACACTCTAACTCTCTATGATTTGAACCTCCCCTGTGAGTAAAGTTTTAGATTCCGATGCTTCACTTCAGGTTTACTGTATCCCTTGGCCCTTCTTATTGACGATGAAAAACAGAAATTGCATTAAAATTTAGTACAAAAGGCACAATACCGACTTAAGTACAAGAGGACTGACACTCTAATTTTCGATGATTTGAACCTCTCCTGTGAGTCCCGTTTTAGATTCCGATGCTTCAATTCAGGTTTACTGTATGCCTTGGACCTTCTTATTGACGATGAAACACAGAAATTGCAACCGAATTTAATACAAAAGGCACAATGCCGACTTAAGTACAAGAGGTCTGACACTCTAACTTTCTATGATTTGAACCTCTCCTGTGAGTCCAGTTATAGATTCCGATGCTTCACTTCAGGTTTACTGTATCCCTTGGACCGTCTTATTGACGATGAAACACAGAAATTGCATCCGAATTTAGCACAAATGGCACAATGCCGACTTAAGTACAAGAGGACTGAACCTCTAACTCTCTATGATTCGAACCTCTCCTGTGAGTCCAGTTTTAGATTCCGATGCTACTCTTCAGGTTTACTGAATCCCTTGAACCTTCTTATTGACGATGAAATACAGAAATTGCATCCAAATTTAATACAAAAGGCACAATGCCGACTTAAGTACAAGAGGACTGACACTCTAACTTTCGATAATTTGAACCTCTCCTGTGAGTCCAGTTTTAGATTCCGACGCTTCAATTTAGGTTTACTGTATCCCTTGGACCTTCTTATTGAGGATGAAACACAGAAATTGCATCCGAATTTATTACAAAAGGCACAATGCCGACAAAGTACAAGAGGACTGACACTCTAACTTTCGATGATTTGTACCTCTATTGTGAGTCCAGTTTTACATTCCGATGCTTCATTTCAGGTTGACTGTATCCCTTGGAACTTCTTATTGACGATGGAACACAGAAATTGCATCCGAATTTAATACAAAAGGCACATTGCCAACGTGAGTACAAGAGGACTGACACTCTAAATTTCTATGATTTGTACCACTCCTGTGAGTCCAGTTTAAGATTCCGATGCTTCACTTCAGGTTTACTGTATCCCTTGGACCTTCTTATTGACGATGAAACACAGAAATTGCATCCGAATTTAAAACAAATGGCACAATGCAGACTTAAGTACAAGCGGACTGACACTCTAACTTTCTATGATTTGAACCTCTCCTGGGAGTCCAGTTTTAGATTCCGATGCTTCACTTCAGGTTTACTGTATCCCTTGGACTTTCTTATCGTCGATGAAACACGGAAA
This sequence comes from Schistocerca americana, assembly GCF_021461395.2. Classification (NCBI taxonomy): domain Eukaryota; kingdom Metazoa; phylum Arthropoda; class Insecta; order Orthoptera; family Acrididae; genus Schistocerca; species Schistocerca americana. Next base: position 542,573,431 of record NC_060124.1, on the reverse strand, counting down.
TTACATCCGAATTTAATACAAAAGCACAATGCCGACTTAAGTACAAGAGGACTGACACTCTAACTTTCTATGATTTGAACCTCCCCTGTGAGTCCAGTTTTAGATTCCGATGCTTCACTTCAGGTTTACTGTATCCCTTGGACATTCTTATCGTCGATGAAACACAGAAATTGCATCCGAATTTTATACAAAAGGCAGAATGCCTACTTAAGTACAAGAGGACTGACACTCTAACTATCTATTATTTGAAACTCTCCTGTGAGTCCAGTTTTAGATTGCGATGCATCACTTCAGATTTACTGTATCCCTTGGACCTTCTTATTGAGGATGAAACACGGAAATTGCATCCGAATTTAATACAAAAGGCACCATGCCGACTTAAGTACAAGAGCACTGACACTCTAACTTTCTATGATTTGAACCTCTCCTGTCAGTTCAGTTTTAGATTCCGATGCTTCACATCAGGTTAACTGTATCTCTCGGACCTTCTTATTGATGATGAAACACAGAAACTACATCCGAATTCAATACAAAAGGCACAATACCGACTTAAGTACAAGAGGACTGACACTCTAACTTTCGATGATTTGAACCTCTATTGTGAGTCCAGTTTTAGATTCCGATGCTTCATTTCAGGTTGACTGTATCCCTTGGAACTTCTTATTGACGATGGAACACAGAAATTGCATCCGAATTTAATACAAAAGGCACATTGCCAACGTAAGTACAAGAGGACTGACACTCTAAATTTCTATGATTTGTACCACTCCTGTGAGTCCAGTTTAAGATTCCGATGCTTCACTTCAGGTTTACTGTATCCCTTGGACCTTCTTATTGACGATGAAACACAGAAATTGCATCCGAATTTAAAACAAAAGGCACAATGCAGACTTAAGTACAAGCGGACTGACACTCTAACTTTCCATGATTTGAACCTCTCCTGGGAGTCCAGTTTTAGATTCCGATGCTTCACTTCAGGTTTACTGTATCCCTTGGACTTTCTTATCGTCGATGAAACACGGTAATTACATCCGAATTTAATACAAAAGGCACAGTGCCGACTTAAGTACAAGAGGACTGACACTCTAACTTTCTATGATTTGAACCTCCCCTGTGAGTCCAGTTTTAGATTCCGATGCTTCACTTCAGGTTTACTGTATCCCTTGGACATTCTTATCGTCGATGAAACACAGAAATTGCATCTGAATTTAATACAAAAGGCACAATGCCTACTTAAGTACAAGAGGACTGACACTCTAACTATCTATTATTTGAAACTCTCCTGTGAGTCCAGTTTTAGATTCCGATGCTTCATTTCAGGTTTACTGTATCCCTTAGACCTCCTTATTCACGAAGAAACACAGAAATTGCATCCGAATTTAATTCAAAAGCACAATGCCGACTTAAGTACAAGAGGACTGACACACTAACTTTCTATGATTTGAACCTCTCCTGTGAGTGCAGTTTTAGATTCCGATGCTTCACTTCTGGTTTACTGTATCCCTTGGACCTTCTTATTGAGGATGAAACACAGAAATTGCATCCGAATTTAATACAAAAGGCACAATGCCGACTTAACTACAAGAGGACTGACACTCTAATTTTCTATGATTTGAACCTCTCCTGTGAGTCCAGTTTTAGATTCCGATGCTTCACATCCGGTTAACTGTATCTCTCGGACCCTCTTATTGATGATGAAAAACAGATATTACATCCGAATTCAATACAAAAGGCACAATACCGACTTAAGTACAGGAGGACTGACACTCTAACTCTCTATGATTTGAACCTCTCCTGTGAGTCCAGTTTTAGATTCCGATGCTTCATTTCAGGTTTACTGTATCCCTCATACCTTCTTATTCACGTTGAAACACAGAAATTGCATCCGAATTTAATACAAAAGGCGCAATGCCGACTTAAGTACAAGAAGACTGAACCTCTAACTCTCTATGATTCGAACCTCGCCTGTGAGTCCAGTTTTAGAGTCCGATGCTTCACTTGAGGTTTACTGTATCCCTTGGACCTTCTTATTGACGATGAAATACAGAAATTGCATCCAAATTTAATACAAAAGGAACAATGCCGACTTAAGTACAAGAGGACTGACACTCTAACTTTCGATAATTTGAACCTCTCCTGTGAGTCCAGTTTTAGATTCCGATGCTTCAATTCAGGTTTACTGTATATCTTCGACCTTCTTATTGACGATGAAACACAGAAATTGCAACCGAATTTAATAGAAAAGGCACAATGCCGACTTAAGTACAAGAGGACTGACACTATAACTCTCTATGATTTGATCCTCTCCTGTGAGTCCAGTTTCTGATTCCGATGCTTCACTTCAGGTTTACTGTATCCTTTAGACCTTCTTATTGACGATGAAACACAGAAATTGCATCCTAATTTAATACAAAAGGCACAATGCCTCTTAAGTACAAGAGGACTGACACTCTAATTTTATATGACTTGAACCTCTCCTGTGAGTCCAGTTTTAGATTCAAATCCTTCACTTCAGGTTTGCTGTATCCCTTGGACCTTCTTATTGAAGATGAAACACAGAAATTGCATCCGAATTTAATTCAAAAGGCACAATGCCGACTGAAGTACAAGATGACTGACACTCTAACTTCCTACGATTTGAACCACTCCTGTGAGTCCACTTTAAGATTCCGATGCTTCACTTCATGTTTGCTGTATCCCTTGGACCTTCTAATTGACGATGACACACAGAAATTGCATCCAAATTTAATAGAAAAGGCACAATGCCGTCTTAAGTACAAGAGGACTGACACTCTAACTTTCTATGATTTGAACCTCTCCTGTGAGTCCAGTTTTAGATTCCGATGCATCACTTCATGTTTACTGTATCCCTTGGACCTTCTTATTGAGGATGAAACACAGAAATTCCATCCGAATTTAATACAAAAGGCACAATGCCGACTTATGTACAAGAGGACTGAAACACTAACTTTCTATGATTTGAACCTCTTCTGTGAGTCCAGTTTTAGATTCCGATGCTTCACTTCAAGTTAACTGTATCTCTCGGACCTTCTTATTGATGATGAGACACAGAAATTACATCCGAATTCAATACAAAAGGCATAATACCGACATAAGTACAAGAGGACTGACACTCTAGCTCTCTATGATTTGAACCTCTCCTGTGAGTCCAGTTTTAGATTCCGATGCTTCACTTCAGGTTTACTGTATCCCTTGGACCTTCTTATTGACGATGAAACACAGAAATTGCATCCAAATTTAATAGAAAAGGCACAATACCGATTAAGTACAAGAGGACTGACACTCTATCTTTCGATGATTTGATCCTCTCCTGTGAGTCCAGTTTTAGATTCCGATGCTTCAACTCAGGTTTACTGTATGCCTTGGACCTTCTTATTGACGATGAAACACAGAAATTGCAACCGAATTTAATACAAAAGGCACAATACCGACTTAAGTACAAGAGGACTGACACTCTAACTCTCTATGATTTGAACCTCTCCTGTGAGTCCAGTTTTAGATTCCGATGCTTCATTTCAGGTTTACTGTATCCCTTAGACCTTCTTATTCACGATGAAACACAGAAATTGCATCCGAATTTAATACAAAAGGCACAATGCCGACTTAAGTACAAGAGGACTGACACTCCAACTTTCTATGATTTGAACCTTTCCTGTGAGTCCAGTTTTAGATTCCGATGCTTCACTTCAGGTTTACTGTATCCCTTGGACCTTCTTATTGACGATGAAACACAGAAATTGCATCCGAATTTAATACAAAGGGCACAATGCTGACTTAAGTACAAGAGGACTGAACCTCTAACTCTCTATGATTCGAACCTCTCCTGTGAGTCCAGTTTTAGATTCCGATGCTACACTTCAGGTTTACTGTATCCCTTGAACCTTCTTATTGACGATGAAATACAGAAATTGCATCCAAATTTAATACAAAAGGCACAATGCCGACATAAGTACAAGAGGACTGACACTCAAACTTTCGATGATTTGAACCTCTCCTGTGAGTCCAGTTTTAGATTCCGATGCTTCACTTCAGGTTTACTGTATCCCTTGGACCTTCTTATTGACGATGAAACACAGAAATTGCATCCGAATTTAATACAAAAGGCACAATGCCGGCAAAGTACAAAAGGACTGACACTCTAACTTTCGATGATTTGAACCTCTCCTCTGAGTCCAGTTTTAGATTCCGATTCTTCATTTCAGGTTTACTGCATCCCTTGGAACTTCTTATTGACGATGAAACACAGAAATTGCATCCGAATTTAATACAAAAGGCACAATGCCAACTTAATACAAGAGGACTGACACTCTAAATTTCTATGACTTGAACCACTCCTGTGAGTCCAGTTTAAGATTCCGATGCTTCACTTCAGGTTTACTGTATCCCTTGGACCTCCTTATTGACGATGAAACACAGAAATTGCATCCGAATTTAATACAAAAGGCACAATGCCGAATTAAGTACAAGAGGACTGAACCTCTAACTCTCTATGATTTGAACCCCTCCTGTGAGTCCAGTTTTACATTCCGATGCTTCACTTCAGGTTCACTGTATCCCTTGGACCTGCTTATTGAAGATGAAACACAGTAATTGCATCCGAATTTAATACAAAAGGCACAATGCTGACTTAAGTACAAGAGGACTGACACTCTAATTTTCTATGACTTGAACCTTTCCTGTGAGTCCAGTTTTAGATTCCGATGCGTCACTTCAGGTTTACTGTATCCCTTGGACCTTCTTATTGACGATGAAACACAGAAATTGCATCCGATTTTAATACAATAAACACAATGCCGACTTAAGTACAAGAGGACTGACACTCTAACTTTCTATGATTTGAACCACTCCTGTGAGTCCAGTTTAAGATTCTGATGCTTCACTTCAGGTTTGCTGTATCCCTTGGACCTTCTAAGTGATGATGACACACAGAAATTGCATCCAAATGTAATACAAAAGGCACAATGCCGACTTAAGTACAAGAGGACTGACACTCTAACTCTCTATGATTTGAACCTCTCCTGTGAGTCCAGTTTTAGATTCCGATTCTTCACTTGAGGTTTCCTGTATCCCTTTGACCGTCTTATTGAAGATGAAACACAGAAATTGCATCCAAATTTAATACAAAAGGCACAATGCTGACTTAAGTACAAGAGGACTGACAGTCTAACATTCTGTGACTTAAACCTCTCCTGTTAGCCCAGTTTTAGATTCCGATGCTTCACATCAGGTTTACTGTATCTCTTGGACCTTCTTATTGATGATGAAACACAGAAATTACATCCGAATTCAATACAAAAGGCACAATACCGACTTAAGTACAAGAGGACTGACACTCTAACTCTCTATGATTTGAACCTCTCCTGTGAGTCCAGTTTTAGATTCCGATGCTTCATTTCAGGTTTACTGTATCCCTTAGACCTTCTTATTCACGATGAGACACAGAAATTGCTTCCGAATTTAATAGAAAAGGCGCAATGCCGACTTAAGTACAAGAGGACTGACACTCTAACTTTCTATGATTTGAACCCCTCCTGTGAGTCCAGTTTTAGATTCCTATGCATCACTTCAGGTTTACTGTATCCTTTGGACCTTCTTATTGAGGATGAAACACAGAAATTGCATCCGAATTTAATACAAAAAGCACAATGCCGACTTAAGTACAAGAGGACTGACACTCTCATTTTCTATGATTTGATCCTCTCCTGTGAGTCCAGTTTTAGATTCCGATGCTTCACATCAGGTTAACTGTATCTCTCGGACCTTCTTATTGATGATGAAACACAGAAATTACATCCGAATTCAATACAAAAGGCACAATACCGACTTAAGTACAAGAGGACTGACACTCTAACTCTCTATGATTTGAACCTCTCATGTGAGTCCAGTTCTAGATTCCGATGCTTCACTTCAGGTTTACTGTATCCCATGGTCCTCCTTATTAACGATGAAACACAGAAATTGTATCCGAATTTAATACAAAAGGCACAATGCCGACTTAAGTACAAGAGGACTGACACTCTAAATCTCTACGATTTGAACATCTCCTGTGAGTCCAGTTTTAGATTGCGATGCTTCACATCAGATTTACTGTATCTCTTGGACCTTCTTATCGATGATGAAACACAGAAATTTCATCCGAATTCAATACAAAAGGCATAATACCGACATAAGTACAAGAGGACTGACACTCTAGCTCTCTATGATTTGAACCTCTCCTGGGAGTCCAGTTTTAGATTCCGATGCTTCACTTCAGGTTTACTGTATCCCTTGGACCTTCTTATTGACGATGAAACACAGAAATTGCATCCAAATTTAATACAAAAGGCACAATACCGACTTAAGTACAAGAGGACTGACACACTAACTTTCGATGATTTGACCCTCTCCTGTGATTCCAGTTTTAGATTCCGATGCTTCATATCAGGTTTACTGTATCCCTTGAACCTTCTTATTGACGATGAAATACAGAAATTGCATCCAAATTTAATACAAATGCACAATGCCGTCCTAAGTACAAGAGGACTGACACTCTAACTTTCGATGATTTGAACCTCTCCTGTGAGTCCAGTTTTAGATTCCGATGCTTCAGTTCAGGTTTACTGTATCCCTTGGACCTTCTTATTGACGATGAAACACAGAAATTGCATCCGAATTTAATACAAAAGGCACAATGCCGGCAAAGTGCAAGAGGACTGACACTCTAACTTTCTATGATTTAAACCTCTCCGGTGAGTCCAGTTTTAGATTCCGATGCTTCATTTCAGGTTTACTGTATCCCTTGGAACTTCTTATTGACGATGAGACACAGAAATTGCATCCGAATTTAATACAAAAGGCCTATGCCAACGTAAGTACAAGAGGACTGACACTCTAAATTTCTATGACTTGAACAACTCCTGTGAGTCCAGTTTAAGATTCCGATGCTTCACTTCAGGTTTACTGTATCCCTTGGACCTTCTTATTGACGATGAAGCACAGAAATTGCATCCGAACTTAATACAAAAGGCACAATGCCGACTAAAGTACAAGAGGACTGAACCTCTAACTCTCTATGATTTGAACCTCTCCTGTGAGTCCAGTTTAACATTCCGATGCTTCACTTCAGGTTTACTGTATCCCTTGGACCTTCTTATTGACGATGAAACACTGAAATTGCATCCAAATGTAATACAAAAGGCACAATGCCGACTTAAGTACAAAAGGACTGACACTCTAACTTTCGATGATTTGAACCTCTCCTGTGAGTCCAGTTTTAGATTCCGATGCTTCAGTTCAGGTTTACTGTATCCCTTGGACCTTCTTATTGACGATGAAACACAGAAATTGCATCCGAATTTAATACAAAAGGCACAATGCCGGCAAAGTGCAAGAGGACTGACACTCTAACTTTCTATGATTTAAACCTCTCCGGTGAGTCCAGTTTTAGATTACGATGCTTCATTTCAGGTTTACTGTATCCCTTGGAACTTCTTATTGACGATGAGACACAGAAATTGCATCCGAATTTAATACAAAAGGCACAATGCCAACGTAATACAAGAGGACTGACACTCTAAATTTCTATGACTTGAACCACTCCTGTGAGTCCAGTTTAAGATTCCGATGCTTCACTTCAGGTTTACTGTATGCCTTGGACCTTCTTATTGACGATGAAACACAGAAATTGCATCCGAATTTAATACAAAAGGCACAATGCCGAATTAAGTACAAGAGGACTGAACCTCTCACTCTCTATGATTTGAACCTCTCCTGTGAGTCCAGTTTTACATTCCGATGCTTCACTTCAGGTTTACTGTATCCCTTGGACCTTCTTATTGAAGATGAAACACAGTAATTGCATCCGAATTTAATACAAAAGGCACAATGCTGACTTAAGTACAAGAGGACTGACAGTCTAACATTCTGTGACTTGAACCTCTCCTGTTAGCCCAGTTTTAGATTCCGATGCTTCACATCAGGTTTACTGTATCTCTTGGACCTTCTTATTGATGATGAAACACAGAAATTACATCCGAATTCAATACAAAAGGCACAATACCGACTTAAGTACAAGAGGACTGACACTCAACTCTCTATGATTTGAACCTCTCCTGTGAGTCCAGTTTTAGATTCCGATGCTTCATTTCAGGTTTACTGTATCCCTTGGACCTTCTTATTGACGGTGAAACACAGAAATTGCATCCGAATTTAATACAAAGGGCACAATGCTGACTTAAGTACAAGAGGACTGAACCTCTAACTCTCTATGATTCGAACCTCTCCTGTGAGTCCAGTTTTAGATTCCGATGCTACACTTCAGGTTTACTGTATCCCTTGAACCTTCTTATTGACAATGAAATACAGAAATTGCATCCAAATTTAATACAAAAGGCACAATGCCGACATAAGTACAAGAGGACTGACACTCTAACTTTCGATGATTTGAACCTCTCCTGTGAGTCCAGTTTTAGATTCCGATGCTTCACTTCAGGTTTACTGTATCCCTTGGACCTTCTTATTGACGATGAAGCACAGAAATTGCATCCGAATTTAATACAAAAGGCACAATGCCAGCAAAGTACAAAAGGACTGACACTCTAACTTTCAATGATTTGAACCTCTCCTCTGAGTCCAGTTTTAGATTCCGATTCTTCATTTCAGGTTTACTGTATCCCTTGGAACTTCTTATTGACGATGAAACACAGAAATTGCATCCGAATTTAATACAAAAGGCGCAATGCCAACGTAAGTACAAGAGGACTGACACTCTAAATTTCTATGACTTGAACCACTCCTGTGAGTCCAGTTTAAGATTCCGATGCTTCACTTCAGGTTTACTGTATCCCTTGGACCTTCTTATTGACGATGAAACACAGAAATTGCATCCGAATGTAATACAAAAGGCACAATGCCGAATTAAGTACAAGAGGACTGAACCTCTAACTCTCTATGATTTGAACCTCTCCTGTGAGTCCAGTTTTACATTCCGATGCTTCACTTCAGGTTCACTGTATCCCTTGGACCTTCTTATTGAAGATGAAACACAGTAATTGCATCCGAATTTAATACAAAAGGCACAATGCTAACTTAAGTACAAGAGGACTGACACTCTAATTTTCTATGACTTGAACCTTTCCTGTGAGTCCAGTTTTAGATTCCGATGCGTCACTTCAGGTTTACTGTATCCCTTGGACCTTCTTATTGACGATGAAACACAGAAATTGCATCCGATTTTAATACAATAAACACAATGCCGACTTAAGTACAAGAGGACTGACACTCTAACATTCTATGATTTGAACCACTCCTGTGAGTCCAGTTTAAGATTCTGATGCTTCACTTCAGGTTTGCTGTATCCCTTGGACCTTCTAATTGACGATGAAACACAGAAATTGCATCCGAATTTAATACAAAAGGCGCAATGCCAACGTAAGTACAAGAGGACTGACACTCTAAATTTCTATGACTTGAACCACTCCTGTGAGTCCAGTTTAAGATTCCGATGCTTCACTTCAGGTTTACTGTATCCCTTGGACCTTCTTATTGACGATGAAACACAGAAATTGAATCCGAATTTAATACAAAAGGCACAATGCCGAATTAAGTACAAGAGGACTGAACCTCTAACTCTCTATGATTTGAACCTCTCCTGTGAGTCCAGTTTTACATTCCGATGCTTCATTTCAGGTTTACTGTATCCCTTAGACCTTCTTATTCACGATGAGACACAGAAATTGCATCCGAATTTAATACAAAAGGCGCAATGCCGACTTAAGTACAAGAGGACTGACACTCTAACTTTCTATGATTTGAACCCCTCCTGTGAGTCCAGTTTTAGATTCCTATGCATCACTTCAGGTTTACTGTATCCTTTGGACCTTCTTATTGAGGATGAAACACAGAAATTGCATCCGAATTTAATACAAAAAGCACAATGCCGACTTAAGTACAAGAGGACTGACACTCTCATTTTCTATGATTTGATCCTCTCCTGTGAGTCCAGTTTTAGATTCCGATGCTTCACATCAGGTTAACTGTATCTCTCGGACCTTCTTATTGATGATGAAACACAGAAATTACATCCGAATTCAATACAAAAGGCACAATACCGACTTATGTACAAGAGGACTGTCACTCTAACTCTCTATGATTTGAACCTCTCATGTGAGTCCAGTTCTAGATTCCGATGCTTCACTTCAGGTTTACTGTATCCCATGGACCTCCTTATTAACGATGAAACACAGAAATTGTATCCGAATTTAATACAAAAGGCACAATGCCGACTTAAGTACAAGAGGACTGACACTCTAAATCTCTACGATTTGAACATCTCCTGTGAGTCCAGTTTTAGATTGCGATGCTTCACATCAGATTTACTGTATCTGTTGGACCTTCTTATCGATGATGAAACACAGAAATTTCATCCGAATTCAATACAAAAGGCATAATACCGACATAAGTACAAGAGGACTGACACTCTAGCTCTCTATGATTTGAACCTGTCCTGGGAGTCCAGTTTTAGATTCCGATGCTTCACTTCAGGTTTACTGTATCCCTTGGACCTTCTTATTGACGATGAAACACAGAAATTGCATCCAAATTTAATACAAAAGGCACAATACCGACTTAAGTACAAGAGGACTGACACACTAACTTTCGATGATTTGACCCTCTCCTGTGATTCCAGTTTTAGATTCCGATGCTTCATATCAGGTTTACTGTATCCCTTGAACCTTCTTATTGACGATGAAATACAGAAATTGCATCCAAATTTAATACAAATGCACAATGCCGTCCTAAGTACAAGAGGACTGACACTCTAACTTTCGATGATTTGAACCTCTCCTGTGAGTCCAGTTTTAGATTCCGATGCTTCAGTTCAGGTTTACTGTATCCCTTGGACCTTCTTATTGACGATGAAACACAGAAATTGCATCCGAATTTAATACAAAAGGCACAATGCCGGCAAAGTGCAAGAGGACTGACACTCTAACTTTCTATGATTTAAACCTCTCCGGTGAGTCCAGTTTTAGATTCCGATGCTTCATTTCAGGTTTACTGTATCCCTTGGAACTTCTTATTGACGATGAGACACAGAAATTGCATCCGAATTTAATACAAAAGGCACAATGCCAACGTAATACAAGAGGACTGACACTCTAAATTTCTATGACTTGAACCACTCCTGTGAGTCCAGTTTAAGATTCCGATGCTTCACTTCAGGTTTACTGTATGCCTTGGACCTTCTTATTGACGATGAAACACAGACATTGCATCCGAATTTAATACAAAAGGCACAATGCCGAATTAAGTACAAGAGGACTGAACCTCTTACTCTCTATGATTTGAACCTCTCCTGTGAGTCCAGTTTTACATTCCGATGCTTCACTTCAGGTTTACTGTATCCCTTGGACCTTCTTATTGAAGATGAAACACAGTAATTGCATCCGAATTTAATACAAAAGGCACAATGCTGACTTAAGTACAAGAGGACTGACAGTCTAACATTCTGTGACTTGAACCTCTCCTGTTAGCCCAGTTTTAGATTCCGATGCTTCACATCAGGTTTACTGTATCTCTTGGACCTTCTTATTGATGATGAAACACAGAAATTACACCCGAATTCAATACAAAAGGCACAATACCGACATAAGTACAAGAGGACTGACACTCTAACTCTCTATGATTTGAACCTCTCCTGTGAGTCCAGTTTTAGATTCCGAAGCTTCATTTCAGGTTTACTGTATCCCTTGGACCTTCTTATTGACGGTGAAACACAGAAATTGCATCCGAATTTAATACAAAGGGCACAATGCTGACTTAAGTACAAGAGGACTGAACCTCTAACTCTCTATGATTCGAACCTCTCCTGTGAGTCCAGTTTTAGATTCCGATGCTACACTTCAGGTTTACTGTATCCCTTGAACCTTCTTATTGACGATGAAACACAGAAATTGCATCCGAATTTAATACAAAAGGCACAATACCGGCAAAGTACACGAGGACTGACAGTCTAACATTCTGTGACTTGAACCTCTCCTGTTAGCCCAGTTTTAGATTCCGATGCTTCACATCAGGTTTACTGTATCTCTTGGACCTTCTTATTGATGATGAAACACAGAAATTACATCCGAATTCAATACAAAAGGCACAATACCGACTTAAGTACAAGAGGACTGACACTCTAACTCTCTATGATTTGAACCTCTCCTGTGAGTCCAGTTTTAGAATCCGATGCTTCATTTCAGGTTTACTGTATCCCTTAGACCTTCTTATTCACGATGAGACACAGAAATTGCATCCGAATTTAATACAAAAGGCGCAATGCCGACTTAAGTACAAGAGGACTGACACTCTAACTCTCTATGATTTGAACCTCTCATGTGAGTCCAGTTCTAGATTCCGATGCTTCACTTCAGGTTTACTGTATCCCATGGACCTCCTTATTAACGATGAAACACAGAAATTGTATCCGAATTTAATACAAAAGGCACAATGCCGATTTAAGTACAAGAGGACTGACACTCTAAATCTCTACGATTTGAACATCTCCTGTGAGTCCAGTTTTAGATTGCGATGCTTCACATCAGATTTACTGTATCTCTTGGACCTTCTTATCGATGATGAAACACAGAAATTTCATCCGAATTCAATACAAAAGGCATAATACCGACATAAGTACAAGAAGACTGACACTCTAGCTCTCTATGATTTGAACCTCTCCTGGGAGTCCAGTTTTAGATTCCGATGCTTCACTTCAGGTTTACTGTATCCCTTGGACCTTCTTATTGACGATGAAACACAGAAATTGCATCCAAATTTAATACAAAAGGCACAATACCGACTTAAGTACAAGAGGACTGGCACACTAACTTTCGATGATTTGACCCTCTCCTGTGATTCCAGTTTTAGATTCCGATGCTTCATATCAGGTTTACTGTATCCCTTGAACCTTCTTATTGACGATGAAATACAGAAATTGCATCCAAATTTAATACAAATGCACAATGCCGTCCTAAGTACAAGAGGACTGACACCCTAACTTTCGATGATTTGAACCTCTCCTGTGAGTCCAGTTTTAGATTCCGATGCTTCAGTTCAGGTTTACTGTATCCCTTGGACCTTCTTATTGACGATGAAACACAGAAATTGCATCCGAATTTAATACAAAAGGCACAATGCCGGCAAAGTGCAAGAGGACTGACACTCTAACTTTCTATGATTTAAACCTCTCCGGTGAGTCCAGTTTTAGATTCCGATGCTTCATTTCAGGTTTACTGTATCCCTTGGAACTTCTTATTGACGATGAGACACAGAAATTGCATCCGAATTTAATACAAAAGGCACAATGCCAACGTAAGTACAAGAGGACTGACACTCTAAATTTCTATGACTTGAACAACTCCAGTGAGTCCAGTTTAAGATTCCGATGCTTCACTTCAGGTTTACTGTATCCCTTGGACCTTCTTATTGACGATGAAGCACAGAAATTGCATCCGAACTTAATACAAAAGGCACAATGCCGACTTAAGTACAAGAGGACTGAACCTCTAACTCTCTATGATTTGAACCTCTCCTGTGAGTCCAGTTTTACATTCCGATGCTTCACTTCAGGTTTACTGTATCCCTTGGACCTTCTTATTGACGATGAAACACTGAAATTGCATCCAAATGTAATACAAAAGGCACAATGCCGACTTAAGTACAAAAGGACTGACACTCTAACTTTCGATGATTAGAACCTCTCCTGTGAGTCCAGTTTTAGCTTCCGATGCTTCAATTCAGGTTTACTGTATCCCTTGGACCTTCTTATTGGCGATGAAACACAGAAATTGCATCCGAATTTAATACAAAAGGCACAATGCCGACTTAAGTACAAGAGGACTGACACTCTGACTTTCTATGATTTGAACCTCTCCTGGGAGTCCAGTTTTAGATTCCGGTGCTTCACTACAAGTTTACTGTATCCCTTGGACTTTCTTATCGTTGATGAAACACAGAAATTGCAACCGAATTTAATACAAAAGGCACAATGCCGACTTAAGTACAAGAGGACTGACACTCTAACTTCCTACGATTTGAACCTCCGCTGTGAGTCCAGTTATAGATTCCGATGCTTCACTTCGGGTTTACTGTATCGCTTGGACTTTCTTATCGTCGATGAAACACAGAAATTGCATCCGAATTTCATACAAAAGGCACAATGCCTACTTAAGGACAAGAGGACTGACACTCTAACTTTCTATGATTTGAAACTCTCCTGTGAGTCCAGTTTTAGATTCCGATGCTTCAATTCAGGTTTAATGTATCCCTTGGACCTTCTTATTGACGATGAAACACAGAAATTGCATCAGAATTTAATACAAAAGGCACAATGCCGACTTATGTACAAGAGGACTGACACTCTAACTTTCCACGATTTGAACCTCTCCTGTGAGTCAAGTTTTAGATTCCGATGCTTCACATCAGGTTTAATATATCTCTTGGACCTTCTAATTGATGATGAAACACAGAAATTACATCCGAATTCAATACAAAAGGCACAATACCGACATAAGTACAAGAGGACTGACACTCAAACTCTCTATGGTTTGAACATCTCCTTTGAGTCCAGTTTTAGATTCCGATGATTTTCTTCAGGTTTACTGTATCCTTGGACCTTCTTATTGACGATGAGACACTGATATTGCATCCAAATGTAATACAAAATGCACAATGCCGACTTTAGTAATGGAGGACTGACACTCTAACTTTTGATGATTTGAACCTCTCCTGTGAGTCCAGTTTTAGATTCTGATACTTCAATTCAGGTTTACTGTATCCCTTGGACCTTCTTATAGACGATGAAACACAGAAATTGCATCCGAAGTTAATACAAAATGCACAATGCCGACTTAAGTACAAGAGGACTGACACTCTAACTTTCTATGATTTGAACCACACCTGTGGGTCCAGTTTAAGATTCCGATGCTTCACTTCAGGTTTACTGTATCCCTTGGACCTTCTTATTGACGATGAAACACAGAAATTGCATCCGAATTTAATACAAAAGGCACAATGCCAACGTAATACAAGAGGACTGACACTCTAAATTTCTATGACTTGAACCACTCCTGTGAGTCCAGTTTAAGATTCCGATGCTTCACTTCAGGTTTACTGTATGCCTTGGACCTTCTTATTGACGATGAAACACAGAAATTGCATCCAAATTTAATACAAAAGGCACAATGCCGAATTAAGTACAAGAGGACTGAACCTCTAACTCTCTATGATTTGAACCTCTCCTGTGAGTCCAGTTTTACATTCCGATGCTTCACTTCAGGTTTACTGTATCCCTTGGACCTTCTTATTGAAGATGAAACACAGTAATTGCATCCGAATTTAATACAAAAGGCACAATGCTGACTTAAGTACAAGAGGACTGACAGTCTAACATTCTGTGACTTGAACCTCTCCTGTTAGCCCAGTTTTAGATTCCGATGCTTCACATCAGGTTTACTGTATCTCTTGGACCTTCTTATTGATGATGAAACACAGAAATTACATCCGAATTCAATACAAAAGGCACAATACCGACTTAAGTACAAGAGGACTGACACTCTAACTCTCTATGATTTGAACCTCTCCTGTGAGTCCAGTTTTAGATTCCGATGCTTCATTTCAGGTTTACTGTATCCCTTGGACCTTCTTATTGACGGTGAAACACAGAAATTGCATCCGAATTTAATACAAAGGGCACAATGCTGACTTAAGTACAAGAGGACTGAACCTCTAACTCTCTATGATTCGAACCTCTCCTGTGAGTCCAGTTTTAGATTCCGATGCTACACTTCAGGTTTACTGTATCCCTTGAACCTTCTTATTGACGATGAAATACAGAAATTGCATCCAAATTTAATACAAAAGGCACAATGCCGACATAAGTACAAGAGGACTGACACTCTAACTTTCGATGATTTGAACCTCTCCTGTGAGTCCAGTTTTAGATTCCGATGCTTCACTTCAGGTTTACTGTATCCCTTGGACCTTCTTATTGACGATGAAACACAGAAATTGCATCCGAATTTAATACAAAAGGCACAATGCCGGCAAAGTACAAAAGGACTGACACTCTAATTTTCGATGATTTGAACCTCTCCTCTGAGTCCAGTTTTAGATTCCGATTCTTCATTTCAGGTTTACTGTATCCCTTGGAACTTCTTATTGACGATGAAACACAGAAATTGCATCCGAATTTAATACAAAAGGCACAATGCCAACGTAAGTACAAGAGGACTGACACTCTAAATTTCTATGACTTGAACCACTCCTGGAGTCCAGTTTAACATTCCGATGCTTCACTTCAGGTTTACTGTATCCCTTGGACCTTCTTATTGACGATGAAACACAGAAATTGCATCCGAATTTAATACAAAAGGCACAATGCCGAATTAAGTACAAGAGGACTGAACCTCTAACTCTCTATGATTTGAACCTCTCCTGTGAGTCCAGTTTTACATTCCGATGCTTCACTTCAGGTTCACTGTATCCTTGGACCTTCTTATTGAAGATGAAACACAGTAATTGCATCCGAATTTAATACAAAAGGCACAATGCTGACTTAAGTACAAGAGGACTGACACTCTAATTTTCTATGACTTGAACCTTTCCTGTGAGTCCAGTTTTAGATTCCGATGCGTCACTTCAGGTTTACTGTATCCCTTGGACCTTCCTATTGACGATGAAACACAGAAATTGCATCCGATTTTAATACAATAAACACAATGCCGACTTAAGTACAAGAGGACTGACACTCTAACTTTCTATGATTTGAACCACTCCTGTGAGTTCAGTTTAAGATTCTGATGCTTCACTTCAGGTTTGCTGTATCCCTTGGACCTTCTAATTGACGATGACACACAGAAATTGCATCCAAATGTAATACAAAAGGCACAATGCCGACTTAAGTACAAGAGGACTGACACTCTAACTCTCTATGATTTGAACCTCTCCTGTGAGTCCAGTTTTAGATTCCGATTCTTCACTTGAGGTTTCCTGTATCCCTTTGACCGTCTTATTGAAGATGAAACACAGAAATTGCATCCAAATTTAATACAAAAGGCACAATGCTGACTTAAGTACAAGAGGATTGACAGTCTAACATTCTGTGACGTGAACCTCTCCTGTTAGCCCAGTTTTAGATTCCGATGCTTCACATCAGGTTTACTGTATCTCTTGGACCTTCTTATTGATGATGAAACACAGAAATTACATCCGAATTCAATACAAAAGGCACAATACCGACTTAAGTACAAGAGGACTGACACTCTAACTCTCTATGATTTGAACCTCTCCTGTGAGTCCAGTTTTAGATTCCGATGCTTCATTTCAGGTTTACTGTATCCCTTAGACCTTCTTATTCACGATGAGACACAGAAATTGCATCCGAATTTAATACAAAAGGCGCAATGCCGACTTAAGTACAAGAGGACTGACACTCTAACTTTCTATGATTTGAACCCCTCCTGTGAGTCCAGTTTTAGATTCCTATGCATCACTTCAGGTTTACTGTATCCTTTGGACCTTCTTATTGAGGATGAAACACAGAAATTGCATCCGAATTTAATACAAAAAGCACAATGCCGACTTAAGTACAAGAGGACTGACACTCTCATTTTCTATGATTTGATCCTCTCCTGTGAGTCCAGTTTTAGATTCCGATGCTTCACATCAGGTTAACTGTATCTCTCGGACCTTCTTATTGATGATGAAACACAGAAATTACATCCGAATTCAATACAAAAGGCACAATACCGACTTAAGTACAAGAGGACTGACACTCTAACTCTCTATGATTTGAACCTCTCATGTGAGTCCAGTTCTAGATTCCGATGCTTCACTTCAGGTTTACTGTATCCCATGGACCTCCTTATTAACGATGAAACACAGAAATTGTATCCGAATTTAATACAAAAGGCACAATGCCGACTTAAGTACAAGAGGACTGACACTCTAAATCTCTACGATTTGAACATCTCCTGTGAGTCCAGTTATAGATTGCGATGCTTCACATCAGATTTACTGTATCTCTTGGACCTACTTATCGATGATGAAACACAGAAATTTCATCCGAATTCAATACAAAAGGCATAATACCGACATAAGTACAAGAGGACTGACACTCTAGCTCTCTATGATTTGAACCTCTCCTGGGAGTCCAGTTTTAGATTCCGATGCTTCACTTCAGGTTTACTGTATCCCTTGGACCTTCTTATTGACGATGAAACACAGAAATTGCATCCAAATTTAATACAAAAGGCACAATACCGACTTAAGTACAAGAGGACTGACACACTAACTTTCGATGATTTGACCCTCTCCTGTGATTCCAGTTTTAGATTCCGATGCTTCATATCAGGTTTACTGTATCCCTTGAACCTTCTTATTGACGATGAAATACAGAAATTGCATCCAAATTTAATACAAATGCACAATGCCGTCCTAAGTACAAGAGGCCTGACACTCTAACTTTCGATGATTTGAACCTCTCCTGTGAGTCCAGTTTTAGATTCCGATGCTTCAGTTCAGGTTTACTGTATCCCTTGGACCTTCTTATTGACGATGAAACACAGAAATTGCATCCGAATTTAATACAAAAGGCACAATGCCGGCAAAGTGCAAGAGGACTGACACTCTAACTTTCTATGATTTAAACCTCTCCTGTGAGTCCAGGTTTAGATTCCGATGCTTCATTTCAGGTTTACTGTATCCCTTGGAACTTCTTATTGACGATGAGACACAGAAATTGCATCCGAATTTAATACAAAAGGCACAATGCCAACGTAAGTACAAGAGGACTGACACTCTAAATTTCTATGACTTGAACAACTCCTGTGAGTCCAGTTTAAGATTCCGATGCTTCACTTCAGGTTTACTGTATCCCTTGGACCTTCTTATTGACGGTGAAGCACAGAAATTGCATCCGAACTTAATACAAAAGGCACAATGCCGACTTAAGTACAAGAGGACTGAACCTCTAACTCTCTATGATTTGAACCTCTCCTGTGAGTCCAGTTTTACATTCCGATGCTTCACTTCAGGTTTACTGTATCCCTTGGACCTTCTTATTGACGATGAAACACTGAAATTGCATCCAAATGTAATACAAAAGGCACAATGCCGACTTAAGTACAAAAGGACTGACACTCTAACTTTCGATGATTAGAACCTCTCCTGTGAGTCCAGTTTTAGCTTCCGATGCTTCAATTCAGGTTTACTGTATCCCTTGGACCTTCTTATTGGCGATGAAACACAGAAATTGCATCCGAATTTAATACAAAAGGCACAATGCCGACTTAAGTACAAGAGGACTGACACTCTGACTTTCTATGATTTGAACCTCTCCTGGGAGTCCAGCTTTAGATTCCGGTGCTTCACTTCAGGTTTACTGTATCCCTTGGACTTTCTTATCGTCGATGAAACACAGAAATTGCAACCGAATTTAATACAAAAGGCACAATGCCGACTTAAGTACAAGAGGACTGACACTCTAACTTCCTACGATTTGAACCTCCCCTGTGAGTCCAGTTATAGATTCCGATGCTTCACTTCGGGTTTACTGTATCGCTTGGACTTTCTTATCGTCGATGAAACACAGAAATTGCATCCGAATTTCATACAAAAGGCACAATGCCTACTTAAGGACAAGAGGACTGAAACTCTAACTTTCTATGATTTGAAACTCTCCTGTGAGTCCAGTTTTAGATTCCGATGCTTCAATTCAGGTTTACTGTATCCCTTGGACCTTCTTATTGACGATGAAACACAGAAATTGCATCAAAATTTAATACAAAAGGCACAATGCCGACTTAAGTACAAGAGGACTGACACTCTAACTTTCCACGATTTGAACCTCTCCTGTGAGTCAAGTTTTAGATTCCGATGCTTCACATCAGGTTTAATATATCTCTTGGACCTTCTAATTGATGATGAAACACAGAAATTACATCCGAATTCAATACAAAAAGCACAATACCGACATAAGTACAAGAGGACTGACACTCAAACTCTCTATGGTTTGAACATCTCCTTTGAGTCCAGTTTTAGATTCCGATGCTTTACTTCAGGTTTACTGTATCCTTGGACCTTCTTATTGACGATGAGACACTGATATTGCATCCAAATGTAATACAAAAGGCACAATGCCGACTTTAGTAAAGGAGGACTGACACTCTAACTTTTGATGATTTGAACCTCTCCTGTGAGTCCAGTTTTAGATTCTGATACTTCAATTCAGGTTTACTGTATCCCTTGGACCTTCTTATAGACGATGAAACACAGAAATTGCATCCGAAGTTAATACAAAATGCACAATGCCGACTTAAGTACAAGAGGACTGACACTCTAACTTTCTATGATTTGAACCACTCCTGTGGGTCCAGTTTAAGATTCCGATACTTCACTTCAGGTTTACTGTATCCCTTGGAGCTTCTTATTGACGATGAAACACAGAAATTGCATCCAAATTTAATACAAAAGGCACAATGGCGACTTAAGTAGAAAGAGGACTGACACTCTAACTCTCTGATTTGAACCTCTCCTGTGAGTCCAGCTTTAGAATCCGATGCTTCACTTCAGGTTTCCTGTATCCCTTGGACCTTCTCATTGACGATGAAAAACAGAAACTGCATCCGAATTTAATACAAAAGGCACAATGCTGACTTAGGTACAAGAGGACTGACACTCTTACTTTCTATGACTTGGACCTCTATTGTGAGTCCAGTTTTAGATTCCGATGCTTCACTTCGGGTTTACTGTATCCCTTGGACCTTGTTATTGAAGATGAAACACAGAAATTGCATCCAAATGTAATACAAAAGGCACAATGCTGACTTAAGTACAAGAGGACTGACACACTAACTTTTTATGTCTTGAACCTCTCCTGTGAGCCCAGTTTTAGATTCCGAAGCTTCACATCAGGTTTACTGTATCTCTTGGCCCTTCTTATTGATGATGAAACACAGAAATTACATCCGAATTCAATACAATAGGGACAATACCGACTTAAGTACAAGAGGAGTGACACTCTCACTCTCTATGATTTGAACCTCTCCTGTGAGTCCAGTTTTAGATTCCGATGCTTCACTTCAGGTTCACTGTATCCCTTAGACCTTCTTATTCTCGATGAAACACAGAAATTGCATCCGAATTTAATGCAAAAGGCACAATGCTGACTTAAGTACAAGAGGACTGACACTATAACTTTCTATGATTTGAACCTCTCCTGTGAGTCCAGTTTTAGATTCCGATGCTTCACTTCAGGTTTACTGTATCCCTTGGACCTTCTTACTGAGGATGAAACACAGAAATTGCATCCGAATTTAATACAAAAGGCACAATGCCAACGTAAGTACTAGAGGACTGACACTCTAAATTTCTATGATTTGAACCACTCCTGTGAGTCCAGTTTAAGATTCCGATGCTTGACTTCAGGTCTACTGAATCCCTTGGACCTTCTTATTGACGATGAAACACAGAAATTGCATCCGAATTTAATACAAAAGGCACAATGCCGACTTAACTACAAGAGGACTGAACCTCTAACTCTCTATGATTTGAACCTTTCCTGTGAGTCCAGTTTTAGATTCCGATGCTACCCTTCAGGTTTACTGTATCCCTTGGACCTTCTTATTGACGATGAAACACAGAAATTGCACCCAAATTTAATACAAAAGGCACAATGCCGACTTAAGTACAATAGGACTGACACTCTAACTTTCTATGATTTGAACCTCTCCTGGGAGTCCAGTTTTAGATTCCGATGCTTCACTTCAGGTTTACTGTATCGCTTGGACTTTCTTATTTCGATGAAACACAGAAATTGCATCCGAATTCAATACAAAAGGCACAATGCCGACTTAAGTACAAGAGGACTGACACTCTAACTTTCTATGATTTGAACCACCCCTGTGAGTCCAGTTTTAGCTTCCAATGCTTCACTTCAGGTTTACTGTATCCCTTGGCCTTTCTTATCGTCGATGAAACACAGAAATTGCATCCGAATTTAATACAAAATGCACAATGCCGACTTAAGTACAAGAGGACTGACACTCTAACTTTCTATGATTTGAAACTCTCCTGTGAGTCCAATTTTAGATTCCGATGCTTCAATTCAGGTTTACTGTATCCCTTGGACATTCTTATTGACGATGAAACACAGAAATTGCATCAGCATTTAATACAAAAGGCACAATGCCGACTTAAGTACAAGAGGACTGACACTCTAACTTTCTATGATTTGAACCTCTCCTGTGAGTCCAGTTTTAGATTCCGATGCTTCACATCAGGTTTACTATATGTCTTGGACCTTCTAATTGATGATGAAACACAGAAATTACATCCGAATTCAATACAAAAGGCACAATACCGACTTAAGTACAAGAGGACTGACACTGTAACTCTCTATGGTTTGAACCTCTCCTTTGAGTCCAGTAGTAGATTCCGATGCTTTACTTCAGGTTTACAGTATCCCTTGGACCTTCTTATTCACGATGACACACTGATATTACATCCAAATGTAATACAAAAGGCACAATGCCGACTTTAGTACAGGAGGACTGACACTCTAACTTTTGATGATTTGAACCTCTCCTGTGAGTCCAGTTATAGATTCCGATGCTTCATTTCAGGTTTACTGTATCCCTTGGAACTTCTTATTGACGATGAAACACAGAGATTGCATCCGAATTTAATACAAAAGCCACAATGCCAACGTAACTACAAGAGGACTGACACTCTAAATTTCTATGATTTGAACAACTCCTGTGAGTCCAGTTTAAAATTCCGATGCTTCACTTCAGGTTTACTGTATCCCTTGGTCCTTCTTATTGACGATGAAACACTGAAATTGCATCCAAATGTAATACAAAAGGCACAATGCCTACTTGAGTACAAGAGGTCTGACACTTTCACTTTCTATGATTTGAAACTCTCCTGTGAGTCCAGTTTTAGATTCCGATGCTTCAATTCAGGTTTACTGTATCCCTTGGACCTTCTTATTGACGATGAAACACAGAAATTGCGTCAGAATTTAATACAAAAGGCACAATGCCGACTTAAGTACAAGAGGACTGACACTCTAACTTTCTACGATTTGAACCTCTCCTGTGAGTCCAGTTTTAGATTCCGATGCTTCACATCAGGTTTAATATATCTCTTGGACCTTCTAATTGATTATGAAACACAGAAATTACATCCGAATTCAATACAAAAGGCACAATACCGATTTAAGTACAAGAGGACTGACACTCTAATTCTCTATGGTTTGAACATCTCCTTTGAGTCCAGTTTTAGATTCCGATGCTTTACTTCAGGTTTACTGTATCCTTGGACCTTCTTATTGACGATGACACACTGATATTACATCCAAATGTAATGCAAAAGGCACAATGCCCACTTTAGTAAAGGAGGACTGACACTCTAACTTTTGATGATTTGAACCTCTCCTGTGAGTCCAGTTTTAGATTCCGATGCTTCAATTCAGGTTTACCGTATCCCTTGGACCTTCTTATAGACGATGAAACACAGAAATTGCATCCGAAGTTAATACAAAATGCACAATGCCGACTTAAGTACAAGAGGACTGACACTCTAACTTTCTATGATTTGAACCACTCCTGTGAGTCCAGTTTAAGATTCCGATACTTCACTTCAGGTTTACTGTATCCCTTGGAGCTTCTTATTGACGATGAAACACAGAAATTGCATCCAAATTTAATACAAAAGGCACAATGGCGACTTAAGTAGAAAGAGGACTGACACTCTAACTCTCTGATTTGAACCTCTCCTGTGAGTCCAGTATTAGAATCCGATGCTTCACTTCAGGTTTCCTGTATCCCTTGGACCTTCTTATTAACGATGAAAAACAGAAACTGCATCCGAATTTAATACAAAAGGCACAATGCTGACTTAGGTACAAGAGGACTGACACTCTTACTTTCTATGACTTGGACCTCTATTGTGAGTCCAGTTTTAGATTCCGATGCTTCACTTCGGGTTTACTGTATCCCTTGGACCTTGTTATTGAAGATGAAACACAGAAATTGCATCCAAATGTAATACAAAAGGCACAATGCTGACTTGAGTACAAGAGGAGTGACACTCTCACTCTCTATGATTTGAACCTCTCCTGTGAGTCCAGTTTTAGATTCCGATGCTTCACTTCAGGTTCACTGTATCCCTTAGACCTTCTTATTCTCGATGAAACACAGAAATTGCATCCGAATTTAATGCAAAAGGCACAATGCTGACTTAAGTACAAGAGGACTGAACCTCTAACTCTCTATGATTTGAACCTCTCCTGTGAGTCCAGTTTTAGATTCCGATGCTTCACTACAGGTTTACTGTATCCCTTGGACCTTCTTATTGACGATGAAACACAGAAATTGCACCCAAATTTAATACAAAAGGCACAATGCCGACTTAAGTACAATAGGACTGACACTCTAACTTTCTATGATTTGAACCTCTCCTGGGCGTCCAGTTTTAGATTCCGATGCTTCACTTCAGGTTTACTGTATCCCTTGGACTTTCTTATTTCGATGAAACACAGAAATTGCATCCGAATTTAATACAAAATGCACAATGCCGACTTAAGCACAAGAGGACTGACACTCTAACTTTCTATGATTTGAAACTCTCCTGTGAGTCCAGTTTTAGATTCCGATGCTTCAATTCAGGTTTACTGTATCCCTTGGACATTCTTATTGATGATGAAACACAGAAATTGCATCAGAATTTAATACAAAAGGCACAATGCCCACTTAAGTACAAGAGGACTGACACTCTAACTTTCTATGATTTGAACCTCTCCTGTGAGTCCAGTTTTAGATTCCGATGCTTCACATCAGGTTTACTATATGTCTTGGACCTTCTAATTGATGATGAAACACAGAAATTACATCCGAATTCAATACAAAAGGCACAATACCGACTTAAGTACAAGAGGACTGACACTGTAACTCTCTATGGTTTGAACCTCTCCTTTGAGTCCAGTAGTAGATTCCGATGCTTTACTTCTGGTTTACAGTATCCCTTGGACCTTCTTATTGACGATGATACACTGATATTGCATCCAAATGTAATACAAAAGGCACAATGCCGACTTTAGTACAGGAGGACTGACACTCTAACTTTTGATGATTTGAACCTCTCCTGTGAGTCCAGTTTTAGATTACGATGCTTCAATTCAGTTTTACTGTATCCCTTGGACCTTGTTATTGACGATGAAACACAGAAATTGCATCCGAAGATAATACAAAATCCACAATGCCGACTTAAGTACAAGAGGACTGATACTCTAACTTTCTATGATATGAACCTATCCTGTGAGTCCAGTTTTAGATTCCGATGCTTCACTTCAGGTTTACTGTATCCCTCAGACCTTCTTATTCTCGATGAAACACAGAAATTGCATCCGAATTTAATACAAAAGGCACAATGCTGACTTAAGTACAAGAGATCTGACACTATAACTTTCTATGATTTGAACCTCTCCTGTGAGTCCAGTTTTAGATTCCGATGCTTCACGTCGGGTTTACTGTATCCCTTGGACTTTCTTATCGTCGATGAAACACAGAAATTGCATCCGAATTTCATACAAAAGGCACAACGCCTACTTAAGTACAAGAGGACTGACACTCTAACTTTCTATGATTTGAAACTCTCCTGTGAGTCCAGTTTTAGATTCCGATGCTTCACTTCAGGTTTACTGTATCCCTTGGACATTCTTATTGACGATGAAACACAGAAATTGCATCAGAATTTAATACAAAATGCACAATGCCGACTTAAGTCTAAGAGGACTGACACTCTAACTTTCTACGGTTTGAACCTCTCCTGTGAGTCCAGTTTTAGATTCCCATGCTTCACATCAGGTTTAATATATCTCTTGGACCTTCTAATTGATGATGAAACACAGAAATTACATCCGAATTCAATACAAAAGGCACAATACCGACTTAAGTACAAGAGGACTGACACTCTAACTCTCTATGGTTTGAACCTCTCCTTTGAGTCCAGTTTTAGATTCCGATGCTTTACTTCAGGTTTACTGTATACCTTGGACCTTCTTATTGACGATGACACTCTGATATTGCATCCAAATGTAATACAAAAGGAACAATGCCGACTTTAGTAAAGGAGGACTGACACTCTAACTTTTGATAATTTGAACCTCTCCTGTGAGTCCAGTTTTAGATTCCGATGCTTAAATTCAGGTTTACTGTATCCCTTGGTCCTTGTTATAGACGATGAAAGACAGAAATTGCATCCGACGTTAATACAAAATGCACAATGCCGACTTAAGTACAGGAGGACAGACACTCTAACTTTCTATGATTTGATCCACTCCTGTGGGTCCAGTTTAAGATTCCGATACTTCACTTCAGGTATACGGTATCCCTTGGAGCTTCTTATTGACGATGAAACAGAGAAATTGCAAACAAATTTAATACAAAAGGCACAATGGCGACTCAAGTAGAAAGAGGACTGACACTCTAACTCTCTGATTTGAACCTCTTCTGTGAGTCCAGTTTTAGAATCCGATGCTTCACTTAAGGTTTCCTGTATCCCTTGGACCTTCTTATTGACGATGAAAAACAGAAATTGCATCCGAATTTAATACAAAAGGCACAATGCTGACTTAGGTACAAGAGGACTGACACTCTTACTTTCTATGACTTGGACCTCTATTGTGAGTCCAGTTTTAGTTTCCGATGCTTCACTTCGGGTTTACTGTATCCCTTGGACCTTGTTATTGAAGATGAAACACAGAAATTGCATTCAAATGTAATACAAAAGGCACAATGCTGACTTAAGTACAAGAGGACTGACACACTAACTTTCTATGACTTGAACCTCTCCTGTGAGCCCAGTTTTAGATTCTGATGCTTCACATCAGGTTTACTGTATATTTTGGCCCTTCTTATTGATGATGAAACACAGAAATTACATCCGAATTCAATACAATAGGGACAATACCGACTTAAGTACAAGAGGAGTGACACTCTCACTCTCTATGATTTGAACCTCTCCTGTGAGTCCAGTTTTAGATTCCGATGCTTCACTTCAGGTTCACTGTATCCCTTAGACCTTCGTATTCTCGATGAAACACAGAAATTGCATCCGAATTTAATACAAAAGGCACAATGCTGACTTAAGTACAAGAGGACTGACACTATAACTTTCTATGATTTGAACCTCTCCTGTGAGTCCAGTTTTAGATTCCGATGCTTCACTTGAGGTTTACTGTATCCCTTGGACCTTCTTACTGGGGATGAAACACAGAAATTGCATCCGAATGTAATACAAAAGGCACAATGCCAACGTAAGTACAAGAGGACTGACACTCTAAATTTCTATGATTTGAACCACTGCTGTGAGTCCAGTTTAAGATTCCGATGCTTCACTTCAGGTTTACTGTATCCCTTGAACCTTCTTATTGACGATGAAATACAGAAATTGCATCCAAATTTAATACAAAGGCACAATGCCGACTTATGTACAAGAGGACTGAGTCTCTAACTTTCGATGATTTGAACCTCTCCTGTGAGTTAGTTTTAGATTCCGATGCTTCAATTCAGGTTTACTGTATCCCTTGGACCTTCTTATTGACGATGAAACACAGAAATTGCATCCGAATTTAATACAAAAGGCACAATGCCGACAAAGTACAATAGGACTGACACTCTAAATTTCTATGATTTGAACCACTCCTGTGAGTCCAGTTTAAGATTCCGATGCTTCACTTCAAGTCTACTGTATCCCTTGGACCTTCTTATTGACGATGAAACACAGATATTGCATCCGAATTTAAGACAAAAGGCACAATGCCGACTTAAGTACAAGAGGACTGAACCTCTAACTCTCTATGATTTGAACCTCTCCTGAAAGTCCAGTTTTAGATTCCGATGCTTCACTTCAGGTTTACTGTATCCCTTGGACCTTCTTACTGACGATGAAACACAGAAATTGCATCCGAATTTAATACAAAAGGCACAATGCCGACTTAAGTACAAGAGGACTGACACTCTATTCTTCTATGATTTGAACCTCCCCTGTGAGTCCCGTTTTAGATTCCGATGCTTCACTTCAGGTTTACTGTATCCCTTGGACTTCCTTATCGTCGATGAAACACAGAAATTGCATCCGAATTTAATACAAAAGGCACAATGCCGACTTAAGTACAAGAGCACTGACACTCTAACTTTCTATGATTTGAAACTCTCCTGTGATGCCAGTTTTAGATTCCGATGCTTCAATTCTGGTTTACTGTATCCCATGGACCTTCTTATTGACGATGAAACACAGAAATTGCATCAGAAATTAATACAAAAGGCACAATGCCGACTTAAGTACAAGAGGACTGACACGCTAACTTTCTATGATTTGAACCTCTCCTGTGAGTCCAGTTTTAGATTCCGATGCTTCACATCAGGTTTACTATATGTCTTGGACCTTCTAATTGATGATGAAACACAGAAATTACATCCGAATTCAATACAAAAGGCACAATACCGACTTAAGTACAAGAGGACTGACACTGTAACTCTCTATGGTTTGAACCTCTCCTTTGAGTCCAGTAGTAGATTCCGATGCTTTACCTCAGGTTTACAGTATCCCTTGGACCTTCTTATTGACGATGACACACTGATATTGCATCCAAATGTAATACAAAAGGCACAATGCTCAGTTAAGTACAAGAGGACTGCCACTCTAACTTTCTATGACTTGAACCTCTCCTGTGATCCCAGTTTTAGATTCCGATGCTTCACATCAGGTTTCTGTATCTCTTGGCCCTTCTTATTGATGATGAAACACAGAAATTACATCCAAATTCAATACAATAGGGACAATACCGACTTAAGTACAAGAGGAGTGACACTCTCACTCTCTATGATTTGAACCTCTCCTGTGAGTCCAGTTTTAGATTCCGATGCTTCACTTCAGGTTCACTGTATCCCTTAGACCTTCTTATTCTCGATGAAACACAGAAATTGCATCCGAATTTAATACAAAAGGCACAATGCTGACTTAAGTACAAGAGGACTGACACTATAACTTTCTATGATTTAAACCTCTCCTGTGAGTCCAGTTTTAGATTCCGATGCTTCACTTGAGGTTTACTGTATCCCTTGGACCTTCTTACTGGGGATGAAACACAGAAATTGCATCCGAATGTAATACAAAAGGCACTATGCCAACGTAAGTACAAGAGGACTGACACTCTAAATATCTATGATTTGAACCACTGCTGTGATTCCAGTTTAAGATTCCGATGCTTCACTTCAGGTTTACTGTATCCCTTGAACCTTCTTATTGACGATGAAATACAGAAATTGCATCCAAATTTAATACAAAGGCACAATGCCGACTTGAGTACAAGAGGACTGACTCTCTAACTTTCGATGATTTGAACCTCTCCTGTGAGTTAGTTTTAGATTCCGATGCTTCAATTCAGGTTTACTGTATCCCTTGGACCTTCGTATTGACTATGAAACACAGAAATTGCATCCGAATTTAATACAAAAGGCACAATGCCGACAAAGTACAAGAGGACTGACACTCTAAATTTCTATGATTTGAACCACTCCTGTGAGTCCAGTTTAAGATTCCGATGCTTCACTTCAGGTCTACTGTATCCCTTGGACCTTCTTATTGACGATGAAACACAGATATTGCATCCGAATTTAATACAAAAGGCACAATGCGACTTAAGTACAAGAGGACTGAACCTCTAACTCTCTATGATTTGAACCTCTCCTGAATGTCCAGTTTTAGATTCCGATGCTTCACTTCAGGTTTACTGTATCCCTTGGACCTTCTTATTGACGATGAAACACAGAAATTGCATCCGAATTTAATACAAAAGGCACAATGCTGACTTAAGTACAAGAGGACTGACACTCTATTTTTCTATGATTTGAACCTCCCCTGTGAGTCCAGTTTTAGATTCCGATGCTTCACTGCAGGTTTACTGTATCCCTTGGACTTCCTTATCGTCGATGAAACACAGAAATTGCATCCGAATTTAATACAAAAGGCACAATGCCGACTTAAGTACAAGAGGACTGACACTCTAACTTTCTATGATTTGAAACTCTCCTGTGATGCCAGTTTTAGATTCCGATGCTTCAATTCTGGTTTACTGTATCCCTTGGACCTTCTTATTGACGATGAAACACAGAAATTGCATCAGAAATTAATACAAAAGGCACAATGCCGACTTAAGTACAAGAGGACTGACACTCTAACTTTCTATGATTTGAACCTCTCCTGTGAGTCCAGTTTTAGATTCCGATGCTTCGCATCAGGTTTACTATATGTCTTGGACCTTCTAATTGATGATGAAACACAGAATTTACATCCGAATTCAATACAAAAGGCACAATACCGACTTAAGTACAAGAGGACTGACACTGTAACTCTCTATGGTTTGAACCTCTCCTTTGATCCAGTAGTGGATTCGGATGCTTTACTTCAGGTTTACAGTATCCCTTGGACCTTCTTATTGACGATGACACACTGATATTGCATCCAAATGTAATACAAAAGGCACAATGCTCACTTAAGTACAAGAGGACTGCCACTCTAACTTTCTATGACTTGAACCTCTCCTGTGAGCCCAGTTTTAGATTCCGATGCTTCACATCAGGTTTACTGTATCTCTTGGCCCTTCTTATTGATGATGAAACACAGAAATTACATCGGGAATTCAATACAATAGGGACAATACCGACTTAAGTACAAAAGGAGTGACACTCTCACTTTCTATGATTTGAACCTCTCCTGTGAGTCCAGTTTTAGCTTCCGATGCTTCACTTCAGGTTCACTGTATCCCTTGAACCTTCTTATTGATGATGAAATACAGAAATTGCATCCAAATTTAATACAAAGGCACAATGCCGACTTAAGTACAAGAGGACTGACACTACAACTTTCTATGATTTGAACCTCTCCTGTGAGTCCAGTTTTAGATTCCGATGCTTCACTTGAAGTTTACTGTATCCCTTGGACCTTCTTACTGGGGATGAAACAAAGATATTGCATCCGAATTTAATACAAAAGGCACAATGCCAACGTAAGTACAAGAGGACTGACACTCTAAATTTCTATGATTTGAACCACTCCTGTGAGTCCAGTTTAAGATTCCGATGCTTCACTTCAGGTTAACTGTATCCCTTGAACCTTCTTATTGATGATGAAATACAGAAATTGCATCCAAATTTAATACAAAGGCACAATGCCGACTTAAGTACAAGAGGACTGACACTGTAACTTTAGTTGATTTGAACCTCTCCTGTGAGTCCAGTTTTAGTTTCCGATGCTTCACATCAGGTATAATATATCTCTTGGACCTTCTAATTGATGATGAGACACAGAAATTACATCCGAATTCAATACAAAAGGTACAATACTGACTTAAGTACAAGAGGACTGACACTCTAACTCTCTATGGTTTGAACCTCTCCTTTGAGTCCAGTTTTAGATTCCGATGCTTTACTTCAGGTTTACTGTATACCTTGGACCTTCTTATTGACGATGACCCACTGATATTGCATCCAAATGTAATACAAAAGGCATAATGCCAACTTTAGTAAAGGAGGACTGACACTCTACCTTTTGATGATTTCAACCTCTCCTGTGAGTCCAGTTTTAGATTCCGATGCTTCACTTCAGGTTTACTGTATCCCTTGAACCTTCTTATAGACGATGAAACACAGAAATTGCATCCGTAGTTAATACAAAATGCACAATGCCGACTTAAGTAGAAGAGGACTGACACTCTAACTTTCTATGATTTGTACCACTCCTGTGGGTCCAGATTAAGATTCCGATACTTCACTTCAGGTTTACTGTATCCCTTGGAGCTTCTTATTGACGATGAAACACAGAAATTGCATCCAAATCTAATACAAAAAGGCACAATGGCGACTTAAGTAGAAAGAGGACTGACACTCTAACTCTCTGATTTGAACCTCTCCTGTGAGTCCAGTTTTAGGATCCGATGCTTCACTTCAGGTTTCCTGTATCCCTTGGACCTTCTTATTGAAGATGAAAAACAGAAATTGCATCCGAATTTAATACAAAAGGCACAATGCTGAATTAGGTACAAGAGGACTGATACTCTTATTTTCTATGACTTGGACCTCTATTGTGAGTCTAGTTTGAAATTCCGATGCTTCACTTCGGGTTTACTGTATCCCTTGGACCTTGTTATTGAAGATGAAACACAGAAATTGCATCCAAATGTAATACAAAAATCACAATGCTCACTTAAGTACAAGAGGACTGCCTCTCTAACTTTCTATGACTTGAACCTCTCCTGTGAGTCCAGTTTTAGATTCCGATGCTTCACTTCAGGTTTACTGTATCCCTTGAACCTTCTTATTGATGATGAAATACAGAAATTGCATCCAAATTTAATACAAATTCACAATTCCGACTTAAGTACAAGAGGACTGACATTCTATTTTTCAATGATTTGAACCTCCCCTGTGAGTCCAGTTTTAGATTCCGATGCTTCACTTCAGGTTTACTGTATCCCTTGGACTTTCTTATCGTCGATGAAACACAGAAATTGCATCCGAATTTAATACAAACGGCACAATGCCGACTTAAGTACAAGAGGACTGACACTCTAACTTTCTATGATTTGAAACTCTCCTGTGAGTCCAGTTTTAGATTCCGATGCTTCAATTCATTTTTACTGTATCCCTTGGACCTTCTTATTGACGATGAAACACAGCAATTGCATCAGAATTTAATACAAAATGCACAATGCCGACTTAAGTACAAGAGGACTGACACTCTAACTTTCTATGATTTGAACCTCTCCTGTGAGTCCAGTTTTTGATTCCGATGCTTCACATCAGGTTTACTATATGTCTTGGACCTTCTAATTGATGATGAAACACAGAAATTACATCCGAATTTAATACAAAAGGCACAATACCGACTTAAGTACAAGAGGACTGACACTGTAACTCTCTATGGTTTGAACCTCTCCTTTGAGTCCAGTAGTAGATTCCGATGCTTTACTTCAGGTTTACAGTATCCCTTGGACCTTCTTATTGACGTGACACACTGATATTGCATCCAAATGTAATACAAAAGGCACAATGCCGACTTTAGTACAGGAGGACTGACACTCTAACTTTTGATGATTTGGACCTCTCCTGTGAGTCCAGTTTTAGATTCCGATGCTTCAATTCAGTTTTACTGTATCCCTTGGACCTTCTTATTGACGATGAAACACAGAAATTGCAACCGAAGTTAATACAAAATGCACAATGCCGACTTAAGTACAAGAGGACTGACACTCTAAGTTTCTGTGATTTGAACCTCTCCTGTGAGTCCAGTTTTAGATTCCGATGCTTCACATCAGGTTTACTGTATACCTTAGAACTTCTTATTCTCGATGAAACACAGAAATTGCATCCGAATCTAATACAAAAGGCACAATGCTGACTTAAGTACAAGAGGACTGACACTATAACTTTCTATGATTTGAACCTCTCCTGTGAGTCCAGTTTTAGATTCCGATGCTTCACTTCAGGTTTACTGTATCTCTTGGACCTTCTTATTGACGATGAAACACAGAAAGTGCATCCGAATTTAATACAAAAGGCACAATGCCGACTTAAGTACAAGAGGAGTGACACTCTCACTCTCTATGATTTGAACCTCTCCTGTGAGTTCAGTTTTAGATTCCGATGCTTCACTTCAGGTTTACTGTATCCCTTGGACCTTCTTATTGACGATGAAACACAGAAATTGCAACCGAATTTAATACAAAAGGCACAATGCCGACTTAAGTACGACTGACACTCTAACTTTCTATGATTTGAACCACTCCTGTGAGTCCAGTTTTAGATTCCGATGCTACACATCAGGTTTACTATACGTCTTGGACCTTCTAAATGATGATGAAACACAGAAATTACATCCGAATTCAATACAAAAGGCACAATACCGACTTAAGTACAAGAGGACTGACACTGTAACTCTCTATGGTTTGAACCTCTCCTTTGAGTCCAGTAGTAGATTCCGATGCTTTACTTAAGGTTTACTGTATCCCTTGGACCTTCTTATTGACGATGACACACTGATATTGCATCCGAATTTAATACAAAAGGCACAATGCCGACAAAGTACAAGAGGACTGACACTCTAACTTTCGATGATTTGAACCTCTCCTGTGAGTCCAGTTTTAGATTCCGATGCTTCATTTCAGGTTTACTGTATCCCTTGGAACTTCTTGTTGACGATGAAACACAGAAATTGCATCCGAATTTAATACAAAAGGCACAATGCCTACGTAAGTACAAGAGGACTGACACTCTAAATTTCTATGATTTGAACCACTCCTGTGAGTCCAGTTTAAGATTCTGATGCTTCACTTCAGGTCTACTGTATCCCTTGGACCTTCTTGTTGACGATGAAACACAGAAATTGCATCCGAATTTAATACATAAGGCACAATGCCGACTTAAGTACAAGAGGACTGACACTATAACTTTCAAAGATTTGAACCTCTCCTGTGAGTTAGTTTTAGATTCCGATGCTTCAATTCAGGTTTACTGTATCCCTTGGACCTACTTATTGACGATGAAACACAGAAATTGCATCTGAATTTAATACAAAAGGCACAATGCCGACAAAGTACAAGAGGACGGACACTCTAATTTTCGATGATTTGAACCTCTCCTGTGAGTCCAGTTTTAGATTCCGATGCTTCATGTCAGGTTTACTGTATCCCTTGGAACTTCTTATTGACGATGAAACACAGAAATTGCATCCGAATTTAATACAAAGGCACAATGCCAACGTAAGTACAACAGGACTGACACTCTAAATTTCTATGATTTGAACCACTCCTGTGAGTCCAGTTTAAGATTCCGATGCTTCACTTCAGGTCTACTGTATCCCTTGGACCTTCTTATTGACGATGAAACACAGAAATTGCATCCGAATTTAATACAAAAGGCACAATGCCGACTTAAGTACAAGAGGACTGACACTCTAATTTTCTATGATTTGAACCTCTTCTGGGAGTCCAGTTTTAGATTCCGATGCTACACTTCAGGTTTACTGTATCCCTTGGACATTCTTATTTCGATGAAACACAGAAATTGCATCCGAATTTAATACAAAAGGCACAATGCCGACTTAAGTACAAGAGGACTGTCACTCTTACTTTCTATGACTTGGACCTCTATTGTGAGTCCAGTTTTAGATTCCGATGCTTCACTTCAGGTTTACTGTATCCCTTGGACCTTGTTATTGAAGATGAAACACAGAAATTGCATCCAAATGTAATACAAAAGGCACAATGCTGACTTAAGTACAAGAAGACTGACACTCTAACATTCTATGACTTGAACCTCTCCTGTGAGCCCAGTTTTAGATTCCGATGCTTCACATCAGGTTTACTGTATCTCTTGGACCTTCTTATTGATGATGAAACACAGAAATTACATCCGAATTCAATACAAGAGGCGCAATACCGACTTAAGTACAAAAGGACTGACACTCTAACTCTCTATGATTTGAACCTCTCCTATGAGTCCAGTTTTAGATTCTGATGCTTCACTTCAGGTTTACTGTATCCCTTGGACCTTCTTACTGACGATGAAACACAGAAATTGCAACCGAATTTAATACAAAAGGCACAATGCCGACTTAAGTACAAGAGGACAGACACTCCAACTTTCTATGATTTGAACCTCTCCTGTGAGTCCAGTTTTAGATTCCGATGCTTCACATCAGGTTTACTGTATACCTTAGAACTTCTTATTCTCGATGAAACACAGAAATTGCATCCGAATCTAATACAAAAGGCACAATGCTGACTTAAGTACAAGAGGACTGACACTATAACTTTCTATGATTTGAACC
The DNA here is from genome assembly GCF_021461395.2 of Schistocerca americana. Lineage (NCBI taxonomy): Eukaryota > Metazoa > Arthropoda > Insecta > Orthoptera > Acrididae > Schistocerca > Schistocerca americana. The sequence goes on along the minus strand of NC_060124.1, from coordinate 542,537,494 downwards.
TCTCCTGTGAGTCCAGTTTTAGATTCCGATGCTTCACTTCAGGTTTACTGTATCTCTTGGACCTTCTTATTGACGATGAAACACAGAAAGTGCATCCGAATTTAATACAAAAGGCACAATGCCGACTTAAGTACAAGAGGAGTGACACTCTCACTCTCTATGATTTGAACCTCTCCTGTGAGTTCAGTTTTAGATTCCGATGCTTCACTTCAGGTTTACTGTATCCCTTGGACCTTCTTATTGACGATGAAACACAGAAATTGCAACCGAATTTAATACAAAAGGCACAATGCCGACTTAAGTACGACTGACACTCTAACTTTCTATGATTTGAACCACTCCTGTGAGTCCAGTTTTAGATTCCGATGCTACACATCAGGTTTACTATACGTCTTGGACCTTCTAAATGATGATGAAACACAGAAATTACATCCGAATTCAATACAAAAGGCACAATACCGACTTAAGTACAAGAGGACTGACACTGTAACTCTCTATGGTTTGAACCTCTCCTTTGAGTCCAGTAGTAGATTCCGATGCTTTACTTAAGGTTTACTGTATCCCTTGGACCTTCTTATTGACGATGACACACTGATATTGCATCCGAATTTAATACAAAAGGCACAATGCCGACAAAGTACAAGAGGACTGACACTCTAACTTTCGATGATTTGAACCTCTCCTGTGAGTCCAGTTTTAGATTCCGATGCTTCATTTCAGGTTTACTGTATCCCTTGGAACTTCTTGTTGACGATGAAACACAGAAATTGCATCCGAATTTAATACAAAAGGCACAATGCCTACGTAAGTACAAGAGGACTGACACTCTAAATTTCTATGATTTGAACCACTCCTGTGAGTCCAGTTTAAGATTCTGATGCTTCACTTCAGGTCTACTGTATCCCTTGGACCTTCTTGTTGACGATGAAACACAGAAATTGCATCCGAATTTAATACATAAGGCACAATGCCGACTTAAGTACAAGAGGACTGACACTATAACTTTCAAAGATTTGAACCTCTCCTGTGAGTTAGTTTTAGATTCCGATGCTTCAATTCAGGTTTACTGTATCCCTTGGACCTACTTATTGACGATGAAACACAGAAATTGCATCTGAATTTAATACAAAAGGCACAATGCCGACAAAGTACAAGAGGACGGACACTCTAATTTTCGATGATTTGAACCTCTCCTGTGAGTCCAGTTTTAGATTCCGATGCTTCATGTCAGGTTTACTGTATCCCTTGGAACTTCTTATTGACGATGAAACACAGAAATTGCATCCGAATTTAATACAAAGGCACAATGCCAACGTAAGTACAACAGGACTGACACTCTAAATTTCTATGATTTGAACCACTCCTGTGAGTCCAGTTTAAGATTCCGATGCTTCACTTCAGGTCTACTGTATCCCTTGGACCTTCTTATTGACGATGAAACACAGAAATTGCATCCGAATTTAATACAAAAGGCACAATGCCGACTTAAGTACAAGAGGACTGACACTCTAATTTTCTATGATTTGAACCTCTTCTGGGAGTCCAGTTTTAGATTCCGATGCTACACTTCAGGTTTACTGTATCCCTTGGACATTCTTATTTCGATGAAACACAGAAATTGCATCCGAATTTAATACAAAAGGCACAATGCCGACTTAAGTACAAGAGGACTGTCACTCTTACTTTCTATGACTTGGACCTCTATTGTGAGTCCAGTTTTAGATTCCGATGCTTCACTTCAGGTTTACTGTATCCCTTGGACCTTGTTATTGAAGATGAAACACAGAAATTGCATCCAAATGTAATACAAAAGGCACAATGCTGACTTAAGTACAAGAAGACTGACACTCTAACATTCTATGACTTGAACCTCTCCTGTGAGCCCAGTTTTAGATTCCGATGCTTCACATCAGGTTTACTGTATCTCTTGGACCTTCTTATTGATGATGAAACACAGAAATTACATCCGAATTCAATACAAGAGGCGCAATACCGACTTAAGTACAAAAGGACTGACACTCTAACTCTCTATGATTTGAACCTCTCCTATGAGTCCAGTTTTAGATTCTGATGCTTCACTTCAGGTTTACTGTATCCCTTGGACCTTCTTACTGACGATGAAACACAGAAATTGCAACCGAATTTAATACAAAAGGCACAATGCCGACTTAAGTACAAGAGGACAGACACTCCAACTTTCTATGATTTGAACCTCTCCTGTGAGTCCAGTTTTAGATTCCGATGCTTCACATCCGGTTTACTGTATCTCTTGGACCTTCTAACTGATGATGAAACACAGAAATTACATCTGAATTCAATACAAAAGGCACAATACCTACTTATGTACAAGAGGACTAACACTCTAACTCTCTATGGTTTGAACCTCTCCTGTGAGTCCAGTTTTAGATTCCAATGCTTCAATTCAGGTTTACTGTATCCCTTGGACCTTCTTATTGACGATGAAACACAGAAATTGCATCAGAATTTAATACAAAAGGCACAATGCCGACTTAAGTACAAGAGGACTGACACTCTAACTTTCTATGATTTGAACCTCTCCTGTGAGTCCAGTTTTAGATTCCGATGCTTCACATCAGGTTTACTATATGTCTTGAACCTTCTAATTGATGATGAAGCACAGAAAGTACATCCGAATTCAATACAAAAGGCACAATACCGACTTAAGTACAAGAGGACTGACACTGTAATCTCTATGGTTTGAACCTCTCCTTTGAGTCCAGTAGTAGATTCCGATGCTTTACTTCAGGTCTACTGTATCCCTTGGACCATCTTATTGACGATGACACACTGATATTGCATCCAAATATAGTACAAAAGGCACAATGCCGACTTCAGTATAGGAGGACTGACACTCTAACTTTTGATGATTTGAACCACTCCTGTGAGTCCAGTTTTAGATTCCGATGCTTCAATTCAGTTTTACTGTATCCCTTGGACCTTTTTATTGACGATGAAACACAGAAATTGCATCCGAAGTTAATACAAAATGCACAATGCCGACTTAAGTACAAGAGGACTGACACTCTAACTTTCTATGATTTGAACCTCTCCTGTGAGACTAGTTTTAGATTCCGATGCTTCATTTCAGGTTTACTGTATCCCTTGGAACTTCTTATTGACGATGAAACACAGAAATTGCATCCGAATTTAATACAAAAGGCACAATGCCAACGTAAGTACAAGAGGACTGACACTCTAAATTTCTATGATTTGAACCACTCCTGTGAGTCCAGTTTAAGATTCCGATGCTTCACTTGAGGTCTACTGTATCCCTTGGACCTTCTTATTGACGATGAAACACATATATTGCATCCGAATTTAATACAAAAGGCACAATGCCGACTTAAGTACAACAGGACTGAACCTCTAACTCTTTATGATTTGAACCTCTCCTGTGAGTCCAGTTTTAGATTCCGATGCTTCACTTCACGTTTACTGTATCCCTTGGACCTTCTTATTGACGATGAAACACAGAAATTGCATCCGAATTTAATACAAAAGGCAGAATGCCGACTTAAGTACAAGAGGACTGAACCTCTAACTCTCTATGATTTGAACCTCTCCTGTGAGTCCAGTTTTAGATTCCGATGCTTCACATCAGGTTTACTGTATCCCTTGGACCTTCTTATTGACGATGAAACACAGAAATTGCATCCAAATTTAATACAAAAGGCACAATGCCGACTTAAGTACAAGAGGACTGACACTCTGACTTTCTTTGATTTGAACCTCTCCTAAGAGTCGAGTTTTAGATTCCGATGCTTCACTTCAGGTTTACTGTATCCCTTGGACTTTCTTATTTCGATGAAACACAGAAGTTGCATCCGAATTTAATACAAAAGGCACAATGCCGACTTAAGTACAAGAGGACTGACACTCTTACTTTCTATGACTTGGACCTCTATTGTGAGTCCAGTTTTAGATTCCGATGCTTCACTTCAGGTTTACTGTATACCTTGGACCTTGTTATTGAAGATGAAACACAGAAATTGCATCCAAATGTAATACAAAAGGCACAATGCTGACTTAAGTACAAGAGGACTGACACTCTAACATCCTATGACTTGAACCTCTCCTGTGAGCCCAGTTTTAGATTCCGATGCTTCACATCAGGTTTACTGTATCTCTTGGACCTTCTTATTGATGATGAAACACAGAAATTACTTCCGAATTCAATACAATAGGAAAAAAACCGACTTAAGTACAAGAGGAGTGACACTCTCACTCTCCATGATTTGAAGCTCTCCTGTGTGTCCAGTTTTAGATTCCGATGCTTCACTTCAGGTTTACTGTATCTCTTGGACCTTCTTATTAATGATGAAACACAGAAATTACATCCGAATTCAATACAAGAGGCACAATACCGACTTAAGTACAAGAGGACTGACACTCTAACTCTCTATGATTTGAACCTCTCCTATGAGTCCAGTTTTAGATTCCGATGCTTCACTTCAGTTTTACTGTATCCCTCGGACCTTCTTACTGACGAAGAAACACAGAAATTGCAACCGAATTTAATACAAAAGGCACAATGCCGACTTAAGTACAAGAGGACTGACACTCTAACTTTCTATGATTTGAACCTCTCCTGTGAGTCCAGTTTTAGATTCCGATGCTTCACATCCGGTTTACTGTATCTCTTGGACCTTCTAATTGATGATGAAACACAGAAATTACATCTGAATTCAATACAAAAGGCACAATACCTACTTATGTACAAGAGGACTAACACTCTAACTCTCTATGGTTTGAACCTCTCCTGTGAGTCCAGTTTTAGATTCCGATGCTTCAATTCAGGTTTACTGTATCCCTTGGACCTTCTTAATGACGATGAAACACAGAAATTGCATCAGAATTTAATACAAAAAGCACAATGCCGACTTAAGTACAAGAGGACTGACACTCTAACTTTCTATGATTTGAACCTCTCCTGTGAGTCCAGTTTTAGAATCCGATGCTTCACATCAGGTTTACTATATGTCTTGGACCTTCTAATTGATGATGAAACACAGAAATTACATCCGAATTCAATACAAAAGGCACAATACCGACTTTAGTACAAGAGGACTGACACTGTAACTCTCTATGGTTTGAACCTCTCCTTTGAGTCCAGTAGTAGATTCCGATGCTTTACTTCAGGTTTACTGTATCCCTTGGACCATCTTATTGACGATGACACACTGATATTGCATCCAAATATAATACAAAAGGCACAATGCCGACTTTAGTACAGGAGAACTGACACTCTAACTTTTGATGATTTGAACCTCTCCATGAGTCCAGTTTTAGATTCCGATGCTTCTATTCAGTTTTACTGTATCCCTTAAACCTTCTTATTCTCGATGAAACACAGAAATTGCATCCGAATTTAATACAAAAGGCACAATGCTGACTTAAGTACAAGAGGACTGACACTATAAGTTTCGATGATTTGAACCTCTCCTGTGAGTCCAGTTCTAGATTCCGATGCTTCACTTCAGGTTTACTGTATCCCTTGGACCTTCTTACAGAGGATGAAACACAGAAATTGCATCCGAATTTAATATAAAGGGCACAATGCCAACGTAAGTACAAGAGGACTGACACTCTAAATTTCTATGATTTGAACCACTCCTGTGAGTCCAGTTTAAGATTCCGATGCTTCACTTCAGGTTCACTGTATCCCTTGAACCTTCTTATTGACGATGAAATACAGAAATTGCATCCAAATTTAATACAAAAGGCACAATGCCGACTTAAGTACAAGGGGACTGACACTATAACTTTCGATGATTTGAACCTCTCCTGTGAGTTAGTTTTAGATTCCGATGCTTCAATTCAGGTTTACTGTATCCCTTGGACCTTCTTATTGACGATGAAACACAGAAATTGCATCCGTATTTAATACAAAAGGCACAATGCCGACAAAGTACAAGAAGACTGACACTCTAACTTTCGATGATTTGAACCTCTCCTGTGAGTCCAGTTTTAGATTCCGATGCTTCATTTCAGGTTTACTGTATCCCTTGGAACTTCTTATTGACGATGAAACACAGAAATTGCATCCGAATTTAATGCAAAAGGCACAATGCCGACTTAAGCACAAGAGGACTGACACTCTTACTTTCTATGACTTGGACCTCTATTGTGAGTCAAGTTTTAGATTCCGATGCTTCACTTCAGGTTTACTGTATCCCTTGGACCTCGTTATTGAAGATGAAACACAGAAATTGCATCCAAATGTAATACAAAAGGCACAATGCTGACTTAAGTACAAGAGGACTGACACTCTAACTTTCTATGACTTGAACCTCTCCTGTGAGCCCAGTTTTAGATTCCGATGCTTCACATCAGGTTTACTGCATCTCTTGGACATTCTTATTGATGATGAAACACAGAAATTACAGCCGAATTCAATACAATAGGAACCAAACCGACTTAAGTACAAGAGGAGTGACACTCTCACTCTCTATGATTTGAACCTCTCCTGTGAGTCCAGTTTTAGATTCCGATGCTTCATTTCAGGTTTACTGTATCCCTTGGAACTTCTTATTGACGATGAAACACAGAAATTGCATACGAATTTAATACAAAAGGCACAATGCCAACGTAAGTACAAGAGGACTGACACTCTAAATTTCTATGATTTGAGCCACTCCTGTGAGTCCAGTTTAAGATTCCGATGCTTCACTTCAGGTCTACTGTATCCCTTGGACCTTCTTATTGACGATGAAACAAAGAAATTGCATCCGAATTTAATACAAAAGGCACAATGCCGACTTAAGTACAAGAGGACTGAACCTCTAACTCTTTATGATTTGAACCTCTCCTGTGAGTCCAGTTTTAGATTCCGATGCTTCACTTCAGGTTTACTGTATCCCTTGGACCTTCTTATTGACGATGAAACACAGAAATTGCATCCGAATTTAATACAAAAGGCACAATGCCGACTTAAGTACAAGAGGACTGAACCTCTAACTCACTATGATTTGAACCTCTCCTGTGAGTCCAGTTTTAGATTCCGATGCTTCACATCAGGTTTACTGTATCCCTTGGACCTTCTTATTGACGATGAAACACAGAAATTGCATCCGAACTTAATACAAAAGGCACAAAGCCGACTTAAGTACAAGAGGACTGACACTCTAAATTTCTATGATTTGAACCTCTCCTGGGAGTCCAGTTTTAGATTCCGATGCTTCACTTCAGGTTTACTGTACCCCTTGGACTTTCTTACATCGATGAAACACAGAAATTGCATCCGAATTTAATACAAAAGGCACAATGCTGACTTCAGTACAAGAGGACTGACACTCTAACATTCTATGACTTGAACCTCTCCTGTGAGCCCAGTTTTAGATTCCGATGCTTCACATCAGGTTTACTGTATCTCTTGGACCTTCTTATTGATGATGAAACACAGAAATTACTTCCGTATTCAATACAATAGGAACAAAACCGACTTAAGTACAAGAGGAGTGACACTCTCACTCTCAATGATTTGAAGCTCTCCTGTGTGTCCAGTTTTAGATTCCGATGCTTCACTTCAGGTTTACTGTATCTCTTGGACCTTCTTATTAATGATGAAACACAGAAATTACATCCGAATTCAATACAAGAGGCACAATACCGACTTAAGTACAAGAGGACTGACACTCTAACTCTCTATGATTTGAACCTCTCCTATGAGTCCAGTTTTAGATTCCGATGCTTCACTTCAGGTTTACTGTATCCCTTGGACCTTCTTATTGACGATGAAACACAGAAATTGCATCCGAAGTTAATACAAAATGCACAATGCCGACTTAAGTACAAGAGGACTGACACTCTAACTTTCTATGATTTGAACCTCTCCAGTGAGTCCAGTTTTAGATTCCGATGCTTCATTTCAGGTTTACTGTATCCCTTGGAACTTCTTATTGACGATGAAACACAGAAATTGCATTCGAATTTATTACAAAAGGCACAATGCCGACTTAAGGTCAAGAGGACTGACACTCTTATTTTCTATGACTTGGACCTCTATTGTGAGTCCAGTTTTGGATTCCGATGCTTCACTTCAGGTTTACTGTATCCCTTGGACCTCGTTATTGAAGATGAAACACAGAAATTGCATCCAAATGTAATACAAAAGGCACAATGCTGACTTAAGTACAAGAGGACTGACACTCTAAATTTCTATGACTTGAACCTCTCCTGTGAGCCCAGTTTTAGATTCCGATGCTTCACATCAGGTTTACTGTATCTCTTGGACATTCTTGTTGATGATGAAACACAGAAATTACATCCGAATTCAATACAATAGGAACAAAACCGACTTAAGTACAAGAGGAGTGACACTCTCACTCTCTATGATTTGAACCTCTCCTGTGAGTCCAGTTTTAGATTCCGATGCTTCATTTCAGGTTTACTGTATCCCTTGGAACTTCTTATTGACGATGAAACACAGAAATTGCATACGAATTTAATACAAAAGGCACAATGCCAACGTAAGTACAAGAGGACTGACGCTCTAAATTTCTATGATTTGAACCACTCCTGTGAGTCCAGTTTAAGATTCCGATGCTTCACTTCAGGTCTACTGTATCCCTTGGACCTTCTTATTGACGATGAAACACAGAAATTGCATCCGAATTTAATACAAAAGGCACAATGCCGACTTAAGTACAAGAGGACTGAACCTCTAACTCTTTATGATTTGAACCTCTCCTGTGAGTCCAGTTTTAGATTCCGATGCTTCACTTCAGGTTTACTGTATCCCTTGGACCTTCTTATTGACGATGAAACACAGAAATTGCATCCGAATTTAATACAAAAGGCACAATGCCGACTTAAGTACAAGATGACTGAACCTCTAACTCACTATGATTTGAACCACTCCTGTGAGTCCAGTTTTAGATTCCGATGCTTCACATCAGGTTTACTGTATCCCTTGGACCTTCTTATTGACGATGAAACACAGAAATTGCATCCGAAATTTAATACAAAAGGCACAATGCCGACTTAAGTACAAGAGGACTGACACGCTAACTTTCTATGATTTGAACCTCTCCTGGGAGTCCAGTTTTAGATTCCGATGCTTCACTTCAGGTTTACTGTATCCCTTGGACTTTCTTATTTCGATGAAACACAGAAGTTGCATCCGAATTTAATACAAATGGCACAATGCCGACTTAAGTACAAGAGGACTGACACCCTTACTTTCTATGACTTGGACTTCTATTGTGAGTCCAGTTTTAGATTCCGATGCTTCACTTCAGGTTTACTGTATCCCTTGGACCTTGTTATTGAAGATGAAACACAGAAATTGCATCCAAATGTAATACGAAATGCACAATGCTGACTTAAGTACAAGAGGACTGACACTCTAACATTCTATGACTTGAACATCTCCTGTGAGCCCAGTTTTAGATTCCGATGCTTCACATCAGGTTTACTGTATCTCTTGGACATTCTTATTGATGATGAAACACAGAAATTACATCCGAATTCAATACAATAGGAACAAAACCGACTTAAGTACGAGAGAAGTGACACTCTCACTATCGATGATTTGAAGCTCTCCTGTGTGTCCAGTTTTAGATTCCGATGCTTCACTTCAGGTTTACTGTATCTCTTGGACCTTCTTATTGATGATGAAACACAGAAATTACATCCGAATTCAATACAAGAGGCACAATACCGACTTAAGTACAAGAGGACTGACACTCTAACTCTCTATGATTTGAACCTCTCCTATGAGTCCAGTTTTAGATTCCAATGCTTCACTTCAGGTTTACTGTATCCCTTGGACCTTCTTACTGACGATGAAACACAGAAATTGCAACCGAATTTAATACAAAAGGCACAATGCCGACTTAAGTACAAGAGGACTGACACTCTAACTTTCTATGATTTGAACCTCTCCTGTGAGTCCAGTTTTAGATTCCGATGCTTCACATCAGGTTTACTGTATCTCTTGGACCTTCTAATTGATGATGAAACACAGAAATTACATCTGAATTCAATACAAAAGGCACAATACCTACTTATGTACAAGAGGACTAACACTCTAACTCTCTATGGTTTGAACCTCTCCTGTGAGTCCAGTAGTAGATTCCGATGCTTTACTTCAGGTTTACTGTATCCCTTGGACCTTCTAATTGACGATGACACACTGATATTGCATCCAAATATAATACAAAAGGCACAATGCCGACTTTAGTACAGGAGGACTGACACTCTAACTTTTGATGATTTGAAACTCTCCTGTGAGTCCAGTTTTAGATTCCGATGCTTCATTTCAGGTTTACTGTATCCCTTGGAACTTCTTATTGACGATGAAACACAGAAATTGCATCCGAATTTAATAGAAAAGGCACAATGCCAACGTAAGTACAAGAGGACTGACACTCTAAATTTCTATGATTTGAACCGCTCCTGTGAGTCCAGTTTAAGATTCCGATGCTTCACTTCAGGTCTACTGTATCCCTTGGACCTTCTTATTGACGATGAAACACAGAAATTGCATCCGAATGTAATACAAAAGGCACAATGCCGACTTAAGTACAAGAGGACTGAACCTCTAACTCTCTATGATTTGAACCTCTCCAGTGAGTCCAGTTTTAGATTCCGATGCTTCACTTCAGGTTTACTGTATCCCTTGGACCTTCTTATTGACGATGAAACACAGAAATTGCATCCGAATTTAATACAAAAGGCACAATGCCGACTTAAGTGTAAGAGGACAGACACTCTAACTTTCTATGATTTGAGCCTCTCCTGGGATTCCAGTTTTAGATACCGATGCTTCACTTCAGGTTCACTGTATCCCTTGGACTTTCTTATTCCGATGAAACACAGAAATTGCATCCAAATTTAATACAAAAGGCACAATGGCGACTTAAGTACAAGAGGACTAACACTCTTACTTTCTATGACTTGAACCTCTATTGTGTGTCCAGTTTTAGATTCCGATGCTTCACTTCAGGTTTACTGTATCCCTTGGACCTTGTTATTGAAGATGAAACACAGAAATTGCATCCAAATGTAATACAAAAGGCACAATGCTGACTTAAGTACAAGAGGACTGACACTCTAACTTTCTATGACTTGAACATCTCCTGTGAGCCCAGTTTTAGATTCCGATGCTTCACATCAGGTTTACTGTATCTCTTGGACCTTCTTATTGATGATGAAACACAGAAACTACATCCGAATTCAATACAATAGGAACAAAACCGACTTAAGTACAAGAGGAGTGACACTCTCGCTCTCTATGATTTGAACCTCTCCTGTGAGTCCAGTTTTAGATTCCGATGCTTCACTTCAGGTTTACTGTATCTCTTGGACCTTCTTATTGATGATGAAACACAGAAATTACATTTGAATTCAATACAAGAAGCACAATACCGACTTAAGTACAAGAGGACTGACACTCTAACTCTCTATGATTTCAACCTCTCCTGTGAGTCCAGTTTTAGATTCCGATGCTTCACTTCAGGTTTACTGTATCCCTTGGACCTTCTTATTGACGAAGAAACACAGAAATTGCAACCGAATTTAATACAAATGGCACAATGCCGACTTAAGTACAAGAGGACTGACACTCTAAATTTCTACTATTTGAACCTCTCCTGTGAGTCCAGTTTTAGATTCCGATGCTTCACATCATGTTTACTGTATCTCTTGGACCTTCTTATTGATGATGAAACACAGAAATTACATCCGAATTCAATACAAAAGGGACAATACCGACTTAAGTACATGAGGACTGACACTCTCACTCTCTATGATTTGAACCTCTGCTGTGAGTCCAGTTTTAGATTCCGATGCTTCACTTCAGGTTTACTGTATCCCATAGACCATGTTATTCTCGATGAAACACAGAAACTGCATCCGAATTTAATACAAAAGGCACAATGCCGACTTAAGTACAAGAGGACTGACACTATAACTTTCTATAATTTGAACCTCTCCTGTGAGTCCAGTTTTAGATTCCGATACTTCACTTCAGGTTTACTGTATCCCTTGGACCATCTTACTGAGGATGAAACACAGATATTGCATCCGAATTTAATACAAAATGCACAATGCCGACTTAAGTACAAGAGGACTGACACTCTAACTTTCTATGATTTGAACCTCTCCTGTGAGTCCAGTTTTGGATTCCGATGCTTCACATCAGGTTTACTGTATCTCTTGGACCTTCTAATTGATGATGAAACACAGAAATTACATCTGAATTCAATACAAAAGGCACAATACCTACTTATGTACAAGAGGACTGACACTCTAACTTTCTATGATTTGAACCTCTCCTGTGAGTCCAGTTTTAGATTCCGATGCTTCACATCAGGTTTACTATATGTCTTGGACCTTCTAATTGATGATGACACACAGAAATTACATCCGAATTCAATACAAAAGGCACAATACCGACTTAAGTACAAGAGGACTGACACTGTAACTCTCTCTGGTTTGAACCTCTCCTTTGAGTCCAGTAGTAGATTCCGATGCTTTACTTCAGGATTACTGTATCCCTTGGACCTTCTTATTGACGATGACACACTGATATTGCATCCAAATATAATACAAAAGGCACAATGCCGACTTTAGTACAGGAGAACTGACACTCTAACTTTTGATGATTTGAACCTCTCCTGTGAGTCCAGTTTTAGATTCCGATGCTTCAATTCAGTTTTACTGTATCCCTTGGACCTTCTTATTGACGATGAAACACAGAAATTGCATGCGAAGTTAATACAAGATGCACAATGCCGTCTTAAGTACAAGAGGACTGACACTCTAACTTTCTATGATTTGAACCTCTCCTGTGAGTCCAGTTTTAGATTCCGATGCTTCACTTCAGGTTTACTGTATCCCTTAGACCTTCTTATTCTCGATGAAACACAGAAATTGCATCCGAATTTAATACAAAAGGCACAATGCTGACTTAAGTACTAGAGGACTGACACTATAACTTTCTATGATTTGACCCTCTCCTGTGAGTCCAGTTTTAGATTCCGATGCTTCACTTCAGGTTTACTGTATCCCTTGGACCTTCTTACTGAGGATGAAACACAGAAATTGCAACCGAATTTAATACAAAAGGCACAATGCCAACGTAAGTACAAGAGGACTGCCACTCTAAATTTCTATGATTTGAACCACTCCTGTGAGTCCAGTTTAAGATTCCGATGCTTCACTTTAGGTTTACTGTATCCCTTGAACCTTCTTATTGACGATGAAATACAGAAATTGCATCCAAATTTAATACAAAAGGCACAATGCCGACTTAAGTACAAGAGGACTGACACAATAACTTTCGATGATTTGAATCTCTCCTGTGAGTTAGTTTTAGATTCCGATGCTTCAATTCAGGTTACTGTATCCCTTGGACCTTCTTATTGACGATGAAACACAGAAATTGCATCCGAATTTAATACAAAAGGCACAATGCCGACAAAGTACAAGAGGACTGACACTCTAACTTTCGATGATTTGAACCTCTCCTGTGAGTCCAGTTTTAGATTCCGATGCTTCTTTTCAGGTTTACTTTATCCCTTGGAACTTCTTATTGACGATGAAACACAGAAATTGCATCCGAATCTAATAGAAAAGGCACAATGCCACCGTAAGTACAAGAGGACTGACACTTTAAATTTCTATGATTTGAACCGCTCCTGTGAGTCCAGTTTAAGATTCCGATGCTTCACTTCAGGTCTACTGTATCCCTTGGACCTTCTTATTGACGATGAAACACAGAAATTGCATCCGAATTTAATAAAAAGGCACAATGCCGACTTAAGTACAAGAGGACTGAACCTCTAACTCTCTATGATTTGAACCTCTCCAGTGAGTCCAGTTTTAGATTCCGATGCTTCACTTCAGGTTTACTGTATCCCTTGGACCTTCTTATTGACGATGAAACACAGAAATTGCATCCGAATTTAATACAAAAGGCACAATGCCGACTTAAGTGCAAGAGGACTGACACTCTAACTTTCTATGATTTGAACCTCTCCTGGGATTCCAGTTTTAGATTCCGAAGCTTCACTTCAGGTTCACTGTATCTCTTGGACTTTCTTATTTCGATGAAACACAGAAATTACATCCGAATTTAATACAAAAGGCACAATGCCGACTTAAGTACAAGAGGACTGACACTCTTACTTTCTATGATTTGAACCTCTCCTGTGAGTCCAGTTTTAGATTCCGATGCTTCACTTCAGGTTTACTGTATCCCTTGGACCTTCTTATTGACGATGAAACACAGTAATTGCATCCGAAATTAATACAAAAGGCACAATGCCGACTTAAGTACAAGAGGACTGACACTCTAACTTTCTATGATTTGAACCTCTCCTGGGAGTCCAGTTTTAGATTCCGATGCTTCACTTCAGGTTTACTGTATCCCTTGGACTTTCTTATTTCGATGAAACACAGAAATTGCATCCGGATTTAATACAAAAGGCACAATGCCGACTTAAGTACAAGAGGACTGACACTCTTACTTTCTATGACTTGGACCTCTATAGTGAGTCCAGTTTTAGATTCCGATGCTTCACTTCAGGTTTACTGGTTCTCTTGGACCTTCTTATTGATGATGAAACACAGAAATTACATCCGAATTCAATACAAAAGGGACAATACCTACTTAAGTACAAGAGGACTGACACTCTCACTCTCTATGATTTCTACCTCTCCTGTGAGTCCAGTTTTAGATTCCGATGCTTCACTTCAGGTTTACTGTATCCCTTAGACCATCTTATTCTCGATGAAACACAGAAATTGCATCCGAATTTAATACAAAAGGCACAATGCCGACTTAAGTACAAGAGGACTGACACTATAACTTTCTATGATTTGAACCTCTCCTGTGAGTCCAGTTTTAGATTCCGATGCTTCACTTCAGGTTTACTGTATCCCTTGGACCTTCTTACTGAGGATGAAACACAGATATTGCATCCGAATTTAATACAGAATGCACAATGCCGACTTAAGTACAAGAGGACTGACACTCTAACTTTCTATGATTTGAACCTCTCCTGCGAGTCCAGTTTTAGATTCCGATGCCTCACATCAGGTTTACTGTCTCTCTTGGACCTTCTAATGGATGATGAAACACAGAAATTACATCTGAATTCAATACAAAAGGCACAATACCTACTTATGTACAAGAGGACTGACACTCTAACTCTCTATGGTTTGAACCTCTCCTGTGAGTCCAGTTTTAGATTCTGATGCTTCACTTCAGGTATACTGTATCCCTTGGACCTTCTTATTGACGATGAAACACAGAAATTGCATCCGAAGTTAATACAAAATGCACAATGCCGACTTAAGTACAAGAGGACTGACACTCTAACTTTCTATGATTTGAACCTCTCCTGTGAGTCCAGATTTAGATTCCGATGTTTCACTTCAGGTTTACTGTATCCCTTAAACCTTCTTATTCTCGATGAAACACAGAAATTGCATCCGAATTTAATACAAAGGGCACAATGCCAACATAAGTACAAGGGGACTGACACTATAACTTTCGATGATTTGAACCTCTGCTGTGAGTTAGTTTTAGATTCCGATGCTTCAATTCAGGTCTACTGTATCCCTTGGACCTTCTTATTGACGATGAAACACAGAAATTGCATCCGAATTTAATACAAAAGGCACAATGCCGACAAAGTAGAAGGGGACTGACACTCTAACTTTCGATGATTTGAACCTCTCCTGTGAGTCCAGTTTTAGATTCCGATGCTTCATTTCAGGTTTACTGTATCCCTTGGAACTTCTTATTGACGATGAAACACAGAAATTGCATTCGAATTTATTACAAAAGGCACAATGCCGACTTAAGGTCAAGAGGACTGACACTCTTATTTTCTATGACTTGGACCTCTATTGTGAGTCCAGTTTTGGATTCAGATGCTTCACTTCAGGTTTACTGTATCCCTTGGACCTCGTTATTGAAGATGAAACACAGAAATTGCATCCAAATGTAATACAAAAGGCACAATGCTGACTTAAGTACAAGAGGACTGACACTCTAAATTTCTATGACTTGAACCTCTCCTGTGAGCCCAGTTTTAGATTCCGATGCTTCACATCAGGTTTACTGTATCTCTTGGACATTCTTGTTGATGATGAAACACAGAAATTACATCCGAATTCAATACAATAGGAACAAAACCGACTTAAGTACAAGAGGAGTGACACTCTCACTCTCTATGATTTGAACCTCTCCTGTGAGTCCAGTTTTAGATTCCGATGCTTCATTTCAGGTTTACTGTATCCCTTGGAACTTCTTATTGACGATGAAACACAGAAATTGCATACGAATTTAATACAAAAGGCACAATGCCAACGTAAGTACAAGAGGACTGACGCTCTAAATTTCTATGATTTGAACCACTCCTGTGAGTCCAGTTTAAGATTCCGATGCTTCACTTCAGGTCTACTGTATCCCTTGGACCTTCTTATTGACGATGAAACACAGAAATTGCATCCGAATTTAATACAAAAGGCACAATGCCGACTTAAGTACAAGAGGACTGAACCTCTAACTCTTTATGATTTGAACCTCTCCTGTGAGTCCAGTTTTAGATTCCGATGCTTCACTTCAGGTTTACTGTATCCCTTGGACCTTCTTATTGACGATGAAACACAGAAATTGCATCCGAATTTAATACAAAAGGCACAATGCCGACTTAAGTACAAGATGACTGAACCTCTAACTCACTATGATTTGAACCACTCCTGTGAGTCCAGTTTTAGATTCCGATGCTTCACATCGGGTTTACTGTATCCCTTGGACCTTCTTATTGACGATGAAACACAGAAATTGCATCCGAATTTAATGCAAAAGGCACAATGCCGACTTAAGTACAAGAGGACTGACACGCTAACTTTCTATGATTTGAACCTCTCCTGGGAGTCCAGTTTTAGATTCCGATGCTTCACTTCAGGTTTACTGTATCCCTTGGACTTTCTTATTTCGATGAAACATAGAAGTTGCATCCGAATTTAATACAAATGGCACAATGCCGACTTAAGTACAAGAGGACTGACACTCTTACTTTCTATGACTTGGACTTCTATTGTGAGTCCAGTTTTAGATTCCGATGCTTCACTTCAGGTTTACTGTATCCCTTGGACCTTGTTATTGAAGATGAAACACAGAAATTGCATCCAAATGTAATACAAAATGCACAATGCTGACTTAAGTACAAGAGGACTGACACTCTAACATTCTATGACTTGAACATCTCCTGTGAGCCCAGTTTTAGATTCCGATGCTTCACATCAGGTTTACTGTATCTCTTGGACATTCTTATTGATGATGAAACACAGAAATTACATCCGAATTCAATACAATAGGAACAAAACCGACTTAAGTACGAGAGGAGTGACACTCTCACTATCGATGATTTGAAGCTCTCCTGTGTGTCCAGTTTTAGATTCCGATGCTTCACTTCAGGTTTACTGTATCTCTTGGACCTTCTTATTGATGATGAAACACAGAAATTACATCCGAATTCAATACAAGAGGCACAATACCGACTTAAGTACAAGAGGACTGACACTCTAACTCTCTATGATTTGAACCTCTCCTATGAGTCCAGTTTTAGATTCCAATGCTTTACTTCAGGTTTACTGTATCCCTTGGACCTTCTTATTGACGATGACACACTGATATTGCATCCAAATATAATACAAAAGGCACAATGCCGACTTTAGTACAGGAGGACTGACACTCTAACTTTTGATGATTTGAAACTCTCCTGTGAGTCCAGTTTTAGATTCCGATGCTTCAATTCAGTTTTACTGTAACCCTTGGACCTTCTTACTGAGGATGAAACACAGAAATTGCATCCGAATTTAATACAAAAGGCTCAATGCCAACGTAAGTACAAGAGGACTGACACTCTAAATTTCTATGATTTGAACCACTCCTGTGAGTCCAGTTTAAGATTCCGATGCTTCACTTCAGGTTTACTGTATCCCTTGAACCTTCTTATTGACGATGAAATACAGAAATTGCATCCAAATTTAATACAAAAGGCACAATGCCGACTTAAGTACAAGAGCACTGACACTATAACTTTCGATGATTTGAACCTCTCATGTGAGTTAGTTTTAGATTCCGATGCTTCAATTCAGGTTTACTGTATCCCTTGGACCTTCTTATTGACGATGAAACACAGAAATTGCATCCGAATTTAATACAAAAGGCACAATGCCGACAAAGTACGAGAGGACTGACACTCTAACTTTCGATGATTTGAACCTCTCCTGTGAGTCCAGTTTTAGATTCCGATGCTTCATTTCAGGTTTACTGTATCCCTTGGAACTTCTTATTGACGATGAAACACAGAAATTGCATCCGAATTTAATAGAAAAGGCACAATGCCAACGTAAGTACAAGAGGACTGACACTCTAAATTTCTATGATTTGAACCGCTCCTGTGAGTCCAGTTTAAGATTCCGATGCTTCACTTCAGGTCTACTGTATCCCTTGGACCTTCTTATTGACGATGAAACACAGAAATTGCATCCGAATGTAATACAAAAAGCACAATGCCGTCTTAAGTACAAGAGGACTGAACCTCTAACTCTCTATGATTTGAACCTCTCCAGTGAGTCCAGTTTTAGATTCCGATGCTTCACTTCAGGTTTACTGTATCCCTTGGACCTTCTTATTGACGATGAAACACAGAAATTGCATCCGAATTTAATACAAAAGGCACAATGCCGACTTAAGTGTAAGAGGACTGACACTCTAACTTTCTATGATTTGAACCTCTCCTGGGATTCCAGTTTTAGATACCGATGCTTCACTTCAGGTTCACTGTATCCCTTGGACTTTCTTATTTCGATGAAACACAGAAATTGCATCCAAATTTAATACAAAAGGCACAATGGCGACTTAAGTACAAGAGGACTAACACTCTTACTTTCTATGACTTGAACCTCTATTGTGTGTCCAGTTTTAGATTCCGATGCTTCACTTCAGGTTTACTGTATCCCTTGGACCTTGTTATTGAAGATGAAACACAGAAATTGCATCCAAATGTAATACAAAAGGCACAATGCTGACTTAAGTACAAGAGGACTGACACTCTAACTTTCTATGACTTGAACATCTCCTGTGAGCCCAGTTTTAGATTCCGATGCTTCACATCAGGTTTACTGTATCTCTTGGACCTTCTTATTGATGATGAAACACAGAAATTACATCCGAATTCAATACAATAGGAACAAAACCGACTTAAGTACAAGAGGAGTGACACTCTCGCTCTCTATGATTTGAACCTCTCCTGTGAGTCCAGTTTTAGATTCCGATGCTTCACTTCAGGTTTACTGTATCTCTTGGACCTTCTTATTGATGATGAAACACAGAAATTACATTTGAATTCAATACAAGAGGCACAATACCGACTTAAGTACAAGAGGACTGACACTCTAACTCTCTATGATTTCAACCTCTCCTGTGAGTCCAGTTTTAGATTCCGATGCTTCACTTCAGGTTTACTGTATCCCTTGGACCTTCTTATTGACGAAGAAACACAGAAATTGCAACCGAATTTAATACAAATGGCACAATGCCGACTTAAGTACAAGAGGACTGACACTCTAAATTTCTACTATTTGAACCTCTCCTGTGAGTCCAGTTTTAGATTCCGATGCTTCACATCATGTTTACTGTATCTCTTGGACCTTCTTATTGATGATGAAACACAGAAATTACATCCGAATTCAATACAAAAGGGACAATACCGACTTAAGTACATGAGGACTGACACTCTCACTCTCTATGATTTGAACCTCTGCTGTGAGTCCAGTTTTAGATTCCGATGCTTCACTTCAGGTTTACTGTATCCCTTGGACCATCTTACTGAGGATGAAACACAGATATTGCATCCGAATTTAATACAAAATGCACAATGCCGACTTAAGTACAAGAGGACTGACACTCTAACTTTCTATGATTTGAACCTCTCCTGTGAGTCCAGTTTTGGATTCCGATGCTTCACATCAGGTTTACTGTATCTCTTGGACCTTCTAATTGATGATGAAACACATAAATTACATCTGAATTCAATACAAAAGGCACAATACCTACTTATGTACAAGAGGACTGACACTCTAACTTTCTATGATTTGAACCTCTCCTGTGAGTCCAGTTTTAGATTCCGATGCTTCACATCAGGTTTACTATATGTCTTGGACCTTCTAATTGATGATGACACACAGAAATTACATCCGAATTCAATACAAAAGGCACAATACCGACTTAAGTACAAGAGGACTGACACTGTAACTCTCTCTGGTTTGAACCTCTCCTTTGAGTCCAGTAGTAGATTCCGATGCTTTACTTCAGGATTACTGTATCCCTTGGACCTTCTTATTGACGATGACACACTGATATTGCATCCAAATATAATACAAAAGGCACAATGCCGACTTTAGTACAGGAGAACTGACACTCTAACTTTTGATGATTTGAACCTCTCCTGTGAGTCCAGTTTTAGATTCCGATGCTTCAATTCAGTTTTACTGTATCCCTTGGACCTTCTTATTGACGATGAAACACAGAAATTGCATGCGAAGTTAATACAAAATGCACAATGCCGTCTTAAGTACAAGAGGACTGACACTCTAACTTTCTATGATTTGAACCTCTCCTGTGAGTCCAGTTTTAGATTCCGATGCTTCACTTCAGGTTTACTGTATCCCTTAGACCTTCTTATTCTCGATGAAACACAGAAATTGCATCCGAATTTAATACAAAAGGCACAATGCTGACTTAAGTACTAGAGGACTGACACTATAACTTTCTATGATTTGACCCTCTCCTGTGAGTCCAGTTTTAGATTCCGATGCTTCACTTCAGGTTTACTGTATCCCTTGGACCTTCTTACTGAGGATGAAACACAGAAATTGCATCCGAATTTAATACAAAAGGCACAATGCCAACGTAAGTACAAGAGGACTGACACTCTAAATTTCTATGATTTGAACCACTCCTGTGAGTCCAGTTTAAGATTCCGATGCTTCACTTTAGGTTTACTGTATCCCTTGAACCTTCTTATTGACGATGAAATACAGAAATTGCATCCAAATTTAATACAAAAAGCACAATGCCGACTTAAGTACAAGAGGACTGACACTATAACTTTCGATGATTTGAATCTCTTCTGTGAGTTAGTTTTAGATTCCGATGCTTCAATTCAGGTTACTGTATCCCTTGGACCTTCTTATTGACGATGAAACACAGAAATTGCATCCGAATTTAATACAAAAGGCACAATGCCGACAAAGTACAAGAGGACTGACACTCTAACTTTCGATGATTTGAACCTCTCCTGTGAGTCCAGTTTTAGATTCCGATGCTTCTTTTCAGGTTTACTTTATCCCTTGGAACTTCTTATTGACGATGAAACACAGAAATTGCATCCGAATTTAATAGAAAAGGCACAATGTCAACGTAAGTACAAGAGGACTGACACTTTAAATTTCTATGATTTGAACCGCTCCTGTGAGTCCAGTTTAAGATTCCGATGCTTCACTTCAGGTCTACTGTATCCCTTGGACCTTCTTATTGACGATCAAACACAGAAATTGCATCCGAATTTAATACAAAAGGCACAATGCCGACTTAAGTACAAGAGGACTGAACCTCTAACTCCCTATGATTTGAACCTCTCCAGTGAGTCCAGTTTTAGATTCCGATGCTTCACTTCAGGTTTACTGTATCCCTTGGACCTTCTTATTGACGATGAAACACAGAAATTGCATCCGAATTTAATACAAAAGGCACAATGCCGACTTAAGTGCAAGAGGACTGACACTCTAACTTTCTATGATTTGAACCTCTCCTGGGATTCCAGTTTTAGATTCCGAAGCTTCACTTCAGGTTCACTGTATCTCTTGGACTTTCTTATTTCGATGAAACACAGAAATTACATCCGAATTTAATACAAAAGGCACAATGCCGACTTAGGTACAAGAGGACTGACACTCTTACTTTCTATGATTTGAACCTCTCCTGTGAGTCCAGTTTTAGATTCCGATGCTTCACTTCAGGTTTACTGTATCCCTTGGACCTTCTTATTGACGATGAAACACAGTAATTGCATCCGAAATTAATACAAAAGGCACAATGCCGACTTAAGTACAAGAGGACTGACACTCTAACTTTCTATGATTTGAACCTCTCCTGGGAGTCCAGTTTTAGATTCCGATGCTTCACTTCAGGTTTACTGTATCCCTTGGACTTTCTTATTTCGATGAAACACAGAAATTGCATCCGGATTTAACACAAAAGTCACAATGCCGACTTAAGTACAAGAGGACTGACACTTTTACTTTCTATGACTTGGACCTCTATAGTGAGTCCAGTTTTAGATTCCGATGCTTCACTTCAGGTTTACTGTATCTCTTGGACCTTCTTATTGATGATGAAACACAGAAATTACATCCGAATTCAATACAAAAGGGACAATACCTACTTAAGTACAAGAGGACTGACACTCTCACTCTCTATGATTTCTACCTCTCCTGTGAGTCCAGTTTTAGATTCCGATGCTTCACTTCAGGTTTACTGTATCCCTTAGACCATCTTATTCTCGATGAAACACAGAAATTGCATCCGAATTTAATACAGAAGGCACAATGCCGACTTAAGTACAAGAGGACTGACACTATAACTTTCTATGATTTGAACCTCTCCTGTGAGTCCAGTTTTAGATTCCGATGCTTCACTTCAGGTTTACTGTATCCCTTGGACCTTCTTACTGAGGATGAAACACAGATATTGCATCCGAATTTAATACAGAATGCACAATGCCGACTTAAGTACAAGAGGACTGACACTCTAACTTTCTATGATTTGAACCTCTCCTGCGAGTCCAGTTTTAGATTCCGATGCCTCACATCAGGTTTACTGTCTCTCTTGGACCTTCTAATGGATGATGAAACACAGAAATTACATCTGAATTCAATACAAAAGGCACAATACCTACTTATGTACAAGAGGACTGACACTCTAACTCTCTATGGTTTGAACCTCTCCTGTGAGTCCAGTTTTAGATTCTGATGCTTCACTTCAGGTATACTGTATCCCTTGGACCTTCTTATTGACGATGACACACTGAAATTGCATCCGATTTTAATACAAAAGGCACAATGCCGACTTATGTACAAGAGGACTGACACTCTAACTTCCTATGATTTGAACCAATCCTGTGAGTCCCGTTTAAGATTCCGATACTTCACTCCAGGTTTACTGTATCCCTAGGACCTTCTTATTGACGATGAAACACAGAAATTGCATCGGAATGTAATACAAAAGGCAGAAAGGCGACTTATGTACAAGCGGACTGACACTCTAACTCTCTATGATTTGAACCTCTCATGTGAGTCCAGTTTTAGATTCCGATGCTTCACTTCAGGTTTGCTGTATACCTTGGACGTTCTTATTGACGATGAAACACAGAAATTGAATCCGAAGTTAATACAAAAGGCACAATGGCGACTTCAGTACAAGAGGACTGACACTTTAACTTTCTATGATTTGAACCACTCCTGTGAGTCCAGTTTAAGATTCCGAACTTCACTTCAGGTTTACTGTATCCCTTGGCCCTTCTTATTTACGATGAAACACAGTAATTGCATCCAAATTTAATACAATAGGCACAATGCCGACTTAAGTACAAGATGACTGACTCTCTACCTTTCGATGGTTAGAACCTCTCCTGTGAGTCCAGTTTTAGATTCCGATGCTTCACGTCAGGTTTACTGTATCCCTTGGACCTTCTTATTGAAGATGAAACACAGAAATTTCATCCGAATTTAATTCAAAAGGCATAATGCTGACCTAAGTACAAGAGGACTGACACTCTAACTTTCTATGACTTGAACCTCTCCTGAGAGTCCAGTTTTAGATTCCTATGCTTCACTTCAGGTTTACTGTATCCCCTGGACTTTCTTATTGAAGATGAAACACAGAAATTGCATCCGAATTTAATACAAAAGGCACAATGCCGACTTTAGTACAAGAGGACTGACACTCTAACTTTCTATGATTTGAACCACTCCTGTGAGTCCAGTTTAAGATTCCGATGCTTCACTTCAGGTTTCCTGTATGCCTTGGACCTTCTTATTGACGATGAAACACAGAAATTGTATCCGAATTTAAAACAAAAGGCACAATGCCGAAATAAGTACAAGAGGACTGAACCTCTAACTCTCTATGATTTGAACCTCTCCTGTGAGCCCCGTTTTAGCTTCCAATGCTTTACTTCAGGTTTACTGTATCCCATGGACCTTCTTATTGACGATGAAACACAGAAATTGAATCCGAATTTAATACAAAAGGCACAATGCCGACTTAATTACAAGAGGACTGACACTCTAACTTTCTATGATTTGAACCTCTAATGTGAGTCCAGTTTTAGATTCCGATGCTTCACTTCAGGTTTACTGTATCCCTTGGACCTTCTTACTGAGGATGAAACACAGAAATTGCATCCGAATTTAATACAAAAGGCACAATGCCAACGTAAGTACAAGAGGACTGACACTCTAAATTTCTATGATTTGAACCACTCCTGTGAGTCCAGTTTAAGATTCCGATGCTTCACTTTAGGTTTACTGTATCCCTTGAACCTTCTTATTGACGAAGAAATACAGAAATTGCATCCAAATTTAATACAAAAGGCACAATGCCGACTTAAGTACAAGAGGACTGACACTATAACTTTCGATGATTTGAACCTCTCCTGTGAGTTAGTTTTAGATTCCGATGCTTCAATTCAGGTTACTGTATCCCTTGGACCTTCTTATTGACGATGAAACACAGAAATTGCATCCGAATTTAATACAAAAGGCACAATGCCGACAAAGTACAAGAGGACTGACACTCTAACTTTCGATGATTTGAACCTCTCCTGTGAGTCCAGTTTTAGATTCCGATGCTTCATTTCAGGTTTACTTTATCCCTTGGAACTTCTTATTGACGATGAAACACAGAAATTGCATCCGGATTTAATACAAAAGGCACAATGCCAACGTAAGTACAAGAGGACTGACACTTTAAATTTCTATGATTTGAACCGCTCCTGTGAGTCCAGTTTAAGATTCCGATGCTTCACTTCAGGTCTACTGTAACCCTTGGACCTTCTTATTCACGATGAAACACAGAAATTGCATCCGAATTTAATACAAAAGGCACAATGCCGACTTAAGTACAAGAGGACTGAACCTCTAACTCTCTATGATTTGAACCTCTCCAGTGAGTCCAGTTTTAGATTCCGATGCTTCACTTCAGGTTTACTGTATCCCTTGGACCTTCTTATTGACGATGAAACACAGA
The DNA here is from genome assembly GCF_021461395.2 of Schistocerca americana. Lineage (NCBI taxonomy): Eukaryota > Metazoa > Arthropoda > Insecta > Orthoptera > Acrididae > Schistocerca > Schistocerca americana. The sequence continues at coordinate 542,512,137 of NC_060124.1, read as the reverse complement.
AATTGCATCCGAATTTAATACAAAAGGCACAATGCCGACTTAAGTGCAAGAGGACTGACACTATAACTTTCTATGATTTGAACCTCTCCTGGGATTCCAGTTTTAGATTCCGATGCTTCACTTTAGGTTCACTGTATCCCTTGGACTTTCATATTTCGATGAAACACAGAAATTACATCCGAATTTAATACAAAAGGCACAATGGCGACTTAAGTACAAGAGGACTGACACTCTTACTTTCTATGATTTGAACCTCTCCTGTGAGTCCAGTTTTAGATTCCGATGCTTCACTTCAGGTTTACTGTATCCCTTGGACCTTCTTATTGACGATGAAACACAGATATTGCATCCGAATTTCATACAAAAGGCACAATGCCGACTTAAGTACAAGAGGACTGACACTCTAACTTTCTATGATTTGAACCTCTCCTGGGAGTCCAGTTTTGGATTCCGATGCTTCACTTCAGGTTTACTGTATCCCTTGGACTTTCTTATTTCGATGAAACACAGAAATTGCATCCGGATTTAATACAAAAGGCACAATGCCGACTTAAGTACAAGAGGACTGACACTCTTACTTTCTATGACTTGGACCTCTATAGTGAGTCCAGTTTTAGATTCCGATGCTTCACTTCAGGTTTACTGTATCTCTTGGACCTTCTTATTGATGATGAAACACAGAAATTACATCCGAATTCAATACAAAAGGGACAATACCTACTTAAGTACAAGAGGACTGACACTCTCACTCTCTATGATTTCTACCTCTCCTGTGAGTCCAGTTTTAGATTCCGATGCTTCACTTCAGGTTTACTGTATCCCTTAGACCATCTTATTCTCGATGAAACACAGAAATTGCATCCGAATTTAATACAAAAGGCACAATGCCGACTTAAGTACAAGAGGACTGACACTATAACTTTCTATGATTTGAACCTCTCCTGTGAGTCCAGTTTTAGATTCCGATGCTTCACTTCAGGTTTACTGTATCCCTTGGACCTTCTTACTGAGGATGAAACACAGATATTGCATCCGAATTTAATACAGAATGCACAATGCCGACTTAAGTACAAGAGGACTGACACTCTAACTTTCTATGATTTGAACCTCTCCTGTGAGTCCAGTTTTAGATTCCGATGCTTCACATCAGGTTTACTGTCTCTCTTGGACCTTCGAATGGATGATGAAACACAGAAATTACATCTTAATTCAATACAAAAGGCACAATACCTACTTATGTACAAGAGGACTGACACTCTAACTCTCTATGGTTTGAACCTCTCCTGTGAGTCCAGTTTTAGATTCTGATGCTTCACTTCAGGTATACTGTATCCCTTGGACCTTCTTATTGACGATGACACACTGAAATTGCATCCGATTTTAATACAAAAGGCACAATGCCGACTTATGTACAAGAGGACTGACACTCTAACTTCCTATGATTTGAACCAATCCTGTGAGTCCCGTTTAAGATTCCGATACTTCACTTCAGGTTTACTATATCCCTAGGACCTTCATATTGACGATGAAACACAGAAATTGCATCCGTATGTAATACAAAAGGCAGAAAGGCGACTTATGTACAAGCAGACTGACACTCTAACTCTCTATGATTTGAACCTCTCATGTGAGTCCAGTTTTAGATTCCGATGCTTCACTTCAGGTTTGCTGTATACCTTGGACGTTCTTATTGACGATGAAACACAGAAATTGAATCCGAAGTTAATACAAAAGGCACAATGGCGACTTAATTACAAGAGGACTGACACTTTAACTTTCTATGATTTGAACCACTCCTGTGAGTCCAGTTTAAGATTCCGAACTTCACTTCAGGTTTACTGTATCCCTTGGCCCTTCTTTTTTACGATGAAACACAGTAATTGCATCCAAATTTAATACAATAGGCACAATGCCGACTTAAGTACAAGAGGACTGACTCTCTACCTTTCGATGGTTAGAACCTCTCCTGTGAGTCCAGTTTTAGATTCCGATGCTTCACGTCAGGTTTACTGTATCCCTTGGACCTTCTTATTGAAGATGAAACACAGAAATTTCATCCGAATTTAATTCAAAAGGCATAATGCTGACCTAAGTACAAGAGGAATGGCACTCTAACTTTCTATGACTTGAACCTCTCCTGAGAGTCCAGTTTTAGATTCCTATGCTTCACTTCAGGTTTACTGTATCCCCTGGACTTTCTTATTGAAGATGAAACACAGAAATTGCGTCCCAATTTAATACAAAAGGCACAATGCCGACTTTAGTACAAGAGGACTGACACTCTAACTTTCTATGATTTGAACCACTCCTGTGAGTTCAGTTTAAGATTCCGATGCTTCACTTCAGGTTTACTATATGCCTTGGACCTTCTTATTGACGATGAAACACAGAAATTGTATCCGAATTTAATACAAAAGGCACAATGCCGAAATAAGTACAAGAGGACTGAACCTCTAACTCTCTATGATTTGAACCTCTCCTGTGAGCCCGGTTTTAGCTTCCGATGCTTCACTTCAGGTTTACTGTATCCCATGGACCTTCTTATTGACGATGAAACACAGAAATTGAATCCGAATTTAATACAAAAGGCACAATGCCGACTTAATTACAAGAGGACTGGCACTCTAACTTTCGATGATTTGAACCTCTCCTGTGAGTCCAGTTTTAGACTCCAATGCTTCAGTTCAGGTTTACTGTATCCCTTGGACCTTCTTATTGACGATGAAACACAGAAATTGCATCAGAATTTAATACAAAAATCACAATGCCGACTTAAGTACAAGAGGTCTGACACTCTAACTTTCTATGATTTGAACCTCTAATGTGAGTCCAGTTTTAGATTCCGATGCTTCACTTCAGGTTTACTGTATCCCTTGGACTTTCTTATCGTCGATGAAACACAGAAATTGCATCCGAATTTAATACAAACGGCACCATGCCGACTTAAGTACAAGAGGACTGACACTCTAAGTTTCTATGATTTGAAACTCTCCTGTGAGTCCAGTCTTAGGTTCCGAGGCTTCAATTCAGGTTTACTGTATCCCTTGGACCTTCTTATTGACGATGAAACACAGAAATTGCATCCGAATTTAATACAAAAGGCACAATGCCGACTTAAGTACAAGAGGACTGACACACTAATTTTCCATGATTTGAACCTCTCCTGTGAGTCCAGTTTTAGATTCCGATGCTTCAATTCAGGTTAACTGTATCCCTTGGAATTTCTTATTGACGATGAAACACAGAAATAGCATCCGAAATTAATACAAAAGGCACAATGCCGACTTAAGTACAAGAGGACTGACACTCTACCTTTCTATGATTTGAACAACTCCTGTGAGTCCAGTTTAAGATTCCGATGCTTCACTTCAGGTTTACTATATCCCTTGGACCTTCTTTATGACGATGAAACACAGAAATTGCATCCGAATTTAATACAAAAAGCACAATGCCGACTTAAGTACAAGAGGACTGACACTCTAACTTTCTATGTTTGAACCTTTCCTGAGAGTCCAGTTTTAGATTCCGATGCTTCACTTCAGGTTTACTGTATCACTTGGACTTTCTTATTGTCGATGAATCACAGAAAATGCATCCGAATTTAATACAAAAGGCACAATGCCGACTTAAGTACAAAAGGACAGACACTCTAACTTTCTATGATTTGAACCTCTCCTGTGAGTCCAGTTTTTCATTCCGATGCTGCACTTCAGGTTTACTGTAACCCATGGACCGTCTTATTGACGATGAAACACAGAAATTGCATCCAAATTTAATACAAAAGGAACAATGCCGACTTAAGTACAAGAGGACTGACATTCTAACTTTCGATGATTTGAACCTCTCCTGTGGGTCTACTTTTAGATTCCGATGCTTCAATTCTGGTTTACCGTATCCCTTGGACCTTGTTATTGACGATGAAACACAGAAATTGCATCCGAATTTAACAGAAAAGCACATTGCCGACTTAAGTACAAGAGGACTGACACTCTAACTTTCTATTATTTGAACCACTCCTGTGAGTCCAGTTTACGATTCCGATGCTTCACTTCAGGTTTACTGTATCCCTTGGACCTACTTAATGACGATAAAACACAGAAATTGCATCCGAATTTAATACAAAGGGCACAATGCGGACTCAAGTACAAGAGGACTGACACTCTAACTCTCTACGATTTGAACCTCTCCTGTGAGTCCAGGTTTGGATTCCGATGCTTCACTTCAGGTATACTGTATCCGTTGGACCTTCTTATTGACGATGAGACACAGAAACTGCATCCGAATTTAATACAAAAGGCACAATGCCGACTTAAGTACAAGAGGACAGACACTCTAACTTTCGATGATTTGAACCTCTCCTGTGAGTCCAGTTTTAGATTCCGATGCTTCAATTCAGGTTTACTGTATCCCTTGGAGCTTCTTATTGACGATGAAACACAGAAATTGCATCCGAATTTAATACAAAAGGAACAATGCCGACTTAAGTACAAGAGGACTGACACTCTAAAATTCTATGATTTGAATCTCTCGTGTGAGCCCAGTTTGAGATTCCGATGCTTCACATCAGGTTTACTGTATCTCTTGGACCTTCGTATTCACGATGAAACACAGATATTGCATCCAAGTTTAATACAAAAGGCACAATGCCGACTTAAGTACAAGAGGACTGACACTCTTAATCTATGATTTGAACCTCTCCTGTGAGTCCAGTTTTAGATTCCGATGCTTCGCTTTAGGTTTACTGTATCCCTTGGACCTCCTTATTGACTATGAAACACAGAAATTGCATCAGAAATTAATGCAAAAAGCACAAATCCGACTTAAGTACAAGAGAACTGACACTCTAGCTTTCTATGATTTGAACCACTCCTTTGAGTCCAGTTTAAGATTCCGATGCTTCACTTCAGGTTTACTGTATCCCTTGGACCTTCTTAATGACGATAAAACACAGAAATTGCATCCGAATTTAATACAAAAGGCACAATGCCGACTTAAGTACAAGAGGACTGACACTCTAACTCTCTACGATTTGAACCTCTCCTGTGAGTCCAGGTTTGGATTCCGATGCTTTACTTCAGGTTTACTGTATCTCTTGGACATTCTTTTTCACGATGAAATACAGAAATTGCATCCGAATTTAATACAAAGGGCACAATGCCGACTTAAGTACAAGAGGACTGACACTCTAACTTACTATGATTTGAACCTCTCGTGTGAGCCCAGTTTGAGATTCCGATGCTTCACATCAGGTTCACTGTATCTCTTGTACCTTCTTATTGATGATGAAACACAGAAATTACATCCGTATTCAATACAAAAGGCACAATACCGACTTAAGTACAAGAGGACTGACACTCCAACTCTCTACGATTTGAACCACTCCTGTGAGTCCAGTTTTAGATTCCGATGCTTTAATTCAGGTTTACCGTATCCCTTGGACCTTGTTATTGACGATGAAACACAGAAATTGCATCCGAATTTAACAGAAAAGACACAATGCCGACTTAAGTACAAGAGGACTGACACTCTAACTTTCTATGATTTAAACCTCTCCTGTGAGTCCAGTTTTAGATTCCGATGCATCAATTCAAGTTTACTGTATCCCTTGGAGCTTCTTATTGACGATGAAACACAGAAATTGCATCCAAATTTAATACAAAAATCACAATGCAGACTTAAGTACAAGAGGTCTGACACTCTAACTTTCTATGATTTGAACCTCTAATGTGAGTCCAGTTTTAGATTCCGATGCTTCACTTCAGGTTTACTGTATCCCTTGGACCTTCTTACTGAGGATGAAACACAGAAATTGCATCCAAATTTAATACAAAAGGCACAATGCCAACGTAAGTACAAGAGGACTGACACTCTAAATTTCTATGATTTGAACCACTCCTGTGAGTCCAGTTTAAGATTCCGATGCTTCACTTTAGGTTTACTGTATCCCTTGAACCTTCTTATTGACGATGAAATACAGAAATTGCATCCAAATTTAATACAAAAGGCACAATGCCGACTTAAGTACAAGAGGACTGACACTATAACTTTCGATGATTTGAACCTCTCCTGTGAGTTAGTTTTAGATTCCGATGCTTCAATTCAGGTTACTGTATCCCTTGGACCTTCTTATTGACGATGAAAGACAGAAATTGCATCCGAATTTAATACAAAAGGCACAATGCCGACAAAGTACAAGAGGACTGACACTCTAACTTTCGATGATTTGAACCTCTCCTGTGAGTCCAGTTTTAGATTCCGATGCTTCATTTCAGGTTTACTTTATCCCTTGGAACTTCTTATTGACGATGAAACACAGAAATTGCATCCGGATTTAATACAAAAGGCACAATGCCAACGTAAGTACAAGAGGACTGACACTTTAAATTTCTATGATTTGAACCGCTCCTGTGAGTCCAGTTTAAGATTCCGATGCTTCACTTCAGGTCTACTGTATCCCTTGGACCTTCTTATTGACGATAAAACACAGAAATTGCATCCGAATTTAATACAAAAGGCACAATGCCGACTTAAGTACAAGAGGACTGAACCTCTAACTCTCTATGATTTGAACCTCTCCAGTGAGTCCAGTTTTAGATTCCGATGCTTCACTTCAGGTTTACTGTATCCCTTGGACCTTCTTATTGACGATGAAACACAGAAATTGCATCCGAATTTAATACAAAAGGCACAATGCCGACTTAAGTGCAAGAGGACTGACACTCTAACTTTCTATGATTTGAACCTCTCCTGGGATTCCAGTTTTAGATTCCGATGCTTTACTTCAGGTTCACTGTATCCCTTGGACTTTCTTATTTCGATGAAACACAGAAATTACATCCGAATTTAATACAAAAGGCACAATGCCGACTTAAGTACAAGAGGACTGACACTCTTACTTTCTATGATTTGAACCTCTCCTGTGAGTCCAGTTTTAGATTCCGATGCTTCACTTCAGGTTTACTGTATCCCTTGGACCTTCTTATTGACGATGAAACACAGATATTGCATCCGAATTTCATACAAAAGGCACAATGCCGACTTAAGAACAAGAGGACTGACACTCTAACTTTCTATGATTTGAACCTCTCCTGGGAGTCCAGTTTTAGATTCCGATGCTTCACTTCAGGTTTACTGTATCCCTTGGACTTTCTTATTTCGATGAAACACAGAAATTGCATCCGGATTTAATACAAAAGGCACAATGCCGACTTAAGTACAAGAGGACTGACACTCTTACTTTCTATGACTTGGACCTCTATAGTGAGTCCAGTTTTAGATTCCGATGCTTCACTTCAGGTTTACTGTATCTCTTGGACCTTCTTATTGATGATGAAACACAGAAATTACATCCGAATTCAATACAAAAGGGACAATACCTACTTAAGTACAAGAGGACTGACACTCTCACTCTCTATGATTTCTACCTCTCCTGTGAGTCCAGTTTTAGATTCCGATGCTTCACTTCAGGTTTACTGTATCCCTTAGACCATCTTATTCTCGAAGAAACACAGAAATTGCATCCGAATTTAATACAAAAGGCACAATGCCGACTTATGTACAAGAGGACTGACACTATAACTTTCTATGATTTGAACCTCTCCTGTGAGTCCAGTTTTAGATTCCGATGCTTCACTTCAGGTTTACTGTATCCCTTGGACCTTCTTACTAAGGATGAAACACAGATATTGCATCCGAATTTAATACAGAATGCACAATGCCGACTTAAGTACAAGAGGACTGACACTCTAACTTTCTATGATTTGAACCTCTCCTGTGAGTCCAGTTTTAGATTCCGATGCTTCACATCAGGTTTACTGTCTCTCTTGGACCTTCTAATGGATGATAAAACACAGAAATTACATCTGAATTCAATACAAAAGGCACAATACCAACTTATGTACAAGAGGACTGACACTCTAACTCTCTATGGTTTGAACCTCTCCTGTGAGTCCAGTTTTAGATTCTGATGCTTCACTTCAGGTATACTGTATCCCTTGGACCTTCTTATTGACGATGACACACTGAAATTGCATCCGTTTTTAATACAAAAGGCACAATGCCGACTTATGTACAAGAGGACTGACACTCTAACTTCCTATGATTTGAACCAACCCTGTGAGTCCCGTTTAAGATTCCGATACTTCACTTCAGGTTTACTGTATCCCTAGGACCTTCTTATTGACGATGAAACACAGAAATTGCATCCGAATGTAATACAAAATGCAGAAAGGCGACTTATGTACAAGCGGACTGACACTCTAACTCTCTATGATTTGAACCTCTCATGTGAGTCCAGTTTTAGATTCCGATGCTTCAATTCAAGTTTACTGTATCCCTTGGAGCTTCTTATTGACGATGAAACACAGAAATTGCATCCAAATTTAATACAAAAATCACAATGCAGACTTAAGTACAAGAGGTCTGACACTCTAACTTTCTATGATTTGAACCTCTAATGTGAGTCCAGTTTTAGATTCCGATGCTTCACTTCAGGTTTACTGTATCCCTTGGACCTTCTTACTGAGGATGAAACACAGAAATTGCATCCAAATTTAATACAAAAGGCACAATGCCAACGTAAGTACAAGAGGACTGACACTCTAAATTTCTATGATTTGAACCACTCCTGTGAGTCCAGTTTAAGATTCCGATGCTTCACTTTAGGTTTACTGTATCCCTAGGACCTTCTTATTGACGATGAAACACAGAAATTGCATCCGAATGTAATACAAAATGCAGAAAGGCGACTTATGTACAAGCGGACCGACACTCTAACTTTCTATGATTTAAACCTCTCCTGTGAGTCCAGTTTTAGATTCCGATGCATCAATTCAAGTTTACTGTATCCCTTGGAGCTTCTTATTGACGATGAAACACAGAAATTGCATCCAAATTTAATACAAAAATCACAATGCAGACTTAAGTACAAGAGGTCTGACACTCTAACTTTCTATGATTTGAACCTCTAATGTGAGTCCAGTTTTAGATTCCGATGCTTCACTTCAGGTTTACTGTATCCCTTGGACCTTCTTACTGAGGATGAAACACAGAAATTGCATCCAAATTTAATACAAAAGGCACAATGCCAACGTAAGTACAAGAGGACTGACACTCTAAATTTCTATGATTTGAACCACTCCTGTGAGTCCAGTTTAAGATTCCGATGCTTCACTTTAGGTTTACTGTATCCCTTGAACCTTCTTATTGACGATGAAATACAGAAATTGCATCCAAATTTAATACAAAAGGCACAATGCCGACTTAAGTACAAGAGGACTGACACTATAACTTTCGATGATTTGAACCTCTCCTGTGAGTTAGTTTTAGATTCCGATGCTTCAATTCAGGTTACTGTATCCCTTGGACCTTCTTATTGACGATGAAAGACAGAAATTGCATCCGAATTTAATACAAAAGGCACAATGCCGACAAAGTACAAGAGGACTGACACTCTAACTTTCGATGATTTGAACCTCTCCTGTGAGTCCAGTTTTAGATTCCGATGCTTCATTTCAGGTTTACTTTATCCCTTGGAACTTCTTATTGACGATGAAACACAGAAATTGCATCCGGATTTAATACAAAAGGCACAATGCCAACGTAAGTACAAGAGGACTGACACTTTAAATTTCTATGATTTGAACCGCTCCTGTGAGTCCAGTTTAAGATTCCGATGCTTCACTTCAGGTCTACTGTATCCCTTGGACCTTCTTATTGACGATAAAACACAGAAATTGCATCCGAATTTAATACAAAAGGCACAATGCCGACTTAAGTACAAGAGGACTGAACCTCTAACTCTCTATGATTTGAACCTCTCCAGTGAGTCCAGTTTTAGATTCCGATGCTTCACTTCAGGTTTACTGTATCCCTTGGACCTTCTTATTGACGATGAAACACAGAAATTGCATCCGAATTTAATACAAAAGGCACAATGCCGACTTAAGTGCAAGAGGACTGACACTCTAACTTTCTATGATTTGAACCTCTCCTGGGATTCCAGTTTTAGATTCCGATGCTTTACTTCAGGTTCACTGTATCCCTTGGACTTTCTTATTTCGATGAAACACAGAAATTACATCCGAATTTAATACAAAAGGCACAATGCCGACTTAAGTACAAGAGGACTGACACTCTTACTTTCTATGATTTGAACCTCTCCTGTGAGTCCAGTTTTAGATTCCGATGCTTCACTTCAGGTTTACTGTATCCCTTGGACCTTCTTATTGACGATGAAACACAGATATTGCATCCGAATTTCATACAAAAGGCACAATGCCGACTTAAGAACAAGAGGACTGACACTCTAACTTTCTATGATTTGAACCTCTCCTGGGAGTCCAGTTTTAGATTCCGATGCTTCACTTCAGGTTTACTGTATCCCTTGGACTTTCTTATTTCGATGAAACACAGAAATTGCATCCGGATTTAATACAAAAGGCACAATGCCGACTTAAGTACAAGAGGACTGACACTCTTACTTTCTATGACTTGGACCTCTATAGTGAGTCCAGTTTTAGATTCCGATGCTTCACTTCAGGTTTACTGTATCTCTTGGACCTTCTTATTGATGATGAAACACAGAAATTACATCCGAATTCAATACAAAAGGGACAATACCTACTTAAGTACAAGAGGACTGACACTCTCACTCTCTATGATTTCTACCTCTCCTGTGAGTCCAGTTTTAGATTCCGATGCTTCACTTCAGGTTTACTGTATCCCTTAGACCATCTTATTCTCGAAGAAACACAGAAATTGCATCCGAATTTAATACAAAAGGCACAATGCCGACTTATGTACAAGAGGACTGACACTATAACTTTCTATGATTTGAACCTCTCCTGTGAGTCCAGTTTTAGATTCCGATGCTTCACTTCAGGTTTACTGTATCCCTTGGACCTTCTTACTAAGGATGAAACACAGATATTGCATCCGAATTTAATACAGAATGCACAATGCCGACTTAAGTACAAGAGGACTGACACTCTAACTTTCTATGATTTGAACCTCTCCTGTGAGTCCAGTTTTAGATTCCGATGCTTCACATCAGGTTTACTGTCTCTCTTGGACCTTCTAATGGATGATAAAACACAGAAATTACATCTGAATTCAATACAAAAGGCACAATACCAACTTATGTACAAGAGGACTGACACTCTAACTCTCTATGGTTTGAACCTCTCCTGTGAGTCCAGTTTTAGATTCTGATGCTTCACTTCAGGTATACTGTATCCCTTGGACCTTCTTATTGACGATGACACACTGAAATTGCATCCGTTTTTAATACAAAAGGCACAATGCCGACTTATGTACAAGAGGACTGACACTCTAACTTCCTATGATTTGAACCAACCCTGTGAGTCCCGTTTAAGATTCCGATACTTCACTTCAGGTTTACTGTATCCCTAGGACCTTCTTATTGACGATGAAACACAGAAATTGCATCCGAATGTAATACAAAATGCAGAAAGGCGACTTATGTACAAGCGGACTGACACTCTAACTCTCTATGATTTGAACCTCTCATGTGAGTCCAGTTTTAGATTCCGATGCTTCACTTCAGGTTTGCTGTATACCTTGGACGTTCTTATTGACGATGAAACACAGAAATTGAATCCGAAGTTAATACAAAAGGCACAATGGCGACTTAAGTACAAGAGGACTGACACTTTAACTTTCTATGATTTGAACCACTCCTGTGAGTCCAGTTTAAGATTCCGAACTTCACTTCAGGTTTACTGTATCCCTTGGCCCTTCTTATTTACGATGAAACACAGTAATTGCATCCAAATTTAATACAATAGGCACAATGCCGACTTAAGTACAAGAGGACTGACTCTCTACCTTTCGATGGTTAGAACCTCTCCTGTGAGTCCAGTTTTAGATTCCGATGCTTCACGTCAGATTTACTGTATCCCTTGGACCTTCTTATTGAAGATGAAACACAGAAATTTCATCCGAATTTAATTCAAAAGGCATAATGCTGACCTAAGTTCAAGAGGACTGACACTCTAACTTTCTATGACTTGAACCTCTCCTGAGAGTCCAGTTTTAGATTCCTATGCTTCACTTCAGGTTTACTGTATCCCCTGGACTTTCTTATTGAAGATGAAACACAGAAATTGCATCCGAATTTAATACAAAAGGCACAATGCCGACTTTAGTACAAGAGGACTGACACTCTAACTTTCTATGATTTGAACCACTCCTGTGAGTCCAGTTTAAGATTCCGATGCTTCACTTCAGGTTTACTGTATGCCTTGGACCTTCTTATTGACGATGAAACACAGAAATTGTATCCGAATTTAATACAAAAGGCACAATGCCGAAATAAGTACAAGAGGACTGAACCTCTAACTCTCTATGATTTGAACCTCTCCTGTGAGCCCAGTTTTAGCTTCCGATGCTTCACTTCAGGTTTACTGTATCCCATGGACCTTCTTATTGACGATGAAACACAGAAATTGAATCCGAATATAATACAAAAGGCACAATGCCGACTTAATTACAAGAGGACTGACACTCTAACTTTCGATGATTTGAACCTCTCCTGTGAGTCCAGTTTTAGACTAGAATGCTTCAGTTCAGGTTTACTGTATCCCTTGGACCTTCTTATTGACGATGAAACACAGAAATTGCATCCAAATTTAATACAAAAATCACAATGCCGACTTAAGTACAAGAGGTCTGACACTCTAACTTTCTATGATTTGAACCTCTAATGTGAGTCCAGTTTTAGATTCCGATGCTTCACTTCAGGTTTACTGTATCCCTTGGACTTTCTTATCGTCGATGAAACACAGAAATTGCATCCGAATTTAATACAAACGGCACCATGCCGACTTAAGTACAAGAGGACTGACACTCTAAGTTTCTATGATTTGAAACTCTCCTGTGAGTCCAGTCTTAGGTTCCGATTCTTCAATTCAGGTTTACTGTATCCCTTGGACCTTCTTATTGACGATGAAACACAGAAATTGCATCCGAATTTAATACAAAAGGCACAATGCCGACTTAAGTACAAGAGGACTGACACTCTAATTTTCCATGATTTGAACCTCTCCTGTGAGTCCAGTTTTAGATTCCGATGCTTCAATTCAGGTTAACTGTATCCCTTGGAATTTCTTATTGACGATGAAACACAGAAATAGCATCCGAAATTAATACAAAAGGCACAATGCCGACTTAAGTACAAGAGGACTGACACTCTACCTTTCTATGATTTGAACAACTCCTGTGAGTCCAGTTTAAGATTCCGATGCTTCACTTCAGGTTTACTATATCCCTTGGACGTTCTTTATGACGATGAAACACAGAAATTGCATCCGAATTTAATACAAAAAGCACAATGCCGACTTAAGTACAAGAGGACTGACACTCTAACTTTCTATGTTTGAACCTTTCCTGTGAGTCCAGTTTTAGATTCCGATGCTTCACTTCAGGTTTACTGTATCACTTGGACTTTCTTATTGTCGATGAATCACAGAAAATGCATCCGAATTTAATACAAAAGGCACAATGCCGACTTAAGTACAAAAGGACAAACACTCTAACTTTCTATGATTTGAACCTCTCCTGTGAGTCCAGTTTTTGATTCCGATGCTGCACTTCAGGTTTACTGTAACCCTTGGACCTTCTTATTGACGATGAAACACAGAAATTGCATCCAAATTTAATACAAAAGGAACAATGCCGACTTAAGTACAAGAAGACTGACATTCTAACTTTCGATGATTTGAACCTCTCCTGTGGGTCTAGTTTTAGATTCCGATGCTTCAATTCTGGTTTACCGTATCCCTTGGACCTTGTTATTGACGATGAAACACAGAAATTGCATCCGAATTTAACAGAAAAGCACATTGCCGACTTAAGTACAAGAGGACTGACACTCTAACTTTCTATGATTTAAACCTCTCCTGTGAGTCCAGTTTTAGATTCCGATGCTTCACTAGAAGTTTATTGTATCCCTTGGACCTTCCTATTGACGATGAAACACAGAAATTGCATCCGAATTTAATACAAAAGGCACAATGCCGACTTAAGTACAAGAGGACTGACACTCAAACTTTCTATTATTTGAACCACTCCTGTGAGTCCAGTTTACGATTCCGATGCTTCACTTCAGGTTTACTGTATCCCTTGGACCTTCTTAATGACGATAAAACACAGAAATTGCATCCGAATTTAATACAAAAGGCACAATGCGGACTTAAGTACAAGAGGACTGACACTGTAACTCTCTACGATTTGAACCTCTCCTGTGAGTCCAGGTTTGGATTCCGATGCTTCACTTCAGGTATACTGTATCCGTTGGACCTTCTTATTGACGATGAGACACAGAAACTGCATCCGAATTTAATACAAAAGGCACAATGCCGACTTAAGTACAAGAGGACAGACACTCTAACTTTCGATGATTTGAACCTCTCCTGTGAGTCCAGTTTTAGATTCCGATGCTTCAATTCAGGTTTACTGTATCCCTTGGAGCTTCTTATTGACGATGAAACACAGAAATTGCATCCGAATTTAATACAAAAGGAACAATGCCGACTTAAGTACAAGAGGACTGACACTCTAAATTTCTATGATTTGAATCTCTCGTGTGAGCCCAGTTTGAGATTCCGATGCTTCACATCAGGTTTACTGTATCTCTTGGACCTTCGTATTCACGATGAAACACAGATATTGCATCCAAGTTTAATACAAAAGGCACAATGCCGACTTAAGTACAAGAGGACTGACACTCTTAATCTATGATTTGAACCTCTCCTGTGAGTCCAGTTTTAGATTCCGATGCTTCGCTTTAGGTTTACTGTATCCCTTGGACCTTCTTATTGACTATGAAACACAGAAATTGCATCAGAAATTAATGCAAAAAGCACAATGCCGACTTCAGTACAAGAGAACTGACACTCTAATTTTCTATGATTTGAACCACTCCTTTGAGTCCAGTTTAAGATTCCGATGCTTCACTTCAGGTTTACTGTATCCCTTGGACCTTCTTAATGACGATAAAACACAGAAATTGCATCCGAATTTAATACAAAAGGCACAATGCCGACGTAAGTACAAGAGGACTGACACTCTAACTCTCTACGATTTGAACCTCTCCTGTGAGTCCAGGTTTGGATTCCGATGCTTTACTTCAGGTTTACTGTATCTCTTGGACATTCTTTTTCACGATGAAACACAGAAATTGCATCCGAATTTAATACAAAGGGCACAATGCCGACTTAAGTACAAGAGGACTGACACTCTAACTTACTATGATTTGAACCTCTCGTGTGAGCCCAGTTTGAGATTCCGATGCTTCACATCAGGTTCACTGTATCTCTTGTACCTTCTTATTGATGATGAAACACAGAAATTACATCCGTATTGAATACAAAAGGCACAATACCGACTTAAGTACAAGAGGACTGACACTCCAACTCTCTACGATTTGAACCTCTCCTGTGAGTCCAGTTTTAGATTCCGATGCTTTAATTCAGGTTTACCGTATCCCTTGGACCTTGTTATTGACGATGAAACACAGAAATTGCATCCGAATTAAACAGAAAAAACACAATGCCGACTTAAGTACAAGAGGACTGACACTCTAACTTTCTATGATTTAAACCTCTCCTGTGAGTCCAGTTTTAGATTCCGATGCTTCACTAGAAGTTTATTGTATCCCTTGGACCTTCCTATTGACGATGAAACACAGAAATTGCATCCGAATTTAATACAAAAGGCACAATGCCGACTTAAGTACAAGAGGACTGACACTATAACTTCCTATTATTTGAACCACTCCAGTGAGCCCAGTTTAAGATTCCGATGCTTCACTTCAGGTTTACTGTATCCCTTGGACCTTCTTATTGACGATGAAACACAGATATTGCACCCAAATTTAATACAAAAGGCACAATGCCGACTTAAGTACAAGAGGACTGACATTCTTAATCTATGATTTGAACCTCTCCTGTGAGTCCAGTTTTAGATTCCGATGCTTCGCTTTAGGTTTACTGTATCCCTTGGACCTTCTTATTGACTATGAAACACAGAAATTGCATCAGAAATTAATACAAAAGGCACAATGCCGACTTAAGTACAAGAGAACTGACACTCTAACTCTCTACGATTTGAACCTCTCCTGTGAGTCCAGGTTTGGATTCCGATGCTTTACTTCAGGTTTACTGTATCTCTTGGACATTCTTTTTCACGATGAAACACAGAAATTGCATCCGAATTTAATACAAAAGGCACAATGCCGACTTAAGTACAAGAGGACTGACACTCTAACTCTCTACGATTTGAACCTCTCCAGTGAGACCAGTTTTAGATTCCGATTCTTCACATAGGTTTACTGTATCTCTTGGACCTTCTTATTGATGATGAATCACAGAAATTACATCCGAATTCAATACAAAGGGCACAATGCCGACTTAAGTACAAGAGGACTGACACTCTAACTTTCTATGATTTGAACCTCTCGTGTGAGCCCAGTTTGAGATTCCGATGCTTCACATCAGGTTTACTGTATCACTTGTACCTTCTTATTGATGATGAAAAACAGAAATTACATCCGAATTCAATACAAAAGGCACAATACCGACTTAAGTACAAGAGGACTGACACTCTAACTCTCTACGATTTGTACCTCTCCTGTAAGTCCAGTTTTAGATTCCGATGCTTCAATTCAGGTTTACCGTATCCCTTGGACCTTGTTATTGACGATGAAACACAGAAATTGCATCCGAATTTAACAGAAAAGACACAATGCCGACTTAAGTACAAGAGGACTGACACTCTAACTTTCTATGATTTAAACCTCTCCTGTGAGTCCAGTTTTAGATTCCGATGCTTCACTAGAAGTTTATTGTATCCCTTGGACCTTCCTATCGACGATGAAACACAGAAATTGCATCCGAATTTAATACAAAAGGCACAATGCCGACTTAAGTACAAGAGGACTGACACTCTAACTTTCTATTATTTGAACCACTCCTTTGAGTCTAGTTTAAGATTCCGATGCTTCACTTTAGGTTTACTGTATCCCTTGGACCTTCTTAATAACGATAAAACACAGAAATTGCATCCGAATTTAATACAAAACGCACAATGCCGACTTAAGTACAAGAGGACTGACACTCTAACTCTCTACGATTTGAACCTCTCCTGTGAGTCCAGGTTTGGATTCCGATGCTTTACTTCAGGTTTACTGTATCTCTTGGACATTCTTTTTCACGATGAAACACAGAAATTGCATCCGAATTTAATACAAAAGGCACAATGCCGACTTAAGTACAAGAGGACTGACACTCTAACTCTCTACGATTTGTACCTCTCCTGTAAGTCCAGTTTTAGATTCCGATGCTTCAATTCAGGTTTACCGTATCCCTTGGACCTTGTTATTGACGAAGAAACACAGAAATTGCATCCGAATTTAACAGAAAAGACACAATGGCGACTTAAGTACAAGAGGACTGACACTCTAACTTTCTATGATTTAAACCTCTCCTGTGAGTCCAGTTTTAGATTCCGATGCTTCACTAGAAGTTTATTGTATCCCTTGGACCTTCCTATTGACGATGAAGCACAGAAATTGCATCCGAATTTAATACAAAAGGCACAATGCCGACTTAAGTACAAGAGGACTGACACTCTAACTTTCTATTATTTGAACCACTCCTGTGAGCCCAGTTTAAGATTCCGATGCTTCACTTCAGGTTTACTGTATCCCTTGGACCTTCTTATTGACGATGAAACACAGATATTGCATCCAAATTTAATGCAAAAGGCACAATGCCGATTTAAGTACAAGAGGACTGACATTCTTAATCTATGATTTGAACCTCTCCTGTGAGTCCAGTTTTAGATTCCGATGCTTCGCTTTAGGTTTACTGTATCCCTTGGACCTTCTTATTGACTATGAAACACAGAAATTGCATCAGAAATTAATACAAAAGGCACAATGCCGACTTAAGTACAAGAGAACTGACACTCTAACTCTCTACGATTTGAACCTCTCCTGTGAGTCCAGGTTTGGATTCCGATGCTTTACTTCAGGTTTACTGTATCTCTTGGACATTCTTTTTCACGATGAAACACAGAAATTGCATCCAAATTTAATACAAAAGGCACAATGCCGACTTAAGTACAAGAGGACTGACACTCTAACTCTCTACGATTTGAACCTCTCCAGTGAGACCAGTTTTAGATTCCGATTCTTCACATAGGTTTACTGTATCTCTTGTACCTTCTTATTGATGATGAAACACAGAATTTACATCCGAATTCAATACAAAAGGCACAATACCGACTTAAGTACAAGAGGACTGACACTCTAACTCTCTACGATTTGAACCTCTCCTGTGACTCCAGTTTTAGATTCCGATGCTTCAATTCAGGTTTACCGTATCCCATGGACCTTGTTATTGACGATGAAACACAGAAATTGCATCCGAATTTAACAGAAAAGACACAATGCCGACTTAAGTACAAGAAGACTGACACTCTAACTTTCTATGATTTAAACCTCTCCTGTGAGTCCAGTTTTAGATTCTGATGCTTCACTAGAAGTTTATTGTATCCCTTGGACCTTCCTATTGACGATGAAACACAGATATTGCATCCGAATTTAATACAAAAGGCACAATGCCGACTTAAGTACAAGAGGACTGACACTCTAACTTTCTATTATTTGAACCACTCCTGTGAGCCTAGTTTAAGATTCCGATGCTTCACTTCAGGTTTACTGTATCCCTTGGACCTTCTTATTGACGATGAAACACAGATATTGCATCCAAATTTAATACAAAAGGCACAATGCCGACTTAAGTACTAGAGGACTGACACTCTTAATCTATGGTTTGAACCTGTCCTGTGAGTCCAGTTTTAGATTCCGATGCTTCGCTTTAGGTTTACTGTATCCCTTGGACCTTCTTATTGACTATGAAACACAGAAATTGCATCAGGAATTAATACAAAAGGCACAATGCCGACTTAAGTACAAGAGAACTGACACTCTAACTTTCTATGATTTGAACCACTCCTTTGAGTCCAGTTTAAGATTCCGATGCTTCACTTCATGTTTACTGTATCCCTTGGACCTTCTTATTGATGATGAAACACAGAAATTACATCCGAATTCAATACAAAAGGCACATTACCGACTTAAGTACAAGAGGACTGACACTCTAACTCTCTATGATTTGAACATCTCCTGTGAGTCCAGTTTTGGATTCCGATAATTCACTTCAGGTTTACTGTATCCCTTGGACCTTCTTATTGACGATGAAACACAGAAATTGCATCCGAATTTAATACAAAAGGCACAATGCCGACTTAAGTACAAGAGGACTGACACTCTAACTCTCTATGGTTTGAACCTCTCCTGTGAGTCCAGTCTTAGATTCCGATGCTTCGCTTCAGGTTCACTCTATCCCTTGGACCCTCTTTTTGACAATGAAACACAGAAATTGCATCCGAATTTAATACAAAAGGCACAATGCCGACTTAAGTACAAGAGAACTGACACTCTAATTTTCCATGATTTGAACCTCTCCTGTGAGTCCAGTTTTAGATTCCGATGCTTCAATTCAGGTTAACTGTATCCCTTGGACCTTCTTATTGACGATGAAACACAGAAATTGCATCCGAATTTAATACAAAAGGCACAATGCCGACATAAGTACAAGAGGACTGACACTCTAACTTTCTATGATTTGAACCTCTCCGGTGAGTCCTGTTTTAGATTCCGGAGCTTCATTTCAGGTTTACTGTATCCCTTGGACCTTCTTATTGACGATGAAACACAGAAATTGCATCCGAAATTAATACAAAAGGCACAATGCCGACTTAAGTACAAGGGGACTGACACTCTACCTTTCTATGATTTGAACAACTTCTGTGAGTCCAGTTTAAGATTCCGATGCTTCACTTCAGGTTTACTGTATCCCTTGGACCTTCTTTATGACGATGAAACACAGAAATTGCATCCGAATTTAACACAAAAGGCACAATGCCGACTTAAGTACAAGAGGACTGACACTCTAACTTTCTATGATTTAAACCTCTCCTGTGAGTCCAGTTTTAGATTCCGATGCTTCACTAGAAGTTTATTGTATCCCTTGGACCTTCCTAATGACGATGAAACACAGAAATTGCATCCGAATTTAATACAAAAGGCACAATGCCGACATAAGTACAAGAGGACTGACACTCTAATTTTCTATGATTTGAACCTCTCCTGTGAGTCCTGTTTTAGATTCCGGAGCAACACTTCAGGTTTACTGTATCCCTTGGACTTTCTTATCGTCGATGAAACACAGAAATTGCATCCGAATTTAATACAAAAGGCACAGTGCCGACTTAAGTACAAGAGGACTGACAGTCTAACTTTCTATGATTTGAAACTCTCCTGTGAGTCCAGTCTTAGGTTCCGATGCTTCAATTCAGGTTTACTGTATCCCTTGGACCTTCTTATTGACGATGAACCACTGAAATTGCATCCGAATATAATACAAAAGGCACAATCCCGACTTAACTACAAGAGGACTGACACTCTAACTTTCTATGATTTGAACCTCTCCTGTGAGTCCAGTTTTAGATTCCGATGCTTCACATCAGGTTTACTGTATCACTTGGACTTTCTTATTGTCGATGAATCACAGAAATTGCATCCGAATTTAATACAAAAGGCACAATGCCGACTTAAGTACAAGCGGACAGACACTCTAACTTTCTATGATTTGAACCTCTCCTGTGAGTCCAGTTTTTGATTCCGATGCTGCACTTCAGGTTTACTGTATACCATGGAGCTTCTTATTTACGATGAAACACAGATATTGCATCCAAATTTAATACAAAAGGAACAATGCCGACTTAAGTACAAGAGGACTGACATTCTAACTTTCGATGATTTGAACCTCTCCTGTGGGTCTAGTTTTAGATTCCGATGCTTCAATTCAGGTTACCCGTATCCCTTGGACCTTCTTATTGACGATGAAACACAGAAATTACATCCGAATTCAATACAAAAGGCACAATACCGACTTAAGTACAAGAGGACTGACACTCAAACTCTCTATGATTTGAACATCTCCTGTGAGTCCAGTTTTAGATTCCGATACTTCACTTCAGGTTTACTGTATCCCTTGGACCTTCTTATTCACGATGAAACACAGAAATTGCATCCAAATTTAATACAAAAGGCACAATGCCGACTTAAACACAAGAGGACTGACACTCTAACTCTCGACGATTTGAACCTCTCCTGTGAGTCCAGTTTAAGATTCCGATGCTTCACTTCAGGTTTACTGTGTCCCTTGGACCTTCTTATTCACGATGAAACACAGATATTGCATCCGAATTTAATACAAAAGGCACAATGCCGACTTAAGTACAAGAGGACTGACACTCTAACTCTCTATGGTTTGAACCTCTCCTGTGAGTCCAGTCTTAGATTCCGATGCTCCGCTTCAGGTTCACTCTATCCCTTGGACCTTCTTTTTGACAATGAAACACAGAAATTGCATCCAAATTTAATACAAAAGGCACAATGCCGACTTAAGTACAAGAGGACTCACACTCTAATTTTCCATGATTTGAACCTCTCCTGTGAGTCCTGTTTTAGATTCCGATGCTTTAATTCAGGTTAACTGTATCCCTTGGACCTTCTTATTGACGATGAAACACAGAAATTGCATCCGAATTTAATACAAAAGGCACAATGCCGACATAAGTACAAGAGGACTGACACTCTAACTTTCTATGATTTGAACCTCTCCGGTGAGTCCTGTTTTAGATTCCGGAGCTTCATTTCAGGTTTACTGTATCCCTTGGACCTTCTTATTGACGATGAAACACAGAAATTGCATCCGAAATTAATACAAAAGGCACAATGCCGACTTAAGTACAAGAGGACTGACACTCTACCTTTCTATGATTTGAACAACTCCTGTGAGTCCAGTTTAAGATTCCGATGCTTCACTTCAGGTTTACTGTATAACTTGGACCTTCTTTATGACGATGAAACACAGAAATTGCATCCGAATTTAACACAAAAAGCACAATGCCGACTTAAGTACAAGAGGACTGACACTCAAACTTTCTATGATTTAAACCTCTCCTGTGAGTCCAGTTTTAGATTCCGATGCTTCACTAGAAGTTTATTGTATCCCTTGGACCTTCCTAATGACGATGAAACACAGAAATTGCATCCGAATTTAATACAAAAGGCACAATGCCGACTTATGTACAGGAGGACTGACACTATAACTTTCGATGATTTGAACCTCTCCTGTGAGTCCAGTTTTAGATTCCGATGCTTCAATTTAGGTTAACTGTATCCCTTGGACCTTCTTATTGACCATGAAACACAGAAATTGCATCCGAATTTAATACAAAAGGCACAATGCCGACATAAGTACAAGAGGACTGACACTCTAATTTTCTATGATTTGAACCTCACCTGTGAGTCCTGTTTTAGATTCCGGAGCTTCACTTCAGGTTTACTGTATCCCTTGGACTTTCTTATCGTCGATGAAACACAGAAATTGCATCCGAATTTAATACAAAAGGCACAGTGCCGACTTAAGTACAAGAGGACTGACACTCTAACTTTCTATGATTTGAAACTCTCCTGTGAGTCCAGTCTTAGGTTCCGATGCTTCAATTCAGGTTTACTGTATCCCTTGGACCTTCTTATTGACGATGAACCACTGAAATTGCATCCGAATTTAATTCAAAAGGCACAATGCCGACTTAAAAACAAGAGGACTGACACTCCAACTTTCTATGATTTGAAGCTCTCCTGTGAGTCCAGTTTTAGATTCCGATGCTTCACATCAGGTTTACTGTATCACCTGGACTTTCTTATTGTCGATGAATCACAGAAATTGCATCCGAAATTAATACAAAAGGCACAATGCCGACTTAAGTACAAGAGGACAGACACTCTAACTTTCTATGATTTGAACCTCTCCTGTGAGTCCAGTTTTTGATTCCGATGCTGCACTTCAGGTTTACTGTATACCATGGAGCTTCTTATTTACGATGAAACACAGAAATTGCATCCAAGTACAAGAGGACTGACATTCTAACTTTCGATGATTTGAACCTCTCCTGTGGGTCTAGTTTTAGATTCCGATGCTTCAATTCCGGTTTACCGTATCCCTTGGAGCTTCTTATTGACGATGAAACACAGAAATTATTGACTATGATTTGACCATCGCCTGTGAGTCCAGTTTTAGATTCCGATGCTTCACTTCAGGTTTACTGTATCCCTTGGACCTTCTTATTGACGATGAAACACAGAAATTGCATCCAAATTTAATTCAAAAGGCACAATGCCGACTTAAGCACAAGAGGACTGACACTCTAACTCTCGACGATTTGAACCTCTCCTGTGAGTCCAGTTTTAGATTCCGATGCTTCAATTCAGGTTTACTGTATTCCTTGGACCTTCTTATTGACGATGAATCACAGAAATTGCATCCGAAATTAATACAAAAGGCACAATGCCGACATAACTACAAGAGGACTGATCCTCTAACTCTCTACGATTTGAACCTCTCCAGTGAGACCAGTTTTAGATTCCGATGCTTCAATTCAGGTTTACTGTATCCCTTGGACCCTCTAATTGACGAAGAATCACAGAAATTGCATCCGAATTTAATACAAAAGGCACAATGCCGACTTAAGTACAAGAGGACTGACACTCTAACTCTCTACGATTTGAACCTCTCCTGTGAGTCCAGTTATAGATTCCGATGCTTCACTTCAGGTTTACTGTATCCCTTGGACCTTCGTATTGACGATGAAACACAGAAATTGCATCCGAATTTAATACAAAAAGCACAATGCCGACTCAAGTACAAGAGGACTGACACTCTAACTTTCGATGATTTGAACCTTTCCTGTGTGTCCAGTTTTAGATTCCGATGCTTCAATTCAGGTTTACTGTATCCCTTGGACCTTCCTATTGACGATGGAACATAGAAATAGCATCCCAATGTAATACAAAAGGCACAATGCCGACTTAAGTACAAGAGGACTGACACTCTACCTTTCTATGATTTGAACCTCTCCTATGATTCCAGTATTAGATTCTGATGTTTCACTTCAGGTTTACTGTATCACTTGGACCTTCTTATTGACGATGAAACACAGAAATTGCATCCGAATTTAATACAAAAGGGACAATGCCGACTTAAGTACAAGAGGACTGACACTCTAACTTTCTATGATTTGAACCACTGCTGTGAGTCCAGTTTAAGATTCCGATGCTTCACTTCATGTTTACTGTATCCCTTGGACCTTCATATTGACGATGAAACACAGATATTGCATCCGAATTTAATACAAAAGGCACAATGCCGACTTAAGTACAAGAGGACTGACACTCTATCTCTCTATGGTTTGAACCTCTCCTGTGAGTCCAGTCTTAGATTCCGATGCTTCGCTTCAGGTTAACTCTATCCCTTGGACCTTCTTATTGACGATGAAACACAGAAATTTCATCAGAAATTAATACAAAAGGCACAATGCCGACTTAAGTACAAGAGGACTGACACTCTAAATTTCTATGATTTGAAAAGCTCGTGTGAGCCCAGTTTGAGATTCCGATGCTTCACATCAGGTTTACTGTATCTCTTGTACCTTCTTATTGATGATGAAACACAGAAATTACATCCGAATTCAATACAAAAGGCACAATACAGACTTAAGTACAAGAGGACTGACACTCTAACTCTCTACGATTTGAACCTCTCCTGTGAGTCCAGTTTTAGATTCCGATGCTTCAATTCAGGTTTACCGTATCCCTTGGACCTTGTTATTGACGATGAAACACAGAAATTGCATCCGAATTTAACAGAAAAGACACAATGCCGACTTAAGTACAAGAGGACTGACACTCTAACTTTCTATGATTTAAACCTCTCCTGTGAGTCCAGTTTTAGATTCCGATGCTTCACTAGAAGTTTATTGTATCCCTTGGGCCTTCCTATTGACGATGAAACACAGAAATTGCATCCTAATTTAATACAAAAGGCACAATGCCGACTTAAGTACAAGAGGACTGACACTCTAACTTTCTATTATTTGAACCACTCCTGTGAGCCCAGTTTAAAATTCCGATACTTCACTTCAGGTTTACTGTATCCCTTGGACCTTCTTATTGACGATGAAACACAGATATTGCATCCAAATTTAATACAAAAGGCACAATGCCGACTTAAGTACAAGAGGACTGACACTCTTAATCTATGATTTGTACCTCTCCTGTGAGTCCAGTTTTAGATTCCGATGCTTCGCTTTAGGTTTACTGTATCCCTTGGACCTTCTTATTGACTATGAAACACAGAAATTGCATCAGAAATTAATACAAAAGGCACAATAACGACATAAGTGCAAGAGAACTGACACTCTAACTTTCTATGATTTGAACCACTCCTTTGAGTCCAGTTTAAGATTCCGATGCTTCACTTCAGGTTTACTGTATCCCTTGGACCTTCTTATTGATGATGAAACACAGAAATTACATCCGAATTCAATACAAAAGGCACAATACCGACTTAAGTACAAGAGGACTGACACTCTAACTCTCTATGATTTGAACATCTCCTGTGAGTCCAGTTTTAGATTCCGATACTTCACTTCAGGTTTACTGTATCCCTTGGACCTTCTTATTCACGGTGAGACACAGAAATTGCATCCAAATTTAATACAAAAGGCACAATGCCGACTTAAGCACAAGAGGACTGACACTCTAACTCTCGACGATTTGAACCTCTCCTGTGAGTCCAGTTTTAGATTCCGATGCTTCAATTCAGGTTTACTGTATTCCTTGGAACTTCTTATTGACGATGAATCACAGAAATTGCATCCGAATTTAATACAAAAGTCACAATGCCGACTTAAGTACAAGAGGACTGACACTCTAACTCTCTACGATTTGAACCACTCCTGTGAGTCCAGTTTAAGATTCCGATGCTTCACTTCAGGTTTACTGTGTCCCTTGGACCTTCTTATTGACAATGAAACACAGATATTGCATCCGAATTTAATACAAAAGGCACAATGCCGACTTAAGTACAAGAGGACTGACACTCTAACTCTCTATGGTTTGAACCTCTCCTGTGAGTCCAGTCTTAGATTCCGATGCTTCGCTTCAGGTTCACTCTATCCCTTGGACCTTCTTATTGACAATGAAACACAGAAATTGCATCCAAATTTAATACAAAAGGCACAATACCGACTTAAGTACAGGAGGACTGACACTCTAACTCTCGACGATTTGAACCTCTCCTGTGAGTCCAGTTTTAGATTCCGATGCTTCAATTCAGGTTAACTGTATCCCTTGGACCTTCTTATTGACGATGAAACACAGTAATTGCATCCGAAATTAATACAAAAGGCACAATGCCGACTTAAGTACAAGAGGACTGACACTCTACCTTTCTATGATTTGAACAACTCCTGTGAGTCCAGTTTAAGATTCCGATGCTTCACTTCAGGTTTACTGTATCCCTTGGACCTTCTTTATGACGATGAAACACAGAAATTGAATCCGAATTTAACACAAAAGGCACAATGCCGACTTGAGTACAAGAGGACTGACACTCTAACTTTCTATGATTTAAACCTCTCCTGTGAGTCCCGTTTTAGATTCCTATGCTTCACTAGAAGTTTATTGTATCCCTTGGACCTTCCTAATGACGATGAAACACAGAAATTGCATCCGAATTAAATACAAAAGGCACAATGCCGACTTACGTACAGGAGGACTGACACTCTAACTTTCGATGATTTGAACCTCTCCTGTGAGTCCAGTTTTAGATTCCGATGCTTCAATTCAGGTTAACTGTATCCCTTGGACCTTCTTATTGACGATGAAACACAGAAATTGCATCCGAATTTAATACAAAAGGCACAATGCCGACATTAGTACAAGAGGATTGACACTCTAATTTTCTATGATTTGAACCTCTCCTGTGAGTCCTGTTTTAGATTCCGGAGCTTCACTTCAGGTTTACTGTATCGCTTGGACTTTCTTATCGTCGATGAAACATAGAAATTGCATCCGAATTTAATACAAAAGGCACAGTGCCGACTTAAGTACAAGAGGACTGACACTCTAACTTTCTATGATTTGAACCACTCCTGTAAGTCCAGTTTAAGATTCCGATACTTCACTTCAGGTTTGCTGTATCCCTTGGACCTTCTTATTGACGATGAAACACAGAAATTGCGTCCGAATTTAACACAAAAGGCACAATGCCGCCTTAAGTACAAGAGGACTGACACTCTAACTTTCTATGATTTAAACCTCTCCAGTGAGTGCAGTTTTAGATTCCGATGCTTCACTAGAAGTTTATTGTATCCCTTGGACCTTCCTATTGACGATGAAACACAGAAATTGCATCCGAATTTAATACAAAAGGCACAATGCCGACTTAAGTATAAGAGGACTGACACTCTAACTCTCTACGATTTGAACCTCTCCTGTGAGTCCAGGTTTGGATTCCGGTGCTTCACTTCAGGTTTACTGTATCCCTTGGACCTTCTTATTGACGATGAGACACAGAAACTGCATCCGAATTTAATACAAAAGGCACAATGCCGACTTAAGTACAAGAGGACTGACACGCTAACTTTCGATGATTTGAACCTCTCCTGTGAGTCCAGTTTTAGAATCCGATGCTTCAATTCAGGTTTACTGTATCCCTTGGAGCTTCTTATTGACGATGAAACACAGAAATTGCATCCGAATTTAATACAGAAGGCACAATGCCGACTGAAGTACAAGAGCACTGACACTCTAACTTTCTATGATTTGAACCTCTCGTGTGAGCCCAGTTTGAGATTCCGATGCTTCACATCAGGTTTACTGTATTCCTTGGACCTTCTTATTGACGATGAATCACAGAAATTGCATCCGAATTTAATACAAAAGGCACAATGCCGACTTAACTACAAGAGGACTGATCCTCTGACTCTCTACGATTTGAACATCTCCAGTGAGACCAGTTTTAGATTCCGATGCTTCAATTCAGGTTTACTGTATCCCTTGGACCCTCTTATTGACGAAGAATCACAGAAATTGCATCCGAATTTAATACAAAAGGCACAATGCCGACTTAAGTACAAGAGGACTGACACTCTAACTCTCTACGATTTGAACCTCTCCTGTGAGTCCAGTTTTAGATTCCGATGCTTCACTTCAGGTTTACTGTATCCCTTGGACCTTCGTATTGACGATGAAACACAGAAATTGCATCCGAATTTAATACAAAAGGCACAATGCCGACTCAAGTACAAGAGGACTGACACTCTAACTTTCGATGATTTGAACCTTTCCTGTGAGTCCAGTTTTAGATTCCGATGCTTCAATTCAGGTTTACTGTATCCCTTGGACCTTCCTATTGACGATGGAACATAGAAATTGCATCCCAATGTAATACAAAAGGCACAATGCCGACTTAAGTACAAGAGGACTGACACTGTAACTTTCTATGATTTGAACCTCTCCTATGATTCCAGTATTAGATTCTGATGTTTCACTTCAGGTTTACTGTATCACTTGGACCTTCTTATTGACGATGAAACACAGAAATTGCATCCGAATTTAATACAAAAGGCACAATACCGACTTAAGTACAAGAGGACTGACACTCTAACTCTCTATGGTTTGAACCTCTCCTGTGAGTCCAGTCTTAGATTCCGATGCTTCGCTTCAGGTTAACTCTATCCCTTGGACCTTCTTAATGACGATTAAACACAGAAATTTCATCAGAAATTAATACAAAAGGCACAATGCCGACTTAAGTACAAGAGGACTGACACTCTAACTCGCGGCGATTTGAACCTCTCCTGTGAGTCCAGTTTTAGATTCCGATGCTTCAATTCACGTTTACTGTATTCCTTGGACCTTCTTATTGACTATGAATCACAGAAATCGCATCCGAATTTAATACAAATATCACAATGCCGACTTAAGTACAAGAGGACTGTCACTCTAACTCTCTACGATTTGAATCTCTCCAGTGAGACCAGTTTTAGATTCCGATGCTTCACATCAGTTTTACTGTATCTCTTGGACCTTCTTATTGATGATGAAACACAGAAATTGCATCCGAATTCAATACAAAAGGCACAATGCTGACTTAAGTACAAGAGGACTGACACTCTAACTTTCTATGATTTTAACTTCTCGTGTGAGCCCAGTTTGAGATTCCGATGCTTCACATCAGGTTTACTGTATCTCTTGGACCTTCTTCTTGATGATGAAACACAGAAATTACACCCGAATTCAATACAAAAGGCACAATACCGATTTAAGTACAAGAGGGCTGACTCTGTAACTCTCTATGACTTGAACATCTCCTGTGAGTCCAGTTTTAGATTCCGATGTTTCACTTCAGGTTTACTGTATCCCTTGGACCTTCTTATTCACGATGAAACACAGAAATTGCATCCAAATTAAAATACAAAAGGCATAATGCCGACTTAAGCACAAGAGGACTGACACTCTAACTCTCGACGATTTGAACCTCTCCTGTGAGTCCAGTTTTAGATTCCGATGCTTCAATTCAGGTTTACTGTATACCTTGGAACTTCTTATTGACGATGAATCACAGAAATTGCATCGGAATTTAATACAAAAGGCACAAAGCCGACTTAAGTACAAGAGGACTGACACTCTAACTCTCTACGATTTGAACCTCTCCTGTGAGTCCAGTTTTAGATTCCGATGCTTCACTTCAGGTTTACTGGGTCCCTTGGACCTTCTTATTGAGGATGAAACACCGAAATTGCATCTAAATTTAATACAAAAGGCACAATGCCGACTTAAGTACAAGAGGACTGACACTCTAACTTTCTATGATTTGAACCTCTCCTGTGAGTCCAGTTTTAGATTCTGTTGCTTCACATCAGGTTTACTGTATATCTTGGACCTTCTTATTGATGATGAAACACAGAAATTACATCCGAATTCAATACGAATGGCACAATACCGACTTAAGTACAAGAGGACTGACACTCTAACTCTCGACGATTTGAACCTCTCCTCTGAGTCCAGTTTTAGATTCCGATGCTTCAATTCAGGTTTACTGTATCCCTTGGACCTTCTTATTGACGATGAATCACAGAAATTACATCCGAATTTAATACAAAAGGCACAATGCCGACTTAAGTACAAGAGGACAGACACTCTAACTCTCTACGATTGAACCTCTCCTGTGAGTCCAGTTTTAGATTCCGATGCTTCACTTCAGGTTTACTGTGTCCCTTGGACCTTCTTATTGAGGATTAAACACCGAAATTGCATCTCAATTTAATACAAAATGCACAATACCGACTTAAGTACAAGAGGACTGACACTCAAATTTTCAATGATTTGAACCTTTCTTGTGAGTCCAGTTTTAGATTCCGATGTTTCACATCTGGTTTACTGTATCTCTTGGACCTTCTTATTGGTGATGAAGCACAGGAATTACATCCGAATTCAATACGAAAGGCACAATTACGATTAAGTACAAGAGGACTGACACTCTAACTCTCTACGATTTGAACCTCTCCTGTGAGTCCAGTTTTAGATTCCGATGCTTCACTTCAGGTTTACTGTATCCCTGGGACCTTCTTATTGACGATGAAACACAGAAATTGCATCCGAATTTAATACAAAAGGCACAATGCCGACTCAAGTACAAGAGGACCGACACTCTAATTTTCGATGATTTGAACCTCTCCTGTGGGTCCAGTTTTAGATTCCGATACTTCAATTCAGGTTTACTGTATCCCTTGGACCTTCCTATTGACGATGAAACACAGAAATTGCATCCCAATGTAATACAAAAGGCACAATGCCGACTTAAGTACAAGAGGACTGACACTGTAACTTTCTATGATTTGAACCTCTCCTATGAGTCCAGTTTTAGATTCCGATGCTTCACTTAAGGTTTACTGTATCACTTGGACTTTTTTATTGTCGATGAATCACAGAAATTGCATCCGAATTTAATACAAAAGGCACAATGCCGACTTAAGTACAAGAGGACAGACACTCTAAGTTTCTATGATTTGAACCTCTCCTGTGAGTCCAGCTTTTGATTCCGATGCTTCACTTCAGGTTTACTGTATCCCTTGGACCTTCTTATTGACGATGAAACACAGAAATTGCATCCGAATTTAATACAAAAGGCACAATGCCGACTTAAGTACAAGAGGACTGACACTCCAACTCTCTATGGTTTGAACCTCTCCTGTGAGTCCAGTCTTAGATTCCGATGCTTCGCTTCAGGTTTACTCTATCCCATGGACCTTCTTATTGACGATGAAACACAGAAATTTCATCAGAAATAATTACAAAAGGCACAATGCCGACTTAAGTACAAGAGGAATGACACTCTAACTTTCTATGATTTGAACCACTCCTGTGAGTCCAGTTTAAGATTCCGATGCTTCACTTCAGGTTTACGGTATCCCTTTGACCTTCTTAATGACGATGAAACACAGAAATTGCATCCGAATTTAATACAAAAGGCACAATGCCGACATAAGTCTAAGAGGACTGACACTCTAACTCTCTACGATTTGAACCTCTCCTGTGAGTCCAGGTTTGGATTCTGATGCTTCACTTCAGGTTTACTTTATCCCTCGGACCTTCTTATTGACGATGAAACACAGAAATTGCATCCGAATTTCATACTAAAGGCACAATGCCGACTTAAGTACAAGAGGACTGACACTCTAACTTTCTATGATTTGAACCTCTCGTGTGAGCCCAGTTTGAGATTCCGATGCTTCACATCAGGTTTACTGTATCTCTTGGAACTTCTTATTGATGATGAAACACAGAAATTACATCCGAATTCAATACAAAAGGCACAATACCGACATAAGTACAAGAGGACTGACACTCTAACTCTCTATGATTTGAACAACTCCTGTGAGTCCAGTTTTAGATTCCGATGCTTCACTTCAGGTTTACTGTATCCCTTGGACCTTCATATTCTCGATGAAACACAGAAATTGCATCCAAATTTAATACAAAAGGCACAATGCCGACTTAAGCACAAGAGGACTGACACTCTAACTCGCGGCGATTTGAACCTCTCCTGTGAGTCCAGTTTTAGATTCCGATGCTTCAATTCAGGTTTACTGTATCCCTTGGACATTCTTATTGACGATGAAACACAGAAATTGCATCCAAATTTAATACAAAAGGCACAATGCCGACTTAAGTACAAGAGGACTGACACTCTAACTTTCGATGATTTGAACCTCTCCTGTGAGTCCAGTTTTAGATTCCGATGATTCAATTCAGGTTTACTGTATCCCTTGGACCTTCTTATTGACGATGAATCACAGAAATTGCATCCGAATTTCATACAAAAGGCACAATGCCGACTTAAGTACAAGAGGACTGACACTCTAACTCTCTACGATTTGAACCTCTCCTGTGAGTCCAGTTTTAAATTCCTATGCTTCACTTCAGGTTTACTGTGTCCCTTGGACCTTCTTATTGAGGATGAAACACCGAAATTGCATCTAAATTTAATACAAAAGTCACAATATCGACTTAAGTACAAGAGGACTGACACTCTAACTTTCTTTGATTTGAACCTCTCCTGTGAGTCCAGTTTTAGATTCTGATACTTCACATCAGGTATACTATATATCTTGGACCTTCTTATTGATGATGAAACACAGAAATTACATCCGAATTCAATACGAAAGGCACACTACCGACTTAAGTACAAGAGGACTGACACTCTAACTCTCTACGATTTGAACCTCTCCTGTGAGTCCAGTTTTAGATTCCGATGCTTCACTTCAGGTTTACTGTATCCCTTGGACGTTCTTATTGACGATGAAACACAGAAATTGCATCCAAATTTAATGCAAAAGGCACAATGCCGACTTAAGCACAAGAGGACTGACACTCTAACTCGCGGCGATTTGAACCTCTCCTGTGAGTCCAGTTTTAGATTCCGATGCTTCAATTCAGGTTTACTGTATTCCTTGGACCTTCTTATTGACTATGAATCACAGAAATCGCATCCGAATTTAATACAAAAAACACAATGCCGACTTAAGTACAAGAGGACTGACACTCTAACTCTCTACGATTTGAACCTCTCCAGTGAGACCAGTTTTAGATTCCGATGCTTCACATCAGGATCACTGTATCTCTTGGACCTTCTTATTGATGATGAAACACAGAAATTACATCCGAATTCAATACAAAAGGCACAATGCCGACTTAAGTACAAGAGGAATGACACTCTAACTTTCTATGATTTGAACCACTCCTGTGAGTCCAGTTTAAGATTCCGATCCTTCACTTCAGGTTTACTGTATCCCTTTGACCTTCTTAATGACGATGAAACACAGAAATTGCATCCGAATTTAATACAAAAGGCACAATGCCGACATAAGTACAAGAGGACTGACACTCTAACTCTCTACGATTTGAACCTCTCCTGTGAGTCCAGGTTTGGATTCTGATGCTTCACTTCAGGTTTACTGTATCCCTTGGACCTTCTTATTGACGATGAAACACAGAAATTGCATCCGAATTTCATACTAAAGGCACAATGCCGGCTTAAGTACAAGAGGACTGACACTCTAACTTTCTATGATTTGAACCTCTCGTGTGAGCCCAGTTTGAGATTCCGATGCTTCACATCAGGTTTACTGTATCTCTTGGAACTTCTTATTGATGATGAAACACAGAAATTACATCCGAATTCAATACAAAAGGCACAATACCGACTTAAGTAGAAGAGGACTGACACTCTAACTCTCTATGATTTGAACAACTCCTGTGAGTCCAGTTTTTGATTCTGATGCTTCACTTCAGGTTTACTGTATCCCTTGGACCTTCTTATTCTCGATGAAACACAGAAATTGCATCCAAATTTAATACAAAAGGCACAATGCCGACTTAAGCACAAGAGGACTGACACTCTAACTCGCGGCGATTTGAACCTCTCCTGTGAGTCCAGTTTTAGATTCCGATGCTTCAACTCAGGTTTACTGTATCCCTTGGACATTCTTATTGACGATGAAACACAGAAATTGCATCCAAATTTAATACAAAAGGCACAATGCCGACTTAAGTACAAGAGGACTGACACTCTAACTTTCGATGATTTGAACCTCTCCTGTGAGTCCAGTTTTAGATTCCGATGATTCAATTCAGGTTTACTGTATCCCTTGGACCTTCTTATTGACGATGAATCACAGAAATTGCATCCGAATTTCATACAAAAGGCACAATGCCGACTTAAGTACAAGAGGACTGACACTCTAACTCTCTACGATTTGAACCTCTCCTGTGAGTCCAGTTTTAAATTCCGATGCTTCACTTCAGGTTTACTGTGTCCCTTGGACCTTCTTATTGAGGATGAAACACCGAAATTGCATCTAAATTTAATACAAAAGGCACAATATCGACTTAAGTACAAGAGGACTGACACTCTAACTTTCTTTGATTTGAACCTGTCCCGTGAGTCCAGTTTTAGATTCTGATGCTTCACATCAGGTATACTGTATATCTTGGACCTTCTTATTGATGATGAAACACAGAAATTACATCCGAATTCAATACGAAAGGCACAATACCGACTTAAGTACAAGAGGACTGACACTCTAACTCTCTACGATTTGAACCTCTCCTGTGAGTCCAGTTTTAGATTCCGATGCTTCACTTCAGGTATACTGTATCCCTTGGACGTTCTTATTGACGATGGAACACAGAAATTGCATCCAAATTTAATGCAAAAGGCACAATGCCGACTTAAGCACAAGAGGACTGACACTCTAACTCGCGGCGATTTGAACCTCTCCTGTGAGTCCAGTTTTAGATTCCGATGCTTCAATTCAGGTTTACTGTATTCCTTGGACCTTCTTATTGACTATGAATCACAGAAATCGCATCCGAATTTAATACAAAAAACACAATGCCGACTTAAGTACAAGAGGACTGACACTCTAACTCTCTACGATTTGAACCTCTCCAGTGAGACCAGTTTTAGATTCCGATGCTTCACATCAGGATCGCTGTATCTCTTGGACCTTCTTATTGATGATGAAACACAGAAATTACATCCGAATTCAATACAAAAGGCACAATGCCGACTTAAATACAAGAGGACTGACACTCTAACTTTCTATGATTTGAACCTCTCGTGTGAGCCCAGTTTAAGATTCCGATGCTTCACATCA
Organism: Schistocerca americana; assembly: GCF_021461395.2. Classification (NCBI taxonomy): domain Eukaryota; kingdom Metazoa; phylum Arthropoda; class Insecta; order Orthoptera; family Acrididae; genus Schistocerca; species Schistocerca americana. Next base: position 542,476,911 of record NC_060124.1, on the reverse strand, counting down.
GGTTTACTGTATCTCTTCGACCTTCTTATTGATGATGAAACACAGAAATTACATCCGAATTCAATACAAAAGGCACAATACCGACTTAAGTACAAGAGGACTGACACTCTAACTCTCTATGATTTGAACATCTCCTGTGAGTCCAGTTTTAGATTCCGATGCCTCACTTCATTTTTACTGTATCCCTTGGACCTTCTTATTTTCGATGAAACACAGAAATTGCATCCAAATTTAATACATAAGTCACAATGCCGACTTAAGCACAAGAGGACTGACACTCTAACTCTCGACGATTTGAACCTCTCCTGTGAGTCCAGTTTCAGATTCCGATGCTTCAATTCAGGTTTACTGTATCCCTTGGACCTTCTTATTGACGATGAATCACAGAAATTGCATCCGAATTTAATACAAAAGGCACAATGCCGACTTAAGTACAAGAGGACTGACACTCTAACTCTCTACGTTTTGAACCTCTCATGTGAGTCCAGTTTTAGATTCCGATGCTTCACTTCAGGTTTACTGTGTCACTTGGACCTTCTTATTGAGGATGAAACACAGAAATTGCATCTACATTTAATACAAAAGGCACAATGCCGACTTAAGTACAAGAGGACTGACACTCTAACTTTCTATGATTTGAACCTCTCCTGTGAGTCCAGTTTTAGATTCCGATGCTTCACTTCAGGTTTACTGTATCCCTTGGACCTTCTTATTCTCGATGAAACACAGAAATTGCATCCAAATTTAATACAAAAGGCACAATGCCGACTTAAGCACATGAGGACTGACACTCTAACTCTCTACGATTTGAACCTCTGCAGTGAGACCAGTTTTAGATTCCGATGCTTCACATCAGGATCACTGTATCTCTTGGACCTTCTTATTGATGATGAAACACAGAAATTACATCCGAATTCAATACAAAAGGCACAATGCCGACTTAAGTACAAGAGGAATGACACTCTAACTTTCTATGATTTGAACCACTCCTGTGAGTCCAGTTTAAGATTCCGATCCTTCACTTCAGGTTTACTGTATCCCTTTGACCTTCTTAATGACGATGAAACACAGAAACTGCATCCGAATTTAATACAAAAGGCACAATGCCGACATAAGTACAAGAGGACTGACACTCTAACTCTCTACGATTTGAACCTCTCCTGTGAGTCCAGGTTTGGATTCTGATGCTTCACTTCAGGTTTACTTTATCCCTTGGACCTTCTTATTGACGATGAAACACAGAAATTGCATCCGAATTTCATACTAAAGGCACAATGCCGGCTTAAGTACAAGAGGACTGACACTCTAACTTTCTATGATTTGAACCTCTCGTGTGAGCCCAGTTTGAGATTCCGATGCTTCACATCAGGTTTACTGTATCTCTTGGAACTTCTTATTGATGATGAAACACAGAAATTACATCCGAATTCAATACAAAAGGCACAATACCGACTTAAGTACAAGAGGACTGACACTCTAACTCTCTATGATTTGAACAACTCCTGTGAGTCCAGTTTTAGATTCTGATGCTTCACTTCAGGTTTACTGTATCCCTTGGACCTTCTTATTCTCGATGAAACACAGAAATTGCATCCAAATTTAATACAAAAGGCACAATGCCGACTTAAGCACAAGAGGACTGACACTCTAACTCGCGGCGATTTGAACCTCTCCTGTGAGTCCAGTTTTAGATTCCGATGCTTCAACTCATGTTTACTGTATCCCTTGGACATTCTTATTGACGATGAAACACAGAAATTGCATCCAAATTTAATACAAAAGGCACAATGCCGACTTAAGTACAAGAGGACTGACACTCTAACTTTCGATGATTTGAACCTCTCCTGTGAGTCCAGTTTTAGATTCCGATGATTCAATTCAGGTTTACTGTATCCCTTGGACCTTCTTATTGACGATGAATCACAGAAATTGCATCCGAATTTCATACAAAAGGCACAACGCCGACTTAAGTACAAGAGGACTGACACTCTAACTCTCTACGATTTGAACCTCTCCTGTGAGTCCAGTTTTAAATTCCGATGCTTCACTTCAGGTTTACTGTGTCCCTTGGACCTTCTTATTGAGGATGAAACACCGAAATTGCATCTAAATTTAATACAAAAGGCACAATATCGACTTAAGTACAAGAGGACTGACACTCTAACTTTCTTTGATTTGAACCTGTCCCGTGAGTCCAGTTTTAGATTCTGATGCTTCACATCAGGTATACTGTATATCTTGGACCTTCTTATTGATGATGAAACACAGAAATTACATCCGAATTCAATACGAAAGGCACAATACCGACTTAAGTACAAGAGGACTGACACTCTAACTCTCTACGATTTGAACCTCTCCTGTGAGTCCAGTTTTAGATTCCGATGCTTCACTTCAGGTTTACTGTATCCCTTGGACGTTCTTATTGACGATGGAACACAGAAATTGCATCCAAATTTAATGCAAAAGGCACAATGCCGTCTTAAGCACAAGAGGACTGACACTCTAACTCGCGGCGATTTGAACCTCTCCTGTGAGTCCAGTTTTAGATTCCGATGCTTCAATTCAGGTTTACTGTATTCCTTGGACCTTCTTATTGACTATGAATCACAGAAATCGCATCCGAATTTAATACAAAAAACACAATGCCGACTTAAGTACAAGAGGACTGACACTCTAACTCTCTACGATTTGAACCTCCCCAGTGAGACCAGTTTTAGATTCCGATGCTTCACATCAGGATCGCTGTATCTCTTGGACCTTCTTATTGATGATGAAACACAGAAATTACATCCGAATTCAATACAAAAGGCACAATGCCGACTTAAGTACAAGAGGACTGACACTCTAACTTTCTATGATTTGAACCTCTCGTGTGAGCCCAGTTTAAGATTCCGATACTTCACATCAGGTTTACTGTATCTCTTCGACCTTCTTATTGATGATGAAACACAGAAATTACATCCGAATTCAATACAAAAGGCACAATACCGACTTAAGTACAAGAGGACTGACACTCTAACTCTCTATGATTTGAACATCTCCTGTGAGTCCAGTTTTAGATTCCGATGCCTCACTTCATTTTTACTGTCTCCCTTGGACCTTCTTATCCTCGATGAAACACAGTAATTGCATCCAAATTTAATACATAAGTCACAATGCCGACTTAAGCACAAGAGGACTGACACTCTAACTCTCGACGATTTGAACCTCTCCTGTGAGTCCAGTTTCAGATTCCGATGCTTCAATTCAGGTTTACTGTATCCCTTGGACCTTCTTATTGACGATGAATCACAGAAATTGCATCCAAATTTAATACAAAAGGCACAATGCCGACTTAAGCACAAGAGGACTGACACTCTAACTCGCGGCGATTTGAACCTCTCCTGTGAGTCCAGTTTTAGATTCCGATGCTTCAATTCAGGTTTACTGTATCCCTTGGACATTCTTATTGACGATGAAACACAGAAATTGCATCCAAATTTAATTCAAAAGGCTCAATGCCGACTTAAGTACAAGAGGACTGACACTCTAACTTTCGATGATTTGAACCTCTCCTGTGAGTCCAGTTTTAGATTCCGATGATTCAATGCAGGTTTACTGTATCCCTTGGACCTTCTTATTGACGATGAAACACAGAAATTGCATCCTAATTTAATACAAAAGGCACAATGCCGACTTAAGCACAAGAGGACTGACACTCTAACTCTCGACGATTTGAACCTCTCCTGTGAGTCTAGTTTTAGATTCCGATGCTTCAATTCAGGTTTACTGTATCCCTTGGACCTTCTTATTGAGGATGAAACACCGAAATTGCATCTAAATTTAATACAAAAGGCACAATGTCGACTTAAGTACAAGAGGACTGACACTCTAACTTTCTTTGATTTGAACCTCTCCTGTGAGTCCAGTTTTAGATTCTGATGCTTCACATGAGGTATACTGTACATCTTGGACCTTCTTATTGATGATGAAACACAGAAATTACATCCGAATTCAATACGAAAGGCACAATACCGACTTAAGTACAAGAGGACTGACACTCTAACTCTCTACGATTTGAACCTCTCCTGTGAGTCCAGTTTTAGATTCCGATGCTTCACTTCAGGTTTACTGTATCCCTTGGACGTTCTTATTGACGATGAAACACAGAAATTGCATCCAAATTTAATGCAAAAGGCACAATGCCGACTTAAGCACAAGAGGACTGACACTCTAACTCGCGGCGATTTGAACCTCTCCTGTGAGTCCAGTTTTAGATTCCGATGCTTCAATTCAGGTTTACTGTATTCCTTGGACCTTCTTATTGACTATGAATCACAGAAATCGCATCCGAATTTAATACAAAAAACACAATGCCGACTTATGTACAAGAGGAATGACACTCTAACTCTCTACGATTTGAACCTCTCCAGTGAGACCAGTTTTAGATTCCGATGCTTCACATCAGGTTCACTGTATCTCTTGGACCTTCTTATTGATGATGAAACACAGAAATAACATCCGAATTCAATACAAAAGGCACAATGCTGACTTAAGTACAAGAGGACTGACACTCTAACTTCTTATGATTTGAACCTCTCCTGTGAGCCCAGTTTAAGATTCCGATGCTTCACATCAGGTTTACTGTATCCCTTGGACCTTCTTATTCTCGATCAAACACAGAAATTGCATCCAAATTTAATAAATAAGGCACAATGCCGACTTAAGCACAAGAGGACTCATACTCTAACTCTCGACGATTTGAACCTCTCCTGTGAGTCCAGTTTCAGATTCCGATGCTTCAATTCAGGTTTACTGTATCCCTTGGACCTTCTTATTGACGATGAATCACAGAAATTGCATCCGAATTTAATACAAAAGGCACAATGCCGCCTTAAGTACAAGATTACTGACACTCTAACTCTCTACGTTTTGAACCTCTCATGTGAGTCCAGTTTTAGATTCCGATGCTTCACTTCAGGTTTACTGTGTCCCTTGGACCTTCTTATTGAGGATGAAACACAGAAATTGCATCTACATTTAATACAAAAGGCACAATGCCGACTTAAGTACAAGAGGACTGACACTCTAACTTTCTATGATTTGAACCTCTCCTGTGAGTCCAGTTTTAGGTTCTGATGCTTCACATCAGGTTTACTGTATATCTTGGACTTCTTATTGATGATGAAACACAGAAATTACATCCGAATTCAATACGAAAGGCACAATACCGACTTAAGTACAAGAGGACTGAGACACTAACTCTCTACGATTTGAACCTCTCCTGTGAATCCAGATTTAGATTCCGATGCTTCACTTCAGGTTTGCTGTATCCCTTGGACATTCTTATTGACGATGAAACACAGAAACCGCATCCGAATTTAATACAAAAAACACAATGCCGACCTATGTACAAGAGGAATGACACTCTAACTCTCTACGATTTGAACCTCTCCAGTGAGACCAGTTTTAGATTCCGATGCTTCACATCAGGTTCACTGTATCTCTTGGACCTTCTTATTGATGATGAAACACAGAAATAACATCCGAATTCAATACAAAAGGCACAATGCCGACTTAAGTACAAGAGGACTGACACTCTAACTTCTTATGATTTGAACCTCTCCTGTGAGCCCAGTTTAAGATTCCGATGCTTCACATCAGGTTTACTATATCCCTTGGACCTTCTTATTCTCGATCAAACACAGAAATTGCATCCAAATTTAATAAATAAAGCACAATGCCGACTTAAGCACAAGAGGACTGATACTCTAACTCTCGACGATTTGAACCTCTCCTGTGAGTCCAGTTTCAGATTCCGATGCTTCAATTCAGGTTTACTGTATCCCTTGGACCTTCTTATTGACGATGAATCACAGAAATTGCATCCGAATTTAATACAAAACGCACAATGCCGCCTTAAGTACAAGAGGACTGACACTCTAACTCTCTACGTTTTGAACCTCTCATGTGAGTCCAGTTTTAGATTCCGATGCTTCACTTCAGGTTTACTGTGTCCCTTGGACCTTCTTATTGAGGATGAAACACAGAAATTGCATCTACATTTAATACAAAAGGCACAATGCCGACTTAAGTACAAGAGGACTGACACTCTAACTTTCTATGATTTGAACCTCTCCTGTGAGTCCAGTTTTAGGTTCTGATGCTTCACATCAGGTTTACTGTATATCTTGGACCTTCTTATTGATGATGAAACACAGAAATTACATCCGAATTCAATACGAAAGGCACAATACCGACTTAAGTACAAGAGGACTGAGACACTAACTCTCTACGATTTGAACCTCTCCTGTGAATCCAGATTTAGATTCCGATGCTTCACTTCAGGTTTGCTGTATCCCTTGGACATTCTTATTGACGATGAAACACAGAAATTGCATCCAAATTTAATACAAAAAGCACAATGCCGACTTAAGTAGAAGAGGACTGACACTCTAACTTTCGATGATTTGAACCTCTCCTGTGAGTCCAGTTTTAGATTCCGATGTTTCAATTCAGGTTTACTGTATCCCTTGGACCTTCTTATTGACGATGAAACACAGAAATTGCATCCGAATTTAATACAAAAGGCACAATGCCGACTTAAGCACAAGAGGACTGACACTCTAACTCTCGACGATTTGAACCACTCCTGTGAGTCCAGTTTTAGATTCCGATGCTTCAATTGTTGATTACTGTATTCCTTGGACCGTCTTATTGACGATGAATCACAGAAATTGCATCCGAATTTAATACAAAAGGCACAATGCCGACTTAAGTACAAGAGGACTGACACTCTAACTCTCTACGATTTGAACCTCTCCTGTGAGTCCAGTTTTAGATTCCGATGATTCACTTCAGGTTTACTGTGTCCCTTGGACTTTCTTATTGAGGATGAAACACCGAAATTGCATCTAAATTTAATACAAAAGGCACAATGCCGCCTTAAGTACAAGAGGACTGACACTCTAACTTACTATGATTTGAAACTCTCCTGAGAGTCAGTTTTAGATTCTGATGCTTCACATCAGGTTTACTGTATATCTTGGGTCTTCTTTTTGATGATGAAACACAGAAATTACATCCGAATTCAATACGAAAGGCACAATACCGACTTAAGTACAAGATTACTGACACTCTAACTCTCTACGGTTTGAACCTGTCCTGTGAGTCCAGTTTTAGATTCCGATGCTTCACTTCAGGTTTACTGTATCCCTTGCTCGTTCTTATTGACGATGAATCACAGAAATTGCATCCGAATTTAATACAAAAGGCACAATGCCGACTTAAGTACAAGAGGACTGACACTCTAACTCTCTACTGTTTGAACCTCTCCTGTGAGTCCAGTTTTAGATTCTGATGCTTCACATCAGGTTTACTGTATTTCTTGGACCTTCTTATTCATGATGAAACACAGAAATTACATCCGAATTCAATACAAGAGGCACATTACCGACTTAAGTACAAGAGGACTGACACTCTAACTCTCTATGGTTTGAACCTCTCCTGTGAGTCCAGTTTTAGATTCCGATGCTTCACTTCAGGTTTACTGTATCCCTTGCACCTTCTTATTGACGATGAAACACAGAAATTGCATCCATATTTAATACAAAAGGCACAATGCCGACTTAAGTACAAGAGGACTGACACTCTAACTTTCTATGATTTGAACCTCTCCTGCGAGTCCAGTTTTAGATTCCGTTGCTTCACTTCAGGTTTACTGTATCCCTTGGACCTTCTTATTGACGATCAAACACAGAAATTGCATTCGAATTTAATACAAAAGGCACAATGCCGACTTAAGTACAAGAGGACTGACACTCTAACTTTCTATGAATTGAAGCTCTCCTAAGGGTCCAGTTTTAGATTCCGATGATTCACTTCAGGTTTACTGTATCCCTTGGACCTTCTGATTGTCGATGAAACACAGAAATTGCATCCGAATTTAATACAAAAGGCACAATGCTGACTTAAGTACAAGAGGACTGACACTCTAACTTTCTATGATTTGAACCACTCCTGTGACTCCAGTTTAAGAGTCCGATGTTTCACTTCAGGTTTACTGTATCGCTTGGACCTTCTTATTGACGATCAAACACAGAAATTGCATTCGAATTTAATACAAAAGGCACAATGCCGTCTTAAGTACATGAGGACTGACACTCTAACTTTCTATGATTTGAAGCTCTCCTAAGAGTCCAGTTTTAGATTCCGATGCTTCACTTCAGGTTTACTGTATCCCTTGGACCTTCTTATTGTCGATGAAACACAGAATTTGCATCCCAATTTAATACAAAAGGCACAATGCCGACTTAAGTACAAGAGGACTGACCCTCTAACTTTCTGTGATTTGAACCACTCCTGTGACTCCAGTTTAAGATTCCGATGCTTCACTTCAGGTTTACTGTATCGCTTGGACCTTCATATGGACGATGAATCACAGAAATTGCATCCGAATTTAATACAAATGTCACAATGCCGACTTAAGTACAAGAGGACTGACACTCTAACTTTCTATGATTTGAACCTCTCGTGTGAGCCCATTTTGAGATTCCGATGCTTCACATCAGGTTCACTGTATCTCTTGGACCTTCGTATTGATGATGAAACACAGAAATTACATCCGAATTCGATACAAAAGGCACAATACCGACTTAAGTACAAGAGGACTGACACTCTAACTCTCTATGATTTGAACATCTCCTGTGAGTCCAGTTTTAGATTCCGATGCTTTACTTCAGGTTTACTGTATCTCTTGGACATTCTTTTTCACGATGGAACACAGAAATTGCATCCAAATTTAATACAAAAGGCACAATGCTGACTTAAGCACAAGAGGACTGACACTCTAACTCTCGACGATTTGAACCTCTTCTGTGAGTCCAGTTATAGATTCCGATGCTTCAATTCAGGTTTACTGTATCCCTTGGACCTTCTTATTGACGATGAATCACAGAAATTGCATCCGAATTTAATACAGAAGGCACAATGCCGACTTAAGTACAAGTGGACTGACACTCTAACTTTCTATGATTTGAACCACTCCTGTGACTTCAGTTTAAGATTCTGATGCTTCACTTCAGGTTTACTGTATCCCTTGGACCTTCTTATTGTCGATGAAACACAGAATTTGCATCCGAATTTAATACAAAAGGCACAATGCCGACTTAAGTACAAGAGGACTGACCCTCTAACTTTCTATGATTTGAACCACTCCTGTGACTCCAATTTAAGATTCCGATGCTTCACTTCAGGTTTACTGTATCGCTTGGACCTTCTTATTGAGGATGAAACACCGAAATTGCATCTAAATTTAATACAAAAGGCACAATATCGACTTAAGTACAAGAGGACTGACACTCTAACTTTCTTTGATTTGAACCTGTCCCGTGAGTCCAGTTTTAGATTCTGATGCTTCACATCAGGTATACTGTATATCTTGGACCTTCTTATTGATGATGAAACACAGAAATTACATCCGAATTCAATACGAAAGGCACAATACCGACTTAAGTACAAGAGGACCGACACTCTAACTCTCTACGATTTGAACCTCTCCTGTGAGTCCAGTTTTAGATTCCGATGCTTCACTTCAGGTTTACTGTATCCCTTGGACGTTCTTATTGACGATGGAACACAGAAATTGCATCCAAATTTAATTCAAAAGGCTCAATGCCGACTTAAGTACAAGAGGACTGACACTCTAACTTTCGATGATTTGAACCTCTCCTGTGAGTCCAGTTTTAGATTCCGATGATTCAATGCAGGTTTACTGTATCCCTTGGACCTTCTTATTGACGATGAAACACAGAAATTGCATCCGAATTTAATACAAAAGGCACAATGCCGACTTAAGCACAAGAGGACTGACACTCTAACTCTCGACGATTTGAACCACTCCTGTGAGTCCAGTTTTAGATTCCGATGCTTCAATTCAGGTTTACTGTATTCCTTGGACCTTCTTATTGACTATGAATCACAGAAATCGCATCCGAATTTAATACAAAAAACACAATGCCGACTTAAGTACAAGAGGACTGACACTCTAACTCTCTACGATTTGAACCTCTCCAGTGAGACCAGTTTTAGATTCCGATGCTTCACATCAGGATCACTGTATCTCTTGGACCTTCTTATTGATGATGAAACACAGTAATTACATCCGAATTCAATACAAAAGGCACAATGCCGACTTAAGTACAAGAGGAATGACACTCTAACTTTCTATGATTTGAACCACTCCTGTGAGTCCAGTTTAAGATTCCGATCCTTCACTTCAGGTTTACTGTATCCCTTTGACCTTCTTAATGACGATGAAACACAGAAATTGCATCCGAATTTAATACAAAAGGCACAATGCCGACATAAGTACAAGAGGACTGACACTCTAACTCTCTACGATTTGAACCTCTCCTGTGAGTCCAGGTTTGGATTCTGATGCTTCACTTCAGGTTTACTTTATCCCTTGGACCTTCTTATTGACGATGAAACACAGAAATTGCATCCGAATTTCATACTAAAGGCACAATGCCGGCTTAAGTACAAGAGGACTGACACTCTAACTTTCTATGATTTGAACCTCTCGTGTGAGCCCAGTTTGAGATTCCGATGCTTCACATCAGGTTTACTGTATCTCTTGGAACTTCTTATTGATGATGAAACACAGAAATTACATCCGAATTCAATACAAAAGGCACAATACCGACTTAAGTACAAGAGGACTGACACTCTAACTCTCTATGATTTGAACAACTCCTGTGAGTCCAGTTTTAGATTCTGATGCTTCACTTCAGGTTTACTGTATCCCTTGGACCTTCTTATTCTCGATGAAACACAGAAATTGCATCCAAATTTAATACAAAAGGCACAATGCCGACTTAAGCACAAGAGGACTGACACTCTAACTCGCGGCGATTTGAACCTCTCCTGTGAGTCCAGTTTTAGATTCCGATGCTTCAACTCAGGTTTACTGTATCCCTTGGACATTCTTATTGACGATGAAACACAGAAATTGCATCCAAATTTAATACAAAAGGCACAATGCCGACTTAAGTACAAGAGGACTGACACTCTAACTTTCGATGATTTGAACCTCTCCTGTGAGTCCAGTTTTAGATTCCGATGATTCAATTCAGGTTTACTGTATCCCTTGGACCTTCTTATTGACGATGAATCACAGAAATTGCATCCGAATTTCATACAAAAGGCACAATGCCGACTTAAGTACAAGAGGACTGACACTCTAACTCTCTACGATTTGAACCTCTCCTGTGAGTCCAGTTTTAAATTCCGATGCTTCACTTCAGGTTTACTGTGTCCCTTGGACCTTCTTATTGAGGATGAAACACCGAAATTGCATCTAAATTTAATACAAAAGGCACAATATCGACTTAAGTACAAGAGGACTGACACTCTAACTTTCTTTGATTTGAACCTGTCCCGTGAGTCCAGTTTTAGATTCTGATGCTTCACATCAGGTATACTGTATATCTTGGACCTTCTTATTGATGATGAAACACAGAAATTACATCCGAATTCAATACGAAAGGCACAATACCGACTTAAGTACAAGAGGACTGACACTCTAACTCTCTACGATTTGAACCTCTCCTGTGAGTCTAGTTTTAGATTCCGATGCTTCACTTCAGGTTTACTGTATCCCTTGGACGTTCTTATTGACGATGGAACACAGAAATTGCATCCAAATTTAATGCAAAAGGCACAATGCCGACTTAAGCACAAGAGGACTGACACTCTAACTCGCGGCGATTTGAACCTCTCCTGTGAGTCCAGTTTTATATTCCGATGCTTCAATTCAGGTTTACTGTATTCCTTGGACCTTCTTATTGACTATGAATGACAGAAATCGCATCCGAATTTAATACAAAAAACACAATGCCGACTTAAGTACAAGAGGACTGACACTCTAACTCTCTACGATTTGAACCAGTCCAGTGAGACCAGTTTTAGATTCCGATGCTTCACATCAGGATCGCTGTATCTCTTGGACCTTCTTATTGATGATGAAACACAGAAATTACATCCGAATTCAATACAAAAGGCACAATGCCGACTTAAGTACAAGAGGACTGACACTCTAACTTTCTATGATTTGAACCTCTCGTGTGAGCCCAGTTTAAGATTCCGATGCTTCACATCAGGTTTACTGTATCTCTTCGACCTTCTTATTGATGATGAAACACAGAAATTACATCCGAATTCAATACAAAAGGCACAATACCGACTTAAGTACAAGAGGACTGACACTCTGACTCTCTATGATTTGAACATCTCCTGTGAGTCCAGTTTTAGATTCCGATGCCTCACTTCATTTTTACTGTATCCCTTGGACCTTCTTATTCTCGATGAAACACAGAAATTGCATCCAAATTTAATACATAAGTCACAATGCCGACTGAAGCACAAGAGGACTGACACTCTAACTCTCGACGATTTGAACCTCTCCTGTGAGTCCAGTTTCAGATTCCGATGCTTCAATTCAGGTTTACTGTATCCCTTGGACCTTCTTATTGACGATGAATCACAGAAATTGCATCCAAATTTAATGCAAAAGGCACAATGCCGACTTAAGCACAAGAGGACTGACACTCTAACTCGCGGCGATTTGAACCTCTCCTGTGAGTCCAGTTTTAGATTCCGATGCTTCAATTCAGGTTTACTGTATCCCTTGGACTTTCTTATTGACGATGAAACACAGAAATTGCATCCAAATTTAATTCAAAAGGCTCAATGCCGACTTAAGTACAAGAGGACTGACACTCTAACTTTCGATGATTTGAACCTCTCCTGTGAGTCCAGTTTTAGATTCCGATGATTCAATGCAGGTTTACTGTATCCCTTGGACCTTCTTATTGACGATGAAACACAGAAATTGCATCCTAATTTAATACAAAAGGCACAATGCCGACTTAAGCACAAGAGGACTGACACTCTAACTCTCGACGATTTGAACCTCTCCTGTGAGTCTAGTTTTAGATTCCGATGCTTCAATTCAGGTTTACTGTATCCGTTGGACCTTCTTATTGAGGATGAAACACCGAAATTGCATCTAAATTTAATACAAAAGGCACAATGTCGACTTAAGTACAAGAGGACTGACACTCTAACTTTCTTTGATTTGAACCTCTCCTGTGAGTCCAGTTTTAGATTCTGATGCTTCACATGAGGTATACTGTACATCTTGGACCTTCTTATTGATGATGAAACACAGAAATTACATCCGAATTCAATACGAAAGGCACAATACCGACTTAAGTACAAGAGGACTGACACTCTAACTCTCTACGATTTGAACCTCTCCTGTTAGTCCAGTTTTAGATTCCGATGCTTCACTTCAGGTTTACTGTATCCCTTGGACGTTCTTATTGACGATGAAACACAGAAATTGCATCCAAATTTAATGCAAAAGGCACAATGCCGACTTAAGCACAAGAGGACTGACACTCTAACTCGCGGCGATTTGAACCTCTCCTGTGAGTCCAGTTTTAGATTCCGATGCTTCAATTCAGGTTTACTGTATTCCTTGGACCTTCTTATTGACTATGAATCACAGAAATCGCATCCGAATTTAATACAAAAAACACAATGCCGACTTATGTACAAGAGGAATGACACTCTAACTCTCTACGATTTGAACCTCTCCAGTGAGACCAGTTTTAGATTCCGATGCTTCACATCAGGTTCACTGTATCTCTTGGACCTTCTTATTGATGATGAAACACAGAAATAACATCCGAATTCAATACAAAAGGCACAATGCCGACTTAAGTACAAGAGGACTGACACTCTAACTTCTTATGATTTGAACCTCTCCTGTGAGCCCAGTTTAAGATTCCGATGCTTCACATCAGGTTTACTGTATCCCTTGGACCTTCTTATTCTCGATCAAACACAGAAATTGCATCCAAATTTAATACATAAGTCACAATGCCGACTGAAGCACAAGAGGACTGACACTCTAACTCTCGACGATTTGAACCTCTCCTGTGAGTCCAGTTTCAGATTCCGATGCTTCAATTCAGGTTTACTGTATCCCTTGGACCTTCTTATTGACGATGAATCACAGAAATTGCATCCAAATTTAATACAAAAGGCACAATGCCGACTTAAGCACAAGAGGACTGACACTCTAACTCGCGGCGATTTGAACCTCTCCTGTGAGTCCAGTTTTAGATTCCGATGCTTCAATTCAGGTTTACTGTATCCCTTGGACATTCTTATTGACGATGAAACACAGAAATTGCATCCAAATTTAATTCAAAAGGCTCAATGCCGACTTAAGTACAAGAGGACTGACACTCTAACTTTCAATGATTTGAACCTCTCCTGTGAGTCCAGTTTTAGATTCCGATGATTCAATGCAGGTTTACTGTATCCCTTGGACCTTATTATTGACGATGAAACACAGAAATTGATCCTAATTTAATACAAAAGGCACAATGCCGACTTAAGCACAAGAGGACTGACACTCTAACTCTCGACGATTTGAACCTCTCCTGTGAGTCTAGTTTTAGATTCCGATGCTTCAATTCAGGTTTACTGTATCCCTTGGACCATCTTATTGAGGATGAAATACCGAAATTGCATCTAAATTTAATACAAAAGGCACAATGTCGACTTAAGTACAAGAGGACTGACACTCTAACTTTCTTTGATTTGAACCTCTCCTGTGAGTCCAGTTTTAGATTCTGATGCTTCACATGAGGTATACTGTACATCTTGGACCTTCTTATTGATGATGAAACACAGAAATTACATCCGAATTCAATACGAAAGGCACAATACCGACTTAAGTACAAGAGGACTGACACTCTAACTCTCTACGATTTGAACCTCTCCTGTGAGTCCAGTTTTAGATTACGATGCTTCACTTCAGGTTTACTGTATCCCTTGGACGTTCTTATTGACGATGAAACACAGATATTGCATCCAAATTTAATGCAAAAGGCACAATGCCGACTTAAGCACAAGAGGACTGACACTCTAACTCGCGGCGATTTGAACCTCTCCTGTGAGTCCAGTTTTAGATTCCGATGCTTCAATTCAGGTTTACTGTATTCCTTGGACCTTCTTATTGACTATGAATCACAGAAATCGCATCCGAATTTAATACAAAAAACACAATGCCGACTTATGTACAAGAGGAATGACACTCTAACTCTCTACGATTTGAACCTCTCCAGTGAGACCAGTTTTAGATTCCGATGCTTCACATCAGGTTCACTGTATCTCTTGGACCTTCTTATTGATGATGAAACACAGAAATAACATCCGAATTCAATACAAAAGGCACAATGCCGACTTAAGTACAAGAGGACTGACACTCTAACTTCTTATGATTTGAACCTCTCCTGTGAGCCCAGTTTAAGATTCCGATGCTTCACATCAGGTTTACTGTATCCCTTGGACCTTCTTATTCTCGATCAAACACAGAAATTGCATCCAAATTTAATAAATAAGGCACAATGCCGACTTAAGCACAAGAGGACTGATACTCTAACTCTCGACGATTTGAACCTCTGCTGTGAGTCCAGTTTCAGATTCCGATGCTTCAATTCAGGTTTACTGTATCCCTTGGACCTTCTTATTGACGATGAATCACAGAAATTGCATCTACATTTAATACAAAAGGCACAATGCCGACTTAAGTACAAGAGGACTGACACTCTAACTTTCTATGATTTGAACCTCTCCTGTGAGTCCAGTTTTAGGTTCTGATGCTTCACATCAGGTTTACTGTATATCTTGGACCTTCTTATTGATGATGAAACACAGAAATTACATCCGAATTCAATACGAAAGGCACAATACCGACTTAAGTACAAGAGGACTGAGACACTAACTCGCTACGATTTGAACCTCTCCTGTGAATCCAGATTTAGATTCCGATGCTTCACTTCAGGTTTGCTGTATCCCTTGGACATTCTTATTGACGATGAAACACAGAAATTGCATCCAAATTTAATACAAAAAGCACAATGCCGACTTAAGTAGAAGAGGACTGACACTCTAACTTTCGATGATTTGAACCTCTCCTGTGAGTCCAGTTTTAGATTCCGATGTTTCAATTCAGGTTTACTGTATCCCTTGGACCTTCTTATTGACGATGAAACACAGAAATTGCATCCGAATTTAATACAAAAGGCACAATGCCGACTTAAGCACAAGAGGACTGACACTCTAACTCTCGACGATTTGAACCACTCCTGTGAGTCCAGTTTTAGATTCCGATGCTTCAATTGTTGTTTACTGTATTCCTTGGACCGTCTTATTGACGATGAATCACAGAAATTGCATCCGAATTTAATACAAAAGGCACAATGCCGACTTAAGTACAAGAGGACTGACACTCTAACTCTCTACGATTTGAACCTCTCCTGTGAGTCCAGTTTTAGATTCCGATGATTCACTTCAGGTTTACTGTGTCCCTTGGACTTTCTTATTGAGGATGAAACACCGAAATTGCATCTAAATTTAATACAAAAGGCACAATGCCGCCTTATGTACAAGAGGACTGACACTCTAACTTACTATGATTTGAAACTCTCCTGAGAGTCAGTTTTAGATTCTGATGCTTCACATCAGGTTTACTGTATATCTTGGGTCTTCTTTTTGATGATGAAACACAGAAATTACATCCGAATTCAATACGAAAGGCACAATACCGACTTAAGTACAAGATTACTGACACTCTAACTCTCTACGGTTTGAACCTGTCCTGTGAGTCCAGTTTTAGATTCCGATGCTTCACTTCAGGTTTACTGTATCCCTTGCTCGTTCTTATTGACGATGAATCACAGAAATTGCATCCGAATTTAATACAAAAGGCACAATGCCGACTTAAGTACAAGAGGACTGACACTCTAACTCTCTACGGTTTGAACCTCTCCTGTGAGTCCAGTTTTAGATTCTGATGCTTCACATCAGGTTTACTGTATTTCTTGGACCTTCTTATTCATGATGAAACACAGAAATTACATCCGAATTCAATACAAGAGGCACATTACCGACTTAAGTACAAGAGGACTGACACTCTAACTCTCTATGGTTTGAACCTCTCCTGTGAGTCCAGTTTTAGATTCCGATGCTTCACTTCAGGTTTACTGTATCCCTTGCACCTTCTTATTGACGATGAAACACAGAAATTGCATCCAAATTTAATACAAAAGGCACAATGCCGACTTAAGTACAAGAGGACTGACACTCTAACTTTCTATGATTTGAACCTCTCCTGTGAGTCCAGTTTTAGATTCCGTTGCTTCACTTCAGGTTTACTGTATCCCTTGGACCTTCTTATTGACGATCAAACACAGAAATTGCATTCGAATTTAATACAAAAGGCACAATGCCGACTTAAGTACAAGAGGACTGACACTCTAACTTTCTATGAATTGAAGCTCTCCTAAGGGTCCAGTTTTAGATTCCGATGATTCACTTCAGGTTTACTGTATCCCTTGGACCTTCTGATTGTCGATGAAACACAGAAATTGCATCCGAATTTAATACAAAAGGCACAATGCTGACTTAAGTACAAGAGGACTGACACTCTAACTTTCTATGATTTGAACCACTCCTGTGACTCCAGTTTAAGAGTCCGATGTTTCACTTCAGGTTTACTGTATCGCTTGGACCTTCTTATTGACGATCAAACACAGAAATTGCATTCGAATTTAATACAAAAGGCACAATGCCGTCTTAAGTACATGAGGACTGACACTCTAACTTTCTATGATTTGAAGCTCTCCTAAGAGTCCAGTTTTAGATTCCGATGCTTCACTTCAGGTTTACTGTATCGCTTGGACCTTCATATGGACGATGAATCACAGAAATTGCATCCGAATTTAATACAAATGTCACAGTGCCGACTTAAGTACAAGAGGACTGACACTCTAACTTTCTATGATTTGAACCTCTCGTGTGAGCCCATTTTGAGATTCCGATGCTTCACATCAGGTTTACTGTATCTCTTGGACCTTCGTATTGATGATGAAACACAGAAATTACATCCGAATTCGATACAAAAGGCACAATACCGACTTAAGTACAAGAGGACTGACACTCTAACTCTCTATGATTTGAACATCTCCTGTGAGTCCAGTTTTAGATTCCGATGCTTTACTTCAGGTTTACTGTATCTCTTGGACATTCTTTTTCACGATGGAACACAGAAATTGCATCCAAATTTAATACAAAAGGCACAATGCTGACTTAAGCACAAGAGGACTGACACTCTAACTCTCGACGATTTGAACCTCTTCTGTGAGTCCAGTTATAGATTCCGATGCTTCAATTCAGGTTTACTGTATCCCTTGGACCTTCTTATTGACGATGAATCACAGAAATTGCATCCGAATTTAATACAAAAGGCACAATGCCGACTTAAGTACAAGTGGACTGACACTCTAACTTTCTATGATTTGAACCACTCCTGTGACTTCAGTTTAAGATTCTGATGCTTCACTTCAGGTTTACTGTATCCCTTGGACCTTCTTATTGTCGATGAAACACAGAATTTGCATCCGAATTTAATACAAAAGGCACAATGCCGACTTAAGTACAAGAGGACTGACCCTCTAACTTTCTATGATTTGAACCACTCCTGTGACTCCAATTTAAGATTCCGATGCTTCACTTCAGGTTTACTGTATCGCTTGGACCTTCTTATTGACGATGAAACACAGAAATTGCATCCGAATTTAATACAAAAGTCACAATGTCGACTTAAGTACAAGAGGACTGACACTCTAACTTTCTATGATTTGAACCTCTCGTGTGAGCCCATTTTGAGATTCCGATGCTCCACATCAGGTTTACTGTATCTCTTGGACCTTCTTATTGATGATGAAACACAGAAATTACATCCGAATTCGATACAAAAGGCACAATACCGACTTAAGTACAAGAGAACTGACACTCTAACTCTCTATGATTTGAACATCTCCTGCGAGTCCAGTTTTAGATTCCGATGCTTTACTTCAGGTTTACTGTATCCCTTGGACATTCTTATTCACGATGAAACACAGAAATTGTATCCAAATTTAATACAAAAGGCACAATGCCGACTTAAGCACATGTGGACTGACCCTCTTACTCTCGACGATTTGAACCTCTCCTGTGAGTCCAGTTATACATTCCGATGCTCAATTCAGGTTTACTGTATCCCTTGGACCTTCTTATTGACGATGAATCACAGAAATTGCATCCGAATTTAATACAAAAGGCACAATGCCGACTTAGGTACAAGAGGACTGACACTCTAACTCTCTACGATCTGAACCTCTCCTGTGAGTCCAGTTTTAGATTCCGATGCTTCACTTCAGGTTTACTGTGTCCCTTGGACCTTCTTATTGAGGATGAAACACCGAAATTGCATCTGAATTTAATACAAAAGGCACAACGCCGACTTAAGTACAGGAGGACTGACACTCTAACTTTCTATGATTTGAACCTCTCCTGTGACTCCAGTTTTAGTTTCTGTTGCTTCACATCAGGTTTACTGTATCTCTTAGACCATCTTATTTATGATGAAACAAAGAAATTTCATCCGAATTCAGTACGAAAGGCACAATACCGACTTAAGTACAAGAGGACTGAAACTCTAACTATCTACGATTTGAACCACTCCTGTGAGTCCAGTTTTAGATTCCGATGCTTCACTTCAGGTTTACTGTATCCCTTGGACTTTCTTATTGACGATGAAACACAGAAATTGCATCCAAATTTAATACAAAAGGCACAATGCCGACTTAAGTACAAGACGACTGACACTCTAACTTTCGATGATTTGAACCTCTCCTGTGAGTCTAGTTTTAGATTCCGATGCTTCAATTCAGGTTTACTGTATCCCTTGGACCTTCTTATTGAGGATGAAACACCGAAATTGCATCTAAATTTAATACAAAAGGCACAATGTCGACTTAAGTACAAGAGGACTGACACTCTAACTTTCTTTGATTTGAACCTCTCCTGTGAGTCCAGTTTTAGATTCTGATGCTTCACATGAGGTATACTGTACATCTTGGACCTTCTTATTGATGATGAAACACAGAAATTACATCCGAATTCAATACGAAAGGCACAATACCGACTTAAGTACAAGAGGACTGACACTCTAACTCTCTACGATTTGAACCTCTCCTGTGAGTCCAGTTTTAGATTCCGATGCTTCACTTCACGTTTACTGTATCCCTTGGACGTTCTTATTGACGATGAAACACAGAAATTGCATCCAAATTTAATACAAAAGGCACAATGCCGACTTAAGTACAAGAGGACTGACACTCTAACTTTCTATGATTTGAACCTCTCCTGTGAGTCCAGTTTTAGATTCCGTTGCTTCACTTCAGGTTTACTGTATCCCTTGGACCTTCTTATTGACGATCAAACACAGAAATTGCATTCGAATTTAATACAAAAGGCACAATGCCGACTTAAGTACAAGAGGACTGACACTCTAACTCTCGACGATTTGAACCTCTTCTGTGAGTCCAGTTATAGATTCCGATGCTTCAATTCAGGTATACTGTATCCCTTGGACCTTCTTATTGACGATGAATCACAGAAATTGCATCCGAATTTAATACAAAAGGCACAATGCCGACTTAAGTACAAGTGGACTGACACTCTAACTTTCTATGATTTGAACCACTCCTGTGACTGCAGTTTAAGATTCTGATGCTTCACTTCAGGTTTAGTGTATCCCTTGGACCTTCTTATTGTCGATGAAACACAGAATTTGCATCCGAATTTAATACAAAAGGCACAATGCCGACTTAAGTACAAGAGGACTGACCCTCTAACTTTCTATGATTTGAACCACTCCTGTGACTCCAATTTAAGATTCCGATGCTTCACTTCAGGTTTACTGTATCGCTTGGACCTTCTTATTGACGATGAAACACAGAAATTGCATTCGAATTTAATACAAAAGTCACAATGTCGACTTAAGTACAAGAGGACTGACACTGTAACTTTCTATGATTTGAACCTCTCGTGTGAGCCCATTTTGAGATTCCGATGCTTCACATCAGGTTTACTGTATCTCTTGGACCTTCTTATTGATGATGAAACACAGAAATTACATCCGAATTCGATACAAAAGGCACAATACCGACTTAAGTACAAGAGAACTGACACTCTAACTCTCTATGATATGAACATCTCCTGCGAGTCCAGTTTTAGATTCCGATGCTTTACTTCAGGTTTACTGTATCCCTTGGACATTCTTATTCACGATGAAACACAGAAATTGTATCCAAATTTAATACAAAAGGCACAATGCCGACTTAAGCACATGTGGACTGACCCTCTTACTCTCGACGATTTGAACCTCTCCTGTGAGTCCAGTTATACATTCCGATGCTCAATTCAGGTTTACTGTATCCCTTGGACCATCTTATTGACGATGAATCACAGAAATTGCATCCGAATTTAATACAAAAGGCACAATGCCGACTTAAGTACAAGAGGACTGACACTCTAACTCTCTACGATCTGAACCTCTCCTGTGAGTCCAGTTTTAGATTCCGATGCTTCACTTCAGGTTTACTGTGTCCCTTGGACCTTCTTATTGAGGATGAAACACCGAAATTGCATCTGAATTTAATACAAAAGGCACAATGCCGACTTAAGTACAGGAGGACTGACACTCTAACTTTCTATGATTTGAACCTCTCCTGTGACTCCAGTTTTAGTTTCTGTTGCTTCACATCAGGTTTACTGTATCTCTTAGACCATCTTATTTATGATGAAACAAAGAAATTACATCCGAATTCAGTACGAAAGGCACAATACCGACTTAAGTACAAGAGGACTGACACTCTAACTATCTACGATTTGAACCACTCCTGTGAGTCCAGTTTTAGATTCCGATGCTTCACTTCAGGTTTACTGTATCCCTTGGACTTTCTTATTGACGATGACACACAGAAATTGCATCCAAATTTAATACAAAAGGCACAATGCCGACTTAAGTACAAGACGACTGACACTCTAACTTTCGATGATTTGAACCTCTCCTGTGAGTCTAGTTTTAGATTCCGATGCTTCAATTCAGGTTTACTGTATCCCTTGGACCTTCTTATTGAGGATGAAACACCGAAATTGCATCTAAATTTAATACAAAAGGCACAATGTCGACTTAAGTACAAGAGGACTGACACTCTAACTTTCTTTGATTTGAACCTCTCCTGTGAGTCCAGTTTTAGATTCTGATGCTTCACATGAGGTATACTGTACATCTTGGACCTTCTTATTGATGATGAAACACAGAAATTACATCCGAATTCAATACGAAAGGCACAATAGCGACTTAAGTACAAGAGGACTGACACTCTAACTCTCTACGATTTGAACCTCTCCTGTGAGTCCAGTTTTAGATTCCGATGCTTCACTTCAGGTTTACTGTATCCCTTGGACGTTCTTATTGACGATGAAACACAGAAATTGCATCCAAATTTAATGCAAAAGGCACAATGCCGACTTAAGCACAAGAGGACTGACACTCTAACTCGCGGCGATTTGAACCTCTCCTGTGAGTCCAGTTTTAATTTCCGATGCTTCAATTCAGGTTTACTGTATTCCTTGGACCTTCTTATTGACTATGAATCACAGAAATCGCATCCGAATTTAATACAAAAAACACAATGCCGACTTATGTACAAGAGGAATGACACTCTAACTCTCTACGATTTGAACCTCTCCAGTGAGACCAGTTTTAGATTCCGATGCTTCACATCAGGTTCACTGTATCTCTTGGACCATCTTATTGATGATGAAACACAGAAATTACATCCGAAGTCAATACAAAAGGCACAATGTCGACTTAAGTACAAGAGGACTGACACTCTAACTTCTTATGATTTGAACCTCTCCTGTGAGCCCAGTTTAAGATTCCGATGCTTCACATCAGGTTTACTGTATCCCTTGGACCTTCTTATTCTCGATCAAACACAGAAATTGCATCCAAATTTAATACATAAGGCACAATGCCGACTTAAGCACAAGAGGACTGACACTCTAACTCTCGACGATTTGAACCTCTCCTGTGAGTCCAGTTTCAGATTCCGATGCTTCAATTCAGGTTTACTGTATCCCTTGGACCTTCTTATTGACGATGAATCACAGAAATTGCATCCGAATTTAATACAAAAGGCACAATGCCGCCTTAAGTACAAGAGGACTGACACTCTAACTCTCTACGTTTAAAACCTCTCATGTGAGTCCAGTTTTAGATTCCGATGCTTCACTTCAGGTTTACTGTGTCCCTTGGACCTTCTTATTGAGGATGAAACACAGAAATTGCATCTACATTTAATACAAAAGGCACAATGCCGTCTTAAGTACATGAGGACTGACACTCTAACTTTCTATGATTTGAAGCTCTCCTAAGAGTCCAGTTTTAGATTCCGATGCTTCACTTCAGGTTTACTGTATCCCTTGGACCTTCTTATTGTCGATGAAACACAGAATTTGCATCCCAATTTAATACAAAAGGCACAATGCCGACTTAAGTACAAGAGGACTGACCCTCTAACTTTCTGTGATTTGAACCACTCCTGTGACTCCAGTTTAAGATTCCGATGCTTCACTTCAGGTTTACTGTATCGCTTGGACCTTCATATGGACGATGAATCACAGAAATTGCATCCGAATTTAATACAAATGTCACAATGCCGACTTAAGTACAAGAGGACTGACACTCTAACTTTCTATGATTTGAACCTCTCGTGTGAGCCCATTTTGAGATTCCGATGCTTCACATCAGGTTTACTGTATCTCTTGGACCTTCGTATTGATGATGAAACACAGAAATTACATCCGAATTCGATACAAAAGGCACAATACCGACTTAAGTACAAGAGGACTGACACTCTAACTCTCTATGATTTGAACATCTCCTGTGAGTCCAGTTTTAGATTCCGATGCTTTACTTCAGGTTTACTGTATCTCTTGGACATTCTTTTTCACGATGGAACACAGAAATTGCATCCAAATTTAATACAAAAGGCACAATGCTGACTTAAGCACAAGAGGACTGACACTCTAACTCTCGACGATTTGAACCTCTTCTGTGAGTCCAGTTATAGATTCCGATGCTTCAATTCAGGTTTACTGTATCCCTTGGACCTTCTTATTGACGATGAATCACAGAAATTGCATCCGAATTTAATACAAAAGGCATAATGCCGACTTAAGTACAAGTGGACTGACACTCTAACTTTCTATGATTTGAACCACTCCTGTGACTTCAGTTTAAGATTCTGATGCTTCACTTCAGGTTTACTGTATCCCTTGGACCTTCTTATTGTCGATGAAACACAGAATTTGCATCCGAATTTAATACAAAAGGCACAATGCCGACTTAAGTACAAGAGGACTGACCCTCTAACTTTCTATGATTTGAACCACTCCTGTGACTCCAATTTAAGATTCCGATGCTTCACTTCAGGTTTACTGTATCGCTTGGACCTTCTTATTGACGATGAAACACAGAAATTGCATCCGAATTTAATACAAAAGTCACAATGTCGACTTAAGTACAAGAGGACTGACACTCTAACTTTCTATGATTTGAACCTCTCGTGTGAGCCCATTTTGAGATTCCGATGCTTCACATCAGGTTTACTGTATCTCTTGGACCTTCTTATTGATGATGAAACACAGAAATTACATCCGAATTCGATACAAAAGGCACAATACCGACTTAAGTACAAGAGAACTGACACTCTAACTCTCTATGATTTGAACATCTCCTGCGAGTCCAGTTTTAGATTCCGATGCTTTACTTCAGGTTTACTGTATCCCTTGGACATTCTTATTCACGATGAAACACAGAAATTGTATCCAAATTTAATACAAAAGGCACAATGCCGACTTAAGCACATGTGGACTGACCCTCTTACTCTCGACGATTTGAACCTCTCCTGTGAGTCCAGTTATACATTCCGATGCTCAATTCAGGTTTACTGTGTCCCTTGGACCTTCTTATTGACGATGAATCACAGAAATTGCATCCGAATTTAATACAAAAGGCACAATGCCGACTTAAGTACAAGAGGACTGACACTCTAACTCTCTACGATCTGAACCTCTCCTGTGAGTCCAGTTTTAGATTCCGATGCTTCACTTCAGGTTTACTGTGTCCCTTGGACCTTCTTATTGAGGATGAAACACCGAAATTGCATCTGAATTTAATACAAAAGGCACAATGCCGACTTAAGTACAGGAGGACTGACACTCTAACTTTCTATGATTTGAACCTCTCCTGTGACTCCAGTTTTAGTTTCTGTTGCTTCACATCAGGTTTACTGTATCTCTTAGACCATCTTATTTATGATGAAACAAAGAAATTACATCCGAATTCAGTACGAAAGGCACAATACCGACTTAAGTACAAGAGGACTGACACTCTAACTATCTACGATTTGAACCACTCCTGTGAGTCCAGTTTTAGATTCCGATGCATCACTTCAGGTTTACTGTATCCCTTGGACTTTCTTATTGACGATGAAACACAGAAATTGCATCCAAATTTAATACAAAAGGCACAATGCCGACTTAAGTACAAGACGACTGACACTCTAACTTTCGATGATTTGAACCTCTCCTGTGAGTCTAGTTTTAGATTCCGATGCTTCAATTCAGGTTTACTGTATCCCTTGGACCTTCTTATTGAGGATGAAACACCGAAATTGCATCTAAATTTAATACAAAAGGCACAATGTCGACTTAAGTACAAGAGGACTGACACTCTAACTTTCTTTGATTTGAACCTCTCCTGTGAGTCCAGTTTTAGATTCTGATGCTTCACATGAGGTATACTGTACATCTTGGACCTTCTTATTGATGATGAAACACAGAAATTACATCCGAATTCAATACGAAAGGCACAATACCGACTTAAGTACAAGAGGACTGACACTCTAACTCTCTACGATTTGAACCTCTCCTGTGAGTCCAGTTTTAGATTCCGATGCTTCACTTCAGGTTTACTGTATCCCTTGGACGTTCTTATTGACGATGAAACACAGAAATTGCATCCAAATTTAATGCAAAAGGCACAATGCCGACTTAAGCACAAGAGGACTGACACTCTAACTCGCGGCGATTTGAACCTCTCCTGTGAGTCCAGTTTTAGATTCCGATGCTTCAATTCAGGTTTACTGTATTCCTTGGACCTTCTTATTGACTATGAATCACAGAAATCGCATCCGAATTTAATACAAAAAACACAATGCCGACTTATGTACAAGAGGAATGACACTCTAACTCTCTACGATTTGAACCTCTCCAGTGAGACCAGTTTTAGATTCCGATGCTTCACATCAGGTTCACTGTATCTCTTGGACCATCTTATTGATGATGAAACACAGAAATTACATCCGAAGTCAATACAAAAGGCACAATGTCGACTTAAGTACAAGCGGACTGACACTCTAACTTCTTATGATTTGAACCTCTCCTGTGAGCCCAGTTTAAGATTCCGATGCTTCACATCAGGTTTACTGTATCCCTTGGACCTTCTTATTCTCGATCAAACACAGAAATTGCATCCAAATTTAATACATAAGGCACAATGCCGACTTAAGCACAAGAGGACTGACACTCTAACTCTCGACGATTTGAACCTCTCCTGTGAGTCCAGTTTCAGATTCCGATGCTTCAATTCAGGTTTACTGTATCCCTTGGACCTTCTTATTGACGATGAATCACAGAAATTGCATCCGAATTTAATACAAAAGGCACAATGCCGCCTTAAGTACAAGAGGACTGACACTCTAACTCTCTACGTTTTGAACCTCTCATGTGAGTCCAGTTTTAGATTCCGATGCTTCACTTCAGGTTTACTGTGTCCCTTGGACCTTCTTATTGAGGATGAAACACAGAAATTGCATCTACATTTAATACAAAAGGCACAATGCCGACTTAAGTACAAGAGGACTGACACTCTAACTTTCTATGATTTGAACCTCTCCTGTGAGTCCAGTTTTAGGTTCTGATGCTTCACATCAGGTTTACTGTATATCTTGGACCTTCTTATTGATGATGAAACACAGAAATTACATCCGAATTCAATACGAAAGGCACAATACCGACTTAAGTACAAGAGGACTGAGACACTAACTCTCTACGATTTGAACCTCTCCTGTGAATCCAGTTTTAGATTCCGATGCTTCACTTCAGGTTTGCTGTATCCCTTGGACATTCTTATTGACGATGAAACACAGAAATTGCATCCAAATTTAATACAAAAAGCACAATGCCGGCTTGAGTAGAAGAGGACTGACACTCTAACTTTCGATGATTTGAACCTCTCCTGTGAGTCCAGTTTTAGATTCCGATGTTTCAATTCAGGTTTACTGTATCCCTTGGACCTTCTTATTGACGATGAAACACAGAAATTGCATCCGAATTTAATACAAAAGGCACAATGCCGACTTAAGCACAAGAGGACTGACACTCTAACTCTCGACGATTTGAACCACTCCTGTGAGTCCAGTTTTAGATTCCGATGCTTCAATTGTTGTTTACTGTATTCCTTGGACCGTCTTATTGACGATGAATCACAGAAATTGCATCCGAATTTAATACAAAAGGCACAATGCCGACTTAAGTACAAGAGGACTGACACTCTAACTCTCTACGATTTGAACCTCTCCAGTGAGTCCAGTTTTAGATTCCGATGATTCACTTCAGGTTTACTGTGTCCCTTGGACTTTCTTATTGAGGATGAAACACCGAAATTGCATCTAAATTTAATACAAAAGGCACAATGCCGCCTTAAGTACAAGAGGACTGACACTCTAACTTACTATGATTTGAGACTCTCCTGAGAGTCAGTTTTAGATTCTGATGCTTCACATCAGGTTTACTGTATATCTTGGGTCTTCTTTTTGATGATGAAACACAGAAATTACATCCGAATTCAATACGAAAGGCACAATACCGACTTAAGTACAAGATTACTGACACTCTAACTCTCTACGGTTTGAACCTGTCCTGTGAGTCCAGTTTTAGATTCCGATGCTTCACTTCAGGTTTACTGTATCCCTTGCTCGTTCTTATTGACGATGAATCACAGAAATTGCATCCGAATTTAATACAAAAGGCACAATGCCGACTTAAGTACAAGAGGACTGACACTCTAACTCTCTACGGTTTGAACCTCTCCTGTGAGTCCAGTTTTAGATTCTGATGCTTCACATCAGGTTTACTGTATTTCTTGGACCTTCTTATTCATGATGAAACACAGAAATTAGATCCGAATTCAATACAAGAGGCACATTACCGACTTAAGTACAAGAGGACTGACACTCTAACTCTCTATGATTTGAACCTCTCCTGTGAGTCCAGTTTTAGATTCCGATGCTTCACTTCAGGTTTACTGTATCCCTTGCACCTTCTTATTGACGATGAAACATAGAAATTGCATCCAAATTTAATACAAAAGGCACAATGCCGACTTAAGTACAAGAGGACTGACACTCTAACTTTCTATGATTTGAACCTCTCCTGTGAGTCCAGTTTTAGATTCCGTTGCTTCACTTCAGGTTTACTGTATCCCTTGGACCTTCTTATTGACGATCAAACACAGAAATTGCATTCGAATTTAATACAGAAGGCACAATGCCGACTTAAGTACAAGAGGACTGACACTCTAACTTTCTATGAATTGAAGCTCTCCTAAGAGTCCAGTTTTAGATTCCGATGATTCACTTCAGGTTTACTGTATCCCTTGGACCTTCTGATTGTCGATGAAACACAGAAATTGCATCCGAATTTAATACAAAAGGCACAATGCCGACTTAAGTACAAGAGGACTGACACTCTAACTTTCTATGATTTGAACCACTCCTGTGACTCCAGTTTAAGAGTCCGATGTTTCACTTCAGGTTTACTGTATCGCTTGGACCTTCTTATTGACGATCAAACACAGAAATTGCATTCGAATTTAATACAAAAGGCACAATGCCGTCTTAAGTACATGAGGACTGACACTCTAACTTTCTATGATTTGAAGCTCTCCTAAGAGTCCAGTTTTAGATTCCGATGCTTCAATTCAGGTTTACTGTATCCCTTGGACCTTCTTATTGTCGATGAAACACAGAATTTGCATCCGAATTTAATACAAAAGGCACAATGCCGACTTAAGTACAAGAGGACTGACCCTCTAACTTTCTATGATTTGAACCACTCCTGTGACTCCAGTTTAAGATTCCGATGCTTCACTTCAGGTTTACTGTATCGCTTGGACCTTCATATGGACGATGAATCACAGAAATTGCATCCGAATTTAATACAAAGGGCACAATGCCGACTTAAGTACAAGAGGACTGACACTCTAACTTTCTATGATTTGAAATTCTCCTAAGAGTCCAGTTTTAGATTCCGATGCTTCACTTCTGATTTACTGTATCCCTTGGACCTTCTTATTGTCGATGAAACACAGAATTTGCATCCGAATTTAATACAAAAGGCACAATGCCGACTGAAGCACAAGAGGACTGACACTCTAACTCTCGACGATTTGAACCTCTTCTGTGAGTCCAGTTATAGATTCCGATGCTTCAATTCAGGTTTACTGTATCCCTTGGACCTTCTTATTGACGATGAATCACAGAAATTGCATCCGAATTTAATACAAAAGGCGCAATGCCGACTTCAGTACAAGTGGACTGACACTCTAACTTTCTATGATTTGAACCACTCCTGTGACTTCAGTTTAAGATTCTGATGCTTCACTTCAGGTTTACTGTATCCCTTGGACCTTCTTATTGTCGATGAAACACAGAATTTGCATCCGAATTTAATACAAAAGGCACAATGCCGACTTAAGTACAAGAGGACTGACCCTCTAACTTTCTATGATTTGAACCACTCCTGTGACTCCAGTTTAAGATTCCGATGCTTCACTTCAGGTTTACTGTATCCCTTGGACTGTTTTATTCACGATGAAACACAGAAATTGCATCCAAATTTAATACAAAAGGCACAATGCCGACTGAAGCACAAGAGGACTGACACTCTAACTCTCGACGATTTGAACCTCTTCTGTGAGTCCAGTTATAGATTCCGATGCTTCAATTCAGGTTTACTGTATCCCTTGGACCTTCTTATTGACGATGAATCACAGAAATTGCATCCGAATTTAATACAAAAGGCGCAATGCCGACTTCAGTACAAGTGGACTGACACTCTAACTTTCTATGATTTGAACCACTCCTGTGACTTCAGTTTAAGATTCTGATGCTTCACTTCAGGTTTACTGTATCCCTTGGACCTTCTTATTGTCGATGAAACACAGAATTTGCATCCGAATTTAATACAAAAGGCACAATGCCGACTTAAGTACAAGAGGACTGACCCTCTAACTTTCTATGATTTGAACCACTCCTGTGACTCCAATTTAAGATTCCGATGCTTCACTTCAGGTTTACTGTATCTCTTGGACCTTCTTATTGACGATGAAACACAGAAATTGCATCCGAATTTAATACAAAAGTCACAATGTCGACTTAAGTACAAGAGGACTGACACTCTAATTTTCTATGATTTGAACCTCTCGTGTGAGCCCATTTTGAGATTCCGATGCTTCACATCAGGTTTACTGTATCTCTTGGACCTTCTTATTGATGATGAAACACAGAAATTACATCCGAATTCGATACAAAAGGCACAATACCGACTTAAGTACAAGAGGACTGACACTCTAACTCTCTATGATTTGAACATCTCCTGCGAGTCCAGTTTTAGATTCCGATGCTTTACTTCAGGTTTACTGTATCCCTTGGACATTCTTATTCACGATGAAACACAGAAATTGTATCCAAATTTAATACAAAAGGCACAATGCCGACTTAAGCACATGTGGACTGACCCTCTTACTCTCGACGATTTGAACCTCTCCTGTGAGTCCAGTTTTAGATTCCGATGCTTCACTTCAGGTTTACTGTGTCCCTTGGACCTTCTTATTGAGGATGAAACACCGAAATTGCATCTGAATTTAATACAAAAGGCACAATGCCGACTTAAGTACAGGAGGACTGACACTCTAACTTTCTATGATTTGAACCTCTCCTGTGACTCCAGTTTTAGTTTCTGTTGCTTCACATCAGGTTTACTGTATCTCTTAGACCATCTTATTTATGATGAAACAAAGAAATTACATCCGAATTCAGTACGAAAGGCACAATACCGACTTAAGTACAAGAGGACTGACACTCTAACTATCTACGATTTGAACCACTCCTGTGAGTCCAGTTTTAGATTCCGATGCTTCACTTCAGGTTTACTGTATCCCTTGGACTTTCTTATTGACGATGAAACACAGAAATTGCATCCAAATTTAATACAAAAGGCACAATGCCGACTTAAGTACAAAAGGACTGACACTCTAACTTTCGATGATTTGAACCTCTCCTGTGAGTCCAGTATTAGATTCCGATGCTTCAATTCAGGTTTACTGTATCCCTTGGACTTTTTTATTGACGATGAAACACAGAAATTGCATCCGAATTTAATACAAAAGGCACAATGCCGACTTAAGTTCAAGAGGAATGACACTCCAACTGTCTATGATTTGAACCTCTCCTGTGAGTCCAGTTTTAGATTCCAATGCTTCACATCAGGTTTACTGTATTTCTTATACCTTCTTATGCATGATGAAACACAGAAATTACATCCGAATTCAATACAAGAGGCACAATACCGACTTAAGTACAAGAGGACTGACACTCTAGCTCTCTATGATTTTAACCTCTCCTGTGAGTCCAGTTTTAGATTCCGATGCTTCACTTCAGGTTTACTGTATCCCTTGGACCTTCTTATTGACGATGAAACACAGAAATTGCATCCAAATTTAATACAAAAGGCACAATGCCGAATTAAGTACAAGAGGACTGACACTCTAACTTTCGATGATTTGAACCTCTCCTGTGAGTCCAGTTTTAGATTGCGATGCTTCACTTCAGGTTTACTGTATCCCTTTGACCTTCTTATTGACGATCAAACACAGAAATTGCATTCGAATTTAATACTAAAGGCACAATGCCGACTTAAGTACAAGAGGATTGACACTCTAACTTTCTATGATTTAAAGCTCTCCAAAGAGTCCAGTTTTAGATTCTGATGCTTCACTTCAGGTTTACTGTATCCCTTGGACCTTCTTATTGTCGATGAAACACAGAAATTGCATTCGAATGTAATACAAAAGGCACAACGCCGACTCAGGTACAAGAGGACAGACACTCTAACTTTCTATGATTTGAACCACTCCTGTGACTCCAGTTTAAGATTCTGATGCTTCACTTCAGGTTTACTGTATCCCTTGGACCTTCTTATTGACGATGAAACACAGAAATTGCATCCGAATTTAATACAAAGGGCACAATGCCGACTTAAGTACAAGAGGACTGACACTCTAACTTTCTATGATTTGAAATTCTCCTAAGAGTCCAGTTTTAGATTCCGATGCTTCACTTCTGATTTACTGTATCCCTTGGACCTTCTTATTGTCGATGAAACACAGAATTTGCATCCGAATTAAATACAAAAGGCACAATGCCGACTTAAGTACAAGAGGACTGACCCTCTAACTTTCTATGATTTGAACCACTCCTGTGACTCCAGTTTAAGATTCCGATGCTTCACTTCAGGTTTACTGTATCGCTTGGACCATTTTATTGACGATGAAACACAGAAATAGCATCCGAATTTAATACAAAAGTCACAATGTCGACTTAAGTACAAGAGGACTGACACTCTAACTCTCTATGATTTGAACCTCTCGTGTGAGCCCATTTTGAGATTCCGATGCTTCACATCAGGTTTACTGTATCTCTTGGACCTTCTTATTGATGATGAAACACAGAAATTACATCCGAATTCGATACAAAAGGCACAATACCGACTTAAGTACAAGAGGACTGACACTCTAACTCTCTATGATTTGAACATCTCCTGTGAGTCCAGTTTTAGATTCCGATGCTTTACTTCAGGTTTACTGTATCCCTTGGACATTCTTATTCACGATGAAACACTGAAATTGTATCCAAATTTAATACAAAAGGCACAATGCCGACTTAAGAACAAGAGGACTGACACTCTAACTCTCGACGTTTTGAACCTCTCCTGTGAGTCCAGTTATACATTCCGATGCTCAATTCAGGTTTACTGTATCCCTTGGACCTTCTTATTGACGATGAATCACAGAAATTGCATCCGAATTTAATACAAAAGGCACAATGCCGACTTAAGTACAAGAGGACTGACACTCTAACTCTCTACGATCTTAACCTCTCCTGTGAGTCCAGTTTTAGATTCCGATGCTTCACTTCTGATTTACTGTATCCCTTGGACCTTCTTATTGTCGATGAAACACAGAATTTGCATCCGAATTAAATACAAAAGGCACAATGCCGACTTAAGTACAGGAGGACTGACACTCTAACTTTCTATGATTTGAACCTCTCCTGTGACTCCAGTTTTAGTTTCTGTTGCTTCACATCAGGTTTACTGTATCTCTTAGACCATCTTATTTATGATGAAACACCGAAATTACATCCGAATTCATTACGAAAGGCACAATACCGACTTAAGTACAAGAGGACTGACACTCTAACTTTCTACGATTTGAACCACTCCTGTGAGTCCAGTTTTAGATTCCGATGCTTCACTTCAGGTTGACTGTATCCCTTGGACATTCTTATTGACGATGAAACACAGAAATTGCATCCAAATTTAATACAAAAGGCACAATGCCGACTTAAGTACAAGAGGACTGACACTCTAACTTTCGATGATTTGAAACTCTCCTGTGAGTCCAGTTTTAGATTCCGATGCTTCAATTCAGGTTTACTGTATCCCTTGGACTTTTTTATTGACGATGAAACACAGAAATTGCATCCGAATTTAATACAAAAGGCACAATGCCGACTTAAGTACAAGAGGAATGACACTCCAACTGTCTATGATTTGAACCTCTCCTGTGAGTCCAGTTTTAGATTCCGATGCTCCACATCAGGTTTACTGTATTTCTTGGACCTTCTTATTCATGATGAAACACAGAAATTACATCCGAATTCAATACAAGAGGCTCAATACCGACTTAAATACAAGAGGACTGACACTCTAGCTCTCTATGTTTCGAACCTCTCCTGTGAGTCCAGTTTTAGATTCCGTTGCTTCAATTCTGGTTTACTGTATCCCTTGGACCTTCTTATTAACGATGAACCACAGAAATTGCATCCGAATTTAATACAAAAGGCACAATGCCGACTTAAGTTCAAGAGGACTGACACTCTAACTTTCTATGATTTGATCCTCTCGTGTGAGCCCAGTTTGAGATTCCGATGCTTCACATCAGGTTTACTGTATCTCTTGGACCTTCTTATTGATGATGAAACACAGAAATTACATCCGAATTCAATACAAAAGGCACAATACCGACTTAAGTACAAGAGGACTGACGTTCTAGCTCTCTACGATTTGAACATCTCCTGTGAGTCCAGATTTAGATTCCGATGCTTCACATCAGGTTTACTGTATCCCTTGGACCTTCTTATTCACGATGAAACACAGAAATTGCATCCAAGTTTAATACAAAAGGCACAATGCCGACTTAAGCACAAGAGGACTGACACTCTAACTCTCGACGATTTGAACCTCTCCTGTGAGTCCAGTTTTTGATTCCGATTCTTCAATTCAGGTTTACTGTATTCCTTGGACCTTCTTATTGACGATGAATCACAGAAATTGCATCCGAATTTAATACAAAAGGCACAATGCCGACTTAAGTACAAGAGGACTGACACTCTAACTCTCTACGATTTGAACCTCTCCAGTGAGACCAGTGTTAGATTCCGATGCTTCACATCAGGTTTACTACATCTCTTGGACCTTCTTATTGTTAATGAAACACAGAAATTACATCCGAATTCAATACAACAGTCGCAATACCGACTTAAGTGCAAGAGGACTGACACTCTAACTCTCTTTGATTTGAACATCTGATGTGAGTCCAGTTTTAGATTCCGAAGCTTCACTTCAGGTTTACTGTATCCCTTGGACCTTCTTATTGACGATGAAACACAGAAATTGCATCCAAATTTAATACAAAAGGCACAATGCCGACTTAAGCACAAGAGGACTGACACTGTAACTCTCGACGATTTGAACCTCTCCTGTGAGTCCAGTTTTAGATTCCGATGCTTCATTACAGGTTTACTGTATCCCTTGGACCTTCTTATTGACGATGAATCACAGAAATTGCATCCGAATTTAATACAAAAGGCACAATGCCGACTTAAGTACAAGAGGACTGACACTCTAACTCTCTACGATTTGAACCTCTCCTGTGAGTCCAGTTTTAGATTCCGATGCTTCACTTCAGGTTTACTGTGTCCCTTGGACCTTCTTATTGAGGATCAAACACCGAAATTGCATCTGAATTTAATACAAAAGGCACAATGCCGACTTAAGTACAAGAGGACTGACACTCTAACTTTCTATGATTTGAACCTCTCCTGTGAGTCCAGTTTTAGATTCTGATGCTTGACATCAGGTTTACTGTATCTCTTGGACCTTCTTATTGATGATGAAACACAGAAATTATATCCGAATTCAATACGAAAGGCACAATAACGACTTAAGTAGAAGAGGACTGACACTCTAACTCTCTACGATTTGAACCTCTCCTGTGAGTCCAGTTTTAGATTACGATGCTTCACTTCAGGTTTACTGTATCTCTTGGACATTCTTATTGACGATGAAACACAGAAATTGCTTCCAAATTTATTACAAAAGGCACAATGCCGACTTAAGTACAAGACGACTGACACTCTAACTTCCGATGATTTGAACCTCTCCTGTGGGTCCAGATCTAGATTCCGATGCTTCAATTCAGGTTTACTGTATCCCTTGGACATTCTTATTGACGATGAAAGACAGAAATTGCATCCGAATTTAAAACAAAAGGCACAATAACGACTTAAGTACAAGAGGAATGACACTCTAACTGTCTCTGATTTGCACCTCTCCTGTGAGTTCAGTTTTAGATTCCGATGCTTCACATCAGGTTTACTGTATTTCTTGGACCTCCTTATTCATGATGAAACACAGATATTACATCCGAATTCAATACAAGAGGCACAATACTGACCTAAGTACAAGAGGACTGACACTCTAACTCCTTATGATTTGAACCTCTCCTGTGAGTCCAGTTTTATATTCCGATGCTTCACTTCAGGTTTACTGTATTCCTTGGGCCTTCTTATTGACGATGAAACACAGAAATTGCATCCAAATTTAATACAAAAGGCACAATGCCGACTTAAGTACAGGAGGACTGACACTCTAACTTTCGATGATTTGAACCTCTCCTGTGAGTCCAGTTTTAGATTCTGTTGCTTCACTTCAGGTTTACTGTATCCCTTGGACCTTCTTATTCACGATGAAACACAGAAATTGCATCCAAATTTAATACAAAAAGCACAATGCCGACTTAAGCACAAGAGGACTGACACACTAACTCTCGACGATTTGAACCTCTCCTGTGAGTCCAGTTTTAGATTCCGATGCTTCTCTTCAGGTTTACTGTATCCCTTGGACTGTTTTATTCACGATGAAACACAGAAATTGCATCCAAATTTAATACAAAAGGCACAATGCCGACTGAAGCACAGGAGGACTGACACTCTAACTCTCGACGATTTGAACCTCTCCTGTGAGTCCAGTTTTAGATTCCGATGCTTCAATTCAGGTTTACTGTATACCTTGAACCTTCTTATTGACGATGAATCACAGAAATTGCATCCGAATTTAATACAAAAGGCACAATGCCGACTTAAGTACAAGAGGACTGACACTCTAACTCTCTACGATTTGAACCTCTCCTGTGAGTCCAGTTTTAGATTCCGATGCTTAACTTCAGGTTCACTCTGTCCCTTGGACCTTCTTATTAAGGATGAAACACCGACATTGCATCTGAATTTAATACAAAAGGCACAATGCCGACTTAAGTATAAGAGGACTGACACTCTAACTTTCTATGATTTGAACCTCTCCTGTGATTCCAGTTTTAGATTCTGATGCTTCACATCAGGTTTACTGTATCTCTTGGACCTTCTTATTGATGATGAAACACAGAAATTACATCCGAATTCAATACGAAAGGCACAATACCGACTTAAGTACAAGAGGACTGACACTCTAACTCTCTAGGATTTGAACCTCTCCTGTGAATCCAGTTTTAGATTCCGATGCTTCACTTCAGGTTTACTGTATCCCTTGGATATTCTTATTGACGATGAAACACAGAAATTGCATCCGAATTTAATACAAAAGGCACAATGCCGACTTAAGTACAAGAGGAATGACACTTGTAACGTCTAGTAAGAAACAAAAACAACATATTATGTAGTAACGAGAAAATTATATGTATCATATTGTGTGATTGTATAAAATTATGTATTTTTTTTTATTATTTATTTTTGAGAATATCTGCGTCGGCGAGTAATGAAACCGCCACAGACGATAAATGTCGAACAAATATTAAAATAAGTAACTAGCATATAATACGTGACGAATAGCAATTTCTTTGTCTTCTTCATCTGGGTGTCGAACGAGTACGATATCCTGTGTCGTAGTAGCGAACGCTAGTGTAGCATTCTTTTGTCGAGACTAAGCAATGTACGCCATTACGTGTGAATTCACAAAGGTCTGTAATCACTGAGATATTTAAAGGTTTTAATAGAGGTGTTTAAATGAAAACTTGTATAATTTATTGTTAAGCTTGCTTGCATATTATCCCATCCTGTTGAGACATTTTTCAGTTATATAAATATTATCTGTGGTGCTGAGCTGCGTGGAGAACGAAGAGCCGCTGCCGCGGCGTATTTAAACGACTTACAATATAGTCGAGCATACCGCATGGAAGCGGTAAAATAATAGTAAAATAATATTATTTCTTTTAGCTCCCAGACTGGCAGTGAAGATCAGCAGATTTTATGATGTGTTGCAGATTGACGCGGGCTGCTGATAGGATATAATTTACAGTGCAAATAATGTAATGTACCTTCAGAATTTAATAGTAATCCTGCTGTGCTCCGTTCTGATCTGGCAAACTTTATAGTGACAACGTATTTTTTAATGAGAGTCTCATGTTCTTGGGCTAGTCGTGGTATGAAATAGCATTTTAACGAGAAATAAAATCCACTGCGAACTTGTGTTTTTGAACGATCACACGAACTGTAACATCAGTGTTCATAACAAAGTAAATTTAACTTTTAATCACTATGAAGTAGGGAAGATATATTGATTCTTAGCATGAGTTGCAGTTATGAAAAATCGTTCCTTAAATTGTAGGCCAGATGCAGAACAATAAGACTTCCATATATACATTTTATTCCGCTAAAAGGTAATGATGATAAAGAAAAGCAAAGCACAGCATTATTAACAGATATTTCGCGGCTCCTTTCGTATATACGATAACAAAAACGCGAAACTGTCGTCCAAAAACGCGGGGCCC
Organism: Schistocerca americana; assembly: GCF_021461395.2. NCBI lineage: Eukaryota > Metazoa > Arthropoda > Insecta > Orthoptera > Acrididae > Schistocerca > Schistocerca americana. The sequence continues at coordinate 542,438,387 of NC_060124.1, read as the reverse complement.
GAATTTGCAGTGGCCACAAATATAAAATTTTATGTATTTTTCTTTCAGTGTTGATTGTTATGTATGTGTAAATATATATGTATCTAGTGATAAATGTGTGTATGTATATCATGATCAATGCTATGTTTTAATGAATGTGTAAATACTCTTTCATGACAAACCGTACTACTGCAAACGAGTCTGAGAAGACGATCCTGATAGTACTGAGAAGCTGTAACGACTACGTAATCCGGGGGCAGCCGAACCCCGAGATAAGATAAGCTAAAGGTAAGACTACAGTGTAGTTGTCCTGTTTGTAGAAGTCGAGCTCCAGTGAAGTGATCTCATTTCGCTAGTGGTGTGCATATTGTGCGTAGTTTGATGTTAGTGTTTGTGACAGGACAAGGTTGATGGTAGATAGTAATTTTTGGTGTGCAGTTAGTGTAGATAAATTAACGTATTTTGTGTGCAAGGGGCAAAACTGTCAGACTTTGTGGTTTAGTAAGCAATTTATGAATATGGTTAAGTTGCGTAGTCAACGTCCGAGCAATATGGATACTGAGGAACAACAATTAGTTAGTGCAGGAAATGTGGAACCGGGTACCTCAAGTAGTACTAGTACTCTCTTTGAGGATATAACATGTGAGAATGTGGGGGCAGTGGCACAGGAAGTGGTGCCACCGCCCACTAGTCCTCAAGGGGATGTAGAGAAAGAAGTTGTACCACCACCAGAAAAGCAGGAACCAGAGAGTGGTAATCTGCCTGGTGGGTATTCGCTTCAGGCTATATTAGAGCGCGTGCTGAATTACCAGGCAGAATTTGCGCAACAGCAAGTCGAGCGAGACCGCCAGCAAGCTGAGCGAGATCGCCGGCAAGCTGAGCGGGACCAGCAACTTGTGCAATCGTTAGAAAACATGAAAAAAGAGATTGCAGATATGAAACAGAATTATGAGTCGATACCTAAGGCCGTGCAGGAGCTGACTGAACAGGTCAACAACCTGCAAGTAGCAAACACTAACAGGGTAGACGAAATAGGTGTATTAGCCAATCGAGTAGAAAAGCTAGAAATAGATTCCACGCAGCTTGTAGAGCAGAAGTGGAACGAACAAGCAACTAAAATTGAAACAGAATTCAACTCATGGCTAGAAGTGAAGGAGTGTGAGATTGACAAGAACATTAATTCCAAAGTACAAGCAGCCATAGCAAATAGAGGCTCCGAATCGTTCAGTACCGCAGTGAATAGTCAGGTACAGAACGACGTGCAAACCATCAAACAAATACTCAGTGAGGATATTCCGCAGTGGCAAGTGAATATGAACAAACGGATATCCGACCTGGAGAAGGGTTTAGCACAAAGCAGAAAACATTTGGAACAGGAACCTCTGTCGCCAACAGCCCATGGTTTCGGCAACGCACAAACTTATACGCGATACAACAATGGGGAATCTGTAGTCGATAATGCGAAGAGCTGTAGCTTCGGTTCGGAGCACACAGCATATGTCCAAGGAGCAAAACCATGTAGTTCAAAAATATTAGTGGAAGAAAGTTTAATCAAAAATAGACAATGTCAAACGTTTACTACTGAACGGAAATCAGTACACCCAGTAGTATTCATAAAAAGCTTTAAAAATATCTTGCCCAGTGTGTGGAACGAAACACAGAAAATTCAATATGTAATGTCGTACATTCAAGGTGATGCAGCGTTGTGGGCTACAGAAGTAGCAGACAGCTGCATGACATATGAACAGTTCGAAAGGGCATTTCTATCGAAATATTGGTCGCCTTGTATACAAGAGCGGCTAAGAAAAGAAGTATATAATCCCGAACCGTACTCACCTCGTCTGGGGAATTTGAGACGGTATTTTGAAAAATATATAAACATAACACGCTACTGGGACGAGCCTATATCACCAAGAGACATAATAAGACTACTAAAATCACATTTACCCATTCATATCAAAGAGAAATTAATACACGTACCAGAAAGCGATATGGAAAACTTCCTGTCTGTTCTAGATTCTATAGACTTGATACAGGAAGACGCAAAATCAGCGTGTGATCACTCGCGGAATAATGGGTCAGGATGTAAACATGACAGAAATAGTAGTGCACAAAACCACAACCATGGAAATGGTGGGGGTGGTAACAAGCGGCAAGAACATTCGCAAAATGGTAGTAATGGTGGAGGCCAGAACGGGTATGGACAAACAACCTATAACAAAAGGCGTCGATTTGACGACCGGTACGAATCTGGAATGTCAGGGACCAACCGCGGGAAAAATGCGCGAGGTCAGTGGCAGAGCAATTATAGTGATAGTAGTCGAAATTGGCAGCAAAATCAGCGAAGAAGCCCAGAGCGACAGGGTAATGACCGGTATGACAACAATAGGCCACCGCCGCAAAACGCGCCTATTGCGCAGCCGTGGCGGCCGACAAATCAGAGTGTACATATAGTGGAGGTCGCGGACAATAGCCGTCCAAGTACTTCACAAGTAACTAATTCAACATACTAGAATCGGCCTCGATATGCTCTCCATCGGTGGCCGAGGGATGGAGTGAGAGCAACACGAGTGATAATAATATACCTGGGATACGTATGCTGCGATACAACGATGGTGTCAGTATGGATAAAGATCTACTGAACGAACCACACGAATGTAAGAAAGATAATAACGAAAATGTGCAAGCTATTATCGAAGCGAAAATCAATGATGTTGCAGTGAATATAATCATCGACACAGGTGCCTCAGTAAGTGTAATGAGTATGGAGTTATTTAAGGCACTGGGAAAAGGACATAGCATTCCGACTTTCCCGGTTAATAATTGTAAGGTGTCTGGAGCCATAAGTGCACAGAGCCAATTAGTTAAATACCAGGTGCAGGTAGAGATTTGTAAGGAGGGCGAAGCCATAGTGAGCTCGTTCCTCGTTGTTAAAGGATTGAAGGTGGCCTGCATTCTGGGAGTAGATTTTCTCCGTGAGAGGGACGCATTGATCGACCTCTCATTGGGGAAATTAAGCATAGTTAATAGGGGTAGGAGGATTGAGTTATCTATGATGAAATCGAAGGAGGTACTTGTGCCGTGTTGTAATCGAATCAATATCAAGGGTAGGAACCCTTGGGTACTAAACCTTGATGATTTGTCACATGCAGCAGACCTCTATTACCCGAATTTAGAGGATCAAATTTTGAAACAAATGTTGAGGCATTTCAAACCAAAGTGCAGGAATCTGAAGGTTTAAGCGGTAAACAAAAGCAACAGTTGACGCAGCTGCTATCGGAATACACTATGGTATACCGACCGACCAGGAATAGTCAAAGGGTACCACTATCACAGAGAGGTGATGCCCCACAAAACATACTGTCGCGCAACTTACTCCATCCCTTGGTCGAGGAGGGAATTAGTAGCTAAAGAGATTCGGAAGATGTTAGAGTGGGATATCATTGAGCCCTCCTTCTCTCCATACAGTAGTCCTCTTGTAGCAGTGGCGAAAGCCAATGGAAAAATCAGGCTAGTGTTAGATGCGAGGGACATTAACAAAATTATCATACCTGTCCGGACTCGCCCTGAGAATTTAGATGAGCAGATACAACAGAAATATAATGTAGGAGATCTAGTACTTATTCGTAACCACGCTAAATCCTCAGCCACCTTAAAACAGAATAGTAAGTGGCAATTGCTATATTCAGGGCCTTTTGAAGTAATAAGCGTGCCACACGAATGTAGCTATTTGTTAGCACATCCCCATACGGGGAAGATCAAAGGATTGTATCCACGTAAAGATGTGAAGTTATTTATTCAGTGACATATCACATATAAAGAGTGATAGTTGTAAGAAGATTTTAATTGTGTTTTAGAATATAAGTATGTTAGTATTAAGAAAGAAATTTGTGTGTAATGAAACTTGGAGGAAGTGGATCCAGAAAGTAGGCAATAGCTTACACAGGAAAGATTTTGTTTACAGACAATTAGAGCCATTTAAAAATTATAGGCTCATTAAGCAACGAACAATCTTCTTGTTGATAAAGTGAGGATTAATTTCTTGAATCATTATACAAAGGATTAATTTCTTGAACCATTTTCTATGTGTAGTATGTAAGTGCAATTAATGATGCAATCTAATATAGTAAGGTAACTGTTGTAATTGTATTAGGATAAGGAACCCTGAGAGAGAGAGTCTTGACTAGCCAAACATGGACTCTGTAATATGCAACAATTATGTGATGTTTGCTGCCAGTAGTGATATGAGAACGACACTGGAGCATAAGCTAATCAAAAAACAAGCCCGTTCCGTGGAAAATCCGCTTTGTATATAACAATGCTTCAATTGAAGCCTGTGTACTTGGTACACGCCCTTGAATATTCGTTACGCGATACGCGAATTAAGTTAACCAATGTGGAACCTACACTGTAGTCATATAGGAAAAATTATTAAAAATAATGCCAGTGCTAAATGAAGTATTTATTGATCAATATGCCCAAGTCAAGCTGTCATGCACATGGTAAAATCTGTTTGATAGATGGGTGATAACCAGGCAAGCTACACTGATAAGAAAATTAAAAAATTTCACAAAAGGGCTATATACGCCTAGTAACAATATGAAAAGTGTGTTGTGATAAGGTAAAAACAAATAGACGCCATGTAGATGAGAGTGAGTATGCGAAGAACAGTTAAAAGGTATTAAAAAATAAACTGTGTGTATAAACAATGGAGGAAAGGACGGAATATTGTGTGTAGCAGGGACAGAAAATGACTGTTGTATCTGCACCAATATATACGTCGATAAGTCTAGTGTTGAGTGACAGACTGTCCTAGTGCAGTGCTCAACGAACAATAGACAGTGTATAAAAACAGTAGTTATTGATTCGTTCGGAGTCGAGTTAAACGAACATCGATCGACGGGGACATTTAGTATGTGTGTTACGAAACATTTTCACGTGTTGAAAGACGCTCTGGCAGTGTATCAACCGTGGAGTGAGTGAAAATGTGTAGTACAATGTGCGTGTGACGAACCTTGAATACCAGTGTCACAATGCCACAAGAAACCTGTTATCACGCCAAACTATCCTGTGCATACCAGTGAAGCGACGGCTTACTGAACAATAAACGCTTTTAACAAGTTGCATCTTCTTCCACAGCTAGTAATCTGTGTCCTTAAAGACAGTACACCGTTGTGGAATGTTTGTTTCATGCGCTACAACGGGGAGCCATGCGGAGAAGCCGAGACGAGTGCCGTGCCGCCAGCCAGCCGGTCGCGGTAAACCACTGCTACTCGCCGACATCGGCGAATGGTTCGCCGCGGTTCGCGACTGCTTGGGCGCCACGTCAGCACGACGTCGCTGTTACTGAGAGCCGGTCGTCGAACCCAGCGGCCGTCGGCACGCGGCGGTCCAGACGACGCTACTCAACAATTGCTTCGCGCCGCCAGCTCCGTACAACATTGTTGTCATTCAAATGAACTATCAGATATGTGTTTAATGCACTAACATGAATAGGGTTTAGTGGACACGAAATGACGTGACAAACATTTGTTTTTTTTTCCTTGAGTTATTCAATACGGACTCAAAGTATTCATTGGTTCAGTGATATATAGATATAATATGTTTTCGTCATGTTAATGAAGTATACTCGCATGAATGCTGGACATTTTAAACCAATTGTCGCGAGTAAATGCAAGGACGATTCATGATACTACTGTAAAAATGTGTAACAAGTGACTTTCATTAAAATCCAAAACACAAATATTATATGGGTAACAAAGAGACTAAAGGTTTAACATGCTCTCACAAATAGCCTTTGTTATATGTGAACGTTGGATAGAATCTGAACTTTTTGTGATCAAACTGGGTATTAAAACAAACCAGACGAGATGACCATGGCTCCGGCGCAGTTTTCCAAGGTTTTCTAATCGCACGTAGCCCGAATGGGGGAGCCAAATAAATGTAATGACCCTGGGACTAGGTTGACGGTCACCTCGCAAAGTGTAAGAACAGTATAAAAAGTGTAATTAAACCTACAGTGTAAAAGAACTAAGAAGTTTAAAGTGAATGTTCTAACCAAGGTAACAGACAATAACCAAACAGACGTTAGTGGCAGCATATTGCCGAACATTCTTAACGTTAGTCAATTGCTGCCAGGGGGCATTGTAACGTCTAGTAAGAAACAAAAACAACATATTATGTAGTAACGAGAAAATTATATGTATCATCTTGTGTGATTGTATAAAATTATGTATTTTTTTTTTATTATTTATTTTTGAGAATATCTGCGTCGGCGAGTAATGAAACCGCCACAGACGATAAATGTCGAACAAAGATTAAAATAAGTAACTAGCATATAATACGTGACGAATAGCAATTTCTTTGTCTTCTTCATCTGGGAGTCGAACGAGTAAGATATCCTGTGTCGTAGTGGCGAACGCTAGTGTAGCATTCTTTTGTCGAGACTAAGCAATGTACGCCATTACGTGTGAATTCACAAAGGTCTGTAATCACTGAGATATTTAAAGGTTTTAATAGAGGTGTTTAAATGAAAACTTGTATTATTTATTGTTAAGCTTGCTTGCATATTATCCCATCCTGTTGAGACATTTTTCAGTTATATAAATATTATCTGTGGTGCTGAGCTGCGTGGAGAACGAAGAGCCGCTGCCGCGGCGTATTTAAACGACTTGCAATACAGTCGAGCATACCGCAAGGAAGCGGTAAAATAATAGTAAAATAAAATTATTTCTTTTAGCTCCCAGACTGGCAGTGAAGATCAGCAGATTTTATGATGTGTTGCAGATTGACGCGGGCTGCTGATAGGATATAATTTACAATGCAAATAATGTAATGTACCTTCAGAATTTAATAGTAATCTTGCTGTGCTCCGTTCTGATCTGGCAAACTTTATAGTGACAACGTATTTTTTAATGAGAGTCTCATGTTCTTGGGCTAGTCGTGGTATGAAATAGCATTTTAACGAGAAATAAAATCCACTGCGAACTTGTGTTTTTGAACGATCACACGAACTGTAACATCAGTGTTCATAACAAAGTAATTTTAACTTTCAATCACTATGAAGTAGGGAAGATATATTGATTCTTAGCATGAGTTGCAGCTATGAAAAATCGTTCCTTAAAATGTAGGCCAGATGCAGAAAAATAAGACTTCCATATATACATTTTATTCCGCTAAAAGGTAATGATGATAAAGAAAAGCAAAACACAGCATTGCTAAAAGTATTTCACGTAACTCTTTTCGTAAATATGTTGTTACAAAGAGAATAAATAAACCAAAGAGCAACAAATCTACAATCCGCGAGAGAGTTGGACGTGAAACACTCTGTCTATGATTTGAACCTCTCCTGTCAGTCCAGTTTTAGATTCCGATGCTTCACATCAGGTTTACTGTATTTCTTGGACCTTCTTATTCATGATGAAACACAGAAATTACATCCGAATTCAATACAAGAGGCACAATACCGACTTAAGTACAAGAGGACTGACACTCTAACTCTCTATGATTTGAACCTCTCCTGTGAGTCCAGTTTTAGATTACGATACTTCACTTCAGGTTTACTGTATCCCTTGGACCTTCTTATTGACCATGAAACACAGAAATTGCATCCAAATTTAATACAAAAGGCACAATGCCGACTTAAGTACAAGAGGACTGACACTCTAACTCTCTATGATTTGAACCTCTCCTGTCAGTCCAGTTTTAGATTCCGATGCTTCACTTCAGGTTTACTGTAACCCTTGGACCATCTTATTGACGATGAAACACAGAAATTGCATCCGAATTTAATACAAAAGGCACAATGCCGACTTAAGTACAAGAGGACTGACACTCTAACTTAGTATGATTTGAACCTCTCCTGTGAGTCCAGTTTTAGATTCCGATGCTTCACTTCAGGTTTACTGTATCCCTTGGACCCTCTTATTGACGATGAAACACAGAAATTGCATCCGAATTTAATACAAAGGGCACAATGCCGACATAAGTACAAGAGGACTGACACTCTCACTTTCTATGATTTGAACCTCTCCTGTGAGTCCAGTTTTCGATTCCGATGCTTCAATTCTGGTTTACTGTATCCCTTGGACCTTCTCTTTGACGATGAAACACAGAAATTGCATCCAAATTTAATACAGAAGGAACAATGCCGACTTAAGTACAAGAGGACTGACACTCTAACTTTCGATGAATTGAACCTCTACTGTGGGTCCAGTTTTAGATTCCGATGCTTCAATTCATGTTTACTGTATCTCTTGTACCTTCTTATTGACGATGAAACACAGAAATTGCATCCGAATTTAATACAAAACTCACAATGCCGACTTATGTACAAGAGGACTGGCACTCTAACTTTCTATGATTTGAACGTCTCCTGTGAGTCCAGTTAGGATTCCGATGGTTCACATCACGTTTACTGTATCTCTTGGAACTTCTTATTGATGATGAAACACAGAAATTATATCCGAATTCAATACAAAAGCACAATACCGACTTAAGTACAAGAGGACTGACACTCTAACTCCCTACGATTTGAACCTATCCTGTGAGTCCAGTTTTATATTCCGATGCTTCACTTCAGGTTTACTGTATCCCTCTGACCTTCCTATTGACGATGAAACACAGAAATTACATCCGAATTCAATACAAGAGGCACAATACCGACTTAAGTACAACAGGACTGACACTCTAACTTTCGATGATTTGAACCTCTCCTGTGAGTCCAGTTTTCGATTCCGATGCTTCAATTCAGGTTTACTGTGTCCCTTGGACCTTCTCTATGACGATGAAACACAGAAATTGCATCCAAATTTAATACAGAAGGAACAATGCCGACTTAAGTACAAGAGGACTGACACTCTAACTTTCGATGAATTGAACCTCTACTGTGGGTCCAGTTTTAGATTCCGATGCTTCAATTCATGTTTACTGTATCTCTTGTACCTTCTTATTGACGATGAAACACAGAAATTGCATCCGAATTTAATACAAAAGGCACAATGCCGACTTATGTACAAGAGGACTGGCACTCTAACTTTCTATGATTTGAACCTCTCCTGTGAGTCCAGTTCTAGATTCCGATGCTTCACATCAGGTTTACTGTATCTCTTGGACCTTCTTATTGATGATGAAACACAGAAATTACATCCGAATTTAAAACAAAAGGCACAATACCGACTTAAGTACAAGAGGACTGACACTCTAACCCTCTATGATTTGAACATCTCCTGTGAGTCCAGTTTTAGAATCCGAAGCTTCACTTCAGGTTTACTGTATCCCTTGGACCTTGTTATTGACGATGAAACACAGAAATTGCATCCAAATTTAATACAAAAGGCACAATGCCGACTTAAGTACAAGAGGACTGACACTATTACTTTCTATGATTTGAACCCCTCCTGTGAGTCCAGTTTTAGATTCCGATCCTGTACCTCAGGTTTACTGTATCCCTTGGACCTTCTTATTGACGATGAAACACAGAAATTGCATCCGAATTTAATACAAAAGGCACAATGCCGACTTAAGTACAAGAGGACTGGCTCGCTAACTTTCTATGATTTGAACCTCTCCTGTGAGTCCAGTTTTCGATTCCGATGCTTCAATTCAGGTTTACTGTATCCCTTGGACCTTCTCTTTGACGATGAAACACAGAAATTGCATCCAAATTTAATACAGAAGGAACAATGCCGACTTAAGTACAAGAGGACTGACACTCTAACTTTCGATGAATTGAACCTCTACTGTGGGTCCAGTTTTAGATTCCGATGCTTCAATTCATGTTTACTGTATCTCTTGTACCTTCTTATTGACGATGAAACACAGAAATTGCATCCGAATTTAATACAAAAGGCACAATGCCGACTTATGTACAAGAGGACTGGCACTCTAACTTTCTATGATTTGAACCTCTCCTGTGAGTCCAGTTCTAGATTCCGATGCTTCACATCAGTTTTACTGTATCTCTTGGACCTTCTTATTGATGATGAAACACAGAAATTACATCCGAATTCAAAACAAAAGGCACAATACCGACTTAAGTACAAGAGGACTGACACTCTAACCCTCTATGATTTGAACATCTCCTGTGAGTCCAGTTTTAGAATCCGAAGCTTCACTTCAGGTTTACTGTATCCCTTGGACCTTGTTATTGACGATGAAACACAGAAATTGCATCCAAATTTAATACAAAAGGCACAATGCCGACTTATGTACAAGAGGACTGGCACTCTAACTTTCTATGATTTGAACCCCTCCTGTGAGTCCAGTTTTAGATTCCGATCCTGTACCTCAGGTTTACTGTATCCCTTGGACCTTCTTTTTGACGATGAAACACAGAAATTGCATCCGAATTTAATACAAAAGGCACAATGCCGACTTAAGTACAAGAGGACTGGCTCGCTAACTTTCTATGATTTGAACGTCTCCTGTGAGTCCAGTTAGGATTCCGATGGTTTACATCACGTTTACTGTATCTCTTGGACCTTCTTATTGATGATGAGACACAGAAATTATATCCGAATTCAATACAAAAGCACAATACCGACTTAAGTACAAGAGGACTGACTCTCTAACTCCCTATGATTTGAACCTATCCTGTGAGTCCAGTTTTATATTCCGATGCTTCACTTCAGGTTTACTGTATCCCTCTGACCTTCCTATTGACGATGAAACACAGAAATTACATCCGAATTTAATACAAAAGGCACAATGCCGACTTAAGTACAAGAGGACTGACACTCTAAATTTCGATGATTTGAACCGCTCCTGTGAGTCCAATTTTAGATTCCGATGCTTCACTTCAGGTTTACTTCATCCGTTGCACTTTCTTATTGCCGATGAAACACAGAAATGGCATCCAAATTCAATACAAAATGCACAATGCCGACTTAAGTAGAAGAGGACTGACACTCTAACTTTCTATGATTTGAACCTCTCCTGTGAGTCCAGTTTTAGATTCCGATGCTTCAATTCAATTTTACTGTATTCCTTGGACCATCTTATTGACGATGAAACACAGAAATTGCATCCGAATTTAATACAAAAGGCACAATGCCGACTTAAGTACAAGAGGACTGACACTCTAAATTTCGATGATTTGAACCGCTCCTGTGAGTCCAGTTTTAGATTCCGATGCTTCACTTCAGGTTTACTGCATCCGTTGCACCTTCTTATTGCCGATGAAACACAGAAATGGCATCCAAATTCAATACAAAAGGCACAATGCCGACTTAAGTACAAGAGGACAGACTCTCTAACTTTCTATGATTTGAACCACTCCTGTGACTCCAGTTTAAGATTCAGATGCTTCACTTCAGGTTGACTGTAGCCCTTGGACCTTCTGATTGACGATGAAACACAGAAATTGCATCCGAATTTAATACAAAAGGCACAATGCCGACTAAAGCACAAGAGGACAGACACTCTAACTCTCGACGATTTGAACCTCTCCTGTGAGTCCAGTTTAAGATTCCGATGCTTCAATTCAGGTTTACTGTATTCCTTGGACCTTCTTATTGACGATGAATCACAGAAATTGCATCCGAATTTAATACAAAAGCACAATACCGACTTAAGTACAAGAGGACTGACTCTCTAACTCCCTATGATTTGAACCTATCCTGTGAGTCCAGTTTTATATTCCGATGCTTCACTTCAGGTTTACTGTATCCCTCTGACCTTCCTATTGACGATGAAACACAGAAATTGCATCCGAATTTAATACAAAAGGCACAATGCCGACTTAAGTACAAGAGGACTGACACTATTACTTTCTATGATTTGAACCCCTCCTGTGAGTCCAGTTTTAGATTCCGATCCTGTACCTCAGGTTTACTGTATCCCTTGGACCTTCTTATTGACGATGAAACACAGAAATTGCATCCGAATTTAATACAAAAGGCACAATGCCGACTTAAGTACAAGAGGACTGGCTCGCTAACTTTCTATGATTTGAACCTCTCCTGTGAGTCAGTTTTCGATTCCGATGCTTCAATTCAGGTTTACTGTATCCCTTGGACCTTCTCTTTGACGATGAAACACAGAAATTGCATCCAAATTTAATACAGAAGGAACAATGCCGACTTAAGTACAAGAGGACTGACACTCTAACTTTCGATGAATTGAACCTCTACTGTGGGTCCAGTTTTAGATTCCGATGCTTCACTTAAGGTTTACTGTATCTCTTGGACTTTCTTATTGACGATGAAACACAGAAATAGCATCCGAATTTAATACAAAAATCACAATGCCGACTTATGTACAAGAGGACTGACACTCTAACTCTCTATGATTTGAACCTTTCCTGTCAGTCCAGTTTTAGATTCCGATGCTTCACTTCAGGTTTACTGTAACCCTTGGACCATCTTATTGACGATGAAACACAGAAATTGCATCCGAATTTAATACAAAAGGCACAAGCCGACTTAAGTACAAGAGGACTGACACTCTAACTCTCTATGATTTGAACCTTTTCTGTGAGTCCAGTTTTAGATTCCGATGCTTCAATTCAGGTTTACTGTATACCTTGAACTTTCTTATTGACGATGAAACACAGAAATTGCATCCGAATTTAATACAAAAGGCACAATGCCGACTTCAGTACAAGAGGACTGACACTCTAACTTAGTATGATTTGAACCTCTCCTGTGAGTCCAGTTTTCGATTCCGATGCTTCAATTCAGGTTTACTGTATCCCTTGGACCTCCTCTTTGACGATGAAACACAGAAATTGCATCCAAATTTAATACAGAAGGAACAATGCCGACTTAAGTACAAGAGGACTGACACTCTAAATTTCGATGATTTGAACCGCTCCTGTGAGTCCAGTTTGAGATTCCGATACTTCACTTCAGGTTTGCTGTATCCCTTGGACCTTCTTATTGACGATGAAACACAGAAATTGCATCCAAATTTAATACAAAAGGCACAATGCCGACTTAAGTCAAGAGGACTGACACTCTGACTTTCTATGATTTGAACCACTTCTGTGACTCCGGTTTAAGATTCCGATGCTTCACTTCAGGTTTACTGTATCCCTTGGACCTTCTTATTGACGATGAAACACAGAAATTGCATCCGAATTTAATACAAAAGGCACAATGCCGACTTAAGTACAAGAGGACTGACACTCTAACTCTCTATGATTTGAACCTCTCGTGTGAGTCCAGTTTGAGATTCCGATGCTTCACATCAGGTTTATTGTATCTCTTGGACCTTCTTATTGATGATGAAACACAGAAATTCATCCGAATTCAATACAAAAGAAACAATACCGACTAAAGTACAAGAGGACTGACGTTCTAATTCTCGACGATTTGAACCTCTCCTGTGAGTCCAGTTTTAGATTCCGATGCTTCAATTCAGGTTTACTGTACTCCTTGGACCTTCTTATTGACGATGAATCACAGAAATTGCATCCGAATTTAATACAGAAGGCACAATGCCGACTTAAGTACAAGAGGACTGACACTCTAAATTTCGATGATTTGAACCGCTCCTGTGAGTCCAGTTTTAGATTCCGATGCTTCACTTCAGGTTTACTGTATCCGTTGCACCTTCTTATTGCCGATGAAACACAGAAATTGCATCAAAATTTAATACAAAAGGCACAAGCCGACTTAAGTACAAGAGGACTGACACTCTAACTCTCTATGATTTGAACCTTTTCTGTGAGTCCAGTTTTAGATTCCGATGCTTCAATTCAGGTTTACTGTATCCCTTGAACTTTCTTATTGACGATGAAACACAGAAATTGCATCCGAATTTAATACAAAAGGCACAATGCCGACTTAAGTACAAGAGGACTGACACTCTAACTTAGTATGATTTGAACCTCTCCTGTGAGTCCAGTTTTAGATTCCGATGCTTCACTTCAGGTTTACTGTATCCCTTGGACCCTCTTATTGACGATGAAACACAGAAATTGCATCCGAATTTAATACAAAGGGCACAATGCCGACATAAGTACAAGAGGACTGACACTCTCACTTTCTATGATTTGAACCTCTCCTGTGAGTCCAGTTTTCGATTCCGATGCTTCAATTCTGGTTTACTGTATCCCTTGGACCTTCTCTTTGACGATGAAACACAGAAATTGCATCCAAATTTAATACAGAAGGAACAATGCCGACTTAAGTACAAGAGGACTGACACTCTAACTTTCGATGAATTGAACCTCTACTGTGGGTCCAGTTTTAGATTCCGATGCTTCAATTCATGTTTACTGTATCTCTTGTACCTTCTTATTGACGATGAAACACAGAAATTGCATCCGAATTTAATACAAAACTCACAATGCCGACTTATGTACAAGAGGACTGGCACTCTAACTTTCTATGATTTGAACGTCTCCTGTGAGTCCAGTTAGGATTCCGATGGTTCACATCACGTTTACTGTATCTCTTGGAACTTCTTATTGATGATGAAACACAGAAATTATATCCGAATTCAATACAAAAGCACAATACCGACTTAAGTACAAGAGGACTGACACTCTAACTCCCTACGAATTGAACCTATCCTGTGAGTCCAGTTTTATATTCCGATGCTTCACTTCAGGTTTACTGTATCCCTCTGACCTTCCTATTGACGATGAAACACAGAAATTACATCCGAATTCAATACAAGAGGCACAATACCGACTTAAGTACAACAGGACTGACACTCTAACTTTCGATGATTTGAACCTCTCCTGTGAGTCCAGTTTTCGATTCCGATGCTTCAATTCAGGTTTACTGTGTCCCTTGGACCTTCTCTATGACGATGAAACACAGAAATTGCATCCAAATTTAATACAGAAGGAACAATGCCGACTTAAGTACAAGAGGTCTGACACTCTAACTTTCGATGAATTGAACCTCTACTGTGGGTCCAGTTTTAGATTCCGATGCTTCAATTCATGTTTACTGTATCTCTTGTACCTTCTTATTGACGATGAAACACAGAAATTGCATCCGAATTTAATACAAAAGGCACAATGCCGACTTATGTACAAGAGGACTGGCACTCTAACTTTCTATGATTTGAACCTCTCCTGTGAGTCCAGTTCTAGATTCCGATGCTTCACATCAGGTTTACTGTATCTCTTGGACCTTCTTATTGATGATGAAACACAGAAATTACATCCGAATTTAAAACAAAAGGCACAATACCGACTTAAGTACAAGAGGACTGACACTCTAACCCTCTATGATTTGAACATCTCCTGTGAGTCCAGTTTTAGAATCCGAAGCTTCACTTCAGGTTTACTGTATCCCTTGGACCTTGTTATTGACGATGAAACACAGAAATTGCATCCAAATTTAATACAAAAGGCACAATGCCGACTTAAGTACAAGAGGACTGACACTATTACTTTCTATGATTTGAACCCCTCCTGTGAGTCCAGTTTTAGATTCCGATCCTGTACCTCAGGTTTACTGTATCCCTTGGACCTTCTTATTGACGATGAAACACAGAAATTGCATCCGAATTTAATACAAAAGGCACAATGCCGACTTAAGTACAAGAGGACTGGCTCGCTAACTTTCTATGATTTGAACCTCTCCTGTGAGTCCAGTTTTCGATTCCGATGCTTCAATTCAGGTTTACTGTATCCCTTGGACCTTCTCTTTGACGATGAAACACAGAAATTGCATCCAAATTTAATACAGAAGGAACAATGCCGACTTAAGTACAAGAGGACTGACACTCTAACTTTCGATGAATTGAACCTCTACTGTGGGTCCAGTTTTAGATTCCGATGCTTCAATTCATGTTTACTGTATCTCTTGTACCTTCTTATTGACGATGAAACACAGAAATTGCATCCGAATTTAATACAAAAGGCACAATGCCGACTTATGTACAAGAGGACTGGCACTCTAACTTTCTATGATTTGAACCTCTCCTGTGAGTCCAGTTCTAGATTCCGATGCTTCACATCAGTTTTACTGTATCTCTTGGACCTTCTTATTGATGATGAAACACAGAAATTACATCCGAATTCAAAACAAAAGGCACAATACCGACTTAAGTACAAGAGGACTGACACTCTAACCCTCTATGATTTGAACATCTCCTGTGAGTCCAGTTTTAGAATCCGAAGCTTCACTTCAGGTTTACTGTATCCCTTGGACCTTGTTATTGACGATGAAACACAGAAATTGCATCCAAATTTAATACAAAAGGCACAATGCCGACTTAAGTACAAGAGGACTGACACTATTACTTTCTATGATTTGAACCCCTCCTGTGAGTCCAGTTTTAGATTCCGATCCTGTACCTCAGGTTTACTGTATCCCTTGGACCTTCTTATTGACGATGAAACACAGAAATTGCATCCGAATTTAATACAAAAGGCACAATGCCGACTTAAGTACAAGAGGACTGGCTCGCTAACTTTCTATGATTTGAACGTCTCCTGTGAGTCCAGTTAGGATTCCGATGGTTTACATCACGTTTACTGTATCTCTTGGACCTTCTTATTGATGATGAGACACAGAAATTATATCCGAATTCAATACAAAAGCACAATACCGACTTAAGTACAAGAGGACTGACTCTCTAACTCCCTATGATTTGAACCTATCCTGTGAGTCCAGTTTTATATTCCGATGCTTCACTTCAGGTTTACTGTATCCCTCTGACCTTCCTATTGACGATGAAACACAGAAATTGCATCCGAATTTAATACAAAAGGCACAATGCCGACTTAAGTACAAGAGGACTGACACTCTAAATTTCGATGATTTGAACCGCTCCTGTGAGTCCAATTTTAGATTCCGATGCTTCACTTCAGGTTTACTTCATCCGTTGCACTTTCTTATTGCCGATGAAACACAGAAATGGCATCCAAATTCAATACAAAATGCACAATGCCGACTTAAGTAGAAGAGGACTGACACTCTAACTTTCGATGATTTGAACCTCTCCTGTGAGTCCAGTTTTAGATTCCGATGCTTCAATTCAATTTTACTGTATTCCTTGGACCATCTTATTGACGATGAAACACAGAAATTGCATCCGAATTTAATACAAAAGGCACAATGCCGACTTAAGTACAAGAGGACTGACACTCTAAATTTCGATGATTTGAACCGCTCCTGTGAGTCCAGTTTTAGATTCCGATGCTTCACTTCAGGTTTACTGCATCCGTTGCACCTTCTTATTGCCGATGAAACACAGAAATGGCATCCAAATTCAATACAAAAGGCACAATGACGACTTAAGTACAAGAGGACAGACTCTCTAACTTTCTATGATTTGAACCACTCCTGTGACTCCAGTTTAAGATTCAGATGCTTCACTTCAGGTTGACTGTAGCCCTTGGACCTTCTGATTGACGATGAAACACAGAAATTGCATCCGAATTTAATACAAAAGGCACAATGCCGACTAAAGCACAAGAGGACAGACACTCTAACTCTCGACGATTTGAACCTCTCCTGTGAGTCCAGTTTAAGATTCCGATGCTTCAATTCAGGTTTACTGTATTCCTTGGACCTTCTTATTGACGATGAATCACAGAAATTGCATCCGAATTTAATACAAAAGCACAATACCGACTTAAGTACAAGAGGACTGACTCTCTAACTCCCTATGATTTGAACCTATCCTGTGAGTCCAGTTTTATATTCCGATGCTTCACTTCAGGTTTACTGTATCCCTCTGACCTCCCTATTGACGATGAAACACAGAAATTGCATCCGAATTTAATACAAAAGGCACAATGCCGACTTAAGTACAAGAGGACTGACACTATTACTTTCTATGATTTGAACCCCTCCTGTGAGTCCAGTTTTAGATTCCGATCCTGTACCTCAGGTTTACTGTATCCCTTGGACCTTCTTATTGACGATGAAACACAGAAATTGCATCCGAATTTAATACAAAAGGCACAATGCCGACTTAAGTACAAGAGGACTGGCTCGCTAACTTTCTATGATTTGAACCTCTCCTGTGAGTCCAGTTTTCGATTCCGATGCTTCAATTCAGGTTTACTGTATCCCTTGGACCTTCTCTTTGACGATGAAACACAGAAATTGCATCCAAATTTAATACAGAAGGAACAATGCCGACTTAAGTACAAGAGGACTGACACTCTAACTTTCGATGAATTGAACCTCTACTGTGGGTCCAGTTTTAGATTCCGATGCTTCACTTAAGGTTTACTGTATCTCTTGGACTTTCTTATTGACGATGAAACACAGAAATAGCATCCGAATTTAATACAAAAGGCACAATGCCGACTTATGTACAAGAGGACTGACACTCTAACTCTCTATGATTTGAACCTTTCCTGTCAGTCCAGTTTTAGATTCCGATGCTTCACTTCAGGTTTACTGTAACCCTTGGACCATCTTATTGACGATGAAACACAGAAATTGCATCCGAATTTAATACAAAAGGCACAAGCCGACTTAAGTACAAGAGGACTGACACTCTAACTCTCTATGATTTGAACCTTTTCTGTGAGTCCAGTTTTAGATTCCGATGCTTCAATTCAGGTTTACTGTATACCTTGAACTTTCTTATTGACGATGAAACACAGAAATTGCATCCGAATTTAATACAAAAGGCACAATGCCGACTTCAGTACAAGAGGACTGACACTCTAACTTAGTATGATTTGAACCTCTCCTGTGAGTCCAGTTTTCGATTCCGATGCTTCAATTCAGGTTTACTGTATCCCTTGGACCTCCTCTTTGACGATGAAACACAGAAATTGCATCCAAATTTAATACAGAAGGAACAATGCCGACTTAAGTACAAGAGGACTGACACTCTAAATTTCGATGATTTGAACCGCTCCTGTGAGTCCAGTTTGAGATTCCGATACTTCACTTCAGGTTTGCTGTATCCCTTGGACCTTCTTATTGACGATGAAACACAGAAATTGCATCCAAATTTAATACAAAAGGCACAATGCCGACTTAAGTCAAGAGGACTGACACTCTGACTTTCTATGATTTGAACCACTTCTGTGACTCCAGTTTAAGATTCCGATGCTTCACTTCAGGTTTACTGTATCCCTTGGACCTTCTTATTGACGATGAAACACAGAAATTGCATCCGAATTTAATACAAAAGGCACAATGCCGACTTAAGTACAAGAGGACTGACACTCTAACTCTCTATGATTTGAACCTCTCGTGTGAGTCCAGTTTGAGATTCCGATGCTTCACATCAGGTTTATTGTATCTCTTGGACCTTCTTATTGATGATGAAACACAGAAATTCATCCGAATTCAATACAAAAGAAACAATACCGACTAAAGTACAAGAGGACTGACGTTCTAATTCTCGACGATTTGAACCTCTCCTGTGAGTCCAGTTTTAGATTCCGATGCTTCAATTCAGGTTTACTGTACTCCTTGGACCTTCTTATTGACGATGAATCACAGAAATTGCATCCGAATTTAATACAGAAGGCACAATGCCGACTTAAGTACAAGAGGACTGACACTCTAAATTTCGATGATTTGAACCGTTCCTGTGAGTCCAGTTTTAGATTCCGATGCTTCACTTCAGGTTTACTGTATCCGTTGCACCTTCTTATTGCCGATGAAACACAGAAATTGCATCAAAATTTAATACAAAAGGCACAAGCCGACTTAAGTACAAGAGGACTGACACTCTAACTCTCTATGATTTGAACCTTTTCTGTGAGTCCAGTTTTAGATTCCGATGCTTCAATTCAGGTTTACTGTATCCCTTGAACTTTCTTATTGACGATGAAACACAGAAATTGCATCCGAATTTAATACAAAAGGCACAATGCCGACTTAAGTACAGGAGGACTGACACTCTAACTTAGTATGATTTGAACCTCTCCTGTGAGTCCAGTTTTAGATTCCGATGCTTCACTTCAGGTTTACTGTATCCCTTGAACTTTCTTATTGTCGATGAAACACAGAAATTGCATCCGAATTTAATAAAAAGGGCACAATGCCGACATAAGTACAAGAGGACTGACACTCTAACTTTCTATGACTTGAACCTCTCCTGTGAGTCCAGTATTCGATTCCGATGCTTTAATTCAGGTTTACTGTATCCCTCTGACCTTCCTATTGACGATGAAACACAGAAATTGCATCCAAATTTAATACAAAAGGCACAATGCCGACTTAAGTACAAGAGGACGGACACTCTAAATTTCGATGATTTGAACCGCTCCTGTGAGTCCAGTTTTAGATTCCGATGCTTCACTTCAGGTTTACAGCATCCGTTGCACCTTCTTATTGCCGATGAAACACAGAAATTGCATCCAAATTTAATACAAAATGCACAAGCCGACTTAAGTACAAGAGGACTGACACTCTAAATTTCGATGATTTGAACCGCTCCTGTGAGTCCAGTTTTAGATTCCGATGCTTCACTTCAGGTTTACTGTATCCGTTGCACCTTCTTATTGCCGATGAAACACAGAAATTGCATCCAAATTTAATACAAAAGGCACAAGCCGACTTAAGTACAAGAGGACTGACACTCTAACTCTCTATGATTTGAACCTTTTCTGTGAGTCCAGTTTTAGATTCCGATGCTTAAATTCAGGTTTACTGTATCCCTTGAACTTTCTTATTGACGATGAAACACAGAAATTGCATCCGAATGTAATACAAAATTCACAATGCCGACTTAAGTACAAGAGGACTGACACTCTAACTTAGTATGATTTGAACCTCTCCTGTGAGTCCAGTTTTAGATTCCGATGCTTCACTTCAGGTTTACTGTATCCCTTGAACTTTCTTATTGTCGATGAAACACAGAAATTGCATAGGAATTTAATACAAAAGGCACAAGCCGACTTAAGTACAAGAGGACTGACACTCTAACTTAGTATGATTTGAACCTCTCCTGTGAGTCCAGTTTTAGATTCCGATGCTTCACTACAGGTTTACTGTATCCCTTGAACTTTCTTATTGTCGATGAAACACAGAAATTGCATCCGAATTTAATAAAAAGGGCACAATGCCGACATAAGTACAAGAGGACTGACACTTTAACTCTCTATGATTTGAACCTTTCCTGTCAGTCCAGTTTTAGATTCCGATGCTTCACTTCAGGTTTACTGTAACCCTTGGACCATCTTATTGACGATGAAACACAGAAATTGCATCCGAATTTAATACAAAAGGCACAAGCCGACTTAAGTACAAGAGGACTGACACTCTAACTCTCTGTGATTTGAACCTTTTCTGTGAGTCCAGTTTTAGATTCCGATGCTTCAATTCAGGTTTACTGTATCCCTTGAACTTTCTTATTGACGATGAAACACAGAAATTGCATCCGAATTTAGTACAAAAGGCACAATGCCGACTTCAGTACAAGAGGACTGACACTCTAACTTAGTATGATTTGAACCTCTCCTGTGAGTCCAGTTTTAGATTCCGATGCTTCAATTCAGGTTTACTGTAACCCTTTGACCTTCGTATTGACGATGAAACACAGAAATTGAATCCGAATTTAATACAAAAGGCACAATGCCGACATAAGTACATGAGGAATGACACTCTAACTGTCTATGATTTGAACCTCTCCTGTGAGTCCAGTTTTAGATTCCGATGCTTCACATCAGGTTTACTGTATTTCTTGGACCTTCTTATTCATGATGAAACACAGAAATTACATCCGAATTCAATACAAGAGGCACAATACCGACTTAAGTACAAGAGGACTGACACTCTACCTTTCGATGATTTGAACCTCTCCTGTGAGTCCAGTTTTAGATTCCGATGCTTCAATTCAGGTTTACTGTATCCCTTGGACCTTCGTATTGACGATGAAACACAGAAATTGCATCCGAATTTAATACAAAAGGCACAATGCCGACTTAAGTACAAGAGGACTGACACTCTAACTTTCTATGATTTGAACCACTCCTGTGACTCCAGTTTAAGATTCAGATGCTTCACATCAGGTTTACTGTATCCCTTGGACCTTCTTATTTACGATGAAACACAGAAATTGCATCCGAATTTAATACAAAAGGCACAATGCCGACTTAAGTACAAGAGGACGGACACTCTAACTTTCGATGATTTGAACCTCTCCTGTGAGTCCAGTTTTAGATTCCGATGCTTCAATTCAGGTTAACTGTATCCCTTGGACCTTCTTATTGACGATGAAACACAGAAATTGTATCCGAATTTAATACAAAAGGCACAATGCCGACTTAAGTACAAGAGGACTGACACTCTAACTTTCTATGATTTGAACCTCTCGTGTGAACCCAGTTTGAGATTCCGATGCTTCACATCAGGTTTACTGTATCTCTTGGACCTTCTTATTGATGATGAAACACAGAAATTCATCCGAATTGAATACAAAAGGCACAATACCGACTTAAGTACAAGAGGACTGACGTTCTAACTCTCTATGATTTGAACATCTCCTGTGAGTCCAGATTTAGATTCCGATGCTTCACTTCACGTTTACTGTATCCTTTGGACCTTCTTATTGACGATGAAACACAGAAATTGTATCCAAATTTAATACAAAAGGCACAATGCCGACTTAAGCACAAGAGGACTGACACTCTAACTCTCGACGATTTGAACCTCTCCTGTGAGTCCAGTTTTAGATTCCGATGCTTCAATTCAGGTTTACTGTATTCCTTGGACCTTCTTATTGACGATGAATCACAGAAATTGCATCCGAATTTAATACAAAAGGCACAATTCCGACTTAAGTACAAGAGGACTGACACTCTAACTCTCTACGATTTGAACCTCTCCAGTGAGACCAGTTTTAGTTTCCGATGCTTCACATCAGGTTTACTGTATCTCTTGGACCTTCTTATTGATAATGAAACACAGAAATTGCATCCAAATTTAATACAAAAGGCACAATGCCGACTTAAGTACAAGAGGACGGACACTCTAAATTTCGATGATTTGAACCTCTCCTGTGAGTCCAGTTTTAGATTCCGATGCTTCACTTCAGGTTTACTGTATCCCTTGAACTTTCTTATTGTCGATGAAACACAAAAATTGCATCCGAATTTAATACAAAGGGCACAATGCCGACATAAGTACAAGAGGACTGACACTCTAACTTTCTATGATTTCAACCTCCCCTGTGAGTCCAGTTTTCGATTCCGATGCTTCAATTCAGGTTTACTGTATCCCTTGGACCTTCTCTTTGACGATGAAACACAGAAATTGCATCCAAGTTTAATACAGAAGGAACAATGCCGACTTAAGTACAAGAGGACAGACACTCTAACTTTCGATGAATTGAACCTCTACTGTGGGTCCAGTTTTAGATTCCGATGCTTCAATTCACGTTTACTGTATCTATTGGACCTTCTTATTGACGATGAAACACAGAAATTGCATACGAATTTAATACAAAAGGCACAATGCCGACTTATGTACAAGAGGACTGGCACTCAAACTTTCTATGATTTGAACCTCACCTGTGAGTCCAGTTCTAGATTCCGATGCTTCACATTAGGTTTCCTGTATCTCTTGGACCTTCTTACTGATGATGAAACACAGAAATTTCATCCGAATTCAAAACAAAAGGCACAATACCGACTTAAGTACAAGAGGACTGACACTCTAACCCCCTATGATTTGAACCTCTCCTGTGAGTCCAGTTTTAGATTCCGATGCTTCAGTTCAGGTTTACTGTATCCCTTGGACCTTCTTATTGACGATGAAACACAGAAATTGCATCCAAATTTCATACAAAAGGCACAAAGCCGACTTAAGTACAAGAGGACTGACACTATTACTTTCTATGATTTGAACCCCTCCTGTGAGTCCAGTTTTAGATTCCGATGCTTTACCTCAGGTTTACTGTATCCCTTGGACCTTCTTATTGACGATGAAACACAGAAATTGCATCCGAATTTAATACAAAAGGCACAATGCCGACTTAAGTACAAGAGGACTGGCTCGCTAACTTTCTATGATTTGAACGTCTCCTGTGAGTCCAGTTAGGATTCCGAAGCTTCACATCACGTTTACTGTATCTCTTGGACATTCTTATTGATGATGAAACACAGAAATTACATCCGAATTCAATACAAATGGCACAATACCGACTTATGTACAAGAGGACTGACACTCTAACTCTCTATGATTTGAACCTCTCGTGTGAGTCCGGTTTGAGATTCCGATGCTTCACATCAGGTTTACTGTATCTCTTGGACCTTCTTATTGATGATGAAACACAGAAATTCATCCGAATTCAATACAAAAGAAACAGTACCGACTAAAGTACAAGAGGACTGACGTTCTAATTCTCGACGATTTGAACCTCTCCTGTGAGTCCAGTTTTAGATTCCGATGCTTCAATTCAGGTTTACTGTACTCCTTGGACCTTCTTATTGACGATGAATCACAGAAATTGCATCCGAGTTTAATACAAAAGGCACAATGCCGACATAAGTACAAGAGGACTGACACTCTAAATTTCGATGATTTGAACCGCTCCTGTGAGTCCAGTTTTAGATTCCGATGCTTCACTTCAGGTTTACTGTATCCGCTGCACCTTCTTATTGCCGATGAAACACAGAAATTGCATCCAAATTTAATACAAAAGGCACAAGCCGACTTAAGTACAAGAGGACTGACACCCTAACTCTCTATGATTTGAACCTTTTCTGTGAGTCCAGTTTTAGATTCCGATGCTTCAATTCAGGTTTACTGTATCCCTTGAACTTTCTTATTGACTATGAAACACAGAAATTGCATCCGAATTTAATACAAAAGGCACAATGCCGACTTAAGTACAAGAGGACTGACACTCTAACTTAGTATGATTTGAACCTCTCCTGTGAGTCCAGTTTTAGATTCCGATGCTTCACTTCAGGTTTACTGTATCCCTTGAACTTTCTTATTGTCGATGAAACACAGAAATTGCATCCGAATTTAATAAAAAGGGCACAATGCCGACATAAGTACAAGAGGACTGACACTCTAACTTTCTATGGCTTGAACCTCTCCTGTGATTCCAGTTTTCGATTCCGATGCTTCAATTCAGGTTTACTGTATCCCTTGGACCTTCTCTTTGACGATGAAACACAGAAATTGCATCCAAATTTAATACAGAAGGAACAATGCCGACTTAAGTACAAGAGGACTGACACTCTAACTTTCGATGAATTGAACCTCTACTGTGGGTCCAGTTTTAGATTCCGATGCTTCAATTCACGTCTACTGTATCTATTGGACCTTCTTATTGACGATGAAACACAGAAATTGCATCCGAATTTAATACAAAAGGCACAATGCCGATTTATGTACAAGAGGACTGGCACTCAAACTTTCTATGATTTGAACCTCTCCTGTGAGTCTAGTTCTAGATTCCGATGCTTCACATTAGGTTTGCTGTATCTCTTGGACCTTCTCATTGATGATGAAACACAGAAATTACATCCGAATTCAAAACAAAAGGCACAATACCGACTTAAGTACAAGAGGACTGACACTCTAACCCTCTATGATTTGAACCTCTCCTGTGAGTCCAGTTTTAGATTCCGATGCTTCACTT
The DNA here is from genome assembly GCF_021461395.2 of Schistocerca americana. NCBI lineage: Eukaryota > Metazoa > Arthropoda > Insecta > Orthoptera > Acrididae > Schistocerca > Schistocerca americana. The sequence continues at coordinate 542,412,926 of NC_060124.1, read as the reverse complement.
CAGGTTTACTGTATCCCTTTGGAGCTTCTTATTGACGATGAAACACAGAAATTGCATCCAAATTTCATACAAAAGGCACAATGCCGACTTAAGTACAAGAGGACTGACACTATTACTTTCTATGATTTGAACCCCTCCTGTGAGTCCAGTTTTAGATTCCGATGCTTTACCTCAGGTTTACTGTATCCCTTGGACCTTCTTATTGACGATGAAACACAGAAATCGCATCCGAATTTAATACAAACGGCACAATGCCGACTTAAGTACAAGAGGACTGGCTCGCTAACTTTCTATGATTTGAACGTCTCCTGTGAGTCCAGTTAGGATTCCAATGCTTTACATCACGTTTACTGTATCTCTTGGACCTTCTTATTGATGATGAAACACAGAAATTACATCCAAATTCAATACAAAAGGCACAATACCGACTTAAGTACAAGAGGACTGACACTCTAACTCCCTATGATTTGAACCTCTCCTATGAGTCCAGTTTTAGATTCCGATGCTTCACTTCAGGTTTACTGTATCCCTCTGACCTTCCTATTGACGATGAAACACAGAAATTGCATCCAAATTTAATACAAAAGGCACAATGCCGACTTAAGTACAAGAGGACGGACACTCTAAATTTCGATGATTTGAACCGCTCCTGTGAGTCCAGTTTTAGATTCCGATGCTTCACTTCAGGTTTACTGCATCCGTTGCACCTTCTTATTGCCGATGAAACACAGAAATGGCATCCAAATTTAATACAAAAGGCACAATGCCGACTTAAGTACAAGAGGACTGGCATTCTAACTTTCGACGATTTGAACCTCTCCTGTGAGTCCAGTTTTAGATTCCGATGCTTCAATTCAGGTTTACTGTATTCCTTGGACCATCTTATTGACGATGAAACACAGAAATTGCATCCGAATTTAATACAAAAGGCACAATGCCGACTTAAGTACAAGAGGACTGACACTCTAACTTTCGATGATTTGAAGCTCTCCTGTGAGTCCAGTTTTAGATTCCGATGCTTCACATCAGGTTTACTGTATTTCTGGGACCTTCTTATTCATGATGAAACACAGAAATTACATCCGAATTCAGTACAAGAGGCACAATACCGACTTAAGTACAAGAGGACTGACACTCTAACTTTCGATGATTTGAACCTCTCCTGTGAGTCCAGTTTTAGATTCCGATGCTTCAATTCAGGTTTACTGTATCCCTTTGACCTTCGTATTGACGATGAAACACAGAAATTGCATCCGAATTTAATACAAAAAGCACAATGCCGACTTAAGTACAAGAGGACTGACACTCTAACTTTCTATAATTTGAACCACTCCTGTGACTCCAGTTTATGATTCAGATGCTTCACATCAGGTTTACTGTATCCCTTGGACCTTCTTATTTACGATGAAACACAGAAATTGCATCCGAATTTAATACAAAAGGCACAATGCCGACTTAAGTACAAGAGGACGGACACTCTAACTTTCGATGATTTGAACCTCTCCTGTGCGTCCAGTTTTAGATTCCGATGCTTCAATTCAGGTTAACTGTATCCCTTAGACCTTCTTATTGACGATGAAACACAGAAATAGTATCCGAATTTAATACAAAAGGCACAATGCCGACTTAAGTACAAGAGGACTGCACTCTAACTTTCTATGATTTGAACCTCTCGTGTGAACCCAGTTTGAGATTCCGATGCTTCACATCAGGTTTACTGTATCTCTTGGACCTTCTTATTGATGATGAAACACAGAAATTCATCCGAATTGAATACAAAAGGCACCTTACCGACTTAAGTACAAGAGGACTGACGTTCTAACTCTCTATGATTTGAACATCTCCTGTGAGTCCAGATTTAGATTCCGATGCTTCACTTCAGGTTTACTGTATCCTTTGGACCTTCTTATTGACGATGAAACACAGAAATTGTATCCAAATTTAATACAAAAGGCACAATGCCGACTTAAGCACAAGAGGACTGACACTCTAACTCTCGACGATTTGAACCTCTCCTGTGAGTCCAGTTTTAGATTCCGATGCTTTAATTCAGGTTTACTGTATTCCTTGGACCTTCTTATTGACGATGAATCACAGAAATTGCATCCGAATTTAATACAAAAGGCACAATTCCGACTTAAGTACAAGAGGACTGACACTCTAACTCTCTACGATTTGAACCTCTCCAGTGAGACCAGTTTTAGTTTCCGATGCTTCACATCAGGTTTACTGTATCTCTTGGACCTTCTTATTGATAATGAAACACAGAAATTACATCCGAATTCAATACAACAGGCACAATACCGACTTAAGTACAAGAGGACTGACACTCTAACTTAGTATGATTTGAACCTCTGCTGTGAGTCCAGTTTTAGATTCCGATGCTTCACATCAGGTTTACTGTATCCCTTGAATTTTCTTATTGTCGATGAAACACAGAAATTGCATCCGAATTTAATACAAAGGGCACAATGCCGACATAAGTACAAGAGGACTGACACTCTAACTTTCTATGATTTCAACCTCTCCTGTGAGTCCAGTTTTCGATTCCGATGCTTCAATTCAGGTTTACTGTATCCCTTGGACCTTCTCTTTGACGATGAAACACAGAAATTGCATCCAAATTTAATACAGAAGGAACAATGCCGACTTAAGTACAAGAGGACTGACACACTAACTTTCGATGAATTGAACCTCTACTGTGGGTCCAGTTTTAGATTCCGATGCTTCAATTCACGTTTACTGTATCTATTGGACCTTCTTATTGACGATGAAACACAGAATTTGCATACGAATTTAATACAAATGGCACAATGCCGAATTATGTACAAGAGGACTGGCACTCAAACTTTCTATGATTTGAACCTCTCCTGTGAGTCCAGTTCTAGATTCCGATGCTTCACATTAGGTTTGCTGTATCTCTTGGACCTTCTTATTGATGATGAAACACAGAAATTACATCCGAATTCAAAACAAAAGGCACAATACCGACTTAAGTACAAGAGGACTGACACTCTAACCCTCTATGATTTGAACCTCTCCTGTGAGTCCAGTTTTAGATTCCGATGCTTCACTTCAGGTTTACTGTATCCCTTGGACCTTCTTATTGACGATGAAACACAGAAATTGCATCCAAATTTCATACAAAAGGCACAAAGCCGACTTAAGTACAAGAGGACTGACACTATTACTTTCTATGATTTGAACCCCTCCTGTGAGTCCAGTTTTAGATTCCGATGCTTTACCTCAGGTTTACTGTATCCCTTGGACCTTCTTATTGACGATGAAACACAGAAATTGCATCCGAATTTAATACAAAAGGCACAATGCCGACTTAAGTACAAGAGGTGTGGCTCGCTAACTTTCTATGATTTGAACGTCTCCTGTGAGTCCAGTTACGATTCCGAAGCTTCACATCACGTTTGCTGTATCTCTTGGACATTCTTATTGATGATGAAACACAGAAATTACATCCGAATTCAATACAAATGGCACAAATCCGACTTATGTACAAGAGGACTGACAATCTAACTCCCTATGATTTGAACCTCTCCTATGAGTCCAGTTTTAGATTCCGATGCTTCACTTCAGGTTTACTGTATCCCTCTGACCTTCCTATTGACGATGAAACACAGAAATTGCATCCAAATTTAATACAAAAGGCACAATGCCGACTTAAGTACAGGAGGACGGACACTCTAAATTTCGATGATTTGAACCGCTCCTGTGAGTCCAGTTTTAGATTCCGATGCTTCACTTCAGGTTTACTGCATCCGTTGCACCTTCTTATTGCCGATGAAACACAGAAATGGCATCCAAATTTAATACAAAAGGCACAATGCCGACTTAAGTACAAGAGGACTGGCATTCTAACTTTCGACGATTTGAACCTCTCCTGTGAGTCCAGTTTTAGATTCCGATGCTTCAATTCAGGTTTACTGTATTCCTTGGACCATCTTATTGACGATGAAACACAGAAATTGCATCCGAATTTAATACAAAAGGCACAATGCCGACTTAAGTACAAGAGGACTGACACTCTAACTTTCGATGATTTGAACCTCTCCTGTGAGTCCAGTTTTAGATTCCGATGCTTCAATTCAGGTTTACTGTAACCCTTTGACCTTCGTATTGACGATGAAACACAGAAATTGAATCCGAATTTAATACAAAAGGCACAATGCCGACATAAGTACATGAAAAATGACACTCTAACTGTCTATGATTTGAACCTCTCCTGTGAGTCCAGTTTTAGATTCCGATGCTTCACATCAGGTTTACTGTATTTCTTGGACCTTCTTATTCATGATGAAACACAGAAATTACATCCGAATTCAATACAAGAGGCACAATACCGACTTAAGTACAAGAGGACTGACACTCTACCTTTCGATGATTTGAACCTCTCCTGTGAGTCCAGTTTTAGATTCCGATGCTTCAATTCAGGTTTACTGTATCCCTTGGACCTTCGTATTGACGATGAAACACAGAAATTGCATCCGAATTTAATACAAAAAGCACAATGCCGACTTACGTACAAGAGGACTGACACTCTAACTTTCTATAATTTGAACCACTCCTGTGACTCCAGTTTATGATTCAGATGCTTCACATCAGGTTTACTGTATCCCTTGGACCTTCTTATTTACGATGAAACACAGAAATTGCATCCGAATTTAATACAAAAGGCACAATGCCGACTTAAGCACAAGAGGACGGACACTCTAACTTTCGATGATTTGAACCTCTCCTGTGCGTCCAGTTTTAGATTCCGATGCTTCAATTCAGGTTAACTGTATCCCTTAGACCTTCTTATTGACGATGAAACACAGAAATTGTATCCGAATTTAATACAAAAGGCACAATGCCGACTTAAGTACAAGAGGACTGACACTCTAACTTTCTATGATTTGAACCTCTCGTGTGAACCCAGTTTGAGATTCCGATGCTTCACATCAGGTTTACTGTATCTCTTGGACCTTCTTATTGATGATGAAACACAGAAATTCATCCGAATTGAATACAAAAGGCACCTTACCGACTTAAGTACAAGAGGACTGACGTTCTAACTCTCTATGATTGGAACATCTCCTGTGAGTCCAGATTTAGATTCCGATGCTTCACTTCAGGTTTACTGTATCCTTTGGACCTTCTTATTGACGATGAAACACAGAAATTGTATCCAAATTTAATACAAAAGGCACAATGCCGACTTAAGCACAAGAGGACTGACACTCTAACTCTCGACGATTTGAACCTCTCCTGTGAGTCCAGTTTTAGATTCCGATGCTTTAATTCAGGTTTACTGTATTCCTTGGACCTTCTTATTGACGATGAATCACAGAAATTGCATCCGAATTTAATACAAAAGGCACAATTCCGACTTAAGTACAAGAGGACTGACACTCTAACTCTCTACGATTTGAACCTCTCCAGTGAGACCAGTTTTAGTTTCCGATGCTTCACATCAGGTTTACTGTATCTCTTGGACCTTCTTATTGATAATGAAACACAGAAATTACATCCGAATTCAATACAACAGGCACAATACCGACTTAAGTACAAGAGGACTGACACTCTAACTTAGTATGATTTGAACCTCTGCTGTGAGTCCAGTTTTAGATTCCGATGCTTCACATCAGGTTTACTGTATCCCTTGAACTTTCTTATTGTCGATGAAACACAGAAATTGCATCCGAATTTAATACAAAGGGCACAATGCCGACATAAGTACAAGAGGACTGACACTCTAACTTTCTATGAGTTCAACCTCTCCTGTGAGTCCAGTTTTCGATTCCGATGCTTCAATTCAGGTTTACTGTATCCCTTGGACCTTCTCTTTGACGATGAAACACAGAAATTGCATCCAAATTTAATACAGAAGGAACAATGCCGACTTAAGTACAAGAGGACTGACACACTAACTTTCGATGAATTGAACCTCTACTGTGGGTCCAGTTTTAGATTCCGATGCTTCAATTGACGTTTACTGCATCTATTGGACCTTCTTATTGACGATGAAACACAGAATTTGCATACGAATTTAATACAAATGGCACAATGCCGAATTATGTACAAGAGGACTGGCACTCAAACTTTCTATGATTTGAACCTCTCCTGTGAGTCCAGTTCTAGATTCCGATGCTTCACATTAGGTTTGCTGTATCTCTTGGACCTTCTTATTGATGATGAAACACAGAAATTACATCCGAATTCAAAACAAAAGGCACAATACCGACTTAAGTACAAGAGGACTGACACTCTAACCCTCTATGATTTGAACCTCTCCTGTGAGTCCAGTTTTAGATTCCGATGCTTCACTTCAGGTTTACTGTATCCCTTGGACCTTCTTATTGACGATGAAACACAGAAATTGCATCCAAATTTCATACAAAAGGCACAAAGCCGACTTAAGTACAAGAGGACTGACACTATTACTTTCTATGATTTGAACCCCTCCTGTGAGTCCAGTTTTAGATTCCGATGCTTTACCTCAGGTTTACTGTATCCCTTGGACCTTCTTATTGACGATGAAACACAGAAATTGCATCCGAATTTAATACAAAAGGCACAATGCCGACTTAAGTACAAGAGGACTGGCTCGCTAACTTTCTATGATTTGAACGTCTCCTGTGAGTCCAGTTACGATTCCGAAGCTTCACATCACGTTTACTGTATCTCTTGGACATTCTTATTGATGATGAAACACAGAAATTACATCCGAATTCAATACAAATGGCACAAAACCGACTTATGTACAAGAGGACTGACAATCTAACTCCCTATGATTTGAACCTCTCCTATGAGTCCAGTTTTAGATTCCGATGCTTCACTTCAGGTTTACTGTATCCCTCTGACCTTCCTATTGACGATGAAACACAGAAATTGCATCCAAATTTAATACAAAAGGCACAATGCCGACTTAAGTACAAGAGGACTGGCATACTAACTTTCGACGATTTGAACCTTTTCTGTGAGTCCAGTTTTAGATTCCGATTCCTCAATTCAGGTTTACTGTATCCCTTGGACCATCTTATTGACGATGAACACAGAAATTGCATCCGAATTTAATACAAAAGGCACAATACCGACTTAAGTACAAGAGGACTGACACTCTAACTTTCGATGATTTGAACCTCTCCTGTGAGTCCAGTTTTAGATTCCGATGTTTCAATTCAGTTTTACTGTATCCCTTGGACCATCTTATTGACGGTGTAACACAGAAATTGCATCCGAATTTAATACAAAAGGCACAATGCCGACTTAAGAACAAGGGGACTGACACTCTAACTTTCGATGATTTGAACGTCTCCTGTGAGTCCAGTTTTAGATTCCAATGCTTCACATCAGGTTTACTGTATCTCTTGGACCTTCTTATTGATGATGAAACACTGAAATTACATCTGAATTCAATACAAAATGCACAATACCGACATAAGTACAAGAGGACTGACACTATAACTTTCTATGATTTGAACCTCTCCTGTGAGTCCAGTTTTAGATTCCGATGCTTCACATCAGGTTTACTGTATCTCTTGGACCTTCTTATTGATGATGAAACACTGAAATTACATCCGAATTCAATACAAAAGGCACAATACCGACATAAGTACTAGAGGAATTACACTCTAACTGTCTATGATTTGAACCTCTCCTGTGAGTCCAGTTTTAGATTCCGATGCTTCACATCAGGTTTACTGTATTTCTTGGACCTTCTTATTCATGATGAAACACAGAAATTACATCCGAATTCAATACAAGAGGCACAATACCGACTTAAGTACAAGAGGACTGACACTCTACCTTTCGATGATTTGAACCTCTCCTGTGAGTCTAGTTTTAGATTCCGATGCTTCAATTCAGGTTTACTGTATCCCTTGGACCTTCTTATTGACGATGAAACACAGAAATTGCATCCAAATTTAATACAAAAATCACAATGCCGACTTAAGTACAAGAGGACTGACACTCTAACTCTCGACGATTTGAACCTCTCCTGTGAGTCCAGTTTTAGATTCCGATGCTTCAATTCAGGTTTACTGTATTCCTTGGACCTTCTTATTGACGATGAATCACAGAAATTGCATCCGAATTTAATACAAAAGGCACAATTCCGACTTAAGTACAAGAGGACTGACACTCTAACACTCTACGATTTGAACCTCTCCAGTGAGACCAGTTTTAGTTTCCGATGCTTCACATCAGGTTTACTGTATCTCTTGGACCTTCTTATTGATAATGAAACACAGAAATTACATCCGAATTCAATACAACAGGCACAATACCGACTTAAGTACAAGAGAACTGACACTCTAACTCTCTATGATTTGAACATCTCCTGTGAGTCCAGTTTTAGATTCCGATGCTTCATTTCAGGTTTACTGTATCCCTTGGACCTTCTTATTCACGATGAAACACAGAGATTGCATCCAAATTTAATACAAAAATCACAATGCCGACTTAAGTACAAGAGGACTGACACTCTAACTTTCTATGATATGAACCACTCCTGTGAGTCCAGTTTGAGATTCCGATGCTTCACTTCAGGTTTGCTGTATCCCTTGGACCTTCTAATTGACGATGAAACACGGATATTGCATCCAAATTTAATACAAAAGGCACAATGCCGACTTAAGTACAAGAGGACTGACACTCTAACTTTCTATTATTTGAACCACTCCTGTGAGTCCAGTTTTAGATTCTGATGCTTCAATTCAGGTTCACTGTATGCCTTGGACATTCTTATTGACGATGAAACACAGAAATTGCATCCGAATTTAATACAAAAGGCACAATGCCGACTTAAGTACAAGAGGACTGACACTCTAACTCTCTACGATTTGAACCTCTCCTGTGAGTCCAGTTTCAGATTCCGATGCTTCACATCAGGTTTACTGTATCTCTTGGACGTTCTTATCGATGATGAAACACAGAAATTACATCCGAATTCAATACAAAAGGCACAATACCGACTAAAGTACAAGAGGATTGACACTCTAACTCTCTTCATTTGAACCTCTCCTGTGAGTCCAGTATTAGATTCCGAAGCTTCACTTCAGGTTTACTGTATCCCTAGGACCTTCTTATTGACGATGAAACACAGAAATTACATCCAAATTTAATACAAAAGAGCACAATGCCGACTTAAGTACAAGAGGACTGACACTCTAAGTTTCGATGATTTGAACCTCTCCTGTGAGTCCTGTTTTAGATTCCGATGCTTCACTTCAGGTTTACTGTATACTTGGACCCTCTTATTGACGATGAAACACAGAAATTGCATCCGAATTTAATACAAAAGGCACAATGCCGACTTAAGTACAAGAGGACTGACACTCTAACTTTCTATGATTTGAACCACTCCTATGGGTCCAGTTTAAGATTCCGATGCTTCAATTCAGGTTTACTGTATCCCTTGGACCTTCTTATTGACGATGAAACACAGAAAATGCATCCGAATTTAATACAAAAGGCACAATGCCGACGTAAGTACGAGAGGACTGAACCTCTATCTCTCTGTGATTTGAACCTCTCCTGTGAGTCCAGTTTTAGATTCCGATGCTTCACTTCAGGTTTACTGTATCCCTTGGACCTTCTTATTGACGATGAAACACAGAAATTGCATCCGAATTTAATACAAAAGGCACAATGCCGACTTAAGTACAATTGGAGTGACACTCTAAGTTTCGATGATTTGAACCTGTCAGGTGAGTCCAGTTTTAGATCCTGATGCTTCACTTCAGGTTTACTGTATCCATGGACCATCTTATTGACGATGAAACACAGAAATTGCATCCGAATTTAATACAAAAGGCACAATGCCGACTTAAGTACAAGAGGACTGACACTCTAACTTTCTATGATTTGAACCACTCCTGTGAGTCCAGTTTAAGATTCCGATGCTTCACTTCAGGTTTACTGTATCCCTTGGACCTTCTTATTGACGATAAAACACAGAAATTGCATCCGAACTTAATACAAAAGGCACAATGCTGACTTAAGTACAAGAGGACTGACACTGTAACTTACTATGACTTGAACCTGTCCTGTGAGTACAGTTTTAGATTCCGTTGCTTCACTTCAGGTTAACTGTATCCCATGGACCTTCTTATTGACGATGAAACACAGAAATTGCATCCGATTTTAATACAAAAGGCACAATGCCGACTTAAGTACAAGAGGACTGAACCTCTATCTCTCTGTGATTTGAACCTCTCCTGTGAGTCCAGTTTTAGATTCCGATGCTTCACTTCAGGTTTACTGTATCCCTTGGACCTTCTTATTGACGATGAAACACAGAAATTGCATCCGAATTTAATACAAAAGGCACAATGCCGACTTAAGTACAATTGGAGTGACACTCTAAGTTTCGATGATTTGAACCTGTCAGGTGAGTCCAGTTTTAGATTCCGATGCTTCACTTCAGGTTTACTGTATCCATGGACCATCTTATTGACGATGAAACACAGAAATTGCATCCGAATTTAATACAAAAGGCACAATGCCGACTTAAGTACAAGAGGACTGACACTCTAACTTTCTATGATTTGAACCACTCCTGTGAGTCCAGTTTTAGATTCTGATGCTTCAATTCAGGTTCACTGTATGCCTTGGACCTTCTTATTGACGATGAAACACAGAAATTGCATCCGAATTTAATACAAAAGGCACAATGCCGACTTAAGTACAAGAGGACTGACACTCTAACTCTCTACGATTTGAACCTCTCCTGTGAGTCTAGTTTTAGATTCCGATGCTTCACTTCAGGTTTACTGTATCCCTTGGACCTTCTTATCGACGATGAAACACAGAAATTGCATCCGAATTTAATACAAAAGACACAATGCCGACTTAAGTACAAGAGGACTGACACTCTAACTTTCTATGATTTTAACCACTCATGTGAGTCCAGTTTATGATTCCGATGTTTCACTTCAGTTTTACTGTATCCCTTGGATCTTCTTATTGACGATGAAATACAGAAATTGCATTCGAATTTAATACAAAAGGCACAATGCCAACTTCAGTAAAAGAGGACTGATACTCTATCTCTCTATGATTTGAACCTCTCCTGTGACTCCAGTTTTAGATTCCGTTGCTTCAATTCTGGTTTACTGTATCCCTTGGACCTTCGTATTGACGATGAAATACAGAAATTGCATCCGAATTTTTATACGAAGGGCACAATGCCGACTTAAGTACAAGAGGACTGACACTCTAAGTTTCGATGATTTGAACCTCTCCTGTGAGTCCTGTTTTAGATTCCATTGCTTCACTTCAGGTTTACTGTATCCTTGGACCTTCTTATTGACGATGAAACACAGAAATTCCATCCGAATTTAATACAAAAGTCACAATGCCGACTTAAGTACAAGAGGACTGACACTTTAACTATCTATGATTTGAACCACTCGTGTGAGTCCAGTTTAAGATTCCGATGCTTCACTTCAGGTTTACTGTATCCCTTGGCCTTCTTATTGACGATGAAACACAGAAATTGTATCCGAATTTAAAAAAAAATCACAATGTTGACGTAAGTACAAGAGGACTGAACCTCGATCTCTCTATGATTTGAACATCTCCTGTGAGTCCAGTTTTAGATTCCGATGCTACACTTCAGGTTTACTGTATCCCTTGGACCTTCTTATTGACGATGAAACACAGAAATTGCATGCGAATTCAATACAAAAGGCACAATGCCGACTTAAGTACAAGAGGACTGACACTCTAAGTTTCGATGATTTGAACCTCTCCTGTGAGTCCAGTTTTAGATTCCGATGCTTCACTTCAGGTTTACTGTATCCTCGGACTTTCTTACTGACGATGAAACACAGAAATTGCATCCGAATTTAATACGAAAGGCACAATGCCGACTTAAGTACAAGAGGACTGACACACTAACTTTCTATGATTTCAACCACTCCTGTGAGTCCAGTTTAAGATTCCGATGCCTCACTTCAGGTTTACTGTATCCCTTGGACCTTCTTATTGACGATGAAACACAGAAATTGCATCCGAATTTAATACAAAAGGCACAATGCTGACGTAAGTACAAGAGGACTGAACCTCGATCTCTCTATGATTTGAACATCTCCTGTGAGTCCAGTTTTCGATTCCGATGCTTCACTTCAGGTTTACTGTATCCTTTGGATCCTCTTATTGACGATGAAACACAGAAATTGCATCCGCATTTAATCCAAAAGGCACAATGCCGACTTAAGTACAAGAGGACTGACACTCTATCTCTCTACGATTTTAACCTCTCCTGTGAGTCCAGTATTAGATTCCGAAGCTTCACTTCAGGTTTACTGTATCCCTAGGACCTTCTTATTGACGATGAAACACAGAAATTGCATCCAAATTTAATACAAAAGAGCACAATGCCGACTTAAGTACAAGAGGACTGACACTCTAAGTTTCGATGATTTGAACCTCTCCTGTGAGTCCTGTTTTAGATTCCGATGCTTCACTTCAGGTTTACTGTATACTTGGACCCTCTTATTGACGATGAAACACAGAAATTGCATCCGAATTTAATACAAAAGGCACAATGCCGACTTAAGTACAAGAGGACTGACACTCTAACTTTCTATGATTTGAACCACTCCTATGGGTCCAGTTTAAGATTCCGATGCTTCAATTCAGGTTTACTGTATCCCTTGGACCTTCTTATTGACGATGAAACACAGAAAATGCATCCGAATTTAATACAAAAGGCACAATGCCGACGTAAGTAATAGAGGACTGAACCTCTATCTCTCTGTGATTTGAACCTCTCCTGTGAGTCCAGTTTTAGATTCCGATGCTTCACTTCAGGTTTACTGTATCCCTTGGACCTTCTTATTGACGATGAAACACAGAAATTGCATCCGAATTTAATACAAAAGGCACAATGCCAACTTAAGTACAAGAGGAGTGACACTCTAAGTTTCGATGATTTGAACCACTCCTGTGAGTCCAGTTTTAGATTCCTATGCTTCACTTCAGGTTTACTGTATCCATGGACCTTCTTATTGACGATGAAACACAGAAATTGCATCCGAATTTAATACAAAAGGCACAATGCCGACTTAAGTACAAGAGGACTGACACTCTAACTTTCTATGATTTGAACCACTCCTGTGAGTCCAGTTTAAGATTCCGATGCTTCACTTCAGGTTTACTGTATCCCTTGGACCTTCTTATTGACGATAAAACACAGAAATTGCATCCGAATTTAATACAAAAGGCACAATGCTGACTTAAGTACAAGAGGACTGACACTGTAACTTTCTATGACTTGAACCTGTCCTGTGAGTACAGTTTTAGATTCCGTTGCTTCACTTCAGGTTAACTGTATCACATGGACCTTCTTATTGACGATGAAACACAGAAATTGCATCCGATTTTAATACAAAAGGCACAATGCCGACTTAAGTACAAGAGGACTGACACTCTAACTTTATATGATTTGAACCACTCCTGTGAGTCCAGTTTTAGATTCTGATGCTTCAATTCAGGTTCACTGTATGCCTTGGACCTTCTTATTGACGATGAAACACAGAAATTGCATCCGAATTTAATACAAAAGGCACAATGCCGACTTAAGTACAAGAGGACTGACACTCTAGCTTTCTATGATTTTAACCACTCATGTGAGTCCAGTTTAAGATTCCGATGTTTCACTTCAGTTTTACTGTATCCCTTGGATCTTCTTATTGACGATGAAATACAGAAATTGCATTCGAATTTAATACAAAAGGCACAATGCCGACTTCAGTAAAAGAGGACTGACACTCTATCTCTCTATGATTTGAACCTCTCCTGTGACTCCAGTTTTAGATTCCGATGCTTCAATTCTGGTTTACTGTATCCCTTGGACCTTCGTATTGACGATGAAATACAGAAATTGCATCCGAATTTTTATACGAAGGGCACAATGCCGACTTAAGTACAAGAGGACTGACACTCTAAGTTTCGATGATTTGAACCTCTCCTGTGAGTCCTGTTTTAGATTCCGATGCTTCACTTCAGGTTTACTGTATCCTTGGACCTTCTTATTGTCGATGAAACACAGAAATTCCATCCGAATTTAATACAAAAGTCACAATGCCGACTTAAGTACAAGAGGACTGACACTCTAACTTTCTATGATTTGAACCACTCGTGTGATTCCAGTTTAAGATTCCAATGCTTCACTTCAGGTTTACTGTATCCCTTGGCCTTCTTATTGACGATGAAACACAGAAATTGCATCCGAATTTAATACAAAAGGCACAATGTTGACGTAAGTACAAGAGGACTGAACCTCGATCTCTCTATGATTTGAACATCTCCTGTGAGTCCAGTTTTAGATTCCGATGCTTCACTTCAGGTTTACTGTATCCCTTGGAGATTCTTATTGACGATGAAACACAGAAATTGCATCAAAATTTAATACAAAAGGCACAATGCCGACTTAAGTACAAGAGGAATGACACTCTAACTTTCGATGATTTGAACCTCTCCTGTGAGTGCAGTTTTAGATTCCGATGCTTCAATTCAGGTTTACTGTATCCCTTGGACCTTCTTATTGACGATGAAACACAGAAATTGCATGCGAATTCAATACAAAAGGCACAATGCCGACTTAAGTACAAGAGGACTGACACTCTAAGTTTCCATGATTTGATTCTCTCCTGTGAGTCCAGTTTTAGATTCCGATGCTCCACTTCAGGTTTTCTGTATCCTTGGACTTTCTTACTGACGATGAAACACAGAAATTGCATCCGAATTTAATACGAAAGGCACAATGCCGACTTAAGTACAAGAGGACTGACACACTAACTTTCTATGATTTCAACCACTCCTGTGAGTCCAGTTTAAGATTCCGATGCCTCACTTCAGGTTTACTGTATCCCTTGGACCTTCTTATTGACGATGAAACACAGAAATTGCATCCGAATTTAATACAAAAGGCACAATGCTGACGTAAGTACAAGAGGACTGAACCTCGATCTCTTTATGATTTGAACATCTCCTGTGAGTCCAGTTTTAGATTCCGATGCTTCACTTCAGGTTTACTGTATCCCTTGGATCTTCTTATTGACGATGGAACACAGAAATTGCATCCGAATTTAATACAAAAGGCACAATGCCGACTTAAGTACAAGAGGACTGACACTCTAACTCTCTACGATTTGAACCTCTCCTGTGAGTCCAGTTTCAGATTCCGATGCTTCACATCAGGTTTACTGTATCTCTTGGACGTTCTTATCGATGATGAAACACAGCAATTACATCCGAATTCAATACAAAAGGCACAATACCGACTAAAGTACAAGAGGACTGACACTCTAACTCTGTATGATTTGAACCTCTCCTGTGAGCCCAGTTTTAGATTCCGATGTTTAACTTCAGGTTTTCTGTATTTCTTGGACCTTCTTATTGACGATGAAACACAGAAATTGCATCCGAAATTAATACAAAAGGCACAATGCCGACTTAAGTACAAGAGGACTGACACTCTAACTTTCGATGATTTGAACCTCTCCTGTGAGTCCAGTTTTCGATTCCGATGCTTCACCTTAGGTTAACTGTATCCTTGGACCTTCTTATTGACGATGAAACACAGATATTGCATCCGAATTTAATACAAAAGTCACAATGCCGACTTACGTACAAGAGGACTGACACTCTAACTTTCTATGATTTGAACCACTCGTGTGAGTCCAGATTAAGATTCCGATGCTTCACTTCAGGTTTACTGTATCCCTTGGCCTTCCTATTGACGATGAAACACAGAAATTGCATTCGAATTTAATACAAAAGGCACAATGTTGACGTAAGTACAAGAGGACTGAACCTCGATCTCTCTATGCTTTGAACATCTCCTGTGAGTCCAGTTTTAGATTCCGATGCTTCACTTCAGGTTTACTGTATCCCTTGGACATTCTTATTGACGATGAAACACAGAAATTGCATCCAAATTTAATACAAAAGGCACAATGCCGACTTAAGTACAAGAGGACTGACACTCTAACTTTCTATGATTTCAACCACTCCTGTGAGTCCAGTTTAAGATTCCGATGCCTCACTTCAGGTTTACTGTATCCCTTGGACATTCTTATTGACGATGAAACACAGAAATTGCATCCGAATTTAATACAAAAGGCACAATGCTGACCTAAGTACAAGAGGACTGAACCTCGATCTCTCTATGATTTGAACATCTCCTGTGAGTCCAGTTTTAGATTCCGATGCTTCACTTCAGGTTTACGGTATCCCTTGGACCTTCTTATTGACGATGGGACACAGAAATTGCATCCGAATTTAATGCAAAAGGCACAATGCCGACTTAAGTACAAGAGGACTGACACTCTAACTTTCGAAGATTTGAACTTCTCCTGTGAGTCCAGTTTTAGATTTCGATGCTTCAATTCAGGTTTACTGTATCCCTTGGACCTTCTTATTGACGATGAAACACAGAAATTGCATCCGTAATTAATGCAAAAGGCACAATGCCGACTTCAGTACAAGTGGACTGACACTCTAAGTTTCTATGATTTGAGCCTCTCCTGTGAGTCTAGTTTTAGATTCCGATGCTTCACTTCAGGTTTACTGTATCCCTTGGACTTTCTTATCGACGATGAAACACAGAAATTGCATCCGAATTTAATACAAAAGGCACAATGCCGACTTAAGTACATGAGGAATAACACTCTAACTTTCTATGATTTTAACCACTCATGTGAGTCCAGTTTAAGATTCCAATGCTTCACTTCAGGTTTCCTGTATCCTTTGGACCTTCGTATTGACGATGAAACACAGAAATTGCATCTGAATTTAATACAAAAGGCACAATGCCAACTTAAGTACAAGAGGACTGGCACTCTGACTCTCTATGATTTGAACCTCTCCTGTGAGCCCAGTTTTAGATTCCGATGTTTCACTTCAGGTTTTCTGTATCCCTTGGACCTTCTTATTGACGATGAAATACAGAAATTGCATTCGAATTTAATACAAAAGGCACAATGCCGACTTACGTACAAGAGGACTGACACTCTAACTTTCTATGATTTGAACCACTCCTATGGGTCCAGTTTAAGATTCCGATGCTTCAATTCAGGTTTACTGTATCCCTTGGACCTTCTTATTGACGATGAAGCACAGAAAATGCATTCGAATTTAATACAAAAGGCACAATGCCGACGTAAGTACAAGAGGACTGAACCTCTATCTCTCTGTGATTTGATCCTCTCCTGTGAGTCCAGTTTTAGATTCCGATGCTTCACTTCAGGTTTACTGTATCCCTTGGACCTTCTTATTGACGATGAAACACAGAAATTGCATCCGAATTTAATACAAAAGGCACAATGCCGACTTAAGTACAAGAGGAGTGACACTCTAAGTTTCGATGATTTGAACCTCTCCTGTGAGTCCAGTTTTAGATTCCGATGCTTCACTTCAGGTTTAGTGTATCCATGGACCTTCTTATTGACGATGAAACACAGAAATTGCATCCGAATTTAATACAAAAGGCACAATGCCGACTTAAGTACAAGAGGACTGACACTCTAACTTTCTATGATTTGAACCACTCCTGTGAGTCCAGTTTAAGATTCCGATGCTTCACTTCAGGTTTACTGTATCCCTTGGACCTTCTTATTGACGATAAAACACAGAAATTGCATCCGAATTTAATACAAAAGGCACAATGCTGACTTAAGTACAAGAGGACTGACACTGTAACTTTCTATGACTTGAACCATTCCTGTGAGTACAGTTTTAGATTCCGTTGCTTCACTTCAGGTTAACTGTAACCCATGGACTTTCTTATTGACGATGAAACACAGAAATTGCATGCGAATTCAATACAAAAGGCACAATGCCGACTTAAGTACAAGAGGACTGACACTCTAAGTTTCGATGATTTGAACCTCTCCTGTGAGTCCAGTTTTAGATTCCGATGCTTCACTTCAGGTTTACTGTATCCTTGGACTTTCTTACTGACGATGAAACACAGAAATTGCATCCGAATTTAATACGAAAGGCACAATGCCGACTTAAGTACAAGAGGACTGACACACTAACTTTCTATGATTTCAACCACTCCTGTGAGTCCAGTTTAAGATTCCGATGCCTCACTTCAGGTTTACTGTATCCCTTGGACCTTCTTATTGACGATGAAACACAGAAATTGCATCCGAATTTAATACAAAAGGCACAATGCTGACGTAAGTACAAGAGGACTGAACCTCGATCTCTCTATGAATTGAACATCTCCTGTGAGTCCAGTTTTAGATTCCGATGCTTCACTTCAGGTTTACTGTATCCCTTGGATCTTCTTATTGACGATGAAACAAAGAAATTGCATCCGAATTTAATACAAAAGGCACAATGCCGACTTAAGTACAAGGGGACTGACACTCTAACTCTCTACGATTTGAACCTCTCCTGTGAGTCCAGTTTCAGATTCCGATGCTTCACATCAGGTTTACTGTATCTCTTGGACGTTCTTATCGATGATGAAACACAGAAATTACATCCGAATTCAATACAAAAGGCACAATACCGACTAAAGTACAAGAGGACTGACACTCTAACTCTCTATGATTTGAACCTCTCCTGTGAGTCCAGTATTAGATTCCGAAGCTTCACTTCAGGTTTACTGTATCCCTAGGATCTTCTTATTGACGATGAAACACAGAAATTGCATCCAAATTTAATACAAAAGGCACAATGCCGACTTAAGTACAAGAGGACTGACACTCTAACTTTCTATGATTTTAACAACTCATGTGAGTCCAGTTTAAGATTCCGATGTTTCACTTCAGTTTTACTGTATCCCTTGGATCTTCTTATTGACGATGAAATACAGAAATTGCATTCGAATTTAATACAAAAGGCACAATGCCGACTTCAGTACAAGAGGACTGACACTCTATCTCTCTATGATTTGAACCTCTCCTGTGAGTCCAGTTTAAGATTCCGATGCTTCACTTCAGGTTTCCTGCATCCCTTGGACCTTCTTATTGACGATGAAACACAGATATTGCATCCCAATTTAATACAAAAGGCACAATGCCGACTTAAGTACAAGAGGACTGACACTCTCACTCTCTATGATTTGAACCTCTCCTGTGAGCCCAGTTTTAGATTCCGATGTTTCACTTCAGGTTCTCTGTATCCCTTGGACCTTCTTATTGACGATGAAACACAGAAATTGCATCCGAAATTAATACAAAAGGCACAATGCCGACTTACGTACAAGAGGACTGACACTCTAACTTTCTATGATTTGAACCACTCGTGTGTGTCCAGTTTAAGATTCCGATGCTTCACTTCAGGTTTACTGTATCCCTTGGCCTTCCTATTGACGATGAAACACAGAAATTGCATTCGAATTTAATAAAAAAGGCACAATGTTGACGTAAGTACAAGAGGACTGAACCTCGATCTCTCTATGATTTGAACATCTCCTGTGAGTCCAGTTTTAGATTCCGATGCTTCACTTCAGGTTTACTGTATCCCTTGGACATTCTTATTGACGATGAAACACAGAAATTGCATCCAAATTTAATACAAAAGGCACAATGCCGACTTAAGTACAAGAGGACTGACACTCTAACGTTCGATGATTTGAACCTCTCCTGTGAGTGCAGTTTTAGATTCCGATGCTTCAATTCAGGTTTACTGTATCCCTTGGACCTTCTTATTGACGATGAACCACAGAAATTGCATGCGAATTCAATACAAAAGGCACAATGCCGACTTAAGTACAAGAGGACTGACACTCTAAGTTTCGATGATTTGAACCTCTCATGTGAGTCCAGTTTTAGATTCCGATGCTTCACTTCAGGTTTACTGTAACCTTGGACTTTCTTACTGACGATGAAACACAGAAATTGCATCCGAATTTAATACAAAAGGCACAATGCCGACTTAAGTACAAGAGGACTGACACTCTAACTTTCTATGATTTCAACCACTCCTGTGAGTCCAGTTTAAGATTCCGATGCCTCACTTCAGGTTTACTGTATCCCTTGGACATTCTTATTGACGATGAAACACAGAAATTGCATCCGAATTTAATACAAAAGGCACAATGCTGACCTAAGTACAAGAGGACTGAACCTCGATCTCTCTATGATTTGAACATCTCCTGTGAGTCCAGTTTTAGATTCCGATGCTTCACTTCAGGTTTACGGTATCCCTTGGACCTTTTTATTGACGATGGAACACAGAAATTGCATCCGAATTTAATACTAAAGGCACAATGCCGACTTAAGTACAAGAGGACTGACACTCTAACTCTCTACGATTTGAACCTCTCCTGTGAGTCCAGTTTCAGATTCCGATGCTTCACATCAGGTTTACTGTATCTCTTAAACGTTCTTATCGATGATGAAACACAGAAATTACATCCGAAATCAATACAAAAGGCACAATACCGACTAAAGTACAAGAGGACTGACACTCTAACTCTCTATGATTTGAACCTCTCCTGTGAGTCCAGTATTAGATTCCGAAGCTTCACTTCAGGTTTACTGTATCCCTAGGACCTCCTTATTGACGATGAAACACAGAAACTGCATGCGAATTTAATACAAAAGGCACAATCCCGACTTAAGTACAAGAGGACTGACACTCTAATTTTCGATGATTTGAACCTCTCCTGTGAGTCCTGTTTTAGATTCCGATGCTTCACTTCAGGTTTACTGTATCCTTGGACCTTCTTATTGACGATGAAACACAGAAATTGTATCCGAATTTAATACAAAAGGCACAATGCCGACTTAAGTACAAGAGGACTGACACTCTAACTTTCTATGATTTGAACCACTCCTATGAGTCCAGTTTAAGATTCCGATGCTTCACTTCAGGTTTACTGTATCCCTTTGACCTTCTTATTGACGATGAAACACAGAAATTGCATCCGAATATAATACAAAAGGCACAATGCCGACGTAAGTACAAGAGGACTGAACCTCTATCTCTCTATGATTTGAACCTCTCCTGTGAGCCCAGTTTTAGATTCCGATGTTTCACTTCAGGTTCTCTGTATCCCTTGGACCTTCTTATTGACGATGAAACACAGAAATTGCATCCGAAATTAATACAAAAGGCACAATGCCGACTTAAGTACAAGAGGACTGACACTCTAACTTTCGATGATTTGAACCTCTCCTGTGAGTCCAGTTTTCGATTCCGATGCTTCACCTTAGGTTAACTGTATCCTTGGACCTTCTTATTGACGATGAAACACAGAAATTGCATCCGAATTTAATACAAAAGTCACAATGCCGACTTACGTACAATAGGACTGACACTCTAACTTTCTATGATTTGAACCACTCGTGTGTGTCCAGTTTAAGATTCCGATGCTTCACTTCAGGTTTACTGTATCCCTTGGCCTTCCTATTGACGATGAAACACAGAAATTGCATTCGAATTTAATACAAAAGGCACAATGTTGACGTAAGTACAAGAGGACTGAACCTCGATCTCTCTATGATTTGAACATCTCCTGTGAGTCCAGTTTTAGATTCCGATGCTTCACTTCAGGTTTACTGTATCCCTTGGACATTCTTATTGACGATGAAACACAGAAATTGCATCCAAATTTAATACAAAAGGCACAATGCCGACTTAAGTACAACAGGACTGACACTCTAACGTTCGATGATTTGAACCTCTCCTGTGAGTGCAGTTTTAGATTCCGATGCTTCAATTCAGGTTTACTGTATCCCTTGGACCTTCTTATTGACGATAAACCACAGAAATTGCATGCGAATTCAATACAAAAGGCACAATGCCGACTTAAGTACAAGAGGACTGACACTCTAAGTTTCGATGATTTGAACCTCTCATGTGAGTCCAGTTTTAGATTCCGATGCTTCACTTCAGGTTTACTGTAACCTTGGACTTTCTTACTGACGATGAAACACAGAAATTGCATCCGAATTTAATACAAAAGGCACAATGCCGACTTAAGTACAAGAGGACTGACACTCTAACTTTCTATGATTTCAACCACTCCTGTGAGTCCAGTTTAAGATTCCGATGCCTCACTTCAGGTTTACTGTATCCCTTGGACATTCTTATTGACGATGAAACACAGAAATTGCATCCGAATTTAATACAAAAGGCACAATGCTGACCTAAGTACAAGAGGACTGAACCTCGATCTCTCTATGATTTGAACATCTCCTGTGAGTCCAGTTTTAGATTCCGATGCTTCACTTCAGGTTTACGGTATCCCTTGGACCTTTTTATTGACGATGGAACACAGAAATTGCATCCGAATTTAATACTAAAGGCACAATGCCGACTTAAGTACAAGAGGACTGACACTCTAACTCTCTACGATTTGAACCTCTCCTGTGAGTCCAGTTTCAGATTCCGATGCTTCACATCAGGTTTACTGTATCTCTTAAACGTTCTTATCGATGATGAAACACAGAAATTACATCCGAAATCAATACAAAAGGCACAATACCGACTAAAGTACAAGAGGACTGACACTCTAACTCTCTATGATTTGAACCTCTCCTGTGAGTCCAGTATTAGATTCCGAAGCTTCACTTCAGGTTTACTGTATCCCTAGGACCTTCTTATTGACGATGAAACACAGAAATTGCATCCAAATTTAATACAAAAGACACAATGCCGACTTAAGTACAATCGGACTGACACTCTAACTTTCGATGTTTTGAACCTCTCCTGTGAGTGCAGTTTTAGATTCCGATGCTTCAATTCAGGTTTACTGTATCCCTTGGACCTTCTTATTGACGATGAAACACAGAAACTGCATGCGAATTTAATACAAAAGGCACAATCCCGACTTAAGTACAAGAGGACTGACACTCTAATTTTCGATGATTTGAACCTCTCCTGTGAGTCCTGTTTTAGATTCCGATGCTTCACTTCAGGTTTACTGTATCCCTTTGACCTTCTTATTGACGATGAAACACAGAAATTGCATCCGAATATAATACAAAAGGCACAATGCCGACGTAAGTACAAGAGGACTGAACCTCTATCTCTCTATGATTTGAACCTCTCCTGTGAGCCCAGTTTTAGACTCCGATGTTTCACTTCAGGTTCTCTGTATCCCTTGGACCTTCTTATTGACGATGAAACACAGAAATTGCATCCGAAATTAATACAAAAGGCACAATGCCGACTTAAGTACAAGAGGACTGACACTCTAACTTTCGATGATTTGAACCTCTCCTGTGAGTCCAGTTTTCGATTCCGATGCTTCACCTTAGGTTAACTGTATCCTTGGACCTTCTTATTGACGATGAAACACAGAAATTGCATCCGAATTTAATACAAAAGTCACAATGCCGACTTACGTACAAGAGGACTGACACTCTAACTTTCTATGATTTGAACCACTCGTGTGTGTCCAGTTTCAGATTCCGATGCTTCACTTCAGGTTTACTGTATCCCTTGGCCTTCCTATTGACGATGAAACACAGAAATTGCATTCGAATTTAATACAAAAGGCACAATGTTGACGTAAGTACAAGAGGACTGAACCTCGATCTCTCTATGATTTGAACATCTCCTGTGAGTCCAGTTTTAGATTCCGATGCTTCACTTCAGGTTTACTGTATCCCTTGGACATTCTTATTGACGATGAAACACAGAAATTGCATCCAAATTTAATACAAAAGGCACAATGCCGACTTAAGTACAACAGGACTGACACTCTAACGTTCGATGATTTGAACCTCTCCTGTGAGTGCAGTTTTAGATTCCGATGCTTCAATTCAGGTTTACTGTATCCCTTGGACCTTCTTATTGACGATAAACCACAGAAATTGCATGCGAATTCAATACAAAAGGCACAATGCCGACTTAAGTACAAGAGGACTGACACTCTAAGTTTCGATGATTTGAACCTCTCATGTGAGTCCAGTTTTAGATTCCGATGCTTCACTTCAGGTTTACTGTAACCTTGGACTTTCTTACTGACGATGAAACACAGAAATTGCATCCGAATTTAATACAAAAGGCACAATGCCGACTTAAGTACAAGAGGACTGACACTCTAACTTTCTATGATTTCAACCACTCCTGTGAGTCCAGTTTAAGATTCCGATGCCTCACTTCAGGTTTACTGTATCCCTTGGACATTCTTATTGACGATGAAACACAGAAATTGCATCCGAATTTAATACAAAAGGCACAATGCTGACCTAAGTACAAGAGGACTGAACCTCGATCTCTCTATGATTTGAACATCTCCTGTGAGTCCAGTTTTAGATTCCGATGCTTCACTTCAGGTTTACGGTATCCCTTGGACCTTTTTATTGACGATGGAACACAGAAATTGCATCCGAATTTAATACTAAAGGCACAATGCCGACTTAAGTACAAGAGGACTGACACTCTAACTCTCTACGATTTGAACCTCTCCTGTGAGTCCAGTTTCAGATTCCGATGCTTCACATCAGGTTTACTGTATCTCTTAAACGTTCTTATCGATGATGAAACACAGAAATTACATCCGAAATCAATACAAAAGGCACAATACCGACTAAAGTACAAGAGGACTGACACTCTAACTCTCTATGATTTGAACCTCTCCTGTGAGTCCAGTATTAGATTCCGAAGCTTCACTTCAGGTTTACTGTATCCCTAGGACCTTCTTATTGACGATGAAACACAGAAATTGCATCCAAATTTAATACAAAAGACACAATGCCGACTTAAGTACAATCGGACTGACACTCTAACTTTCGATGTTTTGAACCTCTCCTGTGAGTGCAGTTTTAGATTCCGATGCTTCAATTCAGGTTTACTGTATCCCTTGGACCTTCTTATTGACGATGAAACACAGAAACTGCATGCGAATTTAATACAAAAGGCACAATCCCGACTTAAGTACAAGAGGACTGACACTCTAATTTTCGGTGATTTGAACCTCTCCTGTGAGTCCTGTTTTAGATTCCGATGCTTCACTTCAGGTTTACTGTATCCTTGGACCTTCTTATTGACGATGAAACACAGAAATTGTATCCGAATTTAATACAAAAGGCACAATGCCGACTTAAGTACAAGAGGACTGACACTCTAACTTTCTATGATTTGAACCACTCCTATGAGTCCAGTTTAAGATTCCGATGCTTCACTTCAGGTTTACTGTATCCCTTTGACCTTCTTATTGACGATGAAACACAGAAATTGCATCCGAATATAATACAAAAGGCACAATGCCGACGTAAGTACAAGAGGACTGAACCTCTATCTCTCTGTGATTTGAACCTCTCCTGTGAGTCCAGTTTTAGATTCCGATGCTTCACTTCAGGTTTACTGTATCCCTTGGACCTTCTTATTGACGATGAAACACAGAAATTGCATCCGAATTTAATACAAAAGGCACAATGCCGACGTAAGTACAAGAGGACTGAACCTCTATCTCTCTATGATTTGAACCTCTCCTGTGAGTCCAGTTTTAGATTCCGATGCTTCACTTCAGGTTTACTGTATCCCTTGGACATTCTTATTGACGATGAAACACAGAAATTGCATCCAAATTTAATACAAAAGGCACAATGCCGACTTAAGTACAAGAGGACTGACACTCTAAGTTTCGATGATTTGAACCTCTCATGTGAGTCCAGTTTTAGATTCCGATGCTTCACTTCAGGTTTACTGTAACCTTGGACTTTCTTACTGACGATGAAACACAGAAATTGCATCCGAATTTAATGCAAAAGGCACAATGCCGACTTAAGTACAAGAGGACTGACACTCTAACTTTCTATGATTTCAACCACTCCTGTGAGTCCAGTTTAAGATTCCGATGCCTCACTTCAGGTTTACTGTATCCCTTGGACATTCTTATTGACGATGAAACACAGAAATTGCATCCGAATTTAATACAAAAGGCACAATGCTGACCTAAGTACAAGAGGACTGAACCTCGATCTCTCTATGATTTGAACTTCTCCTGTGAGTCCAGTTTTAGATTCCGATGCTTCACTTCAGGTTTACGGTATCCCTTGGACCTTTTTATTGACGATATAACACAGAAATTGCATCCGAATTTAATACTAAAGGCACAATGCCGACTTAAGTACAAGAGGACTGACACTCTAACTCTCTACGATTTGAACCTCTCCTGTGAGTCCAGTTTCAGATTCCGATGCTTCACATCAGGTTTACTGTATCTCTTAAACGTTCTTATCGATGATGAAACACAGAAATTACATCCGAAATCAATACAAAAGGCACAATACCGACTAAAGTACAAGAGGACTGACACTCTAACTCTCTATGATTTGAACCTCTCCTGTGAGTCCAGTATTAGATTCCGAAGCTTCACTTCAGGTTTACTGTATCCCTAGGACCTTCTTATTGACGATGAAACACAGAAATTGCATCCAAATTTAATACAAAAGGCACAATGCCGACTTAAGTACAAGAGGACTGACACTCTAACTTTCGATGATTTGAACCTCTCCTGTGAGTGCAGTTTTAGATTCCGATGCTTCAATTCAGGTTTACTGTATCCCTTGGACCTTCTTATTGACGATGAAACACAGAAACTGCATGCGAATTTAATACAAAAGGCACAATCCCGACTTAAGTACAAGAGGACTGACACTCTAATTTTCGATGATTTGAACCTCTCCTGTGAGTCCTGTTTTAGATTCCGATGCTTCACTTCAGGTTTACTGTATCCTTGGACCTTCTTATTGACGATGAAACACAGAAATTGCATCCGAATTTAATACAAAAGGCACAATGCTGACCTAAGTACAAGAGGACTGAACCTCGATCTCTCTATGATTTGAACATCTCCTGTGAGTCCAGTTTTAGATTCCGATGCTTCACTTCAGGTTTACTGTATCCCTTTGACCTTCTTATTGACGATGAAACACAGAAATTGCATCCGAATTTAATACAAAAGGCACAATGCCGACGTAAGTACAAGAGGACTGAACCTCTATCTCTCTATGATTTGAACCTCTCCTGTGAGTCCAGTTTTAGATTCCGATGCTTCACTTCAGGTTTACTGTATCCCTTGGACATTCTTATTGACGATGAAACACAGAAATTGCATCCGAATTTAATACAGAAGGCACAATGCCAACTTATGTACAAGAGGACTGACACTATAAGTTTCGATGATTTGAACCTCTCCTGTGAGTCCAGTTTTAGATTATGATGCTTCACTTCAGGTTTACTGTATCCTTGGACCTTCATATTGACGATGAAACACAGAAATTGCATCCGAATGTAATGCAAAAGGCACAATGCCGACTTAAGTACAAGAGGACTGACACTCTAACTTTCGAAGATTTGAACTTCTCCTGTGAGTCCAGTTTTAGATTCCGATGCTTCAATTCAGGTTTACTGTATCCCTTGGACCTTCTTATTGACGATGAAATACAGAAATTGCATCCGAATTTAATACAAAAGGCACAATGCCGACTTATGTACAAGAGGAGTGACACTCTAAGTTTCGATGATTTGAACCTCTCCTGTGAGTCCATTTTTCGATTCCGATACTGCACTTTAGGTTTACTGTGTCCTTGGACCCTCTTATTGACGATGAAACACAGAAATTGCATCCGATTTTAATACAAAAGCCACAATGCCGACTTCAGTACAAGAGGACTGACACTCTAACTTTCTATGATATGAACCACTCCTGTGAGTCCAGTTTGAGATTCCGATACTTCACTTCAGGTTTGCTGTATTCCTTGGACCTTCTTATTGACGATGAAACACAGATATTGCATCCAAATTTAATACAAAAGTCACAATGCCGACTTAAGTACAAGAGGACAGACACTCTAACTTTCTATTATTTAAACCACTCCTGTGAGTCCAGTTTTAGATTCTGATGCTTCAATTCAGGTTCACTGTATGCCTTGGACCTTCTTATTGACGATGAAACACAGAAATTGCATCCGAATTTAATACAAAAGGCAAAATGCCGACTTAAGTACAAGAGGACTGACACTCAAACTCTCTACGATTTGATCCTCTCCTGTGAGTCCAGTTTCAGATTCCGATGCTTCACATCAGGTTTACTGTATCTCTGGGACGTTCTTATCGATGATGAAACACAGAAATTACATCCGAATTCAATACAAATTTCACAATACCGACTAAAGTACAAGAGGACTGACAATCTAACTCTCTATGATTTGAACCTCTCCTGTGAGTCCAGTATTAGATTCCGAAGCTTCACTTCAGGTTTACTGTATGCCTAGGACCTTCTTATTGATGATGAAACACAGATATTGCATCCAAATTTAATACAAAAGGCACAATGCCGACTTAAGTACAAGAGGACTGACACTCTAACTTTCTATGATTTGAACCACTCCTATGAGTCCAGTTTAAGATTCCGATGCGTCACTTCAGGTTTACTGTATCCCTTGGACCTTCTTATTGACGATGAAACACAGGAATTGCATCCGAATTTAATACAAAAGGCACAATGCCGACGTAAGTACAAGAGGACTGAACCTCTATCTCTCTGTGATTTGATCCTCTCCTGTGAGTCCAGTTTTAGATTCCGATGCTTCACTTCAGGTTTACTGTATCCCTAGGACCTTCTTATTGACGATGAAACACAGAAATTGCATCCGAATTTAATACAAAAGGCACAATGCCGACTTAAGTACAAGAGGACTGACACTCTAACTTTCTATGATTTGAACCAATCCTGTGAGTCCAGTTTAAGATTCCGATGCGTCACTTCAGGTTTACTGTATCCCTTGGACCTTCTTATTGACGATGAAACACAGGAATTGCATCCGAATTTAATACAAAAGGCACAATGCCGACGTAAGTACAAGAGGACTGAACCTCTATCTCTCTGTGATTTGAACCTCTCCTGTGAGTCCAGTTTTAGATTCCGATGCTTCACTTCAGGTTTACTGTATCCCTAGGACCTTCTTATTGACGATGAAACACAGAAATTGCATCCGAATTTAATACAAAAGGCACAATGCCGACTTAAGTACAAGAGGACTGACACTCTAAGTTTCGATGATTTGAACCTCTCCTGTGAGTCCAGTTTTAGATTCCGATGCTTCACTTCAGGTTTACTGTATCCTTGGACCTTCTTATTGACGATGAAACACAGAAATTGCATCCGAAATTAATACAAAAGGCACAATGCTGACTTAAGTACAAGAGGACTGACACTGTAACTTTCTATGACTTGAACCTCTTCTGTGAGTCCAGTTTTAGATTCCGATGCTTCACTTCAGGTTAACTGTATCCCTTGGACCTTCTTATTGACGATGAACCACAGAAATTGCATCCGATTTTAATACAAAAGGCACAATGCCGACTTAAGTACAAGAGGACTGACACTCTAACTTTCTATGATTTGAACCACTCCTGTGAGTCCAGTTTGAGATTCCGATACTTCACTTCAGGTTTGCTGTATCCCTTGGACCTTCTTATTGACGATGAAACACAGAAATTGCATCCAAATTTAATACAAAGGGCACAATGCCGACATAAGTACAAGAGGACTGACACTCTAACTTTCTATGATTTGAACCACTCCTGTGAGTCCAGTTTTAGATTCTGATGCTTCAATTCAGGTTCACTGTATGCCTTGGACCTTCTTATTGACGATGAAACACAGAAATTGCATCCGAATTTAATACAAAAGGCACAATGCCGACTTAAGTACAAGAGGACTGACACTCTAACTCTCTACGATTTGAACCTCTCCTCTGAGTCCTGTTTCAGATTCCGATGCTTCACATCAGGTTTACTGTATCTCTTGGACGTTCTTATCGATGATGAAACACAGAAATTACATCCGAATTCAATACAAAAGGCACAATACCGACTAAAGTACAAGAGGACTGACACTCTAACTCTGTATGATTTGAACCTCCCCTGTGAGTCTAGTATTAGATTCCGAAGCTTCACTTCAGGTTTACTGTATCCCTTGGACCTTCTTATTGACGATGGAACACAGAAATTGCATCCGAATTTAATACAAAAGGCACAATGCCGACGTAAGTACAAGAGGACTGAACCTCTATCTCTCTGTGATTTGAACCTCTCCTGTGAGTCCAGTTTTAGATTCCGATGCTTCACTTCAGGTTTACTGTATCCCTTGGACCTTCTTATTGACGATGAAACACAGAAATTGCATCCGAATTTAATACAAAAGGCACAATGCCGACGTAAGTACAAGAGGACTGAACCTCTATCTCTCTATGATTTGAACCTCTCCTGTGAGTCCAGTTTTAGATTCCGATGCTTCACTTCAGGTTTACTGTATCCCTTGGACATTCTTATTGACGATGAAACACAGAAATTGCATCCGAATTTAATACAGAAGGCACAATGCCAACTTATGTACAAGAGGACTGACACTATAAGTTTCGATGATTTGAACCTCTCCTGTGAGTCCAGTTTTAGATTATGATGCTTCACTTCAGGTTTACTGTATCCTTGGACCTTCATATTGACGATGAAACACAGAAATTGCATCCGAATGTAATGCAAAAGGCACAATGCCGACTTAAGTACAAGAGGACTGACACTCTAACTTTCGAAGATTTGAACTTCTCCTGTGAGTCCAGTTTTAGATTCCGATGCTTCAATTCAGGTTTACTGTATCCCTTGGACCTTCTTATTGACGATGAAATACAGAAATTGCATCCGAATTTAATACAAAAGGCACAATGCCGACTTATGTACAAGAGGAGTGACACTCTAAGTTTCGATGATTTGAACCTCTCCTGTGAGTCCATTTTTCGATTCCGATACTGCACTTTAGGTTTACTGTGTCCTTGGACCCTCTTATTGACGATGAAACACAGAAATTGCATCCGATTTTAATACAAAAGCCACAATGCCGACTTCAGTACAAGAGGACTGACACTCTAACTTTCTATGATATGAACCACTCCTGTGAGTCCAGTTTGAGATTCCGATACTTCACTTCAGGTTTGCTGTATTCCTTGGACCTTCTTATTGACGATGAAACACAGATATTGCATCCAAATTTAATACAAAAGTCACAATGCCGACTTAAGTACAAGAGGACAGACACTCTAACTTTCTATTATTTAAACCACTCCTGTGAGTCCAGTTTTAGATTCTGATGCTTCAATTCAGGTTCACTGTATGCCTTGGACCTTCTTATTGACGATGAAACACAGAAATTGCATCCGAATTTAATACAAAAGGCAAAATGCCGACTTAAGTACAAGAGGACTGACACTCAAACTCTCTACGATTTGATCCTCTCCTGTGAGTCCAGTTTCAGATTCCGATGCTTCACATCAGGTTTACTGTATCTCTGGGACGTTCTTATCGATGATGAAACACAGAAATTACATCCGAATTCAATACAAATTTCACAATACCGACTAAAGTACAAGAGGACTGACAATCTAACTCTCTATGATTTGAACCTCTCCTGTGAGTCCAGTATTAGATTCCGAAGCTTCACTTCAGGTTTACTGTATGCCTAGGACCTTCTTATTGATGATGAAACACAGATATTGCATCCAAATTTAATACAAAAGGCACAATGCCGACTTAAGTACAAGAGGACTGACACTCTAACTTTCTATGATTTGAACCACTCCTATGAGTCCAGTTTAAGATTCCGATGCGTCACTTCAGGTTTACTGTATCCCTTGGACCTTCTTATTGACGATGAAACACAGGAATTGCATCCGAATTTAATACAAAAGGCACAATGCCGACGTAAGTACAAGAGGACTGAACCTCTATCTCTCTGTGATTTGATCCTCTCCTGTGAGTCCAGTTTTAGATTCCGATGCTTCACTTCAGGTTTACTGTATCCCTAGGACCTTCTTATTGACGATGAAACACAGAAATTGCATCCGAATTTAATACAAAAGGCACAATGCCGACTTAAGTACAAGAGGACTGACACTCTAACTTTCTATGATTTGAACCAATCCTGTGAGTCCAGTTTAAGATTCCGATGCGTCACTTCAGGTTTACTGTATCCCTTGGACCTTCTTATTGACGATGAAACACAGGAATTGCATCCGAATTTAATACAAAAGGCACAATGCCGACGTAAGTACAAGAGGACTGAACCTCTATCTCTCTGTGATTTGAACCTCTCCTGTGAGTCCAGTTTTAGATTCCGATGCTTCACTTCAGGTTTACTGTATCCCTAGGACCTTCTTATTGACGATGAAACACAGAAATTGCATCCGAATTTAATACAAAAGGCACAATGCCGACTTAAGTACAAGAGGACTGACACTCTAAGTTTCGATGATTTGAACCTCTCCTGTGAGTCCAGTTTTAGATTCCGATGCTTCACTTCAGGTTTACTGTATCCTTGGACCTTCTTATTGACGATGAAACACAGAAATTGCATCCGAAATTAATACAAAAGGCACAATGCTGACTTAAGTACAAGAGGACTGACACTGTAACTTTCTATGACTTGAACCTCTTCTGTGAGTCCAGTTTTAGATTCCGATGCTTCACTTCAGGTTAACTGTATCCCTTGGACCTTCTTATTGACGATGAACCACAGAAATTGCATCCGATTTTAATACAAAAGGCACAATGCCGACTTAAGTACAAGAGGACTGACACTCTAACTTTCTATGATTTGAACCACTCCTGTGAGTCCAGTTTGAGATTCCGATACTTCACTTCAGGTTTGCTGTATCCCTTGGACCTTCTTATTGACGATGAAACACAGAAATTGCATCCAAATTTAATACAAAGGGCACAATGCCGACATAAGTACAAGAGGACTGACACTCTAACTTTCTATGATTTGAACCACTCCTGTGAGTCCAGTTTTAGATTCTGATGCTTCAATTCAGGTTCACTGTATGCCTTGGACCTTCTTATTGACGATGAAACACAGAAATTGCATCCGAATTTAATACAAAAGGCACAATGCCGACTTAAGTACAAGAGGACTGACACTCTAACTCTCTACGATTTGAACCTCTCCTCTGAGTCCTGTTTCAGATTCCGATGCTTCACATCAGGTTTACTGTATCTCTTGGACGTTCTTATCGATGATGAAACACAGAAATTACATCCGAATTCAATACAAAAGGCACAATACCGACTAAAGTACAAGAGGACTGACACTCTAACTCTGTATGATTTGAACCTCCCCTGTGAGTCTAGTATTAGATTCCGAAGCTTCACTTCAGGTTTACTGTATCCCTTGGACCTTCTTATTGACGATGGAACACAGAAATTGCATCCGAATTTAATACAAAAGGCACAATGCCGACTTAAGTACAAGAGGACTGACACTCTAACTTTCTATGATTTGAACCACTCCTGTGAGTCCAGTTTAAGATTCCGATGCTTCACTTCAGGTTTACTGTATCCTTTGGACCTTCGTATTGACGATGAAACACAGAAATTGCATCCGAATTTAATACAAAAGGCACAATGCCGACTTAAGTACAAGAGGACTGACACTCTAACTTTCTATGATTTGAACCACTCGTGTGAGTCCAGTTTAAGATTCCGATACTTCACTTCAGGTTTGCTGTATCCCTTGGACCCTCTTATTGACGATGAAACACAGAAATTGCATCCGAATTTAATACAAAAGGCACAATGCCGACTTAAGTACAAGAGGACTGTCACTCTAGCTTTCTATGATTTGAACCACTCCTGTGAGTCCAGTTTAAGATTCCGATGCTTCACTTCAGGTTTACTGTATCCTTTGGACCTTCTTATTGACGATGAAACACAGAAATTGCATCCGAATTTAATACAAAAGGCACAATGCCGACTTAAGTACAAGAGGACTGACACTCTAACTTTCGATGATTTGAACTTCTCCTGTGAGTCCAGTTTAAGATTCCGACGCTTCACTTCAGGTTTCCTGTATCCCTTGGACCTTCTTATTGACGTTGAAACACAGAAATTCCATCCGAATTTAATACAAATGGCACAATGCCGACTTAAGTACAAGAGGAGTGACTCTCTAAGTTTCGATGATTTGAACCTCTCCTGTGAGTCCAGTTTTCGATTCCGATGCTTCACTTCAGGTTAACTGTATCCCTTGGACCTTCTTATTGACGATGAACCACAGAAATTGCATCCGATTTTAATACAAAAGGCACAATGCCGACTTAAGTACAAGAGGACTGACACTCTAACTTTCTATGATTTGAACCACTCCTGTGAGTCCAGTTTGAGATTCCGATACTTCACTTCAGGTTTGCTGTATCCCTTGGACCTTCTTATTGACGATGAAACACAGAAATTGCATCCAAATTTAATACAAAGGGCACAATGCCGACATAAGTACAAGAGGACTGACACTCTAACTTTCTATGATTTGAACCACTCCTGTGAGTCCAGTTTTTGATTCTGATGCTTCAATTCAGGTTCACTGTATGCCTTGGACCTTCTTATTGACGATGAAACACAGAAATTGCATCCGAATTTAATACAAAAGGCACAATGCCCACTTAAGTACAAGAGGACTGACACTCTAACTCTCTACGATTTGAACCTCTCCTCTGAGTCCTGTTTCAGATTCCGATGCTTCACATCAGGTTTACTGTATCTCTTGGACGTTCTTATCGATGATGAAACACAGAAATTACATCCGAATTCAGTACAAAAGGCACAATACCGACTAAAGTACAAGAGGACTGACACTCTAACTCTCTATGATTTGAACCTCCCCTGTGAGTCCAGTATTAGATTCCGAAGCTTCACTTCAGGTTTACTGTATCAATTGGACCTTCTTATTGACGATGGAACACAGAAATTGCATCCGAATTTAATACAAAAGGCACAATGCCGACTTAAGTACAAGAGGACTGACACTCAACTTTCTATGATTTGAACCACTCCTGTGAGTCCAGTTTAAGATTCCGATGCTTCACTTCAGGTTTACTGTATCCTTTGGACCTTCTTATTGACGATGAAACACAGAATTTGCATCCGAATTTAATACAAAAGGCACAATGCCGACTTAAGTACAAGAGGACTGACACTCTAACTTTCTATGATTTGAACCACTCGTGTGAGTCCAGTTTAAGATTCCGATACTTCACTTCAGGTTTGCTGTATCCCTTGGACCCTCTTATTGACGATGAAACACAGAAATTGCATCCGAATTTAATACTAAAGGCACAATGCCGACTTAAGTACAAGAGGACTGTCACTCTAGCTTTCTATGATTTGAACCACTCCTGTGAGTCCAGTTTAAGATTCCGATGCTTCACTTCAGGTTTACTGTATCCTTTGGACCTTCTTATTGACGATGAAACACAGAAATTGCATCCGAATTTAATACAAAAGGCACAATGCCGACTTAAGTACAAGGGGACTGACACTCTAACTTTCGATGATTTGAACTTCTCCTGTGAGTCCAGTTTAAGATTCCGACGCTTCACTTCAGGTTTCCTGTATCCCTTGGACCTTCTTATTGACGTTGAAACACAGAAATTCCATCCGAATTTAATACAAATGGCACAATGCCGACTTAAGTACAAGAGGAGTGACTCTCTAAGTTTCGATGATTTGAACCTCTCCTGTGAGTCCAGTTTTCGATTCCGATGCTTCACTTTAGGTTTACTGTATCCTTGGACCTTCTTATTGACGATGAAACACAGAAATTGCATCCGAATTTAATACAAAAGGCACAATGCCGACTTAAGTACAAGAGGACTGACACTCTAACTGTCTATGATTTGAACCACTCGTGTGAGTCCACTTTAAGATTCCGATGCTTCACTTCAGGTTTACTGTATCCCTTGGACCTTCTTATTGACGATGAAACACAGAAATTGCATCCGAATTTAATACAAAAGGCACAATGCTGACTTAAGTACAAGAGGACTGACACTGTAACTTGCTATGACTTGAACCTCTTCTGTGAGTCCAGTTTTAGATTCCGATGCTTCACTTCAGGTTAACTGTATCCCTTGGACCTTCTTATTGACGATGAACCACAGAAATTGCATCCGATTTTAATACAAAAGGCACAATGCCGACTTAAGTACAAGAGGACTGACACTCTAACTTTCTATGATTTGAACCACTCCTGTGAGTCCAGTTTGAGATTCCGATACTTCACTTCAGGTTTGCTGTATCCCTTGGACCTTCTTATTGACGATGAAATACAGAAATTGCATCCGAATTTAATACAAAAGGCACAATGCCGACTTATGTACAAGAGGAGTGACACTCTAAGTTTCGATGATTTGAACCTCTCCTGTGAGTCCATTTTTCGATTCCGATACTGCACTTTAGGTTTACTGTGTCCTTGGACCCTCTTATTGACGATGAAACACAGAAATTGCATCCGATTTTAATACAAAAGCCACAATGCCGACTTCAGTACAAGAGGACTGACACTCTAACTTTCTATGATATGAACCACTCCTGTGAGTCCAGTTTGAGATTCCGATACTTCACTTCAGGTTTGCTGTATTCCTTGGACCTTCTTATTGACGATGAAACACAGATATTGCATCCAAATTTAATACAAAAGTCACAATGCCGACTTAAGTACAAGAGGACAGACACTCTAACTTTCTATTATTTAAACCACTCCTGTGAGTCCAGTTTTAGATTCTGATGCTTCAATTCAGGTTCACTGTATGCCTTGGACCTTCTTATTGACGATGAAACACAGAAATTGCATCCGAATTTAATACAAAAGGCAAAATGCCGACTTAAGTACAAGAGGACTGACACTCAAACTCTCTACGATTTGATCCTCTCCTGTGAGTCCAGTTTCAGATTCCGATGCTTCACATCAGGTTTACTGTATCTCTGGGACGTTCTTATCGATGATGAAACACAGAAATTACATCCGAATTCAATACAAATTTCACAATACCGACTAAAGTACAAGAGGACTGACAATCTAACTCTCTATGATTTGAACCTCTCCTGTGAGTCCAGTATTAGATTCCGAAGCTTCACTTCAGGTTTACTGTATGCCTAGGACCTTCTTATTGATGATGAAACACAGATATTGCATCCAAATTTAATACAAAAGGCACAATGCCGACTTAAGTACAAGAGGACTGACACTCTAACTTTCTATGATTTGAACCACTCCTATGAGTCCAGTTTAAGATTCCGATGCGTCACTTCAGGTTTACTGTATCCCTTGGACCTTCTTATTGACGATGAAACACAGGAATTGCATCCGAATTTAATACAAAAGGCACAATGCCGACGTAAGTACAAGAGGACTGAACCTCTATCTCTCTGTGATTTGATCCTCTCCTGTGAGTCCAGTTTTAGATTCCGATGCTTCACTTCAGGTTTACTGTATCCCTAGGACCTTCTTATTGACGATGAAACACAGAAATTGCATCCGAATTTAATACAAAAGGCACAATGCCGACTTAAGTACAAGAGGACTGACACTCTAACTTTCTATGATTTGAACCAATCCTGTGAGTCCAGTTTAAGATTCCGATGCGTCACTTCAGGTTTACTGTATCCCTTGGACCTTCTTATTGACGATGAAACACAGGAATTGCATCCGAATTTAATACAAAAGGCACAATGCCGACGTAAGTACAAGAGGACTGAACCTCTATCTCTCTGTGATTTGAACCTCTCCTGTGAGTCCAGTTTTAGATTCCGATGCTTCACTTCAGGTTTACTGTATCCCTAGGACCTTCTTATTGACGATGAAACACAGAAATTGCATCCGAATTTAATACAAAAGGCACAATGCCGACTTAAGTACAAGAGGACTGACACTCTAAGTTTCGATGATTTGAACCTCTCCTGTGAGTCCAGTTTTAGATTCCGATGCTTCACTTCAGGTTTACTGTATCCTTGGACCTTCTTATTGACGATGAAACACAGAAATTGCATCCGAAATTAATACAAAAGGCACAATGCTGACTTAAGTACAAGAGGACTGACACTGTAACTTTCTATGACTTGAACCTCTTCTGTGAGTCCAGTTTTAGATTCCGATGCTTCACTTCAGGTTAACTGTATCCCTTGGACCTTCTTATTGACGATGAACCACAGAAATTGCATCCGATTTTAATACAAAAGGCACAATGCCGACTTAAGTACAAGAGGACTGACACTCTAACTTTCTATGATTTGAACCACTCCTGTGAGTCCAGTTTGAGATTCCGATACTTCACTTCAGGTTTGCTGTATCCCTTGGACCTTCTTATTGACGATGAAACACAGAAATTGCATCCAAATTTAATACAAAGGGCACAATGCCGACATAAGTACAAGAGGACTGACACTCTAACTTTCTATGATTTGAACCACTCCTGTGAGTCCAGTTTTAGATTCTGATGCTTCAATTCAGGTTCACTGTATGCCTTGGACCTTCTTATTGACGATGAAACACAGAAATTGCATCCGAATTTAATACAAAAGGCACAATGCCGACTTAAGTACAAGAGGACTGACACTCTAACTCTCTACGATTTGAACCTCTCCTCTGAGTCCTGTTTCAGATTCCGATGCTTCACATCAGGTTTACTGTATCTCTTGGACGTTCTTATCGATGATGAAACACAGAAATTACATCCGAATTCAATACAAAAGGCACAATACCGACTAAAGTACAAGAGGACTGACACTCTAACTCTGTATGATTTGAACCTCCCCTGTGAGTCTAGTATTAGATTCCGAAGCTTCACTTCAGGTTTACTGTATCCCTTGGACCTTCTTATTGACGATGGAACACAGAAATTGCATCCGAATTTAATACAAAAGGCACAATGCCGACGTAAGTACAAGAGGACTGAACCTCTATCTCTCTGTGATTTGAACCTCTCCTGTGAGTCCAGTTTTAGATTCCGATGCTTCACTTCAGGTTTACTGTATCCCTTGGACCTTCTTATTGACGATGAAACACAGAAATTGCATCCGAATTTAATACAAAAGGCACAATGCCGACGTAAGTACAAGAGGACTGAACCTCTATCTCTCTATGATTTGAACCTCTCCTGTGAGTCCAGTTTTAGATTCCGATGCTTCACTTCAGGTTTACTGTATCCCTTGGACATTCTTATTGACGATGAAACACAGAAATTGCATCCGAATTTAATACAGAAGGCACAATGCCAACTTATGTACAAGAGGACTGACACTATAAGTTTCGATGATTTGAACCTCTCCTGTGAGTCCAGTTTTAGATTATGATGCTTCACTTCAGGTTTACTGTATCCTTGGACCTTCATATTGACGATGAAACACAGAAATTGCATCCGAATGTAATGCAAAAGGCACAATGCCGACTTAAGTACAAGAGGACTGACACTCTAACTTTCGAAGATTTGAACTTCTCCTGTGAGTCCAGTTTTAGATTCCGATGCTTCAATTCAGGTTTACTGTATCCCTTGGACCTTCTTATTGACGATGAAATACAGAAATTGCATCCGAATTTAATACAAAAGGCACAATGCCGACTTATGTACAAGAGGAGTGACACTCTAAGTTTCGATGATTTGAACCTCTCCTGTGAGTCCATTTTTCGATTCCGATACTGCACTTTAGGTTTACTGTGTCCTTGGACCCTCTTATTGACGATGAAACACAGAAATTGCATCCGATTTTAATACAAAAGCCACAATGCCGACTTCAGTACAAGAGGACTGACACTCTAACTTTCTATGATATGAACCACTCCTGTGAGTCCAGTTTGAGATTCCGATACTTCACTTCAGGTTTGCTGTATTCCTTGGACCTTCTTATTGACGATGAAACACAGATATTGCATCCAAATTTAATACAAAAGTCACAATGCCGACTTAAGTACAAGAGGACAGACACTCTAACTTTCTATTATTTAAACCACTCCTGTGAGTCCAGTTTTAGATTCTGATGCTTCAATTCAGGTTCACTGTATGCCTTGGACCTTCTTATTGACGATGAAACACAGAAATTGCATCCGAATTTAATACAAAAGGCAAAATGCCGACTTAAGTACAAGAGGACTGACACTCAAACTCTCTACGATTTGATCCTCTCCTGTGAGTCCAGTTTCAGATTCCGATGCTTCACATCAGGTTTACTGTATCTCTGGGACGTTCTTATCGATGATGAAACACAGAAATTACATCCGAATTCAATACAAATTTCACAATACCGACTAAAGTACAAGAGGACTGACAATCTAACTCTCTATGATTTGAACCTCTCCTGTGAGTCCAGTATTAGATTCCGAAGCTTCACTTCAGGTTTACTGTATGCCTAGGACCTTCTTATTGATGATGAAACACAGATATTGCATCCAAATTTAATACAAAAGGCACAATGCCGACTTAAGTACAAGAGGACTGACACTCTAACTTTCTATGATTTGAACCACTCCTATGAGTCCAGTTTAAGATTCCGATGCGTCACTTCAGGTTTACTGTATCCCTTGGACCTTCTTATTGACGATGAAACACAGGAATTGCATCCGAATTTAATACAAAAGGCACAATGCCGACGTAAGTACAAGAGGACTGAACCTCTATCTCTCTGTGATTTGATCCTCTCCTGTGAGTCCAGTTTTAGATTCCGATGCTTCACTTCAGGTTTACTGTATCCCTAGGACCTTCTTATTGACGATGAAACACAGAAATTGCATCCGAATTTAATACAAAAGGCACAATGCCGACTTAAGTACAAGAGGACTGACACTCTAACTTTCTATGATTTGAACCAATCCTGTGAGTCCAGTTTAAGATTCCGATGCGTCACTTCAGGTTTACTGTATCCCTTGGACCTTCTTATTGACGATGAAACACAGGAATTGCATCCGAATTTAATACAAAAGGCACAATGCCGACGTAAGTACAAGAGGACTGAACCTCTATCTCTCTGTGATTTGAACCTCTCCTGTGAGTCCAGTTTTAGATTCCGATGCTTCACTTCAGGTTTACTGTATCCCTAGGACCTTCTTATTGACGATGAAACACAGAAATTGCATCCGAATTTAATACAAAAGGCACAATGCCGACTTAAGTACAAGAGGACTGACACTCTAAGTTTCGATGATTTGAACCTCTCCTGTGAGTCCAGTTTTAGATTCCGATGCTTCACTTCAGGTTTACTGTATCCTTGGACCTTCTTATTGACGATGAAACACAGAAATTGCATCCGAAATTAATACAAAAGGCACAATGCTGACTTAAGTACAAGAGGACTGACACTGTAACTTTCTATGACTTGAACCTCTTCTGTGAGTCCAGTTTTAGATTCCGATGCTTCACTTCAGGTTAACTGTATCCCTTGGACCTTCTTATTGACGATGAACCACAGAAATTGCATCCGATTTTAATACAAAAGGCACAATGCCGACTTAAGTACAAGAGGACTGACACTCTAACTTTCTATGATTTGAACCACTCCTGTGAGTCCAGTTTGAGATTCCGATACTTCACTTCAGGTTTGCTGTATCCCTTGGACCTTCTTATTGACGATGAAACACAGAAATTGCATCCAAATTTAATACAAAGGGCACAATGCCGACATAAGTACAAGAGGACTGACACTCTAACTTTCTATGATTTGAACCACTCCTGTGAGTCCAGTTTTAGATTCTGATGCTTCAATTCAGGTTCACTGTATGCCTTGGACCTTCTTATTGACGATGAAACACAGAAATTGCATCCGAATTTAATACAAAAGGCACAATGCCGACTTAAGTACAAGAGGACTGACACTCTAACTCTCTACGATTTGAACCTCTCCTCTGAGTCCTGTTTCAGATTCCGATGCTTCACATCAGGTTTACTGTATCTCTTGGACGTTCTTATCGATGATGAAACACAGAAATTACATCCGAATTCAATACAAAAGGCACAATACCGACTAAAGTACAAGAGGACTGACACTCTAACTCTGTATGATTTGAACCTCCCCTGTGAGTCTAGTATTAGATTCCGAAGCTTCACTTCAGGTTTACTGTATCCCTTGGACCTTCTTATTGACGATGGAACACAGAAATTGCATCCGAATTTAATACAAAAGGCACAATGCCGACTTAAGTACAAGAGGACTGACACTCTAACTTTCTATGATTTGAACCACTCCTGTGAGTCCAGTTTAAGATTCCGATGCTTCACTTCAGGTTTACTGTATCCTTTGGACCTTCGTATTGACGATGAAACACAGAAATTGCATCCGAATTTAATACAAAAGGCACAATGCCGACTTAAGTACAAGAGGACTGACACTCTAACTTTCTATGATTTGAACCACTCGTGTGAGTCCAGTTTAAGATTCCGATACTTCACTTCAGGTTTGCTGTATCCCTTGGACCCTCTTATTGACGATGAAACACAGAAATTGCATCCGAATTTAATACAAAAGGCACAATGCCGACTTAAGTACAAGAGGACTGTCACTCTAGCTTTCTATGATTTGAACCACTCCTGTGAGTCCAGTTTAAGATTCCGATGCTTCACTTCAGGTTTACTGTATCCTTTGGACCTTCTTATTGACGATGAAACACAGAAATTGCATCCGAATTTAATACAAAAGGCACAATGCCGACTTAAGTACAAGAGGACTGACACTCTAACTTTCGATGATTTGAACTTCTCCTGTGAGTCCAGTTTAAGATTCCGACGCTTCACTTCAGGTTTCCTGTATCCCTTGGACCTTCTTATTGACGTTGAAACACAGAAATTCCATCCGAATTTAATACAAATGGCACAATGCCGACTTAAGTACAAGAGGAGTGACTCTCTAAGTTTCGATGATTTGAACCTCTCCTGTGAGTCCAGTTTTCGATTCCGATGCTTCACTTCAGGTTAACTGTATCCCTTGGTCCTTCTTATTGACGATGAACCACAGAAATTGCATCCGATTTTAATACAAAAGGCACAATGCCGACTTAAGTACAAGAGGACTGACACTCTAACTTTCTATGATTTGAACCACTCCTGTGAGTCCAGTTTGAGATTCCGATACTTCACTTCAGGTTTGCTGTATCCCTTGGACCTTCTTATTGACGATGAAACACAGAAATTGCATCCAAATTTAATACAAAGGGCACAATGCCGACATAAGTACAAGAGGACTGACACTCTAACTTTCTATGATTTGAACCACTCCTGTGAGTCCAGTTTTTGATTCTGATGCTTCAATTCAGGTTCACTGTATGCCTTGGACCTTCTTATTGACGATGAAACACAGAAATTGCATCCGAATTTAATACAAAAGGCACAATGCCCACTTAAGTACAAGAGGACTGACACTCTAACTCTCTACGATTTGAACCTCTCCTCTGAGTCCTGTTTCAGATTCCGATGCTTCACATCAGGTTTACTGTATCTCTTGGACGTTCTTATCGATGATGAAACACAGAAATTACATCCGAATTCAGTACAAAAGGCACAATACCGACTAAAGTACAAGAGGACTGACACTCTAACTCTCTATGATTTGAACCTCCCCTGTGAGTCCAGTATTAGATTCCGAAGCTTCACTTCAGGTTTACTGTATCCCTTGGACCTTCTTATTGACGATGGAACACAGAAATTGCATCCGAATTTAATACAAAAGGCACAATGCCGACTTAAGTACAAGAGGACTGACACTCAACTTTCTATGATTTGAACCACTCCTGTGAGTCCAGTTTAAGATTCCGATGCTTCACTTCAGGTTTACTGTATCCTTTGGACCTTCTTATTGACGATGAAACACAGAATTTGCATCCGAATTTAATACAAAAGGCACAATGCCGACTTAAGTACAAGAGGACTGACACTCTAACTTTCTATGATTTGAACCACTCGTGTGAGTCCAGTTTAAGATTCCGATACTTCACTTCAGGTTTGCTGTATCCCTTGGACCCTCTTATTGACGATGAAACACAGAAATTGCATCCGAATTTAATACTAAAGGCACAATGCCGACTTAAGTACAAGAGGACTGTCACTCTAGCTTTCTATGATTTGAACCACTCCTGTGAGTCCAGTTTAAGATTCCGATGCTTCACTTCAGGTTTAC
This sequence comes from Schistocerca americana, assembly GCF_021461395.2. NCBI lineage: Eukaryota > Metazoa > Arthropoda > Insecta > Orthoptera > Acrididae > Schistocerca > Schistocerca americana. The sequence continues at coordinate 542,369,015 of NC_060124.1, read as the reverse complement.
TGTATCCTTTGGACCTTCTTATTGACGATGAAACACAGAAATTGCATCCGAATTTAATACAAAAGGCACAATGCCGACTTAAGTACAAGAGGACTGACACTCTAACTTTCGATGATTTGAACTTCTCCTGTGAGTCCAGTTTAAGATTCCGACGCTTCACTTCAGGTTTCCTGTATCCCTTGGACCTTCTTATTGACGTTGAAACACAGAAATTCCATCCGAATTTAATACAAATGGCACAATGCCGACTTAAGTACAAGAGGAGTGACTCTCTAAGTTTCGATGATTTGAACCTCTCCTGTGAGTCCAGTTTTCGATTCCGATGCTTCACTTTAGGTTTACTGTATCCTTGGACCTTCTTATTGACGATGAAACACAGAAATTGCATCCGAATTTAATACAAAAGGCACAATGCCGACTTAAGTACAAGAGGACTGACACTCTAACTGTCTATGATTTGAACCACTCGTGTGAGTCCACTTTAAGATTCCGATGCTTCACTTCAGGTTTACTGTATCCCTTGGACCTTCTTATTGACGATGAAACACAGAAATTGCATCCGAATTTAATACAAAAGGCACAATGCTGACTTAAGTACAAGAGGACTGACACTGTAACTTGCTATGACTTGAACCTCTTCTGTGAGTCCAGTTTTAGATTCCGATGCTTCACTTCAGGTTAACTGTATCCCTTGGACCTTCTTATTGACGATGAACCACAGAAATTGCATCCGATTTTAATACAAAAGGCACAATGCCGACTTAAGTACAAGAGGACTGACACTCTAACTTTCTATGATTTGAACCACTCCTGTGAGTCCAGTTTGAGATTCCGATACTTCACTTCAGGTTTGCTGTATCCCTTGGACCTTCTTATTGACGATGAAACACAGAAATTGCATCCAAATTTAATACAAAAGGCACAATGCCGACTTAAGTACAAGAGGACTGACACTCTAACTTTCTATGATTTGAACCACTCCTGTGAGTCCAGTTTTAGATTCTGATGCTTCAATTCAGGTTCACTGTATGCCTTGGACCTTCTTATTGACGATGAAACACAGAAATTGCATCCGAATTTAATACAAAAGGCACAATGCCGACTTAAGTACAAGAGGACTGACACTCTAACTCTCTACGATTTGAACCTCTGCTCTGAGTCCTGTTTCAGATTCCGATGCTTCACATCAGGTTTACTGTATCTCTTTTACGTTCTTATCGATGATGAAACACAGAAATTACATCCGAATTCAATACAAAAGGCACAATACCGACTCAAGTACAAGAGGACTGACACTCTAACTCTCTATGATTTGAACCTCTCCTGTGAGTCCAGTATTAGATTCCGAAGCTTCACTTCAGGTTTACTGTATCCCTTGGACCTTCTTATTGACGATGAAACACAGATATTGCATCCAAATTTAATACAAAAGGCACAATGCCGACTTAAGTACAAGTGGACTGACACTCTAACTTTCGATGATTTGAACCTCTCCTGTGAGTGCAGTTTTAGATTCCGATGCTTGAATTCAGGTTTACTGTATCCCTTGGACCTTCTTATTGACGATGAAACGCAGAAATTGCATCCGAATTTAATACAAAAGGCACAATGCCAACTTAAGTACAGGCGGACTGACACTCTAACTTTCTATGATTTCAACCACTCCTGTGAGTCCAGTTTAAGATTCCGATGACTCACTTCAAATTTACTGTATCCCTTGGACCTTCTTATTGACGATGAAACACAGAAATTGCATCCGAATTTAATACAAAAGGCACAATGCCGGCGTAAGTACAAGAGGTCTGAACCTCTATCTCTCTGTGATTTGAACCTCTCCTGTGAGTCCAGTTTTAGATTCCGATGCTTCACTTCAGATTTACTGTATCCCTTGGACCTTCTTATTGACGATGAAACACAGAAATTGCACCCGAATTTAATACAAAAGGCACAATGCCGACGTAAGTACAAGAGGACTGAACCTCTATCTCTCTATGATTTGAAACTCTGCTGTGAGTCCAGTTTTAGATTCCGATGCTTCACTTCAGGTTTACTGTATCCCTTGGACCTTCTTATTGACGATGAAACACAGAAATTGCATCCGTAATTAATGCAAATGGCACAATACCGACTTCAGTACAAGTGGACTGACACTCTAAGTTTCTATGATTTGAGCCTCTCCTGTGAGTCTAGTTTTAAATTCCGATGCCTCACTTTAGGTTTACTGTATCCCTTGGACCTTCTTATCGACGATGAAACACAGAAATTGCATCCGAATTTAATACAAAAGGCACAATGCCGACTTAAGTACAAGAGGACTAACACTCTAACTTTCTATGATTTTAACCACTCATGTGAGTCCAGTTTAAGATTCCAATGCTTAACTTCAGGTTTCCTGTATCCCTTGGACCTTCATATTGACGATGAAACACAGAAATTGCATCTGAATTTAATACAAAAGGCACAATGCCGACTTAAGTACAAGAGGACTGACACTCTCACTCTCTATGATTTGAACCTCTCCTGTGAGCCCAGTTTTAGATTCCGATGTTTCACTTCAGGTTTTCTGTATCCCTTGGACCTTCTTATTGACGATGAAACACAGAAATTGCATCCGAATTTCATACAAAAGGCACAATGCCGACTTAAGTACAAGAGGACTGACACTCTACCTTTCGATGATTTGAACCTCTCCTGTGAGTCCAGTTTTAGATTCCGATGCTTCAATTCAGGTTTACTGTATCCCTTGGACCTTCTTATTGACGATGAACTACAGAAATTTCATCCGAATTTAAAACAAAAGGCACAATGCCGACTTATGTACAAGAGGAGTGACACTCTAAGTTTCGATGATTTGAACCTCTCCTGTGAGTCCAGTTTTCGATTCCGATACTGCACTTTAGGTTTACTGTATCCTTGGACCCTCTTATTGACGATGAAACACAGAAATTGCATCCGATTTTAATTCAAAAGGCACAATGCCGACTTCAGTACAAGAGGACTGACACTCTAACTTTCTATGATATGAACCACTCCTGTGAGTCCAGTTTGAGATTCCGATACTTCACTTCAGGTTTGCTGTATCCCTGGGACCTTCTTATTGACGATGAAACACAGAAATTGCATCCCAATTTAATACAAAAGGCACAATGCCGACTTAAGTACAAGAGGACAGACAGTGTAACTTTCTATTATTTAAACCACTCCTGTGAGTCCAGTTTTAGATTCTGATGCTTCAATTCAGGTTCACTGTATGCCTTGGACCTTCTTATTGCCGATGAAACACAGAAATTGCATCCGAATTTAATACAAGAGGCACAATGCCGACTTAAGTACAAGAGGACTGACACTCTAACTCTCTACGATTTGAACCTCTCCTGTGAGTCCAGTTTCAGATTCCGATGCTTCACATCAGGTTTACTGTATCTCTGGGACGTTCTTATCGATAATGAAACACAGAAATTACATCCGAATTCAATACAAATGGCACAATACCGACTAAAGTACAAGAGGACTGACACTCTAACTCTCTATGATTTGAACCTCTCCTGTGAGTGCAGTATTAGATTCCGAAGCTTCACTTCAGGTTTACTGTATCCCTAGGACCTTCTTATTGATGATGAAACACAGAAATTGCATCCAAATTCAATACAAAAGGCACAATGCCGACTTAAGTACAAGAGGACTGACACTCTAACTTTCGATGATTTGAACCTCTCCTGTGAGTGCAGTTTTAGATTCCGATGCTTCAATTCAGGTTTACTGTATCCCTTGGAACTTCTTATTGACGATGAAACACAGAAATTGCATGCGAATTTAATACAAAAACCACAATGCCGACTTAAGTACAAGAGGACTGACACTCTAAGTTTCGATGATTTGAACCTCTCCTGTGAGTCCTGTTTTAGATTCCGATGCTTCACTTCAGGTTTACTGTATCCTTGGACGTTCTTATTGATGATGAAACACAGAAATTGCATCCGAATTTAATACAAAAGGCACAATGCCGACTTAAGTACAAGAGGACTGACACCCTAACTTTCTATGATTTGAACCACTCCTATGAGTCCAGTTTAAGATTCCGATGCGTCACTTCAGGTTTACTGTATCCCTTGGACCTTCTTATTGACGATGAAACACAGGAATTGCATCCGAATCTAATACAAAAGGCACAATGCCGACGTAAGTACAAGAGGACTGAACCTCTATCTCTCTGTGATTTGAACCTCTCCTGTGAGTCCAGTTTTAGATTCCGATGCTTCACTTCAGGTTTACTATATCCCTTGGACCTTCTTATTGACGATGAAACACAGAAAATGCATCCGAATTTAATACAAAAGGCACAATACCGACTTAAGTACAAGAGGACTGACACTCTAAGTTTCGATGATTTGAACCACTCCTGTGAGTCCAGTTTAAGATTCCGATGCTTCACTTCAGGTTTACTGTATCCTTTGGACCTTCTTATTGACGATGAAACACAGAAATTGCATCCGAATTGAATACAAAAGGCACAATGCCGACTTAAGTACAAGAGGACTGACACTCTAACTTTCGATGATTTGAACTTCTCCTGTGAGTCCAGTTTAAGATTCCGATGCTTCACTTCAGGTTTCCTGTATCCCTTGGACCTTCTTATTGACGATGAAACACAGAAATTCCATCCGAATTTAATACAAATGGCACAATGCCGACTTAAGTGCAAGAGGAGTGGCACTCTAAGTTTCGATGATTTTAACCACTCCTGTGAGTCCAGTTTTCGATTCCGATGCTTCACTTTAGGTTTACTGTATCCTTGGACCTTCTTATTGACGATGAAACACAGAAATTGCATCCGAATTTAATACAAAAGGCACAATGCCGACTAAAGTACAAGAGGACTGACACTCTAACTTTCTATGATTTGAACCACTCGTGTGAGTCCAGTTTAAGATTCCGATGCTTCACTTCAGGTTTGCTGTATCCCTTGGACCTTCTTATTGACGATGAAACACAGAAATTGCATCCGAATTTAATACAAAAGGCACAATGCTGACTTAAGTACAAGAGGACTGACACTGTAACTTTCTATGATTTGAACCTCTCCTGTGAGTCCAGTTTTAGATTCCGATGCTTCAATTCAGATTTACTCTATCCCTTGGACCTTCTTATTGACGATGAACCACAGAAATTGCATCCGATTTTAATACAAAAGGCACAATGCCGACTTAAGTACAAGAGGACTGACACTCTAACTTTCTATGATTTGAACCACTCCTGTGAGTCCAGTTTGAGATTCCGATACTTCACTTCAGGTTTGCTGTATCCCTTGGACCTTCTGAGTGACGATGAAACAAAGAAATTGCATCCAAATTTAATACAAAAGGCACAATGCCGACTTAAGTACAAGAGGACTGACACACTAACTTTCTATGATTTGAACCACTCCTGTGAGTCCAGTTTTAGATTCTGATGCTTTAATTCAGGTTCACTGTATGCCTTGGACCTTCTTATTGACGATGAAACACAGAAATTGCATCCGAATTCAATACAAAAGGCACAATGACGACTTAAGTACAAGAGGACTGACACTCTAACTCTCTACGATTTGAACCTCTCCTCTGAGTCCAGTTTCAGATTCCGATGCTTCACATCAGGTTTACTGTATCTCTTGGACGTTCTTATCGATGATGAAACACAGAAATTACACCCGAATTTAATACAAAAGGCACAATGCCGACGTAAGTACAAGAGGACTGAACCTCTATCTCTCTATGATTTGAAACTCTGCTGTGAGTCCAGTTTTAGATTCCGATGCTTCACTTCAGGTTTACTGTATCCCTTGGACCTTCTTATTGACGATGAAACACAGAAATTGCATCCGTAATTAATGCAAATGGCACAATACCGACTTCAGTACAAGTGGACTGACACTCTAAGTTTCTATGATTTGAGCCTCTCCTGTGAGTCTAGTTTTAAATTCCGATGCCTCACTTTAGGTTTACTGTATCCCTTGGACCTTCTTATCGACGATGAAACACAGAAATTGCATCCGAATTTAATACAAAAGGCACAATGCCGACTTAAGTACAAGAGGACTAACACTCTAACTTTCTATGATTTTAACCACTCATGTGAGTCCAGTTTAAGATTCCAATGCTTAACTTCAGGTTTCCTGTATCCCTTGGACCTTCATATTGACGATGAAACACAGAAATTGCATCTGAATTTAATACAAAAGGCACAATGCCGACTTAAGTACAAGAGGACTGACACTCTCACTCTCTATGATTTGAACCTCTCCTGTGAGCCCAGTTTTAGATTCCGATGTTTCACTTCAGGTTTTCTGTATCCCTTGGACCTTCTTATTGACGATGAAACACAGAAATTGCATCCGAATTTCATACAAAAGGCACAATGCCGACTTAAGTACAAGAGGACTGACACTCTATCTTTCGATGATTTGAACCTCTCCTGTGAGTCCAGTTTTAGATTCCGATGCTTCAATTCAGGTTTACTGTATCCCTTGGACCTTCTTATTGACGATGAACTACAGAAATTTCATCCGAATTTAAAACAAAAGGCACAATGCCGACTTATGTACAAGAGGAGTGACACTCTAAGTTTCGATGATTTGAACCTCTCCTGTGAGTCCAGTTTTCGATTCCGATACTGCACTTTAGGTTTACTGTATCCTTGGACCCTCTTATTGACGATGAAACACAGAAATTGCATCCGATTTTAATACAAAAGGCACAATGCCGACTTCAGTACAAGAGGACTGACACTCTAACTTTCTATGATATGAACCACTCCTGTGAGTCCAGTTTGAGATTCCGATACTTCACTTCAGGTTTGCTGTATCCCTGGGACCTTCTTATTGACGATGAAACACAGAAATTGCATCCCAATTTAATACAAAAGGCACAATGCCGACTTAAGTACAAGAGGACAGACAGTGTAACTTTCTATTATTTAAACCACTCCTGTGAGTCCAGTTTTAGATTCTGATGCTTCAATTCAGGTTCACTGTATGCCTTGGACCTTCTTATTGCCGATGAAACACAGAAATTGCATCCGAATTTAATACAAGAGGCACAATGCCGACTTAAGTACAAGAGGACTGACACTCTAACTCTCTACGATTTGAACCTCTCCTGTGAGTCCAGTTTCAGATTCCGATGCTTCACATCAGGTTTACTGTATCTCTGGGACGTTCTTATCGATAATGAAACACAGAAATTACATCCGAATTCAATACAAATGGCACAATACCGACTAAAGTACAAGAGGACTGACACTCTAACTCTCTATGATTTGAACCTCTCCTGTGAGTCCAGTATTAGATTCCGAAGCTTCACTTCAGGTTTACTGTATCCCTAGGACCTTCTTATTGATGATGAAACACAGAAATTGCATCCAAATTCAATACAAAAGGCACAATGCCGACTTAAGTACAAGAGGACTGACACTCTAACTTTCGATGATTTGAACCTCTCCTGTGAGTGCAGTTTTAGATTCCGATGCTTCAATTCAGGTTTACTGTTTCCCTTGGAACTTCTTATTGACGATGAAACACAGAAATTGCATGCGAATTTAATACAAAAACCACAATGCCGACTTAAGTACAAGAGGACTGACACTCTAAGTTTCGATGATTTGAACCTCTCCTGTGAGTCCTGTTTTAGATTCCGATGCTTCACTTCAGGTTTACTGTATCCTTGGACGTTCTTATTGATGATGAAACACAGAAATTGCATCCGAATTTAATACAAAAGGCACAATGCCGACTTAAGTACAAGAGGACTGACACCCTAACTTTCTATGATTTGAACCACTCCTATGAGTCCAGTTTAAGATTCCGATGCGTCACTTCAGGTTTACTGTATCCCTTGGACCTTCTTATTGACGATGAAACACAGGAATTGCATCCGAATCTAATACAAAAGGCACAATGCCGACGTAAGTACAAGAGGACTGAACCTCTATCTCTCTGTGATTTGAACCTCTCCTGTGAGTCCAGTTTTAGATTCCGATGCTTCACTTCAGGTTTACTATATCCCTTGGACCTTCTTATTGACGATGAAACACAGAAAATGCATCCGAATTTAATACAAGAGGCACAATACCGACTTAAGTACAAGAGGACTGACACTCTAAGTTTCGATGATTTGAACCACTCCTGTGAGTCCAGTTTAAGATTCCGATGCTTCACTTCAGGTTTACTGTATCCTTTGGACCTTCTTATTGACGATGAAACACAGAAATTGCATCCGAATTGAATACAAAAGGCACAATGCCGACTTAAGTACAAGAGGACTGACACTCTAACTTTCGATGATTTGAACTTCTCCTGTGAGTCCAGTTTAAGATTCCGATGCTTCACTTCAGGTTTCCTGTATCCCTTGGACCTTCTTATTGACGATGAAACACAGAAATTCCATCCGAATTTAATACAAATGGCACAATGCCGACTTAAGTGCAAGAGGAGTGGCACTCTAAGTTTCGATGATTTTAACCACTCCTGTGAGTCCAGTTTTCGATTCCGATGCTTCACTTTAGGTTTGCTGTATCCTTGGACCTTCTTATTGACGATGAAACACAGAAATTGCATCCGAATTTAATACAAAAGGCACAATGCCGACTAAAGTACAAGAGGACTGACACTCTAACTTTCTATGATTTGAACCACTCGTGTGAGTCCAGTTTAAGATTCCGATGCTTCACTTCAGGTTTGCTGTATCCCTTGGACCTTCTTATTGACGATGAAACACAGAAATTGCATCCGAATTTAATACAAAAGGCACAATGCTGACTTAAGTACAAGAGGACTGACACTGTAACTTTCTATGATTTGAACCTCTCCTGTGAGTCCAGTTTTAGATTCCGATGCTTCAATTCAGATTTACTCTATCCCTTGGACCTTCTTATTGACGATGAACCACAGAAATTGCATCCGATTTTAATACAAAAGGCACAATGCCGACTTAAGTACAAGAGGACTGACACTCTAACTTTCTATGATTTGAACCACTCCTGTGAGTCCAGTTTGAGATTCCGATACTTCACTTCAGGTTTGCTGTATCCCTTGGACCTTCTGAGTGACGATGAAACAAAGAAATTGCATCCAAATTTAATACAAAAGGCACAATGCCGACTTAAGTACAAGAGGACTGACACACTAACTTTCTATGATTTGAACCACTCCTGTGAGTCCAGTTTTAGATTCTGATGCTTTAATTCAGGTTCACTGTATGCCTTGGACCTTCTTATTGACGATGAAACACAGAAATTGCATCCGAATTCAATACAAAAGGCACAATGACGACTTAAGTACAAGAGGACTGACACTCTAACTCTCTACGATTTGAACCTCTCCTCTGAGTCCAGTTTCAGATTCCGATGCTTCACATCAGGTTTACTGTATCTCTTGGACGTTCTTATCGATGATGAAACACAGAAATTACATCCGAATTCAATACAAAAGGCACAATGCCGACTTAAGTACAAGAGGACTGACACTCTAACTCTCTACGATTTGAACCTCTCCTGTGAGTCCAGTTTCAGATTCCGATGCTTCACATAAGGTTTACTGTATCTCTGGGACGTTCTTATAGATGATGAACCACAGAAATTACATCCGAATTCAATACAAATGGCTCAATGCCGACTTAAGTACAAGAGGACTGACACACTAACTTTCGATGATTTGAACCTCTCCTGTGAGTGCAGTTTTAGATTCCGATGCTTCAATTCAGGTTTACTGTATCCCTTGGACCTTGTTATTGACGAAGAAACACAGAAATTGCATGCGAATTTAATACAAAAGGCACAATGCCGACTTAAGTACAAGAGGACTGACACTCTAAGTTTCGATGATTTGAACCTCTCCTGGGAGTCCTGTTTTAGATTCCGATGCTTCACTTCAGGTTTACTGTATCCTTGGACCTTCTTATTGACGATGAAACACAGAAATTGCATCCGAATTTAATACAAAAGGCACAATGCCGACTTAAGTACAAGAGGACTGACAATCTAACTTTCTATGATTTGAACCACTCGTATGAGTCCAGTTTAAGATTCCGATGCGTCACTTCAGGTTTACTGTATAATTGGACCTTCTTATTGACGATGAAACACAGAAATTGCATCCGAATTTAATACAAAAGGCACAATGCCGACTAAAGTACAAGAGGACTAACACTCTAACTCTCTACGATTTGAAACTCTCCTCTGAGTCCTGTTTCAGATTCCGATGCTTCACATCAGGTTTACTGTATCTCTTGGACGTTCTTATCGATGATGAAACACAGAAATTACATCCGAATTCAATACAAAAGGCACAATACCGACTAAAGTACAAGAGGACTGACACTCTAACTCTCTATGATTTGAACCTCTCCTGTGAGTCCAGTATTAGATTCCGAAGCTTCACTTCAGGTTTACTGTATCCCTTGGACCTTCTTATTGACGATGAAACACAGATATTGCATCCAAATTTAATACAAATGGCACAATGCCGACTTAAGTACAAGTGGACTGACACTCTAACTTTCGATGATTTGAACCTCTCCTGTGAGTGCAGTTTTAGATTCCGATGCTTGAATTCAGGTTTACTGTATCCCTTGGACCTTCTTATTGACGATGAAACACAGAAATTGCATCCGAATTTAATACAAAAGGCACAATGCCAACTTAAGTACAGGAGGACTGACACTCTAACTTTCTATGATTTCAACCACTCCTGTGAGTCCAGTTTAAGATTCCGATGCCTCACTTCAAATTTACTGTATCCCTTGGACCTTCTTATTGACGATGAAACACAGAAATTGCATCCGAATTTAATACAAAAGGCACAATGCTAACGTAAGTACAAGAGGACTGAACCTCGATCTCTCTATGATTTGAACATCTCCTGTGAGTCCAGTTTTAGATTCCGATGCTTCACTTCAGGATTACTGTATCCCTTGGACCTTCTTATTGACGATGGAACACAGAAATTGCATCCGAATTTAATACAAAAGGCACAATGCCGACTTAAGTACAAGAGGACTGACACTCTAACTCTCTACGATTTGAACCTCTCCTGTGAGTCCAGTTTCAGATTTTGATGCTTCACATCAGGTTTACTGTATCTCTTGGACGTTCTTATCGATGATGAAACACAGAAATTACATCCGAATTCAATACAAAAGGCACAATACCGACTAAAGTACAAGAGGACTGACACTCTAACTCTCTATGATTTGAACCTCTCCTGTGAGTCCAGTATTAGATTCCGAAGCTTCACTTCAGGTTTACTGTATCCCTAGGACCTTCTTATTGACGATGAAACACAGAAATTGCATCCAAATTTAATACAAAAGGCACAATGCCGACTTAAGTACAAGAGGACTGACACTCTAACTTTCGATGATTTGAACCTCTCCTGTGAGTGCAGTTTTAGATTCCGATGCTTCAATTCAGGTTTACTGTATCCCTTGGACCTTCTTATTGACGATGAAACACAGAAATTGCCTGCGAATTTAATACAAAAGGCACAATCCCGACTTAAGTACAAGAGGACTGACACTCTAAGATTCGATGATTTGAACCTCTCCTGTGAGTCCTGTTTTAGATTCCGATGCTTCACTTCAGGTTTACTGTATCCTTGGACCTTCTTATTGACGATGAGACACAGAAATTGCATCCGAATTTAATACAAAAGGCACAGTGCCGACTTAAGTACAAGAGGACTGACACTCTAACTTTCTATGATTTGAACCACTCCTATGAGTCCAGTTTAAGATTCCGATGCTTCACTTCAGGTTTACTGTATCCCTTGGACCTTCCTATTGACGATGAAACACAGAAATTGCATCCGAATTTAATACAAAAGGCACAATGCCGGCGTAAGTACAAGAGGTCTGAACCTCTATCTCTCTGTGATTTGAACCTCTCCTGTGAGTCCACTTTTAGATACCGATGCTTCACTTCAGATTTACTGTATCCCTTGGACCTTCTTATTGACGATGAAACACAGAAATTGCACCCGAAGTTAATACAAAAGGCACAATGCCGACGTAAGTACAAGAGGACTGAACCTCTATCTCTCTATGATTTGAAACTCTCCTGTGAGTCCAGTTTTAGATTCCGATGTTTCACTTCAGGTTTTCTGTATCCTTGGACCTTCTTGTTGACGATGAAACACAGAAATTGCATCCGAATTTAATACAAAAGGCACAATGCCGACTTAAGTACAAGTGGACTGACACTCTAACTGTCTATGATTTGAACCACTCCTGTGAGTACAGTTTAAGATTCCGATGCTTCACTTCAGGTTTACTGTATCCTTTGGACCTTCGTATTGACGATGAAACACAGAAATTGCATCCGAATTCAATACAAAAGGCACAATGACGACTTAAGTACAAGAGGACTGACACTCTAACTCTCTACGATTTGAACCTCTCCTGTGAGTCCAGTTTCAGATTCCGATGCTTCACATCAGGTTTACTGTATCTCTTGGACGTTCTTATCGATGATGAAACACAGAAATTACATCCGAATTCAATACAAAAGGCACAATGCCGACTTAAGTACAAGAGGACTGACACTCTAACTCTCTACGATTTGAACCTCTCCTGTGAGTCCAGTTTCAGATTCCGATGCTTCACATAAGGTTTACTGTATCTCTGGGACGTTCTTATCGATGATGAACCACAGAAATTACATCCGAATTCAATACAAATGGCTCAATGCCGACTTAAGTACAAGAGGACTGACACATTAACTTTCGATGATTTGAACCTCTCCTGTGAGTGCAGTTTTAGATTCCGATGCTTCAATTCAGGTTTACTGTATCCCTTGGACCTTGTTATTGACGAAGAAACACAGAAATTGCATGCGAATTTAATACAAAAGGCACAATGCCGACTTAAGTACAAGAGGACTGACACTCTAAGTTTCGATGATTTGAACCTCTCCTGGGAGTCCTGTTTTAGATTCCGATGCTTCACTTCAGGTTTACTGTATCCTTGGACCTTCTTATTGACGATGAAACACAGAAATTGCATCCGAATTTAATACAAAAGGCACAATGCCGACTTAAGTACAAGAGGACTGACACTCTAACTTTCTATGATTTGAACCACTCGTATGAGTCCAGTTTAAGATTCCGATGCGTCACTTCAGGTTTACTGTATAATTGGACCTTCTTATTGACGATGAAACACAGAAATTGCATCCGAATTTAATACAAAAGGCACAATGCCAACTAAAGTACAAGAGGACTAACACTCTAACTCTCTACGATTTGAAACTCTCCTCTGAGTCCTGTTTCAGATTCCGATGCTTCACATCAGGTTTACTGTATCTCTTGGACGTTCTTATCGATGATGAAACACAGAAATTACATCCGAATTCAATACAAAAGGCACAATACCGACTAAAGTACAAGAGGACTGACACTCTAACTCTCTATGATTTGAACCTCTCCTGTGAGTCCAGTATTAGATTGCGAAGCTTCACTTCAGGTTTACTGTATCCCTTGGACCTTCTTATTGACGATGAAACACAGATATTGCATCCAAATTTAATACAAAAGGCACAATGCCGACTTAAGTACAAGTGGACTGACACTCTAACTTTCGATGATTTGAACCTCTCCTGTGAGTGCAGTTTTAGATTCCGATGCTTGAATTCAGGTTTACTGTATCCCTTGGACCTTCTTATTGACGATGAAACACAGAAATTGCATCCGAATTTAATACAAAAGGCACAATGCCAACTTAAGTACAGGAGGACTGACACTCTAACTTTCTATGATTTCAACCACTCCTGTGAGTCCAGTTTAAGATTCCGATGCCTCACTTCAAATTTACTGTATCCCTTGGACCTTCTTATTGACGATGAAACACAGAAATTGCATCCGAATTTAATACAAAAGGCACAATGCTAACGTAAGTACAAGAGGACTGAACCTCGATCTCTCTATGATTTGAACATCTCCTGTGAGTCCAGTTTTAGATTCCGATGCTTCACTTCAGGATTACTGTATCCCTTGGACCTTCTTATTGACGATGGAACACAGAAATTGCATCCGAATTTAATACAAAAGGCACAATGCCGACTTAAGTACAAGAGGACTGACACTCTAACTCTCTACGATTTGAACCTCTCCTGTGAGTCCAGTTTCAGATTTTGATGCTTCACATCAGGTTTACTGTATCTCTTGGACGTTCTTATCGATGATGAAACACAGAAATTACATCCGAATTCAATACAAAAGGCACAATACCGACTAAAGTACAAGAGGACTGACACTCTAACTCTCTATGATTTGAACCTCTCCTGTGAGTCCAGTATTAGATTCCGAAGCTTCACTTCAGGTTTACTGTATCCCTAGGACCTTCTTATTGACGATGAAACACAGAAATTGCATCCAAATTTAATACAAAAGGCACAATGCCGACTTAAGTACAAGAGGACTGACCCTCTATCTCTCTATGATTTGAAACTCTCCTGTGAGTCCAGTTTTAGATTCCGATGTTTCACTTCAGGTTTTCTGTATCCTTGGACCTTCTTGTTGACGATGAAACACAGAAATTGCATCCGAATTTAATACAAAAGGCACAATGCCGACTTAAGTACAAGAGGACTGACACTCTAACTGTCTATGATTTGAACCACTCCTGTGAGTACAGTTTAAGATTCCGATGCTTCACTTCAGGTTTACTGTATCCTTTGGACCTTCGTATTGACGATGAAACACAGAAATTGCATCCGAATTTAATACAAAAGGCACAATGCCGACTTAAGTACAAGAGGACTGACACTCTAACTTTCGATGATTTGAACTTCTCCTGCGAGTCCAGTTTAAGATTCCGATGTTTCACTTCAGGTTTCCTGTATCCCTTGGACCTTCTTATTGACGATGAAACACAGAAATTCCATCCGAATTTAATACAAATGGCACAATGCCGACTTAAGTACAAGAGGAGTGGCACTCTAAGTTTCGATGATTTTAACCACTCCTGTGAGTCCAGTTTTCGATTCCGATGCTTCACTTTAGGTTTACTGTATCCTTGGACCTTCTTATTGACGATGAAACACAGAAATTGCATCCGAATTAATTACAAAAGGCACAATGCCGACTTAAGTACAAGAGGACTGACACTCTAAGTTTCGATGATTTGAACCTCTCTTGGGAGTCCTGTTTTAGATTCCGATGCTTCACTTCAGGTTTACAGTATCCTTGGACCTTCTTATTGACGATGAAACACAGAAATTGCATCCGAATTTAATACAAAAGGCACAATGCCGACTTAAGTACAAGAGGACTGACACTCTAACTTTCTATGATTTGAACCACTCCTATGAGTCCGGTTTAAGATTCCGATGCGTCACTTCAGGTTTACTGTATAATTGGACCTTCTTATTGACGATGAAACACAGAAATTGCATACGAATTTAATACAAAAGGCACAATGCCGACTAAAGTACAAGAGGAATGACACTTTAACTCTCTACGATTTGAACTTCTCTTCTGAGTCCTGTTTCAGATTCCGATGCTTCACATCAGGTTTACTGTATCTCTTGGACGTTCTTATCGATGATGAAACACAGAAATTACATCCGAATTCAATACAAAAGGCACAATACCGACTAAAGTACAAGAGGACTGACACTCTAACTCTCTATGATTTGAACCTCTCCTGTGAGTCCAGTATTAGATTCCGAAGCTTCACTTCAGGTTTACTGTATCCCTTGGACCTTCTTATTGACGATGAAACACAGATATTGCATCCAAATTTAATACAAAAGGCACAATGCCGACTTAAGTACAGGTGGACTGACACTCTAACTTTCGATGATTTGAACCTCTCCTGTGAGTGCAGTTTTAGATTCCGATGCTTGAATTCAGGTTTACTGTATCCCTTGGACCTTCTTATTGACGATGAAACACAGAAATTGCATCCGAATTTAATACAAAAGGCACAATGCCAACTTAAGTACAGGAGGACTGACACTCTAACTTTCTATGATTTCAACCACTCCTGTGAGTCCAGTTTAAGATTCCGATGCCTCACTTCAAATTTACTGTATCCCTTGGACCTTCTTATTGACGATGAAACACAGAAATTGCATCCGAATTTAATACAAAAGTCACAATGCTGACGTAAGTACAAGAGGACTGAACCTCGATCTCTCTATGATTTGAACATCTCCTGTGTGTCCAGTTTTAGATTCCGATGCTTCACTTCAGGATTACTGTATCCCTTGGACCTTCTTATTGACGATGGAACACAGAAATTGCATCCGAATTTAATACAAAAGGCACAATGCCGACTTAACTACAAGAGGACTGACACTCTAACTCTCTACGATTTGAACCTCTCATGTGAGTCCAGTTTCAGATTCCGATGCTTCACATCAGGTTTACTGTATCTCTTGGACGTTCTAATCGATGATGAAACACAGAAATTACATCCGAATTCAATACAAAAGGCACAATACCGACTAAAGTACAAGAGGACTGACACTCTAAGTCTCTATGATTTGAACCTCTCCTGTGAGTCCAGTATTAGATTCCGAAGCTTCACTTCAGGTTTACTGTATCCCTAGGACCTTCTTATTGACGATGAAACACAGAAATTGCATCCAAATTTAATACAAAAGGCACAATGCCGACTTAAGTACAAGAGGACTGACACTCTAACTTTCGATGATTTGAACCTCTCCTGTGAGTGCAGTTTTAGATTCCGATGCTTCAATTCAGGTTTACTGTATCCCTTGGACCTTCTTATTGACGATGAAACACAGAAATTCCCTGCTAATTAAAAAAAAATTCACAATCCCGATTTAAGTACAAGAGGACTGACACTCTAAGATTCGATGATTTGAACCTCTCCTGTGAGTCCTGTTTTAGATTCCGATGCTTCACTTCAGGTTTACTGTATCCTTGGACCTTCTTATTGACGATGAGACACAGAAATTGCATCCGAATTTAATACAAAAGGCACAATGCCGACTTAAGCACAAGAGGACTGACACTCTAACTTTCTATGATTTGAACCACTCCTATGAGTCCAGTTTAAGATTCCGATGCTTCACTTCAGGTTTACTGTATCCCTTGGACCTTCTTATTGACGATGAAACACAGAAATTGCATCCGAATTTAATACAAAAGGCACAATGCCGGCGTAAGTACAAGAGGTCTGAACCTCTATCTCTCTGTGATTTGAACCTCTCCTGTGAGTCCAGTTTTAGATTCCGATGCTTCACTTCAGATTTACTGTATCCCTTGGACCTTCTTATTGACGATGAAACACAGAAATTGCACCCGAATTTTAAACAAAAGGCACAATGCCGACGTATGTACAAGAGGACTGAACCTCTATCTCTCTATGATTTGAAACTCTCCTGTGAGTCTAGTTTTAGATTCCGATGCTTCACTTCAGGTTTACTGTATCCCTTGGACCTTCTTATTGACGATGAAACACAGAAATTGCATCCGTAATTAATGCAAAAGGCACAATACCGTCTTCAGTACGAGTGGACTGACACTCTAAGTTTCTATGATTTGAGCCTCTCCTGTGACTCTAGTTTTAGATTCCGATGCCTCACATCAGGTTTACTGTATCCCTTGGACCTTCTTATCGACGATGAAACACAGAAATTGCATCCGAATTTAATACAAAAGGCACAATGCCGACTTAAGTACAAGAGGACTAACACTCTAACATTCTATGATTTTAACCACTCATGTGAGTCCAGTTTAAGATTCCAATGCTTAACTTCAGGTTTCCTGTATCCCTTGGACCTTCATATTGACGATGAAACACAGAAATTGCATCTGAATTTAATACAAAAGGCACAATGCCGACTTATGTACAAGAGGAGTGACACTCTAAGTTTCGATGATTTGAACCTCTCCTGTGAGTACAGTTTTCGATTCCGATACTGCACTTTAGGTTTACTGTATCCTTGGACCCTCTTATTGACGATGAAACACAGAAATTGCATCCGATTTTAATACAAAAGGCACAATGCCGACTTCAGTACAAGAGGACTGACACTCTAACTTTCTATGATATAAACCACTCCTGTGAGTCCAGTTTGAGATTCCGATACTTCACTTCAGCTTTGCTGTATCCCTTGGACCTTCTTATTGACGATGAAACACAGAAATTGCATCCAAATTTAATACAAAAGGCACAATGCCGACTTAAGTACAAGAGGACAGACACTCTAACTTTCTATTATTTAAACCACTCCTGTGAGTCCAGTTTTAGATTCTGATGCTTCAATTCAGGTTCACTGTATGCCTTGGACCTTCTTATTGACGATGAAACACAGAAATTGCATCCGAATTTAATACAAAAGGCACAATGCCGACTTAAGTACAAGAGGACTGACACTCTAACTCTCTACGATTTGAACCTCTCCTGTGAGTCCAGTTTCAGATTCCGATGCTTCACATCAGGTTTACTGTATCTCTGGGACGTTCTTATCGATAATGAAACACAGAAATTACATCCGAATTCAATACAAATGGCACAATACCGACTAAAGTACAAGAGGACTGACACTCTAACTCTCTATGGTTTGAACCTCTCCTGTGAGTCCAGTATTAGATTCCGAAGCTTCACTTCAGGTTTACTGTATCCCTAGGACCTTCTTATTGATGATGAAACACAGAAATTGCATCCAAATTCAATACAAAAGGCACAATGCCGACTTAAGTACAAGAGGACTGACACTCTAACTTTCGATGATTTCAACCTCTCCTGTGAGTGCAGTTTTAGATTCCGATGCTTCAATTCAGGTTTACTGTATCCCTTGGACCTTCTTATTGACGATGAAACACAGAAATTGCATGCGAATTTAATACAAAAGGCACAATGCCGACTTAAGTACAAGAGGACTGACACTCTAAGTTTCGATGATTTGAACCTCTCCTGTGAGTCCTGTTTTAGATTCCGATGCTTCACTTCAGGTTTACTGTAACCTTGGACGTTCTTATTGACGATGAAACACAGAAATTGCATCCGAATTTAATACAAAAGGCACAATGCCGACTTAAGTACAAGAGGACTGACACTCTAACTTTCTATGATTAGAACCACTCCTATGAGTCCAGTTTAAGATTCCGATGCGTCACTTCAGGTTTACTGTATCCCTTGGACCTTCTTATTGACGATGAAACACAGGAATTGCATCCGAATCTAATACAAAAGGCACTATGCCGACGTAAGTACAAGAGGACTGAACCTCTATCTCTCTGTGATTTGAACCTCTCCTGTGAGTCCAGTTTTAGATTCCGATGCTTCACTTCAGGTTTACTATATCCCTTGGATCTTCTTATTGACGATGAAACACAGTAAATGCATCCGAATTTAATACAAAAGGCACAATGCCGACTTAAGTACAAGAGGACAGACACTCTAAGTTTCGATGATTTGAACCTCTCCTGTGAGTCCAGTTTTAGATTCCGATGCTTCACTTCAGGTTTACTGTATCCTTGGACCTTCTTATTGACGATGAAACACAGAAATTGCATCCGAATTTAATACAAAAGGCACAATGCCGACTTAAGTACAAGAGGACTGACACTCTAACTTTCGATGATTTGAACCTCTCCTGTGAGTGCAGTTTTAGATTCCGATGCTTCAATTCAGGTTTACTGTATCCCTTGGACCTTCTTATTGACGATGAAACACAGAAATTCCCTGCTAATTAAAAAAAAATTCACAATCCCGATTTAAGTACAAGAGGACTGACACTCTAAGATTCGATGATTTGAACCTCTCCTGTGAGTCCTGTTTTAGATTCCGATGCTTCACTTCAGGTTTACTGTATCCTTGGACCTTCTTATTGACGATGAGACACAGAAATTGCATCCGAATTTAATACAAAAGGCACAATGCCGACTTAAGTACAAGAGGACTGACACTCTAACTTTCTATGATTTGAACCACTCCTATGAGTCCAGTTTAAGATTCCGATGCTTCACTTCAGGTTTACTGTATCCCTTGGACCTTCTTATTGACGATGAAACACAGAAATTGCATCCGAATTTAATACAAAAGGCACAATGCCGGCGTAAGTACAAGAGGTCTGAACCTCTATCTCTCTGTGATTTGAACCTCTCCTGTGAGTCCAGTTTTAGATTCCGATGCTTCACTTCAGATTTACTGTATCCCTTGGACCTTCTTATTGACGATGAAACACAGAAATTGCATCCGTAATTAATGCAAAAGGCACAATACCGTCTTCAGTACGAGTGGACTGACACTCTAAGTTTCTATGATTTGAGCCTCTCCTGTGACTCTAGTTTTAGATTCCGATGCCTCACATCAGGTTTACTGTATCCCTTGGACCTTCTTATCGACGATGAAACACAGAAATTGCATCCGAATTTAATACAAAAGGCACAATGCCGACTTAAGTACAAGAGGACTAACACTCTAACATTCTATGATTTTAACCACTCATGTGAGTCCAGTTTAAGATTCCAATGCTTAACTTCAGGTTTCCTGTATCCCTTGGACCTTCATATTGACGATGAAACACAGAAATTGCATCTGAATTTAATACAAAAGGCACAATGCCGACTTATGTACAAGAGGAGTGACACTCTAAGTTTCGATGATTTGAACCTCTCCTGTGAGTACAGTTTTCGATTCCGATACTGCACTTTAGGTTTACTGTATCCTTGGACCCTCTTATTGACGATGAAACACAGAAATTGCATCCGATTTTAATACAAAAGGCACAATGCCGACTTCAGTACAAGAGGACTGACACTCTAACTTTCTATGATATGAACCACTCCTGTGAGTCCAGTTTGAGATTCCGATACTTCACTTCAGCTTTGCTGTATCCCTTGGACCTTCTTATTGACGATGAAACACAGAAATTGCATCCAAATTTAATACAAAAGGCACAATGCCGACTTAAGTACAAGAGGACAGACACTCTAACTTTCTATTATTTAAACCACTCCTGTGAGTCCAGTTTTAGATTCTGATGCTTCAATTCAGGTTCACTGTATGCCTTGGACCTTCTTATTGACGATGAAACACAGAAATTGCATCCGAATTTAATACAAAAGGCACAATGCCGACTTAAGTACAAGAGGACTGACACTCTAACTCTCTACGATTTGAACCTCTCCTGTGAGTCCAGTTTCAGATTCCGATGCTTCACATCAGGTTTACTGTATCTCTGGGACGTTCTTATCGATAATGAAACACAGAAATTACATCCGAATTCAATACAAATGGCACAATACCGACTAAAGTACAAGAGGACTGACACTCTAACTCTCTATGGTTTGAACCTCTCCTGTGAGTCCAGTATTAGATTCCGAAGCTTCACTTCAGGATTACTGTATCCCTAGGACCTTCTTATTGATGATGAAACACAGAAATTGCATCCAAATTCAATACAAAAGGCACAATGCCGACTTAAGTACAAGAGGACTGTCACTCTAACTTTCGATGATTTGAACTTCTCCTGTGAGTCCAGTTTAAGATTCCGATGCTTCACTTCAGGTTTCCTGTATCCCTTTGACCTTCTTATCGACGATGAAACACAGAAATTGCATCCGAATTTAATACAAAAGGCACAATGCCGACTTAAGTACAAGAGGACTAACACTCTAACATTCTATGATTTTAACCACTCATGTGAGTCCAGTTTAAGATTCCAATGCTTAACTTCAGGTTTCCTGTATCCCTTGGACCTTCATATTGACGATGAAACACAGAAATTGCATCTGAATTTAATACAAAAGGCACAATGCCGACTTATGTACAAGAGGAGTGACACTCTAAGTTTCGATGATTTGAACCTCTCCTGTGAGTACAGTTTTCGATTCCGATACTGCACTTTAGGTTTACTGTAACCTTGGACGTTCTTATTGACGATGAAACACAGAAATAGCATCCGAATTTAATACAAAAGGCACAATGCCGACTTAAGTACAAGAGGACTGACACTCTAACTTTCTATGATTAGAACCACTCCTATGAGTCCAGTTTAAGATTCCGATGCGTCACTTCAGGTTTACTGTATCCCTTGGACCTTCTTATTGACGATGAAACACAGGAATTGCATCCGAATCTAATACAAAAGGCACAATGCCGACGTAAGTACAAGAGGACTGAACCTCTATCTCTCTGTGATTTGAACCTCTCCTGTGAGTCCAGTTTTAGATTCCGATGCTTCACTTCAGGTTTACTGTATCCTTGGACCTTCTTATTGACGATGAAACACAGAAATTGCATCCGAATTTAATACAAAAGGCACAATGCCGACTTAAGTACAAGAGGACTGACACTCTAACTGTCTATGATTTGAACCACTCCTGTGAGTCCAGTTTAAGATTCCGATGCTTCACTTCAGGTTTACTGTATCCTTTGGACCATCTTATTGACGATGAAACACAGAAATTGCATCCGAATTTAATACAAAAGGCACAATGCCGACTTAAGTACAAGAGGACTGTCACTCTAACTTTCGATGATTTGAACTTCTCCTGTGAGTCCAGTTTAAGATTCCGATGCTTCACTTCAGGTTTCCTGTATCCCTTGGACCTTCTTATTGACGATGAAACACAGTAATTCCATCCGAATTTAATACAAAAGGCACAATGCCGACTTAAGTACAAGAGGACTGACACTCTAACTCTCTACGATTTGAACCTCTCCTGTGAGTCCAGTTTCAGATTCCGATGCTTCACATCAGGTTTACTGTATCTCTGGGACGTTCTTATCGATAATGAAACACAGAAATTACATCCGAATTCAATACAAATGGCACAATACCGACTAAAGTACAAGAGGACTGACACTCTAACTCTCTATGATTTGAACCTCTCCTGTGAGTCCAGTATTAGATTCCGAAGCTTCACTTCAGGTTTACTGTATCCCTAGGACCTTCTTATTGATGATGAAACACAGGAATTGCATCCGAATCTAATACAAAAGGCACAATGCCGACGTAAGTACAAGAGGACTGAACCTCTATCTCTCTGTGATTTGAACTTCTCCTGTGAGTCCAGTTTAAGATTCCGATGCTTCACTTCAGGTTTCCTGTATCCCTTGGACCTTCTTATTGACGATGAAACACAAAAATTCCATCCGAATTTAATACAAAAGGCACAATGCCGACTTAAGTACAAGAGGACTGACACTCTAACACTCTACGATTTGAACCTCTCCTGTGAGTCCAGTTTCAGATTCCGATGCTTCACATCAGGTTTACTGTATCTCTGGGACGTTCTTATCGATAATGAAACACAGAAATTACATCCGAATTCAATATAAATGGCACAATACCGACTAAAGTACAAGAGGACTGACACTCTAACTCTCTATGATTTGAACCTCTCCTGTGAGTCCAGTATTAGATTCCGAAGCTTCACTTCATGTTTACTGTATCCCTAGGACCTTCTTATTGACGATGAAACACAGGAATTGCATCCGAATCTAATACAAAAGGCACAATGCCGACGTAAGTACAAGAGGACTGAACCTCTATCTCTCTGTGATTTGAACCTCTCCTGTGAGTCCAGTTTTAGATTCCGATGCTTCACTTCAGGTTTACTATATCCCTTGGATCTTCTTATTGACGATGAAACACAGAAAATGCATCCGAATTTAATACAAAAGGCACAATGCCGACTTAAGTACAAGAGGACAGACACTCTAAGTTTCGATGATTTGAACCTCTCCTGTGAGTCCAGTTTTAGATTCCGATGCTTCACTTCAGGTTTACTGTATCCTTGGACCTTCTTATTGACGATGAAACACAGAAATTGCATCCGAACTTAATACAAAAGGCACAATGCCGACTTAAGTACAAGAGGACTGACACTCTAACTGTCTATGATTTGAACCACTCCTGTGAGTCCAGTTTAAGATTCCGATGCTTCACTTCAGGTTTACTGTATCCTTTGGACCTTCTTATTGACGATGAAACACAGAAATTGCATCCAAATTCAATACAAAAGGCACAATGCCGACTTAAGTACAAGAGGACTGACACTCTAACTTTCGATTATTTGAACCTCTCCTGTGTGTGCAGTTTTAGATTCCGATGCTTCAATACAGGTTTACTGTATCCCTTGGACCTTCTTGTTGACGATGAAACACAGAAATTGCATGCGAATTTAATACAAAAGGCACAATGCCGACTGAAGTACAAGAGGACTGACACTCTAACTTTCTATGATTTGAACCACTCCTATGACTCCAGTTTAAGATTCCGATGCGTCACTTCAGGTTTACTGTATAATTGGACCTTCTTATTGACGATGAAACACAGAAATTGCATCCGAATTTAATACAAAAGGCACAATGCCGACTTAAGTACAAGTTGACTGACACTCTAACTTTCTATGATTTGAACCACTCCTGTGAGTCCAGTTTAAGATTCCGATGCTTCACTTCAGTTTTACTGTATCCCTTGGACCTTCTTATTGACGATGAAACACAGAAATTGCATCCGAATTTAATACAAAAGGCACAATGCTGACTTAAGTACAAGAGGAATGACACTGTAACTTACTATGACTTGAACCTCTCCTGTGAGTCCGGTTTTAGATTCCGATGCTTCACTTCAGGTTAACTGTATCCCTTGGACCTTCTTATTGACGATGTACCACAGAAATTGCATCTGATTTTAATACAAAAGGCACAATGCCGACTTAAGTACAAGAGGAATGACACTCTAACTTTCTATGATTTGAACCACTCCTGTGAGTCCAGTCTTAGATTCTGATGCTTCAATTCAGGTTCACTGTATGCTTTGGACCTTCTTATTGACGATGAAACACAGAAATTGCATCCGAATTTAATACAAAAGGCACAATGCCGTCTTAAGTACAAGAGGACTGACACACTAACTCCCTACGTTTTGAACCTCTCCTCTGAGTCCTGTTTCAGATTCCGATGCTTCACATCAGGTTTACTGTATCACTTGGACGTTCTTATCGATGATGAAACACAGAAATTACATCCGAATTCAATACAAAAGGCACAATACCGACTAAAGTACAAGAGGACTGACACTCTAACTCTCTATGATTTGAACCTCTCCTGTGAGTCCAGTTTTAGATTCCGATGCTTCACTTCAGGTTTACTGTATCCTTGGACCTTCTTATTGACGATGAAACACAGAAATTGCATCCGAATTTAATACAAAAGGCACAATGCCAACTTAAGTACAAGAGGACTGACACTCTAACTTTCGATGATTTGCACCTCTCCTGTGAGTGCAGTTCTAGATTCCGATGCTTGAATTCAGGTTTACTAAATCCCTTGGACCTTCTTATTGACGATGAAACACAGAAATTGCATGCGAATTTAATACAAAAGGCACATTGCCGACTTAAGTACAAGAGGACTGACACTCTAACTTTCGATGATTTGAACTTCTCCTGTGAGTCCAGTTTAAGACTCCGATGCTTCACTTCAGGTTTCCTGTATCCCTTGGACCTTCTTATTGACGATTAAACACAGAAATTGCATCCGAATTTAAAACAAAAGGCACAATGCCAACTTAAGTACAAGAGGACTGACACTCTGACTTTCTATGATTTGAACCACTCCTGTGAGTCCAGTTTAAGATTCCGATGCTTCACTTCAGGTTTACTGTATCCCTTGGACCTCCTTATTGACGATGATACACAGAAATTGCATCCGAATTTAATACAAAAGGCACAATGCCAACTTAAGTACAAGAGGACTGACACTCTAACTTTCTATGATTTGAACCACTCCTGTGAGTCCAGTTTAAGATTCCGATGCTTCACGTCAGGTTTACTGTATCCCTTGGACCTTCTTATTGACGATGAAACACAGAAATTGCATCCGAATTTAATACAAAAGGCACAATGCCGACGTAAGTACAAGAGGACTGAACCTCTACCTCTCTATGATTTGAACCTCTCCTGTGAGTCCAGTTTTAGATTCCGATGCTTCACTTCAGGTTTACTGTATCCCTTGGACCTTCTTATTGACGATGAAACACAGGAATTGCATCCCATTTTAATATAAAAGGCACAATGCCGACTTAAGTACAAGAGGACTGACACTCTAACTGTCTATGATTTGAACCACTCCTGTGAGTACAGTTTAAGATTCCGATGCTTCACTTCAGGTTTACTGTATCCTTTGGACCTTCGTATTGACGATGAAACACAGAAATTGCATCCGAATTTAATACAAAAGGCACAATGCCGACTTAAGTACAAGAGGACTGTCACTCTAACTTTCGATGATTTGAACTTCTCCTGTGAGTCCAGTTTAAGATTCCGATGCTTCACTTCAGGTTTCCTGTATCCCTTGGACCTTCTTATTGACGATGAAACACAGTAATTCCATCCGAATTTAATACAAAAGGCACAATGCCGACTTAAGTACAAGAGGACTGACACTCTAACTCTCTACGATTTGAACCTCTCCTGTGAGTCCAGTTTCAGATTCCGATGCTTCACATCAGGTTTACTGTATCTCTGGGACGTTCTTATCGATAATGAAACACAGAAATTACATCCGAATTCAATACAAATGGCACAATACCGACTAAAGTACAAGAGGACTGACACTCTAACTCTCTATGATTTGAACCTCTCCTGTGAGTCCAGTATTAGATTCCGAAGCTTCACTTCAGGTTTACTGTATCCCTAGGACCTTCTTATTGATGATGAAACACAGGAATTGCATCCGAATCTAATACAAAACGCACAATGCCGACGTAAGTACAAGAGGACTGAACCTCTATCTCTCTGTGATTTGAACTTCTCCTGTGAGTCCAGTTTAAGATTCCGATGCTTCACTTCAGGTTTCCTGTATCCCTTGGACCTTCTTATTGACGATGAAACACAAAAATTCCATCCGAATTTAATACAAAAGGCACAATGCCGACTTAAGTACAAGAGGACTGACACTCTAACACTCTACGATTTGAACCTCTCCTGTGAGTCCAGTTTCAGATTCCGATGCTTCACATCAGGTTTACTGTATCTCTGGGACGTTCTTATCGATAATGAAACACAGAAATTACATCCGAATTCAATACAAATGGCACAATACCGACTAAAGTACAAGAGGACTGACACTCTAACTCTCTATGATTTGAACCTCTCCTGTGAGTCCAGTATTAGATTCCGAAGCTTCACTTCATGTTTACTGTATCCCTAGGACCTTCTTATTGACGATGAAACACAGGAATTGCATCCGAATCTAATACAAAAGGCACAATGCCGACGTAAGTACAAGAGGACTGAACCTCTATCTCTCTGTGATTTGAACCTCTCCTGTGAGTCCAGTTTTAGATTCCGATGCTTCACTTCAGGTTTACTATATCCCTTGGATCTTCTTATTGACGATGAAACACAGAAAATGCATCCGAATTTAATACAAAAGGCACAATGCCGACTTAAGTACAAGAGGACAGACACTCTAAGTTTCGATGATTTGAACCTCTCCTGTGAGTCCAGTTTTAGATTCCGATGCTTCACTTCAGGTTTACTGTATCCTTGGACCTTCTTATTGACGATGAAACACAGAAATTGCATCCGAACTTAATACAAAAGGCACAATGCCGACTTAAGTACAAGAGGACTGACACTCTAACTGTCTATGATTTGAACCACTCCTGTGAGTCCAGTTTAAGATTCCGATGCTTCACTTCAGGTTTACTGTATCCTTTGGACCTTCTTATTGACGATGAAACACAGAAATTGCATCCAAATTCAATACAAAAGGCACAATGCCGACTTAAGTACAAGAGGACTGACACTCTAACTTTCGATGATTTGAACCTCTCCTGTGTGTGCAGTTTTAGATTCCGATGCTTCAATACAGGTTTACTGTATCCCTTGGACCTTCTTGTTGACGATGAAACACAGAAATTGCATGCGAATTTAATACAAAAGGCACAATGCCGACTGAAGTACAAGAGGACTGACACTCTAACTTTCTATGATTTGAACCACTCCTGTGAGTCCAGTTTCAGATTCCGATGCTTCACATAAGGTTTACTGTATCTCTGGGACGTTCTTATCGATTATGAACCACAGAAATTACATCCAAATTCAATACAAATGGCACAATGCCGACTTAGGTACAAGAGGACAGACACACTAACTTTCGATGATTTGAACCTCTCCTGTGAGTGCAGTTTTAAATTCCGATGCTTCAATTCAGGTTTACTGTATCCCTTGGACCTTCTTATTGACGAAGAAACACAGATATTGCATGCGAATTTAATACAAAAGGCACAATGCCGACTTAAGTACAAGGGGACTGACACTCTAAGTTTCGATGATTTGAACCTCTCCTGGGAGTCCTGTTTTAGATTCCGATGCTTCACTTCAGGTTTACTGTATCCTTGGACCTTCTTATTGACGATGAAACACAGAAATTGCATCCGAATTTAATACAAAAGGCACAATGCCGACTTAAGTACAAGAGGACTGACACTCTAACTTTCTATGATTTGAACCACTCCTATGACTCCAGTTTAAGATTCCGATGCGTCACTTCAGGTTTACTGTATAATTGGACCTTCTTATTGACGATGAAACACAGAAATTGCATCCGAATTTAATACAAAAGGCACAATGCCGACTTAAGTACAAGTTTACTGACACTCTAACTTTCTATGATTTGAACCACTCCTGTGAGTCCAGTTTAAGATTCCGATGCTTCACTTCAGTTTTACTGTATCCCTTGGACCTTCTTATTGACGATGAAACACAGAAATTGCATCCGAATTTAATACAAAAGGCACAATGCTGACTTAAGTACAAGAGGAATGACACTGTAACTTACTATGACTTGAACCTCTCCTGTGAGTCCGGTTTTAGATTCCGATGCTTCACTTCAGGTTAACTGTATCCCTTGGACCTTCTTATTGACGATGTACCACAGAAATTGCATCTGATTTTAATACAAAAGGCACAATGCCGACTTAAGTACAAGAGGAATGACACTCTAACTTTCTATGATTTGAACCACTCCTGTGAGTCCAGTCTTAGATTCTGATGCTTCAATTCAGGTTCACTGTATGCTTTGGACCTTCTTATTGACGATGAAACACAGAAATTGCATCCGAATTTAATACAAAAGGCACAATGCCGTCTTAAGTACAAGAGGACTGACACACTAACTCCCTACGTTTTGAACCTCTCCTCTGAGTCCTGTTTCAGATTCCGATGCTTCACATCAGGTTTACTGTATCACTTGGACGTTCTTATCGATGATGAAACACAGAAATTACATCCGAATTCAATACAAAAGGCACAATACCGACTAAAGTACAAGAGGACTGACACTCTAACTCTCTATGATTTGAACCTCTCCTGTGAGTCCAGTTTTAGATTCCGATGCTTCACTTCAGGTTTACTGTATCCTTGGACCTTCTTATTGACGATGAAACACAGAAATTGCATCCGAATTTAATACAAAAGGCACAATGCCAACTTAAGTACAAGAGGACTGACACTCTAACTTTCGATGATTTGCACCTCTCCTGTGAGTGCAGTTCTAGATTCCGATGCTTGAATTCAGGTTTACTAAATCCCTTGGACCTTCTTATTGACGATGAAACACAGAAATTGCATGCGAATTTAATACAAAAGGCACATTGCCGACTTAAGTACAAGAGGACTGACACTCTAACTTTCGATGATTTGAACTTCTCCTGTGAGTCCAGTTTAAGACTCCGATGCTTCACTTCAGGTTTCCTGTATCCCTTGGACCTTCTTATTGACGATTAAACACAGAAATTGCATCCGAATTTAAAACAAAAGGCACAATGCCAACTTAAGTACAAGAGGACTGACACTCTGACTTTCTATGATTTGAACCACTCCAGTGAGTCCAGTTTAAGATTCCGATGCTTCACTTCAGGTTTACTGTATCCCTTGGACCTCCTTATTGACGATGATACACAGAAATTGCATCCGAATTTAATACAAAAGGCACAATGCCAACTTAAGTACAAGAGGACTGACACTCTAACTTTCTATGATTTGAACCACTCCTGTGAGTCCAGTTTAAGATTCCGATGCTTCACGTCAGGTTTACTGTATCCCTTGGACCTTCTTATTGACGATGAAACACAGAAATTGCATCCGAATTTAATACAAAAGGCACAATGCCGACGTAAGTACAAGAGGACTGAACCTCTACCTCTCTATGATTTGAACCTCTCCTGTGAGTCCAGTTTTAGATTCCGATGCTTCACTTCAGGTTTACTGTATCCCTTGGACCTTCTTATTGACGATGAAACACAGGAATTGCATCCCATTTTAATATAAAAGGCACAATGCCGACTTAAGTACAAGAGGACTGACACTCTAACTGTCTATGATTTGAACCACTCCTGTGAGTACAGTTTAAGATTCCGATGCTTCACTTCAGGTTTACTGTATCCTTTGGACCTTCGTATTGACGATGAAACACAGAAATTGCATCCGAATTTAATACAAAAGGCACAATGCCGACCTAAGTACAAGAGGACTGACACTCTAACTTTCTATGATTTGAACCTCTCCTGTGAGTCCAGTATAAGATTCCGATGTTTCAATTTATGTTTACTGTTTGCCTTGGACCTTCTTATTGACGATGAAACACAGAAATTGCATCCATAATTAATGCAAAAGGCACAATGTCGACTTCAGTACAAGTGGACTGACACTCTAAGTTTCTATGATTTGAACATCTCCTGTGAGTCTAGTTTTAGATTCCGATGCTTCACTTCAGGTTTTCTGTATCCATTGGACCTTCTTATCGACGATGAAACACAGAAATTGCATCCGAATTTAATACAAAAGGCAAATTGCCGACTTAAGTACAAGAGGATTGACACTCTAACTTTCTATGATTTTAACCACTCCTGTGAGTCCAGTTTAAGATTCCAATGCTTCACTTCAGGTTTACTGTATCCCTTGGACCTCCTTATTGACGATGAAACACAGAAATTGCATCCGAATTTAATACAAAAGGCACAATGCCAACTTAAGTACAAGAGGACTGTCACTCTAACTTTCTATGATTTGAACCACTCCTGTGAGTCCAGTTTAAGATTCCGATGCTTCACGTCAGGTTTACTGTATCCCTTGGACCTTCTTATTGACGATGAAACACAGAAATTGCATCCGAATTTAATACAAGAGGCACAATGCCGACGTAAGTACAAGGGGACTGAACCTCTACCTCTCTATGATTTGAACCTCTCCTGTGAGTCCAGTTTTAGATTCCGATGCTTCACTTCAGGTTTACTGTATCCCTTGGACCTTCTTATTGACGACGAAACACAGATATTGCATCCATAATTAATGCAAAAGGCACAATGTCGACTTCAGTACAAGTGGACTGACACTCTAAGTTTCTATGATTTGAACATCTCCTGTGAGTCTAGTTTTAGATTCCGATGCTTCACTTCAGGTTTTCTGTATCCATTGGACCTTCTTATCGACGATGAAACACAGAAATTGCATCCGAATTTAATACAAAAGGCAAATTGCCGACTTAAGTACAAGAGGACTGACACTCTAACTTTCTATGATTTTAACCACTCCTGTGAGTCCAGTTTAAGATTCCAATGCTTCACTTCAGGTTTACTGTATCCCATGGACCTCCTTATTGACGATGAAACACAGAAATTGCATCCGAATTTAATACAAAAGGCACAATGCCAACTTAAGTACAAGAGGACTGTCACTCTAACTTTCTATGATTTGAACCACTCCTGTGAGTCCAGTTTAAGATTCCGATGCTTCACGTCAGGTTTACTGTATCCCTTGGACCTTCTTATTGACGATGAAACACAGAAATTGCATCCGAATTTAATACAAAAGGCACAATGCCGACGTAAGTACAAGAGGACTGAACCTCTACCTCTCTATGATTTGAACCTCTCCTGTGAGTCCAGTTTTAGATTCCGATGCTTCACTTCAGGTTTACTGTATCCCTTGGACCTTCTTATTGACGATGAAACACAGGAATTGCATCCCATTTTGATATAAAAGGCACAATGCCGACTTAAGTACAAGAGGACTGACACTCTAAGTTTCGATGATTTGAACCTCTCCTGTGAGTCCAGTTTTAGATTCCGATGCTTCACTTCAGGTTTAATGTATCCTTGGACCTTCTTGTTGACGATGAAACACAGAAATTGCATCCGAATTTAATACAAAAGGCACAATGCCGACTTAAGTACAAGAGGACTGACACTCTAACTTTCTATGATTTGAACCTCTCCTGTGAGTCCAGTTTAAGATTCCGATGTTTCAATTTATGTTTACTGTTTCCCTTGGACCTTCTTATTGACGATGAAACACAGAAATTGCATCCATAATTAATGCAAAAGGCACAATGCCGACTTCAGTACAAGTGGACTGACACTCTAAGTTTCTATGATTTGAACATCTCCTGTGAGTCTAGTTTTAGATTCCGATGCTTCACTTCAGGTTTTCTGTATCCATTGGACCTTCTTATCGACGATGAAACACAGAAATTGCATCCGAATTTAATACAAAAGGCAAATTGCCGACTTAAGTACAAGAGCACTGACACTCTAACTTTCTATGATTTTAACCACTCCTGTGAGTCCAGTTTAAGATTCCAATGCTTCACTTCAGTTTTACTGTATCCCTTGGACCTTCTTATTGACGATGAAACACAGAAATTGCATCCGAATTTAATACAAAAGCCACAATGCCGACTTAAGTACAAGAGGACTGACACTCTCACTCTCTATGATTTGAACCACTCCTGTGAGTCCAGTTTAAGATTCCGATGCTTCACGTCAGGTTTACTGTATCCCTTGGACCTTCTTATTGACGATGAAACACAGAAATTGCATCCGAATTCAATACAAAAGGCACAATGCCGACGTAAGTACAAGAGGACTGAACCTCTACCTCTCTATGATTTGAACCTCTCCTGTGAGTCCAGTTTTAGATTCCGATGCTTCACTTCAGGTTTACTGTATCCCTTGGACCTTCTTATTGACGATGAAACACAGGAATTGCATCCCATTTTAATATAAATGGCACAATGCCGACTTAAGTTCAAGAGGACTGACACTCTAAGTTTCTATGATTTGAACCTCTCCTGTGAGTCCAGTTTAAGATTCCGGTGCTTCACTTCAGGTTTCCTGTATCCCTTGGACCTTCTTATTGACGATGAAACACAGAAATTGCATTCGAATTTAATACAAAAGGCACAATGCCGACTTCAGTACAAGAGGACTCACACTCTAACTCTCTATGATTTGAACCTCTCCTGTGAGTCCAGTTTAGATTCCGGTGCTTCACTTCAGGTTTCCTGTATCCCTTGGACCTTCTTATTGACGATGAAACACAGAAATTGCATCCGAATTTAATACAAAAGCCACAATGCCGACTTAAGTACAAGAGGACTGACACTCTCACTCTCTAAGATTTGAACCTCTCCTGTGAGCCCAGTTTTAGATTCCGATGTTTCACTTCAGGTTTACTGTATCCCTTGGACCTTCTTATTGACGAAGAAACACAGAAATTGCATCTGAATTTAATACAAAAGGCACAATGCCGACTTAAGTACAAGAGGACTGACACTCTAACTTTCTATGATTTGAACCTCTCCTGTGAGTCCAGTTTTCCATTCCGATGCTCCACTTTAGGTTTACTGTATCCTTGGACCTTCTTATTGACGATGAAACACAGAAATAGCATCCGAATTTAATACAAAAGGCACAATGGCGACTTAAGTACAAGAGGACTGACACTCTAATTTTCTATGATTTGAACCACTGCTGTGGGTCCAGTTTAAGATTCCGATGCTTCACTTCAGGTTTACTGTATCCCTTCGACCTTCTTATTGACGATGAAACACAGAAATTGCATCCGAATTTAATACAAAAGGCACATTGCCGACGTAAGTACAAGAGGACTGAACCTCTATCTCTCATTGATTTGAACCTCTCCTGTGAGTCCAGTTTTAGATTCCGATGCTTCACTACAGGTTTACTGAATCCCTTGGACCTTCTTATTGACGATGAAACACAGAAATTGCATCCGAATTTAATACAAAAGGCACAATGCCGACTTAAGTACAAGAGGACTGACACTCTAACTTTCGATGATTTGAACTTCTCCTGTGAGTCCAGTTTTAGATTCCGATGCTTCACATCAGGTTAACTGTATCTCTCGGACCTTCTTATTGATGATGAAACACCGAAATTACATCCGAATTCAATACAAAAGGCACAATACCGACTTAAGTACAAGAGGACTGACACTTTAACTCTCCATGATTTGAACCTCTCCTGTGAGTCCAGTTTTAGATTCCGATGCTTCAATTCAGGTTTACTGTATCCCTTGGACCTTCTTATTGACGATGAAACACAGAAATTGCATCCGTATTTCATGCAAAAGGCTCATTGCCGACTTAAGTACAAGTGGACAGACACTCTAACTTTCTATGACTTGGACCTCTATCGTGAGTCCAGTTTCAGATTCCGAAGCTACACTTCAGGTTTACTGTATCCCTCGGACCGTCTTATTGAAGATGAAACACAGAAATTGCATCCAAATTGAATATAAAAGGCACAATGCTGACCTTAGAACAAGAGGACTGACACTCTAACTTTCTCTGACTTGAACCTCTCCTGTGAGCCCAGTTTTAGATACCGATGCTTCACATCAGGTTTACTGTAACTCTTGGACCTTATTATTGATGATGAAACACCGAAATTACATCCGAATTCAATACAAAAGGCACAATACCGACTTAAGTACATGAGGACTGACACTCTAACTCTCTATGATTTGATACTCTCCTGTGAGTCCAGTTTTAGATTCCGATGCTTCTTTTCAGGTTTACTGTATCCCTTGGACCCCCTTATTGACGATGAAACACAGAAATTCCATCCGAATTTAATACAAAAACACAATGCCGACTTAAGTAAAAGGGGACTGACACTCTAACTTTCTATGATTTGGACCTCTCCTGTGAGTCCAGTTTTAGATTCCGATGCTTCACTTCAGGTTTCCTGTATCCATTGGACCTTCTTATTGAAGATGAAACACAGAAATTGCATCCGAATTTAATACAAAAGGCACAATGCTGACTTAAGTACAAGAGGACTGACACTCTAATTTTCTATTACTTGAACCTCTCCTGTGAGTCCAGTTTTAGATTCCGATGCTTCACTTCAGGTTTACTGTATCCCTTGGACATTCTTATTGACATTGAAACACAGAAATTGCATCCGAATTTAATACAAAAGGCACAATGCCGACTTAGGTACAAGAGGACTGACACTCTTACTTTCTATGACTTGGACCTCTATTTTGAGTCCAGTTTTAGATTCCTATGCTTCACTTCATGTTAATGTATCCCTTGGACCTTCTTACTGACGATGAAACACAGAAATTGCATCCGAATTTAATACAAAAGGCACAATGCCGACTTAAGTACAAGAGGACTGACACTCTAATTTTCTATGACTTGAACCTCTCCTGTGAGTCCAGTTTTAGATTCAAATGCTTCACTTCAGGTTTGCTGTATCCCTTGGACCTTCTTATTGAAGATGAAACACAGAAATTGCGTCCGAATTTAATTCAAAAGGCACAATGCCGACTTAAGTACAAGACGACTGACACTCTAACTTTCTAAGATTTGAACCTCTCCTGTGAGTCCAGTTTTAGATTCCGATGCTTTACTTCAGGTTTACTGTATCCCTTGGACCCCCTTATTGACGATGAAACACAGATATTCCATCCGAATTTAATACAAAAACACAATGCCGACTTAAGTAAAAGGGGACTGACACTCTAACTTTCTATGATTTGAACCTCTCCTGTGAGTCCAGTTTTAGATTCCGATGCTTCACTTCAGGTTTCCTGTATCCATTGGACCTTCTTATTGAAGATGAAACACAGAAATTGCTTCCGAATTTAATACAAAAGGCACAATGCTGACTTAAGTACAAGAGGACTGACACTCTAATTTTCTATTACTTGAACCTCTCCTGTGAGTCCAGTTTTAGATTCCGATGCTTCACCTCAGGTACACTGTATCCCTTGGACATTCTTATTGACGATGAAACACAGAAATTGCATCTGAATTTAATACAAAACAAACAATGCCGACTTAGGTACAAGAGGACTGACACTCTTACTTTCTATGACTTGGACCTCTATTGTGAGTCCAGTTTTAGATTCCGATGCTTCACTTCAGGTTTACTGTATCCCTTGGACCTTCTTATTGAGGGTGAAACACAGAAATTGCATCCGAATTTAATACAAAAGGCACAATGGCGACTTAAGTACAAGAGGACTGACACTCTAACTTTCTATGATTTGAACCTCTCCTGTGAGTCCAGTTTTAGATTCCGATGCTTCACATCAGGTTTAATGTATCTCTTGGACCTTCTTATCGATGATGAAACACAGAAATTACATCCGAATTCAATACAAAAGGCATAATACCGACATAAGTACAAGAGGACTGACACTCTAACTCACTATGATTTGAACCTCTCCTGTGAGTCCAGTTTTAGATTCCGATGCTTCACTTCAGGTTTACTGTATCCTTGGACCATCTTATTGACGATGAAACACAGAAATTGCATCCGAATTTAATACAAAAGGCACAATGCCGACTTTAGTACAAGAGGACTGACAGTCTAACTCTCTATGATTTGATCCTCTCCTGTGAGTCCAGTTTTATATTCCGATGCTTCTTTTCAGGTTTACTGTACCCCTTGGACCTTCTTATTGACGACGAAACACAGAAATTGCATCCGAATTAAATACATAAGGCACAATGCCGACTTAAGTACAAGAGGACTGACACTCTAACTCTCTATGATTTGAACCTCTCCTGTGAGTCCAGTTTCTGATCCCCATGCTTCACTTCAGGTTTACTGTATCCCTTAGACCTTCTTATTGACGACGAAACACAGAAATTGCATCCAACTTTAATACAAAAGGCACAATACCTACTTAAGTACAAGAGGACTGAAACTCTAATTTTCTATGACTTGAACCTCTCCTGTGAGTCCAGTTTTAGATTCAAATGCTTCACTTCAGGTTTGCTGTATCCCTTGGACCTTCTTATTGACGATGAAACACAGAAATTGCATCCGATTTTAATACTAAAGGCACAATGCCGACATAAGTACAAGAGGACTGACACTCTAAATTTCTACGATTTGAACCACTCCTGTGAGTCCAGTTTAAGATTCCGATACTTCACTTCAGGTTTGCTGTATCCCTTGGACCTTCTTATCGACGATGAAACACAGAAATTGCATCCGAATTTAATACAAAAGGCACAATGCCGACTTAAGTACAAGAGGACTGACACTCTAATTCTCTATGACTTGAACCTCTCCTGTGAGTCGAGTTTTGGATTCAAATGCTTCACTTCAGGTTTCCTGTATCCCTTGGACCTTCTTATTGACGATGAAACACAGAAATTGCATCCGAATATAATACTAAAAGCACAATGCCGACTTAAGTACAAGGGGACTGACACTCTAACTTTCTATGATTTTAACCACTCCTGTGAGTCCAGTTTAAGATTC
This sequence comes from Schistocerca americana, assembly GCF_021461395.2. Lineage (NCBI taxonomy): Eukaryota > Metazoa > Arthropoda > Insecta > Orthoptera > Acrididae > Schistocerca > Schistocerca americana. The sequence goes on along the minus strand of NC_060124.1, from coordinate 542,331,458 downwards.
CAATGCTTCACTTCAGTTTTACTGTATCCCTTGGATCTTCTTATTGACGATGAAACACAGAAATTGCATTCGAATTTAATACAAAAGGCACAATGCAGACTTCAGTACAAGAGGACTCACACTCTAACTCTCTATGATTTGAACCTCTCCTGTGAGTCCAGTTTAAGATTCCGGTGCTTCACTTCAGGTTTCCTGTATCCCTTGGACCTTCTTATTGACGATGAAACACAGAAATTGCATCCGAATTTAATACAAAAGCCACAATGCTGACTTTAGTACAAGAGGACTGACACTCTAACTCTCCATGATTTGAACCTCTCCTGTGAGTCCAGTTTTAGATTCCGATGCTTCACTACAGGTTTACTGTATCCCTTGGACCTTCTTATTGACGATGAAACACAGAAATTGCATCCGAATTTAATACAAAAGGCACAATGCCGACTTAAGTACAAGAGGACTGACACTCTAACTTTCGATGATTTGAACTTCTCCTGTGAGTCCAGTTTTAGATTCCGATGCTTCACATCAGGTTAACTGTATCTCTCGGACCTTCTTATTGATGATGAAACACCGAAATTACATCCGAATTCAATACAAAAGGCACAATACCGACTTAAGTACAAGAGGACTGACACTCTAACTCTCCATGATTTGAACCTCTCCTGTGAGTCCAGTTTTAGATTCCGATGCTTCAATTCAGGTTTACTGTATCCCTTGGACCTTCTTATTGACGATGAAACACAGAAATTGCATCCGTATTTCATGCAAAAGGCTCATTGCCGACTTAAGTACAAGTGGACAGACACTCTAACTTTCTATGACTTGGACCTCTATTGTGAGTCCAGTTTCAGATTCCGATGCTACACTTCAGGTTTACTGTATCCCTCGGACCGTCTTATTGAAGATGAAACACAGAAATTGCATCCAAATTGAATATAAAAGGCACAATGCTGACCTTAGAACAAGAGGACTGACACTCTAACTTTCTCTGACTTGAACCTCTCCTGTGAGCCCAGTTTTAGATACCGATGCTTCACATCAGGTTTACTGTAACTCTTGGACCTTATTATTGATGATGAAACACCGAAATTACATCCGAATTCAATACAAAAGGCACAATACCGACTTAAGTACATGAGGACTGACACTCTAACTCTCTATGATTTGATACTCTCCTGTGAGTCCAGTTTTAGATTCCGATGCTTCTTTTCAGGTTTACTGTATCCCTTGGACCCCCTTATTGACGATGAAACACAGAAATTCCATCCGAATTTAATACAAAAACACAATGCCGACTTAAGTAAAAGGGGACTGACACTCTAACTTTCTATGATTTGGACCTCTCCTGTGAGTCCAGTTTTAGATTCCGATGCTTCACTTCAGGTTTCCTGTATCCATTGGACCTTCTTATTGAAGATGAAACACAGAAATTGCATCCGAATTTAATACAAAAGGCACAATGCTGACTTAAGTACAAGAGGACTGACACTCTAATTTTCTATTACTTGAACCTCTGCTGTGAGTCCAGTTTTAGATTCCGATGCTTCACTACAGGTTTACTGTATCCCTTGGACATTCTTATTGACATTGAAACACAGAAATTGCATCCGAATTTAATACAAAAGGCACAATGCCGACTTAGGTACAAGAGGACTGACACTCTTACTTTCTATGACTTGGACCTCTATTTTGAGTCCAGTTTTAGATTCCTATGCTTCACTTCATGTTAATGTATCCCTTGGACCTTCTTACTGACGATGAAACACAGAAATTGCATCCGAATTTAATACAAAAGGCACAATGCCGACTTAAGTACAAGAGGACTGACACTCTAATTTTCTATGACTTGAACCTCTCCTGTGAGTCCAGTTTTAGATTCAAATGCTTCACTTCAGGTTTGCTGTATCCCTTGGACCTTCTTATTGAAGATGAAACACAGAAATTGCGTCCGAATTTAATTCAAAAGGCACAATGCCGACTTAAGTACAAGACGACTGACACTCTAACTTTCTAAGATTTGAACCTCTCCTGTGAGTCCAGTTTTAGATTCCGATGCTTTACTTCAGGTTTACTGTATCCCTTGGACCCCCTTATTGACGATGAAACACAGATATTCCATCCGAATTTAATACAAAAACACAATGCCGACTTAAGTAAAAGGGGACTGACACTCTAACTTTCTATGATTTGAACCTCTCCTGTGAGTCCAGTTTTAGATTCCGATGCTTCACTTCAGGTTTCCTGTATCCATTGGACCTTCTTATTGAAGATGAAACACAGAAATTGCATCCGAATTTAATACAAAAGGCACAATGCTGACTTAAGTACAAGAGGACTGACACTCTAATTTTCTATTACTTGAACCTCTCCTGTGAGTCCAGTTTTAGATTCCGATGCTTCACCTCAGGTATACTGTATCCCTTGGACATTCTTATTGACGATGAAACACAGAAATTGCATCTGAATTTAATACAAAACGCACAATGCCGACTTAGGTACAAGAGGACTGACACTCTTACTTTCTATGACTTGGACCTCTATTGTGAGTCCAGTTTTAGATTCCGATGCTTCACTTCAGGTTTACTGTATCCCTTGGACCTTCTTATTGAGGGTGAAACACAGAAATTGCATCCGAATTTAATACAAAAGGCACAATGCCGACTTAAGTACAAGAGGACTGACACTCTAACTTTCTATGATTTGAACCTCTCCTGTGAGTCCAGTTTTAGATTCCGATGCTTCACATCAGGTTTAATGTATCTCTTGGACCTTCTTATCGATGATGAAACACAGAAATTACATCCGAATTCAATACAAATGGCATAATACCGACATAAGTACAAGAGGACTGACACTCTAACTCACTATGATTTGAACCTCTCCTGTGAGTCCAGTTTTAGATTCCGATGCTTCACTTCAGGTTTACAGTATCCTTGGACCATCTTATTGACGATGAAACACAGAAATTGCATCCGAATTTAATACAAAAGGCACAATGCCGACTTCAGTACAAGAGGACTGACAGTCTAACTCTCTATGATTTGATCCTCTCCTGTGAGTCCAGTTTTATATTCCGATGCTTCTTTTCAGGTTTACTGTACCCCTTGGACCTTCTTATTGACGACGAAACACAGAAATTGCATCCGAATTAAATACATAAGGCACAATGCCGACTTAAGTACAAGAGGACTGACACTCTAACTCTCTATGATTTGAACCTCTCCTGTGAGTCCAGTTTCTGATCCCCATGCTTCACTTCAGGTTTACTGTATCCCTTAGACCTTCTTATTGACGACGAAACACAGAAATTGCATCCAACTTTAATACAAAAGGCACAATACCTACTTAAGTACAAGAGGACTGAAACTCTAATTTTCTATGACTTGAACCTCTCCTGTGAGTCCAGTTTTAGATTCAAATGCTTCACTTCAGGTTTGCTGTATCCCTTGGACCTTCTTATTGACGATGAAACACAGAAATTGCATCCGATTTTAATACTAAAGGCCCAATGCCGACATAAGTACAAGAGGACTGACACTCTAAATTTCTACGATTTGAACCACTCCTGTGAGTCCAGTTTAAGATTCCGATACTTCACTTCAGGTTTGCTGTATCCCTTGGACCTTCTTATCGACGATGAAACACAGAAATTGCATCCGAATTTAATACAAAAGGCACAATGCCGACTTAAGTACAAGAGGACTGACACTCTAATTCTCTATGACTTGAACCTCTCCTGTGAGTCGAGTTTTGGATTCAAATGCTTCACTTCAGGTTTCCTGTATCCCTTGGACCTTCTTATTGACGATGAAACACAGAAATTGCATCCGAATATAATACTAAAAGCACAATGCCGACTTAAGTACAAGGGGACTGACACTCTAACTTTCTATGATTTTAACCACTCCTGTGAGTCCAGTTTAAGATTCCAATGCTTCACTTCAGTTTTACTGTATCCCTTGGATCTTCTTATTGACGATGAAACACAGAAATTGCATTCGAATTTAATACAAAAGGCACAATGCAGACTTCAGTACAAGAGGACTCACACTCTAACTCTCTATGATTTGAACCTCTCCTGTGAGTCCAGTTTAAGATTCCGGTGCTTCACTTCAGGTTTCCTGTATCCCTTGGACCTTCTTATTGACGATGAAACACAGAAATTGCATCCGAATTTAATACAAAAGCCACAATGCTGACTTTAGTACAAGAGGACTGACACTCTAACTCTCCATGATTTGAACCTCTCCTGTGAGTCCAGTTTTAGATTCCGATGCTTCACTACAGGTTTACTGTATCCCTTGGACCTTCTTATTGACGATGAAACACAGAAATTGCATCCGAATTTAATACAAAAGGCACAATGCCGACTTAAGTACAAGAGGACTGACACTCTAACTTTCGATGATTTGAACTTCTCCTGTGAGTCCAGTTTTAGATTCCGATGCTTCACATCAGGTTAACTGTATCTCTCGGACCTTCTTATTGATGATGAAACACCGAAATTACATCCGAATTCAATACAAAAGGCACAATACCGACTTAAGTACAAGAGGACTGACACTCTAACTCTCCATGATTTGAACCTCTCCTGTGAGTCCAGTTTTAGATTCCGATGCTTCAATTCAGGTTTACTGTATCCCTTGGACCTTCTTATTGACGATGAAACACAGAAATTGCATCCGTATTTCATGCAAAAGGCTCATTGCCGACTTAAGTACAAGTGGACAGACACTCTAACTTTCTTAGACTTGGACCTCTATTGTGAGTCCAGTTTCAGATTCCGATGCTACACTTCAGGTTTACTGTATCCCTCGGACCGTCTTATTGAAGATGAAACACAGAAATTGCATCCAAATTGAATATAAAAGGCACAATGCTGACCTTAGAACAAGAGGACTGACACTCTAACTTTCTCTGACTTGAACCTCTCCTGTGAGCCCAGTTTTAGATACCGATGCTTCACATCAGGTTTACTGTAACTCTTGGACCTTATTATTGATGATGAAACACCGAAATTACATCCGAATTCAATACAAAAGGCACAATACCGACTTAAGTACATGAGGACTGACACTCTAACTCTCTATGATTTGATACTCTCCTGTGAGTCCAGTTTTAGATTCCGATGCTTCTTTTCAGGTTTACTGTATCCCTTGGACCCCCTTATTGACGATGAAACACAGAAATTCCATCCGAATTTAATACAAAAACACAATGCCGACTTAAGTAAAAGGGGACTGACACTCTAACTTTCTATGATTTGGACCTCTCCTGTGAGTCCAGTTTTAGATTCCGATGCTTCACTTCAGGTTTCCTGTATCCATTGGACCTTCTTATTGAAGATGAAACACAGAAATTGCATCCGAATTTAATACAAAAGGCACAATGCTGACTTAAGTACAAGAGGACTGACACTCTAATTTTCTATTACTTGAACCTCTGCTGTGAGTCCAGTTTTAGATTCCGATGCTTCACTACAGGTTTACTGTATCCCTTGGACATTCTTATTGACATTGAAACACAGAAATTGCATCCGAATTTAATACAAAAGGCACAATGCCGACTTAGGTACAAGAGGACTGACACTCTTACTTTCTATGACTTGGACCTCTATTTTGAGTCCAGTTTTAGATTCCTATGCTTCACTTCATGTTAATGTATCCCTTGGACCTTCTTACTGACGATGAAACACAGAAATTGCATCCGAATTTAATACAAAAGGCACAATGCCGACTTAAGTACAAGAGGACTGACACTCTAATTTTCTATGACTTGAACCTCTCCTGTGAGTCCAGTTTTAGATTCAAATGCTTCACTTCAGGTTTGCTGTATCCCTTGGACCTTCTTATTGAAGATGAAACACAGAAATTGCGTCCGAATTTAATTCAAAAGGCACAATGCCGACTTAAGTACAAGACGACTGACACTCTAACTTTCTAAGATTTGAACCTCTCCTGTGAGTCCAGTTTTAGATTCCGATGCTTTACTTCAGGTTTACTGTATCCCTTGGACCCCCTTATTGACGATGAAACACAGATATTCCATCCGAATTTAATACAAAAACACAATGCCGACTTAAGTAAAAGGGGACTGACACTCTAACTTTCTATGATTTGAACCTCTCCTGTGAGTCCAGTTTTAGATTCCGATGCTTCACTTCAGGTTTCCTGTATCCATTGGACCTTCTTATTGAAGATGAAACACAGAAATTGCATCCGAATTTAATACAAAAGGCACAATGCTGACTTAAGTACAAGAGGACTGACACTCTAATTTTCTATTACTTGAACCTCTCCTGTGAGTCCAGTTTTAGATTCCGATGCTTCACCTCAGGTATACTGTATCCCTTGGACATTCTTATTGACGATGAAACACAGAAATTGCATCTGAATTTAATACAAAACGCACAATGCCGACTTAGGTACAAGAGGACTGACACTCTTACTTTCTATGACTTGGACCTCTATTGTGAGTCCAGTTTTAGATTCCGATGCTTCACTTCAGGTTTACTGTATCCCTTGGACCTTCTTATTGAGGGTGAAACACAGAAATTGCATCCGAATTTAATACAAAAGGCACAATGCCGACTTAAGTACAAGAGGACTGACACTCTAACTTTCTATGATTTGAACCTCTCCTGTGAGTCCAGTTTTAGATTCCGATGCTTCACATCAGGTTTAATGTATCTCTTGGACCTTCTTATCGATGATGAAACACAGAAATTACATCCGAATTCAATACAAATGGCATAATACCGACATAAGTACAAGAGGACTGACACTCTAACTCACTATGATTTGAACCTCTCCTGTGAGTCCAGTTTTAGATTCCGATGCTTCACTTCAGGTTTACTGTATCCTTGGACCATCTTATTGACGATGAAACACAGAAATTGCATCCGAATTTAATACAAAAGGCACAATGCCGACTTCAGTACAAGAGGACTGACAGTCTAACTCTCTATGATTTGATCCTCTCCTGTGAGTCCAGTTTTATATTCCGATGCTTCTTTTCAGGTTTACTGTACCCCTTGGACCTTCTTATTGACGACGAAACACAGAAATTGCATCCGAATTAAATACATAAGGCACAATGCCGACTTAAGTACAAGAGGACTGACACTCTAACTCTCTATGATTTGAACCTCTCCTGTGAGTCCAGTTTCTGATCCCCATGCTTCACTTCAGGTTTACTGTATCCCTTAGACCTTCTTATTGACGACGAAACACAGAAATTGCATCCAACTTTAATACAAAAGGCACAATACCTACTTAAGTACAAGAGGACTGAAACTCTAATTTTCTATGACTTGAACCTCTCCTGTGAGTCCAGTTTTAGATTCAAATGCTTCACTTCAGGTTTGCTGTATCCCTTGGACCTTCTTATTGACGATGAAACACAGAAATTGCATCCGATTTTAATACTAAAGGCCCAATGCCGACATAAGTACAAGAGGACTGACACTCTAAATTTCTACGATTTGAACCACTCCTGTGAGTCCAGTTTAAGATTCCGATACTTCACTTCAGGTTTGCTGTATCCCTTGGACCTTCTTATCGACGATGAAACACAGAAATTGCATCCGAATTTAATACAAAAGGCACAATGCCGACTTAAGTACAAGAGGACTGACACTCTAATTCTCTATGACTTGAACCTCTCCTGTGAGTCGAGTTTTGGATTCAAATGCTTCACTTCAGGTTTCCTGTATCCCTTGGACCTTCTTATTGACGATGAAACACAGAAATTGCATCCGAATATAATACAAAAAGCACAATGCCGACTTAAGTACAAGGGGACTGACACTCTAACTTTCTATGATTTTAACCACTCCTGTGAGTCCAGTTTAAGATTCCAATGCTTCACTTCAGTTTTACTGTTTCCCTTGGATCTTCTTATTGACGATGAAACACAGAAATTGCATTCGAATTTAATACAAAAGGCACAATGCCGACTTCAGTACAAGAGGACTCACACTCTAACTCTCTATGATTTGAACCTCTCCTGTGAGTCCAGTTTAAGATTCCGGTGCTTCACTTCAGGTTTCCTGTATCCCTTGGACCTTCTTATTGACGATGAAACACAGAAATTGCATCCGAATTTAATACAAAAGCCACAATGCCGACTTAAGTACAAGAGGACTGACACTCTCACTCTCTATGATTTGAACCTCTCCTGTGAGTCCAGTTTAAGATTCCGATGCTTCACGTCAGGTTTACTGTATCCCTTGGACCTTCTTATTGACGATGAAACACAGAAATTGCATCCGAATTCAATACAAAAGGCACAATGCCGACGTAAGTACAAGAGGACTGAACCTCTACCTCTCTATGATTTGAACCTCTCCTGTGAGTCCAGTTTTAGATTCCGATGCTTCACTTCAGGTTTACTGTATCCCTTGGACCTTCTTATTGACGATGAAACACAGGAATTGCATCCCATTTTAATATAAAAGGCACAATGCCGACTTAAGTACAAGAGGACTGACACTCTAAGTTTCTATGATTTGAACCTCTCCTGTGAGTCCAGTTTAAGATTCCGGTGCTTCACTTCAGGTTTCCTGTATCCCTTGGACCTTCTTATTGACGATGAAACACAGTAATTGCATTCGAATTTAATACAAAAGTCACAATGCCGACTTCAGTACAAGAGGACTCACACTCTAACTCTCTATGATTTGAACCTCTCCTGTGAGTCCAGTTTAAGATTCCGGTGCTTCACTTCAGGTTTCCTGTATCCCTTGGACCTTCTTATTGACGATGAAACACAGAAATTGCATCCGAATTTAATACAAAAGCCACAATGCCGACTTAAGTACAAGAGGACTGACACTCTCACTCTCTATGATTTGAACCTCTCCTGTGAGCCCAGTTTTAGATTCCGATGTTTCACTTCAGGTTTACTGTATCCCTTGGACCTTCTTATTGACGAAGAAACACAGAAATTGCATCTGAATTTAATACAAAAGGCATAATGTCGACTTAAGTACAAGAGGACTGACACTCTAACTTTCTATGATTTGAACCTCTCCTGTGAGTCCAGTTTTCCATTCCGATGCTCCACTTTAGGTTTACTGTATCCTTGGACCTTCTTATTGTCGATGAAACACAGAAATAGCATCCGAATTTAATACAAAAGGCACAATGGCGACTTAAGTACAAGAGGACTGACACTCTAATTTTCTATCATTTGAACCACTGCTGTGGGTCCAGTTTAAGATTCCGATGCTTCACTTCAGGTTTACTGTATCCCTTCGACCTTCTTATTGACGATGAAACACAGAAATTGCATCCGAATTTAATACAAAAGGCACATTGCCGACGTAAGTACAAGAGGACTGAACCTCTATCTCTCATTGATTTGAACCTCTCCTGTGAGTCCAGTTTTAGATTCCGATGCTTCACTACAGGTTTACTGTATCCCTTGGACCTTCTTATTGACGATGAAACACAGAAATTGCATCCGAATTTAATACAAAAGGCACAATGCCGACTTAAGTACAAGAGGACTGACACTCTAACTTTCGATGATTTGAACTTCTCCTGTGAGTCCAGTTTTAGATTCCGATGCTTCACATCAGGTTAACTGTATCTCTCGGACCTTCTTATTGATGATGAAACACCGAAATTACATCCGAATTCAATACAAAAGGCACAATACCGACTTAAGTACAAGAGGACTGACACTCTAACTCTCCATGATTTGAACCTCTCCTGTGAGTCCAGTTTTAGATTCCGATGCTTCAATTCAGGTTTACTGTATCCCTTGGACCTTCTTATTGACGATGAAACACAGAAATTGCATCTGTATTTCATGCAAAAGGCTCATTGCCGACTTAAGTACAAGTGGACAGACACTCTAACTTTCTATGACTTGGACCTCTATTGTGAGTCCAGTTTCAGATTCCGATGCTACACTTCAGGTTTACTGTATCCCTCGGACCGTCTTATTGTAGATGAAACACAGAAATTGCATCCAAATTGAATATAAAAGGCACAATGCTGACCTTAGAACAAGAGGACTGACACTCTAACTTTCTCTGACTTGAACCTCTCCTGTGAGCCCAGTTTTAGATACCGATGCTTCACATCAGGTTTACTGTAACTCTTGGACCTTATTATTGATGATGAAACACCGAAATTACATCCGAATTCAATACAAAAGGCACAATACCGACTTAAGTACATGAGGACTGACACTCTAACTCTCTATGATTTGATACTCTCCTGTGAGTCCAGTTTTAGATTCCGATGCTTCTTTTCAGGTTTACTGTATCCCTTGGACCTTCTTATTGACGATGAATCACAGAAATTGCATCCGAATTTAATACAAAAGGCACAATACCGACTTAAGTACAAGAGGACTGACACTCTAATTTTCTATGACTTGAACCTCTCCTGTGAGTCCAGTTTTAGATTCAAATGCTTCACTTCAGGTTTGCTGTATCCCTTGGACCTTCTTATTGAAGATGAAACACAGAAATTGCGTCCGAATTTAATTCAAAAGGCACAATGCCGACTTAAGTACAAGACGACTGACACTCTAACTTTCTAAGATTTGAACCTCTCCTGTGAGTCCAGTTTTAGATTCCGATGCTTTACTTCAGGTTTACTGTATCCCTTGGACCCCCTTATTGACGATGAAACACAGATATTCCATCCGAATTTAATACAAAAACACAATGCCGACTTAAGTAAAAGGGGACTGACACTCTAACTTTCTATGATTTGAACCTCTCCTGTGAGTCCAGTTTTAGATTCCGATGCTTCACTTCAGGTTTCCTGTATCCATTGGACCTTCTTATTGAAGATGAAACACAGAAATTGCATCCGAATTTAATACAAAAGGCACAATGCTGACTTAAGTACAAGAGGACTGACACTCTAATTTTCTATTACTTGAACCTCTCCTGTGAGTCCAGTTTTAGATTCCGATGCTTCACCTCAGGTATACTGTATCCCTTGGACATTCTTATTGACGATGAAACACAGAAATTGCATCTGAATTTAATACAAAAAGCACAATGCCGACTTAGGTACAAGAGGACTGACACTCTTACTTTCTATGACTTGGACCTCTATTGTGAGTCCAGTTTTAGATTCCGATGCTTCACTTCAGGTTTACTGTATCCCTTGGACCTTCTTATTGAGGGTGAAACACAGAAATTGCATCCGAATTTAATACAAAAGGCACAATGCCGACTTAAGTACAAGAGGACTGACACACTAACTTTCTATGATTTGAACCTCTCCTGTGAGTCCAGTTTTAGATTCCGATGCTTCACATCAGGTTTAATGTATCTCTTGGACCTTCTTATCGATGATGAAACACAGAAATTACATCCGAATTCAATACAAAAGGCATAATACCGACATAAGTACAAGAGGACTGACACTCTGACTCACTATGATTTGAACCTCTCCTGTGAGTCCAGTTTTAGATTCCGATGCTTCACTTCAGGTTTACTGTATCCTTGGACCTTCTTATTGACGATGAAACACAGAAATTGCATCCGAATTTAATACAAAAGGCACAATGCCGACTTAAGTACAAGAGGACTGACAGTCTAACTCTCTATGATTTGATCCTCTCCTGTGAGTCCAGTTTTATATTCCGATGCTTCTTTTCAGGTTTACTGTACCCCTTGGACCTTCTTATTGACGACGAAACACAGAAATTGCACCCGAAATAAATACATAAGGCACAATGCCGACTTAAGTACAAGAGGACTGACACTCTAACTCTCTATGATTTGAACCTCTCCTGTGAGTCCAGTTTCTGATCCCCATGCTTCACTTCAGGTTTACTGTATCCCTTAGACCTTCTTATTGACGACGAAACACAGAAATTGCATCCAACTTTAATACAAAAGGCACAATACCTACTTAAGTACAAGAGGACTGAAACTCTAATTTTCTATGACTTGAACCTCTCCTGTGAGTCCAGTTTTAGATTCAAATGCTTCACTTCAGGTTTGCTGTATCCCTTGGACCTTCTTATTGACGATGAAACACAGAAATTGCATCCGATTTTAATACTAAAGGCACAATGCCGACAGAAGTACAAGAGGACTGACACTCTAAATTTCTACGATTTGAACCACTCCTGTGAGTCCAGTTTAAGATTCCGATACTTCACTTCAGGTTTGCTGTATCCCTTGGACCTTCTTATCGACGATGACACACAGAAATTGCATCCGAATTTAATACAAAAGGCACAATGCCGACTTAAGTACAAGAGGACTGACACTCTAATTCTCTATGACTTGAACCTCTCCTGTGAGTCGAGTTTTGGATTCAAATGCTTCACTTCAGGTTTCCTGTATCCCTTGGACCTTCTTATTGACGATGAAACACAGAAATTGCATCCGAATATAATACAAAAAGCACAATGCCGACTTAAGTACAAGGGGACTGACACTCTAACTTTCTATGATTTGAACCTGTCCTGGGAGTCCAGTTTCAGATTCCGATGCTTCACATCAGGTTTCCTGTATCCATTGGACCTTCTTATTGACGATGAAACACAGAAATTGCATCCGAATTTAATACAAAATTCACAATGCTGACTGAACTACAATTGGACTGACACTCTAAATTTCTATGACTTGAACCTCTCCTGTGAGCCCAGTTTTAGATTCCGATGCTTCACTTCAGGTTTACTGTATACCGTGGACCTTCTTATTGAAGATGAAACACAGAAATTGCATCCGTATTTAATACAAAAGGCACAATGCCGACTTATGTACAAGAGGACTGACACTCTAACTCTCTACGATTTGAACCTCTCCTGTGAGTCCAGTTTTAGATTCCGATGCTTCACATCACGTTTAATGTATCTCTTGGACCTTCTTATCGATGATGAAACACAGAAATTACATCCGAATTCAATACAAAAGGCATAATACCGACATAAGTACAAGAGGACTGACACTCTAACTCACTATGATTATGAACCTCTCCTGTGAGTCCAGTTTTAGATTCCGATGCTTCACGTCAGGTTTACTGTATCCCTTGGACCTTCTTATTGACTATGAAACACAGAAATTGCATCCGAATTTAATACAAAAGGCACAATGCCGACTTCAGTACAAGACGACTGACACTCTAACTCTCTATGATTTGATCCTCTCCTGTGAGTCCAGTTTTAGTTTCCGATGCTTCTTTTCAGGTTTACTGTACCCCTTGGACCTTCTTCTTGACGACGAAAGACACAAATTGCATCCAAATTTAATACAAAAGGCACAATACCTACTTAAGTACAAGAGGACTGACACTCTAATTTTCTATGACTTGAACCTCTCCTGTGAGTCCAGTTTTAGATTCAAATGCTTCACTTCAGGTTTGCTGTATCCCTTGGACCTTCTTATTGAAGATGAAACACAGAAATTGCGTCCGAATTTAATTCAAAAGGCACAATACCGACTTAAGTACAAGACGACTGACACTCTAACTTTCTAAGATTTGAACCTCTCCTGTGAGTCCAGTTTTAGATTCCGATGCTTCACTTCAGGTTTACTGTATCCCTTGGACCCCCTTATTGACGATGAAACACAGAAATTCCATCCGAATTTAATACAAAAACACAATGCCGACTTAAGTAAAAGGGGACTGACACTCTAACTTTCTATGATTTGGACCTCTCCTGTGAGTCCAGTTTTAGATTCCGATGCTTCACTTCAGGTTTCCTGTATCCATTGGACCTTCTTATTGAAGATGAAACACAGAAATTGCATCCGAATTTAATACAAAAGGCACAATGCTGACTTAAGTACAAGAGGACTGACACTCTAATTTTCTATTACTTGAACCTCTCCTGTGAGTCCAGTTTTAGATTCCGATGCTTCACTTCAGGTTTACTGTATCCCTTGGACATTCTTATTGACATTGAAACACAGAAATTGCATCCGAATTTAATACAAAAGGCACAATGCCGACTTAGGTACAAGAGGACTGACACTCTTACTTTCTATGACTTGGACCTCTATTTTGAGTCCAGTTTTAGATTCCTATGCTTCACTTCATGTTAATGTATCCCTTGGACCTTCTTACTGACGATGAAACACAGAAATTGCATCCGAATTTAATACAAAAGGCACAATGCCGACTTAAGTACAAGAGGACTGACACTCTAAATTTCTACAATTTGAACCTCTCCTGTGAGTCCAGTTTTAGATTCCGATGCTTCACATCAGGTTTAATGTATCTCTTGGACCTTCTTATCGATGATGAAACACAGAAATTACATCCGAATTCAATACAAAAGGCATAATACCGACATAAGTACAAGGGGACTGGCACTCTAACTCACTATGATTTGAACCTCTCCTGTGAGTACAGTTTTAGATTCCGATGCTTCACTTCAGGTTTACTGTATCCTTGGACCTTCTTATTGACGATGAAACACAGAAATTGCATCCGAATTTAATACAAAAGGCACAATGCCGACTTCAGTACAAGAGGACTGACACTCTAACTCTCTATGATTTGATCCTCTCCTGTGAGTCCAGTTTTATATTCCGATGCTTCTTTTCAGGTTTACTGTACCCCTAGGACCTTCTTATTGACGACGAAACACAGAAATTGCATCCGAATTAATTACATAAGGCACAATGCCGACTTAAGTACAAGAGGACTGACACTCTAACTCTCTATGATTTGAACCTCTCCTGTGAGTCCAGTTTCTGATTCCCCTGCTTCACTTCAGGTTTACTGTATCCCTTAGACCTTCTTATTGACGATGAAACACAGAAATTGCATCCAACTTTAATACAAAAGGCACAATACCTACTTAAGTACAAGAGGACTGAAACTCTAATTTTCTATGACTTGAACCTCTCCTGTGAGTCCAGTTTTAGATTCAAATGCTTCACTTCAGGTTTGCTGTATCCCTTGGACCTTCTTATTGACGATGAAACACAGAAATTGCATCCGATTTTAATACTAAAGGCACAATGCCGACATAAGTACAAGAGGACTGACACTCTAAATTTCTACGATTTGAACCACTCCTGTGAGTCCAGTTTAAGATTCCGATACTTCACTTCAGGTTTGCTGTATCCCTTGGACCTTCTTATCGACGATGAAACACAGAAATTGCATCCGAATTTAATACAAAAGGCACAATGCCGACTTAAGTACAAGAGGACTGACACTCTAAATTTCTATGACTTGAACCTCTCCTGTGAGCCCAGTTTTAGATTCCGATGCTTCACTTCAGGTTTACTGTATACCGTGGACCTTCTTATTGAAGCTGAAACACAGAAATTGCATCCGAATTTAATACAAAAGGCACAATGCCGACTTAAGTACAAGAGGACTGACACTCTAACTCTCTACGATTTGAACCTCTCCTGTGAGTCCAGTTTTAGATTCCGATGCTTCACATCAGGTTAACTGTATCTCTCGGACCTTCTTATTGATGATGAAACACAGAAATTAGATCCGAATACAATACAAAAGGCACAAAACCGACTAAAGTACAAGAGGACTGACACTCTAACTCACTATGATTTGAACCTCTCCTGTGAGTCCAGTTTTAGATTCCGATGCTTCACTTCAGGTTTACTGTATCCCTTGGACCTTCTTATTGACGATGAAACACAGAAATTGCATCCGAATTTAATATAAAAGGCACAATGCCGACCTAAGTACAAGAGGACTGACACTCTAAATTTCTACTATTTGAACCTCTCCTGTGAGTCCAGTTTTAGATTCCGATGCGTCACATCAGGTTTAATGTATCTCTTGGACCTTCTTATCGATGATGAAACACAGAAATTACATCCGAATTCAATACAAAAGGCATAATACCGACATAAGTACAAGAGGACTGACACTCTAACTCACTATGATTTGAACCTCTCCTGTGAGTCCAGTTTCAGATTCCGATGCTTCACTTCAGGTTTACTGTATCCCTTGGACCTTCTTATTGACTATGAAACACAGAAATTGCATCCGAATTTAATACAAAAGGTACAATGCCGACTTCAGTACAAGAGGACTGACACTCTAACTCTCTATGATTTGATCCTCTCCTGTGAGTCCAGTTTTAGATTCCGATGCTTCTTTTCAGGTTTACTGTACCCCTTGGACCTTCTTCTTGATGACGAAAGACAGAAATTGCATCCAAATTTAATACAAAAGGCACAATACCTACTTACGTACAAGAGGACTGACACTCTAATTTTCTATGACTTGAACCTCTCCTGTGAGTCCAGTTTTAGATTCAAATGCTTCACTTCAGGTTTGCTGTATCCCTTGGACCTTCTTATTGACGATGAAACACAGAAATTGCATCCGATTTTAATACAAAAGGCACAATGCCGACATAAGTACAAGAGGACTTACACTCTATATTTCTACGATTTGAACCACTCCTGTGAGTCCAGTTTAAGATTCCGATACTTCACTTCAGGTTTGTGTATGTCTTGTACCTTCTTATTGACGATGAAACACAGAAATTACATCCGAATTTAATACAAAAGGCACAATGCTGACTTAAGTACAAGAGGACTGACACTCAAATTTTCTATTACTTGAACCTCTCCTGTGAGTCCAGTTTTAGATTCCGATGCTTCACTTCAGGTTTACTGTATCCCTTGGACATTCTTATTGACGATGAAACACAGAAATTGCATCCGAATTTAATACAAAAGGCACAATGCCGACTTAGGTACAAGAGGACTGACACTCTTACTTTCTATGACTTGGACCTCTAGTTTGAGTCCAGTTTTAGATTCCTATGCTTCACTTCATGTTAATGTATCCCTTGGACCTTCTTACTGACGATGAAACACAGAAATTGCATCCGAATTTAATACAAAAGGCACAATGCCGACTTAAGTACAAGAGGACTGACACTCTAAATTTCTACTATTTGAACCTCTCCTGTGAGTCCAGTTTTAGATTCCGATGCTTCACATCAGGTTTAATGTATCTCTTGGACCTTCTTATCGATGATGAAACACAGAAATTACATCTGAAATTAATACAAAAAGCATAATTCCGACATAAGTACAAGAGGACTGACACTCTAATACTCTATGATTTGAACCTCTCCTGTGAGACCAGTTTTAGATTCCAATGCTTCACTTCAGGTTCACTGTATCCCTTGGACCTTCTTATTGACGATGAAACACAGAAATTGGATCCAAATTTAATACAAAAGGCACAATGCCGACTTAAGTACAAGAGGATTTACACTCTAACTTTCGATGATTTGAACCTCTCCTGTGAGTCCAGTTTTAGATTCCGATGCTGCAATTCAGGTTTACTGTATGCCTTGGACCTTCTTATTGACGATGAATTACAGAAATTGCAACCGAATTTAATACAAAAGGCACAATACCGACTTAAGTAGAGGAGGACTGACACTCTAATTCTCTATGATTTGAACCTCTCCTGTGAGTCCAGTTTTAGATTCCGATGCTTCATTTCAGGTTTACTGTATCCCTTAGTCCTTCTTATTCACGAAGAAACACAGAAATTGGATCCAAATTTAATACAAAAGGCACAATGCCGACTTAAGTACAAGAGGACTGACACTCTAACTTTCGATGATTTGAACCTCTCCTGTGAGTCCAGTTTTAGATTCCGATGCTTCACTTCAGGTTTGCAGTATCCCTTGGACCTTCTTATTGACGATGAAACACAGAAATTGCATCCAAATTTAATACAAAAGGCACAATGCCGACTTAGGTACAAGAGGACTGACACTCTTACTTTCTATGACTTGGACCTCTAGTTTGAGTCCAGTTTTAGATTCCTATGCTTCACTTCATGTTAATGTATCCCTTGGACCTTCTTACTGACGATGAAACACAGAAATTGCATCCGAATTTAATACAAAAGGCACAATGCCGACTTAAGTACAAGAGGACTGACACTCTAAATTTCTACTATTTGAACCTCTCCTGTGAGTCCAGTTTTAGATTCCGATGCTTCACATCAGGTTTAATGTATCTCTTGGACCTTCTTATCGATGATGAAACACAGAAATTACATCGGAAATTAATACAAAAAGCATAATTCCGACATAAGTACAAGAGGACTGACACTCTAACACCCTATGATTTGAACCTCTCCTGTGAGACCAGTTTTAGATTCCAATGCTTCACTTCAGGTTCACTGTATCCCTTGGACCTTCTTATTGACGATGAAACACAGAAATTGGATCCAAATTTAATACAAAAGGCACAATGCCGACTTAAGTACAAGAGGATTGACACTCTAACTTTCGATGATTTGAACCTCTCCTGAGAGTCCAGTTTTAGATTCCGATGCTGCAATTCAGGTTTACTGTATGCCTTGGACCTTCTTATTGACGATGTATTACAGAAATTGCAACCGAATTTAATACAAAAGGCACAATACCGACTTAAGTAGAGGAGGACTGACACTCTAATTCTCTATGATTTGAACCTCTCCTGTGAGTCCAGTTTTAGATTCCGATGCTTCATTTCAGGTTTACTGTATCCCTTAGTCCTTCTTATTCACGAAGAAACACAGAAATTGGATCCAAATTTAATACAAAAGGCACAATGCCGACTTAAGTACAAGAGGACTGACACTCTAACTTTCGATGATTTGAACCTCTCCTGTGAGTCCAGTTTTAGATTCCGATGCTTCACTTCAGGTTTACAGTATCCCTTGGACCTTCTTATTGACGATGAAATACAGAAATTGCATCCAAATTTAATACAAAACGCACAATGCCGACTTAAGTACAAGAGGACTGACACTCTAACTTTCGATGATTTGAACCTCTCCTGTAAGTCCAGTTTTAGATTCCGATGCTTCAATTGAGGTTTACTCTATATCTTGGAACCTTCTTATTGACGATGAAAAACAGAAATTGCATCCGAATTTAATACAAAAGGCACAATGCCGACGTAAGTCCAAGAGGACTGACACTCTAACTTTCTATGATTTGAACCTCTCCTGTGAGTCCAGTTTTACATTCCGATGCTTCACATCAGGTTAACTGTATCTCTCAGACCTTCTTATTGATGATGAAACACCGAAATTACATCCGAATTCAATACAAAAGGCACAATACCGACTTAAGTACAAGAGGACTGACACTCTAACTCTCTATGATTTGAACCTCTCCTGTGAGTCCAGTTTTAGATTCCGATGGTTCACTTCAGGTTTACTGTATCCCTTGGACCTTTTTATTGACGATGAAACACAGAAATTGCATCCAAATTTAATACAAAAGGCACAATGCCGACTTAAGTACAAGAGGACTGACACTCTAAATCTCTACGATTTGAACCTCTCCTGTGAGTCCAGTTTCAGATTCCGATGCTTCACATCAGGTTTACTGTATCTCTTGGACCTTCTTATCGATGATGAAACACAGAAATTACATCCGAATTCAATACAAAAGGCATAATACCGACATAAGTACAAGAGGAGTGACACTCTAACTCACTATGATTTGAACCTCTCCTGTGAGTCCAGTTTTAGATTCCGATGCTTCACTTCAGGTTTACTGTATCCCTTGGACCTTCTTATTGACTATGAAACACAGAAATTGCATCCGAATTTAATACAAAAGGTACAATGCCGACTTCAGTACAAGAGGACTGACACTCTAACTCTCTATGATTTGATCCTCTCCTGTGAGTCCAGTTTTAGATTCCGATGCTTCTTTTCAGGTTTACTGTACCCCTTGGACCTTCTTCTTGATGACGAAAGACAGAAATTGCATCCAAATTTAATACAAAAGGCACAATACCTACTTACGTACAAGAGGACTGACACTCTAATTTTCTATGACTTGAACCTCTCCTGTGAGTCCAGTTTTAGATTCAAATGCTTCACTTCAGGTTTGCTGTATCCCTTGGACCTTCTTATTGACGATGAAACACAGAAATTGCATCCGATTTTAATACAAAAGGCACAATGCCGACATAAGTACAAGAGGACTTACACTCTATATTTCTACGATTTGAACCACTCCTGTGAGTCCAGTTTAAGATTCCGATACTTCACTTCAGGTTTGTGTATGTCTTGTACCTTCTTATTGACGATGAAACACAGAAATTACATCCGAATTTAATACAAAAGGCACAATGCTGACTTAAGTACAAGAGGACTGACACTCTAACTCTCTATGATTTGAACCTCTCCTGTGAGTCCAGTTTTAGATTCCGATGCTTCACTTCAGGTTTACTGTATCCCTTGGACATTCTTATTGACGATGAAACACAGAAATTGCATCCGAATTTAATACAAAAGGCACAATGCCGACTTAGGTACAAGAGGACTGACACTCTTACTTTCTATGACTAGGACCTCTAGTTTGAGTCCAGTTTTAGATTCCTATGCTTCACTTCATGTTAATGTATCCCTTGGACCTTCTTACTGACGATGAAACACAGAAATTGCATCCGAATTTAATACAAAAGGCACAATGCCGACTTAAGTACAAGAGGACTGACACTCTAAATTTCTACTATTTGAACCTCTCCTGTGAGTCCAGTTTTAGATTCCGATGCTTCACATCAGGTTTAATGTATCTCTTGGACCTTCTTATCGATGATGAAACACAGAAATTACATCTGAAATTAATACAAAAAGCATAATTCCGACATAAGTACAAGAGGACTGACACTCTAATACTCTATGATTTGAACCTCTCCTGTGAGACCAGTTTTAGATTCCAATGCTTCACTTCAGGTTCACTGTATCCCTTGGACCTTCTTATTGACGATGAAACACAGAAATTGGATCCAAATTTAATACAAAAGGCACAATGCCGACTTAAGTACAAGAGGATTTACACTCTAACTTTCGATGATTTGAACCTCTCCTGTGAGTCCAGTTTTAGATTCCGATGCTGCAATTCAGGTTTACTGTATGCCTTGGACCTTCTTATTGACGATGAATTACAGAAATTGCAACCGAATTTAATACAAAAGGCACAATACCGACTTAAGTAGAGGAGGACTGACACTCTAATTCTCTATGATTTGAACCTCTCCTGTGAGTCCAGTTTTAGATTCCGATGCTTCATTTCAGGTTTACTGTATCCCTTAGTCCTTCTTATTCACGAAGAAACACAGAAATTGGATCCAAATTTAATACAAAAGGCACAATGCCGACTTAAGTACAAGAGGACTGACACTCTAACTTTCGATGATTTGAACCTCTCCTGTGAGTCCAGTTTTAGATTCCGATGCTTCACTTCAGGTTTACAGTATCCCTTGGACCTTCTTATTGACGATGAAACACAGAAATTGCATCCAAATTTAATACAAAAGGCACAATGCCGACTTAGGTACAAGAGGACTGACACTCTTACTTTCTATGACTTGGACCTCTAGTTTGAGTCCAGTTTTAGATTCCTATGCTTCACTTCATGTTAATGTATCCCTTGGACCTTCTTACTGACGATGAAACACAGAAATTGCATCCGAATTTAATACAAAAGGCACAATGCCGACTTAAGTACAAGAGGACTGACACTCTAAATTTCTACTATTTGAACCTCTCCTGTGAGTCCAGTTTTAGATTCCGATGCTTCACATCAGGTTTAATGTATCTCTTGGACCTTCTTATCGATGATGAAACACAGAAATTACATCGGAAATTAATACAAAAAGCATAATTCCGACATAAGTACAAGAGGACTGACACTCTAACACCCTATGATTTGAACCTCTCCTGTGAGACCAGTTTTAGATTCCAATGCTTCACTTCAGGTTCACTGTATCCCTTGGACCTTCTTATTGACGATGAAACACAGAAATTGGATCCAAATTTAATACAAAAGGCACAATGCCGACTTAAGTACAAGAGGATTGACACTCTAACTTTCGATGATTTGAACCTCTCCTGAGAGTCCAGTTTTAGATTCCGATGCTGCAATTCAGGTTTACTGTATGCCTTGGACCTTCTTATTGACGATGAATTACAGAAATTGCAACCGAATTTAATACAAAAGGCACAATACCGACTTAAGTAGAGGAGGACTGACACTCTAATTCTCTATGATTTGAACCTCTCCTGTGAGTCCAGTTTTAGATTCCGATGCTTCATTTCAGGTTTACTGCATCCCTTAGTCCTTCTTATTCACGAAGAAACACAGAAATTGGATCCAAATTTAATACAAAAGGCACAATGCCGACTTAAGTACAAGAGGACTGACACTCTAACTTTCGATGATTTGAACCTCTCCTGTGAGTCCAGTTTTAGATTCCGATGCTTCACTTCAGGTTTACAGTATCCCTTGGACCTTCTTATTGACGATGAAATACAGAAATTGCATCCAAATTTAATACAAAACGCACAATGCCGACTTAAGTACAAGAGGACTGACACTCTAACTTTCGATGATTTGAACCTCTCCTGTAAGTCCAGTTTTAGATTCCGATGCTTCAATTGAGGTTTACTCTATATCTTGGAACCTTCTTATTGACGATGAAAAACAGAAATTGCATCCGAATTTAATACAAAAGGCACAATGCCGACGTAAGTCCAAGAGGACTGACACTCTAACTTTCTATGATTTGAACCTCTCCTGTGAGTCCAGTTTTACATTCCGATGCTTCACATCAGGTTAACTGTATCTCTCAGACCTTCTTATTGATGATGAAACACCGAAATTACATCCGAATTCAATACAAAAGGCACAATACCGACTTAAGTACAAGAGGACTGACACTCTAACTCTCTATGATTTGAACCTCTCCTGTGAGTCCAGTTTTAGATTCCGATGGTTCACTTCAGGTTTACTGTATCCCTTGGACCTTTTTATTGACGATGAAACACAGAAATTGCATCCAAATTTAATACAAAAGGCACAATGCCGACTTAAGTACAAGAGGACTGACACTCTAAATCTCTACGATTTGAACCTCTCCTGTGAGTCCAGTTTCAGATTCCGATGCTTCACATCAGGTTTACTGTATCTCTTGGACCTTCTTATCGATCATGAAACACAGAAATTATATCCGAATTCAATACAAAAGGCATAATACCGACATAAGTACAAGAGGACTGACACTCTAACTCTCTATAATTTGAACCTCTCCTGTGAGTCCAGTTTTAGATTCCGATGCTTCACTTCAGGTTTACTGTATCTCCTAGACCTTCTTATTGACGATGAAACACAGAAATTGCATCCGAATTTAATACAAAATGCACAATGCCGACTTAAGTACAAGAGGACTGACACTCTAACTCTCTATGATTTGAACCTCCCCTGTGAGTCCAGTTTCTGATTCAGATGCTTTACTTCAGGTTTACTGTATCCCTTAGACCTTCTTATTGACGATGAAACACAGAAATGGCATCCAAAGCTAATACAAATGCACAATGCCTACTTAAGTACAAGAGGACTGACACTCTAATTTTCTATGACTTGAACCTCTCCTGTGAGTCCAGTTTTAGATTCAAATGCTTCACTTCAGGTTTGCTGTATCCCTTGGACCTTCTTATTGATGATGAAACACAGAAATTGCGTCCGAATTTAATTCAAAAGGCACAATACCGACTTAAGTACAAGACGACTGACACTCAAACTTTCTAAGATTTGAACCTCTCCTGTGAGTCCAGTTTTAGATTCCGATGCTTCACTTCAGGTTTACTGTATCCCTTGGACCCCCTTATTGACGATGAAACACAGAAATTCCATCCGAATTTAATACAAAAACACAATGCCGACTTAAGTAAAAGGGGACTGACACTCTAACTTTCTATGATTTGGACCTCTCCTGTGAGTCCAGTTTTAGATTCCGATGCTTCACTTCAGGTTTCCTGTATCCATTGGACCTTCTTATTGAAGATGAAACACAGAAATTGCATCCGAATTTAATACAAAAGGCACAATGCTGACTTAAGTACAAGAGGACTGACACTCTAATTTTCTATTACTTGAACCTCTCCTGTGAGTCCAGTTTTAGATTCCGATGCTTCACTTCACGTTTACTGTATCCCTTGGACATTCTTATTGACATTGAAACACAGAAATTGCATCCGAATTTAATACAAAAGGCACAATGCCGACTTAGGTACAAGAGGACTGACACTCTTACTTTCTATGACTTGGACCTCTATTTTGAGTCCAGTTTTAGATTCCTATGCTTCACTTCATGTTAATGTATCCCTTGGACCTTCTTACTGACGATGAAACACAGAAATTGCATCCGAATTTAATACAAAAGGCACAATGCCGACCTAAGTACAAGAGGACTGACACTCTAACTCTCTATGATTTGATCCTCTCCTGTGAGTCCAGTTTTATATTCCGATGCTTCTTTTCAGGTTTACTGTACCCCTTGGACCTTCTTATTGACGACGAAACACAGAAATTGCATCCGAATTAATTACATAAGGCACAATGCCGACTTAAGTACAAGAGGACTGACACTCTAACTCTCTATGATTTGAACCTCTCCTGTGAGTCCAGTTTCTGATTCCCCTGCTTCACTTCAGGTTTACTGTATCCCTTAGACCTTCTTATTGACGATGAAACACAGAAATTGCATCCAACTTTAATACAAAAGGCACAATACCTACTTAAGTACAAGAGGACTGAAACTCTAATTTTCTATGACTTGAACCTCTCCTGTGAGTCCAGTTTTAGATTCAAATGCTTCACTTCAGGTTTGCTGTATCCCTTGGACCTTCTTATTGACGATGAAACACAGAAATTGCATCCGATTTTAATACTAAAGGCACAATGCCGACATAAGTACAAGAGGACTGACACTCTAAATTTCTACGATTTGAACCACTCCTCTGAGTCCAGTTTAAGATTCCAATACTTCACTTCAGGTTTGCTGTATCCCTTGGACCTTCTTATCGACGATGAAACACAGAAATTGCATCCGAATTTAATACAAAAGGCACAATGCCGACTTAAGTACAAGAGGACTGACACTCTAAATTTCTATGACTTGAACCTCTCCTGTGAGCCCAGTTTTAGATTCCGATGCTTCACTTCAGGTTTACTGTATACCGTGGACCTTCTTATTGAAGCTGAAACACAGAAATTGCATCCGAATTTAATACAAAAGGCACAATGCCGACTTAAGTACAAGAGGACTGACACTCTAACTCTCTACGATTTGAACCTCTCCTGTGAGTCCAGTTTTAGATTCCGATGCTTCACATCAGGTTAACTGTATCTCTCGGACCTTCTTATTGATGATGAAACACAGAAATTAGATCCGAATACAATACAAAAGGCACAAAACCGACTAAAGTACAAGAGGACTGACACTCTAACTCACTATGATTTGAACCTCTCCTGTGAGTCCAGTTTTAGATTCCGATGCTTCACTTCAGGTTTACTGTATCCCTTGGACCTTCTTATTGACGATGAAACACAGAAATTGCATCCGAATTTAATATAAAAGGCACAATGCCGACCTAAGTACAAGAGGACTGACACTCTAAATTTCTACTATTTGAACCTCTCCTGTGAGTCCAGTTTTAGATTCCGATGCGTCACATCAGGTTTAATGTATCTCTTGGACCTTCTTATCGATGATGAAACACAGAAATTACATCCGAAATCAATACAAAAGGCATAATACCGACATAAGTACAAGAGGACTGACACTCTAACTCACTATGATTTGAACCTCTCCTGTGAGTCCAGTTTTAGATTCCGATGCTTCACTTCAGGTTTACTGTATCCCTTGGACCTTCTTATTGACTATGAAACACAGAAATTGCATCCGAATTTAATACAAAAGGCACAATGCCGACTTCAGTACAAGAGGACTGACACTCTAACTCTCTATGATTTGATCCTCTCCTGTGAGTCCAGTTTTAGATTCCGATGCTTCTTTTCAGGTTTACTGTACCCCTTGGACCTTCTTCTTGATGACGAAAGACAGAAATTGCATCCAAATTTAATACAAAAGGCACAATACCTACTTAAGTACAAGAGGACTGACACTCTAATTTTCTATGACTTGAACCTCTCCTGTGAGTCCAGTTTTAGATTCAAATGCTTCACGTCAGGTTTGCTGTATCCCTTGGACCTTCTTATTGACGATGAAACACAGAAATTGCATCCGATTTTAATACAAAAGGCACAATGCCGACATAAGTACAAGAGGACTTACACTCTATATTTCTACGATTTGAACCACTCCTGTGAGTCCAGTTTACGATTCCGATACTTCACTTCAGGTTTGTGTATGTCTTGTACCTTCTTATTGACGATGAAACACAGAAATTGCATCCGAATTTAATACAAAAGGCACAATGCTGACTTAAGTACAAGAGGACTGACACTCTAATTTTCTATTACTTGAACCTCTCCTGTGAGTCCAGTTTTAGATTCCGATGCTTCACTTCAGGTTTACTGTATCCCTTGGACATTCTTATTGACGATGAAACACAGAAATTGCATCCGAATTTAATACAAAAGGCACAATGCCGACTTAGGTACAAGAGGACTGACACTCTTACTTTCTATGACTTGGACCTCTAGTTTGAGTCCAGTTTTAGATTCCTATGCTTCACTTCATGTTAATGTATCCCTTGGACCTTCTTACTGACGATGAAACACAGAAATTGCATCCGAATTTAATACAAAAGGCACAATGCCGACTTAAGTACAAGAGGACTGACACTCTAAATTTCTACTATTTGAACCTCTCCTGTGAGTCCAGTTTTAGATTCCGATGCTTCACATCAGGTTTAATGTATCTCTTGGACCTTCTTATCGATGATGAAACACAGAAATTACATCTGAAATTAATACAAAAAGCATAATTCCGACATAAGTACAAGAGGACTGACACTCTAACACTCTATGATTTGAACCTCTCCTGTGAGACCAGTTTTAGATTCCAATGCTTCACTTCAGGTTCACTGTATCCCTTGGACCTTCTTATTGACGATGAAACACAGAAATTGGATCCAAATTTAATACAAAAATCACAATGCCGACTTAAGTACAAGAGGATTGACACTGTAACTTTCGATGATTTGAACCTCTCCTGTGAGTCCAGTTTTAGATTCCGATGCTGCAATTCAGGTTTACTGTATGCCTTGGACCTTCTTATTGACGATGAATTACAGAAATTGCAACCGAATTTAATACAAAAGGCACAATACCGACTTAAGTAGAGGAGGACTGACACTCTAATTCTCTATGATTTGAACCTCTCCTGTGAGTCCAGTTTTAGATTCCGATGCTTCATTTCAGGTTTACTGTATCCCTTAGTCCTTCTTATTCGCGAAGAAACACAGAAATTGGATCCAAATTTAATACAAAAGGCACAATGCCGACTTAAGTACAAGAGGACTGACACTCTAACTTTCGATGATTTGAACCTCTCCTGTGAGTCCAGTTTTAGATTCCGATGCTTCACTTCAGGTTTACAGTATCCCTTGGACCTTCTTATTGACGATGAAATACAGAAATTGCATCCAAATTTAATACAAAAGGCACAATGCCGACTTAAGTACAAGAGGACTGACACTCTAACTTTCGATGATTTGAACCTCTCCTGTAAGTCCAGTTTTAGATTCCGATGCTTCAATTCAGGTTTACTCTATATCTTGGAACCTTCTTAATGACGATGAAAAACAGAAATTGCATCCGAATTTAATACAAAAGGCACAATGCCGACGTAAGTCCAAGAGGACTGACACTCTAACTTTCTATGATTTGAACCTCTCCTGTGAGTCCAGTTTTAGATTCCGATGCTTCACATCAGGTTAACTGTATCTCTCAGACCTTCTTCTTGATGATGAAACACCGAAATTACATCCGAAATCAATACAAAAGGCACAATACCGACTTAAGTACAAGAGGACTGACACTCTAACTCTCTATGATTTGAACCTCTCCTGTGAGTCCAGTTTTAGATTCCGATGGTTCACTTCAGGTTTACTGTATCCCTTGGACCTTTTTATTGACGATGAAACACAGAAATTGCATCCAAATTTAATACAAAAGGCACAATGCCGACTTAAGTACAAGAGGACTGACACTCTAAATCTCTACGATTTGAACCTCTCCTGTGAGTCCAGTTTCAGATTCCGATGCTTCACATCAGGTTTACTGTATCTCTTGGACCTTCTTATCGATGATGAAACACAGAAATTACATCCGAATTCAATACAAAAGGCATAATACCGACATAAGTACAAGAGGACTGACACTCTAACTCTCTATAATTTGAACCTCTCCTGTGAGTCCAGTTTTAGATTCCGATGCTTCACTTCAGGTTTACTGTATCTCCTAGACCTTCTTATTGACGATGAAACACAGAAATTGCATCCGAATTTAATACAAAATGCACAATGCCGACTTAAGTACAAGAGGACTGACACTCTAACTCTCTATGATTTGAACCTCCCCTGTGAGTCCAGTTTCTGATTCAGATGCTTTACTTCAGGTTAACTGTATCCCTTAGACCTTCTTATTGACGATGAAACACAGAAATGGCATCCAAAGTTAATACAAATGCACAATGCCTACTTAAGTACAAGAGGACTGACACTCTAATTTTCTATGACTTGAACCTCTCCTGTGAGTCCAGTTATAGATTCCGATGCTTCTTTTCAGGTTTACTGTACCCCTTGGACCTTCTTCTTGACGACGAAAGACAGAAATTGCATCCAAATTTAATACAAAAGGCACAATACCTACTTAAGAACAAGAGGACTGACACTCAAATTTTCTATGACTTGAACCTCTCCTGTGAGTCCAGTTTTAGATTCAAATGCTTCACTTCAGGTTTGCTGTATCCCTTGGACCTTCTTATTGACGATGAAACACAGAAATTGCATCCGATTTTAATACAAAAGGCACAATGCCGACATAAGTACAAGAGGACTTACACTCTATATTTCTACGATTTGAACCACTCCTGTGAGTCCAGTTTAAGATTCCGATACTTCACTTCAGGTTTGTGTATGTCTTGTACCTTCTAATTGACGATGAAACACAGAAATTGCATCCGAATTTAATACAAAAGGCACAATGCTGACTCAGGTACAAGAGGACTGACACTCTTACATTCTATGTCTTGGACCTCTATTGTGAGTTCAGTTTCGGATTGCGATGCTTCACTTCAGGTTTACTGTATCCCTTGGACCTCCTTATTGAAGATGAAACACAGAAATTGCATCCGAATTTAATACAAAAGGCACAATGCCGACTTAAGTACAAGAGGACTGACACTCTAACATTCTATGATTTGAACCTCTTCTGTGAGTCCAGTTTTATATACCGATGCATCACTACAGGTTTACTGTATCCCTTGGACCTTCTTATTGAGGATGAAACGCAGAAATTGCATCCGGATTTAATACAAAAGGCACAATGCCGACTTTAGTACAAGAGGACTGACACTCTAACTCTCTATGATTTGAACCTCTCCTGTGAGTCCATTTGTAGATTGTGATGCTTCACATCCGGCTTACCGTATCTCTTGGAACTTCTTATCGATGATGAAACACAGAAATTACATCTGAAATTAATACAAAAAGCATAATACCGACATAAGTACAAGAGGACTGACACTCTAACACTCTATGATTTGAATCTCTCCTGTGAGACCAGTTTTATATTCCAATGCTTCACTTCAGGTTCACTGTATCCCTTGGACCTTCTTATTGACGATGAAACACAGAAATTGGATCCAAATTTAATACAAAAGGCACAATGCCGACTTAAGTACAAGAGGACTGACACTCTAACTTTCGATGATTTGAACCTCTCCTGTGAGTCCAGTTTTAGATTCCGATGCTTCAATTCAGGTTTACTGTATGCCTTGGACCTTCTTATTGACGATGAATTACAGAAATTGCAACCGAATTTAATACAAAAGGCACAATACCGACTTAAGTAGAGGAGGACTGACACTCTAATTCTCTATGATTTGAACCTCTCCTGTGAGTCCAGTTTTAGATTCCGATGCTTCATTTCAGGTTTACTGTATCCCTTAGTCCTTCTTATTCACGAAGAAACACAGAAATTGCATCCGAATTTAATACAAAAGGCACAATGCCGACATAAGTACAGGAGGACTGACACTCTAACTTTCTATGATTTGAACCTCTCCAGTGAGTCCAGTTTTAGATTCCGATGCTTCACTTCAGGTTTACTGTATCCCATGGACCTTCTTATTGACGATGAAACACAGAAATTGCATCCGAATTTAATACAAAAGGCACAATGCCGACTTAAGTACATGAGGACTGACACTCTAACTTTCTATGATTTGAACGTCTCCTGTGAGTCCAGTTTTAGATTTCGATGCTTCACATCAGGTTAACTGTATCTCTCGGACCTTCTTATTGATCATGAAACACAGATATTACATCCGAATTCAATACAAAAGGCACAATGCCGACTTAAGTACAAGAGGACTGACACTCTAACTCTCTATGATTTGAACCTCTCCTGTGAGTCCAGTTTTAGATTCCGATGCTTCATTTCAGGTTTACTGTATCCCTTAGACCTTCTTATTGACGATGAAACACAGAAATAGCATCCGAATTTAATACAAAAGGAACAATGCCGACTTAAGTACAAGAGGACTGAACCTCTAACTCTCTATGATTCGAACCTCTCCTGTGAGTCCAGTTTTAGATTCCGATGCTTCACTTCAGGTTTACAGTATCTCTTGGACCTTCTTATTGACGATGAAATACAGAAATTGCATCCAAATTTAATACAAAAGGCACAATGCCGACTTAAGTACAAGAGGACTGACACTCTAACTTTCGATGATTTGAACCTCTCCTGTAAGTCCAGTTTTAGATTCCGATGCTTCAATTCAGGTTTACTCTATATCTTGGAACCTTCTTATTGACGATGAAACACAGAAATTGCATCCGAATTTAATACAAAAGGCACAATGCCGACGTAAGTACAAGAGGACTGACACTCTAACTTTCTATGATTTGAACCTCTCCTGTGAGTCCAGTTTTAGATTCCGATGCTTCACATCAGGTTAACTGTATCTCTCAGATCTTCTTATTGATGATGAAACACCGAAATTACATCCGAATTCAATACAAAAGGCACAATACCGACTTCAGTACAAGAGGACTGACACTCTAACTCTCTATGATTTGAACCTCTCCTGTGAGTCCAGTTTTAGATTCCGATGGTTCACTTCAGGTTTACTGTATCCCTTGGACCTTTTTATTGACGATGAAACACAGAAATTGCATCCAAATTTAATACAAAAGGCACAATACCGACTTAAGTACAAGAGGACTGACACTCTAAATCTCTACGATTTGAACCTCTCCTGTGAGTCCAGTTTCAGATTCCGATGCTTCACATCAGGTTTACTGTATCTCTTGGACCTTCTTATCGATGATGAAACGCAGAAATTACATCCGAATTCAATACAAAAGGCATAATACCGACATAAGTACAAGAGGACTGACACTCTAACTCTCTATTATTTGAACCTCTCCTGTGAGTCCAGTTTTAGATTCCGATGCTTCACTTCAGGTTTACTGTATCTCTTGGACCTTCTTATTGACGATGAAACACAGAAATTGCATCCGAATTTAATACAAAATGCACAATGCCGACTTAAGTACAAGAGGACTGACACTCTAACTCTCTATGATTTGAACCTCCCCTATGAGTCCAGTTTCTGATTCAGATGCTTCACTTCAGGTTTACTGTATCCCTTAGACCTTCTTATTGACGATGACACACAGAAATGGCATCCAAAGTTAATACAAATGCACAATGCCTACTTAAGTACAAGAGGACTGACACTCTAATTTTCTATGACTTGAACCTCTCCTGTGAGTCCAGTTTTAGATTCAAATGCTTCACTTCAGGTTTGCTGTATCCCTTGGACCTTCTTATTGAAGATGAAACACAGAAATTGCGTCCGAATGTAATTCAAAAGGCACAATGCCGACTTAAGTACAAGACGACTGACACTCTAACTTTCTAAGATTTGAACCTCTCCTGTGAGTCCAGTTTTAGATTCCGATGATTCACTTCAGGTTTACTGTATCCCTTGGACCCCCTTATTGACGATGAAACACAGAAATTGCATCCGAATTTAATACAAAAGGCACAATGCCGACATAAGTACAAGGGGACTGACACTCTAACTTTCTATGATGTGAACCTCTCCTGTGAGTCCAGTTTTAGATTCCGATGCTTCACTTCAGGTTTCCTGTATCCATTGGACCTTCTTATTGACGATGAAACACAGAAATTGCATCCGAATTTAATACAAAAGGCACAATGCTGACTGAAGTACAATTGGACTGACACTCTAAATTTCTATGACTTGAACCTCTCCTGTGAGCCCAGTTTTAGATTCCGATGCTTCACTTCAGGTTTACTGTACACCTTGGACCTTCTTATTGAAGATGAAACACAGAAATTGCATCCGAATTTAATACAAAAGGCACAATGCTGACTTAAGTACAAGAGGACTGACACTCTAATTTTCTATGACTTGAACCTCTCCTGTGAGTCCAGTTTTAGATTCCGATGCTTCACTTCAGGTATTCTGTATCCCTTGGACCTTCTTATTGACGATGAAACACAGAAATTGCATCCGAATTTAATACAAAAGGCACAATGCCGACTTAGGTACAAGAGGACTTACACTCTTACTTTCTATGACTTGGACCTCTATTGTGAGTCCAGTTTTAGATTCCGATGCTTCACTTCAGGTTTACTGTATCCCTTTGACCTTCTTATTGAGGATGAAACACAGAAATTGCATCCGAATTTAATACAAAATGCACAATGCCGACTTAAGTACAAGAGGACTGACACTATAACTTTCTATGATTAGAACCTCTCCTGTGAGTCCAGTTTTAGATTCCGATGCTTCAAAACAGGTTAAATGTATCTCTCGGACCTTCTTATTGATGATGAAACACAGAAATTACATCCGCATACAATACAAAAGGCACGATACCGGCTTCAGTACAAGAGGACTGACACTCTAACTTACTATGATTTGAACCTCTCCTGTGAGTCCAGTTTTAGATTTCGATGCTTCACTTCAGGTTTACTGTATCCCTTGGACCTTCTTATTGACGATGAAATACAGAAATTGCATCCGAATTTAATATAAAAGGCACAATGCCGACCTAAGTACAAGTGGACTGACACTCTAAATTTCTACTATTTGAACCTCTCCTGTGAGTCCAGTTTTAGATTCCGATGCTTCACATCAGGTTTAATGTATCACTTGGACCTTCTTATCGATGATGAAACACAGAAAGTACATCCGAATTCAATACAAAAGGCATAATACCGACATAAGTACAAGAGGACTGACACTCTAACTCACTATGATTTGAACCTCTCCTGTGAGTCCAGTTTTAGATTCCGATGCTTCACTTCAGGTTTACTGTATCCCTTGGACCTTCTTATTGACGCTGAAACACAGAAATTGCATCCGAATTTAATATAAAAGGCACAATGCCGACCTAAGTACAAGAGGACTGACACTCTAAATTTCTACTATTTGAACCTCTCCTGTGAGTCCAGTTTTAGATTCCGATGCGTCACATCAGGTTTAATGTATCTCTTGGACCTTCTTATCGATGATGAAACACAGAAATTACATCCGACTTCAATACAAAAGGCACAATGCCGACTTCAGTACAAGAGGACTGACACTCTAACTCTCTATGATTTGATCCTCTCCTGTGAGTCCAGTTTTAGATTCCGATGCTTCTTTTCAGGTTTACTGTACCCCTTGGACCTTCTTCTTGACGACGAAAGACAGAAATTGCGTCCAAATTTAATACAAAAGGCACAATACCTACTTAAGTACAAGAGGACTGACACTCTAATTTTCTATGACTTGAACCTCTCCTGTGAGTTAAGTTTTAGATTCAAATGGTTCACTTCAGGTTTGCTGTATCCCTTGGACCTTCTTATTGACGATGAAGCACAGAAATTGCATCCGGTTTTAATACAAAAGGCACAATGCCGACATAAGCACAAGAGGACTTACACTCTATATTTCTACGATTTGAACCACTCCTGTGAGTCCAGTTTAAGATTCCGATACTTCACTTCATTTTTGTGTATGTCTTGTACCTTCTTATTGACGATGAAACACAGAAATTGCATCCGAATTTAATACAAAAGGCACAATGCTGACCCAGGTACAAGAGGACTGACACTCTTACATTCTATGTCTTGGACCTCTATTGTGAGTTCAGTTTCGGGTTGCGATGCTTCACTTCAGGTTTACTGTATCCCTTGGACCTCCTTATTGAAGATGAAACACAGAAATTGCATCCGAATTTAATACAAAAGGCACAATGCCGACTTAAGTACAAGAGGACTGACACTCTAACATTCTATGATTTGAACCACTTCTGTGAGTCCAGTTTTATATACCGATGCATCACTACAGGTTTACTGTATCCCTTGGACCTTCTTATTGAGGATGAAACGCAGAAATTGCATCCGGATTTAATACAAAAGGCACAATGCCGACTTTAGTACAAGAGGACTGACACTCTAACTCTCTATGATTTGAACCTCTCCTGTGAGTCCATTTGTAGATTGTGATGCTTCACATCCAGCTTACCGTATCTCATGGCACTTCTTATCGATGATGAAACACAGAAATTACATCTGAAATTAATACAAAAAGCATAATAACGACATAAGTACAAGAGGACTGACACTCTAACACTCTATGATTTGAACCTCTCCTGTGAGTCCAGTTTTAGATTCCGATGCTTCACTTCAGGTTTACTGTATCCCATGGACCTTCTTATTGAGGATGAAACACAGAAATTGCATCCGAATTTAATACAAAAGGCACAATGCCGACATAAGTACATGAGGACTGACACTCTAACTTTCTATGATTTGAACGTCTCCTGTGAGTCCAGTTTTAGATTTCGATGCTTCACATCAGGTTAACTGTATCTCTCGGACCTTCTTATTGATCATGAAACACAGATATTACATCCGAATTCAATACAAAAGGCACAATGCCGACTTAAGTACAAGAGGACTGACACTCTAACTCTCTACGATTTGAACCTCTCCTGTGAGTCCAGTTTTAGATTCCGATGCTTCACTTCAGGTTTACAGTATCCCTTGGACCTTCTTATTGACGATGAAATACAGAAATTGCATCCAAATTTAATACAAAATGCACAATGCCGACTTAAGTACAAGCGGACTGACACTCTAACTTTCGATGATTTGAACCTCTCCTGTAAGTCCAGTTTTAGATTCCGATGCTTCAATTCAAGTTTACTCTATATCTTGGAACCTTCTTATTGACGATGAAACACAGAAATTGCATCCGAATTTAATACAAAAGGCACAATGCCGACATAAGTACAGGAGGACTGACACTCTAACTTTCTATGATTTGAACCTCTCCTGTGAGTCCAGTTTTAGATTCCGATGCTTCACATCAGGTTAACTGTATCTCTCAGACCTTCTTATTGATGATGAAACACCGAAATTACATCCGAATTCAATACAAAAGGCACAATACCGACTTAAGTACAAGAGGACTGACACTCAAACTCTCTATGATCTGAACCTCTCCTGTGAGTCCAGTTTTAGATTCCGATGGTTCACTTCAGGTTTACTGTATCCATTGGACCTTTTTATTGACGATGAAACACAGAAATTGCATCCAAATTTAATACAAAAGGCACAATGTCGACTTAAGTACAAGAGGACTGACACTCTAAATCTCTACGATTTGAACCTCTCCTGTGAGTCCAGTTTCAGATTCCGATGCTTCACATCAGGTTTACTGTATCTCTTGGACCTTCTTATCGATGATGAAACACAGAAATTACATCCGAATTCAATACAAAAGGCATAATACCGACATAAGTACAAGAGGACTGACACTCTAACTCTCTATAAATTGAACCTCTCCTGTGAGTCCAGTTTTAGATTCCGATGCTTCACTTCAGGTTTACTGTATCTCCTAGACCTTCTTATTGACGATGAAACACAGAAATTGCATCCGAATTTAATACAAAATGCACAATGCCGACTTAAGTACAAGAGGACTGACACTCTAACTCTCTATGATTTGAACCTCCCCTGTGAGTCCAGTTTCTGATTCAGATGCTTCACTTCAGGTTTACTGTATCCCTTAGACCTTCTTATTGACGATGAAACACAGAAATGGCATCCAAAGTTAATACAAATGCACAATGCCTACTTAAGTACAAGAGGACTGACACTCTAATTTTCTATGACTTGAACCTCTCCTGTGAGTCCAGTTTTAGATTCAAATGCTTCACTTCAGGTTTGCTGTGTCCCTTGGACCTTCTTATTGAAGATGAAACACAGAAATTGCGTCCGAATGTAATTCAAAAGGCACAATGCCGACTTAAGTACAAGACGACTGACACTCTAACTTTCTAAGATTTGAACCTCTCCAGTGAGTCCAGTTTTAGATTCCGATGATTCACTTCAGGTTTACTGTATCCCTTGGACCCCCTTATTGACGATGAAACACAGAAATTGCATCCGAATTTAATTCAAAAGGCACAATGCCGACTTAAGTACAAGGGGACTGACACTCTAACTTTCTATGATGTGAACCTCTCCTGTGAGTCCAGTTTTAGATTCCGATGCTTCACTTCAGGTTTCCTGTATCCATTGGACCTTCTTATTGACGATGAAACACAGAAATTGCATCCGAATTTAATACAAAAGGCACAATGCTGACTGAAGTACAATTGGACTGACACTCTAAATTTCTATGACTTGAACCTCTCCTGTGAGCCCAGTTTTAGATTCCGATGCTTCACTTCAGGTTTACTGTACACCTTGGACCTTCTTATTGACGATGAAACACAGAAATTGCATCCGATTTTGATACAAAAGGCACAATGCCGACATAAGTACAAGAGGACTTACACTCTATATTTCTACGATTTGAACCACTCCTGTGAGTCCAGTTTAAGATTCCGATACTTCACTTCAGGTTTGTGCATGTCTTGTACCTTCTTATTGACGATGAAACACAGAAATTGCATCCGAATTTAATACAAAAGGCACAATGCTGACTCAGGTACAAGAGGACTGTCACTCTTACATTCTATGTCTTGGACCTCTATTGTGAGTTCAGTTTCGGATTGCGATGCTTCACTTCAGGTTTACTGTATCCCTTGGACCTCCTTATTGAAGATGAAACACAGAAATTGCATCCGAATTTAATACAAAAGGCACAATGCCGACTTAAGTACAAGAGGACTGACACTCTAACATTCTATGATTTGAACCTCTTCTGTGAGTCCAGTTTTATATACCGATGCATCACTACAGGTTTACTGTATCCCTTGGACCTTCTTATTGAGGATGAAACGCAGAAATTGCATCCGGATTTAATACAAAAGGCACAATGCCGACTTTAGTACAAGAGGACTGACACTCTAACTCTCTATGATTTGAACCTCTCCTGTGAGTCCATTTGTAGATTGTGATGCTTCACATCCGGCTTACCGTATCTCTTGAAACTTCTTATCGATGATGAAACACAGAAATTACATCTGAAATTAATACAAAAAGCATAATACCGACATAAGTACAAGAGGACTGACACTCTAACACACTATGATTTGAACCTCTCCTGTGAGACCTGTTTTATATTCCAATGCTTCACTTCAGGTTCACTGTATCCCTTGGACCTTCTTATTGACGATGAAACACAGAAATTGGATCCAAATTTAATACAAAAGGCACAATGCCGACTTAAGTACAAGAGGACTGGCACTCTAACTTTCGATGATTTGAACCTCTCCTGTGAGTCCAGTTTTAGATTCCGATGCTTCAATTCAGGTTTACTGTATGCCTTGGACCTTCTTATTGACGATGAATTACAGAAATTGCAACCGAATTTAATACAAAAGGCACAATACCGACTTAAGTAGAGGAGGACTGACACTCTAATTCTCTATGATTTGAACCTCTCCTGTGAGTCCAGTTTTAGATTCCGATGCTTCATTTCAGGTTTACTGTATCCCTTAGTCCTTCTTATTCACGAAGAAACACAGAAATTGCATCCGAATTTAATACAAAAGGCACAATGCCGACATAACTACAGGAGGACTGACACTCTAACTTTCTATGATTTGAACCTCTCCAGTGAGTCCAGTTTTAGATTCCGATGCTTCACTTCATGTTTACTGTATCCCATGGACCTTCTTATTGAGGATGAAACACAGAAATTGCATCCGAATTTAATACAGAAGGCACAATGCCGACTTAAGTACATGAGGACTGACACTCTAACTTTCTATGATTTGAACGTCTCCTGTGAGTCCAGTTTTAGATTTCGATGCTTCACATCAGGTTAACTGTATCTCTCGGACCTTCTTATTGATCATGAAACACAGATATTACATCCGAATTCAATACAAAAGGCACAATGCCGACTTAAGTACAAGAGGACTGACACTCTAACTCTCTATGATTTGAACCTCTCCTGTGAGTCCAGTTTTAGATTCCGATGCTTCATTTCAGGTTTACTGTATCCCTCAGACCTTCTTATTGACGATGAAACACAGAAATAGCATCCGAATTTAATACAAAAGGAACAATGCCGACTTAAGTACAAGAGGACTGAACCTCTAACACTCTATGATTCGAACCTCTCCTGTGAGTCCAGTTTTAGATTCCGATGCTTCACTTCAGGTTTACAGTATCCCTTGGACCATCTTATTGACGATGAAATACAGAAATTGCATCCAAATTTAATACAAAAGGCACAATGCCGACTTAAGTACAAGAGGACTGACACTCTAACTTTCGATGATTTGAACTTCTCCTGTAAGTCCAGTTTTAGATTCCGATGCTTCAATTCAGGTTTACTCTATATCTTGGAACCTTCTTATTGACGATGAAACACAGAAATTGCATCCGAATTTAATACAAAAGGCACAATGCCGACGTAAGTCCAAGAGGACTGACACTCTAACTTTCTATGATTTGAACCTCTCCTGTGAGTCCAGTTTTAGATTCCGATGCTTCACATCAGGTTAACTGTATCTCTCAGACCTTCTTATTGATGATGAAACACCGAAATTACATCCGAATTCAATACAAAAGGCACAATACCGACTTAAGTACAAGAGGACTGACACTCTAACTCTCTATGATTTGAACCTCTCCTGTGAGTCCAGTTTTAGATTCCGATGGTTCACTTCAGGTTTACTGTATCCCTTGGACCTTTTTATTGACGATTAAACACAGAAATTGCATCCAAATTTAATACAAAAGGCACAATGCCGACTTAAGTACAAGAGGACTGACACTCTAAATCTCTACGATTTGAACCTCTCCTGTGAGTCCAGTTTCAGAATCCGATGCTTCACATCAGGTTTACTGTATCTCTTGGACCTTCTTATCGATGATGAAACGCAGAAATTACATCCGAATTCAATACAAAAGGCATAATACCGACATAAGTACAAGAGGACTGACACTCTAACTCTCTATAATTTGAACCTCTCCTGTGAGTCCAGTTTTAGATTCCGATGCTTCACTTCAGGTTTACTGTATCTCTTGGACCTTCTTATTGACGATGAAACACAGAAATTGCATCCGAATTTAATACAAAATGCACAATGCCGACTTAAGTACAAGAGGACTGACACTCTAACTCTCTATGATTTGAACCTCCCCTGTGAGTCCAGTTTCTGATTCAGATGCTTCACTTCAGGTTTACAGTATCCCTTAGACTTTCTTATTGACGATGAAACACAGAAATGGCATCCAAA
Source organism: Schistocerca americana (assembly GCF_021461395.2). NCBI lineage: Eukaryota > Metazoa > Arthropoda > Insecta > Orthoptera > Acrididae > Schistocerca > Schistocerca americana. Next base: position 542,291,736 of record NC_060124.1, on the reverse strand, counting down.
GTTAATACAAATGCACAATGCCTACTTAAGTACAAGAGGACTGACACTCTAATTTTCTATGACTTGAACCTCTCCTGTGAGTCCAGTTTTAGATTCAAATGCTTCACTTCAGGTTTGCTGTATCCCTTGGACCTTCTTATTGAAGATGAAACACAGAAATTGCGTCCGAATGTAATTCAAAAGGCACAATGCCGACTTAAGTACAAGACGACTGACACTCTAACTTTCTAAGATTTGAACCTCTCCTGTGAATCCAGTTTTAGATTCCGATGATTCACTTCAGGTTTACTGTATCCCTTGGACCCCCTTATTGACGATGAAACACAGAAATTGCATCCGAATGTAATACAAAAGGCACAATGCCGACTTAAGTACAAGGGGACTGACACTCTAACTTTCTATGATGTGAACCTCTCCTGTGAGTCCAGTTTTAGATTCCGATGCTTCACTTCAGGTTTCCTGTATCCATTGGACCTTCTTATTGACGATGAAACACAGAAATTGCATCCGAATTTAATACAAAAGGCACAATGCTGACTGAAGTACAATTGGACTGACACTCTAAATTTCTATGACTTGAACCTCTCCTGTGAGCCCAGTTTTAGATTCCGATGCTTCACTTCAGGTTTACTGTACACCTTGGACCTTCTTATTGAAGATGAAACACAGAAATTGCATCCGAATTTAATACAAAAGGCACAATGCTGACTTAAGTACAAGAGGACTGACACTCTAATTTTCTATGACTTGAACCTCTCCTGTGAGTCCAGTTTTAGATTCCGATGCTTCACTTCAGGTTTACTGTATCCCTTGGACCTTCTTATTGACGATGAAACACAGAAATTGCATCCGAATTTAATACAAAAGGCACAATGCCGACTTAGGTACAAGAGGACTTACACTCTTACTTTCTATGACTTGGACCTCTATTGTGAGTCCAGTTTTAGATTCCGATGCTTCACTTCAGGTTTACTGTATCCCTTTGACCTTCTTATTGAGGATGAAACACAGAAATTGCATCCGAATTTAATACAAAATGCACAATGCCGACTTAAGTACCAGAGGACTGACACTATAACTTTCTATGATTAGAACCTCTCCTGTGAGTCCAGTTTTAGATTCCGATGCTTCACAACAGGTTAAATGTATCTCTCGGACCTTCTTATTGATGATGAAACACAGAAATTACATCCGAATACAATACAAAAGGCACGATACCGGCTTAAGTACAAGAGGACTGACACTCTAACTCACTATGATTTGAACCTCTCCTGTGAGTCCAGTTTTAGATTTCGATGCTTCACTTCAGGTTTACTGTATCCCTTGGACCTTCTTATTGACGATGAAATACAGAAATTGCATCCGAATTTAATATAAAAGGCACAATGCCGACCTAAGTACAAGAGGACTGACACTCTAAATTTCTACTATTTGAACCTCTCCTGTGAGTCCAGTTTTAGATTCCAATGCTTCACATCAGGTTTAATGTATCACTTGGACCTTCTTATCGATGATGAAACACAGAAAATACGTCCGAATTCAATACAAAAGGCATAATACCGACATAAGTACAAGAGGACTGACACTCTAACTCACTATGATTTGAACCTCTCCTGTGAGTCCAGTTTTAGATTCCGATGCTTCACTTCAGGTTTACTGTATCCCTTGGACCTTCTTATTGACGATGAAACACAGAAATTGCATCTGAATTTAATACATGACGCACAATGCCGACTTAAGTACAAGAGGACTGACACTCTAACTCTCTATGATTTGAACCTCTCCTGTGAGTCCAATTTCTGATTGCGATGATTCACTTCAGGTTTACTGTATCCCTTAGACGTTCTTATTGACGATGAAACACAGAAATTGCATCCAAATTTAATACAAAAGGCACAATACCTACTTAAGTACAAGAGGACTGACACTCTAATTTTCTATGGCTTGAACCTCTCCTGTGAGTCCAGTTTTAGATTCAAATGCTTCACTTCAGGTTTGCTGTATCCCTTGGACCTTCTTATTACCGATGAAACACAGAAATTGCATCCGAATTTAATACAAAATGCACAATGCCGACTTAAGTACAAGAGGACTGACACTCTAACTTTCTATGATTAGAACCTCTCCTGTGAGTCCAGTTTTAGATTCCGATGCTTCACAACAGGTTAACTGTATCTCTCGGACCTTCTTATTGATGATGAAACACAGAAATTACATCCGAATGCAATACAAAAGGTACGATACCGGCTTAAGTACAAGAGGACTGACACTCTAACTCACTATGATTTGAACCTCTTCTGTGAGTCCAGTTTTAGATTTCGATGCTTCACTTCAGGTTTACTGAATCCCTTGGACCTTCTTATTGACGATGAAACACAGAAATTGCATCCGAATTTAATACAAAAGGCACAATGCCGACTTAAGTGGAAGAGGACTGACACTCTGACTCTCTGTGATTTGAATCTCTCCTGTGAGTCCAGTTTTAGATTCCTAAGCTTCATTTCAGGTTTCCTGTATCCCTTGGACCATCTTATTGACGATGAAACACAGAAATTGCATGCGAATTTAATACAAAAGGCACAATGCTGACTTAGGTACAAGAGGACCGACACTCTTACATTCTATGTCTTGGACCTCTATTGTGAGTCCAGTTTCAGATTGCGATGCTTTACTTCAGGTTTACTGTATCCCTTGGACCTTCTTATTGAAGATGAAACACAGAAATTGCATCCAAATTTAATACAAAAGGCAAAATGCCGACTTAAGTACAAGAGGACTGATACTCTAAATTTCTACGATTTGATCCTCTCCTGTGAGTCCAGTTGTAGATTGCAATGCTTCACATCTGGCTTACCGTATCTCTTGGACCTTCTTATCGATGATGAAACACAGAAATTACATCTGAATTCAATACAAAAAGCATAATACTGACATAAGTACAAGAGGACTGACACTCTAACTCACTATGATTTGAACCTCTCCTGTGAGTACAGTTTTAGATTCCGATGCTTCACTTCAGGTTCACTGTATCCCTTGGACCTTCTTATTGACGATGAAACACAGAAATTGGATCCAAATTTAAAACAAAAGGCACAATGCCGACTTAAGTGCAAGAGGACTGACACTCTAACTTTCGAAGATTTGAACCTCTCCTGTGAGTCCAGTTTTGGATTCCGATGCTTCAATTCAGGTTTACTGTATGCCTTGGACCTTCTTATTGACGATGAAACGCAGATATTGCAACCGAATTTAATACAAAAGGCACAATACCGACTTAAGTACAGGAGGACTGACACTCAAATTCTCTATGATTTGAACCTCTCCTGTGAGTCCAGTTTTAGATTCCGATGCTTCAAATCAGGTTAACTGTATCTCTCGTACCTTCTTATTGATGGCGAAACACAGAAATTACATCCGAATACAATACAAAAGGCACAATACCGACTTAAGTACAAGAGGACTGACACTCTAACTCTCTATGATTTGAACCTCTCCTGTGAGTCCAGTTTTAGATTCCGATGCTTCACTTCAGGTTTACTGTATCCCTTGGACTTTCTTATTGACGATGAAACACAGAAATTGCATCCGAATTTAATATAAAAAGCACAATGCCGACTTAAGTACAAGAGGACTGACACTCTAAATTTCAACGATTTGAACCTCTCTTGTGAGTCCAGTTTTAGATTCCGATGCTTCACATCAGGTTTAATGTATCTCTTGGACCTTCTAATCGATGATGAAACACAGAAATTACATCCGAATTCAATACAAAAGGCATAATACCGACATAAGTACAAGAGGACTGACACTCCAACTCTCTATGATTTGAACCTCTCCTGTGAGTCCAGTTTTAGATTCCGATGCTTCACTTCAGGTTTACTGTATCCCTTGGAACTTCTTATTGACGATGAAACACAGAAATTGCATCCGAATTTAATACAAAAGGCACAATGCCAACTTAAGGACAAGAGGACTGACACTCTAACTCTCTATGATTTGATCCTCTCCTTAGAGTCCAGTTTTAGATTCCGATGCTTCTTTTCAGGTTTACTGTATCCCTTGGACCTTCTTATTGACGTTGAAACACATAAATTGCACCCGAATTTAATACATGAGGCACAATGCCGACTTAAGTACAAGAGGACTGACACACTAACTTTCTATGATTTGAACCTCTCGTGTGAGTCCAGTTTCTGACTCCGATGCTTCACTTCAGGCTTACTGTATCCCTTAGACCTTCTTATTGACGATGAAACACAGAAATTGCATCCAAATTTAATACAAAAGGCACAATGCCTACTTAAGTACAAGAGGACTGACACTCTAATTTTCTATGACTTGAACCTCTCCTGTGAGTCCAGTTTTAGATTCAAATGCTTCTCTTCAGGTTTGCTGTATCCCTTGGACCTTCTTATTGACGATGAAACACAGAAATTGCATCCGATTTTAATACAAAAGGCACAATGCCGACTTAAGTACAAGAGGACGGACGCTCTAACTTTCTACGATTTGAACCACTCCTGTGAGTCCAGTTTAAGATTCCGATACTTCACTTCACGTTTGCTGTATCCCTTGGACCTTCTTATTGACGATGAAACACAGAAATTGCATCCGAATTTAATACAAAAGCCACAAGCCGACTTAAGTACAAGAGGACTGACACTCTAACTCTCTATGATTTGAACCTCTCCTGTAAGTCCAGTTTTAGATTCTCATGCTTCACTTCAGGTTTCCTGTATCCCTTGGACCTTCTTATTGACGATGAAACACAGAAATTGCATCCGAATTTAATACAAAAGGCACAACGCTGACTTAGGTATAAAAGGACTGTCACTCTTACATTGTATGACTTGGACCTCTATTGTGAGTCCAGTTTCAGATTGCGATGCTTCACTTCAGGTTTACTGTATCCCTTGGACCTTCTTATTGAAGATGAAACACAGAAATTGCATCCAAATTTGATACAAAAGGCACAATGCTGACTTAAGTACAAGAGGACTGACACTCTAACTTTCTACGATTTGAACCACTCCTGTGAGTCCAGTTTAAGATTCCGATACTACACTTCAGGTTTGCTGTATCCCTTGGACCATCTTATTGACGATGAAACTCAGAAATTGCATCCGAATTTAATACAAAAGGCACAATGCCGACTTAAGTACAAGAGGACTGACACTCTAACTCTCTATGATTTGAACCCCTCCTGTGAGTCCAGTTTTAGATTCCGATGCTTCACTTCAGGTTTCCTGTATCCCTTGGACCTTCTTATTGACGATGAAACACAGAAATTGCATCCGAATTTAATACAAAAGGCACAATGCTGACTTATGCATAAGAGGACTGGCACTCTTACATTCTATGACTTGGACCTCTATTGTGAGTCCAGTTTCAGATTGCGAAGCTTCACTTCAGGTTTACTGATTCCCTAGGACCTTCTTATTGACGATGAAATACAGAAATTGCATCCAAATTTAATACAAAAGGCACAATGCCGACTTAAGTACAAGAGGACTGACACTCTAACTTTCGATGATTTAAACCTCTCCTGTGAGTCCAGTTTTAGATTCCGATGCTTCAATTCAGGTTTACTGTATATCTTGGACCTTCTTATTGACGATGAAACACAGAAATTGCAACCGAATTTAGTACAAAAGGCACAATGCCGGCATAAGTACAAGAGGACTGACACTCTAACTCTCTATGATTTGATCCTCTCCTGTGAGTCCTGTTTTAGATTCCGATGCTTCTTTTCAGGTTTACTGTATCACTTGGACCTTCTTATTGACGGTGAAACACCGAAATTGCATCCGAATTTAATACAAAAGGCACAATGCCGACTTAAGTACAAGAGGACTGACACTCTAACTCTCTATGATTTGAACCTCTCCTGTGGGTCCAGTTCCTGATTCCGAAGCTACACTTGAGGTTTACTGTATCCCTTAGACCTTTTTATTGACGATGAAACACAGAAATTGCATCCAAATTTAATACAAAAGGCACAATGCCTACTTAAGTACAAGAGGACTGACACTCTAATTTTCTATGACTTGAACCTCTCCCGTGAGTCCAGTTTTAGATTCCGATGCTTCACATCTGGTTTACTGTATCCCTTGGACCTCCTTATTGACGATGAAACACAGAAATTGCATCCGAATTTAATGCAAAAGGCACAATGCCGACTTAAGTACAAGAGGACTGATACTCTAACCCTCTATGATTTGAACCTCGCCTGTGAGTCCAGTTTTAGATTCCGATGCTTCACTTCAGGTTTCCTGTATCCCTTGGACCTTCTTATTGACGATGAAACACAGAAATTGCATCCGAATTTAATACAAAAGGCACAATGTTGAGTGAAGTACAATTGGACTGACACTCTAACTTTCTATGACTTGAACCTCTCCTGTGAGTCCAGTTTCAGATTCCGATGCTTCACTTCAGGTTTACTGTATACCTTGGACCTTCTTATTGAAGATGAAACTCAGAAATTGCATCCGAATTTAATACAAAAGGCACAATGCTGCCTTAAGTACAAGAGGACTGACACTCTAATTTTCTATGACTTGAACCTTTCCTTTGAGCCCAGTTTTAGATTCCCATGCGTCACTTCAGGTTTACTGTATCCCTTGGACCTTCTTATTGACGATGAAACACAGAAATTGCATCCGATTTTAACACAAAAGGCACAATGCCGACTTAAGTACAAGAGGACTGACACTCTAACTTTCCATGATTTGAACCACTCCTGTGAGCCCAGTTTAAGATTCCGATACTTCACTTCAGGTTTGCTGTATCCCTTGGACCTTCTTATTGACGTTGACACACAGAAATTGCATCCAAATTTAATACAAAAGGCACAATGCCGACTTAAGTACAAGAGGACTGACACTCTAACTTTCTATGATTTGAACCTCTCCTGTGAGTCCAGTTTTAGATTACGATGCATCACTTCAGGTTTGCTGCATCCCTTGGACCTTCATATTGAGGATGAAAAACAGAAATTGTATCCGAATTTAATACAAAAGGCACAATGCCGACTTAAGTACAAGAGGACTGACACTCTAACTTTCTATGATTTGAACCTCTCCTGTGAGTCCAGTTTTAGATTCCGATGCTTCACATCAGGTTAACTGTATCTCTCGGACCTTCTTATTGATGATGAAACACAGAAATTACATCCGAATACAATACAAAAGGCACAATACCGACTTAAGTACAAGAGGACTGACACTCTAACTCACTATGATTTGAACCTCTCCTGTGAGTCCAGTTTTATTCTCCGATGCTTCACTTCAGGTTTACTGTATCCCTTGGACCTTCTTATTGACGATGAAACACAGAAATTGCATCCGAATTTAATATAAAAGGCACAATGCCGACCTAAGTACAAGAGTACTGACACTCTAAATTTCTACTACTTGAACCTCTCCTGTGAGTCCAGTTTTAGATTCAAATGCTTCACTTCAGGTTTGCTGTATCCCTTGGACCTTCTTATTGATCATGAAGCACAGAAATTGCATCCGAATTTAATACAAAAGACACAATGCCGACTTAAGTACAAGAGGACTGACACTCTGACTCTCTATGATTTGAACCTCTATTTTGGGTCCAGTTTTAGATTCCTAAGCTTCACTTCAGGTTTCCTGTATCCCTTGGACCTTCTTATTGACGATGAAACACAGAAATTGCATCCGAATTTAATACAAAAGGCACGATGCCGACTTCAGTACAAGAGGACTGACACTCTAACTCTCTATGATTTGATCCTCTCCTGTGAGTCCAGTTTTAGATTCCGATGCTTCTTTTCAGGTTTACTGTACCCCATGGACCTTCTTATTGACGATGAAACACAGAAATTGCATCCGCATTTAATACAAAAGGCACAATGCTGACTTAGGTACAAGAGGACTGACACTCTTACATTCTGTCATGGACCTCTATTGTGAGTCCAGTTTCAGATTGCGATGCTTCACTTCAGGTTTACTGTATCCCTTAGACCTTCTTATTGAAGATGAAACACAGAAATTGCATCCGAATTAAATACAAAAGGCACAATGCAGACTTAAGTACAAGAGGACTGACCTCTAATTTTCTATGACTTGAACCTTTCCTTTGAGTCCAGTTTTAGATTCCCATGCGTCACTTCAGGTTTACTGTATCCCTTGGACCTTCTTATTGACGATGAAACACAGAAATTGCATCCGATTTTAACACAAAAGGCACAATGCCGACTTAAGTACAAGAGGACTGACACTCTAACTTTCTATGATTTGAACCACTCCTGTGAGCCCAGTTTAAGATTCCGATACTTCACTTCAGGTTTACTGTATACCTTGGACCTTCTTATTGAAGATGAAACTCAGAAATTGCATCCGAATTTAATACAAAAGGCACAATGCTGCCTTAAGTACAAGAGGACTGACACTCTAATTTTCTATGACTTGAACCTTTCCTTTGAGTCCAGTTTTAGATTCCCATGCGTCACTTCAGGTTTACTGTATCCCTTGGACCTTCTTATTGACGATGAAACACAGAAATTGCATCCGATTTTAACACAAAAGGCACAATGCCGACTTAAGTACAAGAGGACTGACACTCTAACTTTCTATGATTTGAACCACTCCTGTGAGCCCAGTTTAAGATTCCGATACTTCACTTCAGGTTTGCTGTATCCCTTGGACCTTCTTATTGACGTTGACACACAGAAATTGCATCCAAATTTAATACAAAAGGCACAATGCCGACTTAAGTACAAGAGGACTGACACTCTAACTTTCTATGATTTGAACCTCTCCTGTGAGTCCAGTTTTAGATTACGATGCATCACTTCAGGTTTGCTGCATCCCTTGGACCTTCATATTGAGGATGAAACACAGAAATTGTATCCGAATTTAATACAAAAGGCACAATGCCGACTTAAGTACAAGAGGACTGACACTCTAACTTTCTATGATTTGAACCTCTCCTGTGCGTCCAGTTTTAGATTCCGATGCTTCACATCAGGTTAACTGTATCTCTCGGACCTTCTTATTGATGATGAAACACAGAAATTACATCCGAATACAATACAAAAGGCACAATACCGACTTAAGTACAAGAGGACTGACACTCTAACTCACTATGATTTGAACCTCTCCTGTGAGTCCAGTTTTATTTTCCGATGCTTCACTTCAGGTTTACTGTATCCCTTGGACCTTCTTATTGACGATGAAACACAGAAATTGCATCCGAATTTAATATAAAAGGCACAATGCCGACCTAAGTACAAGAGTACTGACACTCTAAATTTCTACTACTTGAACCTCTCCTGTGAGTCCAGTTTTAGATTCAAATGCTTCACTTCAGGTTTGCTGTATCCCTTGGACCTTCTTATTGATCATGAAGCACAGAAATTGCATCCGAATTTAATACAAAAGACACAATGCCGACTTAAGTACAAGAGGACTGACACTCTGACTCTCTATGATTTGAACCTCTCCTTTGGGTCCAGTTTTAGATTCCTAAGCTTCACTTCAGGTTTCCTGTATCCCTTGGACCTTCTTATTGACGATGAAACACAGAAATTGCATCCGAATTTAATACAAAAGGCACGATGCCGACTTCAGTACAAGAGGGCTGACACTCTAACTCTCTATGATTTGATCCTCTCCTGTGAGTCCAGTTTTAGATTCCGATGCTTCTTTTCAGGTTTACTGTACCCCATGGACCTTCTTATTGACGATGAAACACAGAAATTGCATCCGAATTTAATACAAAAGGCACAATGCTGACTTAGGTACAAGAGGACTGACACTCTTACATTCTATGTCATGGACCTCTATTGTGAGTCCAGTTTCAGATTGCGATGCTTCACTTCAGGTTTACTGTATCCCTTAGACCTTCTTATTGAAGATGAACGACAGAAATTGCATCCGAATTAAATACAAAAGGCACAATGCAGACTTAAGTACAAGAGGACTGACACTCTAACATTCTATGATTTGAACCTCTTCTGTGAGTCCAGTTTTAGATACCGATGCATCACTTCAGGTTTACTGTATCCCTTGGACTTTCTTATTGAGGATGAAACACAGAAATTGCATCCGGATTTAATACAAAAGGCACAATGCCGACTTACGTACAAGAGGACTGACACTCTAATTCTCTATGATTTGAACCGCTCCTGTGAGTCCAGTTTTAGATTCCGATGCTTCAAATCAGGTTAACTGTATCTCTCGGACCTTCTTATTGATGATGAAACACAGATATTACATCCGAATTCAATACAAAAGGCACAATACCGACTTAAGTACAAGAGGATTGACACTCTAACTCTCTATGATTTGAACCTCTCCTGTCAGTCCAGATTTAGATTCCGATGCTTCACTTCTGGTTTACAGTATCCCTTGGACCTTCTTATTGACGATGAAATACAGAAATTGCATCCAAATTTAATACAAAAGGCACAATGCCGACTTAAGTACAAGAGGACTGACACTCTAACTTTCGTTGATTTGAACCTCACCTGTGAGTCCAGTTTTAGATTCCGATGCTTCAATTCAGGTTTACTGTATATCTTGGACCTTCTTATTGACGATGAAACACAGAAATTGCATCCGAATTTAATACAAAAGACACAATGCCGACCTAAGTACAAGAGGACTGACACTCTAACTTTCGATGATTTGAACCTCACCTGTGAGTCCAGTTTTAGATTCCGATGCTACAATTCAGGTTTACTGTATATCTTGGACCTTCTCATTGACGATGAAACACAGAAATTGCATCCGAATTTAATACAAAAGGCACAATGCCGACGTAAGTACAAGAGGACTGACACTCTAACTCACTATGATTTGAACCTCTCCTGTGAGTCCAGTTTTAGATTCCGATGCTTTACATCAGTTTAACTGTATCTCTCGGACCTTCTTATTGATGATGAAACACAGAAATTACATCTGAAAACAATACAAAAGGCACAATACCGACTTAAGTACAAGAGGACTGACACTCTAACTTTCTATGATTTGAGCCTCTCCTGTGAGTCCAGTTTTAGATTACGATGCATCACTTCAGGTTTGCTGCATCCCTTGGACCTTCATATTGAGGATGAAACACAGAAATTGTATCCGAATTTAATACAAAAGGCACAATGCCGACTTAAGTACAAGAGGACTGACACTCTAATTTTCTATGATTTGAACCTCTCCTGTGAGTCCAGTTTTAGATTCCGATGCTTCACATCAGGTTACCTGTATCTCTCGGACCTTCTTATTGATGATGAAACACAGAAATTACATCCGAATACAATACAAAAGGCACAATACCGACTTAAGTACAAGAGGACTGACACTCTGACTCTCTATGATTTGAACCTCTCCTTTGGGTCCAGTTTTAGATTCCTAAGCTTCACTTCAGGTTTCCTGTATCCCTTGGACCTTCTTATTGACGATGAAACACAGAAATTGCATCCGAATTTAATACAAAAGGCACGATGCCGACTTCAGTACAAGAGGACTGACACTCTAACTCTCTAAGATTTGATCCTCTCCTGTGAGTCCAGTTTTAGATTCCGATGCTTCTTTTCAGGTTTACTGTACCCCATGGACCTTCTTATTGACGATGAAACACAGAAATTGCATCCGAATTTAATACAAAAGGCACAATGCTGACTTAGGTACAAGAGGACTGACACTCTTACATTCTATGTCATGGACCTCTATTGTGAGTCCAGTTTCAGATTGCGATGCTTCACTTCAGGTTTACTGTATCCCTTGGACCTTCTTATTGATGATGAAACACAGATATTACAACCGAATTCAATACAAAAGGCACAATACCGACATAAGTACAAGAGGATTGACACTCTAACTCTCTATGATTTGAACCTCACCTGTCAGTCCAGATTTAGATTCCGATGCTTCACTTCTGGTTTACAGTATCCCTTGGACCTTCTTATTGACGATGAAATACAGAAATTGCATCCAAATTTAATACAAAAGGCACAATGCCGACTTAAGTACAAGAGGACTGACACTCTAACTTTCGATGATTTGAACCTCACCTGTGAGTCCAGTTTTAGATTCCGATGCTTCAATTCAGGTTTACTGTATATCTTGGACCTTCTTATTGACGATGAAACACAGAAATTGCATCCGAATTTAATACAAAAGACACAATGCCGACCTAAGTACAAGAGGACTGACACTCTAACTTTCGATGATTTGAACCTCACCTGTGAGTCCAGTTTTAGATTCCGATGCTACAATTCAGGTTTACTGTATATCTTGGACCTTCTCATTGACGATGAAACACAGAAATTGCATCCGAATTTAATACAAAAGGCACAATGCCGACGTAAGTACAAGAGGACTGACACTCTAACTCACTATGATTTGAACCTCTCCTGTGAGTCCAGTTTTAGATTCCGATGCTTTACATCAGGTTAACTGTATCTCTCGGACCTTCTTATTGATGATGAAACACAGAAATTACATCTGAAAACAATACAAAAGGCACAATACCGACTTAAGTACAAGAGGACTGACACTCCAACTCTCTATGATTTGAACCTCTCCTGTGAGTCCAGTTTTAGATTCCGATGCTTCACTTCAGGTTTACTGTATTCCGTGGACCTTCTTATTGAAGATGAAACACAGAAATTGCGTCCGAACTTAATTCAAAAGGCAAAATGCCGACTTAAGTACAAGACGACTGACACTCTAACTTTCTAAGATTTGAACCTCTCCTGTGAGTCCAGTTTTAGATTCCGATGATTCACTTCATGTTTACTGTATCCCTTGGACCCCCTTATTGACGATGAAACACAGAAATTGCATCCTAATTTAATACAAAAGGCACAATGCTGACTGAAGTACAATTGGACTGACACTCTAAATTTCTATGACTTGAACCTCTCCTGGGAGCCCGGTTTTAGATTCCGATGCGTCACTTCAGGTTTACTGTATACCTTGGGCCTTCTTATTGAAGATGAAACACACAAATTGCATCCGAATTTAATACAAAAGGCACAATGCTGACTTAAGTACAAGAGGACTGACACTCTAATTTTCTATGACTTGAACCTCTCCTGTGAGTCCAGTTTTAGATTCCGATGCTTCACTTCAGGTTTACTGTATCCCTTGGACCCTCTTATTGACGATGAAACACAGAATTTGCATCCGAATTTAATACAAAAGGCACAATGCCGACTTAGGTACAAGAGGACTGACACTCTTACTTTCTATGACTTGGACCTCTATTGTGAGTCCAGTTTTAGATTCCGATGCTTCACTTCAGGATTACTGTATCCCTTGGACCTTCTTATTGGGAATGAAACACAGAAATTGCATCCGAATTTAATACAAGAGGCAGAATGCCGACTTAAGTACAAGAGGACTGACACTCTAACTTCCTATGATTAGAACCTCTCCTGTGAGTCCAGTTTTAGATTCCGATGCTTCACATCAGGTTAACTGTATCTCTCGGACCTTCTTATTGATGATGAAACACAGAAATTACATCCGAATACAATACAAAAGGCACAATACCGACTTAAGTACAAGAGGACTGACACTCTAACTCACTATGATTTGAACCTCTCCTGTGAGTCCAGTTTTAGATTCCTAAGCTTCACTTCAGGTTTCCTGTATCCCTTGGACCCCCTTATTGACGATGAAACACAGAAATTGCATCCGATTTTAACATAAAAGGCACAATGCCGACCTAAGTACAAGAGGACTGACACTCTAAATTTCTACTATTTGAACCTCTCCTGTGAGTCCAGTTTTGGATTCCGATGCTTCACATCAGGTTTAATATATCTCTTGGACCTTCTTATCGATGATGAAACACAGAAATTGCATCCGATTTTAATACAAAAGGTACAATGCCGACATAAGTACAAGAGGACTGACACTCTAAATCTCTACGATTTGAACCACTCCTGTGAGTCCAGTTTAAGATTCCGATACTTCACTTCAGGTTTGCTGTATCCCTTGGACTTTCTTATTGACGATGAAACGCAGAAATTGCATCCGAATTTAATACAAAAGGCACAATGCCAACTTAAGTACAAGAGGACTGACACTCAAACTCTGTATGATTTGAAACTCTCCTGTGAGTCCAGTTTTAGATTCCGATGCTTCACTTCAGGTTCACTGTCTCCCTTGGACCTTCTTATTGACGATGAAACACGGAAATTGGATCCAAATTTAATACAAAAGGCACAATGCCTACTTAAGTACAAGAGGACTGACACTCTAACTTTCGATGATTTGAACCTCTCCTGTGAGTCCAGTTTTAGATTCCGACGCTTCAATTCAGGTTTACTGTATGCCTTGGACCTTCTTATTGATGATGAAACACAGATATTACATCCGAATTCAATACAAAAGGCACAATACCGACTTAAGTACAAGAGGATTGACACTCTAACTCTCTATGATTTGAACCTCTCCTGTGAGTCCAGTTTTAGATTCCGATGCTTCACTTCAGGTTTACAGTATCCCTTGGACCTTCTTATTGACGATGAAATACACAAATTGCATCCAAATAAAATACAAAAGGCTCAATGCCGACTTAAGTACAAGGGGACTGACACTCTAAATTTCTACGATTTGAACCTCTCTTGTGAGTCCAGTTTTAGATTCCGATGCTACACATCAGATTTAATGTATCTCTTGGACCTTCTTATCGATGATGAAACACAGAAATTACTTCCGAATTCAATACAAAAGGCACAATACCGACATAAGTACAAGGGGACTGACACTCTAACTCTCTATGATTTGAACCTCTCCTGTGAGTCCAGTTTTAGATTCTGATGCTTCACTTCAGGTTTACTGTATCCCTTGGACCTTCTTATTAACGATGAAACACAGAAATTGCATCCGAATTTAATACAAAAGGCACAATGCCGACTTAAGGACAAGAGGACTGACACTCTAACTCTCTATGATTTGATCGTCTCCTTTGAGTCCAGTATTAGATTCCGATGCTTCTTTTCAGGTTTACTGTATCCCTTGGACCTTCTTATTGACGATGAAATACATAAATTGCATCCGAATTTAAGACATAAGGCACAATGCCGACTTAAGTACAAGAGGACTGACACTCTAACTTTCTATGATTTGAGCCTCTCGTGTGAGTCCAGTTTCTGACTCCGATGCTTCACTTCAGGTTTACTGTATCCCATAGACCTTCTTATTGACGATGAAACACAGAAGTTGCATCCAAATTTAATACAAAAGGCACAATGCCTACTTGAGTACAAGAGGACTGACACTCTAATTTTCTATGACTTGAACCTCTTCTGTGAGTCCAGTTTTAGATTCAAATGCTTCACTTCAGGTTTGCTGTATCCCTTGGACCTTCTTATTGATCATGAAGCACAGAAATTGCATCCGAATTTAATACAAAAGACAAAATGCCGACTTAAGTACAAGAGGACTGACACTCTGACTCTCTATGATTTGAACCTCTCCTTTGAGTCCAGTTTTAGATTCCTAAGCTTCACTTCAGGTTTCCTGTATCCCTTGGACCTTCTTATTGACGATGAAACACAGAAATTGCATCCGAATATAATACAAAAGGCACGATGCCGACTTCAGTACAAGAGGACTGACACTCTAACTCTCTATGATTTGATCCTCTCCTGTGAGTCCAGTTTTAGATTCCGATGCTTCTTTTCAGGTTTACTGTACCCCATGGACCTTCTTATTGACGATGAAACACAGAAATTGCATCCGAATTTAATACAAAAGGCACAATGCTGACTTAGGTACAAGAGGACTGACACTCTTACATTCTATGTCTTGGACCTCTATTGTGAGTCCAGTTTTAGATACCGATGCATCACTTCAGGTTTACTGTATCCCTTGGACTTTCTTATTGAGGATGAAACACAGAAATTGCATCCGGATTTAATACAAAAGGCACAATGCCGACTTAAGTACAAGAGGACTGACACTCTAATTCTCTATGATTTGAACCGCTCCTGTGAGTCCAGTTTTAGATTCCGATGCTTCAAATCAGGTTAACTGTATCTCTCGGACCTTCTTATTGATGATGAAACACAGATATTACATCCGAATTCAAACAAAAGGCACAATACCGACTTAAGTACAAGAGGATTGACACTCTAACTCTCTATGATTTGAACCTCTCCTGTGAGTCCAGATTTAGATTCCGATGCTTCACTTCAGGTTTACAGTATCCCTTGGACCTTCTTATTGACGATGAAATACAGAAATTGCATCCAAATTTAATACAAAAGGCACAACGCCGACTTAAGTACAAGAGGACTGACACTCTAACTTTCGATGATTTGAACCTCACCTGTGAGTCCAGTTTTAGATTACGATGCTTCAATTCAGGTTTACTGTATATCTTGGACCTTCTTATTGACGATGAAACACAGAAATTGCATCCGAATTTAATACAAAAGGCACAATGCCGACATAAGTACAAGAGGATCGACACTCTAACTTTCGATGATTTGAACCTCACCTGTGAGTCCAGTTTTAGATTCCGATGCTTCAATTCAGGTTTACTGTATATCTTGGACCTTCTTATTGACGATGAAACACAGAAATTGCATCCGAATTTAATACAAAAGGCACAATGCCGACGTAAATACAAGAGGACTGACACTCTAACTCACTATGATTTGAACCTCTCCTGTGAGTGCAGTTTTAGATTCCGATGCTTGACATCAGGTTAACTGTATCTCTCGGACCTTCTTATTGATGATGAAACACAGAAATTGCGTCCGAATTTAATTCAAAAGGCAAAATGCTGACTTAAGTACAAGACGACTGACACTCTAACTTTCTAAGATTTGAAAATCTCCTGTGAGTCCAGTTTTAGATTCCGATGATTCACTTCATGTTTACTGTATCCCTTGGACCCCCTTATTGACGATGAAACACAGAAATTGCATCCGAATTTAATACAAAAGGCACAATGCCGACTTAAGTACAAGGGGACTGTACTCTAACTTTCTATGATTTGAACCTCTCCTGTGAGTCCAGTTTTAGATTCCGATGCTTCACTTCAGGCTTCCTGTATCCATTGGACCTTCTTATTGACGATGAAACACAGAAATTGCATCCTAATTTAATACAAAAGGCACAATGCTGACTGAAGTACAATTGGACTGACACTCTAAATTTCTATGACTTGAACCTCTCCTGGGAGCCCGGTTTTAGATTCCGATGCGTCACTTCAGGTTTACTGTATACCTTGGACCTTCTTATTGAAGATGAAACACACAAATTGCATCCGAATTTAATACAAAAGGCACAATGCTGACTTAAGTACAAGATGACTGACACTCTAATTTTCTATGACTTGAACCTCTCCTGTGAGTCCAGTTTTAGATTCCGATGCTTCACTTCAGGTTTCCTGCATCCCTTGGACCTTCTTATTGACGATGAAACACAGAAATTGCATCCGAATTTAATACAAAAGGCACAATGCCGACTTAAGTACAAGAGGACTGACACTCTAACTTTCTATGATTAGAACCTCTCCTGTGAGTCCAGTGTTAGATTCCGATGCTTCACATCACGTTAACTGTATCTCTCGGACCTTCTTATTGATTATGAAACACAGAAATGACATCCGAATACAATACAAAAGGCACAATACCGACTTAAGTACAAGATGAATGACACTCTAACTCACTATGATTTGAACCTCTCCTGTGAGTCCAGTTTTAGATTCCGATGCTTCACTTCAGGTTTACTGTATCACTTGGACCTTCTTATTGACGATGAAACACAGAAATTGCATCCGAACTTAATATAGAAGGCACAATGCCGACCTAAGTACAAGAGGACTAACAGTCTACATTTCTACTATTTGAACCTCTCCTGTGAGTCCAGTTTTGGATTCCGATGCTTCACATCAGGTTTAATATATCTCTTGGACCTTCTTATCGATGATGAAACTCAGAATTTGCATCCGATTTTAATACAAAAGGCACAATGCCGACATAAGTACAAGAGGACTGACACTCTAAATTTCTACGATTTGAACCACTCCTGTGAGTACAGTTTAAGATACCGATACTTCACTTCAGGTTTGCTGTATCCCTTGGACTTTCTTATTGACGATGAAACGCAGAAATTGCATCCGAATTTAATACAAAAGGCACAATGCCGACTTAAGTACAAGAGGACTGACACTCTGACTCTCTATGATTTGAACCTCTCCTGTGAGTCCAGTTTTAGATTCCTAAGCTTAACTTCAGGTTTCCTGTATCCCTCGACTTTCTTATTGACGATGAAACACAGAAATTGCATCCGAATTTAATACAAAAGGCACAATGCTGACTTAGGTACAAGAGGACTGACACTCTTACATTCTATGTCTTGGACCTCTATTGTGAGTCCAGTTTCAGATTGCGATGCTTTACTTCAGGTTTACTGTATCCCATGGACCTTCTTATTGAAGATGAAACACAGAAATTAAATCCGAATTTAATACAAAAGGCACAATGCCGACTTAAGTACAAGAGGACTGTCACTCTAACATTCTATGATTTGAACCTCTTCTGTGAGTCCAGTTTCAGATACCGATGCATCACTTCAGGTTTACTGTATCCCTTGGACCTTCTTATTGACGATGAAATACATAAACTGCATCCGAATTTAATACATAAGGCACAATGCCGACTTAAGTACAAGAGGACTGACACTCTAACTTTCTATGATTTGAGCCTCTCGTGTGAGTCCAGTTTCTGACTCCGATGCTTCACTTCAGGATTACTGTATCCCATAGACCTTCTTATTGACGATGAAACACAGAAATTGCATCCAAATTTATTACAAAAGGCACAATGCCTACTTAAGTACAAGAGGACTGACACTCTAATTTTCTATGACTTGAACCTCTCCTATGAGTCACGTTTTAGATTCAAATGCTTCACTTCAGGTTTGCTGTATCCCTTGGACCTTCTTATTGACGATGAAACACAGAAATAGCATCCGATTTTAATACAAAAGGCACAATGCCGAATTAAGTACAAGAGGACTGACACTCTAACTTTCTACGATTTGAACCACTCCTGTGAGTCCAGTTTAAGATTCCGATACTTCACTTCACGTTTGCTGTATCTCTTGGACCTTCTTATTGACGATGAAAGACAGAAATTGCATCCGAATTTAATACAAAAGGCACAATGCCGACTTAAGTACAAGAGGACTGACACTCTAACTCTCTATGATTTGATCCTCTCCTGTGAGTCCAGTTTTAGATTCCGATGCTTCTTTTCAGGTTTACTGTCCCCCTTGGACCTTCTTATTGACGACGAAACACAGAAATTGCATCCGAATTTAATACATAAGGCACAATGCCGACTTAAGTACAAGAGGACTGACACTCTAACTCTCTATGATTTGAACCTCTCCTGTGAGTCCTGTTTCTGATTCCGAAGCTTCACTTCAGGTTTACTGTATCCCTTAGACCTTCTTATTGACGATGAATCACAGAAATTGCATCCGAATTTAATACAAAAGGCACAATGCCGACTTAAGTACAAGAGGACTGACACTCTAACTTTCGATGATTTGAACCTCTCCTGTGAGTCCAGTTTTAGATTCCGATGCTTCAATTCAGGTTTACTGTATGCCTTGGACCTTCTTATTGACGATGAAACACATAAATTGCAACCGAATTTAATACAAAAGGCACAATACCGACTTAAGTACAGGAGGACTGACACTCTAATTCTCTATGATTTGAACCTCTCCTGTGAGTCCAGTTTTAGATTCCGATGCTTCAAATCAGGTTAACTGTATCTCTCGGACCTTCTTATTGATGATGAAACACAGATATTACATCCGAATTCAATACAAAAGGCACAATACCGACTTAAGTACAAGAGGATTGACACTCTAACTCTCTATGATTTGAACCTCTCCTGTGAGTCCAGTTTTAGATTACGATGCTTCACTTCAGGTTTACAGTATCCCTTGGACCTTATTATTGACGATGAAATACAGAAATTGCATCCAAATTTAATACAAAAGGCACAATGCCGACTTATGTACACGAGAACTGACACTCTAAATTTCTACGATTTGAACCTCTCTTGTGAGTCCAGTTTTAGATTCCGATGCTTCACGTCAGGTTTAATGTATCTCTTGGACCTTCTTATCGATGATGAAACACAGAAATTACATCCGAATTCAATACAAAAGGCACAATACCGACATAAGTACAAGAGGACTGACACTCTAACTCTCTATGATTTGAACCTCTCCTGTGAGTCCAGTTTTAGATTAAGATGCTTCACTTCAGGTTTACTGTATCCCTTGGACCTTCTTATTGACGATGAAACACAGAAATTGCATCCGAATTTAATACAAAAGGCACAATGCCGACTGAAGCACAAGAGGACTGACACTCTAACTTCCTATGATTTGAACCTCTCGTGTGAGTCCAGTTTCTGACTCCAATGCTTCACTTCAGGTTTACTGTATCCCATAGACCTTCTTATTGACGATGAAACACAGAAGTTGCATCCAAATTTAATACAAAAGGCGCAATGCCGACTTAAGTACAAGAGGACTGACACTCTAACTTTCGATGATTTGAACCTCTCCTGTGAGTCCAGTTTTAGATTCCGATGCTTCACTTCAGGTTTGCTGTATCCCTTGGACCTTCTTATTGACGATGAAACACAGAAATTGCATCCGATTTTAATACAAAAGGCACAATGCCGACTTAACTACAAGAGGACTGACACTCTAACATTCTACGATTTGAACCACTCCGGTGAGTCCAGTTTAAGATTCCGATACCTCACTTCACGTTTGCTGTATCCCTTGGACCTTCTTATTGACGATGAAACACAGAAATTGCATCCGAATTTAATACAAAAGGCACAATGCCGACTTAAGTACAAGAGGACTGACACTCTAGCTCTCTATGATTTGAACCCCTCCTGTGAGTCCACATTTTGATTCCGATGCTTCACTTCAGGTTTCCTGTATCCCTTGGACCTTCTTATTGACGATGAAAAACAGAAATTGCATCCGAATTTAATACAAAAGGCACAATGCTGACTTAGGCATAAGAGGACTGACACTCTTACATTCTATGACTTGGACCTCTATTGTGAGTCCAGTTTCAGATTGCGAAGCTTCACTTCAGGTTTACTGTATCCCTAGGACCTTCTTATTGACGATGAAATACAGAAATTGCATCCAAATTTAATACAAAAGGCACAATGCCGACTTAAGTACAAGAGGACTGACACTATAACTTTCGATGATTTGAACCTCTCCTGTGAGTCCAGTTTTAGATTCCGATGCTTCAATTCAGGTTTACTGTATATCTTGGACCTTCTAATTAACGATGAAACACAGAAATTGCAACCGAATTTAATACAAAAGGCAAAATGCCGACTTAAGTACAAGAGGACTGACACTCTAACTCTCTATGATTTGATCCTCTCCTGTGAGTCCAGTTTTAGATTCCGATGCTTCACTTCAGGTTTACTGTAACCCTTGGACCTTCTTATTGACGATGAAACACAGAAATTGCATCCGAATTTAATATAAAAGGCACAATGCCGACCTAAGTACAAGAGGACTGACACTCTAAATTTCTACTATTTGAACCTCTCCTGTGAGTCCAGTTTTAGATTCCGATGCTTCACATCAGGTTTAATGTATCTCTTGGATCTTCTTATCGATGATGAAACACAGAAATTGCATCCGAATATAATACAAAAGGCACAATGCCGACTTCAGTAGAAGAGGAGTGACACTCTAACTCTCTATGATTTGATCCTCTCCTGTGAGTCCAGTTTTAGATTCCGATGCTTCTTTTCAGGTTTACTGTACCCCTTGGACCATCTTATTGACGACGAAACACAGAAATTGCATCCGAATTTAATACATAAGGCACAATGCCTACTTAAGTACAAGACGACTGACACTCTAACTCTCTATGATTTGAACCTCTCCTGTGAGTCCAGTTTCTAATTCCGATGCTTCACTTCAGGTTTACTGTATCCCTTAGACCATCTTATTGACGATGAAACACAGAAATTGCATCCAAATTTAATACAAATGCACAATACCTACTTAAGTACAAGAGGACTGACACTCTAATTTTCTATGACTTGAACCTATCCTGTGAGTCCAGTTTTAGATTCAAATGCTTCACTTCAGGTTTGCTGTATCCCTTGGACCTTCTTATTGACGATGAAACACAGAAATTGCATCCGAATTTAATACAAAATTCACAATGCTGACTTAGGTACAAGAGGACTGACACTCTTACATTCTATGTCTTGGACCTCTATTGTGAGTCCAGTTTCAGATTGCGATGCTTCTCTTCAGGTTTACTGTATCCCTTGGACCTTCTTATTGAAGATGAAACACAGAAATTGCATCGGAATTTAATACAAAATTCACAATGCTGACTTAGGTACAAGAGGACTGACACTCTTACATTCTATGTCTTGGACCTCTATTGTGAGTCCAGTTTCAGATTGCGATGCTTCTCTTCAGGTTTACTGTATCCCTTGGCCCTTCTTATTGAAGATGAAACACAGAAATTGCATCCGAATTTAATACAAAAGGCACAATGCCGACTGAAGTACAAGATGACTGACACTCTCACAATTTATGATTTGAACCTCTTAAGTGAGTCCAGTTTTATATACCGATGCATCACTTCAGGTTTACTGTATCCCTTGGACCTTCTTATTGAGGATGAAACACAGAAATTGCATCCGGATTTAATACAAAAGGCACAATGCCGACTTAAGTACAAGAGGACTGACACTCTAACTGTCTACGATTTGAACCTCTCCTGTGAGTCCAGTTTAAGATTCCGATGCTTCACTTCAGGTTTACTGTATCCCTTGGACCTTCTTATTGACGATGAAACACAGAAAATGCATCCGAATTTAATACAAAAGGCACAATGCCGACTTAAGTACAAGAGGACTGACACTCTAAATTTCTACGATTTGAACCTCTCCTGTGAGTCCAGTTGTAGATTGCGATGCTTCACATCAGGCTTACTGTATCTCTTGGACCTTCTTATCGATGATGAAACACAGAAATTACATCTGAATTCAATACAAAAAGCATAATACCGACATAAGTACAAGAGGACTGACACTCTAACTCTCTATGATTGGAACCTCTCCTGTGAGTCCAGTTTTAGATTCCGATGCTTCACTTCAGGTTCACTGTATCCCTTGGACCTTCTTATTGACGATGAAACACAGAAATTGGATCCAAATTTAATACAAAAGGCCCAATGCAGACTTAAGTACAAGAAGACTGACACTCTAACTTTCGATGATTTTAACCTCTCCTGTGAGTCCAGTTTTAGATTCCGATGCTTCAATTCAGGTTTACTGTATGCCTTGGACCTTCTTATTGACGATGAAACACAGAAATTGCAACCGAATTGAATACAAAATGCACAATACCGACTTAAGTACAGGAGGACTGACACTCTAATTCTCTATGATTTGAACCTCTCCTGTGAGTCCAGTTTTAGATTCCGATGCTTCAATTCAGGTTTACTGTATGCCTTGGACCTTCTTATTGACGATGAAACACAGAAATTGCAACCGAATTTAATACAAAAGGCACAATACCGACTTATGTACAGGAGGACTGACACTCTAATTCTCTATGATTTGAACCTCTCCTGTGAGTCCAGTTTCAGATTCCGATGCTTCAAATCAGGTTAACTGTATCTCTCGGACCTTCTTATTGATGATGAAACGCAGATATTACATCCGAATTCAATACAAAAGGCACAATACCGACTTAAGTACAAGAGGATTGACACTCTAACTCTCTATGATTTGAACCTCTCCTGTGAGTCCAGTTTTAGATTCCGATGCTTCACTTCAGGTTTACAGTATCCCTTGGACCTTATTATTGACGATGAAATACAGAAATTGCATACAAATTTAATACAAAAGGCACAATGCCGACTTATGTACAAGAGAACTGACACTCTAAATTTCTACGATTTGAACCTCTCTTGTGAGTCCAGTTTTAGATTCCGATGCTTCACGTCAGGTTTAATGTATCTCTTGGACCTTCTTATCGATGATGAAACACAGAAATTACATCCGAATTCAATACAAAAGGCACAATACCGACATAAGTACAAGAGGACTGACACTCTAACTCTCTATGATTTGAACCTCTCCTGTGATTCCAGTTTTAGATTCCGATGCTTCACTTCAGGTTTACTGTATCCCTTGGACCTTCTTATTGACGATGAAACACAGAAATTGCATCCGAATTTAATACAAAAGGCACAATGCCGACTTAAGGACAAGAGGACTGACACTCTAATTCTCTATGATTTGATCGTCTCCTTTGAGTTCAGTTTTAGATTCCGATGCTTCTTTTCAGGTTTACTGTATCCCTTGGACCTTCTTATTGACGATGAAACACATAAATTGCATCCGAATTTAATACATAAAGCACAATGCCGACTGAAGCACAAGAGGACTGACACTCTAACTTCCTATGATTTGAACCTCTCGTGTGAGTCCAGTTTCAGACTCCAATCCTTCACTTCAGGTTTACTGTATCCCATAGACCTTCTTATTGACGATGAAACACAGAAGTTGCATCCAAATGTAATACAAAAGGCACAATGCCGACTTAAAAACAAGAGGACTGACACTCTAACTTTCGATGATTTGAACCTCTCCTGTGAGTCCATTTTTAGATTCCGATTCTTCACTTCAGGTTTGCTGTATCCCTTGGACCTTCTTATTGACGATGAAACACAGAAATTGCATCCGATTTTAATACAAAAGGCACAATGCCGACTTAACTACAAGAGGACTGACACTCTAACTTTCTACGATTTGAACCACTCCGGTGAGTCCAGTTTAAGATTCCGATACTTCACTTCACGTTTGCTGTATCCCTTGGACCTTCTTATTGACGATGAAACACAGAAATTGCATCCGAATTTAATACATAAGGCACAATGCCGACTTAAGTACAAGAGGACTGACACTCTAACTCTCTATGATTTGAACCCCTCCTGCGAGTCCAGTTTTTGATTCCGATGCTTCACTTCAGGTTTCCTGTATCCCTTGGACCTTCTTATTGACGATGAAAAACAGAAATTGCATCCGAATTTAATACAAAATTCACAATGCTGACTTAGGCATAAGAGGACTGACACTCTTACATTCTATGACTTGGACCTCTATTGTGAGTCCAGTTTCAGATTGCGAAGCTTCACTTCAGGTTTACTGTATCCCTAGGACCTTCTTATTGACGATGAAACACAGAAATTGCATCCAAATTTAATACAAAAGGCACAATGCCGACTTAAGTACAAGTGGTCTGACACTCTAACTTTCGATGATTTGAACCTCTCCTGTGAGTCCAGTTTTAGATTCCGATGCTTCAATTCAGGTTTACTGTATATCTTGGACCTTCTTATTAACGATGAAACATAGAAATTGCAACCGAATTTAATACAAAAGGCACAATGCCGACTTAAGTACAAGAGGACTGACACTCTAACTCTCTATGATTTGATCCTCTCCTGTGAGTCCAGTTTTAGATTCCGATGCTTCACTTCAGGTTTACTGTATCCCTTGGACCTTCTTATTGACGATGAAACACAGAAATTGCATCCGAATTTAATATAAAAGGCACAATGCCGACCTAAGTACAAGAGGACTGACACTCTAAATTTCTACTATTTGAACCTCTCCTGTGAGTCCAGTTTTAGATTCCGATGCTTCACATCAGGTTTAATGTATCTCTTGGATCTTCTTATCGATGATGAAACACAGAAATTACATCCGAATTCAATACAAAAGGCATAATACCGACATAAGTACAAGAGGACTGACACTCTAACTCACTATGATTTGAACCTCTCCTGTGAGTCCAGTTTTAGATTCCGATGGTTCACTTCAGGTTTACTGTATCCCTTGGACCTTCTTATTGACGATGAAACACAGAAATTGCATCCGAATATAATACAAAGGGCACAATGCCGACTTCATTAGAAGAGGACTGACACTCTAACTTTCTACGATTTGAACCACTCCGGTGAGTCCAGTTTAAGATTCCGATACTTCACTTCACGTTTGCTGTATCCCTTGGACCTTCTTATTGACGATGAAACACAGAAATTGCATCCGAATTTAATACAAAAGGCACAATGCCGACTTAAGTACAAGAGGACTGACACTCTAACTCTCTATGATTTGAACCCCTCCTGTGAGTCCAGTTTTTGATTCCGATGCTTCACTTCAGGTTTCCTGTATCCCTTGGACCTTCTTATTGACGATGAAAAACAGAAATTGCATCCGAATTTAATACAAAATTCACAATGCTGACTTAGGCATAAGAGGACTGACACTCTTACATTCTATGACTTGGACCTCTATTGTGAGTCCAGTTTCAGATTGCGAAGCTTCACTTCAGGTTTACTGTATCCCTAGGACCTTCTTATTGACGATGAAACACAGAAATTGCATCCAAATTTAATACAAAAGGCACAATGCCGACTTAAGTACAAGTGGTCTGACACTCTAACTTTCGATGATTTGAACCTCTCCTGTGAGTCCAGTTTTAGATTCCGATGCTTCAATTCAGGTTTACTGTATATCTTGGACCTTCTTATTAACGATGAAACATAGAAATTGCAACCGAATTTAATACAAAAGGCACAATGCCGACTTAAGTACAAGAGGACTGACACTCTAACTCTCTATGATTTGATCCTCTCCTGTGAGTCCAGTTTTAGATTCCGATGCTTCACTTCAGGTTTACTGTATCCCTTGGACCTTCTTATTGACGATGAAACACAGAAATTGCATCCGAATTTAATATAAAAGGCACAATGCCGACCTAAGTACAAGAGGACTGACACTCTAAATTTCTACTATTTGAACCTCTCCTGTGAGTCCAGTTTTAGATTCCGATGCTTCACATCAGGTTTAATGTATCTCTTGGATCTTCTTATCGATGATGAAACACAGAAATTACATCCGAATTCAATACAAAAGGCATAATACCGACATAAGTACAAGAGGACTGACACTCTAACTCACTATGATTTGAACCTCTCCTGTGAGTCCAGTTTTAGATTCCGATGGTTCACTTCAGGTTTACTGTATCCCTTGGACCTTCTTATTGACGATGAAACACAGAAATTGCATCCGAATATAATACAAAGGGCACAATGCCGACTTCAGTAGAAGAGGAGTGACACTCTAACTCTCTATGATTTGATCCTCTTCTGTGAGTCCAGTTTTAGATTCCGATGCTTCAATTCAGGTTTACTGTATATCTTGGACCTTCTAATTAACGATGAAACACAGAAATTGCAACCGAATTTAATACAAAAGGCAAAATGCCGACTTAAGTACAAGAGGACTGACACTCTAACTCTCTATGATTTGATCCTCTCCTGTGAGTCCAGTTTTAGATTCCGATGCTTCACTTCAGGTTTACTGTAACCCTTGGACCTTCTTATTGACGATGAAACACAGAAATTGCATCCGAATTTAATATAAAAGGCACAATGCCGACCTAAGTACAAGAGGACTGACACTCTAAATTTCTACTATTTGAGCCTCTCCTGTGAGTCCAGTTTTAGATTCCGATGCTTCACATCAGGTTTAATGTATCTCTTGGATCTTCTTATCGATGATGAAACACAGAAATTGCATCCGAATATAATACAAAAGGCACAATGCCGACTTCAGTAGAAGAGGAGTGACACTCTAACTCTCTATGATTTGATCCTCTCCTGTGAGTCCAGTTTTAGATTCCGATGCTTCTTTTCAGGTTTACTGTACCCCTTGGACCATCTTATTGACGACGAAACACAGAAATTGCATCCGAATTTAATACATAAGGCACAATGCCTACTTAAGTACAAGAGGACTGACACTCTAACTCTCTATGATTTGAACCTCTCCTGTGAGTCCAGTTTCTAATTCCGATGCTTCACTTCAGGTTTACTGTATCCCTTAGACCATCTTATTGACGATGAAACACAGAAATTGCATCCAAATTTAATACAAATGCACAATACCTACTTAAGTACAAGAGGACTGACACTCTAATTTTCTATGACTTGAACCTATCCTGTGAGTCCAGTTTTAGATTCAAATGCTTCACTTCAGGTTTGCTGTATCCCTTGGACCTTCTTATTGACGATGAAACACAGAAATTGCATCCGAATTTAATACAAAATTCACAATGCTGACTTAGGTACAAGAGGACTGACACTCTTACATTCTATGTCTTGGACCTCTATTGTGAGTCCAGTTTCAGATTGCGATGCTTCTCTTCAGGTTTACTGTATCCCTTGGACCTTCTTATTGAAGATGAAACACAGAAATTGCATCGGAATTTAATACAAAATTCACAATGCTGACTTAGGTACAAGAGGACCGACACTCTTACATTCTATGTCTTGGACCTCTATTGTGAGTCCAGTTTCAGATTGCGATGCTTCTCTTCAGGATTACTGTATCCCTTGGCCCTTCTTATTGAAGATGAAACACAGAAATTGCATCCGAATTTAATACAAAAGGCACAATGCCGACTGAAGTACAAGATGACTGACACTCTCACAATTTATGATTTGAACCTCTTAAGTGAGTCCAGTTTTATATACCGATGCATCACTTCAGGTTTACTGTATCCCTTGGACCTTCTTATTGAGGATGAAACACAGAAATTGCATCCGGATTTAATACAAAAGGCACAATGCCGACTTAAGTACAAGAGGACTGACACTCTAACTGTCTACGATTTGAACCTCTCCTGTGAGTCCAGTTTAAGATTCCGATGCTTCACTTCAGGTTTACTGTATCCCTTGGACCTTCTTATTGACGATGAAACACAGAAAATGCATCCGAATTTAATACAAAAGGCACAATGCCGACTTAAGTACAAGAGGACTGACACTCTAAATTTCTACGATTTGAACCTCTCCTGTGAGTCCAGTTGTAGATTGCGATGCTTCACATCAGGCTTACTGTATCTCTTGGACCTTCTTATCGATGATGAAACACAGAAATTACATCTGAATTCAATACAAAAAGCATAATACCGACACAAGTACAAGAGGACTGACACTCTAACTCTCTATGATTGGAACCTCTCCTGTGAGTCCAGTTTTAGATTCCGATGCTTCACTTCAGGTTCACTGTATCCCTTGGACCTTCTTATTGACGATGAAACACAGAAATTGGATCCAAATTTAATACAAAAGGCCCAATGCAGACTTAAGTACAAGAAGACTGACACTCTAACTTTCGATGATTTTAACCTCTCCTGTGAGTCCAGTTTTAGATTCCGATGCTTCAATTCAGGTTTACTGTATGCCTTGGACCTTCTTATTGACGATGAAACACAGAAATTGCAACCGAATTGAATACAAAATGCACAATACCGACTTAAGTACAGGAGGACTGACACTCTAATTCTCTATGATTTGAACCTCTCCTGTGAGTCCAGTTTTAGATTCCGATGCTTCAATTCAGGTTTACTGTATGCCTTGGACCTTCTTATTGACGATGATACACAGAAATTGCAACCGAATTTAATACAAAAGGCACAATACCGACTTATGTACAGGAGGACTGACACTCTAATTCTCTATGATTTGAACCTCTCCTGTGAGTCCAGTTTTAGATTCCGATGCTTCAAATCAGGTTAACTGTATCTCTCGGACCTTCTTATTGATGATGAAACGCAGATATTACATCCGAATTCAATACAAAAGGCACAATACCGACTTAAGTACAAGAGGATTGACACTCTAACTCTCTATGATTTGAACCTCTCCTGTGAGTCCAGTTTTAGATTCCGATGCTTCACTTCAGGTTTACAGTATCCCTTGGACCTTATTATTGACGATGAAATACAGAAATTGCATACAAATTTAATACAAAAGGCACAATGCCGACTTATGTACAAGAGAACTGACACTCTAAATTTCTACGATTTGAACCTCTCTTGTGAGTCCAGTTTTAGATTCCGATGCTTCACGTCAGGTTTAATGTATCTCTTGGACCTTCTTATCGATGATGAAACACAGAAATTACATCCGAATTCAATACAAAAGGCACAATACCGACATAAGTACAAGAGGACTGACACTCTAACTCTCTATGATTTGAACCTCTCCTGTGATTCCAGTTTTAGATTCCGATGCTTCACTTCAGGTTTACTGTATCCCTTGGACCTTCTTATTGACGATGAAACACAGAAATTGCATCCGAATTTAATACAAAAGGCACAATGCCGACTTAAGGACAAGAGGACTGACACTCTAATTCTCTATGATTTGATCGTCTCCTTTGAGTTCAGTTTTAGATTCCGATGCTTCTTTTCAGGTTTACTGTATCCCTTGGACCTTCTTATTGACGATGAAACACATAAATTGCATCCGAATTTAATACATAAAGCACAATGCCGACTGAAGCACAAGAGGACTGACACTCTAACTTCCTATGATTTGAACCTCTCGTGTGAGTCCAGTTTCAGACTCCAATCCTTCACTTCAGGTTTACTGTATCCCATAGACCTTCTTATTGACGATGAAACACAGAAGTTGCATCCAAATGTAATACAAAAGGCACAATGCCGACTTAAAAACAAGAGGACTGACACTCTAACTTTCGATGATTTGAACCTCTCCTGTGAGTCCATTTTTAGATTCCGATTCTTCACTTCAGGTTTGCTGTATCCCTTGGACCTTCTTATTGACGATGAAACACAGAAATTGCATCCGATTTTAATACAAAAGGCACAATGCCGACTTAACTACAAGAGGACTGACACTCTAACTTTCTACGATTTGAACCACTCCGGTGAGTCCAGTTTAAGATTCCGATACTTCACTTCACGTTTGCTGTATCCCTTGGACCTTCTTATTGACGATGAAACACAGAAATTGCATCCGAATTTAATACAAAAGGCACAATGCCGACTTAAGTACAAGAGGACTGACACTCTAACTCTCTATGATTTGAACCCCTCCTGTGAGTCCAGTTTTTGATTCCGATGCTTCACTTCAGGTTTCCTGTATCCCTTGGACCTTCTTATTGACGATGAAAAACAGAAATTGCATCCGAATTTAATACAAAATTCACAATGCTGACTTAGGCATAAGAGGACTGACACTCTTACATTCTATGACTTGGACCTCTATTGTGAGTCCAGTTTCAGATTGCGAAGCTTCACTTCAGGTTTACTGTATCCCTAGGACCTTCTTATTGACGATGAAACACAGAAATTGCATCCAAATTTAATACAAAAGGCACAATGCCGACTTAAGTACAAGTGGTCTGACACTCTAACTTTCGATGATTTGAACCTCTCCTGTGAGTCCAGTTTTAGATTCCGATGCTTCAATTCAGGTTTACTGTATATCTTGGACCTTCTTATTAACGATGAAACATAGAAATTGCAACCGAATTTAATACAAAAGGCACAATGCCGACTTAAGTACAAGAGGACTGACACTCTAACTCTCTATGATTTGATCCTCTCCTGTGAGTCCAGTTTTAGATTCCGATGCTTCACTTCAGGTTTACTGTATCCCTTGGACCTTCTTATTGACGATGAAACACAGAAATTGCATCCGAATTTAATATAAAAGGCACAATGCCGACCTAAGTACAAGAGGACTGACACTCTAAATTTCTACTATTTGAACCTCTCCTGTGAGTCCAGTTTTAGATTCCGATGCTTCACATCAGGTTTAATGTATCTCTTGGATCTTCTTATCGATGATGAAACACAGAAATTACATCCGAATTCAATACAAAAGGCATAATACCGACATAAGTACAAGAGGACTGACACTCTAACTCACTATGATTTGAACCTCTCCTGTGAGTCCAGTTTTAGATTCCGATGGTTCACTTCAGGTTTACTGTATCCCTTGGACCTTCTTATTGACGATGAAACACAGAAATTGCATCCGAATATAATACAAAGGGCACAATGCCGACTTCAGTAGAAGAGGAGTGACACTCTAACTCTCTATGATTTGATCCTCTCCTGTGAGTCCAGTTTTAGATTCCGATGCTTCTTTTCAGGTTTACTGTACCCCTTGGACCATCTTATTGACGACGAAACACAGAAATTGCATCCGAATTTAATACATATGGCACAATGCCGACTTAAGTACAAGAGGACTGACACTCTAACTCTCTATGATTTGAACCTCTCCTGTGAGTCCAGTTTCTGATTCCGATGCTTCACTTCAGGTTTACTGTATCCCTTAGACCATCTTATTGACGATGAAACACAGAAATTGCATCCAAATTTAATACAAATGCACAATACCTACTTAAGTACAAGAGGACTGACACTCTAATTTTCTATGACTTGAACCTATCCTGTGAGTCCAGTTTTAGATTCAAATGCTTCACTTCAGGTTTGCTGTATCCCTTGGACCTTCTTATTGACGATGAAATACAGAAATTGCATCCGAATTTAATACAAAAGGCACAATGCCGACTTAAGTACAAGAGGACTGACACTCTGACTCTCTATGATTTGAACCTCTCCTGTGAGTCCAGTTTTAGATTCCTAAGCTTCACTTCAGGTTTCCTGTATCCCCTGGACCTTCTTATTGACGATGAAACACAGAAATTGCATCCGAATTTAATACAAAATTCACAATGCTGACTTAGGTACAAGAGGACTGACACTCTTACATTCTATGTCTTGGACCTCTATTGTGAGTCCAGTTTCAGATTGCGATGCTTCTCTTCAGGTTTACTGTATCCCTTGGACCTTCTTATTGAAGATGAAACACAGAAATTGCATCCGAATTTAATACAAAAGGCACAATTCCGACTGAAGTACAAGATGACTGACACTCTCACAATTTATGATTTGAACCTCTTAAGTGAGTCCAGTTTTATATACCGATG
Organism: Schistocerca americana; assembly: GCF_021461395.2. Classification (NCBI taxonomy): domain Eukaryota; kingdom Metazoa; phylum Arthropoda; class Insecta; order Orthoptera; family Acrididae; genus Schistocerca; species Schistocerca americana. Next base: position 542,258,813 of record NC_060124.1, on the reverse strand, counting down.
CATCACTTCAGGTTTACTGTATCCCTTGGACCTTCTTATTGAGGATGAAACACAGAAATTGCATCCGGATTTAATACAAAAGGCACAATGCCGACTTAAGTACAAGAGGACTGACACTCTAACTTTCGATGATTTGAACCTCTCCTGTGAGTCCAGTTTTAGATTCCGATGCTTCAATTCAGGTTTACTGTATATCTTGGACCTTCTTATTGACGATGAAACACAGAAATTGCATCCGAATTTAAAACAAAAGGCACAATGCCGACGTAGGTACAAGATGACTGACACTCTAACTTATTATGATTTGAACCTCTCCTGTGAGTCCAGTTTTAGATTCCGATGCTTCACATCAGGTTAACTGTATCTCTCGGACCTTCTTATTGATGATGAAACACAGAAATTACATCCGAATACAATACAAAAGGCACAATACCGACTTAAGTACAAGAGGACTGACACTCTAACTCTCTATGATTTGAACCTCTCCTGTGAGTCCAGTTTTTGATTTCGATGCTTAACTTCAGGTTTACTGTATCCCTTGGACCTTCTTATTGACGATGAAACACAGAAATTGCATCCGAATTTAATATAAATGGCACAATGCCGACTTCAGTACAAGAGGACTGACACTCTAAATTTCTACGATTTGAACCTCTCTTGTGAGTCCAGTTTTAGATTCCGATGCTTCACATCAGGTTTAATGTATCTCTTGGACCTTCTTATCGATGATGAAACACAGAAATTACATCCGAATTCAATACAAAAGGCATAATACCGACATAAGTACAAGAGGACTGACACTCTAACTCTCTATGATTTGAACCTCTCGTGTGAGTCCAGTTTTAGATTCCGATGCTTCACTTCAGTTTTACTGTATCCCTTGGACCTTCTTATTTACGATGAAACACAGAAATTGCATCCGAATTTAATACAAAAGGCACAATGCCGACTTAAGGACAAGAGGACTGACACTCTAACTCTCTATGATTTGATCCTCTCCTTTGAGTCCAGTTTTAGATTCCGATGCTTCACATCAGGTTAACTGTATCTCTCGGACCTTCTTATTGATGATGAAACACAGAAATTACATCTGAATACAATACAAAAGGCACAATACCGACTTAAGTACAAGAGGACTGACACTCTAACTCTCTATGATTTGAACCTCTCCTGTGAGTCCAGTTTTAGATTCCGATGCTTCACTTCAGGTTTACTGTATCCCTTGGACCTTCTTATTGACGATGAAACACAGAAATTGCATCCGAATTTAGTATAAAAGGCACAATGCCGACATAAGCACAAGAAGACTGACACTCTAAATTTCTACGATTTGAACCAGTCTTGTGAGTCCAGTTTTAGATTCCGATGCTTCACATCAGGTTTAATGTATCTCTTGGACCTTCTTATCGATGATGAAACACAGAAATTACATCCGAATTCAACACAAAACTCATAATACCGACATAAGTACAAGATGACTGACACTCTAACTCTCTATGATTTGATCCTCTCCTTTGAGTCCAGTTTTAGATTCCGATGCTTCTTTTCAGGTTTACTGTATCCCTTGGACCTTCTTATTGACGATGAAACACATAAATTGCATTAGAATTTAATACATAAGGCACAATGCCGAATTAAGTACAAGAGGACTCACACTCTAACTTTCTATGATTTGAACCTCTCGTGTGAGTCCACTTTCTGACTCCGATGCTTCACTTCAGGTTTACTGTATCCCTTAGACCTTCTTATTGTCGATGAAACACAGAAATTGCATCCAAATTTAATACAAAAGGCACAATGCCTACTTAAGTACAAGAGGACTGACACTCTAATTTTCTATGACTTGAACCTCTCCTGTGAGTCCAGTTTTAGATTCCGATGCTTCACTTCAGGTTTACTGTATCCCTTGGACCTCCTTATTGACGATGAAACACAGAAATTGCATCCGAATTTAATACAAAAGGCACAATGCCGACTTAAGTACAAGAGGACTGACACTCTAACTTTCTACGATTTGAACCACTCCTGTGAGTCCAGTTTAAGATTCCGATACTTCACTTCAGTTTTACTGTATCCCTTGGACCTTCTTATTGACAATGAAACACAGAAATTGCATCCGAATTTAATGCAAAAGGCACAATGCCGACTTAAGTACAAGAGGACAGACTCTATAACCCTCTATGATTTGAACCTCGCCTGTGAGTCCAGTTTTAGATTCCGATGCTTCACTTCAGGTTTCCTGTATCCCTTGGACCTACTTATTGACGATTAAACACAGAAATTGCATCCGAATTTAATACAAAAGGCACAATGTTGAGTGAAGTACAATTGGACTGACACTCTAACTTTCTATGACTTGAACCTCTCCTGTGAGTCCAGTTTCAGATTCCGATACTTCACTTCAGTTTTACTGTATCCCTTGGACCTTCTTATTGACGATGAAACACAGAAATTGCATCCGAATTTAATACAAAAGGCACAATGCTGACTTAAGTACAAGAGGAATGACACTCTAATTTTCTATGACTTGAACCTTTCCTTTGAGACCAGTTTTAGATTCCCATGCGTCACGTCAGGTTAACTGTATCCCTTGGACCATCTTATTGACGATGAAACACAGAAATTGCATCCGATTTTAATACAAAAGGCACAATGCCGACTTAAGTACAAGAGGACTGACACTCTAACTTTCTATGATTTGAACCTCTCCTGTGAGTCCACTTTAAGATTCCGATACTTCACATCAGGTTTGCTGTATCCCTTGCACCTTCTTATTGACGTTGACACACAGAAATTGCATCCAAATTTAATACAAAAGGCACAATGCCGACTTAAGTACAAGATGACTGACACTCTAACAATTTATGATTTGAACCTCTTATGTGAGTCCAGTTTTATATACCGATGCATCACTTCAGGTTTACTGTATCCCTTGGACCTTCTTATTGAGGATGAAACACAGAAATTGCATCCGGATTTAATACAAAAGGCACAATGCCGACTTAAGTACAAGAGGACTGACACTCTAACTCTCTATGATTTGAACCTCTCCTGTGAGTCCAGTTTAAGATTCCGATGCTTCACTTCAGGTTTACTGTATCCCTTGGACCTTCTTATTGACGATGAAACACAGAAAATGCATCCAAATTTAATACAAAAGGCACAATGCCGACTTAAGTACTAGAGGACTGACACTCTAAATTTCTACGATTTGAACCTCTCCTGTGAGTCCAGTTGTAGATTGCGATGCTTCACATCAGGCTTACCGTATCTCTTGGACCTTCTTATCGATGATGAAACACAGAAATTACATCTGAATTCAATACAAAAAGCATAATACCGACATAAGTACAAGAGGACTGACACTCTAACTCTCTACGATATGAACCTCTCCTGTGAGTCCAGTTTTAGATTCCGATGCTTCACTTCAGGTTTACAGTATCCCTTGGACCTCCTTATTGACGATGAAATACAGAAATTGCATCCAAATTTAATACAAAAGGCACAATGCCGACTTAAGTACAAGAGGACTGACATTCTAACTTTCGATGATTTGAACCTCTCCTGTGAGTCCAGTTGTAGATTCCGATGCTTCACTTCAGGTTTACTGTATCCCTTGGACCTTCTTATTGACGATGAAACACAGAAATTGCATCCGAATTTAATATACAAGGCACAATGCCGACTTAAGTACAAGAGGACTGACACTCTAAATTTCTACGATTAGAAACCTCTCTTGTGAGTCCAGTTTTAGATTCCGATGCTTCACATCAGGTTTAATGTATCTCTTGGACCTTCTTATCGATGATGAAACACAGAAATTACATCCGAATTCAATACAAAAGGCATTATACCGACATAAGTACAAGGGGACTGATACTCTAACTCTCTATGATTTGAACCTCTCGTGTGAGTCCAGTTTTAGATTCCGATGCTTCACTTCAGTTTTACTGTATCCCTTCGACCTTCTTATTGACGATGAAACACAGAAATTGCATCCGAATTTAATACAAAAGGCACAATGCCGACTTAAGTACAAGAGGACTGACATTCTAACTTTCGATGATTTGAACCTCTCCTGTGAGTCCAGTTGTAGATTCCGATGCTTCACTTCAGGTTTACTGTATCCCTTGGACCGTCTTATTGACGATGAAACACAGAAATTGCATCCGAATTTAATATAAAAGGCACAATGCCGACTTAAGTACAAGAGGACTGACACTCTAAATTTCTACGATTTGAACCTCTCTTGTGAGTCCAGTTTTAGATTCCGATGCTTCACATCAGGTTTAATGTATCTCTTGGAACTTCTTATCGATGATGAAACACAGAAATTTCATCCGAATTCAATACAAAAGGCATTATACCGACATAAGTACAAGAGGACTGACACTCTAACGTTCGATGATTTTAACCTCTCCTGTGAGTCCAGTTTTAGGTTCCGATGCTTCATTCAGGTTTACTGTATGCCTTGGACCTTCTTATTGACGATGAAACACAGAAATTGCAACCGAATTGAATACAAAATGCACAATACCGACTTAATTACAGGAGGACTGACACTCTAATTCTCTATGATTTGAACCTCTCCTGTGAGTCCAGTTTTAGATTCCGATGCTTCAAATCAGGTTTACTGTATATCTTGGACCTTCTTATTGACGATGATACACAGAAATTGCATCCGAATTTAATACAAAGGGCACAATGCCGACGTAAGCACGAGAGGACTGACACTCTAACTTCCTATGATTTGAACCTCTCCTGTGAGTCCAGTTTTAGATTCAGATGCTTCACATCAGGTTAACTGTATCTCTCGGACCTTCCTATTGATGATGAAACACAGAAATTACATCCGAATACAATACAAAAGGCACAATACCGACTTAAGTACAAGAGGACTGACACTCTAACTCTCTATGATTTGAACCTCTCCTGTGAGTCCAGTTTTAGATTCCGATGCTTCACTTCAGGTTTACTGTATCCCTTGGACCTTCTTATTGACGATGAAACACAGAAATTGCATCCGAATTTAATATAAAAGGCACAATGCCGACTTAAGTACAAGAGGACTGACACTCTAAATTTCTACGATTTGAACCACTCTTGTGAGTCCAGTTTTAGATTCCGATGCTTCACATCAGGTTTAATTTATCTCTTGGACCTTCTTATCGATGATGAAACACAGAAATTACATCCGAATTCAATACAAAAGGCATTATACCGACATAAGTACAAGGGGACTGACACTCTAACTCTCTATGATTTGAACCTCTCGTGTGAGTCCAGTTTTAGATTCCGATGCTTCACTTCAGGTTTACTGTATCCCTTGGACCTTCTTATTGACGATGAAACACATAAATTGCATCCGAATTTAATACATAAGGCACAATGCCGACTTAAGTACAAGATGACTGACACTCTAACTTTCTATGATTTGAACCTCTCGTGTGAGTCCAGTTTCTGACTCCGATGCTTCACTTCAGGTTTACTGTATCCCTTAGACCTTCTTATTGACGATGAAACACAGAAATTGCATCCAAATTTAATACAAAAGGCACAATGCCTACTTAAGTACAAGAGGACTGACACTCTAATTTTCTATGACTTGAACCTCTCCTGTGAGTCCAGTTTTAGATTCAAATGCTTCACTTCAGGTTTGCTGTATCCCTTGGACCTTCTTATTGACGATGAAACACAGAAATAGCATCCGATTTTAATACAAAAGGCACAATGCCGACTTAAGTACAAGAGGACTGACACTCTAACTTTCTACGATTTGAACCACTCCTGTGAGTCCAGTTTAAGATTCCGATACTTCACTTCACGTTTGCTGTATCCCTTGGACCTTCTTATTGACGTTGAAACACAGAAATTGCATCCGAATTTAATACAAAAGGCACAATGCCGACTTAAGTACAAGAGGACTGACACTCTAACTCTCTATAATTTGAACCTCTCCTGTGAGTCCAGTTTTACATTCCGATGCTTCACTTCAGGTTTCCTGTATCCCTTGGACCTTCTTATTGACGATGAAACACAGAAATTGCATCCGAATTTAATACAAAAGGCACAATGCCGACTTAAGTACAAGAGGACTGACACTCTAACTCTCTATGATTTGAACCTCTCCTGTGAGTCCAGTTTTACATTCCGATGCTTCACTTCAGGTTTCCTGTATCCCTTGGAGCTTCTTATTGACGATGAAACACCGAAATTGCATCCGAATTTAATACAAAAGGCACAATGCCGACTTAAGTACAAGAGGACTAACACTCTAACTCTCTATGATTTGAACCTCTCCTGTGAGTCCAGTTTCTGATTCCGTTGCTTCACTTCTGGTTTACTGTATCCTTAGACCTTTTATTGACGATGAAACACAGAAATTGCATCCAAATTTAATACAAAAGGCACAATGCCTACTTAAGTACAAGAGGACTGACACTCTAATTTTCTATGACTTGAACCTCTCCTGTGAGTCCAGTTTTAGATTCCGATGCTTCACTTCAGGTTTACTGTATCCCTTGGACCTCCTTATTGACGATGAAACACAGAAATTGCATCCGAATTTAATACAAAAGGCACAATGCCGACTTAAGTACAAGAGGACTGACACCCTAACTTTCTATGATTTGAACCACTTCTGTGAGTCCAGTTTAAGATTCCGATACTTCACTTCAGTTTTACTGTATCCCTAGGACCTTCTTATTGACGATGAAACACCGAAATTGCATCCGAATTTAATACAAATGGCACAATGCCGACTTAAGTACAAGAGGACTGACACTCTAACCCTCTATGATTTGAACCTCGCCTGTGAGTCCAGTTTTAGAGTCCGATGCTTCACTTCAGGTTTCCTGTATCCCTTGGACCTTCTTATTGACGATGAAACACAGAAATTGCTTCCGAATTTAATACAAAAGGCACAATGTTGAGCGAAGTACAATTGGACTGACACTCTAAATTTCTATGACTTGAACCTCTTCTGTGAGTCCAGTTTCAGATTCCGATGCTTCACTTCAGGTTGACTGTATGCCTTGGACCTTCTTATTGAAGATGAAACACAGAAATTGCATCCGAATTTAATACAAAAGGCACAATGCTGACTTAAGTACAAGAGGACTCACACTCTAATTTTCAATGACTTGAACCTTTCCTGTGAGTCCAGTTTTAGGTTCCGATGCTTTACATCAGGTTAACTGTATCTCCCGGACCTTCTTATTGATGATGAAACACAGAAATTACATCCGAATACAATACAAAAGGCACACTACCTACTTAAGTACAAGAGGACTGACACTCTAACTCTCTATGATTTGAACCTCTCCTGTGTGTCCAGTTTTAGATTCCGATGCTTCGCTTCAGGTTTACTGTATCCCTTGGACCTTCTTATTGACGATGAAACACAGAAATTGCATCCGAATTTAATATAAAAGGCACAATGCCGACTTAAGTACAAGAGGACTGACACTCTAATTTTCTATGACTTGAACAATTCCTTTGAGACCAGTTTTAGATTCCCATGCGTCACGTCAGGTTAACTGTATCCCTTGGACCATCTTATTGACGATGAAACACAGAAATTGCATCCGATATTAATACAAAAGGCACAATGCCGACTTAAGTACAAGAGAACTGACACTCTAACTTTCTATGATTTGAACCACTCCTGTGAGATCAGTTTAAGTTTCTGATGGTTCACTTCTGGTTTGCTGTATCCCTTGGACCTTCTTATTGACGTTGACACACAGAAATTGCATCCAAATTTAATACAAAAGGCACAATGCCGACTTAAGTACAAGAGGACTGACACTCTAACTTTCTATGATTTGAACCTCTCCTGTGAGTCCAGTTTAAGATTCCGATACTTCACTTCAGGTTTGCTGTATCCCTTGGACCTTCTTATTGACGTTGACACACAGAAATTGCATCCAAATTTAATACAAAAGGCACAATGCCGACTTAAGTACAAGAGGATGACACTCTAAATTTCTATGATTTGAACCTCTCCTGTGAGTCCAGTTTTAGATTCCGATGCATCACTTCAGGTTTACTGTATCCCTTGGACCTTCTTATTGAGGATGAAACACAGAAATTGCATCCGAATTTAGTACAAAAGGCACAATGCCAACTTAAGTACAAGAGGACTGACACTCTAACTATCTATGATTTGAGCCTCTCCTGTGAGTCCAGTTTTAGATTCCGATGCTTCACATCAGGTTAACTGTATATCTCGGACCTTCTTATTGATGATGAAACACAGAAATTACATCCGAATACAATACAAAAGGCACAATACCGACTTAAGTACAAGAGGACTGACACTCTAACTCACTATGAATTGAACCTCTCCTGTGAGTCCAGTTTTAGATTCCGATGCTTCACTTCAGGTTTACTGTATCCCTTGGACCTTCTTATTGACGATGAATCACAGAAATTGCATCCGAATTTAATATTAAAGGCACAATGCCGACCTAAGTACAAGAGGACTGACACTCTAAATTTCTACTATTTGATCCTCTCCTGTGAGTACAGTTTTAGATTCCGATGATTCACATCAGGTTTAATGTATCTCTTGGACCTTCTTATCGATGATGAAACACAGAAATTACATCCGAATTCAATACAAAAGGCATAATACCGACATAAGTACAAGAGTACTGACACTCTAACTCACTATGATTTGATCCTCTCCTGTGAGTCCAGTTTCTGATTCAGATGCTTCACTTCAGGTTTACTGTATCCCTTAGACCTTCTTATTGACGATGAAACACAGAAACTGCATCCAAATTTAATACAAAAGGCACAATACCTACTTAAGTACAAGAGGACTGACACTCTAATTTTCTATGACTTGAACCTCTCCTGTGAGTCCAGTTTTAGATTCAAATGCTTCACTTCAGGTTTGCTGTATCCCTTGGACCTTCTTATTGACGATGAAACACAGAATTTGCATCCGATTTTAATACAAAAGGCACAATGCCGACATAAGTACAAGAGGACTGACACTCTAAATTTCTACGATTTGAACCACTCCTGTGAGTCCAGTTTAAGATTCCGATACTTCACTTCAGGTTTGCTGTCTCCCTTGGACCTTCTTATTGATCATGAAACACAGATATTGCCTCCGAATTTAATACAAAAGGCACAATGCCGACTTAAGTACAAGAGGACTGACACTCTGACTCTCTATGATTTGAACCTCTCCTGTGAGTCCAGTTTTAGATTCCTAAGCTTCACTTCAGGTTTCCTGTATCCCTTGGACCTTCTTATTGTCGATGAAACACAGAAATTGCATCTGAATTTAATACAAAAGACACAATGCTGACTTAGGTACAAGAGGACTGACACTCTTACATCCTATGTCTTGGACCTCTATTGTGAGTCCAGTTTCAGATTGCGATGCTTCACTTCAGGTTTACTGTATCCCTTGGACCTTCTTATTGAAGATGAAACACAGAAATTGCATCCGGATATAATACAAAAGGCACAATGCCGGCTTAAGTACAAGAGGACTGACACTCTAACTCTCTATGATTTGAACCTCTCCTGTGAGTCCAGTTTAAGATTCCGATGCTTCACTTCAGGTTTACTGTATCCCTTGGACCTTCTTATTGACGATGAAACACAGAAAATGCATCCGAATTTAATACAAAAGGCACAATGCCGACGTAAGTACAAGAGGACTGACACTCTAACTTTCTATGATTTGAACCTCTCCTGTGAGTCCAGTTTTAGATTCCGATGCTTCAAATCAGGTTAACTGTATCTCTCGGACCTTCTTATTGATGATGAAACACAGATATTACATCCGAATTCAATACAAAAGGCACAATACCGACTTAAGTACAAGAGGATTGACTTTCTACCTCTCTACGATTTGAACCTCTCCTGTGAGTCCAGTTTTAGATTCCGATGCTACACTTCAGCTTTACAGTATCCCTTGGACCTTCTTATTGACGATGAAATACAGAAATTGCATCCAAATTTAATACAAAAGGCACAATGCCGACTTAAGTATAACAGGACTGACACTCTAACTTTCGATGATTTGAACCTCTCCTGTGAGTCCAGTTTTAGATTCCGATGCTTCAATTCAGGTTTACTGTGTATCTTGGACCTTCTTATTGACGATGAAACACAGAAATTGCATCCGAATTTAATACAAAAGGCACAATGCGACGTAAGTACAAGAGGACTGACACTCTAACTTTCTATGATTTGAACCTCTCCTGTGAGTCCAGTTTAAGATTCCGATGCTTCACTTCAGGTTTACTGTATCCCTTGGACCTTCTTATTGACGATGAAACACAGAAATTGCTTCCGAATTTAATATAAAAGGCACAATGCCGACTTATGTACAAGAGGACTGACACTCTAAATTTCTACGATTTGAACCTGTCTTGTGAGTCCAGTTTTAGATTCCGATGCTTCACTTCAGGTTTACTGTATCCCTTGGACCTTCTTATTGACGATGAAACACAGAAAACTCATCCGAATTTAATACAAAAGGCACAATGCCGACGTAAGTACAAGAGGACTGACACTCTAACTTTCTATGATTTGAACCTCTCCTGTGAGTCCAGTTTTAGATTCCGATGCTTCAAATCAGGTTAACTGTATCTCTCGGACCTTCTTATTGATGATGAAACACAGATATTACATCCGAATTCAATACAAAAGGCACAATACCGACTTAAGTACAAGAGGATTGACTTTCTACCTCTCTACGATTTGAACCTCTCCTGTGAGTCCAGTTTTAGATTCCGATGCTTCACTTCAGCTTTACAGTATCCCTTGGACCTTCTTATTGACGATGAAATACAGAAATTGCATCCAAATTTAATACAAAAGGCACAATGCCGACTTAAGTATAACAGGACTGACACTCTAACTTTCGATGATTTGAACCTCTCCTGTGAGTCCAGTTTTAGATTCCGATGCTTCAATTCAGGTTTACTGTATATCTTGGACCTTCTTATTGACGATGAAACACAGAAATTGCATCCGAATTTAATACAAAAGGCACAATGCGACGTAAGTACAAGAGGACTGACACTCTAACATTCTATGATTTGAACCTCTCCTGTGAGTCCAGTTTTAGATTCCGATGCTTCACATCAGGTTAACTGTATCTCTCGGAACTTCTTATTGATGATGAAACACAGAAATTACATCCGAATACAATACAAAAGGCACAATACAGACTTAAGTACAAGAGGACTAACACTCTAACTCTCTATGATTTGAACCTCTCCTGTGAGTCCAGTTTTAGATTCCGATGCTTCACTTCAGGTTTACTGTATCCCTTGGACCTTCTTATTGACGATGAAACACAGAAATTGCATCCGAATTTAATATAAAAGGCACAATGCCGACTTATGTACAAGAGGACTGACACTCTAAATTTCTACGATTTGAACCTGTCTTGTGAGTCCAGTTTTAGATTCCGATGCTTCACTTCAGGTTTACTGTATCCCTTGGGCCTTCTTATTGACGATGAAACACAGAAATTACATCCGAATTTAATATAAAAGGCACAATGCCGACTTATGTACAAGAGGACTGACACTCTAAATTTCTACGATTTGAACCTGTCTTGTGAGTCCAGTTTTAGATTCCGATGCTTCACATCAGGGTTAATGTATCTCTTGGACCTTCTTAACGATGATGAAACACAGAAATTACATCCGAATTCAATACAAAAGGCATAATACCGACATAAGTACAAGAGGACTTACACTCTAACTCTCTATGATTTGAACCTCTCGTGTGGGTCCAGTTTTAGATTCCGATGCTTCACTTCAGGTTAGCTGTATCCCTTGGACCTTCTTATTGACGATGAAACACAGAAATTGCATCCGAATTTAATACAAAAGGCACAATGCCGACTTAAGTACAAGAGGACTGACACTCTAACTCTCTATGATTTGAACCTCTCCTGTGATTCCAGTTTTACATTCCGATGCATCACTTCAGGTTTCCTGTATCCCTTGGACCTTCTTATTGACGATGAAACACAGAAATAGCATCCGAATTTAATACAAAAGGCACAAAGCTGACTTAGGTATCAGAGGACTGTCACTCTTACATTCTATGACTTGGACCTTTATTGTGAGTCCAGTTTCAGATTGCGATGCTTCACTTCAGGTTTACTGTATCCCTTGGACCATCTTATTGAAGATGAAACACAGAAATTGAATCCGAATTTAATACAAAAGGCACAATGCTGACTTAAGTACTAGAGGACTGACACTCTAACTTTCTACGATTTGAACCACTCCTGTGAGTCTAGTTTAAGATTCCGATACTTCCCTTCAGGTTTGCTGTATCCCTTGGACCTTCTTATTGACGATGAAACTCAGAAATTGCATCCGAGTTTAATACAAGACGCACAAAGCCGACTTAAGTACAAGAGGACTGACACTCTAACTCTCTGTGATTTGAACCCCTCCTGTGAGTCCAGTTTTAGATTCGAATGCTTCACTTCAGGTTTCCTGTATCCCTTGGACCTTCTTATTGACGATGAAACACAGAAATTGCATCCGAATTTAATACAAAAGGCGCAATGCTGACTTAGGCATAAGAGGACTGACACTCTTACATTCTATGACTTGGACCTCTATTGTGAGTCCAGTTTCAGATTGCGAAGCTTCACTTCAAGTTTACTGTATCCCTAGGACCTTCTTATTGACGATGAAATACAGAAATTGCATCCAAATTTAATACAAAAAGCACAATGCCGACTTAAGTACAAGAGGACTGACACTCTAACTTTCGATGATTTGAACCTCTCCTGTGAGTCCAGTTTTAGATTCCGATGCTTCAATTCAGGTTTACTGTATATCTTGGACTTTCTTATTGACGATGAAACACAGAAATTGCAACTGAATTTAATACAAAAGGCACAATGCCAACTTAAGTACAAGAGGACTGACACTCTAACTCTCTATGATTTGATCCTCTCCTGTGAGTCCAGTTTTAGATTCCGATGCTTCTTTTCAGGTTTACTGTATCCCTTGGACCTTCTTATTGACGATGAAACACCGAAATTGCATCCGAATTTAATACAAAAGGCACAATGCCGACTTAAGTACAAGAGGACTAACACTCTAACTCTCTATGATTTGAACCTCTCCTGTGAGTCCAGTTTCTGATTCCGATGCTTCACTTCAGGTTTACTGTATCCCTTAGACCTTTTTATTGACGATGAAACACAGAAATTGCATCCAAATTTAATACAAAAGGCACAATGCCTACTTAAGTACAAGAGGACTGACACTCTAAGTTTCTATGACTTGAACCTCTCCTGTGAGTCCAGTTTTAGATTCCGATGCTTCACTTCAGGTTTACTGTATCCCTTGGACCTCCTTATTGACGTTGAAACACAGAAATTGCATCCGAATTTAATACAAAAGGCACAATGCAGACTTAAGTACAAGAAGACTGACACTCTAACTTTCTATGATTTGAACCACTTCTGTGAGTCCAGTTTAAGATTCCGATACTTCACTTCAGTTTTACTGTATCCCTTGGACCTTCTTATTGACGATGAAACACAGAAATTGCATCCGAATTTAATACAAATGGCACAACGCCGACTTAAGTACAAGAGGACTGACACTCTAATCCTCTATGATTTGAACCTCGCCTGTGAGTCCAGTTTTCGATTCCGATGCTTCACTTCATTTTTCCTGTATCCCTTGGACCTTCTTATTGACGATGAAACACAGAAATTGCATCCGAATTTAATACAAAAGGCACAATGTTGAGTGAAGTACAATTGGACTGACACTCTAAATTTCTATGACTTGAACCTCTCCTGTGAGTCCAGTTTCAGATTCCGATGCTTCACTTCAGGTTTACTGTATACCTTGGACATTCTTATTGAAGATGAAACACAGAAATTGCATCCGAATTTAATACGAAAGGCACAATGCTGACTTAAGTACAAGAGGACTCATACTCTAATTTTCAATGACTTGAACCTTTCCTGTGAGTCCAGTTTTAGGTTCCGATGCTTCACATCAGGTTAACTGTATCTCCCGGACCTTCTTATTGATGATGAAACACAGAAATTACATCCGAATACATTACAAAAGGCACTCTACCTACTTAAGTACAAGAGGACTGACACTCTAACTCTCTATGATTTGAACCTCTCGTGTGAGTCCAGTTTTAGATGCCGATGCTTCACTTCAGGTTTACTGTATCCCTTGGACCTTCTTATTGACGATGAAACACAGAAATTGCATCCGAATTTAATACAAAAGGCACAACGCCGACTTAAGTACAAGAGGACTGACACTCTACATTTCTACGATTTGAACCTCTCCTGTGAGTCCAGTTGTAGATTGCGATGCTTCACATCAGGCATACCGTATCTCTTGGACCTTCTTATCGATGATGAAACACCGAAATTACATCTGAATTCAATACAAAAAGCATAATACCGACATAAGTACAAGAGGACTGACACTCTAAATTTCGATGATTTGAACCTGTCCTGTGAGTCCAGTTTTAGATTCCGAAGCTTCACTTCAGGTTCACTGTATCCCTTGGACCTTCTTATTGACGATGAAACACAGAAATTGGATCCAACTTTAATATAAAAGGCACAATGCCGACTTATGTACAAGAGGACTGACACTCTAAATTTCTACGATTTGAACCTCTCTTGTAAGTCCAGTTTTAGATTCCGATGCTTCACATCAGGTTTAATGTATCTCTTGGACCTTCTTATCGATGATGAAACACAGAAATTACATCCGAATTCAATACAAAAGGCATAATACCGACATAAGTACAAGAGGACTGACACTCTAACTCTCTATAATTTGAACCTCTCGTGTGAGTCCAGTTTTAGATTCCGATGCTTCACTTCAGTTTTACTGTATCCCTTGGACCTTCTTATTGACGATGAAACACAGAAATTGCATCCGAATTTAATACAAAAGGCACAATGCCGACTTAAGGACAAGAGGACTGACACTCTAACTCTCTATGATTTGATCCTCTCCTTTGAGTCCAGTTTTAGATTCCGATGCTTCTTTTCAGGTTTACTGTATCCCTTGGACCTTCTTATTGACGATGAAACACATAAATTGCATCCGAATTTAATACATAAGGCACAATGCCGACTTAAGTACAAGAGGACTGACACTCTAACTTTCTATGATTTGAACCTCTCGTGTGAGTCCAGTTTCTGACTCCGATGCTTCACTTCAGGTTTACTGTATCCCTTAGACCTTCTTATTGACGATTAAACACAGAAATTGCATCCAAATTTAATACAAAAGGCACAATGCCTACTTAAGTACAAGAGGACTGACACTCTAATTTTCTATGACTTGAACCTCTCCTGTGAGTCCAGTTTTAGATTCAAATGCTTCACTTCAGGTTTGCTGTATCCCTTGGACCTTCTTATTGACGATGAAACATAGAAATTGCATCCGATTTTAATACAAAAGGCACAATGCCGACTTAAGTACAAGAGGACAGACACTCTAACTTTCTACGATTTGAACCACTCCTGTGAGTCCAGTTTAAGATTCCGATACTTCACTTCACGTTTGCTGTATCCCTTGGACCTTCTTATTGACGATGAAACACAGAAATTGCATCCGAATTTAATACAAAAAGCACAATGCCGACTTAAGTACAAGTGGACTGACACTCTAACTCTCTATGATTTGAACGTCTCCTGTGAGTCCAGTTTTACATTCCGATGCTTCACTTCAGGTTTCCTGTATCCCTTGGACCTTCTTATTGACGATGAAACACAGAAATTGCATCCGAATTTTTAATACAAAAGGCACAACGCTGACTTAGGTATAAGAGGACTGTCACTCTTACATTCTATGACTTGGACCACTATTGTGAGTCCAGTTTCAGATTGCGATGCTTCACTTCAGGTTTACTGTATCCCTTGGACTTTCTTATTGAAGATGAAACACAGAAATTGCATCCGAATTTAATACAAAAGGCACAATGCTGACTTAAGTACAAGAGGACTGACACTCTAACTTTCTACGATTTGAACCCCTCCTGTGAGTCCAGTTTTAGATTCCAATGCTTCACTCCAGGTTTCCTGTATCCCTTGGACCTTCTTATTGACGATGAAACACAGAAATTGCATCCGAATTTAATACAAAAGGCGCAACGCTGACTTAGGCATAAGAGGACTGACACTCTTACATTCTATGACTTGGACCTCTATTGTGAGTCCAGTTTCAGATTGCGAAGCTTCACTTCAGGTTTACTGTATCCCTAGGACCTTCTTATTGACGATGAAATACAGAAATTGCATCCAAATTTAATACAAAAGGCACAATGCCGACTTAAGTACAAGAGGACTGACACTGTAACTTTCGATGTTTTGAACCTCTCCTCTGAGTCCAGTTTTAGATTCCGATGCTTCAATTCAGGTTTACTGTATATCTTGGACCTTCTTATTGACGATGAAACACAGAAATTGCAACCGAATTTAATACAAAAGGCACAATGCCAACTTAAGTACAAGAGGACTGACACTCTAACTCTCTATGATTTGATCCTCTCCTGTGAGTCCAGTTTTAGATTCCGATGCTTCTTTTCAGGTTTACTGTATCCCTTGGACCTTCTTATTGACGATGAAACAACGAAATTGCATCCGAATTTAATACAAAAGGCACAATGCCGACTTAAGTACAAGAGGACTAACACTCTAACTCTCTATGATTTGAAAATCTCCTGTGAGTCCAGTTTCTGATTCCGATGCTTCACTTCAGGTTTACTGTATCCCTTAGACCTTTTTATTGACGATGAAACACAGAAATTGCATCCAAATTTAATACAAAAGGCACAATGCCTACTTAAGTACAAGAGGACTGACACTCTAATTTTCTATGACTTGAACCTCTCCTGTGAGTCGTGTTTTAGATTCCGATGCTTCACTTCAGGTTTACTGTATCCCTTGGACCTCCTTATTGACGATGAAACACAGAAATTGCATCCGAATTTAATACAAAAGGCACAATGCAGACTTAAGTACAAGAGGACTGACACTCTAACTTTCTATGATTTGAACCACTTCTGTGAGTCCAGTTTAAGATTCCGATACTTCACTTCAGTTTTACTGTATCCCTTGGACCTCCTTATTGACGATGAAACACAGAAATTGCATCCGATTTTAATACAAAAGGCACAATGCCGACTTAAGTACAAGGGGACTGACACTCTAACTTTCTACGATTTGAACCACTCCTGTGAGTCCAGTTTAAGATTCCGATACTTCACTTCACGTTTGCTGTATCCCTTAGACTTTCTTATTGACGATGAACCACAGAAATTGCATCCGATTTTAATACAAAAGGCACAATGCCGACTTAAGTACAAGAGGACTGACACTCTAACTCTCTATGATTTGAACCTCTCCTGTGAGTCCAGTTTTACATTCCGATGCTTCACTTCAGGTTTCCTGTATCCCTTGCACCTTCTTAGTGACGATGAAACACAGAAATTGCATCCGAATTAAATACAAAATGCACAACGCTGACTTAGGTATAAGAGGACTGACACTCTTACATTCTATGACTTGGACCTCTATTGTGAGTCCAGTTTCAGATTGCGAAGCTTCACTTCAGGTTTACTCTATCCCTAGGACCTTCTTATTGACGATGAAATACAGAAATTGCATCCAAATTTAATACAAAAGGCACAATGCCGACTTAACTACAAGAGGACTGACACCCTAACTTTCGATGATTTGAACCTCTCCTGTGAGTCCAGTTTTAGATTCCGATGCTTCAATTCAGGTTTACTGTATATCTTGGACCTTCTTATTGACGATGAAACACAGAAATTGCAACCGAATTTAATACAAATGGCACAATGCCAACTTAAGTACAAGAGGACTGTCCCTCTAACTCTCTATGATTTGATCCTCTCCTGTGAGTAGAGTTTTAGATTCCGATGCTTCTTTTCAGGTTTACTGTATCCCTTGGACCTTCTTATTGACGATGAAACACCGAAATTGCATCCGAATTTAATACAAAAGGCACAATGCCGACTTAAGTACAAGAGGACTAACACTCTAACTCTCTATGATTTGAACCTCTCCTGTGAGTCCAGTTTCTGATTCCGATGCTTCACTTCAGGTTTACTGTATCCCTTAGACCTTTTTATTGACGATGTAACACAGAAATTGCATCCGAATTTAATACAAAAGGCACAATGCCGACTTAAGTACAAGAGGACTGACACTCTAACTTTCTATGATTTGAACCACTTCTGTGAGTCCAGTGTAAGTTTCCGATACTTCACTTCAGTTTTACTGTATCCCTTGGACCTTCTTATTGACGATGAAACACAGAAATTGCATCCGAATTTAATACAAATGGCACAATGCCGACTTAAGTACAAGAGGACTGACACTCTAACCCTCTATGATTTGAACCTCGCCTGTGAGTCCAGTTTTCGATTCCGATGCTTCACTTCAGGTTTCCTGTATCCCTTGGACCTTCTTATTGACGATGAAACACAGAAATTGCATCCGAATTTAATACAAAAGGCACAATGTTGAGTGAAGTACAATTGGACTGACACTCTAAATTTCTATGACTTGAACCTCTCCTGTGAGTCCAGTTTCAGATTCCGATGCTTCACTTCAGGTTTACTGTATACCTTGGACCTTCTTATTGAAGATGAAACACAGAAATTGCATCCGAATTTAATACAAAAGGCACAATGCTGACTTAAGTACAAGAGGACTCACACTCTAATTTTCAACGACTTGAACCTTTCCTGTGAGTCCAGTTTTAGGTTCCGATGCTTTACATCAGGTTAACTGTAACTCCCGGACCTTCTTATTGATGATGAAACACAGAAATTACATCCGAATACAATACAAAAGGCACACTACCTACTTAAGTACAAGAGGACTGACACTCTAACTCTCTATGATTTGAACCTCTCCTGTGAGTCCAGGTTTAGATTCCGATGCTTCACTTCAGGTTTACAGTATCCCTTGGACCTTCTTATTGACGATGAAACACAGAAATTGCATCCGAATTTAATATAAAAGGCACAATGCCGACTTAAGTACAAAAGGACTGACACTCTAAATTTCTACGATTTGAACCTCTCTTGTGAGTCCAGTTTTAGATTCCGATGCTTCACATCAGGTTTAATGTATCTCTTGGACCTTCTTATCGATGATGAAACACATAAATTACATCCAAATACAATACAAAAGGCACACTACCTACTTAAGTACAAGAGGACTGACACTCTAACTCTCTATGATTTGATCCTCTCCTGTGAGTCCAGTTTTAGATTCCGATGCTTCTTTTCAGGTTTACTGTATCCCTTGGACCTTCTTATTGACGATGAAACACCAAAATTGCATCCGAATTTAATACAAAAGGCACAATGCCGACTGAAGTACAAGAGGACTGACACTCTAACTCTCTATGATTTGAACCTCTCCTGTGAGTCCAGTTTCTGATTCCGATGCTTCACTTCAGGTTCACTCTATACCTTGGACCTTCTTATTGAAGATGAAACACAGATATTGCATACGAATTTAATACAAAAGGCACAATGCTGAATTAAGTACAAGAGGACTGACACTCTAATTTTCTATGACTTGAACCTTTCCTGTGACTCCAGTTTTAGATTCCGATGCGTCACTTCAGGTTTGCTGTATCCCTTGGACCATCTTATTGACGATGAAACACAGAAATTGCATCCGATTTTAATACAAAAGGCACAATGCCGACTTAAGTACAAGAGGACTGACACTCTAACTTTCTATGATTTGAACCACTCCTGTGAGTCCAGTTTAAGATTCCGATACTTCGCTTCAGGTTTGCTGTATCCCTTGGACCTTCTTATTGACGTTGACACACAGGAATTGCATCCAAATTTAATACAAAAGGCACAATGCCGACTTAAGTACTAGAGTACTGACACTCTAACTTTCTATGATTTGAACCTCTCCTGTGAGTCCAGTTTTAGATTCCGATGCATCACTTCAGGTTTACTGTATCCCTTGGACCTTCTTATTGAGGATGAAACACAGAAATTGTATCCGAATTTAATACAAAAGGCACAATGCCGACTTAAGTACAAGAGGACTGACACTCAAACTTTCTATGATTTGAAGCTCTCCTGTGAGTCCAGTTTTAGATTCCGATGCTTCACATCAGGTTAACTGTATCTCTCGGACCTTCTTATTGATGATGAAACACAGAAATTACATCCGAATTCAATGCAAAAGGCACAATACCGACTTAAGTACAAGAGGACTGACACTCTATCTCTCTATGATTTGAACCTCTCCTGTGAGTCCAGTTCTAGATTCCGATGCTTCACTTCAGGTTTACTGTATCCCTTGGACCTTCTTATTGACGATGAAACACAGAAATTGCATCCGAATTTAATACAAAAGGCACAATGCCGACTTAAGTACAAGAGGACTGACACTCTAACCCTCTATGATTTGAGCCTAACCTGTGAGTCCAGTTTTAGATTCCGATGCTTCACTTCAGGTTTCCTGTATACCTTGGACCTTCTTATTGACGATGAAACACAGAAATTGCATCCGAATTTAAAACAAAAGGCACAATGCTGACTGAAGTACAATTTGACTGACACTCTAACTTTCTATGACTTGAACCTCTCCTGTGAGTCCAGTTTCAGATTCCGATGCTTCACTTCAGGTTTACTGTATCCCTTGGACCTTCTTATTGACGATGAAACACAGAAATTGCATCCAAATTTAATACAAAAGGCACAATGCCGACTTAAGTACAAGAGGACTGACACCCTAACTTTCGATGATTTGAACCTCTCCTGTGAGTCCAGTTTTAGATTCCGATGCTTCAATTCAGGTTTACTGTATATCTTGGACCTTCTTATTGACGATGAAACACAGAAATTGCAACCGAATTTAATACAAATGGCACAATGCCAACTTAAGTGCAAGAGGACTGTCCCTCTAACTCTCTATGATTTGATCCTCTCCTGTGAGTAGAGTTTTAGATTCCGATGCTTCTTTTCAGGTTTACTGTATCCCTTGGACCTTCTTATTGACGATGAAACACCGAAATTGCATCCGAATTTAATACAAAAGGCACAATGCCGACTTAAGTACAAGAGGACTAACACTTCAAATCTCTATGATTTGAACCTCTCCTGTGAGTCCAGTTTCTGATTCCGATGCTTCACTTCAGGTTTACTGTATCCCTTAGACCTTTTTATTGACGATGTAACACAGAAATTGCATCCGAATTTAATACAAAAGGCACAATGCCGACTTAAGTACAAGAGGACTGACACTCTAACTTTCTATGATTTGAACCACTTCTGTGAGTCCAGTGTAAGTTTCCGATACTTCACTTCAGTTTTACTGTATCCCTTGGACCTTCTTATTGACGATGAAACACAGAAATTGCATCCGAATTTAATACAAATGGCACAATGCCGACTTAAGTACAAGAGGACTGACACTCTAACCCTCTATGATTTGAACCTCGCCTGTGAGTCCAGTTTTCGATTCCGATGCTTCACTTCAGGTTTCCTGTATCCCTTGGACCTTCTTATTGACGATGAAACACAGAAATTGCATCCGAATTTAATACAAAAGGCACAATGTTGAGTGAAGTACAATTGGACTGACACTCTAAATTTCTATGACTCGAACCTCTCCTGTGAGTCCAGTTTCAGATTCCGATGCTTCACTTCAGGTTTACTGTATACCTTGGACCTTCTTATTGAAGATGAAACACAGAAATTGCATCCGAATTTAATACAAAAGGCACAATGCTGACTTAAGTACAAGAGGACTCACACTCTAATTTTCAAGGACTTGAACCTTTCCTGTGAGTCCAGTTTTAGGTTCCGATGCTTTACATCAGGTTAACTGTAACTCCCGGACCTTCTTATTGATGATGAAACACAGAAATTACATTCGAATACAATACAAAAGGCACACTACCTACTTAAGTACAAGAGGACTGACACTCTAACTCTCTATGATTTGAACCTCTCCTGTGAGTCCAGTTTTAGATTCCGATGCTTCACTTCAGGTTTACTGTATCCCTTGGACCTTCTTATTGACGATGAAACACAGAAATTGCATCCGCATTTAATATAAAAGGCACAATGCCGACTTAAGTACAAAAGGACTGACACTCTAAATTTCTACGATTTGAACCTCTCTTGTGAGTCCAGTTTTAGATTCCGATGCTTCACATCAGGTTTAATGTATCTCTTGGACCTTCTTATCGATGATGAAACACAGAAATTACATCCGAATACAATACAAAAGGCACACTACCTACTTAAGTACAAGAGGACTGACACTCTAACTCTCTATGATTTGATCCTCTCCTGTGAGTCCAGTTTTAGATTCCGATGCTTCTTTTCAGGTTTACTGTATCCCTTGGACCTTCTTATTGACGATGAAACACCAAAATTGCATCCGAATTTAATACAAAAGGCACAATGCCGACTGAAGTACAAGAGGACTGACACTCTAACTCTCTATGATTTGTACCTCTCCTGTGAGTCCAGTTTCTGATTCCGATGCTTCACTTCAGGTTTACTCTATACCTTGGACCTTCTTATTGAAGATGAAACACAGAAATTGCATACGAATTTAATACAAAAGGCACAATGCTGACTTAAGTACAAGAGGACTGACACTCTAATTTTCTATGACTTGAACCTTTCCTGTGAGTCCAGTTTTAGATTCCGATGCGTCACTTCAGGTTTGCTGTATCCCTTGGACCATCTTATTGACGATGAAACACAGAAATTGCATCCGATTTTAATACAAAAGGCACAATGCCGACTTAAGTACAAGAGGACTGACACTCTAACTTTCTATGATTTGAACCACTCCTGTGAGTCCAGTTTAAGATTCCGACACTTCGCTTAAGGTTTGCTGTATCCCTTGGACCTTCTTATTGACGTTGACACACAGGAATTGCATCCAAATTTAATACAAAAGGCACAATGCCGACTTAAGTACTAGAGTACTGACACTCTAACTTTCTATGATTTGAACCTCTCCTGTGAGTCCAGTTTTAGATTCCGATGCATCACTTCAGGTTTACTGTATCCCTTGGACCTTCTTATTGAGGATGAAACACAGAAATTGTATCCGAATTTAATACAAAAGGCACAATGCCGACTTAAGTACAAGAGGACTGACACTCTAACTTTCTATGATTTGAACCTCTCCTGTGAGTCCAGTTTTAGATTCCGATGCTTCACATCAGGTTAACTGTACCTCTCGGACCTTCTTATTGATGATGAAACACAGAAATTACATCCGAATTCAATGCAAAAGGCACAATACCGACTTAAGTACAAGAGGACTGACACTCTCTCTCTCTATGATTTGAACCTCTCCTGTGAGTCCAGTTCTAGATTCCGATGCTTCACTTCAGGTTTACTGTATCCCTTGGACTTTCTTATTGACGATGAAACACAGAAATTGCATCCAAATTTAATACAAAAGGCACAATGCCGACTTAAGTACAAGAGGACTGACACTCTAACCCTCTATGATTTGAGCCTAACCTGTGAGTCCAGTTTTAGATTCCGATGCTTCACTTCAGGTTTCCTGTATACCTTGGACCTTCTTATTGACGATGAAACACAGAAATTGCATCCGAATTTAAAACAAAAGGCACAATGCTGACTGAAGTACAATTTGACTGACACTCTAACTTTCTATGACTTGAACCTCTCCTGTGAGTCCAGTTTCAGATTCCGATGCTTCACTTCAGGTTTACTGTATCCCTTGGACCTTCTTATTGACGATGAAACACAGAAATTGCATCCGAATTTAATACAAAAGGCACAATACCGACTTAAGTACAAGAATACTGACACTCTAACTCTCTATGATTTGAACCTCTCCTGTGAGTCCAGTTCTAGATTCCGATGCTTCACTTCAGGTTTACTGTATCCCTTGGACCTTCTTATTGACGATGAAACACAGAAATTGCATCCGAATTTAATACAAAAGGCACAATGACGACTTAAGTACAAGAGGACTGACACTCTAACTCTCTATGATTTGAACCTCTCCTGTGAGTCCAGTTTTAGATTCCGATGCTACACTTCAGGTTTACTGTATCCCTTGAACCTTCATATTGACGATGAAATTCAGAAATTGCATCCAAATTTAATACAAAAGGCACAATGCCGACTTAAGTACAAGAGGACTGACACTCTAACTTTCGATGATTTGAACCTCTCCTGTGAGTCCAGTTTTAGATTCCGATGCTTCTTTTCAGGTTTACTGTATCCCTTGTACCTTCTTATTGACGATGAAACACAGAAATTGCAACCGAATTTAATACAAAAGGCACAATACCGACTTAAGTACAAGAGGACTGACACTCTAACTCTCTATGATTTGAACCTCTCCTGTGAGCCCAGTTTTAGATTCCGATGCTTCATTTCAGGTTTACTGTATCCCTAAGACCTTCTAATTCACGATGAAACACAGAAATTGCAACCGAATTTAATACAAAAGGCACAATACCGACTTAAGTACAAGAGGACTGACACTCTAACTCTCTATGATTTGAACCTCTCCTGTGAGTCCAGTTTTAGATTCCGATGCTTCATTTCAGGTTTACTGTATCCCTTAGACCTTCTTATTCACGATGAAACACAGATATTGCAACCGAATTTAATACAAAAGGCACAATGCCGACTTAAGTACAAGAGGACTGACACTCTAACTTTCTATGATTTGAACCTCTCCAGTGAGTCCAGTTATAGATTCCGATGCTTCACTTCATGTTTACTGTATCCCTTGGACCTTCTTATTGACGATGAAACACAGAAATTGCATCCGAATTTAATACAAATGGCACAATGCCGACATAAGTACAAGAGGACTGAACCTCTAACTCCCTATGATTCGAACCTCTCCTGTGAGTCCAGTTTTAGATTCCGATGCTACACTTCAGGTTTACTGCATCCCTTGAACCTTCTTATTGACGATGAAATACAGAAATTGCATCCAAATTTAATACAAAAGGCACAATGCCGACTTAAGTACAAGAGGACTGACACTCTAACTGTCGATGATTTGAACCTCTCCTGTGAGTCCAGTTTTAGATTCCAATGCTTCAATTCAGGTTTACTGTATCCCTTGGACCTTCTTATTGAGGATGAAACACAGAAATTGCATCCTAATTTAATACAAAAGGCACAATGCCGACAAAGTACAAGAGGAATGACACTCTAACTTTCGATGATTTGTACCTCTCCTGCGAGTCCAGTTTTAGATTGCGATGCTTCATTTCAGGTTTACTGTATCCCTTGGAACTTCTTAATGACGATGGAACACAGAAATTGCGTCCGAATTTAATACAAAAGGCACAATGCCAACGTAAGTACAAGAGGACTGACACTCTAAATTTCTATGATTTGAACCACTCCTGTGAGTCCAGTTTAAGATTCCGTTGCTTCACCTCAGGTTTACTGTATCCCTTGGACCTTCTTATTGACGATGAAACACAGAAATTGCATCCGAATTTAATACAAAAGGCACAATGCCGACTTAAGTACAAGCGGACTGACACTCTAACTCTCTATGATTTGAAACTCTCCTGGGAGTCCAGTTTTAGATTCCGATGCTTCACTTCAGGTTTACTGTATCCCTTGGACTTTCCTATCGTCGATGAAACACAGAAATTGCATCCGAATTTAATACAAAAGGCACAATACCGACTTAAGTACAAGAGGACTGACACTCTAACTCTCTATGATTTGAACCTCTCCTGTGAGTCCAGTTTTAGATTCCGATGCTTCATTTCAGGTTTACTGTATCCCTTAGACCTTCTTATTCACGATGAAACACAGATATTGCAACCGAATTTAATACAAAAGGCACAATGCCGACTTAAGTACAAGAGGACTGACACTCTAACTTTCTATGATTTGAACCTCTCCAGTGAGTCCAGTTATAGATTCCGATGCTTCACTTCATGTTTACTGTATCCCTTGGACCTTCTTATTGACGATGAAACACAGAAATTGTATCCGAATTTAATACAAATGGCACAATGCCGACTTAAGTATAAGAGGACTGAACCTCTAACTCCCTATGATTCGAACCTCTCCTGTGAGTCCAGTTTTAGATTCCGATGCTACACTTCAGGTTTACTGTATCCCTTGAACCTTCTTATTGACGATGAAATACAGAAATTGCATCCAAATTTAATACAAAAGGCACAATGCCGACTTAAGTACAAGAGGACTGACACTCTAACTGTCGATGATTTGAACCTCTCCTGTGAGTCCAGTTTTAGATTCCAATGCTTCAATTCAGGTTTACTGTATCCCTTGGACCTTCTTATTGAGGATGAAACACAGAAATTGCATCCTAATTTAATACAAAAGGCACAATGCCGACAAAGTACAAGAGGACTGACACTCTAACTTTCGATGATTTGTACCTCTCCTGTGAGTCCAGTTTTAGATTGCGATGCTTCATTTAAGGTTTACTGTATCCCTTGGAACTTCTTAATGACGATGGAACACAGAAATTGCATCCGAATTTAATACAAAAGGCACAATGCCAACGTAGGTACAAGAGGACTGACACTCTAAATTTCTATGA
Organism: Schistocerca americana; assembly: GCF_021461395.2. Classification (NCBI taxonomy): domain Eukaryota; kingdom Metazoa; phylum Arthropoda; class Insecta; order Orthoptera; family Acrididae; genus Schistocerca; species Schistocerca americana. The sequence goes on along the minus strand of NC_060124.1, from coordinate 542,232,181 downwards.
TTTGAACCACTCCTGTGAGTCCAGTTTAAGATTCCGTTGCTTCACCTCAGGTTTACTGTATCCCTTGGACCTTCTTATTGACGATGAAACACAGAAATTGCATCCGAATTTAATTCAAAAGGCACAATGCCGACTTAAGTACAAGAGGACTGACACTCTAACTCTCTATGATTTGAACCTCTCCTGTGAGTCCAGTTTTAGATTCCGATGCTACACTTCAAGTTTACTGTATCCCTTGAACCTTCATATTGACGATGAAATACAGAAATTGCATCCAAATTTAATACAAAAGGCACAATGCCGACTTAAGTACAAGAGGACTGACACTCTAACTTTCGATGATTTGAACCTCTCCTGTGAGTCCAGTTTTAGATTCCGATGCTTCAAATCAGGTTTACTGTATCCCTTGGACCTTCTTATTGACGATGAAACACAGAAATTGCAACCGAATTTAATACAAAAGGCACAATACCGACTTAAGTACAAGAGGACTGACACTCTAACTCTCTATGATTTGAACCTCTCCTGTGAGCCCAGTTTTAGATTCCGATGCTTCATTTCAGGTTTACTGTATCCCTTAGACCTTCTAATTCACGATGAAACACAGAAATTGCAACCGAATTTAATACAAAAGGCACAATACCGACTTAAGTACAAGAGGACTGACACTCTAACTCTCTATGATTTGAACCTCTCCTGTGAGACCAGTTTTAGATTCCGATGATTCATTTCAGGTTTACTGTATCCCTTAGACCTTCTTATTCACGATGAAACACAGATATTGCAACCGAATTTAATACAAAAGGCACAATGCCGACTTAAGTACAAAAGGACTGACACTCTAACTTTCTATGATTTGAACCTCTCCAGTGAGTCCAGTTATAGATTCCGATGCTTCACTTCATGTTTGCTGTATCCCTTGGACCTTCTTATTGACGATGAAACACAGAAATTGCATCCGAATTTAACACAAATGGCACAATGCCGACTTAAGTACAAGAGGACTGAACCTCTAACTCCCTATGATTCGAACCTCTCCTGTGAGTCCAGTTTTAGATTCCGATGCTACACTTCAGGTTTACTGTATCCCTTGAACCTTCTTATTGACGATGAAATACAGAAATTGCATCCAAATTTAATACAAAAGGCACAATGCCGACTTAAGTACAAGAGGACTGACACTCTAACTGTCGATGATTTGAACCTCTCCTGTGAGTCCAGTTTTAGATTCCAATGCTTCAATTCAGGTTTACTGTATCCCTTGGACCTTCTTATTGAGGATGAAACACAGAAATTGCATCCTAATTTAATACAAAAGGCACAATGCCGACAAAGTACAAGAGGACTGACACTCTAACTTTCGATGATTTGTACCTCTCCTGTGAGTCCAGTTTTAGATTGCGATGCTTCATTTCAGGTTTACTGTATCCCTTGGAACTTCTTAATGACGATGGAACACAGAAATTGCATCCGAATTTAATACAAAAGGCACAATGCCAACGTAAGTACAAGAGGACTGACATTCTAAATTTCTATGATATGAACAACTCCTGTGAGTCCAGTTTAAGATTCCGTTGCTTCACCTCAGGTTTACTGTATCCCTTGGACCTTCTTATTGGCGATGAAACACAGAAATTGCATCCGAATTTAATACAAAAGGCACAATGCCGACTTAAGTACAAGCGGACTGACACTCTAACTCTCTATGATTTGAAACTCTCCTGGGAGTCCAGTTTTAGATTCCGATGCTTCACTTCAGGTTTACTGTATCCCTTGGACTTTCCTATCGTCGATGAAACACAGAAATTGCATCCGAATTTAATACAAAAGACACAATGCCGACTTAAGTACAAGAGGACTGACACTCTAACTTTCTATGATTTGAACCTTACCTGTGAGTCCAGTTTTAGATTCCGATGCTTCACATCAGGTTAACTGTATCTCTCGGACCTTCTTATTGCTGATGAAACACAGAAATTACATCCGAATTCAATACAAAATGCATAATACCGACTTAAGTACAAGAGGACTGACACTCTAACTCTCTATGATTTGAACTTCTCCTGTGAGTCCAGTTCTAGATTCGGATGCTTCACTTCAGGTTTACTGTATCCCTTGGACCTTCTTATTGACGATGAAACACAGAAATTGCAACCGAATGTAATACAAAAGGCACAATACCGACTTAAGTACAAGAGGACTGACACTCTAACTCTCTATGATTTGAACCTGTCCTGTGAGTCCTGTTTTAGATTCCGATGCTTCATTTCAGGTTTACTGTATCCCTTAGACCTTCTAATTCACGATGAAACACAGCAATTGCAACCGAATTTAATACAAAAGGCACAATGCCGACTTAAGTACAAGAGGACTGACACACTAACTTTCGATGATTTGAACCTCTCCTGTGAGTCCAGTTTTAGATTCCGATGCTTCAATTCAGGTTTACTGTATCCCTTGGACCTTCTTATTGAGGATGAAACACAGAAATTGCATCCGAATTTAATACAAAAGGCACAATGCCGATAAAGTACAAGAGGACTGACACTCTAACTTTCGATGATTTGAACCTCTCCTGTGAGTCCAGTTTTAGATTCCGATGCTTCATTTCAGGTTCACTGTATCTCTTGGACCTTCTTATGGATGATGAAACACAGAAATTACATCCGAATTCAATACAAAATGCATAATACCGACTTAAGTACAAGAGGACTGACACTCTAACTCTCTATGATTTGAACTTCTCCTGTGAGTCCAGTTCTAGATTCGGATGCTTCACTTCAGGTTTACTGTATCCCTTGGACCTTCTTATTGACGATGAAACACAGAAATTGCATCCGAATTTAATACAAAAGGCACAATCCCGACAAAGTACAAGAGGACTGACACTCTAACTTTCGATGATTTGAACCTCTCCTGTGAGTCCAGTTTTAGATTCCGATGCTTCGTTTCAGGTTTACTGTATCCCTTGGAACTTCTTATTGACGATGGAACACAGAAATTGCATCCGAATTTAATACAAAAGGCACAATGCCAACGTAAGTACAAGAGGACTGACACTCTAACTCTCTATGATTTGAACCTCTCCTGTGAGTCCAGTTCTGGATTCCGATGCTTCACTTCAGGTTTACTGTATCCCTTGGACCTTCTTATTGACGATGAAACACAGAAATTGCATCCGAATTTAATACAAAAGGCACAATGCCGACTTAAGTACAAGAGGACTGACACTCTAAATCTCTACGATTTGAACCTCTCCTGTGAGTCCAGTTTTAGATTGCGATGCTTCACATCAGGTTTACTGTATCTCTTGGACCTTCTTATCGATAATGAAACACAGAAATTACATCCGAATTCAATACAAAAGGCATAATACCGACATAAGTACAAGAGGACTGACACTCTAACTCTCTATGATTTGAACCTCCCCTGTGAGTCCAGTTTTAGATTCCGATGCTTCACTTCAGGTTTACTGTATCCCTTGGACCTTCTTATTGACGGTGAAACACAGAAATTGCATCCGAATTTAATACAAATGGCACAATGCCGACTTAAGTACAAGAGGACTGAACCTCTAACTCTCTATGATTCGAACCTCTCCTGTGGGTCCAGTTTTAGATTCCGATGCTACACTTCAGGTTTACTGTAACCCTTGAACCTTCTTATTGACGATGAAATACAGAAATTGCATCCAAATTTAATACAAAAGGAACAATGCCGACTTAAGTACAAGAGGACTGACACTCTAACTTTCGATGATTTGAACCTCTCCTGCGAGTCCAGTTTTAGATTCCGATGCTTCAATTCAGGTTTACTGTATCCCATGGACCTTCTTATTGAGGATGAAACACAGACATTGCATCCGAATTTAATACAAAAGGCACAATGCCGACAAAGTACAAGAGGACTGACACTCTAACTTTTGATGATTTGAACCTCTCCTGTGAGCCCAGTTTTAGGTTCCGATGCTTCATTTCAGGTTTACTGTATCTCTTGGACCTTCTTATCGATGATGAAACACAGAAATTACATCCGTATTCAATACAAAAGGCATAATACCGACATAAGTACAAGACTACTGACACTCTAATTCTCTATGATTTGAACCTCCCCTGTGAGTCCAGTTTTAGATTCCGAAGTTTCACTTCAGGTTTACTGTATCCCTTGGACCTTCGTATTGACGATGAAACACAGTAATTGCATCCAAATTTAATACAAAAGGCACAATACCGACTTAAGTACAAGAGGACTGACACTCTAACTTTCGATGATTTGAACCTCTCCTGTGAGACCAGTTTTAAATTCTGATGCTTCAATTCAGGTTTACTGTATCCCTTGGACCTTCTTATTGAGGATGAAACACAGAAATTGCATCCGAATGTAATACAAAAGGCACAATGCCGACAAAGTACAAGAGGACTGACACTCTAACTTTCTATGATTTGAACCACTCCTGTGAGTCCAGTTTAAGATTCCGATACTTCACTTTAGGTTTGCTGTACCCCTTGGACCTTCTTACTGACGTTGACACACAGAAATTGCATCCAAATTTTATACAAAGGGCACAATGCCGACTTAAGTACAAGAGGACTGACACACTAAATCTCTACGATTTGAACCTCTCCTGTAGGTCTAGTTTTAGATTGCGATGCTTCACATCAGGTTTACTGTATCTCTTGGACCTTCTTATCGATGATGAAACACAGAAATTGCATCCGAATTTAATACAAAAGGCACAATACCGACTTAAGTACAAGAGGACTGACACTCTAACTCTCTATGATTTGAACCTCTCCTGTGAGTCCAGTTTTAGATTCCAATGCTTCATTACAGGTTTACTCTATCCCTTAGACCTTCTAATTCACGATGAAACACAGAAATTGCAACCGAATTTAATACAAAAGGCACAATGCCGACTTAAGTACAATAGGACTGACACTCTAACTTTCTATGATTTGAACCTCTCCTGTGAGTCCAGTTTTAGATTTCGATGCTTCACTTCAGGTTTACTGTATCCCTTGGACCTTCTTATTGACGATGAAACACAGAAATTGCATCCGAATTTAATACAAATGGCACAACGCCGACTTAAGTACAAAAGGACTGAACCTCTAACTCACTATGATTCGAACCTCTCCTGTGAGTCCAGTTTTAGATTCCGATGCTACACTTCAGGTTTACTGTATCCCTTGAACCTTCTTATTGACGATGAAATACAGAAATTGCATCCAAATTTAAATCAAAAGGCACAATGCCGACTTAAGTACAAGAGGACTGACACTCTAACTTTCGATGATTTGAACCTCTCCTGTGAGTCCAGTTTTAGATTCCGATGCTTCAATTCAGGTTTTTTGTATCCCTTGGACCTTCTTATTGAATATGAAACACAGAAATTGCATCCGAATTTAATACAAAAGGCACAATACCGACTTAAGTACAAGAGGACTGACACTCTAGCTTTCGATGATTTGAACCTCTCCTGTGAGTCCCGTTTTAGATTCCGATGCTTCAATTCAGGTTTACTGTATGCCTTGGACCTTCTTATTGACGATGAAACACAGAAATTGCAACCAAATTTAATACAAAAGGCACAATACCGACTTAAGTACAAGAGGACTGACACTCTAACTCTCTGTGATTTGAACCTGTCCTGTGAGTCCAGTTTTAGATTCCGATGCTTCATTTCAGGTTTACTGTACCCCTTAGACCTTCTTATTCACGATGAAACACAGAAATTGCAACCGAATTTAATACAAAAGGCACAATGCCGACTTAAGTACAAGAGGACTGACACTCTAACTTTCGATGATTTGAACCTCACCTGTGAGTCCAGTTATAGGATCCGATGCTTCACTTCAGGTTTACTGTATCCCTTGGACATTCTTATTGACGATGAAACACAGAAATTGCATCCGAATTTAATACAAATGGCACAATGCCGACTTAAGTACAAGAGGACTCAACCTCTAACTCTCTATGATTAGAAACCCTCCTGTGAGTCCAGTTTTTGATTCCGATGCTACTCTTCAGGTTTACTGTATCCCTTGAACCTTCTTATTGACGATGAAATACAGAAATTGCATCCAAATTTAATACAAAAGGCACAATGCCGACTTAAGTACAAGAGGACTGACACTCTAACTTTCGATGATTTGAACCTCTCCTGTGAGACCAGTTTTAGATTCCGATGCTTCAATTCAGGTTTACTGTATCCCTTGGACCTTCTTATTGAGGATGAAACACAGAAATTGCATCCGAATTTAATACAAAAGGCACAATGCCGACAAAGTTCAAGAAGACTGACACTCTAAATTTCTATGATTTGAACCACTCCTGTGAGTCCAGTTTAAGATTCCGATGCTTCACTTCAGGTTTACTGTATCCCTTGGACCTTCTTATTGACGATGAAACACAGAAATTGCATTCGAATTTAATACAAAAGGCACAATGCCGACTTAAGTACAAGCGGACTGACACTCTAACATTCTATGATTTGAAACTCTCCTGGGAGTCCAGTTTTAGATTCCGATGCTTCACTTCAGGTTTACTGTATCTCTTGGACTTTCTTATCGTCGATGAAACACAGAAATTGCATCCGAATTTAATACAAAAGGCACAATGCCGACTTAAGTACAAGAGGACTGACACTCTAACTTTCTACGATTTGAACCTCCCCTGTGAGTCCAGTTTTAGATTCCGATGCTTCACTTCAGGTTTACTGTATCCCTTGGACATTCTTATCGTCGATAAAACACAGAAATTGAATCCGAATTTAATACAAAAGGCACAATGCCTACTTAAGTACAAGAGGACTGACACTCTAACTTTCTATGATTTGAAACTCTCCTGTGAGTCCAGTTTTAGATTCCGATGCTTCATTTCAGGTTTACTGTATCCCTTAGACCTCCTTATTCACGAAGAAACACAGAAATTGCATCCGAATTTAATTCAAAAGCACAATGCCGACTTAAGTACAAGAGGTCTGACACTCTAACTTTCTATGATTTTAACCTCTCCTGTGAGTCCAGTTTTAGATTCCGATGCTTCACTTCAGGTTTACTGTATCCCTTCGACCTTCTTATTGACGATGAAACACAGAAATTGCATCCGAATTTAATACAAAAGGCACAATGCCGACTTAAGTACAAGAGGACTGACACTCTAACTTTCTATGATTTGAACCTCCCCTGTGAGTCCACTTTTAGATTTCGATGCTTCACTTCAGGTTTACTGTATCCCTTGGACATTCTTATCGTCGATGAAACCCAGAAATTGCATCCGAATTTAATACAAAAGGCACAATGCCTACATAAGTACAAGAGGACTGACACTCTAACTTTCTATGATTTGAAACTCTCCTGTGTGTCCAGTTTTAGATTCCGATGCTTCATTTCAGGTTTACTGTATCCCTTAGACCTCCTCATTCACGAAGAAACAAAGAAATTGCATCCGAATTTAATTCAAAAGCACAATGCCGACTTAAGTACAAGAGGTCTGACACTCTAACTTTCTATGATTTTAACCTCTCCTGTGAGTCCAGTTTTAGATTCCGATGCTTCACTTCAGGTTTACTGTATCCCTTCGACCTTCTTATTGCGGATGAAACACAGAAATTGCATCCGAATTTAATACAAAAGGCACAATGCCGACTTAAGTACAAGAGGACTGACACTCTAACTTTCGATGATTTGAACCTCTCCTGTGAGACCAGTTATAGGTTCCGATGCTTCACTTCAGGTTTACTGTATCCCTTGGACGTTCTTATTGACGGTGAAACACAGAAATTGCATCCGAATTTAATACGAATGGCACAATGCCGACTTAAGTACAAGAGGACTCAACCTCTAACTCTCTATGATTAGAACCTCTCCTGTGAGTCCAGTTTTAGATTCCGATGCTACTCTTCAGGTTTACTGTATCCCTTGAACCTTCTTATTGACGATGAAATACAGAAATTGCATCCAAATTTAATACAAAAGGCACAATGCCGACTTAAGTACAAGAGGACTGACACTCTAACTTTCGATGATTTGAACCTCTCCTGTGAGTCCAGTTTTAGATTCTGATGCTTCAATTCAGGTTTACTGTATCCCTTGGACCTTCTTATTGAGGATGAAACACAGAAATTGCATCCGAATTTAATACAAAAGGCACAATGCCGATAAAGTACAAGAGGACTCACACTCTAACTTTCGATGATTTGAACCTCTCCTGTGAGTCCAGTTTTAGATTCCGATGCTTCATTTCAGGTTCACTGTATCTCTTGGACCTTCTTATGGATGATGAAACACAGAAATTACATCCGAATTCAATACAAAAGGCATAATACCGACATGTGTACAAGAGGACTGACACTCTAACTCCCTATGATTTGAACCTCCCCTGCGAGTCCAGTTTTAGATTCCGATGCTTCACTTCAGGTTTACTGTATCCCTTGGACCTTCTTATTGACGATGAAACACAGAAATTGCATCCGAATTTAATACAAAAGGCACAATCCCGACAAAGTACAAGAGGACTGACACTCTAACTTTCGATGATTTGAACCTCTCCTGTGAGTCCAGTTTTAGATTCCGATGCTTCGTTTCAGGTTTACTGTATCCCTTGGAACTTCTTATTGACGATGGAACACAGAAATTGCATCCGAATTTAATACAAAAGGCACAATGCCAACGTAAGTACAAGAGGACTGACACTCTAACTCTCTATGATTTGAACCTCTCCTGTGAGTCCAGTTCTGGATTCCGATGCTTCTCTTCAGGTTTACTGTATCCCTTGGACCTTCTTATTGACGATGAAACACAGAAATTGCATCCGAATTTAATACAAAAGGCACAATGCCGACTTAAGTACAAGAGGACTGACACTCTAAATCTCTACGATTTGAACCTCTCCTGTGAGTCCAGTTTTAGATTGCGATGCTTCACATCAGGTTTAATGTATCTCTTGGACCTTCTTATCGATAATGAAACACAGAAATTACATCCGAATTCAATACAAAAGGCATAATACCGACATAAGTACAAGAGGACTGACACTCTAACTCTCTATGATTTGAACCTCCCCTGTGAGTCCAGTTTTAGATTCCGATGCTTCACTTCAGGTTTACTGTATCCCTTGGACCTTCTTATTGACGATGAAACACAGAAATTGCATCCGAATTTAATACAAATGGCACAATGCCGACTTAAGTACAAGAGGACTGAACCTCTAACTCTCTATGATTCGAACCTCTCCTGTGGGTCCAGTTTTAGATTCCGATGCTACACTTCAGGTTTACTGTATCCCTTGAACCTTCTTATTGACGATGAAATACAGAAATTGCATCCAAATTTAATACAAAAGGAACAATGCCGACTTAAGTACAAGAGGACTGACACTCTAACTTTCGATGATTTGAACCTCTCCTGCGAGTCCAGTTTTAGATTCCGATGCTTCAATTCAGGTTTACTGTATCCCATGGACCTTCTTATTGAGGATGAAACACAGACATTGCATCCGAATTTAATACAAAAGGCACAATGCCGACAAAGTACAAGAGGACTGACACTCTAACTTTTGATGATTTGAACCTCTCCTGTGAGCCCAGTTTTAGGTTCCGATGCTTCATTTCAGGTTTACTGTATCTCTTGGACCTTCTTATCGATGATGAAACACAGAAATTACATCCGTATTCAATACAAAAGGCATAATACCGACATAAGTACAAGAGGACTGACACTCTAATTCTCTATGATTTGAACCTCCCCTGTGAGTCCAGTTTTAGATTCCGATGTTTCACTTCAGGTTTACTGTATCCCTTGGACCTTCGTATTGACGATGAAACACAGTAATTGCATCCAAATTTAATACAAAAGGCACAATACCGACTTAAGTACAAGAGGACTGACACTCTAACTTTCGATGATTTGAACCTCTCCTGTGAGACCAGTTTTAAATTCTGATGCTTCAATTCAGGTTTACTGTATCCCTTGGACCTTCTTATTGAGGATGAAACACAGAAATTGCATCCGAATGTAATACAAAAGGCACAATGCCGACAAAGTACAAGAGGACTGACACTCTAACTTTCTATGATTTGAACCAGTCCTGTGAGTCCAGTTTAAGATTCCGATACTTCACTTTAGGTTTGCTGTACCCCTTGGACCTTCTTACTGACGTTGACACACAGAAATTGCATCCAAATTTTATACAAAGGGCACAATGCCGACTTAAGTACAAGAGGACAGACACTCTAACTTTCTATGATTTGAACCTCTCCTGTGAGTCCAGTTATAGATTCCGATGCTTCACATCTGGTTAACTGTATCTCTCGGTCCTTCTTATTGATGATGAAACACAGAAATTACATCCGAATTCAATACAAAAGGCACAATACCGACTTAAGTACAAGAGGACTGACACTCTAACTCTCTATGATTTGAACCTCTCCTGTGAGTCCAGTTCTAGATTCCGATACTTCACTTCAGGTTTACTGTATCCCTTGGACCTTCTTATTGACGATGAAACACAGAAATTGCATCCGAATGTAATACAAAAGGCACAATGCCGACTTAAGTACAAGAGGACTGACACACTAAATCTCTACGATTTGAACCTCTCCTGTAGGTCTAGTTTTAGATTGCGATGCTTCACATCAGGTTTACTGTATCTCTTGGACCTTCTTATCGATGATGAAACACAGAAATTACATCCGAATTTAATACAAAAGGCACAATACCGACTTAAGTACAAGAGGACTGACACTCTAACTCTCTATGATTTGAACCTCTCCTGTGAGTCCAGTTTTAGATTCCAATGCTTCATTACAGGTTTACTCTATCCCTTAGACCTTCTAATTCACGATGAAACACAGAAATTGCAACCGAATTTAATACAAAAGGCACAATGCCGACTTAAGTACAATAGGACTGACACTCTAACTTTCTATGATTTGAACCTCTCCTGTGAGTCCAGTTTTAGATTTCGATGCTTCACTTCAGGTTTACTGTATCCCTTGGACCTTCTTATTGACGATGAAACACAGAAATTGCATCCGAATTTAATACAAATGGCACAATGCCGACTTAAGTACAAAAGGACTGAACCTCTAACTCACTATGATTCGAACCTCTCCTGTGAGTCCAGTTTTAGATTCCGATGCTACACTTCAGGTTTACTGTATCCCTTGAACCTTCTTATTGACGATGAAATACAGAAATTGCATCCAAATTTAAATCAAAAGGCACAATGCCGACTTAAGTACAAGAGGACTGACACTCTAACTTTCGATGATTTGAACCTCTCCTGTGAGTCCAGTTTTAGATTCCGATGCTTCAATTCAGGTTTTTTGTATCCCTTGGACCTTCTTATTGAATATGAAACACAGAAATTGCATCCGAATTTAATACAAAAGGCACAATGCCGAGAAAGTACAAGAGGACTGACTCTCTAACATTCGATGATTTGAACCTCTCCTGTGAGTCCAGTTTTAGATTCCGATGCATCATTTCAGGTTTACTGTATCTCTTGGACCTTCTTATCGATGATGAAACACAGAAATTACATCCGAATTCAATACAAAAGGCATAATACCGACATGAGTACAAGAGGACTAACACTCTAACTCTCTATGATTTGAACCTCCCCTGTGAGTCCAGTTTTAGATTCCGATGCTTCACTTCAGGTTTACTGTATCCCTTGGACCTTCTTATTGACGATGAAACACAGAAATTGCATCCAAATTTAATACAAAAGGCACAATACCGACTTAAGTACAAGAGGACTGACACTCTAGCTTTCGATGATTTGAACCTCTCCTGTGAGTCCCGTTTTAGATTCCGATGCTTCAATTCAGGTTTACTGTATGCCTTGGACCTTCTTATTGACGATGAAACACAGAAATTGCAACCAAATTTAATACAAAAGGCACAATACCGACTTAAGTACAAGAGGACTGACACTCTAACTCTCTATGATTTGAACCTGTCCTGTGAGTCCAGTTTTAGATTCCGATGCTTCATTTCAGGTTTACTGTACCCCTTAGACCTTCTTATTCACGATGAAACATAGAAATTGCAACCGAATTTAATACAAAAGGCACAATGCCGACTTAAGTACAAGAGGACTGACACTCTAACTTTCGATGATTTGAACCTCACCTGTGAGTCCAGTTATAGGATCCGATGCTTCACTTCAGGTTTACTGTATCCCTTGGACATTCTTATTGACGATGAAACACAGAAATTGCATCCGAATTTAATACAAATGGTACAATGCCGACTTAAGTACAAGAGGACTCAACCTCTAACTCTCTATGATTAGAACCTCTCCTGTGAGTCCAGTTTTTGATTCCGATGCTACTCTTCAGGTTTACTGTATCCCTTGAACCTTCTTATTGACGATGAAATACAGAAATTGCATCCAAATTTAATACAAAAGGCACAATGCCGACTTAAGTACAAGAGGACTGACACTCTAACTTTCGATGATTTGAACCTCTCCTGTGAGACCAGTTTTAGATTCCGATGCTTCAATTCAGGTTTACTGTATCCCTTGGACCTTCTTATTGAGGATGAAACACAGAAATTGCATCCGAATTTAATACAAAAGGCACAATGCCGACAAAGTTCAAGAAGACTGACACTCTAAATTTCTATGATTTGAACCACTCCTGTGAGTCCAGTTTAAGATTCCGATGCTTCACTTCAGGTTTACTGTATCCCTTGGACCTTCTTATTGACGATGAAACACAGAAATTGCATTCGAATTTAATACAAAAGGCACAATGCCGACTTAAGTACAAGCGGACTGACACTCTAACATTCTATGATTTGAAACTCTCCTGGGAGTCCAGTTTTAGATTCCGATGCTTCACTTCAGGTTTACTGTATCCCTTGGACTTTCTTATCGTCGATGAAACACAGAAATTGCATCCGAATTTAATACAAAAGGCACAATGCCGACTTAAGTACAAGAGGACTGACACTCTAACTTTCTACGATTTGAACCTCCCCTGTGAGTCCAGTTTTAGATTCCGATGCTTCACTTCAGGTTTACTGTATCCCTTGGACATTCTTATCGTCGATAAAACACAGAAATTGAATCCCAATTTAATACAAAAGGCACAATGCCTACTTAAGTACAAGAGGACTGACACTCTAACTTTCTATGATTTGGAACTCTCCTGTGAGTCCAGTTTTAGATTCCGATGCTTCATTTCAGGTTTACTGTATCCCTTAGACCTCCTTATTCACGAAGAAACACAGAAATTGCATCCGAATTTAATTCAAAAGCACAATGCCGACTTAAGTACAAGAGGCCTGACACTCAAACTTTCTATGATTTTAACCTCTCCTGTGAGTCCAGTTTTAGATTCCGATGCTTCACTTCAGGTTTACTGTATCCCTTCGACCTTCTTATTGACGATGAAACACAGAAATTGCATCCGAATTTAATACAAAAGGCACAATGCCGACTTAAGTACAAGAGGACTGACACTCTAACTTTCTATGATTTGAACCTCCCCTGTGAGTCCACTTTTAGATTTCGATGCTTCACTTCAGGTTTACTGTATCCCTTGGACATTCTTATCGTCGATGAAACACAGAAATTGCATCCGAATTTAATACAAAAGGCACAATGCCTACTTAAGTACAAGAGGACTGACACTCTAACTTTCTATGATTTGAAACTCTCCTGTGTGTCCAGTTTTAGATTCCGATGCTTCATTTCAGGTTTACAGTATCCCTTAGACCTCCTCATTCACGAAGAAACAAAGAAATTGCATCCGAATTTAATTCAAAAGCACAATGCCGACTTAAGTACAAGAGGTCTGACACTCTAACTTTCTATGATTTTAACCTCTCCTGTGAGTCCAGTTTTACATTCCGATGCTTCACTTCAGGTTTACTGTATCCCTTCGACCTTCTTATTGCGGATGAAACACAGAAATTGCATCCGAATTTAATACAAAAGGCACAATGCCGACTTAAGTACAAGAGGACTTACACTCTAACTCTCTATGATTTGAAACTGTCCTGTGTGTCCAGTTTTAGATTCCGATGTTTCATTTCAGGTTTACTGTATCCCTTAGACCTTCTTATTCACGATGAAACACAGAAATTGCAACCGAATTTAATACAAAAGGCACAATGCCGACTTAAGTACAAGAGGACTGACACTCTAACTTTCGATGATTTGAACCTCTCCTGTGAGACCAGTTATAGGTTCCGATGCTTCACTTCAGGTTTACTGTATCCCTTGGACGTTCTTATAGACGGTGAAACACAGAAATTGCATCCGAATTTAATACGAATGGCACAATGCCGACTTAAGTACAAGAGGACTCAACCTCTAACTCTCTATGATTAGAACCTCTCCTGTGAGTCCAGTTTTAGATTCCGATGCTACTCTTCAGGTTTACTGTATCCCTTGAACCTTCTTATTGACGATGAAATACAGAAATTGCATCCAAATTTAATACAAAAGGCACAATGCCGACTTAAGTACAAGAGGACTGACACTCTAACTTTCGATGATTTGAACCTCTCCTGTGAGTCCAGTTTTAGATTCCGATGCTTCAATTCAGGTTTACTGTATCCCTTGGACCTTCTTATTGTGGATGAAACACAGAAATTGCATCCGAATTTAATACAAAAGGCACAATGCCGACAAAGTACAAGAGGACTGACACTCTAAATTTCTATGATTTGAACCACTCCTGTGAGTCCAGTTTAAGATTCCGATGCTTCACTTCAGGTTTACTGTATCCCTTGGACCTTCTTATTGACGATGAAACACAGAAATTGCATTCGAATTTAATACAAAAGGCACAATGCCGACTTAAGTACAAGCGGACTGACACTATAACATTCTATGACTTGAACCTCTCCTGGGAGTCCAGTTTTAGATTCCGATGCTTCACTTCAGGTTTACTGTATCCCTTGGACTTTCTTATCGTCGATGAAACACAGAAATTGCATCCGAATTTAATACAAAAGGCACAATGCTGACTTAAGTAAAAGAGGACTGACACTCTAACTTTCTATGATTTGAACCTCCCCTGTGAGTCCAGTTTTAGATTCCGATGCTTCACTTCAGGTTTACTGTATCCCTTGGACATTCTAATCGTCGATAAAACACAGAAATTGAATCCGAATTCAATACAAAAGGCACAATGCCTACTTAAGTACAAGAGGACTGACACTCTAACTTTCTATGATTTGAAACTCTCCTGTGAGTCCAGTTTTAGATTCCGATGCTTCATTTCAGGTTTACTGTATACCTTAGACCTCCTTATTCACGAAGAAACACAGAAATTGCATCCGAATTTAATTCAAAAGCACAATGCCGACTTAAGTACAAGAGGTCTGACACTCTAACTTTCTATGATTTGAACCTGTCCTGTGAGTCCAGTTTTAGATTCCGATGCTTCAGTTCAGGTTTACTGTATGCCTTGGACCTTCTTATTGACGATGAAACACAGAAATTGCAACCGAATTTAATACAAAAGGCACAATACCGACTTAAGTACAAGAGGACTGACACTCTAACTCTCTATGATTTGAACCTCTCCTGTTAGTCCAGTTTTAGATTCCGATGCTTCATTTCAGGTTTACTGTTCCCCTTAGACCGTCTTATTCACGATGAAACACAGAAATTGCATCAGAATTCAATACAAAAGGCACAATGCCGACTTAAGTACAAGAGGACTGAACCTCTAACTCTCTATGATTCGAACCTCTCCTGTGAGTCCAGTTTTAGATTCCGATGCTACACTTCAGGTTTACTGTATCCCTTGAACCTTCTTATTGACGATGAAGTACAGAAATTGCATCCAAATTTAATACAAAGGCACAATGCCGACTTAAGTACAAGAGGACTGACACTCTAACTCTCAATGATTTGAACCTCTCCTGTGAGTCCAGTTTTAGATTCCGATGCTTCAATTCAGGTTTTTTGTATCCCTTGGACCTTCTTATTGAATATGAAACACAGAAATTGCATCCGAATTTAATACAAAAGGCACAATGCCGAGAAAGTACAAGAGGACTGACTCTCTAACATTCGATGATTTGAACCTCTCCTGTGAGTCCAGTTTTAGATTCCGATGCATCATTTCAGGTTTACTGTATCTCTTGGACCTTCTTATCGATGATGAAACACAGAAATTACATCCGAATTCAATACAAAAGGCATAATACCGACATGAGTACAAGAGGACTAACACTCTAACTCTCTAAGATTTGAACCTCCCCTGTGAGTCCAGTTTTAGATTCCGATGCTTCACTTCAGGTTTACTGTATCCCTTGGACCTTCTTATTGACGATGAAACACAGAATTTGCATCCAAATTTAATACAAAAGGCACAATACCGACTTAAGTACAAGAGGACTGACACTCTAGCTTTCGGTGATTTGAACCTCTCCTGTGAGTCCCGTTTTAGATTCCGATGCTTCAATTCAGGTTTACTGTATGCCTTGGACCTTCTTATTGACGATGAAACACAGAAATTGCAACCAAATTTAATACAAAAGGCACAATACCGACTTAAGTACAAGAGGACTGACACTCTAACTCTCTATGATTTGAACCTGTCCTGTGAGTCCAGTTTTAGATTCCGATGCTTCATTTCAGGTTTACTGTATCCCTTAGACCTTCTTATTCACGATGAAACACAGAAATTGCAACCGAATTTAATACAAAAGGCACAATGCCGACTTAAGTACAAGAGGACTGACACTCTAACTTTCGATGATTTGAACCTCACCTGTGAGTCCAGTTATAGGATCCGATGCTTCACTTCAGGTTTACTGTATCCCTTGGACATTCTTATTGACGATGAAACACAGAAATTGCATCCGAATTTAATACAAATGGCACAATGCCGACTTAAGTACAAGAGGACTCAACCTCTAACTCTCTATGATTAGAACCTCTCCTGTGAGTCCAGTTTTTGATTCCGATGCTACTCTTCAGGTTTACTGTATCCCTTGAACCTTCTTATTGACGATGAAATACAGAAATTGCATCCAAATTTAATACAAAAGGCACAATGCCGACTTAAGTACAAGAGGACTGACACTCTAACTTTCGATGATTTGAACCTCTCCTGTGAGACCAGTTTTAGATTCCGATGCATCAATTCAGGTTTACTGTATCCCTTGGACCTTCTTATTGAGGATGAAACACAGAAATTGCATCCGAATTTAATACAAAAGGCACAATGCCGACAAAGTTCAAGAAGACTGACACTCTAAATTTCTATGATTTGAACCACTCCTGTGAGTCCAGTTTAAGATTCCGATGCTTCACTTCAGGTTTACTGTATCCCTTGGACCTTCTTATTGACGATGAAACACAGAAATTGCATTCGAATTTAATACAAAAGGCACAATGCCGACTTAAGTACAAGCGGACTGACACTCTAACATTCTATGATTTGAAACTCTCCTGGGAGTCCAGTTTTAGATTCCGATGCTTCACTTCAGGTTTACTGTATCCCTTGGACTTTCTTATCG
Source organism: Schistocerca americana (assembly GCF_021461395.2). Taxonomy (NCBI): domain Eukaryota; kingdom Metazoa; phylum Arthropoda; class Insecta; order Orthoptera; family Acrididae; genus Schistocerca; species Schistocerca americana. Next base: position 542,214,680 of record NC_060124.1, on the reverse strand, counting down.
TCGATGAAACACAGAAATTGCATCCGAATTTAATACAAAAGGCACAATGCCGACTTAAGTACAAGAGGACTGACACTCTAACTTTCTACGATTTGAACCTCCCCTGTGAGTCCAGTTTTAGATTCCGTTGCTTCACTTCAGGTTTACTGTATCCCTTGGACATTCTTATCGTCGATAAAACACAGAAATTGAATCCGAATTTAATACAAAAGGCACAATGCCTACTTAAGTACAAGAGGACTGACACTCTAACTTTCTATGATTTGAAACTCTCCTGTGTGTCCAGTTTTAGATTCCGATGCTTCATTTCAGGTTTACTGTATCCCTTAGACCTCCTTATTCACGAAGAAACAAAGAAATTGCATCCGAATTTAATTCAAAAGCACAATGCCGACTTAAGTACAAGAGGTCTGACACTCTAACTTTCTATGATTTTAACCTCTCCTGTGAGTCCAGTTTTAGATTCCGATGCTTCACTTCAGGTTTACTGTATCCCTTCGACCTTCTTATTGCGGATGAAACACAGAAATTGCATCCGAATTTAATACAAAAGGCACAATGCCGACTTAAGTACAAGAGGACTCACACTCTAACTCTCTATGATTTGAACCTGTCCTGTGAGTCCAGTTTTAGATTCCGATGTTTCATTTCAGGTTTACTGTATCCCTTAGACCTTCTTATTCACGATGAAACACAGATATTGCAACCGAATTTAATACAAAAGGCACAATGCCGACATAAGTACAAGAGGACTGACACTCTAACTTTCGATGATTTGAACCTCTCCCTTGAGACCAGTTATAGGTTCCGATGCTTCACTTCAGGTTTACTGTATCCCTTGGACGTTCTTATTGACGGTGAAACACAGAAATTGCATCCGAATTTAATACGAATGGCACAATGCCGACTTAAGTACAAGAGGACTCAACCTCTAACTCTCTATGATTAGAACCTCTCCTGTGAGTCCAGTTTTAGATTCCGATGCTACTCTTCAGGTTTACTGTATCCCTTGAACCTTCTTATTGACGATGAAATACAGAAATTGCATCCAAATTTAATACAAAAGGCACAATGCCGACTTAAGTACAAGAGGACTGACACTCTAACTTTCGATGATTTGAACCTCTCCTGTGAGTCCAGTTTTAGATTCCGATGCTTCAATTCAGGTTTACTGTATCCCGTGGACCTTCTTATTGAGGATGAAACACAGACATTGCATCCGAATTTAATACAAAAGGCACAATGCCGACAAAGTACAAGAGGACTGACACTCTAAATTTCTATGATTTGAACCACTCCTGTGAGTCCAGTTTAAGATTCCGATGCTTCACTTCAGGTTTACTGTATCCCTTGGACCTTCTTATTGACGATGAAACACAGAAATTGCATTCGAATTTAATACAAAAGGCACAATGCCGACTTAAGTACAAGCGGACTGACACTATAACATTCTATGACTTGAACCTCTCCTGGGAGTCCAGTTTTAGATTCCGATGCTTCACTTCAGGTTTACTGTATCCCTTGGACTTTCTTATCGTCGATGAAACACAGAAATTGCATCCGAATTTAATACAAAAGGCACAATGCTGACTTAAGTACAAGAGGACTGACACTCTAACTTTCTATGATTTGAACCTCCCCTGTGAGTCCAGTTTTAGATTCCGATGCTTCACTTCAGGTTTACTGTATCCCTTGGACATTCTAATCGTCGATAAAACACAGAAATTGAATCCGAATTCAATACAAAAGGCACAATGCCTACTTAAGTACAAGAGGACTGACACTCTAACTTTCTATGATTTGATACTCTCCTGTGAGTCCAGTTTTAGATTCCGATGCTTCATTTCAGGTTTACTGTATACCTTAGACCTCCTTATTCACGAAGAAACACAGAAATTGCATCCGAATTTAATTCAAAAGCACAATGCCGACTTAAGTACAAGAGGTCTGACACTCAAACTTTCTATGATTTTAACCTCTCCTGTGAGTCCAGTTTTAGATTCCGATGCTTCACTTCAGGTTTACTGTATCCCTTCGACCTTCTTATTGACGATGAAACACAGAAATTGCATCCGAATTTAATACAAAAGGCACAATGCCGACTTAAGTACAAGAGGACTGACACTCTAACTATCTATGATTTGAACCTGTCCTGTGAGTCCAGTTTTAGATTCCGATGCTTCACTTCAGGTTTACTGTATCCCTTGGACATTCTTATCGTCGATGAAACACAGAAATTGCAACCAAATGTAATACAAAAGGCACAATGCCGACTTAAGTACAAGAGGACTGACACTCTAACTTTCGATGATTTGAACCTCTCCTGTGAGTCCAGTTATAGGTTCCGATGCTTCACTTCAGGTTCACTGTATCCCTTAGACCTCCTTATTCACGAAGAAACAAAGAAATTGCATCCGAATTTAATTCAAAGCACAATGCCGACTTAAGTACAAGAGGTCTGACACTCTAACTCTCTATGATTTTAACCTCTCCTGTGAGTCCAGTTTTAGATTCCGATGCTTCACTTCAGGTTTACTGTATCCCTTCGACCTTCACATTGAGGATGAAACACAGAAATTGCATCCGAATTTAATACAAAAGGCACAATGCCGACTTAAGTACAAGAGGACTGACACTCTAACTTTCTATGATTTGAACCTCTCCTGTGAGTCCAGTTTTAGATTCCGATGCTTCACATCCGGTTAACTGTATCTCTCGGACCTTCTTATTGATGATGAAAAACAGATATTAAATCCGAATTCTATACAAAAGGCACAATACCGACTTAAGTACAGGAGGACTGACACTCTAACTCTCTATGATTTGAACCTCTCCTGTGAGTCCAGTTTTAGATTCCGAAGCTTCATTTCAGGTTTACTGTATCACTTAGACCTTCTTATTCACGATGAAACACAGAAATTGCATCCGAGTTTAATACAAAAGGCGCAATGCCGACTTAAGTACAAGAGGACTGAACCTCTAACTCTCTATGATTCGAACCTCTCCTGTGAGTCCAGTTTTAGAGTCCGATGCTTCACTTCAGGTTTACTGTATCCCTTGGACCTTCTTATTGACGATGAAATACAGAAATTGCATCCAAATTTAATACAAAAGGCACAATGCCGACTTAAGTACAAGAGGACTGACACTCTAACTATCGACGATTTGAACCTCTCCTGTGAGTCCAGTTTTAGATTCCGATGCTTCAATTCAGGTTTACTGTATATCTTGGACCTTCTTATTGAGGATGAAACACAGAAATTGCATCCGAATGTAATACAAAAGGCACAATGCCGACAAAGTACAAGAGGACTGACACTCTAACTTTCTATGATTTGAACCACTCCTGTGAGTCCAGTTTAAGATTCCGATACTTCACTTTAGGTTTGCTGTACCCCTTGGACCTTCTTAGTGACGTTGACACACAGAAATTGCATCCAAATTTTATACAAAGGGCACAATGCCGACTTAAGTACAAGAGGACAGACACTCTAACTTTCTATGATTTGAACCTCTCCTGTGAGTCCAGTTATAGATTCCGATGCTTCACATCTGGTTAACTGTATCTCTCGGTCCTTCTTATTGATGATGAAACACAGAAATTACATCCGAATTCAATACAAAAGGCACAATACCGACTTAAGTACAAGAGGACTGACACTCTAACTCTCTATGATTTGAACCCCTCCTGTGAGTCCAGTTTTAGATTCCAATGCTTCATTACAGGTTTACTCTATCCCTTAGACCTTCTAATTCACGATGAAACACAGAAATTGCAACCGAATTTAATACAAAAGGCACAATGCCGACTTAAGTACAATAGGACTGACACTCTAACTTTCTATGATTTGAACCTCTCCTGTGAGTCCAGTTTTAGATTTCGATGCTTCACTTCAGGTTTACTGTATCCCTTGGACCTTCTTATTGACGATGAAACACAGAAATTGCATCCGAATTTAATACAAATGGCACAATGCCGACTTAAGTACAAAAGGACTGAACCTCTAACTCACTATGATTCGAACCTCTCCTGTGAGTCCAGTTTTAGATTCCGATGCTACACTTCAGGTTTACTGTATCCCTTGAACCTTCTTATTGACGATGAAATACAGAAATTGCATCCAAATTTAAATCAAAAGGCACAATGCCGACTTAAGTACAAGAGGACTGACACTCTAACTTTCGATGATTTGAACCTCTCCTGTGAGTCCAGTTTTAGATTCCGATGCTTCAATTCAGGTTTTTTGTATCCCTTGGACCTTCTTATTGAATATGAAACACAGAAATTGCATCCGAATTTAATACAAAAGGCACAATGCCGAGAAAGTACAAGAGGACTGACTCTCTAACATTCGATGATTTGAACCTCTCCTGTGAGTCCAGTTTTAGATTCCGATGCATCATTTCAGGTTTACTGTATCTCTTGGACCTTCTTATCGATGATGAAACACAGAAATTACATCCGAATTCAATACAAAAGGCATAATACCGACATGAGTACAAGAGGACTAACACTCTAACTCTCTATGATTTGAACCTCCCCTGTGAGTCCAGTTTTAGATTCCGATGCTTCACTTCAGGTTTACTGTATCCCTTGGACCTTCTTATTGACGATGAAACACAGAAATTGCATCCAAATTTAATACAAAAGGCACAATACCGACTTAAGTACAAGAGGACTGACACTCTAGCTTTCGATGATTTGAACCTCTCCTGTGAGTCCCGTTTTAGATTCCGATGCTTCAATTCAGGTTTACTGTATGCCTTGGACCTTCTTATTGACGATGAAACACAGAAATTGCAACCAAATTTAATACAAAAGGCACAATACCGACTTAAGTACAAGAGGACTGACACTCTAACTCTCTATGATTTGAACCTGTCCTGTGAGTCCAGTTTTAGATTCCGATGCTTCATTTCAGGTTTACTGTACCCCTTAGACCTTCTTATTCACGATGAAACACAGAAATTGCAACCGAATTTAATACAAAAGGCACAATGCCGACTTAAGTACAAGAGGACTGACACTCTAACTTTCGATGATTTGAACCTCACCTGTGAGTCCAGTTATAGGATCCGATGCTTCACTTCAGGTTTACTGTATCCCTTGGACATTCTTATTGACGATGAAACACAGAAATTGCATCCGAATTTAATACAAATGGCACAATGCCGACTTAAGTACAAGAGGACACAACCTCTAACTCTCTATGATTAGAACCTCTCCTGTGAGTCCAGTTTTTGATTCCGATGCTACTCTTCAGGTTTACTGTATCCCTTGAACCTTCTTATTGACGATGAAATACAGAAATTGCATCCAAATTTAATACAAAAGGCACAATGCCGACTTAAGTACAAGAGGACTGACACTCTAACTTTCGATGATTTGAACCTCTCCTGTGAGACCAGTTTTAGATTCCGATGCTTCAATTCAGGTTTACTGTATCCCTTGGACCTTCTTATTGAGGATGAAACACAGAAATTGCATCCGAATTTAATACAAAAGGCACAATGCCGACAAAGTTCAAGAAGACTGACACTCTAAATTTCTATGATTTGAACCACTCCTGTGAGTCCAGTTTAAGATTCCGATGCTTCACTTCAGGTTTACTGTATCCCTTGGACCTTCTTATTGACGATGAAACACAGAAATTGCATTCGAATTTAATACAAAAGGCACAATGCCGACTTAAGTACAAGCGGACTGACACTCTAACATTCTATGATTTGAAACTCTCCTGGGAGTCCAGTTTTAGATTCCGATGCTTCACTTCAGGTTTACTGTATCCCTTGGACTTTCTTATCGTCGATGAAACACAGAAATTGCATCCGAATTTAATACAAAAGGCACAATGCCGACTTAAGTACAAGAGGACTGACACTCTAACTTTCTACGATTTGAACCTCCCCTGTGAGTCCAGTTTTAGATTCCGATGCTTCACTTCAGGTTTACTGTATCCCTTGGACATTCTTATCGTCGATAAAACACAGAAATTGAATCCGAATTTAATACAAAAGGCACAATGCCTACTTAAGTACAAGAGGACTGACACTCTAACTTTCTATGATTTGAAACTCTCCTGTGAGTCCAGTTTTAGATTCCGATGCTTCATTTCAGGTTTACTGTATCCCTTAGACCTCCTTATTCACGAAGAAACACAGAAATTGCATCCGAATTTAATTCAAAAGCACAATGCCGACTTAAGTACAAGAGGTCTGACACTCTAACTTTCTATGATTTTAACCTCTCCTGTGAGTCCAGTTTTAGATTCCGATGCTTCACTTCAGGTTTACTGTATCCCTTCGACCTTCTTATTGACGATGAAACACAGAAATTGCATCCGAATTTAATACAAAAGGCACAATGCCGACTTAAGTACAAGAGGACTGACACTCTAACTTTCTATGATTTGAACCTCCCCTGTGAGTCCACTTTTAGATTTCGATGCTTCACTTCAGGTTTACTGTATCCCTTGGACATTCTAATCGTCGATGAAACACAGAAATTGCATCCGAATTTAATACAAAAGGCACAATGCCTACTTAAGTACAAGAGGACTGACACTCTAACTTTCTATGATTTGAAACTCTCCTGTGTGTCCAGTTATAGATTCCGATGCTTCATTTCAGGTTTACTGTATCCCTTAGACCTCCTCATTCACGAAGAAACAAAGAAATTGCATCCGAATTTAATTCAAAAGCACAATGCCGACTTAAGTACAAGAGGTCTGACACTCTAACTTTCTATGATTTTAACCTCTCCTGTGAGTCCAGTTTTAGATTCCGATGCTTCACTTCAGGTTTACTGTATCCCTTCGACCTTCTTATTGCGGATGAAACACAGAAATTGCATCCGAATTTAATACAAAAGGCACAATGCCGACTTAAGTACAAGAGGACTTACACTCTAACTCTCTATGATTTGAACCTGTCCTGTGTGTCCAGTTTTAGATTCCGATGTTTCATTTCAGGTTTACTGTATCCCTTAGACCTTCTTATTCACGATGAAACACAGAAATTGCAACCGAATTTAATACAAAAGGCACAATGCCGACTTAAGTACAAGAGGACTGACACTCTAACTTTCGATGATTTGAACCTCTCCTGTGAGACCAGTTATAGGTTCCGATGCTTCACTTCAGGTTTACTGTATCCCTTGGACGTTCTTATTGACGGTGAAACACAGAAATTGCATCCGAATTTAATACGAATGGCACAATGCCGACTTTAGTACAAGAGGACTCAACCTCTAACTCTCTATGATTAGAACCTCTCCTGTGAGTCCAGTTTTAGATTCCGATGCTACTCTTCAGGTTTACTGTATCCCTTGAACCTTCTTATTGACGATGAAATACAGAAATTGCATCCAAATTTAATACAAAAATCACAATGCCGACTTAAGTACAAGAGGACTGACACTCTAACTTTCGATGATTTGAACCTCTCCTGTGAGTCCAGTTTTAGATTCCGATGCTTCAATTCAGGTTTACTGTATCCCTTGGACCTTCTCATTGTGGATGAAACACAGAAATTGCATCCGAATTTAATACAAAAGGCACAATGCCGACAAAGTACAAGAGGACTGACACTCTAAATTTCTATGATTTGAACCACTCCTGTGAGTCCAGTTTAAGATTCCGATGCTTCACTTCAGGTTTACTGTATCCCTTGGACCTTCTTATTGACGATGAAACACAGAAATTGCATTCGAATTTAATACAAAAGGCACAATGCCGACTTAAGTACAAGCGGACTGACACTATAACATTCTATGACTTGAACCTCTCCTGGGAGTCCAGTTTTAGATTCCGATGCTTCACTTCAGGTTTACTGTATCCCTTGGACTTTCTTATCGTCGATGAAACACAGAAATTCCATCCGAATTTAATACAAAAGGCACAATGCTGACTTAAGTAAAAGAGGACTGACACTCTAACTTTCTATGATTTGAACCTCCCCTGTGAGTCCAGTTTTAGATTCCGATGCTTCACTTCAGGTTTACTGTATCCCTTGGACATTCTAATCGTCGATAAAACACAGAAATTGAATCCGAATTCAATACAAAAGGCACAATGCCTACTTAAGTACAAGAGGACTGACACTCTAACTTTCTATGATTTGAAACTCTCCTGTGAGTCCAGTTTTAGATTCCGATGCTTCATTTCAGGTTTACTGTATACCTTAGACCTCCTTATTCACGAAGAAACACAGAAATTGCATCCGAATTTAATTCAAAAGCACAATGCCGACTTAAGTACAAGAGGTCTGGCACTCTAACTTTCTGTGATTTGAACCTGTCCTGTGAGTCCAGTTTTAGATTCCGATGCTTCAGTTCAGGTTTACTGTATGCCTTGGACCTTCTTATTGACGATGAAACACAGAAATTGCAACCGAATTTAATACAAAAGGCACAATACCGACATAAGTACAAGAGGACTGACACTCTAACTCTCTATGATTTGAACCTCTCCTGTTAGTCCAGTTTTAGATTCCGATGCTTCATTTCAGGTTTACTGTTCCCCTTAGACCGTCTTATTCACGATGAAACACAGAAATTGCATCAGAATTCAATACAAAAGGCACAATGCCGACTTAAGTACAAGAGGACTGAACCTCTAACTCCCTATGATTCGAACCTCTCCTGTGAGTCCAGTTTTAGATTCCGATGCTACACTTCAGGTTTACTGTATCCCTTGAACCTTCTTATTGACGATGAAGTACAGAAATTGCATCCAAATTTAATACAAAGGCACAATGCCGACTTAAGTACAAGAGGACTGACACTCTAACTCTCAATGATTTGAACCTCTCCTGTGAGTCCAGTTTTAGATTCCGATGCTTCAATTCAGGTTTTTTGTATCCCTTGGACCTTCTTATTGAATATGAAACACAGAATTTGCATCCGAATTTAATACAAAAGGCACAATGCCGAGAAAGTACAAGAGGACTGACTCTCTAACATTCGATGATTTGAACCTCTCCTGTGAGTCCAGTTTTAGATTCCGATGCATCATTTCAGGTTTACTGTATCTCTTGGACCTTCTTATCGATGATGAAACACAGAAATTACATCCGAATTCAATACAAAAGGCATAATACCGACATGAGTACAAGAGGACTAACACTCTAACTCTCTAAGATTTGAACCTCCCCTGTGAGTCCAGTTTTAGATTCCGATGCTTCACTTCAGGTTTACTGTATCCCTTGGACCTTCTTATTGACGATGAAACACAGAAATTGCATCCAAATTTAATACAAAAGGCACAATACCGACTTAAGTACAAGAGGACTGACACTCTAGCTTTCGATGATTTGAACCTCTCCTGTGAGTCCCGTTTTAGATTCCGATGCTTCAATTCAGGTTTACTGTATGCCTTGGACCTTCTTATTGACGATGAAACACAGAAATTGCAACCAAATTTAATACAAAAGGCACAATACCGACTTAAGTACAAGAGGACTGACACTCTAACTCTCTATGATTTGAACCTGTCCTGTGAGTCCAGTTTTAGATTCCGATGCTTCATTTCAGGTTTACTGTATCCCTTAGACCTTCTTATTCACGATGAAACACAGAAATTGCAACCGAATTTAATACAAAAGGCACAATGCCGACTTAAGTACAAGAGGACTGACACTCTAACTTTCGATGATTTGAACCTCACCTGTGAGTCCAGTTATAGGATCCGATGCTTCACTTCAGGTTTACTGTATCCCTTGGACATTCTTATTGACGATGAAACACAGAAATTGCATCCGAATTTAATACAAATGGCACAATGCCGACTTAAGTACAAGAGGACTCAACCTCTAACTCTCTATGATTAGAACCTCTCCTGTGAGTCCAGTTTTTGATTCCGATGCTACTCTTCAGGTTTACTGTATCCCTTGAACCTTCTTATTGACGATGAAATACAGAAATTGCATCCAAATTTAATACAAAAGGCACAATGCCGACTTAAGTACAAGAGGACTGACACTCTAACTTTCGATTATTTGAACCTCTCCTGTGAGACCAGTTTTAGATTCCGATGCTTCAATTCAGGTTTACTGTATCCCTTGGACCTTCTTATTGAGGATGAAACACAGAAATTGCATCCGAATTTAATACAAAAGGCACAATGCCGACAAAGTTCAAGAAGACTGACACTCTAAATTTCTATGATTTGAACCACTCCTGTGAGTCCAGTTTAAGATTCCGATGCTTCACTTCAGGTTTACTGTATCCCTTGGACCTTCTTATTGACGATGAAACACAGAAATTGCATTCGAATTTAATACAAAAGGCACAATGCCGACTTAAGTACAAGCGGACTGACACTCTAACATTCTATGATTTGAAAATCTCCTGGGAGTACAGTTTTAGATTCCGATGCTTCACTTCAGGTTTACTTTATCCTTTGGACTTTCTTATCGTCGATGAAACACAGAAATTGCATCCGAATTTAATACAAAAGGCACAATGCCGACTTAAGTACAAGAGGACTGACACTCTAACTTTCTACGATTTGAACCTCCCCTGTGAGTCCAGTTTTAGATTCCGATGCTTCACTTCAGGTTTACTGTATCCCTTGGACATTCTTATCGTCGATAAAACACAGAAATTGAATCCGAATTTAATACAAAAGGCACAATGCCTACTTAAGTACAAGAGGACTGACACTCTAACTTTCTATGATTTGAAACTCTCCTGTGAGTCCAGTTTTAGATTCCGATGCTTCATTTCAGGTTTACTGTATCCCTTAGACCTCCTTATTCACGAAGAAACACAGAAATTGCATCCGAATTTAATTCAAAAGCACAATGCCGACTTAAGTACAAGAGGTCTGACACTCTAACTTTCTATGCTTTTAACTTCTCCTGTGAGTCCAGTTTTAGATTCCGATGCTTCACTTCAGGTTTACTGTATCCCTTCGACCTTCTTATTGACGATGAAACACAGAAATTGCATCCGAATTTAATACAAAAGGCACAATGCCGACTTAAGTACAAGGGGACTGACACTCTAACTTTCTATGATGTGAACCCCCCCTGTGAGTCCACTTTTAGATTTCGATGCTTCACTTCAGGTTTACTGTATCCCTTGGACATTCTTATCGTCGATGAAACACAGAAATTGCATCCGAATTTAATACAAAAGGTACAATGCCTACTTAAGTACAAGAGGACTGACACTCTAACTTTCTATGATTTGAAACTCTCCTGTGTGTCCAGTTTTAGATTCCGATGCTTCATTTCAGGTTTACTGTATCCCTTAGACCTCCTTATTCACGAAGAAACAAAGAAATTGCATCCGAATTTAATTCAAAAGCACAATGCCGACTTAAGTACAAGAGGTCTGACACTCTAACTTTCTATGATTTTAACCTCTCCTGTGAGTCCAGTTTTAGATTCCGATGCTTCACTTCAGGTTTACTGTATCCCTTGGACGTTCTTATTGACGGTGAAACACAGAAATTGCATCCGAATTTAATACGAATGGCACAATGCCGACTTAAGTACAAGAGGACTCAACCTCTAACTCTCTATGATTAGAACCTCTCCTGTGAGTCCAGTTTTAGATTCCGATGCTACTCTTCAGGTTTACTGTATCCCTTGAACCTTCTTATTGACGATGAAATACAGATATTGCATCCAAATTTAATACAAAAGGCACAATGCCGACTTAAGTACAAGAGGACTGACACTCTAACTTTCGATGATTTGAACCTCTCCTGTGAGTCCAGTTTTAGATTCCGATGCTTCAATTCAGGTTTACTGTATCCCTTGGACCTTCTTATTGAGGATGAAACACAGAAATTGCATCCGAATTTAATACAAAAGGCACAATGCCGACAAAGTACAAGAGGACTGACACTCTAAATTTCTATGATTTGAACCACTCCTGTGAGTCCAGTTTAAGATTCCGATGCTTCACTTCAGGTTTACTGTATCCCTTGGACCTTCTTATTGACGATGAAACACAGAAATTGCATTCGAATTTAATACAAAAGGCACAATGCCGACTTAAGTACAAGCGGACTGACACTATAACATTCTATGACTTGAACCTCTCCTGGGAGTCCAGTTTTAGATTCCGATGCTTCGCTTCAGGTTTACTGTATCCCTTGGACTTTCTTATCGTCGATGAAACACAGAAATTGCATCCGAATTTAATACAAAAGGCACAATGCTGACTTAAGTACAAGAGGACTGACACTCTAACTTTCTATGATTTGAACCTCCCCTGTGAGTCCAGTTTTAGATTCCGATGCTTCACTTCAGGTTTACTGTATCCCTTGGACATTCTAATCGTCGATAAAACACAGAAATTGAATCCGAATTCAATACAAAAGGCACAATGCCTACTTAAGTACAAGAGGACTGACACTCTAACTTTCTATGATTTGAAACTCTCCTGTGAGTCCAGTTTTAGATTCCGATGCTTCATTTCAGGTTTACTGTATACCTTAGACCTCCTTATTCACGAAGAAACACAGAAATTGCATCCGAATTTAATTCAAAAGCACAATGCCGACTTAAGTACAAGAGGTCTGACACTCTAACTTTCTATGATTTTAACCTCTCCTGTGAGTCCAGTTTTAGATTCCGATGCTTCACTTCAGGTTTACTGTATCCCTTCGACCTTCTTATTGACGATGAAACACAGAAATTGCATCCGAATTTAATACAAAAGGCACAATGCCGACTTAAGTACAAGAGGACTGACACTCTAACTATCTATGATTTGAACCTGTCCTGTGAGTCCAGTTTTAGATTCCGATGCTTCACTTCAGGTTTACTGTATCCCTTGGACATTCTTATCGTCGATGAAACACAGAAATTGCAACCGAATGTAATACAAAAGGCACAATGCCGACTTAAGTACAAGAGGACTGACACTCTAACTTTCTATGATTTGAACCTCTCCTGTGAGTCCAGTTTTAGATTCCGATGCTTCACATCCGGTTAACTGTATCTCTCGGACCTTCTTATTGATGATGAAAAACAGATATTAAATCCGAATTCTATACAAAAGGCACAATACCGACTTAAGTACAGGAGGACTGACACTCTAACTCTCTATGATTTGAACCTCTCCTGTGAGTCCAGTTTTAGATTCCGAAGCTTCATTTCAGGTTTACTGTATCACTTAGACCTTCTTATTCACGATGAAACACAGAAATTGCATCCGAGTTTAATACAAAAGGCGCAATGCCGACTTAAGTACAAGAGGACTGAACCTCTAACTCTCTATGATTCGAACCTCTCCTGTGAGTCCAGTTTTAGAGTCCGATGCTTCACTTCAGGTTTACTGTATCCCTTGGACCTTCTTATTGACGATGAAATACAGAAATTGCATCCAAATTTAATACAAAAGGCACAATGCCGACTTAAGTACAAGAGGACTGACACTCTAACTATCGACGATTTGAACCTCTCCTGTGAGTCCAGTTTTAGATTCCGATGCTTCAATTCAGGTTTACTGTATATCTTGGACCTTCTTATTGACGATGAAACACAGAAATTGCAACCGAATTTAATACAAAAGGCACAATGCCGACTTAAGTACAAGAGGACTTACACTCTAACTCTCTATGATTTGATCCTCTCCTGTGAGTCCAGTTTTAGATTCGGATGCTTCTTTTCAGGTTTACTGTATCCCTTGGACCTTCTTATTGACGATGAAACACCGAAATTGCATCCGAATTTAATACAAAAGGCACAATGCCGACCTAAGTACAAGAGGACTGACACTCTAACTCTCTATGATTTGAACCTCCCCTGTGAGTCCAGTTTCTGATTCCGATGCTTCACTTCAGGTTTACTGTATCCCTTAGACCTTCTTATTGACGATGAAACACAGAAATTGCATCCAAATTTAATACAAAAGGCACAATGCCTACTTAAGTACAAGAGGACTGACACTCTAATTTTATATGACTTGAACCTCTCCTGTGAGTCCAGTTTTAGAATCAAATGCTTCACTTCAGGTTTGCTGTATCCCTTGGGCCCTCTTATTGAAGATGAAACACAGAAATTGCATCCGAATTTAATTCAAAAGGCACAATGCCGACTGAAGTACAAGATGACTGACACTCTAACTTTCTACGATTTGAACCACTCCTGTGAGTCCAGTTTAAGATACCGATACTTCACTTCAGTTTTACTGTATCCCTTGGACCTTCTTATTGACGATGAAACACAGAAATTGCATCCGTGAGTCCAGTTTAAGATTCCGATACTTCACTTCAGTTTTACTGTATCCCTTGGACCTTCTTATTGACGATGAAACACAGAAATTGCATCTGAATTTAATACAAAAGGCACAATGCCGACTTAAGTACCAAGGGACTGACACTCTAACCCTCTATGATTTGTACCTCGCCTGTGAGTCCAGTTTTAGATTCCGATGCTTCACTTCGGGTTTCCTGTATCCCTTGGACCTTCTTATTGACGATGAAACACAGAAATTGCATCCGAATACAATACAAAAGGCACAATGCTGACTGAAGTACAATTGGACTGACACTCTAACTTTCTATGACTTGAACCTCTCCTATGAGTCCAGTTTTAAATTCCGATGCTTCACTTCAGGTTTACTGTATACCTTGGACCTTCGTATTGAAGATGAAACACAGAAATTGCATCCGAATTTAATACAAAAGGCACAATGCTGACTTAAGTACAAGATGACTGACACTCTAATTTTCTATGACTTGAACCTTTCCTGTGAGTCCAGTTTTAGATTCCGATGCGTCACTTCGGGTTTACTGTATCCCTTGGACCTTCTTATTGACGATGAAACACAGATATTGCATCCGATTTCAATACAATAGGCACAATGCCGACTTAAGTACGAGAGGACTGACACTCTAACTTTCTATGATTTGAACCACTCCTGTGAGTCCAGTTTTAGATTCCGATTCTTCACTTGAGGTTTCCTGTATCCCTTGGAGCTTCTTATTGAAGATGAAACACAGAAATAGCATCCAAATATAATACAAAAAGGCACAATGCTGACTTAAGTACAAGAGGACTGACACTCTAAATTTCTATGACTTGAACCTCTCCTGTGAGCCCAGTTTTAGATTGCGATGCTTCACATCAGATTTACTGTATCTCTTGGACCTTCTTATTGATGATGAAACACAGAAATTAAATCCGAATTCAATACAAAAGGCACAATACCGACTTAAGTACAAGAGGACTGACACTCTAACTCTCTATGATTTGAACCTCTCCCGTGAGTCCTGTTTTAGATTCCGATGCTTCATTTCAGGTTACTGTATCCCTTAGACGTTCTAATTCACGGCCAAACACAGAAATTGCATCCGAATTTAATACAAAAGGCGCAATGCCGACTTAACTACAAGAGGACTGACACTCTAACTTTCTATGATTTGAACCTCCCCTGTGAGTCCAGTTTTAGATTCCGATGCATCACTTCAGGTTTACTGTATCCCTTGGATCTTCTTATTGAGGTTGAAACACAGAAATTCCATCCGAATTTAATACAAAAGGCACAATGCCGACTTAAGTACAAGAGGACTGACACTCTAACTTTCTATGATTTGAACCTCTCTTGTTAGTCCAGTTTTGGATTCCGATGCTTCACATCAGGTTAACTGTATCTCTCGGACCTTCTTATTGATGATGAAACACAGAAATTACATCCGAATTCGATACAAAAGGCACAATACCGACATAAGTACAAGAGGACTGACACTCTAACTCTCTATGATTTGAACCTCTCCTGTGAGTCCAGTTCTAGATTCCGATGCTTCACCTCAGGTTTACTGTATCCCTTGGACCTTCTTATTGACGATGAAAAACAGAAATTGCATCCGAATTTAATACAAAAGGCACAATGCCGACTTAAGTACAAGAGGACTAACACTCTAAATCTCTACGATTTGAACCACTCCTGTGAGTCCAGTTTTAGATTGCGATGCTTCACATCAGGTTTACTGTATCTCTTGGACCTTCTTATCGATGATGAAACACAGAAATTAAATCCGAATTCAATACAAAAGGCATAATACCGACATAAGTACAAGAGGACTGACACTCTAGCTCTCTATGATTTGAACCTCTCCTATGAGTCCAGTTTTAGATTCCGATGCTTCACTTCAGGTTTACTGTATCCCTTGGACCTTCTTATTGACGATGAAACACAGAAATTGCATCCAAATTTAATACAAAAGGCACAATACCGACTTAAGTACAAGAGGACTGACACTCTAACCTCCGATGATTTGAACCTCTCCTGTGAGTCCAGTTTTAGATTCCGATGCTTCAGTTCAGGTTTACTGTATGCCTTGGACCTTCTTATTGACGATGAAACACAGAAATTGCAACCGAATTTAATACAAAAGGCACAATACCGACTTAAGTACAAGAGGACTGACACTCTAACTCTCTATGATTTGAACCTCTCCTGTTAGTCCAGTTTTAGATTCCGATGCTTCATTTCAGGTTTACTGTTCCCCTTAGACCGTCTTATTCACGATGAAACACAGAAATTGCATCCGAATTTAATACAAAATGCACAATGCCGACTTAAGTACAAGAGGACTGACACTCCAACTTTCTATGTTTTGAACCTCTCCTGTGAGTCCAGTTTTAGATTCCGATGCTTCACTTCATGTTTACTGTATCCCTTGGACCTTCTTATTGACGATGAAACACAGAAATTGCATCAGAATTCAATACAAAAGGCACAATGCTGACTTAAGTACAAGAGGACTGAACCTCTAACTCTCTATGATTCGAACCTCTCCTGTGAGTCCAGTTTTAGATTCCGATGCTACACTTCAGGTTTACTGTATCCCTTGAACCTTCTTATTGACGATGAAGTACAGAAATTGCATCCAAATTTAATACAAAGGCACAATGCCGACTTAAGTACAAGAGGAGTGACACTCTAACTCTCAATGATTTGAACCTCTCCTGTGAGTCCAGTTTTAGATTCCGTTTCATCACTTGAGGTTACCTGTATCCCTTGGACCTTCTTATTGAAGATGAAACACAGAAATTGCATCCAAATTTAATACAAAAGGCACAATGCTGACTTAAGTACAAGAGGACTGACACTCTAACATTCTATGACTTGAACCTCTCCTGTGAGCCCAGTTTTAGATTCCGATGCTTCACATCAGGTTTACTGTATCTCTTGGACTTTCTTATTGATGATGAAACACAGAAATTACATCCGAATTCAATATAAAAGGCACAATACCGACTTAAGTACAAGAGGACTGACACTCTAACTCTCTATGATTTGAACCTCTCCTGTGAGTCCAGTTTTAGATTCCGATGCTTCATTTCAGGTTTACTATATCCCTTAGACCTTCTTATTCACGATGAAACACAGAAATTGCATCCGAATTTAAAACAAAAGGCACAATCCCGACTTAAGTACAAGAGGACTGACACTCCAACTTTCTATGATTTGAATCTCTCCTGTGAGTCCAGTTTTAGATTCCGATGCTTCACTTCAGGTTTACTGTATCCCTTGGACCTTCTTATTGACGATGAAAAACAGAAATTGCATCCGAATTTAATACAAAAGGCACAATGCCGACTTAAGTACAAGAGGACTGAACCTCTAACTCTCTATGCTTTGAACCTCTCCTGTGAGTCCAGTTTTGATTCCGATGCTACACTTCAGGTTTACTGTATCCCATGAACCTTCTTATTGACGATGAAATACAGAAATTGCATCCAAATTTAATACAAAAGGCACAATGCCGACTTAAGTACAAGAGGACTGACACTCTACTTTCGATGATTTGAACCTCTCCTGTGAGTCCAGTTTTAGATTCCGATGCTTCAATTCAGGTTTACTGTATCCCTTGGACCTTCTTATTGGCGATGAAACACAGAAATTGCATCTGAATTTAATACAAAAGGCACAATGCCGACTTAAGTACAAGAGGACTGACACTCTAACTTTCTATGATTTGAACCTCTCCTGGGAGTCCAGTTTTAGATTCCGGTGCTTCACTTCAGGTTTACTGTATCAATTGGACTTTCTTATCGTCGATGAACACAGAAATTGCATCCGAATTTAATACAAAAGGCACAATGCCGACTTAAGTACAAGCGGACTGACACTCTAACTTCCTATGATTTGAACCTCCCCTGTGAGTGCAGTTTTAGATTCCGATGCTTCACTTCGGGTTTACTGTATCCCTTGGACTTTCTTATCGTCGATGAAACACAGAAATTGCATCCGAATTTCATACAAAAGGCACAATGCCTACTTAAGTCCAAGAGGACTGACACTCTAACTTTCTATGATTTGAAACTCTCCTGTGAGTCCAGTTTTAGATTACGAAGTTTCAGTTCAGGTTTACTGTATCCCTTGGACCTTCTTATTGACGATGAAACACAGAAATTGCATCAGAATTTAATACAACAGGCACAATGCCGACTTAAGTACAAGAGGACTGACACTCTAACTTTCTACGATTTCAACCTCTCCTGTCAGTCCAGTTTTAGATTCCGATGCTTCACATCAGCTTTAATATATCTCTTGGACCTTCTAATTGATGATGAAACACAGAAATTACATCCGAATTCAATACAAAAGGCACAATACCGACTTAAGTACAAGAGGACTGACACTCTAACTCTCTATGGTTTGAACCTCTCCTTTGAGTCCAGTTTTAGATTCCGATGCTTTACTTCAGGTTTACTGTATCCTTGGACCTTCTTATTGACGATGACACACTGATATTGCATCCAAATGTAATACAAAAGGCACAATTCCGACTTCCGTAAAGGAGGACTGACACTCTAACTTTTGTTGATTTGAACCTCTCCTGTGAGTCCAGTTTTAGATTCCGATGCTTCAATTCAGGTTTACTGTATCCCTTGGACCTTCTTATAGACGATGAAACACAGAAATTGCATCCGAAGTTAATACAAAATGCACAATGCCGACTTAAGTACAAGAGGACAGACACTCTAACTTTCTATGTTTTGAACCACTCCTGTGGGTCCAGTTTAAGATTCCGATACTTCACTTCAGGTTTACTGTATCCCTTGGAGCTTCTTATTGACGATGAAACACAGAAATTGCATACAAATTTAATACAAAAGGCACAATGGCGACTTAAGTAGAAAGAGGACTGACACTCTAACTCTCTATGATTTGAACCTCTCCTGTGAGTCCAGTTTTTAAATCCGATGCTTCACTTCAGGTTTCCTGTATCCCTTGGACCTTCTTATTGACGATGAAAAACAGAAATTGCATCCGAATTTAATACAAAAGGCACAATGCTGACTTAGGTACAAGAGGACTGACACTCTTACTTTTTATGACTTGGACCTCTATTGTGGGTCCAGTTTTAGATTCCGATGCTTCACTTCGGGTTTACTGTATCCCTTGGACCTTGTTATTGAAGATGAAACACAGAAATTGCATCCGAATTTAATACAAAAGGCACAATGCCAACGTAAGTACAAGAGGACTGACACTCTAAATTTCTATGATTTGAACCACTCCTGTGAGTCCAGTTTAAGATTCCGATGCTTCACTTCAGGTTTACTGTATCCCTTGAACCTTCTTATTGACGATGAAATACAGAAATTGCATCCAAATTTAATACAAAGGCACAATTCCGACTTAAGTACAAGAGGACTGACACTCTAACTTTCAATGATTTGAACCTCTCCTGTGACTCCAGTTTAAGATTCCGATGCTTCACTTCAGGTTTACTGTATCCCTTGAACCTTCTTATTGACGATGAAATACAGAAATTGCATCCAAATTTAATACAAAGGCACAATGCCGACTTAAGTACAAGCGGACTGACACTCTAACTTTCGATGATTTGAACCTCTCCTGTGAGTTAGTTTTATATTCCGATGCTTCAATTCAGGTTTACTGTATCCCTTGGACCTTCTTATTGACGATGAAACACAGAAATTGCATCCGAATTTAATACAAAAGGCACAATGCCGACAAAGTACAAGAGGACTGACACTCTAACTTTTGATGATTTGAACCTCTCCTGTGAGTATATTTTTAGATTCCGATGCTTCATTTCAGGTTTACTGTATCATTTGGAACTTCTTATTGAAGATGAAACACAGAAATTGCATCCGAATTTAATACAAAAGGCACAATGCCAACGTAAGAACATGAGGACTGACACTCTAAATTTCTATAATTTGGACCACTCCTGTGAGTCCAGTTTAAGATTCCGATGCTTGACTTCAGGTCTGCTGTATCCCTTGGGCCTTCTTATTGACGATGAAACACAGAAATTGCATCCGAATTTAATACAAAAGGCACAATGCCGACTTAAGTACAAGAGGACTGAACCTCTAACTCTCTGTGATTTGAACCTCTCCTGTGAGTCCAGTTTAAGATTCCGATGCTTCACTTCAGGTTTACTGTATCCCTTGGACCTTCTTATTGACGATGAAACACAGAAATTGCATCCGAATTTAATACAAAAGGCACAATGCCGACTTAAGTACAAGAGGAGTGACACCCTCACACTCTATGATTTGAACCTCTCCTGTGAGTCCAGTTGTAGATACCGATGCTTCACTTCTGGTTCACTGAATCCCTTAGACCTTCTTATTCTCGATGAAACACAGAAATTGCATCCGAATTTAATGCAAAAGGCACAATGCTGACTTAAGTACAAGAGGACTGACGCTATAACTTTCTATGATTTGACCCTCTCCTGTGAGTCCAGTTTTAGATTCCGATGCTTCACTTCAGGTTTACTGGATCCCTTGGACCTTCTTACTGAGGATGAAACACAGAAATTGCATCCGAATTTAATACAAAAGGCACAATGCCAACGTAAGTACAAGAGGACTGACACTCTAAATTTCTATGATTTGAACCACTCCTGTGAGTCCAGTTTAAGATTCCGATGCTTCACTTCAGGTTTACTGTATCCCTTGAACCTTCCGATTGACGATGAAATACAGAAATTGCATCCAAATTTAATACAAAGGCACAATGCCGGCTTAAGTACAAGAGGACTGACACTCTAACTTTCGATGATTTGAACCTCTCCTGTGAGTTAGTTTTATATTCCGATGCTTCAATTTAGGTTTACTGTATCCCTTGGACCTTCTTATTGACGATGAAACACAGAAATTGGATCCGAATTTAATACAAAAGGCACAATGCCGACAAAGTACAAGAGGACTGACACTCTAACTTTTGATGATTTGAACCTCTCCTGTGAGTCCAGTTTTAGATTCCGATGCTTCATTTCAGGTTTACTGTATCCCTTGGAACTTCTTATTGACGATGAAACACAGAAATTGCATCCGAATTTAATACAAAAGGCACAATGCCAACGTAAGTACATGAGGACTGACACTCTAAATTTCTATGATTTGAACCACTCCTGTGAGTCCAGTTTAAGATTCTGATGCTTGACTTCAGGTCTACTGTATCCCTTGGACCTTCTTATTGACGATGAAACACAGAAATTGCATCCGAATTTAATACAAAAGGCACAATGCCGACTTAAGTACAAGAGGACTGAACCTTTATCTCTCTATGATTTGAACCTCTCCTGTGAGTCAAGTTTAAGATTCCGATGCTTCACTTCAGGTTTACTGTATCCCTTGGACCTTCTTATTGACGATGAAACACAGAAATTGCATCCGAATTTAATACAAAAGGCACAATGCCGACTTAAGTACAATAGGACTGACACTCTAACTTTCTATGATTTGAACCTCTCCTGGGAGTCCAGTTTTAGATTCCGATGCTTCACTTCAGGTTTACTGTATCCCTTGGACATTCTTATTTCGATGAAACACAGAAATTGCATCCGAATTTAATACAAAAGGCACAATGCCGACTTAAGTACAAGAGGACTGACACTCTAACTTTCTATGATTTGAACCTCATCTGTGAGTCCAGTTTTAGCTTCCGATGCTTCACTTCAGGTTTACTGTATCCCTTGGCCTTTCTTATCGTCGATGAAACACAGAAATTGCATCCGAATTTAATACAAAAGGCACAATGCCGACTTAAGTACAAGAGGACTGACACTCTAACTTTCTATGATTTGAAACTCTCCTGTGAGTCCAGTTTTAGATTCCGATGCTTCAATTCAGTTTTACTGTATCCCTTGGACCTTCTTATTGACGACGAAACACAGAAATTGCATCAGAATTTAATACAAAAGGCACAATGCCGACTTAAGTACAAGAGGACTGACACTCTAACTTTCTATGACTTGAACCTCTCCTGTGAGTCCAGTTTTAGATTCCGATGCTTCACATCAGGTTTACTATATGTCTTGGACCTTCTAATTGATGATGAAACACAGAAATTACATCCGAAATCAATACAAAAGGCACAATACCGACTTAAGTACAAGAGGACTGACACTGTAACTCTCTATGGTTTGAACCTCTCCTTTGAGTCCAGTAGTAGATTCCGATGCTTTACTTCAGGTTTACAGTAACCCTTGGACCTTCTTATTGACGATGACACACTGATATTGCATCCAAATGTAATACAGAAGGCACAATGCCGACTTTAGTACAGGAGGACTGACACTCTAACTTTTGATGATTTGAACCTCTCCTGTAAGTCCAGTTTTAGATTCCGATACTTCAATTCAGTTTTACTGTGTCCCTTGGACCTTCTTATTGACGATGAAACACAGAGATTGCATCCGAAGTTAATACAAAATGCACAATGCCGACTTAAGTACAAGAGGACTGATACTCTAACTTTCTATGATTTGAACGTCTCCTGTGAGTCCAGTTTTAGATTCCGATGCTTCACTTCAGGTTTACTGTATCCCTTAGACCTTCTTATTCTCGATGAAACACAGAAATTGCATCCGAATTTAATACAAAAGGCACAATGCTGACTTAAGTGCAAGAGAACTGACACCATAACTTTCTACGATTTGAACCTCCTGTGAGTCCAGTTTTAGATTCCGATGCTTCACTTCGGGTTTACTGTATCCCTTGGACTTTCTTATCATCGATGAAACACAGAAATTGCATCCGAATTTCATACAAAAGGCACAAATCCTACTTAAGTAGGAACTTTCTATGATTTGAAACTCTCCTGTGAGACCAGTTTTAGATTCCGATGCTTCAATTCAGGTTTACTGTTTCTCTTGGACCTTCTTATTGACGATGAAACACAGAAATTGCATCAGAATTTAATACAAAATGCACAATGCCGACTTAAGTACAAGAGGACTGACACTCTAACTTTCTATGATATGAACCTCTACTGTGAGTCCAGTTTTAGATTCGGATGCTTCACATCAGGTTTAATATATCTCTTGGACATTCTAATTGATAATGAAACACAGAAATTACATCCAAATTCAATACAAAAGACACAACACCGTCTTAAGTACAAGAGGACTGACACTCTAACTCTCTATGGTTTGAACCTCTCCTTTGAGTCCAGTTTTAGATTCCGATGCTTTACTTCAGGTTTACTGTATACCTTGGACCTTCTTATTGACGATGACACACTGAAATTGCATCCAAATGTAATACAAAAGGCACAAAGCCGACTTTAGTAAAGGAGGACTGACACTCTAACTTTTGACGATTTGAACCTCTCCTGTGAGTCCAGTTTTAGATTCCGATGCTTCAATTCAGGTTTACTGTATCCCTTGGACCTTCTTATAGACGATGAAACACAGAAATAGCATCCGAAGTTGATACAAAATGCACAATGCCGACTTAAGTACAAGAGGACTGACACTCTAACTTTCTATGATTTGAACCACTCCTGTGGGTCCAGTTTAAGATTCCGATACTTCACTTCAGGTTTACTGTATCCCTTGGAGCTTCTTATTGACGATGAAACACAGAATTGCATCAGAATTTAATACAAAAGGCACAATGCCGACTTAAGTACAAGAGGACTGAAACTCTAACTTTCTATGATTTGAACCTCTCCTGTGAGTCCAGTCTTAGATTCCGATGCTTCACATCAGGTTTACTATATGTCTTGGACCTTCTAATTGATGATGAAACACAGAAATTACATCCCAAATCAATACAAAAGGCACAATACCGCCTTAAGTACAAGAGGACTGACACTGTAACTCTCTATGGTTTGAACCTCTCCTTTGAGTCCAGTAGTAGATTCCGATGCTTTACTTCAGGTTTACAGTATCCTTTGGACCTTCTTATTGACGATGACACACTGATATTGCATCCAAATGTAATACAGAAGGCACAATGCCGACTTTAGTACAGGAGGACTGACACTCTAACTTTTGATGTTTTGAACCTCTCCTGTAAGTCCAGTTTTAGATTCCGATGCTTCAATTCAGTTTTACTGTGTCCCTTGGACCTTCTTATTGACGATGAAACACAGAGATTGCATCCGAAGTTAATACAAAATGCACAATGCCGACTTAAGTACAAGAGGACTGATACTCTAACTTTCTATGATTTGAACGTCTCCTGTGAGTCCAGTTTTAGATTCCGATGCTTCACTTCAGGTTTACTGTATCCCTTAGACCTTCTTATTCTCGATGAAAAACAGAAATTGCATCCGAATTTAATACAAAAGGCACATTGCTGACTTAGGTACAAGAGGACTGACACTCTTACTTTCTATGACTTGGACCTCTATTGTGAGTCCAGTTTTAGATTCCGATGCTTCACATCGGGTTTACTGTATCCCTTGGACCTTGTTATTGAAGATGAAACACAGAAATGGCATTCAAATGTAATACAAAAGGCACAATGCTGACTTAAGTACAAGAGGACTGACACTCTAACTTTCTATGACTTGAACCTCTCCTGTGAGCCCAGTTTTAGATTCCGATGCTTCACATCAGGTTAACTGTATCTCTTGGCCCTTCTTATTGATGATGAAACACAGAAACTACATCCGAATTCAATACAATAGATACAATACCGACTTAAGTACAAGAGGAGTGACACTCTCACTCTCTATGAATTGAACCTCTCCTGTGAGTCCAGTTTTAGATTCCGATGCTTCACTTGAGGTTTAGTGTATCCCTTGGACCTTCTTACTGGGGATGAAACACAGAAATTGCATCCGAATTTAATACAAAAGGCACAATGCCAACGTAAGTACAAGAGGACTGACACTCTAAATTTCTATGATTTGAACCACTCCTGTGAGTCCAGTTTAAGATTCCGATGCTTCACTTCAGGTCTACTGTATCCCTTGGACCTTCTTATTGACGATGAAACACAGAAATTGCATCCGAATTTAATAAAAAAGGCACAATGCCGACTTAAGTACAAGAGGTTGAACCTCTAACTCTCTATGATTTGAACCGCTCCTGTGAGTCCAGTTTTAGATTCCGATGCTTCACTTCAGGTTAACTGTATCCCTTGGACCTTCTTATTGACGGTGAAACACAGAAATTGCATCCGAATTTAATACAAAAGGCACAATGCCGACTTAAGTACAAGAGGACTGACACTCTAACTTTCTATGATTTGAACCTCTCCTGGGAGTCCAGTTTTAGATTCCGATGCTTTACTTCAGGTTTACTGTATCCCTTGGACTTTCTTATTTCGATGAAACACAAAAATCCAATCGAATTTAATACAAAAGGCACAATGCCGACTTAAGTACAAGAGGACTGACACTATATTTTTCTATGATTTGAACCTCCCCTGTGAGTCCAGTTTTAGATTCCGATGCTTCACTTCAGGTTTACTGTATCCCTTGGACTTCCTTATCGTCGATGAAACACAGAAATTGCATCCGAATTTAATACAAAAGGCACAATGCCGACTTAAGTACAAGAGGACAGACTCTCTAACTTTCTATGATTTAAAACTCTCCTGTGAGTCTAGTTTTAGATTCCGATGCTTCAATTCAGGTTTACTGTATCCCTTGGACTTTCTTATTGACGATGAAACACAGAAATTGCATCAGAATTTAATACAAAAGGCACAATGCAGACTTTAGTACAAGAGGACTGACACTCTAACTATCTATGATTTGAACCTCTCCTGTGAGTCCAATTTTAGATTCCGGTGCTTAATTCAGTTTTACTGTATCCCTTGGACCTTCTTACTGACGATGAAACACAGAAATTGCATCAGAATTTAATACAAAAGGCACAATGCAGACTGTAGTACAAGAGGACTGACACTCTAACTTTCTATGATTTGAACCTCTCCTATGAGTCCAGTTTTAGATTCCGATGCTTCACATCAGGTTTAATATATCTCTTGGACCTTCTAATTGACGATGAAACACAGAAATTACATCCGAATTCAATACAAAAAACACAATACCGACTTAAGTATAAGAGGACTGACACTCTAACTCTCTATGGTTTGAACCTCTCCTTTGAGTCCAGTTTTAGATTCCGATGCTTTACTTCAGGTTTACTGTATACCTTGGACCTTCTTATTGACGATGACACACTGATATTGCATCCAAATGTAATACAAAAGGCACAATGCCGACTTTAGTAAAGGAGGACTGACACTCTAACTTTTGATGATTTGAACCTCTCCTGTGAGTCCAGTTTTCGATTCCGATGCTTCAATTCAGGTTTACTGTATCACTTGGACCATCTTATAGACGATGAAACACAGAAATTGCATCCAAATTTAATACAAATTGCACAATGCCGACTTAAGTACAAGAGGACTGACACTCTAACTCTCTGATTTGAACCTCTCCTGTGAGTCCAGTTTTAGAATCCGATGCTTCACTTCAGGTTTCCCGTATCCCTTGGACCTTCTTATTGATGATGAAAAACAGAAATTGCATCCGAATTTAATACAAAAGGCACAATGCTGAATTAGGTTCAAGAGGACTGACACTCTTACTTTCTATGACTTGGACCTATATTGTGAGTCCAGTTTTAGATTCCGATGCTACACTTCGGGTATACTGTATCCCTTGGACCTTGTTATTGAAGATGAAACACAGAAATTGCATCCAAATGTAATACAAAAGGCACACTGCTGACTTAAGTACAAGAGGACCGACACTCTCACTCTCTATGATTTGAACCTCTCCTGTGAGTCCAGTTTTAGATTCCGATGCTTCACTTCAGGTTCACTGTATCCCTTAGACCTTCTTATTCTCGATGAAACACAGAAATTGCATCCGAAAGTAATACAAAAGGCACATTGCTGACTTAAGTACAAGAGGACTGGCACTATAACTTTCTATGATTTGAACCTCTCCTGTGAGTCCAGTTTTAGATTCCGATGCTTCACTTGAGGTTTAGTGTATCCCTTGGACCTTCTTACTGGGGATGAAACACAGAAATTGCATCCGAATTTAATACAAAAGGCACAATGCCAACGTAAGTACAAGAGGACTGACACTCTAAATTTCTATGATTTGAACCACTCCTGTGAGTCCAGTTTAAGATTCCGATGCTTCACTTCAGGTTTACTGTATCCCTTGAACCTTCTTATTGACGAGGAAATACAGAAATTGCATCCAAATTTAATACAAAGGCACAATGCCGACTTAAGTACAAGAGGACTGACACTCAACCTTTCTATGATTTGAACCACTCCAGTGAGTCCAGTTTTAGATTCCGATGCTTAATTAAGTTTTACTGTTTCCCTTGGACCTTCTTACTGACGATGAAACACAGAAATTGCATCAGAATTTAATACAAAAGGCACAATGCAGACTTTAGTACAAGAGGACTGACACTCTAACTTTCTATGATTTGAACCTCTCCTATGAGTCCAGTTTTAGATTCCGATGCTTCACATCAGGTTTAATATATCTCTTGGACCTTCTAATTGACGATGAAACACGGAAATTACATCCGAATTCAATACAAAAGGCACAATACCGACTTAAGTACAAGAGGACTGACACTCTAACTCTCTATGGTTTGAACCTCTCCTTTGAGTCCAGTTTTAGATTCCGATGCTTTACTTCAGGTTTACTGTATACCTTGGACCTTCTTATTGACGATGACACACTGATATTGCATCCAAATGTAATACAAAAGGCACAATGCCGACTTTAGAAAAGGAGGACTGACACTCTAACTTTTGATGATTTGAACCTCTCCTGTGAGTCCAGTTTTCGATTCCGATGCTTCAATTCAGGTTTACTGCATCCCTTGGACCTTCTTATAGACGATGAAACACAGAAATTCCATCCGAAGTTAATACAAATTGCACAATGCCGACTTAAGTACAAGAGGACTGACACTCTAACTTTCTATGATTTGAACCACTCCTGTGGGTCCAGTTTAAGATTCCGATACTTCACTTCAGGTTTACTGTATCCCTTGGAGCTTCTTATTGACGATGAAACACAGAAATTGCATCCAAATTTAATACAAAAGGCACAATGGCGACTTAAGTACAAGAGGACTGACACTCTAACTTTCTATGATTTGAACCTCTCCTGTGAGTCCAGTTTTAGATTCCGATGCTTCACTTCAGATTTACTGTATCTCTTGGACCTTCTTATTAATGATGAAACACAGAAATTACATCTGAGTTCAATACAAAAGGCACAATACCTACTTATATACAAGAGGACTAACACTCTAACTCTCTATGGTCTGAACCTCTCCTGTGAGTCCAGTTTTAGATTCCGATGCTTTACTTCAGGTTTACTGTATACCTTGGACCTTCTTATTGACGATGACACACTGATATTGCATCCAAATGTAATACAAAAGGCACAATGCCGACTTTAGAAAAGGAGGACTGACACTCTAACTTTTGATGATTTGAACCTCTCCTGTGAGTCCAGTTTTCGATTCCGATGCTTCAATTCAGGTTTACTGCATCCCTTGGACCTTCTTATAGACGATGAAACACAGAAATTCCATCCGAAGTTAATACAAATTGCACAATGCCGACTTAAGTACAAGAGGACTGACACTCTAACTTTCTATGATTTGAACCACTCCTGTGGGTCCAGTTTAAGATTCCGATACTTCACTTCAGGTTTACTGTATCCCTTGGAGCTTCTTATTGACGATGAAACACAGAAATTGCATCCAAATTTAATACAAAAGGCACAATGGCGACTTAAGTACAAGAGGACTGACACTCTAACTTTCTATGATTTGAACCTCTCCTGTGAGTCCAGTTTTAGATTCCGATGCTTCACTTCAGATTTACTGTATCTCTTGGACCTTCTTATTAATGATGAAACACAGAAATTACATCTGAGTTCAATACAAAAGGCACAATACCTACTTATATACAAGAGGACTAACACTCTAACTCTCTATGGTCTGAACCTCTCCTGTGAGTCCAGTTTTAGATTCCGATGCTTTACTTCAGGTTTACTGTATACCTTGGACCTTCTTATTGACGATGACACACTGAAATTGCATCCAAATGTAATACAAAAGGCACAATGCCGACTTTAGTAAAGGAGGACTGACACTCTAACTTTTGACGATTTGAACCTCTCCTGTGAGTCCAGTTTTAGATAGCGATGCTTCAATTCAGGTTTACTGTATCCCTTGGACCTTCTTATAGACGATGAAACACAGAAATTGCATCCGAAGTTGATACAAAATGCACAATGCCGACTTAAGTACAAGAGGACTGACACTCTAACTTTCTATGATTTGAACCACTCCTGTGGGTCCAGTTTAAGATTCCGATACTTCACTTCAGGTTTACTGTATCCCTTGGAGCTTCTTATTGACGATGAAACACAGAAATTGCATCCAAATTTAATACAAAAGGCACAATGGCGACTTAAGTAGAAAGAGGACTGACACTCTAACTCTCTGATTTGAACCTTTCCTGTGAGTCCAGTTTTAGAATCCGATGCTTCACTTCAGGTTTCCTGTATCCCTTGGACCATCTTATTGACGATGAAAAACAGAAATTGCATCCGAATTTAATACAAAAGGCACATTGCTGACTTAGGTACAAGAGGACTGACACTCTTACTTTCTATGACTTGGACCTCTATTGTGAGTCCAGTTTTAGATTCCGATGCTTCACATCGGGTTTACTGTATCCCTTGGACCTTGTTATTGAAGATGAAACACAGAAATGGCATTCAAATGTAATACAAAAGGCACAATGCTGACTTAAGTACAAGAGGACTGACACTCTAACTTTCTATGACTTGAACCTCTCCTGTGAGCCCAGTTTTAGATTCCGATGCTTCACATCAGGTTAACTGTATCTCTTGGCCCTTCTTATTGATGATGAAACACAGAAACTACATCCGAATTCAATACAATTGGGACAATACCGACTTAAGTACAAGAGGAGTGACTCTCTCACTCTCTATGAATTGAACCTCTCCTGTGAGTCCAGTTTTAGATTCCGATGCTTCACTTGAGGTTTAGTGTATCCCTTGGACCTTCTTACTGGGGATGAAACACAGAAATTGCATCCGAATTTAATACAAAAGGCACAATGCCAACGTAAGTACAAGAGGACTGACACTCTAAATTTCTATGATTTGAACCACTCCTGTGAGTCCAGTTTAAGATTCCGATGCTTCACTTCAGGTCTACTGTATCCCTTGGACCTTCTTATTGACGATGAAACACAGAAATTGCATCCGAATTTAATAAAAAAGGCACAATGCCGACTTAAGTACAAGAGGACTGAACCTCTAACTCTCTATGATTTGAACCGCTCCTGTGAGTCCAGTTTTAGATTCCGATGCTTCACTTCAGGTTAACTGTATCCCTTGGACCTTCTTATTGACGATGAAACACAGAAATTGCATCCGAATTTAATACAAAAGGCACAATGCCGACTTAAGTACAAGAGGACTGACACTCTAACTTTCTATGATTTGAACCTCTCCTGGGAGTCCAGTTTTAGATTCCGATGCTTCACTTCAGGTTTACTGTATCCCTTGGACTTTCTTATTTCGATGAAACACAAAAATCCAATCGAATTTAATACAAAAGGCACAATGCCGACTTAAGTACAAGAGGACTGACACTATATTTTTCTATGATTTGAACCTCCCCTGTGAGTCCAGTTTTAGATTCCGATGCTTCACTTCAGGTTTACTGTATCCCTTGGACTTCCTTATCGTCGATGAAACACAGAAATTGCATCCGAATTTAATACAAAAGGCACAATGCCGACTTAAGTACAAGAGGACAGACACTCTAACTTTCTATGATTTAAAACTCTCCTGTGAGTCTAGTTTTAGATTCCGATGCTTCAATTCAGGTTTACTGTATCCCTTGGACTTTCTTATTGACGATGAAACACAGAAATTGCATCAGAATTTAATACAAAAGGTACAATGCAGACTTTAGTACAAGAGGACTGACACTCTAACTATCTATGATTTGAACCTCTCCTGTGAGTCCAGTTTTAGATTCCGGTGCTTAATTCAGTTTTACTGTATCCCTTGGACCTTCTTACTGACGATGAAACACAGAAATTGCATCAGAATTTAATACAAAAGGCACAATGCAGACTGTAGTACAAGAGGACTGACACTCTAACTTTCTATGATTTGAACCTCTCCTATGAGTCCAGTTTTAGATTCCGATGCTTCACATCAGGTTTAATATATCTCTTGGACCTTCTAATTGACGATGAAACACAGAAATTACATCCGAATTCAATACAAAAAACACAATACCGACTTAAGTATAAGAGGACTGACACTCTAACTCTCTATGGTTTGAACCTCTCCTTTGAGTCCAGTTTTAGATTCCGATGCTTTACTTCAGGTTTACTGTATACCTTGGACCTTCTTATTGACGATGACACACTGATATTGCATCCAAATGTAATACAAAAGGCACAATGCCGACTTTAGTAAAGGAGGACTGACACTCTAACTTTTGATGATTTGAACCTCTCCTGTGAGTCCAGTTTTCGATTCCGATGCTTCAATTCAGGTTTACTGTATCACTTGGACCTTCTTATAGACGATGAAACACAGAAATTGCATCCAAATTTAATACAAATTGCACAATGCCGACTTAAGTACAAGAGGACTGACACTCTAACTCTCTGATTTGAACCTCTCCTGTGAGTCCAGTTTTAGAATCCGATGCTTCACTTCAGGTTTCCCGTATCCCTTGGACCTTCTTATTGATGATGAAAAACAGAAATTGCATCCGAATTTAATACAAAAGGCACAATGCTGAATTAGGTTCAAGAGGACTGACACTCTTACTTTCTATGACTTGGACCTATATTGTGAGTCCAGTTTTAGATTCCGATGCTACACTTCGGGTATACTGTATCCCTTGGACCTTGTTATTGAAGATGAAACACAGAAATTGCATCCAAATGTAATACAAAAGGCACACTGCTGACTTAAGTACAAGAGGACCGACACTCTCACTCTCTATGATTTGAACCTCTCCTGTGAGTCCAGTTTTAGATTCCGATGCTTCACTTCAGGTTCACTGTATCCCTTAGACCTTCTTATTCTCGATGAAACAAAGAAATTGCATCCGAAAGTAATACAAAAGGCACATTGCTGACTTAAGTACAAGAGGACTGACACTATAACTTTCTATGATTTGAACCTCTCCTGTGAGTCCAGTTTTAGATTCCGATGCTTCACTTGAGGTTTAGTGTATCCATTGGACCTTCTTACTGGGGATGAAACACAGAAATTGCATCCGAATTTAATACAAAAGGCACAATGCCAACGTAAGTACAAGAGGACTGACACTCTAAATTTCTATGATTTGAACCACTCCTGTGAGTCCAGTTTAAGATTCCGATGCTTCACTTCAGGTTTACTGAATCCCTTGAACCTTCTTATTGACGAGGAAATACAGAAATTGCATCCAAATTTAATACAAAGGCACAATGTCGACTTAAGTACAAGAGGACTGACACTCTAACTTTCGATGATTTGAACCTCTCCCATGAGTTAGTTTTAGATTCCGATGCTTCAATTAAGGTTTACTGTATCCCTTAGACCTTCTTATTGACGATGAAACACAGAAATTGCATCCGAATTTAATACAAAAGGCACAATGCCGACAAAGTACAAAAGGACTGACACTCTAACTTTCGATGATTTGAACCTCTCCTGTGAGTCCAGTTTTAGATTCCGATGCTTCATTTCAGGTTTACTGTTTCCCTTGGAACTTCTTATTGACGATGAAACACAGAAATTGTGTCCGAATTTAATACAAAAGGCACAATGCCAACGTAAGTACAAGAGGACTGACACTCTAAATTTCTATGATTTGAACCACTCCTGTGAGTCCAGTTTAAGATTCCGATGCTTCACTTCAGGTTTAGTGTATCTCTTGGAAATTCTTATTAATGATGAAACACAGAAATTACATCCGAATTCAATACAAGAGGCACAATACCGACTTAAGTACAAGAGGACTGACACTCTAACTCTCTATGATTTGAACCTCTGCGGTGAGTCCAGTTTTAGATTCCGATGCTTCACTTCAGGTTTACTGTGTCCCATGGACCTTCTTACTGAGGATGAAACACAGATATTTGTATCCGAATTTAATACAAAATGCACAATGCCGACTTAAGTACAAGAGGACTGACACTCTAACTTTCTATGATTTGAACCTCTCCTGTGAGTCCAGTTTTAGATTCCGATGCTTCACCTCAGGTTGACTGTATCTCTTGGACCTTCTAATTGATGATGAAACACAGAAATTACATCTGAATTCAATACAAAAGGCACAATACCTACTTATGTACAAGAGGACTGACACTCTAACTCTCTATGGTTTGAACCACTCCTGTGAGTCTAGTTTTAGATTCCGATGCTTCAATTCAGGTTTACTGTATCCCTTGGACCTTCTTATTGACGATGAAACACAGAAATTGCATCAGAATTTAATACAAAAGGCACAATGCCGACTTAAGTACAAGAGGACTGACACTCTAAATTTCTATGATTTGAACCTCTCCTGTGAGTCCAGTTTTAGATTCCGATGCTTCACATCAGGTTTACTATATGTCTCGGACCTTCTAATTGATGATGAAACGCAGAAATTACATCCGAATTCAAAACAAAAGGCACAATACCGACTTAAGTACAAGAGGACTGACACTGTAACTCTCTCTGGTTTGAACCTCTCCTTTGAGTCCAGTAGTAGATTCCGGTGCTTTACTTCAGGTTTACTGTATCCCTTCGCCCTTCTTATTGACGATGACACACTGATATTGCATCCAAATATAATACAAAAGGCACAATGCCGACTTTAGTACAGGAGGACTGACACTCTAACTTTTGATGATTTGAAACTCTCCTGTGAGTCCAGTTTTAGATTTCGATGCTTCAATTCAGTTTTACTGTATCCCTTGGACCTTCTTATTGACGATGAAACACAGAAATTGCATCCGAATTTAATACAAAAGGCACAATGCTGACTTAAGTACAAGTGGACTGACACTATAACTTTCGATGATTTGAACCTCTCCTGTGAGTTAGTTTTAGATTCCGATGCTTCAATTCAGGTTTACTGTATCATTTGGACCTTCTTATTGACGATGAAACACAGAAATTGCATCCGAATTTAATACAAAAGTCACAATGCCGACAAAGTACAAGAGGACTGACACTCTAACTTTCGATGATTTGAACATCTCCTGTGAGTCCAGTTTTAGATTCCGATGCTTCATTTCAGGTTTACTGTATCCCTTGGAACTTCTTATTGACGATGAAACACAGAAATTGCATCCGAATTTAATACAAAAGGCACAATGCCAACGTAAGTACAAGAGGACTGACACTCTAAATTTCTATGATTTGAACCACTCCTGTGAGTCTAGTTTAAGATTCCGATGCTTCACTTCAGGTCTACTGTATCCCTTGGACCTTCTTATTGACGATGAAACACAGAAATTGCATCCGAATTTAATACAAAAGGCACAATGCCGACTTAAGTACAAGAGGACCGAACCTCTAACTCTCTATGATTTGAACCTCTCCTGTGAGTCCAGTTTTAGATTCCGATGCTTCACTTCAGGTTTACTGTATCCCTTGGACCTTCTTATTGAAGATGAAACACAGAAATTGCATCCGAATTTAATACAAAAGGCACAATGCCGACTTAAGTACAAGAGGACTGACACTCTGACTTTCTATGATTTGAACCTCTCCTGGGAGTCCAGTTTTAGATTCCGATGCTTCACTTCAGGTTTACTGTATCCCTTGGACTTTCTTATTTCGATGAAACACAGAAATCACATCCGAATTTAATACAAAAGGCACAATGCCGACTTAATAACAAGAGGACTGACACTCTTACTTTCTATGATTTTACCTCTCCTGTGAGTCCAGTTTTAGATTCCGATGCTTCACTTCAGGTTTACTGTATCCCTTGGACCTTCTTATTGACGATGAAACACAGAAATTGCATCCGAATTTAATACAAAAGGCACAATGCCGACTGAAGTACAAGAGGACTGACACTCTAACTTACTATGATTTGAACCTCTCCTGGGAGTCCAGTTTTAGATTCCGATGCTTCACTTCAGGTTTACTGTATCCCTTGGACCTTCTTATTGACGATGAAACACAGAAATTGCATCCGAATTGAATACAAAAGGCACAATGCCGACTGAAGTACAAGAGGACTGACACTCTAACTTTCTATGATTTGAACCTCTCCTGTTAGTCCAGTTTTAGATTCCGATGCTTCACTTCAGGTTTACTGTATCCCTTGGACCTTCTTACAGAGCATGAAACACAGAAATTGCATCTGAATTTAATACAAAATGCACAATGCCAACGTAAGTACAAGAGGACTGACACTCTAAATTTCTATGATTTGAACCACTCCTGTGAGTCCAGTTTAAGATTCCGATGCTTCACTTCAGGTTTACTGTATCCCTTGAACCTTCTTATTGACGATGAAATACAGAAATAGCATCCAAATTTAATACAAAAGGCACAATGCCGACTTAAGTACAAGAGGACTGACACTATAACTTTCGATGATTTGAACCTCTCCTGTGAGTTAGTTTTAGAATCCGATGCTTCAATTCAGGTTTACTGTATCCCTTGGACCTTCTTATTGACGATGATGCACAGAAATTGCATCCGAATTTAATACAAAAGGCACAATGCCGACAAAGTACAAGAGGACTGACACTCTAACTTTCGATGATTTGAACCTCTCCTGTGAGTCCAGTTTTAGATTCCGATGCTTCATTTCAGGTTTACTGTATCCCTTGGAACTTCTTATTGACGATGAAACACAGAAATTGCATCCGAATTTAATACAAAAGGCACAATGCCAACGTAAGTACAAGAGGTCTGACACTCTAAATTTCTATGATTTGACCCACTCCTGAGAGTCCAGTTTAAGATTCCGATGCTTCACTTCAGGTCTACTGTATCCCTTGGACCTTCTTATTGACGATGAAACACAGAAATTGCATCTGAATTTAATACAAAAGGCACAATGCTGACTTAAGCACAAGAGGACTGAACCTCTAACACTCTATGATTTGAACCTCTCCTGTGAGTCCAGTTTAGATTCCGATGCTTCACTTCAGGTTTACTGTATCCCTTGGACCTTCTTATTGACGGTGAAACACAGAAATTGCATCCGAATTTAATACAAGAGGCACAATGCCGACTTAAGTACAAGAGGACTGACACTCTAACTTTATATGATTTAAACCTCTCCAGGGAGTCCAGTTTCAGATTCCGATGCTTCACTTCAGGTTTACTGTAACCCTTGGACATTCTTATTTCGATGAAACACAGAAATTGCATCCGAATTTAATAAAAAAGGCACAATGCCGACTTAAGTACAAGAGGACTGACACTCTTACATTCTATGACTTGGACCTCTATTGTGAGTCCAGTTTTAGATTCCGATGCTTCACTTTAGGTTTACTGTATCCCTTGGACCTTGTTATTGATGATGAAACACAGAAATTGCATCCAAATGTAATACAAAAGGCACAATGCTGACTTAAGTACAAGAGGACTGACACTCTAACATTCTATGACTTGAACCTCTCCTGTGAGCCCAGTTTTAGATTCCGATGCTTCACATCAGGTTAACTGTATTCCTTGGACCTTCTTATTGATGATGAAACACAGAAATTACATCCGAATTCAATACAATAGGAACAAAACCGACTTAAGTACAAGAGGAGTGACACTCTCACTCTCTATGATTTGAACCTCTCCTGTGAGTCCAGTTTTAGATTCCGATGCTTCACTTCAGGTTTACTGTATCTGTTGGACCTTCTTATTGATGATGAAACACAGAAATTACAACCGAATTCAATACAAGAGGCACAATACCGACTTAAGTACAAGAGGACTGACACTCTAACTCTCTATGATTTAAACCTCTGCTGTGAGTCCAGTTTTAGATTCTGATGCTTCACTTCAGGTTTACTGTATCCCTTAGACCGTCTTATTCTCGATGAAACACAGAAATTGCATCCGAATTTAATACAAAAGGCACAATGCCGACTTAAGTACAAGAGGACTGACACTATAACTCTCTATGATTTGAACCTCTCCTGTGAGTCGAGTTTTAGATTCCGATGCTTCACATCAGGTTTACTGTATCTCTTGGACCTTCTTATTGGCGATGAAACACAGAAATTGCATCAGAACTTAATACAAAAGGCACAATGCCGACTTAAGTACAAGAGGACTGACACTCTAACTTTCTATGATTTGAACCTCCCCTGTGAGTCCAGTTTTAGATTCCGATGCTTCACATCAGGTTTACTATATGTCTTGGACCTTCTAATTGATGATGAAACACAGAAATTACATCCGAATCCAATACAAAAGGCACAATACCGACTTAAGTACAAGAGGACTGACACTGTAACTCTCTCTGGTTTGAACCTCTCCTTTGAGTGCAGTAGTAGATTTCGGTGCTTTACTTCAGGTTTACTGTATCCCTTGGACCTTCTTATTGACTATGACACACTGATATTGCATCAAAGTATAATACAAAAGGCACAATGCCGACATTAGTACAGGAGGACTGACACTCTAACTTTTGATGATTTGAACCTCACCTGTGAGTCCAGTTTTAGATTCCGATGCTTCAATTCAGTTTTACTGTATCCCTTGGACCTTCTTATTGACGATGAAACACAGAAATTGCATCCGAAGTTAATACAAAATGCACAATACCGACTTAAGTACAAGAGGACTGACACTCTAACTTTCAATGATTAGAACCTCTCCTGTGAGTCCAGTTTTAGATTCCGATGCTTCACTTCAGGTTTACTGTATCCCTTAGACCTTCTTATTCTCGATGAAACACAGAAATTGCATCCGAATTTAATACAAAAGGCACAATGCTGACTTAAGTACAAGAGGAATGACACTATAACTTTCGATGATTTGAACCTCTCCTGTGAGTTAGTTTTAGATTCCGATGCTTCAATTCAGGTTTACTGTATCCCTTGGAACTTCTTATTGACGATGAAACACAGAAATTGCATCCGAATTTAATACAAAAGGCACAATGCCAACGTAAGTACAAGAGGACTGACACTCTAAATTTATATGATTTGAACCTCTCCTGTGAGTCCAGTTTAAGATTCCGATGCTTCACATCAGGTTAACTGTATTTCTTGGGCCTTCTTATTGATGATGAAACACAGAAATTACATCCGAATTCAATACAATATTAACAAAACCGACTTAAGTACAAGAGGAGTGACACTCTCACTCTCTATGATTTGAAACTCTCCTGTGAGTCCAGTTTTAGATTCCGATGCTTCACTTCAGGTTTACAGTATCTCTTGGACCTTCTTATTAATGATGAAACACAGAAATTACATCCGAATTCAATACAAGAGGCACAATACCGACTTAAGTACAAGAGGACTGACACTCTAACTCTCTATGATTTGAACCTCTGCTGTGAGTCCAGTTTTAGATTCCGATGCTTCACTTCAGGTTTACTGTATCCCATGGACCTTCTTACTGAGGATGAAACACAGATATTGCATCCGAATTTAATACAAAATGCACAATGCCGACTTAAGTACAAGAGGACTGACACTCTAACTTTCTATGATTTGAACCTCTCCTGTGAGTCCAGTTTTAGATTCCGATGCTTCACCTCAGGTTGACTGTATCTCTTGGACCTTCTAATTGATGATGAAACACAGAAATTACATCTGCATTCAATACAAAAGGCACAATACCTACTTATGTACAAGAGGACTGACACTCTAACTCTCTATGGTTTGAACCTCTCCTGTGAGTCCAGTTTTAGATTCCGATGCTTCAATTCAGGTTTACTGTATCCCTTGGACCTTCTTATTGACGATGAAACACAGAAATTGCATCAGAATTTAATACAAAAGGCACAATGCCGACTTAAGTACAAGAGGACTGACACTCTAACTTTC
Organism: Schistocerca americana; assembly: GCF_021461395.2. Classification (NCBI taxonomy): domain Eukaryota; kingdom Metazoa; phylum Arthropoda; class Insecta; order Orthoptera; family Acrididae; genus Schistocerca; species Schistocerca americana. The sequence continues at coordinate 542,175,419 of NC_060124.1, read as the reverse complement.
TATGATTTGAACCTCTCCTGTGAGTCCAGTTTTAGATTCGGATGCTTCACATCAGGTTTACTATATGTATTGGACCTTCTAATTGATGATGAAACACAGAAATTACATCCGAATTCAATACAAAAGGCACAATACCGACTTAAGTACAAGAGGACTGACACTGTAACTCTCTCTGGTTTGAACCTCTCCTTTGAGTCCAGTAGTAGATTCCGGTGCTTTACTTCAGGTTTACTGTATCCCTTAGACCTTCTTATTGACGATGACACACTGATATTGCATCCAAATATAATACAAAAGGCACAATGCCGACTTTAGTACAAGAGGACTGACACTCTAACTTTTGATGATTTGAAACTCTCCTGTGAGTCAGTTTTAGATTTCGATGCTTCAATTCAGTTTTACTGTATCCCTTGGACCTTCTTATTGACGATGAAACACAGAAATTGCATCCGAATTTAATACAAAAGGCACAATGCTGACTTAAGTACAAGTGGACTGACACTATAACTTTCGATGATTTGAACCTCTCCTGTGAGTTAGTTTTAGATTCCGATGCTTCAATTCAGGTTTACTGTATCATTTGGACTTCTTATTGACGATGAAACACAGAAATTGCATCCGAATTTAATACAAAAGGCACAATGCCGACAAAGTACAAGAGGACTGACACTCTAACTTTCGATGATTTGAACATCTCCTGTGAGTCCAGTTTTAGATTCCGATGCTTCATTTCAGGTTTACTGTATCCCTTGGAACTTCTTATTGACGATGAAACACAGAAATTGCATCCGAATTTAATACAAAAGGCACAATGCCAACGTAAGTACAAGAGGATTGACACTCTAAATTTCTATGATTTGAACCACTCCTGTGAGTCCAGTTTAAGATTCCGATGCTTCACTTCAGGTCTACTGTATCTCTTGGACCTTCTTATTGACGATGAAACACAGAAATTGCATTCGAATTTAATACAAAAGGCACAATGCCGACTTAAGTACAAGAGGACTGAACCTCTAACTCTCTATGATTTGAACCTCTCCTGTGAGTCCAGTTTTAGATTCCGTTGCTTCACTTCAGGTTTACTGTATCCCTTGGACCTTCTTATTGACGATGAAACACAGAAATTGTATCTGAATTTAATACAAAAGGCACAATGCCGACTTAAGTACAAGAGGACTGACACTCTAACTTTCTATGATTTGAACCTCTCCTGGGAGTCCAGTTTTAGATTCCGATGCTTCACTTCAGGTTTACTGTATCCCTTGGACTTTCTTATTTCGATGAAACACAGAAATCGCATCCGAATTTAATACAAAAGGCACAATGCCGACTTATGTACAAGAGGGCTGACACTCTTACTTTCTATGACTTGGACCTCTATTGTGAGTCCAGTTTTAGATTCCGATGCTTCACTTCAGGTTTACTGTATCCCTTGGACCTTGTTATTGAAGATGAAACACAGAAATTGCATCCAAATGTAATACAAAAGGCACAATGCTGACTTAAGTACAAGAGGACTGACTCCTTAACTTTCTATGACTTGAACCTCTCCTGTGAGCCCAGTTTTAGATTCCGATGCTTCACATCAGGTTTACTGTATCCCTTAGACCTTCTTATTCTCGATGAAACACAGAAATTGCATCCGAATTTAATACAAAAGGCACAATGCTGACTTAAGTACAAGAGGACTGACACTATAACTTTCTATGATTTGAACCTCTCCTGTTAGTCCAGTTTTAGATTTCGATGCTTCACTTCAGGTTTACTGCATCCCTTGGACCTTCTTACAGAGCATGAAACACAGAAATTGCATCTGAATTTAATACAAAATGCACAATGCCAACGTAAGTACAAGAGGACTGACGCTCTAAATTTCTATGATTTGAACCACTCCTGTGAGTCCAGTTTAAGATTCCGATGCTTCACTTCAGGTTTAATGTATCCCTTGAACCTTCTTATTGACGATGAAATACAGAAATAGCATCCAAATTTAATACAAAAGGCACAATGCCGACTTAAGTACAAGAGGACTGACACTATAACTTTCGATGATTTGAACCTCTCCTGTGAGTTAGTTTTAGATTCCGATGCTTCAATTCAGGTTTACTGTATCCCTTGGACCTTCTTATTGACGATGATGCACAGAAATTGCATCCGAATTTAATACAAAAGGCACAATGCCGACAAAGTACAAGAGGACTGACACTCTAACTTTCGATGATTTGAACCTCTCCTGTGAGTCCAGTTTTAGATTCCGATGCTTCATTTCAGGTTTACTGTATCCCTTGGAACTTCTTATTGACGATGAAACACAGAAATTGCATCCGAATTTAATACAAATGGCACAATGCCAACGTAAGTACAAGAGGTCTGACACTCTAAATCTCTATGATTTGACCCACTCCTGAGAGTCCAGTTTAAGATTCCGATGCTTCACTTCAGGTCTACTGTATCCCTTGGACCTTCTTATTGACGATGAAACACAGAAATTGCATCCGAATTTAATACAAAAGGCACAATGCCGACTTAAGTACAAGAGGACTGAACCTCTAACACTCTATGATTTGAACCTCTCCTGTGAGTCCAGTTTAGATTCCGATGCTTCACTTCAGGTTTACTGTATCCCTTGGACCTTCTTATTGACGGTGAAACACAGAAATTGCATCCGAATTTAATACAAGAGGCACAATGCTGACTTAAGTACAAGAGGACTGACACTCTAACTTTCTATGATTTAAACCTCTCCAGGGAGTCCAGTTTCAGATTCCGATGCTTCACTTCAGGTTTACTGTAACCCTTGGACATTCTTATTTCGATGAAACACAGAAACTGCATCCGAATTTAATACAAAAGGCACAATGCCGACTTAAGTACAAGAGGACTGACACTCTTACTTTCTATGACTTGGACCTCTATTGTGAGTCCAGTTTTAGATTCCGATGCTTCACTTTAGGTTTATTGTATCCCTTGGACCTTGTTATTGAAGATGAAACACAGAAATTGCATCCAAATGTAATACAAATGCACAATGCTGACTTAAGTACAAGAGGACTGACACTCTAACATTCTATGACTTGAACCTCTCCTGTGAGCCCAGTTTTAGATTCCGATGTTTCACATCAGGTTAACTGTATTTCTTGGACCTTCTTATTGATGATGAAACACAGAAATTACATCCGAATTCAATACAATAGGAACAAAACCGACTTAAGTACACGAGGAGTGACACTCTCACTCTCTATGATTTGAACCTCTCCTGTGAGTCCAGTTTTAGATTCCGATGCTTCAACTTCAGGTTTACTGTATCTGTTGGACCTTCTTATTGATGATGAAACACAGAAATTACATCCGAATTCAATACAAGAGGCACAATACCGACTTAAGTACAAGAGGACTGACACTCTAACTCTCTATGATTTAAACCTCTGCTGTGAGTCCAGTTTTAGATTCTGATGCTTCACTTCAGGTTTACTGTATCCCTTAGACCATCTTATTCTCGATGAAACACAGAAATTGCATCCGAATTTAATACAAAAGGCACAATGCCGACTTAAGTACAAGAGGACTGACACTATAACTTTCTATGATTTGAACCTCTCCTGTGAGTCCAGTTTTAGATTCCGATGCTTCACTTCAGGTTTACTGTATCCCATGGACCTTCTTACTGAGGATGAAACACAGATATTGCATCCGAATTTAATACAAAATGCACAATGCCGACTTAAGTACAAGAGGACTGACACTCTAACTTTCTATGATTTGAACCTCTCCTGTGAGTCGAGTTTTAGATTCCGATGCTTCACATCAGGTTTACTGTATCTCTTGGACCTTCTTATTGGCGATGAAACACAGAAATTGCATCAGAATTTAATACAAAAGGCACAATGCCGACATAAGTACAAGAGGACTGACACTCTAACTTTCTATGATTTGAACCTCCCCTGTGAGTCCAGTTTTAGATTCCGATGCTTCACATCAGGTTTACTATATGTCTTGGACCTTCTAATTGATGATGAAACACAGAAATTACATCCGAATCCAATACAAGAGGCACAATACCGACTTAAGTACAAGAGGACTGACACTGTAACTCTCTCTGGTTTGAACCTCTCCTTTGAGTCCAGTAGTAGATTTCGGTGCTTTACTTCAGGTTTACTGTATCCCTTGGACCTTCTTATTGACGATGACACACTGATATTGCATCAAAGTATAATACAAAAGGCACAATGCCGACATTAGTACAGGAGGACTGACACTCTAACTTTTGATGATTTGAACCTCACCTGTGAGTCCAGTTTTAGATTCCGATGCTTCAATTCAGTTTTACTGTATCCCTTGGACCTTCTTATTGACGATGAAACACAGAAATTGCATCCGAAGTTAATACCAAATGCACAATGCCGACTTAAGTACAAGAGGACTGACACTCTAACTTTCAATGATTAGAACCTCTCCTGTGAGTCCAGTTTTAGATTCCGATGCTTCACTTCAGGTTTACTGTATCCCTTAGATCTTCTTATTCTCGATGAAACACAGAAATTGCATCCGAATTTAATACAAAAGGCACAATGCTGACTTAAGTACAAGAGGAATGACACTATAACTTTCGATGATTTGAACCTCTCCTGTGAGTTAGTTTTAGATTCCGATGCTTCAATTCAGGTTTACTGTATCCCTTGGAACTTCTTATTGACGATGAAACACAGAAATTGCATCCGAATTTAATACAAAAGGCACAATGCCAACGTAAGTACAAGAGGACTGACACTCTAAATTTCTATGATTTGAACCTCTCCTGTGAGTCCAGTTTAAGATTCCGATGCTTCACATCAGGTTAACTGTATTTCTTGGGCCTTCTTATTGATGATGAAACACAGAAATTACATCCGAATTCAATACAATAGGAACAAAACCGACTTAAGTACAAGAGGAGTGACACTCTCACTCTCTATGATTTGAAACTCTCCTGTGAGTCCAGTTTTAGATTCCGATGCTTCACTTCAGGTTTACAGTATCTCTTGGACCTTCTTATTAATGATGAAACACAGAAATTACATCCGAATTCAATACAAGAGGCACAATACCGACTTAAGTACAACAGGACTGACACTCTAACTCTCTATGATTTGAACCTCTGCTGTGAGTCCAGTTTTAGATTCCGATGCTTCACTTCAGGTTTACTGTATCCCATGGACCTTCTTACTGAGGATGAAACACAGATATTGCATCCGAATTTAATACAAAATGCACAATGCCGACTTAAGTACAAGAGGACTGACACTCTAACTTTCTATGATTTGAACCTCTCCTGTGAGTCCAGTTTTAGATTCCGATGCTTCACCTCAGGTTGACTGTATCTCTTGGACCTTCTAATTGATGATGAAACACAGAAATTACATCTGAATTCAATACAAAAGGCACAATACCTACTTATGTACAAGAGGACTGACACTCTAACTCTCTATGGTTTGAACCTCTCCTGTGAGTCCAGTTTTAGATTCCGATGCTTCAATTCAGGTTTACTGTATCCCTTGGACCTTCTTATTGACGATGAAACACAGAAATTGCATCAGAATTTAATACAAAAGGCACAATGCCGACTTAAGTACAAGAGGACTGACACTCTAACTTTCTATGACTTGAACCTCTCCTGTGAGTCCAGTTTTAGATTCCGATGCTTCACATCAGGTTTACTATATGTCTTGGACCTTCTAATTGATGATGAAACACAGAAATTACATCCGAATTCAATACAAAAGGCACAATACCGACTTAAGTACAAGAGGACTGACACTGTAACTCTCTCTGGTTTGAACCTCTCCTTTGAGTCCAGTAGTAGATTCCGGTGCCTTACTTCAGGTTTACTGTATCCCTTAGACCTTCTTATTGACGATGACACACTGATATTGGATCCAAATATAATACAAAAGGCACAATGCCGACTTTAGTACAAGAGGACTGACACTCTAACTTTTGATGATTTGAAACTCTCCTGTGAGTCAGTTTTAGATTTCGATGCTTCAATTCAGTTTTACTGTATCCCTTGGACCTTCTTATTGACGATGAAACACAGAAATTGCATCCGAATTTAATAAAAAAGGCACAATGCTGACATAAGTACAAGTGGACTGACACTATAACTTTCGATGATTTGAACCTCTCCTGTGAGTTAGTTTTAGATTCCGATGCTTCAATTCAGGTTTACTGTATCATTTGGACCTTCTTATTGACGATGAAACACAGAAATTGCATCCGAATTTAATACAAAAGGCACAATGCCGACAAAGTACAAGAGGACTGACACTCTAACTTTCGATGATTTGAACATCTCCTGTGAGTCCAGTTTTAGATTCCGATGCTTCATTTCAGGTTTACTGTATCCCTTGGAACTTCTTATTGACGATGAAACACAGAAATTGCATCCGAATTTAATACAAAAGGCACAATGCCAACGTAAGTACAAGAGAATTGACACTCTAAATTTCTATGATTTGAACCACTCCTGTGAGTCCAGTTTAAGATTCCGATGCTTCACTTCAGGTCCACTGTATCCCTTGGACCTTCTTATTGACGATGAAACACAGAAATTGCATCCGAATTTAATACAAAAGGCACAATGCCGACTTAAGTACAAGAGGACTGAACCTCTAACTCTCTATGATTTGAACCTCTCCTGTGAGTCCAGTTTTAAATTCCGTTGCTTCACTTCAGGTTTACTGTATCCCTTGGACCTTCTTATTGACGATGAAACACAGAAATTGCATCCGAATTTAATACAAAAGGCACAATGCCGACTTAAGTACAAGAGGACTGACACTCTAACTTTCTATGATTTGAACCTCTCCTGGGAGTCCAGTTTTAGATTCCGATGCTTCACTTCAGGTTTACTGTATCCCTTGGACTTTCTTATTTCGATGAAACACAGAAATCGCATCCGAATTTAATACAAAAGGCACAATGCCGACTTAAGTACAAGAGGGCTGACACTCTTACTTTCTATGACTTGGACCTCTATTGTGAGTCCAGTTTTAGATTCCGATGCTTCACTTCAGGTTTACTGTATCCCTTGGACCTTGTTATTGAAGATGAAACACAGAAATTGCATCCAAATGTAATACAAAAGGCACAATGCTGACTTAAGTACAAGAGGACTGACACTATAACTTTCTATGATTTGAACCTCTCCTGTTAGTCCAGTTTTAGATTTCGATGCTTCACTTCAGGTTTACTGCATCCCTTGGACCTTCTTACAGAGCATGAAACACAGAAATTGCATCTGAATTTAATACAAAATGCACAATGCCAACGTAAGTACAAGAGGACTGACGCTCTAAATTTCTATGATTTGAACCACTCCTGTGAGTCCAGTTTAAGATTCCGATGCTTCACTTCAGGTTTAATGTATCCCTTGAACCTTCTTATTGACGATGAAATACAGAAATAGCATCCAAATTTAATACAAAAGGCACAATGCCGACTTAAGTACAAGAGGACTGACACTATAACTTTCGATGATTTGAACCTCTCCTGTGAGTTAGTTTTAGATTCCGATGCTTCAATTCAGGTTTACTGTATCCCTTGGACCTTCTTATTGACGATGATGCACAGAAATTGCATCCGAATTTAATACAAAAGGCACAATGCCGACAAAGTACAAGAGGACTGACACTCTAACTTTCGATGATTTGAACCTCTCCTGTGAGTCCAGTTTTAGATTCCGATGCTTCATTTCAGGTTTACTGTATCCCTTGGAACTTCTTATTGACGATGAAACACAGAAATTGCATCCGAATTTAATACAAATGGCACAATGCCAACGTAAGTACAAGAGGTCTGACACTCTAAATCTCTATGATTTGACCCACTCCTGAGAGTCCAGTTTAAGATTCCGATGCTTCACTTCAGGTCTACTGTATCCCTTGGACCATCTTATTGACGATGAAACACAGAAATTGCATCCGAATTTAATACAAAAGGCACAATGCCGACTTAAGTACAAGAGGACTGAACCTCTAACACTCTATGATTTGAACATCTCCTGTGAGTCCAGTTTAGATTCCGATGCTTCACTTCAGGTTTACTGTATCCCTTGGACCTTCTTATTGACGGTGAAACACAGAAATTGCATCCGAATTTAATACAAGAGGCACAATGCCGACTTAAGTACAAGAGGACTGACACTCTAACTTCCTATGATTTAAACCTCTCCAGGGAGTCCAGTTTCAGATTCCGATGCTTCACTTCAGGTTTACTGTAACCCTTGGACATTCTTATTTCGATGAAACACAGAAACTGCATCCGAATTTAATACAAAAGGCACAATGCCGACTTAAGTACAAGAGGACTGACACTCTTACTTTCTATGACTTGGACCTCTATTGTGAGTCCAGTTTTAGATTCCGATGCTTCACTTTAGGTTTATTGTATCCCTTGGACCTTGTTATTGAAGATGAAACACAGAAATTGCATCCAAATGTAATACAAATGCACAATGCTGACTTAAGTACAAGAGGACTGACACTCTAACATTCTATGACTTGAACCTCTCCTGTGAGCCCAGTTTTAGATTCCGATGTTTCACATCAGGTTAACTGTATTTCTTGGACCTTCTTATTGATGATGAAACACAGAAATTACATCCGAATTCAATACAATAGGAACAAAACCGACTTAAGTACACGAGGAGTGACACTCTCACTCTCTATGACTTGAACCTCTCCTGTGAGTCCAGTTTTAGATTCCGATGCTTCAACTTCAGGTTCACTGTATCTGTTGGACCTTCTTATTGATGATGAAACACAGAAATTACATCCAAATTCAATACAAGAGGCACAATACCGACTTAAGTACAAGAGGACTGACACTCTAACTCTCTATGATTTAAACCTCTGCTGTGAGTCCAGTTTTAGATTCTGATGCTTCACTTCAGGTTTACTGTATCCCTTAGACCATCTTATTCTCGATGAAACACAGAAATTGCATCCGAATTTAATACAAAAGGCACATGCCGACATAAGTACAAGAGGACTGACACTCTAACTTTCTATGATTTGAACCTCCCCTGTGAGTCCAGTTTTAGATTCCGATGCTTCACATCAGGTTTACTATATGTCTTGGACCTTCTAATTGATGATGAAACACAGAAATTACATCCGAATCCAATACAAGAGGCACAATACCGACTTAAGTACAAGAGGACTGACACTGTAACTCTCTCTGGTTTGAACCTCTCCTTTGAGTCCAGTAGTAGATTTCGGTGCTTTACTTCAGGTTTACTGTATCCCTTGGACCTTCTTATTGACGATGACACACTGATATTGCATCAAAGTATAATACAAAAGGCACAATGCCGACTTTAGTACAGGAGGGCTGATACTCTAACTTTTGATGATTTGAACCTCTCCTGTGAGTCCAGTTTTAGATTCCGATGCTTCAATTCAGTTTTACTGTATCCCTTGGACCTTCTTATTGACGATGAAACACAGAAATTGCATCCGAAGTTAATAGAAAATGCACAATGCCGACTTAAGTACAAGAGGACTGACACACTAACTTTCTATGATTTGAACCTCACCTGTGAGTCCAGTTTTAGATTCCGATGCTTCACTTCAGGTTTACTGTATCCCTTAGACCTTCTTATTCTCGATGAAACACAGAAATTGCATCCGAATTTAATACAAAAGGCACAATGCTGACTTAATTACAAGAGGACTGACACTATAACTTTCGATGATTTGAACCTCTCCTATGAGTTAGTTTTAGATTCCGATGCTTCAATTCAGGTTTACTGTATCATTTGGACCTTCTTATTGACGATGAAACACAGAAATTGCATCCGAATTTAATACAAAAGGCACAATGCCGACAAAGTACAAGAGGACAGACACTCTAACTTTCGATGATTTGAACATCTCCTGTGAGTCCAGTTTTAGATTCCGATGCTTCATTTCAGGTTTACTGTATCCCTTGGAACTTCTTATTGACGATGAAACACAGAAATTGCATCCGAATTTAATACAAACGGCACAATGCCAACGTAAGTACAAGAGGACTGACACTCTAAATTTCTATGATTTGAACCTCTCCTGTGAGTCCAGTTTAAGATTCCGATGCTTCACTTCAGGTCTACTGTATCCCTTGGACCTTCTTATTGACGATGAAACACAGAAATTGCATCCGAATTAAATACAAAAGGCACAATGCCGACTTAAGTACAAGAGGACTGAACCTCTAACTCTCTCTGATTTGAACCTCTCCTGTGAGTCCAGTTTTAGATTCCGATGCTTCACTTCAGGTTTACTGTATCCCTTGGACCTTCTTATTGACGATGAAACACAGAAATTGCATCCGAATTTAATACAAAAGGCACAATGCCGATTTAAGTACAAGAGGACTGACACTCTACCTTTCTATGATTTGAACCTCTCCTGGGAGTCCAGTTTTAGATTCCGATGCTTCACTTCAGGTTTACTGTATCCCTTGGACTTTCTTATTTCGATGAAACACAGAAATTGCATCCGAATTTAATACAAAAGGCACAAAGCCGACTTAAGTACAAGAGGACTGACACTCTTACTTTCTATGATTTGAAACTCTCCTGTGAGTCCAGTTTTAGATTCCGATGCTTCACTTCAGGTTTACTGTATCCCTTGGACCTTCTTCTTGACGATGAAACACAGAAATTGCATCCGAATTTAATACAAAAGGCACAATGCCGACTTAAGTACAAGAGGACTGACACTCTAACTTTCTATGATTTGAACCTCTCCTGGGAGTCCAGTTTTAGATTCCGATGCTTCACTTCAGGTTTACTGTATCCCTTGGACTTTCTTACTTCGATGAAACACAGAAATTGCATCCGGATTTAATACAAAAGGCAAAATGCCGACTTAAGTACAAGACGACTGACACTCTTACTTTCTATGACTTGGACCTCTATTGTGAGTCCAGTTTTAGATTCCGATGCTTCACTTCAGGTTTACTGTATCCCTTGGACCTTGTTATTGAAGATGAAACACAGAAATTGCATCCAAATGTAATACAAAAGGCACAATGCTGACTTAAGTACAAGAGGACTGACTCCTTAACTTTCTATGACTTGAACCTCTCCTGTGAGCCCAGTTTTAGATTCCGATGCTTCACTTCAGGTTTACTGTATCCCTTGGACCTTCTTATTGACGATGAAACATAGAAATTGCATCCGAATTTAATACAAAGGGCACAATGCCGACTTAAGTACAAGAGGACTGACACTCTAATTTACTATGAATTGAACCTCTCCGGTGAGTCCAGTTTTTGATCCGATGCTGCACTTCAGGTTTACTGTATCCCTTGGACCTTCTTATTGACGATGAAACACAGAGATAGCATCCAAATTTAATACAAAAGGAACAATGCCGACTTAAGTACAAGAGGACTGACACTCTTACTTTCTATGATTTGAAACTCTCCTGTGAGTCCAGTTTCAGATTCCGATGCTTCACTTCAGGTTTACTGTATCCCTTGGACCATCTTATTGACGATGAAACACAGAAATTGCATCCGAATTTAATACAAAAGGCACAATGCCGACTTAAGTACAAGAGGACTGACACTCTAACTTTCTATGATTTGAACCTCTCCTGGGAGTCCAGTTTTAGATTCCGATGCTTCACTTCAGGTTAACTGTATCCCTTGGACTTTCTTACTTCGATGAAACACAGAAATTGCATCCGGATTTAATACAAAAGGCACAATGACGACTTAAGTACAAGAGGACTGACACTCTAACTTTCTATGATTTAAACCTCTCCTGTGAGTCCAGTTTTAGATTGCGATGCTTCACTAGAAGTTTATTGTATCCCTTGGACCTTCCTATTGACGATGAAACACAGAAATTGCATCCGAATTTAATACAAAAGGCACAATGCCGACTTAAGTACAAGAGGACTGACACTCTAACTTTCTTTTATTTGAACCACTCCTGTGAGTCCAGTTTAAGATTCCGATGCTTCACTTCAGGTTTATTGTATCCCTTGGACCTTCTTATTGACGATTAAACACAGATATTGCATCCGAATTTAATACAAAAGGCACAATGCCGACTTAAGTACAAGAGGACTGACACTCTTAATCTATGATTTGAACCTCTCCTGTGAGTCCAGTTTTAGATTCCGATGCTTCGCTTTAGGTTTACTGTATCCCTTGGACCTTCTTATTGACTATGAAACAGAGAAATTGCATCAGAAATTAATACATAAGGCACAATGCCGACTTAAGTACAAGAGAACTACCACTCTAACTTTCTATGATTTGAACCACTCCTTTGAGTCCAGTTTAAGATTCCGATGCTTCACTTCCGGTTTACTGTATCCCTTGGACCTTCTTAATGACGATGAAACACAGAAATTGCATCCGAATTTAATACAAAAGGCACAATGCCGACTTAAGTACAAGAGGACTGACACTCTAACTCCCTACGATTTGAACCTCTCCTGTGAGTCCAGGTTTGGATTCCGATGCATCACTTCAGGTTTACTGTATCCGTTGGACCTTCTTATTGACGATGAGACACAGAAACTGCATCCGAATTTAATACAAAAGGCACAATGCCGACTTAAGTACAAGAGGACAGACACTCTAACTTTCGATGATTTGAACCTCTCCTGTGAGTCCAGTTTTAGATTCCGATGCTTCATTTCAGGTTTACTGTATCCCTTGGAACTTCTTATTGACGATGAAACACAGAAATTGCATCCGAATTTAATACAAAAGGCACAATGCCAACGTATGTACAAGAGGACTGACACTCTAAATTTCTATGATTTGAACCTCTCCTGTGAGTCTAGTTTAAGATTCCGATGCTTCACTTCAGGTCTACTGTATCCCTTGGACCTTCTTATTGACGATGAAACACAGAAATTGCATCCGAATTTAATACAAAAGGCACAATGCCGACTTAAGTACAAGAGGACTGAACCTCTAACACTCTCTGATTTGAAGCTCTCCTGTGAGTCCAGTTTTAGATTCCGATGCTTCACTTCAGGTTTACTGTATCCCTTGGACCTTCTTATTGACGATGAAACACAGAAATTGCATCCGAATTTAATACAAAATGCACAATGCCGACTTAAGTACAAGAGGACTGACACTCTAACTTTCTATGATTTGAACCTCTCCTGTGAGTCGAGTTTTAGATTCCGATGCTTCACATCAGGTTTACTGTATCTCTTGGACCTTCTTATTGGCGATGAAACACAGAAATTGCATCAGAATTTAATACAAAAGGCACAATGCCGACATAAGTACAAGAGGACTGACACTCTAACTTTCTATGATTTGAACCTCCCCTGTGAGTCCAGTTTTAGATTCCGATGCTTCACATCAGGTTTACTATATGTCTTGGACCTTCTAATTGATGATGAAACACAGAAATTACATCCGAATCCAATACAAGAGGCACAATACCGACTTAAGTACAAGAGGACTGACACTGTAACTCTCTCTGGTTTGAACCTCTCCTTTGAGTCCAGTAGTAGATTTCGGTGCTTTACTTCAGGTTTACTGTATCCCTTGGACCTTCTTATTGACGATGACACACTGATATTGCATCAAAGTATAATACAAAAGGCACAATGCCGACTTTAGTACAGGAGGGCTGATACTCTAACTTTTGATGATTTGAACCTCTCCTGTGAGTCCAGTTTTAGATTCCGATGCTTCAATTCAGTTTTACTGTATCCCTTGGACCTTCTTATTGACGATGAAACACAGAAATTGCATCCGAAGTTAATAGAAAATGCACAATGCCGACTTAAGTACAAGAGGACTGACACTCTAACTTTCTATGATTTGAACCTCACCTGTGAGTCCAGTTTTAGATTCCGATGCTTCACTTCAGGTTTACTGTATCCCTTAGACCTTCTTATTCTCGATGAAACACAGAAATTGCATCCGAATTTAATACAAAAGGCACAATGCTGACTTAATTACAAGAGGACTGACACTATAACTTTCGATGATTTGAACCTCTCCTATGAGTTAGTTTTAGATTCCGATGCTTCAATTCAGGTTTACTGTATTATTTGGACCTTCTTATTGACGATGAAACACAGAAATTGCATCCGAATTTAATACAAAAGGCACAATGCCGACAAAGTACAAGAGGACAGACACTCTAACTTTCGATGATTTGAACATCTCCTGTGAGTCCAGTTTTAGATTCCGATGCTTCATTTCAGGTTTACTGTATCCCTTGGAACTTCTTATTGACGATGAAACACAGAAATTGCATCCGAATTTAATACAAACGGCACAATGCCAACGTAAGTACAAGAGGACTGACACTCTAAATTTCTATGATTTGAACCTCTCCTGTGAGTCCAGTTTAAGATTCCGATGCTTCACTTCAGGTCTACTGTATCCCTTGGACCTTCTTATTGACGATGAAACACAGAAATTGCATCCGAATTAAATACAAAAGGCACAATGCCGACTTAAGTACAAGAGGACTGAACCTCTAACTCTCTCTGATTTGAACCTCTCCTGTGAGTCCAGTTTTAGATTCCGATGCTTCACTTCAGGTTTACTGTATCCTTTGGACCTTCTTATTGACGATGAAACACAGAAATTGCATCCGAATTTAATACAAAAGGCACAATGCCGATTTAAGTACAAGAGGACTGACACTCTAACTTTCTATGATTTGAACCTCTCCTGGGAGTCCAGTTTTAGATTCCGATGCTTCACTTCAGGTTTACTGTATCCCTTGGACTTTCTTACTTCGATGAAACACAGAAATTGCATCCGGATTTAATACAAAAGGCACAATGACGACTTAAGTACAAGAGGACTGACACTCTAACTTTCTATGATTTAAACCTCTCCTGTGAGTCCAGTTTTAGATTGCGATGCTTCACTAGAAGTTTATTGTATCCCTTGGACCTTCCTATTGACGATGAAACACAGAAATTGCATCCGAATTTAATACAAAAGGCACAATGCCGACTTAAGTACAAGAGGACTGACACTCTAACTTTCTTTTATTTGAACCACTCCTGTGAGTCCAGTTTAAGATTCCGATGCTTCACTTCAGGTTTATTGTATCCCTTGGACCTTCTTATTGACGATTAAACACAGATATTGCATCCGAATTTAATACAAAAGGCACAATGCCGACTTAAGTACAAGAGGACTGACACTCTTAATCTATGATTTGAACCTCTCCTGTGAGTCCAGTTTTAGATTCCGATGCTTCGCTTTAGGTTTACTGTATCCCTTGGACCTTCTTATTGACTATGAAACAGAGAAATTGCATCAGAAATTAATACATAAGGCACAATGCCGACTTAAGTACAAGAGAACTACCACTCTAACTTTCTATGATTTGAACCACTCCTTTGAGTCCAGTTTAAGATTCCGATGCTTCACTTCCGGTTTACTGTATCCCTTGGACCTTCTTAATGACGATGAAACACAGAAATTGCATCCGAATTTAATACAAAAGGCACAATGCCGACTTAAGTACAAGAGGACTGACACTCTAACTCCCTACGATTTGAACCTCTCCTGTGAGTCCAGGTTTGGATTCCGATGCATCACTTCAGGTTTACTGTATCCGTTGGACCTTCTTATTGACGATGAGACACAGAAACTGCATCCGAATTTAATACAAAAGGCACAATGCCGACTTAAGTACAAGAGGACAGACACTCTAACTTTCGATGATTTGAACCTCTCCTGTGAGTCCAGTTTTAGATTCCGATGCTTCATTTCAGGTTTACTGTATCCCTTGGAACTTCTTATTGACGATGAAACACAGAAATTGCATCCGAATTTAATACAAAAGGCACAATGCCAACGTAAGTACAAGAGGACTGACACTCTAAATTTCTATGATTTGAACCTCTCCTGTGAGTCCAGTTTAAGATTCCGATGCTTCACTTCAGGTCTACTGTATCCCTTGGACCTTCTTATTGACGATGAAACACAGAAATTGCATCCGAATTTAATACAAAAGGCACAATGCCGACTTAAGTACAAGAGGACTGAACCTCTAACACTCTCTGATTTGAAGCTCTCCTGTGAGTCCAGTTTTAGATTCCGATGCTTCACTTCAGGTTTACTGTATCCCTTCGACCTTCTTATTGACGATGAAACACAGAAATTGCATCCGAATTTAATACAAAATGCACAATGCCGACTTAAGTACAAGAGGACTGACACTCTAACTTTCTATGATTTGAACCTCTCCTGTGAGTCGAGTTTTAGATTCCGATGCTTCACATCAGGTTTACTGTATCTCTTGGACCTTCTTATTGGCGATGAAACACAGAAATTGCATCAGAATTTAATACAAAAGGCACAATGCCGACATAAGTACAAGAGGACTGACACTCTAACTTTCTATGATTTGAACCTCCCCTGTGAGTCCAGTTTTAGATTCCGATGCTTCACATCAGGTTTACTATATGTCTTGGACCTTCTAATTGATGATGAAACACAGAAATTACATCCGAATCCAATACAAGAGGCACAATACCGACTTAAGTACAAGAGGACTGACACTGTAACTCTCTCTGGTTTGAACCTCTCCTTTGAGTCCAGTAGTAGATTTCGGTGCTTTACTTCAGGTTTACTGTATCCCTTGGACCTTCTTATTGACGATGACACACTGATATTGCATCAAAGTATAATACAAAAGGCACAATGCCGACTTTAGTACAGGAGGGCTGATACTCTAACTTTTGATGATTTGAACCTCTCCTGTGAGTCCAGTTTTAGATTCCGATGCTTCAATTCAGTTTTACTGTATCCCTTGGACCTTCTTATTGACGATGAAACACAGAAATTGCATCCGAAGTTAATAGAAAATGCACAATGCCGACTTAAGTACAAGAGGACTGACACTCTAACTTTCTATGATTTGAACCTCACCTGTGAGTCCAGTTTTAGATTCCGATGCTTCACTTCAGGTTTACTGTATCCCTTAGACCTTCTTATTCTCGATGAAACACAGAAATTGCATCCGAATTTAATACAAAAGGCACAATGCTGACTTAATTACAAGAGGACTGACACTATAACTTTCGATGATTTGAACCTCTCCTATGAGTTAGTTTTAGATTCCGATGCTTCAATTCAGGTTTACTGTATTATTTGGACCTTCTTATTGACGATGAAACACAGAAATTGCATCCGAATTTAATACAAAAGGCACAATGCCGACAAAGTACAAGAGGACAGACACTCTAACTTTCGATGATTTGAACATCTCCTGTGAGTCCAGTTTTAGATTCCGATGCTTCATTTCAGGTTTACTGTATCCCTTGGAACTTCTTATTGACGATGAAACACAGAAATTGCATCCGAATTTAATACAAACGGCACAATGCCAACGTAAGTACAAGAGGACTGACACTCTAAATTTCTATGATTTGAACCTCTCCTGTGAGTCCAGTTTAAGATTCCGATGCTTCACTTCAGGTCTACTGTATCCCTTGGACCTTCTTATTGACGATGAAACACAGAAATTGCATCCGAATTAAATACAAAAGGCACAATGCCGACTTAAGTACAAGAGGACTGAACCTCTAACTCTCTCTGATTTGAACCTCTCCTGTGAGTCCAGTTTTAGATTCCGATGCTTCACTTCAGGTTTACTGTATCCTTTGGACCTTCTTATTGACGATGAAACACAGAAATTGCATCCGAATTTAATACAAAAGGCACAATGCCGATTTAAGTACAAGAGGACTGACACTCTAACTTTCTATGATTTGAACCTCTCCTGGGAGTCCAGTTTTAGATTCCGATGCTTCACTTCAGGTTTACTGTATCCCTTGGACTTTCTTATTTCGATGAAACACAGAAATTGCATCCGAATTTAATACAAAAGGCACAATGCTGACTTAAGTACAAGAGGACTGACACTCTTACTTTCTATGATTTGAAACTCTCCTGTGAGTCCAGTTTTAGATTCCGATGCTTCACTTCAGGTTTACTGTATCCCTTGGACCTTCTTATTGACGATGAAACACAGAAATTGCATCCGAATTTAATACAAAAGGCACAATGCCGACTTAAGTACAAGAGGACTGACACTCTAACTTTCTATGATTTGAACCTCTCCTGGGAGTCCAGTTTTAGATTCCGATGCTTCACTTCAGGTTTACTGTATCCCTTGGACTTTCTTACTTCGATGAAACACAGAAATTGCATCCGGATTTAATACAAAAGGCAAAATGCCGACTTAAGTACAAGACGACTGACACTCTTACTTTCTATGACTTGGACCTCTATTGTGAGTCCAGTTTTAGATTCCGATGCTTCACTTCAGGTTTACTGTATCCCTTGGACCTTGTTATTGAAGATGAAACACAGAAATTGCATCCAAATGTAATACAAAAGGCACAATGCTGACTTAAGTACAAGAGGACTGACTCCTTAACTTTCTATGACTTGAACCTCTCCTGTGAGCCCAGTTTTAGATTCCGATGCTTCACTTCAGGTTTACTGTATCCCTTGGACCTTCTTATTGACGATGAAACATAGAAATTGCATCCGAATTTAATACAAAGGGCACAATGCCGACTTAAGTACAAGAGGACTGACACTCTAATTTACTATGAATTGAACCTCTCCGGTGAGTCCAGTTTTTGATCCGATGCTGCACTTCAGGTTTACTGTATCCCTTGGACCTTCTTATTGACGATGAAACACAGAGATAGCATCCAAATTTAATACAAAAGGAACAATGCCGACTTAAGTACAAGAGGACTGACACTCTTACTTTCTATGATTTGAAACTCTCCTGTGAGTCCAGTTTCAGATTCCGATGCTTCACTTCAGGTTTACTGTATCCCTTGGACCATCTTATTGACGATGAAACACAGAAATTGCATCCGAATTTAATACAAAGGCACGATGCCGACTTAAGTACAAGAGGACTGACACTCTAACTTTCTATGATTTGAACCTCTCCTGGGAGTCCAGTTTTAGATTCCGATGCTTCACTTCAGGTTAACTGTATCCCTTGGACTTTCTTACTTCGATGAAACACAGAAATTGCATCCGGATTTAATACAAAAGGCACAATGCCGACTTAAGTACAAGAGGACTGACACTCTAACTTTCTATGATTTAAACCTCTCCTGTGAGTCCAGTTTTAGATTGCGATGCTTCACTAGAAGTTTATTGTATCCCTTGGACCTTCCTATTGACGATGAAACACAGAAATTGCATCCGAATTTAATACAAAAGGCACAATGCCGACTTAAGTACAAGAGGACTGACACTCTAACTTTCTTTTATTTGAACCACTCCTGTGAGTCCAGTTTAAGATTCCGATGCTTCACTTCAGGTTTATTGTATCCCTTGGACCTTCTTATTGACGATTAAACACAGATATTGCATCCGAATTTAATACAAAAGGCACAATGCCGACTTAAGTACAAGAGGACTGACACTCTTAATCTATGATTTGAACCTCTCCTGTGAGTCCAGTTTTAGATTCCGATGCTTCGCTTTAGGTTTACTGTATCCCTTGGACCTTCTTATTGACTATGAAACAGAGAAATTGCATCAGAAATTAATACAAAAGGCACAATGCCGACTTAAGTACAAGAGAACTACCACTCTAACTTTCTATGATTTGAACCACTCCTTTGAGTCCAGTTTAAGATTCCGATGCTTCACTTCCGGTTTACTGTATCCCTTGGACCTTCTTAATGACGATGAAACACAGAAATTGCATCCGAATTTAATACAAAAGGCACAATGCCGACTTAAGTACAAGAGGACTGACACTCTAACTCCCTACGATTTGAACCTCTCCTGTGAGTCCAGGTTTGGATTCCGATGCATCACTTCAGGTTTACTGTATCCGTTGGACCTTCTTATTGACGATGAGACACAGAAACTGCATCCGAATTTAATACAAAAGGCACAATGCCAACGTAAGTACAAGAGAACTGACACTCTAAATTTCTATGATTTGAACCTCTCCTGTGAGTCCAGTTTAAGATTCCGATGCTTCACTTCAGGTCTACTGTATCCCTTGGACCTTCTTATTGACGATGAAACACAGAAATTGCATCCGAATTTAATACAAAAGGCACAATGCCGACTTAAGTACAAGAGGACTGAACCTCTAACACTCTCTGATTTGAACCTCTCCTGTGAGTCCAGTTTTAGATTCCGATGCTTCACTTCAGGTCTACTGTATCCCTTGGACCTTCTTATTGACGATGAAACACAGAAATTGCATCCGAATTTAATACAAAAGGCACAATGCCGACTTAAGTACAAGAGGACTGAACCTCTAACACTCTCTGATTTGAACCTCTCCTGTGAGTCCAGTTTTAGATTCCGATGCTTCACTTCAGGTTTACTGTATCCCTTGGACCTTCTTATTGACGATGAAACACAGAAATTGCATCCGAATTTAATACAAAAGGCACAATGCCGATTTAAGTACAAGAGGACTGACACTCTAACTTTCTATGATTTGAACCTCTCCTGGGAGTCCAGTTTTAGATTCCGATGCTTCACTTCAGGTTTACTGTATCCCTTGGACTTTCTTATTTCGATGAAACACAGAAATTGCATCCGAATTTAATACAAAAGGCACAATGCCGACTTAAGTACAAGAGGACTGACACTCTTACTCTCTATGATTTGAAACTCTCCTGTGAGTCCAGTTTTAGATTCCGATGCTTCACTTCAGGTTTACTGTATCCCTTGGACCCTCTTATGGACGATGAAACACAGAAATTGCATCCGAATTTAATACAAAAGGCACAATGCCGACTTAAGTACAAGAGGACTGACACTCTAACTTTCTATGATTTGAACCTCTCCTGGGAGTCCAGTTTTAGATTCCGATGCTTCACTTCAGGTTTACTGTATCCCTTGGACTTTCTTACTTCGATGAAACACAGAAATTGCATCCGGATTTAATACAAAAGGCAAAATGCCGACTTAAGTACAAGACGACTGACACTCTTACTTTCTATGACTTGGACCTCTATTGTGAGTCCAGTTTTAGATTCCGATGCTTCACTTCAGGTTTACTGTATCCCTTGGACCTTGTTATTGAAGATGAAACACAGAAATTGCATCCAAATGTAATACAAAAGGCACAATGCTGACTTAAGTACAAGAGGACTGACTCCTTAACTTCCTATGACTTGAACCTCTCCTGTGAGCCCAGTTTTAGATTCCGATGTTTCTCTTCAGGTTTACTGTATCCCTTGGACCTTCTTATTGACGATGAAACATAGAAATTGCATCCGAATTTAATACAAAGGGCACAATGCCGACTTAAGTACAAGAGGACTGACACTCTAATTTACCATGAATTGAACCTCTCCGGTGAGTCCAGTTTTTGATCCGATGCTGCACTTCAGGTTTACTGCATCCCTTGGACCTTCTTATTGACGATGAAACACAGAGATAGCATCCAAATTTAATACAAAAGGAACAATGCCGACTTAAGTACAAGAGGACTGACATTCTTACTTTCGATGATTTGAACCTCTCCTGTGGGTCTAGTTTTAGATTCCGATGCTTCAATTCAAGTTTACCGTATCCCTTGGACCTTCTTATTGACGATGAAACATAGAAATTGCATCCGAATGTTACACAAAAGGCACAATGCCGACTTAAGTACAAGAGGACTGACACTCTAACTTTCTATGATTTAAACCTCTCCTGTGAGTCCAGTTTTAGATTGCGATGCTTCACTAGAAGTTTATTGTATCCCTTGGACCTTCCTATTGACGATGAAACACAGAAATTGCATCCGAATTTAATACAAAAGGCACAATGCCGACTTAAGTACAAGAGGACTGACACTCTAACTTTCTTTTATTTGAACCACTCCTGTGAGTCCAGTTTAAGATTCCGATGCTTCACTTCAGGTTTATTGTATCCCTTGGACCTTCTTATTGACGATTAAACACAGATATTGCATCCGAATTTAATACAAGAGGCACAATGCCGACTTAAGTACAAGAGGACTGACACTCTTAATCTATGATTTGAACCTCTCCTGTGAGTCCAGTTTTAGATTCCGATGCTTCGCTTTAGGTTTACTGTATCCCTTGGACTATCTTATTGACTATGAAACAGAGAAATTGCATCAGAAATTAATACAAAAGGCACAATGCCGACTTAAGTACAAGAGAACTACCACTCTAACTTTCTATGATTTGAACCACTCCTTTGAGTCCAGTTGAGGATTCCGATGCTTCACTTCCGGTTTACTGTATCCCTTGGACCTTCTTAATGACGGTGAAACACAGAAATTGCATCCGAATTTAATACAAAAGGCACAATGCCGACTTAAGTACAAGAGGACTGACACTCTAACTCCCTACGATTTGAACCTCTCCTGTGAGTCCAGGTTTGGATTCCGATGCATCACTTCAGGTTTACTGTATCCGTTGGACCTTCTTATTGACGATGAGACACAGAAACTGCATCCGAATTTAATACAAAAGGCACAATGCCGACTTAAGTACAAGAGGACAGACACTCTAACTTTCGATGATTTGAACCTCTCCTGTGAGTCCAGTTTTAGATTCTGATGCTTCAATTCAAGTTTACTGTATCCCTTGGAGCTTCTTATTGACGATGGAACACAGAAATTGCATCCGAATTTAATACAAAAGGAACAATGCCGACTTAAGTACAAGAGGACCGACACTCTAACTTTCTATGATTTGAACCTCTCGTGTGAGCCCAATTTGAGATTCCGATGCTTCTCATCAGGTTTACTGTATCTCTTGGACCTTCTTATTTATGCTGAAACACAGAAATTACATCCGAATTCAATACAAATGGCACAATACCGACTTAAGTACAAGAGGACTGACACTTTACCTCTCTATGATTTGAACATCTCCTGTGAGACCAGTTTTAGATTACGATGCTTCACTTCAGGTTTACTGTTTCCCTTGGACCTTTATATTCACGATGAAACACAGATATTGCATCCAAATTTAATACAAAAGGCACAATGCCGACTTAAGCACAAGAGGACTGACACTCTAACTCTCGACGATTTGAACCTCTCCTGTGAGTCCAGTTTTAGATTCCGATGCTTCAATTCAGGTTTACTGTATCCCTTGGACCTCCTTATTGACGATGAATCACAGAAATTGCATCCGAATTTAATACAAAAGGCGCAATGCCGACTTAAGTACAAGAGGACTGACACTCTAACTCTCAACGATTTGAACCTCTCCTGTGAGTCCAGTTTTAGATTCCGATGCTTCACTTCAGGTTTACTGTATCCCTTGGACCTTCTTATTGACGATGAAACACAGAAATTGCATCCGAATTTAACACAAAAGGCACAATGCCGACTTAAGTACAAGAGGACTGACACTCTAACTTTCTATGATTTAAACCTCTCCTGTGAGTCCAGTTTTACATTCCGATGCTTCACTAGAAGTTTATTGTATCCCTTGGACCTTCCTATTGACGATGAAACACAGATATTGCATCCGAATTTAATACAAAAGGCACAATGCCGACTTAAGTACAAGAGGACTGACACTCTAACTTTCCATTATTTGAACCACTCCTGTGAGTCCAGTTTAAGATTCCGATGCTTCACTTCAGGTTTATTTTATCCCTTGGACCTTCTTATTGACGATGAAACACAGATATTGCATCCGAATTTGATACAAAAGGCACAATGCCGACTTAAGTACAAGAGGACTGACACTCTTAATCTATGATTTGAACCTCTCCTGTGAGTCCAGTTTTAGATTCCGATGCTTCGCTTTAGTTTTACTGTATCCCTTGGACTTTCTTATTGACTATGAAACACAGAAATTGCATCAGAAATTAATACAAAAGGCACAATGCCGACTTAAGTACAAGAGAACTACCACTCTAACTTTTTATGATTTGGACCACTCCTTTGAGTCCAGTTTAAGATTCCGATGCTTCACTTCCGGTTTACTGTATCCCTTGGACCTTCTTAATGACGATGAAACACAGAAATTGCATCCGAATTTAATACAAAAGGCACAATGCCGACTTAAGTACAAGAGGACTGACACTCTAACTCCCTACGATTTGAACCTCTCCTGTGAGTCCAGGTTTGGATTCCGATGCATCACTTCAGGTTTACTGTATCCGTTGGACCTTCTTATTGACGATGAGACACAGAAACTGCATCCGAATTTAATACAAAAGGCACAATGCCGACTTAAGTACAAGAGGACAGACACTCTAACTTTCGATGATTTGAACCTCTCCTGTGAGTCCAGTTTTAAATTCCGATGCTTCAATTCAAGTTTACTGTATCCCTTGGAGCTTCTTATTGACGATGAAACACAGAAATTGCATCCGAATTTAATACAAAAGGAACAATGCCGACTTAAGTACAAGAGGACTGACACTCTAACTTTCTATGATTTGAACCCTCGTGTGAGCCCAACTTGAGATTCCGATGCTTCACATCAGGTTTACTGTATCTCTTGGACCTTCTTATTTATGCTGAAACACAGAAATTACATCCGAATTCAATACAAATGGCACAATACCGACATAAGTACAAGAGGACTGACACTTTACCTCTCTATGATTTGATCATCTCCTGTGAGACCAGTTTTAGATTCCGATGCTTCACTTCAGGTATACTGTATCCCTTGGACCTTTATATTCACGATGAAACACAGAAATTGCATCCAAATTTAATACAAAAGGCACAATGCCGACTTAAGCACAAGAGGACTGACACTCTAACTCTCGACGATTTGAACCTCTCCTGTGAGTCCAGTTTTAGATTCCGATGCTTCAATTCAGGTTAACTGTATCCCTTGGACCTTCTTATTGACGATGAATCACAGAAATTGCATCCGAATTTAATACAAAAGGCACAATGCCGACTTAAGTACAAGAGGACTGACACTCTAACTCTCTACGATTTGAACCTCTCCTGTGAGTCCAGTTTTAGATTCCGATGCTTCACTTCAGGTTTACTGTATCCCTTGGACCTTCTTATTGACGTGAAACACAGAAATTGCATCCGAATTTAATACAAAAGGCACAATGCAGAGTCAAGTACAAGAGGACTGACACTCTAACTTTCGATGATTTGAACCTTTCCTGTGAGTCCAGTTTTAGATTCCGATGCTTCAATTCAGGTTTACTCTATCCCTTGGACCTTCCTATTGACGATGGAACACAGAAATTGCATCCCAACGTAATACAAAAGGCACAATGCCGACTTAAGTACAAGAGGACTGACACTGCAACTTTCTATGATTTGAACCTCTCCTATGAGTCCAGTTTTAGATTCCGATGCTTCACTTCAGGTTTACTGTATCACTTGGACTTTTTTATTGTCGATGAATTACAGAAATTGCATCCGAATTTAATACAAAAGGCATAATGCCGACTTAAGTACAAGAGGACAGACACTCTAACTTTCTATGATTTGAAACTCTCCTGTGAGTCCAGTTTTTGATTCCGATGCTGCACTTCAGGTTTACTTTATCCCTTGGTCCTTCTTATTGACGATGAAAGACAGAAATTGCATCCAAATTTAATACAAAAGGAACAATGCCGACTTAAGTACATGAGGACTGACATTCTAACTTTTGATGATTTGAACCGCTCCTGTGGGTCTAGTTTTAGATTCCGTTGCTTCAATTCAGGTTTACCGTATCCCTTGGACCTTCTTATTGACGATCAAACACAGAAATTGCATCCGAATTTAACACAAAAGGCACAATGCCGACTTAAGTACAAGAGGACTGACACTCTAATTTTCTATGATTTAAACCTCTCCTGTGATTCCAGTTTTAGATTCCGATGCTTCACTAGAAGTTTATTGTATCCCTTGGACCTTCCTATTGACGATGAAACACAGATATTGCATCCGAATTTAATACAAAAGGCATAATGCCGACTTAAGTACAAGAGGACAGACACTCTAACTTTCTATGATTTGAACCTCTCCTGTGAGTCCAGTTTTTGATTCCGATGTTTCAATTCAGGTTTACTGTATCCCTTGGAGGTTCTTATTGACGATGAAAGACAGAAATTGCATCCGAATTTAATACAAAAGGAACAATGCCGACTTAAGTACAAGAGGACTGACACTCTAACTTTCTATGATTTGAACCTCTCATATGAGTCCAGTTTTAGATTCCGATGCTTCACTTCAGGTTTACTGTATCACTTGGACTTTTTTATTGTCGATGAATCACAGAAATTGCATCCGAATTTAATACAAAAGGCACAATGCCGACTTATGTACAAGAGGACAGACACTCTAACATTCTATGATTTGAACATCTCCTGTGAGTCCTGTTTTTGATTCCGATGCTGCACTTCAGGTTTACTTTATAACTTGGACCTTCTTATTGACGATGAAACACAGAAATTGCATCCAAATTTAATACAAAAGGAACAATGCCGACTTAAGTACAAGAGGACTGACATTCTAACTTTTGATGATTTGAACCTCTCCTGTGGGTCTAGTTTTAGATTCCGATGCCTCAATTCAGGTTTACCGTATCCCTTGGACCTTCTTATTGACGATGAAACACAGAAATTGCATCCGAATTTAACACAAAAGGCACAATGCCGACTTAAGTACAAGAGGATTGACACTCTAACTTTCTATGATTTAAACCTGTCCTGTGAGTCCAGTTTTAGATTCCGATGCTTCACTAGAAGTTTATTGTATCCCTTGGACCTTCCTATTGACGATGAAACACAGAAATTGCATCCGAATTTAATACAAAAGGCACAATGCCGACTTAAGTACAAGAGGACTGACACTCTAACTTTCTATTATTTGAACCACTCCTGTGAGTCCAGTTTAAGATTCCGATGCTTCACTTCATGTTTATTGTATCCCTTGGACCTTCTTATTGACGATGAAACACAGATATTGCATCCGAATTTAATATAAAAGGCACAATGCCGACTTAAGTACAAGAGGACTGACACTCTTAATCTATGATTTGAACCTCTCCTGTGAGTCCAGTTTTAGATTCCGATGCTTCGCTTTAGGTTTACTGTATACCTTGGACCTTCTTATTGACTATGAAACACAGAAATTGCATCAGAAATTAATACAAAAGGCACAATGCCGACTTAAGTACAAGAGAACTGACACTCTAACTTTCTATGATTTGAACCACTCCTTTGAGTCCAGTTTAAGATTCCGATGCTTCACTTCAGGTTTACTGTATCCCTTCGACCTTCTTAATGACGATGAAACACAGAAATTGCATCCGAATTAAATACAAAGGGCACAATGCCGACTTAAGTACAAGAGGACTGACACTCTAACTCTCTACGATTTGAACCTCTCCTGTGAGTCCAGGTTTGGATTCCGATGCTTCACTTCAGGTTTGCTGTATCCGTTGGACCTTCTTATTGACGATGAGACACAGAAACTGCATCCGAATTTAATACAAAAGGCACAATGCCGACTTAAGTACAAGAGGACAGACACTCTAACTTTCGATGATTTGAACCTCTCCTGTGAGTCCAGTTTTAGATTCCGATGCTTCAATTCAGGTTTACTGTATCCCTTGGAGCTTCTTATTGCCGATGAAACACAGAAATTGCACCTGAATTTAATACAAAAGGAACAATGCCGACTTAAGTACAAGAGGACTGACACTCTAACTCTCTACGATTTGAACCTCTCCTGTGAGTCCAGGTTTGGATTCCGATGCTTCACTTCAGGTTTACTGTATCCGTTGGACCTTCTTATTGACGATGAGACACAGAAACTGCATCCGAATTTAATACAAAAGGCACAATGCCGACTTAAGTACAAGAGGACAGACACTCTAACTTTCGATGATTTGAACCTCTCCTGTGAGTCCAGTTTTAGATTCCGATGCTTCAATTCAGGTTTACTGTATCCCTTGGAGCTTCTTATTGACGATGAAACACAGAAATTGCATCCGAATTTAATACAAAAGGAACAATGCCGACTTAAGTACAAGAGGACTGACACTCTAACTTTCTATGATTTGAACCTCTCGTGTCAGCCGAGTTTGAGATTCGGATGCTTCACATCAGGTTTACTGTATCTCTTGGACCTTCTTATTGATGATGAAACACAGAAATTACATCCGAATTCAATACAAAAGGCACAATACCGACTTAAGTACAAGAGGACTGACACTCTAACTCTCTATGATTTGAACATCTCCTGTGGGACCAGTTTTAGATTCCGATGCTTCACATCAGGTTTACTGTATCCCTTGGACCTTTATATTCACGATGAACCACAGAAATTGCATCCAAATTTAATACAAAAGGCACAATGCCGACTTAAGCACAAGAGGACTGACACTCTAACTCTCGACGATTTGAACCTCTCCTGTGAGTCCAGTTTTAGATTCCGATGCTTCAATTCAGGTTTACTGTATCCCTTGGACCTTCTTATTGACGATGAATCACAGAAATTGCATCCGAATTTAATACAAAAGGCACAATGCCGACTTAAGTACAAGAGGACTGACACTCTAACTCTCTACGATTTGAACCTCTCCTGTGAGTCCAGTTTTAGATTCCGATGCTTCACTTCAGGTTTACTGTATCCCTTGGACCTTCTTATTGACGATGAATCACAGAAATTGCATCCGAATTTAATACAAAAGGCACAATGCAGACTCAAGTACAAGAGGACTGACACTCTAACTTTCGATGATTTGAACCTTTCCTGTGAGTCCAGTTTTAGATTCCGATGCTTCAATTCAGGTTTAATCTATCTCTTGGACCTTCCTATTGACGATGGAACACAGAAATTGCATCCCAATGTAATACAAAAGGCACAATGCCGACTTAAGTACAAGAGGACTGACACTGTAACTTTCTATGATTTGAACCTCTCCTATGAGTCCAGTTTTAGATTCCGATGCTTCACTTCAGGTTTACTGTATCACTTGGACTTTTTTATTGTCGATGAATCACAGAAATTGCATCCGAATTTAATACAAAAGGCACAATGCCGACTTAAGTACAAGAGGACAGACACTCTAACATTCTATGATTTGAACCTCTCCTGTGAGTCCAGTGTTTGATTCTGATGCTGCACTTCAGGTTTACTTTATCCCTTGGACCTTCTTATTGACGATGAAACACAGAAACTGCATCCAAATTTAATACAAAAGGAACAATGCCGACTTAAGTACAAGAGGACTGACATTCTAACTTTTGATGATTTGAACCTCTCCTGTGGGTCTAGTTTTAGATTCCGATGCTTCAATTCAGGTTTACCGTGTCCCTTGGACCTTCTAATTGACGATGAAACACAGAAATTGCATCCGAATTTAACACAAAAGGCACAATCCCGACGTAAGTACAAGAGGACTGACACTCTTAATCTATGATTTGAACCTCTCCTGTGAGTCCAGTTTTAGATTCCGATGCTTCGCTTTAGGTTTACTGTATACCTTGGACCTTCTTATTGACTATGAAACACAGAAATTGCATCAGAAATTAATACAAAAGGCACAATGCCGACTTAAGTACAAGAGAACTGACACTCTAACTTTCTATGATTTGAACCACTCCTTTGAGTCCAGTTTAAGATTCCGATGCTTCACTTCAGGTTTACTGTATCCGTTGGACCTTCTTATTGACGATGAGACACAGAAACTGCATCCGAATTTAATACAAAAGGCACAATGCCGACTTAAGTACAAGAGGACAGACACTCTAACTTTCGATGATTTGAACCTCTCCTGTGATTCCAGTTTTAGATTCCGATGCTTCAATTCAGACTTACTATATCCCTTGGAGCTTCTTATTGACGATGAAACTCAGAAATTGCACCCGAATTTAATACAAAAGGAACAATGCCGACTTAAGTACAAGAGGACTGACACTCTAACTTTCTATGATTTGAACCTCTCGTGTGAGCCCAGTTTGAGATTCCGATGCTTCACATCAGGTTTACTGTATCTCTTGGACCTGCTTATTGATGATGAAACACAGAAATTACATCCGAATTCAACACAAAAGGCACAATACCGACTTAAGTACAAGTGGACTGACACTCTAACTCTCTATGATTTGAACATCTCCTGTGAGTCCAGTTTTAGATTCCGATGCTTCACTTCAGGCTTACTGTATCCCTTGGACCTTCTTATTCACGATGAAACACAGAAATTGCATCCAAATTTAATTCAAAAGGCACAATGCCGACTTAAGCACAAGAGGACTGACACTCTAACTCTCGACGATTTGAACCTCTCCTGTGAGTCCAGTTTTAGATTCCGATGCTTCAATTCAGGTTTACTGTATTCCTTGGAACTTCTTATTGACGATGAATCACAGAAATTGCATCCGAATTTAATACAAAAGGCACAATGCCGACTTAAGTACAAGAGGACTGACACTCTAACTCTCTACGATTTGAACCTCTCCAGTGAGACCAGTTTTAGATTCCGATGCTTCACATCAGGTTTACTGTATCTCTTGGACCTTCTTATTGATGATGAATCACAGAAATTACATCCGAATTCAATACAAAAGGCACAATGCCGACTTAAGTACAAGAGGACTGACACTCTAACTTTCTATGATTTGAACCTCTCGTGTGAGCCCAGTATGAGATTCCGATGCTTCACATCGGGTTTACTGTATCTCTTGGACCTTCTTATTGACGATGAAACACAGAAATTGCATCCGAATTCAATACAAAAGGCACAATGCCGACTTAAGTACAAGAGGACACACACTGTAACTCTCTATGGTTTGAACCTCTCCTGTGAGTCCAGTTTTAGATTCCGATGCTTCAATTAAGATTAACTGTATCCCTTGGACATTCTTATTGACGATGAAACACAGAAATTGCATCCGAATTTAATACAAAAGGCACAATGCCGTTATAACTACAAGAGGACCGACACTCTTACTTTCTATGATTTGAACCTCTCCAGTGAGTCCTGTTTTAGATTCCGGAGCTTGACTTCAGGTTTACTGTATCCCTTGGACCTTCTTATTGACGATGAAACAGAGAAATTGCATCCGAAATTAATACAAAAGGCACAATGCCGACTTAAGTACAAGAGGACTGACACTCTACTTTTCTATGATTTGAACAACTCCTGTGAGTCCAGTTTAAGATTCCGATGCTTCACTTCAGGTTTACTGTATCCCTTGGACCTTCTTTATGACGATGAAACACAGAAATTGCATTCGAATTTAATACAAAAGGCACAATGCCGACTTAAGTACAAGAGGACTGACACTCTAACTTTCTATGATTTGAACCTCTCCTGTGAGTCCAGTTTTAGATTCTGATGCTTCGCTAGAAGTTTATTGTATCCCTTGGACCTTCCTATTGACGATGAAACCCCGAAATTGCATCCGAATTTAATACAAAAGGCACAATGCCGACTTAAGTACAAGAGGACATACACTCTAACTGTCTATGATTTGAACCACTCCTGTGAGTCCAGTTTAAGATTCCGATGCTTCGCTTCAGGTTTACTGTATCCCTTGGACCTTCTTATTGACTATGAAACACAGAAATTGCATCAGAAATGAATAAAAAAGGCACAATGCCGACTTAAGTACAAGAGGACTGACACTCTAACTCTCAATGATTTGAACCTCTCCTGTGAGTCCAGATTTGGATTCCGACGCTTCACTTCAGGTTTACTGTATCCCTTGGACCTTCTTATTGACGATGAGACACAGAAACTGCATCCGAATTTAATACAAAATGCACAATGCAGACTTAAGTACAAGAGGACTGACACGCTAACTTTCGATGATTTGAACCTCTCCTGTGAGTCCAGTTTTAGATTCCGATGCGTCAATTCAAGTTTACTGTATCCCTTGGAGCTTCTTATTGACGATGAAACACAGAAATTGCATCCGAATTTAATACAAAAGGCACAATGCCGACTTAAGTACAAGAGGACTGACACTCTAACTTTCTATGATTTGACCCTCTCGTGTGAGCCCAGTTTGAGATTCCGATACTTCAATTCAGGTTTACTGTATCCCTTGGAGCTTCTTATCGACGATGAAACACAGAAATTGCAACCGAATTTAATACAAAAGGCACAATGCCGACTTAAGTACAAGAGGACTGACACTCTAACTTTCTATGATTTGAACCTCTCGTGTGAGCCCA
Source organism: Schistocerca americana (assembly GCF_021461395.2). Lineage (NCBI taxonomy): Eukaryota > Metazoa > Arthropoda > Insecta > Orthoptera > Acrididae > Schistocerca > Schistocerca americana. The sequence goes on along the minus strand of NC_060124.1, from coordinate 542,143,297 downwards.
GTTTGAGATTCCGATGCTTCACATCAGGTTTACTGTATCACTTGGACCTTCTTATTGATGATGAAACACAGAAATTACATCCGAATTCAATACAAAAGGCACAATACCGACTTAAGTACAAGAGGACTGACACTCTAACTCTCTATGATTTGAACATCTCCTGTGAGTCCAGTTTAAGATTCCGATGCTTCACTTCAGGTTTCATGTATCCCTTGGACATTCTTTATGACGATGAAACACAGAAATTGCATTCGAATTCAATACAAAAGGCACAATGCCGACTTAAGTACAAGAGGACTGACACTCTAAATTTCTATGATTTGAACCTCTCCTGTGTGTCCAGTTTTAGATTCTGATGCTTCGCTAGAAGTTTATTGTATCCCTTGGACCTTCCCATTGACGATGAAACCCAGAAATTGCATCCGAATTTAATACAAAAGGCACAATGCCGACTAAGTACAAGAGGACATACACTCTAACTGTCTATGATTTGAACCACTCCTGTGAGTCCAGTTTACGTTTCCGGTGCTTCACTTCAGGTTTACTGCATCCCTTGGACCTTCTTATTGACGATGAAACACAGATATTGCTTCCGAATTTAATACAAAAGGCACAATGCCGACTTAAGTACAAGAGGACTGACACTCTAAATCTATGATTTGAACCTCTCCTGTGAGTCCAGTTTTAGATTCCGATGCTTCGCTTCAGGTTTACTGTATCCCTTGGACCTTCTTATTGACTCTGAAACACAGAAATTGCATCAGAAATGAATAAAAAAGGCACAATGCCGACTTAAGTACAAGAGGACTGACACTCTAACTCTCAATGATTTGAACCTCTCCTGTAAGTCCAGATTTGGATTCCGATGCTTCACTTCAGGTTTAATGTATCCCTTGGACTTTCTTATTGACGATGAGACACAGAAACTGCATCCGAATTTAATACAAAAGGCACAATGCCGACTTAAGTACAAGAGGACTGACACGCTAACTTTCGATGATTTGAACCTCTCCTGTGAGTCCAGTTTTAGATTCCGATGCGTCAATTCAAGTTTACTGTATCCCTTGGAGCTTCTTATTGACGATGAAACACAGAAATTGCATCCGAATTTAATACAAAAGGCACAATGCCGACTTAAGTACAAGAGGACTGACACTCTAACTTTCTATGATTTGACCATCTCGTGTGAGCCCAGTTTGAGATTCCGATGCTTCACATCAGGTTTACTGTATCTCTTGGACCTTCTTATTGATGACGAAACACAGAAATTACATCCGAATTCAATACAAAAACCACAATACCGACTTAAGTACAAGAGGACACACACTTTAACTCTCTATGGTTTGAACCTCTCCTGTGAGTCCAGTTTTAGATTCCGATGCTCCAATTCAGGTTAACTGTATCCCTTGGACCTTCTTATTGACGATGAAACACAGAAATTGCATCCGAATTTAATACAAAAGGCACAATGCCGACATAAGTACAAGAGGACTGACACTCTAAATCTATGATTTGAACCTCTCCTGTGAGTCCAGTTTTAGATTCCGATGCTTCGCTTCAGGTTTACTGTATCCCTTGGACCTTCTTATTGACTATGAAACACAGAAATTGATCAGAAATTAATACAAAAGGCACAATGCCGACTTAAGTACAAGAGGACTGACACTCTAACTCTCTACGATTTGAACCTCTCCTGTGAGTCCAGGTTTGGATTCCGATGCTTCACTTCAGGTTTACTGTATCCCTTGGACCTTCTTATTGACGATGGGACACAGAAACTGCATCCGAATTTAATACAAGAGGCACAATGCCGACTTAAGTAGAAGAGGACTGACACGCTAACTTTCGATGATTTGAACCTCTCCTGTGAGTCCAGTTTTAGATTCCGATGCTTCAATTCAGGTTTACTGTATCCCTTGGAGCTTCTTATTGACGATGAAACACAGAAATTGCAACCGAATTTAATACAAAAGGCACAATGCCGACTTAAGTACAAGAGGACTGACACTCTAACTTTCTATGATTTGAACCTCTCGTGTGAGCCCAGTTTGAGATTCCGATGCTTCAATTCAGGTTTACTGTATCCCTTGGACCTTCCTATTGACGATGGAACATAGAAATTGCATCCCAATGTAATACAAAAGGCACAATGCCGACTTAAGTACAAGAGGACTGACATTGTAACTTTCTATGATTGGAACCTCTCCTATGATTCCAGTATTAGATTCCGATGCTTCACTTCAGGTTTACTGTATCACTTGGACCTTCTTGTTGACGATGAAACACAGAAATTGCATCCAAATTTAATACAAAAGGAACAATGCCGACTTAAGTACAAGAGGACTGACACTCTAACTTTCGATGATTTGAACATCTCCTGTGGGTCCAGTTTTAGATTCCTATGCATCAATTCAGGTTTACTGTATCACTTGGACCTTCTTATTGACGATGAAACACAGAAATTGCATCCGAATTTAATACAAAAGGGACAATGCCGACTTAAGTAGAAGAGGACTGACACTCTAACTTTCTATGATTTGAACCACTGCTGTGAGTCCAGTTTAAGATTCCGATGCTTCACTTCAGGTTTACTGTATCCCTTGGACCTTCATATTGACGATGAAACACAGATATTGCATCCGAATTTAATACAAAAGGCACAATGCCGACTTAAGTACAAGAGGACTGACACTCTAACTCTCTATGGTTTGAACCTCTCCTGTGAGTCCAGTCTAAGATTCCGATGCTTCGCTTCAGGTTAACTCTATCCCTTGGACCTTCTTATTGACGATGAAACACAGAAGTTTCATCAGAAATTAATACAAAAAGCACAATGCCGACTTAAGTACAAGAAGACTGACACGCTAACTCTCTACGATTTGAACCTCTCCTGTGAGTACAGGTTTGGATTCCGATGCTTCACTTCAAGTTTTCTGTATCCCTTGGACCTTCTTATTGACGATGAGACACAGAAATTGCATCGGAATTTAATACAAACTGCACAATGCCGACTTAAGTACAAGCGGACTGACACTCTAATTTTCGATGACTTGAACCTCTCCTGTGAGTCCAGTTTTAGATTCCGATGCTTCAATTCAGGTTCACTGTATCCCTTGGACCTTCATATTGACGATGAAACACAGAAATTGCATCCGAATTTAATACAAAAGGCACAATGGCGACTTAAGTACTAGATGACTGACACTCTAACTTTCTATGATTTGAACCTCTCGTGTGAGCCCAGTTTGAGATTCCAATGCTTCTCATCAGGTTTACTGTATCTCTTGGACCTTCTTTTTGATGATGAAATCCAGAAATTACATCCGAATTCAATACAAAAGGCACAATACCGACTTAAGTACACGAGGACAGACACTCTAACTCTCTATGATTTGAACATCTCCTGTGAGTCCAGTTTTAGATTCCGATGCTTCACTTCAGGTTTACTGTATCCCTTGGACCTTCTTATTCACGATGAAACACAGAAATAGCATCCAAATTTAACACAAAAGGCACAATGCCGACTTAAGCACAAGAGGACTGACACTCTAACTCGCGGCGATTTGAACCTCTCCTGTGAGTCTAGTTTTAGATTCCGATGCTTCAATTCAGGTTTACTGTATTCCTTGGACCTTCTTATTGACTATGAATCACAGAAATCGCATCCGAATTTAATACAAAAGGCACAATGCCGACTTAAGTACAAGAGGACTGTCACTCTAACTCTCTACGATTTGAATCTCTCCAGTGAGACCAGTTTTAGATTCCGATGCTTCACATCAGTCTTACTGTATCTCTTGGACCTTCTTATTGATGATGAAACACAGAAATTACATCTGAATTCAATACAAAAGGCACAATGTGGACTTAAGTACAAGAGGACTGACACTCTAAGTTTCTATGATTTTAACCTCTCGTGTGAGCCCAGTTTGAGATTCCGATGCTTCACATCAGGTTTACTGTATCTCTTGGACCTTCTTATTGATGATGAAACACAGAAATTACATCCGAATTCAATACAAAAGGCACAATACCGACTTAAGTACAAGAGGGCTGACACTCTAACTCTCTATGATTTGAACATCTCCTCTGAGTCCAGTTTTAGATTCCGATGCTTCACTTCAGGTTTACTGGGTCCCTTGGACCTTCTTATTGAGGATGAAACACCGAAATTGCATCTAAATTTAATACAAAAGGCACAATGCCGACTTTAGTACAAGAGGACTGACACTCTAACTTTCTATGATTTGAACCTCTCCTGTGAGTCCAGTTTTAGATTCTGTTGCTTCACATCAGGTTTACTGTATATCTTGGACCTTCTTATTGGTGATGAAACACAGAAATTACATCCGAATTCAATACGAAAGGCACAATACCGACTTCAGTACAATAGGACTGACACTCTAACTCTCGACGATTTGAACCTCTCCTCTGAGTCCAGTTTTAGATTCCGATGCTTCAATTCAGGTTTACTGTATCCCTTGGACCTTCTTATTGACGATGAATCACAGAAATTGCATCCGAATTTGGTACAAAAGGCACAATGCCGACTTAAGTACAAGAGGACTGACACTCTAACTCTCTACTATTGAACTTCTCCTGTGAGTCCAGTTTTAGATTCCGTGGCTTCACTTCAGGCTTACTGTGTCCCTTGGACCTTCTTATTGCGGATGAAACACCGAAATTGCATCTCAATTTAATACAAAATGCACAATACCGACTTAAGTACAAGAGGACTGACACTCTAATTTTCAATGATTTGAACCTCTCCTGTGAGTCCAGTTTTATATTCCGATGTTTCACATCTGGTTTACTGTATCTCTTGGACCTTCTTATTGATGATGAAACACAGATATTACATCCGAATTCAATACGAAAGGCACTATACAGACATAAGTACAAGAGTACTGACACTCTAACTCTCTACGATTTGAACCTCTCCTGTGAGTCCAGTTTTAGATTCCGATGCTTCACTTCAGGTTTACTGTATCCCTTGGACCTTCTTATTGACGATGAAACACAGAAATTGCATCCGAATTTAATACAAAAGGCACAATGCCGACTTAAGTACAAGAGGACTGACACTCTAACTTTCTATGATTTAAACCTCTCCTGTGAGTCCAGTTTTAGATTGCGATGCTTCACTAGAAGTTTATTGTATCCCTTGGACCTTCCTATTGACGATGAAACACCGAAATTGCATCCGAATTTAATACAAAAGGCACAATGCCGACTTAAGTACAAGAGGACTGACACTCTAACTTTCTTTTATTTGAACCACTCCTGTGAGTCCAGTTTAAGATTCCGATGCTTCACTTCAGGTTTATTGTATCCCTTGGACCTTCTTATTGACGATTAAACACAGATATTGCATCCGAATTTAATACAAAAGGCACAATGCCGACTTAAGTACAAGAGGACTGACACTCTTAATCTATGATTTGAACCTCTCCTGTGAGTCCAGTTTTAGATTCCGATGCTTCGCTTTAGGTTTACTGTATCCCTTGGACCTTCTTATTGACTATGAAACAGAGAAATTGCATCAGAAATTAATACAAAAGGCACAATGCCGACTTAAGTACAAGAGAACTACCACTCTAACTTTCTATAATTTGAACCACTCCTTTGAGTCCAGTTTAAGATTCCGATGCTTCACTTCCGGTTTACTGTATCCCTTGGACCTTCTTAATGACGATGAAACACAGAAATTGCATCCGAATTTAATACAAAAGGCACAATGCCGACTTAAGTACAAGAGGACTGACACTCTAACTCCCTACGATTTGAACCTCTCCTGTGAGTCCAGGTTTGGATTCCGATGCATCACTTCAGGTTTACTGTATCCGTTGGACCTTCTTATTGACGATGATACACAGAAACTGCATCCTAATTTAATACAAAAGGCACAATGCCGACTTAAGTACAAGAGGACAGACACTCTAACTTTCGATGATTTGAACCTCTCCTGTGAGTCCAGTTTTAGATTCCGATGCTTCATTTCAGGTTTACTGTATCCCTTGGAACTTCTTATTGACGATGAAACACAGAAATTGCATCCGAATTTAATACAAAAGGCACAATGCCAACGTAAGTACAAGAGGACTGACACTCTAAATTTCTATGATTTGAACCTCTCCTGTGAGTCCAGTTTAAGATTCCGATGCTTCACTTCAGGTCTACTGTATCCCTTGGACCTTCTTATTGACGATGAAACACAGAAATTGCATCCGAATTTAATACAAAAGCTACAATGCCGACTTAAGTACAAGAGGACTGATTCTCTAACTCTCTCTGATTTGAACCTCTCCTGTGAGTCCAGTTTTAGATTCCGATGCTTCACTTCAGGTTTACTGTATCCCTTGGACCTTCTTATTGACGATGAAACACAGAAATTGCATCCGAATTTAATACAAAAGGCACAATGCCGATTTAAGTACAAGAGGACTGACACTCTAACTTTCTATGATTTGAACCTCTCCTGGGAGTCCAGTTTTAGATTCCGATGCTTCACTTCAGGTTTACTGTATCCCTTGGACTTTCTTATTTCGATGAAACACAGAAATTGCATCCGAATTTAATACAAAAGGCACAATGCCGACTTAAGTACAAGAGGACTGACACTCTTACTTTCTATGATTTGAAACTCTCCTGTGAGTCCAGTTTTAGATTCCGATGCTTCACTTCAGGTTTACTGTATACTTGGACCTTCTTATGGACGATGAAACACAGAAATTGCATCCGAATTTAATACAAAAGGCACAATGCCGACTTAAGTACAAGAGGACTGACACTCTAACTTTCTATGATTTGAACCTCTCCTGGGAGTCCAGTTTTAGATTCCGATGCTTCACTTTGGTTTACTGTATCCCTTGGACTTTCTTACTTCGATGAAACACAGAAATTGCATCCGGATTTAATACAAAAGGCAAAATGCCGACTTAAGTACAAGACGACTGACACTCTTACTTTCTATGACTTGGACCTCTATTGTGAGTCCAGTTTTAGATTCCGATGCTTCACTTCAGGTTTACTGTATCCCTTGGACCTTGTTATTGAAGATGAAACACAGAAATAGCATCCGAATTTAATACAAAGGGCACAATGCCGACTTAAGTACAAGAGGACTGACACTCGAATTTACCATGAATTGAACCTCTCCGGTGAGTCCAGTTTTTGATCCGATGCTGCACTTCAGGTTTACTGTATCCCTTGGACCTTCTTATTGACGATGAAACACAGAGATAGCATCCAAATTTAATACAAAAGGAACAATGCCGACTTAAGTACATGAGGACTGACATTCTTACTTTCGATGATTTGAACCTCTCCTGTGGGTCTAGTTTTAGATTCCGATGCTTCAATTCAAGTTTACCGTATCCCTTGGACCTTCTTATTGACGATGAAACATAGAAATTGCATCCGAATTTTACACAAAAGGCACAATGCCGACTTAAGTACAAGAGGACTGACACTCTAACTTTCTATGATTTAAACCTCTCCTGTGAGTCCAGTTTTAGATTGCGATGCTTCACTAGAAGTTTATTGTATCCCTTGGACCTTCCTATTGACGATGAAACACAGAAATTGCATCCGAATTTAATACAAAAGGCACAATGCCGACTTAAGTACAAGAGGACTGACACTCTAACTTTCTTTTATTTGAACCACTCCTGTGAGTCCAGTTTAAGATTCCGATGCTTCACTTCAGGTTTATTGTATCCCTTGGACCTTCTTATTGACGATTAAACACAGATATTGCATCCGAATTTAATACAAGAGGCACAATGCCGACTTAAGTACAAGAGGACTGACACTCTTAATCTATGATTTGAACCTCTCCTGTGAGTCCAGTTTTAGATTCCGATGCTTCGCTTTAGGTTTACTGTATCCCTTGGGCCTTCTTATTGACTATGAAACAGAGAAATTGCATCAGAAATTAATACAAAAGGCACAATGCCGATTTAAGTACAAGAGAACTACCACTCTAACTTTCTATGATTTGAACCACTCCTTTGAGTCCACTTGAGGATTCCGATGCTTCACTTCCGGTTTACTGTATCCCTTGGACCTTCTTAATGACGGTGAAACACAGAAATTGCATCCGAATTTAATACAAAAGGCACAATGCCGACTTAAGTACAAGAGGACTGACACTCTACCTCCCTACGATTTGAACCTCTCCTGTGAGTCCAGGTTTGGATTCCGATGCATCACTTCAGGTTTACTGTATCCGTTGGACCTTCTTATTGACGAAGAGACACAGAAACTGCATCCGAATTTAATACAAAAGGCACAATGCCGACTTAAGTACAAGAGGACAGACACTCTAACTTTCGATGATTTGAACCTCTCCTGTGAGTCCAGTTTTAGATTCCGATGCTTCAATTCAAGATTACTGTATCCCTTGGAGCTTCTTATTGACGATGAAACACAGAAATTGCATCCGAATTTAATACAAAAGGAACAATGCCGACTTAACAACAAGAGGACTGACACTCTAACTTTCTATGATTTGAACCTCTCGTGTGAGCCCAATTTGAGATTCCGATGCTTCACATCAGGTTTACTGTATCTCTTGGACGTTCTTATTTATGCTGAAACACAGAAATTACATCCGAATTCAATACAAATGGCACAATACCGACTTAAGTACAAGAGGACTGACACTTTACCTCTCTATGATTTGAACATCTCCTGTGAGACCAGTTTTAGATTCCGATGCTTCACTTCAGGTTTACTGTATCCCTTGGACCTTTATATTCACGACGAAACACAGAAATTGCATCCAAATTTAATACAAAAGGCACAATGCCGACTGAAGCACAAGAGGACTGACACTCTAACTCTCGACGATTTGAACCTCTCCTGTGAGTCCAGTGTTAGATTCCGATGCTTCAATTCAGGTTTACTGTATCCCTTGGACCTTCTTATTGACGATGAATCACAGAAATTGCATCCGAATTTAATACAAAAGGCACAATGCCGACTTAAGTACAAGAGGACTGACACTCTAACTCTCTACGATTTGAACCTCTCCTGTGAGTCCAGTTTTAGATTCCGATGCTTCACTTCAGGTTTACTGTATCCCTTGGACCTTCTTATTGACGATGAAACACAGAAATTGCATCCGAATTTAATTAAAAGGCACAATGCAGACTCAAGTACAAGAGGACTGACACTCAAACTTTCGATGATTTGAACCTTTCCTGTGAGTCCAGTTTTAGATTCCGATGCTTCAATTCAGGTTTACTCTATCCCTTGGACCTTCCTATTGACGATGGAACACAGAAATTGCATCCCAATGTAATACAAAAGGCACAATGCCAACTTAAGTACAAGAGGACTGACACTGCAACTTTCCATGATTTGAACCTCTCCTATGAGTCCAGTTTTAGATTCCGATGCTTCACTTCAGGTTTACTGTATCACTTGGTCTTTTTTATTGTCGATGAATTACAGAAATTGCATCCGAATTTAATACAAAAGGCATAATGCCGACTTAAGTACAAGAGGACAGACACTCTAACTTTCTATGATTTGAACCTCTCCTGTGAGTCCAGTTTTTGATTCCGATGGTGCACTTCAGGTTTACTTTATCCCTTGGACCTTCTTATTGACGATGAAAGACAGAAATTGCATCCAAATTTAATACAAAAGGAACAATGCCGACGTAAGTACATGAGGACTGACATTCTAACTTTTGATGATTTGAACCTCTCCTGTGGGTCTAGTTTTAGATTCCGATGCTTCAATTCAGGTTTACCGTATCCCTTGGACCTTCTTATTGACGATGAAACACAGAAATTGCATCCGAATTTAACACAAAAGGCACAATGCCGACTTAAGTACAAGAGGACTGACACTCTAACTTTCTATGATTTAAACCTCTCCTGTGAGTCCAATTTTAGATTGCGATGCTTCACTAGAAGTTTATTGTATCCCTTGGACCTTCCTATTGACGATGAAACACAGAAATTGCATCCGAATTTAATCCAAAAGGCACAATGCCGACTTAAGTACAAGAAGACTGACACGCTAACTCTCTACGATTTGAACCTCTCCTGTGAGTACAGGTTTGGATTCCGATGCTTCACTTCAGGTTTTCTGTATCCCTTGGACCTTCTTATTGACGATGAGACACAGAAATTGCATCGGAATTTAATACAAAAGGCACAATGCCGACTTAAGTACAAGCGGACTGACACTCTAATTTTCGATGACTTGAACCTCTCCTGTGAGTCCAGTTTTAGATTCCGATGCTTCAATTCAGGTTCACTGTATCCCTTGGACCTTCATATTGACGATGAAACACAGAAATTGCATCCGAATTTAATACAAAAGGCACAATGGCGACTTAAGTACTAGATGACTGACACTCTAACTTTCTATGATTTGACCTCTCGTGTGAGCCCAGTTTGAGATTCCAATGCTTCTCATCAGGTTTACTGTATCTCTTGGACCTTCTTATTGATGATGAAATCCAGAAATTACATCCGAATTCAATACAAAAGGCACAATACCGACTTAAGTACAAGAGGACAGACACTCTAACTCTCTATGATTTGAACATCTCCTGTGAGTCCAGTTTTAGATTCCGATGCTTCACTTCAGGTTTACTGTATCCCTTGGACCTTCTTATTCACGATGAAACACAGAAATAGCATCCAAATTTAACACAAAAGGCACAATGCCGACTTAAGCACAAGAGGACTGACACTCTAACTCGCGGCGATTTGAACCTCTCCTGTGAGTCTAGTTTTAGATTCCGATGCTTCAATTCAGGTTTACTGTATTCCTTGGACCTTCTTATTGACTATGAATCACAGAAATCGCATCCGAATTTAATACAAAAGGCACAATGCCGACTTAAGTACAAGAGGACTGTCACTCTAACTCTCTACGATTTGAATCTCTCCAGTGAGACCAGTTTTAGATTCCGATGCTTCACATCAGTCTTACTGTATCTCTTGGACCTTCTTATTGATGATGAAACACAGAAATTACATCTGAATTCAATACAAAAGGCACAATGTGGACTTAAGTACAAGAGGACTGACACTCTAACTTTCTATGATTTTAACCTCTCGTGTGAGCCCAGTTTGAGATTCCGATGCTTCACATCAGGTTTACTGTATCTCTTGGACCTTCTTATTGATGATGAAACACAGAAATTACATCCGAATTCAATACAAAAGGCACAATACCGACTTAAGTACAAGAGGGCTGACACTCTAACTCTCTATGATTTGAACATCTCCTCTGAGTCCAGTTTCAGATTCCGATGCTTCACTTCAGGTTTACTGGGTCCCTTGGACCTTCTTATTGAGGATGAAACACCGAAATTGCATCTAAATTTAATACAAAAGGCACAATGCCGACTTTAGTACAAGAGGACTGACACTCTAACTTTCTATGATTTGAACCTCTCCTGTGAGTCCAGTTTTAGATTCTGTTGCTTCACATCAGGTTTACTGTATATCTTGGACCTTCTTATTGGTGATGAAACACAGAAATTACATCCGAATTCAATACGAAAGGCACAATACCGACTTCAGTACAATAGGACTGACACTCTAACTCTCGACGATTTGAACCTCTCCTCTGAGTCCAGTTTTAGATTCCGATGCTTCAATTCAGGTTTACTGTATCCCTTGGACCTTCTTATTGACGATGAATCACAGAAATTGCATCCGAATTTGGTACAAAAGGCACAATGCCGACTTAAGTACAAGAGGACTGACACTCTAACTCTCTACTATTGAACTTCTCCTGTGAGTCCAGTTTTAGATTCCGTGGCTTCACTTCAGGCTTACTGTGTCCCTTGGACCTTCTTATTGCGGATGAAACACCGAAATTGCATCTCAATTTAATACAAAATGCACAATACCGACTTAAGTACAAGAGGACTGACACTCTAATTTTCAATGATTTGAACCTCTCCTGTGAGTCCAGTTTTATATTCCGATGTTTCACATCTGGTTTACTGTATCTCTTGGACCTTCTTATTGATGATGAAACACAGATATTACATCCGAATTCAATACGAAAGGCACTATACAGACATAAGTACAAGAGTACTGACACTCTAACTCTCTACGATTTGAACCTCTCCTGTGAGTCCAGTTTTAGATTCCGATGCTTCACTTCGGGTTTACTGTATCCCTTGGACCTTCTTATTGACGATGAAACACAGAAATTGCATCCGAATTTAATACAAAAGGCACAATGCCGACTTAAGTACAAGAGGACTGACACTCTAACTTTCTATGATTTAAACCTCTCCTGTGAGTCAAGTTTTAGATTGCGATGCTTCACTAGAAGTTTATTGTATCCCTTGGACCTTCCTATTGACGATGAAACACCGAAATTGCATCGGAATTTAATACAAAAGGCACAATGCCGACTTAAGTACAAGAGGACTGACACTCTAACTTTCTTTTATTTGAACCACTCCTGTGAGTCCAGTTTAAGATTCCGATGCTTCACTTCAGGTTTATTGTATCCCTTGGACCTTCTTATTGACGATTAAACACAGATATTGCATCCGAATTTAATACAAAAGGCACAATGCCGACTTAAGTACAAGAGGACTGACACTCTTAATCTATGATTTGAACCTCTCCTGTGAGTCCAGTTTTAGATTCCGATGCTTCGCTTTAGGTTTACTGTATCCCTTGGACCTTCTTATTGACTATGAAACAGAGAAATTGCATCAGAAATTAATACAAAAGGCACAATGCCGACTTAAGTACAAGAGAACTACCACTCTAACTTTCTATAATTTGAACCACTCCTTTGAGTCCAGTTTAAGATTCCGATGCTTCACTTCCGGTTTACTGTATCCCTTGGACCTTCTTAATGACGATGAAACACAGAAATTGCATCCGAATTTAATACAAAAGGCACAATGCCGACTTAAGTACAAGAGGACTGACACTCTAACTCCCTACGATTTGAACCTCTCCTGTGAGTCCAGGTTTGGATTCCGATGCATCACTTCAGGTTTACTGTATCCGTTGGACCTTCTTATTGACGATGATACACAGAAACTGCATCCGAATTTAATACAAAAGGCACAATGCCGACTTAAGTACAAGAGGACAGACACTCTAACTTTCGATGATTTGAACCTCTCCTGTGAGTCCAGTTTTAGATTCCGATGCTTCATTTCAGGTTTACTGTATCCCTTGGAACTTCTTATTGACGATGAAACACAGAAATTGCATCCGAATTTAATACAAAAGGCACAATGCCAACGTAAGTACAAGAGGACTGACACTCTAAATTTCTATGATTTGAACCTCTCCTGTGAGTCCAGTTTAAGATTCCGATGCTTCACTTCAGGTCTACTGTATCCCTTGGACCTTCTTATTGACGATGAAACACAGAAATTGCATCCGAATTTAATACAAAAGGCACAATGCCGACTTAAGTACAAGAGGACTGATTCTCTAACTCTCTCTGATTTGAACCTCTCCTGTGAGTCCAGTTTTAGATTCCGATGCTTCACTTCAGGTTTACTGTATCCCTTGGACCTTCTTATTGACGACGAAACACAGAAATTGCATCCGAATTTAATACAAAAGGCACAATGCCGATTTAAGTACAAGAGGACTGACACTCTAACTTTCTATGATTTGAACCTCTCCTGGGAGTCCAGTTTTAGATTCCGATGCTTCACTTCAGGTTTACTGTATCCCTTGGACTTTCTTATTTCGATGAAACACAGAAATTGCATCCGAATTTAATACAAAAGGCACAATGCCGACTTAAGTACAAGAGGACTGACACTCTTACTTTCTATGATTTGAAACTCTCCTGTGAGTCCAGCTTTAGATTCCGATGCTTCACTTCAGGTTTACTGTATACTTGGACCTTCTTATGGACGATGAAACACAGAAATTGCATCCGAATTTAATACAAAAGGCACAATGCCGACTTAAGTACAAGAGGACTGACACTCTAACTTTCTATGATTTGAACCTCTCCTGGGAGTCCAGTTTTAGATTCCGATGCTTCACTTCAGGTTTACTGTATCCCTTGGACTTTCTTACTTCGATGAAACACAGAAATTGCATCCGGATTTAATACAAAAGGCAAAATGCCGACTTAAGTACAAGACGACTGACACTCTTACTTTCTATGACTTGGACCTCTATTGTGAGTCCAGTTTTAGATTCCGATGCTTCACTTCAGGTTTACTGTATCCCTTGGACCTTGTTATTGAAGATGAAACACAGAAATTGCATCCGAATTTAATACAAAGGGCACAATGCCGACTTAAGTACAAGAGGACTGACACTCGAATTTACCATGAATTGAACCTCTCCGGTGAGTCCAGTTTTTGATCCGATGCTGCACTTCAGGTTTACTGTATCCCTTGGACCTTCTTATTGACGATGAAACACAGAGATAGCATCCAAATTTAATACAAAAGGAACAATGCCGACTTAAGTACAAGAGGACTGACATTCTTACTTTCGATGATTTGAACCTCTCCTGTGGGTCTAGTTTTAGATTCCGATGCTTCAATTCAAGTTTACCGTATCCCTTGGACCTTCTTATTGACGATGAAACATAGAAATTGCATCCGAATTTTACACAAAAGGCACAATGCCGACTTAAGTACAAGAGGACTGACACTCTAACTTTCTATGATTTAAACCTCTCCTGTGAGTCCAGTTTTAGATTGCGATGCTTCACTAGAAGTTTATTGTATCCCTTGGACCTTCCTATTGACGATGAAACACAGAAATTGCATCCGAATTTAATACAAAAGGCACAATGCCGACTTAAGTACAAGAGGACTGACACTCTAACTTTCTTTTATTTGAACCACTCCTGTGAGTCCAGTTTAAGATTCCGATGCTTCACTTCAGGTTTATTGTATCCCTTGGACCTTCTTATTGACGATTAAACACAGATATTGCATCCGAATTTAATACAAGAGGCACAATGCCGACTTAAGTACAAGAGGACTGACACTCTTAATCTATGATTTGAACCTCTCCTGTGAGTCCAGTTTTAGATTCCGATGCTTCGCTTTAGGTTTACTGTATCCCTTGGGCCTTCTTATTGACTATGAAACAGAGAAATTGCATCAGAAATTAATACAAAAGGCACAATGCCGACTTAAGTACAAGAGAACTACCACTCTAACTTTCTATGATTTGAACCACTATTTTGAGTCCACTTGAGGATTCCGATGCTTCACTTCCGGTTAACTGTATCCCTTGGACCTTCTTAATGACGGTGAAACACAGAAATTGCATCCGAATTTAATACAAAAGGCACAATGCCGACTTAAGTACAAGAGGACTGACACTCTAACTCCCTACGATTTGAACCTCTCCTGTGAGTCCAGGTTTGCATTCCGATGCATTACTTCAGGTTTACTGTATCCGTTGGACCTTCTTATTGACGAAGAGACACAGAAACTGCATCCGAATTTAATACAAAAGGCACAATGCCGACTTAAGTACAAGAGGACAGACACTCTAACTTTCGATGATTTGAACCTCTCCTGTGAGTCCAGTTTTAGATTCCGATGCTTCAATTCAAGATTACTGTATCCCTTGGAGCTTCTTATTGACGATGAAACACAGAAATTGCATCCGAATTTAATACAAAAGGAACAATGCCGACTTAACAACAAGAGGACTGACACTCTAACTTTCTATGATTTGAACCTCTCGTGTGAGCCCAATTTGAGATTCCGATGCTTCACATCAGGTTTACTGTATCTCTTGGACGTTCTTATTTATGCTGAAACACAGAAATTACATCCGAATTCAATACAAATGGCACAATACCGACTTAAGTACAAGAGGACTGACACTTTACCTCTCTATGATTTGAACATCTCCTGTGAGACCAGTTTTAGATTCCGATGCTTCACTTCAGGTTTACTGTATCCCTTGGACCTTTATATTCACGATGAAACACAGAAATTGCATCCAAATTTAATACAAAAGGCACAATGCCGACTGAAGCACAAGAGGACTGACACTCTAACTCTCGACGATTTGAACCTCTCCTGTGAGTCCAGTGTTAGATTCCGATGCTTCAATTCAGGTTTACTGTATCCCTTGGACCTTCTTATTGACGATGAATCACAGAAATTGCATCCGAATTTAATACAAAAGGCACAATGCCGACTTAAGTACAAGAGGACTGACACTCTAACTCTCTACGATTTGAACCTCTCCTGTGAGTCCAGTTTTAGATTCCGATGCTTCACTTCAGGTTTACTGTATCCCTTGGACCTTCTTATTGACGATGAAACACAGAAATTGCATCCGAATTTAATTAAAAGGCACAATGCAGACTCAAGTACAAGAGGACTGACACTCAAACTTTCGATGATTTGAACCTTTCCTGTGAGTCCAGTTTTAGATTCCGATGCTTCAATTCAGGTTTACTCTATCCCTTGGACCTTCCTATTGACGATGGAACACAGAAATTGCATCCCAATGTAATACAAAAGGCACAATGCCGACTTAAGTACAAGAGGACTGACACTGCAACTTTCCATGATTTGAACCTCTCCTATGAGTCCAGTTTTAGATTCCGATGCTTCACTTCAGGTTTACTGTATCACTTGGTCTTTTTTATTGTCGATGAATTACAGAAATTGCATCCGAATTTAATACAAAAGGCATAATGCCGACTTAAGTACAAGAGGACAGACACTCTAACTTTCTATGATTAGAACCTCTCCTGTGAGTCCAGTTTTTGATTCCGATGGTGCACTTCAGGTTTACTTTATCCCTTGGACCTTCTTATTGACGATGAAAGACAGAAATTGCATCCAAATTTAATACAAAAGGAACAATGCCGACGTAAGTACATGAGGACTGACATTCTAACTTTTGATGATTTGAACCTCTCCTGTGGGTCTAGTTTTAGATTCCGATGCTTCAATTCAGGTTTACCGTATCCCTTGGACCTTCTTATTGACGATGAAACACAGAAATTGCATCCGAATTTAACACAAAAGGCACAATGCCGACTTAAGTACAAGAGGACTGACACTCTAACTTTCTATGATTTAAACCTCTCCTGTGAGTCCAGTTTTACATTCCGATGCTTCACTAGAAGTTTATTGTATCCCTTGGACCTTCCTATTGACGATGAAACACAGATATTGCATCCGAATTTAATACAAAAGGCACAATGCCGACTTAAGTACAAGAGGACTGACACTCTAACTTTCCATTATTTGAACCACTCCTGTGAGTCCAGTTTAAGATTCCGATGCTTCACTTCAGGTTTACTGTATCCCTTGGACCTTCTTAATGACGATGAAACACAGAAATTGCATCCGAATTTAATACAAAAGGCACAATGCCGACTTAAGTACAAGAGGACTGACACTCTAACTCTCTACGATTTGAACCTCTCCTGTGAGTCCAGGTTTGGATTCCGATGCTTCACTTCAGGTTTACTGTATCCGTTGGACCTTCTTATTGACGATGAGTCACAGAAACTGCATCCGAATTTAATACAAAAGGCACAATGCCGACTTAAGTACAAGAGGGCAGACACTCTAACTTTCGATGATTTGAACCTCTCCTGTGAGTCCAGTTTTAGATTCCGATGATTCAATTCAGGTTTGCTGTATCCCTTGGAGCTTCTTATTGACGATGAAACACAGAAATTGCATCCGAATTTAATACAAAAGGAACAATGCCGACTTAAGTACAAAAGGACTGACACTATAACTATCTATGATTTGAACCTCTCCTGTGAGTCCAGTTTTAGATTCCTATGCTTCACTTCAGGTTTACTGTATCCCTTGGACCTTCTTATTGAAGAAGAAACACAGAAATTGCATCCGTATTTAATACAAAAGGCACAATGCTGACTTTGGTACAAGAGGACTGACACTCTAACTTTCTATGATTTCAACCACTCCTGTGAGTCCAGTTTAAGATTCCGATGCCTCACTTCAGGTTTACTGTATGCCTTGGACCTTCTTATTGACGATGAAACACAGAAATTGTATCCGAATTTAATACAAAAGGCACAATGCCGATTTAAGTACAAGAGGACTGAACCTCTAAATCTCTATCATTTGAACCTCTCCTGTGAGTCCAGTTTTAGCTTCCGATGCTTCACTTCAGGTTTACTGTATCCCATGGACCCTCTTATTGACGATGAAACATAGAAATTGCATCCGAATTTAATACAAAGGGCACAATGCCGACTTAAGTACAAGAGGACTGACACTCTAATTTACCATGATTTGAACCTCTCCGGTGAGTCAACTTTTTGATTCCGATGCTGCACTTCAGGTTTACTGTATCCCTTGGACCTTCTTATTGACGATGAAACACAGAGATAGCATCCAAATTTAATACAAAAGGAACAATGCCGACTTAAGTACAAGAGGACTGACATTCTTACTTTCGATGGTTTGAACCTCTCCTGTGGGTCTAGTTTTAGATTCCGATGCTTCAATTCAAGTTTACCGTATCCCTTGGACCTTCTTATTGACGATGAAACATAGAAATTGCATCCGAATTTTACACAAAAGGCACAATGCCGACTTAAGTACAAGAGGACTGACACTCTAACTTTCTATGATTTAAACCTCTCCTGTGAGTCCAGTTTTAGATTGCGATGCTTCACTAGAAGTTTATTGTATCCCTTGGACCTTCCTATTGACGATGAAACACAGAAATTGCATCCGAATTTAATACAAAAGGCACAATGTCGACTTAAGTACAAGAGGACTGACACTCTAACTTTCTATTATTTGAACCACTCCTGTGAGTCCAGTTTAAGATTCCGATGCTTCACTTCACGTTTATTGTATCCCTTGGGCCTTCTTATTGACGATTAAACACAGATATTGCATCCGAATTTAATACAAAAGGCACAATGCCGACTTAAGTACAAGAGGACTGACACTCTTAATCTATGATTTGAACCTCTCCTGTGAGTCCAGTTTTAGATTCCGATGCTTCGCTTTAGGTTTACTGTATCCCTTGGACTTTCTTATTGACTATGAAACACAGAAATTGCATCAGAAATTAATACAAAAGGCACAATGCCGACTTAAGTACAAGAGAACTACCACTCTAACTTTTTATGATTTGGACCACTCCTTTGAGTCCAGTTTAAGATTCCGATGCTTCACTTCCGGTTTACTGTATCCCTTGGACCTTCTTAATGACGATGAAACACAGAAATTGCATCCGAATTTAATACAAAAGGCACAATGCCGACTTAAGTACAAGAGGACTGACACTCTAACTCCCTACGATTTGAACCTCTCCTGTGAGTCCAGGTTTGGATTCCGATGCATCACTTCAGGTTTACTGTATCCGTTGGACCTTCTTATTGACGATGAGACACAGAAACTGCATCCGAATTTAATACAAAAGGCACAATGCCGACTTAAGTACAAGAGGACAGACACTCTAACTTTCGATGATTTGAACCTCTCCTGTGAGTCCAGTTTTAAATTCCGATGCTTCAATTCAAGTTTACTGTATCCCTTGGAGCTTCTTATTGACGATGAAACACAGAAATTGCATTCGAATTTAATACAAAAGGAACAATGCCGACTTAAGTACAAGAGGACTGACACTCTAACTTTCTACGATTTGAACCTCTCGTGTGAGCCCAACTTAAGATTCCGATGCTTCACATCAGGTTTACTGTATCTCTTGGACCTTCTTATTTATGCTGAAACACAGAAATTACATCCGAATTCAATGCAAATGGCACAATACCGACTTAAGTACAAGAGGACTGACACTTTACCTCTCTATGATTTGATCATCTCCTGTGAGACCAGTTTTAGATTCCGATGCTTCACTTCAGGTTTACTGTATCCCTTGGACCTTTATATTCACGATGAAACACAGAAATTGCATCCAAATTTAATACAAAAGGCACAATGCCGACTTAAGCACAAGAGGACTGACACTCTAACTCTCGACGATATGAACCTCTCCTGTGAGTCCAGTTTTAGATTCCGATGCTTCAATTCAGGTTTACTGTATCCCTTGGACCTTCTTATTGACGATGAATCACAGAAATTGCATCCGAATTTAATACAAAAGGCACAATGCCGACTTAAGTACAAGAGGACTGACACTCTAACTCTCTACGATTTGAACCTCTCCTGTGAGTCCAGTTTTAGATTCCGATGCTTCACTTCAGGTTTACTGTATCCCTTGGACCTTCTTATTGACGTGAAACACAGAAATTGCATCCGAATTTAATACAAAAGGCACAATGCAGACTCAAGTACAAGAGGACTGACACTCTAACTTTCGATGATTTGAACCTTTCCTGTGAGTCCAGTTTTAGATTCCGATGCTTCAATTCAGGTTTACTCTATCCCTTGGACCTTCCTATTGACGATGGAACACAGAAATTGCATCCCAACGTAATACAAAAGGCACAATGCCGACTTAAGTACAAGAGGACTGACACTGAAACTTTCTATGATTTGAACCTCTCCTATGAGTCCAGTTTTAGATTCCGATGCTTCACTTCAGGTTTACTGTATCACTTGGGACTTTTTTATTGTCGATGAATTACAGAAATTGCATCCGAATTTAATACAAAAGGCATAATGCCGACTTAAGTACAAGAGGACAGACACTCTAACTTTCTATGATTTGAACCTCTCCTGTGAGTCCAGTTTTTGATTCCGATGCTGCACTTCAGGTTTACTTTATCCCTTGGTCCTTCTTATTGACGATGAAAGACAGAAATTGCATCCAAATTTAATACAAAAGGAACAATGCCGACTTAAGTACATGAGGACTGACATTCTAACTTTTGATGATTTCAACCGCTCCTGTGGGTCTAGTTTTAGATTCCGTTGCTTCAATTCAGGTTTACCGTATCCCTTGGACCTTCTTATTGACGATGAAACACAGAAATTGCATCCGAATTTAACACAAAAGGCACAATGCCGACTTAAGTACAAGAGGACTGACACTCTAACTTTCTATGATTTAAACCTCTCCTGTGAGTCCAGTTTTAGATTCCGATGCTTCACTAGAAGTTTATTGTATCCCTTGGACCTTCCTATTGACGATGAAACACAGAAATTGCATTCGAATTTAATACAAAAGGAACAATGCCGACTTAAGTACAAGAGGACTGACACTCTAACTTTCTATGATTTGAACCTCTCGTGTGAGCCCAACTTGAGATTCCGATGCTTCACATCAGGTTTACTGTATCTCTTGGACCTTCTTATTTATGCTGAAACACAGAAATTACATCCGAATTCAATGCAAATGGCACGATACCGACTTAAGTACAAGAGGACTGACACTTTACCTCTCTATGATTTGATCATCTCCTGTGAGACCAGTTTTAGATTCCGATGCTTCACTTCAGGTTTACTGTATCCCTTGGACCTTTATATTCACGATGAAACACAGAAATTGCATCCAAATTTAATACAAAAGGCACAATGCCGACTTAAGCACAAGAGGACTGACACTCTAACTCTCGACGATATGAACCTCTCCTGTGAGTCCAGTTTTAGATTCCGATGCTTCAATTCAGGTTTACTGTATCCCTTGGTCCTTCTTATTGACGATGAATCACAGAAATTGCATCTGAATTTAATACAAAAGGCACAATGCCGACTTAAGTACAAGAGGACTGACACTCTAACTCTCTTCGATTTGAACCTCTCCTGTGAGTCCAGTTTTAGATTCCGATGCTTCACTTCAGGTTTACTGTATCCCTTGGACCTTCTTATTGACGTGAAACACAGAAATTGCATCCGAATTTAATACAAAAGGCACAATGCAGACTCAAGTACAAGAGGACTGACACTCTAACTTTCGATGATTTGAACCTTTCCTGTGAGTCCAGTTTTAGATTCCGATGCTTCAATTCAGGTTTACTCTATCCCTTGGACCTTCCTATTGACGATGGAACACAGAAATTGCATCCCAACGTAATACAAAAGGCACAATGCCGACTTAAGTACAAGAGGACTGACACTGAAACTTTCTATGATTTGAACCTCTCCTATGAGTCCAGTTTTAGATTCCGATGCTTCACTTCAGGTTTACTGTATCACTTGGGACTTTTTTATTGTCGATGAATTACAGAAATTGCATCCGAATTTAATACAAAAGGCATAATGCCGACTTAAGTACAAGAGGACAGACACTCTAACTTTCTATGATTTGAACCTCTCCTGTGAGTCCAGTTTTTGATTCCGATGCTGCACTTCAGGTTTACTTTATCCCTTGGTCCTTCTTATTGACGATGAAAGACAGAAATTGCATCCAAATTTAATACAAAAGGAACAATGCCGACTTAAGTACATGAGGACTGACATTCTAACTTTTGATGATTTCAACCGCTCCTGTGGGTCTAGTTTTAGATTCCGTTGCTTCAATTCAGGTTTACCGTATCCCTTGGACCTTCTTATTGACGATGAAACACAGAAATTGCATCCGAATTTAACACAAAAGGCACAATGCCGACTTAAGTACAAGAGGACTGACACTCTAACTTTCTATGATTTAAACCTCTCCTGTGAGTCCAGTTTTAGATTCCGATGCTTCACTAGAAGTTTATTGTATCCCTTGGACCTTCCTATTGACGATGAAACACAGATATTGCATCCGAATTTAATACAAAAGGCACAATGCCGACTTAAGTACAAGAGGACTGACACTCTAACTTTCCATTATTTGAACCACTCCTGTGAGTCCAGTTTAAGATTCCGATGCTTCACTTCAGGTTTATTTTATCCGTTGGACCTTCTTATTGACGATGAAACACAGAAACTGCATCCGAATTTAATACAAAAAGCACAATGCCGACTTAAGTACAAGAGGGCAGACACTCTAACTTTCGATGATTTGAACCTCTCCTGTGAGTCCAGTTTTCGATTCCGATGCTTCAATTCAGGTTTACTGTATCCCTTGGAGGTTCTTACTGACGATGAAACACTGAAATTGCATCCGAATTTAATACAAAAGGAACAATGCCGACTTAAGTACAAGAGGACTGACACTCCAACTTTCAATGATTTGAACCTCTTGTGTCAGCCCAGTTTGAGATTCCGATGCTTCACATCAGGTTTACTGTATCTCTTGGACCTTCTTATTGATGATGAAACACAGAAATTACATCCGAATTCAATACAAAAAGCACAATACCGACTTAAGTACAAGAGCACTGACACTCTAACTCTCTATGATTTGAACATCTCCTGTGGGACCAGTTTTAGATTCCGATGCTTCACTTCAGGTTTACTGTATCCCTTGGACCTTTATATTCACGATGACCCATAGAAATTGCATCCAAATTTAATACAAAAGGCACAATGCCGACTTAAGCACAAGAGGACTGACACTCTAACTCTCGACGATTTGAACCTCTCCTGTGAATCCAGTTTTAGATTCCGATGCTTCAATTCAGGTTTACTGTATCCCTTGGACCTTCTTATTGACGATGAATCACAGAAATTGCATCCGAATTTAATACAAAAGGCACAATGCCGACTTAAGTACAAGAGGACTGACACTCTAACTCTCTACGATTTGAACCTCTCCTGTGAGTCCAGTTTTAGATTCCGATGCTTCACTTCAGGTTTACTGTATCCCTTGGACCTTCTTATTGACGATGAAACACAGAAATTGCATCCGAATTTAATACAAAAGGCACAATGCAGACTCAAGTACAAGAGGACTGACACTCTAACTTTCGATGATTTGAACCTTTCCTGTGAGTCCAGTTTTAGATTCCGATGCTTCAATTCAGGTTTACTCTATCCCTTGGACCTTCCTATTGACGATGGAACACAGAAATTGCATCCCAATGTAATACAAAAGGCACAATGCCGACTTAAGTACAAGAGGACTGACACTGTAACTTTCTATGATTTGAACCTCTCCTATGAGTCCAGTTTTAGATTCCGATGCTTCACTTCAGGTTTACTGTATCACTTGGACTTTTTTATTGTCGATGAATCACAGAAATTGCATCCGAATTTAATACAAAAGGCACAATGCTGACTTAAGTACAAGAGAACAGACACTCTAACATTCTATGATTTGAACATCTCCTGTGAGTCCTGTTTTTGATTCCGATGCTGCACTTCAGGTTTACTTTATAACTTGGACCTTCTTATTGACGATGAAACACAGAAATTGCATCCAAATTTAATACAAAAGGAACAATGCCGACTTAAGTACAAGAGGACTGACATTCTAACTTTTGATGATTTGAACCTCTCCTGTGGGTCTAGTTTTAGATTCCGATGCCTCAATTCAGGTTTACCGTATCCCTTGGACCTTCTTATTGACGATGAAACACAGAAATTGCATCCGAATTCAACACAAAAGGCACAATGCCGACTTAAGTACAAGAGGATTGACACTCTAACTTTCTATGATTTAAACCTGTCCTGTGAGTCCAGTTTTAGATTCCGATGCTTCACTAGAAGTTTATTGTATCCCTTGGACCTTCCTATTGACGATGAAACACAGAAATTGCATCCGAATTTAATACAAAAGGCACAATGCCGACTTAAGTACAAGAGGAATGACACTCTAACTTTCTATTATTTGAACCACTCCTGTGAGTCCAGTTTAAGATTCCGATGCTTCACTTCAGGTTTATTGTATCCCTTGGACCTTCTTATTGACGATGAAACACAGATATTGCATCCGAATTTAATATAAAAGGCACAATGCCGACTTAAGTACAAGAGGACTGACACTCTTAATCTATGATTTGAACCTCTCCTGTGAGTCTAGTTTTAGATTCCGATGCTTCGCTTTAGGTTTACTGTATACCTTGGACCTTCTTATTGACTATGAAACACAGAAATTGCATCAGAAATTAATACAAAAGGCACAATGCCGACTTAAGTACAAGAGAACTGACACTCTAACTTTCTATGATTTGAACCACTCCTTTGAGTCCAGTTTAAGATTCCGATGCTTCACTTCAGGTTTACTGTATCCCTTCGACCTTCTTAATGACGATGAAACACAGAAATTGCATCCGAATTAAATACAAAAGGCACAATGCCGACTTAAGTACAAGAGGATAGACACTCTAACTTTCGGTGATTTGAACCTCTCCTGTGAGTCCAGTTTTAGATTCCGATGCTTCAATTCAGGTTTACTGTATCCCTTGGAGCTTCTTATTGACGATGAAACACAGAAATTGCACCCGAATTTAATACAAAAGGAACAATGCCGACTTAAGTACAAGAGGACTGACACTCTAACTCTCTACGATTTGAACCTCTCCTGTGAGTCCAGGTTTGGATTCCGATGCTTCACTTCAGGTTTACTGTATCCGTTGGACCTTCTTATTGACGATGAGACACAGAAACTGCATCCGAATTTAATACAAAAGGCACAATGCCGACTTAAGTACAAGAGGACAGACACTCTAACTTTCGATGATTTGAACCTCTCCTGTGAGTCCAGTTTTAGATTCCGATGCTTTAATTCAGGTTTACTGTATCCCTTGGAGCTTCTTATTGACGATGAAACACAGAAATTGCATCCGAATTTAATACAAAAGGAACAATGCCGACTTAAGTACAAGAGGACTGACACTCTAAATTTCTATGATTTGAACCTCTCGTGTCAGCCCAGTTTGAGATTCGGATGCTTCACATCAGGTTTACTGTATCTCTTGGACCTTCTTATTGATGATGAAACACAGAAATTACATCCGAATTCAATACAAAAGGCACAATACCGACTTAAGTACAAGAGGACTGACACTCTAACTCTCTATGATTTGAACATCTCCTGTGGGACCAGTTTTAGATTCCGATGCTTCACTTCAAGTTTACTGTATCCCTTGGACCTTTATATTCACGATGAACCACAGAAATTGCATCCAAATTTAATACAAAAGGCACAATGCCGACTTAAGCACAAGAGGACTGACACTCTAACTCTCGACGATTTGAACCTCTCCTGTGAGTCCAGTTTTAGATTCCGATGCTTCAATTCAGGTTTACTGTATCCCTTGGACCTTCTTATTGACGATGAATCACAGAAATTGCATCCGAATTTAATACAAAAGGCACAATGCCGACTTAAGTACAAGAGGACTGACACTCTAACTCTCTACGATTTGAACCTCTCCTGTGAGTCCAGTTTTAGATTCCGATGCTTCACTTCAGGTTTACTGTATCCCTTGGACCTTCTTATTGACGATGAAACACAGAAATTGCATCCGAATTTAATACAAAAGGCACAATGCAGACTCAAGTACAAGAGGACTGACACTCTAACTTTCGATGATTTGAACCTTTCCTGTGAGTCCAGTTTTAGATTCCGATGCTTCAATTCAGGTTTACTCTATCCCTTGGACCTTCCTATTGACGATGGAACACAGAAATTGCATCCCAATGTAATACAAAAGGCACAATGCCGACTTAAGTACAAGAGGACTGACACTGTAACTTTCTATGATTTGAACCTCTCCTATGAGTCCAGTTTTAGATTCCGATGCTTCACTTCAGGTTTACTGTATCACTTGGACTTTTTAATTGTCGATGAATCACAGAAATTGCATCCGAATTTAATACAAAAGACACAATGCCGACTTAAGTACAAGAGGACAGACACTCTAACATTCTATGATTTGAACCTCTCCTGTGAGTCCAGTTTTTGATTCCGATGCTTCAATTCAGGTTTACTGTATCCCTTGGACCTTCTTATTGACGATGAATCACAGAAATTGCATCCGAATTTAATACAAAAGGCACAATGCCGACTTAAGTACAAGAAGACTGACACTCTAACTCTCTACGATTTGAACCTCTCCTGTGAGTCCAGTTTTAGATTCCGATGCTTCACTTCAGGTTTACTGTATCCCTTGGACCTTCTTATTGACGTGAAACACAGAAATTGCATCCGAATTTAATACAAAAGGCACAATGCAGACTCAAGTACAAGAGGACTGACACTCTAACTTTCGATGATATGAACCTTTCCTGTGAGTCCAGTTTTAGATTCCGATGCTTCAATTCAGGTTTACTCTATCCCTTGGACCTTCCTATTGACGATGGAACACAGAAATTGCATCCCAACGTAATACAAAAGGCACAATGCCGACTTAAGTACAAGAGGACTGACACTGAAACTTTCTATGATTTGAACCTCTCCTATGAGTCCAGTTTTAGATTCCGAAGCTTCACTTCAGGTTTACTGTATCACTTGGACTTTTTTATTGTCGATGAATTACAGAAATTGCATCCGAATTTAATACAAAAGGCATAATGCCGACTTAAGTACAAGAGGACAGACACTCTAACTTTCTATGATTTGAACCTCTCCTGTGAGTCCAGTTTTTGATTCCGATGCTGCACTTCAGGTTTACTTTATCCCTTGGTCCTTCTTATTGACGATGAAAGACAGAAATTGCATCCAAATTTAATACAAAAGGAACAATGCCGACTTAAGTACATGAGGACTGACATTCTAACTTTTGATGATTTCAACCGCTCCTGTGGGTCTAGTTTTAGATTCCGTTGCTTCAATTCAGGTTTACCGTATCCCTTGGACCTTCTTATTGACGATGAAACACAGAAATTGCATCCGAATTTAACACAAAAGGCACAATGCCGACTTAAGTACAAGAGGACTGACACTCTAACTTTCTATGATTTAAACCTCTCCTGTGAGTCCAGTTTTAGATTCCGATGCTTCACTAGAAGTTTATTGTATCCCTTGGACCTTCCTATTGACGATGAAACACAGATATTGCATCCGAATTTAATACAAAAGGCACAATGCCGACTTAAGTACAAGAGGACTGACACTCTAACTTTCCATTATTTGAACCACTCCTGTGAGTCCAGTTTAAGATTCCGATGCATCACTTCAGGTTTATTTTATCCCTTGGACCTTCTTATTGACGATGAAACACAGAAACTGCATCCGAATTTAATACAAAAGGCACAATGCCGACTTAAGTACAAGAGGGCAGACACTCTAACTTTCTATGATTTGAACCTCTTGTGTCAGCCCAGTTTGAGATTCCGATGCTTCACATCAGGTTTACTGTATCTCTTGGACCTTCTTATTGATGATGAAACACAGAAATTACATCCGAATTCAATACAAAAAGCACAATACCGACTTAAGTACAAGAGCACTGACACTCTAACTCTGTATGATTTGAACATCTCCTGTGGGACCAGTTTTAGATTCCGATGCTTCACTTCAGGTTTACTGTATCCCTTGGACCTTTATATTCACGATGACCCATAGAAATTGCATCCAAATTTAATACAAAAGGCACAATGCCGACTTAAGCACAAGAGGACTGACACTCTAACTCTCGACGATTTGAACCTCTCCTGTGAATCCAGTTTTAGATTCCGATGCTTCAATTCAGGTTTACTGTATCCCTTG
The DNA here is from genome assembly GCF_021461395.2 of Schistocerca americana. Lineage (NCBI taxonomy): Eukaryota > Metazoa > Arthropoda > Insecta > Orthoptera > Acrididae > Schistocerca > Schistocerca americana. The sequence goes on along the minus strand of NC_060124.1, from coordinate 542,114,900 downwards.
GACCTTCTTATTGACGATGAATCACAGAAATTGCATCCGAATTTAATACAAAAGGCACAATGCCGACTTAAGTACAAAGGACTGACACTCTAACTCTCTACGATTTGAACCTCTCCTGTGAGTCCAGTTTTAGATTCCGATGCTTCACTTCAGGTTTACTGTATCCCTTGGACCTTCTTATTGACGATGAAACACAGAAATTGCATCCGAATTTAATACAAAAGGCACAATGCAGACTCAAGTACAAGAGGACTGACACTCTAACTTTCGATGATTTGAACCTTTCCTGTGAGTCCAGTTTTAGATTCCGATGCTTCAATTCAGGTTTACTCTATCCCTTGGACCTTCCTATTGACGATGGAACACAGAAATTGCATCCCAATGTAATACAAAAGGCACAATGCCGACTTATGTACAAGAGGACTGACACTGTAACTTTCTATGATTTGAACCTCTCCTATGAGTCCAGTTTTAGATTCCGATGCTTCACTTCAGGTTTACTGTATCACTTGGACTTTTTTATTGTCGATGAATCACAGAAATTGCATCCGAATTTAATACAAAAGGCACAATGCTGACTTAAGTACAAGAGGACAGACACTCTAACATTCTATGATTTGAACATCTCCTGTGAGTCCTGTTTTTGATTCCGATGCTGCACTTCAGGTTTACTTTATAACTTGGACCTTCTTATTGACGATGAAACACAGAAATTGCATCCAAATTTAATACAAAAGGAACAATGCCGACTTAAGTACAAGAGGACTGACATTCTAACTTTTGATGATTTGAACCTCTCCTGTGGGTCTAGTTTTAGATTCCGATGCCTCAATTCAGGTTTACCGTATCCCTTGGACCTTCTTATTGACGATGAAACACAGAAATTGCATCCGAATTCAACACAAAAGGCACAATGCCGACTTAAGTACAAGAGGATTGACACTCTAACTTTCTATAATTTAAACCTGTCCTGTGAGTCCAGTTTTAGATTCCGATGCTTCACTAGAAGTTTATTGTATCCCTTGGACCTTCCTATTGACGATGAAACACAGAAATTGCATCCGAATTTAATACAAAAGGCACAATGCCGACTTAAGTACAAGAGGACTGACACTCTAACTTTCTATTATTTGAACCACTCCTGTGAGTCCAGTTTAAGATTCCGATGCTTCACTTCAGGTTTATTGTATCCCTTGGACCTTCTTATTGACGATGAAACACAGATATTGCATCCGAATTTAATATAAAAGGCACAATGCCGACTTAAGTACAAGAGGACTGACACTCTTAATCTATGATTTGAACCTCTCCTGTGAGTCCAGTTTTAGATTCCGATGCTTCGCTTTAGGTTTACTGTATACCTTGGACCTTCTTATTGACTATGAAACACAGAAATTGCATCAGAAATTAATACAAAAGGCACAATGCCGACTTAAGTACAAGAGAACTGACACTCTAACTTTCTATGATTTGAACCACTCCTTTGAGTCCAGTTTAAGATTCCGATGCTTCACTTCAGGTTTACTGTATCCCTTCGACCTTCTTAATGACGGTGAAACACAGAAATTGCATCCGAATTAAATACAAAAGGCACAATGCCGACTTAAGTACAAGAGGACTGACACTCTAACTCTCTACGATTTGAACCTCTCCTGTGAGTCCAGGTGTGGATTCCGATGCTTCACTTCAGGTTTGCTGTATCCGTTGGACCTTCTTATTGACGATGAGACACAGAAACTGCATCCGAATTTAATACAAAAGGCACAATGCCGACTTAAGTACAAGAGGATAGACACTCTAACTTTCGATAATTTGAACCTCTCCTGTGAGTCCAGTTTTAGATTCCGATGCTTCAATTCAGGTTTACTGTATCCCTTGGAGCTTCTTATTGACGATGAAACACAGAAATTGCACCCGAATTTAATACAAAAGGAACAATGCCGACTTAAGTACAAGAGGACTGACACTCTAACTCTCTACGATTTGAACCTCTCCTGTGAGTCCAGGTTTGGATTCCGATGCTTCACTTCAGGTTTACTGTATCCGTTGGACCTTCTTATTGACGATGAGACACAGAAACTGCATCCGAATTTAATACAAAAGGCACAATGCCGACTTAAGTACAAGAGGACAGACACTCTAACTTTCGATGATTTGAACCTCTCCTGTGAGTCCAGTTTTAGTTTCCGATGCTTCAATTCAGGTTTACTGTATCCCTTGGAGCTTCTTATTGACGATGAAACACAGAAATTGCATCCGAATTTAATACAAAAGGAACAATGCCGACTTAAGTACAAGAGGACTGACACTCTAACTTTCTATGATTTGAACCTCTCGTGTCAGCCCAGTTTGAGATTCGGATGCTTCACATCAGGTTTACTGTATCTCTTGGACCTTCTTATTGATGATGAAACACAGAAATTACATCCGAATTCAATACAAAAGGCACAATACCGACTTAAGTACAAGAGGACTGACACTCTAACTCTCTATGATTTGAACATCTCCTGTGGGACCAGTTTTAGATTCCGATGCTTCACTTCAAGTTTACTGTATCCCTTGGACCTTTATATTCACGATGAACCACAGAAATTGCATCCAAATTTAATACAAAAGGCACAATGCCGACTTAAGCACAAGAGGACTGACACTCTAACTCTCGACGATTTGAACCTCTCCTGTGAGTCCAGTTTTAGATTCCGATGCTTCAATTCAGGTTTACTGTATCCCTTGGACCTTCTTATTGACGATGAATCACAGAAATTGCATCCGAATTTAATACAAAAGGCACAATGGCGACTTAAGTACAAGAGGACTGACACTCTAACTCTCTACGATTTGAACCTCTCCTGTGAGTCCAGTTTTAGATTCCGATGCTTCACTTCAGGTTTACTGTATCCCTTGGACCTTCTTATTGACGATGAAACACAGAAATTGCATCCGAATTTAATAGAAAAGGCACAATGCAGACTCAAGTACAAGAGGACTGACACTCTAACTTTCGATGATTTGAACCTTTCCTGTGAGTCCAGTTTTAGATTCCGATGCTTCAATTCAGGTTTACTCTATCCCTTGGACCTTCCTATTGACGATGGAACACAGAAATTGCATCCCAATGTAATACAATGGGCACAATGCCGACTTAAGTACAAGAGGACTGACACTGTAACTTTCTATGATTTGAACCTCTCCTATGAGTCCAGTTTTAGATTCCGATGCTTCACTTCAGGTTTACTGTATCACTTGGACTTTTTTATTGTCGATGAATCACAGAAATTACATCCGAATTTAATACAAAAGACACAATGCCGACTTAAGTACAAGAGGACAGACACTCTAACATTCTATGATTTGAACCTCTCCTGTGAGTCCAGTTTTTGATTCCGATGCTGCACTTCAGGTTTACTTTATCCCTTGGACCTTCTTATTGACGATGAAACACAGAAACTGCATCCAAATTTAATACAAAAGGAACAATGCCGACTTAAGTACAAGAGGACTGACATTCTAACTTTTGATGATTTGAACCTCTCCTGTGGGTCTAGTTTTAGATTCCGATGCTTCAATTCAGGTTTACCGTGTCCCTTGGACCTTCTTATTGACGATGAAACACAGAAATTGCATCCGAATTTAACACAAAAGGCACAATCCCGACGTAAGTACAAGAGGACTGACACTCTTAATCTATGATTTGAACCTCTCCTGTGAGTCCAGTTTTAGATTCCGATGCTTTGCTTTAGGTTTACTGTATACCTTGGACCTTCTTATTGACTATGAAACACAGAAATTGCATCAGAAATTAATGCAAAAGGCACAATGTCGACTTAAGTACAAGAGAACTGACACTCTAACTTTCTATGATTTGAACCTCTCGTGTGAGCCCAGTTTGAGATTCCGATGCTTCACATCAGGTTTACTGTATCTCTTGGACCTGCTTATTGATGATGAAACACAGAAATTACATCCGAATTCAACACAAAAGGCACAATACCGACTTAAGTACAAGTGGACTGACACTCTAACTCTCTATGATTTGAACACCTCCTGTGAGTCCAGTTTTAGATTCCGATGCTTCACTTCAGGCTTACTGTATCCCTTGGACCTTCTTATTCACGATGAAACACAGAAATTGCATCCAAATTTAATTCAAAAGGCACAATGCCGACTTAAGCACAAGCGGACTGACACTCTAACTCTCGACGATTTGAACCTGTCCTGTGAGTCCAGTTTTAGATTCCGATGCTTCAATTCAGGTTTACTGTATTCCTTGGAACTTCTTATTGACGATGAATCACAGAAATTGCATCCGAATTTAATACAAAAGGCACAATGCCGACTTAAGTACAAGAGGACTGACACTCTAACTCTCTACGATTTGAACCTCTCCAGTGAGACCAGTTTTAGATTCCGATGCTTCACATCAGGTTTACTGTATCTCTTGGACCTTCTTATATGATGATGAATCACAGAAATTACATCCGAATTCAATACAAAAGGCACAATGCCGACTTAAGTACAAGAGGACTGACACTCTAACTTTCTATGATTTGAACCTCTCGTGTGAGCCCAGTATGAGATTCCGATGCTTCACATCGGGTTTACTGTATCTCTTGGACCTTCTTATTGATGATGAAACTCAGAAACTACATCCGAATTGAATACAAAAGGCACAATACCGTCTTATGTACAAGATTACTGACATTCTAACTCTCTATGATTTGAACATCTCCTGTGGGTCCAGTTTTAGATTCCGATGCTTCACTTCAGGTTTACTGTATCCCTTGGACATTTATATTCACGATGAAACACAGAAATTGCATCCAATTTTAATACAAAAGGCACAAGGCCGACTTAAGCACAAGAGGACTGACACTCTAACTCTCGACGATTTAAACCTCTCCTGTGAGTCCTGTTTTAGATTCCGATGCTTCAATTCAGGTTTACTGTATCCCTTGGACCTTCTTATTGACGATGAATCGCAGAAATTGCATCCGAATTTAATACAAAAGGCACAATGCCGACTTAAGTACAAGAGGACTGACACTCTAACTCTCTACGATTTGAACCTCTCGTGTGAGTCCAGTTTTAGATTCCGATGCTTCACTTCAGGTTTACTGTATCCCTTGGACCTTCTTATTGACGATGAAACACAGAAATTGCATCCGAAATTAATACAAAAGGCACAATGCCGACTTAAGTACAAGAGGACTGACACTCTAGCTTTCGATGATTTGAACCTTTCCTGTGAGTCCAGTTTTAGATTCCGATGCTTCAATTCAGGTTTACTGTATCCCTTGGACCTTCCTATTGACGATGGAACTCAGAAATTGCATCCGAATGTAATACAAAAGGCACAATGCCGACTTAAGTACAAGAGGACTGACACTGTAACTTTCTATGATTTGAACCTCTCCTATGAGTCCAGTTTTAGATTCCGATGCTTCACTTCAGGTTTACTGTATCACTTGGACTTTTTTATTGTCGATGAATCACAGAAATTGCATCCGAAATTAATACAAAAGGCACAATGCCGACTTAAGTACAAGAGGACTGACACTCTAGCTTTCGATGATTTGAACCTTTCGTGTGAGTCCAGTTTTAGATTCCGATGCTTCAATTCAGGTTTACTGTATCCCTTGGACCTTCTTATTGACGATGAAACACAGAAATTGCATCCGAATTCAATACAAAAGGCACAATGCCGACTTAAGTACAAGAGGACACACACTCTAACTCTCTATGGTTTGAACCTCTCCTGTGAGTCCAGTTTTAGATTCCGATGCTTCAATTAAGGTTAACTGTATCCCTTGGACCTTCTTATTGACGATGAAACACAGAAATTGCATCCGAATTTAATACAAAAGGCACAATGCCGCCATAAGTACAAGAGGACCGACACTCTTACTTTCTATGATTTGAACCTCTCCAGTGAGTCCTGTTTTAGATTCCGGAGCTTGACTTCAGGTTTACTGTATCCCTTGGACCTTCTTATTGACGATGAAACAGAGAAATTGCATCCGAAATTAATACAAAAGGCACAATGCCGACTTAAGTACAAGAGGACTGACACTCTACATTTCTATGATTTGAACAACTCCTGTGAGTCCAGTTTAAGATTCCGATGCTTCACTTCAGGTTTACTGTATCCCTTGGACCTTCTTTATGACGATGAAACACAGAAATTGCATTCGAATTTAATACAAAAGGCACAATGCCGACATAAGTACAAGAGGACTGACACTCTAACTTTCTATGATTTGAACCTCTCCTGTGAGTCCAGTTTTAGATTCTGATGCTTCGCTAGAAGTTTATTGTCTCCCTTGGACCTTCCTATTGACGATGAAACCCCGAAATTGCATCCGAATTTAATACAAAAGGCACAATGCCGACTTAAGTACAAGAGGACATACACTCTAACTGTCTATGATTTGAACCACTCCTGTGAGTCCAGTTTACGTTTCCGGTGCTTCACTTCAGGTTTACTGCATCCCTTGGACCTTCTTATTGACGATGAAACACAGATATTGCTTCCGAATTTAATACAAAAGGCACAATGCCGACTTAAGTACAAGAGGACTGACACTCTAAATCTATGATTTGAACCTCTCCTGTGAGTCCAGTTTTAGATCCCGATGCTTCGCTTCAGGTTTACTGTATCCCTTGGACCTTCTTATTGACTATGAAACACAGAAATTGCATCAGAAATGAATAAAAAAGGCACAATGCCGACTTAAGTACAAGAGGACTGACACTCTAACTCTCAATGATTTGAACCTCTCCTGTGAGTCCAGATTTGGATTCCGATGCTTCACTTCAGGTTTACTGTATCCCTTGGACCTTCTTATTGACGATGAGACACAGAACCTGCATCCCAATTTAATACAAAAGACACAATGCCGACTTAAGTACAAGAGGACTGACACGCTAACTTTCGATGATTTGAACCTCTCCTGTGAGTCCAGTTTTAGATTCCGATGCGTCAATTCAAGTTTACTGTATCCCTTGGAGCTTCTTATTGACGATGAAACACAGAAATTGCATCCGAATTTAATACAAAAGGCACAATGCCGACTTAAGTACAAGAGGACTGACACTCTAACTTTCTATGATTTGACCCTCTCGTGTGAGCCCAGTTTGAGATTCCGATGCTTCACATCAGGTTTACTGTATCTCTTGGACCCTCTTATTGATGACGAAACACAGAAATTACATCCGAATTCAATACAAAAACCACAATACCGACTTAAGTACAAGAGGACACACACTTTAACTCTCTATGGTTTGCACCTCTCTTGTGAGTCCAGTTTTAGATTCCGATGCTTGAATTCAGGTTAACTGTATCCCTTGGACCTTCTTATTGACGATGAAACACAGAAATTGCATCCGAATTTAATACAAAAGGCACAATGCCGACATAAGTACAAGAGGACTGACACTCTAAATCTATGATTTGAACCTCTCCTGTGAGTCCAGTTTTAGATTCCGATGCTTCGCTTCAGGTTTACTGTATCCCTTGGACCTTCTTATTGACTATGAAACACAGAAATTGCATCAGAAATTAATACAAAAGGCACAATGCCGACTTAAGTACAAGAGGACTGACACTCTAACTCTCTACGATTTGAACCTCTCCTGTGAGTCCAGGTTTGGATTCCGATGCTTCACTTCAGGTTTACTGTATCCCTTGGACCTTCTTATTGACGATGGGACACAGAAACTGCATCCGAATTTAATACAAGAGGCACAATGCCGACTTAAGTACAAGAGGACTGACACGCTAACTTTCGATGATTTGAACCTCTCCTGTGAGTCCAGTTTTAGATTCCGATGCTTCAATTCAGGTTTACTGTATCCCTTGGGGCTTCTTATTGACGATGAAACACAGAAATTGCAACCGAATTTAATACAAAAGGCACAATGCCGACTTAAGTACAAGAGGACTGACACTCTAACTTTCTATGATTTGAACCTCTCGTGTGAGCCCAGTTTGAGATTCCGATGCATCACATCAGGTTTACTGTATCACTTGGACCTTCTTATTGATGATGAAGCACAGAAATTACATCCGAATTCAATACAAAAGGCACAATACCGACTTAAGTACAAGAGGACTGACACTCTAACTCTCTCTGATTTGAACATCTCCTGTGAGTCCAGTTTAAGATTCCGATGCTTCACTTCAGGTTTACTGTATCCCTTGGACCTTCTTTATGACGATGAAACACAGGAATTGCATTCGAATTTAATACAAAAGGCACAATGCCGACTTAAGTACAAGAGGACTGACACTCTAACCTTATATGATTTGAACCTCTCCTGTGAGTCCAGTTTTAGATTCTGATGCTTCGCTAGAAGTTAATTGTATCCCTTGGACCTTCCCATTGACGATGAAACCCAGAAATTGCATCCGAATTTAATACAAAAGGCACAATGCCGACTTAAGTACAAGAGGACATACACTCTAACTGTCTATTATTTGAACCACTCCTGTGAGTCCAGTTTACGTTTCCGGTGCTTCACTTCAGGTTTACTGCATCCCTTGGACCTTCTAATTGACGATGAAACACAGATATTGCTTCCGAATTTAATACAAAAGGCACAATGCCGACTTAAGTACAAGAGGACTGACACTCTAAATCTATGATTTGAACCTCTCCTGTGAGTCCAGTTTTAGATTCCGATGCTTCGCTTCAGGTTTACTGTATCCCTTGGACCTTCTTATTGACTATGAAACACAGAAATTGCATCAGAAATGAATAAAAAAGGCACAATGCCGACTTAAGTACAAGAGGACTGACACTCTAACTCTCAATGATTTGAACCTCTCCTGTGAGTCCAGATTTGGATTCCGATGCTTCACTTCAGGTTTACTGTATCCCTTGGACTTTCTTATTGACGATGAGACACAGAAACTGCATCCGAATTTAATACAAAAGGCACAATGCCGACTTAATTACAAGAGGACTGACACGCTAACTTTCGATGATTTGAACCTCTCCTGTGAGTCCAGTTTTAGATTCCGATGCGTCAATTCAAGTTTACTGTATCCCTTGGAGCTTCTTATTGACGATGAAACACAGAAATTGCATCCGAATTTAATACAAAAGGCACAATGCCGACTTAAGTACAAGAGGACTGACACTCTAACTTTCTATGATTTGACCATCTCGTGTGAGCCCAGTTTGAGATTCCGATGCTTCACATCAGGTTTACTGTATCTCTTGGACCTTCTTATTGATGACGAAACACAGAAATTACATCCGAATTCAATACAAAAACCACAATACCGACTTAAGTACAAGAGGACACACACTTTAACTCTCTATGGTTTGAACCTCTCCTGTGAGTCCAGTTTTAGATTCCGATGCTCCAATTCAGGTTAACTGTATCCCTTGGACCTTCTTATTGACGATGAAACACAGAAATTGCATCCGAATTTAATACAAAAGGCACAATGCCGACATAAGTACAAGAGGACTGACACTCTAAATCTATGATTTGAACCTCTCCTGTGACTCCAGTTTTAGATTCCGATGCTTCGCTTCAGGTTTACTGTATCCCTTGGACCTTCTTATTGACTATGAAACACAGAAATTGCATCAGAAATTAATACAAAAGGCACAATGCCGACTTAAGTACAAGAGGACTGACACTCTAACTCTCTACGATTTGAACCTCTCCTGTGAGTCCAGGTTTGGATTCCGATGCTTCACTTCAGGTTTACTGTATCCCTTGGACCTTCTTATTGACGATGGGACACAGAAACTGCATCCGAATTTAATACAAGAGGCACAATGCCGACTTAAGTAGAAGAGGACTGACACGCTAACTTTCGATGATTTGAACCTCTCCTGTGAGTGCAGTTTTAGATTCCGATGCTTCAATTCAGGTTTACTGTATCCCTTGGAGCTTCTTATTGACGATGAAACACAGAAATTGCAACCGAATTTAATACAAAAGGCACAATGCCGACTTAAGTACAAGAGGATTGACACTCTAACTTACTATGATTTGAACCTCTCGTGTGAGCCCAGTTTGAGATTCCGATGCTTCACATCAGGTTTACTGTATCTCTTGGACCTTCTTATTGATGATGAAACACAGAAATTACATCCGAATTCAATACAAAAGGCACAATACCGACTTAAGTACAAGAGGACTGACACTCTAACTCTCTATGATTAGAACATCTCCTGTGAGTCCAGTTTTAGATTCCGATGCTTCACTTCAGGTTTACTGTATCCCTTGGACCTTCTTATTGACGATGAAACACAGCAATTGCATCCAAATTTAATACAAAAGGCACAATGCCGACTTAAGCACAAGAGGACTGACACACTAACTCTCGACGATTTGAACCTCTCCTGTGAGTCCAGTTTTAGATTCAGATGCTTCAATTCAGGTTTACTGTATTCCTTGGACCTTCTTATTGACGATGAATCACAGAAATTGCGTCCGAATTTAATACAAAAGGCACAATGCCGACTTAACTACAAGAGGATTGACACTCTAACTCTCTACGATTTGAACCTCTCCAGTGAGACCAGTTTTAGATTCCGACGCTTCACATCAGGTTTACTGTATCTCTTGGACCTTCTTATTGATGACGAAAGACAGAAATTACATCCGAATTCAATACAAAAGGAACAACGCCGACTTAAGTACAAGAGGACTGACACTCTAACTTTCTATGATTTGAACCTCTCGTGTGAGCCCAGTTTGAGATTCCGATGCTTCACATCAGGTTTACTGTATCTCTTGGACCTTCTTATTGATGATGAAACACAGAAATTACATCCGAATTCAATACAAAAGGCAAAATACCGACTTAAGTACAAGAGGACTGACACTCTAACTCTCTATGATTTGAAAATCTCCTGTGAGTCCAGTTTTAGATTCCGATGCTTCACTTCCGGTTTACTGTATCCCTTGGACCTTCTTATTCAGGATGAAACACAGAAATTGCATCCAAATTTAATACAAAAGGCACAATGCCGACTTAAGCACAAGACGACTGACCATCTAACTCTCGACGATTTGAACCTCTCCTGTGAGTCCAGTTTTAGATTCCGATGCTTAAATTCAGGTTTACTGTATCCCTTGGATCTTCTTATTGACGATGAATCACAGAAATTGCATCCGAATTTAATACAAAAGGCACAATGCCGACAAAAGTACGTGAGGACAGACACTCTAACTCTCTACGATTTGAACCTCTCCTGTGAGTCCAGTTTTAGATTCCGATGCTTCACTTCAGGTTTACTGTATCCCTTGGACCTCCTTATTGACGATGAAACACAAAAATTGCATCCAAATTTAATACAAAGGGCACAATGCCGACTCAAGTACAAGAGGACTGACACTCTAACTTTCGATGATTTGAACCTTTCCTGTGAGTCCAGTTTGAGATTCCGATGCTTCAATTCAGGTTTACTGTATCCCTTGGACCTTCCTATTGACGATGGAACATAGAAATTGCATCCCAATGTAATACAAAAGGCACAATGCCGACTTAAGTACAAGAGGACTGACTTTGTAACTTTCTATGATTGGAACCTCTCCTATGATTCCAGTATTAGATTCCGATGCTTCACTTCAGGTTTACTGTATCACTTGGACCTTCTTGTTGACGATTAAACACAGAAATTGCATCCAAATTTAATACAAAAGGAACAATGCCGACTTAAGAACAAGAGGACTGACACTCTAACTTTCGATGATTTGAACCTCTCCTGTGGGTCCAGTTTTAGATTCCTATGCATCAATTCAGGTTTACTGTATCACTTGGACCTTCTTATTGACGATGAAACACAGAAATTGCATCCGAATTTAATACAAAAGGGACAATGCCGACTTAAGTACAAGAGGACTGACACTCTAACTTTCTATGATTTGAACCACTGCTGTGAGTCCAGTTTAAGATTCCGATGCTTCACTTCAGGTTTACTGTATCCCTTGGACCTTCATATTGACGATGAAACACAGATATTGTATCCGAATTTAATACAAAAGGCACAATGCCGACTTAAGTACAAGAGGACTGACACTCTAACTCTCTATGGTTTAAACTTCTCCTGTGAGTCCAGTCTTAGATTCCGATGCTTCGCTTCAGGTTAACTCTATCCCTTGGACCTTCTTATTGACGATGAAACACAGAAATTTCATCAGAAATTAATACAAAAAGCACAATGCCGACTTAAGTACAAGAAGACTGACACGCTAACTCTCTACGATTTGAACCTCTGCTGTGAGTACAGGTTTGGATTCCGATGCTTCACTTCAGGTTTTCTGTATCCCTTGGACCTTCTTATTGACGATGAGACACTGAAATTGCATCGGAATTTAATACAAAAGGCACAATGCCGACTTAAGTACAAGCGGACTGACACTCTAATTTTCGATGACTTGAACCTCTCCTGTGAGTCCAGTTTTAGATTCCGATGCTTCAATTCAGGTTTACTGTATCCCTTGGACCTTCATATTGACGATGAAACACAGAAATTGCATCCGAATTTAATACAAAAGGCACAATGGCGACTTAAGTACTAGATGACTGACACTCTAACTTTCTATGATTTGAACCTCTCGTGTGAGCCCAGTTTGAGATTCCAATGCTTCTCATCAGGTTTACTGTATCTCTTGGACCTTCTTATTGATGATGAAATCCAGAAATTACATCCGAATTCAATACAAAAGGCACAATACCGACTTAAGTACAAGAGGACAGACACTCTAACTCTCTATGATTTGAACATCTCCTGTGAGTCCAGTTTTAGATTCCGATGCTTCACTTCAGGTTTACTGTATCCCTTGGACCTTCTTATTCACGATGAAACACAGAAATAGCATCCAAATTTAACACAAAAGGCACAATGCCAACTTAAGCACAAGAGGACTGACACTCTAACTCGCGGCGATTTGAACCCCTCCTGTGAGTCTAGTTTTAGATTCCGATGCTTCAATTCAGGTTTACTGTATTCCTTGGACCTTCTTATTGACTATGAATCACAGAAATCGCATCCGAATTTAATACAAAAGGCACAATGCCGACTTAAGTACAAGAGGACTGTCACTCTAACTCTCTACGATTTGAATCTCTCCAGTGAGACCAGTTTTAGATTCCGATGCTTCACATCAGTCTTACTGTATCTCTTGGACCTTCTTATTGATGATGAAACACAGAAATTACATCTGAATTCAATACAAAAGGCACAATGTGGACTTAAGTACAAGAGGACTGACACTCTAACTTTCTATGATTTTAACCTCTCGTGTGAGCCCAGTTTGAGATTCCGATGCTTCACATCAGGTTTACTGTATCTCTTGGACCTTCTTACTGATGATGAAACACAGAAATTACATCCGAATTCAATACAAAAGGCACAATACCGACTTAAGTACAAGAGGGCTGACACTCTAACTCTCTATGATTTGAACATCTCCTCTGAGTCCAGTTTTAGATTCCGATGCTTCACTTCAGGTTTACTGGGTCCCTTGGACCTTCTTATTGAGGATGAAACACCGAAATTGCATGTAAATTTAATACAAAAGGCACAATGCCGACTTTAGTACAAGAGGACTGACACTCTAACTTTCTATGATTTGAACCTCTCCTGTGAGTCCAGTTTTAGATTCTGTTGCTTCACATCAGGTTTACTGTATATCTTGGACCTTCTTATTGGTGATGAAACACAGAAATTACATCTGAATTCAATACAAAAGGCACAATGTGGACTTAAGTACAAGAGGACTGACACTCTAACTTTCTATGATTTTAACCTCTCGTGTGAGCCCAGTTTGAGATTCCGATGCTTCACATCAGGTTTACTGTATCTCTTGGACCTTCTTATTGATGATGAAACACAGAAATTACATCCGAATTCAATACGAAAGGCACAATACCGACTTAAGTACAATAGGACTGACACTCTAACTCTCGACGATTTGAACCTCTCCTCTGAGTCCAGTTTTAGATTCCGATGCTTCAATTCAGGTTTACTGTATCCCTTGGACCTTCTTATTGACGATGAATCACAGAAATTGCATCCGAATTTGGTACAAAAGGCACAATGCCGACTTAAGTACAAGAGGACTGACACTCTAACTCTCTACTATTGAACTTCTCCTGTGAGTCCAGTTTTAGATTCCGTGGCTTCACTTCAGGCTTACTGTGTCCCTTGGACCTTCTTATTGAGGATGAAACACCGAAATTGCATCTCAATTTAATACAAAATGCACAATACCGACTTAAGTACAAGAGGACTGACACTCTGATTTTCAATGATTTGAACCTCTCCTGTGAATCCAGTTTTATATTCCGATGTTTCACATCTGGTTTACTGTATCTCTTGGACCTTCTTATTGATGATGAAACTCAGATATTACATCCGAATTCAATACGAAAGGCACAATACAGACATAAGTACAAGAGTACTGACACTCTAACTCTCTACGATTTGAACCTCTCCTGTGAGTCCAGTTTTAGATTCCGATGCTTCACTTCAGGTTTACTGTATCCCTTGGAACTTCTTATTGACGATGAAACACAGAAATTGCATCCGAATTTAATACAAAGGGCACAATGCCGACTCAAGTACAAGAGGACTGCCACTCTAACTTTCGATGGTTTGAACCTCTCCTGTGGGTCCAGTTTTAGATTCCGATGCTTCAATTCAGGTTTACTGTATCCCTTGGACCTTCCTATTGACGATGAAACACAGAAATTGCATCCCAATGTAATACAAAAGGCAAAATGCCGACTTAAGTACAAGAGGACTGACACTGTAACTTTCTATGATTTGAACCTCTCCTATGAGTCCAGTTTTAGATTCTGATGATTCACTTCAGGTTTACTGTATCACTTGGACTTTTTTATTCTCGATGAATCACAGAAATTGCATCCGAATTTAATACAAAAGGCACAATGCCGACTTAAGTACAAGAGGACAGACACTCTAAGTTTCTATGATTTGAACCTCTCCTGTGAGTCCAGCTTTTGATTCCGATGCTTCACTTCAGGTTTACTGTATCCCTTGGACCTTCTTATTGACGATGAAACACAGTAATTGCATCCAAATTTAATACAAAAGGAACAATAGCGACTTAAGTACAAGATGACTGACACTCTAACTTTCGATGATTTGAACCTCTCCTGTGGGTCCAGTTTTAGATTCCGATGCTTCACTTCAGGTTTACTGTATTACTTGGACCTTCTTATTGACGATGAAACACAGAAATTGCATCCGAATTTAATACAAAAGGGACAATGCCGACTTAAGTACAAGAGGACTGACACTCTAACTTTCTATGATTTGAACCACTCCTGTGAGTCCAGTTTAAGATTCCGATGCTTCACTTCAGGTTTAGTGTATCCCTTGGACCTTCTTATTGACGATGAAACACAGATATTGCTTCCGAATTTAATACAAAAGGCACAATGCCGACTTAAGTACAAGAGGACTGACACTCCAAATCTCTATGGTTTGAACCTCTCCTGTGAGTCCAGTCTTAGATTCCGATGCTTCGCTTCAGGTTTACTCTATCCCTTGGACCTTCTTATTGACGATGAAACACAGAAATTTCATCAGAAATAATTACAAAAGGCACAATGCCGACTTAAGTACAAGAGGACTGATACTCTTACTTTCTATGATTTGAACCACTCCTGTGAGTCCAGTTTAAGATTCCGTTGCTTCACTTCAGGTTTACTGTATCCCTTGGACCTTCTTAATGACGATGAAACACAGAAATTGCATTAGAATTTAATACAAAAGGCACAATGTCGACATAAGTACAAGAGGACTGACACTCTAACTCTCTACGATTTGAACCTCTCCTGTTAGTCCAGGTTTGGATTCTGATGCTTCACGTCAGGTTTACTTTATCCCTTGGACCTTCTTATTGACGATGAAACACAGAAATTGCATCCGAATTTTAATACAAAAGGCACAATGCCGACTTAAGTACAAAAGGACTGACACTCTAACTTTCTATGATTTGAACCTCTCGTGTGAGCCCAGTTTGAGATTCCGATGCTTCACAACAGGTTTACTGTATCTCTTGGAACTTCTTATTGATGATGAGACACAGAAAATGCATCCGAATTTCATACAAAAGGCACATTGCCGACTTAAGTACAAGAGGACTGACACTCTAACTCTCTACGATTTGAACCTCTCCTGTGAGTCCAGTTTTAAATTCCGATGCTTCACTTCAGGTTTACTGTGTCCCTTGGACCTTCTTATTGAGGATGAAACACCGAAATTGCATCTAAATTAATTACAAAAGGCACAATGTCGACTTAAGTACAAGAGGACTGACACTCTAACTTTCTATGATTTGAACCTCTCCTGTGAGTCCAGTTTTAGATTCTGATGCTTCACTTCAGGTTTACTGTATATCTTGGACCTTCTTATTGATGATGAAACACAGAAATTACATCCGAATTCAATACGAAAGGCACAATACCGACTTAAGTACAAGAGGACTGACACTCTAACTCTCTACGATTTGAACCTCTCCTGTGAGTCCAGTTTTAGATACCGATGCTTCACTTCAGGTTTACTGTATCCCTTGGACGTTCTTATTGACGATGAAACACAGAAATTGCATCCAAATTTAATGCAAAAGGCACAATGCCGACTTAAGCACAAGAGGACTGACACTCTAACTCGCGGCGATTTGAACCTCTCCTGTGAGTCCAGTTTTAGATTCCGATGCTTCAATTGAGGTTTACTGTATTCCTTGGACCTTCTTATTGACTATGAATCACAGAAATTGCATCCGAATTTAATACAAAAGGCACAATGCCGACTTAAGTACAAGAGGACTGACACTCTAACTCTCTACGTTTTGAACCTCTCATGTGAGTCCAGTTTTAGATTCCGATGCTTCACTTCAGGTTTACTGTATCCCTTGGACATTCTTATTGACGATGAATCACAGAAATTGCATCCAAATTTAATACAAAAAGCACAATGCCGACTTAAGTACAAGAGGACTGACACTCTAACTTTCGATGATTTGAACCTCTCCTGTGAGTCCAGTTTTAGATTCCGATGTTTCAATTCAGGTTTACTGTATCCCTTGGACCTTCTTGTTGACGATGAAACACAGAAATTGCATCTGAATTTAATACAAAAGGCACAATGCTGAATTAAGCACAAGATTACTGACACTCTAACTCTCGCCGATTTGAAAGTCTCCTGTGAGTCCAGTTTTAGATTCCGATGCTTCAATTCAGGTTTACTGTATCCCTTGGACCTTCTTATTGACGATGAAACACAGAAATTTCATCAGAAATAATTACAAAAGGTACAATGCCGACTTAAGTACAAGAGGACTGACACTCTAACTTTCTATGATTTGAGCCACTCCTGTGAGTCCAGTTTAAGATTCCGATGCTTCACTTAAGGTTTGCTGTATCCCTTGGACCTTCTTAATGACGATGAAACACAGAAATTGCATCCGAATTTAATACAAAAGGCACAATGTCGACATAAGTACAAGAGGACTGACACTCTAACTCTCTACGATTTGAACCTCTCCTGTGAGTCCCGATTTGGATTCTGATGCTTCACTTCAGGTTTACTGTATCCCTTGGACCTTCTTATTGACGATGAAACACAGAAATTGCATCCGAATTTAATACAAAAGGGACAATGCCGACTTAAGTACAAGAGGACTGACACTCTAACTTTCTATGATTTGAACCACTCCTGTGAGTCAGTTTAAGATTCCGATGCTTCACTTCAGGTTTAGTGTATCCCTTGGACCTTCTTATTGACGATGAAACACAGATATTGCTTCCGAATTTAATACAAAAGGCACAATGCCGACTTAAGTACAAGAGGACTGACACTCCAAATCTCTATGGTTTGAACCTCTCCTGTGAGTCCAGTCTTAGATTCCGATGCTTCGCTTCAGGTTTACTCTATCCCTTGGACCTTCTTATTGACGATGAAACACAGAAATTTCATCAGAAATAATTACAAAAGGCACAATGCCGACTTAAGTACAAGAGGACTGATACTCTAACTTTCTATGATTTGAACCACTCCTGTGAGTCCAGTTTAAGATTCCGATGCTTCACTTCAGGTTTACTGTATCCCTTGGACCTTCTTAATGACGATGAAACACAGAAATTGCATCCGAATTTAATACAAAAGGCACAATGTCGACATAAGTACAGGAGGACTGACACTCTAACTCTCTACGATTTGAACCTCTCCTGTGAGTCCAGGTTTGGATTCTGATGCTTCACGTCAGGTTTACTTTATCCCTTGGACCTTCTTATTGACGATGAAACACAGAAATTGCATCCGAATTTAATACAAAAGGCACAATGCCGACTTAAGTACAAAAGGACTGACACTCTAACTTTCTATGATTTGAACCTCTCGTGTGAGCCCAGTTTGAGATTCCGATGCTTCACAACAGGTTTACTGTATCTCTTGGAACTTCTTATTGATGATGAGACACAGAAAATGCATCCGAATTTCATACAAAAGGCACATTGCCGACTTAAGTACAAGAGGACTGACACTCTAACTCTCTACGATTTGAACCTCTCCTGTGAGTCCAGTTTTAAATTCCGATGCTTCACTTCAGGTTTACTGTGTCCCTTGGACCTTCTTATTGAGGATGAAACACCGAAATTGCATCTAAATTTAATACAAAAGGCACAATGTCGACTTAAGTACAAGAGGACTGACACTCTAACTTTCTATGATTTGAACCTCTCCTGTGAGTCCAGTTTTAGATTCTGATGCTTCACTTCAGGTTTACTGTATATCTTGGACCTTCTTATTGATGATGAAACACAGAAATTACATCCGAATTCAATACGAGAGGCACAATACCGACTTAAGTACAAGAGGACTGACACTCTAACTCTCTACGATTTGAACCTCTCCTGTGAGTCCAGTTTTAGATACCGATGCTTCACATCAGGTTTACTGTATCCCTTGGACGTTCTTATTGACGATGAAACACAGAAATTGCATCCAAATTTAATGCAAAAGGCACAATGCCGACTTAAGCACACGAGGACTGACTCTCTAACTCGCGGCGATTTGAACCTCTCCTGTGAGTCCAGTTTTAGATTCCGATGCTTCAATTGAGGTTTACTGTATTCCTTGGACCTTCTTATTGACTATGAATCACAGAAATTGCATCCGAATTTAATACAAAAGGCACAATGCCGACTTAAGTACAAGAGGACTGACACTCTAACACTCTACGTTTTGAACCTCTCATGTGAGTCCAGTTTTAGATTCCGATGCTTCACTTCAGGTTTACTGTATCCCTTGGACATTCTTATTGACGATGAAACACAGAAATTGCATCCAAATTTAATACAAAAAGCACAATGCCGACTTAAGTACAAGGGGACTGACACTCTAACTTTCGATGATTTGAACCTCTCCTGTGAGTCCAGTTTTAGATTCCGATGTTTCAATTCAGGTTTACTGTATCCCTTGGACCTTCTTGTTGACGATGAAACACAGAAATTGCATCTGAATTTAATACAAAAGGCACAATGCCGACTTAAGCACAAGAGGACTGACACTCTAACTCTCGCCGATTTGAAAGTCTCCTGTGAGTCCAGTTTTAGATTCCGATGCTTCAATTCAGGTTTACTGTATCCCTTGGACCTTCTTATTGACGATGAATCACAGAAATTGCATCCGAATTTAATACAAAAGCACAATGCCGACTTAAGTACAAGAGGACTGATACTCTAACTCTCTACGATTTGAACCTCTCCTGTGAGTCCAGTTTTAGATTCCGATGATTCACTTCAGGTTTACTGTGTCCCTTGGACCTTCTTATTGAGGATGAAACACCGAAATTGCATCTAAATTTAATACAAAAGGCACAATGCCGCCTTAAGTACAAGAGGACTGACACTCTGACTTTCTATGATTTCAAACTCTCCTGAGAGTCCAGTTTTAGATTCTGATGCTTCACGTCAGGTTTACTGTATATCTTGGACCTTCGTATTGATGATGAAACACAGAAATTATATCCGAATTCAATACGAAAGGCACAATACCGACTTAAGTACAAGAGGACTGACACTCTAACTCTCTACGGTTTGAACCTGTCCTGTGAGTCCAGTTTTAGATTCCGATGCTTAACTTCAGGTTTACTGTATCCCTTGTTCGTTCTTATTGACGATGAAACACAGAAATTGCATCCAAATTTAATACAAAAAGCACAATGCCGACTTAAGTACAAGAGGACTGACACTCTAACTTTCGATGATTTGAACCTCTCCTGTGAGTCCAGTTTTAGATTCCGATGCTTCAATTCAGGTTTACTGTATTCCTTGCACCTTCTTATTGACTATGAATCACAGAAATTGCATCCGAATTTAATACAAAAGGCACAATGCCGACTTAAGTACAAGAGGACTGACACTCTAACTTTCTATGATTTGAGCCACTCCTGTGAGTCCAGTTTAAGATTCCGATGCTTCACTTAAGGTTTACTGTATCCCTTGGACCTTCTTAATGACGATGAAACACAGAAATTGCATCCGAATTTAATACAAAAGGCACAATGTCGACGTAAGTACAAGAGGACTGACACTCTAACTCTCTACGATTTGAACCTCTCCTGTGAGTCCCGGTTTGGATTCTGATGCTTCACTTCAGGTTTACTTTATCCCTTGGACCTTCTTATTGACGATGAAACACAGAAATTGCATCCAAATTTAATACAAAAGGCACAATGCCGACTTAAGTACAAGAGGACTGACACTCTAACTTTCGATGATTTGAACCTCTCCTGTGAGTCCAGTTTTAGATTCCGATGCTTCAATTCAGGTTTACTGTATTCCTTGCACCTTCTTATTGACTATGAATCACAGAAATTGCATCCGAATTTAATACAAAAGGCACAATGCCGACTTAAGTACAAGAGGACTGACACACTAAATCTCTACGCTTTGAACCTCTCATGTGAGTCCAGTTTTAGATTCCGATGCTTCTCTTCAGGTTTACTGTATCCCTTGGACATTCTTATTGACGATGAAACACAGAAATTGCATCCAAATTTAATACAAAAATCACAATGCCGACTTAAGTACAAGAAGACTGACACTCTAACTTTCGATGATTTGAACCTCTCCTGTGAGTCCAGTTTTAGATTCCGATGTTTCAATTCAGGTTTACTGTATCCCTTGGACCTTCTTATTGACGATGAAACACAGAAATTGCATCCGAATTTAATACAAAAGGCACAATGCCGACTTAAGCACAAGAGGACTGACACTCTAACTCTCGCCGATTTGAACCTCTCCTGTGAGTCCAGTTTTAGATTCCGATGCTTCAATTCAGGTTTACTGTATCCCTTGGACGTTCTTATTGACGATGAAACACAGAAATTGCATCCGAATTTAATACAAAAGGCACAATGTCGACATAAGTACAAGAGGACTGACACTCTGACTCTCTACGATTTGAACCTCTCCTGTGAGTCCCGGTTTGGATTCTGATGCTTCACTTCAGGTTTACTGTATCCCTTGGACCTTCTTATTGACGATGAAACACAGAAATTGCATCCGAATTTAATACAAAAGCACAATGCCGACTTAAGTACAAGAGGACTGATACTCTAACTCTCTACGATTTGAACCTCTCCTGTGAGTCTAGTTTTAGATTCCGATGATTCACTTCAGGTTTACTGTGTCCCTTGGACCTTGTTATTGAGGATGAAACACCGAAATTGCATCTAAATTTAATACAAAAGGCACAATGCCGCCTTAAGTACAAGAGGACTGACACTCTAACTTTCTATGATTTGAACCTCTCCTGTGAGTCCAGTTTTAGATTCCGATGTTTCAATTCAGGTTTACTGTATCCCTTGGACCTTCTTATTGACGATGAAACACAGAAATTTCATCAGAAATAATTACAAAAGGTACAATGCCGACTTAAGTACAAGAGGACTGACACTCTAACTTTCTATGATTTGAGCCACTCCTGTGAGTCCAGTTTAAGATTCCGATGCTTCACTTAAGGTTTACTGTATCCCTTGGACCTTCTTAATGACGATGAAACACAGAAATTGCATCCGAATTTAATACAAAAGGCACAATGTCGACATAAGTACAAGAGGACTGACACTCTAACTCTCTACGATTTGAACCTCTCCTGTGAGTCCCGGTTTGGATTCTGATGCTTCACTTCAGGTTTACTGTATCCCTTGGACCTTCTTATTGACGATGAAACACAGAAATTGCATCCGAATTTAATACAAAAGGGACAATGCCGACTTAAGTACAAGAGGACTGACACTCTAACTTTCTATGATTTGAACCACTCCTGTGAGTCAGTTTAAGATTCCGATGCTTCACTTCAGGTTTAGTGTATCCCTTGGACCTTCTTATTGACGATGAAACACAGATATTGCTTCCGAATTTCATACAAAAGGCACATTGCCGACTAAAGTACAAGAGGACTGACACTCTAACTCTCTACGATTTGAACCTCTCCTGTGAGTCCAGTTTAAAATTCCGATGCTTCACTTCAGGTTTACTGTGTCCCTTGGACCTTCTTATTGAGGATGAAACACCGAAATTGCATCTAAATTTAATACAAAAGGCACAATGTCGACCTAAGTACAAGAGGACTGACACTCTAACTTTCTATGATTTGAACCTCTCCTGTGAGTCCAGTTTTAGATTCTGATGCTTCACTTCAGGTTTACTGTATATCTTGGACCTTCTAATTGATGATGAAACACAGAAATTACATCCGAATTCAATACGAGAGGCACAATGCCGACTTAAGCACAAGAGGACTGACACTCTAACTCGCGGCGATTTGAACCTCTCCTGTGAGTCCAGTTTTAGATTCCGATGCTTCAATTGAGGTTTACTGTATTCCTTGGACCTTCTTATTGACTATGAATCACAGAAATTGCTTCCGAATTTAATACAAAAGGCACAATGCCGACTTAAGTACAAGAGGACTGACACTCTAACTCTCTACGTTTTGAACCTCTCATGTGAGTCCAGTTTTAGATTCCGATGCTTCACTTCAGGTTTACTGTATCCCTTGGACATTCTTATTGACGATGAAACACAGAAATTGCATCCAAATTTAATACAAAAAGCACAATGCCGACTTAAGTACAAGGGGACTGACACTCTAACTTTCGATGATTTGAACCTCTCCTGTGAGTCCAGTTATAGATTCCGATGTTTCAATTCAGGTTTACTGTATCCCTTGGACCTTCTTGTTGACGATGAAACACAGAAATTGCATCTGAATTTAATACAAAAGGCACAATGCCGACTTAAGCACAAGAGGACTGACACTCTAACTCTCGCCGATTTGAAAGTCTCCTGTGAGTCCAGTTTTAGATTCCGATGCTTCAATTCAGGTTTACTGTATCCCTTGGACCTTCTTATTGACGATGAATCACAGAAATTGCATCCGAATTTAATACAATAGCACAATGCCGACTTAAGTACAAGAGGACTGATACTCTAACTCTCTACGATTTGAACCTCTCCTGTGAGTCCAGTTTTAGATTCCGATGATTCACTTCAGGTTTACTGTGTCCCTTGGACCTTCTTATTGAGGATGAAACACCGAAATTGCATCTAAATTTAATACAAAAGGCACAATGCCGCCTTAAGTACAAGAGGACTGACACTCTAACTTTCTATGATTTGAAACTCTCCTGAGAGTCCAGTTTTAGATTCTGATGCTTCACGTCAGGTTTACTGTATATCTTGGACCTTCGTATTGATGATGAAACACAGAAATTATATCCGAATTTAATACGAAAGGCACAATACCGACTTAAGTACAAGAGGACTGACACTCTAACTCTCTACGGTTTGAACCTGTCCTGTGAGTCCAGTTTTAGATTCCGATGCTTAACTTCAGGTTTACTGTATCCCTTGTTCGTTCTTATTGACGATGAAACACAGAAATTGCATCCAAATTTAATACAAAAAGCACAATGCCGACTTAAGTACAAGAGGACTGACACTCTAACTTTCGAAGATTTGAACCTCTCCTGTGAGTCCATTTTTAGATTCCGATGTTTCAATTCAGGTTTACTGTATCCCTTGGACCTGCTTATTGACGATGAAACACAGAAATTTCATCAGAAATAATTACAAAAGGCACAATGCCGACTTAAGTACAAGAGGACTGACACTCTAACTTTCTATGATTTGAGCCACTCCTGTGAGTCCAGTTTAAGATTCCGATGCTTCACTTAAGGTTTACTGTATCCCTTGGACCTTCTTAATGACGATGAAACACAGAAATTGCATCCGAATTTAATACAAAAGGCACAATGTCGACATAAGTACAAGAGGACTGACACTCTAACTCTCTACGATTTGAACCTCTCCTGTGAGTCCCGGTTTGGATTCTGATGCTTCACTTCAGGTTTACTTTATCCCTTGGACCTTCTTATTGACGATGAAACACAGAAATTGCATCCAAATTTAATACAAAAGGCACAATGCCGACTTAAGTACAAGAGGACTGACACTCTAACTTTCGATGATTTGAACCTCTCCTGTGAGTCCAGTTTTAGATTCCGATGTTTCAATTCAGGTTTACTGTATCCCTTGGACCTTCTTATTGACGATGAAACACAGAAATTGCATCCGAATTTAATACAAAAGGCACAATGCCGACTTAAGCACAAGAGGACTGACACTCTAACTCTCGCCGATTTGAACCTCTCCTGTGAGTCCAGTTTTAGATTCCGATGCTTCAATTCAGGTTTACTGTATCCCTTGGACCTTCTTATTGACGATGAATCACAGAAATTGCATCCAAATTTAATACAAAAGGCACAATGCCGACTTAAGTACAAGAGGACTGATACTCTAACTCTCTACGATTTGAACCTCTCCTGTGAGTCCAGTTTTAGATTCCGATGATTCATTTCAGGTTTACTGTGTCCCTTGGACCTTCTTATTGAGGATGAAACACCGAAATTGCATCTAAATTTAATACAAAAGGCACAATGCCGCCTTAAGTACAAGAGGACTGACACTCTAACTTTCTATGATTTGAAACTCTCCTGAAAGTCCAGTTTTAGATTCTGATGCTTCACATCAGGTTTACTGTATATCTTTGACCTTCTTATTGATGATGAAACACAGAAATTACATCCGAATTCAATACGAAAGGCACAATACCGACTTAAGTACAAGAGGACTGACACTCTAACTCTCTACGGTTTGAACCTGTCCTGTGAGTCCAGTTTTAGATTCCGACGCTTAACTTCAGGTTTACTGTATCCCTTGTTCGTTCTTATTGACGATGAAACACAGAAATTGCATCCAAATTTAACACAAAAGGCACAATGCCGACTTAAGTACAAGAGGACTGACACTCTAATTTTCGATGATTTGAACCTCTCCTGTGAGTCCAGTTTTAGATTCCGATGATTCAATTCAGGTTTACTGTATCCCTTGGACCTTCTTATTGACGATGAAACACAGAAATTGCATCCGAATTTAATACAAAAGGCACAATGCCGACTTAAGTACAAGAGGAATGCCACTCTAACTGTCTATGATTTGAACCTCTCCTGTGAGTCCAGTTTTAGATTCTGATGCTTCACATCAGGTTTACTGTATTTCTTGGACCTTCTTATTCATGATGAAACACAGAAATTACATCCGAATTCAATACAAGAGGCACATTACCGACTTCAGTACAAGAGGACTGACACTCCAACTCTCTATGATTTGAACCTCTCCTGTGAGTCCAGTTTTAGATTCCGATGCTTCACTTCAGGTTTACTGTATCCGTTGGACCTTCTTATTGACGATGAAACACAGAAATTGCATCCAAATTTAATACAAAAGGCACAATGCCGACTTAAGTACAAGAGGACTGACACTCTAACTTCCTATGATTTGAAGCTCTCCTAAGAGTCCAGTTTTAGATTCCGATGCTTCACTTTAGGTTTACTGTATCCCTTGGACCTTCTGATTGTCGATGAAACACAGAAATTGCATCCGAATTTAATAGAAAAGGCACAATGCCGACTTAAGTACAAGAGGACTGACCCTCTAACTTTCTATGATTTGAACCACTCCTGTGACTCCAGTTTAAGATTTTGATGCTTCACTTCAGGTTTACTGTATCGCTTGGACCTTCTTATTGACGATGAAACACAGAAATTGCATCCAAATTTAATACAAAAGTCACAATGCCGACTTATGTACAAGAGTACTGACACTCTAACTTTCTATGATTTGAACCTCTCGTGAGAGCCCAGTTTCAGATTCCGATGCTTCACATCTGGTTTAATGTATCTCTTGGACCTTCTTATTGATGATGAAACACAGAAATTACATCCGAATTCAATACAAAAGGCACAATACCGACTTAAGTACAAGAGGACTGACACTCTAACTCTCTATGATTTGAACATCTAATGTGAGTCCAGTTATAGATTCCGATGCTTCACTTCAGGTTTACTGTATCCCTTGGACATTCTTATTCACGATGAAACACAGAAATTGCATCCAAATGTAATACAAAAGGCACAATGCCGACTTAAGCACAAGAGGACTGACACTCTAACTCTCGACGATTTGAACCTCTCCTGTGAGTCCAGTTATAGATTCCGATGCTTCAATTCAGGTTTACTGTATCCCTTGGACCTTCTTATTGACGATGAATCACAGAAATTGCATACGAATTTAATACAAAAGGCACAATGCTGACTTAAGTACAAGAGGACTGACACTCTAACTTTCTTTGATTTGAACCTCTCCTGTGACTCCAATTTTAGTTTCTGTTGCTTCACATCAGGTTTACTGTGTCTCTTAGACCATCTTGTTGATGATGAAACACAGAAATTACATCCGAATTCAGTACGAAAGGCACAATCCCGACTTAAGTACAAGAGGACTGACACTCTAACTCTCTACGATTCGAACCACTCCTGTGAGTCCAGCTTTAGATTCCGATGCTCCACTTCAGGTTTACTGTATCCCTTGGACATTCTTATTGGCGATGAAACACAGAAATTGCATTAAAATTTAATACAAAAGGCACAATGCCGACTTAAGTACAAGAGGACTGACACTCTAACTTTCGATGATTTGAAACTCTCCTGTGAGTCCAGTTTTAGTTTCCGATGCTTCAATTCAGGTTTACTGTATCCCTTGGACTTTCTTATTGACGATGAAACACAGAAATTGCATCCGAATTTAATACAGAAGGCACAATGCCGACTTAAGTACAAGAGGAATGACACTCCAACTGTCTACGATTTGAACCTCTCCTGTGAGTCAAGTTTTAGATTGTGATGCTTCACATCAGGTTTACTGTATTTCTTGGACCTTCTTATTCATGACGAAACACAGAAATTACATCCGAATTCAATACAAGATGCACAATACCGACTTAAGTACAAGAGGACTGACACTCTAACTCTCTATGATTTGAACCTCTCCTGTGAGTCCAGTTTTAGATTCCGATGCTTCACTTCAGGTTTACTGTATCCCTTGGACCTTCTTATTGACGATGAAACACAGAATTTGCATCCAAATTTAATACAAAAGGCACAATGCCGACTTAAGTACAAGAGGATTGACACTCTAACTTTCGATGATTTGAACCTCTCCTGTGAGTCCAGTTTTAGATTGCGATGCTTCGCTTCAGGTTTACTGTATCCCTTGGACCTTCTTATTGACGATCAAACACAGAAATTGCATTCGAATTTAATACTAAAGGCACAATGCCGACTTAAGTACAAGAGGACTGACACTCTAACTTTCTATGATTTGAAGCTCTCCTAAGAGTCCAGTTTTAGATTCTGATGCTTTACGTCAGGTTTACTGTATCCCTTGGACCTTCTTATTGTCGATGAAACACAGAAATTGCATCCGAATTTAATACAAAAGGCACAAATCCGACTCAGGTACAAGAGGACTGACACTCTAACTTTCTATGATTTGAACCACTCCTGTGACTCCAGTTTAAGATTCCGATGCTTCACTTCAGGTTTACTGTATTCCTTGGACCTTCTTATTGACGATGAAACACAGAAATTGCATCCAAATTTAATACAAAAGGCACAATGCCGACTTAAGTACAGGAGGACTGACACTCTAAATTTCGATGATTTGAACCTCTCCTGTGAGTCCAGTTTTAGATTCTGTTGCTTCACTTTAGGTTTACTGTATCCCTTGGACCTTCTTATTGACGATGAAAGACAGAAATTGCATCCGTATTTAAAACAAAAGGCACAATAACGACTTAAGTACAAGAGGAATGACACTCTAACTGTCTATGATTTGCACCTCTCCTGTGAGTCCAGTTTTAGATTCCGATGCTTCACTTCAGGTTTACTGAATCCCTTGGACCCTCTTATTCACGATGAAACACAGAAATTGCATCCAAATTTAATACAAAAGGCACAATGCCGACTGAAGCACAAGAGGACTGACACTCTAACTCTCGACGATTTGAACCTCTCCTGTGAGTCCAGTTTTAGATTCCGATGCTTCAATTCAGGTTTACTGTATCCCTTGGACCTTCTTATTGACGATGAATCACAGAAATTGCATCCGAATTTAATACAAAAGGCACAATGCCGACTTAAGTACAAGAGGACTGACACTCTAACTCTCTACGATTTGAACCTCTCCTGTGAGTCCAGTTTCAGATTCCGATGCTTAACTTCAGGTTTACTCTGTCCCTTGGACCTTCTTATTAAGGATGAAACACCGAAATTGCACCTGAATTTAATACAATAGGCACAATGCCGACTTAAGTATAAGAGGACTGACACTCTAACTTTCTATGATTTGAACCTCTCCTGTGATTCCAGTTTTAGATTCTGATGCTTCACATCAGGTTTTCTGTATCTCTTGGACCTTCCTATTGATGATGAAACACAGAAATTACATCCGAATTCAATACGAAAGGCACAATACCGACTTGAGTACAAGAGGACTGACACTCTAACTCTCTAGAATTTGAACCTCTCCTGTGAATCCAGTTTTAGATTCCGATGCTTCACTTCAGGTTTACTGTATCCCTTGGACATTCTTATTGACGATGAAGCACAGAAATTGCATCCAAATTTAATACAAAAGGCACAATGCCGACTTAAGTACAAGAGGACTGACACTCTAACTTCCGATGATTTGAACCTCTCCTGTGAGTCCAGTTTTAGATTCCGATGCTTCACTTCAGGTTTACTGTATCCCTTGGACCTTCCTATTGACCATGAAACACAGAAATTGCATCCAAAATTAATACAAAAGGCACAATGCCGACTTAAGTACAACAGGACTGACACTCAAACTTTCGATGACTTGAACCTCTCCTGTGAGTCCAGTTTTTGATTCCGATGCTTCACTTCAGGTTTACTGTATCCCTTGGACCTTCTTATTGACGATCAAACACAGAAATTGCATTCGAATTTAATACAAAAAGCACAATGCCGAATTAAGTACAAGAGGACTGACACTCTAACTTTCTATGATTTGAAGCTCTCCTAAGAGACCAGTTTTTGATTCCGATGCTTCACTTCAGGTTTACTGTATCCCTTGGACCTTCTTATTGTCGATGAAATACAGAAATTGCATCCGAATTTTATACAAAAGGCACAATGCCGCCTTAAGTCAAGAGGACTGACACTCTAACTTTCTATGATTTGAACCACTCCTGTGACTCCAGTTTAAGATTCCGATGCTTCACTTCAGGTTTACTGTATCCCTTGGACCTTCTTATTGACGATGAAACACAGAAATTGCATCCGAATTTAATACAAAAGGCACAATGCCGACTTAAGTACAAGGGGACTGACACTCTAACTCTCTATGATTTGAACCTCTCCTGTCAGTCCAGTTTTAGATTCCGATGCTTCACTTCAGGTTTACTGTAACCCTTGGACCATCTTATTGACGATGAAACACAGAAATTGCATCCGAACTTAATACAAAAGGCACAAGCCGACATAAGTACAAGAGGACTGACACTCTAACTCTCTATGATTTGAACCTTTTCTGTGAGTCCAGTTTTAGATTCCGATGCTTCAATTCAGGTTTACTGTATCCCTTGAACTTTCTTATTGACGATGAAACACAGATATTGCATCCGAATTTAATACAACAGGCACAATGTTGACTTAAGTACAAGAGGACTGACACTCTAACTTAGTATGATTTGAACCTATCCTGTGAGTCAAGTTTTAGATTCCGATGCTTCACTTCAGGTTTACTGTATCCTTTGGACTTTCTTATTGTCGATGAAACACAGAAATTGCATCCGAATTTAATACAAAGAGCACAATGCCGACATAAGTACAAGAGGACTGACACTCTAACTTTCTATGATTTGAACCTCTCCTGTGAGTCCAGTTTTCGATTCCGATGCTTCAATTCAGGTTTACTGTATCCCTGGACCTTCTCTTTGACGATGAAACACAGAAATTGCATCCAAATTTAATACAGAAGGAACAATGCCGACTTAAGTACAAGAGGACTGACACTATAACTTTCGATGAATTGAACCTCTACTGTGGGTCCAGTTTTAGATTCCGATGCTTCAATTCACGTTTACTGTATCCCTTGGACCTTCTTATTGACGATGAAACACAGATATTGCATCCGAATTTAATACAAAAGGCACAATGTCGACTTAAGTACAAGAGGACTGACACTATTACTTTCTATGATTTGAACCCCTCCTGTGGGTCCAGTTGTAGATTCCGATGCTTTACCTGAGGTTTACTGAATCCCACGGACCTTCTTATTGACGATGAAACACAGAAATTGCATCCGAATTTAATACAAAAGGCACAATGCCGACTTAAGTACAAGAGGACTGGCCCGCTAACTTTCTATGATTTGAACGTCTCCTGTGAGTCCAATTAGGATTCCGATGCTTCACATCACGTTTACTGTATCTCTTGGACCTTCTTATTGATGATGAAACACAGAAATTACATCCGAATTCAATTCAAAAGGCACAATACCGACTTAAGTACAAGAGGACTGACACTCTAACTCCCTATGATTTGAACCTCTCCTGTGGGTCCAGTTTTAGATTCCGATGCTTCACTTCAGGTTTACTGTATCCCTCTGACCTTCCTATTGACGATGAAACACAGAAATTGCATCCAAATTCAATACAAAAGGCACAATGCCGACTTAAGTACAAGAGGACTGACAATATAAATTTCGATGATTTGAACCGCTCCTGTGAGTCCAGTTTTAGATTCCGATGCTTCGCTTCAGGTTTACTGCATCCGTTGCACCTTCTTATTGCCGATGAAACACAGAAATGGCATCCAAATTTAATACAAAAGGCACAATATCGACTTAAGTACATGAGGACTGACACTCTAACTTTCGATGATTTGAACCTCTCCTGTGGGTCCAGTTTTAGATTCCTATGCATCAATTCAGGTTTACTGTATCACTTGGACCTTCTTATTGACGATGAAACACAGAAATTGCATCCGAATTAAATACAAAAGGCACAATGCCGACTTAAGTACAAGAGGACTGACACTCTAACTTTCCATGATTTGAACCACTCCTGTGACTCCAGTTTAAGATTCAGATGCTTCACTTCAGGTTTACTGTATCCCTTGGACCTTCTTATTGACGATGAAACACAGAAATTGCATCCGAATGTAATACAAAAGGCACAATGCCGACTTAAGTACAAGAGGACTGACACTCTAACTTTCTATGATTTGAACCTCTCGTGTGAGCCCAGTTTGAGATTCCGATGCTTCACATCAGGTTTACTGTATCTCTTGGACCTTCTTATTGATGATGAAACACAGAAATTACATCCGAATTCAATACAACAGGCACAATACCGACTTAAGTACAAGAGGACTGACACTCTAACTCTCTATGATTTGAACATCTCCTGTGAGTCCAGTTTTAGATTCCGATGCTTCACTTCAGGTTTACTGTATCCCTTGGACCTTCTTATTCACGATGAAACACAGAAATTGCATCCAAATTTAATACAAAAGGCACAATGCCGACTTAAGCACAAGAGGACTGACACTCTAACTCTCGACGATCTTAACCTTTCCTGTGAGTCCAGCTTTGGATTCCGATGCTTCAATTCAGGTTTACTGTATCCCTTGGACCTTCTTATTGACGATGAATCACAGAAATTGTATCCGAATTTAATACAAAAGGCACAATGCCGACTTAAGTACAAGAGGACTGACACTCTAACTTTTTATGATTTGAACCTCTCCTGTGAGTCCAGTTTTAGATTCTGATGTTCACATCAGGTTTACTGTATCTCTTGGACCTTCTTATTGATGATGAAACACAGAAATTACATCCGAATTCAATACGAAAGGCAAAATACAGACTTAAGTACAAGAGGACTGACACTCTAACTCTCTACGATTTGAACCTCTCCTGTGAGTCCAGTTTTAGATTCCGATGCTTCACTTCAGGTTTACTGTATCCCTTGGACCTTCTTATTCACGATGAAACACAGAAATTGCATCCAAATTTAATACAAAAGGCACAATGCCGACTTAAGCACAAGAGGACTGACACTCTTACTCCCTATGATTTGAACCTCTTCTGTGAGTCCAGTTTTAGATTCCGATGCTTCAATTCAGGTTTACTGTATCCCTTGAACCTTCTTATTGACGATGAAACACAGAAATTGCATTCGAATTTAATACAAAAGGCACAATGCCGACTTAAGTACAAGAGACTGACACTCTAAATTTCGATGCTTTGAACCGCTCCTGTGAGTCCAGTTTTAGATTCCGATGCTTCACTTCAGGTTTACTGTATCCGTTGCACCTTCTTATTGCCGATGAAACACAGAAATTGCATCCAAATTTAATACAAAAGGCACAATGCCGACTTAAGTACAAGAGGACTGGCATTTTAACTTTCGACGATTTGAACCTCTCCTGTGAGTCCAGTTTTAGATTCCGATGCTTGAATTCAGGTTTACTGCATCCCTTGGACCATCTTATTGACGATGAAACACAGATATTGCATCCGAATTTAATACAAAAGGCACAATACCGACTTAAGTACAAGAGGACTAACACTCTAACTTTCGATGATTTGAACCTGTCCTGTGAGTCCAGTTTTAGATTCCGATGTTTCAATTCAGGTTTACTGTATCCCTTGCACCATCTTACTGACGATGTAACACAGAAATTGCATCCGAATTTAATACAAAAGGCACAATGCCGACTTAAGTACAAGAGGACTGACACTCTAACTCTCTATGATTTGAACCTCTCCTGTGAGTCCAGTTTTAGATTCCGATGCTACACTTCAGGTTTACTGTATCCCTTGCACCTTCTAATTGACGATGAAACACAGAAATTGCATCCAAATATAATACAAAAGGCACAATGCCGACTAAAGTACAAGAGGACTGACACTCTAACTTTCGATGATTTGAACCTCTCCTGTGTGTCCAGTTTTAGATTCCGATGCTTCAATTCAGGTTTACTGTATTCCTTGGACCATCTTATTGACGATGAAACACAGAAATTGCATCCGAATTTAATACAAAAGGCAGAATGCCGACTTAAGTACAAGAGGAAAGACACTCTAACTGTCTACGATTTGAACCTCTCCTGTGAGTCCAGTTTTAGATTCCGATGCTTCAATTCAGGTTTACTGTATCCCTTGGACCTTCGTATTGACGATGAACACAGAAATTGCATCCGAATTTAATACAAAAGGCACAATGCCGACTTAAGTACAAGAGGACTGACACTCTAACTTTCTATGATTTGAACCACTCCTGTGACTCCAGTTTAAGATTCAGATGCTTCACTTCAGGTTTACTGTAGCCCTTGGACCTTCTTATTGACGATGAAACACAGAAATTGCATCCGAATTTAATACAAAATGCACAATGCCGACTTAAGTACAAGAGGACTGACACTCTAAATTTCGATGATTTGAACCTCTCCTGTGAGTCCAGTTTTAGATTCCGATGCTTCACTTCAGGTTTACTGTATCCCTCTGACCTTCCTATTGACGATGAGACACAGAAATGGCATCCAAATTTAATACAAAAGGCACAATGCCGACTTAAGTACAAGAGGACTGACACTCTAAATTTCGATGATTTGAACCGCTCCTGTTAGTCCAGTTTTAGATTCCCATGCTTCACTTCAGGTTTACTGTATCCGTTGCACCTTCTTATTGCCGATGAAACACAGAAATTGCATCCAAATTTAATACAAAAGGCACAATGCCGACTTAAGTACAAGAGGACTGGCATTCTAACTTTCGACGATTTGAACCTCTCCTGTGAGTCCAGTTTTAGATTCCGATGCTTGAATTCAGGTTTACTGCATCCCTTGGACCATCTTATTGACGATGAAACACAGAAATTGCATCCGAATTTAATACAAAAGGCCTAATACCGACTTGAGTACAAGAGGACTAACACTCTAACTTTCGATGATTTGAACCTCTCCTGTGAGTCCAGTTTTAGATTCCGATGTTTCAATTCAGGTTTACTGTATCCCTTGCACCATCTTATTGACGATGTAACACAGAAATTGCATCCGAATTTAATACAAAAGGCAGAATGCCGACTTAAGTACAAGAGGACTGACACTCTAAATTTCGATGATTTGAACCTCTCCTGTGAGTCCAGTTTTAGATTCCAATACTTCACATCAGGTTTACTGTATCTCTTGGACCTTCTTATTGATGATGAAACACTGAATATACATCCGAATTCAATACAAAAGGCACAATACCGACATAGGTACAAGAGGACTGACACTCTAACTTCCTATGATTTGAACCTCTCCTGTGAGTCCAGTTTTAGATTCCGATGCTTCACATCAGGTTTACTGTATCTCTTGGACCTTCTTATTGATGATGAAACACTGAAATTACATCCGAATTCAATACAAAAGGCACAATACCGACATAAGTACAAGAGGACTGACACTCTAACTTTCTATGATTTGAACCACTCCTGTGAGTCCAGTTTTAGATTCCGATGCTTCACATCAGGTTTACTGTATCCCTTGGACCTTCTTATTGATGATGAAACACTGAAATTACATCCGAATTCAATACAAAAGGCACAATACCGACTTAAGTACAAGAGGACTGACACTCTAACTCTCTATGATTTGAACCTCTCCTGTGAGTCCAGTTTTAGATTCCGATGCTTCACTTTAGGTTTACTGTATCCCTTGCACCTTCTAATTGACGATGAAACACAGAAATTGCATCCAAATATAATACAAAAGGCACAATGCCGACTAAAGTACAAGAATACTGACACTCTAACTTTCGATGATTTGAACCTCTCCTGTGTGTCCAGTTTTAGATTCCGATGCTTCAATTCAGGTTTACTGTATTCCTTGGACCATCTTATTGACGATGAAACACAGAAATTGCATCCGAATTTAATACAAAAGGCAGAATGCCGACTTAAGTACAAGAGGAATGACACTCTAACTGTCTATGATTTGAACCTCTCCTGTGACTCCAGTTTTAGATTCCGATGCTTCAATTCAGGTTTACTGTATCCCTTGGACCTTAGTATTGACGATGAACACAGAAATTGCATCCGAATTTAATACAAAAGGCACAATGCCGACTTAAGTACAAGAGGACTGACACTCTAACTTTCTATGATTTGAACCACTCCTGTGACTCCAGTTTAAGATTCAGATGCTTCACTTCAGGTTTACTGTAGCCCTTAGACCTTCTTATTGACGATGAAACACAGAAATTGCATCCGAATTTAATACAAGAGGCACAATGCCGACTTAAGTACAAGAGGACTGACACTCTAACTTTCGATGAATTGAACCTCTCCTGTGTGTCCAGTTTTAGATTCCGATGCTTCAATTCAGGTTTACTGTATTCCTTGGACCATCTTATTGACGATGAAACACAGAAATTGCATCCGAATTTAATACAAAAGTCACAAAGCCGACTTAAGTACAAGAGGACTGTCACTCTAACTTTCTATGATTTGAACCTCTCGTGTGAGCCCAGTTTGAGATTCCGATGCTTCACATCAGGTTTACTGTATCTCTTGGACCTTCTTATTGATGATGAAACACAGAAATTACATCCGAATTCAATACAACAGTCACAATACCGACTTAAGTACAAGAGGACTGACACTCTAACTCTCTATGATTTGAACATCTCCTGTGAGTCCAGTTTTAGATTCCGATGCTTCACTTCAGGTTTACTGTATCCCTTGGACCTTC
This sequence comes from Schistocerca americana, assembly GCF_021461395.2. Lineage (NCBI taxonomy): Eukaryota > Metazoa > Arthropoda > Insecta > Orthoptera > Acrididae > Schistocerca > Schistocerca americana. Next base: position 542,078,666 of record NC_060124.1, on the reverse strand, counting down.
TTATTGACGATGAAACACAGAAATTGCATCCGAATTTTTAATACAAAAGGTACAACGCTGACTTAGGTATAAGAGGACTGTCACTCTTACATTCTATGACTTGGACCTCTATTGTGAGTCCAGTTTCAGATTGCGATGCTTCACTTCAGGTTTAATGTATCCCTTGGACCTTCTTATTGAAGATGAAACACAGAAATTGCATCCGAATTTAATACAAAAGGCACAATGCTGACATAAGTACAAGAGGACTGACACTCTAACTTTCTACGATTTGAACCCCTCCTGTGAGTCCAGTTTTAGATTCCAATGCTTCACTTCAGGTTTCCTGTATCCCTTGGACCTTCTTATTGACGATGAAACACAGAAATTGCATCCGAAATTAATACAAAAGGCGCAATGCTGACTTAGGCATAAGAGGACTGACACTCTTACATTCTATGACTTGGACCTCTATTGTGAGTCCAGTTTCAGATTGCGAAGCTTCACTTCAGGTTTACTGTATCCCTTAGTCCTTTTTATTGACGATGAAACACAGAAATTGCATCCGAATTTATAATACAAAAGGCACAACGCTGACTTAGGTATAAGAGGACTGTCACTCTTACATTCTATGACTTGGACCTCCATTGTGAATCCAGTTTCAGATTGCGATGCTTCACTTCAGGTTTAATGTATCCCTTGGACCTTCTTATTGAAGATGAAACACAGAAATTGCATCCGAATTTAATACAAAAGGCACAATGCCGACTTAAGTACAAGAGGACTAACACTCTAACTCTCTATGATTTGAACCTCTCCTGTGAGTCCAGTTTCTGATTCCGATGCTTCACTTCAGGTTTACTGTATCCCTTAGACCTTTTTATTGACGATGAAACACAGAAATTGCATCCAAATTTAATACAAAAGGCACAATGCCTACTTAAGTACAAGAGGACTGACACTCTAATTTTCTATGACTTGAACCTCTCCTGTGAGTCCAGTTTTAGATTCCGATGCTTCACTTCAGGTTTACTGTATCCCTTGGACCTCCTTATTGACGATGAAACACAGAAATTGCATCCAAATTTAATACAAAAGGCACAATGCCGACTTAAGTACAAGAGGACTGACACTCTAACTTTCTATGATTTGAACCACTTCTGTGAGTCCAGTTTAAGATTCCGATACTGCACTTCAGTTTTACTGTATCCCTTGGACCTTCTTATTGACGATGAAACACAGAAATTGCATCCCAATTTAATACAAAAGGCACAATGTTGAGTGAAGTACAATTGGACTGACACTCTAAATTTCTATGACTTGAACCTCTCCTGTGAGTCCAGTTTCAGATTCCGATGCTTCACATCAGGTTTACTGTATACCTTGGACCTTCTTATTGAAGATGAAACACAGAAATTGCATCCGAATTTAATACAAAAGGCACAAAGCTGACTTAAGTACAAGAGGACTCACACTCTAATTTTCAATTACTTGAACCTTTCCTGTGAGTCCAGTTTTAGGTTCCGATGCTTTACATCAGGTTAACTGTATCTCCCGGACCTTCTTATTGATGATGAAACACAGAAATTACATCCGAATACAATACAAAAGGCACACTACCTACTTAAGTACAAGAGGACTGACACTCTAACACTCTATGATTTGAACCTCTCCTGTGAGTCCAGTTTTAGATTCCGATTCTTCACTTCAGGTTTACTGTATCCCCTGGACCTTCTTATTGACGATGAAACACAGAAATTGCATCCGAATTTAATATAAAAGGCACAATGCCGACTTAATTACAAAAGGACTGACACTCTAAATTTCTACGATTTGAACCTCTCTTGTGAGTCCAGTTTTAGATTCCGATGCTTCACATCAGGTTTAATGTATCTCTTGGACCATCTTATCGATGATGAAACACAGAAATTACATCCGAATTCAATACAAAAGGCATAATACCGACATAAGTACAAGAGGACTGACACTCTAACTCTCTATGATTTGAACCACTCCTGTGAGTCCAGTTTTAGATTCCGATGCTTCACTTCAGGTTTACTGTATCCCTTGGACCTTCTTATTGACGATGAAACACAGAAATTGCATCCGAATTTAATACAAAAGGCACAATGCCGACTTAAGGACAAGAGGACTGACACATAAACTCTCTATGATTTGATCCTCTCCTTTGAGTCCAGTTTTAGATTCCGATGCTTCTTTTCAGGTTTACTGTATCCCTTGGACCTTCTTATTGACGATGAAACACATAAATTGCATCCGATTTTAATACATAAGGCACACTGCCGACTTAAGTACAAGAGGACTGACACTCTAACTTTCTTTGATTTGAACCTCTTGTGTGAGTCCAGTTTCTGACTCCGATGCTTCACTTCAGGTTTACTGTATCCCTTAGACCTTCTTATTGACGATGAAACACAGATATTGCATCCAAATTTAATACAAAAGGCACAATGCCTACTTAAGTACAAGAGGACTGACACTCTAATTTTCTATGACTTGAACCTCTCCTGTGAGTCCAGTTTTAGATTCAAATGCTTCACTTCAGGTTTGCTGTATCCCTTGGACCTTCTTATTGACGATGAAACATAGAAATTGCATCCGATTTTAATACAAAAGGCACAATGCCGACTTAAGTACAAGAGGACTGACACTCTAACTTTCTACGATTTGAACCACTCCTGTGAGTCCAGTTTAAGATTCCGATACTTCACTTCACGTTTGCTGTATCCCTTGGATCTTCCTATTGACGATGAACCACAGAAATTGCATCCGAATTTAATACAAAAGGCACAATGCCGACTTAAGTACAAGAGGACTGACACTCTTACATTCTATGACTTGGACCTCTATTGTGAGTCCAGTTTCAGATTGCGAAGCTTCACTTCAGGTTTACTGTATCCCTAGGACCTTCTTATTGACGATGAAACACAGAAATTGCATCCGAATTTAATACAAAATGCACAATGCCGACTTAAGTACAAGAGGACTGACACTCTAAATTTCGATGATTTGAACCTCTCCTGTGAGTCCAGTTTTAGATTCCGATGCTTCACTTCAGGTTTACTGTATCCCTCTGACCTTCCTATTGACGATGAGACACAGAAATGGCATCCAAATTTAATACAAAAGGCACAATGCCGACTTAAGTACAAGAGGACTGACACTCTAAATTTCGATGATTTGAACCGCTCCTGTTAGTCCAGTTTTAGATTCCCATGCTTCACTTCAGGTTTACTGTATCCGTTGCACCTTCTTATTGCCGATGAAACACAGAAATTGCATCCAAATTTAATACAAAAGGCACAATGCCGACTTAAGTACAAGAGGACTGGCATTCTAACTTTCGACGATTTGAACCTCTCCTGTGAGTCCAGTTTTAGATTCCGATGCTTGAATTCAGGTTTACTGCATCCCTTGGACCATCTTATTGACGATGAAACACAGAAATTGCATCCGAATTTAATACAAAAGGCCTAATACCGACTTAAGTACAAGAGGACTAACACTCTAACTTTCGATGATTTGAACCTCTCCTGTGAGTCCAGTTTTAGATTCCGATGTTTCAATTCAGGTTTACTGTATCCCTTGCACCATCTTATTGACGATGTAACACAGAAATTGCATCCGAATTTAATACAAAAGGCAGAATGCCGACTTAAGTACAAGAGGACTGACACTCTAAATTTCGATGATTTGAACCTCTCCTGTGAGTCCAGTTTTAGATTCCAATACTTCACATCAGGTTTACTGTATCTCTTGGACCTTCTTATTGATGATGAAACACTGAATATACATCCGAATTCAATACAAAAGGCACAATACCGACATAGGTACAAGAGGACTGACACTCTAACTTCCTATGATTTGAACCTCTCCTGTGAGTCCAGTTTTAGATTCCGATGCTTCACATCAGGTTTACTGTATCTCTTGGACCTTCTTATTGATGATGAAACACTGAAATTACATCCGAATTCAATACAAAAGGCACAATACCGACATAAGTACAAGAGGACTGACACTCTAACTTTCTATGATTTGAACCTCTCCTGTGAGTCCAGTTTTAGATTCCGATGCTTCACATCAGGTTTACTGTATCCCTTGGACCTTCTTATTGATGATGCAACACTGAAATTACATCCGAATTCAATACAAAAGGCACAATACCGACTTAAGTACAAGAGGACTGACACTCTAACTCTCTATGATTTGAACCTCTCCTGTGAGTCCAGTTTTAGATTCCGATGCTTCACTTTAGGTTTACTGTATCCCTTGCACCTTCTAATTGACGATGAAACACAGAAATTGCATCCAAATATAATACAAAAGGCACAATGCCGACTAAAGTACAAGAGGACTGACACTCTAACTTTCGATGATTTGAACCTCTCCTGTGTGTCCAGTTTTAGATTCCGATGCTTCAATTCAGGTTTACTGTATTCCTTGGACCATCTTATTGACGATGAAACACAGAAATTGCATCCGAATTTAATACAAAAGGCAGAATGCCGACTTAAGTACAAGAGGAATGACACCCTAACTGTCTATGATTTGAACCTCTCCTGTGACTCCAGTTTTAGATTCCGATGCTTCAATTCAGGTTTACTGTATCCCTTGGACCTTAGTATTGACGATGAACACAGAAATTGCATCCGAATTTAATACAAAAGGCACAATGCCGACTTAAGTACAAGAGGACTGACACTCTAACTTTCTATGATTTGAACCACTCCTGTGACTCCAGTTTAAGATTCAGATGCTTCACTTCAGGTTTACTGTAGCCCTTAGACCTTCTTATTGACGATGAAACACAGAAATTGCATCCGAATTTAATACAAGAGGCACAATGCCGACTTAAGTACAAGAGGACTGACACTCTAACTTTCGATGAATTGAACCTCTCCTGTGTGTCCAGTTTTAGATTCCGATGCTTCAATTCAGGTTTACTGTATTCCTTGGACCATCTTATTGACGATGAAACACAGAAATTGCATCCGAATTTAATACAAAAGTCACAAAGCCGACTTAAGTACAAGAGGACTGTCACTCTAACTTTCTATGATTTGAACCTCTCGTGTGAGCCCAGTTTGAGATTCCGATGCTTCACATCAGGTTTACTGTATCTCTTGGACCTTCTTATTGATGATGAAACACAGAAATTACACCCGAATTCAATACAACAGTCACAATACCGACTTAAGTACAAGAGGACTGACACTCTAACTCTCTATGATTTGAACATCTCCTGTGAGTCCAGTTTTAGATTCCGATGCTTCACTTCAGGTTTACTGTATCCCTTGGACCTTCTTATTGACGATGAAACACAGAAATTGCATCCGAATTTTTAATACAAAAGGTACAACGCTGACTTAGGTATAAGAGGACTGTCACTCTTACATTCTATGACTTGGACCTGTATTGTGAGTCCAGTTTCAGATTGCGATGCTTCACTTCAGGTTTAATGTATCCCTTGGACCTTCTTATTGAAGATGAAACACAGAAATTGCATCCGAATTTAATACAAAAGGCACAATGCTGACATAAGTACAAGAGGACTGACACTCTAACTTTCTACGATTTGAACCCCTCCTGTGAGTCCAGTTTTAGATTCCAATGCTTCACTTCAGGTTTCCTGTATCCCTTGGACCTTCTTATTGACGATGAAACACAGAAATTGCATCCGAATTTAATACAAAAGGCGCAATGCTGACTTAGGCATAAGAGGACTGACACTCTTACATTCTATGACTTGGACCTCTATTGTGAGTCCAGTTTCAGATTGCGAAGCTTCACTTCAGGTTTACTGTATCCCTTAGTCCTTTTTATTGACGATGAAACACAGAAATAGCATCCGAATTTATAATACAAAAGGCACAACGCTGACTTAGGTATAAGAAGACTGTCACTCTTACATTCTATGACTTGGACCTCTATTGTGAATCCAGTTTCAGATTGCGATGCTTCACTTCAGGTTTAATGTATCCCTTGGACCTTCTTATTGAAGATGAAACACAGAAATTGCATCCGAATTTAATACAAAAGGCACAATGCCGACTTAAGTACAAGAGGACTAACACTCTAACTCTCTATGATTTGAACCTCTCCTGTGAGTCCAGTTTCTGATTCCGATGCTTCACTTCAGGTTTACTGTATCCCTTAGACCTTTTTATTGACGATGAAACACAGAAATTGCATCCAAATTTAATACAAAAGGCACAATGCCTACTTAAGTACAAGAGGACTGACACTCTAATTTTCTATGACTTGAACCTCTCCTGTGAGTCCAGTTTTAGATTCCGATGCTTCACTTCAGGTTTACTGTATCCCTTGGACCTCCTTATTGACGATGAAACACAGAAATTGCATCCAAATTTAATACAAAAGGCACAATGCCGACTTAAGTACAAGAGGACTGACACTCTAACTTTCTATGATTTGAACCACTTCTGTGAGTCCAGTTTAAGATTCCGATACTTCACTTCAGTTTTACTGTATCCCTTGGACCTTCTTATTGACGATGAAACACAGAAATTGCATCCCAATTTAATACAAAAGGCACAATGTTGAGTGAAGTACAATTGGACTGACACTCTAAATTTCTATGACTTGAACCTCTCCTGTGAGTCCAGTTTCAGATTCCGATGCTTCACATCAGGTTTACTGTATACCTTGGACCTTCTTATTGAAGATGAAACACAGAAATTGCATCCGAATTTAATACAAAATTCACAAAGCTGACTTAAGTACAAGAGGACTCACACTCTAATTTTCAATTACTTGAACCTTTCCTGTGAGTCCAGTTTTAGGTTCCGATGCTTTACATCAGGTTAACTGTATCTCCCGGACCTTCTTATTGATGATGAAACACAGAAATTACATCCGAATACAATACAAAAGGCACACTACCTACTTAAGTACAAGAGGACTGACACTCTAACACTCTATGATTTGAACCTCTCCTGTGAGTCCAGTTTTAGATTCCGATTCTTCACTTCAGGTTTACTGTATCCCCTGGACCTTCTTATTGACGATGAAACACAGAAATTGCATCCGAATTTAATATAAAAGGCACAATGCCGACTTAATTACAAAAGGACTGACACTCTAAATTTCTACGATTTGAACCTCTCTTGTGAGTCCAGTTTTAGATTCCGATGCTTCACATCAGGTTTAATGTATCTCTTGGACCATCTTATCGATGATGAAACACAGAAATTACATCCGAATTCAATACAAAAGGCATAATACCGACATAAGTACAAGAGGACTGACACTCTAACTCTCTATGATTTGAACCACTCCTGTGAGTCCAGTTTTAGATTCCGATGCTTCACTTCAGGTTTACTGTATCCCTTGGACCTTCTTATTGACGATGAAACACAGAAATTGCATCCGAATTTAATACAAAAGGCACAATGCCGACTTAAGGACAAGAGGACTGACACATAAACTCTCTATGATTTGATCCTCTCCTTTGAGTCCAGTTTTAGATTCCGATGCTTCTTTTCAGGTTTACTGTATCCCTTGGACCTTCTTATTGACGATGAAACACATAAATTGCATCCGATTTTAATACATAAGGCACACTGCCGACTTAAGTACAAGAGGACTGACACTCTAACTTTCTTTGATTTGAACCTCTTGCGTGAGTCCAGTTTCTGACTCCGATGCTTCACTTCAGGTTTACTGTATCCCTTAGACCTTCTTATTGACGATGAAACACAGATATTGCATCCAAATTTAATACAAAAGGCACAATGCCTACTTAAGTACAAGAGGACTGACACTCTAATTTTCTATGACTTGAACCTCTCCTGTGAGTCCAGTTTTAGATTCAAATGCTTCACTTCAGGTTTGCTGTATCCCTTGGACCTTCTTATTGACGATGAAACATAGAAATTGCATCCGATTTTAATACAAAAGGCACAATGCCGACTTAAGTACAAGAGGACTGACACTCTAACTTTCTACGATTTGAACCACTCCTGTGAGTCCAGTTTAAGATTCCGATACTTCACTTCACGTTTGCTGTATCCCTTGGACCTTCCTATTGACGATGAACCACAGAAATTGCATCCGAATTTAATACAAAAGGCACAATGCCGACTTAAGTACAAGAGGACTGACACTCTTACATTCTATGACTTGGACCTCTATTGTGAGTCCAGTTTCAGATTGCGAAGCTTCACTTCAGGTTTACTGTATCCCTAGGACCTTCTTATTGACGATGAAATACAGAAATTGCATCCAAATTTAATACAAAAGGCACAATGCCGACTTAAGTACAAGAGGACTGACACTCTGACTTTCGATGATTTGAACCTCTCCTGTGAGTCCAGTTTTAGATTCCGATGCTTCTTTTCAGGTTTACTGTATCCCTTGGACCTTCTTATTGACGATGAAACACCGAAATTGCATCCGATTTTAATACAAAAGGCACAATGCCGACTTAAGTACAAGAGTACTGACACTCTAACTTTCTATGATTTGAACCACTTCTGTGAGTCCAGTGTAAGATTCCGATACTTCACTTCAGTTTTACTGTATCCCTTGGACCTTCTTATTGACGATGAAACACAGAAATTGCATCCGAATTTAATACAAATGGCACAATGCCGACTTAAGTACAAGAGGACTGACACTCCAACCCTCTATGATTTGAACCTCGCCTGTGAGTCCAGTTTTCGATTCCGATGCTTCACTTCAGGTTTCCTGTATCCCTTGGACCTTCTTATTGACGATGAAACACAGAAATTGCATCCGAATTTAATACAAAAGGCACAATGTTGAGTGAAGTACAATTGGACTGACACTCTAAATTTCTATGACTTGAACCTCTCCTGTGAGTCCAGTTTCAGATTCCGATGCTTCACTTCAGGTTTACTGTATACCTTGGACCTTCTTATTGAAGATGAAACACAGAAATTGCATCCGAATATAATACAAAAGGCACAATGCTGACTTAAGCACAAGAGGACTCACACTCTAATTTTCAATGACTTGAACCTTTCCTGTGAGTCCAGTTTTAGGTTCCGATGCTTTACATCAGGTTAACTGTAACTCCCGGACCTTCTTATTGATGATGGAACACAGAAATTACATCCGAATACAATACAAAAGGCACACTACCTACTTAAGTACAAGAGGACTGACACTCTAACTCTCTATGATTTGAACCTCTCCTGTGAGTCCAGTTTTAGATTCCGATGCTTCACTTCAGGTTTACTGTATCCCTTGGACCTTCTTATTGACGATGAAACACAGAAATTGCATCCGAATTTAATATAAAAGGCACAATGCCGACTTAAGTACAAAAGGACTGACACTCTAAATTTCTACGATTTGAACCTCTCTTGTGAGTCCAGTTTTAGATTCCGATGCTTCACATCAGGTTTAATGTATCTCTTGGACCTTCTTATCGATGATGAAACACAGAAATTACATCCGAATTCGATACAAAAGGCATAATACCGACATAAGTACAAGAGGACTGACACTCTAACTCTCTATGATTTGAACCTCTCCTGTGAGTCCAGTTTTAGATTCCGATGCTTCACTTCATGTTTACTGTATCCCTTGGACCTTCTTATTGACGATGAAACACAGAAATTGCATCCGAATTTAATACAAAAGGCACAATGCCGCCTGCAGAACAAGAGGACTGACACTCTAACTCTCTATGATTTGAACCTCTCCTGTGAGTCCAGTTTTAGATTCCGATGCTTCACTTCAGGTTTCCTGTATCCCTTGGACCTTCTTATTGACGATGAAACACAGAAATTCCATCCGAATTTAATACAAAAGGCACAATGCTGACTTAGGCATAAGTGGATTTACACTCTTACATTCTATGACTTGGACGTCTAATGTGAGTCAAGTTTCAAATTGCGAAGCTTCACTTCAGGTTTACTGTATCCCTAGGACCTTCTTATTGACGATGAAATACAGAAATTGCATCCAAATTTAATAGAAAAGGCACAATGCCGACTTAAGTACAGGAGGACTGACACTCTAACTTTCGATGATTTGAACCTCTCCTGTGAGTCCAGTTTTAGATTCCGATGCTTCAATTTAGGTTTACTGTATATCTTGGACCTTCTTATTGACGATGAAACACAGAAATTGCAACCGAATTTAATACAAAAGGCACAATGCTGACTTAAGTGCAAGAGGCCTATGATTTGATCCTCTCCTGTGAGTCCAGTTTTTGATTCCGATGCTTCTTTTCAGGTTTACTGTATCCCTTGGACCTTCTTATTGACGATGAAACACCAAAATTGCATCCGAATTTAATACAAAAGGCACAATGCCGACTTAAGTACAAGAGGACTGACACTCTAACTCTCTATGATTTGAACCTCTCCTGTGAGTCCAGTTTCTGTTTCCGATGCTTCACTTCAGGTTTACTGTATCCCTTAGACCTTCTTATTGACGATGAAACACAGAAATTGCATCCAAATTTAATACAAAAGGCACAATTCCTACTTAAGTAGAAGAGGACAGACACTTTAATTTTCTATGACTTGAACCTCTCCTGTGAGTCCAGTTTTAGATTCAAATGCTTCACTTCAGGTTTGCTGTATCAGTTTGACCTTCTTATTAAAGATGAAATACAGAAATTGCACCCGAATTTTAGTCAAAAGGCACAAGGCAGACTTAAGTACAAGACGACTGACACTCTAACTTTCTATGATTTGAACCACTCCTGTGAGTCCAGTTTAAGATTCCGATACTTCACTTCAGTTATACTGTATCCCTTGGACCTTCTTATTGCCGATGAAACACAGAAATTGCATCCGAATTTATTACAAAAGGCACAATGCCGACTTAAGTACAAGAGGACTGACACTCCAACCCTCTATGATTTGAGCCTAACCTGTGAGTCCAGTTTTAGATTCCGATGCTTCACTTCAGGTTTCCTGTATACCTTGGACCTTCTTATTGACGATGAAACACAGAAATTGCATCCGAATTTAATACAAAAGGCACAATGCTGACTGAAGTACAATTTGACTGACACTCTATCTTTCTACGACTTGAACCTCTCCTATGAGTCCAGTTTCAGATTCCGATGCTTCACTTCAGGTTTACTGTATCCCTTGGACCTTCTTATTGACGATGAAACACAGAAATTGCATCCGAATTTAATACAAAAGGCACAATGCTGACTTAAGTACAAGAGGACTGACACTCTAATTTTCTATGATTTGAACCTTTCCTGTGAGTCCAGTTTTAGATTCCGATGCGTCACTTCAGGTTTACTGTATCCCTTGGACCATCTAATTTACGATGAAACACAGAAATTGCATCGATTTTAATACAAAGGCACAATGCCGACTTAAGTACAAGAGGACTGACACTCTAACTTTCTATGATTTGAACCTCTCCTGTGAGTCCAGTTTTAGATTGCGATGCTTCACATCAGGTTTACTGTATCTCTTGGACCTTCTTATCGATGACGAAACACAGAAATTACATCCGAATTCAATACAAAAGGCATAATACCGACATAAGTACAAGAGGACTGACACTCTAACTCTCTATGATTTGAACCTCCCCTGTGAGTCCAGTTTTTGATTCCGATGCTTCACTTCAGGTTTACTGTATCCCTTGGACTTTCTTATTGACGATGAAACACAGAAATTGCAACCGAATTTAATACAAAGGGCACAATACCGACTTAAGTACAAGAGGACTGACACTCTAACTCTCTATGATTTGAACCTCTCCTGTGAGTCCAGTTTTAGATTCCGATGCTTCATTTCAGGTTTACTGTATACCTTAGACCTTCCTATTCACGATGAAACACAGAAACTGCAACCGAATTTAATTCAAAAGGTACAATGCCGACTTAAGTACAAGAGGACTGACACTCTAACTTTCTATGATTTGAACCCCTCCTGTGAGTCCAGTTTTAGATTCCGATGCTTCACTTCAGGTTTACTGTATCCCTTAGACCTTCTTATTGACGATGAAACACAGAAATTGCATCCGAATTTAATACAAATGGCACTATGCCGACTTAAGTACAAGAGGACTGAACCTCTAACTCTCTATGATTCGAACCTCTCCTGTGAGTCCAGTTTTAGAATCCGATGGTACACTTCAGGTTTACTGTATCCCTTGAACCTTCTTATTGACGATGAAATACAGAAATTGCATCCAAATTTAATACAAAAGGCACAATGCCGACTTAAGTACAAGAGGACTGACACTCTAACTTTCGATGATTTGAACCTCTCCTTTGAGTCCAGTTTTAGATTCCGATGCTTCAATTCAGGTTTACTGTATGCCTTGGACCTTCTTATTGACGATGAAACACAGAAATTGCAACCGAATTCAATACAAAAGGCATAATACCGACATGAGTACAAGAGGACTGACACTCTAACTCCCTATGATTTGAACCTCCCCTGCGAGTCCAGTTTTAGATTCCGATGCTTCACTTCAGGTTTACTGTATCCCTTGGACCTTCTTATTGACGATGAAACACAGAAATTGCATCCAAATTTAATACAAAAGGCCCAATACCGACTTAAGTACAAGCGGACTGACACTCTAACTCTCTATGATTTGAAACTCTCCTGGGAGTCCAGTTTTAGATTCCGATGCTTCACATCAGGTTTAATGTATCTCTTGGACCTTCTTATCGATGATGAAACACAGAAATTACATCCGAATTCAACACAAAAGGCATAATACCGACATAAGTACAAGAGGACTGACACTCTAACTCTCTATAATTTGAACCTCTCGTGTGAGTCCAGTTTTAGATTCCGATGCTTCACTTCAGTTTTACTGTATCCCTTGGACCTTCTTATTGACGATGAAACACAGAAATTGCATCCGAATTTAATACAAAAGGCACAATGCCGACTTAAGGACAAGAGGACTGACACTCTAACTTTCTATGATTTGAACCTCTCATGTGAGTCCAGTTTCTGACTCCGATGCTTCACTTCAGGTTTACTGTATCCCTTAGACCTTCTTATTGACGATGAAACACAGAAATTGCATCCAAATTTAATACAAAAGGCACAATGCCTACTGAAGTACAAGAGGACTGACACTCTAATTTTCTACGATTTGAACCACTCCTGTGAGTCCAGTTTAAGATTCCGATACTTCCCTTCAGGTTTCCTGTATCCCTTGGACCTTCTTATTGACGATGAAACACAGAAATTGCATCCGAATTTAATACAAAAGGCGCAATGCTGACTTAGGCATAAGAGGACGGACACTCTTACATTCTATGACTTGGACCTCTATTGTGAGTCCAGTTTCAGATTGCGAAGCTTCACTTCAAGTTTACTGTATCCCTAGGACCTTCTTATTGACGATGAAATACAGAAATTGCATCCAAATTTAATACAAAAGGCACAATGCCGACTTAAGTACAAGAGGACTGACACTCTAACTTTCGATGATTTGAACCTCTCCTGTGAGTCCAGTTTTAGATTCCGATGCTTCAATTCAGGTTTACTGTATATCTTGGACCTTCTTATTGACGATGAAACACAGAAATTGCAACTGAATTTAATACAAAAGGCACAATGCCAACTTAAGTCTAAGAGGACTGACACTCTAACCCTCTATGATTTGATCCTCTCCTGTGAGTCCAGTTTTAGATTCCGATGCTTCTTTTCAGGTTTACTGTATCCCTTGGATCTTCTTATTGACGATGAAACACCGAAATTGCATCCGAATTTAATACAAAAGGCACAATGCCGACTTAAGTACAAGAGGACTAACACTCTAACTCTCTATGATTTGAACCTCTCCTGTGAGTCCAGTTTCTGATTCCGATGCTTCACTTCAGGTTTACTGTATCCCTTAGACCTTTTTATTGACGATGAAACACAAAAATTGCATCCAAATTTAATACAAAAGGCACAATGCCTACTTAAGTACAAGAGGACTGACACTCTAATTTTCTATGACTTGAACCTCTCCTGTGAGTCCAGTTTTAGATTCCGATGCTTCACTTCAGGTTTACTGTATCCCTTGGTCCTCCTTATTGACGTTGAAACACAGAAATTGCATCCGAATTTAATACAAAAGGCACAATGCCGACTTAAGTACAAGAGGACTGACACTCTAACACTCTATGATTTGAACCACTTCTGTGAGTCCAGTTTAAGATTCCGATACTTCACTTCAGTTTTACTGTATCCCTTGGACCTTCTTATTGACGACGAAACACAGAAATTGCATCCGAATTTAATACAAATGGCACAATGCCGACTTAAGTACAAGAGGACTGACACTCTAACGCTCTATGATTTGAACCTCGCCTGTGAGTCCAGTTTTCGATTCCGATGCTTCACTTCAGGTTTCCTGTATCCCTTGGACCTTCTTATTGACGATGAAACACAGAAATTGCATCCGAATTTAATACAAAAGGCACAATGTTGAGTGAAGTACAATTGGACTGACACTCTAAATTTCTATGACTTGAACCTCTCCTTTGAGTCCAGTTTCAGATTCCGATGCTTCACTTCAGGTTTACTGTATACCTAGGACCTTCTTATTGAAGATGAAACACAGAAATTGCATCCGAATTTAATACGAAAGGCACAATGCTGACTTAAGTACAAGAGGACTCATACTCTAATTTTCAATGACTTGAACCTTTCCTGTGTGTCCAGTTTTAGGTTCCGATGCTTTACATCAGGTTAACTGTATCTCCCGGACCTTCTTATTGATGATGAAACACAGAAATTACGTCCGAATACATTACAAAAGGCACTCTACCTACTTAAGTACAAGAGGACTGACACTCTAACTCTCTATGATTTGAACCTCTCCTGTGAGTCCAGCTTTAGATTCCGATGCTTCACTTCAGGTTTACTGTATCCCTTGGACCTTCTTATTGACGATGAAACACAGAAATTGCATCCGAATTTAATAAAAAAGGCACAATGCCGACTTAAGTACAAGAGGACTGACACTCTAAATTTCTACGATTTGAACCTCTCCTGTGAGTCCAGTTGTAGATTGCGATGCTTCACATCAGGCTTACCGTATCTCTTGGACCTTCTTATCGATGATGAAACACCGAAATTACATCTGAATTCAATACAAAAAGCATAATACCGACATAAGTACAAGAGGACTGACACTCTAAATTAAGATGATTTGAACCTGTCCTGTGAGTCCAGTTTTAAATTCCGAAGCTTCACTTCAGGTTCACTGTATCCCTTGGACCTTCTTATTGACGATGAAACACAGAAATTGGATCCAAATTTAATATAAAAGGCACAATGCCGACTTATGTACAAGAGGACTGACACTCTAAATTTCTACGATTTGAACCTCTCTTGTGAGTCCAGTTTTAGATTCCGATGCTTCACATCAGGTTTAATGTATCTCTTGGACCTTCTTATCGATGATGAAACACAGAAATTACATCCGAATTCAATACAAAAGGCATAATACCGACATAAGTACAAGAGGACTGACACTCTAACTCTCTATAATTTGAACCTCTCGTGTGAGTCCAGTTTTAGATTCCGATGCTTCACTTCAGTTTTACTGTATCCCTTGGACCTTCTTATTGACGATGAAACACAGAAATTGCATCCGAATTTAATACAAAAGGCACAATGCCGACTTAAGGACAAGAGGACTGACACTCTGACTTTCTATGATTTGAACCTCTCATGTGAGTCCAGTTTCTGACTCCGATGCTTCACTTCAGGTTTACTGTATCCCTTATACCTTCTTATTGACGATGAAACACAGAAATTGCATCCAAATTTAATACAAAAGGCACAATGCCTACTTAAGTAGAAGAGGACTGACACTCTAATTTTCTACGATTTGAACCACTCCTGTGCGTCCAGTTTAAGATTCCGATACTTCACTTCACGTTTGCTGTATCCCTTGGACCTTCTTATTGACGATGAAACACAGAAATTGCATCCGAATTTAATACAAAAAGCACAATGCCGACTTAAGTACAAGTGGACTGACACTCTAACTCTCTATGATTTGAACCTCTCCGGTTAGTCCAGTTTTACATTCCGATGCTTCACTTCAGGTTTCCTGTATCCCTTGGACCTTCTTATTGACGATGAAACACAGAAATTGCATCCGAATTTTTAATACAAAAGGCACAACGCTGACTTAGGTATAAGAGGACTGTCACTCTTACATTCTATGACTTGGACCTCTATTGTGAGTCCAGTTTCAGATTGCGATGCTTCACTTCAGGTTTACTGTATCCCTAGGACCTTCTTATTGACGATGAAACACAGAAATTGCAACCGAATTTAATACAAAAGGCACAATGCCAACGTAAGTACAAGAGGACTGACACTCTAACTCTCTATGATTTGATCCTCTCCTGTGAGTCCAGTTTTAGATTCCGATGCTTCTTTTCAGGTTTACTGTATCCCTTGGACCTTCTTATTGACGATGAAACACAGAAATTGCATCCCAATTTAATACAAAAGGCACAATGTTGAGTGAAGTACAATTGGACTGACACTCTAAATTTCTATGACTTGAACCTCTCCTGTGAGTCCAGTTTCAGATTCCGATGCTTCACATCAGGTTTACTGTATACCTTGGACCTTCTTATTGAAGATGAAACACAGAAATTGCATCCGAATTTAATACAAAACTCACAAAGCTGACATAAGTACAAGAGGACTCACACTCTAATTTTCAATTACTTGAACCTTTCCTGTGAGTCCAGTTTTAGGTTCCGATGCTTTACATCAGGTTAACTGTATCTCCCGGACCTTCTTATTGATGATGAAACACAGAAATTACATCCGAATACAATACAAAAGGCACACTACCTACTTAAGTACAAGAGGACTGACACTCTAACACTCTATGATTTGAACCTCTCCTGTGAGTCCAGTTTTAGATTCCGATGCTTCACTTCAGGTTTACTGTATCCCTTGGACCTTCTTATTGACGATGAAACACAGAAATTGCATCCGAATTTAATATAAAAGGCACAATGCCGACTTAATTACAAAAGGACTGACACTCTAAATTTCTACGATTTGAACCTCCCTTGTGAGTCCAGTTTTAGATTCCGATGCTTCACATCAGGTTTAATGTATCTCTTGGACCTTCTTATCGATGATGAAACACAGAAATTACATCCGAATTCAATACAAATGCATAATACCGACATAAGTACAAGAAGACTGTCACTCTAACTCTCTATGATTTGAACCACTCCTTTGAGTCCAGTTTTAGATTCCGATGCTTCACTTCAGGTTTACTGTATCCCTTGGACCTTCTTATTGACGATGAAACACAGAAATTGCATCCGAATTTAATACAAAAGGCACAATGCCGACTTAAGGACAAGAGGACTGACACATAAACTCTCTATGATTTGATCCTCTCCTTTGAGTCCAGTTTTAGATTCCGATGCTTCTCTTCAGGTTTACTGTATCCCTTGGACCTTCTTATTGACGATGAAACACATAAATTGCATCCGATTTTAATACATAAGGCACAATGCCGACTTAAGTACAAGAGGACTGACACTCTAACTTTCTACGATTTGAACCACTCCTGTGAGTCCAGTTTAAGATTCCGATACTTCACTTCACGTTTGCTGTATCCCTTGGACCTTCTTATTGACGATGAACCACAGAAATTGCATCCGAATTTAATACAAAAGGCACAATGCCGACTTAAGTACAAGAGGACTGACACTCTTACATTCTATGACTTGGACCTCTATTGTGAGTCCAGTTTCAGATTGCGAAGCTTCACTTGAGGTTTACTGTATCCCTAGGACCTTCTTATTGACGATGAAATACAGAAATTGCATCCAAATTTAATACAAAAGGCACAATGCCGACTTAAGTACAAGAGGACTGACACTCTGACTTTCGATGATTTGAACCTTTCCTGTGAGTCCAGTTTTAGATTCCGATGCTTCAATTCAGGTTTACTGTATATCTTGGACCTTCTTATTGACGATGGAACACAGAAATTGCAACCGAATTTAATACAAATGGCACAATGCCAACTTAAGTACAAGAGGACTGTCCCTCTAACTCTCTATGATTTGATCCTCTCCTGTGAGTCCAGTTTTAGATTCCGATGCTTCTTTTCAGGTTTACTGTATCCCTTGGACCTTCTTATTGACGATGAAACACCGAAATTGCATCCGAATTTAATACAAAAGGCACAATGCCGACTTAAGTACAAGAGGACTAACACTCTAACTCTCTATGATTTGAACCTCTCCTGTGAGTCCAGTTTCTGATTCCGATGCTTCACTTCAGGTTTACTGTATCCCTTAGACCTTTTTATTGACGATGAAACACATAAATTGCATCCAAATTTAAAACAAAAGGCACAATGCCTACTTAAGTACAAGAGGACTGACACTCTAATTTTCTATGAGTTGAACCTCTCCTGTGAGTCCAGTTTTAGATTCCGATGCTTCACTTCAGGTTTACTGTATCCCTTGGACCTCCTTATTGACGATGAAACACAGAAATTGCATCCGAATTTAATACAAAAGGCACAATGCCGACTTAAGTACAAGAGTACTGACACTCTAACTTTCTATGATTTGAACCACTTCTGTGAGTCCAGTGTAAGATTCCGATACTTCACTCCAGTTTTACTGTATCCCTTGGACCTTCTTATTGACGATGAAACACAGAAATTGCATCCGAATTTAATACAAATGGCACAGTGCCGACTTAAGTACAAGAGGACTGACACTCTAAACCTCTATGATTTGAACCTCGCCTGTGAGTGCAGTTTTCGATTCCGATGCTTCACTTCAGGTTTCCTGTATCCCTTGGACCTCCTTATTGACGATGAAACACAGAAATTGCATCCGAATTTAATACAAAAGGCACAATGTTGAGTGAAGTACAATTGGACTGACACTCTAAATTTCTATGACTTGAACCTCTCCTGTGAGTCCAGTTTCAGATTCCGATGCTTCACTTCAGGTTTACTGTATACCTTGGACCTTCTTATTGAAGATGAAACACAGAAATTGCATCCGAATTTAATACAAAAGGCACAATGCTGACTTAAGTACAAGAGGACTCACACTCTAATTTTCAATGACTTGAACCTTTCCTGTGAGTCCAGTTTTAGGTTCCGATGCTTTACATCAGGTTAACTGTAACTCCCGGACCTTCTTATTGATGATGGAACACAGAAATTACATCCGAATACTATACAAAAGGCACACTACCTACTTAAGTACAAGAGGACTGACATTCTAACTCTCTATGATTTGAACCTCTCCTGTAAGTCCAGTTTTAGATTCCGATGCTTCACTTCAGGTTTACTGTATCCCTTGGACCTTCTTATTGACGATGAAACACAGAAATTGCTTCCGAATTTAATATAAAAGGCACAATGCCGACTTAAGTACAAAAGGACTGACACTCTAAATTTCTACGATTTGAACTTCTCTTGTGAGTCCAGTTTTAGATTCCGATGCTTCACTTCAGGTTTACTGTATCCCTTGGACCTCCTTATTGAGGATGAAACACAGAAATTGCATCAGAATTTAATACAAAAGGCACAATGCCGACTTAAGTACAAGAGGACTGACACTCTAACTTTCTATGATTTGAACCACTCCTGTGAGTCCAGTTTAAGATTCCGATACTTCACTTCTGTTTTACTGTATCCCTTGGACCTTCTTATTGACGTTGAAACACAGAAATTCCATCCGAATTTAACACAAAAGGCACTATGCCGACTTAAGTACAAGAGGACTGACACTCTAACCCTCTATGATTTGAACCTCGCCTGTGAGTCCAGTTTTGGATTCCGATGCTTCACTTCAGGTTTCCTGTATCCCTTGGACCTTCTTATTGACGATGAAACACGGAAATTGCATCCGAATTTAATACAAAAGCACAATGTTGAGTGAACTACAATTGGACTGACACTCTAACTTTCTATGACTTGAACCTCTCCTGTGAGTCCAGTTTCAGATTCCGATGCTTCACTTCAGGTTTACCCTATACCTTGGACCTTCTTATTGAAGATGAAACACAGAAATTGCATACGAATTTAATACAAAAGGCACAATGCTGACTTAAGTACAAGAGGACTGACACTCTAATTTTCTATGACTTGAACCTTTCCTGTGAGTCGAGTTTTAGATTCCGATGCGTCACTTGAGGTTTGCTGTATCCCTTGGACCATCTTATTGACGATGAAACACAGAAATTGCATCCGATTTTAATACAAAAGGCACAATGCCGACTTAAGTACAAGAGGACTGACACTCTAACTTTCTATGATTTGAACCACTCCTGTGAGTCCAGTTTAAGATTCCGATACTTCACTTCAGTTATACTGTATCCCTTGGACCTTCTTATTGCCGATGAAACACAGAAATTGCATCCGAATTTAATACAAAAGGCATAATGCCGACTTAAGTACAAGAGGACTGACACTCCAACCCTCTATGATTTGAGCCTAACCTGTGAGTCCAGTTTTAGATTCCGATGCTTCACTTCAGGTTTCCTGTATACCTTGGACCTTCTTATTGACGATGAAACACAGAAATTGCATCCGAATTTAATACAAAAGGCACAATGCTGACTTAAGTACAAGAGGACTGACACTCTAATTTTCTGTGATTTGAACCTTTCCTGTGAGTCCAGTTTTAGATTCCGATGCGTCATTTCAGGTTTACTGTATCCCTTGGACCATCTTATTTACGATGAAACACAGAAATTGCATCGATTTTAATACAAAGGCACAATGCCGACTTAAGAACAAGAGGACTGACACTCTAACTTTCTATGATTTGAACCACTCCTGTGAGTCCAGTTTAAGATTCCGATACTTCACTTCAGGTTTACTGTATCACTTGCACCTTCTTATTGACGTTGACACACAGAAATTGCATCCAAATTTTATACCAAAGGCACAATGCCGACTTAAGTACAAGAGGACTGACACTCTAACTTTCTATGATTTGAACCTCTCATGTGAGTCCAGTTTTAGATCCGATGCATCACTTCCGGTTTACTGTATCCCTTGGACCTTCGTATTGAGGATGAAACACAGAAATTGCATCCGAATTTAATACAAAAGGCACAATGCCGACTTAAGTACAAGAGGACTGACACTCTAACTTTCTATGATTTGAACCTCTCCTGTGAGTCCAGTTTTAGATTCCGATGCTTCACATCAGGTTAACTGTATCTCTCGGACCTTCTTATTGGTGATGAAACACAGAAATTACATCCGAATTCAATACAAAAGGCACAATACCGACTTAAGTACTAGAGGACTGACACTCTAACTCTCTATGATTTGTACCTCTCCTGTGAGTCGAGTTCTAGATTCCGATGCTTCACTTCAGGTTTACTGTATCCCTTGGACCTTCTTATTGACGATGAAACACAGAAATTGCATCCGAATTTAATACAAAAGGCACAATGCCGACTTAAGTACAAGAGGACTGACACTCTAAATCTCTTCTATTTGAACCTCTCCTGTGAGTCCAGTTTTAGATTGCGATGCTTCACATCAGGTTTACTGTATCTCTTGGACCTTCTTACCGATGACGAAACACAGAAATTACATCCGAATTCAATACAAAAGGCACAATACCGACTTAAGTACAAGAGGACTGACACTCTAACTCTCTATGATTTGAACCTCCCCTGTGAGTCCAGTTTTTGATTCCGATGCTTCACTTCAGGTTTACTGTATCCCTTGGACTTTCTTATTGACGATGAAACACAGAAATTGCAACCGAATTTAATACAAAGGGCACAATACCGACTTAAGTACAAGAGGACTGACACTCTAACTCTCAATGATTTGAACCTCTCCTGTGAGTCCAGTTTTAGATTCCGAGGCTTCATTTCAGGTTTACTGTATACCTTAGACCTTCTTATTCACGATGAAACACAGAAACTGCAACCGAATTTAATTCAAAAGGTACAATGCCGACTTAAGTACAAGAGGACTGACACTCTAACTTTCTATGATTTGAACCTCTCCTGTGAGTCCAGTTTTAGATTCCGATGCTTCACTTCAGGTTTACTGTATCCCTTAGACCTTCTTATTGTCGATGAAACCCAGAAATTGCATCCGAATTTAATACAAATGGCACTATGCCGACTTAAGTACAAGAGGACTGAACCTCTAACTCTCTATGATTCGAACCTCTCCTGTGAGTCCAGTTTTAGAATCCGATGGTACACTTCAGGTTTACTGTATTCCTTGAACCTTCTTATTGACGATTAAATACAGATATTGCATCCAAATTTAATACAAAAGGCACAATGCCGACTGAAGTACAAGAGGACTGACACTCTAACTTTCGATGATTTGAACCTCTCCTTTGAGTCCAGTTTTAGATTCCGATGCTTCAATTCAGGTTTACTGTATGCCTTGGACCTTCTTATTGACGATGAAACACAGAAATTGCAACCGAATTCAATACAAAAGGCATAATACCGACATGAGTACAAGAGGACTGACACTCTAACTCCCTATGATTTGAACCTCCCCTGCGAGTCCAGTTTTAGATTCCGATGCTTCACTTCAGGTTTACTGTATCCCATGGACCTTCTTATTGACGATGAAACACAGAAATTGCATCCAAATTTAATACAAAAGGCCCAATACCGACTTAAGTACAAGCGGACTGACACTCTAACTCTCTATGATTTGAAACTCTCCTGGGAGTCCAGTTTTAGATTCCGATGCTTCACTTCAGGTTTACTGTATCCCTTGGACTTTCTTATCGTCGATGAAACACAGAAATTGCATCCGAATTTAATACAAGACACAATGCCGACTTAAGTACAAGAGGACTGACACTCTAACTTTCTATGATTTGAACCTTACCTGTGAGTCCAGTTTTAGATTCCGATGCCTCACATCAGGTTAACTGTATCTCTCGGACCTTCTTATTGCTGATGAAACACAGAAATTACATCCGAATTCAATACAAAATGCATAATACCGACTTAAGTACAAGAGGACTGACACTCTAACTCCCTATGATTTGAACTTCTCCTGTGAGTCCAGTTCTAGATTCGGATGCTTCACTTCAGGTTTACTGTATCCCTTGGACCTTCTTAATGACGATGAAACACAGAAATTGCATCCGAATTTAATACAAAAGGCACAATGCCGACTTAAGTACAAGAGGACTGACACTCTAAATCTCTACGATTTGAACCTCTCCTGTGAGTCCAGTTTTAGATTGCGATGCTTCACATCAGGTTTACTGTATCTCTTGGACCTTCTTATCGATGATGAATCACAGAAACTACATCCGAATTCAGTACAAAAGGCATAATACCGACATAAGTACAAGAGGACTGACACTCTTACTCTCTATGATTTGAACCTCCCCTGTGAGTCCAGTTTTAGATTCCGATGCTTCAATTCAGGTTTACTGTATGCCTTGGACCTTCTTATTGACGATGAAACACAGAAATTGCAACCGAATTTAATACAAAAGGCACAATACCGACTTAAGTACAAGAGGACTGACACTCTAACTCTCTTTGATTTGAACCTCTCCTGTGAGACCTGTTTTAGATTCCGATGCTTCATTTCAGGTTTACTGTATCCCTTAGACCTTCTAATTCACGATGAAACACAGCAATTGCAACCGAATTTAATACAAAAGGCATAATACCGACATGAGTACAAGAGGACTGACACTCTAACTCCCTATGATTTGAACCTCCCCTGCGAGTCCAGTTTTAGATTCCGATGCTTCACTTCAGGTTTACTGTATCCCTTGGACCTTCTTATTGACGATGAAACACAGAAATTGCACCTAAATTTAATACAAAAGGCCCAATACCGACTTAAGTACAAGAGGACTGACACTCTAACTTTCGATGATTTGAACCTCTCCTGTGAGTCCCGTTTTAGATTCCGATGTTTCAATTCAGGTTTACTGTATGCCTTGGACCTTCTTATTGACGATGAAACACAGCAATTGCAGCCGAATTTAATACAACAGGCACAATACCGACTTAAGCACAAGAGGACTGACACTCTAACTGTCTATGATTTGAACCTCTCCTCTGAGTCCAGTTTTAGATTCCGATGCTTCATTTCAGGTTTACTGTATTCCTTGGACCTTCTTATTGACGATGAAGCACAGAAATTGCATCCGAATTTAATACAAAAGGCACAATGCCGACTTAAGTACAAGAGGACTGACACTCTAAATCTCTACGATTTGAACCCCTCCTGTGAGTCCAGTTTTAGATTGCGATGCTTCACATCAGGTTTACTGTATCTCTTGGACCTTCTTATCGATGATGATACACAGAAATTACATCCGAATTCAATACAAAAGGCATAATACCGACATAAGTACAAGAGGACTGACACTCTAACTCTCTATGATTTGAACCTCCCCTGTGAGTCCAGTTTTTGATTCCGATGCTTCACTTCAGGTTTACTGTATCCCTTGGACCTTCTTATTGACGATGAAACACAGAAATTGCATCCAAATTTGATACATAAGGCACAATACCGGCTTAAATACAAGAGGACTGACACTCTAACTTTCGATGATTTGAACCTCTCCTGTGAGTCCAGTTTTAGATTCCGATGCTTCAATTCAGGTTTACTGTATCCCTTGGACCTTCTTATTGAGGATGAAACACAGAAATTGCATCCGAATTTAATACAAAAGGCACAATCCCGACAAAGTACAAGAGGACTGACACTCTAACTTTCGATGATTTGAACCTCTCCTGTGAGTCCAGTTTTAGATTCCGATGCTTCATTTCAGGTTTACTGTATCCCTTGGAACTTCTTATTGACGATGGAACACAGAAATTGCATCCGAATTTAATACAAAAGGCACAATGCCAACGTAAGTACAAGAGGACTGACACTCTAAATTTCTACGATTTGAACCACTCCTGTGAGTCCAGTTTAAGATTCCGTTGCTTCACTTCAGGTTTACTGTATCCCTTGGACCTTCTTATTGACGATGAAACACAGAAATTGCATCCGAATTTAATACAAAAGACAAAATGCCGACTTAAGTACAAGAGGACTGACACGCTAACTCTCTATGATTTGAACCTCTCCTGTGAGTCCAGTTCTGGATTCCGATGCTTCACTTCAGGTTTACTGTATCCCTTGGACCTTCTTATTGACGATGAAACACAGAAATTGCATCCGAATTTAATACAAATGGCACAATGCCGACTTAAGTACAAGAGGACTGAACCTCTAACTCCCTATGATTCGAACCTCTCCTGTGAGTCCAGTTATAGATTCCGATGCTACACTTCAGGTTTACTGTATCCCTTGAACCTTCTTATTGACGATGAAATACAGAAATTGCATCCAAATTTAATACAAAAGGCACAATGCCGACTTAAGTACAAGAGGACTGACACTCTAACTTTCGATGATTTGAACCTCTCCTGTGAGTCCAGTTTTAGATTCCAATGCTTCAATTCAGGTTTACTGAATCTCTTGGACCTTCTTAATGACGATGGAACACAGAAATTGCATCCGAATTTAATACAAAAGGCACAATGCCAACGTAAGTACAAGAGGACTGACACTCTAAATTTCTATGATTTGAACCACTCCTGTGAGTCCAGTTTCAGATTCCGTTGCTTCACTTCAGGTTTACTGTATCCCTTGGACCTTCTTATTGACGATGAAACACAGAAATTGCATCCGAATTTAATATAAAAGGCACAATGCCGACTTAAGTACAAGCGGACTGACACTCTAACTCTCTATGATTTGAAACTATCCTGGGAGTCCAGTTTTAGATTCCGATGCTTCACTTCAGGTTTACTGTATCCCTTGGACTTTCTTATCGTCGATGAAACACAGAAATTACATCCGAATTCAATACAAAATGCATAATACCGACTTAAGTACAAGAGGACTGACACTCTAACTCTCTATGATTTGAACTTCTCCTGTGAGTCCAGTTCTAGATACGGATGCTTCACTTCAGGTTTACTGTATCCCTTGGACCTTCTTATTGACGATGAAACACAGAAATTGCATCCGAATTTAATACAAAAGGCACAATGCCGACTTAAGTACAAGAGGACTGACACTCTAAATCTCTACGATTTGAACCTCTCCTGTGAGTCCAGTTTTAGATTGCGATGCTTCACATCAGGTTTACTGTATCTCTTGGACCTTCTTATCGATGATGAATCACAGAAATTACATCCGAATTCAGTACAAAAGGCATAATACCGACATAAGTACAAGAGGACTGACACTCTTACTCTCTATGATTTGAACCTCCCCTGTGAGTCCAGTTTTAGATTCCGATGCTTCAATTCAGGTTTACTGTATGCCTTGGACCTTCTTATTGACGATGAAACACAGAAATTGCAACCGAATTTAATACAAAAGGCACAATACCGACTTAAGTACAAGAGGACTGACACTCTAACTCTCTTTGATTTGAACCTCTCCTGTGAGACCTGTTTTAGATTCCGATGCTTCATTTCAGGCTTACTGTATCCCTTAGACCTTCTAATTCACGATGAAACACAGCAATTGCAACCGAATTTAATACAAAAGGCACAATGCCGACTTAAGTACAAGAGGACTGACACTCTAACTTTCGATGATTTGAACCTCTCCTGTGAGTCCAGTTTTAGATTCCGATGCTTCAATTCAGGTTTACTGTATCCCTTGGACCTTCTTATTGAGGATGAAACACAGAAATTGCATCCAAATTTAATACAAAAGGCACAATGCCGATAAAGTACAAGAGGACTCACACTCTAACTTTCGATGATTTGAACCTCTCCTGTGAGTCCAGTTTTAGATTCCAATGCTTCATTTCAGGTTTACTGTATCTCTTGGACCTTCTTATTGATGATGAAACACAGAAATTACATCCGAATTCAATACAACAGTCACAATACCGACTTAAGCACAAGAGGACTGACACTCTAACTCTCTATGATTTGAACCTCTCCTGTGAGTCCAGTTTTAGATTCCGATGCTTCATTTCAGGTTTACTGTATTCCTTGGACCTTCTTATTGACGATGAAGCACAGAAATTGCATCCGAATTTAATACAAAATGCACAATGCCGACTTAAGTACAAGAGGACTGACACTCTAAATCTCTACGATTTGAACCCCTCCTGTGAGTCCAGTTTTAGATTGCGATGCTTCACATCAGGTTTAATGTATCTCTTGGACCTTCTTATCGATGATGAAACACAGAAATTACATCCGAATTCAATACAAAAGGCATATTACCGACATAAGTACAAGAGGACTGACACTCTAACTCTCTATGATTTGAACCTCCCCTGTGAGTCCAGTTTTTGATTCCGATGCTTCACTTCAGGTTTACTGTATCCCTTGGACCTTCTTATTGACGATGAAACACAGAAATTGCATCCAAATTTGATACATAAGGCACAATACCGGCTTAAGTACAAGAGGACTGACACTCTAACTTTCGATGATTTGAACCTCTCCTGTGAGTCCAGTTTTAGATTCCGATGCTTCAATTCAGGTTTACTGTATCCCTTGGACCTTCTTATTGAGGATGAAACACAGAAATTGCATCCGAATTTAATACAAAAGGCACAATCCCGACAAAGTACAAGAGGACTGACACTCTAACTTTCGATGATTTGAACCTCTCCTGTGAGTCCAGTTTTAGATTCCGATGCTTCATTTCAGGTTTACTGTATCCCTTGGAACTTCTTATTGACGATGGAACACAGAAATTGCATCCGAATTTAATACAAAAGGCACAATGCCAACGTAAGTACAAGAGGACTGACACTCTAAATTTCTATGATTTGAACCACTCCTGTGAGTCCAGTTTAAGATTCCGTTGCTTCACTCCAGGTTTATTGTATCCCTTGGACCTTCTTATTGACGATGAAACACAGAAATTCTATCCGAATTTAATACAAAAGACAAAATGCCGACTTAAGTACAAGAGGACTGACACGCTAACTCTCTATGATTTGAACCTCTCCTGTGAGTCCAGTTCTGGATTCCGATGCTTCACTTCAGGTTTACTGTATCCCTTGGACCTTCTTATTGACGATGAAACACAGAAATTGCATCCGAATTTAATACAAATGGCACAATGCCGACTTAAGTACAAGAGGACTGAACCTCTAACTCCCTATGATTCGAACCTCTCCTGTGAGTCCAGTTTTAGATTCCGATGCTACACTTCAGGTTTACTGTATCCCTTGAACCTTCTTATTGACGATGAAATACAGAAATTGCATCCAAATTTAATACAAAAGGCACAATGCCGACTTAAGTACAAGAGGACTGACACTCTAACTTTCGATGATTTGAACCTCTCCTGTGAGTCCAGTTTTAGATTCCAATGCTTCAATTCAGGTTTACTGTATCCCTTGGACCTTCTTATTGAGGATGAAACACAGAAATTGCATCCTAATTTAATACAAAAGGCACAATGCCGACAAAGTACAAGAGGACTGACACTCTAACTTTCGATGATTTGTACCTCTCCTGTGAGTCCAGTTTTAGATTGCGATGCTTCATTTCAGGTTTACTGTATCCCTTGGAACTTTTTAATGACGATGGAACACAGAAATTGCATCCGAATTTAATACAAAAGGCACAATGCCAACGTAAGTACAAGAGGACTGACACTCTAAATTTCTATGATTTGAACCACTACTGTGAGTCCAGTTTAAGATTCCGTTGCTTCACTTCAGGTTTACTGTATCCCTTGGACCTTCTTATTGACGATGAAACACAGAAATTGCATCCGAATTTAATATAAAAGGCACAATGCCGACTTAAGTACAAGCGGACTGACACTCTAACTCTCTATGATATGAAACTCTCCTGGGAGTCCAGTTTTAGATTCCGATGCTTCACTTCAGGTTTACTGTATCCCTTGGACTTTCTTATCGTCGATGAAACACAGAAATTACATCCGAATTCAATACAAAATGCATAATACGGACTTAAGTACAAGAGGACTGACACTCTAACTCTCTATGATTTGAACTTCTCCTGTGAGTCCAGTTCTAGATACGGATGCTTCACTTCAGGTTTACTGTATCCCTTGGACCTTCTTATTGACGATGAAACACAGAAATTGCATCCGAATTTAATACAAGAGGCACAATGCCGACTGAAGTACAAGAGGACTGACACTCTAAATCTCTACAATTTGAACCTCTCCTGTGAGTCCAGTTTCAGATTGCGATGCTTCACATCAGGTTTACTGTATCTCTTGGACCTTCTTATCGATGATGAATCACAGAAATTACATCCGAATTCAGTACAAAAGGCATAATACCGACATAAGTAAAAGATGACTGACACTCTTACTCTCTATGATTTGAACCTCCCCTGTGAGTCCAGTTTTAGATTCCGATGCTTCAATTCAGGTTTACTGTATCCCTTGGACCTTCTTATTGACGATGAAACACAGAAATTGCATCCAAATTTGATACATAAGGCACAATACCGGCTTAAGTACAAGAGGACTGACACTCTAAATTTCGATGATTTGAACCTCTCCTGTGAGTCCAGTTTTACATTCCGATGCTTCAATTCAGGTTTACTGTATCCCTTGGACCTTCTTATTGAGGATGAAACACAGAAATTGCATCCGAATTTAATACAAAAGGCACAATCCCGACAAAGTACAAGAGGACTGACACTCTAACTTTCGATGATTTGAACCTCTCCTGTGAGTCCAGTTTTAGATTCCGATGCTTCATTTCAGGTTTGCTGTATCCCTTGGAATTTCTTATTGGCGATGGAACACAGAAATTGCATCCGAATTTAATACAAAAGGCACAATGCCAACGTAAGTACAAGAGGACTGACACTCTAAATTTCTATGATTTGAACCACTCCTGTGAGTCCAGTTTAAGATTCCGTTGCTTCACTCCAGGTTTATTGTATCCCTTGGACCTTCTTATTGACGATGAAACACAGAAATTGCATCCGAATTTAATACAAAAGACAAAATGCCGACTTAGGTACAAGAGGACTGACACGCTAACTCTCTATGATTTGAACCTCTCCTGTGAGTCCAGTTCTGGATTCCGATGCTTCACTTCAGGTTTACTGTATCCCTTGGACCTTCTTATTGACGATGAAACACAGAAATTGCATCCGAATTTAATACAAATGGCACAATGCCGACTTAAGTACAAGAGGACTGAACCTCTAACTCCCTATGATTCGAACCTCTCCTGTGAGTCCAGTTTTAGATTCCGATGCTACACTTCAGGTTTACTGTATCCCTTGAACCTTCTTATTGACGATGAAATGCAGAAATTGCATCCAAATTTAATACAAAAGGCACAACGCCGACTTAAGTACAAGAGGACTGACACTCTAACTTTCGATGATTTGAACCTCTCCTGTGAGTCCAGTTTTAGATTCCAATGCTTCAATTCAGGTTTACTGTATCCCTTGGACCTTCTTATTGAGGATGAAACACAGAAATTGCATCCTAATTTAATACAAAAGGCACAATGCCGACAAAGTACAAGAGGACTGACACTCTAACTTTCGATGATTTGTACTTCTCCTGTGAGTCCAGTTTTAGATTGCGATGCTTCATTTCAGGTTTACTGTATCCCTTGGAACTTCTTAATGACGATGGAACACAGAAATTGCATCCGAATTTAATACAAAAGGCACAATGCCAACGTAAGTACAAGAGGACTGACACTCTAAATTTCTATGATTTGAACCACTCCTGTGAGTCCAGTTTAAGATTCCGTTGCTTCACTTCAGGTTTACTGTATCCCTTGGACCTTCTTATTGACGATGAAACACAGAAATTGCATCCGAATTTAATACAAAAGGCACAATGCCGACTTAAGTACAAGCGGACTGACACTCTAACTCTCTATGATTTGAAACTCTCCTGGGGGTCCAGTTTTAGATTCCGATGCTTCACTTCAGGTTTACTGTATCCCTTGGACTTTCTTATCGTCGATGAAACACAGAAATTGCATCCGAATTTAATACAAAAGACACAATGCCGACTTAAGTACAAGAGGACTGACACTCTAACTTTCTATGATTTGAACCTTACCTGTGAGTCCAGTTTTAGATTCCGATGCTTCACATCAGGTTAACTGTATTTCTCGGACCTTCTTATTGCTGATGAAACACAGAAATTACATCCGAATTCAATACAAAATGCATAATACCGACTTAAGTACAAGAGGACTGACACTCTAACTCTCTATGATTTGAACTTCTCCTGTGAGTCCAGTATTAGATACGGATGCTTCACTTCAGGTTTACTGTATCCCTTGGACATTCTTATTGACGATGAAACACAGAAATT
Organism: Schistocerca americana; assembly: GCF_021461395.2. Taxonomy (NCBI): domain Eukaryota; kingdom Metazoa; phylum Arthropoda; class Insecta; order Orthoptera; family Acrididae; genus Schistocerca; species Schistocerca americana. The sequence goes on along the minus strand of NC_060124.1, from coordinate 542,047,370 downwards.
GCATCCGAATTTAATACAAAAGGCACAATGCCGACTTAAGTACAAGAGGACTGACACTCTAAATCTCTACGATTTGAACCTCTCCTGTGAGTCCAGTTTTAGATTGCGATTCTTCACATCAGGTTTACTGTATCTCTTGGACCTTCTTATCGATGATGAATCACAGAAATTACTACCGAATTCAGTACAAAAGGCATAATACCGACATAAGTACAAGAGGACTGACACTCTTACTCTCTATGATTTGAACCTCCCCTGTGAGTCCAGTTTTAGATTCCGATGCTTCAATTCAGGTTTACTGTATGCCTTGGACCTTCTTATTGACGATGAAACACAGAAATTGCAACCGAATTTAATACAAAAGGCACAATACCGACTTAAGTACAAGAGGACTGACACTCTAACTCTCTATATTTGAACCTCTCCTGTGAGTCCTGTTTTAGATTCCGATGCTTCACTTCAGGTTTACTGTATCCCTTAGACCTTCTAATTCACGATGAAACACAGCAATTGCAACCGAATTTAATACAAAAGGCACAATGCCGACTTAAGTACAAGAGGACTGACACTCTAACTTTCGATGATTTGAACCTCTCCTGTGAGTCCAGTTTTAGATTCCGATGCTTCAATTCAGGTTTACTGTATCCCTTGGACCTTCTTATTGAGGATGAAACACAGAAATTGCATCCGAATTTAATACAAAAGGCACAATGCCGATAAAGTACAAGAGGACTCACACTCTAACTTTCGATGATTTGAACCTCTCCTGTGAGTCCAGTTTTAGATTCCGATGCTTCATTTCAGGTTTACTGTATCTCTTGGACCCTCTTATTGATGATGAAACACAGAAATTACATCCGAATTCAATACAAAAGGCATAATACCGACATGAGTACAAGAGGACTGACACTCTAACTCCCTATGATTTGAACCTCCCCTGCGAGTCCAGTTTTAGATTCCGATGCTTCACTTCAGGTTTACTGTATCCCTTGGACCTTCTTATTGACGATGAAACACAGAAATTGCATCCAAATTTAATACAAAAGGTCCAATACCGACTTAAGTACAAGAGGACTGACACTCTAACTTTCGATGATTTGAACCTCTCCTGTGAGTCCCGTTTTAGATTCCGATGTTTCAATTCAGGTTTACTGTATGCCTTGGACCTTCTTATTGACGATGAAACAAAGCAATTGCAACCGAATTTAATACAACAGGCACAATACCGACTTAAGTACAAGAGGACTGACACTCTAACTCTCTATGATTTGAACCTCTCCTGTGAGTCCAGTTTTAGATTCCGATGCTTCATTTCAGGTTTACTGTATTCCTTGGACCTTCGTATTGACGATGAAGCACAGAAATTGCATCCGAATTTAATACAAAAGGCACAATGCCGACTTAAGTACAAGAGGACTGACACTCTAAACCTCTACGATTTGAACCCCTCCTGTGAGTCCAGTTTTAGATTGCGATGCTTCACATCAGGTTTACTGTATCTCTTGGACCTTCTTATCGATGATGAAACACAGAAATTACATCCGAATTCAATACAAAAGGCATAATACCGACATAAGTACAAGAGGACTGACACTCTAACTCTCTATGATTTGAACCTCCCCTGTGAGTCCAGTTTTAGATTCCGATGCTTCACTTCAGGTTTACTGTATCCCTTGGACCTTCTTATTGACGATGAAACACAGAAATTGCATCCAAATTTGATACATAAGGCACAATACCGGCTTAAGTACAAGAGGACTGACACTCTAACTTTCGATGATTTGAACCTCTCCTGTGAGTCCAGTTTTAGATTCCGATGCTTCAATTCAGGTTTACTGTATCCCTTGGACCTTCTTATTGAGGATGAAACACAGAAATTGCATCCGAATTTAATACAAAAGGCACAATCCCGACAAAGTACAAGAGGACTGACACTCTAACTTTCGATGATTTGAACCTCTCCTGTGAGTCCAGTTTTAGATTCCGATGCTTCATTTCAGGTTTACTGTATCCCTTGGAACTTCTTATTGACGATGGAACACAGAATTTGCGTCCGAATTTAATACAAAAGGCACAATGCCAACGTAAGTACAAGAGGACTGACACTCTAAATTTCTATGATTTGAACCACTCCTGTGAGTCCAGTTTAAGATTCCGTTGCTTCACTCCAGGTTTATTGTATCCCTTGGACCTTCTTATTGACGATGAAACACAGAAATTGCATCCGAATTTAATACAAAAGACAAAATGCCGACTTAAGTACAAGAGGACTGACACGCTAACTCTCGATGATTTGAACCTCTCCTGTGAGTCCAGTTCTGGATTCCGATGCTTCACTTCAGGTTTACTGTATCCCTTGGACCTTCTTATTGACGATGAAACACAGAAATTGCATCCGAACTTAATACAAATGGCACAATGCCGACTTAAGTACAAGAAGACTGAACCTCCAACTCCCTATGATTCGAACCTCTCCTGTGAGTCCAGTTTTAGATTCCGATGCTACACTTCAGGTTTACTGTATCCCTTGAACCTTCTTATTGACGATGAAATACAGAAATTGCATCCAAATTTAATACAAAAGGCACAATGCCGACTTAAGTACAAGGGGACTGATACTCTAACTTTCGATGATTTGAACCTCTCCTGTGAGTCCAGTTTTAGATTCCAATGCTTCAATTCAGGTTTACTGTATCCCTTGGACCTTCTTATTGAGGATGAAACACAGAAATTGCATCCTAATTTAATACAAAAGGCACAATGCCGACAAAGTACAAGAGGACTGACACTCTAACTTTCGATGATTTGTACCTCTCCTGTGAGTCCAGTTTTAGATTGCGATGCTTCATTTCAGGTTTACTGTATCCCTTGGAACTTCTTAATGACGATGGAACACAGAAATTGCATCCGAATTTAATACAAAAGGCACAATGCCAACGTAAGTACAAGAGGACTGACACTCTAAATTTCTATGATTTGAACCACTCCTGTGAGTCCAGTTTAAGATTCCGTTGCTTCACTTCAGGTTTACTGTATCCCTTGGACCTTCTTATTGACGATGAAACACAGAAATTGCATCCGAATTTAATACAAAAGGCACAATGCCGACTTAAGTACAAGCGGACTGACACTCTAACTCTCTATGATTTGAAACTCTCCTGGGAGTCCACTTTTAGATTGCGATGCTTCACTTCAGGTTTACTGTATCCCTTGGACTTTCTTATCGTCGATGAAACACAGAAATTGCATCCGAATTTAATACAAAAGACACAATGCCGACTTAAGTACAAGAGGACTGACACTCTAACTTTCTACGATTTGAACCTTACCTGTGAGTCCAGTTTTAGATTCCGATGCTTCACATCAGGTTAACTGTATCTCTCGGACCTTCTTATTGCTGATGAAACACAGAAATTACATCCGAATTCAATACAAAATGCATAATACCGACTTAAGTACAAGAGGACTGACACTCTAACTCTCTATGATTTGAACTTCTTCTGTGAGTCCAGTTCTAGATACGGATGCTTCACTTCAGGTTGACTGTATCCCTTGGACCTTCTTATTGACGATGAAACACAGAAATTGCATCCGAATTTAATACAAAAGGCACAATGCCGACTTAAGTACAAGAGGACTGACACTCTAAATCTCTACGATTTGAACCTCTCCTGTGAGTCCAGTTTTAGATTGCGATGCTTCACATCAGGTTTACTGTATCTCTTGGACCTTCTTATCGATGATGAATCACAGAAATTACATCCGAATTCAGTACAAAAGGCATAATACCGACATAAGTACAAGAGGACTGACACTCTTACTCTCTATGATTTGAACCTCCCCTGTGAGTCCAGTTTTAGATTCCGATGCTTCAATTCCGGTTTACTGTATCCCTTGGACCTTCTTATTGACGATGAAACACAGAAATTGCATCCAAATTTGATACATAAGGCACAATACCGGCTTAAGTACAAGAGAACTGACACTCTAACTTTCGATGATTTGAACCTCTCCTGTGAGTCCAGTTTTAGATTCCGATGCTTCAATTCAGGTTTACTGTATCCCTTGGACCTTCTTATTGACGATGAAACACAGAAATTGCATCCGAATTTAATACAAAAGACAAAATGCCGATTTAAGTACAAGAGGACTGACACGCTAACTCTCTATGATTTGAACCTCTCCTGTGAGTCCAGTTCTGGATTCCGATGCTTCACTTCAGGTTTACTGTATCCCTTGGACCTTCTTATTGACGATGAAACACAGAAATTGCATCCGAATTTAATACAAATGGCACAATGCCGACTTAAGTACAAGAGGACTGAAACTCTAACTCCCTATGCTTCGAACCTCTCCTGTGAGTCCAGTTTTAGATTCCGATGCTACACTTCAGGTTTACTGTATCCCTTGAACCTTCTTATTGACGATGAAATACAGAAATTGCATCCAAATTTGATACAAAAGGCACAATGCCGACTTAAGTACAAGAGGACTGACACTCTAACTTTCGATGATTTGAACCTCTCCTGTGAGTCCAGTTTTAGATTCCAATGCTTCAATTCAGGTTTACTGTATCCCTTGGACCTTCTTATTGACGATGAAACACAGAAATTGCATCCTAATTTAATACAAAAGGCACAATGCCGACAAAGTACAAGAGGACTGACACTCTAACTTTCGATGATTTGTACCTCTCCTGTGAGTCCAGTTTTGGATTGCGATGCTTCATTTCAGGTTTACTGTATCCCTTGGAACTTCTTAATGACGATGGAACACAGAAATTGCATACGAATTTAATACAAAAGGCACAATGCCAACGTAAGTACAAGAGGACTGACACTCTAAATTTCTATGATTTGAACCACCCCTGTGAGTCCAGTTTAAGATTCCGTTGCTTCACTTCAGGTTTACTGTATCCCTTGGACCTTCTTATTGACGATGAAACACAGAAATTGCATCCGAATTTAATACAAAAGACACAATGCCGACTTAAGTACAAGAGGACTGACACTCTAACTTTCTGTGATTTGAACCTTACCTGTAAGTCCAGTTTTAGATTCCGATGCTTCACATCAGGTTAACTGTATCTCTCGGACCTTCTTATTGCTGATGAAACACAGAAATTACATCCGAATTCAATACAAAATGCAATATACCGACTTAAGTACAAGAGGACTGACACTCTAATTCTCTATGATTTGAACTTCTCCTGTGAGTCCAGTTCTAGATACGGATGCTTCACTTCAGGTTTACTGTATCCCTTGGACCTTCTTATTGACGATGAAACACAGAAATTGGATCCGAATTTAATTCAAAAGGCACAATGCCGACTTAAGTACAAGAGGACTGACACTCTAAATCTCTACGATTTGAACCTCTCCTGTGAGTCCAGTTTTAGATTGCGATGCTTCACATCAGGTTTACTGTATCTCTTGGACCTTCTTATCGATGATGAATCACAGAAATTACATCCGAATTCAATACAAAAGGCATAATACCGACATAAGTACAAGAGGACTGACACTCTTACTCTCTATGATTTGAACCTCCCCTGTGAGTCCAGTTTTAGATTCCGATGCTTCAATTCAGGTTTACTGTATGCCTTGGACCTTCTTATTGACGATGAAACACAGAAATTGCAACCGAATTTAATAAAAAAGGCACAATACCGACTTAAGTACAAGAGGACTGACACTATAACTCTCTATGATTTGAACCTCTCCTGTGAGTCCTGTTTTACATTCCGATGCTTCATTTCAGGTTTACTGTATCCCTTAGACCTTCTAATTCACGATGAAACACAGCAATTGCAACCGAATTTAATACAAAAGGCACAATGCCGACTTAAGTACAAGAGGACTGACACTCTAACTGTCGATGATTTGAACCTCTCCTGTGAGTCCAGTTTTAGATTCCGATGCTTCAATTCAGGTTTACTGTATCCCTTGGACCTTCTTATTGAGGATGAAACACAGAAATTGCATCCGAATTTAATACAAAAGGCACAATGCCGATAAAGTACAAGAGGACTCACACTCTAACTTTCGATGATTTGAACCTCTCCTGTGAGTCGAGTTTTAGATTCCGATGCTTCATTTCAGGTTTACTGTATCTCTTGGACCTTCTTATTGATGATGAAACACAGAAATTACATCCGAATTCAATACAAAAGGCATAATACCGACATGAGTACAAGAGGACTGACACTCTAACTCCCCATGATTTGAACCTCCCGATTTTTCATTTCAGGTTTACTGTATCTCTTGGACCTTCTTATTGATGATGAAACACAGAAATTACATCCGAATTCAATACAAAAGGCATAATACCGACATGAGTACAAGAGGACTGACACTCTAACTCCCCATGATTTGAACCACCCCTGCGAGTCCAGTTTTAGATTCCGATGCTTCACTTCAGGTATACTGTATCCCTTGGACCTTCTTATTGACGATGAAACACAGATATTGCATCCAAATTTAATACAACAGGCACAATACGGACTTAAGTACAAGAGGACTGACACTCTAAATCTCTACGATTTGAACCCCTCCTGTGAGTCCAGTTTTAGATTGCGATGCTTCACATCAGGTTTACTGTATCTCTTGGACCTTCTTATCGATGATGAAACACAGAAATTACATCCGAATTCAATACAAAAGGCATAATACCGACATAAGTACAAGAGGACTGACACTCTAACTCTCTATGATTTGAACCTCCCCTGTGAGTCCAGTTTTAGATTCCGATGCTTCACTTCAGGTTTACTGTATCCCTTGGACCTTCTTATTGACGATGAAACACAGAAATTGCATCCAAATTTGATACATAAGGCACAATACCGGCTTAAGTACAAGAGGACTGACACTCTAACTTTCGATGATTTGAACCTCTCCTGTGAGTCCAGTTTTAGATTCCGATGCTTCAATTCAGGTTTACTGTATCCCTTGGACCTTCTTATTGAGGATGAAACACAGAAATTGCATCCGAATTTAATACAAAAGGCACAATCCCGACAAAGTACAAGAGGACTGACACTCTAACTTTCGGTGATTTGAACCTCTCCTGTGAGTCCAGTTTTAGATTCCGATGCTTCATTTCAGGTTTACTGTATCCCTTGGAACTTCTTATTGACGATGGAACACAGAAATTGCATCCGAATTTAATACAAAAGGCACAATGCCAACGTTAGTACAAGAGGACTGACACTCTAAATTTCTATGATTTGAACCACCCCTGTGAGTCCAGTTTAAGATTCCGTTGCTTCACTTCAGGTTTACTGTATCCCTTGGACCTTCTTATTGACGATGAAACACAGAAATTGCATCCGAATTTAATACAAAAGGCACAATGCCGACTTAAGTACAAGCGGACTGACATTCTAACTCTCTATGATTTGAAACTCTCCTGGGAGTCCAGTTTTAGATTCCGATGCTTCACTTCAGGTTTACTGTATCCCTTGGACTTTCTTATCGTCGATGAAACACAGAAATTGCATCCGAATTTAATACAAAAGACACAATGCCGACTTAAGTACAAGAGGACTGACACTCTAACTTTCGATGATTTGAACCTCTCCTGAGAGTCCAGTTTTAGATTCCGATGCTTCACATCAGGTTAACTGTATCTCTCGGACCTTCTTATTGCTGATGAAACACAGAAATTACATCCGAATTCAATACAAAATGCATAATACCGACTTAAGTACAAGAGGACTGACACTCTAACTCTCTATGATTTGAACTTCTCCTGTGAGTCCAGTTCTAGATACGGATGCTTCACTTCAGGTTTACTGTATCCCTTGGACCTTCTTATTGACGATGAAACACAGAAATTGCATCCGACTTTAATACAAAAGGCACAATGCCGACTTAAGTACAAGAGGACTGACACTCTAAATCTCTACGATTTGAACCTCTCCTGTGAGTCCAGTTTTAGATTGCGATGCTTCACATCAGGTTTACTGTATCTCTTGGACCTTCTTATCGATGATGAATCACAGAAATTACATCCGAATTCAATACAAAAGGCATAATACCGACATAAGTACAAGAGGACTGACACTCTTACTCTCTATGATTTGAACCTCCCCTGTGAGTCCAGTTTTAGATTCCGATGCTTCAATTCAGGTTTACTGTATGCCTTGGACCTTCTTATTGACGATGAAACACAGAAATTGCAACCGAATTTAATACAAAAGGCACAATACCGACTTAAGTACAAGAGGACTGACACTCTAACTCTCTATGATTTGAACCTCTCCTGTGAGTCCTGTTTTACATTCCGATGCTTCATTTCAGGTTTACTGTATCCCTTAGACCTTCTAATTCACGATGAAACACAGCAATTGCAACCGAATTTAATACAAAAGGCACAATGCCGACTTAAGTACAAGAGGACTGACACTCTAACTTTCGATGATTTGAACCTCTCCTGTGAGTCCAGTTTTAGATTCCGATGCTTCAATTCAGGTTTACTGTATCCCTTGGACCTTCTTATTGAGGATGAAACACAGAAATTGCATCCGAATTTAATACAAAAGGCACAATGCCGATAAAGTACAAGAGGACTCACACTCTAACTTTCGATGATTTGAACCTCTCCTGTGAGTCCAGTTTTAGATTCCGATGCTTCATTTCAGGTTTACTGTATCTCTTGGACCTTCTCATTGATGATGAAACACAGAAATTACATCCGAATTCAATACAAAAGGCATAATACCGACATGAGTACAAGAGGACTGACACTCAAACACCCCATGATTTGAACCTCCCCTGCGAGTCCAGTTTTAGATTCCGATGCTTCACTTCAGGTTTACTGTATCCCTTGGACATTCTTATTGAAGATGAAACACAGAAATTGCATCCAAATTTAATACAACAGGCACAATACCAACTTAAGTACAAGAGGACTGACACTCTAACTCTCTATGATTTGATCCTCTCCTGTGAGTCCAGTTTTAGATTCCGATGCTTCATTTCAGGTTTACTGTATTCCTTGGACCTTCGTATTGACGATGAAGCACAGAAATTGCATCCGAATTTAATACAAAAGGCACAATGCCGACTTAAGTACAAGAGGACTGACACTCTAAATCTCTACGATTTGGACCCCTCCTGTGAGTCCAGTTTTAGATTGCGATGCTTCACATCAGGTTTACTGTATCTCTTGGACCTTCTTATCGATGATGAAACACAGAAATTACATCCGAATTCAATACAAAATGCATAATACCGACATAAGTACAAGAGGACTGACACTCTAACTCTCTATGATTTGAACCTCCCCTGTGAGTCCAGTTTTAGATTCCGATGCTTCACTTCAGGTTTACTGTATCCCTTGGACCTTCTTATTGACGATGAAACACAGAAATTGCATCCAAATTTGATACATAAGGCACAATACCGGCTTAAGTACAAGAGGACTGACACTCTAACTTTCGATGATTTGAACCTCTCCTGTGAGTCCAGTTTTAGATTCCGATGCTTCAATTCAGGTTTACTGTATCCCTTGGACCTTCTTATTGAGGATGAAACACAGAAATTGCATCGGAATTTAATACAAAAGGCACAATCCCGACAAAGTACAAGAGGACTGACACTCTAACTTTCGATGATTTGAACCTCGCCTGTGAGTCCAGTTTTAGATTCCGATGCTTCATTTCAGGTTTACTGTATCCCTTGGAATTTCTTATTGACGATGGAACACAGAAATTGCATCCGAATTTAATACAAAATGCACAATGCCAACGTTAGTACAAGAGGACTGACACTCTAAATTTCGATGATTTGAACCACTCCTGTGAGTCCAGTTTAAGATTCCGTTGCTTCACTCCAGGTTTATTGTATCCCTTGGACCTTCTTATTGAGGATGAAACACAGAAATTGCATCCGAATTTAATACAAAAGACAAAATGCCGACATAAGTACAAGAGGACTGACACTCTAACTCTCTATGATTTGAACCTCCCCTGTGAGTCCAGTTTTAGATTCCGATGCTTCACTTCAGGTTTACTGTATCCCTTGGACCTTCTTATTGACGATGAAACACAGAAATTGCATCCGAATTTAATACAATTGGCACAATGCCGACTTAAGTACAAGAGGACTGAACCTCTAACTCTCTATGATTCGAACCTCTCCTGTGGGTCCAGTTTTAGATTCCGATGCTACACTTCAGGTTTACTGTATCCCTTGAACCTTCTTATTGACGATGAAATACAGAAATTGCATCCAAATTTAATACAAAAGGAACAATGCCGACGTAAGTACAAGAGGACTGACACTCTAACTTTCGATGATTTGAACCTCTCCTGCGAGTCCAGTTTTAGATTCCGATGCTTCAATTCAGGTTTACTGTATCCCTTGGACCTTCTTATTGAGTATGAAACACAGAAATTGCATCCGAATTTAATACAAAAGGCACAATGCCGACAAAGTACAAGAGGACTGACACTCTAACTTTCGATGATTTGAACCTCTCCTGTGAGTCCAGTTTTAGGTTCCGATGCTTCATTTCAGGTTTACTGTATCTCTTGGACCTTCTTATCGATGATGAAACACAGAAATTACATCCGAATTCAATACAAAAGGCATAATACCGACATAAGTACAAGAGGACTGACACTCTAACTCTCTATGATTTGAACCTCCCCTGTGAGTCCAGTTTTAGATTCCGATGTTTCACTTCAGGTTTACTGTATCCCTTGGACCTTCGTATTGACGATGAAACACAGTAATTGCATCCAAATTTAATACAAAAGGCACAATACCGACTTAAGTACAAGAGGACTGACACTCTAACTTTCGCTGATTTGAACCTCTCCTGTGAGTCCCGTTTTAGATTCCGATGCTTCAATTCAGGTTTACTGTATGCCTTGGACCTTTTTATTGACGATGAAACACAGAAATTGCAACCGAATTTAATACAAAAGGCACAATACCGACTTAAGTACAAGCGGACTGACACTCTAACTTTCGATGATTTGAACCTCTCCTGTGAGACCAGTTTTAGATTTCGATGCTTCAATTCAGGTTTACTGTATCCCTTGGACCTTCTTATTGAGGGTGAAACACAGAAATTGCATCCGAATTTAATACAAAAGGCACAATGCCGACAAAGTACAAGAGGACTGACACTCTAATTTGCTATGATTTGAACCACACCTGTGAGTCCAGTTTAAGATTCCGATACTTCACTTTAGGTTTGCTGTACCCCTTGGACCTTCATATTGACGTTGACACACAAAAATTGCATCCAAATTTTATACAAAGGGCACAATGCCGACTTAAGTACAAGAGGATAGACACTCTAACTTTCTATGATTTGACCCTCTCCTGTGAGTCCAGTTTTAGATTACGATGCTTCACATCTGGTTAACTGTATCTCTCGGTCCTTCTTATTGATGATGAAACACAGAAATTACATCCGAATTCAATACAAAAGGCACAATACCGACTTAAGTACAAGAGGACTGACACTCTAACGCTCTATGATTTGAACCTCTCCTGTGAGTCCAGTTCTAGATTCCGATACTTCACTTCAGGTTTACTGTATCCCTTGGACCTTCTTACTGACGATGAAACACAGAAATTGCATCCGAATTTAAAACAAAAGACACAATGCCGACTTAAGTACAAGAGGACTGACACACTAAATCTCTACGATTTGAACCTCTCCTGTAGGTCTAGTTTTAGATTGCGATGCTTCACATCAGGTTTACTGTATCTCTTGGACCTTCTTATCGATGATGAAACACAGAAATTACATCCGAATTTAATACAAAAGGCACAATACCGACTTAAGTACAAGAGGACTGACACTCTAACTCTCTATGATTTGAACCTCTCCTGTGAGTCCAGTTTTAGATTCCAATGCTTCATTTCAGGTTTACTGTATCCCTTAGACCTTCTAATTCACGATGAAACGCAGAAATTGCAACCGAATTTAATACAAAAGGCACAATGCCGAGAAAGTACAAGAGGACTGACACTCTAACATTCGATGATTTGAACCTCTCCTGTGAGTCCAGTTTTAGATTCCGATGCATCATTTCAGGTTTACTGTATCTCTTGGACCTTCTTATCGATGATGAAACACAGAAATTACATCCGAATTCAATCCAAAAGGCATAATACCGACATGAGTACAAGAGGACTAACACTCTAACTCTCTATGATTTGAACCTCCCCTGTGAGTCCAGTTTTAGATTCCGATGCTTCACTTCAGGTTTACTGTATCCATTGGACCTTCTTATTGACGATGAAACACAGAAATTGCATCCAAATTTAATACAAAAGGCACAATACCGACTTAAGTACAAGAGGACTGACACTCTAGCTTTCGATGATTTGAACCTCTCCTGTGAGTCCCGTTTTAGATTCCGATGCTTCAATTCAGGTTTACTGTATGCCTTGGACCTTCTTATTGACGATGAAACACAGAAATTGCAACCGAATTTAATACAAAAGGCACAATACCGACTTAAGCACAAGAGGACTGACACTCTAACTCTCTATGATTTGAACCTGTCCTGTGAGTCCAGTTTTAGATTCCGATGCTTCATTTCAGGTTTACTGTATCCCTTAGACCTTCTTATTCACGATGAAACACAGAAATTGCAACCGAATTTAATACAAAAGGCACAATGCCGACTTAAGTACAAGAGGACTGACACTCTAACTTTTGATGATTTGAACCTCTCCTGTGAGTCCAGTTATAGGTTCCGCTGCTTCACTTCAGGTTTACTGTATCCCTTGGACATTCTTATTGACGATGAAACACAGAAATTGCATCCGAATTTAATACAAATGGCACAATGCCGACTTAAGTACAAGCGGACTCAACCTCTAACTCTCTATGATTAGAACCTCTCCTGTGAGTCCAGTTTTAGATTCCGATGCTACTCTTCAGGTTTACTGTATCCCTTGAACCTTGTTATTGACGATGAAATACAGAAATTGCATCCAAATTTAATACAAAAGGCACAATGCCGACTTAAGTACAAGAGGACTGACACTCTAACTTTCTATGATTTGAACCTCCCCTGTGAGTCCAGTTTCAGATTCCGATGCTTCACTTCAGGTTTACTGTATCCCTTGGACATTCTTATCGTCGATAAAACACAGAAATTGAATCCGAATTTAATACAAAAGGCACAATGCCTACTTAAGTACAAGAGGACTGACACTCTAACTTTCTATGATTTGAAACTCTCCTGTGAGTCCAGTTTTAGATTCCGATGCTTCATTTCAGGTTTACTGTATCCCTTCGACCTTCTTATTGACGATGAAACACAGAAATTGCATCCGAATTTAATACAAAAGGCACAATGCCGACTTAAGTACAAGAGGACTGACACTCTAACTTTCTATGATTTGAACCCCCCCTGTGAGTCCACTTTTAGATTTCGATGCTTCACTTCAGGTATACTGTATCCCTTGGACAATCTTATCGTCGATGAAACACAGAAATTGCATCCGAATTTAATACAAAAGGCACAATGCCTACTTAAGTACAAGAGGACTGACACTCTAACTTTCTATGATGTGAAACTCTCCTGTGAGTCCAGTTTTAGATTCCGATGCTTCATTTCAGGTTTACTGTATCCCTTAGACCTCCTTATTCACGAAGAAACAAAAAAATTGCATCCAAAGTTAATTCAAAAGCACAATGCCGACTTAAGTACAAGAGGTCTGACACTTAACTTTCTATGATTTTAACCTCTCCTGTGAGTCCAGTTTTAGATTCCGATGCTTCACTTCAGGTTTACTGTATCCCTTCGACCTTCTTATTGAGGATGAAACACAGAAATTGCATCCGAATTTAATACAAAAGGCACAATGCCGACTTAAGTACAAGAGGACTGACACTCTAACTCTCTATGATTTGAAGCTGTCCTGTGAGTCCAGTTTTAGATTCCGATGCTTCATTTCAGGTTTACTGTATCCCTTAGACCTTCTTATTCACGATGAAACACAGAAATTGCAACCGAATTTAATACAAAAGGCACAATGCCGACTTAAGTACAAGAGGACTGACACTCTAACTTTCGATGATTTGAACCTCTCCTGTGAGTCCAGTTATAGGTTCCGATGCTTCATTTCAGGTTTACTGTATCCCTTGGACATTCTTATTGACGATGAAACACAGAAATTGCATCCGAATTTAATACAAATGGCACAATGCCGACTTAAGTACAAGAAGACTCAACCTCTAACTCTCTATGATTAGAACCTCTCCTGTGAGTCCAGTTTTAGATTCCGATGCTACTCTTCAGGTTTACTGTATCCCTTGAACCTTCTTATTGACGATGAAATACAGAAATTGCATCCAAATTTAATACAAAACGCACAATGCCGACTTATGTACAAGAGGACTGACACTCTAACTTTCGATGATTTGAACCTCTCCTGTGAGTCCAGTTTTAGATTCCGATGCTTCAATTCAGGTTTACTGTATCCCTTGGACCTTCTTATTGAGGATGAAACACAGAAATTGCATCCGAATTTAATACAAAATGCACAATGCCGACAAAGTACAAGAGGACTGACACTCTAAGTTTCTATGATTTGAACCACTCCTGTGAGTCCAGTTTAAGATTCCGATGCTTCACTTCAGGTTTACTGTATCCCTTGGACCTTCTTATTGACGATGAAACACAGAAATTGCATTCGAATTTAATACAAAAGGCACAATGCCGACTTAAGTACAAGCGGACTGACACTCTAACTTTCTATGATTTGAACCTCCCCTGTGAGTCCACTTTTAGATTTCGATGCTTTACTTCAGGTTTACTGTATCCCTTGGACATTCTTATCGTCGATGAAACACAGAAATTGCATCCGAATTTAATACAAAAGGCACAATGCCTACTTAAGTACAAGAGGACTGACACTCTAACTTTCTATGATTTGAAACTCTCCTGTGAGTCCAGTTTTAGATTCCGATGCTTCATTTCAGGTTCACTGTATCCCTTAGACCTCCTTATTCACGAAGAAACAATAAAATTGCATCCGAATTTAATTCAAAAGCACAATGCCGACTTAAGTACAAGAGGTCTGACACTCTAACTTTCTATGATTTTAACCTCTCCTGTGAGTCCAGTTTTAGATTCCGATGCTTCACTTCAGGTTTACTGCATCCCTTCGACCTTCTCATTGAGGATGAAACACAGAAATTGCATCCGAATTTAATACAAAAGGCACAATGCCGACTTAAGTACAAGAGGATTGACACTCTAATTTTCTATGATTTGAACCTCTCCTGTGAGTCCAGTTTTAGATTCCGAAGCTTCACATATGGTTAACTGTATCTCTCGGACCTTCTTATTGATGATGAAAAACAGATATTAAATCCGAATTCAATACAAAAGGCACAATACCGACTTAAGTACAGGAGGACTGACACTCTAACTCTCTATGATTTGAACCTCCCCTGTGAGTCCAGTTTTAGATTCCGATGTTTCACTTCAGGTTTACTGTATCCCTTGGACCTTCGTATTGACGATGAAACACAGTAATTGCATCCAAATTTAATACAAAAGGCACAATACCGACTTAAGTACAAGAGGACTGACACTCTAACTTTCGCTGATTTGAACCTCTCCTGTGAGTCCCGTTTTAGATTCCGATGCTTCAATTCAGGTTTACTGTATGCCTTGGACCTTTTTATTGACGATGAAACACAGAAATTGCAACCGAATTTAATACAAAAGGCACAATACCGACTTAAGTACAAGCGGACTGACACTCTAACTTTCGATGATTTGAACCTCTCCTGTGAGACCAGTTTTAGATTCCGATGCTTCAATTCAGGTTTACTGTATCCCTTGGACCTTCTTATTGAGGGTGAAACACAGAAATTGCATCCGAATTTAATACAAAAGGCACAATGCCGACAAAGTACAAGAGGACTGACACTCTAATTTGCTATGATTTGAACCACACCTGTGAGTCCAGTTTAAGATTCCGATACTTCACTTTAGGTTTGCTGTACCCCTTGGACCTTCATATTGACGTTGACACACAGAAATTGCATCCAAATTTTATACAAAGGGCACAATGCCGACTTAAGTACAAGAGGATAGACACTCTAACTTTCTATGATTTGACCCTCTCCTGTGAGTCCAGTTTTAGATTACGATGCTTCACATCTGGTTAACTGTATCTCTCGGTCCTTCTTATTGATGATGAAACACAGAAATTACATCCGAATTCAATACAAAAGGCACAATACCGACTTAAGTACAAGAGGACTGACACTCTAACGCTCTATGATTTGAACCTCTCCTGTGAGTCCAGTTCTAGATTCCGATACTTCACTTCAGGTTTACTGTATCCCTTGGACCTTCTTATTGACGATGAAACACAGAAATTGCATCCGAATTTAAAACAAAAGACACAATGCCGACTTAAGTACAAGAGGACTGACACACTAAATCTCTACGATTTGAACCTCTCCTGTAGGTCTAGTTTTAGATTGCGATGCTTCACATCAGGTTTACTGTATCTCTTGGACCTTCTTATCGATGATGAAACACAGAAATTACATCCGAATTTAATACAAAAGGCACAATACCGACTTAAGTACAAGAGGACTGACACTCTAACTCTCTATGATTTGAACCTCTCCTGTGAGTCCAGTTTTAGATTCCAATGCTTCATTTCAGGTTTACTGTATCCCTTAGACCTTCTAATTCACGATGAAACGCAGAAATTGCAACCGAATTTAATACAAAAGGCACATTGCCGACTTAAGTACAATAGGACTGACACTCTAACTCTCTATGATTTGAACCTCTCCTGTGAGACCAGTTTTAGATTCCGATGCTTCAATTCAGGTTTACTGTATCCCTTGGACCTTCTTATTGAGGATGAAACACAGAAATTGCATCCGAATTTAATACAAAAGGCACAATGCCGAGAAAGTACAAGAGGACTGACACTCTAACATTCGATGATTTGAACCTCTCCTGTGAGTCCAGTTTTAGATTCCGATGCATCATTTCAGGTTTACTGTATCTCTTGGACCTTCTTATCGATGATGAAATACAGAAATTACATCCGAATTCAATCCAAAAGGCATAATACCGACATGAGTACAAGAGGACTAACACTCTAACTCTCTATGATTTGAACCTCCCCTGTGAGTCCAGTTTTAGATTCCGATGCTTCACTTCAGGTTTACTGTATCCCTTGGACCTTCTTATTGACGATGAAACACAGAAATTGCATCCAAATTTAATACAAAAGGCACAATACCGACTTAAGTACAAGAGGACTGACACTCTAGCTTTCGATGATTTGAACCTCTCCTGTGAGTCCCGTTTTAGATTCCGATGCTTCAATTCAGGTTTACTGTATGCCTTGGACCTTCTTATTGACGATGAAACACAGAAATTGCAACCGAATTTAATACAAAAGGCACAATACCGACTTAAGCACAAGAGGACTGACACTCTAACTCTCTATGATTTGAACCTGTCCTGTGAGTCCAGTTTTAGATTCCGATGCTTCATTTCAGGTTTACTGTATCCCTTAGACCTTCTTATTCACGATGAAACACAGAAATTGCAACCGAATTTAATACAAAAGGCACAATGCCGACTTAAGTACAAGAGGACTGACACTCTAACTTTTGATGATTTGAACCTCTCCTGTGAGTCCAGTTATAGGTTCCGCTGCTTCACTTCAGGTTTACTGTATCCCTTGGACATTCTTATTGACGATGAAACACAGAAATTGCATCCGAATTTAATACAAATGGCACAATGCCGACTTAAGTACAAGCGGACTCAACCTCTAACTCTCTATGATTAGAACCTCTCCTGTGAGTCCAGTTTTAGATTCCGATGCTACTCTTCAGGTTTACTGTATCCCTTGAACCTTGTTATTGACGATGAAATACAGAAATTGCATCCAAATTTAATACAAAAGGCACAATGCCGACTTAAGTACAAGAGGACTGACACTCTAACTTTCTATGATTTGAACCTCCCCTGTGAGTCCAGTTTCAGATTCCGATGCTTCACTTCAGGTTTACTGTATCCCTTGGACATTCTTATCGTCGATAAAACACAGAAATTGAATCCGAATTTAATACAAAAGGCACAATGCCTACTTAAGTACAAGAGGACTGACACTCTAACTTTCTATGATTTGAAACTCTCCTGTGAGTCCAGTTTTAGATTCCGATGCTTCATTTCAGGTTTACTGTATCCCTTCGACCTTCTTATTGACGATGAAACACAGAAATTGCATCCGAATTTAATACAAAAGGCACAATGCCGACTTAAGTACAAGAGGACTGACACTCTAACTTTCTATGATTTGAACCCCCCCTGTGAGTCCACTTTTAGATTTCGATGCTTCACTTCAGGTATACTGTATCCCTTGGACAATCTTATCGTCGATGAAACACAGAAATTGCATCCGAATTTAATACAAAAGGCACAATGCCTACTTAAGTACAAGAGGACTGACACTCTAACTTTCTATGATGTGAAACTCTCCTGTGAGTCCAGTTTTAGATTCCGATGCTTCATTTCAGGTTTACTGTATCCCTTAGACCTCCTTATTCACGAAGAAACAAAAAAATTGCATCCGAAGTTAATTCAAAAGCACAATGCCGACTTAAGTACAAGAGGTCTGACACTTAACTTTCTATGATTTTAACCTCTCCTGTGAGTCCAGTTTTAGATTCCGATGCTTCACTTCAGGTTTACTGTATCCCTTCGACCTTCTTATTGAGGATGAAACACAGAAATTGCATCCGAATTTAATACAAAAGGCACAATGCCGACTTAAGTACAAGAGGACTGACACTCTAACTCTCTATGATTTGAAGCTGTCCTGTGAGTCCAGTTTTAGATTCCGATGCTTCATTTCAGGTTTACTGTATCCCTTAGACCTTCTTATTCACGATGAAACACAGAAATTGCAACCGAATTTAATACAAAAGGCACAATGCCGACTTAAGTACAAGAGGACTGGCACTCTAACTTTCGATGATTTGAACCTCTCCTGTGAGTCCAGTTATAGGTTCCGATGCTTCATTTCAGGTTTACTGTATCCCTTGGACATTCTTATTGACGATGAAACACAGAAATTGCATCCGAATTTAATACAAATGGCACAATGCCGACTTAAGTACAAGAAGACTCAACGTCTAACTCTCTATGATTAGAACCTCTCCTGTGAGTCCAGTTTTAGATTCCGATGCTACTCTTCAGGTTTACTGTATCCCTTGAACCTTCTTATTGACGATAAAATACAGAAATTGCATCCAAATTTAATACAAAACGCACAATGCCGACTTATGTACAAGAGGACTGACACTCTAACTTTCGATGATTTGAACCTCTCCTGTGAGTCCAGTTTTAGATTCCGATGCTTCAATTCAGGTTTACTGTATCCCTTGGACCTTCTTATTGAGGATGAAACACAGAAATTGCATCCGAATTTAATACAAAATGCACAATGCCGACAAAGTACAAGAGGACTGACACTCTAAATTTCTATGATTTGAACCACTCCTGTGAGTCCAGTTTAAGATTCCGATGCTTCACTTCAGGTTTACTGTATCCCTTGGACCTTCTTATTGACGATGAAACACAGAAATTGCATTCGAATTTAATACAAAAGGCACAATGCCGACTTAAGTACAAGCGGACTGACACTCTAACTTTCTATGATTTGAACCTCCCCTGTGAGTCCACTTTTAGATTTCGATGCTTTACTTCAGGTTTACTGTATCCCTTGGACATTCTTATCGTCGATGAAACACAGAAATTGCATCCGAATTTAATACAAAAGGCACAATGCATACTTAAGTACAAGAGGACTGACACTCTAACTTTCTATGATTTGAAACTCTCCTGTGAGTCCAGTTTTAGATTCCGATGCTTCATTTCAGGTTCACTGTATCCCTTAGACCTCCTTATTCACGAAGAAACAATAAAATTGCATCCGAATTTAATTCAAAAGCACAATGCCGACTTAAGTACAAGAGGTCTGACACTCTAACTTTCTATGATTTTAACCTCTCCTGTGAGTCCAGTTTTAGATTCCGATGCTTCACTTCAGGTTTACTGTATCCCTTCGACCTTCTCATTGAGGATGAAACACAGAAATTGCATCCGAATTTAATACAAAAGGCACAATGCCGACTTAAGTACAAGAGGATTGACACTCTAATTTTCTATGATTTGAACCTCTCCTGTGAGTCCAGTTTTAGATTCCGAAGCTTCACATCCGGTTAACTGTATCTCTCGGACCATCTTATTGATGATGAAAAACAGATATTAAATCCGAATTCAATACAAAAGGCACAATACCGACTTAAGTACAGGAGGACTGACACTCTAACTCTCTATGATTTGAACCTCTCCTGTGAGTCCAGTTTTAGATTCCGATGCTTCATTTCAGGTTCACTGTATCCCTTAGACCTTCTTATTCACGATGAAACACAGAAATTGCATCCGAATTTAATACAAAAGGCGCAATGCCGACTTAAGTACAAGAGGACTGAACCTCTAACTCTCTATGATTCGAACCTCTCCTGTGAGTCCAGTTTTAGAGTCCGATGCTTCACTTCAGGTTTACTGTATCCCTTGGACCTTCTTATTGACGATGAAATACAGAAATTGCATCCAAATTTAATACAAAAGGCACAATGCCGACTTAAGTACAAGAGGACTGACACTCTAACTTTCGATGATTTGAACCTCTCGTGTGAGTCCAGTTTCTGATTCCGATGCTTCACTTCAGGTTTACTGTATCCCTTAGACCTTCTTATTGACGATGAAACACAGAAATTGCATCCAAATTTAATACAAAAGGCACAATGCCTACTTAAGTACAAGAGGACTGACACTCTAATTTTATATGACTTGAACCTCTCCTGTGAGTCCAGTTTTAGATTCAAATGCTTCACTTCAGGTTTGCTGTATCCCTTGGGCCTTCTTATTGAAGATGAAACACAGAAATTGCATCCGAATTTAATTCAAAAGGCACAATGCCGACTGAAGTACAAGATGACTGACACTCTAACTTTCTACGATTTGAACCACTCCTGTGAGTCCAGTTTAAGATACCGATACTTCACTTCAGTTTTACTGTATCCCTTGGACCTTCTTATTGACGATGAAACACAGAAATTGCATCCGTGAGTCCAGTTTAAGATTCCGATACTTCACTTCAGTTTTACTGTATCCCTTGGACCTTCTTATTGACGATGAAACACAGAAATTGCATCTGAATTTAATACAAAAGGCACAATGCCGACTTAAGTACCAAGGGACTGACACTCTAACCCTCTATGATTTGAACCTCGCCTGTGAGTCCAGTTTTAGATTCCGATGCTTCACTTCAGGTTTCCTGTATCCCTTGGACCTTCTTATTGACGATGAAACACAGAAATTGCATCCGAATATAATACAAAAGGCACAATGCTGACTGAAGTACAATTGGACTGACACTCTAACTTTCTATGACTTGAACCTCTCCTATGAGTCCAGTTTTAGATTCCGATACTTCACTTCAGGTTTACTGTATACCTTGGACCTTCTTATTGAAGATGAAACACAGAAATTGCATCCGAATTTAATACAAAAGGCACAATGCTGACTTAAGTACAAGATGACTGACACTCTAATTTTCTATGACTTGAACCTTTCCTGTGAGTCCAGTTTTAGAATCCGATGCGTCACTTCAGGTTTACTGTATCCCTTGGACCTTCTTATTGACGATGAAACAAGAAATTGCATCCGATTTGAATACAATAGGCACAATGCCGACTTAAGTACGAGAGGACTGACACTCTAACTTTCTATGATTTGAACCACTCCTGTGAGTCCAGTTTAAGATTCCGATGCTTCACTTCAGGTTTACTGTATCCCTTGGACCTTCTTATTGACGATGAAACACAGAAATTGCATTCGAATTTAATACAAAAGGCACAATGCCGACTTAAGTACAAGCGGACTGACACTCTAACTTTCTATGATTTGAACCTCCCCTGTGAGTCCACTTTTAGATTTCGATGCTTTACTTCAGGTTTACTGTATCCCTTGGACATTCTTATCGTCGATGAAACACAGAAATTGCATCCGAATTTAATACAAAAGGCACAATGCATACTTAAGTACAAGAGGACTGACACTCTAACTTTCTATGATTTGAAACTCTCCTGTGAGTCCAGTTTTAGATTCCGATGCTTCATTTCAGGTTCACTGTATCCCTTAGACCTCCTTATTCACGAAGAAACAATAAAATTGCATCCGAATTTAATTCAAAAGCACAATGCCGACTTAAGTACAAGAGGTCTGACACTCTAACTTTCTATGATTTTAACCTCTCCTGTGAGTCCAGTTTTAGATTCCGATGCTTCACTTCAGGTTTACTGTATCCCTTCGACCTTCTCATTGAGGATGAAACACAGAAATTGCATCCGAATTTAATACAAAAGGCACAATGCCGACTTAAGTACAAGAGGATTGACACTCTAATTTTCTATGATTTGAACCTCTCCTGTGAGTCCAGTTTTAGATTCCGAAGCTTCACATCCGGTTAACTGTATCTCTCGGACCATCTTATTGATGATGAAAAACAGATATTAAATCCGAATTCAATACAAAAGGCACAATACCGACTTAAGTACAGGAGGACTGACACTCTAACTCTCTATGATTTGAACCTCTCCTGTGAGTCCAGTTTTAGATTCCGATGCTTCATTTCTGGTTCACTGTATCCCTTAGACCTTCTTATTCACGATGAAACACAGAAATTGCATCCGAATTTAATACAAAAGGCGCAATGCCGACTTAAGTACAAGAGGACTGAACCTCTAACTCTCTATGATTCGAACCTCTCCTGTGAGTCCAGTTTTAGAGTCCGATGCTTCACTTCAGGTTTACTGTATCCCTTGGACCTTCTTATTGACGATGAAATACAGAAATTGCATCCAAATTTAATACAAAAGGCACAATGCCGACTTAAGTACAAGAGGACTGACACTCTAACTTTCGATGATTTGAACCTCTCGTGTGAGTCCAGTTTCTGATTCCGATGCTTCACTTCAGGTTTACTGTATCCCTTAGACCTTCTTATTGACGATGAAACACAGAAATTGCATCCAAATTTAATACAAAAGGCACAATGCCTACTTAAGTACAAGAGGACTGACACTCTAATTTTATATGACTTGAACCTCTCCTGTGAGTCCAGTTTTAGATTCAAATGCTTCACTTCAGGTTTGCTGTATCCCTTGGGCCTTCTTATTGAAGATGAAACACAGAAATTGCATCCGAATTTAATTCAAAAGGCACAATGCCGACTGAAGTACAAGATGACTGACACTCTAACTTTCTACGATTTGAACCACTCCTGTGAGTCCAGTTTAAGATACCGATACTTCACTTCAGTTTTACTGTATCCCTTGGACCTTCTTATTGACGATGAAACACAGAAATTGCATCCGTGAGTCCAGTTTAAGATTCCGATACTTCACTTCAGTTTTACTGTATCCCTTGGACCTTCTTATTGACGATGAAACACAGAAATTGCATCTGAATTTAATACAAAAGGCACAATGCCGACTTAAGTACCAAGGGACTGACACTCTAACCCTCTATGATTTGAACCTCGCCTGTGAGTCCAGTTTTAGATTCCGATGCTTCACTTCAGGTTTCCTGTATCCCTTGGACCTTCTTATTGACGATGAAACACAGAAATTGCATCCGAATATAATACAAAAGGCACAATGCTGACTGAAGTACAATTGGACTGACACTCTAACTTTCTATGACTTGAACCTCTCCTATGAGTCCAGTTTTAGATTCCGATACTTCACTTCAGGTTTACTGTATACCTTGGACCTTCTTATTGAAGATGAAACACAGAAATTGCATCCGAATTTAATACAAAAGGCACAATGCTGACTTAAGTACAAGATGACTGACACTCTAATTTTCTATGACTTGAACCTTTCCTGTGAGTCCAGTTTTAGAATCCGATGCGTCACTTCAGGTTTACTGTATCCCTTGGACCTTCTTATTGACGATGAAACAAGAAATTGCATCCGATTTGAATACAATAGGCACAATGCCGACTTAAGTACGAGAGGACTGACACTCTAACTTTCTATGATTTGAACCACTCCTGTGAGTCCAGTTTAAGATTCCGATGCTTCACTTCAGGTTTGCTGTAGCCCTTGGACCTTCTAATTGACGATGACACACAGAAATTGCATCCAAATTAAATACAAAAGGCACAATGCCGACTTAAGTACAAGAGGACTGACACTCTAACTCTCAATGATTTGAACCTCTCCTGTGAGTCCAGTTTTAGATTCCGATTCTTCACTTGAGGTTTCCTGTATCCCTTGGACCTTCTTATTGAAGATGAAACACAGAAATTGCATCCAAATATAATACAAAAGGCACAATGCTGACTTAAGTACAAGAGGACTGACACTCTAAATTTCTATGACTTGAACCTCTCCTGTGAGCCCAGTTTTAGATTGCGATGCTTCACATCAGGTTTACTGTATCTCTTGGACCTTCTTATTGATGATGAAACACAGAAATTACATCCGAATTCAATACAAAAGGCACAATACCGACTTAAGTACAAGAGGACTGACACTCTAACTCTCTATGATTTGAACCTCTCCTGTGAGTCCAGTTTTAGATTCCGATGCTTCATTTCAGGTTACTGTATCCCTTAGACGTTCTTATTCACGGCCAAACACAGAAATTGCATCCGAATTTAATACAAAAGGCGCAATGCCGACTTAAGTACAAGAGGACTGACACTCTAACTTTCTATGATTTGAACCTCTCCTGTGAGTCCAGTTTTAGATTCCGATGCATCACTTCAGGTTTACTGTATCCCCTGGATCTTCTTATTGAGGACGAAACACAGAAATTGCATCCGAATTTAATACAAAAGGCACAATGCCGACTTAAGTACAAGAGGACTGACACTCTAACTTTCTATGATTTGAACCTCTCTTGTGAGTCCAGTTTTGGATTCCGATGCTTCACATCAGGTTAACTGTATCTCTCGGACCTTCTTATTGATGATGAAACACAGAAATTACATCCGAATTCAATATAAAAGGCACAATACCGACTTCAGTACAAGAGGACTGACACTCTAACTCTCTATGACTTGAACCTCTCCTGTGAGTCCACTTCTAGATTCCGATGCTTCACTTCAGGTTTACTGTATCTCTTGGACCTTCTTATTGACGATGAAACACAGAAATTGCATCCGAATTTAATACAAAAGGCACAATGCCGACATAAGTACAAGAGGACTAACACTCTAAATCTCTACGATTTGAACCACTCCTGTGAGTCCAGTTTTAGATTGCGATGCTTCACATCAGGTTTACTGTATCTCTTGGACCTTCTTATCGATGATGAAACACCGAAATTAAATCCGAATTCAATACAAAAGTCATAATACCGACATAAGTACAAGAGGACAGACACTCTAGCTCTCTATGATTTGAACCTCTCCTATGAGTCCAGTTTTAGATTCCGATGCTTCACTTCAGGTTTACTGTATCCCTTGGACCTTCTTATTGACGATGAAACACAGAAATTGCATCCAAATTTAATACAAAAGGCACAATGCCGACTTAAGTACATGAGGACTGACACTCCAACTTTCTATGACTTGAACCTCTCCTATGAGTCCAGTTTTAGATTCCGATACTTCACTTCAGGTTTACTGTATACCTTGGACCTTCTTATTGACGATGAAACACAGAAAATGCATCAGAATTCAATACAAAAGGCACAATGCCGACATAAGTACAAGAGGACTGAACCTCTAACTCTCTATGATTCGAACCTCTCCTGTGAGTCCAGTTTTAGATTCCGATGCTACACTTCAGGTTTACTGTATCCCTTGAACCTTCTTATTGACGATGAAATACAGAAATTGCATCCAAATTTAATACAAAGGCACAATGCCGACTTAGGTACAAGAGGACTGACACTCTAACTCTCAATCATTTGAACCTCTCCTGTGAGTCCAGTTTTAGATTCCGATTCTTCACTTGAGGTTAGCTGTATCCCTTGGACCTTCTTATTGAAGATGAAACATAGAAATTGCATCCAAATTTAATACAAAAGGCACAATGCTGACTTAAGTACAAGAGGACTGACACTCTAACATTCTATGACTTGAACCTCTCCTGTGAGCCCAGTTTTAGATTCCGATGCTTCACATCAGGTTTACTAAATCTCTTGGACCTTCTTATTGATGATGAAACACAGAAATTACATCCGAATTCAATATAAAAGGCACAAACCGACTTAAGTACAAGAGGACTGACACTCTAACTCTCTATGATTTGAACCTCTCCTGTGAGTCCAGTTTTAGATTCCGATTTCGGGTTTACTGTATCCCTTAGACCTTCTTATTCACGATGAAACACAGAAATTGCATCCGAATTTAATACAAAAGGCGCAATGCCGACTTAAGTACAAAAGGACTGACACTCTAACTTTCTATGATTTGAACCTCTCCTGTGAGTCCAGTTTTAGATTCCGATGCTTCAATTCAGGTTTACTGTATGCCTTGGACCTTCTTATTGAAGATGAACCACAGAAATTGCAACTGAATTTCATACAAAAGGCACAATACCGACTTAAGTACAAGAGCACTGACATTGTAACTCTCTATGGTTTGAACCTCTCCTTTGAGTCCAGTAGTAGATTCCGATGCTTTACTTCAGGTTTACAGTATCCCTTGGACCTTCTTATTGATGATGAAACACAGAAATTACATCCGAAT
Source organism: Schistocerca americana (assembly GCF_021461395.2). NCBI lineage: Eukaryota > Metazoa > Arthropoda > Insecta > Orthoptera > Acrididae > Schistocerca > Schistocerca americana. Next base: position 542,020,560 of record NC_060124.1, on the reverse strand, counting down.
TCAATACAAAAGGCACAATACCGACTTAAGTACAAGAGGACTGACACTCTAACTCTCTATGATTTGAACCTCTCCTGTGAGTCCAGTTTTAGATTCCGATGCTTCATTTCAGGTTACTGTATCCCTTAGACGTTCTTATTCACGGCCAAACACAGAAATTGCATCCGAATTTAATACAAAAGGCGCAATGCCGACTTAAGTACAAGAGGACTGACACTCTAACTTTCTATGATTTGAACCTCTCCTGTGAGTCCAGTTTTAGATTCCGATGCATCACTTCAGGTTTACTGTATCCCCTGGATCTTCTTATTGAGGACGAAACACAGAAATTGCATCCGAATTTAATACAAAAGGCACAATGCCGACTTAAGTACAAGAGGACTGACACTCTAACTTTCTATGATTTGAACCTCTCTTGTGAGTCCAGTTTTGGATTCCGATGCCTCACATCAGGTTAACTGTATCTCTCGGACCTTCTTATTGATGATGAAACACAGAAATTACATCCGAATTCAATATAAAAGGCACAATACCGACTTCAGTACAAGAGGACTGACACTCTAACTCTCTATGACTTGAACCTCTCCTGTGAGTCCAGTTCTAGATTCCGATGCTTCACTTCAGGTTTACTGTATCTCTTGGACCTTCTTATTGACGATGAAACACAGAAATTGCATCCGAATTTAATACAAAAGGCACAATGCCGACATAAGTACAAGAGGACTGAACCTCCAACTTTCTATGACTTGAACCTCTCCTATGAGTCCAGTTTTAGATTCCGATACTTCACTTCAGGTTTACTGTATACCTTGGACCTTCTTATTGACGATGAAACACAGAAAATGCATCAGAATTCAATACAAAAGGCACAATGCCGACATAAGTACAAGAGGACTGAACCTCTAACTCTCTATGATTCGAACCTCTCCTGTGAGTCCAGTTTTAGATTCCGATGCTACACTTCAGGTTTACTGTATCCCTTGAACCTTCTTATTGACGATGAAATACAGAAATTGCATCCAAATTTAATACAAAGGCACAATGCCGACTTAAGTACAAGAGGACTGACACTCTAACTCTCAATGATTTGAACCTCTCCTGTGAGTCCAGTTTTAGATTCCGATTCTTCACTTGAGGTTAGCTGTATCCCTTGGACCTTCTTATTGAAGATGAAACATAGAAATTGCATCCAAATTTAATACAAAAGGCACAATGCTGACTTAAGTACAAGAGGACTGACACTCTAACATTCTATGACTTGAACCTCTCCTGTGAGCCCAGTTTTAGATTCCGATGCTTCACATCAGGTTTACTGTATCTCTTGGACCTTCTTATTGATGATGAAACACAGAAATTACATCCGAATTCAATATAAAAGGCACAAACCGACTTAAGTACAAGAGGACTGACACTCTAACTCTCTATGATTTGAACCTCTCCTGTGAGTCCAGTTTTAGATTCCGATTTCGGGTTTACTGTATCCCTTAGACCTTCTTATTCACGATGAAACACAGAAATTGCATCCGAATTTAATACAAAAGGCGCAATGCCGACTTAAGTACAAAAGGACTGACACTCTAACTTTCTATGATTTGAACCTCTCCTGTGAGTCCAGTTTTAGATTCCGATGCATCACTTCAGGTTTACTGTAACCCTTGGACCTTCTTATTAACGATGAAACACAGAAATTGCATCAGAATTTAATACAAAAGGCACAATGCCGACTTAAGTACAAGAGGACTGACACTCTAAATCTCTGCGATTTGAACATCTCCTGTGAGTCCAGTTTTAGATTGCGATGCTTCACATCAGGTTTACTGTATCTCTTGGACCTTCTTATCGATGACGAAACAGAGAAATTACATCCGAATTCAATACAAAAGGCATAATACCGACATAGGTACAAGAGGACTGACACTCTAGCTCTCTAAGATTTGGACCTCTCCTGTGAGTCCAGTTTTTAATTCCGATGCTTCACTTCAGGTTTACTGTATCCCTTGGACCTTCTTATTGACGATGAAACACAGAAATTGCATCCAAATTTAATACAAAAGGCACAATACCGACTTAAGTACAAGAGGACTGACACTCTAACTTTCGATGATTTGAACCTCTCCTGTGAGTCCAGTTTTAGATTCCGATGCTTCAATTCAGGTTTACTGTATGCCTTGGACCTTCTTATTGAAGATGAACCACAGAAATTGCAACCGAATTTAATACAAAAGGCACAATACCGACTTAAGTACAAGAGCACTGACATTGTAACTCTCTATGGTTTGAACCTCTCCTTTGAGTCCAGTAGTAGATTCCGATGCTTTACTTCAGGTTTACAGTATCCCTTGGACCTTCTTATTGATGATGAAACACAGAAATTACATCCGAATTCAATACAAAAGGCACAATACCGACTTAAGTACAAGAGGACTGACACTCTAGCTCTCTAAGATTTGGACCTCTCCTGTGAGTCCAGTTTTTAATTCCGATGCTTCACTTCAGGTTTACTGTATCCCTTGGACCTTCTTATTGACGATGAAACACAGAAATTGCATCCAAATTTAATACAAAAGGCACAATACCGACTTAAGTACAAGAGGACTGACACTCTAACTTTCGATGATTTGAACCTCTCCTGTGAGTCCAGTTTTAGATTCCGATGCTTCATTTCAGTTTACTGTATCCCTTAGACGTTCTTATTCACGGCCAAACACAGAAATTGCATCCGAATTTAATACAAAAGGCGCAATGCCGACTTAAGTACAAGAGGACTGACACTCTAACTTTCTATGATTTGAACCTCTCCTGTGAGTCCAGTTTTAGATTCCGATGCATCACTTCAGGTTTACTGTATCCCCTGGATCTTCTTATTGAGGACGAAACACAGAAATTGCATCCGAATTTAATACAAAAGGCACAATGCCGACATAAGTACAAGAGGACTGAACCTCTAACTCTCTATGATTCGAACCTCTCCTGTGAGTCCAGTTTTAGATTCCGATGCTACACTTCAGGTTTACTGTATCCCTTGAACCTTCTTATTGACGATGAAATACAGAAATTGCATCCAAATTTAATACAAAGGCACAATGATGACTTAAGTACAAGAGGACTGACACTCTAACTCTCAATGATTTGAACCTCTCCTGTGAGTCCAGTTTTAGATTCCGATTCTTCACTTGAGGTTAGCTGTATCCCTTGGACCTTCTTATTGAAGATGAAACATAGAAATTGCATCCAAATTTAATACAAAAGGCACAATGCTGACTTAAGTACAAGAGGACTGACACTCTAACATTCTATGACTTGAACCTCTCCTGTGAGCCCAGTTTTAGATTCCGATGCTTCACATCAGGTTTACTGTATCTCTTGGACCTTCTTATTGATGATGAAACACAGAAATTACATCCGAATTCAATATAAAAGGCACAAACCGACTTAAGTACAAGAGGACTGACACTCTAACTCTCTATGATTTGAACCTCTCCTGTGAGTCCAGTTTTAGATTACGATTTCGGGTTTACTGTATCCCTTAGACCTTCTTATTCACGATGAAACACAGAAATTGCATCCGAATTTAATACAAAAGGCGCAATGCCGACTTAAGTACAAGAGGACTGACACTCTAACTTTCTATGATTTGAACCTCTCCTGTGAGTCCAGTTTTAGATTCCGATGCATCACTTCAGGTTTACTGTAACCCTTGGACCTTCTTATTAACGATGAAACACAGAAATTGCATCAGAATTTAATACAAAAGTCACAATGCCGACTTAAGTACAAGAGGACTGACACTCTAAATCTCTGCGATTTGAACATCTCCTGTGAGTCCAGTTTTAGATTGCGATGCTTCACATCAGGTTTACTGTATCTCTTGGACCTTCTTATCGATGACGAAACAGAGAAATTACATCCGAATTCAATACAAAAGGCATAATACCGACATAAGTACAAGAGGACTGACACTCTAGCTCTCTATGATTTGGACCTCTCCTGTGAGTCCAGTTTTTAATTCCGATGCTTCACTTCAGGTTTACTGTATCCCTTGGACCTTCTTATTGACGATGAAACACAGAAATTGCATCCAAATTTAATACAAAAGGCACAATACCGACTTAAGTACAAGAGGACTGACACTCTAACTTTCGATGTTTTGAACCTCTCCTGTGAGTCCAGTTTTAGATTCCGATGCTTCAATTCAGGTTTACTGTATGCCTTGGACCTTCTTATTGAAGATGAACCACAGAAATTGCAACCGAATTTAATACAAAAGGCACAATACCGACGTAAGTACAAGAGGACTGACACTCTAACTCTCTATGATTTGACCCTCTCCTGTGAGTCCAGTTTTAGATCCCGATGCTTCATTTCAGGTTTACTGTATCCCTTAGACCTTCTTATTCACGATGAAACACAGAAATTGCATCCGAATTTAATACAAAAGGCACAATCCCGACTTAAGTACAAGAGGACTGACACTCCAACTTTCTATGAGTTGAATCTCTCCTGTGAGTCCAGTTTTAGATTCCAATGCTTCACTTCAGGTTTACTGTATCCCTAGGACCTTCTTATTGACGATGAAACACAGAAATTGCATTAGAATTTAATACAAAAGGCACAATGCCGACTTAAGTACAAGAGGACTGAACCTCTAACTCTCTATGCTTCGAACCTCTCCTGTGAGTCCAGTTTTAGATTCCGATGCTACACTTCAGGTTTACTGTATCCCATGAACCTTCTTATTGACGATGAAATACAGAAATTGCATCCAAATTTAATACAAAAGGCACAATGCCGACTTAAGTACAAGAGGACTGACACTCTACTTTCGATGATTTGAACCTCTCCTGTGAGTCCAGTTTTAGATTCCGATGCTTCAATTAAGGTTTACTGTATCCCTTGGACCTTCTTATTGGCGATGAAACACAGAAATTGCATCTGAATTTAATACAATAGGCACAATGCCGACTTAAGTACAAGAGGACTGACACTCTAACTTTCTTTGATTTGAACCTCTCCTGGGAGTCCAGTTTTAGATTCCGGTGATTCACTTCAGGTTTACTGTATCAATTGGACTTTCTTATCGTCGATGAACACAGAAATTGCATCCGAATTTAATACAAAAGGCACAATGCCGACTTAAGTACAAAAGGACTGACACTCTAACTTCCTATGATTTGAACCTCCCCTGTGAGTGCAGTTTTAGATTCCGATGCTTCACTTCGGGTTTACTGTATCCCTTGGACTTTCTTATCGTCGATGAAACACAGAAATTGCATCCGAATATCATACAAAAGGCACAATGCCTACTTAAGTCCAAGAGGACTGACACTCTAACTTTCTATGATTTGAAACTCTCCTGTGAGTCCAGTTTTAGATTCCGATGCTTCAATGCAGGTTTACTGTATCCCTTGGACCTTCTTATTGACGATGAAACACAGAAATTGCATCAGAATTTAATACAAAAGGCACAATGCCGACTTAAGTACAAGAGGACTGACACTCTAACTTTCTACGATTTGAACCTCTCCTGTCAGTCCAGTTTTAGATTCCGATGCTTCACATCAGCTTTAATATATCTCTTGGACCTTCTAATTGATGATGAAACACAGAAATTACATCCGAATTCAATACAAAAGGCACAATACCGACTTAAGTACAAGAGGACTGACACTCTAACTCTCTATGCTTTGAACCTCTCCTTCGAGTCCAGTTTCAGATTCCGATGCTTTACTTCAGGTTTACTGTATCCTTGGACCTTCTTATTGACGATGACACACTGATATTGCATCCAAATGTAATACAAAAGGCACAATTCCGACTTCCGTAAAGGAGGACTGACACTCTAACTTTTGATGATTTGAACCTCTCCTGTGAGTCCAGTTTTAGATTCCGATGCTTCAATTCAGGTTTACTGTATCCCTTGGAACTTCTTATTGAAGATGAAACACAGAAATTGCATCCGAATTTAATGCAAAATGCACAATGCTGACTTAAGTACAAGAGGACTGACACTATAACTTTCTATGATTTGAACCTCTCCTGTGAGTCCAGTTTTAGATTCCGATGCTTCACTTCAGGTTTACTGGATCCCTTGGACCTTCTTACTGAGGATGAAACACAGAAATTGCATCCGAATTTAATACAAAAGGCACAATGCAACGTAAGTACAAGAGGACTAACACTCTAAATTTCTATGATTTGAACCACTCCTGTGAGTCCAGTTTAAGATTCCGATGCTTCACTTTAGGTTTACTGTATCCCTTGAACCTTCCGATTGACGATGAAATACAGAAATTTCATCCAAATTTAATATAAAGGCACAATGCCGACTTAAGCACAAGAGGACTGACACTCTAACTTTCGATGATTTGAACCTCTCCTGTGAGTTAGTTTTATATTCCGATGCTTCAATTCAGGTTTACTGTATCCCTTGGACCTTCTTATTGACGATGAAACACAGAAATTGAATCCGAATTTAATACAAAAGGCACAATGCCGACAAAGTACAAGAGGACTGACACTCTAACTTTTGATGATTTGAACCTCTCCTGTGAGTCCAGTTTTAGATTCCGATGCTTCATTTCAGGTTTACTGTATCCCTTGGAACTTCTTATTGACGATGAAACACAGAAATTGCATCCGAATTTAATACAAAAGGCACAATGCCAACGTAAGTACATGAGGACAGACACTCTAAATTTCTAGAATTTGAACCACTCCTGTGAGTCCAGTTTAAGATTCCGATGCTTGACTTCAGGTCTACTGTATCCTTTGGACCTTCTTATTGACGATGAAACACAGACATTGCATCCGAATTTAATACAACATTCACAATGCCGACTTAAGTACAAGAGGACTGAACCTCTAACTCTCTATGATTTGAACCTCTCCTGTGAGTCCAGTTGAAGATTCCGATGCTTCACTTCAGGTTTACTGTATCCCTTGGACCTTCTTATTGACGATGAAACACAGAAATTGCATCCGAATTTAATACAAAAGGCACAATGCCGACTTAAGTACAATAGGACTGACACTCTAACTTTCTATGATTTGAACCTCTCCTGGGAGTCCAGTTTTAGATTCCGATGCTTCACTTCAGGTTTACTGTATCCCTTGGACCTTCTTATTTCGATGAAACACAGAAATTGCATCCGAATTTAATACAAAAGGCACAATGCCGACTTAAGTACAAGAGGACTGACACTCTAACTTTCTATGATTTGAACCTCCCCTGTGAGTCCAGTTTTAGCTTCCGATGCTTCACTTCAGGTTTACTGTATCCCTTGGCCTTTCTTATCTTCGATGAAACACAGAAATTGCATCCGAATTTAATACAAAAGGCACAATGCCGACTTAAGTACAAGAGGACTGACACTCTAACTTTCTATGATTTGAAACTCTCCTGTGAGTCCAGTTTTAGATTCCGATGCTTCAATTCAGTTTTACTGTATCCCTTGGACCTTCTTATTGACGATGAAACACAGAAATTGCATCAGAATTTAATACAAAAGGCACAATGCCGACTTAAGTACAAGAGGACTGACACTCTAACTTTCTATGATTTGAAGCTCTCCTGTGAGTCCAGTTTTAGATTAAGATGCTTCACATCAGGTTTACTATATGTCTTGGACCTTCTAATTGATGATGAAACACAGAAATTACATCCAAAATCAATACAAAAGGCACAATACCGACTTAAGTACAAGAGGACTGACACTGTAACTCTCTATGGTTTGAACCTCTCCTTTGAGTCCAGTAGTAGATTCCGATGCTTTACTTCAGGTTTACAGTATCCCTTGGACCTTCTTATTGACGATGACACACTGATATTGCATCCAAATGTAATACAAAAGGCACAATGCCGACTTTAGTACAGGAGGACTGACACTCTAACTTTTGATGATTTGAACCTCTCCTGTAAGTCCAGTTTTAGATTCCGATGCTTCAATTCAGTTTTACTGTGTCCCTTGGACCTTCTTATTGACGATGAAACACAGAGATTGCATCCGAAGTTAATACAAAATGCACAATGCCGACTTAAGTACAAGAGGACTGATACCATAACTTTCTATGATTTGAACGTCTCCTGTGAGTCCAGTTTTAGATTCCGATGCTTCACTTCAGGTTTACTGTATCCCTTAGACCTTCTTATTCTCGATGAAACACAGAAATTGCATCCGAATTTAATACAAAAGGCACAATGCTGACTTAAGTGCAAGAGAACTGACACTATAACTTTCTATGATTTGAACCTCTCCTGTGAGTCCAGTTTTACATTCCGATGCTTCACTTCGGGTTTACTGTATCCCTTGGACTTTCTTATCATCGATGAAACACAGAAATTGCATCCGAATTTCATACAAAAGGCACAATTACTACTTAAGTGCAAGAGGACTGACACTAAAACTTTCTATGATTTGAACCTCTACTGTGAGTCCAGTTTTAGATTCCGATGCTTCACAACAGGTTTAATATATCTCTTGGACCTTCTAATTGATGATGAAACACAGAAATTACATCCGAATTCAATACAAAAGACACAATACCGTCTTAAGTACAAGAGGACTGACACTCTAACTCTCTATGGTTTGAACCTCTCCTTTGAGTCCAGTTTTAGATTCCGATGCTTTACTTCAGGTTTACTGTATACCTTGGACCTTCTTATTGACGATGACACACTGAAATTGCATCCAAATGTAATACAAAAGGCACAATGCCGACTTTAGTAAAGGAGGACTGACACTCTAACTTTTGACGATTTGAACCTCTCCTGTGAGTCCAGTTTTAGATTCCGATGTTTCAGTTCAGGTTTACTGTATCCCTTGGACCTTCTTATAGACGATGAAACACAGAAATTGCATCCGAAGTTGATACAAAATGCACAATGCCGACTTAAGTACAAGAGGACTGACACTCTAACTTTCTATGATTTGAACCACTCCTGTGGGTCCAGTTTAAGATTCCGATACTTCACTTCAGGTTTACTGTATCCCTTGGAGCTTCTTATTGACGATGAAACACAGAAATTGCATCAGAATTTAATACAAAAGGCACAATGCCGACTTAAGTACAAGAGGCATGACACTCTAACTTTCTATGATTTGAACCTCTCCTGTGAGTCCAGTTTTAGATTCCGATGCTTCACATCAGGTTTACTACATGTCTTGGACCTTCTAATTGATGATGAAACACAGAAATTACATCCGAAATCAATACAAAAGGCACAATACCGACTTATGTACAAGAGGACTGACACTGTAACTCTCTACGGTTTGAACTTCTCCTTTGAGTCCAGTAGTAGTTTCCGATGCTTTACTTCAGGTTTACAGTATCCCTTGGACCTTCTTATTGACGATGACACACTGATATTGCATCCAAATGTAATACAGAAGGCTCAATGCCGACTTTAGTACAGGAGGACTGACACTCTAACTTTTGATGATTTGAACCTCTCCTGTAAGTCCAGTTTTAGATTCCGATGCTTCAATTCAGTTTTACTGTGTCCCTTGGACCTTCTTATTGACGATGAAACACAGAGATTGCATCCGAAGTTAATACAAAATGCACAATGCCGACTTAAGTACAAGAGGACTGATACTCTAACTTTCTATGATTTGAACGTCTCCTGTGAGTCCAGTTTTAGATTCCGATGCTTCACTTCAGGTTTACTGTATCCCTTAGACCTTCTTATTCTCGATGAAACACAGAAATTGCATCCGAATTTAATACAAAAGGCACAATGCTGACTTAAGTGCAAGAGAACTGACACTATAAATTTCTATGATTTGAACCTCTCCTGTGAGTCCAGTTTTAGATTCCGATGCTTCACTTCGGGTTTACTGTATCCCGTGGACTTTCTTATCATCGATGAAACACAGAAATTGCATCCGAATTTCATACAAATGGCACAATTCCTACTTAAGTGCAAGAGGACTGACACTCTAACTTTCTATGATTTGAAACTCTCCTGTGAGTCCAGTTTTAGATTCCGATGCTTCAATTCAGGTTTACTGTATCCCTTGGACCTTCTTATTGACGATGAAACACAGAAATTGCATCAGAATTTAATACAAAATGCACAATGCCGACTTAAGTACAAGAGGACTGACACTCTAACTTTCTATGATTTGAACCTCTACTGTGAGTCCAGTTTTAGATTCCGATGCTTCACATCAGGTTTAATATATCTCTTGGACCTTCTAATTGATGATGAAACACAGAAATTACATCCGTATTCAATACAAAAGACACAAAACCCTCTTAAGTACAAGAGGACTGACACTCTAACTCTCTATGGTTTGAACCTCTCCTTTGAGTCCAGTTTTAGATTCCGATGCTTTACTTCAGGTTTACTGTATACCTTGGACCTTCTTATTGACGATGACACACTGAAATTGCATCCAAATGTAATACAAAACGCACAATGCCGACTTAAGTAAAGGAGGTCTGACACTCTAACTTTTGACGATTTGAACCTCTCCTGTGAGTCCAGTTTTAGATTCCGATGCTTCAATTCAGGTTTACTGTATCCCTTGGACCTTCTTATAGACGATGAAACACAGAAATTGCATCCGAAATTGATACAAAATGCACAATGCCGACTTAAGTACAAGAGGACTGACACTCTAACTTTCTATGATTTGAACCACTCCTGTGGGTCCAGTTTAAGATTCCGATACTTCACTTCAGGTTTACTCTATCCCTTGGAGCTTCTTATTCACGATGAAACACAGAAATTGCATCCAAATTTAATACAAAAGGCACAATGGCGACTTAAGTAGAAAGAGGACTGACACTCTAACTCTCTGATTTGAACCTTTCCTGTGAGTCCAGTTTTAGAATCCGATCCTTCACTTCAGGTTTCCTGTATCCCTTGGACCATCTTATTGACGATGAAAAACAGAAATTGCATCCGAATTTAATACAAAAGGCACATTGCTGACTTAGGTACAAAAGGACTGACACTCTTACTTTCTATGACTTGGACCTCTATTGTGAGTCCAGTTTTAGATTCCGATGCTTCACATCGGGTTTACTGTATCCCTTGGACCTTGTTATTGAAGATGAAACACAGAAATTGCATTCAAATGTAATACAAAAGGCACAATGCTGACTTAAGTACAAGAGGACTGACACTCTAACTTTCTATGACTTGAACCTCTCCTGTGAGCACAGTTTTAGATTCCGATGCTTCACATCAGGTTTACTGTATCTCTTGGCCCTTCTTATTGATGATGAAACACAGAAATTACATCCGAATTCAATACAATAGGGACAATACCGACTTAAGTACAAGAGGAGTGACACTCTCACTCTCTATGAATTGAACCTCTCCTGTGAGTCCAGTTTTAGATTCCGATGCCTCACTTGAGGTTTAGTGTATCCCTTGGACCTTCTTACTGGGGATGAAACACAGAAATTGCATCCGAATTTAATACAAATGGCACAATGCCAACGTAAGTACAAGAGGACTGACACTCTAAATTTCTATGATTTGAACCACTCCTGTGAGTCCAGTTTAAGATTCCGATGCTTCACTTCAGGTTTACTGTATCCCTTGAACCTTCTTATTGACGATGAAATACAGAAATTGCATCCAAATTTAATACAAAGGCACAATGCCGACTTAAATACAAGAGGACTGACACTTTAACTTTCGATGATTTGAACCTCTCCTGTGAGTCCAGTTTTAGATTCCGATGCTTCATTTCAGGTTTACTGTATCCCTTGGAACCTCTTATTGACGATGAAACACAGAAATTGCATCCGAATTTAATACAATAGGCACAATGCCAACGTAAGTACAAGAGGACTGACACTCTAAATTTCTATGATTTGAACCACTCCTGTGAGTCCAGTTTAAGATTCCGATGCTTCACTTCAGGTCTACTGTATCCCTTGGACCTTCTTATTGACGATGAAACACAGAAATTGCATCCGAATTTAATAAAAAAGGCACAATGCCGACTTAAGTACAAGAGGACTGAACCTCTAACTCTCTATGATTTGAACCGCTCCTGTGAGTCCAGTTTTAGATTCCGATGCTTCACTTCAGGTTTACTGTATCCCTTGGACCTTCTTATTGACGATGAAACACAGAAATTGCATCCGAATTTAATACAAAAGGCACAATGCCGACTTAAGTACAAGAGGACTGACACTCTAACTTTTGATGATTTGAACCTCTCCTGTGACTCCAGTTTAAGATTCCGATGCTTCACTTCAGGTTTACTGTATCCCTTGAACCTTCTTATTGACGATGAAATACAGAAATTGCATCCGAATTTAATACAAAAGGCACAATGCCGACTTAAGTACAAGGGGACTGACACTCTAACTTTCGATGATTTGAACCTCTCCTGTGAGTTAGTTTTATATTCCGATGCTTCAATTCAGGTTTACTGTATCCCTTGGACCTTCTTATTGACGATGAAACACAGAAATTGCATCCGAATTTAATACAAAAGGCACAATGCCGACAAAGTACAAGAGGACTGACACTCTAACTTTTGATGATTTGAACCTCTCCTGTGAGTCCAGTTTTAGATTCCGATGCTTCATTTCAGGTTTACTGTATCCCTTGGAACTTCTTATTGAAGATGAAACACAGAAATTGCATCCGAATTTAATACAAAAGGCACAATGCCAACGTAAGAACATGAGGACTGACACTCTAAATTTCTATGATTTGAACCACTCCTGTGAGTCCAGTTTAAGATTCCGATGCTTGACTTCAGGTCTACTGTATCCCTTGGACCTTCTTATTGACGATGAAACACAGAAATTGCATCCGAATTTAATACAAAAGGCACAATGCCGACTTAAGTACAAGAGGACTGATCCTCTAACTCTCTATGATTTGAACTTCTCCTGTGAGTCCAGTTTAAGATTCCGATGCTTCACTTCAGGTTTACTGTATCCCTTGGACCTTCTTATTGACGATGAAACACAGAAATTGCATCCGAATTTAATACAAATGGCACAATGCCAACGTAAGTACAAGAGGACTGACACTCTAAATTTCTATGATTTGAACCACTCCTGTGAGTCCAGTTTAAGATTCCGATGCTTCACTTCAGGTTTACTGTATCCCTTGAACCTTCTTATTGACGATGAAATACAGAAATTGCATCCAAATTTAATACAAAGGCACAATGCCGACTTAAATACAAGAGGACTGACACTTTAACTTTCGATGATTTGAACCTCTCCTGTGAGTCCAGTTTTAGATTCCGATGCTTCATTTCAGGTTTACTGTATCCCTTGGAACCTCTTATTGACGATGAAACACAGAAATTGCATCCGAATTTAATACAATAGGCACAATGCCAACGTAAGTACAAGAGGACTGACACTCTAAATTTCTATGATTTGAACCACTCCTGTGAGTCCAGTTTAAGATTCCGATGCTTCACTTCAGGTCTACTGTATCCCTTGGACCTTCTTATTGACGATGAAACACAGAAATTGCATCCGAATTTAATAAAAAAGGCACAATGCCGACTTAAGTACAAGAGGACTGAACCTCTAACTCTCTATGATTTGAACCGCTCCTGTGAGTCCAGTTTTAGATTCCGATGCTTCACTTCAGGTTTACTGTATCCCTTGGACCTTCTTATTGACGATGAAACACAGAAATTGCATCCGAATTTAATACAAAAGGCACAATGCCGACTTAAGTACAAGAGGACTGACACTCTAACTTTTGATGATTTGAACCTCTCCTGTGACTCCAGTTTAAGATTCCGATGCTTCACTTCAGGTTTACTGTATCCCTTGAACCTTCTTATTGACGATGAAATACAGAAATTGCATCCGAATTTAATACAAAAGGCACAATGCCGACTTAAGTACAAGGGGACTGACACTCTAACTTTTGATGATTTGAACCTCTCCTGTGAGTTAGTTTTATATTCCGATGCTTCAATTCAGGTTTACTGTATCCCTTGGACCTTCTTATTGACGATGAAACACAGAAATTGCATCCGAATTTAATACAAAAGGCACAATGCCGACAAAGTACAAGAGGACTGACACTCTAACTTTTGATGATTTGAACCTCTCCTGTGAGTCCAGTTTTAGATTCCGATGCTTCATTTCAGGTTTACTGTATCCCTTGGAACTTCTTATTGAAGATGAAACACAGAAATTGCATCCGAATTTAATACAAAAGGCACAATGCCAACGTAAGAACATGAGGACTGACACTCTAAATTTCTATGATTTGAACCACTCCTGTGAGTCCAGTTTAAGATTCCGATGCTTGACTTCAGGTCTACTGTATCCCTTGGACCTTCTTATTGACGATGAAACACAGAAATTGCATCCGAATTTAATACAAAAGGCACAATGCCGACTTAAGTACAAGAGGACTGATCCTCTAACTCTCTATGATTTGAACTTCTCCTGTGAGTCCAGTTTAAGATTCCGATGCTTCACTTCAGGTTTACTGTATCCCTTGGACCTTCTTATTGACGATGAAACACAGAAATTGTATCCGAATTTAATACAAAAGGCACAATGCCGACTTAAGTACAAGAGGAGTGACACCCTCACTCTCTATGATTTGAACCTCTCCTGTGAGTCCAGTTTTAGATTCCGATGCTTCACTTCAGGTTCACTGAATCCCTTAGACCTTCTTAATCTCGATGAAACACAGAAATTGCATCCGAATTTAGTGCAAAATGCACAATGCTGACTTAAGTACAAGAGGACTGACACTCTAACTCTCTACGATTTGAACCTCTCCTGTGAGTCCAGTTTTAGATTCCGATGCTTCACTTTAGTTTTACTGTATCCCTTGAACCTTCCGATTGACGATGAATTACAGAAATTTCATCCAAATTTAATATAAAGGCACAATGCCGACTTAAGCACAAGAGGACTGACACTCTAACTTTCGATGATTTGAACCTCTCCTGTGAGTTAGTTTTATATTCCGATGCTTCAATTCAGGTTTACTGTATCCCTTGGACCTTCTTATTGACGATGAAACACAGAAATTGAATCCGAATTTAATACAAAAGGCACAATGCCGACAAAGTACAAGAGGACTGACACTCTAACTTTTGATGATTTGAACCTCTCCTATGAGTCCAGTTTTAGATTCCGATGCTTCATTTCAGGTTTACTGTATCCCTTGGAACTTCTTATTGACGATGAAACACAGAAATTGCATCCGAATTTAATACAAAAGGCACAATGCCAACGTAAGTACATGAGGACTGACACTCTAAATTTCTAGAATTTGAACCACTCCTGTGAGTCCAGTTTAAGATTCCGATGCTTGACTTCAGGTCTACTGTATCCCTTGGACCTTCTTATTGACGATGAAACACAGAAATTGCATCCGAATTTAATACAACAGGCACAATGCCGACTTAAGTACAAGAGGACTGAACCTCTAACTCTCTATGATTTGAACCTCTCCTGTGAGTCCAGTTTAAGATTCCGATGCTTCACTTCAGGTTTACTGTATCCCTTGGACCTTCTTATTGACGATGAAACAAAGAAATTGCATCCGAATTTAATACAAAAGGCACAATGCCGACTTAAGTACAATAGGACTGACACTCTAACTTCCTATGATTTGAACCTCTCCTGGGAGTCCAGTTTTAGATTCCGATGCTTCACTTCAGGTTTACTGTATCCCTTGGACCTTCTTATTTCGATGAAACACAGAAATTGCATCCGAATTTAATACAAAAGGCACAATGCCGACTTAAGTACAAGAGGACTGACACTCTAACTTTCTATGATTTGAACCTCCCCTGTGAGTCCAGTTTTAGCTTCCGATGCTTCACTTCAGGTTTACTGTATCCCTTGGCCTTTCTTATCTTCGATGAAACACAGAAATTGCATCCGAATTTAATACAAAAGGCACAATGCCGACTTAAGTACAAGAGGACTGACACTCTAACTTTCTATGATTTGAAACTCTCCTGTGAGTCCAGTTTTAGATTCCGATGCTTCAATTCAGTTTTACTGTATCCCTTGGACCTTCTTATTGACGATGAAACACAGAAATTGCATCAGAATTTTATACAAAAGGCACAATGCCGACTTAAGTACAAGAGGACTGACACTCTAACTTTCTATGATTTGAACCTCTCCTGTGAGTCCAGTTTTAGATTCCGATGCTTCACATCAGGTTTACTATATGTCTTGGACCTTCTAATTGATGATGAAACACAGAAATTACATCCGAAATCAATACAAAAGGCACAATACCGACTTAAGTACAAGAGGACTGACACTGTAACTCTCTATGGTTTGAACCTCTCCTTTGAGTCCAGTAGTAGATTCCGATGCTTTACTTCAGGTTTACAGTATCCCTTGGACCTTCTTATTGACGATGACACACTGATATTGCATCCAAATGTAATACAAAAGGCACAATGCCGACTTTAGTACAGGAGGACTGACACTCTAACTTTTGATGATTTGAACCTTTCCTGTAAGTCCAGTTTTAGATTCCGATGCTTCAATTCAGTTTTACTGTGTCCCTTGGACCTTCTTATTGACGATGAAACACAGAGATTGCATCCGAAGTTAATACAAAATGCACAATGCCGACTTAAGTACAAGAGGACTGATACCATAACTTTCTATGATTTGAACGTCTCCTGTGAGTCCAGTTTTAGATTCCGATGCTTCACTTCAGGTTTACTGTATCCCTTAGACCTTCTTATTCTCGATGAAACATAGAAATTGCATCCGAATTTAATACAAAAGGCACAATGCTGACTTAAGTGCAAGAGAACTGACACTATAACTTTCTATGATTTGAACCTCTCCTGTGAGTCCAGTTTTACATTCCGATGCTTCACTTCGGGTTTACTGTATCCCTTGGACTTTCTTATCATCGATGAAACACAGAAATTGCGTCCGAATTTCATACAAAAGGCACAATTACTACTTAAGTGCAAGAGGACTGACACTAAAACTTTCTATGATTTGAACCTCTACTGTGAGTCCAGTTTTAGATTCCGATGCTTCACAACAGGTTTAATATATCTCTTGGACCTTCTAATTGATGATGAAACACAGAAATTACATCCGAATTCAATACAAAAGACACAATACCGTCTTAAGTACAAGAGGACTGACACTCTAACTCTCTATGGTTTGAACCTCTCCTTTGAGTCCAGTTTTAGATTCCGATGCTTTACTTTAGGTTTACTGTATACCTTGGACCTTCTTATTGACGATGACACACTGAAATTGCATCCAAATGTAATACAAAAGGCACAATGCCGACTTTAGTAAAGGAGGACTGACACTCTAACTTTTGACGATTTGAACCTCTCCTGTGAGTCCAGTTTTAGATTCCGATGCTTCAGTTCAGGTTTACTGTATCCCTTGGACCTTCTTATAGACGATGAAACACAGAAATTGCATCCGAAGTTGATACAAAATGCACAATGCCGACTTAAGTACAAGAGGACTGACACTCTAACTTTCTATGATTTGAACCACTCCTGTGGGTCCAGTTTAAGATTCCGATACTTCACTTCAGGTTTACTGTATCCCTTGGAGCTTCTTATTGACGATGAAACACAGAAATTGCATCAGAATTTAATACAAAAGGCACAATGCCGACTTAAGTACAAGAGGCATGACACTCACACTTTCTATGATTTGAACCTCTCCTGTGAGTCCAGTTTTAGATTCCGATGCTTCACATCAGGTTTACTATATGTCTTGGACATTCTAATTGATGATGAAACACAGAAATTACATCTGAAATCAATACAAAAGGCACAATACCGACTTATGTACAAGAGGACTGACACTGTAACTCTCTACGGTTTGAACCTCTCCTTTGAGTCCAGTAGTAGTTTCCGATGCTTTACTTCAGGTTTACAGTATCCCTTGGACCTTCTTATTGACGGTGACACACTGATATTGCATCCAAATGTAATACAGAAGGCACAATGCCGACTTTAGTACAGGAGGACTGACACTCTAACTTTTGATGATTTGAACCTCTCCTGTAAGTCCTGTTTTAGATTCCGATGCTTCAATTCAGTTTTACTGTGTCCCTTGGACCTTCTTATTGACGATGAAACACAGAGATTGCATCCGAAGTTAATACAAAACGCACAATGCCGACTTAAGTACAAGAGGACTGATACTCTAACTTTCTATGATTTGAACGTCTCCTGTGAGTCCAGTTTTAGATTCCGATGCTTCACTTCAGGTTTACTGTATCCCTTAGACCTTCTTATTCTCGATGAAACACAGAAATTGCATCCGAATTTAATACAAAAGGCACAATGCTGACTTAAGTGCAAGAGAACTGACACTATAACTTTCTATGATTTGAACCTCTCCTGTGAGTCCAGTTTTAGATTCCGATGCTTCACTTCGGGTTTACTGTATCCCTTGGACTTTCTTATCATCGATGAAACACAGAAATTGCATCCGAATTTCATACAAAAGGCACAATTCCTACTTAAGTGCAAGAGGACTGACACTCTAACTTTCTATGATTTGAAACTCTCCTGTGAGTCCAGTTTTAGATTCCGATGCTTCAATTCAGGTTTACTGTATCCCTTGGACCTTCTTATTGACGATGAAACACAGAAAATGCATCAGAATTTAATACAAAATGCACAATGCCGACTTAAGTACAAGAGGACTGACACTCTAACTTTCTATGATTTGAACCTCTACTGTGAGTCCAGTTTTAGATTCCGATGCTTCACATCAGGTTTAATATATCTCTTGGACCTTCTAATTGATGATGAAACACAGAAATTACATCCGTATTCAATACAAAAGACACAAAACCCTCTTAAGTACAAGAGGACTGACACTCTAACTCTCTATGGTTTGAACCTCTCCTTTGAGTCCAGTTTTAGATTCCGATGCTTTACTTCAGGTTTACTGTATACCTTGGACCTTCTTATTGACGATGACACACTGAAATTGCATCCAAATGTAATACAAAACGCACAATGCCGACTTAAGTAAAGGAGGACTGACACTCTAACTTTTGACGATTTGAACCTCTCCTGTGAGTCCAGTTTTAGATTCCGATGCTTCAATTCAGGTTTACTGTATCCCTTGGACCTTCTTATAGACGATGAAACACAGAAATTGCATCCGAAGTTGATACAAAATGCACAATGCCGACTTAAGTACAAGAGGACTGACAATCTAACTTTCTATGATTTGAACCACTCCTGTGGGTCCAGTTTAAGATTCCGATACTTCACTTCAGGTTTACTCTATCCCTTGGAGCTTCTTATTGACGATGAAACACAGAAATTGCATCCAAATTTAATACAAAAGGCACAATGGCGACTTAAGTAGAAAGAGGACTGACACTCTAACTCTCTGATTTGAACCTTTCCTGTGAGTCCAGTTTTAGAATCCGATCCTTCACTTCAGGTTTCCTGTATCCCTTGGACCATCTTATTGACGATGAAAAACAGAAATTGCATCCGAATTTAATACAAAAGGCACATTGCTGACTTAGGTACATGAGGACTGACACTCTAAATTTCTATGATTTGAACCACTCCTGTGAGTCCAGTTTAAGATTCCGATGCTTCACTTCAGGTTTACTGTATCCCTTGGACCTTCTTATTGACGATGAAACACAGAAATTGCATCCGAATTTAATAAAAAAGGCACAATGCCGACTTAAGTACAAGAGGACTGAACCTCTAACTCTCTATGATTTGAACCGCTCCTGTGAGTCCAGTTTTAGATTCCGATGCTTCACTTCAGGTTTACTGTATCCCTTGGACCTTCTTATTGACGATGAAACACAGAAATTGCATCCGAATTTAATACAAAAGGCACAATGCCGACTTAAGTACAAGAGGACTGACACTCTAACTTTCTATGATTTGAACCTCTCCTGGGAGTCCAGTTTTAGATTCCGATGCTTCACTTCAGGTTTACTGTATCCCTTGGACTTTCTTATTTCGATGAAACACAGAAATTGCATCCGAATTTAATACAAAAGGCACAATGCCGACTTAAGTACAAGAGGACTTACACTCTATTTTTCTATGATTTGAACCTCCCCTGTGAGTCCAGTTTTAGATTCCAATGCTTCACTTCCGGTTTACTGTATCCCTTGGACTTCCTTATCGTCGATGAAACACAGAAATTGCATCCGAATTTAATACAAAAGGCACAATGCCGACTTAAGTACAAGAGGACTGACACTCTAACTTTCTATGATTTAAAACTCTCCTGTGAGTCTAGTTTTAGATTCCGATGCTTCAATTCAGGTTTACTGTACCCCTTGGAGCTTCTTATTGACGATGAAACACAGAAATTGCATCCAAATTTAATACAAAAGGCACAATGGCGACTTAACTAGAATGAGGACTGACACTCTAACTCTCTGATTTGAACCTCTCCTGTGAGTCCAGTTTTAGAATCCGATGCTCCTCTTCAGGTTTCCCGTATCCCTTGGACCTTCTTATTGATGATGAAAAACAGAAATTGCATCCGAATTTAATACAAAAGGCACAATGCCGAATTAGGTACAAGAGGACTGACACTCTTACTTTCTATGACTTGGACCTATATTGTGAGTCCAGTTTTTGATTCCGATGCTACACTTCTGGTATACTGTATCCCTTGGACCTTGTTATTGAAGATGAAACACAGAAATTGCATCCAAATGTAATACAAAAGGCACACTGCTGACTTAAGTACAAGAGGACCGACACTCTCACTCTCTATGATTTGAACCTCTCCTGTGAGTCCAGTTTTAGATTCCGATGCTTCACTTCAGGTTCACTTTATCCCTTAGACCTTCTTATTATCGATGAAACACAGAAATTGCATCCGAATGTAATACAAAAGGCACAATGCTGACTTAAGTACAAGAATACTGACACTATAACTTTCTATGATTTGAACCACTCCTGTGAGTCCAGTTTAAGATTCCGATGCTTCACTTCAGGTTTGCTGTATCCCTTGATCCTTCTTATTGACGAGGAAATACAGAAATTGCATCCAAATTTAATACAAAGGCACAATGCCGACTTAAGTACAAGAGGACTGACACTCTAACTTTCGATGATTTGAACCTCTCCCATGAGTTACTTTTAGATTCCGATGCTTCAATTCAGGTTTACTGTATCCCTTAGACCTTCTTATTGACGATGAAACACAGAAATTGCATCCGAATTTAATACAAAAGGCACAATGCCGACAAAGTACAAAAGGACTGACACTCTAACTTTCGATGATTTCAACGTCTTCTGTGAGTCCAGTTTTAGATTCCGATGCTTCATTTCAGGTTTACTGTATCCCTTGGAACTTCTTATTGACGATGAAACACAGAAATTGCATCCGAATTTAATACAAAAGGCACAATGCCAACGTAAGTACAAGAGGACTGACACTCTAAATTTCTATGATTTGAACCACTCCTGTGAGTCCAGTTTAAGATTCCGATGCTTCACTTCAGGTCTACTGTACCCCTTGGACCTTCTTATTGACGATGAAACACAGAAATTGCATCCGAATTTAATACAAAAGACACAATGCCGACTTAAGTACAAGAGGACTGAACCTCTAACTCTCTATGATTTGAACCCCTCCTGTGAGTCCAGTTTTAGGTTCCGATGCTTCACTTCAGGTTAACTGTATCCCTTGGACCTTCTTATTGACGATGAAACACAGAAATTGCATCCGAATTTAATACAAAAGGCACAATGCCGACTTAAGTACAAGAGGACTGACACTCTAACTTTCTATGATTTGAACCTCTCCTGGGAGTCCAGTTTTAGATTCCGATGCTTCACTTCAGGTTTACTGTATCCCTTGGAATTTCTTATTTCGATGAAAAACAGAAATTGCATCCGAATTTAATACAAAAGGCACAATGCCGACTTAAGTACAAGAGGACTGACACTTTATTTTTCTATGATTTGAACCTCCCCTGTGAGTCCAGTTTTAGATTCCGATGCTTCACTTCAGGTTTACTGTATCCCTTGGACTTTCTTATCGTCGATGAAACACAGAAATTGCATCCGAATTCAATACAAAATGCACAATGCCGACTTAAGTACAAGAGGACTGACACTCTAACTTTCTATGATTTGAACCTCCCCTGTGAGTCCAGTTTTAGATTCCGATGCTTCACGTCAGGTTTACTGTATCCCTTGGACTTTCTTATCGTCGATGAAACACAGTAATTGCATCCGAATTCAATACAAAATGCACAATGCCGACTTAAGTACAAGAGGACTGACACTCTAACTTTCGATGATTTGAACCTCTCCCATGAGTTAGTTTTAGATTCCGATGCTTCAATTCAGGTTTACTGTATCCCTTAGACCTTCTTATTGACGATGAAACACAGAAATTGCATCCGAATTTAATACAAAAGGCACAATGCCGACTTAAGTACAAGAGGACTGACACTCTACTTTTCTATGATTTGAACCACTCCTGTGAGTCCAGTTTTAGATTCCGATGCTTAATTCAGTTTTACTGTATCCCTTGGACCTTCTTACTGACGATGAAACACAGAAATTGCATCAGAATTTAATACAAAAGGCACAATGCAGACTTTAGTACAAGAGGACTGACACTCTAACTTTCTATGATTTGAACCTCTCCTATGAGTCCAGTTTTAGATTCCGATGCTTCACATCAGGTTTAATATATCTCTTGGACCTTCTAATTGACGATGAAACACAGAAATTACATCCGAATTCAATACAAAAGGCACAATACCGACTTAAGTACAAGAGGACTGACACTTTAACTCTCTATGGTTTGAACCTCTCCTTTGAGTCCAGTTTTAGATTCCGATGCTTTACTTCAGGTTTACTGTATACCTTGGACCTTCTTATTGACGATGACACACTGATATTGCATCCAAATGTAATACAAAAGGCACAATGCCGACTTTAGAAAAGGAGGACTGACACTCTAACTTTTGATGATTTGAACCTCTCCTGTGAGTCCAGTTTTCGATTCCGATGCTTCAATTCAGGTTTACTGCATCCCTTGGACCTTCTTATAGACGATGAAACACAGAAATTCCATCCGAAGTTAATACAAATCGCACAATGCCGACTTAAGTACAAGAGGACTGACACTCTAACTTTCTATGATTTGAACCACTCCTGTGGGTCCAGTTTAAGATTCCGATACTTCACTTCAGGTTTAGTGTATCCCTTGGAGCTTCTTATTGACGATGAAACACAGAAATTGCATCCAAATTTAATACAAAAGGCACAATGGCGACTTAACTAGAATGAGGACTGACACTCTAACTCTCTGATTTGAACCTCTCCTGTGAGTCCAGTTTTAGAATCCGATGCTTCACTTCAGGTTTCCCGTATCCCTTGGACCTTCTTATTGATGATGAAAAACAGAAATTGCATCCGAATTTAATACAAAAGGCACAATGCTGAATTAGGTACAAGAGGACTGACACTCTTACTTTCTATGACTTGGACCTATATTGTGAGTCCAGTTTTAGATTCCGATGGTACACTTCGGGTATACTGTATCCCTTGGACCTTGTTATCAAAGATGAAACACAGAAATTGCATCCAAATGTAATAGAAAACGCACACTGCTGACTTAAGTACAAGAGGACCGACACTCTCACTCCCTATGATTTGAACCTCTCCTGTGAGTCCAGTTTTAGATTCCGATGCTTCACTTCAGGTTCACTGTATCCCTTAGACCTTCTTATTCTCGATGAAACACAGAAATTGCATCCGAATGTAATACAAAAGGCACAATGCTGACTTAAGTACAAGAGGACTGACACTATAACTTTCTATGATTTGAACCTCTCCTGTGAGTCCAGTTTTAGATTCCGATGCTTCACTTGAGGTTTAGTGTATCCCTTGGACCTTCTTGCTGGGGATGAAACACAGAAATTGCATCCGAATTTAATACAAAAGGCACAATGCCAACGTAAGTACAAGAGGACTGACACTCTAAATTTCTATGATTTGAACCCCTCCTGAGAGTCCAGTTTAAGATTCCGATGCTTCACTTCAGGTCTACTGTATCCCTTGGACCTTCTTATTGACGATGAAACACAGAAATTGCATCCGAATTTAATACAAAAGACACAATGCCGACTTAAGTACAAGAGGACTGAACCTCTAACTCTCTATGATTTGAACCCCTCCTGTGAGTCCAGTTTTAGATTCCGATGCTTCACTTCAGGTTAACTGTATCCCTTGGACCTTCTTATTGACGATGAAACACAGAAATTGCATCCGAATTTAATACAAAAGGCACAATGCCGACTTAAGTACAAGAGGACAGACACTCTAACTTTCTATGATTTGAACCTCTCCTGGGAGTCCAGTTTTAGATTCCTATGGTTCACTTCAGGTTTACTGTATCCCTTGGACTTTCTTATTTCGATGAAACACAGAAATTGCATCCGAATTTAATACAAAAGGCACAATGCCGACTTAAGTACAAGAGGACTGACACTTTATTTTTCTATGATTTGAACCTCCCCTGTGAGCCCAGTTTTAGATTCCGATGCTTCACTTCAGGTTTACTGTATCCCTTGGACTTTCTTATCGTCGATGAAACACGGAAATTGCATCCGAATTCAATACAAAATGCACAATGCCGACTTAAGTACAAGAGGACTGACACTCTAACTTTCGATGATTTGAACCTCTCCCATGAGTTAGTTTTAGATTCCGATGCTTCAATTCAGGTTTACTGTATCCCTTAGACCTTCTTATTGATGATGAAACACAGAAATTGCATCCGAATTTAATACAAAAGGCACAATGCCAACGTAAGTACAAGAGGACTGACACTCTAAATTTCTATGATTTGAACCACTCCTGTGAGTCCAGTTTAAGATTCCGATGCTTCACTTCAGGTCTACTGTATCCCTTGGACCTTCTTATTGACGATGAAACACAGAAATTGCATCCGAATTTAATACAAAAGACACAATGCCGACTTAAGTACAAGAGGACTGAACCTCTAACTCTCTATGATTTGAACCCCTCCTGTGAGTCCAGTTTTAGATTCCGATGCTTCACTTCAGGTTAACTGTATCCCTTGGACCTTCTTATTGACGATGAAACACAGAAATTGCATCCGAATTTAATAAAAAAGGCACAATGCCGACTTAAGTACAAGAGGACTGACACTCTAACTTTCTATGATTTGAACCTCCCCTGTGAGTCCAGTTTTAGATTCCGATGCTTCACTTCAGGTTTACTGTATCCCTTGGGCTCTCTTATCGTCGATGAAGCACAGAAATTGAATCCGAATTTAATACAAAAGGCACAATGCCGACTTAAGTACAAGAGGACTGACACTTTAATTTTCTATGATTTGAAACTCTCCTGTGAGTCCAGTTTTAGATTCCGATGCTTCAATTCAGGTTTACTGTATCCCTTGGACCTTCTTATTGACGATGAAACACAGAAATTAATTCAGAATTTAATACAAAAGGCACAATGCCGACTTAAGTACAAGAGGACTGACACTCTAACTTTCTATGATTTGAACCTCTCCTGTGAGTTCAGTTTTAGATTCCGATGCTTCACATCAGGTTTACTATATGTCTTGGACCTTCTAATTGATGATGAAACACAGAAATTACATCCGAATTCAATACAAAAGGCACAATACCGACTTAAGTACAAGAGGACTGACATTGTAACTCTCTATGGTTTGAACCTCTCCTTTGAGTCCAGTAGTAGATTCCGATGCTTTACTTCAGGTTTACAGTATCCCTTGGACCTTCTTATTGACGATGACACACTGATAATGCATCCAAATGGAATACAAAAGGCACAATGCCGACTTTAGTACAGGAGGACTGACACTCTAATTTTGATGATTTGAACCTCTTCTGTGAGTCCAGTTTTAGATTCCGATGCTTCAGTTCAGTTTTACTGTATCTCTTGGACCTTCTTATTGACGATGAAACACAGAAATTGCATCCGAAGGTAATACAAAATGCACAATGCCGACTTAAGTACAAGAGGACTGACACTCTAAGTTTCTATGATTTGAACCTCTCCTGTGAGTCCAGTTTTAGATTCTGATGCTTCACATCGGGTTTACTGTATCCCTTAGACCTTCTTATTCTCGATGAAACACAGAAATTGCATCCGAATTTAACACAAAAGGCACAATGCTGACTTAAGTACAAGAGGACTGACACTATAACTTTCAATGATTTGAACCTCTCCTGTGAGTCCAGTTTTAGATTCCGATGCTTCACTTCAGGTTTACTGTATCCCTTGGACCTTCTTACTGAGGATGAAACACAGAAATTGCATCCGTATTTAAAACAAAAGGCACAATAACGACTTAAGTACAAGAGGAATGACACTCTAACTGTCTATGATTTGCACCTCTCCTGTGAGTCCAGTTTTAGATTCCGATGCTTCACTTCAGGTTTACTGAATCCCTTGGACCCTCTTATTCACGATTAAACACAGAAATTGCATCCAAATTTAATACAAAAGGCACAATGCCGACTGAAGCACAAGAGGACTGACACTCTAACTCTCGACGATTTGAACCTCTCCTGTGAGTCCAGTTTTAGATTCCGATGCTTCAATTCTGGTTTACTGTATCCCTTGGACCTTCTTATTGACGATGAATCACAGAAATTGCATCCGAATTTAATACAAAAGGCACAATGCCGACTTAAGTACAAGAGGACTGACATTCTAACTCTTAACGATTTGAACCTCTCCTGTGAGTCCAGTTTTAGATTCCGATTCTTAACTTCAGGTTTACTCTGTCCCTTGGACCTTCTTATTATGGATGAAACACAGAAATTGCATCCGAAGGTAGTACAAAATGCACAATGCCGACTTAAGTACAAGAGGACTGACACTCTAAGTTTCTATGATTTGAACCTCTCCTGTGAGTCCAGTAGTAGATTCCGATGCTTTACTTCAGGTTTACAGTATCCCTTGGACCTTCTTATTGACGATGACACACTGATATTGCATCCAAATGGAATACAAAAGGCTTAATGCCGACTTTAGTACATGAGGACCGACACTCTAATTTTGATGATTTGAACCTCTTCTGTGAGTCCAGTTTTAGATTCCGATGCTTCAATTCAGTTTTACTGTATCTCTTGGACCTTCTTATTGACGATGAAATACAGAAATTGCATCCAAATTTAATACAAAAGGCACAATGCCAACGTAAGTACAAGAGGACTGACACTCTAAATTTCTATGATTTGAACCACTCCTGTGAGACCAGTTTAAGATTCCGATGCTTCACTTCAGGTTTACTGTATCACTTGAACCTTCTTATTGACGATGAAATACAGAAATTGCATCCAAATTTAATACAAATGGCACGATGCCGACTTAAGTACAGGAGGACTGACACTCTAAATTTCGATGATTTGAGCCTCTCCTGTGAGTCCAGTTTTAGATTCTGTTGCTTCACTTCAGGTTTACTGTAACCCTTGGACCTTCTTATTCACGATGAAAGACAGAAATTGCATCCGTATTTAAAACAAAAGGCACAATAACGACTTAAGTACAAGAGGAATGACACTCTAACTGTCTATGATTTGCACCTCTCCTGTGAGTCCAGTTTTAGATTCCGATGCTTCACTTCAGGTTTACTGAATCCCTTGGACCCTCTTATTCACGATGAAACACAGAAATTGCATCCAAATTTAATACAAATGGCACAATGCCGACTGAAGCACAAGAGGACTGACACTATAACTTTCGATGATTTGAACCTCTCCTGTGAGTTAGTTTTGGATTCCGATGCTTCAATTCAGGTTTACTGTATCCCTTGGACCTTTTTATTGACGATGAAACACAGAAATTGCATCCGAATTTAATACAAAAGGCACAATGCCGACAAAGTACAAGAGGACTGACACTCTAAATTTCTATGATTTGAACCACTCCTGTGAGTCCAGTTTAAGATTCCGATGCTTCACTTCAGGTCTACTGTATCCCTTGGACCTTCTTATTGACGATGAAACACAGAAATTGCATCCGAATTTATTACAAAAGGCACAATACCGACTTAAGTACAAGAGGACTGAACCTCTAACTCTCTATGATTTGAACCTCTCCTGTGAGTCCAGTTTTAGATTCCGATGCTTCACTTCAGGTTTACTGCATCCCTTGGACCTTCTTATTGACGATGAAACACAGAAATTGCATCCGAATTTAATACAAAAGGCACAATGCCGACTTAAGTACAAGAGGACTGACACTCTAACTTTCTGTGATTTGAACCTCTCCTGGGAGTCCAGTTTTAGATTCCGATGCTTCACTTCAGGTTTACTGTATCCCATGGACTTTCTTATTTCGATGAAACGCAGAAATTGCATCCGAATTTAATACAAAAGGCACAATGCCGACTTAAGTACAAGAGGACTGACACTCTTACTTTCTATGACTTGGACCTCTATTGTGAGTTCAGTTTTAGATTCCGATGCTTCACTTCAGGTTTACTGTATCCCTTGAACCTTGTTATTGAAGAAGAAACAAAGAAATTGCATCCAAATGTAATACAAAAGGCACAATGCTGACTTGAGTACAAGAGGACTGACACTCTAACTTTCTATGACTTGAACCTCTCCTGTGAGCCCAGTTTTAGATTCCGATGCTTCACATCAGGTTTACTGTATCTCTTGGACCTTCTTATTGATGATGAAACACAGAAATTACATACGAATTCAATACAATAGGAACAAAACCGACTTAAGTACAAGACGAGTGACACTCTCACTCTCTATGATTTGAACCTCTCCTGTGAGTCCAGTTTTAGATTCCGATGCTTCACTTCAGGTTTACTGTATCTCTTGGACCTTCTTATTGATGATGAAACACAGATATTTCATCCGAATTCAATACAAGAGGCACAATACCGACTTAAGTACAAGAGGACTGACACTCTAACTCTCTATGATTTGAACCTCTCCTGTGAGTCCAGTTTTAGATTCCGATGCTTCACTTAAGGTTTACTGTATCCCTTGGACCTTCTTATTGACAATGAAACACAGATATTTCAACCGAATTTAATACAAAAGGCACAATGCCGACTTAAGTACAAGAGGACTGACACTCTAACTTTCCATGGTTTGAACCTCTCCTGTGAGTCAAGTTTTAGATTCCGATGCTTCACATCAGGTTTACTGTATCTCTTGGTCCTTCTAATTGATGATGAAACACAGAAATTACATCTGAATTCAATACAAAAGGCACAATACCTACTTATGTACAAGAGGACTGACACTCTAACTCTCTATGGTTTGAACCTCTCCTGTGAGTCCAGTTTTAGATTCCGATGCTTCAATTCAGGTTTACTGTATCCCTTGGACCTTCTTATTGACGATGAAACACAGAAATTGCATCAGAATTTAATACAAAAGGCACAATGCCGACTTAAGTACAAGAGGACTGACACTCTAACTTTCTATGATTTGAACCTCTCCTGTGAGTACAGTTTTAGATTCCGATGCTTCACATCAGGTTTACTATATGTCTTGGACCTTCTAATTGATGATGAAACACAGAAATTACATCCGAATTCAATACAAAAGGCACAATACCGACTTAAGTACAAGAGGACTGACACTGTAACTCTCTATGGTTTGAACCTCTCCTTTGAGTCCAGTAGTAGATTCCGATGCTTTACTTCAGGTTTACTGTATCCCTTGGACCTTCTTATTGACGATGACACACTGATATTGCATCCGAATTTAATACAAAAGGCTCAATGCCGACAAAGTACAAGAGGACTGACACTCTAACTTTCCATGATTTGAACCTCTCCTGTGAGTCCAGTTTTAGATTCCGATGCTTCATTTCAGGTTTACTGTATCCCTTGGAACTTCTTATTGACGGTGAAACACAGAAATTGCATCCGAATTTAATACAAAAGGCTCAATGCCGACAAAGTACAAGAGGACTGACACTCTAACTTTCCATGATTTGAACCACTCCTGTGAGTCCAGTTTAAGTTTCCGATGCTTCACTTCAGGTCTACTGTGTCCCTTCGACCTTCTTATTGACGATGAAACACAGAAATTGCATCCGAATTTAATACAAAAGGCACAATGCCGACTTAAGTACAAGAGGACTGAACCTCTAACTCTCTATGATTTGAACCTCTCCTATGAGTCCAGTTTTAGATTCCGATGCTTCACTTCAGGTTTACTGTATCCCTTGGACCTTCTTATTGACGATGAAACACAGAAATTACATCCGAATTCAATACAATTGGAACAAAACCGATTTAAGTACAAGAGGAGTGACGCACTCACTCTCTATGATTTGAACCTCTCCTGTGAGTCTAGTTTTAGATTCTGATGCTTCACTTCATGTTTTCTGTATCTCTTGGACCTTCTTATTGATGATGAAACACAGAAATTGCATCCGAATTTAATACAAAAGGCACAATGCCGACTTAAGTACAAGAGGACTGACACTCTTGCTTTCTATGACTTGGACCTCTATTGTTAGTCCAGTTTTAGATTCCGATGCTTCACTTCAGGTTTACAGTATACCTTGGACCTTGTTATTGAAGATGAAACACAGAAATTGCATCCAAAAGTAATACAAAAGGCACAATGCTGACTTAAGTACAAGAGAACTGACACTCTAACTTTCTAAGACTTGAACCTCTCCTGTGAGCCCAGTTTTAGATTCCGATGCTTCATATCAGGTTTACTGTATCTCTTGGACCTTCTTATTGATGATGAAACACAGAAATTACATCCGAATTCAATACAATAGGAACAAAACCGACTTAAGTACAAGAGGAGTGACACTCTCACTCTCTATGATTTGAACCTCTCCTGTGAGTCCAGTTTTAGATTCTGATGCTTCAATTCAGGTTTTCTGTATCTCTTGGACCTTCTTATTGATGATGAAACACAGAAATTACATCCGAATTCAATACAAGAGGCACAATACCGGCTTAAGTACAAGAGGACTGACACTCTGACTTTCTAAGATTTGAACCTCTCCTGTGAGTCCAGTTTTGATTCCGATGCTTCACATTAGGTTTACTGTATCTCTTGGACCTTCTAATTGATGATGAAACAAAGAAATTACATCTGAATTCAATACAAAAGGCACAATACCTACTTATGTACAAGAGGACTGACACTCTAACTCTCTATGGTTTGAACCTCTCCTGTGAGTCCAGTTTTAGGTTCCGATGCTTAAATTCAGGTTTACTGTATCCCTTGGACCTTCTTATTGACGACGAAACACAGAAATTACATCAGAATTTAATACAAAAGGCACAATGCCGGCTTAAGTACAAGAGGACTGACACTCTAACTTTCTATGATTTGAACCTCTCCTGTGAGTCCAGTTTTAGATTCCGATGCTTCACTTCAGGTTTACTGTATCCCTTGGACCTTCTTACAGAGGATGAAGCACAGAAATTGCATCCGAATTTAATACAAAAGGCACAATGCCAACGTAAGTACAAGAGGACTGACACTCTAAATTTCTATGATTTGAACCACTCCTGTGAGTCCAGTTTAAGATTCCGATGCTTCACTTCAGGTCTACTGTATCCCTTGGACCTTCTTATTGACGATGGAACACAGAAATTGCATCTGAATTTAATACAGAAGGCACAATGCCGACTTAAGTACAAGAGGACTGACACTCTAACTTTCTATGATTTGAACCTCTCCTGGGAGTCCAGTTTTAGATTCCGATGCTTCACTTCAGTTTTACTGTATCCCTTGGACATTCTTATTTCGATGAAACACAGAAATTGCATCCGAATTTAATACAAAAGGCACAATGCCGACTCAAGTACAAGAGGACTGACACTCTTACTTTTTATGACTTGGACCTCTATTGTGAGTCCAGTTTTAGATTCCGATGCTTCACTTCAGGTTAACTGTGTCCCTTGGACCTTGGTATTGAAGATGAAACACAGAAATTGCATCCAAATGTAATACAAAAGGCACAATGCTGACTTAAGTACACGAGGACTGACACTCTAACTTTCTATGACTTGAACCTCTCCTGTGAGCCCAGTTTTAGATTCCGATGCTTCACATCAGGTTTACTGTATCTCTTGGACCTTCTTATTGACGATGAAACACAGAAATTACATCCGGATTCAATACAATATTAACAAAACCGACTTAAGTACAAGAGGAGTGGCACTCTCACTCTCTATGTTTTGAACCCCTCCTGTGAGTCCAGTTTTAGATTCTGATGGTTCACTTCAGGTTTACTGTATCTCTTGGACCTTGTTATTGGTGATGAAACACAGAAATTACATCCGAATTCAATACAATAGGGACAAAACCGACTTAAGTACAAGAGGAGTGACACTCTCACTCTCTATGATTTGAACCTCTCCTGTGAGTCCAGTTTTAGATTCCGATGCTTCATTTCAGGTTTACTGTATCCCTTGGAACCTCTTATTGACGATGAAACACAGAAATTGCATCCGAATTTAATACAAAAGGCACAATGCCAACGTAAGTACAAGAGGACTGACACTCTAAATTTCTATGATTTGAACCACTCCTGTGAGTCCAGTTTAAGATTCCGATGCTTCACTTCAGGGCTACTGTATCCCTTGGACCTTCTTATTGACGATGAAACACAGAAATTTCATCCGAATTTAATACAATAGGCATGTAAGTAGGCTGTTTAGGTTTTTTTATGGTAACGCCACCTCTGTATGAAAAACACTGGCTGTGCTGTGTGCAGTCTGTGGCTGCTTTGCATTGTTGTGTGCCATTGTAGTGTTGGGCAGCGGCAGCTGGATGTTAACAGCGTGTAGCGTTGCGCAGTTGGAGGTGAGCCGCCAGCAGTGGTGGATGTGGGGAGAGAGATGGCGGAGATTTGTAATTTGTCATGAACTGATATATATATTATGACTTGTGATGATATTAAGGTAAATACATTGTTTGTTCTCTATTAATATCTTTAATTTGCTAACTATCCCTATCAGTAGTTAGTGCCTTCCATAGTTTGAATCTTTTATTTAGCTGGCAGTAGTGGTGCTCGCTGTATTGCAGTAGCTTGAGCAGCGAAGATTTTTGTGAGGTAAGTGATTTGTGAAAGGTATAGTTTAATGTTAGTCAGGGCCATTCTTTTGCAGGGATCTTTGATAGTCAGATTGCGTTGCGCTAAAAATATTTTGTGTCAGTTTAAGGACAGTCTTGTATAAATTGTCAAAGGGGAAGTTGCATATGTCGACCCTTAGCCGAGGATACCTCACTGGAATCTTCTGATTTTTTTGTTGTAGTTTGTGTAATTAGTGTAGATTTTGTTTATTGCTAGCGCGTAATTGTAGAGAAAATCTCCTTTGTAGTTGCAGTCTTTCATTGTTGTACAGTAAAACAGTTGTGGCATGCATGTAGATTTGCACCAAGTATTTCGCAGCTGCAATTAACTAGATATTATTTTCAGTGTTATGTTAATGTGTTCTCTTATTTTTGCTCTTCAAATTGTGCTTTTCTGTGTTGTCGTGTGAAATATTGTGACAATAATGGCGTGTGAAAAACGTAATACTAGGCTCCAAAGTAAACTGACAAATGACAGTGAAAATGAAAGCAGTGTGTTAGCGCCACCGAGTAATGAATTAACTGATGTTCAAAGTAGTAATTTGGTAATTGTGCATAGGGAAATGGAGCGGGCTGCAAACAATGGTATAGACAGTGAAACAATTAGTGAAGAGGGACGCATTATCGAACGATCGGTCGGCAACAGCTCGCCTCAGGAATCCGAAATGACAGGAAACAATCTCGCAAATACTGTAGATTCAGGTTTTGGTTCCTCACCGTTTTCTCAAATAAGTCAAGACACATTTTCCGCTTGTCAAAATGTGAATGTTGCTGGCGCAAATTCACTGCCGAAAAGCACTGAGGAACATGTTTCAGACACCAGTGCATTGTTATTACAATTAATGCAACAAATGGAACAAAATCAGAGACAAATGGGACAAAAGCTTCAAAAGTTAGACACAATGGAACAACACCAGAGACAAACACAGCAACAGTTAGACACAATGGAACAAAATCTTCAAAAGTTAGACGCAATGGAAGAAAAGCTTCAAAAGTTAGACTCAGTGGAACATACGCTTGAACAAACACGTGAAGATTTAACTACTGAGTTACATAACATTGAATCGAAATGTCAAAAAGTCTGTAATGACGTAATAACACAAATTTGTGAGCATTTTCAACCTATTTTTTTGTGGCATGAAAATGCATTACAGAATCACGAAGCAGCCATAAAAGAACTGCAAATTATTGTTCATGAAAATCATGAGACCTTGCAAGCTAAATTTGACTCAGTTGCATCTACCGATTCGGTTACGCAACTTGCAAAAACTCAGGATAACTTAAAGGACACAGTAGATTCGATTTCAACACAAATGGACACTCTGAAACTTGGTTCAGAAAAACACACTGAGGAAATGTGTTCATTATCAGAGAAAGTAGTTGAACTTTCGGATCAGCTAAATAATTTATCTACGAAGGTAGATGATAATCTGAATGTCGCAAAACCGGTAGTCTTTAATGACACAGAACAGAGCGAACAAATTAGGAAACTGAAACAAAATCTGAATCAAATTGATACGCAACACCAAAGAGAAATCCGGGAAGTACAAGATCAGCTGACACAGGTAATACAAGAATTACGTATTTCAGAAGACACTCGCGCTCCAACACGGGAAGAGGAACTTAGAAATACGCAAAAGCCACAAAATAATAACACAGGGCATTTCGGTAATTATGAAAGAAATTGGCAAGGTACACCGAATTTTGAGATGGAACCGCCGAAACGAAGTAACAATGACCGACATGCGACTCGCCGACATGATGATTTTGACTATAAGCTGTTCATTACTACACGTAAATTCAAAACATTTAAGAATTCTGGCAACGACATTCATCCACAAGCATGGCTCCATCAATTCTCGCATTGTTTTCCTCCCAACTGGTCGTTAGAACACAGATTAGAATTTATGTGTGGCTACTTGGAGAATGAACCAGCTGTAAGAATGCGATCGGTAATTCACGATTGTCACAGTGAAGGAGATTTTTATCATGCCTTCCTCTCAGCATATTGGTCTCAAGCTACACAAGACCGGGTAAAATATAGCATCATAATGATGAAACATTTC
Organism: Schistocerca americana; assembly: GCF_021461395.2. Lineage (NCBI taxonomy): Eukaryota > Metazoa > Arthropoda > Insecta > Orthoptera > Acrididae > Schistocerca > Schistocerca americana. The sequence continues at coordinate 541,985,445 of NC_060124.1, read as the reverse complement.
GAACAATCTGAATTATCCAGTCTTGTGAAATATTTTGAAGACATGTTGCACAAGAATCAGTACCTGTCAAACCCATACAGCCCCTCAGAACTCATCCGCATTTGCTTAATCAAATTACCTGAACATTTACGACACATTATTTTGGCAGGGCGTTGCAAAGACGACATTGAAGCATTTCAGGGACTGTTACAAGAATTAGAAATTGACACTGACAATCGCGGAACGCGAAACCAGGAACACAACAATTACAGGTCACATCCGTCGAAATTCCGCGATGAAAGAAGTAATAACTTGACACGACAAGGCTATTCTCACAACACAAATCGTGACCAAAACAGACACCACCCGTATGACAACCGTTGGCAGAGTAGTAATAACTACAGGGAAAGATCACCTCTCCGTGGTAATGACTATCACAGAGACAATAAGAGAAACAGACAATATGGGAACCAAAATAAATACTATCAAGGGAGACAGAATAACTTTAGACGCAACGGACCAGCGCGCAGTTACGATTCAGGGAGAAATTCTCCACCATGTGACCGACAAGAAAGAAACTATGGAATCTACCGACATGACGACAGACGATGTGATCGTAACGACAGACCTGAATTGCATCAGAACTGGCGGGATTCAAACAGAGCAGGGCCCTCTCGTCACGGTGAATTTGTAGAAGTTAGGTCTCCAAACCCCAATAACGACGCGCGCCAACAAAGAGACAATAGGCAATGACTCACACCGCTGGCAGCCACAAAACGTTCTTATGACACTAACGACGCAGCTGCCGTAGCTAGTAATTACGTAAAAATGGAAGATATTAGGGACATCTTACTCCAAGAACACGACGTAAAACATAACAACGTGGCATATCCTGTGATTTGCATCACAGTAAATGACGTAAAATTTACGGCAGTACTTGACTCTGGCAGTCCCATTTCAGTAATCAGTGAAACAGCCTTTAGCAAATACAACAAATCGAACGATTGCCCCACACTTCCGTTACGTAAGATTAAATTACAAGGTGCAATCTTTGGAAAACGTACAGAAAGCAGGTTATAAAGGCACATTTGCATGCCGAGCGTGAGTTTCCTCGGAAACACGAGATATTAATTAAATAAATAATCAGTGACAAATAAATAAAGCCTATGGCACACAACTGCAGCGCTGTGTCGCTGATAAAACAAAAACAGAATTACGTTACTCGTATGTTTGATTAAAAGAAAAAAGAGCTGTGGTTGAAGTGGTGCGAGAAGCACGTACTTTTATTTTATTGTCTGGCACACCGCCATATTTCATGTTATAGAAAATTACTGCGAGTTGCAACCATACTAGGCACTCGATTCTGAAAAGAATTTATATTTATAAAAGTAAGTAGGATTATGAACTGTAGGCTTATTCATTGAATATATCTGATTTAACTAACTGTGTAATTTTTATGTTTAGTAGACAATCACCTCTGTACGACGTTTTGGCATGGCTGGCAAATTATTGTAATATTGAGATTTAGATTTGAGTCCGCACCTACCGCAGCAGTCTTTGGAAACGATTTAAATACGAAGTCCAATTATTTGAGTCTTATTTCACGGTCAACTACGAATAACATTACATTTACGAAAAAGCCATTGTCAAGCGTCTGATACCGAATAATCAAAACCTGACGACTCATAGGAGAACCAATCACTATCATACAGTAATACATAATTAATATTTTATTTTATTTTATTTTATTTATTTTATATTGGCGACTGCGTGTCGGACTTGTTATTTTGTCATTTGTTACACTGTTCTCTTTGTTTCATGTGAAAAATTAACTATCTGGACCTGGACGTGAATGTATGAGAAATAACAAAGATCTGAAGATATTTTCCAATTCTAAAATTTTGCGGGAAGACGCAATGAAGCTTCCAGCAAAATAAGGTAAGACGCAGCATCTTTGCATTGGCAGGCTTGACCAGACGCATAATTCAGTGTATTAGCTCTTCAGTAGATTCTGTAGTATTTCTTTCGCGCGTAGCAGTTTTCAGTGATAAATTTCATTCTCAGTATTTTTCCTTAAACAATAACTTCTGCAACAATACCAATACACGAGTGTACAATATGGCCGACTTCTGTACGATACGTTGTAACATGGACAGCAGCCATTAACAATAATCCCATATTCAGTTTACATTTTTAAATTAACAAACAGCCATTGTTGCTACGAGTAATTCATGCTCAACTGCATTTTATTTTAAAACCAGTGTCAAACATTAATTTCTTGAAATATATATCACGTGTGGCATGGTCATAACTAGAAAACAATACGCAAAGATGGAACAGCAAAGACATACTATTCAGACGCAATCCGACTCGGACGAGAGACAAATGTTAGAAAATGACTTTACGACAGCAACCGGTAGTGACGATTCATCAAACATTGAGGCAAGTGTTGACGAAAATTTTGACAATAGGCCTCCCACCACAAAAATTTCAAAGTCTCAGTCAGAGCCCATGTTAATACATGACGTCACGTCTAATGACGCGGCGGGGACAGAGACCTTGCAAACAGTAAACATTGCCAACATGTTACAAGTGCTAATGAAACAGAACGCGGAAAACATGGCAACCTTAAAGACACAAAATGACGAAATTAAATCTGACCTCATAGCAATCAAGGCATGTAATGACACTTTGTGTAAACGTGTGGAACTTATAGACGCCACACTGACCAAACAGATGACTGAACTCAGTACGATATTTTCCAAGCTTAATACGAGACAAGAAAAGACTACAAATGACGTAGCACTTTTACAGACACAATTAAAAAACCTTAATGTCACGTGTGAAGCTCTTACTGAACAAATTCAAACATATCCTTCAGTACACGACAACCTTGAAAAACGAATTACTGACGTACAGAATAAATTTGACAATGTTGAACAACACCTGACTGACATCTTACAATCTGATGCCGCAGCTCATTTTCAAAATATTAATAAAGAATTTCATGATTGGGTAGAGAACAAAGACAAACATTTTGATAGATGCTTACGTGAAAATTTACCAACAATTGTGCACGACTCCGTAGCGGAATACATCACTAATAACAAACAGCTGATCAGTGACGCAATACAATCCGTCACTGCACCCATGAGACAATTCACCGATCGACCACAGTCTGAATGTAACGAAAATATCAGTCAAAATGCACAGTTCAGGAACCAATATACATTCGAGTATGACACACACATACCGCACACGACAAATACACAAGAACAAAACACACCACGACTACAACACATACCACGATGTGGAAACACAAACACAAGCTATTATCATGGTAAACCACAGCAACATTATCGTAATTACTCGCCAGCTGGACATAGCAGTAATTACAGTGGGACAAATCCATATCATAATGCAAAGGAAGACGAAAGCTTAATGAAACACAGGCAATTTCAGATTTTTATCCCAGAAAAACGAACCGTTCGTCCGGTGATTTTTCTCAAATCTTTTAGTAACGCATTTCCACGCACTTGGAGTGACCGGAAAAAGATTTCATATATTGTCGGTTACATCCAAGGTGATGCAGCTGTCTGGGCATACAGTCAAGCTGACGTATGTACCACGTACAGTGAGTTTGAGCGTGCTTTTCTGAACAAATTCTGGTCGCAATCCGTCCAGGAGCGACTCAGAAGACAAATTTTAGAACCTGAAACTTTTAACAGTAAAAATGGTAACTTACGCAGATATTTTGAAAAATACTTGAACATGGGACATTTTTTAGACGAACCAGTCGCAACGCGTGATATACTCCGAGCGTTGAAGGCCAAATTGCCTTTCAACATTAAGGAAAAACTTCTACATATCCCGGATGACGATTCAGATTATTTTTTAACAGCTTTAGATTCAGTTGACATGTTACTTGAAGATCAGCGCTTCGCGCGGCAAAACAGCAGCCACAATGTTTACACTAGTGGTATGCAAAACATGCAGGCTTGCCAACACAATTCTGGCGCGCCCACAGTTGGATACGCGGTACAGCAAAAACAGCAAACTCACATGCCGTCTCAATACGGAAATCAAAATCAACACGCGTATTCCAATACAAACAACAATTACAACAGTAATAACACTTCATGCGGCAATCCATACAAAAGGCACCGCGGTAATAACAACAACGGTAACAACGGATACAAATGTAACAACAAAAACACAAACAGAAATAGAATTAATAATAACTACGAGCCAAGGCAGCATCAAGGCTGGACTCGTAGCGATCAATACTATCATTCAAATACTGCTTTACCACAGCAGCCACCAGGTCAAAATTGGAGCATACCTTACGACCGACAGGTAAGTTATAATGCGCAACAGCAACAACAACCGCAAAAGTTTGGAGATCAAAATAGGCAATATCCGAATGTGAATATAATAGAAATGACACCTGATGCACAACCCCAATCTGTGTCAGTACCTAGTACAAATGCTAATCCAACAAACTAGAAACAGTCACTACTTTGCCCCAGGTCGTGGCTGAAGAATTCTTGGGGGGCGACTTCAATGTTAATCAGTTATTTGACACCACAATTGAACAACAAAATATTGATGTGCCTAATAATTCTAAACAAAAGCTACCTGTTTTATTTATAAGATACAACCACAATAACAATATATCAGATGAACTTTTACAAGACAGTACACAATGTCGTTTAAACACAAATGAAATTGTTTTAGCATCCACTACTGGTGTAGTAGGTGGGATTCCAACTACTATTATCCTAGATACAGGTGCAGCTGTGAGCGTTTTGTGTTTTAATTTCTATAAAAAGATGTGTGAATTGGAACCTGTGCCTGAGTTTCCTGCCCAAAACTGTAAAATAACTACTGCACTAGGTAATAAGTCATGTAGGGTTACGAAGCAAGTTTTTGTAAACGTTAAAATAGGTAATGGAACCGTACAATGGCCATTCCTGGTTGTACAAAACCTTGTGACAAATTGCATATTAGGAATAGATATTATGAGCGAGAAGGACTGCATTATAGACTTCTCCAAAGGTAAATGTATTTTAAATGATAAAGGCAGTGTAATTATTATTGATTTGGACAGGAGAACTCTAAAGCATGACAAACACTGTACAGGGTACAAGGTTCAGTTAGTACTTGACAAAGACATTCAAGACATGCAAACACACTCATCTGACACAGAGCTAATGGACTTGAAAACATTGCTTGATCATAAGATAAGTGAAGCTACAGCTCTCAGTGTACATGAACGTATAAAACTACAGGAAGTGTTATCCAAATATTTACAAGTTTTTACCAAACGATTAGGTGTTATCAACACGTATGTGTACAAGATTGAAGTTAAGCCTCACAAGATCTTCTACCATAAGACATATAACGTACCGTTATCTCAACGACCTGCTGTGTGGCAAGAATTAAAACAAATGTTAGACTGGAAGGTCATTGAACCATCCACCTCACCTTATTGTAGTCCTCTACTTGTTGTCAAAAAATCAAATGGAAGCATTAGGTTAGTGTTAGACGCACGAGCTATTAATGAAATAATTTTACCGGTTCACACAAAACCTGAAAATTTAGAAGAGCAATTACAGAAATTTCTAGATGCAAAATATTTTTCCACAATAGATCTCGCTAATTCGTTTTGGCAGGTGGGTATCACTCCTGATTCTCGAATATATACTGCATTTATGTTCGGGGGGCGAACCTATCAGTTTTGTGTTCTACCCTTCGGACTGAATGTCAGCTCTGGGGTATTCATTACAGCCCTGGATACCGTGCTTGGCGACGATTTAGTTGAGACAGTCACACACTATGTAGATGATATACTGATAGCTACACAATCTTGGAATGAACACGTTGACACTCTTCAAGGAATTTTAAACAAATTTGCTCAAGCTGGAGTCACAGCCAACCTAAGAAAATCAAAATTTGGTTGCAGTGAGATAAAGTATTTAGGACATATCATTAATTCACAGGGCATACGTCCGGATCCCAGTAAATTAGATGCTATCAGAAACTTTCCTAGCCCTCGAACTAAAAAGCAGTTAAAATCATTCCTTGGGCTATGTTCATTTTTCAGACGTTTTTTGCCACAACCACTTTTGAACAGTAAACATCTGCTAAATCTACTCAGAAAGAATCAAGTTTGGATCTGGTCGGAACAGTGCCAGAATGACTTTAATACAATTAAACATGCTTTAGTGAATGCTAACATATTGAGCCATCCAGATTTCAATTTAGATTTTTGTATGACTTGTGACGCTTCACGTACTGGCTTGGGCTGTTGCTTATTTCAAGTTGTAAAGAATAAAGAGGAGGAACAGATAAGAATTATTGGGTTTGCGAGTCGCACTCTAACTGAATGTGAGCGTACATACTCCACTACTGAGTTAGAAACACTTTCCATAGTATGGGCATTCAAGAAATTCAATTATTATTTATTTGGAAAACATACGGTAATTTACACCGATCACCAGGCCCTGACATTTTTGTTAACTTGCAAACTTGTACATCCTAGACTATCACGATGGGCAGTTACACTTCAGAACTACTGTTTTGAAATTAAGTACATAAGAGGTAAGGACAACACCATTGCAGACACTTTGTCTAGACTTCCACAAGGTATGAATGATACCAACAGTGACTTAGAAAATATAAATGACTACAGGATTCTCTTAATGCAAGACAAGCAGTATCACCAATATTATATTGATATGTGCAGAAACATGGCTGAATTACAAAAATCTGATCCTCACTGGTATAAGATAATAACATTACTGGTAGAAAAACACAACCATCCTTTGACTAAGTATTACAAGTTACACAATGATGTGTTATTTTACCGCCGACATCCAAATGCTACTAACTGGTGTGTATGCATTCCCAAAGAGTCTGAACGTAATCTAATTTGGCACACACACTTAGTTTGGGGTCATTATGGGACGAAAAAGTGTTTGGCAAAGCTCAGTACATACTGTTATTTTAGCAATATGAGAAGAAAAATTTATAGGGAACTAAAAACATGTGTCATATGTCAAAAATCAAAACCTCAGAATTTATCCACAAAAACAGATTTACATTCTATTTTACCTAGTAAACCCCTGGAAATTCTGTGTACTGACATCAGTGGACCGCATCCAGCAAGCTCTGGAGGCGTCAAATATATCTTAGCTTTTTACGATATATTTTCTAAACATGTTAAACTTTATGCTTTAAAATCCGCCACTGCAAATGCTATAATACGAAGATTCTCAAGTGATTACCTGACGCACGTGGGAAAACCTAAAGCAATTCTGTCAGATAATGCAGCATACTACTCTGGGTACAAATGGAGAAATTTCTTGAAGGACAATAACATTAAAAGTATATTTATTTCAAAGTTTAGTCCACAATGTAACGCGACTGAGAGACTTTTCCGAGAACTAAATCGATTCATGAGGACCTATATTTCATCAAAACATACTAATTGGGTGTCCTACCTAAGTCTTTTCGAAGACGTACACAATAACTTAAATATTTACGATACAAATTACACACCTAACGAGATCATGTTCAATTGCAAACAGAACGATCAGTGGATAGAACCATTACCTAAGTTGTCAGACAAGGAAATCACACCTGAACAGAAAATAAAAGAAGTATTGACTACGCTGACACATCACGCACAGATACGAAACAAACATCACAGAAACATAATAAAAAGAAAACAAAAATTCAAGGTAGGAATGCTTGTACTACTTCGTACTCATCATAAATCTGTAGCACTCAAACGACGCAACGCTAAGTGGCGTCTGCTATATGAAGGACCTTATATCATTGCTAACATACCGCATCCTGGTGCGTATCTGTTACAACATCCTAGAACTAACAAAATTATTGGGCTATACGCACACCGAGATCTTAGAGCATTTCATGCCAAATAATGTCAAAGTCATACCCATGAAAACATTGCTAAGCAACTCGCAAAACTCTGTTTGCTACAACACAGATAATAAGCAGTATAGAAATTTTCATTTCAGCGGTTCCAGTGACGCAGTTGAAGACAGAAGAACTTTTCTTTCAACGCCGGGGCACCACCGAGAAGACTGAATATTAAAGTAAAATTTATGATTACGTAGCAGTGAATGATATATAAATTTTTCACGGAACATTTGTGACTGTAGGTACCACTGACTTGGTATGACACCTGACGAACCGACAGACGTCATCTGTGAAGTGATCTTTTACTTCGAGAAATAGATTAGACGCACATCTCTCAGCAAGAAAAGCATCTACCAGTAGCCAAGGCCACACAGACACTATACACATACGCACAAAACGCGAGGAATCTAACAGCTTTCCGTCTCTTATTATTTTGAATATTTATTGAGTAGTGAAAACGCCTGGTCTTGCCTACTGATGTAATGAATGTTGTGTCTAACCTATCTTAATTTCAGATGACATCACAAAAAACATCGATAAAATCCCAGCAAAACCGTTAAAGAGGACGTAAATATCTGCAATCCATGTAATCAAATGTGACACAACGTAATAATTTATAGCTATGTAATAATGATGAAAACATGTTTATGTGTAACTGTATTATGTTTATGCTAAGAAAATATGTGACGTGTATATGTATGATTACTTATGTTTTTTTTTTTAACTGATGTATAATGTAACTGTTACTGTGTGAAAATTTGAACGATAACGAGTGCCAAAATGTGAAAAACTTTAAAAAAAAAAAATGCGTAGTGAACCACTGTTCACGGACATTAACGTACATTACTAAGTCTGCAACTACGCAGAAACCTATGTGAAAGAAACTGTTAATGACATTCATGATGCATCGTACCTTTGTAAACGCGATTAACGATTTCTTCGATGAGTAACTACGAACCTTTAGGTGAGCTATATTAAAAAAAAAAAAAAAAAAAAAAAAAACTGAATATGTGAAGTGCATAATTCGTGCATCGTCTAGTGACATTACTACAGTACCCAACTTCAAGATGTTAACTGGATTAAATGGACACAAAGTGCCTGTCCAGAAAACAACACGACGGGTGGAAGAATTCTGGTTGGAACTTCAGGGAATGAAATGTTCTCGAAATGTGACGGACACTCTTACCTGGACTGTCCAAGGATCGACGCCAGCTATGTGCCATCCGAGGTTCTGCAACCAAGCTTCCACGGAATGTAAAAAAAACCAACTGCACGTGGACCAATTACTCGACGGGTCACGTCTGATCTGTAATAAACAATGCTTTTTGTCACAACGAACTGCATCACAACGACTATAATGGAAATAGGAAATGGACATGCTTATGTATCAATCACGTTGTTATACAGCGATGTTACTGTGATCAAAAAACTTTACCACGACGACACTAACCTGTGAAACAGTACTATGCAGTAGATGAATATAAACTGTAATAACGACACGATGTGTATAGGTCAACGCACCTGAAACAACAGAACATTTTTCTTTGAAGTATTTCAAAACAATACTATGTAACTAAGAACATTCAACAATCTAAAGTTGTATTGTATTATAACAAATATTGTAGTTTTAAAACTAAGTTACCTGTCATAGAATGTAGTCTTCATATGTAATCTTGGTGGAATATTTTCTTTGTGCAACGACTAAGAAATGCGCGCGCACACGATCAATATGAACTGCAATACTGTGCCGCGTGATCTAAATTTACGAAATAACGGCAGTGCCGTAGTTACACAGACGCTTCTACGCATGCGCGCACTCTGTTTTGCCAACATAAGAACTTTTTCGGCGCACGCGCGTCATTCAAATTTTGTATATAACATACAGTATAATGTAAGTCATGTAAATAGTTGTAGATAACTTAGATTTTCTTGTGCCTTTAGGTGAATTGCTCGCCTGCAGGTGTGTCCTTTCGCCTCGCAATTCTGGGGGCAATATAAAGGCACATTTGCATGCCGAGCGTGAGTTTCCTCGGAAACACGAGATATTAATTAAATAAATAATCAGTGACAAATAAATAAAGCCTATGGCACACAACTGCAGCGCTGTGTCGCTGATAAAACAAAAACAGAATTACGTTACTCGTATGTTTGATTAAAAGAAAAAAGAGCTGTGGTTGAAGTGGTGCGAGAAGCACGTATTTTTATTTTATTGTCTGGCACACCGCCATATTTCATGTTATAGAAAATTACTGCGAGTTGCAACCATACTAGGCACTCGATTCTGAAAAGAATTTATATTTATAAAAGTAAGTAGGATTATGAACTGTAGGCTTATTCATTGAATATATCTGATTTAACTAACTGTGTAATTTTTATGTTTAGTAGACAATCACCTCTGTACGACGTTTTGGCATGGCTGGCAAATTATTGTAATATTGAGATTTAGATTTGAGTCCGCACCTACCGCAGCAGTCTTTGGAAACGATTTAAATACGAAGTCCAATTATTTGAGTCTTATTTCACGGTCAACTACGAATAACATTACATTTACGAAAAAGCCATTGTCAAGCGTCTGATACCGAATAATCAAAACCTGACGACTCATAGGAGAACCAATCACTATCATACAGTAATACATAATTAATATTTTATTTTATTTTATTTTATTTATTTTATAAGGTATAGGTAGGATTTTCTTGGAAATAAATGATGAGGTAAGATAATGGAAAATAAAAATGAGGTAAGAAATGTGTGAACATATATATACAGAAAGCATGCTTAGATAGAATTTTTTTGGTGGAAACAAAGGATGAAATAAGAGGAAAGATATATGAAGTTTTGGGTTGGACTGCAGTACCACATGTTACACTGAAAACGAACCCTGTCCTTTCCTATTGGTGTTATCCCACTATATGTTTGTGTACCCTTGTGTATTTGTTTTCTTCTTGTCTCTGTGTAGTTTCATAGAATTTTTTCTTCTTTTAATATTAAGTTACATTCACTATGATGAGGAATACTGTTATCCTCAAATACAATTGGCATTAATAATATGTTATTTACCTTATAAATATGCTTACACATTATTTATTCTGTTTAATGCTCATGTGTGAAGTTGATGTTTCAAAAGTTATTGTGACCCTTTATGTATGTACTCATGTCATAATTCCTGTAACACTGACGTATATGTCTATTTCTATTCTTTTGTAACGCCTGTTTTACTACAAATGTTATCTGTATTATTATGTTCTTTAATGATGTATTTTGTACCTTTGTTATTGTATTTTTATGTTACCAAATTGTAATTGTTACCAGTTCTTCAAATTAAGTTACATTTCACTGCACACATTTCTGTTGGTCATAGTATATGGACAATATGTGAGAAGTTGGGACTGTTAGTGTTTGCATGTGTGTTAATCATTCAGCAAGGGACTGGATAACAGCATTGCTGGTTCTAAGGACAATTAGAAACTAACTTTGTGAGTGCACAAGTGGTGGTTTATGGACTTGCTATATTCTCTGCAAGACTCTTCGATGGTGATTGTGCACCTGCACAGTCGCAACAGATGGCTGCTGGCCATTTCTACAAGGACTACAGTGGGTCTACACCTTTGCTGACTCACCAGTACCATTATTTCTACAAGGCCTGCAGTGGGTCTGCACCTCTGGTGGCCCACCAATACCGTAATCTCTACCAGGACTACAGTGGGTCTGTTCTGTGATGACCTACCTACCAATATTCTTCAAAACGTCGAATGACTCTGCTGTGGGTTTGCTCTGTTGTGGAGCATTACCTGTCTGCATGTCAAGAGTCAGCACTGTCTTTCCGTTGGAAGGACAACACTACTTCTTCAAGACTGCATGGAAATCCACTACTTCTGTGTGCAATTTATTTTTCTAATGAGACTTTGTGAAAAAAACCCTGTAATTACTGTTATGATGAATGATCAGGACTATCTTTATGGACTGTGAGAAAATTTTAGCTTTTGACCAACATTGTATCAATAAGTGTGTGCATTTGATTTCTTTGTTATTGTAATTATGAAAAATTTTATCAAATCATTATTGGCCACTGCCCAAAAAAAAATTTTGTAAAATTTTTGTGGGGAGCATGGGGGATATGTAAGTAGGCTGTTTAGGTTTTTTTATGGTAACGCCACCTCTGTATGAAAATCACTGGCTGTGCTATGTGCAGTCTGTGGCTGCTTTGCATTGTTGTCTGCCATTGTAGTGTTGGGCAGCGGCAGCTGGATGTTAACAGCGTGTAGCGTTGCGCAGTTGGAGGTGCGCCGCCAGCAGTGGTGGATGTGGGGAGAGAGATGGCGGAGATTTGTAATTTGTCATGAACTGATATATATATTATGACTTGTGATGATATTAAGGTAAATACATTGTTTGTTCTCTATTAATATCTTTCATTTGCTAACTATCCCTATCAGTAGTTAGTGCCTTCCATAGTTTGAATCTTTTATTTAGCTGGCAGTAGTGGCGCTCGCTGTATTGCAGTAGCTTGAGCAGCGAAGATTTTTGTGAGGTAAGTGATTTGTGAAAGGTATAGTTTAATGTTAGTCAGGGCCATTCTTTTGCAGGGATCTTTGATAGTCAGATTGCGTTGCGCTAAAAATATTTTGTGTCAGTTTAAGGACAGTCTTGTATAAATTGTCAAAGGGGACGTTTCAGGCACAATGCCGACTTAAGTACAAGTGGACTGAACCTCAAACTCTTTATGATTTGAACCTCTCCTGTGAGTCCAGTTTTAGATTCCGATGCTTCACTTCAGGTTTACTGTATCCCTTGGACCTTCTTATTGACGATGAAACACAGAAATTGCATCCGAATTTAATACAAAAGGCACAATGCCGACTTAAGTACAAGAGGACTGAACCTCTAACTCTCTATGATTTGAACCTCTCCTGTGAGACCAGTTTTAGATTCCGATGCTTCACATCAGGTTTACTGTATCCCTTGGACCTTCTTACTGACGATGAAACACAGAAATTGCATCCGAATTTAATACAAAAGGCACAATGCCGACTTAAGTACAAGAGGACTGACACTCTAACTCTCTATGATTTGAACCTCTCCTGTGGGTCCAGATTTAGATTCCGATGCTTCACATCAGGTTTACTGTATCCCTTGGACCTTCTTATTGACGATGAAACACAGAAATTGCATCCGAATTTAATACAAAAGGCACAATGCCGACTTAAGTACAAGAGGACTGACACTCTAACTTTCTATGATTTGAACCTCTCCTGTGAGTCCAGTTTTAGATTCCGATGCCTCACATCAGGTTTACTATATGTCTTGGACCTTCTAATTGATGATGAAACACAGAAATTACATCCGAATTCTATAAAAAAGGCACAATACCGACTTAAGTACAAGAGGACTGACACTCTAACTCTCTATGATTTGAACCTCTCCTGTGGGTCCAGATTTAGATTCCGATGCTTCACATCAGGTTTACTGTATCCCTTGGACCTTCTTATTGACGATGAAACACAGAAATTGCATCCGAATTTAATACAAAAGGCACAATGCCGACTTAAGTACAAGAGGTCTGACACTCTAAATTTCTATGATTTGACCCACTCCTGTGAGTCCAGTTTAAGATTCCGATGCTTCACTTCGGGTCTACTGTATCGCTTGGACCTTCTTATTGACGATGAAACACAGTAATTGCATCCGAATTTAATACAAAATGCACAATGCCGACTTAAGTACAACAGGACTGAACCTCTAACACTCTATGATTTGAACCTCTCCTGTGAGTCCAGTTTCAGATTCCGATGCTTCACTTCAGGTTTACTGTATCCCTTGGACCTTCTTATTGACGGTGAAACACAGAAATTGCATCCGAATTTAATACAAAAGGGACAATGCCGACTTATGTACAAGAGGACTGACACTCTAACTTTCTATGATTTGAACCTCTCCTGTGAGTCCAGTTTTAGATTCCGATGCTTCACTTCAGGTTTACTGTATCTCTTGGACCTTCTTATTAATGATGAAACACAGAAATTACATCCGAATTCAATAAAAGAGGCACAATACCGACTTAAGTACAAGAGGACTGACACTCTAACTCTCTATGATTTGAACCTCTGCTGTGAGTCCAGTTTTAGATTCCGATGCTTCACTTCAGGTTTACTGTATCCCATGGACCTTCTTACTGAGGATGAAACACAGATATTGCATCCGAATTTAATACAAAAGGCACAATGCCGACTTAAGTACAAGAGGACTGACACTCTAACTTTCTATGATTTGAACCTCTCCTGTGAGTCCAGTTTTAGATTCCGATGCTTCACTTCAGGTTTACTGTATCTCTTGGACCTTCTTATTAATGATGAAACACAGAAATTACATCCCAATTCAATACAAGAGGCAGAATACCGACTTAAGTACAAGGGGACTGACACTCTAACTCTCTATGATTTGAACCTCGGCTGTGAGTCCAGTTTTAGATTCCGATGCTTCACTTCAGGTTTACTGTATCCCATGGACCTTCTTACTGAGGATGAAACACAGATATTGCATCCGAATTTAATACAAAATGCACAATGCCGACTTAAGTACAAGAGGACTGACACTCTAACTTTCTATGATTTGAACCTCTCCTGTGAGTCCAGTTTTAGATTCCGATGCTTCACATCAGGTTTACTATATGTCTTGGACCTTCTAATTGATGATGAAACACAGAAATTACATCCGAATTCAATACAAAAGGCACAATACCGACTTAAGTACAAGAGGACTGACACTGTAACTCTCTCTGGTTTGAACCTCTCCTTTGAGTCCAGTAGTAGATTCCGGTGCTTTACTTCAGGTTTACTGTATCCCTTGGACCTTCTTATTGACGATGACACACTGATATTGCATCCAAATATAACACAAAAGGCACAATGCCGACTTTAGTACAAGAGGACTGACACTCTAACTTTTGATGATTTGAAACTCTCCTGTGAGTCCAGTTTTAGATTTCGATGCTTCAATTCGGTTTTACTGTATCCCTTGGACCTTCTTATTGACGATGAAACACAGAAATTGCATCCGAATTTAATACAAAAGGCACAATGCTGACTTAAGTACAAGAGGACTGACACTATAACTTTCGATGATTTGAACCTCTCCTGTGAGTTAGTTTTAGATTCCGATGCTTCAATTCAGGTTTACTGTATCATTTGGACCTTCATATTGACGATGAAACACAGAAATTGCATCCGAATTTAATACAAAAGGCACAATGCCGACTTAAGTACAAGAGGACTGACACTCTAACTTTCTATGATTTGAACCTCTCCTGTGAGTCCAGTTTTAGATTCCGATGCCTCACATCAGGTTTACTATATGTCTTGGACCTTCTAATTGATGATGAAACACAGAAATTACATCCGAATTCTATAAAAAAGGCACAATACCGACTTAAGTACAAGAGGACTGACACTCTAACTCTCTATGATTTGAACCTCTCCTGTGGGTCCAGATTTAGATTCCGATGCTTCACATCAGGTTTACTGTATCCCTTGGACCTTCTTATTGACGATGAAACACAGAAATTGCATCCGAATTTAATACAAAAGGCACAATGCCGACTTAAGTACAAGAGGTCTGACACTCTAAATTTCTATGATTTGACCCACTCCTGTGAGTCCAGTTTAAGATTCCGATGCTTCACTTCGGGTCTACTGTATCGCTTGGACCTTCTTATTGACGATGAAACACAGTAATTGCATCCGAATTTAATACAAAATGCACAATGCCGACTTAAGTACAACAGGACTGAACCTCTAACACTCTATGATTTGAACCTCTCCTGTGAGTCCAGTTTCAGATTCCGATGCTTCACTTCAGGTTTACTGTATCCCTTGGACCTTCTTATTGACGGTGAAACACAGAAATTGCATCCGAATTTAATACAAAAGGGACAATGCCGACTTATGTACAAGAGGACTGACACTCTAACTTTCTATGATTTGAACCTCTCCTGTGAGTCCAGTTTTAGATTCCGATGCTTCACTTCAGGTTTACTGTATCTCTTGGACCTTCTTATTAATGATGAAACACAGAAATTACATCCGAATTCAATAAAAGAGGCACAATACCGACTTAAGTACAAGAGGACTGACACTCTAACTCTCTATGATTTGAACCTCTGCTGTGAGTCCAGTTTTAGATTCCGATGCTTCACTTCAGGTTTACTGTATCCCATGGACCTTCTTACTGAGGATGAAACACAGATATTGCATCCGAATTTAATACAAAAGGCACAATGCCGACTTAAGTACAAGAGGACTGACACTCTAACTTTCTATGATTTGAACCTCTCCTGTGAGTCCAGTTTTAGATTCCGATGCTTCACTTCAGGTTTACTGTATCTCTTGGACCTTCTTATTAATGATGAAACACAGAAATTACATCCCAATTCAATACAAGAGGCAGAATACCGACTTAAGTACAAGGGGACTGACACTCTAACTCTCTATGATTTGAACCTCGGCTGTGAGTCCAGTTTTAGATTCCGATGCTTCACTTCAGGTTTACTGTATCCCATGGACCTTCTTACTGAGGATGAAACACAGATATTGCATCCGAATTTAATACAAAATGCACAATGCCGACTTAAGTACAAGAGGACTGACACTCTAACTTTCTATGATTTGAACCTCTCCTGTGAGTCCAGTTTTAGATTCCGATGCTTCACATCAGGTTTACTATATGTCTTGGACCTTCTAATTGATGATGAAACACAGAAATTACATCCGAATTCAATACAAAAGGCACAATACCGACTTAAGTACAAGAGGACTGACACTGTAACTCTCTCTGGTTTGAACCTCTCCTTTGAGTCCAGTAGTAGATTCCGGTGCTTTACTTCAGGTTTACTGTATCCCTTGGACCTTCTTATTGACGATGACACACTGATATTGCATCCAAATATAACACAAAAGGCACAATGCCGACTTTAGTACAAGAGGACTGACACTCTAACTTTTGATGATTTGAAACTCTCCTGTGAGTCCAGTTTTAGATTTCGATGCTTCAATTCGGTTTTACTGTATCCCTTGGACCTTCTTATTGACGATGAAACACAGAAATTGCATCCGAATTTAATACAAAAGGCACAATGCTGACTTAAGTACAAGAGGACTGACACTATAACTTTCGATGATTTGAACCTCTCCTGTGAGTTAGTTTTAGATTCCGATGCTTCAATTCAGGTTTACTGTATCATTTGGACCTTCATATTGACGATGAAACACAGAAATTGCATCCGAATTTAATACAAAAGGCACAATGCCGACTTAAGTACAAGAGGACTGACACTCTAACTTTCTATGATTTGAACCTCTCCTGGGAGTCCAGTTTTAGATTCCGATGCTTCACTTCAGGTTTACTGTATCCCTTGGACATTCTTATTTCGATGAAACACAGAAATCGCATCCGAATTTAATACAAAAGGCACAATGCCGACTTAAGTACAAGAGGACTGACACTCTAACTTTCTATGATTTGAACCTCTCCTGTGAGTCCAGTTTTAGATTCCGATGCTTCACTTCAGGTTTACTGTATCTCTTGGACCTTCTTATTAATGATGAAACACAGAAATTACATCCCAATTCAATACAAGAGGCAGAATACCGACTTAAGTACAAGAGGACTGACACTCTAACTCTCTATGATTTGAACCTCGGCTGTGAGTCCAGTTTTAGATTCCGATGCTTCACTTCAGGTTTACTGTATCCCATGGACCTTCTTACTGAGGATGAAACACAGATATTGCATCCGAATTTAATACAAAATGCACAATGCCGACTTAAGTACAAGAGGACTGACACTCTAACTTTCTATGATTTGAACCTCTCCTGTGAGTCCAGTTTTAGATTCCGATGCTTCACCTCAGGTTGACTGTATCTCTTGGACCTTCTAATTGATGATGAAACACACAAATTACATCTGAATTCAATACAAAAGGCACAATACCTACTTATGTACAAGAGGACTGACACTCTAACTCTCTATGGTTTGAACCTCTCCTGTGAGTCCAGTTTTAGATTCCGATGCTTCAATTCAGGTTTACTGTATCCCTTGGACCTTCTTATTGACGATGAAACACAGAAATTGCATCAGAATTTAATACAAAAGGCACAATGCCGACTTAAGTACAAGAGGACTGACACTCTAACATTCTATGACTTTAACCTCTCCTGTGAGCCCAGTTTTAGATTCCGATGCTTCACATCAGGTTAACTGTATTTCTTGGACCTTCTTATTGATGATGAAACACAGAAATTACATCCGAATTCAATACAATAGGAACAAAACCGACTTAAGTACAAGAGGAGTGACACTCTCACTCTCTATGATTTGAACCTCTCCTGTAAGTCCAGTTTTAGATTCCGATGCTTCACTTCAGGTTTACTGTATCTCTTGGACCTTCTTATTAATGATGAAACACAGAAATTACATCCGAATTCAATACAAGAGGCACAATACCGACTTAAGTACAAGAGGACTGACACTCTAACTTTCTATGATTTGAACATCTCCTGTGAGTAAAGTTTTAGTTTCCGATGCTTCACCTCAGGTTGACTGTATCTCTTGGACCTTCTAATTGATGATGAAACACAGAAATTACATCTGAATTCAATACAAAAGGCACAATACCTACTTATGTACAAGAGGACCGACACTCTAACTCTCTATGGTTTGAACCTCTCCTGTGAGTCCAGTTTTAGATTCCGATGCTTCAATTCAGGTTTACTGTATCCCTTGGACCTTCTTATTGACGATGAAACACAGAAATTGCATCAGAATTTAATACAAAAGGGACAATGCCGACTTATGTACAAGAGGACTGACACTCTAACTTTCTATGATTTGAACCTCTCCTGTGAGTCCAGTTTTAGATTCCGATGCTTCACTTCAGGTTTACTGTATCTCTTGGACCTTCTTATTAATGATGAAACACAGAAATTACATCCGAATTCAATACAAGAGGCACAATACCGACTTAAGTACAAGAGGACTGACACTCTAACTCTCTATGATTTGAACCTCTGCTGTGAGTCCAGTTTTAGATTCCGATGCTTCACTTCAGGTTTACTGTATCCCATGGACCTTCTTACTGAGGATGAAACACAGATATTGCATCCGAATTTAATACAAAAGGCACAATGCCGACTTAAGTACAAGAGGACTGACACTCTAACTTTCTATGATTTGAACCTCTCCTGTGAGTCCAGTTTTAGATTCCGATGCTTCACTTCAGGTTTACTGTATCTCTTGGACCTTCTTATTAATGATGAAACACAGAAATTACATCCCAATTCAATACAAGAGGCAGAATACCGACTTAAGTACAAGAGGACTGACACTCTAACTCTCTATGATTTGAACCTCGGCTGTGAGTCCAGTTTTAGATTCCGATGCTTCACTTCAGGTTTACTGTATCCCATGGACCTTCTTACTGAGGATGAAACACAGATATTGCATCCGAATTTAATACAAAATGCACAATGCCGACTTAAGTACAAGAGGACTGACACTCTAACTTTCTATGATTTGAACCTCTCCTGTGAGTCCAGTTTTAGATTCCGATGCTTCACCTCAGGTTGACTGTATCTCTTGGACCTTCTAATTGATGATGAAACACACAAATTACATCTGAATTCAATACAAAAGGCACAATACCTACTTATGTACAAGAGGACTGACACTCTAACTCTCTATGGTTTGAACCTCTCCTGTGAGTCCAGTTTTAGATTCCGATGCTTCAATTCAGGTTTACTGTATCCCTTGGACCTTCTTATTGACGATGAAACACAGAAATTGCATCAGAATTTAATACAAAAGGCACAATGCCGACTTAAGTACAAGAGGACTGACACTCTAACTTTCTATGATTTGAACCTCTCCTGTGAGTCCAGTTTTAGATTCCGATGCTTCACATCAGGTTTACTATATGTCTTGGACCTTCTAATTGATGATGAAACACAGAAATTACATCCGAATTCAATACAAAAGGCACAATACCGACTTAAGTACAAGAGGACTGACACTGTAACTCTCTCTGGTTTGAACCTCTCCTTTGAGTCCAGTAGTAGATTCCGGTGCTTTACTTCAGGTTTACTGTATCCCTTGGACCTTCTTATTGACGATGACACACTGATATTGCATCCAAATATAATACAAAAGGCACAATGCCGACTTTAGTACAAGAGGACTGACACTCTAACTTTTGATGATTTGAAACTCTCCTGTGAGTCCAGTTTTAGATTTCGATGCTTCAATTCGGTTTTACTGTATCCCTTGGACCTTCTTATTGACGATGAAACACAGAAATTGCATCCGAATTTAATACAAAAGGCACAATGCTGACTTAAGTACAAGAGGACTGACACTATAACTTTCGATGATTTGAACCTCTCCTGTGAGTTAGTTTTAGATTCCGATGCTTCAATTCAGGTTTACTGTATCATTTGGACCTTCATATTGACGATGAAACACAGAAATTGCATCCGAATTTAATACAAAAGGCACAATGCCGACAAAGTACAAGAGGACTGACACTCTAACTTTCGATGATTTGAACATCTCCTGTGAGTCGAGTTTTAGATTCCGATGCTTCATTTCAGGTTTACTGTATCCCTTGGAACTTCTTATTGACGATGAAACACAGAAATTGCATCCGAATTTAATACAAAAGGCACAATGCCAACGTCAGTACAAGAGGACTGACACTCTAAATTTCTATGATTTGAACCACTCCTGTGAGTCCAGTTTAAGATTCCGATGCTTCACTTCAGGTCTACTGTATCCCTTGGATCCTCTTATTGACGATGAAACACAGAAATTGCATCCGAATTTAATACAAAAGGCACAATGCCGACTTAAGTACAAGAGGACTGAACCTCTAACTCTCTATGATTTGAACCTCTCCTGTGAGTCCAGTTTTAGATTCCGATGCTTCACTTCAGGTTTACTGTATCCCTTGGACCTTCTTCTTGACGATGAAACACAGAAATTGCATCCGAATTTAATACAAAAGGCACAATGCCGACTTAATTACAAGAGGACTGACACTCTAACTTTCTATGATTTGAACCTCTCCTGGGAGTCCAGTTTTAGATTCCGATGCTTCACTTCAGGTTTACTGTATCCCTTCGACATTCTTATTTCGATGAAACACAGAAATCGCATCCGAATTTAATACAAAAGGCACAATGCCGACTTAAGTACAAGAGGGCTGACACTCTTACTTTCTATGACTTGGACCTCTATTGTGAGTCCAGTTTTAGATTCCGATGCTTCACTTCAGGTTTACTGTATCCCTTGACCTTGTTATTGAAGATGAAACACAGAAATTGCGTCCAAATGTAATACAAAAGGCACAATGCTGACTTAAGTACAAGAGGACTGACTCCTTAACTTTCTATGACTTGAACCTCTCCTGTGAGCCCAGTTTTAGATTCCGATGCTTCACATCAGGTTTACTGTATCCCTTAGACCTTCTTATTCTTGATGAAACACAGAAATTGCATCCGATTTAATACAAAAGGCACAATGCTGACTTAAGTACAAGAGGACTGACACTATAACTTTCTATGATTAGAACCTCTCCTGTTAGTCCAGTTTTAGATTCCGATGCTTCACTTCGGGTTTACTGTATCCCTTGGACCTTCTTACAGAGCATGAAACACAGAAATTGCATCTGAATTTAATACAAAATGCACAATGCCAACGTAAGTACAAGAGGACTGACACTCTAGATTTCTATGATTTGAACCACTCCTGTGAATCCAGTTTAAGATTCCGATGCTTCACTTCAGGTTTACTATATCCCTTGAACCTTCTTATTGACGATGAAATACAGAAATAGCATCCAAATTTAATACAAAAGGCACAATGCCGACTTAAGTACAAGAGGACTGACACTATAACTTTCGATGATTTGAACCTCTCCTGTGAGTTAGTTTTAGATTCCGATGCTTCAATTCAGGTTTACTGTATCCCTTGGACCTTCTTATTGACGATGATGCACAGAAATTGCATCCGAATTTAATACAAAAGGCACAATGCCGACAAAGTACAAGAGGACTGACACTCTAACTTTCGATGATTTGAACCTCTCCTGTGTGTCCAGTTTTAGATTCCGATGCTTCATTTCAGGTTTACTGTATCCCTTGGAACTTCTTATTGACGATGAAACACAGAAATTGCATCCGAATTTAATACAAAAGGCACAATGCCAACGTAAGTACAAGAGGTCTGACACTCTAAATTTCTATGATTTGACCCACACCTGAGAGTCCAGTTTCAGATTCCAATGCTTCACTTCAGGTCTACTGTATCCCTTGGACCTTCTTATTGACGATGAAACACAGAAATTGCATCCGAATTTAATACAAAAGGCACAATGCCGACTTAAGTACAAGAGGACTGAACCTCTAACACTCTATGATTTGAACCTCTCCTGTGAGTCCAGTTTAGATTCCGATGCTTCACTTCAGGTTTACTGTATCCCTTGGACCTTCTTATTGACGGTGAAACACAGAAATTGCATCCAAATTTAATACAAAAGGCACAATGCCGACTTAAGTACAAGAGGACTGACACTATAACTTACTATGATTTGAACCTCTCCTGTGAGTCCAGTTTTAGATTCCGATGCTTCACTTCAGGTTTACTGTATCCCATGGACCTTCTTACTGAGGATGAAACACAGATATTGCATCCGAATTTAATACAAAATGCACAATGCCGACTTAAGTACAAGAGGACTGACACTCTAACTTTCTATGATTTGAACCTCTCCTGTGAGTCCAGTTTTAGATTCCGATGCTTCACTTCAGGTTTACTGTATCCCATGGACCTTCTTATTGACGATGAAACATAGAAATTGCATCCGAATTTAATACAAAGGGCACAATGCCGACTTAAGTACAAGAGGACTGACACTCTAATTTACCATGATTTGAACCTCTCCGGTGAGTCCAGTTTTTGATTCCGATGCTGCACTTCAGGTTTACTGTATCCCTTGGACCTTCTTATTGACGATGAAACACAGAGATAGCATCCAAATTTAATACAAAAGGAACAATGCCGACTTAAGTACAAGAGGACTGACATTCTTACTTTCGATGATTTGAACCTCTCCTGTGGGTCTAGTATTAGATTCCGATGCTTCAATTCAAGTTTACCGTATCCCTTGGACCTTCTTATTGACGATGAAACATAGAAATTGCATCCGAAGTTTACACAAAAGGCACAATGCCGACTTAAGTACAAGAGGACTGACACTCTAACTTTCTATGATTTAAACCTCTCCTGTGAGTCCAGTTTTAGATTGCGATGCTTCACTAGAAGTTTATTGTATCCCTTGGACCTTCCTATTGACGATGAAACACAGAAATTGCATCCGAATTTAATACAAAAGGCACAATGCCGACTTAAGTACAAGAGGACTGACACTCTAACTTTCTATTATTTGAACCACTCCTGTGAGTCTAGTTTAAGATTCCGATGCTTCACTTCAGGTTTATTGTATCCCTTGGACCTTCTTATTGACGATTAAACACAGATATTGCATCCGAATTTAATACAAAAGGCACAATGCCGACTTAAGTACAAGAGGACTGACACTCTCAATCTATGATTTGAACCTCTCCTGTGAGTCCAGTTTTAGATTCCGATGCTTCGCTTTAGGTTTACTGTATCCCTTGGACCTTCTTATTGACTTTGAAACACAGAAATTGCATCAGAAATTAATACAAAAGGCACAATGCCGACTTAAGTACAAGAGAACTACCACTCTAACTTTCTATGATTTGAACCACTCCTTTGAGTCCACTTTAAGATTCCGATGCTTCACTTCAGGTTTACTGTATCCCTTGGACCTTCTTAATGACGATGAAACACAGAAATTGCATCCGAATTTAATACAAAAGGCACAATGCCGACATAAGTACAAGAGGACTGACACTCTAACTTTCTATGATTTGAACCTCTCCTGGGAGTCCAGTTTTAGATTCCGATGCTTCACTTCAGGTTTACTGTATCCCTTGGACATTCTTATTTCGATGAAACACAGAAATCGCATCCGAATTTAATACAAAAGGCACAATGCCGACTTAAGTACAAGAGGGCTGACACTCTTACTTTCTATGACTTGGACCTCTATTGTGAGTCCAGTTTTAGATTCCGATGCTTCACTTCAGGTTTACTGTATCCCTTGGACCTTGTTATTGAAGATGAAACACAGAAATTACATCCAAATGTAATACAAAAGGCACAATGCTGACTTAAGTACAAGAGGACTGACTCCTTAACTTTCTATGACTTGAACCTCTCCTGTGAGCCCAGTTTTAGATTCCGATGCTTCACATCAGGTTTACTGTATCCCTTAGACCTTCTTATTCTTGATGAAACACAGAAATTGCATCCGATTTAATACAAAAGGCACAATGCTGACTTAAGTACAAGAGGACTGACACTATAACTTTCTATGATTAGAACCTCTCCTGTTAGTCCAGTTTTAGATTCCGATGCTTCACTTCAGGTTTACTGTATCCCTTGGACCTTCTTACAGAGCATGAAACACAGAAATTGCATCTGAATTTAATACAAAATGCACAATGCCAACGTAAGTACAAGAGGACTGACACTCTAAATTTCTATGATTTGAACCACTCCTGTGAATCCAGTTTAAGATTCCGATGCTTCACTTCAGGTTTACTATATCCCTTGAACCTTCTTATTGACGATGAAATACAGAAATAGCATCCAAATTTAATACAAAAGGCACAATGCCGACTTAAGTACAAGAGGACTGACACTATAACTTTCGATGATTTGAACCTCTCCTGTGAGTTAGTTTTAGATTCCGATGCTTCAATTCAGGTTTACTGTATCCCTTGGACCTTCTTATTGACGATGATGCACAGAAATTGCATCCGAATTTAATACAAAAGGCACAATGCCGACAAAGTACAAGAGGACTGACACTCTAACTTTCGATGATTTGAACCTCTCCTGTGTGTCCAGTTTTAGATTCCGATGCTTCATTTCAGGTTTACTGTATCCCTTGGAACTTCTTATTGACGATGAAACACAGAAATTGCATCCGAATTTAATACAAAAGGCACAATGCCAACGTAAGTACAAGAGGTCTGACACTCTAAATTTCTATGATTTGACCCACACCTGAGAGTCCAGTTTCAGATTCCGATGCTTCACTTCAGGTCTACTGTATCCCTTGGACCTTCTTATTGACGATGAAACACAGAAATTGCATCCGAATTTAATACAAAAGGCACAATGCCGACTTAAGTACAAGAGGACTGAACCTCTAACACTCTACGATTTGAACCGCTCCTGTGAGTCCAGTTTAGATTCCGATGCTTCACTTCAGGTTTACTGTATCCCTTGGACCTTCTTATTGACGGTGAATCACAGAAATTGCATCCAAATTTAATACAAAAGGCACAATGCCGACTTAAGTACAAGAGGACTGACACTATAACTTACTATGATTTGAACCTCTCCTGTGAGTCCAGTTTTAGATTCCGATGCTTCACTTCAGGTTTACTGTATCCCATGGACCTTCTTACTGAGGATGAAACACAGATATTGCATCCGAATTTAATACAAAATGCACAATGCCGACTTAAGTACAAGAGGACTGACACTCTAACTTTCTATGATTTGAACCTCTCCTGTGAGTCCAGTTTTAGATTCCGATGCTTCACTTCAGGTTTACTGTATCCCATGGACCTTCTTATTGACGATGAAACATAGAAATTGCATCCGAATTTAATACAAAGGGCACACTGCCGACTTAAGTACAAGAGGACTGACACTCTAATTTACCATGATTTGAACCTCTCCGGTGAGTCCAGTTTTTGATTCCGATGCTGCACTTCAGGTTTACTGTATCCCTTGGACCTTCTTATTGACGATGAAACACAGAGATAGCATCCAAATTTAATACAAAAGGAACAATGCCGACTTAAGTACAAGAGGACTGACATTCTTACTTTCGATGATTTGAACCTCTCCTGTGGGTCTAGTATTAGATTCCGATGCTTCAATTCAAGTTTACCGTATCCCTTGGACCTTCTTATTGACGATGAAACATAGAAATTGCATCCGAAGTTTACACAAAAGGCACAATGCCGACTTAAGTACAAGAGGACTGACACTCTAACTTTCTATGATTTAAACCTCTCCTGTGAGTCCAGTTTTAGATTGCGATGCTTCACTAGAAGTTTATTGTATCCCTTGGACCTTCCTATTGACGATGAAACACAGAAATTGCATCCGAATTTAATACAAAAGGCACAATGCCGACTTAAGTACAAGAGGACTGACACTCTAACTTTCTATTATTTGAACCACTCCTGTGAGTCTAGTTTAAGATTCCGATGCTTCACTTCAGGTTTATTGTATCCCTTGGACCTTCTTATTGACGATTAAACACAGATATTGCATCCGAATTTAATACAAAAGGCACAATGCCGACTTAAGTACAAGAGGACTGACACTCTTAATCTATGATTTGAACCTCTCCTGTGAGTCCAGTTTTAGATTCCGATGCTTCGCTTTAGGTTTACTGTATCCCTTGGACCTTCTTATTGACTATGAAACACAGAAATTGCATCAGAAATTAATACAAAAGGCACAATGCCGACTTAAGTACAAGACAACTACCACTCTAACTTTCTATGATTTGAACCACTCCTTTGAGTCCACTTTAAGATTCCGATGCTTCACTTCAGGTTTACTGTATCCATTGGACCTTCTTAATGACGATGAAACACAGAAATTGCATCCGAATTTAATACAAAAGGCACAACGCCGACTTAAGTACAAGAGGACTGACACTCTAACTCCCTACGATTTGAACCTCTCCTGTGAGTCCAGGTTTGGATTCCGATGCATCACTTCAGGTTTACTGTATCCGTTGGACCTTCTTATTGACGATGAGACACAGAAACTGCATCCGAATTTAATACAAAAGGCACAATGCCGACTTAAGTACAAGAGGTTCAAATGGTTCAAATGGCTCTGAGCACTATGGGACTCAACTGCTGAGGTCATTAGTCCCCTAGAACTTAGAACTAGTTAAACCTAACTAACCTAAGGACATCACAGACATCCATGCCCGAGGCAGGATTCGAACCTGCGACCGTCGCGGTCTTGCGGTTCCAGACTGCAGCGCCGTTAACCGCACGGCCACTTCAGCCGGCTAAGTACAAGAGGACAGACACTCTAACTTTCGATGATTTGAACCTCTCCTGTGAGTCCAGTTTTAGATTCCGATGCTTCAATTCAAGTTTACTGTATCCCTTGGAGTTTCTTATTGACGATGAAACGCAGAAATTGCATCCGAATTTAATACAAAAGGAACAATGCCGACTTAAGTACAAGAGGACTGACACTCTAACTTTCTATGATTTGAACCTCTCGTGTGAGCCCAGTTTGAGATTCCGATGCTTCACATCAGGTTTACTGTATCTCTTGGACCTTCTTATTTATGCCGAAACACAGAAATTACATCCGAATTCAATACAAATGGCAGAATACCGACTTAAGTACAAGAGGACTGACACTTTACCTCTCTATGATTTGAACATCTCCTGTGAGACCAGCTTTAGATTCCGATGCTTCACTTCAGGTTTAGTGTATCCCTTGGACCTTTATATTCACGATGAAACACAGAAATTGCATCCAAATTTAATACAAAAGGCACAATGCCGACTTAAGCACAAGATGACTGACACTCTAACTCTCGACGATTTGAACCTTTCCTGTGAGTCCAGTTTTAGATTCCGATGCTTCAATTCAGGTTTACTGTATCCCTTGGACCTTCTTATTGACGATGAATCACAGAAATTGCATCCGAATTTAATACAAAAGACACAATGCCGACTTAAGTACAAGAGGACTGACACTCTAACTCTCTACGATTTGAACCTCTCCTGTGAGTCCAGTTTTAGATTCCGATGCTTCACTTCAGGTTTACTGTATCCCTCGGACCTTCTTGATGACGATGAAACACAGAAATGGCATCCGAATTTAATACAAAAGGCACAATGCAGACTCAAGTACAAGAGGACTGCACTCTAACTTTCGATGATTTGAACCTTTCCTGTGAGTCCAGTTTTAGATTCCGATGCTTCACTAGAAGTTTATTGTATCCCTTGGACCTTCCTATTGACGATGAAACACAGAAATTGCATCGGAATTTAATACAAAAGGCACAATGCCGACTTGAGTACAAGTGGACTGACACTCTAACTTTCCATTATTTGAACCTCTCCTGTGAGTCCAGTTTAAGATTCCGATGCTTCACTTCAGGTTTATTTTATCCCTTGGACCTTCTTACTGACGATGAAACACAGATATTGCATCCGAATTTAATACAAAAGGCACAATGCCGACTTAAGTACAAGAGGACTGACACTCTAACTTTCTATGATTTGAACCACTCCTTTGAGTCCAGTTTAAGATTCCGATGCTTCACTTCAGGATTACTGTATCCCTTGGACCTTCTTAATGACGATGAAACACAGAAATTGCATCCGAATTTAATACAAAAGGCACAATGCCGACTTAAGTACAAGAGGACTGACACTCTAACTCCCTACGATTTGAACCTCTCCTGTGAGTCCAGGTTTGGATTCCGATGCTTCACTTCAGGTTTACTGTATCCGTTGGACCTTCTTATTGACGATGAGACACAGAAACTGCATCCGAGATTAATACAAAAGGCACAATGCCGACTTAAGTACAAGAGGGCAGACACTCTAACTTTCGATGATTTGAACCTCTCCTGTGAGTCCAGTTTTAGATTTTGATGCTTCAATTCAGGTTTACTGTATCCCTTGGATCTTCTTATTGACGATGAAACACAGAATTTGCATCCGAATTTAATACAAAAGGAACAATGCCGACTTAAGTACAACAGGACTGACACTCTAACTTTCTATGATTTGAACCTCTCGTGTCAGCCCAGTTTGAGATTCCGATGCTTCACATCAGGTTTACTGTATCTCTTGGACCTTCTTATTGATGATGAAACACAGAAATTACATCCGAATTCAATACAAAAGGCACAATACCGACTTAAGTACAAGAGGACTGACACTCTAACTCTCTATGATTTGAACATCTCCTGTGGGACCAGTTTTAGATTCCGATGCTTCACTTCAGGTTTACTGTATCCCTTGGACCTTTATATTCACGATGAACCACAGAAATTGCATCCAAATTTAATACAAAAGGCACAATGCCGACTTAAGCACAAGAGGACTGACACTCTAACTCTCGACGATTTGAACCTCTCCTGTGAGTCCAGTTTTAGATTCCGATGCTTCAATTCAGGTTTACTGTATCCCTTGGACCTTCTTATTGACGATGAATCACAGAAATTGCATCCGAATTTAATACAAAAGGCACAATGCCGACTTAAGTACAAGAGGACTGACACTCTAACTCTCAACGATTTGAACCTCTCCTGTGAGTCCAGTTTTAGATTCCGATGCTTCACTTCAGGTTTACTGTATCCCTTGGAACTTCTTATTGGCGATGAAACACAGAAATTGCATCCGAATTTAATACAAAAGGCACAATGCAGACTCAAGTACAAGAGGACTGACACTCTAACTTTCGATGATTTGAACCTTTCCTGTGAGTCCAGTTTTAGATTCCGATGCTTCCATTCAGGTTTACTCTATCCCTTGGACCTTCCTATTGACGATGGCACACAGAAATTGCATCCGAATTTAATACAAAAGGCACAATGCCGACTTAAGTACAAGAGGGCTGACACTCTTACTTTCTATGACTTGGACCTCTATTGTGAGTCCAGTTTTAGATTCCGATGCTTCACTTCAGGTTTACTGTATCCCTTGGACCTTGTTATTGAAGATGAAACACAGAAATTGCATCCAAATGTAATACAAAAGGCACAATGCTGACTTAAGTACAAGAGGACTGACTCCTTAACTTTCTATGACTTGAACCTCTCCTGTGAGCCCAGTTTTAGATTCCGATGCTTCACATCAGGTTTACTGTATCCCTTAGACCTTCTTATTCTTGATGAAACACAGAAATTGCATCCGATTTAATACAAAAGGCACAATGCTGACTTAAGTACAAGAGGACTGACACTATAACTTTCTATGATTAGAACCTCTCCTGTTAGTCCAGTTTTAGATTCCGATGCTTCACTTCAGGTTTACTGTATCCCTTGGACCTTCTTACAGAGCATGAAACACAGAAATTGCATCTGAATTTAATACAAAATGCACAATGCCAACGTAAGTACAAGAGGACTGACACTCTAAATTTCTATGATTTGAACCACTCCTGTGAATCCAGTTTAAGATTCCGATGCTTCACTTCAGGTTTACTATATCCCTTGTACCTTCTTATTGACGATGAAATACAGAAATAGCATCCAAATTTAATACAAAAGGCACAATGCCGACTTAAGTACAAGAGGACTGACACTATAACTTTCGATGATTTGAACCTCTCCTGTGAGTTAGTTTTAGATTCCGATGCTTCATTTCAGGTTTACTGTATCCCTTGGACCTTCTTATTGACGATGATGCACAGAAATTGCATCCGAATTTAATACAAAAGGCACAATGCCGACAAAGTACAAGAGGACTGACACTCTAACTTTCGATGATTTGAACCTCTCCTGTGTGTCCAGTTTTAGATTCCGATGCTTCATTTCAGGTTTACTGTATCCCTTGGAACTTCTTATTGACGATGAAACACAGAAATTGCATCCGAATTTAATACAAAAGGCAGAATGCCGACTTAAGTACAAGAGGACTGAACCTCTAACACTCTATGATTTGAACCTCTCCTGTGAGTCCAGTTTAGATTCCGATGCTTCACTTCAGGTTTACTGTATCCCTTGGACCTTCTTATTGATGGTGAAACACAGAAATTGCATCCAAATTTAATACAAAAGGCACAATGCCGACTTAAGTACAAGAGGACTGACACTATAACTTACTATGATTTGAACCTCTCCTGTGAGTCCAGTTTTAGATTCCGATGCTTCACTTCAGGTTTACTGTATCCCATGGACCTTCTTACTGAGGATGAAACACAGATATTGCATCCGAATTTAATACAAAATGCACAATGCCGACTTAAGTACAAGAGGACTGACACTCTAACTTTCTATGATTTGAACCTCTCCTGTGAGTCCAGTTTTAGATTCCGATGCTTCACTTCAGGTTTACTGTATCCCATGGACCTTCTTATTGACGATGAAACATAGAAATTGCATCCGAATTTAATACAAAAGGCACAATGCCGACTTAAGTACAAGAGGACTGACACTCTAATTTACCATGATTTGAACCTCTCCGGTGAGTCCAGTTTTTGATTCCGATGCTGCACTTCAGGTTTACTGTATCCCTTGGACCTTCTTATTGACGATGAAACACAGAGATAGCATCCAAATTTAATACAAAAGGAACAATGCCGACTTAAGTACAAGAGGACTGACATTCTTACTTTCGATGATTTGAACCTCTCCTGTGGGTCTATTATTAGATTCCGATGCTTCAATTCAAGTTTACCGTATCCCTTGGACCTTCTTATTGGCGATGAAACATAGAAATTGCATCCGAAGTTTACACAAAAGGCACAATGCCGACTTAAGTACAAGAGGACTGACACTCTAACTTTCTATGATTTAAACCTCTCCTGTGAGTCCAGTTTTAGATTGCGATGCTTCACTAGAAGTTTATTGTATCCCTTGGACCTTCCTATTGACGATGAAACACAGAAATTGCATCCGAATTTAATACAAAAGGCACAATGCCGACTTAAGTACAAGAGGACTGACACTCTAACTTTCTATTATTTGAACCACTCCTGTGAGTCTAGTTTAAGATTCCGATGCTTCACTCTAGGTTTATTGTATCCCTTGGACCTTCTTATTGACGATTAAACACAGATATTGCATCCGAATTTAATACAAAAGGCACAATGCCGACTTAAGTACAAGAGGACTGACACTCTTAATCTATGATTTGAACCTCTCCTGTGAGTCCAGTTTTAGATTCCGATGCTTCGCTTTAGGTTTACTGTATCCCTTGGACCTTCTTATTGACTATGAAACACAGAAATTGCATCAGAAATTAATACAAAAGGCACAATGCCGACTTAAGTACAAGAGAACTACCACTCTAACTTTCTATGATTTGAACCACTCCTTTGAGTCCACTTTAAGATTCCGATGCTTCACTTCATGTTTACTGTATCCCTTGGACCTTCTTAATGACGATGAAACACAGAAATTGCATCCGAATTTAATACAAAAGGCACAATGCCGACTTAAGTACAAGAGGACTGACACTCTAACTCCCTACGATTTGAACCTCTCCTGTGAGTCCAGGTTTGGATTCCGATGCATCACTTCAGGTTTACTGTATCCGTTGGACCTTCTTATTGACGATGAGACACAGAAACTGCATCCGAATGTAATACAAAAGGCGAAATGCCGACTTAAGTACAAGAGGTTCAAATGGTTCAAATGGCTCTGAGCACTATGGGACTCAACTGCTGAGGTCATTAGTCCCCTAGAACTTAGAACTAGTTAAACCTAACTAACCTAAGGACATCACAAACATCCATGCCCGAGGCAGGATTCGAACCTGCGACCGTCGCGGTCTTGCGGTTCCAGACTGCAGCGCCGTTAACCGCACGGCCACTTCAGCCGGCTAAGTACAAGAGGACAGACACTCTAACTTTCGATGATTTGAACCTCTCCTGTGAGTCCAGTTTTAGATTCCGATGCTTCAATTCAAGTTTACTGTATCCCTTGGAGTTTCTTATTGACGATGAAACACAGAAATTGCATCCGAATTTAATACAAAAGGAACAATGCCGACTTAAGTACAAGAGGACTGACACTCTAACTTTCTATGATTTGAACCTCTCGTGTGAGCCCAGTTTGAGATTCCGATGCTTCACATCAGGTTTACTGTATCTCTTGGACCTTCTTATTTATGCTGAAACACAGAAATTACATCCGAATTCAATACAAATGGCAAAATACCGACTTAAGTACAAGAGGACTGACACTTTACCTCTCTATGATTTGAACATCTCCTGTGAGACCAGTTTTAGATTCCGATGCTTCACTTCAGGTTTACTGTATCCCTTGGACCTTTATATTCACGATGAAACACAGAAATTGCATCCAAATTTAATACAAAAGGCACAATGCCGACTTAAGCACAAGATGACTGACACTCTAACTCTCGACGATTTGAACCTTTCCTGTGAGTCCAGTTTTAGATTCCGATGCTTCAATTCAGGTTTACTGTATCCCTTGGACCTTCTTATTGACGATGAATCACAGAAATTGCATCCGAATTTAATACAAAAGACACAATGCCGACTTAAGTACAAGAGGACTGACACTCTAACTCTCTACGATTTGAACCTCTCCTGTGAGTCCAGTTTTAGATTCCGATGCTTCACTTCAGGTTTACTGTATCCCTTGGACCTTCTTGATGACGATGAAACACAGAAATGGCATCCGAATTTAATACAAAAGGCACAATGCAGACTCAAGTACAAGAGGACTGACACTCTAACTTTCGATGATATGAACCTTTCCTGTGAGTCCAGTTTTAGATTCCGATGCTTCCATTCAGGTTTACTCTATCCCTTGGACCTTCCTATTGACGATGGAACACAGAAATTGCATCCCAATGTAATACAAAAGGCACAATGCCGACTTAAGTACAAGAGGACTGACACTGCAACTTTCTATGATTTGAACCTCTCCTATGAGTCCAGTTTTAGATTCCGATGCTTCACTTCAGGTTTACTGTATCACTTGGACTTTTTTATTGTCGATGAATTACAGAAATTGCATCCGAATTTAATACAAAAGGCATAATGCCGACTTAAGTACAAGAGGACAGACACTCTAACTTTCTATGATTTGAACCTCTCCTGTGAGTCCAGTTTTTGATTCCGATGCTGCACTTCAGGTTTACTTTATCCCTTGGACCATCTTATTGACGATGAAAGACAGAAATTGCATCCAAATGTAATACAAAAGGAGCAATGCCGACTTAAGTACATGAGGACTGACATTCTAACTTTTGATGATTTGTACCTTTCCTGTGGGTCTAGTTTTAGATTCCGATGCTTCAATTCAGGTTTACCGTATCCCTTGGACCTTCTTATTGACGATGAAACACAGAAATTGCATCCGAATTTAACACAAAAGGCACAATGCCGACTTATGTACAAGAGGACTGACACTCTAACTTTCTATGATTTAAACCTCTCCTGTGAGTCCAGTTTTAGATTCCGATGCTTCACTAGAAGAGTATTGTATCCCTTGGACCTTCCTATTGACGATGAAACACAGAAATTGCATCGGAATTTAATACAAAAGGCACAATGCCGACTTGAGTACAAGAGGACTGACACTCTAACTTTCCATTATTTGAACCTCTCCTGTGAGTCCAGTTTAAGATTCCGATGCTTCACTTCAGGTTTATTTTATCCCTTGGACCTTCTTATTGACGATGAAACACAGATATTGCATCCGAATTTAATACAAAAGGCACAATGCCGACTTAAGTACAAGAGGACTGACACTCTAACTTTCTATGATTTGAAACACTCCTTTGAGTCCAGTTTAAGATTCCGATGCTTCACTTCAGGTTTACTGTATCCCTTGGACCTTCTTAATGACGATGAAACACAGAAATTGCATCGGAATTTAATACAAAAGGCACAATGCCGACTTAAGTACAAGAGGACTGACACTCTATCTCTCTACGATTTGAACCTCTCCTGTGAGTCCAGGTTTGGATTCCGATGCTTCACTTCAGGTTTACTGTATCCGTTGGACCTTCTTATTGACGATGAGACACAGAAACTGCATCCGAGATTAATACAAAAGGCACAATGCCGACTTAAGTACAAGAGGGCAGACACTCTAACTTGCGATGATTTGAACCTCTCCTGTGAGTCCAGTTTTAGATTCCGATGCTTCAATTCAGGTTTACTGTATCCCTTGGATCTTCTTATTGACGATGAAACACAGAATTAGCATCCGAATTTAATACAAAAGGAACAATGCCGACTTAAGTACAAGAGGACTGACACTCTAACTTTCTATGATTTGAACCTCTCGTGTCAGCCCAGTTTGAGATTCCGATGCTTCACATCAGGTTTACTGTATCTCTTGGACCTTCTTATTGATGATGAAACACAGAAATTACATCCGAATTCAATACAAAAGGCACAATACCGACTTAAGTACAAGAGGACTGACACTCTAACTCTCTATGATTTGAACATCTCCTGTGGGACCAGTTTTAGATTCCGATGCTTCACTTCAGGTTTACTGTATCCCTTGGACCTTTATATTCACGATGAACCACAGAAATTGCATCCAAATTTAATACAAAAGGCACAATGCCGACTTAAGCACAAGAGGACTGACACTCTAACTCTCGACGATTTGAACCTCTCCTGTGAGTCCAGTTTTAGATTCCGATGCTTCAATTCAGGTTTACTGTATCCCTTGGACCTGCTTATTGACGATGAATCACAGAAATTGCATCCGAATTTAATACAAAAGGCACAATGCCGACTTAAGTACAAGAGGACTGACACTCTAACTCTCAACGATTTGAACCTCTCCTGTGAGTCCAGTTTTAGATTCCGATGCTTCACTTCAGGTTTACTGTATCCCTTGGAACTTCTTATTGGCGATGAAACACAGACATTGCATCCGAATTTAATACAAAAGGCACAATGCAGACTCAAGTACAAGAGGACTGACACTCTAACTTTCGATGATTTGAACCTTTCCTGTGAGTCCAGTTTTAGATTCCGATGCTTCCATTCAGGTTTACTCTATCCCTTGGACCTTCCTATTGACGATGGCACACAGAAATTGCATCCCAATGTAATACAAAAGGCACAATGCCGACTTAAGTAGAAGAGGACTGACAATGTAACTTTCTGTGATTTGAACCCCTCCTATGAGTCCAGTTTTAGATTCCGATGCTCCACTGCAGGTTTACTGTATCACTTGGACTTTTTTATTGTCGATGAATCACAGAAATTGCATCCGAATTTAATACAAAAGGCACAATGCCGACTTAAGTACAAGAGGACAGACACTCTAACATTCTATGATTTGAACCTCTCCTGTGAGTCCAGTTTTTGATTCCGAAGCTGCACTTCAGGTTTACTTTATCCCTTGGACCTTCTTATTGACGATGAAACACAGAAATTGCATCCAAATTTAATACAAAAGGAACAATGCCGACTTAAGTACAAGAGGACTGACATTCTAACTTTTGATGATTTGAACCTCTCCTGTGGGTCTAGTTTTAGATTCCGATGCTTCAATTCAGGTTTACCGTGTCCCTTGGACCTTCTTATTGACGATGAAACACAGAAATTGCATCCGAATTTAACACAAAAGGCACAATGCCGACGTAAGTACAAGAGGATTGACACTCTAACTTTCTATGATTTAAACCTCTCCTGTGAGTCCAGTTTTAGATTCCGATGCTTCACTAGACGTTTATTGGATCCCTTGGACCTTCCTATTGACGATGAAACACAGAAATTGCATCCGAAATTAATACAAAAGGCACAATGCCGACTTAAGTACAAGAGTACTGACACTCTAACTTTCTTTATTTGAACCACTCCTGTGAGTCCAGTTTAAGATTCCGATGCTTCACTTCAGGTTTATTGTATCCCTTGGACCTTCTTATTGACGATGAAACACGGATATTGCATCCGAATTTAATACAAAAGGCACAATGCCGACTTAAGTACAAGAGGACTGACACTCTTAATCTATGATTTGAACCTCTCCTGTGAGTCCAGTTTTAGATTCCGATGCTTCGCTTTAGGTTTACTGTATACCTTGGACCTTCTTATTGACTATGAAACACAGAAATTGCATCTGAAATTAATACAAAAGGCACAATGCCGACTTAAGTACAAGAGAACTGACACTCTAACTTTCTATGATTTGAACCACTCCTTTGGGTCCAGTTTAAGATTCCGATGCTTCACTTCAGGTTTACTGTATCCATTGGACCTTCTTAATGACGATGAAACACAGAAATTGCATCCGAATTAAATACAAAAGGCACAACGCCGACTTAAGTACAAGAGGACTGACACTCTAACTCTCTACGATTTGAACCTCTCCTGTGAGTCCAGGTTTGGATTCCGATGCTTCACTTCAGGTTTACTGTATCCGTTGGACCTTCTTATTGACGATGAGACACAGAAACTGCATCCGAATTTAATACAAAAGGCACAATGCCGACTTAAGTACAAGAGGACAGACACTCTAACTTTCGATGATTTGAACCTCTCCTGTGAGTCCAGTTTTAGATTCCGATGCTTCAATTCAGGTTTACTGTATCCCTTGGAGCTTCTTATTGACGATGAAACACAGAAATTGCACCCGAATTTAATACAAAAGGAACAATGCCGACTTAAGTACAAGAGGACTGACACTCTAACTTTCTATGATTTGAACCTCTCGTGTGAGCCCAGTTTGAGATTCCGATGCTTCACATCAGGTTTACTGTATCTCTTGGACCTGCTTATTGAGGATGAAACACAGAAATTACATCCGAATTCAATACAAAAGGCACAATACCGACTTAAGTACAAGTGGACTGACACTCTAACTCTCTATGATTTGAACATCTCCTGTGAGTCCAGTTTTAGATTCCGATGCTTCACTTCAGGCTTACTGTATCCCTTGGACCTTCTTATTCACGATGAAACACAGAAATTGCATCCAAATTCAATTCAAAAGGCACAATGCCGACTTAAGCACAAGAGGACTGACACTCTAACTCTCGACGATTTGAACCTCTCCTGTGAGTCCAGTTTTAGATTCCGATGCTTCAATTCAGGTTTACTGTATTCCTTGGAACTTCTTATTGACGATGAATCACAGAAATTGCATACGAATTTAATACAAAAGGCACAATGCAGACTTAAGTACAAGAGGACTGACACTCTAACTCTCTACGATTTGAACCCCTCCAGTGAGACCTGTTTTAGATTCCGATGCTTCACATCAGGTTTACTGTATCTCTTGGACCTTCTTATTGATGATGAATCACAGAAATTATATCCGAATTCAATACAAAAGGCACAATGCCGACTTAAGTACAAGAGGACTGACACTCTAACTTTCTATGATTTGAACCTCTCGTGTGAGCCCAGTTAGAGATTCCGATGCTTCACATCAGGTTTAGTGTATCTCTTGGACCTTCTTATTGATGATGAAACACAGAAACTACATCCGAATTCAATACAAAAGGCACAATACCGACTTAAGTACAAGATTACTGACACTCTAACTCTCTATGATTTGAACATCTCCTGTGGGTCCAGTTTTAGATTCCGATGCTTCACTTCAGGTTTACTGTATCCCTTGGACATATATATTCACGATGAAACACAGAAATTGCATCCAAATTTAATACAAAAGGCACAAGGCCGACTTAAGCACAAGAGGACTGACACTCTAACTCTCGACGATTTAAACCTCTCCTGTGAGTCCAGTTTTAGATTCCGATTGTTCAAATCAGGTTTACTGTATCCCTTGGACCTTCTTATTGACGATGAATCACAGAAATTGCATCCGAATTTAATACAAAAGGCACAATGCCGACTTAAGTACAAGAGGACTGACACTCTAACTCTCTACGATTTGAACCTCTCGAGTGAGTCCAGTTTTAGATTCCGATGCTTCACTTCAGGTTTACTGTATCCCTTGGACCTTCTTTTTGACGATGAAACACAGAAATTGCATCCGAATTTAATACAAAAGGCACAATGCCGACTTAAGTACAAGAGGACTGACACTCTAACTATCGATGATTTGAACCTTTCCTGTGAGTCCAGTTTTAGATTCCGATGCTTCAATTCAGGTTTACTGTATCCCTTGGACCTTCCTATTGACGATGGAACTCAGAAATTGCATCCGAATGTAATAGAAAAGGCACAATGCCGACTTAAGTACAAGAGGACTGACACTGTAACTTTCTATGATTTGAACCTCTCCTATGAGTCCAGTTTTAGATTCCGATGCTTCACTTCAGGTTTACTGTATCCCTTGGACCTTCTTATTGACGATAAAACACAGAAACTGCATCCAAATTTAATACAAAAGAACAACAACGAATTAAGTACAAGAGGACTGACACTCTAACTTTCGATGGTTTGAACCTCTCCTGTGGGTCCAGTTTTAGATTCCTATGCTTCAATTCAGGTTTACTGTATCCCTTGGACCTTCTTATTGACGATGAAACACAGAAATTGCATCCGAATTTAATACAATAGGGACAATGCCGACTTAAGTACAAGAGGACTGACACTCTAACTTTCTATGATTTGAACCACTCCTGTGAGTCCAGTTTAAGATTCCGATGCTTCACTTCAGATTTACTGTATCCCTTGGACCTTCTTATTGACGATGAAACACAGATATTGCATCCGAACTTAATACAAAAGGCACATTGCCGACTTAAGTACAAGAGGACTGACACTCTAAATCTCTATGGTTTGAACCTCTCCTGTGAGTCCAGTCATAGATTCCGATGCTTCGCTTAAGGTTCACTCTATCCCTTGGACCTTCTTATTGACGATGAAACACAGAAATTGCATCCGAATTTAATACAAAAGGAACAATGCCGACTTAAGTACAAGAGGACTGACACTCTAATTTTCCATGATTTGAACCTCTCCTGTGAGTCCAGTTTTAGATTACGATGCTTCACATCAGGTTTACTGTATCTCTTGGACCTTCTTATTGATGATGAAACACAGAAATTACATCCGAATTCAATACAAAAGGCACAATACCGACTTAAGCACAAGAGGACTTACACTCTAACTCTCTATGGTTTGAACCTCTCCTGTGAGTCCAGTTCTAGATTCCGATGCTTCACTAGAAGTTTATTGTATCCCTTGGACCTTCCTATTGACGATGAAACACAGAAATTGCATCCGAATTTAATACAAAAGGCACAATGCCGACTTAGGTACAGGATGACTGACACTCTAACTTTCGATGATTTGAACCTCTCCTGTGAGTCCAGTTTTAGATTCCGATGCTTCAATTCAGGTTAACTGTATCCCTTGGACCTTCTTATTGACGATGAAACACAGAAATTGCATCCGAATTTAATACAAAAGGCACAATGCCGACATAAGTACAAGAGGACTGACACTCTAATTTTCTATGATTTGAACCTCTCCTGTGAGTCCTGTTTCAGATTCCGGAGCTTCACTTCAGGTTTACTGTATCCCTTGGACTTTCTTATCGTCGATGAAACACAGAAATTGCATCCGAATTTAATACAAAAGGCACAATGCCCACTTCAGTACAAGAGGACTGACACTCTAACTTTCTATGATTTGAAACTCTGCTGTGAGTCCAGTCTTAGGTTCCGATGCTTGAATTCAGGTTTACTGTATCCCTTGGACCTTCTTATTGACGATGAAACACAGACATTGCACCCGAATTTAATACAAAAGGCACAATGCCGACTTAAGTACAAGAGGACACACACTCTAAATCTCTATGGTTTGAACCTCTCCTGTGAGTCCAGTTTTAGATTCCGATGCTTCGCTTCAGGTTAACTGTATCCCTTGGACCTTCTTATTGACGATGAAACACAGAAATTGCATCCGAATTTAATACAAAAGGCACAATGCCGACATAAGTACAAGAGGACTGACACTCATACTTTCTATGATTTGAACCTCTCCAGTGAGTCCTGTTTTAGATTCCGGAGCTTCATTTCAGGTTTACTGTATCCCTTGGACCTTCTTATTGACGATGAAACAGAGAAATTGCATCCGAAATTAATTCAAATGCACAATGCCGACTTAAGTACAAGAGGACTGACACTCTACTTTTCTATGATTTGAACAACTCCTGTGAGTCCAGTTTAAGATTCCGATGCTTCACTTCTGGTTTACTGTATCCCTTGGACCTTCTTTATGACGATGAAACACAGAAATTGCATTCGAATTTAATACAAAAGGCACAATGCCGACTTAAGTACAAGAGGACTGACACTCTAACTTTCTATGATTTGAACCTCTCCTGTGAGTCCAGTTTTAGATTCTGATGCTTCACTAGAAGTTTATTGTATCCCTTGGACCTTCCTGTTGACGATGAAACACAGAAATTGCATCCGAATTTAATACAAAAGGCACAATGCCGACTTAAGTACAAGAGGACTGACACTCTAAATCTATGATTTGAACCTCTCCTGTGAGTCCAGTTTTAGATTCCGATGCTTCGCTTCAGGTTTACTGTATCCCTTGGACCTTCTTATTGACTATGAAACACAGAAATTGCATCAGAAATGAATACAAAAGGCACAACGCCGACTTAAGTACAAGAGGACTGACACTCTAACTCTCAATGATTTGAACCTCTCCTGTGAGTCCAGGTTTGGATTCCGATGCTTCACTTCAGGTTTACTGAGTCCCTTGGACCTTCTTATTGACGATGAGACACAGAAACTGCATCCGAATTGAATACAAAAGGCACAATGCCGACTTAAGTACAAGAGGACTGACACTCTAACTTTCTATGATTTGACCCTCTCGTGTGAGCCCAGTTTGAGATTCCGATGCTTCACATCAGGTTTACTGTATCTCTTGGACCTTCTTATTGATGACGAAACACAGAAATTACATCCGAATTCAATACAAAAACCACAATACCGACTTAAGTACAAGAAGACACACACCTTAACTCTCTATGGTTTGAACCTCTCCTGTGAGTCCAGTGTTAGATTCCGATGCTTCGCTTCAGGTTTACTGTATCCCTTGGACCTTCTTATTGACTATGAAACACAGAAATTGCATCAGAAATTAATACAAAAGGCACAATGCCGACTTAAGTACAAGAGGACTGACACTCTAACCCTCTACGATTTGAACTTCTCCTGTGAGTCCAGGTTTGGATTCCGATGCTTCACTTCAGGTTTACTGTATCCCTTGGACCTTCTTATTGACGATGGGACACAGAAACTGCATCCGAATTTAATACAAGAGGCACAATGCCGACTTAAGTACAAGAGGGCTGACACGCTAAGTTTCGATGATTTGAACCTCTCCTGTGCGTCCAGTTTTAGATTCCGATGCTTCAATTCAGGTTTACTGTATCCCTTGGAGCTTCTTATTGACGATGAAACACAGAAATTGCAACCGAATTTAATACAAAAGGCACAATGCCGACTTAAGTACAAGAGGACTGACACTCTAACTTTCTATGATTTGAACCTCTCGTGTGAGCCCAGTTTGAGATTCCGATGCTTCACATCAGGTTCACTGTATCTCTTGGACCTTCTTATTGTTGGCGAAACACAGAAATTACATCCGAATTCAATACAAAAGGAACAACGCCGACTTAAGTACAAGAGGACTGACACTCTAACTTTCTATGATTTGAATCTCTCGTGTGAGCCCAGTTTGAGATTCCGATGCTTCACATCAGGTTTACTGTATCTCTTGGACCTTCTTATTGATGATGAAACACAGAAATTACATCCGAATTCAATACAAAAGGCAAAATACCGACTTAAGTACAAGAGGACTGACACTCTAACTCTCTATGATTTGAAAATCTCCTGTGAGTCCAGTTTTAGATTCCGATGCTACACTTCCGGTTTACTGTATCCCTTGGACCTTCTTATTCAGGATGAAACACAGAAATAGCATCCAAATTTAATACAAAAGGCACAATGCCGACTTAAGCACAAGACGACTGACACTCTAACTCTCGACGATTTGAAACTCTCCTGTGTGTCCAGTTTTAGATTCCGATGCTTAAATTCAGGTTTACTGTATCCCTTGGACCTTCTTATTGACGATGAATCACAGAAATTGCATC
This sequence comes from Schistocerca americana, assembly GCF_021461395.2. Lineage (NCBI taxonomy): Eukaryota > Metazoa > Arthropoda > Insecta > Orthoptera > Acrididae > Schistocerca > Schistocerca americana. The sequence continues at coordinate 541,942,538 of NC_060124.1, read as the reverse complement.
CGAATTTAATACAAAAGGCACAATGCCGACTTAAGTACAAGAGGACAGACACTCTAACTCTCTACGATTTGAACCTCTCCTGTGAGTCCAGTTTCAGATTCCGATGCTTCACTTCAGGTTTACTGTATCCCTTGGACCTCCTTATTGACGATGAAACACAGAAATTGCATCCAAATTTAACACAAAAGGCACAATGCAGACTCAAGTACAAGAGGACTGACACTCTAACTTTCGATGATTTGAACCTTTCCTGTGAGTCCAGTTTTAGATTCCGATGCTTCAATTCAGGTTTACTGTATCCCTTGGACCTTCCTATTGACGATGGAACATAGAAATTGCATCCCAATGTAATACAAAAGGCACAATGCCGACTTAAGTACAAGAGGACTGACATTGTAACTTTCTATGATTTGAACCTCTCCTATGATTCCAGTATTAGATTCCGATGCTTCACTTCCGGTTTACTGTATCACTTGGACCTTCTTGTTGACGATGAAACACAGAAATTGCATCCAAATTTAATACAAAAGGAACAATGCCGACTTAAGTACAAGAGGACTGACACTCTAACTTTCGATGATTTGAACCTCTCCTGTGGGTCCAGTTTTAGATTCCTATGCATCAATTCAGGTTTACTGTATCCGTTGGACCATCTTATTGACGATGAGACACAGAAACTGCATCCGAATTTAATACAAAAGGCACAATGCCGACTTAAGTACAAGAGGACAGACACTCTAACTTTCGATGATTTGAACCTCTCCTGTGAGTCCAGTTTTAGATTCCGATGCTTCAATTCAGGTTTACTGTATCCCTTGGAGCTTCTTATTGACGATGAAACACAGAAATTGCACCCGAATTTAATACAAAAGGAACAATGCCGACTTAAGTACAAGAGGACTGACACTCTAACTTTCTATGATTTGAACCTCTCGTGTGAGCCCAGTTTGAGATTCCGATGCTTCACATCAGGTTTACTGTATCTCTTGGACCTGCTTATTGATGATGAAACACAGAAATTACATCCGAATTCAATACAAAAGGCACAATACCGACTTAAGTACAAGTGGACTGACACTCTAACTCTCTATGATTTGAACATCTCCTGTGAGTCCAGTTTTAGATTCCGATGCTTCACTTCAGGCTTACTGTATCCCTTGGACCTTCTTATTCACGATGAAACACAGAAATTGCATCCAAATTCAATTCAAAAGGCACAATGCCGACTTAAGCACAAGAGGACTGACACTCTAACTCTCGACGATTTGAACCTCTCCTGTGAGTCCAGTTTTAGATTCCGATGCTTCAATTCAGGTTTACTGTATTCCTTGGAACTTCTTATTGACGATGAATCACAGAAATTGCATCCGAATTTAATACAAAAGGCACAATGCCGACTTAAGTACAAGAGGACTGACACTCTAACTCTCTACGATTTGAACCCCTCCAGTGAGACCAGTTTTAGATTCCGATGCTTCACATCAGGTTTAGTGTATCTCTTGGACCTTCTTATTGATGATGAAACACAGAAACTACATCCGAATTCAATACAAAAGGCACAATACCGACTTAAGTACAAGATTACTGACACTCTAACTCTCTATGATTTGAACATCTCCTGTGGGTCCAGTTTTAGATTCCGATGCTTCACTTCAGGTTTACTGTATCCCTTGGACGTTTATATTCACGATGAAACACAGAAATTGCATCCAAATTTAATACAAAAGGCACAAGGCCGACTTAAGCACAAGAGGACTGACACTCTAACTCTCGACGATTTAAACCTCTCCTGTGAGTCCAGTTTTAGATTCCGATTGTTCAAATCAGGTTTACTGTATCCCTTGGACCTTCTTATTGACGATGAATCACAGAAATTGCATCCGAATTTAATACAAAAGGCACAATGCCGACTTAAGTACAAGAGGACTGACACTCTAACTCTCTACGATTTGAACCTCTCGTGTGAGTCCAGTTTTAGATTCCGATGCTTCACTTCAGGTTTACTGTATCCCTTGGACCTTCTTATTGACGATGAAACACAGAAATTGCATCCGAATTTAATACAAAAGGCACAATGCCGACTTAAGTACAAGAGGACTGACACTCTAACTTTCGATGATTTGAACATTTCCTGTGAGACCAGTTTTAGATTCCGATGCTTCAATTCAGGTTTACTGTATCCCTTGGACCTTCCTATTGACGATGGAACTCAGAAATTGCATCCGAATGTAATAGAAAAGGCACAATGCCGACTTAAGTACAAGAGGACTGACACTGTAACTTTCTATGATTTGAACCTCTCCTATGAGTCCAGTTTTAGATTCCGATGCTTCACTTCAGGTTTACTGTATCAATTCGACTTTTTTATTGTCGATGAATCACAGAAATTGCATCCGAATTTAATACAAAAGGCACAATGCCGACTTAAGTACAAGAGGACAGACACTCTAACTTTCTATGGTTTGAACCTCTTCTGTGAGTCCAGCTTTTGATTCCGATGCTTCACTTCAGGTTTACTGTATCCCTTGGACCTTCTTATTGACGATAAAACACAGAAACTGCATCCAAATTTAATACAAAAGAACAACGCCGAATTAAGTACAAGAGGACTGACACTCTAACTTTCGATGGTTTGAACCTCTCCTGTGGGTCCAGTTTTAGATTCCTATGCTTCAATTCAGGTTTACTGTATCCCTTGGACCTTCTTATTGACGATGAAACACAGAAATTGCATCCGAATTAGTACAAAAGGGACAATGCCGACTTAAGTACAAGAGGACTGACACTCTAACTTTCTATTATTTGAACCACTCCTGTGAGTCCAGTTTAAGATTCCGATGCTTCACTTCAGATTTACTGTATCCCTTGGACCTTCTTATTGACGATGAAACACAGATATTGCATCCGAATTTAATACAAAAGGCACATTGCCGACTTAAGTACAAGAGGACTGACACTCTAAATCTCTACGGTTTGAACCTCTCCTGTTAGTCCAGTCATATATTCCGATGCTTCGCTTAAGGTTCACTCTATCCCTTGGACCTTCTTATTGACGATGAAACACAGAGATTGCATCCGAATTTAATACAAAAGGAACAATGCCGACTTAAGTACAAGAGGACTGACACTCTAATTTTCCATGATTTGAACCTCTCCTGTGAGTCCAGTTTTAGATTACGATGCTTCACATCAGGTTTACTGTATCTCTTGGACCTTCTTATTGATGATGAAACACAGAAATTACATCCGAATTCAATACAAAAGGCACAATACCGACTTAAGTACAAGAGGACTTACACTCTAACTCTCTATGGTTTGAACCTCTCCTGTGAGTCCAGTTCTAGATTCCGATGCTTGACTAGAAGTTTATTGTATCCCTTGGACCTTCCTATTGACGATGAAACACAGAAATTGCATCCGAATTTAATACAAAAGGCACAATGCCGACTTAGGTACAGGATGACTGACACTCTAACTTTCGATGATTTGAACCTCTCCTGTGAGTCCAGTTTTAGATTCCGATGCTTCAATTCAGGTTAACTGTATCCCTTGGACCTTCTTATTGACGATGAAACACAGAAATTGCATCCGAATTTAATACAAAAGGCACAATGCCGACATAAGTACAAGAGGACTGACACTCTAATTTTCTATGATTTGAACCTCTCCTGTGTGTCCTGTTTTAGATTCCGGAGCTTCACTTCAGGTTTACTGTATCCCTTGGACTTTCTTATCGTCGATGAAACACAGAAATTGCATCCGAATTTAATACAAAAGGCACAATGCCCACTTAAGTACAAGAGGACTGACACTCTAACTTTCTATGATTTGAAACTCTGCTGTGAGTCCAGTCTTAGGTTCCGATGCTTGAATTCAGGTTTACTGTATCCCTTGGACCTTCTTATTGACGATGAAACACAGAAATTGCACCCGAATTTAATACAAAAGGCACAATGCCGACTTAAGTACAAGAGGACACACACTCTAAATCTCTATGGTTTGAACCTCTCCTGTGAGTCCAGTTTTAGATTCCGATGCTTCAATTCAGGTTAACTGTATCCCTTGGACCTTCTTATTGACGATGAAACACAGAAATTGCATACGAATTTAATACAAAAGGCACAATGCCGACATAAGTACAAGAGGACTGACACTCATACTTTCTATGATTTGAACCTCTCCAGTGAGTCCTGTTTTAGATTCCGGAGCTTCATTTCAGGTTTACTGTATCCCTTGGACCTTCTTATTGACGATGAAACAGAGAAATTGCATCCGAAATTAATTCAAAAGGCACAATGCCGACTTAAGTACAAGAGGACTGACACTCTACTTTTCTATGATTTGAACAACTCCTGTGAGTCCAGTTTTAGATTCTGATGCTTCACTAGAAGTTTATTGTATCCCTTGGACCTTCCTGTTGACGATGAAACCCAGAAATTGCATCCGAATTTAATACAAAAGGCACAATGCCGACTTAAGTACAAGAGGACTGACACTCTAAATCTATGATTTGAACCTCTCCTGTGAGTCCAGTTTTAGATTCCGATGCTTCGCTTCAGGTTTACTGTATCCCTTGGACCTTCTTATTGACTATGAAACACAGAAATTGCATCAGAAATGAATACAAAAGGCACAATGCCGACTTAAGTACAAGAGGACTGATACTCTAACTCTCAATGATTTGAACCTCTCCTGTGAGTCCAGGTTTGGATTCCGATGCTTCGCTTCAGGTTTACTGAATCCCTTGGACCTTCTTATTGACGATGAGACACAGAAACTGCATCCGAATTTAATACAAAAGGCACAATGCCGACTTAAGTACAAGAGGACTGACACTCTAACTTTCGTTGATTTGACCCTCTCGTGTGAGCCCAGTTTGAGATTCCGATGCTTCACATCAGGTTTACTGTATTTCTTGGACCTTCTTATTGATGACGAAACACAGAAATTACATCCGAATTCAATACAAAAGGAACAACGCCGACTTAAGTACAAGAGGACTGACACTCTAACTTTCTATGATTTGAATCTCTCGTGTGAGCCCAGTTTGAGATTCCGATGCTTCACATCAGGTTTACTGTATCTCTTGGACCTTCTTATTGATGATGAAACACAGAAATTACATCCGAATTCAATACAAAAGGCAAAATACCGACTTAAGTACAAGAGGACTGACACTCTAACTCTCTATGATTTGAAAATCTCCTGTGAGTCCAGTTTTAGATTCCGATGCTTCACTTCCGGTTTACTGTATCCCTTGGACCTTCTTATTCAGGATGAAACACAGAAATTGCATCCAAATTTAATACAAAAGGCACAATGCCGACTTAAGCACAAGACGACTGACACTCTAACTTTCGATGATTTGAACCTCTCCTGTGGGTCCAGTTTTAGATTCCTATGCATCAATTCAGGTTTACTGTATCACTTGGACCTTCTTATTGACGATGAAACACAGAAATTGCATCCGCATTTAATACAAAAGGGACAATGCCGACTTAAGTACAAGAGGACTGACACTCTAACTTTCTATGATTTGAACCACTGCTGTGAGTCCAGTTTAAGATTCCGATGCTTCACTTCAGGTTTACTGTATCCCTTGGACCCTCATATTGACGATGAAACACAGATATTGCATCCGAATTTAATACAAAAGGCACAATTCCGACTTAAGTACAAGAGGACTGACACTCTAACTCTCTATGGTTTGAACCTCTCCTGTGAGTCCAGTCTTAGATTCCGATGCTTCGCTTCAGGTTAACTCTATCCCTTGGACCTTCTTATTGACGATGAAACACAGAAATTTCATCAGAAATTAATACAAAAAGCACAATGCCGACTTAAGTACAAGAGGACTGTCACTCTAACTCTCTACGATTTGAACCTCTCCTGTGAGTCCAGGTTTGGATTCCGATGCTTCACTTCAGGTTTTCTGTATCCCTTGGACCTTCTTATTGACGATGAGACACAGAAATTGCATCGGAATTTAATACAAGAGGCACAATGCCGACTTAAGTACAAGCGGACTGACACTCTAATTTTCGATGACTTGAACCTCTCCTGTGAGTCTAGTTTTAGGTTCCGATGCTTCAATTCAGGTTTACTGTATTCCTTGGACCTTCTTATTGACTATGAATCACAGAAATCGCATCCGAATTTAATACAAAAGGCACAATGCCGACTTAAGTACAAGAGGACTGTCACTCTAACTCTCTACGATTTGAATCTCTCCAGTGAGACCAGTTTTAGATTCAGTTGCTTCACATCAGGTTTACTGTATATCTTGGACCTTCTTATTGGTGATGAAACACAGAAATTACATCCGAATTCAATACGAAAGGCACAATATCGACTTAAGTACAATTGGACTGACACTCTAACTCTCGACGATTTGAACCTCTCCTCTGAGTCCAGTTTTAGATTCCGATGCTTCAATTCAGGTTTACTGTATCCCTCGGACCTTCTTATTGACGATGAATCACAGAAATTGCATCCGAATTTAGTACAAAAGGCACAATGCCGACTTAAGTACAAGAGGACTGACACTCTAACTCTCTACTATTGAACCTCTCCTGTGAGTCCAGTTTTAGATTCCGATGCTTCAATTCAGGTTTACTGTATCCCTTGGACCTTCCTATTGACGATGAAACACGGAAATTGCATTACAATGTAATACAAAAGGCAACATGCCGACTTAAGTACAAGATGACTGACACTGTAACTTTCTATGATTTGAACCTCTCCTATGAGTCCAGTTTTAGATTCTGATGATTCACTTCAGGTTTACTGTATCACTTGGACATTTTTATTGTCGATGAATCACAGAAATTGCATCCGAATTTAATACAAAAGGCACAATGCCGACTTAAGTACAAGAGGACAGACACTCTAAGTTTCTATGATTTGAACCTCTCCTGTGGGTCCAGTTTTAGATTCCGATGCTTCACTTCAGGTTTACTGTATCCCTTGGACCTTCTTATTGGCGATGAAACACAGAAATTGCATCCGAATTTAATACAAAAGGGACAATGCCGACTTAAGTACAAGAGGACTGACACTCTAACTTTCTATGATTTGAACCACTCCTGTGAGTCCAGTTTAAGATTCCGATGCTTCAGTTCAGGTTTAGTGTATCCCTTGGACCTTCTTATTGACGATGAAACACAGATATTGCTTCCGAATTTAATACAAAAGGCACAATGCCGAATTAAGTACAAGAGGACTGACACTCCAAATCTCTATGGTTTGAACCTCTCCTGTGAGTCCAGTCTTAGATTCCGATGCTTCGCTTCAGGTTTACTCTATCCCTTGGACCTTCTTATTGACGATAAAACACAGAAATTTCATCAGAAATAATTACAAAAGGCACAATGCCGACTTAAGTACAAGAGGACTGATACTCTAACTTTCTATGATTTGAACCACTCCTGTGAGTCCAGTTTAAGTTTCCGATGCTTCACTTCAGGTTTACTGTATCCCTTGGACCTTCTTAATGACGATGAAACACAGAAATTGCATCCGAATTTAATACAAAAGGCACAATGTCGACATAAGTACAAGAGGACTGGCACTCTAACTCTCTACGATTTGAACCTCACCTGTGAGTCCAGGTTTGGATTCTGATGCTTCACGACAGGTTTACTTTATCCCTTGAACCTTCTTATTGACGATGAAACACAGAAATTGCATCCGAATTTAATACAAAAGGAACAATGCCGACTTAAGTACAAAAGGACTGACACTCTAACTTTCTATGAATTGAACCTCTCGTGTGAGCCCAGTTTGAGATTCCGATGCTTCACAACAGGTTTACTGTATCTCTTGGAACTTCTTATTGATGATAAGACACAGAAATTACATCCGAATTCAATACAAAAGGCACAATACCGACTTAAGTACAAGAGGACTGACACTCTAACACTCTATGATTTGAACATCTCCTGTGAGTCCAGTTTTAGATTCCGATGCTTCAATTCAGGTTTACCGATTCCCTTGGACATTCTTATTGACGATGAAACACAGAAATTGCATCCAAATTTAATACAAAAGGCACAATGCCGACTTAAGTACAAGAGGACTGACACTCTACTTTCGATGATTTGAACCTCTCCTGTGAGTCCAGTTTTAGATTCCGATGATTCAATTTAGGTTTACTGTATCCCTTGGACCTTCTTATTGACGATGAATCACAGAAATTGCATCCGAATTTCATACAAAAGGCACAATGCCGACTTAAGTACAAGAGGACTGACACTCTAACTCTCTACGATTTGAACCTCTCCTGTGAGTCCAGTTTTAAATTCCGATGCTTCACTTCAGGTTTACTGTGTCCCTTGGACCTTCTTATTGAGGATGAAACACCGAAATTGCATCTAAATTTAATACAAACGGCACAATGTCGACTTAGGTACAAGAGGACTGACACTCTAACTTTCTATGATTTGAACCTCTCCTGTGAGTCCAGTTTTAGATTCTGATGCTTCACTTCAGGTTTACTGTATATCTTGGACCTTCGTATTGATGATGAAACACAGAAATTACATCCGAATTCAATACGAAAGGCACAATACCGACTTAAGTACAAGAGGACTGACACTCTAGCTCTCTACGGTTTGAACCTGTCCTGTGAGTCCAGTTTTAGATTCCGATGCTTAACTTCAGGTTTACTGTATCCCTTGTTCGTTCTTATTGACGATGAAACACAGTAATTGCATCCAAATTTAATACAAAAGGCACAATGCCGACTTAAGTACAAGAGGACTGACACTCTAATTTTCGATGATTTAAACCTCTCCTGTGAGTCCAGTTTTAGATTCCGATGATTCAATTCAGGTTTACTGTATCCCTTGGACCTTCTTATTGACGATGAAACACAGAAATTGCATCCGAATTTAATACAAAAGGGACAATGCCGACTTAAGTACAAGAGGACTGACACTCTAACTTTCTATGTTTTGAACCACTCCTGTGAGTCCAGTTTAAGATTCCGATGCTTCACTTCAGGTTTACTGTATCCCTTGGACCTTCTTATTGACGATGAAACACAGATAATGCTTCCGAATTTAATACAAAAGGCACAATGCCGAATTAAGTACAAGAGGACTGACACTCCAAATCTCTATGGTTTGAACCTCTCCTGTGAGTCCAGTCTTAGATTCCGTTGCTTCGCTTCAGGTCTACTGTATCCCTTGGACCTTCTTATTGACGATGAAACACAGAAATTTCATCAGAAATAATTACAAAAGGCACAATGCCGACTTAAGTGCAAGAGGACTGACACTCTAACTTTCTATGATTTGAGCCACTCCTGTGAGTCCAGTTTAAGATTCCGATGCTTCACTTCAGGTTTACTGTATCCCTTGGACCTTCTTAATGACGATGAAACACAGAAATTGCATCCGAATTTAATACAAAAGGCACAATGTCGACATAAGTACAAGAGGACTGACACTCTAACTCTCTACGATTTGAACCTCTCCTGTGAGTCCCGGATTGGATTCTGATGCTTCACTTCAGGTTTACTTTATCCCTTGGACCTTCTTATTGACGATGGAACACAGAAATTGCATCCGAATTTAATACAAAAGGCACAATGCCGACTTAAGCACAAGAGGACTGACACTCTAACTCTCGGCGATTTGAACCTCTCCTGTGAGTCAAGTTTTAGATTCCGATGCTTCAATTCAGGTTTACTGTATCCCTTGGACATTCTTATTGACGACGAAACACAGAAATTGCATCCAAATTTAATACAAAAAGCACAATGCCGACTTAAGTACAAGAAGACTGACACTCTAACTTTCGATGATTTGAACCTCTCCTGTGAGTCCAGTTTTAGATTCCGATGTTTCAATTCAGGTTTACTGTATCCCTTGGACCTTCTTATTGACGATGAAACACAGAAATTGCATCTGAATTTAATACAAAAGGCACAATGCCGACTTAAGCACAAGAGGACTGACACTCTAACTCTCGCCGATTTGAACCTCTCCTGTGAGTCCAGTTTTAGATTCCGATGCTTCAATTCAGGTTTACTGTATCCCTTGGACCTTCTTATTGACGATGAATCACAGAAATTGCATCCGAATTTAATACAAAAGCATAATGCCGACTTAAGTACAAGAGGACTGATACTCTAACTCTCTACGATATGAACCTCTCCTGTGAGTCCAGTTTTAGATTCCGATGATTCACTTCAGGTTTACTGTGTCCCTTGGACCTTCTTATTGACGATGAAACACCGAAATTGCATCTAAATTTAATACAAAGGGCACAATGCCGCCTTAAGTACAAGAGGACTGACACTCTAACTTTCTATGATTTGAAACTCTCCTGAGAGTCCAGTTTTAGATTCTGATGCTTCACGTCAGGTTTACTGTATATCTTGGACCTTCGTATTGATGATGAAACACAGAAATTACATCCGAATTCAATACGAAAGGCACAATACCGACTTAAGTACAAGAGGACTGACACTCTAACTCTCTACGGTTTGAACCTGTCCTGTGAGTCCAGTTTTAGATTCCGATGCTTAACTTCAGGTTTACTGTATCCCTTGTTCGTTCTTATTGACGATGAAACACAGTAATTGCATCCAAATTTAATACAAAAGGCACAATGCCGACTTAAGTACAAGAGGACTGACACTCTAATTTTCGATGATTTGAACCTCTCCTGTGAGTCCAGTTTTAGATTCCGATGATTCAATTAAGGTTTACTGTATCCCTTGGACCTTCTTATTGACGATGAAACACAGAAATTGCATCCGAATATAATACAAAAGGGACAATGCCGACTTAAGTACAAGAGGACTGACACTCTAACTTTCTATGTTTTGAACCACTCCTGTGAGTCCAGTTTAAGATTCCGATGCTTCACTTCAGGTTTACTGTATCCCTTGGACCTTCTTATTGACGATGAAACACAGATATTGCTTCCGAATTTAATACAAAAGGCACAATGCCGAATTAAGTACAAGAGGACTGACACTCCAAATCTCTATGGTTTGAACCTCTCCTGTGAGTCCAGTCTTAGATTCCGATGCTTCGCTTCAGGTTTACTCTATCCCTTGGACCTTCTTATTGACGATGAAACACAGAAATTTCATCAGAAATAATTACAAAAGGCACAATGCCGACTTAAGTACAAGAGGACTGACACTCTAACTTTCTATGATTTGAGCCACTCCTGTGAGTCCAGTTTAAGATTCCGATGCTTCACTTCAGGTTTACTGTATCCCTTGGACCTTCTTAATGACGATGAAACACAGAAATTGCATCCGAATTTAATACAAAAGGCACAATGTCGACATTAGTACAAGAGGACTGACACTCTAACTCTCTACGATTTGAACCTCTCCTGTGAGTCCCGGATTGGATTCTGATGCTTCACTTCAGGTTTACTTTATCCCTTGGACCTTCTTATTGACGATGGAACACAGAAATTGCATCCGAATTTAATACAAAAGGCACAATGCCGACTTAAGTACAAAAGGACTGACACTCTAACTTTCTATGATTTGAACCTCTCGTGTGAGCCCAGTTTGAGATTTCGATGCTTCACAACAGATTTACTGTTACTCTTGGAACTTCTTATTGATGATGAGACACAGAAATTACATCCGAATTCAATACAAAAGGCACAATACCGACTTAAGTACAAGAGGACTGACACTCTAACTCTCTATGATTTGGACATCTCCTGTGAGTCCAGTTTTAGATTACGATGCTTCAATTCAGGTTTACTGATTCCCTTGGACATTCTTATTGACGATGAAACACAGAAATTGCATCCAAATTTAATACAAAAGGCACAATGCCGACTTAAGTACAAGAGGACTGACACTCTAACTTTCGATGATTTGAACCTCTCCTGTGAGTCCAGTTTTAGATTCCGATGATTCAATTCAGGTTTACTGTATCCCTTGCACCTTCTTATTGACGATGAAACACAGAAATTGCATCCGAATTTAATACAAAAGGCACAATGCCGACTTAAGCACAAGAGGACTGACACTCTAACTCTCGGCGATTTGAACCTCTCCTGTGAGTCAAGTTTTAGATTCCGATGCTTCAATTCAGGTTTACTGTATCCCTTGGACCTTCTTATTGACGACGAATCACAGAAATTGCATCCGAATTTCATACAAAAGGCACAATGCCGACTTAAGTACAGGAGTACTGACACTCTAACTCTCTACGATTTGAACCTCTCCTGTGAGTCCAGTTTTAAATTCCGATGCTTCACTTCAGGTTTACTGTGTCCCTTGGACCTTCTTATTGAGGATGAAACACCGAAATTGCATCTAAATTTAATACAAAAGGCACAATGTCGACTTAAGTACAAGAGGACTGACACTCTAACTTTCTATGATTTGAACCTCTCCTGTGAGTCCAGTTTTAGATTCTGATGCTTCACATCAGGTTTACTGTATATCTTGGACCTTCTTATTGATGATGAAACACAGACATTACATCCGAATTCAATACGAAAGGCACAATACCGACTTAAGTACAAGAGGACTGACACTCTAACTCTCTACGATTTGAACCTCTCCTGTGAGTCCAGTTTTAGATTCCGATGCTTCACTTCAGGTTTACTGTATCCCTTGGACGTTCTTATTGACGATGAAACACAGAAATTGCATCCAAATTTAATGCAAAAGGCACAATGCCGACTTAAGCACAAGAGGACTGACACTCTAACTCGCGGCGATTTGAACCTCTCCTGCGAGTCCAGTTTTAGATTCCGATGCTTCAATTCAGGTTTACTGTATTCCTTGGACCTTCTTATTGACTATGAATCACAGAAATTGCATCCGAATTTAATACAAAAGGCACAATGCCGACTTAAGTACAAGAGGACTGACACTCTAACTCTCTAAGTTTTGAACCTCTCATATGAGTCCAGTTTTAGATTCCGATGCTTCACTTCAGGTTTACTGTATCCCTTGGACATTCTTATTGACGATGAAATACAGAAATTGCATCCAACTTTAATACAAAAATCACAATGCCGACATAAGTACAAGAGGACTGACACTCTAATTTTCGATGATTTGAACCTCTCCTGTGAGTCCAGTTTTAGATTCCGATGATTCAATTCAGGTTTACTGTATCCCTTGGACCTTCTTATTGACGATGAAACAGAGAAATTGCATCCGAATTTAATACAAAAGGCACAATGCCGACTTAAGTACAAGAGGAATGCCACTCTAACTGTCTATGATTTGAACCTCTCCTGTGAGTCCAGTTTTAGATTCTGATGCTTCACATCAGGTTTACTGTATTTCTTGGACCTTCTTATTCATGATGAAACACAGAAATTACATCCGAATTCAATACAAGAGGCACATTACCGACTTAAGTACAAGAGGACTGACACTCCAACTCTCTATGATTTGAACCTCTCCTGTGAGTCCAGTTTTAGATTCCGATGCTTCACTTCAGGTTTACTGTATCCCTTGGACCTTCTTATTGACGATGAAACACAGAAATTGCATCCAAATTTAATACAAAAGGCACAATGCCGACTTAAGTACAAGAGGACTGACACTCTAACTTTCTATGATTTGAAGCTCTCCTAAGAGTCCAGTTTTAGATTCCGATGCATCACTTCAGGTTTACTGTGTCCCTTGGACCTTCTGATTGTCGATGAAACACAGAAATTGCATCCGAATTTAGTACAAAAGGCACAATGCCGACTTAAGTACAAGAGGACTGACCCTCTAACTTTCTATGATTTGAACCACTCCTGTGACTCCAGTTTAAGATTTTGATGCTTCACTTCAGGTTTACTGTATCGCTTGGACCTTCTTATTGACGATGAAACACAGAAATTGCATCCGAATTTAATACAAAAGTCACAATGCCGACTTATGTACAAGAGGACTGACACTCTAACTTTCTATGATTTGAACATCTCGTGTGAGCCCAGTTTGAGATTCCGATGCTTCACATCTGGTTTACTGTACCTCTTGGACCTTCTTATTGATGATGAAACACAGAAATTACATCCTAATTCGATACAAAAGGCACAATACCGACTTAAGTACAAGAGGACTGACACTCTAACTCTCTATGATTTGAACATCTCCTGTGAGTCCAGTTTTATATTCCGATGCTTCACTTCAGGTTTACTGTATCCCTTGGACATTCTTATTCACGATGAAACACAGAAATTGCATCCAAATGTAATTCAAAAGGCACAATGCCGACTTAAGCACAAGAGGACTGACACTCTAACTCTCGACGATTTGAACCTCTCCTGTGAGTCCAGTTATAGATTCCGATGCTTCAATTCAGGTTTACTGTATCCCTTGGACCTTCTTATTGACGATGAATCACAGAAATTGCATCCGAATTTAATACAAAAGGCACAATGCCGACTTAAGCACAAGAGGACTGACACTCTAACTCTCGCCGATTTGAACCTCTCCTGTGAGTCCAGTTTTAGATTCCGATGCTTCAATTCAGGTTTACTGTATCCCTTGGACATTCTTATTGACGATGAATCACAGAAATTGCATCCGAATTTAATACAAAAGGCACAATGCCGACTTATGTACAAGAGGACTGATACTCTAACTCTCTACGATTTGAACCTCTCCTGTGAGTCCAGTTTTAGATTCCGATGATTCACTTCAGGTTTACTGTGTCCCTTGGACCTTCTTATTGAGGATGAAACACCGAAATTGCATCTAAATTTAATACAAAAGGCACAATGCCACCTTAAGTACAAGAGGACTGACACTCTAACTTTCTATGATTTGAAACTCTCCTGAGAGTCCAGTTTTAGATTCTGATGCTTCACATCAGGTTTACTGTATATCTTGGACCTTCTTATTGATGATGAAACACAGAAATTACATCCGAATTCAATACGAAAGGCACAATACCGACTTAAGTACAAGAGGACTGACACTCTAACTCTCTACGGTTTGAACCTGTCCTGTGAGTCCAGTTTTAGATTCCGAAACTTAACTTCAGGTTTACTGTATCCCTTGTTCGTTCTTATTGACGATGAAACACAGAAATTGCATCCAAATTTAACACAAAAGGCACAATGCCGACTTAAGTACAAGAGGACTGACACTCTAATTTTCGATGATTTGAACCTCTCCTGTGAGTCCAGTTTTAGATTCCGATGATTCAATTCAGGTTTACTGTATCCCTTGGACCTTCTTATTGACGATGAAACAGAGAAATTGCATCCGAATTTAATACAAAAGGCACAATGCCGACTTAAGTACAAGAGGAATGCCACTCTAACTGTCTATGATTTGAACCTCTCCTGTGAGTCCAGTTTTAGATTCTGATGCTTCACATCAGGTTTACTGTATTTCTTGGACCTTCTTATTCATGATGAAACACAGAAATTACATCCGAATTCAATACAAGAGGCACATTACCGACTTAAGTACAAGAGGACTGACACTCCAACTCTCTATGATTTGAACCTCTCCTGTGAGTCCAGTTTTTGATTCCGATGCTTCACTTCAGGTTTACTGTATCCCTTGGACCTTCTTATTGACGATGAAACACAGAAATTGCATCCAAATTTAATACAAAAGGCACAATGCCGACTTAAGTACAAGAGGACTGACACTCTAACTTTCTATGATTTGAAGCTCTCCTAAGAGTCCAGTTTTAGATTCCGATGCTTCACTTCAGGTTTACTGTGTCCCTTGGACCTTCTGATTGTCGATGAAACACAGAAATTGCATCCGAATTTAATACAAAAGGCACAATGCCGACTTAAGTGCAAGAGGACTGACCCTCTAACTTTCTATGATTTGAACCACTCCTGTGACTCCAGTTTAAGATTTTGATGCTTCACTTCAGGTTTACTGTATCGCTTGGACCTTCTTATTGACGATGAAACACAGAAATTGCATCCGAATTTAATACAAAAGTCACAATGCCGACTTATGTACAAGAGGACTGACACTCTAACTTTCTATGATTTGAACATCTCGTGTGAGCCCAGTTTGAGATTCCGATGCTTCACATCTGGTTTACTGTATCTCTTGGACCTTCTTATTGATGATGAAACACAGAAATTACATCCTAATTCGATACAAAAGGCACAATACCGACTTAAGTACAAGAGGACTGACACTCTAACTCTCTATGATTTGAACATCTCCTGTGAGTCCAGTTTTAGATTCCGATGCTTCACTTCAGGTTTACTGTATCCCTTGGACATTCTTATTCACGATGAAACACAGAAATTGCATCCAAATGTAATACAAAAGGCACGATGCCGACTTAAGCACAAGAGGATTGACACTCTAACTCTCGACGATTTGAACCTCTCCTGTGAGTCCAGTTAAAGATTCCGATGCTTCAATTCAGGTTTACTGTATCCCTTGGACATTCTTATCGACGATGAATCACAGAAATTGCATCCGAATTTAATACAAAAGGCACAATGCCGACTGAAGTACAAGAGGACTGACACTCTAACTCTCTACGATCCGAACCTCTCCTGTGAGTCCAGTTTTAGATTCCGATGCTACACTTCAGGTTTACTGTGTCCCTCGGACCTTCTTATTGAGGATGAAACACCGAAATTGCATCTGAATTTAATACAAAAGGCACAATGCCGACTTAAGTACAAGAGGACTGACACTCTAACTCTCTATGATTTGAACCTCTCCTGTGACTCCAATTTTAGTTTCTGTTGCTTCACATCAGGTTTACTGTATCTCTTAGACCATCTTGTTGATGATGAAACACAGAAATTACATCCGAATTCAGTACGAAAGGCACAATCCCGACTTAAGTACAAGAGGACTGACACTCTAACTCTCTACGATTTGAACCACTCCTGTGAGTCCAGCTTTAGATTCCGATGCTCCACTTCAGGTTTACTGTATCCATTGGACATCCTTATTGGCGATGAAACACAGAAATTGCATCCAAATTTAATACAAAAAGCACAATGCCGACTTAAGTACAAGAGGACTGACACTCTAACTTTCGATGATTTGAACCTCTCCTGTGAGTCCAGTTTTAGTTTCCGATGCTTCAATTCAGGTTTACTGTATCCCTTGGACTTTCTTATTGACGATGAAACACAGAAATTGCATCCGAAACTAATACAAAAGGCACAATGCCGACTTAAGTACAAGAGGAATGACACTCCAACTGTCTACGATTTGAACCTCTCCTGTGAGTCAAGTTTTAAATTCCGATGCTTCACATCAGGTTTACTGTATTTCGTGGACCTTCTTATTCATGACGAAACACAGAAATTACATCCGAATTCAATACAAGAGGCACAATACCGACTTAAGTACAAGAGGACTGACACTCTAACTCTCTATGATTTGAACCTCTCCTGTGAGTCCAGTTTTAGATTCCGATGCTTCACTTCAGGTTTACTGTATCCCTTGGACCTTCTTCTTGACGATGAAACACAGAATTTGCATCCAAATTTAATACAAAAGGCACAATGCCGACTTAAGTACAAGAGGACTGACACTCTAACTTTCGATGATTTGAACCTCTCCCGTGAGTCCAGTTTTAGATTGCGATGCTTCGCTTCAGGTTTTCTGTATCCCTTGGACCTTCTTATTGACGATCAAACACAGAAATTGCATTCGAATTTAATACTAAAGGCACAATGCCGACTTAAGTACAAGAGGACTGACACACTAACTTTCTATGATTTGAAGCTCTCCTAAGAGTCCAGTTTTAGATTCTGATGCTTTACTTCAGGTTTACTGTATACCTTGGACCTTCTTATTGTCGATGAAACACAGAAATTGCATCCGAATTTAATACAAAAGGCACAAATCCGACTCAGGTACAAGAGGACTGACACTCTAACTTTCTATGATTTGAACCACTCCTGTGACTCCAGTTTAAGATTCCGATGCTTCACTTCAGGTTTACTGCATCCCTTGGACCTTCTTATTGACGATGAAACACAGAAATTGCATCCGAATTTAATACAAAAGGCACAATGCCGACTTAAGTACAAGAGGACTGACACTCTAACTTTCTATGATTTGATCCTATCGTGTGAGCCCAGTTTGAGATTTCGATGTTTCACATCAGGTTTACTGTATCTCTTGGACCTTCTTATTGATGATGAAACACAGAAATTACATCCGAATTCAATACAAAAGGCACAATACCGACTTAAGTACAAGAGGACTGACGTTCTAACTCTCTATGATTTGAACATCTCCTGTGAGTCCACATTTAGATTCCGATGCTTCACTTCAGGTTTACTGTATCTCTTGGACCTTGTTATTGTTGATGAAACACAGAAATTACATCCGAATTCAATACAACAGTCACAATACCGACTTAAGTACAAGAGGACTGACACTCTAACTCTCTTTGATTTGAACATCTGATGTGAGTCCAGTTTTAGATTCCGAAGCTTCACTTCAGGTTTACTGAATCCCTTGGACCTTCTTATTCACGATGAAACACAGAAATTGCATCCAAATTTAATACAAAAGGCACAATGCCGACTTAAGCACAAGAGGACTGATACTCTAACTCTCGACGAATTGAACCTCTCCTGTGAGTCCAGTTTTAGATTCCGATGCTTCAATTCAGGTTTACTGTATCCCTTGTCCCTTTTTATTGACGATGAATCACAGAAATTGCATCCGAATTTAATACAAAAGGCACAATGCCGACATAAGTACAAGAGGACTGACACTCTAACTCTCTACGATTTGAACCTCTCCTGTGAGTCCAGTTTTAGATTCCGATGCTTCACTTCAGGTTTACTGTGTCCCTTGGACCTTCTTATTGAGGATCAAACACCGAAATTGCATCTGAATTTAATACAAAAGGCACAATGCCGACTTAAGTACAAGAGGACTGACACTCTAACTTTCTATGATTTGAACCTCTCCTGTGAGTCCAGTTTTAGATTCTGATGCTTCACATCAGGTTTACTGTATCTCTTGGACCTTCTTATTGATGATGAAACACAGAAATTATATCCGAATTCAATAGGAATGGCACAATACCGACTTAAGTAAAAGAGCACTGACACTCTAACTCTCTACGATTTGAACCTCTCCTGTGAGTCCAGATTTAGATCCGATGCTTCAATTCAGGTTTACTGTATCCCTTGGACCTTCTTATTGACGATGAAAGACAGAAATTGCATCCGTATTTAAAACAAAAGGCACAATAACGACTTAAGTACAAGAGGAATGACACTCTAACTGTCTATGATTTGCATCTCTCCTGTGAGTCCAGTTTTAGATTCCGATGCTTCACATCAGGTTTACTGTATTTCTTGGACCTCCTTATTCATGATGAAACACAGAAATTACATCCGAATTCAATACTAGAGTCACAATACTGACCTAAGTACAAGAGGACTGACACTCTAACTCTCTATGATTTGAACCTCTCCAGTTTTATATTCCGATGCTTCACTTCAGGTTTACTGTATTTCTTGGACCTTCTTATTGACGATGAAACACAGAAATTGCATCCAAATTTAATACAAAAGGCACAATGTCGACTTAAGTACAGGAGGACTGACACTCTAAATTTCGATGATTTGAACCTCTCTTGTGAGTCCAGTTTTAGATTCTGTTGCTTCACTTCAGGTTTACTGTATCCCTTGGACCTTCTTATTGACGATGAAAGACAGTAATTGCATCCGTATTTAAAACAAAAGGCACAATAACGACTTAAGTACAAGAGGAATGACACTCTAACTGTCTATGATTTGCACCTCTCCTGTGAGTCCAGTTTTAGATTCCGATGCTTCACTTCAGGTTTACTGAATCCCTTGGACCCTCTTATTCACGATGAAACACCGAAATTGCACCTGAATGTAATACAAAAGGCACAATGCCGACTTAAGTATAAGAGGACTGACACTCTAACTTTCTATGATTTGAACCTCTCCTGTGATTCCAGTTTTAGATTCTGATGCTTCACATCAGGTTTACTGTATCTCTTGGAACCTTCCTATTGATGATGAAACACAGAAATTACATCCGAATTCAATACGAAAGGCACAATACCGACTTGAGTACAAGAGGACTGACACTCTAACTCTCTAGAATTTGAACCTCTCCTGTGAATCCAGTTTTAGATTCCGATGCTTCACTTCAGGTTTACTGTATCCCTTGGACATTCTTATTGACGATGAAGCACAGAAATTGCATCCAAATTTAATACAAAAGGCACAATGCCGACTTAAGTACAAGAGGACTGACACTCTAACTTCCGATGATTTGAACCTCTCCTGTGAGTCCAGTTTTAGATTCCGATGCTTCAATTCAGGTTTACTGTATCCCTTGGACCTTCTTATTGACGATGAAACACAGAAATTGCATCCGAATTTAATACAAAAGTCACAATGCCGACTTAAGTACAAGAGGAATGACACTCTAACTGTCTATGATTTGAACCTCTCCCGTCAGTCCAGTTTTAGATTCCGATGCTTCCAATCAGGTTTACTGTATTTCTTGGACCTTCTTATTCATGATGAAACACAGAAATTGCATCCAAATTTAATGCAAAAGGCACAATGCCGACTTAAGTACAACAGGACTGACACTCAAACTTTCGATGACTTGAACCTCTCCTGTGAGTCCAGTTTTAGATTCCTGTGCTTCACTTCAGGTTTACTGTATCCCTTGGACCTTCTTATTGACGATCAAACACAGATATTGCATTCGAATTTAATACAAAAGGCACAATGCCGAATTAAGTACAAGAGGACTGACACTCTAACTTTCTATGATTAGAAGCTCTCCTAAGAGACCAGTTTTTGATTCTGATGCTTCACTTCAGTTTTACTGTATCCCTTGGACCTTCTTATTGTCGATGAAACACAGAAATTGCATCCGAATTTAATACAAAAGGCACAATGCCGCCTTAAGTCAAGAGGACTGACACTCTAACTTTCTATGATTTGAACCACTCCTGTGACTCCAGTTTAAGATTCCGATGCTTCACTGCAGGTTTACTGTATCCCTTGGACCTTCTTATTGACGATGAAACACAGAAATTGCATCCGAATTTAATACAAAAGGCACAAGCCGACTTAAGTACAAGAGGACTGACACTCTAACTCTCTATGATTTGAACCTTTTCTGTGAGTCCAGTTTTAGATTCCGATGCTTCAATTCAGGTTTACTGTATCCCTTGAACTTTCTTATTGACGATGAAACACAGAAATTGCATCCGAATTTAATACAAAAGGCACAATGCCGACTTAAGTACAAGAGGACTGACACTCTAACTTAGTATGATTTGAACCTCTCCTGTGAGTCAAGTATTAGATTCCGATGCTTCACTTCAGGTTTACTGTATCCTTTGGACTTTCTTATTGTCGATGAAACACAGAAATTGCATCCGAATTTAATACAAAGAGCACAATGCCGACATAAGTACAAGCGGACTGACACTCTAACTTTCTATGACTTGAACCTCTCCTGTGAGTCCAGTTTTCGATTCCGATGCTTCAATTCAGGTTTACTGTATCCCTGGACCTTCTCTGTGACGATGAAACACAGAAATTGCATCCAAATTTAATACAGAAGGAACAATGCCGACTTAAGTACAAGAGGACTGACACTATAACTTTCGATGAATTGAACCTCTACTGTGGGTCCAGTTTTAGATTCCGATGCTTCAATTCACGTTTACTGTATCCCTTGGACCTTCTTATTGACGATGAAACACAGAAATTGCATCCGAATTTAATACAAAAGGCACAATGCCGACTTATGTACAAGAGGACTGGCACTCAAACTTTCTATGATTTGAACCTCTCCTGTGAGTCCAGTTCTAGATTCCGATGCTTCACATCAGGTTTACTGTATCTCTTGGACCTTCCTATTGATGATGAAACACAGAAATTACATCCGAATTCAAAACAAAAGGTACAATGCCGACTTAAGTACAAGAGGACTGACACTCTAACCCTCTATGATTTGAACCTCTCCTGTGAGTCCAGTTTTAGATTCCGATGCTTCACTTCAGGTTTACAGTATCCCTTGGACCTTCTTATTGACGATGAAACACAGAAATTGCATCCAAATTCAATACAAAAGGCACAATGTCGACTTAAGTACAAGAGGACTGACACTATTACTTTCTATGATTTGAACCCCTCCTGTGGGTCCAGTTGTAGATTCCGATGCTTTACCTGAGGTTTACTGAATCCCTTGGACCTTCTTATTGACGATGAAACACACAAATTGCATCCGAATTTAATACAAAAGGCACAATGCCGACTTAAGTACAAGAGGACTGGCCCGCTAACTTTCTATGATTTGAACGTCTCCTGTGAGTCGAATTAGGATTTCGATGCTTCACATCACGTTTACTGTATCTCTTGGACCTTCTTATTGATGATGAAACACAGAAATTACATCCGAATTCAATACAACAGGCACAATACCGACTTAAGTACAAGAGGACTGACACTCTAACTTTCTATGATTTGAACCTCTCCTGTGAGTCCAGTTTTAGATTCTGATGCTTCACATCAGGTTTACTGTATCTCTTGGACCTTGTTATTGATGATGAAACACAGAAATTACATCCGAATTCAATACGAAAGGCAAAATACAGACTTAAGTACAAGAGGACTGACACTCTAACTCTCTACGATTTGAACCTCTCCTGTGAGTCCAGTTTTAGATTCCGATGCTTCACTTCAGGTTTACTGTATCCCTTGGACCTTTTTATTCACGATGAAACACAGAAATTGCATCCAAATTTAATACAAAAGGCACAATGCCGACTTATGTACAAGAGGACTGGCACTCAAACTTTCTATGATTTGAACCACTCCTGTGAGTCCAGTTCTAGATTCCGATGCTTCACATCAGGTTTACTGTATCTCTTGGACCTTCCTATTGATGATGAAACACAGAAATTACATCCGAATTCAAAACAAAAGGTACAATTCCGACTTAAGTACAAGAGGACGGACACTCTAACCCTCTATGATTTGAACCTCTCCTGTGAGTCCAGTTTTAGATTCCGATGCTTCACTTCAGGTTTACAGTATCCCTTGGACCTTCTTATTGACGATGAAACACAGAAATTGCATCCAAATTCAATACAAAAGGCACAATGTCGACTTAAGTACAAGAGGACTGACACTATTACTTTCTATGATTTGAACCCCTCCTGTGGGTCCAGTTGTAGATTCCGATGCTTTACCTGAGGTTTACTGAATCCCTTGGACCTTCTTATTGACGATGAAACACACAAATTGCATCCGAATTTAATACAAAAGGCACAATGCCGACTTAAGTACAAGAGGACTGGCCCGCTAACTTTCTATGATTTGAACGTCTCCTGTGAGTCCAATTAGGATTCCGATGCTTCACATCACGTTTACTGTATCTCTTGGACCTTCTTATTGATGATGAAACACAGAAATTACATCCGAATTCAATACAACAGGCACAATACCGACTTAAGTACAAGAGGACTGACACTCTAACTTTCTATGATTTGAACATCTCCTGTGAGTCCAGTTTTAGATTCCGATGCTTCACTTCAGGTTTACTGTATTCCTTGGACCTTCTTATTGACGATGAAACACAGAAATTGCATCCAAATTTAATACAAAAGGCACAATGCCGACTTAAGCACAAGAGGACTGACACTCTAACTCTCGTCGATTTTAACCTTTCCTGTGAGTCCAGCTTTAGATTCCGATGCTTCAATTCAGGTTTACTGTATCCCTTGGACATTCTTATTGACGATGAATCACAGAAATTGAATCCGAATTTAATACAAAAGGCACAATGCCGACTTAAGTACAAGAGGACTGACACTCTAACTGTCTATGATTTGCACCTCTCCTGTGAGTCCAGTTTTAGATTCCGATGCTTCACATCAGGTTTACTGTATTTCTTGGACCTCCTTATTCATGATGAAACACAGAAATTACATCCGAATTCAATACTAGAGTCACAATACTGACCTAAGTACAAGAGGACTGACACTCTAACTCTCTATGATTTGAACCTCTCCTGTGAGTCCAGTTTTATATTCCGATGCTTCACTTCAGGTTTACTGTATTCCTTGGACCTTCTTATTGACGATGAAACACAGAAATTGCATCCAAATTTAATACAAAAGGCACAATGTCGACTTAAGTACAGGAGGACTGTCACTCTAAATTTCGATGATTTGAACCTCTCTTGTGAGTCCAGTTTTAGATTCTGTTGCTTCACTTCAGGTTTACTGTATCCCTTGGACCTTCTTATTGACGATGAAAGACAGTAATTGCATCCGTATTTAAAACAAAAGGCACAATAACGACTTAAGTACAAGAGGAGTGACACTCTAACTGTCTATGATTTGCACCTCTCCTGTGAGTCCAGTTTTAGATTCCGATGCTTCACTTCAGGTTTACTGAATCCCTTGGACCCTCTTATTCACGATGAAACACAGAAATTGCATCCAAATTTAATACAAAAGGCACAATGCCGACTGAAGCACAAGAGGACTGACACTCTAACTCTCGACGATTTGAACCTCTCCTGTGAGTCCAGTTTTAGATTCCGATGCTTCACTCACAGGTTTACTGTATCCCTTGGACCTTCTTATTGACGATGAATCACAGAAATTGCATCCGAATTTAATACAAAAGGCACAATGCCGACTTAAGTACAAGAGGACTGACACTCTAACTCTCTACGATTTGAACCTCTCCTGTGAGTCCAGTTTTAGATTCCGATGCTTAACTTCAGGTTTACTCTGTCCCTTGGACCTTCTTATTAAGGATGAAACACCGAAATTGCACCTGAATTTAATACAAAAGGCACAATGCCGACTTAAGTATAAGAGGACTGACACTCTAACTTTCTATGATTTGAACCTCTCCTGTGATTCTAGTTTTAAATTCTGATGCTTCACATCAGGTTTACTGTATCTCTTGGAACCTTCCTATTGATGATGAAACACAGAAATTACATCCGAATTCAATACGAAAGGCACAATACCGACTTGAGTACTAGAGGACTGACACTCTAACTCTCTAGAATTTGAACCTCTCCTGTGAATCCAGATTTAGATTCCGATGCTTCACTTCAGGTTTACTGTATCCCTTGGACATTCTTATTGACGATGAAGCACAGAAATTGCATCCAAATTTAATACAGAAGGCACAATGCCGACTTAAGTACAAGAGGACTGACACTCTAACTTCCGATGATTTGAACCTCTCCTGTGAGTCCAGTTTTAGATTCCGATGCTTCAATTCAGGTTTACTGTATCCCTTGGACCTTCTTATTGTCGATGAAACACAGAAATTGCATCCGAATTTAATACAAAAGTCACAATGTCGACTTAGGTACAAGAGGAATGACACTCTAACTGTCTATGATTTGAACCTCTCCTGTCAGTCCAGTTTTAGATTCCGATGCTTCAAATCAGGTTTACTGTATTTCTTGGACCTTCTTATTCATGATGAAACACAGAAATTACATCCGAATTCAATACAAGAGGCACAATACCGACTGAAGTACAAGAGGACTGACACTCTAACTCTCTATGATTTGAACCTCTCCTGTGAGTCCAGTTTTAGATTCCGATGCTTCACTTCAGGTTTACTGTATCCCTTGGACCTACCTATTGACCATGAAACACAGAAATTGCATCCAAATTTAATGCAAAAGGCACAATGCCGACTTAAGTACAACAGGACTGACACTCAAACTTTCGATGACTTGAACCTCTCCTGTGAGTCCAGTTTTAGATTCCGATGCTTCACTTCAGGTTTACTGTATCCCTTGGACCTTCTTATTGACGATCAAACACAGAAATTGCATTCGAATTTAATACAAAAGGCACAATGCCGAATTAAGTACAAGAGGACTGACACTCTAACTTTCTATGATTAGAAGCTCTCCTAAGAGACCAGTTTTTGATTCAGATGCTTCACTTCAGTTTTACTGTATCCCTTGGACCTTCTTATTGTCGATGAAACACAGAAATTGCATCCGAATTTAATACAAAAGGCACAATGCCGCCTTAAGTCAAGAGGACTGACACTCTAACTTTCTATGATTTGAACCACTCCTGTGACTCCAGTTTAAGATTCCGATGCTTCACTGCAGGTTTACTGTATCCCTTGGACCTTCTTATTGACGATGAAACACAGAAATTGCATCCGAATTTAATACAAAAGGCACAATGTCGACTTAAGTACAAGGGGACTGACACTCTAACTCTTTATGATTTGAACCTCTCCTGTCAGTCCAGTTTTAGATTCCGATGCTTCACTTCAGGTTTTCTGTAACCCTTGGACCATCTTATTGACGATGAAACACAGAAATTGCATCCGAATTTAATACAAAAGGCACAAGCCGACTTAAGTACAAGAGGACTGACACTCTAACTCTCTATGATTTGAACCTTTTCTGTGAGTCCAGTTTTAGATTCCGATGCTTCAATTCAGGTTTACTGTATCCCTTGAACTTTCTTATTGACGATGAAACACAGAAATTGCATCCGAATTTAATACAAAAGGCACAATGCCGACTTAAGTACAAGAGGACTGACACTCTAACTTAGTATGATTTGAACCTCTCCTGTGATTCCAGTTTTAAATTCTGATGCTTCACATCAGGTTTACTGTTTCTCTTGGACCTTCCTATTGATGATGAAACGCAGAAATTACATCCGAATTCAAAACAAAAGGTACAATGCCGACTTAAGTACAAGAGGACTGACACTCTAACCCACTATGATTTGAACCTCTCCTGTGAGTCCAGTTTTAGATTCCGATGCTTCACTTCAGGTTTACAGTATCCCTTGGACCTTCTTATTGACGATGAAACACAGAAATTGCAACCAAATTCAATACAAAAGGCACAATGTCGACTTAAGTACAAGAGGACTGACACTATTACTTTCTATGATTTGAACCCCTCCTGTGGGTCCAGTTGTAGATTCCGATGCTTTACCTGAGGTTTACTGAGTCCCTTGGACCTTCTTATTGACGATGAAACACACAAATTGCATCCGAATTTAATACAAAAGGCACAATGCCGACTTAAGTACAAGAGGACTGGCCCGCTAACTTTCTATGATTTGAACGTCTCCTGTGAGTCGAATTAGGATTCCGATGCTTCACATCACGTTTACTGTATCTCTTGGACCTTCTTATTGATGATGAAACACAGAAATTACATCCGAATTCAATACAACAGGCACAATACCGACTTAAGTACAAGAGGACTGACACTCTAACTTTCTATGATTTGAACTTCTCCTGTGAGTCCAGTTTTAGATTCCGATGCTTCACTTCAGGTTTACTGTATCCCTTGGACCTTCTTATTCACGATGAAACACAGAAATTGCATCCAAATTTAATACAAAAGGCACAATGCCGACTTAAGCACAAGAGGACTGACACTCCAGCTCTCGACGATTTTAACCTTTCCTGTGAGTCCAGCTTTAGATTCCGATGCTTCAATTCAGGTTTACTGTATCCCTTGGACATTCTTATTGACGATGAATCACAGAAATTGAATCCGAATTTAATCCAAAGGCACAATGCCGACTTAAGTACAAGAGGACTGACACTCTAACTTTCTATGATTTGAACCTCTCCTGTGAGTCCAGTTTTAGATTCTGATGCTTCACATCAGGTTTACTGTATCTCTTGGACCTTCTTATTGATGATGAAACACAGAAATTACATCCGAATTCAATACGAAAGGCAAAATACAGACTTAAGTACAAGAGGACTGACACTCTAACTCTCTACGATTTGAACCTCTCCTGTGAGTCCATGTTTAGATTCCGATGCTTCACTTCAGGTTTACTGTATCCCTTGGACCTTTTTATTCACGATGAAACACAGAAATTGCATCCAAATTTAATACAAAAGGCACAATGCCGACTTATGTACAAGAGGACTGGCACTCAAACTTTCTATGATTTGAACCACTCCTGTGAGTCCAGTTCTAGATTCCGATGCTTCACATCAGGTTTACTGTATCTCTTGGACCTTCCTATTGATGATGAAACACAGAAATTACATCCGAATTCAAAACAAAAGGTACAATGCCGACTTAAGTACAAGAGGACTGACACTCTAACTCTCGACGATTTGAACCTCTCCTGTGAGTCCAGTTTTAGATTCCGATGCTTCACTTCAGGTTTACAGTATCCCTTGGACCTTCTTATTGACGATGAAACACAGAAATTGCATCCAAATTCAATACAAAAGGCACAATGTCGACTTAAGTACAAGAGGACTGACACTATTACTTTCTATGATTTGAACCCCTCCTGTGGGTCCAGTTGTAGATTCCGATGCTTTACCTGAGGTTTACTGAATCCCTTGGACCTTCTTATTGACGATGAAACACACAAATTGCATCCGAATTTAATACAAAAGGCACAATGCCGACTTAAGTACAAGAGGACTGGCCCGCTAACTTTCTATGATTTGAACGTCTACTGTGAGTCCAATTAGCATTCCGATGCTTCACATCACGTTTACTGTATCTCTTGGACCTTCTTATTGATGATGAAACACAGAAATTACATCCGAATTCAATACAACAGGCACAATACCGACTTAAGTACAAGAGGACTGACACTCTAACTTTCTATAATTTGAACATCTCCTGTGAGTCCAGTTTTAGATTCCGATGCTCCACTTCAGGTTTACTGTATCCCTTGGACCTTCTTATTCACGATGAAACACAGAAATTGCATCCAAATTTAATACAAAAGGCACAATGCCGACTTAAGCACAAGAGGACTGACACTCTAACTCTCGACGATTTTAACCTTTCCTGTGAGTCCAGCTTTAGATTCCGATGCTTCAATTCAGGTTTACTGTATCCCTTGGACATTCTTATTGACGATGAATCACAGAAATTGAATCCGAATTTAATACAAAAGGCACAATGCCGACTTAAGTACAAGAGGACTGACACTCTAACTTTCTATGATTTGAACCTCTCCTGTGAGTCCAGTTTTAGATTCTGATGCTTCACATCAGGTTTACTGTATCTCTTGGACCTTCTTATTGATGATGAAACACAGAAATTACATCCGAATTCAATACGAAAGGCAAAATACAGACTTAAGTACAAGAGGACTGACACTCTAACTCCCCACGATTTGAACCTCTCCTGTGAGTCCAGTTTTAGATTCCGATGCTTCACTTCAGGTTTACTGTATCCCTTGGACCTTTTTATTCACGATGAAACACAGAAATTGCATCCAAATTTAATACAAAAGGCACAATGCCGACTTAAGCACAAGAGGACTGACACTCTAACTCTCGACGATTTGAACCTCTCCTGTGAGTCCAGTTTTAGATTCCAATGCTTCACTTCAGGTTTACTGTATCCCTTCGACCTTCTTATTCACGATGAAACACGGAAATTGAATCCAAATTTAATACAAAAGGCACAATGCCGACATAAGCACTAGAGGACTGACACTCTAACTCTCGACGATTTGAACCTCTCCTGTGAGTCCAGTTTTAGATTCCGATGCTTCAATTCAGGTTTACTGTACCCTTGGACCTTCTTATTGACGATGATTCACAGAAATTGCATCCGAATTTAATACAAAAGGCACAATGCCGACTTAAGTACAAGAGGACTGACACTCTAACTTCCGACGATTTGAACCTCTCCTGTGAGTCCAGTTTTAGATTCCGATGCTTCACCTCAGGTTTACTGTATTTCTTGGACCTTCTTATTCATGATGAAACACAGAAATTACATCCGAATTCAATACAAGAGGCACAATACCGACTTAAGTACAAGAGGACTGACACTCTAACTCTCTATGATTTGAACCTCTCCTGTCAGTCCAGTATTAGATTCCGATGCTTCAATTCAGGTTTACTGTATCCCTTGAACCTTCTTATTGACGATGAAACACAGAAATTGCATCCGAATTTAATACAAAAGGCACAATGCCGACTTAAGTACAAGAGGACTGACACTCTAAATTTCGATGATTTGAACCGCTCCTGTGAGTCCAGTTTTAGATTCCGATGCTTCACTTCAGGTTTACTGTATCCGTTGCACCTTCTTATTGCCGATGAAACACAGAAATTGCATCCAAATTTAATACAAAAGGCACAATGCCGACTTAAGTACAAGAGGACTGGCATTCTAACTTTCGACGATTTGAACCTCTCCTGTGAGTCCAGTTTTAGATTCCGATGCTTGAATTCAGGTTTACTGCATCCCTTGGACCATCATATTGACGATGAAACACAGAAATTGCATCCGAATTTAATACAAAAGGCACAATACCGACTTAAGTACAAGAGGACTAACACTCTAACTATCGATGATTTGAACCTCTCCTGTGAGTCCAGTTTTAGATTCCGATGTTTCAATTCAGGTTTACTGTATCCCTTGCACCATCTTATTGACGATGTAACACAGAAATTGCATCCGAATTTAATACAAAAGGCACAATGCAGACTTAAGTACAAGAGGACTGACACTCTAACTTTCGATGATTTGAACCTCTCCTGTGAGTCCAGTTTTAGATTCCAATACTTCACATCAGGTTTACTATATCTCTTGGACCTTCTTATTGATGATGAAACACTGAATATACATCCGAATTCAATACAAAAGGCACAATACCGACATAAGTACAAGAGGACTGACACTCTAACTTTCTATGATTTGAACCTCTCCTGTGAGTCCAGTTTTAGATTCCGATGCTTCACATCAGGTTTACTGTATCTCTTGGACCTTCTTATTGATGATGAAACACTGAAATTACAACCGAATTCAATACAAAAGGCACAATACCGACATACGTACAAGAGGACTGACACTCTAACTTTCTATGATTTGAACCTCTCCTGTGAGTCCAGTTTTAGATTCCGATGCTTCACATCAGGTTTACTGTATCCCTTGGACCTTCTTATTGATGATGAAACACTGAAATTACATCCGAATTCAATACAAAAGGCATAATACCGACTTAAGTACAAGAGGACTGACACTCTAACTCTCTATGATTTGAACCTCTCCTGTGAGTCCAGTTTTAGATTCCGATGCTTCACTTCAGGTTTACTGTATCCCTTGCACCTTCTAATTGACGATGAAACACAGAAATTGCATCCAAATATAATACAAAAGGCACAATGCCGACTAAAGTACAAGAGGACTGACACTCTAACTTTCGATGATTTGAACCTCTCCTGTGTGTCCAGTTTTAGATTCCGATGCTTCAATTCAGGTTTACTGTATTCCTTGGACCATCTTATTGACGATGAAACACAGAAATTGCACCCGAATTTAATACAAAAGGCAGAATGCCGACTTAAAAACAAGAGGAATGACACTCTAACTGTCTATGATTTGAACCTCTCCTGTGAGTCCAGTTTTGGATTCCGATGCTTCAATTCAGGTTTACTGTATCCCTTGGACCTTCGTATTGACGATGAACACAGAAATTGCATCCGAATTTAATACAAAAGGCACAATGCCGACTTAAGCACAAGAGGACTGATACTCTAACTCTCGACGATTTTAACCTCTCCTGTGAGTCCAGTTTTAGATTGCGATGCTTCACTTCAGGTTTACTGTGTCCCTTGGACCTTCTTATTGAGGATGAAACACCGAAATTGCATCTGAATTTAATACAAAAGGCACAATGCCGACTTAAGTACAAGAGGACTGACACTCTAACTTTCTATGATTTGAACCTCTCCTGTGAGTCCAGTTTTAGATTCTGATGCTTCACATCAGGTTTACTGTATCTCTTGGACCATCTTATTGATGATGAAACACAGAAATTAGATCCGAATTCAATACGAAAGGCGAAATACAGACTTAAGTACAACAGGACTGACACTCTAACTCTCTACGATTTGAACCTCTCCTGTGAGTCCAGTTTTAGATTCCGATGGTTCACTTCAGGTTTAGTGTATCCCTTGGACCTTCTTATTCACGATGAAACACAGAAATTGCATCCAAATTTAATACAAAAGGCACAATGCCGACTTAAGCACAAGAAAACTGACACTCTAACTCTCGACGATTAGAACCTCTCCTGTGAGTCCAGTTTTAGATTCCGATGCTTCACTTCAGGTTTACTGTATCCCTTCGACCTTCTTATTCATGATGAAACACGGAAATTGAATCCAAATTTAATTCAAAAGGCACAATGCCGACATAAGCACTAGAAGACTGACACTCTAACTCTCGACGATTTGAACCTCTCCTGTGAGTCCAGTTTTAGATTCCGATGCTTCAATTCAGGTTTACTGTATCCCTTGGACCTTCTTATTGATGATGATTCACAGATATTGCATCCGAATTCAATACAAAAGGCACTATGCCGACATAAGTACAAGAGGACTGACACTCTAACTTCCGATGATTTGAACCTCTCCTGTGAGTCCAGTTTTAGATTCCGATGCTTCACTTCAGGTTTACTGTATCCCTTGGACCTTCTTATTGACGATGAAACACAGAAATTGCATCCAAATTTAATACAAAAGGCACAATGCCGACTTAAGTACAAGAGGAGTGACACTATTACTTTCTATGATTTGAACCCCTCCTGTGAGTCCAGATTTTGATTCCGATGCTTTACTTCAGGTTTACTGTATCCCTTGGACCTTCTTATTGACGATGAAACACAGAAATTGCATTAGAATTTAATACAAAAGGCACAATGCCGACTTAAGTACAAGAGGACTGACCCGCTAACTTTCTATGATTTGAACGTCTCCTGGAGTCCAGTTTTAGATTCCGATGCTTCACATCACGTTTACTGTATCTCTTGGACCTTCTTATTGATGATGAAACACAGAAATTACATCCAAATTTAATAGAAAAGGCACAATGCCGACTTAAGTACAAGAGGTCTGACACTCTAAATTTCGATGATTTGAACCTCTCCTGTGAGTCCAGTTTTAGATTCCGATGCTTCACTTCAGGTTTACTGTATCCCTTGGACCTTCCTATTGACGATGAAACACAGAAATTGCATCCAAATTTAATACAAAAGGCACAATGCCGACTTAAGTACAAGAGGACTGACACGATAAATTTCGATGATTTGAACCTCTCCTGTGAGTCCAGTTTTAGATTCCGATGATTCACTTCAGGTTTACTGCATCCGTTGCACCTTCTTATTGACGATGAAACACAGAAATTGCATCCAAATTTAATACAAAAGGCACAATGCCGACTTAAGTACAAGAGGACTGGCACTCTAACTTTCTATGATTTGAAGCTCTCCTGTGAGTCCAGTTTTAGATTCAGATGCTTCACATCAGGTTTACTGTATTTCTTGGACCTTCTTATTCTTGATGAAACACATAAATTACATCCGAATTCAATACAAGAGGCACAATACCGACTTCAGTACAAGAGAACTGAAACTAAAACTCTCTATGATTTGAACCTCTCCTGTGAGTCCAGTTTTAGATTCCGATTCTTCACTTCAGGTTTACTGTATCCCTTGGACCTTCTTATTGACGATGAAACACAGAAATTGCATCCAAATTTAATACAAAAGGCACAATGCCGACTTAAGTACAAGAGGACTGACACTCTAACTTTCGATGATTTGAACCTCTCCTGTGGTCCAGTTTTAGATTCCGATGCTTCACTTCAGGTTTACTGTATCCCTTGGACCTTCTTATTGACGATCAAACACAGAAACTGCATTCGAATTTAATACAAAAGGCACAATGCCAACTTAAGTACAAGAGGACTGACACTCTGACTTTCTATGATTTGAAGCTCTCCTAAGAGTCCAGTTTTTGATTCCGATGCTTCACTTCAGGTTTACTGTATCCCTTGGACTTTCTTATTGTTGATGAAACACAGAAATTGCATCCGAATTTAATACAAAAGGCACAATGCCGACTTAAGTACGACTGACACTCTAACTTTCTATGATTTGAACCACTCCTGTGACTCCAGTTTAAGATTCCGATGCTTCACTTCAGGTTTACTGAATCCCTTGGACCTTCTTATTGACGATGAAACACAGAAATTGCATCCGAATTTAATACAAAAGGCACAATGCCAACTTAAGTGCAAGAGGACTGACACTCCAACTTTCTATGATTTGAACCACTCCTGTGAGTCCAGGTTAAGATTCCGATGCTTCACTTCAGGTTTACTGTATCCCATGGCCCATCTTATTGACGATGAAACACAGAAATTGCATCCGAATTTAATACAAAAGGCACAATGCCGACTTAAGTACAAGAGGACTGATCCGCTAACTTTCTATGATTTGAACGTCTCCTGGAGTCCAGTTTTAGATTCCGATGCTTCACATCACGTTTACTGTATCTCTTGGACCTCCTTATTGATGATGAAACACAGAAATTACATCCGAATTCAATACAAAAGGCACAATACCGACTTAAGTACAAGAGGACTGACACTCTAACTCCCTATGATTTGAACCTCTCCTGTGAGTCCAGTTTTAGATACCGATGCTTCACTTCAGGTTTACTGTATCCCTTGGACCTTCCTATTGACGATGAAACACAGAAATTGCATCCAAATTTAATACAAAAGGCACAATGCCGACATAAGTACAAGAGGACTGACACTCTAAATTTCGATGATTTGAACCTCTCCTGTGAGTCCAGTTTTAGATTCCGATGATTCACTTCAGGTTTACTGCATCCGTTGCACATTCTTATTGACGATGAAACACAGAAATTGCATCCAAATTTAATACAAAAGGCACAATGCCGACTTAAGCACAAGAGGACTGACACTCTAACTCTCGACGATTTGAACCTCTCCTGTGAGTCCAGTTTTAGATTCCGATGCTTCACTTCAGGTTTACTGTATCCCTTCGACCTTCTTATTCACGATGAAACACGGAAATTGAATCCAAATTTAATACAAAAGGCACAATGCCGACATAAGCACTAGAGGACTGACACTCTAACTCTCGACGATTTGAACCTCTCCTGTGAGTCCAGTTTTAGATTCCGATGCTTCACTTCAGGTTTACTGTATCCCTTGGACCTTCTTATTGTCGATCAAACACAGAAATTGCATTCGAATTTAAAACAAAAGGCACAATGCCGACTTAAGTACAAGAGGACTGACACGCTAACTTTCTATGATTTGAAGCTCTCCTGTCAGTCCAGTTTTAGATTCCGATGCTTCACTTCAGGTTTACTGTATCCCTTGGACCTTGTTATTGTCGACGAAACATAGAAATTGCATCCGAATTTAATACAAAAGGCACAATGCTGACTTAAGTACAAGAGGACTGACACTCTAACTCTCTATGATTTGAACCTCTCCTGTCAGTCCAGTTTTAGATTCCGATGCTTCACTTCAGGTTTACTGTAAACCCTGGACCTACTTCTTGACGATGAAACACAGAAATTGCATCCCAATTTAATACAAAAGGCACAATGCCGACATAAGTACAAGAGGACTGGCACTCTTACTCCCTATGATTTGAACCTCTTCTGTGAGTCCAGTTTTAGATTCCGATGCTTCAATTCAGGTTTACTGTATCCCTTGAACCTTCTTATTGACGATGAAACACAGAAATTGCATCCGAATTTAATACAAAAGGCACAATGCCGACTTAAGTACAAGAGGACTGACACTCTAAATTTCGATGATTTGAACCTCTCCTGTGAGTCCAGTTTTAGATTCCGATGCTTCACTTCAGGTTTACTGTATCCGTTGCACCTTCTTATTGCCGATGAAACACAGAAATTGCATCCAAATTTAATACAAAAGGCACAATGCCGACTTAAGTACAAGAGGACTGGCATTCTAACTTTCGACGATTTGAACCTCTCCTGTGAGTCCAGTTTTAGATTCCGATGCTTGAATTCAGGTTTACTGCATCGCTTGGACCATCTTATTGACGATGAAACACAGAAATTGCATCCGAATTTAATACAAAAGGCACAATACCGACTTAAGTACAAGAGGACTAACACTCTAACTTTCGATGATTTGAACCCCTCCTGTGAGTCCAGTTTTAGATTCCAATACTTCACATCAGGTTTACTGTATCTCTTGGACCTTCTTATTGATGATGAAACACTGAATATACATCCGAATTCGATACAAAAGGCACAATACCGACATAAGTACAAGAGGACTGACACTCTAACTTTCTATGATTTGAACCTCTCCTGTGAGTCCAGTTTTAGATTCCGATGCTTCACATCAGGTTTACTGTATCTCTTGGACCTTCTTATTGATGATGAAACACTGAAATTACTTCCGAATTCAATACAAAAGGCACAATACCGACATACGTACAAGAGGACTGACACTCTAACTTTCTATGATTTGAACCTCTCCTGTGAGTCCAGTTTTAGATTCCGATGCTTCACATCAGGTTTACTGTATCCCTTGGACCTTCTTATTGATGATGAAACACTGAAATTACATCCGAATTCAATACAAAAGGCACAATACCGACTTAAGTACAAGAGGACTGACACTCTAACTCTCTATGATTTGAACCTCTCCTGTGAGTCAAGTTTTAGATTCCGATGCTTCACTTCAGGTTTACTGTATCCCTTGCACCTTCTAATTGACGATGAAACACAGAATTTGCATCCAAATATAATACAAAAGGCACAATGCCGACTAAAGTACAAGAGGACTGACACTCTAACTTTCGATGATTTGAACCTCTCCTGTGTGTCCAGTTTTAGATTCAGATGCTTCAATTCAGGTTTACTGTATTCCTTGGACCATCTTATTGACGATGAAACACAGAAATTGCACCCGAATTTAATACAAAAGGCAGAATGCCGACTTAAAAACAAGAGGAATGACACTCTAACTGTCTATGATTTGAACCTCTCCTGTGAGTCCAGTTTTGGATTCCGATGCTTCAATTCAGGTTTACTGTATCCCTTGGACCTTCGTATTGATGATGAACACAGAAATTGCATCCGAATTTAATACAAAAGGCACAATGCCGACTTAAGCACAAGAGGACTGATACTCTAACTCTCGACGATTTTAACCTTTCCTGTGAGTCCAGCTTTAGATTCCGATGCTTCAATTCAGGTTTACTGTATCCCTTGGACTTTCTTATTGACGATGGACCACAGAAATTGCATCCGAATTTAATACAAAAGGCACAATGCCGACTTAAGTACAAGAGGACTGACACTCTAACTCTCTACGATTTGAACCTCTCCTGTGAGTCCAGTTTTAGATTGCGATGCTTCACTTCAGGTTTACTGTGTCCCTTGGACCTTCTTATTGAGGATGAAACACCGAAATTGCATCTGAATTTAATACAAAAGGCACAATGCCGACTTAAGTACAAGAGGACTGACACTCTAACTTTCTATGTTTTGAACCTCTCCTGTGAGTCCAGTTTTAGATTCTGATGCTTCACATCAGGTTTACTGTATCTCTTGGACCTTCTTATTGATGATGAAACACAGAAATTAGATCCGAATTCAATACGAAAGGCAAAATACAGACTTAAGTACAAGAGGACTGACACTCTAACTCTCTACGATTTGAACCTCTCCTGTGAGTCCAGTTTTAGATTCCGATGGTTCACTTCAGGTTTAGTGTATCCCTTGGACCTTCTTATTCACGATGTAACACAGAAATTGCATCCAAATTTAATACAAAAGGCACAATGCCGACTTAAGTATAAGAGGACTGACACTATTACTTTCTATGATTTGAACCCCTCCTGTGAGTCCAGTTTTTGATTCCGATGCTTTACTTCAGGTTTACTGTATCCCTTGGACCTTCTTATTGACGATGAAACACAGAAATTGCATTAGAATTTAATACAAAGGCACAATGCCGACTTAAGTACAAGAGGACTGACCCGCTAACTTTCTATGATTTGAACGTCTCCTGGAGTCCAGTTTTAGATTCCGATGCTTCACATCACGTTTACTGTATCTCTTGGACCTTCTTATTGATGATGAAACACAGAAATTGCATCCAAATTTAATAGAAAAGGCACAATGCCGACTTAAGTACAAGAGGTCTGACACTCTAAATTTCGATGATTTGAACCTCTCCTGTGAGTCCAGTTTTAGATTCCGATGCTTCACTTCAGGTTTACTGTATCCCTTGGACCTTCCTATTGACGATGAAACACAGAAATTGCATCCAAATTTAATACAAAAGGCACAATGCCGACTTAAGTACAAGAGGACTGACACGATAAATTTCGATGATTTGAACCTCTCCTGTGAGTCCAGTTTTAGATTCCGATGATTCACTTCAGGTTTACTGCATCCGTTGCACCTTCTTATTGACGATGAAACACAGAAATTGCATCCAAATTTAATACAAAAGGCACAATGCCGACTTAAGTACAAGAGGACTGGCACTCTAACTTTCTATGATTTGAAGCTCTCCTGTGAGTCCAGTTTTAGATTCAGATGCTTCACATCAGGTTTACTGTATTTCTTGGACCTTCTTATTCTTGATGAAACACATAAATTACATCCGAATTCAATACAAGAGGCACAATGCCAACTTAAGTGCAAGAGGACTGACACTCCAACTTTCTATGATTTGAACCACTCCTGTGGTCCAGTTTTAGGTTCCGATGCTTCACTTCAGGTTTACTGTATCCCTTGGACCTTCTTATTGACGATCAAACACAGAAACTGCATTCGAATTTAATACAAAAGGCACAATGCCAACTTAAGTACAAGAGGACTGACACTCTGACTTTCTATGATTTGAAGCTCTCCTAAGTGTCCAGTTTTGATTCCGATGCTTCACTTCAGGTTTACTGTATCCCTTGGACTTTCTTATTGTTGATGAAACACAGAAATTGCATCCGAATTTAATACAAAAGGCACAATGCCGACTTAAGTACGACTGACACTCTAACTTTCTATGATTTGAACCACTCCTGTGACACCAGTTTAAGATTCCGATGCTTCACTTCAGGTTTACTGAATCCCTTGGACCTTCTTATTGACGATGAAACACAGAAATTGCATCCGAATTTAATACAAGAGGCACAATGCCAACTTAAGTGCAAGAGGACTGACACTCCAACTTTCTATGATTTGAACCACTCCTGTGAGTCCAGGTTAAGATTCCGATGCTTCACTTCAGGTTTACTGTATCCCATGGACCATCTTATTGACGATGAAACACAGAAATTGCATCCGAATTTAATACAAAAGGCACAATGCAGACTTAAGTACAAGAGGACTGACACTCTAACTTTCGATGATTTGAACCTCTCCTGTGGTCCAGTTTTAGGTTCCGATGCTTCACTTCAGGTTTACTGTATCCCTTGGACCTTCTTATTGACGATGAAACACAGAAGTTGCATCCAAATTTAATACAAAAGGCACAATGCCGACTTAAGTACAAGAGGACTGACACTCTAACTTTCGATGATTTGAACCTCTCCTGTGGTCCAGTTTTAGGTTCCGATGCTTCACTTCAGGTTTACTGTATCCCTTGGACCTTCTTATTGACGATCAAACACAGAAACTGCATTCGAATTTAATACAAAAGGCACAATGCCAACTTAAGTACAAGAGGACTGACACTCTGACTTTCTATGATTTGAAGCTCTCCTAAGTGTTCAGTTTTTGATTCCGATGCTTCACTTCAGGTTTACTGTATCCCTTGGACTTTCTTATTGTTGATGAAACACAGAAATTGCATCCGAATTTAATACAAAAGGCACAATGCCGACTTAAGTACGACTGACACTCTAACTTTCTATGATTTGAACCACTCCTGTGACACCAGTTTAAGATTCCGATGCTTCACTTCAGGTTTACTGAATCCCTTGGACCTTCTTATTGACGATGAAACACAGAAATTGCATCCGAATTTAATACAAGAGGCACAATGCCAACTTAAGTGCAAGAGGACTGACACTCCAACTTTCTATGATTTGAACCACTCCTGTGAGTCCAGGTTAAGATTCCGATGCTTCACTTCAGGTTTACTGTATCCCATGGACCATCTTATTGACGATGAAACACAGAAATTGCATCCGAATTTAATACAAAAGGCACAATGCCGACTTAAGTACAAGAGGACTGATCCGCTAACTTTCTATGATTTGAACGTCTCCTGGAGTCCAGTTTTAGATTCCGATGCTTCACATCACGTTTACTGTATCTCTTGGACCTCCTTATTGATGATGAAACACAGAAATTACATCCGGATTCAATACAAAAGGCACAATACCGACTTAAGTACAAGAGGACTGACACTCTAACTCCCTATGATTTGAACCTCTCCTGTGAGTCCAGTTTTAGATACCGATGCTTCACTTCAGGTTTACTGTATCCCTTGGACCTTCCTATTGACGATGAAACACAGAAATTGCATCCAAATTTA
Source organism: Schistocerca americana (assembly GCF_021461395.2). Taxonomy (NCBI): domain Eukaryota; kingdom Metazoa; phylum Arthropoda; class Insecta; order Orthoptera; family Acrididae; genus Schistocerca; species Schistocerca americana. The sequence goes on along the minus strand of NC_060124.1, from coordinate 541,902,226 downwards.
ATACAAAAGGCACAATGCCGACTTAAGTACAAGAGGACTGACACACTAAATTTCGATGATTTGAACTTCTCCTGTGAGTCCAGTTTTAGATTCCGATGATTCACTTCAGGTTTACTGCATCCGTTGCACATTCTTATTGACGATGAAACACAGAAATTGCATCCAAATTTAATACAAAAGGCACAATGCCGACTTAAGTACAAGAGGACTGGCACTCTAACTTTCTATGATTTGAACCTCTCCCGTGAGTCCAGTTTTAGATTCCGATGCTTCACATCAGGTTTACTGTATCTATTGGACCTCCTTATTGATGATGAAACACTGAAATTACATCCGAATTCAATACAAAAGGCACATTACCGACTTAAGTACAAGAGGACTGACACTCTAACTCTCTATGATTTGAACCTCTCCTGTGAGTCCAGTTTTAGATTCCGATGCTTCAATTCAGGTTTACTGTATCCCTTGCACCTTCTTATTGACGATGAAACACAGAAATTGCATCCAAATTTAATACAAAAGGCACAATGCCGACTAAAGTACAAGTGGACTGACACTCTAACTTTCGATGATTTGAACCTCTCCTGTGAGTCCAGTTTTAGATTCCGATGCTTCAATTCAGGTTTACTGTATTCCTTGAACCATCTTATTGACGATGAAACACAGAAATTGCATCCGAATTTAATACAAAAGGCACAATGCCGACTTAAGTACAAGAGGACTGACACACTAACTTTAGATGATTTGAACCTCTCCTGTGAGTCCAGTTTTAGATTCTGATGCTTCAATTGAGGTTTACTGTATCCCTTGGACCATCTTATTGACGATGAAACACTGAAATTGCATCCGAATTTAATACAAAAAGCTCAATGCCGATCTAAGTACAAGAGGACTGACACTCTAACTTTCGATGATTTGAACCTCTCCTGTGAGTCCAGTTTTAGATTCCGATGCTTCACTTCAGGTTTACTGTATCCCGTAAACCTTCGTATTGACGATGAAACACCGAAATGGCATCCGAATTTAATACAAAAGGCACAATGCCGACAGATGTACAAGAGGACTCACACTCTAACTTTCGATGATTTGAACCTCTCCTGTTAGTCCAGTTTTAGATTCCGATGCTTCAATTCAGGTTTACTGTATCCCTTGGACCACCTTATTGACGATGAAGCACAGATATCGCATCCGAATTTAATACAAAAGGCACAATGCCGTCTTATGTACAAGAAAACTGACACTCTAACTTTCTATGATTTGAACCTCTCCTGTGAGTCCAGTTTTAGATTCCGATGCTTCGATTCAGGTTTACTGTATCCATTGGACCTTCTTATTGAGGATGAAACACACAAAAATTGCATCCGAATTTAATACAAAAGGCACAATGCAGACTTATGTACAAGAGGACTGGCACTCAAACTTTCTATGATTTGAACCTCTCCTGTGAGTCCAGTTCTACATTCCGATGCTTCACATCAGGTTTACTGTATCTCTTGGACCTTCTCATTGATGATGAAACACAGAAATTACATCCGAATTCAAAGCAAAGGCACAATACCTACTTAAGTACATAAGGACTGACACTCTAACTCTCTATGATTTGAACCTCTCCTGTGAGTCCAGTTTTAGATTCCGATGCTTCACTTCAGGTTTACTGTATCCCTTGGACCTTCTTATTGACGATGAAACACAGATATTGCATCCAAATTTAATACAAAAGGCACAATGCCGACTTAGGTACAAGAGGATTGACACTATTACTTTCTATGATTTGAACCCCTCCTGTGAGTCCAGTTTTAGATTCCGTTGCTTTACTTCAGGTTTACTGTATCCCTTGGACCTTCTTATTGACGATGAAACACAGAAATTGCATCCGAATTTAATACAAAAGGCACAATGCCGACTTAAGTACAAGAGGACTGACCCGCTAAGTTTCTATGATTTGAATGTCTCCTGGAGTACAGTTTTAGATTCCGATGCTTCACATCACGTTTACTGTATCTCTTGGACCTTCTTATTGATGATGAAACACAGAAATTACATCCGAATTCAATACAAGAGGCACAATACCGACTTAAGTACAAGAGGACTGACACACTAACTCTCTATGATTTGAACCTCTCCTGTGAGTCCAGTTTTAGATTCCGATGCTTCACTTCAGGTTTACTGTATCCCTTGGACCTTCCTATTGACGATGAAACACAGAAATTGCATCCAAATTTAATACAAAAGGCACAATGCCGACTTAAGTACAAGAGGACTGACACTCTAAATTTCGATGATTTGAACCTGTCCTGTGAGTCCAGTTCTAGATTCCGATGATTCACTTCAGGTTTACTGCATCCGTTGCACCTTCTTATTGACGATGAAACACAGAAATCGCATCCAAATTTAATACAAATGGCACAATGCCGACTTAAGTACAAGAGGACAGGCACTCTAGATTTCTATGATTTGAAACTCTCCTGTGAGTCCAGTTTTAGATTCCGATGCTTCACATCAGGTTTACTGTATCTCTTGGACCTTCTTATTGACGATGAAACACAGAAATTACATCCGAATTCAATACAAAAGGCACAATACCGACTTAAGTACATGAGGACTGACACTCTAACTCCCTATGATTTGAACCTCTCCTGTGAGTCCAGGTTTACATTCCGATGCTTCACTTCAGGTTTACTGTATCCCTCGGACCTTCCTATTGATGATGAAACACAGAAATTGCATCCAAATTTAATACCAAAGGCACAATGCCGACTTAAGTACAAGAGGACTGACACTCTGAATTTCGATGATTTGAACCTCTCCTGTGAGTCCAGTTTTATATTCCGATGATTCACTACAGGTTTACTGTATCCCTTGCACCTTCTTATTGACGATGAAACACAGAAATTGCATCTAAATTTAATACAAAAGGCACAATGCCGACTAAAGTACAAGAGGACTGACACTCTAACTTTCGATGATTTGAACCTCTCCTGTGAGTCCAGTTTTAGATTCCGATGCTTCAATTCAGGTTTACTGTATTCCTTGGACCATCTTATTGACGATGAAACACCGAAATGGCATCCGAATTTAATACAAAAGGCACAATGCCGACAGATGTACAAGAGGACTCACACTCTAACTTTCGATGATTTGAACCTCTCCTGTTAGTCCAGTTTTAGATTCCGATGCTTCAATTCAGGTTTACTGTATCCCTTGGACCACCTTATTGACGATGAAGCACAGATATCGCATCCGAATTTAATACAAAAGGCACAATGCCGTCTTATGTACAAGAAAACTGACACTCTAACTTTCTATGATTTGAACCTCTCCTGTGAGTCCAGTTTTAGATTCCGATGCTTCGATTCAGGTTTACTGTATCCATTGGACCTTCTTATTGAGGATGAAACACACAAAAATTGCATCCGAATTTAATACAAAAGGCACAATGCAGACTTATGTACAAGAGGACTGGCACTCAAACTTTCTATGATTTGAACCTCTCCTGTGAGTCCAGTTCTACATTCCGATGCTTCACATCAGGTTTACTGTATCTCTTGGACCTTCTCATTGATGATGAAACACAGAAATTACATCCGAATTCAAAGCAAAGGCACAATACCTACTTAAGTACATAAGGACTGACACTCTAACTCTCTATGATTTGAACCTCTCCTGTGAGTCCAGTTTTAGATTCCGATGCTTCACTTCAGGTTTACTGTATCCCTTGGACCTTCTTATTGACGATGAAACACAGATATTGCATCCAAATTTAATACAAAAGGCACAATGCCGACTTAGGTACAAGAGGATTGACACTATTACTTTCTATGATTTGAACCCCTCCTGTGAGTCCAGTTTTAGATTCCGTTGCTTTACTTCAGGTTTACTGTATCCCTTGGACCTTCTTATTGACGATGAAACACAGAAATTGCATCCGAATTTAATACAAAAGGCACAATGCCGACTTAAGTACAAGAGGACTGACCCGCTAAGTTTCTATGATTTGAATGTCTCCTGGAGTACAGTTTTAGATTCCGATGCTTCACATCACGTTTACTGTATCTCTTGGACCTTCTTATTGATGATGAAACACAGAAATTACATCCGAATTCAATACAAGAGGCACAATACCGACTTAAGTACAAGAGGACTGACACACTAACTCTCTATGATTTGAACCTCTCCTGTGAGTCCAGTTTTAGATTCCGATGCTTCACTTCAGGTTTACTGTATCCCTTGGACCTTCCTATTGACGATGAAACACAGAAATTGCATCCAAATTTAATACAAAAGGCACAATGCCGACTTAAGTACAAGAGGACTGACACTCTAAATTTCGATGATTTGAACCTGTCCTGTGAGTCCAGTTCTAGATTCCGATGATTCACTTCAGGTTTACTGCATCCGTTGCACCTTCTTATTGACGATGAAACACAGAAATCGCATCCAAATTTAATACAAATGGCACAATGCCGACTTAAGTACAAGAGGACAGGCACTCTAGATTTCTATGATTTGAAACTCTCCTGTGAGTCCAGTTTTAGATTCCGATGCTTCACATCAGGTTTACTGTATCTCTTGGACCTTCTTATTGACGATGAAACACAGAAATTACATCCGAATTCAATACAAAAGGCACAATACCGACTTAAGTACATGAGGACTGACACTCTAACTCCCTATGATTTGAACCTCTCCTGTGAGTCCAGGTTTACATTCCGATGCTTCACTTCAGGTTTACTGTATCCCTCGGACCTTCCTATTGATGATGAAACACAGAAATTGCATCCAAATTTAATACCAAAGGCACAATGCCGACTTAAGTACAAGAGGACTGACACTCTGAATTTCGATGATTTGAACCTCTCCTGTGAGTCCAGTTTTATATTCCGATGATTCACTACAGGTTTACTGTATCCCTTGCACCTTCTTATTGACGATGAAACACAGAAATTGCATCTAAATTTAATACAAAAGGCACAATGCCGACTAAAGTACAAGAGGACTGACACTCTAACTTTCGATGATTTGAACCTCTCCTGTGAGTCCAGTTTTAGATTCCGATGCTTCAATTCAGGTTTACTGTATTCCTTGGACCATCTTATTGACGATGAAACACAGAAATTGCATCCGAATTTAATACAAAAGGCACAATGCCGACTTAAGTACAAGAGGACTGACACTCTAACTTTCGATGATTTGAACCTCTCCTGTCAGTCCAGTTTTAGTTTCCGATGCTTCAATTCAGGTTTACTGTATCCCTTGGACCATCTTATTGACGATGAAACACAGAAATAGCATCCGAATTTAATACAAAAGGCTCAATGCCGACCTAAGTACAAGAGGATTGACACTCTAACTTTCTATGATTTGAACCTCTCCTGTTAGTCCAGTTTTAGATTCCGATGCTTCACTTCAGGTTTACTGTATCCCGTAAACCTTCTTATTGACGATGAAACACAGAAATGGCATCCGAATTTAAAACAAAAGGCACAATGCCGACATATGAACAAGAGGACTCACACTCTAACTTTCGATGATTTGAACCTCTCCTGTTAGTCCAGTTTTAGATTCCGATGCTTCGATTCAGGTTTACTGTATCCATTGGACCTTCTTATTGAGGATGAAACACAGAAATTGCATCCGAATTTAATACAAAAGGCACAATGCCGACTTATGTACAAGAAAACTGACACTCTAACTTTCTATGATTTGAACCTCTCCTGTGAGTCCAGTTTTGGATTCCGATGCTTCGATTCAGGTTTACTGTATCCATTGGACCTTCTTATTGAGGATGAAACACAGAAATTGCATCCGAATTTAATACAAAAGGCACAATGCCGACTTATGTACAAGAGGACTGGCACTCAAACTTTCTATGATTTGAACCTCTCCTGTGAGTCCAGTTCTAGATTCCGATGCTTCACATCAGGTTTACTGTATCTCTTGGACCTTCTCATTGATGATGAAACACAGAAATTACATCCGAATTCAAAACAAAACGCACAATACCTACTTAAGTACAAGAGGACTGACACTCTAACTCTCTATGATTTGAACCTCTCCTGTGAGTCCAGTTTTAGATTCCGATGCTTCACTTCAGGTTTACTGTATCCCTTGGACCTTCTTATTGACGATGAAACACAGGAATTGCATCCAAATTTAATACAAAAGGCACAATGCCGACTTAAGTACAAGAGGACTGACACTATTACTTTCTATGATTTGAACCCCTCCTGTGAGTCCAGTTTTAGATTCCGATGCTTTACTTCAGGTTTACTGTATCCCTTGGACCTTCTTATTGACGATGAAACACAGAAATTGCATCCGAATTTAATACAGAAGGCACAATGCCGACTTAAGTGCAAGAGGACTGACCCGCTAACTTTCTATGAATTGAACGTCTCCTGGAGTCCTGTTTTAGATTCCGATGCTTCACATCACGTTTACTGTATCTCTTGGACCTTGTTATTGATGATGAAACACAGAAATTGCATCCAAATTTAATACAAAGGGCATAATGCCGACTTAAGTACAAGAGGACTGACACTTTAAATTTCGATGATTTGAACCACTCCTGTGAGTCCAGTTTTAGATTCCGATGCTTCACTTCAGGTTTACTGTTTCCCTTGGACCTTCCTATTGACGATGAAACACAAAAATTGCATCCAAATTTAATACAAAAGGCACAATGCCGACTTAAGTACAAGAGGACTGACACTCTAAATTTCGATGATTTGAACGTCTCCTGTGAGTCCAGTTTTAGATTCCGATGATTCACTTAAGGTTTACTGCATCCGTTGCACCTTCTTATTGACGATGAAACACAGAAATTGCATCCAAATTTAATACAAAAGGCACAATGCCGACTTAAGTACAAGAGGACTGGCACTCTAACTTTCTATGATTTGAAACTCTCCAGTGATTCCAGTTTTAGATTCAGATGCTTCACATCAGGTTTACTGTATTTCTTGGACTTTCTTATTCTTGATGAAACACATAAATTACATCCGAATTCAATACAAGAGGCACAATACCGACTTAAGTACAAGAGAACTGACACAAACTCTCTATGATTTGAACCCCTCCTGTGAGTCCAGTTTCAGATTCCGATTCTTCACTTCAGGTTTACTGTATCCCTTGGACCTTCTTATTGACGATGAAACACAGAAATTGCATCCAAATTTAATACAAAAGGCACAATGCCGACTTAAGTACAAGAGGACTGACACTCTAACTTTCGATGATTTGAACCTCTCCTGTGGTCCAGTTTTAGATTCCGATGCTTCACTTCAGGTTTACTGTATCCCTTGGACCTTCTTGTTGACGATCAAACACAGAAACTGCATTCGAATTTAATACAAAAGGCACAATGCCAACTTAAGTACAAGAGGACTGACACTCTAACTTTCTATGATTTGAAGCTCTCCTAAGAGTCCAGTTTTTGATTCCGATGCTTCACTTCAGGTTTACTGTATTCCTTGGACTTTCTTATTGTCGATGAAACACAGATATTGCATCCGAATTTAATACGAAAGGCACAATGCCGACTTAAGTACGACTGACACTCTAACTTTCTATGATTTGAACCTCTCCTGTGAGTCCAGTTTTAGATTCCGATGCTTCACTTCAGGTTTACTGTATCCCTTGGACCTTCCTATTGACGATGAAACACAGAAATTGCATCCAAATTTAATACAAAAGGCACAGTGCCGACTTAAGTACAAGAGGACTGACACTCTAAATTTCGATGATTTGAACCTCTCCTGTGAGTCCAGTTTTAGATTCCGATGATTCACTTCAGGTTTACTGCATCCGTTGCACATTCCTATTGACGATGAAACACAGAAATTGCATCCAAATTTAATACAAAAGGCACAATGCCGACTAAAGTACAAGAGGACTGACACTCTAACTTCAGATGATTTGAACCTCTCCTGTGAGTCCAGTTTTAGATTCCGATGCTTCAATTCAGGTTTACTGTATTCCTTGAACCATCTTATTGACGATGAAACACAGAAATTGCATCCGAATTTAATACAAAAGGCACAATGCCGACTTAAGTACAAGAGGACTGACACACTAACTTTCGATGATTTGAACCTCTCCTGTGAGTCCAGTTTTAGATTCTAATGCTTCAATTGAGGTTTACTGTATCCCTTGGACCATCTTATTGACGATGAAACACAGAAAATGCATCCGAATTTAATACAAAAAGCTCAATGCCGATCTAAGTACAAGAGGACTGACACTCTAACATTCGATGATTTGAACCTCTCCTGTGAGTCCAGTTTTAGATTCCGATGCTTCACTTCAGGTTTACTGTATCCCTTGGACCATCTTATTGACGATGAAACACCGAAATGGCATCCAAATTTAATACAAAAGGCACAATGCCGACATATGTACAAGACGACTCACACTCTAACTTTCGATGATTTGAACCTCTCCTGTTAGTCCAGTTTTAGATTCCGATACTTCAATTCAGGTTTACTGTATCCCTTGGACCACCTTATTGACGATGAAACACAGATATTGCATCCGAATTTAATACAAAAGGCACAATGCCGTCTTATGTACAAGAAAACTGACACTCTAACTTTCTACAATTTGAACCTCTCCTGTGAGTCTAGTTTTAGATCCCGATGCTTCGATTCAGGTTTACTGTATCCATTGGACCTTCTTATTGAGGATGAAACACACAAAAATTGCATCCGAATTTAATACCAAAGGCACAATGCAAACTTATGTACATGAGGACTGGCACTCAAACTTTCTATGATTTGAACCTCTCCTGTGAGTCCAGTTCTAGATTCCGATGCTTCACATAAGGTTTACTGTATTTCTTGGACCTTCTTATTCTTGATGAAACACATAAATTACATCCGAATTCAATACAAGAGGCAAATTACCGACTTAAGTACAAGAGAACTGACACTAAAACTCTCTATAATTTGAACCTCTCCTGTGAGTCCAGTTTTAGATTCCGATTCTTCACTTCAGGTTTACTGTATCCCTTGGACCTTCTTATTGACGATGAAACACAGAAATTGCATCCAAATTTAATACAAAAGGCACAATGCCGACTTAAGTACAAGAGGACTGACACTCTAACTTTCGATGATTTGAACCTCTCCTGTGGTCCAGTTTTAGATTCCGATGCTTCACTTCAGGTTTACTGTATCCCTTGGACCTTCTTATTGACGCTCAAACACAGAAACTGCATTCGAATTTAATACAAAAGGCACAATGCCAACTTAAGTGCAAGAGGACTGACACTCCAACTTTCTATGATTTGAACCACTCCTGTGATTCCAGGTTAAGATTCCGATGCTTCACTTCAGGTTTACTGTATCCCATGGACCATCTTATTGACGATGAAACACAGAAATTGCATCCAAATTTAATACAAAAGGCACAATGCCGACTTAAGTACAAGAGGACTGATCCGCTAACTTTCTATGATTTGAACGTCTCCTGGAGTCCAGTTTCAGATTCCGATGCTTCACATCACGTTTACTGTACCTCTTGGACCTTCTTCTTGATGATGAAACACAGAAATTACATCCGAATTCAATACAAAAGGCACAATACCGACTTAAGTACAAGAGGACTGACACTCTAACTCCCTATGATTTGAACCTCTCCTGTGAGTCCAGTTTTAGATTCCGATGCTTCACTTCAGGTTTACTGTATCCCTTGGACCTTCCTATTGACGATGAAACACAGAAATTGCATCCAAATTTAATACAAAAGGCACAGTGCCGACATAAGTACAAGAGGACTGACACTCTAAATTTCGATGATTTGAATTTCTCCTGTGAGTCCAGTTTTACATTCCGATGATTCACTTCAGGTTTACTGCATCCGTTGCACATTCTTATTGACGATGAAACACAGAAATTGCATCCAAATTTAATACAATTGGCACAATGCCGACTTAAGTACAAGAGGACTGGCACTCTAACTTTCTATGATTTGAACCACTCCCGTGAGTCCAGTTTTAGATTCCGATGTTTCACATCAGGTTTACTGTATCTATTGGACCTTCTTATTGATGATGAAACACTGAAATTACATCCGAATTCAATACAAAAGGCCAATACCGACTTAAGTACAAGAGGACTGACACTCTAACTCTCTATTATTTGAACCTCTCCTGTGAGTCCAGTTTTAGATTCCGATGCTTCACTTCAGGTTTACTGTATCCCTTGCACCTTCTTATTGACGATGAAACACAGAAATTGCATCCAAATTTAATACAAAAGGCACAATGCCGACTAAAGTACAAGAGGACTCACACTCTAACTTTCGATGATTTGAACCTCTGCTGTGAGTCCAGTTTTAGATTCCGATGCTTCAATTCAGGTTTACTGTATTCCTTGAACCATCTTATTGACGATGAAACACAGAAATTGCATCCGAATTTAATACAAAAAGCTCAATGCCGATCTAAGTACAAGAGGACTGACACTCTAATTTTCGATGAATTGAACCTCTCCTGTGAGTCCAGTTTTAGATTCCGATGCTTCACTTCAGGTTTACTGTATCCCTTGGACCATCTTATTGACGATGAAACACCGAAATGGCATCCGAATTTAATACAAAAGGCACAATGCTGACATATGTACAAGACGACTCACACTCTAACTTTCGATGATTTGAACCTCTCCTGTTAGTCCAGTTTTAGATTCCGATACTTCAATTCAGGTTTACTGTATCCCTTGGACCACCTTATTGACGATGAAACACAGATATTGCATCCGAATTTAATACAAAAGGCACAATGCCGTCTTATGTACAAGAAAACTGACACTCTAACTTTCTATGATTTGAACCTCTCCTGTGAGTCCAGTTTTAGATTCCGATGCTTCGATTCAGGTTTACTGTATCCATTGGACCTTCTTATTGAGGATGAAACACACAAAAATTGCATCCGAATTTAATACAAAAGACACAATGCAGACTTATGTACAAGAGGACTGACACTCTAACTTTCTATGATTTGAACCTCTCCTGTGAGTCCAGTTCTAGATTCCGATGCTTCACATCAGGTTTACTGTATTTCTTGGACCTTCTTATTCTTGATGAAACACATAAATTACATCCGAATTCAATACAAGAGGCAAATTGCCCACTTAAGTACAAGAGAACTGACACTAAAACTCTCTATGATTTGAACCTCTCCTGTGAATCCAGTTTTAGATTCCGATTCTTCACTTCAGGTTTACTGTATCCCTTGGACCCTCTTATTGACGATGAAACACAGAAATTGCATCCGAATTTAATACAAAAGGCACAATGCCGTCTTATGTACAATAAAACTGACACTCTAACTTTCTATGATTTGAAGCTCTCCTAAGAGTCCAATTTTTGATTCCGATGCTTCACTTCAGGTTTACTGTATCCCTTGGACTTTCTTATTGTCGGTGAAACACAGAAATTGCATCCGAATTTAATACAAAAGGCACAATGCCGACTTAAGTACGACTGACACTCTAACTTTCTATGATTTGAACCACTCCTGTGACTCCAGTTTAAGATTCCGATGCTTCACTTCAGGTTTACTGAATCCCTTGGACCTTCTTATTGACGAGGAAACACAGAAATTGCATCCGAATTTAATACAAAAGGCACAATGCCAACTTAAGTGCAAGAGGACTGACACTCCAACTTTCTATGATTTGAACCACTCCTGTGAGTCCAGGTTAAGATTCCGATGCTTCACTTCAGGTTTACTGTATCCCATGGACCATCTTATTGACGATGAAACACAGAAATTGCATCCGAATTTAATACAAAAGGCACAATCCCGACTTAAGCACAAGAGGACTGATCCGCTAACTTTCTAGGATTTGAACGTCTCCTGGAGTCCAGTTTTAGATTCCGATGCTTCACATCACGTTTACTGTACCTCTTGGACCTTCTTATTGATGATGAAACACAGAAATTACATCCGAATTCAATACAAAAAGCACAATACCGACTTAAGTACAAGAGGACTGACACTCTATTTCCCTATGATTTGAACCTCTCCTGTGAGTCCAGTTTTAGATTCCGATGCTTCACTTCAGGTTTACTGTATCCCTTGGACCTTCCTATTGACGATGAAACACAGAAATTGCATCCAAATTTAATACAAAAGGCACAGTGCCGACTTAAGTACAAGAGGACTGACACTCTAAATTTCGATGATTTGAACCTCTCCTGTGAGTCCAGTTTTAGATTCCGATGATTCACTTCAGGTTTACTGCATCCGTTGCACATTCTTATTGACGATGAAACACAGAAATTGCATCCAAATTTAATACAGAAGGCACAATGCCGACTTAAGTACAAGAGGACTGACCCGCTAACTTTCTATGAATTGAACGTCTCCTGGAGTCCTGTTTTAGATTCCGATGCTTCACATCACGTTTACTGTATCTCTTGGACCTTCGTATTGATGATGAAACACAGAAATTGCATCCAAATTTAATACAAAAGGCACAATGCCGACTTCAGTACAAGAGGACTGACACTCTAAATTTCGATGATTTGAACCACTCCTGTGAGTCCAGTTTTAGATTCCGATGCTTCACTTCAGGTTTACTGTATCCCTTGGGCCTTCCTATTGACGATGAAACACAGAAATTGCATCCAAATTTAATACAAAAGGCACTATGCCGACTTAAGTACAAGAGGACTGGCACTCTAAATTTCGATGATTTGAACCTCTCCTGTGAGTCTAGTTTTAGATTCCGATGATTCACTTCAGGTTTACTGCATCCGTTGCACCTTCTTATTGACGATGAAACACAGAAATTACATCCAAATCTAATACAAAAGGCACAATGCCGACTTAAGTACAAGAGGACTGGCACTCTAACTTTCTATGATTTGAAACTCTCCTGTTAGTCCAGTTTTAGATTCAGATGCTTCACATCAGGTTTACTGTATTTCTTGGACCTTCATATGCTTGATGAAACACATAAATTACATCCGAATTCAATACAAGAGGCACAATACCTACTTAAGTACAAGAGAACTGACACTAAAACTCTCTATGATTTGAACCTCTCCTGTGAGTCCAGTTTTAGATTCCGATTCTTCACTTCAGGTTTACTGTATCCCTTGGACCTTCTTATTGACGATGAAACACAGAAATTGCATCCAAATTTAATACAAAAGGCACAATGCCGACTTAAGTACAAGAGGACTGACACTCTAAATTTCGATGAATTGAACCTCTCCTGTGGTCCAGTTTTAGATTCCGATGCTTCACTTCAGGTTTACTGTATCCCTTGGACCTTCTTATTGACGATCAAACACAGAAACTGCATTCGAATTTAATACAAAAGGCACAATGCCAACTTAAGTACAAGCGGACTGACACTCTTAATTTCTATGATTTGAAGCTCTCCTAAGAGTCCAGTTTTTGATTCCGATGCTTCACTTCAGGTTTACTGTATCCCTTGGACTTTCTTATTGTCGATGAAACACAGAAATTGCATCCGAATTTAATACAAAAGGCACAATGCCGACTTAAGTACGACTGACACTCTAACTTTCTATGATTTGAACCACTCCTGTGACTCCAGTTTAAGATTCCGATGCTTCACTTCAGGTTTACTGAATCCCTTGGACCTTCTTATTGACGATCAAACACAGAAACTGCATTCGAATTTAATACAAAAGGCACAATGCCGACTTAAGTACAAGAGGACTGACACTCTAAATTTCGATGATTTGAACCTCTCCTGTGAGTCCAGTTTTAGATTCCGATGATTCACTTCAGGTTTACTGCATCCATTGCAAATTCTTATTGACGATGAAACACAGAAATTGCATCCAAATTTAATACAAAAGGCACAATGCCGACTTAAGTACAAGAGGACTGGCACTCTAACTTTCTATGATTTGAACCACTCCCGTGAGTCCAGTTTTAGATTCCGATGCTTCACATCAGGTTTACTGTATCTATTGGACCTTCTTATTGATGATGAAACACTGAAATTACATCCGAATTCAATACAAAAGGCCAATACCGACTTAAGTACAAGAGGACTGACACTCTAACTCTCTATGATTTGAACCTCTCCTGTGAGTCCAGTTTTAGATTCCGATGCTTCACTTCAGGTTTACTGTATCCCTTGGACTTTCTTATTGACGATGAAACACAGAAATTGCATCCACATTTAATACAAAATGCACAATGCGACTAAAGTACAAGAGGACTGACACTCTAACTTTCGATGATTTGAACCTTTCCTGTGAGTCCAGTTTTAGATTCCGATGCTTCAATTCAGGTTTACTGTATTCCTTGAACCTTCTTATTGACGATGAAACACAGTAATTGCATCCGAATTTAATACAAAAGGCACAATGCCGACTTAAGTACAAGAGGACTGACACACTAACTTTCGATGATTTGAACCTCTCCTGTGAGTCCAGTTTTAGATTCTGATGCTTCAATTGAGGTTTACTGTATCCCTTGGACCATCTTATTGACGATGAAACACAGAAATTGCTTCCGAATTTAATACAAAAATCTCAATGCCGAACTAAGTACAAGACGACTGACAATCTAACTTTCGATGATTTGAACCCCTCCTGCGAGTCCAGTTTTAGATTCCGATGCTTCACTTCAGGTTTACTGTATCCCTTGGACCATCTTATTGACGATGAAACACCGAAATGGCATCAGAATTTAATACAAAAGGCACAATGCCGACATATGTACAAGAGGACTCACACTCTAACTTTCGATGATTTGAACCTCTCCTGTTAGTCCAGTTTTAGATTCCGATGCTTCAATTCAGGTTTACTGTATCCCTTGGACCACCTTATTGACGATGAAACACAGATATTGCATCCGAATTTAATACAAAAGGCACAATGCCGTCTTATGTACAAGAAAACTGACACTCTAACTTTCTATGATTTGAACCTCTCCTGTGAGTCCAGTTTTAGATTCCGATGCTTCGATTCAGGTTTACTGTATCCATTGGACCTTCTTATTGAGCATGAAACACACAAAAATTGCATCCGAATTTAATACAAAAGGCACAATGCAGTCTTATGTACAAGAGGACTGGCACTCAAACTTTCTATGATTTGAACCTCTCCTGTGAGTCCAGTTCTAGATTCCGATGCTTCACATCAGGTTTACTGTATCCCTTGGACCTTCTTATTGACGATGAAACACAGAAATTGCATCCAAATTTAATACAAAAGGCACAATGCCGACTTAAGTAAAAGAGGACTGACACTCTAACTTTCGATGATTTGAACCTCTCCTGTGGTCCAGTTTTAGATTCCGATGCTTCACTTCAGGTTTACTGTATCCCTTGGACCTTCTTATTGACGATCAAACACAGAAACTGCATTCGAATTTAATACAAAAGCCACAATGCCAACTTAAGTACAAGAGGACTGACACTCTAACTTTCTATGATTTCAAGCTCTCCTAAGAGTCCAGTTTTAGATTCCGATGCTTCACATCACGTTTACTGTACCTCTTGGACCTTCTTATTGATGATGAAACACAGAAATTACATCCGAATTCAATACAAAAAGCACAATACCGACTTAAGCACAAGAGGACTGACACTCTAACTCCCTATGATTTGAACCTCTCCTGTGAGTCCAGTTTTAGATTCCGATGCTTCACTTCAGGTTTACTGTATCCCTTGGACCTTCCTATTGACGATGAAACACAGAAATTGCATCCAAATTTAATACAAAAGGCACAGTGCCGACTTAAGTACAAGAGGACTGACACTCTAAATTTCGATGATTTGAACCTCTCCTGTGAGTCCAGTTTTAGATTCCGATGATTCACTTCAGGTTTACTGCATCCGTTGCACATTCTTATTGACGATGAAACACAGAAATTGCATCCAAATTTAATACAAAAGGCACAATGCCGACTTAAGTACAAGAGGACTGGCACTCTAACTTTCTATGATTTGAACCACTCCCGTGAGTCCAGTTTTAGATTCCGATGCTTCACATCAGGTTTACTGTATCTATTGGACCTTCTTATTGATGATGAAACACTGAAATTACATCCGAATTCAATACAAAAGGCCAATACCGACTTAAGTACAAGAGGACTGACACTCTAACTCTCTATGATTTGAACCTCTCCTGTGAGTCCAGTTTTAGATTCCGATGCTTCACTTCAGGTTTACTGTATCCCTTGGACTTTCTTATTGACGATGAAACACAGAAATTGCATCCACATTTAATACAAAATGCACAATGCGACTAAAGTACAAGAGGACTGACACTCTAACTTTCGATGATTTGAACCTCTCCTGTGAGTCCAGTTTTAGATTCCGATGCTTCAATTCAGGTTTACTGTATTCCTTGAACCTTCTTATTGACGATGAAACACAGTAATTGCATCCGAATTTAATACAAAAGGCACAATGCCGACTTAAGTACAAGAGGACTGACACACTAACTTTCGATGATTTGAACCTCTCCTGTGATTCCAGTTTTAGATTCTGATGCTTCAATTGAGGTTTACTGTATCCCTTGGACCATCTTATTGACGATGAAACACAGAAATTGCTTCCGAATTTAATACAAAAATCTCAATGCCGATCTAAGTACAAGACGACTGACACTCTAACTTTCGATGATTTGAACCCCTCCTGCGAGTCCAGTTTTAGATTCCGATGCTTCACTTCAGGTTTACTGTATCCCTTGGACCATCTTATTGACGATGAAACACCGAAATGGCATCCGAATTTAATACAAAAGGCACAATGCCGACATATGTACAAGAGGACTCACACTCTAACTTTCGATGATTTGAACCTCTCCTGTTAGTCCAGTTTTAGATTCCGATGCTTCAATTCAGGTTTACTGTATCCCTTGGACCACCTTATTGACGATGAAACACAGATATTGCATCCGAATTTAATACAAAAGGCACAATGCCGTCTTATGTACAAGAAAACTGACACTCTAACTTTCTATGATTTGAACCTCTCCTGTGAGTCCAGTTTTAGATTCCGATGCTTCGATTCAGGTTTACTGTATCCATTGGACCTTCTTATTGAGCATGAAACACACAAAAATTGCATCCGAATTTAATACAAAAGGCACAATGCAGTCTTATGTACAAGAGGACTGGCACTCAAACTTTCTATGATTTGAACCTCTCCTGTGAGTCCAGTTCTAGATTCCGATGCTTCACATCAGGTTTACTGTATCCCTTGGACCTTCTTATTGACGATGAAACACAGAAATTGCATCCAAATTTAATACAAAAGGCACAATGCCGACTTAAGTACAAGAGGACTGACACTCTAACTTTCGATGATTTGAACCTCTCCTGTGGTCCAGTTTTAGATTCCGATGCTTCACTTCAGGTTTACTGTATCCCTTGGACCTTCTTATTGACGATCAAACACAGAAACTGCATTCGAATTTAATACAAAAGGCACAATGCCAACTTAAGTACAAGAGGACTGACACTCTAACTTTCTATGATTTCAAGCTCTCCTAAGAGTCCAGTTTTAGATTCCGATGCTTCACATCACGTTTACTGTACCTCTTGGACCTTCTTATTGATGATGAAACACAGAAATTACATCCGAATTCAATACAAAAAGCACAATACCGACTTAAGCACAAGAGGACTGACACTCTAACTCCCTATGATTTGAACCTCTCCTGTGAGTCCAGTTTTAGATTCCGATGCTTCACTTCAGGTTTACTGTATCCCTTGGACCTTCCTATTGACGATGAAACACAGAAATTGCATCCAAATTTAATACAAAAGGCACAGTGCCGACTTAAGTACAAGAGGACTGACACTCTAAATTTCGATGATTTGAACCTCTCCTGTGAGTCCAGTTTTAGATTCCGATGATTCACTTCAGGTTTACTGCATCCGTTGCACATTCTTATTGACGATGAAACACAGAAATTGCATCCAAATTTAATACAAAAGGCACAATGCCGACTTAAGTACAAGAGGACTGGCACTCTAACTTTCTATGATTTGAACCACTCCCGTGAGTCCAGTTTTAGATTCCGATGATTCACATCAGGTTTACTGTATCTATTGGACCTTCTTATTGATGATGAAACACTGAAATTACATCCGAATTCAATACAAAAGGCCAATACCGACTTAAGTACAAGAGGACAGACACTCTAACTCTCTATGATTTGAACCTCTCCTGTGAGTCCAGTTTTAGATTCCGATGCTTCACTTCAGGTTTACTGTATCCCTTGCACCTTCTTATTGACGATGAAACACAGAAATTGCATCCAAATTTAATACAAAAGGCACAATGCCGACTAAAGTACAAGAGGACTGACACTCTAACTTTCGATGATTTGAACCTCTCCTGTGAGTCCAGTTTTAGATTCCGATGCTTCAATTCAGGTTTACTGTATTCCTTGAACCATCTTATTGACGATGAAACACAGAAATTGCATCCGAATTTAATACAAAAGGCACAATGCTGACGTAAGTACAAGAGGACTGACTCGCTAACTTTCGATGATTTGAACCTCTCCTGTGAGTCCAGTTTTAGATTCTGATGCTTCAGTTGAGGTTTACTGTATCCCTTGGACCATCGTATTGACGATGAAACACAGAAATTGCATCCGAATTTAATACAAAAAGCTCAATGCCGATCTAAGTACAAGAGGACTGACACTCTAACTTTCGATGATTTGAACCTCTCCTGTGAGTCCAGTTTTAGATTCCGATGCTTCACTTCAGGTTTACTGTATCCCTTGGACCATCTTATTGACGATGAAACACCGAAAAGGCATCCGAATTTAATACAAAAGGCACAATGCCGACATATGTACAAGAGGACTGACACTCTAACTTTCGATGATTTGAACCTCTCCTGTTAGTCCAGTTTTAGATTCCGATGCTTCAGTTCAGGTTTACTGTATCCCTTGGACCACCTTATTGACGATGAAACACAGATATTGCATCCGAATTTAATACAAAAGGCACAATGCCGTCTTATGTACAAGAAAACTGACACTCTAACTTTCTATGATTTGAACCTCTCCTGTGAGTCCAGTTTTAGATTCCGATGCTTCGATTCAGGTTTACTGTATCCATTGGACCTTCTTATTGAGGATGAAACACACAAAAATTGCATCCGAATCTAATACAAAAGGCACAATGCAGACTTATGTACAAGAGGACTGGCACTCAACCTTTTCTATGATTTGAACCTCTCCTGTGAGTCCAGTTCTAGATTCCGATGCTTCACATCAGGTTTACTGTATTTCTTGGACCATCTTATTCTTGATGAAACACATAAATTACATCCGAATTCAATACAAGAGGCACAATACCGACTTAAGTGCAAGAGAACTGACACTAAAACTCTCTATGATTTGAACCTCTCCTGTGAGTCCAGTTTTAGATTCCGATTCTTCACTTCAGGTTTACTGTATCCCTTGGACCTTCCTATTGACGATGAAACACAGAAATTGCATCCAAATTTAATACAAAAGTCACAGTGCCGACTTAAGTACAAGAGGACTGACACTCTAAATTTCGATGATTTGAACCTCTCCTGTGAGTCCAGTTTTAGATTCCGATGATTCACTTCAGGTTTACTGCATCCGTTGCACATTCTTATTGACGATGAAACACAGAAATTGCATCCAAATTTAATACAAAAGGCACAATGCTGACTTAAGTACAAGAGGACTGGCACTCTAACTTTCTATGAATTGAACCACTCCCGTGAGTCCAGTTTTAGATTCCGATGCTTCACATCAGGTTTACTGTATCTATTGGACCTTCTTGTTGATGATGAAACACTGAAAATACATCCGAATTCAATACATAAGGCACAATACCGACTTAAGTACAAGAGGACTGACACTCTAACTCTCTATGATTTGAACCTCTCCTGTGAGTCCAGTTTTAGATTCCGATTCTTCACTTCAGGTTTACTGTATCCCTTGGACCTTCCTATTGACGATCAAACACAGAAACTGCATTCGAATTTAATACAAAAGGCACAATGCCAACTTAAGTACAAGAGGACTGACACTCTAACGTTCTATGATTTCAAGCTCTCCTAAGAGTCCAGTTTTTGATTCCGATGCTTCACTTCAGGTTTACTGTATCCCTTGGGCTTTCTTATTGTCGATGATACACAGAAATTGCATCCGAATTTAATACAAAAGGCACAATGCCGACTTAAGTACGACTGACACTCTAACTTTCTATGATTTGAACCACTCCTGTGACTCCAGTTTAAGATTCCGATGCTTCACTTCAGGTTTACTGAATCCCTTGGACCTTCTTATTGACGATGAAACACAGAAATTGCATCCGAATTTAATACAAAAGGCACAATGCCAACCTAAGTGCAAGAGGACTGACACTCCAACTTTCTATGATTTGAACCACTCCTGTGAGTCCAGGTTAAGATTCCGATGCTTCATTTCAGGTTTACTGTATCCCAAGGACCATCTTATTGACAATGAAACACAGAAATTGCATCCGAATTTAATACAAAAGGCACAATGCCGACTTAAGTACAAGAGGACTGATCCGCTAAATTTCTATGATTTGAACGTCTCCTGGAGTCCAGTTTTAGATTCCGATGCTTCGCATCACGTTTACTGTACCTCTTGGACCTCCTTATTGATGATGAAACACAGAAATTACATCCGTATTCAATACAAAAAGCACAATACCGACTTAAGTACAATGGGACTGACACTCTAACTCCCTAGGATTTGAACCTCTCCTGTGAGTCCAGTTTTAGATTCCGATGCTTCACTTCAGGTTTACTGTATCCCTTGGACCTTCCTATTGACGATGAAACACAGAAATTGCATCCAAATTTAACACAAAAGTCACAGTGCCGACTTAAGTACAAGAGGACTGACACTCTAAATTTCGATGATTTGAACCTCTCCTGTGAGTCCAGTTTTAGATTCCGATGATTCACTTCAGGTTTACTGCATCCGTTGCACATTCTTATTGACGATGAAACACAGAAATTGCATCCAAATTTAATACAAAAGGCACAATGCCGACTTAAGTACAAGAGGACTGGCACTCTAACTTTCTATGAATTGAACCACTCCCGTGAGTCCAGTTTTAGATTCCGATGCTTCACATCAGGTTTACTGTATCTATTGGACCTTCTTGTTGATGATGAAACACTGAAATTACATCCGAATTCAATACATAAGGCACAATACCGACTTAAGTACAAGAGGACTGACACTCTAACTCTCTATGATTTGAACCTCTCCTGTGAGTCCAGTTTTAGATTCCGATGCTTCACTTCAGGTTTACTGTATCCCTTGCACCTTCTTATTGACGATGAAACACAGAAATTGCATCCAAATTTAATACAAAAGGCACAATGCCGACTAAAGTACAAGAGGACTGACACTCTAACTTTCGATGATTTGAACCTCTCCTGTGAGTCCAGTTTTAGATTCCGATGCTTCAATTCAGGTTTACTGTATTTCTTGAACCATCTTATTGACGATGAAACACAGAAATTGCATCCGAATTTAATACAAAAGGCACAATGCCGACTTAAGTACAAGAGAACTGACACACTAACTTTCGATGATTTGAACCTCTCCTGTGAGTCCAGTTTTAGATTCTTATGCTTCAATTGAGGTTTACTGTATCCCTTGGACCATCTTATTGACGATGAAACAAAGAAATTGCATCCGAATTTAATACAAAAAGCTCAATGCCGATCTAAGTACAAGAGGACTGACACTCTAACTTTCGATGATTTGAACCTCTCCTGTGAGTCCAGTTTTAGATTCCGATGCTTCACTTCAGGTTTACTGTATCCCGTAAACCTTCGTATTGACGATGAAACACCGAAATGGCATCCGAATTTAATACAAAAGGCACAATGCCGACATATGTACAAGAGGACTCACATTCTAACTTTCGATGATCTGAACCTCTCCTGTTATTCCAGTTTTAGATTCCGATGCTTCAATTCAGGTTTACTGTATCCCTTGGACCACCTTATTGACGATGAAACACAGATATTGCATCCGAATTTAATACAAAAGGCACAATGCCGTCTTATGTACAAGAAAACTGACACTCTAACTTTCTATGATTTGAACCTCTCCTGTGAGTCCAGTTTTAGATTCCGATGCTTCGATTCAGGTTTACTGTATCCATTGGACCTTCTTATTGAGGATGAAACACACAAAAATTGCATCCGAATTTAATACAAAAGGCACAATGCAGACTTATGTAAAAGAGGACTGGCACTCAAATTTTCTATGGTTTGAACCTCTCCTGTGAGTCCAGTTCTAGATTCCGATGGTTCACATCAGGTTTACTGTATCTCTTGGACCTTCTCATTGATGATGAAACACAGAAATTACATCCGTATTCAAAGCAAAGGCACAATACCTACTTAAGTACATAAGGACTGACACTCTAACTCTCTGTGATTTGAACCTCTCCTGTGAGTCCAGTTTTAGATTCCGATGCTTCACTTCAGGTTTATTGTATCCCTAGGACCTTCTTATTGACGATGAAACACAGAAATTGCATCCAAATTTAATACAAAAGGCACAATGCCGACTTAGGTACAAGAGGATTGACACTATTACTTTCTATGATTTGAACCCCTCCTGTGAGTCCAGTTTTAGATTCCGTTGCTTTACTTCAGGTTTACTATATCCCTTGGACCTTCTTATTGACGATGAAACACAGAAATTGCATCCGAATTTAATACAAAAGGCACAATGCCGACTTAAGTACAAGAGGACTGACCCGCTAACTTTCTATGATTTGAAGGTCTCCTGGAGTACAGTTTTAGATTCCGATGCTTCACATCACGTTTACTGTATCTCTTGGACCTTCTTATTGATGATGAAACACAGAAATTACATCCGAATTCAATACAAAAGGCACAATACCGACTTAAGTACAAGAGGACTGACACACTAACTCTCTGTGATTTGAACCTCTCCTGTGAGTCCAGTTTTAGATTCCGATGCTTCACTTCAGGTTTACTGTATCCCTTGGACCTTCCTATTGACGATGAAACTCAGAAATTGCATCCAAATTAAATACAAAAGGCACAATGCCGACTTAAGTACAAGAGGACTGACACTCTAAATTTCGATGATTTGAACCTCTCCTGTGAGTCCAGTTTTAGATTCCGATGATTCACTTCAGGTTTACTGCATCCGTTGCACCTTCTTATTGACGATGAAACACAGAAATCGCATCCAATTTTAATACAAAAGGCACAATGCCGACTTAAGTACAAGAGGACAGGCACTCTAGATTTCTATGATTTGAAACTCTCCTGTGAGTCCAGTTTTAGATTCCGATGCTTCACATCAGGTTTACTGTATCTCTTGGACCTTCTTATTGACGATGAAACACAGAAATTACATCCGAATTCAATACAAAAGGCACAATTTTAACTTAAGTACATGAGGACTGACACTCTAACTCCCTATGATTTGAACCTCTCCTGTGAGTCCAGGTTTACATTCCGATGCTTCACTTCAGGTTTACTGTATCCCTTGGACCTTCCTATTGATGATGAAACACAGAAATTGCATCCAAATTTTATACCAAAGGCACAATGCCGACTTAAGTACAAGAGGACTGACACTCTAAATTTCGATGATTTGAACCTCTCCTGTGAGTCCAGTTTTAGATTCCGATGATTCACTTCAGGTTTACTGCATCCGTTGCACGTTCTTATTGACGATGAAACACAGAAATTTCATCCTAATTTAATACAAAAGGCAAGTGCCGACTTAAGTACAAGAGGACTGGAACTCTAACTTTCTAATTTGAACCTCTCCTGTGAGTCCAGTTTTAGATTCCGATGCTTCAATTCAGGTTTACTGTATTCCTTGAACCATCTTATTGACGATGAAACACAGAAATTGCATCCGAATTTAATACAAAAGCACAATGCCGACTTAAGTACAAGAGAACTGACACACTAACTTTCGATGATTTGAACCTCTCCTGTGAGTCCAGTTTTAGATTCTTATGCTTCAATTGAGGTTTACTGTATCCCTTGGACCATCTTATTGACGATGAAACAAAGAAATTGCATCCGAATTTAATACAAAAAGCTCAATGCCGATCTAAGTACAAGAGGACTGACACTCTAACTTTCAATGATTTGAACCTCTCCTGTGAGTCCAGTTTTAGATTCCGATGCTTCACTTCAGGTTTACTGTATCCCGTACACCTTCGTATTGACGATGAAACACCGAAATGGCATCCGAATTTAATACAAAAGGCACAATGCCGACATATGTACAAGAGGACTCACACTCTAACTTTCGATGATCTGAACCTCTCCTGTTAGTCCAGTTTTAGATTCCGATGCTTCAATTCAGGTTTACTGTATCCCTTGGACCACCTTATTGACGATGAAACACAGATATTGCATCCGAATTTAATACAAAAGGCACAATGCCGTCTTATGTACAAGAAAACTGACACTCTAACTTTCTATGATTTGAACCTCTCCTGTGAGTCCAGTTTTAGATTCCGATGCTTCGATTCAGGTTTACTGTATCCATTGGACCTTCTTATTGAGGATGAAACACACAAAATTTGCATCCGAATTTAATACAAAAGGCACAATGCAGACTTATGTACAAGAGGACTGGCACTCAAACTTTCTATGGTTTGAACCTCTCCTGTGAGTCCAGTTCTAGATTCCGATGGTTCACATCAGGTTTACTGTATCTCTTGGACCTTCTCATTGATGATGAAACACAGAAATTACATCCGTATTCAAAGCAAAGGCACAATACCTACTTAAGTACATAAGGACTGACACTCTAACTCTCTGTGATTTGAACCTCTCCTGTGAGTCCAGTTTTAGATTCCGATGCTTCACTTCAGGTTTATTGTATCCCTAGGACCTTCTTATTGACGATGAAACACAGAAATTGCATCCAAATTTAATACAAAAGGCACAATGCCGACTTAGGTACAAGAGGATTGACACTATTACTTTCTATGATTTGAACCCCTCCTGTGAGTCCAGTTTTAGATTCCGTTGCTTTACTTCAGGTTTACTATATCCCTTGGACCTTCTTATTGACGATGAAACACAGAAATTGCATCCGAATTTAATACAAAAGGCACAATGCCGACTTAAGTACAAGAGGACTGACCCGCTAACTTTCTATGATTTGAAGGTCTCCTGGAGTACAGTTTTAGATTCCGATGCTTCACATCACGTTTACTGTATCTCTTGGACCTTCTTATTGATGATGAAACACAGAAATTACATCCGAATTCAATACAAAAGGCACAATACCGACTTAAGTACAAGAGGACTGACACACTAACTCTCTGTGATTTGAACCTCTCCTGTGAGTCCAGTTTTAGATTCCGATGCTTCACTTCAGGTTTACTGTATCCCTTGGACCTTCCTATTGACGATGAAACTCAGAAATTGCATCCAAATTAAATACAAAAGGCACAATGCCGACTTAAGTACAAGAGGACTGACACTCCAAATTTCGATGATTTGAACCTCTCCTGTGAGTCCAGTTTTAGATTCCGATGATTCACTTCAGGTTTACTGCATCCGTTGCACCTTCTTATTGACGATGAAACACAGAAATCGCATCCAATTTTAATACAAAAGGCACAATGCCGACTTAAGTACAAGAGGACAGGCACTCTAGATTTCTATGATTTGAAACTCTCCTGTGAGTCCAGTTTTAGATTCCGATGCTTCACATCAGGATTACTGTATCTCTTGGACCTTCTTATTGACGATGAAACACAGAAATTACATCCGAATTCAATACAAAAGGCACAATATTAACTTAAGTACATGAGGACTGACACTCTAACTCCCTATGATTTGAACCTCTCCTGTGAGTCCAGGTTTACATTCCGATGCTTCACTTCAGGTTTACTGCATCCCTTGGACCTTCCTATTGATGATGAAACACAGAAATTGCATCCAAATTTTATACCAAAGGCACAATGCCGACTTAAGTACAAGAGGACTGACACTCTAAATTTCGATGATTTGAACCTCTCCTGTGAGTCCAGTTTTAGATTCCGATGATTCACTTCAGGTTTACTGCATCCGTTGCACGTTCTTATTGACGATGAAACACAGAAATTTCATCCTAATTTAATACAAAAGGCAAGTGCCGACTTAAGTACAAGAGGACTGGCACTCTAACTTTCTATGATTTGAACCTCTCCTGTGAGTCCAATTTTAGATTCCGATGCTTCACATCAGGTTTACTCTATCTCTTGGACCTTCTTATTGATGATGAAACACTGAAATTGCATCCGAATTCAATACAAAAGGCACAATACCGACTTAAGTACAAGAGGACTGACACTCTAACTCTCTATGATTTGAACCTCTCCTGTGAGTCCAGTTTTAGATTCCGATGCTTCACTTCAGGTTTACTGTATCTCTTGCACCTTCTTATTGACGTTGAAACACAGAAATTGCATCTAAATTTAATACAAAAGGCACAATGCCGACTAAAGTACAAGAGGACTGACACTCTAACTTTCGATGATTTGAACCTCTCCTGTGAGTCCAGTTTTAGATTCCGATGCTTCAATTCAGGTTTACTGTATTCCTTGGACCATCTCATTGACGATGAAACACAGAAATTGCATCCGAATTTAATACAAAAGGCACAATGCCGACTTAAGTACAAGAGGACTGACACTCTAACTTTCGATGATTTGAACCTCTCCTGTCAGTCCTGTTTTAGTTTCCGAAGCTTCAATTCAGGTTTACTGTATCCCTTGGACCATCTTATTGACGATGAAACACAGAAATAGCATCCGAATTTAATACAAAAGGCTCAATGCCGACCTAATTACAAGAGGACTGACACTCTAACCTTCTATGATTTGAACCTCTCCTGTTAGTCCAGTTTTAGATTCCGATGCTTCAATTCAGGTTTACTGTATTCCTTGGACCATCTTATTGACGATGAAACACAGAAATTGCATCCGAATTTAATACAAAAGGCACAATGCCGACTTAAGTACAAGAGGACTGACCCGCTAACTTTCTATGATTTGAAGGTCTCCTGGAGTACAGTTTTAGATTCCGATGCTTCACATCACGTTTACTGTATCTCTTGGACCTTCTTATTGATGATGAAACACAGAAATTACATCCGAATTCAATACAAAAGGCACAATACCGACTTAAGTACAAGAGGACTGACACACTAACTCTCTGTGATTTGAACCTCTCCTGTGAGTCCAGTTTTAGATTCCGATGCTTCACTTCAGGTTTACTGTATCCCTTGGACCTTCCTATTGACGATGAAACTCAGAAATTGCATCCAAATTAAATACAAAAGGCACAATGCCGACTTAAGTACAAGAGGACTGACACTCCAAATTTCGATGATTTGAACCTCTCCTGTGAGTCCAGTTTTAGATTCCGATGATTCACTTCAGGTTTACTGCATCCGTTGCACCTTCTTATTGACGATGAAACACAGAAATCGCATCCAATTTTAATACAAAAGGCACAATGCCGACTTAAGTACAAGAGGACAGGCACTCTAGATTTCTATGATTTGAAACTCTCCTGTGAGTCCAGTTTTAGATTCCGATGCTTCACATCAGGATTACTGTATCTCTTGGACCTTCTTATTGACGATGAAACACAGAAATTACATCCGAATTCAATACAAAAGGCACAATATTAACTTAAGTACATGAGGACTGACACTCTAACTCCCTATGATTTGAACCTCTCCTGTGAGTCCAGTTTTAGATTCCGATGCTTCACTTCAGGTTTACTGTATCCCTTGGACCTTCCTATTGACGATGAAACTCAGAAATTGCATCCAAATTAAATACAAAAGGCACAATGCCGACTTAAGTACAAGAGGACTGACACTCTAAATTTCGATGATTTGAACCTCTCCTGTGAGTCCAGTTTTAGATTCCGATGATTCACTTCAGGTTTACTGCATCCGTTGCACCTTCTTATTGACGATGAAACACAGAAATCGCATCCAATTTTAATACAAAAGGCACAATGCCGACTTAAGTACAAGAGGACAGGCACTCTAGATTTCTATGATTTGAAACTCTCCTGTGAGTCCAGTTTTAGATTCCGATGCTTCACATCAGGTTTACTGTATCTCTTGGACCTTCTTATTGACGATGAAACACAGAAATTACATCCGAATTCAATACAAAAGGCACAATTTTAACTTAAGTACATGAGGACTGACACTCTAACTCCCTATGATTTGAACCTCTCCTGTGAGTCCAGGTTTACATTCCGATGCTTCACTTCAGGTTTACTGTATCCCTTGGACCTTCCTATTGATGATGAAACACAGAAATTGCATCCAAATTTTATACCAAAGGCACAATGCCGACTTAAGTACAAGAGGACTGACACTCTAAATTTCGATGATTTGAACCTCTCCTGTGAGTCCAGTTTTAGATTCCGATGATTCACTTCAGGTTTACTGCATCCGTTGCACGTTCTTATTGACGATGAAACACAGAAATTTCATCCTAATTTAATACAAAAGGCAAGTGCCGACTTAAGTACAAGAGGACTGGAACTCTAACTTTCTAATTTGAACCTCTCCTGTGAGTCCAGTTTTAGATTCCGATGCTTCAATTCAGGTTTACTGTATTCCTTGAACCATCTTATTGACGATGAAACACAGAAATTGCATCCGAATTTAATACAAAAGGCACAATGCCGACTTAAGTACAAGAGAACTGACACACTAACTTTCGATGATTTGAACCTCTCCTGTGAGTCCAGTTTTAGATTCTTATGCTTCAATTGAGGTTTACTGTATCCCTTGGACCATCTTATTGACGATGAAACAAAGAAATTGCATCCGAATTTAATACAAAAAGCTCAATGCCGATCTAAGTACAAGAGGACTGACACTCTAACTTTCAATGATTTGAACCTCTCCTGTGAGTCCAGTTTTAGATTCCGATGCTTCACTTCAGGTTTACTGTATCCCGTACACCTTCGTATTGACGATGAAACACCGAAATGGCATCCGAATTTAATACAAAAGGCACAATGCCGACATATGTACAAGAGGACTCACACTCCAACTTTCGATGATCTGAACCTCTCCTGTTAGTCCAGTTTTAGATTCCGATGCTTCAATTCAGGTTTACTGTATTCCTTGGACCACCTTATTGACGATGAAACACAGATATTGCATCCGAATTTAATACAAAAGGCACAATGCCGTCTTATGTACAAGAAAACTGACACTCTAACTTTCTATGATTTGAACCTCTCCTGTGAGTCCAGTTTTAGATTCCGATGCTTCGATTCAGGTTTACTGTATCCATTGGACCTTCTTATTGAGGATGAAACACACAAAATTTGCATCCGAATTTAATACAAAAGGCACAATGCAGACTTATGTACAAGAGGACTGGCACTCAAACTTTCTATGGTTTGAACCTCTCCTGTGAGTCCAGTTCTAGATTCCGATGGTTCACATCAGGTTTACTGTATCTCTTGGACCTTCTCATTGATGATGGAACACAGAAATTACATCCGTATTCAAAGCAAAGGCACAATACCTACTTAAGTACATAAGGACTGACACTCTAACTCTCTGTGATTTGAACCTCTCCTGTGAGTCCAGTTTTAGATTCCGATGCTTCACTTCAGGTTTATTGTATCCCTAGGACCTTCTTATTGACGATGAAACACAGAAATTGCATCCAAATTTAATACAAAAGGCACAATGCCGACTTAGGTACAAGAGGATTGACACTATTACTTTCTATGATTTGAACCCCTCCTGTGAGTCCAGTTTTAGATTCCGTTGCTTTACTTCAGGTTTACTATATCCCTTGGACCTTCTTATTGACGATGAAACACAGAAATTGCATCCGAATTTAATACAAAAGGCACAATGCCGACTTAAGTACAAGAGGACTGACCCGCTAACTTTCTATGATTTGAAGGTCTCCTGGAGTACAGTTTTAGATTCCGATGCTTCACATCACGTTTACTGTATCTCTTGGACCTTCTTATTGATGATGAAACACAGAAATTACATCCGAATTCAATACAAAAGGCACAATACCGACTTAAGTACAAGAGGACTGACACACTAACTCTCTGTGATTTGAACCTCTCCTGTGAGTCCAGTTTTAGATTCCGATGCTTCACTTCAGGTTTACTGTATCCCTTGGACCTTCCTATTGACGATGAAACTCAGAAATTGCATCCAAATTAAATACAAAAGGCACAATGCCGACTTAAGTACAAGAGGACTGACACTCCAAATTTCGATGATTTGAACCTCTCCTGTGAGTCCAGTTTTAGATTCCGATGATTCACTTCAGGTTTACTGCATCCGTTGCACCTTCTTATTGACGATGAAACACAGAAATCGCATCCAATTTTAATACAAAAGGCACAATGCCGACTTAAGTACAAGAGGACAGGCACTCTAGATTTCTATGATTTGAAACTCTCCTGTGAGTCCAGTTTTAGATTCCGATGCTTCACATCAGGATTACTGTATCTCTTGGACCTTCTTATTGACGATGAAACACAGAAATTACATCCGAATTCAATACAAAAGGCACAATATTAACTTAAGTACATGAGGACTGACACTCTAACTCCCTATGATTTGAACCTCTCCTGTGAGTCCAGGTTTACATTCCGATGCTTCACTTCAGGTTTACTGCATCCCTTGGACCTTCCTATTGATGATGAAACACAGAAATTGCATCCAAATTTTATACCAAAGGCACAATGCCGACTTAAGTACAAGAGGACTGACACTCTAAATTTCGATGATTTGAACCTCTCCTGTGAGTCCAGTTTTAGATTCCGATGATTCACTTCAGGTTTACTGCATCCGTTGCACGTTCTTATTGACGATGAAACACAGAAATTTCATCCTAATTTAATACAAAAGGCAAGTGCCGACTTAAGTACAAGAGGACTGGCACTCTAACTTTCTATGATTTGAACCTCTCCTGTGAGCCCAATTTTAGATTCCGATGCTTCACATCAGGTTTACTCTATCTCTTGGACCTTCTTATTGATGATGAAACACTGAAATTGCATCCGAATTCAATACAAAAGGCACAATACCGACTTAAGTACAAGAGGACTGACACTCTAACTCTCTATGATTTGAACCTCTCCTGTGAGTCCAGTTTTAGATTCCGATGCTTCACTTCAGGTTTACTGTATCCCTTGCACCTTCTTATTGACGTTGAAACACAGAAATTGCATCTAAATTTAATACAAAAGGCACAATGCCGACTAAAGTACAAGAGGACTGACACTCTAACTTTCGATGATTTGAACCTCTCCTGTGAGTCCAGTTTTAGATTCCGATGCTTCAATTCAGGTTTACTGTATTCCTTGGACCATCTTATTGACGATGAAACACAGAAATTGCATCCGAATTTAATACAAAAGGCACAATGCCGACTTAAGTACAAGAGGACTGACACTCTAACTTTCGATGATTTGAACCTCTCCTGTCAGTCCTGTTTTAGTTTCCGAAGCTTCAATTCAGGTTTACTGTATCCCTTGGACCATCTTATTGACGATGAAACACAGAAATAGCATCCGAATTTCATACAAAAGGCTCAATGCCGACCTAATTACAAGAGGACTGACACTCTATCCTTCTATGATTTGAACCTCTCCTGTTAGTCCAGTTTTAGATTCCGATGCTTCACTTCAGGTTTACATTATCCCGTAAACCTTCTTATTGACGATGAAACACAGACATGGCATCCGAATTTAATACAAAGGCACAATGCCGACATATGTACAAGAGGACTCACACTCTAACTTTCGATGATTTGAACCTCTCCTGTTAGTCCAGTTTTAGATTCCGATGCTTCAATTCAGGTTTACTGTATCTCTTGGACCTTCTCATTGATGATGGAACACAGAAATTACATCCGAATTCAAAACAAAAGACACAATACCTACTTAAGTACAAGAGGACTGACACTCTAACTCTCTATAATTTGAACCTCTCCTGTGAGTCCAGTTTTAGATTCCGATGCTTCACTTCAGGTTTACTGTATCCCTTGGACCTTCTTATTGACGATGAAACACAGAAATTGCATCCAAATTTAAAACAAAAGGCACAATGCCGACTTAAGTACAAGAGGACTGACACTATTACTTTCTATGATTTGAACCCCTCCTGTGAGTCCAGTTTTAGATTCCGATGCTTTACTTCAGGTTTACTGTATCCCTTGGACCTTCTTATTGACGATGAAACACAGAAATTGCATCCGAATTTAATACAAAAGGCACAATGCCGACTTAAGTACAAGAGAACTGACACTATTACTTTCTATGATTTGAACCCCTCCTGTGAGCCCAGTTTTAGATTCCGATGCTTTACTTCAGGTTTACTGTATCCATTGGACCTTCTTATTGAGGATGAAACACAGAAATTGCATCCGAATTTAATACAAAAGGCACAATGCCGACTTATGTACAAGACGACTGGCACTCAAACTTTCTATGATTTGAACCTCCCCTGTGAGTCCAGTTCTAGATTCCGATGCTTCACATCAGGTTTACTGTATCTCTTGGACCTTCTCATTCATGATGAAACACAGAAATTACATCCGAATTCAAAACAAAAGGCACAATACCTACTTAAGTACAAGAGGACTGACACTCTAACTCTCTATGATTTGAACCTCTCCTGTGAGTCCAGTTTTAGATTCCGATGCTTCACTTCAGGTTTACTGTATCACTTGCACCTTCTTATTGACGATGAAACACAGAAATTGCATCCAAATTTTAATACAAAAGGCACAATGCCGACTTAAGTACAAGAGGACTGACACTCTAATTTTCGATGATTTGAACCTCTCCTGTGAGTCCAGTTTTAGATTCCGATGCTTCAATTCAGGTTTCCAGTATCCCTTGGACCATCTTATTGACGATGAAACACAGAAATTGCATCCGAATTTAATACAAAAGGCTCAATGCCGACCTAATTACAAGAGGACCGACACTCTAACTTTCTATGATTTGAATCTCTCCTGTGAGTCCAGTTTTAGATTCCGATGCTTGACTTCAGGTTTACTGTATCCCGTAAACCTTCTTATTGACGATGAAACACAGAAATGGCATCCGAATTTAATACAAAAGGCACAATGCCGACATATGTACAAGAGGACTCACACTCTAACTTTCGATGATTTGAACCTCTCCTGTTAGTCCAGTTTTAGATTTTGATGCTTCAATTCAGGTATACTGTATCCCTTGGACCATCTTATTGACGATGAAACACAGATATTGCATCCGATTTTAATACAAAAGGCACAATGCCGACTTATGAACAAGAAAACTGACACTCTAACTTTCTATGATTTTAACCTCTCCTGTGAGTCCAGATTTAGATTCCGATGCTTCGATTCAGGTTTACTGTATCCATTGGACCTTCTTATTGAGGATGAAACACCGAAATTGCATCCGAATTTAATACAAAAGGGACAATGCCGACTTAAGTACAAGAGGACTGACCCGCTAACTCTCTATGATTTGAACGTCTCCTGGAGTCCAGTTTTAGATTCCGAATCTTCACATCACGTTTACTGTATCTCTTGGACCTTCTTATTGATGATGAAACACAGAAATTACATCCGAAATCAGTACAAAAGGCACAATACCGACTTAAGTACAAGAGGACTGACACTCTAAATTTCGATGATTTGAACCTCTCCTGTGAGTCCAGTTTTAGATTCCGATGCTTCAATTCAGGTTTACTGTATCCCTTGGACCATCTTATTGACAATGAAACACAGATATTGCATCCGATTTTAATACAAAAGGCAAAATGCCTACTTATGAACAGGAAAACTGACACTCTAACTTTCTATGATTTGAACCTCTCCTGTGAGTCCAGATATAGATTCCGATGCTACGATTCAGGTTTACTGTATCCATTGGACCTTCTTATTGAGGATGAAACACAGAAATTGCATCCGAATTTAATACAGAAGGCACAATGCCGACTTAAGTACAAGAGGACTGGCACTCTAACTTTCTATGATTTGAAACTCTCCTGTGAGTCCAGTTTTAGATTCCGATGCTTCACTTCAGGTTTACTGTATCCCTTGGACCTTCCAATTGACGATGAAACACAGAAATTGCATCCAAATTTAATTCAAAAGGCACAATGCCGACTTAAGTACAAGAGGACTGACACTCTAAATTTCGATGATTTGAACCTCTCCTGTGAGTCCAGTTTTAGATTCCGTTGATTCACTTCAGGTTTACTGCATCCGTTGCACCTTCTCATTGACGATGAAACACAGAAATTGCATCCAAATTTAATACAGAAGGCACAATGCCGACTTAAGTACAAGAGGACTGGCACTCTAACTTTCTATGATTTGAAACTCTCCTGTGAGTCCAGTTTTAGATTCCGATGCTTCACATCAGGTTTACTGTATGTCTTGGACCTTCTTATTGATGATGAAACACTGAAATTACATCCGAATTCAATACAAAAGGCACAATACCGACTTAAGTACAAGAGGACTGACCCTCAACTCTCTATGATTTGAACCTCTCCTGTGAGTCCAGTTTTAGATTCCGATGCTTCACTTCAGGTTTACTGTATCACTTGCACCTTCTTATTGACGATGAAACACAGAAATTGCATCCAAATTTAATACAAAAGGCACAATGCCGACTAAAGTACAAGAGGACTGACACTCTAACTTTCGATGATTTGAACCTCTCCTGAGAGTCCAGTTTTAGATTCCGTTGCTTCAATTTAGGTTTACTATATTCCTTGGACCATCTTATTGACGATGAAACACAGAAATTGCATCCGAATTTAATACAAAAGGCTCAATGCCGACCTAAGTACAAGAGGACTGACACTCTAACTTTTTATGATTTGAATCTCTCCTGTGAGTCCAGTTTTAGATTCCGATGCTTGACTTCAGGTTTACTGTATCCCGTAAACCTTCTTATTGACGATGAAACACAGAAATGGCATCCGAATTTAATACAAAAGGCACAATGCCGACATATGTACAAGAGGACTGACCCGCTAACTTTCTATGATTTGAACGTCTCCTGGAGTCCAGTTTTAGATTCCGATTCTGCACATCACGTTTACTGTATCTCTTGGACCTTCTTATTGATGATGAAACACAGAAATTACATCCGAATTCAGTACAAAAGGCACAATACCGACTTAAGTACAAGAGGACTGACACTCTAAATTACGATGATTTGAACCTCTCCTGTGAGTCCAGTTTTAGATTCCGATGCTTCAATTCAGGTTTACTGTATCCCTTGGACCATGTTATTGACAATGAAACACAGATATTGCATCCGATTTTAATACAAAAGGCACAATGCCGACTTATGAACAGGAAAACTGACACTCTAACTTTCTATGATTTGAACCTCTCCTGTGAGTCCAGATTTAGATTCCGATGCTTCGATTCAGGTTTACTGTATCCATTGGACCTTCTTATTGAGGATGAAACACAGAAATTGCATCCGAATTTAATACAAAAGGCACAATGCCGACTTAAGTACAAGGGGACTGACCTCTAACTTTCTATGATTTGAACCTCTCCTGTGAGTCCAGTTTTAGATTCCGATGCTTCACTTCAGGTTTACTGTATCCCTTGGACCTTCCTATTGACGATGAAACACAGAAATTGCATCCAAATTTAATTCAAAAGGCACAATGCCGACTTAAGTACAAGAGGACTGACACTCTAAATTTCGATGATTTGAACCTCTCCTGTGAGTCCAGTTTTAGATTCCGATGATTCACTTCAGGTTTACTGCATCCGTTGCACCTTCTCATTGACGATGAAACACAGAAATTGCATCCAAATTTAATACAGAAGGCACAATGCCGACTTAAGTACAAGAGGACTGGCACTGTAACTTTCTATGATTTGAAACTCTCCTGTGAGTCCAGTTTTAGATTCCGATGCTTCACATCAGTTTTACTGTATGTCTTGGACCTTCTTATTGATGATGAAACACTGAAATTACATCCGAATTCAAAACAAAAGGCACAATACCGACTTAAGTACAAGAGGACTGACACTCTATCACTCGATGATTTGAACCTCTCCTGTGAGTCCAGTTTTAGATTCCGATGCTTCACTTCAGGTTTAATGTATCCCTTGCACTTTCTTATTGACGATGAAACACAGAAATTGCATCCAAATTTAATACAAAAGGCACAATGCCGACTAAAGTACAAGAGGACTGACACTCTAACTATCGATGATCTGAACCTCTCCTGTGAGTCCAGTTTTAGATTCCGATGCTTCATTTCAGGTTTACTGTATTCTTTGGACCATCTTATTGACGATGAAACACAGAAATTGCATCCGAATTTAATACAGAAGGCGCAATGCCGACATAAGTACAAGAGGCCTGACACTCTAACTTTCGATGATTTGAACCTCTCCTGTGAGTCCAGTTTTAGATTCCGATGCTTCAATTCAGGTTTACTGTATCCCTTGGACCATCTTATTGACGATGAGTCACAGAAATTGCATCCGAATTTAATACAAAAGGCTCAATGCTGACCTAAGTACTGGAGGACTGACACTCTAATTTTCTATGATTTGAACCTCTCCTGTGAGTCCAGTTTTAGATTCCGATGCTTTACTTCAGGTTTACTGTAACCTGTAAACCTTCTTATTAAAGATGAAACACAGAAATGATATCCGAATTTAATACAAAAGGCACAATGCCGACATATGTACAAGAGGACTCACACTCTAACTTTCGATGATTTGAACCTCTCCTGTTAGTCCAGTTTTAGATTCCGATGCTTCAATTCAAGTTTACTGTATCCCTTGGACCATCTTATTGACGATGAAACACAGATATTGCATCCGAATTTAGTACAAAAGGCACAATGCCGACTTATGTACAAGAGAACTCTCACTCTGACATTCCATGATTTGAACCACTCCTGTGAGTCCAGTTTAAGATTCCGATGCTTCACTTTAGGTTCACTGTATCCCTTAAACCTTCTAATTGACGATGAAACACAGAAATTGCATCCGAATTTAATACAAAAGTCATAATGCCAACTTATGTACAAGAGGACTCACATTCTAACTTTCGATGATTTGAAACTCTCCTGTGAGTCCAGTTTTAGATTCCGATGCTTCACATCAGGTTTACTGTATCTCTTGGACCTTCTTATTGATGATGAAACACTGAAATTACATCCGAATTCAATACAAAAGGCACATTACCGACTTAAGTACAAGAGGACTGACACTCTAACTTTCTATGATTTGAACCCCCCCTGTGAGTCCAGTTTTAGATTCCGATGCTTCACTTCAGGTTTTCTGTAACCTGTAAACCTTCTTATTAAAGATGAAACACAGAAATGGCATCCGAATTTAATACAAAAGGCACAATGCCGGCATATGTACAAGAGGACTCACACTCTAACTTTCGATGATTTGAACCTCTCCTGTTTGTCCAGTTTTAGATTCCGATGCTTCAATTCAGGTTTACTGTATCCCTTGGACCATCTTATTGACGATGAAACACAGAAATTGCATCCGAATTTAATACAAAAGGCACAACGCCGACTTATGTACTAGAGGACTCAAACTTAACTTTCTATGATTTGAACCACTCTTGTGAGTCCAGTTTAAGATTCCGATGCTTCACTTCAGGTTCACTGTATCCCTTGGACCTTCTTATTGACGATGAAACACAGAAATTGCATCCGAATTTAATACAAGAGGCACAATGTCGACTTCATTACAAGAGGATTGACACTAACTCTCTATGATTTGAACCTCTCCTGTGAGTCCAGTTTTAGATTCCGATGCTTCACTTCAGGTTTACTGTATCCCTTGGACCTTCATATTGACGATGAATCACAGAAATGGCATCCGAATTTAATATAAAAGGCACAATGCCGACTTAAGTACAAGAGAACTGACACTGTAACATTCTATGATTTGAACTTCTCCTGTGAGTCCAGTTTTAGATTCCGATGCTTCACATCAGGTTTACTGTTTCTCTTGGACCCTCGTATTGATGATGAAACACAGAAATTACATCCGAATTCAATACAAAAGGCACAATACCGACTTAAGTACAAGAGGACTGACACTCTAACTCCCTATGATTTGAACCTCTCCTGTGAGTCCAGTTTTAGATTCCGATGCTTCACTTAAGGTTTACTGTATCCCTTGCACCTTCTTATTGACGATGAAACACAGAAATTGCATCCAAATTTAATACAAAAGGCACAATGCCGACTTAAGTACAAGAGGACTGACACTCTAACTTTCAATGATTTGAACCTCTCCTGTGAGTCCAGTTTTAGATTCCGATGCATCAATTCAGGTTTACTGTATCCCTTGGACCATCTTATAGACGATGAAACACAGAAATTGCATCCGAATATAATACAAAAGGCACAATGCCGACCTAAGTACAAGAGGTTGGCACTCTAACTTTCTATGATTTGAACCTCTCCTGTGAGTCCAGTTTTAGATTCCGATGCTTCACTTCAGGTTTACTGTACCCCTTGGACCTTCTTATTGACGATGAAATACAGAAATTGCATCCGAATTTAATACAAAAGGCCCAATGCCGACTTATGTACAAGAGGACTCACACTCTAAATTTCTATGATTTGAACAACTGCTGTGAGTCCAGTTTAAGATTCCGATGCTTCACTTCAGGTTCACTGTATCCCTTGGACCTTCTTATTGACGATGAAACACAGAAATTGCGTCCGAATTTAATACAAAAAGCACAATGCCGACTTAAGTACAAAAGGACTGACACTCTAACTCTCTATGATTTGAACCTCTCCTGTGAGTCCAGTTTTAGATTCCCATGCTTCACTTCAGGTTTCCTGCATCCCTTGGACCTTCTTATTGACGATGAAACACAGAAATTGCATCCGAATTTCATACAAAAGGCACAATGCTGACTTAAGTACAAGTGGACTGAGACTCTAACTTTCTATGACTTGAACCTCTCCTGTGAGTCCAGTTTTAGATTCCGATGCTTCACTTCAGGTTTGCTGTATCCATAGGACCTTCTTATTGAAGATGAAACACAGAAATTGCATCCACATTTAATACAAAAGGCACAATGCGGACTTTAGTACAAGAGGACTGACACTCTACTTATCTATGAATTGAACCCGTCCTGTGAGTCCAGTTTTAGATTCCGATGCTTCACTTCAGGTTAACTGTATCCATTGGACCTTCTTATTGACGACGAAACACAGAAATTGCATCCGAATTTAATAGAAAAGACACAATGCCGACTTAAATACAAGAGGACTGACACTTTAACTTTCTATGATTTGAACCTATCCTGTGAGTCCAATTTTAGATTCCGATGCTTCACATCAGGTTTACTGTACCTCTTGGACCTTCTTATTGATGATGAAACACAGAAATTACATCCAAATTCAATACAAAAGGCACAATACCGTCTTAAGTACAAGAGGACTGACACTCTAACTTTCTATGATTTGAACCTCTCCTGTGAGTCCAGTTTTAGATTCCGATGCTTCACTTCAGGTTTACTGTATCCCTTGCACCTTCTTATTGACGATGAATCACAGAAATTGCATCCAAATTTAGTACAAAAGGCACAATGCCGACTTAAGTGCAAGAGGACTGACTCTCTAACTTTCTATGATTTGAACCTCTCCTGTGAGTCCAGTTTTAGATTCCGATGGTTCACTTCAGGTTTACTGTATCCCTTGTACCTTCTTATTGATGGTGAAACATAGAAATTGAATCCGAATTTAATACAAAAGGCACAATGCCGACTTATGTAGAAGAGGACTGACACTCTAACTTTCTACGATTTGAACCACTCCTGTGAGTTCAGTTTTAGATTCCGATGCTTCACTTCAGGTTTACTGTATCCCTTGGACCTTCTTATTGACGATGAAACACAGAAATTGAATCCGAATTTAATACAAAAGGCACAATGCCGACTTAAGTAGAAGAGGACTGACACTCTAAATTTCGATGATTTGAACCTCTCCTGTGAGTCCAGTTTTAGATTCCGATGATTCACTTCGGGTTTACTGCATCCGTTGCACCTTCTTATTGACGATGAAACACAGAAATTGCATCCAAATTTAATACAAAAGGTACAATGCCGACTTAAGTACAAGAGGACTGGCACTCTAACTTTCTATGATTTGAGACTTTCCTGTGAGTCCAGTTTTAGATTCCGATGCTTCACTTCAGGTTTACTGTATCCCTTAACCTTCATATTGACGATGAAAAACAGAAATTGCATCCGAATTTAATACAAAATTTAATACAATGCCGACTTAAGTACAAGAGGACTGACCCGCTAACTTTCTATGATTTGAACGTCTCTTGGAGTACAGTTTTAGATTCCGATGCTTCACATCACGTTTACTGTATCTCTTGGACCTTCTTATTGATGATGAAACACTGAAATTACATCCGAATTCAATACAAAAGGCACAATACCGACTTAAGTACAAGAGGACTGACACTCTAACACTCGATGATTTGAACCTCCCCTGTGAGTCCAGTTTTAGATTCCAATGCTTCACTTCAGGTTTACTGTATCCCTTGCACCTTCTTATTGACGATGAAACACAGAAATTGCATCCAAATTTAATACAAAAGGCACAATGCCGACTAAAGTACAAGAGGACTGACACTCTAACTTTCGATGATCTGAACCTCTCCTGTGAGTCCAGTTTTAGATTCCGATGCTTCATTTCAGGTTTACTGTATTCTTTGGACCATCTTATTGACGATGAAACACAGAAATTGCATCCGAATTTAATACAAAAGGCACAATGCCGACTTAAGTACAAGAGGCCTGACACACTAACTTTCGATGATTTGAACCACTCCTGTGAGTCCAGTTTTAGATTCCGATGCTTCAATTCAGGTTTACTGTATCCCTTGGACCATCTTATTGACGATGAGTAACAGAAATTGCATCCGAACTTAATATAAAAGGCACAGTGCCGACTTAAGTACAAGTGGACTGACAATCTAACTTTCTATGATTTGAACCTCTCCTGTGAGTCCAGTTTTAGATTCCGATTCTTCACTTCAGGTTTACTGCATCCCTTGGACCTTCTTATTGACGATGAAACACAGAAATTGCATCCGAATTTAATACAAAAGGCACAGCGCCGACTTATGTACAAGAGGACTCACACTCTAATTTTCGATGATTTGAACCTCTCCTGTTAGTCCAGTTTTAGATACCGTTGCTTCAATTCAGGTTTACTGTATCCCGTGGACCATCTTATTGACGATGAAACACAGATATTGCATTCGAATTTAATACAAAAGCCACAATACCGACTTAAGTACAAGAGGACTGACACTATTACTTTCTATGATTAGAAACCCCTTCTGTGAGTACAGTTTTAGATTCTGATGCTTTACTTCAGGTTTACTGTATCCCTTGGACCTTCTTATTGACGATGAAACACAGAAATTGCATCCGAATTTAATACAAAATTTAATACAATGCCGACTTAAGTACAAGAGGACTGACCCGCTAACTTTCTATGATTTGAACGTCTCCTGGAGTCCAGTTTTAGATTCCGATGCTTCACATCACGTTTACTGTATCTCTTGGACCTTCTTATTGATGATGAAACACAGAAATTACATCCGAATTCAATACAAAAGGCACAATACCGACTTAAGTACAAGACGACTGACACTCTAACTCCCTATGATATGAACCTATCCTGTGAGTCCAGTTTTAGATTCCGATGCTTCACTTCAGGTTCACTGCATCCGTTGCACCTTCTTATTGACGATGAAACACAGAAATTGCATCCAAATTTAATACAGAAGGCACAATGCCGACTTAAGTACAAGACGACTGGCACTCTAACTTTCTATGATTTGAAACTCTCCTGTGAGTCCAGTTTTAGATTCCGATGCTTCACATCACGTTTACTGTATCTCTTGGACCTTCTTATTGATGATGAAACACTGAAATTACATCCGAATTCAATACAAAAGGCACAATACCGGCTTAAGTACAAGAGGACTGACACTCTAACACTCGATGATTTGAACCTCTCCTGTGAGTCCAGTTTTAGATTCCGATGCTTCACTTCAGGTTTACTGTATCCCTTGCACCTTATTATTGACGATGAAACATAGAAATTGCATCCAAATTTAATACAAAAGGCACAATGCCGACTAAAGCACAAGAGGACTGACACTCTAACTTTCGACGATCTGAACTTCTCCTGTGAGTCCAGTTATAGATTCCGATGCTTCATTTCAGGTTTACTGTATTCCTTGGACCATCTTATTGACGATGAAACACAGAAATTGCATCCGAATTTAATACAAAAGGCACAATGCCGACTTAAGTACAAGAGGCCTGACACTCGAACTTTCGATGATTTGACCCTCTCCTGTGAGTCCAGTTTTAGATTCCGATGCTTCAATTCAGGTTTACTGTATCCCTTGGACCATCTTATTGACGATGAGTCACAGAAATTGCATCCGAATTTAATACAAAAGGCTCAATGCCGACCTAAGTGCAGGAGGACTGACA
The DNA here is from genome assembly GCF_021461395.2 of Schistocerca americana. Classification (NCBI taxonomy): domain Eukaryota; kingdom Metazoa; phylum Arthropoda; class Insecta; order Orthoptera; family Acrididae; genus Schistocerca; species Schistocerca americana. The sequence continues at coordinate 541,859,645 of NC_060124.1, read as the reverse complement.
GTCTAATTTTCTATGATTTGAACCTGTCCTGTGAGTCCAGTTTTAGATTCCGATGCTTTACTTCAGGTTTACTGTAACCTGTAAACCTTCTTATTAAAGACGAAACACAGAAATGGCATCCGAATTTAATACAAAAGGCACAATGCCGACACATGTACAAGAGGACTCACACTCTAACTTTCGATGATTTGAACCTCTCCTGTTAGTCCAGATGTAGATTCCGATGCTTCAATTCAGGTTTACTGTATCCCGTGGACGTTCTTATTGACGATGAAACACAGATATTGCATCCGAATTTAATACAAAAGGCACAATGCAGACTTATGTACAAGACAACTCTCACTCTGACATTCCATGATATGAACCACTCCTGTGAGTCCAGTTTAAGATTCCGATGCTTCACTTCAGGTTCACTGTATCCCTTAGACCTTCTAATTGACGATGAAACACAGAAATTGCATCCGAATTTAATACAAAAGTCACAATGCCAACTTATGTACAAGAGGACTAACATTCTAACTTTCGATGATTTGAAACTTTCCTGTGAGTCCAGTTTTAGATTCCGATGTTTCACATCAGGTTTACTGTATCTCTTGGACCTTCTTATTGATGATGAAACTCTGAAATTACATCCGAATTCAATACAAAAGGCACAATACCGGCTTAAGTACAAGAGGACTGACACTCTAACACTCGATGATTTGAACCTCTCCTGTGAGTCCAGTTTTAGATTCCGATGCTTCACTTCAGGTTTACTGCATCCCTTGCACCTTATTATTGACGATGAAACATAGAAATTGCATCCAAATTTAATACAAAAGGCACAATGCCGACTAAAGCACAAGAGGACTGACACTCTAACTTTCGACGATCTGAACCTCTCCTGTGAGTCCAGTTTTAGATTCCGATGCTTCACTTCAGGTTTACTGCATCCCTTGGACCTACTTATTGACGATGACACACAGAATTTGCATCCGAATTTAATACAAAAGGCACAACGCCGACTTGTGTACAAGAGGACTCACACTTAACTTTCTATGATTTGAACCACTCTTGTGAGTCCAGTTTAAGATTCCGATGCTTCACTTTAGGTTCACTGTATCCCTTGGATCTTCTTATTGACGATGAAACACAGAAATTGCATCCGAATTTAATACAAGAGGCACAATGTCGACTTCATTACAAGAGGACTGACACTAACTCTCTATGATTTGAACCTCTCCTGTGAGTCCAGTTTTAGATTCCGATGTTTCACTTCAGGTTTACTGTATCCCTTGGACCTTCATATTGACGATGAATCACAGAAATGGCATCCGAATTTAATACAAAAGGCACAATGAAGACTTAAGTACAAGAGAACTGACACTCTAACATTCTATGATTTGAACTTCTCCTGTGAGTCCAGTTTTAGATTCCGATGCTTCACATCAGGTTTACTGTATCTCTTGGACCCTCTAATTGATGATGAAACACAGAAATTACTTCCGAATTCAATACAAAAGGCACAATACCGACTTAAGTACAAGAGGACTGACACTCTAACTCTCTATGATTTGAACCTCTCCTGTGAGTCCAGTTTTAGATTCCGATGCTTCACTTCAGGTTTTCTGTAACCTGTAAACCTTCTTATTAAAGATGAAACACAGAAATGGCATCCGAATTTAATACAAAAGGCACAATGCCGACATATGTACAAGAGGACTCACACTCTAACTTTCGATGATTTAAACCTCTCCTGTTAGTCCAGTTTTAGATTCCGATGCTTCAATTCAGGTTTACTGTATCCCTTGGACCATCTTACTGTCGATGAAACACAGAAATTGCATCCGAATTTAATACAAAAGGCATAATGCCGACTTAAGTACAAGTGGACTGACACTCTAACTTTCTATGATTTGAACCTCTCCTGTGAGTCCAGTTTTAGATTCCGATTCTTTACATCAGGTTTACTGCATCCCTTGGACCTTCTTATTGACGATGAAACACAGAAATTGCATCCGAATTTAATACAAAAGGCACAGCGCCGACTTATGTACAAGAGGACTCACACTTAACTTTCTATGTTTTGAACCACTCTTGTGAGTCAAGTTTAAGATTCCGATGCTTCACTTAAGGTTCACTGTATCCCTTGGACCTTCTTATTGACGATGAAACTTCTCCTGTGAGTCCAGTTTTAGATTCCGATGCTTAACATCAGGTTTACTGTATCTCTTGGACCCTCTTATTGATGATGAAACACAGAAATTACATCCGAATTCAATACAAAAGGCACAATACCGACTTAAGTACAGACGGACTGACACTCTAACTCTCTATGATTTGAACCTCTCCTGTGAGTCCAGTTTTAGATTCCGATGCTTCACTTAAGGTTTACTGTATCCCTTGCACCTTCTTATTGACGATGAAACACAGAAATTGCATCCAAATTTAATACAAAAGGCACAATGCCGACTTAAGTACAAGAGGACTGACACTCTAACTTTTAATGATTTGAACCTCTCCTGTGAGTCCAGTTTTAGATTCCGATGCATGAATTCAGGTTTACTGTATCCCTTGGACCATCTTATAGACGATGAAACACAGAAATTGCATCCGAATATAATACAAAAGGCACAATGCCGACTTAAGTACAAGAGGACTGACACTCTAACTCTCTATGATTTGAACCTCTCCTGTGAGTCCAGTTTTAGATGCCCATGTTTCACATAAGGTTTACTGTATCCCTTAGACCTTCTTATTGACGAGGAAACACAGAAATTGCGTCCGAATTTAATGCAGAAGGCACAATGCCGACATAAGTACAAAAGGACTGACACTCTAACTCTCTATGATTTGAACCTCTGCTGTGAGTCCAGTTTTAGATTCCCATGCTTCACGTCAGGTTTCCTGCATCCCTTGGACCTTCTTATTGACGATGAAACACAGAAATTGCATCTGAATTTCATACAAAAGGCACAATGCTGACTTAAGTACAAGAGGACTGACACTCTAACTTTCTATGACTTGAACCTCTCCTGTGAGTCCAGTTTTAGATTCCGATGCTTCACTTCAGGTTTACTGTATCCATATTACCTTCTTATTGAAGATGAAACACAGAAATTGCATCCACATTTAATACAAAAGGCACAATGCCGACTTTAGTACAAGAGGACTGACACTCTAATTATCTATGAATTGAACCTGTCCTGTGAGTCCAGTTTTAGATTCCGATGCTTCACTTCAGGTTTACTGTATCCATTGGACCTTCTTATTGACGACGAAACACAGAAATTGCATCCGAATTTAATAGAAAAGGCACAATGATGACTTAAGTACAAGAGGACTGACACTCTAACTTTCTATGACTTGAACCACTCCTGTGAGTCCAGTTTAAGATTCCGATGCTTCACTTCAGGTTCACTGTATCCCTTAAACCTTCTAATTGACGATGAAACGCAGAAATTGCATCCGAATTTAAAACAAAAGTCACAATGCCAACTTATGTACAAGAGGGTTCACATTCTAACTTTCGTGTATTTAAACCTCTCCTGTTAGTCCAGTTTTAGATTCCGATGCTTCAATTCAGGTTTACTGTATCCCTTGGGCCATCTTATTGACGATGAAACACAGAAATTGCATCCGAATTTAATACAAAAGGAACAATGCCGACTTAAGTACAAGTGGACTGACACTCTAACTTTCTATGATTTGAAACTCTCCTGTGAGTCCAGTTTTACATTCTGATGCTTCACTTCAGGTTTACTGCATCCCTTGGACCTTCTTATTGACGATGAAACACAGAAATTGCATCCGAATTTAATACAAAAGGCACAGCGCCGACTTATGTACAAGAGGACTCACACTTAACTTTCTATGTTTTGAACCACTCTTGTGAGTCAAGTTTAAGATTCCGATGCTTCACTTAAGGTTCACTGTATCCCTTGGACCTTCTTATTGACGATGAAACACAGAAATTGCATCCGAATTTAATACAAGAGGCACAATGTCCACTTCATTACAAGAGGACTGACACTAACTCTCTATGATTTGAACCTCTCCTGTGACTCCAGTTTTAGATTCCGATGCTTCACTTCAGATTTACTGTATCCCTTGGACCTTCATATTGACGATGAATCACAGAAATGGTATCCGAATTTAATACAAAAGGCACAATGCAGACTTAAGTACAAGAGAACTGACACTCTAACATTCTATGATTTGAACTTCTCCCGTGAGTCCAGTTTTAGATTCCGATGCTTAACATCAGGTTTACTGTATCTCTTGGACCCTCTTATTGATGATGAAACACAGAAATTACATCCGAATTCAATACAAAAGGCACAATACCGACTTAAGTACAAGCGGACTGACACTCTAACTCTCTATGATTTGAACCTCTCCTGTGAGTCCAGTTTTAGATTCCGATGCTTCACTTAAGGTTTACTGTATCCCTTGCACCTTCTTATTGACGATGAAACACAGAAATTGCATCCAAATTTAATACAAAAGGCACAATGCCGACTTAAGTACAAGAGGACTGACACTCTAACTTTTAATGATTTGAACCTCTCCTGTGAGTCCAGTTTTAGATTCCGATGCATGAATTCAGGTTTACTGTATCCCTTGGACCATCTTATAGACGATGAAACACAGAAATTGCATCCGAATATAATACAAAAGGCACAATGCCGACTTAAGTACAAGAGGACTGACACTCTAACTCTCTATGATTTGAACCTCTCCTGTGAGTCCAGTTTTAGATTCCGATGTTTCACATAAGGTTTACTGTATCCCTTAGACCTTCTTATTGACGATGAAACACAGAAATTGCGTCCGAATTTAATGCAGAAGGCACAATGATGACATAAGTACAAAAGGACTGACACTCTAACTCTCTATGATTTGAACCTCTGCTGTGAGTCCAGTTTTAGATTCCCATGCTTCACGTCAGGTTTCCTGCATCCCTTGGACCTTCTTATTGACGATGAAACACAGAAATTGCATCTGAATTTCATACAAAAGGCACAATGCTGACTTAAGTACAAGAGGACTGACACTCTAACTTTCTATGACTTGAACCTCTCCTGTGAGTCCAGTTTTAGATTCCGATGCTTCACTTCAGGTTTACTGTATCCATAGGACCTTCTTATTGAAGATGAAACACAGAAATTGCATCCACATTTAATACAAAAGGCACAATGCCGACTTTAGTACAAGAGGACTGACACTCTAATTATCTATGAATTGAACCTGTCCTGTGAGTCCAGTTTTAGATTCCGATGCTTCACTTCAGGTTTACTGTATCCATTGGACCTTCTTATTGACGACGAAACACAGAAATTGCATCCGAATTTAATAGAAAAGGCACAATGATGACTTAAGTACAAGAGGACTGACACTCTAACTTTCTATGACTTGAACCACTCCTGTGAGTCCAGTTTAAGATTCCGATGCTTCACTTCAGGTTCACTGTATCCCTTAAACCTTCTAATTGACGATGAAACGCAGAAATTGCATCCGAATTTAAAACAAAAGTCACAATGCCAACTTATGTACAAGAGGGTTCACATTCTAACTTTCGTGTATTTAAACCTCTCCTGTTAGTCCAGTTTTAGATTCCGATGCTTCAATTCAGGTTTACTGTATCCCTTGGACCATCTTATTGACGATGAAACACAGAAATTGCATCCGAATTTAATACAAAAGGCACAATGCCGACTTAAGTACAAGTGGACTGACACTCTAACTTTCGATGATTTGAACCTCTCCTGTGAGTCCAGTTTTACATTCTGATGCTTCACTTCAGGTTTACTGCATCCCTTGGACCTTCTGATTGACGATTAAACACAGAAATTGCATCCGAATTTAATACAAAAGGCACAACGCCGACTTATGTACAAGAGGACTCACACTTAACTTTCTATGATTTGAACCACTCTTGTGAGTCCACTTTAAGATTCCGATGCTTCACTTCAGGTTCACTGTATCCCTTGGACCTTCTTATTGACGATGAAACACAGAAATTGCATCCGAATTTAATACAAGAGGCACAATGTCGACTTAATTACAAGAGGACTGACAGTAACTCTCTATGATTTGAACCTCTCCTGTGAGTCCAGTTTAAGATTCCGACGCTTCACTTCAGGTTTACTGTATCCCTTGGACCTTCATATCGACGATGAATCACAGAAATGGCAACCGAATTTGATACAAAAGGCACAATGCCGACTTAAGTACAAGAGAACTGACACTCTAACATTCTATGATTTGAACCTCTCCTGTGAGTCCAGTTTTAGATTCCGATGCATCAATTCAGGTTTACTGTATCCCTTGGACCATCTTATAGACGATGAAACACAGAAATTGCATCCGATTATAATACAAAAGGCACAATGCTGACCTAAGTACAGGGGGACTGACACTCTAACTTTCTATGATTTGAACCTCTCCTGTGAGTCCAGTTTTAGATTCCGATGCTTCACTTCAGGTTTACTGTACCCGTTGGACCTTCTTATGGACGATGAAACACAGAAATTGCATCCGAATATAATACAAAAGGCCCAATGCCGACTTATGTACAAGAGGACTCACACTCTAAATTTCTATGATTTGAACCACTCCTGTGAGTGTAGTTTAAGATTCCGATGCTTCACTTCAGGTTCACTGTATCCCTTGGACCTTCTTATTGACGATGAAACACAGAAATTGCGTCCGAATTTAATACCAAAGGCACAATGCCGACTTAAGTACAAAAGGACTGACACTCTAACTCTCTATGATTTGAACCTCTCCTGTGAGTCCAGTTTTAGATTCCCATGCTTCACTTCAGGTTTCCTGCATCCCTTGGACCTTCTTATTGACGATGAAACACAGAAATTGCATCCGAATTTCATACAAAAGGCACAATGCTGACTTAAGTACAAGAGGACTGACACTCTAACTTTCTATGACTTGAACCTCTCCTGTGAGTCCAGTTTTAGATTCCGATGCTTCACTTCAAGTTTACTGTATCCCTTGGACCTTCTTATTGACGATGAAACACAGAAATTGAATCCGAATTTAATACAAAAGGCACAATGCCGACTTAAGTAGAAGAGGACTGACACTCTAACTTTCTATGATTTGAACCAATGGTGTGAGTCCAGTTTTTGATTTCGATGCTTCACTTCAGGTTTACTGTATCCATTGGACCTTTTTATTGACGATGTTACACAGAAATTACATCCGAATTTAATACAAAAGGCACAATGCCGAATTAAGTACAAGAGGACTGACACTCTAACTCTCTATGATTTGAACCTCTCCTGTGAGTCCAGTTTTAGATTCCGATGCTTCACTTCAGGTTTCCTGTATCCCTTGGACCTTCTTATTGACGATGAAACACAGAAATTGCATCCGAATTTAATACAAAAGGCACAATGCCGACTTAAGTACAAAAGGACTGACACTCTAACTCCCTATGATTTGAACCTCTCCTGTGAGTCCAGTTTTAGATTCCGATGCTTCACTTCAGGATTACTGTATCCCTTGGTTCTTCTTATGGACGATGAAAAACAGAAATTGCATCCGAATTTAATACAAAAGACACAATGCCGACTTAAGTACAAGAGGACTGACACTCTAACTCATTAAGATTTGAACCTCTCCTGTGAGTCCAGTTTTAGATTCCGATGTTTCACTTAAGGTTTACTGTATCCCTTAGACCTTCTTATTGACGATGAAACAGAGAAATTGCATCCAAATTTAATACAAAAGGCACAATGCCGACTGAAGTACAAGAGGACTGACTCTCCAACATGCTATGATTTGAACCTCTCCTGTGAGTGCAGTTTTAGATTCCGATGCTTCACTTCAGGTTTACTGAATCCCTTGGACCTTCTTATTGTCGATGAAACACAGAAATTGCATCCGAATTTAATACAAAAGGCACAATGCCAACTTAAGTACAAGATTGCTGACACTCCAACTATCTATGATTTGAACCACTCCTGTGAGTCCAGTTTAAGATTCCGATGCTTCACTTCAGGTTTACTGTATCCCATGGACCTTCTTATTGACGATGAAACACAGAAATTGGATCCGAATTTAATGCAAAAGGCACAATGCCGACTTAAGTACAAGATGACTGACACTCTAACTCTCTATGATTTGAACCTCTCCTGTGAGTCCAGTTTTAGATTCCGATGCTTCGATTCAGGTTTACTGTATCCCTTGGACTTTCTTATTGTCGATGAAACACAGAAATTGCATCCGAATTTAATACAAAATGCACAATGCCGACTTAAGTACAAGGAAACTGACACTCTAACTTTCTATGATTTGAACCTCTCCTGTGAGTCCAGTTTTAGATTCCGATGCTTCGATTCAGGTTTACTGTATCAATTGGACCTTCTTATTGAGGATGAAACACAGAAATTGCATCCGAATATAATACAAAAGGCACAATGCCGACTTATGTACAAGAGGACTGGCACTCAAACTTTCTATGATTTGAACCTCTCCTGTGAGTCCAGTTTTAGATTCCGATGCTTCACTTCAGGTTTTCTGTAACCTGTAAACCTTCTTATTAAAGATGAAACACAGAAATGGCATCCGAATTTAATGCAAAAGGCACAATGCCGACATATGTACAAGAGGACTCACACTCTAACTTTCGATGATTTCAACCTCTCCTGTTAGTCCAGTTTTAGATTCCGATGCTTTAATTCAGGTTAACTGTATCCCTTGGACCATCTTATTGACGATGAAACACAGAAATTGCATCCGAATTTAATACAAAAGGCACAATGCCGACTTAAGTACAAGTGGACTGACACTCTTTCAATGATTTGAACCTCTCCTGTGAGTCCAGTTTTACATTCCGATGCTTCACTTCAGGTTTACTGCATCCCTTGGACCTTCTTATTGACGATGAAACACAGAAATTGCATCCGAATTTAATACAAAAGGCACAACGCCGACTTATGTACAAGAAGACTCACACTTAACTTTCTATGATTTCAACCACTCTTGTGAGTCCAGTTTAAGATTCCAATGCTTCTCTTCAGGTTCACTGTATCCCTTGGACCGTCTTATTGACGATGAAACACAGAAATTGCATCCGAATTAAATACAAGAGGCACAATGTCGACTTAATTACAAGAGGACTGACACTCTAACTCTCTATGATTTGAACCTCTCCTGTGAGTCCAGTTTTAGTTTTCGATGCTTCACTTAAGGTTTACTGTATCCCTTGCACCTTCTTATTGACGATGAAACACAGAAATTGCATCCAAATTTAACACAAAAGGCACAATGCCGACTTAAGTACAAGAGGACTGACACTCTAACTTTCAATAATTTGAACCTCTCCTGTGAGTCCAGTTTTAGATTCCGATGCATCAATTCAGATTTACTGTATCCCTTGGACCATCTTATAGACGATGAAACACAGAAATTGCATCCGATTATAATACAAAAGGCACAATGCCGACGTAAGTACAAGGGGACTGACACTCTAACTTTCTATGATTTGAACCTCTCCTGTGAGTCCAGTTTTAGATTCCGATGCTTCACTTCAGGTTTACTGTACCCCTTGGACCTTCTTATTGACGATGAAACACAGAAATTGCATCCGAATTTAATACAAAAGGCCCAATGCCGACTTATGTACAAGAGGACTCACACTCTAATTTTCTATGATTTGAACCACTCCTGTGAGTCCAGTTTAAGATTCCGATGCTTCACTTCAGGTTCACTGTATCCCTTGGACCTTCTTATTGACGATGAAACACAGAAATTGCGTCCGAATTTAATACCAAAGGCACAATGCCGACTTAAGTACAAAAGGACTGTCACTCTAACTCTCTATGATTTGAACCTCTCCTGTGAGTCCAGTTTTAGATTCCCATGCTTCACTTCAGGTTTCCTGCATCCCTTGGACCTTCTTATTGACGATGAAACACAGAAATTGCATCCGAATTTCATACAAAAGGCACAATGCTGACTTAAGTACAAGAGGACTGACACTCTAACTTTCTATGACTTGAACCTCTCCTGTGAGTCCAGTTTTAGATTCCGATGCTTCACTTCAAGTTTACTGTATCCCTTGGACCTTCTTATTGACGATGAAACACAGAAATTGAATCCGAATTTAATACAAAAGGCACAATGCCGACTTAAGTAGAAGAGGACTGACACTCTAACTTTCTATGATTTGAACCACTCGTGTGACTCCAGTTTTTGATTTCGATGCTTCACTTCAGGTTTACTGTATCCATTGGACCTTTTTATTGACGATGTTACACAGAAATTGCATCCGAATTTAATACAAAAGGCACAATGCCGAATTAAGTACAAGAGGACTGACACTCTAACTCTCTATGATTTGAACCTCTCCTGTGAGTCCAGTTTTAGATTCCGATGCTTCACTTCAGGTTTCCTGTATCCCTTGGACCTTCTTATTGACGATGAAACACAGAAATTGCATCCGAATTTAATACAAAAGGCACAATGCCGACTTAAGTACAAAAGGACTGACACTCTAACTCCCTATGATTTGAACCTCTCCTGTGAGTCCAGTTTTAGATTCCGATGCTTCACTTCAGGATTACTGTATCCCTTGGTTCTTATTATGGACGATGAAAAACAGAAATTGCATCCGAATTTAATACAAAAGACACAATGCCGACTTAAGTACAAGAGGACTGACACTCTAACTCTCTAAGATTTGAACCTCTCCTGTGAGTCCAGTTTTAGATTCCGATGTTTCACTTAAGGTTTACTGTATCCCTTAGACCTTCTTATTGACGATGAAACAGAGAAATTGCATCCAAATTTAATACAAAAGGCACAATGCCGACTGAAGTACAAGAGGACTGACTCTCCAACATGCTATGATTTGAACCTCTCCTGTGAGTGCAGTTTTAGATTCCGATGCTTCACTTCAGGTTTACTGAATCCCTTGGACCTTCTTGTTGACGATGAAACACAGAAATTGCATCCGAATTTAATACAAAAGGCACAATGCCAACTTAAGTACAAGATTACTGACACTCCAACTATCTATGATTTGAACCACTCCTGTGAGTCCAGTTTAAGATTCCGATGCTTCACTTCAGGTTTACTGTATCCCACGGACCTTCTTATTGACGATGAAACACAGAAATTGGATCTGAATTTAATGCAAAAGGCACAATGCCGACTTAAGTACAAGATGACTGACATTCTAACTCTCTATGATTTGAACTTCCCCTGTGGGTCCAGTTTTAGATTCCGATGCTTCACTTCAGGTTTACTGTATCCCATGGACCTTCTTATTGACGATGAAACACAGAAATTACATTCGAATTTAATACAGAAGGCACGATGCCGACTTAAGTACAAGAAGACTGACACTCTAACTTTCGATGATTTGAAACTCTCCTGTGATCCAGTTTTAGATTCCGATGCTTCACTTCAGGTTTACTGCATCCCTTGGACCTTCTTATTGACGATGAAACACAGAAATTGCATCTGAATTTCATACAAAAGGCACAATGCTGACTTAAGTACAAGAGGACTGACACTCTAACTTTCTATGACTTGAACCTCTCCTGTGAGTCCAGTTTTAGATTCCGATGCTTCACTTCAGGTTTACTGTATCCATAGGACCTTCTTATTGAAGATGAAACACAGAAATTGCATCCACATTTAATACAAAAGGCACAATGCCGACTTTAGTACAAGAGGACTGACACTCTAATTATCTATGAATTGAACCTGTCCTGTGAGTCCAGTTTTAGATTCCGATGCTTCACTTCAGGTTTACTGTATCCATTGGACCTTCTTATTGACGACGAAACACAGAAATTGCATCCGAATTTAATAGAAAAGGCACAATGATGACTTAAGTACAAGAGGACTGACACTCTAACTTTCTATGACTTGAACCACTCCTGTGAGTCCAGTTTAAGATTCCGATGCTTCACTTCAGGTTCACTGTATCCCTTAAACCTTCTAATTGACGATGAAACGCAGAAATTGCATCCGAATTTAAAACAAAAGTCACAATGCCAACTTATGTACAAGAGGGTTCACATTCTAACTTTCGATTATTTAAACCTCTCCTGTTAGTCCAGTTTAAGATTCCGATGCTTCAATTCAGGTTTACTGTATCCCTTGGACCATCTTATTGACGATGAAACACAGAAATTGCATCCGAATTTAATACAAAAGGCACAATGCCGACTTAAGTACAAGTGGACTGACACTCTAACTTTCTATGATTTGAACCTCTCCTGTGAGTCCAGTTTTACATTCTGATGCTTCACTTCATGTTTACTGCATCCCTTGGACCTTCTGATTGACGATTAAACACAGAAATTGTATCCGAATTTAATACAAAAGGCACAACGCCGACTTATGTACAAGAGGACTCACACTTAACTTTCTATGATTTGAACCACTCTTGTGAGTCCACTTTAAGATTCCGATGCTTCACTTCAGGTTCACTGTATCCCTTGGACCTTCTTATTGACGATGAAACACAGAAATTGCATCCGAATTTAATACAAGAGGCACAATGTCGACTTAATTACAAGAGGACTGACAGTAACTCTCTATGATTTGAACCTCTCCTGTGAGTCCAGTTTAAGATTCCGATGCTTCACTTCAGGTTTACTGTATCCCTTGGACCTTCATATCGACGATGAATCACAGAAATGGCAACCGAATCTGATACAAAAGGCACAATGCCGACTTAAGTACAAGAGAACTGACACTCTAACATTCTATGATTTGAACCTCTCCTGTGAGTCCAGTTTTAGATTCCGATGCATCAATTCAGGTTTACTGTATCCCTTGGACCATCTTATAGACGATGAAACACAGAAATTGCATCTGATTATAATACAAAAGGCACAATGCTGACCTAAGTACAGGGAGACTGACACTCTAACTTTCTATGATTTGAACCTCTCCTGTGAGTCCAGTTTTAGATTCCGATGCTTCACTTCAGGTTTACTGTACCCCTTGGACCTTCTTATTGACGATGAAACACAGAAATTGCATCCGAATTTAATACAAAAGGCCCAATGCCGACTTATGTACAAGAGGACTCACACTCTAAATTTCTATGATTTGAACCACTCCTGTGAGTGTAGTTTAAGATTCCGATGCTTCACTTCAGGTTCACTGTATCCCTTGGACCTTCTTATTGACGATGAAACACAGAAATTGCGTCCGAATTTAATACCAAAGGCACAATGCCGACTTAAGTACAAAAGGACTGACACTCTAACTCTCTATGATTTGAACCTCTCCTGTGAGTCCAGTTTTAGATTCCCATGCTTCACTTCAGGTTTCCTGCATCCCTTGGACCTTCTTATTGACGATGAAACACAGAAATTGCATCCGAATTTCATACAAAAGGCACAATGCTGACTTAAGTACAAGAGGACTGACACTCTAACTTTCTATGACTTGAACCTCTCCTGTGAGTCCAGTTTTAGATTCCGATGCTTCACTTCAAGTTTACTGTATCCCTTGGACCTTCTTATTGACGATGAAACACAGAAATTGAATCCGAATTTAATACAAAAGGCACAATGCCGACTTAAGTAGAAGAGGACTGACACTCTAACTTTCTATGATTTGAACCACTCGTGTGAGTCCAGTTTTTGATTTCGATTCTTCACTTCAGGTTTACTGTATCCCTTGGTTCTTCTTATGGACGATGAAAAACAGAAATTGCGTCCGAATTTAATACAAAAGACACAATGCCGACTTAAGTACAAGAGGACTGACACTCTAACTCTCTAAGATTTGAACCTCTCCTGTGAGTCCAGTTTAGATTCCGATGTTTCACTTTAGGTTTACTGTATCCCTTAGACCTTCTTATTGACGATGAAACAGAGAAATTGCATCCAAATTTAATACAAAAGGCACAATGCCGACTGAAGTACAAGAGGACTGACTCTCCAACATGCTATGATTTGAACCTCTCCTGTGAGTGCAGTTTTAGATTCCGATGCTTCACTTCAGGTTTACTGAATCCCTTGGACCTTCTTATTGACGATGAAACACAGAAATTGCATCCGAATTTAATACAAAAGGCACAATGCCAACTTAAGTACAAGATTACTGACACTCCAACTATCTATGATTTGAACCACTCCTGTGAGTCCAGTTTAAGATTCCGATGCTTCACTTCAGGTTTACTGTATCCCATGGACCTTCTTATTGACGATGAAACACAGAAATTGGATCCGAATTTAATGCAAAAGGCACAATGCCGACTTAAGTACAAGATGACTGACACTCTAACTCTCTATGATTTGAAATTCCCCTGTGGGTCCAGTTTTAGATTCCGATGCTTCACTTCAGGTTTACTGTATCCCATGGACCTTCTTATTGACGATGAAACACAGAAATTACATTCGAATTTAATACAGAAGGCACGATGCCGACTTAAGTACAAGAAGACTGACACTCTAACTTTCGATGATTTGAAACTCTCCTGTGATCCAGTTTTAGATTCCGATGCTTCACTTCAGGTTTACTGTATCCCTTGGACTTTCTTATTGTCGATGAAACACAGAAATTGCATCCGAATTTAATACAAAATGCACAATGCCGACTTAAGCACAAGGAAACTGACACTCTAACTTTCTATGATTTGAACCTCTCCTGTGAGTCCAGTTTTAGATTCCGATGCTTCGATTCAGGTTTACTGTATCAATTGGACCTTCTTATTGAGGATGAAACACAGAAATTGCATCCGAATATAATACAAAAGGCACAATGCCGACTTATGTACAAGAGGACTGGCACTCAAACTTTCTATGATTTGAACCTCTCCTGTGAGTCCAGTTTTAGATTCCGATGCTTCACTTCAGGTTTTCTGTAACCTGTAAACCTTCTTATTAAAGATGAAACACAGAAATGGCATCCGAATTTAATGCAAAAGGCACAATGCAGACATATGTACAAGAGGACTCACACTCTAACTTTCGATGATTTCAACCTCTCCTGTTAGTCCAGTTTTAGATTGCGATGCTTTAATTCAGGTTAACTGTATCCCTTGGACCATCTTATTGACGATGAAACACAGAAATTGCATCCGAATTTAATACAAAAGGCACAATGCCGACTTAAGTACAAGTGGACTGACACTCTTTCTATGATTTGAACCTCTCCTGTGAGTCCAGTTTTACATTCCGATGCTTCACTTCAGGTTTACTGCATCCCTTGGACCTTCTTATTGACGATGAAACACAGAAATTGCATCCGAATTTAATACAAAAGGCACAACGCCGACTTATGTACAAGAAGACTCACACTTAACTTTCTATGATTTCAACCACTCTTGTGAGTCCAGTTTAAGATTCCGATGCTTCACTTCAGGTTCACTGTATCCCTTGGACCGTCTTATTGACGATGAAACACAGAAATTGCATCCGAATTAAATACAAGAGGCACAATGTCGACTTAATTACAAGAGGACTGACACTCTAACTCTCTATGATTTGAACCTCTCCTGTGAGTCCAGTTTTAGTTTTCGATGCTTCACTTAAGGTTTACTGTATCCCTTGCACCTTCTTATTGACGATGAAACACAGAAATTGCATCCAAATTTAACACAAAAGGCACAATGCCGACTTAAGTACAAGAGGACTGACACTCTAACTTTCAATAATTTGAACCTCTCCTGTGAGTCCAGTTTTAGATTCCGATGCATCAATTCAGGTTTACTGTATCCCTTGGACCATCTTATAGACGATGAAACACAGAAATTGCATCCGATTATAATACAAAAGGCACAATGCCGACGTAAGTACAAGGGGACTGACACTCTAACTTTCTATGATTTGAACCTCTCCTGTGAGTCCAGTTTTAGATTCTGATGCTTCACTTCAGGTTTACTGTACCCCTTGGACCTTCTTATTGACGATGAAACACAGAAATTGCATCCGAATTTAATACAAAAGGCCCAATGCCGACTTATGTACAAGAGGACTCACACTCTAATTTTCTATGATTTGAACCACTCCTGTGAGTCCAGTTTAAGATTCCGATGCTTCACTTCAGGTTCACTGTATCCCTTGGACCCTCTTATTGACGATGAAACACAGTAATTGCGCCCGAATTTAATACAAAAGGCACAATGCCGACTTAAGTACAAAAGGACTGACACTCTAACTCTCTATGATTTGAACCTCTCCTGTGAGTCCAGTTTTAGATTCCCATGCTTCACTTCAGGTTTCCTGCAT
Organism: Schistocerca americana; assembly: GCF_021461395.2. Lineage (NCBI taxonomy): Eukaryota > Metazoa > Arthropoda > Insecta > Orthoptera > Acrididae > Schistocerca > Schistocerca americana. The sequence continues at coordinate 541,843,437 of NC_060124.1, read as the reverse complement.
CCCTTGGACCTTCTTATTGACGATGAAACACAGAAATTGCATCCGAATTTCATACAAAAGGCACAATGCTGACTTAAGTACAAGAGGACTGACACTCTAACTTTCTATGACTTGAACCTCTCCTGTGAGTCCAGTTTTAGATTCCGATGCTTCACTTCAAGTTTACTGTATCCATAGGACCTTCTTATTGACGACGAAACACAGAAATTGCATCCGAATTTAATACAAAAGACACAATGCCGACTTAAGTACAAGAGGACTGACATTCTAACTTTCTATGATTTGAACCTATCCTGTGAGTCCAATTTTAGATTCCGATGCTTCACATCAGGTTTACTCTATCTCTTGGACCTTCTTATTGATGATGAAACACAGAAATTACATCCGAATTCAATACAAAAGGCACAGTACCGACTTAAATACTAGAGGACTGACACTCTAACTCTCTAAGATTTGAACCTCTCCTGTGAGTCCAGTTTTAGATTCCGATGCTTCACTTCAGGTTTACTGTATCCCTTGCACCATCCTATTGACGATGAAACACAGAAATTGCATCCAAATTTAATACAAAAGGCACAATGCCGACTTAACCACAAGAGGACTGACACTCTAACTTTCTATGATTTGAACCTCTCCTGTGAGTCCAGTTTTAGATTCCGATGCTTAACTTCAGGTTTACTGTATCCCTTGGACGTTCTTATTGATGATGAAACACAGAAATTCAATCCGAATTTAATACAAAAGGCACAATGCCGACTTATGTAGAAGAGGACTGACACTCTAACTTTCTACGATTTGAACCACTCCTGTGAGTTCAGTTTTAGATTCCGATGCTTCACTTCAGGTTTACTGTATCCATTGGACCTTCTTATTGACGACGAAACACAGAAATTGCATCCGAATTTAATACAAAAGACACAATGCCGACTTAAGTATAAGAGGACTGACACTCTAACTTTCTATGATTTGAACCTATCCTGCGAGTCCAATTTTAGATTCCGATGCTTCAAATCAGGTTTACTGTATCTCTTGGACCTTCTTATTGATGATGAAACACAGAAATTACATCCGAATTCAATACAAAAGGCACAGTACCGACTTAAGTACAAGAGGACTGACACTCTAACTCTCTATGATTTGAACCTCTCCTGTGAGTCCAGTTTTAGATTCCGATGCTTCACTTCAGGTTTACTGTATCCCTTGCACCTTCTTATTGACGATGAAACACACAAATTGCATCCAAATTTAATACAAAAGGCATAGTGCCGACTTAACTACAAGAGGACTGACACTCTAACTTTCTATGATTTGAACCTCTCCTGTGAGTCCAGTTTTAAATTCCGATGCTTAACTTCAGGTTTACTGTATCCCTTGGACGTTCTTATTGATGATGAAACACAGAAATTGAATCCGAATTTAATACAAAAGGCACAATGCCGACTTATGTAGAAGAGGACTGACACTCTAACTTTCTACGATTTGAACCACTCCTGTGAGTTCAGTTTTAGATTCCGATGCTTCACTTCAGGTTTACTGTATCCATTGGACCTTCTTATTGACGACGAAACACAGAAATTGCATCCGAATTTAATACAAAAGGCACAATGCCGACATATGTACAAGAGGTTTCACACTCTAACATTCGATGATTTCAACCTCTCCTGTTAGTCCAGTTTTAGAATCCGATGCTTCAATTCAGGTTTACTGTATCCCTTGGACCATCTTATTGACGATGAAACACAGAAATTGCATCCGAATTTAATACAAAAGCCACAACGCCGACTTAAGTACAAGTGGAGTGACACTCTAACTTTCTATGATTTGAACCTCTCCTGTGAGTCCAGTTTTACATTCCGATGCTTCACTTCAGGTTTACTGCATCCCTTGGACCTTCTTATTGACGATGAAACACAGAAATTGCATCCAAATTTAATACAAAAGGCACAACGCCGACTTATGTACAAGAGGACTCACACTTAACTTTCTATGATTTGCACCACTCTTGTGAGTCCAGATTAAAATTCCGATGCTTCACTTCAGGTTCACTGTATCCCTTGGACCTACTTATTGACGGTGAAACACAGAAATTGCATCCGAATTTAATACAAGAGGCAAAATGTCGACTTAATTACAAGAGGACTGACACTAACTCTCTATGATTTGAACCTCTCCTGTGAGTCCAGTTTTAGATCCGATGCTTTACTTCAGGTTTACTGAATCCCTTGGACCTTCATATTGACGATGAATCACAGAAATGGCATCCGAATTTAATACAAAAGGCACAATGCCGACTTAAGTACAAGAGAACTGACACTCTAATATTCTATGATTTGAACCTCTCCTGTGAGTCCAGTTTTAGATTCCGATGCTTCACATCAGGTTTACTGTATCTCTTGGACCCTCTTATTGATGATGAAACACAGGAATTACATCCGAATTCAATACAAAAGGCACAATACCGACTTAAGTACAAGAGGACTGACAATCTAACTCTCTATGATTTGAACCTCTCCTGTGAGTCCAGTTTTAGATTCCGATGCTTCACTTAAGGTTTACTGTATCCCTTGCACCTTCTTATTGACGATGAAACACAGAAATTGCATCCAAATTTAATACAAAAGGCACAATGCCGACTTAAGTACAAGAGGACTGACACTCTAACTTTCAATGATTTGAACCTCTCCTGTGAGTCCAGTTTTAGATTCCGATGCATCAATTCAGGTTTACTGTATCCCTTGGACCATCTTATAGACGATGAAACACAGAAATTGCTTCCGATTATAATACGAAAGGCACAATGCCGACCTAAGTACAAGGGGACTGACACTCTAACTTTCTATGATTTGAACCTCTCCTGTGAGTCCAGTTTTAGATTCCGATGCTTCACTTCAGGTTTACTGTACCCCTTGGACCGTCTTTTTGACGATGAAACACAGAAATTGCATCCGAATTTAATACAAAAGGCCCAATGCCGACTTATGTACAAGAGGACTCACACTCTAAATTTCTATGATTTGAACCACTCCTGTGAGTCCAGTTTAAGATTCCGATGCTTCACTTCAGGTTCACTGTATCCCTTGGACCTTCTTATTGACGATGAAACACAGAAATTGCGTCCGAATTTAATACAAAAGGCACAATGCCGACTTAAGTACAAAAGGACTGACACTCTAACTCTCTATGATTTGAACCTCTCCTGTGAGTCCAGTTTTAGATTCCCATGCTTCACTTCAGGTTTCCTGCATCCCTTGGACCTTCTTATTGACGATGAAACACAGAAATTGCATCCGAATTTCATACAAAAGACACAATGCTGACTTAAGTACAAGAGAACTGACACTCTAACTTTCTATGACTTGAACCTCTCCTGTGAGTCCAGTTTTCGATTCCAATGCTTCACTTCAAGTTTACTGTATCCATAGGACCTTCTTATTGAAGATGAAACACAGAAATTGCATCCACATTTAATACAAAAGGAGCAATGCCGACTTTAGTACAAGAGGACTGACACTCTAATTATCTACGAATTGAACCTGTCCTGTGAGTCCAGTTTTAGATTCCGATGCTTCACTTCAGGTTTACTGTATCCATTGGACCTTCTTATTGACAACGAAACACAGAAATTGCATCCGAATATAATACAAAAGACACAATGCCGACTTATGTACAAGAGGACTGACACTCTAACTTTCTATGATTTGAACCTATCCTGCGAGTCCAATTTTAGATTCCGATGCTTCACATCAGGTTTACTGTATCTCTTGGACCTTCTTATTGATGATGAAACACAGAAATTACATCCGAATTCAATACAAAAGGCACAGTACCGACTTAAGTACAAGAGGACTGACACTCTAACTCTCTATGATTTGAACCTCTCCTGTGAGTCCAGTTTTAGATTCCGATGCTTCACTTCAGGTTTACTGTATCCCTTGCACCTTCTTATTGACGATGAAACACACAAATTGCATCCAAATTTAATACAAAAGGCACAGTGCCGACTTAACTACAAGAGGACTGACACTCTAACTTTCTATGATTTGAACCTCTCCTGTGAGTCCAGTTTTAGATTCCGATGCTTCACTTCAGGTTACTGAATCCCTTGGGCCTTCATATTGACGATGAATCACAGAAATGGCATCCGAATTTAATACAAAAGGCACAATGCCGACATATGTACAAGAGGACTCACACTCTAACATTCGATGATTTCAACCTCTCCTGTTAGTCCAGTTTTAGAATCCGATGCTTCAATTCAGGTTTACTGTATCCCTTGGACCATCTTATTGACGATGAAACACAGAAATTGCATCCGAATTTAATACAAAAGGCACAACGCCGACTTAAGTACAAGTGGAGTGACACTCTAACTTTCTATGATTTGAACCTCTCCTGTGAGTCCAGTTTTACATTCCGATGCTTCACTTCAGGTTTACTGCATCCCTTGGACCTTCTTATTGACGATGAAACACAGAAATTGCATCCAAATTTAATACAAAAGGCACAACGCCGACTTATGTACAAGGGGACTCACACTTAACTTTGTATGATTTGAACCACTCTTGTGAGTCCAGATTAAGATTCCGATGCATCACTTCAGGTTCACTGTATCCCTTGGACCTACTTATTGACGGTGAAACACAGAAATTGCATCCGAATTTAATACAAGAGGCACAATGTCGACTTAATCACAAGAGGACTGACACTAACTCTCTATGATTTGAACCTCTCCTGTGAGTCCAGTTTTAGATTCCGATGCTTCACTTCAGGTTTACTGAATCCCTTGGACCTTCATATTGACGATGAATCACAGAAATGGCATCCGAATTTAGTAAAAAAGGCACAATGCCGACTTATGTACAAGAGAACTGACACTCTAACATTCTATGATTTGAACCTCTCCTGTGAGTCCAGTTTTAGATTCCGATGCTTCACATCAGGTTTACTGTATCTCTTGGACCCTCTTATTGATAATGAAACACAGAAATTACATCCGAATTCAATACAAAAGGCACAATACCGACTCAAGTACAAGAGGACTGACAATCTAACTCTCTATGATTTGAACCTCTCCTGTGAGTCCAGTTTTAGATTCCGATGCTTCACTTAAGGATTACTGTATCCCTTGCACCTTCTTATTGACGATGAAACACAGAAATTGCATCCAAATTTAATACAAAAGGCACAATGCCGACTTAAGTACAAGAGGACTGACACTCTAACATTCAATGATTTGAACCTCTCCTGTGAGTCCAGTTTTAGATTCCGATGCATCAATACAGGTTTACTGTATCCCTTGGACCATCTTATAGACGATGAAACACAGAAATTGCTTCCGATTATAATACAAAAGGCACAATGCCGACCTAAGTACAAGGGGACTGACACTCTAACTTTCTATGAATTGAACCTCTCCTGTGAGTCCAGTTTTAGATTCCGATGCTTCACTTCAGGTTTACTGTACCCCTTGGACCTTCTTTTTGACGATGAAACACAGAAATTGCATCCGAATTTAATACAAAAGGCCCAATGCCGACTTATGTACAAGAGGACTCACACTCTAAATTTCTATGATTTGAACCACTCCTGTGAGTCCAGTTTAAGATTCCGATGCTTCACTTCAGGTTCACTGTATCCCTTGGACCTTCTTATTGACGATGAAACACAGAAATTGCGTCCGAATTTAATACAAAAGGCACAATGCCGACTTAAGTACAAAAGGACTGACACTCTAACTCTCTATGATTTGAACCTCTCCTGTGAGTCCAGTTTTAGATTCCCATGCTTCACTTCAGGTTTCCTGCATCCCTTGGACCTTCTTATTGACGATGAAACACAGAAATTGCATCCGAATTTCATACAAAAGACGCAATGCTGACTTAAGTACAAGAGAACTGACACTCTAACTTTCTATGACTTGAACCTCTCCTGTGAGTCCAGTTTTAGATTCCAATGCTTCACTTCAAGTTTACTGTATCCATAGGACCTTCTTATTGAAGATGAAACACAGAAATTGCATCCACATTTAATACAAAAGGAGCAATGCCGACTTTAGTACAAGAGGACTGACACTCTAATTATCTATGAATTGAACCTGTCCTGTGAGTCCAGTTTTAGATTCCGATGCTTCACTTCAGGTTTACTGTATCCATTGGACCTTCTTATTGACGACGAAACACAGAAATTGCATCCGAATATAATACAAAAGACACAATGCCGACTTAAGTACAAGAGGACTGACACTCTAACTTTCTATGATTTGAACCTATCCTGCGAGTCCAATTTTAGATTCCGATGCTTCACATCAGGTTTACTGTATCTCTTGGACCTTCTTATTGATGATGAAACACAGAAATTACATCCGAATTCAATACAAAAGGCACAGTACCGACTTAAGTACAAGAGGACTGACACTCTAACTCTCTATGATTTGAACCGCTCCTGTGAGTCCAGTTTTAGATTCCGATGCTTCACTTCAGGTTTACTGTATCCCTTGCACCTTCTTATTGACGATGAAACACACAAATTGCATCCAAATTTAATACAAAAGGCACAGGTCCCGACTTAACTACAAGAGGACTGACACTCTAACTTTCTATGATTTGAACCTCTCCTGTGAGTCCAGTTTTAGATTCCGATGCTTCACTTCAGGTTACTGAATCCCTTGGGCCTTCATATTGACGATGAATCACAGAAATGGCATCCGAATTTAATACAAAAGGCACAATGCCGACATATGTACAAGAGGACTCACACTCTAACATTCGATGATTTCAACCTCTCCTGTTAGTCCAGTTTTAGAATCCGATGCTTCAATTCAGGTTTACTGTATCCCTTGGACCATCTTATTGACGATGAAACACAGAAATTGCATCCGAATTTAATACAAAAGGCACAACGCCGACTTAAGTACAAGTGGACTGACACTCTAACTTTCTATGATTTGAACCTCTCCTGTGAGTCCAGTTTTACAATCCGATGCTTCACTTCAGGTTTACTGCATCCCTTGGACCTTCTTATTGACGATGAAACACAGAAATTGCATCCAAATTTAATACAAAAGGCACAACGCCGACTTATGTACAAGAGGACTCACACTTAACTTTGTATGATTTGAACCACTCTTGTGAGTCCAGATTAAGATTCCGATGCTTCACTTCAGGTTCACTGTATCCCTTTGACCTACTTATTGACGGTGAAACACAGAAATTGCATCCGAATTTAATACAAGAGGCACAATGTCGACTTAATTACAAGAGGACTGACACTAACTCTCTATGATTTGAACCTCTCCTGTGAGTCCAGTTTTAGATTCCGATGCTTCACTTCAGGTTTACTGAATCCCTTGGACCTTCATATTGACGATGAATCACAGAAATGGCATCCGAATTTAGTACAAAAGGCACAATGCCGACTTAAGTACAAGAGAACTGACACTCTAACATTCTATGATTTGAACCTCTCCTGTGAGTCCAGTTTTAGATTCCGATGCTTCACATCAGGTTTACTGTATCTCTTGGACCCTCTTATTGATGATGAAACAGAGAAATTACATCCGAATTCAATACAAAAGGCACAATACCGACTTAAGTACAAGAGGACTGACGATCTAACTCTCTATGATTTGAACCTCTCCTGTGAGTCCAGTTTTAGATTCCGATGCTTCACTTAAGGTTTACTGTATCCCTTGCACCTTCTTATTGACGATGAAACACAGAAATTGCATCCAAATTTAATACAAAAGGCACAATGCCGACTTAAGTACAAGAGGACTGACACTCTAACTTTCAATGATTTGAACCTCTCCTGTGAGTCCAGTTTTAGATTCCGATGCATCAATACAGGTTTACTGTATCCCTTGGACCATCTTATAGACGATGAAACACAGAAATTGCTTCCGATTATAATACAAAAGGCACAATGCCGACCTAAGTACAAGGGGACTGACACTCTAACTTTCTATTATTTGAACCTCTCCTGTGAGTCCAGTTTTAGATTCCGATGCTTCACTTCAGGTTTACTGTACCCCTTGGACCGTCTTTTTGACGATGAAACACAGAAATTGCATCCGAATTTAATACAAAAGGCCCAATGCCGACTTATGTACAAGAGGACTCACACTCTAAATTTCTATGATTTGAACCACTCCTGTGAGTCCAGTTTAAGATTCCGATGCTTCACTTCCGGTTCACTGTATCCCTTGGACCTTCTTATTGACGATGAAACACAGAAATCGCGTCCGAATTTAATACAAAAGGCACAATGCCGACTTAAGTACAAAAGGACTGACACTCTAACTCTCTATGATTTGAACCTCTCCTGTGAGTCCACTTTTAGATTCCCATGCTTCACTTCAGGTTTCCTGCATCCCTTGGACCTTCTTATTGACGATGAAACACAGAAATTGCATCCGAATTTCATACAAAAGACACAATGCTGACTTAAGTACAAGAGGACTGACACTCTAACTTTCTATGACTTGAACCTCTCCTGTGAGTCCAGTTTTAGATTCCAATGCTTCACTTCAAGTTTACTGTATCCATAGGACCTTCTTATTGAAGATGAAACACAGAAATTGCATCCACATTTAATACAAAAGGAGCAATGCCGACTTTAGTACAAGAGGACTGACACTCTAATTATCTATGAATTGAACCTGTCCTGTGAGTCCAGTTTTAGATTCCGATGCTTCACTTCAGGTTTACTGTATCCATTGGACCTTCTTATTGAAGATGAAACACAGAAATTGCATCCACATTTAATACAAAAGACACAATGCCGACTTAAATACAAGAGGACTGACACTCTAACTTTCTATGATTTGAACCTATCCTGCGAGTCCAAATTTAGATTCCGATGCTTCACATCAGGTTTACTGTAACTCTTGGACCTTCTTATTGATGATGAAACACAGAAATTACATCCGAATTCAATACAAAAGGCACAGTACCGACTTAAGTACAAGAGGACTGACACTCCAACTCTCTATGATTTGAACCTCTCCGGTGAGCCCAGTTTTAGATTCCGATGCTTCACTTCAGGTTTACTGTATCCCTTGCACCTTCTTATTGACGATGAAACACGGAAATTGCATCCAAATTTAATACAAAAGGCACAATGCCGACTTAACTACATGAGGACTGACACTCTAACTTTCTATGATTTGAACCTCTCCTGTGAGTCCAGTTTTAGATTCCGATGCTTCACTTCAGGTTTACTGTATCCCTTGGACCTTCTTATTGATGATGAAACACAGAAATTGAATCCGAATTTAATACAAAAGGCACAATGCCGACTTATGTAGAAGAGGACTGACTCTCTAACTTTCTACGATTTGAACCACTCCTGTGAGTTCAGTTTTAGATTCCGATGCTTCACTTCAGGTTTACTGTATCCCTTGGACCTTCTTATTGACGATGAAACACAGAAATTGAATCCGAATTTAATATAAAAGGCACAATGCCGACTTAAGTAGAAGAGGACTGACACTCTAACTTTCTATGATTTGAACCACTCGTGTGAGTCCAGTTTTTGATTCCGATGCTTCACTTCAGGTTCACTGTATCCATTGGACCTTTTTTATGACGATGTTACACAGAAATTGCATCCGAATTTAATACAAAAGGCACAATGCCGACTTAAGTACAAGAGGACTGACACTCTAACTCTCTATGATTTGAACCTCTCCTGTGAGTCCAGTTTTAGATTCCGATGCTTCACTTCAGGTTTCCTGTATCCCTTGGACCTTCTTATTGACGATGAAACACAGAAAATGCATCCGAATGTAATACAAAAGGCACAATGCCGACTTAAGTAGAAGTGGACTGACACTCTAACTTTCTATGATTTGAACCTCTCCTGTGAGTCCAGTTTTACATTCCGATGCTTCACTTCAGGTTTACTGCATCCCTTGGACCTTCTTATTGACGATGAAACACAGAAATTGCATCCAAATTTAATACAAAAGGCTCAACGCCGACTTATGTACAAGAGGACTCACACTTAACTTTCTATGATTTGAACCACTCTTGTGAGTCCAGACTAAGATTCCGATGCTTCACTTCAGGTTCACTGTATCCCTTGGACCTTCTTATTGACGGTGAAACACAGAAATTGCATCCGAATTTAATACAGGAGGCACAATGTCGACTTAATTACAAGAGGACTGACACTAACTCTCTATGATTTGAACCTCTCCTGTGAGTCCAGTTTTAGATTCCGATGCTTCACTTCAGGTTTACTGAATCCCTTGGACATTCATATTGACGATGAATCACAGAAATGGCATCCGAATTTAATACAAGAGGCACAATGCCGACTTAAGTACAAGAGAACTGACACTCTAACATTCTATGATTTGAACCTCTCCTGTGAGTCCAGTTTTAGATTCCGATGCTTCACATCAGGTTTACTGTATCTCTTGGACCCTCTTATTGATGATGAAACACAGAAATTACATCCAAATTTAATACAAAAGGCACAATGCCGACTTAAGTACAAGAGGACTGACACTCTAACTTTCAATGATTTGAACCTCTCCTGTGAGTCCAGTTTTAGATTCCGATGCATCAATTCAGGTTTACTGTATCCCTTGGACCATCTTATAGACGATGAAACACAGAAATTGCTTCCGATTATAATACAAAAGGCACAATGCCGACCTAAGTACAAGGGGACTGACACTCTAACTTTCTATGATTTGAACCTCTCCTGTGAGTCCAGTTTTAGACTCCGATGCTTCACTTCAGGTTTACTGTACCCCTTGGACCGTCTTTTTGACGATGAAACACAGAAATTGCATCCGAATTTAATACAAAAGGCCCAATGCCGACTTATGTACAAGAGGACTCACACTCTAAATTTCTATGATTTGAACCACTCCTGTGAGTCCAGTTTATGATTCCGATGCTTCACTTCAGGTTCACTGTATCCCTTGGACCTTCTTATTGACGATGAAACACAGAAATTGCGTCCGAATTATATACAAAAGGCACAATGTCGACTTAAGTACAAAAGGACTGACACACTAACTCTCTACGATTTGAACCTCTCCTGTGAGTCGAGTTTTAGATTCCCATGCTTCACTTCAGGTTTCCTGCATCCCTTGGACCTTCTTATTGACGATGAAACACAGAAATTGCATCCGAATTTCATACAAAAGACACAATGCTGACTTAAGTACAAGATAACTGACACTCTAACTTTCTATGACTTGAACCTCTCCTGTGAGTCCAGTTTTAGATTCCAATGCTTCACTTCAAGTTTACTGTATCCATAGGACCTTCTTATTGAAGATGAAACACAGAAATTGCATCCACATTTAATACAAAAGGCACAATACCGACTTTACTACAAGAGGACTGACACTCTAATTATCTATGAATTGAACCTGTCCTGTGAGTCCAGTTTTAGATTCCGATGCTTCACTTCAGGTTTACTGTATCCATTGGACCTTCTTATTGACGACGAAACACAGAAATTGCATCCGAATTTAATACAAAAGACACAATGCCGACTTATGTAGAAGAGGACTGACACTCTAACTTTCTACGATTTGAACCACTCCTGTGAGTTCAGTTTTAGATTCCGATGCTTCACTTCAGGTTTACTGTATCCCTTGGACCTTCTTATTGACGATGAAACACAGAAATTGAATCCGAATTTAATACAAAAGGCACAACGCCGACTTAAGTAGAAGAGGACTGACACTCTAATTTTCTATGATTTGAACCACTCGTGTGAGTCCAGTTTTTGATTCCGATGCTTCACTTCAGGTTTACTGTATCCAATGGACCTTTGTTATGACGATGTTACACAGAAATTGCATCCGAATTTAATACAAAAGGCACAATGCCGACTTAAGTACAAGAGGACTGACACTCTAACTCTCTATGATTTGAACCTCTCCTGTGAGTCGAGTTTTAGATTCCCATGCTTCACTTCAGGTTTCCTGCATCCCTTGGACCTTCTTATTGACGATGAAACACAGAAATTGCATCCGAATTTCATACAAAAGACACAATGCTGACTTAAGTACAAGAGGACTGACACTCTAACTTTCTATGACTTGAACCTCTCCTGTGAGTCCAGTTTTAGATTCCAATGCTTCACTTCAAGTTTACTGTATCCATAGGACCTTCTTATTGAAGATGAAACACAGAAATTGCATCCACATTTAATACAAAAGGCACAATGCCGACTTTAGTACAAGAGGACTGACACTCTAATTATCTATGAATTGAACCTGTCCTGTGAGTCCAGTTTTAGATTCCGATGCTTCACTTCAGGTTTACTGTATCCATTGGACCTTCTTATTGACGACGAAACACAGAAATTGCATCCGAATTTAATACAAAAGACACAATGCCGACTTAAGTACAAGAGGACTGACACTCTAACTTTCTATGATTTGAACCTATCCTGCGAGTCCAATTTTAGATTCCGATGCTTCGCAACAGGTTTACTGTATCTCTTGGACCTTCTTATTGATGATGAAACACAGAAATTACATCCGAATTCAATAGAAAACTCACAGTACCGACTTAAGTACGAGAGGAATGACACTCTAACTTTCAATGATTTGAACCTCTCCTGTGAGTCCAGTTTTAGATTCCGATGCATCAATTCAGGTTTACTGTATCCCTTGGACCGTCTTTTTGACGATGAAACACAGAAATTGCATCCGAATTTAATACAAAAGGCCCAATGCCGACTTATGTACAAGAGGACTCACACTCTAAATTTCTATGATTTTAACCACTCCTGTGAGTCCAGTTTAAGATTCCGATGCTTCACTTCAGGTTCACTGTATCCCTTGGACCTTCTTATTGACGATGAAACACAGAAATTGCGTCCGAATTATATACAAAAGGCACAATGCCGACTTAAGTACAAAAGGACTGACACACTAACTCTCTATGATTTGAACCTCTCCTGTGAGTCAAGTTTTAGATTCCCATGCTTCACTTCAGGTTTCCTGCATCCCTTGTACCTTCTTATTGACGATGAAACACAGAAATTGCATCCGAATTTCATACAAAAGACACAATGCTGACTTAAGTACAAGAGGACTGACACTCTAACTTTCTATGACTTGAACCTCTCCTGTGAGTCCAGTTTTAGATTCCAATGCTTCACTTCAAGTTTACTGTATCCATAGGACCTTCTTATTGAAGATGAAACACAGAAATTGCATCCACATTTAATACAAAAGGCACAATGCCGACTTTAGTACAAGAGGACTGACACTCTAATTATCTATGAATTGAACCTGTCCTGTGAGTCCAGTTTTAGATTCCGATGCTTCACTTCAGGTTTACTGTATCCATTGGACCTTCTTATTGACAACGAAACACAGAAATTGCATCCGAATTTAATACAAAAGACACAATGCCGACTTAAGTACAAGAGGACTGACACTCTAACTTTCTATGATTTGAACCTATCCTGCGAGTCCAATTTTAGATTCCGATGCTTCACATCAGGTTTACTGTATCTCTTGGACCTTCTTATTGATGATGAAACACAGAAATTACATCCGAATTCAATACAAAAGGCACAGTACCGACTTAAGTACAAGAGGACTGACACTCTAACTCTCTATGATTTGAACCTCTCCTGTGAGTCCAGTTTTAGATTCCGATGCTTCACTTCAGGTTTACTGTATCCCTTGCACCTTCTTATTGACGATGAAACACAGAAATTGCATCCAAATTTAATACAAAAGGCACAATGCCGACTTAACTACAAGAGGACTAACACTCTAACTTTCTACGATTTGAACCTCTCCTGTGAGTTCAGTTTTAGATTCCGATGCTTCACTTCAGGTTTACTGTATCCCTTGGACCTTCTTATTGACGATGAAACACAGAAATTGAATCCGAATTTAATACAAAAGGCACAATGCCGACTTAAGTAGAAGAGGACTGACACTCTAACTTTCTATGATTTGAACCACTCGTGTGAGTCCAGTTTTTGATTCCGATGCTTCACTTCAGGTTTACTGTATCCATTGGACGTTTGTTATGACGATGTTACACAGAAATTGCATCCGAATTTAATACAAAAGGCACAATGCCGACTTAAGTACAAGAGGACTGACACTCTAACTCTCTATGATTTGAACCTCTCCTGTGAGTCCAGTTTTAGATTCCGATGCTTCACTTCAGGTTTCCTGTATCCCTTGGACCTTCTTATCTACGATGAAACACAGAAATTGCATCCGAATTTAATACAAAAGGCACAATGCCGACTTAAGTACAAAAGGACTGACAATCTAACTCCCTATGATTTGAACCTCTCCTGTGAGTCCAGTTTTAGATTCCGATGCTTCACTTCAGGTTTACTGTATCCCTTGGTTCTTCTTATGGACGATGAAAAACAGAAATTGCATCCGAATTTAATACAAAAGGCACAATGCCGACTTAAGTACAAGAGGACTGACACTCTAACTCTCTAAGATTTGAACCTCTCCTGTGAGTTTAGTTTTAGATTCCGATGTCTCACTTAAGGTTTACTGTATCCCTTAGACCTTCTTATTGACGATGAAACAGAGAAATTGCATCCAAATTTAATACAAAAGGCACAATGCCGACTGAAGTACAAGAGGACTGACACTCTAACATGCTATGATTTGAACCTCTCCTGTGAGTGCAGTTTTAGATTCCGATGCTTCACGTCAGGTTTACTGTATCCCTTGGACCTTCTTATTGAAGATGAAGCACAGAAATTGCATAAAAAATTAATACAAAAGGCACAATGCCGACATAAGTACAAGAGGACTGACACTCTAACTTTCTATGATTTGTATCTATCCTGTGAGTCCAGTTTTAGATTCCAATGCTTCACTTCGGGTTTACTGAATCCCTTGGACCTTCTTATTGACGATGAAACACAGAAATTGCATCCGAATTTAATACAAAAGGCACAATGCCAACTTAAGTACAAGATTACTGACACTCCAACTTTCTATGATTTGAACCACTCCTGTGAGTCCAGTTTAAGATTCCGATGCTTCACTTTAGGTTTACTGTATCCCATGGACCTTCTTATTGACGATGAAACACAGAAATTGCATCCGAATTTAATACAAAAGGCAAAATGCCGACTTAAATACAAGAGGACTGACACTCTAACTCTCTATGATTTGAACCTCCCCTGTGAGTCCAGTTTTAGATTCCGATGCTTCACTTCAGGTTTACTGTATCCCATGGACCTTCTTATTGCCGATGAAACACAGAAAATACATTCGAATTTAATACAAAAGGCACGATGCCGACTTAAGTACAAGAAGACTGACACTCTATATTTCGATGATTTGAAACTCTCCTGTGAGTCCAGTTTTACATTCCGATGCTTCACTTCAGGTTTACTGTATCCCTTGGACTTTCTTATTGTCGATGAAACACAGAAATTGCATCCGAATTTAATACAAAATGCACAATGCCGTCTTAAGTACAAGAAAACTGACACTCTAACTTTCTATGATTTGAACCTCTATTGTGAGTCCAGTTTTAGGTTCCTATGCTTCGATTCAGGTTTACTGTATCCATTGGACCTTCATATTGAGGATGAAACACAGAAATTGCATCAAAATTTAATACAAAAGGCACGATGCCGACTTAAGTACAAGAGGACTGACACTCTAACTTTCTACGATTTGAACCTCTCCTGTGAGTCCAGTTTTAGATTCCGATGCTTCACTTCAGGTTTACTGTATCCCTTGGACCTTCTTATTGATGATGAAACACAGATATTGAATCCGAATTTATTACAAAAGGCACAATGCCGACTTATGTAGAAGAGGACTGACACTCTAACTTTCTACGATTTGAACCACTCCTGTGAGTTCAGCTTTAGATTCCGATGCTTCACTTCAGGTTTACTGTATCCCTTGGACCTTCTTATTGACGATGAAACACAGAAATTGAATCCGAATTTAATACAAAAGGCACAATGCCGACTTAAGTAGAAGAGGACTGACACTCTAACTTTCTATGATTTGAACCACTCGTGAGAGTCCAGTTTTTGATTCCGATGCTTCACTTCAGGTTTACTGTATCCATTGGACCTTTGTTATGACGATGTTACACAGAAATTGCATCCGAATTTAATACAAAAGGCACAATGCCGACTTAAGTACAAGAGGACTGACACTCTAACTCTCTATGATTTGAACCTCTCCTGTGAGTCCAGTTTTAGATTCCGATGCTTCACTTCAGGTTTCCTGTATCCCTTGGACCTTCTTATTGACGATGAAACACAGAAATTGCATCCGAATTTAATACAAAAGGCACAATGCCGACTTAAGTACAAAAGGACTGACAATCTAACTCCCTATGATTTGAACCTCTCCTGTGAGTCCAGTTTTAGATTCCGATGCTTCACTTCAGGTTTACTGTATCCCTTGGTTCTTCTTATGGACGATGAAAAACAGAAATTGCATCCGAATTTAATACAAAAGGCACAATGCCGACTTAAGTACAAGAGGACTGACACTCTAACTCACTAAGATTTGAACCTCTCCTGTGAGTTTAGTTTTAGATTCCGATGTTTCACTTAAGGTTTACTGTATCCCTTAGACCTTCTTATTGACGATGAAACAAAGAAATTGCATCCAAATTTAATACAAAAGGCACAATGCCGACTGAAGTACAAGAGGACTGACACTCTAACATGCTATGATTTGAACCTCTCCTGTGAGTGCAGTTTTAGATTCCGATGCTTCACGTAAGGGTTTACTGTATCCCTTGGACCTTCTTATTGAAGATGAAGCACAGAAATTGCATAAAAAATTAATACAAAAGGCACAATGCCGACATAAGTACAAGAGGACTGACACTCTAACTTTCTATGATTTGTATCTCTCCTGTGAATCCAGTTTTAGATTCCAATGCTTCACTTCAGGTTTACTGAATCCCTTGGACCTTCTTATTGACGATGAAACACAGAAATTGCATCCGAATTTAATACAAAAGGCACAATGCCAACTTAAGTACAAGATTACTGACACTCCAACTTTCTATGATTTGAACCACTCCTGTGAGTCCAGTTTAAGATTCCGATGCTTCACTTCAGGTTTACTGTATCCCATGGACCTTCTTATTGACGATGAAACACAGAAATTGCATCCGAATTTAATACAAAAGGCAAAATGCCGACTTAAATACAAGAGGACTGACACTCTAACTCTCTATGATTTGAACCTCCCCTGTGAGTACAGTTTTAGATTCCGATGCTTCACTTCAGGTTTACTGTATCCCATGGACCTTCTTATTGCCGATGAAACACAGAAAATACATTCGAATTTAATACAAAAGGCACGATGCCGACTTAAGTACAAGAAGACTGACACTCTATATTTCGATAATTTGAAACTCTCCTGTGAGTCCAGTTTTAGATTCCGATGCTTCACTTAAGGTTTACTGTATCCCTTGGACCATCTTATAGACGATGAAACACAGAAATTGCTTCCGATTATAATACAAAAGGCACAATGCCGACCTAAGTACAAGGGGACTGACACTCTAACTTTCTATGATTTGAACCTCTCCTGTGAGTCCAGTTTTAGATTCCGATGCTTCACTTCAGGTTTACTGTACCCCTTTGACCGTCTTTTTGACGATGAAACACAGAAATTGCATCCGAATTTAATACAAAGGGCCCAATGCCGACTTATGTACAAGAGGACTCACACTCTAAATTTCTATGATTTGAACCACTCCTGTGAGTCCAGTTTAAGATTCCGATGCTTCACTTCAGGTTCACTGTATCCCGTGGACCTTCTTATTGACGATGAAACACCGAAATTGCGTCCGAATTTAATACAAAAGGCACAATGCCGACTTAAGTACAAAAGGACTGACACTCTAACGCTCTATGATTTGAACCTCCCCTGTGAGTCCAGTTTTAGATTCCGATGCTTCACTTCAGGTTTACTGTATCCCATGGACCTTCTTATTGGCGATGAAACACAGAAATTACATTCGAATTTAATACAAAAGGCACGATGCCGACTTAAGTACAAGAAGACTGACACTCTAACTTTCGATGATTTGAAACTCTCCTGTGAGTCCAGTTTTAGATTCCGATGCTTCACTTCAGGTTTACTGTATCCCTTGGACTTTCTTATTGTCGATGAATCACAGAAATTGCATCCGAATTTAATACAAAATGCACAATGCCGACTTAAGTACAAGAAAACTGACACTCTAACTTTCTATGATTTGAACCTCTCCTGTTAGTCCAGTGTTAGATTCCGATGCTTCAATTCAGGTTTACTGTATCCCTTGGACCATCTTATTGACGATGAAACACAGAAAGTGCATCCGAATTTAATACAAAAGGCACAATGTCGACTTATGTACTAGAGGACTGACACTCTAACTTTCTATGATTTGAACCTCTCCTGTGAGTCCAGTTTTAGATTCCGATGCTTCACTTCAGGTTTACTGCATTCCTTGGACCTTCTTATTGACGATGAAACACAGAAATTGCATCCGAATTTAATACAAAAGGCACAACGCCGACTTATGTAAAAGAGGACTGACACTCTAACTCTCTATGATTTGAACCTCTCCTGTGAGTCCAGTTTTAGATTCCGATGCTTCACTTAAGGTTTACTGTATCCCTTGCACCTTCTTATTGACGATGAAACACAGAAATTGCATCCAAATTTAATACAAAAGGCACAATGCCGACTTAAGTACAAGAGGACTGACACTCTAACTTTCAATGATTTGAACCTCTCCTGTGAGTCCAGTTTTAGATTCCGATGCATCAATTCAGGTTTACTGTATCCCTTGGACCATCCTATAGACGATGAAACACAGAAATTGCTTCCGATTATAATACAAAAGGCACAATGTCGACCTAAGTACAAGGGGACTGACACTCTAACTTTCTATGATTTGAACCTCTCCTGTGAGTCCAGTTTTAGATTCCGATGCTTCACTTCAGGTTTACTGTACCCCTTGGACCGTCTTTTTGACGATGAAACACAGAAATTGCATCCGAATTTAATACAAAAGGCCCAATGCCGACTTATGTACAAGAGCACTCACACTCTAAATTTCTATGATTTGAACCACTCCTGTGAGTCCAGTTTAAGATTCCGATGCTTCACTTCAGGTTCACTGTATCCCTTGGACCTTCTTATTGACGATGAAACACAGAAATTGCATCCGAATTTCATACAAAAGACACAATGCTGACTTAAGTACAAGAGGACTGACACTCTAACTTTCTATGACTTGAACCTCTCCTGTGAGTCCAGTTTTAGATTCCAATGCTTCACTTCAAGTTTACTGTATCCATAGGACCTTCTTATTGAAGATGAAACACAGAAATTGCATCCACATTTAATACAAAAGGCACTATGCCTACTTTAGTACAAGAGGACTGACACTCTAATTATCTATGAATTGAACCTGTCCTGTGAGTCCAATTTTAGATTCCGATGCTTCACATCAGGTTTACTGTATCTCTTGGACCTTCTTATTGATGATGAAACACAGAAATTACATCCGAATTCAATACAAAAGGCACAGTACCGACTTAAGTACAAGAGGACTGACACTCTAACTCTCTATGATTTGAACCTCTCCTGTGAGTCCAGTTTTAGATTCCGATGCTTCACTTCAGGTTTACTGTATCCCTTGCACCTTCTTATTGACGATGAAACACAGAAATTGAATCCTAATTTAATACAAAAGGCACAATGCCGACTTATGTAGAAGAGGACTGACACTCTAACATGCTATGATTTGAACCTCTCCTGTGAGTGCAGTTTTAGATTCCGATGCTTCACGTCAGGTTTACTGTATCCTTTGGACCTTCTTATTGAAGATGAAGCACAGAAATTGCATAAAAAATTAATACAAAAGGCACAATGCCGACTTAAGTACAAGAGGACTGACACTCTAACTTTCTATGATTTGTATCTCTCCTGTGAGTCCAGTTTTAGGTTCCTATGCTTCGATTCAGGTTTACTGTATCCATTGGACCTTCTTATTGAGGATGAAACACAGAAATTGCATCAAAATTTAATACAAAAGGCACAATGCCGACTTATGTACAAGAGGACTGGCACTCAAACTTTCTATGATTGGAACCTTTCCTGTGAGTCCAGTTCTAGATTCCGATGCTTCACATCAGGTTTACTGTATCTCTTGGACCTTCTCATTGATGATGAAACACAGAAATTACATCCGAATTCAAAACAAAAGGCACAATACCTACTTAAGTACAAGAGGACTGACACTCTAACTCTCTATGATTTTAACCTCTCCTGTGAGTCCCGTTTTATATTCCAATGCTTCACTTCAGGTTCACTGTATCCCTTAAACATTCTAATTGACGATGAAACTCTCAAATTGCAGCCGAATTTAATACAAAAGGCACAATGCCAACTTATGTACAAGAGGACTCACATTATAAATTTCTATGATTTGAACCACTCCTGTGAGTCCAGTTTAAGATTCCGATGCTTTACTTCAGGTTCACTGTATCCCTTGGACCTTTTTATTGACGATGAAACACAGAAATTGCATCCGAATTTCATACAAAAGACACAATGCTGACTTAAGTACAAGAGGACTGACACTCTAACTTTCTATGACTTGAACCTCTCCTGTGAGTCCAGTTTTAGATTCCAATGCTTCACTTCAAGTTTACTGTATCCATAGGACCTTCTTATTGAAGATCAAACACAGAAATTGCATCCACATTTAATACAAAAGGCACAATGCCGACTTTAGTACAAGAGGACTGACACTCTAATTATCTATGAATTGAACCTGTCCTGTGAGTCCAATTTTAGATTCCGATGCTTCACATCAGGTTTACTGTATCTCTTGGACCTTCTTATTGATGATGAAACACAGAAATTACATCCGAATTCAATACAAAAGGCACATTACCGACTTAAGTACAAGAGGACTGTCACTCTAACTCTCTATGATTTGAACCTCTCCTGTGAGTCCAGTTTTAGATTCCGATGCTTCACTTCAGGTTTACTGTATCCCTTGCACCTTCTTATTGACGATGAAACACAGAAATTGAATCCTAATTTAATACAAAAGGCACAATGCCGACTTATGTAGAAGAGGACTGACACTCTAACATGCTATGATTTGAACCTCTCCTGTGAGTGCAGTTTTAGATTCCGATGCTTCACGTCAGGTTTACTGTATCCTTTGGACCTTCTTATTGAAGATGAAGCACAGAAATTGCATAAAAAATTAATACAAAAGGCACAATGCAGACTTAAGTACAAGAGGACTGACACTCTAACTTTCTATGATTTGTATCTCTCCTGTGAGTCCAGTTTTAGGTTCCTATGCTTCGATTCAGGTTTACTGTATCCATTGGACCTTCTTATTGAGGATGAAACACAGAAATTGCATCAAAATTTAATACAAAAGGCACAATGCCGACTTATGTACAAGAGGACTGGCACTCAAACTTTCTATGATTGGAACCTTTCCTGTGAGTCCAGTTCTAGATTCCGATGCTTCACATCAGGTTTACTGTATCTCTTGGACCTTCTCATTGATGATGAAACACAGAAATTACATCCGAATTCAAAACAAAAGGCACAATACCTACTTAAGTACAAGAGGACTGACACTCTAACTCTCTATGATTTTAACCTCTCCTGTGAGTCCCGTTTTATATTCCGATGCTTCACTTCAGGTTCACTGTATCCCTTAAACATTCTAATTGACGATGAAACTCTCAAATTGCAGCCGAATTTAATAAAAAAGGCACAATGCCAACTTATGTACAAGAGGACTCACATTCTAACTTTCGATGATTTGAACCTCTCCTGTTAGTCCAGTGTTAGATTCCGATGCTTCAATTCAGGTTTACTGTATCCCTTGGACCATCTTATTGACGATGAAACACAGGAAGTGCATCCGAATTTAATACAGAAGGCACAATGCCGACTTATGTACTAGAGGACTGACACTCTAACTTTCTATGATTTGAACCTCTCCTGTGAGTCCAGTTTTAGATTCCGATGCTTCACTTCAGGTTTACTGCATTCCTTGGACCTTCTTATTGACGATGAAACACAGAAATTGCATCCGAATTTAATACAAAAGGCACAACGCCGACTTATGTAAAAGAGGACTCACACTCTAACTTTCTATGATTTGAACCACTCTTGTGAGTCCAGTTTAAGATCCCGATGCTTCACTTCAGGTTCACTGTATCTCTTGGACCTTCTTATTGACGATGAAACACAGAAATTACGTCCGAATTTAATACAAAAGGCACAATGCCGACTTAAGTACAAAAGGACTGACACTCTAACTCTCGTTCAAATCATAGAGAGTTAGAGTGTCAGTCCTTTTGTACTTAAGTCGGCATTGTGTCTTTTGTATTAAATTCGGACGCAATTTCTGCGTTTCATCGTCAATAAGAAGATCCAAGGGATACAGTGAACCTGAAGTGAACAATAATCGCTAATAGTTTCTCCATTGATAATATAACCTGTGGCCTCATGTTACCCCCCCCCCCCCCCCCCCAATAAACACCACCATCGTATATCACGACATATTAGGAATAAACAGCATATTTTACAAACTTTGTAAATTACAACAGTAACTAACACAAACTCAGATAGCATTTAACAACTGACCGCTTACACGCTCTGCAACGTAAAGTCATGACGTCAAGAGGACGTCATGGGTGAAACCACACGCATAGAATCTGAAAGAGCACTTGTCAAAGTTGTCACTGTTGAACTAAGCTGTTAATTTGAGAATACATGATGAAAGCACATGAACTTAAAAAAATTAAGTGTACAGGTCTAACTCTACAAGTAACCACCTGACGTTTGAAACCCCATAAAAAATTTAAACGAAATGCTATTTCACGTTATTACTGTTAAGAACTTCATATTCCGTAATAACACCACACTCCTCTACATGCTTCAATTTTCCAGTACTTCTCCACTAATACACATTCATTTATTAGCTTTTAAGATATTCTCACTCGAGATGATTGTGTATACTCAATAAATATACAAAGTTAAATGAATAGCTCTTACCTACTGCGTGTCCGATGCAGCTGGCCTCCGAAGCTGGGCGTTCGCTTTGCTGAGAGCCTCTAAAGCTCCTCAAGAACTTTAAAATGTTTCGCTAGATGTGCTCGAATCACAAAATGCGAGACTGCAATAATTAATTCACGACTGAAGCTCCTTACACTCAATAACTCGCAGAACAAATTCGTATGGATACTTCGAGTACTCCAAAGAATACGGAAGTAATTGCTACCCAACGGTCCACAACGGTTTACGTGAGATGGCATTGTTGTTTACATACCCAATATCCTCCCCTGGTAGCTGAGTGGTCAGCGCGACGAAAGTCATACCTAAAGACCCGAGTTCGATTCACGAATGTGTCGGGAGACTTTTCTTCGCTCAGGGACTGGGTGTTGCTTTGCCCTTATCATCGTTATTTCATCCCCATGGACACGCAAGTCGCCGAAGTGGCGTCAACTCAAAAGACTTGCACCAGTCGAATGGGAGGCCCTAGCCACACGGCGTTTCCATTTTATCTGTTAACCGAAATCCCAGTAAAGCAATAACGTTTAGCAACGTGGATATAAATGTTAGACAACCACTGAAACAAAATATTATATAAGTCAATTGAAAATTTCAACTTTACATAAAATAGCATCGAAGCATGACGACGTCGAATGCTGATGCCCTCGATTCCGCTTTTAGTCATGTATTGAAATGTTATGTCACGCGTAAAAATTGATTCCTTCAGCGCATGTGGCTTCCACCAGATTCGACGTCCGTTTGTGTGATTCCACTCATTGTTTCCTAGTGTAGTGATTTTCTATATTGAAACCTGGTTGTCAAGGGAAGGCCGTAGTCATTTATTATTGGTTGCCTTTAACAGTGACACACATTTATTATTAAAGAAGTAGTTCCAGACTCAACAATAAATTAAAAAATACCACGCTTTATTAATGTAAGCATAAACGACAGTGTAAATAATAGTGTTTTCAGTGCGTTACAATTTAGCAAATCACCATAAATTCCTGATACTGATAACGTTTAAAAAGAAAAAAACAGGGCACTGTGATGATGACTGAAGGCCTTACACTCCAAGAAAGACAGTAAATTAAGAATGTTTAAGAACTCGCTGCAATTACAACTTAGAGGTATTGAAATATTAAAAGTAATAGCCCACAAACACAGTAGAAGGTATCAGACGCCAGGAATGGCAGAAAATAAGGTTTTAAGGCTTACTGCTAAAACAGAAATATCGAATTAATTTTTCAGAGCAAATGACCACAATCATGACTGAAGACCTTACACGCCAGGAACGGCAATTATATAAAAAATTTAGAAACCTACTGTGAAACAGCAAATAAAAGCAAAGGTTAATTAAAAGAAACAAGCAATTGACCACGAAACAGGTGAAATAATTTGATGGTAATCTTGTAACACAACCCTTACACTGATACGGTCTGGCCTGCAACGGTGGGTGGAAACCTACAAACAGCACCAACGCGAGCACCGGCACGGCTCATATACCCTTCGATTAATCTCCTCATCGTGAAAATGGAAGACTTGCCAATGGGACGCATCACATACCTCATACATATTTTTATTGGCCTCGACCATGTTTTTTACTACTTTGTTAATACAATCAAATTATAAATTGAACGAGTGTCATTTTTACACAGGGTGGTCCATTGATAGTGACTGGGCCAAATATGTCAGAAAATAAGCATCAAACGAAAAAAACTACAAAGAACGAAACTCGTTTAGCTTGAAGGGGGAAACCAGAGGGCGCTATGGTTGGCCCGCTAGATGGCGCTGCCATAGGTCAAACGGATGTCAACTGCGTTTTTTAAATAGGAACCCCCATTTTTATTACATATTCGTGAAGTACGTAAAGTAATATGAATGTTTTAGTTGGACCACTTTTTTCGCTTTGTGATAGATGGCGCTGTAATAGTCACAAACGAATAAGTACGTGGTATCACGTAACATTCCGTCAGTGCGGACGGTATTTGCTTCGTGATACATTACCCGTGTTAAAATGGACCGTTTACCAACTGTGGAAAACGCCGATATAGCGTCGATGTATGGCTATTGTGATCAAAATGTCCAATGAGCGTGTGCTATGTAAGCTGCTCGGTATCCTGGACGACATCATCCAAGTGTCCGTACCATTCACCAGATAGTTGCGTTATTTAAGGTAATAGGAAGTGTTCAGCCACATGTGTAACGTCAACTACGACCTGCAACAAATTATGAAGCCCAAGTAGGTGTTTTAGCTGCTGTCGCCGCTAAACCGCACATCAGTAGCAGACAAATTCCGCGAGAATCGGGACTCTTAAAAAGGTCGGTGTTGAGAATGCTACATCAACATTGATTGCACCCGTACCATATTTCTATGCACCAGGAATTGCATAGCGACGACTTTGAACGTCGTGTACAGTTCTGGGTTTGAGAACAGAGGCCCAACAAGCTGCCTTGAAAGGTACTCTTCCGTTCTGGAACTTTTCCTTGAATTCCCAGGCGGAAGGATACTAGTCGGAAGGTAAGATGCTGCATAGATTCTCCGTAAGGTCACCAGTGTGATGTCGAGGCAGGTGTGGAGGCAGTGGATGGAGGAAGTCTCCTTGTCACCGAGTCCTGCCTGCTGTTTCGACGTCCTGGGCTACCAACTTTAGGTCAAGCTTGATCAGATCACAGCTGGAGATTTTCGCAGTAGCTGGCGTCATACTAAATTACCCACGGAGCTGATGCAAATCGTAACTATAGGTACCTGTCGTTAGATAAGATTAGAAAAGTCTACATTTCAACAACATTGGTTTGTAGCATTATGTTACAGTCCGTTAAGCAGAAAATCTCCTGCTCACTCTCCATTGCCACCATACGCCTACCGTCATATCACTCAGTTATCTTTCCAAAGCGGACGTTCTGTAATACAGTACCGTGTAGTGGAGAGCTTCATTCTCTATCACAAAGCATGCATATTTCACGTTGGAAAGCAACACGTAATTTTTAACGTTATCAATGTTAGACGATCTGTTTCAGTAAATAATGAAAGTATAAATAGTTTTATCATTTCAAATTTGTTGGGTGGTTCAGAAAGTAAGTAATGTGATAAATGCGAGGTTAGTCTATGGCTTGTATTCCATGTTAAACTGCAGACCCACCTGTAACAGACTCGCTAAATCAATTAAAAGAATGGAGGAAGCAACACTTCCAAACTACTACGGTGTTCGAACCAGCTTTCGTATTGATGATTCGAGTTTTACTATTACATTCATACATTACATCGATTATCCTTGTATACTTTTAAATACATTTGTTTGATTAGCTGAGTATACACTCCTTTCCCTTCAGAGCGAAGGAATAAAATTACGCTAAACAAAATTTCCTTCTTTCTAGATTAAATAACACAATTGGATTATGTGTTAGATAATACTCTGGAAAGCATAAATAAAAATTTTATTTCTTATCTTCTTTTTCCTAAAAACATTAAATCTGTCATACAAGACATACTGTTGTTGTTGTTATATTTTTCAGTCCGAAGATTAATTTGATGCTGCTCTCCCCCCCTACTCTTACATAGCTGCAAAACTACTGTAAATTGCATCCAGAAAAACCGGTTGTTGTCTCAGGTAGGGTCCTATCAACCACTACTAGATATATCATGGTATAAAACATGTGGAAACAAAATACATTATCTGTCGCCTAAAGATCCACTATTTTTTTTTCTCAGATGTCGATGTCCGAAACTTCATGTCATAGCTGCCAAAAGGCGGCAGTGTCTGACGACGCAATAAATGCATCACTTTCTCTTTAAGGGGACCTGGACGTGCACGGGCTGCATTTTCATAGCTCGCTTTCAGTGCACATTACTCTTCATCTGCAATGAATAACCTTAACTCAAGCTGTATAAAGTTATTTATTAAAATATCCCCTACAGTTTAAGAATTACTGTATTTTGCCTAATAGGTGTTTTTATAATACACTTCCCATTCAGGTACCATTTTCGGTCCATCATCAGTCTAATAGCATTCAGACTGTGACAGACTGCTGTCAACATTCACAGGAACAGATTATGCCTCTCGTTTTGTAGTTTGGAGTATGTCTGAGGTAATAGGAAAACCCTTATTATACCACATTATTAATTTGTCTAAAAAATACCGCTAAAATTATATACAGAACGACAAACATAGATCATTTCTGCGATGTATTACGCACAATACAAAGATGCTATCCCATTCTTCACTTGAGGGAAATTTGGTGAAAATGGATGAAACCATTGAAAAGTAATATGTACCTAATGTTCTGAAAACGTAGTTTCGAGAAAATGAGAAAAGAATATTCACAGTGTTTTTGACGCATCGTATGCCTCTTTCAGAACATTCCAGCAGCATAATCTTCCTGGCCAGCTGCTTCTTTATCATCTGTGGACTTCTTCAGGGCCTTTTCCTTACACTGGCTTCCACAGCTTCTACTACTCGCTGACGATCAATGGCAGTCAGAGCAGCTATCCTATTATTTCCTGGCTGGATGCCTAATTTGTCCATTACTTTTATCCTGATGGTTACACCATCATTGAAACTCATGACAGCATCCATCGCACCCATTTTGAGTACTGTCAATCCAACAAAACTCCTTTACTACTTTAAGTGTCTCATTTCCTAATCTAATTTCCTCAGCATTACACGACTTAATTCGACTACAATCCATTATCCTCGTTTTGCTTTTGTTGATGTTCGTCTTACACCCTCCTTTCAAGACACTATCCATTCCGTTTAACTGCTCATCCAAGTCCTTTGCTGCCTCTGACAGAATTACAATGTCATCGGCGAACATGGAAGTATTTATTTCTTCTCAATGGATTTTAATTCCTACTCCGCATATTTCTTTTGTTTCCTATACTGCTTGTTCAATATACAGATTGAATAGCATCGGGGAGAGGCTACAACTCTGTCTCAATCCCTTCCCAACCACTGCTTCCCTTTCATGTGCCTCGACTCTTATAACTGCCCTCTGGTTTCTGTACAAATTGTAAATAGCCTTTCGCTCCCTGTATTTTACGTCTGCCACCCTCAGAACTTGAAAGAGAGTATTCCAATCAATATTGTCAAAAGCTTCCTCTACATATTCAAACGCTAGAAATGTAGGTTTGCCTTTCCTTCATCTTTCTTCTAAGATAATTTGTGAGGTCAGTATTGCTTCACGTGTTCCAGTATTTCTACGGAATCCAAACTGATCTTCCCCGACGGTGGCTTCTACCAGTTTTCCATTCGTCTGTAAAGAATTCGCGTTAGTATTTTGCAGCTGTGACTTATTATACTGATAGTTCTCTAATTTTCACATCTGTCAACACCTGCTTTCTTTGGGATTGGAATTATTATATTCTTCTTGAAGTCTGAGGGAATTTCGCCTGGCTCATACATCTTCCTCACCAGATGGTAGAGTTTTGTCAGGACTGGCTCTTCCAAGGCTATCAGTAGTTCTAATGGAATGTTGTCTACTCCTGTGGCCTTGTTTCGACTTAGGTCTTTCAGTGCTCTGTCAAACTCCTCACGCAGTATCGTATCTCCCATTTCATCTTCACCTGCATCCTCTTCCATTTCCATAATATTGTCCTCAAGAACATCGGCCCTGTATAGACACTCTATATACTCCATCCACCTTTCCGATTTCCCTTCTTTGCTTATAACTGGGCTTCCATCTGAGCTCTTGATATTCATGCAAGTGGTTCCCTTTTCTTCAAAAGTTTCTCTAATTTTCCTGTAGGCAGTATCTATCTTACTCCTAGGGAGATAAGCCTCTACATCCTTACATTTGTCCTCTAGCCATCCCTGCTTAGCCATTTTGCACGTCCTGTCGATCTCATTTTTGAGAGGTTTCTATTCTTTTTTGCCTGCTTCATTTACTGCATTTTTATATTTTCTCCTTTCATCGATTAAATTCAGTATCTCTTCTGTTACCCAAGGATTTCTACTAGCCTTCGTCTTTTTACCTACTTGTTAGTCTGCTGCCTTCACTATTTCATCGCTCAAAGCTACCCATTCTTCTCCTACTCTATTTCTTTCCCCCATTCCTGTCAATTGTTCCCTTATGCTCTCCCTGAAACTCTGTACAACCTCTAGTTCTTTCAGTTTATCTAGATCCCATCTCCTTATATTCCCAACTTTTTGCAGTTTCTTCAGTTTTAATCTACAGTTCATAACCAATAGATTCTGGTCAGAGTCCACATCTGCCCCTGGAAATGTCATACAATTTAAAACCTGGTTCCTAAATCTCTCTCTTACCATTTTATAATCTATCTGAAACCTTCCAGTATCTTCAGGGTTCTTCCATAAATACAGCCTTCTTTCATGATTCTTGAATGAAGTGTTAGCTATGATTAAGTTATGCTCTGTGCAAAATTCTACCAGACGGCTTCCTCTTTCATTTCTTAGCCCTAATCCCTATTCACCTACTACGTTTCCTTCTCTTCCTTTTCCTGCTCTCGAATTCCAGTCACCCATGACTATTAAATTTTCGGCTCCCTTCACTAATTCAATAATTTCTTTTACCTCATCATATATTTCATCACTTTCTTCATCATCTGCGGAGCTGGTTGGCTTATAAACTTGTACTACTGTAGTAGGCGTGAGCTTCGTGTCTATCTTGGCCACAATAACGCGTCCACTATGCTGTTTGTAGTAGCTTACCTGCACTCCTATTTTTTATTCATTATTGAACCTACTCCTGTATTACCCCT
The DNA here is from genome assembly GCF_021461395.2 of Schistocerca americana. Lineage (NCBI taxonomy): Eukaryota > Metazoa > Arthropoda > Insecta > Orthoptera > Acrididae > Schistocerca > Schistocerca americana. Next base: position 541,813,669 of record NC_060124.1, on the reverse strand, counting down.
ATTTGATTTTGTATTTATAAACCTGTATTCACATGACCAAAAGTCTTGTTCCTCCTGCCACCGAACTACACTAATTCCCACTATATCTAACTTTAACCTATCCATTTCACTTTCTAAATTTTATAACCTACCTAACCGATTAAGGGATCTGACATTCCACGCTCCGAACCGTAGAACGCCAGTTTTCTTTCTCCCGCCCATAGAGCACCAAATGATCTCAATAGCGGAGAGATCTGAAGACCTTTCTGACCAAGGTAGATTATGGCAATCACGAAGACAGTTAGTAGATACCCTTCCAGTGTGCGGGTGGACATTATCTTGCTGAAATGCAAGTCGAAGGTCCCTTGCCATGAAGGGCAAAAAATATCGTCAACGTACCGCTCTGCTGTAAGGGTGCAGCGGATTACAACGGAAGTGGCCTTGCTATGAACTGAAATCCCACCCCAAGATATCATATCTGGTTGTCGGACTGTATGGTGGCCAACAGTCACATTGGTAGCCCACTTTTATCTGGGGCGTCTTGAGATACATCGTGGCTGGTCATCGGGGCTCAGCTAGAAGCCAGAATCATCACTGAAGACAATTCTACTCCAGCCAGCGCTCTCCCAGGCCGAATATACCCAGCACACTGCGAACCATCTTCTGGTTGTACATACGTCGATGGTAGTCGGCTTAAGGGGCGCCATGAAGTCAGACTTTCGTATCTCTAGGTCACCCGTACTTATAAACTCTGTGTTCGGCAATGGTCCGCTCATTTTTGCCAGCATCGTTGAATAGTTGCGCGGTTTCCTATTCATATGTCGATCGATTGGCCAATTACTCCAAACAGCTTCTTTGAACTCACCTACTTTTCTTCTTTCAAATACTGTCATCTGCTGACATTGTCCACGAGCCTGTTTGCAAGGCATAGTTACTGTCAAACTGAGTACACGGAATGAAATCCTCAAGTATTATCATGACCCCTGTTTACTATTCTTGCCAGGTGTGCGGTGACATTGTGCTCCAGCAGTCACACATTCATTCATCGGTCGCCGAATCTTGCAGTTCTTCATTTTCCGTCGATACCTCTGTGAATAACCATTTGTGACCTATTTGAGTCGTTTTCGTGTCTTAGACTGTATATTAGATGTTAAGAACGAAAGAGAAGCGGAATTCTTATAATAAACATTTAGAATATGAAATGTGTGCTAGTTACCGTCTATGACTCACTGAAAATGGGTATTTTAATGCATTCAATTAGGCTCGTTTTCAGTCGTATTACAATGACCTTGTCATCGTTGTGTACATGAAACACCTCGTATAGGAATGGTGTTAAATGTAGCACTATCTGTGGACCTACCATCGGCACGGGTTCAGAGTATACGCCATCCAGACCAGGTGCGTTTGCATTTTGAGCTCCGAAATTGCGACAGCAATTTCTTCTTGACCAGACCGTATCACCAACATCTGATTGTCATATTCGTTATTCACTGCATTTATAAGTTGTGCGTGTATCTCAGCGTCTGTGTTATCGTCAGGATGCAGGCCAGTTAGCAGATATTCTGGTGACACTCTCTGTCCAGTCGTCATTGAGCTATCCACCTTACGAATTGCGGACATGATAGTAGTTCCCTTAACCTTTTCAGTCAACAGTTTATTCAGTCTTTGGCAGATGTCAAATTGCAGGTGTATTCCTTCACTTTCCTGAAGCAAAGTTTTGAAGCGCGTCTCAATATCCCTGTACTCATGAAGCCTACTGCTGCACTCCGATTGCCCTAGAGTATGTTCGTTCTTCTTCTCGATCGTACCCTTCACCTCAGAGTGAAAAGTTCAAGGCTCTAAGGGATCGTAGTCTGATTGTTTACCTTTTTCCTAGGAATATAAATGTCCTGTGCTCTTTGCAAGAGTTCAGTTAGTAATTGAGCACCCAAATCTACATGAACCGGAAGAGATTCTATTCTAAATACTCCGAGGTAGACAACTAAGCCATCTCAATCAGATTTAGTGATGCCTAACTCAATTCTGCTTTCCTCAGCTTGTCTTCTGTATTATTGTCATTTCCCTCTTCGACGATAATTGTATTATGGCCACTGTATGTTAGGTACTGGAGCACTTGTCAACTATTAATTTTAGCTGCTGACATGCGGTTTGCTAAAGTGACATCTATGTTAGTAACTACACCAGCTTATAGTTCGAATGTACTTGACTGGTCTTCCAGATTTAAAACAATGAGCTATAGTTCCTGTATTGCTTCCTTTAGTACATCCCCTCGTTCGTCAGTTTGCCTACTGTGCCACAGAAATGATTATGCATCTGTTGTCACAAGGAGACACGCAACTTGTCTATATAGAGAAACCGCTCTGACTTTACCTATATAAGGTACAATAGGGTGAGAGTAAGGCTTGCTTACTACAACCCACTTTGTCTGCAGTCCTTCACTTCTATTGTGACCCTGTGCTTGTCCAACAGCGTTGCCACCTTGGGTCACACTGTATTTCCATTTGTAACGACCGTGGCAGTCATTCCCTCATTGTGGCCAGTACCTGTTACTATATCCCCACGAGAATGTGGGAGCTCATTCTTTCTACAGTATGGTTCTTGCAAACAAAACGTATTAACACTCAGCTGGTCAGTTAGTTTTCGTATTTCAGTCATTGTCAATTTACATCGAGCAGCATTTATCTGTACTATGTTTATCCTTTTACGTGTTTCGATTGCCAACAAAGCCCTTCGGAGAAGGAAGACCTGGTTCAAAGAAAAAGCGTCCAAACCCATATATAAAATCCACGTATTAATGCTCAGTGTCGAATGGTCCTTTTACTCTCTTAAACGCCTGTCGAAGGAGGCGACATAGTTGTTTAAACTCAATGCGTATGTTATTTACTCTCAAAAGAATTCTGTGTAGTGCATCTGGTGTAGGATAGGTCATAGATTTTCCTTTCTGATGCCCACCTCTGGAAATATGTCTTAGAGCAACCTGCAACACACTGGGAGCCTCCAAACTATTTAATAAGACATTCACTTCTAAATTATTATCAGATTTGTATGTGTGTAATTGAAAACCATTTTAGTAGGACCTTAATATTAGAAATACTTTTTTGTATTTCATAGGAGTACCTGATTTTCACTGCACTTTACTGTTTTGCGATTGTTGTACTCGTTAGTGTTACTTAGGCCACCGCACACCTCTTGAAGCGCAAATGGGAGGAAGGTCTGCAGATGATGTCGAAGCTTCTTGGGTGTTTACTGGTACTGCACATGCGGTGTCAATGTTATCATAACCATCATCATTATCGTTATCATAACATTTGGCGCGAGTTCCTCGTAGATGCGGCGTCGGCCTGGGGCAGGAGAGTCCCGTTGCTGGGGTTGCTGCACCGGGCACAGCTCTTCTGTCAGCAGCTGCCGCATCTTGGGTTGATGCAAGTGCTTCACAAATCGTCTCCCCCCGAACGAAGTTCACGAACTTCGTCAGGTGTGATTTCTCACGTGATGAGCAAGTCCTCTACTCGAAGCAGGATACATCACTGAAGGCAGTTATACTCCAGCCAATGCGACTCCACCCCGCGTGTACCCGACACCACTGAAAACGTGCTATTGGGTGCGCGTAGGTCAATGGTAGGCGGCGAGGGGGGCGCCGTGAGCTCAGCATCCCTTCTGTGAGCCGCCTTTTATTAGTCTCAGAGGTCACTGAAGCATTAGTTGCACGTCGGGTTGATGATAATGGTGTTCGGGATTCTGTGTGTCTCTCTGGCGATTACTCGGTCCTCTCCATCAGCTCTCTGGGTCGGCCGCTTCCTTCTTGATGCTGTGTTCAGCCATGGTTCACCCGTTCCTGCCAGTATCGTCGAATAGTGTCGTTGCTCCTATTCAAATGTCGAGCCAATAGCCGATTACTCCAAGTGGCTTCTTTTAAATGCTGACATCCACATATATTGAGCGAATAGCCGATTATTCCAAAAGCTTTCTCTTGAATGCTGATATGAGCGTTTGGCATCATTGGCAGGGAGACCCCTTACAGGGCAGGTCCAGCCGCCTTGGTGCAGTTCTTATTACATTCGACGCCACATTGGGCGACCTATGCGCTGCGTGGCGATGAAATGGTAAATAAGACAACAGAACACCCAGTCCCAGAGCGGAGAAAATCTCAGACCCAGCCTGAATTCGAACACGGGCCCCTTAGGACAGCAGTCCATCACGCGGACCTTTCAGCTATCGGGGCGCACTAAATGCTGACATCTACATATATTGTTCAGTAACTGGCAGCAAGTATGGTTATGTCCAACTGAGTAAACAGAATGAACTTAAAGTTTTAAGCCCTTGTATCGACAAGTACCCTGTTTACTATACCTGTGCCCAAGTACGTCGATCGCCAAATCCTGTATAAGTATCATCTTGTAACGTTTGCATCACTCCTTCATGGTGCGTCATTTTTTGTGTTAGAGTGGTTATTAGACATTAATAACGAAAGATAAACAGAGTTCCTGTGATAAACGTTTGTAATCAAAAATGTGTGATACTAGCCATCTACGAACCATCGAAAATTGTCACTGTTTAATTCATTTTGATAGGCTTGTTTTCAGTTTATCACAATATGCACATGTCATCATTATGAGGGTGGAAAGCACGCGGTTGTATCTCTTGTTAGTGTGTCCGTTCCTCGTCTTTATGACGTCTTGAACTCGGCTGAAGATACTTTCAGTAAGGTTAAAGAATCCACCATAGGTGGAACTAAACTCTAATTTTCCCAAAATATATTTCATTGGTGAAAATTGTATACTCATCTGCGCCAACAATTCAAACACAATTATCACTCAAAAGTGACTAACAGGCTGATTTTCTTTATCCAGCAACTCAAATCCTCGAACTTGGTAGAATTTTCCACTAAATCATATTCACAAAGTTCCACTGGTGCACACGGAAACCAAGTTCCACAAGAGTTTACTTTTAGTATGTGCACAGTGACATAGATCATTGAAAAAACTGAACACAGTCGATGTTCTGCCAAAGTTTGTGAACCAAATTTCAACATCCGATCACGAAGACTGGACGTCGATGGTGCTGCAGAGGCAAGGCGGTGTTCTTGAGGAGGCAGCTGGTCGACAGCAGGAAGCAGATGTCCATCCGTACCTTTGGCTCGACGAGAGCTCACTTTTGCACAGCGATGCGCGGGCCTAAATATTGCCGCACAGCTGGATATCGCAGGAACTTTTTCAGGTCACGTGATTCCCGGATGGGACGTCCAACCTACCCACTCCCTCACCCCCCCTACCCAACACATACAGAGTTCGTGATTTTTATGGCGCTGCTAGAGACGCCTAGTGGAACAACTGCAGAACTGTTTTCTTGTTTTCTGGTGCAGAGCAGTCGCGTGGGTTGTAGGCAGACCAGGACTTTTTGCGCCAGGTGGGGTGTGACCCATACAGGTGGATCGCCGTGACATGCTAGAGGTGTGTGAACTTCTGTGTATGACTAACTGCCCATTCTTCAGCAGGAACCGAAACCAGAAACGATAGCGATAGTGCACTTTGAGGTCTGGATTTACTTTGAGGTCTGGATTTAAGTCGACTTTCAATCACATTCCAATGAGTTATTGGTTATAAGTGTAACATGGCGCTGGCCAATCAATTTATAGCACGTTATATTTAAATGCCTAAAAAGACAAGTCATTGTAGAAAGACAGGAGATACTGGACTCATTTGAAGAAAGAAGGAAATGTGAAAATGCAGCAGACGAAGCAGCAAACAGGAAACACTTACTGTCTGCAAACCTCTATTTTTCTTTACTCCGCCGTAGTGGGGATCCAAAACACTCGGGCAGCATTCAGGAATTAGTCGCACTACTGTTCTATATACAGTCCTCTTTGTAGATGAACTACACTTTCCTAAGATTCTCCCAGTAAGCCGAAGCCACTCCTACTACTGTTCTCATGTGCTCGTTTCACTTCATATCGCTTTACAACTTTACGCCTAGAAATTAATCCCCTTGACTGTGTATACGAAATTTACAGTATTGTTTTTTTTCCCCTATCATCTGCATTAAAATATATTTCTTTACATTTAGAGCAAGTTACCCTACATCACACTAAAAGGAAATTCTAAGCCATCGTATACCCATGTACAGTCACAAAACGACGATACAGTCCACTTACCTCTTATATTAGAAGGTCACCTCAAGCCTTAGCAGACTTCTCCCCACCCTATCCGTTGTTGTCCACAAATAATTGCCTCACAGATGCTGCTTTATGACATGGTGTTTTGTCATCCTTACATATACAATCATGGTCTCCATATGTTTCCCTACTCTAGACAGTACATTATGCTGTAAAATGTGTTATTCTTCAGCGTTTAAAGCTTATTAAATGCAACAATTGGAGCACACCATAACCAGGGAAAACGCCCCAATTCCGTGACACCACATCATTAGTTCTTCATTTTTGGCGATATGCAGGGTGAGTCACTAATTATCGCCACCTAGAATAACTCCGAAAGTATGATGGCAGCTGAGATGGTTGTGGGACAAAAGATGTATAGGACAACGGGGGCAATAATATGACGTTGATTTTTTGAAGCTAGATGGGGTCGCGTCAGAGATAAGAAGGTCAACTTTGTTTCATTACGTGGGATTCCATAGTTTGGTGCTTATTATCTGATAGTGGCTATCGAGACGAATCCAATGACGTGTAACAGCGATGGCCGGCCGATCTGGCCGCGATGTTCTAGGCGCTTCAGTCTGGAACCGCGCGACCGCTTATGTCGCAGGTTCGAATCCTGCCTCGCGCATGGGTGTGTGTGATGTCCTTAGGTTAGTTAGGTTTAAGTAGTTCTATGTTCTAGGGGACTGATGACCTCAGATGTTAAGTCCCATTGTGCTCAGCGTTATTTTGTAATAGTAATGTATTTGAAGGTCAACGAAGGTGAAAAAGGTGGCATGAAAGACCAGTTACAGAAGGCATTCGAAGTGATGCCCATTCGTGTCAATGCAATGCTGCAATCTTCTTATCACCGACTGAGTGGTATTCCTTATCACTTCGGCATTTATCGAAGCACATGCTGTGACATTCTCTCTCGTATATCGTGCAAACAGTAAATATTCACCGAATACGGCGTATGCATCCAAGGTGCCATTGACATGTAAACACCATTCCACGGTTTCGCAATACAACTCTAATAGGAACGGTAAGACTAGTGTCGTCGAATCAAGCATATGTGAATGATGTATTCCTTCGAAGAACAAGTCGATATGCTTCTCGTTTATGGAGAATGCGAACGAAATTCAGTGAGAGCTAGAGACATTCGCTGAAAGATATCCACAACGCAGTCACCCTACACGATGTACATTTAAATATGTGTGTGATAAATTGAAAACAACTGGATTTTTAATGCATCGGAAACGTATCCGGCAAAGGAAAGTTACTAACGAGGAAACAGAAACTGGTACTCTTGCCACTGTGGTTCGGGATCCTTGAGTTAGTTCGTGTCAAATCGCAAGGGAATCTGGCATGAGCCAGAGTACTGTCGTTCATGCTCTGAATCGCAATCAATATCATCCTTAACATACCAATCTCTACTAAGAATTAACTGGTAGACTGTATGCGTCGCATTGAATTCTGCAGATGACTCAGCTTCAGATTTAAAGGAATGACACATTTATTAATTTGACTTTATTTACTGACGAGGCTCCGTTCTCGAAAATATGGAATTGTTAATTTGCATAACATGCATTACTGACAACTGAAGATCCATGTTGGCTGGTGTAAGTTACAAACCAAACAGCGCGGTTGGTGAATGTATGGTGCCGCATTCTGAAGTACAGAATTATAGGCCCCTATTTCATCGAAGGAAATCTTAATGGTAGAAAGTACACCACATTCCTGCAAGAAACATTAGGTCTCTTATTGGAAGAAGGAACAAGGAACAGATTGTGGTATCAACACGATAGGTGTCCGGCACATTTTTTCGCACGTGGCTAGAAATGAGTTGCAGAGCCAATTCCCAGATCGTTGGATTGGACGCGGAGATGTGTCATGGCCGTCTCGTTCGCCACAATGGACGCCTCTGGACTTTTTCTTTTGGGGATTCGTAAGACACATTGTCTATAAAGAAGTTCCAAATACACCGGAACTCTGGATAATTTTTATCAGACAGTATACGTCTGAAACAGTGCACTCTCATTTATTTTATTCCTAATGTTCGTTACTGTCGTGTTTAGACATTCTTGCAGAGAAGGTATCTCGTAAAGTAAATAGCTAATGGTGTACACCTCATTCGTTTCTCAACACCAGTTACTTCAAGTACTAGCAACTAATATCAGTAACACGACAAATATTGCTGCCTTCCCTTTCGTTAAGCGCAACTTTTTATTCTCTGCCAATGAAATTCCTCTGTAAACAGTAAAGCAATAAAATTTTTGGACTTGTGGTTTCGCTGCAGGAGGCCAAGGTTATATAACCAGTAAGGCATAGGTATGCCAACGATGCTGCCTGAGGACTGTGCAAGGGCGATTAATTATAGCGGAGACCACAGTGGGGTGGACAGAAGGAGAAGGGGAGAGGAGTAGATGAAGTGGGTACCTGCAGCCGACTGCAAGCAGATTCTGCCACGCCTGCTGGATTTCTGCCTTGATGTGCGTTTCTCCACCTGTCAAGTTCCAGGTAGTGGGCGTCTCACTCCCTTCACACTCTGGGAACACACCAGCAGAAATTCGTTGCCCTGATTTCGAAGCAGGCACCGTAAACACTGCAAAATCAGCATAACAGCTCATGCATTCAAACTGCTCACAAGAATAATATGCAGAACAATGGAAAAAGTTGAGTATCTGTTATTTGAGGATCACTTGGAGTTTAGGCACGAGAGAGACAGTTCTGTCGTTGCGCTTCGTGATAGAAGCAAGACATGAGAAAAATTAAGACACATTCGTAGGCTTTGTCGAACAAGAAAAAGTGATTGACACTCTAAAATCATACAAGACAATCGAAATTCTGAACAAAGTAGGAGTAAGGTACCGGACGTGCAATACACAGTATGTACAAGAACCTAGAGAGAATGGTAAGAATGGAGGAGACATAACGAAATGCTTCAATTAAAAGTGGTGTAAGAGAGGTGATGCTGTCTTTCGCCCATACTACTCACTGTCTACATCGTAGAACCCACGACCGAAATGGGAGAAAGTTTTCAAAGTGTGCTCAAAATTCACAGTAAGGAATTACCACTGATGCGATTCGCTGGTGCCATTGCTATCCTTGGTTGAAATGAATTACGGTATCTATTGAATGAAATGAATAGTGTTATGAATACAGAATAGGTACTGAGAGTAAACCGAAGAGAGACGAAAATAATTAGAAGTAGAAGAGAAACAGAACAGTGAGAAACATCACAACTTCGGATCAAGAAGTACACGAAGTTAAGGAACGTTGTTAACTTAGAAGCAAAACGACCCATCAACCCATCTTGGACGAGGCAAGAAGGACATACACTCCTGGAAATTGAAATAAGAACACCGTGAATTCATTGTCCCAGGAAGGGGAAACTTTATTGACACATTCCTGGGGTCAGATACATCACATGATCACACTGACAGAACCACAGGCACATAGACACAGGCAACAGAGCATGCACAATGTCGGCACTAGTACAGTGTATATCCACCTTTCGCAGCAATGCATGCTGCTATTCTCCCATGGAGACGATCGTAGAGATGCTGGATGTAGTCCTGTGGAACGGCTTGCCATGCCATTTCCACCTGGCGCCTCAATTGGACCAGCGTTCGTGCTGGACGTGCAGACCGCATGAGACGACGCTTCATCCAGTCCCAAACATGCTCAATGGGGGACAGATCCGGAGATCTTGCTGGCCAGGGTAGTTGACTTACATCTTCTAGAGCACGTTGGGTGGCACGGGATACATGCGGACGTGCATTGTCCTGTTGGAACAGCAAGTTCCCTTACCGGTCTAGGAATGGTAGAACGATGGGTTCGATGACGGTTTGGATGTACCGTGCACTATTCAGTGTCCCCTCGACGATCACCAGTGGTGTACGGCCAGTGTAGGAGATCGCTCCCCACACCATGATGCCGGGTGTTGGCCCTGTGTGCCTCGGTCGTATGCAGTCCTGATTGTGGCGCTCACCTGCACGGCGCCAAACACGCATACGACCATCATTGGCACCAAGGCAGAAGCGACTCTCATCGCTGAAGACGACACGTCTCCATTCGTCCCTCCATTCACGCCTGTCGCGACACCACTGGAGGCGGGCTGCACGATGTTGGGGCGTGAGCGGAATACGGCCTAACGGTGTGCGGGACCGTAGCCCAGCTTCATGGAGACGGTTGCGAATGGTCCTCGCCGATACCCCAGGAGCAACAGTGTCCCTAATTTGCTGGGAAGTGGCGGTGCGGTCCCCTACGGCACTGCGTAGGATCCTACAGGCTTGGCGTGCATCCGTGCGTCGCTGCGGTCCGGTCCCAGGTCGACGGGCACGTGCACCTTCCGCCGACCACTGGCGACAACATCGATGTACTGTGGAGACCTCACGCCCCACGTGATGAGCAATTCGGCGGTACGTCCACCCGGCCTCTCGCATGCCCACTATACACCCTCGCTCAAAGTCCGTCAACTGCACATACGGTTCACGTCCACGCCTTCGCGGCATGCTACCAGTGTTAAAGACTGCGATGGAGCTCCGTATGCCACGGCAAACTGGATGACACTGACGGCGGCGGTGCACAAATGCTGCGCAGCTAGCGCCATTCGACGGCCAACACCGCGGTTCCTGGTGTGTCCGCTGTGCCGTGCATGTGATCATTGCTTGTACAGCCCTCTCGCAGTGTCCGGAGCAAGTATGGTGGGTCTGACACACCGGTGTCAATGTGTTCTTTTTTCCATTTCCAGGAGTATATAAAGCACAGTAACACAGGAGGCGTTCCTGGACAAAAGAAATCAACTGGTAACAAACGTATGTCTTAAGTTGAGTACGAAATTAATGAGGATGTACGTTTGTAGCACCGCATGGTACAGAAGTGAATTATTTCCTGTGAGGAAACCGAAAACGAAGAGAATCCAAGCGTTCGCGACGTGTGCGATTGAAGAATGTTGGAAAGTAGGTGGACTGATAAGGAATGAGGAAATTCACATCTACATCTACATTTACGGGATTACTCTGCTATTCACAATAAAGTGCTTGGCAGAGGGTTCAGTGAACTACCTTCAGGCTGTCTCTACACCGTTCCACTCCCGAGCGGCACTCGGGAAAAACGAGCACTCAAATTTTTCTGTGCGAGCCCTGATTTCTCTTGTTTTATCGTCATGATCATTTGTCCCTATGTAAGTTAGTGCCAACAGAATGTTTTCGCAATCGGTGCAGAAAACTGGTGATTGAAGTTTCATGAGGAGATCCCTTCGGAACGAAGAACGCCTTTGATTTAATAATTTTCACCTCAATTTAAGTATCATGTCTGAGACACTATCTCCCCTATTTCGCGATAATACAAAACGAGCTGCCCTTCTTTGTACTTTTCCGATGTCATCCGTCAGTCCCACTTGATTCGGATGCCACACCGCACAGCAGACTCCAGAATATGGCGGACAAGCGTGATGTAAGCAATCTCTTTAGTACACCTTTTGCACCTTCCACGTGTTCTGCCAATGAATCGCAGTCTTTGGTTTGCTGTACCCACAATATTATCTATGTGATCGTTCCAATTTAGGTTATTTGTAATTGCAGGCCCTAAGTATTTTGTTGAATTTACAACCTTCAGATTCGTGTGACATATAGCGTAATCAAAATTTAGCTGATTTCAATCAGTACTTATGTGAATAACTTCATACTTTTCTTTATTTAGGGCCACTGTTCGAACCATACAGATATCTTATCTAAATCATTTTGCAAGTCGCTTTGATCATCTGATAACTTTACAAGAGGTAAATGACAGCATCAACTGCAAACAGTCTAAGTAGGCTACTCAAATTGTCTCCTATGCGGTTAATATAGATCAGGAACAATAGAGGGCCTATAACACTTCCTTGTGGAACGCCGGATATTACTTCTGTTTTACTCGATGACTTTTCGTCTATTACTACGAACAGTGACCTTTCTGACAGGAAATCACGAATTCAGGCGCACAACTGAGGTGATACTCCGTAGGCAAACAGTTTGGTTAGAAGACGCTTGTGAGGAACGGTGTCGAAAGCCTTCTGGAAATCTAAAAGTATGGAACCAATTGACATCCCCTATCGATAGCAGTTATTACTTCATCAGTGTAAAGAGCTAGTAGTGTTTCACAAGAACGATATTTTCTGAATCTGTGCTGACTATGTGTCAATAAATCGTTTTCTTCGAGGTACTTCATAATGTTCGAATACAGTATATGTTCCAAAACCCTACTTCAAATCGACGATAGTGATATATGCCTGTAATTCAGCGGATTACTCCTACTTCCCATTTTGGGTATTGGTGTGACTTGAGGAATTTTCCAGTCTTTAGGTACGGATCTTTCTGTGAGCGAGTGGTTGTATATAATTGCTACATATGGTGCTATTTTATCAGCATACTCTGAGGGGAACCTGACTGGTATACAATCTGGACCGACGGGATGCCTTAATTAAGTGATTTAAGCTGCTTTGTTTCACCAAGGATATCTACTTCTGTGTTTCTCATCTTGTCAGTTGCTCTTGATTAGAAGTCAGAAATATTTACTTCGTCTTCTTTGGTGAAGGAGTTTCGGAAAACCGTATTTATTAACTCTGCTTTAGTGGCACTATCATCAGTGACTTCACCGTTGTTATTGCGCAGTGAAGGTATTGATTGCGTCTTGCCACTGGTGTTCTTTATGTATGACCCGAATCTCTTTGCGTTTTCTGCCAGATTTCGAGACATAATTTCGTTGTGGAAATTATTAAAAGCATCTCGCATTGAAGTAGGCGCCATATTTCGAACTTCTGTAAAACTTTGCCAATCTTGGGGATTTTGCATTCTTTTAAATTTGGCATGCTCTTTTCGTTGCTTCTGCAACAACGATCTGACCCATTTTGTGTACCATGGGGGATCAATACCATCACTTATTATTTTATGTGGTGTATATCTCTTAATTGCTGTCGATACTATCTCTTTGAAAACATTCCCCACATTTTCTACACTTACATGATAGGATCGGAAGGAGTGAAGACTTGTCTCTTCAAAAGGTGTTAGTGCATTTTTATCAGGTTTTTTAAACAGATATACTGTGCGTTTTTTTTTTCTCCGCAAAATAGAGGAGGAAAGGAACATAAAGAAAACGACGTTTCGAGTCATAAGGAAACAAATTCCATGGTGCTAATACAACAAATAATTGAGAAAATGTGCCGAATATGTTTCTCTGAGATGAAGAGATTGGTACAAGAGAAGAAATCGCGGTGAGCCGCCACAAACCAGTCAGTAGAATGATGGAAAATGGAAATATAAGATAATTGGTACGAGCTTAGGACTCCACGAGTATTTTCAGTTTCAGTAAAAACTGCTGCATAAATTAAATTACTTAAATCAATACGATGTAAAAGGTTTAATCTTTTAAGTGGGCATGACGGATATATCCGGCCCTTGGCACGTTCGCTCTCAGCTCAACGAATATATCGGACCACAGCAACCTGTCGCTTGTAGCTAATGGGAATGATGAATTCATAGCCGAGACGTACTATGACGTTATTACTAAAGTTTCGTCCTACATCAGTTAAAATAATGCATTCTCAAAGCTTTAACGATTTTCAATGTTTTTACTGCCATGGACACAAATTATGGCAGCTCCTGAAGAAAAAACTGCTTTTCGAGTTGTTTTGGAGTTCGCTAACGATTTTCATGGAAAGAATTATTGGATTTACCTCTACACCTGGTATATTAGTTCAGATTACGGTGACCAACAGACGAGAAAGCAAGTGTTTTCGACACAATGTAGGAAAACAAAAACGAGCTCCTGTACGTCACTGAATATGAAAAAATTGAAGGAGGGTAACTATTTAACAGCGTACGTCAGCTAGCAGATATTAGTAAAACAGAACCGCAAAAGAGATGTCGTGATGGTCAGCACGTTTCGTGACAATGCATTGCATGAAGTAAACGCAAATTTTTTTTGCATTTGTGGTAAATATATGAGGCACGTGGCTAGATCACAGTTGCAAAACTATCAAGTGGCCTGGATCAGCCTGAAAAAAGTTATCAGACCATCACAGACGTTAAGTGCGGAGTTGTTTTCCAGTTATCTTGTATTAGGTTCAGGATAGGGTCTGGGATACCTGCAACATGCACACACACTCACAACAGCGTAATTGGGCTAGGGATTTGCAATGGGATAAAACAGTTCCTCAAACATTATTCCTATATGGGACGTACATCCTGAATCTTTTAAGTATATAAGAAGTAGTGACAGCCGCAGTTTATCAGTATTCTATGTTATCAACACATCTGACTGGTAAAAATGCATATCGCCTTTGCTCTGTGGTTATGAAGGCTAATTTTGCAATAATCAGTAAACATAAAGCTGTATTTAAGATAGCTGAAGTCAATACCCTCTCCTGTGATTTACTGTACTGTAATTCTAACACACTCCACGTCTACCATAATCCATGTGTTTCAGTGCATATAAGAGGTGACCTTGACTGATAGTATTTTACTGACATAAGTCTCTCTGGGTATATTTGGAAGACGAGGAAGAAGTGATCCTGCAAATACTTTGTAGATACTTTTGGCAGTGAGAGTGAATCTAAATCATCGTTGGACACCAAAGAAACGAAGTCATGTGGTAGGATAAGAAAAGAAATATTCTTGTACAAAATCTTTATTAATTATTGCATAGACATACATAAGAAATGTGAAAATAACCGAAAACGAAAGGGCAATACGGGATGTCTGCATTAACTGTAAATTCTGATGGAAAGTGGCCAAACACTGGTGTAAATGCAGCTAATGATAGAATCGAGGGTGTCTCTACATTAGTGGATATACGAGAGATTTGTTTATAAACTTTGCTTCCCAGATGAATTTGCTTAAAGGAAGGTTCGTTATATTGTATCAACATGCTGTGGACTGGACATTGTGCATTTTATTATTCCACAAGTATTAAGACAAAAGTACCATAAACTGCTATTGTTTCCAAAAATAATTTTATATTGCAGATCTTAATACAAAGAAGGAAGGTAGCAAACAGACTTAACCCTTTGCCTATTAAAGAAACTAATTCTTCAAGTCTAGTTAACGAGAAAACTGAAAATGGAATAGATCGACATAAGAAAAACAAAAGCGAAAAGTGGAAGATTTGGCGGAAACATTTCCCATGAAGGAAAGTTATAAACTGCTACTCGAAAAAGCAAGGCTTACAAATTACTTTAATTTTTTGAAGCTCTGCATATCAGTCTAATTTATTGTGAGTATCCAGTTATGCTGGCAACTGATGTGATATATATATATAAGGATCATATCAACCTATACCACATCAACAACAGCCTGAAGATGGCGCATTGAAGCGCTGAAACTGGTTGTAACAAAATAAAATAAAATCATAAGGACGGCTGTAGGTGTTTTATTTTGTCGCAATAGTAAACGGCCGTCTTCCCAGAGACCTCCTGCCAATAGCATGGACATACAAAAACAATATTCCGCATGTCGTTAGCCATGTGTCGCATCCTGTCCTCGGACACCCATTATGTATAATGGCGTTCGTTGGACACATTTTACTTTAAACTCGCTTGCCCGGTGTCGGCGGATAAACACGATACTACAGTGCCTATGTTATTCCGAATTACAGTAAAAAATTCCCTCGGACATACATGCATGTCCTAAGGAACAGGCACTTCGACGACTACAGCCGTTATGAAATGCAAGAAATTTACTCACAGTTGCGAATATGGACAGCCATCAGCTGTATAATAGAATGACGACAGTGAAAGACTCTGCCTGACCGGAACTCAAAACCGGTTTTCCAACTTATCGCGAGCGGTCACCTTACCGTTCGACTATCCGAGCAGAAGTCATGGCCTGGCCCGAACTACGATAGATGGTGAGCCACATGTCTAAATCCTGTACCCGTACGTCCACTATGTACGAGGGTCAGTCAATAATTAAAGAGACAAAGTAGTCTGGGGAAAAACTGTTAGTAGGGCAAGTTTGATACTTTCGTGGCTATGAGTTGGTATCACTAGGATGAGTCCTGATCAGCTGATGTATAAAAATTGTTTTGTTTATAACGCCAAAAGTACATCTCAAGATGGCGAGTCCGCTTCAAACGTCCACATAAGTTGAACAACGTTCTGTTATTCGTTTTCTTTCTTGCTGAAGGCGAGAAACAAGAGAATATATACTGTAGACTGTCTTAAGTTTATGATGAGCGTTGTATAAATCGATAAAATTTTTACAAGTGTGTAGAGCAGTTCAAAAATTTTCTCGACTCAGTGACAGACCAACACCGGTCTGGCCGACCTGTTGCAGTTTCCACTCCCTCACTTGAAAGTCGAATTGATGTCATTATTCGTGCCGACCACCCTTGTGACCGGGAAATAATAGTTGATAAGGTTCAAGTTTGTGCTGACACAGTTCATAACATTATTTGTAACAAGCCGAAGTACCGCAAAACATGTGCAAAATGGGTCCCAAAGGAGTAGACGCGGCTACACTAGGAAACTAGGTTGAGAGTGTGCACTGAGCTAATGGAACGTTATGAAAGAAAAGGTGAGCACTTCTTCAGCAAACTTTTAACTTTTGATGAAACTTGAGTTCGCGATTATGAGACAGAATCAAAAAGACAAAGCATCGAGTGGAAGCACACCAACTCACAAGTTAAGAAAAAATTCAAAGCCAAGCATCTCCAGGAAAAGTCATGTTGACGTTGTTTTGGAATACTGAAGGACAAGTTTTTTGTGATTATCTCGAAGAGCAGGGTAGAATGTACAGCCAATATTACTCCTATTTGCTTTTAAACAAGATGAAGCCAGCCATAAGAGAGAGATGTCGTGAATCTGAGAGGAGAGGTGTGATTCTCCAGCAAGACAACGCAAGACCTCATATTGCTCATCTAGCCCTAGAAACCATCGACAAAATAGGCTGGGAAGTACTGCCTTACAGTCCTCATTTAGCACCTAGTGATTCCCATTTATTTAGTGCACTGAAGGAGGCATTACGTGGGAAGAGGTTGCAGGACAACGAGGACGTGAAAAATTTTGTCGAAAATTGGTTCAAACATCAAGATAAAGATTTCTTTGCAGCCGGAATAAAAAACCTTGTAGCCCGTTGGAATAAGTGCACAAATGTTCAAGGGGATTATGTTGAAATGTAGGAAAAGTATTGTTTTGTAAAAATAAACTTTTTTTTTTTCTCCAGACCAATTTGTCTCTTTTATCATTGAATGACCCACGAATATTCCCATAAGAGGAGGCATTTTCCTTGAAAGTCAGCTGCTCAGTGCCGGCGGATAAATGCACTACTGCAGTGCTTGTATAATCCCCAATTACGATGCAAAGTTCCTTCGGACAAGCACGCATCCATGTCCAAAGATACTCGAACCTCGGCGACTACAGCCGTTATATGGTAAACGAAATACATTTGCAGTATATTCTCGGCAACAAATAGGTTCAATGGGTGTCTGGACGTCAAGATGTACTCACATTAAATACTCGTTTCCTTATTGAAGTATTACAGTGTATTACAATTATGTAACCATGATCCCTTCATCGGAACAGCATTACGACCTAATATAGGAAGAACGTAACGGACTGCTGGTAATAAGCTCCTGATTCGGCTACATACCTAGCTGTAATAGAAATAATGAAAGTAGATCCATGGCACGATAGGCAGAAGATATATACTTGCATAGCTCTGAGCCCACGTGATCCCATCGTTTGACAGAACTTTACAAACCACGAAATTGTCAGCGGAATTTGAGGGAAACTTTAACGTCTACATCTGCACTTAAGCTTCATTATATTGTGTGGCAGAGGGTCGTTATGGCATATACATAACTTTCTAATAATCCTACCTGATAATGGTCCGACTGATGAACAATACTCAAGAAATGCCGAACGAGTCTTTTGAAAACCACTTCTCTTGTGGATGAGGTAATTCCCTTCAGATTGTTCCAGAATATCTTAGATACTCCTCTGCTTCTCTATGACAATTTTTTAATTGGTCTTGCCTCTTTAGTCCATATATGACAGCTATTTTGAGGTATTTTCTGGTTGTTATTGTATCCAATGTTTTATTGCCAAACTCGTAACCTATGCACGTGCAGGACATTACATTTACTTACTTGCAGTGTCAACTAGACCCGTCGTGAACTGTTTGCATGTCTTCCCGCATTTCGATACGGTTGTCTGTTGTTGAAACCTTCCTGTAGACAACAGCTTCGTCTGACAACCGCCCCGGACAGCTTACGACGTTATCCTCTACGTCATTTGCATACAGAGAATTGCAAACATTAATAGCCCTGTAGAGCTCCCCTGGACTAAATCTACCGATTTTTTCCCTTTAAGTTACAACTCTTATTACTGTTTGCTAGAACGTCCTGAAACCAGCCATTTGATCTGCTACTCGATAAGCTTTTATCACTGGCGTTTCGCGCAGATTTTTCTAGGTGTTCACTGGAAGGTTGTCTACAAAGTCTCAAATGACTAACACACATAGTTTTATAATAGTAAAAAGAACTACTCTATGGAAATACATACGGTTATGGTGAATGAAGACTGGTTATTCTAACGTAAAGTGTGAAGAACGTGATGTTAGTAACTTAAAGCAATGTACAAAGATGTAGCAGAACTAGTTGAGTTGGGTTGCCTACAGAATGAAGTCGCCAGATCCAGTTTCACACAAACAGTATTTACGAGTGATTTCAGGGATTTTGCAATTTTCTGTTGAGCTGTATTGGTGAACACATGTTACTGCATTTTGTCTATCTCGCAATTTAAACCTTTCTGTATCGGTATTGGAGTATTCGTTGTTGTTACCATATTTCGTTAACTTTCGCGATATTTGCTACCTGTACTGGTATTACATTTTCGCTTTCTGTACTGATATTTCTGTTTGTTTTCTGTATTGGTGTCTGGCTTTTAAGTTAGTTTATAATTGTAGAGTGATATCTTCGAAACCAGTTGAATTTATCTAATTTGATGCTATACTTTTGCATTTTCGATGCAGACCTCTGCATGCTATTCTTCATCGCATTCTTCCGGTTGTTTTGTTTTGTATACGCCAGTATTTATGGGGCTCTGTGGCTTTTCCTTGAGAATATAACTCCCCAGATTCCCCTTCAGGCCCAATATTTATTATTTTGAATTTTTAAGTTTCTGAATTATTTTTAAATTTTGGTTTTATAGGAACTGTTAAATATGACGTCCTAATCGCCATTTTTAAGTTAAAGTTGTGTTGCACCTTGAGGCTAGTGATGATGTTATTTATCAAAGTGGACGGGTGTTATCGAAGGCTCTCGTGTTCCCCAATAATTCACTACACTTGAGACACAGTGCCGTACCCCCGGCCGCGAGAGTTCGCCCCTGTTTGGTCTTCGGAGGGGAGGGGCGCACACAGCGCCGGCTGTCACCTCCACATGAAATCTCGTAATGCGTTTTTACGTCGCAGGCTGACAGTTATTGGACGGGTGAAGTAAATGCATCGGTTAAACGCTCGAGCAATGTGATGAGGTGCTGCAACGACATAACAACACAAGTTTTCACCCCAGATGTAAGCATTCCCGTTATACAGTAGTAGGCAAGCATAAGTTCTCTACATTCTGTAATTTCCTGCAGGCGATATTATCGAGTGCGCTACTGCCAAGGCACCCATGTTGATTAGTTTGATTCTGTTTAGAGCGAAGGTAACAGAATATCTTGTAGTAGTGAACCCTGTCGTAGGTGTTCTACAGATGAGCAGGATGAAGCCAGAGCATTGTCGACTTGGACTACTCTTACATGGGCTGAGTTACTTACGAGAGTGTATACTGTGGAAAGTCATTTAGACTTCTTATGGTAATTTTGTGGATTGTCACCAGGAGACGTGAGTGGAACTCTTTAAAAAACGACCAACGTTTATTTCCCGTTTTAATTACAGGACTATTCTACTAAATGTACGAAACTAGTACGATCAGGAAAAACACGTAGTTCGTTAGATGCCAACTGACGATACATGAGGGTATTATTTTGGTCCCTTCCTGGGTTAAAGAACACATGCTACTAGTCACTGTTACAGAAAGTTATTTATGTAAAATTACTGTTGGCGATTACTTTGATTTTTGCAGTGTTATGTGTTACTTGATTGTTGTGAATTTTACAAAATGCAGTAGCTTTGTTTTCACAGTTTGGCTTAGGAGGCCAAAAGTTTCCTTGTGAGACGCTCACAGTTTCTCTGAGAGATAGCTGCAGAGTATCCGACAATCGCAGAGAAGGATTGCTCCAAGCTGCAACTGATTTGGAAATTATTGTATAGTTCGACACACTTTGACACTCGACAGCAAGGCCGGCCGGGGTGGCCGAGCGGTTCTAGGCGCTACAGTTGGAACCGCGCGACCGCTACGGTCGCAGGTTCAAATCCTGGCCCGGGCATGGTGTGTGTGATGGCCTTAAGTTAGATAGGTTTAAGTAGTTCTAAGTTGCAGGGGACTGATGACCTTAGCAGTTAAGTCCCATAGTGCTCAGAGCCATTTGAACCATTTTTTTCGACGTCAAGACGTCTCAACATTCCATTTGTTGTGATGGAAACAGGAACTATTTGCAGGAAAAGTAGTTATATATGACCTAGTTAACGAATAAAAACTTAATACGCGTACATAGTGTAGTTAAGTAAAACTGCAACAGTATTCGTTACATGGGACCTTTTCAGATTCTAGTAAAATAATACAAATAAGTGTAGCCATTCTGAAACTAAGACCGTATTTGAGCTCATAAATCCAACAAAGGAAGGTTCTCAAGCAGCACTGGAGCGTTCTCATATAACGAGTTCTGACAGCTGCCATCTAACAACTTTGTGTCGAATTCACCTGAAACACCGCAAAAAGGGTAAAGTATCGTTATATGAATAACTATACCAGCAACAGAGATGTTCAAAAACTTTCACGAATTAGTAATTACAACCTGGAGATTTATCGATTTGCCTTGTGTTTATCCCCACTTACGAGTGAACTATGACTTTGGTTTTATTTCAGATACTTCACTGCACATTCAAATGGCCGTAGTAACACTCTCATAGAATTTAAACTTTCGCTTAAGTTTTCTTCAGATTTCATTTTTACTTCGTTTCATTATCCTTCAGTTAATGTAAATCAACCGTTCACAAATTTAGCTAACTCTTACATCTTCGGAATATGAGATACGTATTTTCGTCCATCCATTAACAAATGGGTCGTCCAGTACCTTTAAATTGTATGGCTTTGTGCGCTGTGTTATATTAACGTCACCAATTTCCACTTTTGATGTAACAGATCAGAGTCCTGCCGATAGGTTCCTCTACTCCCATGTAATGTTAGCAAACAGGGGGATCGGTGAAGTTTTATTCCTACCAGACCTGAATATCATGTAGCCCACACATGTTTCTTGTGGGGCTTATTAAATTTAAATTGTATCGAATGAAGAATAAGCTAAAATGCATCAGCTTATTTGTTGTTGTGCAATATATTTAGAGAATACGTTAAAATGGTACATACCAGCAATCTACTGAACGAAATCACAAGAATAAACAAATTCAGGAGGCATGTACCTAAATTTTTCGTAACTATTTGGAAGTGCCCCCCCATGAACCATGGACCTTGCCGTTGGTGGGGAGGTTTGCGTGCCTCAGCGATACAGATAGCCGTACCGTAGGTGCAACCACAACGGAGGGGTATCTGTTGAGAGGCCAGACAAACGTGTGGTTCCTGAAGAGGGGCAGCAGCCTTTTCAGTAGTTGCAAGGGCAACAGTCTGGATGATTGACTGATCTGGCCTTGTAACAATAACCAAAACGGCCTTGCTGTGCTGGTACTGCGAACGGCTGAAAGCAAGGGGAAACTACAGCCGTAATTTTTCCCGAGGGCATGCCGCTTTACTGTATGATTATATGATGATGGCGTCCTCTTGGGTAAAATATTCCGGAGGTAAAATAGTCCACAATTCGGATCTCCGGGCGGGGACTACTCAAGAGGATGTCGTTATCAGGAGAAAGAAAACTGGTGTTCTACGGATCGGAGTGTGGAATGTCAGATCCCTTAATCGGGCAGGTAGGTTAGAAAATTTAAAAAGGGAAATGGATAGGTTGAAGTTAGATATAGTGGGAATTAGTGAAGTTTGGTGGCAGGAGGAACAAGACTTCTGGTCGGGTGACTACAGGGTTATAAACACAAAATCAAATAGGGGGAATGCAGGAGTAGGTTTAATAATGAATAGGAAAATAGGAATGCGGGTAAGCTACTACAAACAGCATAGTGAACGCATTATTGTGGCCAAGATAGATACGAAGTCCACACCTACTACAGTAGTACAAGTTTATATGCCAACTAGCTCTGCAGATGACGAAGAAATTGAAGAAATGTATGATGAAATAAAAGAAATTATTCAGATTGTGAAGAGAGACGAAAATTTAATAGTCATGGGTGACTGGAATTCGAGTGTAGGAAAAGGGAGAGAAGGAAACATAGTAGGTGAATATGGATTGGGGGACAGAAATAAAAGAGGAAGCCGCCTGGTAGAATTTTGCACAGAGCACAACATAATCATAACTAACACTTGGTTTAAGAATCATGAAAGAAGGTTGTATACATGGAAGAACCCTGGAGATACTAAAAGGTATCAGATAGATTATATAATGGTAAGACAGAGATTTAGGAACCAGGTTTTAAATTGTAAGACATTTCCAGAGGCAGATGTGGACTCTGACCACAATCTATTGGTTATGACCTGTAGATTAAAACTGAAGAAACTGCAAAAAGGTGGGAATTTAAGGAGATTGGACCTGGATAAACTAAAAGAACCAGAGGTTGTACAGAGATTCAGGGAGAGCATAAGGGAGCAATTGACAGGAATGGGGGAAATAAATACAGTAGAAGAAGAATGGGTAGCTTTGAGGGATGAAGTAGTGAAGGCAGCAGAGGATCAAGTAGGTAAAAAGACGAGGGCTAGTAGAAATCCTTGGGTAACAGAAGAAATATTGAATTTAATTGATGAAAGGAGAAAATATAAAAATGCAGTAAGTGTAACAGGCAAAAAGGAATACAAACGTCTCAAAAATGAGATCGACAGGAAGTGCAAAATGGCTAAGCAGGGATGGCTAGAGGACAAATGTAAGGATGTAGAGGCCTATCTCACTAGGGGTAAGATAGATACCGCCTACAGGAAAATTAAAGAGACCTTTGGAGATAAGAGAACGACTTGCATGAATATCAAGAGCTCAGATGGAAACCCAGTGCTAAGCAAAGAAGGGAAAGCAGAAAGGTGGAAGGAGTATATAGAGGGTCTATACAAGGGCGATGTACTTGATGACAATATTATGGAAATGGAAGAGGATGTAGATGAAGATGAAATGGGAGATACGATACTGCGTGAAGAGTTTGACAGAGCACTGAAGGACCTGAGTCGAAACAAGGCCCCCGGAGTAGACAATATTCCATTGGAACTACTGACGGCCATGGGAGAGCCAGTCCTGACAAAACTCTACCATCTGGTGAGCAAGATGTATGAAAGAGGCGAAATACCCTCAGACTTCAAGAAGAATATAATAATTCCAACCCCAAAGAAAGCAAGTGTTGACAGATGTGAAAATTACCGAACTATCAGCTTCATAAGTCACAGCTGCAAAATACTAACACGAATTCTTTACAGACGAATGTAAAAACTAGTAGAAGCCAACCTCGGGGAAGATCAGTTTGGATTCCGTAGAAACACTGGAACACGTGAGGCAATACTGACCTTACGACTTATCTTAGAAGAAAGATTAAGGAAAGGCAAACCTACGTTTCTAGCATTTGTAGACTTAGAGAAAGCTTTTGACAATGTTGACTGGAATACTCTCTTTCAAATTCTAAATGTGGCAGGGGTAAAATACAGGGAGCGAAAGGCTATTTACAATTTGTACAGAAACCAGATGGCAGTTATAAGAGTCGAGAGACATGAAAGGGAAGCAGTGGTTGGGAAGGGAGTAAGACAGCGTTGTAGCCTTTCCCCGATGTTGTTCAATCTGTATATTGAGCAAGCAGTAAAGGAAACAAAAGAAAAATTCGGAGTAGGTATTAAAATTCATGGAGAAGAAATAAAAATTTTGAGGTTCGCCGATGACATTGTAATTCTGTCAGAGACAGCAAAGGACTTGGAAGAGCAGCTGAATGGAATGGACAGTGTCTTGAAAGCAGGATATAAGATGAACATCAACAAAAGCAAAACAAGGATAATGGAATGTAGTCTAATTATGTCGGGTGATGCTGAGGGAATTAGATTAGGAAATGAGGCACTTAAAGTAGGAAAGGAGTTTTGCTATTTGGGGAGCAAAATAACTGATGATGGTCGAAGTAGAGAGGATATAAAATGTAGACTGGCAATGGCAAGGAAAGCGTTTCTGAAGAAGAGAAATTTGTTAACATCCAGTATTGATTTAAGTGTCAGGAAGTCATTTCTGGAAGTATTCGTATGGAGTGTAGCCATGTATGGAAGTGAAACATGGACAATAAATAGTTTAGACAAGAAGAGAATAGAAGCTTTCGAAATGTGGTGCTACAGAAGAATGCTGAAGATTAGATGGGTAGATCATGTAACTAATGAGGAAGTATTGAATAGGATTGGGGAGAGAGAAGTTTGTGGCACAACTTGACCAGAAGAAGGGATCGGTTGGTAGGGCATGTTCTGAGGCATCAAGGGATCACCAATTTAGTACTGGAGGGCAGCGTGGAGGGTAAAAATCGTAGAGGGAGAGCAAGAGATGAATACACTAGGCAGATTCAGAAGGATGTAGGTTGCAGTAGGTACTGGGAGATGAAAAAGCTTGCACAGGATAGAGCAGCATGGAGAGCTGCATCAAACCAGTCTCAGGACTGAAGACCACAACAACAACAACAACATTTGGAAGTGAGTTATTGAAATGTACTAGCCACAGTGCTGTTCAAGGTAGAATAAAAGTGTGTGGAGTTGGAGACGATATATGCTTGTATTTAGCAGTACACGGTTTTGCTATCACATTATTCTGGAAAAAAAGATATTCCGGTCTGGCAGACGTTAAGCACAATGTAGCCAAGAACATTCTGAAAGTTATTTAGAAAACTGTGACGAATACAATTCACATTACTATTCCATTATCGTACTGCTTAACACCGAGACATCTTAAAAAGAAAAATTATTTGTTTCACCGTATTTTGCTTCCATATCTGAAAACTATCAAGTGCAGTACCGAACTACCTATTAATTTTATTTTATGTCAACCTATCCTAGTCTTTTGTGCTGTAGGCCGTGAGTTGTTACCTGCCATTTCCATTTTTTATGTATTCCTTCTACTGTTAGCAGCTACTGTGAACTACATTGTGCTTTATCATACAGACTAGAAAATACTCCTTCTTTTACTAATGAATTTACATGTGTGTACCAAACTTTTTCGCCTAAAGGTACTAGGCATTTCAGAAGTCTATAATATACAATATATTTCTAATCAGTTTTTATCTACGCATAATATAAACTGCAACTGATCAGAAATGGTCCAAATATTAACAATGTTATCATGGAATCGGTACTGGGTTTAAGTCACACATCCTGATTTCGTCATATTTACTATCCAACAAACATTCTCTGTATCACTTTTGCTTCTTTTGTGACTGCGTTATTATTTCACACAAAAGTCCTCAGAAACATGTAAAGTAAGTAACTTATCATTGTTTTCTAACGAAGTACGTTAAAATTCCCCAAATATTATTAAACTATTTCATTATTTTTGAGGCAGCATTACTGTGTCATTTTCTTCGGGTGTAAGTTAACTGTACAGCCATGAATATTGGGTAATACTTTAGACTGTGACAAAATCCTAGTGTCCAGGTGATTAAGACTTATGTGCTGTGCATCTGGCTCATGTCGTACCCCCATAAATCACCCAAACGACTCTTCTTTAGTTTTGGGGAAATAAATAAAAAATTAAATAAAAACGTGCCTTCTGCAACAGCATTCTCCTCTGCAACATCAGCCCCAAAAGTAATTTTGAACGTCATAACAAATCATAGTGCATAAGGGCCAAAGTATAAATAACAGCGGTGATGAACTCTCTCTGAATTCTCAGTCGATCTTAAGGCACCATTAATTTCTTTGTTTACTCGTTTGAGGTTACATCCACATGCTGATCAATTGTTGTTTGCCAATGCAGTTCAGTGAATTGCAACATCAGTTTGATTACACTAAGCGTGCTTTGAATTATGTGTCCCATGCAAAGTCACTCGCCATGCTTCTGTTATAAGCAGCATCTGAGTTTGTTTACATACCTACTACTTCATAAAAAGATACACAGATAAGCCAGAAAGTTATGGCCGCCGATCTACTGTCGATATAAATCCGTTCAGGCGATAGCAGCGACACATGGCGAGGAATGACTGCTAGTCAAACAAACGCATGGTCCATGTTGTATATCACAAGGGCAAGAGCGTGATGGAATGGAGTGTGTTGAGTGCTTCAATGAACACAGTCCCGATTTCCAGTTGATGTGTTGGCTCTCCTATCTCGACACATCTAAACCCGATCGAAGACATCTGGGCATGTGGCGTCAGAGCACATGGCACCCCTCCCCGGAATTTACGGATTTAGGTGACTTGTGTGTGCAGATGTGATGCCAGCTCCGTCCACTGACCTACCAAGGCTTCACTGCATCCCTGCTACGACACGTCCACGTTGATACCCGTGCCAGAGTTGGACATACCGGCTGTTAGGTAGAAGGTCATAATGTTGTAGATGAACAGTGTAGTTTCTACGTTAAAATATAGACAGTCGTTAATGAGTGATGAAAAATGTATGCTGAGGGCTTCAAATGTTGAATACCTTTTAGTTCCTGCGTGTGTAGGGCCATATTACTTGTGGCTCACTGTGTTGAATAGCAGATGTCGGGATTAAGGAGACTACTTTGTTGTCCTTAGGAGCAGCGATTTTGTAGTCACTCTAGTCTTTTGAGTGTTATCATTAATGTCATTGATTTTCCTACTCTTTTTATAATTATACTTAGTGTCAATGATATTTCTGTTAAACGTAGTTGGCAAATGTTAATGTTGCACAAAACAGTTTCTTCCATTTCCATCGACGGAGAGGTAATGACAGATGCAGCTCGCATCGGGGACAGACTCGAACGATTTTTATTCCAAAGAACCTTCCATTTGTTTCCATTAATCTACTAAGAGGAACCACCGAAATGTAGATCTTGTTGGTCGGAAGAGAACATGAACCACAGTGACCCCAATGCGAGTCGTCTACACTACCACAACGCCGCCTGTTGCAAATAAAACAAATAACGAGACTTGTTATATCATCAATCCAAAGGTTTTTTCGATTGGTAACTGTGGTTTCAGGTGGTATTGGCCGCGGTATCGCGGTCGCACATTTTAGCAGCCAGACGGTCTTCTCCAGACGTCACGTTGGTGGTCACGCGTCAACACATTTAGCGTCTGGCATGGTATCTCTCAAGAGCTGCGCGGTGTGATGTATAGACCTCCTAGGTGGGCGCGGAAGACACCGGAGTGATCTGCTGACAAATATAAATTTCAAAATTATAAACGTCGCCCTATTATGGTGAGTTGATATAACATCTGCAAAGGAAAGTGCTTCATTATCGTAGGACCACATGTTAATAAATAGTCATTTTCCGTATCCATAGAAGGGATGTTCTTTCGCGCCAACTCATGAACCCTACAATACTAATTATCGCAATTATGAAAATTACCGACAGTGAATGTTTGCCTATTTACTCCTCCTGGAGTGTTATCTATTGTGGTGAAATGATCTACTAAATTATTGCATCATGATGGTAGATAGTTGTTACAAGGATCAGAATATTTGTGAGTTAGTCGATATCTCACGCAGACGCATGTATTATCCTCACCTGAACTATATTCATTAAGGAGCGGAGAGAATTGTGACTGTTACTAAATCCATCCATACCAAAATAGTAGAGTTTCTTACAACAAGTTGTGTAAATGTTCAGTTCAAATTCGGAGAGCTTCAAGGATAAATACGGGACAGAAAAATAAACGATCACGCAGCATAAGAAATGGGATTTAAATACCAAGTATAATCGTGGGAGGCTGAAGGTGAAACTGCGCTGAGATGTTATAGGCGGGAGGGGACATAGGAGAACGTTTTCTGAAAGGCTCTCCCTCATCTGAAAGTGTTGGCAACGGTATTGTATGTACCATTGATTCTTGAGTTTAAGTATATCCTACCAATACTAGAGCTAAAAGATACGTATGCCGCTAAAGGATATTGTATCTGATCGGAGTTCACAATTGGTATAAAAGAACAGCAGACTATGGGTACCGAGAAAGTTTATGGGTCGACCAAAGAATTTTGTAGCCATGGATATATATCTTGAAGATTCCCCTTCTGAAGGGAGCTACCATGTGATCATGAAACGAGAAATACACTTAGAAACCAAAATCTGTTGTACTTTACACAGATCGAAGTACCACTCACCGGAACAGCACCGCCTTAATCCACCTCCTGCAGCCGTCTCTGCAGCAACTCCACGAAAAAGGCGTCCAGTGTGAACTGACACTCCTGTTGGAATAGATCTTATTACTTTCATGTTATCTAACATGTGAAGTGATTCACAATTTGTGCTAGTTCCTGTCATATGAAAGTATAACGAATTGTAACATTTATCACAAATTAGCACGGTTCAGGTACCGAAATTAAGAAAATAGTAATCCAATTTAGTATCCAACTAACACAATTCGTTTCACACCTCAGATACTATTAATACTAACAAGTAACTAATATCCCATTAACTTTAACATTTTCTGTGTACGACTGGTTAATGATGTGCTTCTAAGGTTATGCCGTGTTGTTGTTCCTGCTTTACAGTCAACATTTCAACAAGTGACCGAGCCATTTTCTTCAGATCTTGAGACGTGTCCTGACTGATATGAGTCAAGCAGAGACTACATTAGCGCAAAGTTCGCAGCACACGAAGTTGATGGCTGGGACGTCCGTTGAAGTATTGTGCACAAAATGAACACAACAATTCGGCCTAACACCCGGAAGCAGACCAGTAGCTAGTACCATCTTCGAGAGTAAGTTATCATGTAATGAGAAAACGAAAAATTCACTTTGAAACCAAATGCTACTATTCCTACTACTGTTGTAATTTACACTCACCGAAACAGAAAAGGCTTCTTTCTTTTCCTGCAGCCGCTTCTGCAGTATCTCCTCAAAAAACGAGTCCAGGGTGAACTGACACTCCTGTAAGGAAAAGAACTTATTAGTTTGATTAGTCGTAGAGCATGCTTGGTAATTCAGAGATTGCGCTAGTTCTTTACATATACATGTGTTACAAATTCTTACATTTATTTCGAATTTTTGGCCTATAGGCAGTGATAGTGAGTATTCACTGACTATCTGTAGTATCAGCTAGAAATCTGTTCTTCCGACATTCAGTACCATTATCCTACGTATTATGAGTGGAACTGGATTGACAGAGGCCTACAATGTAACTTCTTGAGCCACGGTCATTTTATTACGAGCTGCTCCTCGTTCTTTGTCTGTGAAGGAAAGTAAATAGGACTGTAACAAGTTTTGCTAACAGTTCTTGTTTCTCTGTTCTCTGACTACACTGTACATTTCCTTTGGTCCGCCTCACATTAAACACGGTCAGCAGGTAACTGGTTGGACAACCAGATGGTCTGCAATGTCGTCTTCAACCAGTCGATCGCGTTGGCAACATATTTAGTGCGCCTCTTCCCCTAGAATACTTTTCACCATAATTCTTTTCAAATGGAGAGGGATGTTACCTTTCTCAAGCATCTCACATAGTTATTTGCTCAGTGTTAACAAAGAGCACACCCAATTTACCGGAATGAGAAATGGTTAGAATCAACTGTCCATGTCTGGGGTCAGTGTTAAGTCTAATGGGCTTCAATACAATTGTCAGAATTGTCTAAACAGCAATCAGGTTCCATTATCAACATTAGCTTACCTAATGCGACAAGTCCGGATATATTGTGGTAATAACACGGAGGAGAGGATCTAGGGCCAGTGGGATCCAGGGGAAAGAGCCAGCATAATGCAGCAAAGGAGCCCAGCAAGGAACACAGCGAGAGACACAGTATGAGGCTACCCTGCAGGCTTTTTCTAAGGGCATCATACTCAAGTTTTAGAATGACGACTATTGTGAACTGTTGAGTGACTAGCACATCCCACGTAGCTCCAGTGATCAACAAATCCATCCATCCATCAGTGACATTCATTGCCGCCAGTATTTTGTATCTGATCACGATCCAGAAGAGCAGTATGCCTACCACATGGTCCTCCATACAGTGACGTCTATCGTCTGACGATGACGAGGCGGTCGATCGGTACCTTTGGAACTTCACAGGAATGATTGGACGGAGTTAGGTAGTTAGGTGGTATTTTATATAATCGTCACAATCATCACTCGTGCAGAGATGCCTTTCTAAGACGTGTTATTTACAATGACGTGTCACATGGGATGTTTATAGCAAAAAAATATTCATTTACAGTAAATCGTGACAGTCTGAACACGTTATGTACAATCGGTTAGCTCTCAGACTTTACTGCTTTGCGTGATATGTCACTGCAATATAACGTGGCTCACCTTTATAGTACCCCGAACAGCGACCAACTTGTTCTCCCGTCGCAGACCCTCGTCTTTCTCCACTCCCAAACACCGGGAGAAAAACTTCTTCATGCGGCGGAACATTGCTGTAACGATAACAAACAGCTCATTAGACATGACCAGACCGTGTCGAGGTGTAAGTTTGGCAGCAATGTCTCACAACTCGATCGCAAGAAAATCCTGGAACAGTGACGACATGTCTGTAACCTTAGCTTTTGTAAAAAAGCAGATGCTTGCATCAAAAACGACATGTACAGTCCATATAATTGATTGAGGTTATACATTTTTTACTAGTCGAGAATTAGTTACTTTAATTTAGTGTCAGTAATTCGTATATCATGAATCAAAACAATAACACGTATTCGAAGTTTAGCAATCGCGTGTTCGTTAAGTGGTACTTTTAGAATAAATTTGTTTTGATAGCTACTGGCTGAAGGCTTATCTGTTAGACTAAATTTAATTAGCAAGTCATTACAATACTACAATAGTTTCAGATTTGCAGCTGCTTCGCCGGCCGCTGTGGCCGTGCGGTTCTAGGTGCTTCAGTCTGTAACTGCGTGACTGTTACGATCGCAGGTTCGAATCCTGCCTCGGACATGGATGTGTGTGATGTCCTTAGGTTAGTTAGGTTTAAGTAGTTCTAAGTTCTGGGGCACTGATGACCACCGATGTTAAGTCCCATAGTGCTCGGAGCCATATGAACCATTTTTTATACAGCTACTTCAGATATTACAACTTCAGATTTTGTCATCTATTACAGCATGTTATGCGGAATATCTTCCCCTGGGGCAGGAACAAGAATTTGTTTTTCATGTGTGTTGGTGGTGGGATGAAGTTACTAATTAATAAAATACGCTACAATCTGATGGCTATATATTCCGCGGTACATGACGAGCATTCGGTTTTTATGGCTATCCTTATCACCGAGTCAGTATATTCTCTCAGGGCTGCACTGTCCCTTCTTTGTGTCAGTCATCGAGAACCCTACATCTAAATTACACTTCATTACCATGTGAGCTAAACAGTAACGTGTACGACGTAATGACTATATCTGTGGTTGAAATTTACCCACCGGTTTCTACATGAAGAAAACTTAAAAATAACTTATAAACAGCTAATAGGTTTAACATTTGACAGTGCTCCAAGATATTAACTATACTTCCTTAAGTGACAGGAAAAGATAATATTTTTGCTACAATTCCATGTCGACTCAGTATGACACTACACAGCCGGAACCTGTTTACGACTTTTCTTTTTCACCGACGGCAGAAGATAAAAGCATGAACCAACGATAGGACATACCGTATGTATGTGTAGCCGAAAAGGAGCGTGATAGGTGACACCATTCTATTTGTGAAACTAAGCTATAAATTTGAGAATACATGATTCCAGCAGTTGAACCTTGGCAAAAACTCAGTGAGGATATCTCTCTCTACAAGTCAAGCATTCTCGCAACTTTCTGAAGTTGCATTACATATTTAAAAAATGTACTGGAATGTAAATCGAGGACTGTTTTCCTTTTCCAATTCAGTCCCATTACTAGTAACATTTTGCGAAGTCACATCACACTATTTCGTAATGCTACAGTATTCTGATACTTCTCCACTACATACATAGTCATCTAAAAGCTTATTCGAAGTTCTAATTGCAGATGTATACTGAAAATAAATACTTGACAAATCAATGGCTCTTGCCTCTTTGTGAGTATTGACTGTATACCTCTCTTCTGAAACAGAGCGTTCGCTTCATTCAAAGCTTCTAATGCTCCCCAAGAACTTGTTCTCGAAACACAAAATCCAACACTATAACGCCTGAATCAAAATTATAGAATCTTTTACTCAAGAACTCAAGAAACTAATTCGTTTCGATACTTCAACTACTCCAGAGAATACGGAAGTCATTATTATGCATTGGTCCACCACAGTTAAGCTGATTTTTGTTAGCAAACCCTGCGATCAACATTAGGCAGCAACCTCGATAACTGCAGAGAACAACGTTGTACTGGAACGTCGATATCAATGGTTAAACCATAACTGCAATGAACATTTTCAGTAATTTGAATCTATGTAAGACGAAATAATCGTGTTTTAGCACTGACAAATATGCAGCGGAGTCTTGAATGTTGAAAACGTGCGTACAGTTAATAAACTCCCAAGTGATCTAACAGTTAACAATACTCATAGATAGTGCTTTAATTTCCTTAAGCAACAGGGAAGTAAGAATGTCATATTATGGTGCCAAGTCAACTCTGTATAACTCTACACAGTTGTAACCAGTTTCCTACGTGTTTTCCTCTTCGCAGACGGAAGATAATTCTAGCAGTATAACCCTGCAACGATCATAGGCAATATGTAAGTGTAATCGACGAAACAGGAAGATCGGTTACACTGTTTTCATTGTGAAAGTAAAAATTAATGTAAATAGAGACCGCTCCGAGTCTACCACAACAACCACAGAAAACTTTTACTAACAGTCCGATTATATTATTGGAGAAGGCGATAACAAGATAGATTATTATGGTAGAAAAAAAAATAAAAAATATTTTGTAGCGGAGGCGTTGTGCAGCTTTAATGAATGTTAACAACTGTATTGTGCAGTAGACAGCTACGACGGTACGTTTCATTAGGGACCATCGAATTTGGTCTAAAATCAGACCATCATCGGTCCGAAAGCCGTCTCAGCTATGCTTTTGCGTATATTGCAATGGCAGTTATCAAACGTAGATAGCTCGACCATTGGTATTATCTGTATAGACATTACATTGGTAAAAATGTCTATGAAGTTAAATGGACATAATGGGCATGACAAGTTAATGTCAATGACGGAACACTGTACATCCGGAATTGCTAATCCTATTACGCAAGTTCATAGCTGAGATCGTTTTTAGTCTTGATGACGGTCTGATTATCGACCGAAACATATGTTCTCTCATAAAATATACCGTTATAGCTGTGATTGCATAATGCAGTTCTTTCGAGGAGCATATAAAATGGAAGTAACGTGACTGCTGCAGAAACTGACTGGGCAGAAACAAAAAGTAAAAGATTATAAAGCTGAGATCAATATATCGAAAAAATCGAATAATATCTTACACAAATTCCTCTAGAATAAACTCAACGGAAATATAACGAAAACACAAAATTTGATTCCATAAGTTAAAAAATTATGACTAACATTACTACTCGTTCCTCTCAGGACAACTTCTACAATGTACTTAGGTTCACGGCTAACACCACCGTAGACAGTTCTCCCATATTACAAAAATAGCTAAAGAATTGCATCAATCAACATGATAAAAATCATCATTAATCACTTCACTCCCAAAAATTTATTTTCTGCTCTTAAGGTACTGCCAAACCTCACCATCGTATATCCTTCGAAATGCAGAAAGAAACCGTTAAATATATCTCAGAAAAAAAAGAAACAATAATCGCTAATAGTTTCTCCATTGATAATATAACCTGTGTCCTCAAGTTACACCCTCCCCCCAATAAACAACACCACCGTATATCACGACATATTAGGAATAAACAGCATATTTTACAAACTTTGTAAATTACAGTAGTAACTAACACAAACACAGATAGCATTTAATAACAGACCGCTTACACGTTCTGCAACGTAAAGTCATGACGTCAAGAGGACTTCATGGGTGAAACCACACGCATAGAATCTGAAAGAGCACTTGTCAAAGTTGTCACTGTTGAACTAAGCTGTTAATTTGAGAATACATGATGAAAGCACATGAACTTAAAAAAATTAAGTGTGGAGGTCTAACTCTACAAGTAACCACCTGACGTTTGAAACCCCATAAAAAATTAAAACGAATTGCTATTTCACGTTATTACTGTTAAGAACTTCATATTCCGTAATCACACCACACTCCTCCACATGCTTCAATTTTCCAGTACTTCTCCACTAATACACATTCATTTATTAGCTTTTAAGATATTCTCACCCGAGATGATTGTGTATACTCAATAAATATACAAAGTTAAATCAATAGCTCATACCTACTGCGGGTCCGTTGCAGCTGGCCTCCGAAGCTGGGGGTTCGCTTTGCTGAGAGCTTCTAAAGCTCCTCAAGAACTTTAAAATGTTTCGCTAGATGTGCTCCAAACACAAAATGCAAGACTGCAATAACTAATTCACAACTGAAGCTCCTTACACACAATAACTCGCAGAACGAATTCGTATGAATACTTCGAGTACTCCAAAGAATACGGAAGTAATTGCTACACAACGGTCCACAACGCTTTACGTGAGATAGCATTGTTGTTTACATACCCAATATCCTCCCCTGGTAGCTGAGTGGTCAGCGTGACGAAAGACATACCTAAAGACCCGAGTTCGATTCACGAATGTGTCGGGAGATTTTTCTCCGCTCAGGGACTGGGTGTTGCGTTGCCCTTATCATCGTTATTTCATCCCCATGGACACGCAAGTCTCCGAAGTGACGTCAACTCAAAAGACTTGCACCAGCTGAATGGGAGGCCCTAGCCACACGACATTTCCATTTTATCAGTAAACCGAAATCCCAGTAAAGCTATAGCGTTTAGCAACGTGGATATAAATGTTAGACAACCACTGAAACAAAATATGATATAAGTCAATTGTACATTTCAACTTTTCATAAAATAGCATCGAAGCATAACGAAGTCGAATGCTGATGCCCTCGATCCCGCTTTTAGTCATGTATTGAATTGTTATGTCACGCGTAAAAATTGATTCCTTCAGCGCATGTGACTTCCACCAGATTCGACGTCCGTTTGTGTGACTCCACTATTTGTTTCCTAGTGTAGCGATTTTCTATATTGAAACCTGGTTGTCAAGGTAAGGCCGTAATCATTTACTATTGGTTGCCTTTAACAGTTACACACATTTATTATTAAAGAAGTAGTTCCAGACTCAACAATAAATTAAAAAATACCACGCTTTATTGTTGAAGGAATAATCACTTCACTCCCAAAAATTTATTATTAAATGAACAATTTGCTCCTATAAATCCATGGGAAAAACACCAGTGGTGGAACGATGAATGTGACGAAGCAGTGTTGGATCGACACCAAGCCTGGTTAAGGCATCAAAATGAAAAAACTGGAAAATCATATTTGGAACTCACAAAACAAAGGAAGACAACACAAAAAATAATAAGGAGAGTTAAACGGCAGTACCAAAAAGATATACTTCTAATGATAGAAACAAATAGTGAAAAAACAAACTCAAGAGACTATTACAAAATATTTGGCAGACAATTACAAAGATATGATCCTCCAACATTAACGTTAAAAGATAAAGATAATAACCTAGCCCATAGCAATAGTAAAAATACAGAAATTCTAGCACTAACATTTAACAAGTTACTAAATTGTGAAGATCCCCCAGAACTTCTTCAGATAAACACAGAAACCCCAATTAAAACGCCAGCAGAAAATATAAATCCACCTACAATCAATGAGGTCTACAGAGCTTTGAAAGAACTCAAAAACTACAAAGCAAGTGGAGAAGATCAAACGTTTGCTGAACTTTGGATATATGCAGCAGAACCAGTAAAGGTAGCATTACACCAACGCATAGTAAAAATCTGGAATGAAGAGAAATTACCAGAAAATTGGACTACCGCTATAATACATCCATTACATAAGAAAGGAGAAAAATCAAATCCAGACAACTACAGAGGAATTTCCCTTTTGGACTGCACATATAAGATCATGTCAAGAATACTACACAACCGCTGTAAAGATCTATTAGAACTGGAACCGGGAGAATATCAAGGAGGATTTAGATCCTGGAGAAGCTGCCCAGAACAGATAATCACCTTGAAGTTAGTTATGGATGTCTACAAAAGAAGGCAAAAACAACTAGTCATAACCTTTGTAGATTTCAAAACGGCGTGTGACTGCATCCATAGATCTTCAATGATGAAAATATTAAGGAATTTTGGACTTCATCCTAAATTAATAAAAATGATACAGTTAACCTTAACAAACACCAAATCCAAAGTAAAATTTAGAGGAGAAATATCTGAACCATTTACGATTAAAACAGGGTTGAGACAGGGAGATTGTTTATCACCATTGCTATTCAATTGTGCTCTTGAATATGTAATGAGAGAATGGTACAAGGAAAATCCTATGAATATTAAAATTGGAACTAAGAAAGATAAAATAAACCTAAATTGCTTGGGATTTGCTGATGACCTAGCATTACTAGCTAATAATATTCAGGAAGCCACGAAACAAATAACAAGCTTACCAAATATAGCACAAAAATTAGGACTCCAGATATCATTTGAAAAGACTGAAATAATGGTAACGGATCCAATTGTAATAGATCACATCACAGTGAACAATAGGGAAATTAAAATTGTGAAACAATTTAAATACCTGGGTGAAATTATAACACATAAATTGGACGAGAAACCCCAGTGCCATATTACGAAAAGACAATATTTATAAAGAAGACATTCATAATTTGTAAGAGATTTTTTTTTTTCATGTAGCCGTAAAATAATAATTTCTCTGTGTAGGTTTAGATTGCAAAGAAATAATTTATGACAGAATGATCTAAAGAGAAGCCCAGTTACACTCTTTTGTTAATTTTTTGGTCGACCTTACTTCTTCGCTTGTCTTGAATGTGTCTAGAGGGACATCTTGCGTGTGCTGACGAATGTAAGCATATTTGTATGAGTTAAGCATATAATATACTGATTTAAATTTATTGTGCACTTTTAATTTGTAAGAGGTGATCCCGATTTCATGTCCGCCTTCCTTGAATTAACCTGCATTCAAGTAATTTACAGCTCAACAATCGCAGCGGCCGACGCAGCCAACGACGCCATTACGTGGCGATATTAACTTATGAAAAATTAGCGGAAGCGGAAAACTCGCCCGCTATTAGCATAATATTAATTTTTCTCCACAGCCGCACGAAGTTGCAGAAATACTTAGCTTTAAGATTCTTATTTTCAGTAGCATAGCCGAGACCCAGAGCCAGGACTCTGACTACAATACAATGGTTAACGGAGGTAAGAAAATACTCTCGCGCGTGTGTGGGCCGCAATTGTAATTAATAACTAAAGATCTTTTGCTTTAACGTCAACTGACTAGCCGAGGAAATTTATATGAAAAGTTTATTACATTGCTCAACTTAAATATCATTTTTATGAAGGCCCACCACGCAAGTCGGCAACAATCAAAAAATAATAATAACAATAATAATATATACATTAAATTACGACGACCGACGGACGCGAGATTGGCGCCGCAACTTTGGGGCCCGATTAATATGATTCTATTGTAATGAATGTAATTATGTATGTGTCTAATTGTTGTAAAATAATAATGCTTGTATGAATTCTTTTACATGTACAACAACAAAACCACACCCTGAGGAGATCTGGAGAGGAAAAAGTGTAGAAAAGAAAAAGGATTGCGAGAAAGAAAAATAAGTAAGGTAAGGCCTATTGTGCAAGCATCCTGTGTAGCTCTGTGCGGAATATCGAACCCATGTGCACATGAGATACCTTCCGTGTTTTGTGTATTTATGTGTTTATTTTTGGAGGGATAATTATTCGTTTTGTGTATTTATGTGTTTATTTTTGGAGGGGATAATTAATCGTGTGTGTATCAGTGTTAAAGATTCGTCAGTGGCTTAAAGTGAATTTAGTATGGGTAAGATAGGACAACCTAAAGCATCCGTACCAGAAGAACAAAATTCTGTTAATATGGAAGGTGAGGATCATTTGCAATATGTAAACGAGTCCCAAGCCACCGCCTCGGATAACATAATTTCCGGAGCGGGGGGCGAGGATCTGTGGACGGTGAATGACGCTCCACAGCAGAATGGGAATAGAGTAACAACTCCACTGCCTGGGCAGGGGGGCCAATCGAGTGCTAGATTAAGCTGGGCACCAGTATGCTCACCGATTGCAGACCCATTTGCAGAATTTCTGCGCAGGTTAGAAGAAAGAGATAGGGAAAGAGATCAGAAACTGGCTCAGATGCTACGTGAGCAAGAGCAGCGCAATGAAGCGAAACTAGATAGGATCCAAAGCGAACTTGCCGAGATGCGGGACGCGTGCAAAGAAATACCCGATCTTGTGCAAAGCTTAGCCGGAGAGATGCAAAAATTACAGATATCGCAGGCTAGGCTTGAAGACAATGTCCAGACTTTAACCAACCGCGTGGATAATGTGGAGATAGATGCACGGAAAAGTATTGACGCATATTTGGAAGTGCAAGCTCAAAAAGTAGAAAAAGAATTAAATGAATGGCTAGAAGTAAAGGATCGCGAGATATCTGCAAAGATTGAAAGCGATGTAAAAACAGCCGTAGAACAAGCGACTGCGGCCGCGAGTGTAAATACTGACGCTAGCGCTGCCGCACTACATGCCGAATTAACACAGATTAAGTCCCGTGTGACTGCGGAGTTGCCAAATTGGCAACAGGAGGTCGCGCGGAGACTGTCTGCGTTGGAAAGCAATGTAAACAGTGGCGGACAGATCATGAATCAGACTCCGCGTACTGATTACTATAATAACGCTGACGGTAGCCAGGGTGCGAGTGCGCAACCGCAACCTAATGCGAATTATGAGCACGAGCAACACGCGATACCGTGCAGCGCACATCACGAAGTGATGAATGTCCCAGAATGTAGCAATCAGACGTGCAAAAAAGAGGACAATGTAATAAAACACAGGACATTCCAACCCTTCAATAGCGAAAAACGAAATGTCCACCCTGTTGTATTTATTAAGAGCTTTAGGAATGTGTTTCCCAGGACATGGACGGAAAGACAAAGAATACAGTTCGTGGTCTCCTTTATTCAAGGTGACGCGGCACTGTGGGCCACCGACGTGTCCGAAAAATGTCTAACGATGCAACAGTTTGAAGGTGCATTCTTGCAAAAATTCTGGTCCGATAGCGTCCAAGAAAGACTACGAAAGGAGTTGTACAGTCCAGAAATGTACAATCCTAAGATGGGAACGTTACGCAAATATTTCGAAAAGTATATAAACAAAACCAGGTACTGGGACGAGCCAATGTCCGATCGTGACATAATCAGATTAATAAAAATGAAGTTGCCCAGTGAAATTAAAAGATATTTCATCAATGTGCCGGAATACGATATAGAACAATTCATGGAAATAGTGGATTCTGTTGACCTATTGATCGAAGATATGAAAACCGAAAACAAGTGGAACCATGCAGGCTATAATCAACACAAAGCCGATTACAATAGCAGCCACAGTAATGGTAGTAACTTAGTACCAAATGGTAACGGGAATAGGCAAGAGCACCGGCAACAGAATCAAGGCACAAACAATGGCAATGGTTATAACGGCAACGGTTATAATCGTGAAAATCGAAAGAGACATCATGATGGACGCATGAGTAATGGACATAATGGTAACGGCAATCCGCAATGGCGGAACAACCGAAACCAGTGGCGTGGTCGTAACGAACCGACACCACAGTGGCAACAAAACACAGCGCCACAATGGAACGCCAACCCAGGTCCGTCACAGAACATGTCAGGGAGTTACAACCGACCACCACAAAACCAGAGCCATACACAATATCAAAATACACCAACGGGGAGGCAGGGCGGCCAACCCAACAGTAGCAACAACACCAACCAGAACCACAATGTGAGGTTAGTGGAAGTGACAGACAACTGTCAACCCACTGATGCTCATCCGTTAAACTAAAGACAGCCACAATACGCTCTCCGTTGTTGGCTGCAGGATGGTGTAGTGAGGGCACATTCACGGATGACAGCCATAAACTTTGTATGCTGAGATACAATGAAGGAACAAAAATAGAAAAGGAACTTGTAGACATACCGCAGACATGTAACCGAACCGACAAAAGTGTTGTGCAGGCTATATTGCAAGCAGATA
The DNA here is from genome assembly GCF_021461395.2 of Schistocerca americana. Lineage (NCBI taxonomy): Eukaryota > Metazoa > Arthropoda > Insecta > Orthoptera > Acrididae > Schistocerca > Schistocerca americana. The sequence goes on along the minus strand of NC_060124.1, from coordinate 541,773,016 downwards.
TGTACGGAGCACCAATACACATAATAGTCGATACCGGTGCGTCAACCAATGTCATGAGCGCAAATTTTTACAAGTACTTGAGTCAAAATAATAGAATACCAGTATTGCCAGTGAAGAATTGTCGTGTTACAGGTGCAATAGGTGCACAATCTCATATCATAAAGCACCAGGTGCAGGTCGAGTTTACGGTAGGAAATGAAGCAATGAAAAGCTCGTTCCTAGTAGTTAAGGGATTAGGTGTTGCTTGCATCCTGGGGATGGAATTTTTACGCCAGAGGGACGCAAAAATCGACCTCTTGTGCGGGGAAGTAAGCCTTATGAATGAGGATAGACGTGTAGTTTTGCCGTTGTTGAGGACACGGGAAGTGCACGGTAAATATTGCCGGAGCTTTCAAACGAGATTCGAAGGAATACAGGTAATGAATTTATATTCTGACTTAAGTACAAGACAAGCATATTGTAAAGAATTTATTACTGAAGACAGAGAGGAAAAAAGGAAACTGATAGCCATGAAAGTTAGGGAGTCAGAACATTTGACTGAAGCACAACAAAACGAATTGACTCAGCTACTTACAGATTATGAGAATGTGTTTTCGGAAAAACCCGGTGTTATCGAGGGCTACACCTATAACATCGAAGTGGTACCTCACGATACTTTCTGTCACGCAAACTACACCATCCCGTGGTCAAAGAAGGAGGCAGTTACGAAGGAAATAAGAAAAATGCTTGATTGGGGGATAATTGAACCATCTCTATCCCCGTACAGCAGTCCGCTCGTGGCCGTAGCGAAAGCGGACGGCAGTATACGTCTCGTGCTTGATGCGCGCGATATTAACAAAATAATTGTACCTGTCAGAACGCGACCAGAAAACCTGGATGAACAGATACAGAAGTTTTATGGAGTTAAATATCTGACCTCTGTCGATATGCGTTCGTCGTATTGGCAAATCCCACTAACTGAATCATCAAGAAAGTACACTGCCTTTGTGTTTGCCGGCAGAAGTTACCAATTTAAAGTTTTACCATTTGGATTAAATGTTAGTGCAGGTGTCTTCATTGCAGCGCTCGATAAAGTATTAGGACCAGATTTGTTGGACCGAGTAACGTTGTATGTCGATGACTTATTAATAGCTACTCCCGATTGGGAAAGCCACATGGACACGCTGAGATGCGTACTAAAAAGATTTTCTGAGGTAGGCGTAACAGCAAACCTCGCAAAATCCAAATTTGGCAGGGAGAGAATAAAATTTCTTGGTCATGTAATATCACCTACAGGTATTGTGCCCGATCCGAAGAAAATGGCAGCAATTGAGAACTTCCCTCCTCCTAGAACCAAGAAACAGTTAAAGACATTTCTGGGTCTAGTGTCATTTTTCAGACGATTCATACCTGACCAGCTTTTAAATGATAATACCCTGTTAAACTTGTTGAGAAAGAATACACCCTGGATATGGAATGAACTGTGCCAGCAGTCATTTGAGCAAATACGACAAGCCCTTCTAAATGCTAATCTACTGTCACATCCTGACATGTCAAAGGAATTTTGCCTTGCTACAGACGCCTCCACTGTCGGACTAGGCGCGTGTTTATTTCAAATCGATGAGGATGGTGGAAACAAAAACGTAAGAATAATCGGTTTCGCAAGCCGAGTGTTGTCAAGTTGTGAACGATCATATACAGTCACCGAACTCGAAACACTAGCAGTAGTATGGGCCATGAAGAAGTTCAGATACTATGTGTACGGAAAAAATGTAAAAATTTTCTGTGATCATCAGGCCTTAAGTTTTTTGCTGACATGCAAGTTAATGCACGACAGGTTGACTAGGTGGGTGCTTGCTCTGCAGGAATATCAATTTCAAATAATGTATATAAAGGGTTGTGACAACGTAGTGCCTGATGCTTTGTCACGGTTGCCACAAGGTCTGCCTGAGTTAACAACAATACTAGAACAGGCAACAGAGTACAAAATTTTAGTTGTGAAAGACCCTACTTGTCGAAAAAAGTTCCTGCAGACGTGCAAGCAACTGCCTAGTTTACAGGACGAAGATGCAGCTTGGGGAAAAGTCAAACAAGAACTCCTATCTTCGGGTGGAAATCAGATAGGTAGCCATTATTCTGTGCAAAATGGGGTATTATATTACCGGAAGGAGGTTAACAAGGACTTGTGGTGTGTCTGTGTACCAGAAGTATGTATTAGTGATTTAATCTGGCACGTGCACCTTTCGTGGGGACACGTGGGTATTGAAAAATGTAGAGCACTTCTCGCAAGACAATGTCATTTTAAGAATATGAAAAGAATAATTCAGAATGTTGTAAGGACATGTGTAGTTTGTCAAAGGACGAAACCTACAAATCTGCCCACTGTAAGTGAATTGCATCCTGTTGTTCCTAACAAACCATTACGACTAGTTTCTGTTGACATTCTAGGGCCACTACCCACTGGCAGAGGTGGTGTGAAATATGTATTTGCTGTATATGATGCCTTTTCCAAATTTCTAAAATTGTATCCTGTAAAAGCTTCAACGGCCACACCCCTCATTCAAAAATTACGAACAGATTATTTTGTTAATGTTGGCAAACCACAGATTATACTATCCGATAATGCCACCTATTTTACTGGTCTCAAATGGAAAACGTTTCTACAAGAGCAAGGTGTTAAACACATTTTTGTAGCTCGATTTCACCCGGAGAGCAGTCTTGTAGAGCGTACCTTTAAAGAGTTGAACAGGTTCATGAGAACTTACATTCCGAATCGCCACACCAAGTGGGCAGAATACGTTTCGACTTTTGAGGAACTCCATAATAGATTGCCACATTCAGCCACCGGTTATACTCCACTAGAAGTCATGTTTGGAAAGAATGAAACCGACAGCTGGCTGTCACCATTACCAACTGTACCACGACAAGTTGTACCTCACGAACAAATTATAGCTGAGACTCTAAATAACTTAACGAGGTGCGCGGAGCGCCGAAAGGAAAAGCATGACAAGAAAATAAAGAAGGTAACAGTGTATCAACCAGGTGACTTGGTTCTAATAAGGACTCATCCCAAGTCATCTCTGTTAGCGAAAAAGAATAAAAAATGGCAACTGGTGTATGCCGGGCCCTACAAAATCATAGACATACCACATGGATGTAGCTATTTGTTGGGTGACGTAGAATCGGGAGAGATTAAAGGACTCTATCCATACAAAGACTTAAAGAAGTTCGCTCAGTAGAGCAACGTTTACATATGTGTAGTAGGTTAAGTTTAGAGTGTATTTTTTTCTGTGTGTAAATGTTAAGATTTTAGTGTAACATTTAAAGACAATGAGGCACACAAGATTAGTGCGATTCAATTTTGTAGATGTTAAGGAATAATAGTATTTTTAAACAATTGCATTTTGAAAAAAAAAATGAACGTAGGTTTAAGAATATGTTAAAAATTTCATGTTGAAAAACGCTAAAAAAAAAAAAAAATTAAAAAAAGAGAAAATTCAATAGCATGTAACGATGAAAGAATTTTTCATTAGTGTGTCATGAATATTTTTGAACTGTACTAGTAATGAAACTTATGAAAATTTAATATTATAATGTATATGTTGTTCCATGTATTTATGGCTATACCGATCTTGAACTATGCTCAATCATAATTTACTAAACAACATGAGTGCAGGGTGTACATCACCCAAGGTACCTCATGTGTTGTGGACAAGGTACAAAGCAAATCAATAAACGCGACTACCGCTAAGCACTGTTAAAATATATTGCCATCTGCTAAGGCAGAGATTTGCACGAATTTTTAGTGTAAACAAAAGTCACAAATCTAACATTAATCTAGGAACTTGCACGCTAGGCCTAGATTATAAAATGTCTACAATAATGCGAGAGGCAAAGTTTTGTAAAGTCGAGCCTGGCTCTGGAGAGCAAGTACGCAATGAGTGGGCAGACATGACATGGGGACTTGCCTCAGATGAGACGGAAATACAATTGTATAGTCAAAAAATCTGAAGGCAAGTACGACTCTAAGTGGAAAATAAAAAGAGATAATTAGTGCGAGAGACTGGTAAAATCCAGCATTAGCCAAAATCCAGTTCAGACTGAATGAAATACATTAGTGTTTGTGAACTAATCGAAACAGTTACTTTAAACAGTGTGAAAAACTGTGAAGGTGAAACTGTGATATGGACAGTGAAGTGCTAGTATTGAACGTTCAACAGCGGTGAGGACGCCAAACGCCAATATTACGCACGAAAAACTGTGAATTTGCCTATAAATGTGAACTGTTAACGTGAAGTGAACCCACAGTCAATATTTTTGGGAGAGACTGTAGTTTCAGTGAGCACAATAATGCGAGATTGGAATGCGATGCGTGGACTGTTGCAAAACAGCGACCGCAGAAACGGCGAATGTTTGTGCTAAGCTCGTATTGGGACACTCACCAGTGCCTGCGAGTGCGGCAAAAACATAAATAATTTTATCAAGACAAAAACTGACGTGTAATGGAAACAGTATTGCATCAAAACTGCATTCACGGGAGAAGGTCCATGTCATGTTTTCTGCAAGACAGTGCTAGCTTGACACTCGGAAACTGGCGAAAACTTAACAACAACTGCCGCACTAATAAATGCTCCTTTCCGACTAGCGTAACCGTCTGCAGCGGGAAACAAATATTACGTTGGTTGTGTGTGTGTTTCATGTACTACGTCGGAGATGCGTAGCAGAGCTGACTCCTGCCAACAAGAGCGGGGGGCGGATATCATCCCACTCCGCCACGCCCGGCCGAAACAGAAGCGCATCGCCAACGGTGCAGCCGATCAGCTGATTCTGACGTTCCGCGACAGCGAGACACACGCTGGCGTCGAGCGGGCGTTGACCTCACCGCAGCCGCCGCCAACGCCGAGCACCGAACACACCAACCGACGCCGTCGCGAGCCAAACGTCGCGGCGTAGATCATCAACGACACCGCAATCAATTGTTTTAATGACCTCATTTTTTGCATAGTGCAACAAAAATATTTGTATGCACATCCTGTACTCCAATGACATTCCAGAAACAATTAAGTGAAAGTGACCAAAGCAGTTAGTCTGTCGCTCCGCCGAGGTTTTCCCCAGGTTTCCCTACGGCCGCGCCAAATGGGGAGCGAACAGTTGACACCCCTGGGACTTCAAATATTCCGGACTAACTCGTGGTTGTATACCTTGAACCTCATCTGTATTACACTTTGTGGACAACACACCTCAGTAATTTAACGCTTTAAATATACGATGTGACATATGTAAACTGTGAAAGAAAAATCTGCGTGTGGACACGGTGGACATGAAAGAGGAAATATTTATGTCAAAAACACGAACATTTTTTATGACATAAACATTTCGGGGGGCAATATAGCGTCCCCAGTGCCATATTACAAAAAGACAATATTTATAAAGAAGACATTCATAATTTGTAAGAGATTTCTTTTTTTTTCATGTAGCCGTAAAATAATAATTTCTCTGTGTAGGTTTAGATTGCAAAGAAATAATTTATGACAGAATGATCTAAAGAGAAGCCCAGTTACACTCTTTTGTTAATTTTTTAGTCGACCTTACTTCTTCGCTTGTCTTGAATGTGTCTAGAGGGACATCTTGCGTGTGCTGACGAATGTAAGCATATTTGTATGAGTTAAGCATATAATATACTGATTTAAATTTATTGTGCACTTTTAATTTGTAAGAGGTGATCCCGATTTCATGTCCGCCTTCCTTGAATTAACCTGCATTCAAGTAATTTACAGCTCAACAATCGCAGCGGCCGATGCAGCCAACGACGCCATTACGTGGCGATATTAACTTATGAAAAATTAGCGGAAGCGGAAAACTCGCCCGCTATTAGCATAATATTAATTTTTCTCCACAGCCGCACGAAGTTGCAGAAATACTTAGCTTTAAGATTCTTATTTTCAGTAGCATAGCCGAGACCCAGAGCCAGGACTCTGACTACAATACAATGGTTAACGGAGGTAAGAAAATACTCTCGCGCGTGTGTGGGCCGCAATTGTAATTAATAACTAAAGATCTTTTGCTTTAACGTCAACTGACTAGCCGAGGAAATTTATATGAAAAGTTTATTACATTGCTCAACTTAAATATCATTTTTATGAAGGCCCACCACGCAAGTCGGCAACAATCAAAAAATAATAATAACAATAATAATATATACATTAAATTACGACGACCGACGGACGCGAGATAAACCTAAATTGCTTGGGATTTGCTGATGACCTAGCATTACTAGCTAATAATATTCAGGAAGCCACGAAACAAATAACAAGCTTACCAAATATAGCACAAAAATTAGGACTCCAGATATCATTTGAAAAGACTGAAATAATGGTAACGGATCCAATTGTAATAGATCACATCACAGTGAACAATAGGGAAATTAAAATAGTGAAACAATTTAAATACCTGGGTGAAATTATAACACATAAATTGGACGAGAAACCTGCATGGCGAGCAAGAACTAATAAAATGATAAAAGCTCAAAAACTAACATCGTCTATGTACAATAAAAAATGTCTATCAATTAAAACAAAATTAAAACATTACAAGACGGTGGTTGAACCAGAGGTTACATACGGAAGTGAAACTCTTTTTAAAGTCACCCAGAAAAACAGATTTGATAAAATTTTAAAAGTAGAGAGAGGAATTGCTAGAACAGGCATTAATAAGAAATATCAAAAAGCTGGGTAATGGCGGATAGTTCCAAATGAAGTGGTATACAGAGAACTGGAGCCCATCACTGATACTATACGAAAGAAAAGGATCTCTTTTTGTGGTCACATTCTGAGGACACCTAAAAACCAGATTATCAAGGAAAATTATTGAGAAACTCTGGAATTTGAAACAACAAGGAGGATGGCTTAAGAAAATAAGAGAGGATATGGAAGAACTGGACATAACTCTGGATGATTTGCAGAACAAAACGCCAAATTTAAAGAAGTTGAGGGACACAGAAATAAGATTTAAACCAAAAATTGACAAACGACATACAATGAAAAGGGTATTTACAGATAAGGAACGACGAAAAGCATCGGAACGAATGAAGAGATACTGGGCCACTCGGAGGGGGAAATTACCAAAGAAGAGGACCAGAAATGATTGACTGAAGTGGTCCAATGAGGCCGTAAAAGCAGAAGAAAAAGAAGAAGGAATAAACGACAGTATAAATAATAGTGTTTTCAGTGCGTTAAAATTTAGCAAATCACCATAAAATCCTGATACTGATAGCGTTTCAAAAGAAAAAAAAAACAAGGCACTGTGATGATGACGGAAGGCCTTACACTCCAAGAAAGACAGTAATTTAAGAAAGTTTAAGAACTCGCTGCAATTACAACTTACAGGTATTGAAATATTAAAAGTAAGAGTCCACAAACACAGTAGAAGGTATCAGACGCCAGGAATGGCAGAAAATAAGGTTTTAAGGCTTACTGCTAAAACAGAAATATCGAATTAATTTTTCAGAGCAAATGACCACAATCATGAGTGAAGGCCTTACACGACAGGAACGGCAATTATATAAAAAATTTAGAAACCTGCTGTAAAACAGCAAATAAATGCAAAGGTTAATTAAAAGAAACAAGCAATTCACCACGAAACAGGTGAAATAATATGATGGTAATCTTGTAACACAACCCTTAGACTGATACGGTCTGGCCTGCAACGGAGGGTGGAAACCTACAAACAGCACCAACGCGAGCAGCAGCACGGCTCATATACCCTTCGATTAATCTCCTCATCGCGAAAATGGAAGACTTGCTAATGCGACGCATCACATGCCTCATACATATTTTTATTGGCCTCGTCCATGTTTTTTACTACTTTGTTAATACAATCAAATTATAAATTGAACGAGTGTCATTTTTACACAGGGTGGTCCATTGATAGTGACTGGGCCAAATATGTCAGAAAATAAGCATCAAACGAAAGAAACTACAAAGAACGAAACTCGTTTAGCTTGAAGGGGGAAACCAGAGGGCGCTATGGTTGGCCCGCTAGATGGCGCTGCCATAGGTCAAACGGTTATCAACTGCGTTTTTTAAATAGGAAGTATGAATGTTTAAGTTGGACAACTTTTTTCGCTTTGTGATAGATGGCGCTGTAATAGTCACAAACGAATAAGTACGTGGTATCACGTAACATTCCGCCAGTGCGGACGGTATTTGCTTCGTGATACATTACCCGTGTTAAAATGGACCGTTTACCAACTGTGGAAAACGTCGATATAGCGTCGATGTATGGCTATTGTGATCAAAATGTCCAATGAGCGTGTGCTACGTATGCTGCTCGGTATCTTGGACGACATCATCCAAGTGTCCGGACCATTCGCCGGATAGTTGCGTTATTTAAGGTAACAATAAGTGTTCAGCCACATGTGTAACGTCAACTACGACATGCAACAAATTATGAAGCCCAAGTAGGTGTTTTAGCTGCTGTCGCCGCTAAACCGCACATCAGTAGCAGACAAATTGCGAGAGGATCAGGACTCTTAAAAACGTCGGTGTTGAGAATGCTACATCAACATTTATTGCACCCGTACCATATTTCTATGCACCAGGAATTGCATAGCGACGACTTTGAACGTCGTGTACAGTTCTGCCAGTGGGCACAAGAGATATTACGGGACGAGGACAGACTTTTTGCACTCGTTCTGTTTAGCGACGAAGCGTCATTCACCAACAGCGGTAGCGTAAACTGGCATTATATGCACTATTGCGCCATGTCTCACAAAACGAAAACAGTGGTCCTACAAAAATATTCGTATTTCATTACGTACTGTACGAATATGTAATAAAACTGGTGGTTCCTATTTTAAAAAACGCAGTTGATATCCGTTTGACCTATGGCAGCGCCATTTAGCAGGCCACCCATGGGGCCATCTGGTTTCCCCCTTCAAGCTAGACAAGTTTCGTTCTTTGTAGTTTTTTGTAGTTTCTTTGCAGTTTTTTCGTTTGACGCTTATTTTTTAAGATATTTGGCCCGGTCACGATCAGTGGACCACCATGTATATTTTAATTGAAGTTCTCCTAAAAAGGATCCTTTTAAAAGGCGAACTTCAAAATAAGCTAGGCTGGGATTGAGAACACAGGCCCAACATGCTGTATTGAAAGGTACTCTTCCGTTCTGGAACTTTTCCTTGAATTCCCAGGCGGAAGGATACTAGCCGGAAGGTAAGATGCTGCATAGATTCTCTGTAAGGTCACCAATGCAATGTCGAGGCAGGTGTGGAGGCAGTGGAGGGAGGAAGTCTCCTTGTCACCGAGTCCTGCCTGCTGTTTCGACGTCTTAGGCTACCAACTTCAGGTCAAGCTTGATCAGATCACAGCTGGAGCATATCGCAGGAGCTGGCGTCATACTAAATTACCCACGGAGCTGATGCAAATCGTAACTATAGGTACCTGTCGTTAGATAAGATTAGAAAAGTCTACATTTCAACAACATTGGTATGTAGCATTATGTTACAGTCTGATTAGCAGAAAATCTCCTGCTCACTCTCCATTGCCACAATACGCCTATCGCCATATCACTCAGTTATCCTTTCAAAGCGGACGTTCTACAATACAGGACCGTGCAGTGGAGAGCTTCACTCTTTATCACAATGCATGCATATTTCACGTTGGAAACCAACAAGTAATTTATAACGTTATCAATGTTAGACGATCTGTTTCAGTAACTAATGAAAGTATAAATAGTTTTATCATTTCAAATTTGTTTGGTGGTTCAGAAAGTAAGTATCAGTCTAGGCCACAGGGTTCTATCCAAGGATTGTCAGGAGCATTTTTTTTTTTCCATTTACCACTTGTTTCAAGTTCGCCAATGATTTCTGTTAATGTGATAAATGTGAGGTTAGTCTATGGCTTGTATTCCATGTTAAACTGCAGAGCCACCTGTAACAGACTAGCTAATTCAATTAAATGAATGGAGGAAGCAACACTTCCAAACTACTATGGTGTTCGAACCAGCTTTCGTAATGATGATTCGAGTTTCACTATTGCATTTATACATTACATCGATTATCCTTGTACACTTCAGTAATATTTTGAAATACATTTGAGTGATTAGCTGAGTATACACTCCTTTCCCCTCAAAGCGAAGGAATAAAATTACGCTAACCCAAATTTCCTTCTTTTTAGATTAAATAACACAATGGGATTATATGTTAGATAATACTCTGGAAAGCATAAATAAAAATTTTATTCCTTATCTTCTTTTTCCTAAAAACATTAAATCTGTCATACAAGACATACTGTTGTTGTTGTTATGGTTTTCAGTCCGAAGATTAATTTGATGCTGCCCCCCCACCCCTCTCTCACATAGCTGCAAAACTACTGTAAATTGCATCCAGAAAAGCCGGTTGTTGTCTCAGGTAGGGTCCTATCAACCAATCCCTGATATATCCTGGTATAACACATGTGGAAACAAAATACATTATCTGTCGCCTAAAGGGACACTATTTTTTTTCTCTCAGATGTCGATGTCCGAAACTTCATGTCATAGCTGCCAAAAGGCGGCAGTGTCTGACGACGCAATAAATGCATCAGTTTCTCTTTAAGGGGACCTGGACGTGCACGGGCTGCATTTTAATAGCCCACTCTCAGTTCACATTACTCTTCATCTACAATGAATAACATTAACTCAAGCTGTATAAGGATATTTATAAAAATATCTCCTACAGTTTAAGAATTACAGTATTTTGCCTAATAGGTGTTTTTATAATACACTTCCCATTCAGGTACCATTTATGGTCCATCATCAGTCTAATAGCATTCAGACTGTGACAGACTGCTGTCAACATTCACAGGAACACATTATGCCTCTCGTTTTGTAGTTTGGAGTTTATCTGAGGAAATAGGAAAAGCCATATTATACCACATTATTATTTTGTCTAAAAAATACCGCTAAAATTATATACAGAATGACAAACATAGATCATTTCTGCGATGTATTACGCACAATACAAAGATGCTATCCCATTCTTCACTTGAGGGAAACTTGGTGAACATGGATGAAACCATTGAGAAGTTATATGTACCTAATGTTCTGAAAACGTAGTTTCGAGAAAATGAGAAAAGAATATTCACAGTGTCTTTGACGCATCGTATGCCTCTTTCAGAACATTCCAGCAGCATAATCTTCCTGGCCAGCTGCTTCTTTATCATCTGTAGACTTCTTCAGGGGCATTTTCCTTACACTGGCTTCCACAGCTTCAACTACTCGCTGACAATCTATGGCAGTCAGAGCAGCTATCCTATTATTTGCTGGCTGGATGCCTAATTTGTCCATTACTTTTATCCTGATGGTTACACCATCATTGATACACATGACAGCATCCATCGCACCCATTTTGAGTACTGTCCATCCAACAAACACTGTCTCTGGCACTCGTTGCCACACGCAGATGTTGAAACTCTCATTAGGGTTTTGCGTACGGCCATGTAGACATTTGCTCAGTAATTTTGTATCTGAACGGCCCCTGCATATTGGCTTTATTGTTTCCATGACTGTGGCAGGCAAGAAATGTGTATGGTGCTATTCCTTGCCTGTCGCATGAGCGTGGCTGGTTTGCAGACATTTGTCCAAAGAGCGTTTAAGACCAAATCAGCAACTGAAAAGTAGATTTCAAAAAATGAATGGTTTTTTCGCGAGAAAGAGCTACACAAATTGAGAAAGTCCGTGAGAAAATTATGTATTCCTGGCCATTATGCAAGTAGCTGTTCGGCTGGCATTGATTGATAGACTTGTTGCATGTCGTCCACAGGGATATAGTGCCAAATTCGGTCCAATTGGTGCTATAGATGAGCAAAATTCAGAGTTGTTTGTAGGGCCCTGCCCATGTTGTTGTTGATGTGGTCTTCAGACCTGAGACTGGTTTGATGCAGCTCTCCATGCTACTCCATCGTGTGCAAGCTTCTTCGTCTCCCAGTACCTACAGCAGCCTTCGTCCTTCTGAATCTGCTTAGTGTATTCGTCTCTCGGTCTCCCTCTACGATTTTTACCCTCCACGCTGCCCTCCAGTACTAAATTGGTGATCCCTTCATGCCTCAGAACATGTCCTATCAACCGATCCCTTCTTCTAGTCAAGTTGTGCCACAAACTCCTCTTCTCCCCAATTCTATTCAATACCTCCTCATTAGTTATGTGATCTACCCATCTAATCTTCAGCATTCTTCTGTAGCGCCACATTTCGGAGGCTTCTATTGTCTTACTGTCTAAAATATGTTTCACTTCCATACATGGCTACACTCCATACAAATACTTTTAGAAACGACTTCCTGACACTTAAATCTATACTCGATATTAACAAATTTCTCTTCTTCAGAAACGCTTTCCATGCCATTGTCAGTCTACATTTTATATCCTCTCTACTTCGACCTTCATCAGTTATTTTACTCTCCAAATAGCAAAACACCTTTACTACTTTAAGTGTCTCATTTCCTAATCTAATTTCCTCAGCATCACCCGACTTAATTCGACTACATTCCATTATCCTCGTTTTGCTTTTGTTGATGTTCGTTTTACACCCTCCTTTCAGACACTATCCATTCCGTTCAACTGCTCTTCCAAGTCCTTTGCTGCCTCTGACAGAATTACAATGTCATCGGCGAACATCGAAGTATTATTTTTTCTCAATGGATTTTAATTCCTACTCCGCATTTTTCTTTTGTCTCCTGTACTGCTTGTTCAATATACAGATTGAATGGCATCGGAGAGAGGCTACAACTCTGTCTCACTCCCTTCCCAACCACTGCTTCCCTTTCATGTCCCTCGACTCTTATAACTGCCATCTGGTTTCTGTACAAATTGTAAATAGCCTTTCGCTCCCTGTATTTTACCTCTGCGACCCTCAGAATTTGAAAGAGAGTATTCCAATCAACATTGTCAAAAGCTTTCTCTAAATATACAAACGCTAGAAACGTAGGTTTTGCCTTTCCTTCATCTTTCTTCTAAGATAAGTTGTAAGGTCAGTATTGCTTCAAGTGTTCCAGTATATCTACGGAATCCAAACTGATCTTCCCCGACGGTGGCTTCTACCAGTTTTCCATTCGTCTGTAAACAATTCGCGTTAGTATTTTGCAGCTGCGACTTATTAAACTGATAGTTCGGTATCTTTCACATCTGTCAACACCTGAATTCTTTGGGATTGGAATTATTTTATTCTTCTTTAAGTCTGAGGGAATTTCGCCTGTCTCATACATCTTCCTCACCAGATGGTAGAGTTTTGTCAGGACTGGCTCTTCCAACGCTATCTGTAGTTCTAATGGAATGTTGTCTACTCCAGTGGCCTTGTTTCGACTTAGGTCTTTCAGTGTTCTGTCAAACTATTCACGCAGTATCGTATCTCCCATTTCATCTTCACCTGGATCCTCTTCCATTTCCATAATATTGTCCTCAAGAACATCGGCCCTGTATAGACCCTCTATACACTCCGTCCACCTTTCCGCTTTCCCTTCTTTGCTTATAACTGGGTTTACATCTGAGCTCTTGAAATTCATGCAAGTGGTTCCCTTTTCTTCAAAAGTTCCTCTAATTTTCCTGTAGGCAGTATCTATCATACCCCTAGGGAGATAAGCCTCTACATCCTTACATTTGCCCTCTAGCCTTCCCTGCTTAGCCATTTCGCACTTCCTGTCGATCTCATTTTTGAGAGGTTTCTATTCCTTTTTGCCTGCTTCATTTACTGCATTTTTATATTTTCTCCTTTGATCGATTAAATTCAGTATCTCTTCTGTTACCCAAGGATTTCTACTAGCCTTCGTCTTTTTACCTACTATACAACCCTCTGGTTCTTTCAGTTTAACCAGATCCGTTCTCCTTAAATTCCCACTTATTTTAGGTTCTTCAGTTTTAATCTACAGTTCATAACCAATAGATTGTGGTCAGAGTCCTCATCTGTCCCTGGAAAGGTCATACAATTTAAAACCTGGTTCCTAAATCTCTCTCTTACCATTATATAATCTATCTGAAACCTTCCAGTATACAGCCTTCTTTCATGATTCTTGAACCAAGTGTTAGCTATGATTAAGTTATGCTCTGTGCAAAATTCTACCAGACACCTTCCTCTTTCATTTCTTAGCCCTAATCCCCATTCACCTACTACGTTTCCTTCCCTTCCTTTTCCTGCTCTCGAATTCCAGTCGCCCATGACTGTAAAATTTTCGTCTCCCTTCACTAATTCAATAATTTCTTTTACCTCATCATATATTTCATCACTTTCTTCATCATCTACAGAGCTAGTTGGCAAATAAACTTGTACTACTGTAGTAGGCGTGAGCTCTCTGTCTATCTTGGCCACAATAATGCGTCCACTATGCTGTTTGTAGTAGCTTACCCGCACTCCTATTTTTCATTCATTATTGAACCTACTCGTGCATTACCCCTATTAGATTTTGTATTTATAACCCTGTATTCACATAACCAAAAGTCTTGTTCCTCCTGCCACCGAACTTCACTAATTCTCACTATATATAACTTTAACCTATCCATTTCACTTTCTAAATTTTATAACCTACCTGACCGATTAAGGGATCTGACATTTCACGCTCCGATCCATAGAACGCCAGTTTTCTTTCTCCCGCCCATAGAGCACCAAATGTTCTCAATAGCGGAGAGATCTGAAGACCTTTCTGACCAAGGTAGAGTATGGCAATCACGAAGACAGTTAGTAGATATCCTTCCAGTGAGCGGGTGGACACTATCTTGCTGAAATGCTAGTCCAAGATGCCTTGCCATGAAGGGCAAAAAATATCTTCAACGTACGACTCTGCTGTAAGGGTGCAGCGGATTACAACGGAAGTGGCCTTGTTATGAAATGAAATCCCACCCCAAGATATCATATCTGGTTGTCGGACTGTATGGTGGCCAACAGTCGCATTGGTAGCCCACTTTTATCTGGGGCGTCTTGAGATACATCGTGGCTGGTCATCGGAACTCAGCTAGAAGCCACAATCATCACTGAAGACAATTCTGCTCCAGCCAACGCTCTCCCAGCCCGAATGTACCCAGCACACTGCGAACCATCTTCTGGTTGTACATAGGTCGATGGTAGTCGGCTTAAGGGGCGCCATGAAGTCAGACTTTCGCCTCTCTAGGTCACCCGTACTTATAAATTCTGTGTTCGGCGATGGTCCGCTCATTTTTGCCAGCATCGTTGAATAGTTGCGTGGTTTCCTATTCATATGTCGATCGATTGGCCAATTACTCCAACCAGCTTCCTCGAACTCAACTACATTTCTTCTTTCTAATACTGTCATCTGCTAACATTGTCCACGAGCCTGTTTGCAAGGCATAGTTACTGTCAAACTGAGTACACGGAATGAAATCCTCAAATACTTTATGCGCTGGTATCATCATGACCCCTGTTTACCATTCTTACCAGGTGTGCGGTGACATTGTGCTCCAGCAGTCACACTTTCATTCATCGGTCGCCGAATCATGCAGTTCTTCATTTTACGTCGATACCTCTGTGAATAACCATTTATGACCAATTTGAATCGTTTTCGTGTCTTAGACTGTATATTAGATGTTAAGAACTAAAGAGAAGCGGAATTCTTATAATAAACGTTTAGAATCAGAAATGTGTGCTAGTTACCGTCCACGACTCACTGAAAATGGTTATTTTAAAGCATTCAATTAGGCTCGTTTTCAATCGAATTACAATGATCATGTCATCGTTGTGTACATGAAATACCTCGTATAGGAATGCTGTTAAATCTAGCACTATCTGTGGACCTACCATCGGCACGGCTTCAGAGTATACGCCATCCAGACCAGGTGCGTTTGCAGTTTTGAGCTTCGAAATTGCGACAGCAAGTTCTTCTTGACCGGACCGTATCACCAACATCTGATTGTCATATTCGTTATTTACTGCAATTATAAGTTTTACATGTAACTAAGCGTCTGTATTATCGTCAGGATGCAGGGCAGTTAGCAGATATTCTGGTGACACTCTCCGTCCAGTCGTCATTGAGCTATCCACCTTACGAATTGCGGACATGATAGTAGTTCCCTTAACATTTTCAGTCAACAATTTATTCAGTCTTTGGCAGATGTCAAATCGCAGGTGTATTCCTTCAGTTTCCTGAAGCAAAGTTTTGAAGCGCGTCTTAATATCCCTGTACTCATGGAGCCTACTACTGCCCTCCGATTGCCCTAGAGTATGTTCGTTCTTCTTCTCGATCGTACCCTTCACCTCAGAGTGGAAAGTTCAAGGCTCTAAGGGATCGTAGTCTGATTGTTTACCTTTTTCCTAGGAATATAAATGTCCTGTGCTCTTTGCAAGAGTTCAGTTAGTAATTGAGCACCCAAGTCTACATGAACCGGAAGAGATTCTATTCTAAATACTCTGAGGTAGACAACTAAGCCATCTCAATCATAGTGATGCCTAACTCAATTCTGCTTTCCTCAGCTTGTCTTCTGTATTATTGTCATTTCCCTCTTCGACGATAATTGTATTATGGCCACTGTATGTTAGGTACTGGAGCACTTGTCAACTATTAATTTTAGCTGCTGACATGCGGTTTGCTAAAGTGACATCTACGTTAGTAACTACACGCAACTTGTCTATATAGAGAAACCGCTCTGACTTTACCTAAATAAGGTACGATAGGGTGAGAGTAATGCTTGCTTACTACAACCCACTTTGTCTGCAGTCCTTCACTTCTATTGTGACCCTGTGCTTGTCCAACAGCGTTGCCACTTTGGGTCACACTGTATTTCCATTCGTAACGACCGTGGCAGTCATTCCCCCATCGTGGCCAGTACCTGTTACTATATCCGCACGAAAATGTGGGAGCTCATTCTTTCTACAGTATGGTTCCCGCAAACAAAACATATTAACACTCAGCTGGTCAGTTAGTTTTCGTATTTCAGTCATTGTCAATTTACATCAAGCAGAATTTATCTGTACTATGTTTATCCTTTTACGTGTTTCGATTGCCAACAAAGCCCTTCGGAGAAGGAAGGCCTGGTTCATAGAAAAAGCGTCCAAACCCTTATATAAAATCCACGTATTAATGTTCAGTGTCGAATGGTCCTTTTACTCTCTTAAACGCCTGTCGAAGGAGGCCACATAATTGTTTAACCTCAATCTATATGTTATTTACTTTCAAAAGAATTCTGTGTAGTGCATCTGGTGTAGGATACGTAATAGATTTTCCTTTCTGATGCCCACCTCTGAAAATGTGTCTTAGAGCAACCTGCAACACACTGGGAGCCTCCAAATTACTTAATAAGACATTCACTTCTAAATTATTATCGGATTTGTATGTGTGTAATTGAAAATCATTTTAGTAGGACTCGAAATATTAGAAATACTTTTTTGTATTTCACAGGAGTACCTGATTTTCACTGCACTTTACTGTTTTGCGATTGTTGTACTCGTTAGTGTTACTAAGGCCACCGCGCACCTCTTCAAGCGAAAATGGGGGGAGGGTCTGCAGATGATGTCGAAGCTTCCTGGGTGTCTACTGGTACTGCACATGCAGTGTCAATGTTATCATCATTATCGTTATCATAACATTTGGCGCGAGTTCCTCGTAGATGCGGCGTCGGCCCGGGGCAGGAGAGTCCCGTTGCTGGGGTTGCTGCACCGGGAACAGCTCTTCTGTCAGCAGCCGCCGCAGCTTGGGTTGATGCAAGTGCTTCACAAATCGTCTCCCCCCGAACGAAGTTCACGAACTTGATCTGGTGTGATTTTTCGCGTGATGAGCAAGTGCTCTACTCGAAGCAGGATACATCACTGAAGACATTTATCCTCCAGCCAATGCGACTCCACCCCACGTGTGCCCAACACCACTGAAAACGTGCTATTAGGTGCGCGTAGGTCAATGGTAGGCGGCGAGGGGAGCGCCGTGAACTCAGCATCCCTTCTGTGAGCCACCTTTTATTAGTCTCAGAGGTCACTGAAGCATTAGTTGCACGTCGGGTTGATGATAATGGTGTTCGGGATTCTGTGTGTCTCTCTGGCGATTACTCGGTCCTCTCCGTCAGCTCTCTGGGTCGACCGCTTCCTTCTTGACGCTGTGTTCAGCCATGGTTCACCCGTTCCTACCAGTATCGTCGAATAGTGTCGTTGCTCCTATTCAAATGTCGAGCCAATAGCCGATTACTCCAAGTGCCTTCTTTTAAATGCTGACATCCACATATATTGAGCGAATAGCCGATTATTCCAAAAGCTTTCTTTTGAATGCTGATATGAGCTTTTGGCATCATTGGCCGGGAGACCAATTACAGGGCAGGTCCAGCCGCCTTGGTGCAGTTCTTATTACATTCGACGCCACACTGGGCGACCTGCGCGCCGCGTGGCGATGAAATGATGAATAAGACAACACAACACCCAGTCCCTGAGCGGAGAAAATCTCCGACCCAGCCAGAATTCGAACATGGGCCCCTTAGGACGGCAGTCCATCACGCTGACCTTGCAGCTATCGGGGCACACTAAATGCTGACATCTACATATATTGTTCAGTAACTGGCTGAGAGTATGGTTATGACCAACTGAGTACACAGAATGGACTTTAGCAAAAGATTTAAGCCCTCGTATCCACAAGTACCCTGTTTACTATACCTGTGCCCAAGTACGTCGATCGCCAACTCCTGTATGAGTTTCATCTTGTAACGTTTGCATCACTCCTTCATGGTGCGTCATTTTTTGTGTTAGAGTGGTTATTAGACATTAATAACGAAAGATAAACAGAGTTCCTGTGATAAACATTTGTAATCAAAAATGTGTGATACTAGCCATCTACGAACCATCGAAAATTGTCACTATTTAATTCATTTTGATAGGCTTGTTTTCAGTTTATCACAATATGCACATGTCATCATTATGAGGGTGGAAAGCACGCGGTTGTATCTCTTATTAGTGTGTCCGTTCCTCGTCTTTATGACGTCTTGAACTCGGCTGAAGATACTTTCAGTAAGGTTAAAGAATCCACCATAGGCGGAACTAAACTCTAATTTTCCCAAAATATAGTTCATTGGTGAAAATTGTACACTCGTCTGCGCCAACAATTCAAACACAATTATCACTCAAAAGTGACGAACAGGCTGATTTTCTTTATCCAACAACTCAAATCCTCGAACTTGGTCGAATTTTCCACTGCTGCACACGGAAACCAAGTTCCACAAGAGTTTACTTTTAGTATGTGCACAGTGACATAGATCCTTGAAAAAACTGAACACAGTCGATGTTCTGCCAAAGTTTGTCAACCAAATTACAACATCCGATCACGAAGACTGGACGTCGATGGTGCTGCAGAGGCAAGGCGGTGTTCTTGAGGAGGCAGCTGGTCGACAGCAGAAAGCGGATGTCCATCCGTACCTCTGGCTCGACGAGAGCTCACATTTGCACAGCGATGCGCTGGCCTAAATATTGCCGCACAGCTGGATATCGCAGGAACTATTTCAGGTCACGTGATTCGCGGATAGGTCGTCCAACCTACCCCCTCCCTCGCCCCCCCTACCCAACACACACAGAGTTCGTGATTTGTATGGCGCTGCAAGAGACACCTAGTGGAACAACTGCAGAACTGATTTCTTGTTTTCTGGTGCAGAGCAGTTGCGTGGGTTGTAGGCAGACCAGGACTTTTTGCGCCAGTTGGAGTGTGACCCATACAGGTGGAACGCCGTGACATGCCAGAGGTGCGTGAACTTCTGTGTATGACTAACTGCCCATTCTTCAGCAGGAACCGAAACCAGAAACGATAGCGACAGTGCACTTTGAGGTCTGGATTTACTTTGAGGTCTGGATTTAAGTCGACATTCAATCGCATTCCAATGAGTTATTGGTTATAAGTGGAACATGGCGCTGGCCAATCAATTTCAAGGACGTTATATAAAATGCCTAAAAAGGCAAGTCATTGTAGAAAGACAGGAGATACTGGACTCATTTGATGAAAGAAGGAAATGTGAAAATGCAGCAGACGAAGCAGCAAACAGGAAACACATACTGTCTGCAAACCTCTATTTTTCTTTACTCCGCCATAGTGGGGATCCCAAACACTTGGGCAGTATTCAGGAATTTGTCGCACTACTGTTCTATGTACAGTCCTCTTTGTAGATGAACTACACTTTCCTAAGACTCTCCCAGTAAGCCGAAGCCACTCCTACTACTATTCTCATGTGCTCGTTTCACTTCATATCGCTTTACAACTTTACGCCTAGAAATTAATCCCCTTGACTGTGTATACGAAAATTACAGTATTGTTTTTTTTCCCTTTCATCTGTATTAAGATATATCTCTTTACATTTAGAGCAAGTTACCCTACATCACACTAAAAGGAAATTCTAAGCCATCGTATACCCATGTACAGTCACAAAACGACGATACAGTCCCCTTACCTCTTATACTAAAAGGTCACCTCAAGCCTTAGCAGACTTCTCCCCACCCTATCCGTTGTTGTCCACAAATCATTGCCTCACAGATGCTGCTTTATGACATGGTGTTTTGTCATCCTTACATAAACAATCATGGTCTCCATACGCTTCCCTACTGCAGACAGTACATTATGCTGTAAAATGTGTTATTCTTCAGCGTTTAAAGCTTATTAATTGCAACAATTGGAGCACACCACAACCAAGGAAAACACCCCAATTCCGTGACACCACATCCTTAGTTCTTCATTTTTGGCGATATACAGGGTGAGTGACTAATTATCGCCACCTAGAATAACTCCGAAAGTATGATGGTAGCTGAGATGATTGTGGGACAAAAGATGTATAGGACAACGGGGGCTATAATATGACGCCGATTTTTTGATGCTAGATGGGGTCGCGTCAGAGATAAGAAAGTCAACTTTGTTTCTTTACATGGGATGCTTTGGGTTTGGTACTTATTATCTGATAGTGGCTATCGGGACGAATCCAATGACGTGTAACAGCGATGGCCGGCCGACTTGGCCGCGCTGTTCTAGGCGCTTCAGTCTGGAACGGCGCGACCGCTTATGTCGCAGGTTCGAATCCTGCCTCGCGCATGGGTGTGTGAGATGTCCTTAGGTTAGTTAGGTTTAAGTAGTTCTATGTTCTAGGGGACTGATGACCTCAGATGTTAAGTCCCATAGTGCTCAGCGTTATTTTGTAATAGTAATGTGTTTGAAGGTCAACGAAGGTGAAAAAGGTGGCATGAACGACCAGTTACAGAAGGCATTCGAAGTGATGCCCATTCGTATCAATGCAATGCTGCAATCTTCTTATCACCGACTGAGTGGTATTCCTTATCACTTCGGCATTTATCGAAGCACATGCTGTGACATTCTCTCTCGTATATCGTGCAAACAGTAAATATTCACCGAATACGGCGTATGCATCCAAGGTGCCATTGACATGTAAACACCATTCCACAGTTTCGCAATACAACTCTAATAGGAACGGTAAGGCTAGTATCGTCGAATCAAGCAAATGTGAATGACGTGTGCCCTCGAAGAACAAGTCGATATGCTTCTAATTTATGGAGAATGCGAACGAAATTCAGTGAGAGCTAGAGACATTCGCTGAAAGACATCCTCAACGTAGTCACCCTACACGATGTACATTTAAATACGTGTGTGATAAATTGAAAACAACTGCATTTTTAATGCATCGGAAACATATCCGGCAAAGTAAAGTTACTAACGAGGAAACAGAAACTGGTACTCTTGCCACTTTGGTTCGGGATCCTTGTGTTAGTTCGTGTCAAATCGCAAGGGAATCTGGCATGAGCCAGAGTACTGTCGTTCATGCTCTGAATCGCCATAAATATCATCCTTACCATACCATTCTCTACCAAGAATTAACTGGTAGACTGTACGCGTCGCATTGAATTCTGCAGATGGCTCAGCTTCAGATTTAAAGGAATGACACATTTATTAATTTGATTTTATTTACTGACGAGGCTACGTTCACGAACAATGGAAATGTTAATTTGCAAAACATGCATTACTGACAACTGAAGATCCATGTTGGTTGGGGTAAGTTACAAACCACACACCATGGACGGTGGAAGTATGGTGCTGGATTCTGAAGTACAGAATTATAGGACCCTATTTTATCCAAGGAAATCTTAATGGTAGGAAGTACACCACATTCCTGCAAGAAACATTAGATCAGTTACTGGAAGAAGGAACAAGGAACAGAATGTGGTATCAACACGATAGGTGTCCAGCACATTTCTCGCTCGTGGCTAGAAGTGAGTTGCAGAGCCAATTCCCAGATCGTTGGATTGGACGCGGAGATGTGTCATGGCCGTCTCGTTCGCCACACTTGACGCCTCTGGACTTTTTCTTGTGAGGGTTCGTAAAAGACATTGTTTATAAAGAAGTTCTAACTACACCGGAACTCTGGATAATTTTTATCAGACAGTACACGTCTGAAACAGTGCACCCTCATTTAGTTTATCCCTAATGTTCGTTACTGTCGTCTTTATACATTATTGCAGAGAAGGTATCTTGTAAAGTAAATAGCTAATGGTGAACACCTCATTCGTTTCTCAACACCAGTTACTTCAAGTACTAGCAACTAATATCAGTAACACGACAAATATTGCTGCGTTCCCTTTCGTTAAGCGCAACTTTCTATTCTCTGCCGATGAAATTCCTCTGTAGACAGTAAAGCAATAAAATTTTTGGACTTGTGGTTTCGCTGCAGGAGGCCAAGGTTATATAACCAGTAAAACATAGGTATGCCAACGATGCTGTCTGGGGACTGTGCAAGGGCGATTAATTATAGCGAAGACCACAGTGGGGTGGACAGGAGGGGAAGGGGAGAGGAGTAGATGAAGTAGGTACCTGCAGCCGGCTGCAAGTAGATTCTGCGCGCCTGCTGGATTTCTGCCTTGATGTGCGTTTCTCCACCTGTCAAGTTCCAGGTAGTGGGCGTCTCACTCCCTTCACACTCTGGGAACGCATCAGCAGAAATTCGTTGCCCTGATTTCGAAGCAGGCACCGTACACACTGCAAAATCAACATAACAGCCCATGCACTCAAACCGCTCACAAGAATAATACGCAGAACAATGGAAAAAGTTGAGGATCTGTTATTTGACGATCACTTGGAGTTTAGGCACGAGAGAGACAGTTCTGACGTTGCGCTTCATGATAGAAGCAAGACATGAGAAAAATTAAGACACATTCATAGGATTTGTCGAACTAGAAAAAGTGATTGACACTCTAAAATGATACAAGACAATCGAAATTCTGAACAAAGTAGGAGTAAGGTACGGGACGTGTAATACACAGTATGTACAAGAACCTAGAGAGAATGGTAAGAATGGAGGAGACATAACGAAATGCTTCAATTAAAAGTGGTGTAAGAGAGGTGATGCTGTCTTTCGCCCATACTACTCACTGTCTACATCGTAGAACCCACGACGGAAATGGAAGAAAGTTTCCAAAGTGTGCTCAAAATTCACAGTAAGAAATTACCACTGATACGATTCGCCGGTGCCATTGCTATCGTTGGTTGCAATGAATTACCGGATCCATTGAATGAAATGAATAGTGTTACGTACTGAGAGTAAACCGAAGAGAGACGAAAATAATTAGAAGTAGAAGAGAAACAGAACAGCGAAAAAACATCACAACTTGGGATCAAGAAGTACACGAAGTTAAGGAACTTTGTTATCTTGGAAGCAAAACGACCCATCAACCCAACTTGGACGAGGCAAGAAGGACATATAAAGCAGAGTAGCACAGGAAAAGGAGGCGTTCCTGGACAAAAGAAATCAACTGGTAACAAACGTATCTCGTAAGTTGAGTACGAAATTAATGAGGATGTACGTTTGTAGCACTGCATGGTACAGAAGTGAATTAATACCTGTGAGGAAACCGAAAACGAAGAGAATCCAAGTGTTCGCGACCTATGCGATAGAAGAATGTTGGAAAGTAGGTGGACTGATAGGGAATGAGAAAATTCACATCTACATCTACATCTACGGGATTACTCTGCTATTCACAATAAAGTGCTTGGCAGAGGGTTCAGTGAACCACCTTCAGGCTGTCTCTATACCGTTCCACTCCCGAGCGGCACTCAGGAAAAACGAGCACTCAAATTTTTCTGTGCGAGCCGTGATTTTTCTTGTTTTATCGTCATGATCATTTGACCCTATGTAAGTTAGTGCCAACAGAATGTTTTCGCAATCGGTGAAGAAAACTGGTGATTGAAGTTTCATGAGGAGATCCCGTCGCAACGAAGAACGCTTTTGTTTTAATAATTTTCATTTCAATTCACGTATCATGTCTGAGACACTATCTCCCCTATTTCGAGATAATACAAAACGAGCTGCCCTTCTTTGTACTTTTCCGATGTCATCCGTCAGTCCCACTTGATGCGGATGCCACACTGCACAGCAATACTCCAGAATATGGCGGACAAGCGTGATGTAAGCAATCTCTTCAGTACACCTTTTGCACCTTCCAATGAATCGCAGTCTTTGGTTTGCTCTACCCACAATATTATCTATGTGATCGTTCCAATTTATGTTATTTGTAATTGCAGGCCCTAAGTACTTCGTTGAATTTACAACCTTCAGATTCGTGTGACTTACAGCGTAATCGAAATTTAACTGATTTCTTTCAGTACTCATGTGAATAACTTCACACTTTTCTTTATTCAGGGTCACTTTTCTTACCATACAGATATCTAAATCATTTTGCAAGTCGCTGGGATCATCTGATAACTTTACAAGAGGTAAATGACTGATAGGGAATGAGGAAATTCACATCTACATCTACATCTACGGGATTACTCTGCTATTCACAATAAAGTGCTTGGCAACTGCAAACAGTCTAAGTAGGCCACTCAAATTGTCTCCTATGCGGTTAATATAGGTCGGCAACAATAGAGGGCCTATAACACTCCCTTGTGGAACGCCGGTTATTACTTCTGTTTTACTTGATGACTTTCCGTCTATTACTACTAACTGTGACCTTTCTGACAGGAAATTACGAATTCAGGCGCACAACTGAGGCGATACTCCGCAGGCAAGCCGTTTGGTTAGAAGACGCTTGTGAGGAACGGTGTCGAAAGCCTTCTGGAAATCTAAAAGTATGGAACCAATTGACATCACCTATCGATAGCACTATTACTTCATGAGTGTAAAGAGCTAGTAGTGTTTCACAAGAACGATATTTTCTGAATCCGTGCTGACTATGATCTGACCCATTTTGTGTACCATGGGGTATCAACACCAACACTTATCTGAGTATCCAGTTATGCTGGCAACTGATGTGATATATATAAGGATCATATCAACCTATACCACATCAACAACAGCCTGAAGATGGCGCATTGAAGCGCTGAAACTGGTTGTAACGAAATAAAATAAAATCATAAGGACGGCTGTAAGTGTTTTATTTTGTCGCAATAGTAAACGGCCGTCTTCCCAGAGACCTCCTGCCAATAGCATGGACATACAAAAACATTATTCCGCATGTCGTTAGCCATGTGTCTACATCCGGTCCTCGGACATCCATTATGTACCATGGCGTTCGTTGGACACATTTTACTTTAAACTCGCTTGATCGGTTTCGGCGGATAAACACGATACTACAGTGCCTATGTTATTCCTAATTACAGTGAAAAATTCCCTCGGACATGCATGCATGTCCTAAGGAACAGGCACTTCGACGACTACAGCCGTTATGAAATGCAAGAAATTTATTCACAGTAGCGAATATGGACAACCATCAGCTGTATAATAGAATGACGACAGTGAAAGCCTCTGCCTGACCGGAACTTAAAACCGGATATCCGGCTTATTGCGAGCGGTCACCTTATCGTTTGACTATCTGAGCAGAACTCATGGCCTGGCCCGAACTACGATAGATCGTAAGCCACATGTCTAAATCCTGTACCCGTACGTCCACTATGTACGAGGGTCAGTCAATAAATAAAGAGACAAAATGGTCTGGGGAAAAACTGTTAGTAGGGCAAGTTTGATACTTTCGTGGCTATGAATTGGTATCACTAGGATGAGTCCTGATCAGCTGATGTATAAAAATTGTTTTGTTTATAACGCCAAAAATATATCTCAAGATGGCGAGTCCGCTTCAAACGTCCACATAAGTTGAACAACGTTCTCTTATTCGTTTTCTTTGTTGCTGAAGGCGAGAAACAAGGGAATATATACTGTAGACTTTCTTAAGTTTATGATGAGCGTTGTATAAATCGATAAAATTTTTACAAGTGTGTAGAGCAGTTAAAAATTTTCTCGATCAGTGACAGACCAACACCGGTCTGGCCGACCTGTTGCAGTTTCCACTCCCTCAGTTGAAAGTCGAATTGATGACATTATTCGTGCCGACCGCCCTTGTGACCGGGAAATGATAGTTGATAAGGTTCAAGTTAGTGCTGACACAGTTCTTAACATTATCTGTAACAAGCCGAAGTACCGTAAAACATGTGCAAAATGGGTCCCAAAGGAGTAGACACGGCCACACTAGGAAACTAGGTTGAGAGTGTGCACAGAGCTAATGGAACGTTATGAAAGAAAAGGTGAGCACTTCTTCAGCAAACTTTTAACTTTTGATGAAACTTGAGTTCGCGATTATGAGACAGAATCAAAAAGACAAAGCATCGAGTGGAAGCACACCAACTCACGAGTTAAGAAAAAATTCAAAGCCAAGCATCTGCTGGAAAAGTCATGTTGACGTTGTTTTGGAATACTGAAGGTCAAGTTACTTGTGATTACCTCGAAGAGCAGCGTAGAATGTACAGCCAATATTACTCCTATTTGTTTTTAAACAAGATGAAGCCAGCCATGAGAGAGAGACGTCGTGGATGTGAGAGGAGAGGCGTGATTCTCCAGCAAGACAACGCAAGTCCTCATATTGCTCATCTAGCCCATGAAACCATCGACACAATGGGCTGGGAAGTACTGCCTTACAATCCTCACTTAGCACCTAGGCAGCTGCTCCGTGCCGGCGGATAAATGCGATACTGCAGTGCTTGTGTAATCCCCAATTACGATGCAAAGTTCCTTCGGACAAGCATGCATCCATGTCCGAAGATACTCGAACTGCGGCGTGCCGGTTTAAGATACACGAAATATATTTGCAGTATATTCTCGGCCACAAATAGGTTCAATGGCTGTCAGGACGTCAAGATGTACTCACATCAAATACTCGTATCCTTATTGAAGCATTTCAATATATTACAACCATGTAACCATGATCCCTTAATCGGAACAGCATTACGACCTAATATAGGAAGAACGTAACGGACTGCTGGTAATAAGCTCCTGATTCGGCTACATACCTAGCTGTAATAGAAATAATCAAAGTAGATCCATGGCACGATAGACAGAAGATATATACTTGCATAGCTCTGAGCCCACGTGATCCCATCGTTTGACAGAACTTCACAAACCACGAAATTGTCAGCGGAATTTGAGGGAAACTTTAACGTCTACATCTGCGCTTAAGCTACATTATATTGTGTGGCAGAGGGTAGTTATGGTATATACATAACTTTTTAATAATCCTACCTGATAATGGTCCGACTGATGAACAATACTCAAGAAATGCCGAACGAGTCTATTGAAAACCACTTCTCTTGTGGAAGAGGTAATTCCCTTCAGATTGTTCCAGGATACCTTAGATACTCCTCTGCTTCTCTATGACAATTTTAGTTGGTCTTGCCTCCTTAGTCCATATATGACAGCTATTCTGAGGTATTTTCGGTTGTTATTGTATCCAATGTTTTATTACCAAACTCGTAACCTATGCACGTGCAGGACATTACATTTATTTACTTGCAGTGTGAACTAGACCAATCGTGAACTGTTTGCATCTCTTCCCGCAGTTCGATACGGTTGTCTGTTGTTGCAACCTTCCTGTAGACAACAGCTTCGTCTGACAACCGTCGCGGACAGCTTACGACGTTATCCTCTACATCATTTACATACAAAGTATTGCAAACATTAATAGCCCTGTAGAGCTCCCCTGGGCTACATCTATCGATTTTTTCCCTTTACGTTACAACTCTTATTACTGTTTGCTAGAACGTCCTGAAACCAGCCATTTGATCTGCTACTCGATAAGCTTTTATCAATGGCGTTTCGCGCAGATTTTTCTAGGCGTTCACTGGAAGGTTGTCTACAAAGTTTCAAATGACTAACACACATAGTTTAATAATAGTAAAAAAGAACTACTCTACGGAAATACATTTACTTTACGATTGACTTTGTCTCGAATAATCCATTCTCCGCTCATTAAGATCAGAGATTCTGTCAGTGAAGCATTTATTCAATTCATTGAATTCTACAATGCTGCTGACAATGTCCTTCTCGATTGAGAGCGCTACTACTGCTCGTAGCAGCTGCTGACTCACAGCACGAAGCAGAAAACCTTCAGGTCCGCGTCAAACGATTTCGCCGGTTTGGTAACAGTCACTTTTAGGAGTTTCGTTGTCTGACTGCAATATTTCTGCAATTCATTTAGGAATAGGGATTCCAGAAATTTCTAAACTCTTTTCTTGTGTTTGATATCAGAACTTTTGTTCTCAGTTTATTGCCTTCAAGGATGGGATTTGTTTTGCAAGACGCCTGTAGCAATATTTGCAGAAAGTGACCTACATACAACACACACTTTTCGGAATTAAATAAATTTGCAGCTACGACATATCGGGTAAATTAAAAGCTTTCAGCAACTTGAGCGACAATGTTATCTCACACTTCTTTCGAAAAAGCCGTTATTTAATTCATTTTCCTGTCCATATCTCTGTGCAAGCTGCAGCAGCTCTCTGCATGTGGAAATCAAGTCAGATACGTTAGCTCGATTATATTTTTGCAGTCTTCTACCCCATGTTGTACACACAGTGGCTCAACTATTCATTTTTGTAATTGGCTGTACAATGCTGCATGATTGTAAATACAGACAACCAAAATTGAAATGCTGGTGCCTTCATTTCAGACGTTGCCCTGTTGCTGAAATAATTATAGTGGTTTGTCGAGATGGAATCTCAGTTTTCTCCAGGCATTCTACAAGTCACTATTTTCATACACAAATTGAACAGTCCTTGATTTAAAATTCCACCTTGTGTAGGAAACATGGCAGACTTTCTTACTCAGTACGTCAATAACACACTGTGAAGAATGTAGGAAAAACTAAGAATCTCACTAAAGTCAATGAAATATCTTCTAACGTCCCTATTTGCCTCTCTGCATAGGTTAAAATCAGATCCTGCGTTTCGGCATAAAAGTGAACTACATAGGCATGTTCAAAATGTTTATTCAGAAGAGTCTGAGCAACTGAAAGACTACCACTCATGACACCTGTGCAATTGTAGCTCTGAGAAATAACTATACTCTGATTTCTCTAAGCGATTATCCTAAAGTTTTTGAACTCTGTTCGCGAGGTGTCTTGAATGTCAAAGACCTTGCTACAGATATCACGTTAGAGGAAACATATCTGACTATTGTGATAAAAAGTGAAATTCTTGAAATCTCATTGTCGTACCTGCGCTAACTGGTACAGAATCAGTGACAGCAATTTTCTTTTTTGCTCTGACACAGTAAACATCCATCATACAAGAAAGAATAAAATTTTGAATATGTTTACATGTGCCTTTGAAAACAGCAGCCTTCTAAAGATGATCGTTACTTACAGTATCAGGTCCAGCAGTGAAACCTAAATGAAATCTAGAAGACGTTGGGAAATTCCTGGATTTGATGAGTTGCTGCAACCATAATTTCCAAGAAGTGCAAGCTCAGAAACACAATAAACTACAACAGATTACAGAGTGTGTAACGATATTGGCGAATCTGATCATTGTGCCTAGAACCTGTGTATCGGCAGAATGACTGATGCACGCACAGTGACAGATGGTCTGGAAGCTGGTTCGTTCGGGTACGTAGTTCCAATTTTCATCCGCCAGAGAACAGTAGTGCACTGACACATTCAAGAAACAGGTCAAGAGCACGTTTTTGCGAATTATTCTGTTTATTTCCTGAAGCCCTTTTGTTTATTTATCTCTGTACAGTTTTGTATATGCTTTTAGTAGTGTCAGTGATGCGCGAATGTGGTCAAAATTAAACATGTAGATCACTGCTCGACTGAAGGACGATGTACGATGGGGAATTATTTAACATAATATGTCAAGTCAGTTTATGGTAAAAGGAAAGCTAATTCGAGTGCAAATGAAAATAGTTAATAACTTAAAATATAAACAAAATATGAGAATGCTAAATATTTATTTCGGGAAAAAGTACAGTTCGAAAGCATGTTATTTGTTGATTGGTTGGTCATGAAAAGCGCGGACTAACAAGAGAGAATAATGTTTTTCTATTGGCCTTAAAAAAAAACTGACCAATCAGAACAGAGTATTCTTCGTTCCTCATTTCTCTTGGAGATACAGAAAGCTTTAAGCAGTCTAGAGTACTCGGAGCACAACCTTTCAATGATACGATCGTGTGTAGTAAGAGCTCCGAAGGAATTTATAATTTGCCGGTTATCGTTGTGCTACACACCTCAAAAGTGCTTTAAGGTGAAGGCAATGTGCTTTTTAGAATGTACGGATTTTTAAGCAATTTACTGTATGAGAAAAGACAGTAATTCCTCGTGGCATATTGAGCAGATAGGTGACTAAAAACTTGCGTGCATTAGATACCGAAAACTTAATAGCATGGCGAGCATTTTCATTTAAGAAGAATCCGTGCTTAGAGCTTAGTAGATTTCGGGAAATACGTTAAGATAAACTTGCTAACATGATTGAAAGTAATTTACGCATAATGTGTTAAGACTAGCACGGTGTTAGAAGTGTACATATGCAATATCAATGTTAAGAATATAGCAAAGTTTTGCCAGTACTTCCACCTTTCACTCGAAATTAAGACCTTTTCCCGATTCTTGGAATAGTTACGTAGTATGCTGCCCGGTGTGAATTGAAATAGCGTAGGATTCTGCTCGGCTTTCATACCGCCGATCTGCTGCAGCGAGTTCACTGGTAGCTGCAAATAAAGGATGAAAGGAGGCGCGCCGCCGCAGTGTCTTCCCACTGGCTGCCTACAAGCTCTATCTAGTTGTTGTGTAAAACCGCTTTCCCTAAAATATTGTGATCTGGACAAATCCGTCTTTTTTTCTTTTTGCTTCTGTGACAAATGTCTGAAATCATCAACGCCTCATAACTAAGTACTTTTCTGTCATAGAGGCAGAAGAATGGATGATTTTAAATTTAAAATTTTTATGTACTGTAGTATTCTGTCAGATGTATATTTCTGTGGGATCCACTGCTCCGCTTGCCACAAGACGAACCGACGCTTGCTCGTACTTTGTTCACTAAACGAGAGTGCGACAGGGCGAAGTGAAGGAAAACAGCATTAACCTGGGTCTCGTTCTCTTCTGCTGTATCTCTTATTGACGATGATATTGAACTGAATGTCTCTGGATGTCTGTTTGTGCAATCCGTAATGATTTTTGTAGAAAATCTTCCTCGATCTCGAAGAAGGTCGTAATGCGTGAATATAAAACATGTTCCACATTTCCAGATCCGAACGGATTCAGTGATATAGGCCAATAACTATGTGTGTTTGTTGAAAACGCGGTTGACCTGCCCTTTTTTCCAGCCGCTTGGGGCCTTTCGTTGGCCAACTAACTACGAGAAGTTGCTGTTCAAAGAGAAGCTATGACCAGTACTCCATTCTTCGGCTGCGTATATTCCTGTGTGTGATTTCTGTTCTAAAGGTACTAGAAATTTGCGTGCAGTAAACGTATCCCATGTGTCACCACATGTAAGTTCTCATAGCTCTGCGTGGTAGTAAGGAACTGGTGCGATTGAAAGTGGGCATTAATGTTAGACTGGAAAAGTTAATTTGAGTTATTGCTTCTTGGATTATTCACTTGTTAGTAAGTTGGCAACACCAGGGATCGTTTCAAAAACAGCAGCATTTTGCAAAAAAAAGAGGCTCTGAGCACTATGGGACTTAACTTCAGAGGTCATCAGTCCCCTAGAACACACATCCATGCCCGAGGCAGGATTCGAACCTGCGACCATAGCGGTAGCGCGATTCCAGACTGTAGCTAATAGAACCGCTCGGCCACCCCAGCCGGCAGAATTTTGCACAAAAGCTACAAAATTCAGAGCTTAGCGCTGTGCGGTGAATAGAGGAACGAGTTTATTGGTATGGAGCCTTCCGACAACATACACCCAAAGCGAAAACTATGGGAACGGCAAAACTGCATGCGTCTCGGAGGGACATATATTCCTCATCAGATGCCTCCCGTATTACGAGCATGGAGATGTCTACCGCCAACAGGATGAAACGGAATAGTGTATCAACTGCAGAGGCTGATGGTTGTTTCAGTAGACAACATTCTGTCGGCACGATACAATCATCGTCAGCCACTGCAGTGCAGAACTGCAGTACTATGGCGTTAATTTAACGAGTAAAATAAACTGACTTGGGAAAGACAGAAAGCAAATGATGTGACAAAACAGTAATTGTCTCGACCTGAAACTGCGATATCACCTGTCGGGCTTGAACTGTGATGTATTGGTGTTGTGGCGGGTGACGTCACACGTGTGCGGAGCGTTGGTTTGTTTTCATTAGGGACGTTTGTATTGTCACCTTATGCTGTGTTTGTAGTCTATATTGGATATATACATAGTGGTGCAAATTTTGATGGAATGAGCATGTTACTGGATCAACCAATTTAGTTACTTAAGAGAAAGACGAGTTTACGGTGTTCTCCGCTTACACTCCTAATCAACTAGAGTTTAAACGTTATCTTTGGTTGTCTTGGTAACGTGAGTACACAGTAATTACAAGTTATGTGAACTTCGGCACATACTTTTTTCAAAGGTGAGCCAACCTGTAATGTAATGAAATTAATAACTTAGCGAATACTAATAGTAATATTACTGAAATAAGGAACGCTGATAGGTCGACAATAAAGAAAAACGAATGTCTTCAGAAGGTTATGGTAAATGAAGACTGGTTATTCTAACGTAAAGTGTGAAGAACGTGATGTTAGTAATTGAAAGCAATGTACAAAGATGTAGCAGAATTAGTTGAGTTTGGTTGCCTACAGAATGAAGGCGCCAGATCAAGTTTAGCATGTAACAACTCACACAAAAAGTATTTACGAGTAATTTCAGGGATTTTGCAATTTTCTGTGGAGCTGTATAGGTGAACACATGTTACTGCATTTTATCCATCTCGCAATTTAAACCTTTCTGTATCGGTATTGGAGTATTCGTTGTTGTTACCATATTTCGTTAACTTTCGCGATATTTGCTACCTGTACTGGTATTACTTTTTCGCTTTCTATACTGATATTACTTTTTGTTTTCTGTATTGGTGTCTGGCTTTTAAGTTAGTTTATATTTATAGAGTGATATCTTCGAAACCAGTTGAATTTGTCTAATTTGATGCTTTACTATTGCATTTTCGATGCAGACCTCTGCATGCTATTCTTCATCGTATTCTTCCGGTTGTTTTGTTTTGTATACGCCACTATTTTTGGGGCTCTGTGGGTTTTATTTGAGAATATAACTCCCCAGATTCCCCTTCAGGCCCAATTTTTATTATTTCGAATTTTTAAGTTTCTGAATTGATTTTTATATTTAGGTTTTATAGGAACTGTTAAATATGACGTCCTAATCGCCATTTTTAAATCAAAGTTGTGTTTCATCTTGAGGCTAGTGATGATGTTATTTATCAAAGTGGACAGGTGTTATCAAAGGCTCATGTCTTCGCCAATAACTCACCGTATTTGAGACACAGTGCCGTACCCCCGGCCGCGAGATTCGGCCCTGTTTAGTCCTAGGAGGGGAGGGGCGCACACAGCGCCGGCTGTCACCTCCACATGAAATCACGCCGGCCACAGCTGTTATTCAGTTTAATAAAGACGTAATGCGTTTTTACGTCGCAGGCTGACAGTTGTTGGACGGGTGAAGTTATTACATCGGTTAAACGCTCGAGCGATGTGTTGTGATGCTGTAACGACATAACAACACAAGTTTTTGCCCCAGATGTAAGCATTCCCGTTATACAGTAGTAGGCAAGCATAAGTTGTCTACATTCTGTAATTTCCTGCAGGCGATATTATCGAGTGCGCTGCTGCCAAGGCACCCATGTTGATTAGTTTGATTCTGTTTAGAGCGAAGATAACAGAATATCTTGCAGTAGTGAATCCTGTCGTTGGTGTTCTATAGATGAGCAGAATGAAGCCAGAGCATTGTCAACTTGGACTACTCTTACATGGTCTGAGTTACTTACGAGAGTGTATACTGTGGAAAGTCATTTAGACTTCTTATGGGAATTTTGTGGATTGTCACCGGGAGACGTGTGTGGAACTCTTTTAAAAACGACCAACGTTTATTTCCCGTTTTAATTATAGGACTATTCTACGAAATGTACGAAACTAGTACGATCAGGAAAAACACATAGTTCGTTAGATGCCAACTGACGATACATCAGGGTATTATTTTGGTCCCGTCCTGGGTTGAAGAACACACGCTACTAGTCACTGTTATAGAAAGTTCTTTAAGTACAATTACTGTTGGCGATTACTTTGAGTTTTGCAGTGTTATGTGTTATTTGATTGTTGTGAATTTTACAAAATGCAGTAGCTTTGCTTTCACAGTTTGGCTTAGGAGGCCAAAAGTTTCCTTGTGAGACGCTCACGGTTTCTCTGAGAGATAGCTACAGAGTATCCGACAATCGCAGAGGAGGAGTGCTCCAAGCTGCAACTGATTTGGAAATTATTGTATAGTGCGAAATACTTTCACACTCGACAGCAAGGCCGGCCGGGGTGGCCGAGCGGTTCTACGCGCTACAGTTGGAACCGCGCGACCGCTACGGTCGCAGGTTCAAATCCTGCCTCGGGCATGGATGTGTGTGATGACCTTAGGTTAGATAGGTTGAAGTAGTTCTAAGTTCCAGGGGACTGAAGACCTTAGCATTTAAGTCCCATAGTGCTCAGAGCCATTTGAACCATTTTTTTCGACATCAAGACGTCTCAACATTCCATTTATTGCGATGGAAACAGGAACTATTTGCAGGAAAAGTAATTATATATGACCTAGTTAACGAATATAAACTTACTACGCGTACATAGTGTTGTTAAGTAAAAGTGCAACAGTATTCGTTACATGGGACCATTTCAGATTCTAGTAAAATAATACAAATAAATGTAGCCATTCTGAAACTAAGACCGTATTTGAGCTCATAAAGCCAACAAAGAAAGGTTCTTAAGCAGCACTGGAGCGTTCTCGTATAACGAGTTCTGACAGCTGCCATCTAACAACTTTGTGTCGAATTCACCTGGAACACCGCAAAAAGGGTAAAGTATCGTTATATGAATAACTACACGAGCAACGCAGATGTTCAAAAACTTTCACTAATTAGTAATTACATTCAGGAGATTTATCGATTTGCCTTGTGTTATTCCCCACTTATGAGTGAACCATAACTTTGGTTTTATTTCAGATACTTCACTGCACATTCAAATGGCCGAAGTAACACTCTCATAGAATTTAAACTTTCGGTTAAGTTTTCTTCAGATTTCATTTTTATTTCGTTTCATTATCCTTCAGTTAATGTAAATCAACCGTTCACAAATTTAGCTAACTCTTACATCTTCGGAATATGAGATACCTATGTTCGTCCATCCATTTAACAAATGGGCCGTCCAGTACCTTTAAATTGTATGGCTTTGTGCGCTGTGTTATATTAACGTCACCAGTTTCCACTTTTGATGTAACAGATCAGAGTGCTCCCAATAGGTTCGTCTACTCCCATGTAAACTTAGCAAACAGGGGAGATCGGTGAAGTTTTATTCCTAGCGGACCTGAATAAGCTAAATTGCATCAGCTTATTTGTTGTGGTGGCAATATATTTAGAAAATGCGTTAAAATGCTACATACCAGCAATCTACTGAACGAAATCACAAGAATAAACAAATTCAGGAGGTGTGTAGCTAACTTTTTCGTAACTATTAGGAAGAGAGTTATTGAAATGTACAAGTCACAGTGCTGTTCAAGGTAGAATAAAAGTGTGTGGAGTTGGAGACAATGTATGCTTGTATTCAGCAGTAGACGGTTTTGCTATCACATTATTCTGGAAAAAAATAAATTCCGGTCTGGCAGACGTTAAGCACAATGTAACCAAGAACATTCTGAAAGTTATTTAGAAAACTGTGACGAATGCAATTCACATTACTATTCCATTATCGTACTGCATAACACCGACACATCTTAAAAAGAAAAATTATTTGTTTTGCCTTATTTTGTTTCCATATCTGTAAACTATCAAGTGCAGTACCGAACTACCTATTAATTTTATTTTATGTCAACTTATCCTAGTCTTTTCTTCTGTAGGCCGTGAGTTGTTACCTGCCATTTCCATTTTTTATGTATTCCATCTACTGTTAGCAGCTAACATGAACTACATTGGGTTTTACCATAGAGACTAGAAAATACTCCTTGTTTTATTACTGAATTTACATGTGTGTACCAAACTTTTTCGCCTAAAGGTACTAGGCATTTCAGAAGTCTATAATATACAATATATTTCTAATCAGTTATTATCTACGCATAATGTAAGCTGCAACTGACTAAAAATGGTCCAAATATTAACAATGTTATCTTGAAATCATTACTGGGTTTAAGTCACACATCCTGATTTCGTTGTATTTACCATGCAACAAACATTCTCTGTATCACTTCTGCTTCTTTTGTGACTGCGTTATTGTTTCACACAAGTCCTTAGAAACATGTAAAGAAAGTAACTTATCATTGTTATCTAACGAAGTACGTTAAAATTCCCCAAATATTATGAAACTATTTCATTATTTTTGAGACAGCATTACTGTGTCATTTTCTTCGGGTTGAAGTTGACTGTACAGATATGAATATTGCGTAATACTTTAGACTGTGACAAAATCCTAGCGTCAAGGTGATCCAGACTTATGTGCTGCGCATCTGGCTCATGTCGTACCCCCATAAATCTCCCAAACGACTCTTCTTTAGTTTTGGTGAAATAAATAAAAAATGAAATAAAAACGTGCCTTCTGCAACAGCATTTTCCTCAGCAACATTAGCGTCGAAAGTAAATTTCAACGACATAACAAATCATAGTGCATAAGGGCCAAAGTATAAATAGCAGCGGTGATGAACTCTCTCTGAATTTTCAGTCGAACATAAGGCACCATTAATTTCTTTGTTTACTCTTTTGAGGTTACATCCACATGCTAATCAAATGTTGTTTGCCAATGCAGCTCAGTGAATTTGATTACACTAATTGTGCTTTGATTTATGTGTCCCACGCAAAGACACTCGCCATGCTTCTGTTATAAGCAGCTTCTAAGTTTGTTTACATACCTACTACTTCATAAACAGATACAAAGATAAGCCAGAATGTTATGGCCGCCGATCTACTGTCGATATAAATCCGTTCAGGGGATAGCAGCGACACATGGCGAGGAATGACTGCCAGTCAGACATACGCACGTTGCATGTTGTATATCACAAGGGCAAGAGCGTGATGGAATGGAGTGTGTTGAGCGGTTCGATGAACACAGTCCCGGTTTCCAGTTGATGTGTTGGCTCTCCTATCTCGACACATCTGAACCCGATCGAAGACATCTGGGCAGGTGGCGTCAGAGCTCATGGCACCCCTCCCCGGAATTTACGGATTTAGGTGACTTGTGTGTGCAGATGTGATGCCAGCTCCGTCTATGGGGTTCAAATGTTGATAACCCTTTAGTTCCTGCGTGTGTAGTGCCATATTACTTGTGGCTCACTGTGTTGAATAGTAGATGTCGGGATTATGGAGACTACTTTGTTGTCCTTAGGAGCAGTGATTTTGTAGTCACTCTAGTCTTTTGAGTGTTATCATTAATGTCATTGATTTTCCTACTCTTTTTATAATTATACTTAGTGTCAATGATATTTCTGTTAAACGTAGTTGGCAAATGTTAATGTTGCACAAAACAGTTTCTTCCATTTCCATCGACGGAGAGGTAATGACAGATGCAGCTCGCATCGGGGACAGAATCGGACGAGTTTTATTCCGAAGAACTATCCATTTGTTTCCATTAATCTACCTAGAGGAACCACCGAAATGTAGATCTTGTTGGTCGGAAGAGAATATGAACCACAGTCAACCCCAATGCGATCCATCTACATTACCACAACGCCGCCTGTTGCAAATAAAACAAATAACGAGACTTGTTATATCATCAATCCAAAGGTTTATTCGATTGGTAACTGTGGTTTCAGGTGGTATTGGCCGCGGTATCGCGGACGCACATTTTGGCAGCCAGACGGTCTTCTCCAGACGTCGCGTTGGTGGTCACGCGTCAACACATTCAGCGTCTGGCATGGCAGCTCTCAAGATCTGCGCGGTGTGATGTACAGACCTCCAAGGTGGGCGCGGAGGACACCGGAGTGATCTGCGACAAATATAAATTTCAAAATTATAA
This sequence comes from Schistocerca americana, assembly GCF_021461395.2. Taxonomy (NCBI): domain Eukaryota; kingdom Metazoa; phylum Arthropoda; class Insecta; order Orthoptera; family Acrididae; genus Schistocerca; species Schistocerca americana. Next base: position 541,734,600 of record NC_060124.1, on the reverse strand, counting down.
ACGTCGCCCTATTATGGTGAGTTGATATGACATCTGTAAAGGAAAGTGCTAAATTATCGTAGGTCCACATGCTAATAAATGGTCAGTTTCTGTATCAGTAGAAGGGATGTTTCTATCGCGCCAACTCATGAACCCTAGAATACTAATTATTGCAAATATGAAAATTACCGACAGTGAATGTTTGCCTATTTACTCCTCCCGGAGTGTTATCTATTGTGGTGAAATGATATTCTAAATTATAGCATCAGATGGTAGATATCTCACGCAGACGCATGTATTATCCTCACCTGAAATATATTCACTATGGAACGGAGAGAATTGTGACTGTTGCTAAATCCATCCTTACCAAAATAGCAGAGTTTCTAAAAACAAGTTGTGTAAATGTTCAGTTCAAATTCGGAGAGCTTCAAGGATAAATACGGGACAGAAAAATAAACGATCATGCAGCATAAGAAATGGGATAAAAATACCAAGTATAATCGTTGGAGGCTGAAGGTGAAACTTCGCTGAGAACTTGATAACTGTTATGGGCGGGAGGGGACATAAGAGAACGTTATCTGAAAGGCTCTCCCTCAGCTGAAAGTGTAGGCAACGGTATTGTATGTACCATTGATTCTTGAGTTTAAGTATATCCTACCAATACTAGAGCTAAAAGATACGTATGCCGTGAAAGAAATTTGTATCTGATCAGAGTTTACAATTGGTATAAAAGAACAGCAGACTATAGGTACCGCGAAAGTTTATGGGTCGACCATAGAATTTTGTAGCCATGGTGATATATCTCTACTGACACCATTTCAGTTATATTAAAAATCGTAAAACTCTATACTCGAATAATATCTTGAAGACTCCCCTTCTGAAGGGAGCTACCATGTGATCATGAAATGAGAAATACTCACAGAAACCAAAATCTGTTGTCCTTTACACAGATCGAAGTACCTACCACTCACCGTAACAGCACCGCCTTAATCCTCCACCTGCAGCCGTCTCTGCAGCAACTCCACGAAAAAGGCGTCCAGTGTGAACTGACGCTCCTGTTGGAAAAGATCTTATTACTTTCATGTTATGTAACACGTGAAGTGATTCACAATTTGTGCTAGTTCCTGTCATATACAAGTATAACGAATTGTAACATTTACCACAAATTCGCACGGTTCAGGTATCGAAATTAAGAATATAGTCATTCAATTTAGTATCCAACTAACACAATTCGTTTTACATCTCAGATACTATTAATACTAACAAGTAACTAATATGCCATTATCTTTAACATTTTCTGTGTACGACTGGTTAATGATGTGCTTCTTAGGTTATGACGTGTTGTTGATCCTGCTTTATGGCCAACATTTCAACAAGTGACCGAGCCATTTTCTTCTGATCGTGAGACGTTTCCTGACTGATATGAGTCAAGCAGAGAGTACATTACCGCAAGGTTCGCAGCACATGAAGTTGATGGCTGGGACGTCCGTTGAAGTATTGTGCACAAAATGAACACAACAATTCGGCTTAACACCTGGAAGCAGACCAGTAACTAGTGCCATCTTCGAGAGTAAGTTATCATGTAATGAGAAAACGAAAAATTCACTTTGAAACCAAATGTTACTATTCCTGATACTGTTCGCATTTATACTAACCGGAGCAGGACGGACTTCTTTCTCTTCCTGCAGCCGCTTCTGCAGAATCTCCTCAAAAAAGGCGTCCAAAGTGAACTGACGCTCCTGTTGGAAAGAACTTATTAGTTTTATGTCACCCAACATGTGAAGGAATCCAAAATTAATACTAGTTTCTATCATATAAAAGTGTTACAAAGTGTTACATTTGTCATAAATTGAGCAGTGTACAGGTATCGTATTTAATATCTAGTAACTCAATTTAATATCCAAGAAACACCAGTCGTGTGATGTCTCAGCAACAATTAATACTAACAAATATCTAATATCCCATTATCTTTAACATTTTTCTGGGCACGACTGGTTAATGATGTGCTTCTGAGGTTATGCCGTGTTGTTGTTCCTGCTTTACGGTCAACATTTCAGTAACTGACTGACCCATCTTCCTCAGGTCGTGTGACGTTCCCTGACTGGTTTGAGTCCAAGCAGCGTGAACACATTAGTGCAAAGTTCGCAGCACATGAAGTTGATCGCTGGGACGTCCGCCGAAGTAATGTGCACAAAATGAACACAACTATTCGGCCTAATACCCGGAAGCAGACCAGTTTCTAGTATCATATTCGAGAGTAAGTTTTCATGTAGTGATAAAACGAGAAATTCACTTTGAAACGAAATGCAACTATTCCTACTACTTTGTAATTTACACTCACCGAAACAGAAACGACTTCTTTCTCTTCCTGCAGCCGCTTCTGCATTATCTGCTCAAAAAACGAGTCCAGGGTGAACTGACGCTCCTGTAAGGAAAAGAACTTATTAGTTTGATTAGTCATAGAGCATGCTTGGTAATTCAGAGATAGCACTAGTTCTTTACATGTACATGTGTCACAAATTCTGCAATGTCGTCTTCAACCAGTCGATCGCGTTATCAGCATATTTAGTGCGCCTCTGCCCCAGAATATTTTTCACCATAATTCTTTACAACTGGAGAGGGATGTTACCTTTCTCAAGTCTCTCACATAGTTATTTGCTCAGTGTTAACAAATACCACACCCAATTTACTGGAATGATAAATGGTTAGAATCAACTGTCCATGTCTGAGGTCAGTGTTAAGTTTAATGGGCTTCAATACAATTGTCAGAATTGTTTAAACAGCATTCAGGTTCGATTATCAACATTAGCTTACCTAATGCGACAAGTCCAGATGTTGTTGTTGTTGTTGTTGTGGTCTTCAGTCCTGAGACTGGTTTGATACAGCTCTCCATGCTACTCTATCCTGTGCAGGCTTTTTCATCTCCCAGTACCTACTGCAACCTACATCCTTCTGAATCTGCTTAGTGTATTCATCTCTTGGTCTCCCTCTACGATTTTTACCCTCCACGCTGCCCTCCAATACTAAATTGATGATCCCTTCATGCCTCAGAACATGTCCTACCAACCGATCCCTTCTTCTGGTCAAGTTGTGCCACAAACTTCTCTTCTCCCCAATCCTATTCAATACTTCCTCATTAGTTACGTGATCTACCCATCTAATCTTCAGCATTCTTCTGTAGCACCACATTTCGAAAGCTTCTAATCTCTTCTTGTCCAAACTATTTATCGTCCATGTTTCACTTCCATACATGGCTACGCTCCATACAAATACTTTCAGAAATGACTTCCCGACACTTAAATCAATACTGGATGTTAACAAATTTCTCTTCTTCAGAAACGCTTTCCGTGCCATTGCCAGCCTACATTTTATATCCTCTCTACTTCGACCATCATCAGTTATTTTGCTCCCCAAATAGCAAAACTCCTTTAGTACTTTAAGTGCCTCATTTCCTAATCTAATTCCCTCAGCATCACCCGACTTAATTAGACTACATACCATTATCCTTGTTTTGCTTTTGTTGATGTTCATCTTATATCCTCCTTTCAAGACACTGTCCATTACATTCAGCTGCTCTTCCAAGTCCTTTGCTGTCTCTGACAGAATTACAATGTCATCGGCGAACCTCAAGGTTTTTATTTCTTCTCCATGATATTTTAATACCTACTCCGAATTTTTCTTTTGTTTCCTTCACTGCTTGCTCAATATACAGATTGAACAACATCGGGGAGAGGCTACAACCCTGTCTTACTCCCTTCCCAACCACTGCTTCCCTTTCATGTCCCTCGACTCTTATAACTGCAATCTGGTTTCTGTACAAATTGTAAATAGCCTTTCGCTCCCTGTATTTTACCCCTGCCACCTTTAGAATTTGAAAGAGAGTATTCCAGACAACATTGTCAAAAGCTTTCTCTAAGTCTAGAAATGCTAGAAACGTAGGTTTCCCTTCCCTTAATCTTTCTTCTAAGATAAGTCGTAAGGTCAGTATTGCCTCACGTGTTCCAGTGTTTCTACGGAATCCAAACTGACCTTCCCCGAGGTTGGCTTCTACTAGTTTTTCCATTCGTCTGTAAAGAATTCGTGTTAGTATTTTGCAGCTGTGACTTATTAAGCTGATAGTTCGGTAATTTTCACATCTGTCAACACCTGCTTTCTTTGGGATTGGAATTATTATATTCTTCTTGAAGTCTGAGGGTATTTCGCCTGTTTCATACATCTTGCTCACCCGATGGTAGAGTTTTGTCCGGACTGGCTCTCCCACGGCCCTCAGTAGTTCCAATGGAATATTGTCTACTCCGGGAGCCTTGTTTCGACTCAGGTATTTCAGTGCTCTGTCAAACTCTTCACGCAGTATCGTATCTCCCATTTCATCGTCATCTACATCCTCTTCCATTTCCATAATATTGTCCTCAAGTACATCGCCCTTGTATAGACCCTCTATATACTCATTCCACCTTTCTGCTTTCCCTTCTTTGCTTAGAACTGGGTTTCCATCTGAGCTCTTGATATTCATACAAGTCGTTCTCTTATCTCCAAAGGTCTCTTTAATTTTCCTGTAGGCGGTATCTATCTTACCCCTAGTGAAATAGGCCTCTACAACCTTACATTTGTGTTCTTGCCATCCCTGCTTAGCCATTTTGCACTTCCTGTCGATCTCATTTTTGAGACGTTTGTATTCCTTTTTGCCCGTTTCACTTACTGCATTTTTATATTTTCTCCTTTCATGAATTAAATTCAATATTTCTTCTGTTACCCAAGGATTTCTACTAGCCCTAGTCTTTCTTTTTACCTACTTGATCCTCTGCTGCCTTCACTACTTCATCCCTCAAAGCTACCCATTCTTCTTCTACTGTATTTATTTCCCTCATTCCTGTCAATTGCTCCCTTATGCTCTCCCTGAATCTCTGTACAGCCTCTGGTTCTTTTAGTTTATCCAGGTCCCATCTCCTTACATTCCCACCTTTTTGCAGTTTCTTCAGTTTTAATCTACAGGTCATAACCAATAGATTGTGGTCAGAGTCCACATCTGCCCCTGGAAATGTCTTACAATTTAAAACCTGGTTCCTAAATCTCTGTCTTACCATTATATAATCTATCTGATACCTTTTAGTATCTCCAGGGTTCTTCCATGTATACAACCTTCTTTCATGATTCTTAAACCAAGTGTTAGTTATGATTATGTTGTGCTCTGTGCAAAATTCTACCAGGCGGCTTCCTCTTTCATTTCTGTCCCCCAATCCATATTCACCTACTATGTTTCCTTCTCTCCCTTTTCCTACACTTGAATTCCAGTCACCCATGACTATTAAATTTTCGTCTCCCTTCACAATCTGAATAATTTCTTTTATTTCATCATACATTTCTTCAATTTCTTCGTCATCTGCAGAGCTACTTGGCATATAACCTTGTACTACTGTAGTAGGTGTGGGCTTCGTATCTATCTTGGCCACAATAATGCGTTCACTATGCTGTTTGTAGTAGCTTACCCGCATTCCTATTTTCCCATTCATTATTAAACCTACTCCTGCATTCCCCCTATTTGATTTTGTGTTTATAACCCTGTAGTCACCTGACCAGAAGTCTTGTTCCTCCTGCCACCGAACTTCACTAATTCCCACTATATCTAACTACAACCTATCCATTTCCCTTTTTAAATTTTCTAACCTACCTGCCCGATTAAGGGATCTGACATTCCACGCTCCGATCCGTAGAACGCCAGTTTTCTTTCTCCTGATAACGACATCCTCTTGCGTAGTCCTCGCCCGGAGATCCGAATGGGGGACTATTTTACCTCCGGAATATTTTACCCAAGAGGACGCCATCATCATGTAATCATACAGCAAAGCTGGATGCCGTCGGGAAAAACTACGGCTGTAGTTTCCCCTTGCTTTCAGCCGTTCGCAGTACCAGCACAGCAAGGCCGTTTTGGTTATTGTTACAAGGCCAGATCAGTCAATCATCCAGACTGCTGCCCTTGCAACTACTGAAAAGGCTGCTGCCCCTCTTCAGTAACCACACGTTTGTCTGGCCTCTCAACAGATACCCCTCTGTTGTGGTTGCACCTACGGTACGGCTGTCTGTATCGCTGAGGCTTGCAAGCCTCCCCACCAACGGCAAGGTCCATGGTTCATGGGGGGAAGTCCAGATATATTGTGGTAATAACACGGAGGAGAGAATCTAGGGCCAGTGGGATCCACGGGAAAGGGCCAACATAATGCAGCAAAGGAGTCCTGCAGGGAACAAAGCGAGAGACACAGTGTGAGGCTACCCTGCGGGTCAGAGAATATACGACTCTGACATGCTAAAGGCTTTTTCTAAGGGCTTCATACTCACGTTAAACGACCACTATAACTGTGGCGCATGTAGTATTAGAATTCCTATAGCCCATATTTTACGGCGCTTTATCTTTTGATGCGAAGGCAGAAGTAAGTTTGGAAGAGGTCTCAAGCTCTATGTTTTACTTGAAGTCAAGACCACTATGACAAATTTTAAAAATTTTATGTAGGTCTGGAGATAAGCTCAAGTTTTAGAATGACGACTATTGTGAACTGTTGAGTGACTAGCACATCTCACTTCGCTCCAGTGATCAACAAATCGATCCATCCATCAGTGACATTCATTGCCGCCGGTATTTTGTATCTGATCACGATCTAGAAGAGCAGTATGCTAACCACATGCTCCTCCATACAGTGACGTCTATCTTCTGACGATGACGAGGCGGTCGATCGGTACCTTTGGAACTTCAGAGGAATGATTGGACGGAGTTAGGTAGTTAGGTGGTATTTTATATAATCGTCACAATCATAACTCGTGCAGAGATGCCTTTCTAAGACGTGTTATTTACAATGACGTGTCACATGGGATGTTTATAGCAAAAAAATATTCATTTACAGTAAATCGTGACAGTCTGTAATATCAACTGACCACGTTACGTACAATCAGTTAGCTCTCAGACTTTACTGCATTGCGTGCTATGTCACTGCAATATAACATGGCTCACCTTTACAGTACCCTGAACAGCGACCAAGTTGTTCTCCAGTAGCAGACCCTCGTCTTTCTCCCCTCCCAAACACCGGGAGAAAAACTTCTTCATGCGGCGGAACATTGCTGTAACGATAACAAACAGCACATTAGACATGACCAGACCGTGTCTACGAGTAAGTTTTGCAGCAATGTCTCACAACTCGATCGCAAGAAAAACCTGTAACCGTGACGACATGTATGTAACCTTGGCTTTTGTAAAAAAGCAGCTGCTTGTATCAAAAACGACATGCACAGTCTATATAATTGATTAAGCTTATACATTTGTTACTAGTCGAGAATTAGTTACTCTAATTTTGTGTCAGTAATTCGTAGAGCATGAATCATAACAATAACAGTTATTCGAAGTTTAGCAATCGCGGGTTCATTACGTGGTACTTTTCCTGTGAAGAGAATAAAATTGTTTTGATAGCAACTAGCTGAAGGCTTATCTATTAGACTAAATTTAATTAGCAAGTCATTATAATACTACAATAGTTTCAGATATACAGCTGCTTCGCCGGCCTGTGTGGCCGTGCGGTTCTAGGCGCTTCAGTCTGTAACCGCATGACCGCTACGATCGCAGGTTCGAATCCTGCCTCGTACATGGATGTGTGTGATGTCCTTAGGTTAGTTAGGTTTAAGTAGTTCTAAGTTCTAGGGGACTGATGACCACCGATGTTAAGTCCCATAGTGCTCGGAGCCATATGAACCATTTTTTATACAGCTACTTCAGATATTACAACTTCAGAATTTGTCATCTATTACAGCATGATATGCGGAATATCTTCCCCTGGGGCAGGAACAAGAATTTGTTTTTTATGTGTGTTGGTGGTAGGATGAAGTTACTAAATAATAAACTACGCTACGATCTGATGGATATACCATCCGCAGTATATTACGAGAATACTATTTTTACTGCTATCCATATTACCGAGTCAGTATATTCTCTCAGGCCTGCACTGTCCCTTCTTTGTGTGAGTCATCGAGAACCCTACATCTGAATTTCACTTCATTGCCATGTGAGCTAAACAGTAACGTGTACGAAGTATTAACTATATTTGTGGTTGAAATTTACCCACCGGTTTCTACATGAAGAAAACTTAAAAATAGCTTATAAACAGCTAATAGGTTTAACATTCGACAGTGCTCCAAGATACTAACGGTACTTCCTTAAGTGACAGGAAACGATAATATTTTTGCTACAAATCAATGTGGACTCAGTATGACACTACACAGCCGGAACCTGTTTACGACATTTCTTTTTCACCGATGGCAGGAGATAAAAGCATGAACCAACGATAGGACATACCGTATGTATGAGAATACATGATTCCAGCAGTTGAACATTGGCAAAAACTCAGTGGGGATATCTCTCTCTACAAGTCAAGCATTTTAGGAACTTTCTGAAGTTGCATTACATATTGAAAAAATGTACTGGAATGGCTCTTGCCTCTTGGTTGGTATAGTCTATATACCTCGCTTCTGAAACAGAGCGTTCGCTTCATTCAAAGCTTCTAAAGCTTCACAAGAACTTGTTCTCGAAACACAAAATCCAACACTATAACGCCTCAATCAAAATTATAGAATCATTTACTCAAGAACTCAAGAAACTAATTCGTTTCGATACTTCAACTACTCCAGAGAATACGGAAGTCATTATTATGCAATGGTCCACCACAGTTAAGCTGATTTTTGTTAGCAAACCCTGCGATCAACGTTGGGCAGCAACCTCGATAACTGCAGAGAACAACGTTGTACTGGAATGTCGATATCAATGGTTAAACAAGATCTGCAATGAAAATTTTCAGTAATTTGAATCTATGTAAGACGAAATAATCATGTTATTGCACTGACAAATATGCAGCGGAGTCTTGATTGTTGAAAACGTCCGTACAGTTAATAAACTCCCAAGTGATCTAACAGCTAACATAACTCAGAGATAGTGCTTTAATTTCCTTAAGCAACAGGGAAGTAAGAATCTCATATTATGGTGCCAAGTCAACTCTGTATAACTCTACACAGTTGTAACCAGTTTCCTACGTGTTTTCCTCTTCGCAGACGGAAGATAATTCTAGCAGTATAACCCTGCAACGATCATAGGCAATATGTAAGTGTAATCGACGAAACAGGAAGATCGGTTACACTGTTTTCATTGTGAAAGTAAAAATTAATGTAAATAGAGACCGCTCCGAGTCTACCACAACAACCACAGAAAACTTTTACTAACAGTCCGATTATATTATTGGAGAAGGCGATAACAAGATAGACTATTACGGTCGAAAACAAAAATAAAAAATATTTTGTAGCGGAGGCGTTGTGCAGCTTTAATGAATGTTAACAACAGTATTGTGCAATAGACAGCTACGACGGTACGTTTCATTAGGGACCATCGAATTTGGTCTAAAATCAGACCATCATCGATCCCGAAAACCGTCTCAGCTATGCTTTCGCGTATATGCAATGGCAGTTACCAAGCTCGACCATTGGTATTATCTGTATAGACATTACATTGGTAAAAATGTCTATGAAGTTAAATGGACATAATGGACATGACAAGTTAATGTCAATGACGGAACACTGTACATCCAGAATTGCTATTCCCATTACGCAAGTTAATAGCTGAGATCGTTTTTAGGCTTGATGACGGTCTGATCCACGACCGAAACATACATTCTCTGATAAAATGTACCGTTATAGCAGTGATTGCATAATGCAGTTCTTTCGAAGAGCATATAAAATGAAAGTAACGTCACTGCTGCAGAAACTGACAGGGCAGAAACAAAATGTAAAAGTTTATAAAGCAAAGATCAATATAACGAAAAAATCGAATAATATCTTACACAAATTCATCTAGAATAAACTCCACGGAAATATAACGAAAACACAAAATTTGATTCCAATAATTCGCTTAATCTACACAGATTAAACGAAGACAGGAATACCAATCACACATCCACAAAATAACAACATAATAGAAAAATAACATCCACAAATTCTTCCAGAATGAACCAAAAGAAAATGTACGCTGCACCTATATAGCCCTAACAAAGACAGCAATACCACACACACACCATATAAAACGACATAATCGATAAATAACACACTGGAACTATTCCATAATAAACCAAAAAATTGTAAACCCCCCAAAAAAACAAAAAAAAAGAAAAGACGCACATGAAAACTCCATATAACTACGACTTTATCCAAAAATAACACACACAAATTCCTCAAGAATAAACAGAACGAAAATAAATTCAGAAATTTGGTATCACACTACAAACGAACGTTAACAGGTCAAAAAGTGCCATAGAACAAAACGAATCATACATCAAAAGCGCGAGACACTGGCAACAACAATAAGAACCCTACAAAACAATCGATTTCATATACGCTCCACTTCAGCGGCGTCACATTCGAAAAAAAGCAGCCAACTATTTATAAGTTAAAAAATTATGACTAACATTACTACTCGTTCCTCTCAGGACAACTTCTACAATGTACTTAGGTTCACAGCTAACAGCACCGTAGACAATTCTCCCATATTACAAAAATAGCTAAAGAATCGCAACAATCAACATGATAAAATTTATTATTAATCACCTCACTCACAAAAATTTATCTTTTGCTCTTAAGGTACTGCCTAACCTCACCATGGTATATCGTGCGAAATACAGAAAGAAACAGTTAAATATATGTCAGAAAAAAAGAAACATTCGTCGCTAATAGTTTCTCCATTGATAATATAACCCGTGGCCTCAAGTTACCCCCTCCCCCCAATAAAGAACACCATCGTATATCACGACACTTTTGCAATAAACAGCATATTTTACAAACTTTATAAATTACATTAGTAACTAACACAAACACAGATAGCATTTAATAACAGCCCGCCTACACGCTCCGCAACGTAAAGTCATGACGTCAAGAGGACGTCATGGGTGAAACCACACGGATAGAATCTGAAAGAGCACTTGACAAAGTTGTCACTGTTGAACTACGCTGTTAATTTGAGCATACGTGATGAAAGCACATAAACTTAAAAAATTGAGTGTAGAGGTCTAACTCTACAAGTAACCACCTGACGTTTGAAACCCCATAAAAAATTAAAACGAAATGCTATTTCACGTTATTACTGTTAAGAACTTCATATTCCGTAATCACACCACACTCCTCCACATGCTTCAATTTTCCAGTACTTCTCCACTAATACACATTCATGTATTAGCTTTTAAGGTATTCTTACTCGAGATGACTGTGTATACTCAATAACTATATAAAGGTAAATCAATAGCTCATACCTACTGCGGGTACGATGCAGCTGGCCTCTGAAGCCGGCGTTCGCTTCGCTGAGAGCTTCTAAAGCTTCTCAAGAACTTTAAAATGTTTCGCTAGATGTGCTCGAAACACAAAATACAACGCTGCAATACCTAATTCACAACAGAAGCTTCGTACACTCAATAACTCGCAGAACGAATTCGTATGAATACTTCGAGTACTCTAGAGAATACGGAAGTAATTGCTAGGCAACGGTCCACAATGGTTCAAGGGACATGGCATTGTTGTTAGCATACACTGTGATGAACATTAAGTAGCAACCCCGGTAACTACAGAGCACATCACTGTATAGAGACGTCGATATCCATGGTTAAATAAGAACCGCATTTAAATTTTAAACAATTTAAATCTATGTAAGACGAAATAACCATGTTTTGGGATCGAAAGATATCCAGAAGTATGTAAATAATGAAACCGCCCGAATAGCCTATAGATTCCCATTGGAATTCTTATTTAGCAGTTCGAGGTGCGTGAGAAGAGTAATGAGACTGACAATACTCTGAGGGATCTGGCCGCGCTGTGTTGTTCTACTGCTGTAATGAACGGTTTGCAATCTCTTCTAGTTGTTGAGTACGCCGTCACATGGTTTTTGAAAGCGCCATCGGGGAAGTTGTGTTTTTGTTGCGTGTTGTAAAAGTGGGAAAGTATAATTTAGAGCAATGTTATGCCATCAAGTGTTAAACTTGGGGCTCCAGCGAGAGTGATCCTCTTAGAATTCTAACAACCCTATGGGGAACATTCCTTATCAGTAGTCCAAATTTCTGTATGGCACAAATCATTTCTGGAAGGCCGAGAACACGTTGAAGATGGACCTCGTTCAGGGTAGACCTTCACCTTATAAAATCGACGAAAACGTCGAACGTATGCGTTCTCTTGTGACATCAGACCGGTGTGTAAGAATAAAGGTGATGAATGACATGGTTAAACATTTTCAGCATGCATCAAATATGCATCGGAGTTTTGCACGTGCGAAAGATTTATGCCAAACGGTGCCATAAAACCTCACAACTGAGCGGGAGGAGAATGGAAGAAACATGTGCATTGTCCTCTTGCGAGAATTGCCCATGGCCACGAATGGTACAGTTGTATAATCACAGGTTATGAATCCTGAATTTCAAAGTACGATCCTGAGACCAAGTGGCAGAGTGAGGAGTGGAACACTGTGGAATCTCCTCGACTGAAATGAGCTCGAATAATGAAGTCAAAGGCGGAAGCAAAACTGATTTGCTGTTATGACAGGTTTGCTTTTTTCCATGTAGATTTGTTCATCCAGGACGAACCGTCAAACAGCTGTGTTACAACGATGTCCTGGAAAAGCTCAGGAAAGAGGTGAATCGCCGGCCTGAGTGGCCGTGCGGTTCTAGGCGCTACAGTCTGGAACCGGGCGACCGCTACGGTCGCAGGTCCGAATCCTGCCTCGGGCATGGATGTGTGTGACGTCCTTAGGTTAGTCAGGTTTAATTAGTTCTACGTTCTAGGCGACTGATGACCTCAGAAGTTAAGTCGCATAGGGCTCAGAGCCATTTTTGAAAGAGGTGAATCGAGTAAGATCAAACATTGCAGATTGGACGGCGCATCATGATAACGCCCCATGCCACATGGCCACTTCCATCATGGATTTTTTGACTTCAAAAGGCATTCCTGGTTTTCCACAGACTCCCCCCCCCCCCCCACCCCCATTCACAGAATCGTGGTAACTGTGACTTGTTTTTTTTTTCCAATTTCGGAAAATGTCTTAAAAGGATTTCATTTTGGGACTCTGGAGAATATTTAAGAGCAAATGACCGACATGGGAAATGCCCTACCAGTTGAAGGCTTTCTACGCTTCTACCGATACCGAGGAACAACGACTTCCCCGGCCTATAGCTGCCGATGGGAACTAATTTGCAGGAGACATTATTGTCGTTTGAAAGAAATAAAACCTTGGTATATTAGAAATCAGTCTCACTGCTTTTCTCACACGCCTCCTACTACAAGATATTGATTCACATATCTTGCGTAACAGAAGAGAAACTCTTTTGTTAAGCTGGCAGCTTCCCTCGATACGATGCAATGCACTTGCCAGGAGTTCCAAAATAAATTTTTTTTCACACACGGAAAAAAATTCCAGCAACACTAATTTCCAGCATCGCAGGGAGTACATGTGCGTAATTCACAAGAGACAAAGATTGCTTACACCGTCATCATTGTGGAACTAAGCAATTACTTTGATAAACATGACGCATGGGCACGAACTTCGCCAAAAACAAAGTACAGATATCTGCCTCTACAAGTAAATGTCCAACCTTTGAAACTGCATAAAAAAGTAAAACAATGTTCTATTTCACACTGCACGCCGTTAATACCGGCATGTTCTGAGATGATACCACACTCCAGCACGTGCATCAATTTTCCAGTAATTCTCCGCTATATACACAGCCATTAACAAGTTTATACGATATTCTGTATGACAAATAAATAGGTGGCAGTTAAATCAACGGCTCATACCTCTTGCAGCACAACGCAGCTCGCCTCTGACGCTGGGCGTTCGCTTTTCTGAAAGCTTCTAAAGCTCCTCAAGAACTTTAAAACGTTTCGCTAGATGTGCTCGAAACACAAAATGCAAGACTGCAATACTTAATTCACAAATGAAGCTCCTTACACTCAATAACTCGCAGAACGAATTCGTATGGATACTTCGAGTACTCCAAAGAATACGGAAGTAATTGCTACGCAACGGGCCACAACGGTTTACGTGAGATTGCATTGTTGTGTACATACCCGAGATTCTCTCCTGGTAGCTGAGTGGTCAGCGCGACTAAAGTCATACCTAAAGACCCGAGTTCGATTCACGAATGTGTCGGGAGATTTTCTCCGCTCAGGGACTGGGTGTTGCGTTGCCCTTATCATCGTTATATCATCCCCATGGACACTCAAGTCGCCGAAGTGGCGTCAACTCAAGAGACTTGCACCAGGCGAATGGGAGGACCTAGCCACACGGCATTTCCATTTTAACAGTAAACCGAAATCCCAGTAAAGCAATATCGTTTAGCAACGTGGATATAAATGTTAGACAACCACTGAAACAAAGTATTATATAAGTCAATTGTACATATCAACTTTTCATAAAATAGCATCGAAGCATGACGACGTCGAATGCTGATGCCCTCGATCCCGCTTTTAGTCATGTATTGAAATGTTATGGCACGCGTAAAAATTGATTCGTTCAGCGCATGTGACTTCCACCAGATTCGACGTCCGTTTGTGTGATTCCACTAATTGTTTCCTAGTGTAGTGATTTTCTATATTGAAACCTGGTTGTCAAGGGAAGGCCGTAATCATTTACTATTGGTTGCCTTTAACAGTTACACACATTTATTATTAAAGAAGTAGTTCCAGACTCAACAATAAATTAAAATATACCACGCTTCATTATTGAAGGCATAAACGACAGTGTAAATAGTAGTGTTCTCAGTGCGTTACAATTTAGCAAATCACCATAAAATCCTGATACTGATAACGTTTAAAAAGAAAAAAAACAAGGCACTGTTATGATGACTGAAGGCCTTACACTCCAAGAAAGACAGCAAATTAAGAATGTTTAAGAACTCGCTGCAATTACAACTTACAGGTATTGAAATATTAAAAGTAAGAGCCCACAAACACAGTAGAAGGTATCAGACGCCACGAATGGCAGAAAATAAGGTTTTAAGGCTTACTGCTAAAACAGAAATATCGAATTAATTTTTCAGAGCAAATGACCACAATCATGACTGAAGGCCTTACACGCCAGGAACGGCAATTGTATAAAAAATTCAGAAACGTACTGTAAAACAGCAAATAAAAGCAAAGGTTAATTAAAAGAAACAAGCAATTGACTACGAAACAGGTGAAATAATATGATGGTAATCTTGTAACACAACCATTAGACTGATACAGTCTGGCCTGCAACGGAGGGTGGAAACTTACAAACAGCACCAACGCGAGCACCAGCACGGCTCATATACCCTTCGATTAATCTCCTCATCGTGAAAACGGAAGACTTGCCAATGGGACGGACCACATGTCTCATACATATTTTTATTGGCCTCGTCCATGTTTATACTACTTTGTCAATACAATCAAATTATAAATTGAACGAGTGTCCTTTTTATACAGGGTGGTCCATTGATAGTGTCTGGGCCAAATATGTCAGAAAATAAGCATCAAACGAAAAAAACTACAAAGAACGAAACTCGTTTAGCTTGAAGGGGGAAACCAGAGGGCGCTATGGTTGGCACGCTAGATGGCGCTGCCATAGGTCAAACGGTTATCAACTGCGTTTTTTAAATAGGAAGTATGAATGTTTTAGTTGGACCCCTTTTTTCGCTTTGTGATAGATGGCGCTGTAATAGTCACAAACGAATAAGTACGTGGTATCACGTAACATTCCGCCAGTGCGGACGGTATTTGCTTCGTGATAGATTACCCGTGTTAAAATGGACCGTTTACCAAATGTGGAAAACGTCGATATAGCGTCGATGTATGGCTATTGTGATCAAAATGTCCAATGAGCGTGTGCTATGTATGCTGCTCGGTATCCTGGACGACATCATCCAAGTGTCCGGACCATTCGCCAGATAGTTGCGTTATTTAAGGTAACAGGAAGTGTTCAGCCACATGTGTAACGTCAACTACGACCTGCTACAAATTATGAAGCCCAAGTAGGTGTTTTAGCTGCTGTCGCCGCCTAACCGCACATTAGTAGCAGACAAATTCCGCGAGAATCGGGACTCTCAAGAACGTCGGTGTTGAGAATGCTACATCAACATTGATTGCGCCCGTACCATATTTCTATGCACCAGGAATTGCATAGCGACGACTTTGAACGTCGTGTACAGTTGTGCCACCGGGCACAAGAGAAATTACGGGACGATGACAGATTTTTTGTACTCGTTCTATTTAGCGATGAAGCGCCATTAACCAACAGCGGTAACGTAAACCGGCATTATATGCACTATTGGGCAACGGAAAATCCACGATGGCTGCGACAAGTGGAACATCAGCGACCTTGGCAGGTTAATGTATGGTGTGGCTTTATGGGAGGAAGGATAATTGGCCCCCATTTTATCGATGGCAATCTGAATGTTGCAATGTATGCTGATTTCCTACGTAATGATCTACCCATGTTAATGCAAGATGTTTCACAGCATGACAGAATGGCGATGTACTTCCAACATGATGGATGTCCGGCACAATCTCATGTGCGATTGAAACGGTATTGAATATCGTATTTCATGACAGGAGGATTCGTTGTCGAAGCACCATACCATGGCGCGCGCGTTCGCCGGATCTGACGTCCCGGATTTCTTTCTATGGGAAAAATTGAAGGATATTTGCTATCGTGATCCACCGACAACACCTGATAACATGCGTCAGCGCATTGTCCATGCATGTGCGAACATTAGGGAAGGCGAGCTACTCGCTGTTGGGAGGAATGTCGTTACACGTATTGCCAAATGCATTGAGGTTGACTGACATCATTTTGAGCATTTATTGCACAAGGTATTTACAGGTAATCACGCTGTGACAGCATGCGTTCTCAGAAATGATAAGTTCACAAGGGTGCATGTATTACATTGGAACAACCGAAATAAATTGCCAAACGTACCTACATTCTGTGTTTTACTTTAAATAACTTACCTGCTACCAACTATTCGCCTAAAATTGTGAGCCATTTGTTTGTGACTATTACAGCGCCATCTATCTCAAAGCGAAAACAGGGATCCAAAAAAGAATTCATATTTCATTACGTACTACACGAATATGTAATAAAACTGATGGTTCCTGATTTAAAAAACGCAGTTGATATCCGTTTGACCTATGGCAGAGCCATTTAGCAGGCCAACCATAGGGCCATCCGGATTCCCCCCTCAAGTTTCGTTCTTTGTAGTTTTTGCGTTTGACACTTATTTTATAAGATATTTGGCCCGGTCACAATCAGTGGACCACCATGTATATTTTAATTGAAGTTCTCCTAAAAAGAATCATTTTAAAAGGTGAACTTCAAAATAAGCTAGGCTGGGTTTGAGAACAGAGGCCCAACATGCTGCCTTGAAAGGTACTCTTCCGTTCTGGAACTTTTCCTTGAATTCCCAGGCGGAAGGATACTAGCCGGAAGGTAAGATGTTGCATAGATTCTCCGTAAGGTCACCAATGCGATGTCGAAGCAGGTGTGGAGGCAGTGGAGGGAGGAAGTCTCCTTGTCACCGAGTCCTGCCTGCTGTTTCGACGTCCTAGGCTACCAACTTCAGGTCAAGCAAGATCAGATCACAGCTGGAGCTTTTCGCAGCAGCTGGCGTCATACAAAATTACCCACGGAGCTGATGCAAATCGTAACTATAGGTACCTGTCGTTAGATAAGATTAGAAAAGTCTACATTTCAACAACATTGGTTTGTAGCATTATGTTACAGTCTGTTAAGCAGAAAATCTCCAGCTCACTCTCCATTGCCACCATACGCCTACCGTCATATCACTCAGTTATCCTTTCAAAGCGGACGTTCTACTATATGGTGCTGTGCAGTGGAGAGCTTCACTCTTATCACTATGAATGCATATTAACGTTGGAAGGCAACAAGTAATTTTTAACGTTATCAATGTTAGACGATCTGTTTCAAAACTAATGAAATTGTAAATAGTTTTATCATTTCAAATTTGTTCGGTGGTTCAGAAAGTAAGTATCGGTCTAGGCCACAGGGTTGTAACCGAGGTTTGTCAGAAGCACTTTTTTTTTTTTTTTTTACATTTACCAGTTCTTTCAAGTTCGACAATGATTTCTGTTAATGTGATAAAAGCGAGGTTAGTCTATTGCTTGTATTCCATGTTAAACTACAGAGCCACCTGTAACAGACTCGCTAAATCAATTACAAGAATGGAGGAAGCAACACTACCAAACTACTACGGTGTTCGAACCAGCTTTCGTATTGATGATTCGACTTTTACTATTACATTTATACATTACATCGATTATCCTTGTATACTTCAGTAATATTTTTAAATACATTTGAGTGATTAGCTGAGTATACACTCCTTTCCCCTCAGAGCGAAGGTATAAAATTACGCTAAACAACATACATTATCTGTCGTGTAAAGGGACACGACTTTTATTTTCTCAGATGTCGATATCCGAAACTTTATGTCATAGCTGCCAAAAGGCAGCAGTGCCTGACGACGCAATAAATGCATCAGTTTCTCTTTAAGGGGACTGGACGTGCACGGGCTGCATTTCAATAGCTCGCTCTCAGTGCGCATTACTCTTCATCTACAATGAATAACATTAACTCAAGCTGTATAAGGATATTTATTAAAATATATCCTACAGTTTAAGAATTACAGTATTTTGCCTAATAGGTGTTTTTGTAATACACTTCCCATTCAGGTACCATTTTCTGTTCCATCGTCAGTCTAATAGCTTTCAGACTGTGACAGACCGCTGTCAACATTCATAGGAACACATTATGCCTCTCGTTTTGCAGTTTGGAGTATATCTGAGGAAATAGGAAAAGCCTTATTACACCACATTATTATGTTGTCTAAAAAATACCGCTTAAATTATATACCGAATGACAAACATAGATCATTTCTGCGATGTATTACGCACAATACAAAGATGCTATCCCATTCTTCACTTGAGGGAAATTTGGTGAACATGGATGAAATCATTGAGAAGTTATATGTACGTAATGTTCTGAAAACGTAGTTTCGAGAAAATGAGAAAAGAATATTCACTGTTTTTGACGCACCGTATACCTCTTTCAGAACATTCCAGGAGCATAATCTTCCTGGCCAGCTGCTTCTTTATCATCTGTGGACTTCTCAGGGGCCTTCTCCTTACACTGGCTTCCACAGCTTCAACTACTCGCTGACAATCTATGGCAGTCAGAGCAGCTATCTTATTATTTGCTGGCTGGATGCCTAATTTGTCCATTACTTTTATCCTGATGGTTACACCATCATTGAAACACATGACAGCATTCATCGCACCCATTTTGAGTACTGTCCATCCAACAAACACTGTTTTTGGCACTCGTTGCCACACACAGATGTTGAAACTCTCATTAGGGTTTTGCGTACGGCCATGTAGACATTTGCTGAGTAATTTTGTATCTGAAAGGTCCCTGCATATTGGCTTTATTGTTTCCATGACTGTGGCAGGCAAGAAATGTATATGGTGCTATTCCTTGCCTGTCGCATGAGCGTGGCTGGTTTGCAGACATTTGTTCAAAGAGCGTTTAAGACCAAATCAACAACTGAAAAGTAGATAAAAAATACATTTTTTCAAAAGGGATAAAATTGTCTTTCAGATGGTGACAAGAATTGTTTTTGAAAATTTCAGACATTTCAAGTCCATATCCACTCAACAATTAGACATATCAAGTAACCTTTTTAAAAAATTAAAGAAAATACGACGCAAAAAAAAGGAATTATACGAATGGCGCGGAAATCAGTAGATGTGATGTTCATGTACAGACCAATGAAGGAGTCCCATTTCAAAAACTGAATGGTTTATTCACGAGAAAGAGCCACACAAATTGAGCAAGTCTGTAAGAAAATTATCTATGTCTGGCGCT
Organism: Schistocerca americana; assembly: GCF_021461395.2. NCBI lineage: Eukaryota > Metazoa > Arthropoda > Insecta > Orthoptera > Acrididae > Schistocerca > Schistocerca americana. The sequence goes on along the minus strand of NC_060124.1, from coordinate 541,714,673 downwards.
TATGCAAGTAGCTGTTCGGCTGGCATTGATTGATAGACTTGTTGCATGTCGTCCAGAGGGATATAGTGCCAAATTCGGTCCAATTGGTGCTATAGATGAGCAAAATTCAGAGTTGTTTGTAGGGCCCTGCCCAAGTTGTTGTTGTTGTGGTCTTCAGTCCTGAGACTGGTTTGATGCAGCTCTCCATGCTACTCTATTGTGTGCAAGCTTCTTCGACTCCCGGTACCTACTGCAGCGTACATCCTTCTGAATCTGTTTAGTGTATTCAACTCTTGGTCTCCCTCTACGAATTTTACCCTCCACGCTGCCCTCCAGTACTAAACTGGTGATCCCTTCATGCCTCAGAACATGTCCTACCGACCGATCCCTTCTTCTAGTCAAGTTGTGCCACAAACTCTTCTTCTCCCCAATTCTATTCAATACCTCCTCATTAGTTATGTGATCAACCCATCTAATCTTCAGCATTCTTCTGTAGCACCACATTTCGGAGGCATCTATTCTCTTCTTGTCTAAAATATGTTTCACTTCCATACATGGCTACACTCCATACAAATACTTTTAGAAACGACTTCCTGACACTTAAATCTATACTCGATGTTAATAAATTTCTCTTATTCAGAAACGCTTTCCATGCCATTGTCAGTCTACATTTTATATCCTCTCTACTTCGACCATCATCAGGTATTTTGCTCTCCAACTACCAAAACTCCTTTACTGCTTTAAGTGTCCCATTTCCTAATCTAATTTCCTCAGCATCACCCGACTTAATTCGACTACATTCCATTACCCTCGTTTTGCTTTTGTTGATGTTCGTCTTGCACCCTCCTTTCTAGACACTATCCATTCCGTTCAACTGCTCTTCCAAGTCCTTTGCTGCCTCTGACAGAATTACAATGTCATCGGCGAACATCGAACTATTTATTTCTTCTCAATGGATTTTAATTCCTACTCCGCATTTTCCTTTTGTTTCCTATACTGCTTGTTCAATATACCGATTGAATAGCATCAGGGAGGGGCTACAACTCTGTCTCACTCCCTTCCCAAACACTGCTTCCCTTTCATGTCCCTCGACTCTTATAACTGACACCTGGTTTCTGTACAAATTGTAGATAGCCTTTCGCTCCCTGTATTTTACCTCTGCCACCCTCAGAATTCGAAAGTGAGTATTCCAATCAACATTGTCAAAAGCTTTCTCTAAATATACAAACGCTAGAAACGTAGGTTTGCCTTCCCTTCATCTTTCTTCTAAGATAAGTCGTAAGGTCAGTATTGCCTCACGTGTTCCAGTATTTCTACGGAATCCAAACTGATCTTCCCCGACGGTGGCTTCTACCAGTTTTCCATTCGTTTGTAAAGAATTCGCGTTAGTATTTTGCAGCTGTGACTTATTAAACTAAAAGTTCGGTAATTTTCACATGTGTCAACACCTGCTTTCTTTGGGATTGGAATTATTATATTCTTCTTGAAGTCTGAGAGAATTTCGCCTGTCTCACACATCTTCCTCACCAGATGGTAGAGTTTTGTCAGGACTGGCTCTTCCAAGGCTATCAGTAGTTCTAATGGAATGTTGTCTACTCCAGTGGCCATGTTTCGACTTAGATCTTTCAGTGCTCTGTCAAACTCTTCACGCAGTATCGTATCTCCTATTTCATCTTCACCTGCATCCTCTTCCTTTTCCATAATATTGTCCTCAAGAACATCGGCCCTGTATAGACACTCTATATGCTCCGTCCACCTTTCCGCTTTCCCTGCTTTGCTTATAACTGGGTTTCCATCTGAGCTCTTGATATTCATGCAAGTGGTTCCCTTTTCTTCAAAAGTTCAAAAGCTACCCCATCTATCTTACCCCTAGGGAGATAAGCCTCTACATCCTTACATTTGTCCTCTAGCCATCCCTGCTTAGCCATTTCGCACTTCCTGTCGATCTCATTTTTGAGAGGTTGCTATTCCTTTTTCCTTCTTTTGTACTGCATTTTTATATTTTCTCCTTTCATCGATTAAATTCAGTATCTCTTCTGTTACCCAAGGATTTCTACTAGTCCTCGTCTTTTTACCTTCTTGATAGTCTGCTGCCTTCACTATTTCATCGCTCAAAGCTGCGCATTCTCCTCCTACTGTATTTCTTTACCCCATTCCTGTCAACTGTTCCCTTGTGCCCTCCCTGAAACTCTGTACAACCTCTGGTTCTTTATCCAGATCCCATCTCCTTAAATTCCCACCTATTTGCAGTTTCTTCAGTCTTAATCTACAGTTCATAACCAATAGATTGTGGTCAGAGTCCACATCTGCCCCTGGAAATGACATACAATTTAAAACCTGGTTCCTAAATCTCTCTCTTACCATTATATAATCTATCTGAAACCTTCCAGTATTTTCAGGGTTCTTCCATAAATACAGCCTTCTTTCATGATTCTTGAATGAAGTGTTAGCTATGATTAAGTTAAGCTCTGTGCAAAATTCTACCAGACGGCTTCCTCTTTCATTTCTTAGCCCTAATCCCTATTCACCTACTACGTTTCCTACTCTTCCTTTTCCTGCTCTCGAATTCCAGTCGCCCATGACTATTACAATTCCGTCTCCCTTAACTAATTGAATAATTTCTTTTACCTCATCATATATTTCATCACTTTCTTCATCATCTGCAGAGCTGGTTGGCATATAAACTTGTACTACTGTAGTAGGCGTGAGCTTCGTGTCTATCTTGGCCACAATAATGGGTTCACTATGCTGATTGTAGTGGCTTACCCGCACTCCTATTTTTTATTCGTTTTTGAACCTACTCATGCATTACCCCTATTGGAATTTGTATTTGTAACCCTGTATTCACATGACCAAAAGTCTTGTTCCCCCTGCCACCGAACTTCACTAATTCCCACTATATCTAACTTTAACCTATCCATTTCACTTTCTAAATTTTATAACCTACCTGACCGATTAAGGGATCTGACATCCCACGCTCCGATCCGTAGAACGCCAGTTTTCTTTCTCCCGCCCATAGAGCACCAAATGTTGTCAACGGCGGAGAGATCTGAAGACCTTTCTGACCAAGGTAGAGTATGGCAATCACGAAGACAGTTAGTAGATAACCTTCCAGTGTGCGGGTGGACATTATCTTGCTGAAATGGAAGTCCTAGATGCCTTGCCATGAAGGGCAAAAAATATCGTACCGCTCTGCTGTAAGGGTGCAGCGGATTACAACTTAAGTGGCCTTGCTATGAAATGAAACATGAAGCTCTATCTAGTTGTTGTGTAAAACCGGTTTCCCTAAAATATTGTGATCTGGAACTATGAAATGAAACAGTCACATTGGTAGCCCACTTTTATCTGGGGCGTCTTGAGATACATCGTGGCTGGTCATCGGGGCTCAGCTAGAAGCCTGAATCATCACTGAAGACAATTCTGCTCCAGCCAACGCTCTCCCAGGGCGGATGTACCCAGCCCACTGCGAACCATCTTCTGGTTGTACATACGTCGATGGTAGTCTGCTTAAGGGGCGCCATGAAGTCAGACATTCGTCTCCCTAGGTCATCCGTACTTATAAACTCTGTGTTCGGCGATGGTCCCCTCATTTTTGCCAGCATCGTTGAATAGTTGCGTGGTTTCCTTTTCATATGTCGATCGATTGGCCAATTACTCCAACCAGCTTCTTTGAACTCAACTACATTTCTTCTTTCAAATACTGTCATCTGCTGACATTGTCCACGAGCCTGTTGCAAGGCATAGTTACTGTCAAACTGAGTACACGGAATGAAATCCTAAAATACTTTATGCGCTGGTATCATCATGACCCCAGTTTACTACTCTTACCAGGTGTGCGGTGACATTGTGCTCCAGCAGTCACACATTCATTCATCGGTCGCTGAAGTTTGCAGTTCTTCATTTTACGTCGATACCTCTGTGAATAACCATTTGTGACCAATTTGAGTCGTTTTCGTGTCTTAGACTGTATATTAGATGTTAAGAACGAAAGAGAAGCGGAATTCTTATGATAAACGTTTAGAATCAGAAATGTGTGCTAGTTACCGTCTACGACTCACTGAAAATGGTTATTTTAAAGCATTCAATTAGGCTAGTTTTCAGTCGTATTACAATGATCAAGTCATCGTTGTGTACATGAAATACCATTATGACGACCTGAACTCTGATGAGCACACTTATAATAATGTGTCTGAATTTAGGTGTAGGAACAGCTGCCGTTCTCCTTCAAATAATGAAACCAGATACGTTAGTGATATTGGACGTTGAAGTTTGGATCAAAGTAGACTGTCTAACTCATATCAACAGTAGTCCATTGGGTGCAGGTTGGACGTTGGGCAGGCCAATTGATTTCAGCCATGATTCATAAAACAGCTAAAAATACCTGAAATAGTAGAAAACATTGGATATGAAAGGCGATATTGGACATATTTGATTAAACAAAAAAATATAAAAATGCAGAAAATGAAGTAAGCATAAGAGAATAAAGACGTCTAAGGTATGAGACGGACAGAAAGTGTAAAATGGATAGGTTGGAATGACCAGAGAACAATTGCAAGCCCATAGAAACATTTGTAACTAGGGGAAAGGTAGATACCGCCTATAAGAATATCAAAGAGAGCTTTGAATATAAGAAAACCAGCTGCATGAAATAGAGAGCTCAGATGGGAGGGCAAGGAAGGGAAACCTGTAAGGTGGAAGGAGTATATAGACATCTACATGTACATGGATACTCTGGCAATCACATTTAAGTGCCTGGCAGAGGGTTCAACGAACCACATTCGCAATTCTCTATTATTCCAATCTCGTATAGCGCACGGAAAGAATGAACACCTATATCTTTCCGTACCAGTTCTGACTTCCCTTATTTTATGGTGGTGATCGTTCCTCCCGATGTAGGTATGTGTCAACAAAATATTTTTACATTCAGAGGGGAAAGTTGGTGATTGGAATTTCGTGAGAAGGTTCCGTCGGAACGAAAAACTCTTTTCGTTTAATGATTTCCAGCCTAAGCCCTGTATCATTTCTGTGACACTCTCTTCCACATTTTGCGATAATACAATACGTGCTGCCTTCCTTTGAACATTTTCGATGTACTCGGTCAGTCCGATCTGGTAAGGATCCCACACCGAGTAGCAGTATTCTGAGAGAGGACGGACTAGTGTAGTGTAGGCAGTCTCCTTAGTAGGGCTGTGTCTTTCCAATGAAACGCAGTCTTTGGTTAGCCTTCCCCACATTTTCTATGTGTTCTTTCCAATTTAAGATGTTCGTAATTGTAATTCCTAGGCTTTTAGATTATACTGATTTATAGTGTAACCGAAGTTTAACGAGTTCCTTTTAGCACTCATGTGGATAACCTCACACTTTTTGTTATTTAGGGTCAACTGCCACTTTTCGTACCCTTGAGATATTTTTTCTTCTAAATCGTTTTGCAGTTTGCTTTTGTCTTCTGATGACTTTAGTAGTCGATAAACGACAGCGTCATCTGCAAACAACCGAAGACATCTTCTCATATGGTCTCTCAAATCGTTTATATAGATAAGGAACAGCAAAGGGCCTATAATATTACCACGATATTCCATAATCACGCAATTTCACTACGAGTCCCTTGTGTGGTACAGTGTCAAAAGCCTTAAGCAAATCCAGAAATACGGAATCGATGTGAAATCCCTTCTCAATAGCACTCAGCACTTCATGTGAATAAAGTGCTAGTCGTGTATCACAGGAACGATGTTTCCTAAGCACATGTTGACTGTGTGTTACTAAATCGTTTAGTACGAAGTAATTCATAATGTTCGAACACAATATATGTTCTAAAATCCTGCTGCATATCGACGTTAACCTAATGGGCCTGTAATTTAGTGGATTACTCCTACTACCTTTCTTGAATATTGATGTGACCTGTGCAACTTTCCAGTCTCTGGGTACTGATCTTTCGTCGAGCTAACGGTTGTATATGATTGTACAGAAAGGAGCTAATAGATCAGCTTACTCCGAAAGAAACAAAACTGGTATACAGACTGGGCCAGAAGACTTGCTTTTATTGAGAGATTTAAGTTGATCCACTACTCCGAGGATATTTACTTCTACGTTACTCATGTTGGCAGCTGTTCTCGTTTCGAATTCTGGAATATTTACTTCGTATTCTTTTGTGAAGGTATTTCGGAAGGCTGTGTTTAGTAACTCTGTTTGGCAGCACTGTCTTCGACAGTATCTGCATTTGCTATCCCTTAGAGAAGGCATTGATTGTTTCTTGCCGCTAACATACTTCACATCTGACCAGTATCTCTTTGGATTTTCTGCCAGGTTTCGAGACAAAGATTCGTTGTGGAAACTGTTATTGTCATCTCGCATTGAAGTCCACGTTAAATTTCGGGCTTCTGTAAAAGATCACCAATCTTGGAGATTTTGCGCCTTTTTAAATTTGCCATGTTTCTTTCGTTGTTTCTGCAATAGTGTTCTAACCCGTTTTGTGTACCAAGGAGGATCAGCTCCATCGTTTGTTAATTTATTTGGTATAAACCTCTCAATTGCTGCCGATGCTATTTTTTGAATTTAAGCCAGATCTGGTCTACACTTATATTATTAATTTGGAATGAGTGAAGATTGTCTCTCAGGAAGGCGTCAAGTGAATTTTTACCTGCTTTCTTAACTAGGTAAATTTTTCGCTTATTTTTCGAGAATTTGGGGATTGCAATATTCAGTTTCGCTACGACAACCCTGTGTTCAGTAATCTCTGAATCGGTTTTGATGCTCGTTATTAACTCAGGATTATTCGTTTTCTTTCTTGCTGAAGGCGAGAAACAAGAGAATATAGATTGTAGACTGTCTTAAGTTTATGATGAGCGTTGTATAAATCGATAAAATTTTTACAAGTGTGTAGAGCAGTTCAAAAATTTTCTCGACTCAGTGACAGGCCAACACCGGTCTGGCCGACCTGTTGCAGTTTCCACTCCCTCACTTGAAAGTCGAATTGATGACATTATTCGTGCCGACCGCCCTTGTGACCGGGAAATGATAGTTGATAAGGTTCAAGTTAGTGCTGACACAGTTCATAACATTATCTGTAACAAGCCGAAGTACGGCAAAACATGTGCAAAATTGGTCCCAAAGGAGTAGACGCGGCTACACTAGGAAACTAGGTTGAGAGTGTGCACAGAGCTAATGGAACGTTATGAAAGAAAAGGTGAGCACTTCTTCAGCAAACTTTTAACTTTTGATGACACTTGAGTTCGCGATTATGAGCCAGAATCAAAAAGACAAAGCATCGAATGGAAGCACACCAACTCACGAGTTAAGAAAAATTCGAAGCCAAGCATCTGCAGGAAAAGTCATGTTGACCTTGTTTTGGAATACTGAAGGTCAAGTTTCTTGTGATTATCTCGAAGAGCGGCGTAGAATGAACAGCCAATATTACTCCTATTTGCTTTTAAACAAGATGAAGCCAGCCATGAGAGAGAGACGTCGTGGATCTGAGAGGAGAGGTGTGATTCTCCAGCAAGACAACGCAAGTCCTCATATTGCTCATCTAGCCCGTGAAACCATCGACAGAATGGGCTGGGAAGTACAGCCTTACAGTCCTCATTTAGCACCTAGTGATTCCCATTTATTTAGTGCACTGAAGAAGGCATTACGTGGGGAGAGGTTGCAGGACAACGAGGATGTGAAAAATTTTGTCGGAAAATGGTTCAAACATCAAGATAAAGAGTTCTTCGCAGTCGGAATAAAAAACCGTGTAGCCCGTTGGAATAAGTGCATAAATATTCAAGGGTATTATGTTGAAATGTAGGAAAAGTATTGTTTTGTAAAAGTAAACGTTTTTTTTTTTTCTCCAGACCAATTTATCTATTTTATCATTGAATGACCCTCGAATATTCCCATACAGAGGAGGCATTTTCCTTGAAATTCAGCTGCTCCGTGCCGGCGGATAAATGCGATACTGCAGTGCTTGTGTCATCCCCAATTACGATGCAAAGTTCCTTCGGACAAGGACGCATCCATGTCCGTAGATACTCGAACTGCAGCAACTACAGTCGTTATACAATACACGAAATATATTTGCAGTATATTCTCGGCAAAAAATAGGTTCAATGGCTGTCTGGACGTCAAGATCTACTCACATCAAATACTCGTTTCCTTATTGAAGCATTACAATGTATTACAACCATGTGACCATGATCCCTTAATCGGAACAGAACTACGACCTAATATAGGAAGAACGTAACGGGCTGCTGGTAATAAGCTCCTGATTCGGCTACATACCTAGCTGTAATAGAAATAATCAAAGTAGATCCATGGCACGACAGACAGAAGATATATACTTGCATAGCTCTGAGCCCTCGTGATCCCATCGTTTGACAGAACTTTACAAACCACGAAATTGTCAGCGGAATTTGAGGGAAACTTTAACGTCTGCATCTGCACTTAAGCTACATTATATTGTGTGGCAGAGGGTAGTTATGGTATATACATAACTTTCGAATAATCCTACCTGATAATGGTCCGACTGATGAACAATACTCAAGAAATGCCGAACGAGTCTTTTGAAAACCACTTCTCTTGTGGATGTGGTAATTCACTTCAGATTGTTCCAGGATATCTTAGATACTCCTCTGCTTCTCTATGACAATTTTTTAATTGGTCTTGCCTCTTTAGTCCATATATGACAGCTATTCTGAGGTATTTTCCGGTGTTTATTGTATCCAATGTTATATTGCCAAACTCGTAACCTATGCACGTGCAGAACATTACATTTATTTACTTGCAGTGTCAACTAGACCAATCGTGAACTGTTTGCATGTCTTCCCGCATTTCGATACGGTTGTCTGTTGTTGCAACCTTCCTGTAGACAACAGCTTCGTCTGACAACCGCCCCGGACAGCTTACGACGTTATCCTTTAAGTCATTTACATACAGAGTATTGCAAACATAGATAGCCCTGTAGAGCTCCCCTGGGCTACATCTATCGATTTTTTCCCTTTCAGTTACAACTCTTATTACTGTTTGCTAGAACGTCCTGAAACCAGCCATTTGATCTGCTACTCGATAAGCTTATATCAATGGCGTTTCGTGCAGATTTTTCTAGGGGTTTACTGGAAGGTTGTCTACAAAGTTTCAAATGACTAACACATATGGTTTGATAATAGTAAAAAAAAACTACTCTACAGAAACACAATAAACTACAACTAATCACAGAGTGTGTAACGATATTGGCGAATCTGATCATTGTGCCTAGAACCTGTGTATCGGGAGAATGACTGATGCATGCACAGTGACAGATGGTCTGGAAGAGGGTTCATTCGGGTACGTAGTTCCAATTTACATCCACCAGAGAACAGTAGTGCACAGACACATTCAAGAAACAGGTCAAGAGCACGTTTTTGCGAATTATTCTGTTTATTTCATGAAGCCCTTTTGTTTATTTATCTCTGTACAGTTTTGTATATGCTTTTAGTAGTGTCAGTGATGCGCGAATGTGGTCTAAAGTAAACATGTAGATCACTGCTCTACTGAAGGACGTTGTACGATGGGGAATTTTTTAACTTAATATGTCAAGTCAGTTTATGGTTAAAGGAAAGCTTATTCGAGTGCAAATGAAAATAGTTAATAACTTAAAGTATAAACAAAATATCAGAATGCTAAATGTTTATTTCGGGAAAAAGTACAGTTCGAAAGCATGTTATTTGTTGATTGGTTGGTCATGAAAAGCGCGGACTAACAAGAGAGAATAATGTTTTTCTATTGGCCGTAAAGAAAACTGACCAGCCAGAACAGAGTATTCTTCGTTCCTCATTTCTCTTGGAGATGCAGAAAGCTTTCAGCAGTCTATAGAACTCGGAGCACAACCATTCAATGATACGGTCGTGTGTAGTAAGAGCTCTGAAGGAAGTTATAATTTGCCAGTTATCGTTGTGCTACACACCTCAAAAGTGCTTTAAGGTGAAGGCAATGTGCCTTTTAGAATGTACGGATTTTTAAGCAATTTACTGTATGAGAAAAGACAGTAATTCCTCGTGGTATATTGAGCAGATTGGTGACTAAAAACTTGCGTGCATTAGACACCGAAAACTTAATAGCATGGCGAGCATTTTCATTGAAGAACAATCCGTGCTTAGTGCTTAGTAGATTTCATAAAATACGTTAAGATAAACTTGCTAACGTGAATGAAAGTATTTTACGCATACTGTGTTAAGATTAGCACGGTCTTAGAAGTGTACGTATAGAATACCAATGTTAAGAATATAGCAAAGTTTTGCCAGTACTTCCACCTTTCACTCGAAATTAAGACCTTTTCCCGATTCTTGGAATAGTTACGTTGTGTGATCCCCGGTGCGAATTGAAATACCGTAGGATTCCGCTCGGCTTTCATACCGCCGATCTGCTGCAGCGAGTTCACTGGTAGCTGCAGGTAAAGGACGGAAGGAGCCGCGCCGCCGCAGTGTCTTCCCACTGGCTGCCTACAAGCTCTATCTAGTTGTTGTGTAAAACCGCTTTCCCTAAAATATTGTGAACTGGACAAATCCGTCTTTTTTTCTTTTTGCTTCTGTGACAAATGTCTGAAATCATCAACGCCTCATAACTAAGTACTTTTCTGTCATAGAGGCAGAAGAATGGATGATTTTAAATTTAAAATTTTTATGTACTGTAGTATTCTGTCAGATGTATATTTCTGTGGGATCCACTGCTCCGCTTGCCACAAGACGAACCGACGCTTGCTCGTACTTTGTTCACTAAACGAGAGTGCGACAGGGCGAAGTGAAGGAAAACAGCATTAACCTGGGTCTCGTTCTCTTCTGCTGTATCTCTTATTGACGATGATATTGAACTTCTGAGGTCATCAGTCCTCTAGAACACACATCCATGCCCGAGGCAGGATTCGAACTTGCAACCATAGCGGTAGCGCGGTTCCAGACTGTAGCTAATAGAACCGCTCGGCCACCCCAGCCGGCACAATTTTGCACAAAAGCTACAAAATTCAGAGCTTAGCGCTGTGCGGTGAATAGAGGATCGAGTTTATTGGTATAGAGCCTTCCGACAACATACACCCAAAGCGAAAACTATGGGAACGGCAAAACTGCATGCGTCTCGGAGGGACATATATTCCTCATCAGATGCCTCCCATATTACAAGCATGGAGATGTCTACCGCCAACAGGATGAAACGGAAAAGTGTATCAACTGCAGAGGCTGATGGTTGTTTCAGTAGACAACATTCTGTCGGCACGATACAATCATCGTCAGTCACTGCAGTGCAGAACTGCAGTACTATGGCGTTAATTTAACGAGTAAAATAAACTGACTCTGGAAAGACAGAATGCAAGTGATGTGACAAAACAGTAATTGTCTCGACCTGAAACTACGATATCCCCTGTCGGGCTTGAACTGTGACGTATTGGTGTTGTGGCGGGTGACGTCACACGTGTGCAGAACGTTGGTTTGTTTTCGTTAGGGACGATTCTATTGTCACCTTATGCTGTGTTTGTCGTCTATAATTGATATATACATAGTGGTGCAAATTTTGATGGAATGAGCATGTTCCTGGATCAACCAGTTTAGTTACTTAAGAGAAAGATGCGTTTACGGTGTTCTCCGCTTACGCTCCTAATCAACTAGAGTTTAAACGTTATCTTTGGTTGTCTTGGTAACGTGAGTGCACAGTGTTTACAACTTACGTGAACTTCGGCACATATTTTTTTCAAAGGTGAGTATTTACGAGCAATTTCAGGGATTTTGCAATTTTCTGTTGAGCTGTATTGGTGAACACATGTTACTGCATTTTGTCCATCTCGCAATGTAAACCTTTCTGTATCGGTATTGGAGTATTCGTTGTTGTTACCATATTTCGTTAACTTTCGCGATATTTGCTACCTGTACTGGTATTACTTTTTCGCTTTCTATACTGATATTTCTTTTTGTATTCTGTATTGATGTCTGGCTTTTAAGTTAGTTTATAATTATAGAGTGATATCTTCGATACCAGTGGAATTTATCTAATTTGATGCTTTACTTTTGCATTTTCGATTCAGACCTCTGCATGCTATTCTTCATCGTATTCTTCCGGTTGTTTTGTTTTGTATACGCCAGTATTTTTGGGGCTCTGTGGCTTTTACTTGAGAATATAACTCCTCAGATTCCCCTTCAGGCCCAATATTTATTATTTCGAATTTTTAAGTTTCTGAATTGATTTTTATATTTTGGTTTTACAGGAACTGTTGAATATGACGTCCTAATCGCCATTTTTTAATCCAAGTTGTGTTGCATCTTGAGTCTAGTGATGATGTTATTTATCAAAGTGGACGGGTGTTATCGAAGGCTCTCGTCTTCCCCAATAATCCACCATACTTGAGACACAGTGCCGTACCCCCGGCCGCGAGAGTTCGCCCCTGTTTGGTCTTAGGAGGGGAGGGGCGCACACAGCGCCGGCTGTCACCTCCACATGAAATCACGTAATGCGTTTTTACGTCGCAGGGTGACAGTTATTGTACGGGTGAAGTAATTGCATCGGTTAAACGCTCGAGCGATGTGATGTGGTGCTGTAACGACATAACAACACAAGTTTTCGCCACAGATGTAAGCAGTCCCGTTATACAGTAGTAGGCAAACATAAGTTCTCTACATTCTGTAATTTCCTGCAGGCCATTTTATCGAGTGCGCTACTGCCAAGGCACCCATGTTGATTAGCTTGATTCTGTTTAGAGCGAAGATAACAGAATATCTTGTAGTAGTGAATCCTGTCGTAAGTGTTCTACAGATGAGCAGGATGAAGCCAGAGCATTGTCGACTTGGACTACTCTTACATGGGCTGAGTTACTTACGAGAGTGTATACTGTGGAAAGTCATTTAGACTTCTTATGGGAATTTTGTCGATTGACACCGGGAGACGTGTGTGGAGGTCTTTAAAAAACGACCAACGTTTATTTCCCGTTTTAATTATAGGACTATTCTACGAAATGTACGAAACTAGTACGATCAGGAAAAACACGTAGTTCGGTAGATGCCAACTGACGATACATCAGGGTATTATTTTGGTCCCTTCCTGGGTTAAAGAACACATACTACTAGTCACTGTTACAGAAAGTTTTTTAAGTACAATTACTGTTGGCGATTACTTTGATTTTTGCAATGTTATGTGTTATGTGATTGTTGTGAATTTTACAAAATGCAGTAGCTTCGTTTTCACAGTTTGGCTTAGGAGGCCAAAAGTTTCTTCTGAGACGCTCACAGTTTCTCTGAGAGATAGCTACAGAGTATCCGACAATCACAGAGGAGGAGTATTCCAAGCTGCTACTGATTTGGAAATTATTGTATAGTTCGACATACTTTGACACTCGACAGCACGGCCGGCCGGGGTGGCCGAGCGGTTCTAGGCGCTACAGTTGGAACCGCGCGACCGCTACGGTCGCAGGTTCAAATCCAGCCTCGGGCGTGGATGTGTGTGATGTCCTTAGGTTAGATAGGTTGAAGTAGTTCTAAGTTCCAGGGGACTGATGACCTTAGCAGTTAAGTCCCATAGTGCTCAGAGCCATTTGAACCATTTTTTTCGACATGAAGACGTCTCAACATTCCATTTGTTGTGATGGAATCAGGAACTATTTGCAGGAAAAGTAGTTATATATGACGTAGTTAACAAATAGTAACTTACTACGCGTACATTGTGTTGTTAAGTAAAAGTGCAATAGTATTCGTTACATGGGACCTTTTCAGATTCTAGTAAAATAATACAAATAAGTGTAGCCATTCTGAAACTAAGACCGTATTTGAGCTCATAAATCCAACAAAGAAAGGCTCTCAAGCTGCACTGGAGCGTTCTCGTATAACGAGTTTTGACAGCTGCCATCAAACAACTTTGTGTCGAATTCACCTGAAATACCGCAAAAAGGGTAAAGTATCGTTGTATGAATAACTACACCAGCAACAGATATGTTCAAAAACTTTCACTAATTAGTAATTACAACCAGGAGATTTATCGATTTGCCTTGTGTTAATCCCCACTTACGAGTGAACCATGACTTTGGTTTTATTTCAGATACTTCACTGCACGTTCAAATGGCCGTAGTAAACTCTCATAGAATTTAAACTTTCGCTTAAGTTTTCTTCAGATTTCATTTCTATTTCGTTTCATTGTCCTTCAGTTAATGTAAATCAACCGTTCACAAATTTAGCTAACTTTTACATCTTCGGAATATGAGATACCTATGTTCGTCCATCCATTTAACAAATGGGTCGTCCAGTACCTTTAAATTCTACGGCTTCGTGCGCTGTGTTATATTAACGTCACCTGTTTCCACTTTTGATGTAACAGATCAGAGTCCTTCCGATAGATTCGTCTACTCCCATGTAATGTTAGCAAACAGGGGGGATCGGTGAAGTTTTATTCCTACCGGACCTGAATATCATGTAGCCCACACATGTTACTAGTGGGACTTATTAAATTTAAATTGTATCGAATGAAGAATAAGCTAAAATGCATCAGCTTATTTGTTGTGGTAAGATATTTAGAAAATACGTTAAAATGGTACATACCAGCAATCTACTGAACGAAATCACAAGAATAAACAAATTCAGGAGGTGTGTACCTAACTTTTTCGTAACTATTAGGAAGAGAGTTATTGAAATGTACTAGTCACAGTGCTGTTCAAGGTAGAATAAAAGTGTGTGGAGTTGGAGACGATGTATGCTTGTATTTAGCGGTAGACGGTTTTGCTATCACGTTATTCTGGAAAAAAAGATATTCCGGTCTGGCAGACCTTTAGCACAGTGTAAGCAAGAACATTCTTAAAGTTGTTTAGAAAACTGTGACGAATACAATTCACATTACTATTCCATTATCGTACTGCATAACACCGAGACATCTTAAAAAGAAGAATTATTTGTTTCACCGTATTTTGCTTCCATATCTGAAAACTATCAAGTGCAGTACCGAACCACCTATTAATTTTATTTTATGTCACCTTATCCTAGTCTTTTGTGCTGTAGGCCGTGAGTTGTTACCTGCCATTTCCAATTTTTATGTATTCCTTCTACTGTTAGCAGCAACTATGAACTACATTGTGCTTTATCATAGAGACTAGGAAATACTCCTTCTTTTACTACTGAGTTTACATGTGTGTACCAAACTTTTTGGCCTAAAGGTACTAGGCATTTCAGAAGTCTATAATATACATTATATTTCTGATCAGTTTTTATCTACGCATAATGTAAACTGCAACTGACTAAAAATGGTCCAAATATTAGCAATGTTATCATGAAATCATTACTGGGTTTAAGTCACACATCCTGATTTCGTCATATTTACTATGCAACAAACATTCTCTGTATCACTTTTGCTTCTTTTGTGACTGCGTTATTATTTCACATAAAAGTCCTTAGAAACATGTAAAGTAAGTAACTTATCATTGTTATCTTACGAAGTACGTTAAAATTCCCCAAATATTATTAAACTATTTGTTTTTGAGACAGCATTACTGTGTGATTTTCTTCGGGTTCAAGTTAACTGTACAGCCATGAATACTGCGTAATACTTTAGACTGTGACAAAATCCTAGCGTGAAGGTGATCCAGACTTATGTGCTGCGCATCTGGCTCATTTCGTACCCCCATAAATCTCCCAAACGACTCATCTTTAGTTTTGGTGAAATAAATAAAAAATGAAATAAAAACGTGCCTTCTGCAACAGCATTTTCCTTTGCAACATTAGCCCCGAAAGTAAATTTTAACGTCATAACAAATTATAGTGCATAAGGGCCAAAGTATAAATAGCAGCGGTGATGAACTCTCTCTGAATTCTCAGTCGATCTTAAGGCACCATTAATTTCTTTGTTTACTCGTTTGAGGTTACATCCACATGCAAATCAATTGCTGTTTGCCAATGCAGTTCAGTGAATTGCTACATCAGTTTGATTACACTAAGCGTGCTTTGATTTATGTGTCCCATGCAAAGACACTTGCCATGCTTCTGTTATAAGCAGCATCTGAGTTTGTTTACAAACCTACTACTTCATAAACAGATACACAGATAAGCCAGAATGTTATGGCCGCCGATCTACTGTCGATATAAATCCGTTCAGGCGATAGCAGCGACACATGGCGAGGAATGACTGCTAGTCAGACAAACCCACGGTGCATGTTGTATATCACAAGGGCAAGAGCGTGATGGAATGGAGTGGGTTGAGCGGTTCGAAGGGAGTGGGTTGAGCGGTTCGAAGAACACAGTCCCGATTTCCAGTTGATGTGTTGGCTCTCCCATCTCGACACATCTAAACCCGATCGAAGACATCTGGGCATGTGGCGTCAGAGCTCATGGCACCCCTCCCCGGAATTTACGGATTTAGGTGACTTGTGTGTGCAGATGTGATGCCAGCTCCGTCCACTGACCTACCAAGGCTTCACTGCATCCCTGCCACGACACGTCCACGTTGATACCCGTGCCAGAGGTGGACGTACCGGCTGTTAGGTAGATGGTCATAATGTTGTAGATGATCAGTGTAGTTTCTACGTTAAAGTATAGACAGTCGTTAATGAGTGAAAAATGTATGCTGAGGGCTTCAAATGTTGATTACCTTTTAGTTCCTGTGTGTGTAGGGCCATATTACTTGTGGCTCACTGTGTTGAATAGTAGATGTCGGGATTATGGATACTACTTTGTTGTCCTTAGGAGCAGTGATTTTGTAGTCACTCTAGTCTTTTGAGTGTTATCGTTAATGTCATTGATTTTCCTACTCTTTTTAGAATTATACTTAGTATCAATGATATTTCTGTTAAACGTAGTTGGCAAATGTTAATGTTGCACAAACAGTTTCTTCCATTTCCATCGACGGAGAGGTAATGACAGATGCAGCTCGCATCGGGGACAGACTCGAACGACTTTTATTCCGAAGAACCTGCCATTTGTTTCCATTAATCTACTAAGAGGAACCACCGAAATGTAGATCTTGTTGGTCGGAAGAAAATATGAACCACAGTCAACCCTAATGCGAGTCGTCTACATTACCACAACGCCGCCTGTTGCAAATAAAACAAATAACGAGACTTGTTATATCATCAATCCAAAGGTTTATTCGATTGGTAACTCTGGTTTCAGGTGGTATTGGCCGCGGTATCGCGGTCGCACATTTTAGCAGCCAGACGGTCTTCTCCAGACGTCGCGATGGTGGTCACGCGTCAACACATTCAGCATCTGGCATGGCGGCTCTCAAGAGCTGCGCGGTGTGATCTGCCAACAAATATAAATTTCAAAATTATAAACGTCGCCCTATTGTGGTGAGTTGATATAACATCAGCAAATGAAAGTGCTAAATTATCGTAGGACCATATGTTAGTAAATGGTCATTTTCTGTATCCATAGAAGGGATGTTTCTATCGCGCCAACTCATGAACCCTAGAATACTAATTATCGCAAATATGAAAATTACCGACAGTGAATGTTTGCCTATTTACTCCTCCCGGAGTGTTATCTATTGTGGTGAAATGATCTGCTAAATTATTGCATCATGATGGTAGATAGTTGTTACAAGGATTAGAATATTTGTGAGTTAGTCGATATCTCACGCAGACGCATGTATTATCCTCACCTGAACTATATTCATTAAGGTACGCAGAGAATTGTGACTGTTGCTAAATCCATCCATACCAAAATAGTAGAGTTTCTTAAAACAAGTTGTGTAAATAATCAGTTCAAATTCGGACAGCTTCAAGGATAAATACGGGACAGAAAAATAAACGATCATGCAGCATAAGAAATGGGATTAAAATAGCAAGTATAATCGTGGGAGGCTGAAGGTGAAACTGCGCTGACAACTTGATAACTGTTATGGGCGGGAGGGGACATAGGAGAACGTTTTCTGATAGGCTCTCTCTCATCCGAAAGTGTAAGCAACGGTATTGTATGTACCATTGATAATAGAGTTTAAGTATATCCTACCAATACTAGAGCTAAAAGATACGTATGCCTCGAAAGGCTTTTGTATCTGATGAGAGTTCACAATTGGTATAAAAGAACAGCAGACTATGGGTACCGAGAAAGTTTATGGGTCGACCAAAGAATTTTGTAGCCATGGTGATATATCTAAACTGACACCATTTCAGTTATATTAAAAAACGTAAAACTCTATACTCGAATAATATCTTGAAGATTCCCCTTCTGAAGGGAGCTACCATGTGATCATGAAACGAGAAATACACTTAGAAACCAAAATCTGTTGTCCTTTACACCGATCGAAGTACCACTCACCGTATAACGAATTGTAACATTTATCACAAATTAGCACGGTTCAGGTATCGAAATTAAGAATATAGTAATTCAATTTAGTATCCAACTAACACAATTCGTTTCACATCTCCCATACTATTAATACTAACAAGTAACTAATATCCTATTATCTTTAACATTTTCTGTGTACGACTGGATAATGATGTGCTTCTGAGGTTATGCCGTGTTATTGTTCCTGGTTTACGATCAACATTTCAACAAGTGACCGAGCCATTTTCTTTAGATCGTGAGACGTTTCCTGACTGATATGAGTCAAGCAGAGAGTACATTACCGCAAAGTTCACAGCGAATGATGTTGATGGCTGGGACGTCTGTTGAAGTATTGTCCACAAAATGAACTCATCAATTCGGCCTAACACCCGGAAGCAGACCAGAAACTAGTACCATCTTCGAGAGTAAGTTATCATGTAATGAGAAAACGAAAAATTCACTTTGAAACCAAATGCTACTAATCCTCCTACTGTTGTAATTTACACTCACCGAAACAGAAAAGGCTTCTTTCTCTTCCTGCAGCCGTTTCTGCAGTATCTCCTCAAAAAACGAGTTCAAGGTGAACTGACACTCCTGTAAGGAAAAGTACTTATTAGTTTGATTAGTCGTAGAGCATGCTTGGTAATTCAGAGATAGCGCTAGTTCTTTACATATACATGTGTTACAAATTCTTACATTTATTTCGAATTTTTGGCCTAGAGGCAGTGATAGTGAGTATTCACTGACTATCTCTAGTATCAGCTAGAAATCTGTTCTTCCGACATTCACTATCATTATCCTACGTATTATGAGTTGAACTGGAATGACAGAGGCCTACAATGCAACTTCTTGAGCCATAGTCTTTTTATTACGAGCTCCTCCTCGTTCTTTGTCTGCAAAAAAAAGTAAATGGGACTGTAACAAGTTTTGCTAACAGTTCCTGTTTGTCTGTTCTCCGACTACACTGTGCATTTCCTTTGGTCAGTCTCATATTAAACAAGGTCAGCAGGTAACTGGTTGGCAACCAGATGGTCTGCAAAGTCGTCTTCAACCAGTCGATCGCGTTGGCAGCATATTTAGTGCGCCTCTGCCCCTAGAATATTTTTCACCATAATTCTTTTCAAATGGAGAAGGATGTTACCTTTCTCAAGCATCTCACATAGTTATTTGCTCAGTGTTAACAAAGACCACACCCAATTTACCGGAATGATAAATTGTTAGAATCAACTGTCCATGTCTGGGGTCAGTGTTAAGTTTAATGGGCTTCAATACAATTGTCAGAATTGTTTAAACAGCATTCAGCTTCGATTATCAACATTAGCTTACCTAATGCGACAAGTCCGGATATATTGTGGTAATAACACGCAGGAGAGGATCTAGGGCCAGTGGGATCCAGGGGAAAGAGCCAGCATAATGCAGCAAAGGAGCTCTGCAGGGAACACAGCGAGAGACACAGTGTGAGGCTACAATGCAGGTCAGAGAATATACGACTGTGACATGCTAAATGCTTTTTCTTAGGGCATCATACTCAAGTTTTAGAATGACGACTATTGGGAACTGTTGAGTGACTAGCACATCCCACATCGCTCCAGTGATCAACAAATCCATCCATCCATCAGTGACATTCATTACCGCCGGTATTTTGTATCTGATCACGATCCAGAAGAGCAGTATGCTAACCACATGCTCCTCCATACAGTGACGTCTATCGTCTGACGATGACGAGGCGGTCGATCGGTACCTTTGGAACTTCAGAGGAATGATTCGACGGAGTTAGGTAATTATGTGGTATTTTATATAATCGTCACAATCATCACTCGTGCAGAGATGCCTATCTAAGACGTGTTATTTACAATGACGTGTCACATGGGATGTTTATAGCAAAAAAATATTCATTTACTGTAAATCGTGACAGTCTGACCACGTTATGTACAATCAGTTAGCTCTCAGACTTTACTGCTTTGCGTGCTATGTCACTGCAATATAACGTGGCTCACCCTTACAGCACCCCGAACAGCGACCAAGTTGTTCTCCAGTCGCAGACCCTCGTCTTTCTCCCCTCCCAAACACCGGGAGAAAAACTTCTTCATGCTGCGGAACATTGCTGTAACGATAACAAACAGCACATTAGACGCGACCAGACCGTGTCTACGAGTAAGTTTTTCACCAATGTCTCACAACTCGATCGCAAGAAAAACCTGGAACCGTGACGACATGTCTGTAACCTTAGCTTTGTAAAAAAGGAGCTGCTTGTATCAAAAACGACACGTACAGTCTATACAATTGATTGAGCTTATACATTTTGTACTAGTCGAGAATTAGTTACTTTAATTTAGTGTCAGTAATTCGTAGAACATGAATCAAAACAATAACAGTTATTCGAAGTTTAGCAATCGTGTGTTCATTAAGTGGTACTTTTACTCTGAAGAGAGTACATTTGTTTTGATAGCAACTAGCTGAAGGCTTATCTATTAGACTAAATTTAATTAGCAAGTCATTACAATACTACAATAGTTTCAGATATACATCTGCTTCGCTGGCCGGTGTGGCCGTGCAGTTGTAGGCGCTTCAGTCTGTAACCGTGTGACCGCTACGATCGCAGGTTCGAATCCTGCCTCAGACATGGATGTGTGTGATGTCCTTAGGTTAGTTAGGTTTAAGTAGTTCTAAGTTCTAGGGCACTGATGACCACCGATGTTAAGTCCCATAGAGGTCAGAGCCATTCGAACCATTTTTTATACAGCTACTTCAAATATTACAACTTCAGATTTTGTCATCTATTACAGCATGATATGCGGAATATCTTCCCCTGGGGCAGGAACAAGAATTTGTTTTTTATGTGTGTTGGTGGTGGGATGAAGTTACTAATTAATAAACTACGCTACAATCTGATGGCTATACCTTCCGCGGTATATGACGAGAATACGATTTTTACGGCTACCCATATTACCGAGTCAGTATATTCCCTCAGGCCTGCACTGTCCCTTCTTTGTGTCAGTCATCGAGAACCCTACATCTAAATTACACTTCATTGCCATGTGAGCTAAACAGTAACGTGTACGACGTAATAACTATATCTGTGGTTGAAATTTACTCATCGGTTTCTACATGAAAAAAACTTAAAAATAGCTTATAAACAGCTAATAGGTTTAACATTTGACAGTGCTCCAAGATATTAACTGTACTTCCTTAAGTGACAGGAAGAGATAATATTTTTGCCACAACTCCATGTCGACTCAGTATGACACTACACAGCCGGAACCTGTTTACGTCTTTTCTTTTTCAACGACGGCAGAAGATAAAAGCATGAACCAACGATAGGACATACCGTATGTATGTGTAATCGAAAAGGAGAGTGATAGGTGACAAGATTCTATTTGTGAAACTAAGCTATAAATTTGAGAATACATGATTCCAGCAAAACCTCTGTGAGGATATCTCTCTCTACAAGTCAAGCATTTTCGGAACTTTCTGAAGTTGCATTACATATTGAAAAAATATACTGGAATGTAAATCGAGGACTGTTTTCCTTTTCCAATTCAGTCCCATTACTAGTAACATTTTGCGAAGTCACATCACACTATTTCGTAATGCTACAGTATTCTGATACTTCTCCTTTACATACATAGTCATCCAAAAGCTAATTCGATGTTCTAATTGCAGATGTATAATGAAAATAAATACGTGGCAAATCAATGGCTCTTGCCTCTTGGTGAGTATTGACTATATACCTCGCTTCTGAAACAGAGCGTTCGCTTCATTCAAAGCTTCTAAAGCTCCCCAAGAACTTGTTCTCGAAACACATAATCCAACACTATAACGCCTGAATCAAAATTATAGAATCTTTTACTCAAGAACTCAAGAAACTAATTCGTTTCGATACTTCAACTACTCCAGAGAATACGGAAGTCATTATTATGCAATGGTCCACCACAGTTAAGCTGATTTTTGTTAGCAAACCCTGCGATCAACATTAGGCAGCAACCTCGATAACTGCAGAGAACAACATTGTACTGGAACGTCGAGATCAATGGTTAAACAAGAACTGCAATGAAAATTCTCAGTAATTTGAATCTATGTAGGACGAAATAATCATGTTTCAGCATTGACAAATATGCAGTGGAGTCTTGAATGTTGAAAACGTCCGTGCAGTTAATAAACACCCAAGTGATCTAACAGTTAACAATATTCAGAGATAGTGCTTTAATTTCCTTAAGCAACAGAGAAGTAAGAATCTCATATTATGGTGCCAAGTCAACTCTGTCTAACTCTACACAGTTGTAACCAGTTTCCAAAGTGTTTTCTTCTTCACAGACGGAAGATAAGTCTAGCAGTATAACCCTGCAACGATCATAGGCAATAGGTAAGTGTAATCGACGAAACAGGATGATCGGTTACACTGTTTTCATTGTGAAAGTAAAAATTAATGTAAATGGAGACCGCTCCGATTCTACCACAACAACCACAGATAACGTTTACTAACAGTCCGATTATATTATTGGAGAAGGCGATAACAAGATAGACTATTATGGTCGAAAACAAAAATTAAAAAATATTTTGTAGCGGAGGCGTTGTGCAGCTTTAATGAATGTTAACAACTGTATTGTGCAATAGACAGCAACGACGGTACGTTTCATTAGGGACCATCGAATTTGGTCTAAAATCGGCCCATCATCGGTCCCGAAAACCGTCTCAGCTATGCTTACGCGTATATTGCAATAGCAGTTATCAAACGTAGATAGCTCGACCATGGGTATTATCTGTATAGACATTACATTGGTAAAAATGTCTATGAAGTTAAATGGACATAATGGACATGACAAGTTAATGTCAATGACGGAACAATGTACATCCGGAATTGCTATTCCTACTACGCAAGTTCATAGCTGAGATCGTTTTTAGGCTTGATGACAGTCTGATCCTCGACCAAAACATACATTCTCTCATAAAATGTACCGTTATAGCTGTGATTGCATAATGCAGTTCTTTCGAAGAGCAAATAAAATGAAAGTAACGTCACTGCTGCAGAAACTGACTGGGCAGAAACCAAAAGTAAAAGTTTATAAAGCTAAGATCAATATAACGAAAAAGTCGAATAATATCTTACACAAATTCCTCTGGAACAAACTCAACGGAAATATAACGAAAACACAAAATTTGATTCCAATAATTCGCTTAATCTAGACAGATTAAACGAAGACAAGGATACCAACCACACATCCACAAAATAACAACATAATAGATAAATAACATGCACAAATTCTTCCAGAATGAACCAAAAGAAAATTTACGCTGCACCTATATAGCCCTAACAAAGACGCCAATACCACACACATCCCCATATAACGACATAATCGATAAATAACACACTGGAACTATTCCATAATAAACCAAAAAATTATAAACCCCCCAAAAAAACAAAAAAAAGGAAAAGACGCACAAGAAAACTCCATATAACTACGACTTTATCGAAAAATAACACACACAAATTCCTCAAGAATAAACAGAACGAAAATAAATTCAAAAATTTGGTATCACACTACAAACGAACTTTAACAGGTCAAAAAGTACCACAGAACAAAAAGAATCATACGTCAAATGCGCGAGCGACTGGCAACAACAATAACAACCCTACAAAACAATCGATTTCATATACGCTACCCCTCAGCGGCGTCACATTCGAAATAAAAGCAGCCAACTAATAATAAGTTAAAAAATGATGACTAACATTACTACTCGTTCCTCTCGGGACAACTTCTACAATGTACTTAGGTTCACGGCTAACACCACCGTAGACAATTCTCCCATATTACAAAAATAGCTAAAGAATTGCAACAATCAACATGATGGATCAAATGGCTCTGAGGACTATGGGACTTAACATCTGTGGTCATCAGTCCCCTGAACTTAGAACTACTTAAACCTAACT
Organism: Schistocerca americana; assembly: GCF_021461395.2. NCBI lineage: Eukaryota > Metazoa > Arthropoda > Insecta > Orthoptera > Acrididae > Schistocerca > Schistocerca americana. Next base: position 541,690,532 of record NC_060124.1, on the reverse strand, counting down.
AACCTAAGCACATCACACACATCCATGCCCGAGGCAGGATTCGAACCTGCGATCGTAGCGGTCACGCGGTTCCAGACTGAAGCGCCTTTAACTGCACGGCCACACCGGCCGGCAATCAACATGATAAAAAATTATCATTAATCACTTCACTCACAAAAATTTATCTTCTGCTCTTAAGGTACTGCCTAACCTCACCATCGTATATCGTTCGAAATACAGAAAGAAACAGTTAAATATATGTCAGAAAAAGTACAAACAATAATCGCTAATAGTTTCTCCATTGATAATATAACCTGTGGCCACAAGTTACCACCTTCCCCCAATAAACAACACCATCATATATCACGACATATTTGGAATAAACAGCATATTTTACAAACTTTGTAAATTGCAATAGTAACTAACACAAACACAGATAGCATTTCATAACAGACCGCTTACACGCTCTGCAACGTAAAGTCATGACGTCAAGAGGACGTCATGGGTGAAACCACACGGATAGAATCTGAAAGAGCACTTGACAAAGTTGTCACTGTTGAACTAACCTGTTAATTTGAGAATACATGATGAAAGCACAAGAACTTAAAAAAATTAAGTGTAGTGGTCCAACTCTACAAGTAACCACCTGACGTTTGAAACCCCATAAAAAATTAAAACGAAATGTTATTTCATGTTATTACTGTTAAGAACTTCATATTCCGTAATCACACCACACTCCTCCACATGCTTCAATTTTCCAGTACTTCTCCACTAATGCACATTCACTTATTAGCTTTTAAGATATTCTTACTCGAGATGACTGTGTATACTCAATAAATATACAAAGGTAAATCAATAGCTCATACCTACGGCAGGTACGATGCAGCTGGCCTCTGAAGGTGGGCGTTCGCTTCGCTGAGAGCTTCTAAAGCTCCTCGAGTACTTTAAAATGTTTCGCTAGATGTGCTCGAAACACAAAATACAACACTACAATACTTAATTTACAACAGAAGCTTCGTACACTCAATAACTCGCAGAACGAATTCGTATTAGTACTCTTTCAGAACATTCCAGCAGCATAATCTTCCTGGCTAGCTGCTTCTTTATCATCTGTAGACTTCTTCAGGAGCCTTTTCCTTACATTGGCTTCCACAGCTTCAACTGCTCGCTGACAATCTATGGCAGTCAGAGCAGCTATCCTATTATTTGCTGGCTAGATGCCTAATTTGTCCATTACTTTTATCCTGATGGTTACACCATCATTGAAACACATGACAGCATCCATCGCACCCATTTTGAGTACTGTCCATCCAACAACCACTGTATTTGGCACTCGTGGCCACACACAGATGTTGAAACTCTCATTAGGGTTTTGCGTACGGCCATGTAGACATTTGCGGAGATGAGCAAAATTCAGAGTTGTTTGTAGGCCCCTGCCCATGTTGTTGTTGTTGTGGTCTTCAGTCCTGAGACTGGTTTGATGCAGCACTCCATGCTACTCTATCGTGTGCAAGATTCTTCGTATCCCAGTACCTACTGCAGCCTACATCCTTCTGAATCTGCTTAGTGTATTCATCTCTTGGTCTCCCTCTACAATTTTTACCCTCCACGCTGCCCTCCAGTACTAAATTGGTGACCCCTTCATGCCTCAGAACATGTCCTACCAACCGATCCCTTCTTCTAGTCAAGTTGTGCCACAAACTCCTCTTCTCCCCAATTCTATTCAATACCTCCTCATTAGTCATGTGATCTACCCATCTAATCTTCAGCATTCTTCTGTAGCACCACATTTCGGAAGCTTCTATTCTCTTCTTGTCTAAAATATGTTTCACTTCTATACATGGCTACACTCCATACAAATACGTTTAGAAACGACTTACTGACACTTAAATCTATACTGGATGTTATCAAATTTCTCTTTTTCAGAAACGCTTTCCATGCCATTGTCAGTCTACATTTTTATCCTCTCTACTTCGACCATCATCACTAATTTTGCTCTCCAAATGGCAAAACTCCTTTACTACTTTAAGTGTCTCATTTCCTAATCTAATTTCCTCAGCACCACCCGACTTAATTCGACTACATTCCATTATCCTCGTTTTGGTTTTGTTGATGTTCGTCTTACACCCTCGTTTCAAGACACTATCCATTCCGTTCAACTGCTCTTCCAAGTCCTTTGCTCCCTTCGACAGAATCACAATGTCATCGGCGAACATCGAAGTATTTATTTCTTCTCAACGGATTTTAATTCCTACTCCGCATTTTTCTTTTGTTTCCTATACTGCTTGTTCAATATACAGATTGAATAGCATCGGGGAGAGGCTACAACTCTGTCTCACTCCCTTCCCTACCACTTCTTCCCTTTCGTGTCCCTCGACTCTTATAACTGCCTTCTTGTTTCGACTTAGGTCTTTCAGTGCTCTGTCAAACTATTCACGCAGTATCGTATCTCCCATTTCATCTTCACCTGCATCCTCTTCCATTTCCATAATATTGTCCTCAAGAACATCGGACCTGTATAGACCCCGTACATACTCCGTCCACCTTTCCGCTGTCCCTTCTTTGCTTATAACTTGTTCTCCATATGAGCTCTTGATATTCATGCAAGTGGTTCCCTTTTCTTCAAAAGTTTCTCCAATTTTCCTGTAGGCAGTATCTATCTTACCCGTAGGGCGATAAGCCCCTACATCCTTACATTTGCCCTCTAGCCATCCCTGCTTAGCCATTTCGCACTTCCTGTCGATCTCATTATTGAGAGGTTTCTATTCCTTTTTGCCTGCTCCATTTACTGCATTTTTATATTTTGTCCTTTCATCGATTAAATTCAGTATCTCTTCTGTTACCCAAGGATATCTACTAGCCTTCGTCTTTTTACCTACTTGATAGTCTGCTGCCTTCATTATTTCATCGCTCAAAGCTACCCATTCTTCTGCTACTGTATTTCTTTCCCCCATTCCTGTCAATTGTTCCCTTATGCTCTCCCTGAAACTCTGTACAACCTCTGGTTCTTTCAGTTTATCCAGATCCCATCTCCTTAAATTCCCACCTTTTTGCAGTTTCTTCAGTTTTAATCTACAGTTCATAACCAATAGATTGTGGTCAGAGTCCACATCTGGCCCTGGAAATGTCATGCAATTTAAAAACCTGGTTCCTAAATCTCTCTCTTACCATTATATAATCTATCTGAAACCTTCCAGTATCTACAGGGTTCTTCCATGTGTACAGCCTTCTTTCATGATTCTTGAACCAAGTGTTAGCTATGATTAAGTTATGCTCTGTGCAAAATTCTACCAGACGGCTTCCTCTTTCATTTCTTAGCCCTAATCCCTATCCACAAACTACGTTTCCTTCTCTTCCTTTTCCTGCTCTCGAATTCCAGTCGCCCATGACTATTAAGTTTTCGTCTCCCTTCACAAATTCAATAATTTCTTTTACCTCATCATATATTTCATCACTTTCTTCATCATCTGCAGAGCTAGTTGGCATATAAACTTGTACTACTGTAGTGGCTGAGCGGTTCTGGCGCTACAGTCTGGACCCGCGCTACCACTACGGTCGCAGGTTCGAAGCCTGCCTCGGGCTTGGATGTGTGTGTTGTCCTGAGGTTAGTTAGGTTTAAGTAGTTCTAAGTTCTAGGGGAATTATGACCTCAGCAGTTGAGTCCCATCGTGCTAAGAGCCATTTTTTTTTGTACTACTGTAGTAGGCGTGAGCTTCGTGTCTATCTTGGCCACAATAATGCGTTCACTACGCTGCTTGTAGTAGCTTACCCGCACTCCTACTTTTTATTCATTATTGAACCTACTCCTGCATTACTTCTATTTGACTTTGGATTTATAACCCTGTATTCACATGACCAAAAGTCTTGTTCCTCCTGCCACCGAACTTCACTAATTCCCACTATATCTAACTTTAAACTATCCATTTCACTTTCTAAATTTTATAACCTACCTGACCGATTAAGGGATCTGACATTCCACGCTCCGATCCGTAGAACGCCAGTTTTTTTTCTCCCGCCCATAGAGCACCAAATGTTCTCAATAGGGGAGAGATCTGAGGACCTTTGTGACCAAGGTAGAGTATGGCAATCACGAAGACAGTTAGTAGATAACCTTCCAGTGTGCGGGTGGACATTATCTTGCTGAAATGCAAGTCCAAGATGCCTTGCCATGAAGGGCAAAAAATATCGTCAACGTACCGCTCTGCTGTAAGGGTGCAGCGGATTACAACGGAAGTGGCCTTGCTATGAAATGAAATCCCACCCCAAGATATCATATCTGGTTGTCGGACTGTATGGTGGCCAACAGTCACATTGGTAGCCCACTTTTATCAGGGGCGTCTTGAGATACATCGTGGCTGGTCATCGGGGCTCAGCTAGACGCCAGAATCATCACTGAAGACAATTCTGCTCCCGCCAACGCTCTCCCAGGCCGAATGTACCCAGCACACTGCGAACCATCTTCTGGTTGTACATAGGTCGATGCTAGAAGTCTCTCCAGGTCACCCGTACTTATAAACTCTGTGTTCGGCGATCGTCCGCTCATTTTTGCCAGCATCGTTGAATAGTTGCGTGGTTTCCTATTCAAATCTCGATCGATTGGCAAATTACTCCAACCAGCTTCTTTGAACTCAACTACATTTCTTCTTTCAAATACTTTCATCTGCTGACATTGTCCACGAGCCTGTTTGCAAGGCATATTTACTGTGAAACTGAGTACACGGAATGAAATCCTCAAATACTTTATGCGCTGGTATCATCATGACCCCTGTTTACTATTCTTGCCAGGTGTGCCGTGACATTGTGCTCCAGCAGTCACACATTTATTCATCAGTCGCCGAAGCTTGCAGTTCTTCATTTTCCGTCGATAGCTCTGTGAATAATCATTTGTGACCAATTTGAGTCGTTTTCGTGTCTAAGACTGTATATTAGATGTTACGAGCGAAAGAGAAGCGGAATTCTTATAATAAACGTTTAGAATCAGAAATGTGTGCTAGTTACCGTCTACGACTCACAGAAAATGGTTATTTTAAAGCTTTCAATTAGGCTCGTTTTCAGTCGCATTACAATGATAATGTCATCGTTGTGTACATGAAATACCTTTATGAAGACGTGAACTCTGATGAGGACACTTATAATAATGTGTCTGAATTTTGTTGTAGGAACAGCTGCCGTTCTCCGTCAAATAATGAAACCAGATACGTTAGTGGTATTGGATGTTGAAGTTTGGATCAAAGTAGACTTTCTAACTCATATCAACAGTAGTCCATTGGGTGCAGGTTGGACGTTGGGCAGGCCAATCGATTTCTGCCATTGTACATAAAACAGCTAAAAACTCAAGACATAGTAGATAACATTGGATATCAAAGGAGATATTGGACATATTTGATTAAACAAAAAAATATAAAAATGCAGATAATAAAGTAAGCAAAAGGGAATAAAGAATTCTAAGGAATGAGAAGGACAGAAAGTGTAAAATGGATAGGTTGGAATGACTAGAGATCAAATGCAAGCCCATAGAAACATGTGTAACTAGGGGAAAGGTACATACCGCCTATAAGAAAATCGAAGGGAGCTTTGAATATAAGAAAACCAGTTGCATGAAATCGAGAGGGGAAGGCAAGGAAGGGAAACCTGAAATGTGGAAGGAGTATATAGACATCTACATGTACATGCATACTCTGCCAATCACATTTAAGTGCCTGGCAGAGGGTCCAACGACCCACATTCACAATTCTCTATTATTCGAATCTCGTATAGCGCGCGGAATGAATGAACCCCTATATATTTCCGTACGAGCTCTGACTTCCCTTATTTTATTGTGGTGATCGTTCCTCCCGATGTAGGTCTGTGTCAACAAAATATTTTTGCATTCGGAGGGGAAAGTTGGTGATTGGAATTTCGTGACAAGGTTCCGTCGGAACGAAAAACGCTTTTCTTTTAATGATTTCCAGCCTAAACCCTGTATCACTTCTGTGACACTCTCTCCCACATTTTGCGATGATACAAAACGTGCTGCCTTCCTTTGAACATTTTAGATGTACTCCGTCAGTCCTATCTGGTAAGGATGCCACACCGTGTAGCAGTATTCTGCAAGAGGACGGACAAGTGTAGTGTAGGCACTCTCCTTAGTAGGGCTGTGTCTTTCCAATGAAACGCAGTCTTTGGTTAGCCTTCCCCACATTTTCTATGTGTTCTTTCCAATTTAAGATGTTCGTAATTGTAATTCCTAGGCTTTTAGATTATACTGATTTATAGTGTAACCGAAGTTTAACGAGTTCCTTTTAGCACTCATGTGGATGACCTCACACTTTTCGTTATTTAAGGTCAAATGCCACTTTTCGTACCATTGAGATATTTATTCTTCTAAATCGTTTTGCGGTTTGCTTTTGTCTACTGATGACTTTATTAGTCGATAAACGACAGCGTCATCTGCAAACAACCGATGACATCTTCTCAGATGGTCTCCCAAATTGTTTATATAGATAAGGAACAGCAAAGGGCCTATAATAGTACCATGGGGAACGCCAGAAATCACTTCTGTTTTATTCGATGACTTTCCGTCAGTTACTACGAAGTGTGACCTCTCTGACAGGAAATCACAAATCCAGTCACATAACTGACACAATATTCCATAAGCACGCAATTTCACTACGAGTCGCTTGTGTGGTACAGTGTCGAAAGCCTTAAGGAAATCCAGAAATACGGAATCGATCTGATATCCCTTGTCAATAGCACTCAGCACTTTATGTGAATAAAGAGCTAGTAGTGTTTCACAGGAACGATGTTTCCTAAGGACATGTTGACTGTGTGTTACTAAATCGTTTCCTTCGAAGTAATTCATAATGTTCGAACACAATATATGTTTTAAAATCCTGCTGCATATCGACGTTAACCTAATGAGCCTGTAATTTAGTGGATTACTCCTACTACCTTTCTTGATTATTGATGTGACCTGTGCAACTTTCCAGTCTTTGGGTACGGATCTTTCGTCGAGGTAACGGTTGTATATGATTGTTAAGTATGGAGCTAATAGATCAGCATACTCCGAAAGGAACATAACTGGTATACAGGCTGGGCCAGAAGACTTGCTTTTATTAAGTGATTTAAGTTGCTCCACTACTCCGAGGATATTTACTTCTACGTTACTCATGTTGGCAGCTGTTCTCGATTCGAATTCTGGAATATTTACTTTGTATTCTTTTGTGAAGGTATTTCGGAAGGCTGTGTTTAGTAACTCTGTTTGGCAGCACTGTCTTCGACAGTATCTCCATTTGCTATCGCGCAGAGAAGGCATTGATTGTTTCTTGCCGCTAACATACTTCACATCTGACCAGAATCTCTTTGGATTTTCTGCAAGGTTTCGAGACAAAGTTTCGTTGTGGAAACTGTTATTGGCATCTCGCATTTAAGTCCACGCTAAATTTCGAGCTTCTGTAGAAGATCACCAATCTTGGAGATTTTGCGCCTTTTTAAATTTGCCATGTTTCTTTCGTTGTTTCTGCAATAGTGTTCTAACCTGTTTTTGGTACCAAGGAGGATCAGCTCCATCGTTTGTTAATTTATTTGGTATAAACCTCTCAACTGCTGCCGATGCTATTTTTTGAATTTAAGCCAGATGTGGTCTACACTTATATTATTAATTTGGAATGAGTGGAGATTGTCTCTCAGGAAGGCGTCAAGTGAATTTTTACCTGCTTTCTTGAATAGGTATATTTTTCGCTTATTTTTCGAGAATTTGGTGATTACAATATTCAGTTTCGCTACGACAACCCTGTGTTCAGTAATCCCTGAATCGGTTTTGATGCTCGTCATTAACTCAGGATTATTTGTTGCTAAGAGGTCAAGTGTGTTTTCACAACTATTCACGTGGTCTCATGAAATAACTGCTCGAAATAATTTTCAGAAATTGAGTTTAGGACAATTTCGGATGATATTTTATGCGTACCTCTGGAATAAAACTCGTATTTTCCACAAACATATTGAGGGTAAATTAAAGTCATCACCAACTATTATCGTATGAGTCGGGTAAGTGTTTGAAATCAAATTCAAGTTTTCTTTGAACCTTTCAGCAACTGTATAATCAGAATTGGGAGGTCGCTAAAAGGATCCAGTTATTATTTTATTCCGGTTGCCAACGATGATCTCTTCCCAAACTAACTCCCAGGAAGTATCTACTTCAATTTTGCGACAAAATAAAATACTTCTGACAGCAACAAACACACCACCGGAACCGTGTTTAGCCTATTTTTTTGGAACACCATTAGGTTCTTCGCAAAAATTTAGCGGAGCTTATATCCGGCCTTAGCCAGCTTTAAGTGCCTATAACGATTTGAGCATCAGTGCTATCTATTAGCGCTTGGAGCTCTGTTACTTCCCCAACACAGCTACAACAATTTACAACTGTTATACCAATGGTTCCTGCATCTATGTTCTTCCTGTGTTCAGCGTGCACCCTTTGTGCCTGAAGACCTTCTTGTTTTCCCGAGACCCTCTAACCTAAAAAACCGTCCAGTCCATACCACATAGCCCCTGCTACCTGTGTGGCCGCCTCCTGCTTATAGAGGACACCTGACCTCTTTAGCAGAACCCGAAACCCAACCACCCTTTGGCGCAAGTCGTGGAATCTGCAGCCTACACGGTCGCAGAACCGTCGGAGCCTCTGATTCAGACCCTCCACTTGGCTCTGTACCAGAAGTCCGCAATCGGTTCTGTCGACTATGCTGCAAACGGTCACCTCTGCTTTCATCTTGCAAGCAAGACTGTCAGCTTTTACCACTTCTGTTAGCCGCTCGAAACCAGAGAGGCTCTCTTCTGATCCAAAGTGACACACATCATTGGTACCGACGTGAGCAACCACCTGCAGTTGGCTGCACCCTGTGCTCATCATGGCATCTGCGAGGACCCTTCCCACATCTGGAATGACTCCACCCGGTATGCACACGGAGTGCACATTGGTTTCCTTATCCTCCTTGTCGGCCAAGTCCCTGAGCGGCCCCATAAGGCGCCTAACGTTCGAGCTAACAACTACCAATAATCCCACCCTCTGCAATTGCCCGGATCTTGCAGGCTGAGTGGTTTCCTGTGATACAGGACAGGCGACAGCATCTGGCTCAACGACAGTGTAAGCCACAGACAGCACCTGAAGCCTGTTTGTCAGACAGACTAGGGAGGCCTTACGTGCGGCTGCCTGGGAAGTCTTTCTCCGCCTGCAACGTCCTGGGTGACCTCCCACTCGACCACAGGTGAGGTGTCAGCCTCAGTGCGAGCAGTAGGTGGGTTGGTCACCGGTGAGGACCGTGCTGGACGTCCGTTGGATCCCCACGGCCGGCCCACAACAGAGGTGGCCATCCACTGCAGCCTCAAGCTGTGTAACCGAAGCCATCACAGCCTTAAGCTGAGAGCGAAGTATCACCAACTCGGCTCGCAGCCCCACGCAACAATCGCAGTCCCTGTCCATACCAAAGACCGTGGAAAAGTAAACGATGCAGATAAACGGATTATCGGCAGGCGCTCCGCAAATCTACTGTAGACCCTGAGGAAAACGCACGAACTGTGTCTAGTAATACTCAGATATTCAGAAACCTAACTACCGAAGCACTCAGGTGAAACTAAATAATTTGTCCCTGATCAGGGACTTTTAATACGTCACAAAATCGGTTTACTTTGTGACGCAAACGAAAACGCGAGGACTGTGCCTATTAGATATTAAAATTTAACGCAGAAGCCCAAACTAATCTATTAATCAGTTACTTCCCTGTTGCTGCGTCTGTCGGACATGGCGAGAAGAATTTGACACAGCACTGGAAGATCTAAGTCGACACACGGACCATGGAGTTTACGACATTCCGTGTGTGCTTCTAACATCCTCCGAATAGTCAGCCATGACTTAACTACCCCATCTCCTATGCAAGAAGTATGAGACAGAGAAAATAACTTCACACTTCAAGAACAATTTAATAATTCCAATCCCAAAGGCTTAATAACACACGCTTGCAAAATATTGACAAAAATTATATAGAGAAGAATGGAGAAACTAGTAGATGTCGACCTCGGGAAATATCAGATTGGTTTCCGCAGAAGTCTGGGAACACGCGAGGTAATACCTACGCTATGACTTACCTTAGAATACAGGTTAAGGGAAGGCCAACTTTTGTTTATAGCTCCTGTATACTTAAAAAATGCATTTGTCAGTGTTGGCTGTCATATACTCTTTGAAATTCTGAAGGTAATGGAGGTAAAGTAGAGGGACCCAGGGCTTATTTACAGCTTGCACAGAAACCAAAGGGCAGCAGATGGGTATGAAAGGGAAACAGTGGCAGAGAAAGGGAGGAGACAGCGTTGTAGCATATCCCCGGTGTTATTCAATCCGTACGTTAAGGAGACTGTGAATGAAATCAAGGAGAAATTTGTTGAAGGACTTACAGTTCAGGGAGAAAAAGTTCGAGGTCTGCTGCTAGCAGTGAACTTTTCTCGGAGACTGGAAAGGTCTTGGAAAAGCAATTGAATGGATGGGCAATGTGTTAGAAATTTGATGTAAGATGAACATCAAGAAAAGCAACACAAGTGTAATGGTATGCAGGAGAATTAATTCAGGGCATGCTGAGGGAGGTAGGAACTGAGTTACTTAAAGTAGTAGATGACTTTTTACTATTATGGCAGTGATATAACAGATTATGAGCAAAGAAGGAAGGATATGAAATATATACCGGCAATGTTAATAAAAGGGTGTCTGAAGAAGAGAAATTTGTTAATACCGATTGTAGATTTAAATACTGAAAGTCTCTTCTGATAGTTTTTGTCTGGAATGTAGACATGTACGAAAATGAACTGTGGACATAAACAGTTCACACAAGAAGGGAATAGCGCCTTTGAAATGTGTCACTGTAGCATAACGCTGAAAATTAAATGGGTAGATCACGTAACTAATGAGGAAGTACTGAACATAAATTGGGAGAAAAGAAATATGTGTCATAACTTGACTAAAAGGAGGAAGAGCTTGACAGGACATATTCTGAAAGGTCGAGTGAAAATTAGTGAAGGAAACCAAGAGATGAATACGGTAACCAAGTATGTAAGTTGCAGTGGTTGTTCGATGATGCAGACGCTTGCCCAAGATAGAGTACCGTGGAAACCCACATTAAACGAGTTTTCGGACTGTAGACCGCAACAGCAACAATTTTGCCTATGCATTTACGTTCATACAGAACACCACAAGCCACCATATGGTGGGCCGTACCATGCACCATTACCAGATATTTCATGTAATATTCCATTCGCAAACTGAGCTGGGGAAAAAAGACTATCAATGTGCCCAAATTTATCTTGTCTTCGCGGTCCGTACGCGTAATGCACATTTGTGGCAGTAGAATCGTTCTCAGTCAGTTGTAAATGTCTGTTCTCTAAATTGTCTCGTAAGTGTTAGGTGAAAAGAACGTCGTCTTCCTTTAGGAATTCCCATTGCGTTTACAAAACACCTCTGTAACACTTGCCAGTTGATCGAATCTGCCGACAACAAATCTAGCAGCAAGGCTCTGGACTTCTTCGATGATTTCGTTTAATGCGACCAGCTGTGTTTCCCAAACACTCGAGCAATACTCAAAAACTGGTCACTCTTCTGTTCTACTCACAGTCTCCTTTCTAGAAGAGCTACGCTTTCCTAATACTGTCTCAGTAAACAAAAGCCTTCCCTACAGCAGTCCTTAAATGCTTGTTATATCTCATTTCGCTTTGCAACAATTCGCCTACATATTTAATCCACGTGATTGTGTCAAGTAGGTCAACATAAATTCCAGTTTAATTTAATTTAATTTATTGCAAAGATTTTTAGACATGTTATCTGGAAACTCTAACGGGTCGTACATATTCGTTAATCATGGTGACATACAACGTTTTAAGTTACGTAGGTAGTAGCAAATAATGTTGACAGCAATCTTCGGTGATACTAATGTAGAAATAAAGCCGGATATTTGAAAAACAATAATAAGTTTAAATAATCAACATTAAATAAAGGGTATTAACTGAGGATCCAAGTGAATGACTTCCATCTAATATTACAAGATACGTTACTAGCAGCCTCGGAAGAGCTTGAGGTTTTTCGATTAACTCCAAATTTACTTACTTCTAAACCGATTCTTGCTACACAATTCTATATCGCAAACAGTGGTATGTGTGTGTGAGCAGTCCTCGATTCTACGCATACCCGTGTGGGTGGCCTTTGCATTCTTTCTCTTCTTTCCTTTTCACTTTTCTGTTATTGTTTGCATATCGCAGTCTAACTGTCTGCAGTCTCTCTCTGCCTGAAAAAGAAGAGACTCTCAGAACGACATGACCAGCCGAACCTTCCTCTCCACATTCACGGACTGATGTGTTGCTACGTCCCAGTCGAAGCACATGGTTTAGGTATGGATCGCGACCTGTTAACAGCTGCATCATACCTCGAGTAGGCGCAGCGTCGCACAGTTTGAGCCTGTTCCTAGTGCTTGGTAATACGCTATAAACACGCCTTGCCGTACTGCTAGTGTCCCAGTCAGACTACCAACCATCTAAATTCTGGGCTCTTAAATGTAGTTTATTAATAACCTGTGTTCTGGTTCCAAATGGTTCAAATGGCTTTGAGCACTATGGGACTTAACATCTCAAGTCATCATTCCCCTTGAACTAAGAAACTACTTAAAACTAACTAATCTAAGGACATCACACACATCCATGCCCGATGCAGCATTCGAACTTGCGACCGTAACGGTCGCGTGGTTCCAGACTGAAGTGCCTAGAACCGCTCGACCACTATGTGTTCCTGTGATTTCATACACATGATCATATTGCTCACGGTCCGTCCAAAAGATTGCTGACCTGTAACGTAGTACGATATCCATCCGGCATATCCCGAGGATTACCAGTAAACCTTCGACCGGTACAAAAGCCCCCTGTGATCCTCAAAATACGCTCCGCTGAATTCGTCTCATATTGTTTTGTAGCTGCCTAATCTAAGACGAGGTGCCCAGCCGCTGGCAAAGGAAGTTGCCTATGGCGTTGAAGATAGCTTCGTAGTATCATCGCACCACACGCAACGGTAATGTATCGTCAGCACTGCTGGCACGGACAATCTTGTATATAATTCTGGCCACTTTCTGAGTAACAGATTTTACGTGTTCTACAATGTTTCTTTTCTCGTTTAGAAGAGTGCCTAAATATTTATAAACAGTGCTGCCTTAAACAAATATTCCTTCAAACGTCAGGGAACGATTTCTGGCGAAAGAAGGCCTTCCTTTCTCAAACATGTATGTGGTTTTCTAAACACCTACACTTATTTTGTTCCTCTTACAACAATGGTGCATCCGAATAAGCACATGTTTCATCTTTTCCTCCAGTCTCCCCCTGGAGTATAGATACAACTACTAGAATGTCATCTGGTTATGCAACAACAGCTACAATAACATATAACATGTATAGTAGATGTAACATGGGTTCAGTACCAAGATCCCAGAACAGTGGACCACTTATGGAGCCTTTTGGACAGCCTTGGTAACCTTTTTGATTACCTTTCTCTGCTCCGCAAGCCATGGACGCTACAGTAATTTAAAAAGCCCTTGTACACACATTTTCGAACCCTGAGAGCTATAAGGCATACGAACGTCGCAGGCCACCAAAGACTGTCGAATTCTCCTGCAGTGTCAGTCATTGGCGTGACTGCAAACTTCGCTGTCGAATTTTCTACACTCTGAAGAAATCTATTAATCGCTTCATCTATAGACTTTTCTGAAGCCATATTGACACTGGTTGAGACGCAAGAGCTCTCTGCGCGCCTGCAACCGTTCACAGAGCAGACGTTGCTGAACTTTGGCCGAGACGTTTAATAAGCAAACTGGTTCATAGCTTTTCAGGGATGCCGCTTTTTTATCGTTCCTTTTTCGTTCATTACTGGTTTAGCTGGTTTCCATATTTCCCGGATCCTACCTATTCGTAAAGCCTCGTATAGGAATGCTGTTAAATCTAGCACTATCTGTGGACCTACCATCGACACGGCTTCAGAGTATACGCCATCCAGACCAGGTGCGTTTGCAGTTTTGAGCTTCTTAATTGCGACAGCAATTTCTTCTTGACCAGACCGTATCACCAACATTTGATTGTCACATTCGTTATTTACTGCATTTATAAGTTGTGCGTGGATCTCAGCGTCTGTGTTATCGTCAGGAGGCAGGGCAGTTGGCAGATATTCTGGTGACTCTTTCCGTCCAGTCGTCATTGAGCTATCCAGCTTACGAATTGCGGACATGACAGTAGTTCCCTTAACCATTTCAGTCAACAATTTATTCAGTCTTTGGCAGATGTCAAATTGCAGGTATATTCCTACAGTTTTCTGATGCAAAGTTTTGAAGCGCGTCTTAATAGCCCTGTATTCATGGAGCCTACTACTGCACTCCGATTGCCCTAGAGTATGTTCGTTCTTCTTCTCGATCGTACCCTTCACCTCAGAGTGGAAAGTTCAAGGCTCTAAGGGATCGTAGTCTGATTGTTTACCTTTTTCCTAGGAATATAAATGTCCTGTGCTCTTTGCAAGATTTCAGTTAGTAATTGAGCACCCAAATCTACATGAACCGGAAGAGATTCTATTATAAATACTCCGAGGTAGACAACTGAGCCACCTAAATCAGATTTAGTGATGCCTAACTCAATTCAGCTTTCCTCAGCTTGTCTTCTGTATTATTGTCATTTCCCTCTTCGACGATAATTGTATTATGGCCACTGTGTGTTAGGTACTGGAGCACTTGTCAACTATTAATTTTAGCTGCTGACATGCGGTTTGCTAAAGTGACATCTATGTTAGTAACTACACCAGCTTATTGTCCGAATGTACTCGACTGGTCTTCCAGATTTAAAACAATGAGCTGTAGTTCCTGTATTGCTTCCTTTAGTACATCCCCTCGTTCGTCAGTTTGCCTACTGTGCCACAGAAATGATTATGCATCTGTTGTCACAAGGAGACACGCAACTTGTCTATATAGAGAAACCGCTCTGACTTTACCTATATAAGGTACGATAGGTTGAGAGTAATGCATGCTTACTACAACCCACTTTGTCTGCAGTCCTTCACTTCTATTGTGACCCTGTGCTTGTCCAACAGCGTTGCCACCGTGGGTCACACTGTATTTCTATTTGTAACGATCGTGGCAGTCATTCCCTCATTGTGGCCAGTACCTGTTACTATATCCGCACTAGAATGTGGGAGCTCATTCTTCCTACAGTATGGTTCTTGCAAACAAAACATATTAATACTCAGCTGGTCAGTTAGTTTTCAAATTTCAGACATTGTCAATTTACATCGAGCAGCATTTATCTGTACTATGTTTATCCTTTTACGTGTTTCGATTGCCAACAAAGCCCTTCGGAGAAGGAAGGACTGGTTCAAAGATAAAGCGCCCAAACCCTTATATAAAATCCACGTATTAATGCTCAGTGTCGAATGGTACTTTCACTCTCGTAAACGCCTGTCGAAGGAGGCCACATAATTATTTAAACTCAATGCATATGTTATTTACTCTCAAATGAATTCTGTGTAGTGCATCTGGTGTAGGATACGTAATAGATTTTCCTTTCTGATGCCCACCTCTGGAAATATGACTTAGAGCAACCTGTAACAATCTGGGAGCCTCCAAACTACTTAATAAGACATTAACTTCTAAATTATTATCAGATTTGTATGTGTGTAATTGAAAATCATATTAGTAGGACACTAAATATTAGAAATACTTTTTTGTATGTCATAGGAGTACCTGATTTTCACTGCACTTTACTGTTTTGCGATTGTTGTACTCGTTAGTGTTACTGCTAGAGACGCCTAGTGGAACTACTGCGGAATTGTTTTCTTGTTTTCTGGCGCAGAGCGGGTGCGTGGGTTGTAGTCAGACCAGGACTTTTTGTGCTGGATAGGGTGTGACCCATACAGGCAGAACGCCGTGACATGCCAGAGGTGCATGAACTTCTGTGTATGACTAACTGCCCATTCTTCAGCTGGAACCGAAACCAGAAACGATAGCGATAGTGCACTCTGAGGTCTGGATTTACTTTGAGGTCTGGATTTAAAACGTCTTTCCAACGCATCCCAATGAGTTATTGGTTATAACTGGAACATGGCGTTGGCCAATCAATTTCTATGACGTTATATAAAATGCCTAAAAAGACAAGTCATTGTAGAAAGACAGGAGATACTGGACTCATTTGATGAAAGAAGTAAATGTGAAAATGCAGCAGACGAAGCAGGAAACAGGAAACACATACTGTCTGCAAACCTCTATTTTTCTTTACTCCGCCATAGTGGGGATCCAAAACACTCGGGCAGTATTCAGGAATTTGACGCACTACTGTTCTATATACAGTCCTCTTTGTAGATGAACTACACATTCCTAAGACTCTCCCAGTAAGCCGAAGCCACTCCTGCTACTGTTCTCATGTGCTCGTTTCACTTCATATCGCTTTACAACCTTACGCCTAGAAATTACGGATTTTTGTCATCCTTACATAAACAATCATGGTCTCCATACGTTTTCCTAATGTAGACAGTACATTATGCTATAAAATGTGATATTCTTCAGCGTTTAAAGCTTAATAATTGCAACAATTGGAGCACACCATAACCAAGGAAAACACCCCAATTCCGTGACACCACATCCTTAGTTCTTCATTTTTGGCGATATACAGGGTGAGTCACTAATTATTGTCACCTAGAATAACTCCGAAAGTATGATGGTAGCTGAGATGACTGTGACCAAAAGATGTTTAGGACAACGGGGGCCATAATATGACGTTGATTTTTTGATGCTAGATGGGGTCGCGTCAGAGATAAGAACATGGGATGCCATAGTTTGGTACTTATTATCTGATAGTGGCTATCGAGACGAATCCAATGACGTGTAACAGCGATGGCCGGCCGATGTGGCCTCGCGGTTCTAGGCGCTTCAGTCTGGAACCGCGCGACCGCTTATGTCGCAGGTTCGAATCCTGCCTCGCGCATGGGTGTGTGAGATGTCCTTAGGTTAGTTAGGTTTAAGTAGTTCTATGGTAAGAATGGAGGAGACATAACGAAATGCTTCAATTAAAAGTGGTGTAAGGGAGGTGATGCTGTCTTTCGCCCATACTACTCACTGTCTACATCGTAGAACCCATGACGGAAATGGAAGAAAGTTTCCAAAGTGTGCTCAAAATTCACAGTAAGAAATTACCACTGATACGATTCGCTGGTGCCATTGCTGTCGTTGGTTGAAATGAATTACAGAATCTATTGAATGAAATGAATAGTGTTATAAGTACAGAATAGGTGCTGAGAGTAAACTGAAGAGAGACGAAAATAATTAGAAGTAGAAGAGAAACAGAACAGCGAGAAAACATCACAACTTGGGATCAAGAAGTACACGAGGTTAATTAACTTTGTTATCTTGGAAGCAAAACGACCCATCAACCCATCTTGGACGAGGCAAGAAGGACATATAAAGCAGAGTAGCACAGGAAAAGGAGGCGTTCCTGGACAAAAGAAATCAACTGGTAACAAACGTATGTCGTAAGTTGAGTACGAAATTAATGAGGACGTACATTTGTAGCACCGCATGGTACAGAAGTGATTTATTTCCTGTGAGGAAACCGAAAACAAAGAGAATCCAAGTGTTCGCGATGTGTGCGATAGAAGAACGTTGGAAAGTAGGTGGACTGATAAGGAATGATGAAATTCACATCTACATCTACATCTACATCTACGGGATTACTCTGCTATTCACAATAAAGTGCTTGGCAGAGGGTTCAGTGAACCACCTTCAGGCTGTGTCTACACCGTTCCACTCCCGAGCGGCACTCGGGAAAAACGAGCACTTAAATTTTTCTGTGCGAGCCCTGATTTCTCTTGTTTTATCGTCATGATCATTTGTCCCTATGTAAGTTGGTGCCAACAGAATGTTTTCGCAATCGGTGCAGAAGACTGGTGATTGAAATTTCATGAGGAGATCCCGTCGCAACGATTAACGCCTTTGTTTTAGTGATTTTCATCTCAATTCACGTATCATGTCTGAGACACTATCTCCCCTATTTCGCGATAATACAAAACGAGCTGTCCTTCTTTGTACTTTTCCGATGTCATCCGTCAGTGCCACTTGATGCGGATGCCACACCGCACAGCAATACTCCAGAATATGGCGGACAAGCGTGATGTAAGCAATCTCTTCAGTACACCTTTTGCACCATCCACGTGTTCTGCCAATGAATCGCAGTCTTTGGTTTGCTCTACCCACAATATTATCTATGTGATCGATCCAATTTAGGTTATTTGTAATTGCAGGCCCTAAGTATTTAGTTGAATATACAACCATCAGATTCGTGTGACTTACAGCGTAATCGAAATTTAGCTGATTTCTTTCAGTACTTATGTGAATAACTTCAGACTTTTCTTTATTCAGGGTCACTTTTCGCACCATACAGATATCTTATCTAAACCATTTTGCAAGTCGCTTTGATCATCTGATAACTTTACAAGAGGTAAATGACAGCATCAACTGCAAACAGTCTAAGTAGTCTACTCAAATTGTCTCCTATGCGGTTAATATACACTCCTGGAAATTGAAATAAGAACACCGTGAATTCATTGTCCCAGGAAGGGGAAACTTTATTGACACATTCCTGGGGTCAGATACATCACATGATCACACTGACAGAACCACAGGCACATAGACACAGGCAACAGAGCATGCACAATGTCGGCACTAGTACAGTGTATATCCACCTTTCGCAGCAATGCAGGCTGCTATTCTCCCATGGAGACGATCGTAGAGATGCTGGATGTAGTCCTGTGGAACGGCTTGCCATGCCATTTCCACCTGGCGCCTCAGTTGGACCAGCGTTCGTGCTGGACGTGCAGACCTCGTGAGACGACGCTTCATCCAGTCCCAAACATGCCCAATGGGGGACAGATCCGGAGATCTTGCTGGCCAGGGTAGTTGACTTACACCTTCTAGAGCACGTTGGGTGGCACGGGATACATGCGGACGTGCATTGTCCTGTTGGAACAGCAAGTTCCCTTGCCGGTCTAGGAATGGTAGAACGATGGGTTCGATGACGGTTTGGATGTACCGTGCACTATTCAGTGTCCCCTCGACGATCACCAGTGGTGTACGGCCAGTGTAGGAGATCGCTCCCCACACCATGATGCCGGGTGTTGGCCCTGTGTGCCTCAGTCGTATGCAGTCCTGATTGTGACGCTCACCTGCACGGCGCCAAACACGCATACGACCATCATTGGCACCAAGGCAGAAGCGACTCTCATCGCTGAAGACGACACGTCTCCATTCGTCCCTCCATTCACGCCTGTCGCGACACCACTGGAGGCGGGCTGCACGATGTTGGGGCGTGAGCGGAAGACGGCCTAACGGTATGCGGGACCGTAGCCCAGCTTCATGGAGACGGTTGCGAATGGTCCTCGCCGATACCCCAGGAGCAACAGTGTCCCTAATTTGCTGGGAAGTGGCGGTGCGGTCCCCTACGGCACTGCGTAGGATCCTACGGTCTAGGCGTGCATCCGTGCGTCGCTGCGGTCCGGTCCCAGGTCGACGGGCACGTGCACCTTCCGCCGACCACTGGCGACAACATCGATGTACTGTGGAGACCTCACGCCCCACGTGTTGAGCAATTCGGCGGTACGTCCACCCGGCCTCCCGCATGCCCACTATACGCCCTCGATCAAAGTCCGTCAACTGCACATACGGTTCACGTCCACGCTGTCACGGCATGTTACCAGTGTTAAAGACTGCGATGAAGCTCCGTATGCCACGGCAAATTGGCTGACACTGACGGCGGCGGTGCACAAATGCTGCGCAGCTAGCGCCATTCGACGGCCAACACCGCGGTTCCTGGTGTGTCCGCTGTGCCGTGCGTGTGATCATTGCTTGTACAGCCCTCTCGCAGTGTCCGGAGCAAGTATGGTGGGTCTGACACACCGGTGTCAATGTGTTCTTTTTTCCATATCCAGGAGTGTAGATCAGGAACAAAAGAGGGCCTATAACACTTCCTTGTGGAACGCCGGATATTAGTTCTGTTTTACTCAATGACTTTCCGTCTATTACTACGAACAGTGACCTTTCTGACAGGAAATTACGAATTCAGGCGCACAACTGAGGCGATACTCCGTAGGCAAGCAGTTTGGTTAGAAGACGCTTGTGAGGAACGGTGTCGAAAGCCTTCTGGAAATCTAAAAGTATGGAACCAATTGACATCCCCTATCGATAGCACTTATTACTTCATGAGTGTAAAGAGCTAGTAGTGTTTCACAAGAACAATATTTTCTGAATCCGTGCTGACTATGAGTCAATAAATCGTTTTCTTCGAGGTACTTCATAATGTTCGCATACAGTATATGTTCCAAACCCCTATTCCAAATCGACGTAAGTGATATATGCCTGTAATTCAGTGGATTACTCCTACTTCCCTTTTTGGGTATTGGTGTGACTTGAGGAATTTTCCAGTCTGTAGGTAGGGATCTTCCTGTGAGCGAGTGGTTGTATATAATTGCTACATATGGTGCTATTTTATCAGCATACTCAGAGACGAACCTGACTGGTATACAATCTGGACCGAAGGGCTCGCCTTTATTGAGTGATTTAAGCTGCTTTGTTTCACCGAGGATATCTACTTCTGTGTGTCTCATCTTGTCAGTTGCTCTTGATTGGAAGTCAGGAATATTTACTTCGTCTTCTTTGGTGAAGGAGTTTCGGAAAACCGTATTTATTAACTCTGCTTTAGTGGCACTGTCATCAGTGACTTCACCGTTGTTATCGCGCAGTGAAGGTATTGATTGCGTCTTGCCACTGGTGTTCTTTATGTATGACCAGAATCTCTTTGCGTTTTCTGCCAGATTTCGAGACATAATTTCGTTGTGGAAATTATGAAAAGCATCTCGAATAGAAGTAGGCGCCATATTTCGAACTTCTGTAAAACTTTGCCAATCTAGGGGATTTTGCGTTCTTTTAAATTTGGCATGCTTTTCTCGTTGCTTCTGCAACAACAATCTGACCCATTTTGTGTACCATGTTGAATCAATACCATCACTTATTACTTTATGTGGTGTAATTCTCTTATTTGCTGTCGATACTATCTCTTTGAAAACATTCCCCACATTTTCTATACTTACACGATCAGATCGGAAGGAGTGAAGACTGTCTCTTCAAAAGGTGTTAGTGCATTTTTATCAGCTTTTTTAAACAGATATACTGTACGTTTCTTTTTCTCCGCAAAATAGAGGAAGAAAGGAAAATAAGGAAAACGCTGACAAAAAGAGGGGACAGAATGGTAGAACACGTTTCGAGACATAAGGAAACAAATTCCATGGTGCTAATACAACAAATAATTGAGAATATGTGCCGAATATGTTTCTCTGAGATGAAGAGATTGGTACAGGAGAAGAAACCGCGGTGAGCCGCCACAAACCAGTCAGTAGAATGATGGAAAATCGAAAAAGAAGATAACTGGTACGAGCTTAGGACTCCACGAGTATTTTCAGTTTCAGTAAAAACTGCTGCATAAATTAAATTACTGAAATCAATACGATGTAAAAGGTTTAATCTTTTAAGTGGGCATGACGGATATATCCGGCCCTTGGCACGTTCGCTCTCAGTTCAACGAATATATCGGACCACAGCAACCTGTCGCTTGTAGCTAATGGGAATGATGAATTCAAAGCCGAGACGTACTATGACGTTATTACTAAAGTTTCATCCTACATCAGTTAAAATAATGCATTCTCAAAGTTTTAACGATTTTCAATGTTTTTACTGTCATGGACACAAATTATGGCAGCTCCTGAAGAAAAAACTGCTTTTCGAGTTGTTTTGGAGTTCGCTAACGATTTTCATGGAAAGAATTATTTAATTTACCTCTACACCTGGTATATTAGTTCAGATTACGGTGACCAACAGACGAGAAAGCAAGCGGTGTTTTCGACACAATGTAGGAAAACAAAAACGAGTTCCTTTACGTCACTGAATATGAAAAATTGAAGGAGGGTAACTATTTAACAGCGTACGTCAGCTAGCAGATGTTAGTAAAACAGAACCGCAAAAGAGATGTCGTGATGGTCAGCACGTTTCGTGACAATGCATTGCATGAAGTAAACGCAAATTTTTTTTGCATTTGTGGTAAATATATGAGGCGCTTGGCTAGAAGTAGATCACAGTTGCAAAACTACCAAGTGGCCTGGAGCAGCCTGAAATAAGTTATCAGACCATCACAGACGTTAAGTGCGGAGTTGTTTTGCAGTTATTTTGTATTAGGTTCAGGATAGGGTCTGGGATACCTGCAACATGCACACACACTCACAACAGTGTAATTGGGCTAGGGGTTTGCAATGGGATAAAACAGTTCCTCAAACATTATTCCTATATGGGACATACATCTTGAATCTTTTAAGTATATAAGAAGTAGTAACAGCCGCAGTTTATCATTATTCTATGTTATCAACACATCTGACTGGTAAAAATGCATATCGTCTTTGCTCTGTGGTTATGAAGGCAAATTTTGCAATAATCAGTAAGCATAAAGCTGTATTTAAGATAGCTGAAGTCAATACCCTCTCCACTGATTTACTGTACTGTAATTGTAACACACCCCACGTCTACCATAATCCATGTGTTTCAGTGCATATAAGAGGTGACCTTGAGTGATAGTATTTTACTGACATAAGTCTCTCTGGATATATTTGGAAGACGAGGAAGAAGTGATCCTGCAAATACTTTGTAGATACTTTTGGCAGTGAGAGTGAATCTAAATCATCGTTGGACACCAAAGAAACCAAGTCGTGTTGTAGGACAAGAAAAGAAATATTCTTGTACAAAATCTTTATCAATTATTGCGTAGACATACATAAGAAATGTGAAAATAACTGAACACGAAAGGGCAATACGGGATGTCTGCATTAACTGTAAATTCTGATGGAAAGTGGCCAAACACTGGTGTACATGCAGCTAATGATAGAATCGAGGGTGTCTCTACATTAGTGGATATACGAGATATTTGTTTCTAAACTCTCCTTCCCAGATGAATTATCTTAAAGGAAGGTTCGTTATATTGTATCAACATGCTATGGACTGCAGATCGTGCATTTTATTATTCCACAAGTATTAAGACAAAAGTACCATAAACTATAAAATAATTTTATTTTGCAGGTCTTAACAAAAAGAAGAAAGGTAGCAAATAGACGTAACCCTTTCCCTATAAAAGAAATTAATTCTTCAAGTCTAGTTAACGAGAAAACTGAAAATGGAATAGATCGACATAAGAAAAACAAAAGCGATAAGTGAAAGATTTGGCGGAAACATTTCCCATGAAGGAAAGCTATAAACTGCTACTCGAAAATGCAAGGCTTACAAATTACTTTAATTTTTTGAATCTCTGCATTTAGTCTAATTTATTAGACACAGTTCCTGAGTTTTCATCACTCAGTCAGTCGGCAGTTGATGGTTGGAGTGCTGACTCATTATCTGAGTATCCAGTTATGCTGGCCACTGATGTGATATGTATAAGGATCATATCAACCTATACCACATCAACAACAGCCTGAAGATGGCGCATTGAAGCCCTGAAGCTGGTTGTAACAAAATAAAGTAAAATCGTAAGGAGGGCTGTAGGTGTTTTATTTTGTCGCAACAGTGAACGGCCGTCTTCCCAGAGACCTCCTGCCAATGGCATGGACATACAAGAACAATATTCCGCATGTCGTTAGCCATGTGTCGACATCCTGTACTCGGACACCCATTATGTATAATGGCTTTCGTTGGACACATTTTACTTTTAAACTCGCTTGCCCGGTGTCGGCGGATAAACACGATATTACAGTGGCTGTGTTATTCCGAATTACAGTGAAAAATTCCCTCGGACATGCATGCATGTCCTAAGGAACAGGCACTTCGACGACTACAGCCGTTATGAAATGCAAGAAATTTATACACAGTTGTGAATATGGACAACCATTAGCTGTATAATAGAATGACGACAGTGAAAGACTCTGCCTGACCGGAACTCAAAACCGGATTTCCGGCTTATCGCGAGCGGTCTCCTTATCGTTTGACTATCCGAGCAGAACTCATGGCCAGGCCCGAACTACGACAGATCGTGAGCCACATGTCTAAATCCTGTACCCGTACGTCCACTATGTACGAGGGTCAGTCAATAATTAAAGAGACAAAATGGTGTGGGGAAAAACTGTTAGTAGGGCAAGTTTGATACTTTCGTGGCAATGAGTTGGTATCACTAGGATGAGTCCTGATCAGCTGATGTATAAACATTGTTTTGTTTATAACGCCAAAAATACATCTCAAGATGGCGAGTCCGCTTCAAACGTCCACATAAGTTGAACAACGTTCTGTTATTTGTTTTCTTTCTTGCTGAAGGCGAGAAACAAGAGAATATATACTGTAGACTGTCTTAAGTTTATGATGAGCGTTGTATAAATCGATAAAATTTTTACAAGTGTGTAGAGCAGTTCAAAAATTTTCTCGTCTCAGTGACAGACCAACACCGGTCTGGCCGACCTGTTGCAGTTTCCACTCCCTCACTTGAAAGTCGAATTGATGACATTATTCGCGCCGATCGCCCTTGTGACCGGGAAATAATAGTTGATAAGGTTAAAGTTTGTGCTGACACAGTTCATAACATTATCTGCAACAAGCTGAAGTACCGCAAAACATGTGCAAAATGGGTCCCAAAGGAGTAGACGCGGCTACACTAGGAAACTAGGTTGAGAGTGTGCACAGAGCTAATGGAACGTTATGAAAGAAAAGGTGAGCACTTCTTCAGCAAACTTTTAACTTTAGATGAAACTTGAGTTCGCGATTATGAGCCAGAATCAAAAAGACAAAGCATCGAGTGGAAGCACACCAACTCACAAGTTAAGAAAAAATTCAAAGCCAAGCATCTGCAGGAAAAGTCATGTTGACGTTGTTTTGGAATACTGAAGGTCAAGTTTTTTGTGATTATCTCGAAGAGGAGGGTAGAATGTACAGCCAATATTACTCCTATTTGCTTTTAAACAACATGAAGCCAGCCATGAGAGAGAGATGTCGTGGATCTGAGAGGAGAGGTGTGATTCTCCAGCAAGGCAACGCAAGTCCTCATATTGCTCATCTAGCCCGTGAAACCATCGACAAAATGGGATGGGAAGTACTGCCTTACAGTCCTCATTTAGCACCTAGTGATTCCCATTTGTTTAGTGCACTGAAGGAGGCATTACGTGGGAAAAGGTTGCAGGACAACGAGGACGTGAAAAGTTTTGTCGGAAATTGGTTCAAACATCAAGATAAAGAGTTCTTTGCAGCCGGAATAAAAAACCTTGTAGCCCGTTGGAATAAGTGCATAAATGTTCAAGGGTATTATGTTGAAATGTAGGAAAAGTATTGTTTTGTAAAACTAAACGTTTTTTTTTCTCCAGACCAATTTGTCTCTTTTATCATTGAATGACCCACGAATATTCCCATACAGAGGAGGCATTTTCCTTGAAAGTCAGCTGCTCCGTGCCGGCGGATAAATGCGATACTGCAGTGCTTGTGTTATCCCCAATTACGATGCAAAGTTCCTTCGGACAAGCACGCATCCATGTCCGAAGATACTCGAGCTGCGGCGACTAGAGCCGTTATGTGGTAAACGAAATACATTTGCAGTATATTCTCGGCAACAAATAGGTTCAATGGCTGTCTGTACGTCAAGATGTACTCACATCAAATACTCGTTTCCTTATTGAAGTATTACAATGTATTACAACCATGTAACCATGATCCCTTAATCGGAACAGCATTACGACCTAATATAGGAAGAACGTAACGGACTGCTGGTAATAATCTCCTGCTTCGGCAACATACCTAGCTGTAATAGAAATAATCAAAGTAGATCCATGGCACGATAGACAGAAGATATAAACTCGCATAGCTCTGAGCCCACGTGATCCCATCGTTTGATAGAACTTTACAAACCACGAAATTGTCAGCGGAATTTGAGGGAAACTTTAACCTCTACATCTGCACTTAAGCTACATTATATTGTGTGGCAGAGGGTAGTTATGGCATATACATAACTTTCTAATAATCCTACCTGATAATGGTCCGACTGATGAACAACACTCAAGAAATGCTCAACGAGTCTTTTGAAAACCACTTCTCTTGTGGATGAGGTAATTCCCTTCAGATTGTCCCAGGATATCTTAGATACACCTCTGCTTCTCTATGACAATTTTCAATTGGTCTTGCCTCTTTAGTCCATATATGACAGCAATTCTGAGGTATTTTCCGGTTGTTATTGTATCCAATGTTTTATTGCCAAACTCGTAACCTATGCACGTGCAGGACATTACATTTATTTACTTGCAGTGTCAACTAGACCAGTCGTGAACTGTTTGCAAGTCCTCCCGCATTTCGATACGGTTGTCTGTTGTTGCAACCTTCCTGTAGACAACAGCTTCGTCTGACAACCGCCCCGGACAGCTTATGACCTTATCCTCTACGTCATTTACATACAGAGTATTGCAAACATTAATAGCCCTGTAGAGCTCCCCTGGGCTACATCTATCGATTTTTTCCCTTTAAGTTACAACTCTTATTACAGTTTCCTAGAACGTCCTGAAACCAGCCATTTGATCTGCTACTCGATAAGCTTTTATCACTGGCGTTTCGCGCAGATTTTTCTAGGTGTTCACTGGAAGGTTGTCTATAAAGTTTCAAATGACTAACACACATGGTTTAATAACAGTAAAAAAGAACTACTCTACGGAAATACATACGGTTATGGTAAATGAAGACTGGTTATTCTAACGTAAAGTGGGAAGAAAGTGATGTTAGTAATTGAAAGCAATGTACAAAGATGTAGCAGAACTAGTTGACTTGGGGTGCCTACAGAATGAAGTCGCCAGATCCAGTTTAGCGCGTAACAACTCACACAAAAAGGATTTACGAGTAATTTCAGGGATTTAGCAATTTTCGGTTAAGCTGTGTTGGTGAACACATGTTACTGCATTTTGTCTATCTCGCAATTTAAACCTTTCTGTATCGGTATTGGAGTATTCGATGTTGTTACCATATTTCGTTAACTTTCGCGATATTTGCTACCTGTACTGGTATTACTTTTTCGCTTTCTATACTGATATTTCTGTTTGTTTTCTGTATTGGTGTCTGGCTTTTAAGTTAGTTTATATTCATACAGTGATATCTTCTATACCAGTTGAATTTATCTAATTTGATGCTTGACTTTTGCATTTTCGACGCAGACCTCTGCATGCTATTCTTCATCATATTCTTCCGGTTGTTTTGTTTTGTATACGCCAGTATTTTTGGGGCTCTGTGGCTTTTACTTGAGATTATAACTCCCGAGATTCCCCTTCAGGCCCAATTTTTATTATTTCGAATTTTTAAGTTTCTGAATTGATTTTTATATTTTGGTTTTATAGGAAGTGTTGAATATGACGTCCTAATCGCCATTTTTAAATCAAAGTTGTGGTGCACCTTGAGGCTAGTGATGATGTTATTTATCAAAGTGGACGGGTGTTATCGAAGACTCTCGTCTTACCCAATAATTCACCATACTTGAGACACAGTGCCGTACCCCCGGCCGCGAGAGTTCGCCCCTGTTTGGTCTTAGGAGGGGAGGGGCGCACACAGCTCCGGCTGTCACCTCCACATGAAATCACGCTGGCCACAGCTGTTATTCAGTTTAATACAGACGTAAAGCGTTTTTACGTCGCAGGCTGGCAGTTATTGGACGGGTGAAGTAATTGCATCGGTTAAACGCTCGAGCGATGTGATGTGGTGCTGTAACGACATAACAACACAAGTTTTCACCCCAGATGTAAGCATTCCCGTTATACAGTAGTAGGCAAGCATAAGTTCTCTACATTCTGTAATTTCCTGCAGGCGATATTATCGAGTGCGCTACTGCCAAGGCACCCATGTTGATTACTTTGATTTTGTTTAGAGCGAAGATAACAGAATATCTTGTAGTAGTGAATCCTGTCGTAGGTGTTCTACAGATGAGCAGGATGAAGCCAGAGCTTTGTCGACTTGGACTACTCTTACATGGGCTAAGTTACTTACCAGAGTGTATACTGTGGAAAGTCATCTAGACTTCTTATGGGAATTTTGTGGATTGTCACCGGGAGACTTGTGTGGAACTCTTTAAAAAACGACCAACGTTTATTTCCCGTTTTAATTATAGGACTATTCTACGAAATGTACGTAACTAATACGATCAGGTAAAACACGTAGTTCTTTAGATGCCAACTGACGATACATCACGGTTATTTTGGTCCCTTCCTGGGTTAAAGAACACATGCTACTAGTCACTGTTACAGAAAGTTATTTCAGTACAATTACTGTTGGCGATTACTTTGATTTTTGCAGTGTTATGTGTTATGTGATTGTTGTGAATTTTACAAAATGCAGTAGCTTTGTTTTCACAGTTTGGCTTAGGAGGCCAAAGTTTCCTTGTGAGACGCTCACAGTTTCTCTGAGAGATAGCTGCAGAGTATCCGACAATCGCTGAGAAGGATTGCTCCAAGCTGCAACTGATTTGGAAATTATTGTATCGTTCGACATACTGTGACACTCGACAGGAAGTCCGGCCGGGGTGGCCGACGGTTCTAGGCGCTACAGTTGGAACCGCGCGACCGCTACGGTCGCAGGTTCAAATACTGCCCCGGGCATGGATGTGTGTGATGTCCTTAAGTTAGATAGGTTTAAGTAGTTCTAAGTTCCAGGGGACTGATGACCTTAGCAGTTAAGTCCCATGGTGCTCAAAGCCATTTGAACCATTTTTTTCGACATCAAGACGTCTCAGCATTCCATTTGTTGTGATGGAAACAGGAACTATTTGCAGGAAAAGTAGTTATATATGACCTAGTTAACGAATAAAAACTTACTACGCGTACATAGTGTTGTTAAGTAAAAGTGCAACAGTATTCGTTACATGGGACCATTTCAGATTCTAGTAAAATAATACAAATAAGTGTAGCCATTCTGAAACTAAGACCGTATTTGAGCTCATAAATCCAACAAAGAGAGGCTCTCAAGCTGCACTGGAGCGTTCTCATATCACGAGTTCTGACAGCTGCCATCTAACAACTTTGTGTCGAATTCACCTGAAACACCGCAAAAAGGGTAAAGTATCGTTATATGAATAACTACACCAGCAACAGAGATGTTCAAAAACATTCACGAATTAGTAATTACAACCAGGAGATTTATCGATTTGCCTTGTGTTTATCCCCACTTATGAGTGAACCATAACTTTGGTTTTATTTCAGATACTTCACTACACATTCAAATGGCCGTAGTAAACTCTCACAGAATTTAAACTTTCGCTTAAGTTTTCTTCAGATTTCATTTTTATTTCGTTTCATTATCCTTCAGTTAATGTAAATCAACCGTTCACAAATTTAGCTAACTTTTACGTCTTTGGAATATGAGATACCTATGTTCGTCCATCCATTTAACAAATGGGTCGTCCAGTACCTTTAAATTCTACGGCTTCGTGCGCTGTGTTATATTAACGTCAACTTTTTGCTTTTGCTTTTGATGTAACAGATCAGAGTCCTCCCGATAGGTTCGTCTACTCCCATGTAATGTTAGCAAACAGGGGGGATCGGTGATGTTCTATTCGTAGCTGACCTGAATATCATGTAGCCCCCACATGTTTCTTGTGGGGCTTATTAAATTTAAATTGTATCGAATGAAGAATAAGCTAAAATTCATCAGCTTATTTGTTGTGGTGGCAATATATTTAGAAAATACGTTAAAATGGTACATACCAGCAATCTACTGAACGAAATCACAAGAATAAACAAATTCAGGAGGTGTGTAGCTAACTTTTTCGTAACTATTTGGAAGAGAGTTATTGAAGTGTACTAGTCACAGTGCTGTTCAAGGTAGAATAAAAGTGTGTGGAGTTGGAGACGATTCAGCAAGGCTTACAAATTACTTTAATTTTTTGAATCTCTGCATTTAGTCTAATTTATTAGACACAGTTCCTGAGTTTTCGTCAGTGAGTCAGTCGGCAGTTGATGGTTGGAGTGCTGACTCATTATCTGAGTATCCGGTTATGCTGGCAACAATTCCAGTCGCCCATGACTGTAAAATTTTCGTCTCCCTTCACTAATTCAATAATTTCTTTTACCTCATCATATATTTCATCACTTTCTTCATCATCTACAGAGCTAGTTGGCAAATAAACTTGTACTACTGTAGTAGGCGTGAGCTCCTTGTCTATCTTGGCCACAATAATGCGTCCACTATGCTGTTTGTAGTAGCTTACCCGCACTCCTATTTTTTATTCATTATTGAACCTACTCGTGCATTACCCCTACTAGATTTTGTATTTATAACCCTGTATTCACATAACCAAAAGTCTTGTTCCTCCTGCCACCGAACTTCACTAATTCTCACTATATATAACTTTAACCTATCCATTTCACTTTCTAAATTTTATAACCTACCTGACCGATTAAGGGATCTGACATTTCACGCTCCGATCCATAGAACGCCAGTTTTCTTTCTCCCGCCCATAGAGCACCAAATGTTCTCAATAGCGTAGAGATCTGAAGACCTTTCTGACGTAGGTAGAGTATGGCAACCACGAAGACAGTTAGTAGATAACCTGCAGTGTGCGGCTGGACACTATCTTGCTGAAATGCAAGTCCAAGATGCCTTGCCATGAAGGGCAAAAAATATCTTCAACGTACGGCTCTGCTGTAAGGGTGCAGCGGATTACAACGGAAGTGGCCTTGTTATGAAATGAAATCCCACCCCAAGATATCATATCTGGTTGTCGGACTGTATGGTGGCCAACAGTCACATTGGTAGCCCACTTTTATCTGGGGTGTCTTGAGATACATCGTGGCTGGTCATCGGGGCTCAGCTAGAAGCCAGAATCATCACTGAAGACAATTCTGCTCCAGCCAACGCTCTCCCAGGCCGAATGTTCCCAGCACACTGCGAACCATCTTCTGGTTGTACATACATCGATGGTAGTCGGCTTAAGGGGCGCCATGAAGTCAGACTTTCGTCTCTCTAGGTCACCCGTACTTATAAACTCTGTGTTCGGCGATGGTACGCTCATATTTGCCAGCATCGTTGAATAGTTGCGTCGTTTCCTATTCATATGTTGATCGATTGGCCAATTACTCCAACCAGCTTCTTTGAACTCTACTAAATTTCTTCTTTCTAATACTGTCATCTGCTGACATTGTCCACGAGCCTGTTTGCAAGGCATAGTTACTGTCAAACTGAGTACACGGAATGAAATCCTAAAATACTTTATGCGCTGGTATCATCATGACCCCAGTTTACTACTCTTACCAGGTGTGCGGTGACATTGTGCTCCAGCAGTGACACATTCATTCATCAGTCGCCGAAGTTTGCAGTTCTTCATTTTCCGTCGATACCTCTGTGAATAACCATTTGTGACCAATTTGAGTCGTTTTCGTGTCTTAGACTGTATATTAGATGTTAAGAACGAAAGAGAAGCGGAATTCTTATAATAAACGTTTAGAATCAGAAATGTGTGCTAGTTACCGACAACGACTCACTGAAAATGGTTATTTTCAAGCATTCAATTAGGCTCGTTTTTATTCGTATTACAATGATTATGTCATCGTTGTGTACATGAAATACCTCGTATAGGAATGCTGTTAAATCTAGCACTATCTGTGGACCTACCATCGGCACGGCTTCAGAGTATACGCCATCCAGACCCGGTTCGTTTGCAGTTTTGAGCTTCTAAATTGCGACAGCAATTTCTTCTTGACCAGACCGTATCACCAACATCTGATTGTCATATTCGTTATTTACTGCATTCATAAGTTGTGCGTGTATCCCAGCGTCTGTGTTATCGTCAGGATGCAGGGCAGTTAGCAGATATTCTGGTGACTCTCTCCGTCCAGTCGTCATTGAAATATCCACCTTACGAATTGCGGACATGATAGTAGTTCCCTTAACCTTTTCAGTCAACAATTTATTCAGTATTTGGCAGATGTCAAATTGCAGGTGTATTCCTTCTGTTTCCTGACGCAAAGGTTTGAAGCGCGTCTTAATATTCCTGTACTCATGGAGCCTACTACTGCACTCCGATTGCCCTAGAGTATGTTCGTTCTTCTTCTCGAACGTACCCTTCGCCTCAGAGTTGAAAGTTCAAGGCTGTAAGGGATCGTAGTCTGATTGTTTACCTTTTTCCTAGGAATATAAATGTCCTGTGCTCTTTGCAAGAGTTCAGTTAGTAATTGAGCACCCAAACCTACATGAACTGGAAGCGATTCCATTCTAAATACTCCGAGGTAGACAACTAAGCCATCTCAATCAGATTTTGTAAAGACTAACTCAATTCTGCTTTCCTCAGCTTGTCTTCTATATTATTGTCATTTCCCTCTTCGACGATAATTGTTTTATGCCGTTAGGTACTGGAGCACTTGTCAACTATTAATTTTAGCTGCCGACATGCGGTTTGCTAAAGTGACAACTATGTTAGTAACTACACCAGCTTATTGTTCGAATGTACTCGCCTGGTCTTCCAGATTTAAAACAATGAGCTGTAGTTCCTGTATTGCTTCCTTTAGTACATCCTTTCGTTCGTCAGTTTGCCTACTGTGCCACAGATATGATTATGCATCTGTTGTCACAAGGAGACACGCAACTTGTCTATATAGAGAAACCGCTCTGACTTTACCTATATAAGGTACGATAGGGTGAGAGTACTGCTTGCTTACTACAACCCACTTTGTCTGCAGTCCTTCACCTCTAATGTGACCCTGTACTTGTCCAACAGCGTTGCCACTTTGGGTCACACTGTATTTCCATTCGTAACGTCCATGGCAGTCATTCCCTCATCGTGGCCAGTACCTGTTACTATATCCGCACGAAAATGTGGGAGCTCATTCTTTCTACAGAATGGTTCTTCCAAACAAAACACATTAACACTCAGCTGGTCAGTTAATTTTCGTATTTCAGTCATTGTCAATTTGCTTCGAGCAGCATTTATCTGTACTATGTTTATCCTTTTACGTGTTTCGATTGCCAACGAAGCCCTTCGGAGAAGGAAGGCCTGGTTCAAAGAAAAAGCGTCCAAAACCTTATATAAAATCCACGTATTAATGCTCAGTGTCGAATAGTCCTTTTACTCTCTTAAACGCCTGTCGAAGGAGGCCACATAATTGTTTAAACTCAATGTATATGTTATTTACTCTCAAAAGAATTCTGTGTAGTGCATCTGGTGTAGGATACGTAATAGATTTTCCTTTCTGATGCCCACCTCTGAAAATATGTCTTAGAGCAACCTGCAACACACTGGGAGCCTCCAAACTACTTAATAAGACATTCACTTTTAAATTATTATCAGATTTCTATGTGTGTAATTGAAAATCATTTTAGTAGGACTCGAAATATTAGAAATACTTTTTTGTATTTCATAGGTGTACCTGATTCTCACTGCACTTTACTGTTTTGCGATTGTTGTACTCGTTAGTGTTACTAAGGTCACTGTACACCTCTTCAAGCGCAAATGGGGGGAGGTTCTGCAGATGATGTCGAAGCTTCTTGGGTGTCTACTGGTACTGCACATGCGGTGTCAATATCATCATAACCATCATCTTTATCGTTATCATAACATTTGGCGCGAGTTCCTCGTAGTTGCGGCGTCGGCCTGGGGCAGGAGAATCCCGTTGCTGGGTTTGCTGCATCGGGAACAGCTCTTCTGTCAGCAGCCGCCGCAGCTTGGGTTGATGCAAGTGCTTCACAAATCGTCTCCCCCCGAACGAAGTTCACGAACTTCATCTGGTGTGATTTCTCACGTGATGAGCAAGTGCTCTACTCGAAGCAGGATACATCACTGAAGACAGTTATACTCCAGCCAATGCGACTCCACCCCGCGTGTGCCCGACACCACTGAAAACGTGCTATTAGGTGCACGTAGGTCAATGGTAGGCGGCGAGGGGGACGCCGAGAGCTCAGCATCCCTTCTGTGAGCCGCCTTTTATTAGTCTCAGAGGTCACTGAAGCATTAGTTGCACGTCGGGTTGATGATAATGGTGTCCGTGTCCCCCTGGCGATTACTCGGTCCTCTCCGTCAGCTCTCTGGGTCGACCGCTTCCTTCTTGACGCTGTGTTCAGCGTGGCGATGAAATGATGAATAAGATAACACAACACCCAGTCCCTGAGCGGAGAAAACCTCCGACCCAGCCAGAATTCGAACACGGGCCCCTTAGAACAGCAGTCCATCACGCTGACCTTTCAGCTATCAGGGCGCACTAAATGCTGACTTCTACATATATAGTTCAGTAACTGGCTGCGAGTATGGTTATGTCCAACTGAGTACACAGAATGAACTTTAGCAAAAGTTTTAAGCCCTCGTATCGACAAGTACCCTGTTTACTGTGTCTGTGCGCAAGTACGTCGATCGCCAAATCTTGTATGACTATCATCTTGTAACGTTTGTATCACTCCTTATTTATGCATCATTTTTTTTAGAGTGGTTATTAGACATTAATAACGAAAGATAAACAGAGTTCCTGTGATAAACGTTTGTAATTAAAAATGTGTGATACTAGCCATCTACGAACCTTCGAAAATTGTCACTGTTTAATTCATTTTGATAGGCTTGTTTTCAGTTTATCACAATATGACCATGTCATCATTACGAGGGTGGAAAGCACGCGGCTGTATCATTTATTAGTGTGTCCGTTCCTCGTCTTTATGACGTCTTGAACTCGGCTGAAGATACTTTCAGTAAGATTAAAGAATCCACCATAGGCGGAACAAAACTCTAATTTTCCCAAAATATAGTTCATTGGTGAAAATTGTTCACTCGTCTGTGCCAACAATTCAAACACAATTATCACTCAAAAGTGACTAACAGGCTGATTTTCTTTATCCAACAACTCAAATCCTCGAACTTGGTCGAATTTTCCACAAAATCATATTCACAAAGTTCCACTGCTACACACGGAAACCAAGTTCCACAAGAGTTTACTTTTAGTATGTGCACAGTGACATAGATCCTTGAAAAAACTGAACACAGTCGATGTTCTGCCAAAGTTTGTGAACCAAATTACAACATCCGATCACAAAGACTGGACGTCGATGGTGCTGCAGAGGCAAGGCGGTGTTCTTGAGGAGGCAGCTGGTCGACAGCAGGAAGTGGATGTCCATCCATACCTCTGGCTCGACGAGAGCTCACTTTTGCACAGTGATGCACGGGCCTAAATATTGCCGCACAGCTGGATACCGCAGGAACTATTTCAGGTCACGTGATTCGTGGATGGGTTGTCCAACCTACCCCCTCCCTCACCCCCACCCCTACCCAACACACACAGAGTTCGTGATTTTTATGGCGCAGCTACAGACGCCTAGTGGAACAACTGCAGAACTGTTTTCTTGTTTTCTGGTGCAGAGCAGTTGCGTGGGTTGAAGGCAGATCAGGACTTTTTGCGCCAGATGGGGTGTGACCCATACAGGTGGAACGCTGTGACATGCCAGAGGTGCGTGAACTTCTGCATATGACTAACTGCGCATTCTTCAGCAGGAACCAAAACCAGAAACGATAGCGACAGTGCACTTTGAGGTCTGGATTTACTTTGAGGTCTGGATTTAAGTCGACTTTCAATAGCATTCCAATGAGTTATTGGTTATAAGTGAAGCATGGCGCTGTCCAATCAATTTCTAGGACGTAATATAAAATGCCTGAAAAGACAAGTCATTGTAGAAAGGCAGGAGATACTGGACTCACTTGAAGATAGAAGGAAATGTGAAAATGCAGCAGACGAAGCAGCAAACAGGAAACACATACTGTCTGCAAACCTCTATTTCTCTTTACTCCACCGTAGTGGGGATCCAAAACACTCGGGCAGTATTCAGGAATTTGTCGCACTACTGTTCTATATACAGTCCTCTTTGTAGATGAACTACACTTTCCTAAGACTCTCCCAGTAAGCCAGAGCCACTCCTGCTACTGTTCTCATGTGCTCGTTTCACTTCATATCGCTTTACAACTTTACGCCTAGAAATTAATCACCTTGACTGTGTATACGAAAATCACAGTATTGTTTTTTTTTTCCTTTCATCTGCATTAAGATATATCTCTTTACATTTAGAGCAAGTTTCCCTACATCACACTAAAAGGAAATTCTAAGCCACCATATACCCATGTACAGTCACAAAACGATGATACAGTCCTCTTACCTGTTATACTAAAAGGTCACCTCAAGCCTTAGCAGACTTCTCCCCACCCTATCCCATGTTGTCCACAAATCATTGCCTCACAGATGCTGCTTTATGACTTGGTGTTTTGTCATCCTTACATAAACAATCATGGTCTCCATATGTTTCCCTACTGTAGACAGTACATTATGCTGTAAAATGTTTTATTCCTCAGTATTTAAAGCTTATTAATTGCAACAATTGAAGCACCCCATAACCAAGGAAAACACCCCAATTCCGTGACACCACATCCTTAGTTCTTCATTTTTGGCGATATACAGGGTGAGTGACTAATTATCGCCACCTAGAATAACTCCGAAAGTATGATGGTAGCTGAGATGATTGTGGGACAAAAGATGTATAGGACAACGGGGGCCATAATATGACGTTGATTTTTTGATGCTAGATGGGGTCGCGTCAGAGATAAGAAGGTCAACTTTGTTTCTTTACATGGGATGCTTTGGGTTTGGTACTTATTACCTGATAGTGGCTATCGAGACGAATCCAATGACGTGTAACAGCGATGGCCGGCCGATGTGGCCGCGGTGTTCTAGGCGCTTCAGTCTGGAACCGCGCGACCGCTTATGTCGCAGGTTCGAATCCTGCCTCGCGCATGGGTGTGTGTGATGTCCTTAGGTTAGTTAGGTTTAAGTAGCTCTATGTTCTAGGGGACTGATGACCTCAGATGTTAAGTCCCATAGTGCTCAGCGCCATTTTGTAATAGTAATATATTTGAATGTCAACGAAGGTGAAAAAGGCGGCATGAACGACCAGTTACAGAAGGCATTCGAAGTGATGCCCATTCGTATCAATGCAATGCTGCAATCTTCTTATCACCGACTGAGTGGTATTCCTTATCACTTCGGCATTTATCGAATCTCATGCTGTGACATTCTCTCTCGTATATCGTGCAAACAGTAAATATTCACCGAATACGGCGTATGCATCCAAGGTGCCATTGACATGTAAACACCATTCCACGGTTTCGCAATACAACTCTAATAGGAACGGTAAGACTAGTATCGTCGAATCAAGCAAATGTGAATGATGTATTCCTTCGAAGAACAAGTCGATATGCTTCTCATTTATCGAGAATGCCAACGAAATTCAGTGAGAGCTAGAGACATTCGCTGAAAGATATCCACAACGCAGTTATCCTACACGATGTACATTTAAATATGTGTGTGATAAATTGAAAACAACTGGATTTTTAATGCATCGGAAACGTATCCGGCAAAGGAAAGTTACTAACGAGGAAACAGAAACTGGTACTCTTGCCACTGTGGTTCGGGATCCTTGAGTTAGTTCGTGTCAAATCGCAAGGGAATCTGGCATGAGCCAGAGTACTGTAGTTCATGCTCTGAATCGCAATCAATATCATCCTTAACATACCATTCTCTACCAAGAATTAACTGGTAGACTGTATGCGTCGCATTGAATCCTGCAGATGGCTCAGCTTCAGATTTAAAGGAATGACACATTTATTAATTTGACTTTATTTACTGACGAGGCTACGTTCTCGAAAATATGGAATTGTTAATTTGCATAACATGCATTACTGACAACTGAAGATCCATGTTGGCTGGGGTAAGTTACAAACCAAACAGCGCGGTTGGTGGATGTATGGTGCCGCATTCTGAAGGACAGAATTATAGGCCCCTATGTCATCGAAGGAAATCTTAATGGTAGGAATTACACCACATTCCTGTTGTCCTTAGGAGCAGTGATTTTGTAGTCACTCTAGTCTTTTGAGTGTTATCGTTAATGTCATTGATTTTCCTACTCTTTTTAGAATTATACTTAGTGTCAATGACATTTCTGTTAAACGTAGTTGGCAAATGTTAATGTTGCACAAACAGTTTCGTCCATTTCCATCGATGGAGAGGTAAAGACAGATGCAGCTCGCATCGGGGACAGACTCGAACGAGTTTTATTCCGAAGAACCTTCCATTTGTTTCCATTAATCTACTAAGAGGAACCACCGAAATGTAGATCTTGTTGGTCGGAAGAAAATATGAACCACAGTCAACCCCAATGCGAGTCGTCTACACTACCACAACGCCGCCTGTTGCAAATAAAACAAATAACGAGACTTGTTATATCATCAATCCAAAGGTTTATTCTATTGGTAACTGTGGTTTCAGGTGGTATTGGCCGCGGTATCGCGGTCGCACATTTTAGCAGCCAGACGGTCTTCTCCAAACGTCGCGTTGGTGGCCACGCGTCAACACATTCAGCGTCTCTCAAGAGCTGCGCCGTGTGATGTACAGACCTTCTAGTTGGGCGCGGAGGACACCAGAGTGATCTGCCGACAAATATGAATTTCAAAATTATAAACGTCGCCCTATTATGGTGAGTTGATATAACATCTGCAATGGAACGTGCAAAATTATCGTAGGACCACATGTTAATAAACGGTCATTTTCTGTATCCATAGAAGGGATGTTTCTATCGCACCAACTCATGAACCCTAGAATACTAATTATCGCAAATATGAAAATTACCGACAGTGAATGTTTGCCTATTTACTCCTCCCGGAGTGTTATCTATTGTGGTGAACTGATCTACTAAATTATTGCATCAGATGGTAGATAGTTGTTACAAGGATCAGAATATTTGTGAGTTAGTCGATATCTCACGCAGACGCATGTGTTATCCTCACCTGAATTATATTCATTAAGGAACGGAGAGAATTGTGACTGTTGCTAAATCCATCCATACCAAAATAGTAGAGTTTCTTAAAACAAGTTGTGTAAATAATCAGTTCAAATTCGGAGAGCTTCAAGGATAAATACGGGACAGAAAAAGAAACGATCATGCAGCATAAGAAATGGGATTAAAATACCATGTATAGTCGTGGGAGGCTGAAGGTGAAACTGCGCTGAGAACTTCATAACTGTTATGGGCGGAAGGGGACATAGGAGAACGTTTTCTGAAAGGCTCTCCCTCATCTGAAAGTGTAGGCAACGGTATTGTATGTACCATTGATTCTTGAGTTTAAGTATATCCTACCAATACTAGAGCTAAAAGATACGTATGCCGCGAAAGGATTTTGTATCTGATCAGAGTTCACAATTGGCATAAAAGTACAGCAGACTATGGGTACCGAGAAAGTTTATGGGTCGACCAAAGAACTTTGTAGCCATGGTGATATATCTAAACTGACACCTTTTCAGTTATATTGAAAATCGTAAAACTCTATACTCGAATAATATCTTGCAGATTCCCCTTCTGAAGGGAGCTACCATGTGATCATGAAACGAGAAATACACTTCGAAACCAAAATCTGTTGTCCTTTACACAGATCGAAGTACCACTCACCGTAACAGCACCGCCTTAATCCTCCACCTGCATCCGTCTCTGCAGCAACTCCACGAAAAAGGCGTCCAGTGTGAACTGACGCTCCTGTTGGAATAGATCTTATTACTTTCATGTTATCTAACATGTGAAGTGACTCACAATTTGTG
The DNA here is from genome assembly GCF_021461395.2 of Schistocerca americana. Lineage (NCBI taxonomy): Eukaryota > Metazoa > Arthropoda > Insecta > Orthoptera > Acrididae > Schistocerca > Schistocerca americana. The sequence goes on along the minus strand of NC_060124.1, from coordinate 541,650,844 downwards.
CTAGTTCCTGTCGTATAAAAGTATAACGAATTGTAACATTTATCACAAATTAGCGCGGGTCAGGTGTCGAAATTAAGAATATAGTAATTCCGTTTAGTATCCAACTAACACAATTCGTTTCACACCTCAGATACTATTAATACTAACAAGTAACTAATATCCCATTATCTTTAACATTTTCTGTGTACGACTGGTTAATGATGTGCTTCTGAGGTTATGCTGTGTGTTGTTCCTGCTTTACGGTCAACATTTCAACAAGTGACCGAGCCATTTTCTTCAGATCGTGAGACGTTTCCTGACTGATATGAGTCAAGCAGAGAATACATTACCGCAAAGTTCGCAGCACATGAAGTTGATGGCTGGGACGTCCGTTAAAGTATTGTGTACAAAATGAACACAACAATTCGGCCTAACACCCGGAAGCAGACCAGTAACTAGTACCATCTTCGAGAGTAAGTTATCATGTAATGAGAAAACGAAAAATTCACTTTGAAACCAAATGCTACTACTCCTACTACTGTTGTAATTTAGACTCACCGAAACAGAAAATGCTTCTTTCTCTTCCTGCAGCTGCTTCTGCAGTATCTCCTCAAAAAACGAGTCCAGGGTGAACTGACACTCCTGTAAGGAAAAGAACTTATTAGTTTGATTAGTCGTAGAGCATGCTTGCTAATTCAGAGATAGCGCTAGTTCTTTACATATACATGTGTTACAAATTTTTACATTTATTTCGAATTTTTGGCCTATAAGCAGTGATAGTGAGTATTCACTGACTATCTGTAGTATCAGCTAGATATCTGTTCTTCCGACATTCATTACCATTGTCCTACGTATTATGAGTTGAACTGCAATGACAGAGGCCTACAATGTAACTTCTTGACCCATGGTCTTTTTATTACGAGCTCCTCCTCGTTATTTGACTGTAAAAAAAATAAAATGTGACTGTAACAAGTTTTGCTAACAGTCCCTGTTTCTCTGTTCTCTGACTACACTGTACATTTCCTTTGGACAGTCTCATATTAAACACGGTCAGCAGGTAACTGGTTGGGCAACCAGATGGTCTGCAATGTCGTCTTCAACCAGTCGATCGCGTTGGCAGCATATTTAGTGCGCCTCAGCCCCTAGAATATTTTTCACCATAATTCTTTTCAAATGGAGAGGGATGTTACCTTTCTCAAGCATCTCACATAGTTATTTGCTCAGTGTTAACAAAGACCACACCCAATTTACCGGAATGATAAATGGTTAGAATCAACTGTCCATGTCTGGGGTCAGTGTTAAGATTAATGGGCTTCAATACAATTGTCAGAATTTTTTAAACAGCATTCAGGTTCAATTATCAACATTAGCTTACCTAATGCGACAAGTCCGGATATATTGTGGTAATAACACGGAGGAGAGGATCTGGAGCCAGTGGGATCCAGGGGAAAGAGCCAGCATAATGCAGCAAAGGAGACCTGCAGCGAACACAGCGAGAGACACAGTGTGAGGCTACCCTGCAGTTCAGAGAATATACGACTCTGACATGCGAAAGGCTTTTTCTAAGGGCATCATACTCAAGTTTTAGAATGACGACTATTGTGAACTGTTGAGTGATTAGCACATCCCACTTCGCTCCAGTGATCAACAAATCCATCCATCCATCAGTGACATTCATTGCCGCCGGTATGTTGTATCTGATCACGATCCAGAAGAGCAGTATGCTAACCACATGCTCCTCCATACAGTGACGTCTATCGTCTGACGATGACGAGGCGGTCGATCGGTACCTTTGGAACTTCAGTGGAATGATTGGATGGAGTTAGGTAGTTAGGTGGTATTTCATATAATCGTCACAATCATCACTCGTACAGAGATGCCTATCTAAGACGTGTTATTTACAATGACGTGTCACATGGGATGTTTATAGCAAAAAAATATTCATTTACAGTAAATCGTGACAGTCTGTAATATCAACTGACCACGTTATGTACAATCAGTTAGCTCTCAGACTTTACTGCTTTGCGTGCTATGTCTCTGCAACACAATGTGGCTCACCTTTACAGTACCCCGAACAGCGACCAAGTTGTTCTCCAGTCGCAGACCCTCGTCTTTCTCCCCTCCCAAACACCGGGTGAAAAACTTCTTCATGCGGCGAACATTGCTGTAACGATAACAAACAGCACATTAGACATGACCAGACCATGTCTACGAGTAAGTTTTGCAGCAAAGTCTCACAACTCGATGGCAAGAAAAACCTGGAACCGTGACGACATGTCTGTAACCTTAGCTTTTGTAAAAAAGCAGCTGCTTGCATCAAGAACGACATGTACAGTCTATATAATTGATTGAGCTTATTCATTTTTTACTAGTTGAGAATTAGTTACTTTAATTTAGTGTCAGTAATTCGTAGAGCGTGAATCAAAACAATAACAGTTATTTCAAGTTTAGCAATCGCGTGTTCATTAAGTGGTACTTTTACTCTGAAGAGAATAAATTTGTTTTGATGGCAACTAGCTGAGGGCTTATCTATTAGACTAAATTTAATCAGAAGTCATTACAATACAACAATAGTTTCAGATATACAGCTGCTTCGCCGGCCGGTGTGGTCGTGCGGTTCTAGGCGCTTCAGTCTGTAACCGCGTGACCGCTACAATCGCAGGTGCGAATCCTGCCTCGGACACGGATGTGTGTCATGTCCTTAGGTTAGTTAGGTTTAAGTAGTTCTAAGTTGTAGGGCACTGATGACCACCGATGTTAAGTCCCATAGTGCTCAGAGCCATTTGAACCATTTTTTATACAGCTACTTCAGATATTATAACTTCAGATTTTGTCATCTATTACAGCATGATATGCGGAATATCTTCCCCTGGAGCAGGAACAAGAATTTTTTTTTTACGTGTGTTGGTGGTGGGATGAAGTTACTAATTAATAAACTATGCTACAATCTGATGGCTATACATTCAGCGGTATATGACGAGAATACGATTTTTACGGCTATCCTTATTACCGAGTCAGTATATTCTCTCAGGGCTGCACTGTCCCTTCTTTGTGTCAGTCATCGAGAACCATACATCTAAATTACACTTGATTGCCACTACACAGCCGGAACCTGTTTACGACTTTTCTTTTTCACCGACGGCAGAAGATAAAAGCATGAACCAACGATAGGACATACCGTATGTATGTGTAATCGAAATGGAGAGTGATAAGTGACACCATTCTATTTGTGAAACTAAGCTATAAATTTGAGAATACATGTTCCAGCAGTTGAACCTTGGCAAAAACTCAGTGAGGATATCTCTCTCTACAAGTCAAGCATTCTCGCAACTTTCTGAAGTTGCATTACATATTAAAAAAATGTACTGGAATGTAAATCGAGGACTGTTTTCCTTTTCCAATTCAGTCCCATTACTAGTAACATTTTGCGAAGTCACATCACACTATTTCGTAATGCTACAGTATTCTGATACTTCTCCACTACATACATAGTCATCTAAAAGCTTATTCGAAGTTCTAATTGCAGATGTATACTGAAAATAAATACTTGACAAATCAATGGCTCTTGCCTCTTTGTGAGTATTGACTGTATACCTCTCTTCTGAAACAGAGCGTTCGCTTCATTCAAAGCTTCTAATGCTCCCCAAGAACTTGTTCTCGAAACACAAAATCCAACACTATCACGCCTGAATCAAAATTATAGAATCTTTTACTCAAGAACTCAAGAAACTAATTCGTTTCGATACTTCAACTACTCCAGAGAATACGGAAGTCATTATTATGCATTGGTCCACCACAGTTAAGCTGATTTTTGTTAGCAAACCCTGCGATCAACATTAGGCAGCAACCTCGATAACTGCAGAGAACAACGTTGTACTGGAACGTCGATATCAATGGTTAAACAAGAACTGCAATGAAAATTTTCAGTAAATTGAATCTATGTAAGACCAAATAATCATGTTTTAGCACTGACAAATATGCAGCGAAGTCTTGAATGTTGAAAACGTCCGTACAGTTAATAAACTCCCAAGTGATCTAACAGTTAACAATACTCAGAGATAGTGCTTTAATTTCCTTAAGCAACAGGGAAGTAAGAATCTCATATTATGGTGCCAAGTCAACTCTGTATAACTCTACACAGTTGTAACCAGTTTCCTACGTGTTTTCCTCTTCGCAGATGGAAGATAATTCTAGCAGTATAACCCTGCAACGATCATAGGCAATAGGTAAGTGTAATCGACGAACAGGAAGATCGGTTACACTGTTTTCATTGTGAAAGTAAAAATTAATGTAAATAGAGTCCGCTCCGAGTCTACCACAACAACCACAGAAAACTTTTAACAACAGTCCGATTATATTATTGGAGAAGGCGATAACAAGATAGACTATTACGGTCGAAAACAAAAATAAAAAATATTTTGTAGCGAAGGCTTTGTGCAGCTTTAATGAATGTTAACAACTGTAATGTGCAGTAGACAGCTACGACGGTACGTTTCATTAGGGACCATCCAATTTGGTCTAAAGTCAGACCATCATCTGTCCCGAAAGCCGTCTCAGCTGTGCTTTCGCGTATATTGCAATGGCAGTTATCAAACGTAGATAGCTCGACCATTGGTATTATCTGTATAGACATTACACTGGTAAAAATGTCTATGAAGTTAAATGGACATAATGGACATGACAAGTTAATGTCAATGACGGAACACTGTACATCCGGAATTGCTACTCCTATTACGCAAGTTCATAGCTGAGATCGTTTTTAGGCTTGATGACGGTCTGATCCCCGACCGAAACATACATTCTCTCATAAAATGTGCCATTATAGCTGTGATTGCATAATGTAGTTCTTTCGAAGAGCATTTAAAATGGAAGTAACGTGACTGCTGCAGAAACTGACTGGGCAGAAACAAAAGGTAAAAGATTATAAAGCTAAGATCAATACAACGAAAATATCGAATAATATCTTACACAAATTCCTCTAGAATAAACTCAACGGAAATATAACGAAAACACAAAATTTGATTCCATAAGTTAAAAAATTATGACTAACATTACTACTCGTTCCTGTCAGGACAACTTCTACAATGTACTTAGGTTCACGGCTAACACCACCGTAGACAGTTTTCCCATATTACAAAAATTGATAAAGAATTGCATCAATCAACATGATAAAAATTATCATTAATCACTTCACTCACAAAAATTTATCTTCTGCTCTTAAGGTACTGCCTAACCTCACCATCGTATATCATTCGAAATACAGAAAGAAACAGTTAAATATACGTCAGAAAAAAAAACAATAATCGCTAATAGTTTCTCCATTGATAAAATAACCTGTGTCCTTAAGTTACCCCCTCCCCCCAATAAACAACACCATCGTATATCACGACATATTAGGAATAAACAGCATATTTTACAAACTTTCTAAATTACAGTAGTAACTAACACAAACACAGATAGCATTTAATAACCGACCGCTTGCACGCTCTGCAACGTAAAGTCATGATGTCAAGAGGACGTCATGGGTGAAACCACACGCATAGAATCTGAAAGAGCACTTGTCAAAGTTGTCACTGTTGAACTAAGATGTTAATTTGAGAATACATGATGAAAGCACATGAACTTAAAAAAATTAAGTGTAGAGGTCTAACTCTACAAGTAACCACCTGACGTTTGAAACCCCATAAAAAATTAAAACGAAATGCTATTTCACATTATTACTGTTAAGAACTTCATATTCCGTAATCACACCACACTCCTCCACATGCTTCAATTTTCCAGTACTTCTCCACCAATTCACATTCATTTATTAGCTTTTAAGATATTCTCACCCGAGATGATTGTGTATACTCAATAAATATACAAAGTTTAATCAATAGCTCATACCTACTGCGGGTCCGTTGCAGCTGGCCTCCGAAGCTGGGCGTTCGCGTTGCTGAGAGCTTCTAAAACTCCTCAAGAACTTTAAAATGTTTCGCTAGATGTGCTCGAAACACAAAATGCAAGACTGCAATAATTAATTCACAATTGAAGCTCCTTACACTCAATAACTCGCAGAAGGAATTCGTATGGATACTTCGAGTACTCCAAAGAATACGGAAGTAATTGCTACACAACGGTCCACAACGGTTTACGTGAGATGGCATACGTGGATATAAATGTTAGGCAACCACTGAAACAAAATATTAGATAAGTCAATTGTACATTTCAACTTTTCATAAAATAGCATCAAAGCATAACGACGTCGAATGCTGATGCCCTCGATCCCGCTTTTAGTAACGTATTGAAATGTTACGTCACGCGTAAAAGTTGATTTCTTCAGCGCATGTGACTTCCACCAGATTCGACGTCCGTTTGTGTGACTCCACTAATTGTTTCCTAGTGTAGTGATTTTCTATATTGAAACCTGGATGTCATGGGAAGGCCGTAATCATTTACTATTGGTTGCCTTTAACAGTTCTGCGCATTTATTATTAAAAAAGTAGTTCCAGACTCAACAATAAATTAAAAAATACCACGCTTTATTAATGAAGGAATAAACGACAGTGTAAATAATAGTGTTTTCAGTGCGTTACAATTTAGCAAATCACCATAATATCCTGATACTGATAACTGACTACACTGTACGTGACCACAATTATGACTGAAGGACTTACACGCCAGGAACGGCAATTATATAAAAAATTTAGAAACCTACTGTAAAACAGCAAATAAAAGCAAAGGTTAATTAAAAGAAACAAGCAATTGACCACGAAACTGGTGAAATGATATGATGGTAATCTTGTAACGCAACCCTTACACTGATACGGTCTGGCCTGCAACGCAGGGTGGAAACCTACAAAGAGAACCAACGCGAGCACCGGCACGGCTCATATACCCTTCGATTAATCTCCTCATCGCGAAAATGGAAGACTTGCTAATGCGACGCATCACATGCCTCATACATATTTTTATTGGCCTCGTCCATGTTTGTTACTACTTTGCTATTACAATCAAATTATAAATTGAACGAGTGTCCTTTTTACACAGGGTGGTCCATTGATTTTGACTGGGCCAAATATCTCTAAAAATAAGCATCAAACGAAAAAAACTACAAAGAACGAAACTCGTTTAGCTTGAAGGGGGAAACTAGAGGGCGCTATGGTTGGCCCGCTAGATGGCGCTGCCATAGGTCAAACGGATATCAACTGCGTTTTTTAATTAGGATCCCCCACTTTTATTACATATTCGTGAAGTACGTATAGAAATATGAATGTTTTTTACATTTACCGCTCTTTTTTTAAGTTCGACAATGATTTCTGTTAATGTGATACATGCGAGGTTAGTCTATGGCTTGTATTCCATGTTAAACTGCAGAGCCACCTGTAACAGACTCGCTAAATCAATTAAAAGAATGGAGGAAGCAACACTTCCAAACTACTACGGTGTTTGAACCAGCTTTCGTATTGATGATTCGAGTTATACTATTGCATTTATACATTAAATCGATTATACTTGTATACTTCAGTAATATTTTTAAATACATTTGAGTGATTAGCTGAGTATACACTCCTTTCCCCTCAGAGCGAAGGAATAAAATTACGCTATACAAAATTTCTTTCTTTTTAGATTAAATAACACAATGGGATTAGGTGTTAGATAATACTCTGGAAAGCATAAGTAAAAATTTCATTCCTTATCTTCTTTTTCCTAAAAACATTAAATCTGTCGTACAAGACATACTGTTGTTGTTGTTATGGTTTTCAGTCCGAAGATTAATTTGATGCTGCTCTCCCCCCCTACTCTCACATAGCTGCAAAACTACTGTAAATTGCATCCAGAAAAACCGGTTGTTGCCTCAGGTAGGCAGTGTCTGACGACGCAATAAATGCATCAGTTTCTCTTTCTCTTTAAGGAGACCTGGACGTGCACGGGCTGCATTTTCATAGCTTGCTCTCAGTGCACATTACTCTTCATCTACAATGAATAACATTAACTCAAGCTGTATAAGGATATTTATGAAAATATCTCCTACAGTTTAAGAATTACAGTATTTTGCCTAATAGGTGTTTTTATAATACACTTCCCATTCAGGTACCATTTTCGGTCCATCATCAGTCTAATAGCATTCAGACTGTGACAGACTGCTGTCAACATTCACAGGAACACATTATGCCTCTCGTTTTGTAGTTTGGAGTATATCGGAGGAAATAGGAAAACCCTTATTATACCACATTATTATTTTATCTAAAAAATACCGCTAAAATTACATACAGAATGACAAACATACATCATTTCTGCGCTCTATTACGCACAATACAAAGATGCTATTACATTCTTCACTTGAGGGAAACTTGGTGAACATGGATGAAACCATTGAGAAGTTATATGTACATAATGTTCTGAAAACGTAGTTTCGAGAAAATGAGAAAAGAATATTCACAGTGTTTTTGACGCATCGTATGCCTCTTTCAGAACATTCCAGCAGCATAATCTTCCTGGCCAGCTGCTTCTTAATCATCTGTAGACTTCTTCAGGGGCCTTTTCCTTACACTGGCTTCCACAGCTTCAACTACTCACTGACAATCGATGGCAGTCAGAGCAGCTATCCTATTATTTGCTGGCTGGATGCCTAATTTGTCCATTACTTTTATCCTGATGCTTACACCATCATTGAAACACATGACAGCATCCATCGCACCCATTTTGAGTACTGTCCATCCAACAAACACTGTTTTTGGCACTCGTTGCCACACACAGATGTTAAAACTCTCATTAGGGTTTTGCGTACGGCCATGTAGACATTTGATGAGTAATTTGGTATCTGAAAGGTCCCTGCATATTGGCTTTATTGTTCCCATGACTGTGGCAGGCAAGAAATGTATATGGTGCTATTCCTTGCCTGTCGCATGAGCGTGTCTGGTTTGCAGACATTTGTTCAAAGAGCGTTTAAGAAAAAATCATCAACTGAAAAGTAGGTAAAAAAAACATTTTTTGAAACGGGATAAAATTGTCTTTCAGATGGTGATAAGAATTGTTTTCGAAAATTTCAGACATTTCAAGTCCTTGTACACTTAACAATTAGACATATCAAGTACACTTTTTAAAAAATTAAAGAAAATACGACGCAAAAAGAAGGAATTTACCAATGGCGCGGAAATCAGTAGATGTGATGTTCATGTACAGACAAATGAAGGAGTCCCATTTCAAAAACTGAATGGTTTATTCACGAGAAAGAGCTACACAAATTGAGCAAGTGTGTAAGAAAATTATCTATGTCTGGCGCTAATGCAAGTAGCTGTTCGGCTGGAATTGATTGATAGACATGTTGCATGTCGTCCACAGGAATATAGTGCCAAATTCGGTCCAATTGGTGCTATAGATGAGCAAAATTCAGAGTTGTTTGTAGGCCCCTGCCCATGTTGTTGTTGTTGTGGTCTTCAGTCCTGAGACTGGTTTGATGCAGCTCTCCATGCTACTCTATCGTGTGCAAGCGTCTTCGTCTCCCAGTACCTACTGCAGCCTACATCCTTCTGAATCTGCTTAGTGTATTCATCTATTGGTTTCCCTCTACGATTTTTACCCTCCACGCTGCCCTCCAGTACTAAATTGGTGATCCCTTCATGCCTCAGAACATGTCCTACCAACCGATCCCTTCGTCTAGTCAAGTTGTGCCACAAACTCCTCTCCTCCCCAATTCTATTCAATACCTCCTCATTAGTTATGTGATCTACCCATCTAATCTTCAGCAATCTTCTGTAGCACCACATTTCGGAGGCTTCTATTCTCATCTTGTCTAAAATATGTTTCACTTCTATACATGGCTACACTCCATACAAATACTTTTAGAAACGACTTCCTGATACTTAAATCTATACTCGATGTTATCAAATTTCTCTTTTTCAGAAACGCTTTCCATGCCATTGTCAGTCTACATTTTATATCCACTCTACTTCGACCATCATCAGTTAATTTGCTCTCCAAATAGCAAAACTCCTTTACTACTTTAAGTGTCTCATTTCCTAATCTAATTTCCTCAGCATCACCCGACTTAATTTGACTACATTCCATTATCCTCGTTTTGCTTTTGTTGATGTTCGTCTTACACCCTCCTTTCAAGACACTATCCATTCCATTCAACTGCTCTTCCAAGTCCTTTGCTGCCTCTGACAGAATTACAATTTCATCGGCGAACATCGAAGTATTTATTCCTTCTCAATGGATTTTAATTCCTACTCGGCAATTTCCTTTTGTTTCCTATACTGCTTGTTCAATATACATATTGAATAGCATTGGGAGAGGCTACAACTCTGTCTCACTCCCTTCCCAACCACTGCTTCCCTTTCATGTCCCTCGACTCTTAAAACTGCCATCTGGTTTCTGTACAAATTGTAAATAGCTTTCGCTCCCTGTATTTTACCTCTGCGACCCTCAGAATTTGAAAGAGAGTATTCCAATCAACATTGTCAAAAGCTTTCTCTAAATATACAAACGCTGGAAACGTAGGTTTGCCTTTCCTTCATCTTTCTTCTAAGATAAGTTGTAAGGTCAGTATTGCCTGACTTGTTCCAGTATTTCTACGGAATCCAAACTGATCTTCCCCGACGGTGGGTTCTACCAGTTTTCCATTCGTCTGTAAAGAACTCGCGTTAGTATTTTGCAGCTGTGACTTATTAAACTGAGAGTTCGGTAATTTTCACATCTGTCAACACCTGCTTTCTTTGGGATTGGAATTATTATATTCTTCTTGAAGTCTGAGGGAATTTCGCCTGTCTCATACATCTTCCTCACCAGATGGTAGAGTTTTGTCAGGACTGGCTCTTCCAAGGCTATCTGTAGTTCTAATGGAATGTTGTCTACTCCAGTGGCCTTGTTTCGACTTAGGTCTTTCAGAGCTCTGTCAAACTCTTCACGCAGTATCGTATCTCCCATTTCATCTTCACCTGCATCCTCTTCCATTTCCATAATATTGTCCTGAAGAACATCGGCCCTGTATAGACCCTGTATATACTCCGTCCACCTTTCAGCTTTCCCTTCTTTGCTTATAACTGGGTTTCCATCTGAGCTCTTGATATTCATGCAAGTTGTTCCCTTTTCTTCAAAAGTTTCTCCAATTTTCCTGTAGGCAGTATCTATCTTACCTCTAGGGAGATAAGCCTCTACATCCTTACATTTGAACTCCAGCCATATTTGCTTAGCCATTTCGCACTTCCTGTCGATCTTATTTTTGAGAGGTTTCTATCCATTTGTGCCTGCTTCATTTACTGCATTTTTATATTTTTTCCTTTCATCGATTAAATTCAGTATCTCTTCTGTTACCCAAGGATTTCTACTAGCCTTCGTCTTTTTACCCACTTGATAGTCTGCTGCCTTCACTATTTCATCGCTCAAAGCTACCCATTCTTCTCCTACTGTATTTCTTTCCACCATTCCTGTCAATTGTTCCCTTATGCTCTCCCTGAAACTCTGTACAACCTCTAGTAATTTCAGTTCATTCAGATCCCATCTCCTTAAATTCCCACTTTTCAGTAGTTTCTTCAGTTTTAATCTACAGTTTATAATCAATAGTGTGTGGTCAGAGTCCACATCTGCCCCTGGAAATGTCATACAATTCAAAACCTGGTTCCTAAATCTCTCTCTTACCATTATATAATCTATCTGAAACCTTCCAGTATACAGCTTTCTTTCATGATTCTTGAACCAAGTGATAGCTATGATTAAGTTATGCTCTGTGCAAAATTCTACCAGACGGCTTCCTTTTCATTTCTTAGCCCTAATCCCTATTCACCTACTACGTTTCCTTCTCTTCCTTTTCCTGCTCTCGAATTCCAGTCGCCCATGTCTATCAAATTTTCGCCTCCCTTCACTAATTCAATAATTTCTTTTACCTCATCATATATTTGATCACTTTCTTCATCATTTGCAGAGCTAGTTGGCATATAAACTTGTACTACTGTAGTAGGCGTGAGCTTCGTGTCTATCTTGGCCACAATAATGCATCCACTATGCTGATTGTAGTAGCTCACCCACACTCCTATTTTTTATTCGTTATTGAACCTCCTCCTGGATATCCCCTTATTTGATTTTGTATTTATAACCCCGTATTCACATGACCAAAAGTCTTGTTCCTCCAGCCACCGAACTTCACTAATTCGCACTATATCTAACTTTAACCTATCCATTTCACTTTCTAAATTTTATAACCTACCTGACCGATTAAGGGATCTGACATACCACGTTCCGATCCGTAGAATGCCAGTTTTCTTTCTCCCGCCCATAGAGCACCAAATGTTCTCAATAGCGGAGAGATCTGAAGACCTTTCTGACGTAGGTAGAGTATGGCAACCAAGAAGACAGTTAGTAAATAACCTTCCAGTGTGCGGGTGGACATTATCTTGCTGAAATGCAAGTCCAAGATGCCTTGCCATGAAGGGCAAAAAATATCGTCAATGTACCGCTCTGCTGCAAGGGTGCAGCGGATTACAACGGAAGTGGCCTTGCTATGAAATGAAGTCCCACCCCAAGATGTCATATCAGGTTGTCGGACTGTATGGTTGCCAACAGTCACATTGGTAGCCCTCTTTTATCTGGGGCGTCTTGAGATACATCGTGGCTGGTCATTCGGGCTCAGCTAGAAGCCTGAATCATCACTGAAGACAATTCGGCTCCATCCAACGCTCTCCCAGGCCGAATGTACCCAGCACACTGCGAACCATCTTCTGGTTGTACATACGTCGATGGTAGTCGTCTCTCTAGGTCACCCGTACTTATAAACTCTGTGTTCGGCGATGGTCCGCTCATTTTTGCCAGCATCGTTGAATAGTTGCGTGGTTTCCTATTCATATATCGATCGATTGGCCAATTACTCCAACCAGCTTCTTTGAACTCAACTACATTTCTTCTTTCAAATATTGTCATCTGCTGACATTGTCCACGAGCCTGTTTGCAAGGCATAGTTACTGTCAAACTGAATACACGGAATGAAATCCTCAAATACTTTATGCGCTGGTATCATCATGACCCCTGTTTACCATTCTTGCCAGGTGTGCGGTGACATTGTGCTCCAGCAGTCACACATTCATTCATCGGTCGCCGAAGCTTGCAGTACTTCATTTTCCGTTGATAACTCTGTGAATAACCATTTGTGACCAATTTGAGTCGTTTTCGTGTCTTAGACTGTATATTAGATGTTAAGAACGAAAGAGAAGCGGAATTCTTATAATAAACTTTTAGAATCAGAATTGTGTGCTAGTTACCGTCTACGACTCACTGAAAATGGTTATTTTAAAGCATTCAATTAGGCTCGTTTTCAGTCGTATTACAATGATCGTTGTGTACATGAAACACCTCGTATAGGAATGGTGTTAAATGTAGCACTATCTGTGGACCTAGCATCGGCACGGGTTCAGAGTATACGCCATCCAGACCAGGTGCGCTTGCAGTTTGAGCTCCGAAATTGCGACAGCAATTTCTTCTTGACCAGACCGTATCACCAACATCTGATTGTCATGTCGTTATTTACTGCATTTATAAGTTGTGCGTGTATCTCAGCGTCTGTGTTATCGTCAGGATGCAGGGCAGTTAGCAGATATTCTGGTGACTCTCTCCGTCCTGTCGTCATTGAGCTATCCACCTTACGAATTGCGGACATGATAGTAGTTCCCTTAACCTTTTCAGTCAACAGTTTATTCAGTCTTTGGCAGATGTCAAATTGCAGGTGTATTCCTTCAGTTTCCTGAAGCAAAGTTTTGAAGCGCGTCTCAATATCCCTGTACTCATGGAGCCTTCTACTGCACTCCGATTGCCCTAGAGTATGTTCGTTCTTCTTCTCGATCGTACCCTTCACCTCAGAGTGGAAAGTTCAAGGCTCTACGGGACCTTAGTCTGATTGTTTACCTTTTTCCTAGGAATATAAATGTCCTGTGCTCTTTGCAAGAGTTCAGTTAGTAATTGAGCACCCAAATCTACATGAACCGGAAGAGATTCTATTCTAAATACTCTGAGGTAGACAACTAAGCCATCTCAATCAGATTTAGTGATGCCTAACTCAATTCTGCTTTCCTCAGCTTGTGTTCTGTATAATTGTCATTTCCCTCTTCGACGATAATTGTATTATAGCCACTGTATGTTAGGTACTGGAGCACTTGTCAACTATTAATTTTAGCTGCTGACATGCGGTTTGCTAAAGTGACATCTATGTTAGTAACTACACCAGCTTATTGTTCGAATGTACTCGACTGGTCTTCCAGATTTAAAACAATGAGCTGTAGTTCCTGTATTGCTTCCTTTAGTACATCCCCTCGTTCGTCAGTTTGCCTACTGTGCCACAGAAATGATTATGCATCTGTTGTCACAAGGAGACACGCAACTTGTCTATATAGAGAAACCGCTCTGACTTTACCTATATAAGGTACGATAGGGTGAGAGTAATGCATGCTTACTACAACCCACTTTGTCTGCAGTCCTTCACTTCTATTGTGACCCTGTGCTTGTCCAACAGCGTTGCCACCATGGATCACACTGTATTTCCATTTGTAACGACCGTGGCAGTCATTCCCTCATTGTGGCCAGTACCTGTTACTATATCCGCACGAGAAAGTGGGAGCTCATTCTTTCTACAGTATGGTTCTTGCAAACAAAACATATTAACACTCAGCTGGTCAGTTAATTTTCGTATTTCAGTCATTGTCAATTTGCTTCGAGCAGCATTTATCTGTACTATGTTTATCCTTTTACGTGTTTCGATTGCCAACGAAGCCCTTCGGAGAAGGAAGGCCTGGTTCAAAGAAAAAGCGTCCAAACCCTTATATAAAATCCACGTATTAATGCTCAGTGTCGAATGGTCCTTTTACTCTCTTAAATGCCTGTCGAAGGAGGCGACATAGTTGTTTAAACTCAATGCGTATGTTATTTACTCTCAAAAGAATTCTGTGTAGTGCATCTGGTGTAGGATACGTCATAGATTTTCCTTTCTGATGCCCACCTCTGGAAATATGTCTTAGAGCAACCTGCAACACACTGGGAGCCTCCAAACTACTTAATAAGACATTCGCTTCTACATTATTATCAGATTTGTATGTGTGTAATTGAAAACCATTTTAGTAGGACTCTAAATATTAGAAATACTTTTTTGTATTTCATAGGAGTACCTGATTTTCACTGCACTTTACTGTTTTGCGATTGTTGTACTCGTTAGTGTTACTAAGGTCACCGCACACCTCTTCAAGCGCAAATGGGGGGAGGTCTGCAGATGATGTCGAAGCTTCTTGGGTGTCTACTGGTACTGCACATGCGGTGTCAACGTTATCATAACCATCATCATTATCGTTATCATAACATTTGGCGCGAGTTCGTCGTAGATGCGGCGTCGGCCTGGGGCAGGAGAGTCCCGTTGCTGGGGTTGCTGCACCGGGCACAGCTCTTCTGTCAGCAGCCGCCGCAGCTTGGGTTGATGCAAGTGCTTCACAAATCGTCTCCCCCCGAACGAAGTTCACGAACTTCGTCAGGTGTGATTTCTCACGTGATGAGCAAGTCCTCCACTCGAAGCAGGATACATCACTGAAGACAGTTATACTCCAGCCAATGCGACTCCACCTCGCGTGTGCCCGACACCACTGAAAACGTGCTATTAGGTGCGCGTAGGTCAATGGTAGGCGGCGAGGGGGGCGCCGTGAGCTCAGCATCCCTTCTGTGAGCCGCCTTTTATTAGTCTCAGAGGTCACTGAAGCATTAGTTGCATGTCGGGTTGATGATAATGGTGTTCGGGATTCTGTGTGTCTCTCTGGCGATTACTTGGTCCTCTCCGTCAGCTCTCTGGGTCGACCGCGTCCTTCTTCACGCTGTGTTCAGCCATGGTTCACCCGTTCCTGCCAGTATCGTCGAATAGTGTCGTTGCTCCTATTCAAATGTCGAGCCAATAGCCGATTACTCCAAGTGGCTTCTTTTAAATGCTGACATCCACATATATTGAGCGAATAGCCGATTATTCCAAAAGCTTTCTTTTGAATGCTGATATGAGCGTTTGGCATCATTGGCCGGGAGACCCCTTACAGGGCAGGTCCAGCCGCCTTGGTGCAGTTCTTATTACATTCGACGCCACATTGGGCCACCTGCGCGCTGCGTGGCGATGAAATGGTGAATAAGACAACAGAACACACAGTCCCAGAGCGGAGAAAATCTCAGACCCAGCCAGAATTCGAACACGGGCCCCTTAGGACAGCAGTCCATCACCCGGACCTTTCAGCTATCGGGGCGCACTAAATGCTTACATCTACATATATTGTTCAGTAACTGGCTGCAAGTATGGTTATGTCCAACTGAGTACACAGAATGAACTTTAGCAAATGTTTTAAGCCCTTGTATCGACAAGTACCCTGTTTACTATACCTGTGCCCAAGTACGTCGATCGCCAAATCCTGTATGAGTATCATCTTGTAACGTTTGCATCACTCCTTCATGGTGCATCATTTTTTGTGTTAGAGTGGTTATTAGACATTAATAACGAAAGATAAACAGAGTTCCTGTGATAAACGTTTGTAATCAAAAATGTGTGATACTAGCCATCTACGAACCATCGAAAATTGTCACTGTTTAATTCATTTTGATAGGCTTGTTTTCAGTTTATCACAATATGCACATGTCATCATTATGAGGGTGGAAAGCACGCGGTTGTATCTCTTATTAGTGTGTCCGTTCCTCGTCTTTATGACGTCTTGAACTCGGCTGAAGATACTTTCAGTAAGGTTAAAGAATCCACCATTGGTGGAACTAATCTCTAATTTTCCCAAAATATAGTTCATTGGTGAAAATTGTACACTCGTCTGCGCCAACAATTCAAACACAATTATCACTCAAAAGTGACTAACAGGCTGATTTTCTTTATCCAGCAACTCAAATCCTCGAACATGGTCGAATTTTCCACAAAATCATATTCACGAAGTTCCACTGCTGCACACGGAAACCAAGTTCCACAAGAGTTTACTTTTAGTATGTGCACAGTGACATAGATCCTTGAAAAAACTGAACACAGTCGATGTTCTGCCAAAGTTTGTGAACCAAATTTCAACATCCGATCACGAAGACTGGACGTCGATGGTGCTGCAGAGGCAAGGCGGTGTTCTTGAGGAGGCAGCTGGTCGACAGCAGGAAGCAGATGTCCATCCGTACCTTTGGCTCGACGAGAGCTCACTTTTGCACAGCGATGCGCGGGTTTAAATATTGCCGCACAGCTGGATATCGCAGGAACTTTTTCAGGTCACGTGATTCCCGGATGGGACGTCCAACCTACCCACTCCCTCACCTCCCCTACCCAACACACACAGAGTTCGTGATTTTTATGGCGCTGCTAGAGACGCCTAGTGGAACAACTGCAGAACTGTTTTCTTGTTTTCTGGTGCAGAGCAGTTGCGTGGGTTGTAGGCAGACCAGGACTTTTTGCGCCAGAAGGGGTGTGACCCATACAGGTGGATCGCCGTGAAATGCTAGAGGTGCGTGAACTTCTGTGTATGACTAACTGCCCATTCTTCAGCAGGAACCGAAACCAGAAACGGTAGTGATAGTGCACTTTGAGGTCTGGATTTACTTTGAGGTCTGGATTTAAGTCGACTTTCAATCACATTCCAATGAGTTATTGGTTATAAGTGTAACATGGCGCTGGCCAATCAATTTCTAGGACGTCATATTTAAATGCCTAAAAAGACAAGTCATTGTAGAAAGACAGGAGATACTGGACTCATTTGAAGAAAGAAGGAAATGTGAAAATGCAGCAGACGAAGCAGCAAACAGGAAACACTCACTGTCTGCAAACCTCTATTTTTCTTTACTGCGCCGTAGTGGGGATCCAAAACACTCGGGCAGTATTCAGGAATTTGTCGCACTACTGTTCTATATACAGTCCTCTTTGTAGATGAACTACACTTTCCTAAGATTCTCCCAGTAAGCCGAAGCCACTCCTACTACTGTTCTCATGTGCTCGTTTCACTTCATATCGCTTTACAACTTTACGCCTAGAAATTATTCCCCTTGACTGTGCATACGAAATTTACAGTACTGTTTTTTTTCCCTATCATCTGCATTAAGATATATCTCTTTACATTTAGAGCAAGTTACCCTACATCACACTAAAAGGAAATTCTAAGCCATCGTATATCAATGTACAGTCACAAAACGACGATACAGTCCACTTACCTCTTATATTAGAAGGTCACCTCAAGCCTTAGCAGACTTCTCCCCACCCTATCCGTTGTTGTCCACAAATAATTGCCTCACAGATGCTGCTTTATGACATGGTGTTTTGTCATCCTTACATAAACAATCATGGTCTCCATATGTTTCCCTACTGTAGACAGTACATTATGCTGTAAAATGTGTTATTCTTCAGCATTTAAAGCTTATTAAATGCAACAATTGGAGCACACCATAACCAAGGAAAACACCCCAATTCCGTGACACCACATCCTTAGTTCTTCATTTTTGGCGATATGCAGGGTGAGTCACTAATTATCGCCACTTAGAATAACTCCGAAAGTATGATGGTAGCTGAGATGATGTATAGGACAATGGGGGCAATAATATGACGTTGATTTTTTGAAGCTAGATGGGGTCGCGTCATAGATAAGAAGGTCAACTTTGTTTCATTACGTGGAATTCCATAGTTTGGTACTTATTATCTGATAGTGGCTATCGAGACGAATCCAATGACGTGAAACAGCGATGGCCGGCCGATTTGGCCGCGCTGTTCTAGGCGCTTCAGTCTGGAACCGCGCGACCGCTTATGTCGCAGGCTCGAATCCTGCCTCGCGCATGGGTGTGTGTGATGTCCTTAGGTTAGTTAGGTTTAAGTAGTTCTATGTTCTAGGGGACTGATGACCTCAGATGTTAAGTCCCATAGTGCTCAACGTTATTTTGTAATAGTAATGTATTTGAAGGTCAACGAAGGTGAAAAAGGTGGCATGAACGACCAGTTACAGAAGGCAATCGAAGTGATGCCCATTCGTATCAATGCAATGCTGCAATCTTCTTATCACCGACTGAGTGGTAATCCTTATCACTGCGGCATTTATCGAAGCACATGCTGTGACATTCTCTCTCGTATATCGTGTAAACAGTAAATATTCACCGAATACGGCGTATGCATCCAAGGTGCCATTGACATGTAAACACCATTCCACGGTTTCGCAATACAACTCTAATAGGAACGGTAAGACTAGTATCGTCGAATCAAGCATATGTGAATGATGTATTCCTTCGAAGAACAAGTCGATATGCTTCTCGTTTATGGAGAATGCCAACGAAATTCAGTAAGAGCTAGAGACATTCGCTGAAAGATATCCACAACGCAGTCACCCTACACGATGTACATTTAAATATGTGTGTGATAAATTGAAAACAACTGGATTTTTAATGCATCGGAAACGTATCCGGCAAAGGAAAGTTACTAACGAGGAAACAGAAACTGGTACTCTTGCCACTGTGGTTCGGGATCCTTGAGTTAGTTCGTGTCAAATCGCAAGGGAATCTGGCATGAGCCAGAGTACTGTAGTTCATGCTCTGAATCGCAATGAATATCATCATTAACATACCATTCTCTACCAAGAATTAACTGGTAGACTGTATGCGTCGCATTGAATCCTGCAGATGGCTCAGCTTCAGATTTAAAGGAATGACACATTTATTAATTTGACTTTATTTACTGACGAGGCTCCGTTCTCGAAAATATGGAATTGTTAATTTGCATAACATGCATTACTGACAACTGAAGATCCATGTTGGCTGGGGTAAGTTACAAACCAAACAGCGCGGTTGGTGGATGTATGCTGCCGCATTCTGAAGGACAGAATTATAGGCCCCTATTTCATCGAAGGAAATCTTAATGGTAGGAAGTACACCACATTCCTGCAAGAAACATTAGGTCTCTTATTGGAAGAAGGAACAAGGAACAGATTGTGGTATCAACACGATAGGTGTCCGGCACATTTTTCGCACGTGGCTAGAAATGAGTTGCAGAGCCAATTCCCAGATCGTTGGATTGGACGCGGAGATGTGTCATGGCCGTCTCGTTCGCCACACTTGACGCCTCTGGACTTTTTCTTGTGGGGATTCGTAAGAGACATTGTCTATAAGGAAGTTCCAACTACACTGGAACTCTGGATAATTTTTATCAGACAGTATACGTCTGAAACAGTGCACTCTCATTTAGTTTATTCCTAATGTTCGTTACTGTCGTGTTTAGACATTCTTGCAGAGAAGGTATCTCGTATAGTAAATAGCTAATGGTGTACACCTCATTCCTTTCTCAACACCAGTTACTTCAAGTTCTAGCAACTGATATCAGTAACATGACAAATATTGCTGCCTTCCCTTTCGTTAAGCGCAACTTTCTATTCTCTGCCAATGAAATTCCTCTGTAGACAGTAAAGCAATAAAATATTTGGACTTGTGGTTTCGCTTCAGGAGGCCAAGGTTATATAACCAGTTAGGCATAGGTATGGCAACGATGCTGCCTAAAGGACTGTGCAAGGGCGATTAATTATAGCGGAGACCGCAGTGGGGTGGACAGAAGGAGAAGGGGAGAGGAGTAGATGAAGTGGGTACCTGCAGCCGACTGCAAGCAGATTCTGCCACGACTGCTGGATTTCTGCCTTGATGTGCGTTTCTCCACCTGTCAAGTTCCAGGTAGTGGGCGTCTCACTCCCTTCACACTCTGTGAACACACCAGCAGAAATTCGTTGCCCTGATTTCGAAGCAGGCACCGTAAACACTGCAAAATCGGCATAACAGCCCATGCATTCCAACTGCTCACAAGAATAATATGCAGAACAATGGAAAAAGTTGAGGATCTGTTATTTGAGGAACACTTGGAGTTTAGGCACGAGAGAGACAGTTCTGTCGTTGCGCTTCATGATAGAAGCAAGACATGAGAAAAATTAAGACACATTCATAGGTTTTGTCGAACTAGAAAAAGTGATTGACACTCTAAAATCATACAAGACAATCGATATTCTGAACAAAGTAGGAGTAAGGTACGGGACGTGTAATACACAGTATGTACAAGAACCTAGAGAGAATGGTAAGAATGGAGGAGACATAACGAAATGCTTCAATTAAAAGTGGTGTAAGAGAGGTGATGCTGTCTTTCGCCCATACTACTCACTGTCTACATCGTAGAACCCATGACGGAAATGGGAGAAAGTTTTCAAAGTGTGCTCAAAATTCGCAGTAAGAAATAACCACTGATACGATTCGCTGGTGCCATTGCTATCCTTGGTTGAAATGAATTACGGTATCTATTGAATGAAATGAATAGTGTTATGAATACAGAATAGGTATTGAGAGTAAACCGAAGAGAGACGAAAATAATTAGAAGTAGAAGAGAAACAGAACAGTGAGAAACATCACAACTTGGGATCAAGAAGTACACGAAGTTAAGGAACGTTGTTATCTTAGAAGCAAAACGACCCATCAACCCAACTTTGCCGAGGCAAGAAGGACATATAAAGCAGAGTAACACAGGAAAAGGAGGCGTTCCTGGACAAAAGAAATCAACTGGTAACAAACGTATGTCGTAAGTTGAGTACGAAATTAATGAGGATGTACGTTTGTAGCACCCCATGGTACAGAAGTGAATTATTTCCTGTGAGGAAACCGAAAACGAAGAGAATCCAAGCGTTCGCGACGTGTGCGATTGAAGAATGTTGGAAAGTAGGTGGACTGATAAGGAATGAGGAAATTCACATTTACATCTACATCGACATCTACGGGATTACTCTGCTATTCACAATAAAGTGCTTGGCAGAGGGTTCAGTGAACCACCTTCAGGCTGTCTCTACACCGTTCCACTACCGAGAGGCACTCGGGAAAAACGAGCACTCAAATTTTTCGGTGCGAGCCCTGATTTCTCTTGTTTTATCGTCATGATCATTTGTCCCTATGTAAGTTAGTGACAACAGAATGTTTTCGCAATCGGTGCAGAAGACTGGTGATTGAAATTTCATGACGAGATCCCGTCGCAACGCTGAACGCCTTTGTTTTAGTGCTTTTCATCTCAATTCACGTATCATGTCTAAGACACTATCTCCCCTATTTCGCGATAATACAAAACGAGCTGTCCTTTTTTGTACTTTTCCGATGTCATCCGTCAGTCCCACTTGATGCGGATGCCACACCGCACAACAATACTCCAGGATATGGCGGACAAGCGTGATGTAAGCAATCTCTTCAGTACACCTTTTGCACCTTCCACGTGTTCTGACAATGAATCGCAGTCTTTGGTTTGCTCTACCCACAATATTATCTATGTGATCGATCCAATTTAGGTTATTTGTAATTGCAGGCCCTAAGTATTTAGTTGAATTTACAACCATCAGATTCGTGTGACTTACAGCGTAATCGAAATTTAGCTGATTTCTTTCAGTACTCATGTGAATAACTTCACACTTTTCTTTATTCAGGGTCACTTTTCGCACCATACAGATATCTTATCTAAACCATTTTGCAAGTCGCTTTGATCATCTGATAACTTTACAAGAGGTAAATGACAGCATCAACTGCAAACAGTCTAAGTAGGCTACTCAAATTGTCTCCTATGCGGTTAATATAGATCAGGAACAATAGAGGGCCTATAACACTTCCTTGTGGAACGCCGGATATTAGTTCTGTTTTACTCGATGACTTTCCGTCTATTACTACGAGCAGTGACCATTCTGACAGGAAATTACGAATTCAGGCGCACAACTGAGGCTATACTCCGTAGGCAAGCAGTTTGGTTAGAAGACGCTTGTGAGGAACGGTGTCGAAAGCCTTCTGGAAATCTAAAAGTATGGAACCAATTGACATCCCCTACCGATAGCACTTATTACTTCATGAGTGCAAAGAGCTAGTAGTGTTTCACAAGAACGATATTTTCTGAATCCGTGCTGACTATGTGTCAATAAATCGTTTTCTTCGAGGTACTTCATAATGTTCGAATACAGTATATGTTCCAAAACCCTATTCCAAATCGACGTTAGTGATATATGCCTGCAATTCAGCGGATTACTCCTACTTCCCCTTTTGGGTATTGGTGTGACTTGAGGAATTTTCCAGTCTTTAGGTACGGATCTTCCTGTGAGCGAGTGGTTGTATATAATTGCTACATATGGTGCTATTTTATCAGCATACTCAGAGACGAACCTGACTGGTATACAACCTGGACCGAAGGGCTCGCCTTTATTGAGTGATTTAAGCTGCTTTGTTTCACCGAGGATATCTACTTCTATGTTTCTCATCTTGTCAGTTGCTCTTGATTGGAAGTCAGGAATATTTACTTCGTCTTCTTTGGTGAAGGAGTTTCGGAAAACCGTATTTATTAACTCTGCTTTAGTGGCACTATCATCAGTGACTTCACCGTTGTTATCGCGCAGTGAAGGTACTAATTGCGTCTTGCCACTGGTGTTCTTTATGTATGACCAGAATCTCTTTGCGTTTTCTGCCAGATTTCGAGACATAATTTCGTTGTGGAAATTATGAAAAGGATCTCGAATTGAAGTAGGCGCCATATTTCGAACTTCTGTAAACTATGCCAATCTTGGGGATTTTGCGTTCTTTTAAATTTGGCATGCTTTTTTCGTTGCTTCTGCAACAACGATCTGACCCATTTTGTGTACCATGTTGAATCAATACCATCACTTATTATTTTATGTGGTGTAATTCTCTTAATTGCTGTCGATACTATCTCTTTGAAAACATTCCCCACATTTTCTGTACTTACATGATCTGATCGGAAGGAGTGAAGACTGTCTCTTCAAAAGGTGTTAGTGCATTTTTATCAGCTTTTTTAAACAGATATACTGTGCGTTTCTTTTTCTCCGCAAAATTGAGGAAGAAAGGAAAGTAAGGAAAACGCTGACAAAAAGAGGGGAGAGAATGGTAGGACACGTTTCGAGACATAAGGAAACAAATTCCATGGTGCTAATACAACAAATAATTGAGACTATGTGCCGAATATGTTTCTCTGAGATGAAGAGATTGGTACAGGAGAAGAAATCGCGGTGAGCCGCCACAAACCAGTCAGTAGAATGATGGAACATCGAAAAAGAAGATAACTGGTACGAGCTTAGGACTCCACGAGTATTTTCAGTTTCAGTAAAAACTGCTGCATAAATTAAATTACTGAAATCAATACGATGTAAAAGGTTTAATCTTTTAAGTGGGCATGACGGATATATCCGGCCCTTGGCACATTCGCTCTCAGTTCAACGAATATATCGGACCACAGCAACCTGTCGCTTGTAGCTAATGGGAATGATGAATTCAAATCCGAGACGTACTATGACGTTAATACTAAAGTTTCATCCTACATCAGTTAAAATAATGCGTTCTCAAAGTTTTAACGATTTTCAATGTTTTTACTGTCATGGACACAAATTATGGCAGCTCCTGAAGAAAAAACTGCTTTTCGAGTTGTTTTGGAGTTCGCTAACGATTTTCATGGAAAGAATTATTTAATTTACCTCTACACCTGGTATATTAGTTCAGATTACGGTGACCAACAGACGAGAAAGCAAGCGGTGTTTTCGACACAATGTAGGAAAACAAAAACGAGTTCCTTTACGTCAGTGAATATGAAAAATTGAAGGAGGGTAACTATTTAACAGCGTACGTCAGCTAGCAGATATTAGTAAAACAGAATCGCAATAGAGATGTCGTGATGGTCAGCACGTTTCGTGACAATGCATTGCATGAAGTAAACGCAAATTCTTTTTGCATTTGTGGTAAATATATGAGGCGCGTGGCTAGAAGTAGATCACAGTTGCAAAACTACCAAGTGGCCTGGAGCAGCCTGAAAAAAGTTATCAGACCATCACAGACGTTAAGTGCGGAGTTGTTTTCCAGTTATCTTGTATTAGGTTCAGGATAGGGTCTGGGATACCTGCAACATGCACACACACTCACAACAGTGTAATTGGGCTAGTATCTTGTATTAGGTTCAGGATAGGGTCTGGGATACCTGCAACATGCACACACACTCACAACAGTGTAATTGGGCTAGGGGTTTGCAATGGGATAAAACAGTTCCTCAAACATTATTCCTATATGGGACATACATCTTGAATCTTTTAAGTATATAAGAAGTAGTAACAGCCGTAGTTTATCATTATTCTATGTTATCAACACATCTGACTGGTAAAAATGCATATCGTCTTTGCTCTGTGGTTATGAAGGCAAATTTTGCAATAATCAGTAAGCATAAAGCTGTATTTAAGATAGCTGAAGTCAATACCCTCTCCACTGATTTACTGTACTGTAATTGTAACACACCCCACGTCTACCATAAGCCATGTGTTTCAGTGCATATAAGAGGTGACCTTGACTGATAGTATTTTACTGACATAAGTCTCTCTGGGTATATTTGGAAGACGAGGAAGAAGTGATCCTGCAAATACTTTGTAAATACTTTTGGCAGTGAGAGTGAATCTAAATCATCGTTCGACACCAAAGAAACCAAGTCGTGTGGTAGGACAACATAAGAAATATTCTTGTACAAAATCTTTATTAATTATTGCATTGACATACATAAGAAATGTGAAAATAACTGAACACGAAAGGGCAATACGGGATGTCTGCATTAACTGTAAATTCTGATGGAAAGTGGCCAAACACTGGTGTACATGCAGCTAATGATAGAATCGAGGGTGTCTCTACATTAGTGGATATACGAGAGATTTGTTTATAAACTTTCCATCCCAGATGAATTATCTTAAAGGAAGGTTCGTTATATTGTATCAACATGCTGTGGACTGGACATTGTGCATTTTATTATTCCACAAGTATTAAGACAAAAGTACCATAAACTGCTATTGTTTCCAAAAATAATTTTATTTTGCAGGTCTTAATAAAAAGAAGAAAGCTAGCAAATAGACGTAACCCTTTCCCCATTAAAGAAACTAACTCTTCAAGTCTAGTTAACGAGAAAACTGAAAATGGAATAGATCGACATAAGAAAAACAAAAGCGAAAAGTGGAAGATTTGGCGGAAACATTTCCCATGAAGGAAAGTTATAAACTGCTACTCGAAAAAGCAAGGCTTACAAATTACTTTAATTTTTTGAATCTCTGCATATTAGTCTAATTTTTTAGACACAGTTCCTGACTTTTCGTCAGTCAGTCAGTCGGCAGTTGATGGTTGGAGTGCTGACTCATTATCTGAGTATCCAGTTATGCTGGCAACTGATGTGATATGTATAACGATCATATCAACCTATACCACATCAACAACAGCCTGAAGATGGCGCATTGAAGCGTTGAAACTGGTTGTAACAAAATAAAATAAAATCATACGGACGGCTGTAGGTGTTTTATTTTGTCGCAATAGCAAACGGCCGTCTTCCCAGAAAACTCCTGCCAATAGCATGGACATACAAAAACAATATTCCGCATGTCGTTAGCCATGTGTCTACATCCTGTCCTCGGACATCCATTATGTATAATGGCGTTCGTTGGACACATTTTACTTTAAACTCGCTTGCCCGGTGTCGGCGGATAAACACGATACTACAGTGGCTATGTTATTCCGAATTACAGTGAAAAACTCCCTCGGACATGCATGCGTGTCCTAAGGAACAGGCACTTCGACGACTACAGCCGTTATGAAATGCAAGAAATTTATTCGCAGTTGCGAATATGGACAACCATCAGCTGTATAATAGAATGACTACAGTGAAAGCCTCTGCCTGAACGGAACTCAAAACCGGATTTCCGGCTTATCGCAAGCGGTCACCTTATCGTTTGACTATCCGAGCAGAACTCATGGCCAGGCCCGAACTACGATACATCGTGAGCCACATGTCTAAATCCTGTACCCGTACGTCCACTATGTACGAGGGACAGTCAATAATTAAAGAGACAAAATGGTCTGAGGAAGAACTGTTAGTAGGGCAAGTTTGATACTTTCGCGGCTATGAGTTGGTATCACTAGGAGGAGTCCTGATCAGCTGATGTACAAAAATTGTTTTGTTTTTAACGTCAAAAATACATCTCAAGATGGCGAGTCCGCTTCAAACGCCCACATAAGTTGAACAACGTTCTGTTATTTGTTTTCTTTCTTGCTGAAGGCGAGAAACAAGAGAATATATACTACAGACTGTCTTAAGTTTATGATGAGCGTTGTATAAATCGATAAAATTTCTACAAGTGTGTAGAGCAGTTAAAAATTTTCTCGACTCAGTGACAGACCAACACCGTTCTGGCAGACCTGTTGCAGTTTCCACTCCCTCACTTGAAAGTCGAATTGATGACATTATTCGTGCCGACCGCCCTTGTGACCGGAAAATGATAGTTGATAAGGTTCAAGTTAGTGCTGACACAGTTCATCACATTATCTGTAACAAACCGAAGTACCGCAAAACATGTGCAAAATGGGTCCCAAAGGAGTAGACGCGGCTACACTAGGAAACTAGGTTGAGAGTGTGCACAGAGCTAAAGGAACGTTATGAAAGAAAAGGTGAGCACTTCTTCAGCAAACGTTTAACTTTTGATGAAACTTGAGTTCACTATTATGAGCCACAATCAAAAAGACAAAACATCGAGTGGAGGCACACCAACTCAGGAGTTATGAAAAAATTCAAAGCCAAGCATCTGCAGGATGCTGAAGGTCAGGTTTCTTGTGATTATCACGAAGAGCAGCGTAGAATGAACAGCCAATATTACTCCTATTTGCTTTTAAACAAGATGAAGCCAGCCATGAGAGAGAGACGTCGTGGATCTGAGAGGAGAGGTGTGATTCTCCAGCAAGACAACGCAAGTCCTCATATAGCTCATCTAGCCCGTGAAACCATCGACAAAAAGGGCTGGGAAGTACTGTCTTACAGTCCTCATTTAGCACCAAGTGATTCCCATTTGTTTAGTGCACTGAAGGAGGCATTACGTGGGAAGAGGTTGCAGGACTACGAGGACGTGAAAAATTTTGTCGAAAATTGGTTCAAACATCAAGATAAAGAGTTCTTTGCAGCCGGAATAAAAAACCGTGTAACCCGCTGGAATAAGTGCATTAATGTTCAAGGGTATTATGTTGAAATGTAGGAGAAGTATTGTTTTGTAAAACTAAACGTTTTTTTTTCTCCAGACCAATTTGTCTCTGTTATCATTGAATGACCATCGAATATTCCCATACAGAGGAGGCATTTTCCTTGAAAGTCAGCTGCTCCGTGACGGCGGATAAATACGATACTGCAGTGCTTGTGAAATCCCCACTTACGATGCAAAGTTCCTTCAAACAAGGACGCATCCATGTCCGAAGACAGTCGAACTGCAGCGTCTACTGCCGTTATACAATACACGTAATACATTTGCAGTATATTCTCGGCAACAAATAGGTTCAATGGCTGTCTGGACGTCAAGATATACTCACATCAAATACTCGTTTCCTTATTGAAGCATTACAGTGTATTACAACCACGTAACCATGATCCCTTAATCGGAACAGCGTTACGACCTAATATAGGAAGAACGTAACGGACTGCTGGTAATAAGCTCCTGATTCGGCTACATACATAGCTGTAATAGAAATAATGAAAGTAGATCAATGGCACGATAGACAGAAGATATATACTTGCATAGCTCTGAGCCCAGGTGATCCCATCGTTTGACAGGACTTTACAAACCACGAAATTGTCAGCGGTTTTTGAGGGAAACTTTAACGTCTACATCTGCACTTAAGCGACATTATATTGTGTGGCAGAGGGTAGTTATGGTATATACATAACTTTCTAATAATCTTACCTGATAATGGTCCGACTGATGAACAATACTCAAGAAATGCCGAACGAGTCTTTTGAAAACCACTTCTCTTGTGGATGAGGTAATTCACTTCAGATTGTTCCAGGATATCTTAGATACTCCTCTGCTTCCCTGTGACAATTTTTTAATTGGTCTTGCCTCTTTAGTCCATATATGACAGCTATTCTGAGGTATTTTCCGGTTGTTATTGTATCCAATGTTTTATTGCCGAACTCATAACCTATGCACGCGCAGGACATTACATTTATTTACTTGTAGTGTCAAGTAGACCAATCGTGAACTACAATGAGATTTTCACTCAGCAGCGGAGTGTGCGCTGATATGAAACTTCCTGGCAGATGAAAACTGTGTGACCGACCGAGACTCGAACTCGGGACCTTTGCCTTTCGTGGGCAAGTGCTCTACCATCTGAGTCACCGAAGCACGACTCACGCCCGGTACTCACAGCTTTACTTCTGCCAGTACCTCGTCTCCTACCTCCAAAATTTACAGAAGCTCTCCTGCGAAACTTGCAGAACTAACACTCCTGAAAGAAAGGATAATTCGGAGACATCGCTTAGCCACAGCCTGGGGGATGTTTCCAGAATGAGATTTTCACTCTGCAGCGGAGTGTGCGCTGATATGAAACTTCCTGGCAGATTATAACTGCAGATTGCAGATTGCTGAACTGCAAGTTTCGCAGGAGAGCTTCTGTAAACTTTGGATGGTAGGAGACGAGGTACTGGCAGAAGTAAAGCTGTGACTACCGGGCGTGAGTCGTGCTTCGGTAGCTCAGATGGTAGAGCAGCTGCCCGCGAAAGGCAAAAGACCCGAGTTCGAGTCTCGGTCGGGCACACAGTTTTAATCTGCCAGGAAGTTTCAATCGTGAACTGTTGGCATGTCTTCCCGCGTTTCGATACGGTTGTCTGTTGTTGCAACCTTCCTGTAGACAACAGCTTCGTCTGACAACCGCCCCGGACAGCTTACGACGTTATCCTCTTCGTCATTTACATACAGAGTATTGCAAACATTAATAGCCCTGTAGAGCTCCCCTAGGCTACATCTATCGATTTTTTCCCTTTAAGTTACAACTCTCATTACTGTTTGCTAGAACGTCCTGAAACCAGCCATTTGATATGCTACTCGATAAGCTTTTATCAATGTCGTTTCGCGCAGATTTTTCTAGGTTTTCACTGGAAGGTTGTCTACAAAGTTTCAAATGAATAACAGACATGGTTTAATAGTAGTAAAGAAGAAATACTCTCCGGAAATACATTTACTTTACAATTGACTTTGTCTCGAATAATCCATTCTCCGCACATTAAGATCACAGATTCTGTCAGTGAAGCATTCATTCAATTCATTGAATTCTACAATACTGTTGACAATGTCCTTCTCGATTGAGAGCGCTGCTACTGCTCTTAGCAGCTGCTGACTCACAGCACGAAGCAGAAAACCTTCAGGTCCGCGTCAGACGATGTCGCCGGTATGGTAACAGTCACTTTCAGGAGTTTCGTTGTCTGACTACAATATTTCTGCAAATCATTTAAGAATAGGGATTCCAGAAATTTCTAAACTCATTCCTCGTGTTTGAAATCATAACTTTCGTTCGCAGTTTATTGCCTTCAAGGATGGGATATATTTTGCAAGACGCCTGTAGCAATGTTTGCAGAAAGTGACCTGCATACAACACACACTTTTCGGAATTAAATAAATTTGCAGCTACGACATATCTGGTAAAGTAAAAGCTTGCAGCAACTTGAGCAACAATGTTATCTCACACATCTTTCGAAAAAGCCGTTATGTAATTCATTTTCCTGTCCATATCTCTGTGCAAGCTGCAGCAGCTCTCTGCATGTGGAAATCATGTCAGATACGTTAGCTCAATTATATTTTGCAGTCTTCTACCCCTTGTTGTACACACAGTGGCTCAACTATTCATTTTTGTAATAGGCTGTACAATGCTGCATGATTGTAAATACAGACAACCAAAATTGAAATGCTGGTGCCTTCATTTCAGACGTTGCACTGTTGCTGAAATAATTATAGTGGTTTGTCGAGATGGAATCTCAGTTTTCTCAAGGCATTCTACAAGTCACTGTTTTCATACACAACTTGCACATTTCTTGATTTAAAATTCCACCTTGAGTAGGAATCATGGCAGAGTTTCTTACTCAGTATGTCAATTACACACTGTGAAGAATGTAGGAAAAACTAAGAATCTCACTAAAGTCAACGAAATATCTTCTAACGTCCCTATTTGCCTCTCTGCATAGGTTAAAATCAGATCCTCCGTTTCGGCATAAAAGTGAACTACATAGGCATGTTCAAAATGTTTATTCAGAAGAGTCTGTGCACCTGAAAGACGACCACTCATGACACCTGTGCAATTGTAGCTCTGAGAAATAACTATACTCTGATTTCTCTAAGCGATTATCCTAAAGTTTTTGAACTCTGTTCGCGAGGTGTCCTGAATGACAAAGACCTTGCTACAGATATCACGTTAGAGGAAACATATCTGACTATTATGATGAAAAGTGAAATTGTTGAAATCTCACTGTCGTACCTGCGTTATCTGGTACAGATTCAGTGACAGCAATTTTCTGTTTTGCTCTGACATAGTAAACATCCATCATACAAGAAAGAATAAAATTTTGAATATGTTTACATGTGCCTTTGAAAACAGCAGCCTTGTAAAGATGATCGTTACTTACAGTATCAGGTCCAGCAGTGAAACCTAAATGAAATCTAGAAGACGTTGGGAAATTCCTGGATTTGATGAGTTGCTGCATCCATAATTTCCAAGAAGTGCAAGCTCAGGAACACAATAAACTACAACAGATCGCAGAGTGTGTAACGATATTGGCGAATCTGATCATTGTGCCTAGAACCTGTGTATCGGGAGAATGACTGTTGCATGCACAGTGACAGATGGTCTGGAAGCGGGTTCATTCGGGTACGTAGTTCCAATTTTCATCCACCAGAGAACAGTAGTGCATAGACACATTCAAGAAACAGGTCAAGATCACGTTTTTGCGAATTACTCTGTTTATTTCCTGAAGCCCTTTTGTTTATTTATCTCTGTACAGTTTTGTATATGCTTTTAGTAGTGTCAGTGATGCGCGAATGTGGTCTAAAGTAAACATGTAGATCACTGCTCTACTGCAGGATGTTGTACGATGGGGAATTTTTTAACTTAATATGTCAAGTCAGTTTATGGTAAAAGGATAGCTAATTCGAGTGCAAATGAAAATAGTTAATAACTTAAAGTATAAACAAAATATCAGAATGCTAAATATTTATTTCGGGAAAAAAAACAGTTCGAAAGCATGTTATTTGTTGATTGGTTGGTCATGAAAAGCGCGGACTAACAAGAGAGAATAATGTTTTTCTATTGGCCTTAAAGAAAACTGACCAATCAGAACAGAGTATTCTTCGTTCCTCATTTCTCTTGGAGTTACAGAAAGCTTTCAGCAGTCTAGAGTACTCGGAGCACAACCTTTCAATGGTACAGTCGTGTGTAGTAAGAGCTCCGAAGTAAGTTATAATTTGCCGGTTATCGTTTTGCTACACTCCTCAAAAGTGCTTTAAGGCGAAGGCAATGTGCTTTTTAGAATGTACGGATTTTTAAGCAATTTACTGTATGAGAAAAGACAGTAATTCCTCGTGGCATATTGAGCAGATTGGTGACTAAAAACTTGCGTGCATTAGATACCGAAAACTTAATAGCATGGCGAGCATACCGCCGATCTGCTGCAGCGAGTTCACTGCTAGCTGCAGATAAAGGACGGAAGGAGCCGCGCCGCCGCAGTGTCCTCCCATTGGCTGCCTACAAGCTCTATCTAGTTGTTGTGTAAAACCGCTTTCCCTAAAATATTGTGATCTGGACAAATCCGTCATTTTTTCTTTTTGTCTTCTGTGACAAATGTCTGAAATCATCAACGCCTCATAACTAAGCACATTTCTGTCAGAGGCAGAAGAATGAATGATTTTAAATTTAAAATTTTTATGTACTGTAGTATTCTGTCAGATGAATATTTCTGTGGGATCCACTGCTCCGCTTGCCACAAGACGAACCGACGCTTGCTCGTACTTTGTTCACTAAACGAGAGTGCGACAGGGGGAAGTGAAGGAAAACAGCATTAACCTGGGTCTCGTTCTCTTCTGCTCTATCTCTTATTAAGGATGATATTGAACTGAATGTCTCTGGATGTCTGTTTGTGCTAACCGTAATGATTTTTGTAGAAAATCTTCCTCGATCTCGAAGAAGGTCGTAATGCATGATCATAAAACGTGTTCCAAATTTCCAGAACCGAACGGAGTCAGTGATATAGGCCAATAACTATGTGTGTTTGTTGGAAACGCGGTTGACCTGCCCTTTTTTCCAGCCGCTTAGGGCCTTTCGTTGGCCAACTAACTACAAGAAGTTGCTGTTCAAAGAGGAGCTATGGCCAGTACTCCATTCTTCGGCTGCGTATATTCCTGTGTGTGACTTCTGTTCTAAAGGTACTAGAAATTTGCGTACAGTAAACGTATCCCATGGCTCACCACATGTAAGTTCTCAAAGCTCTGCGTGGTAGTAAGGAACTGGTGCAATTGAAAGTGGGCATTAATGTTAGACTGGAAAAGTTAATTTGAGCTATTGCTTCTTGGATTATTCATTTGTTAGTAAGTTGGCAACACCAGGGATCGTTTCAATTACAGCAGCATTTTGCAAAAAAAAAAAAAAAAAAAAAAAAAAAATGCTCTGAGCACTATGGGACTTAACTTCTGCGGTCACCAGTCCCCTAGAACACACATCCATGCCCGAGGCAGGATTCGAACCTGCGACCATTGCGGTAGCGCAGCTCCAGACTGTAGCTAATAGAACCGCTCGGTCACCCCAGCCGGCAGAATTTTGCACAAAAGCTACAAAATTCAGAGCTTAGTGCTGTGTGGTGAATAGAGGAACGAGTTTATTGGTATAGAGCCTTCGGACAACATACACCCAAAGCGAAAACTATGGGAACGGCAAAACTGCATGCGTCTCGGAGGGACATATATTCCTCATCAGATGCCTCCCGTATTACAAGCATGGAGATGTCTACCGCCAACAGGATGAAACGGAAAAGTGTATCAACTGCAGAGGCTGATGGTTGTTTCAGTAGACAACATTCTGTCGGCACGATACAATCATCGTCAGTCACTGCAGTGCAGAACTGCAGTACTATGGCGTTAATTTAACGAGTAAAATAAACTGACTTGGGATAGACAGAATGCAAGTGATGTGACAATGCAGTAATTGTCTCGATGTGAAACTACGATATCACCTGTCGGGCTTGAACTGTGACGTATTGGTGTTGTGGCGGGTGACGTCACACGTGCGCGGAGCGTTGGTTTGTTTTCGTTAGGGACGTTTGTATTGTCACCTTATGCTGTGTTTGTAGTCTATATTAGATATATACATAGTGGTGCAAATTTTGATGGAATGGGCATGTTACTGGATCAACCAGTTTAGTTACTTAAAAGAAAGATGAGTTTACGGTGTTCTCCGCTTACGCTCCTAATCAACTAGAGATTAAACGTTATCTTTGGTTGTCTTGATAACGTGAGTACACAGTGATTACAACTTATGTGAACTTCGGCACATAATTTTTTCAAAGGTGAGCCAACCTGTAATGTAATGAAATTAATAACTTAGCGAATACTAATAGTAATATTACTGAAATAAGGAACGCTGATAGATCGACAATAAAGAAAAACGAATGTCTTCAGAATGTTATGGTGAATGAAGCCTGGTCATTCTAACGTAAAGTGTGACGAATGTGATGTTAGTAATTGAAAGCAATGTACAAAGATGTAGCAGAACTAGTTGAGTTGGGTTGCCTACAGAATGAAGACGCCAGATCCAGTTTAGCGCATAACAACTCACACAAAAAGTATTTACGTGTAATTCCAGGGATTTTGCAATTTTCTGTTGAGCTGTATTGGTGAACACATGTTACTGCATTTTGTCCATCTCGCAATATAAACCTTTCTGTATCGGTATTGGAGTATTCGTTGTTGATACCATATTTCGTTAACTTTCGCGATATTTGCTACATGTACTGGTATTACTTTTTCGCTTTCTATACTGATATTCCTTTTAGTTTTCTGTATTGGTGTCTGGCTTTTAAGTTAGTTTATATTTATAGAGTATTTATCTAATTTGATGCTTTACTTTTGCATTTTCGTGCAGACCTCTGCATTCTATTCTTCATCGTATTCTTCCGGTTGTTTTGTTTTGTATACGCCAGTAATTTTGGGGCTCTGTGGCTTTTACTTGAGAATATAATTCCCCAGATTCCCCTTAAGGCCCAATATTTATTATTTCGATTTTTTAATTTTCTGAAATGATTTTTATATTTTGGTTTCATAGGAACTGTTGAATATGACGTCCTAATCGCCATTTTTAAATCAAAGTTGTGTTGCATCTTGAGGGTAGTGATGATGTTATTTATCAAAGTGGACGGGTGTTATCGAAGGCTCTCGTCTTCCCCAATAATTCACCATACTTGAGACACAGTGCCGTACCCCCGGCAGCGAGAGTTCGCCCCTGTTTGGTCTTAGGAGGGGAGGGGCGCACACAACGCCGGCTGTCACCACCACATGAAATCACGTAATGCGTTTTTACGCCGCAGGCTGACAGATATTGGACGGTTGAGGTAATTGCATCGGTTAAACGCTCGAGCGATGTGATGTGGTGCTGTAACGACATAACAACACCCGTTTTCGCCCCAGATGTAAGCATTCCCGTTATACAGTAGTAGGCAAGCGTAAGTTCTCTACATTCTGTAATTTCCTGCAGGCGATTTTATCGAGTGCGCTACTGCCAAGGCACCCATGTTGATTAGTTCGATTCTTTTTAGAGCAAAGATAACAGAATATCGTGTGGTAGTGAATCCTGTCGTAGGTGTTCTACATCTGAGCAGGATGAAGCCAGAGCATTGTCGACTTGGATTACTCTTACATGGGCTGAGTTACTTACGAGAGTGTATACTGTGGAAAGTCATTTAGACTTCTTATGGGAATTTTGTAGATTGTCACCGGGAGACGTGTGTTGAACTCTTTAAACATCGACCAACGTTTATTCCCCGTTTTAATTATAGGACAATTCTACGAAATGTACGAAACTAGTACGATCAGGAAAAACACGTACTTCATTAGATGCCAACTGACGATACATCAGGGTATTATTTTGGTCCCTTCCTGGGTTAAAGAACACATGATACTAGTCACTGTTACAGAAAGTTATTTAAGTACAATTACTGTTGGCGATTACTTTGATTTTTGCAGTGTTATGTGTTATGTGATTGTTGTGAATTTTACAAAATGCATCGCTTTGTTTTCACAGTTTGGCTTAGGAGGCCAAAAGTTTCCTTATGAGACGCTCACAGTTTTTCTGAGAGATAGCTACAGAGTATCCGACAATCGCAGAGGAGGAGTGCTCCAAGCTGCAACTGATTTGGAAATTATTGTATAGTTCGACATACTCTGACACACGACAGCAAGGCCGGCCGGGGTGGCCGAGCGGTTCTAGGCGCTACAGTTGGAATCGCGCGACCGCTACGGTCGCAGGTTCAAATCCTGCCTCGAACATGGATGTGTGTGAGGTCCTTAGGTTAGAAAGGTTTAAGTAGTTCTAAGTTCCAGGGGACTGATGACCTTAGCAGTTAAGTTCCATAGTGCTAAGAGCCATTTGAACCATTTTTTTCGACATCAAGACGTCTCAACATTTCATTTGTTGTGAGGGAAACAGGAACTATTTGCAGGAAAAGTAGTTATATATGACTAGTTAACGAATAATAACTTACTACGCATACATTGTGTTGTTAATTAAATTTGCAACAGTATTCGTTACATGGGACCTTTTCAGATTCTAGTAAAATAACACAAATAAGTGTAGCCATTCTGAAACTAAGACCGTATTTGAGCTCATAAATCCAACAAAGAAAGGTTTTCAAGCAGCACTGGAGCGTTCTCAAATAGCGAGTTCTCACAGCTGCCATCTAACAACTTTGTGTCGAATTCACCTGAAACACCGCAAAAAGGGTAAAGTATCGTTATATGAATAACTACACCAGCAACAGAGATGTTCAAAAACTTTCACGAATTAGTAATTACAACCAGGAGATTTATCGATTTGCTTTGTGTTAATCCCCACTTACGAGTGTACCATGACTTTGGTTTTATTTCAGAGACTTCACTGCACATTCAAATGGCCGTAGTAACACTCTCATAGAATTTACACTTTCGCTTAAGTTTTCTTCAGATTTAATTTTTATTTCGTTTCATTATCCTTCAGTTAATGTAAATCAACCATTCACAAATTTAGCTAACTTTTACATCTTCGGAATATGAGATACCTATGTTAGTCCATCCATTTAACAAATGGGTCGTCCAGTACCTTTAAAATTCTACGGCTTCCTGCGCTGTGTTATATTAACGTCACCATTTTCCACTTTTGATGTAACAGATCAGAGTCCTCCCGATAGGTTCGTCTACTCCCATGTAATGTTAGCAAACAGGGGGGATCGGTGAAGTTTTATTCCTACCGGACCTGAATATCATGTAGCCCACTCATGTTTCTAGTGGGGCTTATTAAATTTAAATTGTATCGAATGAAGAATAAGCTAAAATGCATCAGCTTATTTGTTGTGGTAATATATTTAGAAAATACGTTAAAATGGTACATACCAGCAATCTACTGAACTAAATCACAAGAATAAACAAATTCACGAGGTGTGTACCTAACTTTTTCGTAACTATTTGGAAGAGAGTTATTGAAATGTACAAGTGACGGTGCTGTTCAAGATAGAATAAAACTGCGTGGAGTTGGAGACGATGTATGCTTGTATTTAGCAGTAGACGGTTTTGCTATCACATTATTCTGGAAAAAAAAGATATTCCGTTCTGGCAGACCTTAAGCACAGTGTAACCAAGAACATTCTGAAAGTTATTTAGAAAACTGTGACGAATACAATTCACATTATTATACCATTATCGTATAGCATAACACCGAGACATCTTAAAAAGAAAAATTATTTGTTTCACCGTATTTTGCTTCCATATCTGAAAACTATCAAGTGCAGTACCGAACTACCTTTTAATTTTATTTTATGTCACCTTATCCTAGTCTTTTGTGCTGTAGGCCGTGAGTTGTTACCTGCCATTTCCATTTTTTATGTATTCCTTCTACTGTTAGCAGCTACTATGGACTACATTGTGCTTTATCATAGAGACTAGAAAATACTATTTCTTTTACTATTGAATTTACATTTCTCGTCTAAAGGAAATAGGCATTTCAGAAGTCTATAATTTACAATATATTTCTAATCAGTTTTTATCTACACATAATGTAAACTGCAACTGACTAAAAATGGTCCAAATATTAACAATGTTATCATGAAATCATTACTGGGTTTAAGTCACACATCCTGATTTCGTCATATTTACTATGCAACAAACATTCTCTGTATCACTTTTGCTTCTTTTGTGACTGCGTTATTATTTCACACAAAAGTCCTTAGAAACATGTAAAGTAAGTAACTTATCATTGTTATCTAACGAAGTACGTTAAAATTCCCCAAATATTATTAAACTATTCCATTATTTTTGAGACAGCATTACTGTGTCATTTTCTTCGGGTTGAAGTTAACTGTACAGCCATGAATATTGGGTAATACTTTAGACTGTGACAAAATCCTAGCGTGAAGGTGATCCAGACTTATGTGCTGCCCATCTGGCTCATGTCGTACCCCCATAAATCTCCCAAACGACTCTTCTTTAGTTTTGGTGAAATAAATAAAAAATGAAATAAAACGTGCCTTCTGGAGCAACATTAGCCCCGAAAGTAAATTTGAACGTCAAAACAAATCATAGTGCATAAGGGCCAAAGTATAAATAGCAGCCATGATGAACTCTCTCTGAATTCTCAGTCGATCTTAAGGCACCATTAATTTCTTTGTTTACTCGTTTGAGGTTACATCCACATGCTAATCAATTGTTGTTTGCCAATGCAGTTCAGTGAATTGCAACATCAGTTTGATTACACTAAGCGTGATTTGATTTATGTGTCCCATGCAAAGACACTCGCCATGCTTCTGTTATAAGCAGCATCTGAGTTTGTTTACAAACCTACTACTTCATACACAGATAAGCCAGAATGTTATGGCCGCCGATCTACTGTCGATATAAATCCGTTCAGGCGATAGCAGCGACACATGGCGAGGAATGACTGCTAGTCAGACAAACACACGGTGCATGTTGTATATCACAAGGGCAAGAGCGTGATGGAATGGAGTGTGTTCAGTGGTTCGATGAACACAGTCCCGATTTCCGGTTGATGTGTTGGCTCTCCTATCTCGACACATCTAAACCCGATCGAAGACATCTGGGCATGTGGCGTCAGAGCTCATGGCACCCCTCCACGGAATTTACGGCTTTAGGTGACTTGTGTGTGCAGATGTGATGCCAGCTCCGTCCACTGACCTACCAAGGCTTCACTGCATCCCTGCCACGACACATCGACGTTGATACCCGTGCCAGAGGTGGACAAACCGTCTGTTAGGTAGATGGTCGTAATGTTGTAGCTGATCAGTGTAGTTTCTGCGTTAAAGTTTAGACAGTCGTTAATGAGTGAAAAATGTATGCTGAGGGCTTCAAATGTTGATTACCTTTCAATTCCTGCGTGTGTAGTGCCATATTACTTGTGGCTCACTGTGTTCTGTAGTAGATGTCGGGATTATGGAGACTACTTTGTTGTCCTTAGGAGCATTGCTTTTGTAGTCACTCTAGTCTTTTGAGTGTTATCATTAATGTCATTGATTTTCCTACTCTATTTAGAATTATACTTAGTGGCAATGATATTTCTGTTAAACGTAGTTGGCAAATGTTAATGTTGCACTAAACAGTTTCTTCCATTTCCATCGATGGAGAGGTAATGACAGATGCAGCTCGCATCGGGGACAGACTCGAACGACTTTTATTCCGAAGAACCTTCCATTTGTTTCCATTAATCTACTAAGAGGAACCACCGAAATGTAGATCTTGTTGGTCGGAAGAGAACATGAACAACAGTCAACCCCAATGCGAGCCGTCTACATTACCACAACGCCGCCTGTTGCAAATAAAACAAATAACGAGACTTGTTATATCATCAATCCAAAGGTTTATTCGATTGGTAACTGTGGTTTCAGGTGGTATTGGCCGCGGTATCGCGGTCGCACATTTTAGCAGCCATACGGGCTTCTCTAGACGTCGCGTTGGTGGCCACGCGTCAACACATTCAGCATCTGGCATGGCGGCTCTCAAGAGCTGCGCGGTGTGATCTGCCAACAAATATAAATTTCAAAATTATAAACGTCGCCCAATTATGGTGAGTTGATATAGCATCTGCAAAGGAAAGTGCTAAATTATCGTAGGACCACATGTTAATAAATGGTCATTTTCTGTATCCACAGAAGAGATGTTTCTATCGCGCCAACTCATGAACCCTGGAATACTAACTATCGCAAATATGAAAATTACCGACAGTGAATGTTTGCCTATTTACTCCGCCCGGAGTGTTATCTATTGTGGTGAAATGATCTACTAAATTATTGCATCATGATGGTAGATAGTTGTTACAAGGATCAGAATATTTGTGAGTTAGTTGATATCTCACGCAGACGCATGTATTATCCTCACCTGAACTATATTCATTAAGGAACGGAGAGAATTGTGACTGTTGCTAAATCCATCCATACCAAAATAGTAGAGTTTCTTAAAACAAGTTGTGTAAATGTTCAGTTCAAATTCGGAGAGCTTCTAGGATAAATACGGGACACAAAAAAAAAAAAAAACGATCAGGCAGCATAAGAAATGTGATTAAAATACCAAGTATAATCGTGGGAGGCTGAAGGTGAATTTGCGCTGAGAACTTGATAACTGTTGTGGGCGGGAGGGAACATAGGAGAACGTTTTCTGAAAGGCTCTCCCTCAGCTGAAAGTGGAGGCAACGGTATTGTATATACCATTGATTCTTGAGTTTAAGTATATCCTACCAATACTAGAGCTGAAAGATACGTATGCTGCGAAAGGATTTTGTATCTGATCAGAGTTCACAATTGGTATAAAAGAACAGCAGACTATAGGTACCGAGAAAGTTTATGGGTCGACCAAAGAATTTTGTAGCCATGGTGATAGATCTAAACTGACACCATTTCAGTTATATTAAAAATCGTAAAACTCTATACTCGAATAATATCTTGAAGATTCCCCTTCTGAAGGGAGCTACCATGTGATCATGAAACGAGATATACACTTAGAAACCAAAATCTGTTGTCCTTTACACAGATCGAAGTACCACTCACCGTAACAGCACCGCCTTAATCCTCCTCCTGCAGCCGTCTCTGCAGCAACTCCACGAAAAAGGCGTCCAGTGTGAACTGACGCTCCTGTTGGAAAAGATCTTATTACTTTCATGTTATCTAACATGTGAAGTGATTCACAATTTGTGCTAGTTCCTGTCATATAAAAGTATAACGAATTGTAACATTTACCACAAATAAGCACGGTTCAGGTATCGAAATTAAGAATATAGTAATTCAATTTAGTATCCAACTAACACAATTCGTTTCACATCCCAGATACTATTAATACTAACAAGTAACTAATATCCCATTATCTTTAACATTTTCTGTGTACGACTGGTTAATGATGTGCTTCTGAAGTTATGCCGTGTTGTTGTTCCTGCTTTACGGTCAACATTTCAACAAGTGACCTAGTAATTTTCTTCAGATCGTGAGACGTTTCCTGACTGATATGAGTCAAGCAGAGATTACATTACCGCAAAGTTCGCAGCACATGAAGCTGATGGCTGGGACGTCCATTGAAGAATTGTGCACAAAATGAACACAACAATTCGGCCTAATACCCGGAAGCAGACCAGTAACTAGTAACATCTTCGAGAGTAAGTTATCATGTAATGAGAAAACGAAAAATTCACTTTGAAACCAAATGCTACTATTCCTACTACTGTTGTAATTTACACTCACCGAAACAGAAAAGGCTTCTTTCTCTTCCTGCAGCCGTTTCTGCAATATCTCCTCAAAAAACGAGTCCAGGGTGAACTGACGCTCCTGTAAGGAAAAGAACTTATTTGTTTGATTAGTCGTTGAGCATGCTTGGTAATTCAGAGAAAGCACTAGTTCTTTACATATACATGTGTTACAAACTCTTACATTGATTTCGAATTTTTTGCCTAGAGGCAGTGATAGTGAGTATTCACTGACTATCTGTAGTATCGGCTAGAAATCTGTTCTTCCGACATTCACTACCATTATCCTACGTATTATGAGTTGAACTGGAATGACAGTGGCCTACAATGTAACTTCTTGAGCCACGGTCTTTTTATTACGAGCTCCTCCTCGTTCTTTGTCTGCAAAGAAAAGTAAATGGGACTGTAACAAGTTTTGCTAACAGTTCCTGTTTCTCTGTTCTCTGACTACACTGTGCATTTCCTTTGGTCAGTCTCATATTAAAAACGGTGAGCAGGTAACTGGTTGGGGAACCAGATGGTCTGCAATGTCGTCTTCAACCAGTCGATCGCGTTGGCTACATATTTAGTGTGCCTCTGCCCCTAGAATATTTTTCACCATAATTCTTTTCAAATGGAGAGGGATGTTACCATTCTCAAGCATCTCCCATAGTTATTTTCTCAATGTTAACAAAGACCACACCCAATTTACCCGAATGATAAATGGTTAGGATCAACTGTCCATGTCTGGGGTCAGTGATAAGTTTAATGGGCTTCAATACAATTGTCAGAATTGTTTAAACAGCATTCAGGCTCTATTATCAACATTAGCTTACCTAATGCGACAAGTCCGGATATATTGTGGTAATAACACGGAGGAGAGGATCTAGGGCCAGTGGGATCCAGGGGAAAGAGCCAGCATAATGCAGCAAAGGAGCCCTGCAGGGAACACAGCGAGAGACACAGTGTGAGGCTACTCTGCAGGTCAGAGAATATACGACTCTGACACGCTAAAGGCTTTTTCTAAGGGCTTCATACTCATGTCAAACGACCACTATATATGTGGCGCATGTAGTATTAGAAATCCTATAGTCCATATTTTACGGCGCTTTTTCTTTTGATGCGAAGGCAGAAGTAAGTTTGGTAGAGGTCTCAAGCTCTTTGTTTTACTTGAAGTCAAGACCACTATGGCAAATTTTAAAAATTTTATGTAGGTCTGGAGATAAGCTCAAGTTTTAGAATGACGACTATTGTGAACTGTTGAGTGACTAGCACATCCCACTTCGCTCCAATGATCAACAAATCCATCCATCCATCAGTGACGTTCATTGCCGCCGGTATTTTGTATCTGATCACGATCCAGAAGAGCAGTATGCTAACCACATGCTCCTCCATACAGTGACGTCTATCGTCTGACGATGACGAGGCGGTCGATCGGTACCAGTGGAACTTCAGAGGAATGATTGGACGGAGTTAGGTAGTTAGGTGGTATTTTATATAATCCTCACAATCATCACTCATGCAGAGATGCCTAAATAAGACGCGTTATTTACAATGACGTGTCACATGGGATGTTTATAGCAAAAAATTATTCATTTACAGTAAATCGTGACAGTCTGACCACGTTATGTACAATCAGTTAGCTCTCAGACGTTACTGCTTTGCGTGCTATGTCACTGCAATTTAACGTGGCTCACCATTACAGTACCGCAAACATCGACCAAGTTGTTCTCCAGTCGCAGACCCTCGTCTTTCTCCCCTCCCAAACACAGGGAGAAAAACTTCTTCATGCGGCGGAACATTGCTGTAATGATAACAAACAGCACATTAGACATGCCGAGACCGTGTCTACGAGTAAGTTTTGCAGCAATGTCTCACAACTCGATCGCAAGAAAAACCTGGAACAGTGACGACATGTCTGTAACCTTAGCTTTTGTAAAAAAGCAGCTGCTTGTATCAAAAACGACATGTACAGTCTATACAATTAATTGAGCTTATACATTTTTTACTAGTCGAGAATTAGTTACTTTAATTTAGTGTCAGTAATTCGTAGAGCAAGAATCAAAACAATAACAGTTATTCGAAGTTTAGCAATCGCGTGTCATTAAGTGGTACTTTTACTCTGAAGAGAATAAATTTGTTTCGATAGCAACTAGCTAAAGGCTTATCTATTGGACTAAATTTAATTAGCAAGTCATTACAATACTACAATAGTTTCAGATATACATCTGCTTCGCCGGCCGGTGTGGCAGTGCGGTTCTAGGCGCTTCAGTCTGTAACCGCATGACCGCTACGATCACAGGTTCGAATCCTGCCTCGGACATTGGTGTGTGTGACGTCCTTAGGTTAGTTAGGTTTAAGTGGTTCTAAGTCCTAGGGCACTGATGACCACCGATGTTAAGTCCCAAAGAGCTCAGAGCCATTTGAACCATTTTTTATACAGCTACTTCAGATCTTACAACTTAAGAGTTTGTCATCTATTACAGCATGATATGCGGAATATCTTCCCCTGGGGCAGGAACAA
Organism: Schistocerca americana; assembly: GCF_021461395.2. Classification (NCBI taxonomy): domain Eukaryota; kingdom Metazoa; phylum Arthropoda; class Insecta; order Orthoptera; family Acrididae; genus Schistocerca; species Schistocerca americana. The sequence goes on along the minus strand of NC_060124.1, from coordinate 541,606,575 downwards.
GAATTTGTTTTTTATGTGTGTTGGTGGTGGGATGAAGTTACTAATTAATAAACTATGCTACAATCTGATGGCTATACCTTCCGCGGTATATGACGAGAATACGGTTTTTACGGCTATCCGTATTTCCGAGTCAGTATATTCTCTCAGGCCTGCACTGTCCCTTCTTTGTGTCAGTCATCGTGAACCCTACATCTAAATTACACTTCATTGCCATGTGAGCTAAACAGTAACGTGTACGACGTAATAACTATATCTGTGGTTGAAATTTACCCATCGGTTTCTACATGAAGAAAACTTAAAAATAGCTTATAAACCGCTAATAGGTTTAACATTTGACAGTGCTCCAAGATATTAACTGTACTTCCGTAAGTGTCAGGAGAAGTTAATATTTTTGCTACAAATCCATGGCGACTCAGTATGACACTACACAGCCGGAACCAATTTACGACTTTTCTTTTTCACCGACGGCAGAAGATAAAAGCATGAACCAACGATAGGACATACCGTATGTATGTGTAATCGAAAAGGAGAGTGATAGGTGACACATTCTATTTGCGAAACTAAGCTATAAATTTGAGAATACATCATTCCAGCAGTTGAACATAGGCAAAAACTCAGTGAGGATATCTCTCTCTACAAGTGAAGCATTTTCGGAACTTTCTGAATATACATTACATATTGAAAAAATGTACTGGAATGTAAATCGAGGACTGTTTTCCTTTTCCAATTCAGTCCCATTACTAGTAACATTTCGCGAAGTCACATCACACTATTTCGTAATGCTACAGTATTCTGATACTTCTCCACTACATACATGGTCATCTAAAAGCTTATTCGATGTCCTAATTGCAGATGTATACTGAAAATAAATACGTGACAAATCAATGGCTCTTGCCTCTTGGTGAGTATAGTCTATATACCTCGCTTCTGAAACAGAGCGTTCGCTTCATTCAAAGCTTCTAAAGCTCTCCAAGAACTTGTTCTCGAAACACAAAATCCAACATTATAACGCCTGAATCAAAATTATAGAATCTTTTACTAAAGAACTCAAGAAACTAATTCGTTTCGATACTTCAACTACTCCAGAGAATACGGAAGTCATTATTATGCAATGGTCCACCACAGTTAAGCTGATTTTTATTAGCAAACCCTGCGATCAACATTAGGCAACAACCTCGATAACTGCAGAGAACAACGTTGTACTGGAACGTCGATATCAATGGTTAAACAAGAACTGCAATGAAAATGCTCAGTAATTTGAATATATGTAAGACGAAATAAGCATGTTTTAGCACTGACAAATATGCAGCGGAGTCTTGAATGTTAAAAACGTCCGTGCAGTTAATAAACTCCCAAGTGATCTAACAGTTAACAATAATCAGAGATAGTGCTTTAATTTCCTTAAGCAACAGGGAAGTAAGAATCTCATATTATGGTGCCAAGTCAATTCTGTATAACTCTATAAATTTGTAACCAGTTTCCTACGTGTTTTCTTCTTCGCAGACGGAAGATAAGTCTAGCAGTATAACCCTGCAACGATCATAGGCAATATGTAAGTGTAATCGACGAAACAGGAAGATCGGTTACACTGTTTTCATTGTGAAAGTAAAAATTAATGTAAATAGAGACCGCTCCGAGTCTACCACAACAACCACAGATAACGTTTGCTAACAGTCCGATTATATTATTGGAGAAGGCGATAACAAGATATACTATTATGCTCGAAAACAAAAATAAGAAATATTTTGTAGCGGAGGCGTTGTGCAGCTTTAATTAATGTTAACAACTGTATTGTGCAATAGACAGCTACGACGGTACGTTTCATTAGGGACCATCGAATTTGGTCTAAAATCGGCCCATCATCGGTCCCGAAAACCGTCTCAGCCATGCTTTCGCGTATATTGCAATGGCAGTTATCAAACGTAGATAGCTCGACCATTGGTATTATCTGTATAGACATTACATTGGTAAAAATGTCTATGAAGTTAAATGGGCATAATGGACATGACAAGTTAATGTCAATGACGGAACACTGTACATCCGGAATTGCTATTCCTATTACACAAGTTCATAGCCGAGATCGTTTTTAGGCTTGATGACGGTCTGATCCTCGACCGAAAGATACATTCTCTCATAAAATATACCGTTATAGCTGTGAGTGCATAATGCAGTTCTTTCGAAGAGCATATAAAATGAAAGTATCGTGACTGCTGCAGAAACTGACTGGGCAGAAACAAAAAGTAAAACTTTATAAAGCTTAGATCAATATAACGAAAAAATCGAATAATATCTTACACAAATTCCTCTAGAATAAACTCAACGGAAATATAACGAAAACACAAAATTTGATTCCAATAATTCGCTTAATCTACACAGATTAAACGAAGACAAGGATACCAATAACACATCCACAAAATAACAACATAATAGAAAAATAACATGCACAAATTCTTCCAGAATGAACCAAAAGAAAATATACGCTGCACCTATATAGCCCTAACAAAGTCAGCAATACCACACACATCCCCATATAATGACATAATCGATAAATAACACACTGGAACTATTCCATAATAAACCAAAAAATTATAAACCCCCAAAAAAAACAAAAAAAAAGGAAAAGACGCACAAGAAAACTCCATATAACTACGACTTTATCGAAAAATAACACACACAAATTCCTCAAGAATAAACAGAACGAAAATAAATTCAAAAATTTGATATCGCACTACAAACGAGCGTTAACAGGTCAAAAAGTACCATAGAACAAAAAGAATCATACACCAAAAGCGCGAGCCACTGGCAACAACAATAAGAACCCTACAAAACAATCGATTTCATATACGCTACCCCTCAGCGGCGTCACATTCGAAAAAAAGCAGCCAACTATTAATAAGTTAAAAAATTATGACTAACATTACTACTCGTTCCTCTCAGGACAACTTCTACAATGTACTTAGGTTCACGGCTAATACCACCGTAGACAATTCTCCCATATTACAAAAATAGCTAAAGAATAGCAACAATCAACATGATGGATCAAATGGCTCTGAGCACTATGGGACTTAACATCTGTAGTCATCAGCCCCTAGAACTTAGAACTACTTAAACCTAACTAACCGAAGGACGTCACACACATCCATGCCCGAGGCAGGATTCGAACCTGCGACCGTAGCGGTCACGCGGTTCCAGACTGAAACGTCTTTAACCGCACGGCCACACCGGCCGGCAATCAACATGATAAAAAAATTATTATTAATCACTTCACTCACAAAAATTTATCTTCTGCTCTTAAGGTACTGCCTAACCTCACCATCATATATCGTGCGAAATACAGATATAAACAGTTAAATATATGTCAGGAAAAAAAGAAACAATAATCGCTAAAAGTTTCTCCATTGATAATATAACCTGTGGCCTCATGTTACCCCCTCCCCCCAATAAACAACACCATCGTATATCACGACATATTTGCAATAAACAGCATATCTTACAAACTTTGTAAATTACAATAGTAACTAACACAAACACAGATAGCATTTAATAACAGACTGCTTACACGCTCTGCAACGTAAAGTCATGACGTCAAGAGGACGTCATGGGTGAAACCACACGGATAGAATCTGAAAGAGCACTTGACAAAGTTGTCACTGTTGAACTAAGCTGTTAATTTGAGAATACATGATGAAAGCACATGAACTTAAAAAAATTAAGTGTAGAGGTCTAACTCTACAAGTAACCACCTGACGTTTGAAACCCCATAAAAAATTTAAACGAAATGTTATTTCACGTTATTACTGTTAAGAACTTCATATTCCGTAATCACACCACACTCATCCACATGCTTTAATTTTCCTGTACTTCTCCACTAATACACATTTATTTATTAGCTTTTAAGATATTCTTACTCGAGATGACTGTGTATACTCAATAAATATACAAAGGTAAATCAATAGCTCATACCTACTCCGGGTACGATGCTCCTGGCCTCTGAAGCTGGGCGTTCGCTTCGCTGAGAGCTTCTGAAGCTCCTCAAGAGCTTTAAAATGTTTCGCTAGATGTGCTCGAAACACAAAATACAACACTGCAAAACTTAATTCACAAATGAAGCTTCGTACACTCAATAACTCGCAGAACGAATTCGTATGCATACTTCGAGTACTCCAAAGAATACGGAAGTAATTGCTACACAACGGTCCACAACGGTTTACGTGAGATGGCATTGTTGTTTACATACAAAATATCCTCCCCTGGTAGCTGAGTGGTCAGCGCGACGAAAGTCATACCTAAAGACCAGAGTTCGATTCACGAATGTGTCGGGAGATTTTTCTCCGCTCAGGGACTGGGTGTTGCGTTGCCCTTATCATCGTTATTTCATCCCCATGGACACGCAAGTCTCGGAAGTGACGTCAACTCAAAAGACTTGCACCAGGCGAATGGGAGGCCCTAGCTACACGGCATTTCCATTTTATCAGTAAACTGAAATCCCAGTAAAGTAATATCGTTTAGCAACGTGGATGGAAATGTTAGACAACCACTGAAACAAAATACTACGTAAGTCAATTGTATATTTCCACTTTTCATAAAATAGCATCGAAGCATAACGACGTCGAATGCTGATGCCCTCGATCCAGCTTTTAGTCATGTATTGAAATGTTATGTCACGCGTAAAAATTGATTCCTTCAGCGCATGTGACTTCCACCAGATTCGACGTCCGTTTGTGTGATTCCACTAATTGTTTCCTAGTGTAGTGATTTTCTATATTGAAACCTGGTTGTCAACGGAAGGCCGTAATCATTTACTATTGGTTGCCTTTAACAGTTACACACATTTCTTATTAAAGAAGTAGTTCCAGACTCAACAATATATTAAAAAATACCACGCTTTATTAATGAAAGCATAAACGACAGTGTAAATAATAGTGTTTTCAGTGCGTTACAATTTTGCAAATCACCATAAAATCCTGGTACTAATAACGTTTAAAAAGAAAAAAACAAGGCACTGTGATGATGAGTGAAGGCCTTACACTCCAAGACAGTAAATTAAGAATGTTTAAGAACTCGCTGCAATTACAACTTACAGGTATTGAAATATTAAAAGTAATAACCCACAAACACAGTAGAAGGTATCAGACGCCACGAATGGCAGAAAATACGGTTTTAAGGCTTACTGCTAAAAGAGAAATATCGAATTAATTTTTCACAGCAAATGAGCACAATCATGACTGAAGGCCTTACACGCCAGGAACGGCAATTATATAAAAAATTTAGAAACCTACTGTAAAACAGCAAATAAAAGCGAAGGTTAATTAAAAGAAACAAGCAATTGACCACGAAACAGGTGAAATAATATGATGGTAATCTTGTAACACAACCCTTACACTGCTAGTTTTATTCCAGAGGCGGCCAGAATTATTAACTAGACATACGTAACGTTTTAATGTAGGCATTACAGGGTATGGTAATTAATAATACAGTAATAAAACGCAAGGACCAGTCACAGACAATACTCCAGGAAATGACCTCTGAGAAGGTCCGGCAACAAACACTTTCGCGTGCGATGCAACAACACGCCAAAGCCGGAACCGTCTGAGTGCACTACGCCCCCAGAATACTGTGCTCAGAGCGCCCAGAAAGGGAACACTGCCACCAGAGTAGAAGAATCACAAACGGCCTACAATCAAGAAAGCTGTCAAAACTACACATCTTACCGGACAGCAGCAGCAGGACGAGGAAACGTACACTGTTGTTACATACACTAACCCCCAGGGCAGGTAACTGGGGCGTTAGCGGCCACCAGGCAGGAAAAATACCGGTGGTTGAACTTAATTTGTAATAAAGTGAACGCAGTAAATTGCAATAAGAAGTCGAGGAAAGCTAATCAGATCCGCCTTCCCCAAGCACTCTACTCGCAACTCTTTGCCTCAGCGACACTACGAGCAGCAACATGAACCCAAGTCACTGGAGAATCAGGAGATTTCACAATGGTGGAAGTTTCTCAGCTTGAATTGAAATTTACCCATCTTAAAGCCTGCAGGATCTGGTTTACGATGAGGTCGTACACCCTCGTGACCACAGCCCTTCCATCTGGCAGTCCATGAGCGCTGCCAGCGGTCCCGGCGTGTTCTAGCACTGGGCGGACGTGGCTCCTCCTGAGTCCCCAACCGATCAGCCACACTCACACGACACGGAAAAACATCCACGTCGCCCCAAAGATAGGGCAATAAATTACTACATATCGATAACCGCCGCTGCTGCCACTAGCGGACCGGAAACGCCTGTGAAACGAGTGGCGCCAGTCAAGACGAGAAGAAGACAAACAACCGCAACCATGTCAACTAAAGGATACGGTCTGGCCTGCAACGGTGGAAACCTACAAACAGCACCAACGCGAGCACCGGCACGGCTCATATACCCTTCGATTAATCTCCTCATCGCGAAAATGGAAGACTTGCCAATGCGACGCATCACATCCCTCATACATATTTTTATTGGCCTCGTCCATGTTTTTTACTACTTTGTTAATACAATCAAATTATAAATTGAACGAGTGTCCTTTTTACACAGGGTGGTCCATTGATAGTGACTGGGCCAAATATATCAAAAAATAAGCATCAAACGAAAAAAAACTACAAAGAACGAAACTCTTTTAGCTTAAGGGGAAACCAAAGGGCGTAATGGTTGGCCCGCTAGATGGCGCTGCCAGGTCAAACGGATATCAACTGCGTTTTTTAAATAGGAACCCCCATTTTTATTACATATTCGTGAAGTACGTAAAGAAGTATGAATGTTTTAGTTGGACTACTTTTTCGCTTTGTGGTAGATGGCGCTGTAATAGTCACAAACGAATAAGTACGTGGTATCACGTAACATTCCGCCAGTGCGGACGGTATTTGCTTCGTGATACATTACCCGTGCTAAAATGGACCGTTTACCAACTGTGGAAAACGTCGATATAGCGTCGATGTATGGCTATTGTGATCAAAATGTTCAATGAGCGTGTGCTACGTATGCTGCTCGGTATCCTGGACGACATCATCCAAGTGTCCGGACTATTCGCCGGATAGTTGCGTTATTTAAGGTAACAGGAAGTGTTCAGCCACATGTGTAACGTCAACTACGACCTGCAACAAATTATGAGGCCAAGTAGGTGTTTTAGCTGCTGTCGCCGCTAAACCGCACATCAGTAGCAGACAAATTGCGCGAGAATCGGGACTCTTAAAACCGTCGGTGTTGAGAATGCTACATCAATATTGATTGCACCTGTACCATATTTCTATGCACCAGGAATTGCATAGCGACGACTTTGAACGTCGTGTACAGTTCTGCCACTGGGCACAAGAGATATTACGGGACGATGACAGATTTTTTGCACTCGTTGTATTTAGCGACGAAGCGTCATTCACCAACAGCGGTAACGTAAACCGGCATTATATGCACTATTGCGCCATCTCTCACAAAGCGAAAACAGTGGTCCAACAAAAAAATTCATATTTCATTACGTACTGTACGAATATGTAATAAAACTGGTGTTTCCCATTTTAAAAAACGCAGTTGATATCCGTTTGACCTATGGCAGCGCCATTTAGCAGGCCAACCATAGGGCCATCTGGTTTCCCCCTTCAAGCTAGAGAAGTTTCGTTCCTTGTAGTTATTTCGTTTGACGCTTATTTTTTGAGATATTTGGCCCAGTCACGATCAGTGGACCACCATGTATATTTTAATTGAAGTTCTCCTAAAAAGAATCATTTTAAAAGGCGAACTTCAAAATAATCTGGGCTGGGTTTGAGAACAGAGGCCCAACATGCTGCCTTGAAAGGTACTCTTCCGTTCTGGAACTTTTCCTTGAATTCCCAGGCGGAAGGATACTAGCCGCAAATAAGATGCTGCATAGATTCTCCGTAAGGTCACCAATGCGATGTCGAGGCAGGTGTGGAGAGAGTGGAGGGAGGAAGTCTCCTTGTCACCAAGTCCTGCCCCCCCCCCCCCCCCCCCCCTGCGGGTCCGGGGGTTAGAATAGGCCCGAGGTATTCCTGCCTGTCGTAAGAGGCCACTAAAAGGAGTCCATCCCCCTCAAGGGGGTAGTTAGCGCCTGCGTCCGGAGACGGACGGTTCCACGACCTATGTTTGTGGTCTTTTTGGTTTTTCACTTCTCGTTTCTTCCTTTCGTTGGTATGTTCCTTTCTTTGCTCTTCTCCATCTCACTGTCTTTCTTACTCTTTCCCTTGCCTTCTTCTCCTTGCCTTCTTCTCCTTGCCTTCTTCTGCTTGCCTTCTTCTCCTTGCCTTCTTCTCCTTGCCTTCTTCTCCTGCCTTCTTCTGCTTGCCTTCTTCTCCTTGCCTTCTTCTCCTTGCCTTCTTCTGCTTGCCTTCTTCTCCTTGCCTTCTTCTCCTTGCCTTCTTCTCCTTGCCTTCATCTCCTTGCCTTCTCTGGTCTCCGCCTCGGCGTTTGAGACAGTCTGTCCTCTCTCTCTTCCTTTTCCTCTTCTTCCTTCCTCCCTGTGCGTGCCTGAAGGCCGACCCACGCGTTCGCGCGCGTAGCCGGTGACGGGGTAACGCGTAATTCCCCGAACTGGGTAGACAAGTAAGGCACGCACGTCCCCCCTGGTAAAGGCCAGGCCCGGGAAGGGGTGATTGCCTGAGCTGATACCTTCTGACCATGCCGATTGGTCCCTCCGTCTGTTTCTCGGGAGGTGTGACCTGAGGTGTAAATATTCACCTAAGGAGGGAGTGCCCTCTGAGAGGGTCCCCATAAGGAAGGATCGCGCCATCGGAGACGCTGGCAATCATGGGGGATTTCTCCGCGATGGATTTTTCTTCTTCTCTCTCGACTTCTGCCCACAAACGGAAACATGACCAGCCACCAGTGACAAAAGTACTACCGCCTGCCCCACAGTTCCTCGTCGTTTCTCGATCTGAGGACGGAAAGGATTTCTCCTCTGTCAACCCTTTCGTTATCCAGATGGGCGTAGATGCCATAGCCGGATCTGTCAAGTCGTGTACCAGGTTGCGTAATGGTACCTTGTTACTAGAAACTGAGAGCGCCTTTCAGGCACAGAAACTGCTTCGAGCCACACTCCTGTACACGTTCCCTGTCCGGGTGGAGGCTCACCGAACTTTGAATTCGTCTTGTGGTGTGGTCCATACTAGATCCCTCGACGGATTGACTGACGAGGAGATTCAGTCTTTCCTCGCTGAGCAGGGCGTGACGGCTGTCCATAGGGTCATGAAAAAGGTCAACAATGACCTTGTACCGACCCGGACACTTTTCTTGACCTTTAATAGTGTTCAGCTGCCATCGCGCATCAAAGCGGGCTACGAGGTTATTTCTGTTCGCCCCTATGTCCCGACACCTACGCGCTGCTACCAGTGTCAGCGTTTTAATCACACTCGCCAGTCTTGTTCCAATGCGGCTAAATGTGTCACTTGTGGCAGGGATGCCCATGAGGGTGACTGTCCACCTCCGTCTCCTCGTTGTGTGAACTGTCAGGGTGACCATGCAGCGACCTCCCACGACTGCCCCATCTATAAGGAAGAACGCTGTACCCAAGAAATTCGGGTCAAAGAGAAAGTGTCCACCTCGGCTGCTCGCAAGCTGTTTGCTAGTAGGAAGCCCACGCTGCTCCCAGCGGGGAAATACAGTACTGTCCTCGCCTCTCCTCGGAATACCAGGGAGGTGGCAATCCAGACATGCGATCTGACCTTCAGCACCACGGTCGCCCGTTCGGCCAGTGCTAAGATCGCGCGGTCGACGTCCCCTCCTCCTCCCATCACCCCACAGACACAAGCCCCTTCATCAGCTTCTGCTAAGGCGAAGACCCAGAAGTCAGATGCACGGGCCTTCAAGAAGGAACTGTCCCGTGCAGACTTCCTACGTACCTCGACCTCCCAGCCATCGACCAGTACTTCCACCAAACGACCTTCCAAGAAGGCTCATAGGAAGCACAGTTCTCCCTCTCCGCCACGGCGCATTTCATCTCCTGCGCCACCCAGCGGTTGCCGCCCCAGGCCGTCATCCGTTTCGCCTGGCCGCACCGCTGGTAGCCGAGCATCTGGCCGTTCACTGGCGGAGGAAGCTCCCCCTCCCGGCCATCTTACCAAGATGGCCGATGAACCTATAGAACCAATGGACGATGACTGTCTGCCTACTGATAGTGGTGGCGGTGCTCGCTCGAAGCCAGGCCCTCAGCGGCCTTCGAGGTGACCCCCTTCTCTCATCTTCCTTTTCTTCTTACGATGGCACTTATTCACTGGAATATTCGCAGCATTCGCTCCAACCGAGAGGACTTGAAGTTGCTGCTCCGCTTGCACCGTCCGCTCGTCGTAGCCCTCCAGGAAACGAAGCTACGCCCATGCGATCAAATTGCCTTGGCACACTACACCTCTGTGCGTTTTGACCTACCTCTGTGGTAAGTATTCTGGCTCATGGAGGGGTTATGTTGCTGGTCCGGGATGATATTTACTACGATCCCATCACATTGCACACCGGCCTGCAGGCAGTTGCCATCCGAATTACTCTCCCCACTGTTCCATTTTCCATTTGTAACGTTTACACTCCATCGTCATCTGCCGTTACCAGGGCAGACACGATGCAGCTTATTGCTCAGCTACCTGCACGATTTTTGTTAATTGGGGACTTCAATGCCCACCATCCCCTTTGGGACTCTCCAGCATCCTGCCCGAGGGGCTCCCTGTTAGCAGACCTTTTCAACCAGCTCAATCTTGTCTGCCTCAATACTGGCGCCCCTACTTTTCTTTCGGACACATCTCACACCTATTCCCATTTAGACCTCTCTATATGTACTACTCAACTTGCACGCCGGTTTGAGTGGTATGCACTTTCTGATACATATTCGAGCAACCACCTCCCGTGTGTTATCCATCTCCTGCAGCGTACCCCCTCTGCGTGCTCATGTAGTTGGAGCATCTCCAAAGCCGACTGGGGGCTCTTCTCTTCCAGGGCGACCCTTCAGGATCAAACCTTCACAAGCTGTGATCGTCAGGTCGCACACCTCACGGAAGTCATTCCACTGCTGCTTAGTATTCCATCCCTCACCCTACTTCTGCTCCACGTCGCGTACCGGTCCCCTGGTGGAGCGCAGCATGTAGAGATGCTTTACGTGCTTGTCGACGTGCTTTACGCACCTTCAAACGCCACCCTACAGTGGCGAATTGTATCTCTTATAAACGATTACGTGCACGGTGTCGTCATTTTATTAAAGACAGCAAGAAAGCCAGCTGGGCTGCTTTCACAAGCACCTTCAACAGTTTTACTCCTTGTTCTGTTGTCTGGGTTAGCCTGCGCTGGCTATCTGGCACTAAGGTCCACTCACCAGTTTCTGGCTTGACGGTCGCAAATGACGTCCTTGTCGCCCCTGAGGATGGCTCCACTGCCTTCGGCCGCTTTTTCGCAGAGGTTTCGAGCTCCGCTCATTACCACCCTGCCTTCCCCCCCCCCCCCCCACCCCGCAAACAGGCAGAGGAGGCTAGGCCACCTAACTTCCGCTCCTCGAATCGTGAAAGTTATAATGCCCCATTCTCCATGCGGGAACTCGAAAACGCACTTGCCCGGTCACGGTCCTACGCTCCAGGGCCCGATTCTATTCATATTCAGATGCTGAAGAACCTTTCTCCTGCGGGTAAAGGTTTTCTTCTTCGTACTTACAATCGCATCTGGATTGAGGGACATGTTCCCACATGTTGGTGCGAGTCTGTTGTTGTCCCGATTCCTAAGCCGGGGAAGGACAAGCACTTGCCTTCCAGTTATCGACCCATCTCGCTTACCAGCTGTGTCTGTAAAGTGATGGAGCGAATGGTTAACTCTCGTTTGGTTTGGCTGCTTGAGTCTCGACGCCTACTTACCAATGTACAATGTGGATTTCGTAGGCGCCGCTCTGCTGTTGACCATTTGGTTACCTTGTCGACCTTCATTATGAATAACTTCTTGCGGAAGCGCCCGACTGCGGCTGTGTTCTTTGATTTGGAGAAGGCTTACGACACCTGTTGGAGGGCGGGCATTCTCCGCACCATGCATACATGGGGCATTCGCGGTCGCCTCCCTCTTTTTATTCGTTCCTTTTTAATGGATCGACAGTTCAGGGTACCTGTGGGTTCTGTCCTGTCAGACACCTTTCGCCAGGAGAATGGGGTGCCACAGGGCTCAGTTTTGAGCGTTGCTCTCTTCGCCATAGCGATCAATCCAATAATGGATTGCCTCCCAGCTGATGTATCAGGATCCCTTTTCGTGGACGATTTTACCATCTATTGCAGCGCGCAGCTTACACGTGTCCTGGTGCGCTGTCTTCAGCGTTCTCTTGACCATCTTTATTCCTGGAGTGTCGCCAATGGCTTCCGTTTTTCTGCCAGAAGACGGTCTGTATTAACTTCTGGCGCTACAAAGAGTTTCTCCCACCGTCCTCACGACTCGGTCCCGTTGCTCTCCCATTTGTGGAGACAAGAAAATTTTTAGGTCTTACATTTGACAGGAAACTTTACTGGTCTCCACATGTGTCATATTTGGCTGCCCGTTGTACCCGTTATTTAAATGTCCTCCGTGTTCTCAGTGGTATGTCGTGGGGAGCGGATCGAACCGTCCTACTTCGTCTATATCGGTCGACCGTCTGCTCCAAGCTGTATTATGGGAGCTTCGTATACTCCTCTGCACGGCCATCAATCTTACGCCGCCTCAACTCCATACGCCATCGGGGTTTACGATTTGCGATTGGAGCGTTTTATACTAGTCCCGTAGAGAGTCTTCAAGCTGACGCTGGCAAATTGCCACTCACCTACCGGCGCGATATACTGCTTTGTCGGTACGCCGGTCGGCTACTGTCAATGCCCGACCACCCGTCTTATCGTTCCTTTTTTGACGACTCTCTCGACCGTCAATACGGGTTGTATGTCTCTGCCCTGCTACCCCCTGGAGTTCGGTTTCATCGCCTCCTTCAACACTTTAATTTTTCACTCCCTGCAACCTTTCGAGTGGGCGAGAGCCACACGCCACCTTGGCTCCAGGCTCAGGTTCGCGTTCACCTTGACCTCAGCTCGCTCCCAAAGGAGGTTACTTCCGGTTCGGTCTACCACTCCCGTTTTGTCGAACTTCGTTCGAAGTTCTTTAATATGACCTTCATTTATACAGATGGCTCAAAGACCAATGACGGGGTCGGGTGTTCCTTTATTGTCGGGGTACAAAGATTCGAATACCGGCTCCATGGCCATTGTTCGGTCTTCACAGCTCAGCTCTTTGCCCTCTACCAGGCTGTTCTTTACATCTGCCGCCACCGACATTCTGCTTATGTCATCTGCTCCGATTCCCTGAGCGCCATACAGAGCCTCAGTGATCCGTATCCAGTTCACCCTTTCGTGCACCGGATCCAACGCTCTCTTCAGCAGCTGGTGGACGTCGGTTCTCTGGTTAGCTTTATGTGGGTTCCTGGCCATGTCGGTATCCCTGGGAACGAAGCTGCAGATGCCGCGGCCAAGGCTGCGGTCCTCCAGCCTCGGACAGCTTCTTGCTGTGTCCCTTCGTCGGATTGTAGCAGGGTAATTTGTCAGCGCATTTTATCGCTGTGTCATGCCGATTGGGCTGCACTTACGGACAACAAGCTTCGGGCCTTAAAACCTCTTCCCGCGGCTTGGACGTCCTCCTCCCGCCCTTCTCGGCGGGAGGAGGTCGTTTTGGCCCGGTTACGAATTGGACACTGCCGGTTAAGCCATCGCCATCTGCTGACGGCTGCGCTGGCGCCATTCTGCCCATGTGGGCAATTGCTGACGGTCCGCCACATTCTAACGTCCAGTCCGGATTTTAACACACTGCGACTTGATCTTCCCCTGCCATGTACTCTAGATGCCATTTTAGCGGATGACACACGAGTAGCTGCTCGCGTTCTTCGTTTTATCAACTTGACAAACCTCTCTAAGGACATGTGATTATGCTGTCTTTTTAATCCTATGCCTGTCAGTCTGTCTTTTATTGTGTTTTCCCTTTTAGTTGTTATTTTAAACTTGGGCCTTGTGGTGCATTCTTAACGTAGTCTGGGCGCTAATGACCACTGAAGTTGTGCGCCCTAAAACAAAAAAAAAAAAAACAAAAAAAAAAAACCGAGTCCTGCCTGCTGTTTCGACGTCCTAGGCCACCAACTTCAGGTCAAGCTTGATCATATCACAGTTGGAGCTTTTTGCAGCAGCTCGCATCATACTAAATTACCCACGGAGCTGATGCAAATCGTAACTATAGGTACCTGTCGTTAGATAAGTTTAGAAAAGTCTACATTTCAACAACATTGGTTTGTAGCATTATGTTACATCAGTTAAGCAGAAAATCTCCTGCTCACTCTCCATTGCTACCATTCGCCTGCCGTCATATCACTCAGTTAACATCTCAAAGCGGACATTCTACAATACAGTACCGTGCAGTGGGGAGCTTCACTCTTTATCACAATGCATGCATATTTCATGTTGGAAACCAACAAGTAATTTTTAACGTTATCAATGTTAGACGATCTGTTTCAGTAACTAATGAAAGTATAAATAGTTTTATCATTTCAAATTTGTTCCGTGGTTCAGAAAGTAAGTATCAGTCTAGGCCACAGGGTTCTATCCGAGGTTTGTCAGAAGCATTGCTTTTTTTTTTTTTTACATTTACCGCTTCTTTCAAGTTCGACAATGATTTCTGTTAATGCGATAAATGCGAGGTTAGTCTATAGCTTGTATTCCATGTTAAACTGCAGACCCACCTGTAACAGACTCGCTAAATCAATTAAAAGAATGGAGGAAGCAACACTTCCAAACTACTACGGTGTTCGAACCACCTTTCGTACTGATGATTCGAGTTTTACTATTACATTTATATTGTACATCGATTATCCTTGTATACTTCAGTAATATTTTTAAATACATTTGAGTGATTAGCTGAGTATACACTCCTTTCCCCTCAGAGCGAAGGAATAAAATTACGCTAAACAAAATTTCCTTCTTTTTAGATTAAATAACACAATAGGATTATGTGTTAATAATACTCTAGAAAGCATAAATAAAAATTTTATTCCTTCTCTTCTTTTTCCTAAAAACATTAAATCTGTCGTACAAGACATACTGTTGTTGTTGTTATGGTTTTCAGTCCGAAAATTAATTTGATGCTGCTCTCCCCCCCCCCTCCCCCCCCCCTACTCTCACATAGCTGAAAACCATTTTCGGTCCATCATCAGTCTAATAGCATTCAGACTGTGACAGACTGCTGTCAACATTCGCAGGAACACATTATGCCTCTCGTTTTGTAGTTTGGAGTATATCAGAGGAAATAGGAAAACCTTTATCATACCACATTATTATTTTGTCTAAAAAATACCGCTAAAAATATATACAGAATGACAAACATAGATCATTTCTGCGATGTATTAAGCACAATACAAAGTTGCTATCCCATTCTTCACTTGAGAGAAATTTGGTGAACATGGATGAAACCACTGAGAAGTTAGATGTACCTAATGTTCTGAAAACGTAGTTTCGAGAAAATGAGGAAGGAATATTCACAGTGTTTTTGACGCATCGTATGCCTCTTTCAGAACATTCCAGCAGCATAGCAGACATTTCAAGCCCATGTCCGCTTAACAATTAGACATATCAAGTACACTTTTTAAAAAATTAAAGAAAATACGACGCAACAAGAAGGATTTATACCAATGGCGCGGAAATCAGTAGACGTGATGTTCATGTACAGACAAATGAAGGAATCCCATTTCAAAAACTAAATGGTTTATTCACGAGAAAGAGCTACACAAATTGAGCAAGTCTGTAAGAAAATTATCTATGTCTGGCGCTTATGCAAGTAGCTGTTCGGCTGGCATTGATTGATAGACTTGTTGCATGTGGTCCACAGGGATATAGTGCCAAATTCGGTCCAATTGGTCCTATAGATAAGCAAAATTCAGAGTGGTTTGTAGGACCCTGCCCATGTTGTTGTTGTTGTGGTCTTCAGTCCTGAGACTGGTTTGATGCAGCTCTCCATGCTACTCTATCCTGTGCAAGCTTCTTCGTCTCCCAGTACCTACTGCAGCCTACATCCTTCTGAATCTGCTTAGTGTATTCATCTCTTGGTCTCCCTCTACGATTTTACATTCCACGCTGCCCTCCAGTACTAAATTGGTGATCCCTTCATGCCTCAGAACATGTCCTACCAACCGATCCCTTCTTCTAGTCAAGTAGTGTCACAAACTCCTCTTCTCCCCAATTCTATTCAATACCTCCTCATTAGTTATGTGATCTACCCATCTAATCTTCAGCATTCTTCTGTAGCACCACATTTCGGAATCTTCTATTCTCTTCTTGTCTAAAATATGTTTTACTTCCATCCATGGCTACACTCCATACAAATACTTTTAGAAACGATTTCCCGACACTTAAATCTATACTCGATGTAAACAAATTTCTCTTCTTCGGAAACGCTTTCCATGCCATTGTCAGTCTACATTTTATATCCTCTCTACTTCGACCATCATCAGTTATTTTGCTCTCCAAGTAGCAAAACTCCTTTACTAATTTTAAGTGTCTCATTTCCTAATCTAATTTCCTCAGCATCACCCGACTTAATTCGACTACATTCCGTTATCCTCGTTTTGCTTTTGTTGATGTTCGTCTTACACCCTCCTTTCAAGACACTATCCATTCCGTTCAACTGCTCTTCCAAGTCCTTTGCTGCCTCTGACAGAATTACAATGTCATCGGCGGACATCGAAGTATTTATTTCTTCTCAATGGATTTTAATTCCTACTCCGCATTTTTCTTTTATTTCCTGTACTGCTTGTTCAATATACAGATTGAATAGCATCGAGGAGAGGCTACAACTCTGTCTCACCCACTTCCCAACCACTGCTTCCCTTTCATGTCCCTCGACTCTTATAACTGCCATCTGGTTTCTGTACAAATTGTAAATAGCCTTTCGCTCCCTGTATTTTACCTCTGCCACCCTCAGAATTTGAAAGAGAGTATTCCAATCAACATTGTCAAAAGCTTTCTCTAAATATACAAACGCTAGAAACATAGGTTTGCCTTTCCTTCATCTTTCTTCTAAGATAAGTTGTAAGGTCAGTATTGCCTCACGTGTTCCAGTTTTTCTACGGAATGCAAACTGATCTTCCCCGACGGTGGCTTCTACCAGTTTTCCATTCGTCTGTAAAGAATTCGCGTTAGTATTTTGCAGCTGTGACTTATTAAACTGATAGTTCGGTAATTTTCACATCTGTCAACACCTGCTTTCTCTGGGATTGGAATTATTATATTCTTCTTGATGTCTGAGGGAATTACGCCTGTCTCATATATCTTCCTCACCAGATGGTAGAGTTTTGTCAGGACTGGCTCTTCCAAGGCTATCAGTAGTTCTAATGGAATGTTGTCTACTCCAGTGTCCTTGTTTCGACTTAGGTCTTTCAGTGCTCTGTCAAACTATTCAAGCAGTATCGTATCTCCCATTTCATCTTCACCTGCATCCTCTTCCATTTCCATAATATTGTCCTCAAGAACATCTGCCCTGTATAGACCCTGTATATACTCCGTCCACCTTTCCGCTTTCCCTTTTTAGCTTATAACTGGGTTTCCATCTGAGCTCTTCATATTCATGCAAGTGGTTCCCTTTTCTTCAAAAGTTTCTCTAATTTTCCTATAGGCAGTATCTATCTTACCCCTAGGGAGACAAGCCTCTACATCCTTACATTTGCCGTCTAGCCATCCCTGCTTAGCCATTTCGCACGTTCTGTCGATCTCATTTTTGAGAAGTTTCTATTCCTTTTTGCCTGCTTCATTTACTGCATTTTTATATTTTCTCCTTTCATAGATTAAATTCAGTATCTCTTCTGTTACCCAAGGATTTCTACTAGCCTTCGTCTTTTTACCTACTTGATAGTCTGCTGCCTTCACTATTTCATCGCTGAAACCTACCCATCCTTCTCCTACTGTATTTCTTTCCACCATTCCTGTCAATTGTTCCCTTATGCTCTCCCTGAAACTCTGTACAACCTCTAGTTATTTCAGTTCATCCAGATCCCATCTCCTTAAATTCCCACCTTTTTGTAGTTTCTACAGTTCATAGTCAATAGATTGTGGTCAGAGTTCACATCTGCCCCTGGAAATCTCATACAATTTAAAACCTGGTTCCTAAATCTCTCTCTTACCATTATATAATCTATCTGAAACCTTCCAGTATACAGCCTTCTTTCATGATTCTTGAACCAAGTGTTAGCTATGATTAAGTTATGCTCTGTGCAAAATTCTACCAGACGGCTTCCTTTTCATTTCTTAGCCCTAATCCCTATCCACCTATTACGTTTCCTTCTCTTCCTTTTCCTGCTCTCGAATTCCAGTCGCCCATGACTAATAAATTTTCGTCTTCCTTCACTAATTCAATAATTTCTTCTACCTCATCATATATTTCATCACTCTCTTCATCATCTGCAGAGCTAGTTGGCATATAAACTTGTACTACTGTAGTAGGTGTGAGCTTCGTGTCTATCTTGGCCACAATAATGCGTTCACTATGCTGTTTGTAGTAGCTTACCCGCACTCCTATTTTTTATTCATTATTGAACCTACTCCTGCATTACCCCTATTTGATTTTGTATTTATAACCCTGTATTCACATGACCAAAAGTCTTGTTCCTCCTGCCACCGCACTTCACTAATTCCCACTATGTCTAACTTTAACCTATCCATTTCACTTTCTAAATGTTATAACCTACCTGACCGATTAAGGGATCTGACATTCCACGTTCCGATCCGTAGAACGTTTGTTTTCTTTCTCCCACCCACAGAGCACCAAATGTTCTGAATAGCGGAGAGATCTGAAGACCTTTCTGACCAAGGTAGAGTATGGCAATCACGAAGACAGTTAGTAGATATCCTTCCAGTGTGCGGGTGGACATTACCTTGCTGAAATGCATGTCCAAGACGCCGTGCCATGACGGGCAAAAATTATCGTCAACGTACCGCTCTGCTGTAAGGGTGCAGCGGATTACAACGGAAGTGGCCTTGCTATGAAATGAAATCCCACCCCAAGATGTCATATCTGGTTGTCGGACTGTATGGTGGCCAACAGTCACATTGGTAGCCCACTTTTATCTGGGGCGTCTTGAGATACATCGTGGCTGGTCATCGGGGCTCAGCTAGAAGCCAGAATCATCACTGAAGACATTTCTGCTCCAGCCAACGCTCTCCCAGGCCGAATGTACCCAGCATACTGCGAACCATCTTCTGGTTGTACATACGTCGATGGTAGTCGGCTTAAGGGGCGCCATCAAGTCAGACTTTCGTCTCTCTAGGTCACCCGTACTTTTAAACTTTGTTCGGCGATGGTCCGCTCATTTTTGCCAGCATCGTTGAATAGTTGCGTGGTTTCCTATTCATATGTCGATCGATTGGACAATTACTCCAACCAGCTTCTTTGAACTCAACCACATTTCTTCTTTCAAATACTGTCATCTGCTGACATTGTCCACGAGCCTGTTTGCAAGGCATAGTTACTGTCAAACTGAGTACACGGAATGAAATCTTCAAATACTTTATGCGCTGGTATCATCATGAACCCTGTTTACTATTCTTGCCAGGTGTGCGGTGACATTGTGCTCCAGCAGTCACACATTCATTCATCAGTTGCCGAAGTTTGCATTTCTTCATTTTCCGTCGATACCTCTGTGAATAACCATTTGTGACCAATTTGAGTCGTTTTAGTGTCTTAGACTGTATATTAGATGTTAAGAACGAAAGAGAAGCAGAATTCTTATAATCGTTTAGAGTCAGAAATGTGTGCTAGTTACCGTCTACGACTCACTGAAAATGGTTATTTTAAAGCATTCAATTAGGTTCGTTTTCAGTCGTATTACAATGATCATGTCATCGTTGTGTTCATGATGAGGACACTTATAATAATGTGTCTCAATTTTGGTGTAGGAACAGCTGCCGTTCTCCGTCAAATAATGAAACCAGATACGTTAGAGGTATTGAAGTTTGGATCAAAGTAGACGTCGGGTTGATGATAATGGTGTCCGTGTCTCTCTGGCGATTACTCGGTCCTCTCCGTCAGCTCTCTGGGTCGACCGCTTCCTTCTTGATGCTGTGTTCAGCGTGGCGATGAAATGATGAATAAGACAACACAACACCCAGTCCCTGAGTGGAGGAAATCTCTGACCCAGTCAGAATTCGAACACGGGCCCCTTGGGACAGCAGTCCATCATGCTGACCTTTTAGCTATCGGGGCGCACTAAATGCTGACATCTACATATATTGTTCAGTAACTGGCAGCGAGTATGGTTATGTCCAACTGATTACACAGAATGAACTTTAGCAAAAGTTTTATGCCCTCGTATCGACAAGTACCCTGTTTACTGTGTCTGTGCCCAAGTACGTCGATCGCCAATTCCTGTATGAATATCATCTCGTAACGTTTGCATAACTCCTTCATGGTGCGTCATTTTTTGTGTTAGAGTGGTTATTAGACATTAATAACGAAAGATAAACAGAGTTCCTGTGATAAACGTTTGTAATCAAAAATGTGTGATACTAGCCGTCTATGAACCTTCGAAAATTGTCACTGTTTAATTCATTTTGATAGGCTTGTTTTCAGTTTATCACAATATGACCATGTCATCATTACGAGGGTGGAAAGCACGCGGCTGTATCATTTACTAGTGTGTCCGTTCCTCGTCTTTATGACGTCTTGAACTCGGCTGAAGATACTTTCAGTAAGGTTAAAGAATCCACCATAGGCGGAACTAAACTCTAATTTTTTCAAAATATAGTTCATTGGTGAAAATTGTACAATCGTCTGCGCCAACAATTCAAACACAATTATCACTCAAAAGTGACTAACAGACTGAATTTCTTTATCCAACAACTTAAATCGTCGAACTTGGTCGAATTTTCCACAAAATCATATTCACAAAGTTCCACTGCTGCACACGGAAACCAAGTTCCACAAGAGTTTACTTTTAGTATGTGCACAGTGACATAGATCCTTGAAAAAACTGAACACAGTCGATGTTCTAATAGGAACGGTAAGACTAGTATCGTCGAATCAAGCAAATGTGAATGATGTATTCCTTCGAAGATCAAGTCGATATGCTTCTCATTTATGGAGAATGCCAACGAAATTCAGTGAGAGCTAGAGACATTCGCTGAAAGATATCCTCAACGTAGTCACCCTACACGATGTACATTTAAATATGTGTGTGATAAATTGAAAACAACTGGATTTTTAATGCATCGGAAACATATCCGGCAAAGGAAAATTACTAACGAGGAAACAGAAACTGGTACTCTTGCCACTGTGGTTCGGGATCCTTGTGTTAGTTCGTGTCAAATCGCAAGGGAATCTGGCATTAGCCAGAGTACTGTCGTTCATGCTCTGAATCGCCATAAATATCATCCTTACCATACCATTCTCCACCAAGAATTAACTGGTAGACTGTATGCGTCGCATTGAATTCTGCAGATGGCTCAGCTTCAGATTTAAAGGAATGACACATTTATTAATTTGATTTTATTTACTGACGAGGCTACGTTCACGAACAATGGAAATGTTAATTTGCATAACATGAATTACTGACAACTGAAGATCCATGTTGGCTGGGGTAAGTTACAAACCACACACCGTGGACGGTGGATGTATGGTTCCCTATTCTGAAGGACAGAATTATAGGCCCCTATTTCATCGAAGGAAAAATTTAATGGTAGGAAGTACACCACATTCCTGTAAGAAACATTAGGTCAGTTTTTGGAAGAAGGAACAAGGAACAGAATGTGGTATCAACACGATAGGTGTCCGGCACATTTTTCGCTCGTGGCTAGAAAAGAGTTGCAGAGCCAATTCCCAGATCGTTGGATTGGACGCGGAGATGTGTCATGGCCGTCTCATTCACCACACTTGACGCCTCTGGACTTTTTCTTGTGGGGATTCGTAAAAGACATTGTTTATAAAGAAGTTCCAACTACACCGGAACTCTGGATAATTTTTATCAGACAGTATACGTCTGAAACAGTGCACCTTCATTAAGTTTATCCCTAATGTTCGTTACTGTCGTGTTTATACATTCTTGCAGAGAAGGTATCTCGTAAACTAAGTAGGTAATGGTGTACACCTCATTCGTTTCTCAACACCAGTTACTTCAAGTACTAGCAACTAATATCAGTAACACGACAAATATTGCTGCGTACCCTTTCGTTAAGCGCAACTTTCTATTCTCTGCCGATGAAATTCCTCTGTAGACAGTAAAGCAATAAAATTTTTGGACTTGTGGTTTCGCTGCAGGAGGCCAAGCTTATATAACCAGTAAGGCATAGGTATGCCAACGATGCTGCCTGAGGACTGTGCAAGGGCGATTAATTATAGCGGAGACCACAGTGGGGTGGACAGAAGTGGAAGGGGAGAGGAGCAGATGAAGTAGGTACCTGCAGCCGGCTGCAAGCAGATTCTGCGCGCCTGCTGGATTTCTGCCTTGATGTGCGTTTCTCCACCTGTCAAGTTCCAGGTAGTGGGCGTCTCACTCCCTTCACACTCTGGGAACACACCAGCAGAAATTCGTTGCCCTGATTTCGAAGCAGGCACCGTAAACACTGCAAAATCAGCATAATAGCCCATGCATTCCAACTGCTCACAAGAATAATATGCAGAACAATGAAAAGTTGAGGATCTGTTATTTGAGGATCACTGTGAGTTTAGGCACGAGAGAGGCAGTTCTGACGTTGCGCTTCATGATAGAAGCAAGACATGAGAAAAATTAAGACACATTCATAGGATTTGTTGAACTAGAAAAAGTGATTGACACTCTAAAATGATACAAGACAATCGAAATTCTTAACAATGTATGAGTAAGGTACGGGACGTGTAATACACAGTATGTACAAGAACCTAGAGAGAATGGTAAGAATGGAGGAGACATAACGAAATGCTTCAATTAAAAGTGGTGTAAGAGAGGTGATGCTGTCTTTCGCCCATACTACTCACAGTCTACATCGTAGAACCCACGACGGAGATGGAAGAAAGTTTCCAAAGTGTGCTCAAAATTCACAGTAAGAAAATACCACTGATACGATTCGCTGGTGCCATTGCTATCCTTGGTTGAAATGAATTACAGGATCTATTGAATGAAATGAATAGTGTTATGAGTACAGAATAAGTACTGAGAGTAAACCGAAGAGAGACGAAAATAATTAGAAGTAGAAGAGAAACAGAACAGCGAGAAAACATCACAACTTGGGATCAAGAAGTACACGAAGTTAAGGAACTTTGTTATCTTGGAAGCAAAACGACCCATCAACCCATCTTGGACGAGGCAAGAAGGACATATAAAGCAGAGTAGCACAGGAAAAGGAGGCGTTCCTGGACAAAAGAAATCAACTGGTAACAAACGTATGTCGTAAGTTGAGTACGAAATTAATGAGGATGTACGTTTGTAGCACCGCATGGTACAGAAGTGATTTATTTCCTGTGAGGAAACCGAAAACAAAGAGAATCCAAGTGTTCGCGACGTGTGCGATAGAAGAATGTTGGAAAGTAGGTGGACTGATAAGGAATGAGGAATTTTAACGTCATAACAAATCATAGTGCATAAGGGACAAAGTATAAATAGCAGCGATGATGAACTCTCTCTGAATTGTTGTTTGCCAATGCAGTTCAGTGAATTCCAACATCAGTTTGATTACACTAAGCGTGCTTTGATTTATGTGTCCCATGCAAAGTCACTCGCCATGCTTCTGTTATAAGCAGCATCTGAGTGTGTTTACATACCTACTACTTCATAAACAGATACACAAATAAGCCAGAATGTTATGGCCGCCAATCTACTGTCGATATAAATCGGTTCAGGCGATAGCAGCGACACATGGCGAGGAATGACTGCTAGTCAGACAAACGCACGGTGCATGTTGTATATCACAAGGGCAAGAGCGTGATGGAATGGAGTGTGTTGAGCGGTTCGATGAACACAGTCCCGATTTCCAGTTGATGTGTTGGCTCTCCTATCTCGACACATCTAAACCCGATCGAAGACATCCGGGCATGTCGCGTCAGAGCTTATGGCACCCCTCCCCGGAATTTACGGATTTAGGTGACTTGTGTGTGCAGATGTCCACTGACCTACCAAGGCTTCACTGCATCCCTGCCACGACACGTCCACGTTGATACCCGTGCCAGAGGTGGACATACCGGCTGTTGGGTAGTTGGTCATAATGTTGTAGATGATCAGTGTAGTTTCTACGTTAAAGTATAGACAGTCCTTAATTAAAATGTATGCTGACGGCTTCAAATGTTGATTACCTTTAAGTTCCTGCGTGTGTAGGGCCATATTACTTGTGGCTCACTGTGTTGAATAGTAGATATCGGGATTATGGAGACTACTTTGTTGTCCTTAGGAGCAGTGATTTTGTAGTCACTCTAGTCTTTTGAGTGTTATCGTTAATGTCATTGATTTTCCTACTCTTTTTAGAATTATACTTAGTATCAATGATATTTCTGTTAAACGTAGATGGCAAATGTTAATGTTGCCCAAAACAGTTTCTTCTATTTCCATCGACGAAGAGGTAATGACTGATGCAGTTCGCATCGGGGACAGACTCGAACGAGTTTTATTCTGAAGAACCTTCCATTTGTTTCCATTAATCTACTAAGAGGAACCACCGAAATGTAGATCTTGTTGGTCGGAAGAGAATATGAACCACAGTCAACCCCAATGCGAGCCGTCTACATTACCACAACGCCTTCTGTTGCAAATAAAACAAATAACGAGACTTGTTATATTATAAATCGAAAGGTTTATTCGATTGGTAACTGTGGTTTCAGATGGTATTGGCCGCGGTATCGTGGTCGCACATTTTAGCAGCCAGACGGTCTTCTCCACACGTCGCGTTGGTGGTCACGTGTCAACACATTCAGCGTCTGGCATGGCGGCTCTCAAGAGCTGCGCGGTGTGATGTACAGACCTCCAAGGTGGCCGCGGAGGACACCGGAGTGATCTGCGACAAATATAAATTTCAAAATTATAAACGTCGCCCTATTATGCTGAGTTGATATAACATCTGCAATGGAAAGTGCAAAATTATTGTAGGACTACATTTTCTGTATCCGTAGAAGGGATGTTTCTATCGCGCCAACTCATGAACCCTAGAGTACTAACTATCGCAAATATGAAAATTACCGACAGTGAATGTTTGCCTATTTACTCCTCCTGGAGTGTTATCTATTGTGGTGAAATGATCTACTAAATTATTGCATCAGATGGTAGATAGTTGTTACAAGGATCAGAATATTTGTGAGTTAGTCGATATCTCACGCAGACGCATGTAATATCCTCACCTGAACTATATTCATTATGGAACGGAGAGAATTGTGACTGTTGCTAAATCCATCCATACCAAAACAGTAGAGTTTCTTAAAACCAGTTGTGTAAATGATCAGTTCAAATTCGGAGAGCTTCGAGGATAAATACGGGACAGAAAAAGAAACGATCATGCAGCATAAGAAATGGGATTAAAATACCAAGTATAATCGTGGGAGGCTGAAGGTGAAACTGCGCTGAGAACTTGATAACTGTTACGGGCGGAAGGGGACACAGGAGAACGTTTTCTGAAAGGCTCTCCCTCATCTGAAAGTGTAGGCAACGGAATTGTATGTACCATTGATTCTTGAGTTTAAGTATATCCTACCAATACTTGAGCTAAAAGATACGTATGCCGCGAAAGGATTTTGTATCTGATCAGAGTTCACAATTGGTATAAAAGAACAGCAGACTATGGGTACCGAGAAAGTTTATGGGTCGACCAAAGAATTTTGTAGCCATGGTGATATATCTAAACTGACACCATTTCAGTTATATTAAAAATCGTAAAACTCTATACTCAAATAATATCTTGCAGATTCCCCTTTTGAAGGGAGCTACCATGTGATCATGAAATGAGAAATACACTTAGAAACCAAAATCTGTTGTCCTTTACACAGATCGAAGTACCGCTCACCGTAACAGCACCGCCTTAATCCTCCACCTGCAGCCGTCTCTGCAGCAACTCCACGAAAAAGGCGTCCAGTGTGAACTGACGCTCCTGTTGGAATAGATCTTATTACTTTCATGTTATCTAACATGTGAAGTGATTCACAATTTGAGCTGGATCCTGTCATATAAAAGTATAACGAATTGTAACATTTATCACAAATTAGCACGGTTCAGGTATCAAAATTAAGAATATAGTAATTCAATTTAGTATCCAACTAACACAATTCGTTTTACATCTCAGATACTATTAATACTGACAAGTAACTAATATACCATTATCTTTAACATTTTCTGTGTACGACTGGATAATGATGTGCTTCTGAGGTTATGCCGTGTTGTTGTTCCTGCTTTACGGTCAACATTTCAACAAGTGACCGAGCCATTTTCTTCAGATCGTGAGACGTTTCCTGACTGATATGAGTCAAGCAGAGAATACATTACCGCAAAGTTCGCAGCACATGAAGTTGATGGCTGGGACGTCCGTTGAAGTATTGTGCACAAAATGAACATAACAATCCGGCCTAACACTAACTAGTACCATCTTCGAGAGTAAGTTATCATGTAATGAGAAAACGAAAAATTCACTTTGAAACCAAATGCTACTATTCCTACTACTGTTGTAATTTACACTCACCGAAACAGAAAAGGCTTCTTTCTCTTCCTGCAGCCGCTTCTGCAGTATCTCCTCAAAAAACGACTCCAGGGTGAACTGACACTCCTGTAAGGAAAAGAACTTATTAGTTTGATTAGTCGTAGAGCATGCTTGGTAATTCAGAGATAGCGCTAGTTCTTTACATATACATGTGTTACAAATTCTTACATTTATTTCGAATTTTTGGCCTATAGGCAGTGATAGTGAGTATTCAATGACTATCTGTAGTATCAGCTACAAATCTGTTCTTCCGACATTCACTACCATTATCCTACGTATTATGAGTTGAACTGGAATGACAGAGGCCTACAATGTAACTTCTTGAGCCACGGTCTTTTTATTACGAGCTCCTCCTCGTTCTTTGTCTGTAAAGAAAAATAAATGGGACTGTAACAAGTTTTGATAATAGTTCCTGTTTCTCTGTTCTCTGACTACACTGTACATTTCCTTTGGTCAGTCTCATATTAAACACGGTCAGCAGGTAACTGGTTGGGCAACCAGATGGTCTGCAATGTCGTCTTCAACCAGTCGATAGCGTTGGCAGCATATTTAGTGCGCCTCTGCCCCTAGAATATTTTTCACCATAATTCTTTTCAAATGGAGAGGGATGTTACCTTTCTCAAGCATCTCACATAGTTATTTGCTCGGTGTTAACAAAGACCACACCCAATTTACCGGAATGATAAATGGTTAGAATCAACTGTCGATGTCTGGGGTCAGTGTTAAGTTTAATGGGCTTCAATACAATTGTCAGAATTGTTTAAACAGCATTCAGGTTCGGTTATCAACATTAGCTTACCTTATGCGACAAGTCCGGATATATTGTGGTAATAACACGGAGGAGAGGATCTAGGGCCAGTGGGGTCCAGGGGAAAGAGCCAGCATAATGCAGCAAAGGAGACCTGCAGGGAACACAGCGAGAGACACAGTGTGAGGCTACCCTGCAGGTCAGAGAATATATGACTCTGATATGCTAAAGGCTTTTTCTAAGGTCTTCATACACAAGTTTTAGAATGACGACTATTGTGAACTGTTGAGTGATTAGCACATCCAACTTGGCTCCAGTGATCAACAAATCCATCCATCCAACAGTGACATTCATTGCCGCCGGTATTTTGTATCTGATCACGATCCAGAAGAGCAGTATGCTAACCACATGCTCCTCCATACAGTGACGTCTATCGTCTGACGATGACGAGGCGGTCGATCGGTACCTTTGGAACTTCAGAGGAATGATTGGATGGAGTTAGGCAGTTAGGTGGTATTTCATATAATCGTCACAATCATCACTCGTGCAGAGATGCCTATCTAAGACGAGTTATTTACAATGACGTGTCACATGGGATGTTTGTAGCAAAAAAATATTCATTTA
The DNA here is from genome assembly GCF_021461395.2 of Schistocerca americana. Taxonomy (NCBI): domain Eukaryota; kingdom Metazoa; phylum Arthropoda; class Insecta; order Orthoptera; family Acrididae; genus Schistocerca; species Schistocerca americana. The sequence goes on along the minus strand of NC_060124.1, from coordinate 541,578,525 downwards.
GAGTAAATCGTGACAGTCTGTAATATCAACTGACCACGTTATGTACAATCAGTTAGCTCTCAGACTTTACTGCTTTGCGTGCTATGTCACTGCAATATAACGTGGCTCACCTTTACAGTACCCCGAACAGTTACCAAGTTGTTCTCCAGTCGCAGACCCTCGTCTTTCTCCCCTCCCAAACACCGGGAGAAAAACCTCTTCATGCGGCGGAACATAGCTGTAACGATAACAAACAGTACATTAGACATGACCAGACCGTGTCTACGAGTAATTTTTTCAGCAATGTATCACAACTCGATCGCAAGGAAAACGTGAACCGTGAAGACATGTCTGTAACCTTAGCTTTTGTAAAAAAGCAGCTGCTTGCATCAAAAACGACAAGCACAGTCTATATAATTGATTGAGCTTATACATTTTTTACTAGTCGAGAATTAGTTATTTAATTTTGTGTCAGTAATTCGTAGAGCATGAATCAAAACAATAACAGTTATTCGAAGTTTATCACTCGTATGTTCATTAAGTGGTACTTTTACTCTCAAGAGAATAAATTTGTTTTGATAGCAACTAGCTGAAGGCTTATCTATTAGACTAAATTTAACTAGCAAGTCATTACAATACTACAATAGTTTCTGATATACAGCTGCTTCGCCGGCCGGTGTGGCCGCGCGTTTCTAGGTGCTTCAGTCTGGTACCGAGTGACCGCTACGATCGCAGGTTCGAATCCTGCTTAAGACATGGATGTGTGTGATGTCCTTAGGTTAGTTACGTTTACGTAGTTATAAGTTCTAGGGGACTGATGACCTTCGATGTTAAGTCCCATAGTGCTCAGAGCCATTTGAACCATTTTTTATACAGCTACTTCAGATATTACAACATCAGATTTTGTAATGTATTACAGCATGATATGCGGAATATTTTCCCCTGGGGCAGGAACAAGAATTTGTTTTTTATGTGTGTTGGAGGTGGGATGAAGTTACTAATTAATAAACTACGCTACATTCTGATGGCTATAACTTCCGCGGTATATGACGAGAATACGATTTTGACGGCTATCCTTATTACTGAGTCAGTATATTCTCTCAGGGCTGCACTGTCCCTTCTTTGTGTCAGTCATCGAGAACCCTACATCTAAATTACACTTCATTGCCATCTGAGCTAAACAGTAACGTGTACGACGTAATAACTATATCTGTGGTTGAAATTTACCCACCGGTTTCTACATGAAGAAAACTTAAAAATAGCTTATAAACAGCTAATAGGTTTAACATTTGACAGTGCTCCAAGATATTAACTCTACTTCCTTAAGTACAGGAAAAGATAATATATTTGTTACACATCCATGTCGACTCAGTATGACACTACACAGCCGGCACCTGTTTACGACTTTTCTTTTACACCGACGGCAGAAGATAAAAGCATGAACCAACGATAAGACATACCGTATGTATGTGTAATCGAAAAGGTGAGTGATAGGTGACACCATTCTATTTGTGAAACTAAGCTATAAATTTGAGAATACATGATTTCAGCAGTTGAACATCGGCAAAAACTCAGTGAGAATATCTCTCTCTACAAGTCAAGCATTCTCGCATCTTTCTGAAGTTACATCACATATTAAAAAAATGAACTGGATTGTAAATCGAGGACTGTTTTCCTTTTCCAATTCAGTCCCATTACTAGTAACATTTTGCGAAGTCACATCACACTATTTCGTAATGCTACAGTATGCTGATACTTCTCCACTACATACATTGTTGTTGTTGTTGTGGTCTTCAGTCCTGAGACTGGTTTGATGCAGCTCTCCATGCTACTCTATCCTGTGCAAGCTTTTTCATCTCCCAGTACCTACTGCAACCTACATCCATCTGAATCTGCTTAGTGTATTCATCTCTTGGTCTCCCTCTACGATTTTTACCCTCCACGCTGCCCTCCAATACTAAATTGGTGATCCCCTGATGCCTCAGAACATGTCCTACCAACCGATCCCTTCTTCTGGTCAAGTTGAGCCACAAACTTCTCTTCTCCCCAATCCTATTCAATACTTCCTCATTAGTTATGTGATCTACCCATCTAATCTTTAGCATTCTTCTGTAGCACCACATTTCGAAAGCTTCTATTCTCTTCTTGTCCAAACTATTTATCGTCCATGTTTCACTTCCATACATGGCTACACTCCATACGAATACTTTCAGAAATGACTTCCTGACACGTAAATCAATACTGGATGTTAACAAATTTCTCTTCTTCAGAAACGCTTTCCTTGCCATTGCCAGCCTACATTTTATATCCTCTCTACTTCGACCATCATCAGTTATTTTGCTCCCCAAATAGCAAAACTCCTTTACTACTTTAAGTGCCTCATTTCCTAATCTAATTCCCTCAGCATCACCCGACTTAATTAGACTAGATTCCATTATCCTTGTTTTGCTTTTGTTGATGTTCATCTTATATCCTCCTTTCAAGACACTGTCCATTCCATTCAACTGCTCTTCCAAGTTCTTTGCTGTCTCTGACAGAATTACATTGTCATCAGCGAACCTCAAAGTTTTTATTTCTTCTCCATGAATTTTAATACCTACTCCGAATTTTTCTTTTGTTTCCTTTACTGCTTGCTCAATATACAGATTGAACAACATCGGGGAGAGGCTACAACCCTGTCTTACTCCCTTCCCAACCACTGCTTCCCTTTCATGCCCCTCGACTCTTATAACTGCCATCTGGTTTCTGTACAAATTGTAAATAGCCTTTCGCTCCCTGTATTTTACCCCTGCCACCTTTAGAATTTGAAAGAGAGTATTCCAGTCAACATTGTCAAAAGCTTTCTCTAAGTCTACAAATGCTAGAAACGTAGGTTTGCCTTTCCTTAATCTTTCTTCTAAGGTAAGTCGTAAGGTCAGTATTGCCTCACGTGTTCCAGTGTTTCTACGGAATCCAAACTGATCTTCCCCGAGGTTGGCTTCTACTAGTTTTTCCATTCGTCTGTAAAGAATTCGTGTTAGTATTTTGCAGCTGTGACTTATTAAGCTGATAGTTCGGTAATTTTCACATCTGTCAACACCCACTTTCTTTGGGATTGGAATTATTATATAGTCATCTAAAAGCTTATTCGATGTTCTAATTGCAGACGTATACTGAAAATAAATACGTGACAAGTCAATGGCTCTTGCCTCTTGGTGAGTATAGTCTATATACCTCACTTCTGAAACAGAGCGTTCGCTTCTTTCAAAGCTTCTAAAGCTCCCCAAGAACTTGTTCTCGAAGCACAAAATCCAACACTATAACGCCTGAATCAAAATTATAGATTCTTTTACTCAAGAACTCAAGAAACTAATACCTTTCGATACTTCAACTACTCTAGAGAATACGGAAGTCATTATTATGCAATGGTCCACCACAGTTAAGCTGATTTTTGTTAGCAAACCCTGCGAACAACATTAGGCAGCAACCTCGATAACTGCAGAGAACAACGTTGTACTGGAACGTCGATATCAATGGTTAAACAAGAACTGCAATGAAAATTTTCAGTAATTTGAATCTATGTAAGACGAAATAATCATGTTTTAGCACTGACAAATATGCAGGGGAGTCTTGAAAACGTCCGTGCAGTTAATAAACTCCCAAGTGATCTAACAGTTAACAATACTCAGAGGTAGTGCTTTAATTTCCTTAAGCAACAGGGAAGTAAGAATCTCATATTATGGTGCCAAGTCAACTCTGTATAACTCTTCACAGTTGTAACCAGTTTCCAACGTGTTTTCCTCTTCGCAGACGGAAGATAATTCTAGCAGTACATCCCTGCAACGATCATAGGCAATATGTAAGTGTAATCGACGAAACAGGAAGATCGGTTACACTGTTTTCATTGTGAAAGTAAAAATTAATGTAAATAGAGACCGCTCCGACTCTACCACAACAACCACAGAAAACTTTTACTAACAGTCCGATTATATTATTGGAGAAGGCGATAACAAGATAGACTATTCAAAAATAAAAAATATTTTGTAGCGGAGGCGTTATGCAGCTTTAATGAATGTTAACAACTGTATTGTGCAGTAGACAGATACGACGGTACGGTTCATTAGGGACCATCGAATTTGGTCTAAAATCAGACCATCATCGGTCCCGAAAGCCGTCTCAGCCATGCTTTCACGTATATTGCAATGGCAGTTATCAAACGTAGATAGCTCGACCATTGGTATTACCTGTATAGACATTATATTGGTAAAAATGTATGTGAAGTTAAATGGACATAATGGACATTACAAGTTAATGTCAATAACGGAACACTGTACATCCGGAATTGCTATTCCTATTACGCAAGTTCATAGCTGAGATCGTTTTTAGGCTTGATGACGGTCTGATCCTCGACGGAAACATACATTCTCTCATAAAATGTACCGTTATAGCTGTGATTGCATAATGCAGTTCTTTCGAAGAGCATATAAAATGGAAGTAACGTGACTGCTGCAGAAACTGACTGGGCAGAAACAAAAAGTAAAAGTTTATAAAGCTAAGATCAATATAACGAAAAAATCGAATAATATCTTACACAAATTCCTCTAGAATAAACTCAACGGAAATATAACGAAAACACAAAATTTGATTCCATAAGTTAAAAAATTATAACTAACATTACTACTCGTTCCTCTCAGGACAACTTCTACAATGTACTTAGGTTCACGGCTAACACCACCGTACACAGTTCTCCCATATCACAAAAATAGCTAAAGAATTGCATAAATCAACATGATAAAAATTATCATTAATCACTCCACTCACAAAAATTTATCTTCTGCTCTTAACGTACTGCCTAACCTCACCATCGTATATCGTTCGAAATACAGAAAGAAACAGTTAAATATATGTCAGAAAAAAGAGAAACAATAATCGCTAATAGTTTCTCCATTGATAATATAACCTGTGGCCTCAAGTTACCCCTTCCCCCCATTAAACAACACCATCGTATATCACGACATATTTGGAATAAAAAGCATATTTTACAAACTTTGTTAATTAGAATAGTAACTAACACAAACACAGATAGCATTTAATAACAGACCGCTTACACGCTCTGCAACGTAAAGTCATGACGTCAAGAGGACGTCATGGGCGAAACCACACGCATAGAATCTGAAAGAGCACTTGTCAAAGTTGTCACTGTTGAACTAAGCTGTTAATTTGAGAATACATGATGAAAGCACATGAACTTAAAAAAATTAAGTGTAGAGGTCTAACTCTACAAGTAACCACCTGACGTTTGAAACCCCATAAAAAATTAAAACGAAATGCTATTTCATGTTATTACTGTTAAGAACTTCATATTCCGTAATCACACCACACTCCTCCACATGCTTCAATTTTCCAGTACTTCTCCACTAATACACTTTCATTTATTAGCTTTTAAGATATTCTCACTCGAGATGATTGTGTATACTCAATAAATATACAAAGTTAAATCAATAGCTCATACCTACAGCGGCTACGATGCAGCTGGCCTCCGAAGCTGGGCGTTCGCTTTGCTGAGAGCTTCTAAAGCTCCTCAAGAACTTTAAAATGTTTCGCTAGATGTTCTTGAAACACAAAATGCAAGACTGCAATACTTAATTCACAAATGAAGCTCCTTACACTCAATAACTCGCAGAACGAATTCATGTGGATACTTCGAGTACTCCAAAGAATACGGAAGTAATTGCTACGCAACGGTCCACAACGGTTTACGTTAGATGGCATTGTTGTTTACATACCCGAGATCCTCCCCTGGTAGCTGAGTGGCCAGCGCGACGAAAGTCATAACTAAAGACCCGAGTTCGATTCAGGGCTGTGTCGGGAGATTTTCTCCGCTCAGGGACTGGGTGTATCGTTGCCCTTATCATCGTTATTTCATCCCCATGGACACTCAAGTCGCCGAAGTGGCGTCAATTCAAAAGACTTGCACCAGGGGAATGGGAGGCCCTAGCCACACGGCATTTCCATTTTATCAGTAAACCGAAATCCCAGTAAAGCAATATTGTTTAGCAACGTGGATATAAATGTTAGACAAACACTGAAACAAAATATTATATAAGTCAATTGTACATTTCAACTATTCATAAAATAGAATCGAAGCTTAACGACGTCGAATGCTGATGCCCTCGATCCCGCTTTTAGTCATGTATTGAAATGTTATGTCACGCGTAAAAATTGATTCCTTCAGCGCATGTGACTTCCACCAGATTCGACGTCCGTTTGTGTGATTCCACTAATTGTTTCCTAGAGTAGTGATTTTCTATATTGAAACCAGGTTGTCAAGGGAAGGCCGTAATCATTCACTATTGGTTGTCTTTAACAGTTACGCACATTTATTATTAAAGAAGTAGTTCCAGACTCAACAATATATTAAAAAATACTAGGCTTTATTAGTGAAGGAATAAACGACAGTGTAAATAATAGTGTTTTCAGTGAGTTACAATTTAGCAAATCACCATAAATTCCTGATACTGATAACGTTTAAAAAGAAAAAAAACAAGGCACTGAGATGATGACTGAAGGCCTTCCACTCCAAGAAAGACAGTAAGTTAAGAATGTTTAAGAACTCGCTGCAATTACAACTTACAGGTTTTGAAATATTAAAAGTAAGAGCCCACGAACACAGTAGAAGGTATCAGACTCTGGGAATGGCAGAAAATAAGGTATTAAGGCTTACTGCTAAAACAGAAATATCGAATTAATTTTTCAGAGCAAATGACCACAATCATGACTGAAGGAATTACACGCCAGGAACGGCAATTATATAAAAAATTTAGAAACCTACTGTAAAACAGCAAATAAAAGCAAAGGTTAATTAAAAGAAACAAGCAATTGACCACGAATCTGGTGAAAGGATATGATGGTAATCTTGTAACACAACCCGTATACTCATACGGTCAAACGGATATCAACTGCATTTTTTAAATTGGAACCCCCATTTTTATTACATATTCGTGAAGTACGTAAAGAAGTATGAATGTTTTAGTTGGACCACTTTTTTCGCTTTGTGGTAGATGGCGCTGTAATAGTCACAAACGAATAAGTACGTGGTATCACGTAACATTCCGCCAGTGCGGACGGTATTTGCTTCGTGATACATTACCCGTGTTAAAATGGACCGTTTACGAACTGTAGAAAACGTCCATATATCGTCGATGTATGGCTATTGTGATCAAAATGTCCGATTAGCGTGTGCTATGTATGTTGCTCGGTATCCTGGACGACATCATCTAAGTGTCCGGACTGTTCGCCGGATAGTTGCGTTATTTAAGGTAACAGGAAGTGTTCAACCACATGTGTAACGTCAACTACGACATGCAACAAATTATGAAGCCCAAGTAGGTGTTTTAGCTGCTGTCGCCGCTAAACCGCACATCAGTAGCAGACAAACTGCGCGAGAATCTGGACTCTTAAAAACGTCGGTGTTGAGAATGGAAATGAGCGTTTGGCGTCATTGGCCGGGAGGCCCCTCGCGGGGCAGGTCCGGCCGCCATATCGCAGGTCTTATTACATTCGGCGCCACATTGGGCGACCTGCACGCCGGATGGGGATGAAATGATGATGAACACAACACAACACCCAGTCCCTGAGCGGAGAAAATCTCCGACCCAGCCGGGAATCGAACCCGGGCCCAGAGGACGGCAATCCGTCACGCTGACCACTCAGCTACTGGGGCGGACGTGTTGAGAATGCTACATCAACTTTGATTGCACCCGTACCATATTTCTATGCACCAGGAATTGCATAGCGACGACTTTGAACGTCGTGTAAGGTTCTGCCACTTGGCACAAGAGATATTACGGGACGATGACAGATTATTTGCACTCGTTCTATTTAGCGACGAAGCGTCATTCACCAACAGCGGTAACGTAAACTTCAAGCTAGACAAGTTTCGTTCTTTGTAGTTTTTTCGTTTGACGCTTATTTGTTGAGATATTTGGCCCGGTGACGATCAGTGGACCACCATGTATATTTTAATTGAAGTTCTCCTAAAAAGAATCATTTCAAAAGGCGAACTTCAAAATAAGCTACGCTGGGTTTGAGAACAGAGGCCCAACATGCTGCCTTGAAAGGTACTCTTCCGTTCTGGAACTTTTTCTTGAATTCCCAGGCGGAAGGATACTAGCCGGAAGGTAAGATGCTGCATAGATTCTCCGTAAGGTCACCAATGCGATGTCGAGGCAGGTGTGGAGGCAGTGGAGGGAGGAAGTCTCCTTGTCACCGAGTCCTGCCTGCTGTTTCGACGTCCTAGGCTACCAACTTCAGGTCAAGCTTGATCAGATCACAGCAGGAGCTTTTCGCAGCAGCTGGCGTCATACTAAATTACCCATGGAGCTGATGCAAATCGTAACTATAGGTACCTGTCGTTAGATAAGATTAGAAAAGTCTACATTTCAACAACATTGATTTGTAGCATTATGTTACAGTCTGTTAAGCATAAAATCTCCTGCTCACTCTCCATTTCCACCATAGGCCTACCGTCATATCACTCAGTTATCCTTTCAAAGCGGACGTTCTACAAAACAGTACCGTGCAGTGGAGAGCTTCACTCTTTATCACAATGCATGCATATTTCACGTTGGAAAGCAACAAGTAATTTCTGTTTCAGTAACTAATGAAAGTATAAATAGTTTTATCATTTCACATTTGTTCAGAAAGTAAGTATCAGTCTAGGCCACAGGTTTGTCAGAGGTTTGTCAGAAGCATTTTTTTTTTTTTTTTTTTTTTTTGCATTTACCGCTTCTTTCAAGTTTGACAATGATTTCTGTTAATGTGATAAATGCGAGGTTAGTCTATGGCTTGTATTCCATGTTAAACTGCAGAGCCACCTGTAACAGACTAGCTAAATCAACCAAAAGAATGGAGGAAGCAACACTTCCAAACTACTACGGTGTTCAAACCAGCTTTCGTATTGATGATTCGAGTTTTACTATTACATTTATACATTACATCGATTATCCTTGTATACTTCAGTAATATTTTTAAATACATTTGAGTGATTAGCTGAGGATACACTCCTTTCCCCTCAGAGTGAAGGAATAAAATTACGCTAAACAAAATTTCCTTCCTTTTAGATTAAATAACACAATGGGATTATGTGTTAGATAATACTCTGGAAAGCATAAATAAAAATTTTATTCCTTATCTTCTTTTACCTAAAAACATTAAATCTGTCGTACAAGACATACTGTTGTTGTTGTTATGGCTTTCAGTCCGAAAATTAATTTGATGCTGCTCTCCCCCCCTACTCTCACATAGCTGCAAAACTACTGTAAATTGCATCCAGAAAAACCGGTTGTTGTCTCAGGTAGGGTCCTATCAACCAATCCCAGATATATCCTGGTATAAAACATGTGGAAACAAAATACATTATCTGTCGCCTAAAGGGACACTATTTTTTTTTCACAGATGTCTATGTCCGAAACTTCATGTCATAGCTGCCAAAAGGCGGCAGTGTCTGACGACGCAATAAATGCATCAGTTTCTCTTTAAGGGGACCTGGACGTGCACGGGCTGCATTTTCATTGCTCGCTCTCAGTGCACATTACTCTTCATCTGCAATGAATAACATTAACTCAAGCTATATAAGGATATTTATTAAAATATCTCCCACAGTTTAAGAATTACATTATTTTGTCTAATAGGTGTTTTTATAATTCATTTCCAATTCAGGTACCATTTTCGGTCCATCATCAGTCTAATAGCATTCAGACTGTGACAGACTGCTGTCAACATTCACAGGAACACATTATGCCTCTCGTTTTGTAGTTTGGAGTATATCTGGGGAAATAGAAAAACACTTATATTACCACATTATTATTTTGTCTAAAAAATACCGCTAAAAATATATACAAAATGACACACATAGTTCATTTCTGCGATGTATTACGCACAATACAAAGATGCTAAACCATTCTTAATTTGCGGGAAACTTGGTGATCATGGATGAAACCATTGAGAAGTTATATGTAAATAATTTTCTGAAAACGTAGTTTCGAGAAAATGAGAAAAGAATATTCACAGTGTTTTTGACGCATCGTAAGCCTCTTTCAGAACATTCCAGCAGCATAATCTTCCTGGCCAGCTGCTTCTTTATCATCTGTAGACTTCTTCAGGGCCCTTTTTCTTACACTGGCTTCAACTACTCGCTGACAATCTGTTGCAGTCAGAGCAGCTATCCTATTATTTGCTGGCTGGATGCCTAATTTGTCAATTACTTTTATCCTGATGGTTACACCATCATTGAAACACATGACAGCATCCGTCGCATCCATTTTGAGTACTGTCCATCCAACAAACACTGTTTTTGGCACTCGTTGCCACACGCAGATGTTGAAACTCTCATTAGGGTTTTGCATACGGCCATGTAGACATTTGCAGAGTAAAACTGTGTGCCCGACCGAGACTCGAACTCGGGACCTTTGCCTTTCGCGGGCAAGTGCTCTACCAACTGAGCTACCGAAGCACGACTCACTCCCGGCACTCACAGCTTTACTTCTGCCAGTACCTCGTCTCCTACCTTCCAAACTTTACAGAAGCTCTCCTGAGAATCTTGCAGAACTAGCACTCCTGAAAGAAAGGATATTGCGGAGACATGGCTTAGCCACAGCCTGGGGGATGTTTCCAGAATGAGATTTTCACTCTGCAGCGGAGTGTGCGCTGATATGAAACTTCCTGGCAGATTAAAACTGTGTGCCCGACCGAGACTCGAACTCGGGACCTTTGCCTTTCGCGGGCAAGTGCTCACCAACTGAGCTACCGAAGCACGACTCACGCCCGGTACTCACAGCTTTACTTCTGCCAGTACCTCGTCTCCTACCTTCCAAACTTTACAGAAGCCCTCCTGCGAACCTTGCAGAACTAGCACTCCTGAAAGAAAGGATATTGCGGAGACATGGCTTAGCCACAGCCTGGGGGATGTATCCAGAATGAGATTTTCACTCTGCAGCGGAGTGTGCGCTGATATGAAACTTCCTGGCAGATTAAAACTGTGTGCCCGACCGAGACTCGAACTCGGGACCTTTGCCTTTCGCGGGCAAGTGCTGTACCAACTGAGCTACCGAAGCACGACTCACGCCCGTTACTCACAGCTTTACTTCTGCCAGTACCTCGTCTCCTACCTTCCAAACTTTACAGAAGCTCTCCTGCGAACCTTGCAGAACTAGCACTCCTGAAAGAAAGGATATTGCGGAGACATGGCTTAGCCACAGCCTGGGGGATGTTTCCAGAATGAGATTTTCACTCTGCAGCGGAGTGTGCGCTGATATGAAACTTCCTGGCAGATTAAAACTGTGTGCCCGACCGAGACTCGAACTCGGGACCTTTGCCTTTCGCGGGCAAGTGCTCTACCAACTGAACTACCGAAGCACGACTCACGCCCGGTACTCACAGCTTTACTTCTGCCAGTACCTCGTCTCCTACCTTCCAAACTTTACAGAAGCTCTCCTGCGAACCTTGCAGAACTAGCACTCCTGAAAGAAAGGATATTGCGGAGACATGGCTTAGCCACAGCCTTAGGCATGTTTCCAGAATGAGGTTTTCACTCTGCAGCGGAGTGTGCGCTGATATGAAACTTCCTGGCAGATTAAAACTGTGTGCCCGACCGAGACTCGAACTCGGGACCTTTGCCTTTCGCGGGCAAGTGCTCTACCAACTGAGCTACCGAAGCACGACTCACGCTCGGTACTCACAGCTTTACTTCTGCCAGTACCTCGTCTCCTACCTTCCAAACTTTACAGAAGCTCTCCTGCGAACCTTGCAGAACTAGCACTCCTGAAAGAAAGGATATTGCGGAGACATGGCTTAGCCACAGCCTGGGGGATGTTTCCAGAATGAGATTTTCACTCTGCAGCGGAGTGTGCGCTGATATGAAACTTCCTGGCAGATTAAAACTGTGTGCCCGACCGAGACTCGAACTCGGGACCTTTGCCTTTCGCGGGCAAGTGCTCTACCAACTGAGCTACCGAAGCATGACTCACGCCCGGTACTCACAGCTTTACTTCTGCCAGTACCTCGTCTCCTACCTTCCAAACTTTACAGAAGCTCTCCTGCGAACCTTGCAGAACTAGCACTCCTGAAAGAAAGGATATTGCGGAGACATGGCTTAGCCACAGCCTGGGGGATGTTTCCAGAATGAGATTTTCACTCTGCAGCGGAGTGTGCGCTGATATGAAACTTCCTGGCAGATTAAAACTGTGTGCCCGACCGAGACTCGAACTCGGGACCTTTGCCTTTCGCGGGCAAGTGCTCACCAACTGAGCTACCGAAGCACGACTCACGCCCGGTACTCACAGCTTTACTTCTGCCAGTACCTCGTCTCCTACCTTCCAAACTTTACAGAAGCCCTCCTGCGAACCTTGCAGAACTAGCACTCCTGAAAGAAAGGATATTGCGGAGACATGGCTTAGCCACAGCCTGGGGGATGTATCCAGAATGAGATTTTCACTCTGCAGCGGAGTGTGCGCTGATATGAAACTTCCTGGCAGATTAAAACTGTGTGCCCGACCGAGACTCGAACTCGGGACCTTTGCCTTTCGCGGGCAAGTGCTGTACCAACTGAGCTACCGAAGCACGACTCACGCACGGTACTCACAGCTTTACTTCTGCCAGTACCTCGTCTCCTACCTTCCAAACTTTACAGAAGCCCTCCTGCGAACCTTGCAGAACTAGCACTCCTGAAAGAAAGGATATTGCGGAGACATGGCTTAGCCACAGCCTGGGGGATGTATCCAGAATGAGATTTTCACTCTGCAGCGGAGTGTGCGCTGATATGAAACTTCCTGGCAGATTAAAACTGTGTGCCCGACCGAGACTCGAACTCGGGACCTTTGCCTTTCGCGGGCAAGTGCTGTACCAACTGAGCTACCGAAGCACGACTCACGCCCGTTACTCACAGCTTTACTTCTGCCAGTACCTCGTCTCCTACCTTCCAAACTTTACAGAAGCTCTCCTGCGAACCTTGCAGAACTAGCACTCCTGAAAGAAAGGATATTGCGGAGACATGGCTTAGCCACAGCCTGGGGGATGTTTCCAGAATGAGATTTTCACTCTGCAGCGGAGTGTGCGCTGATATGAAACTTCCTGGCAGATTAAAACTGTGTGCCCGACCGAGACTCGAACTCAGGACCTTTGCCTTTCGCGGGCAAGTGCTCTACCAACTGAACTACCGAAGCACGACTCACGCCCGGTACTCACAGCTTTACTTCTGCCAGTACCTCGTCTCCTACCTTCCAAACTTTACAGAAGCTCTCCTGCGAACCTTGCAGAACTAGCACTCCTGAAAGAAAGGATATTGCGGAGACATGGCTTAGCCACAGCCTGGGGCATGTTTCCAGAATGAGGTTTTCACTCTGCAGCGGAGTGTGCGCTGATATGAAACTTCCTGGCAGATTAAAACTGTGTGCCCGACCGAGACTCGAACTCGGGACCTTTGCCTTTCGCGGGCAAGTGCTCTACCAACTGAGCTACCGAAGCACGACTCACGCTCGGTACTCACAGCTTTACTTCTGCCAGTACCTCGTCTCCTACCTTCCAAACTTTACAGAAGCTCTCCTGTGAACCTTGCAGAACTAGCACTCCTGAAAGAAAGGATATTGCGGAGACATGGCTTAGCCACAGACTGGGGGATGTTTCCAGAATGAGATTTTCACTCTGCAGCGGAGTGTGCGCTGATATGAAACTTCCTGGCAGATTAAAACTGTGTGCCCGACCGAGACTCGAACTCGGGAACTTTGCCTTTCGCGGGCAAGTGCTCTACCAACTGAGCTACCGAAGCACGACTCACGCCCGGTACTCACAGCTTTACTTCTGCCAGTACCTCGTCTCCTACCTTCCAAACTTTACAGAAGCTCTCCTGCGAACCTTGCAGAACTAGCACTCCTGAAAGAAAGGATATTGCGGAGACATGGCTTAGCCACAGCCTGGGGGATGTTTCCAGAATGAGATTTTCACTCTGCAGCGGAGTGTGCGCTGATATGAAACTTCCTGGCAGATTAAAACTGTGTGCCCGACCGAGACTCGAACTCGGGACCTTTGCCTTTCGCGGGCAAGTGCTCTACCAACTGAGCTACCGAAGCACGACTCACGCCCGGTACTCACAGCTTTACTTCTGCCAGTACCTCGTCTCCTACCCTCCAAACTTTACAGAAGCTCTCCTGCGAAACTTGCAGAACTAGCACTCCTGAAAGAAAGGATATTGCGGAGACATGGCTTAGCCACAGCCTGGGGGATGTTTCCAGAATGAGATTTTCACTCTGCAGCGGAGTGTGCGCTGATATGAAACTTCCTGGCAGATTAAAACTGTGTGCCCGACCGAGACTCGAACTCGGGACCTTTGCCTTTCGCGGGCAAGTGCTCAACCAACTGAGCTACCGAAGCACGACTCACGCCCGGTACTCACAGCTTTACTTCTGCCAGTACCTCGTCTCCTACCTTCCAAACTTTACAGAAGCTCTCCTGCGAACCTTGCAGAACTAGCACTCCTGAAAGAAAGGATATTGCGGAGACATGGCTTAGCCACAGCCTGGGGGATGTTTCCAGAATGAGATTTTCACTCTGCAGCGGAGTGTGCGCTGATATGAAACTTCCTGGCAGATTAAAACTGTGTGCCCGACCGAGACTCGAACTCGGGACCTTTGCCTTTCGCGGGCAAGTGCTCTACCAACTGAGCTACCGAAGCACGACTCACGGCCGGTACTCACAGCTTTACATCTGCCAGTACCTCGTCTCCTACCTTCCGAACTTTACAGAAGCTCTCCTGCGAACCTTGCAGAACTAGCACTCCTGAAAGAAAGGATATTGCGGAGACATGGCTTAGCCACAGCCTGGGGGATGTTTCCAGAATGAGATTTTCACTCTGCAGCGGAGTGTGCGCTGATATGAAACTTCCTGGCAGATTAAAACTGTGTGCCCGACCGAGACTCGAACTCGGGACCTTTGCCTTTCGCGGGCAAGTGCTCTACCAACTGAGCTACCGAAGCACGACTCACGCCCGGTACTCACAGCTTTACTTCTGCCAGTACCTCGTCTCCTACCTTCCAAACTTTACAGAAGCTCTCCTGCGAACCTTGCAGAACTAGCACTCCTGAAAGAAAGGATATTGCGGAGACATGGCTTAGCCACAGCCTGGGGGATGTTTCCAGAATGAGATTTTCACTCTGCAGCGGAGTGTGCGCTGATATGAAACTTCCTGGCAGATTAAAACTGTGTGCCCGACCGAGACTCGAACTCGGGACCTTTGCCTTTCGCGGGCAAGTGCTCTACCAACTGAGCTACCGAAGCACGACTCACGCCCGGTACTCACAGCTTTACTTCTGCCAGTACCTCGTCTCCTACCTTCCAAACTTTACAGAAGCTCTCCTGCGAACCTTGCAGAACTAGCACTCCTGAAAGAAAGGATATTGCGGAGACATGGCTTAGCCACGGCCTGGGGCATGTTTCCAGAATGAGATTTTCACTCTGCAGCGGAGTGTGCGCTGATATGAAACTTCCTGGCAGATTAAAACTGTGTGCCCGACCGAGACTCGAACTCGGGACCTTTGCCTTTCGCGGGCAAGTGCTCTACCAACTGAGCTACCGAAGCACGACTCACGCCCGGTACTCACAGCTTTACTTCTGCCAGTGCCTCGTCTCCTACCTTCCAAACTTTACAGAAGCTCTCCTGGGAAACTTGCAGAACTAGCACTCCTGAAAGAATGGATATTGCGGAGACATGGCTTAGCCACAGCCTGGGGGATGTTTCCAGAATGAGATTTTCACTCTGCAGCGGAGTGTGCGCTGATATGAAACTTCGTGGCAGATTAAAACTGTGTGCCCGACCGAGACTCGAACTCAGGACCTTTGCCTTTCGCGGGCAAGTGCTCTACCAACTGAGCTACCGAAGCACGACTCACGCCCGGTACTCACAGCTTTACTTCTGCCAGTACCTCGTCTCCTACCTTCCAAACTTTACAGAAGCTCTCCTGCGAACCTTGCAGAACTAGCACTCCTGAAAGAAAGGATATTGCGGAGACATGGCTTAGCCACAGCCTGGGGCATGTTTCCAGAATGAGATTTTCACTCTGCAGCGGAGTGTGCGCTGATATGAAACTTCCTGGCAAATTAAAACTGTGTGCCCGACCGAGACTCGAACTCGGGACCTTTGCCTTTCGCGGGCAAGTGCTCTACCAACTTTTTCTTTTTTTTTTTTTTTATTTTTTTTTTTTATTTTTACCGATGCCTTATCCATTTTTTTTTCTTTTTTATTTTTCGCCTTATAAGTACCGTGCGCTAACCAATTGCGCCACTTTTTTTATCTTTCTTCTTTTAATTAATTTTTGGTTTTCTTGTTTTTTTTTTTTTTTTTTTTTTTTTTTTTTTATCGAAATCCCCTCCTTTAGGGACCACCGTGAAGAGTTGTTCTAGAAGAATTTAAAAAGAAAAAAAACAAAAAGATGTTTTCTCATCTCGGATCCATGTGTATTCTGGTGATCCGTGTGCACTGTTGGAGGGAGGTACCGAGGCGCAGTGGCTGAAGTCAGGACACGAGGCAGAAGCAGTGGGGCCTCTTCGCGGCACTACAGGTGCTCCGCGTCCCAACCCACCCCCACACTCCCGGTTCACTACCCTATTCCCATTTTTTTGAATACAATGTTAAGCATATTTCCAAAGTTCTTGCCATGATTCTTGTATTGAAGTGTTTTGTGAAATTCGATTGCCATATGCATTTTGAATGCGACAGGATCATCATCCCCAAGTTTGTTAAAGATATAACTAGAATAATTACCCAGTAACCAAGCCACAGTATTATTTTTCGTCTGTGGGTAAAACTTAAAATCAGGCCGATAGATCATCATTGCGTGGACATTGGCGGGAACACTGCGAGTGATAAGTGCGACTTGTTGCTGAATCCAGTTCCAGTTGTGGAGACGTTCCCCACAGGTGCATCTGTGCAGCACGGTATCTGTGAGGTTGCAGTGAAGACAGAGGTCGGTAGCACTCAGCCCTATCCGGTGGAGTCGCTCATTGGTACTTATGATATTATTGACTGCTTTATACCACGCAGTACGAGCATCCGAGCTCAAAACAGTGGAACCAACGTTTCGCCATACTGCATCCCATTGGACTCCACTACATTTGCTAACAATCGGATTCTGGCTTTCGTGTTCCCTCCTTTCCGCCAAAATTGCTTTTGCCGTTAAGGACTGAGTGTGCCGTAACTGGTGACTAAGGTAGCTATACTCGAGATAATACTCTCTGATATGTTTAAGCCGGTAACAAATAGGTTGAACATTCAGCGGAGATTCAAGACTGTGTGGCCGGACAGCATGAAATAACTGTGCCGTAAGACCATGAGGTTCATCCTGTATGATTGCCGCCGTACGTGACACGTACAGAGCCAGCGCTTTGCGCCGTATGTCAACCAATCCCATCCCTCCATGCGTTGGGTGTAGCGCTGCTGTTCGTGCAGATACACGAAAGATCTCGCCTTTCCATAGAAAATTCGTAACTTTTGACATGATATTTTGAGCCACTGCTGCAGGAATAGGAAGAACCTGCGCCGTGTAGAAAGCCTTAGATAAAACACACGTATTAATCAACGTAATTCTGTCAAATTGGTTGAGACTTCTGTGGTAGTTATCAATTACTGCACCGTTGATTTTGTGAGCCACATCCCTCCAGTTCGCCGCCGTCATGTTTAATATTGACGCCTTCAACACTATCCCTAGAGCTTTCAGTTCACTGACGTGTGTGGCACACGAAATTTGAAGACGGTCGAGGCCTCGCAGATTTAAAAACTTGCTTTTCTGTTCATTGATGTGTGCTCCAGACGCCTGACAGTAGGTCTTGAGGACAGCTTCAAGCGCAGTGACGTCAGACTCATCTCTGATAACAATCCCAACATCATCCGCATAGGCTCCTGTTACGGACTTCACTCCTGAGATCGTTAAACCACTAAGCTTCGCCTGCAGGTGCGTGAGGAGCGGCTCGAGCGAAATGACGAACAGCAACATCGACAAGGGGCTGCCCTGAGGGACACCTCTGTCGATGAGGAGCCGTTTCGTGAGTTGCGAATTTAGTGAAATTTTTGCAGTGATTCCGATGGCTACATTTTTTATTATTGCGATCGCGGACGGTAAGAAGCCCAAGCGCCGCAGTGTCTCTAGTAGGTACGTGTGGTTGACAAGATCAAATGCCTTAAAAAAATCGAGAAAGAGCAGACCACATTGTACGTTGCTGGCGTCAGCGAGCGCAATAATATCCCTATAAAAGGCAACCGTTCGTAGTATAGTCCGCCGAAAAGCACATGTTTGCTGTTTGCAAAGCATGTTGGAAGTGAGCGGCAGAAGCCTCATCTTAACTGCACGAGCTACAATCTTGTAATCGGAATTCAGTAGTTATATCGGCCGAAGATTTGTTACAGATTTTCCACCTCTGGTCTTAGGGAGGAGAACAATTTTACATTCTTTAAACTCTCCTGGAACAGACTGCCCCTGCAAGACCTCGTTCACCATGTCTGTGATCTTCGCTCCTAGTATGTGCCAGTACTTTTTATAAAATTCAATGGGAAGACCGTCAGGCCCAGGGGACTTGTTAGTAGGGGAACTGCAGATGATGTCGAAAACGTCTTCGTGACTGAAACCTGAAGAAAGACTTTCACTTTCGTCTGCAGTTATCCTCGAAGGAAGAACTTCAAGGAGTTGAGAAGCGCTGTCTGCATGGGGAGCGTTTGAAGTATAAGTCCTGACAAAGTAGCTGTAAAGTTCTCTGACGATATCGCGTTGATTTGTGACCGTCGTGCCATCTTCGAGTTTAAGTCCATCAATGAAAGCCCTCCTTCTATTCTTCGCGTGCTTGACAAGGTGATACAGGGCCACCGTTTCGTCTGCGCGTACTGATGTTACTTTGGATCGAACCTTAAGTCCTTCTAACTGCTCCCGTTTCAGACTGATTAATTTAGCTTTGATTCTCTTAATTTCCCCTATTCTAGTAGCCGTGGCATCCGCTCTGTCATACAAATCTCTTAATACGGAGTAATAAAATTCCATTGTCCTGCGAATTCCAGTAGCCCGTTCAATACCAAAGGACATAAGAACCCTGCGCAGTTTGGGCTTCGCTTTATAGGTCCACCATGCTATAATGCTAGGGAAGGCAGGAAGAGTGCGGAGGCACTGCTCCCAAGCACGCCTGACGGCCTCCTCCAGGTCTGAATCGGTTAATAATGAAAGATTAAGATGCCACTGATTTTTTACCAGCGCGTGGGTTGTTGTTGTAAGTTGATACACGCAACCACGCCACTGTGGTCTGAGAAACTGGTAGGAATAGTTTCTACATTTAATAAGTTAGTTGCTAAGTTTTCAGACACATAAATCCTGTCGATCCTGCTACAGGAATTTCCAACGATGTGTGTGTACCTCACTAAAGTTGGGTACCGAGCTTCCCAGGTGTCCTTGAGTTTAAGATCATAAACAAGACGGTTTAAATCAGGTGAATAATTAAAATTCGGTGTCTGATCTTTTCTGGACAATACACAATTAAAATCACCTCCAATGATCAGCTGCGGAGGATTGTTCCGCAGTAAATAAATGATATCTTCCTTATAAAAGCGGGCTCTGTCAGCTCTACGAGTACTCCCGGAAGGCGCGTACAAATTAATAACAGTAACGCCAAAAATAGTGACACTCAGTCCTCGACCGGATTCTAATCTTTCAATGTGGGCAAACGGAATACCTTCCCTAATTAAGACGGCAGTCCCCACGTTCGTTTCTGGGGAAGAATTGATTATTGCAACAAAACCGGTAAGGTTTATTTGCTGCAAGGCCACCTCTTGTAAAAGGGCGATGTCTGTATCCGACTCGTAAAGATATTGTTGTAGAGCACGCACCTTGACGTCAGACCGGATCTTGTTAATATTTAACGTTGTTATTTTATATGCCTGTGACATACTGAGACCTATGCAGGAAGGGGGAGGAATTAATCATCGCCAACGGTCGGATCGTCATGCCATTCCATTCGTTTATCCGGTTGTGAAGCCAAGTCATGCTCGTTGTGTTTGCCCCCGGCATCTTTATTCTTAGTTTTCTTTCGGACAACGTTCACATTTGGTTGGATTCTGTTCCTGCGGCGCCCACTATGAGCCATCTCGGCAGACGGCGGCGTGGGCGGGTCGTGGGGAATGTCAACGGCCGACGACGGTCCCGACACTACGGCCTGAATCACTCGCGCCGTGTCCTCCGGCGGCAACCCAGCTGCGGAAGTACTTTCGCTGTCAACACGTTTGTTATCAAACTCCACATGAAGTGGTGTGTTGACATTTTCCGTCACCGACTGCTGTTTATGTTCGCGTTCCGTGTTATGACAACATTCCTGTTGTGTTGCCGTGTTGCGAGCCGCCGCCGTTGGCTGTGCGGCATCCTCAGCTAGAGGCGTGGTCTGTTTACTATCACGACTGTCTACGCCGTGGTGAACCCCTGCAGCGACCTGCTGTTCACATGTCGGTCGGTCCACCGGAACCTGTTGCTGTGGTTGGTTGGAGGGCCGACCATCCGTCCCCTGCGACGCCGCGACAGCAGCTGAAATGTCACTATGTGACATGCCAGAGGAAATATCGTCTACTAGAACGGAACCTTTTAAGAACTTAGTATCAGATCTACGTTCCTGCGAGTCCTGTCTCTTTGATTCTGGGGTACTGTGGGCTTCGTCCTCAGAACTACTACCGTCACAAGTCCTACGCCGTTTGTTGGTAGCAGTGTCTCCGGTCGCAAGTGTCGGTTCGTCCGTACTTGTCCGAGGCAAGGTTGGAAATTCCTCAATGCGCACGACTTCCTGTTCATGCAACGCAGCTACACCCCCGGCTGTAGCACTTTCTGCCGCTTGATTATCGGTAATAATCTCCGCGAGCGTTAGCCGTTTCCGTTGCTGTAAGGAATTTTTTAATACGAAAACCCGTTTAGGACAATCTTGACGCATGTGGCCACTCTCATTGCAGATGTGACACGTCAAAGTTTGACCAGAGTACGTAACTTGAACCCTGTAATCGCAAACCATAATATGGGAAGGAATATTGACTTTCACATGCATATCTACTGACCGAACACCACTGAAACACTGCAAGCGATGTTGGCTAGACCAGCGTTCATTTCGAATCTGTTTGACATCCCCATACTTGCTTAACACATCTTTTAAATAACAATTTTCAACTTCCGGGGGCAAATTAAAAATACGTACAGTTTTATATTCTACGTCGGCATTAGTAACGGTGACGGTACTTACAGAGTTATCCCGATGCCGGAATTCAACTCGCCCGCCATGCTTCATTAGTATCTTATCCAGCAACACAGGGTTCAGCAATTTGACAAAAAAACAATATTGCTCCATGTCGTAATATGCAGTGTGCACCTGATCAGAATTGATACCAATAACGTCCACTATCCAGTCATGAATTTCCAGCGATGTCGGTTGTACGTGACGGGTTGACTTTTCAAATTCAAAGCGGAGGGTACTTTTCCTGGGAAATAACCTGGCCATATCAGAAATTAACAAGCGGTCGAGGCCGCTAAATAATAACAAAGAAAACGGTTAGAACTCCAAAACAATTAACGGAAAATTTCACTGCACTTATAACAGAAAGTAAACACAACACAAATATCACAACTCGCAAACTCTCCGGTTAACAGCGCTCTCAGCACGTCCGTGTAGCTCCGTGTCTCAAGCGCGACTGACCGAACCACTCGGCCACACCAACTGAGCTACCGAAGCACGACTCACGCCCGGTACTCACAGCTTTACTTCTGCCAGTACCTCGTCTCCTACCTTCCAAACCTTACAGAAGTTCTCCTGCGAACCTTGCAGAACTAGCACTCCTGAAAGAAAGGATATTGCGGAGACATGGCTTAGCCACAGCCTGGGGGATGTTTCCAGAATGAGATTTTCACTCTGCAGCGGAGTGTGCGCTGATATGAAACTTCCTGGCAGATTAAAACTGTGTGCCCGACCGAGACTCGAACTCGGGACCTTTGCCTTTCGCGGGCAAGTGCTCTACCAACTGAGCTACCGAAGCACGACTCACGCTCGGTACTCACAGCTTTACTTCTGCCAGTACCTCGTCTCCTACCTTCCAAACTTTAAGAAGCTCTCCTGCGAACCTTGCAGAACTAGCACTCCTGAAAGAAAGGATATTGCGGAGACATGGCTTAGCCACAGCCTGGGGGATGTTTCCAGAATGAGATTTTCACTCTGCAGCGGAGTGTGCGCTGATATGAAACTTCCTGGCAGATTAAAACTGTGTGCCCGACCGAGACTCGAACTCGGGACCTTTGCCTTTCACGGGCAAGTGCTCTACCAACTGAGCTACCGAAGCACGACTCACGCCCGGTACTCACAGCTTTACTTCTGCCAGTACCTCGTCTCCTACCTTCCAAACTTTACAGAAGCTCTCCTGCGAACCTTGCAGAACTAGCACTCCTGAAAGAAAGGATATTGCGGAGACATGGCTTAGCCACAGCCTGGGGCATGTTTCCAGAATGAGATTTTCACTCTGCAGCGGAGTGTGCGCTGATATGAAACTTCCTGGCAGATTAAAACTGTGTGCCCGACCGAGACTCGAACTCGGGACCTTTGCCTTTCGCGGGCAAGTGCTCTACCAACTGAGCTACCGAAGCACGACTCACGCCCGGTACTCACAGCTTTACTTCTGCCAGTACCTCGTCTCCTACCTTCCAAACTTTACAGAAGCTCTCCTGCGAACCTTGCAGAACTAGCACTCTTGAAAGAAAGGATATTGCGGAGACATGGCTTAGCCACAGCCTGGGGGATGTTTCCAGAATGAGATTTTCACTCTGCAGCGGAGTGTGCGCTGATATGAAACTTCCTGGCAGATTAAAACTGTGTGCCCGACCGAGACTCGAACTCGGGACTTTTGCCTTTCGCGGGCAAGTGCTCTACCAACTGAGCTACCGAAGCACGACTCACGCTCGGTACTCACAGCTTTACTTCTGCCAGTACCTCGTCTCCTACCTTCCAAACTTTACAGAAGCTCTCCTGCGAACCTTGCAGAACTAGCACTCCTGAAAGAAAGGATATTGCGGAGACATGGCTTAGCCACAGCTTGGGGGATGTTTCCAGAATGAGATTTTCACTCTGCAGCGGAGTGTGCGCTGATATGAAACTTCCTGGCAGATTAAAACTGTGTGCCCGACCGAGACTCGAACTCGGGACCTTTGCCTTTCGCGGGCAAGTGCTCTACCAACTTTTTTTTTTTTTTTTTTTTTTTTTTGAAGATTAAGTCTGCCTAACACGCAGAAGGTCCCCGGTTCGATCCCGGGCGGAAACACTTTTTCATCACTTTAAGCAAGACGTACTAACATGCATCTGCTACCATCTGTACCCGAAACCTTCGTAATCGCCTTCACGCGTCCGACCCGAGTGCCAATTGCTCACATCGAATAAGAAATTCATTTGATATTGACGGCGAGCTTTTTGCGCTGACTCAGCCACTGACGTGCGATCAGTTTGCACAAAACGCTAGGGCTCGTCCGGGATTTGAACCCGGGACCTCCTGCACCCTAAGCAGGAATCATACCCCTTTTTTTTTTTTTTTTTTTTTTTTTTTTTTTTTTAACGAAATCCCCTTCTTTAGGGACCACGGTGAAGAGTTGTTCAAGAAGAATTTAAAAGGAAAAAAAAACAAAAAGATGGTTTCTCATCTCAGATCCAAATGTATTCTGGTGATCCGTGTGCACTGTTGGAGGGAGGTACCGAGGCGCAGTGGCGGAAGTCAGGACACGAGGCAGAAGCAGTGGGGCCTCTTCGCGGCACTACAGGTGCTCCGCGTCCCAACCCACCCCCACACTCCCGGTTCACTACCCTATTCCCATTTTTTTGAATACAATGTTAAGCATATTTCCAAAGTTCTTGCCATGATTCTTGTATTGAAGTGTTTTGTGAAATTCGATTGCCATATGCATTTTGAATGCGACAGGATCATCATCCCCAAGTTTGTTAAAGATATAACTAGAATAATTACCCAGTATCCAAGCCACAGTATTATTTTTCGTCTGTGGGTAAAACTTAAAATCAGGCCGATAGATCATCATTGCGTGGACATTGGCGGGAACACTGCGAGTGATAAGTGCGACTTGTTGCTGAATCCAGTTCCAGTTGTGGAGACGTTCCCCACAGGTGCATCTGTGCAGCACGGTATCTGTGAGGTTGCAGTGAAGACAGAGGTCGGTAGCACTCAGCCCTATCCGGTGGAGTCGCTCATTGGTACTTATGATATTATTGACTGCTTTGTACCACGCAGTACGAGCATCCGAGCTCAAAACAGTGGAACCAACGTTTCGCCATACTGCATCCCATTGGACTCCACTATATTTGCTAACAATCGGATTCTGGCTTTCGTGTTCCCTGCTTTCCGCCAAAATTGCTTTTGCCGTTAAGGACTGAGTGTGCCGTAACTGGTGACTAAGGTAGCTATACTCGAGATAATACTCTCTGATATGTTTAAGCCGGTAACAAATAGGTTGAACATTCAGCGGAGATTCAAGACTGTGTGGCCGGACAGCATGAAATAACTGTGCCGTAAGACCATGAGGTTCATCCTGTATGATTGTCGCCGTGCGTGACACGTACAGAGCCAGTGCTTTGCGCCGTATGTCAACCAATCCCATCCCTCCATGCGTTGGGTGTAGCGCTGCTGTTCGTGCAGATACACGAAAGATCTCGCCTTTCCATAGAAAATTCGTAACTTTTGACATGATATTTTGAGCCACTCCTGCAGGAATAGGAAGAACCTGCGCCGTGTAGAAGGCCTTAGATAAAACACACGAATTAATCAACGTAATTCTGTCAAATTGGTTCAGACTTCTGTGGTAGTTATCAATTACTGCACCGTTGATTTTGTGAGCCACATCCCTCCAGTTCGCCGCCGTCATGTTTAATATTGACGCCTGCAACACTATCCCTAGAGCTTTCAGTTCACTGACGTGTGTGGCACACGAAATTTGAAGACGGTCGAGGCCTCGCAGATTTAAAAACTTGCTTTTCTGTTCATTGATGTGTGCTCCAGACGCCTGACAGTAGGTCTTGAGGACAGCTTCAAGCGCAGTGACGTCAGACTCATCTCTGATAACAATCCCAACATCATCCGCATAGGCTCCTGTTACGGACTTCACTCCTGAGATCGTTAAACCACTAAGCTTCGCCTGCAGGTGCGTGAGGAGCGGCTCGAGCGAAATGACGAACAGCAACATCGACAAGGGGCTGCCCTGAGGGACACCTCTGTCGATGAGGAGCCGTTTCGTGAGTTGCGAATTTAGTGAAATTTTTGCAGTGATTCCGATGGCTACATTTTTTATTATTGCGATCGCGGACGGTAAGAAGCCCAAGCGCCGCAGTGTCTCTAGTAGGTACGTGTGGTTGACAAGATCAAATGCCTTAAAAAAATCGAGAAAGAGCAGACCACATTTTACGTTGCTGGCGTCAGCGAGCGCAATAATATCCCTATAAAAGGCAACCGTTTGCAGTATAGTCCGCCGAAAAGCACATGTTTGCTGTTTGCAAAGCATGTTGGAAGTGAGCGGCAGAAGCCTCATCTTAACTGCACGAGCTACAATCTTGTAATCGGAATTCAGTAGTGATATCGGCCGAAGATTTGTTACAGATTTTCCACCTCTGGTCTTAGGGAGGAGAACAATTTTACATTCTTTAAACTCTCCTGGAACAGACTGCCCCTGCAAGACCTCGTTCACCATGTCTGTGATCTTCGCTCCGAGTATGTGCCAGTACTTTTTATAAAATTCAATGGGAAGACCGTCAGGCCCAGGGGACTTGTTAGTAGGGGAACTGCAGATGATGTCGAAAACGTCTGCGTGACTGAAACCCGAAGAAAGACTTTCACTTTCGTCTGCAGTTATCCTCGAAGGAAGAACTTCAAGGAGTTGAGAAGCGCTGTCTGCATGGGGAGCGTTTGAAGTATAAGTCCTGACAAAGTAGCTGTAAAGTTCTCTGACGATATCGCGTTGATTTGTGACCGTCGTGCCATCTTCGAGTTTAAGTCCATCAATGAAAGCCCTCCTTCTATTCTTCGCGTGCTTGACAAGGTGATACAGGGCCACCGTTTCGTCTGCGCGTACTGATTTTACTTTGGATCGAACCTTAAGTCCTTCTAACTGCTCCCGTTTCAGACTGATTAATTTAGCTTTGATTCTCTGAATTTCCCCTATTCTAGTAGCCGTGGCATCCGCTCTGTCATACAAATCTCTTAATACGGAGTAATAAAATTCCATTGTCCTGCGAATTCCAGTAGCCCGTTCAATACCAAAGGACATAAGAACCCTGCGCAGTTTGGGCTTCGCTTTATAGGTCCACCATGCTATAATGCTAGGGAAGGCAGGAAGAGTGCGGAGGCACTGTTCCCAAGCACGCCTGACGGCCTCCTCCAGGTCTGAGTCGGTTAATAATGAAAGATTAAGATGCCACTGATTTTTAAACCAGCGCGTGGGTTGTTGTTGTAAGTTGATACACGCAACCACGCCACTGTGGTCTGAGAAACTGGTAGGAATAGTTTCTACATTTAATAAGTTAGTTGCTAAGTTTTCAGACACATAAATCCTGTCGATCCTGCTACAGGAATTTCCAACGATGTGTGTGTACCTCACTAAAGTTGGGTACCGAGCTTCCCAGGTGTCCTTGAGTTTAAGATCATAAATAAGACGGTTTAAATCAGGTGAATAATTAAAATTCGGTGTCTGATCTTTTCTGGACAATACACAATTAAAATCACCTCCAATGATCAGCTGCGGAGGATTGTTCCGCAGTAAATAAATGATATCTTCCTTATAAAAGCGGGCTCTGTCAGCTCTACGAGTACTCCCGGAAGGCGCGTACAAATTAATAACAGTAACACCAAAAATAGTGACACTCAGTCCTCGACCGGATTCTAATCTTTCAATGTGGGCAAACGGAATACCTTCCCTAATTAAGACGGCAGTCCCCACGTTCGTTTCTGGGGAAGAATTGATTATTGCAACAAAACCGGTAAGGTTTATTTGCTGCAAGGCCACCTCTTGTAAAAGGGCGATGTCTGTATCCGACTCGTAAAGATATTGTTGTAGAGCACGCACCTTGACGTCAGACCGGATCTTGTTAATATTTAACGTTGTTATTTTATATGCCTGTGACATACTGAGACCTATGCAGGAAGGGGGAGGAATTAATCATCGCCAACGGTCGGATCGTCATGCCATTCCATTTGTTTATCCGGTTGTAAAGCCAAGTCATGCTCGTTGTGTTTGCCCCCGGAATCTTTATTCTTAGTTTTCTTTCGGACAACGTTCACATTTGGTTGGATTCTGTTCCTGCGGCGCCCACTATGAGCCATCTCGGCAGACAGCGGCGTGGGCGGGTCGTGGGGAATGTCAACGGCCGACGACGGTCCCGACACTACGGCCGGAATCACTCGCGCCGTGTCCTCCGGCGGCAACCCAGCTGCGGAAGTACTTTCGCTGTCAACACGTTTGTTATCAAACTCCACATGAAGTGGTGTGTTGACATTTTCCGTCACCGACTGCTGTTGATGTTCGCGTTCCGTGTTATGACAACATTCCTGTTGTGTTGCCGTGTTGCGAGCCGCCGCCGTTGGCTGTGCGGCATCCTCAGCTAGAGGCGTGGTCTGTTTGCTATCACGACTGTCTACGCCGTGGTGAACCCCTGCAGCGACCTGCTGTTCACATGTCGGTCGGTCCACCGGAACCTGTTGCTGTGGTTGGTTGGAGGGCCGACCATCCGTCCCCTGCGACGCCGCGACAGCAGCTGAAATGTCACTATGTGACATGCCAGAGGAAATATCGTCTACTAGAACGGAACCTTTTAAGAACTTAGTATCAGATCTACGTTCCTGCGAGTCCTGTCTCTTTGATTCTGGTGTACTGTGGGCTTCGTCCTCAGAACTACTCCCGTCACAAGTCCTACGCCGTTTGTTGGTAGCAGTGTCTCCGGTCGCAAGTGTCGGTTCGTCCGTACTTGTCCGAGGCAAGGTTGGAAAATCCTCAATGCGCACGACTTCCTGTTCATGCAACACAGCTACACCCCCGGCTGTAGCACTTTCTGCCGCTTGATTATCGGTAATAATCTCCGCGAGCGTTAGCCGTTTCCGTTGCTGTAAGGAATTTTTTAAGACGAAAACCCGTTTAGGACAATCTTGACGCATGTGGCCACTCTCATTGCAGATGTGACACGTCAAAGTTTGACCAGAGTACGTAACTTGAACCCTGTAATCGCAAACCATAATATGGGAAGGAATATTGACTTTCACATGCATATCTACTGACCGAACACCACTGAAACACTGCAAGCGATGTTGGCTAGACCAGCGTTCATTTCGAATCTGTTTGACATCCCCATACTTGCTTAACACATCTTTTAAGTAACAATTTTCAACTTCCGGGGGCAAATTAAAAATACGTACATTTTTATATTCTACGTCGGCATTAGTAACGGTGACGGTACTTACAGAGTGATCCCGATGCCGGAATTCAACTCGCCCGCCATGCTTCATGAGTATCTTATCCAGCAACACAGGGTTCAGCAATTTGACAAAAAAACAATATTGCTCCATGTCGTAATATGCAGTGTGCACCTGATCAGAATTGATACCAATAACGTCCACTATCCAGTCATGAATTTCCAGTGATGTCGGTTGTACGTGACGGGTTGACTTTTCAAATTCAAAGCGGAGGGTACTTTTCCTGGGAAATAACCTGGCCATATCAGAAATTAACAAGCGGTCGAGGCCGCTAAATAATAACAAAGAAAACGGTTAGAAACTCCAAAACAATTAACGGAGAATTTCACTTATAACAGAAGGTAAACACAACACAAATATCACAACTCGAAAACTCTCCGGTTAACAGCGCTCTCAGCACGTCCGTGTAGCTCCGTGTCTCAAGCGCGACTGCAACAGGCAGATTAAAACTGTGTGCCCGACCGAGACTCGAACTCGGGACCTTTGCCTTTCGCGGGCAAGTGCTCTACCAACTGAGCTACCGAAGCACGACTCACGCCCGGTACTCACAGCTGTACTTCTGCCAGTACCTCGTCTCCTACCTTCCAAACTTTACAGAAGCTCTCCTGCGAACCTTGCAGAACTAGCACTCCTGAAAGAAAGGATATTGCGGAGACATGGCTTAGCCACAGCCTGGGGGATGTTTCCAGAATGAGATTTTCACTCTGCAGCGGAGTGTGCGCTGATATGAAACTTCCTGGCAGATTAAAACTGTGTGCCCGACCGAGACTCGAACTCGGGTCCTTTGCCTTTCGCGGGCAAGTGCTCTACCAACTGAGCTACCGAAGCACGACTCACGCCCGGTACTCACAGCTTTACTTCTGCCAGTACCTCGTCTCCTACCTTCCAAACTTTACAGAAGCTCTCCTGCGAACCTTGCAGAACTATCACTCCTGAAAGAAAAGATATTGCGGAGACATGGCTTAGCCACAGCCTGGGGCATGTTTCCAGAATGAGATTTTCACTCTGCAGCGGAGTGTGCGCTGATATGAAACTTCCTGGCAGATTAAAACTGTGTGCCCGACCGAGACTCGAACTCGGGACCTTTGCCTTTCGCGGGCAAGTGCTCTACCAACTGAGCTACCGAAGCACGACTCACGCCCGGTACTCACAGCTTTACTTCTGCCAGTACCTCGTCTCCTACCTTCCAAACTTTACAGAAGCTCTCCTGCGAACCTTGCAGAACTAGCACTCCTGAAAGAAAGGATATTGCGGAGACATGGCTTAGCCACAGCCTGGGGGATGTTTCCAGAATGAGATTTTCACTCTGCAGCGGAGTGTGCGCTGATATGAAACTTCCTGGCAGATTAAAACTGTGTGCCCGACCGAGACTCGAACTCGGGACCTTTGCCTTTTGCGGGCAAGTGCTCTACCAACTGAGCTACCGAAGCACGACTCACGCTCGGTACTCACAGCTTTACTTCTGCCAGTACCTCGTCTCCTACCTTCCAAACTTTACAGAAGCTCTCCTGCGAACCTTGCAGAACTAGCACTCCTGAAAGAAAGGATATTGCGGAGACATGGCTTAGCCACAGCCTGGGGGATGTTTCCAAAATGAGATTTTCACTCTGCAGCGGAGTGTGCGCTGATATGAAACTTCCTGGCAGATTAAAACTGTGTGCCCGACCGAGACTCGAACTCGGGACCTTTGCCTTTCGCGGGCAAGTGCTCTACCAACTGAGCTACCGAAGCACGACTCACGCCCGGTACTCACAGCTTTACTTCTGCCAGTACCTCGTCTCCTACCTTCCAAACTTTACAGAAGCTCTCCTGCGAACCTTGCAGAACTAGCACTCCTGAAAGAAAGGATATTGCGGAGACATGGCTTAGCCACAGCCTGGGGGATGTTTCCAGAATGAGATTTTCACTGTGCAGCGGAGTGTGCGCTGATATGAAACTTCCTGGCAGATTAAAACTGTGTGCCCGACCGAGACTCGAAGTCGGGACCTTTGCCTTTCGCTGGCAAGTGCTCTACCAACTGAGCTACCGAAGCACGACTCACGCCCGGTACTCACAGCTTTACTTCTGCCAGTACCTCGTCTCCTACCTTCCAAACCTTACAGAAGCTATCCTGCGAACCTTGCAGAACTAGCACTCCTGAAAGAAAGGATATTGCGGAGACATGGCTTAGCCACAGCCTGGGGGATGTTTCCAGAATGAGATTTTCACTCTGCAGCGGAGTGTGCGCTGATATGAAACTTCCTGGCAGATTAAAACTGTGTGCCCGACCGAGACTCGAACTCGGGACCTTTGCCTTTCGCGGGCAAGTGCTCTACCAACTGAGCTACCGAAGCACGACTCACGCTCGGTACTCACAGCTTTACTTCTGCCAGTACCTCGTCTCCTACCTTCCAAACTTTAAGAAGCTCTCCTGCGAACCTTGCAGAACTAGCACTCCTGAAAGAAAGGATATTGCGGAGACATGGCTTAGCCACAGCCTGGGGGATGTTTCCAGAATGAGATTTTCACTCTGCAGCGGAGTGTGCGCTGATATGAAACTTCCTGGCAGATTAAAACTGTGTGCCCGACCGAGACTCGAACTCGGGACCTTTGCCTTTCGCGGGCAAGTGCTCTACCAACTGAGCTACCGAAGCACGACTCACGCCCGGTACTCACAGCTTTACTTCTGCCAGTACCTCGTCTCCTACCTTCCAAACTTTACAGAAGCTCTCCTGCGAACCTTGCAGAACTAGCACTCCTGAAAGAAAGGATATTGCGGAGACATGGCTTAGCCACAGCCTGGGGGATGTTTCCAGAATGAGATTTTCACTCTGCAGCGGAGTGTGCGCTGATATGAAACTTCCTGGCAGATTAAAACTGTGTGCCCGACCGAGACTCGAACTCGGGACCTTTGCCTTTCGCGGGCAAGTGCTCTACCAACTGAGCTACCGAAGCACGACTCACGCCCGGTACCCACAGCTTTACTTCTGCCAGTACCTCGTCTCCTACCTTCCAAACTTTACAGAAGCTCTCCTGCGAACCTTGCAGAACTAGCACTCCTGAAAGAAAGGATATTGCGGAGACATGGCTTAGCCACAGCCTGGGGGATGTTTCCAGAATGAGATTTTCACTCTGCAGCGGAGTGTGCGCTGATATGAAACTTCCAGGCAGATTAAAACTGTGTGCCCGACCGAGACTCGAACTCGGGTCCTTTGCCTTTCGCGGGCAAGTGCTCTACCAACTGAGCTACCGAAGCACGACTCACGCCCGGTACTCACAGCTTAACTGATAGTTCGGTAATTTTCATATCTGTCAACACCTGCTTTCTTTGGGATTGGAATTATTATATTCTTCTTGAAGTCTGAGGGAATTTCGCCTGTCTCATACATCTTCCTCACCAGATGGTAGAGTTTTGTCAGGACTGGCTCTTCCAAGGCTATATGTAGTTCTAATGGAATGTTGTCTACTCCAGTGTTTCGACATAGGTCTTTCACCGCTCTGTCAAACTCTTCACGCAGTATCGTATCTCCCATTTCATCTTCACCTGGATCCTCTTCCATTTCCATAATATTGTCCTCAAGAACATCGGCCCTGTATAGACCCTCTATATACTCCGTCCACTTTTCCGCTTTCCTTCTTTGCTTATAACTGAGTTTCCATCTGAGCTCTTGATATTCATGCAAGTGGTTCCCTTCTCTTCAAAAGTTTCTCTAATTTTCCTGTAGGCAGTATCTATCTTACCCCTAGGGAGATAAGCCTCTACATCCTTACATTTGTTCTCTAGCCATCCCTGCTTAGCCATTTCGCCCTTCCTGTCGATCTCATTTTTGAGAGGTTTCTATTCCTTTTTGCCTGCTTCATTTACTGCATTTTTATATTTTCTCCTTCAATCGATTACATTCAGTATCTCTTCTGTTACCATAGGATTTCTACTAGCCTTCGTCTTTTTACCTACTTGATAGTCTGCTGCCTTCACTATTTCATCGCTCAAAGCTACCCATTCTTCTCCTACTGTATTTCTTTCCCCATTCCTGACAATTGTTCCCTTATGTTCTCCCTGAAACTCTGTACAACCTCTGGTTCTTTCAGTTTATCCAGATCCCATCTCCTTAAATTCCCACCTTTTTGCAGTTTCTTCAGTTTTAATCTACAGTTCATAACCAATAAATTGTGGTCAGAGTCCACATCTGCCCCTGGAAATGTCATACAATTTAAAACCTGGTTCCTAAATCTCTCTCTTACCATTATATAATCTATCTGAAACCTTCCAGTATACAGCCTTCTTTCATGATTCTTGAACCAAGTGTTAGCTATGATTAAGTTATGCTCTGTGCAAAATTCTACCAGGCGGCTTCCTTTTCATTTCTTAGCCCTAATCGCTATTCACCTACTACGTTTCCTTCCCTTCCTTTTCCTGCTCTCGAATTCCTGTCACCCATGACTATTAAATTTTCGTCTCCCTTCACTAATTTAGTAATTTCTTTTACCTCATCATACATTTGTTCACTTTCTTCATCATCTGCAGAGCTAGTTGGCATATAAACTTGTACTACTGTAGTAGGCGTGAGCTTCGTGTCTATCTTGGCCATAATAATGCGTCCACTATGCTGTTTGTAGTAGCTTACCCGCACTCCTATTTTTTATTCATTATTGAACCTACTCCTGCATTACTCCTATTTGATTTTGTATTTATAACCCTGTATTCACATGACCAAAAGTCTTGTTCCTCCTGCCACCGAACTTCACTAATTCCCTCTATATCTAACTTTAAACTATCCATTTCATTTTCTAAATTTTATAACCTACCTGACCGATTAAGGGATCTGACATTCCACGCTCCGATCCGTAGAACGTCAGTTTTCTTTCTCCCGCCCATAGAGCACCAAATGTTCTCAATAGCGGAGAGATCTGAAGACCTTTCTGACCAAGGTAGAGTATGGTAATCACGAAGACAGTTAGTAGATACCCTTCCAGTGTGCAGGTGGACATTATCTTGCTGAAATACAAGTCCAAGGTGCCTTGCCATGAAGGGCAAAAAATGTCGTCATCGTCCCGCTCTGCTGTAAGGGTGCAGCGGATTACAACGGAAGTGGCTTTGCTATGAAATGGTATCCCACCCCAAGATATCATATCTGGTTGTCTGACTGTATGGTGGCCAACAGTCACATTGGTAGCCCACTTTTATCTGGGGCGTCTTGAGATACATCGTGGCTGGTCATCGAGGCTCAGCTAGAAGCCAGAATCATCACTGAAGACAATTCTGCTCCAGCCAACGCTCTCCCAGCCCGAATGTACCCAGCACACTGCGAACCATCTTCTGGTTGTACATACGTCGATGGTAGTCGGCTTAAGGGGCGCCATGAAGTCAGACTCTCGTCTCTCTAGGTCACCCGTACTTATAAACTCTGTGTTCGGCGATGGTCCGCTCATTTTTGCCAGCATCGTTGAATAGTACACGGAATGCAATCCTCTAATACTTTATGCGCTGGTATCATCATGACCCCTGTTTACCATTCTTACCAGGTGTGCGGTGACATTGTGCTCCAGCAGTCACACATTCATTCATCGGTCGCCGAAGCTTGCAGATCTTCATTTTCCGTCGATACCCCTGTGAATAACCATTTGTGACCAATTTGAGTCGTTTTCGTGTCTTAGACTGTATATTAGATGTTAAGAACAAAAGAGAAGCGGAATTCTTATAATAAACGTTTAGAATCAGAAATGTGTGCTAGTTACCATCTACGACTCACTGAAAATGGTTATTTTAAAGCATTCAATTAGGCTCGTTTTCAGTCGTATTACAATCATCACGTCATCGTTGTGT
This sequence comes from Schistocerca americana, assembly GCF_021461395.2. Lineage (NCBI taxonomy): Eukaryota > Metazoa > Arthropoda > Insecta > Orthoptera > Acrididae > Schistocerca > Schistocerca americana. The sequence goes on along the minus strand of NC_060124.1, from coordinate 541,544,215 downwards.
ACATGAAATACCTTTATGACGACCTGAACTCTTATGAGGACACTTATAATAATGTGTCTGAATTTTGGTGTAGGAACAGCTGCCGTTCTCCTTCAAATAATGAAACCAGATACGTTAGTGATATTGGACGTTCCAATTTGGATCACAGTAGACTGTCTAACTCATATCAACAGTAGTCCATTGGGTGCAGGTTTTTACGTTGGGCAGGCCAATCGATGTCTGCCATGGTACATAAAACAGCTAAAAACACAAGACATAGTAGAAAACATTGGACATCAATGGAGATATTGAACGTATTTGATTAAACAAAAAAATATAAAAATGCAGAAAATGAAGTAAGCCAAAGAGAATAAAGACGTCTAAGGTATTAGACGGACAGAAAGTGAGAAATGGATTGGTTGGAATGACTAGAGAACAATTGCAAGCCCATAGAAACATGTGTAACTAGGGGAATGGTAGCTACCGCCTATAAGAATATCAAAGAGAGCTTTGAATATAAGAAAACCAGCTGCATGAAATCGAGAGCTCAGATGGGAGGGCAAGGAAGGGAAACCTGAAAGGTGGAAGGAGTATATAGACATCTACATGTACATGGATACTCTGCCAATCACATTTAAGTGACTGGCAGAGGGTTCAACGAACCACATTCACAATTTCCTATTATTCCAATCTCGTATAGCGCGCGGAATGAATGAACACCAATATCTTTCCGTACGAGCTCTGACTTCGCTAATTTTATTGTGGTGATCGTTCCTCCCGATGTAGGTCTGTGTCAACAAAATATTTTTGAATTCGGAGGAGAAAGTTGGTGATTGGAATTTCATGGGAAGGTTCCGTCGGAACGAAAAACGCTTTTCGTTTAATGATTTCCAGCCTAAACCCTGTATCATTTCTGTGACACTCTCTCCCACATTTTGCGATAATAGAAAACGTGCTGCCTTCCTTTGAACATTTTCGATGTACTCCGTCAGTCCTATCTGGTAAGGATCCCACACCGTGTAGCAGTTTTCTGAGAGAGGACGGACAAGTGTAGTGTAGGCAGTCTCCTTAGTAGGGCTGTGTCTTTCCAATGAAACGCAGTCTTTGGTTAGCCTTCCCCACATTTTCTATGTGTTCTTTCCAATTTAAGATGTTCGTAATTGTAATTCCTAGGCTTTTAGATTATACAGATTTATAGTGTAACGGAAGTTTAACGAATTCCATTTAGCACTCATGTGGATGACCTCAAACTTTTCGTTATTTAGGGTCAACTGCCACTTTTCGTACCATTGAGATATTTTTTCGTCTAAATCGTTTTGCACTTTGCTTTTGTCTTCTGATGACTTTATTAGTCGATAAACAACAGCGTCATCTGCAAACAACCGAAGACATCTTCTCAGATGGTCTCCCAAGTCGTTTATATAGATAAGGAACAGCAAAGGGCCTATAATACTACGATGGGGAACGCCAGAAATCACTTCTGTTTTACTCGATGACTTTCCGTCAGTCACTACGAACTGTGACCTCTCTGACAGGAAATCACAAATTCAGTCACATAACTGACACGATATTCCATAAGCACGCAATTTCACTACGAGTCGCTTGTGTGGTACAGTGGCAAAAGCCTTAAGGAAATCCAGAAATACGGAATCGATCTGAAATCCCTTGTCAATAGCACTCAGCACTTCATGTGAATAAATAGCTAGTAGTGTATCACAGGAACGATGTTTCCTAAACACATGTTGACTGTGTGTTACTAAATCGTTTCCTCCGAAGTAATTCATAATGTTCGAACACAATATATGTTCTAAAATCCTGCTGCATATCGACGTTAGCCTAATGGGCCTGTAATTTAGTGGATTACTCCTACTATCCTTTCTTGAATATTGATGTGACCTGTGCAACTTTCCAGTCTCTGGGTACGGATCTTTCGTCGAGCTAACGGTTGTATATGATTGTTAAGAATGGAGCTAATAGATCAGCTTACTCCGAAAGGAACATAACTGGTTTACAGACTGGGCCAGAAGACTTGCTTTTATTAAGTGATTTAAGTTGATCCACTACTCCGAGGATATTTACTTCTACGTTACTCATGTTGGCAGCTGTTCTCGATTCGAATTCTGGAATATTTACTTCGTATTCTTTTGTGAAGGTATTTCGAAAGGCTGTGTTTAGTAACTCTGTTTGGCAGCACTGTCTTCGACAGTATCTCCATTTGCTATCGCGCAGAGAAGGCATTGATTGTTTCTTGCCGCTAACATACTTCACATCTGACCAGAATCACTTTGGATTTTCTGCCAGGTTTCGAGACAAAGTTTCGTTGTGGAAACTGTAATTGGCATCTCGCATTGAAGTCCACGCTAAATTTCGAGCTTCTGTAAAAGATCACCAATCTTGGAGATTTTGCGTCTGTTTAAATTTGCCATGTTTATTTCGTTGTTTGTGGAATAGTGTTCTAACCCGTTTTTTTGTACCAAGGAGGATCAGCCCCATCGTTTGTTAATTTATTTGGTATAAACCTCTCAATTGCTGCTGATGCTATTTTTTGAATTTAAGCCAGATCAGGTCTACACTTATATTATTAATTTGGAATGAGTGGAGATTGTCTCTCAGGAAGGCGTCAAGTGAATTTTTACCTGCTTTCTTGAATAGGTATATCTTTCGCTTATTTTTCGAGAATTTGGGGATTACAATATTCAGTTTCGCTACGACAACCCTGTGTTCAGTAATCCCTGAATCGGTTTTGATGCTCGTTATTAACTCAGGATTATTTGTTGCTAAGAGGTCAAGTGTGTTTTCACAACTATTCACGTTGTCTCATGAAGTAACTGATCGAAATAATTTTCAGAAAATTTGTTTAGGACAATTTCGGATGATATTTTATGCGTACCTCTGGAGTAAAACTCGTATTTTCAACATAATGAGGGTAAATTAAAGTCATCACCAACTATTATTGTATGAGTCAGGTAAGTGTTTGAAATCAAATTCATGTTTTCTTTGAACCTTTCAGCAACTTTATAATCTGAACTGGGAGGTCGCTAAAAGGATCCAGTTGTTATTTTATTCCGGTTGCCAACAATGACCTCTTCCCAAACTAACTCACAGGAAGTATCTACTTCAATATCGTGACAAAATAAAATACTTCTGACAGCAACAAACACGCCACCGGAACCGTTTTTAGCCTATTTTTTCGGAACACCATTAGGTTCTTCGCAAAAATTTCGCGGAGCTTATATCCAGCCTTAGCCAGCTTTCAGTGCCTTTAACGATTTGAGCATCAGTGCTATCTATTAGCGCTTGGAGCTCTGTTACTTTCCCAACACAGCTACAACAATTTACAACAGTTGTACCAATGGTTCCTGAATTTATGTTCTTCCTGTGTTAAGCGTGTACCCTTTGTGCCTGAAGACCTTCTTGTTTTCCCGAGACCCTCTAACCTAAAAAACCGCCCAGTCCATGCCACATAGCCCCTGCTACCTGTGTGGCCGCCTCCTGCTTATAGAGGACACCTGACCTCTTTAGCAGAACCCGAAGCCCAACCACCCTTTGGCGCAAGTCGTGGAATCTGCAGCCTACACGGTCGCAGAACCGTGGGAGCCTCTGATTCAGACCCTCCACTCGGCTCTGTACCAGAAGTCCGCAATCGGTTCTGTCGACTATGCTGCCAACGGTCACCTCTGCTTTCACCTTGCAAGCAAGACTGTCAGCCTTTACCACTTCTGTTAGCCGCTCGAAACCAGAGAGACTCACTTCTGATCTAAAGTGACACACATCATTGGTACCGACGAGAGCAACCACCTGCAGTTGGCTGCACCCTGTGCTCATCATGGCATCTGCGAGGACCCTTTCCACATCTGGAATGACTCCACCCGGTATGCACATGGAGTGCACATTGGTTTTCTTATCCTCCTTGTCAGCCAAGTCCCTGAGCGGCCCCATAAGGCGCCTAACGTTCGAGCTAACAACTACCAATAATCCCACCCTCTGCGATTGCCCGGATCTTGCAGGCTGAGTGGTTTCCTCTGATACAGGACAGGCGACAGCATCTGGCTCAACGACAGTGTAAGCCACAGACAGCACCTGGAACCTGTTTGTCAGACAGACTGGGGAGGCCTTACGTGCGGCCGCCTGGGAAGTCTTTCTCCGCTCGCTACGTCCTGGGGCGACCTCCCACTCGACCACAGGTGAGGGGTCAGCCTCAGTGCGAGCAGTAAGTGGGTTGGTCACCGGAGAGGACCGTGCTGGACGTCCGTTGGATCCCCACGGCCGGCCCACAACAGGGGATGCATCCACTGCAGCCTCAAGCTCCTGTAACTGAAGGCATCACGGCCTTAAGCTGAGAGCGAAGTATCACCAACTCGGCTCGCAGCCCCATACAACAATCGCAGTCCCTGTCCATACCAAAGACCGTGGAAAAGTAAACGATGCAGATAAACAAACTATCGGCAGGTGCTCCGCAAATCTACTGTAGACCCTGACGAAAACGCACGAACTGTGTCTAGTAATACGCAGATATTCAGAAACCTAACTACCGAAGCACTCTGGTGAAACTAAATATAGGCACTTTCAATACGTCACAAAATCGGTTTACTGTGTGACGCAAAACAAACGCGAGAATTGTGCCTATTAGATATTAAAATTTAAGGCAGAAGCCCAAACTAAACTATTAATCAGTTACTTCCCTGCTGCTGCATCAGTCGGCTACTGCTATAGACGTTCTATACAAGGTAAGTGAACATGAAGGTAAAGTTGTAGAAAGGGAGGAGAAGATAGGTAAATATGAGTTGAGATAGCCGGCCGAAGTGGCCGTGCGGTGAAAGGCGCTGCAGTCTGGAACCGCAAGACCGCTACGGTCGCAGGTTCGAATCCTGCCTCGGGCATGGATGTTTGTGATGTCCTTAGGTTAGTTAGGTTTAACTAGTTCTAAGTTCTAGGGGACTAATGGCCTCAGCAGTTGAGTCCCATAGTGCTCAGAACCATTTGAACCATTTGAGTTGAGATATGATATGGCGAGAAGAATTTGACACAGCACTGGAAGATCTAAGTCGACACACGGACCATGGAGTTGACGACATTCCGTGTGTGCTTCTAACATCCTCTGGAGAGTCAGCCATGACTTAACTACTCCATCTCCTATGCAAGAAGTATGAGACAGAGAAAATAACTTCACACTTCAAGAACAATTTAATAATTCCAATCCCAAAGGCTGCAGGTGCTGAAAGATGTGAATGTTACCGTATAATCGGCTTAATAACACACGCTTGCAAATTTTGACACAAATTATTTAGAGAAGAATGGAGAAACTAGTAGATGTCGACCTCGGTAAATATTCATATTGGTTTCCGCAGAAGTCTAGGAACACGCGAGGTAGTACTTACGCTATGACTTACCTTAGAATACATGTTAAGGGAAGGCCAACTTTTGTTAATAGCTCCTGTATACTTAAAAAATGCTTTTGTCAGTGTTGGCTGTCATATACTTTTTGAAATTCTGAAGGTAATGGAGGTAAAGTAGAGGGACCCAGGGCATATTTACAGCTTGCACAGAAACCAAATGAGAGCAAATGGGTATGAAAGGGAAACAGTGGCAGAGAAAGGGAGGAGACAGCGTTGTAGCATATCCCTGGTGTTATTCAATCCGTACGTTAAGGAGACTGTGAATGCAATCAAGGAGAAATTTGTTGAAGGACTTACAGTTCAGGGAGAAAAAGTTCGAGGTTTGCTGCTAACAGTGAAATTTTCTCGGAGACGGGAAAGTTCTTGGAAAAGCAATTGAATGGATGGGCAATGTGTTAGAAGTTGGATGTAAGATGAACATCAATAAAAGCAACACAAGTGTAATGGAATGCAGGAGAATTAATTCAGGGCATGCTGAGGGAAGTAGGAACTGAGTTACTTAAAGTAGTAGATGACTTTTACTATTATGGCAGTGATATAACAGATTATGACCAAAGAAGGAAGGATATGAAATACACTCCTGGAAATGGAAAAAAGAACACATTGACACCGGTGTGTCAGACCCACCATACTTGCTCCGGACACTGCGAGAGGGCTGTACAAGCAATGATCACACGTACGGCACAGCGGACACACCAGGAACCGCGGTGTTGGCCGTCGAATGGCGCTAGCTGCGCAGCATTTGTGCACCGCCGCCGTCAGTGTCAGCCAGTTTGCCGTGGCATACGGAGCTCCATCGCAGTCTTTAACAGTGGTAGCATGCCGCGACAGCGTGGACGTGAACCGTATGTGCAGTTGACGGACTTTGAGCGAGGGCGTATAGTGGGCATGCGGGAGGCCGGGTGGACGTACCGCCGAATTGCTCAACACGTGGGGCGTGAGGTCTCCACAGTACATCGATGTTGTCGCCAGTGGTCGGCGGAAGGTGCACGTGCCCGTCGACCTGGGACCGGACCGCAGCGACGCACGGAAGCACGCCAAGACCGTAGGATCCTACGCGGTGCCGTAGGGGACCGCACCGCCACTTCCCAGCAAATTAGGGACACTGTTGCTCCTGGGGTATCGGCGAGGACCATTCGCAACCGTCTCCATGAAGCTGGGCTACGGTCCCGCACACCGTTAGGCCGTCTTCCGCTCACGCCCCAACATCGTGCAGCCCGCCTCGAGTGGTGTCGCGACAGGCGTGAATGGAGGGACGAATGGAGACGTGTCGTCTTCAGCGATGAGAGTCGCTTCTGCCTTTGTGCCAATGATGGTCGTATGCGTGTTTGGCGCCGTGCAGGTGAGCGCCACAATCAGGACTGCATACGACCGAGGCACACGGGGCCAACACCCGGCATCATGGTGTGGGGAGCGATCTCCTACACTGGCCGTACACCACTGGTGATCATCGAGGGGACACTGAATAGTGCACGGTACATCCAAACCGTCATCGAACCCATCGTTCTACCATTCCTAGACCGGCAAGGGAACTTGCTGTTCCAACAGGACAATGCACGTCCGCATGTATCCCGTGCCACCCAACGTGCTCTAGAAGGTGTAAGTCAACTACCCTGGCCAGCTGGATCTCCGGATCTGTCCCCCATTGAGCATGTTTGGGACTGGATGAAGCGTCGTCTCACGCGGTCTGCACGTCCAGCACGAACGCTGGTCCAACTGAGGCGCCAGGTGGAAATGGCATGGCAAGCCGTTCCACAGGACTACATCCAGCATCTCTACGATCGTCTCCATGGGAGAATAGCAGCCCGCATTGCTGCGAAAGGTGGATATACACTATACTAGTGCCGACATTGTGCATGCTCTGTTGCCTGTGTCTATGTGCCTGTGGTTCTGTCAGTGTGATCATGTGATGTATCTGACCCCAGGAATGTGTCAATAAAGTTTCCCCTTCCTGGGACAATGAATTCACGGTGTTCTTATTTCAATTTCCAGGAGTGTATATACCGGCAATGTTAATAAAAGGGTGTCTGAAGAAGAGAAATTTGTTAATACCGATTGTAGATTTAAATACTGAAAGCCTCTTCTGATAGTTTTTGTCTGGAATGTCGCCATGTATAAAAATGAACCGTGGACATAAACAGTTCACACATGAAGGGAATAGCGCCTTTGAAATGTGTCACTGTAGCATAACGCTGAAAATTAAATGGGTAGATCACGTAACTAATGAGGAAGTACTGAACATAAATTGGGAGAAAAAAAATATGTGTTATAAGTTGACTAAAAGGAGGAAGAGCTTGACAGGACATATTCTGAAACGTCGAGTAAAAATTACTGAAGGAAACCAAGAGATGAATACGGTAACTGCGCATAAGCGCGTGACTGCGTGTGAGATCGCTCTCTAAGTTTTCATCTATTTTTAGGTTTCAGATATATATTTTAACTGTTTTTGTGATAATATTTACTATATAAGTGACTTATTAGTGGTTTCTTCATTCACCTCTGCATTTCTTGTGTTGTGGCCTGATATTTGTGTTTCGTATCGAGCAACTTAACCTCTTACCCGTGTTTACATTCCGCGCTGACCAGTTGCAGCTGTAGCGGCGCATCGAAAGGTAAGTACTAATTAATTGTTTGTGTATAGTAGTTTAGTTAGGAACTTTAGTAGTCTTCAACCGGTGTTCTGGGTGTTTTCCGGTGAAATAACTTCAGAAGAAATTTTTGCGAACTGCTTTCAGTTTCGTTACTGTCATTAGACGTTTGATTTTCTTTCTGTGTTAGTATTTCGTTATATTCTCATTTGTTGTTGATTAATACTGTCAATAATAGTAGTTACTTCCCTTGTAGAGCAAGTTTGTGATAATTGTAGTCAGTTTTTAACATCTTCTTATTGTAGTAGATAAAGTTGTTTTCTTGTTTCAATAATTGTAAAATTTTGCCATGAGTGAGAAGTGTGGGCTTTGCCGTAGGTTCGTGAGTAGTGGATTGCGGTGTGAGACTTGTTGGAAGTATTTTCACTGGGGGGAATGCAGTGGGGAAGCCAGTGGGCATTCTGGTGAGATCCTCTCCTGGAACGGCAGGTTATGTAGCAAGAGTAAGTTGATAGAGGAGCAGGAGCGTAAGATCTGTGCCCTTCAGGTGCAGTTGAGAAACGCACAGGAGGAGCTAGATAGGATGAGGAGGGAGAAGGGGGTTGGCGAATGGGAGCTGGCTGTAGGCAAGAGATCTGCTAGGAGAAGGAAATTTTCAGATAGTTTTACTATTGGTGTTTGTAATAGATATGACCAACTGTCAGAGTCTAGTTGAGAGGAATCTCTAGTAGCTGTAGATGTAGGAAGTATGCAGCAGACCTCAGCAGTTATGGTGGCTAGGACAGTTGCAAAGTCTAAGAGAAAGAAGAAGGTTTTGCTGTTAGGTAGTTCTCATGGTAGAGGTGTAGGCCAGCAGATGCAGGAAGTTTTGGGGAGTGAGTACCAGGTCACCAGCATTGTGAAGCCTAATGCAGGATAGGCTCAGGTGACTTTTAACGTAGGGGGGTTATTTAGGGATTTTACTAAAGAGGATCAGGTAGTGATTGTGGGTGGGGCTGGTAATAGGGATGGGGAGTATGACATAGATGGTGACCTGGAAAAGATAGCCACTCAGACTGGCAACACGAATGTGCATTTCGTGGAACTGTTTCAGCGTCACGATCGGCCTCATCTTAATACAGCTGTCAGGCGTAATAACATGAGACTTGGGGGTGGGCAGATGACAGAAGGCATGAGTCACATTTCAGTGGTGTCGGTGGAGTCTATCAGTAGGATGGGTTTCATTAGACATGGCCTGCACCTCAACAGGTATGGGAAGGGGAGGTTGGCAAAACTTATAGGTGACAGCATAGGTGGGGGTGGTGGGATCACTCATGAGAAAATTCCAGTAGTTGTGGGTGTTAGAGCTGTATCTTTTTTAGATTGAAGTCAGCTGATAGGTATTCCTGCTTAAGGGAAGTCTCTCTAACAAAGAAACCACTTTCTACAAAGCTTGGGTATCCGATTAATGAGGGAATTAGTATATTTCATCAAAATATACAACGTATTAGAGATAAAGTTAGTGAACTGCTTATAGATGTTGACTCTGAAATTATTGGTATAGCTGAATACTTCTTAAATAAGGAGATAATTCAGAGGCTTCCTTTACCAGGATACAGGTTGGCTGGCAGCTTTTCTAGGAGCTCTTTGCGGTGTGGGGGAGTAGCCATGTATGTAAAAAACGGTATCCCATTTGAGTCAATTGATGTTTCAAAGTACTGCACTGAAAAGGTGTTTGAATGTTGTGCAGGTGTGGTTAAATTTAGTGGAGCTGAACTTCTTACTGTTGTTATTTATAGATCCCCAGAGTCCGATTTCACAACATTTTTGCTAAAGCTACAGGAGGTTCTTGGTTCACTTTATAGGAAATACAAAAAGTTAGTTATATGTGGTGACTTCAATATTAATTGTATAAGTGATTGTGCAAGGAAAAGGATGCTGGTAGACCTCCTTAATTCATATAATCTTATGCAAGCCGTATTCTTTCCAACGAGAGTGCAAGGGAACAGTAGAACAACCATAGACAATATTTTTGTTCATTCATCATTATTAGAAGGGCATTCTGTTAGCAAAAAGGTGAATGGCCTTTCAGATCATGATGCACAAATTTTAAGTCTAAAAGATTTTTGTGCTGCAACACATGTTAAATATAGTTACCAACTTATTAGGAAAGCTGATCCAGTTCCTGTACAGACTTTTGTAAACCTTATCAAGGAACAAGAGTGGCAAGATGTTGATAGTGCTGATACAGTAGACGATAAATATAATGCCTTCCTCAAGACTTTTCTCGTGCTCTTTAGAAGTTGCTTTCCGTTAAAACGTTCAAAACAGGGTACTAGCACAAACAGGCAGCCTGGGTGGCTGACTAAAGGGATAAGAATATCTTGTAGAACAAAGTGGCAATTATATCAAAACGTTAGAAACAGTCAAAATATAAATGCAGCAGCCCATTACAAACAGTATTGTAAGGTACTTAAAAAAGTTATTAGGAAGGCAAAAAGTATGTGGTATGCAGATAGAATAGCTAAGTCTCAGGATAAAATTAAAACCATATGGTCAGTCGTAAAGGAAGGGGCGACTGCAGAGACAGGTCGAGAATATAGAATCAGTGCGTAGTGGGGATGTCCGTGTTACTGATAAGTCGCATATATGTACAGTACTTAATAATCACTTTCTGAATATAGCAGGTGAACTAAATAGAAACCTAGTCCCAACAGGGAATCATATAGCGCTCTTAGAAAAAAGTTTTCCGAGACTGTTACCTGAAATGCTCCTCCATGATACTGACAAGAGGGAGATTGAGTTAATAATTAAATCACTGAAGACGAAGAACTCTCGTGGATATGACGGGGTATCTAGCAGAATACTGAAGTATTGTTCCACGTATGTTAGCTCAGTACTTAGCCATATCTGCAACTTTTCCTTTAGGAGTGGTCGGTTTCCTGACCGATTAAAGTACTCAGTAGAGAAGCCACTTTATAAAAAGGGAGACCGGGATAATGTTGACAATTATAGACCTATTTCTATGCCATCGGTGTTTGCTAAAGTTATCGAGAGGGTTGCATATACAAGGTTACTGCAGCATTTAAATTCACATAATTTGCTGTCAAATGTACAGTTTGGTTTTAGAAATGGCTTAACAACTGAAAATGCTATAGTCTCTTTTCTCTGTGAGGTTTTGGACGGATTAAATAAAAGGTTGCGAACGTTAGGCGTTTTCTTTGATTTAACGAAGGCTTTTGACCACAAAATATTACTGCAGAAGTTGGAACATTATGGAGTAAGGGGAGTAGCTTACAATTGGTTCGCCTCCTACGTTAAGAACAGAAAGCAGAAGGTAATCCTCCGCAATATTGAGAGTGGTAATGATGTTCAGTCCCAATGGGGCACTGTGAAATGGGGCGTTCCCCAAGGGTCGGTGCTGGGCCACTCGTGTTTCTTATTTATGTAAATGATATGCCTTCTAGTATTACAGGTGATTCAAAAATATTTCTGTTTGCTGATGACACCACCTTGGTAGTGAAGGATCTTGTGTGTAATATTGAAACATTATCAAATAATGTAGTTCATGATATAAGTTCGTGGCTTGTGGAAAATAATTTGATGCTAAATCACAGTAAGACTCAGTTTTTACAGTTTCTAACCCACAATTCAACAAGAACTGATATTTTAATCAGACAGAATGGGCATGTTATAAGCGAGACGGAACAGTTCAAGTTCCTAGGCGTACAGATAGATAGTAAGCTGTTGTGGAAAGCCCATGTTCAGGATCTTGTTCAGAAACTAAATGCCACTTTATTTACCATTAGAACAGTATCTCAAATAAGTGACATTTCAACACGAAAAGTAGTATACTTCGCATATTTTCATACGCTTATGTCATATGGTATTATTTTCTGGGGTAATTCTTCTGATTCAAAAAGGGTGTTTTTGGCTCAAAAACGAGCTGTTCAAGCTATGTATGGTGTAAGTTCGAAAACCTCTCGTCGACCCCTATTCAGTAGTCTGGGAATTTTGACATTGCCCTCACAGTACGTATTTTCTTTAATGTCGTTTGTTGTTAGCAATATTAGCTTATTCCTAAGAGTTAGCAGCTTTCACTCAGTTAATACTAGGCAGAAATCAAATCTGCATGTGGAATGCACTTCCTTTACTCTTGTGCTGAAAGGAGTGCAGTATTCTGCTGCATCCATTTTCAATAAGCTACCACAAGAACTCAAAAATCTTAGCAGTAGCCCAATTACTTTTAAGTCTAAACTAAAGAGTTTCCTCATGGCTCACTCCTTCTATTCTGTCGAGGAGCTCCTGGAAGAGCTAAAAAATTAAGCAAATTCCAGTGTTACATTCTTGATTTTCTTTATTTAAACTAACGACTTGTCGCCTGAATATGTTTCTTATATTTCATTTTATCTGTTTCTACAATCGTGTTATAATTTCATGTATTGACTCGTTCCATGACCATGGAGACTTCTCCTAAATGTGGTCCCACGGAACAATAAAGAAATAAATAAATAAATAAACCAAGTTTGTAAGTTGCAGCGGTTGTTCGAAGATGCAGACGCTTGCCCAAGATAGAGTACCATGGAAACCCACATCAAACGAGTTTTCGGACTGTAGACCGCAACAGCAACAATTTTGCCTATGCATTTACGTTCATACAGAACACCACAAGGCACCTTATGGTGGGCCGTACCAGGCACCATTACCAGATACTTCATGTTATATTCCATTCGCAAACTGAGCTGGGGAAAAAAGACTATCAATGTGCCTCTGTATGAGCCCTAAGTTATCTTGTCTTCGCGGTCCGTACGCGTAATGCACATTTGCGGCAGTAGAATCGTTCTCAGTCAGTTGTAAATGTCTGTTCTCTAAATTGTCTCATAAGTGTTTGGTGAAAAGAACGTCGTCTTCCACTAGGAATTCCCATTGCGTTTACAAAACATCTCTGTAACACTTGCCAGTTGATCGAATCTACCGACAACAAATCTAGCAGCAAGGGTCTGGACTTCTTCGATGATTTCGTTTAATGCGACCAGCTGAGTTTCCCAAACACTCGAGCAATACTCAAGAACTGGTCACTCTTCTGTTCTACTCGCAGTCTTCTTTCTAGAAGAGCTACGCTTTCCTAATACTGTCTCAGTAAACATAAGCCTTCCCTACTGCAGTCCTTAAATGCTTGTTATATTCCATTTCACTTTGCAACAATTCGCCTACATATTTAATCCACGTGATAGTGTCAAGCAGGACAACTTAAATTCCAGTTTAATTTAATTGAATTTATTGGAAAGATTTTTAGACCTGTTATCTGGAAACTCTAACAGGTCGTACATATTCGTTAATCGTGGTGACATACAACGTTTTAAGTTACGTAGGTAGTAGCAAATCATGTTGACAGCAATCTTCGGTGATACTAATGTAGAAATAAAGCCGGATATTTGAAAGATAATAATAAGTTTAAATAATCAACATTAAATAAAGGGTGTTAACTGAAGATCCAAGTGAATGACTTCCATCTTATATTACAAGATACGTTACTAGCAGCCTCGGAAGAGCTTGAGGTTTTTCGATTAACTCCAACTTTACTTACTTCTAAACCTATTCTTGCTACACTATTCTATATCCCTAACAGTGGTATGTGTGTGTCTCGGCAGTCCTCGATTCTACGCATACGCGTGTGGGTGGCCTGTGCATTCTTTCTCTTCTTTCCTTTTCACTTTTCTGTAATTGTTTGCATATCGCAGTCCAACAGTCTGCAGTCTCTCTCTACCTGAAAAAAAAAGAGACTCTCAGAACGACATGACCAGCCGAACCTTCCTCTCCACATTCACAGACTGATGTGTTGCTACGTCCCAGTCGAAGCACATGGTTCAGGTATGGATCGCGACCTGTTAACAGCTGCATCATACCTCGAGTAGGCGCAGCGTCGCACAGTTTGAGCCTGTTCCTAGTGCTTGGTAATACGCTATAAACACGCCTTGCCGTACTGCTAGTGTCCCAGTCAGACTACCAATCATCTAAATTGTGGGCTCTTAAATGTCGTTTATTAATAACCGGTGTTCCGGTTCCAAATGGTTCAAATGGCACTGTACACTATGGGACTTAACATCTCAAGTCATCAGTCCCCTTGAACTTAGAAACTACTTAAAACTAACTAACCTAAGGACATCACACACATCCATGCCCGATGCAGCATTCGAACCTGCGACCGTAACGGTCGCGTGGTTCCAGACTGAAGCGCCTAGAACGGCTCGGCCACTCTGTGTTCCTGTGATTTCATACACATGATCATATTGCTCACGGTCCATCCAAAAGATTGCTGACCTGTAACGTAGTACGATATCCATCCGGCATATCCCGAGGATTACAAGTAAACCTTCGACCGGTACAAAAGCCCCCTGTGATCCTCAGAATACGCTCCTCTGAATTCGTCCCATATTGTTTTGTAGCTGCCTAATCTAAGACGAGGTGCCCAGCCGCTGGCAGCGAAGTTGACTATGGCGTTGAAGATAGCTTCGTAGTATCATCGCACCACACGCAACGGTAATTTATCGTCAGCACTACCGGCACGGACAATCTTGTGTATAATTCTGGCCACTTTCTGAGTAACAGATTCTAGGTGTTCTACATTGTTTCTATTCTCGTTTGGAAGAGTGCCTAAATATTTATAAACAGTGCTGCCTGAAACAAATATTCCTTCAAACGTCAGGGAACGATTTCTGGCAAGAGAAAGCCATCCTTTCTCAAACACGTATGTGGTTTTATAAACACCTACACTTAGTTTGTTCCTCTTACAACAATGCTGCATCCGAATAAGCACATGTTTCATCTTTTCCTCCAGTCTCCCCCTGGAGTATAGATACAACTACTAGAATGTCATCTGGTTATGCAACAACAGCTACAATAACATATAACCTGTATAGTAGAAGTAATATGGGTTCAGTACCAAGATCTCAGAACAGTGGAGCACTTATGGAGCCTTGAGGACAGCCTTGGTAACCTTTTTGATTACCTTTCTCTGCTCCGCAAGCCATGGACGCTACAGTAATTAAAAAAGCCATTGTACCCACATTTTCGGACCCTGAGAGCTATAAGCTTTTTTAAACAGATATACTGTGCGTTTCTTTTTCTCCGCAAAATAGAGGAGGAAAGGAACATAAGGAAAACGACGTTTCGAGACATAAGGAAACAAATTCCATGGTGCTAATACAACAAATAATTTTTTCAGTTTCAGTAAAAACTGCTGCATAAATTAAATTACTGAAATCAATACGATGTAAAAGGTTTAATCTTTTAAGTGGGCATGACGGATATATCCGGCCCTTGGCACGTTCGCTCTCAGTTCAACGATTATATCGGACCACAGCAACCTGTCGCTTGTAGCTAATGGCAATGATGAATTCAAAGCCGAGACGTACTATGACGTTATTACTAAAGTTTCATCCTACATCAGTTAAAATAGTGCATTCTCAAAGTTTTAAGGATTTTCAGTGTTTTTACTGCCATGGACACAAATTATGGCAGCTCCTGAAGAAAAAACTGCTTTTCGAGTTCTTTTGGAGTTCGCTAACGATTTTCATGGAAAGAATTATTGAATTTACCTTACACCTGGTATATTAGTTCACATTACGGTGACCAACAGACGAGAAAGCAAGCGGTGTTTTCGACACAATGTAGGAAAACAAAAACGAGTTTCTTTACCTCACTGAATATGAAAAATTGAAGGAGGGTAACTATTTGACAGCGTACGTCCGCTAGCAGATATTAGTAAAACAGAACCGCAAAAGAGATGTCGTGATGGGCAGCACGTTTCGTGACAATGCATTGCATGAAGTAAACGCAAATTTTTCTTGCATTTGTGGTACATATATGAGACGTGTGGCTAGAAGTAGATCACAGTTGTAAAACTATCAAGTGGCCAGGAGCAGCCTGAAAAAAGTTACCAGACCATCACAGACGTTAAGTGCGGGGTTGTTTTCCAGTTATCTTGTATTAGGTTCAGGATTGGGTCTGGGGTACCTGCAACATGCACACACACTCACAACCGTGTAATTGGGCTAGGGGTTTGCAATCGGATCAAGCAGTTCCTCAAACATTATTCCTATATAGGACATACATCTTGAATCTTTTAAGTATATAAGAAGTATTGACCGCTGCAGTTTATCAGTATTCTATGTTATCAAAACATCTGACTGGTAAAAATGCATATCGCCTTTGCTCTGTGGTTATGAAGCCAAATTTTGCAATAATCAGTAAGCATTAAGCTGTATTTAAGATAGCTGAAGTCAATACCCTCTCCTGTGATTTACTGTACTGTAATTGTAACACACCCCACGTCTACCATAATCCATGTGTTTCAGTGCATATAAGAGGTGACCTTGACTGATAGTATTTTACTGACATAAGTCTCTCTGGGTATATTTGGAAGACGAGGAAGAAGTGATCCTGCAAATACTTTGTATATACTTTTGGCAGTGAGAGTGAATCTAAATCATCGTTGGACACCAAAGAAACCAAGTCGTGTGGTAGGACAAGAAAAGAAATATTCTTGTACAAAATCATTATTAATTATTGCATAGACATACATAAGAAATGTGAAAATAACTGAACACGAAATTGCAATACGGGTTTTCTGCATTAATTGTAAATTCTGATGGAAAGTGGCCAAACACTGGTGTACATGCAGCTAATGATAGAATCGAGGGTGTCTCTATATTAGTGGATATACGAGAGATTTGTTTATAAACTCTCCTTCCCAGATGAATTAGCTTAAAGGAAGGTTCGGTATATTGTATCAACATGCTGTGGACTGGACGTTGTGCATTCTATTATTCCACAAGTATTAAGACAAATGTACCATAAACTGCTATTGTTCCCAAAAATAATTTTTGTTTGCAGATCTTAATAAAAAAAAGAAAGGTAGCAAATAGAATTAACCCTTTCCCTATAAAAGAAACTAATTCTTCAAGTCTAGTTAACGAGAAAACTGAAAATGGAATAGATCGACATAAGAAAAACAAAAGCGAGAAGTGGAAGATTTGGCGGAAACATTCCCCATGAAGGAAAACTATAAACTGCTACTCGAAAAAGCAAGGCTTACAAATTACTTTAATTTTTTGAATCTCTGCATATTAGTCTAATTTATTAGACACAGTTCCTGAGTTTTCGTCAGTCAGTCAGTCGGCAGTTGATGGTTGGAGTGCTGACTCATTATCTGAGTATCCAGTTATGCTGGCAACTGATGTGATATATATAAGGATCATATCAACCTATACCACATCAACAACAGCCTGAAGATGGCGCATTGAAGAGCTGAAACTGGTTGTAACAAAATAAAATGAAAACATAGGGACGGCTGTAGGTGTTTTATTTTGTCGCAATAATAAACGGCCGTCTTCCCAGAGACCTCCTGCCAATAGCATGGACATACAAAAACAATTCCGCATGTCGTTAGCCATGTGTCTACATCCTGTCCTCGGACATCCATTATGTATAATGGCGTTCGTTGGACACATTTTACTTTAAACTCGCTTGCCCAGTGTCGGCTGACAAACACGATACTACAGTGGCTATGTTATTCCGAATGACAGTGAAAAATTCCCTCGGAAATGCATGCATGTCCTAAGGAACAGGCACTTAGACGACTACAGCCGTTATGAAATGCAAGAAATTTATTCACAGTTGCGAATATGGACAACCATTAGCTGTATAATAGAATGACGACAGTGAAAGCCTCTGCCTGACCGGAACTCAAAACCGGATTTCCGGCTTATCGCGAGCGGTCACCTTATCATTTGACTATCCGAGCAGAACTCATGGCCAGGCCCGAACTACGATAGATCGTGAGCCACATGTCTAAATCTTGTACCCGTACGTCCACTATGTACGAGGGTCAGTCAATAATTAAAGAGACAAAATGGTCTGGGGAAAAACTTTTAGTAGGGCAAGTTTGATACTTTCGTGGCTATGAGTTGGTATCACTACGATGAGTCCTGATCAGCTGATGTATAAAAATAGTATTGCTTACAACGCCAAAAATCCATCTCAAGATGGCGAGTCCGCTTCAAACGTCCACATAAGTTGAACAACGTTCTGTTATTCGTTTTCTTTCTTGCTGAAGGCGAGAAACAGGAGAATATATACTGTAGACTGTCTTAAGTTTATGATGAGCGTTGTATAAATCGATAAAATTTTTACAAGTGTGTAGAGCAGTTCAAAAATTTTCTCCACACAGTGACAGACCAACACCGGTGTGGCCGACCTGTTGCAGTTTCCACTCCCTCACTTGAAAGTCGAATTGATGACATTATTCGTGCCGACCGCCCTTGTGACCGGGAAATGATAGTTGATAAGGTTCAAGTTAGTGCTGACACAGTTCATAACATTATCTGTAACAAGCCGAAGTACCGCAAAACATGTGCAAATTGGGTCCCAAAGAAGTGGACGCGGCTACACTAGGAAACTAAGTTGAGAGTGTGCACAGAGCTAACGGAACGTTATGAAAGAAAAGGTGAGCACTTCTTCAGCAAACTTTTAACTTTTGATGAAACTTGAGTTCGCGATTATGAGCCAGAATCAAAAAGACAAAGCATCGAGTGGAAGCACACCAACTCAGGAGTTAAGAAAGAATTCAAAGCCAAGCATCTGCAGGAAAAGTCATGTTGACGTTGTTTCGGAATACTGAAGGTCAAGTTTTCTGTGATTATCTCGAAGAGCAGCGTAGAATGTACAGCCAAAATTACTCCTATTTGCTTTTAAACAAGATGAAGCCAGCCATGAGACAGAGACGTCGTGGATCTGAGAGGAGAGGTGTGATTCTCCAGCAAGACAACGCAAGTCCTCATATTGCTCATCTTGCCCGTGAAACCATCGACAAAATGGGCTGGGAAGTACTGCCTTACAGTCCTTGTTTAGCACCTATTGATTCCCATTTGTTTAGTGCACTGATGGAGGCATTACGTGGGAAGAGGTTGCAGGACAACGAGGACGTGAAAAATTTTGTCGGAAATTGGTTCAAACATCAAGATAAAGAGTTCTTTGCAGCCGGAATAAAAAACCTTGTAGCCCGTTGGAATAAGTGCATAAATGTTCAAGGGTATTATGTTGAAATGTCGGAAAAGTATTGTTTTGTAAAAATAAACGTTTTTTTTCTCCAGACCAATTTGTCTCTTTTATCATTGAATGACCCTCAAATATTCCCATACAGAGGAGGCATTTTCCTTGAAAGTCAGCTGCTCGGTGCCGGCGGATAAATGCGATACTGCAGTGCTTGTGTCATCCCCAATTACGATGCAAATTTCCTTCGGACAAGCACGCATCCATGTCCGAAGATACTCGAACTGCGGCGACTACAGCCGTTATATGATACACGAAATACATTTGCAGTATATTCTCGGCAACAAATAGGTTCAATGGCTGTCTGGACGTCAAGATGTACTCACATCAAATACGCGTTTCCTTATTGAGGCATTAAAATGTATTACAACCATGTAACCATGATCCCTTAACCGGAACAGTATTACGACCTAATATAGGAAGAACGTAACGGACTGCTGGTAATAAGCTCCTGATTCGGCTACATACCTAGCTGTAATAGAAATAATCAAAGTAGATCCATGGCACGATAGACAGAAGATATATACTTGCATAGCTCTGAGCCCAGGTGATCCCATCGTTTGACAGAACTTTACAAACCACGAAATTGTCAGCGGAATTTGAGGGAAACTTTAACGTCTACATCTGCACTTAAGCTACATTATATTGTGTGGCAGAGGGTAGTTATGGTATATACATAACATTCTAATAATCCTACCTGGTAATGGTCCGACTGATGAACAATACTCAAGAAATGCCGAACGAGTCTCTCGAAAACCACTTCTCTTGTGTATGAGGTAAATCCCTTCAGATTGTTCCAGGATATCTTAAATACTCCTCTGCATCTCTATGACAATTTTTTAATTGGTCTTGCCTGTTTAGTCCATATATGACAGCTATTCTGAGGTATTTTCCGGTTGTTATTGTATCCAATGTTTTATTGTCAAACTCGTAACCTATGCACGTGCAGGACATTACATTCACTTACTTGCAGTGTCAACTAGACCAATCGTGAACTGTTTGCATGTCTTCCCGCATTTCGATACGGTTGTCTGTTGTTGCTACATTCCTGTAGACAACAGCTTCGTCTGACAACCGCCCCGGACAGCTTACGACGTTATCCTCTACGTTATCTAATACAGAGTATTGCAAACATTAATAGCCCTGTAGAGCTCCCCTGGGCTACATCTATCGATTTCTTCCCTTTAAGTTACAACTCTTATTACTGTTTGCTAGAACGTCCTGAAACCAGCCATTTGATCTGCTACTCGATAAGCTTTTATCAATGGCGTTTCGCGCAGATTCTTCTACGGGTTCACTGGAAGGTTGTCTACAAAGTTTCAAATGACTAACACACATGGTTTAATAATAGTAAAAAAGAACTACTCTACGGAAATAGATTTACTTTACGATTGACTTTGTCTCGAATAATCCATTCTCCGCTCATTAAGATCAGAGATTCTGTCAGTGAAGCATTCATTCAATTCATTGAAAACTACAATGCTGCTGACAACGACCTTCTCGATTGAGAGCGCTGCTACTACTCTTAGCAGCTGCTGACTCACAGCACGAAGCAGAAAACCTTCAGGTCCGCGTCAGACGATGTCGCCGGTATGGTAACAGTCCCTTTCAGGCGTTACGTTGTCTGACTACAATATTTCTGCAAATCATTTAAGAATAGGGATTCCAGAAATTTCTAAACTCATTCCTCGTGTTTGATATCAGAACTTTTGTTCTCAGTTTATTGCCTTCAAGGATGGGATTTATTTTGCAAAACGCCTGTAGCAATGTTTGCAGAAAGTGACCTGCATACAACACACACGTTTCGGAATTAAATAATTTTGCAGCTACGACATATCTGGTAAATTAAAAGCTTTCAGCAACTTGAGCGACAATTTTATCTCACACTACTTTCGAAAAAGCCGTTATTTAATTCATTTTCCTGTCCACATCTCTGTGCAAGCTGCAGCATCTCTCTGCATGTGGAAATCATGTCAGATACGTTAGCTCGATTATATTTTTGCAGTCTTCTACCCCTTGTTGTACACACAGTGGCTCAACTATTCATTTTTGTAATTGGCTGTACAATGCTGCAATGTTGGCACAGTGAGATTGTAAATACAGACAACCAAAATTGAAATGCTGGTGCCTTCATTTCAGACGTTGCACTGTTGCTGAAATAATTATAGTGGTTTGTCGAGATGGAATCTCAGTTTTCTCCAGGCATTCTACAAGTCACTATTTTCATACACAGCTTGCACAGTCCTTGATTTAAAATTCCACCTTGAGTAGGAAACATGGCAGACTTTCTTACTCAGTATGTCAATCACACACTGTGAAGAATGTAGGAAAAACTAAGAATCTCACTAAAGTCAACGAAATATCTTCAACGTCCCTATTTGCCTCTCTGCATAAGTTAGAATCAGATCCTGCGTTTCGGCATAAAAGTGAACTACATAGGCAAGTTCAAAATGTTTATTCAGAAGAGTCTGTGCACCTGAAAGACGACCACTCATGACACCTGTGCAATTGTAGCTCTGAGAAATAACTATACTCTGATTTCTCTAAGCGATTATCCTAAAGTTTTTGAACTGTGTTCGCGAGGTGTCTTGAATGTCAAAGACCTTGCTACAGATATCACGTTACAGGAAACATATCTGACTATTATGTTAAAAAGTGAAATTGTTGATATCTCACTGTCGTACCAGCGCTAACTGGTACAGAATCAGTGACAGCAATTTTCCTATTTGCTCTGACATAGTAAAAATCCATCATACAAGAAAGAATAAAATTTTGAAATGTTTACCTTTGAATACAGCAGCCTTGTAAAGATCATCGTTACTTACAGTATCAGGTCCAGCAGTGAAACCTAAATGAAAACTAGAAGACGTTGGGAAATTCCTGGATTTGATGAGTTGCTGCATCCATAATTTCCAAGAAGTGCAAGCTCAGAAACACAATAAACTACAACAGATCACAGAGTGTGTGACGATATTGGCGAATCAGATCATTGTGCCTAGAACCTGTGTATCGGGAGAATGACTCATGCATGCACAGTGACAGATGGTCTGGAAGCGGGTTCATTCGGGTACGTAGTTCCAATTTTCATACACCAGTGAACAGTAGTGCACAGACACATTCAAGAAACAGGTCAAGTGCACGTTTTTGCGAATTATTCTGTTTATTTCCTGAAGCCCTTTTGTTTATTTATCTCTGTACAGTTTTGTATATGCTTTTAGTAGTGTCAGTGATGCGCGAATGTGGTCTAAAGTAAACATGTAGATCACTGTTCTACTGAAGGACGTTGTACGATGGGGAATTTTTTAACTTAATATGTCAAGTCAGTTTATGGTAAAAGGAAAGCTTATTCGAGTGCAAATGAAAATAGTTAATAACTTAAAGTATAAACAAAATATCAGAATGCTAAATATTTATTTCGGGAAAAAGTACAGTTCGAAAGCATGTTATTTGTTGATTGGTTGGTCATGAAAAACGCGTACCAACAAGAGAGAATAATGTTTTTCTATTGGACTTAAAGAAAACTGACCAATCAGAACTCAGTATTCTTCGTTCCTCATTTCTCTTGGAGATACAGAAAGCTTTCAGCAGTCTAGAGTACTCGGAGCACAACCATTCAATAATACGGTCGTGTATAGTAAGAGCGCCGAAGGAAGTTACAATTTGCCGGTTATCGTTGTGCTACACACCTCAAAAGTGCTTTAAGGTGAAGGCAATGTGCTTTTTAGAATGTACGGATTTTTAAGCAATTTACTGTTTGAGAAAAGACAGTAATTCCTCGTGACATATTGAGCAGATTGGTGACTAAAAACTTGCGTGCATTAGACGCCGAAAACTTAATAGCATGGTGAGCATTTTCATTTAAGTACAATCCGTGCTTAGTAGATTTCATGAAATACGTTAAGATAAACTTGCTAACGGGAATGAAAGTATTTTATGCATACTGTGTTAAGGTTAGCACGGTCCTAGAAGTGTACGTATACAATATTAATGTTAAGAATATAGCAAAGTTTTGCCAGTACTTCCACATTTCACTCGAAATTAAGACCTTTTCCCGATTCTTGGAATAGTTACGTTGTATGCTGCCCGGTGCGAATTAAAATACCGTAGGATTCTGCTCGGCTTTCATACCGCCGATCTGTTGCAGCGAGTTCACTGGTAGCTGCAGGTAAAGGACGGAAGGAGCCGCGCCGCCGCAGTGTCTTCCCACTGGCTGCCTACAAGCTCTATCTAGTTGTTGTGTAAAACCGCTTTCCCTAAAATATTGTGATCTGGACAAATCCGTCTTTTTTTCTTTTTGTCTTCTGTGACAAATGTCTGAAATCATCAACGCCTCATAACTAAGTACTTTTCTGTCATAGAGGATGAAGAATGGATGATTTTAAAATTAAAATTTTTATGTACTGTAGTATTCTGTCAGATGAATATTTCTGTGGGATCCACTGCTCCGCTTGCCACAAGACGAACCGACGCTTGCTCGTACTTTGTTCACTAAACGAGAGTGCGACAGGGCGAAGTGAAGGAAAACAGCATTAACCTGGGTCTCGTTCTCCTCTGCTCTATCTCTTATTGACGATGATATTGAACTGAATGTCTCTGGATGTCTGTTTGTGCAATCCATAATGATTTTTGTAGAAAATGTTCCTCGATCTCGAAGAAGGTCGTAATGCGTGATCATAAAACATGTTCCACATTTCCAGAACCGAACGGAGTCAGTGATATAGGCCAATAACTATGTGTGTTTGTTGAAAACGCGGTTGACCTGCCCTTTTTTCCAGATGCTTAGGGCCTTTCGTTGGCCTACTAACTACGAGAAGTTGCTGTTCAAAGAGGAGCTATGACCAGTACTCCATTCTTCGGCTGCGTATATTCCTGTGTGTGATTTCTGTTCTAAAGGTACTAGAATTTTGCGTACAGTAAACGTATCCCATGGCTCACCACATGTAAGTTCTCAAAGCTCTGCGAGGTAGTAAGGAACTGGTGCGGTTGAAAGTGGGCATTAATGTTAGATTGGAAAAGTTAATTTGAGCTATTGCTTCCTGGATTATTCACTTGTTAGTAAGTTGGCAACACCAGGGATCGTTTCAAAAACAGCAGCATATTGCAAAAAAAAGAGGCTGTGGGCACTATGGGACTTAACTTCTGAGGTCATCAGTCCCCTAGAACACACATCCATGCCCGAGGCAGGATTCGAACTTGCGACCATAGTGGTAGCGCGGTTCCCGACTGTAGCTAACAGAACCGCTCGGCCACCCCAGCCGGCAGAATTTTGCACAAAAGCTACAAAATTCAGAGCTTAGTGCTGTGTGGTGAATAGAGGAACGAGTTTATTGGTATAGAGCCTTCCGACAACATACACCCAAAGCGAAAACTATGGGAACGGCAAAACTGCATGCGTCTCGGAGGGACATATATTCCTCATCAGATGCCTCCCGTATTACAAGCATGAAGATGTCTACCGCCAACAGGATGAAACGGAAAAGTGCATCAACTGCAGAGCCTGATGGTTGTTTCAGTAGACAACATTCTGCTCGCACGATACAATCATCGTCAGTGACTGCAGTGCAGAACTGCAGTACTATGGCGTTAATTTAACGAGTAAAATAAACTTACTTGGGAAAGAGAGAATGCAAGTGATGTGACAAAACAGTAATTGTCTCGACCTGAAACTACGATATCACCTGTCCGGCTTGAACTGTGACGTATTGGTGTTGTGGCTGGTGACGTCACACGTGTGCGGAGCGTTGGTTTGTTTTCGTTAGGGACGTTTGTATTGTCACCTTATGCTGTGTTTGTAGTCTATATTGGATATATACATAGTGGTGCAAATTTTGATGGAATGAGCATGTTACTGGATCAACCAGTTTAGTTACTTAAGAGAAAGATGAGTTTACGGTGTTCTCCGCTTACGCTCCTAATCAACTAGAGTTTAAGCGTTATCTTTGGTTGTCTTGGTAACGTGAGTACACAGTGATTACAACTTCGGCACATATTCTTTTCAAAGGTGAGCCAACTTGTAATGTAATGAAATTAATAACTTAGCGAATACTAATAGTAATATTACTGAAATAATTAACGCTGATAGATCGACATTAAAGAAAAACGAATGTCTTCAGAGGGTTATGGTAAATAAAGACTGGTTATTCTAACGTAAAGTGTGAAGAACGTGATGTTAGTAATTGATAACAATGTACAAAGATGTAGCAGAATTAGTTGAGTTTGGTTGCCTACAGAATGAAGTCGCCAGATCCAGTTTAGCGCGTAACAACTCACACAAAAAGTATTTACGAGTAATTTCAGGGATTTTGCAATTTTCTGTTGAGCTGTATTGGTGAATACATGTTACTGCATTTTATGCATCTCGCAATATAAACCTTTCTGTATCGGTATTGGAGTATTCGTTGTTGTTACCATATTTCGTTAACTTTCGCGATATTTACTACCTGTACTGGTATTACTTTTTCGCTTCCTATACTGATATTTCTGTTTGTTTTCTGTATTGGTGTCTGGCTTTTAAGTTAGTTTATATTTATAGAGTGATATCTTCGATACCAGTTGAATTTATCTAATTTGATGCTTTGCTATTGCATTTTCGATGCAGACCTCTGCATGCTATTCTTCATCGTATTCTTCCGGTTGTTTTGTTTTGTATACGCCAGTATTTTTGGGGCTCTGTGGCTTTTACTTGAGAATATAACTCCCCAGATTCCCCTTCAGGATCAATATTTGTTATTTCGAATTTTTAAGTTTCTGAATTGATTTTTATATTTTGGTTTTATAGGAACTGTTGAATATGACGTCCTAATCGCCATTTTTAAATCAAGGTTGTGTTTCATCTTGTGGCTAGTGATGATGTTATTTATCAAAGTGGATGGGTGTTATCGAAGGCTCATGTCTTCCCCAATAACTCACCATACTTGAGACACAGTGCCGTACCCCCGGCCGCGAGAGTTCGCCCCTGTTTGGTCTTAGGAGGGGAGGGGCGCACACAGTGCCGGCTGTCACCTCCCATTGAAATCACGCAGGCCACAGCAGTTATTCAGTTTAATAAAGACGTAAAGCGTTTTTAAGTCGCAGGCTGACAGTTATTGGACGGGTGAAGGAAATGCATCGGTTAAACGCTCGAGCGATGTGATGTGATGCAGTAACGACATAACAACACAAGTATTCCCCCAGGATGGAAGCATTCCCGTTGTACAGTAGTAGGCAAGCATAAGTTCTCTACATTCTGTAATTTCCTGCAGGCGATATTGTCGAGTGCGCTGCTGCCAAGGCACCCATGTTGATTAGTTTGATTCTGTTTAGAGCAAAGATAACAGAATATCTTGTAGTGGTGAATCCTGTCGTAGGTGTTCTACAGATGAGCAGGATGAAGTCAGAGCATTGTCGACTTGGATTACTCTTACATGGGATGAGTTACTTACGAGAGTGTATACTGTGGAAAGTCATTTAGACTTCTTATGGGAATTTTGTGGATTGTCACCGGGAGACGTGTGTGGAACTCTTTTAAAAACGACCAACGTTTATATCCCGTTTTAATTATAGGAGAATTCTACGAAATGTACGAAACTAGTACGATCAGGAAAAACACGTAGTTCGTTAGATGCCAACTGACGATACATCAGGGTATTATTCTGGTCCCGTCCTGGGTTAAAGAACAGACGCTACTAGTCATTGTTTTAGAAAGTTATTTAAGTACAATTACTGTTGGCGATTACTTTGATTTTTGCAGTGTTATGTGTTATATGATTGTTGTGTATTTTACAAAATGCAGTAGCTTTGTTTTCACAGTTTGGCTTAGGAGGCCAAAAGTTTCCTTGTGAGACGTTCACGGTTTCTCAGAGAGATAGCTACAGAGTATCCGACAATCGCAGAGGAGGAGTGCTCCAAGCTGCAACTGATTTGGAAATTATTGTATAGTGCGAAATACTTTCACACTCCACAGCAAGGCCGGCCGGGGTGGCCGAGCGGTTCTAGGCGCTACAGTTGGAACCGCGCGACCGCTACGGTCGCAGGTTCAAATCCTGCCTCGGGCATGGTTGTGTGTGATGTCCTTAGGTTAGATAGGTTTAAGTAGTTCTAAGTACCAGGGGACTGATGACCTCAGCAGTTAAGTCCCATAGTGCTCAGAGCCATTTGAACCATTTTTTTCGACATCAAGACGTCTCAACATTCCATTTATTGTGATGGAAACAGGAACTATTTGCAGGAAAAGTAGTTATATATGACCTAGTTAACGAATAATAACTTACTACGCGTACATAGTGTTGTTAAGTAAAAGTGCAACAGTATTAGCTACATGGGACCTTTTCAGATTCTAGTAAAATAATACAAATAAGTGTTGCCATTCTGAAACTAAGACCGTATTTGAGCTCATAAATCCAACAAAGAAAGGTTCTTAAGCAGCACTGGAGCGTTCTCATATAACGAGTTCTGACAGCTGCCATCTAACAACTTTGTGTCGAATTCACCTGGAACACCGCAAAAAGGGTAAAGTATCGTTATATGAATAACTACACCAGCAACACAGATGTTCAAAACTTTCACTAATTAGTAATTAAATTCAGGAGATTTATCGATTTGCATTGTGTTAATCCCCACTTATGAGTGAACCATAACTTTGGTTTTATTTCAGATACTTCACTGCACATTCAAATGGCCGTAGTAACACTCTCATAGAATTTAATCTTTCGCTTAAGTTTTCTTCAGATTTCATTTTTATTTCGTTTCATTATCCTTCAGTTAATGTAAATCAACCGTTCACAAATTTAGCTAACTTTTACATCTTCGGAATATGAGATACCTATGTTCGACCATCCATTTAACAAATGTGCCGTCCAGTACCTTTAAATTCTATGGCTTTGTGCGCTGTGTTATATTAACGTCACCAGTTTCCACTTTTGATGTAACAGATCAGAGTCCTCCCGATAGGTTCGCCTACTCCCATGTCATGTTAGCAAACAGGGGAGATCGGTGAAGTTTTATTCCTAGCGGACCTGAATAAGCTAAATTGCATCAGCTTATTTGTTGTGGTGGCAATATATTTAGAAAATGCGTTAAAATGGTACATACCAGCAATCAACTGAACGAAATCACAAGAATAAACAAATTCAGGAGGTGTGTACCTAATTTTTCGTAACTATTAGGAAGAGAGTTATTGAAATGTACAAGTCACAGTGCTGTTCAAGGTAGAATAAAAGTGTGTGGAGTCGGAGACGATGTATGCTTGTATTCAGCAGTAGACGGTTATGCTATCACATTATTCTGGAAAAAAAGATATTCCGGTCTGGCAGACCTTAAGCACAATGTAACCAAGAACATTCTGAAAGTTATTTAGAAAACTGTGACGAATACAATTCACATTACTATTCCATTATCGTACTGCATAACACCGAGACATCTTCGCCTTATTTTGTTTCCATATCTGTAAACAATCAAGTGCCGTACCGAACTACCTATTATTTTATTTTATGTCACCTTATCCTAGTCTTTTGTGCTGTAGGCCGTGAGTTGTTACCTGCCATTTCCATTTTTTATGTATTCCATCTACTGTTAGCAGCTACTATGAACTACATTGTGCTTTATCATAGAGACTAGAAAATACTCCTTGTTTTATTACTGAATTTACATGTGTTACCAAACTTATTCGCCTAAAGGTACTAGGCATTTCAGAAGTGTATTATATACAATATATTTCTAATCAGTTATTATCTACTCATAATGTAAGCTGCAACTGATTAAAAATGGTCCAAATATTAACAATGTTATCATGAAATCATTACTGGGCTTAAGTCACACATCCTGATTTCGTTATATTTACCATGCAACGAACATTCTCTTTATCACTTTTGCTTCTTTTGCGACTGCGTTATTAATTTACACGAGTCCTTAGAAACATGCAAAGAAAGTAACTTATCATTGTTATCTAACGAAGTACGTTAAAATTCCCCAAATATTATTAAACTATTTCATAATTTTTGAGACAGCATTACTGTGTCATTTTCTTCGGGTTGAAGTTAACTGTACAGCCATGAATATTGCGTAATACTTTAGACTGTGACAAAATCCTAGCGTCAAGGTGATCCAGACTTATGTGCTGAGCATCTGGCTCATGTCGTACACCTATAAATCTCCCAAACGACTCTTCTACAGTTTTGGTGAAATACATAAACAATGAAATAAAAACGTGCCTTCTGCAACAGCATTTTCCTCAGCAACAATAGCCCCGAAAGTAAATTTCAACGACATAAAAATCATAGTGCATAAGGGCCAAAGTATAAATAGCAGCGGTGATGAGCTCTCTCTGAATTTTCAGTCGAACATAAGGCACCATTAATTTCTTTGTTTACTCGTTTGAGGTTACATCCACATGCTAATCAATTGTTGTTTGCCAATGCAGTTCAGTGAATTGCAACATCAGTTTGATTACACTAAGCGTGCTTTGATTTATGTGTCCCACGCAAAGACACTCGCTTCTGTTATAAGCAGCATCTGAGTTTGTTTACATACCTACTACTTCATAAAAAGATACACAGATGAGCCAGAATGTTATGGCCGCCGATCTACTGTCGATATAAATCCGTTCAGGCGATAGTAGCGACACATGGCGAGGAATGACTGCTAGTCAGACAAACGCACGGTGCATGTTGTATATCACAAAGGCAAGAGCGTGATGGAATGGAGTGTGTTGAGTGGTTCGATGAACACAGTCCCGATATCCAGTTGATGTGTTTGCTCTCCCGTCTCGACACATCCAAACCCGATCGAAGACATCTGGGCATGTGGCGTCAGAGCTCATGGCACCCCTCCCCGGAATTTACGGATTTAGGTAATTTGTGTGTGCAGATGTGATGCCAGCTCCGTCTAAGGGGTTCAAATGTTGATTACCTTTTAGTTCCTGCGTGTGTAGTGCCATATTACTTGTGGCTCACTGTGTTGAATAGTAGATGTCGGGATTATGGAGACTACTTTGTTGTCCTTAGGAGCAGTGATTTTGTAGTCACTCTAGTCTTTTGAGTGTTATCATTAATGTCATTGATTTTCCTACTCTTTTTAGAATTATACTTAGTATCAATGATATTTCTGTTAAACGTAGATGGCAAATGTTAATGTTGCCCAAAACAGTTTCTTCCATTTCCATCGACGAAGAGGTAATGACTGATGCAGTTCGCATCGGGGACAGACTCGAACGAGTTTTATTCTGAAGAACCTTCCATTTGTTTCCATTAATCTACTAAGAGGAACCACCGAAATGTAGATCTTGTTGGTCGGAAGAGAATATGAACCACAGTCAACCCCAATGCGAGCCGTCTACATTACCTCAACGCCTTCTGTTGCAAATAAAACAAATAACGAGACTTGTTATATTATAAATCGAAAGGTTTATTCGATTGGTAACTGTGGTTTCAGATGGTATTGGCCGCGGTATCGTGGTCGCACATTTTAGCAGCCAGACGGTCTTCTCCACACGTCGCGTTGGTGGTCACGTGTCAACACATTCAGCGTCTGGCATGGCGGCTCTCAAGAGCTGCGCGGTGTGATGTACAGACCTCCAAGGTGGCCGCGGAGGACACCGGAGTGATCTGCGACAAATATAAATTTCAAAATTATAAACGTCGCCCTATTATGCTGAGTTGATATAACATCTGTAAAGGAAAGTGCTGAATTATCGTAGGACCACATGCTAATAAATGGTCAGTTTCTGTATTCATAGAAGGGATGTTTCTATCGCGCCAACTTAAGAGCCCTAGAATACTAATTATCGCAAATATGAAAATTACCGACAGTGAATGTTTGCCTATTTACTCCTCCTGGAGTGTTATCTATTGTGGTAAATTGATCTACTAAATTATTGCATCAGATGGTAGATAGTTGTTACAAGGATCAGAATATTTGTGAGTTAGTCAATATCTCACGCAGACGCATGTATTATCCTCACCTGCACTATATTCATTATGGAACGGAGAGAATTGTGACTGTTGCTAAATCCATCCATACCAAAATAGTAGAGTTTCTTAAAGCAAGTTGTGTAAATGTTCAGTTCAAATTCGGAGAGCTTCAAGGATAAATATGGGAGAAAAAAATAAACGATCATGCAGCATAAGAAATGGGATTAAAATACCAAGTATAATCGTGGGAGGCTGAAGGTGAAACTTCGCTGAGAACTTGATAACTGTTATGAGCGGGAGGGGACATAGGAGAACGTTATCTGAAGGGCTCTCCCTCATCTGAAAGTGTAGGCAACGTTATTGTATGTACCACTGATTCTTGAATTTAAGTATATCCTACCAATACTAGAGCTGAAAGATACGTATGCCGCGAAAGGATTTTGTATCTGATCAGAGTTTACAATTGGTATAAAAGAACAGCAGACTATGGGTACCGAGAAAGTTTATGGGTCGACCATAGAATTTTGTAGCCATGGTGATATATCTAAACTGACACCATTTCAGTTATATTAAAAATCGTAATACTATACTCGAATAATATCTTGAAGATTCCCCTTCTGAAGGGAGCTACCATGTGATCATGAAATGAGAAATACTCTTAGAAACCCAAATCTGTTGTCCTTTACACAGATCGAAGTACCACTCACCGTAACAGCACCGCCTTAATCCTCCTCCTGCAGCCGTCTCTGCAGCAACTCCACGAAAAAGGCGTCCAGTGTTAATTGACGCTCCTGTTGGAAAAGATCTTATTACTTTCATGTTATCTAACACGTGAAGTGATTCAAAATTTGTGCTAGTTCCTGTCATATACTAGTATAACGAATTGTAACATTTACCACAAATTCGCACGGTTCAGGTATCGAAATTAAGAATATAGTAATTCAATTTAGTATCCAACTAACACATTTCATTTCACATCTCAGATACTATTAATACTAGCAAGTAACTAATATCCCATTATCTTTAACATTTTCTGTGTACGACTGGTTAATGATGTGCTTCTGAGGTTATGCCGTGTTGTTGTTCCTGCTTTATGGTCAACATTTCAACAAGTGACCGAGCCATTTTCTTCAGATCGTGAGCCGTTTCCTGACTGATATGAGTCAAGCAGAGAGTACATTACCCCAAAGTTCGCAGCACATGAAGTTGATGGCTGGGACGTCCGTTGAAGTGTTGTGCACAAAATGAACACAACAATTCGGCCTAACACCCGGAAGCAGACCAGTAACTAGTACCATCTTCGAGAGTAAGATATCATGTAATGAGAAAACGAAAAATTCACTTTGAAACCAAATGCTACTATTCCTGATACTGTTCGCATTTATACTAACCGGAGCAGGACGGACTTCTTTCTCTTCCTGCAGCCGCTTCTGCAGAATCTCCTCATAAAAGGCGTCCAAAGTGAACTGACGCTCCTGCTGGAAAAGAACTTATTAGTTTTATGTCACCCAACATGTGCAGTAATCCAAAATTAATACTAGTTTCTATCATATAAAAGTGTTACGAAGTGTTACATTTGTCATAAATTGAGCAGTGTACAGATATCGGTATTTAATATCTAGTAACTCAATTTAATATCCAAGAAACACCAGTCGTGTGATGTCTCAGCAACAATTAATAATAACAAATATCTAATATCCCATTATCTTTAACATTTTTCTGGGCACGACTGGTTAATGATGTGCTTCTGAGGTTATGCCGTGTTGTTGTTCCTGCTTTACGGTCAACATTTCAGTAACTGACCGACCCATCTTCTTCAGGTCGTGTGACGTTCCCTGACTGGTATGAGTCCAAGCAGCGTGAACACATTAGTGCATAGTTCGCAGCACATGAAGTTGATCGCTGGGACGTCCGTCGAAGTAATGTGCACAAAATGAACACAACAATTCGGCCTAATACCCAGAAGCAGACCAGTTTGTAGTATCATATTCGAGAGTTAGTTTTCATGTAGTGATAAAACGAGGAATTCACTTTGAAACCAAATGCTACTATTCCTACTACTTTGTAATTTACACTCACCGAAACAGAAACGACTTCTTTCTCTTCCTGCAGCCGCTTCTGCGTTATCTCCTCAAAAAACGAGTCCAGGGTGAACTGACGCTCCTGTAAGGAAAAGAACTTATTAGTTTGATTAGTCGCAGAGCATGCTTGGTAATTCAGAGATAGCGCTAGTTCTTTACATGTACATGTGTTACAAATTCTGCAATGTCGTCTTCAACCAGTCGATCGCGTTGCCAGCGTATTTAGTGCGCCTCTGCCCCTAGAATATTTTTCACTATAATTCTTTACAACTTGAGAGGGATGTTACCTTTCTCAAGTCTCTCACATAGTTATTTGCTCAGTATTAACAAATACCACACCCAATATACCGGAATGATAAATGGTTAGAATCAACTGTCCATGTCTGAGGTCAGTGTTAAGTTTAATGGGCTTCAATACAATTGTCAGAATTGTTTAAACAGCATTCAGGTTCGATTGTCAACATTAGCTTACCTAATGCGACAAGTCCGGATATATTGTGGTAATAACACGGAGGAGAGGATCTAGGGCCAGTGGGATCCAGGGGAAAGGGCCAGCATAATGCAGCAAAGGAGTCCTGCAGGGAACATAGCGAGAGACACAGTGTGAGGCTACCCTGCGGGTCAGAGAATATACGACTCTGACATGCTAAAGGCTTTTTCTAAGGGCTTCATACTCATGTTAAACGACCACTATATCTGTGGCGCATGTAGTATTAGAATTCCTATAGTCCATATTTTACGGCGCTTTATCTTTTGATGCGAAGGCAGAAGTAAGTTTGGAAGAGGTCTCAAGCTCTTTGTTTTACTTGAAGTCAAGACCACTATCTCTAATTTTAAAAATTTTATATAGGTCTGGAGATAAGCTCAAGTTTTAGAATGACGACTATTGTGAACTGTTGAGTGACTAGCACATCCCACTTCGCTCCAGTGATCAACAAATCCATCCATCCATCAGTGACATTCATTGCCGCCGGTATTTTGTATCTGATCACGATCCAGAAGAGCAGTATGCTAACAACACGCTCCTCCATACAGTGACGTCTATCGTCTGACGATGACGAGGCGGTCGATCGGTACCTTTGGAACTTCAGAGGAATGATTGGACCGAGTTAGGTAGTTAGGTGGTATTTTATATAGTCGTCACAATCATCACTCATGCAGAGATGCCTATCTAAGACGTGTTATTTACAATGACGTGTCACATGGGATGTTTATAGCAAAATAATATTCATTTACAGTAAATCGTGACAGTCTGTAATATCAACTGACCACGTTACGTACAATCAGTTTGCTCTCAGACTTTACTGCTTTGCGTGCTATGTCACTGCAATATAACGTGGCTCGCCTTTACAGTACCCCGAACAGCGACCAAGTTGTTCTCCAGTCGCAGACCCTCGTCTTTCTCCCCTCCCAAACACCGGGAGAAAAACTTCTTCATGCGGCGGAACATTGCTGTAACGATAACAAACAGCACATTAGACATGGCCAGACCGTGTCTACGAGTAAGTTTTGCAGCAATGTCTCACAACTCGATCGCAAGAAAAACCTGTAGCCGTGACGACATGTCTGTAACTTTAGCTTTTGTAAAATAGCAACTGCTTGTATCAAAAACGACATGTACAGTCTATATAATTGATTGAGCTTATACATTTGTTACTAGTCAAGAATTAGTTACTTTAATTTTGTGTCAGTAATTCGTAGAGCATGAATCAAAACAATAACTGTTATTCGAAGTTTAGCAATCGCGTGTTCATTAGGTGGTACTTTGACTATGAAGAGAATAAATTTGTTTTAATAGCAACTAGCTGAAGGCTTATCTATTAGACTAAATTTAATAAGCAAGTCATTACAATACTACAATAGTTTCAGATATACAGCTGCTTCGCCAGCCGGTGTGGCCGTGCGGTTCTAGGCGCTTCAGTCGGTAACCACGTGACCGCTACGATCGCAGGTTCGAATCCTGCCGCGGACATGGATGTGTGTGATGTCCTTAGGTTAGTTAGGTTTAAGTAGTTCTAAGTTCTAGGGGACTGATGACCACTGATGTTAAGTTCCATAGTGCTCGGAGCCATTTGAACAATTTTTTATACAGCTACTTCAGATATTACAACTTCAGATTTTGTCAACTATTACAGCATGATATGCGGAATATCTTCCCCTGGGGCAGGAACAAGAATTTGTTTTTTATGTGTGTTGGTGGTAGGATGACGTTACTAAATAATAAACTACGCTACAATCTGATGGCTATACCTTCTGCGGTATATGACGAGAATACGATTTTTACTGCTATCCATATTACCGAGTCAGTATATTCTCTCAGGGCTGCACTGTCCCTTCTTTGTGTCAGTCATCGAGAACCCTACATATAAATTACACTTCTTTGCCATAATAACTATATCTGTGGTTGAAATTTACCCACCGGTTTCTACATGTAGAAAACTTAAAAATAGCTTATAAACAGCTAATAGGTTTAACATTCGACAGTGCTCCAAGTTATTAACTGTACTTCCTTAAGTGACAGGAAAAGATAATAATTTTGCTACAAATCAATGTCGACTCAGTATGACACTACACAGCCGGAACCTGTTTACGACTTTTCTTTTTCACCGACGGCAGAAGATAAAAGCATGAACCAACGATAGGACATACCGTATGTATGTGCAATCGAAATGGAGAGTGATAGGTGACACCATTCTATTTGTGAAACTAAGCTATAAATTTGAGAATACATCATTCCAGCAGTTGAACATTGGCAAAAACTCAGTGAGGATATCTCTCTCTACAAGCCAAGCATTTTCGGAACTTTCTGAAGTTGCATTACATATTGAAAAAATTTACAGGAATGGCTCTTGTCTCTTGGTGGGTATAGTCTATATACCTCGCTTCTGAAACAGAGCGTTCGCTTCATTCAAAGCTTCTAAAGCTCCCCAAGAACTTGTTCTCGAAACACAAAATCCAACACTATAACGCCTGAATCAAAATTATAGATTCTTTTACTCAAGAAACTAATTCGTTTCGATACTTCAACTACTCCAGAGAATACGGAAGTCATTATTATGCAATGGTCGACCACAGTTAAGCTGATTTTTGTTAGCAAACCCTGCGATCAACATTAGGCAGCAACCTCGATAACTGCAGAGAACAACGTTGTACTGGAACGTCGATATCAATTTTTTAAACAAGAACTGGAAAGAAAATTTTCAGTAATTTGAATCTATGTAAGACGAAATAAGCATGTTATAGCACTGACAAATATGCAGCTGAATCTTGATTGTTGAAAACGTCCGTACAGTTAATAAACTCCCAAGTGATCTAACAGTTAACAAAACTCAGAGATAGTGCTATAATTTCCTTAAGCAACAGGCAAGTAAGAATCTCATATTATGGTGACAAGTCAATTCTGTATAACTCTACACAGTTGTAACCAGTTTCCAACGTGTTTTCTTCTTCGCAGACGGAAGATAAGTCTAGCAGTATAACCCTGCAGCGATCATAGGCAATATGTAAGTGTAATCGACGAAACAGGAAGGTCGGTTACACTGTTTTCATTGTGAAAGTAAAAATTGATGTATCTAGAGACCGCTCCGAGTCTACCACAACAACCACAGATAAATTTTACTAACAGTCCGATTATATTACTGGAGAAGGCGATAAAGAGATAGACTATTACGGTCGAAAACAAAAATAAAAAATATTTTGTAGCGGAGGCGTTGTGCAGCTTTAATGACTGTTAACAACTGTATTGTGCAATAGACAGCTACGACGGTACGTTTCATTAGGGACCATCGAATTTGGGTTAAAATCAGACCATCATCGATCCCGAAAACCGTCTCAGCTATGCTTTCATGTATATGGCAATAGCAGTTATCAAACGTAGATAGCTCGACCATTGCTATTATCTGTATAGACATTACATTGGTAAAAATGTCTATGAAGTTAAATGGACATAATGGACATGACAAGTTAATGTCAATGACGGAACACTGTACATCCGGAATTGCTATTCGTATTACGCAAGTTTATAGTTGAGATCGTTTTTAGGCTTGATGATGGTCTGATCCTCGACCGAAACATACATTCTCTCATAAAATGTACCGTTATAGCTGTGATAGCATAATGCAGTTCTTTCGAAGAGCATATAAAATGAAAGTAACGTCACTGCTGCAGAAACTGACTGGGCAGAAACAAAATGTAAAAGTTTATAAAGCTAAGATCAATATAACGAAAAAATCGAATAATATCTTACACAAATTGCTCTAGAATAAACTCAACGGAAATATAACGAAAACACAAAATTTGATTCCAATAATTCGCTTAATCTACACAGATTAAACGAAGACAAGGATACCAATCACACATCCACAAAATAACAACATAATAGAATAATAACATGCACAAATTCTTCCAGAATGAACCAAAAGAAAATGTACGCTGCACCTATATAGCCCCAACAAAGACAGCAATACCACACACATCCACATAAAACGACATAATCGATAAATAACACACTGGAACTATTCCATAATAAACCAAAAAACTGTGAACCCCCAAACAAAAAAAAAGAAAAGACGCACAAGAAAACTCCACATAACTACGACTTTATCGAAAAATAACACACACAAATTCCTCAAGAATAAACAGAACGAAAATAAGTTCAAAAATTTGGTATCACACTGCAAACGAACGTTAACAGGTCAAAAAGTACCATAGAACAAAACGAATCATACATCACAAGCGCGAGACACTGGCAACAACAATAAGAACCCTACAAAACAATCGATTTCATATACGCTACCCCTCAGCGGCGTCACATTCGAAAAAAAACAGCCAACTATTAATAAGTTAAAAAATTATGACTAACATTACTACTCGTTCCTCTCAGGACAACTTTGCAATGTACTTAGGTTGACGGCTAACAGCACCGTAGACAATTCTCCCATATTACAAAAATAGCTAAAGAATTGCAACAATCAACATGATAAAAATTATCATTAATCACTTTACTCACAAAAATATATCT
Source organism: Schistocerca americana (assembly GCF_021461395.2). Classification (NCBI taxonomy): domain Eukaryota; kingdom Metazoa; phylum Arthropoda; class Insecta; order Orthoptera; family Acrididae; genus Schistocerca; species Schistocerca americana. The sequence goes on along the minus strand of NC_060124.1, from coordinate 541,506,175 downwards.
TCTGCTCTTAAGGTACTGCCTAACCTCACCATCGTATATCGTGCGAAATAAAGAAGAAAACAGTTTAATATATGTCAGAAAAAAAAGAAACATTAATCGCTAATAGTTTCTCCATTGATAATATAACCTGTGGCCTCAAGTTACCCCCTCCCCCCAATAAACAACACCATCGTATATCACGACACATTTGCAATAAAGAGCATATTTTACAAACTTTGTAAATTACAATAGTAACTTACACAAACACAGATAGCATTTAATAACAGACCGCTTACACGCTCTGTAACGTAAAGTCATGACGTCAAGAGGACGTCATGGGTGAAACCACATGGATAGAATCTGAAAGAGCACTTGACAAAGTTGTCACTGTTGAACTAAGCTGTTAATTTGAGAATACGTGATGAAAGCACATGAACTTAAAAAAATTAAGTGTAGAGGTCTAAGTCTAGGAGTAACCACCTGACGTTTGAACCCCATAAAAAATTAAAACGAAATGCGATTTCACGTTATTACTGTTAAGAACTTCATATTCCGTAATCACACCACACTCCTCCACATGCTTCAATTTTCCAGTACTTCTCCACTAATACACATTCATTTATTAGCTTTTAAGATATTCTCACTCGAGATGATTGTGTATATTCAATAAATATACAAAGTTAAATCAATAGCTCATACCTACTGCGGGTTCGATGCAGCTGGCCTCCGAAGCTGGGCGTTCGCTTCGCTGAGAGCTTCCAAAGCTCCTCAAGAACTTTAAAATGTTTCGCTAGATGTGCTCGAAACACAAAATGCAAGACTGCAATAATTAATTCACAAATGAAGCTCCTTACGCTCAATAACTCACAGAACGAATTCGTATCGATACTTCGAGTACTCCAAAGAATACGGAAGTAATTGCTACACAACGGTCCACAACGGATTACGTGAGATGACATTCTTGTTTACATACCCAATATCCTCCCCTGGTAGCTGAGTGGTCAGCGCGACGAAAGTCATACCTAAAGACCCGAGTTTGATTCACGAATGTCTCGAGAGATCTTTCTCCGCTCAGGGACTGGGTGTTGCGTTGCCCTTATCACCGTTATTTCATCCCCATGGACACGCAAGTCTCCGAAGTGGCGTCAACTCAAAAGACTTGCACCAGTCGAATGGGAGGCCCTAGCCACACGGCATTTCCATTTTATCAGTAAACCGAAATCCCAGTAAAGCAATAACGTTTAGCAACGGGGATATAAATGTTAGACAACCACTGAAACAAAATATTATATAAGTCAATTGTACATTTCAACTTCTCATAAAATAGCATCGAAGCATAACGACGTCGAATGCTGATGCCCTCGATCCCGCTTTTAGTTATGTGTTGAAATGTTATGTCACGCGTAAAAATTGATTCCTTCAGCGCATGTGACTTCCACCAGATTCGACGTCCGTTTGTGTGATTCCACTAATTGTTTTCTAGTGTAGTGATTTTCTATATTGAAACCTGGTTGTCAAGGGAAGGCCGTAATCATTTACTATTGGTTGCCTTTAACAGTTACAGACATTTATTATTAAAGAAGTAGTTCCATACTCAACAATAAATTAAAAAATTTCACCCTTCATTAAAGTAGGCTTAAACGACAGTGTAAATAATAGTGTTTTCAGTGCGTTACAATTTAGCAAATCACCATAAAATCCTGATACTGATAACATTTAAAAAGGAAAAAGCAAGGCACTGTGATGATGACTGAAGGCCTTACACTCCAAGAAAGACAGTAAATTAAGAATGTTTAAGAATTCGCTGCAATTACAACTTACAGGTATTCAGATATTAAACGTATGAGCCCACAAACACAGTAGAAGGTATCAGACGCCACGAATGGCATAAAATAAGGTTTTAAGGCTTACTGCTAAAACAGAAATATCGAATTAATTTTTCAGAGCAAATGACCACAATCATGACTGAAGGCCTTACACGCCAGGAACGGCAATTATATAAAAAAATTTAGAAACCTACTGTAAAACAGCAAATAAAAGCAAAGGTTAATTAAAAGAAACAAGCAATTGACCACGAAACAGGTGAAATAATAAGATGGTAATCTTGTAACACAACCCTTACACTGATACAGTCTGGCCTGCAACGGAGGGTGGAAACCTACAAACAGCACCAACGCGAGCACCAGCACGGCTCATATACCCTCCGATTAATCTCCTCATCGCGAAAATGGAAGACTTGCCAATGCGACGCATCACATGCCTCATACATATTTTTATTGGCCTCGTCCATGTTTTTTACTACTTTGTTAATACAATCAAATTATAAATTGACCGTGTGTCCTTTTTACACAGGGTGGTCCATTGATAGTGACTGGGCCAAATATCTCAAAAAATAAGCGTCAAACGAAAAAAAACTACAACATGCTGCCTTGAATGGTACTCTTCCGTTCTGGACCTTTTCCTTGAATTCCCAGGCGGAAGGATACTAGCCGGAAGGTAAGATGCTGCGTAGATTCTCCGTAAGGTCACCAATGCGAAGTCGCGGCAGGTGTGGAGGCAGTGGAGGGAGGAAGCCTCCTTGTCACCGAGTCCTGCCTGCTGTTTTGACGTCCTAGGCTACCAACTTCAGGTCAAGCTTGATCAGATCACAGCAGGAGCTTTTCGCAGCAGCTGGCGTCATACTAAATTACCCACGGAGCTGATGCAAATCGTAACTATAGGTACCTGTCGTTAGATAAGATTAGAAAAGTCTACATTTCAACAACATTGGTTTGTAGCATTATGTTACAGTCGGTTAAGCAGAAAATCTCCTGCTCACTCTCCATTGCCACCATACGCCTACCGTCATATCACTCCTTTCAAAGCGTACATCCTACAATACAGTAGTGTGCAATGGAGAACTTCACTCTTTATCACAATGCATGCATATTTCACGTTGAAATGCAACAAGTAATTTTTAACGTTCAGAAAGTAAGTATCAGTCTAGGCCACAGGGTTCTATCCGAGGTTTGTCAGAAGCATTTTTTTTTTTTTTTTTACATTTACCGCTTCTTTCAAGTTCGACAATGATTTCTGTTAATGTGATAAATCCGAGGTTAGTTTATGGCTTGTATTCCATGTTAAACTGCAGAGCCAGCTGTAACAGACTCGCTAAATCAATTAAAAGAAGCAACACTTCCAAACTACTACGGTGTTCGAACCAGCTTTCATATTGATGATTCGAGTTTTACTATTACATTTATACATTACATTGATTATCCTTGTATAGTTCAGTAATATTATTAAATACATTTGAGTGATTAGCTGAGTATACACTCCTTTCCCCTCAGAGCGAAGGAATAAAATTGCGCTAAACAAAATTACCTTCTTTTTATATTAAATAACACAATGGGATTTTGTGTTAGATAATACTCTGGAAAGCATAAAAAAAATTTTATTCCTTATCTTCTTTTTCCTAAAAACATTAAATCTGTCGTACAAGACATACTGTTGTTGTTGTTATGGTTTTCAGTCCGAAGATTAATTTGATGCTGCACTCCCCCCCCCCCCCCCTACTCCCACATAGCTGCAAAACTACTGTAAATTGCATCCAGAAAAACCGGTTGTTGTCTCAGGAAGGGTCCTCTCAACCAATCCCAGATATATCCTGGTGTAAAACATGTGGAAACAAAATACATTATCTGTCGCCTAAAGGGACACTATTTTTATTTTCTCAGATGTCGGTGTCTGAAACTTCATGTCATAGCTGCCAAAAGGCGGCAGTATCTGACGACGCAATAAATGCATCAGTTTCTCTTTAAGTGGACCTGGACGTGCACGGGCTGCATTTTCATAGCTCGCTCTCAGTGCACATTACTCTTCATCTACAATGAATAACATTAACTCAACCTGTATAAGGATATTTATTAAAATATCTCCACTAGTTTAAGAATTACAGTATTTTGCCTAATGGGTGTTTTTATAATACACTTCCCATTCAGGTAACATTTTCGGTCCATCATCAGTCTAATAGCATTCAGACTGTGACAGACTGCCGTCAACTTTCACAGGAACACATTATGCCTCTCGTTTTGTAGTTTGGAGTATATCTGAGGAAATAGGAAAACCCTTATTATACCACATTATTATTTTGTCTAAAATATACCGCTAAAATTATGTACGGAATGACAAACATAGATCATTTCTGCGATGTATTACGCACAATACAAAGATGCTATCCCATTCTTCACTTGAGGGAAACTTGGTGAACATGGATGATACCATTGAGAAGTTATATGTACCTAATGTTCTGAAAACGTAGTTTCGAGAAAATGAGAAAAGAATATTCACAGTGTTTTTGACGCACCGTATGCCTCTTTCAGAACATTCCAGCAGCATAATCTTCCTGGCCAGCTGCTTCTTTATCATCTGTAGACTTCTTCAGGGGCCTTTTCCTTACACTGGCTTCCACAGCTTCAACTACTCGCTGACGATCTATGGCAGTCAGAGCAGCTATCCTATTATTTCCTGGCTGGATGCCTAATTTGTCCATTACTTTTATCCTGATGGTTCCACCATCATTGAAACGCATGACAGCATCCATCGCACCCATTTTGAGTACTGTCCATCCAACAAACACTGTTTTTGGCACTCGTTGCTACACGCAGATATTGAAACCCTCATTAGGGTTTTGCGTACGGCCATGGCTGGTTTGCAGACATTTGTTCAAAGAGCGTTTAAGACCAAATCAACAACTGAAAAGTAGATAAAAAAAATTTTGTGAAACGGGATAAAACTGTCTTTCACATGGTGACAAGAATTGTTTTCGAAAATTTCAGACATTTCTAATCCATGTCCACTTAACAATTAGACATATCAAGTACTGTTTTTAAAAAATTAAAGAAAATACGACGCAACAAGAAGGAATTATACCAATGGCGCGGAAATCAGTAGTTGAGATGTTCATGTACAGAAAAATTAAGGAGTCCCATTTCAAAAACTGAAGGGTTTATTCACGAGAAAGAGCTACACAAATTGAGCAAGTCTGTAAGAAAATTATCTATGTCTGGCGCTTATGCAAGTAGCTGTTCGGCTGACATTGATTGATAGACTTGTTGCATGTCGTCCAGAGGGATGTAGTGCCAAATTCGGTCCAATTGGTGCTATAGATGAGCAAAATTCAGAGTTGTTTGTAGGGCCCTGCCCATGTTGTTGTTGTTGTGCTCTTCAGTCCTGAGACTGGTTTGATGCAGCTCTCCATGCTACTCTATCGTGTGCAAGCTTCTTCGTCTCCCAGTACCTACTGCAGCCTACATCCTTCTGAATCTGCTTAGTGTATTCATCTCTTTGTCTCCCTCTACGATTTTTACCCTCCACGCTGCCCTCCAGCACTAAATTGGTGATCCCTTCATGCCTCAGAACATCTCCTACCAACCGATCCATTGTTCTAGTCAAGTTGTGCCACAAACTCCTCTTCTCCCCAATTCTATTCAATACCTCCTCATTAGTTATGTGATCTACCCATCTAATCTTCAGCATTTTTCTGTAGCACCACATTTCGGAAGCTTCTATTCTCTTCTTGTCTAAAATATGTTTCACTTCCATACATGGCTACACTCCATACAAATACTTTTAGAAACGACTTCCTGACACTTAAATCTAAAATCGATGTTAACAAATTTCTCTTCTGCAGAAACGCTTTCCATGCCATTGTCAGTCTACATTTTATATCCTCTCTACTTCGACCATCATCAGTAATTTTGCTCTCCAAATAGCAAATCTCCTTTACTACTTTAAGTGTCTCATTTCCTAATCTAATTTCCTCAGCATCACCCGACTTAATTCGACTACATTCCATTATCCCCGTTTTGCTTTTGTTGATGTTCGTCTTACACCCTCCTTGCAAGACACTATCCATTCCGTTCAACTGCTCTTCCAAGTCCTTTGCTGCCTCTGACAGAATTACAATGTCATCGGCGAACATCGAAGTATTTATTTCTTCTCAATGTATTTTAATTCCTACTCCGCATTTTTCTTTTGTTTCTTATACTGCTTGTACAATATACAGATGGAATAGCATCGGGGAGAGGCTAAAACTCTGTCTCACTCCCTTCCCAACCACTGCTTCCCTTTCATGTCCCTCGACTCTTAAAACTGCCATCTGGTTTCTGTACAAATTGTAAATAGCCTTTCGCTCTGTGTATTTTACCTCTGCGACCCTCAGAATTTGAAAGAGAGTATTCCAATCAACATTGACAAAAGCTTTCTCTAAATATACAAACGCTAGAAACGTAGGTTTGCCTTTCCTTCATCTTTCTTCTAAGATAAGTTGTAAGGTCAGTATTGCCTCACGTGTTCCAGTATTTCTACGGAATCCAAACAGATCTTCCCCGACGGTGGCTTCTACCAGTTTTCCATTCGTCTGTGAAGAATTCGCTTTAGTATTTTGCAGCTGTGACTGATTAAACTGATTGTTCGGTAATTTTCACATCTGTTAACAACTGCTTTCTTTGTGATTGGAATTATTATATTCTTCTTGAAGTCTGAGGGAATTTCACCTGTCTCATACATCTTCGTCACCAGATGGTAGAGTTTTGTCAGAACTGGCTCTTCCAAGGCTATCAGTAGTTCTAATGGAATGTTGTCTACTCCAGTGGCCTTGTTTCGACTGAGGTCTTTCAGTGCTCTGTCAAACTCTTCACGCAGTATCGTATCTCCCATTTCATCTTCACCTGGTTCCTCTTCCATTTCCATAATATTGTCCTCAAGAACATCGGCCCTGTATAGACCCTCTATATACTCCGTCCACCTTTCCGCTTTCCCGTCTTTGCTTATAACTGGGTTTCCATCTGAGCTCTTGATATTCATGCAAGTGGTTCCCTTTTCTTCAAAAGTTTCTCTAATTTTCCTGTAGGCAGTATCTATCTTACCCCTAGGGAGATAAGCCTATACATCCTTACATTTGCCCTCTAGCCATCCCTGCTTAGCCATTTCACACTTCCTGTCGATCTCATGTTTGAGAGGTTTCTATTTCTTTTTGCCTGCTTCATTTACTGCATTTTTATATTTTCTCCTTTCATCGATTAAATTCAGTATCTCTTCTGTTACCCAAGGATTTCTACTAGCCTTCGTCTTTTTACTTACTTGATAGTCTGCTGCCTTCACTATTTCATCGCTCAAAGCTACCCATTTTTCCCCTACTGTATTTCTTTACCCCATTCCCGTCAACTGTTCCCTTATGCTCTCTCTGAAACTCTGTACAACCTCTGGTTCTTTCAGTTTATCCAGATCCCATCTCCTTAAATTCCCACCTTTTTGCAGTTTTTTCAGTTTTAATCTACAGTTCATAACCAATAGATTGTGATCAGAGTCCACATCTGCCCCTGGAAATGTCATCCAATTTAAAACCTGGTTCCTAAATCTCTCTCTTACCATTATATAATCTATCTGAAACCTTGCAGTATCTTCAGGGTTCTTCCATGTATACAGCCTTCTTTCATGATTCTTGAACCAAGTGTTAGCTATGATTAAGTTATGCTCTGTGCAAAATTCTACCAGACGGCTTCCTCTTTCATTTCTTAGCCCTAATCCCTATTCATCTACTACGTTTCCTTCTCTTCCTTTTCCTGCTCTCGAATTCCAGTCGCCCATGACTATTAAATTTTCGTCTCCCTTCACTAATTCAATAATTTCTTTTACCTCATCATATATTTCATCACTTTCTTCATCATCTGCAGAGGTAGTTGGCATATAAACTTGAACTACTGCAGTAGGCGTGAGCTGCGTGTCTATCTTGGCCACAATAATGCGTCCACTATGCTGTTTGTAGTAGCTTACCCGCACTCCTATTTTTTATTCATTATTGAACCTACTCCTGCATTACCCCTATTTGATTTTGTATTTATAACCCTGTATTCACATGACCAAAAGTCTTGTTCCTCCTGCCATCGAACTTCACTAATTCCCACTATATCTAACTTTAACCTATCCATTTCACTTTCTAAATTTTATAACCTACCTAACCGACTAAGGTATTTGACATTCCACGCTCCGATCCGTAGAACGCCAGTTTTCTTTCTCCCGCCCATAGAGCACCAAATGTTCTCAATAGCCGAGAGATCTGAAGACCTTTCTGACCAAGGTAGAGTATGGCAATCACGAAGACACTTAGTAGATAACCTTCCAGTGTGCGGGTGGACATTATCTTGCTGAAATGCAAGTCCAAGATGCCTTGCCATGAAGGGCAAAAAATATCGTCAACGTACCGCTCTGCTGTAAGGGTGCAGCGGATTACAACGGAAGTGGCCTTGCTATGAAATGAAATCTCACCCTAAGATATCATATCTGGTTGTTGGACTGTAAGGTGGCCAACAGACACATTGATAGCCCACTTTTATCTGGGGCGTCTTGAGATACATCGTGGCTGGTCATCAGGGCTCAGCTAGAAGCCAGAATCATCACTGAAGACAATTCTGCTCCAGCCAACGCTCTCCCAGCCCGAATGTACCCAGCACACTACGAACCATCTTCTGGTTGTACATACGTCGATGGTAGTCGGCTTAAGGGGCGCCATGAAGTCAGACTTTCGTCTTTCTAGGTCACCCGTACTTGTAAACTCTGTGTTCGGCGATGGTCCGCTCATTTTTCCCAGTATCGTTGAATAGTTGCGTGGTTTCCTATTCATATGTCGATCGATTGCCCAATTACTCCAACCAGCTTCTTTGAACTCAACTACTTTTCTTCTTTCAAATACTGTCATCTGCTGACATTGTCCACGAGCCTGTTTGCAAGGCATAGTTACTGTCAAACTGAGTACATCGAATGAAATCCTCAAATACTTCATGCGCTGGTATCATCATGACCCCTGTTTACTATTCTTGCCAGGTGTGCGGTGACATTGTGCTCCAGCAGTCACACATTCATTCATCGGTCGCCGAAGCTTGCAGTTCTTCATTTACCATCTATACCTCTGTGAATAACCATTTGTGACCAATTTGAGTCGTTTTCGTGTCTTAGACTGTATATTAGATGTTAAGAACGAAAGAGAAGCGGAATTCTTATCATAAACGTTTAGAATCAGAAATGTGTGCTAGTTACCATCTACGACTCACTGAAAATGGTTATTTTAAAGCATTCAGTTAGGCTGGTTTTCAGTCGTATTACAATGATCATGTCATCGTTGTGTACATGAAATACCTTTATGACGACCTGAACTCTGATGAGGACACTTATAATAATGTGTCTGAATTTTGGTGTAGGAACAGCTGCCATCTCCGTCAAATAATGAAACCAGATACGTTAGTGGTATTGGACGTTGAAGTTTGGATCAAAGTAGACTTTCTAACTCATATCAACAGTAGTCCATTGGGTGCCGGTTGGACGTTGAGCAGGCCAATCGATTTCTGCCATGGTACATAAAACAGCTAAAACACAAGACATAGTAGAAAACATTGGATATCAAAGGAGATATTGGACATATTTGATTAAACAAAAAAATATAAAAATGCCGAAAATGAAGTAAGCAAAAGGGAATAAAGACGTCTAAGGAATGAGACGGACAGAAAGTGTAAAATGGGTAGGTTGGAATGACTAGAGAACAAATGCAAGCCCATAGAAACATGTATAACTAGGGGAAAGGTAGATACTGCCTATAAGAAAATCAAAGAGAGCTTTGAATATAAGAAAACCAGCTGCATGAAATCGAGAGCTCAGATGGGATGGCAAGGAAGGGAAACCTGAAAGGTGGAAGGAGTATATGGACATCTACATGTACATGCATACTCTGCCAATCACATTTAAGTGCCTGGCAGAGGGTTCAACAAACCACATTCACAATTCTCTATTATTCCAATCTCGTATAGCGCGCGGAAAGAATGAACACCTACATCTTTCCGTACGAGCTCTGACTTCCCTTATTTTATTGTGGTGATCGTTCCTCCCGATGTAGGTCTGTGTCAACAAAATATTTTTGCATTCGAAGGAGAAAGTTGGTGATTGGAATTTCGTGAGAAGGTTCCGTCGGAATGAAAAACGCTTTTCTTTTAATGATTTCCAGCCTAAACCCTGTATCACTTCTGTGACACTCTCTCCCACATTTTGCGATAATACAAAACGTGCTGCCTTCCTTTGAACATTTTCGATGTACTACGTCCGTCCTATCTGGTAAGGATCCCACACCGTGTAGCAGTATTCTGAAAGAGGACGGACAAGTGTAGTGTAGGCAGTCTCCTTAGTAGGGCTGTGTCTTTCCAATGAAACGCAGTCTTTGGTTAGCCTTCCCCACATTTTCTATGTGTTCTTTCCAATTTAAGATGTTCGTAATTGTAATTCCTTGGCTTTTAGATTATACTGATTTATAGTGTAACCGAAGTTTAACGAGTTCCTTTTAGCACTCATGTGGATGACCTCACACTTTTCGTTATTTAGGGTCAACTGCCACTTTTCGTACCATTGAGATATTTTTTCTTCTAAATCGTTTAGCAGTTTGATTTTGTCTTCTGATGACTTTATTAGTCGATAAACGACAGCGTCATCTGCAAACAACCGAAGACATCTTCTCAGATGGTCTCCAAAATCGTTAACGTAGATAAGGAACAGCAATGGGCCTATAATACTACGATGGGGAACGTCAGAAATCACTTCTGTTTTATTCGATGACGTTCCGTCAGTTAATACGAACTGTGACCTCTCTGACAGGAAATCACAAATCCAGTCACATAACTGACAAGATATTCCATAAGCACGCAATGTCACTACGAGTCGCTTGTGAGGTACAGTGTCAAAAGCCTTAAGGAAATCCAGAAATACGGAATCGATCTGAAATCCCTTGTCAATAGCACTCAGCACTTCATGGGAATAAGGAGCTAGTAGTATTTCACAGCAACGATGTTTCCTAAGCACTTGTTGACTGTGTGTTACTAAGTCGTTTCCTTCGAAGTAATTCATAATGTTCGAACACAATATATGTTCTAAAATCCTGCTGCATATCGACGTTAACCTAATGAGCCTGTAATTTAGTGGATTACTCCTACTACCTTTCTTGATTATTGATGTGACCTGTGCAACTTTCCGGTCTTTGGGTACGGATCTTTCGTTGAGCTAACGGTTGTATATGATTGTTAAGTATGGAGCTAATAGATCAGCATACTCCGAAAGGAACATAGCTGGTATACAGGCTGGGCCAGAAGACTTGCTTTTATTAAGTGATTTAAGTAGTCCACTACTCCGAGGATATTTACTTCTACGTTACTCATGTTGGCAGCTGTTCTCGATTCGAATTCTGGAATATTTACTTCGTATTCTTTTGTGAAGGTATTTCGGAAGGCTGTGTTTAGTAACTCTGTTTGGCAGCACTGACTTCGACAGTATCTCCATTTGCTATCGCGCATAGAAGGCATTGATTGTTTCTTGCCGTTAACATACTTCACATCTGACCAGAATCTTTTAGGATTTTCTGCCAGGTTTCGAGACAAAGTTTCGTTGTGGAAACTGTGATTGGCATCTCGCATTGAAGTCCACGCTAACTTCGAGCTTCTGTAAAAGATCACCAATCTTGGAGATTGTGCGCCTTTTTAAATTTGCCATGTTTCTTTCGTTGTTTGTGCAATAGTGTTCTAACCCGTTTTGGGTACCAAGGAGGATCAGCTCCATCGTTTGTTAATTTATTTGGTATAAACCTTTCAATTGCTGCCGATGCTATTTTTTGAATTTAAGCCAGATGTGGTCTACACTTATATTATTAATTTGGAATGAGTGGAGATTGTCTCTCAGGAAGGCGTCAAGTGAATTTTTACCTGCTTTCTTGAATAGGTAAATTTTTCGCTTATTTTTCGAAAATTTGGGGATTGCAATATTCAGTTTCGCTACGACAACCCTGTGTTCAGTAATCTCTGAATCGGTTTTGATGCTCGTTATTAACTCAGGATTATTTGTTGCTAAGAGGTCAAGTGTGTTTTCGCAACTATTCGCGTGGACTCATGAACTAACTGCTCGAAATAATTTTCAGAAAATGAGTTTAGGACAATTTATGATGATATTTTATGCGTACCTCTGGAATATAACTCGTATTTTCAACAAACATATTGAGGGTAAGTTAAAGTCATCACCAACTATTATCGTATGAGTCGGGTAAGTGTTTGAAATCAAATTCAAGTTTTCTTTGAACCTTTCAGCGACTGTATAATCTGAATTGGGAGGTCACTAAAAGGATCCAGTTATTATTTTATTCCGGTTGCCAACGATGACCTCTTCCCAAACTAACTCACAGGAAGGAATCGCCCAGTCCATGCCACATAGCCCCTGCTACCTGTGTGGCCGCCTCCTGCTTATAGAGGACACCTGACGTCTTTAGCAGAGCCCGAAACACAACCACTCTTTGGCGCAAGTCGTGGAATCTGCAGCCTACACGGTCGCAGAACCGTCGGAGCCTCTGATTCAGACCCTCCACTCGGCTCTGTACCAGAAGTCCGCAATCGGTTCTGTCGACTATGCTGCAAACGGTCACCTCTGCTTTCATCTTGCAAGCAAGACTGTCAGCCTTTACCACTTATGTTAGGCGCTCAAAACCAGAGAGACTCTCTTCTGATTGAAAGTGACACACATTATTGGTACCGACGTGAGCAACCACCTGCAGTTGGCTGCACCCTGTGCTCATCATGGCATCTGCGAGGACGCTTTCCACTTCTGGAATGACTCCACCCGGTATGCACACGGAGTGCACATTGGTTTTCTTATCCCCCTTGTCAGCGAAGTCCCTGAGCGGCCCCATAAGGCGCCTAACGTTCGAGCTAACAACTACCAATAATCCCACCCTCTGCGACTGCCCGGATCTTGCAGGCTGAGTGGTTTCCTGTGATACAGGACAGACGACAGCATCTGGCTCAACGACAGTGTAAGCCATTGACAGCACCTGGAGCCTGTTTGTCAGACAGACTGGGTAGGCCTTACGTGCGGCCGCCTGGGAAGTTTTTCTCCGCCTGCTACGTCCTGGGGCGACCTCCCACTCGACCACAGGTGAGGGGTCAGCCTCAGGGCGAGCAGTAAATGGGTTGGTCACCGGTGAGGACCGTGCTGGAGGGAAGGCCAACTTTTGGTTACAGCTCCTGTATACTTAAAAAATGCTTTTGTCAGTGTTGGCTGTCATATACTCTTTGAAATTCTGAAGGTAATGGAGGTAAAGTAGAGGGACCCAGGGCTTATTTACAGCTTGCACAGAAACCAAAGGGCAGCAGATGGGTATGAAAGGGAAACAGTGGCAGAGAAAGGGAGGAGACAGCGTTGTAGCATATCCCTGGTGTTATTCAATCCGTACGTTAAGGAGACTGTAAATGAAGTCAAGGAGAAATTTGTTGAAGGACTTGCAGTTCAGGGAGAAAAAGTTCGAAGTTTGCTGCTAACAGTGAACTTTTCTCAGATCCGGGAAAGGTCTTGGAAAAGCAATTTAATGGATGGGCAATGTGTTAGACGTTGGATGTAAGATGAACATCAAGAAAAGCAACACAAGTGTAATGGAATGCAGGAGAGTTAATTCAGGGCATGCTGAGGGAAGTAGGAACTGAGTTACTTAAAGTAGTAGATGACTTTTACTATTATGACAGTGATATAACAGATTATGACCAAAGAAGGAAGGATATGAAATATATACAGGCAATGTTAATAAAAGGGTGTCTGGAGAAGAGGAATTTGTTAATACCGATTGTAGATTTAAATGCTGAAAGTCGTTTCTGATAGTTTTTGTCTGGAATGTAGCCATGTACGAAATTGAACCGTGGACATAAACTGTTCACACAAGAAGGGAATAGCGCCTTTGAAATGTGTCTCTGTAGCATAACGCTGAACATTAAATGGGTAGATCACGTAACTAATGAGGAAGTACTGAACATAAATTGGGAGAAAAGAAATATGTGTCATAACTTGACTAAAAGGAGGAAGAGCTTGACAGGACATATTCTGAAAGGTTGAGTAAAAATTGGTGTAGGAAACCAAGAGATGAATACGGTAACCAAGTATGTAAGTTGCAGTGGTTGTTCGAAGATGCAGACGCTTGCCCAAGATAGAGTACCGTGGAAACCCACATCAAACGGGTTTTCGGAGTGTAGACCGCAACAGCAACAATTTTGCCTATGCATTTACGTTCATACAGAACACCACAAGCCACCTTATGGTGGGCCGTACCATGCACAATTACCAAATATTTCATGTAATATTCCATTCGCAACCTGAGCTGGGGAAAATAGACTATCAATGTGCCTCTGTACGAGCCCTAATTTATCTCGTCTTCGCGGTCCGTACGCGTAATGCACATTTGTGGCAGTAGAATCGTTCTCAGTCAGTTGTAAATGTCTGTTCTCTAAATTGTCTCGTAAGTATTTGGTGAAACGAACGTCGTCTTCCCTTAGGAATTCCCATTGCGTTTACAAAACATCTCTGTAACACTTGCCAGTTGATCGAATCTATCGACATCAAATCTAGCAGCAAGACTCTGGACTTCTTCGATGGTTTCGTTTAATGCGACCGGCTGAGTTTCCCAAACATTCGAGCAATTCACAAGAACTGGTCACTCTTCTGTTCTACTCACAGTTTCCTGTCTAGAAGAGCTACGCTTTCCTAATACTGTCTCAGTAAAGAAAAGCCTTCCCTACTGCAGTCCTTAAATGCTTGTTATATTTCATTTCGCTTTGCCACAATTCGCCTACATATTTAATCCACGTGATTGTGTCAAGTAGGTCAACATAAATTCCAGTTTAATTTAATTGAATTTAATGCAAAGATTTTTAGACCTGTTATCTGGAAACTCTAACAGGTCGTACATATTCGTTAATCATGGAGACATACAACGTTTTAAGTTACGTAGGTAGTAGCAAATCATGTTGACAGCAACCTTCGGTGATATTAATGTAGAAATAAAGCCGGATATTTGAAAGATAATAATAAGTTTACATAATCAACATTAGATAAAGGGTATTAACTGAGGATCGAAGTGAATGACTTCCATCTTATATTACAAGATACGTTACTAGCAGCCTTGGAAGAGCTTGAGGTTTTTCGATTAACTCCAACTTTACTTACTTCTAAACCTATTCTTGCTACACTATTCTATATCGCTAACAGTGGTATGTGTGTGTCTCGGCAGTCCTCGATTCTACGCATACCCGTGTGGGTGGCCTGTGCATTCTTTCTCTTCTTTCCTTTTTACTTTTCTGTAATTGTTTGCATATCGTAGTCTAACTGTCTGCAGTCTCTCTCTACCTGAAAAAAAGAGACTCTCAGAACGACATGACCAGCCGAACCTTCCTTTCCACATTCACAGACTGATGTGTTGCTACGTCCCAGTTGAAGCACATGGTTTAGGTATGGATCGCGACCTGTTAACAGCTGCATCATACCTCGAGTAGGCGCAGCGTCGCACAGTTTGGGCCTGTTCCTAGTGCTTGGTAATACGTTATAAACACGCCTTGCCGTACTGCTAGTGTCCCAGTCAGACTACCAATCATCTAAATTCTGGGCTCTTAAATGTCGTTTATTAAAAATCTGTGTTCCGGTTCCAAATGGTTCAAATGGCTCTGTGCACTATGGGACTTAACATCTCAAATCATCAGTCCCCTGAACTTAGAAACTACTTAAATCTAACTAACCTAAGGACATCACACACATCCATGCCCGATGCAGCATTCGAACTTGCGACCGTAACGGTCGCGTGGTTCCAGACTGAAGTGCCTAGAACCGCTCGACCACTATGTGTTCCTGTGATTTCATACACATGATCATATTGCTCACGGTCCGTCCAAAAGATTGCTGACCTGTAACGTAGTACGATATCCATCCGGCATATCCCGAGGATTTCCAGTAAGCCTTCGACCGGTACAAAAGCCCCCGTTATCCTAAGAATACGGTCTGCTGAATTCGTCTCATATTGTTTTGTAGCTGCCTAATCTAAGACGAGGTGCCCAGCCGCTGGCAGCGAAGTTGACTATGGCATTGAAGATAGCTTCGTAGTATCATCGCACCACACACAACGGTAATTTATCGTCAGCACTGCCGGCACGGACAATCTTGTGTATAATTATGGCCACTTTCTGAGTAACAGCTTTTACGTGTTATACTATGTCTCTTTTCTCGTTTATAATAGTGCCTAAATATTTATAAATAGTGCTACCTTAAACAAATATTCCTTCAAACATCAGGGAACGATTTCTGGCAAGAGAAACCCATCCTTTCTCAAACATGTATGTGGTTTTATAAATAACTACACTTAGTTTGTTCCTCTTACAACAATGCTGCATCCGAATAAGCACATGTTTCATCTTTTCCTCCAGTCTCCCCCTGGAGTATAGAAACAACTACCAGAATGTCATCTGGTTATGCAACAACAGCTACAATAACATATAATCTGTGTAGTAGATGTAATATGGGTTCAGTACAAAGATCCCAGAACAGTGGACCACTTATGGAGCCTTGAGGACAGCCTTGCTAACCTTTTTGATTACCTTTCTCTGCTCCGCAAGCCATGGACGCTACAGTAATTAAAAAAGCCCTTGTACTCACATTTTCGGATCCTGAGAGCTATAAGGCATACGAACGTCGCAGGCCACCGAAGACTGTCGAATTCTCCTGCAGTGTCAGTCATTGGCGTGACTGCAAACTTCCCTGTCGAATTTTCTACACTCTGAAGAAATATATTAATCGCTTCATCTATAGACTTTTCTGAAGCCATATTGACACTGGTTGAGACGCAAGAGCTCTCTGGGCGCCTGCAACCGTTCACAGAGCAGACGTTGCTGAACATTCGCCGAGACGTTTAATAAGCAAACTGGTCCATATGTTTTCGGTGATGCCACTTTTTTATCGTTCCTTTTTCGTTCATTACTGGTTTAGCTGATTTCCATATTTCCCGGATCCTACCTATTCGTAAAGCCTCGTATAGAAATGCTGTTAAATCTAGCACTGTCTGTGGACCTATCATTGGCACGGCTTCAGAGTATACGCCATCCAGATCAGGTGCGTTTGCAGTTTTGAGGTTCTTAATTGCGACAGCAATTTCTTCTTGACCAGACCGTATCACCAACATCTGATTGTCACATTCGTTATTTATTGCATTATAAGTTGTGCGTGTATCTCAGCGTCTGTGTTATCGTCAGGAGGCAGGGCAGTTAGCAGATATTCTGGTGACTCTCTCCGTCCAGTCGTCATCGAGCTATCCACCTTACGAATTGCGGACATGATAGTAGTTCCCTTAACCTTTTCAGTCAACAATTTATTCAGTCTTTGGCAGAAGTCAAATTGCAGGTGTATTCCTTCAGTTTCCTGAAGCAAAGTTTGGAAGCGCGTCTTAATAGCCCTGTATTCATGGAGCCTACTACTGCACTCCGATTTCCTAGAGTATGTTCGTTCTTCTTCTCGATCGTACCCTTCACCTCAGAGTGGAAAGTTCAAGGCTCTAAGGGATCGTAGTCTGATTGTTTACCTTTTTCCTAGGAATATAAATGTCCTGTGCTCTTTGCAAGAGCTCAGTTAGTAATTGAGCACCCACATCTACATGAACCGGAAGAGATTCTATTCTAAATACTCTGAGGTAGACAACTAAGCCATCTCAATCAGATTTAGTGATGCCTAACACAATTCTGCTTTCCTCAGCTTGTCTTCTGTATTATTGTCATTTCCGTCTTCGACGATAATTGTATTACGGCCACTGTACGTTAGGTACTGGAGCACTTGTCAACTACTAATTTTAGCTGCTGACATGCGGTTTGCTAAAGTGACATCTATGTTAGTAACTACACCAGCTTATTGTTCGAATGTACTCGGCTGGTCTTCCAGATTTAAAACAATGAGCTGTAGTTCCTGTATTGCTTCCTTTAGTACATCCCCTTGTTCGTCAGTTTGCCTACTGTGCCACAGAAATGATTATGCATCTGTTGTCACAAGGAGACACACAACTTGTCTATATAGAGAAACCGCTCTGACTTTACCTATATAAAGTACGATAGGGTGAGAGTAATGCATGCTTACTACAACCCACTTTATTTGCAGTCTTTCACTTCTATTGTGAAGCTGTGATTGTCCAACAGCGTTGCCACCTTGGGTCACACTGTATTTCCATTTGTAACGACCGTGGCAGTCGTTCCCTCATCGTGGCCAGTACCTGTTACTATATCCGCACGAAAATGTGGGAGCTCGTTCTTTCTACAGTATGGTTCTTGCAAACAAAACATATTAACACTCAGCTGGTCAGTTAGTTTTCGTATTTCAGTCATTGTCAATTTACATCGAGCAGTATTTATCTGTACTATGTTTATCCTTTTACGTGTTTCGATTGCCAACAAAGCCCTTCGGAGAAGGAAGGCCTGGTTCAAAGATAAAGCGTCCAAACCCTTATATAAAATCCACGTATTAATGCTCAGTGTCGAATGGTACTTTTACTCTCTTAAACGCCTGTCGAAGGAGGCCACATAATTATTTAAACTCAATGCATATCTTATTTACTCTCAAAAGAATTCTGTGTAGTGCATCTGGTATAGGATATGTAATAGATTTTTCTTTCTGCTGCCCACCTCTGAAAATATGTCTTAGAGCAACCTGTAACACACTGGGAGCCTCCAAACTACTTAATAAGACATTCACTTCTAAATTACTATCAGATTTGTATGTGTGTAATTGAAAATCATTTTAGTAGGACTCGAAATATTAGAAATACTTTTTTGTATTTCGTAGGAGTACCTGATTTTCTCTGCACTTTACTGTTTTCGATTGTTGTACTCGTTAGTGTAACTGCTAGAGACGCCTAGTGGAACAACTGCAGAACTGTTTTCTTGATGTCTGGTGCAGAGCGGTTGCGTGGGTTGTAGGCAGAACAGGACTTTTTGCGCCGGATAGGGTGTGACCCATACAGGCGGAACGCCGTGACATGCCAGAGTGCGTGAACTTCTGTGTATGACTAACTGCCCATTCTTCAGCAGGAACCGAAACCAGAAACGATAGCGATAGTGCACTTTGAGGTCTGGATTTACTTTGAGGTCTGGATTTAAGTCGACTTTCAATCGCATCCCAATGAGTTATTGGTTATAAGTGGAACATGGCCCTGGCCAATCAATTTCTAGGACGTTATATAAAATGCCTAAAAAGACAAGTCATTGTAGAAAGACAGGAGATACTGGACTCATTTGATGAAAGAAGGAAATGTGAAAATGCAGCAGACAAAGCAGCAAACAGGAAACACATACTGTCTGCAAACCTCTATTTTTCTTTACTCCGCCGTAGTGGGGATCCAAAACACTCGGGCAGTATACAGGAATTTGAGGCACTACAGTTCTATATACAGTCCTCTTTGTAGATGAACTACACTTTCCTAAGACTCTCCCAGTAAGCCGAAGCCACTCCTGCTACTGTTCTCATGTGCTCGTTTCACTTCATATTGCTTTACAGCTTTACGCCTAGAAATTAATCCCCTTGACTGTGTATACGAAAATTACAGTATTGTTTTTTTTTCCCCTTTCATCTGCATTAAGATATATCTCTTTACATTTAGAGCAAGTTACCCTACATCACACTAAAAGGAAATTCTAAGCCATCGTATACCCATGTACAGTCACAAAACGACGATACAGTCCTCTTACCTCTTATACTAAAAGGTCACCTCAAGCCTTAGCAGACTTCTTCCCACCCTATCCGTTGTTGTCCACAAATCATTGCCTCACAGACGCTGCTTTATGACATGGTTTTTTGTCATCCTTACATAAACAATCATGGTCTCCATATGTTTCCCTACTGTAGACAGTACATTATGCTGTAAAATGTGTTATTCAGCCGGCCGATGTGGCCGAGCGGTTAAAGGCGCTACAGTCTGGAGCCGCACGACCGCTACGGTCGCAGGTTCGAATCCTGCCTCGGGCATGGATGTGTGTGATGTCCTTAGGTTAGTTAGGTTTAAGTAGTTCTAAGTTCTAGGGGACTTATGACCACAGCAGTTGAGTCCCATAGTGCTCAGAGCCATTTGTGTTATTCTTCCGCGTTTAAAGCCTATTAATCGCAACTAAGGAAAACACCCCTATTCCGAGACACCACATCCTTAGTTCTTCATTTTTGGCGATATACAGGGTGAGTCACTAATTATTGCCACCTAGAATAACTCCGAAAGTATGATGGTAGCTGAGATGACTGTGGGACAAAAGATGTATAGGACAACGGGGGCCATAATATGATGTTGATTTTTTGATGCTAGATGGGGTCGCGTCAGAGATAAGAAGGTCAACTTTGTTTCTTTACATGGGATGTCATAGTTTGGTACTTATTATATGATACTGGCTATCGGGACGAATCTAATGACGTGTTACAGCGATGGCCGGCCGATGTCTGGAACCGCGCGACCGCTTATGTCGCAGGTTCGAATCCTGCCTCGCGCATGGGTGTGTGTGATGTTCTTAGGTTAGTTAGGTTTAAGTAGTACTATCGTAAGAATGGAGGAAACATAACGAAATGCTTCAATTAAAAGTGGTGTAAGAGAGGTGATGCTGTCTTTCGCCCATACTACTCACAGTCTACATCATAGAACCCTTGACGGAAATGGAAGCAAGTTAGCAAAGTGTGCTCAAAATTCACAGTAAGAAATTACCACTGATACGATTCGCTGGTGCCATTGCTATCGTTGGTTGAAATGAATTACAGGATCTATTGAATGAAATGAATAGTGTTATGAGTACAGAATAGGTACTGAGAGTAAACCGAAGAGAGACGAAAATAATTAGAAGTAGAAGAGAAACAGAACAGCGAGAAAAAATCACAACTTGGCATCAAGAAGTACACGAAGTTAAGGAACTTTGTTATCTTGGAAGCAAAACGACCCATCAACCCATCTTGGACAAGGCAAGAAGGACATATAAAGCAGAGTAGCACAGGAAAAGGAGGCGTTCCTGGACAAAGTAAATCAACTGGTAACAAACGTATGTCGTAAGTTGAGTACGAAATTAATGAGGATGTACGTTTGTAGCACCGCATGGTACAGAAGTGAATTATTTCCTGTGAGGAAACCGAAAACGAAGAGAATCCCGTCGCAACGATGAACGCCTTTGTTTTAGTGATTTTCATCTCAATTCACGTATCATGTCTGAGACACTATCTCCCCTATTTCGCGATAATAGAAAACGAGCTGCCCTTCTTTGTACTTTTCCGATGTCATCCGTCAGTCCCACTTGATGCGGATGCCACACCGCACAGCAATACTCCACAATGTCGGACAAGCGTGATGTAAGCAATCTCTTCAGTACACCTTTTGCACCTTCCACGTGTTCTGCCAATGAATAGCAGTCTTTGGTTTGCTATACCCACAATATTATCTATGTGATTGTTCCAATTTAGGTTATTTGTAATTGCAGGCCCAAATTCTGAAAGTGACAGGGGTAAAATACAGGGAGCGAATGGCTATTTACAATTTGTACAGAAACCAGATGGCAGTTATAAGACTCGAGGTGCATGAAAGGGAAGCAGTGGTTGGGAAGGGAGTGAGACAAGGTTGTAGCCTCTCCCCGATGTTATTCAATCTGTATATTGAGCAAGCAGTAAAGGAAACAAAAGAAAAATTCGGAGTAGGTATTAAAATTCATGGAGAAGAAGTAGGAACTTTGAGGTTCGCCGATGACATTGTAATTCTGTCAGAGACAGCAAAGGACTTGGAAGAGCAGTTGAACGGAATGGACAGTGTCTTGAAAGGAGGATATAAGATGAACATCAACAAAAGCAAAACGAGGATAATGGAATGTAGTCAAATTAAATCGGGTGATGCTGAGGGGATTAGATTAGGAAATGAGACACTTAAAGTAGTAAAGGAGTTTTGCTATTTAGGGACTAAAATAACTGATGATGGTCGAAGTAGAGAGGATATAAAATGTAGACTGGCAATGGCAAGGAAATGGTTTCTGACGAAGAGAAAATTGTTAACATCGAGTATAGATTTAAGTGTCAGGAAGTCGTTTCTGAAAGTATTTGTATGGAGTGTAGCCATGTATGGAAGTGAAACATGTACGATAACCAGTTTGGACAAGAAGAGAATAGAAGCTTTCGTAATGTGGTGCTACAGAAGAATGCTGAAGATAAGGTGGGTAGATCACGTAACTAATGAGGAGGTATTCAATAAAATGGTTCAAATGGCTCTGAGCACTATGGGACTCAACTGCTGAGGTCATTAGTCCCCTAGAACACAGAACTAGTTAAACCTAACTAACCTAAGGACATCACAAACATCCATGCCCGAGGCAGGATTCGAACCTGCGACCGTAGCGGTCTTGCGGTTCCAGACTGCAGCGCCTTTAACCGCACGGCCACTTCGGCCGGCTGAGGAGGTATTGAATAGGATTGGGGAGAAGAGAAGTTTGTGGCACAACTTGACTAGAAGAAGGGATCGGTTGGTGGGACATGTTTTGAGGCATCAAGGGATCACAAATTTAGCATTGGAGGGCAGCGTGGAGGGTAAAAATCGTAGAGGGAGACCAAGAGATCTATACACTAAGCAGATTCAGAATGATGCAGGTTTCAGTAGGTACTGGGAGATGAAAAAGCTTGCAGAGGATAGAGTAGCATGGAGAGCTGCATCAAACCAGTCTCAGGACTGAAGACCACAACAACAACAACAACAAGTATTTAGTTGAATTTACAACCTTCAGATTCGTGTGACTTACAGCGTAATCGAAATTTAGCCGATTTTTTTCAGTACTCATGTGAATAACTTCTCACATTTCTTTATTCAGGGTCACTTTTCGCACCATACAGATATCTTATCTAAATCATTTTGCTAGTCGCTTTGATCATCTGATAACTTTACAAGAGGTAAACACAACATACACCCAAAGCGAAAACTATGGGAACGGCAAAACTGCATGCGTCTCGGAGGGACATATATTCCACATCAGATGCCTCCCGTATTACAAGCATGGAGATGTCTACCGCCAACAGGATGAAACGGAAAAGTGTATCAACTGCAGAGGCTGATGGTCGTTTCAGTAGACAACATTCTGTCGGCACGATACAATCATCGTCAGTCACTGCAGTACTATGGCGTTAATTGAACGAGTAAAATAAACTGACTTGGGGAAGACAGAATGCAAGTGATGTGACAAAACAGTAATTGTCTCGACCTGAAACTACGATATCACGTGTCGGGCTTGAACTGTGACGTATTGGTGTTGTGGTGTGTGACGTCACACGTGTGCGGAGCGTTGGTTTGTTTTCGTTAGGGGCGTTTGTATTGTCACCTTATGCTGTGTTTGTAGTCTATATTGGATATATAACATAGTGGTGCAAATTTTGATGGAATGAGCATGTTACTGGATCAACCAGTTTAGTTACTTAAGAGAAAGATGAGTTTATGGTGTTCTCCGCTTACGCTCCTAATCAACTCGAGTTTAAACGTTATCTTTAGTTGTCTTGGTAACGTGAGTACACAGTGATTACAAGTTAAGTGAACTTCGGCACATATTTTTTTCAAAGCTGAGCCAACCTGTAATGTAATGAAATTAATAACTTAGCGAATACTAATAGTAATATTACTGAAATAAGGAACGGTGATAGATCGACAATAAAGAAAAACTAATGTCCTCAGAAGGTTATGGTAAATGAAGACTGGTTACTCTAACGTAAAGTGTGAAGAACGTGATGTTAGTAATTGAGAGCAATGTACAAAAATGTAGCAGAACTAGTTGAGTTCGGTTGCCTACAGAATAAAGTCGCCAGATCCTTTTTAGCGCGTAACAACTCACACAAAAAGTATTTACGAGTAATTTCAGGGATTTTCCAATTTTCTGTTGAGCTGTATTGGTGAACACATGTTACTGCATTTTGTCCACCTCGCAATTTAAACCTTTCTCTATCGGTATTGGAGTAGTCGTTGTTGTTACTATATTTCATTAACTTTCGCGATATTTGCTACCTGTACTGGTATTACTTTTTCGCTTTCTATACTGATATTTCTTTTTGTTTTCTGTATTGGTGTCTGGCTGTTAAGTTAGTTTATATTTATAGAGTGATATCTTCGATACCAGTTGAATTTATCTAATATGATGCTTTACTTTTGCATTTTCGAAGCAGACCTCTACATGGTATTCTTCATCGTATTCTTCCGGTTGTTTTATTTCGTACACGCCAGTCTTTTTGGGGCTCTGTGGATTTTACTTGAGAATATAACTCCCCAGATTCCCCTTCAGGCCCAATATTTATTATTTCGAATTTTTAAGTTTCTGAATTGATTTTTATATTTTGGTTTTATAGGAACTGTTGAATATGACGTCCTAATCGCCAATTTTAAATCAAAGTTGTGTTGCATCTTGAGGCTAGTGATGATGATATTTATCAAAGTGGACGGGTGTTATCGAAGGCTCTCGTCTTCCCCAATAATTCACCACACTTGAGACACAGTGCCGTACCCCCGGCCGCGAGAGTTCGCCCCTATTTGGTCTTAGGAGGGGAGGGGCGCACACACCGCCGGCTGTCACCTCCACGTGATATCACGTAATGCGTTTTTACGTCGCAGGCTGACAGTTATTGGACGGGTGAAGTAATTGCATCGGTTAAACGCTCGAGCGATGTGATGTGGTGCTGTAACGACATAATAACACAAGTTTTTGCCCCAGATGTAAGCATCCCCGTTATACAGTAGTAGGCAAGCATAAGTTCTCTACATTCTGTAATTTCCTGCAGGCGACTTTATAGAGTGCGCTACTGCCAAGGCACCCATGTTGATTAGTTTGACTCTGTTTAGAGCGAAGATAACAGAATATCTTGTAGTAGTGAATCCTGTCGCAGGTGTTCTACAGATGAGCAGGATGATGCCAGAGCATTGTCGACTTGGACTACTCTTACATGGGTTGAGTTACTTACGAGTGTGTATACTGTGGAAAGTCATTTAGAATTCTTATGGGAATTTTGTGGATTGTCACCGGGAGACGTGTGTGGAACTATTTAAAAACGTTTATTTCCCGTTTTAATTATAGGACTCTTCTATGAAATGTACGAAACTAGTACAATCAGGAAAAACACGTAGTTCGTTAGATGCCAACTGACGATACATCAGGGTATTATTTTGGTCCCTTCCTGGGTTAAAGAACACATGCTACTAGTCACTGTTACAGAAAGTTATTTAAGTACAATTACTGTTGGTGATTACTTTGATTTTTGAAGTGTTATGTGATAGTTGTGAATTTTACAAAATGCAGTAGCTTTGTTTTCACAGTTTGCCCTAGCAGGCCAAAAGTTTCCTTGTTAGACGCTCACAGTTTCTCTGAGAGATAGCTACAGAGTATCCGACAATCGCAGAGGTGGAGTGCTCCAAGCTGCAACTGATTTGGAAATTGTTGTATAGTTCGACATAGTCTGACACTTGACAGCAAGGCCGGCAGGGGTGGCCGAGCGGTTCTAGGCGCTACAGTTGGAACCGCGCGACCGCTACGGTCGCAGGTTCAAATCCTGCCTCGAGCATGGATGTGTGTGATGTCCTTAGGTTGGATAGGTTTAAGTAGTTCTAAGTTCCAGGGGACTGATGACCTTAGCAGTTAAGTCCCATAGTGCTCAGAGCCATTTGAACCATTTTTTTCGACATCAAGACGTCTCAACATTCCATTAGTTGTGATGGAAACAGGAACTATTTGCAGGAAAAGTAGTTATATATGACCTAGTTAACGAATAAAAACTTACTACGCGTACATAGTGTTGTTACGTAAAACTGCAACAGTATTCGTTACATGGGAGCTTTTCAGATTCTAGTAAAATAATACAAATAAGTGTAGCCATTCTGAAACTAAGACCGTATTTGAGCTCATAAACCCAACAAAGAAAGGTTCTTAAGCAGCGCTGGAGCGTTTTCATATAACGAGTTCTGACAGCTGCCATCTAACAACTTTGTGTCGAATTCACCTGAAACACCGCAAAAAGGGTAAAGTATCGTTAGATGAATAACTACACCAGCAACAGATATGTTCAAAAACTTTCAATAATTAGTCATTACATTCAGGAGATTTATCGATTTGCCTTGTGTTTATCCCCACTTACGAGTGAACCATGACTTTGGTTTTATTTCAGATACTTCACTGCACATTCAAATGGCCGTAGTAACACTCTCATAGAATTTAAACTTTCGCTTAAGTTTTCTTCAGATTTCATTTTTATTTCGTTTCATCATCCTTCAGTTAATGTAAATCAACCGTTCACAAATTTAGCTAACTTTTACATCTTCGGAATATGAGATACCTATGTTCGTCCTTCCATTTAGCAAATGGGTCGTCCAGTAGCTTTAAATTCTATGGCTTCGTGCGCTGTGTTATATCAACGTCACCAGTTTCCACTTTTGGTGTAACAGATCAGAGTCCTCCCGATAGGTTCGTCTACTCCCATGTAATGTTAGCAAACAGGGGGGATCGGTGAAGTTTTATTCTTACCAGACCTGAATATCGTGTAGCCCACACATGTTTCTAGTGGGGCTTATTAAATTTAAATTGTATCGAATGAAGGATAAGCTAAAATGCATCAGCTTATTTTTTGTGGTGGCAATATATTTAGAAAATTTGTTAAAATGGTACATACCAGCAATCTACTGAACGAAATCACAAGAATAAACAAATTCAGGAGGTGTGTACCTAACTTTTTCATAACTATTTGGAAGTGAGTTATTGAAATGTACAAGTCACAGTGCTGTTCAAGATAGAATAAAAGTGTGTGGAGTTGGAGACAATGTATGCTTGTATTTAGCAGCAGACGGTTTTGCTATCACATTATTCTGGAAAAAAAGATAATCCGGTCTGGCAGCCCTTAAGCACAGTGTAACCAAGAACATTCTGAAAGTTGTTTAGAAAACTGTGACGAATACAATTCACATTACTATTCCATTATCGTACTGCATAACACCGAGACATCTTAAAAAGAAAAATTATTTGTTTCACCTTATTTTGTTTCCATATCTGTAAACTATCAAGTGCAGTACCGAACTACCTATTAATTTTATTTTATGTCACCTTATCCTAGTCTTTTGTGGTGCAGGCCGTGAGTTGTTACCTGCCATTTCCACTTTTTATGTATTCCATCTACTGTTAGCAGCTACTATGAACTACATTGTGCTTTATCATAGAGACTAGAGAATACTCCTTGTTTTATTACTGAATTTAAATGTGTGTACCAAACTTTTCCGCCTTAAGGTACTAGACATTTCAGAAGTCTATAAAATACAATATATTTCTATCAATTTTTTATCTACGCATAATGTAAACTGCTACTGACTAAAAATGGTCCAAATATTAACAATGTTATCATGAAATCATTACTGGGTTTAAGTCACACATCCTGATTTCCTTATATTTACTATGCAACAAACATTCTCTGTATCACTTTTGCTTCTTTTGTGACTGCGTTATTATTTCACACAAGTCGTTAGGAACATTAAAGAAAGTAACTTATCATTGTTATCTAACGAGGTACGTTAAAATTCCCCAAATATTATTAAACTATTTCATTATTTTTGAGACAGCATTACTGTGTCATTTTCTTCGGGTTGAAGTTAACTGCACAGACATGAATATTGCGTAATACTTTAGACTGTGACAAAATCCTAGCGTCAAGGTGATCCAGACTTATGTGCTGCACATCTGGCTCATGTCGTACCCCCATCAATCTCACAAAAGACTCTTCTTTAGTTTTGGTGAAATAAATAAAAAATGAAATAAAAACGTGCCTTCTCCAACAGCATTTTCCTCAGCAACATTAGCCCCGAAAGTAAATTTCAACGTCATAACAAATCATAGTGCATAAGGGCCAAAGTATAAATAGCAGCAGTGATGAACTCTCTCTGAAATCTCAGTCGAACATAAGGCACCATTAATTTCTTTGTTTACTCGTTTGAGGTTACATCCACATGCTAATCAATTGTATTTTGCCAATCTAGTTCAGTGAATTGCAACATCAGTTTGATTACACTAAGCGTGCTTTGATTTATGTGTCCCACGCAAAGACACTCGCCATGCTTCTGTTATAAGCAGCATCTGAGTTTATTTACATACCTACTACTTCATAAATAGATACACAGATAAGCCAGAATGTTATGGCCGCCGATCTACTGTCGATGTAAATCCGTTCAGGCGATAGCAGCGACACATGGCGAGGAATGACTGCTAGTCAGACAAACGCACAGTGCATGTTGTATATCACAAGGGCAAGAGCGTGATGGAATGGAGTGTGTTGAGTGGTTCGATGAACACAGTCCCGATTTCCAGTTGATGTGTTGGCTCACCCGTCTCGACACATGTAAACCCTATCAAAGACATCTGGACATGTGGCGTCAGAGTTCATGGCACCCCTCCCCGGAATTTACGGATTTAGGTGACTTGTGTGTGCAGGTGTGATGCCAGCTCCGTCCACTGACCTACCAAGGCTTCACTGCATCCCTGCCACGACACGTCCACATTGATACCCATGCCAGAAGTGGACATACCGGCTGTTAGGTAGATGGTCATAATGTTTTAGCTGATCAGTGTAGTTTCTAAGTTAAAGTATAGACAGTCGTTAATGAGTGAAAAATGTACGCTGATAGCTTCAAATGTTGATTACCTTCTAGTTCCTGCGTGTGTAGGGCCATATTACTTGTGGCTCACTGTGTTGAATAGTAGATGTCGGGATTATGGAGACTACTTTGTTGTCCTTAGGAGCAGTGATTTTGTAGTCACTCTAGTCTTTTGAGTGTTATCATTAATGTCATTGATTTTCCTACTCTTTTTATAATTATGCTTAGTGTCAATGATATTTCTGTTAAACGTAGTTGGCAGATGTTAATGTTGCACAAAACAGTTTCTTCCATTTCCATCGACGAAGAGGTAATGACTGATGCAGCTCGCATCGGGGACAGACTCGAACGCTTTTTATTCCGAAGAACCTTCCATTTGTTTCCATTAATCTACTAAGAGGAACCACCGAAATGTAGATCTTGTTGGTCAGAAGAGAATATGAACCACAGTCAACCCCAATGCGAGCCGTCTATATTACCACAACGCCGCCTGTTGCAAGTAAAACAATTAACTAGACTTGTTATATCATCATTCCAAAGGTTTAATCGATTGGTAACTGTGGTTTCAGGTGGTATTGGCCGCGGTATCGTGGTCGCACATTTTAGCAGCCAGACGGTCTTCTCCAGACGTCGCGTTGGTGGCCACGCATCAACACATTCAGCGTCTGGCATGAGGCTCTGAAGAGCTGCGCGGTGTGATGTACAGACCTCCTAGGTGGCTGCGGAGGACACCGGAGTGATCTGCGACAAATATAAATTTCAAAATTATAAACGTCGCCCTATTATGGTGAGTTGATATAACATCTGTAAAGGAAAGTGCTGAATTATCGTAGGACCACATGCTAATAAATGGTCAGTTTCTGTATCCATAGAAGGGATGTTTCTATCGCGCCAACTTAAGAGCCCTAGAATACTAATTGTCGCAAATATGAAAATTACCGACAGTGAATGTTTGGCTATTTACTCCTCCTGGAGTGTTATCTATTGTGGTAAATTGATCTACTAAATTATTGCATCAGATGGTAGATAGTTGTTACAAGGATCAGAATATTTGTGAGTTAGTCAATATCTCACGCAGACGCATGTATTATCCTCACCTGCACTATATTCATTATGGAACGGAGAGAATTGTGACTGTTGCTAAATCCATCCTCACCAAAATAGTAGAGTTTCTTAAAACAAGTTGTGTAAATGTTCAGTTCAAATTCGGAGAGCTTCAAGGATAAATATGGGACAAAAAAATAAACGATCATGCAGCATAAGAAATGGGATTAAAATACCAAGTATAATCGTGGGAGGCTGAAGGTGAAACTTCGCTGAGAACTTGATAACTGTTATGAGCGGGAGGGGACATAGGAGAACGTTATCTGAAGGGCTCTCCCTCATCTGAAAGTGTAGGCAACGTTATTGTATGTACCACTGATTCTTGAATTTAAGTATATCCTACCAATACTAGTGCTGAAAGATACGTATGCCGCGAAAGGATTTTGTATCTGATCAGAGTTTACAATTGGTATAAAAGAACAGCAGACTATGGGTACCGAGAACGTTTATGGGTCGACCATAGAATTTTGTAGCCATGGTGATATATCTAAACTGACAACATTTCAGTTATATTAAAAATCGTAATACTATACTCGAATAATATCTTGAAGATTCCCCTTCTGAAGGGAGCTACCATGTGATCATGAAATGAGAAATACTCTTAGAAACCAAAATCTGTTGTCCTTTACACAGATCGAAGTACCACTCACCGTAACAGCACCGCCTTAATCCTCCTCCTGCAGCCGTCTCTGCAGCAACTCCACGAAAAAGGCGTCCAGTGTTAATTGACGCTCCTGTTGGAAAAGATCTTATTACTTTCATGTTATCTAACACGTGAAGTGATTCAAAATTTGTGCTAGTTCCTGTCATATACAAGTATAACGAATTGTAACATTTACCACAAATTCGCACGGTTCAGGTATCGAAATTAAGAATATAGTAATTCAATGTAGTATCCAACTAACACATTTCATTTCACATCTCAGATACTATTAATACTAGTAAGTAACTAATATCCCATTATCTTTAACATTTTCTGTGTACGACTGGTTAATGATGTGCTTCTGATGTTATGCCGTGTTGTTGTTCCTGCTTTATGGTCAACATTTCAACAAGTGACCGAGCCATTTTCTTCAGATCGTGAGACGTTTCCTGACTGATATGAGTCAAGCAGAGAGTACATTACCGCAAAGTTCGCAGCACATGAAGTTGATGGCTGGGACGTCCGTTGAAGTATTGTGTACAAAATGAACACAACAATTCGGCCTAACACCCGGAAGCAGACCAGTAACTAGTACCATCTTCGAGAGTAAGTTATCATGTAATGAGAAAACGAAAAATTCACTTTGAAACCAAATGCTACTATTCCTGATACTGTTCGCATTTATACTAACCGGAGCAGGACGGACTTATTTCTCTTCCTGCAGCCGCTTCTGCAGAATCTCCTCAAAAAAGGCGTCCAAAGTGAACTGACGCTCCTGCTGGAAAAGAACTTATTAGTTTTATGTCACCCAACATGTGCAGTAATCCAAAATTAATACTAGTTTCTATCATATAAAAGTGTTACGAAGTGTTACATTTGTCATAAATTGAGCAGTGTACAAGTATCGGTATTTAATATCTAGTAACTCAATTTAATAGTCAAGAAACACCAGTCGTGTGATGTCTCAGCAACAATTAATAATAACAAATATCTAATATCCCATTACATTTAACATTTTTCTGGGCACGACTGGTTAATGATGTGCTTCTGAGGTTATGCCGTGTTGTTGTTCCTGCTTTACGGTCAACATTTCAGTAACTGACCGACCAATCATCTTCAGGTCGTGTGACGTTTCCTGACTGGTATGAGTCCAAGCAGCGTGAACACATTAGTGCAATGTTCGCAGCACATGAAGTTGATCGCTGGGACGTCCGCCGAAGTAATGTGCACAAAATGAACACAACAATTCGGCCTAATACCCGGAAGCAGACGAGTTTCTAGTATCATAGTCGAGAGTAAGTTTTCATGTAGTGATAAAACGAGAAATTCACTTTGAAACCAAATGCTACTATTCCTACTACTTTGTAATTTACACTCACCGAAACAGAAACGACTTCTTTCTCTTCCTGCAGCCGCTTCTGCATTATCTCCTCAAAAAACGAGTCCAGGGTGAACTGACGCTCCTGTAAGGAAAAGAACTTATTAGTTTGATTAGTCGTCGAGCTTGCTTGGTAATTCAGAGATAGCGCTAGTTCTTTACATGTACATGTGTTACAAATTTTACAATGTCGTCTTCTACCAGTCGATCGCGTTGCCAGCATATTTAGTGCGCCTCTGCCCCAGATTATTTTTCACCATAATTCTTTACAACTGGATAGGGATGTTACCTTTCTCAAGCCTCTCACATAGTTATTTCCTCAGTGTTAACAAATACCACACCCAATTTACCGGAATGATAAATGGTTAGAATCAACTGTCCATGTCTGAGGTCAGTGTTAAGCTTAATGGGCTTCAATACAATTGTCAGAATTGTTTAAACAGCATTCAGGTTCGATTATCAACATTAGCTTACCTAATGCGACAAGTCCGGATATATTGTGGTAATAACACGGAGGAGAGTATCTAGGGCCAGTGGGATCCAGGGGAAAGGGCCAGTATAATGTAGCAAAGGAGTCCTGCAGGGAACATAGCGAGAGACACAGTGTGAGGCTACCCTGCGGGTCAGAGAATATACGACTCTGACATGCTAAAGGCTTTTTCTAATGTTAAACGACCACTATATCTGTGGCGCATGTAGTATTAGAATTCCTATAGTCCATATTGTAAGGCGCTTTATCTTTTGATGCGAAGGTAGAAGTAAGTATGGAAGAGGTCTCAAGCTCTTTGTTTTACTTGAAGTCAAGACCACTATGGCAAATTATAAAAATTTAATGTAGGTCTGGAGATAAGCTCAAGTTTTAGAATGACGACTATTGTGAACTGTTGAGTGACTAGCACATCCCACTTCGCTCCAGTGATCAACAAATCCATCCATCCATCAGTGACATTCATTGCCGCCGGTACTTTGTATCTGATCACGATCCAGAAGAGCAGTATGCTAACCACATGATCCTCCATACAGTGACGTCAATCGTCTGAAGATGACGAGGCGGTCGATCGGTACCTTTGGAACTTCAGAGTAATGATTGGATGGAGTTAGGTAGTTAGGTGGTATTTTATATAATCGTCACAATCATCACTCGTGCAGAGATGCCTAACTAAGACGTGTTATTTACAATGACATGTCACATGGGAAGTATACAGCAAAAAAACATTCATTTACAGTAAATCGTGACAGTCTGTAATATCAACTGACCACGATACGTACAATCAGTTAGCTCTGAGACTTTACTGCTTTGCGTGCTATGTCACTGCAATATAACGTGGCTCACCTTTACAGTACCCCGAACAGCGACCAAGTTGTTCTCCAGTCGGAGACCCTCGCCTTTCTCCCCTCCCAAACACCGGGAGAAAAACTTCTTCATGCGGCGGAACATTGCTGTAACGATAACAAACAGCACATTAGACATGACCAGACCGTGTCTACGAGTAAGTTTTGCAGCAATGTCTCACAACTCGATCGCAAGGAAAACCTGTAGCCGTGACGACATGTCTGTAACCTTTGCTTTAGTAAAAAAGCAGCTGCTTGTATCAAAAACGACATGTACAGTCTATATAATTGATTGAGCTTATACATTAGTTACTAGTCAAGAATTAGTTACTTTAATTTTGTGTCAGTAATTCGTAGAGCATGAATCAAAACAATAACAGTTATTCGAAGTTTAGCAATCGCATGTTCATTAGGTGGTACTTTTACTCTGAAGAGAATAAATTTGTTTTAGTAGCAACTGGCTGAAGGCTTATCTATTAGACTAAACTTAATTAGCAAGTCATTACAATACTACAATAGTTTCGGATATACAGCTGCTTCGCCGGCCGGTGTGGCCGTGCGGTTCTAGGCGCTTCAGTCTGTAACCGCGTGACCGCTACGATCGCAGGTTCGAATCCTGCCTCGGACATGGATGTGTGTGATGTCCTTAGGTTAGTTAGGTTTAAGTAGTTCTAAGTTCTAGGGGACTGATGACCACCGATGTTAAGTCCCATAGTGCTCGGAGCCATTTGAACCATTTTTTATACAGCTACTTCAGATATTACAACTTCAGATTTTGTCATCTATTACAGCATGATATGCGGAATATCTGCCCCTGGGGCAGGAACAAGAATTTGTTTTTTATGTGTGTTGGTGGTAGGATGAAGTTACTAAATAATAAACTACGCTACAATCTGATGGCTATACCTTCCTCGGTGTATGACGAGAATACGATTTTTACTGCTATCCATATTTCCGAGTCAGTATATTCTCTCAGGGCTGCACTGTCCCTTCTTTGTGCCAGTCATCGAGAACCCTACATCTAAATTACACTTCATTGCCATGTGAGATAAACAGTAACGTGTACGACATAATAACTATATCTGTGGTTGAAATTTACCCTCCAGTTTCTACATGAAGAAAACTTAGAAATAGCTTGTAAACAGCTAATAGGTTTAACATTCGACAGTGCTCCAAGATATTAACTGTACTTCCTTAAGTGACAGGAAAAGATAATAATTTTGCTACAAATCCATGTCGACTCAGTTTGACACTACACAACCGGAACCTGTTTACGACTTTTCTTTTTCACCGACGGCAGAAGATAAAAGCATAAACCAACGATAGGACATACCGTATGTATGTGTAATCGAAATGGAGAGTGATAGGTGATACCATTCTATTTGTGAAACTAAGCTATAAATTTGAGAATACATCATTCCAGCAGTTGAACATTGGCAAAAACTCAGTGAGGATATCTCTCTCTACAAGTCAAGCATTTTCGGAACTTTCTGAAGTTGCATTACATATTGAAAAAATGTACTGGAATGGCTGTTGCCTCTTGGTGGGTATAGTCTATATACCTTGCTTCTGAAACAGAGCGTTGGCATCATTCAAAGCTTCTAATGCTCCCCAAGAACTTGTTCTCGAAACACAAAATCCAACACTGTAACGCCTGAATCAAAATTATAGAATCTTTTACTCAAGAAACTAATTCGTTCCGATACTTCCACTACTACAGAGAATACGGAAGTCATTTTTATGCAATGGTCCACCACAGTTAAGCTTATTTTTGTTAGCCAACCCTGTGATCAACATTAGGCAGCAACCTCGATAACTGCAGAGAACAACGTTGTACTGGAACGTCGATAGCAATGGTTAAACAAGAACTGCAATGAAGATTTTCAGTAATTTGAATCTATGTAAGACGAAACAATCATGTTTTAGCACTGACAAATATGCAGCTGAATCTTGATTGTTGAAAACGTCCGTACAGTTAATAAACTCCCAAGTGATCTAACAGTTAACAAAACTCAGAGATAGTGCTTTAATTTCCTTAAGCAACAGGGAAGTAAGAATCTCATATTATGGTGACAAGTCAATTCTGTATAACTCTACACAGTTGTAACCAGTTTCCAATGTGTTTTCTTCTTCGCAGACGGAAGATAAGTCTAGCAGTATAACCCTGCAGCAATCATAGGCAATATGTAAGTGTAATCGACGAAACAGGAAGGTCGGTTACACTGTTTTCATTGTGAAAGTAAAAATTAATGGATCTAGAGACCGCTCCGAGTCTACCACAACAACCACAGATAAATTTTACTAACAGTCCGATTATATTATTGGAGAAGGCGATAACTGATAGACTATTACGGTCGAAAACAAAAAACAAAAAAAAATAGTAGTGGAGGCGTTGTGCAGCTTTAATGAATGTTAACAACTGTATTGTACAATAGACAGCTACGACGGTACGTTTCATTAGGGACCATCGAATTTGGTCTATAATCAGACCACCATCGATCCCGAAAACCGTCTCAGCTATGCTTTCACGTATATTGCAATAGCAGTAATCAAACGTAGATAGCTCGACCATTGGTATTATCTGTATAGACATTACATTGGTAAAAATGTCTATGAAGTTAAATGGACATAATGGACATGACAAGTTAATGTCAATGACGGAACACTGTACATCCGGAATTGCTATTCCTATTACGCAAGTTCATAGTTGAGATCGTCTTTAGGCTTGATGATGGTCTGATCCTCGACCGAAACATACATTCTCTCATAAAATGTACCGTTATAGCTGTGATGGCATAATGCAGTTCTTTCGAAGAGCATATAAAATGAAAGTAACGTCACTGCTGCAGAAACTGACTGGGCAGAAACAAAATGCAAACGTTTATAAAGCTAAGATCAATATAACGAAAAAATCGAATAATATCTTACACAAATTCCTCTAGAATAAACTCAAGGGAAATATAACGAAAACACAAAATTTGATTCCAATAATTCGCTTCATCTACACAGATTAAACGAAGACAAGGATACCAATCACACATCCACAAAATAACAACATAATAGAAAAATAACATGCACAAATTCTTCCAGAATGAACCAAAAGAAAATATACGCTGCACCTATATAGCCCTAACAAAGACAGCAATACCACACACATCCCCATATAACGACATAATCGATAAATAACAAACTGGAACTATTCCATAATAAACTAAAAAGTTATAAACCCCACAAAAAAACAAAAAAAGGAAAAGACGCACAAGAAAACTCCATATAACTACGACTTTATCGAAAAATAACACACACAAATTCCTCAAGAATAAACAGAACGAAAATAAATTCAAAAATTTGGTATCACACTACAAACGAACGTTAACAGGTCAAAAAGTACCATAGAACAAAAAGAATCATACATCAAAAGCGCGAGCCACTGGCAACAACAATAAGAACCCTACAAAACAATCGATTTCATATACGCTACCCCTCAGCGGCGTCACATTCGAAAAAAAGCAGCCAACTATTAATAAGTTAAAAAATTATGACTAACTTTACTAGTCGTTCCTCTCAGGACAACTTCTACAATGTTCTTAGGTTCACGGCTAACAGCACCGTAGACAATTCTCCCATATTACAAAAATAGCAAAGAATTGCAACAATCAACATGATAAAAATTATCATTAATCACTTCACTCACACAAATTTATGTTCTGCTCTTAAGGTACTGCCTAACCTCACCATCGTATATCGTGCGAAATACAGAAAAAAACAGTTAAATATATATCAGAAAAAAAAGAAACATTAATCGCTAATAGTTTCTCCATTGATAATATAACCTGTGGCCTCAAGTTACCCCCTCCCCCCAATAAACAACACCATCGTATATCACGACACATTTGCAATAAACAGCATATTTTACAAACTTTGTAAATTACGATAGTAACTAACACAAACACAGATAGCATTTAATAACAGACCGCTTACACGCTCTGCAACGTAAAGTCATGACGTCAAGAGGACGTCATGGGTGAAACCACACGGATAGAATCTGAAAGAGCACTTGACAAAGTTGTCACTGTTGAACTAAGCTGTTAATTTGAGAATACGTGATGAAAGCACATAAACTTAAAAAATTAAGTGTAGAGGTCTAACGCTACAAGTAACCACCTGACGTTTGAAACCCCATAAAAAATTAAAACGAAATGCTATTTCACGTTATTACTGTTAAGAACTTCATATTCCGTAATCACAACACACTCCTCCACATGCTTCAATTTTCCAGTACTTCTCCACTAATATACATTCATTTATTAGCTTTTAAGATATTCTCACTCGAGATGACTGTGTATACTCAATAAATATACAAAGGTAAACCAATAGCTCATACCTACTGCGGGTACGATGCAGCTGGCCTCTGATGCCGGCGTTCGCTTCACTGAGAGCTTCTAAAGCTCCTAAAGAACTTTAAAATGTTTCCCCAGATGTGCTCGAAACACAAAATACAACACTGCAATACTTAATTCACAACAGAAGCTTCGTACACTCAATAACTCGCAGAACGAATTCGTATGAATACTTCGAGTACTCTAGAGAATACGGAAGTAATTGCTAGGCAACGGTCCACAATGGTTCAAGTGACATGGCATTGTTGTTAGCATACACTGTGATGAACATTAAGTAGCAACCCCGGTAACTACAGAGCACATCACTATATAGAGACGTCGATATCCATGGTTAAATAAGAACAGCATTTAAATTTTAAACAATTTAAATCTATGTAAGACGAAATAACCATGTTTTGGGATCGAAAGATATCCAGAAGTATCTAAATAATGAAACCGCCCGAATAGCCTATAGATTCCCATTGGAATTCTTATTTAGCTGTTCGAGGTGCGTGAGAAGAGTAATGAGACTGACAATATTCTGAGGGATCTGGCCGCGCTGTGTTGTTCTACTGCTGTAAAGAACGGTTTGCAATCTCTTCTAGTTGCTGAGTACGCCGTCACATGGTTTTTGAAAGCGCCATCGGGGAAGTTGTGTTTTTGTTGCGTGTTGTAAAAGTGGAAAAGTGTAATTAACAGGAATGTTATGCCATCAAGTGTTAAACTTGGGGCACCAGCGAGAGTGATCTTCTCAGAATTGAATCAACCCTATGGGGAACATTCCTTATCAGTAGTCCAAGTTTCTGTGTGGCACAAATCATTTCTGGAAGGCCGAGAACACGTTGAAGATGGACCTCATTCAAGGTAGACCTTCACCTTATAAAATCGACGAAAACGTCGGACGTATGCGTTCTCTTGTGATATCAGACCGGTGTGTAAAAATAAAGGTGATGGATGACATGGTTAAACATTTTCAGCATGCATCAAATTTGCATCGGAGTTTTGCACGTGCGAAAGATTTATGCCAAACGGTGCCATAAAACCTCACAACTGAGCAGGAGGAGAATGGAAGAAACGTGTGCACTGTCCTCTTGCGAGATTATCCCATGGCCACGATTGGTTCAGTTGTATAATCACAGGTTATGAATCCTGAATTTCAAAGTACGATCCTGGGACCAAGTGGCAGAGTGAGGAGTGGAACACTGTGGAATCTCCTCGACTGAAATGAGCTCGAATCATGAAGTCAAAGGCGGAAGCAAAACTGATTTGCTGTTATGACAGATTTGTTTTTTTCCATATAGATTTGTTCATCCAGGACGAACCGTCAAACAGCTGTGTTACAACGATGTCCTGGAAAAGCGCAGGAAAGAGGTGAATCGCCGGCCTGAGTGGCCGTGCGGTTCCATCACGGATTTTTTGACTTCAAAAGGCATTCCTGTTGTTTCACAGACCCCCCCCCCCCCCCCCCCCCACCTATTCACAGAAACGTGGTAACTGTGACTTGTTTTTTTTTCCAATTTCGGAAAATGTCTTAAAAGGATTTCATTTTGGGACTCCGGAGAATATTTAAAATCATATGACCGACATGGGAAATGCCCTACAAGTTGAAGGCTTTCTACGCTTCTACCGATACCGAGGAACAACGACTTCGCCGGCCTATAGCTGCCGATGGGAACTAACTTGCAGGAGACATTATTGTCGTTTGAAAGAAATAAAACCTTGGTATATTAGAAATCAGTCTCACTGCTTTTCTCACACGCCTCCTACTCCAAGATTTTGATTCACATATCTTGCGTAACAGAAGAGAAAAACTCTTTTGTTAAGCTGCCAGCTTCCCTCGATACGATGCAATGCACTTGCCAGGAGTTCCAAAATAAATTTTTCTTCACACACGGAAAAAAATTCCAGCAGCACTAATCTCCAGCATCGCAGGGAGTACGTGTGCGTAATTCACAAGAGAGAAAGATTGCTTACACCGTCATCATTGTGGAACTAAGCAATTAGTTTGATAATACATGATGCATGGGCACGAACTTCGCCAAAAACAAAGTACAGAAATCTGCCTCTACG
Source organism: Schistocerca americana (assembly GCF_021461395.2). Taxonomy (NCBI): domain Eukaryota; kingdom Metazoa; phylum Arthropoda; class Insecta; order Orthoptera; family Acrididae; genus Schistocerca; species Schistocerca americana. Next base: position 541,466,789 of record NC_060124.1, on the reverse strand, counting down.
AGTAAATGTCCAACCTTTGAAACTGCATAAAAAAGTAAAACAATGTTCTATTTCACACTGCACACCGTTAATAACGGCATGTTCTGAGATGATACCACACTCCAGCACCCGCATCAATTTTCCAGTAATTCTCCGCTATATACTCAGCCATTAACAAGTTTATACGATATTCTGTATGACAAATAAATAGGTGGCAGTTAAATCAACGGCTCATACCTCTTGCAGCACAACGCAGCTCGCCTCTGACGCTGGGCGTTCGCTTTTCTGAAAGCTTCTAAAGCTCCTCAAGAACTTTAAAATGTTTCGCTAGATGTGCTCGAAACACAAAATGCAAGACTGCAATACTTAATTCACAAATGAAGCTCCTTACACTCAATTACTCGCAGAATGAATTCGTATGGATACTTCGAGTACTCCAAAGAATACGGAAGTAATTGCTACGCAACGTTCAACAACGGTTTACGTGAGATGGCATTGTTGTTTACATACCCAATATCCTCCCCTGGTAGCTGAGTGGTCAGCGCGACGAAAGTCATACCTAAAGACCCGAGTTCGATTCACGGCTGTGTCGGGAGATTTTCTCCGCTCAGGGACTGGGTGTTGCGTTGCCCTTATCATCGTTATTTCATCCCCATGGACACGCAAGTCTCCGAAGTGGCGTCTACTCAAAAGACTTGCACCAGGCGAATGGGAGGCCCTAGTCACACGGCATTTCCATTTTAACAGTAAACCGAAATTCCAGTAAAGCAATATCGTTTAGCAACGTGGATATAAATGTTAGACAACCACTGAAACAAAATATTAGATAAGTCAATTGTACATTTCAACTTTTCATAAAATAGCATCGAAGCATAACGACGACGAATGCTGATGCCCTCGATCCCGCTTTTAGTCATGTATTGAAATGTTATGTCACGCGTAAAAATTGATTCCTTCAGCGCATGTGACTTCCGCCAGATTCGACGTCCGTTTGTGTTTCCTAGTGTAGTGATTTTCTATATTGAAACCTGGTTGTCAGGGGAAGGCCGTAATCATTTACTATTGGTTGCCTTTAACAGTTACACACATTTCTTATTAAAGAAGTAGTTCCAGACTCAACAATATTTTTGAAAATACCACGCATTTTTAATGAAGGCATAAACGACAGTGTAAATAATAGTGTTTTCAGTGCGTTACAATTTAGCAAATCACCATAAAATCTTGATACTGATAACGTTTAAAAAGAAAAAACAAGGCACTGTGATGATGACTGAAGGCCTTACACTCCAAGAAAGACAGTAAATAAAGAATGTTTAAGAACTCGCTGCAATTACAACTTACAGGTATTGAAATATTAAAAGTTAGAGCCCACAAACACAGTAGAAGGTATCAGACGCCACGAATGGCAGAAAATAAGGTTTTAAGGCTTACTGCTAAAACAGAAATATCGAATTAATTTTTCAGAGCAAAGGACCACAATCATGACTGAAGGCATTACACGCCAGGAACGGCAATTATATAAAAAATTTAGAAACGTACTGTAAAACAGCAAATAAAAGCAAAGGTTAATTAACAGAAACAAGCAATTGACCACGAAACAGGTGAAATAATATGATGGTAATCTTGTAACACAACCCTTACACTGATACGGTCTGGCCTGCAACGGAGGGTGGAAACCTACAAACAGCACCAACGCGAGCAGCAGCACGGCTCATATACCCTTCGATTAATCTCCTCATCGCGAAAATGGAAGACTTGCCAATGGGACGGATCACATGTCACATACATGTTTTTATTGGCCTCGTCCATGTTTTTTACTACTTTGTCAATACAATCAAATTGTAAATTGAACAAGTGCCCTTTTTATACAGGGTGGTCCATTGATAGTGACTGGGCCAAATATCTCAAAAAATAAGCATCAAACGAAAAAAACTGCAAAGAACGAAACTCGTTTAGCTTGAAGGGGAAAACCAGAGGGCGCTATGGTTGGCCCGCTAGATGGCGCTGCCATAGGTCAAACGGATATCAACTGCGTTTTTTAAATAGAAACCCCCATTTTTATTATATATTGGTGAAGTACGTAAAGAAGTCTGAATGTTTTAGTTGGACCACTTTTTTCGCTTTGTGATAGATGGCGCTGTAATACTCACAAACGAATAAGTACGTGGTATCACGTAACATTCCGCCAGTGCGAACGGTATTTGCTTCGTGATACATTACCCGTGTTAAAATGGACCGTTTACCAACTGTGGAAAACGTCGATATAGCGTCGATGTATGGCTATTGTGATCAAAATGTCCAATGAGCGTGTGCTATGTATGCTGCTCGGTATCCTGGACGACATCATCCAAGTGTCCGGACCATTCGCCAGATAGTTGCGTTATTTAAGGTAACAGGAAGTGTTCAGCCACATGTGTAACGTCAACTACGACCTGCAACAAATTATGAAGCCCAAGTAGGTGTTTTAGCTGCTGTCGCCGCCTAACCGCACATTAGTAGCAGACAAATTGCGCGAGAATCGGGACTCTCAAAAACGTCGGTGTTGAGAATGCTTCATCAACATTGATTGCGCCCGTACCATATTTCTATGCACCAGGAATTGCATAGCGACGACTTTGAACGTCGTGTACAGTTCTGCCACTGGGCACGAGAGAAATTACGGGACGATGACAGAATTTTTGTACTCGTTCTATTTAGCGATGAAGCGTCATTAACCAACAGCGGTAACGTAAACCGGCATTATATGCACTATTGGGCAACGGAAAATCCACGATGGCTGCGACAAGTGGAACATCAGCGACCTTGGCGGGTTAATGTATGGTGTGGCTTTATGGGAGGAAGGATAATTGGCCCCCATTTTATCGATGGCAATCTGAATGGTGCAATGTATGCTGATTTCCTACGTAATGATCTACCCATGTTACTGCAAGATGTTTCACTGCATGACAGAATGGCGATGTACTTCCAACATGATGGATGTCCTGCACAATCTCGCGTGCGATTGAAACGGTATTGAATACCGTATTTCATCACAGGTGGATTCGTTGTCGAAGCACCATACCATGGCGCGCACGTTCACCGCATCTGACGTCCCCCGATTTCTTTCTGTGGGAAAAGTTGAAGGATATTTGCTATCGTTATCCACCGACAACACCTGACAACATGCGTCAGCGCATTTTCCATGCATGTGCGAACATTACGGAAGGCGAGCTACTCGCTGTTGAGTGGAATGTCGTTACACGTATTGCCAAATGCATTGAGGTTGACGGACATCATTTTGAGCATTTATTGCATTACTGTGGTATTTACAGGTAATCACGCTGTGACAGCATGCGTTCTCAGAAATGATAAGTTCACAAGGGTACATGTATTACATTGGAACAACCGAAATAAATTGTCCAAACGTTCCTACATTCTGTATTTTAATTTAAATTACTTACCTGTTACCAACTATTCGCCAAAAATTGTGAGCCATATTTTTTTGACTATTACAGCGCCGTCTATCACAAAGCGAAAACAGTGGTCCAACAAAAAAATTCATATTTCATTACGTACTACACAAATATGTAATAAAACTGGTGGTTCCTAATTTTAAAAACCGCAGTTGATATCCGTTTGACCTATGGCAGAGCCATGTAGCAGGCCAACCATAGGGCAATCTGGATTCCCCCTTCAAGTTTCGTTCTTTGTAGTTTTTTCGTTTGACACTTATTTCATAAGATATTTGGCCCGGTCACGATCAGTGGACCACCACGTATATTTTAATTGAAGTTCTCCTAAAAAGAATCATTTTAAAAGGCGAACTTCAAAATAAGCTAGGCTGGGTTTGAGAACAGAGGCCCAACATGCTGCCTTGAAAGGTACTCTTCCGTTCTGAAACTTTTCCTTGAATTCCCAGGCGGAAGGATACCAGCCGGAAGGTAAGATGCTGCATAGATTCTCCGTAAGGTCACCAATGCGATGTCGAGGCAGGTGTGGAGGCAGTGGAGGGAGGAAGTCTCCTTGTCACCGAGTCCTGCCTGCTGTTTCGACGTCCTAGGCTACCAAAATCAGGTCAAGCTAGATCAGATCACAGCTGGAGCTTTTCGCAGCAGCTGGCGTCATACTAAATTACCCACAGAGATGATGCAAATCATAACTATAGGTGCCTGTCGTTAGATAAGATTAGAAAAGTCTACATTTCAACAACATTGGTTTGTAGCATTATGTTACAGTCTGTTAAGCAGAAAATCTCCTGCTCACTCTCCATTGCCACCAGACGCCTACCGTCATATCACTCAGTTATCCTTTCAAAGCGGACGTTCTACAATACAGTGCTGTGCAGTGGAGAGCTTCACACTTATCACAATGCATGCATATTCACGTTGGAAAGCAACATGTAATCAATCAATCAATGTTAGACGATCTGTTTCAAAAACTAATGAAAGTATAAATAGTTTTATCATTTCAAATTTGTTCGGTGGTTCAGAAAGTAAGTATCGGTCTAGGCCACAGGGTTCTATCCGAGGTTTGTCAGAAGCATTTCTTTTTTTTTTTTTTTACATTTACCGCTACTTTCAAGTTCGACAATGATTTCTGTTAATGTGATAAATGCGAGGTTAGTCTATGGCTTGTATTCCATGTTAAACTGCAGAGCCACCTGTAACAGACTAGCTAAATCAATTAAAAGAATGGAGGAAGCAACACTACCAAACTACTACGGTGTTCGAACCAGCTTTCGTATTGATGATTCGAGTTTTACTATTACATTTATACATTACATCGATTATCCTTGTATACTTCAGTAATATTTTTAAATACATTTGAGTGATTAGCTGAGTATACACTCCTTTCCCCTCAGAGCGAAGGAATAAAATTACGCTAAACAAAACTCCCTTCTTTTTAGATTAAATAACACAATGGGATTATGTGTTAGATAATACTCTGGAAAGTATAAATAAAAATTTTATTCCTTATCTTCTTTTTTCTAAAAACATTAAATCTGTCGTACAAGACATACTGTTGTTGTTGTTATGGTTTTCAGTCCGAAGATTAATTTGATGCTGCTCTCCCCACCTACTCTCACATAGCTGCAAATCTACTGAAATTGCATCCAGAAAAACCGGTTGTTGTCTCACGTAGGGTCCTATCAACCAATCCCAGATATATCCTGGTATAAAACATGCGGAAACAAAATACATTATCTGTCGCCTAAAGGGACACTATTTTTATTTTCTGAGATGTCGATGACCGAAACTTCATGTCATAGCTGCCAAAAGGCGGCAGTGTCTGATGACGCAATAAATGCATCAGTTTCTCTTTAAGGGGACGTGGACGTGCACGGGCTGCATTTTCATAGTTCGCTCTCAGTGCACATTACTCTTCATCTACAATGAATAAGATTAACTCAAGCTGTAGAAGGATATTTATTAAAATATCTCCTACAGTTTAAGAATTACAGTATTTTGCCTAATAGGTGTTTTTGTAATACACTTCCATTCAGGTACCATTTTCTGGTCCATCATCAGTCTAATAGCATTCAGACTGTGACAGACCGCTGTCAACATTCATAGGAACACATTATGCCTCTCGTTTTGTAGTTTGGAGTATATCTGAGGAAATACGAAAAGCCTTATTATACCACATTATTATTTTGTCTAAAAAATACCGATAAAATTATATACAGAATGACAAACATAGATCATTTCTGCGATGTATTACGCACAATACAAAGATGCTATCCCATTCTTCACTTGAGGGAAATTTGGTGAACATGGATGAAACCATTGAGAAGTTATATGTACCTAATGTTCTGAAATCGTAGTTTCGAGAAAATGAGAAAAGAATATTCACAGTGTTTTTGACGCATCGTATTCCTCTTTCAGAACATTCCAGCAGCATAATCTTCCTGGCCAGCTGCTTCTTTATCATCTGTAGACTTCTTCAGGGGCCTTTTCCTTACACTGGCTACCACAGCTTCAACTACTCGCTGACGATATATGGCAGTCTGAGCAGCTATCCTATTATTTCTTGGCTGGATGCCTAATTTGTCCATTACTTTTATCCTGATGGTTACACCATCGCTGAAACACATAACAGCATCAATCGCACCCATTTTGAGTACTGTCCATCCACCAAACACTGTTTTTGGCACTCGTTGCCACACACAGATGTTGAAACCGTCATTAGGGTTTTGCGTACGGCCATGTAGACATTTGCTCAGTAATTTTGTATCTGAAAGGTCCCTGCATATTGGCTTTATTGTTTCCATGACTGTGGCAGGCAAGAAATGTATATGGTGCTATTCCTTGCCTGTCGCATGAGCGTGGCTGGTTTGCAGACATTTGTTCAAAGAGCGTTTAAGACCAAATCAACAACTGAAAAGTTGATAAAAAATACATTTTTTGAAACGGGATAAAATTGTCTTTGAGATGGTGACAAGAATTGTTTCCGAAAATTTCAGACATTTCAAGTCCATGTCCACTTAACAATTAGACATATCAAGTACACTTTTTAAAAAATTAAAGAAAATACGACGCAACAAGAAGGAATTATACTAATGGCGGGGAAATCAGTAGAAGTGATGTTTATGTACAGACAAATGAAGGAGTCCCATTTCAAAAACTGAATGGTTTATTCACGAGAAAGAGCTACACAAATTGAGCAAGTCTGTAAGAAAATTATCTATGACTGGCGCTTATGCAAGTAGCTGTTCGGCTGGCATTGTTTGATAGACTTGTTGCATGTCGTCCAGAGGGATATAGAGCCAAATTCGGTCCAATTGGTGCTATAGATTAGCAAAATTCAGAGTTGTTTGTAGGGCCCTGCCCATGTTGTTGTTGTTGTGGTCTTCAGTCCTGAGACTGGTTTGATGCAGCTCTCCATGCTACTCTATCGTGTGCAAGCTTCTTCGTCTCCCAGTACCTACTGCAGCCTACATCCTTCTGAATCTGCTTAGTGTATTCATCTCTTGGTCTCCCTCTACGATTTTTACCCTCCACGCTGCCCTCCAGTACTAAATTGGTGATCCCTTCATGCCTCAGAACATGTCCTACCAACCGATCCCTGGTTCTAGTCACGTTGTGCCACAAACTCCTCTTCTCCCCAATTCTAATCAATACCTCCTCATTAGTTATGTGATCTACCCATCTAATCTTCAGCATTCTTCTGTAGCACCACATTTCGGAAGCTTCTATTCTCTTCTTGTGTAAAATATGTTTCACTTCCATACATGGCTACACTCCATACAAATACTTTTAGAAACGACTTCCTGACACTTAAATCTATACTCGATATTAACAAATTTCTCTTCTTCAGAAACGCTTTCCATGCCATTGTCAGTCTACATTTTATATCCTCTCTACTTCGACCATCATCAGTTATTTTGCTCTCCAGATAGCAAATCTCCTTTACTACTTTAAGTGTCTCATTTCCTAATCTAATTTCCTCAGCATCACCCGACTTAATTCGACTACATTCCATTATCCCCGTTTTGCTTTTGTTGATGTTCGTCTTACACCCTCCTTTCAAGACACTATCCATTCTGTTCAACTGCTCTTCCAAGTCCTTTGCTGAATCTGACAGAATTACAATGTCATCGTCGAACATCGAAGTATTTATTTCTTCTCAATGGATTTTAAATCCTACTCCTCATTTTTCTTTTGTTTCCTATACTGCTTGTTCAATATACAGATTGAATAGCATCAGGGAGAGGCTACAACTCTGTCTCACACCCTTCCCAACCACTGCTTCCCTTTCACGTCCCTCGACTCTTATAACTGCCATCTGATTTCTGTACAAATTGTAAATAGCCTTTCGCTCCCTGTATTTTACCTCTGCCACCCTCAGAATTTGAAAGAGAGTATGCCAATCAACATTGTCAAAAGCTTTCTCTAAATATACAAACGCTAGAAACATAGGTTTGCCTTTCCTTCATCTTTCTTCTAAGATAAGTTGTAAGGTCAGTATTGCCTCACGTGTTCCAGTATTTCTACGGAATCCAAACAGATCTTCCCCGACGGTGGTTTCTACCAGTTTTCCATTCGTCTGTAAACAATTCGCGTTAGTATTTTGCAGCTGCGACTTATTAAACTGATAGTTCGGCAAATTTCACATCTGTCAACACCTGAATTCTTTGGGATTGGAATTATTATATTCTTCTTGAAGTCTGAGGGAATTTCGCCTGTCTCATACATCTTCCTCACCAGATGGTAGAGTTTTATCAAGACTGGCTCTTCCAAGGCTATCAGTAGTTCTAATGGAATGTTGTCTACTCCAGTGGTCTTGTTTCGACTTAGGTCTTTCAGTGCTCTGTCAAACTCTTCACGCAGTATCGTATCTCCCATTTCATCTTCACCTGCATCCTCTTCCATTTCCATTATATTGTCCTCAAGAACATCGGCCCTGTATAGACCCTCTATATACTCCGTCCACCTTTTCGCTTTCCCTTCGTTGCTTATAACTGGGTTTCCATCTGAGCTCTTGATATTCATGGAAGTGGTTCTCTTTTCTTCTAAAGTTTTTTCTAATTTTCCTGTAGGCAGTGTCTATCTTCCCCTTAGGGAGATAAGCCTCTACATTCTTACATTTGCCCTCTAGCCATCCCTGCTTAGCCATTTCGCACTTCCTGTCGATCTCATTTTTGAGAGGTTTCTATTCCTCTTTGCCTGCTTTATTTACTGCGTTTTTATATTTTCTCCTTTCATCGATTAAATTCAGTATCTCTTCTGTTACCCAAGGATTTCTACTAGCCTTCGTCTTTTTACCTACTTCATAGTCTGCTGCCTTCACTATTTCATCGGTCAAAGCTATCCATTCTTCTCCTACTGTATTTCTTTCCCCCATTCCTGTCAATTGTTCCCTTATGCTCTCCCTGAAACTCTGTACAACCTCTGGATCTTTCAGTTTATCCAGATCCCATCTCCTTAAATTTCCACCTTTTTGCAGTTTCTTCAGTTTTAATCTACAGTTCATAACCAATAGATTGTGGTCACAGTCCACATCTGTCCCTGGAAATGTCATACAATTTAAAACCTGGTTCCTAAATCTCTCTCTTACCATTATATAATCTATCTGAAACCTTCCAGTATACAGCCTTCTTTCATGATTCTTGAACCAAGTGTTAGCTATGATTAAGTTATGCTCTGTGCAAAATTCTACCAGACGGCTTCCTTTTCATTTCTTAGCCCTAATCCCTACTCACCTACTACGTTTCCTTCTCTTCCTTTTCCTGCTCTCGAATTCCAGTCGCCCATGACTATTAAATTTTCGTCTCCCTTAACTAATTGAATAATATCTTTTACCTCATCATATATTCCATCACTTTCTTCATCATCTGCAGAGGTAGTTGGCATATAAACTTTTACTACTGTAGTAGGCGTGAGCTTCGTGTCTATCTTGGCCACAATAATGCGTTCATTATGCTGTTTGTAGTAGCTTACCCGCACTCCTATTTTTTATTCATTATTGAACCTACTCCTGCATTACCCATATTTGATTTTGTATTTATAACCCTGTATTCACATGACCAAAAGTCTTGTTCCTCCTGCCACCGAACTTCACTAATTCCCACTATATCTAACTTTAACCTATCCGTTTCACTTTCTAAATTTTATAACCTACCTGAAGGATTAAGGGATCTGACATTCAACGCTCTGATCCGTAGAACGCCAAGTTTCTTTCTCCCGCCCATAGAGCACCAAATGTTCTCAATAGCGGAGAGATCTGAAGACCTTTCTGACCAAGGTAGAGTATGGCAATCACGAAGACAGTTAGTAGATAACCTTCCAGTGTGCGGGTGGACATTATCTTGCTGAAATAAAGGGCAAAAAATATCGTCGACGTACCGCTCTGCTGTAAGGGTGCAGCGGATTACAACGGAAGTGGCCTTGCTATGAAATGAAATCCCACCCCAAGATATCATATCTGGTTGTCGGACTGTATGGTGGCCAACAGTCACATTGGTAGCCCACTTTTATCTGGGGCGTCTTGAGATACATCGTGGCTGGTCATCGGGGCTCAGCTAGAAGCCAGAATCATCACTGAAGACAATTCTGCTCCAGCCAACGCTCTCCCAGGCCGAATGTACCCAGCACACTGCGAACCATCTTCTGGTTGTACATAGGTCGATGGTAGTCGGCTTAAGGGGCGCCATGAAGTCAGACTTTAGTCTCTCTAGGTCACCCATACTTAAAAACTCTGTGTTCGGCGATGGTCCGCTCATTTTTGCCAGCATCGTTGAATAGTTGCGTGGTTTCCTATTCATATGTCGATCGATTGGCCAATTACTCCAACCAGCTTCTTTGAACTCAACTACATTTCTTCTTTCAAATACTGTCATCTGCTGACATTGTCAACGAGCCTGTTTGCAAGGCATAGTTACTGTCAAACTGAGTACACGGAATGAAATCCTCAAATACTTTATGCGCTGGTATCATCATGACACCTGTTTACTATTCTTGCCAGGTGCGCGGTGACATTGTGCTCCGGCAGTCACACTTTCATTCATCCGTCGCCGAAGTTTGCAGTTCTTCATTTTCCGTCGATACCTCTGTGAATAACCATTTGTGACCAATTTGACTAATTTTCGTGTCTTAGACTGTATATTAGATGTTAAGAACGAAAGAGAAGCGGAATTCTTATAATGAACGTTTAGAATCAGAAATGTGTACTAGTTACCGACTACGACTCACTGAGAATGGTTATTTTAAAGCATTCAATTAGGGTCGTTTTCAGTCGTATTACAATGATCATGTCATCGCTGTGTACATGAAATACCTCGTATAGGAATGCTGTTAAATCTAGCACTATCTCTGGACCTACCATCGGCACGGCTTCAGAGTATACGCCATCCAGACCAGGTGCGTTTGCAGTTTTGAGCTTCGAAATTGCGACAGCAATTTCTTCTTGACCAGACCGTATCACCAACATCTGATTTTCATATTCGTTATTTACTGCATTTATAAGTTGTGCGTGTATCTCAGCGTCTGTGTTATCGTCAGGATGCAGGGCAGTTAGCAGATATTCTGGTGACTCTCTCCGTCCAGTCGTCATTGAGCTATCCACCTTACGAATTGCGGACATGATAGTAAATCCCTTAACCTTTTCAGTCAACAATTTATTCAGTCTTTGGCAGATGTCAAATTGCAGGTGTATTCCTTCAGTTTCCTGAAGCAAAGTTTTGAAGCGCGTCTTAATATCCCTGTACTCATGGAGCCTACTACTGCACTCCGATTGCCCTAGAGTATGTTCGTTCTTCTTCGCGATCGTACCCTTCACCTCAGAGTGGAAAGTTCAAGGCTCTAAGGGATTGCAGTCTGATTGTTTACCTATTTCCTAGGAATATAAATGTCCTGTGTTCTTTGCAAGAGTTCAGTTAGTAATGGAGCACCCAAATCTACATGAACCGGAAGAGATTTTATTCTAAATACTCCGAGGTAGACAACTAAGTCATCTCAATCAGATTTAGTGATGCCTAACTCTATTCTGCTTTCCTCAGCTTGTCTACTGTATTATTGTCATTTCCCTGTTCGACGATAATTGTATTATGGCCAGTGTATGTTAGGTACTGGAGCACTTGTCAACTATTAATGTTAGCTGCTGACTTGCGGTTTGCTAAAGTGACATCTATGTTAGTAACTACACAAGCTTATTGTTCGAAAGTACTCGGCTGGTCTTCCAGATTTAAAATAATGAGCTGTAGTTCCTGTATTGCTTCCTTTAGTACATCCTCTCGTTTGTCAGTTTGCCTACTGTCCCACAGAAATGATTATGCATCTGTTATCACAAGGAGACACGCAATTTGTCTATATAGAGAAACCGCTCTGACTTTACCTATATAAGGTACCATAGGGTGAGAGTAATGCATGCTTACTACAACCCACTTTGTCTGCAGTCCTTCACTTCTATTGTGACCCTGTGCTTGTCCAACAGCGTTGCCACGTTGGGTCACACTGTATTTCCATTCGTAACGACCGTGGCAGTCATTCCCTCATCGTGGCCAGTACCTGTTACTATATCCGCACGAAAATGTGGGAGCTCATTCTTCCTACCATATGGTTCTTGCAAACAAAACATATTAACACTCAGCTGGTCAGTTAGTTTTCGTATTTCAGTCATTGTCAATTTACATCGAGCAGCATTTATCTGTACTATGTTTATCCTTTTACGTGTTTCGATTGCCAACAAAGCCCTTCGGAGAAGGAAGGCCTGGTTCAAAGAAAAAGCGTCCAAACCCTTATATAAAATCCACGTATTAATGCTCAGTGTCGAATGGTCCTTTTACTCCCTTAAACGCTTGTCGAAGGAGGCCACATAATTGTTTAAACTCAATGCATATGTTATTTACTCTCAAAAGAATTCTGTGTAGTGCATCTGGTGTAGGATACGTCATAGAGTTTCCTTTCTGATGCCCACCTCTGAAAATATGACTTAGAGCAACCTGCAACACACTGGGAGCCTCCAAACTACTTAATAAGACATTAACTTCTAAATTATTATCAGATTTGTATGTGCGTAATTGAAAATCATTTTAGTAGGACTCGAAATATTAGAAATACTTTTTTGAATTTCATAGGAGTACCTGATTTTCACTGCACTTAACTGTTTTGCGATTGTTGTACTCGTTAGTGTTACTAAGGTCACCACACACCTCTTCAAGCGCAAATGGGGGGAGGGTCTGCAGATGATGTCGAAGCTTCTTGGGTGTCTACTGGTACAGCACATGCGGTGTCAATGTTATCATAACCATCATCATAATCGTAATCATAACATTTGGCGCGAGTTCCTCGTAGATGCGGCGTCGGCCTGGAGCAGGAGAATCCCGTTGCTGGGGTTGCTGCACCGGGAACAGCTCTTCTGTCAGCAGCCGCCTCAGCTTGAGTTGATGCAAGTGCTTCACAAATCATCTCCCCCCGAACGAAGTTCATGAACTTCATCTGGTGTGATTTCTCACGTGATGAGCAAGTGCTCTACTCGAAGCAGGATACATCACTCAAGACAGTTATACTCCAGCCAATGCGACTCCACCCCACGTGTGCCCGACACCACTGAAAATGTGCTATTAGGTGCGCGTAGGTCAATGGTAGGCGGCGAGGGGGGGGCCGTGAGCTCAGCATCCCTTCTGTGAGCCGCCTTTTATTAGTCTCAGAGGTCACTCAAGCATTAGTTGCACGTCGGGTTGATGATAATGGTGTTCGGGATTCTGTGTGTCTCTCTGGCGATTACTCGGTCCTCTCCGTCAGCTCTCTGGGTCGACCGCTTCCTTCTTGACGCTGTGTTCAGCCATGGTTCACCCGTTCCTGCGAGTATCGTCGAATAGTGTCGTTGCTCCTATTCAAATGTCGAGCCAATAGCCGATTACTCCAAGTGCCTTCTTTTAAATGCTGACATCCACATATATTGAGCGAATAGCCGATTATTCCAAAAGCTTTCTTTTGAATGCTGATATGAGCGTTTGGCATCATTGGCCGGGAGACCAATTACAGGGCAGGTCCAGCCGCCTTGGTGCAGTTCTTATTACATTCGACGCCACACTGGGCGACCTGCGCGCCGCGTGGCGATGAAATGATGAATAAGACAACACAACATACAGTCCCTGAGCGGAGAAAATCTCCGACCCAGCCAGAATTCGAACACGGGCCCCTTAGGACAGCAGTCGATCACGCTGACCTTTCAGCTATCGGGGCGCACTAAATGCTGACATCTACATATATTGTTCAGTAACTAGCTGCAAGTATGGTTATATCCAACTGAGTACACAGAATGAACTTTAGCAAAAGGTTTAAGCCCTCGTATCGACAAGTACCCTGTTTACTGTGTCTGTGCCCAAGTACGTCGATCGCCAAATCCTGTATGAGTATCATCTTGTAACGTTTGCATCACTTCTTCATGGTGCGTCATTTTTTGTGTTAGAGTGGTTACTAGACATTAATAACGAAAGATAAACAGAGTTCCTGTGATAAACGTTTGTAATCAAAAATGTGTTATACTAGCCATCTATGAACCATCAAAAATTGTCACTGTTTAGTTCATTTTGATAGGCTTGTTTTCAGTTTATCACAATATGAACATGTCATCATTACGAGGGTGGAAAGCACGCGGCTGTATCACTTATTAGTGTGTCCGTTCCTCGTCTTTAAGACGTCTTGAACTCGGCTGAAGATACTTTCAGTAAGGTTAAAGAATCCACCATAGGCGGAACTAAACTCTAATTTTCCCAAAATATAGTTCATTGGTGAAAATTGTCCACTCGTCTGCGCCAACAGTTCAAACAGAATTATCACTCAAAAGTGACTAACAGGCTGATTTTCTTTATCCAACAACTCAAATCCTCGAACTTGGTCGAATTTTCCACCAAATCATATTCACAAAGTTCCACTGCTGCACACGGAAACCAAGTTCCACAAGAGTTTACTTTTAGTATGTGCGCAGTGACATAGTTCCTTGAAAAAACTGAACACAGTCGATGTTCTGCCAAAGTTTGTCAACCAAATTACAACATCCGATCACGAAGACTGGACGTCGATGGTGCTGCAGAGGCAAGGCGGTGTTCTTGAGGAGGCAGCTGGTCGACAGCAGGAAGCGGATGTCCATCCGTACCTCTGGCTCGACGAGAGCTCACTTTTGCACAGCGATGCGAGGGCCTGAATATTGCCGCACAGCTGGATATCGCAGGAACTATTTCAGGTCACGTGATTCGCGGATCGGTCGTCCAACCTACCCCCTCCCTCACCCCCCTACCCAACACACACAGAGTTCGTGATTTTTATGGCGCTGCTGGAGACGCCTAGTGGAACAACTGCAGAACTGTTTTCTTGTTTTCTGGTGCAGAGCAGTAGCGTGGGTTGTAGGCAGACCAGGACTTTTGCGCCAGATGGAGTCTGACCCATACAGATGGAACGCCGTGACATGCCAGAGATGCGTGAACTTCTGTGTATGACTAACTGCCCATTCTTCAGCAGGAACCGAAACCAGAAACGATAGCAATAGTGCACTTTGAGGTCTGGATTTATGTCGACTTTGAATCGCATTCCAATGAGTTATTGGTTATAAGTGGAACATGGCGCTGGCCAATCAATTTCTAGGACGTTATATAAAATGCCTAAAAAGACAAGTCATTGTGGAAAGACAGGAGATACTGGACTCATTTGAAGAAAGAAGGAAATGTGAAAATGCAGCAGACGAAGCAGCAAACAGGAAACACATATTGTCTGCAAACCTCTATTTTTCTTTACTCCGCCGTAGTGGGGATCCAAAACACTCGGGCAGTATTCAGGAATTTGTCGCACTACTGTTCTATATACGGTCCTCTTTGTAGATGAACTACACTTTCCTAAGACTCTCCCAGTAAGCCGAAGCCACTCCTACTACTGTTCTCATGTGCTCGTTTCACTTCATGTCGCTTTACAACTTTACACCTAGAAATTAATCCCCTTGACTGTGTATACGAAAATTACAGTATTGTTTTTTTCCCCTTTCATCTGCATTAAGATATATCTCTTTACATTTAGAGCAAGTTAACCTACATCACACTAAAAGTAAATTCTAAGCCATCGTATACCCATGTACAATCACAAAACGACGATACAGTCCTCTTACCTCTTATACTAAAAGGTCACCTCAAGCCTTAGCAGACTTCTCCCCACCCTATCCGTTGTTGTCCACAAATCATTCCCTCACAGATGCTGCTTTATGACATGGTGTTTTGTCATCCTTACATAAACAATCCTGTTCACCATATGTTTCCCTACCGTAGACAGTACATTATGCTGTAAAATGTGTTACTCTTCAGCGTTTAAAGCTTATTAATTGCAACAATTGGAGCACACCATAACCAAGGAAAACACCCCAATTCCGTGACACCACATCCTTAGTTCTTCATTTTTGGCGATATACAGGGTGAATCACTAATTATCGCCACCTAGAATAACTCCGAAAGTATGATGGTAGCTGAGATGATTGTGGGACAAAAGATGTATAGGACAACGGGGGCCATAATATGAAGTTGATTTTTTGATTCTAGATGGGGTCGCGTCAGAGATAAGAAGGTCAACTTTGTTTCTTTACATGGGATGCTATAGTTTGGTACTTATTATCTGATAGTGGCTATCGAGACGAATCCAATGACGTGTAACAGCGATGGCCGGCCGATGTGGCCGCGCTGTTCTAGGCGCTTCAGTCTGGAACCGCGCGACCGCTTATGTCGCAGGTTCGAATCCTGCCTCGCGCATGGGTGTGTGTGATGTCGTTAGGTTAGTTAGGTTTAAGTAGTTCTATGTTCTAGGGCACTGATGACCTCAGATGTTAAGTCCCATAGTGCTCAGCGCCATTTTTAATAGTAATTTATTTGAAGGTCAACGAAGCTGAAAAAGGTGGCATGAACGACCAGTTACAGAAGGCATTCGAAGTGATGCCCATTCGTATCAATGCAATGCTGCAATCTTCTTATCACCGGCTGAGTGGTATTCCTTATCACTTCGGCATTTATCGAAGCACATGCTGTGACATTCTCTCTCGTATGTCGTGCAAACAGTAAATATTCACCGAATACGGAGTATGCATCCAAGGTGCCATTGACATGTAAACACCATTCCACAGTTTCGCAATACAACCCTAATAGGAACGGTAAGACTAGTATCGTCGAATCAAGCAAATGTGAATGATTTCTTCCTTCGAAGAACAATGCTTCTCACTCATGGAGAATGCCAACGAAATTCAGTGAGAGCTAGACACATTCGCTGAAAGACATCCTCACCGTAGTCACCCTACACGATGTACATTTAAATATGTTTGTGATAAATTGAAAACAACTGGATTTTTAATGCATCAGGAACATATCCGGCAAAGGAAAGTTACTAACGAGGAAACAGAAACTGGTACTCTTGCCACTGTGGTTCGGCATCCTTGTGTTAGTTCGTGTCAAATCGCAAGGGAATCTGGCATTAGCCAGAGTACTGTCGTTCATGATCTGAATCGCCATAAATATCATCCTTACCATACCATTCTCTACCAAGAATTAACTGGTAGACTGTATGCGTCGCATTGAAATCTGCAGATGGCTCAGCTTCAGATTTAAAGGAATGACACATTTATTAATATGATTTTATTTACTGACGAGGCTACGTTCACGAACAATGGAAATGTTAATTTGCATAACATGCATTACTGACAACTGAAGATCCATGTTGGCTGGGGTAAGTTACAAACCAAACACCGTGGTCGGTGGATGTATGGTGCCGGATTCTGAAGGACAGAATTATAGGCCCCTATTTCATCGAAGGAAATCTTAATGGTTCAAAAAATGGCTCTGAGCACTATGGGACTCAAGTGTTGAGGTCATTAGTCCCCTAGAACTTAGAACTAGTTAAACCTAACTAACCTAAGGACATCACACACAACCATGCCCGAGGCAGGATTCGAACCTGCGACCATAGCGGTCTCGCGGATCCAGACTGCAGCGCCAGAACCGCGCGGCCACTTCGGCCGGTAATCTTAATGGTAGGAAGTACACCACATTCCTGCAAGAAACAATAGGTCTGTTATTGGAAGAAGGAACAAGGAACAGAATGTGGTATCAACACGAGAGGTGTCCGGCACATTTTTCGCTCGTGGCTAGAAGTGAGTTGCAGAGCCAATTCCCAGATCGTTGGATTGGACGCGGAGATGTGTCATGCCCGTCTCGTTCGCCACACTTGACGCCTCTGGACTTTTTCTTGTGGGGATTCGTATAAGACATTGGTTATAAAGAAGTTCCAACTACACTGGAACTCTGGATAATTTTTATCAGACAGTATACGTCTGAAACAGTGCACCCTCATTTAGTTTATCCCTAATGTTCGTTACTGTCGGGTTTATACATTCTTGCAGAGAAGGTATCTCGTAAAGTAAATAGCTAATGGTGTACACCTCATTCGTTTCTCAACACCAGTTACTTCAAGTACTAGCAACTAATATCAGTAACACGACACATATTGCTGCGTTCCCTTTCGTTAAGCGCAACTTTCTATTCTCTGCCGATGAAATTCCTCTGTAGACAGTAAGGCAATAAAATTTTTGGACTTGTGGTTTCGCTCCAGGCGGCCACGGTTATATAACCAGCAAGGCATAGGTATGCCAACGATGCTGCCTTAGGACCGTGCAAGGTCGATTAATTATAGCGGAGACCACAGTGGGGTGGACAGGAGGGGAAGGGGAGAGGAGTAGATGAAGTAGGTACCTGCAGCTGGCTGCAAGCAGATTCTGCCGAGCCTGCTGGATTTCTGCCATGATGTGCGTTTCTCCACCTGTCAAGTTCCAGGTAGTGGCCGTCTCACTCCCTTCACACTCTGGGAACACACCAGCAGAAATTCGTTGCCCTGATTTCGAAGCAGGCACCGTAAACACTGCAAAATCAGCATAACAGCCCATGCATTCAAACTGCTCACAAGAATAATATGCAGAACAATGGAAAAAGTTGAGGATCTGTTATTTGAGGATCACTTGGAGTTTAGGCACGAGAGAGACAGTTCTGTCGTTGCGCATCATGATAGAAGCAAGACATGAGAAAAATTAAGACACATTCATAGGATTTGTCGAGCTAGAAGAAGTGATTGACACTCTAAAATAATACAAGACAATCGAAATTCTGAACAAAGTTGAAGAAAGGTACGGGACGTGTAATACACAGTATGTACAAGAACCTAGAGAGAATGGTAAGAATGGAGGAGACATAACGAGATGCTTCAATTAAAAAAGGTGTAAGAGAGGTGATTCTGTCTTTCGCCCATACTACTCACTGTCTACATCGTAGAACCCACGACGGAAATGGAAGAAAGTTTCCAATGTGTGCTCAAAATTCACAGTAAGAAATTACCACTGATACGATTCGCTGATGCCATTGCTATCCTTGGTTGAAATGAATTACAGGATCTATTGAATGAAATGAATAGTGTTATGAGTACAGAATAGGTACTGAGAGTAAACCGACGTGAAACGAAAATAATCAGAAGTAGAAGAGAAACAGAACAGCGAGAAAACATCACAACTTGGGATCAAGAAGTACACGAAGTTAAGGAACTTTGTTATCTTGGAAGAAAAACGACCCATCAACCCATCTTGGACGAGGCAAGAAGGACATATAAAGCAGAGTAGCACAGGAAAAGGAGGCGTTCCTGGACAAAAGAAATCAACTGGTAACAAATGTATGTCGTAAGTTGAGTACGAAATTATTGAGGATGTACGTTTGTAGCACCGCATGGTACAGAAGTGAATTATTTCCTGTGAGGAAACCGAAAACAAAGAGAATCCAAGTGTTCGCGACGTGTGCGATAGAAGAATGTTGGAAAGTAGGTGGACTGATAAGGAATGAGGAAATTCACATCTACATCTACATCTACGGGATTACTCTGCTATTCACAATAAAGTGCTTGGCAGAGGGTTGAGTGAACCACCTTCAGGCTGTCTGTATACCGTTCCCCTCCCGAGCGGCACTCAGGAAAAACGAGCACTCAAATTTTTCTGTGCGAGCCCTGATTTCTCTAGTTTAATCGTCATGATCATGAGTCCCTATGTAAGTTAGTGCCAACAGAATGTTTTCGCAATCGGTGCAGAAAGTTGGTGATTGAAATTTCATGAGGAGATCCCTTCGCAACGAAGAACGCCTTTGATTTAATAATTTTCATCTGAATTTAAGTATCATGTCTGAGACACTATCTCCCCTATTTGCGATAATACAAAACGAGCAGCCCTTCTTTGTACTTTTCCGATGTCATCCGTCAGTCCCACTTGATGCGGATGCGACACCGCATAGCAATACTCCAGAATATGGCGGACAAGCGTGATGTAAGCAATCTCTTCAGTACACCTTTTGCACCTTCCACGTGTTCTGCCAATGAATCGCAGTCTTTGGCTTGCTCTACCCACAATATTATCTATGTGATCGTTCCAATTTAGGTTATTTGTAATTGCAAGGCCTAACTATTTAGTTGAATTTACAACCTTCAGATTCGTGTGACTTAGAGCGTAATCGAAATTTAGCTGATTTCTTTCAGCACTCATGTGAATAACTTCAGACTTTTCTTTATTCAGGGTCACTTTTCGCACCATACAGATATCTTATCTAAATCATTTTGCAAGTCTCTTTGATCATCTGATAACTTTACAAGAGGTAAACACTTCCTTGTGGAACGCCGGATATTACTTCTGATTTACTCGATGACTTTCCGTCTACTACTACGAACAGTGACTTTTCTGACAGGAAATCACGAATTCAGGCGCACAACTGAGGCGATACTCCGTAGGCAAGCCGTTTGGTTAGGAGACGCTTGTGAGGAACGGTGTCGAAAGCCTTCAGGAAATCTAAATGTATGGAACCAATTGACATCCCCTATCGATAGCAGTTATTACTTCATGAGTGTAAAGAGCTAGTAGTGTTTCACAAGAATGATATTTTCTGAATCCGTGCTGACTATGTGTTAATAAATCGTTTTCTTCGAGGTACTTCATAATGTTCGAATACAGTATATGTTCCAAAACCCTACTCCAAATCGACGTTAGTGATATATGCCTGTAATACAGCGGATTACTCCTACTTCCCTTTTTGGGTATTGGTGTGACTTGAGGAATTTTCCAGTTTTTACGTACGGATCTTCCTGTGAGCGAGTGGTTGTATATAATTGCTACATATGGTGCTATTTTATCAGCATACTCTGAGAGGAACCTGACTGGTATACAATCTGGACCGAAGGGCTTGCCTTTATTAAGTGATTTAAGCTGCTTTGTTTCACCGAGGATATCTACTTCAATGTTTCTCATCTTGTCAGTTGCTCTTGATTGGAAGTCAGGAATATTTACTTCGTCTTCTTTGGTGAAGGAGTTTCGGAAAACCGTATTTATTAACTCTGCTTTAGTGGCACTATCATCAGTGACTTCACCGTTGTTATCGCGCAGTGAAGGCATTGATTGTGTGGTGTTACCGCCAGACACCACAGTTGCTAGGTGGTAGCTTAAATCGGCCGCGGTCCATTTAGTACATGTCGGACCCGCGTATCGCCACTGTGTGATCGCAGACCGAGCGCCACCACAAGGCAGGTCAAGAGTTACGGAATAGCACTCGCCCCAGTTGTACGACGGCTTTGCTAGCGACTACACTGACGAAGCCTTTCTCCCATTTGCCGAGAGACAGTTAGAATAGCCTTCAGCTAAGTCCATGGCTACGACCTAGCAAGGCGGCATTAGCCTTACATAGTTTGATAGCTATCGTATGAAATGTCTCATGAAGAACGTTGTAAACCAATGACGGATTAAAAGTTAAGTATTCCCAAAGCAACGTACTTCTCTTTATAGCAATTCATTGAGCGTCCTGTTTCAGACTTCTATCTAGCCTAAGTGAGATTACGCGTGCCTTTCGGCTACTTCAGTGTGGCGTAGCTGCCTTGTTACGCCACAACAGATTGCGTCTTGCCACTGGTGTTCTTTATGTATGATCAAAATCTCTTTGCGTTTTCTGCCAGATTTCGAGACATAATTTCGTTGTGGAAATTATTAAAAGCATCTCGCGTTGAAGTAGGCGCCATATTTCGAACTTCTGTATAACTTTGCCAAACTTGGGGATTTTGCGTTCTTTTAAATTTGGCATGCTTCTTTCGTTGCTTCTGCAATAACGATCTGACCCATTTTGTGTACCATGGGGGATCAATACCATCACTTTTTATTTTATGTGGTATATATCTCTCAATTGCTGTCGATACTATCTCTTTGAAAACAATCATCACATTTTCTATACTTACATGATCAGATCGGAAGGGGTGAAGACTGTCTCTTCAAAAGGTGTTAGTGCATTTTTATCAGATTTTTTAAACAGATATACTGTGCGTTTATTTTTCTCCGCAAAATAGAGGAAGAAAGGAACACAAGGAAAACGCTAACTAAAAGAAGGGACAGAATGGTAGGACACGTTTCGAGACATAAGGAAACAAATTCCATGGTGCTAATACAACAAATAATTGAGAATATGTGCCGAATATGTTTCTCTGAGAGGAAGAGATTGGTACAAGAGAAGAAATCGCGTTGAGCCGCCACAAACCAGTCAGTAGAATGATGGCAAATGGAAAAAGATGATTACTGGTACGAGCTTAGGACTCCACGAGTATTTTCAGTTTCAGTAAAAACTGCTGCATAAATTAAATTACTGAATTCAATACGATGTAAAAGGTTTAATCATCTAAGTGGGCATGACGGATATATCCGGCCCTTGGCACGTTCGCTCTCAGTTCAACGAATATATCGGACCACAGCAACCTGTCGCTTGTAGCTAATGGGAATGATGAATTCAAAGCCGAGACGTACTATGACGTTATTACTAAAGTTTCATCCTACATCAGTTAAAATAATGCATTCTCAAAGTTTTAACGATTTTCAATGTTTTTACTGCCATGGACACAAATTATGGCAGCTCCTGAAGAAAAAACTGCTTTTCGAGTTGTTTTGGAGTTCGCTAACGACTTTCATGGAAAGATTTATTGAATTTACCTCTACACCTGCTATATTAGTTCAGATTACGGTGACCAAGAGACGAGAAAGCAAGCGGTGTTTTCGACACAATGTAGGAAAACAAAAACGAATTCCTTTATGTCACTGAATATGAAAAATTGAAGGAGGGTAACTAGTTAACAGCGTACGTCAGCTAGCAGATATTAGTAAAACAGCACCGCAAAAGAGATGTCGTGATGGTCAGCACGTTTCGTGACAATGCATTGCAGGAAGTAAACTCAATTTTTTTTTGCATTTGTGGTAAATATATGAGACGCGTGGCTAGAAGTAGGTCACAGTTGCAAAACTATCAAGTGGCCTGGAACAGCCTGAAAAAAGTTATCAGACCATCACAGACGTTAAGTGCGGGGTTATTTTCTATTTATCTTGTATTAGGTTCAGTATAGGGTGTGGGGTACCTGCAACATGCACACACACTCCCAATAGTGTAATTGGGCTAGGGGTTTGCAATGGGATGTAACAGTTCCTCAAACATTATTCCTATATGGGACATACATCTTGAATCTTTTAAGTATATAAGAAGTAGTGTCAGCCGCAGTTTATCAGTATTCTACGTTATCAACACATCTCACTGGTAAAAATGCATATCGCCTTTGCTCTGTGGTTATGAAGCCAAATCTTGCAATAATCAGTAAGCATAAAGCTGTATTTAAGATAGCTGAAGTCAATACCCTCTCCTGTGATTTACTGTACTGTAATTGTAACACACCCCACGTCTACCATAATCCATGTGTTTCAGTGCATATAAGAGGTGACCTTGACTGATAGTATTTTACTGACATAAGTCTCTCTGGGTATATTTGGAAGACAAGGAAGAAGTGATCCTGCAAATACTTTGTAGATACTTTTGGCAGTGAGAGTAAATCTAAATCATCGCTGGACACCAAAGAAACCAAGTCGTGTGGTAGGACAAGAAAAGAAATATTCTTGTACAAAATCTTTATTAATTATTGCATAGACATACATAAGAAATATGAAAATAACTGAACACGAAAGGGCAATACGGGATGTCTGCATTAACTGTAAATTCTGATGGAAAGTGGCCAAACACTGGCGTACATGCAGCTAATGATAGAATCGAGGGTGTCTCTACATTAGTGGATATACGAGGGATTTGTTTATAAACTTTCCTTCCCAGATGAGTTAGCTTAAAGGAAGGTTCGTTATATTGTATCAACATGCTGTGGACTGGACATTGTGCACTTTATTATTCCACAAGTATTAAGACCAAAGTACCATAAACTGCCTTTATTTCCAAAAATAATTTTATTTTGCAGGTCTTAATAAAAAGAAGAAAGATAGCAAATAGACTTAACCCTTTCCCTATTAAAGAAACTAATTCTTCAAGTCTAGTTAACGAGAAAACTGAAAATGGAATAGATCGACATAAGAAAAACAAAAGCGAAAAGTGGAAGATTTGGCGGAAACATTTCCCATGAAGGAAAACTATAAACTGCTACTCGAAAATGCAAGGCTTACAAATTACTTTAATTTTTTGAATCTCTGCATATTAGTCTAATTTATTAGACACAGTTCCAGAGTTTTCGTCAGTCAGTCAGTCGGCAGTTGATGGTTGGAGTGCTGACTCATTATCTGAGTATCCAGTTATGCTGGCAACTGATGTGATATATATAAGGATCATATCAACCTATACCACATCAACAACAGCCTGAAGATGGCGCATTGAAGAGCTGAAACTGGTTGTAACAAAATAAAATGAAATCATAAGGACGGCTGTAGGTGTTTTATTTTGTCGCAATAGTAAACGGCCGTCTTCCCAGAGACCTCCTGCCGATAGCATGGACATACAAACACAATATTCCGAATGTCGTTAGCCATGTGTCTACATCCTGTCCTCGGACATCCATTATGTATAATGGCGTTCGTTGGACACATTTTACTTTAAACTCGCTTGCCCGGTGTCGGCGGATAAACACGATACTTCAGTGGCTATGTTATTCCGAATTACAGTGAAAAATTCCCTCGGACATGCATGCATGTCCTAAGGAACAGGCACTTCGACGACTACAGCCGTTATGAAATGCAAGAAATTTATTCACAGTTGCGAATATGGACAACCATCAGCTGTATAATAGAATGACGACAGTGAAAGCCTCTGCCTGACCGGGTCTCAAAACCGGATTTCCGGCTTATCGCGAGCGGTCACCTTATCGTTTGACTATCCAAGCAGAACTCATGGCCAGGCCCGAACTACGGTAGATCGTGAGCCACATGTCTAAATCCTGTACCCGTACGTCCACTACGTACGAGGGTCAGTCAATAATTAGAGAGACAAAATGGTCTGGGGAAAAACTGTTAGTAGGGCAAGTTTGATACTTTCGTGGCTATGAGTTGGTATCACTAGGATGAGTCCTGATCAGCTGATATATAAAAATTGTTTTGTTTATAACGGCAAAAATACATCTCAAGATGGCGAGCCCGCTTCAAACGTCCACATAAGTTGAACAACGTTCTGTTATTCGTTTTCTTTCTTGCTGAAGGCGAGAAACAAAAGAATATATACTGTAGACTGTCTTAAGTTTATGATGAGCGTTGTATAAATCGTTAAAATTTTTACAAGTGTGTAGGGCATTTCAAAAATTTTCTCGACTCAGTGACAGACCAACACCGGTCTGGCCGACCTGTTGGAGTTTCCACTCCCTCACTTGAAAGTCGAATTGATGACATTATTCGTGCCGACCGCCCTTGTGACCGGGAAATGATAGTTGATAAGGTTCAAGTTAGTGCTGACACAGTTCATAACATTATCTGTAACAAGCCGAAGTACCGCAAAACATGTGCAAAATGGGTCCCAAAGGCGTAGACGCGGCTACACTAGGAAACTAGGTTGAGAGTGTGCACAGAGCTAAAGGAACGTTATGAAAGAAAAGGTGAGCACTTCTTCAGCAAACTTTTAACTTTTGATGAAACTTGAGTTCGCGATTATGAGCCAGAATGAAAAAGACAAAGCATCGAGTGGAAGCACACCAACTCACGAGTTAAGAAAAAATTCAAAGCCAAGCATCTGCAGGAAAAGTCATGTTGACGTTGTTTTGGAATACTGAAGGTCAAGTTTCTTGTGATTATCTCGAAGAGCAGCGTAGAATGTACAGCCAATATTACTTCTATTTGCTTTTAAACAAGATGAAGCCAGCCATGAGAGAGAGACGTCGTGGATCTGAGAGGAGAGGTGTGATTCTCCAGCAAGACAACGCAAGTCCTCATATTGCTCATCTAGCCCGTGAAACCATCGACAAAATGGGCTGGGAAGTACTGCCTTACAGTCCTCATTTAGCACCTAGTGATTCCCATTTGTTTAGTGCACTGAAGGAGGCATTACGTGGGAAGAGGTTGCAGGACAACGAGGACGTGAAAAATTTTGTCGGAAATTGGTTCAAACATCAAGATTTTGAGTTCTTTGCAGCCGGAATAAAAAACATTGTAGCCCGTTGGAATAAGTGCATAAATGTTCAAGGGTATTATGTTGAAATGTAGAAAAGTATTGTTTTGTAAAAATAAACGTTTTTTTTTCTCCAGACCAATTTGTCTCTTTTATCATTGAATGACCCTCGAATATTCCCATACAGCCTTGAAAGTAAGCTGCTCGGTGCCGGCGGATAAATGCGATACTGCAGTGCTTGTGTAATCCCCAATTACGATGCAAAGTTCCTTCGGACAAGCACGCATCCATGTCCGAAGATACTCGAACTGCGGCGACTACAGCCGTTATATGATATACGAAATACATTTGCAGTATATTCTCGGCAACAAATAGGTTCAATGGCTGTCTGGACGTCAAGATCTACTCACATCAAATACTCGTTTCCTTATTGAAATATTACAATGTATTACTACCACGTAACCATGATCCCTTAATCGGAACAGCATTACGACTTAATATAGGAATAACGTAACGGACTGCTGGTAATAAGCTCCTGATTCGGCTACATACCTAGCTGTAATAGAAATAATCAAAGTAGATCCATGGCACGATAGACAGAAGATATATACTTGCATAGCCCTGAGCCCAGGTGATCCCATCGTTTGACAGAACTTTACAAACCACGAAATTGTCAGCGGAATTTGAGGTAAATTTTAACGCCTACATCTGCATTTACGCTACATTATGTTGTGTGGCAGAGGGTAGTTATGGTATATACATAACTTTTTAATAATCCTACCTGATAATGGTCCGACTGATGAACAATACTCAAGAAATGCCGAACGAGTCTTTTGAAAACCACTTCTCTTGTGGATGAGGTAATTCCCTTCAGATTGTTCCAGGATATCTTAGATACTCCTCTGCATCTCTATGACAATTTTTTAATTGGTCTTGCCCCTTTAGTCCATATATGACAGCTATTCTGAGGTATTTTCCGTTTGTTATTGTATGCAATGTTTTATTGCCAAACTCGTAACCTATGCACGTGCAGGACATTACATTTATTTACTTGCAGTGTCAACTAGACCAATCGTGAACTGTTTGCATGTATTCCCGCATTTCGATACGGTTGTCTGATGTTGCAACCTTCCTGTAGACAACAGCTTCGTCCGACAACCGCCCCGGACAGCTTACGACGTTATCCTCTACGTCATTTACATACAGAGTATTGCAAACATTAATAGCCCTGTAGAGCTCCCCTGGGCTACACCTGTCAATTTTTTCCCTTTAAGTCACAACTCTTATTACTGTTTGCTAGAAAGTCCTGAAACCAGCCATTTGATCTGCTACTCGATAAGCTTTTATCAATGGCGTTTCGCGCAGATTTTTCTAGGGGTTCACTGGAGGGTTGTCTACAAAGTTTCAAATGACTAACACACTTGGTTGAAAAATAGTAAAAAAGAACTACTCTACCGAAATACATTTACTTTACGATTGACTTTGTCTCGAATAATCCATACTCCACTCATTAAGATCAGAGATTATGTCAGTGAAGCATTCATTCAATTCATTGAATTCTACAATGCTGCTGACAATGTCCTTCTCGATTGAGAGCGCTGCTACTGCTCTTAGCAGCTGCTGACTCACAGCACGAAGCAGAAAACCCTCATGTCCGCGTCAGACGATGTCGCCAGTATGGTAACAGTCACTTTCAGGAGTTTCGTTGTCTGACTACAATATTTCTGCAAATCATTTAAGAATAGGGATTCCAGAAATTTCTAAACTCTTTCCTCGTGTTTGATATCAGAACTTTTGTTCTCAGTTTATTGCCTTCAAGGATGGGATTTATTTTGCAAGACGCCTGTAGCAATGTTTGCAGAAAGTGACCTGCATACAACACACATGTTTCGGAATTAAATAAATTTGCAGCTACGACATATCTGGTAAATTAAAAGCTTTCAGCAATTTGAGCGACAATTTTATCTCACACTTCTTTCGAAAAAGCCGTTATTTAATTCATTTTCCTGTCCACATCTCTGTGCAAGCTGCAGCATCTCTCTGCATGTGGAAATCATGTCATATACGTTAGCTCGATTATATTTTTGCAGTCTTCTACCCCTTGTTGTACACACAGTGGCTCAACTATTCATTTTTGTAATTGGCTGTACAATGCTGCAATGTTGGCACAGTGAGATTGTAAATACAGACAACCAAAATTGAAATGCTGGTGCCTTCATTTCAGACGTTGCACTGTTGCTGAAATAATTATAGTGGTTTGTCGAGATGGAATCTCAGTTTCCTCCAGGCATTCTACAAGTCACTATTTTCATACACAGCTTGCACAGTCCTTGATTTAAAATTCCACCTTGAGTAGGAGACATGGCAGACTTTCTTACTCAGTATGTCAATCACACACTGTGAAGAATGTAGGAAAAACTAAGAATCTCACTAAAGTCAACGAAATACCTTCTAACGTCCCTATTTGCCTCTCTGCATAGGTTAAAATCAGATCCTGCGTTTCGGCATAAAAGTGAACTACATAGGCATGTTCAAAATGTTTATTCAGAAGAGTCTGTGCACCTGAAAGACGACCACTCATGACACCTGTGCAATTGTAGCTCTGAGAAATAACTATACTCTGATTTCTCTAAGCGATTATCCTAAAGTTTTTGAACTCTGTTCGCGAGCTGTCTTGAATGTCAAAGACCTTGCTACAGATATCACGTTAGAGGAAACATATCTGACTATTATAATAAAAAGTGAAATTTTTGATATCTCACTGTCGTACCAGCGCTAACTCGTACAGAATCAGTGACAGCAATTTTCTTATTTGCTCTGACATAGTAAACATCCATCATACAAGAAAGAATAAAATTTTGAATATGTTTACCTTTGAATACAGCAGCCTTGTAAAGATCATCGTTACTTACAGTATCAGGTCCAGCAGTGAAACCTAAATGAAATCTAGAAGACGTTGGGAAATTCCTGGATTTGATGAGTTGCTGCATCCATAATTTCCAAGAAGTGCAAGCTCAGAAACACAATAAACTACAACAGATCACAGAGTGTGTAACGATATTGGCGAATCTGATCATTGTGCCTAGAACCTGTGTATCGGGAGAATGACTCATGCATGCACAGTGACAGATGGTCTGGAAGCGGGTTCATTCGGGTACGTAGTTCCAATTTTCATCCACCAGAGAACAGTAGTGCACGGACACATTCAAGAAACAGGTCAAGAGCACGGTTTTGCGAATTATTCTGTTTATTTCCTGAAGCCCTTTTGTTTATTTATCTCTGTACAGTTTTGTATATGCTTTTAGTAGTGTCAGTGATGCGCGATTGTGGTCTAAAGTAAACATGTAGATCACTGCTCTACTGAAGGACGTTGTACGATGGGGAATTTTTTAACGTAATATGTCAAGTAAGTTTATGGTAAAAGGAAAGCTAATTCGAGTGCAAATGAAAATAGTTAACAAATTAAAGTGTAAAGAAAATATCAGAATGCTAAATATTTATTTCGGGAAAAAGTACAGTTCGAAAGCATGTTATTTGTTGATTGCTTGGTCATGAAAAGCGCGGACTAACAAGAGAGAATAATGTTTTTCTATTGGCCTTAAAGAAAACTGACCAATCAGAACAGAGTATTCTTCGTTCCTCATTTCTCTTGGAGATACAGAAAGCTTTAAGCAGTCTAGAGTACTCGGAGCACAACCTTCCAATGGTACAGTCGTGTGTAGTAAGAGCTCCGCAGTAAGTTATAATTTGCCGGTTATCGTTGTGCTACACTCCTCAAAAGTGCTTTAAGGTGAAGGCAATGTGCTTTTTAGAATGTACGGATTTTTAAGCAATTTACTGTATGAGAAAAGACAGTAATTCCTCGTGACATATTGAGCAGATTGGTGACTAAAAACTTGCGTGCATTAGACACCGAAAACTTAATAGCATGGCGAGCATTTTCATTTAAGAACAATCCGTGCTTAGTGCTTAGTAGATTTCGGGAAATACGTTAAAATAAACTTGCTAACGTGAATGAAGGTATTTTGCGCATACTGTGTTAAGTCTAGCACGGTCTTAGAAGTGTACGTATTAAATATCAATGTTAAGAATATAGCAAAGTTTTGCCAGTACTTCCACCTTTCACTCGAAATTAAGACCTTTTCCCGATTCTTGGAATAGTTACGTTGTATGATGCCCGGTGCGAATTTAAATACCGTAGGTTTCGCTCGGCTTTCATACCGCCGATCTGCTGCAGTGAGTTCACTGGTAGCTGCAGATAAAGGACGGAAGGAGCCGCGCCCCGCAGTGTCTTCCCATTGGCTGCCTACAAGCTCTATCTAGTTGTTGTGTAAAACCACTTTCCCTAAAATATTGTGATCTGGACAAATCCGTCTTTTTTCTTTTTGTCTTCTGTGACAAATGTATGAAATCATCAACGCCTCATAACTAAGTACGTTTCTGTCATAGAGGCAGAAGAATGGATGATTTTAAATTTAAAATTTTTATGTACTGTAGTATTCTGTCAGATGAATATTTCTGTGGGATCCACTGCTCCGCTTGCCACAAGACGAACCGACGCTTGCTCGTACTTTGTTCACTAAACGAGAGTGCGACAGGGCGAAGTGAAGGAAAACAGCATTAACCTGGGTCCCGTTCTCCTCTGCTCTATCTCTTATTGACGATGATATTGATCTGAATGTCTCTGGATGTCTGTTTGTGCAATCCGTAATGATTTTTGTAGAAAATCTTCCTCGATCTCGAAGAAGGTCGTAATGCGTGATCATAAAACATGTTCCACATTTCCAGAACCGAACGGAGTCAGTGATATAGGCCAATAACTATGTGTGTTTGTTGAAAACGCGGTTGACCTGCCCTTTTTTCCAGCCGCTTAGGGCCTTTCATTGGTCAACTAACTACGAGAAGTTGCTGTTCAAAGAGGAGCTATGACCAGTACTCCATTCTTCGGCTGCGTATATTCCTGTGTGTGATTTCTGTTCTAAAGGTACTAGAAATTTGCGTACAGTAAACGTATCCCATGGGTCACCACATGTAAGTTCTCATAGCTCTGCGTGGTAGTAAGGAACTGGTGCGATTGAAAGTGGGCATTAATGTTAGACTGGAAAAGTTAATTTAAACTATTGCTTCTTGGATTATTCACCTGTTAGTAAGTTGGCAACACCAGGGATCGTTTCAAAAACAGCAGCATTTTGCAAAAAAAAGAGGCTCTGAGCACTATGGGACTTAACTTCTGAGGTCATCAGTCCCCTAGAACACACATCCATGCCCGAGGCAGGATTCGAACTTGCGACCATAGCGGTAGCGCGGTTCCAGACTGTAGCCAATAGAACCGCCCGGCCACCCCAGCCGGCAGAATTTTGAACAAAAGCAACAAAATTCAGAGCTTAGTGCTGTGCGGTGAATAGAGGAACGAGTTTATTGGTATAGAGCCTTCCCACAATATACACCCAAAGCGAAAACTATGGGAACGGCAAAACTGCATGCGTCTCGGAGGGACATATATTCCTCATCAGATGCCTCCCGTATTACAAGCATGGAGATGTCTACCGCCAACAGGATGAAACGGAAAAGTGTATCAACTGCAGAGGCTGATGGTTGTTTCAGTAGACAACATTCTGTCGGTACGATACAATCATCGTCAGTCACTGCAGTGCAGAACTGCAGTACTATGGCGTTAATTTAACGAGTAAAATAAACTGACTTGGGAAAGGCAGAATGCAAGTGATGTGACAAAACAGTAATTGTCTCGACCTGAAACTACCATATCACCTGTCGGGCTTGAACTGTGACGTATTGGTGTTGTGGCGGGTGACTTCACACGTGTGCGGAGCGTTGGTTTGTTTTCGTTAGGGACGTTTGTATTGTCACCTTATGCTGTGTTTGTAGTCTATATTGGATATATAACATAGTGGTGCAAATTTTGATGGAATGAACATGTTACTGGATCAACCAGTTTAGTTACTTAAGAGAAAGATGAGTTTACGGTGTTCTCCGCTTACGCTCCTAATCAACTAGAGTTTAAACGTTATCTTTGGTTGTCTTGGTAACGTGAGTACACAGTGATTTCAACTTATGTGAACTCCGGCACATATTTTTTTCAAAGGTGGGCCAACCTGTAATGTAATGAAATTAATAACTTAGCGAATACTAATAGTAATATTACTGAAATAAGGAACGCTGATAGGTCGACAATAAAGAAAAACGAATGTCTTCAGAAGGGTATGGTAAATGAAGACTGGTTATTCTAACGTAAAGTGTGAAGAACGTGATGTTAGTAATTGAAAGCAGTGTACAATGATGTAGCAGAATTAGTAGAGTTTGGTTGCCTTCAGAATGAAGGCGCCAGATCCAGTTTAGCGCGTAACAACTAACACAAAATGTATTTACGAGTAATTTCAGGGATTTTGCAAGTTCCTGTTGAGCTGTATTGGTGAACACATGTCACTGCATGTTGTCCATCTCGCAATTTAAACCTTTCTGTATCGGTATTGGGGTATTCGTTGTTGTTACTATATTTCGTTAATTTTCGCGATATTTGCTACCTGTACTTTTTCGCTTTCTATTCTGATATTTCATTTTGATTTCTGTATTGGTGTCTGGCTTAAAGAGTGATATCTTCGATACCAGTTGAATTTATCTAATGTGATGCTTTACTTTTGCATTTTCGATGCAGACCTCTGCATGCTATTCTTCATCGTATTCTTCCGGTTGTTTTGTTTTGTATACGCCAGTATTTTTGGGGCTCTGTGGGTTTTACTTGAGAATATAACTCCCCAGATCCCCCTTAAGGCCCAATATTTATTATTTCGAATTTTTAAGTTTCTGAATTGATATTTATATTTTGGTTTTAGAGGAACTGTTGAATATGACGTCCTAATCGCCATTTTTAAATCAAAGTTGTGTTGCATCTTGAGGGTAGTGATGATGTTATTTATCAAAGTGGACAGGTGTTATCGAAGGCTCTCGTCTTCCCCAACAATTCACCATACTTGAGACACAGTGCCGTACCCCCGGCCGTGAGAGTTCGCCCCTGTTTGGTCTTAGGAGGGCAGGGGCGCCCACATCGCCGGCTGTCACCTCCACATGAAATCACGCCGGCCACAGCAGTTATTCAGTTTAATAAAGACGTAATGCGTTTTTACGTCGCAGGCTGACAGTTACTGGACGGGTGAAGTAATTGCATCGGTTAAACGCTCGAGCGATGTGATGTGGTGCTGTAACGACATAACAACACAAGTTTTCACCCCAGATGTAAGCATTCCCGTTATACAGTAGCAGGCAAGCATAAGTTCTCTACATTCTGTAATTTCCTGCAGGCGATATTATCGAGTGCGCTGCTGCCAAGGCACCCATGTTGATTAGTTTGATTCTGTTTAGAGCGAAGATAACAGAATATCTTGTAGTAGTGAATCCTGTCGTAGGTGTTCTATAGATGAGCAGGATGATGCCAGAGCATTGTCAACTTGGACTACTCTTACATGGGCTGAGTTACTTACGAGAGTGTATACTGTGGAAAGTCATTTAGACTTCTTATTGGAATTTTGTGGATTGTCACCGGGAGACGTGTGTGGAACTCTTTTAAAAACGACCAACGTTTATTTCCCGTTTTAATTATAGGACTATTCTACGAAATGTACGAAACTAGTACGATCAGGAAAAACACGTAGTTCGTTAGATGCCAACTGACGATACATCAGGGTATTATTTTGGTCCCGTCCTGGGTTAAAGAACACACGCTACTAGTCACTGTTATAGAAAGTTATTTAAGTACAATTACTGTTGGCGATTACTTTGATTTTTGCAGTCTTATGTGTTATTTGATTGTTGTGAATTTTACAAAATGCAGTAGCTTTGTTTTCACAGTTTGGCTTAGGAGGCCAAAAGTTTCCTTGTGAGACGCTCACGGTTTCTCTGAGAGATAGCTACAGAGTATCCGACAATCGCAGAGGAGGAGTGCTCCAAGCTGCAACTGATTTGGAAATTATTGTATAGTGCGAAATACTTCACACTCGACAGCAAGGCCAGCCTGGGTGGCCGAGCGGTTCTAGGCGCTACAGTTGGAACCGCGCGACCGCTACGGTAGCGGGTTCAAATCCTGCCTCGGGCATGGATGTGTGTGATGTCCTTAGGTTAGATAGGTTTAAGTAGTTCTAAGTTCCAGGGGACAGATGACCTTAGCAGGTAAGTCCCATAGTGCTCAGAGCCATTTGAACCATTTTTTGTGATGGAAACAGGAACTATTTGCAGGAAAAGTAGTTATATATGACCTAGTTAACGAATAATAACTTACTACGCGTACATAGTGTTGTTAAGTAAAAGTGCAACAGCATTCGTTACATGGGACCATTTCATATTCTAGTAAAATAATACAAATAAGTGTAGCCATTCTGAAACTAAGACCGTATTTGAGCTCATAAATCCAACAAAGAAAGGTTCTTAAGCAGCACTGGAGCGTTCTCATATAACGAGTTCTAACAGCTGCCATCTAACAACTTTGTGTCGAATTCACCTGGAACACCGCAAAAAGGGTAAAGTATCGTTATATGAATAACTACACCAGCAACGCAGATGTTCAAAACCTTTCACTAATTAGTAATTAGATTCAGGAGATTTATCGATTTGCCTTGTGTTATTCCCCACTTATGAGTGAACCATAACTTTGGTTTTATTTCAGATACTTCACAGCACATTCAAATGGCCGTAGTAACACTCTCATAGAATTTAAACTTTCGCTTAAGTTTTCTTCAGATATCATTTTTATTTCGTTTCATTATCCTTCAGTTAATGTAAATCAACCGTTCACAAATTTAGCTAACTCTTAAATCTTCGGAATATGAGATACCTATTTTCGTCCATCCATTTAACAAATGGGTCGTCCAGTACCTTTAAATTGTATGGCTTTGTGCGCTGTGTTATATTAACGTCACCAGTTTCCACTTTTGATGTAACAGATGAGAGTCCTCCCGATAGGTTCGTCTACTCCCATGTAATGTTAGCAAACAGGGGAGATCGGTGAAGTTTTATTCCTAGCGGACCTGAATAAGCTAAATTGCATCAGCTTATTTGTTGTGGTGGCAATATATTTAGAAAATGCGTTAAAATGGTACATACCAGCAATCAACTGAACGAAATCACAAGAATAAACAAATTCAGGAGATGTGTAGCTAACTTTTTCGTAACTATTAGGAACAGAGTTATTGAAATGTACAAGTCACAGTGCTGTTCAAGGTAGAATAAAAGTGTGTGGAGTTGGAGACGATGTATGCTTGTATTCAGCAATAGACGGTTTTGCTATCACATTATTCTGGAAAAAAAAAAATCCGGTCTGGCAGACGTTAAGCACAATGTAACCAAGAACATTCTGAAAGTTATTTAGAAAACTTTGACGAATACAATTCACATTACTATTCCATTATCGTACTGCATAACACCGAGACATCTTAAAAAGAAAAATTATTTGTTTCGCCTTATTTTGTTTCCATATCTGTAAACTATCAAGTGCAGTACCGAACTACCTATTAATTTTATTTTATGTCACCTTATCCTAGTCTCTTGTTCTGTAGGCCGTGAGTTGTTACCTGCCATTTCCATTTTTTATGTATTCCATCTACTGTTAGCAGCTAACATGAACTACATTGTGTTTTACCATAGAGACTAGAAAATACTCCTTGTTTTATTACTGAATTTACATGTGTGTACCAAACTTTTTCGCCTAAAGGTACTAGGCATTACAGAAGTCTATAATATACAATATATTTCTAATCAGTTATTATCTACGCATAATGTAAGCTGCAACTGACTAAAAATAGTCCAAATATTAACAAAGTTATCATTAAATCATTACTGGGTTTAAGTCACACATCCTGATTTCGTTGTATTTACCATGCAACAAACATTCTCTGTATCACTTTTGCTTCTTTTGTGACTGCGTCATTATTTCACACAAGTCCTTAGAAACATGTAAAGAAAGTAACTCATCATTGTTATCTAACGAAGTACGTTAAAATTCCCCAAATATTATTAAACTATTTCATTATTTTTGAGACAGCATTACTGTGTCATTTTCTTCGGGTTTAAGTTAACTGTACAGCCATGAATATTGCGTAATACTTTAGACTGTGACAAAATCCTAGCGTCAAGGTGATCCAGACTTATGTGCTGCACATCTGGCTCATGTGGTACCCCTATAAATCTCCCAAACGACTCATCTTTAGTTTTGGTGAAATAAATAAAAAATGAAATAAAAACGTGCCTTCTGCAACAGCATTTTCCTCAGCAACATTAGCCCCGAAAGTAAATTTCAACGACATAACAAATCATAGTGCATAAGGGCCAAAGTATAAAAAGCAGCGGTGATGAACTCTCTCTGAATTTTCAGTCGAACATAAGGCACCATTAATTTCTTTGTTTACTCTTTTGAGGTTACATCCACATGCTAATGAAATATTGTTTGCCAATGCAGTTCAGTGAAGTGCAACATCAGTTTGATTACACTAAGCGTGCCTTGATTTATATGTCTCACGCAAAGACACTCGCCATGCTTCTGTTATAAGCAGCATCTGAGTTTGTTTACATACCTACTACTTCATAAACAAATACACAGATAAGCCAGAATGTTATGGCCGCCGATCTACTGTCGATATAAATCCGTTCAGGCGACAGCAGCGACACATGGCGAGGAATGACTGCTAGTCAGACAAACGCACGGTGCATGTTGTATATCACAAGGGCTCGAGCGTGATGGAATGGAGTGTGTTGAGCGGTTCGATGAACACAGTCCCGATTTCCAGTTGATGTGTTGGCTCTCCTATCTCGACACATCTAAACCCGATCGAAGACATCTGGGCATGTGGCGTCAGAGCTCATGGCACCCCTCCCCGGAATTTACGGATTTAGGTGACTTGTGTGTGCAGATGTGATGCCAGCTCCGTCTAAGGGGTTCAAATGTTGATTACCTTTTAGTTCCTGCGTGTGTAGTGCCATATTACTTGTGGCTCACTGTGTTGAATAGTAGATGTCGGGATTATGGACACTACTTTGTTGTCCTTAGGAGCAGTGATTTTGTAGTCACTCTAGTCTTTTGAGTGTTATCATTAAAGTCATTGATTTTCCTACTCTTTTTTAGAATTATACTTAGTATCAATGATATTTCTGTTAAACGTAGTTGGCAAATGTTTGTGTTGCACAAAACAGTTTCAGCCATTTCCATCGACGGAGAGGTAATGACAGATGCAACTCGCATCGGGGAAACACTCGAACGAGTTTTATTCCGAAGAACCTTCCATCTGTTTCCATTAATCTACTAAGAGGAACCACCGAAATGTAGATCTTGTTGGTCGGAAGAGAATATGAACCACAGTCACCCCAATGCGAGCCATCTACATTACCACAACGCCAACTGTTGCAAATAAAACAAATAACGAGACTTGTTATATCATCAATCCAAAGGTTTATTCGATTGGCAACTGTGGTTTCAGGTGGTATTGGCCGCGGTATCGCGGACGCACATTTTGGCAGCCGGACGCTCTTCTCCAGACGTCGCGTTGGTGGTCACGCTTCAACACATTCAGCGTCTGGCATGGCAGCTCTCAAGATCTGCGCGGTGTGATGTACAGACCTCCAAGGTGGGCGCGGGGGACACCGGAGTGGTCTGCGTCCAATATAAATTTCAAAATTATAAACGTCGCCCTATTATGGTGAGTTGATATGACATCTGTACAGGAAAGTGCTAAATTATCGTAGGACCACATGCTAATAAAGGGTCAGTTTCTGTATCCATAGAGGGGATGTTTCTATCGCGCCAACTCATGAACCCTAGAATACTAATTATCGCAAATATGAAATTTACCGACAGTGAATGTTTGCCTATTTACTCCTCCCGGAGTGTTATCTATTGTGGTGAAATGATCTACTAAATTATTGCATCAGATGGTAGATATCTCACACAGACGCATGTATAATCCTCACCTGAAATATATTCATTATGGAACGGAGTGAATTGTGACTGTTGCTAAATCCATCCATACCAAAATAGTAGAGTTTCTTAAAACAAGTTGTGTAAATGTTCAGTTCAAATTCGGAGAGCTTCAAGGATAAATACGGGACAGAAAAATAAACGATCATGCAGCATAAGAAATGGGATTAAAATACCAAGTATAATCGTGGGAGGCTGAAGGTGAAACTTCGCTGAGAACTTGATAACTGTTATGGGCGGGAGGGGACATAGGAGAACGTTTTCTGAAAGTCTCTCCCTCATCTGAAAGTGTAGGCAACGGTATTGTATGTACCATTGATTCTTCAGTTTAAGTATATCCTACCAATACTAGAGCTAAAAGATATGTATCCCGCGAAAGGATTTTGTATCTGATCAGAGTTTACAATTGGTATAAAAGAACAGCAGACTATAGGTACCGAGAAAGTTTATGGGTCGACCATAGAATTTTGTAGCCATGGTGATATATCTAAACTGACACCATTTCAGTAATATTAAAAATCGTAAAACTCTATACTCGAATAATATCTTGAAGACTCCCCTTCTGAAGGGAGCTACCATGTGATCGTGAAATGAGAAATACTCTTAGAAACCAAAATCTGTTGTCCTTTACACAGATCGAAGTACCACTCACCGTAACAGCACCGCCTTAATCCTCCTCCTGCAGCCGTCTCTGCAGCAACTCCACGAAAAAGGCGTCCAGTGTGAACTGACGCTCCTGTTGGAAAAGATCTTATTACTTTCATGTTATCTAACACGAAGTGATTCACAATTTGTGCTAGTTCCTGTCATATACAAGTATAACGAATTGTAACATTTACCACAAATTCGCACGGTTCAGGTATCGAAATTAAGAATATAGTAATTCAATTTAGTATCCAACTAACACAATTCGTTTCACATCTCAGATACTATTAATACTAACAAGTAACTAATATCCCATTATCTTTAACATTTTCTGTGTACGACTGGTTAATGACGTGCTTCTTAGGTTATGCCATGTTGTTGTTCCTGCTTTATGGTCAACATTTCAACAAGTGACCGAGCCATTTTCTTCAGATCGTGAGACGTTTCCTGACTGATATGAGTCAAGCAGAGAGTACATTACCGCAAAGTTCGCAGCACATGAAGTTGATGGCTGGGACGTCCGTTGAAGTATTGTGCACAAAATGAACACAACAATTCGGCCTAACACCCGGAAGCAGACCAGTAACTAGTACCATCTTCGAGAGTAAGTTATCATGTAATGAGAAAACGAAAAATTCACTTTGAAACCAAATGCTACTATTCCTGATACTGTTCGCATTTATACTAACCGGAGCAGGACGGACTTCTTTCTCTTCCTGCAGCCGCTTCTGCAGAATCTCCTCAAAAAAGGCGTCCAAAGTGAACTGACGCTCCTGTTGGAAAAGAACTTATTAGTTTTATGTCACCCAACATGTGCAATAATCCAAAATTAATACTAGTTTCTATCATATAAAAGTGTTACGAAGTGTTACATTTGTCATAAATTGAGCAGTGTACAAGTATCGGTATTTAATATCTAGTAACTCAGTTTAATATCCAAGAAACACCAGTCGTGTGATGTCTCAGCAACAATTAATACTAACAAGTATCTAATATCCCATTATCTTTAACATTTTCCTGGGCACGACTGGTTAATTATGTGCTTCTGAGGTTATGCCGTGTTGTTGTTCGTGCTTTACGGTCAAGATTTCAGTAACTGACCGACCCATCTTCCTCAGGTCGTGTGACGTTCCCTGACTGGTTTGAGTCCAAGCAGCGAGAACACATTAGTGCAAAGTTCGCAGCACATGAAGTTGATCGCTGGGACGTCCGTCGAAGTAATGTGCACAAAATAAACACAACAATTCGGCCTAATACCCGGAAGCAGACCAGTTTCTAGTATCATATTCGAGAGTAAGTTTTCATGTAGTGATAAAACGAGAAATTCACTTTGAAACCAAATGCTACTATTCCTGCTACTTTGTAATTTACACTCACCGAAACAGAAACGACTTCTTTCTCTTCCTGCAGCCGCTTCTGCATTATCTCCTCAAAAAACGAGTCCAGGGTGAACTGACGCTCCTGTAAGGAAAAGAACTTATTAGTTTGATTAGTCATAGAGCATGCTTGGTAATTCAGAGATAGCGCTAGTTCTTTACATGTACATGTGTTACAAATTCTGCAATGTCGTCTTCAACCAGTCGATCGCGTTATCAGCATATTTAGTGCGCCTCTGCCCCAGAATATTTTTCACCATAATTCATTACAACTGGAGAGGGATGTTACCTTTCTCAAGTCTCTCACATAGTTATTTCCTCAGTGTTAACAAATACCACACCCAATTTACCGGAATGATAAATGGTTAGAATCAACTGTCCATGTCTGAGGTCAGTGTTAAGCTTAATGGGCTTCAATACAATTGTCAGAATTGTTTAAACAGCATTCAGGTTCGATTATCAACATTAGCTTACCTAATGCGACAAGTCCGGATATATTGTGGTCATAACACGGAGGAGAGGATCTAGGGCCAGTGGGATCCAGGGGAAAGGGCCAGTATAATGCAGCAAAGGAGTCCTGCAGGGAACATAGCGAGAGACACAGTGGTAGGCTACCCTGCGGGTCAGAGAATATACGACTCTGACATGCTAAAGGCTTTTTCTAAGGGCTTCATACTCATGTTAAACGACCACTATATCTGTGGCGCATGTAGTATTAGAATTCCTATAGTCCATATTTTACGGCGCTTTATCTTTTGATGCGAAGGCAGAAGTAAGTTTGGAAGAGGTCTCAAGCTCTTTGTTTTACTTGAAGTCAAGACCACTAAGGCCAATTTTAAAAATTTTATGTAGGTCTGGAGATGAGCTCAAGTTTTAGAATGACGACTATTGTGAACTGTTGAGTGACTAGCACATCCCACTTCGCTCCAGTGATCAACAAATCCATCCATCCATCAGTGACATTCATTGCCGCTGGTATTTTGTATCTGATTACGATCCAGAAGAGCAGTATGCTAACCACACGCTCCTCCATACAGTGACGTCTATCGTCTGACGATGACGAGGCGGTCGATCGGTACCTTTGGAACTTCAGAGGAATAATTGGACGGAGTTAGGTAGTTAGGTGGTATTTTATATAATCGTCACAATCATCACTCGTGCAGAGATGCCTATCTAAGACGTGTTATTTACAATGACGTGTCACATGGGATGTTTATAGCAAAAAAATATTCATTTACAGTAAATCGTGACAGTCTGACCACGTTATGTACAATCAGTTAGCTCTGAGACTTTACTGCTTTGCGTGCTATGTCACTGCAATATAACGTGGCTCACCGCTACAGTACCCCGAACAGCGACCAAGTTGTTCTCCAGTCGCAGACCCTCGTCTTTCTCCCCTCCCAAACACCGGGAGAAAAACTTCTTCATGCGGCGGAACATTGCTGTAACGATAACAAACAGCACATTAGACATGACCAGACCGTGTCTACGAGTAAGTTTTGCAGCAATGTCTCACAACTCGATCGCAAGAAAAACCTGTAACCGTGACGACATGTCTGTAACCTTGGCTTTTGTAAAAAAGCAGCTGCTTGTATCAAAAACGACATGCACAGTCTATATAATTGATTGAGCATATACATTTGTTACTAGTCGAGAATTAGTTACTTTAATTTTGTGTCAGTAATTCGTAGAGCATGAATCATAACAGTAACATTTATTCGAAGTTTAACAATCGCGGGTTCATTACGTGGTACTTTTACTCTGAAGAGAATAAATTTGTTTTGATAGCAACTAGCTGAAGGTTTATCTATTAGACTAAATTTAATTAGCAAGTCATTATAATACTACAATAGTTTCAGATATACAGCTGCTTCGCTGGCCGGTGTGGCCGTGCGGTTCTAGGCGCTTCAGTCTGTAACCGCTACGATCGCAGGTTCGAATCCTGCCTCGGACATGGATGTGTGTGATGTCCTTAGGTTAGTTAGGTTTAAGTAGTTCTAGGGGACTGATGACCACCGATGTTAAGTCCCATAGTGCTCGGAGCCATATGAACCATTTTTTATACAGCTACTTCAGATATTACAACTTCAGATTTTGTCATCTATTACAGCATGATATGCGGAATATCTTCCCCTGGGGCAGGAACAAGAATTTGTTTTTTATGTGTGTTGGTGGTAGGATGAAGTTACTAATTAATAAACTACGCTACCATCTGATGGCTATACCTTCCGCAGTATATTACGAGAATACGATTTTTACTGCTATCCATATTACCGATACAGTATATTCTCTCAGGGCTGCACTGTCCCTTCTTTGTGTCAGTCATCGAGAACCCTACATCTAAATTACACGTCATTGCCATGTGAGCTAAACAGTAACGTGTACGACGTATTAACTATATTTGTAGTTGAAATTTACCCACCGGTTTCTACATGAAGAAAACTTAAAAATAGTTTATAAACAGCTAATAGGTTTAACACTCGACAGTGCTCCAAGATATTAACGGTACTTCCTTAAGTGACAGGAAAAGATAATATTTTTGCTACAAATCCATGTCGACTCAGTATGACACTACACAACCGGAACCTGTTTACGACTTTTCTTTTTCACCGACGGCAGAAGATAAAAGCATGAACCAACGATAGGACATACCGTAAGTATTTCGAAATGGAGAGTGATAGGTGACACCATTCTATTTGTGAAACTAAGCTATAAATTTGAGACTACATGATTCCAGCAGTTGAACATTGGCAAAAACTCAGTGATGATATCTCTCTCTACAAGTCAAGCATTTTCGGAACTGTCTGAAGTTGCATTACATATTGAAAAAATGTACTGGAATGGCTCTTGCCTCTTATTGGGTATAGTCTATATACCTCGCTTCTGAAACAGAGCGTTCGCTTCATTCAAAGCTTCTAATGCTCCCCAAGAACTTGTTCTCGAAACACAAAATCCAACACTATAACGCCTGAATCAAAATTATAGAATCTTTTACTCAAGAACTGAATAAACTAATTCGTTTCGATACTTCAACTACTCCAGAGAATACGGAAGTCATTATTATGCAATGGTCCACCACATTTAGGCTGATTTTTGTTAGCAAACCCTGCGATCAACATTAGGCAGCAACCTCGATAACTGCAGAGAACTGTACTGGAACGTCGATATCAATGGTTAAACAAGAACTGCAATGAAAATTTTCAGTAATTTGAATCTATGTAAGACGAAATGATCATGTTATAGCACTGACAAATATGCAGCGGAGTCTTGATTGTTGAAAACGTCCGTACAGTTAATAAACTCCCAAGTGATCTAACAGTTAACATAACTCAGAGATAGTGCTTTAATTTCCTTAAGCAACAGGGAAGTAAGAATCTCATATTATGGTGCCAAGTCAACTCTGTATAACTCTACACAGTTGTAACCAGTTTCTAACGTGTTTTATTCTTCGCAAACGGAAGATAAGTCTAGCAGTATAACCCAGCAGCAATCATAGGCAATATGTAAGTGTAATCGACGAAACAGGAAGGTCGGTTACACTGTTTTCATTGTGAAAGTAAAAATTAATGTATCTAGAGACCGCTCCGAGTCTACCACAACAACCACAGATAAATTTTACTAACAGTCCGATTATATTATTGGAGTAGGCGATAACAAGATAGACTATTACGGTCGAAAACAAAAATAAAAAATATTTTGTAGCAGATTCGTTGTGCAGCTTTAATGGATGTTAACAACTGTATTGTGCAATAGACAGCTACGACGGTACATTTCATTAGGGACCATCGAATTTGGTCTAAAATCGGCCCATCATCGGTCCCGAAAACCGTCTCAGCTATGCTTTCGCGTATATTGCAATAGCAGTTATCAAACGTAGATAGCACGACCATTGGTATTATCTGTATAGACATTACATTGGTAAAAATGTCTATGAAGTTAAATGGACATAATGGACATGACAAGTTAATGTCAATGACGGAACACTGTACATCCGGAATTGCTATTCCTATTACGCAAGTTCATAGTTGAGATCGTTTTTAGGCTTGATGATGGTCTGATCCTCGACCGAAACATACATTCTCTCATAAAATGTACCGTTATAGCTGTGATTGCATAATGCAGTTCTTTCGAAGAGCATATAAAATGAAAGTAACGTCACTGCTGCAGAAACTGACAGGGCAGAAACAAAATGTAAAAGTTTATAAAGCTAAGATCAATATAACGAAAAAATCGAATAATATCTTACACAAATTTCTCTAGAATAAACTCAACGGAAATATATCGAAGACAAAAAATTTGATTCCAATAATTCGCTTAATCTGCACAGACTAAACGAAGACAAGGATACCAATCACACATCCACAAAATAACAACATAATAGAAAAATAACATGCACAAATTCTTCCAGAATGAACCAAAAGAAAATGTACGCTGCACCTATATAGCCCTAACAAAGACAGCAATACCACACACATCCACATAAAACGACATAATCGATAAATAACACACTGGAACTATTCCATAATAAACCAAAAAATTGTAAACCCCCCCAAAAAAACAAAAAAAAGACGCACAAGAAAACTCCATATAACTACGACTTTATCGAAAAATAACACACACAAATTCCTCAAGAATAAACAGAACGAAAATAAATTCAAAAATTTGGTATCACACTACAAACGAACGTT
Organism: Schistocerca americana; assembly: GCF_021461395.2. Classification (NCBI taxonomy): domain Eukaryota; kingdom Metazoa; phylum Arthropoda; class Insecta; order Orthoptera; family Acrididae; genus Schistocerca; species Schistocerca americana. The sequence continues at coordinate 541,422,221 of NC_060124.1, read as the reverse complement.
AACAGGTCAAAAAGTGCCATAGAACAAAACGAATCATACATCAAAAGCGCGAGCCACTGGCAACAACAATAAGAACCCTACAAAACAATCGATTTCATATACGCTCCCCTTCAGCGGCGTCACATTCGAAAAAAAGCAGCCAACTATTAATAAGTTAAAAAATTATGAGTAACATTACTATTCGTTCCTCTCAGGACAACATCTACAATATACCTAGTTTCAGGGCTAACAGCACCGTAGACAATTCTCCCACATTACAAAAATAGCTAAAGAATTGCAACAATCAACATGATAAAAATTATCATTAATCGCTTCACTCACAAAAATTTATCTTCTGCTCTTAAGGTACTGCCTAACCTCACCATCGTATATCGTGCTAAATACAGAAAAAAACAGTTAAATATATGTCAGAAAAAAAAGAAACATTAGTCGCTAATAGTTTCTCCATTGATAACATAACCTGTGGCCTCAAGTTACCCCCTCCCCCCAATAAACAACACCATCGTATATCACGACACATTTGCAATAAACAGCATATTTTACAAACTTTATAAATTACATTAGTAACTAACACAAACACAGATAGCATTTAATAACAGACCGCTTACACGCTCTGCAACGTAAAGTCATGACGTCAAGAGGACGTCATGGGTAAAACCACACGGATAGATTCTGAAAGAGCACTTGACAAAGTTGTCACTGTTGAACTAAGCTGTTAATTTGAGCATACGCGATGAAAGCACATGAACTTAAAAAAATTAAGTGTAGAGGTCTAACTCTACAAGTAACCACCTGACGTTTGAAACCCCATAAAAAATTAAAACGAAATGCTATTTCACGTTATTACTGTTAAGAACTTCATATTCCGTAATCACACCACACTCCTCCACATGCTTCAATTTTCCAGTACTTCTCCACTAATACACATTCATTTATTAGTTTTTAAGATATTCTTACTCGAGATGACTGTGTATAACCAATAAATATACAAAGGTAAATCAGTAGCTCAAACCTACTGCGGGTACGATGCAGCTGGCCTCTGAAGCCGGCGTTCGCTTCGCTGAGAGTTTCTAAAGCTCCTCAAGAACTTTAAAATGTTTCGATAGATGTGCTCGAAACACAAAATACAACACTGCAATACTTAATTCACAACAGAAGCTTCGTACACTCAATAACTCGCAGAACGAATTCGTATGAATACTTCGAGTACTCTAGAGAATACGGAAGTAATTGCTAGGCAACGGTCCACAATGGTTCAAGAGACATGGCATTGTTGTTAGCATACACTGTGATGAACATTAAGTAGCAACCCCGGTAACTACAGAGCACATCACTATATAGAGACGTCGATATCCATGGTTAAATAAGAACAGCATTTAGATTTTAAACAATTTAAATCTATGTAAGGCGAAATAAACATGTTTTGGGATCGAAAGATATCCAGAAGTATGTAAATAATGAAACCGCCCGACTAGCCTGTAGATTCCCATTGGAATTCTTATTTAGCTGTTCGAGGTGCGTGAGAAGAGTAATGAGACTGACAATACTCTGAGGGATCTGGCCGCGCTGTGTTGTTCTACTGCTGTAAAGAACGGTTTGCAATCTCTTCTAGTTGCTGAGTACGCCGTCACATGGGTTTTGAAAGCGCCATCGGGGAAGTTGTGTTTTTGTTGCGTGTTGTAAAAGTGGAAAAGTGTAATTTAGAGCAATGTTATGCCATCAAGTGTTAAACTTGGGGCACCAGCGAGAGTGATCTTCTTAGAATTGAAACAACCCTATGGGGAACATTCCTTATCAGTAGTCCAAGTTTCTGTGTGGCACAAATCATTTCTGGAAGGCCAAGAACTCGTTGAAGATGGACCTCGTTCAGGGTAGACCTTCACCTTATACAATCGAAGAAAACGTCGAACGTATGCGTTCTCTTGTGACATCAGACCGGTGTGTAAAAATAAAGGTGAAGGATGACATGGTTAAACATTTTCAGCATGCATCAAATTGGCATCGGAGTTTTGCACGTGCGAAAGATTTATGCCAAACGGTGCCATAAAACCTCACAACTGAGCAGGAGGAGAATGGAAGAAACGTGTGCGTTGTCCTCTTGCGAGAATTGCCCATGGCCACGAATGGTACAGTTGTATAATCACAGGTTATGAATCCTGAATTTCAAAGTACGATCCTGAGACCAAGTGGCAGAGTGAGGAGTGGAACACTGTGGAATCTCCTCGACTGAAATGAGCTCGAATCATGAAGTCAAAGGCGGAAGCAAAACTGATTTGCTGTTATGACAGATTTGTTTTTTTCCATATAGATTTGTTCATCCAGGACGAACCGTCAAACAGCTGTGTTACAACGATGTCCTGGAAAAGCGCAGGAAAGAGGTGAATCGCCGGCCTGAGTGGCCGTGCGGTTCCATCACGGATTTTTTGACTTCAAAAGGCATTCCTGTTGTTTCACAGACCCCCCCCCCCCCCCACCTATTCACAGAAACGTGGTAACTGTGACTTGTTTTTTTTTCCAATTTCGGAAAATGTCTTAAAAGGATTTCATTTTGGGACTCCGGAGAATATTTAAAATCATATGACCGACATGGGAAATGCCCTACAAGTTGAAGGCTTTCTACGCTTCTACCGATACCGAGGAACAACGACTTCGCCGGCCTATAGCTGCCGATGGGAACTAACTTGCAGGAGACATTATTGTCGTTTGAAAGAAATAAAACCTTGGTATATTAGAAATCAGTCTCACTGCTTTTCTCACACGCCTCCTACTCCAAGATATTGATTCACATATCTTGCGTAACAGAAGAGAAAAACTCTTTTGTTAAGCTGCCAGCTTCCCTCGATACGATGCAATGCACTTGCCAGGAGTTCCAAAATAAATTTTACTTCACACACGGAAAAAAATTCCAGCAACACTAATCTCCAGCATCGCAGGGAGTACGTGTGCGTAATTCACAAGAGAGAAAGATTGCTTACACCGTCATCATTGTGGAACTAAGCAATTAGTTTGATAATACATGATGCATGGGCACGAACTTCGCCAAAAACAAAGTACAGATATCTGCCTCTACAAGTAAATGTCCAACCTTTGAAACTGCATAAAAAAGCAAAAACAATGTTCTATTTCACAATGCACACCATTAATAACGGCATGTTCTGAGATGATACCACACTCCAGCACTCGCATCAATTTTCCAGTACTTCTCCACTATAAACTCAGCCATTAACAAGTTTATACGATATTCTAACCGCAAATGATTCTGTATGACAAATAAATAGGTGGCAGTTAAATCAACGGCTCGTACCTCTTGCAGCACAACGCAGCTCGCCTCTGAAGCTGGGCGTTCGCTTTGCTGAAAGCTTCTAAAGCTCCTCAAGAACTTTAAAATGTTTCGCTAGATGTGCTCAAAACACAAAATGCAAGACTGCAAAACTTAATTCACAAATGAAGCTCCTTACACTCAATAACTCGCAGAACGAATTCGTATGGATACTTCGAGTACTCCAAAGAATACGGAAGTAATTGCTGCGCAACGGTCCACAACGGTTTCCGTGAGATGGCATTGTTGTTTACATACCCGAGATCCTCCCCTGGTAGCTGAGTGGTCAGCGCGACGAAAGTCATAACTAAAGACCCGAGTTCGATTCACGGCTGTATCGGGATATTTTCTCCGCTCAGGGACTGGGTGTATCGTTGCCCTTATCATCGTTATTTCATCCCCATGGACACTCAAGTCGCCGAAGTGGCGTCAACTCAAAAGACTTGCACCAGGGGAACGGTAGGCCCTAGCCACACGGCATTTCCATTTAATCAGTAAACCGAAATCCCAGTAAAGCAATATCGTTTAGCAACGTGGATATAAATGTTAGACAACCACTGAAACAAAATATTATATAAGTCAATTGTACATTTCAACTTTTCATAAAATTAGCATCGAAGCATAACGACGTCGAATGCTGATGCCTGCAATCCCGCTTTTAGTCATGTATTGAAATGTTATGTCACGCGTAAAAATTGATTCCTTCAGCGCATGTGTCTTCCACCAGATTCGACGTCCGTTTGTGTGACTCCACTATTTGTTTCCCAGTGTAGTGATTTTCTATATTGAAATCTGGTTGTCAAGGGAAGGCCGTAATCATTTACTATTGGTTGCCTTTAACAGTTACACACATTTATTATTAAAGAAGTAGTTCCAGACTCAACAATAAATTAAAAAATACCACGCTTTATTAAAGGAGGAATAAACGGCAGTGTAAATAATAGTGTTTTCAGTGCGTTACAATTTAGCAAATCACCATAAAATCCTGATACTGACAACGTTTAAAAAGAAAAAAAAACAAGGCACTGTGATGATGACTGAAGGCCTTACACTCCAAGAAAGACAGTAAATTAAGAGTGTTTAAGAACTCGCTGCAATTACAACTTACAGGTATTGAAATATTAAAAGTAATAGCCCACAAACACAGTAGAAAGTATCAGACGCCAGGAATGGCAGAAAATAAGGTTTTAAGGCTTACTGCTAAAACAGAAATATCGAATTAATTTTTCACAGCAAATGACCACAATCATGACTGAAGGCCTTACACGCCGGGAGCGGCAATTATATAAAAAATTTAGAAACCTACTGTGAAACAGCAAATAAAAGCAAAGGTTAATTAAAAGAAACAAGCAATTGACCACGAAACAGGTGAGATAATATGATGATAATCTTGTAACACAACCCTTACACTGATACGGTCTGGCCTGCAACGGAGGGTGGAAACCTACAAACAGCACCAACACGAGCACCAGCACGGCTCATATACCCTTCGATTAATCTCCTCATCGCGAAAATGGAAGACTTGCCAATGGGATGGATCACATGTCTCATACATATTTTTATTGGCCTTGTCCATGTTTTTACTACTTTGTTAATACAATCAATTTATAAATTGAACGAGTGTCCTTTTTATACAGGGTGGTCCATTGATAGTGACTGGACCAATTATCTCAAAAAATAAGCATCAAACGAAAAAAAACTACAAAGAACGAAACTCGATTAGCTTGAAGGGGGAAACTAGAGGGCGCTATGGTTGGCCCGCTAGATAGCGCTGCCATAGGTCAAACGGATATCAACTGCGTTTTTTAAATAGAACCCCCATTTTTATTACATATTCGTGAAGTACGTAAAGAAGTATGAATGTTTTAGTTGGACCACTTTTTTCGCTTTGTGATAGACGGCGCTGTAATAGTCACAAACGAATAAGTACGTGGTATCACGTAACATTCCGCCAGTGCGGACGGTATTTGCTTCGTGATACATTACCCGTGTTAAAATGGACCGTTTACCAACTGTGGAAAACGTCGATATAGCGTCGATGTATGGCTATTGTGATCAAAATGTCCAATGAGCGTGCGCTATGTATGCTGCTCGGTATCCTGGACGACATCATCCAAGTGTCCGGATCATTCGCCAGATAGTTACTATATTTAAGGTAACAGGAAGTGTTCAGCCACATGTGTAACGTCAACTACGGCCTGCAACAAATTATGAAGCCCAGCTAGGTGTTTTAGCTGCTGTCGCCACCTAACCGCACATTAGTAGCAGACAAATTGCGCGAGAATCGGGACTCTCAAAAACGTCGGTGTTGAGAATGCTACATCAACATTGATTGCGCCCGTACCATATTTCTATGCACCAGGAATTGCGTAGCGACGACTTTGAACGTGGTGAACAGTTCTGCCACTTGGCACAAGAGATATTACGGGACGATGACAGATTTTTTGCACTCGTTCTATTTAGCGACGAAGCGTCATTCACCAACAGCGGTAACGTAAACTGGCGTTATATGCACTATTGCGCCATCTCTCACAAAGCGAAAACAGTGGTCCAACAAAAAAATTCATATTTCATTAGGTACTGTACGAATATGTAATAAAACTGGTGGTTCCTATCTTAAAAAACGCAGTTGATATCCGTTTGACCTATGGCAGCGCCATTAGCAGGCCAACCATAGGGCCATCTGGTTTCCTCCTTCAAGCTAGACAAGTTTCGTTCTTTGTAGTTTTTTCGTTTGACGCTTATTTTTTGAGATATTTGGCCCGGTGACGATCAGTGGGCCACCATGTATATTTTAATTGAAGTTCTCCTAAAAAGAATCATTTTAAAAGGCGAATTCAAAATAAGCTAGGCTGGGTTTGAGAACAGAGGCCCAACATGCTGCCTTGAAAGGTACTCTTCCGTTCTGGAACTTTTCCTTGAATTCCCAGGCGGAAGGATACCAGCCGGATGGTAAGATGCTGCATAGATTCTCCGTAAGGTCACCAATGCGATGTCGAGGCAGGTGTGGAGGCAGTGGAGGGAGGAAGTCTCCTTGTCACCGAGTCCTGCCTGCTGTTTCGACGTCCTAGGCTACCAACTTCAGGTCAAGCTTGATCAGATCACAGTTGGAGCTTTTCGCAGCAGCTGGCGTCATATTAAATTACCCACGGAGATGATGCAAATCGTAACTATAGGTACCTGTCGTTAGATAAGATTAGAAAAGTCTACATTTCAACAACATTGGTTTGTAGCATTATGTTACAGTCTGTTAAGCAGAAAATCTCCTACTCAGTTTCCATTGCCACCATACGCCTACCGTCATATCACTCAGTTATCCTTTCAAAGCGGACGTTCTACAATACAGTACCGTGCAGTGGAGAGCTTCACTCTAATTACAATGAATGCATATTCACGTTGGAAAGCAACAAGTAATTTTTAACGTTATCAATGTTAGGCTATCTGTTTCAAAAACTAATGAAAGTATAAATAGTTTTATCATTTCAAATTTGTGGTGGTTCAGGAAGTAAGTATCAGTCTAGGCCACAGGGTTCTATCCGAGGTTTGTCACAAGCATTTTTTTTTTTTTTTTTTTTACATTTACCGCTTCTTTCAAGTTCGACAATGATTTCTGTTAAAGTGATAAATGCGAGGTTAGTCTATGGCTTGTATTCCATGCTAAACTGCAGAGCCACCTGTAACAGACTTGCTAAATCAGTTACAGGAATGGAGGAAGCAACACTACCAACCTACTACGGTGTTCGAACCAGCTTTCGTATTGATGATCCGAGTTTTACTATTACATTTATACATTACATCGATTATCCTTGTATACTTCAGTAATATTTTTAAATACATTTGAGTGATTAGCTGAGTATACACTCGTTTAACCTCAGAGCGAAGGAATAAAATTACGCTAAACAAAATTTCCGTCTTTTTAGATTAAATAACACAATGGGATTATGTGTTAGATAATACTCTGGAAAGCATAAATAAAAATTTTATTCCTTATCTTCTTTTTCCTAAAAACATTAAATCTGTCGTACAAGACATACTGTTGTTGTTGTTATGGTTTTCAGTCCGAAGATTAATTTGATGCTATCCCCCCCTACTCTCACATAGCTGCAAAACTACTGTAAATTGCATCCAGAAAAACCGGTTGTTGTCTCAGGTAGGGTCCTATGAACCAGTCCCAGGAATATTCTGGTGTAAAACATGTGGAAACAAAATACATTATCTGTCGCCTAAAGGGACACTATTTTTTTTCTCAGATGTCGATGTCCGATACTTCATGTCTTAGATGCCAAAAGGCGGCAGTGTCTGACGACGCAATAAATGCATCAGTTCCTCTTTAAGGGGACCTGGACGTGCACGGGCTGCATTTTCATAGCTCGCTCTCAGTGCACATTACTCTTCATCTACAATGAATAACATTAACTCAAGCTGTATAAGGATATTTATTAAAATATCTCCCACAGTTTAAGAATTACAGTATTTTGTCTAATAGGTGTTTTTATAATTCATTTCCAATTCAGGTACCATTTTCGGTCCATCATCAGTCTAATAGCATTCAGACTGTGACAGACTGCTGTCAACATTCATAGGAACACATTATGCCTCTCGTTTTGTAGTTTGGAGTATATCTGAGGAAATAGGAAAAGCCTTATTATACCACATTATTATTTTGTCTAAAAAATACCGCTGAAATTATATACAGAATGACAAACATAAATCATTTCTGCGATGTATTGCGCACAATACAAAGATGCTATCCCATTCTTCACTTGAGGTAAATTTGGTGAACATGGATGAAACCATTGAGAAGTTATATGTACCTAATGTTCTGAAAACGTAGTTTGGAGAAAATGAGAAAAGAAAATTCACAGTGTATTTGACGCACCGTATGCCTCTTTCAGAACATTCCAGCAGCATAATCTTCCTGGCCAGCTGCATCTTTATCATCTGTAGACTTCTTCAGGGGCCTTTTCCTTACACTGGCTTCCACAGCTTCAACTACTCGCGGACGATCTATGGCAGTCAGAGCAGCTATTCTATTATTTCCTGGCTGGATGCCTAATTTGTCCATTACTTTTATCCTGATGGTTACACCATCATTGAAACACATGACAGCATCCATCGCACCCATTTTGAGTACTGTCCATCCAACAAACACTGTTTTTGGCACTCGTTGCCACACACAGATGTTGAAACTCTCATTAGGGTTTTGCGTACGGCCATGTAGACATTTGCTGAGTAATTTTGTATCTGAAAGGTCCCTGCATATTGGCTTTATCGTTTCCATGACTGTGGCAGGCAAGAAATGTATATGGTGCTATTCCTTGCCTGTCGCATGAGCGTGGCTGGTTTGCAGACATTTGTTCAAAGAGCGTTTAAGACCAAATCAACAACTGAAAAGTAGATAAAAAATACATTTTTTGAAACGGGATAAAATTGTCTTTCAGATGGTGACAAGAATCGTTTTCGAAAATTTCAGACATTTCAAGTCCATGTCCACTTAACAATTAGACATATAAAGTACACTTTTTAAAAAAATAAAGAAAATACGACGCAACAAGAAGGAATTATACCAATGGCGCGGAAATCAGTAGGTGTGATGTTCATGTACAGACCAATGAAGGAGTCCCATTTCAAAAAGTGAATGGTTTATTCACGAGAAAGAGCTACACAAATTGAGCAAGTCTGTAAGAAAATTATCTATGTCTGGCGCTTATGCAAGTAGCTGTTCGGCTGGCATTGATTGATAGACTTGTTGCATGTCGTCCAGTGGGATATAGGGCAAAATTCGGTCCAATTGGTGCTATAGATGAGCAAAATTCAGAGTTGTTTGTAGGGCCCTGCCCATGTTGTTGTTGTTGTGGTCTTCAGTCCTGAGACTGGTTTGATGCAGCTCTCCATGCTACTCTACTGTGTGCAAGCTTCTTCCTCTCCCAGTACCTACTGCAGCCTACATCCTTCTGAATCTGCTTAGTGTATTCATCTCTTGGTCTCCCTCTACGATTTTTACCCTCCACGCTGCCCTCCAGTACTAAATTGGTGAGCCCTTCTTGCCTCAGAACATGTCCTACCAACGATCCCTTCTTCTAGTCAAGTTGTGCCACAAACTCCTCTTCTCCCCAATTCTATTCAATACCTCCTCATTAGTTATGTGATCTACCCATCTAATCCTCAGCATTCTTCTGTAGCACCACATTTCGGAAGCTTCTATTCTCTTCTTGTCTAAAATATGTTTCACTTCCATACATGGCTACACTCCATACAAATACTTTTAGAAACGACTTCCTGACACTTAAATCTATACTCGATGTTAACAAATTTCTCATATTCAGAAACGGTTTCCATGCCATTGTCAGTCTACATTTTATATCCTCTCTACTTCGACCATCATCAGTTATTTTGCTCTCCAAATAGTAAAACTCCTTTACTACTTTAAGTGTCTCATTTCCTAATCTAATTTCCTCAGCATCACCCGACTTAATTCGACTACATTCCATTATCCTCGTTTTGCTTTTGTTGATGTTCGTCTTACACCCTCCTTTCAAGACACTATCCATTCCGTTCAACTGCACTTCCAAGTCCTTTGCTGCCTCTGACAGAATTACAATGTCATCAGCGAACATCGAAGTATTTATTTCTTCTCAATGGAATTTAATTCCAACTGCCATCTGGTTTCTGTACAAATTGTAAATAGCCTTTCGCTTACCTCTGCCACCCTCAGAATTTGAAAGAGAGTATTCCAATCAACATTGTCAAAAGCTTTCTCTAAATATACAAACGCTAGAAACATAGGTTTGTCTTTCCTTCATCTTTCTTCTAAGATTTCTACTATCCTTCGTCTATTTACCTACTTGATAGTCTGCTGCCTTCACTATTTCATCGCTCAAACCTACCCATTCTTTTCCTACTGTATTTCTTTCCCCCATTTCTGTCAACTGTTCCCTTATGCTCTCCCTGAAACTCTGTACAACCTCTAGTTCTTTCAGTTTATACAGATCCCATCTCTTTAAATTCCCACCTTTTTGCAGTTTCTTCAGTTTTAATCTACAGTTCATAACCAATAGATTGTGGTCAGAGTCCACATCTGCCCCTGGAAATGTCATACAATTAAAACCTGGTTCCTAAATCTCTCTCTTACCATTATATAATCTATCTGAAACCTTCCAGTATACAGCCTTGTTTCATGATTCTTGAACCAAGTGTTAGCTATGATTAAGTTATGCTCTGTGCAAAATTCTACGAGACGGCTTCCTTTTCATTTCTTAGCCCTAATCCCTATTCACCTACTATGTTTCCTTCTCTTCCTTTTCCTGCTCTCGAACTCCAGTCGCCCATGGCTATTAAATTTTCGACTCCCTTCACTAATGCAATAATTTCTTTTACCTCATCATATATTTCATCACTTTCTTCATCATCTGCAGAGCTAGTTGGCATATAAACTTGTACTACTGTTGTAGGCGTGAGCTTCGTGTCTATCTTGGCCACAATAATGCGTTCACTAAGCTGTTTGTAGTAGCTTACCCGCACTCCTATTTTTTATTCATTATTGAACCTACTCCTGCATCACCCCTATTTGATTTTGTATTTATAACCCTGTATTCACATGACCAAAAGTCTCGTTCCTCCTGCCACCGAACTTCACTAATTCCCACTATATCTAACTTTAACCTATCCATTTCACATTCTAAATTTTATAACCTACCTGACCGATTAAGGGATCTGACATTCCACTGTCCGATCCGTAGAACACCAGTTTTCTTTCTCCCGCCCATAGAGCACCAAATGTTCTCAATAGCGGAGAGATCTGAAGACCTTTCTGACTAAGGTAGAGTATGGCAATTACGAAGACAGTTAGTAGATAACCTTCCAGTGTGCGAATGGACATTATCTTACTGAAATGCAAGTCCAAGATGCCTTCCCATGAAGGGCAAAAAATATCGTCAACGTACCGCTCTGCTGTAAGGGTGCAGCGGATTACAACGGAAGTGGCCTTGCTATGAAATGATATCCCACCCCAAGATATCATATTTGGTTGTCAGACTGTATGGTGGCCAACAGTCACATTGGTAGCCCACTTTTATCTGGGGCGTCTTGAGATACATCGTGGCTGGTCATCGGGGCTCAGCTAGAAGCCACAATCATCACTGAAGACAATTCTGCTCCAGCCAACGCTCTCCCAGGCCGAATGTACCCAGCACACTGCGAACCATCTTCTGGATGTACATAGGGCGATGGTAGTCGGCTTAAGGGGCGCCATGAATGTCAGACTTTCGTCTCTCTAGGTCACCCATACTTATAAACTCTGTGATCGGCGATGGTCCGCTCATTTTTGCCAGCATCGTTGAATAGTTGCGTGGTTTCCTATTCATATGTCGATCGATTGGCCAATTACTCCAACCAGCTTCTTTGAACGCAACTACATTTCTTCTTTCAAATACTGTCATCTGCTGACATTGTCCACGAGCCTGTTTGCAAGGCATAGTTACTGTCAAACTGAGTACACGGAATGAAATCCTCAAATACTTTATGCGCTGGTATCATCATGACCCCTGTTTACTATTCTTGCCAGGTGTGCGGTGACATTGTGCTCCTGCAGTCACACATTCACTCATCGGTCGCCGAAGCTTGCAGTTCTTCATTTTACGTCGATACCTCTGTGAATATCCATTTGTGACCAATTTGAGTCGTTTTCGTGTCTTAGACTGTATATTAGATGTTAAGAACAAAAGAGAAGCGGAATTCTTATAATAAACGTTTAGAATCAGAAATGTGTGCTAGTTACCGTCTACGACTCACTGAAAATGGTTATTTTAAAGCATTCAATTACGCTCGTTTTCAGTCGTATTACAATGATCATGTCATCGTTGTGTACATGAAATACCTTTATGACGACCTGAACTCTGATGAGGACACTTATAATAATGTGTCTGAATTTTGGTGTAGGAAGAGCTGCCGTTCTCCGTCAAATAATGAAACCAGATACGTTAGTAGTATTGGACGTTGAAGTTTGGATCAAAAAAGACTATCTAACTCACATCAACGGTAGTCCATTGGGTGCAGGTTGGACGTTGGGCAGGCCAATCGATTTCTGCCATGGTACATAAAACAGCTAAAAACACAAGACATAGTAGAAAACATTGGATATCAAAGGAGATATTGGACATATTTGATTAAACAAAAAAATATAAAAATGCCGAAAGTGAAGTAAGCAAAAGGGGATAAAGACGTCTAAGGAATGAGACGGACAGAAAGTGTAAAATGGATAGGTCGGAATGACTAGAGAACAATTGCAAGCCCATAGAAACATGTGTAACTAGGGGAAAGGTAGATACCGCCTATAAGATTATCAAAGAGAGCTTTGAATATAAGAAAACCAGCTGCATGAAATCGAGAGCTCAGATGGGAGGGCAAGGAAGGGAAACCTGAAAGGTGGAAGGAGTATATAGACATCTACATGTCCATGGATACTCTGCTAATCACATTTAAGTGCCTGGCAGAGGATTCAACGAACCACATTCACAATTCTCTGTTATTCCAATCTCGTATAGCGCGCGGAAAGTATGAACAACTATATGGTTCCGTACGAGCTCTGACTTCCCTTATTTTATTGTGGTGATCGTTCCTCCCGATGTAGGTCTGTGTCAACAAAATATTTTTGCATTCGGAGGAGAAAGTTGGTGATTGGAATTTCATGAGAAGTTTCCGTCGGAACGAAAAACGCTTTTCTTTTAATGATTTCCAGCCTAAACCCTGTATATTTCTGTGACACTCTCTCCCACATTTTGCGATAATACAAAACGTGCTGCCTTCCTTTGAACATTTTCGATGTACTCCGTCAGTCGTATCTGGTAAGGATCCCACACCATGTAGCAGTATTCTGAGAGAGGACGGACAAGTGTAGTGTAGGCAGTCTCCTTAGTAGGGCTGTGTCTTTCCAATGAAACGCAGTCTTTGGTTAGCCTTCCCCACATTTTCTATGTGTTCTTTCCAATTTAAGATTTTCGTAATTGTAATTCCTAGGCTTTTAGATTATACTGATTTATAGTGTAACCGAAGTTTAACGAGTTCCTTTTAGCACTCATGTGGATGACCTCACACTTTTCGTTATTTAGGGTCAAAGGCAACTTTTCGTACCATTGAGATATTTTTTCTTCTAAATCGTTTTGCAGTTTGCTTTTGTCTTCTGATGACTTTATTAGTCGATAAACGGCAGCGTCATCTGCAAACAACCGAAGACATCTTCTCAGATGGTCTCCCAAATCGTTTATATAGATAAGGAACAGCAAAGGGCCTATAATAATACGATGGGGAACGCCAGAAATCACTTCTGTTTTACTCGATGACTTTCCGTCAGTCACTACGAACTGAGACCTCTCTGACAGGAAATCACAAATCCAGTCACATAACTGACACTATATTCCATAAGCACGCAATTTCACTACGAGTCGCTTGTGTGGTACAGTGTCAAAAGCCTTAAGGAAATCCAAAAATACGGAATCGATCTGAAATCCCTTGTCAATAGCACTCAGCACTTCATGTGAATAAAGAGCTAGTAGTGTATCACAGGAACGATGTTTCCCAAGCACATGTTGACTGTGTGTTACTAAATCGTTTCCTTCGAAGTAATTCATAATGTTCGAACACAATATATGTTCTAAAATCCTGCTGCATATCGACGTTAACCTAATGGGCCTCTAATTTAGTGGATTACTCCTACTACCTTTCTTGAATACTGATGTGACCTGTGCAACTTTCCTGTCTTTGGGTACGGTTCTTTCATCGAGCTAACGGTTGTATATGATTGTTAAGAATGGAGCTAATAGATCAGCTTACTCCGAAAGAAACATAACTGGTATACAGACTGGGCCAGAAGACTTGCTTTTATTAAGTGATTGAAGTTGATCCACTACACCGAGGATATTTACTTCTACGTTACTCATGTTAGCAGCTGTTCTCGATTCGAATTCTGGAATATTTACTTCGTATTCTTTTTTGAAGGTATTTCGGAAGACTGTGTTTAGTAACTCTGTTTGGCAGCACTGTCTTCGACAGTATCTCCATTTGCTATCGCGCAGAGAAGGCAATGATTGTTTCTTGCCGCTAACATACTTCACATCTGACCAGAATCACTTTGGACTTTCTGCCAGGTTTCGAGACAAAGTTTCGTTGTGGAAACTGTTATAGGCATCTCACATTGAAGTCCACGCTGAATTTCGAGCTTCTGTAAAAGATCACCAATCTTGGAAATTTTGCGTCTGTTTAAATTTGCCGTGTTTCTTTCGTTGTTTCTGCAATAGTGTTCTAACCCGTTTTGTGTACCAAGGAGGATCAGCTCCATCGTTTGTTAATTTATTTGTTATAAACCTCTCAATTGCTGCCGATGCTATTTATTGAATTTAAGCCAGATGTGGTCTACACTTATATTATTAATTTGGAATGAGTGGAGATTGTCTCTCAGGAAGGCGTCAAGTGAATTTTTACCTGCTTTATTGAATAGGTATATTTTTCGCTTATTTTTCGAGGATTTGGGGATTGCAATATTCAGTTTCGCTACGACAACCCTGTGTTCAGTAATCTCTGAATCGGTTTTGATGCTCGTTATTAACTCAGGATTATTTGTTGCTAAGAGGTCAAGTGTGTTTTCACAACTATTCACGTGGTCTCATGAACTAACTGCTCGAAATAATTTTCAGAAAATTTGTTTAGGACAATTTCCTCTGGAATAAAACTCGTATTTTCCACAAACATATTGAGAGTAAATTAAAGTCATCACAAACCATTATCGTATGAGTCGGGTAAGTGTTTGAAATCAAATTCAAGTTTTCTTTGAACATTACTGTATAATCTGAACTGGGAGGTCGCTAAAAGGATCCAGTTATTATTTTATTCCGGTTGCCAACAATGACCTCTTCCCAAACTAGCTCACAGGAAGTATCTACTTCAATTTCGCGTCGAAATAAAATACTTCTGACAGCAACAAACACGCCACCGGACCCGTGTTTAGCCTATTTTTTCGGAACACCATTAGGTTCTTCGCAAAAATTTCGCGGAGCTTATATCCGGCCTTAGCCAGCTTTCAGTGCCTATAACGATTTGAGCATCTGTGCTATCTATTAGCGCTTGCAGCTCTATTACTTCCCCAACACAGCTACAACAATTTACAACTGTTGTACCAAAGGTTCCTGCATCTATGTTCTTCCTGTGTTCAGCGTGCACCCTTTGTCCCTGGAAACCATCTTGTTTTCCCGAGACCCTCTAACCTAAAACACCGCCCAGTCCATGCCACATAGCCCCTGCTACCTGTGTGGCCGCCTTCTGCTTATAGAGGACACCTGACCTCTTTCGCAGAACCCGAAACCCAACCACCCTTTGGCGTAAGTCGTGGAATCTGCAGCCTACACGGTCGCAGAACCGTAGGAGCCTCTGATTCAGACCCTTCACTCGGCTCTGTACCAGAAGTCCGCAATCGGTTCTGTCAACTATGCTGCAAACGGTCACCTCTGCTTTCATCTTGCAAGCAAGACTGTCAGCCTTTACCACTTCTGTTAGCCGCTCGAAACCAGAGAGACTCTCTTCTGATCCAAAGTGAGACACATCATTGGTACCGACGTGAGCAACCACCTGCAGTTGGCTGCACCCTGTGCTCATCATGGCATCTGCGAGGACCCTTTCCACATCTGGAATGACTCCACCCGGTATGCACATGGAGTGCACATTGGTTTTCTTATCCTCCTTGTCAGCCAAGACCCTGAGCGGCCCCATAAGGCGCCTAACGTTCGAGCTAACAACTACCAATAATCCCACCCTCTACGACTGCTCGGATCTTGCAGGCTGAGTGGTTTCCTGTGATACAGGACGGGCGACAGCATCTGGTTCAACGACAGTGTAAACCGCAGACAGCACATGGAACCTGTTTGTCAGACAGACTGGGGAGGCCTTACGTGCGGCCGCCTGGGAAGTCTTTCTCCGCCTGCTACGTCCTGGGGTGACCTCCCACTCGACCACAGGTGAGGGGTCAGCCTCAGTGCGAGCAGTAATGGGGTTGGTCACCGGTGAGGACCGTGCTGGACGTCCATTGGATCCCCACGGCCGGCCCACAACAGAGGTGGCCATCCACTGGAGCCTCAAGCTGTGTAACCGAAGCCATCACAGCCTTAAGCTGAGAGCGAAGTATCACCAACTCGGCTTGCAGCCCCACACAACAATCGCAGTCCCTGTCCATACCAAAGGCCGAGGAAAAGTAAACGATGCATATAAACGGACTATCGCAGGTGCTCCGCAAATCTACTGTAGACCCTGACGAAAACGCACGAACTGTGACTAGTAATATGCAGATATTCAGAAACCTAACTACCGAAGCACTCAGGTGAAACTAAATAATTTGTCCCTGATTAGGAACTTTTAATAGTCACAAAATCGGTTTACTTTGTGACACAAACGAAAACGCGAGAACTGTGACTATTAGATATTAAAATTTAACGCAGAAGCCCAAACTAAACTATTAATCAGTTACTTCCCTGTTGCTGCGTCTGTCGGATATGGCGAGAAGAATTTGACACAGCACTGGAAGATCTAAGTCGACACATGGACCATGGAGTTGACAACATTCTGTGTGTGCTTCTAACATCCTCCGGAGAGTCAGCCATGACTTAACTACTCCATCTCCTATGGAAGAAGTATGAGACAGAGAAAATAACTTCACACTTCTAGAACAATTTAATAATTCCAATCCCAAAGGCTGCAGGTGCTGAAAGGTGTGAATGTTACCGTATAATCGGCTTAATAACACACACTTGCAAAATATTGACACAAATTATTTAGAGAAGAATGGAGGAACTAGTAGATGTCGACCTCGGGAAATATCAGATTGGTTTCCGCAGAAGTCTAGGAACACGCGAGGTAATACTTACGCTATGACTTACCTTAGAATACAGGTTAAGGGAAGGCCAACTTTTGTTTATAGCTCCTGTATACTTAAAAAATGCTTTTGTCAGTGTTGGCTGTCATATACTCTTTGAAATTCTGAAGGTAATGGAGGTAAACTAGAGGGACCCAGGGCTTATTACAGCTTGCACAGAAACCAAATGGCAGTAGATGTATATCAAAGGGAAACAGTGGCAGAGAAAGGGAGGAGACAGCGTTGTAGCATATCCCTGGGGTTATTCAGTCCGTACGTTAAGGAGACTGTGAATGAAATCAAGGAGAAATTTGTTGAAGGAGTTACAGTTCAGGGAGAAAAAGTTCGAGGTTTGCTGTGAAATTTTGCTGGAGACGGGAAAGGTCTTGGAAAAGCAATTGAATGGATGGGCAATGTGTTAGAAGTTGGATGTAAGATGAACATCAAGAAAAGCAACACAAGTGTAATGGAATGCATGAGAATTAATTCAGGGCATGCTCAGGGAAGTAGGAACTGAGTTACTTAAAGTGGTAGATGACATTTACTATTATGGCAGTGATATAACAGATTATGACCAAAGAAGGAAGGATATGAAATATATATCGGCAATGTTAATAAAAGGGTGTCTGAAGAAAAGAAATTTGTTAATACCGATTGTAGATTTAAATGCTGAAAGCCTCTTCTGATAGTTTTTGTCTGGAATTTAGCCATGTACTAAAATGAATCGTGGACATAAACAGTTCACACAAGAGGGGAATAGCGCCTTTGAAATGTGTCACTGTAGCATAACGCTGAACATTAAATGGGTGGATCACGTAACTAATGAGGACGTACTGAACACAAATTGGGAGAAAAGAAATATGTGTCATAACATGACTAAAAGGAGGAAGAGCTTGACAGGACATATTCTGAAACGTCGAGTAAAAATTGCTGAAGGATACCAAGAGATGAATACGGTAACCAAGTATGTAAGTTGCAGAGGTTGTTCGACGATGCAGACGCTTGCCCAAGATAGAGCACCGTGGAAACCCACATCTAACGAGTTTTCGGACTGTAGACCGCAACAGCAACAATTTTGCCTATGCATTTACGTTCATACAGAACACCACAAGCCACTTTATGGTGGGCCGTACCATGCACCATTACCAGATATTTCATGTTATATGCCATTCGCAAACTGAGCTGGGGAAAAAAGACTATCAATGTGCCTCTGTACGAGCCCTAATTTATCTTGTCTTCGCGGGCCGTACGCGTAATGTACATTTGTGGCAGTAGAATCGTTCTCAGTCAGTTGTAAATGTCTGTCCTCTAAATTGTCTCGTAAGTGTTTGGTGAAAAGAACGTCGTCTTCCCTTAGGAATTCCCATTGCGTTTACAAAACATCTCTGTAACACTTGCCAGTTGATCGAATCTACCGACAACAAATCTAGCAGCAAGGCTCTGGACTTCTTCGATGATTTCGTTTAATGCGACCAGCTGAGTTTCCCAAACACTCGAGCAATACTCAAGTACTGGTCACTCTTCTGTTCTACTCGCAGTCTCCTTTCTAGAAGAGCTACGCTTTCCTAATACTGTCTCAGTAAAGAAAAGCCTTCCCCACTGCAGTCCTTAAATGCTTGTTATATCTCATTTCGCTTTGCAACAATACGCCTACATATTTAACCCACGTGATTGTGTCAAGTAGGTCAACATAAATTCCAGTTTAATTTAATTGAATTTATTGCAAAGATTTTTAGACCTGTTATCTGGAAACTCTAACAGGTCGTACATATTCGTTAATCATGGAGACATACAACGTTTTAAGTTACGTAGGTAGTAGCAAATCATGTTGACAGCAACCTTCGGTGATATTAATGTAGAAATAAAGCCGGATATTTGAAAGATAATAATAAGTTTACATAATCAACATTAGATAAAGGGTATTAACTGAGGATCGAAGTGAATGACTTCCATCTTATATTACAAGATACGTTACTAGCAGCCTTGGAAGAGCTTGAGGTTTTTCGATTAACTCCAACTTTACTTACTTCTAAACCTATTCTTGCTACACTATTCTATATCGCTAACAGTGGTATGTGTGTGTCTCGGCAGTCCTCGATTCTACGCATACCCGTGTTGGTGGCCTTTGCATTCTCTCTCTTCTTTCCTTTTCACTTTTCTGTTATTGTTTGCATATCGCAGTCTAACTGTCTCCAGTCTCTCTCTACCTGAAAAAAGAGACTCTCAGAACGACATGACCAGCCGAACCTTCCTCTCCACATTCACAGACTGATGTGTTGCTACGTCCCAGTCGAAGCACATGGTTTATGTATGGATCGCGACCTGTTAACAGCTGCATCATCCCTCGAGTAGGCGCAGCGTCGCACAGTTTGGGCCTGTTCCTAGTGCTTGGTAATACGCTATAAACACGCCTTGCCGTACTGCTAGTGTCCCAGTCAGACTACCAATCATCTAAATTCTGGGCTCTTAAATGTCGTTTATTAATAACCTGTGTTCCGGTTCCAAATGGTTCAAATGGCTCTGTGCACTATGGGACTTAACATCTCAAGTAATCAGTCCCGTTGAACTTAGAAACTACTTAAAACTAACTAACCTAAGGACATCACACACATCCATGCCCGATGCAGCATTCGAACCTGCGACCGTAACGGTCGCGTGGTTCCAGACTGAAGCGCCTAGAACCGCTCGGCCACTATGTGTTCCTGTGATTTCATACACATGATCATATTGCTCACGGTCCGTCCAAAAGATTGCTGACCTGTAACGTAGTACGACATCCATCCGGCATATTCCGAGGATTACCAGTAAACCTTCGACCGGTACAAAAGCCCCCTGTGATCCTCAGAATACGCTCCGCTGAATTCGTCTCATATTGTTTGGTAGCTGCCTAATCTAAGACGAGGTGCCCAGCCGCAGGCAGCAAAGTTGACTATGGCGTTGAAGATAGCTTCGTAGTATCATCGCACCACACGCAACGGTAATTTATCGTCAGCACTGCTGGCACGGACAATCTTGTATATAATTTTGGCCACTTTCGGAGTAACAGATTTTACGTGTTCTACAATGTTTCTTTTCTCGTTTAGAAGAGTGCCTAAATATTTATAAACAGTGCTGCCTTAAACAAATATTCCTTCAAACGTCAGGGAACGATTTCTGGCAAGAGAAAGCCATCCTTTCTCAAACATGTATGTGGTTTTATAAACACCTACACTTAGTTTGTTCCTCTTACAACAACGCTGCATCTGAATAAGCACATGTTTCATCTTCTCCTCCAGTCTCCCCCTGGAGTATAAAATCAACTACTAGAATGTCATCTGGTTATGCAACAACAGCTACAATAACATATAATCTGTGTAGTAAATGTAATATGAGTTGAGTACCAAGATCCCAGAACAGTGGACCACTTATGGAGCCTTGAGGACAGCCTTGGTAACCTATTTGATTACCTTTCTGTGCTCCGCAAGCCATGGACGCTACAGTAATGTAAAAAGCCCTTGTACACACATTTTCGGACCCTGAGAGCTATAAGGCATACGAACGTCGCAGGCCACCAAAGACTGTCGAATTCTCCTGCAGTGTCAGTCATTGGCGTGACTGCAAACTTCGCTGTAGAATTTTCTACACTCTGAAGAAATCTATTAATCGCTTCATCTATTGACTTTTCTGAAGCCATATTGACACTGGTTGAGACGCAAGAGCTCTCTGCGTGCCTGCAACCGTTCACAGAGCAGACGTTGCTGAACTTTGGCCGAGACGTTTAATAAGCAAACAGGTCCATAGCTGTTCGGTGATGCCTCTTTTTTATCGTTCCTTTTTCGGTCATCACTGGTTTACCTGGTTTCCATATTTCCCGGATCCTACCTATTCGTAAAGCCTCGTATAGGAATGCTGTTAAATCTAGCACTATCTGTGGACCTACCAGCGACACGGCTTCAGAGTATACGCCATCCAGACCAGGTGCGTTTGCAATTTTGAGCTTCTTAATTGCGAAAGCAATTTCTTCTTGACCAGACCGTATCACCAACATCTGATTGTCACATTCGTTATTTACTGCATTTATAAGTTGTGCTTGTATCTCAGCGTCTGTATTATCGTCAGGAGGCAGGGAAGTTAGCAGATATTCTGGTGACTCTCTCCGTCCAGTCGTCATTGAGCTATCCACCTTACGATTTGCGGAGATGATAGTACTTCCCTTAACCTTTTCAGTCAACAATTTATTCTGTCTTTGGCAGATGTCAAATTGCATGTGTATTCCTTCAGTCTCCTGAAGCCAAGTTTTGAAGCGCGTCTTAATAGCCCTGTATTCATGGAGCCTACTACTGCACTCCGATTGCCCTAGAGTATGTTCGTTCTTCTTCGCGATCGTACCCTTCACCTCAGAGTGGAAAGTTCAAAGCTCTAAGGGATCGTAGTCTGATTGTTTACCTTTTTCCTAGGAATATAAATGTCCTGTGCTCTTTGCGAGAGTTCAGTTAGTAATTGAGCACCCGAATCTACATGAACCGGAAGAGATTCTATTCTAAATACTCCGAGGTAGACAATTAAGCCATCTCAATCAGATTTAGTGATGCCTAACTCAATTCTGCTTTCCTCAGCTTGTCTTCTGTATTATTGTCATTTCCCTCTTCGACGATAATTGTATGATGGCCACTGTATGTTAAGTACTGGAGCACTTGTCAACTATTAATTTTAGCTGCTGACATGCGATTTGCTAAAGTGACATCTATGTTAGTAACTACACCAGCTTATTGGTCGAATGTACTCGGCTGGTCTTCCAGATTTAAAACAATGAGCTGTAGTTCCTGTATTGCTTCCTTTAGTACAACCCCTTGTTCGTCAGTTTGCCTACTGTGCCACAGAAATGATTATGCATCTGTTGTCACAAGGAGACACGCAACTTGTCTATATAGAGAAACCGCCCTGACTTTACCTGTATAAGGTACGATAGGGTGAGAGTAATGCTTGCTTACTACAACCCACTTTGTCTGCAGTCCTTCATTTCTATTGTGACCCTGTGCTTGTCCAACAGCGTTGCCACCTTGGGTCACACTGTATTTCCATTTGTAACGACCGTGGCAGTCATTCCCTCATCGTGGCCAGTACCTGTTGCTATATCCGCACGAAAATGTGGGTTCTCATTCTTCTACAGTATGGTTGATGCAAACAAAACATATTAACACTCAGCTGGTCAGTTAGTTCTCGTATTTCAGTCATTGTCAATTTACATCCAGCAGCATTTATCTGTACTATGTTTATCCTTTTACGTGTTTCGATTGCCAACAAAGCCCTTCGGAGAAGGAGGACCTGGTTCTAAGATAAAGCGTCCAAACCCTTATATAAAATCCACGTATTAATGCTCAGTGTCGAATGGTACTTTTACTCTCTTAAACGCCTGTCGAAGGAGGCCACATAATTATTTAAACTCAATGCACATGTTATTTACTCTCAAAAGAATTCTGTGTAGTGCATCTGGTGTAGGATACGTAATAGATTTTCCTTTCTGATGCCCACCTCTGAAAATACGTCTTAGAGCAACCTGCAACACACTGGGAGCCTCCAAACTACTTAATAAGACATTCACTTCTAAATTATTATCAGATTTGTATGTGTGTAATTGAAAATCGTTTTAGTAGGACACGAAATATTAGAAATACTTTTTTGTATTTCATAGGAGTACCTGATTTTCACTGCACTTAACTGTTTTGCGATTGTTGTACTCGTTAGTGTTACTAAGGTCACCGCACACCGCTTCAAGCGCAAATGGGGGGAGGGTCTGCAGATGATGTCGAAGCTTCTTGGGTGTCTACTGGTACAGCACATGCGGTGTCAATGTTATCATAACCATCATCATTATTGTTATCATAACATTTGGCGCGAGTTCCTCGTAGATGCGGCGTTGGCCTGGGGCAGGAGAATCCCGTTGCTGGGGTTGCTGCACCGGGAACAGCTCTTCTGTCAGCAGCCGCCGCAGCTTGGG
Source organism: Schistocerca americana (assembly GCF_021461395.2). Classification (NCBI taxonomy): domain Eukaryota; kingdom Metazoa; phylum Arthropoda; class Insecta; order Orthoptera; family Acrididae; genus Schistocerca; species Schistocerca americana. The sequence goes on along the minus strand of NC_060124.1, from coordinate 541,399,034 downwards.
TTGATGCAAGTGCTTCACAAATCGTCTCCCCCCGATCGAAGTTCACGAACTTCATCTGGTGAGATTTCTCACGTGATGAGCAAGTACTCTACTCGAAGCAGGATACATCACTGAAGACAGTTATACTCCAGCCAATGCGACTCCACCCCGCATGTGCCCGACACGACTGAAAACGTGCTATTAGGTGCGCGTAGGTCAATGGTAGGCGGCGAGGGGGGCGCCGTGAACACAGCATCCCTTCTGTGAGCCGCCTTTTATTAGTCTCAGAGGTCACAGAAGCATTAGTTGCACGTCGGGTTGATGATAATGTGCCTTCTTTTAAATGCTGACATCCTCATATATTGAGCGAATAGCCGATTATTCCAAAAGCTGTCTTTTGAATGCTGATATGAGCGTTTGGCATCATTGGCCGGGAGACCCCTTACAGGGCAGGTCCAGCCGCCTTGGTGCAGTTCTTATTACATTCGACGCCACATTGGGCGACCTGCGCGCCGCGTGGCGATGAAATGGTGAATACGACAACACAACACCCAGTCCCTGAGCGGAGAAAATCTCCGACCCAGCCAGAATTCGAACACGGGCCCCTTAGGACGGCAGTCCATCACGTTGGCCTTTCAGCTATCGGGGCGCACTAAATGCTGACATCTACATATATCGTTCAGTAACTGGCTGCGAGTATGGTTATGTCCAACTGAGTACACAGAATGAACTTTAGCAAAAGTTTTAAGCCCTCGTATGGACAAGTACCCTGTTTACTGTGTCTGTGCCCAAGTACGTCGATCGCCAAATCCTGTATGAGTATCATCTTGTAACGTTTGCATCACTCCTTCATGGTGCATCATTTTTTGTGTTAGAGTGGTTATTAGACATTAATAACGAAAGATAAACAGAGTTCTTGTGATAAACGTTTGTAATCAAAAATGTGTGATACTAGCCATCTACGAACCATCGAAAATTGTCACTGTTTAATTCATTTTGATAGGCTTGTTTTCAGTTTATCACAATATGAACATGTCATCATTACGAGGGTGGAAAGCACGCAGCTGTATCACTTATTAGTGTGTCAGTTCCTCGTCTCTATGACGTCTTGAACTCGGCTGAAGATACTTTCAGTAAGGTTAAAGAATCCGCCATAGGAGGAACTAAACTCTAATTTTCCCAAAATATAGTTCATTGGTGAAAATTGTACACTCGTCTGCGCCAACAGTTCAAACAGAATTATCACTCAAAAGTGACTAACAGGCTGATTTTCTTTATCCAACAACTCAAATCCTCGAACTTGGTCGAATTTTCCACCAAATCATATTCACAAAGTTCCATTGCTGCACACGGAAACCAAGTTCCACAAGAGTTTACTTTAAGTATGTGCACAGTGACATAGATCCTTGAAAAAACTGAACACAGTCGATGTTCTGCCAAAGTTTGTGAACCAAATTACAACATCCGATCACGAAGACTGGACGTCGATGGTGCTGCGGAGGCAAGGCGGTGTTCTTGAGGAAGCAGCTGGTTGACAGCAGGAAGCGGATGTCCATCTGTACCTTTGGCACGACGAGAGCTCACTTTTGCACAGCGATGCGCGGGCCTAAATATTGCCGCACAGCTGGATATCGCAGGAGCTATTTCAGGTCACGTGATTCGCGGATGGGTCGTCCAACCTATCCCCTCGCTAACCCCCGCTACCCAACACACACAGAGTCCGTGATTTTTATGGCGCTGCTTGAGACGCCTAGTGGAACAACTGCAGAACTGTTTTCTTGTTTTCTGGTGCAGAGCAGTTGCGTGGGTTGTGGGCAGACCAGGAGTTTTTGCGCCAGATGGGGTGTGAACCATAGAGGTGGAACGCCGTGACATGCCAGAGGTGCGTGAACTTCTGTGTATGACTAACTGCCCATTCTTCAGCAGGAACCGACACCAGAAACGCTAGCGATAGTAAACTTTGAGGTCTGGATTTAATTTGAGGTCTGGATTTAAGTCGACTTTCAATCGCATTCCAATGAGTTATTGGTTATAAGTGTAACATGGCGCTGGCCAATCAATTTCTAGGACGTTGTATAAAATGCCTAAAAAGACAAGTCATTGTAGAAAGACAGGAGACACTGGACTGATTTGAAGAAAGAAGGAAATGTGAAAATGCAGCAGACGAAGCAGCAAACAGGAAACACATACTGTCTGCAAACCTCTATTTTTCTTTACTCCGCCGTAGTGGGGATCCAAAACACTTGGGCAGTATTCAGGAATTTGTCACACTGCAGTTCCATATACACTCCTCTTTGTAGATGAAGTACACTTTCCTAAGACTCTCCCAGTAAGCTGAAGCCACTCCTACTACTGTTCTCACGTGCTTGTTTAACTTCATATCGCTTTACAACTTTACGCCTAGAAATTAATCCCCTTGACTGTGTATACGAAAATTACAGAATTGTTTTTTTTTCCCCTTTCATATGCATTAAGATAAATCTCTTTACATTTAGAGCAAGTTACCCTACATCACACTAAAAGGAAATTCTAAGCCATCGTATACCCATGTACAGTCACAAAACGGCGATACAGTCCTCTTACCTCTTATACTAGAAGGTCACCTCAAGCCTTAGCAGACTTCTGCCCACCCTATCTGTTGTTGTCCACAAATCATTGCCTCACAGATGCTGCTTTATGACATGGTGTTTTGTCATCCTTACATAAACAATCATGGTCTCCATATGTTTCCCTACTGTAGACAGTACATTATGCTGTAAAATGTGTTATTCTTCAGCGTTTAAAGCTTATTAAATGCAACAATTGGAGCACACCATAACCAAGGAAAACACCCCAATTCCTTGACACCACATCCTTAGTTCTTCATATTTGGCCATATGCAGGGTGAGTCACTAATTATCGCCACCTAGAATAACTCCGAAAGTATGATGGTAGCTGAGATGATTGTGGGACAAAAGATGTATAGGACATCGGGGGCCATAATATGACGATGATTTTTTGATGGTAGATGGGGTCGCGTCAGAGATAAGAAGGTCAACTTTGTTTCTTTACATGGGATGCTATAGTTTGGTACTTATTATCTGATAGTGGCTATCGAGACGAATCCAATGACGTGTAACAGCGATGGCCGGCCGATGTGGCCGCGCTGTTCTAGGCGCTTCAGTCTGGAACTGCGCGACTACTTATGTCGCAGGTTCGAATCCTGCCTCGCGCATGGGTGTGTGTGATGTCGTTAGGTTAGTTAGGTTTAAGTAGTTCTATGTTCTAGGGGACTGATGACCTCAGATGTTAAGTCCCATAGTGCTACGCGCCATTTTGTAATAGTAATGTATTTGAAGGTCAACGAAGGTGAAAAAGGTGGCATGAACGACCAGTTACAGAAGGCATTCGAAGTGATGCCCATTCGTATCAATGCAATGCTGCAATCTTCTTATCACCGACTGAGTGGTATTCCTTATCACTTGGGCATTTATCGAAGCACATGATGTGACATTCTCTCTCGTATATCGTGCAAACAGTAAATATTCACCGAATACGGCGTATGCATCCAAGGTGCCATTGAAATGTAAACACCATTCCACGGTTTCGCAATGCAACTCTAATAGGAACGGTAAGACTAGTATCGTCGAGTCAAGCAAATGTGAATGATGTATTCCTTCGAAGAACAAGTCGAGATGCTTCTCATTTATGGAGAATGCCAACGAAATTCAGTGAGAGCTAGAGACATTCGCTGAAAGACTTCCTAAACGTAGTCACCCTACACGATGTACATTTAAATATGTGTGTTATAAATTGAAAACAACTGGATTTTTAATGCATCGGAAACATATCCGGCAAAGGAAAGTTACTAACGAGGAAACAGAAACTGGTACTCTTGCCACTGTGGTTCGGGATCCTTGTGTTAGTTCGTGTAAAATCGCAAGGGAATCTGGCATGAGCCAGAGTACTGTCGTTCATGCTCTGAATCGCCATAAATATCATCCTTACCATACCATTCTCTACCAAGCATTAACTGGCAGACTATATGCATCGCATTGAATTCTGCAGATGGCTCAGCTTCAGATTTAAAGGAATGACATTTATTAATTTGATTTTATTTACTGACGAGGCTACGTTCACGAACAATGGAAATGTTAATTTGCATAACATGCATTACTGACAACTGAAGATCCATGTTGGCTGGGGTAAGTTGCAAACCAAATACCGTGGTCGGTGGATGTATGGTGCCGGATTCTGAAGGACAGAATTATAGGCCCCTATTTCATCGAAGGAAATCTTAATGGTAGGAAGTACACCACATTCCTGCAAGAAACATTAGGTCTGTTATTGGAAGAAGGAACAAGGAACAGAATGTGGTATCAACACGATAGGTGTCCGGCACATTTTTCGCTCGTGGCTAGAAATGAGTTGCAGAGCCAATTCCCAGATCGTTGGATTGGACCCGGAGATGTGTCATGGCCGTCTCGTTCGCCACACTTGACGCCTCTGGACTTTTTCTTGTGGGGATTCGTAAAAGACATTGTTTATAAAGAAGTTCCAACTACACCGGAACTCTGGATAATTTTTATCAGACAGTATACGTCTGAAACAGTGCACCCTCATTTAGTTTATCCCTAATGTTCGTTACTGCCGTGTTTATACATTCTTGCAGAGAAGGTATCTCGTAAAGTAAATAGCTAATGGTGTATACCTCATTCGTTTCTCAACTCCAGTTACTTCAAGTACTAGCAACTAATATCAGTAACACGACAAATATTGCTGCGTATTCTTTCGTTAAGCGGAACTTTCTATTCTCAGCCGATGAAATTCCTCTGTAGACAGTGAAGCAATAAAATTTTTGGACTTGTGGTTTCGCTGCAGGAGGCCAGTAAGGCATAGGTATGCCCACGATGCTGCCTGAGGACTGTGCAAGGGCAATTAATTATAGCGGAGACCACAGTGGCGTGGACAGGAGGGGAAGGGCAGAGGAGTAGATGAAGTAGGTACCTGCAGCCGGCTGCAAGCAGATTCTGCCGCGCCTGCTGGATTACTGCCTTGATGTGCGTTTCTCCACCTGTCAAGTTCCAGGTAGTGGGCGTCTCACTCCCTTCACACTCTGGGAACACACCACCAGAAATTCATTGCCCTGATTTCGAAGCAGGCACCGTAAACACTGCAAAGTCAGCATAACAGCCCATGCATTCAAACTGCTCACAAGAATAATATGCAGAACAATGGGAAGAGTTGAGGATCTGTTATTTGAGGATCACTTGGAGTTTAGGCACGAGAGAGACAGTTCTGACGTTGCGCTTCATGACAGAAGCAAGACATGAGAAAAATTAAGACACATTCATGGGATTTGTCGAACTAGAAAAAGTGATTGACACTCTAAAATGATACAAGACAATCGAATTTCTGAACAAGGTAGGAGAAAGGTACGGGACGTGTAATACACAGTATGTACAAGAACCTAGAGAGAATGGTAAGAATGGAGGAGACATAACGAAATGCTTCAATTAAAAGTGGTGTAAGACAGGTGATGCTGTCTTTCGCCCATACTACTCACTGTCTACATCGTAGAACCCACAACGGAAATGGAAAAAAGTTTCCAAAGTGTGCTCAAAATTCACAGTAAGAAATTACCACTGATACGATTCGCTGGTGCCATTGCTATCGTTGGTTGAAATGATTTACAGGATCCATTAAATGAAATGTATAGTGTTATGAGTACAGAATAGGTACTGAGAGTAAACCGACGTGAAACGAAAATAATTAGAAGTAGAAGAGAAACAGAACAGCGAGAAAACATCACAACTTGGGATCAAGAAGTACACAAAGTTAAGGAACTTTGTTATCTTAGAAGCAAAACGACCCATCAACCCATCTTGGACGAGGCAAGAAGGACATATAAAGCAGAGTAGCACAGGAAAAGGAGGCGTTCCTGGACAAAAGAAATCAACTGGTAACAAACGTATGTCGTAAGTTGAGTACGAAATTAATGAGGATGTGCGTTTGTAGCACCGCATGGTACAGAAGTGAATTATTTCCTGTGAGGAAACCGAAAACGAAGAGAATACAAGTGTTCGCGACGTGTGCGATAGAAGAATGTTGGAAAGTAGGTAGACTGATAAGGAATGAGGAAATTCACATCTACATCTACATCTACGGGTTTACTCTGCTATTCACAATAAAGTGCTTGGCAGAGGGTTGAGTGAACCACCTTCAGGCTGTCTCTATACCGTTCCACTCCCGAGCGGCACTCTGGAAAAACGAGCACTCAAATTTTTCTGTGCGAGCCCTGATTTCTCTTGTTTTATCGTCATGATCATTTGTCCCTATGTAAGTTAGTGCCAACAGAATGTTTTCGCAATCGGTGCAGAAAGTTGGTGATTGAAATTTCATGAGGAGATCCCTTCACAACGAAGAACGCCTTTGATTTAATAATTTTCATCTGAATTTAAGTATCATGTCTGAGACACTATCTCCCCTATTTGCGATAATACAAAACGAGCAGCCCTTCTTTGTACTTTTCCGATGTCATCCGTCAGTCGCACTTGATGCGGATGCCACACCGCACTGCAATACTCCAGAATATGGGGGACAAGCGTGATGTAAGCAATCTCTTCAGTACAGCTTTTGCACCTTCCACGTGTTCTGCCAATGAATCGCAGTCTTTGGTTTGCTCTACCCACAATATTGTCTATGTAATCGTTCCAATTTAGGTTATTTGTAATTGCAGGCCTTAAGTATTTAGTTGAATTTACAACCTTCAGATTCGTGTGACTTACAGCGTAATCGAAATTTAGCTGATTTCTTTCAGTACTCATGTGAATAACTTCACACTTTTCTTTATTCAGGGTCACTTTTCGCACCATACAGATATCTTATCTAAATCATTTTGCAAGTCACTTTGATCATCTGATAACTTTACAAGAGGTAAATGACGGCATCAACTGCAAACAGTCTAAGTAGGCTACTCAAATTGTCTCCTATGCGGTTAATATAGATCAGGAACAATAGAGGGCCTATAACACTTCCTTGTGGAACGCCGGAAATTACTTCAGTTTTACTCGATGACTTTCCGTCTATTACTACGAAGACCTTTCTGACAGGAAATCACGAATTCAGGCGCACAACTGAGGTGATACTCCGTAGGCAAGCAGTTTGGTTAGAAGACGCTTGTGAGGAACGGTGTCGAAAGCCTTCTGGAAGTCTAAAAGCATGGAACCAATTCACATCCCCTATCGATAGCACTTATTACTTCATGAGTGTAAAGAGCTAGTAGTGTTTCACAAGAACGATATTTTCTGAATCCGAGCTGACTATGTGTCAATAAATCGGTTTCTTCGAGGTACTTCATAATGTTCGAATACAGTATATGTTCCAAAACCCTACTCCAAATCGACGTTAGTGATATATGCCTGTAATTCAGCGGATTACTCCTACTTCCTTTTTTGGGTATTGGTGTGGCTTGAGGAATTTTCCAGTCTTTAGGTACGGATCTTTCTGTGAGCGAGTGGTTGTATATAATTGCTACATATGGTGCTATTTCATCAGCATACTCTGAGAGGAACCTGACTGGTATACAATCTGGACCGAAGGGCTTGCCTTTATTAAGTGATTTAAGCTGCTTTGTTTCACCGAGGATATCTACTTCTATGTTTCTCATCTTGTCAGTTGCTCTTGATTGGAAGTCAGGAATATTTACTTCGTCTTCTTTGGTGAAGGAGTTTCGGAAAACCGCATTTATTAACTCTGCTTTAGTGGCACTATCATCAGTGACTTCACCGTTGTTATCGCGCAGTGAAGGTATTGATTGCGTCTTGCCACTGGTGTACTTTATGTATGACCAGAATCTCTTTGCGTTTTCTGTCAGATTTCGAGACATAATTTCGTTGTGGAAATTATTAAAAGCATCTCGCATTGAAGTAGGCGCCATATTTCGAACTTCTGTGTACCTTTGCTAATCCTGGGGATTTTGTGTTCTTTTAAATTTCGCATGCATTTTTCGTTGCTTCTGCAACAACGATCTGACCCATTTTGTGTACCATGGGGGATCAATACCATCACTTATTATTTTATGTGGTGTATATCTCTTAATTGCTGTCGATACTATCTCTTTGAAAACATTCCCCACATTTTCGGTACTTACATAATCAGATCGGAAGGAGTGAAGACTGTCTCTTCAAAAGCTGTTAGTGCATATTTATCAGCTTTTTTAAACAGATATACTGTGCGTTTCTTTTTCTCCGCAAAATAGGGGAGTAAAGGAACATAAGGAAAACGGCCTTTCGAGACATAGGGAAACAAATTCCATGGTGCTAATACAACAAATAATTGAGAATATGTGCCGAATATGTTTCTCTGAGATGAAGAGATTGGTACAAGAGAAGAACTCGCGGTGAGCCGCCACAAACCAGTCAGTAGAATGATGGAAAATGGAAAAAGAAGATAACTGGTACGAGCTTAGGACTCCACGAGTAATTTTAGTTTCAGTAAAAACTGCTGCATAAATTAAATTACTGAAATCAATACGATGTAAAAGGTTTAATCTTTTAAGTGGGCATGACGGATATATCCGGCCCTTGGCACGTTCGCTCTCAGTTCAACGAATATATCGGACCACAGCAACCTGTCGCTTGTAGCTAATGGGAATGATGAATTCAAAGCCGAGACGTAGTATGACGTTATTACTAAAGTTTCATCCTACATCAGTTAAAATAATGCATTCTCAAAGTTTTACCGATTATCAATGTTTTTACTGCCATGGACACAAATTATGGCAGCTCCTGAAGAAAAAACTGCTCTTCGAGTTGTTTTGGAGTTCGCTAACGATTTTCATGGAAAGAATTATTGAATTTACCTCTACACCTGGTATATTAGTCCAGATTACGGTGACCAACAGACGAGAAAGCAAGCGGTGTTTTCGACACAATGTAGGAAAACAAAAACGAGTTCCTTTACGTCACTGAATATGAAAAATTGAAGGAGGGTAACAATTTAACAGCGTACGTCAGCTAGCAGATATTAGTAAAACAGAACCGCAAAAGAGATGTCGTTATGGTCAGCACGTTTCGTGACAATGCATTGCATGACGTAAACGCAAATTTTTTTTTGCATTTGTGGTAAATATATGAGACACGTGGCTAGAAGTACGTCACAGTATGGGACATACATCTTGAATCTTTTAAGTATATAAGAAGTAGTGACAGCCGCAGTTTATCAGTATTCTATGTTATCAACACATCTGACTGGTAAAAATGCATATCGCCTTTGCTCTGTGGTTATGAAGCCAAATTTTGCAATAATCAGTAAGCATAAAGCTGTATTTAAGATAGCTGAAGTCAATACCCTCTCCTGTGATTTACTGTACTGTAATTGTAACACACCCCACGTCTACCAAGATTCATGTGTTTCAGTGCATATAAGAGGTGACCTTGCCTGATAGTATTTTACTGACATAAGTCTCTCTGGGTATATTTGGAAGACGAGGAAGAAGTGATCCTGCAAATTCTTTGTAGATACTTTTGGCAGTGAGAGTGAATCTAAATCATCGTTGGACACCAAAGAAACCAAGTCGTGTGGTAGGACAAGAAAAGAAATATTCTTGTACAAAATCTTTATTCATTATTGCGTAGACATACATAAGACACGTGAAAATAACTGAACACGAAAGGGCAATACTGGATGTCTGCATTAACTGTAAATTCTGATGGAAAGTGGCCAAACACTGGTGTACATGCAGCTAATGATAGAATCGAGGGTGTCTCTACATTAGTGGATATACGAGAGATTTGTTTATAAACTTTTCTTCCCAGATGAATTAGCTTAAAGTAAGGTTCGTTATATTGTATCAACATGCTGTGGACTGGATATTGTGCATTTTATTATTCCACAAGTATTAAGACAAAAGTACCATAAACTGCTATTGTTACCAAAAATAATTTTCATTTTGCAGGTCTTAATAAAAAGAAGAAAGATAGCAAATAGACTTAACCCTTTTCCTATTAAAGAAACTAATTCTTCAAGTCTAGTTAACGAGAAAACTGAAAATGGAATAGATCGACATAAGAAAAAACAAAAGTGATAAGTGGAAGATTTGGCGGAAACATTTCCCATGAAGGAAAACTATAAACTGCTACTCGAAAAAGCAAGGCTTACAAATTACTTTAATTTTTTGAATCTCTGCATATTAGTGTAATTTATTAGACACAGTTCCTGAGTTTTCGTCAGTCAGTCAGTCGGCTGACTCATTATCTGAGTATCCAGTTATGCTGGCAACTGATGTGATATATATAAGGATCATATCAGCCTATACCACATCAACAACAGCCTGAAGATGGCGCATTGAAGCGCTGAAACTGGTTGTAACAAAATAAAATAAAATCATTAGGACGGCTGCAGGTGTTTTATTTTGTCGCAATAGTAAACGGCCGTCTTCCCAGAGACCTCCTGCCAATAGCATGGACATACAAAAACAATATTCCGCATGTCGTTAGCCATGTGTCTACATCCTGTCCTCGGACATCCATTATGTATAATGGCGTTCGTTGGACACATTTTACTTTAAACTCGCTTGCCCGGTGTCGGCGGATAAACAAGATACTACAGTGGCTATGTTATTCCGAATTACAGTGAAAAATTCCCTCAGACATGCATGCATGTCCTAAGGAACAGGCACTTCGACGACTACAGCCGTTATGAAATGCAAGAAATTTATTCACAGTTGCGAATATGGACAACCATCAGCTGTATAATAGAATGACGACAGTGAAAGCCTCTGCTTGACCGGAACTCAAAACCGGATTTCCGGCTTATCGCGAGCGGTCACCTTATCGTTTGACTATCCAAGCAGAACTCATGGCCAGGCCCGAACTACGATAGATCGTGAGCCACATGTCTAAATCCTGTCCCCGTACGTCCACTATGTACGAGGGTCAGTCAATAATTAAAGAGACAAAATGGTCTGGGGAAAAACTGTTAGTAGGGCAAGTTTGATACTTTCGTGGCTATGAGTTAGTATCACTAGGACTAGTCCTGATCAGCTAATGTATAAAATTTGTTTTGTTTTTGACGTCAAAAATATATCTCAAGATGGCGAGTCCGCTTCAAACGTCCACATAAGTTGAACAACGTTCTCTTATTCGTTTTCTTTCTTGCTGAAGGCGAGATATAAGACAATATATACTATAGACTGTCTTAAGTTGATGATGAGCGTTGTATAAATCGATAAAATTTTTACAAGTGTGTAGAGCAGTTCAAAAATTTTCTCAACTCAGTGACAGACCAACACCGTTCTGGCCGACCTGTTGCAGTTTCACTCCCTCACTTGAAAGTCGAATTGATGACATTATTCGTGCCGACCGCCCTTGTGACCGGGAATTGATAGTTGATAAGGTTCAAGATAGTGCTGACACAGTTCATAACATTATCTGTAACAAGCCGAAGTACCGCAAAACATGTGTAAAATGGGTCCCAAAGGAGTGGACGCGGCTACACTAGGAAACTAGGTTGAGAGTGTGCACAGAGCTAAAGGAACGTTATGAAAGAAAAGGTGAGCACTTCTTTAGCAAACGTTTAACTTTCGATGAAACTTGAGTTCACTATTATGAGCCAGAATCAAAAAGACAAAGCATCGAATGGAAGCACACCAACTCGGGAGTTATGAAAAAATTCAAAGCCAAGCATCTGCAGGAGAAGTCATGTTGACGTTGTTTTGGAATTCTGAAGGTCAAGTTTCTTGTGATTATCACGAAGAGCAGCGTAGAATGAACAGCCAATATTACTCCTATTTGCTTTTAAACAAGATGAAGCCAGCTATGAGAGAGAGACGTCGTGGATCTGAGAGGAGAGGTGTGATTCTCCAGCAGGACAACGCAAGTCCTCATATTGCACATCTAGCCCGTAAAACCATCGACAAAATGGGATGGGAAATACTGCCTTACAGTCCTCATTTAGAACCTAAGATTCCCATTTGTTTAGTGCACAGAAGGAGGCATTACGTGGGAAGAAGTTGCAAGACAACGAGGACGTGAAAATTTTTGTCGGAAATTGGTTCAAACATCAAGATAAAGAGTTCTTTGCAGCCGTAATAAAAAACCTTGTAGCCCGTTGGAATAAGTGCATAAATGTTCAAGGGTATTATGTTGAAATGTAGGAAAAGTATTGTTTTGTGAAAATAAACGGTTTTTTTTTTCTCCAGATCAATGTGTATATTTTATCATTGAATGACCCTCGAATATTCTCATACGGATGAGGCATTTTCCTTGAAAGTCAGCTGCTCGGTGCCGGCGGATAAATGCGATACTGCAGTGCTTGTGTAATCCCCAATTACGATGCAAAGTTCCTTCGTACAAGGACGCATCCATGTCCGAAGATACTCGAACTGCAGCGACTACAGCCGTTATACAATACACGAAATACATTTGCAGTATATTCTCGGCAACAAATAGGTTCAATGGCGGTCTGGACGTCAAGATATACTCACATCAAATACTCGTTTCCTTATTGAAGCATTACAATGTATTACAACCATGTAACCATGATCCCTTAATCGGAACAGCATTACGATCTAATATAGGAAGAACGTAACGGACTGCTGGTAATAAGCTCCTGATTCGGCTACATACATAGCTGTAATAGAAATAATCAAAGTAGATCCGTGGCACGACAGACAGAAGATATATACTTGCATAGCTCTGAGCCCAGGTGATCCCATCGTTTGACAGAACTTTACAAACCACGAAATTGTCAGCGGAATTTGAGGGAAACTTTAACGTCTACATCTGCACTTAAGCTACATTATATTGTGTGGCAGAGGGTAGTTATGGTATATACATAACTTTCTAATAATCCTACCTGATAATGGTCCGACTGATGAACCATACTCAAGAAATGCCGAACGAGTTTTTTGAAAACCACTTCTCTTGTGGATGAGGTAATTCCCTTCAGATTGTTCCAGGATATCTTAGATACTCCTCTGCTTCTCTATGTTAATTTTTTAATTGGTCTTGCCTCTTTAGTCCATATATGACAGCTATTCTGAGGTATTTTCCGGTTGTTATTGTATCCAATGTTTTATTGCCAAACTCATAACCTATGCACGTGCAGGACATTACATTTATTTACTTGCAGTGTAAACTAGACCAATCGTGAACTACAATGAGATTTTCACTCTGCAGCGGAGTGTGCGCTGATATGAAACTCCCTGGCAGATTAAAACTGTGTGACCGACCGAGACTCGAACTCGGGACCTTTGCCTTTTGCGGGCAAGTGCTCTACCATCTGAGCTACCGAAGCACTACTTACGCCCGGTACTCACAGCTTTACTTCTGCCAGTACGTCATCTCCTACCTTCCAAACTTTACAGAAGCTCTCCTGCGAACCTTGCAGATTCGCAAGGTTCGCAGGAGAGCTTCTGTAAAGATTGGAAGGTAGGAGACTTTGGAAGGTAGGAGACTTTACAGAAGCTCTCCTGCGAACCTGTGTTAAGATTAGCACGGTCTTAGAAGTGTACGTATACAATATCAATGTTAAGAATATAGCATAGTTTTTCCAGTACTTCCACCTTTCACTCGAAATTAAGACCTTTTTCCGATTCTTGCAATAGTTACGTAGTATGCTTCCCGGTGCGAATTGAAATACCGTAGGATTCTGCTCGGCTTTCATACCGCCGATCTGCTGCAGCGAGTTCACTGGTACCTGCAGATGAAGGACGGAAGGAGCCGCGCCGCCGCAGTCTCTTCCCACTGGCTGCCTACAAGCTCTATCTAGTTGTTGTGTAAAACCGCTTTCCCTAAAATATTGTGATCTGGACAAATCCGTCTATTTTTCTTTTTGTCTTCTGTGACAAATGTCTGAAATCATCAACGCCTCATAACTAAGTACTTTTCTGTCATAGAGGCAGAAGAATGGATGATTTTAAATTTAAAATTTTTATGTACTGTAGTATTCTGTCAGATGAATATTTCTGTGGGATCCACTGCTCCGCTTGCCACAAGACGAACCGACGCTTGCTCGTACTTTGTTCACTAAACGAGAGTGCGACAGGGCGAAGTGAAGGAAAACAGCATTAACCTGGGTCTCGTTCTCCTCTGCTCTATCTCTTCTTGACGATGATATTGAACTGAATGTCTCTGGATGTCTGTTTGTGCAATCCGTATTGATTTTTGTACAAAATCTTCCTCGATCTCGAAGAAGGTCGCAATGCGTGATCATAAAACATGTTTCACATTTCCAGAACCGAACGGAGTCAGTGATATTGGCCAATAACTATGTGTGTTTGTTGAAAACGCGGTTGACCTGCCCTTTTTTCCAGGTGCTTATGGCCTTTCGTTGGCCAACTAACTACGAGAAGTTGCTGTTCAAAGAGGAGCTATGACCAGTACTCCATTCTTCGGCTGTGTATATTCCTGTGTGTGATTTCTGTTCTAAAGGTACTAGAAATTTGCGTACAGTAAACGTAACCCATGGCTCACCACATGTAAGTTCTCATAGCTCTGCGTGGTAGTAAGGAACTGGTGCAATTGAAAGTGGGCATTAATGTTAGACAGGAAAAGTTAATTTGAGCTACTGCTTCTTGGATTATTCACTTGTTAGTAAGTTGGCAACACCAGGGATCGTTTCAAAAACAGCAGCATTTTGCAAAAAAAAGAGCTCTGAGCACTATGGGACTTAACTTCTGAGGTCATCAGTCCCCTAGAACACACATCCATGCCCGAGGCAGGATTCGAACTTGCGACCATAGCGGTAGCGCGGTTCCAGACTGTAGCTAATAGAACCGCTCGGCCACACCAGCCGGCAGAATTTTGCACAAAAGCTACAAAATTCAGAGCTTAGCGCTGTGCGGTGAATAGAGGAACGAGTTTATTGGTATCAAGCCTTCCGACAACATACACCCAAAGCGAAAACTATGGGAACGGCAAAACTGCTTGCATCTCGGAGAGACATATATTCCTCATCAGATGCCTCCCGTATTACAAGCATGGAGATATCTACCGCCAACAGGATGAAACGGAAAAGTGTATCAACTGCAGAGGCTGATGGTTGTTTCAGTAGACAACATTATCATTTAACGAGTAAAATAAACTGACTTGGGAAAGACAGAATGCAAGTGATGTGACAAAACAGTAATTGTCTCGACCTGAAACTACGATATCACCTGTCGGGCTTGAACTGTGACGTATTGGTGTTGTGGCGGGTGACGTCACACGTGTGCGGAGCGTTTATTTGTTTTCGTTAGGGACGTTTGTATTGTCACCTTATGCTGTGTTTGTAGTCTATATTGGATATATACATAGTGGTGCAAATTTTGACGGAATGAGCATGTTACTGGATCAACCAGTTTAGTTACTTAAGAGAAAGATGAGTTTACGGTGTTCTCCGCTTACGCTCCTAATTAACTAGAGTTTTAACGTTATCTGTGGTTGTCTTGGTAACGTGAGTACACAGTGATTACAACTTATGTGAACTTCGGCACATATTTTTTTCAAAGGTGAGCCAACCTGTAATGTAATGAAATTAATAACTTAGCGAATACTAATAGTGATATTACTGAAATAAGGAACGCTGATAGATCGACAATAAAGAAAAACGATTGTCTTCAGGAGGTTATGGTAAATGAAGCCTGGTTATTCTAACGTAAAGTGTGATGAATGTGATGTTTGTAATTGAAAGCAATGTACAAAGATGTAGCAGAACTAGTTGAGTTGGGTTGCCTACAGAATGAAGTCGCCAGATCCAGGTTAGCGCGTAACAACTCACACAAAAAGTATTTACGAGTAATTTCAGGGATTTTGCAATTTTCTGTTGAGCTGTATTTGTGAAAACATGTTACTGCATTTTGTCCATCTCGCAATTTAAACCTTTCTGTATTGGTATGGAGTATTCGTTGTTGTTACCATATTTCGTTAACTTTCCCAATATTTGCTACTTGTACTGGTATTACTTTTTCGCTCTCAATACTGATATATCTTTTTGTTTTCTGTATTAGTGTCTGGCTTTTAACTTAGTTTATATTTATAGAGTGATATCTTCGATACCAGTTGAATTTATCTAATTTGATGCTTTACTTTTGCACTTTCGATGCAGACCTCTGCATGCTATTCTTCATCGTATTCTTCCGGTTGTTTTGTTTTGTATACGCCAGAATTTTTGGGGCTCTGTGGCTTTTACTTGAGAAGAAAACTCCCCAGATTCCCCTTCAGGCCCAATATTTATTATTTTGAACTTTTAAGTATCTGAATTGATTTTTATATTTTGGTTTTATAGGAACTGTTGAATATGACGTCCTAATCGCCATTTTTAAATCAGAGTTGTGTTGCATCTTGAGGCTAGTGATGATGTTATTTATCAAAGTTGACGGGTGTTATCGAAGGCTCTCGTCTTCCCCAATAATTCACCATACTTGAGACACAGTGCCGTACCCCCAGCCGCGAGAGTTCGCCCCTGTTTGGTCTTAGGAGGGAAGGGGCGCACACAGCGCCAGCTGTCACCTCCACATGAAATCACGCCGGCCACAGCTGTTATTCAGTTTAATAAAGACGTAATGAGTTTTTACGTCGCAGGCTGACAGTTATTGGTCGGGTGAAGTAATTGGATCTGTTAAACGCTCGAGCGATGTGATGTGGTGCTGTAACGACATAACAACACAAGTTTTCGCCCCAGATGTAAGCATTCCCGTTATACAGTAGTAGGCAAGCATAAGTTCTCTACATTCTGTAATTTCCTGCAGGCGATATTATCGAGTGCGCTACTGCCAAGGCACCCATGTTGATTAGTTGGATTCTGTTTAGAGCGAAGATAACAGAATATCTTGTAGTAGTGAATCCTGTCGTAGGTGTTCTATAGATGAGCAGGATGAAGCCAGAGCATTGTCGACTTGGACTACTCTTACATGGGCTGAGTTACTCACGAGAGTGTATACCTTGGAAAGTCATTTAGACTTCTTATGATAATTTTGTGGATTGTCACCGGGAGACGTGTGTGGAACTCTTTAAAAGACGACCAACGTTTATTTCCCGTATTACTTATAGGACTATTCTACGAGATGTATGAAACTAGTACGATCAGGAAAAACACGTAGTTTGTTAGATGCCAACTGACGATACATCAGGGTATTATTTTGGTCCCTTCCTGGGTTAAAGGAAACATGCTAATAGTCACTGTTACAGAAAGTTATTTATGTACAATTATTGTTGGTGATTACTTTGATTTTTGCATAGTTATGTGTTATGTGATTGTTGTGAATTTTACAAAATGCAGTAACTTTGTTTTCATAGTTTGGCTTAGGAGGCCAAAAGTTTCCTTGTGAGACGCTCACAGTTTCTCTGAGAGATTGCTACAGAGTATCCGACAATCGCAGAGGAGGAATGCTCCAAGCTGCAACTGATTTGGAAATTATTGTATAGTTCGACATACTTTGACACTCGACAGCAAGGCCGGCCGGGGTGGCCGAGCGGTTCTAAGCGCTACAGTTGGAACCGCGCGACCGCTGCAGTCGCAGGTTCAAATCCTGCCTCGGGCATGGATGTGTGTGATGTCCTTAGGTTAGATAGGTTTAAGTAGTTCTAAGTTCTAGGGGCTGATGACCTTAGCAGTTAAGTCCCATAGTGCTCAGAGCCATTTGAACCATTTTTTTCGACATCAAGACGTCTCAACATTCCATTTCTTGTGATGGAAACAGGAACTATTTGCAGGAAAAGTAGTTATATATGACCTAGTTAACGAATAATAACTTACTACGCGTACATAATGTTGTTAAGTAAAACTGCAACAGTATTCGTTACATGGGACCTTTACATATCCTAGTAAAATAATACAAATAAGTGTAGCCATCCTGAAACTAAGACCGTATTTGAGCTCATAAATCCAACAAAGAAAGGTTCTCAGCAGCACTGGAGCTTTCTCATATAACGAGTTCTGACAGCTGCCATCTAACAACTTTGTGTCGAATTCACCTGAAACACCGCAAAAAGGGTAAAGTATCGTTATATGAATAACTACACCGGCAACAGAGATGTTCAAAAACTATCACGAATTAGTAATTACAACCAGGAGATTTATCGATTTGCATTGTGTTAATCCCCACTTGCGAGTGAACCATGACTTTGGTTTTATTTCAGATACTTCACTGCACATTCAAATGGCCATAGTAACACTCTCATAGAATTTAAACTTTCGCTTAAGTTTTCTTCAGATATCATTTTTATTTCGTTTCATCATCCTTCAGTTAATGTAAATCAACCGTTCACAAATTTAGCTAACTTTTACATCTTCGGAATATGAGATACCTATGTTCGTCCATCCATTTAACAAATGGGTCGTCCAGTACCTTTAAATTCTACGGCTTCGTGCGCTGTGTTTTTTAACGTCACCAGTTTCCACTTTTGAAGTAACAGATCAGAGTCCTCCCGATAGGTTCTTCTAGTCCCATGTAATGTTAGCAAACAGGGGGGATTGGTGAAGTTTTATTCCTACCGGACCTGAATATCATGTAGCCCATACATGTTTATTGTGGGGCTTATTAAATTTAAATTGTATCGAATGAAGAATAAGCTAAAATGCATCAGCTTATTTGTTGTGGTGGCAATATATTTAGAAAATACGTTTTGGTGAGATAAATAAAAAATGAAATAAAAACGTGCCTTCTGCAACAGCATTTTCCTCTGCAACATTATCCCCGAAAGTAAATTTAACTTCATAACAAATCATAGTGCATAAGGGCCAAAGTATAAATAGCAGCGGTGATGAACTCTCTGAATTCTCAGTCGATCTTAAGGCACCATTAATACCTTTGTTTACTTGTTTGAGGTTACAACCAAATGCTTTGCCAATGCAGTTCAGTGAATTGCAACATCAGTTTGATTACACTTAGCGTGCTTTGATTTATGTGTCCCACGCAAAGACACTCGCCATGCTTCTGTTATAAGCAGCATCTGAGTTTGTTTACAAACCTACTACTTCACAAACAGATACACAGATAAGCCAGAATGTTATGGCCGCCGATCTACTGTCGATATAAATCCGTTCAGGCGATAGCAGCGACACGTGGCGAGGAATGACTGCTAGTCAGACAAACGCACGGTGCATGTTGTATATCACAAGGACAAGAGCGTGATGGAATGGAGTGTGTTGAGTGGTTCGATGAACACAGTCCCGATTTCCAGTTGATGTGTTGGCTCTCCTATCTCGACACATCTAAACCCGATCGAAGACATCTGGGCATGTGGCGTCAGAGCTCATGGCACCCCTCCCCGGAATTTACGGATTTAGGTGACTTGTGTGTGCAGATGTGATGCCAGCTCCATCCACTGACCTACCAAGGCTTCACTGCATCCCTGCCACGACACGTCCACGTTGATACCCGTGACAGAAGTGGACATACCGGCTGTTAGGTAGAAGGTCATAATGTTATAGATGAACAGTGTAGTTTCTACGTTAAAGTATAGACAGTCGTTAATGAGTGAAAAATGTATGGTGAGGGCTTCAAATGTTGATTACCTTTTAGTTCCTGCGTGTGTAGTGCCATATTACTTGTGGCTCACTGTGTTGAATAGTAGATGTCGGGATTATGGACACTACTTTGTTGTCCTTAGGAGCAGTGATTTTGTAGTCACTCTAGTCTCTTGATTGTTATCGTTAATGTCATTGATTTTCGTACTCTTTTTAGAATTATACTTAGTGTCAATGATATTTCTGTTAAACGTAGTTGGCAAATTCTAATGTTGCACAAAACAGTTTCTTCCATTTCCATCGACGGAGAGGTAATGACTGATGCAGCTCGCATCGGGGACAGACTCGAACGAGTTTTATTCCGAAGAACCTTCCATTTGTTTCCATTAATCTACTAAGAGGAACCACCGAAATGTAGATCTTGTTGGTCGGAAGAGAATATGAACCACAGTCAACCCCAATGCGAGTCGTCTACATTACCACAACGCCGCCTGTTGCAAATAAAACAAATAACGAGACTTGTTATATCATCAATCCAAAGGTTTATTCGATTGGTAACTGTGGTTTCAGGTGGTATTGGCCGCGGTATCGCGGTCGCACATTTTAGCAGCCAGACGGTCTTCTCCAGACGTCGCGTTGGTGGCCACGCGTCAACACATTCAGCGTCTGGCATGAGGCTCTCGAGAGCTGCGCGGTGTGATGTACAGACCTCCTAGGTGGGCGCGGAGGACACCGGAGTGATCTGCCGACAAATATAAATTTCAAAATTATAAACGTTGCCCTATTATGGTGAGTTGATATAACATCTGCAAAGGAAAGTGCTAAATTATCATAGGACCACATGTTAATAATTGGTCATTTTCTGTATCCATAGAAGGGATGTTTCTATCGTGCCAACTCATGAACCCTAGGATACCAATTATCGCAATTATGAAAATTACCGACAGTGAATGTTTGCCTATTTACTCCTCCCGGAGTGTTATCTATTGTGGTGAAATGATCTACTAAATTATTGCATCATGATGGTAGATAGTTGTTACAAGGATCAGAATATTTGTGAGTTAGTCGATATCTCACGCAGACGCATGTATTATCCTCACCTGAACTATATTCATTAAGGAACGGAGAGAATTGTGATTGTTGCTAAATCCATCCATCCATACCAAAATAGAAGAGTTTCTCAAAACAAGTTGTGTAAATGTTCAGTTCAAATTCGGAGAGCTTCAAGGATAAATACGGGACAGAAAAATAAACGATCATGAAGCGTAAGAAATGGGATTAAATACCAAGTATAATCGAGGGAGGCTGAAGGTGAAACTCCGCTGAGAACTTGATAACTGTTATGGGCGGGAGGGGACATAGGAGAACGTTTTCTGAAAAGCTCTCCCACATCTGAAAGTGTAGGCAACGGTATTGTATGTACCATTGATTCTTGAGTTTATATATATCCTACCAATACTGGAGCAAAAAGATACGAATGCCACGAAAGGATTTTGTATCTGATCAGAGATCACAATTGGTATAAAAGAACAGCAGACTATGGGTACCGAGAAAGTTTATGGGTCGACCAAAAAATTATGTAGCCATGGTGAAATATCTAAACTGACACCATTTCAGTTATATTAAAAATCGTAAAACTCTATACTCGAATAATATCTTGAAGATTCCCCTTCTGAAGGGAGCTACCATGTGATCATGAAACGAGAAATACACTTAGAAACCAAAATCTGTTGTCCTTTACACAGATCGAAGTACCACTCACCGTAACAGCACCGCCTTAATCCTCCTCCTGCAGCGGTCTCTGCAGCAACTCCACGAAAAAGGCGTCCAGTGAGAACTGACGCTCCTGTTGGAAAAGATCTTCTTACTTTCACGTTAACTAACATGTGAAGTGATTCACAATTTGTGCTAGTTCCTGTCGTATAAAAGTATAACGAATTGTAACATTTACCACAAATTAGCACGGTTCAGGTATCGAAATTAAGAATATAGTAATTCAATTTAGTATCCAACTAACACAATTCGTTTCACATCTCAGATACTATTAATACTAACAAGTAACTAATATCCCATTATCTTTAACATTTTCTGTGTACGACTGGTTATTGTTGTGCTTCTGAGGTTATGCCGTGTTGTTGTTCCTGCTTTACAGTCAACATTTCAACAAGTGACCGAGCCATTTTCTTCAGATCGTGAGACGTTTCCTGACTGATATGAGTCAAGCAGAGAGTACATTACCGCAAAGTTCGCAGCACATGAAGTTGATGGCTGGGACGTCCGTTGAAGTATTGTGCACAAAATGAACACAACAATTCGGCCTAACACCCGGAAGCAGACCAGTAACTAGTATCAACTTCGAGAGTAAGTTATCATGTAATGAGAAAACGAAAAATTCACTTTGAAACCAAATGCTACTTATCTCGATACTGTTTGTATTTCTACTAACCGGAGCAGGACGGACTTCTTTCTCTTCCTGCAGCCGCTTCTGCAGAATCTCCTCAAAAAAGACGTCCAAAGTGAACTGACGCTCCTGTTGGAAAAGAACTTATTAGTTTTATGTCACCCAACATGTGCAGTAATCCAAAATTAATACTAGTTTCTATCATATAAAAGTGTTACGAAGTGTTACATTTGTCATAAATTTAGCAGTGTACAGGTATCGGTATTTAATATCTAGTAACTCAATTTAATATCGAAGAAACACCAGCTGTGTGATGTCTCAGCAACAATTAATACTAACAAGTAACTAATATCCCATTATCTTTAACATTTTTCAGGGCACGACTGGTTAATGATGTGCTTCTGAGGTTATGCCGTGTTGTTGTTCCTGCTTTATGGTCAACATTTCAGTAACTGACCGACCCATCTTCTTCAGGTCGTGTGACGTTCCCTGACTGGTTTGAGTCCAAGCAGCGAGAACACATTAGTGCAAAGTTTGCAGCACATGCAGTTGATCGCTGGGACGTCCGTCGAAGTAATGTGCACAAAATGAACACAACAATTTGGCCTAATACCCGGAAGCAGACCTGTTTCTAGTATCATATTCGAGAGTAAATTTTCACGTAGTGATAAAACGAGAAATTCACTTTGAAACCAAATGCTACTATTCCTGATACTGTTCGCATTTATACTAAACGGACCAGGACGGACTTCTTTCTCTTCCTGCAGCCGCTTCTGCAGAATCTCCTCAAAAAACGAGTCCAGGGTGAACTGACGCTCCTGTAAGGAAAAGAACTTATTAGTTTGATTAGTCGTCGTGCATGCTTGGTAATTCAGAGATAGCACTAGTTCTTTACATATACATGTGTTACAAATTCTTACATTTATTTCGAATTTTTGGCCTAGAGGCAGTGATAGTGAGTATTCACTGACTATCTGTAGTATCAGCTTGAAATCTGTTCTTCCGACATTCACTACCATTATCCTACGTATTATGAGTTCAACTGGAATGACAGAGGAATACAATGTAACTTCTTGAGCCACGGTCTTTTTATTACGAGCTCCTCCTCGTTCTTTGTCTGTAAAGAAAAGTAAAAGTGACTGTAACAAGTTTTGCTAACAGTTCCTGTTTCTCTGTTCTCTGACTACACTGTACATTTCCTTTGGTCAGTCTCATATTAAACACTGTCAGCAGGTAACTGGTTGGCAACCAGATGGTCTGCAATGTCGTCTTCAACCATTCGATCGCGTTGGCAGCATATTTAGTGCGCCTCTGCCCCTAGAATATTTTTCACCATAATTCTTTTCAAATGGAGAGGGATGTTACCTTTCTCAAGCATATCACATAGTTATTTGCTCAGTGTTAACAAAGACCACACCCAATTTACCGGAACGATAAATGGTTAGAATCAACTGTCCATGTCTGGGGTCAGTGCTAAGTTCAATGGGCTTCAATACAATTGTCAGAATTGTTTAAACAGCATTCAGGTTCGATTATCAACATTAGCTTACCTAATGCGACAAGTCCGGATATATTGTGGTAATAACACGGAGGAGAGGATCTAGGGCCAGTGAGATCCAGGGGAAAGAGCCAGCATAATGCAGCAAAGGAGCCCTGCAGGGAGCACAGCGAGAGACACAGTGTGAGGCTGCCCTGCAGGTCAGAGAATACACGACTCTGACATGCTAAAGGCTTTTTCTAAGGGCATCATACTCAAGTTTTAGAATGACGACTATTGTGAACTGTTGAGTGACTAGCACATCCCACTTCGCTCCAGTGATCAACAAATCCATCCATCCATCAGTGACATTCATTGCTGCCGGTATTTTGTATCTGATCACGATCCAAAAGAGCAGTATGCTAACCACATGCTCCTCCATACAGTGACGTCTATCGTCTGACGATGACGAGGCGGTCGATCGGTACCTTTGGAACTTCAGAGGAATGATTGGACGGAGTTAGGTAGTTAGGTGGTATTTTATATAATCGTCACAATCATCACTCGTGCAGAGATGCCTATCTAAGACGTGTTATTTACAATGACGTGTCACATGGGATGTTTATAGCAAAAAAATATTCATTTACAGTAAATCGTGACAGTCTGTAACATCAACTGACCACGTTATGTACAATCAGTTAGCTCTCAGACTTTACTGCTTTGCGTGCTATGTCAATGCAATATAACGTGGCTCACCTTTACAGTACCCCGAACAGTGACCAAGTTGTTCTCCAGTCGCAGACCCTCGTCTTTCTCCCCTCCCAAACACCGGGAAAAAGACTTTTCATGCAGCAGAACATTGCTGTAACGATAACAAACAGCACATTAGACATGACCAGACAATGTCTACAAGTAAGTTTTGCAGCAATGTCTCACAACTCGATCGCTAGAAAAACCTGGAACCGTGACGACATGTCTGTAACCTGAGATTTTGTAAAAAAGCAGCTGCTTGTATCAAAAACGACATGTACAGTCAATACAATTGATTGAGCTTATACATTCTTTACTAGTCGAGAATTAGTTACTTTAATTTAGTGTCAGTAATTCGTAGAGAATGAATCAAAACAATAACAGTTATTCGAAGTTTAGGAATCGCGTGTTCATTAAGTGGTACTTTTACCCTGAAGAGAATACATTTGTTTTGATAGCAACTAGCTGAAGGCTTATCTATTAGACTAAATTTAATTATCAAGTCATTACAATAATACAATAGTTTCAGATATACATTTGCTTCGCCGGCCGGTGTGGCCGTGCGGTTCTAGGCGCTTCAGTCTGTAACCGCGTGACCGCTACTATCGCAGGTTCGAATCCTGCCTCGGACATGGATATGTGTGATGTCCTTAGGTTAGTTAGGTTTATGTAGTTCTAAGTTCTAGGGCACTGATGACCACCGATGTTAAGTCCCATAGAGCTCAGAGCCATTTGAACCACTTTTTATACAGCTACTTCAGATATTACAACTTCAGATTTTGTCATCTATTACAGCATGATATGCGGAATATATTCCCCTGGGGCAGGAACAAGAATTAGTTTTTTATGTGTGTTGGTGGAGGGATGAAGTTACTAATTAATAAGCTACGCTACAATCTGATGGCTATACATTCCGTGGTATATGACGAGAATACGATTTTTATGGCTATCCATATTACCGAGTCAGTATATTCTCTCAGGCCTGCACTGTCCCTTCTTTGTGTCAGTCATCGAGAACCCTACATCTAAATTACACTTCAATGCCATGTGAGCTAAACAGTAAAGTGTACGACGTAATAACTATATCTGTGGTTGAAATTTACCCATCGGTTTCTACATGAAGAAAACTTAAAAATAGCTTATAAACAGCTAATAGGTTTAACATTTGACAGTGCTCCAAGATATTAACTGTACTTCCGTAAGCGACAGGAAAAGATAATATTTTTGCTACAAATCCATGTCGACTCAGTATGACACTACACAGCCGGAACCTGTTTACGACTTTTCTTTTTCACCGACGGCAGAAGATAAAAGCATGAACCAACTATAGGACATACCATATGTATGTGTAATCGAAAAGGGGAATGATAGGTGACACCATTCTATTTGTGAAACTAAGCTATAAATTTGAGAATATATCATTCCAGCAGTTTAACATTGGCAAAAACTCAGTGAGGATATCTCTCTCCACAAGTCAAGCATTCACGGAATATTCTGAAGTTGCATTACATATTGAAAAAATGTACTGGAATGTAAATCGAGGACTGTTTACCTTTTCCAATTCAGTCCCATTACTAGTAACATTTTGCGAAGTCACATCACACTATTTCGTAATGCTACAGTATTCTGATACTTCTCCACTACATACATAGTCATCTAAAAGCTTATTCGATAATCTAATTGCAGATGTATATTGAAAAGAAGTACATGACAAATCAATGGCTCTTGCCTCTTGATGAGTATAGTCTATATACCTCGCTTCTGAAACAGAGCGTTCGCTTCATTCAAAGCTTCTAAAGCTCCCCAAGAACTTGTTCCCGAAACACAAAATCCAACACTATAACGCCTGAATAAAAATTATAGAATCATTTACTCAAGAACTCAAGAAACTAATTCGTTTCGATACTTCAACTACTCCAGAGAATACGGAAGTCATTATTATGCAATGGTCCACCACAGTTAAGCTGATTTTTGTTAGCAAACCCTGCGATCAACATTAGGCAGCAACCTCGATAACTGCAGAGAACAACGTTGTACTGGAACGTCGATATCAATGGTTAAACAAGAACTGCAATGAAAATTCTCAGTAATTTGAATCTATGTAAGACAAAATAATCATGTTTTAGCACTGACAAATATGCAGCGGCGTCTTGAATGTTGAAAACGTCCGTGCAGTTAATAAACACCCAAGTGATCTAACAGTTAACAATACTCAGAGATAGTGCTTTAATTTCCTTAATCAACAGGGAAGAAAGAATCTCATATTATGGTGCCAGGTCAACTCTGTATAACTCTACACAGTTGTAACCAGTTTCCTACGTGTTTTCCTCTTCGCAAACGGAAGATAATTCTAGCAGTATAGCCCTGCAACGATCATAGGCAATATGTAAGTGTGATCGACGAAACAGGATGATCGGTTACACTGTTTTCATTGTGAAAGTAAAAATTAATGTAAATAGAGACTGCTCCGAGTCTACCACAACAACCACAGATAACTTTTAGTAACAGTCCGATTATATTATTGGAGAAGGCGATAACAAGATAGACTATTATGGTCGAAAACAAAAATAAAAAATATTTTGTAGCGGAGGCGTTGTGCAGCTTTAATGAATGTTAACAACTGTGTTGTGCAATAGACAGCTACGACGGTACGATTCATTAGGGACCATCGAATTAGGTCTAAAATCGGCCCATCATCGGTCCCAAAAACCGTCTCAGCTATGATTTCGCGTATATTGCAATAGCAGTTATCAAACGTAGATAGCTCGACCATTGGTATTATCTGTATAGACATTACATTGGTAAAAATGTCTATGAAGTTAAATGGACATAATGGACATGACAAGTTAATGTCAATGACGGAACACTGTACATCCGGAATTGCTATTCCTATTATGCAAGTTCATAGCTGAGATCGATTTTAGGCTTGATGACGGTCTGATCCTCGACCGAAACATACATTCCTCATAAAATGTACCGTTATAGCTGTGATTGCATAATGCAGTTCTTTCGAAGAACATAAAAATGAAAGTAACGTGACTGCTCCAGAAACTGACTGGGCAGAAACCAAAAGTTTATAAAGTTTATAAAGCTAAGATCAAAATAAATATAAAATCGAATAATATCTTACACAAATTCCTCTAGAATAAACTCAACGGAAATATAACGAAAACACAAAATTTGATTCCAATAATTCGCTTAATCTACACAGGTTAAACGAAGACAAGGGTACCAATCACACATCGACAAAATAACAACATAATAGAAATATAACATGCACAAATTCTTCCAGAATGAACCAAAAGAAAATATACGCTGCACCTATATAGCCCTAACAAAGACAGCAATACCACTCACATCCCCATATAACGACATAATCGATAAATAACACACTGGAACTATTCCATAATAAACCAAAAAATTATAAACCCCGCAAAAAAACAAACAAAAAGGAAAAGACGCACAAGAAAACTCTATATAACTACGACTTTATCGAAAAATAACACACACAAATTCCTCAAGAATAAACAGAACGAAAATAAATTCAAAAATTTGGTATCACACTACAAACGAACGTTAACAGGTCAAAAAGTACCATAGAACAAAAAGAATCATACATAAAAAGCGCGAGCCACTGGCAACAACAATAAGAACCCTACAAAACAATCGATTTCATATACGCTACCCCTCAGCGGCGTCACATTCAAAGCAGCCAACTATTAATAAGTTAAAAAATTATGACTAACATTACGACTCGTTCCTCTCAGGACAACCTCTACAATGTACTTAGGTTCACGGCTAACAGCACCGCAGACAATTCTCCCATATTACAAAAATAGCTAAAGAATTGCAACAATCAACATGATGGATCAAATGGCTCTGAGCACTATGGGACTTAACATCTGTGGTCATCAGTCCCCTAGAACTTAGAACTACTTACACCTAACTAACCTAAGGACATCACACACATCCATGCCCGAGGCAGGATTCGAACCGGCGACCGTAGCGGTCACGCGGTTCCAGACTAGAGCACCTTTAACCGCACGGCCACACCGGCCGGCAATCAACATGCAAAAAAGTTATCATTAATCACTTCACTCACAAAAATTTATCTTCTGCTCTTAAGGTACAGCCTAACCTCACCATCGTATATCGTGCGAAATACAGAAATAAACAGTTAAATATATGTCAGGAAAAAAAGAAACAATAATCGCTAAAAGTTTCTCCATTGATAATATAACCTGTGGCCTCAAGTTACCCCCTCCCCCCAATAAACAACACCATCGTGTATCACGACATATTTGCAATAAACAGCATATTTTACAAAATTTGTAAATTACAATAGTAACTAACACAAACACAGATAGCATTTAATAACAGACCGCTTACATGCTCTGCAACGTAAAGTCATGACGTCAAGAGGACGTCATGGGTGAAACCACACGGATAGAATCTGGAAGAACACTTGACAAAGTTGTCACTGTTGAACTAAGCTGTTAATTTGAGAATACACGATGAAACCACAAGAACTTAAAAAAATTTAGTGTAGAGGTCCAACTCTACAAGTAAGCTTACTCGAGATGACTGTGTATACTCAATAAATATACAAAGGTAAATCAATAGCTCATACCAACTGCGGGTACGATGCAGCTGGCCACTGAAGCTGGGCGTTCGCTTTGCTGAGAGCTTCTAAAGCTCCTCAAGAACTTTAAAATGTTCGCTAGATGTGCTCGATACACAAAATGCAAGACTGCAATACTTAATTCACAACTGAAGCTCCTTACACTCAATAACTCGCAGAACGAATTCGTATGGATACTTCGAGTACTCCAAAGAATACGGATGTAATTGCTACGCAACGGTCCACAACGGTTTACGTGAGACGGCATTGTTGTTTACATACCCAATATCCTCCCCTGGTAGCTGAGTGGCCAGCGCGACGAAAGTCATACCTAAAGACCCGAGTTCGTTTCACGGCTGTGTCGGGAGATTTTCTCCGCTCAGGGACTGGGTGTTGCGTTGATCTTATCATCGTTATTTCATTCCCATGGACACGCAAGTCGCCGAAGTGGCGTCAACTCATAAGACTTGCACCAGTCGAATGGGAGGCCCTAGCCACAAGGAATTTCCATTTTATCAGTAAACCTAAATCCCAGTAAAGCAATATCGTTTAGCAACGTGGATATAAATGTTAGACAACCACTGAAACAAAATGTTATATAAGTCAATTGTACATTTCAACTTTTCATAAAATAGCATCGAAGCATAACGACGTCGAATGCTGATGCCCTCGATCCCGCTTTTAGTGAGGTATTGAAATGTTATGTCACGCGTAAGAATTGATTCCTTCAGCGCATGTGACTTCCTCCAGATTCGACGTCCGTTTGTGTGATTCCACTAATTGTTTCCTAGTGTAGTGATTTTCTATATTGAAAGCTGGTTGTCAAGGGAAGGCCGTAATCATTTACTATTGGTTGCCTTTAACAGTTACACACATTTATTATTAAAGAGGTAGTTCCAGACTCAACAATAAATTAAAAAATACCACGCTTTATTAATGAAGGAATAAACGACAGTGTAAATAATAGTGTTTTCGGTGCGTTACAATTTAGCAAATCACCATAAAATCCTGATACTGATAACGTTTAAAAAGAAAAAAAACAAGGCACTGTGATGATGACTGAAGGCCTTACACTCCTAGAAAGACGGTAAATTAAGAATGTTTAAGAACTCGCTGCAATTACAACTTACAGGTATTGAAATATTAAAAGTAACAGCCCACAAACACAGTAGAAGGTATCAGACGCCAGGAATGGCCGAAAATAAGGTTTTAAGGCTTACTGCTAAAACAGAAATATCGAATTAATTTTTCACAGCAAATGACCACAATCATGACTGAAGGCCTCACACGGCAGGAACGGAAATTATATAAAAAATTTAGAAACCTACTGTAAAACAGCAAATAAAAGCAAAGGATAATTAAAAGAAACAAGCAATTGACCACGAAACAGGTGAAATAATATGATGGTAATCTTGTAACACAACCCTTACACTGCTAGATTTATTCCAGAGGCGGCCAGAATTATTAACTAGACATACGTAATGTTTTAATGTAGGCATTACAGGGTATGGTAATAAATAATACAGTAATAAAACACAAGGACCAGTCACAGACGATACTCCAGGAAATGACCTCTGAGAAGGTCCGGCAACAAAAACTTTCGCGTGCGATGGAACAACACGCCAAAGCCGGAACCGTCGGAGTGCACTACGCCCCCAGAATACTGTGCTCAGAGCGCCCAGAATGAGAAAGGGAACACTGCCACCAGAGTAGAAGAATCACAAACGGCCTACAATCAAGAAAGCTGTCAAAACTACACAACCTACCGGACAGCAGCGGCAGGACGAGGAAACGTACACTGTTGTTACATACACTAACCCCCAGGGCAGGTAACTGGGGCGTTAGCGGCCACCAGGCAGGAAAAATACCGTTGGTTGAACTTAATTTGTAATAAACTGAACGCAGTAAATAGTAATAAGAAGTCGAGGAAAGCTAATCAGATCCGCCTTCCCCAAGCACTCTACTCGCTGCTCTTTGCCTCAGCGACACTACGAGCAGCAACATGAAACCGAGTCACTGGAGAATCACGAGTTGTCACAATGGTGGAAGTTTCTCAGCTTGAATTAAAATTTACCCATCATAAAGCCTGCAAACGCAAAAGCATCAAACGAAAAAAACTACAAAGAACGAAAATCGTTTAGCTTGAAGGGGGAAACCAGAGGGCGCTATGATTGGCCCGCTAGATGGCGCTGCCATAGGTCAAACGGATATCAACTGCGTTTTTTAAATAGGATCCCCCATTTTTATTACATATTCGTGAAGTACGTAAAGAAGTATGAATGTTTTAGTTGGACCACTTTTTTCGCTTTATGGTAGATGGCGCTGTAATAGTCACAAACGAATAAGTACGTGGTATCACGTAACATTCCGCCAGTGCGGACGCTATTTGCTTCGTGATACATTACCCGTGTTAAAATGGACCGTTTACCAACTGTGGAAAACGTCGATATAGCGTCGATGTATGGCTATTGTGATCAAAATGTCCAATGAGCGTGTGCTACGTATGCTGCTCGGTATCCTGGACGACATCATCCAAGTGTCCGGACCATTCGCCGGATAGTTGCGTTATTTAAGGTAACAGGAAGTGTTCAGCCACATGTGTAACGTCAACTACGACCTGCAACAAATTATGAAGCCCAAGTAGGTGTTTTAGCTGCTGTCGCCGCTAAACCGCACATCAGCAGCAATCAAATTGCGCGAGAATCGGGACTCTTAAAAACGTCGGTGTTGAGAATGCTACATCAACATTGATTGCACCCGTACAATATTTCTATGCACCAGGAATTGCACAGCGACGACTTTGAACGTCGTGTATACTTCTGCCACTGGCCACAAGAGATATTACGGGACGATAACAGATTTTTTGCACTCGTTCTATTTAGCGACGAAGCGTCATTCACCAACAGCGGTAACGTAAACTGGCATTATATGCACTATGGCGCCATATCTCACAAAGGGAAAACAGTGGTCCAACAAAAAAATTCATATTTCATTACGTACCGTACAAATATGTAATAAAACTGGTGGTTCCTATTTTAAAAAACGCAGTTGATATCCGTTTGACCTATGGCAGCGCCATTTAGCAGGCCAACCATAGGGCCATCTGGTTTCCCCCTTCAAGCTAGACGAGTTTCGTTCCTAGTGGTTTTTTCGTTTGACGGTTATTTTTTGAGATATTTGGCCCGGTCACGATCAGTGGACCACCATGTATATTTTAATTGAAGTTCTCCTAAGTAGATTCATTTTAAAAGGGGAACTTCAAAATAAGCTGGGCTGGGTTTGAGAACAGAGGCCCAACATGCTGCCTTGAAAGGTACTCTTCGTTCTGGAACTTTTCCTTAAATTCCCAGGCGGAAGGATACTAGCCGCAAGATAAGATGCTGCATAGATTCTCCGTAAGGTCACCAATACGATGTCGAGGCAGGTGTGGAGGCAGTGGAGGGAGGAATTCTCCTTGTCACCGAGTCCTGCCTGCTGTTTCGACGTCCTAGGCTACCAACTTCAGGTCAAGCTTGATCAGATCACAGCTGGAGCTTCTCGCAGGAGCGGGCGTCATACTAAATTACCCACGGAGCTGATGCAAATCGTAACTATAGGTACCTGTCGTTAGATAAGATTAGAAAAGTCTACACTTCAACAACATTGGTTTGTAGCATTATGTTACAGTCTGTTAAGCAGAAAATCTCCTGCTCACTCTCCATTGCCACCATACGCCTACCGTCATATCACTCAGTTATCCTTTCAAAGCGGACGTTCTACAATACAGTACCGTGCAGTGGAGAGCTTCACTCTTATCACAATGCATGCATATTTCACGTTGGAAAGCAACAAGTAATTTTTAACGGTATCAATGTTAGACGATCTGTTTCAGTAACTAATGAAAGTATAAATAGTTTCATCATTTCAAGTTTGTTCGGTGGTTCAGAAAGTAAGTATCAGTCTAGGCCACAGGGTTCTATCCGAGGTTGGTCAGAAGATTTTTTTTTTTTTACATTTACCGCTTCTTTCAAGTTCGACAATGATTTCTGTTAATGTGATAAATGCGAGGTTAGTCTATGGCTTGTATTCCATGTTAAACTGCAAAGCCACCTGTAACAGACACGCTAAATCAATTAAAAGAATGGAGGAAGCAACACTACTAAACTACTACCGTGTTCGAACCAGCTTTCGTATTGATGATTCGAGTTTTACTATTACATTTATACATTACATCGATTATCCTTGTATACTTCTGTAATATTTTTAAATACATTTGAGTGATTAGCTGAGTATACACTCCTTTCCCCTCAGAGCGAAGGAATAAAATTACGCTAAACAAAATTTCCTTCTTTTTAGATTAAATAACACAATGGGATTATGTAAACGTAGTTTCGAGAAAATGAGAAAAGAATATTCACAGTGTTTTTGACTCACCGTATGCCTCTTCAGAACATTCCAGCAGCATAATCTTTCTGGCCAGCTGCTTCTTTATCATCTGTAGACTTCTTCAGGGGCCTTTTCCTTACACTGGCTTCCACAGCTTCAACTACTCGCTGACAATCTATGGCAGTCAGAGCAGCTATCCTATTATTTCCTGGCTGGATGCCTAATTTGTCCATTACTTTTATCCTGATGGTTACACCATCATTGAAACACATGACAGCATCCATCGCACCCATTTTGAGTACTGTCCATCCAACAAACACTGTTTTTGGCGCTCGTTGCCACACGCAGATGTTGAAACTCTCATTAGCGTTTTGCGTACGGCCACGTAGACATTTGCTGAGTAATTTGGTATCTGAAAGGTCCCTGCATATTGGCTTTATTGTTTCCATGACTGTGGCAGGCACGAAATGTATATGGTGCTATTCCTTGACTGTCGCATGAGCGTGGCTGGTTTGCAGACATTTGTTCAAAGAGCGTTTAAGACCAAATCAGCAAATGAAAAGTAGATAAAAAATACATTTCTTAAATGGGATAAAATTGTCTTTCAAATGGTGACAAGAATTGTTTTCGAAAATTTCAAACATTTCAAGTCCATGTCCACTTAACAATTAGACATATCAAGTACACTTTTTAAAAAATTAAAGAAAATACGACGCAACAAGAAGGAATTATACCAATGGCGCGGAAATCAGGAGATGTGATGTTCATGTACAGACAAATGAAGGAGTCCTATTTAAAAAACTGAATGGTTTATTCACGAGAAAGAGCTACACAAATTGAGCAAGTCTGTAAGAAAATTATCTATGTCTGGCGCTTATGCAAGTAGCTATTCGGCTGGCATTGATTGATAGACTTGTTGCATGTCGTCCAGAGGGATATAGTGCCGGTCCAATTGCTGCTATAGATGAGCAAAATTCAGAGTTGTTTGTAAGGCCCTGCCCATGTTGTTGTTGTTGTGGTCTTCAGTCCTGAGACTGGTTTGTTGCAGCTCTCCATGCTACTCTATCGTGTGCAAGCATCTTCGTCTCCCAGTACCTACTGCAGCCTACATCCTTCTGAATCTGCTTAGTGTATTCATCTCTTGGTCTCCCTCTACGATTTTTACCCTCCACGCTGCCCTCCAGTACTAAATTGGTGAGCCATTCTTGCCTCAGAACATGTCCTACCAACCGATCCCTTCT
Organism: Schistocerca americana; assembly: GCF_021461395.2. Classification (NCBI taxonomy): domain Eukaryota; kingdom Metazoa; phylum Arthropoda; class Insecta; order Orthoptera; family Acrididae; genus Schistocerca; species Schistocerca americana. Next base: position 541,364,769 of record NC_060124.1, on the reverse strand, counting down.
TCTAGTCAAGTTGTGCCACAAACTCCTCTTCTCCCCAATTCTATTCAATACCTCCTCATTAGTTATGTGATCTACCCATCTAATCTTCAGCATTCTTCTGTGGCACCACGTTTCGGAAGCTTCTATTCACTTCTTGTCTAAAATATGTTTCACTTCCATACATGGCTACACTCCATACAAATACTTTTAGTAACGACTTCCTGACACTTAAATCTATACTCGATGTTAACAAATTTCTCTTCTTCAGAAACGCTTTCCATGCCATTCTCATTCTACATTATATATCCTCTCTACTTCTACCATCATCAGTTATTTTGCTCTCCAAATAGCAAAACTCCTTTACTACTTTAAGTGTCTCATTTCCTAATCTAATTTCCTCAGCATCACCCGACTTAATTCGACTACATTCCATTATCCTCGTTTTGCTTTTGTTGATGTTCGTCTTACACCCTCCTTTCAAGACACTATCCATTCCGTTCAACTGCTCTTCCAAGTCCTTTGCTGCCTCTGACAGAATTGCAATGTCATCGGCGAACATCGAAGTATTTATTTCTTCTCAATGGATTTTAATTCCTACTCCGCATTTTTCTTTTGCTTCCTATACTGCCTGTTCAATATACAGATTGAATAGTATCGGGGAGAGGCTACAACTCTGTCTCACTCCCTTCCCAAACACTGCTTCCCTTTCGTGTCCCACGACTCTTATAATTGCCATCTGGTGTCTGTACAAATTGTAAATAGCCTTTCGCTCCCTTTATTTTACCTCTGCCACCCTCAGAATTTGAAAGAGAGTATTCCAATCAACATTGTCAAAAGCTTTCTCTAAATATACAAACGCTAGACACGTAGGTTTCCCTTTCCTTCATCTTTCTTCTAAGATAAGTTGTAAGGTCAGTATTGCCTCACGTGTTCCAGTATTTCTACGGAACCGAAACTGATCTTCCCCGACGGTGGCTTATACCAGTTTTCCATTCGTCTGTAAAGAATTCGCGTTAGTATTTTGCAGCTGTGACTTATTAAACTGATAGTTCGGTAATTTTCACATCTGTCAACACCTGCTTTCTTTTGGATTGGAATTATTATATTCTTCTTGAAGTCTGAGGGAATTTCGCCTGTCTCATACATCTTCCTCACCAGATGGTAGAGTTTTGTCAGGACAAGCTCTTCCAAGGCTATCAGTAGTTCTAATGGAACGTTGTCTACTCCAGTGGCCTTGTTTCGACTGAGGTCTTTCAGTGGTCTGTCAAACTCTTCACGCAGTATCGTATCTCCCATTTCATCTTCACCTGCATCCTCTTCCATTTCCATAATATTATCCTCAAGAACATCGGCCCTGTATAGACCCTGTATATACTCCGTCCACCTTTCCGCTTTCCCTTCTTTGCTTATAACTGGGTTTCCATCTGAGCTCTTAATATTCATGCAAGTGGTTCCCTTTTCTTCAAAAGTTTCTCTAATTTTCCTGTAGGCAGTATCTATATAACCCCTAGGGAGATAAGCCTCTACATCCTTACATTTGCCCTCTAGGCATCCCTGCTTAGCCATTTCGCACTTCCTGTCGAGCTCATTTTTGAGAGGTTTCTATTCCTTTTTGCGTGCTTCATTTACTGCATTTTTATATTTTCTCCTTTCATCGATTAAATAAATTCAGTATCTCTTCTGTTACCCAAGAATTTCTACTAGCCTTCGTCTTTTTACCTACTTGATAGTCTGCTGCCTTCACTATTTCATCACTCAAAGCTACCCATTCTGCTCCTACTGTATTTCTTTCCCCCATTCCTGTCAATTGTTCCCTTATGCTCTCCCTGAAACTCTGTACAACCTCTAGTTCGTTCAGTTCATCCAGATCCCATCTCCTTAAATTCCCACCTTTTTGCAGTTTCTTCAGTTTTAATCTACAGTTCATAACAAATAGATTGTGGTCAGAGTCCACATCTGCCCCTGGAAATGTCATACAATTGAAAACCTGGTTCCTAAATCTCTCTCTTACCATTATATAATCTTAGTGAAACCTTCCAGTATCTTCAGGGTTCTTCCATGTATACAGCCTTATTTCATGATTCTTGAACCAAGTGTTAGCTATGATTAAGTTATGCTCTGTGCAAAATTCTACCAGACGGCTTCCTCTTTCATATCTTAGCCCCAGTCCCTATTCACCTACTACGTTTCCTTCTCTTCCTTTTCCTGCTCTCGAATTCCAGTCGCCCATGACTATTAAGGTTTCGTCTCCCTTCACTAATTCAATAATTTCTTTTACCTCATCATATATTTGATCACTTTCTTCATCATCTGCAGAGCTAGTTGGCATATAAACTTGTACTACTGTAGTAGGCGTGAGCTTCGTGTCTATCTTGGCCACAATAATGCTTCCACTATGCTGTTTGTAGTAGCTTACCCGCACTCCTAATTTTTATTCAATATTGAACCTACTCCTGCACTACCCCTATTTGATTTTGTATTTATAACCCTGTATTCACATGACCAAAAGTCTTGTTCCTCCTGCCACCGAACTTCACTAATTCCCACTATATCCAACTTTAAAGTATCCATTTCACTTTCTAAATTTTATAACCTTCCTGACCGATTAAGGGATCTGACATTCCACGTTCAGATCCGTAGAACGCCAGTTTTCTTTCTCCCGCCCAGAGAGCACCAAATGTTCTCAATAGCGGAGAGATCTGAAGACCTTTCTGACCAAGGTAGAGTATGGCAATCACGAAGACAGTTAGTAGATAACCTTCCAGTGTGCGAATGGACATTATCTTGCTGAAATGCAAGTCCAAGATGCCTTCCCATGAAGGGCAAAAAATATCGTTAACGTACCGCTCTGCTGTAAGGGTGCAGCGGATTACAACGGAAGTGGCCTTGCTATGAAATGAAATCCCACCCCAAGATATCATATCTGGTTGTCAGACTGTATGGTGGCCAACAGTCACATTGCCAGCATCGTTGAATAGTTGCGTGGTTTCCTGTTCATATGTCGATCGATTGGCCAATTACTCCAACCAGCTTCTTTGAACTCAACAACATTTCTTCTTTCAAATACTGTCATCTGCTGACATTGTCCACGAGCCTGTTTGCAAGGCATAGTTACTGTCAAACTGAGTACACGGAATGAAATCCTCAAATACTTTATGCGCTGGTATTATCATGACCCCTGTTTACTATTCTTGCCAGGTGTGCTGTGACATTGTGCTCCAGCAGTCACACATTCATTCATCGGTCGCCGAAGTTTGCAGTTCTTCATTTTCCGTCGATACCTCTGCGAATAACCATTTGTGACCAATTAGAGTCGTTTTCGTGTCTTAGACTGTATATTAGATGTTAAGAACGAAAGAGAAGCGGAATTCTTATAATAAACGTTTAGAATCAGAAATGTGTGCTAGTTACCGTCTACGACTCACTGAAAATGGTTATTTTAAAGCATTCAATTACGCTCGTTTTCAGTCGTATTACAATGATCATGTCATCGTTGTGTACATGAAATACCTTTATGACGACCTGAACTCTGATGAGGACACTTATAATAATGTGTCTGAATTTTGGTGTAGGAAGAGCTGCCGTTCTCCGTCAAATAATGAAACCAGATACGTTAGTAGTATTGGACGTTGAAGTTTGGATCAAAGTAGACTTTCTGACTCATATCAACAGTAGTCCATTGGGTGCATGTTGGACGGTGGGCAGGCCAATCGATTCCTGCCATGGTACATAAAACAGCTAAAAATACAAGACATAGTAGAAAACATTGGATATCAAAGGAGATATTGGACATATTTGATTGAACAAAAAAATATAAAAATGCAGAAAATGAAGTAAGCAAAAGGGAATAAAGACGTCTAAGGAATGAGACGGACAGAGAGTGTAAAATGGATAGGTTGGAATGATTAGAGAACAAATGCAAGCCCATAGAAACATGTGGAAGTAGGGGAAAGGTAGATACCGCCTATAAGAAAATCAAAGAGAGCTTTGAATATAAGAAAACCATCTGCATGAAATTGAGAGCTCAGATGGGAGGGCAAGGAAGGGAAACATGAAAGGTGGAAGGAGTATATAGACATCTACATGTACATGCATACTCTGCCAATCACATTTAAGTGCCTGGCAGAGGGTCCAACGAACCACATTCACAATTCTCTATTATTCCAATCTCGTATAGCGCGCGGAATGAATGAACACCTATATCTTCCCGTACGAGCTCTGACTTCCCTTGTTTTATTGTGGTGATCGTTCCTCCCGATGTAGGTCTGTGTCAACAAAATATTTTTGCATTCGGAGGAGAAAGTTGGTGATTGGAATTTCGTGAGAAGGTTCCGTCGGAACGAAAAACGCTTTTCTTTTAATGATTTCCAGCCTAAACCCTGTATCATTTCTGTGACACTCTCTCCCACATTTTGCGATAGTACAAAACGTGCTGCCTTCCTTTGAACATTTTCGATGTACTCCGTCAGTCCTATCTGGTAAGGATCCCATACTGTGTAGCAGTATTCTGAAAGAGGACGGACAAGTGTAGTGTAGGCAGGCTCCTTAGTAGGGCTGTGTCTTTCCAATGAAACGTAGTCTTTGGTTAGCCTTCCCCACATTTTCTATGTGCTCTTTCCAATTTAAGGTGTTCGTAATTGTAATTCCTAGGCTTTTAGATTCTACTGATTTATAGTGTAACCGAAGTTTAACGAGTTCCTTTTAGCACTCATGTGGATGACCTCACACTTTTCGTTATTTAGGGTCAACTGCCACTTTTCGTACCATTGAGATATTTTTTCTTCTAAATCGTTTTGCAGTTTGCTTTTGTCTTCTGATGACTTTATTAGTCGATAAACGACAGCGTCATCTGCAAACAACCGAAGACATCTTCTCAGATGGTCTCCCAAATCGTTTATATTGATAAGGAACAGCAAAGGGCCTATAATACTACCATGGGGTACGCCAGAAATCACTTCTGTTTTACTCGATGACTTTCCGTCAGTTACTTCGAACTGTGATCTCTCTGACAGGAAATCACAAATTCAGTCACATAACTGACACGATGTTCCATAAGCACGCAATGTCACTTCGAGTCGCTTGTGTGGTACAGTGTCAAAAGCCTTAAGGAAATCCAGAAATACGGAATCGATCTGAAATCCCTTGTCAATAGCACTCAGAACTTCATGTGAATAAAGAGCTAGTAGTGTTTCACAGGAACGATGTTTCCTAAGCACATGATGACTGTGTGTTACTAAATCGTTTCCTTCGAAGTAATTCATAATGTTCGAACACAATATATGTTCTAAAATCCTGCTGCATATCGACGTTAACCTAATGGGCCTGTAATTTAGTGGATTACTCCTACTACCTTTCTTGATTAATGATGTGACCTGTGCAACTTTCCCGTCTTTGGTCGGGGATCTTTCGTCGAGCTAACGGTTGTATATGATTGTTAAATATGGAGCTAATAGATCAGCATACTCCGAAAGGAACAAAACTGGTATACAGACTGGGCCAGACTTGCTTTTATTAAGTGATTTAAGTTGCTCCACCACTCCAAGGATATTTACTTCTACGTTACTCATGTTGTCAGCTGTTCCTGATTCGAATTCTGGAATATTTACTTCGTATTCTTTTGTGAAGGTATTTCGGAAGGCTGTGTTTAGTAACTCTGTTTGGCAGCACTGACTTCGACAGTATCTCCATTTGCTATCGCGCAGGGATGGCATTGATTGTTTCTTGCCGCTAACATACTTCACATCTGACCAGAATCTCTTTGGATTTTCTGCCAGGTTTCGAGACAAAGTTTCGTTGTGGAAACAGTTATAGGCATCTCACATTGAAGTCCACGCTGAATTTCGAGCTTCTGTAAAAGATCACCAATCTTGGAAATTTTGCGTCTGTTTAAATTTGCCATGTTTCTTTCGTTGTTTCTGCAATAGTGTTCTAACCCGTTTTGTGTACCAAGGAGGATCAGCTCCATCGTTTGTTAATTTATTTGTTATAAACCTCTCAATTGCTGCCTATGCTATTTCTTGAATTTAAGCCAGATGTGGTCTACACTTATATTATTAATTTGGAATGAGTGGAGATTGTCTCTCAGGAAGGCGTCAAGTGAATTTTTACCTGCTTTCTTGAATAGGTAAATTTTTCGCTTATTTTTCGAAAATTTGGGGATTGCAATATTCAGTTTCGCTACGACAACCCTGTGTTCAGTAATCTCTGAATCGGTTTTGATGCTCGTTATTAACTCAGGATTATTTGTTGCTAAGAGGTCAAGTGTGTTTTCGCAACTATTCGCGTGGACTCATGAACTAACTGCTCGAAATAATTTTCAGAAAATGAGTTTAGGACAATTTATGATGATATTTTATGCGTACCTCTGGAATAAAACTCGTATTTTCCACAAACATATTGAGGGTAAATTAAAGTCATCACCAACTATTATCGTATGAGTCTGGTAAGTGTTTGAAATCAAATTCAAGTTTTCTTTGAACCTTTCAGCAACTGTATAATCTGAATTGGGAGGTCGCTAAAAGGATCCAGTTATTATTTTATTCCGGTTGCCAACGATGACCTCTTCCCAAACTAACTCACAGGAAGGAACTACTTCAATTTCGCGACAAAAAAATTCTGAAGGTAATGGAGGTAAAGTAGAGGGACCCAGGGCTTATTTACAGCTTGCACAGAAACCAAATGGCAGCAGATGGGTATGAAAGGGAAACAGTGGAAGAGAAAGGGAGGAGACAGCGTTGTAGCATATCCCTGGTGTTTTTCAATCCGTACGTTAAGGAAACTGTGAGTGAAATCAAGGAGAAATTTGTTGAAGGACTTACAGTTCAGGGAGAAAAAATTCGAGGTTTGCTGCTAACAGTGAACTTTTCTCGAAGACGGGAAAGGTCTTGGAAAAACAATTGAATGGATGGGCAATGTGTTAGAAGTTGGATGTAAGATGAACATCAAGGAAAGCAACACAAGTGTAATGGAATGCAGGAGAATTAATTCAGGGCATGCTGAGGGAAGTAGGAACTGAGTTACTTAAAGTAGTAGATGACTTTTACTATTATGGCAGTGATATAACAGATTATGACCAAAGAAGGAAAGATATGAAATATATACCGGCAATGTTAATAAAAGGGTGTCTGAAGAAGAGAAATTTGTTAATACCGATTGTAGATTTAAATGCTGAAAGTCTCTTCTGATAGTTTTTGTCTGGAATGTAGCCATGTACGAAAATGAACCGTGGACATAAACAGTTCACACAAGAAGGGAATAGCGCCTTCGAAATGTGTCACTGTAGCATAACGCTGAAAATTAAATGGGTAGATCACGTAACTAATGAGGAAGTACTGAACATAAATTGGGAGAAAAGAAATATGTGTCATATCTTAACTAAAAGGAGGAAGAGCTTGACAGGACATATTCTGAAAGGTCGAGTAAAAATTAGTGAAGGAAACCAAGAGATGAGTACGGTAACCAAGTATGTAAGTTGCAGTGGTTGTTCGAAGATGCAGGCGCTTGCCCAAGATAGAGTACCGTGCAAACCCACATCAAACGAGTTTTCGGACTGTAGACCGCAACAGCAACAGGTTTGCCTATGCACTTACGTTCATACAGAACACCTCAAGCCACCTTATGGTGGGCCGTACCATGCACCATTACCAGATATTTGATGTAATATTCCATTCGCAAACTGAGCTGGGGAAAAAAGACTATCAATGTGCCTCTGTACGAGCCCTAATTTATCTTGTCTTCGCGGTCCGTACGCGTAATGCACATTTGTGGCAGCAGAATCGTTCCCAGTCAGTTGTAAATGTCTGTTCTCTAAATTGTCTCGTAAGTGTTTGGTGAAAAGAACGTCGTCTTCCCTTAGGAATTCCCATTGCCTTTACAAAACATCTCTGTAACACTTGCCAGTTGATCGAATCTACCGACAACAAATCTAGCAGCAAGGTTCTGGACTTCTTCGATGATTTCGTTTAATGCGACCAGCTGAGTTCCCCAAACACTCGAAGCAATACTCAAGAACTGGTCACTCTTCTGTTCTACTCGCAGTCTCCTTTCTAGAAGAGCTACGCTTTCCTAATACTGTCTCAGTAAAGAAAAGCCTTCCCTACTGCAGTCCTTAAATGCTTGTTATATTTCATTTCGCTTTGCCACAATTCGCCTACATATTTAATCCACGTGATTGTGTCAAGTAGGTCAACATAAATTCCAGTTTAATTTAATTGAATTTAATGCAAAGATTTTTAGACCTGTTACCTGGAAACTCTAACAGGTTGTACATATTCGTTAATCATGGTGACATACAACGTTTTAAGTTACGTAGGTAGTAGCAAATCGTGTTGACAGTAATCTTCGGTGATACTAATGTAGAAATAAAGCCGGATATTTGAAAGATAATAATATGTTTAAATAATCAACATTAAATAAAGGGTATTAACTGAGGATCGAAGTGAATGACTTCCATCTTATATTACAAGATACGTTACTAGCAGCCTCGGAAGAGCTTGAGGTTTTTCGATTAACTCCAACTTTACTTACTTCTAAACCTATTCTTGCTACACTATTCTATATCGCTAACAGTGGTATGTGTGTGTCTCGGCAGTCCTCGATTGTACGCATACCCGTGTGGGTTGCCTTTGCATTCTTTCTCCTCTTTCCTTTTTACTTTTCTGTAATTGTTTGCATATCGCAGTCTAACTGTCTGCAGTCTCTCTCTACCTGAAAAAAGAGACTCTCAGAACGACATGACCAGCCGAACCTTCCTCTCCACATTCACAGACTGATGTGTTGCTACGTCCCAGTCGATGCACATGGTTTAGGTATGGATCGCGACCTGTTAACAGCTGCATCATACCTCGAGTAGGCGCAGCGTCGCACAGTTTGAGCCTGTTCCTAGTGCTTGGTAATACGCTATAAACACGCCTTGCCGTACTGCTAGTGTCCCAGTCAGACTACCAATCATCTAAATTCTGGGTTCTTAAATGTCGTTTATTAATAACCTGTGTTCCGGTTCCAAATGGTTCAAATGGCTCTGTGCACTATGGGACTTAACATCTGAAGTCATCAGTCCCCTTGAACTTAGAAACTACTTAAAACTAACTAACCTGAGGATATCACACACATCCATGCCCGATGCAGCATTCGAACCTGCGACCGTAACGGTAGCGTGGTTCCAGACTGAAGCGCCTAGAACCGCTCGGCCACTATGTGTTCCTGTGATTTCATACACATGATCATATTTCTCACGGTCCGTCCAAAAGATTGCTGACCTGTAACGTATTACGATATCCATCCGGCATATCCCGAGGATTACCAGTAAACCTTCGACCGGTACAAAAGCCCCCTGTGATCCTCAGAATACGCTCCGCTGAATCCGTCTCATATTGTTTTGTAGCTGCCTAATCTAAGACGAGGTGCCCAGCCGCTGACAGCGAAGTTGACTATGGCGTTGAAGATAGCTTCGTAGTATCATCGCTCCACACGCAAAGGTAATTTATCGTCAGCACTGCTGGCATGGACAATCTTGTGTACAATTATGGCCACTTTCTGAGTAACAGATTTTACGTGTTCTACAATGTTTCTTTTCTCGTTTAGAAGAGTGCCTAAAAATTTATAAACAGTGCTTCCTTAAACAAATATTCCTTCAAACGTCAGGGAACGATTTCTGGCAAGAGAAAGCCTTCCTTTCTCAAACATGTATGTGGTTTTAATATACACTTACACGTAGTTTGTTGCTCTTGCAACAATGCTGCTTCTGAATAAGCACATGTTTCATCTTTTCCTCCAGTCTCCCCCTGGAGTATAGAAACAACTACTAGAATGTCATCTGGTTATGCAACAACAGCTACAATAACATATAACCTGTGTAGTAGATGTAATATGGGTTCAGTACCAAGATCCCAGAACAGTGGACCACATATGAAGCCTTGAGGACCGCCATGGTAACCTTTTGGATTACCTTTCTCTGCTCCGCAAGCCATGGACGCTACAGTAATTTAAAAAGCCCTCGTACACACATTTTCGGACCCTGAGAGCAATAAGGCATACGAACGTCGCAGGCCACCAAAGACTGTCGAATTCTCCTGCAGTGTCAGTCATTGGCGTGGCTGCAAACTTCGCTGTCGAATTTTCTACACTCTGAAGAAATCTATTAATCGCTTCATCTATTGACTTTTCTGAAGCCATATTGACACTGGTTGAGAGGCAAGAGCTCTCTGCGCGCCTGCAACCGTTCACAGAGTAGACGTTGCTGAACTTTCGCCGAGATGTTTAATAAGCAAACAGGTCCATAGCTTTTCGGTGATGTCGCTTTTTTATCGTTCCTTTTTCGTTCATTACTGGTTTAGCTGGTTTCCATATTTCCCGGATCCTACCTATTCGTAAAGCCTCGTATAGGAATGCTGTTAAATCTAGCACTATCTGTGGACCTGCCATCGGCTCGGCTTCAGAGTATACGCCATCCAGACCAGGTGCGTTTGCAGTTTTGAGCTTCGAAATTGCGACAGCAATTACTTCTTGACCGGACCGTATCACCAACATCTGATTGTCATATTCGTTATTTACTGCATTTATAAGTTGTGCGTGTATCTCAGCGTCTGCGTTATCGTCAGGACGCAGGGCAGCTAGCAGATATTCTGGTGACTCTCTCCGACCAGTTGTAATTGAGATATCCACCTTACGAATTGCGGACATGATAGTAGTTCCCTTAACCTTTTCATTCAACAATTTATTCAGTCTTTGGCAGATGTCAAATTGCAGGTGTATTCCTTCAGTTTCCTGAAGCAAAGTTTTGAAGCGCGTCTTAATAGCCCTGTACTCATGGAGCCTACTACTGCACTCCGATTGCCCTAGAGTATGTTCGTTCTTCTTCTCGATCGTACCCTTCACCTCAGAGTGGAAAGTTAAAGGCTCTAAGGGATCGTAGTCGGATTGTTTACCTTTTTCCTAGGAATATAAATGTCCTGTGCTCTTTGAAAGAGTTCCGTTAGTAATTGAGCACCCAAATCTACATGAACCGGAAGAGATTCTATTCTAAATACTCCGAGGTAGACAACTAAGCCATCTCAATCAGATTTAGTGATGCCTAACTGAATTCTGCTTTCCTCAGCTTGTCTTCTGTATTATTGTCATTTCCCTGTTCGACGATAATTGTATTATGGCCACTGTATGTTAGGTACTGCAGCAGTTGTCAACTATTAATTTTAGCTGCTGGCATGCGGTTTGCTAAAGTGACATCTATGTTAGTAAAGCGTCCAAACCCTTATATAAAATCCACGTATTAATGCTCAGTGTCGAATGGTACTTTTACTCTCTTCAACGCCTGTCGAAGGAGGCCACATAATTATTTAAACCCAATGCATATGTTATTTACTCTCAAAAGAATTCTGTGTAGTGCGCCTGGTGTAGGATACGTAATAGATTTTCCTTTCTGATGCCACCTCTGAAAATAAGACTTAGAGCAACCTGTAACACACTGGGAGCCTCCAGACTACTTAATAAGACATTCACTTCTAAATTATCATCAGATTTGTATGTGTGTAATTAAAAATCATTTTAGTAGGACTCGAAATATTAGAAATACTTTTTTGTATTTCATTGGAGTACCTGATTTTCACTGCACTTTACTGTTTTGGATTGTTGTACTCGTTAGTGTTACTGCTAGAGACGCCTAGTGGATCAACTGCAGAACTGTTTTCTTGTTTTCTGGTGCAGAGCGGTTGCGTGTGTTGTAGGCAGACCAGGATTTTTTGTGCCGGATAGGGTGTGACCCATACAGGCGGAACGCCGTGACATGCCAGAGGTGCGTGAACTTCTGTGTATGACTAACTGCCCATTCTTCAGCAGGAACCGAAACCAGAAACGATAGCGATAGTGCACTTTGATGTCTGGATTTACTTTGAGATCTGGATTTAAGTCGACTTTCAATCGCATCCCAATGAGTTATTGGTTATAAGTGGAACATGGCGCTGGCCAATCAATTTCTAGGACGTTACATGAAATGCCTAAAAAGACAAGTCATTGTAGAAAGACAGGAGATACTCGACTCATTTGATGAAAGAAGGAAATGTGAAAATGCAGCAGTCGAAGCAGCAAACAGGAAACACATACTGTCTGCTAACCTCTATTTTTCTTTACTCCGCCGTAGTGGGGATCCAAAACACTCGGGCAGTATTCAGGAATTTGTCGCACTACTATTCTATATACACTCCTCTTTGTAGATGAACTACACTTTCCTAAGACTCTCCCAGTAAGCCGAAGCCACTCCTGCTACTGTTCTCATGAGCTCGTTTCACTTCATATCGCTTTAAAACTTTACGCCTAGAAATTAATCCCCTTGGCTGTGTATACGAAAATTACAGTATCGTTTTTTTTTTCCCTTTCATCTGCATTAAGATATATCTCTTTACATTTAGAGCAAGTTACTCTACATCACACTAAAAGGCAATTCTAAGGCATCGTATGCGACGATACAGTCCTCTTACCACTTATACTAAAAGGTCACCTCAAGCCTTAGCAGACTTCTCCCCACCCTATCCGTTGTTGTCCACAAATCATTAACTCACAGACGCTGCTTTATGACATGGTTTTTTGTCATCCTTACATAAACAATCATGGTCTCCGTATGTTTCCCTACTGTAGACAGTACATTATGCTGTAAAATGTGTTATTCTTCACCGTTTAAAGCTTAATAATTGCAACAATTGCAGCTCACCATAACCAAGGAAAACACCCCAATTCCGTGACACCACATCCTTAGTTCTTCATTTCTGGCGATATACAGGGTGAGTCACTAATTATTGCCACCTAGAATAACTCCGAAAGTATGATGGTAGCTGAGATGACCGTGAGACAAAAGATGTATAGGACAACAGGCACCATAATGCGACGTTGATTTTTTCATGGTAGATGGGGTCGCGTCAGAGATAAGAAGGTCAACTTTGTTTCTTTACATGGGATGCCATAGTTTGGTACTTATTATCTGATAGTGGCTATCGAGACGAATCCAATGACGTGTAACAGCGATGGCCGGCCGATGTAGCCTCGCGGTTCTAGGCGTTTCAGCCTGGAACCGCGCGACCGCTTATGTCGCAGGTTCGAATCCTGCCTCACGCATGGGTGTGTGTGATGTCCTTAGGTTAGTTAGGTTTAAGTAGTTCTATGGTAAGAATGGAGGAGACATAACGTAATGCTTCAATTAAAAGTGGTGTAAGGGAGGTGATACTGTCTTTTGCCCATACTACTCACTGTCTACATCGTCTAACCCATAATGGAAACGGAAGAAAGTTTCCAATGTGTGCTCAAAATTCACAGTAAGAAATTACCACTGATACGATTCGCTGGTGTCATTGCTATCCTTGGTTGAAATGAATTACAGGATCTATTGAATGAAATGAATAGTGTTATGAGTACAGAATAGGTACTGAGAGTAAACCGAAGAGAGACGAAAATAATTAGAAGTAGAAGAGAAACAGAACAGCGAGAAAACAGCACAACTCGGCATCAAGAAGTACACGAAGTTAAGGAACTTTGTTATCTTGGAAGCAAAGCGACCCATCAACCCATCTTGGACCCGGCAAGAAGGACATATAAAGCAGAGTAGCACAGGAAAAGGAGGCGTTCCTGCACAAAAGAAATCAACTCGTAACAAACGTATGTCGTAAGTTGAGTACGAAATTAATGAGGATGTACGTTTGTAGCACCGCATGGTACAGAAGTGAATTATTTCCTGTGAGGAAACCGAAAACGAAGAGAATCCAAGTGTTCGCGACGTGTGCGATAGAAGAATGTTGGAAAGTAGGTGGACTGATAAGGAATGAGGAAATTCACATCTACATCTACATCTACGGGATTACTCTGCTATTCACAATAAAGTGCTTGGCAGAGGGTTCAGTGAACCACCTTCAGGCTGTCTCTACACCGTTACACTCCTGAGCGGCACTCGGGAAAAACGAGCACTTAAATTTTTCTGTGCGAGCCCTGATTTCTCTTGTTTTATCGTCATGATCATTCGTCCCTATGTAAGTTAGTGCCAACAGGATGTTTTCGCAATCGGTGCAGAAAACTGGTGATTGAAATTTCATGAGGAGATCCCGTCGTAACGATGAACGCCTTTGTTTTAGTGATTTTCATCTCAATTCACGTATCATGTCTGAGACACTATCTCCCCTATTTCGCGATAATACAAAACGAGCTGCCCTTCTTTGTACTTTTCCGATGTCATCCGTCAGTCCCACTTGATGCGGATGCCACACCGCACAGCAATACTCCAGAATATGGCGGACAAGCGCGATGTAAGCAATCTCTTCAGTACACCTTTTGCACCTTCCACGTGTTCTGCCAATGAATCGCAGTCTTTGGTTTGCTCTACCCACAATATTATCTATGTGATCGTTCCAATTTAGGTTATGTGTAATTGCAGGCCCTAAGTATTTAGTTGAATTTACAACCTTCAGATTCGTATGACTTACAGCGTAATCGAAATTTAGCTGATTTCCTTCAGTACTCATGTGAATAACTACACACCTTATTTTATTCAGGGTCACTTTTCGCACCATACAGATATCTTATCTAAATCATTTTGCAAGTCACTTTGATCATCTGATAACTTTACAAGAGGTAAATGACGGCATCAACTGCAAACAGTCTAAGTAGGCTACTCAAATTGTCTCCTATGCGGTTAATATAGATCAGGATCAATAAAGGGCCTATAACACTTCCTTGTAGAACGCCGGATATTACTTCTGTTTTACTCGATGACTTTCCGTCTATTACTACGAACAGTGACCTTTCTGACAGGAAATCACGAATTCAGGCGCACAACTGAGACGATACTCCATAGGCAAGCAGTTTGGTTAGAAGACGCTTGTTAGGAACGGTGTCGAAAGCCTTCTGGAAATCTAAAAGTATGGAACCAATTGACATCCACTATCGATAGCACATATCACTTCATGAGTGTAAAGAGCTAGTAGTGTTTCAGAAGAGCGATATTTTCTGAATCCGTGCTATGTGTCAATAAATCGTTTTCGTCGAGGTACTTCATAATGTTGGAATACAGTATATGTTCCAAAACCCTACTCCAAATCGACGTTAGTTATTTATGCCTCTAATTCAGTGGAATACTCCTACTTCCCTTTTTGGGTATTGGTGTGACTTGAGGAATTTTCCAGTCTTTAGGCACGGATCTTCCTGTGAGCGAGTGGTTGTATATAATTGCTACATATGGTGCTATTTTATCAGCATACTCTGAGAGGAACCTGACTGGTATACAATCTGGACCGAAGGGCTTGCCTTTATTAAGTGATTTAAGCTGCTTTGTTTCATCGAGAATATCTACTTCTATGTTTCTAATCTTGTCAGTTGCTCTTGATTGGTAGTCAGGAATATTTACTTCGTCTTCTTTGGTGAAGGAGTTTCGGAAAACCGTATTTATTAACTCTGCTTTAGTGGCACTATCATCAGTGACTTCACCGTTGTTATAGCGCAGTGAAGGTATTGATTGCGTCTTGCCACTGGTGTTCTTTATGTATGACCAGAATCTCTTTGCCAGATTTCGAGACATAATTTCGAAGTGGAAATTATTAAAAACTTCTCGCATTGAAGTAGGCGCCATATTTCGAACTTCTGTAAAACTTTGCCAATCTTGGGGATTTTGCGTTCTTTTAAATTTGGCATGCTTTTTCGTTGCTTCTGCAACAACGATCTGACCCATTTTGTGTATCATGGGGGATCAAAACCATCACATTTTATTTTATGTGGTATATGTCTCTCAATTGCTGTCAACACTATCTCTTTGACAACATTCCTCACATTTTCTATACTTACATGATCAGATCGGAAGGGGTGAAGACTGTCTCTTCAAAAGGTGTTAGTTCATTTTTATCAGCTTTTTTAAACAGATATACTGTGCATTTCTTTTTCCCCGCAAAACTGAGGAAGAAAGGAACATAAGGAAAACGCTGACAAAAAGAGGGGACAGAATGGTAGGACACGTTTCGAGACATAAGGAAACAAATTCCATGGTGCTAATACAACAAATAATTGAGAATATGTGCCGAATATGTTTCTCTGAGATGAAGAGATTGGTACAAGAGAAGAAATCGCGGTGAGCCGCCACAAACCAGTCAGTAGAATGATGGAAAATGGAAAAAGAAGATAACTGGTACGAGCTTAGGACTCCACGAGTAATTTTAGTTTCAGTAAAAACTGCTGCATAAATTAAATTACTGAAATCAATACGATGTAAAAGGTTTAATCTTTTAAGTGGGCATGACTTATATATCCGGCCCTTGGCACGTTCGCTCTCAGTTCAACGAATATATCGGACCACATCAACCTGTCGCTTGTAGCTAATGGGAATGATGAATTCAAAGCCGAGACGTACTATGACGTAATTACTAAAGTTTCATCCTACATCAGTTAAAATAATGCATTCTCAAAGTTTTAACGATTTTCAATGTTTTTACTGCCATGGACACAAATTATGGCAGCTCCTGAAGAAAAAACTGCTTTTCGAGTTGTTTTGGATTTCGCTAACGATTTTCATGGGAAGAATTATTGAATTTACCTCTACACCTGGTATATTAGTTCAGATTACGGTGACCAACAGACAAGAAAGCAAGCGGTGTTTTCGACACAATGTAGGAAAACAGAAACGAGTTCCTTTACGTCACTGAATATGAAAAATTGAAGGAGGGTAACAATTTAACAGCGTACGTCAGCTAGCAGATATTAGTAAACCAGAACCGCAAAAGAGATGTCGTGATGGTCAGCACGTTTCGTGACAATGCATTGCATGATGTAAACTCAAAATTTTTTTGCATTTGTGGTAAATATATGAGACGCGTGGCTAGAAGTAGATCACAGTCGCAAAACTATCAAGTGCCCAGGAGCAGCCTGAAAAAAGTTATCAGACCATCAGAGACGTTAAGTGCGGGGATGTTTTCCAGTTATCTTGTATTAGGTTCAGGATAGGGTCTGGGGTACCTGCAACATGCACACACACTCCCAACAGTGTAATTGGGCTAGGGATTTTGCAATGGGATAAAACAGTTCCCCAAACATTATTCCTATATGGGACATACATCTTGAATCTTTTAAGTATATAAGAAGTAGTGACAGCCGCAGTTTATCAGTATTCTATGTTATCAACACATCTGACTGGTAAAAATGCATATCGCCTTTGCTCTGTGGTTATGAAGCCAAATTTTGCAATAATCAGTAAGCATAAAGCTGTATTTAAGATAGCTGAAGTCAATACCCTCTCCTGTGATTTACTGTACTGTAATTGTAACACACCCCACGTCTACCATAATCCATGTGTTTCAGTGCATATAAGAGGTGACCTTGACTCATAGTATTTTACTGACATAAGTCTCTCTGGGTATATTTGGAAGACGAGGAAGAAGTGATCCTGCAAATACTTTGTAGATACTTTTGGCAGTGAGAGTGAATCTAAATCATCGTTGTTCACCAAAGAAACCAAGTTGTGTGGTAGGACAAGAAAAGAAATATTCTTGTACAAAATCTTTATCAATTATTGCATAGACATACATAAGAAATGTGAAAATAAATGAACACTAAAGAGCAATACGGGATGTCTGCATTAATTGTAAATTCTGATGGAAAGTGGCCAAACACTGATGTACATGCAGCTAATGATAGAATCGAGGGTGTCTCTACATTAGTGGATAAATGAGAGATTTGTTTCTAAGCTTTCCTTCCCAGATGAATTAGCTTAAAGGTAGGTTCGTTATATTGTATCAACATGCTGTGGACTGGACATTGTGCATTTTATTATTCCACAGGTATTAAGACAAAAGTACCATAAACTGCTATTGTTTCCAAAAATAATTTTATTTTGTGGGTCTTAATAAAAAGAAGAAAGATAGCAAATAGACTTAACCCTTTCCCTATTAAAGAAACTAATTCTTCAAGTCTAGTTAACGAGAAAACTGAAAATGAAATAGATCGTCGTAAGAAAAACAAAAGCGAAAAGTGGGAGATTTGGCGGAAACATTTTCCATGAAGGAAAACTATAAACTGCTACTCGAAAAAGCAAGGCTTACAAGTTAATTTAATTTTTTGAATTTCTGCATATTAGTCTAATTTATTAGACACAGTTCCTGAGTTTCCGTCAGTCAGTCAGTCTGCAGTTGATGGTTGGAGTGCTGACTCATTATCTGAGTATCCAGTTATTCTGGAAACTGATGTGATATATATAAGGATCATATTAACCTATACCACACAACAACAGCCTGAAGATGGCGCATTGAAGCGCTGAAACTGGTTGTAACAAATAAAATAAAATCATAAAGTCGGCTGTAGGTGTTTTATTTTGTCGCAATAGTAAACGGCCGTCTTCCCAGAGACCTCCTGCCAGTAGCATGGACATACAAAAACAATATTCCGCATGTCGTTAGCCATGTATCTACATCCTGTCCTTGGACATCCATTATGTATAATGGCGTTCGTTGGACACATTTAACTTTAAATTCGCTTGCCTGGTGTCGGCCGATAAACACGATACTACAGTGGCTATGTTATTCCGAATTACAGTGAAAAATTCCCTCGGACATGCATGCATGTCCTAAGGAACAGGCACTTCGACGATTACAGCTGTTATGAAATGCAAGAAATTTTTTTCACAGTTGCGAATATGGACAACCATCAGCTGTATAATAGAATGACGACAGTGAAAACCTCTGCCTGACCGGAACTCAAAACCGGATTTCCGGCTTATCGCGAGCGGTCAACTAATCGTTTGACTATCCGAGCAGAACACATGGCCAGGCCCGAACTACGATAGATCGTGAGCCACATGTCTAAATCCTGTACCCGTACGTCCACTATGTACGAGGGTCAGTCAATAATTAAAGAGACAAAATGGTCTGGGGAAAAACAGTTAGTAGGGCAAGTTTGATACTTTCGTGGCTATGAGTTGGTATCACTAGGATGATTCCTGATCAGCTGATATATAAAAATTGTTTTTTTCTTTAACGTCAAAAATACATCTCAAGATAGCGAGTCCGCTTCAAACGTCCACATAAGTTGAACAACGTTCTGTTATTCGTTTTCTTTCTTGCTGAAGGCGAGAAACAAGAGAATATATACTATAGACTGTCTTAAGGGGCTCCGGAACGCCCTATACTTGCAATGTTAAAATAACGCTTATAAATTACATCTTTCCTCACAATGTATTTCAGGTAGGAAGTTGAACTTTTTTACAGATTATTTATTGGAATATGGGCTACAACTTAACACAGGGATTTTACAAAATTTTAGTTCAGTTATTAAAGATGATTTTTTTTCAATTATAATGAAAATTCACAACATTTTTTGCAATTTTTTATTTATATATTCAAAAATATATAGTTTTTTGGAAAAAGGCTGTGTTAAATTATGCAAAAGGTACTGTGTAACATTTACTGAAAGTTAGAAACAAATATGTTTGGAAGATCCTTAGAAAACATGTAATTAGTATCAGAAAATAAAAGTTTTGGGAATCGAGCGACAAAGGTTGGATTAACTTTTTAGTGCATTCCAGGTCCATAGGATGGATTATCTTCATCCTCTGCAAACTCCTCCTCCAGCTTCCTCTTCTTCTTCCTCCTGTTTACTCTTGCTTGTATTTCTAGACTCTTTACAGCCGTGTCTGCATCCCGAAGGCGTTTCTTGTCTAAAGCAAGCATCGCTCGTTGTTGTGTTCGTAGATTTTGCTACCATTTTCTTCAGTTGCAGTTACTGCAACACTGTTCCAAAAGGAGGTCATGTATGAACACTTATCACATTTCAGTTGTATTTCACTAGCAAGTCCTACGTGCTTTATTATGGAGAGTTCCAGACCAACTTCACTACAATGAATACATCTTACACAAATTGAAAAAATTCCTTTGAAAACCGACATATCAAATATTTCATTCACATCCGATTCGCCCATAAGACATTCATAGTTTTCACTCATTGAACCAAGGTTCTTCTGTGAAGTATTTTCTTTCCCACTTTGACTGCTATGGGCAGGTGTACTTGAGAGGTTAGGTTCACTCACTTGGTTATCGTCTTTATTGTTTACAGTAATAACACATACCTTTGGCTTTCCAACATTTCTCCTTTTCTTAAAAGCCTTCAGAGGATTTCCAATATCTTTACTTTTACTCATTATTACACTTCAACAAAACAGAGACTCAAGAAACAGAATTAATTACGAATATTTTCGAGATAACGACAGAGTAAATAAAGATGAAACAATCGACAATCACACCAGCGATATACACTCCTGGAAATGGAAAAAAGAACACATTGACACCGGTGTGTCAGACCCACCATACTTGCTCCGGACACTGCGAGAGGGCTGTACAAGCAATGATCACACGAACGGCACAGCGGACACACCAGGAACCGTGGTGTTGGCCGTCGAATGGCGCTAGCTACGCAGCATTTGTGCACCGCCGCCGTCAGTGTCAGCCAGTTTGCCGTGGCATAAGGAGCTCCATCGCAGTCTTTAACACTGGTAGCATGCCGCGACAGCGTGGACGTGAACCGTATGTGCAGTAGACGGACTTTGAGCGAGGGCGTATAGTGGGCATGCGGGAGGCCGGGTGGACGTACTGCCGAATTGCTCAACACGGGGGCGTGAGGTTTCCACAGTACATCGATGTTGTCGCCAGTGGTCGGCGGAAGGTGCACGTGCCCGTCGACCTGGGACCGGACCGCAGCGACGCACGGATGCAAGCCAAGACCGTAGGATCCTACGCAGTGCCGTAGGGGACCGCACCGCCACTTCCCAGCAAATTAGGGACACTGTTGCTCCTGGGGTATCGGCGAGGACCATTCGCAACCATCTCCATGAAGCTGGGCTACGGTCCCGCACACCGTTAGGCCGTCTTCTGCTCACGCCCCAGCATCGTGCAGCCCGCCTCCAGTGGTGTCGCGACAGGCGTGAATGGAGGGACGAATGGAGACGTGTCGTCTTCAGCGATGAGAGTCGCTTCTGCCTTGGTGCCAATGATGGTCGTATGCGTGTTTGGCGCCGTGCAAGTGAGCGCCACAATCAGGACTGCATACGACCGAGGCACACAGGGCCAACACCCGGCATCATGGTGTGGGGAGCGATCTCCTACACTGGCCGTACACCACTGGTGATCGTCGAGGGGACACTGAATAGTGCACGGTACATCCAAACCGTCATCGAACCCATCGTTCTACCATTCCTAGACCGGCAAGGGAACTTGCTGTTCCAACAGGACAATGCACGTCCGCATGTATCCCGTGCCACCCAACGTGCTCTAGAAGGTGTAAGTCAACTACCCTGGCCAGCAAGATCTCCGGATCTGTCCCCCATTGAGCATGTTTGGGACTGGATGAAGCGTCGTCTCACGCGGTCTGCACGTCCAGCACTAACGCTGGTCCAACTGAGGCGCCAGGTGGAAATGGCATGGCAAGCCGTTCCACAGTACTACAGCCAGCATCTCTACGATCGTCTCCATGGGAGAATAGCAGCCTGCATTGCTGCGAAAGGTGGATATACACTGTACTAGTGCCGACATTGTGCATGCTCTGTTGCCTGTGTCTATGTGCCTGTGGTTCTGTCAGTGTGATCATGTGATGTATCTGACCCCAGGAATGTGTCAGTAAAGTTTCCCCTTCCTGGGACAATGAATTCACGGTGTTCTTATTTCAATTTCCAGGAGTGTATATTGAACCATCACAGGTTAGCCACAACACATACTTTATCTCACATCACTAAAATGTACCTGATGAACACGGACGTTAATAATCACACCATTTGACAGCAGTTTAACAGCGCCACAGTGGGTCACGCCCATGTAGATTTTCCTACTCTTTTTAGAGTTATACTTAGTGTCAATGATATTTCTGTTAAACGTAGTTGGCAAATGTTAATGTTGCACAAAACAGTTTCTTCCATTTCCATCGAAGGAGAGGTAATGACAGATGCAGCTCGCATCGGGGACAGACTCGAACGAGTTTTATTCCGAAGAACCTTCCATTTGTTTCCATTAATCTACTAAGAGGAACCACCGAAATGTAGATCTTGTTGGTCGGAAGAGAATATGAACCACAGTAAACCCCAATGCGAGTCGTCTACATTACCACAACGCTGCCTGTTGCAAATAAAGCAAATAACGAGACTTGTTATACCATCAATCCAAAGGTTTATTCGATTGGTAACTGTGGTTTCAGGTGGTACTGGCCGCGGTATCGCGGTCGCACATTTTAGCAGCCAGACGGTCTTCTCCAGACGTCGCGTTGGTGGCCACGCGTCAACACATGCAGCGTCTGGCATGGCGGCTCTCAAGAGCTGCGCGATGTGATGTACAGACCTCCTAGGTGGGCGCGGAGGACACCGGAGTGATCTGCAGACAAATATAAATTTCTAAATTATAAACGTCGCCCTATTATGGTGAGTTGATATAACAATTGCAAAGGAAATTGCTACATTATCATAGGACCACATGCTTATAAATGGTCATATTCTGTATCCATTGAAGGGATGGTTCTATCGCGCCAACTCATGAACCCTACAGTACTAATTATCGCAAATATGAAAATTACCGACAGTGAATGTTTGCCTATTTACTCCTCCCGGAGTGTTATCTATTGTGGTGAAATGATCTACTAAATTATTGCATCATGATGGTAGACAGTTGTTACAAGGATCAGAATATTTGTGAGTTAGTCGATATCTCACGCAGACGCATGTATTATCCTCACCTGAACTATATTCATTAAGTAACGGAGAGAATTGTGACTGTTGCTAAATCCATCCATACCAAAACAGTAGAGTTTCTTAAAACAAGGTGTGTAAATGTTCAGTTCAAATTCGGAGAGCTTCAAGGATAAATACGGGACAGAAAAATAAAAGATCACGCAGCATAAGAAATGGGATTAAAATACCAAGTATAATCGTGTGAGGCTGAAGGTGAAACTGCGCTGAGAACTTGATAACTGTTATTGGTGGGAGGGGACATAGGAGAACGTTTTCTGAAAGGCTCTCCCTCATCTGAAAGTGTAGGCAACAGTATTGTATGTACCATTGATTCTTGAGATTAAGTATATCCTACCAATACTAGAGCTAAAAGATACGTGTGCCGCGAAAGGATTTTGTACCTGATCAGAGTTCACAGTTGGTATAAAAGAACAGCAGACTATGGGTATCGAGAAAGTTTATGGGTCGACCAAAGAATTTTGTAGCCATGGTGATATATCTAAACTGACACCATTTCAGTTATATTAAAAATCGTTAAACTCTATACTCGAATAATATCTTGAAGACTCCCCTTCAGAAGGGAGCTACCATGTGATCATGAAACGAGAAATACACTTAGAAACCAAAATCTGTTGTCCTTTACACAGATCTAAGTACCACTCACCGTAACAGCACCACCTTAATCCTCCTCCTGCAGCCGTCTCTGCAGCAACTCCACGAAAAAGGCGTCCAGTGTGAACTGACGCTCCTGTTGGAATAGGTCTTATTACTTTCATGTTATCTAACATGTGAAGTGATTCACAATTTGTGCTAGTTCCTGTCATATAAAAGTATAATGAATTGTACTATTTATCACAAATTAGCACAGTTCAGGTACCGAAATTAAGAATATAGTAACCCAATTTAGTATCCAACTAACACAATTCGTTTCACATCTCAGATACTATTAATACTAACAAGTAACTAATATCCCATTATCTTTAACATTTTCTGTTTACGTTTGGTTAATGATGTGCTTCTGAGGTTATGCCGTGTTGTTGTTCCTGCTTTGTGGTCAACATTTCAACAAGTGACCGAGCCACTTTCTTCAGATCGTGAGACGTTTCCTGACTGATATGAGTCAAGCAGAGAGTACATTACCGCAAAGTTCGCAGCACATGAAGTTGATGGCTGGGACGTCCGTTGAAGTATTGTGCACAAAATGAACACAACAATTCGGCCTAACACCCGGAAGCAGACCAGTAACTAGTATCATCTTCGAGAGTAAGTTATCATGTAATGAGAAAACGAAAATTTCACTTTGAAACCAAATGCTACTATTCCTGATACTGTTCGCATTTATACTAAACGGACCAGGACGGACTTCTTTCTCTTCCTGCAGCCGCTTCTGCAGAATCTCCTCAAAAAACGAGTCCAGGGTGAACTGACACTCCTGTAAGGAAAAGAACTTATTAGTTTGATTAGTCGTAGAGCATGCTTGGTAATTCAGAGATAGCGCTAGTTCTTTACATATACATGTGCTCCAAATTGTTACATTTATTTCGAATTTATGGCCTATAGGCAGTGATAGTGAGTATTCACTGACTATCGGTAGTATCAGCTTGAAATCTGTTCTTCCGACATTCACTACTATTATCCTACGTATTATGAGTTGAACTGGAATGACAGAGGCCTACAATGCAACTTCTTGAGGCCGGTCTTTATATTACGAGCTCCTCCTCGTTCTTTGTCTGTAAAGAAAATTATATGGGACTGTAACAAGTTATGCTAACAGTTCCTGTTTCTCTGTTCTCTGACTACACTGTACATTTCCTTTGGTCAGTCTCATATTAAACACGGTCAGCAGGTAAATGGTTGGGCAACCAGATGGTCTGCAATGTCGTCTTCAACCATTCGATCGCGTTGGCAGCATATTTAGTGCGCCTCTGCCCCTAGAATATTTTTCAGCATAATTCTTTTCAAATGGAGAGGGATGTTACCTTTCTCAAGCATCTCACATAGTTATTTGCTCGGTGTTAACAAAGACCACACCCAATTTACCGGAATGATAAATGGTTAGAATCAAACTGTCCATGTCTGGGGTCAGTGTTAAGTTTAATGGGCTTCAATACAATTGTCAGAATTGTTTAAGCAGCATTCAGGTTCGATTATCAACATTAGCTTACCTAATGCGACAAGTCCGGATATATTGTGGTAATAACACGGAGGAGAGGATCTAGGGCCAGTGAGATCCAGGGGAAAGAGCCAGCATAATGCAGCAAAGGAGCCCTTCAGGGAACACAGCGAGAGACACAGTGTGAGGCTTCCCTGCAGGTCAGAGAATATACGACTCTGACATGCTAAAGGCTTTTTCTAAGGGCATCATACTCAAGTTTTAGAATGACGACTATTGTGAACTGTTGAGTGACTAGCACATCCCACTTCGCTCCAGTGATCAACAAATCCATCCATCCATCAGTGACATTCATTGCCGCCGGTATTTTATATCTGATCACGATCCAGAAGAGCAGTATGCTAACCACATGCTCCCCCATACAGTGACGTCTATCGTCTGACGATAACGAGGCGATCGATCGGTACCTTTGGAACTTCAGAGGAATGATTGGACGGAGTTAGGCAGTTAGGTGGTATTTTATATAATCGTCACAATCATCACTCGTGCAGAGATGCCTATCTAAGACGTGTTATTTACAATGACGTGTCACATGGGATGTTTATAGTAAAAAAAAAAATTCATTTTCAGTAAATCGTGACAGTCTGACCGCGTTATGTACAATCAGTTTGTCCCAGACTTTACTGCTTTGCGTGCTATGTCACTGCAATATAACGTGGCTCACCTTTACAGTACCCCGAACAGCGACCAAGTTGTTCATCAGTCGCAGACCCTCGTCTTTTTCCCCTCCCAAACACCGGCAGGAAAACTTCTTCATGCGGCGGAACATTGCTGTAACGATAACAAACAGTACATTAGACATGACCAGACCGTGTCTACGAGTAAGTTTTGCATCAATGTCTCACAACTCGATCGCAAGAAAAACGTGAACCGTGACGACATGTCTGTAACCTTAGCTTTTGTAAAAAAGCAGCTGCTTGCATCAAAAACGATATGTACAGTCTATATAATTGGTTGAGCTTATACATTTTTTACTAGTCGAGAATTAATTATTTAATTTTGTGCCAGTAATTCGTAGAGCATGAATCAAAACAATAACAGTTATTCGAAGTTTAGCAATTGCATGTTCATTAAGTGGTACTTTTACTCTGAAGAGAATAAATTTGTTTTGATAGCAACTAGCTGAAGGCTTATCTATTAGACTAAATTTAATTAGCAAGTTTTTATAATACTAGAATAGTTTTAGATATACAGCTACTTCGCCGGCCGGTGTGGCCGTGCGGTTCTAGGCGCTTCTGTCTGTAACCGCGTGACCGCTACGATCGCAGGTTCGAATCCTGCCTCGGACACGGATGTGTGTGATGTCCTTAGGTTAGTTAGGTTTACGTAGTTCTAAGTTCTAGGGGACTGATGACCACTGATGTTAAGTCCCATAGTGCTCAGAGCCATTTGAACCATTTTTTATACAGCTACTTCAGATATTACAACTTCAGATTTTGTCATAATAAATGAAAAGCACCAGTTTGCTTTTGTTCTACAATATTATTTTTTTTTATTGCTAACCGGTATTCGGCTGAGAAGGCCATCTTCAGGCATTTAGTGAGTATTATCACCAAAGAAGTTAAATGTTAGCAGACAACACTGGCAGAGAAGTTACACATCTAGAGTGAAGTAGAAATATACAGTGAGTAACATCTTTGCAATGAGATAGTAAAAACTGAACAGTACATAAATGACAATGGAGTTGACAGGAAAACCTTTAGCACAATATAAAAAATAACATGCCTACATAGCGGTATCTATTGATAAACAAAACTATTGAAATAAGATAAACTTAGTACTAGGCAAGTCTGTATCAAGAGGTATGAAACATGGAGAGTGTTACACAACCAATTAAAAAAGAAGAGACAGTTGTCAATGTAAATACAGAATACACGAAGAACTTAAGCTATATTAATACGATAAACAGAATTTAATAAATGCAGGAAAATTGAGGTGTTTGAGGGAACCTACAGTTTGAGAGTGTGGTGGTACTGCATTTTAACATTAACTTTATAATCAAAGCAGTGGCTGTATACCAGTTTACATTAAATAAATGAGCAAAGTAAAATTTGAACAGTATTTGATGAGACAACTACAAGGGGAGTTAAACATGGACAGTAATACAAGTACAAGTTAAAAGCAAACCCTTAACTATTGAAACTACAGCATAAGTGAAATTCAAAGACAACTGCAACAAATAAAACAACTTAACGACTACAGGAAAATGGGAATATGTAGGAAGAGAGGGTGTGGGAAGTAATGAACAACAAAGATGATTATATGAAGTTTAGAAGAGGGGAAGTTTTGAGTTGTGTCTGATCATTTAGGATGAGATCTGGACTGTGAGCAAGATGTTTGTTAATTTCCAGGGCTTCCAGCAGGTTGAGTTTATGGCCTTTGTTTGCTAAGTGAAGTACATGGGACACTGGCTGGTAGTTGTGACCCTCACTCAGTACATGCTCAGCAAATGCAGAGTCTGAATTCTGCAACCTCCAGCTGCGTTCATGTTCAGCCAGCCTAGTTGATATGTCTCTGCCTGACTGACCAATGTAAAATTTGTCACAATCAGAACAGGTAATTTTGTATACCCCACTGTTGGCTAATAACTGGATCTTATCTTTGCTATTAAAAACACACTGGGCTGTAGTGTTCCTGACATAGTAGGAAACCCTATACTTGCAGGATTTCAGTGCTTTGGCTATAGTCTGTGGTACCTTGCCTAGAAATGGTAGAGTACACCATTTCTTGCAGACAGTGGATGGGGAAGCAGGTGGGGCATAGAGGAGGGGTATAATTTTCCGTTTTTGTTTCCTGTGCAAGATGTGGTCAATAAGAACTGGATTGTAGCCATTGGCTGAGGCAATAAATTTTATTGTATCTATCTCTGCTTTAAAATCATCTCTGGACATGGGGATGGATATGAGACGGTGTACCATTGAGTGGAAAGCTGCATGTTTGTGAGCTATGGGGTGTTGTGAGCAAGAAGGTATTACTGTGTCTGTAGTTGTTGTTTTTCTGTAAATTTTGAAACAATGTGTGTGTGTACTGATGTTAATGGTGAGATCTAAGAAGTTTATGGATTTCTTGCCAATTTCCATTGTGAACAGGATATTTTTATGTTGACTGTTTAGGTTTTTCAAGAATGTGTTGAGTTGTCTTGTAGTACCAGTCCACATACACAGGACATCATCTACATATCTAAACCAGTATTTGATGTTTGCACTCAAAGGTTCTGTTTTTAGAAAATTTTGTTCAAAATGGTCCATAAATATTTCAGCCAACAGTGGTTTAAGAGGGGAACCCATAGCTAAGCCATCTACTTGTTTATAAAGAGTGCCTTGGAACTGGAAATAGTTCTGTGCAAGGCAGGTCTGTGTGGCAAGTCGCAAGTCATTCCACATATGCTGTAGTTTCAATAGTTAAGGGCTTGCTTTTAACTTGTACTTGTATTACTGTACATGTTTAACTCCCCTTGTTGTTGTCTCATCAAATACTGTTCAAATTTTACTTTGCTCATTTATTTAATGTAAACTGGTATACAGCCACTGCTTTGATTATAAAGTTAATGTTAAAATGCAGTACCACCACACTCTCAAACTGTAGGTTCCCTCAAACACCTCAGTTTTCCTGCATTTATTAAATTCTGTTTATCATATTAATATAGCTTAAGTTCTTCGTGTATTCTGTATTTACATTGACAACTGTCTCTTCTTTTTTAATTGGTTGTGTAACACTCTCCATGTTTCATACCTCTTGATACAGACTTGCCTAGTACTAAGTTTATCTTATTTCAATAGTTTTGTTTATCAATAGATACCGCTATGTAGGCATGTTATTCTTATTTTGTGCTAAAGGTTTTCCTGTAAACTCCATTGTTATTTATGTACTGTTCAGTTTTTACTAATTCATTGCAAAGATGTTGCTCACTGTATGTTTCTACTACACTCTAGATGTGTTACTTCTCATCCAGTGTTGTCTGCTAACATTTAACTTCTTTGGTGATAATACTCAGTAAATGCCTGAAGATGGCCTTCTCAGCCGAATACCGGTTAGCAATAAAAAAAAATAATATTGTAGAACAAATGCAAACTGGTGCATTTCATTTATTATTATAATGTTGTTCTACCAAGAACCGACGGAAGATTCTGTTAATCAGATTTTGTCATCTATTACAGCATGATATGCGGAATATCTTCCCCTGGGACAGGAACAAGAATTTGTTTTTTATGTGTGTTGGTGGTGGGATGAAGTTACTAATTAATAAACTACGCTAAAATCTGATGGCAATACCTTCCGCGGTATATGACGAGAAAACGATTTTTACGGCTATCCTTATTACCGAGTCAGTATATTCTCTCAGGCCTGCACTGTCCCTTCTTTGTGTCGGTCATCGAGAACCCTACATCTAAATTACACTTCATTGCCATGTGAGCTAAACAGTAAAGTGTACGACGTAATAACTATATCTGTGGTTGAAATTTACCCACCGGTTTCTACATGAAGAAAACTTAAAAATAGCTTACAAACAGCTAATAGGTTTAACATTTTACAGTGCTCCAAGATATTAACTGTACTTCCTGAAGTGACAGGAAAAGATAATATTTTTGCTACAAATCCATGTCGACTCAGTATGACACTACACAGCCAGAACCTGTTTACGACTTTTCTTTTTCACCGATGGCAGAAGATAAAAGCATGAACCAACAATAGGACATACCGTATGTATGTGTAATCGAAAAGGAGAGTGATAGGTGACACCATTCTATTTGTGAAACTAAGCTATAAATTTGAGTATACATGATTTCAGCAGTTGCACATTGGCAAAATCTCAGTGGGGATATCTCTCTCTACAAGGCAAGCATTCTCGCAACTTTCTGAAGTTGCATTACATATTAAAAAAATGTACTGGAATGTAAATCGAGGACTGTTTTCCTTTTCCAATTCAGTCCCATTACTAGTAACATTTTGCGAAGTCACATCACACTATTTCGTAATGCTACAGTATTCCAATACTTCTCCACTACATACATAGTCATCTTAAAGCTTATTCGATGTTCTAATTGCAGATGTATACTGAAAATAAATACGTGACAAATCAATGGCTCTTGCCTCTTGGATAGTATAGTCTATATACCTGGCTTCTGAAACAGAGCGTTCGCTTCATTCAAAGCTTCTAAAGCTCCGCAAGAACTTGTTCTCGAAACACAAAATCCTACACTATAACGCCTGAATCAAAATTATAGAATCTTTTACTCAAGAACTCAAGAAACTAATTCGTTTCGATACTTCAACTACTCCGGAGAATACGGAAATCATTATTATGCAATGGTCCACCACAGTTAAGCTGATTTTTGTTAGCAAACCCTGCGATCAACGTTGGGCAGCAACCTCGATAACTGCAGAGAACAACGTTGTACTGGAACGTCGATATCAATGGTTAAACAAGAACCGCAATGAAAATTTTGAGTAATTTGAATCTATGTAAGACGAAATAATCATGTTTTAGCACCGACAAATATGCAGCGGAGTCTAGAATGTTGAAAACGTCCGTACAGTTAATAAACTCCCAAGTGATCTAATAGTTAACAATAATCAGAGATAGTGCTTTAATTTCCTTAAGCAACAGGGAAGTAAGAATCTCATATTATGGTGCCAAGTCAACTCTGTATAACTCTACACAGTTGTAACCAGATTCCTACGTGTTTTCCTCTTCGCAGACGGAAGATAATTCTAGCAGTACATCCCTGCAACGATCATAGGCAATATGTAAGTGTAACCGACGAAACAGGAATATCGGTTACACGGTTTTCATTGTGAAAGTAAAAATTAATGTAAATAGAGACCGCTCCGACTCTACCACAACAACCACAGAAAACTTTTACTAACAGTCCGATTATATTATTGGAGAAGGCGATAACATGATAGACTATTATGGTCGAAAACAAAAATAAAAAATATTTTGTAGCGGAGGCGTTGTGCAGCTTTAATGAATGTTAACAACTGTATTGTGTAGTAGACAGATACGACGGTACGTTTCATTAGGGACCATCGAATTTGGTCTAAAATCAGACCATCATCGGTCCCGAAAGCCGTCTCAGCTATGCTTTCGCGTATATTGCAATGGCAGTTATCAATCGTAGATAGCTCGACCATTGGTATTATCTGTATAGACATTACATTGGTAAAAATGTCTATGAAGTTAAATGGACATAATGGACATGACAAGTTAATGTCAATGACGGAACACTGTACATCCGGAATTGCTATTCCTATTACGCAAGTTCATAGCTGAGATCGTTTTTAGGCTTGATGACGGTCTGATCCTAGACCGAAACATACATTCTCTCATAAAATGTACCGTTATAGCTGTGATTGCATAATGCAGTTCTTTCGAAGAGCATATAAAATGGAAGTTACGTGACTGCTGCAGAAACTGACTGGGCAGAAAAAAAAGTAAAAGTTTATAAAGCTAAGATCATTATAACGAAAAAGTCGAATAATATCTTACACAAATTCCTCTAGAATAAACTCAACGGAAATATAACGAAAACACAAAATTTGATTCCATAAGTTAACAAATTATGACTGACATTACTACTCGTTCCTCTCAGGACAACTTCTACAATGTACTTAGGTTCACGGCTAACACCACCGTAGACAGTTCTCCCATATTACAAAAATAGCTAAAGAATTGCATCAATCAACATGATAAAAATTATCATTAATCACTTCACTCACAAAAATTTATCTTCTGCTCTTAAGGTATTGCCTAACCTCACCATCGTATATCGTTCGAAATACAGAAAGAAACAGTTAAATATATGTCAGAAAAAAAAGAAACAATAATCGCTAATAGTTTCTCCATTGATAATATAACCTGTGGCCTCAAGTTACCTCCTCCCCCCAATAAACAGTACCATCGTATATCACGACATATTTGGAATAAACAGCATATTTTACGAACTTTGTAAATTACAATAGTAACTAACACAAACACAGATAGCATTTAATAACAGACTGCTTACACGCTCTGCAACGTAAAGTCGTGACGTCAAGAGGACGTCATGGGTGAAACCACAAGCATAGAATCTGAAACAGCACTTGTCAAAGTTGTCACTGTTGAACTAAGCTGTTAATTTGAAAATACATGATGAAAGCACATGAACTTAAAATAATTAAGTGTAGAGGTCTAACTCTTCAAGTAACCACCTGACGTTTGAAACCCCATAAAAAATTGAAACGAAATGCTATTTCACGTTATTACTGTTAAGAACTTCATATTCCGTAATCACACCACACTCCTCCACATGCTTGAATTTTCCAGTACTTCTCCACTAATACACTTTCATTTATTAGCTTTTAAGATATTCTCACTCGAGATGATTGTGTATACTCAATAAATATACAAAGTTAAATCAATAGCTCATACCTACTGCGTGTCCGACGCAGCTGGCCTCCGAAGCTGGGCGTTCGCTTTGCTGAGAGCTTCTAAAGCTCCTCAAGAACTTTAAAATGTTTCGCTAAGATGTGCTCGAAACACAAAATGCAAGACTGCAATAATTAATTCACAACTGAAGCCCCTTACGCTCAATAACTCGCAGAACGAATTCGTATTGATACTTCGGGTACTCCAAAGAATACGGAAGTAATTGCTACACAACGGTCCACAACGGATTACGTGAGATGGCCTTCTTGTTTACATACCCAATATCCTCCCCTGGTAGCTGAGTGGTCAGCGCGGCGAAAGTCATACCTAAAGACCCGAGTTCTATTCACGAATGTCTCGGGAGATCTTTCTCCGCTCAGGGACTGGGTGTTGCGTTGCCCTTATCATCGTTATTTCATCCCCATGGACACGCAAGTTTCCGAAGTGGCGTCAACTCGAAAGACTTGCACCAGTCGAATAGGAGGCCCTAGCCACACGGCATTTCCATTTTGTCAGTATACCGAAATCCCAGTAAAGCAATATCGTTTAGCAACGGGGATATAAATGTTAGACAACCATGAAACAAAATATTATATAAGTCAATTGTACATTTCAACTTCTCATAAAATAGCATCGAAGCATAACGACGTCGAATTCTGATGCCCTCGATCCCGCTTTTAGTCATGTGTTGAAATGTTATGTCACGCCGTAAAAATTGATTCCTTCAGCGCATGTGACTTCCACCAGATTCGACGTCCGTGTGTGTGATTCCACTAATTGTTTCCTAGTGTAGTGATTTTCTATATTGAAACCTGGTTGTCAAGGGAAGGCCGTAATCATTTACTATTGGTTGCCTTTAACAGTTACACACATTTATTATTAAAGAAGTAGTTCCATACTCAACAATAAATTAAAAAATTTCACGCTTCATTAAAGAAGGCATAAACGACTGTGTAAATAATAGTGTTTTCAGTGCGTTACAATTTAGCAAATCACCATAAAATCCTGATACTGATAACGTTTAAAAAGAAAAAAACGAGGCACTGTGATGATGACTGAAGGCCTTACACTCCAAGAAAGACAGTAAATTAAGCATGTTTAAGAACTCGCTGCAATTACAACTTACAGGTATTGAGATATTAAACGTAAGAGCCCACAAACACAGTAGAAGGTATCAGACGCCACGAATGGCAGAAAATAAGGTTTTAAGGCTTACTGCTAAAACAGAAATATCGAATTAATTTTTCAGAGCAAATGACCACAATCATGACTGAAGGCCTTACACGCCAGGAACGGAAATTCTATAAAAAATTTAGAAACCTACTGTAAAACAGCAAATAAAAGCAAACGTTAATTAAAAGAAACAAGCAATTGACCACGAAACAGGTGAAATAATACGATGGTAATCTTGTAACACAACCCTTACACTGATACAGTCTGGCCTGCAACGGAGGGTGGAAACCTACAAACAGCACCAACGCAAGCACCAGCACGGCTCATATACCCTTCGATTAATCTCCTCATCGCGAAAATGGAAGACTTGCCAATGCGACGCATCACATGCCTCATACATATTTTTATTGGCCTCGTCCATGTTTTTTACTACTTTGTTAATACAATCAAATTATAAATTGAACGAGTGTCCTTTTTACACAGGGTGGTCCATTGATAGTGACTGGGCCAAATATCTCAAAAAATAAGCATCAAACGAAAAAAAACTACAAAGAACGAAACTCGTTTAGCTTGATGGGGGAAACCAGAGGCCGCTATGGTTGGCCCGCTAGATGGCGCTGCCATAGGTCAAACGGATATCAACTGCGTTTTTTAAATAGGAACCCCCATTTTTATTACATATTCGTGGAGTACGTAAGGACATATGAATGTTTTGGTTGGACCAGTTTTTCGCTTTGTGATAGATGGCGCTGTAATAGTCACAAACGAAGTCCGCCAGTGCGGACGGTATTTGCTTCGTGATACATTACCCGTGTTAAAATGGACCGTTTACCAACTGTGGAAAACGTCGATATAGTGTCGATGTATGGCTATTGTGATCAAAATGTCCAATGAGCGTGTGCTATGTATGCTGCTCGGTATCCTGGACGACATCATCTAAGTGTACAGACCATTCGCCGGATACGTGCGTTATTTAAGGTAACAGGAAGTGTTCAGCCACATGTGTAACGTCAACTACGACCTGCAACAAATTATGAAGCCCAAGTAGGTGTTTTAGCTGCTGTCGCCGCTAAACCGCACATCAGTAGCAGACAAATTGCGCGAGAATCGGGACTCTTAAAAACGTCGGTGTTGAGAATGCTACATCAACATTGATTGCATCCGTACCATATTTCTATGCACCAGGAATTGCATAGCGACGACTTTGAACGTCGTGTACAGTTCTGCCACTTGGCACAAGAGATATTACGGGACGATGACAGATTTTTTGCACTCGTTCTATTTAGCGACGAAGCGTCATTCACCAACAGCGGTAACGTAAACTGGCATTATATGCACTATTGCGCCATCTCCCACAAAGCGAAAACAGTGGTCCAACAAAAAAATTCATATTTCATTACGTACGGTACGAATATGTAATAAAACTGGTGGTTCCTATTTTAAAAAACCCAGTTGATATCCGTTTGACCTATGGCAGCGCCATTTAGCAGGCCAACCATACGGCCATCTGGTTTCCTCCTTCAAGCTAGACAAGTTTCGTTCTTTGCAGTTTTCTCGTTTGACGCTTATTTTTTGAGATATTTGGCCCGGTGACGATCAGTTGACCACCATGTATATTTTAATTGAAGTTCTTCTAAAAAGAATCATTTTAAAAGGCGAACTTCAAAATAAGCTAGGCTGGGTTTGAGAACAGAGGCCCAACATGCTGCCTTGAATGGTACTCTTCCGTTCTGGAACTTTTCCATGAATTCCCAGGCGGAAGGATACTAGCCGGAAGGTAAGATGCTGCATAGATTCTCCGTAAGGTCACCAATGCGAAGTCGAGGCAGGTGTGGAGGCAGTGGAGGGAGGAACCCTCCTAGTCACCAAGTCCTGCCTGCTGTTTTGACGTCCTAGGCTACCAACTTCAGGTCAAGCTTGATCAGATCACAGCAGGAGCTTTTCGCAGCAGCTGGCGTCATACTAAATTACCCACGGAGCTGATGCAAATCCTAACTATAGGTACCTGTCGTTAGATAAGATTAGAAAAGTCTACATTTCAACAACATTGGTTTGTAGCATTATGTTACAGTCGGTTAAGCAGAAAATCTCCTGCTCACTCTCCATTGCCACCATACGCCTACCGTCATATCACTCAGTTATCCTTTCAAAGCGTACGTCCTACAATACAGTACCGTGCAGTGGAGAGCTTCACTCTTTATCACAATGCATGCATATTTCACGTTGGAATGCAACAAGTAATTTTTAACGTTCAGAAAGTAAGTATCGGTCTAGGCCACAGGGTTCTATCCGAGGTTTGTCAGAAGCATTTTTTTTTTTTTTTTACATTTACCGCTTCTTTCAAGTTCGACAATGATTTCTGTTAATGTGATAAATGCGAGGTTAGTTTATGGCTTGTATTCCATGTTAAACTGCAGAGCCAGCTGTAACAGACACGCTAAATCAATTAAAAGAATGGAGGAAGCAACACTTCCAAACTACTACGGTGTTCGAACCAGCTTTCGTATTGATGATTCGAGTTTTACTATTACATTTATACATTACATTGATTATCCTTGTATACTTCAGTAATATTTTTAAATACATTTGAGTGATTAGCTGAGTATACACTCCTTTCCCCTTAGAGCGAAGGAAAAAAATTACGCTAAACAATATTCCCTTCTTTTTAGATTAAATAACACAATGGGATTATGTGTTAGATAATACTCCGGAAAGCATAAATAAAAATTTAATTCCTTATCTTCTTTTTCCTAAAAACATTAAATCTGTCGTACAAGACATACTGTTGTTGTTGTTATGGTTTTCAGTCCGAAAATTAATTTGATGCTGCTCTCCCCCCCCCCCCCCCCCACTCTCATATAGCTGCAAAACTACTGTAAATTGCATCCAGAAAAACCGGTTGTTGTCTCAGGTAGGGTCCTATCAACCAATCCCAGATATATCCTGATATAAAACATGTGGAAACAAAATACATTATCTGTCGCCTAAAGGGACACAATTTTTTATTTCTCAGATATCGATGTCCGAAACTTCAAGTCATATCTGCCAAAAGGCGGCAGTGTCTGACGACGCAATAAATGCATCAGTTTCTCTTTAAGGGGACCTGGACGTGCACGGGCTGCATTTTCATAGCTCGCTCTCAGTGCACATTACTCTTCATCTACAATGAATAACGTTAACTCAAGCTGTATAAGGATATTTATTAAAATATCTCCTACAGTTTAAGAATTACAGTATTTTGCCTAATAGGTTATTTTATAATACACTTCCCATTCAGGTACCATTTTCGGTCTATCAGCAGTCTAACAGCATTCAGACTGTGACAGACTGCCGTCAACGTTCACAGGAACACATTATGCCTCTCGTTTTGTAGTTTGGAGTATATCTGAGGAAATAGGAAAACCCTTATTATACCACATTATTTTTTTGTCTAAAATATACCGCTAAAATTACATACGGATGACAAACATAGATCATTTCTGCGATGTATTACGCACAATACAAAGATGCTATCCCGTTCTTCACTTGAGGGAAACTTGGTGAACATGGATGAAACCATTGAGAAGTTATATGTACCTGATATTCTGAAAACGTAGTTTCGAGAAAATGAGAAAAGAATATTCACAGTGTTTTTGACGCACCGTATGCCTCTTTCAGAACATTCCAGCAGCATAATCTTCCTGGCCATTTCCTTTTTTATCATCTGTAGACTTCTTCAGGGGCCTTTTCCTGACACTGGCTTCCACAGCTTCAACTACTCGCTGACGATCTATGGCAGTCAGAGCAGCTATCCTATTATTTCCTGGCTGGATGCCTAATTTGTCCATTACTTTTATCCTGATGGTTACACCATCATTGAAACACATGACAGCATCCATCGCACCCATTTTGAGTACTGTCCATCCAACAAACACTGTTTTTGGCACTCGTTGCCAAACGCAGATATTGAAACCCTCATTAGGGTTTTGCGTACGGCCATGTAGACATTTGCTGAGTAATTTTGTATCTCAAAGGTCCCTGCATATTGGCTTTATTGTTTCTATGACTGTGGCAGGCAAGACATGTATCTGGTGCTATGCCTTGCCTGTCGCATGAGCGTGGCTGGTTTGCAGACATTTGTTCAAAGAGCGTTTAAGACCAAATCAACAACTGAAAAGTAGATAAAAAATTTTTGTGAAACGGGAAAAAATTGTCTTTCAGATGGTGACAAGAATTGTTTTCGAAAATTTCAGACATTTCTAGTCCATGTCCACTTAACAATTAGACATATCAAGTACACTTTTTAAAAAATTAAAGAAAATACGACCCAACAAGAAGAAATTATACCAGTGGCGCGGATATCAGTAGATGTGATGTTCATGTACAGACAAATGAAGGAGTCCCATTTCAAAAACTGAAGGGTTTATTCACGAGAATGAGCTACACAAATTGAGCAAGTCTGTAAGAAAATTATCTATGTCTGGCGCTTATGCAAGTAGCTGTTCGGCTGACATTGATTGATAGACTTGTTGCATGTCGTCCAGAGGGATGTAGTGCCAAATTCGGTCCAATTGGTGCTATAGATTAGCAAAATTCAAAGTTGTTTGTAGGGCCCTGCCCATGTTGTTGTTATTATGGTCTTCAGTCCTGAGACTGGTTTGATGCAGCTCTCCATGCTACTCTATCGTGTGCAAGCTTCTTCGTCTCCCAGTACCTACTGCAGCCTACATCCTTCTGAATCTGCTTAGTGTATTCATCTCTTTGTCTCCCTCTACGATTGTTACCCTCCACGCTGCCCTCCAGTACTAAATTGGTGATCCCTTCATGCCTCAGAACATCTCCTACCAACCGATCCCTTGTTCTAGTCAAGTTGTGCCACAAACTCCTCTTCTCCCCAATTCTATTCAATACCTCCTCATTAGTTATGTGATCTACCCATCTAATCTTCAGCATTCTTCTGTAGCACCACATTCCGGAAGCTTCTATACTTTTCTTGTCTAAAATATGTTTCACTTCCATACATGGCTACACTCCATACAAATACTTTCAGAAACGACTTCCTGACACTTAAATCTATACTCGATGTTAACAAATTTCTCTTCTTCAGAAACGCTTTCCATGCCATTGTCAGTCTACATTTTATATCCTCTCTACTTCGACCATCATCATTAATTTTGCTCTCCAAATAGCAAAAGTCCATTACTACTTTAAGTGTCTCATTTCCTAATCTAATTTCCTCAGCGTCAACCGACTTAATTCGACTACATTCCATTATCCTCGTTTTGCTTTTGTTGATGTTCGTCGTACACCCTCCGTGCAAGACACTATCCATTCCGTTCAACTGCTCTTCCAAGTCCTTTGCTGCCTCTGACAGAATTACAATGTCATCGGCGAACATCGAAGTATTTATTTCTTCTCAATGGATTTTAAATCCTACTCCGCATTTTTCTTTTGTTTCCTATACTGGTTGTTCAATATACAGATTGAATAGCATCGGGGAGAGGCTACAACTCTGTCTCACTCCCTTCCCAACCACGGCTTCCCTTTCATGTCCCTCGACTCTTATAACTGCCATCTGGTTTCTGTACAAATTGCAAATAGCCTTTCCCTCCCTGTATTTTACCTCTGCCACCCTCAGAATTTGAAAGAGAGTATTCCAATCAACATTGTCAAAAGCTTTCTCTAAATATACAAACGCTAGTAACGTAGGTTTGCCTTTCCTATCATCTTTCTTCTAAGATAAGTTGTAAGGTCAGTATTGCCTCACGTGTTCCAGTATTTCTACGGAATCCAAACAGATCTTCCCCGACGGTGGCTTCTACCAGTTTTTAATTCGTCTGTAAAGAATTCGCGTTAGTATTTTGCAGCTGTGACTTATTAAACTGATAGTTCGTTAATTTTCACATCTGTCAACAACTGCTTTCTTTGGGATTGGAATTATTATATTCTTCTTGAAGTCTGAGGGAATTTCGCCTGTCTCATACATCTTCCCCACCAGATGGTAGAGTTTTGTCAGAACTGGCTCTTCCAAGGCTATCAGTAGTTCTAATGGAATGTTGTCTACTCCAGTGGCCTTGTTTCGACTGAGGTCTTTCAGTGCTCTGTCAAACTCTTCACACAGTATCGTATCTCCCATTTCATCTTCACCTGGATCCTCTTCCATTTCCATAATATTGTCCTCAAGAACATCGGCCCTGTATAGACCTTGGATATACTCCGTCCACCTTTCCGCTTTCCCGTCTTTGCTTATAACTGGGTTTCCATCTGAGCTCTTGATATTCATGCAAGTGGTTCCCTTTTCTTCAAAAGTTTCTCTAATTTTCCTGTTGGCAGTATCTATCTTACCCCTATGGAGATAAGCCTCTACATTCTTACATTTGCCCTCTAGCCATCCCTGCTTAGCCATTTCGCACTTCCTGTCGATTTCATTTTTCAGAGGTTTCCATTTCTTTTTGCCTGCTTCATTTACTGCATTTTTATATTTTCTCCTTTCATCGATTAAATTCAGTATCTCTTCTGTTACCCAAGGTTTTCTACTAGCCTTCGTCTTTTTACCTACTTGATAGTCTGCTGCCTTCACTATTTCATCGCTCAAGCTACCCATTCTTCCCCTACTTTTCTTTACCCCATTCCTGTCAACTGTTCCCTTATGCTCTCCCTGAAACTCTGTACAACCTCTGGTTCTTTCAGTTTATCCAGATCCCATCTCCTTAAATTCCCACCTTTTTGCAGTTTCTTCAGTTTTAATCTACAGTTCATAACCAATAGATTGTGGTCAGATTCCACATCTGCCCCTGGGAATGTCATCCAATTTAAAACCTGGTTCCTAAATCTTTCTCTTACCATTATATAATCTATCTGAAACCTTCCAGTATCTTCAGGGTTCTTCCATGTATACAGCCTTCTTTGATGATTCTTGAACCAAGCGTTAGCTATGATTCAGTTATGCTCTGTGCAAAATTCTACCAGACGGCTTCCTCTTTCATTTCTTAGCCCTAATCCCTATTCATCTACTACGTTTCCTTCTCTTCCTTTTCCTGCTCTCGAATTCCAGTCGCCCATGACTATTAAATTTTCGTCTCCCTGCACTAATTCAATAATTTCCTTTACCTCATCATATATTTCATCACTTTCTTCATCATCTGCAGAGGTAGTTGGCATATAAACTTGTACTACTGTAGTAGGCGTGAGCTCCGTGGCTATCTTGGCCACAATAATGCATCCACTATGTTGTTTGTAGAAGCTTACCCGCACTCCTATTTTTTATTCATTATTGAACCTACTCCTGCATTACCCCTATTTGATTTTGTATTTATAACCCTGTATTCACATGACCAAAAGTCTTGTTCCTCCTGCCATCGAACTTCACTAATTCCCACTATATCTAACTTTAACCTATCCATTTCACTCTCTAAATTTTATAACCTACCTGACCGACTAAGGGATCTGACATTCCACGCTCCGATCCGTAGAACGCCAGTTTTCATTCTCCCACCCATAGAGCACCAAATGTTCTCAATAGCAGAGAGATCTGAAGACCTTTCTGACCAAGGTAGAGTATGGCAATCACGAAGACAGTTAGTACATAACCTTCCAGTGTGCGGGTGGACATTATATTGCTGTAATGCAAGTCCAAGATGCCTTGCCATGAAGGGCAAAAAATATCGTCAACGTAACGCTCTGCTGTAAGGGTGCAGCGGATTACAACGGAAGGGGCCTTGCTATGAAATGAAATCCCACCCCAAGATATCATATCTGGTTGTTGGACTGTATGGTTGCCAACAGTCACATTGGTAGGCCACATTTATCTGGGGCGTCTTGAGATACATCGTGGGTGGTCATCGGGGCTCAGCTAGAAGCCAGAATCATCACTGAAGACAATTCTGCTCCAGCCAACGCTCTCTCAGGCCGAATGTACCCAGCACACTGCGAACCATCTTCTGGTTGTACATACGTCGATGGTAGTCGGCTTAAGGGGCGCCATGAAGTCAGACTCCCGTCTCTCTAGGTCACCCGTACTTGTAAACTCTGTGTTCAGCAATGGTCCGCTCATTTTTGCCAGCATCGTTGAATAGTTGCGTGGTTTCCTATTCATATGTCGATCGATTGGCCAATTACTCCAACCAGCTTCTTTGAACTCAACTACATTTCTTCTTTCAAATACTGTCATCTGCTGACATTGTCCACGAGCCTGTTTGCAAGGCATAGTTACTGTCAAACTGAGTACACGGAATGATATCCTCAAATACTTTATGCGCTGGTATCGTCATGCCCCCAGTTTACTATTCTTGCCAGGTGTGCAGTGACATTGTGCTCCAGCAGTCACACATTCATTCATCGGTCGCCGAAGCTTGCAGTTCTTCATTTACCATCGATACCTCTGTGAATAACCATTTGTGACCAATTTGAGTCGTTTTCGTGTCTTAGACTGTATATTAGATGTTAAGAATGAAAGAGAAGCGGAATTCGTATACGAGGGCAGTTCAATAAGTAATGCAACACATTTTTTTTCTGAAACAGGGGTTGTTTTATTCAGCATTGAAATACACCAGGTTATTCCCCAATATTTTAGCTACGCAACACTATTTTTCAACGTAATCTCCATTCAATGCTACGGCCTTACGCCACCTTGAAATGAGGGCCTGTATGCCTGCACGGTACCATTCCACTGGTCGATGTCGGAGCCAACGTCGTACTGCATCAATAACTTCTTCATCATCCGCGTAGTGCCTCCCACGGATTGCGTCCTTCATTGGGCCAAACATATGGAAATCCGACGGTGCGAGATCGGGGCTGTTGGGTGCATGAGGAAGAACAGTCCACTGAAGTTTAGTGAGCTCCTCTCGGGTACGAAGACTTGTGTGAGGTCTTGCGTTGTCATGAAGAAGGAGAAGTTCGTTCAGATTTTTGTGCCTACGAACACGCTGATGTCGTTTCTTCAATTTCTGAAGAGTAGCACAATACACTTCTGAGTTGATCGTTTGACCATGGGGAAGGACATCGAACAGAATAACCCCTTCAGCGTCCCAGAAGTCTGTAACCATGACTTTACCGGCTGAGGGTATGGCTTTAAACTTTTTCTTGGTAGGGGAGTGGGTGTGGCGCCACTCCATTGATTGCCGTTTTGTTTCAGGTTCGAAGTGATGAACCCATGTTTCATCGCCTTAACAATCTTTGACAAGAAATTGTCACCCTCAGCCACATGACGAGCAAGCAATTCCGCACAGATTGTTCTCCTTTGCTCTTTATGGTGTTCAGTTAGGCAACGAGGACCCAGCAGGAACAAACCTTTGAATATCACAACTGGTGAACAATTGTGACAGCACTACCAACAGAGATGTCAAGTTGAGCACTGAGTTGTTTGATGGTGATCCATCGATCATTTCGAACGAGTGTGTTCGCACGCTCCGCCGCTGCAGGAGTCACAGCTGTGCACGGCCGGCCCGCACGCGGGAGATCAGACAGTCTTGCTTGACCTTGCAGCGATGATGACACACGCTTTGCCCAACGACTCACCGTGCTTTTGTCCACTGCCAGATCACCGTAGACATTCTGCAAGCGCCTATGAATATCTGAGATGCCCTGGTTCTACGCCAAAAGAAACTCGATCACTGCCCGTTGTTTGCAACGCACATCCGTTACAGACGCCATTTTAACAGCTCCGTACAGCGCTGCCACCTGTCGGAAATCAACGAAACTATACGAGACGAAGCGGTAATGTTTGAAAATATTCCACAAGAAATTTCCGGTTTTTTCAACTAAAATTGGCCGAGAAAAAAATGTGTTGCATTACTTGTTGAACTGCCCTCGTAATAAACGTTTAGAATCAGAAATGTGTGCTAGTTACCGTCTACGACTCACTGAAAATGGTTATTTTAAACCATTCAGTTAGGCTGGTTTTCAGTCGTATTACAATGATCATGTCATCGTTGTGTACATGAAATACCTTTATGACGACCTGAACTCTAATGAGGACACTTATAATATTGTGTCTGAATTTTGGTGTAGGAACAGCTGCCATCTCCGTCAAATAATGAAACCAGATACGTTAGTGGTATTGGACGTTGAAGTTTGGATCAATGTAGACTTTCTAACTCATATCAACAGTAGTCCATTGGGTGCAGGTTGGACGTTGCGCAGACCAATCGATTTCTGCCATGGTACATAAAACAGCTAAAACACAAGACATAGTAGAAAACAATGGATATCAAAGGAGATATTGGACATATTTGATTAAACAAAAAAATATAAAAATGCAGAAAATGAAGTAAACAAAAGGGAATATAGATGTCTAAGGAATGAGATGGACAGAAAGTGTAAAATGGGTAGGTTGGAATGACTAGAGAACAAACGCAAGCCCATAGAAACATGTGTAACTAGGGGAAAGGTAGATACCGCCTATAAGAAAATCAAAGCGAGCTTTGAATATAAGAAAACCAGCTGCATGAAATCGAGAGCTCAGATGGGAAGGCAAGGAAGGGAAACCTGAAAGGTGGAAGGAGTATATGGACATCTACATGTACATGCATACTCTGCCAATCACATTTAAGTGCCTGGCAGAGGGTCCAACGAACCACATTCACAATTCTCTATTATTCCAATCTCGTATAGCGTGCGGAAAGAATGAACACCTATATCTTTCCGTACGAGCTCTGACTTCCCTTATTTTATTGTGGTGATCGTTCCTCCCGATGTAGGTATGTGTCAACAAAATATTTTTGCATTCGAAGGAGATAGTTGGTGAATGGAATTTCGTGAGACGGTTCCGTCGGAACGAAAAACGCTTTTCTTTTAATGATTTCCAGCCTAAACCCTGTATCATTTCTGTGACACTCTCACCCACATTTTGCGATAATACAAAGCGTGCTGCCTTCCTTTGAACATTTTCGATGTACTACGTCAGTCCTATCTGGTAAGGATGCCACACCGTGTAGCAGTATTGTGAAAGAGGACGGACAAGTGTAGTGTAGGCAGTCTCCTTAGTAGGGCTGTGTCTTTCCAATGAAACGCAGTCTTTGGTTAGCCCTCCCCACATTTTCTATGTGTTCTTTCCAATTTAAGATGTTCGTAATTGTAATTCCTAGGCTTTTAGATTATACTGATTTATAGTGTAACCGAAGTTTAACGAGTTCCTTTTAGCACTCATGTGGATGACCTCACACCTTTCGTTATTTAGGGTCAACTGCCACTTTTCGTACCATTGAGATATTTTTTCTTCTAAATCGTTTTGCAGTTTGCTTTTGTCTTCTGATGACTTTATTAGTCGATAAACGACAGCGTCATCTGCAAACAACCGAAGACATCTTCTCAGATGGTCTCCCAAATCGTTTATATAGATAAGGAACAGCAAAGGGCCTATAATACTACGATGGGGAACGCCAGAAATCACTTCTGTTTTATTCGATGACGTTCCGTCAGTTAATACGAACTGTGACCTCTCTGACAGGAAA
This sequence comes from Schistocerca americana, assembly GCF_021461395.2. NCBI lineage: Eukaryota > Metazoa > Arthropoda > Insecta > Orthoptera > Acrididae > Schistocerca > Schistocerca americana. Next base: position 541,319,896 of record NC_060124.1, on the reverse strand, counting down.
TCACAAATCCAGTCACATAACTGACACGATATTCCATAAGCACGCAATGTCACTACGAGTCGCTTGAGAGGTACAGTGTCAAAAGCCTTAAGGAAATCCAGAAATACGGAATCGATCTGAAATCCCTTGTCAATAGCACTCAGCACTTCATGGGAATAAAGAGCTAGTAGTATTTCACAGCAACGACGTTTCCTAAGCACTTGTTGACTGTGTGTTACTAAATCGTTTCCTTCGAAGTAATTCATAATGTTCGAACACAATATATGTTCTAAATTCCTGCTGCATATCGACGTTAACCTAATGAGCCTGTAATTTAGTGGATTACTCCTACTACCTTTCTTGATTATTGATGTGACCTGTGCAACTTTCCGGTCTTTGGGTACGGATCTTTCGTCGAGCTAACGGTTGTATATGATTGTTAAGTATGGAGCTAATAGATCAGCATACTCCGAAAGGAACATAACTGGTATACAGGCTGGGCCGGAAGACTTGCTTTTATTAAGTGATTTAAGTAGTCCACTACTCCGAGGATATTTACTTCTACGTTACTCATGTTGGCAGCTGTTCTCGATTCGAATTCTAGAATATTTACTTCGTATTCTTTTGTGAAGGTATTTCGGAAGGCTGTGTTTAGTAACTCTGCTTGGCAGCACTGTCTTCGACAGTATCTCCATTTGCTATCGCGCATAGAAGGCATTGATTGTTTCTTGCCGCTAACATACTTCGCATCTGACCAGAATCTCTTAGGATTTTCTGCCAGGTTTCGAGACAAAGTTTCGTTGTGGAAACTGTGATTGGCATCTCGCATTGAAGTCCACAATAAATTTCGAGCTTCTGTAAAAGATTACAAATCTTGGAGATTTTGCGCCTTTTTAAGTTTGCCATGTTTCTTTCGTTGTTTGTGCAATAGTGTTCTAACCCGTTTTGGGTACCAAGGAGGATCAGCTCCATCGTTTGTTAATTTATTTGGTATAAACCTTTCAATTGCTGCCGATGCTATTTTTTGAATTTAAGCCAGATGTGGTCTACACTTCTATTATTAATTTGGAATGAGTGGAGATTGTCTCTCAGGAAGGCGTCAAGTGAATTTTTACCTGCTTTCTTGAATAGGTAAATTTTTCGCTTATTTTTCGAGAATTTGGGGATTGCAATATTCAGTTTCGCTACGACAACCCTGTGTTCAGTAATCTCTGAATCGGTTTTGATGCTCGTTATTAACTCAGGATTATTTGTTGCTAAGAGGTCAAGTGTGTTTTCACAACTATTCACGTGGTCTCATGAACTAACTGCTTGAAATAATTTTCAGAAAATGAGTTTATGACAATTTCGGATGATATTTTATGCGAACCTCTGGAATAAAACTCGTATTTTCCACAAACATATTGAGGGTAAATTAAAGTCATCACCAACTATTATCGTATGAGTCGGGTAAGTGTTTGAAATCAAATTCAAGTTTTCTTTGAACCTTTCAGCGACTGTATAATCTGAATTGGGAGGTCGCTAAAAGGATCCAGTTATTATTTTATTCCGGTTGCCAACGATGACCTCTTCCCAAACTAACTCACAGGAAGGAACCGCCCAGTCCATGCCACATAGCCCCTGCTACCTGTGTGGCCGCCTCCTGCTTATAGAGGACACCTGACCTCTTTAGCAGAACCCGAAACCCAACCACTCTTTGGCGCAAGTCGTGGAATCTGCAGCCTACACGGTCGCAGAACCGTCGGAGCTCTCCACTCGGCTCTGTACCAGAAGTCTGTCGACTATGCTGCAAACGGTCACCCCTGCTTTCATCTTGCTAGCAAGACGGTCAGCCTTTATCACTTCTGTTAGGCGCTCGAAACCAGAGAGACTCTCTTCTGATCGAAAGTGACACACATCATTGGTACCGACGTGAGCAACCACCTGCAGTTGGCTGCACCCTGTGCTCATCATGGCATCTGCGAGGACCCTTTCCACATCTGGAATGACTCCACCCGGTATGCACACGGAGTGCACATTGGTTTTCTTATCCTCCTTGTCAGCCAAGCACCTGAGCGGCCCCATAAGGCGCCTAACAACTACCAATAATCCCACCCTCTGCGACTGCCCGGATCTTGCAGGCTGAGTGGTTTCCTGTGATACAGGACAGGCGACAGCATCTGGCTCAACGACAGTGTAAACCATTGACAGCACCTGGAGCCTGTTTGTCAGACAGACTGGGTAGGCCTTACGTGCGGCCGCCTGGGAAATCTTTCTCCGCCTGCTACGTCCTGGGGCGACCTCCCACTCGACCACAGGTGAGGGGTCAGCCTCAGTGCGAGCAGTAAGTGGGTTGGTCACCAGTGAGGACCGTGCTGGACGTCCGTTGGATCCCCACGGCCGGCCCACAACAGAGGTGGCCATCCACTGCAGCCTCAAGCTGTGTAACCGAAGTCATCACAGCCTTAAGCTGAGAGCGAACTATCACCAACTCGGCTCGCAGCCCCACGCAACAATCGCAGTCCCTGTCCATACCAAAAACCGTTGAGAAGTAAACGATGCAGGTAAATGGACTATCGGCAGGTGCTCCGCAAATCTACTGTAGACTCTGACGAAAACGCATGAACTGTGTCTAGTAATACTCAGATATTCAGAAAACTAACTACCGAAGCACTCAGGTGAAACTAAATAATTTGTCCCTGATTAGGAACTTTAATACGTCACAAAATCGGTTTACTTTGTGACGCAAACGAAAACGCGAGAACTGTGCCTATTAGATATTAAAATTTAACGCAGAAGCCAAAACAAAACTATTACTCAGTTACTTCCCTGTTGCTGCGTCTGTCGGATATGGCGAGAAGAATTTGACACAGCACTGGAAGATCTAAGTCGACACACGGACCATGGAGTTGACGACATTCCGTGTGTGCTTCTAACATCCTCCGGATATTCAGCCATGACTTAACTACTCCATCTCCTATGCAAGAAGTATGAGACAGAGAAAATAACTTCACACTTCAAGAACAATTCAATAATTCCAGTCCCAAAGGTTGCAGGTGCTGAAAGGTGTGAATGTTACCGTATAATCGGCTTAATAACACACGCTTGCAAAATATTGACACAAATTGTTTAGAGAAGAATCTAGAAACTAGTAGATGTCGACCTCGGGATATATCAGATTGGTTTCCGCAGAAGTCTAGGAACACGCGAGGTAATACTTACGCTATGACTTACCTTAGAATATAGGTGAAGGGAAGGCCAACTTTTGTTTATTGCTCCTGTATACTTAAAAAATGCTTTTGTCAGTGTTGGCTGTCATATACTCTTTGAAATTCTGAAGGTAATGGAGGTAAAGTAGAGGGACCCAGGGCTGATTTACAGCTTGCAAAGAAACCAAATGGCAGCAGATGGGTATGAAAGGGAAACAGTGGCAGAGAAAGGGAGGAGACAGCGTTGTAGCATATCCCTGGTGTTATTCAATCCGTACGTTAAGGAGACTGTAAATGAAGTCAAGGAGAAATTTGTTGATGGACTTACAGTTCAGGGAGAAAAAGTTCGAGGTTTGCTGCTAACAGTGAACTTTTCCCAGAGACGGGAAAGGTCTTGGAAAAGCAATTGAATGGATGGGCAATGTGTTAGTAGTTGGATGTAAGATGAACATCAAGAAAAGCAACACAAGTGTAATGGAATGCAGGAGAATTAATTCAGGGCATGCTGAGGGAAGTAGGAACTGAGTTACTTAAAGTAGTAGATGACTTTTACTATTATGGCAGTGATATAACAGATTATGACCAAAGAAGGAAGGATATGAAATATATACCGGCAATGTTAATAAAAGGGTGTCTGAAGAAGAGAAATTTCTTAATACCGATTGTAGATTTAAATGCTGAAAGTCTCTTCTGATAGTTTATGTCTGGAATGTAGCCATGTACGAAAATGAACCGTGGACATAATCTGTTCACACAAGAAGGAAATAGCGCCTTTGAAATGTGTCACTGTAGCATAACGCTGAACATTAAATGGGTAGATCACGTAACTAATGAGGAAGTACTGAACATAAATTGGGAGAAAAGAAATATGTGTCATAACTTGATTAAAAGGAGGAAGAGCTTGACAGGACATATTCTGAAACGTCGAGTAAAGATTAGTGAAGGAAACCAAGAGATGAATACGGTAACCAAGTATATAAGTTGCAGTGGTTTTTCGAAGATGCAGACGCTTGCCCAAGATAGAGTACCGTGGAAACCCACATCAAACGAGTTTTCGGACTGTAGACCGCAACAGCAACAATTTTGCCTATGCATTTACGTTCATACAGAACATCACAAGCCACCTTATGGTGGGCCGTACCATGCACAATTACCAGATATTTCATGTAATATTCCATTCGCAAACTGAGCTGGGGAAAATAGACTATCAATGTGCCTCTGTATGAGCCCTAATTTATCTTGTCTTCGCGGTCCGTACGCGTAATGCACATTTGTGGCAGTAGAATCGTTCTCAGTCAGTTGTAAATGTCTGTCCTCTAAATTGTCTCGTAAGTGTTTGGTGAAACGAACGTCGTCTTCCCTTAGGAATTCCCATTGCGTTTACAAAACATCTCTGTAACACTTGCCAGTTGATCGAATCTATCGACAACAAATCTAGCAGCAAGACTCTGGACTTCTTCGATGGTTTCGTTTAATGCGACCGGCTGAGTTTCCCAAACACTCGAGCAATACTCAAGAACTAGTCACTCTTCTGTTCTACTCACAGTCTCCCTTCTAGAAGAGCTACGCTTTCCTAATACTGTCTCAGTAAACAAAAGCCTTCCCTACTGCAGTCCTTAAATGCTTGTTATATTTCATTTCGCTTTGCAATAATTCGCCTACATATTTAATCCACGTGATTGTGTCAAGTAGATCAACATAAATTCCAGTTTAGTTTAATTGAATTTATTGCAAAGATTTTTAGACCTGTTATCTGGAAACTCTAACGGGTCGTACATATTCGTTAATCATGGTGACATACAACGTTTTAAGTTACGTAGGTAGTAGCAAATCATGATGACAGCAACCTTTGGTGATACTAATGTAGAAATAAAGCCGGATATTTGAAAGATAATAATAAGTTTGCATAATCAACATTAAATAAAGGGTATTAACTGAGGATCGAAGTGAATGACTTCCATCTTATATTACAAGATACGTTACTAGCAGCCTCGGAAGAGCTTGAGGTTTTTCGATTAACTCCAACTTTACTTACTTCTAAACCTATTCTTGCTACACTATTCTATATCGCTAACAGTGGTATGTGTGTGTCTCGGCAGTCCTCGATTCTACGCATACCCGTGTGGGTGGCCTTTGCATTCTTTCTCTTCTTTCCTTTTTACTTTTCTGTAATTGTTTGCATATCGCAGTCTAACTGTCTGCAGTCTCTCTCTACCTGAAAAAAGAGACTCTCAGAACGACTTGACCAGCCGAACCTTCCTTTCCACATTTACAGACTGATGTGTTGCTACGTCCCAGTTGAAGCACATGGTTTAGGTATGGATCGCGACCTGTTAACAGCTGCATCATACCTCGAGTAGGCGCAGCGTCGCACAGTTTGAGCCTGTTCCTAGTGCTTGGTAATACGCTATAAACACGCCTTGCCGTACTGCTAGTGTCCCAGTCAGACTACCAATCATCTAAATTCTGGGCTCTTAAATGTCGGTTTATTAATAGTCTGTGTTCCAGTTCCAAATAGTTCAAATGGCTATGTGCACTATGGGACTTAACATCCCAAGTCATCAGTCCCCTTGAACTTAGAAACTACTTAACACTAACTAACCTAAGGACATCACACACATCCATGCCCGATGCAGCATTCGAACTTGCGACCGTAAAGGTCGCGTGGTTCCAGACTGAAGCGCCTAGAACCGCTCGGCCACTATGTGTTCCTGTGATTTCATACACATGATCATATTGCTCACGGTCCGTCCAAAAGATTGCTGACCTGTAACGTAGTACGATATCCATCCGACATATCCCGAGGATTTCCAGTAAACCTTCGACCGGTACAAAAGCCCCCGGTGTTCCTAAGAATACGGTCCGCTGAATTCGTCTCATATTGATTTGTAGCTGCCTAATCTAAGACGAGGTGCCCAGCCGCTGGCAGCGAAGTTGACTATGGCATTGAAGATACCTTCGTAGTATCATCGCACCACACACAACGGTAATTTATCGTCAGCACTGCCGGCATGGAGAATCTTGTGTATAATTATGGCCACTTTCTGAGTAACAGATTTTACGTGTTATACAATGTCTCTTTTCTCGTTTAGAAGAGTGCCTAAATATTTATAAACAGTGCTACCTTAAACAAATGTTCCATCAAACGTCAGGGAACGATTTCTTGCAAGAGAAACCCATCCTTTCTCAAACATGTATGTGGTTTTATAAATACCTACACTTAGTTTGTTCCTCTTACAACAATGCTGCATCCGAATAAGCACATGTTTCATCTTTTCCTCCAGTCTCCCCCTGGAGTATAGAAACAACTACTAGAATGTCATCTGGTTATGCAACAACAGCTACAATAACATATAATCTGTGTAGTAGATGTAATATGGGTTCAGTACAAAGATCCCAGAACAGTGGACCACTTATGGAGCCTTCAGGACAGCCTTGGTAACCTTTTTGATTACCTTTCTCTGCTCCGCAAGCCATGGACGCTACAGTAATTAAAAAAGCCCTTGTACTCACATTTTCGGACCCTGAGAGCCATAAGGCATACGAACGTCGCAGGCCACCGAAGACTGTCGAATTCTCCAGCAGTGTCAGTCATTGGCGTGACTGCAAACTTTCCTGTCGAATTTTCTACACTCTGAAGAAATCTATTAATCGCTTCATCTATAGACTTTTCTGAAGCCATATTGACACTGGCTGAGACGCAAGAGCTCTCTGGGCGCCTGCAACCGTTCACAGAGCAGACGTTTCTGAACTTTCGCCGAGACGTTTAATAAGCAAACAGGTCCATAGTTTTTCGGTAATGCCGCTTTTTTATCGTTCCTTTTTCGTTCATTACTGGTTTAGCTGATTTCCATATTTCCCGGATCCTACCTATTCGTAAAGCCTCGTATAGAAATGCTGTTAAATCTAGCACTGTCTGTGGACCTACGATTGGCACGGCTTCAGAGTATACGCCATCCAGATCAGGTGCGTTTGCAGTTTTGAGCTTCTTAATTGCGACAGCAATTTCTTCTTGACCAGACCGTATCACCAACATCTGATTGTCACATTCGTTAATTACAGCATTTATAAGTTTTGCGTGTATCTCAGCGTCTGTGTTATCGTCAGGAGGCAGGGCAGTTAGCAGATATTCTGGTGACTCTCTCCGTCCAATCGTCATTGAGCTATCCACCTTACGAATTGCGGACATGATAGTAGTTCCCTTAACCTTTTCAGTCAACAATTTATTCAGTCTTTGGCAGAAGTCAAATTGCAGGTGTATTCCTTCAGTTTCCTGAAGCAAAGTTTTGAAGCGCGTCTTAATAGCCCTGTATTCATGGAGCCTACTACTGCACTCCGATTGCCCTAGAATATGTTCGTTCTTCTTCTCGATCGTACCCTTCACCTCAGAGTGGAAAGTTCAAGGCTCTAAGGGATCGTAGTCTGATTGTTTACCTTTTTCCTAGGAATATAAATGTCCTGTGCTCTTTGCAAGAGTTCAGTTAGTAATTGAGCACCCACATCTACATGAACCGTAAGCGATTCCATTCTAAATACTCCGAGGTAGACAACTAATCCATCTCAATCAGATTTAGTGATGCCTAACTCAATTCTGCTTTCCTCAGCTTGTCTTCTGTATTATTGTCATTTCCCTCTTCGACGATAATTGTATTATGGCCAGTGTATGTTAGGTACTGGAGCACTTGTCAACTATTAATTTTAGCTGCTGACATGCGGTTTGCTAAAGTGACATCTATGTTAGTAACTACACAAGCTTATTCTTCGAAAGTACTCGGCTGGTCTTCCAGATTTAAAACAATGAACTGTAGTTCCTGTATTGCTTCCATTAGTACATCCCCTCGTTCGTCAGTTTGCCTGCTGTGATACAGAAATGATTATGCATCTGTTGTCACAAGGAGACACGCAACTTGTCTATATAGAGAAACCGCTCTGACTTTACCTATATAAGGTACGATAGGGTGAGAGTAATGCATGCTTACTACAACCCACTTTATCTGCAGTCTTTCACTTCTATTGTGACCCTGTGCTTGTCCAACAGCGTTGCCACCTTGCGTCACACTGTATTTCCATTTGTAACGACCGTGGCAGTCATTCCCTCATCATGGCCAGTACCTGTTACTATATCTGCACGAAAATGTGGGAGCTCATTCTTTCTACAGTATGGTTCTTGCAAACAAAACATATTAACACTCAGCTGGTCAGTTAGTTTTCGTATTTCAGTCATTGTCAATTTACATCGAGCAGCTTTTATCTGTACTATGTTTATCCTTTTACGTGTTTCGATTGCCAACAAAGCCCTTCGGAGAAGGAAGGCCTGGTTCAAAGATAAAGCGTCCAAACCCTTAAATAAAATCCACGTATTAATGCTCAGTGTCGAATGGTGCTTTTACTCTCTTAAACGCCTGTCGAAGGAGGCCACACAATTATTTGAACTCAATGCATATGTTATTTACTCTCAAAAGAATTCTGGTGTGGGATACGTAATAGTTTTTCCTTTCTGATGCCCACCTCTGAAAATATGTCTTAGAGCAACCTGTAACACACTGGGAGCCTCCAAACTACTTAATAAGACATTAACTTCTAAATTATTATCAGATTTGTATGTGTGTAATTGAAAATCATTTTAGTAGGACTCGAAATATTAGAAATACTTTTTTGTATTTCACAGGAGTACCTGATTTTCACTGCACTTTACTGTTTTCGATTGTTGTACTCGTTAGTGTTACTGCTAGAGACTCCTAGTGGAACAACTGCAGAACCGTTTTCTTGTTTTCTGGTGCAGAGTGGTTGCGTGGGTTGTAGGCAGACCAGGACTTTTTGTGCCGGATAGGGTGTGACACATACAGGCGGAACGCCGTGACATGCCAGAGGTGCGTGATCTTCTGTGTATGACTAACTGCCCATTCTTCAGCAGGAACCGAAACCAGAAACGACAGCGATAGTGCACTTTGAGGTCTGCATTTACTTTGATGTCTGGATTTAAGTCGACTTTCAATCGCATCCCAAAGAGTTATTGGTTATAAGTGGAACATGGCGCTGGCCAATCAATTTCTAGGACGTTATATAAAATGCCTAAAATGACAAGTCATTGTAGAAAGACAGGAGATACTGGACTCATTTGATGAATAAAGGAAATGTGAAAATTCAGAAGACGAAGCAGCAAACAGGAAACACATACTGTCTGCAAACCTCTATTTTCCTTTACTCCGCCGTAGTGGGAATCCAAAACACTCGGTCAATATTCAAGAATTTGTCACACTACTGTTCTATATACAGTCCTCCTTGTAGATGAACTACACTTTCCTATGACTCTCCCAGTAAGCCGAAGCCACTCCTGCTACTGTTCCCATGTGCTCGTTTCACTTCATATCGCTTTACAACTTTACGCCTAGAAATTAATCCCCTTGACTGTGTATACGAAAATTACAGTATTGTTCTTTTTTTTCCCTTTTATCTGCATGAAGATATATCTCTTTACATTTACAGCAAGTTACCCTACATTACACTAAAATTTCATTCTAAGCCATCGTATACCCATGTACAGTCACAAAACGACGATACAGTCCTCTTACCTGTTATACTAAAAGGTCACCTCAAGCCTTAGCAGACTTCTCCCCACCCTATCTGTTGTTGTCCACAAATCATTGCCTCACAGACGCTGCCTTATGACATGGTTTTTTGTCATCCTTACATAAACAATCATGGTCTCTATATGTTTCCCTACTGTAGACAGTACATTATGCTGTAAAATGTGTTATTCTTCCGCGTTTAAAGCTTATTAATCGCAACAATTGGAGCACACTATAACCAAGGAAAACACCCCAATTCCGTGACACCACATCCTTAGTTCTTAATTTTTGGCGATATACAGGGTGAGTCACTAATTATTGCCACCTAGAATAACTCCGAAAGTATGATGGTAGCTGAGATGACTGTGGGACAAAAGATGTATAGGACGACGGGGGCCATAATATGACGTTGATTTTTTGATGCTAGATGGGGTCGCGTCAGAGATAAGAAGGTGAACTTTGTTTCTTTACATGGGATGTCATAGTTTGGTACTTATTATCTGATACTGGCTATCGAGACGAATCTAATGACGTGTTACAGCGATGGCCGGCCGATGTGGCCTCGTGGTTCTAGGTGCTTCAGTCTGGAACTGCGCGACCGCTTATGTCGCAGGTTCGAATCCTGCCTCGCGCATGGGTGCGTGTGATGTCCTTAGGTTAGTTAGGTTTAAGTAGTACTATGGTAAGAATGGAGGAAACATAACGAAATGCTTCAATTAAAGGTGGTGTAAGAGAGGTGATGCTGTCTTTCGCCTATACTACTCAGAGTCTACATCATTGAACCCTTGACGGAAATGGAAGCAAGTTACCAAAGTGTGCTCAAAATTCACAGTAAGAAATTACCACTGATACGATTCGCTGGTGCCATTGCTATCGTTGGTTGAAATGAATTACAGGATCTATTGAATGAAATGAATAGTGTTATGAGTACATAATTGGTACTGAGAGTAAACCGAAGAGAGACGAAAATAATTAGAAGTAGAAGAGAAACAGAGCAGCGAGAAAACATCACAACTTGGGATCAAGAAGTACACGAAGTTAAGGAACTTTGTTATCTTGGAAGCAAAACGACCCATCAACCCATCTTGGACGAGGCAAGAAGGACATATAAAGCAGAGTAGCACAGGAAAAGGAGGCGTTCCTGGACAAAAGAAATCAACCGGTAACAAACGTATGTCGTAAGTTGAGTACGAAATTAATGAGGATGTACGTTTGTAGCACCGCATGGTACAGAAGTGAATTATTTCCTGTGAGGAAACCGAAAACGAAGAGAATCCCGTCGCAACGATGAACGCCTTTGTTTTAGTGATTTTCATCTCAATTCACGTATCATGTATGAGACACTATCTCCCCTATTTCACGACAATAGAAAACGAGCTGCCCTTCTTTGTACTTTTGCGATGTCATCCGTCAGTCCCACTTGATGCGGATGCCACACCGCACAGCAATACTCCAGAATATGGCGGACAAGCGTGATGTAAGCAATCTCTTCAGTACATCTTTTGCACCTTCCACGTGTTCTGCCAATGAATAGCAGTCTTTGGTTTGCTATACCCACAATATTATCTATGTGATCGTTCCAATTTAGGTTATTTGTAATTGCAGGCCCAAATTCTGAAGGTGACAGGGGTAAAATACAGGGAGCGAATGGCTATTTACAATTTGTACAGAAACCAGATGGCAGTTATAATACTCGAGGTGCATGAAAGGGAAGCAGTGGTTGGGAAGGGAGTGAGACAGGGTTGTAGCCTCTCCCCGATGTTATTCAATCTGTATATTGAGCAAGCAGTAAGGGAAACAAAAGAAAAATTCGGAGTAGGTATTAAAATTCATGGAGAAGAAGTAAAAACTTTGAGGTTCGCCGATGACACTGTAATTCTGTCAGAGACAGCAAAGGACTGGAAGAGCAGTTGAACGGAATGGACAGTGTCATGGAAGGAGGATATAAGATGAACATCAACAAAAGCAAAACGAGGATAAAGGAATGTAGTCAAATTAAATCGGATGATGCTGAGGTGATTAGATTAGGAAATGAGACACTTAAAGTAGTAAAGGAGTTTTGCTATTTAGGGAGTAAAATAACTGATGATGGTCGAAGTAGAGAGGATATAAAATGCAGACTGGCAATGGCAAGGAAATCGTTTCTGAAGAAGAGAAATTTGTTAACATCGAGTATAGATTTAAGTGTCAGGAAGTCGTTTCTGAAAGTATTTGTATGGAGTGTAGCCATGTATGGTAGTGAAACATGGACGATAACCAGTTTGGACAAGAAGAGAATAGAAGCTTTCGAAATGTGGTGCTACAAAAGAATGCTGAAGATAAGGTAGGTAGATCACGTAACTAATGAGGAGGTATTGAATAGGATTGGGGAGAAGAGAAGTTTGTGGCACAACTTGACTAGAAGAAGGGATCGGTTGGTAAGACAGGTTTTGAGGCATCAAGGGATCACAAATTTAGCATTGGAGGGCAGCGTGGAGGGTAAAAATCGTAGAGGGAGACCAAGAGATCTATACACTAAGCAGATTCAGAATGATGTAGGTTGCAGTAGGTACTGGGAGATGAAAAAGCTTGCACAGGATAGAGTAGCATGGAGAGCTGCATCAAACCAGACTCAGGACTGAAGACCACAACAACAACAACAACAAGTATTTAGTTGAATTTACAACCTTCAGATTCGTGTGACTTACAGCGTAATCGAAATTTAGCCGATTTCTTTCAGTACTCATGTGAATAACTTCACACTTTTCTTTATTCAGGGTCACTTTCGCACCATACAGATATCTTATCTAAATCATTTTGCAAGTCGCTTTGATCATCTGATAACTTTACAAGAGGTAAACACAACATACACCCAAAGCGAAAACTATGGGAACGGCAAAACTGCATGCGTCTCGGAGGGACATATATTCCTCATCAGATGCCTCCCATATTACAAGCATGGAGATCTCTACCGCCAACAGGATGAAACGGAAAAGTGTATCAACTGCAGAGGCTGATGGTCGTTTCAGTAGACAACATTCTGTCAGCACGATACAATCATCGTCAGTCACTGCAGTACTATGGCGTTAATTTAACGAGTAAAATAAACTGACTTGGGGAAGACAGAATGCAAGTGATGAGACAAAACAGTAATTGTATCGACCTGAAACTACGATATCACGTGTCGGGCTTGAACTGTGACGTATTGGTGTTGTGGTGTGTGACGTCACGCGTGTGCGGAGCGTTGGTTTGTTTTCGTTAGGGACGTTTGCATTGTCACCTTATGCTGTGTTTGTAGTCTATATTGGATATATACATAGTGGTGCAAATTTTGATGGAATGAGCATGTTACTGGATCAACCAGTTTAGTTACTTAAGAGAAAGATGAGTTTACGGTGTTCTCCGCTTACGCTCCTAATCAACTAGAGTTTAAACGTTATCTTTGGTTGTCTTGGTAACGTGAGTACACAGTGATTACAAGTTAAGTGAACTTCGACACATTTTTTTTTCAAAGGTGAGCCAACCTGTAATGTATTGAAATTAATAACTTAGCGAATACTAATAGTAATATTACTGAAATAAGGAACGCAGATAGATCGACAATAAAGAAAAACGAATGTCTTCAGAAGGTTATGGTAAATGAAGACAGGTTACTCTAACGTAAAGTGTGAAGAACGTGATGTTAGTAATTGAAAGCAATGCACAAAGATGTAGCAGAACTAGTTGAGTTGGGTTGCCTACAGAATGAAGTCGCCAGATCCAGGTTAGCGCGTAACAACTAACGCAAAAAGTATTTACGAGTAATTTCAGGGATTTTGCAATTTTCTGTTGAGCTGTATTGGTGAACTCATGTTACTGCATTTTGTCCATCTCGCAATTTAAACCTTTCTCTATCGGTATTGGAGTATTCGTTGTAGTTACTATATTTCGTTAACTTTCGCGATATTTGCTAGCTGTACTGGTATTACTTTTTCGCTTTCTATACTGATATTTCTTTTTGTTTTCTGTATTGGTGTCTGGCTTTTAAGTTAGTTTATATTTATAGAGTGATATCTTCGATACCAGTTGAATTTATCTAATTTGATGCTTTACTTTTGCATTTACGATGCAGACCACTACATGGTATTCTTCATCGTATTTTTCCGGTTGTTTTGTTTTGTATACGCCAGTATTTTTGGGGCTCTGTAGCTTTTACTTGAGAATATAACTCCCCAGATTCCCCTTCAGGCCCAATATTTATTATTTCGAATTTTTAAGTTTCTGAATTGATTTTTATATTTTGGTTTTATAGGAACTGTTGAATATGACGTCCTAATCGCCATTTTTAAATCAAAGTTGTGTTGCATCTTGAGGCTAGTGATGATGTTATTTATCAAACTGGACGGGTGTTGTCGAAGGCTCTCGTCTTCCCCAATAATTCACCACACTTGAGACACAGTGCCGTTCCCCCGGCCGCGAGAGTTCGCCCCTGTTTGGTCTTAGGAGGGGAGGGGCGCACACAGCGCCGGCTGTCACCTCCACATGAAATCACGTAATGCGTTTTTACGTCGCAGGCTGACAGTTATTGGACGGGTGAAGTAATCGCATCGGTTAAACGCTCGAGCGTTGTGATGTGGTGCTGTAACGACATAACAACACAAGTTTTCGCCCCAGATGTAAGCATTCCCGTTATACAGTAGTAGGCAAGCATAAGTTCTCTACATTCTGTAATTTCCTGCAGGCGATTTTATAGAGTGCGCTACTGCCGAGGCACCCATGTTGATTAGTTTGATTCTGTTTAGAGCGAAGATAACAGAATATCTTGTAGTAGTGAATCCTGTCGTAGGTGTTCTACAGATGAGCAGGATGAAGCCAGAGCAATGTCGACTTGGACTACTCTGACATGGGCTGAGTTACTTACGAGAGTGTATACTGCGGAAAGTCATTTAGACTTCTTATGGGAATTTTGTGGATTGTCACCGGGAGACGTGTGTGGAACTCTTTAAAAAACGACCAACGTTTATTTCCCGTTTTTTTACTTTTAATTACTGTTGGTGATTACTTTGACTTTTACAGTGTTATGTGTTATGTGATTGTTGTGAATTCTACAAAATGCAGTAGCTTTGTTTTCGCAGTTTGGCTTAGGAGGCCAAAAGTTTCCTCGTGAGGCGCTCACAGTTTCTCTGAGAGATAGCTACAGAGTATCCGACAATCGCAGAGGAGGAGTGCTCCAAGCTGCAACTGATTTGGAAATTATTGTATAGTTCGACATACTCTGACACTCGACAGCAAGGCCGGCCAGGGTGGCCGAGCGGTTCTAGGCGCTACAGTTGGAACCGCGCGACCGCTACGGTCGCAGGTTCAAATCCTGCCTCGAGCATGGACGTGTGTGATGTCCTTAGGTTAGATAGGTTTAAGTAGTTCTAAGTTCCAGGGGACTGATGACCTTAGCAGTTAAGTCCCATAGTGCTCAGATCCATTTGAACCATTTTTTTCGACATCAAGACGTCTCAACATTCCATTTGTTGTGATGGAAACAGGAACTATTTGCAGGAAAAGTAGTTATATATGACCTAGTTAACGAATAAAAACTTACTACGCGTACATAGTGTTGTTAAGTAAAACTGCAACAGTATTCGTTACATGGGAGCTTTTCAGATGCTAGTAAAATAATATAAATAAGTGTTGCCATTCTGAAACTAAGACCGTATTTGAGCTCATAAACCCAACAAAGAAAGGATCTCAAGCAGCACTGGAGCGTTCCCATATAACGAGTTCTGACAGCGGCCATCTAAAAACTTTATGTCGAATTCACCTGAAACACCGCAAAAAGGGTAAAGTATCGTCATATGAAAAACTACACCAGCAACAGAGATGTTCAAAAACTTTCACGAATTAGTAATTACAACCAGGAGATTTATCGATTTGCCTTGTGTTTATCCCCACTTACGAGTGAACCATGACTTTGGTTTAATTCAGATACTTCACTGCACATTCAAATGGCCGTAGTAACACTCTCATAGAATTTAAACTTTCGCTTAAGTTTTCTTCAGATTTCATTTTTATTTCGTTTCATTATCCTTCAGTTAATGTAAATCATCCGTTCACAAATTTAGCTAACTTTTACATCTTCGAAATATGAGATACCTATGTTCGTCCTTCCATTTAGCAAATGGGTCGTCCAGTACCTTTAAATTCTACGGCTTCGTGCGCTGTGTTATATTAACGTCACCAGTCTCCACTTTTGACGTAACAGATCGAGAGTCCTCCCGATAGGTTCGTCTACTCCCATGCAATGTTAGCAAACAGAATGAGGGATCTGTGAAGTTTTATTCTTACCAGACCTGAATATCGTGTAGCCCACACATGTTTCTAGTGGGGCTTATTAAATTTAAATTGTATCGAATGAAGGATAAGCTAAAATGCATCAGCTTATTTTTTGTGGTGGCAATATATTTAGAATATTCGTTAAAATGGTACATACCAGCAATCTACTGAAAGAAATCACAAGAATAAACAAATTCAGGAGGTGTGTACCTAACTTTTTCATAACTATTTGGAGGAGAGTTATTGAAATGTACAAGTCACAGTGCTGTTCAAGGTAGAATAAAAGTGTGTGGAGTTGGAGACGATGTATGCTTGTATTTAGCAGTAGACGGTTTTGCTATCACATTATTCTGGAAAAAAAGATATTCCAGTCTGGCAGCCCCTAAGCACAGTGTAACCAAGAACATTCTGAAAGTTATTTAGAAAACTGTGACGAATACAATTCACATTACTATTCCATTATCGTACTGCATAACACCGAGACATCTTAAAAAGAAAAATTATTTGTTTCACCTTATTTTGTTTCCATATCTGAAAACTATCAAGTGCAGTACCGAACTACCTATTAATTTTATTTTATGTCACCTCATCCTAGTCTTTTGTGGTGTAGGCCGTGAGTTGTTACCTGCATATCCACTTTTTATGTATTCCATCAACTGTTAGCAGCTACTATGAACTACATTGTGCTTTATCATAGAGACTTGAAAATACTCCCTGTTTTATTACTGAATTTAAATGTGTGTACCAAACTTTTTCGCCTTAAGGTACTAGGCATTTTAGAAGTCTATAAAATACAATATATTTCTAATCATTTTTTATCTACGCATAATGTAAACTGCTACTGACTAAAAATGGTCCAAATATTAACAATGTTTTCATGAAATCATTAATGGGTTTAAGTCACACATCCTGATTTAGTTATATTTACTATGCAAGAAACATTCTCTGTATCACTTTTGCTTCTTTTGTGACTGCGTTATTATTTCACACAAGTCCTTAGAAACATGTAAAGAAAGTAACTTATCATTGTTATCTAACGAAGTACATTAAAATTCCCCAAATATTATTAAACTATTTCATTATTTTTGAGACAGCATTACTGTGTCATTTTCTTCGGGTTGAAGTTAACTGCACAACCATGAATATTGCGTAATACTTTAGACTGTGACAAAATCCTAGCGTCAAGGTGATCCAGACTTATGTGCTGCACATCTGGCTCATGTCGTACCCCCATAAATCTCCCAAACGACTCTTCTTTAGTTTTGGTGAAGTAATTAAAAAATTAAATAATAACGTGCCTTCTCCAACAGCATTTTCCTCAGCAACATTAGCCCCGAAAGTAAATTTCAACGTCATAACAAATCATAGTGCATAAGGGCCAAAGTATAAATAGCAGCGGTGATGAACTCTCTCTGAATTTTCAGTCGAACATAAGGCACCATTAATTTCTTTGTTTACTCGTTTGAGGTTACATCCACATGCTAATCAATTGCTGTTTGCCAATCTAGTTCAGTGAATTGCAACATCAGTTTGATTACACTAAGCGTGCTTTGATTTATGTGTCCCACGCAAAGACACTCGCCATGCTTCTGTTATAAGCAGCATCTGAGTTTGTTTACATACCTACTACTTCATAAACAGATACACAGATAAGCAGCGACACATGGCGAGGAATGACTGCTAGTCAGACAAACGCACAGTGCATGTTGTATATCACAAGGGCAAGAGCGTGATGGAATGGAGTGTGTTGAGTGGTTCGATGAACACAGTCCCGATGTCCAGTTGATGTGTTGGCTCTCCCGTCTCGACACATGTAAACCCTATCAAAGACATCTGGGCATGAGGCGTCAGAGCTCATGGCACCCCTCCCCGGAATTTACGGATTTAGGTGACTTGTGTGTGCAGGTGTGATGCCAGCTCCGCCAACTGACCTACCAAGGCTTCACTGCAACCCTGCCACGACACGTCCACGTTGATACCCGTGCCAGAAGTGGACATACCGACTGTTAGGTAGAAGGTCATAATGTTATAGATGAACAGTGTAGTTTCTACGTTAAAGTATAGACAGTCGTTAATGAGTGAAAAATGTATGCTGAGGGCTTCAAATGTTGATTACTTTTTAGTTCCTGCGTGTGTAGGGCCATATTACTTGTGGCTCACTGTGTTGAATAGTAGATGTTGGGATTATGGAGACTACTTTGTTGTCCTTAGCAGCAGTGATTTTGTAGTCACTCTAGTCTTTTGGGTGTTATTATTAATGTCATTGATTTTCCTACTCTTTTTAGAATTATACTTAGTGTCAATGATATTTCTGTTAAACGCAGATGGCAAAGGTTTATGTTGCACAAAACAGTTTCTTCCATTTCCATCGACGAAGAGGTAATGACAGATGCAGCTCGCATTGGGGACAGACTCGAACGAGTTTTATTCCGAAGAGAATTCCATTTGTTTCCATTAATCTACTAAGAGGAACCACTGAAATGTAGATCTTGTTGGTCAGAAGAGAATATGAACCACAGTCAACCCCAATGCGAGCCGTCTACATTACCACAACGCCGCCTGTTGCAAATAAAACAAATAACGAGACTTGTTATATCATCATTCCAAAGGTTTATTCGATTGGTAACTGTGGTTTCAGGTGATATTGGCCGCGGTATCGCGGTCGCACATTTTAGCAGCCAGACGGTCTTCTCCAGACGTCGCGTTGGTGGCTGGTAACTGTGGTTTCAGGTGGTATTGGCCGCGGTATCGCGGTCGCACATTTTAGCAGCCAGACGGTCTTCTCCAGACGTCGCGTTGGTGGCCACGCGTCAACACATTCAGCGTCTGGCATGGTGGCTCTCAAGAGCTGCGCGGTGTGATGTACAGACCTCCTAGGTGGGCGCGGAGAACACCGGAGTGATCTGCGACAAATATAAATTTCAAAATTATAAAAGTCGCCCTATTATGGTGAGTTGATATAACATTTGTAAAGGAAAGTGCTAAATTATCGTAGGACCACATGCTAATAAATGGTCAATTTCTGTATCCATAGAAGGGATGTTTCTATCGCGCCAACTCATGAACCCTAGAATACTAATTATCGCAAATATGAAAATTACCGAAATTGAATGTTTGCCTATTTACTCCTCCCGGAGTGTTATCTATTGTGGTGAAATGATCTACTAAATTATTGCATCAGATGGTAGATAGTTGTTACAAGGATCAGAATATTTGTGACTTAGTCAATATCTCACGCAAGCGCATGTATTATCCTCACCTGAACTATATTCATTATGGAATGGAGAGAATTGTGACTGTTGCTAAATCCATCCATACAAAAATAGTAGAGTTTCTTAAAACAAGTTGTGTAAATGTTCAGTTCAAATTCGGAGAGCTCCAAGGATAAATACGGACAGAAAAATAAACGATCATGCAGCATAAGAAATGGGATTAAAATACCAAGTATAATCGTGGGAGGCTGAAGGTGAAACTTCGCTGAGGACTTGATAACAGTAATGGGCGGGAGGGGACATAGGAGAACGTTTTCTGAAAGGCTCTCCCTCATCTGAAAGTGTAGGCAACGGTATTGTATGTACCACTGATTCTTAAGTTTAAGTATATCCAACCAATACTAGAGCTAAAAGATACGTATGCCGCGAAACGATTTTGTATCTAATCAGAGTTCACAATTGGTATAAAAGAACAGCAGACTATAGGTTCCGAGAAAGTTTATGGGTCGACCATAGAATTTTGTAGCCATGGTGATATATCTAAACTGACACCATTTCAGTTATATTAAAAATCGTAAAACTTTATACTCGAATAATATCTTGAAGGTTCCCCTTCTGAAGGGAGCTACCATGTGATCATGAAATGAGAAATACACTTAGAAACCAAAATCTGTTGTCCTTTACACAGATCGAAGTACCACTCACCGTAACAGCACCGCCTTAATCCTCCTCCTGCAGCGGTCTCTGCAGCAACTCCACGAAAAAGGCGTCCAGTGTGAACCGACGCTCCTGTTGGAAAAGGTCTTATTACTTTCATGTTATCTAACACGTGAAGTGATTCGCAATTTGTGCTATTTCCTGTCATATAAAAGTATAACGAATTGTAACATTAATCAAAAATTAGCACGGTTCAGGTATCGAAATTAAGAATATAGTAATTCAATTTAGTATCCAACTAACACAATTCGTCTTACATCTCAGATACTATTAATACTAACAAGTAACTAATATCCCATTATCTTTAACATTTTCTGTGTACGATTGGTTAATGATGTGCTTCTGAGGTTATGCTGTGTTGTTGTTCCTGCTTTATGGTCAACATTTCAACAAGTGACCGAGCCACTTTCTTCAGATCGTGAGATGCTTCCTGACTGATATGAGTCAAGCAGAGAGTACATTACCGCAAAGTTCGCAGCACATGAAGTTGATGGCTGGGACGTCCGTTGAAGTATTGTGCACAAAATGAACACAACAATTCGGCCTAACACCCGGAAGCAGACCAGTAACTAGTACCATCTTCGAGAGTAAGTTATCATGTAATGAGAAAACGAAAATTTCACTTTGAAACCAAATGCTACTATTCCTGATACTGTTCGCATTTATACGAAACGGAGCAGGACGGATTTCTTTCTCTTCCTGCAGCCGCTTCTGCAGAATCTCCTCAAAAAAGGCGTCCAAAGTGAACTGACGCTCCTGTTGGAAAATAACTTATTAGTTTTATGTCACCCAACATGTGCAGTATCCAAAATTAATACTAGTTTCTATCATATAAAAGTGTTACGAAGTGTTACATTTGTCATAAATTGAGCACTGTACAGGTATCGGTGTTTAATATCTAGTAACTCAATTTAATATCCAAGAAACACCAGTCGTGTGATGTCTCAGCAACAATTAATACTAACAAATATCTAATATCCCATTATCTTTAACATTTTTCTGGGCACAACTGGTTAATGATGTGCTTCTGAGGTTATGCCGTATTGTTGTTCCCGCTTTATGGTCAACATTTCAGTAACTGACCGACCCACCTTCTTCAGGTGCTGTGACGTTCCCTGACTGGTTTGAGTCCAAGCAGCGTGAACAAATTAGTGCATAGTTCGCAGCACATGAAGTTGATCGCTGGGACGTCCGTCGAAGTATTGTGCACAAAATGAACACAACAATTCGGCCAAATACCCGGAAGCAGACCAGTTTCTAGTATCATATTCGAGAGTAAGTTTTCTTGTAGTGATAAAATGAGAAATTCACTTTGAAACCAAATGCTACTATTCCTACTACTTTGTAATTTACACTCACAGAAACAGAAAGGTCTTCTTTCTCTTCCTGCAGCCGCTTTTGCATTATCTCTTCAAAAAACGACTCCAGGGTGAACTGACGCTCCTGTAAGGAAAAGAACATATTAGTTTAATTAGTCGTAGAGCATGCTAGGTAATTCAGAGATAGCGCTAGTTCTTTACATGTACATGTGTTACAAATTCTGCAATGTCGTCTTCAACCAGTCGATCGCGTTGGCAGCATATTAAGTGCACCTCTACCCCAGAATATTTTTCACCGTAATTCTTTACAACTGGAGAGGGATGTTACCTTTCTCAAGCCTCTCACATAGTTATTTGCTCAGTGTTAACAAATACCACACCCAATTTCCCGGAATGATCAATGGTTAGTATCAACTGTCCATGTCTGGGGTCAGTGTTAAGTTTAATGGGCTTCAATACAATTGTCAGAATTGTTTAAACAGCATTCAGGTTCGATTATCAACATTAGCTTACCTAATGCGACAAGTCCGGATATATTGTGGTAATAACACGGAGGGAAGGATCTAGTGCCAGTGGGATGCAGGGGAAAGAGCCAGCATAATGCAGCAAAGGAGCCCTGCAGGGAACACAGCGAGAGACACAGTGTGAGGCTACCCTGCAGGTCAGAGAATATACGACTCTGACATGCTAAAGGCTTTTTCTAAGGGCTTCATACTCATGTTAAACGACCACTATATCTGTGGCGCATGTAGTATTAGAATTCCTATAGTCCATATTTTACGACGCTTTATCTTTGGATGCGAAGGCAGAAGTAAGTTTGGAAGAGGTCTCAAGCTCTTTGTTCTACTTAAAGTCAAGACCACTATGGCAAATTTTAAAAATTTTATGTAGGTCTGGAGATAAGCTCAAGTTTTAGAATGACGACTATTGTGAACTGTTGAGTGACTAGCACATCCCACTTCGCTCCAGTGATCAACAAATCCATCCATCCATCAGTGACATTCATTGCCACCGGAATTTTGTATCTGATCACGATCCAGAAGAGCAGTATGCTAACCACATGCTCCTCCATACAGTGACGTCTATCGTCTGACGATGACGAGGCGTTCGATCGGTACCTTTGGAACTTCAGAGGAATAACTGGACGGAGTTAGGTAGTTAGGTGGTATTTTATATAAACCTCACAATCATCACTCGTGCAGACATGCCTATCTAAGACGTGTTATTTACAATGACGTGTCACATGGGATGTTTATAGCAAAAAAATTTTCATTTACAGTAAATCGTGACAGTCTGTAATATCAACTGACCACGTTACGTACAATCAGTTAGCTCTTAGACTTTACTGCTTTGCGTGCTATGCCACTGCAATATAACGTGGCTCACCTTTACAGTACCCCGAACAGCGACCAAGTTGTTCTCCAGTCCCAGACCCTCGTCTTTCTCCCCTCCCAAACACCGGGAGAAAAACTTCTTCATGCGGCGGAACATTGCTGTAACGATAACAAACAGCACATTAGACATGACCAGACCGTGTCTACGAGTAAGTTTTGCAGCAATGACTCACAACTCCATCGCAAGAAAAACCTGGAACTGTGACGTCATGTCTGTAACCTTAGCTTTTGTAGAATAGCAGCTGCTTGTATCAAAAACGACGTGTACAGTCTGTATAATTGATTGAGCTTATACATTTTTTACTAGTTGAGAATTAGTTACTTTAAATTTGTGTCAGTAATTCGTAGAGCATGAATCAAAACAATAACAGTCATTCGAAGTTTAGCAATCGCGTGTTCATTAGGTGGTACTTTTACTCTGAAGAGAATAAATTTGTTTTGATAGCAACTAGCTGAAGGCTTATCTATTAGACTAAATTTAATTAGCAAGTCATTACAATACTACAATAGTTTCAGATATACAGCTGCTTTGCCGGCCGGTGTGGCCGTGCGGTTCTAGGCGCTTCAGTCTGTAACCGCGTGACCGCTACGATCGCAGGTTCGAATCCTGCCTCGGACATGGATGTGTGTGATGTCCTTAGGTTAGTTAGGTTTAAGTAGTTCTAAGTTCTAGGGGACTGATGACCACCGATGTTAAGTCCCATAGTGCTCGGAGCCATTTGAACCATTTTTTATACAGCTACTTCAGATATTACAACTTCAGATTTTGTCATCTATTACAGCATGATATGCGGAATATCTGCCCCTGGGGCAGGAACAAGAATTTGTTTTTTATGTGTGTTGGTGATGGGATGAAGTTACTAATTAATAAACTACGCTACAATCTGATGTCAATACCTTCCGCGGTATATGACGAGACTACGATTTTTACGGCTATCCTTATTACCGAGTCAGTATATTCTCTCAGGGCTGCACTGTCGCTTCTTTGTGTCAGTCATCGAGAACCCTACATCTAAATTACACTTCATTGCCATGTGAGCTAAACAGTAACATGTACGACGTAATAACTATATCTGTGGTTGAAATTTACCCTCCGGTTTATACATGAAGAAAAATTAAAAATAGCTTATAAACAGCTAATAGGTTTAACATTTTACAGTGCTCCAAGATATTTACTGTACTTCCTTAAGTGACAGGAAAAGATAATATTTTTGCTACAAATCCATGTCGACTCAGTATGACACTACACAGCCGGAACCTGTTTACGACTTTTCTTTTTCACCGACGGCAGAAGATTAAAGCATGAACCAACAATAGGACATACCGTATGTATGTGTAATCGAAAAGGAGAGTGATAGGTGACACCATTCTATTTGTGAAACTAAGCTATAAATTTGAGAATACATGATTTCAGCAGTTGAACATCGGCAAAAACTCAGTGAGGATATCTCTCTCTACAAGTCAAGCATTCTCGGAACTTTCTGAAGTTGCATTACACATTAAAAGAATCTACTGGAATGTAAATCGAGGACTGTTTTCCTTTTCCAATTCAGTCCCATTACTAGTAACATTTTGCGAAGTCACATCACACTATTTCGTAATGCTACAGTATTCTGATAATTCTCCACTACATACATAGTCATCTAAAAGCTTATTTGATGTTCTAATTGCAGATGTATACTGAAAATAAATACGTGACAAATCACTGGTTCTCGCCTCTTGGTGAGTGTAGTCTATATACCTCGCTTCTGAAACAGAGCGTTCGCTTCATTCAAAGCTTCTAATGCTCCCCAAGAACTTGTTCTCGAAACACAAAATCCAACACTATAACGCCTGAATCAAAATTATAGAATCTTTTACTCAAGAACTCAAGAAACTAATTCGTTTCGATACTTCGACTACTCCAGAGAATACGGAAGTCATTATTATGCAATGGTCCACCACATTTAAGCTGATTTTTGTTAGCAAACCCTGCGATCAACATTAGGCAGCAACCTCGATAACTGCAGAGAACAACGTTGTACTGGAACGTCGATATCAATGGTTAAACAAGAACTGCAATGAAAATTTTCAGTAATTTGAATCTATGTAAGACGAAATGATCATGTTATAGCACTGACAAATATGCAGCGGAGTCTTGATTGTTGAAAACGTCCGTACAGTTAATAAACTCCCAAGTGATCTAACAGTTAACAATACTCAGAGATAGTGCTTTAATTTCCTTAAGCAACAGGGAAGTAAGAATCTCATATTATGGTGCCAAGTCAACTCTGTATAACTATACACAGTTGTAACCAGTTTCCAACGTGTTTTCTTCTTCGCAGACGGATGATAAGTCTAGCAGTATAACCCTGCAACGATCATAGGCAATATGTAATTGTAATCGACGAAACAGGAAGGTTGGTTACACTGTTTTCATTGTGAAAGTAAAAATTAATGTAACTAGAGACCGCTCCGAGTCTACCACAACAACCACAGATAACTTTTACTAACAGTCCGATTATATTATTGGAGAAGGCGATAACAAGATAGACTATTATGGTCGAAAACAAAAATAAAAAATATTTTGTAGCGGAGGCGTTGTGCAGCTTTAATGAATGTTAACAACTGTATTGTGCAGTAGACAGCTACGACGGTACGTTTCATTAGGGACCATCGAATTTGGTCTAAAATCAGACCATCATCGGTTCCGAAAGCCGTCTCACGTATGCTTTCGCGTATATTGCAATGGCAGTTATCAAACGTAGATAGCTCGACCATTGGTATTATCTGTATAGACATTACATTGGTAAAAATGTCTATGAAGTCAAATGGACATAATGGACATGACAAGTTAATGTCAATGACGGAACACTGTACATCCGGAATTGCTATTCCTATTACTCAAGTTCTTAGCTGAGATCGATTTTAGGCTTGATGACGGTCTGATCCTCAACCAAAACATACATTCTCTTATAAAATGTACCGTTATAGCTGTGATTGCATAATGCAGTCCTTTCGAAGAGCATATAAAATGGAAGTAACGTGACTGCTGCAGAAACTGACTGGGCAGAAAAAAAAGTAAAAGTTTATAAAGCTAAGATCATTATAACGAAAAAGTCGAATAATATCTTACACAAATTCCTCTAGAATAAACTCAACGGAAATATAACGAAAACACAAAATTTGATTCCATAAGTTAAAAAATTATGACTAACATTACTACTCGTTCCTCTCAGGACAACTTCTACAATGTACTTAGGTTCACGGTTAACACCGCCGTAGACAGTTCTCCCATATTACAAAAATAGCTAAAGAATTGAATGAATCAACATGATAAAAATTATCATTAATCACTCCCAAAAATTTATCTTCTGCTCTTAAGGTGCTGTTTAACCTCACCATCGTATATCATTCGAAATACAGAAAGAAACAGTTAAATATATGACAGAAAAAAAAGAAACAATAATCGCTAATAGTTTCTCCATTGATAATATAACCTGTGGCCTCAAGTTACCCCCTCCCCCCAATAAACAACTCCATCGTATATCACGACAAATTTGGAATAAACAGCATATTTTACAAACTTTGTAAATTAGAATTGTAACTAACACAAACACAGATAGCATTTAATAACAGACCGCTTACACGCTCTGCAACGTAAAGTCATGACGTCAAGAGGACGTCATGGGCGAAACCACACGCATAGAATCTGAAAGAGCACTTGTCAAAGTTGTCACTGTTGAACTAAGCTGTTAATCTGAGAATACATGATGAAAGCACATGAACTTAAAAAAATTAAGTGTAGAGGTCTAACTCTACAAGTAACCACATGACGTTTGAAACCCCATAAAAAATTAAAACGAAATGCTATTTCACGTTATTACTGTTAAGAACTTCGTATTCCGTAATCACACCTCACTCCTCCACGTGCTTCAATTTTCCAGTACTTCTCCACTAATACACTTTCATTTATTAGCTTTTAAGATATTCTCACTCGAGATGATTGTGTATACTCAATAAATATACAAAGTTAAATCAATAGCTCATACCTACTGCGTGTCCGATGCAGCTGGCCTCCGAAGCTGGGCGTTCGCTTTGCTGAGAGCTTCTAAAGCTCCTCAAGAACTTTAAAATGTTTCGCTAGATGTGCTCGAAACACAAAATGCAAGACTGCAATAATTAATTCACAACTGAAGCACCTTACACTCAATAACTCGCAGAACGAATTCGTATGGATACTTCGAGTACTCCAAAGAATACGGAAGTAATTGCTACACAACGGTCCACAACGGTTTACGTGAGATGACATTGTTGTTTACATACCCAATATCCCCCCCTCTTAGCCGAGTGGTCAGCGCGACGAAAGTCATACCTAAAGACCCGAGTTCGATTCACGAATGTGTCGGGAGATTTTTCTCCGCTCAGGGACTGGGTGTTGCGTTGCCCTTATCATCGTTATTTCATCCCCATGGACACGCAAGTCTCCGATGTGGCGTCAACTCAATAGACTTGCACCAGTCGAATGGGAGGCCCTAGCCACACGGCATTTCCATTTTATCAGCAAACCGAAATCCCAGTAAAGCAATAACGTTTAGCAACGTGGATATAAATGTTAGACAACCACTGAAACAAAATATTATATAAGTCAATTGTACATTTCAACTTTTCATAAAATAGCATCGAAGCACAACGACGTCGAATGCTGATGCCCTCGATCCCGCTTTTAGTCATGTATTGAAATGTTATGTCACGCGTAAAAATTGATTCCTTCAGCGCATGTGACTTCCACCAGATTCGACGTCCGTTTGTGTGATTCCACTAATTGTTTCCTAGTGTAGTGATTTTCTATATTGAAACCAGGTTGTCAAGGGAAGTCCGTAATCATTTACTATTGGTTGCCTTTAACAGTTACGCACATTTATTATTAAAGAAGTAGTTCCAGACTCAACAATATATTAAAAAATACCAGGCTTTATTAATGAAGGAATAAACGACAGTGTAAATAACAGTGTTTTCAGTGCGTTACAATTTAGCAAAGCACCATAAAATCCTGATACTGATAACGTTTAAAAAGAAAAAAACAAGGCACTGTGATGATGACTGAAGGCCTTACACTCCAAGAAAGACAGTATATTAAGAATGTTTAAGAACTCGCTGCAATTACAACTTACAGGTATTGAAATATTAAAAGTAAGAGCCCACAAACACAGTAGAAGGTATCAGACGCCACGAATGGCAGAAAATTAGGTTTTAAGGCTTACTGTTAAAACAGAAATATCGAATTAATTTTTCAGAGCAAATGACCACAATCATGACTGAAGGCCTTACACGCCAGGAACGGCAATTATATAAAAATTTTAGAAACCTACTGTAAAACAGCAAATAAAACCAAGGGTTAATTAAAAGAAACAAGCAATTGACCACGTAACAGGTGAAATAATATGATGGTAATCTTGTAACGCAACCCTTACACTGATACGTTCTGGCCTGCAACAGAGGGTGGAAACCTACAAACAGCACCAACGCAAGCACCAGCACGGCTCATATACCCTTCGATTAATCTCTTCATCGCGAAAATGGAAGACTTGCCAATGGGACGGATCACATGCCTCATACATATTTTTAATGGCCTCGTCCATGTTTGTTACTACTTTGTTAATACAATCAAATTATAAATTGAACGAGTGTCCTTTTTACGCAGGGTGGTCCATTGATAGTGACTGGGCCAAATATCTCTAAAATTCGTGAATATTCGTGAAGTACGTAAAGAAATATGAATGTTTTAGTTGGACCACTGTTTTCGCATTGTGATAGATGGCGCTGTAATAGTCACAAACGAATAAGTACGTGGTATCACGTAACATTCCGCCAGTGCGGACGGTATTTGCTTCGTGATACATTACCCGTATTAAAATGGACCGTTTACCAACTGTGGAAAACGTCGATATAGCGTCGATGTATGGCTATTGTGATCAAAATGTCGAATGAGCGTGTGCTATGTATGCTGCTCGGTATCCTGGACGACATCATTCAAGTGTCCGGACCATTCGCCGGATAGTTGCGTTATTTAAGGTAACAGGAAGTGTTCAGCCACATGTGTAACGTCAACTACGACCTGCAACAAATTATGAAGCCCAAGTAGGTGTTTTAGCTGCTGTCGCCGCTAAACCGCACATCAGTAGCAGTCAAATTGCGCGAGAATCGGTACTCTTAAAAACGTCGGTGTTGAGAATGCTACATCAACATTGATTGCACCCGTACCATATTTCTATGCACCAGGAATTGCATAGCGACGACTTTGAACGTCGTGTACAGTTCTGCCACTGGGCACAAGAGATATTACGGGACGATGACAGATTTTTTTGCACTCGTTCTATTTAGCGACGAAGCGTCATTCACCAACAGCGGTAACGTAAACTGGCATTATATGCACTATTGCGCCATCTCTCACAAAGCGGAAACAGTGGTCCAACAAAAAAATTCATATTTCATTACGTACGGTACGAATATGTAATAAAACTGGTGGTTCCTATTTTAAAAAACCCAGTTGATATCCGTTTGACCTATGGCAGCGCCATTTAGCTGGCTAACCATAGAGCCATCTGGTTTCCCCCTTCAAGCTACACAAGTTTCGTTCTTTGTAGTTTTCTCGTTTGACGCTTATTTTTTGAGGTATTTGGCCCTGTCACGATCAGTGAACCACCATGTACATTTTAATTGAAGTTCTCCTACAAAGAATCATTTTAAAAGGCGTACTTCAAAATAAGCTTGGCTGGGTTTGAGAACAGACGCCCAACATGCTGCCTTGAAAGGTACTCTTCCGTTCTGGAACGTTTCCTGGAATTCCCAGGCGGACGGATACTAGCCAGATGGTAAGATGCTGCATAGATTCTCCGTAAGGTCACCAATGCGATGCCGAGGCAGGTGTGGAGGCAGTGGAGGGAAGAAGGCTCCTTGTCACCGAGTCCTCCCTGCTGTTTCGACGTCCTAGGCTACCAACATCAGGTCAAGCTTGATCAGATCACAGCAGGAGCTTTTCGCAGCAGCTGGCGTCATACTAAATTACCCACGGAGCTGATGCAAATCGTAACTATAGGTACCTGTCGTTAGATAAGATTAGAAAAGTCTACATTTCAACAACATTGGTTTGTAGCATTATGTTACAGTCTGTTAAGCAGAAAATCTCATGCTCACTCTCCATTGCCACCATACGCCTACCGTCATATCACTCAGTTATCCTTTCAAAGCGGACGTGCTACAATACAGTAGCTTGCAGTGGAGAGCTTCACTCTTTATCACAATGGATGCATATTTCACGTAGGGAAACAACAAGTAATTTTTAACGTTATCAGTGTTAGACGATCTGTTTCAGTAACTAATGAAAGTATAAATTGTTTTATCATTTCAAATTTGTTCGGTGGTTCTGAAAGTAAGTATCAGTCTAGGCCACAGGGTTCTTCCGAGGTTTGTCAGAAGCATTTCTTTCTTTTTTTTTACATTTACCGCTTCTTTCAAGTTCGACAATGATTTCTGTTAATGTGATAAATGTGAGGTTAGTCTATGGCTTGTATTCCATGTTAAACTGCAGAGCCACCTGTAACAGACTCGCTAAATCAATTAAAAGAATGGAGGAAGCAACACTTCCGAACTACTATGGTGTTCGAACCAGCTTTCGTATTGATGATTCGAGTTTTACTATTGCATTTATACATTACATCGATTATCCTTGTATACTTAAGTAATATTTTTAAATACATTTGAGTGATTAGCTGAGTATACACTCCTTTCCCCTCAGAGCGAAGGAATAAAATTACGCTAAACAAAATTTCCTTCTTTTTAGATTAAATAACACAATAGGATTATGTGTTAGATAATACTCTGGAAAGCATAAATAAAAATTTTATTCCGTATCTTCTTTTTCCTAAAAACATTAAATCTGTTGTACAAGACATACTGTTTTTGTTGTTATGGTTTTCAGTCTGAAGATTAATTTGATGCTGCTCTCCCCCCCTACTCTCACATAGCTGCAAAACTACTGTAAATTGCATCCAGAAAAAGCGGTTGTTGTCTCAGGAAGGGTCCAATCAACCAGTCCCAGATATATCCTGGTATAAAACATGTGGAAACAAAATACATTATCTGTCGCCTAAAGGGACAATATTTTTTTTTCTCAGATGTCGATGTCCGAAACTTCATGTCATAGCTGCCAAAAGGCGGCAGTGTCTGACGACGCAATAAATGCATCAGTTTCTCTTTAAGGGGACCTGGACGTGCACGGGCTGCATTTTCATAGCTCGCTCTCAGTGCACATTACTCTTCATCTACAATGTATAACATTGACGCAAGCTGTATAAGGATATTTATTAAAATATCTCCTACAGTTTAAGAATTACAGTATTTTGCCTAATAGGTTATTTTATAATACACTTCCCATTCAGGTACCATTTTCGGTCTATCAGCAGTCTAACAGCATTCAGACTGTGACAGACTGCCGTCAACTTTCACAGGAACACATTATGCCTCTCGTTTTGTAGTTTGGAGTATATCTGAGGAAATAGGAAAACCCTTATTATACCACATTATTACTGTGTCTAAAAAATACCGCTAAAATTATATACAGAATGACAAACATAGATCATTTCTGCGAAGTTTAGGCACAATACAAAGATGCTATGCGATTCTTCACTTGAGAGAAATTTGGTGAACATGGATGAAACCATTGAGATGTTATATGTACCTCATGTTCTAAAAATGTAGTTTCGAGAAAATGAGAAAAGAATATTCACAGTGTTTTTGACTCACCGTATGCCTCTTTCAGAACATTCCAGCAGCAGAATCATCCTGGCCAGCTGCTTCTTTATCATCTGTAGACTTCTTCAGGGGCCTTTTCCTTACACTGCCTTCCACAGCTTCAACTACTCGCTGAAAATCTATGGCAGTCAGAGCAGCTATCCCATTATTTGCTGGCTGCATGCCTAATTTGTCCATTACTTTTATCCTGATGGTAACACCATCGTTGAAACACATGACAGCATCCATCGCACCCATTTTGAGTATTGTCCATCCAAAAAACTGTTTCTGGCACTCGTTGCCACACGCAGATGTTGAAACTCTCATTAGGGTTTTGCGTACGGCCATGTAGACATTTGCTGAGTAATTTTGTATCTGAAAGGTCCCTGCATATATTGGCTTCATTGTTTCCATGACTGTGGCAGGCAAGAAATGTATATGGTGCTATTCCTTGCCTGTCGCATGAGCGTGGCAGGTTTGCAGACATTTGTTCAAAGAGCGTTTAAGACCAAATCAACAACTGAAAAGTAGATAAAAAATACATTTTTTGAAACGGGATAAAATTGTCTTTCAGATGGTGACAAGAATTGTTTTTGAGAATTTCAGACATTTCAAGTCCATGTCCACGTAACAATTAGACATATCAAGTGCACTTTTTAAAAAATTAAAGAAAATACGACGCAACAAGAAGGAATTATACCAATGGCGCGGAAATATGTAGATGTGATGTTCATGTACAGACACATGAAGGAGTCCCATTTCAAAAACTGAAGGGTTTATTCACGAGAAAGAGCTACACAAATTGAGGAAGTCGGTAAGAAAATTATCTATGTCTGGCGCTTATGCAAGTAGCTGTTCGGCTGGCATTGATTGATAGACTTGTTGCATGTCGTCCACAGGGATATAGTGCCAAATTCGGTCCGATTGGTGCTATAGATGAGCAAAATTCAGAGTTGTTTGTAGGGCCCTGCCCTTGTTGTTGTTGTTGTGGTCTTCAGACCTGAGACTGGTTTGATGCAGCTCTCCATGCTACTCTATCGTGTGCAAGCTTCTTCGTCTCCCAGTACCTACAGCAGCCTTCATCCTTCTGAATCTGCTTAGTGTATTCATCTCTTGGTCTCCCTCTACGATTTTTACCCTCCACGCTGCCCTCCAGTACTAAATTGGTGATCCCTTCATGCCTCAGAACATGTCCTACCAACCGATCACTTGTTCTAGTCAAGTAGCGCCACAAACTCTTCTTCTTCCCAATTCTATTCAATACCTCCTCATTAGTTATGTGATCTACCCATCTAATCTTCAGCATTCTTCTGTAGCACCATATTTCGGAAGCTTCTATTTTCTTCTTGTCTAAAATATGTTTCATTTCCATACATGGCTACACTCCATACAAATACTTTTAGAAACGACTTCCTGACACTTAAATCTATACTCGATGTTAACAAATATCTCCTCTTCAGAAACGCTTTCCATGCCATTGTCAGTCTACATTTTATATCCTCTCTACTTCGACCATCATCAGTTATTTTGCTCTCCAAATAGCAAAACTCCATTACTACTTTAAGTGTCTCCTTTCCTAATCTAATTCCCTCAGCATCACCCGACTTAATTCGACTACATTCCATTATCCTCGTTTTGCTTTTGTTGATGTTCGTCATACACCCTCCTTTCAAGACACTATCCATTCCGTTCAACTGCTCTTCCAAGTCCTTTGCTGCCTCTGACGGAATTACAATGTCATCGGCGAACATCAAAGTATTTATTTCTTCTCAATGGATTTTAATTCCTACTCCGCATTTTTCTTTTGTTTCCTGTACTGCTTGTTCAATATACGGATTGAATTGCATCGGGGAGAGGCTACAACTCTGTCTCACACACTTCCCAACCACTGCTTCCCTTTCATGTCCCTCGACTCTTATAACTGCCATCTGGTTTCTGTACAAATTGTAAATAGCCTTTCCCTCCCTGTATTTTACCTCTGCCACCATCAGAATTCGAAAGAGAGTATTTCAATCAAAATTGTCAAAAGCTTTCTCTAAATATACAAGCGCTAGAAACGTAGGTTTGCCTTTTCTTCATCTTTCTTCTAAGATAAGTTGTTAGGTCAGTATTGCCTCACGTGTTCCAGTATTTCTACGGAATCCAAACTGATCTTCCCCGACGGTGGCTACTACCAGTTTTCCATTCGTCTGTAAAGAATTCGCGATAGTATTTTGCAGCTGTGACTTATTAAACCGATAGTTCGGTAATTTTCACATCTGTCAACACCTGCATTCTCTGGGATTGGAATTATTATATTCTTCTTGAAGTCTGAGGGAATTTCGCCTGTCTCATACATCTTCCTCACCAGATGGTAGAGTTTTGTCAGGACTGGCTCTTACAAGGCTATCAGTAGTTCTAATGGAATGTTGTCTACTGCAGTGTCCTTGTTTCGACTTAGGTCTTTCAGTGCTCTGTCAAACTATTCAGGCAGTATCGTATCTCCCATTTCATCTTCACCTGCATCCTCTTCCATTACCATAATATTGTCCTCAAGAACATCTGCCCTGTATAGACCCTGTATATACTCCGTCCACCTTTCCGCTTTCCCTTCTTTGCTTATAACTGGGTTTCCATCTGAGCTCTTGATATTCATGCAAGTGGTTCCCTTTTCTTCAAAAGTTTCTCTAATTATCCTGTAGGCAGTATCTACCTTACCCCTAGGGAGATAAGGCTCTACATCCTTACATTTGCCCTCTAGCCATCCCTGCTCAGCCATTTCGCACTTCCTGTCGATCTCATTTTTGAGAGGTTTCTATTCCTTTTTGCCTGCTTCATTTACTGCATTTTTATATTTTCTCCTTTCATCGATTAAATTCAGTATCTCTTCTGTTACCCAAGGATTTCTACTAGCCCTTTTTTTTTTACGTACTTGATAGTCTGCTGCCTTCACTATTTCATCGCTAAATGCTACCCATTCTTCTCCCACTGTATTTCTTTCCCCCATTCCTGTCAATTGTTCCCTTATGCTATCCCTGAAACTCTGTACAACCTCTGATTCTTTCAGTTTATCCAGATCCCATCTCCTTAAATTCCCACCTTTTTGCAGTTTCTTCAGTTTTAATCTACAGTTCATAACCAATAGATTGTGATCAGAGTCCACATCTGCCCCTGAAAATGTCATACAATTTAAAACCCGGTTCTTAAATCTCTCTCTTACCATTATATAATCTATCTGAAACCTTCCAGTATCTTCAGGGTTCTTCCATGTATACAGCCTTCTTTCATGATTCTTGAACCAAGTGTTAGCTATGATTAAGTTATGCTCTGTGCAAAATTCTACCAGACGGCTTCCTCTTTCATTTCTTAGCCCTAATCCCTATTCACCTACTACGTTTCCTTCCCTTCCTTTTCCTGCTCTCGAATTCCAGTTGCCCATGACTATTAAATTTTCGTCTCCCTTCACTAATTCAATAATTTCTTTTACTTCATCACATATTTCATCACATTCTTCATCATCTCCAGAGCTAGTTGGCATATAAACTTGTACTACTGTAGTAGGCGTGAGCTTCGTGTCTATCTTGGCCACAATAATGCGTTCACTATGCTGTTTGTAGTAGCTTATACGCGATCCTATTTTTTATTCATTATTGAACCTACTCCTGCATTACCCCTATTTGATTTTGTATTTATAACCCTGTATTCACATGACCAAAAGTCTTGTTGCTCCTGCCACCGAACTTCACTAATTCAAACTATATCTAACTTTAACCTATCCATTTCACTTTCTAAATTTTATAACCTACCTGACCGATTAAGGGATCTGACATTCCACGTTCCGATCCGTAGAACGCCAGTTTCCTTTCTCCCGCCCACAGAGCACCAAATGTTCTCAGTAGTGGAGAGATCTGAAGACCTTTCTGACCAAGGTAGAGTATGGCAATCATGAAGACAGTTAGTAGATAACCTTCCAGTGTGCGGGTGGACATTATCTTGCTGAAATGCAAGTCCAAGTCGCCTTGCCATGAAGGGCAAAAAATATCGTCAACGTACCGCTCTGCTGTAAGGGTGCAACGGATTACAACGGAAGTGGCCTTGGTATGAAATGAAATCCCACCCCAAGATGTCATATCTGGTTGTCGGACTGTATGGTGGCCAACAGTCACATTGGTAGCCCACTTTTATTTGGGGCGTCTTGAGATACATCGTGGCTGGTCATCGGGGCTCAGCTAGAAGCCACAATCATCACTGAAGACAATTCTGCTCCAGCAAACGCTCTCCCAGGCCGATTGTACCCAGCACACTGCGAACCATCTTCTGGTTGTACATACGTCGATGGTAGTCGGCTTAAGGGGCGCCATTAAGTCAGACTTTCGTCTCTCTAGGTCACCCGTACTTATAAACTCTGTGTTCGGCGATGGTCCGCTCATTTTTGCCAGCATCGTTGAATAGTTGCGTGGTTTCCTATTCATATGTCGATCGATTGGCCAATTACTCCAACCAGCTTCTTTGAACTCAACTACATTTCTTCTTTCAAATACTGTCATCTGCTGACATTGTCCACGAGCCTGTTTGCAAAGCATAGTTACTGTCAAACTGACTACACAGAATGAAATCCTCAAATACTTTATGCGCTGGTATCATCATGACCCGTGTTTACTATTCTTACCAGGTGTGCGGTGACATTGTGCTCCAGCAGTCACACATTCATTCATCGGTCGCCGAATCTTGCAGTTCTTCATTTTCCGTCGATACCTCTGTGAATAACCATTTGTGACCAATTTGAGTCGTTTTAGTGTCTTAGACTGTATATTTGATGTTAAGAACGAAAGAGAAGCAGAATTCTTATAATCGTTTAGAGTCAGAAATGTGTGCTAGTTACTGTCTACGACTCACTGAAAGAGGTTATTTTAAAGCATTCAATTAGGCTCGTTTTCAGTCGTATTACAATGATCATGTCATCGTTGTGTTCATGAAATACCTTTATGACAACCTGAACTCTGATGAGGACACTTATAATAATGTGTCTGAATTTTGGTGAAGGAAGAGCTGCCGTTCTCCGTCAAATAATGAAACCAGATACGTTAGTGGTATTGGACGTTGAAGTTTGGTACAAAGTAGACTTTCTAACTCATATCAACAGTAGTCCATTGGGTGCAGGTTGGACGTTGGGCAGGCCAATCGATTTCTGCCATGGTACATAAAACAGCTAAAAACACAAGACATAGTAGAAAACATTGGATATCAAAGGAGATATTGGACATATTTGATTAAACAAAAAAATATAAAAATGCAGAAAATGAAGTAAGCAAAAGGGAATAAAGACGTCTAAGGAATGAGACGCACAGAGGGTGTAAAATGGATAGGTTGGAATGACTAGAGAACAAATGCAAGCCCATAGAAACATGTGTAACTAGGGGAAAGGTAGATACCGCCTATAAGAAAATCTAAGAGAGCTTTGAATATAAGAAAACCAGCTGCATGAAATCGAGAGCTCAGATGGGAGGGCAAGGAAGGGAAACCTGGAAGGTGGAAGTAGTATATAGACATCTACATGTACATGCATACTCTGCCAATCACATTTAAGTGCCTGGCAGAGGGTTCAACGAACCACATTCACAATTCTCTATTATTCCAATCTCGTATAGCACGCGGAAAGAATGAACACCTATATCTTTCCGTACGAGCTCTGACTTCCCTTATTTCATTGTGGTGATCGCTCCTCCAGATGTAGGTCTGTGTCAACAAAATATTTTTGCATTCGGAGGAGAAAGTTGGTGATTGGAATTTCGTGAGAAGGTTCCGTCAGAACGAAAAACGCTTTTCTTTTAATATTTTCCAGCCTAAACCCTGTATCATTTCTGTGACACTCTCTCCCACATTTTGCGATAATACAAAACGTGCTGCCTTCCTTTGAACATTTTCGATGTACTCCGTCAGTCCTATCTGGTATGGATCCCATACCATGTAGCAGTATTCTGAGAGAGGACGGACAAGTGTAGTGTAGGCAGTCTCCATAGTAGGGCTGTGTCTTTCCAATGAAACACAGTCTTTGGTTAGCCTTCCCCACATTTTCTATGTGTTCTTTCCAATTTAAGATGTTCGTAATTGTAATTCCTAGGCTTTTAGATTATACTGATTTATAGTGTAACCGAAGTTTAACGAGTTCCTTTTAGCACTCATGTGGATGACCTCACACTTTTCGTTATTTAGGGTCAACTGCCACTTTTCGTACCATTGAGATATTTTTTCTTCTAAATCGTTTTGCGGTTTGCTTTTGTCTTCTGATGACTTTATTAGTCGATAAACGACAGCGTCATCTGCAAACAACCGAAGACATCTACTCAGATGGTCTCCGAAATCGGTTATAAATAAAACGAACAGCAAAGGGCCTATAATACTACGATGGGGAACGCCAGAAATCACTTCTGTTTTACTCGATGACTTTCCGTCAGTTACTACGAACTGTGACCTCTCTGACAGGAAATCACAAATCCAGTCACATAACTGACACGATATTCCATAAGCACGCAATTTCACTACGAGTCGCTTGTGTGGTACAGTGTCGAAAGCCTTAAGGAAATCCAGAAATACGGAATCGATCTGAAATCCCTTGTCAATAGCACTCAGCACTTCATGTGAATAAAGTGCTAGTAGTGTATCACAGGAACGATGTTTCCTAAGCACATGTGGACTGTGTGTCACTAAATCGTTTCCTTCGAAGTAATTCATAATGTTCGAACACAATGTATGTTCTAAAATCCTGCTGCATATCGACGTTAACCTAATGAGCCTGTAATTTAGTGGATTACTCCTACTACCTTTCTTGATTATTGATGTGACCTGTGCAACTTTCCGGTCTTTGGGTACGGATCTTTCGTCGAGCTAACGGTTGTATATGATTGTTAAGTATGGAGCTAATACATCAGCATACTCCGGAAGGAACATAACTGGTATGCAGGCTGGGCCAGAAGACTTGCTTTTATTAAGTGATTTAAGTTGCTCCACTACTCCGAGGAAATTTACTTCTACGTTACTCATGTTGGCAGCTGTTCTCGATTCGAATTCTGGAATATTTACTTCGTATTCTTTTGTGAAGGTATTTCGGAAGGCTGTGTTTAGTAACTCTGTTTGGCAGCACTGTCTTCGACAGTATCTCCATTTGATATCGCACAGAGAAGGCATTGATTGTTTCTTGCCGCTAAAATACTTCACATATGACCAGAATCTCTTTGGATTTTCTGCCAGGTTTCGAGACACAGTTTCGTTGTGGAAACTGTTATTGACATCTCGCATTGAAGTCCACGCTAAATTTCGAGCTTCTGTAAAAGATCACCAATCTTGGAGATTTTGCGCCTTTTTAAATTTGCCATGTTTCTTTCGTTGTTTGTGCAATAGTGTTCTAACCCGTTTTGGGTACCAAGGAGGATCAGCCCCATCGTTTGTTAATTTATTTGGTATAAACCTCTCAATTGCTGCCGATGCTATTTTCTGAATTTAAGCCAGATCGGGTCTACCCTTATATTATTAATTTGGAATGAGTAGAGATTGTCTTTCAGGAAGGCGTCAAGTTAATTTTTACCTCCTTTCTTGAATAGGTATATCTTTCGCTAATTTTTCGAGAATTTGGGGATTACAATATTCAGTTTCGCTACGACAACCCTGTGTTCAGTAATCTCTGAATCGGTTTTGATGCTCGTTATTAACTCAGGATTATTTGTTGCTAAGAGGTCAAGTGTGTTTTCACAACTATTCACGTGGTCTCATGAACTAACTGCTCGAAATAATTTTCAGAAAATGAGTTTAGGACAATTTCGGATGATATTTTATGCGTAACTCTGGATTAAAACTCGTATTTTCCACAAACATATTGAGGGTAAATAGAAGTCATCACCAACTATTATCGTATGAGTCGGGTAAGTGTTTGGAATCAAATTCAAGTTTTCTTTGAACCTTTCAGCAACTGTCTAATCTGATTTGGGAAGTCGCTAAAAGGATCCAGTTATTATTTTATTCCGGTTGCCAACGATGACCTCTTCCCAAACTAACTCACAGGAAGTATCTACTTCAATTTCGCGAAAAAATAAAATACTTCTGACAGCAACAAACACGCCACCGGAACCGTGTTTAGCCTATTTTTTCGGAACACCATTAGGTTCTTCGCAAAAATTTCGCGGAGCTTATATCCGGTCTTAGCCAGCTTTCAGTGCCTATAACGATTTGAGCATCAGTGCTATCTATTAACACTTGGAGCTCTGTTACTTCCCCAACACAGCCACAACAATTTACAACTCTTAAACCAATGGTTCCTGCATCTATGTTCTTCCTGTGTTCAGCGTGCACCCTTTGTGCCTGAAGACCTTCTTGTTTTCCCGAGACCCTCTAACCTAAGAAACCGCCCAGTCCATGCCACATAGCCCCTGCTACCCGTGTGGCCGCCTCCTGCTTATAGAGGACACCTGACCTCTTTAGGAGAACCCGAAACCCAACCATCCTTTGGCGCAAGTCGTGGAATCTGCAGCCTACACGGTAGCAGAACCGTCGGAGCTTCTGATTCAGACCCTCCACTCGGCTCTGTACCAGAAGTCCGCAATCGGTTCTGTGAACTATGCTGCAAACGGTCACCTCTGCTTTCATCTTGCAAGCAAGACTGTCAGCCTTTACCACTTCTGTTAGCCGCTCGAAATCAGAGAGACTCTCTTGAGATCCAAAGTGACACACATCATTGGTACCGACGTGAGCAACCACCTGCAGTTGGCTGCACCCTGTGCTCATCATGGCATCTGCGAGGACGCTTTCCACATCTGGAATGATTCCACCCGGTATGCACACGGAGTGCACATTGGTTTTCTTATCCTCCTTGTCAGCCAAGTCCCTGAGCGGCCCCATAAGGCGCCTAACGTTCGAGCTAACAACTACCAATAATCCCACCCTCTGCAATTGCCCGGATCTTGCAGGCTGAGTGGTTCCCTCTGATAGAGGACAGGCGACAGCATCTGGCTCAACGACAGTGTAAGCCACAGACAGCACCTG
This sequence comes from Schistocerca americana, assembly GCF_021461395.2. Taxonomy (NCBI): domain Eukaryota; kingdom Metazoa; phylum Arthropoda; class Insecta; order Orthoptera; family Acrididae; genus Schistocerca; species Schistocerca americana. Next base: position 541,279,449 of record NC_060124.1, on the reverse strand, counting down.
GAGCCTGTTTGTCAGACAGACTGGGGAGGCATTATGTGCGGCCGCCTGGGAAGTCTTTCTCCGCCTGCTACGTCCTGGCGCGACCTCCCACTCGACCACAGGTGAGGGGTCAGCCTCAGTGCGAGCAGTAATGGGGTTGGTCACCGGTGAGGACCGTGCTGGACGTCCGTTGGATCCCCACGGCCGGCCCACAACAGAGGTGGTCATCCACTGCAGCCTCAAGCTGTGTAACCGAAGCCATCACAGCCTTAAGCTGAGAGCGAACTATCACCAATTCGGCTCGCAGCCCCACGCAACAATCGCAGTCCCTGTCCATACCAAAAACCGTCGAAAAGTAAACGATGCAGATAAACGGACTATCGGCAGGTGCTCCGCAAATCTAATGTAGACCCTGACGAAAACGCACGAACTGTGTCTAGTAATACTCAGATATTCAGAAACCTAACTACCGAAGCACTCAGCACTCAGGTGAAACTAAATAATTTGCGCCTGATTAGGAACTTTTAATACGTCACAAAATCGGTTTACTTTGTAACGCAAACGAAAACGCGAGAACTGTGCCTATTAGATATTAAAATTTAACGCAGAAGCCAAAACTAAACTATTAATCAGTTACCTCCCTGTTGCTGCTTCTGTCGGATATGGCGAGAAGAATTTGACACAGCACTGGAAGATCTAAGTCGACACACGGACCATGGAGTTGACGACATTCTGTGTGTGCTTCTAACATCCTCCGGAGAGTCAGCCATGACTTAACTACTCCATCTCCTATGCAAGAAGTATGAGACAGAGAAAATAACTTCACACTTCAAGAACAATTTAATAATTCCAATCCCAAAGGCTGCAGGTGCTGAAAGGTGTGAATGTTACCGTATAGTCGGCTTAATAACACATGCTTGCAAAATATTTACACAAATTATTTAGAGAAGAATGGAGAAATTAGCAGATGTCGACCTCGGGAAATATCAGATTGGTTTCCGCAGAAGTCTAGGAACACGCGAGGTAATACTTCCGCTATGACTTACCTTAGAATACAGGTTAGGGGAAGGTCAACTTTTGTTTATAGCTCCTGTATACTTAAAAAATGCTTTTGTCAGTGTTGGCTGTCATACCCCCTTTGAAATTCTGAAGGTAATGGAGGGAAAGTGGAGGGACCCAGGGCTTATTTACAGCTTGCACAGAAACCAAATGGCAGCAGATGGGTATTAAAGGGAACAGTGGCAGAGAAAGGGATTAGACAGCGTTGTAGCATATCCCTAGTGTTATTCAATCCGTACGTTAAGGAGACTGTGAATGCAATCAAGGAGAAATTTGTTGAAGGACTTACAGTTCAGGGAGAAAAAGTTCGAGGTTTGCTGCTAACAGTGAAATTTTCTCGGAGACGGGAAAGGTCTTGGAAAAGCAATTGAATGGATGGGCAATATGTTAGAAGTTGGATGTAAGATGAACATCAAGAAAAGCAACACAAGTGTAATGGAATGCAGGAGAATTAATTCAGGGCAAGCTGAGGGAAGTAGGAACTGAGTTACTTAAAGTAGTAGATGATATAATAGATTATGACCAAAGAAGGAAGGATATGAAATATATACCGGCAATGTTAATAAAAGGGTGTCTGAAGAAGAGAAATTTGTTAATACCGATTGTAGATTTAAATGCTGAAAGTCTCTTCTGATAGTTTTTGTCTGGAATGTAGCCATGTACGAAAATGAACCGTGGACATAAACAGTTCACACAAAAAGGGAATTGCGCATTTGAAATGTGTCACTGTAGCATAACGCTGAAAATTAAATGGGTAGATCACGTAACTAATGAGGAAGTACTGAACATAAATTGGGAGAAAAGAAATATGTGTCATAACTTGACTAAAAGGAGGAAGAGCTTGACAGGACAAATTCTGAAAGGTTGAGTAAAAATTAGTGAAGGAAACCAAGAGATGAGTACGGAAGCCAAGTATGTAAGTTGCAGTGGTTGTTCGAAGATGCAGACACTTGCCCAAGATAGAGTACCGTGGAAACCCACATCAAACGAGTTTTCGGACTGTAGACCGCAACAGCAACAATTTTGCCTATGCATTTACGTTCATACAGAACACCACAAGCCACCTTATGGTGGGCCGTACCATGCACCATTACCAGATATTTCATGTAATATTCCATTCGCAAACTGAGCTGGGGAAAAAAGACTATCAATTTGCCTCTGTATGAGCACTAATTTATCTTGTCTTCGCGGGCCGTACACGTAATGCACATTTGTGGCAGTAGAATCGTTCTCAGTCAGTTGTAAATGTCTGTTCTCTAAATTGTCTCGAAAGTGATTGATGAAAAGAACGTCGTCTTCCCTTAGGAATTCCCATTGCGTTTACAAAACATCTCTGTAACACTTGCCAGTTGATCGAATCTACCGTCAACAAATCTAGCAGCAAGGCTCTGGACTTCTTCGATGATTTCGTTTAATGCGACCAGCTGAGTATCCCAAACACTCGAGCAATACTCAAGAACTGGTCACTCTTCTGTTCTACTCGCAGTCTCCTTACTAGAAGATCTACGCTTTCCTAATACTGTCTCAGTAAACAAAAGCCTTCCCTACTGCAGTCCTTAAATGCATGTTATATTTCATTTCGCTTTGCAACAATTCGCCTACATATTTAATCCACGTGATTGTGTAAGTAGGTCAACATAAATTCCAGTTTAATTTAATTGAATTTATTGCAAAGATTTTTAGACCTGTTATCTGGAAACTCTAACGGGTCGTACATATTCGTTAATCATGGTGACATACAACGTTTTAAGTTACGTAGGTAGTAGCAAATCATGTTGACAGCAAACTTCGGTGATACTAATGTAGAAATAAAGCCAGATATTTGAAAGATAATAATAAGTTTAAATAATCAACATTAAATAAAGTGTATTAACTGAGGATCCAAGTGAATGACTTCCATCTTATATTACAAGATACGTTACTAGCAGCCTCGGAAGAGCTTGAGGTTTTTCGATTAACTCCAACTTTACTTACTTCTAAACCTATTCTTGCTACACTATTCTATATCGCTAACAGTGGTATGTGTGTGTCTCGCAGTCCTCGATTCTACGCATACCCGTGTGGGTGGCCTTTGCATTCTTTCTCTTCTTTCCTTTTTACTTTTCTGTTATTGTTTGCATATCGCAGTCTGTCTGCAGTCTCTCTGTACCTGAAAAAAAAGAGACTCTCAGAACGACATGACCAGCCGAACCTTCTTCTCCACATTCACAGACTGATGTGTTGCTATGTCCCAGTCGAAGCACATGGTTTAGGTATGGATCGCGACCTGTTAACCGATGCATCATACCTCGAGTAGGCGCAGCGTCGCACAGTTTGAGTCTGTTCCTAGTGCTTGGTAATACGCTATAAACACGCCTCGCCGTACTGCTAGTGTCCCAGTCAGACTACCAATCATCTAAATTCTGGGCTCTTAAATGTCGTTTATTAATAACCTGTGTTCCGGTTCCAAATGGTTCAAATGGCTATGTGCACTATGGGACTTAACATCTCAAGTCATCAGTCCCCTTGAACTTAGAACTACTTAAACCTAACTAACCTAAGGACATCACACAACATCCAGCCATCACGAGGCAGAGAAAATCCCTGACCTCGCCGGGAATCGAACCCGTCTCCGTCCAGTCGCCATTGAGCTATCCACCTTACGAATTGTGGACATGATAGTAGTTCCCTTAACCTTTTTAGTCAACAATTTATTCAGTCTTTGGCAGATGTCTAATTGCAGGTGTATTCCTTCAGTTTCCTGAAGCAAAGTTTTGAAGCGCGTCTTAATAGCCCTGTATTCATGGAGCCCACTACTGCCCTCCGATTGCCCTAGAGAATGTTCGTTCTTCTTCTCGATCGTACCCTTCACCTCAGAGTGGAAAGTTCAAGGCTCTAAGGGATCGTAGTCTGATTGTTTACCTTTTTCCTAGGAATATAAATGTCCTGTGCTCCTTGCAAGAGTTCAGTTAGTAATTGAGCACACAAATCTACATGAACCGGGAGAGATTTAATTCTAAATACTCCGAGGTAGACTACTAAGCCATCTCAATCAGATTTAGTGATGCCTAACTCAATTCTGCTTTCCTCAACTTGTCTTCTGTATTATTGTCATTTCCCTCTTCGACGATAATTGTATTATGGCCACTGTATGTTAAGTACTGGAGCACTTGTCAACTATTAATATTAGCTGCTGACATGCGGTTGCTAAAGTGACATCTGTGTTAGTAACTACACCAGCTTATTGTTCGAATGTGCTCGGCTGGTCTTCAAGATTTAAAACAATGAGCTGTAGTTCCTGTATTGCTTCCTTTAGTACATCCCCTCGTTCGTTAGTTTGCCTACTGTACCACAGAAATGATTATACATCTGTTGTCACAAGAAGACACGCAACTTGTCTATATAGAGAAACCGCTCTGACTTTACCTATATAAGGTACGATAGGGTGAGAGTAATGCATGCTTACTACAACCCACTTTGTCTGCAGTCCTTCACTTCTATTGTGACCCTGTGCTTGTCCAACAGCGTTGCCACCTTGGGTCACACTGTATTTCCATTTGTAACGGCCGTGGCAGTCATTCCCTCATCGTGGCCAGTACCTGTTAATATATCCGCACGAAAATGTGGGAGCTCATTCTTTCTACAGTATGGTTCATGCAAACTAAACATATTAACACTCAGCTGGTCAGTTAGTTTTCGTATTTCAGTCATTGTCAATTTACATCGAGCAGCATTTATCTGTACTATGTTTATCCTTTTGCGTGTTTCGATTGCCAACAAAGCCCTTCGGAGAAGGAAGGCCTGGTTCAAAGATAAAGCGTCCAAACCCTTATATAAAATCCTAGTATTAATGCTCAGTGTCGAATGGTACTTTTACTCTCTTAAACGCCTGTCGAAGGAGGCCACATAATTATTTAAACTCAATGCATATGTTATTTACTCTCAAAAGAATTCTGTGTAGTGCATCTGGTGTAGGATACGTAATAGATTTTCCTTTCTGATGCCCACTTCTGAAAATATGTCTTAGAGCAACCTGTAACACACTGGGAGCCTCCAAACTACTTAATAAGACATTCACTTCTAAATTATTATCTGATTTGTATGTGTGTATTTGAAAATCATTTTAGTAGGACTCGAAATATTAGAAATACTTTTTTGTATTTCATAGGAGTACCTGATTTTCACTGCACTTTACTGTTTTGCGATTGTTGTACTCGTTAGTGTTACTGCTAGAGACGCCTAGCGGAACAACTGCAGAACTGTTTTCTTGTTTTCTGGTGCATAGCGGTAGCGTGGGTTGTAGGCAGACCAGGTCTTTTTGTGCCGGGTAGGGTGTGACCCATACAGGTGGAACGCCGTGACATGCCAGAGGTGCGTGAACTTCTGTGTATGACTAACTGCCCATTCTTCAGCAGGAACAGAAACTAGAAACGATAGCGATAGTGCACTTTGAGGTCTGGATTTAAGTCGACTTTCAATCGAATTCCAGTGAGTTATTGGTTATAAGTGGAACATGGCGCTGGCCAATCAATTTCTAGGACCTTATATAGAATGCCTAAAAGACAAGTCATTGTAGAAAGACAGGAGATACTGGACTCATTTGATGAAAGAAGGAAATGTGAAAATGCAGCAGACGAAGCAGCAAACAGGAAACTCATACTGTCTGCAAACCTCTATTTTTCCTTACTCCGCCGTAGTGGGGATCCAAAACACTCGGGCAGTATTCAGGAATTTGTCGCACTACTGTTCTATATACAGTCCCCTTTGTAGATGAACTACACTTTCCTAAGACTCTCCCAGTAAGCCGAAGCCACTCCTGCTACTGTTCTCATGTGCTCGTTTCACTTCATATCGCTTTACAACTTTACGCCTAGAAATTAATCCCCTTGACTGTGTATACGAAAATTACAATATTGTTTTTTTTTCCCTTTCATCTGCATTAAGATATATCTGTTTACATTTAGAGCAAGTTACCCTACATCACACTAAAAGGAAATTCTAAGCCATCGTATACCCATGTACAGTCACAAAACGACGATACAGTCTTCTTACGTCTTATACTAAAAGGTCACCTCAAGCCTTAGCAGACTTCTCCCCAGCCTATCCGTTGTTGTCCACAAATCATTGCCTCACAGACGCTGCCTTATGACATGGTTTTTTGTCATCCTTACATAAACAATCATGGTCTCCATATGTTCCCCTACTGTAGACAGTACATTATGCTGTAAAATGTGTTATTCTTCAGCGTTTAAAGCTTAATAATTGCAACATTTGGAGCACACCATAACCAAGGAAAACACCCCAATTCCGTGACACCACATCCCTAGTTCTTCATTTTTGGCGATATACAGGGTGAGTCACTAATTATTGCCACCTAGGATAACTCCGAAAGTATGATGGTAGCTGAGATGAATGTGGGACAAAAGATGTATAGGACAACGGGGGCCATAATATGACGTTGATTTTTTGATGCTAGATGGGGTCGCGTCAGAGATAAGAAGGTCAACTTGTTTTCTTTACATGGGATGCCATAGTTTGGTACTTACTATCTGATAGTGGCTATCGAGACGAATCCAATGACGTGTAACAGCGATAGCCGGCCGATGTAGCCTCGCGGTTCTAGGCACTTCAGTCTGGAACCGCGCGACCGCTTATGTCGCAGGTTCGAATCCTGCCTCGCGCATGGGTGTGTGTGATGTCCTTAGGTTAGTTAGGTTTAAGTAGTTCTATGATAAGAATGGAGGAGACATAACGAAATGCTTCAATTAAAAGTGGTGTAAGGGAGGTGATGCTGTCTTTCGCCCATACTACTCACTGTCTACATCGTAGAACCCATGACGGAAATGGAAGAAAGTTTCCAAAGTGTGCTCAAAATTCACAGTAAGAAATTACCAGTGATAAGATTTGCTGGTGCCATTGCTATCCTCGGGTGAAATGAATTACAGGATCTATTGAATGAAATGAATAGTGTTATGAGTAAAGAATAGGTACTGAGAGTAAACCGAAGAGAGACGAAAATAATTAGAAGTAGAAGAGTAACAGAACAGCGAGAAAACATCACCACTTGGGATCAAGAAGTACACGAAGTTAAGGAACTTTGTTATCTTGGAAGTAAAACGACCCATCAACCCATCTTGGACGAGGCAAGAAGGACATATAAAGCGGAGTAGCACAGGAAAAGGAGGCGTTCCTAAACAAAAGAAATCAACTGGTAACAATCGTATGTCGTAAGTTGAGTACGAAATTAATGAGGATGTACGTTTGTAGCACCGCATGGTACAGAAGTGAATTATTTCCTGTGAGGAAACCGAAAACGAAGAGAATCCAAGCGTTCGCGACGTGTGCGATTGAAGAATGTTGGAAAGTAGGTGGACTGATAAGGAATGAGGAAATTCACATCTACATCTACATCTACGGGATTACTCTGCTATTCACAATAAAGTGCTTGGCAGAGGGTTCAGTGAACTACCTTCAGGCTGTCTCTACACCGTTCCACTCCCGAGCGGCACTCGGGAAAAACGAGCACTTAAATTTTTCTGTGCGACCCCTGATTTCTCTTGTTTTAGCGTCATGATCATTTGTCCCTATGTAAGTTAGTGCCAACAGAATGTTTTCGCAATCGGTGCAGAAAACTGGTGATTGAAATTTCATTAGGAGATCCCGTCGCAACGATGAACGCCTTTGTTTTAGATATTTTCATCTCAATTCACGTATCATGTCTGAGACACTATCTTCCCTATTTCGCGATAATACAAAACGAGCTGCCCTTCTTTGTACTTTTCCGATGTCATCCGTCAGTCACACTTGATGCGGATGCCACACTGCACAGCAATACTCCAGAATATGGCGGACAAGCGTGATGTAAGCAATCTCTTCAGTACACCTTTTGCACCTTCCACGTGATCTGCCAATGGATCGCAGTCTTTGGTTTGCTCTACCCACAAAATTATCTAGGTGATCATTCCAATTTAGGTTATTTGTAATTGCCGGCCCTAAGCATTTAGTTGAATTTACAACCTTCAGATTCGTGTGACTTACAGCGTAATCGAAATTTAGCTGATTTCTTTCAGTACTCATGTGAATAACTTCACACTTTTCTTTATTCAGGGTCACTTTTCGCACCATATAGATATCTTATCTAAATCATTTTGCAAGTCGTTTTGATCATCTGATAACTTTACAAGAGGTAAATGACAGCATCAACTGCAAACAGTCTAAGTAGGCTACTCAAATTGTCTCCTATGCGGTTAATATAGATCGGCAACAATAGAGGGCCTATAGCACTTCCTTGTGGAACGCCGGATATTACTTCTGTTTTACTCGATGCCTTTCCGTCTATTACTACGAACAGAAACCTTTCTGACAGGAAATCACGAATTCAGGCGCACAAAAGAGGCGATACTCCGTAGGCAAGCAGTTTGGTTATAAGACGCTTGTGAGGAACGGTGTCGAAAGCCTTCTGGAAATCTAAAAGTATGGAACCAATTGACATCCCTCTCGATAGCACTTATTACTTCATGAGTGTAAAGAGCTAGTAGTGTTTCACAAGAACGATATATTCTGAATGCGTGCTGACTATGTGTCAATAAATCGTGTTCTTCGAGGTACTTCATAATGTTCGAATACAGTATATGTTCCAAAACCCTACTCCAAATCGACGTTAGTGATATATGCCTGTAATTCAGCGGATTACTCCTACTTCCCTTTTTGGGTATTGGTGTGACTTGACGAATTTTCCAGTCTTTAGGTACGGATCTTCCTGTGAGCGAGTGGTTGTATATAATTGCTACATATGGTGCTATTTTATCAGCATACTCTGAGAGGAACCTGACTGGTATACAATCTGGACCGAAGGGCTTGCCTTTATTAAGTGATTTAAGCTGCTTTGTTTCAGCGAGGATATCTACTTCTGTGTTTCTCATCTTGTCAGTTGCTCTTGATTGGAAGTCAGGAATATTTACTTCGTCTTCTTTGGTGAAGGAGTTGCGGAAAACCGTATTTATTAACTCTGCTTTAGTGGCACTATCATCAGTGACTTGACCGTTGTTATCGCGCAGTGAAGGTATTGATTGCGTCATGCCACTGGTGTTCTTTATGTATGACCAGAATCTCTTTGCGTGTTCTGCCAGATTTCGAGACATAATTTCGTTGTGGAAATTATTAAAAGCATCTCGCATTGAAGTAGGCGCCATATTTCGAACTTCTGTAAAACTTTGCCAATCTTAGGGATTTGGCGTTCTTTTAAATTTGGCATGCTTTTTTCGTTGCTTCTGTAACAACGATCTGACCCATTTTGTGTACCATGGGGGATCAATACCATCACTTATTATTTTATGTGGTGTATATCTCTTAATTGCTGTCGATACTATCTCTTTGAAAACATTCCTCACATTCTCTATACTGACACGATCAGATCGGAAGGAGTGAAGACTGTCTCTTCAAAAGGTGTTAGTGCATTTTTATCAGCTTTTTTAAACAGATATACTGTGCGTTTCTTTTTCTCCGCAAAATAGAGGAGGAAAGGAACATAAGGAAAACGACGTTTCGAGGCATAAGGAAACAAATTCCATGGTGCTAATACAACAAATAATTGAGAATATGTGCCGAATATGTTTCTCTGAGATGTAGAGATTGGTACAAGAGAAGAAATCGCGTGGAGCCGCCACAAACCAGTCAGTAGAATGATGGAAAATGGAAAAAGATGATAACTGGTACGAGCTTAGGACTCCACGATTATTTTCAGTTTCAGTAAAAACTGCTGCATAAATAAAATTACTGAAATCAATGCGATGTGAAAGGTTTAATCTATTAAGTGGGCATGTTCGCTCTCAGTTCAACGAATATATCGGACCACAGCAACCTGTCGCTTGTAGCTAATGGAAATGATGAATTCAAAGCCGAGACGTATTATGACGTTATTACTAATGTTTCATCCTAAATCAGTTAAAATAATGCATTCTCAAAGTTTTAACGATTTTCAATGTTTTTACTGCCATGGACACAAAATATGGCAGCTCCTGAAGAAAAAACTGCTTTTCGAGTTGTTCTGGAGTTCGCTAACGATTTTCATGGAAAGAATTATTGAATTTACCTCTACACCTGGTATATTAGTTCAGATTACGGTGACCAACAGACGAGAAAGCAAGCGGTGTTTTCGACACAATGTAGGAAAACAAAAACGAGTTCCTTTACGTCACTGAATATGAAAAATTGAAGGAGGGTAACTATTTAACAGCGTACGTCAGCTAGCAGATATTAGTAAAACAGAACCGCAAAAGAGATGTCGTGATGGTCAGCACGTTTCGTGTCAATGCATTGCATGAAGTAAACGCAAATTTTTTTGCATTTGTGATAAATATATGAGACGCGTGGCTAGAAGTATATCACAGTTGCAAAACAATCAAGGGGCCAGGAGCAGCCTGAAAAAAGTTATCAGACCATCACAGACGTTAAGTGCGGGGTTGTTTTCCAGTTATCTTGTATTAGGTTCAGGATAGGGTCTGGGGTACCTGCAACATGCACACACACTCACAACAGTGTAATTGGGCTAGGGGTTTGCAATGGGATAAAACAGTTCCTCAAACATTATTGCTATATGGGACATACATCTTGAATCTTTTATGTATATAAGAAGTAGTGACAGCCGCAGTTTATCAGTATTCTATGTTATCAACACATCTGACTGGTAAAAATGCATATCGCCTTTGCTCTGTGGTTATGAAGCCAAATTTTGCAATAATCAGTAAGCATAAAGCTGTATTTAAGATAGCTGAAGTCAATACCCTCTCCTGTGATTTACTGTACTGTAATTGTAACACACGCCACGTCTACCATAATCCATGTGTTTTAGTGCATATAAGAGGTGACCTTGACAGATAGTATTTTACTGACATAAGTCTCTCTGGATATATTTGGAACGTGAGGAAGAAGTGATCCTGCAAATACTTTGTAGATACTTTTGGCAGTGAGAGTGAATCTAAATCATCGTTGGACACCAAAGAAACCAAGTCGTGTGGTAGGACAAGAAAAGAAATATTCTTGTACAAAATATTTATTAATTATTGCGTAGACATACATAAGAAATGTGAAAATAACTGAACACGAAAGGGCAATACGGGATGTTTGCATTAACTGTAAATTCTGATGGAAAGTGGCCAAACACTGGTGTACATGCAGCTAATGATAGAATCGAGGGTGTCTCTACATTAGTGGATATGCGAGAGATTTGTTTATAAACTTTCCTTCCCAGATGAATTAGCTGAAAGGAAGGTTCGGTATATTGTATCAACATGCTGTGGACTGGACATTGTGCATTTTATTATTCCACAAGTATTAAGACAAAAGTACCATAAACTGCTATTGTTTCCAAAAATAATTTTATTTTGCAGGTCTTAATAAATAGAAGAAAGGTAGCAAATAGACTTAACCCTTTCCCTATAAAAGAAACTAATTCTTCAAGTCTAGTTAACGAGAAAACTGAAAATGGAATAGATCGACATAAGAAAAACAAAAGCGAAAAGCGGGAAGATTTGGCGGAAACATTTGCCATGAAGGAAAGTTATAAACTGCTACTCGAAAATGCAAGGCTTACAAATTACTTTAATTTGTTGAATCTCTGCATATTAGTCTAATTTATTAGACACAGTTCCAGAGTTTTCGTCAGTCAGTCAGTCGGCAGTTGATGGTTGGAGTGCTGACTCATTATCTGAGTATCCAGTTATGCTGGCAACTAATGTGATATATATAAGGATCATATCAACCTAGACCACATCAACAACAGCCTGAAGATGGCGCATTGAAGCGCTGAAACTGGTTGTAACAAAATAAATAAAATCATAAGGACGGCTGTAGGTGTTTTATTTTGTCGCAATAGTAAACGGCCGTCTTCCCAGAGACCTCCTGCCAATAGCATGGACATACAAAAACAATATTCCGCATGTCGTTAGCCATGTGTCGACATCCTATCCTCGTACACCCATTATGTATAATGGCGTTCGTTTCTACACATTTTACTTTAAACTCGCTTGCCCGGTGTCGGGCGGATAAACACGATACTACAGTGGCTATGTTATTCCGAATTACAGTGAAAAATTCCCTCGGACATGCATGCATGTCCTAAGGAACAGGCACTTCGACGACTACAGCCGTTATGAAATGCAAGAAATTTATTCACGGTTGCGAATATGGACAACCATCAGCTGTATAATAGAATGACGACAGTGAAAGACTCTGCCTGACCGGAACACAAAACCGGATTTCCGGCTTATCGCGAGCGGTCACCTTATCGTTTGACTATCCGAGCAGAACTCATGGCCAAGCCCGAACAACGATAGATCGTGAGCCACATGTCTAAAACCTGTACCTGTACGTCCACTATGTACGAGGGTTCAGTCAATAATTAAAGAGACAAAATAGTCTGGGGAAAAACTGTTAGTAGGGCAAGTTTGATACATTCGTGGCTATGAGTTGGTATCACTAGGATGAGTCCTGATCAGGTGATGTATAAAAACTGTTTTGTTTATAACGCCAAAAATACATCTCAAGATGGCGAGTCCGCTTCAAACGTCCACATAAGTTGAACAACGTTCTGTTATTCGTTTACTTTTTTCCTGAAGGCGAGAAACAAGAGTATATATACTGTAGACTGTCTTAAGTTTATGATGAGCGTTGTATAAATCCATAAAATTTTTACAAGTGTGTAGAGCAGTTCAAAAATTTTCTCGACTCAGTGACAGACCAACACCGGTCTGGCCGACCTGTTGCAGTTTCCACTCCCTCACTTGAAAGTCGAATTGATGTCATTATTCGTGCCGACCGCCCTTGTGACCGGGAAATGATAGTTGATAAATTTAAAGTTTGTGCTGACACAGTTCATAACATTATCTGTAACAAGCCGAAGTACCGCAAAACATGTGCAAAATGGGTCCCAAAGGAGTAGACGCGGCTACATTAGGAAACTAGTTTGAGAGTGTGCACAGAGCTAATGGAACGTTATGAAAGTAAAGGTGAGCACTTCTTCAGCAAACTTTTAACTTTTGATGAAACTTGAGTTCGCGATTATGAGCCAGAATCAAAAAGACAAAGCATCGAGTGGAAGCACACCAACTCACAAGTTAAGAAAAAATTCAAAGCCAAGCATCTGCAGGAAAAGTCATGTTGACGTTGTTTTGGAACACTGAAGGTCAAGTATTTTGTGATTATCTCGAAGAGCAGGGTAGAATGTACAGCCAATATTACTCCTATTTGGTTTTAAACAACATGAAGCCAGCCATAAGAGAGAGATGTCGTGGATCTGAGAGGAGAGGTGTGATTCTCCAGCAAGGCAACGCAAGTCCTCATATTGCTCATCTAGCCCGTGAAACCATCGACAAAATGGGCTGGGAAGTACTGCCTTACAGTCCCCATTTAGCACCTAGTGATTCCCATTTCTTTAGTGCACTGAAGGAGGCATTACGTGGGAAGAGGTTGCAGGACAACGAGGACGTGAAAAATTTTGTCGAAAGTTGGTTCAAACATCAAGATAAAGATTTCTTTGCAGCCGGAATAAAAAACCTTGTAGCCCGTTGGAATAAGTGCATAAATGTTCAAGGGTATTATGTTGAAATGTAAGAAAAGTATTGTTTTGTAAAAATAAACGTTTTTTTTTCCTCCAGACCAATTTGTCTCTTTTATCATTGAATGACCCACGAATATTCCCATACAGAGGAGGCATTTTCCTTGAAAGTCAGCTGCTCAGTGCCGGCGGATAAATGCACTACTGCAGTGCTTGTGTCATCCCCAATTACGATGCAAAGTTCCTTCGGACAAGCACGCATCCATGTCCGAAGATACTCAAACTGCGGCGACTACAGCCGTTATATGGTAAACGAAATACATTTGCAGTATATTCTCGGCAACAAATAGGTTCAATGGCTGTCTGGACGTCAAGATGTAGTCACATCAAATACTCGTTTCCTTATTGAAGTATTACAATGTATTACAACCATGTAACCATGATTACTTAATCGGAACAGCATTACGACCTAATATAGGAAGAACGTAACGGACTGCTGGTAATAAGCTCCTGATTCGGCTACATACCTAGCTGTAATAGAAATAATCAAAGTAGATCCATGGCACGACAGACAGAAGATATATACTCGCATAGCTCTGAGCCCAGGTGATCCCATCGTTTGACAGAACTTTACAAACCACGAAATTGTCAGCGGAATTTGAGGGAAACTTTAACGTCAACATCTGCACTTAAGCTACATTATATTGTGTGGCAGAGGGTAGTTATGGTATATACATAACATTCTAATAATCCTACCTGGTAATGGTCCGACTGATGAACAATACTCAAGAAATGAAGAACGAGTCTTTTGAAAACCACTTCTCTTGTGGATGAGGTAATTCCCTTCAGATTGTTCCAGGAAATCTTAGATACTCCTCTGCATCTCTATGACAATTTTTTAATTGGTCTTGCCTGTTTAGTCCATATATGACAGCTATTCTGAGGTATTTTCCGGCTGTTATTGTATCCAATGTTTTATTGCCAAACTCATAACCTATGCACGTGCAGGACATTACATTTACTTACTTGCAGTGTCAACTAGACCAATCGTGAACTGTTTGCATGTCTTCCCACATTTCGATACGGTTGTCTGTTGTTGCAACCTGCCTGTAGACAACAGCTTCGTCTGACAACTGCCCCGGACAGCTTACGACGCTATCCTCTACGTCATTTACATACAGAGAATTACAAACATTAATAGCCCTGTAGAGCTCTCCTGGGCTACATCTATCGGTTTTTTCCCTTTAAGTTACAACTCTTATTACTGTTAGCTAGAACGTCCTGAAACCAGCCATTTGATCTGCTACTCGATAAGCTTTTGTCACTGGCGTTTCGCGCAGATTTTTCTAGGTGTTCACTGGAAGGTTGTCTACAAAGTTTCAAATGACTAACACACATGGTTTTATAATAGTATAGAAGAAGTACTCTATGGAAATACATACGGTTATGGTGAATGAAGACTGGTTATTCTAACGTAAAGTGTGAAGAACGTGATGTTAGTAATTGAAAGCAATGTACAAAGATGTAGCAGAACTAGTTGAGTTGGGTTGCCTACAGAATGAAGTCGTCAGCTCCAGTTTAGCGCGTAACAACTCACACAAAAAGTATTTACGAGTAATTTCAGGGATTTAGCAATTTTCTGTTGAGCTGTATTGGTGAACACATGTTACTGCATTTTGTCTATCTCGCAATTTAAATCTTTCTGTATCGGTATTGGAGTATTCGTTGTTGTTACCATATTTCGTTAACTTTCGCGATATTTGCTACCTGTACTGGTATTACTTTTTCGCTTTCTATACTGATATTTCTGTTTGTTTTCTGTATTGGTGTCTGGCTTTTAAGTTAGTTTATATTTACAGAGTGATATCTTCTATACCACTTGAATTTATCTAATTTGTTGCTTTACTTTTGCATTTTCGGTGCAGACCTCTGCATGCTATTCTTCATTGTATTCTTCCAGTTGTTTTGTTTTGTATACGCCAGTATTTTTGGGGCTCTGTGGCTTTTACTTGAGAATATAACTCCCCAGATTCCCCTTCAGGCCCAATATTTATTATTTTGAATTTTTAAGTTTCTGAATTTTTTTTATATTTTGGTTTTATAGGAACCGTTAAATATGACGTCCTAATCGCCATATTTAAATCAAAGTTGTGTTGCATCTTGAGGCTAGTGATGATGTTATTTATCAAAGTGGACGGGTGTTATTGATGGCTCTCGTCTTCCCCAATAATTCACCACACTTGAGACACAGTGCCGTACCCCCGGCCACGAGAGTTCGCCCCTGTTTGGTCTTAGGAGGGGAGGGGCGCACACAGCGCCGGCTGTCACCTCCACATGAAATCACGTAATGCGTTTTTACGTCGCAGGCTGACAGTTATTGGACGGGTGAAGTAAATGCATCGGTTAAACGCTCGAGCAATGTTTTGTGGTGCTGCAACGACATAACAACACAAGTTTTCACCCCAGATGTAAGCATTCCCGTTATAAAGTAGTAGGCAAGCATAAGTTCTCTACATTCTGTAATTTCCTGCAGGCGATATTATCGAGTGCGCTACTGCCAAGGCACCCATGTTGAACTGTTTGATTCTGTTTAGAGCGAAGATAACAGAATATCTTGTAGTAGTGAATCCTGTCGTACGTGTTCTATAGATGAGCAGGATGAAGCCAGAGCATTGTCGACTTGGACTACTCTTACATGGGCTGAGTTACTTACGAGAGTGTATACTGTGGAAAGTCATTTAGACTTCTTATGGGAAATTTGTGGATTGTCACCGGGAGACGTGTGTGGAACTCTTTAAAAAACGACCAACGTTTATTTCCCGTTTTAATTATAGGACAATTCTACTAAATGTACGAAACTAGTACGATCAGGAAAAACACGTAGTTCGTTAGATGCCAACTGACGATACATCAGGGTATTATTTTGGTCCCTTCCTGGGTTAATGAACACATGCTACTAGTCACTGTTACAGAAATTTATTTATGTACAATTACTGTTGGCGATTACTTTGATTTTTGCAGTGTTATGTGTTATGTGATTGTTGTGAATTTTACAAAATGCAGTAGCTTTGTTTTCACAGTTTGGCTTAGGAGGCCAGAAGTTTCCTTGTGAGACGCTCACAGTTTCTCTGAGAGATAGCTGCAGAGTATCCGATAATCGCAGAGAAGGATTGCTCCATGCTGCAACTGATTTGGAAATTATTGTATAGTTCGACATACTTTGACACTCGACAGCAAGGCAGGCGGGGTGGCCGAGCGGTTTTAGGCGCTACAGTTGGAACCGCGCGACCGCTACGGTCGCAGGTTCAAATCCTGCCCCGGGCATGGATGTGTGTGATGGCCCTAAGTTTGATAGGGTTAAGTAGTTCTAAGTTCCAGGGGACTGATGACCTTAGCAGTTAAGTCCCGTAGTGCTCAGAGCCATTTGAATCAATTTTTTCGACATCAAGACGTCTCAACATTCCATTTGTTGTGATGGAAACAGGAACTATTTGCAGGAAAATTAGTTATATATGACCTAGTTAACGAATAAAAACTTAATACGCGTACATAGTGTTGTTAAGTAAAACTGCAACAGTATTTGTTACATGGGAGCTTTTCAGATTCTAGTAAAATAATACAAATAAGTGTAGCCATTCTGAAACTAAGACCGTATTTGAGTTCATAAATCCAACAAAGAAAGGTTCTCAAGCAGCACTTCAGCGTTCTCATATAACGAGTTCTGACAGCTGCCATCTAACAACTTTGTGTCGAATTCACCTGAAACACCGCAAAAAGGGTAAAGTATCGTTATATGAATAACTACACCAGCAACAGAGATGTTCAAAAACTTTCACGAATTAGTAATTACAACCTGGAGATTTATCGATTTGCCTAGTGTTTATCCCCACTTACGAGTGAACTATGACTTTGGTTTAATTTCAGATACTTCACTGCACATTTAAATGGCCGTAGTAACACTCTCATAGAATTTAAACTTTCGCTTAAGTTTTCTTCAGATTTCATGTTTATTTCGTTTCATTATCCTTCAGTTAATGTAAATCAACCGTTCACAAATTTAGCTAACTTTTACATCTTCGGAATATGAGATACCTATGTTCGTCCATCCATTTAACAAATGTGTTGTACGGTACCTTTAAATTCTACAGCTTCGTGCACTGTGTTATATTAACGTCACCAGTTTCCACTATTGATGTAACAGATCAGAGTCCTCCCGATAGGTTCGTCTACTCCCATGTAATGTTAGCAAACAGGGGGTATCGGTGAAGTTTTATTCCTACCGGACCTGAATATCATGTAGCCCACACATGTTTCTTGTGGGGCTTATTAAATTTAAATTGTATCGAATGAAGGATAAGCTAAAATGCATCAGCTTATTTGTTGTTGTGCAATATATTTAGAAAATACGTTAAAATGGTACATACCAGCAATCTACTGAACGAAATCACAAGAATAAACAAATTCAGGAGGCATGTACCTAAATTTTTCTTAACTATTTGGAAGAGAGTTATTGAAATGTACAAGTCACAGTGCTGTTCAAGGTAGAATAAAAGTGTGTGGAGTTGGAGACGATATATGCTTGTATTTAGCAGTAGACGGTTTTGCTACTACTGAATTTACATGCGTGTACCAAACTTTTTCGCCTAAAGGTACTAGGCATTTCAGAAGTCTATAATATAAAATATATTTCTAATCAGTTTTTATCTACGCATAATGTAAACTGCAACTGATTAGAAATGGTCCAAAAATTAACAATGGTATCATGAAATCATTACTGGCTTTAACTCACACATCCTGATTTCGTCATATTTACTATGCAACAAACATTCTCTGTATCACTTTTGCTTCTTTTGTGACTGCGTTATTATTTCACACAAAAGTCCTCAGAAACATGTAAAGTAAGTAACTTATCATTGTTATCTAACGAAGTACGTTAAAATTCCCCAAATATTATTAAACTATTTCATTATTTTTGAGACAGCATTACTGTGTCATTTTCTTCGGGTTTAAGTTAACTGTACAGCCATGAATATTGGGTAATACTTTAGACTGTAACAAAATCCTAGCGTCAAGGTGATCCAGACTTATGTGTTGTGCATCTGGCTCATGTCGTACCCCCATAAATCACCCAAACGACTCTTCTTTAGTTTTGGTGAAATAAATAAAAAATTAAATAAAAACGTGCCTTCTGCAACAGCATTTTCCTCTGTAACATTAGCCCCGAAAGTAAATTTTAACGTCATAACAAATCATAGTGCATAAGGGCCAAAGTATAAATAGCAGCGGTGTTGAACTCTCTTTGAATTCTCGGTCGATCTTAAGGCACCATTAATTTCTTTGTTTACTCGTTTGAGGTTACATCCACATGCTAATCAATTGTTGTTTGCCAATGCAGTTCAGTGAATTGCAACATCAGTTTGATTACACTAAGCGTGCTTTGATTTATGTGTCCCATGCAAAGTCACTCGCCATGCTTCTGTTATAAGCAGCATCTGAGTTTGTTTACATACCTACTACTTCATAAACAGATACACAGATAAGCCAGAATGTTATGGCCGCCGATCTACTGTCGATATAAATCCGTTCAGGCGATAGCAGCGACACATGGCGAGGAATGACTGCTAGTCAAAGAAACGCACGGTGCATGTTGTATATCACAAGGGCAAGAGCGTGATGGTTTGGAGTGTGTTGAGTGCTTCAATGAACACAGTCCCGATTTCCAGTTGATGTGTTGGCTCTCCCGTCTCGACACATGTAAACCCTATCAGAGACACCTGGGCATGTGGCGTCAGAGCTCATGGCACCCCTCCCCGGAATTTACGGATTTAGGTGATTTGTGTGTGCAGATGTGATGCCAGCTCCGTCCACTTACCTACCAAGGCTTCACTGCATCCCTGACACGACACGTCCACGTTGATACCCGTGCCAGAAGTGGACATACCGGCTGTTAGGTAGAAGGTCATAATGTTATAGATGAACAGTGTAGTTTCTACGTTAAAGTATAGACAGTCGTTAATGAGTGAAAAATGTATGGTGAGGGCTTCAAATGTTGATTACCTTTTAGTTCCTGCGTGTGTAGTGCCATATTACTTGTGGCTCACTGTGTTGAATAGTAGATGTCGGGATTATGGAGACTACTTTGTTGTCCTTAGGAGCAGTGATTTTGTAGTCACTCTAGTCTTTTGAGTGTTATCATTAATGTCATTGATTTTCCTACTCTTTTTATAATTATGCTTAGTGTCAATGATATTTCTGTTGAACGTAGTTGGCAAATGTTAATGTAGCACAAAACAGTTTCTTCCATTTCCATCGACGGAGAGGTAATGACAGATGCAGCTCGCATCGGCGACAGACTCGAACGAGTTTTATTCCGAAGAACCTTCCATTTGTTTCCATTAATCTACTAAGAGGAACCACCGAAATGTAGATCTTGTTGATCGGAAGAGAACATGAACCACAGTGAACCCCAATGAGAGTCGTCTACATTACCACAACGCCGCCTGTTGCAAATAAAACAAATAACGAGACTTGTTATACCATCAATCCAAAGGTTTATTCGATTGGTAACTGTGGTTTCAGGTGGTATTGGCCGCGGTATCGCGGTCGCACATTTTAGCAGCCAGACGGTCTTCTCCAGACGTCGCGTTGGGGGCCACGCGTCAACACATTCAGCGTCTGGCATGGCGGCTCTCAAGAGCTGCGCGGTGTGATGTACAGACCTCCTAGGTGGGCGCGGAAGACACCGGAGTGATCTGCCGACAAATATAAATTTCAAAATTATAAACGTCGCCCTATTATGGTGAGTTGATATAACATCTGCAAAGGAAAGTGCTACATTATCGTAGGACCACATGATAATAAATAATCATTTTCTGTATCAATAGAAGGGATGTTTCTATCGCGCCAACTCATGAACCCTACAATACTAATTATCGCAAATATGAAAATTACCGACAGTGAATGTTTGCCTATTTACTCCTCCCGGAGTGTTATCTATTGTGGTGAAATGATCTACTAAATTATTGCATCATGATGGTAGATAGTTGTTACAAGGATCAGAATATTTGTGAGTTAGTCGATATCTCACGCAGACGCATTTATTATCCTCACCTGAACTATATTAATTAAGGAACGGGGAGAATTGTGACTGTTGCTAAATCCATCCAAACCAAAATAGTAGAGTTTCTTACAACAACTTGTGTAAATGTTCAGTTCAAATTCGGAGAGCTTCAAGGATAAATACGGGACAGAAAAATAAACGATCACGCAGCATAAGAAATGGGATTTAAACACCAAGTATAGTCGTGGGAGGCTGAAGGTGAAACTGCGCTGAGATCTTGATAACTGTTATGGGCGGGAGGGGACATAGGAGAAAGTTTTCCGAAAGGCTCTCCCTCATCTGAAAGTGTTCGCAACATTATTGTATGTACCATTGATTCTTGAGTTTAAGTATATCCTACCAATACTAGAGCTAAAAGATACGTATGCCGCGAAAGGATTTTGTATCTGATCAGAGTTCACAATTGGTATAAAAGAACAGCAGACTATGGGTACCGAGAAAGTTTATGGGTCGACCAAAGAATTTTGTAGCCATGGTGATATATCTAAACTGACACCATTTCAGTTACATTAAAAATCGTAAAACTCTATTCTCGAATAATATCTTGAAGATTCCCCTTCTGAAGGGAGGTACCATGTTATCATGAAACGAGAAATACACTTAGAAACCAAAATCTGTTGTCCTTTACACAGATCGAAGTACCACTCACCGTAACAGCACCGCCTCAATCCACCTCCTGCAGCCGTCTCTGCAGCATCTCCACGAAAAAGGCGTCCAGTGTGAACTGACGCTCCTGTTGGAAATGATCTTATTACTTTAATGTTATCTAACACGTGAAGTGATTCAAAATTTGTGCTAGTTCCTGTCATACAAAAGTATAACGAATTGTAACATTTATCACAAGTTAGCTCGGTTCAGGTAGTGAAATTAAGAATATAGTAATCCAATTTAGTATCCAACTAACACAATTCGTTTCACACCTCAGATACTATTAATACTAACAAATTACTAATATCCCATTATCTTTAACATTTTCTGTGTACGACTGGTTAATGATGTGCCTCTGAGGTTATGCCGTGTTGTTGTTCCTGCTTTACAGTCAACATTTCAACAAGTGACCGAGCCATTTTCTTCAGATCGTGAGACGTTTCCTGACTGATATGAGACAAGCAGAGAGTACATTACCGCAAAGTTCGCAGCACATGAAGTTGATGGCTGGGACGTCCGTTGAAGTATTGTGCACAAAATGAACACAACAATTCGGCCTAACACCCGGAAGCAGACCGGTAGCTAGTACCATCTTCGAGAGTAAGTTATCATGTACTGAGAAAACGAAAAATTCACTTTGAAACCAAATGTTACTATTCCTACTACTGTTGTAATTTACACTCACCGAAACAGAAAAGGCTTCTTTCTCTTCCTGCAGCCGCTTCTGCAGTATCTCCTCAAAAAACGAGTCCAGGGTGAACTGACACTCCTGTAAGGAAAAGAACTTATTAGTTTGATTAGTCGTAGAGCATGCTTGGTAATTCAGAGATTACGCTATTTCTTTACATATACATAAGTTACAAATTATTACATTTATTTCGAATGTTTGGCCTATTGGCAGTGATAGTGAGTATTCACTGACTATCTGTAGTATCAGCTAGAAATCTGTTCTTCCGACATTCACTACCATTATCCTACGTATTATGAGTTGAACTGGAATGACAGAGGCCTACAATGTAACTTCTTGAGCCACGGTCTTTTTATTACGAGCTCCTCCTCGTTCTTTGTCTGTGAAGAAAAGTAAATGGGACTGTAACAAGTTTTGCTAACAGTTCTTGTTTCTCTGTTCTCTGACTACACTGTACATTTCCTTTGGTCCGCCTCACATTAAACACGGTCTGCAGGCAACTGGTTGGGCAACCAGATGGTCTGCAATGTCGTCTTCAACCAGTCGATCGCGCTGGCAGCATATTTAGTGCGCCTCTGCCCCTAGAATACTTTTCACCATAATTCTTTTCAAATGGAGAGGGATGTTACCTTTCTCAAGCTTCTCACATTGTTATTTGCTCAGTGTTAACAAAGACCACACCCAATTTACCGGAATGAGAAATGGTTGGAATCAACTGTCCCGCCCATAGAGCACCAAATGTTCTCAATAGCCGAGAGATCTGAAGACCTTTCTGACCAAGGTAGAGTATGGCAATCACGAAGACACTTAGTAGATAACCTTCCAGTGTGCGGGTGGACATTATCTTGCTGAAATGCAAGTCCAAGATGCCTTGCCATGAAGGGCAAAAAATATCGTCAACGTACCGCTCTGCTGTAAGGGTGCAGCGGATTACAACGGAAGTGGCCTTGCTATGAAATGAAATCTCACCCTAAGATATCATATCTGGTTGTTGGACTGTAAGGTGGCCAACAGACACATTGATAGCCCACTTTTATCTGGGGCGTCTTGAGATACATCGTGGCTGGTCATCAGGGCTCAGCTAGAAGCCAGAATCATCACTGAAGACAATTCTGCTCCAGCCAACGCTCTCCCAGGCCGAATGTACCCAGCACACTACGAACCATCTTCTGGTTGTACATACGTCGATGGTAGTCGGCTTAAGGGGCGCCATGAAGTCAGACTTTCGTCTTTCTAGGTCACCCGTACTTGTAAACTCTGTGTTCGGCGATGGTCCGCTCATTTTTCCCAGTATCGTTGAATAGTTGCGTGGTTTCCTATTCATATGTCGATCGATTGCCCAATTACTCCATCCAGCTTCTTTGAACTCAACTACTTTTCTTCTTTCAAATACTGTCATCTGCTGACATTGTCCACGAGCCTGTTTGCAAGGCATAGTTACTGTCAAACTGAGTACATCGAATGAAATCCTCAAATACTTCATGCGCTGGTATCATCATGACCCCTGTTTACTATTCTTGCCAGGTGTGCGGTGACATTGTGCTCCAGCAGTCACACATTCATTCATCGGTCGCCGAAGCTTGCAGTTCTTCATTTACCATCTATACCTCTGTGAATAACCATTTGTGACCAATTTGAGTCGTTTTCGTGTCTTAGACTGTATATTAGATGTTAAGAACGAAAGAGAAGCGGAATTCTTATCATAAACGTTTAGAATCAGAAATGTGTGCTAGTTACCATCTACGACTCACTGAAAATGGTTATTTTAAAGCATTCAGTTAGGCTGGTTTTCAGTCGTATTACAATGATCATGTCATCGTTGTGTACATGAAATACCTTTATGACGACCTGAACTCTGATGAGGACACTTATAATAATGTGTCTGAATTTTGGTGTAGGAACAGCTGCCATCTCCGTCAAATAATGAAACCAGATACGTTAGTGGTATTGGACGTTGAAGTTTGGATCAAAGTAGACTTTCTAACTCATATCAACAGTAGTCCATTGGGTGCCGGTTGGACGTTGAGCAGGCCAATCGATTTCTGCCATGGTACATAAAACAGCTAAAACACAAGACATAGTAGAAAACATTGGATATCAAAGGAGATATTGGACATATTTGATTAAACAAAAAAATATAAAAATGCCGAAAATGAAGTAAGCAAAAGGGAATAAAGACGTCTAAGGAATGAGACGGACAGAAAGTGTAAAATGGGTAGGTTGGAATGACTAGAGAACAAATGCAAGCCCATAGAAACATGTATAACTAGGGGAAAGGTAGATACTGCCTATAAGAAAATCAAAGAGAGCTTTGAATATAAGAAAACCAGCTGCATGAAATCGAGAGCTCAGATGGGATGGCAAGGAAGGGAAACCTGAAAGGTGGAAGGAGTATATGGACATCTACATGTACATGCATACTCTGCCAATCACATTTAAGTGCCTGGCAGAGGGTTCAACAAACCACATTCACAATTCTCTATTATTCCAATCTCGTATAGCGCGCGGAAAGAATGAACACCTACATCTTTCCGTACGAGCTCTGACTTCCCTTATTTTATTGTGGTGATCGTTCCTCCCGATGTAGGTCTGTGTCAACAAAATATTTTTGCATTCGAAGGAGAAAGTTGGTGATTGGAATTTCGTGAGAAGGTTCCGTCGGAATGAAAAACGCTTTTCTTTTAATGATTTCCAGCCTAAACCCTGTATCACTTCTGTGACACTCTCACCCACATTTTGCGATAATACAAAACGTGCTGCCTTCCTTTGAACATTTTCGATGTACTACGTCCGTCCTATCTGGTAAGGATCCCACACCGTGTAGCAGTATTCTGAAAGAGGACGGACAAGTGTAGTGTAGGCAGTCTCCTTAGTAGGGCTGTGTCTTTCCAATGAAACGCAGTCTTTGGTTAGCCTTCCCCACATTTTCTATGTGTTCTTTCCAATTTAAGATGTTCGTAATTGTAATTCCTTGACTTTTAGATTATACTGATTTATAGTGTAACCGAAGTTTAACGAGTTCCTTTTAGCACTCATGTGGATGACCTCACACTTTTCGTTATTTAGGGTCAACTGCCACTTTTCGTACCATTGAGATATTTTTTCTTCTAAATCGTTTAGCAGTTCGCTTTTGTCTTCTGATGACTTTATTAGTCGATAAACGACAGCGTCATCTGCAAACAACCGAAGACATCTTCTCAGATGGTCTCCAAAATCGTTAACGTAGATAAGGAACAGCAATGGGCCTATAATACTACGATGGGGAACGCCAGAAATCACTTCTGTTTTATTCGATGACGTTCCGTCAGTCAATACGAACTGTGACCTCTCTGACAGGAAATCACAAATCCAGTCACATAACTGACAAGATATTCCATAAGCACGCAATGTCACTACGAGTCGCTTGTGAGGTACAGTGTCAAAAGCCTTAAGGAAATCCAGAAATACGGAATCGATCTGAAATCCCTTGTCAATAGCACTCAGCACTTCATGGGAATAAGGAGCTAGTAGTATTTCACAGCAACGATGTTTCCTAAGCACTTGTTGACTGTGTGTTACTAAGTCGTTTCCTTCGAAGTAATTCATAATGTTCGAACACAATATATGTTCTAAAATCGTGCTGCATATCGACGTTAACCTAATGAGCCTGTAATTTAGTGGATTACTCCTACTACCTTTCTTGATTATTGATGTGACCTGTGCAACTTTCCGGTCTTTGGGTACGGATCTTTCGTTGAGCTAACGGTTGTATATGATTGTTAAGTATGGAGCTAATAGATCAGCATACTCCGAAAGGAACATAGCTGGTATACAGGCTGGGCCAGAAGACTTGCTTTTATTAAGTGATTTAAGTAGTCCACTACTCCGAGGATATTTACTTCTACGTTACTTATGTTGGCAGCTGTTCTCGATTCGAATTCTGGAATATTTACTTCGTATTCTTTTGTGAAGGTATTTCGGAAGGCTGTGTTTAGTAACTCTGTTTGGCAGCACTGACTTCGACAGTATCTCCATTTGCTATCGCGCATAGAAGGCATTGATTGTTTCTTGCCGTTAACATACTTCACATCTGACCAGAATCTTTTAGGATTTTCTGCCAGGTTTCGAGACAAAGTTTCGTTGTGGAAACTGTGATTGGCATCTCGCATTGAAGTCCACGCTAACTTCGAGCTTCTGTAAAAGATCACCAATCTTGGAGATTGTGCGCCTTTTTAAATTTGCCATGTTTCTTTCGTTGTTTGTGCAATAGTGTTCTAACCCGTTTTGGGTACCAAGGAGGATCAGCTCCATCGTTTGTTAATTTATTTGGTATAAACCTTTCAATTGCTGCCGATGCTATTTTTTGAATTTAAGCCAGATGTGGTCTACACTTATATTATTAATTTGGAATGAGTGGAGATTGTCTCTCAGGAAGGCGTCAAGTGAATTTTTACCTGCTTTCTTGAATAGGTAAATTTTTCGCTTATTTTTCGAAAATTTGGGGATTGCAATATTCAGTTTCGCTACGACAACCCTGTGTTCAGTAATCTCTGAATCGGTTTTGATGCTCGTTATTAACTCAGGATTATTTGTTGCTAAGAGGTCAAGTGTGTTTTCGCAACTATTCGCGTGGACTCATGAACTAACTGCTCGAAATAATTTTCAGAAAATGAGTTTAGGACAATTTATGATGATATTTTATGCGTACCTCTGGAATATAACTCGTATTTTCAACAAACATATTGAGGGTAAGTTAAAGTCATCACCAACTATTATCGTATGAGTCGGGTAAGTGTTTGAAATCAAATTCAAGTTTTCTTTGAACCTTTCAGCGACTGTATAATCTGAATTGGGAGGTCACTAAAAGGATCCAGTTATTATTTTATTCCGGTTGCCAACGATGACCTCTTCCCAAACTAACTCACAGGAAGGAACCGCCCAGTCCATGCCACATAGCCCCTGCTACCTGTGTGGCCGCCTCCTGCTTATAGAGGACACCTGACGTCTTTAGCAGAGCCCGAAACACAACCACTCTTTGGCGCAAGTCGTGGAATCTGCAGCCTACACGGTCGCAGAACCGTCGGAGCCTCTGATTCAGACCCTCCACTCGGCTCTGTACCAGAAGTCCGCAATCGGTTCTGTCGACTATGCTGCAAACGGTCACCTCTGCTTTCATCTTGCAAGCAAGACTGTCAGCCTTTACCACTTATGTTAGGCGCTCAAAACCAGAGAGACTCTCTTCTGATTGAAAGTGACACACATTATTGGTACCGACGTGAGCAACCACCTGCAGTTGGCTGCACCCTGTGCTCATCATGGCATCTGCGAGGACGCTTTCCACTTCTGGAATGACTCCACCCGGTATGCACACGGAGTGCACATTGGTTTTCTTATCCTCCTTGTCAGCCAAGTCCCTGAGCGGCCCCATAAGGCGCCTAACGTTCGAGCTAACAACTACCAATAATCCCACCCTCTGCGACTGCCCGGATCTTGCAGGCTGAGTGGTTTCCTGTGATACAGGACAGACGACAGCATCTGGCTCAACGACAGTGTAAGCCATTGACAGCACCTGGAGCCTGTTTGTCAGACAGACTGGGTAGGCCTTACGTGCGGCCGCCTGGGAAGTTTTTCTCCGCCTGCTACGTCCTGGGGCGACCTCCCACTCGACCACAGGTGAGGGGTCAGCCTCAGGGCGAGCAGTAAATGGGTTGGTCACCGGTGAGGACCGTGCTGGAGGGAAGGCCAACTTTTGGTTACAGCTCCTGTATACTTAAAAAATGCTTTTGTCAGTGTTGGCTGTCATATACTCTTTGAAATTCTGAAGGTAATGGAGGTAAAGTAGAGGGACCCAGGGCTTATTTACAGCTTGCACAGAAACCAAAGGGCAGCAGATGGGTATGAAAGGGAAACAGTGGCAGAGAAAGGGAGGAGACAGCGTTGTAGCATATCCCTGGTGTTATTCAATCCGTACGTTAAGGAGACTGTAAATGAAGTCAAGGAGAAATTTGTTGAAGGACTTGCAGTTCAGGGAGAAAAAGTTCGAAGTTTGCTGCTAACAGTGAACTTTTCTCAGATCCGGGAAAGGTCTTGGAAAAGCAATTTAATGGATGGGCAATGTGTTAGACGTTGGATGTAAGATGAACATCAAGAAAAGCAACACAAGTGTAATGGAATGCAGGAGAGTTAATTCAGGGCATGCTGAGGGAAGTAGGAACTGAGTTACTTAAAGTAGTAGATGACTTTTACTATTATGACAGTGATATAACAGATTATGACCAAAGAAGGAAGGATATGAAATATATACCGGCAATGTTAATAAAAGGGTGTCTGGAGAAGAGGAATTTGTTCATACCGATTGTAGATTTAAATGCTGAAAGTCGTTTCTGATAGTTTTTGTCTGGAATGTAGCCATGTACGAAATTGAACCGTGGACATAAACTGTTCACACAAGAAGGGAATAGCGCCTTTGAAATGTGTCTCTGTAGCATAACGCTGAACATTAAATGGGTAGATCACGTAACTAATGAGGAAGTACTGAACATAAATTGGGAGAAAAGAAATATGTGTCATAACTTGACTAAAAGGAGGAAGAGCTTGACAGGACATATTCTGAAAGGTTGAGTAAAAATTAGTGTAGGAAACCAAGAGATGAATACGGTAACCAAGTATGTAAGTTGCAGTGGTTGTTCGAAGATGCAGACGCTTGCCCAAGATAGAGTACCGTGGAAACCCACATCAAACGGGTTTTCGGAGTGTAGACCGCAACAGCAACAATTTTGCCTATGCATTTACGTTCATACAGAACACCACAAGCCACCTTATGGTGGGCCGTACCATGCACAATTACCAGATATTTCATGTAATATTCCATTCGCAACCTGAGCTGGGGAAAATAGACTATCAATGTGCCTCTGTACGAGCCCTAATTTATCTCGTCTTCGCGGTCCGTACGCGTAATGCACATTTGTGGCAGTAGAATCGTTCTCAGTCAGTTGTAAATGTCTGTTCTCTAAATTGTCTCGTAAGTATTTGGTGAAACGAACGTCGTCTTCCCTTAGGAATTCCCATTGCGTTTACAAAACATCTCTGTAACACTTGCCAGTTGATCGAATCTATCGACATCAAATCTAGCAGCAAGACTCTGGACTTCTTCGATGGTTTCGTTTAATGCGACCGGCTGAGTTTCCCAAACATTCGAGCAATTCACAAGAACTGGTCACTCTTCTGTTCTACTCACAGTTTCCTGTCTAGAAGAGCTACGCTTTCCTAATACTGTCTCAGTAAAGAAAAGCCTTCCCTACTGCAGTCCTTAAATGCTTGTTATATTTCATTTCGCTTTGCCACAATTCGCCTACATATTTAATCCACGTGATTGTGTCAAGTAGGTCAACATAAATTCCAGTTTAATTTCATTGAATTTAATGCAAAGATTTTTAGACCTGTTATCTGGAAACTCTAACAGGTCGTACATATTCGTTAATCATGGAGACATACAACGTTTTAAGTTACGTAGGTAGTAGCAAATCATGTTGACAGCAACCTTCGGTGATATTAATGTAGAAATAAAGCCGGATATTTGAAAGATAATAATAAGTTTACATAATCAACATTAGATAAAGGGTATTAACTGAGGATCGAAGTGAATGACTTCCATCTTATATTACAAGATACGTTACTAGCAGCCTTGGAAGAGCTTGAGGTTTTTCGATTAACTCCAACTTTACTTACTTCTAAACCTATTCTTGCTACACTATTCTATATCGCTAACAGTGGTATGTGTGTGTCTCGGCAGTCCTCGATTCTACGCATACCCGTGTGGGTGGCCTGTGCATTCTTTCTCTTCTTTCCTTTTTACTTTTCCGTAATTGTTTGCATATCGTAGTCTAACTGTCTGCAGTCTCTCTCTACCTGAAAAAAAGAGTCTCTCAGAACGACATGACCAGCCGAACCTTCCTTTCCACATTCACAGACTGATGTGTTGCTACGTCCCAGTTGAAGCACATGGTTTAGGTATGGATCGCGACCTGTTAACAGCTGCATCATACCTCGAGTAGGCGCAGCGTCGCACAGTTTGGGCCTGTTCCTAGTGCTTGGTAATACGCTATAAACACGCCTTGACGTACTGCTAGTGTCCCAGTCAGACTACCAATCATCTAAATTCTGGGCTCTTAAATGTCGTTTATTAAAAATCTGTGTTCCGGTTCCAAATGGTTCAAATGGCTCTGTGCACTATGGGACTTAACATCTCAAATCATCAGTCCCCTGAACTTAGAAACTACTTAAATCTAACTAACCTAAGGACATCACACACATCCATGCCCGATGCAGCATTCGAACTTGCGACCGTAACGGTCGCGTGGTTCCAGACTGAAGTGCCTAGAACCGCTCGACCACTATGTGTTCCTGTGATTTCATACACATGATCATATTGCTCACGGTCCGTCCAAAAGATTGCTGACCTGTAACGTAGTACGATATCCATCCGGCATATCCCGAGGATTACCAGTAAACCTTCGACCGGTACAAAAGCCCCCGGTGTTCCTCAGAATACGCTCCGCTGAATTCGTCTCATATTGTTTTGTAGCTGCCTAATCTAAGACGAGGTGCCCAGCCGCTGGCAGCGAAGTTGACAATGGCATTGAAGATAGTTTCGTAGTATCATCGCACCACACACAACGGTAATTTATCGTCAGCACCGCCGGCACGGACAATCTTGTGTATAATTATGGCCACTTTCTGAGTAACAGCTTTTACGTGTTATACTATGTCTCTTTTCTCGTTTATAATAGTGCCTAAATATTTATAAATAGTGCTACCTTAAACAAATATTCCTTCAAACATCAGGGAACGATTTCTGGCAAGAGAAACCCATCCTTTCTCAAACATGTATGTGGTTTTATAAATACCTACACTTAGTTTGTTCCTCTTACAACAATGCTGCATCCGAATAAGCACATGTTTCATCTTTTCCTCCAGTCTCCCCCTGGAGTATAGAAACAACTACTAGAATGTCATCTGGTTATGCAACAACAGCTACAATAACATATAATCTGTGTAGTAGATGTAATATGGGTTCAGTACAAAGATCCCAGAACAGTGGACCACTTATGGAGCCTTCAGGACAGCCTTGGTAACCTTTTTGATTACCTTTCTCTGCTCCGCAAGCCATGGACGCTACAGTAATTTAAAAAGCCCTCGTACACACATTTTCGGACCCTGAGAGCTATAAGGCATATGAACGTCGCAGGCCACCAAAGACTTCGAATTCTCCTGCAGTGTCAGTCATTGGCGTGACTGCAAACTTCCCTGTCGAATTTTCTACACTCTGAAGAAATCTATTAATCGCTTCAACTAAAGACTTCCTTTTTCTGAAGCCATGTTGACAGTGGTTGAGACGCAAGAGCTCTCTGTGCTCCTGCAACCGGTCACAGAGCAGACGTTGCTGAACATTCGCCGAGACGTTTAATAAGCAAACAGGTCCATAGCTGTTCGATGATGCCTCTTTTTTATCGTTCCTTTTTCGTTCATCACTGGTTTACCTGGTTTCCATATTTCCCGGATCCTACCTATTCGTAAAGCCTCGTATAGGAATGCTGTTAAATCTAGCACTATCTGTGGACCTACCAGCGACACGGCTTCAGAGTATACGCCATCCAGACCAGGTGCGTTTGCAATTTTGAGCTTCTTAATTGCGAAAGCAATTTCTTCTTGACCAGACCGTATCACCAACATCTGATTTTCATATTCGTTATTTACTGCATTCATAAGTTGTGCGTGTATCTCAGCGTCTGTGTTATCGTCAGGAGGCAGGGCAGTTAGCAGATATTCTGGTGACTCTCTCCGTCCAGTCGTCATTGAGCTATCCACCTTACGAATTGCGGACATGATAGTAGTTCCCTTAACCTTTTCAGTCAACAATTTATTCAGTCTTTGGCAGATGTCAAATTGAAGGTGTATTCCTTCAGTTTCCTGAAGCAAAGTTTTGAAGCTCATCTTAATAGCCCTGTATTCATGGAGCCTACTTCTGCACTCCGATTGCCCTAGAGTACGTTCGTTCTTCTTCTCGATCGTACCCTTCACCTCAGAGTGGAAAGTTCAAGGCTCTAAGGGATCGTAGTGTGATTGTTTACCTTTTTCCTAGGAATATAAATGTCCTGTGCTCTTTGCAAGAGTTCAGTTAGTAATTGAGCACCCACATCTACATGAACCGTAAGCGATTCCATTCTAAATACTCCGAGGTAGACAACTAATCCATCTCAATCAGATTTAGTGATGCCTAACTCAATTCTGCTTTCCTCAGCTTGTCTTCTGTATTATTGTCATTTCCCTCTTCGACGATAATTGTATTATGGCCAGTGTATGTTAGGTACTGGAGCACTTGTCAACTATTAATTTTAGCTGCTGACATGCGGTTTGCTAAAGTGACATCTATGTTAGTAACTACACAAGCTTATTCTTCGAAAGTACTCGGCTGGTCTTCCAGATTTAAAATAATGAGCTGTAGTTCCTGTATAGCTTCCATTAGTACATCCCCTCGTTCGTCAGTTTGCCTACTGTGCCACAGAAATGATTATGCATCTGTTGTCACAAGGAGACACGCAATTTGTCTATATAGAGAAACTGCTCTGACTCTACCTGTATAAGGTACGATAGGGTGAGAGTAAGGCATGCTTACTACAACCCACTTTGTCTGCAGTCCTTCACTTCTATTGTGACCCTGTGCTTGTCCAACAGCGTTGCCACTTTGGGTCACAATGTATATCCATTTGTAACGACCGTGGCAGTCATTCCCTCATTGTGGCCAGTACCTGTTACCATATCTGCACGAAAATGTGGGAGCTCATTCTTTCTACAGTATGGTTCTCGCAAACAAAACATATTAACACTCAGCTGGTCAGTTAGTTTTCGTATTTAAGTCATTGACAGTTTACATCGAGCAGCATGTATCTGTACTATGTTTATCCTTTTACGTGTTTCGATTGCCAACAAAGCCCTTCGGAGAAGGAAGGCCTGGTTCAAAGATAAAGCGTCCAAACCCTTATATAAAATCCTAGTATTAATGCTCAGTGTCGAATGGTACTTTTACTCTCTTAAACGCCTGTCGAAGGAGGCCACATAATTATTTAAACTCAATGCATATGTTATTTACTCTCAAAAGAATTCTGTGTAGTGCATCTGGTGTAGGATACGTAATAGATTTTCCTTTCTGATGCCCACTTCTGAAAATATGTCTTAGAGCAACCTGTAACACACTGGGAGCCTCCAAACTACTTAATAAGACATTCACTTCTAAATTATTATCAGATTTGTATGTGTGTAATTGAAAATCATTTAAGTAGGACTCGAAATATTAGAAATACTTTTTTGTATTTCATAGGAGTACCTGATTTTCTCTGCACTTTACTGTTTTCGATTGTTGTACTCGTTAGTGTAACTGCTAGAGACGCCTAGTGGAACAACTGCAGAACTGTTTTCTTGATGTCTGGTGCAGAGCGGTTGCGTGGGTTGTAGGCAGAACAGGACTTTTTGCGCCGGATAGGGTGTGACCCATACAGGCGGAACGCCGTGACATGCCAGAGTGCGTGAACTTCTGTGTATGACTAACTGCCCATTCTTCAGCAGGAACCGAAACCAGAAACGATAGCGATAGTGCACTTTGAGGTCTGGATTTACTTTGAGGTCTGGATTTAAGTCGACTTTCAATCGCATCCCAATGAGTTATTGGTTATAAGTGGAACATGGCCCTGGCCAATCAATTTCTAGGACGTTATATAAAATGCCTAAAAAGACAAGTCATTGTAGAAAGACAGGAGATACTGGACTCATTTGATGAAAGAAGGAAATGTGAAAATGCAGCAGACAAAGCAGCAAACAGGAAACACATACTGTCTGCAAACCTCTATTTTTCTTTACTCCGCCGTAGTGGGGATCCAAAACACTCGGGCAGTATACACTAATTTGAGGCACTACAGTTCTATATACAGTCCTCTTTGTAGATGAACTACACTTTCCTAAGACTCTCCCAGTAAGCCGAAGCCACTCCTGCTACTGTTCTCATGTGCTCGTTTCACTTCATATTGCTTTACAGCTTTACGCCTAGAAATTAATCCCCTTGACTGTGTATACGAAAATTACAGTATTGTTTTTTTTTCCCCTTTCATCTGCATTAAGATATATCTCTTTACATTTAGAGCAAGTTACCCTACATCACACTAAAAGGAAATTCTAAGCCATCGTATACCCATGTACAGTCACAAAACGACGATACAGTCCTCTTACCTCTTATACTAAAAGGTCACCTCAAGCCTTAGCAGACTTCTCCCCAGCCAATCCGTTGTTGTCCACAAATCATTGCCTCACAGACGCTGCTTTATGACATGGTTTTTTGTCATCCTTACATAAACAATCATGGTCTCCATATGTTTCCCTACTGTAGACAGTACATTATGCTGTAAAATGTGTTATTCTTCAGCGTTTAAAGCTTAATAATTGCAACAATTGGAGCACACCATAACCAAGGAAAACACCCCAATTCCGTGACACCACATCCTTAGTTCTTCATTTTTGGCGATATACAGGGTGAGTCATTAATTATTGCCACCTAGAATAACTCCGGAAGTATGATGGTAGCTGAGATGACTGTGGGACAAAAGATGTATAGGACAACGGAGGCCATAATATGACGTTGATTTTTTTAAGCTAGACGGGTTCGCGGCAGGGATAAAAAGGTCAACTTTGTTTCTTTACATAGGATGCTATAGTTTCATACTTATTATCTGATAGTGGCTATCGAGACGAATCCAATGACATGTAACAGCGATGGCCGGCCGATGTGGCGTCGCGGTTCTAGGCGCTTCAGTCTGGAACCGCGCGACCGCTTATGTCGCAGGTTCGAATCCTGCCTCGCGCATGGGTGTGTGTGATGTCCTTAGGTTAGTTAGGTTTAAGTAGTTCTATAGTAAGAATGGAGGAGACATAACGAAATGCTTCAATTAAAAGTGGTGTAAGGGAGGTGATGATGTTTTTCGCCCATACTACTCACTGTCAACATCGTAGAACCCATAACGGAAACGGAAGAAAGTTTCCAAAGTGTGCTCAAAATTCACAGTAAGAAATTACCACTGATACGATTCGCTGGTGCCATTGCTATCCTTGGTTGAAATGAATTACAGGATCTATTGAATGAAATGAATAGTGTTATTAGTACAGAATAAGTACTGAGAGTAAACCGAAGAGAGACGAAAATAATTAGAAGTAGAAGAGAAACAGAACAGCGAGAAAACATCACAACTTGGGATCAAGAAGTACACGAACTTAAGGAACTTTGTTATCTTGGAAGCAAAACGACCTATCAACCCATCTTGGACGAGGCAAGAAGAACATATAAAGCAGAGTAGCACAGGAAAAGGAGGCGTTCCTGGACAAAAGAAATCAACTGGTAACAAACGTATGTCGTAAGTTGAGTACGAAATTAATGAGGATGTACGTTTGTAGCACCGCATGGTACAGAAGTGAATTATTTCCTGTGAGGAAACCGAAAACGAAAAGAATCCCGTCGCAATGATGAACGCCTTTGTTTTAGTGATTTTCATCTCAATTCACGTATCATGTATGAGACACTATCTCCCCTATTTCGCGATAATAGAAAACGAGCTGCCCTTCTTTGTACTTTTGCGATGTCATCCGTCAGTCCCACTTGATGCGGATGCCACACCGCACAGCAATACTCCAGAATATGGCGGACAAGCGTGATGTAAGCAATCTCTTCAGTACACCTTTTGCACCTTCCACATGTTCTGCCAATGAATCGCAGTCTTCGGTTTGCTCTACCCACAATATTATCCATGTGATCGTTCCAATTTAGGTTATTTGTAATTGCAGGCCCTAAGTATTTTGTTGAATTTACAATCTTCAGATTCGTGTGACTTACAGCGTAATCGAAATTTAGCTGATTTCTTTCAGTACTCATGTGAATAACTACACACCTTATTTTATTCAGGGTCACTTTTCGCACCATACAGATATCTTACCTAAATCATTTTGCAAGTCGCTTTGATCATCTGATAACTTTACAAGAGGTAAATGACAGCATCAACTGCAAACAGTCTAAGTAGGCTACTCAAATTGTCTCCTATGCGGTTAATATAGATCAGGAACAATAGAGGGCCTATAACACTTCCTTGTGAAACGCCGGATATTACTTCTGTTTTACTCGATGACTTTCCGTCTGTTACTACGAACTGTGACCTTTCTGACAGGAAATTACGAATTCAGGCGCACAACTGAGGCGATACTCCGTAGGCAAGCAGTTTGGTTAGAAGACGCTTGTGAGGAACGGTGTCGAAAGCCTTCTGGAAATCTAAAAGTATGGAACTAATTGACATCCCCTATCGATAGCACTTATTACTTCATGAGTGTAAAGAGCTAGTTGTGTTTCACAAGGAAGATATTTTCTGAATCCGTGCTGACTATGTGTCAATAAATCGTTTTCTTCGAGGTACTTCATAATGTTCGAACACAGTACATGTTCCAAAACCCTACTCCAAATCGACGTTAGTGATATATGCCTGTAATTCAGCGGATTACTCCTACTTCCCTTTTTGGGTATTGGTGTGACTTGACGAATTTTCCAGTCTTTAGGTACGGATCTTCCTGTGAGCGAGTGGTTGTATATAATTGCTACATATGGTGCTATTTTATCAGCATACTCTGAGAGGAACCTGACTGGTATACAATCTGGACCGAAGGGCTTGCCTTTATTAAGTGATTTAAGCTGCTTTGTTTCAGCGAGGATATCTACTTCTGTGTTTCTCATCTTGTCAGTTGCTCTTGATTGGAAGTCAGGAATATTTACTTCGTCTTCTTTAGTGAAGGAGTTTCGGAAAACCGTATTTATTAACTCTGCTTTAGTGGTACTATCATCAGTGACTTCACCGTTGTTATCGCGCAGTGAAGCTATTGATTTCGTCTTGCCACTGGTGTTCTTTATGTATGACCAGAATCTCTTTGCGTGTTCTGCCAGATTTCGAGACATAATTTCGTTGTGGAAATTATTAAAAGCATCTCGCATTGAAGTAGGCGCCATACTTCGAACTTCTGCAAATTTTTACCAATCTTTCCTTGAAAGTAAGCTGCTCGGTGCCGGCGGATAAATGCGATACTGCAGTGCTTGTGTAATCCCCAATTACGATGCAAAGTTCCTTCGGACAAGCACGCATCCATGTCAGAAGATACTCGAACTGCAGCGACTACAGCCGTTATACAATACACGAAATACATTTGCAGTATATTCTCGGCAAAAAATAGGTTCAGTGGCTGTCTGGACGTCAAGATGTACTCACATCAAATACTCGTTTCCTTAGTGAAGCATTACAATGTATTACAACCATGTAACCATGATCCCTTAATCGGAACAGCATTACGACCTAATATAGGAAGAACGTAACGGACTGCTGGTAATAAGCTCCTCATTCGGCTACATACCTAGCTGTAATAGAAATAATCAAAATAGATTCATGGCACGATAGACAGAAGATATATACTTGCATAGCTCTGAGCCCAGGTGATCCCATCGTTTGACAGAACTTTACAAACCACGAAATTGTCAGCGGAATTTGAGGGAAACTTTAACGTCTACATCTGCACTTAAGCTACATTATATTGTGTGGCAGAGGATAGTTATGGTATGTACATAACTTTCGAATAATCCTATCTGATAATGGTCCGACTGATGAACAATACTCAAGAAATGCCGAACGAGTCTTTTGAAAACCACTTCTCTTGTGTATGAGGTAATTCCCTTCAGATTGTTCCAGGATATCTTAGATACTCCTCTGCTTCTCTATGACAATTTTTTAATTGGTCTTGCCTCTTTAGTCCATATATGACAGCTATTCTGAGGTATTTTCCGGTTGTTATTGTATCCAATGTTTTATTGCCAAACTCCTAACCTATGCACGTGCAGGACATTACATTTATTTACTTGCAGTGTCAACTAGACGAATCGTGAACTGTTTGCATGTCTTCCCGCATTTCGATACGGTTGTCTGTTGTTGCAACCTTCCTGTAGACAACAGCTTCGTCTGACAACCGCCCCGGACAGCTTACGACGTTATCCTCTACGTCATTTACATACAGAGTATTGCAAACATTAATAGCCCTGTAGAGCTCCCCTGGGCTACACCTATCGATTTTTTCCCTTTAAGTTACAACTCTTATTACTGTTTGCTAGAACGTCCTGAAACCAGCCATTTGATCTTCTACTCGATAAGCTTTTATCAATGGCGTTTCGCGCAGATTTTTCTAGGGGTTCACTGGAAGGTTGTCTACAAAGTTTCAAATGACTAACACACATGATTTAATAATAGTAAAAAAGAACTACTCCACGGAAATACATTTACTTTACGATTGACTTTGTCTCTAATAATCCATTCTCCGCTCATTAAGATCAGAGATTCTGTCAGTGAAGCACTCATTCAATTCATTGAATTCTACAATGCTGTTGACAATGTCTTTCTCGATTGAGAGCGCTGCTACTGCTCTTAGCAGCTGCTGACTCATAGCACGAAGCAGAAAACCTTCAGGTCCGCGTCGGACGATGTCGCCGGTACGGTAACAGTCACTTTCACGAGTTTCGTTGTCTGACTACAATATTTCTGCAAATCATTTAAGAATAGGGATTCCAGAAATTTCTAAACTCATTCCTCGTGTTTGATATCAGAACTTTTGTTCTCAGTTTATTGCCTTCAAGGATGGGATTTATTTTGCAAGACGCCTGTAACAATGTTTGCAGAAAGTGACCTGCATACAACACACACTTTTCGGAATCAAATAAATTTGCAGCTACGACATATCTGGTATATTAAAACCTTTCAGCAACTTGAGCATCAATGTTATCTCACACATCTTTCGTGAAAGCCGTTACTTAACTCATTTTCCTGTCCACATCTCTGTGCAAGCTGCAGCAGCACTCTGCATGTGGAAATCATGTCAGATACGTTAGCTCGATAATATTTTTGCAGTCTTCTACCCCGTGTTGTACACACAGTGGCTCAACTATTCGTTTTTGTAATTGGCTGTACAATGCTGCATGATTGTAAATATAGACAACCAAAATTGAAATGCTGGTGCATCCATTTCAGACGTTGCACTGTTGCTGAAATAATTATAGTGGCTTGTCGAGATGGAATCTCAGTTTTCTCCAGGCATTCTACAAGTCACTATTTTCATACACAACTTGCTCAGTCCTTGATTTAAAATTCCACCTTGAGTAGGAAACATGGCAGACTTTCTTACTCAGTACGTCAATAACACACTGTGAAGAATGTAGGAAAAACTAAGAATCTCACTAAAGTCAATGAAATATCTTCTAACGTCCCTATTTGCCTCTCTGCATAGGTTAAAATCAGATTCTGCGTTTCGGCATAAAAGTGAACTACATAGGCATGTTCAATATGTTTATTCAGAAGAGTCTGTGCACCTGAAAGACGACCACTCATGACATCTGTGCAATTGTAGCTCTGAGAAATAACTATACTCTGATTTCTCTAAGCGATTATCCTAAAGTTTTTGAACTCTGTTCACGAGGTGTCTTGAATGTCAAAGACCTTGCTACAGATATCACGTTAGAGGAAACATATCTGACTATTATGATAAAAAGTGAAATTCTTGAAATCTCATTGTCGTACCTGCGCTAACTGGTACAGAATCAGTGACAGCAATTTTCTTTTTTGCTCTGACATAGTAAACATCCATCATACAAGAAAGAATAAAATTTTGAATACGTTTACATGTGCTTTTGAAAACAGCAGCCTTCTAAAGATGATCGTTACTTACAGTATCAGGTCCAGCAGTGAAACCTAAATGAAATCTAGAAGACGTTGGGAAATTCCTGGATTTGATGAGTTGCTGCATCCATAATTTACAAGAAGTGCAAGCTCGGAAACACAATAAACTACAACAGATCACAGAGTGGGTAACGATATTGGCGAATCTGAACATTGTGCCTAGAACCTGTGTATCGGGAGAATGACTGATGCATGCACAGTGACAGATGGTCTGGAAGCGGGTTCATTTGGGTACGTAGTTCCAATTTTCATCCACCAGAGAACAGTAGTGCACAGACACATTCAATAAACAGGTCAAGAGCACGTTTTTGCGAATTATTCGGTTAATTTCATGAAGCCCCTTTGTTTATTTATCTCTTTACAGTTTTGTATATGCTTTTACTAGTGTCAGCGATGCGCGAATGTGGTCTAAAGTAAACATGTAGATCACTGCTCTACTAAAGGACGTTGTACGATGGGGAATTTTTTAACATAATATGTCGAGTAAGTTTATGGTAAAATGAAAGCTAATTCGAGTACAAATGAAAATAGTTAATAACTTAAAGTATAAAAAAAATATCAGAATGCTAAATATTTATTTCGGGAAAAAGTACAGTTCGAAAGCATGTTATTTGTTTATTGGTCGGTCATGAAAAGCGCGGACTAACAAGAGAGAATAATGTTTTTCTATTGGCCTTAAAGAAAACTGACCAATCAGAACAGAGTATTCTTCGTTCCTCATTTCTCTTGGAGAGACAGAAAGCTTCCAGCAGTCTAGAGTACTCGTAGCACAACCTTTCAATGATACGGTCGTGTGTAGTAAGAGCTCCGAAGGAAGTTATAACTTGCCGGTTATCGTTGTGCTACAAACCTCAAAAGTGCTTTAAGGTGAAGGCAATATGCTTTTTAGAATGTACTGATTTTTAAACAGTTTACTGTATGAGAGAAGAGAGTAATTCCTCCTGGCATATTGAGCAGATTGTTGACTAAAAACTTGCGTGTATTAGACACCGAAAACTTAATAGCATGGCGAGCAATTTCATTTAAGAACAATCCGTGCTTAGTGCTTAGTAGACTTCATAAAACACGTTAAGATAAAGTTGCTAACGTAAATGAAAGTATTTTACACATACTGTGTTAAGATTAGCACGGTCTTAGAAGTGTACGTGTACAATATCAATGTTAAGAATAGAGCAAAGTTTTGCCTGTACTTCCACCTTTCACTCGAAGTTAAGACCTTTTCCCGATTCTTGGAATAGTTACGTTGTATGATGCCCGGTGCGAATTGAAATACCGTAGGTTTCTGCTCGGCTTTCATACCGCCGATCTGCTGCAGTGAGTTCGCTGGTAGCTGCAGATAAAGAACGGAAGGAGCCGCGCCGCCGCAATGTCTTCCCACTGGCTGCCTACAAGCTCTATCTAGTTGTTGTGTAAAACCGCTTTCCCTAAAATATTGTGATCTGGACAGATCCGTCTTTTTTTCTTTTTGTCTCCTGTGACAAACGTCTGAAATCATCAACGCCTCATAACTAAGTACTTTTCTGTCATAGAGGCAGAAGAATGGATGATTTTAAATTTCAAATTTTTATGTTCTGTCAGATGTATATTTCTGTGGTATCCATTGCTGCGCTTGCCACAAGACGAACCGACGCTTGCTCGTACTTTGTTCACTAAACGAGAGTGCGACAGGGCGAAGTGAAGGAAAACAGCATTAACCTGGGTCTCGTTCTCTTCTGCTGTATCTCATATTGACGATGATATTGAACTGAATGTCTCTGGAGGTCTGTTTGTGCAATCCGTAATGATTTTTGTAGAAAATCTTCCTCGATCTCGAAGAAGGTCGTAATGCGTGATCATAAAACATGTTCCACCTTTCCAGATCCGAACGGATTCAGTGATATAGGCCAATAACTATGTGTGTTTGTTGAAAACGCGGTTGACCTGCCCTTTTTTCCAGCCGCTTAGGGCCTTTCGTTGGCCAACAAACTACGAGAAGTTGCTGTTCAAAGAGGAGCTATGACCAGTACTCCATTCTTCGGCAGCGTATATTCCTGTGTGTGATTTCTGTTCTAAAGGTACTAGAAATTTGCGTACAGTAAACGTATCCCATGGGTCACCACATGTAAGTTCTCATAGCTCTGCGTGGTAGTAAGAAACTGGAGCGATTGAAAGTGGGCATTAATGTTAGACTGGAAAAGTTAATTTGAGCTATTGCTTCTTGGATTATTCACTTGTTAGTAAGTTGGCAACACCAGGGATCGTTTCAAAAACAGCAGCATTTTGCAAAAAAAAGAGGCTCTGAGCACTATGGGTCTTAACTTCTGCGGTCATCAGTCCCCTAGATCACACATCCATGCCCGAGGCAGGATTCGAACCTGCGACCATAGCGGTAGCGCGGTTCCAGACTGTAGCTAATAGAACCGCTCGGCCACCCCAGCCGGCAGAACATTGCACAAAAGCAACAAAATTCAGAGCTTAGCGCTGTGCGGTGAATACAGGAACGAGTTTATTGGTATGGAGCCTTCCGACAACATACACCCAAAGCGAAAACTATGGGAACGGCAAAACTGCATGCGTCTCGGAGGGACATATATTCCTCATCAGATGCCTCCCGTATTACGAGCATGGAGATGTCTACCGCCAACTGGATGAAACGGAAAAGTGTATCAACTGCAGAGGCTGATGGTTGTTTCAGTAGACAACATTCTGTCGGCACGATACAATCATCGTCAGTCACTGCAGTGCAGAACTGCAGTACTATGGCGTTAATTTAACGAGTAAAATAAACTGACTTGGGAAAGACAGAAAGCAAATGATGTGACAAAACAGTAATTGTCTCGACCTGAAACTACGATATCACCTGTCGGGCTTGAACTGTGACGTATTGGTGTTGTGGCGGGTGACGTCACACGTGTGAGGAGCGTTGGTTTGTTTTCGTTAGGGACGTTTGTATTGTCACCTTATGCTGTGTTTGTAGTCTATATTGGATATATACATAGTGGTGCAAATTTTGATGGAATGAGCATGTTACTGGATCAACCAGTTTAGTTACTTAAGAGAAAGAAGAGTTTACGGTGTTCTCCGCTTACGCTCCTAATCAACTAGAGTTTAAACTTTATCTTTGGTTGTCTTGGTAACGTGAGTACACAGTGATTACGACTTATGTGAACTTCGGCACATAATTTTTTCAAAGGTGAGCCAACCTGTAATGTAATGAAATTAATAACTTAGCGAATACTAATAGTAATATTACTGAAATAAGGAACGCTGATAGGTCGACAATAAAGAAAAACGAGTGTCTTCAGAAGGTTATGGTAAATGAAGAATGGTTATTCTAACGTAAAGTGTGAAGAACATGATGTTAGTAATTGAAAGCAATGTACAAGGATGTAGCAGAATTAGTTGAGTTTGGTTGCCTACAGAATGAAGGCGCCAGATCCAGTTTAGCACGTAACAACTCACACAAAAAGTATTTACGAGTAATTACAGGGATTTTGCAATTTTCTGTTGAGCTGTATTGGTGAATACATGTTACTGCATTTTATCCATCTCGCAATTTAAACCTTTCTGTATCGGTATTGGAGTATTCGTTGTTGTTACCATATTTCGTTAACTTTCGCGATATTTGCTACCTGTACTGGTATTACTTTTTCGCTTTCTATACTGATATTACTTTTTGTTTTCTGTATTGGTGTCTGGCTTTTAAGTTAGTTTATATTTATAGAGTGATATCTTCGAAACCAGTTGAATTTATCTAATTTGATGCTTTACTATTGCATTTTCGATGCAGACC
Source organism: Schistocerca americana (assembly GCF_021461395.2). Taxonomy (NCBI): domain Eukaryota; kingdom Metazoa; phylum Arthropoda; class Insecta; order Orthoptera; family Acrididae; genus Schistocerca; species Schistocerca americana. The sequence goes on along the minus strand of NC_060124.1, from coordinate 541,235,826 downwards.
TCTGCATGCTATTCTTCATCGTATTCTTCCGGTTGTTTTGTTTTGTATACGCCAGTATTTTTGGGGCTCTGTGGGTCTTACTTGAGAATATGACTCCCCAGATACCCCTTCAGGCCCAATATTTATTATTTCGAATTTTTAAGTTTCTAAATTGATTTTTATATTTTGGTTTTATAGGAACTGTTGATTATGACGTCCTAATCGCCATTTTTAAATCAAAGTTGTGTTTCATCTTGAGGCTAGTGATGATGTTATTTATCAAAGTGGATGGGTGTTATCGAAGGCTCATGTCTTCCCCAATAATTCACCATACTTGAGAAACAGTGCCGTACCCCCGGCCGCGAGAGTTCACCCCTGTTTGGTCTTAGGACGGGAGGGGCGCACACAGCGCCGGCTGTCACCTCCACATGATATCACGCCTGCCACAGCTGTTATTCAGTTTAATAAAGACGTAATGCGTTTTTACGTCGCAGGCTGACAGTTGTTGGACGGGTGAAGTTATTACATCCGTTAAACGCTCGAGCGATGTGTTGTGATGCTGTAACGACATAACAACACAAGTTTTTGCCCCAGATGTAAGCATTCCCGTTATACAGTAGTAGGCAAGCATAAGTTCTCTACATTCTGTAATTTCCTGCAGGCGATATTATCGAGTGCGCTGCTGCCAAGGCACCCATGTTGATTAGTTTGATTCTGTTTAGAGCGAAGATAACAGAATATCTTGTAGTAGTGAATCCTGTCGTAGGTGTTCTATAGATGAGCAGAATGAAGCCAGAGCATTGTCGACTTGGACTACTCTTACATGGACTGAGTTACTTACGAGAGTGTATACTGTGGAAAGTCATTTAGACTTCTTATGGGAATTTTGTGGATTGTCACCGGGAGACGTGTGTGGAACTCTTTTAAAAACGACCAACGTTTATTTCCCGTTTTAATTATAAGACTATTCTACGAAATTTACGAAACTAGTACGATAAGGAAAAACACGTAGTTCGTTAGATGCCAACTGACGATACATCAGGGTATTATTTTGGTCCCTTCCTGGGTTAAAGAACACATGCTACTAGTCACTGTTATAGAAAGTTATTTAAGTACAATTACTGTTGGCGATTACTTTGATTTTGCAGTGTTATGTGTTATTTGATTGTTGTGAATTTTACAAAATGCAGTAGCTTTGTTTTCACAGTTTGGCTTAGGAGGCCAATAGTTTCCTTGTGAGACACTCACGGTTTCTCTGAGAGATAGCTACAGACTATCTGACAATCGCAGAGGAGGAGTGCTCCAAGCTGCAACTGATTTGGAAATTATTGTATAGTGCGAAATACTTTCACACTCGACAGCAAGGCCGGCCGTGGTGGCCGAGCGGTTCTAGGCGCTACAGTTGGGACCGCGCGACCGCTACGGTCGCAGGTTCAAATCCTGCCTCGGGCATGGATGTGTGTGATGTCCTTAGGTTAGATAGGTTTAAGTAGTTCTAAGCTCCAGGGGACTGATGACCTTAGCAGTTAAGTCCCATAGTGCTCAGAGCCATTTGAACCATTTTTTTCGACATCAAGACGTCTCAACATTCCATTTGTTGTGATGGAAACAGGAACTATTTGCAGGAAAAGTAATTATATATGACCTAGTTAACGAATAATAACTTACTACGCGTACATAGTGTTGTTAAGTAAAAGTGCAACAGTATTCGTTACTTGGGACCATTTCAGATTCTAGTAAAATAATACAAATAAGTGTAGCCATTCTGAAACTAAGACCGTATTTGAGCCCATAAATCCAACAAAGAAAGGTTCTTAAGCAGCACTGGAGCGTTCTCATATAACGAGTTCTGACAGCTGCCATCTATCAACTTTGTGTCGAATTCACCTGGAACACCGCAAAAAGGGTAAAGTATCGTTATATAAATAACTACACCAGCAACACAGATGTTCAAAAATTTCACTAATTAGTAATTACATTCAGGAGATTTATCGATTTGCCTTGTGTTATTCCCCACTTATGAGTGAACCATAACTTTGGTTTTATTTCAGATACTTCGCTGCACATTCAAATGGCCGTAGTAACACTCTCATAGAATTTAAACTTTCGCTTAAGTTTTCTTCAGATTTCATTTTTATTTCGTTTCATTATCCTTCAGTTAATGTAAATCAACCGTTCACAAATTTAGCTAACTCTTACATCTTCGGAATATGAGATACCTATTTTCGTCCATCCATTTAACAAATGGGTCGTCCAGTACCTTTAAATTGTATGGCATTGTGCGCTGTGTTATATTAACGTCACCAGTTCCCACTTTTGATGTAACAGATCAGAGTGCTCCCAATAGGTTCGTCTACTCCCATGTAATGTTAGCAAACAGGGGAGATCGGTGAAGTTTTATTCCTAGCGGACCTGAATAAGCTAAATAGCATCAGCTTATTTGTTGTGGTGGCAATATATTTAGAAAATGTGTTAAAATGGTACATACCAGCAACCTACTGAACGAAATCACAAGAATAAACAAAATGGTTCAAATGGCTCTGAGCACTATGGGACTCAACTGCTGAGGTCATTAGTCCCCTAGAACTTAGAACTAGTTAAACCTAACTAACCTAAGGACATCACAAACATCCATGCCCGAGGCAGGATTCGAACCTGCGACCGTAGCGGTCTTGCGGTTCCAGACTGCAGCGCCTTTAACCGCACGTCCACTTCGGCCAGCTCCAAGAATAAACAAATTCAGGAGGTGTGTAGCTAACTTTTTCGTAACTATTAGGAAGAGAGTTATTGAAATGTACAAGTCACAGTGCTGTTCAAGGTAGAATAAAAGTGTGTGGAGTTGGAGACGATGTATGCTTGTATTCAGCAGTAGACGGTTTTGCTATCACGTTATTCTGGAAAAAAAGAAATTCCGGTCTGGCAGACGTTAAGCACAATGTAACCAAGTACATTCTGAAAGTTATTTAGAAATCTGTGACGAATACAATTCACATTACTATTCCATTATCGTACTGCATAAAACCGAGACATCTTAAAAAGAAAAATTATTTGTTTCGCCTTATTTTGTTTCCATATCTGTAATCTATCAAGTGCAGTACCGAACTACCTATTAATATTATTTTATGTCACCTTATCCTAGTCTTTTGTTCTGTAGGCCGTGAGTTGTTACCTGCCATTTCCATTTTTTATGTACTCCATCTACTGTTAGCAGCTAACATGAACTACATTATGTTTTATCATAGAGACTAGAAAATACTCCTTGTTTTATTACTGAATTTACATGTGTGTACCAAACCTTTTCGCCTAAAGGTACTAGGCATTTCAGAAGACTATAATATACAATATATTTCCAATCAGTTATTATCTACGCATAATGTAAGCTGCAACTGACTAAAAATGGTCCAAATATTAACAATGTTATCATGAAATCATTACTGGGTTTAAGTCACACATCCTGATTTCGTTGTATTTCAACGACATAACAAATCATAGTGCATAAGGGCCAAAGTATAAATAGCAGCGGTGATGAATTCTCTCTGAATTTTCAGTCGAACATAAGGCACCATTAATTTCTTTGTTTACTCTTTTGAAGTTACATCCACATGCTAATCAAATGTTGTTTGCCAATGCAGTTCAGTGAATTGCAACATCAGTTTGATTACACTAAGCGTGCTTTGATTTATGTGTCCCACGCATAGACACTCGCCATGCTTCTGTTGTAAGCAGCATCTGAGTTTGTTTACATACCTACTACTTCATAAACAAATACACAGATAAGCCAGAATGTTATGGCCGCCGATCTACTGTCGATATAAATCCGTTCAGGCGATAGTAGCGACACATGGCGAGGAATGACTGCTAGTCAGACAAACGCACGGTGCATGTTGTATATCACAAGGGCTAGAGCGTGATGGAATGGAGTGTGTTGAGTGGTTCAATGAACACAGTCCCGATTTCCAGTTGATGTGTTGGCTCTCCCGTCTCGACACATGTAAACCCTATCGAAGACATCTGGGCATGTGGCGTCAGAGCTCATGGCACCCCTCCCTGGAATTTACGGATTTAGGTGACTTGTGTGTGCAGATGTGATGCCAGCTCCGTCTAAGGGGTTCAAATGTTGATTACCTTTTAGTTCCTGCGTGTGTAGTGCCATATTACTTGTGGCTCACTGTGTTGAATAGTAGATGTCGGGATTATGGAGACTACTTTGTTGTCCTTAGGAGCAGTGATTTTGTAGTCACTCTAGTCTTTTGAGTGTTATCATTGATGTCATTGATTTTCCTACTCTTTTTAGAATTATACTTAGTGTCAATGATATTTCTGTTAAACGTAGTTGGCAAATGTTAATGTTGCACAAAACAGTTTCTTCCATTTCCATCGATGGAGAGGTAATGACAGATGCAGCTCGCATCGGGGACACACTCGAACGAGTTTTATTCCGAAGAACCTTCCATTTGTTTCCATTAATCTACTAAGAGGAACCACCGAAATGTAGATCTTGTTGGTCGGAAGAGAATATGAACCACAGTCAACCCCAATGCGAGCCATCTACATTACCACAACGCCGCCTGTTGCAAATAAAACAAATAACGAGACTTGTTATATCATCAATCCAAAGGTTTATTCGATTGGTAACTGTGGTTTCAGGTGGTATTGGCCGCGGTGTCGCGGACGCACATTTTGGCAGCCGGACGGTCTTCTCCAGACGTCGCGTTGGTGGTCACGCGTCAACACATTAAGCGTCTGGCATGGCGGCTCTCAAGATCTGCGCGGTGTGATGTACAGAGCTCCAAGGTGGGCGCGGAGGACACCGGAGTGATCTGCGACAAATATAAATTTCAAAATTATAAACGTCGCCCTATTATGGTGAGTTAATATAACTTCTGTAACGGAAAGTGCTAAATTATCGTAGGACCACATGCTAATAAATGGTCAGTTTCTGTATCCATAGAAGGGATGTTTCTATCGCGCCAACTCATGAACCCTAAAATACTAATTATCGCAAATATGAAAATTACTGACAGTGAACGTTTCCCTATTTACTCCTCCCGGAGTGTTATCTATTGTGGTGAAATGATCTACTAAATTATTGCATCAGATGGTAGATATCTCACGCAGACGCATGTATTATCCTCACCTGAAATATATTCATTATGGAATGGAGAGAATTGTGACTGTTGCTAAATCCATCCTTACCAAAATAGTAGAGTTTCTTAAAACAAGTTGTGTAAATGTTCAGTTCAAATTCGGAGAGCTTCAAGGATAAATACGGGACAGAAAAATAAACGATCATGCAGCATAAGAAATGGGATTGAAATACCAAGTATAATCGTGGGAGGCTGAAGGTGAAACTTCGCTGAGAACTTGATAACTGTTATGGGCGGGAGGGGACATAGGAGAACGTTTTCTGAAAGGCTCTCCCTCATCTGAAAGTGTAGGCAACGGTATTGTATGTATCTAAACTGACACCATTTCAGTTATATTAAAAATCGTAAAACTCTATACTCGTATAATATCTTGAAGACTCCCCTTCTGAAGGGAGCTACCATGTGATCATGAAATGAGAAATACTCTTAGAAACCAAAATCTGTTGTCCTTTACACAGATCGAAGTACCACTCACCGTAACAGCACCGCCTTAATCCTCCTCCTGCAGCCGTCTCTGCAGCAACTCCACGAAAAAGGCGTCCAGTGTGAACTGACGCTCCTGTTGGAAAAGATCTTATTACTTTCATGTTATCTAACACGTGAAGTGATTCACAATTTGTGCTAGTTCTTGTCATATACAAGTGTAACGAATTGTAACATTTACCACAAATTCGCACGGTTCAGGTATCGAAATTAAGAATATAGTAATTCAATTTAGTATCCAACTAACACAATTCGTTTCACATCTCAGATACTATTAATACTAACAAGTAACTAATATCCCATTATCTTTAACATTTTCTGTGTACGACAGGTTAATGATGTGCTTCTTAGGTTATGCCGTGTTGTTGTTACTGCTTTATGGTCAACATTTCAACAAGTGACCGAGCCATTTTCTTCAGATCGTGAGATGTTTCCTGACTGATATGAGTCAAGCACAGAGTACATTACCGCAAAGTTCGCAGCACATGAAGTTGATGGCTGGGACGTCCGTTGAAGTATTGTGCACAAAATGAACACAACAATTCGGCCTAACACCCGGAAGCAGACCAGTAACTAGTACCATCTTCGAGAGTAAGTTATCATGTCATGAGAAAACGAAAAATTCACTTTGAAACCAAATGCTACTATTCCTGATACTGTTCGCATTTATACTAACCGGAGCAGGACGGACTTCTTTCTCTTCCTGCAGCCGCTTCTGCAGAATCTCCTCAAAAACGGCGTCCAAAGTGAACTGACGCTCCTGTTGGAAAGGAACTTATTAGTTTTATGTCACCCAACATGTGCAGTAATCCAAAATTAGTACTAGTTTCTATCGTATAAAAGTGTTACGAAGTGTTACAGTTGTCATAAGTTGAGCAGTGTACAGATATCGGTATTTAATATCTAGTAACTCAATTTAATATCCAAGAAACACCAGACGTGTGATGTCTCAGCAACAATTAATACTAACAAATATCTAATATCCCATTATCTTTAACACTTTTCTGGGCACGACTGGTTAATGATGTGCTTCTGAGGTTATGCCGTGTTGTTGTTCCTGCTTTACGGTCAACATTTCAGTAACTGACCGACCCATCTTCCTCAGGTCGTGTGACGTTCCCTGACTGGTTTGAGTGCAAGCAGCGTGAACACATTAGTGCAAAGTTCGCAGCACATGAAGTTGATCGATGGGACGTCCGTCGAAGTAATGTGCACAAAATGAACACAACAATTCGGCCTAATACCCGGAAGCAGACCAGTTTCTAGTATCATATTTGAGAGTAAGTTTTCATGTAGTGATAAAACGAGAAATTCACTTTGAAACCAAATGCTAATATTCCTACTACTTTGTAATTTACACTCACCGAAACAGAAACGACTTCTTTCTCTTCCTGCAGCCGCTTCTGCATTATCTCCTCAAAAAACGAGTCCAGGGTGAACTGACGCTCCTGTAAGGAAAAGAACTTATTAGTTTGATTAGTCATAGAGCATGCTTGGTAATTCAGAGATAGCACTAGTTCTTTACATATACATGTGTTACAAATTCTGCAATGTCGTCTTCAACCAGTCGATCGCGTTATCAGCATATTTAGTGCGCCTCTGCCCCAGAATATTTTTCACCATAATTCTTTACAACTGGAGAGGGATGTTACCTTTCTCAAGTCTCTCACATAGTTATTTGCTCAGTGTTAACAAATACCACACCCAATTTACCGGAATGATAGATGGTTAGAATCAACTGTCCATGTCTGAGGTCAGTGTTAAGTTTAATGGGCTTCAATACAATTGTCAGAATTGTTTAAACAGCATTCAGGTTCGATTATCAACATTAGCTTACCCAATGCGACAAGTCCGGATATATTGTGGTAATAACACGGAGGAGAGGATCTAGGGCCAGTGGGATCCAGGGGAAAGGGCCAACATAATGCAGCAAAGGAGTCCTGCAGGGAACAAAGCGAGAGACACAGTGTGAGGCTACCCTGCGGGTCAGAGAATATACGACTCTGACATGCTAAAGGCTTTTTCTAGGGGCTTCATACTCATGTGAAACGACCACTATATCTGTGGCGCATGTAGTATTAGAATTCCTATAGTCCATATTTTACGGCGCTTTATCTTTTGATGCGAAGGCAGAAGTAAGTTTGGAAGAAGTCTCAAGCTCTTTGTTTTACTTGAAGTCAAGACCACTATGGCAAATTTAAAAAAAATTTTTGTCGGTCTGGAGATAAGCTCAAGTTTTAGAATGACGACTGTTGGGAACTGTTGAGTGACTAGCACATCTCACTTCGCTCCAGTGATCAACAAATCCATCCATCCATCAGTGACATTCAATGCCGCCGGTATTTTGTATCTGATCACGATCCAGAAGAGCAGTATGCTAACCACATGCTCCTCCATACAGTGACGTCTATCGTCTGACGATGACGAGGCGGTCGATCGGTACCTTTGGAACTTCAGAGGAATGATTGGACGGAGTTAGGTAGTTAGGTGGTATTTTATATAATCGTCACAATCATCACTCGTGCAGAGATGCCTTTCTAAGACGTGTTATTTACAATGACGTGTCACATTGGATGTTTATAGCAAAAAATATTCTTTTACAGTAAATCGTGACAGTCTGTAATATCAACTGACCACGTTACGTACAATCAGTTAGCTCTCAGACTTTACTGCTTTGCGTGCTATGTCAATGCAATATAACGTGGCTCACCTTTACAGTACCCCGAACAGCGACCAAGTTGTTCTCCAGTAGCAGACCCTCGTCTTTCTCCCCTCCCAAACACCGGGAGAAAAACTTCTTCATGCGGCGGAACATTGCTGTAACGATAACAAACAGCACATTAGACATGACCAGACCATGTCTACGAGTAAGTTTTGCAGCAATGTCTCACAACTCGATCGCAAGAAAAACCTGTAACCGTGACGACATGCACAGTCCATGTAATTGATTGAGCTTATACATTTTTTACTAGTCGAGAATTAGTTACTTTAATTTTGTGACAGTAATTCGAATAGCATGAATCAAAACAATAACACGTACTCGAAGTTTAGCAATCGCATGTTCATTAAGTGGTACTTATACTCTGAAGAGAATAAATTTGTTTTGATAGCTACTGGCTGAAGGCTTATCTATTAGACTAAATTTAATTAGCAAGTCATTACAATACTACGATAGTTTCAGATATACAGCTGCTTCACCGGCCGGTGTGGCCCTGCGGTTCTAGGCGCTTCAGTCTGTAACCGCGTGACCGCTACGATCGCAGGTTCGAATCCTGCCTCGGACATGGATGTGTGTGATGTCCTTAGGTTAGTTAGGTTTAAGTAGTTCTAAGTTCTAGGGGACTGATGACCACTGATGTTAAGTCCCATAGTGCTTGGAGCCATATGAACCATTTTTTATACAGCTACTTCAGATATTACAACTTCTGAATTTGTCATCTATTACAGCATGATATGCGGAATATCTTCCCCTGGGGCAGGAACAAGAATTTGTTTTTTATGTGTGTTGGTGGTAGGATGAAGTTACTAAATAATAAACTACGCTACGATCTCTATGGCTATACCTTCCGCAGTATATTACGAGAATACGATATTTACTGCTATCCATATTACCGAGTCAGTATATTCTCTTAGGGCTGCACTGTCCCTTCTTTGTGTCAGTCATCGAGAACCCTTCATCTAAATTACACTTCATTGCCATGTGAGCTAAACAGTAACGTGTACGACATATTAACTATATTTGTGGTTGAAATTTACCCACCGGTTTCTACATGAAGAAAACTTGAAAATAGCTTATAAACAGCTAATAGGTTTAACATTCGACAGTGCTCCAAGATATTAACGGTACTTCCGTAAGTGACAGGAAAAGATAATAGTTTTGCTACAAATCGATGTCGACTCAGTATGACACTACACAACCGGAACCTGTTTACGACTTTTCTTTTTCACCGACGGCAGAAGATAAAAGCATGAACCAACGATAGGACATGCCGTATGTATGTGTAATCGAAATGGAGAGTGATAGGTGACACCATTCTATTTGTGAAACTAAGCTATAAATTTGAGAATACATGATTCCAGCAGTTGAACATTGGCAAAAACTCAGTGAGGATATCTCTCTTTACAAGTCAAGCATTATCGGAACTTTCTGAAGTTGCATTACATATTGAAAAAATGTACTGGAATGGCTCTTGCCTCTTGGTGGGTATAGTCTATATACCTCGCTTCTGAAACAGAGCGTTCGCTTCATTCAAAGCTTCTAAAACTCCCCAAGAACTTGTTCTCGAAACACAAAATCCAACACTATAACGCCTGAATCAAATTTATAGAATCTTTTACTCAAGAACTCAATAAACTAATCCGTTTCGATACTTCAACTACTCCAGAGAATACGGAAGTCATTATTATGCAATGGTCCACCACAGTTAAGCTGATTTTTGTTAGCAAACCCTGCGATCACCATTAGGCAGCAACCTCGATAACTGCAGAGAACAACGTTGTACTGGAACGTCGATATCAATGGTTAAACAAGAACTGCAATGAAAGTTCTCAGTAATTTGGTATCACACTACAAACGGACGTTAACAGGTCAAAAAGTACCATAGAACAAAACGAATCATACATCAAAAGCGCGAGACACTGGCAACAACAATAAGAACCCTACAAAACAATCGATTTCATATACGCTCCCCTTCAGCGGCGTCACATTCGAAGAAAAGCAGCCAACTATTAATAAGTTAAAGAATTATGACTAACATTACTACTCGTTCCTCTCAGGACAACTTCTACAATGTACTTAGGTTCACGGCTAACAGCACCGTAGACAATTCTCCCATATTACAAAAATAGCTATAGAATTGCAACAATCAACATGATAAAAATTATAATTAATCACTTCACTCACAAAAATTTATCTTCTGCTCTTAAGGTACTGCCTAACCTCACCATCGTATATCGTGCGAAATACAGAAAAAAACAGTTAAATATATGTCAGAAAAAAAGAAACATTAGTCGCTAATAGTTTCTCCATTGATAATATAACATGTGGCCTCAAGTTACCCCCTCCCCCCCAATAAACAACACCATCGTATATCACGACACATTTGCAATAAACACCATATTTTACAAACTTTATAAATTACATTAGTAACTAACACAAACACAGATAGCATTTAATAACAGACCGCTTACACGCTCTGCAACGTAATGTCATGACGTCAAGAGGACGTCATGGGTGAAACCACACGGATAGAATCTGAAAGAGCACTTGACAAAGTTGTCACTGTTGAACTAAACTGTTAATTTGAGCATACGTGATGAAAGCACATAAACTTAAAAAATTCAGTGTAGAGGTCTAACTCTATAAGTAACCACCTGACGTTTGAAACCCCATAAAAAATTAAAACGAAATGCTATTTCACGTTATTACTGTTAGGAACTTCATATTCCGTAATCACACCACACTCCTCCACATGCTTCAATTTTCCAGTTCTTCTCCACTAATACACATTCATTTATTAGCTTTTAAGATATTCTCACTCGAGATGACTGTGTATACTCAATAAATATACAAAGGTAAATCAATAGCTCATACCTACTGCGGGTACGATGCAGCTGGCCTCTGAAGCCGGCGTTCGCTTCACTGAGAGCTTCTAAAGCTCCTCAAGAACTTTAAAATGTTTCGCTAGATGTGCTCGAAACACAAAATACAACACTCCAAGACTTAATTCACAACAGAAGCTTCGTACACTCAATAACTCGCAGAACGAATTCGTATGAATACTTCGAGTACTCTAGAGAATACGGAAGTAATTGCTAGGCAACGGTCCACAATGGTTCAAGAGACATGGCATTGTTGTTAGCATACACTGTGATGAATATTAAGTAGCAACCCCGGTAACTACAGAGCACATCACTATATAGAGACGTCGATATCCACGGTTAAATAAGAACAGCATTTAAATTTTAAACAATTTAAATCTATGTAAGACGAAATAACCATGTTTTGGGATCGAAAGATATCCAGAAGTATGTAAATAATGAAACCGCCCGAATAGCCTATAGATTCCCATTGCAATTCTTATTTAGCAGTTCGAGGTGCGTGAGAAGAGTAATGAGACTGACAATACTCTGAGGGATCTGGCCGCGCTGTGTTGTTCTACGGCTATAAAGAACGGTTTGCAATCTCTTCTAGTTGCTGAGTACGCCGTCACATGGTTTTAGAAAGCGCCATCGGGGAAGTTGTGTTTTTGTTGCGTGTTGTAAAAGTGGAAAAGTGTAATTTAGAGCAATGTTATGCCATCAAGTGTTAAACTTGGGGCACCAGCGAGAGTGATCTTCTTAGAATTGAAACAAACCTATGGGGAACATTCCTTATCAGTAGTCCAAGTTTCTGTGTGGCACAAATCATTTCTGGAAGGCCGAGAACACGTTGAAGATGGATCTCGCTCATGGTAGGCCTTCACCTTATAAAATCGACGTAAACGTCGAACGTATGCGTTCTCTTGTGACATCTGACCGGTGCGTAAAAATAAAGGTGGTGGATGACATGGTTAAACATTTTCAGCATGCATCAAATTTGCATCGGAGTTTTGCACGTGCGAAAGATTTATGCCAAACGGTGCCATAAAACCTCACAACTGAGCAGGAGGAGAATGGAAGAAACGTGTGCGTTGTCCTCTTGCGAGAATTGCCCATGGCCACGAATGGTTCAGTTGTATAATCACTGGTTATGAATCCTGAATTTCAAAGTACGATCCTGAGACCAAGTGCCAGAGTGAGGAGTGGAACACTGTGGAATCTCCTCGACTGAAATGAGCTCGAATCATGATGTCAAAGGCGGAAGCAAAACTGATTTGCTGTTATGACAGGTTTGCTTTTTTCCATATAGATTTGTTCATCCAGGACGAACCGTCAAACAGCTGTGTTACAACGATGTCCTGGAAAAGGTCAGGAAAGAAGTAAATCGCCGGCCTGAGTGACCGTGCGGTTCTAGGCGCTACAGTCTGGAACCGGGCGACCGCTACGGTCGCAGGCCCGAATCCTGCCTCGGGCATGGATGTGTGTGACGTCCTTAGGTTAGTCAGGTTTAATTAGTTCTACGTTCTAGGGGACTGATGACCTCAGAAGGTAAGTCGCATAGTGCTCAGAGCCATTTTTGAAAGAGGTGAATCGAGTAAGATCAAACATTGCAGATTGGACGGCGCATCATGATAACGCCCCATGCCACATGGCCACTTCCATCACGGATTTTTTGACTTCAAAAGGCATTCCTGTTGTTCCACAGACCCCCCCCCCTCCCCCATTCACAGAATCGTGCTAACTGTGACTTGTTTTTTTTTCCAATTTCGGAAAATGTCTTAAAAGGATTTCATTTTGGGACTCTGGAGAATATTTAAGAGCGTATGTCCGACATAGGAAGTGCCCTACCAGTTGAAGGCTTTCTACGCTTCTACCGATACTGAGGAACAACGACTTCGCCGGCCTATAGCTGCCGATGGGAACTAATTTGCAGGAGACATTATTGTCGTTTGAAAGAAATAAAACCTTGGTATATTAGAAATCAGTCTCACTGCTTTTCTCACACGCCTCCTACTCCAAGATATTGATTCACATATCTTGCGTAACAGAAGAGAAAAACTCTTTTGTTAAGCTGCCAGCTTCCCTCGATACGATGCAATGCACTTGCCAGGAGTTCCAAAATAAATTTTTCTTCACACACGGAAAAAAATTCCAGCAACACTAATCTCCAGCATCGCAGGGAGTACGTGTGCGTAATTCACAAGAGAGAAAGATTGCTTACACCGTCATCATTGTGGAACTAAGCAATTAGTTTGATAATACATGATGCATGGGCACGAACTTCGCCAAAAACAAAGTACAGAAATCTGGCTCTACGAGTAAATGTCCAACCCTTGAAACTGCATAAAAAAGTAAAACAATGTTCTATTTCACACTGCATACCGTTAATAACGGCATGTTCTGAGACGATACCACACTCCAGCACCCGCATCAATTTTCCAGTAATTCTCCGCTATATACTCAGCCATTAACAAGTTTATACGATATTCCAACCGCAAATGATTCTGTATGACAAATAAATAGGTGGCAGTTAAATCAACGGCTCGTACCTCTTGCAGCACAACGCAGCTCGCCTCTGAAGCTGGGCGTCCGCTTTGCTGAAAGCAACTAAAGCTCCTCAAGAACTTTAAAATGTTTCGCTAGATGTGGTCGAAACACAAAATGCAAGACTGCAATACTTAATTCACAACTGAAGCTCCTTACACTCAACAACTCGCAGAACGAGTTCGTATGGATACTTCGAGTACTCCAAAGAATACGGAAGTAATTGCTACGCAAAGGTCCACAACGGTTTACGTGAGATGGCAAAGTTGTTTACATACCCGAGATCCTCCCCTGGTAGCTGTGTCGTCAGCGTGACGAAAGTCATACCTAAAGACCCGAGTTCGATTCACGGCTGTGTCGGGAGATTTTCTCCGCTCAGGGACTGGGTGTTGCGTTGCCCTTATCATCGTTATTTCATCCCCATGGATACGCAAGTTTCCGAAGTGGCGTCAACTCAAAAGACTTGCACCAGTCGAATGGGAGGCCGTAGCCACACGGCATTTCCATTTTGTCAGTATACCGAAATCCCAGTAAAGCAATATCGTTTAGCAACGTGGATATAAATGTTAGACAACCACTGAAACAAAATATTATATAAGTCAATTGTACATTTCAACTTCTCATAAAATAGCATCGAAGCATAAAGACGTCGAATGCTGATGCCCTCGATCCCGCTTTTAGTCATGTATTGAAATGTTATGTCACGCGCAAAAATTGATTCCTTCAGCGCATGTGACTTCCACCAGATTCGACGTCCGTTTGTGTGATTCCACTAATTGTTTCCTAGTGTAGTGATTTTCTATATTGAAACCTGGTTGTCAAGGGAAGGCCGTAATCATTTACTATTGGTTGCCTTTAACAGTTACACACATTTATTATTAAAGAAGTAGTTCCAGACTCAACAATAAATTAAAAAATACCACGCTATATTAATGAAGGAATAAACGACAGTGTAAGTAATTTTGTTTTCAGTGCGTTACAATTTAGCAAATCACCATAAAATCCTGATACTGATAACGTTTAAAAAGAAAAAAACAAGGCACTGTGATGATGACTGAAGGCCTTACACTCAAAGAGAGACAGTAAATTAAGAATGTTTAAGAACTTGCTGCAATTACAACTTACAGGTATTGAAATATTAAAAGTAATAGCCCACAAACACAGTAGAAGGTATCAGACGCCAGGAATGGCAGAAAATAAGGTTTTAAGGCTTACTGCTAAAACAGAAATATCGAATTAATTTTTCACAGCAAATGACCACAATCATGACTGAAGGCCTTACACGCCAGGAACGGCAATTATATAAAAAGTTTAGAAACCTAGTGTAAAACAGCAAATAAAAGCAAAGGTTAATTAAAAGAAACAAGCAATTGACCACGAAACAGGTGAAATAATATGATGGTAATCTTGTAACACAACCCTTACACTGCTAGATTTATTCCAGAGGCGGCCAGAATTATTAACTAGACATACGTAACGTTTTAATGTAGGCATTACAGGGTATGGTAATAAATAATACAGTAATAAAACACAAGGACCAGTCACAGACGATACTCCAGGAAATGACCTCCGAGAAGGTCCGGCAACAAACACTTTCGCGTGCGATGGAACAACACGCCAAAGCCGGAACCGTCGGAGTGCACTACACCCCCAGAATACTGTGCTCAGAGCGCCCAGAAAGGGAACACTGCCACCAGAGTAGAAGAATCACAAACGGCCTACAATCAATAAAGCTGTCAAAACTACACAACCTACCGGACAGCAGCGGCAGGACGAGGAAACGTACACTGTTGTTACATACACTAACCCCCAGGGTAGGTAACTGGGGCGTTAGCGGCCACCAGGCAGGAAAAATACCACTGGTTGAACTTAATTTGTAATAAACTGCACGCAGTAAATAGAAATAAGAAGTCGAGGAAAGCTAATCAGATCCGCCATCCCCAAGCACCCTACTCGCTGCTCTTTGCCTCAGCGACACTACGAGCAGCAACATGAACCCAAGTCACTGGAGAATCAGGAGATGTCACAATGGTGGAAGTTTCTGAGCTTGAATTGAAATTTACCCATCTTAAAGCCTGCAGGATCTGGTTTACGATGAGGTCGTACACCCTCGTGACCACAGCCGTTCCATCTGGCAGTCCATGAGCGCTGCCAGCGGTCCCGGCGTGTTCTAGCACTGGTCGGACGTGGCTCCTCCTGAGTCCCCAACCGATCAGCCACACTCACACGACGCGGAAAAACATCCACGTCGCCCCAAAGATAGGGCAACAAATTACTACATATCGATAACCGCCGCTGCTGCCACTAGCGGACCGGAAACGCTTGTGAAACGAGTGGCGCCAGTCAAGACGAGAAGAAGACAAACAACCGCAACCATGTAAACTAAAGGATACGGTCTGGCCTGCAACGGAGGGTGGACACCTACAAACAGCACCAACGCGAGCAGCAGCATGGCTCATATACCCTTCGATTAATCTCCTCATCGCGAAAATAGAAGACTTGCCAATGCGACGCATCACATGTCTCATACATATTTTTATTGGCCTCGTCCATGTTTTTTACTACTTTGTTAATACAATCAAACTCTAAATTGAACGAGTGTTCTTTTTACACAGGGTGGTCCATTGATAGTGACTGGGTCAAATATCTCAAAAAATAAGCATCAAACGAAAAAAACTACAAAGAATGAAACCCGTTTAGCTTGAAGGGGGAAACCAGAGGGTGCTATGGTTGGCCCGCTAGATGGCGCTGCCATAGGTCAAACGGATATCAACTGCGTTTTTTAAATAGGAACCCCCATTTGTATTACATATTCGTGAAGTACGTAAAGAAGTATGAATGTTTTAGTTGGACCACTTTTTTCGCTTTGTGGTAGATGGCGCTGTAATAGTCGCAAACGAATAAGTACGTGCTATCACGTAACATTCCGCCAGTGCGGACGGTATTTGCTTCGTGATACATTACCCGTGTTAAAATGGACCGTTTACCAACTGTGGAAAACGTCGATATAGCGTCGATGTATGGCTATTGTGATCAAAATGTCCAATGAGCGTGTGCTACGTATGCTGCTCGGTATCCTGGACGACATCATCCAAGTGTCCGGACCATTCGCCGGATAATTGCGTTATTTAAGGTAACAGGAAGTGTTCAGCCACACGTGTAACGTCAACTACGACCTGCAACAAATTATGAAGCCCAAGTAGGTGTTTTAGCTGCTGTCGCCGCCTAACCGCACATCAGTAGCAGACAAATTGCGCAAGAATCGGGACTCTTAAAAACGTCGGTGTTGAGAATGCTACATCAACATTGATTGCACCCGTACCATATTTCTATGCACCAGGAATTGCATAGCGACGACTTTGAACGTCGTGTACATTTCTGACACTGGGCACAAGAAATATTACGGGACGATGACAGATTTTTTGCACTCGTTCTATTAAGCGACGAAGCGTCATTCACCAACAGCGGAACGTAAACTGGCATAATATGGCCGATTGCGCCTTCCCTCACAAAGCGAAATCAGTGGTCCAACAAAATAATTCATATTTCATTACATACTGTACGAATATGTAATAAAACTGGTGGTTCCTATTTTAAAAAACGCAGTTGACATCCGTTTGACCTATGGCAGCGCCATTTAGCAGGCCAACGATAGGGCCATCTGGTTTCCCCCTTCAAGCTAGAGAAGTTTCGTTCCTTGTAGTTTCTTCGTATGACGCTTATTTTTTGAGATATTTGGCCCGGTCACGATCAGTAGACCACCATGTATATTTTAATTGAAGTTTTCCTAAAAAGAATCATTTTAAAAGGCGAACTTCAAAATAAGCTGGGCTGGGTTGGAGAACAGAGGTCCAACATGCTACCTTGAAAGGTACTCTTCCGTTCTGGAACTTTTCCTTGAATCCCCAGGCGGAAGGATACTAGCCGCATGATAAGATGCTGCATAGATTCTCCGTAAGGTCACCAATGCGATGTCGAGGCAGGTGTTGAGGCAGTGGAGGGAGGAAGTCTCCTTGTCACCGAGCCCTGCCAGGTGTTTCGACGTCCTAGGCTACCAACTTCAGGTCAAGCTTGATCAGATCACAGCTGGAGCATTTCGCAGGAGCTGGCGTCATACTAAATTTCCCACGGAGCTGATGCAAATTGTAACTATAGGTACCTGTCGTTAGATAAGATTAGAAAAGTCTACATTTCAACAACATTGGTTTGTAGCATTATGTTACAGTCTGTTAAGAAGAACATCTCCTGCTCACTCTCCATTGCCACCATACGCCTACCGTCATATCACTCAGTTATCCTTTCAAAGCGGACGTTCTACAATACAGTATCGTGCAGTGGAGAGCTTCACTCTTATCACAATGCATGCATATTTCACGTTGGAAAGCAACAAGTAATTTTTAACGTTATCAATGTTAGACGATCTGTTTCAGTAACTAATGAAAGTATAAATAGGTTTATCATTTCAAATTTGTTCGGTGGTTCAGAAAGTAAGTATCAGTCTAGGCCACGGGGTTCTATCCGAGGTTGGTCAGAAGATTTTTTTTTTTTTTTTACATTTACCGCTTCTTTCAAGTTCGACAATGATTTCTGTTAATATGATAAATGCTAGGTTAGTCTATGGCTTGTATTCCATGTTAAACTGCAGAGCCACCTGTAACAGACTCGCTAAATCAATTAAAAGAATGGAGGAAGCAACACTACCAAACTACTACGGTGTTCGAACCAGATTTCGTATTGATGATTCGAGTTTTACTATTACATTTATACATTACATCGAATATCCTTGTATACTTCAGTAATATTTTTAAATACATTTGTGTGATTAGCTGAGTATACACTCCTTTCCCCTCAGAGCGAAGGAATAAAATTACGATAAACAAAATTTCCTTCTTTTTAGATTAAATAACACAATGGGATTATGTGTTAGATAATACTCTGGAAAGCATAAATAAAAATTTTATTCCTTATCTTCTTTTTCCTAAAAAACATTAAAACTGACAAACAAGACATACTGTTGTTGTTGTTATGGTTTTCAGTCCGAAGATTAATTTGATGCTGCTCTCCCCCCCGACTCTCACATTGCTGCAAAACTACTGTAAATTGCATCCAGAAAAACCGGTTGTTGTCTCAGGTAGGGTCCTATCAACCAATCCCAGATATATCCTGATATAAAACATGTGGAAACAAAATACATTATCTGTCGCCTAAAGGGACACTATTTATTTTTTCTCAGATGTCGGTGTCCGAAATTTCATGTCATAGCTGCCAAAAGGCGGCAGTGTCTGACGACGCAATAAATGCATCAGTTTCTCTTTAAGGGGACCTGGACGTGCACGGGCTGCATTTTCATAGCCCGCTCTCAGTCACATTACTCTTCATCTACAATGAATAACATTAACTCAAGCTGTATAAGGATATTTATTAAAATATCTCCTACAATTTAAGAATTCAGGTACCATTTTCGGTCCATCATCAGTCTAATAGCATTCAGACTGTGACAGACTGCTGTCAACATTCACAGGAACACATTATGCCTCTCTTTTTGTAGTTTGGAGTATATGTGAGGAAATAGGAAAACCCTTATTTTACCACATTATTACTTTGTCTAAAAATACCGCTAAAATTATATACAGAATGACAAACATAGATCATTTCTGCGATGTATTACGCACAATACAAAGATGCTATCCCATTCTTCACTTGAGGGAAACATGGTGAACATGGATGAAATCATTGAGAAGTTATATGTACCTAATGTTCTGAAAACGTAGTTTCGAGAAAATGAGAAAAGAATATTCACAGTGTTTTTGACGCACCGTATACCTCTTTCAGAACATTCCAGCAGCATAATCTTCCTGGCCAGCTGCTTCTTTATCATCTGTAGACTTCTTCAGGGGCCTTTTCCTTACACTGGCTTCCACAGCTTCAACTACTCGCTGACAATCTATGGCAGTCAGAGCAGCTATCCTATTATTTCCTGGCTGGATGCCTAATTTGTCCATTACTTTTATCCTGATGGTTACACCATCATTGAAACACATGACAGCATCCATTGCACTCATTTTGAGTACTGTCCATCCAACAAACACTGTTTTTGGCACTCGTTGCCACACGCAGATGTTGAAACTTTCATTAGGGTTTTGCGTACGGCCATGTAGACATTTGCTGAGTAATTTGGTATCTGAAAGGTCCCTGCATATTGGCTTTATTGTTTCCATGACTGTGGCTGGCCAGAAATGTATATGGTGCTATTCCTTGCCTGTCGCATGAGCGTGGCTGGTTTGCAGACATTTGTTCAAAGAGCGTTTAAGACCAAATCAACAACTGAAAAGTAGATAAAAAATACATTTTTTGAAACGGGATAAAATTGTCTTTCAGATGGTGACAAGAATTGTTTTCGAAAATTTCAGACATTTCAAGTCAACGTCCACTTAACAATTACACATATCAAGTACACTTTTTTAAAAATTTAAGAAAATACGACGCAAGATGAAGGAATTATACCAATGGCGCGGAAATCAGTAGATGTGATGTTCATGTACAGACAAATGAAGGAGTCCCATTTCAAAAACTGAATGGTTTATTCACGAGAAAGAGCTACACAAATTGGGCAAGTCTGTAAGAAAATTATCTATGTGTGGCGCATATGCAAGTAGCTCTTCGGCTGGCATTGATTGATAGACTTGTTGTATGTCGTCCAGAGGGATATAGTGCCAAATTCGGTCCAATTGGTGCTATAGAGGAGCAAAATTCACAATTGTTTGTAGGGCCCTGCCCATGTTGTTGTTGTTGTGGTCTTCAGTCCTGAGACTGGTTTGATGCAGCTCTCCATGCTACTCTATCTTGTGCGAGCTTCTTCGTCTCCCAGTACCTACTGCAGCCTACATACTTCTGAATCTGCTTAGTGTACTCATCTCTTGGTCTCCCTATACGATTTTTACACTCCACGCTGCCCTCTAGTACTAAATTGGTGATCCCTTCATGCCTCAGAACATGTCCTACCAACCGAACCCTTCTTCTAGTCAAGTTGTGCCACAAACTCCTCTTCTCCCCAATTCTATTCAATACCTCCTCATTAGTTATGTGATCTACCCATCTAATCTTCAGCATTCTTCTGTAGCACCACATATCGAAAGCTTCTATTCTCTTTTTGTCTACAATATGTTCCACTTCCATACATGGCTACACTTCATTCAAATACCTTTAGAAACTACTTCCTGACACTTAAATCTATACTCGATGTTAACAAATTTCTCTTCTGCAGAAACGCTTTCCATGCCATTGTGAGTCTACATTTTATATCCTCTCTACTTCGACCATCATCAGTTATTTTGCTCTCCAAATAGCAAAACTCCTTTACTACTTGAAGTGTCTCATTTCCTAATCTAATTTCCTCAGCATCACCCGAATTAATTCGACTACATTCCATTATCCACGTTTTGCTTTTGTTGATGTTCGCCTTACACCCTCCTTTTAAGACACTATCCATTCCGTTCAACTGCTCTTCCAAGTCCTTTGCTGCCTCTGACAGAATTACAATGTCATCGGTAAACATCGAAGTATTTATTTCTTCTCAATGGATTTTAATTCCTACTCCGCATATTTCTTTTGTTTCCTATACTGCTTGTTCAATATACAGATTGAATAGCATCGGGGAGAGGCTACAACTCTGTCTCACTCCCTTCCCAACCACAGCTTCCCTTTCACGTCCCTCGACTCTTATAACTGCCATCTGATTTCTGTACAAATTGTAAATAGCCTTTCGCTCCCTGTATTTTACCTCTTCCACCCTCAGAATTTGAAAGAGAGTATCCCAATCAACATTGTAAAAGCTTTCTCTAAATATACAAACGCTAGAAACGTAGGTTTGCCTTCCCTTCATCTTGCTTCGAAGATAAGTTGTAAGGTCTGTATTGCCTCACATGTTCCAGTATTTCTACGGAATCCAAACTGATCTTCCCCGAGGGTGGCTTCTACCAGTTTTCCATTCGTCTGTAAAGAATTTGTGTTAGTATTTTGCAGCTGTGACTTATTAAACTGATAGTTCGGTAATTTTCACATCTGCCAACACCTGCTTTATTTGGGATTGGAATTATTATATTCTTCTTGAAGTCTGAGGGAATTTCGCCTGTCTCATACATCTTCTTCACCAGATGGTAGAGTTTTGTCAGGACTGGCTCTTCCAAGGCTATCTGTAGTTCTAATGGAATGTTGTCTACTCCAGTGGCCTTGTTCCGACTGAGGTCTTTCAGTGCTCTGTCAAACTCTTCATGCAGTATCGTATCTCCCATTTCATCTTCACCTGCATCCTCTTCCATTTCCATAATATTGTCCTCAAGAACATCGGCCCTGTATAGTCCCTCTATATACTCCGTCCACCTTTCCGCTTTCCCTTCTTTGCTTATAACTGGGTTTCCATCTGAGCTCTTGATATTCATGCAAGTGGTTCCCTTTTCTTAAAAAGTTTCTCTAATTTTCCTGTAGGCAGTATCTATCTTACCCCTAGGAAGATAAGCCTCTACATCCTTACATTTGCCCTCTAGCCATCCCTGCTTAGCCATTTCGCACTTCCTGTCGATCTCATTTCTGAAAGATTTCTATTCCTTTTTGCCTGCTTCATTTACTGCATTTTTATATTTTCTCCTTTCATCGATTAAATTCAGCATCTCTTCTGTTACCCAAGGATTTCTACTAGCCTTCGTCTTTTTACCTACTTGATAGTCTGCTGCCTTCACTATTTCATCGCTCAAAGCTACCCATTCTTCTCCTACTGTATTTCTTTCCCCCATTCCTGTCAATTGTTCCCTTGTGCTCTGCCTGAAACTCTGTACAACCTCTAGTTCTTTCAGTTTATCCAGATCACATCTCCTTAAATTCCCACCTTTTTGCAGTTTCTTCAGTTTTAATCAACAGTTCATAACCAATAGATTGTCGTAAGAGTCCACATCTGCCCCTGGAAATGTCATACAATTTAAAACCTGGTTCCGAAATCTCTCTCTTACCATTATATAATCTATCTGAAACCTTCCAGTATAAAGCCTTCTTTCATGATTCTTGAACGAAGTGTTAGCAATGATTAAGTCACGCTCTGTGCAAAATTCTACCAGACGGCTTCCTTTTCATTTCTTAGCCCTAATCCCTATTCACCTACTACGTTTCCTTCTCATCCTTTTCCTGCTCTCGAATTCCAGTCGCCCATGACTATTAAATTTTCGTCTCCCTTCACTAATTCAATAATTTATTTTACCTCATCATATATTTCATCACTTTCTTCATCATCTGCAGAGCTAGTTGGCATATAAACTTGTACTACTGTAGTAGGCGTGAGCTTCGTGTCTCTCTTGGCCACAATAATGCGTTCACTATGCTGTTTGTAGTAGCTCCCCCTCTCTCCTATTTTTTATTCATTATTGAACCTACTCCTGCATTACCCCTATTTGATTTTGTATTTATAACCCTGTATTCACATGACCAAAAGTCTTGTTCCTCCTGCCACCGAACTTCACCAATTCCCACTATATCTAACTTTAACCTATCCATTTCACTTTCTAAATTTTATAACCTACCTGACCGATTAAGGGATCTGACATTCCACGCTCCGATCCGTAGAATGCCAGTTTTCTTTCTCCCGCCCATACAGCACCAAATGTTCTCAATAGCGGAGAGATATGAAGACCTTTCTGACCAAGGTAGAGTATGGCAATCACGAAGACAGTTAGTAGATAACTTTCCAGTGTGCGGGTGGACATTATCTTGCTGAAATGTAGGTCCAAGATGCCTTGCCATGAAGGGCAAAAATTATCGTCAACGTACCGCTCTGCTGTAAGGGTGCAGCGGATTACAACGGAAGTGGCCTTGCTATGAAATGAAATCCCACCCCCAGATATCATATCTGGTTGTCGGACTGTATGGTGGCCAACACTCACACTGGTAGCCCACTTTTATCTGGGGTGTCTTGAGATACATCGTGGCTGGTCATCGGGGCTCAGCTAGAAGCCAGAATCATCACTGAAGACAATTCTGCTCCAGCCAACGCTCTCCCAGGCCGAATGTACCCAGCACACTGCGAATCATTTTCTGGTTGTACATATGTCGATGGTAGTCGGCTTAAGGGACGCCATGAAGTCATACTTTCGTCTCTCTAGGTCACCCGTACTTATAAACTCTGTGTTCGGCGATGGTCCGCTCATTTTTGCCAGCATCGTTGAATAGTTGCGTGGTTTCCTATTCATATGTCGATCGTTTGGCCAATTACTCCAACCAGATTTTTTGAACTCAACTACATTTCTTCTTTCAAATACTGTCATCTGCTGACATTGTCCACGAGCCTGTTTGCATGGCATAGTTACTGTCAAACTGAATACACGGAATGAAATCCTCAAATACTTTATGCGCTGGTATCATCATGACCCCTGTTTACTATTCTTGCCAGGTGTGCGGTGACATTGTGCTCCAGCAGTCACACATTCATTCATCGGTCGCCGAAGCTTGCAGTTCTTCATTTTCCGTCGATACCTCTGTGAATAACCATTTGTGACCAATTTGAGTAGTTTTCGTGTCTTAGACTGTATATTAGATGTTAAGAACGAAAGAGAAGCGGAATTCTTATAATAAACGTTTAGAATTAGAAATGTGTGCTAGTTACCGTCTATGACTCACTGAAAATGGTTATTTTAAAGCATTCAATTAGGCTCGTTTTCAGTCGTATTACAATGATCATGTCATCGTTGTGTACATGAAATACCTCGTATAGGAATGCTGTTAAATCTAGCACTATCTGTGGACCTACCATCGGCACGGCTTCAGAGTATACGCCAAGCAGACTAGGTGCGTTTGCAGTTTTGAGCTTCGAAATTGCGACAGCAATTTCTTCTTGACCAGGCCGTATCACCAACATCTGATTGTCATATTCGTTATTTACTGCATTCATAAATTGTGCGTGTATCTCAGCGTCTGTGTTGTCGTCAGAAGGCAGGGCAGTTAGCAGATATTCTGGTGACTCTCTCCGTCCAGTCGTCATTGAGCTATACACCTTACGAATTGCGGACATGATAGTAGTTCCCATAACGTTTGCAGTCAACAATTTATTCAGTCTTTGGCAGATGTCAAATTGCAGGTGTATTCCTTCAGTTTCCTGAAGCAAAGATTTGAAGCGCGTCTTAATAGCCCTGTATTCATGGAGCCTACTACTGCACTCCGATTGCCCTAGGGTATGTTCGTTCTTCTTCTCGATCGTACCCTTCACCTTAGAGTGGAAAGTTCAAAGCTCTAAGGGATCGTAATCTGATTGTTTACCTTTGTCCTACGAATATAAATGTCCTGTGCTCTTTGCAGGAGTTCAGTTGGTAATTGAGCACCCAAATCTACATGAACGGGAAGCGATTCCATTCTAAATACTCCGAGGTAGACAGCTAAGCCATCTCAATCAGATTTAGTGATGCCTAACTCTATTCTGCTTTCCTCAGCTTGTCTTCTGTATTATTGTAATTTCCCTCTTCGACGATAACTGTATTATGGCCACTGTGTGTTAGGAACTGGAGCACTTGTCAACTATTAATTTTAGCTGCTGACATGCGGTTTGCTAAAGTGACATCTATGTTAGTACCTACACCAGCTTATTGTTCGAATGTACTCGGCTGGTCTTCCAGATTTAAAACAATGAGCTGTAGTTCATGTATTGCTTCCTTTAGTACATCCTCTCGTTTGTCAGTTTGCCTACTGTCCCACAGAAATGATTATGCATCTGTTGTCACAAGGAGACACGCAACTTGTCTATATGGAGAAACCGCTCTGACTTTACCTATTTAAGGTACGATAGGGTGAGAGTAATGCTTGCTTACTACAACCTACTTTGTCTGCAGTCCTTCACTTCTATTGTGACCCTGTGCTTGTCCAACAGCGTTGCCACTTTGGGTCACACTGTATTTCCATTCGTAACGACCGTGGCAGTCATTCCCTCATCGTGGCCAGTACCTGTTACTATATCCGCACGAAAATGTGGGAGCTCATTCTTTCTACAGTATGGTTCTTGCAAACAAAACATATTAACACTCAGCTGGTCAGTTAGTTTTCGTATTTCAGTCATTGTCAATTTACATCGAGCAGCATTTATCTGTACTATGTTTATCCTTTTACGTGTTTCGACTGCCAACAAAGCCCTTCGGAGAATGAAGGCCTGGTTCAAAGAAAAAGTGTCAAACCCTTATATAAAATCCACATATTAATGCTCAGTGTCGAATGGTCCTTTTACTCTCTTAAACGCCTGTCGAAGGAGGCCACATAATTGTTTAAACTCAATGCATATGTTATTTACTCTCAAAAGAATTCTGTGTAGTGCATCTGGTGTAGGATACGTAATAGATTTTCCTTTCTGATGCCCACCTCTGAAAATATGTCTTAGAGCAACCTGCAACACACTGGGAGCCTCCAAACTACTTAATAAGACATTCACTTCTAAATTATTATCAGATTTGTATGTGTGTAATTGAAAATCATTTTAGTAGGACTCGAAATATTAGAAATACTTTTTTTGTATTTCATAGTACTGCCTGATTTTCACTGCACTTTACTGTTTTGCGATTGTTGTACTCGTTAGTGTTACTAAGGTCACCGCACACCTCTTCAAGCGCAAATGGGGGGAGGGTCTGCAGATGATGTCGAAGCTTCTTGGGTGTCTACTGGTACAGCACATGCGGTGTCAATGTTATCATAACAATCATCATAATCGTAATCATAACATTTGGCGCGAGTTCCTCGTAGATGCGGCGTCGGCCTGGGGCAGGAGAATCCCGTTGCTGGGGTTGGTGCACCGGGAACAGCTCTTCTATCAGCAGCCGCCTCAGCTTGAGTTGATGCAAGTGCTTCACAAATCATCTCCCCCCGAACGAAGTTCACGAACTTCATCTGGTGTGATTTCTCACGTGATGAGCAAGTGCTCTACTCAAAGCAGGATACATCACTGAAGACAGTTACACTCCAGCCAATGCGACTCCACCCCGCGTGTGCCCGACACCACTGAAAACATGCTATTAGGTGGGCGTAGGTCAATGGTAGGCGGCGAGGGGGGCGCCGTGAGCTCAGCATCCCTTCTGTGAGCCGCCTTTTGTTAATCTCAGAGGTCACTGAAGCATTAGTTGCACTTCGGGTTGTTGATAATGGTGTTCGGGAATCTGTGTGTCTCTCTGGCGATTACTCGGTCCTCTCCGTCAGCTCTCTGGGTCGATCGCTTCCTTCTTGACGCTGTGTTCAGCCATGGTTCACCCGTTCCTGCCTGTATCGTCGAATAGTGTCGTTGCTCCTGTTCAAATGTCGAGCCAATAGCCGATTACTCCAAGTGCCTTCTTTTAAATGCTGACATCCACATATATTGAGCGAATAGCCGATTATTCCCAAAAGCTTTCTTTTGAATGCTGATATGAGCGTTTGGCATCATTGGCCGGGAGACCCCTTACAGGGCAGGTCCAGCCGCCTTGGTGCAGTTCTTATTACATTCGACGCCACATTGGGCGACCTGCGCGCCGTGTGGCGATGAAATGATGAATAAGACAACACAAGACCCAGTCCCTGAGCAGAGAAAATTTCCGACCCAGCCAGAATTCGAACACGGGCCCCTTAGGACAGCAGTCCATCACGATGACCTTTCAGCTATCGGGGCGCACTAAATGCTGATATCTACATATATTGTTCAGTAACTGGCTGCGAGTACGGTTATGTCCAACTGAGTACACAGAATGAACTTTAGCAAAAGTTTTAAGCCCTCGTATAGACAAGTACCCTGTTTACTGTGTCTGTGCCCAAGTACGTCGATCGCCAAATCCTTTATGAGTATCATCTTGTAACGTTTGCATCACTCCTTCATGGTGCATCATTTTTTGTGTTAGAGTGGTTATTAGACATTAATAACGAAAGATAAACAGAGTTCCTGTGATAAACGTTTGTAATCAAAGATGTGTGATACTAGCCATCTACGAACCATCGAAAATTGTCACTGTTTAATTCATTTTGAAAGGCTTGTTTTCAGTTTATCACAATATGAACATGTCATCATTACGAGGGTGGAAAGCATGCGGCTGTATCACTTATTAGTGTGTCCGTTCCTCGTCTTTATGCATTCTTGAACTCGGCTGAAGATACTTTCAGTAAGGTTAAAGAATCCACCATAGGCGGAACCAAAACTCTAATTTTCCCAAAATATAGTTCATTGGTGAAAATTGTACACTCGTCTGCGCCAACAATTCAAACACAATTATCACTCAAAAGTGACTAACAGGCTGATTTTGTTTATCCAACAACTCAAATCCTCGAACTTTGTCGAATTTTCCACAAAATCATACTCACAAAGTTCCACTGCTGCACAGGGAAACCAAGCTCCACAAGAGTTTACTTTTAATATGTGCACAGTGACGTAGATCCTAGAAAAAACTGAACACAGTCGATGTTCTGCCAAAGTTTGTGAACCAAATTACAACATCCGATCACGAAGACTGGACGTCGATGGTGCTGCAGAGGCAAGGCGGTGTTCTTGAGGAGGCAGCTGGTCGACAGCAGGAAGCGGATGTCCATCCGTACCTCTGGCTCGACCAGAGCTCACTTTTGCACAGCGATGCGCGGGCTTAAGTATTGCCACACAGCTGGATATCGTAGGAACTATTTCAGGTCACGTGATTCACGGATGGGTCGTCCAACCTACCCCCTCCCTCAGCCCCCCTACCCAACACACACAGAGTTCGTGATTTTTATGACGCTGCTAGAGACGCCTAGTGGAACAACCGCAGAACTGTTTTATTGTTTTCTGGTGTAGAGCAGTTGCGTGGGTTGTAGGCAGACCAGGACTTTTTGCGCCAGATGGGGTGTGACCCTTACAGGTGGAACGCTGTGACATGCCAGAGATGTGTGAACTTCAGTGTATGACTAACTGCCCATTCTTCAGCTGGAACCGAAACCAGAAACGATAGCGATAGTGCACTTTGAGGTCTGGATATACTTTGAGGTCGGGATTTAAGTCGACTTTCAATCGCATTCCAAAGAGTTATTGGTTATAAGTGGAACATGGCGCTGGCCAATCAATTTCTAGGACATTATATAAAATGCCTAAAAAGACAAGTCATTGTAGAAAGACAGGAGATACTGGACTCATTTGAAGAGAGAAGGAAATGTGAAAATGCAGCAGAAGAAGCAGCAAACGGGAGACACACATTGTCTGCAAACCTCTATTTCTCTTTACTCCGCTGTAGTGGGGATACAAAACACTCGGGCAGTATTCAGGAGTTTGTTGCAGTACTGTTCTATATAGAGTCCTCTTTGTAGATGAACTACACTTTCCTAAGACTCTCCCAGTAAGCCGAAGCCACTCCTACTACTGTTCTCATGTGCTCGTTTCACTTCATATCGCTTTACGCCTAGAAATTAATCCCCTTGACTGTGTATACGAAAATTACAGTATTGTTTTTTTTTCCTTTCATCTGCATTAAGATATATCTCTTTACATTTAGAGGAAGTTACCCTACAGCACGCTAAAAGGAAATTCTAAGCCATCGTATACCCACGTACAGTCACAAAACGACGATACAGTCCTCTTACCTCTTATACTAAAAGGTCACCACAAGCCTTAGCAGACCTCTCCCCACCCTATCCGTTGTTGTCCACAAATCATTGCCTCACAGATGCTGCTTTATGACATGGTGTTTGGTCATCCTTACATAAACAATCATGGTCTCCATACGTTTCCCTACTGTAGACAGTACATTATGCCGTAAAATGTGTTATTCTTCAGCGTCTAAAGTTTATTAATTGCAACAATTAGAGCACACCATAACCAAGGAAAACACCCCAACTCCGTGACACCAAATCCTTAGTTCTTCATTTTTGGAGATATACAGGGTGAGTCACTAAATATCGCCACCTAGAATAACTCCGGAAGTATGATGGTAGCTGAGATGATTGTGGGACAAATGATGTATAGGACAACGGGGGCCATAATATGACGTTAATTTTTTGATGCTAGATGGGGTCGCGTCAGAGATAAGAAGGTCAACTTTGTTTCTTTACATGGGATGCTATAGTTTGGTAGTTATTATCTGATAGTGGCTATCGAGACGAATCCAATGACGTGTAACAGCGATGGCCGGCCGATGTGGCCGCGCTGTTCTAGGCGCTTCAGTCTGGAACCGTGCGACCGCTTATGTCGCAGGTTCGAATCCTGCCTTGCACATGGGTGTGTGTGATGTTCTTAGGTTAGTTAGGTTTAAGTAGTTCTATGTTCTAGGGGACTGATGACCTCAAATGTTAAGTCTCATAGTGCCAAGCGCGATTTTGTAATAGTATTGTATTTGAAGGTCAACGAAGGTGAAAAAGGTGGCATGAACGACCAGTTACAGAAAGCATTCGAAGTGATGCCCATTCGTATCAAAGCAATGCTGCAATCTTCTTATCACCGACTGAGTGGTATTCCTTATCACTGCGGATTTATCGAAGCACATGCTGTGACATTCTCTCTCGTATATCGTGCAAACAGTAAATATTCACCGAATATGGCGTAGGCATCCAAGGTGCCATTGACATCTAAACACCATTCCACGGTTTCGCAATACAACTCTAATAGGAACGGTAAGACAAGTATCGTCGAATCAAGCAAATGTGAATGATGTATTCCTTCGAAGAACAAGTCAATATGCTTCCCATTTACGGAGAATGCCAACGAAATTCAGTGAGAGCTAGAGACATTCGCTGAAAGATATCCTCAACGTAGTCACCCTACACGATGTACATTTAAATATGTGTGTGATAAATTGAAAACAACTGGATTTTTAATGCATCGGAAACATATCCGGCAAAGGAAAGTTACTAATGAGGTAACAGAAACTGGTACTCTTGCCACTGTGGTTCGGGATCCTTGTGTTAGTTCGTGTCAAATCGCAAGGGAATCTGGCATGAGCCAGAGTACTGTCGTTCATGATCTGAATCGCCATAAAAATCATCCTTACCATACCATTCTCTACCAAGAATTAACTGACAGACTGTATGCGTCACAATGAATTCTGCAGATGGCTTAGCTTCAGATTTAAAGGAATGACACATTTATTAATTTGATTTTATGTACTGACGAGGCTACGTTCACGAACAATGGAAATGTTAATTTGCATAACATGCATTACTGACAACTGAAGATCCATGTTGGCTGGGGTAAGTTACAAACCAAACACCGTGGTCGGTGGATGTATGGTGCCGGATTATGAAGGACAGAATTATAGCCCCCTATTTCATCGAAGGAAATCTTAATGGTAGGAAGTACACCACATTCCTGCAAGAAACATTAGGTCTGTTATTGGAAGAAAGAACAAGGAACAGAATGTGGTATCAACACGATAGGTGTCCGGCACATTTTTCGGTCGTGGCTAGAAATGAGTTGCAGAGCCAATTCCCAGATCGTTGGATTGGACGCGGAGATGTGTCATGGCCGTCTCGTTCGCCACACTTGACGCCTCTGGACTTTTTCTTGTGGGGATTCGTATAAGACATTGTTTATAAAGAAGTTCCAACTACACCGGAACTCTGGATAATTTTTATCAGACAGTATACGTCTGAAACAGTGCACCCTCATTTAGTTTATCCCTAATGTTCGATACTGTCGTGTTTAGACATTCTTGCAGAGAAGGTATCTCGTAAAGTAAATAGCTAATGGTGTACACCTCATTCGTATCTCAACACCAGTTACTTCAAGTACTAGCAACTAATATCAGTAACACGACAAATATTGCTGCCTTCCCTTTCGTTAAGCGCAACTTTCTATTCTCTGCCGATGAAATTCCTCTGTAGACAGTAAAGCAATAAAATTTTTGGACTTGTGGTTTCGCTGCAGGAGGCCAAGGTTATATAACCACTAAGGCATTGGTATGCCAACGATGCTGCCTGAGGACTGTGCAAGGGCGATTAATTATAGCGGAGACCACAGTGGGGTGGACAGGAGGAGAAGGGGAGAGGAGTAGATGAAGTAGGTACCTGCAGCCGGCTGCAAGCAGATTCTGCCGCGCCTGCTGGATTTCTGCCTTGATGTGCGTTTCTCCACCTGTCAAGTTCCAGGTAGTGGGCGTCTCACTCCCTTCACACTCTGGGAACCCACCAGCAGAAATTCGTTGCCCTGATTTCGAAGCAGGCACCGTAAACACTGCAAAATCAGCATAACAGCCCATGCATTCAAACTGCTCAAGGATAATATGCAGAACAATGGAAAAAGTTGAGTATCTGTTATTTGAGGATCACTTGGAGTTTAGGCAAGAGAGAGACAGTTCTGACGTTGCGCTTCATGATAGAAGCAAGACATGAGAAAAATTAAGACACATTCATAGGATTTGTCGAACTAGAAAAAGTGATTGACACTCTAAAATGACACAAGACAATCGAAATTCTGAACAAAGTAGGAGTAAGGTACGGGACGTGTAATACACAGTATGTACAAGAACCTAGAGAGAATGGTAAGAATGGAGGAGACATAACGAAATGCTTCAATTAAAAGTGGTGTAAGAAAGGTGATGCTGTCTTTCGCCCATACTACTCACTGTCTACATCGTAGAACCCACGACGGAAATGGAAGAAAGTTTCCAAAGTGTGCTCAAAATTCACAGTAAGAAATTACCACTGATACGATTCGCTGGTGCCATTGCTATCGTTGGTTGAAATGAATTACAGGATCTATTGAATGAAATGAATAGTGTTATGAGTACAGAATAGGTACTGAGAGTAAACTGAAGAGAGACGAAAATAATTAGAAGTAGAAGAGTAACAGAACAGCGAGAAAACATCACAACTTGGGATCAAGAAGTACACGAAGTTATGGAACTTTGTTATCTTGGAAGCAAATCGACCCATCAACCCATCTTGAACGAGGCAAGAAGGACATATAAAGCAGAGTAGCACAGGAAAAGGAGGCGTTCCTGGACAAAAGAAATCAACTGGTAACAAACGTATGTCGTAAGTTGAGTACGAAATTAATGAGGATGTACGTTTGTAGCACCGCATGGTACAGAAGTGAATTATTTCCTGTGAGGAAACCGAAAACGAAGAGAATCCAAGTGTTCGCGATGTGTGCGATAGAAGAATGTTGGAAAGTAGTTGGACTGATAAGGAATGAGGAAATTCACATCCACATCTATATCTACGCGATTACTCTGCTATTCACAATGAGGTGCTTGGCAGAGGTTTCAGCGAACCACCTTCAGGCTGTCTCTATACCGTTCCACTCCCGTGCGGCACTCGGGAAAAACGAGCACTTAAATCTTTCTGTGCGAGCCCTGATTTCTCTTGTTTTATCGTCATGATCATTTGTCCCTATGTAAGTTAGTGCCAACAGAATGTTTTCGCAATCGGTGCAGAAAACTGGTGATCCCGTCGCAACGAAGAACGCCTTTGTTTTAATAATTTTCATCTCAATTCACGTATCATGTCTGGGCCACTATCTCCCCTATTTCGCGATAATACAAAACGAGCTGCCCTTCTTTGTACTTTTCCGATGTCATCCGTCAGTCCCACTTGATGCGGATGCCACACCGCACAGCAATACTCCAGAATATGGCGGACAAGCGTGATGTAAGCAATCTCTTCAGTACACCTTTTGCACCTTCCACGTGTTCTGCCAATGAATCGCAGTCTTTGGTTTTCTCTACCCACAATATTATCTATGTGATCGTTCCAATTTAGGTTATTTGTAGTTGCAGGCCCTAAGTATTTAGTTGAATTTACAACCTTCAGATTCGTGTGACTTACAGCGTAATCGAAATTTAGCTGATTTCTTTCAGTACTCATGTGAATAACTTCACACTTTTCTTTATTCAGGGTCACTTTTCGCACCATACAGATATCTTATCTAAATCATTTTGCAAGTCGCTTTGATCATCTGATAACTTTACAAGAGGTAAATGACAGCATCAACTGCAAACAGTCTAAGTAGGCTACTCAAATTGTCTCCTATGCGGTTAATATAGATCAGGAACAATAGAGGGCCTATAACACTTCCTTGTGGAACGCCGGATATTACTTCTGTTTTACTCGATGACTTTCCGTCTATTACTACGAACTGTGACCTTTCTGACAGGAAATTACGAATTCAGGCGCACAACTGAGGCGATACTCCGTAGGCAAGCAGTTTGGTTAGAAGACGCTTGTGAGGAACGGTGTCGAAAGCCTTCTGGAAATCTAAAAGTATGGAACCAATTGACATCCCCTATCGATAGCACTTATTACTTCATGAGTGTAAAGAGCTAGTAGTGTTTCAAAAGAACGATATTTTCTGAATCCGTGCTGACTATGTGTCAATAAATCGTTTTCTTCGAGGTACTTCATAATGTTCGAATACAGTATATGTTCCAAAACCCTACTCCAAATCGACGTTAGTGATATATGTCTGTAATTCAGCGGATTACTCCTACTAGCCTATGGTGCTAATACAACAAACAATTGAGAATATGTGCCGAATATGTTTCTCTGAGATGAAGAGATTGGTACAAGAGAAGAAATCGCGGTGAGCCTCCACAAACCAGTCAGTAGAATGATGGAAAATGGAAAAAGAAGATAACTGGTACGAACTTAGGACTCCACGAGTTTTTTCAGTTTCAGTAAAAACTGCTGCATAAATTAAATTACTGAAATCAATACGATGTAAAAGGTTTAATCTTTTAAGTAGGGCATGTTCGCTCTCAGTTCAACGAATATATCGGACCACAGCAACCTGTCGCTTGTAGCTAATGGGAATGATGAATTCAAAGCCGAGACGTACCATGACGTTATTACTAAAGTTTCATCCTACATCAGTTAAAATAATGCATTCTCAAAGTTTTAACGATTTTCAATGTTTTTACTGCCATGGACACAAATTATGGCAGCTCCTGAAGAAAGAACTGCTTTTCGAGTTGTTTTGGAGTTCGCTAACGATTTTCATGGAAAGAATTATTGAAGTTAGCTCTACACCTGCTATATTAGTTAAGATTACGGTGACCAACAGACGAGAAAGCAAGCGGTGTTTTCGACACAATGTAGGAAAACAAAAACGAGTTCCTTTACGTCACTGAATACGAAAAATTGAAGGAGGGTACCTATTTAACAGCGTACGTCAGCTAGCAGATATTAGTAAAACAGAACCGCAAAAGAGATGTCGTGATGGTCAGCACGTTTCGTGACAATGCATTGCATGAAGTAAACGCAAATTTTTTTTGCATTTGTGGTAAATATATGAGACGCGTGGCTAGAAGTAGATCACAGTTGCAAAACTATCAAGTTGACAGGAGCAGCCTGAAAAAAGTTATCAGACCATCACAGACGTTAAGTGCGGGGTTGTTTTCCAGTTATCTTGTATTAGGTGACCTTGACTGATAGTTGTGCATTTTATTATTCCACAAGTATTAAGACAAAAGTACCATAAACTGCTATTGTTTCCAAAAATAATTTTATTTTGTAGGTCTTAATAAAAAGAAGAAAGGTAGCAAATAGATTTAACCCTTCCCTATTACAGAAACTAATTCTTCAAGTCTAGTTAACGAGAAAACTGAAAATGGAATAGATCGGCATAAGAAAAACAAAAGCGAAAAGTGGAAGATTTGGCGGAAACATATCCCATGAAGGAAAACTATAAACTGCTACTTGAAAAAGCAAGGCTTACAAATTACTTTAATTTTTTGAATCTCTGCATATTAGTCTAATTTATTAGACACAGTTCCTGAGTTTTCGTCAGTCAGTCAGTCGGCAGTTGATGGTTGGAGTGCTGACTCATTATCCGAGTATCCAGTTATGCTGGCAACTGATGTGATATATATAAGGATCATATCAACCTATACCACATCAACAACAGCCTGAAGATGGCGCATTGAAGCGCTGAAACTGGTTGTAACAAAATAAAATAAAATCATAAGGACGGCTGTAGGTGTTTTATTTTGTCGCAATAGTAAACGGCCGTCTTCCCAGAGACCTCCTGCCAATAGCATGGACATACAAAAACGGTATTCCGCATGTCGTTAGCCATGTGTCTACATCCTGTCCTCGGACATCCATTATGTATAATGGCGTTCGTTGGACACATTTTACTTTAAACTCGCTTGCCCAGTGTCGGCGGATAAACACGATACTACAGTGGCTATGTTATTCCGAATTACAGTGAAAAATTCCCTCGGACATGCATGCATGTCCTAAGGAACAGGCACTTCGACGACTACAGCCGTTATGAAATGCAAGAAATTTATTCACAGTTGCGAATATGGACAACCATCAGCTGTATAATAGAATGACGACAGTGAAAGCCTCTGCCTGACCGGATCTCAAAACCGGATTTCCGGCTTATCGCGAGCGGTCACCTTATCGTTTGACTATCCGAGCAGAACTCATGGCCAGGCCCGAACTACGATAGACCGTGAGCCACATGTCTAAATCCTGTACCCGTACGTTAACTATGTACGAGGGTCAGTCAATAATTAAGGAGACAACATGGTCTGGGGAAAAACTGTTAGTAGCGCAAGTTTGATACTTTCGTGGCTATGAGTTGGTATCACTAGGATGAGTCCTGATCTGCTGATGTATAAAAATTGTTTTGTTTATAACGCTAAAAATAAACTTTTTTTTCTCCAGACCAATTTATCTATTTTATCATTGAATGACCCTCGAATATTCCCATACAGAGCAGGCATTTTCCTAGAAAGACAGCTGCTCCGTGCTGGCGGATAAATGCAATACTGCAGTGCTTGTGTCATCCCCAATTACGATGCAAAGTTCCTTCGGACAAACACACATCCATGTCCGAAGATACTCGAACTGCAGCGACTACAGCCGTTATACAATACACGAAATACATTTGCAGTATATTCTCGGCAACAAATAGGTTCAATGGCTGTCTGGACGTCAAGACGTACTCACATCAAATACTCGTGTCCTTATTGAAACATTACAATCTATTACAACCATGTAACCATTATCCCTTAATCGGAACAGCATTACGACCTAATATAGGAAGAACGTAACGGACTGCTGGTAATAAGCTCCTCATTCGGCTACATACCTAGCTGTAATAGAAATAATGAAAGTAGATCCATGGCACGATAGACAGAAGATATATACTTGCATAGCTCTGAGCCTACGTGATCCCATCGTTTGACAGAACCTTACAAACCACGAAATTGTCAGCGGAATTTGAGGGAAACTTTAACGTCTACATCTGCACTTAAGCTACATTATATTGTGTGGCAGAGGGTAGTTATGGAATATACATAACTTTTTAATAATCCTACCTGATAATGGTCCGACTGATGAACAATACTCAAAAAATTTCGAACGAGTCTTTTGAAAACCACTTCTCTTGTGGATGAGTTAGTTCCCTTCGGATTGATCCAGGATATCTTAGATAGTCCTCTGCTTCTCTATGACAATTTTTTAGTTGGTCTTGCCTCTTTCGTCCATATATGACAGCTATTCTGATGCATTTTCCGGTTGTTATTGTATCCAATATTTTATTGCCAAACTCGTAACCTATGCACGTGCAGGACATTACATTTATTTACTTGCAGTGTCAACTAGACCAATCGTGAACTGTTTGCATGTCTTCCCGCATTTCGATACGGTTGTCTGTTGTTGCAACCTTCCTGTAGACAACAGCTTCGTCTGACAACCGCCCCGGACAGCTTACGACGTTATCCTCCACGTCATTTACATACAGAGTATTGCAAACATTAATAGCCTTGTAGAGCTCCCCTGGGCTACATCTATCGATTTTTTCCCTTTAAGTTACAACTCTTATTACTGTTTGCTAGAACGTCCTGAAACCAGCCATTTGAGCTGCTACTCGTTAAGCTTTTATCAATGGCGTTTCGAGCAGATTTTTTTAGAGGTTCACTGGAAGGTTGTCTACAAAGTTTCAAATGACTAAAACACATGGTTTAATAATAGTAAAAAAAAACTACTCTACGGAAATACATTTACTTTACGATTGACTTTGTCTCGAATAATCCATTCTCCACTCATTAAGATCAGAGATTCTGTCGGTGAAGCTTTCATTCTATTCATTGAATTCTACAATGCTGTTGACAATGACCTTCTCGATTGAGAGCGCTGCTATTGCTCTTAGCAGCTGCTGACTCACAGCACGAAGCAGAAAACCTTCAGGTCCGCGTCAGACGATGTCGCCTGTATGGTAACAGTCAGTTTCAGGAGATTTCTGCAAATCATTTAAGAATAGGGATTCCAGAAATTTCTAAACTCATTCCTCGTGTTTGATATCAGAACTTTTGTTCTCAGTTTATTGCCTTCAAGGATGGGATTTATTTTGCAAGACGCCTGTAGCAATGTTTGCAGAAAGTGACCTGCGTACAACACACACTTTTCGGAATTAAATAAATTTGCAGCTACGACATATCTGGTAAATTAAAAGCTTTCAGCAACTTGAGTGACAATGTTATCCCACACATCTTTCGAAAAAGCCGTTATTTAATTCATTTTCCTGGCCATATCTCCGTGCAAGCTGCAGCATCTCTCTGCATGTGGAAATCATGTCAGATACGTTAGCTCGATTATATTTTTGCAGTCTTCTACCCCTTGTTGTACACACAGTGGCTCAACTATTCATTTTTGTAATTGGCTGTACAATGCTGCATGATTGTAAATACAGACAACCAAAATTGAAATGCTGGTGCCTCCATTTCAGACGTTGCACTGTTGCTGAAATAATTATAGTGGTTTGTCGAGATGGAATCTCAGTTTTCTCCAGGAATTCTACAAGTCACTATTTTCATACACAACTTGCACAGTTCTTGATTTAAAATTCCACCTGGGGTAGGAAACATGGCAGACTTTCTTACTCAGTACGTCAATTACACACTGTGAAGAATGTAGGAAAAACTAAGAATCTCACTAAAGTCTACGAAATATCTTGTAACGTCCCTATTTACCTCTCTGCATAGGTTAAAATCAGATCCTGCGTTTCGGCATAAAAGTGAACTACATAGACATGTTCAAAATGTTTATTCAGAATAGTCTGTGCACCTGAAAGACGACCACTCATGACACCTGCGCAATTGTAGCTCTGAGAAATAACTATACTCTGATTTCTCCAAGCGATTATCCTAAAGTTTTTGAACTCTGTTCGCGAGGTGTCTTGAATGTCAAAGACCTTGCTACAGATATCACGTTAGAGGAAACATATCTGACTATTATGATAAAAAGTGAAATTGTTGAAATCTCATTGTCGTACCTGTGCTTACTGGTACAGAATCAGTGACAGCAATTTTCTTTTTTGCTCTGAGATAGTAAACATCCATCATACAAGAAAAAATAAAATTTTGAGTACGTTTACATGTGCCTTCGAAAACAGCAGCCTTCTAAAGATGATCGTTACTTACAGTATCAGGTCCAGCAGTGAAACCTTAATGAAATCTAGAAGACGATGGGAAATTTCTGGATTTGATGAGTTGCTGCATCCATAATTTCCAAGAAGTGCCAGCTCAGAAAGACAATAAACTACAACAGATCACAGAGTGTGTAACGATATTGGCGAATCTGATAATTGTGCCTAGAACCTGTGTATCGGGAGAATGACTGATGCATGCACAGTGACAGATGGTCTGGAGGCGGGTTCATTCGGGTACGTAGTTCCAATTTA
This sequence comes from Schistocerca americana, assembly GCF_021461395.2. Lineage (NCBI taxonomy): Eukaryota > Metazoa > Arthropoda > Insecta > Orthoptera > Acrididae > Schistocerca > Schistocerca americana. Next base: position 541,196,469 of record NC_060124.1, on the reverse strand, counting down.
TATCCACCAGAGAACAGTAGTGCACAGACACATTCAAGAAACAGGTCAAGAGCACGTTTTTGCGAATTATTCTGTTTATTTCCTGAAACCCTTTTGTTTATTTATCTCTGTACCGTTTTGTATATGCTTTTAAGAGCGTCAGTGATGCGCGAATGTGGTCTAAAGTAAACATGTAGATCACTGCTCTACTGAAGGACGTTGTACGATGGGGAATTTTTTAACATAATATGTCAAGTCAGTTTATGGTAAAAGGAAAGCTAATTCGAGTGCAAATGAAAATAGTTAATAACTTAAAGTATAAACAAAATATCAGAATGCTAAATATTTATTTCGGGAAAAAGTACAGTTCGAAAGCATGTTATTTGTTGATTGGTTGGTCATGAAAAGCGCGGACTAACAAGAGAGAATAATGTTTTTCTATTGGCCTTAAAGAAAACTGACCAATCAGAACAGAGTATTCTTCGTTCCTCATTTCTCTTGGAGATACAGAAAGCTTTCAGCAGTCTAGAGTACTCGGAGCACAACATTTCAATGGTACGGTCGTTTGTCGAAAGAGCTCCGAAGTAAGTTATAATTTGCCGGTTATCGTTGTGCTACACTCCGCAAAAGTGCTTTAAGGTGAAGGCAATGTGCTTTTTGGAATGTACGGATTTTTAAGCAATTTACTGTATGAGAAAAGACAGTAATTCCTCGTGGCATATTGTGCAGATTGGTGACTAAAAACTTGCGTGCATTAGACACCGAAAACGTAATAGCATGGCGAGCATTTTCATTGAAGAACAATCCGTGCTTAGTGCTTAGTAGATTTCATGAAATACGTTAAGATAAACTTGATAACGTGAATGAAAGTATTTTACGCATACTGTGTTAAGATTAGCACGGTCTTAGAAGTGTACGTATACAATATCAATGATAAGAATATAGCAAAGTTTTGCCAGTACCTCCACCTTTCACTCGAAATTAAGACCTTTTCCCAATTCTTGAAATAGTTACGTAGTATGCTGCCCTGTGCGAATTGAAATACCGTAGGATTCTGCTCGGCTTTCATACAGCCGATCTGCTGCAGTGAGTTCACTGGTAGCTGCAGATAAAGGACGGAAGGAGCCGCGCCGCCGCAGTGTCTTCCCACTGGCTGCCTACAAGCTCTATCTAGTTGTTGTGTAAAACCACTTTCCCTAAAATATTGTGATCTGAACAAATCCGTCTTTTTTTCTTTTTGTCTTCTGTGACAAATGTATGAAATCATCAACGCCTCATAACTAAGTACTTTTCTGTCATAGAGGCAGAAGAATGGATGATTTTAAATTTAAAATTTTTATGTACTGTAGTATTCTGTCAGATGAATATTTCTGTGGGATCCACTGCTCCGCTTGCCACAAGACGAACCGACGCTTGCTCGTACTTTGTTCACTAAACGAGAGTGCGACAGGGCGAAGTGAAGGAAAACAGCATTAACCTGGGACTCGTTCTCTTCTGCTCTATCTCTTATTGACGATGATATTGAACTGAATGTCTCTGGATGTCTGTGTGTGCAATCCGTAATGATTTTTGTAGAAAATCTTCCTCGATCTCGAACAAGGTCGTAATGCGTGATCATAAAACATGTTCCACTTTTCCAGAACCGAAGGGAGTCAGTGATATAGGCCAATAACTATGTGTGTTTGTTGAAAACGCGGTTGACCTGCCCTTTTTTCCAGCCGCTTAGGGGCTTTCGTTGGCCAACTAACTACGAGAAGTTGCTGTTCAAAGAGGAGCTATGACCAGTACTCCATTCTTCGGCTGCGCATATTCCTGTGTGTGATTTCTGTTCTAAAGGTACTAGAAATTTGCGTACAGTAAACGTATCCCATGGCTCACCACATGTAAGTTCTCATAGCTCTGCGTGGTAGTAAGGAACTGGTGCGATTGAAAGTGGGCATTGATGTTAGACTGGAAAAGTTAATTTGAGCTATTGCTTCTTGGATTATTCACTTGTTATTAAGTTGGCAACACCAGGGATCGTTTCAAAAACAGCAGCATTTTGCAAAAAAAAAAAAAAAGAGGCTCTGAGCACTATGGGACTTAACTTCTGAGGTCATCAGTCCCCTAGAACACACATTCATGCCCGAGGCAGGATTCGAACTTGCGACCATAGCGGTAGCGCGGTTCCAGACTGTAGCTAATAGAACCGCTCGGCCTCCCCAGCCGGCAGAATTTTGCACAAAAGCCTTCCGACAACATACACCCAAAGCGAAAACTATGGGGATGGCAAAACTGCATGCGTCTCGGAGGGACATATATTCCTCATCAGATGCCTCCCGTATTACAAGCATGGAGATATCTACCGCCAACAGGATGAAACGGAAAAGTGTATCAACTGCAGAGGCTGATGGTTATTTCAGTAGACAACATTCTGTCGGCATGACACAATCATCGTCAGTCACTGCAGTGCAGAGCTGCAGTACTATGGCGTTAATTTAACGAGTAAAATAAACTGACTTGGGAAAGACAGAATGCAAGTGATGTGACAAAACAGTAATTGTCTCGACCTGAAACTACGATATCACCTGTCGGGCGTGAACTGTCACGTATTGGTGTTGTGGCGGGTGACGTCACACGTGTGCGGAGCGTTGGTTTGTTTTCGTTAGGGACGTTTGTATTGTCACCTTATGCTGTGTTTGTAGTCTATATTGGATATATACATAGTGGTGGAAATTTTGATGGAATGAGCATGTTACTGGATCAACCAGTTTAGTTACTTAAGAGAAAGATGAGTTTACGGTCTTCTCCGCTTACGCTCCTAATCAACTAAAGTTTAAACGTTATCTTTGGTTGTCTTGGTAACGTGAGTACACAGTGGTTACAACTTATGTGAACTTCGGCACATATTTTTTTCAATGGTGAGCCATCCTGTAATGTAATGAAATTAATAACTTAGCGAATACTAATGGTAATATTACTGAAATAAGGAACGGTGATAGATCGACAATAAAGAAAAACGAATGTCTTCAGAAGGTTATGGTAAATGAAGCCTGGTTATTCTAACGTAAAGTGTGAAGAATGAGATGTTAATAATTGAAATCAATGTACAGAGATGTAGCAGAACTAGTTGAGTTGGGTTGCCTACAGAATAAAGTCGCCAGATCCAGTTTAGCGCGTAACAATTCACACAAAAGGTATTTACGAGTAATTTCAGGGATTTTGCAATTTTCTGTTGAGCTGTATTTGTGAACACATGTTACTGCATTTTGTCCATCTCGCAATTTAAACCTTTCTGTATAGGTATTGGAGTATTTGTTGTTGTTACCATATTTCGTTAACTTTCGCGGTATTTGCTACCTGTGCTGGTATTACTTTTTCGCTCTGTATACTGATATATCTTTTTGTTTTCTGTATTAGTGTCTGGCTTTTAAGTTAGTTTATATTTATAGAGAGATATCTTCGATACCAGTTGAATTTATCTGATTTGATGCTTTACTTTTGCATTTTCGATGCAGACCTCTGCATGCTATTCTTCATCGTATTCTTCCGGTTGTTTTGTTTTGTATACGCCAGTATTTTTGGGGCTCTGTAGCTTTTACTTGAGAATATAACTCCCCAGATTCCCCTTCAGGCCCAATATTTATTATTTCGAATTTTTAAGTTTCTGAATTGATTTTTATATTTTGGTTTTATAGGAACTGTTGAATATGGCGTCCTAATCGCCATTTTTAAATCAAAGTTGTGTTGCATCTTGAGGCTAGTGATGATGTTATTTATCAAAGTGGACGGGTGTTATCGTAGGCTCTCGTCTTCCCCAATAATTCACCATACTTGAGACACAGTGCCGTCCCCCGGCCGCGAGAGTTCGCCCCTGTTTGGTCTTAGGAGAGGAGGGGCGCGCACAGCGCCGGCTGTCACCTCCACATGAAATCACGTAATGCGTTTTTACGTCGCAGGCTGACAGTTATTGGACGGGTGAAGTAATTGCATCGGTTAAACGCTCGAGCGATGTGATGTGGTGCTGTAACGACATAACAACACAAGTTTTCGCCCCAGATGTATACATTCCCGTTATACAGTAGTAGGCAAGCATAAGTTCACTACATTCTGTAATTTCCTGCAGGCGATTTTATCGAGTGCGCTACTGCCAAGGCACCCATGTTGATTAGTTTGATTCTGTCTAGAGCGAAGATAACAGAATATCTTGTAGTAGTGAATCCTGTCGTAGGTGTTCTACAGATGAGCTGGATGAAGCCGGAGCATTGTCGACTTGGACTACTCTTACATGGGCCGACCTACTTACGAGAGTGTATACTGTGGAAAGTCATTTTTCTTCTCATGGGAATGTTGTGGATTGTCACCGGGAGACGTGTGTGGAACTCTTTAAAAAACGACCAACGTTTATTTCCGTTTTAATTATAGGACTATTCTACGAAATGTACGAAACTAGTACGATCAGGAAAAACACGTAGTTCGTTAGATGCCTACTGACGATACATCAGGGTATTATTTTGGTCCCGTCCTGGGTTAAAGAACACATGCTACTAGTCACTGTTATAGAAAGTTATTTAAGTACAATAACAGTTGGAGATTACTTTGATTTTTGCAGTGATATGTGTTGATTCTTGTGAATTTTACAAAATGCAGTTTGGCTTAGGAGGCCAAAAGTTTCCTTGTGAGACGCTCACGGTTTCTCTGAGAGATAGCTACAGAGTATCCGACAATCGCAGAGGAGGTGTGCTCCAAGCTGCAACTGATTTGGAAATTATTGTATAGTGCGAAATACTTTCACACTCGACAGCAAGGCCGGCCGGGGTGGCCGAGCGGTTCTAGGCGCTACAGTTGGAACCGAGCGACCGCTACGGTAGCAGGTTCAAATCCTGCTTCGGGCATGGTTGTGTGTGATGTCCTTAGGTTAGATAGGTTTAAGTAGTTCTAAGTTCCAGGGGACTGATGACCTTAGCAGTTAACTCCCATAGTGCTGAGAGCCATTTGAACCATTTTTTTCGACATCAAGACGTCTCAACATTCCATTTATTGTGATGGAAACAGGAACTATTTGCAGGAAAAGTAGTTATATATGACCTAGTTAACGAATAATAACTTACTACGCGTACATAGTGTTGTTAAGTAAAAGTGCAACAGTATTAGCTACATGGGACCTTTTCAGATTCTAGTGAAATAATACAAATAAGTGTAGCCATTCTGAAACTAAGACCGTATTTGAGCTCATAAATCCAACAAAGAAAGGTTCGCAAGCAGCACTGGAGCCATCTCATATAACGAGTTCTGACAGCTGCCATCTATCAACTTTGTGTCGAATTCACCTGGAACACCGCAAAAAGGGTAAAGTATCGTTATATGAATAACTACACCAGCAACAGAGATGTTCAAAAACTTTCACGAATTAGTAATTACAACCAGGAGATTTATCGATTTGCCTTGTGTTAGTCCCCACTTAAGGGTGAACCATGATTTTGGTTTTATTTCAGATACTTCACTGCACATTCAAATGGCCGTAGTAACACTCTCATAGAATTTAAACTTTCGTCTAAGTTTCCTTCAGATTTTATTTTTATTTCCTTTAAGTATCCTTCAGTTAATGTAAACCAACCGTTCACAAATTTAGCTAACTTTTACATCATCGGAATATGAGATACCTATGTTCGTCCATCCATTTAACAAGAGGGTCGTCCAGTACCTTTAAATTCTATGGCTTCGTGCGCTGTGTTATATTAACGTCACCAGATTCCACTTTTGATGTAAGAGATCAGAGTGCTCCCAATAGGTTCGTCTACTCCCATGTAATGTTAGCAAACAGGGGAGATCGGTGAAGTTTTATTCCTAGCGGACCTGAATAAGCTAAATTGCATCAGCTTATCTGTTGTGGTGGCAATATATTTAGAAAATGCGTTAAAATGGTACATACCAGCAATCAACTGAACGAAATCACAAGAATAAACAAATTCAGGAGGTGTGTACCTAACTTTTTCGTAACTATTAGGAAGAGAGTTATTGAAATGTACAAGTCACAGTGCTGTCCAAGGTAGAATGAAAGTGTGTGGAATATGCTTGTATTCAGCAGTAGACGGTTATGCTATCACATTATTCTGGAAAAAAAGATATTCCGGTCTGGCAGACCTTAAGCACAATGTAACCAAGAACATTCTGAAAGTTATTTAGAAAACTGTGACGAATACAATTCACATTACTATTCCATTATCGTAGTGCATAACACCGAGACTTCTTAAAAAGAAAAATTATTTGTTTCACCTTATTTTGCTTCCATATCTGAAAACTATCAAGTGCAGTACCGAACTACCTATTAATTTTATTTTATGTCACCTTATCCTAGTCTTTTGTGCTGTAGGCCGTGGGTTGTTACCTGCCATTTCCATTTTTTACGTATTCCTTCTACTGTTAGCAGCTACTATGAACTACATTGTGCTTTATCATAGAGACTAGAAAATACTCCTTCTTTTATTACTGAATTTACATGTGTGTACCAAACTTATTCGCCTAAAGGTACTAGGCATTTCAGAAGTCTATAATATACAATATATTTCTAATCAGTTATTCTCTATTCATAATGTAAGCTGCAACTGACTAAAAGTGGTCCAAATATTAACAATGTTATCATGAAATCATTACTGGGTTTAAGTCACACATCCTGATTTCGTTATATTTACCATGCAACAAACATCCTCTCTATCACTTTTGCTTCTTTTGTGACTGCGTTATTATTTCACACGAGTCCTTAGAAACATGTAAAGAAAGTAACTTATCATTGTTATCTAACGAAGTACGTTAAAATTCCCCAAATATTATTAAACTATTTCATACTTTTTGAGACAGCATTACTGTGTCATTTTCTTCCTGTTGAAGTTAACTGTACAGCCATGAATATTGCGTAATACTTTAGACTGTGACAAAATCCTTGCGTCAAGGTGATCCAGACTTATGTGCTGCGCATCTGGCTCATGTCGTACCCCTATAAATCTCCCAAACGACTCTTCTTTAGTTTTGGTGAAATAAATAAAAAATGAAATAGAAACGTGCCTTCTGCAACAGCATTTTCCTCAGCAACATTAGCCCCGAAAGTAAATTTCAACGACATAAAAATCATAGTGCATAACGGCCAAAGTATAAATAGCAGCGGTGATGAACTCTCTCTGAATTTTCAGTCGAACATAAGGCACCATTAATTTCTTTGTTTACTCTTTTGAGTTTACAACCACATGCTAATCAATTGTTGTTTGCCAATGCAGTTCAGTGAATTGCAACATCAGTTTGATTACAGTAAGCGTGCTTTTATTTATGTGTCCCACGCAAAGACACTCGCCATGCTTCTGTTATAAGCAGCATCTGAGTTTGTTTACATACCTACTACTTCATAAACAGATACACAGATAAGCCAGAATGTTATGGCCGCCGATCTACTGTCGATATAAATCTGTTCAGGCGATAGTAGCGACACATGGCGAGGAATGACTGCTAGTCAGACAAACGCACGGTGCATGTTGTATATCACAAGGGCAAGAGCGTGATGGAATGGAGTGTGCTGAGTGGTTCGATGTTCACAGTCCCGATTTCCAGTTGATGTGTTGGCTCTCCTATCTCGACACATCTAAACCCAATCGAAGACATCTGGCCATGTGGCGTCAGAGCTCATGGCACCCCTCCCCGGAATTTACGGATTTAGGAGATTTGTGTGTGCAGATGTGATGCCAGCTCCGTCTAAGGGGTTCAAATGTTGATTACCTTTTAGTTCCTGCGTGTGTAGTGCCATATTACTTGTGGCTCACTGTGTTGAATAGTAGATGACGGGATTATGGAGACTACTTTGTTGTCCTTAGGAGCAGTGATTTTGTAGTCACTCTAGTCTTTTGAGTGTTATCATTAATGTCATTGATTTTCCTACTCTTTTTAGAATTATACTTAGTGTCAATGATATTTCTGTTAAACGTAGATGGCAAATGTTAATGTTGCACAAAACAGTTTCTTCCATTTCCAACGATGAAGAGGAAATGACTGATGCAGCTCGCATCGGGGACAGACTCGAACAAGCTTTATTCCGAAGAACCTTCCATTTGTTTCCATTAATCTACTAAGAGGAACCACCGAAATGTAGATCTTGTGGGTCGGAAGAGAATATGAACCACAGTCAACCCCAATGCGAGCCGTCTACATTACCACAACGCCGCCTGTTGCAAATAAAACAAATAACTAGACTTGTTATATTATCAATCCAAAGGTTTATTCGATTGGTAACTGTGGTTTCAGGTGGTATTGGCCGCGGTATCGCGGTCGCACATTTTAGCAGCCAGACGGTCTTCTCCAGACGTCGCGTTGGTGGTCACGCGTCAACACATTCAGCGTCTGGCATGGCGGCTCTCAAGAGCTGCGCGGTGTGATGTACAGACCTCCAAGGTGGGAGCGGAGGACACCGGAGTGATCTGCGACAAATATGAATTTCAAAATTATAAACGTCGCCCTATTATGGTGAGTTGATATAACATCTGTAAAGGAAAGTGGTAAATCATCGTAGGACCACATGCTAATAAATGGTCAGTTTCTGTATCCATAGAAGGGATGTTTCTACCGCGCCAACTCAAGAACCCTAGAATACTAATTATCGCAAATATGAAAATTACCGACAGTGAATGTTTGCCTATTTACTCCTCCCAGAGTGTTACCTATTGTGGTGAATTGATCTACTGAATTATTGCATCAGATGGTAGATAGTTGTTACAAGGATCAAAATATTTGTGAGTTAGTCAATATCTCACGCAGACACATGTATTATCCTCACCTTAACTATATTCATTATGGAACGGAGAGAATTGTGACTGTTGCTAAATCCATCCTTACCAAAATAGTAGAGTTTCTTAAAACAAGTTGTGTAAATGTTCAGTTCAAATTCGGAGAGCTTCAAGGATAAATATGGGACAGAAAGGTAAACGATCATGCAGCATAAGAAATGGGATTAAAATACCAAGTATAATCGTGGGAGGCTGAAGGTGAAACTTCGCTGAGAACTTGATAACTGTTATGGGCGGGAGGGGACATAGGAGAACATTATCTGAAAGGCTCTTCGTTATCTGAAAGTGTAGGCAACGGTATTGTATGTACCATTGATTCTTGAGTTTAAGTATATCCTACCAATACTAGAGCTGAAAGATACGTATGCCGCGAAAGCATTTTGTATCGGATCAGAGTTTACAATTGGCATAAATGAACAGCAGACTATAGGTACCGAGAAAGTTTATGGGTCGACCATAGAATTTTGTAGCCATGGTGATATATCTAAACTGACACCATTTCAGTTATATTAAAAATCGTAATACTCTATACTCGAATAATATCTTGAAGACTCCCCTTCTGAAGGGAGCTACCATGTGATCATGAAATGAGAAATACTCTTAGAAACCAAAATCTGTTGTCCTTTACACAGATCGAAGTACCACTCACCGTAACAGCACCGCCTTAATCCTCCTCCTGCAGCTGTCTCTGCAGCAACTCCACGAAAAAGGCGTCCAGTGTGAACTGACGCTCCTGTTGGAAAAGATCTTATTACTTTCATGTTATCTAACACGCGAAGTGATTCAAAATTTGTGCTAGTTCCTGTCATATACAAGTATAACGAATTGAAACATTTACCACAAATTCGCACGGTTCAGGTATCGAAATTAGGAATATAGTAATTCAATTTAGCATCCAACTAACACAATCGTTTCACATCTCAGATACAATTAATACTAACAAGTAACTAATATCCCATTATCTTTAACATTTTCTGTGTACGACTGGTTAATGATGTGCTTCTGAGGTTATGCCGTGTTGTTGTTCCTGCTTTATGGTCAACATTTCAACAAGTGACCGAGCCATTTTCTTCAGATCGTGAGACGTTTCCTGACTGATATGAGTCAAGCAGAGAGTACATTACCGCAAAGTTCGCAGCACATGAAGTTGATGGCTGGGACGTCCGTTGAAGTATTGTGCTCAAAATGAACACAACAATTCGGCCTAACACCCGGAAGCAGACCAGTAACAAGTACCATCTTCGAGAGTAAGTTATCATGTAATGAGAAAACGAAAATTTCACTTTGAAACCAAATGCTACTATTCCTGATACTGTTCGCATTTATACTAACCGGAGCAGGACGGACTTCTTTCTCTTCCTGCAGCCGCTTCTGCAGAATCTCCTCAAAAAAGGCGTCCAAAGTGAACTGACGCTCCTGCTGGAAGAGAACTTATTAGTTTTATGTCACCCAACATGTGCAGTAATCCAAAATTAATACTAGTTTCTATCATATAAAAGTGTTACGAAGTGTTACATTTGTCATAAATTGAGCAGTGTACTGGTATCAGTATTTAATATCTAGTAACTCAATTTAATATCGAAGAAACACCAGCTGTGTGATGTCTCAGCAACAATTAATACTAACAAATATCTAATATCCCATTATATTTAACATTTTTCTGGGCACGACTGGTTAATGATGTGCTTCTGAGGTTATGCCGTGTTGTTGTTCCCGCTTTACGGTCAACATTTCAGTAACTGACAGACCCATCTTCTTCAGGTCATGTGACGTTCCCTGACTGGTTTGAGTCCAAGCAGCGAGAACACATTAGTGGAAAGTTCGCAGCACATGTAGTTGATCGCTGGGACGTCCGTCGAAGTAATGTGCACAAAATGAACACAACAATTTGGCCTAATACCCGGAAGCAGACCAGTTTCTAGTATCACATTCGAGAGTAAGTTTTCATGTAGTGATAAAACGATAAATTCACTTTGAAACCATTCATACTACTTTGTAATTTACACTCACCGAAACAGAAACGACTTCTTTCTCTTCCTGCAGCCGCTTCTGCATTATCTCCTCAAAAAACAAGTCCAGGGTGAACTGACGCTCCTGTAAGGAAAAGAACTTATTAGTTTGATTAGTCGTAGAGCATGCTTGGTAATTCAGAGATAGCGCTAGTTCTTTACATGTACATGTGTTACAAATTCTGCAATGTCGTCTTCAACCAGTCGATCGCGTTGGCAGCATATTTAGTGCGCCTCTGCCCCAGCTTATTTTTCACCATAATTCTTTACAACTGGAGAGGGATGTTACCTTTCTCAAGTCTCTCACATAGTTATTTGCTCAGTATTAACAAATACCACACCCAATATACCGGAATGATAAATGGTTAGAATCAACTGTCCATGTCTGAGGTCAGTGTTAAGTTTAATGGGCTTCAATACAATTGTCAGAATTGTTTAAACAGCATTCAGGTTCGATTATCAACATTAGCTTACCTAATGCGACAAGTCCGGACATATTGTGGTAATAACACGGAGGAGAGGATCTAGGGCCAGTGGGATCCAGGGGAAAGGGCCAGCATAATGCAGTAAAGGAGTCCTGCAGGGAACATAGCGAGAGACACAGTGTGAGGCTACCCTGCGGGTCAGAGAATATACGACTCTGACATGCTAAAGGCTTTTTCTAAGGGCTTCATACTCATGTTAAACGACCACTATATCTGTGGCGCATGTAGTATTAGAATTCCTATAGTCCATATTTTACGGCGCTTTATCTTTTGATGCGAAGGCAGAAGTAAGTTTGGAAGAAGTCTCAAGCTCTTTGTTTTACTTGAAGTCAAGACCACTATCTCAAATTTTAAAAATTTTGTGTAGGTCTGGAGATAAGCTCAAGTTTTAGAATGATGACTATTGTGAAGTGTTGAGTGACTAGCACATCTTACTTCGCTCCAGTGATCAACAAATCCATCCATCCATCAGTGACATTCATTGCCGCCGGTATTTTGTATCTGATCACGATCCAGAAGAGCAGTATGCTAACCACACGCTCCTCCATACAGTGACGTCTATCGTCTGACGATGACGAGGCGGTCGATCGGTACCTTTGGAACTTCAGAGGAATGATTGGACCGAGTTAGGTAGTGAGGTGGTATTTTATATAATCGTCACAATCATCACTCATGCAGAGATGCCTATCTAAGACGTGTTATTTACAATGACGTGTCACATGGGATGTTTATAGCAAAATAATATTCATTTACAGTAAATCGTGACAGTCTGTAATATCAACTGACCACGTTACGTAGAATCAGTTAGCTCTCAGACTTTACTGCTTTGCGTGCTATGTCACTGCAATATAACGTGGCTCACCTTTACAGTACCCCGAACAGCGACCAAGTTGTTCTCCAGTCGCAGACCCTCGTCTTTCTCCCCTCCCAAACACCGGGAGAAAAACTTCTTCATGCGGCGGAACATTGCTGTAACGATAACAAACAGCACATTAGACATGACCAGACCGTGTCTACGAGTAAGTTTTGCAGCAATGTCTCACAACTCGATCGCAAGAAAAACCTGTAGCCGTGACGACATGTCTGTAACCTTAGCTTTTGTAAAATAGCAACTGCTTGTATCAAAAACGACATGTACAGTCTATATAATTGATTGAGCTTATACATTAGTTACTAGTCAAGAATTAGTTACTTTAATTTTGTGTCAGTAATTCGTAGATCATGAATCAAAACAATAACAGTTATTCGAAGTTTAGCAATCGCGTGTTCTTATGGTTGTACTTTGACTCTGAAGAGAATAAATTTGTTTTAATAGCAACTAGCTGAAGGCTTATCTATTAGACTAAATTTAATTAGCAAGTCATTACAATACTACAATAGTTTCAGATATACAGCTGCTTCACCGGCCGGTGTGGCCGCGTGGTTCTAGGCGCTTCAGTCTGTAACCGCGTGACCGCTACGATCGCAGTTTCGAATCCTGCCGAGGACATGGATGTGTGTGATGTCCTTACGTTAGTTAGGTTTAAGTAGTTCTAAGTTTTAGGGGACTGATGACCACTGATGTTAAGTTCCATAGTGCTCGGAGCCATTTGAACAATTTTTTATACAGCTACTTCAGATATTACAACTTCAGATTTTGTCAACTATTACAGCATGATATGCGGAATATCTTCCCCTGGGGCAGGAACAAGAATTTGTTTTTTATATGTGTTGGTGGTAGGATGAAGTTACTAAATAATAAACTATGCTACAATCTGATGGCTATACCTTCCGCGGTATATGACGAGAATACGATTTTTACGGCTATCCATATTACCGAGTCAGTATATTCTCTCAGGGCTGCACTGTCCCTTCTTTGTGTCAGTCATCGAGAACCCTACATCTAAATTACACTTCATTGCCATGTGAGCTAAACAGTAAAGTGTACGATGTAATAACTATATCTGTGGTTGATATTTACCCACCGGTTTCTACATGAAGAAAACTTAAAAATAGCTTATAAACAGCTAATAGGTTTAACATTCGACAGTGCTCCAAGTTATTAACTGTACTTCCTTAAGTGACAGGAAAAGATAATAATTTTGCTACAAATCAATGTCGACTCAGTATGACACTACACAGCCGGAACCTGTTTACGACTTTTCTTTTTCACCGACGGCAGAAGATAAAAGCATGAACCAACGATAGGACATACCGTATGTATGTGCAATCGAAATGGAGAGTGATAGGTGACACCATTCTATTTGTGAAACTAAGCTATAAATTTGAGAATACATCATTCCAGCAGTTGAACATTGGCAAAAACTCAGTGAGGATATCTCTCTCTACAAGCCAAGCATTTTCGGAACTTTCTGAAGTTGCATTACATATTGAAAAAATTTACAGGAATGGCTCTTGTCTCTTGGTGGGTATAGTCTATATACCTCGCTTCTGAAACAGAGCGTTCGCTTCATTCAAAGCTTCTAAAGCTCCCCAAGAACTTGTTCTCGAAACACAAAATCCAACACTATAACGCCTGAATCAAAATTATAGATACTTTAACTCAAGAAACCAATTCGTTTCGATACTTCAACTACTCCAGAGAATACGGAAATCATTATTATGCTATGGTCGACCACAGTTAAGCTGATTTTTGTTAGCAAACCCTGCGATCAACATTAGGCAGCAACCTCGATAACTGCAGAGAACAACGTTGTACTGGAACGTCGATATCAATTTTTTAAACAAGAACTGGAAAGAAAATTTTCAGTAATTTGAATCTATGTAAGACGAAATAAGCATGTTATAGCACTGACAAATATGCAGCTGAATGTTGATTGTTGAAAACTTCCGTACAGTTAATAAACTCCCAAGTGATCTAACAGTTAACAAAACTCAGAGATAGTGCTTTAATTTCCTTAAGCAACAGGGAAGTAAGAATCTCATATTATGGTGACAAGTCAATTCTGTATAACTCTACACAGTTGTAACCAGTTTCCAACGTGTTTTCTTCTTCGCAGACGGAAGATAAGTCTAGCAGTATAACCCTGCAGCGATCATAGGCAATATGTAAGTGTAATCGACGAAACAGGAAGGTCGGTTACACTGTTTTCATTGTGAAAGTAAAAATTAATGTATCTAGAGACCGCTCCGAGTCTACCACAACAACCACAGATAAATTTTACTAACAGTCCGATTATATTACTGGAGAAGGCGATAAAGAGGTAGACTATTACGGTCGAAAACAAAAATAAAAAATATTTTGTAGCGGAGGCGTTGAGCAGCTTTAATGACTGTTAACAACTGTATTGTGCAATAGACAGCTACGACGGTACGTTTCATTAGGGACCATCGAATTTGGGTTAAAATCAGACCATCATCGATCCCGAAAACCGTCTCAGCTATGCTTTCATGTATATGGCAATAGCAGTTATCAAACGTAGATAGCTCGACCATTGGTATTATCTGTATAGACATTACATTGGTAAAAATGTCTATGAAGTTAAATGGACATAATGGACATGACAAGTTAATGTCAATGACGGAACACTGTACATCCGGAATTGCTATTCCTATTACGCAAGTTTATAGTTGAGATCGTTTTTGGGCTTGATGACGGTCTGATCCTCGACCGAAACATCCATTCTCTCACAAAATATACCGATATTGCTGTGATTGCATAATGCAGTTCTTCCGAAGAGCATATAAAATGAAAGTAACGTCACTGCTGCAGAAACTGACTGGGCAGAAACAAAATGTAAAAGTTTATAAAGCTAAGATCAATATAACGAAAAAATCGAATAATATCTTACACAAATTGCTCTAGAATAAACTCAACGGAAATATAACGAAAACACAAAATTTGATTCCAATAATTCGCTTAATCTACACAGATTAAACGAAGACAAGGATACCAATCACACATCCACAAAATAACAACATAATAGAATAATAACATGCACAAATTCTTCCAGAATGAACCAAAAGAAAATATACGCTGCACCTATATTGCCCTAACAAAGACAGCACACATCCACATAAATCGACATAATCGATAAATAACACACTGGAACTATTCCATAATAAACCAAAAAACTGTGAACCCCCAAACAAAAAAAAAAAGAAAAGACGCACAAGAAAACTCCATATAACTACGACAGAACGAAAATAAATTCAAAAATTTGGTATCACACTGCAAACGAACGTTAACAGGTCAAAAAGTACCATAGAACAAAACGAATCATACATCACAAGCGCGGGACACTGGCAACAACAATAAGAATCCTACAAAACAATCGATTTCATATACGCTACCCCTCAGCGGCGTCACATTTGAAAAAAAGCAACCAACTATTAATAAGTTAAAAAATTATGACTAACATTACTACTCGTTCCTCTCAGGACAACTTCTACAATGTACTTAGGTTCACGGCTAACAGCACCATAAACAATTCTCCCATATTACAAAAATAACTGAAGAATTGCAACAATCAACATGATAAAAATTATCATTAATCACTTTACTCACAAAAATATATCTTCTGCTCTTAAGGTACTGCCTAACCTCACCATCGTATATCGTGCGAAATAAAGAAAAAAACAGTTAAATATATGTCAGAAAAAAAAAGAAACATTAATCGCTAATAGTTTCTCCATTGATAATATAACCTGTGGCCTCAAGTTACCCCCTCCCCCCAATAAACAACACCATCGTATATCACGACACATTTGCAATAAAGAGCATATTTTACAAACTTTGTAAATTACAATAGTAACTAACACAAACACAGATAGCATTTAATAACAGACCGCTTACACGCTCTGTAACGTAAAGTCATGACGTCAAGAGGACGTCATGGGTGAAACCACATGGATAGAATCTGAAAGAGCACTTGACAAAGTTGTCACTGTTGAACTAAGCTGTTAATTTGAGAATACGTGATGAAAGCACATTAACTTAAAAAATTAAGTGTAGACGTTTGAAACCCCATAAAAAATTAAAACGAAATGTTATTTCACGTTATTACTGTTAAGAACTTCATATTCCGTAATCACACCACACTCCTCCACATGCTTCAATTTTCCAGTACTTCACCACTAATATACATTCATTTATTAGCTTTTAGGATATTCTCACTCGAGATGACTGTGTATACTCAATAAATACACAAAGGTAAACCAATAGCTCATACCTACTGCGGGTACGATGCAGCTGGCCTCTGAAGCCGGCGTGCGCTTCGCTGAGAGCTTCTAAAGCTCCTAAAGAATTTTAAAATGTTTCCCTAGATGTGCTCGAAACACAAAATACAACACTGCAAGACTTAATTCACAACAGAAGCTTCGTACACTCAATAACTCGCAGAACGAATTCGTATGAATACTTCGAGTACTCTATAGAATACGGAAGTAATTGCTAGGCAACGGTCCACAATGGTTCAAGTGACATGGCATTGTTGTTAGCATACACTGTGATGAACATTAAGTAGCATCCCGGTAACTACAGAGTACATCACTATATAGAGACGTCGATATCCATGGTTAAATAAGAACAGCATTTAAATTTTAAACAATTTAAATTAATGTAAGACGAAATAACCATGTTTTGGGATCGAAAGGTATCCAGAAGTATGTAAATAATGAAACCGCCCGAATAGCCTATAGATTCCCATTGGAATTCTTATTTAGCAGTTCGAGGTGCGCGAGAAGAGTAATGAGACTGACAATACTCTGAGGGATCTGACCGCGCTGTGTTGTTCTACTGCTGTAAAGAACGGTTTGCAATCTCTTCTAGTTGCTGAGTACGCCGTCACACGGTTTTTGAAAGCGCCATCGGGGAAGTTGTGATTTTGTTGCGTGTTGTAAAAGTGGAAAAGTGTAATTTAGAGCAATGTTATGCCATCAAGTGTTAAACTTGGGGCGCCAGCGAGAGTGATCTTCTCAGAATTGAAACAACCCTATGGGGAACATTCCTTATCAGTAGTCCAAGTTTCTGTGTGGCACAAATCATTTCTGGAAGGCCGAGAACACGTTGAAGATGGACCTCGTTCAGGGTACACCTTCAGCTTATAAAACCGACGAAAACGTCGAACGTATGCGTTCTCTTGTGACATCAGACCGGTGTGTAAAAATAAAGGTGATGGATGACATGGTGAAACATTTTCAGCATGCATCAAATTTGCATCGGAGTTTTGCATGTGCGAAAGATTTATGCCAAACGGTGCCATAAAACCTCACAACTGAGCAGGAGGAGAATGGAAGAAACGTGTGCGTTGTCCTCTTGCGAGAATTGCCCATGGCCACGAATGGTTCAGTTGTATAATCACAGGTTATGAATCCTGAATTTCAAAGTACGATCCTGAGAATAAGTGGCAGAGTGAGGAGTGGAACACTGTGGAATCTCCTCGACTGAAATGAGCTCGAATCATGAAGTCTAAGGCGGAAGCAAAACTGATTTGCTGTTATGACAGATTTGCTTTTTTCCATATAGATTTGTTCATCCAGGACGAACCGTCAAACGGCTGTGTTACAACGATGTCCTCGAAAAGCTCAGGAAAGAGGTGAATCGCCAGCCTGAGTGGCCGTGCGGTTCTAGGCGCTACAGTCTGGAACCGGGCGACTGCTACGGTCGCAGGTTCGAATCCTGCCTGGGTCATGGATGTGTGTGACGCCCTTAGGTTAGTCAGGTTTAATTAGTTCTAAGTTCTAGGCGACTGATGACCTCAGAAGTTAAGTCGCATAGTGCTCAGAGCCATTTTTGAAAGAGGTGAATCGAGTGAGATCAAACATTGCAGATTGGACGGCGCATCATGATAACGCCCCATGCCACATGGCCACTTCCATCACGGATTTTTTTACTTCAAAAGGCATTCCTATTGTTAAACAGACCCCCCCCCCCCTC
Source organism: Schistocerca americana (assembly GCF_021461395.2). Lineage (NCBI taxonomy): Eukaryota > Metazoa > Arthropoda > Insecta > Orthoptera > Acrididae > Schistocerca > Schistocerca americana. The sequence continues at coordinate 541,178,315 of NC_060124.1, read as the reverse complement.
CCCCATTCACAGAATCGTGCTAACTGTGACTTGTTTTTTTTCCAATTTCGGAAAATGTCTTAAAAGGATTTCATTTTGGGACTCTGGAGAATATTTAAGAGCATATGACCGACATGGGAAATGCCCTACCAGTTGAAGGCTTTCTACGCTTCTACCGATTCCGAGGAACAACGACTTCGCCGGCCTATAGCTGCCGATGGGAACTAATTTGCAGGAGACATTATTGTCGTTTGAAAGAAATAAAACCTTGGTATATTAGAAATCAGTCTCACTGCTTTTCTCACACGCCTCCTACTCCAAGATATTGATTCACATATCTTGCGTAACAGAAGAGAAAAACTCTTTTGTTAAGCTGCCAGCTTCCCTCGATACGATGCAATGCACTTGCCAGGAGTTCCAAAATAAATTTTTCTTCACACACGGAAAAAAATTCCAGCAGCACTAATCTCCAGCATCGCAGGGAGTACGTATGCGTAATTCATAAGAGAGAAAGATTGCTTACACCGTCATCATTGTGGAACTAAGCAATTAGTTTGATAATACATGATGCATGGGCTTGAACTTCGCCAAAAACAAAGTACAGAAATCTGCCTCTACAAGTAAATGTCCAACCTTTGAAACTGCATAAAAAAGTAAGACAATGTTCTATTTCACACTGCATACCGTTAATAACGGCATGTTCTGAGATGATACCACACTTCAGCACCCGCATCAATTTTCCAGTAATTCTCCGCTATATACTCAGCCATTTACAAGTTTATGCGATATTCTAACCGCAAATGATTCTGTATGACAAATAAATAGGTGGTAGTTAAATCAACGGCTCGTACCTCTTGCAGCACAACGCAGCTCGCCTCTGAAGCTGGGCGTTCGCTTTTCTGAAAGCTTCTAAAGCTCCTCAACAACTTTAAAATGTTTCGCTAGATGTGCTCGAAACACAAAATGCAAGACTGCAATACTTAATTCAGAAATGAAGCTCCTCACACTCAATAACTCGCAGAACGAATTCGTATGGATACTTCGAGTACTCCAAAGAATACGGAAGTAATTGCTACGCAACGGTCCACAACGGTTTGCGTGAGATGGCATTGTTGTTTACATACCCGAGATCCTCCCCTGGTAGCTGAGTGGTCAGCGCGAGGAAAGTCATACCTAAAGACCCGAGTTCGATTCACGGCTGTGTCGGGAGATTATCTCCGCTCAGGGACTGGGTGTTGCGTTGCCCTTATCATCGTTATTTCATCCCCATGGACACTCAAGTCGCCGAAGTGGCGTCAATTCAAAAGACTTGCACCAGGCGAATGGGAGGCCCTAGCCACACGGCATTTCCATTTTATCAGTAAACCGAAATCCCAGTAAAGCAATATCGTTTAGCAACGTGGATATAAATGTTAGACCACCACTGAAACAAAATATTATATAAGTCAATTGTACATTTCAACTTTTCATAAAATAGCATCGAAGCATAACGACGTCGAATGCTGATGCCCTCGATCCCGCTTTTAGTCATGTATTGAAATGTTATGTCACGCGTAAAAATTGATTCCTTCAGCGCATGTGACTTCCACCAGATTCGACGTCCGTTTGTGTGATTCCACTAATTTTTTCCTAGTGTAGTGATTTTCTATATTGAAACCTGGTTGTCAAGGGAAGGCCGTAATCTTTTACTATTCGTTGCCTTTAACAGTTACACACTTTTATTATTAAAGAAGTAGTTCCAGACTCAACAATAAATTAAAAAATACCACGCTTTATTAATGAAGGCATAAACGACAGTGTAAATAATAGTGTTTTCAGTGCGTTACAATTTAGCAAATCACCATAAAATCCTGATACTGATAACGTTTAAAAAGAAAAAAACAAGGCACTGTGATGATGACTGAAGGCCTAACACTCCAAGAAAGACAGTAAATTAAGAATGTTTAAGAACTCGCTGCAATTACAACTTACAGGTATTGAAATATTAAAAGTAAGAGCCCACAAACACAGTAGAAGGTATCAGACGCCACGAATGGCAGAAAATAAGGTTTTAAGGCTTACTGCTAAAACAGAAATATCGAATTAATTTTTCAGAGCAAAGGACCACAATCATGACTGAAGGCCTTACACGCCAGGAACGGCAATTATATAAAAAATTTAGAAACCTACTGTAAATCAGCAAATAAAAGCAAAGGTTAATTAAAAGAAACAAGCAATTGACCACGAAACAGGTGAAATAATATGATGGTAATCTTGTAACACAACCCTTACACTGATACAGTCTGGCCTGCAACGGAGGGTGGAAACCTACAAACAGCACCAACGCGAGCACCAGCACTGCTCATATACCCTTCGGTTAATCTCCTCATCGCGAAAATGGAAGACTTGCCAATCAGACGGATCACATGTCACATACATATTTTTATTGGCCTCGTCCATGTTTTTACTACTTTGTCAATACAATCAAATTATAAATTGTACGAGTGTCCTTTTTATACAGGGTGGTCCATTGATAGTGACTGGCCAAATATGTCAAAAAATAAGCATCAAACGAAAAAAACTTCAAAGAACGAAACTCGTTTAGCTTGAAGGGGGAAACCAGAGGGCACTATGGTTGGCCCGCTAGATGGCGCTGCCATAGGTCAAACGGATATCAACTGCGTTTTTTAAATAGGCACCCTCATTTTTATTCAATATTCGTGAAGTACGTAAAGAAGTATGAATGTTTTAGTTGGAGCACTTTTTTCGCTTTGTGGTAGATGGCGCTGTAATAGTCACAAACGAATAAGTACGTGGTATCACGTAACATTCCGCCAGTGCGGACGGTATTTGCTTCGTGATATATTACCCGTGTTAAAATGGACCGTTTACCAACTGTGGAAAACGTCGATATAGCGTCGATGTATGGCTATTGTGATCAAAATGTCCAATGAGCGTGTGCTATGTATGCTGCTCGGTATCCTGGACGACATCATCCAAGTGTCCGGACCATTTGCCAGATAGTTGCGTTATTTAAGGTAACAGGAAGCGTTCAGCCACATGTGTAAAGTCAACTACGACCTGCAACAAATTATGTAGCCCAAGTAGGTGTTTTAGCTGCTGTCGCCGCCTAACCGCACATTAGTAGCAGACAAATTGCGCGAGAATCGGGACTCTCAGAAACGTCGGTGTTGAGAATGCTACATCAACATTGATTGCGCCCGTACCATATTTCTATGCACCAGGAATTGCATAGCGACGACTTTGAACGTCGTGTACAGTTCTGCCACTGGGCACAAGAGAAATTACGGGACGATGACAGAATTTTTGTACTCGTTCTATTTAGCGATGAAGCGTCATTAACCAACAGCGGTAACGTAAACCGGCATTATATGCACTATTGGGCAACGGAAAATCCACGATGGCTGCGACAAGTGGAACATCAGCGACCTTGGCGGGTTAATGTATGGTGTGGCTTTATGGGAGGAAGGATAATTGGCCCCCATTTTATCGATGGCAATCGGAATGGTGCAATGTATGCTGATTTTCTACGTAATGATCTACCCATGTTACTGCAAGATGTTTCACTGCATGACAGAATGGCGACGTACTTCCAACATGATGGATGTCCTGCACAATCTCGCGTGCGATTGAAACGGTATTGAATAGCGTATTTCATGACAGGTGGATTCGTTGTCGAAGCACCATACCATGGCGCGCACGTTCACCGGATCTGACGTCCCCGGATTTCTTTCTGTGGGAAAAGTTGAAGGATAATTGCTATCGTGATCCACCGACAACACCTGACAACATGCGTCAGCGCATTGTCCATGCAAGTGCGAACATTACGGAAGGCGAGCTACTCGCTGTTGAGAGGAATGTCGTTACACGTATTGGCAAATGCATTGAGGTTGACGGACATCATTTTGAGCATTTATTGCATTACTGTGGTATTTACAGGTAATCACGCTGTGACAGCATGCGTTCTCAGAAATGATAAGTTCACAAGGGTACATGTATTACATTGGAACACCCGAAATAAAGTGTCCAAACGTACCTACATTCTGTATTTTAAGTTAAATAACTTACCTGTTACCAACTATTCGCCTAAAATTGTGAGCCATATGTTTGTGACTATTACAGCGCCGTCTACCACAAAGCGAAAACAGTGGTCCAACAAAAAAATTCATATTTCATTACGTACTACACGAATATGTAATAAAACTGGTGGTTCCTAATTTAAAAAACCGCAGTTGATATCCGTTTGACCTATGGCAGAGCCATTTAGCAGGCCAACCATAGGGCAATCTGGATTCCAGCTTCAAGTTTCGTTCTTTGTAGTTTTTTCGTTTGACACTTATTTCATAAGATATTTGGCCCGGTCACGATCAGTGGACCACCATGTATATTTTAATTGAAGTTCTCCTAAAAAGAATCATTTTAAAAGGCGAACTTCAAAATAAGCTAGGCTGGGTTTGAGAACAGAGGCCCAACATGCTGCCTTGAAAGGTACTCTTCCGTTCTGGAACGTTTCCTGGAATTCCCAGGCGGAAGGATACTAGCCGGAAGGTAAGATGCTGCATAGATTCTCCGTAAGGTCACCAATGCGATGTCGAGGCAGGTGTGGAGGCAGTGGAAGGAGGAAGTCTCTTTGTCACCGAGTCCTGCCTGCTGTTTCGACGTCCTAGGCTACCAACATCAGGTCAAGCTAGATCAGATCACAGCTGGAGCTTTTCGCAGCAGCTGGCGTCATACTAAATTACCCACGGAGATGATGCAAATCGTAACCATAGGTGCCTGTCGTTAGATAAGATTAGAAAAGTCTACATTTCAACAACATTGGTTTGTAGCATTATGTTACAGTCTGTTAAGCAGAAAATCTCCTACTCACTCTCCATTGCCACCAGACGCCTACCGTCATATCACTCAGTTATCCTTTCAAAGCGGACGTTCTACAATACAGTGCTGTGCAGTGGAGAGCTTCACTCTTATCACAATGAATGCATATTCACGTTGGAAAGCAACAAGTAATTTTTAACGTTATCAATGTTAGACGATCTGATACAAAAACTAATGAAAGTATAAATAGTTTTATCATTTCAAATTTGTTCGGTGGTTCTGAAAGTAAGTATCGGTCTAGGCCACAGGGCTCTAACCGAGGTTTGTCAGAAGCATTTTCCTTTTTTTTTTACGTTTACCGCTTCTTTCAAGTTCGACAATGATTTCTGTTAATGTGATAAATGCGAGGTTAGTCTATGGCTTGTATTCCATGTTAAACTGCAGAGCCACCTGTAACAGACTCGCTAAATCAATTACAAGAATGGAGGAAGCAACACTACCAAACTACTACGGTGTTCGAACCAGCTTCCCTATTGATGATTCGAGTTTTACTATTACATTTATACATTACATCGATTATCCTTGTATACTTCAGTAATATTTTTAAATACATTTGAGTGATTAGCTCAGTATACACTCCTTTCCCCTCAAGAGTGAAGGAATAAAATTACGCTAAACAAAATATCCTTCTTTTTAGATTAAATAACACAATGGGATTATGTGTTAGATAATACTCTGGAAAGTATAAATAAAAATTTTATTCCTTATCTCCTTTTTTCTAAAGACATTAAATCTGTCGTACAAGACATACTGTTGTTGTTGTTATGGTTTTCAGTCCGAAGATTAATTTGATGCTGCTCTCCCCCCCTACTCTCACATAGCTGCAAAACTACTGTAAATTGCATCCAGAAAAACCTGTTGTTGTCTCAGGTAGGGTCCTATCAACCAATCCCAGCTATATCCTGGTATAAAACATGTGGAAACTAAATACAATATCTGTCGCCTAATAGGACACAATTTTTTTTTTCTCAGCTATCGATGTCCGAAACCTCATGTCATATCTGCCAAAAGGCGGCAGTGTCTGACGACGCAATAAATGCATCAGTTTCTCTTTAAGGGGACCTGGACGTGCACGGGCTGCATTTTCATAGCTCGCTCTCAGTGCACATTACTCTTCATCTACAATGAATAACATTAACTCAAGCTGTATTAGGATATTTATTAAAATATCTCCTACAGTTTAAGAATTACAGTATTTTGCCTAATAGGTGTTTTTGTAATACACTTCCAACTCAGGTACCATTTTCTGGACCATCATCAGTCTCATAGCATTCAGACTGTGACAGACTGCTTTCAACATTCACAGGAACACATTATGCCTCTCGTTTTGTAGTTTGGAGTATATCTGGGGAAATAGAAACCCTTATTTTACCACATTATTATTATGTCTAAAAAATACCGCTAAAATAATATACAGAATGACAAACATAGATCATTTCTGCGATGTATTACGCTCAATACAAAGATGCTATCCCATTCTTCACTTGAGGGAAATTTGGTGAACATGGATGAAACCATTGAGAAGTTATATGTACCTAATGTTCTGAAAACGTAGTTTCGAGATAATGAGAAAAGAATATTCACAGTGTTTTTGACCCAGCGTATGCCTCTTTCAGAACATTTCAGCAGTATAATCTTCCTGGGCAGCTGCTTCTTTATCATCTGTAGACTTCTTCAGGGGCCTTTTCCTTACACTAGCTTCCACAGCTTCAACTACTCGCTGACGATCTATGGCAGTCAGAGCAGCTATCCTATTATTTCCTGGCTGGATGCCTAATTTGTCCATTACTTTTATCCTTATGGTTACACCATCATTGAAACACATGACAGCATTCATCGCACCCATTTTGAGTGCTGTCAATCCAACAAATCTCCTCTACCACTTTAAGTGTCTCATTTCCTAATCTAATTTCCTCAGCATCACCCGACTTAATTCGACTACATTCCATTATCCTCGTTTTGCTTTTGTTGATGTTCGTCTTACACCCTCCTTTCAAGACACTATCCATTCCGTTCAACTGCTCTTCCAAGTCCTTTGCTGCCTCTGACAGAATTACAATGTCATCGGCGGACCTCGAAGTATTTATTTCTTCTCAATGGATTTTAATTCCTACTCCGCATTTTTCTTTTGTTTCCTATACTGCTTGTTCAATATACAGATTGAATAGCATCAGGGAGAGGCTACAACTCTGTCTCACTCCCTTCCCAACCACTGCTTAGCTTTCATGTCCCTCGACTCTTATAACTGCCATCTGGTTTCTGTACAAATTGTAAATAGCCTTTCGCTCCCTGTATTTTACCTCTGCCACCCTCAGAATTTTAATGAGAGTATTCCAATCAACATTGTCAAAAGCTTTCTCTAAATATACAAACGCTAGAAACGTAGGTTTGCCTTCCCTTCATCTTTCTTCTAAGATAATTTGTAAGGTCAGTATTGTCTCACGTGTTCCAGTATTTCTACGGAATCCAAACTGATCTTCCAAGACGGTGGCTTCTACCAGTTTTCCATTCGTCTGTAAAGAATTCGCGTTAGTATTTTGCAGCTGTGACTTATTATACTGATAGTTCGGTAATTTTCACATCTGTCAACACCTGCATTCTTTGGGATTGGAATTATTGTATTATTCTTGAAGTCTGAGGGAATTTCACCTGTCTCATACATCTTCCTCACCAGATGGTAGAGTTTTGTCAGAACTGGCTCTTCCAAGGCTATCAGTAGTTCTAATGGAATGTTGTCTACTCCAGTGGCCTTGTTTCGACTGAGGTCTCTCAGTGCTCTGTCAAACTCTTCACGCAGTATCGTATCTCCCATTTCATCTTCACCTGGATCCTCTTCCATTTCCATAATATTGTCCTCAAGAACATCGGCCCTGTATAGACCCTGGATATACTCCGTCCACCTTTCCGCTTTCCCGTCTTTGCTTATAACTGGGTTTCCATCTGAGCTCTTGATATTCATGCAAGTGGTTCCCTTTTCTTCAAAAGTTTCTCTAATTTTCCTGCAGGCAGTATCTATCTTACCCCTAGGGAGATAAGCCTCTACATCCTTACATTTGCCCTCGAGCCATCCGTGCTTAGCCATTTCGCACTTACTGTCGATCTCATTTTTGAGAGGTTTCTGTTCCTTTTTGCCTGCTTTTGTACTGTATTTTTATATTTTCTCCTTTCATCGATGAAATTCAGTATCTCTTCTGTTACCCAAGGATTTCTACCAGCCTTCGTCTTTTTACCAATTTGATAGTCTGCTGCCTTCACTATTTCATCGCTCAAAGCTGCCCATTCTTCTCCTACTGTATTTCTTTACCCCATTCCTGTCATCAGTTCCCTTATGCCCTCCCTGAAACTCTGTACAACCTCTGGTTCTTTCAGTTTATCCAGATCACATCTCCTTAAATTCCCACCTTTTTGCAGTTTCTTCAGTTTTAATCTACAGTTCATAACCAATAGATTGTGGTCAGAGTCCACATCTGCCCCTGGAAATGTCATCCAATTTAAAACCTGGTTCCTAAATCTCTCTCTTACCATTATATAATCTATCTGAAACCTTGCAGTATCTTCAGGGTTCTTCCATGTATACAGCCTTCTTTCATGATTCTTGAACCAAGTGTTAGCTATGATTAAGTTATGCTCTTTGCAAAATTCTACCAGATGGCTTCCTCTTTCATTTCTTAGCTCTAATCCCTATTCACCTACTACGTTTCCTTCTCTTCCTTTTCCTGCTCTCGAATTCCAGTCGCCCATGACTATTAAATTTTCGTCTCCCTTCACTAATTGAATAATTTCTTTTACCTCATCATATATTTCATCACTTTCTTCATCATCTGCTGAGCTGGTTGGCATATAAACTTGTACTACTGCAGTAGGCGTGAGCTTCGTGTCTATCTTGGCCACAATAATGCGTTCACTATGCTGTTTGTAGTAGCTTACCCGCGATCCTATTTTTTATTCAATATTGAACCTACTCCTGCATTACCCCTACTGGAATTTGTATTTGTAACCCTGTATTCACATGACCGAAAGTCTTGTTCCTCCTGCCACCGAACTTCACTAATTCCCACTATATCTAACTTTAACCTATCCATTTCACTTTCTAAATTTTATAACCTACCTGACCGATTAAGGGATCTGACATTCCACGCGCCGATCCGTAGAACGCCAGTTTTCTTTCTCCCGCCCATAGAGCACCAAATGTTCTCAATAGCGGAGAGATCTGAAGACCTTTCTTACCAAGGTAGAGTATGGCGATCACGAAGACAGTTAGTAGATAACCTTCCAGTGTGCGGGTGGACATTATCTTGCTGAAATGCAAGTCCAAGATGCCTTGCCATGAAGGGCAAAAAATACCGTCAATGTACCGCTCTGCTGTAAGGGTGCAACGGATTACAACATAAGTGGCCTTGATATGAAATGAAACATGAAGCTCTATCTAGTTGCTGTGTAAAACCGGTTTCCCTAAAATATCGTGATCTGGAACTATGAAACGAAACAGTCTCATTGGTAGCCCACTTTTATCTGGGGCGTCTTGAGATAGATCGTGGCTGGTCATCGGGGCTCAGCTAGAAGCCAGAATCATCACTGAAGACAATTCTGCTCCTGCCAACGCTCTCCCAGGCCGAATGTACCCAGCACACTGCGAACCATCTTCTGGTTGTACATACGTCGATGGTAGTCGGCTTAAGGGGCGCCATGAAGTCAGACTTTCGTCTCTCTAGGTCACCCGTAATTATAAACTCTGTGTTTGGCGATGGTCGGCCCATTTTTGCCAGCATCGTTGAATAGTTGCGTGGTTTCCTATTCATATGTCGATCGATTGGCCAATTACTCCAACCAGCTTCTTTGAACTCAACTACATTTCTTCTTTCAAATACTGTCATCTGCTGACATTGTCCACGAGCCTGTTTGCAAGGCATAGTTACTGTCAAACTGAGTACACGGAATGAAATCCTCAAGTACTTTGTGCGCTGGTGTCATCATGACCCCTGTTAACTATTCTTGCCAGGTGTGCGGTGACATTGTGCTCCAGCAGTCACACATTCATTCATCGGTCGCCGAAGCTTGCAGTTCTTCATTTTACGTCGATACCTCTGTGAATAACCATTTGTAACCAATTTGAGTCGTTTTCGTGTCTTAGACTGTATATTAGATGTTAAGAACGAAAGAGAAGCGGAATTCTTATAATAAACGTTTAGAATCAGAAATGTGTGCTAGTTACCGTCTACGACTCACTGAAAATGGTTATTTTAAAGCATTCTATTAGGCCGGTTTTCAGTCGTATTACAATGATCATGTCATCGTTGGGTACATGAAATACCTTTATGACGACCTGAAATCTGATGAGGACACTTATAATAATGTGTCTGAATTTAGGTGTAGGAACAGCTGCCGTTCTCCTTCAAATAATGAAACCAGATACGTTAGTGATATTGGACGTTCAAGTTTGGATCAAAGTAGACTGTCTAACTCATATCAACAGTAGTCCATTGGGTGCAGGTTGGACGTTGGGCAGGCCAATCGATTTCTGCCAAGGTACATAAAACAGCTAAAAACACACGACATAGTAGAAAACATTGGATATCAAAGGAGATATTCGACATATTTGATTAAACAAAAAAATATAAAAATGCAGAAAATGAAGTAAGCAAAAGAGAACAAAGACGTCTAAGGTATGAAACGGGCAGAAAGTGTGAAATGGATAGGTTGGAATGACCAGAGAACAATTGCAAGCCCATAGAAACATGTGTAACTAGGGAAAAGGTAGATACCGCCTATAAGAATATCAAAGAAAGCTCTGAATATAAGAAAACCAGGTGCATGAAATCGAGAACTCAGATGGGAGGGCAAGGAAGGGAAACCTGTAAGGTGGAAGGAGTATATAGACATCTACATGTACATGGATACTCTGCCAATCACACTTAAGGGCCTGGCAGAGGGTTCAACAAACCACATTCACAATTCTCTATTATTCCAATCTCGTATAGCGCGCGGAAAGGATGAACACCTATATCTTTCCGTACGAGCTCTGACTTCCCTTATTTTATTGTGGTGATCGTTCCTCCCGATGTAGGTCTGTGTCAACAAAATATTTTTTCATTCGGAGGAGAAAGTTGGTGATTGGAATTTCGTGAGAAGGTTCCGTCGGAACGAAAAACGCTTTTCGTTTAATGATTTCCAGCCTAAACCCTGTATCATTTCTGTGACACTCTCTCCCACATTTTGCGATAATACAAAACGTGCTGCCTTCCTTTGAACATTTTCGATGTTCTCCGTCAGTCGTATCTGGTAAGGATCCCACACCGTGGAGCAGTATTCTGAGAGAGGACGGACAAGTGTAATGTAAGCAGTCTCCTTAGTAGGGCTGTGTCTTTCCAATGAAACGCAGTCTTTGGTTAGCCTTCCCCACATTTTCTATGTGTTCTTTCCAATGTAAGATGTTCGTAATTGTAATTCCTAGGCTTTTAGATTATACTGATTTATAGTGTAACCGAAGTTTAACGAGTTCCTTTTAGCACTCATGTGGATGACCTCACACTTTTCGTTATTTAGGGTCAACTGCCACCTTTCGTACCATTGAGATATTTTTTCTTCTAAATCGTTTTGCAGTTTGCTTTTGTCTTCTGATGACTTTATTAGTCGATAAACGACAGCGTCATCTGCAAACAACCGAAGACATCTTCTCAGATGGTCTCCCAAATCGTTTATATAGATAAGGAACAGCAAAGGGCCTATAATACTACCATGGGGAACGCCAGAAATCACTTCTGTTTTACTCGATGACTTTCCGTCAGTCACTACGAACTGTGACCTCTCTGAGAGGAAATCACAAATCCAGTCACATAACTGACACGATATTCCATAAGCACGCAATTTCACTACGAGTCGCTTGTGTGGTACATTGTCAAAAGCCTTAAGGAAATCCAGAAATACGGAATCGATCTGAAATCCCTTGTCAATAGCACTCAGCACTTCATGTGAATAAAGAGCTAGTAGTGTATCACAGGAACGATGTTTCCTAAGCACATGTTGACTGTGTGTTACTAAATCGTTTCCTTCGAAGTAATTCATAATGTTCGAACACAATCTATGTTCTAAAATCATGCTGCATATCGACGTTAACCTAATGAGCCTGTAATTTAGTTGATTACTCCTACTACCTTTCTTGAATATTGATGTGACCTGTGCAACTTTCCAGTCCCTGGGTACGGATCTTTCGTCGAGCTAACGGTTGTATATGATTGTTAAGAATGGAGCTAATAGATCAGCTTACTCTGAAAGAAACAAAACTGGTATACAGACTGGGCCAGAAGACTTGCTTTTATTAAGGGATTTAAGTTGATCCACTACTCCGAGGATATTACTTCTACGTTACTCATGTTGGCAGCTGTTCTCGATTCGAATTCTGGAATATTTACTTCGTATTCTTTTGTGAAGGTATTTCGGAAGGCTATGTTTAGTAACTCTGTTTGGCAGCACTGTCTTCGACAGTATCTCCATTTGCTATCGCGCAGAGAAGGCATTGATTGTTTCTTGCCGCTAACATATTTCACATCTGACCAGAATCTCTTTGGATTTTCTGCCAGGTTTCGAGACAAAGTTTCGTTGTGGAAACTGTTATTGGCATCTCGCATTGAAGTCCACGCTAAATTTCGACCTTCTGTAAAAGATCACCAATCTTGGAGATTTTGCGCCTTTTTCAATTTGCCATGTTTCTTTCGTTGTTTGTGCAATAGTGTTCTAACCCGTTTTGGGCACCAAGGAGGATCAGCTCCATCGTTTGTTAATTTATTTGGTATAAACCTCTCAATTGCTGCCGATGCTATTTTTTGAATTTAAGCCAGATGTGGTCTACACTTATATTATTAACGTTGAATGAGTGAAGATTGTCTCTCAGGAAGGCGTCAAGTGAATTTTTACCTGCTTTCTTGAATAGGTAAATTTTTCGCTTATTTTTCGAGAATTTGGGGATTGCAATATTCAGTTTCGCTACGACAACCCTGTGTTCAGTAATCTCTGAATCGGTTTTGATGCTCGTTATTAACTCAGGAATATTTGTTTTCATTCTTACTGAAGGCGAGAAACAAGAGAATATAGATTGTAGACTGTCTTAAGTTTAAGATGAGCGTTGTATAAATCGATAAAATTTTTACAAGTGTGTAGAGCAGTTAAAAATTTTCTCGACTCAGTGACAGACCAACACCGGTGTGGCCGACCTGTTGCAGTTTCCACTCCCTCACTTGAAAGTCGAATTGAGACATTATTCGTGCCGACCGCCCTTGTGACCGGGAAATGATAGTTGATAAGGTTCAAGTTAGTGCTGACACAGTTCATAACATTATCTGTAACAAGCCGAAGTACCGCAAAACATGTGCAAAATGGGTCCCAAAGGAGTAGACGCAGCTACACTAGGAAACTAGGTTGAGAGTGAGCACAGAGCTAATGGAACGTTATGAAAGAAAGGTGAGCACTTCTTCAGCAAACTTTTAACTTTTGATGACACTTGAGTTCGCGATTATGAGCCAGAATCAAAAAGACAAAGCATCGAGTGGAAGCACACCAACTCACGAGTTAAGAAAAAATTCAGAGCCAAGCATCTGCAGGAGAAGTCATGTTGACGTTGTTTTGGAATACTGAAGGTCAAGTTTTTTGTGATTATCTCGAAGAGCAGCGTAGAATGAATAGCCAATATTACTCCTATTTGCTTTCAAACAAGATGAAGCCAGCCATGAGAGAGAGACGTCGTGGATCTGAGAGGAGAGGTGTGATTCTCCAGCAAGCCAACGCAAGTCCTCATATTGCTCATCTAGCCCGTGAAACCATCGACAAAATGGGCTGGGAAGTACTGCCTTACAGTCCTCATTTAGCACCTAGTGATTCCCATTTGTTTAGTGCACTGACTGAGGCATTACGTGGGAAGAGGTTGCAGGACAACGAGGACGTGAAAAATTTTGTCGGAAATTGGTTCAAACATCAAGATAAAGAGTTCTTTGCAGCCGGAATAAAAAACCTTGTAGCCCGTTGGAATAAGTGCATAAATGTTCAAGTGTATTATGTTTAAATGTAGGAAAACTATTGTTTTGTAAAAATAAACGTTTTTTTTTTTCTCCAGACCAATTTGTCTCTTTTGTCATTGAATGACCCTCGAATATTCCCATACAGAGGAGGCATTTTCCTTGAAAGTCAGCTGCTCCGTGCCGGCGGATAAATGCGATACTGCAGTGCTTGTGTAATCCCCAATTACGATGCAAAGTTCCTCTGGACAAGCACGCATCCATGTCCGAAGATACTCGAACTGCGGCGACTACAGCCGTTACACAATACACGAAATACATTTGCAGTATATTCTCGGCAACAAATAGGTTCAATGGCTATCTGGACGTCAAGATGTACTCACATCAAATACTCGTTTCCTTATTGAAGCATTACAATCTATTACAACCATGTAACCATGATCCCTTAATCGGAACAGCATTACGACCTAATATAGGAAGAACGTAACGGACTGCTGGTAATAAGCTCCTGATTCGGCTACATACATAGCTGTAATAGAAATAATCAAAGTAGATCCATGGCACGATAGACAGAAGATATATACTTGTATAGCTCTGAGCCCAGGTGATCCCATCGTTTGACAGAACTTTACAAACCACGAAATTGTCAGCGGAATTTGAGGGAAACTTTAACGTCTACATCTACACTTAAGCTACATTATATTGTGTGGCAGAGGGTAGTTATGGTATATACATAACTTTCTAATCATCCTACCTGATAATGGTCCGACTGATGAACAATACTCAAGAAATGCCGAACGAGTCTTTTGAAAACCACTTCTCTTGTGGATGAGGTAATTCCCTTCAGATTGTTCCAGGATATCTTAGATACTCCTCTGCTTCTCTGTGACAATTTTTTAATTGGTCTTGCCTCTTTAGTCCATATATGACAGCTATTCTGAGGTATTTTCCGGTTGTTATTGTATCCAATGTTTTATTGCCAAACTCATAACCTATGCACGTGCAGGACATTACATTTATTTACTTGCAGTGTCAACTAGACCAATCGTGAACCGTTGGCATATCTACCCGCGTTTCGATACGGTTGTCTGTTGTTGCAACCTTCCTGTAGACAACAGCTACGTCTGACAACCGCCCCGGACAGCTTACGACGTTATCCTCTACGTCATTTACATACAGAGAATTGCAAACATTAATAGCCCTGTAGAGCTCCCCTGGGCTACATCTATCGATTTTTTCCCTTTAAGTTACAACTCTTATTACTGTTTGCTAGAACGTCCTGAAACCAGCCATTTTATCTGCTACTCGATAAGCTTTTATCAATGGCGTTTCGCGCAGATTTTTCTACGGGTTCACTGGAAGGTTGTCTACAAAGTTTCAAATGACTAAAACACATGGTTTAATAATAGTAAAAAAGAAATACTCTACGGAAATACATTTACTTTACGATTGACTTGGTCTCCAATAATCCATTCTCCGCTCATTAAGATCAGAGATTCTGTCAGTGAAGCATTCATTCAATTCACTGAATTCTACAATGCTGTTGACAATGACCTTCTCGATTGAGAGCGCTGCTACTGCTCTTAGCAGCTGCTGACTCATAGCACGAAGCAGAAAACCTTCAGGTCCGCGTCAGACGATGTCGCCGGTATGGTAACAGTCACTTTCAGGAGTTTCGTTGTCTGACTACAATATTTCTGCAAATCATTTAAGAATAGGGATTCCAGAAAGTTCTTAACTCATTCCTCGTGTTTGATATCAGAAATTTTGTTCTCAGTTTATTGCCTACAAGGATGGGATTTATTTTGCAAGACGCCTGTAGCAATGTTTGCAGAAAGTGACCTGCATACAACACACACTTTTCGGAATTAAATAAATTTTCAGCTACGACATATCTGGTAAATTAAAAGCTTTCAGCAACTTGAGCGACTATGTTATCTCACACATCTTTCGAAAAAAAGTTATTTAATTCATTTTCCTGTCCATATCTCTGTGCAAGCTGCAGCATCTCTCTGCATGTGGAAATCATGTCAGATACGTTAGCTCGATTATATTTTTGCAGTCTTCTACCCCTTGTTGTACACACAGTGGCTCAACTATTCATTTTTGTAATTGGCTGTACAATGCTGCATGATTGTAAATACAGACAACCAAAATTGAAATGCTGGTGCCTTCATTTCAGACGTTGCACTGTTGCTGAAATAATTATAGTGGTTTGTCGAGATGGAATCTCAGTTTTCTCCAGGCATTCTACAAGTCACTATTTTCATACACAACTTGCACAGTTCTTGATTTAAAATTCCACCTTGAGTAGGAAACATGGCAGAATTTCTTACTCAGTATGTCAATTACACACTGTGATGAATGTAGGAAAAACTAAGAATCTCACTAAAGTCAACGAAATATCTTCTAACGTCCCTATTTACCTCTCTGCATAGGTTAAAATCAGATCCTGCGTTTCGGCATAAAAGTGAACTACATAGACATGTTCAAAATGTTTAATCAGAAGACTCTGTGCGCCTGGATGATGACCACTCATGACACCTGTGCAATTGTAGCTCTGAGAAATAACTATACTCTGATTTCTCTAAGCGATTATCCGAAAGTTTTTGAACTCTGTTCACGAGGTGTCTTCAATGTCAAAGACAGTGCTATAGATATCACGTTAGAGGAAAAATATCAGACTATTATGATAAAAAGTGAAATTGTGGAAATCTCACTGTCGTACCTGCGCTAACTGAAACAGAAACAGTGACAGCAATTTTCGTTTTTGCTCTGACATAGTAAACGTCCATCATACAAGAAAGAATAAAATTTTGAATATGTTTTCATGTGCCTTTGAAAACAGCAGCCTTCTAAAGATGATCGTTACTTACAGTATCAGGTCCAGCAGTGAAACCTAAATGAAATCTAGAAGTCGTTGGGAAATTCCTGGATTTGATGAGTTGCTGCATCCATAATCTCCAAGAAGTGCAAGCTCAGAAACACAATGAACTACAACAGATCACAGAGTGTGTAACGATATTGGCGAATCTGATAATTGTGCCTAGAACCTGTGTATTGGGTGAATGACTCATGCATGCACAGTGACAGATGGTCTGGAAGCGGGTTCATTCGGGTATGTAGTTCCAATTTTCATCCACCAGAGAACAGTAGTGCACAGACACATTCAAGAAACAGGTCAAGAGCACGTTTTTGCGAATTATTCTGTTTATTTCCTGAAGCCCTTTTGTTTATTTATCTCTGTACAGTTTTGTATATGCTTATAGTAGTGTCAGTGATGCGCGAAAGTGTTCTAAAGTAAACATGTAGATCACTGCTCTACTGAAGGACGTTGTACGATGGGGAATTTTTTAACATAATATGTCAAGTAAGTTTATGGTAAAAGGAAAGCTAATTCGAGTGCAAATGAAAATATTTAATAACTTCAAGTATAAACAAAATATCAGAATGCTAAATATTTATTTCGGGAAAAAGTACAGTTCGAAAGCATGTTACTTTTTTAATGATTGGTCATGAAACGCGCGGACTAACAAGAGAGAATAATGTTTTTCTATTGGCCTTAAATAAAACTGACCAATCAGAATAGAGTATTCTTCGTTCCTCATTTCTCTTGGAGATACAGAAAGCTTTCAGCAGTCTAGAGTACTCGGAGCAAAACCTTTCAATGGTATGGTCGTGTGTAGTAAGAGCTCCGAAGTAAGTTATAATTTGCCGGTTATCGTTGTGCTACACTCCTCAAAAGTGCTTTAAGGTGAAGGCAATGTGCTTTTTAGAATGTACGGATTTTTAAGCAATTTACTGTATGAGAAAAGACAGTAATTCCTCGTGGCATATTGAGCAGATTGGTGACTAAAAACTTGCGTGCATTAGACACCGAGAACTTAATAGCATGGCGAGCATTTTCATTTAAGAACAATCCGTGCTTAGTGCTTAGTAGATTTCATAAAATACGTTAAGATAAACTTGCTAACGTGAATGAAAGTATTTTACGCATACTGTGTTAAGATTAGCACGGTCTTAGAAGTGTACGTATAGAATACCAATGTTAAGAATATAGCAAAGTTTTGCCAGTACTTCCACCTTTCACTAGAAAATTAAGACCTTTTCCCGATTCTTGAAATAGTTACGTAGTATGATGCCCGGTGCGAATTTAAATACCGTAGGATTCTGCTCGGCTTTAATACCGCCGATCTGCTGCAGTGAGTTCACTGGTAGTTGCAGATAAAGGACGGAAGGAGCCGCGCCGCCGCAGTGTCTTCCCATTGGCTGCCTACAAGCTCTATCTAGTTGTTGTGTAAAACCACTTTCCCTAAAATATTGTGATCTGGACAAATCCGTCATTTTTCTTTTTGTCTTCTGTGACAAATGTATGAAATCATCAACGCCTCATAACTAAGTACTTTTCTGTCATAGAGGCAAAGGAATGGATGATTTTAAATTTAAAATTTTTATGTACTGTAGTATTCTGTCAGATGAATATTTCTGTGGGATCCACTGCTCCGCTTGCCACAAGACGAACCGACGCTTGCTCGTACTTTGTTCACTAAACGAGAGTGCGACAGGGCGAAGTGAAGGAAAACAGCATTAACCTGGGTCTCGTTCTCTTCTGCTCTATCTCTTATTGACGATGATATTGAACTGAATGTCTCTGGATGTCTGTTTGTGCAATCCGTAATGATTTTTGTAGAAAATCTTCCTCGATCTCGAAGAAGGTCGTAATGCGTGATCATAAAACATGTTCCACATTTCCAGAACCGAACGGAGTCAGTGATATAGGCCAATAACTATGTGTGTTTGTTGAAAACACGGTTGACCTGCCCTTTTTTCCAGCCACTTAGGGGCTTTCGTTGGCCAACTAACTAGGAGAAGTTGCTGTTCAAAGAGGAGCTATGACCAGTACTCCATTCTTCGGCTGCGTATATTCCTGTGTGTGATTTCTGTTCTAAAGGTACTAGAAATTTGCGTACAGTAAACGTATCCCATGGCTCACCACATGTAAGTTCTCATAGCTCTGCGTGGTAGTAAGGAACTGGTGCGATTGAAAGTGGGCATTAAGGTTAGACTGGAAAAGTTAATTTGAGCTATTGCTTCTTGGATTATTCACTTGTTAGTAAGTTGGCAACACCAGGGATCGTTTCAAAAACAGCAGCATTTTGCAAAAAAAAGAGGCTCTGAGCACTATGGGACTTAACTTCTGAGGTCATCAGTCCCCTAGAACACACATCCATGCCCGAGGCAGGATTCGAACTTGCGACCATAGCGGTAGCGTGGTTCCAGACTGTAGCTAATAGAACCGCTCGGCCACCCCAGCCGGCAGAATTTTGCACAAAAGCTACAAAATTCAGAGCTTAGCGCTGTGCGGTGAATAGAGGAACGAGTTTATTGGTATAGAGCCTTCCGACAACATACACCCAAAGCGAAAACTATGGGAACGGCAAAACTGCATGCGCCTCGGAGGGACATATTATTCCTCATCAGATGCCTCCCGTATTACAAGCATGGAGATGTCTACCGCCAACAGGATGAAACGGAAAAGTGTATCAAATGCAGGGGATGATGGTTGTTTCAGTAGACAACATTCTGTCAGCACGATACAATCATTGTCAGTCACTGCAGTGCAGAACTGCAGTACTATGGCGTTAATTTAACGAGTAAAATAAACTGACTTGGGAATGACAGAATGCAAGTGATGTGACAATACAGTAATTGTCTCGACCTGAAACTACGATATCACCTGTCGGGCATGAACTGTGACGTATTGGTGTTGTGGCGGGTGACATCACACGTATGCGGAACGTTGGTTTGTTTTCATTAGGGACGTTTGTATTGTCACCTTATGCTGTGTTTGTAGTCTATATTGGATATATACATAGTGGTGCAAATTTTGATGGAATGAGCATGTTACTGGATGAACCAGTTTAGTTACTTAAGAGAAAGATGAGTTTACGGTTTTCTCCGCTTACGCTCCTAATCAACTAAAGTTTAAACGTTATCTTTGGTTGTCTTGGTAACGTGAGTACACAGTGGTTACAACTTATGTGAACTTCGGCACATATTTTTTTCAATGGTGAGCCATCCTGTAATGTAATGAAATTAATAACTTAGCGAATACTAATGGTAATATTACTGAAATAAGGAACGGTGATAGATCGACAATAAAGAAAAACGAATGTCTTCAGAAGATTATGGTAAATGAAGACTGGTTATTCTAACGTAAAGTGTGAAGAACGTGATGTTAGTAATTGAAAGCAATGTACAAAGATGTAGCAGAACTAGTTGATTTGGGTTGCCTACAGAACGAAATCGCCAGATCCAGTTTAGCGCGTAACAACTCACACAAAAAGTATTTACGAGTAATTTCAGGGATTTTGCAATTTTCTGTTGAGCTGTATTGGTGAACACATGTTACTGCATTTTGTCTATCTCACAATATAAACCTTTCTGTGTGAGTATTGGAGTATTCGTTGTTGTTACCACATTTCGTTAACTTTCGCGATATTTGCTACCTGTACTGGTATTACTTTTTCGCTTTCTATACTGATATTTCTTTTTGCTTTCTGTATTGGTGTCTGGCTTTTAAATTAGTTTATATTAATAGAGTGATATCTTCGATACCAGTTGAATTTATGTAATTTGATGCTTTACTTTTGCATTTTCGATGCAGACCTCTGCATGCTATTCTTCATCGTATTCTTCCGGTTGTTTTGTTTTGTATACGCCAGTATTTTTGTGGCTCTGTGACTTTTATTTGAGAATATAACTCCCCAGATTACCTTTAAGGCCCAATATTTATTATTTCAAATTTTTAAGTTTCTGAATTGATTTTTATATTTTGGTTTTATAGGAACTGTTGAATATGGCGTCCTAATCGCCATTTTTAAATCAAAGTTGTGTTGCCTGCCACAGCTGTTATTCAGTTTAATAAAGACGTAATGCGTTTTTACGCCGCAGGCTGACAGTTGTTGGACGGGTGAAGTTATTACATCGGTTAAACGCTCGAGCGATGTGTTGTGATGCTGCAACGACATAACAACACAAGTTTTTGCCCCAGATGTAAGCACTCCCGTTATACAGTAGTAGGCAAGCATAAGTTCTCTACATTCTGTAATTTCCTGCAGGCGATATTATCGAGTGCGCTACTGCCAAGGCACCCATGTTGATTAGTTTGATTCTGTTTAGAGCGAAGATAACAGAATATCTTGTAGTAGTGAATCCTGTCGTTGGTGTTCTACAGATGAGCAGGATGAAGCCAGAGCATTGTCGACTTGGACTACTCTTACATGGGCTGAGTTACTTACGAGAGTGTATACTGTGGAAAGTCATTTAGACTTCTTATGGGAATTTTGTGGATTGTCACCGGGAGACGTGTGTGGAACTCTTCAAAAAACGACCAACGTTTATTTCCCGTTTTAATTATAGGACTAATCTACGAAATGTACGAAACTAGTACGATCAGGAAAAACACGTATTTCGTTAGATGCCAACTGACGATACATCAGGGTATTATTTTGGTCCCTTCCTGGGTTAAAGAACACATGCAACAAGTCACTGTTACAGAAAGTTATTTAAGTACAATTACTGTTGGCGATTACTTTGATTTTTGCAGTCTTACGTGTTATGTGATTGTTGTGAATTTTACAAAATGCAGTAGCTTTGTGTTCACAGTTTGGCTTAGGAGGCCAAAAGTTTCCTTGTGAGACGTTCACAGTTTCTCTGAGAGATAGCTGCAGAGTATTCGACTATCGCAGTGGAGGATTGCTCCAAGCTGCAACTGATTTGGAAATTATTGTATAGTTCGACATACTTTGACACTCGACAGCAAGGCCGGCCAGGGTGGCCGAGCGGTTCTAGGCGCTACAGTTGGAACCGCGCCACCGCTACGGTCGCAGGATCAAATCCTGTCCCGGGCGTGGATGTGTGTGATGTCCTTAGGTTAGAGAGGTTTAAGTAGTTCTAAGTTCCAGGGGACTGATGACCTTAGCAGTTAAGTCCCATAGTGCTCAGAGCCATTTGAACCATTTTTTTCGACATCAAGACGTCTCAACATTCCATTTGTTGTGATGGAAACAGGAACTATTTGCATTAAAAGTAGTTGTATATGACTAGTTAACGAATAATAACTTACTATGCGTACATAGTGTTGTTAAGTAAAACTGCAACAGTATTCGTTACATGGGACTTTTTCAGATTCTAGTAAAATAATACAAATAAGTGTAGCCATTCTGAAACTAAGACCGTATTTGAGCTCATAAATCCAACAAAGAAAGGTTCGCAAGCAGCACTGGAGCCATCTCATATAACGAGTTCTGACAGCTGCCATCTAACAACTTTGTGTCGAATTCACCTGAAACACCGCAAAAAGGGTAAAGTATCGTTATATGAATAACTACACCAGCAACAGAGATGTTCAAAAACTTTCACGAATTAGCAATTACAACCAGGAGATTTATCGATTTGCCTTGTGTTTATCCCCACTTACGAGTGAACCATGACTTTGGTTTTATTTCAGATACTTCACTGCACATTCAAATGGCTGTAGTAACACTCTCATAGAATTTAAACTTTCGCTTAAGTTTTCTTCAGATTTCATTTTCATTTCGTTTCATTACCCTTCAGTTAATGTAAATCAACCGTTCACAAATTTAGCTAACCTTTACATCTTCGGAATATGAGATACCTATGTTCGTCCTTCCATTTAACAAAAGGGTCGTCCAGTACCTTTAAATTCTACGGCTTCGTGCGCTGTGTTATATTAACGTCACCAGTTTCCACTTTTGATGTAACAGATCAGAGTCCTTCCGATAGGTTCATCTACTCCCATGTAATGTTAGCAAACAGGGGGAATCGGTGAAGTTTTATTCCTACTGGACCTGAATATCATGTAGCCCACACATGTTTATAGTGGGGCTTATTAAATTTAAATTGTATCGAATGAAAAATTAGCTAAAATGCATCAGCTTATTTGTTGTGGTGGCAATATATTTAGAAAATACGTTAAAATGGTACATACCAGCAATCTACTGAACGAAATCACAAGAATAAACAAATTCAGGAGGTGTGTACCTAACTTTTTCGTAACTATTTGGAAGAGAGTTATTGAAATGTACAAGTCACAGTGCTGTTCAAGGTAGAATAAAAGTGTGTGGAGTTGGAGACGATGTATGCTTGTATTTAGCAGTAGACGGTTTTGCTACCACATTATTCTGGAAAAAAAAGATATTCCGGTCTGGCAGACCTTTAGCACAGTGTAACCAAGTACATTCTGAAAGTTATTTAGAAAACTGTGACGAATACAATTCTCATTACTATTCCATTACCGTACTGCATAACACCGAGACATCTTAAAAAGAAAAATTATTTGTTGCACCGCATTTTGCTGCCATATCTGAAAACTATCAAGTGCAGTACCGAACTACCTATTAATTTTATTTTATGTCACCTTATCCTAGTCTTTTGTGCTGTAGGCTGTGAGTTGTTACCTGACATTTCCGTTTTTTATGTATTACTTCTACTGTTAGCAGCTACTATGAACTACATTGTGCTTTATCATAGAGACTAGAAAATACTCCTTCTTTTACTACTGAATTTACATGTGTGTACCAAACTTTTTCGCCTTAAGGTACTAGGCATTTCAGAAGTCTATAATGTACAATATATTTCTAATCAGATTTATCTACGCATAATTTAAACTGCAACTGACTAAAAATGGTCCAAATATTAACAATGTCATAATGAAATCATTACTCGGTTTAAGTCACACATCCTGATTTCGTCATATTTACTATGCAACAAACATTCTCTGTATCACTTTTGCTTCTTTTGTGACTGCGTTATTATTTCACACAAAAGTCCTTAGAAACAACTAAAGTAAGTAACTTATCATTGTTATCTAACGAAGTACGTTAAAATTCTCCAAATATTTTTGAACTATTTCATCATTTTTGAGCCAGCATTACTGTGTCATTTTCTTCGGGTTCAAGTTAACTGTACAGCAATGAATATTGGGTAATACTTTAGACTGTGACAAAATCCTAGCGTCAAGGTGATCCAGACTTATGTGCTGCGCATCTGGCTCATGTCGTACCCCCATAAATCTCCCAAACGACTCTTCTTTAGTTTTGGTGAAATAAATAAAAAATGAAATAAAAACGTGCCTTCTGCAACAGCATTTTCCTCTGCAACATTAGCCCCGAAAGTAAATTTTAACGTCATAACAAATCATAGCGCAGAAGGGCCAAAGTATAAATAGCAGCGGTGATGAACTCTCTCTGAAATCTCAGTCGATCCTAAGGCACCATTAATTTCTTTGTTTACTCGTTTGAGGTTACATCCACATGCTAATCAATTGTTGTTTGCCAATGCAGTTCAGTGAATTGCAACATGAGTTTGATTACACTAAGCGTGCTTTGATTTATGTGTCCCATGCTTCTGTTATAAGCAGCATCTGAGTGTGTTTACATACCTACTACTTCATAAACAGATACACAGATAAGCCAGAATGTTATGGCCGCCGATCTACTGTCGATATAAATCCGTTCAGGCGATAGCAGCGACACATGGCGAGGAATGACTGCTAGTCAGACAAACGCACGGTGCATGTTGTATATCACAAGGGCAAGAGCGTGATGGAATGGAGTGTGTTGAGCGGTTCGATGAACACAGTCCCGATTTCCAGTTGATGTGTTGACTCTCCTATCTCGACACATCTAAACCCGATCGAAGACATCTGGGCATGTGGCGTCAGAGCTCATGGCACCCCTCCCAGGAATTTAAGGTTTTAGGTGACTTGAGTGTGCAGATGTGATGCCAGCTCCATCCACTGACCTACCAAGGCTTCACTGCAACCCTCCCACGACACGTCCACGTTGATACCCGTGCCAGAGGTGGGCATACCGGCTGTTAGGTAGATGGTCATAATGTTGTAGCTGATCAGTGTAGTTTCTACGTTAAAGTATAGACAGTCGTTAATGAGTGAAAAATGTATGCTGATAGCTTCAAATGTTGATTACCTTTTAGTTCCTGCGTGGGTAGGGCTATATTACTTGTAGCTCACTGTGTTGAATAGTAGATGTCGGGATTATGGAGACTACTTTGTTGTCCTTAGGAGCAGTGATTTGTAGTCACTCTAGTCTTTTGAGTGTTATCATTAATGTCATTGATTTTCCAACTCTTTTTAGAATTATACTTAGTGTCAATGATATTTCTGTTAAACGTAGTTGGCAAATGTTAATGTTGCACAAAACAGTTTCTTCCATTTCCATCGACGAAGAGGTAATGAATGACTGATGCAGCTCGTATCGGGGACAGACTCGAACGAGTTTTATTCCGAAGAACCTTCCATTTGTTTCCATTAATCTACTAAGAGGAACCACCGAAATGTAGATCTTGTTGGTCGGAAGAGGATATGAACCACAGTCAACCCCAATGCGAGTCGTCTACATTACCACAACGCTGCCTGTTGCAAATAAAGCAAATAACGAGACTTGTTATATCATCAATCCAAAGGTTTATTCGATTGGTAACTGTGGTTTCAGGTGGTATTGGCCGCGGTATCGCGGTCGCACATGTTAGCAGCCAGACGGTCTTCTCCAGGCGTCGCGTTGGTGGCCACGCGTCAACACATTCAGTGTCTGGCATGGCGGCTCTCAAGAGCTGCGCGATGTGATGTACAGACCTCCTAGGTGGGCGCGGAGCACACTGGAGTGATCTGCAGACAAATATAAATTTCTAAATTATAAACGTCGCCCTATTATGGTGAGTTGGTTTAACAATTGCAAAGGAAAGTGCTACATTATCATAGGACCACATGTTAATAAATGGTCGTATTCTGTATCTATGGAAGGGAAGGTTCTATCGCGCCAACTCATGTACCCTACAATACTAATTATCGCAAATATGAAAATTACCGACAGTGAATGTTTGCCTATTTACTCCTCCTGGAGTGTTATCTATTGTTGTGAAATGATTTACTAAATTATTGCATCATGATGGAAGATAGTTGTTACAAGGCTCAGAATATTTGTGAGTTAGTCGATATCTCACGCAGACGCATGTATTATCCTCACCTGAACTATTTTAATTAAGGAACGGAGAGAATTGTGACTATTGCTAAATCCATTCATACCAAAATAGTAGAGTTTCTTAAAACAAGTTGTGTAAATGTTCAGTTCAAATTCGGAGAGCTTCAAGGATAAATACGGGACAGAAAAATAAACGATCACGCAGCATAAGAAATGGGATTAAAATACCGAGTATAATCGAGGGAGGCTGAAGGTGAAACTGCGCTGAGAACTTGATAACTGTTATGGGTGGGAGGGGACATAGGAGAACGTTTTCTGAAAGGCTCTCCCTCATCTGAAAGTGTAGGCAACGGTATTGTATGTACCATTGATTCTTGAGATTAAGTATATCCTACCAATACTAGAGATAAAAGATACGTGTGGCGCGAAAGGATTTTGTATCTGATCAGAGTTCACAATTAGTATAAAAGAACAGCAGACTATGGGTATCGAGAAAGTTTATGGGTCGACCATAGAATTTTGTAGCCATGGTGATATATCTAAACTGACACCATTTCAGTTATATTAAAAATCGTAAAACTCTATACTCGAATAATATCTTGAAGACTCCCCTTCTGAAGGGAGCTACCATGTGATCATGAAACGAGAAATACACTTAGAAACCAAAATCTGTTGTCCTTTACACAGATCGAAGTACCACTCACCGTAACAGCACGACCTTAATCCTCCTCCTGCAGCCGTCTCTGCAGCAACTCCACGAAAAAGGCGTCCAGTGTGAACTGACGCTCCTGTTGGAATAGATCTTATTACTTTCATGTTATCTAACATGTGAAGTGATTCACAATTTGTGCTAGTTCCTGTCATATAAAAGTATAATGAATTGTAACATTTATCACAAATTAGCACGGTTCAGGTACCGAAATTAAGAATATAGTAATCCAATTTAGTATCCAACTAACACAATTCGTTTCACATCTGAGATACTATTAATACTAACAAGTAACTAATATCCCATTATCTTTAACATTTTCTGTTTACGACTGGTTAATGATGTGCTTCTGAGGTTATGCCGTGTTGTTGTTCCTGCTTTACAGTCAACATTTCAACAAGTGACCGAGCTATATTCTTCAGATCGTGAGACGTTTCCTGACTGATATGAGTCAAGCAGAGAGTACATTACCGCAAAGTTCGCAGCACATGAAGTTGATGGCTGGGACGTCCGTTGAAGTATTGTGCACAAAATGAGCACAACAATTCGGCCTAACACCCGGAAGCAGACCAGTAACTAGTACCATCTTCGAGAGTAAGTTATCATGTCATGAGAAAACGAAAAATTCACTTTGAAACCAAATGCTACTATTCTTGATACTGTTCGCATTTATACTAACCGGAGCAGGACGGACTTCTTTCTCTTCCTGCAGCCGCTTCTGCAAAATCTCCTCAAAAAACGAATCCAGAGTGAACTGACACTCCTGTAAGGAAAAGAACTTATTAGTTTGATTAGTCGTAGAGCATGCTTGGTAATTCAGAGATAGCGCTAGTTCTTTGCATATACATGTGTTACAAATTCTTACATTTATTTCGAATTTTTGGCCTATAGGCAGTGATAGTGAGTATTCACTGACTATCGGTAGTATCAGCTAGAAATCTGTTCTTCCGACATTCACTACCATTATCCTACGTATAATGAGTTGAACTGGAATGACAAAGGCCTACAATGCATCTTCTTCAGCCACGGTCTTTTTATTACGAGCTCCTCCTCGTTCTTTGTCTGTAAAGAAAATTAAATGGGACTGTAACAAGTTTTGCTAACAGTTCCTGTTTCTCTGTTCTCTGACTACACTGTACATTTCCTTTGGTCAGTCTCATATTAAACACGGTCAGCAGGAAAATGGTTGGGCAACCAGATGGTCTGCAATGTCGTCTTCAACCATTCGATCGCGTTGGCAGCATATTTAGTGCGCCTCTGCCCCTAGAATATTTTTCAGCATAATTCTTTTCAAATGGAGAGGGATTTTACCTTTCTCAAGCATCTCACGTAGTTATTTGCTCAGTGTTAACAAATACCACACCCAATTTACCGGAATGATAAATGGTTAGAATCAAACTGTCCATGCCTGAGGTCAGTGTTAAGTTTAGTGGGCTTCAATACAATTGTCAGAATTGTTTAAACAGCATTCAGGTTCGATTATCAACATTAGCTTACCTAATGCGACAAGTCCTGATATATTGTGGTAATAACACGGAGGATTGGATCTAGGGCCAGTGAGATCCAGGGGAAAGAGCCAGAATAATGCAGCAAAGGAGCCCTTCAGGGAACACAGCGATAGACACAGTGTGAGGCTTCCCTGCAGGTCAGAGAATATACGACTCTGACATGCTAAAGCCTTTTCTAAGGGCATCATACTCAAGTTTTAGAATGACGACTATTGTGAACTGATGAGTGACTAGCACATCCCACTTCGCTCCAGTGATCAACAAATCCATCCATCCATCAGTGACATTCATTGCCGCCGGTATTTTGTATCTGATCACGATCCAGAAGAGGAGTATGCTAACCACATGCTCCCCCATACAGTGACGTCTATCGTCTGACGATGACGAGGCGATCGATCGGTACCTTTGGAACTTCAGAGGTATGATTGGACGGAGTTAGGTAGTTAGGCGGTATTTTATATAATCGTCACAATCATCACTCGTGCAGAGATGCCTATCTAAGACGTGTTATTTACAAAGACGTGTCACATGGGATGTTTATAGTAAAAAAAATATTCATTTACAGTAAATCGTGCCAGTCTGACCGCGTTATGTACAATCAGTTTGCTCCCAGACTTTACTGCTTTGCGTGCTATGTCACTGCAATACAACCTGGCTCACCTTTACAGTACCCCGAACAGCGACCAAGTTGTTCTCCAGTCGCAGACCCTTGTCTTTTTCCCCTCCCAAACACCGGGAGAAAAACTTCTTCATGCGGCGGAACATTGCTGTAACGATAACAAACAGTACATTAGACATGACCAGACCGTGTCTACGAGTAAGTTTTGCATCAATGTCTCACAACTCGATCGCAAGAAAAACGTGAACCGTGACGACATGTCTGTAACCTTAGCTTTTGTAAAAAAGCAGCTGCTTGCATCAAAAACGACATGTACAGTCTATATAATTGATTGAGCTTATACATTTTTTACTAGTCGAGAATTTATTATTTAATTTTGTGCCAGTAATTCGTAGAGCATGAATCAAAACAATAACAGTTATTCGAAGTTAAGCAATTGCATGTTCAATAAGTGGTACTTTTACTCTGAAGAGAATAAATTTGTTTTGATAGCAACTAGCTGAAGGCTTATCTATTAGACAAAATTTAATTAGCAAGTCATTATAATACTAGAATAGTTTCAGATATACAGCTGCTTCGCCGGCCGGTGTGGCCGTGCGTTTCTAGGCGCTTCAGTCTGTAACCGCATGACCGCTACGATCGCAGGTTCGAATCCTGCCTCGGACATGGATGTGTGTGATGTCCTTAGGTTAGTTAGGTTTACGTAGTTCTAAGTTCTAGGGGACTGATGACCACCGATGTTAAGTCCCATAGTGCTCAGAGCCATTTGATTCATTTTTTATACAGCTACTTCAGATATTACAACTTCAGATTTTGTCATCAATTACAGCATGATATGCGGAATATCTTCCCCTGGGGCAGGAACAAGAATTTGTTTTTTATGTGTGTTGGTGGTGGGATGAAGTTACTAATTAATAAACTACGCTACAATTTGTTGGCAATACCTTCTGCGGTATATGACGAGAATACGATTTTTACGGCTATCCTTATTACCGAGTCAGTATATTCTCTCAGGGCTGCACTGTCCCTTCTTTGTGTCAGTCATCGAGAACCCTACATCTAAATTACACTTCATTGCCATGTGAGCTAAACAGTAAAGTGTACGACGTAATATCTATATCTGTGGTTGAAATTTACGCACCGGTTTCTACATGAAGAAAACTTAAAAATAGCTTATAAACAGCTAATAGGTTTAACATTTGACAGTGCTCCAAGATATTAACTGTACTTCCTGAAGTGACAGGAAAAGATAATATTTTTGCTACAAATCCATGTCGACTCAGTATGACACTACACAGCCGGAACCTGTTTACGACTTTTCTTTTTCACCGACGGCAGAAGATAAAAGCATGAACCAACGATAGGACATACCGTATGTATGTGTAATCGAAAAGGAGAGTGATAGGTGACACCATTCTATTTGTGAAACTAAGCTATAAATTTGAGTATACATGATTTCAGCAGTTGAACATTGGCAAAAACTCAGTGAGGATATCTCTCTCTA
This sequence comes from Schistocerca americana, assembly GCF_021461395.2. Lineage (NCBI taxonomy): Eukaryota > Metazoa > Arthropoda > Insecta > Orthoptera > Acrididae > Schistocerca > Schistocerca americana. The sequence goes on along the minus strand of NC_060124.1, from coordinate 541,148,090 downwards.
CAAGTCAAGCATTCTCGCAACTTTCTGAAGTTGCATTACATATTAAAAAAATGTACTGGAATGTAAATCGAGGGCTGTTTTCCTTTTCCAATTCAGTCCCATTACTAGTAACATTTTGCGAAGTCACATCACACTATTTCGTAATGCTACAGTATTCTGATACTTCTCCACTACATACATAGTCATCTAAAAGCTTATTCGATGTTCTAATTGCAGATGTATACTGAAAATAAATACGTGACAAATCAATGGCTCTTGCCTCTTGGTGAGTATAGTCTATATACCTCGCTTCTGAAACAGAGCGTTCGCTTCATTCAAAGCTTCTAAAGCTCCGCAAGAACTTGTTCTCGAAACACAAATTCCAACACTATAACGCCTGAATCAAAATTATAGAATCTTTTACTCAAGAACTCAAGAAACTAATTCGTTTCGATTCTTCAACTACTCCAGAGAATACGGAAATCATTATTATGCAATGGTCCACCACAGTTAAGCTGATTTTTGTTAGCAAACCCTGCGGTCAACATTAGGCTGCAACCTCGATAACTGCAGAGAACAACGTTGTACTGGAACGTCGATATCAATGGTTAAACAAGAACTGCAATGAAAATTTTGAGTAATTTGAATCTATGTAAGACGAAATAATCTTGTTTTAGCACCGACAAATATGCAGCGGAGTCTTGATTGTTGAAAACGTCCGTACAGTCAATAAACTCCCAAGTGATCTAACAGTTAACAATAATCAGAAATAGTGCTTTAATTTCCTTAAGCAACAGGGAAGTAAGAATCTCATATTATGGTGCCAAGTCAACTCTGTATAACTCTACACAGTTGTGACCAGATTCCTACGTGTTTTCCTCTTCGCAGACGGAAGATAATTCCAGCAGTACATCCCTGCAACGATCACAGGCAATATGTAAGTGTAATCGACGAAACAGGAATATCGGTTACACGGTTTTCATTGTGAAAGTAAAAATTAATGTAAATAGAGACCGCTCCGACTCTACCACAGCAACCACAGAAAACTTTTACTAACAGTCCGATTATATTATTGGAGAAGGCGATAACAAGATAGACAATTACGGTCGAAAACAAAAATAAAAAATATTTTGTAGCGGAGGCGTTGTGCAGCTTTAGTGAATGTTAACAACTGTATTGTGTAGTAGACAGATACGACGGTACGTTTCATTAGGGACCATCGAATTTGGTCTAAAATCAGACCATCATCGGTCCCGAAAGCCGTCTCAGCTATGCTTTCGCGTATATTGCAATGGCAGTTATCAAACGTAGATAGCTCGACCATTGGTATTATCTGTATAGACATTACATTGGTAAAAATGTCTATGAAGTTAAATGGACATAATGGACATGACAAGTTAATGTCAATGACGGAACACTATACATCCGGAATTGCTATTCCTATTACTCAAGTTCATAGCTGAGATCGTTTTTAGGCTTGATGACGGTCTGATTCTCGACCGAAACATACATTCTCTCATAAAATGTACCGTTATAGCTGTGATTGCATAATGCAGTTCTTTCGAAGAGCATATAAAATGGAAGTAACGTGACTGCTGCAGAAACTGACTGGGCAGAAAAAAAAGTAAAAGTTTATAAAGCTAAGATCATTATAACGAAAAAGTCGAATAATATCTTACACAAATTCCTCTAGAATAAACTCAACGGAAATATAACGAAAACACAAAATTTGATTCCATAAGTTAAAAAATTATGACTAACATTACTACTCGTTCCTCTCAGGACAACTTCTACAATGTACTTAGGATCACGGCTAACACCAACGTAGACAGTTCTCCCATATTACAAAAATAGCTAAAGAATTGCATCAATCAACATGATAAAAATTATCATTAATCACTTCACTCACAAAAATTTATCTTCTGCTCTTAAGGTATTGCCTAACCTCACCATCGTATATCGTTCGAAATACAGAAAGAAACAGTTAAATATATGTCAGAAAAAAAAGAAACAATAATCGCTAATAGTTTCTTCATTGATAATATAACCTGTGGCCTCAAGTTACCCCCTCCCCCCAATAAACAACACCATCGTATATCACGACAAATTTGGAATAAACAGCATATTTTACGAACTTTGTAAATTACAATAGTAACTAACACAAACACAGATAGCATTTAATAACAGACTGCTTACACGCTCTGCAACGTAAAGTCATGACGTCAAGAGGACGTCATCGGTGAAACCACACGCATAGAATATGAAAGAGCACTTGTCAAAGTTGTCACTGTTGAACTAAGCTGTTAATTTGAAAATACATGATGAAAGCACATGAACTTAAAATAATTAAGTGTAGAGGTCTAACTCTACAAGTAACCACCTGACGTTTGAAACCCCATAAAAAATTAAAACGAAATGCGATTTCACGTTATTACTGTTAAGAACTTCATATTCCGTAATCACACCACACTCCTCCACATGCTTCAATTTTCCAGTACTTCTCCACTAATACACATTCATTTATTAGCTTTCAAGATATTCTCACTCGAGACGATTGTGTATATTCAATAAATATACAAAGTTAAATCAATAGCTCATACCTACTGCGGGTCCGATGCAGCTGGCCTCCGAAGCAGGCGTTCGCTTTGCTGAGAGCTACTAAAGCTCCTCAAGAACTTTAAAATGTTTCGCTAGATGTGCTCGAAACACAAAATGCAAGACTGCAATAATTAATTCACAACTGAAGCTCCTTACGCTCAATAACTCGCAGAACGAATTCGTATGGATACTTCGAGTACTCCAAAGAATACGGAAGTAATTGCTACACAACGGTCCACAACGGATTACATGAGATGGCCTTCTTGTTTACATACCCAATATCCTCCCCTGGTAGCTGAGTGGTCAGCGCGACGAAAGTCATACCTAAACACCCGAGTTCGATTCTCGAATGTGTCGGGAGATTTTTCTCCGCTCAGGGACTGGGTGTTGCGTTGCCCTTATCATCGTTATTTCATCCCCATGGACACGCAAGTCTCCGAAGTGGCGTCAACTCAAAAGACTTGCACCAGTCGAATGGGAGGCCCTAGCCACACGGCATTTCCATTTTATCAGTAAACCGAAATCCCAGTAAAGCAATAACGTTTAGCAACGTGGATATAAATGTTAGACAACCACTGAAACAAACTATTATATAAGTCAATTGTACGTTTCCACTTTTCATAAAATAGCATCGAAGCATAACGACGTCGAATGCTGATGCCCTCGATCCCGCTTTTCGTCATGTATTGAAATGTTATGTCACGCGTAAGAATTGATTCCTTCAGCGCATGTGATTTCCACCAGATTCGACGTCCGTTTGTGTGATTCCACTAATTGTTTCCTAGTGTAGTAATTTTCTATATTGAAAGCTGGTTGTCAAGGGAAGGCCGTAATCTTTTACTATTCGTTGCCTTTAACAGTTACACACATTTATTATTAAAGAAGTAGTTCCAGACTCAACAATAAATTAAAAAATACCACGCTTTATTAATAAAGGAATAAACGACAGTGTAAATAGTACCGTTTTCAGTGCGTTACAATTTAGCAAATCACCATAAAATCCTGATACTGATAGCGTTTAAAAAGGAAGAAACAAGGCACTGTGATGATGACTGAAGGCCTTACACTCCAAGAAAGACAGTAAATTCAGAATGTTTAAGAACTTGCTGCAATTACAACTTACAGGTATTGAAATATTAAAAGTAATAGCCCACAAACACAGTAGAAGGTATCAGACGCCAGGAATGGCAGAAAATAAGGTTTTAAGGCTTACTGCTAAAACAGAAGTATCGAATTAATTTTTCAGAGTCAATGACCACAATCATGACTGAATACCTTACACGCCAGGAACGGCAATTATATAAAAAATTTAGAAACCTACTGTGAAACAGCAAATAAAAGCAAAGGTTATTAAAAAGAAACAAGCAATTGACCACGAAACAGGTGAAATAATATGATGGTAATCTTGTAACACAACCCTTACACTGATACGGTTTGGCCTGCAACGGAGGGTGGAAACCTACAAACAGCACCAACGCGAGCACCAGCACGGCTCATATACCCTTCGATTAATCTCCTCATCGCGAAAATGGAAGACTTGCCAATGGGACGGATCACATGTCACATACATATTTTTATTGGCCTCGTCCATGTTTTTTACTACTTTGTTAATACAATCAAATTATAAATTGAACGAGTGTCCATTTTACACAGGGTGGTCCATTGATAGTGACTGGGCCAAATATGTCAGAAAATCAGCATCAAACGAAAAAAACTACAAAGAACGAAACTCGTTTAGCTTGAAGGGGGAAACCAGAGGGCGCTATGGTTGGCCCGCTAGATAGCGCTGCCATAGGTCAAACGGATATCAACTGCGTTTTTTAAATAGGAACCCCCATTTTTATTACATATTCGTGAAGTACGTAAAGAAATATGAATGTTTTAGTTGGACCACTTTTTTCGCTTTGTGATAGATGGCGCTGTAATAGTCACAAACGAATAAGTACGTGGTATCACGTAACATTCCGCCAGTGCGGACGCTATTTGCTTCGTGATACATTACCCGTGCTAAAATGGACCGTTTACCAACTGTGGAAAACGCCGATATAGCGTCGATGTATGGCTATTGTGATCAAAATGTCCAATGAGCGTGTGCTATGTATGCTGCACGGTATCCTGGACGATATCATCCAAGTGTCCGGACCATTCACCAGATAGTTGCGTTATTTAAGGTAACAGGAAGTGTTCAGCCACATGTGTAACGTCAACTACGACCTGCAACAAATTATGAAGCCCAAGTAGGTGTTTTAGCTGCTGTCGCCGCTAAACCGCACATCAGTAGCAGACAAATTGCGCGAGAATCGGGACTCATAAAGACGTCGGTGTTGAGATTGCTACATCAATATTGATTGCACCCGTACCATATTTCTATGCACCAGGAATTGCATAGCGACGACTTTGAACGTCGGGTACAGTTCTGGGTTTGAGAACAGAGGCCCAACATGCTGCCTTGAAAGGTACTCTTCCGTTCTGGAACTTTTCCTTGAATCCCCAGGCGGAAGGATACTAGCCGCATGATAGGATGCTGCATAGATTCTCCGTAAGGTCACCAATGCTTTGTCGAGGCAGGTGTGGAGGCAGTGGAGGGAGGAAGTCTCCTTGTCACCGAGTCCTGCCTGCTGTTTCGACGTCCTGGGCTTCCAACTTAAGGTCAAGCTTGAACAGATCACAGCTGGAGATTTTCGCAGTAGCTGGCGTCATACTAAATTACCCACGGAGATGATGCAAATCGTAACTATATGTACCTGTCGTTAGATAAGCTTAGAAAAGTCTACATTTCAACAACATTGGTTTGTAGCATTATGTTACAGTCCGTTAAGCAGAAAATCTCCTGCTCACTCTCCATTGCCACCATACGCCTACCGTCATATCACTCAGTTATCCTTCCAAAGCGGACGTTCTATAATACAGTACCGTGTAGTAGAGAGCTTCATTCTTTATCACAATGCATGCATATTTCACGTTGGAAAGCAACAAGAAATTTTTAACGGTATCAACGTTAGACGATCTGTTTCAGTAACTGATGAAAGTATAAATAGTTTTATCATTTCATATTTGTTCGGTGGTTCAGAAAGTAAGTATCAGTCTAGGCCACAGGGCTCTATCCGACGTTGGTCAGAAGCTTTTTTTTTTTTTTTTTTTTTACATTTACCGCTTCTTTCAAGTTCGACAATGATTTCTGTTAATGTGATAAATGCGAGGTTAGTCTATGGCTTGTATTCCATGTTAAACTGCAGACCCACCTGTAGCAGACTCGCTAAATCAATTAAAAGAATGGAGGAAGCAACACTTCCAAACTACAACGGTGTTCGAATCAGCTTTCGTACTGATGATTCGAGTTTTACTATTACATTTATACATTACATCGATTATCCTTGTATACTTCAGTAATATTTTTAAATAGATTTGATTGATTAGCTGAGTATACACTCCTTTCCCTTCAGAGCGAAGGAATAAAATTACGCTAAACAAAATTTCCTTCTTTCTAGATTAAATAACACAATTGGATTATGTGTTAGATAATACTCTGGAAAGCATAAATAAAAACTTTATTCCTTATCTTCTTTTTCCTAAAAACATTAAATCTGTCGTACAAGACATACTGTTGTTGTTCTTATGGTTTTCAGTCCGAAGATTAATTTGATGCTGCTCTCCCCCCCTTCTCTTACATAGCTGCAAAACTACTGTAAATTGCATCCAGAAAAACCGGTTGTTGTCTCAGGTAGGGGCCTATCAACCACTACCAGATATATCCTGGTATAAAACATGTGGAAACAAAATACATTATCTGTCGCCTAAAGATTAACTATTTTTTTTTCTCAGATGTCGATGTCCGAAACTTCATGTCATAGCTGAGAAAAGGCGGCAGTGACTGACGACGCAATAAATGCATCAGTTTCTCTTTAAGGGGACCTGGATGTGCACGAGCTGCATTTTCATAGCTCGCTCTCAGTGCACATTATTCTTCATCTACAATGAATAACATTAACTCAAGCTGAATAAGCATATTTATTAAAATATCTCCTACAGTTTAAGAATTACTGTATTTTGCCTAATAGGTGTTTTTACAATACACTTCCCATCCAGGTACCATTTTCAGTCCATCATCAGTCTAATAGCATTCAGACTGTGACATACTGCTGTCAACATTCACAGGAACACATTATGCCTCTCGTTTTGTAGTTTGGAGTATATCTGAGGAAATAGGAAAACCCTTGTTATACCACATTATTATTTTGTCTAAAAAATACCGCTAAAATTATATACAGAATGACAAACATAGATCATTTCTGCGATGTATTACGCATAATACAAAGATGCTATCCCATTCTTCACTTGAGGGAAATTTGGTGAAAATGGATGAAACCATTGAGAAGTAATATGTACCTAATGTTCTGAAAACGTAGCTTCGAGAAAATGAGAAAGGAACATTCACAGTTTTTTTGACGCATCGTATGCCTCTTTCTGAACATTCCAGCAGCATTATCTTCTTGGCCAGCTGCTTCTTTATCATCTGTAGACTTCTTCAGGGGCCTTTTCCTTACACTGGCTTCCACAGCTTCAACTACTCGCTGACGATCTACGGCAGTCAGAGCAGCTTTCCTATTATTTCCTGGCTGGATGCCTAATTTGTCCATTACTTTTATCCTATTGGTTACACCATCATTGAAACACATGACAGCATCCATCGCACCCATTATGAGTACTGTCAATCCAACAAAACTACTTTACTACTTTAAGTGTCTCAATTCCTAATCTAATTTCCTCAGCATCACCCGACTTAATTCGACTACAATCCATTATCCTCGTTTTGCTTTTGTTGATGTTCGTCTTACACCCTCCTTTCAAGACACTATCCATTCAGTTCAACTGCTCTTCCAAGTCCTTTGCTGCCTCTGACAGAATTACAATGTCATCGGCGAACATCGAAGTATTTATTTCTTCTCAATGGATTTTAATTCCTACTCCGCATATTTCTTTTGTTTCCTATACTGCTTGTTCAATATACAGATTGAATAGCATCGGGGAGAGGCTACAACTCTGTCTCACTCCCTTCCCAACCACTGCTTCCCTTTCACGTCCCTCGACTCTTATAACTGCCATCTGGTTTCTGTACAAAATGTAAATAGCCTTTCGCTCCCTGTACTTTACCTCTGCCACCCTCAGAATTCGAAAGACAGTATTCCTATCAACATTGTCAAAAGCTTTCTCTACATATACAAACGCTAGAAATGTAGGTTGGCCTTTCCTTCATCTTTCTTCTAAGATAATTTGTAAGGTCAGTATTGCCTCACGTATTCCAGTATTTCTACGGAATCCAAACTGATCTTCCCCGAGGGTGGCTTCTACTAGTTTTCCATTCGCCTGTAAAGAACTCGCGTTAGTATTTTGCAGCTGTGACTTACTATACGATTGACTTTGTCTCGAATAATCCATTCTCCGCTCATTAAGAGCAGAGAATCTGTCAGTGAAGCATTCATTCAATTCATTGAATTCTACAATGCTGCTGACAATGTCCTTCTCGATTGAGAGCGCTGCTACTGCTCTTAGCAGCTGCTGACTCATAGCATGAAGCAGAAAACCTTCAGGTCCGCGTCAGACGATGTCACCGGTATGGTAACAGTCATTTTCAGGAGTTTCCTTGTCTGACTACAATATTTCTGCAAATCATTTAAGAATAGGGATTGCAGAAATTTCTAAACTCATTCCTCGTGTTTGATATCAGAACTTTTGTTCTCAGTGTATTGCCTTGAAGGATTGGATTTATTTTGTAAGACGCCTATAGCAATGTTTGCAGAAAGTGACCTGCATACAAAACACACTTTTCGGATTGAAATAAATTTGCAGCAGCTCTCTGCAAGTGGAAATCATGTCAGATACGTTAGCTCGATTATATTTTTGCAGTCTTCTACCCCTTGTTGTACACACAGTGGCTCAACTATTCATTTTTGGAATTGGCTGTACAATGCTGCATGATTGTAAATACAGAAAACCAAAATTGAAATGCTGGTGCCTTCATTTCAGACGTTGCACTGTTGCTGAAATAATTGTAGTGGTTTGTCGAGATGGAATCTCAGTTTTCTCCAGGCATTCTACAAGTCACTATTTTCGTACACAACTTGCACAGTTCTTGATTTAAAATTCCACGTTGAGTAGGAAACATGGCAGAATTTCTTACTCAGTATGTCAATTACACACTGTGATGAATGTAGGAAAAACTTAGAATCTCACTAAAGTCAACGAAATATCTTCTAACGTCCCTATTTGCCTCTCTGCATAGGTTAAAATCAGATCCTGCGTTTCGGCATAAAAATGAACTACATAGGCATGTTCAAAATGTTTATTCAGAAGAGTCTGCGCACCTGAAAGACGACCACTCATGACACCTGTGCAATTGTAGCTCTGAGAAATAACTATACTCTGATTTCTCCAAGCGATTATCCTAAAGTTTTTGAACTCTGTTCGCGAGGTGTCTTGAATGTCAAAGACCTTGCTACAGATATCACGTTAGAGGAAACATATCTGACTATTATGATAAAAAGTGAAATTGTGGAAATCTCATTGTCGTACCTGTCCTTACTGGTACAGAATCAGTGACAGCAATTTTCTTTTTTGCTCTGACATAGTAAACATCCATCATACAAGAAAAAATAAAATTTTGAGTACGTTTACATGTGCCTTTGAAAACAGCAGCCTTCTAAAGATGATCGTTACTTACAGTATCAGATCCAGCAGTGAAACCTAAATGAAATCTAGAAGACGATGGGAAATTCCTGGATTTGATGAGTTGCTGCATCCATAATGTCCAAGAAGTGCCAGCTCAGAAAGACAATAAACTACAACAGATCACAGAGTGTGTAACGATATTGGCGAATCTGATCATTGTGCCTAGAACCTGTGTATCGGGAGAATGACTCATGCATGCACAGTGACAGATGGTCTGGAAGCGGGTTCATTCGGGTACGTAGTTCCAATTTACATCCACCAGAGATCAGTAGTGCACAGACACATTCAAGAAACAGGTCAAGAGCACGTTTTTGCGAATTATTCTGTTTATTTCCTGAAGCCCTATTGTTTATTTATCTCTGTACAGTTTTGTATATGCTTTTAAGAGTGTCAGTGATGCGCGAATGAGGTCTAAAGTAAACATGCAGATCACTGCTCTACTGAAGGACGTTGTACGATGGGGAATTTTTTAACATAATATGTCAAGTCAGTTTATGGTGAAAGGAAAGCTAATTCGAGTGCAAATGAAAATAGTTAATAACTTAAAGTATAAACAAAATATCAGAATGCTAAATATTTATTTAGGGAAAAAGTACAGTTCGAAAGCATGTTATTTGTTGATTGGTTGGTCATGAAAAGCGCGGACTAACAAGAGAGATTAATGTTTTTCTATTGGCCTTAAAGAAAACTGACCAATCAGAACAGAGTATTCTTCGTTCCTCATTTCTATTGGAGATACAAAAAGCTTTCAGCAGTCTAGAGTACTCGGAGCACAACATTTCAATGGTACGGTCGTTTGTTGAACGAGCTCCGAAGTAAGTTATAATTTGCCGGTTATCGTTGTGCTACACTACTCAAAAGTGCTTTAAGGTGAGGGCAATGTGCTTTTTAGAATGTACGGATTTTTAAGCAATTTACTGTATGAGAAATGCCAGTAATTCCTCGTGGCATATTGTGCAGATTGGTGACTAAAAACTTGCGTGCATTAGACACCGAAAACTTAATAGCATGGCGAGCATTTCCATTTAAGAACAATCCGTGCTTATTGCTTAGTAGATTTCATGAAAAACGTTAAGATAAACTTGCTAACGTGAATGAAAGTATTTCACGCATACTGTGTTAAGATTAGCACGGTCTTAGAAGTGTACGTATACAATATCAATGATAAGAATATAGCAAAGTTTTGCCTGTACTTCCACCTTTCACTCGAAATTAAGACCTTTTCCCGATTCTTGAAATAGTTACGTAGTATGCTGCCCTGTGCGAATTGAAATACCGTAGGATTCTGCTCGGCTTTCATACCGCCGATCTGCTGCAGTGAGTTCACTGGTAGCTGCAGATAAAGGAGGGAAGGAGCCGCGCCTCCGCAGTGTCTTCCCATTGGCTGCCTACAAGCTCTATCTAGTTGTTGTGTAAAACCACTTTCCCTAAAATATTGTGATCTGGACAAATCCGTCTTTTTTTCTTTTTGTCTTCTGTGACAAATGTATGAAATCATCAACGCCTCATAACTAAGTACTTTTCTGTCATAGAGGCAGAAGAATGGATGATTTTAAATTAAAAATTTTTATGTACTGTAGTATTCTGTCAGATGAATATTTCTGTGGGATTCACTGCTCCGCTTGCCACAAGACGAACCGACGCTTGCTCGTACTTTGTTCGCTAAACGAGAGTGCGACAGGGCGAAGTGAAGGAAAACAGCATTAACCTGGGACTCGTTCTCTTCTGCTCTATCTCTTATTGACGATGATATTGAACTGAATGTCTCTGGATGTCTGTTTGTGCAATCCGTAATGATTTTTGTAAAAAGTCTTCCTCGATCTCGAACAAGGTCGTAATGCGTGATCATGAAAGATGTTCCACATTTCCAGAACCGAAGGGAGTCAGTGATATAGGCCAATAACTATGTGTGTTTGTTGAAAACGCGGTTGACCTGCCCTTTTTTCCAGCCGCTTAGGGGCTTTCGTTGGCCAACTAACTACGAGAAGTTGCTGTGCAAAGAGGAGCTATGACCAGTACTCCATTCTTCGGCTGCGCATATTCCTGTGTGTGATTTCTGTTCTAAGGGTACTAGAAATTTGCGTACAGTAAACGTATCCCATGGCTCACCACATGTAAGTTCTCATAGCTCTGCGTGGTAGTAAGGAACTGGTGCGATTGAAAGTGGGAATTGATGTTAGACTGGAAAAGTTAATTTGAGCTATTGCTTCTTGGATTATTCACTTGTTAGTAAGTTGGCAACACCAGGGATCGTTTCAAAAACAGCAGCATTTTGCAAAAAAAAAGAGGCTCTGAGCACTATTGGAGTTAACTTCTGAGGTCATCAGTCCCCTAGAACACACATCCATGCCCGAGGCAGGATTCGAACTTGCGACCATAGCGGTAGCGCGGTTCCAGACTGTAGCTAATAGAACCGCTCGGCCACCCCAGCCGGCAAAATTTTGCACAAAAGCCTTCCGACAACATACACCCAAAGCGAAAACTATGGGAACGCCTAACTGCATGCGTCTCGGAGGGACATATATTCCTCATCACATGCCTCCCGTATTACAAGCATGGAGATATCTACCGCCAACAGGATGAAACGGAAAAGTGTATCAATTGCAGAGGATGATGGTTGTTTCAGTAGACAACATTCTGTCGGCATGATACAATCATCGTCAGTCACTGCAGTGCAGAACTGCAGTACTATGGCGTTAATTTAACGAGTAAAATAAACTGACTTGGGAAAGACAGAATGCAAGTGATGTGACAAAACAGTAATTGTCTCGACCTGAAACTACGATATCACCTGTCGGGCTTGAACTGTGACGTATTGGTGTTGTGGCGGGTGACGTCACACGTGTGCGGAGCGTTGGTTTGTTTTCGTTAGGGACGTTTGTATTGTCACCTTATGCTGTGTTTGTAGTCTATATTGGATATATACATAGTGGTGCAAATTTTGATGGAATGAGCATGTTACTGGATCAACCAGTTTAGTTACTTAAGAGAAAGATGAGTTTACGGTGTTCTCCGCTTTCGCTCCTAATCAACTAGAATTTAAACGTTATCTTTGGTTGTCTTGGTAACGTGAGTACACAGTGATTTCAACTTATGTGAACTTCGGCACATATTTTTATCAAAGGTGAGCCAACCTGTAATGTAATGAAATTAATAACTTAGCGAATACTAATTGTAATATTACTGAAATAAAGAACGCTGATAGATCGACAATAAAGAAACACGAATGTCTTCAGAAGGTTATGGTAAATGAAGACTGGTTATGCTAACGTAAAGTGTGAAGAATGTTATGTTAGTAACTGAAAGCAATGTACAGAGATGTAGCAGAACTAGTTGAGTTGGGTTGCCTACAGAATGAAGTCGCCAGATCCAGTTTAGCGCGTAACAATTCACACAAAAAGTATTTACGAGTAATTTCAGGGATTTTGCAATTTTCTGTTGAGCTGTATTTGTGAACACATGTTACTGCATTTTGTCCATCTCGCAATTTAAACCTTTCTGTATCGGTATTGGAGTATTCGTTGTTGTTACCATATTTCGTTAACTTTCGCGGTATTTGCTACTTGTACTGGTATTACTTTTTCGCTCTGTATACTGATATATCTTTTTGTTTTCTGTATTAGTGTCTGGCTTTTAAGTTAGTTTATATTTATAGAGAGATATCTTCGATACCAGTTGAATTTATCTAATTTGATGCTTTACTTTTGCATTTTCGATGCAGACCTCTGCATGCTATTCTTCATCGTATTCTTCCGGTTGTTTTGTTTTGTATACGCCAGTATTTTTGGGGCTCTGTAGCTTTTACTTGAGAATATAACTCCCCAGATTACCCTTCGGGCCCAATATTTATTATTTCGAATTTTTAAGTTTCTGAATTGATTTTTATATTTTGGTTTTATGGGAACTGTTGAATATGGCGTCCTAATCGCCATTTTTAAATGAAAGTTGTGTTGCATCTTGAGGCTAGTGATGATGTTATTTATCAAAGTGGATGGGTGTTATCGTAGGCTCTCGTCTTCCCCAATAATTCACCATACTTGAGACACAGTGCCGTACCCCCGGCCGCGAGAGTTCGCCCCTGATTGGTCTTATGAGGGGAGGGGCGCGCACAGCGCCGGCTGCCACCTCCACATGAAATCACGTAATGCGCTTTTACGTCGCAGGCTGACAGTTATTGGACGGGTGGAGTAATTGCATCGGTTAAACGCTCGAGCGATGTGATGTGGTGCTGTAACGACATAACAACACAAGTTTTCGCCCCAGATGTATACATTCCCGTTATACAGTAGTAGGCAAGCATAAGTTCACTACATTCTGTAATTTCCTGCAGGCGATTTTATCGAGTGCGCTACTGCCAAGGCACCCATGTTGATTAGTTTGATTCTGTCTAGAGCGAAGATAACAGAATATCTTGTAGTAGTGAATCCTGTCGTAGGTGTTCTACAGATGAGCTGGATGAAGCCAGAGCATTGTCGACTTGGACTACTCTTACATGGGCCGAGTTACTTACGAGAGTGTATACTGTGGAAAGTCATTTTGACTTCTTATGGGAATTTTGTGGATTGTCACCGGGAGACGTGTGTGGAACTCTTTAAAAAACGACCAACGTTTATTTCCCGTTTTAATTATAGGACTATTCTACGAAATGTACGAAACTAGTACGATCAGGAAAAACACGTAGTTCGTTAGATGCCAACTGACGATACATCAGGGTATTATTTTGGTCCCGTCCTGGGTGAAAGAACACATGCTACTAGTCACTGTTATAGAAAGTTATTTAAGTACAATTACTGTTGGAGATTACTTTGATTTTTGCAGTGTTATTTGTTATTTGATTGTTGTGAATTTTACAAAATGCAGTAGCTTTGTTTTCACAGTTTGGCTTAGGAGGCCAAAAGTTTCCTTGTGAGACGCTCACGGTTTCTCTGAGAGATAGCTACAGAGTATCCGACAATCGCAGAGGAGGTGTGCTCCAAGCTGCAACTGATTTGGAAATTATTGTATAGTGCGAAATACTTTCACACTCGACAGCAAGGCCGGCCGGGGTGGCCGAGCGGTTCTAGGCGCTACAGTTGGAACCGAGCGACCGCTACGGTAGCATGTTCAAATCCTGCCTCGGGCATGGTTGTGTGTGATGTCCTTAGGTTAGATAGGTTTAAGTAGTTCTAAGTTCCAGGGGACTGATGACCTTAGCAGTTAAGTCCCATAGTGCTGAGAGCCATTTGAACCATTTTTTTCGACATCAAGACGTCTCTACATTCCATTTATTGTGATGGAAACAGGAACTATTTGCAGGAAAAGTAGTTATATATGACCTAGTTAACGAATAATAACTTACTACGCGTACATAGTGTTGTTAAGTAAAAGTGCAACAGTATTAGCTACATGGGACCTTTTCAGATTCTAGTAAAATAATACAAATAAGTGTAGGCATTCTGAAACTAATACCGTATTTGAGCTTATAAATCCAACAAAGAAAGGTTCTTAAGCAGCAGTGGAGTGTTCTCATATAACGAGTTCTGACAGCTGCCATCTGACAACTTTGTGTCGAATTCACCTGGAACACCGCAAAAAGGGTAAAGTATCGTTATATGAATAACTACACCAGCAACACAGATGTTCAAAAACTTTCACTAATTAGTAATTACATTCAGGAGATTTATCGATTTGCCTTGTGTTATTCCCCACTCATGAGTGAACCATAACTTTGATTTTATTTCAGATACTTCACTGCACATTCAAATGGCCGTAGTAACACTCTCATAGAATTTAAACTTTCGCTTAAGTTTCCTCAGATTTCATTTTTATTTCGTTTCATTATCCTTCAGTTAATGTAAATCAACCGTTCACAAATTTAGATAACTCTTACATATGAGATACCTATTTTCGTCCATCCATTTAACAAATGGGTCGTCCAGTACCTTTAAATTGTATGGCTTTGTGCGCTGTGTTATATTAACGTCACCAGTTTCCACTTTTGATGTAACAGATCAGAGTGCTCCCAATAAGTTCGTCTACTCCCATGTAATGTTAGCAAACAGGGGAGATCGGTGAAGTTTTACTCCTAGCGGACCTGAATAAGCTAAATTGCATCAGCTTATTTGTTGTGGTGGCAATATATTTAGAAAATGCGTTTAAATGGTACATACCAGCAATCTACTGAACGAAATCACAAGAATAAACAAATTCAGGAGGTGTGTAGCTAACTTTTTCGTAACTATTAGGAAGAGAGTTATTGAAATGTACAAGTCACAGTGCTGTTCAAGGTAGAATAAAAGTGTGTGGACTTGGAGACGATGTATGCTTGTATTCAGCAGTAGACGGTTTTGCTATCACATTATTCTGGAAAAAAAGAAATTACGGTCTGGCAGACGTTAAGCACAATGTAACCAAGAACATTCTGAAAGTTATTTAGAAAACTGTGACGAATACAATTCACATTACTATTCCATTATCGTACTGCATAACACCGAGATATCTTAAAAAGAAAAATTATTTGTTTCGCCTTATTTTGTTTCCATATCTGTAAAATATCAAGTGCAGTACCGAACTACCTATTAATTTTATTTTATGTCACCTTATCCTAGTCTTTTGTTCTGTAGGCCGTGAGTTGTTGCCTGCCATTTTCATTTTTTATGTATTCCATCAATTGTTAGCAGCTAACATGAACTACATTGTGTTTTATCATAGAGACTAGAAAATACTCCTTGTTTTATTACTGAATTTACATGTGTGTACCAAACTTTTTCGCCTAAAGGTACTAGGCATTTCAGAAGTCTATAATATACAATATATTTCTAATCAGTTATTATCTACGCATAATGTAAGCTGCAACTGACAATGTTATCATGAAATAATTACTGGGTTTAAGTCACACATCCTGATTTCGTTGTATTTACCATGCAACAAACATTATGTGTATCACTTTTGCTTCTTTTGTGACTGCGTTATTATTTCACACAAGTCCTTAGAAACATGTAAAGAAAGTAACTTATCATTGTTATCTAACGAAGTATGTTAAAATTCCCCAAATATTATTAAATTATTTCATTATTTTTGAGACAGCATTACTGTGTCATTTTCTTCAGGTTGAAGTTAACTGTACAGCCATGAATATTGGGTAATACTTTAGTCTGTGACGAAATCCTAGCGTCAAGGTGATCCAGACTTATGTGCTGCTCATCTGGCTCATGTCATACCCCTATAAATCTCCCAAACGACTCTTCTTTAGTTTTGGTGAAATAAATAAAAAATGAAATAAAAACGTGCCTTCTGCAACACTATTTTCCTCAGCAACATTAGCCCCGAAAGTAAATTTCAACGACATAACAAATCATAGTGCATAAGGGCCAAAGTATAAATAGCAGCGGTGATGAACTCTCTCTGAATTCTCAGTCGATCTTAAGGCACCATTAATTTCTTTGTTTACTCGTTTGAGGTTACATCCACATGCTAATCAATTGTTGTTTGCCAATGCAGTTCAGTGAATTGCAACATCAGTTTGATTACACTAGGCGTGCTTTGACTTATGTGTCCCACGCAAAGACACTCGCCATGCTTCTGTTATGAGCAGCATCTGAGTTTGTTTACATACCTACTACTTCATAAACAGATACACAGATAAACCAGAATGTTATGGCCGCCGATCTACTGTCGATATAAATCCGTTCAGGCGATAGCAGCGACACATGGCGAGGAATGACTGCTAGTCAGAAAAACGCACGATGCATGTTGTATATCACAAGGGCAAGAGCGTGATGGAATGGAGTGTGTTGAGCGGTTCGATGAACACAGTCCCGATTTCCAGTTGATGCGTTGGCTCTCCTATCTCGACACATCTAAACCCGATCGAAGACATCTGGGCATGTGGCGTCAGAGCTCATGGCACCCCTCCCCGGAATTTACGGATTTAGGTGACTTGTGTGTGCAGATGTGATGCCAACTCCGTCTAAGGGGTTCAAATGTTGATTACCTTTTAGTTCCTGCGTGTGTAGTGCTATATTACTAATGGCTCACTGTGTTGAATAGTAGATGTCGGGATTATGGAGACTACTTTGTTGTCCTTAGGAGCAGTGATTTTGTAGTCACTCTAGTCTTTTGAGTGTTATCATTAATGTCATTGATTTTCCTACTCTTTTTAGAATTATACTTAGTGTCAATGATATTTCTGTTAAACGTAGTTGGCAAATGTTAATGTTGCACAAAACAGTTTCTTCCATTTCCAGCGACGGAGAGGTAATGACAGATGCAGCTCGCATCGGGGACAGACTCGAACAAGTTTTATTCCGAAGAACCTTCCATTTGTTTCCATTAATCTACTAAGAGGAACCACCGAAATGTAGATCTTGTTGGTCGGAAGAGAATATGAACCACAGTCAACCCCAATGCGAGCCATCTACATTACCACAACGCCGCCTGTTACAAATAAAACAAATAACGAGACTTGTTATATCATCAATCCAAAGGTTTATTCGATTGGTAACTGTGGTTTCAGGTGGTATTGGCCGCGGTTTCGCGGACGCACATTTTGGCAGCCGGACGGTCTTCTCCAGACGTCGCGTTGGTGGTCACGCGTCAACACATTCAGCGTCTGGCATGGCGGCTCTCAAGATCTGCGCAGTGTGATGTACAGACCTCCAAGGTGGGCGCGGAGGACACCGGGGTGATCTGCGACAAATATAAATTTCAAAATTATAAACGTCGTCCTATTATGGTGAGTTGATATGACATCTGTAAAGGAAAGTGCAAAATTATCGTAGGACCACATGCTAATAAATGGTCAGTTTCTGTATCCATAGAAGGGATGTTTCTATCGCGCCAACTCATGAACCCTAGAATACAAATTATTGCAAATATGAAAATTACCGACAGTGAATGTTTGCCTATTTACTCCTCCTGGAGTGTTAACTATTGTGGTGAAATGATCTACTAAATTATTGCATCAGATGGTAGATATCTCACGCAGACGCATGTATTATCCTCACCTGAAATATATTCATTATGGAACGGAGAGAATTGTGACTGTTGCTAAATCCATCCTTACCAAAATACTAGAGTTTCTTAAAACAAGTTGTGTAAATGTTCAGTTCAAATTCGGAGAGCTTCAAGGATAAATACGGGACAGAAAAATAAACGATCATGCAGCATAAGAAATGGGATTAAAATACCAAGTATAATCGTGGGAGGCTGAAGGTGAAACTTCGCTGAGAACTTGATAACTGTTATGGGCGGGACGGGACATAGGAGAACGTTATCTGAAAGGCTCTCCCTCATCTGAAAGTGTAGGCAACGGTATTGTATGTACCATTGATTCTTGAGTTTAAGTATATCCTACCAATACTAGAGCTAAAAGATACGTATGCCGCGAAAGGATTTTGTATCTGATCAGAGTTTACAATTGGTATAAAAGAACAGCAGACTATAAGTACCGAGAAAGTAAAAAATGGTGATATATCTAAACTGACACCATTTCAGTTATATTAAAAATCGTAAAACTCTAAACTCGAATAATATCCTGAAGACTCCCCTACTGAAGGGAGCTAGCATGTGATCATGAAATGAGAAATACTCATAGAAACCAAAATCTGTTGTCCTTTACACAGATCGAAGTACCACTCACCGTAACAGCACCCCCTTAATCCTCCTCCTGCAGCCGTCTCTGCAGCAACTCCACGAAAAACGCGTCCAGTGTGAACTGACTCTCCTGTTGGAAAAGATCTTATTACTTTCATGTTATCTAACACGTGAAGTGATTCACAATTTGTGCTAGTTCCTGTCATATACAATTATAACGAATTGTAACATTTACCACAAATTCGCACGGTTCAGGTATCGAAATTAAGAATATAGTAATTCAAGTTAGTATCCAACTAACACAATTCGTTTCACATCTCAGATACTATTAATACTAACAAGTAACTAATATCCCATAATCTTTAACATTTTCTGTGTACGACTGGTTAATGATGTGCTTCTTAGGTTATGCCGTGTTGTTGTTCCTGCTTTATGGTCAACATTTCAACAAGTGACCGAGCCATTTTCTTCAGATCGTGAGACGTTTCCTGACTGATATGAGTCAAGCAGAGAGTACATTACCGCAAAGTTCGCAGCACATGAAGTTGATGGCTGGGACGTCCGTTGAAGTATTGTGCACAAAATGAACACAACAATACGGCCTAACACCCGGAAGCAGACCAGTAACTAGTACCATCTTCGAGAGTAAGTTACCATGTAATGAGAAAACGAAAAATTCACTTTGAAACCAAATGCTACTATTCCTACTACTGTTGTAATTTACACTCACCGAAACAGAAAAGGCTTCTTTCTCTTCCTGCAGCCGCTTCTGCAGTATCTCCTCAAAAAACGCGTCCAGGGTGAACTGACACTCCTGTAAGGAAACGAACTTATTTGTTTTATGTCACCCAACATGTGCAGTAATCCAAAATTAATACTAGTTTCTATCATATAAAAGTGTTACGAAGTGTTACATTTGTCATAAATTGAGCAGTGTACAGGTATCGGTATTTAATATCTAGTAACTCAATTTAATATCCAAGAAACACCAGTCGTGTGATGTCTCAGCAACAATTAATACTAACAAAATATCTAATATCCCATTATCTTTAACATTTTTCTGGGCACGACTGGTTAATGATGTGCTTCTGAGGTTATGCCGTGTTGTTGTTCCTGCTTTACAGTCAACATTTCAGTAACTGACCGACCCATCTTCCTCAGGTCGTGTGACGTTCCCTGACTAGTTTGAGTCCAAGCAGCGTGAACACATTAGTGCAAAGTTCGCAGCACATGAAGTTGATCGCTGGGACGTCCGTCGAAGTATTGTGCACAAAATGAACACAACAATTCGGCCTAATACCCGGAAGCAGACCAGTTTCTAGTATCATATTCGAGAGTAAGTTTTCATGTAGTGATAAAACGAGAAATTCACTTTGAAACCAAATGCTACTATTCCTACTACTTTGTAATTTACACTCACCGAAACAGAAACGACTTCTTTCTCTTCCTGCAGCCGCTTCTGCATTATCTCCTCAAAAAACGAGTCCAGGGTGAACTGACACTCCTGCAAGGAAAAGAACTTATTAGTTTGATTAGTCATAGAGCATGCTTGGTAATTCTGCAATGTCGTCTTCAACCAGTCGATCGCGTTATCAGCATATTTAGTGCGCCTCTGCCCCAGAATATTTTTCACCATAATTCTTTACAACTGGAGAGGGATGTTACCTTTCTCAAGTCTCTCACATAGTTATTTGAACAGTGTTAACAAATACCACACCCAATTTACCGGAATGATAAATGGTTAGAATCAAACTGTCCATGTCTGAGGTCAGTGTTAAGTTTAATGGGCTTCAATACAATTGTCAGAATTGTTTAAACAGCATTCAGGTTCGATTATCAACATTAGCTTACCTAATGCGACAAGTCCGGATATATTGTGGTAATAACACGGAGGAGAGGATCTAGGGCCAGTGGGATCCAGGGGAAAGGGCCAACATAATGCAGCAAAGGAGTCCTGCTGGGAACACAGCGAGAGACACAGTGTGAGGCTACCCTGCGGGTCACAGAATATACGACTCTGACATGCTAAAGGCTTTTTCTAAGGGCTTCATACTCATGTTAAACGACCACTATATCTGTGGCGCATGTAGTATTAGAATTCCTATAGTCCATATTTTACGGCGCTTTATCTTTTGATGCGAAGGCAGAAGTAAGTTTGGAAGAGGTCTCAAGCTCTTTTTTTTACTTGAAGTCAAGACCGCTATGGCAAATTTAAAAAATTTTATGTAGGTCTGGAGATAAGCTCAAGTTTTAGAAAGACGACTATTGTGAACTGTTGAGTGACTAGCACATCTCACTTCGCTCCAGTGATCAACATATCCATCCATCCATCAGTGACATTCATTGCCGCCGGTATTTTGTATCTGATCACGATCCAGAAGAGCAGTATGCTAACCACATGCTCCTCCATACAGTGACGTCTATCGTCTGACGATGACGAGGCGGTCGATCGGTACCTTTGGAACTTCAGAGGAATGATTGGACGGAGTTAGGTAGTTAGGTGGTATTTTATATAATCGTCACAATCATCACTCGTGTAGAGATGCCTATCTAAGACGTGTTATTTACAATGACGTGTCACATGGGGTGTTTATAGCAAAAAAATATTCATTTACAGAAAATCGTGACAGTCTGACCACGTTATGTACAATCAGTTAGCTCTCAGACTTTACTGCTTTGCGTGCTATGTCACTGCAATATAACGTGGCTCACCTCTACAGTACCCCTAACAGCGACCAAGTTATTCTCCAGTAGCAGACCCTCGTCTTTCTCCCCTCCCAAACACCGGGAGAAAAACTTCTTCATGCGGCGGAACATTGCTGTAACGATAACAAACAGCACTTTAGACATGACCAGACCGTGTCTACGAGTAAGTTTTGCAGCAATGTCTCACAACTCGATCGCAAGAAAAACCTGTAACCGTGACGACATGTCTGTAACCTTGGCTTTTGTAAAAAAGCAGCTGCTTGTATCAAAAACGACAGGCACAGTCTATATAATTGATTAGAGAATTAGTTACTTTAATTTTGTGTCAGTAATTCGTAGAGCATGAATCATAACAATAACAGTTATTCGAAGTTTAGCAATCGCGGCTTCATTACGTGGTAATTTTTCTCTGAAGAGAATAAATTTGTTTTGATAGCAACTAGCTGAGGGCTTATCTATTAGACTAAATTTAATTAGCAAGTCATTATAATACTACAATAGTTTCAGATATACGCTTGCTTCGCCGGCCGGTGTGGCCGTGCGGTTCTAGGCGCTTCAGTCTGTAACCGCGTGACCGCTACGATCGCAGGTTCGAATCCTGCCTCGGACATGGATGTGTGTGATGTCCTTAGGTTAGTTAGGTTTAAGTAGTTTTAAGTTCTAGGGGACTGATGACCACCGATGTTAAGTCGCATAGTGCTCGGAGCCATATGAACCATTTTTTATACAGCTACTTCAGATATTACAACTTCAGAATTTGTCATCTATTACAGCATGATATGCGGAATATCTTCCCCTGGGGCAGGAACAAGAATTTGTTTTTCATGTGTGTTGGTGGTAGGATGAAGTTACTAAATAATAAACTACGCTACGATCTGATGGCTATACCTTCCGCAGTATATTACGAGAATACGATTTTTACTGCTATCCATATTACCGAGTCAGTATATTCTCTCAGGGCTGCACTGTCCCTTCTTTGTGTCAGTCATCGAGAACCCTACATCTAAATTACACTTCATTGCCATGTGAGCTAAACAGTAACATGTACGACGTATTAACTGTATTTGTGGTTGAAATTTACCCACCAGTTTCTACATGAAGAAAACTTAAAAATAGCTTATAAACAGCTAATAGGTTTAACATTCGACAGTGCTCCAAGTTATTAACTGTACTTCCTTAAGTGACAGGAAAGATAATATTTTTGCTACAAATCCATGTCGACTCAGTATGACACTACACAGCCGGAACCTGTTTACGACTTTTCTTTTTCACCGACGGCAGAAGATAAAAGCATGAACCAACGGTAGGACTTACCGTATGTATGTGTAATCGAAAAGGAGAGTGATAGGTGACACCATTCTATTTGTGAAACTAAGCTATAAATTTGAGAATACATCATTCCAGCAGTTGAACATTGGCAAAAACTCAGTGAGGATATCTCTCTCTACAAGTCAAGCATTTTCGGAACTTTCTGAAGTTGCATTACATATTGATAAAATGCCTCTTGGTGGGTATCGTCTATATACCTCGCTTCTGAAACAGAGCGTTCGCTTCATTCAAAGCTTCTAATGCTCCCCAAGAACTTGTTCTCGAAACACAAAATCCAACACTATAACGCCTGAATCAAAATTATAGAATCCTTTACTCAAGAACTCAAT
Organism: Schistocerca americana; assembly: GCF_021461395.2. Taxonomy (NCBI): domain Eukaryota; kingdom Metazoa; phylum Arthropoda; class Insecta; order Orthoptera; family Acrididae; genus Schistocerca; species Schistocerca americana. Next base: position 541,124,850 of record NC_060124.1, on the reverse strand, counting down.
AAACTAATTCGTTTCGATACTTCAACTACTCCAGAGAATACGGAAGTCATTATTATGCAATGGTCCACCACAGTTAAGCTGATTTTTGTTAGCAAACCCTGCGATCAACGTTGGGCAGCAACCTCGATAACTGCAGAGAACAACGTTGTACTGGAACGTCGATATCAATGGTTAAACAAGATCTGCAATGAAAATTTTCAGTAATTTGAATCTATGTAAGACGAAATAATCATGTTTTAGCACTGACAAATATGCAGCGGAGTCTTGATTGTTGAAAACGTTCGTGCAGTCAATAAACTCCCAAGTGATCTAACAGTTAACATAACTCAGAGATAGTGCTTTAATTTCCTTAAGCAACAGGGAAGTAAGAATCTCATATTATGGTGCCAAGTCAACTCTGTATAACTCTACACAGTTGTAACCAGTTTCTAACGTGTTTTCTTCTTCGCAGACGGAAGATAAGTCTAGCAGTATAACCCTGCAGCGATCATAGGCAATATGTAAGTGTAATCGACGAAACAGGAAGGTCGGTTACACTGTTTTCATTGTGAAAGTAAAAGTTAATGTAACTAGAGACCGCTCCGAGTCCCACCACAACAACCACAGATAAATTTTACTAACAGTCCGATTATATTATTGGAGAACGCGATAACAAGATAGACTATTACGGTCGAAAACAAAAATAAAAAATATTTTGTAGCGGAGGCGTTGTGCAGCTTTAATTAATGTTAACAACAGTATTGTGCAATAGACAGCTACGACGGTACGTTTCATTAGGGACCATCGAACTAAGTCTAAAATCGGCCCATCATTGGTCCCGAAAACCGTCTCTGCTATGCTTTCGCGTATATTGCAATAGCAGTTATCAAACGTAGATAGCTCGACCATTGGTATTATCTGTATAGACATTACATTGGTAAAAATGTCTATGAAGTTAAATGGACATAATGGACATGACAAGTTAATGTCAATGACGGAACACTGTACATCCGGAATTGCTATTCCTATTACGCAAGTTCATAGCTGAGATTGATTTTAGGCTTGATGACGGTCTGATCCTCGACCAAAACATACATTCTCTCATAAAATGTACCGATATAGCTGTGATTGCATAATGCAGTCCTTTCGAAGAGCATATAAAATGGAAGTAACGTGACTGCTGCAGAAACTGACTGGGCAGAAACAAAAAGTAAAAGTTTATAAATCTAAGATCAATTTAACGAAAAAATCGAATAATATCTTACACAAATTCCTCTATAATAAACTCAACGGAAATATAACGAAAACACAAAATTTGATTCCAATAATTCGCTTAATCTACACAGATTAAACGAAGACAAGGATACCAATCACACATCCACAAAATAACAACATAATAGAAAAATAACATGCACAAATTCTTCCAGAATGAACCAAAAGAAAATGTACGCTGCACCTATATAGCCCTAACAAAGACAGCAATACCACACACATCCACATAAAACGACATAATCGATAAATAACACCTTGGAACTATTCCATAATAAACCAAAAAATTGTAAACCCCCCCAAAAAAACAAAAAAAAGAAAAGACGCACAAGAAAACTCCATATAACTACGACTTTATCGAAAAATAACACACACAAATTCCTCAAGAATAAACAGAACGAAAATAAATTCAAAAATTTGGTATCACACTACAAACGAACGTTAACAGGTCAAAAAGTACCATAGAACAAAACGAATCATACATCAAAAGCGCGAGTCACTGGCAACTACAATAAGAACCCTACAAAACAATCGATTTCATATACGCTCCCCTTCAGCGGCGTCATTGCTTTTGTTGATGTTCGTCTTACACCCTCTTTTCAAGACTCTATCCATTCCGTTCAACTGCTCTTCCAAGTCCTTTGCTGCCTCTGACAGAATTACAATGTCATCGGCGGACATCGAAGTATTTATTTCTTCTCAATGGATTTTAATTCCTACTCCGCATTTTTCTTTTGTTTCCTATACTGCTTGTTCAATATACAGATTGAATAGCATCGGGGAGAGGCTAAAACTCTGTCTCACTCCCTTCCCAACCACTGCTTCCCTTTCATGTCCCTCGACTCTTATAACTGCCATCTGGTTTCTGTACAAATTGTAAATAGCCTTTCGCTCCCTGTATTTTACCTCTGCCACCCTCAGAATTTGAAAGAGAGAATTCCAATCAACATTGTCAAAAGCTTTCTCTAAATATACAAACGCTAGAAAGGTAGGTTTGCCTTTCCTTCATCTTTCTTCTAAGATAAGTTGTAAGGTCAGTATTGCCTCACGTGTTCCAGTATTTCTACGGAATCCAAACAGATCTTCCCCGACGGTGGCTTCTACCAGTTTTCCATTCGTCTGTGAAGAATTCGCGTTAGTATTTTGCAGCTGTGACTGATTAAACTGATAGTTCGGTAATTTTCACATCTGTCAACAACTGCTTTCTTTGGGATTGGAATTATTATATTCTTCTTGAAGTCTGAGGGAATTTCACCTGTCTCATACATCTTCCTCACCAGATGGTAGAGTTTTGTCAGAACTGGCTCTTCCAAGGCTATCAGTAGTTCTAATGGAATGTTGTCTACTCCAGTGGCCTTGTTTCGACTGAGGTCTCTCAGTGCTCTGTCAAACTCTTCACGCAGTATCGTATCTCCCATTTCATCTTCACCTGGATCCTCTTCCATTTCCATAATATTGTCCTCAAGAACATCGGCCCTGTATAGACCCTGGATATACTCCGTCCACCTTTCCGCTTTCCCGTCTTTGCTTATAACTGGGTTTCCATCTGAGCTCTTGATATTCATGCAAGTGGTTCCCTTTTCTTCAAAAGTTTCTCTAATTTTCCTGTAGGCAGTATCTATCTAACCCCTAGGGAGATAAGCCTATACAGCCTTACATTTGCCCTCTAGCCATCCCTGCTTAGCCATTTCGCACTTCCTGTCGATCTCATTTTTGAGAGGTTTCTATTTCTTTTTGCCTGCTTCATTTACTGCATTTTTATATTTTCTCCTTTCATCGATTAAATTCAGTATCTCTTCTGTTACCCAAGGATTTCTACTAGCCTTCGTCTTTTTACCTACTTGATAGTCTGCTGCCTTCACTATTTCATCGCTCAAAGCTACCCATTTTTCCCCTACTGTATTTCTTTACCCCATTCCTGTCAACTGTTCCCTTATGCTCTCCCTGAAACTCTGTACAACCTCTGGTTCTTTCAGTTTATCCAGATCCCATCTCCTTAAATTCCCACCTTTTTGCAGTTTCTTCAGTTTTAATCTACAGTTCATAACCAATAGATTGTGCTCAGAGTCCACCTCTGCCCCTGGAAATGTCATCCAATTTAAAACCTGGATCCTAAATCTCTCTCTTACCATTATATAATCTATTTGAAACCTTGCAGTATCTTCAGGGTTCTTCCATGTATACAGCCTTCTTTCATGATTCTTGAACCAAGTGTTAGCTATGATTAAGTTATGCTCTGTGCAAAATTCTACCAGACGGCTGCCTCTTTCATTTCTTAGCCCTAATCCCTATTCATCTACTACGTTTCCTTCTCTTCCTTTTCCTGCTCTCGAATTCCAGTCGCCCATGACTATTAAATTTTCGTCTCCCTTCACTAATTCAATAATTTCTTTTACCTCCTCATATATTTCATCACTTTCTTCATCATCTGCAGAGGTAGTTGGCATATAAACTTGTACTACTGCAGTAGGCGTGAGCTCCGTGTCTATCTTGGCCACAATAATGCGTCCACTATGCTGTTTGTAGTAGCTTACCCGCACTCCTATTTTTGATTCATTATTGAACCTACTCCTGCATTACCCCTATTTGATTTAGTATTTACATCCCTGTAGTCACCTGACCAGAAGTCTTGTTCCTCCTGCCACCGAACTTCACTAATTCCCACTATATCTAACTTCAACCTATCCATTTCACTTTCTAAATTTTATAACCTACCTGACCGACTAAGGGATCTGACATTCCACGCTCCGATCCATAGAACGCCAGTTTTCTTTCTCACGCCCATAGAGCACCAAATGTTCTCAATAGCCGAGAGATCTGAAGACCTTTCTGACCAAGGTAGAGTATGGCAATCACGAAGACACTTAGTAGATAACCTTCCAGTGTGCGGGTGGACATTATCTTGCTGAAATGCAAGTCCAAGATGCCTTGCCATGAAGGGCAAAAAATATCGTCAACGTACCGCTCTGCTGTAAGGGTGCAGCGGATTACAACGGAAGTGGCCTTGCTATGAAATGAAATCTCACCCTAAGATATCATATCTGGTTGTTGGACTGTAAGGTGGCCAACAGTCACATTGGTAACCCACTTTTATCTCGGGCGTCTTGAGATACATCGTGGCTGGTCATCGGGGCTCAGCTAGAAGCCAGAATCATCACTGAAGACAATTCTGCTCCAGCCAACGCTCTCCCAGGCCGAATGTACCCAGCACACTACGAACCATCTTCTGGTTGTACATACGTCGATGGTAGTCGGCTTAAGGGGCGCCATGAAGTCAGACTTTCGTCTTCCTAGGTCACCCGTACTTGTAAACTCTGTGTTTGGCGATGGTCCGCTCATTTTTCCCAGTATCGTTGAATAGTTGCGTGGTTTCCTATTCATATGTCGATCGATTGTCCAGTTACTCCAACCAGCTTCTTTGATCTCAACTACTTTTCTTCTTTCAAATACTGTCATCTGCTGACATTGTCCACAAGCCTGTTTGCAAGGCATAGTTACTGTCAAACTGAGTACATGGAATGAAATCCTCAAATACTTTATGCGCTGGTATCATCATGACCCCTGTTTACTATTCTTGCCAGGTGTGCGGTGACATTGTGCTCCAGCAGTCACACATTCATTCATCGGTCGCCGAAGCTTGCAGTTCTTCATTTACCATCGATACCTCTGTGAATAACCATTTGTGACCAATTTGAGTCGTTTTCGTGTCTTAGACTGTATATTAGATGTTAAGAACGAAAGAGAAGCGGAATTCTTATAATAAACGTTTAGAATCAGAAATGTGTGCTAGTTACCATCTACGACTCACTGAAAATGGTTATTTTAAATCATTCAGTTAGGCTGGTTTTCAGTCGTATTACAATGATCATGTCATCGTTGTGTACATGAAATACCTTTATGACGACCTGAACTCTGATGAGGACACTTATAATAATGTGTCTGAATTTTGGTGTAGGAACAGCTGCCATCTCCGTCAAATAATGAAACCAGATACGTTAATGGTATTGGACGTTGAAGTTTGGATCAAAGTAGACTTTCTAACTCATATCAACAGTAGTCCATTGGGTGCAGGTTGGACGTTGCGCAGACCAATCGATTTCTGCCATGGTACATAAAACAGCTAAAACACAAGACATAGTAGAAAACATTGGATATCAAAGGAGATATTGGACATATTTGATTAAACAAAAAAATATAAAAATGCAGAAAATGAAGTAAGCAAAAGGGAATAAAGACGTCTAAGGAATGAGACGGACAGAAAGTGTAAAATGGATAGGTTGGAATGACTGGAGAACAAATGCAAGCCCATAGAAACATGTATAACTAGGGGAAAGGTAGATACCGCCTATAAGAAAATCAAAGAGAGCTTTGAATATAAGAAAACCAGCTGCATGAAATCGAGAGCTCAGATGGGAAGGCAAGGAAGGGAAACCTGAAAGGTGGAAGGAGTATATGGACATCTACATGTACATGCATACTCTGCCAATCACATTTAAGTGCCTGGCAGAGGGTTCAACAAACCACATTCACAATTCTGTATTATTTTAATCTCGTATAGCGCGCGGAAAGAATGAACACCTATATCTTTCCGTACGAGCTCTGACTTCCCTTATTTTATTGTGGTGATCGTTCCTCCCGATGTAGGTCTGTGTCAACAAAATATTTTTCATTCGAAGGAGATTTGTTGGTGATTGGAATTTCGTGACAAGGTTCCGTCGGAATGAAAAACGCTTTTCTTTTAATGATTTCCAGCCTAAACCCTGTATCATTTCTGTGACACTCTCTCCCACATTTTGCGTTAGTACAAAACGTGCTGCCTTCCTTTGAACATTTTCGAAGTTCTACGTCCGTCCTATCTGGTAAGGATCCCACACCGTGTAGCAGTATTCTGAAAGAGGACAGACAAGTGTAGTGTAGGCAGTCTCCTTAGTAGGTCTGTGTCTTTCCAATGAAACGCAGTCTTTGGTTAGCCTTCCCCACATTTTCTATGTGTTCTTTCCAATTTAAGATGTTCGTAATTGTAATTCCTTGGCTTTTAGATTATACTGATTTATAGTGTAACCGAAGTTTAACGAGTTCCTTTTAGCACTCATGTGGATGACCTCACACTTTTCGTTATTTAGGGTCAACTGCCACTTTTCGTACCATTGAGATATTTTTTCTTCTAAATCGTTTAGCAGTTCGCTTTTGTCTTCTGATGACTTTATTAGTCGATAAACGACAGCGTCATCTGCAAACAACCGAAGACATCTTCTCAGATGGTCTCCAAAATCGTGAACATAGATAAGGAACAGCAATGGGCCGATAATACTACGATGGGGAACGCCAGAAATCACTTCTGTTTTATTCGATGACGTTCCGTCAGTTAATACGAACTGTGATCTCTCAGACAGGAAATCACAAATCCAGTCACATAACTGACACGATATTCCATAAGCACGCAATGTCACTACGAGTCGCTTGTGAGGTACAGTGTCAAAAGCCTTAAGGAAATCCAGAAATACGGAATCGATCTGAAATCCCTTGTCAATAGCACTCAGCACTTCATGGGAATAAAGAGCTAGTAGTATTTCACAGCAACGATGTTTCCTAAGCACTTGTTGACCGTGTGTTACTAAATCGTTTCCTTCGAAGTAATTCATAATGTTCGAACACAATATATGTTCTAAAATCCTGCTGCATATCGACGTTAACCTAATGAGCCTGTAATTTAGTGGATTACTCCTACTACCTTTCTTGATTATTGATGTGACCTGTGCAACTTTCCGGTCTTTGGGTACGGATCTTTCGTTGAGCTAACGGTTGTATATGATTGTTAAGTATGGGGCTAATAGATCAGCATACTCCGAATGGAACATAGCTGGTATACAGGCTGGGCCAGAAGACTTGCTTTTATTAAGTGATTTAAGTAGTCCACTACTCCGAGGATATTTACTTCTACGTTACTCATGTTGGCAGCTGTTCTCGATTCGAATTCTGGAATATTTACTTCGTATTCTTTTGTGAAGGTATTTCGGAAGGCTGTGTTTAGTAACTCTGTTTGGCAGCACTGACTTCGACAGTATCTCCATTTGCTATCACGCAGAGAAGGCATTGATTGTTTCTTGCCGTTAACATACTTCACATCTGACCAGAATCTTTTAGGATTTTCTGCCAGGTTTCGAGACAAAGTTTCGTTGTGGAAACTGTGATTGGCATCTCGCATTGAAGTCCACCCTAAATTTCGAGCTTCTGTAAAAGATCACCAATCTTGGAGATTTTGCGCCTTTTTAAATTTGCCATGTTTCTTTCGTTGTTTGTGCAATAGTGTTCTAACCCGTTTTGGGTACCAAGGAGGATGAGCTCCATCGTTTGTTAATTAATTTGGTATAAACCTTTCAATTGCTGCCGATGCTATTTTTTAATTTAATCCAGATGTGGTCTACACTTATATTATTAATTTGGAATGAGTGGAGATTGTCTCTCAGGAAGGCGTCAAGTGAATTTTTACCTGCTTTCTTGAATAGGTAAATTTTTCGCTTATTTTTCGAAAATTTGGGGATTGCAATATTCAGTTTCGCTACGACAACCCTGTGTTCAGTAATCTCTGAATCGGTTTTGATGCTCGTTATTAACTCAGGATTATTTGTTGCTAAGAGGTCAAGTGTGTTTTCACAACTATTCACGTGGTCTCATGAACTAACTGCTCGAAATAATTTTCAGAAAATGAGTTTAGGACAATTTATGATGATATTTTATGCGTACCTCTGGAATAAAACTCGTATTTTCAACAATTATATTGAGGGTAAATTAAAGTCATCACCAACTATTATCGTATGAATCGGGTAAGTGTTTGAAATCAAATTCAAGTTTTCTTTGAACCTTTCAGCGACTGTATATTCTGAATTGGGAGGTCGCTAAAAGGATCCAGTTATTATTTTATTCCGGTTGCCAACGATGACCTCTTCCCAAACTAACTCACAGGAAGGAACCGCCCAGTCCATGCCACATAGCCCCTGCTACCTGTGTGGCCGCCTCCTGCTTATAGAGGACACCTGACCTCTTTAGCAGAACCCGAAACACAACCACTCTTTGGCGCAAGTCGTGGAATCTGCAGCCTACACGGTCGCAGAACCTCCGGAGCCTCTGATTCAGACCCTCCACTCGGCTCTGTACCAGAAGTCCGCAATCGGTTCTGTCGACTATGCTGCAAACGGTCACCTCTGCTTTCATCTTGCAAGCAAGACTGTCAGCCTTTACCACTTATGTTAGGCGCTCAAAACCAGAGAGACTCTCTTCTGATTGAAAGTGACACACATCATTGGTACCGAAGTGAGCAACCACCTGCAGTTGGCTGCACCCTGTGCTCATCATGGCATCTGCGAGGACGCTTTCCACATCTGGAATGACTCCACCCGGTATGCACACGGAGTGCACATTGGTTTTCTTATCCTCCTTGTCAGCCAAGTCCCTGAGCGGCCCCATAAGGCGCCTAACGTTCGAGCTAACAACTACCAATAATCCCACCCTCTGCGACTGCCCGGATCTTGCAGGCTGAGTGGTTTCCTGTGATACAGGACAGACGACAGCATCTGGCTCAACGACAGTGTAAGCCATTGACAGCACCTGGAGCCTGTTTGTCAGACAGACTAGGTAGGCCTTACGTGCGGCCGCCTGGGAAGTCTTTCTCCGCCTGCTACGTCCTGGGGCGACCTCCCACTCGACCACAGGTGAGGGGTCAGCCTCAGGGCTAGCAGTAAGTGGGTTAGTCACCGGTGAGGACCGTGCTGGACGTCCGTTGGATCCCCACGGCCGGCCCACAACAGAGGTGGCCATCCACTGCAGCCTCAAGCTGTGTAACCGAAGCCATCACAGCCTTAAGCTGAGAGCGAAGTATCACCAACTCGGCTCGCAGCCCCACGTAATAATCGCAGTCCCTGTCCATACCAAAAACCGTTGAAATGTAAACGATGCAGGTAAACGGACTATCGGCAGGTGCTCCGCAAATCTACTGTAGACTCTGACGAAAACGCACGAACTGTGTCTAGTAATACTCAGATATTCAGAAAACTAACTACCGAAGCACTCAGGTGAAACTAAAGAATTTGTCCCTGATTAGGAACTTTTAATACATCACAAAATCGGTTTACTTTGTGACGCAAACGAAAACGCGAGAACTGTGCCTATTAGATATTAAAATTTAACGCAGAAGCCAAAACTAAACTATTCATCAGTTACTTCCCTGTTGCTGCGTCTGTCGGATATGGCGAGAAGAATTTGACACAGCACTGGAAGATCTAAGTCGACACACGGACCATGGAGTTGACGACATTCCGTGTGTGCTTCTAACATCCTCCGGATAGTCAGCCATGACTTAACTACTCCATCTCCTATGCAAGAAGTATGAGACAGAGAAAATAACTTCACACTTCAAGAACAATTCAATAATTCCAATCCCAAAGGCTGCAGGTGCTGAAAGGTGTGAATGTTATCGTATAATCGGCTTAATAACACACGCTTGCAAAATATTGACACAAATGATTTAGAGAAGAATCTAGAAACTAGTAGATGTCGACCTCGGGAAATATCAGATTGGTTTCCGCAGAAGTCTAGGAACACGCGAGGTAATACTTACGCTATGACTTACCTTAGAATACAGGTAAAGGGAAGGCCAACTTTTGTTTATAGCTCCTGTATACTTAAAAAATGCTTTTGTCAGTGTTGGCTGTCATATACTCTTTGAAATTCTGAAGGTAATGGAGGTAAAGTAGAGGGACCCAGGGCTTATTTACAGCTTGCACAGAAACCAAATGGCAGCAGATGGGTATGAAAGGGTAACAGTGGCAGTGAAAGGGAGGAGACAGCGTTGTAGCATATCCCTGGTGTTATTCAATCCGTACGTTAAGGAGACTGTAAATGAAGTCAAGGAGAAATTTGTTGAAGGACTTACAGTTCAGGGAGAAAAAGTTCGAAGTTTGCTGCTAACAGTGAACTTTTCTCAGATCCGGGAAAGGTCTTGGAAAAGCAATTGAATGGATGGGCAATGTGTTAGAAGTTGGATGTAAGATGAACATCAAGAAAAGCAACACAAGTGTAATGGAATGCAGGAGACTTAATTCAGGGCATGCTGAGGGAAGAAGGAACTGAGTTACTTAAAGTAGTAGATGACTTTTACTATTATGACAGTGATATAACAGATTATGCCCAAAGAAGGAAGGATATGAAATATATACCGGCAATGTTAATAAAAGGGTGTCTGGAGAAGAGAAATTTGTTAATACCAATTGTAGATTTAAATGCTGAAAGTCTCTTCTGATAGTTTTTGTCTGGAATGTAGCCATGTACGAAAATGAAACGTGGACATAAACTGTTCACCCAAGAAGGGAATAGCGCCTTTGAAATGTGTCACTGTAGCATAACACTGAACATTAAATGGGTAGATCACGTAACTAATGAGGAAGTACTGAACATAAATTGGGAGAAAAGAAATATGTGTCATAACTTGACTAAAAGGAGGAAGAGCTTGACAGGACATATTCTGAAAGGTTGAGTAAAAATTAGTGTAGGAAACCAAGAGATGAATACGGTAACCAAGTATGTAAGTTGCAGTGGTTGTTCGAAGATGCAGACGCTTGCCCAAGATAGAGTACCGTGGAAACCCACATCAAACGAGTTTTCGGACTGTAGACCGCAACAGCAACAATTTTGCCTATGCATTTACGTTCATACAGAACACCACAAGCCACCTTATGGTGGGCCGTACCATGCACCATTACCAGATATTTCAAGTAATATTCCATTCGCAAACTGAGCTGGGGAAAATAGACTATCAATGTACCTCTGTACGAGCACTAATTTATCTTGTCTTCGCGGTCCGTACGCGTAATGCACATTTGTGGCAGTAGAATCGTTCTCAGTCAGTTGTAAATGTCTGTTCTCTAAATTGTCTCGTAAGTGTTTGGTGAAACGAACGTCGTCTTCCCTTAGGAATTCCCATTGCGTTTACAAAACATCTCTGTAACACTTGCCAGTTGATCGAATCTATCGACAACAAATCTAGCAGCAAGACTCTGGACTTCTTCGATGGTTTCGTTTAATGCGACCTGCTGAGTTTCCCAAACACTCGAGCAATACACAAGAACTGGTCACTCTTCTGTTCTACTCACAGTCTCCTTTCTAGAAGAGCTACGCTTTCCTAATACTGTCTCAGTAAACAAAATGCTTCCCTACTGCAGTCCTTAAATGCTTGTTATATTTCATTTCGCTTTGCAACAATTCGCCTACATATTTAATCCACGTGATTGTGTCAAGTAGGTCAACATAAATTCCAGTTTAGTTTAATTGAATTTATTGCAAAGATTTTTAGACCTGTTATCTGGAAACTCTAACAGGTCGTACATATTCGTTAATCATGGAGACATACAACGTTTTAAGTTACGTAGGTAGTAGCAAATCATGTTGACAGCAACCTACGGTGATACTAATGTAGAAATGAAGCCGGATATTTGAAAGATAATAATAAGTTTACATAATCAACATTAAATAAAGGGTATTAACTGAGGATCGAAGTGAATGACTTCCATTTTATATTACAAGATACGTTACTAGCAGCCTTGGAAGAGCTTGAGGTTTTTCGATTAACTCCAACTTTACTTACTTCCAAACCTATTCTTGCTACACTATTCTATATCGGTAACAGTGGTATGTGTGTGTCTCGGCAGTCCTCGATTCTACGCATACCCGTGTGGGTGGCCTTTGCATTCTTTCTCTTCTTTCCTTTTTACTTTTCTGTAATTGTTTGCATATCGTAGTCTAACTGTCTGCAGTCTCTCTCTACCTGAAAAAAAGAGACTCTCAGAACGACATGACCAGCCGAACCTTCCTTTCCACATTCACAGACTGATGTGTTGCTACGTCCCAGTTGAAGCACATGGTTTAGGTATGGATCGCGACCTGTTAACAGCTGCATCATACCTCGAGTAGGCGCAGCGTCGCACAGTTTGAGCCTGTTCCTAGTGCTTGGTAATACGCTATAAACACGCCTTGCCGTACTGCTAGTGTCCCAGTCAGACTACCAATCATCTAAATTCTGGGCTCTTAAATGTCGTTTATTAAAAATCTGTGTTCCGGTTCCAAATGGTTCAAATGGCTATGTGCACTATGGGACTTAACATCTCAAGTCATCAGTCCCCTTGAACTTAGAAACTACTTAAAACTAACTAACCTAAGGACATCACACACATCCATGCCCGATGCAGCATTCGAACTTGCGACCGTAACGGTCGCGTGGTTCCAGACTGAAGTGCCTAGAACCTCTCGACCACTATGTGTTCCTGTGATTTCATACACATGATCATATTGCTCACGGTCCGTCCAAAAGATTGCTGACCTGTAACGTAGTACGATATCCATCCGGCATATCCCGAGGATTTCCAGTAAACCTTCGACCGGTACAAAAGCCCCCGGTGTTCCTAAGAATACGGTCCGCTGAATTCGTCTCATATTGTTTAGTAGCTGCCTAATCTAAGACGAGGTGCCCAGCCGCTGGCAGCGAAGTTGACTATGGCATTGAAGATAGCTTCGTAGTATCATCGCACCACACACAACGGTAATTTATCGTCAGCACTGCCGGCACGGACAATCTTGTGTATAATTATGGCCACTTTCTGAGTAACAGATTTTACGTGTTCTACAATGTCTCTTTTCTCGTTTATAAGAGTGCCTAAATATTTATAAACAGTGCTACCTTAAACAAATATTCCTTCAAACGTCTGGGAACGATTTCTGGCAAGAGAAACCCATCCTTTCTCAAACATGTATGTGGTTTTATAAATACCTACACTTAGTTTGTTCCTCTTACAACAATGGTGCATCCGAATAAGCACATGTTTCATCTTTTCCTCCAGTCTCCCCCTGGAGTATAGAAACAACTACCAGAATGTCATCTGGTTAAGCAACAACAGCTACAATAACATATAATCTGTGTAGTAGATGTAATATGGGTTCAGTACAAAGATCCCAGAACAGTGGACCACTTATGGAGCCTTGAGGACAGCCTTGCTAACCTTTTTGATTACCTTTCTCTGCTCCGCAAGCCACGGACGCTACAGTAATTAAAAAAGCCCTTGTACTCACATTTTCGGATCCTGAGAGCTATAAGGCATACGAACGTCGCAGGCCACCGAAGACTGTCGAATTCTCCTGCAGTGTCAGTCATTGGCGTGACTGCAAACTTCCCTGTCGAATTTTCTACACTCTGAAGAAATATATTAATCGCTTCATCTATAGACTTTTCTGAAGCCATATTGACACTGGTTGAGACGCAAGAGCTCTCTGGGCGCCTGCAACCGTTCACAGAGCAGACGTTGCTGAACTTTCGCCGAGACGTTTAATAAGCAAACAGGTCCATAGGTTTTCGGTGATGCCGCTTTTTTATCGTTCCTTTTTCGTTCATTACTGGTTTAGCTGGTTTCCATATTTCCCGGATCCTACCTATTCGTAAAGCCTCGTATAGAAATGCTGTTAAATCTAGCACTGTCTGTGGACCTACGATTGGCACGGCTTCAGAGTATACGCCATCCAGATCAGGTGCGTTTGCAGTTTTGAGCTTCTTAATTGCGACAGCAATTTCTTCTTGACCAGACCGTATCACCAACATCTGATTGTCACATTCGTTAATTACAGCATTTATAAGTTTTGCGTGTATCTCAGCGTCTGTGTTATCGTCAGGAGGCAGGGCAGTTAGCAGATATTCTGGTGACTCTCTCCGTCCAATCGTCATTGAGCTATCCACCTTACGAATTGCGGACATGATAGTAGTTCCCTTAACCTTTTCAGTCAACAATTTATTCAGTCTTTGGCAGAAGTCAAATTGCAGGTGTATTCCTTCAGTTTCCTGAAGCAAAGATTTGAAGCGCGTCTTAATAGCCCTGTATTCATGGAGCCTACTACTGCACTCCGATTGCCCTAGAGTATGTTCGTTCTTCTTCTCGATCGTACCCTTCACCTCAGAGTGGGAAGTTCAAGGCTCTAAGGGATCGTAGTCTGATTGTTTACCTTTTTCCTAGGAATATAAATGTCCTGTGCTCTTTGCAAGAGCTCAGTTAGTAATTGTGCACCCACATCTACATGAACCGGAAGAGATTCTATTCTAAATACTCCGAGGTAGACAACTAAGCCATCTCAATCAGATTTAGTGATGCCTAACACAATTCTGCTTTCCTCAGCTTGTCTTCTGTATTATTGTCATTTCCCTCTTCGACGATAATTGTATTACGGCCACTGTACGTTAGGTACTGGAGCACTTGTCAACTATTAATTTTAGCTGCTGACATGCGGTTTGCTAAAGTGACATCTATGTTAGTAACTACACCAGCTTATTGTTCGAATGTACTCGGCTGGTCTTCCAGATTTAAAACAATGAGCTGTAGTTCCTGTATTGCTTCCTTTAGTACATCCCCTTGTTCGTCAGTTTGCCTACTGTGCCACAGAAATGATTATGCATCTGTTGTCACAAGGAGACACACAACTTGTCTATATAGAGAAACCGCTCTGACTTTACCTACATAAGGTACGATAGGGTGAGAGTAATGCATGCTTACTACAACCCACTTTATCTGCAGTCTTTCACTTCTATTGTGATTCTGTGCTTGTCCAACAGCGTTGCCACCTTGGGTCACACTGTATTTCCATTTGTAACGACCGTGGCAGTCATTCCCTCATCGTGGCCAGTACCTGTTACTATATCCGCACGAAAATGTGGGAGCTCGTTCATTCTACAGTATGGTTCTTGCAAACAAAACATATTAACACTTAGCTGGTCAGTTAGTTTTCGTATTTCAGTCATTGTCAATTTACATCGAGCAGCATTTATCTGTACTATGTTTATCCTTTTACGTGTTTCGAATGCCAACAAAGCCCTTCGGAGAAGGAAGGCCTGGTTCAAAGATAAAGCGTCCAAACCCTTATATAAAATCCACGTATTAATACTCAGTGTCGAATGGTACTTTTACTCTCTTAAACGCCTGTCGAAGGAGGCCACATAATTATTTAAACTCAATGCATATGTTATTTACTCTCAAAAGAATTCTGTGTAGTGCATCTGGTGTAGGATATGTAATAGATTTTTCTTTCTGCTGCCCACCTCTGAAAATATGTCTTAGAGCAACCTGTAACACACTGGGAGCCTCCAGACTACTTAATAAGACATTCACTTCTAAATTACTATCAGATTTGTATGTGTGTAATTGAAAATCATTTTAGTAGGACTCGAAATATTAGAAATACTTTTTTGTATTTCATAGGAGTACCTGATTATCACTGCATTTTACTGTTTTCGATTGTTGTACTCGTTAGTGTTACTGCTAGAGACGCCTAGTGGAACAACTGCAGAACTGTTTTCTTGTTTTCTGGTGCAGAGCGGTTGCGTGGGTTGTAGGCAGACCAGGACTTTTTGTGCCGGATAGGGTGTGACCCATACAGGCGGAACGCCATGACATGCCAGAGGTGCGTGAACTTCTCTGTATGACTAACTGCCCATTCTTCAGCAGGAACCGAAACCAGAAACGATAGCGATAGTGCACTTTGAGGTCTGGATTTACTTTGAGGTCTGGATTTAAGTCGACTTTCAATCGCATCCCAATGAGTTATTGGTTATAAGTGGAACATGGTGCTGGCCAATCAATTTCTAGAACGTTATATAAAATGCCTAAAAAGACATCTCATTGTAGAAAGACAGGAGATACTGGACTCATTTGATGAAAGAAGGAAATGTGAAAATGCAGCAGACGAAGCAGCAAACAGGAAACACATACTGTCTGCAAACCTCTTTTTTCCTTTACTCCGCCGTAGTGGGAATCCAAAACACTCGGGCAGTATTCAAGAATTTGTCACACTACTGTTCTATATACAGTCCTCCTTGTAGATGAACTACACTTTCCTAAGACTCTCCCAGTAAGCCGAAGCCACTCCTGCTACTGTTCCCATGTGCTCGTTTCACTTCATATCGCTTTACAACTTTGCGCCTAGAAATTAATCCCCTTGATTTTGTATACGAAAATTACTGTATTGTTCTTTTTTTTCCCTTTCATCTGCATTAAGATATATCTCTTTACATTTAGAGCAAGTTACCCTACATTACACTAAAATTTAATCCTAAGCCATCGTATACCCATGTACAGTCACAAAACGACGATACAGTCCTCTTACCTCTTATACTAAAAGGTCACCTCAAGCCTTAGCAGACTTCTCCCCACCCTATCCGTTGTTGTCCACAAATCATTGCCTCACAGACGCTGCTTTATGACATGGTTTTTTGTCATCCTTACATAAACAATCATGGTCTCCATATGTTTCCCTACTGTAGACAGTACATTATGCTGTAAAATGTGTTATTCTTCCGCGCTTAAAGCCTATTAATCGCAACCAAGGAAAACACCCCTATTCCGTGACACCACATCCTTAGTTCTTCATTTTTGGCGATATACAGGGTGAGTCACTAATTATTGCCACCTAGAATAACTCCGAAAGTATGATGGTAGCTGAGATGACTGTGGGACAAAAGATGTATAGGACAACGGGGGCCAAATATGACGTTGATTTTTTGATGCTAGATGGGGTCGCGTCAGAGACAAGAAGGTCAACTTTGTTTCTTTACATGGGATGTCATAGTTTGGTACTTATTATCTAATACTGGCTATCGGGACGAATCTAATGACGTGTTACAGCGATGGCCGGCCGATGTCTGGAGCCGCGCGACCGCTTATGTCGCAGGTTCGAATCCTGCCTCGCGCATGGGTGTGTGTGATGTTCTTAGGTTAGTTAGGTTTAAGTAGTACTATCGTAAGAATGGAGGAAACATAACGAAATGCTTCAATTAAAAGTGGTGTAAGAGAGGTGATGCTGTCTTTCGCCCATACTACTCACAGTCTACATCATAGAACCCTTGACGGAAATGGAAGCAAGTTACCAAAGTGTGCTCAAAATTCACAGTAAGAAATTACCACTGATACGATTCGCTGGTGCCATTGCTATCGTTGGTTGAAATGAATTACAGGATCTATTGAATGAAATGAATAGTGTTATGAGTACAGAATAGGTACTGAGAGTAAACCGAAGAGAGACGAAAATAATTAGAAGTAGAAGAGAAACAGAACAGCGAGAAAACATCACAACTTGGCATCAAGAAGTACACGAAGTTAAGGAACTTTTATTATCTTGGAAGCAAAACGACCCATCAACCCATCTTGGACAAGGCAAGAAGGACATATAAAGCAGAGTAGCACAGGAAAAGGAGGCGTTCCTGGACAAAATAAATCAACTGGTAACAAACGTATGTCGTAAGTTGAGTACGAAATTAATGAGGATGTACGTTTGTAGCACCGCATGGTACAGAAGTGAATTATTTCCTGTGAGGAAACCGAAAACGAAGAGAATCCCGTCGCAACGATGAACGCCTTTGTTTTAGTGATTGTCATCTCAATTCACGTATCATGTCTGAGACACTATCTCCCCTATTTCGCGATAGTAAAAAACGAGCTGCCCTTCTTTGTACTTTTCCGATGTCATCCGTCAGTCCCACTTGATGCGGATGCCACACCGCACAGCAATACTCCACAATGTCGGACAAGCGTGATGTAAGCAATCTCTTCAGTACACCTTTTGCACCTTCCACGTGTTCTGCCAATGAATAGCAGTCTTTGGTTTGCTATACCCACAATATTATCTATGTGATCGTTCCAATTTAGGTTATTTGTAATTGCAGGCCCAAATTCTGAAAGTGACAGGGGTAAAATACAGGGAGCGAATGGCTATTTACAATTTGTACAGAAGCCAGATGGCAGTTATAAGACTCGAGGTGCATGAAAGGGAAGCAGTGGTTGGGAAGGGAGTGAGACAAGGTTGTAGCCTCTCCCCGATGTTATTCAATCTGTATATTGAGCAAGCAGTAAATGAAACAAAACAAAAATTCGGAGTAGGTATTAAAATTCATGGAGAAGAAGTAAAAACTTTGAGGTTCGCCGATGACATTGTAATTCTGTCAAAGACAGCAAAGGACTTGGAAGAGCAGTTGAACGGAATGGACAGTGTCTTGAAAGGAGGATATAAGATGTACATCAACAAAAGCAAAACGAGGATAATGGAATGTAGTCAAATTAAATCGGGTGATGCTGAGGGGATTAGATTAGGAAATGAGACACTTAAAGTGGTAAAGGAGTTTTGCTATTTAGGGACTAAAATAACTGATGATGGTCGAAGTAGAGAGGATATAAAATGTAGACTGGTAATGGCAAGGAAATCGTTTCTGAAGAAGAGAAATTTGTTAACATCGAGTATAGATTTAAGTGTCAGGAAGTCGTTTCTGAAAGTATTTGTATGGAGTGTAGCCATGTATGGAAGTGAAACATGGACGATAACCAGTTTGGACAAGAAGAGAATAGAAGCTTTCGAAATGTGGTGCTACAGATGAATGCTGAAGATAAGGTGGGTAGATCACGTAACTAATGAGGAGGTATTGAATAGGATTGGGGAGAAGAGAAGTTTGTGGCACAACTTGACTAGAAGAAGGGATCGGTTGGTAGGACATGTTTTGAGGCATCAAGGGATCACAAATTTAGCACTGGAGGGCAGCGTGGAGGGTAAAAATCGTAGAGGGAGACCAAGAGATCTATACACTAAGCAGATTCAGAATGATGCAGGTTGCAGTAGGTACTGGGACATGAAAAAGCTTGCAGAGGATAGAGTAGCATGGAGAGCTGCATCAAACCAGTCTCAGGACTGAAGACCACAACAACAACAACAACAACAACAAGTATTTAGTTGAATTTACAACCTTCAGATTCGTGTGACTTACAGCGTAATCGAAATTTAGCCGATTTTTTTCAGTACTCATGTGAATAACTTCACACTTTTCTTTATTCAGGGTCACTTTTCGCACCATACAGATATCTTATCTAAATCATTTTGCAAGTCGCTTTGATCATCTGATAACTTTACAAGAGGTAAACACAACATACACCCAAAGCGAAAACTATGGGAACGGCAAAACTGCATGCGTCTCGGAGGGACATATATTCCACATCAGATGCCTCCCGTATTACAAGCATGGAGATGTCTACCGCCAACAGGATGAAACGGAAAAGTGTATCAACTGCAGAGGCTTATGGTTGTTTCAGTAGACAACATTC
Organism: Schistocerca americana; assembly: GCF_021461395.2. Lineage (NCBI taxonomy): Eukaryota > Metazoa > Arthropoda > Insecta > Orthoptera > Acrididae > Schistocerca > Schistocerca americana. The sequence continues at coordinate 541,105,438 of NC_060124.1, read as the reverse complement.
TGTCGGCATGATACAATCATCGTCAGTCACTGCAGTGCAGAACTGCAGTACTATGGCGTTAATTTAACGAGTAAAATAAACTGACTTGGGAAAGACAGAATGCAAGTGATGTGACAAAACAGTAATTGTCTCGACCTGAAACTACGATGTCACGTGTCGGGCTTGAACTGTGACGTATTGGTGTTGTGGTGTATGACGTCACACGTGTGCGGAGCGTTGGTTTGTTTTCGTTAGGGACGTTTGTATTGTCACCTTATGCTGTGTTTGTAGTCTATATTGGATATATACATAGTGGTGCAAAAATTGATGGAATGAGGATGTTACTGGATCAACCAGTTTAGTTACTTAAGAGAAAGATGAGTTTATGGTGTTCTCCGCTTACGCTCCTAATCTACTAGAGTTTAAACGTTATCTTTGGTTGTCTTGGTAACGTGAGTACACAGTGATTACAAGTTAAGTGAACTTCGCCACATATTTTTTTCAAAGCTGAGCCAACCTGTAATGTAATGAAATTAATAACTTAGCGAATACTAATAGTAATATTACTGAAATAAGGAACGGTGATAGATCGACAATAAAGAAAAAAGAATGTCCTCAGAAGGTTATGGTAAATGAAGACTGGTTACTCTAACGTAAAGTGTGAAGAACGAGATGTTAGTAATTGAGAGCAATGTACAAAGATGTAGCAGAACTAGTTGAGTTCGGTTGCCTACAGAATAAAGTCGCCAGATCCAGTTTAGCGCGTAACAACTCACACAAAAAGTATTTACGAGTAATTTCAGGGATTTTGCAATTTTCTGTTGAGCTGTATTGGTGAACACATGTTACTGCATTTTGTCCACCTCGCAATTTAAACCTTTCTCTATCGGTATTGGAGTAGTCGTTGTTGTTACTATATTTCGTTAACTTTCGCGATATTTGCTACCTGTACTGGTATTACTTTTTCGCTTTCTATACTGATATTTCTTTTTGTTTTCTGTATTGGTGTCTGGCTGTTAAGTTAGTTTATATTTATAGAGTGATATCTTCGATACCAGTTGAATTTATCTAATTTGATGCTTTACTATTGCATTTTCGATGCAGACCTCTACATAGTATTCTTCATCGTATTTTTCCGGTTGTTTTGTTTTGTATACGCCAGTCTTTTTGGGGCTCTGTGGCTTTTACTTGAGAATATAACTCCCCAGATTCCCCTTCAGGCCCAATATTTATTATTTAGAATTTTTAAGTTTCTGAATTGATTTTTATATTTTGGTTTTATAGGAACTGTTGAATATGACGTCCTAATCGCCATTTTTAAATCAAAGTTGTGTTGCATCTTGAGGCTAGTGATGATGTTATTTATCAAAGTGGACGGGTGTTATCGAAGGCTCTCGTCTTCCCCAATAATTCACCACACTTGAGACACAGTGCCGTACCCCCGGCCGCGAGAGTTCGCCCCTATTTTGTCTTAGGAGGGGAGGGGCGCACACACCGCCGGCTGTCACCTCCACGTGAAATCACGTAATGCGTTTTTACGTCGCAGGCTGACAGTTATTGGACGGGTGAAGTAATTGCATCGGTTAAACGCTCGAGCGATGTGATGTGGTGCTGTAACGACATAACAACACAAGTTTTCGCCCCAGATGTAAGCATCCCCGTTATACAGTAGTAGGCAAGCATAAGTTCTCTACATTCTGTAATTTCCTGCAGGCGATTTTATAGAGTGCGCTACTGCCAAGGCACCCATGTTGATTAGTTTGATTCTGTTTAGAGCGAAGTTAACAGAATATCTTGTAGTAGTGAATCCTGTCGTAGGTGTTCTACAGATGAGCAGGATGATGCCAGAGCATTGTCGACTTGGACTACTCTTACATGGGCTGAGTTACTTACGAGAGTGTATACTGTGCAAAGTCATTTAGACTTCTTATGGGAATTTTGTGGATTGTCACCGGGAGACGTGTGTGGAACTCTTTAAAAACGTTTATTTCCCGTTTTAATTATAGGACTCTTCTACGAAATGTACGAAACTAGTACAATCAGGAAAAACACGTAGTTCTTTAGATGCCAACTGACGATACATCAGGGTATTATTTTGGTCCCTTCCTGGGTTAAAGAACACATGCTACTAGTCACTGTTACAGAAAGTTATTTGAGTACAATTACTGTTGGTGATTACTTTGATTTTTGCAGTGTTATGTGATAGTTGTGAATTTTACAAAATGCAGTAGCTTTGTTTTCACAGTTTGCCCTAGGAGGCCAAAAGTTTCCTTGTGAGACGCTCACAGTTTCTCTGAGAGATAGCTACAGAGTATCCGACAATCGCAGAGGAGGAGTGCTCCAAGCTGCAACTGATTTGGAAATTGTTGTATAGTTCGACATACTCTGACACTCGACAGCAAGGCCGGCCGGAGTGGCCGAGCGGTTCTAGGCGCTACAGTTGGAACCGCGCGACCGCTACGGTCGCAGGTTCAAATCCTGCCTCGAGCATGGATGTGTGTGATGTCCTTAGGTTGAATAGGTTTAAGTAGTTCTAAGTTCCAGGGGACTGATGACCTTGCAATTAAGTCCCATAGTGCTCAGAGCCATTTGAACCATTTTTTTCGACATCAAGACGTCTCAACATTCCATTTGTTGTGATGGAAACAGGAACTATTTGCAGGAAAAGTAGTTATATATGACCTAGTTAACGAATAAAAACTTACTACGCGTACATAGTGTTGTTAAGTAAAACTGCAACAGTATTCGTTACATGGGAGCTTTTCAGATGCTAGTAAAATAATACAAATAAGTGTAGCCATTCTGAAACTAAGACCGTATTTGAGCTCATAAACCCAACAAAGAAAGGTTCTTAAGCAGCGCTGGAGCGTTCTCATATAACGAGTTCTGACAGCTGCCATCTAACAACTTTGTGTCGAATTCACCTGAAACACCGCAAAAAGGGTAAAGTATCGTTAGATGAATAACTACACCAGCAACAGATATGTTCAAAAACTTTCAATAATTAGTCATTACATTCAGGAGATTTATCGATTTGCCTTGTGTTTATCCCCACTTACGAGTGAACCATGACTTTGGTTTTATTTCAGATACTTCACTGCACATTCAAATGGCCGTAGTAACACTCTCATAGAATTTAAACTTTCGCTTAAGTTTTCTTCAGATTTCATTTTTATTTCGTTTCATCATCCTTCAGTTAATGTAAATCAACCGTTCACAAATTTAGCTAACTTTTACATCTTCGGAATATGAGATACCTATGTTCGTCCTTCCATTTAGCAAATGGGTCGTCCAGTAGCTTTAAATTCTATGGCTTCGTGCGCTGTGTTATATCAACGTCACCAGTTTCCACTTTTGGTGTAACAGATCAGAGTCCTCCCGATAGGTTCGTCTACTCCCATGTAATGTTAGCAAACAGGGGGGATCGGTGAAGTTTTATTCTTACCAGACCTGAATATCGTGTAGCCCACACATGTTTCTAGTGGGGCTTATTAAATTTAAATTGTATCGAATGAAGGATAAGCTAAAATGCATCAGCTTATTTTTTGTGGTGGCAATATATTTAGAAAATTTGTTAAAATGGTACATACCAGCAATCTACTGAACGAAATCACAAGAATAAACAAATTCAGGAGGTGTGTACCTAACTTTTTCATAACTATTTGGAAGTGAGTTATTGAAATGTACAAGTCACAGTGCTGTTCAAGGTAGAATAAAAGTGTGTGGAGTTGGAGACGATGTATGCTTGTATTCAGCAGTAGACGGTTTTGCTATCACATTATTCTGGAAAAAAAGATATTCCGGTCTGGCAGACCTTAAGCATAATGTAACCAAGTACATTCTGAAAGTTATTTAGAAAACTGTGACGAATACAATTCACATTACTATTCCATTATCGTACTGCATAACACCGAGGCATCTTAAAAAGAAAAATTATTTGTTTCACCTTATTTTGTTTCCATATCTGTAAACTATCAAGTGCAGTACCGAACTACCTATTAATTTTATTTTATGTCACCTTATCCTAGTCTTTTGTGGTGTAGGTCGTGAGTTGTTACCTGCCATTTCCACTTTTTATGTATTCCATCTACTGTTAGCAGCTACTATGAACTACATTGTGCTTTATCATAGAGACTAGAAAATACTCCTTGTTTTATTACTGAATTTAAATGTGTGTACCAAACGTTTTCGCCTTAAGGTACTAGACATTTCAGAAGTCTATAAAATACAATATATTTCTAATCATTTTTTATCTACGCATAATGTAAACTGCTACTGACTAAAAATGGTCCAAATATTAACAATGTTATCATGAAATCATTACTGGGTTTAAGTCACACATCCTGATGTCGTTATTTTTACTATGCAACAAACATTCTCTGTATCACTTTTGCTTCTTTTGTGACTGCGTTATTATTTCACACAAGTCGTTAGGAACATGTAAAGAAAGTAACTTATCATTATTATCTAACGAAGTACATTAAAATTCCCCAAATATTTCATTATTTTTGAGACAGCATTACTGTGTCATTTTCTTCGGGTTGAAGTTAACTGCACAACCATGAATATTGCGTAATACTTTAGACTGTGACAAAATCCTAGCGTCAAGGTGATCCAGACTTATGTGCTGCACATCTGGCACATGGCGTACCCCCATAAATCTCACAAACGACTCTTCTTTAGTTTTGGTGAAATAAATAAAAAATGAAATAAAAACGTGCCTTCTCCAACAGCATTTTCCTCAGCAACATTAGCCCCGAAAGTAAATTTCAACGTCATAACAAATCATAGTGCATAAGGGCCAAAGTATAAATAGCAGCGGTGATGAACTCTCTCTGAATTCTCAGTCGAACATAAGGCACCATTAATTTCTTTGTTTACTCGTTTGAGGTTACATCCACATGCTAATCAATTGTTGTTTGCCAATCTAGTTCAGTGAATTGCAACATCAGTTTGATTACACTAAGCGTGCTTGGATTTATGTGTCCCACGCAAAGACACTCGCCATGCTTCTGTTATAAGCAGCATCTGAGTTTGTTTACATACCTACTACTTCATAAACAGATACACAGATAAGCCAGAATGTTATGGCCGCCGATCTACTGTCGATGTAAATCCGTTCAGGCGATAGCAGCGACACATGGCGAGGAATGGCTGCTAGTCAGACAAACGCACAGTGCATGTTGTATATCACAAGGGCAAGAGCGTGATGGAATGGAGTGTGTTGAGTGGTTTGATGAACACAGTCCCGATTTCCAGTTGATGTGTTGGCTCACCCGTCTCGACACATGTAAACCCTATCGAAGACATCTGGGCATGTGGCGTCAGAGCTAATGGCACCCCTCCCCGGAATTTACGGATTTAGGTGACTTGTGTGTGAAGGTGTGATGCCAGCTCCGTCCACTGACCTACCAAGGCTTCACTGCATCCCTGCCACGACACGTCCACGTTGATACCCGTGCCAGAGGTGGACATACCGGCTGTTAGGTAGATGGTCATAATGTTGTAGCTGATCAGTGTAGTTTCTAAGTTAAAGTATAGACAGTCGTTAATGAATGAAAAATATACGCTGATAGCTTCAAATGTTGATTACCTTCTAGTTCCTGCGTTTGTAGGGCCATATTACTTGTGGCTCACTGTGTTGAATAGTAGATGTCGGGATTTTGTAGTCACTCTAGTGTTTTGAGTGTTATCATTAATGTCATTGATTTTCCTACTCTTTTTATAATTATGCTTAGTGTCAATGATATTTCTGTTAAACGTAGTTGGCAAATGTTAATGTTGCACAAAACAGTTTCTTCCATTTCCATCGACGAAGAGGTAATGACTGATGCAGCTCGCATTGGGGACAGACTCGAACAAGTTTCATTCCGAAGAACCTTCTATTTGTTTCCATTAATCTACTAAGAGGAACCACCGAAATGTAGATCTTGTTGGTCGGAAGAGAATATGAACCACAGTCAGCCCCAATGCGAGCCGTCTATATTACCACAACGCCGCCTGTTGCAAATAAACAATTAACTAGACTTGTTATATCATCATTCCAAAGGTTTAATCGATTGGTAACTGTGGTTTCAGGTGGTATTGGCCACGGTATCGCGGTCGCACATTTTAGCAGCCAGACGGTCTTCTCCAGACGTCGCGTTGGGGGCCACGCGTCAACACATTCAGCGTCTGGCATGGTGGCTCTCAAGAGCTGCGCGGTGTGATGTACAGACCTCCTAGGTGGGCACGGAGGGCACCGGAGTGATCTGCAACAAATATAAATTTCAAAATAATAAACGTCGCCCTATTATGGTGAGTTGATATAACATCTGTAAAGGAAAGTGCTAAATTATCGTAGGACCACAGGCTAATAAATGGTCAGTTTCTGTATCCATAGAAGGGATGTTTCTATCGCGCCAACTCAAGAACCCTAGAATACTAATTATCGCAAATATGAAAATTACCGACAGTGTATGTTTGCCTATTTACTCCTCCCGGAGTGTTATCTATTGTGGTGAAATGATCTACTAAATTATTGCATCAGTTGGTAGATAGTTGTTACAAGGATCAGAATATTTGTGAGTTAGTCAATATCTCACGCAAACGCATGTATTATCCTCACCTGAACTATATTCATTATGGAATGGAGAGAATTGTGACTGTTGCTAAATCCATCCCTACCAAAATAGTAGAGTTTCTGAAAACAAGTTGTGTAAATGTTCAGTTCAAATTCGGAGAGCTCCAAGGATAAATACGGACAGAAAAAACAAACGATAATGCAGCATAAGAAATGGGATTAAAATACCAAGTATAATCGTGGGAGGCTGAAGGTGAAACTTCGCTGAGAACTTGATAACAGTAGTGGGCGGCAGGGGACATAGGAGAACGTTTTTTGAAAGGCTCTCCCTCATCTGAAAGTGTAGGCAACGGTATTGTATGTACCACTGATTCTTGAGTTTAAGTATATCCTACCAATACTAGAGCTAAAAGATACGTATGCCGCGAATCGATTTTGTATCTAATCAGAGTTCACAATTGGTATAAAAGAACAGCAGACTATAGGTTCCGAGAAAGTTTATGGGTCGACCATAGAATTTTGTAGCCATGGTGATATATCTAAACTGACACCATTTCAGTTATATTAAAAATCGTAAAACTATACTCGAATAATATCTTGAAGATTCCCCTTCTGAAGGGAGCTACCATGTGATCATGAAATGAGAAATACTCTTAGAAACCAAAATCTGTTGTCCTTTACACAGATCGAAGTACCACTCACCGTAACAGCACCGCCTTAATCCTCCTCCTGCAGCCTTCTCTGCAGCAACTCCACGAAAAAGGCGTCCAGTGTGAACTGACGCTCCTGTTGGAAAAGGTCTTATTACTTTCATGTTATCTAACACGTGAAGTGATTCCCAATTTGTGCTAGTTCCTGTCATATAAAAGTATAACGCATTGTAACATTTACCACAAATTAGCACGGTTCAGGTATCGAAATTAAGAATATAGTAATTCAACTTAGTATCCAACTAACACAATTCGTTTCACATCTCAGATACTATTAATACTAACAAGTAACTAATATCCCATTACCTTTAACATTTTCTGTGTACGACTGGTTAATGATGTGCTTCTGAGGTTATGCCGTGTTGTTGTTCCTGCTTTATGGTCAACATTTCAACAAGTGACCGAGCCATTTTCTTTAGATCGTGAGACGTTTTCTGACTGATATGTGTCAAGCAGAGAGTACATTACCGCAAAGTTCGCAGCACATGAAGTTGATGGCTGGGACGTCCGTTGAAGTATTGTGCACAAAATGAACACAACAATTCGGCCTAACACCCGGAAGCAGACCAGTAACTAGTACCATCTTCGAGAGTAAGTTATCATGTAATGAGAAAACGAAAAATTCACTTTGAAACCAAATGCTACTATTCCTGATACTGTTCGCATTTATACTAACCGGAGCAGGACGGACTTCTTTCTCTTCCTGCAGCCGCTTCTGCAGAATCTCCTCAAAAAAGGCGTCCAAAGTGAACTGACGCTCCTGTTGGAAAATAACTTATAAGTTTTATGTCACCCAACATGTGCAGTATCCTAAATTAATACTACTTTCTATCATATAGAAGTGTTACGAAGTGTTACATTTGTCATAAATTGAGCACTGTACAGGTATCGGTATTTAATATCTAGTAACTCAATTTAATATCCAAGAAACACCAGTCGTGTGATGTCTCAGCAACAATTAATACTAACAAATATCTAATATCCCATTATCTTTAACATTTTTCTGGGCACGACTGGTTAATGATGTGCTTCTGAGGTTATGCCGTATTGTTGTTCCCGCTATATGGTCAACATTTCAGTAACTGACCGACCCACTTTCTTCAGGTCGTGTGACGTTCCCTGACTGGTTTGAGTCCAAGCAGCGTGAACAAATTAGTGCAAAGTTCGCAGCACATGAAGTTGATCGCTGAGACGTCCGTCGAAGTAATGTGTACAAAATGAACACAACAATTCGGCCTAATACCCGGAAGCAGACCAGTTTCTAGTATCATATTCGAGAGTAAGTTTTTATGTAGTGATAAAACGAGAAATTCACTTTGAAACCAGATGCTACTATTCCTACTACTTTGTAATTTACACTCACAGAAACAGAAACGACTTCTTTCTCTTCCTGCAGCCGCTTTTGCATTACCTCCTCAAAAAACGAGTCCAGGGTGAACTGACGCTCCTGTAAGGAAAAGAACATATTAGTTTGATTAGTCGTAGAGCATGCTAGGTAATTCAGAGATAGCGCTAGTTCTTTACATGTACATGTGTTACAAATTCTGCAATGTCGTCTTCAACCAGTCGATCGCGTTGGCAGCATATTAAGTGCGCCTCTGCCCCAGAAAATGTTTCACCATAATTCTTTACAACTGGAGAGGGATGTTACCTTTCTCAAGCCTCTCACATAGTTATTTGCTCAGTGTTAACAAATACCACACCCAATTTCCGGGAATGATAAATGGTTAGAATCAACTGTCCATGTCTGGGGTCAGTGTTAAGTTTAATGGGCTTCAATACTATTGTCAGAATTGTTTAAACAGCATTCAGGTTCGATTATCAACATTAGCTTACCTAATGCGACAAGTCCGGATATATTGTGGTAATAACACGGAGGGGAGGATCTAGGGCCAGTGGGATAGAGGGGAAAGAGCCAGCATAATGCAGCAAAGGAGCCCTGCAGGGAACAGAGCGAGAGACACAGTGTGAGGCTACCCTGCAGGTCAGAGAATATACGACTCTGACATGCTAAAGGCTTTTTCTAAGGGCTTCATACTCATGTTAAACGACCACTATATCTGTGGCGCATGTAGTATTAGAATTCCTATAGTCCATATTTTACGGCGCTTTATCTTTAGATGCGAAGGCAGAAGTAAGTTTGGAAGAGGTCTCAAGCTCTTTGTTCTACTTAAAGTCAAGACCACTATGGCAAATTTTAATAATTTTATGTAAGTCTGGAGATAAGCTCAAGTTTTAGAATGACGACTATTGTGAACTGTTGAGTGACTAGCACATCCCACTTCGCTCCAGTGATCAACAAATCCATCCATCCATCAGTGACATTCATTGCCACCGGTATTTTGTATCTGATCACGATCCAGAAGAGCAGTATGCTAACCACATGCTCCTCCATACAGTGACGTCTATTGTCTGACGATGACGAGGCGGTCGATCGGTACCTTTGGAACTTCAGAGGAATGATTGGACGGAGTTAGGTAGTTAGGTGGTATTTTATATAATCGTCACAATCATCACTCGTGCAGAGATGCCTATCTAAGACGTGTTATTTACAATGACGTGTCACATGGGATGTTTATAGCAAAAAAATTTTCATTTACAGTAAATCGTGACAGTCTGTAATATCAACTGACCACGTTACGTACAATCAGTTAACTCTCAGACTTTACTGCTTTGCGTGCTATGCCACTGCAATATAACGTGGCTCACCTTTACAGTACCCCGAACAGCGACCAAGTTGTTCTCCAGTCCCAGACCCTCGTCTTTCTCCCCTCCCAAACACCTGGAGAAAAACTTCTTCATGCAGCGGAACATTGCTGTAACGATAACAAACAGCACATTAGACATGACCAGACCGTGTCTACGAGTAAGTTTTGCAGCAATGTCTCACAACTCGATCGCAAGAAAAACCTGGAACCGTGACGTCATGTCTGTAACCTTAGCTTTTGTAGAAAAGCGGCTGCTTGTATCAAAAACGACATGTACAGTCTATATAATTGATTGAGCTTATACATTTTTTCTAGTTGAGAATTAGTTACTTTAATTTTGTGTCAGAAATTCGTAGAGCATGAATCTAAAGAATAACAGTTATTCGTAGTTTAGCAATCGCGTGTTCATTAGGTGGTACTTTTACTCTGAAGAGAATAAATTTGTTTTGATAGCAACTAGCTGAAGGCTTATCTATTAGACTAAATTTAATTAGCAAGTCATTACAATACTACAAAAGTTTCAGATATACAGCTGCTTCGCCGGCCGGTGTGGCCGTGCGGTTCTAGGCGCTTTAGTCTGTAGCCGAGTGACCGCTACGATCGCAGGTTCGAATCCTGCCTCGGACATGGAAGAGTGTGTGGTCCTTAGGTTAGTTAGGTTTAAGTAGTTCTAAGTTCTAGGGGACTGATGACCACCGATGTTAAGTCCCATAGTGCTCGGAGCCATTTGAACCATTTTTTATACAGCTACTTCAGATATTACAACTTCAGAGTTTGTCATCTATTACAGCATGATATGCGGAATATCTTCCCCTGGGGCAGGAACAAGAATTTGTTTTTTATGTGTGTTGGTGGTAGGATGAAGTTACTAATTAATAAAGTACGCTACAATCTGATGGCTATACCTTCCGCGGTATATGACGAGAATACGATTTATACGGCTATCCTTATTACCGAGTCAGTATATTCTCTCAGGGCTGCACTGTCCCTTCTTTGTGTCAGTCATCGAGAACCCTACATCTAAATTTCACTTCATTGCCATGTGAGCTAAACAGTAACGTGTACGACGTAATAACTATATCTGTGGTTGAAATTTACCCACCGGTTTATACATGAGGAAAACTTAAAAATAGCTTATAAACAGCTAATAGGTTTAACATTTGACAGTGCTCCAAGATATTAACTGACAGGAAAAGATAATATTTTTGCTACAAATCCATGTCGACTCAGTATGACACTACACAACCAGAACCTGTTTACGACTTTTCTTTTTCACCGACGGCAGAAGATAAAAGCATGAACCAACGATAGGACATACCGTATGTATGTGTAATCGAAAAGGAGAGTGATAGGTGACACCATTCTATTTGTGAAACTAAGCTATAAAATTGAGAATACATCATTCCAGCAGTTGAACATTGGCAAAAACTCAGTGAGGATATCTCTCTCTACAAGTCAAGCATTTTCGGAACTTTCTGAAGTTGCTTTACATATTGAAAAAATGTACTGGAATGGCTCTTGCCTCTTGGTGAGTATAGTCTATATACCTCTCTTCTGAAACAGAGCGTTCGCTTCATTCAAAGCTTCTAATGCTCCCCAAGAACTTGTTCTCGAAACACAAAATCCAACACTATATCGCCAGAATCAAAATTATAGAATCATTTACTCAAGAACTTAATAAACTAATTCGTTTCGATACTGCAACTACTCCAGAGAATACGGAAGTCATTATTATGCAATGGTCCACCACAGTTAAGCTGATTTTTGTTAGCAAACCCTGCGATCAACATTAGGCAGCAACCTCGATAACTGCAGAGAACAACGTTGTACTGGAACGTCTATATCAATGGTTAAACAAGAACTGCAATGAAAATTTTCAGTAATTTGAATCTATGTAAGACGAAATAATCATGTTTTAGCACTGACAAATATGCAGCGAAGTCTTGAATGTTGAAAACGTCCGTACAGTTAATAAACTCCCAAGTGATCTAACAGTTAACAAATCCTCAGAGATAGTGCTTTCATTTCCTTAAGCAACAGGGAAGTTAGAATTTCATATTATGGTGCCAAGTCAACTCTGTATAACTATACACAGTTGTAACCAGTTTCCAACGTGTTTTCTTCTTCGCAGACGGATGATAAGTCTAGCAGTATAACCCTGCAACGATCATAGGCAATATGTAATTGTAATCGACGAAACAGGAAGGTTGGTTACACTGTTTTCATTGTGAAAGTAAAAATTAATGTAACTAGAGACCGCTCCGAGTCTACCACAACAACCACAGATAACTTTTACTAACAGTCCGATTATATTATTGGAGTAGGCGATAACAAGATAGACTATTACAGTCGAAAACAAAAATAAAAAATATTTTGTAGCAGATTCGTTGTGCAGCTTTAATGGATCTTAACAACTGTATTGTGCAATAGACAGCTACGACGGTACGTTTCATTAGGGACCATCGAATTTGGTCTAAAATCAGACCATCATCGATCCCGAAAACCGTCTCAGCTATGCTTTCATGTATATTGCAATAGAAGTTATCAAACGTAGATAGCTCGACCATTGGTATTATCTGTATAGACATTACATTGGTAAAAATGTCTATGAAGTCAAATGGACATAATGGACATGACAAGTTAATGTCAATGACGGAACACTGTACATCCGGAATTGCTATTCCTGTTACGCAAGTTCATAGCTGAGATTGATTTTAGGCTTGATGACGGTCTGATCCTCGACCAAAACATACATTCTCTCATAAAATTTACCGATATAGCTGTGATTGCATAATGCAGTCCTTTCGAAGAGCATATAAAATGGAAGTAACGTGACTGCTGCAGAAACTGACTGGGCAGAAACAAAAAGTAAAAGTTTATAAATCTAAGATCAATTTAACGAAAAAATCGAATAATATCTTACACAAATTCCTCTATAATAAACTCAACGGAAATATAACGAAAACACAAAGTTTGATTCCATAAGTTAAAAAATTATGACTAACATTACTACTCGTTCCTCTCAGGACAACTTCTACAATGTACTTAGGTTCACGGCTAACACCATCGTAGACAGTTCTCCCATATTACAAATATAGCTAAAGAATTGCATGAATCAACATGATAAAAATTATCATTAATCACTCCCAAAAATTTATCTTCTGCTCTTAAGGTACTGCCTAACCTCACCATCGTATATTGTTCGAAATACAGAAAGAAACAGTTAAATATATGTCAGAAAAAAAGGAAACAATAATCGCTAATAGTTTCTCCATTGATAATATAACCTGTGGCCTCAAGTTACCCCCTCCCCCCAATAAACAACACCATCGTATATCACGACAAATTTGGAATAAACAGCATATTTTACAAACTTTGTAAATTAGAATAGTAACTAACACAAACACAGATAGCATTTAATAACAGACCGCTTACACGCTCTGCAACGTAAAGTCATGACGTCAAGAGGACGTCATGGGCGAAACCACACGCATAGAATCTGAAAGAGCACTTGACAAAGTTGTCACTGTTGAACTAAGCTGTTAATTTGAGAATACATGATGAAAGCACATGAACTTAAAAAAATTAAGTGTAGAGGTCTAACTCTACAAGTAACCACATGACGTTTGAAACTCCATAAAAAATTAAAACGGAATGCTATTTCACGTTATTACTGTTAAGAACTTCATATTCCGTAATCACACCACACTCCTCCACATGCTTCAATTTTCCAGTACTTCTCCACTAATACACTTTCGTTTATTAGCTTTTAAGATATTCTCACTCGAGATGATTGTGTATACTCAATAAGTATACAAAGTTAAATCAATAGCTCATACATACTGCGGGTCCGATGCAGCTGACCTCCGAAGCTGGGCGTTCGCTTTGCTGAGAGATTCTGAAGCTCCTCAAGAACTTTAAAATGTTTCGCTAGATGTGCTCGAAACACAAAATGCAAGACTGCAATAATTAATTCACATCTGAAGCTCCTTACACTCAATAACTCGCAGAACGAATTCGTATGGATACTTCGAGTACTCCAAAGAATACGGAAGTAATCGCTACACAACGGTCCACAACGGTTTACGTGAGATGGCATTGTTGTTTACATACCCAATATCCTCCCCTCTTAGCCGAGTCGTCAGCGTCACGAAAGTCATACCTAAAGACCCGAGTTCGATTCACGAATGTGTCGGGAGATCTTTCTCCGCTCAGGGACTGGGTGTTGCGTTGCCCTTATCATCGTTATTTCATCCCCATGGACACGCAAGTCTCCGAAGTGGCGTCAACTCAAAAGACTTGCACCAGTCGAATGGGAGGACCTAGCCACACGGCATTTCCATTTTATCAGTAAACCGAAATCCCAGTAAAGCAATAACGTTTAGCAACGGGGATATAAATGTTAGACAACCACTGAAACAAAATATTATATAAGTCAATTTTACATTTCAACTTTTCATAAAATAGCATCGAAGCATAACGATGTCGAATGCTGATGCCCTCGATCCCGCTTTTAGTCATGCATTGAAATGTTATGTCACGCGTAAAAATTGATTCCTTCAGCGCATGTGACTTCCACCAGATTCGACGTCCGTTTGTGTGATTCCACTAATTGTTTCCTAGAGTAGTGATTTTCTATATTGAAAGCAGGTTGTCAAGGGAAGGCCGTAATCATTTACTATTGGTTGCCTTTAACAGTTACACACATTTATTATTAAAGAAGTAGTTCCAGACTCAACAATAAATTAAAAAATATCACGCTTTAATAATGAAGGCATAAACGACAGTGTAAATAATAGTGTTTTCAGTGCGTTACAATTTAGCAAATCACCATAAAATCCTGATACTGATAACGTTTAAAAAGAAAAAAACAAGGCACTGTGATGATGACTGAAGGCCTTACACTCCAAGAAAGACAGTAAATTAAGAATGTTTAAGAACTCGCTGCAATTACAACTTACAGGTATTGAAATATTAAAAGTAAGAGCCCACAAACACAGTAGAAGGTATCAGACGCCACGAATGGCAGAAAATAAGGTTTTAAGGCTTACTGCTAAAACAGAAATATCGAATTAATTTTTCAGAGCAAATGACCACAATCATGACTGAAGGCCTTACACGCCAGGAACGGCAATTATATAAAAAATTTAGAAACGTACTGTAAAACAGCAAATAAAAGCAAAGGTTAATTAAAAGAAACAAGCAATTGACCACGAAACAGGTGAAATAATATGATGGTAATCTTGTAACACAATCCTTACACTGATACGGTCTGGCCTGCAACAGAGGGTGGAAACCTACAAACAGCACCAACGCGAGCACCAGCACGGCTCATATACCCTTCGATTAATCTCCTCATCGCGAAAATGGAAGACTTGCCAATGGGACGGATCACATGTCTCATACATATTTTATTGACCTCGTCCATGTTTTTACTACTTTGTCAATACAATCAAATTATAAATTGAACGAGTGTCCTTTTTACACAGGGTGGTCCATTGATAGTGACTAGGGCAAATATCTCAAAAAATAAGCATCAAACGAAAAAAACTACATTCGCCGGATAGTTGCGTTATTTACGGTAACAGGAAGTGTTCAGCCACATGTGTAACGTCAACTACGACCTGCAACAAATTATGAAGCCCAAGTAGGTGTTTTAGCTGCTGTCGCCGCTAAACCGCACACCAGTAGCAGTCAAATTGCGCGAGAATCGGTACTCTTAAAAACGTCGGTGTTGAGAATGCTACATCAACATTGATTGCACCCGTACCATATTTCTATGCACCAGGAATTGCATAGCGACGACTTTGAACGTCGTGTACAGTTCTGCCACTGGGCACAAGAGATATTACCGGACGATGACAGATTTTTTGCACTCGTTCTATTTAGCGACGAAGCGTCATTAACCAACAGCGGTAACGTAAACTGGCATTATATGCACTATTGCGCCATCTCTCACAAAGCGGAAACAGTGGTCCAACAAAAAAATTCATATTTCATAACGTACTGTACGAATATGTAATAAAACTGGTGGTTCCTATTTTAAAAAACGCAGTTGATATCCGTTTGACCTATGGCAGCGCCATTTATCAGGCCAACCATGGAGCCATCTGGTTTCCCCCTTCAAGCTAGACAAGTTTCGTTCTTTGTAGTTTTCTCGTTTGACGCTTGTTTTTTGAGGTATTTGGCCCGGTCACGATCAGTGGACCACCATGTACATTTTAATTGAAGTTCTCCTAAAAAGAATCATTTTAAAAGGCGTACTTCAAAATTAGCTAGGCTGGGTTTGAGAACAGACGCCCAACATGCTGCCTTGAAAGGTACTCTTCCGTTCTGGAACTTTTCCTGGAATTCCCAGGCGGAAGGATACTATCCAAGAAGGTAAGATGCTGCATAGATTCTCCGTAAGGTCACCAATGCGATGTCGAGGCAGGTGTGGAGGCAGTGGAGGGAGTAAGTCTCCTTGTCACCGAGTCCTGCCTGCTGTTTCGACGTCCTAGGCTACCAACTTCAGGTCAAGCTTGATCAGATCACAGCAGGAGCTTTTCGCAGCAGCTGGCGTCATACTAAATTACCCATGGAGCTGATGCAAATCGTAACTATAGGTACCTGTCCTTAGATAAGATTAGAAAAGTCTACATTTCAACAGCATTGGTTTGTAGCATTATGTTACAGTCTGTTAAGCAGCAAATCTCCTGCTCACTCTCCATTGCCACCATACGCCTACCGTCATATCACTCAGTTATCCTTTCAAAGCGGACGTGCTACAATACAGTAGCTTGCAGTGGAGAGCTTCACTCATCATCACAATGGATGCATATTTCACGTAGGGAAACATCAAGTAATTTTTAACGTTATCAGTGTTAGACGATCTGTTTCAGTAACTAATGAAAGTATAAATAGTTTTATCATTTCAAATTTGTTCGGTGGTTCTGAAAGTAAGTATCAGTCTAGGCCACAGGGTTCTTCCGAGGTTTGTCAGAAGCATTTTTTTCTGTTTTTTTACATTTACCGCTTCTTTCAAGTTCGACAATGATTTCTGTTAATGTGATAAATGTGAGGTTAGTCTATGGCTTGTATTCCATGTTAAACTGCAGAGCCACCTGTAACAGACTCGCTAAATCAATTAAAAGAATGGAGGAAGCAACACTTCCGAACTACTACGGTGTTCGAACCTGCTTTCGTATTGATGATTCGAGTTTTACTATTACATTTATACATTACATCGATTATCCTTGTATACTTCAGTAATATTTTTAAATACATTTGAGTGATTAGCTGAGTATACACTCCTTTCCCCTCAGAGCGAAGGAATAAAATTACGCTAAACAAAATTTCCTTCTTTTTAGATTAAATAACACAATGGGATTATGTGTTAGATAATACTCTGGAAAGCATAAATAATAATTTTATTCCTTATCTTCTTTTTCCTAAAACCATTAAATCCGTCGTACAAGACATACTATTGTTGTTGTTATGGTTTTCAGTCCGAAGATTAATTTGATACTGCTCTCCCCCCCTACTCTCACATAGCTGCAAAACTACTGTAAATTGCATCCAGAAAAACCGGTTGTTGTCTCAGGTAGGGTCCTATCAACCAATCCCTGATATATCTTGGTATAAAACATGCGGAAACAAAATACATTATCTGTCGCCTAAAGGGACACTATTTTTTTTTTCTCAGATGTCGATGTCCGAAACTTCATGTCATAGCTGCCAAAAGGCGGCAGTGTCTGACGACGCAATAAATGCATCAGTTTCTCTTTAAGGGGACCTGGTCGTGCACGGGCTGCATTTTCATAGCTCGCTCTCAGTGCACATTACTCTTCATCTACAATGAATAACATTAACTCAAGCTGTATAAGGATATTTATTAAAATATCTCCTACAGTTTAAGAATTACAGTATTTTGCCTAATAGGTGTTTTTGTAATACACTTCCAATTCAGGTACCATTTTCTGGACCATCATCAGTCTAATAGCATTCAGACTGTGACAGACTGCTGTCAACAATCACAGGAACACATTATGCCTCTCGTTTTGTAGTTTGGAGTTTATCTGAGGAAATAGGAAAAGCCTTATTATACCACATTATTATTTTGTATAAAAAATACCGCTAAAATTATATACAGAATGACAAACATAGATCAATACAAAGATGCTATCCCATTCTTCACTTGAGGGAAACTTGGTGAACATCGATGAAACCATTGAAAAGTTATATGTACCCAATGATCTGAAAACGTAGTTTCGAGAATATGAGAAAAGAATATTCGCAGTGTTTTTGACGCATCGTATGCCTCTTTCAGAACATTCCAGCAGCATAATCTTCCTGGCCAGCTGCTTCTTTATCATCTGTAGACTTCTTCAGGGGCCTTTTCCTTACACTGGCTTCCACAGCTTCAACTACTCGCTGACAATATATGGCAGTCAGTGCAGCCATCCTATTTTTTGCTGGCTGGATGCCTAATTTGTCCATGACTTTTATCCTGATGGTTACACCATCATTGAAACACATGACAGCATCCATCGCACCCATTTTGAGTACTGTCCATCCAACAAACACTGTTTTTGGCACTCGTTGCCACACGCAGATGTTGAAACTCTCATTAGGGTTTTGCGTACGGCCATATAGACATTTGCTGAGTAATTTTGTATCTGAACGGTCCCTGCATATTGGCTTTATTGTTTCCATGACTGTGGCAGGCAAGACATGTATATGGTGCTATTCCTTGCCTGTCGCTTGAGCGTGGCTGGTTTGCAGACATTTGTTCAAAGAGCGTTTAAGACCAAATCAACAGCTGAAAAGTAGATAAAAAATACATTTTTGAAACGGGATAAAATTGTCTTTCAGATGGTGACAAGAATTGTTTTCGAAAATTTCAGACATTTCAAGTCCATGTCCACTTAACAATTAGACATATCAAGTACACTTTTTAAAAAATTAAAGAAAATGCGACGCAACAAGAAGGAATTATACCAATGGCGCGGAAATCAGTAGATGTGATGTTCATGTACAGACAAATGAAGGAGTCCCGTTTCAAAAACTGTATGGTTTATTCACGAGAAAGAGCTACACAAATTGAGCAAGTCTGTAAGAAAATTATCTATGTCTGGCGCTTATGCAAGTAGCTGTTCGGCTGGCATTGTTTGATAGACTTGTTGCATGTCGTCCAGAGGGATATAGTGCCAAATTCGGTCCAATTGGTGCTATAGATGAGCAAAATTCAGAGTTGTTTGTAGGGCCCTGCCCATGTTGTTGTTGTTATGGTCTTCAGTCCTGAGACTGGTTTGATGCAGCTCTTCATGCTACTCTATCGTGTGCAAGATTCATCGTCTCCCAGTACCTACTGCAGTCTACATCCTTCTGAATCTGCTTAGTGTATTCATCTCTTGGTCTCCCTCTACGATTTTTACCCTCCACGCTGCCCTCCAGTACTAAATTGGTGATCCCTTCATGCCTCAGAACATGTCCTACCAACCGATACCTTCTTCTAGTCAAGTTGTGCCACAAACCCCTCCTCTCCTCAATTCTTTTCAATTGCTCCTCATTAGTTATGTGATCTACCCATCTAATCTTCAGCATTCTTCTGCAGCACCACATTTCGGAAGCTTTTATTCTCTTCTTGTCTAAAATATGTTTCACTTCCATACATGGCTACACTCCATACAAATACTTTTAGAAACGACTTCCTGATACTTAAATCTATACTCGATGTTATCAAATTTCTCTTTTTCAGAAACGCTTTCCATGCCATTATTAGTCTACATTTTATATCCTCTCTACTTCGACCATCATCAGTAATTTTGCTCTCCAAATAGCAAAACTCCTTTACTACTTTAAGTGTCTCATTTCCTAATCTAATTTCTTCAGCATCACCCGACTTAATTCGACTACATTCCATTACCCTCGTTTTGCTTTTGTTGATGTTCGTCTTACACCCCCCTTTCAAGACACTATCCTTTCCGTTCAACTGCTCTTCTGAGTCCTTTGCTGCCTCTGACAGAATTACAATGTCATCGGCGGACATCGAAGTATTTATTTCTTCTCA
Organism: Schistocerca americana; assembly: GCF_021461395.2. Classification (NCBI taxonomy): domain Eukaryota; kingdom Metazoa; phylum Arthropoda; class Insecta; order Orthoptera; family Acrididae; genus Schistocerca; species Schistocerca americana. Next base: position 541,085,428 of record NC_060124.1, on the reverse strand, counting down.
ATGGATTTTAATTCCTACTCCGCATTTTTCTTTTGTTTCCTATACTGCTTGTTCAATATACAGATTGAATAGCATCGGGGAGAGGCTACAAATTTGTCTCACTCCCTTCCCAACCACTGCTTCCCTTTCATGTCCCTCGACTCTTATAACTGCAATCTGGTTTCTGTACAAATTGTAAATAGCCTTTTGCTTTCTGTATTTTACCTCTGCCACCCTCAGAATTTGAAAGAGAGTATTCCAATCAACATTGTCAAACGCTTTCTCTAAATATACAAACGCTAGAAAGGTAGGTTTGCCTTTCCTTCATCTTTCTTCTAAGATAAGTTGTAAGGTCAGTATTGCCTCACGTGTTCCAGTATTTCTACGGAATCCAAACTGATCTTCCCCGACGGTGGCTTCTACCAGTTTTCCATTCGTCTGTGAAGAATTCGCGTTAGTATTTTGCAGCTGTGACTTATTAAACTGATAGTTCGGTAATTTTCACATCTGCCAACACCTGCTTTATTTGGGATTGGAATTATTATATTCTTCTTGAAGTCCGAGGGAATTTCGCCTGTCTCATACATCTTCGTCACCAGATGATAGAGTTTTGTCAGAACTGGCTCTTCCAAGGCTGTCAGTAGTTCTAATGGAATGTTATTTACTCCACTGGCCTTGTTTCGACTTAGGTCTTTCAGTGCTCTGTCAAACTATTCACGCAGCATAGTATCTCCCATTTCATCTTCACCTGCATCCTCTTCCATTTCCATAATATTGTCCTCAAGAACATCTGCCCTGTATAGGCCCTGTATGTACTCCGTCCACCTTTCCGCTTTCCCTTCTTTGCTTATAACTGGGTTTCCATCTGAGCTCTTGGTATTCATGCAAGTGGTTCCCTTTTCTTCATAAGTTTCTCTAATTTTCCTGTAGGCAGTATCTATCTTACCCCTAGGGAGATCAGCCTCTAAATCCTTACATTTGCCCTCCAGCCATCCCTGCTTAGCCATTTCGCACTTCCTGTCGATCTCATTCTTGAGAGGTTCCTTTTCCTTTTTGCCTGCTTCATTTACTGCATTTTTATCTTTTCTCCTTTCATCGATTAAATTCAGCATCTCTTCTGTTACTCAAGGATTTCTACTAGCCTTCGTCTTTTTACCTACTTGATAGTCTGCTGCCTTCACTATTTCATCGCTCAAAGCTACCCATTCTTCTCCTACTGTATTTCTTTCCCCCATTCCTGTCAATTGTTCCCTTATGCTCTCCCTGAAACTCTGTACAACCTCTGGTTCTTTCAGTTTATCCAGATCCCATCTCCTTAAATTTCCACCTTTTTGGAGTTTCTTCAGTTTTAATCTACAGTTCATAACCAATAGATTGTCGTCAGAGTCCACATCTGCCCCTGGAAATGTCATACAATTTAAAACCTGGTTCCTAAATCTCTCTCTTGCCATTATATAATCTATCTGAAACCTTCCAGTATACAGCCTTCTTTCATGATTCTTGAACCAAGTGTTAGCTATGATTAAGTTACGCTCTGTGAAAAATTCTACCAGACGGCTTCCTTTTCATTTCTTAGCCCTAATCCCCATTCACCTACTACGTTTCCTTCTCATCCTTTTCCTGCTCTCGAATTCCAGGCGCCCATGACGATTAATTTTTCGTCTCCCTTCACTAATTCAATAATTTCTTTTACCTCATCATATATTTCATCACTTTCTTCATCATCTGCAGAGCTAGTTGGCATATAAACGTGTACTACTGTAGTAGGCGTGAGCTTCGTGTCTATCTTGGCCACAATAATGCGTTCACAATGCTGTCTGAAGTAGCTTACCCGCACTCCTATTTTTTATTCATTATTGAACCTTCTCCTGCATTACCTGCATTGATTTTGTATTTATAACCCTGTATTCACATGACCAAAAGTCTTGTTCCTCCTGCCACCGAACTTCACTAATTCCCACTATATCTAACTTTAACCCATCCATTTCACTTGGTAAATTTTATAACCTACCTGACCGATTAAGGGATCTGACATTCCACGCTCCGATCCGTAGAACGCCAGTTTTCTTTCTCCCGCCCATAGAGCACCAAATGTTCTCAACAGCGGAGAGATCTGAAGCCCTTTCTGACCAAGGTAGAGTATGGCAATCACGAAGACAGTTAGTAGATAACCTTCCAGTGTGTGGGTGGACATTATCTTGCTGAAATGCAAGTCCAAGATGCCTTGCCATGAAGGGCAAAAAATATCGTCAACGTACCGCTCTGCTGTAAGGGTGCAGCGGATTACAACGGAAGTGGCCTTGCTATGAAATGAAATCCCACCCCAAGATATCATATCTGGTTGTCGGACTGTATGGTGGCCAACAGTCACATTGGTAGCCCACTTTTATCTGGGGCGTCTTGAGATACATCGTGGCTGGTCATCGGGGCTCAGCTAGAAGCCAGAATCATCACTGAAGACAATTCTGCTCCAGCCAACGCTCTCCCAGGCCGAATGTACCCAGCACACTGCGAACCATCTTCTGGTTGTACATACGTCGATGGTAGTCGGCTTAAGGGGCGCCATTAAGTCAGCCTTTCGTCTCTCTAGGTCACCCGTACTTATAAACTCTGTGTTCGGCGATGGTCAGCTCATTTTTGCCAGCATCGTTGAATAGTTGCATGGTTTCCTATTCATATGTTGATCGATTGGCCAATTACTCCAACCAGCATCTTTGAACTCAACTACATTTCTTCTTTCAAATACTGTCATCTGCTGACATTGTCCACGAGCCTGTTTGCAAGGCATAGTTACTGTCAAACTGAGTACATCGAATGAAATCCTCAAATACTTTATGCGCTGGTATCATCATGACCCGTGTTTACTATTCTTGCCAGGTGTGCGGTGACATTGTGCTCCAGCAGCCACACATTCATTCATCGGTCGCCGAAGTTTGCAGTTCTTCATTTTCCGTCGATACCCCTGTGAATAACCATTTGTGACCAATTTGAGCCGTTTTCGTGTCTTAGACTGTATATTAGATGCTAAGAACGAAAGAGAAGCGGAATTCTTATAATAAACGTTTAGAATCAGAAATGTGTGCTAGTTACTGTCTACGACTCACTGAAAATGGTTATTTTAAAGCATTCAATTAGGCTCGTTTTCAGTCGTATTACAATGATCATGTCATCGTTGTGTACATGAAATACCTTTATGACGACCTGAACTCTGATGAGGACACTTATAATAATGTGTCTGAATTTTGGTGTAGGAAGGGCTGCCGTTCTCCGTCAAATAATGAAACCAGATACGTTAGTGGTATTGGACGTTGAAGTTTGGATTAAAGTAAACTATCTAACTCATATCAACAGTAGTCCATTCGGTGCAGGTTGGACGTTGAGCAGGCCAATCGATTTCTGCCATGGTACATGAAACAGCTAAACACACAAGACATAGTAGAAAACATTGGATATCAAAGGAGATATTGGACATATTTGATTAAACAAAAAAATATAAAAATGCCGAAAATGAAGTAAGCAAAAGGGAATAAAGACGTCTAAGGAATGAGACGGACAGAAAGTGTAAAATGGATAGGTCGGAATGACTAGAGAACAATTGCAAGCCCATAGAAACATGTGTAACTAGGGGAAAGGTAGATACCGCCTATAAGAATATCAAAGAGAGCTTTGAATATAAGAAAACCAGCTGCATGAAATCGAGAGCTCAGATGGGAGGGCAAGGAAGGGAAACCTGAAAGGTGGAAGGAGTATATAGACATCTACATGTACATGGATACTCTGCCAATCACATTTAAGTGGCTGACAGAGGGTTCAACGAACCACATTCACAATTCTCTATTATTCCAATCTCGTATAGCGGGCGGAAAGTATGAACACCTATATCGTTCCGTACGAGCTCTGACTTCCCTTATTTTATTGTGGTGATCGTTCCTCCCGATGTAGGTCTGTGTCAACAAAATATTTTTCATTCGGAGGAGAAAGTTGGTGATTGGAATTTCGTGAGAAGGTTCCGTCGGAACGAAAAACGCATTTCTCTTAATGATTTCCAGCCTAAACCCTGTATCATTTCTGTGACACTCTCTCCCACATTTTGCGATAATACAAAACGTGCTGCCTTCCTTTGAACATTTTCGATGTACTCCGTCAGTCCTATCTGGTAAGGATCCCATACCATGTAGCAGTATTCTGAGAGAGGACGGACAAGTGTAAGGTAGGCAGTCTCCTTAGTAGGGCTGTGTCTTTCCAATGAAACGCAGTCTTTGGTTAACCTTCCCCACATTTTCTATGTGTTCTTTCCAATTTAAGATGTTCGTAATTGTAATTCCTAGGCTTTTAGATTATACCGATTTATAGTGTAACCGAAGTTTAACGAGTTCCTTTTAGCACTCATGTGGATGACCTCACAGTATTCGTTATTTAGGGTCAACTGCCACTTTTCGTACCATTGAGATATTATTTCTTCTAAATCGTTTTGCAGTTTGCTTTTGTCTTCTGATGACTTTATTAGTCGATAAACGACAGCGTCATCTGCAAACAACCGAAGACATCTTCTCAGATGGTCTCCCAAATCGTTTATATAGATAAGGAACAGCAAAGGGCCTATAATACTACGATGGGGAACGCCAGAAATCACTTCAGTTGTACTCGATGACTTTCCGTCAGTCACTACGAACTGTGACCTCTCTGACAGGAAATCACAAATCCAGTCACATAACTGACACGATATTCCATAAGCATGCAATTTCACTACGAGTTGCTTGTGTGGTACAGTGTCAAAAGCCTTAAGGAAATCCAAAAATACGGAATCGATCTGAAATCCCTTGTCAATAGCACTCAGCACTTCATGTGAATAAAGAGCTAGTAGTGTATCACAGGAACGATGTTTCCCAAGCACATGTTGACTGTGTGTTACTAAATCGTTTCCTTCGAAGTAATTCATAATGTTCGAACACAATATATATTCTAAAATCCTGCTGCACATCGACGTTAACCTAATGGGCCTGTAATTTAGTGGATTACTCCTACTACCTTTCTTGAATATTGATGTGACCTGTGCAACTTTCCAGTCTCTGGGTACGGATATTTCGTCGAGCTAACGGTTGTGTATGATTGTTAAGAATGGAGCAAATAGATCAGCTTACTCCGAAAGAAACATAACTGGTATACAGACTGGGCCAGAAGACTTGCTTTTATTAAGTGATTGATGTTGATCCACTACACCGTGGATATTTACTTCTACGTTACTCATGTTAGCAGCTGTTCTCGATTCGAATTCTGGAATATTTACTTCGTATTCTTTTGTGAAGGTATTTCGGAAGACTGTGTTTAGTAACTCTGTTTGGCAGCACTGCCTTCGACAGTATCTCCATTTGCTATCGCGCAGAGAAGGCATTGATTGTTTCTTGCCGCTAACATACTTCACATCTGACCAGAATCACTTTGGATTTTCTGCCAGGTTTCAGGACAAAGTATCGCTATGGAAACTGTTATACGCATCTCACATTGAAGTCCACGCTAAATTTCGAGCTTCTGTAAAAGATCAATAATCTTGGAGATTTTGCGTCTGTTTAAATTTGCCATGTTTCTTTCGTAGTTTCTGCAATAGTGTTCTAACCCGTTTTGGGTACCAAGGAGGATCAGCTCCATCGTTTGTTAATTAATTTGGTATAAACCTTTCAATTGCTGCCGATGCTATTTTTTGAATTTAAGCCAGATGTGGTCTACACTTATATTGTTAATTTGGAATGAGTGGAGATTGTCTCTCAGGAAGGCGTCAAGTGAATTTTTACCTGCTTTCTTGAATAGGTAAATTTTTCGCTTATTTTTCGAAAATTTGGGGATTGCAATATTCAGTTTCGCTACGACAACCCTGTGTTCAGTAATCTCTGAATCGGTTTTGATGCTCGTTATTAACTCAGGATTATTTGTTGCTAAGAGGTCAAGTGTGTTTTCACAACTATTCACGTGGTCTCATGAACTAACTGCTCGAAATAATTTTCAGAAAATGAGTTTAGGACAATTTATGATGATATTTTATGCGTACCTCTGGAATAAAACTCGTATTTTCAACAAACATATTGAGGGTAAATTAAAGTCATCACCAACTATTATCGTATGAGTCGGGTAAGTGTTTGAAATCAAATTCAAGTTTTCTTTGAACCTTTCAGCGACTGTATATTCTGAATTGGGAGGTCGCTAAAAGGATCCAGTTATTATTTTATTCCGGTTGCCAACGATGACCTCTTCCCAAACTAACTCACAGGAAGGAACCGCCCAGTCCATGCCACATAGCCCCTGCTACCTGTGTGGCCGCCTCCTGCTTATAGAGGACACCTGACCTCTTTAGCAGAACCCGAAACACAACCACTCTTTGGCGCAAGTCGTGGAATCTGCAGCCTACACGGTCGCAGAACCTCCGGAGCCTCTGATTCAGACCCTCCACTCGGCTCTGTACCAGAAGTCCGCAATCGGTTCTGTCGACTATGCTGCAAACGGTCACCTCTGCTTTCATCTTGCAAGCAAGACTGTCAGCCTTTACCACTTATGTTAGGCGCTCAAAACCAGAGAGACTCTCTTCTGATTGAAAGTGACACACATCATTGGTACCGAAGTGAGCAACCACCTGCAGTTGGCTGCACCCTGTGCTCATCATGGCATCTGCGAGGACGCTTTCCACATCTGGAATGACTCCACCCGGTATGCACACGGAGTGCACATTGGTTTTCTTATCCTCCTTGTCAGCCAAGTCCCTGAGCGGCCCCATAAGGCGCCTAACGTTCGAGCTAACAACTACCAATAATCCCACCCTCTGCGACTGCCCGGATCTTGCAGGCTGAGTGGTTTCCTGTGATACAGGACAGACGACAGCATCTGGCTCAACGACAGTGTAAGCCATTGACAGCACCTGGAGCCTGTTTGTCAGACAGACTGGGTAGGCCTTACGTGCGGCCGCCTGGGAAGTCTTTCTCTGCCTGCTACGTCCTGGGGCGACCTCCCACTCGACCACAGGTGAGGTGTCAGCCTCAGTGCGAGCAGTAAGTGGGTTGGTCACCGGTGAGGACCGTGCTGGATGTCCGTTGGATCCCCACGGCCGGCCCACAACAGAGGTGGCCATCCACTGCGGCCTCAAGCTGTGTAACCGAAGCCATCACAGCCTTAAGCTGAGAGCGAACTATCACCAACTCGGCTCGCAGCCCCACGCAACAATCGCAGTCCCTGTCCATACCAAAAACCGTGGAAAATTAAACGATGCAGATAAACGGACTATCGGCAGGTGCTCCGCAAATCTACTGTAGACCCTGACGAAAACGCACGAACTGTGTCTAGCAATACTCAGATATTCAGAAACCTAACTACCGAAGCACTCAGGTGAAACTAAATAATTTGTCCCTGATTAGGAACTTTAAATACGTCACAAAATCGGTTTACTTTGTGGCGCAAACGAAAACGCGAGAACTGTGCCTATAAGATATTAAAATTTAACGCAGAAGCCAAAACTAAACTATTAATCAGTTACCTCCCTGTTGCTGCTTCTGTCGGATATGGCGAGAAGAATTTGACACAGCACTTGGAAGATCTAAGTCGACACACGGACCATGGAGTTGACGACATTCCATGTGTGCTTCTAACATCCTCCGGAGAGTAGCCATGACTTAACTACTCCATCTCCTATGCAAGAAGTATGAGACAGAGAAAATAACTTCACACTTCAAGAACAATTTAATAATTCCAATCCCAAAGGCTGCAGGTGCTGAAAGGTGTGAATGTTACCGTATAATCGGCTTAATAACACACGCTTGCAAAATATTGACACAAATTATTTAGAGCAGAATGGAGAAACTATTAGATGTCGACCTCGGGAAATATCAGATTGGTTTCCGCAGAAGTCTAGAAACACGCGAGGTAATACTTACGCTATGACCTACCTTAGAATACAGGTTAAGGGAAGGTCAACTTTTGTTTATAGCTCCTGTATACTTAAAAAATGCTTTTGTCAGTGTTGGCTGTCATATCCCCTTTGAAATTCTGAAGGTAATGGAGGTAAAGTAGAGGGACCCAGGGCTTATTTACAGCTTGCACAGAAACCAAATGGCAGCAGATGGGTATGAAGGGTAACAGTGGCAGAGAAAGGGAGGAGACAGCGTTGTAGCATATCCCTGGTGTTATTCAATCCGTACGTTAAGGAGACTGTGAATGCAATCAAGGAGAAATTTGTTGAAGGACTTACAGTTCAGGGAGAAAAAGTTCGAGGTTTGCTGCTAACAGTGAAATTTTCTCGGAGACGGGAAAGGTCTTGGAAAAGCAATTGAATGGATGGGCAATGTGTTAGAAGTTGGATGTAAGATGAACATCAAGAAAAGCAACACAAGTGTAATGGAATGCAGGAGAATTAATTCAGGGCATGCTGAGGGAAGTAGGAACTGAGTTACTTAAAGTAGTAGATGACTTTTACTATTATGGCAGTGATATAATAGATTATGACCAAAGAAGGAATGATATGAAATATATACCGGCAATGTTAATAAAAGGGTGTCTGAAGAAGAGAAATTTGTTAATACCTATTGTAGATTTAAATGCTGAAAGTCTCTTCTGATAGTTTTTGTCTGGAATGTAGCCATGTACGAAAATGAACCGTGGACATAAACAGTTCACACAAGAAGAGAATAGCGCCTTTGAAATGTGTCACTGTAGCATAACGCTGAAAATTAAATGGGTAGATCACGTAACTAATGAGGAAGTACTGAACATAAATTGGGAGAAAAGAAATATATGTCATAACTTGACTAAAAGGAGGAAGAGCTTGACAGGACATATTCTGAAAGGTTGAGTAAAAATTAGTGAAGGAAACCAAGAGATGAATACGGTAACCAAGTATGTAAGTTGCAGTGGTTGTTCGAAGATGCAGACGCTTGCCCAAGATAGAGTACCGTGGAAACCCACATCAAACGAGTTTTCGGACTGTAGACCGCAACAGCAACAATTTTGCCTATGCATTTACGTTCATACAGAACACCACAAGCCACCTTATGGTGGGCCGTACCATGCACCATTACCAGATATTTCATGTAATATTCCATTCGCAAACTGAGCTGGGGAAAAAAGACTATCAATGTGCCGCTCTACGAGCCCTGATTTATCACGTCTTCGCGGTCCGTACGCGTAATGCACATTTGTGGCAGTAGAATCGTTCTCAGTCAGTTGTAAATGTCTGTTCTCTAAATTGTCTCGAAAGTGATTGATGAAAAGAACGTCGTCTTCCCTTAGGAATTCCCATTGCGTTTACAAAACATCTCTGTAACACTTGCCAGTTGATCGAATCTATCGACAACAAATCTAGCAGCAAGGCTCTGGACTTCTTCGATGATTTCGTTTAATGCGACCAGCTGAGTTTCCCAAACACTCGACCTATACTCAAGAACTGGTCACTCTTCTGTTCTACTCGCAGTCTCCTTACTAGAAGATTACCGCTTTCCTAATACTGTCTCAGTATACAAAAGCCTTCCCTACTGCAGTCCTTAAATGCATGTTATATTTCATTTCGCTTTGCAACAATTCGCCTACATATTTAATCCACGTGATTGTGTCAAGTACGTCAACATAAATTCCAGTTTAATTTAATTGAATTTATTGCAAAGATTTTTAGACCTGTTATCTGGAAACTCTAACGGGTCGTACATATTCGTTAATCATGGTGACATACAACGTTTTAAGTTACGTAGGTAGTAGCAAATCATGTTGACAGCAAACTTCGGTGATACTAATGTAGAAATAAAGCCGGGTATTTGAAAGATAATAATAAGTTTAAATAATCAACATTAAATAAAGGGTATTAACTGAGGATCCAAGTGAATGACTTCCATCTTATATTACAAGATACGTTACTAGCAGCCTCGGAAGAGCTTGAGGTTTTTCGATCAACTCCAACTTTACTTACTTCTAAACCTATTCTTGCTACACTATTCTATATCGCTATCAGTGGTATGTGTGTGTCTCGGCAGTCCTCGATTCTACGCATATGCATGTGGGTGGCCTGTGCATTCTCTCTCTTCTTTCCCTTTCACTTTTCTGTTATTGTTTGCATATCGCTGTCTAACTGTCTGCAGTCTCTCTCTACCTGAAAAAAAAGAGACTCTCAGAACGACATGACCAGCCGAACCTTCCTCTCCACATTCACAAACTGATGTGTTGCTACGTCCCAGTCGAAGCACATGGTTTAGGTATGGATCGCGACCTGTTAACAGCTGCATCATACCTCGATTAGGCGCAGCGTCGCACAGTTTGGGCCTGTTCCTAGTGCTTGGTAATACGCTATAAACACGCCTTGCCGTACTGCTAGTGTCCCAGTCAGACTACTAATCATCTAAATTCTGGGCTCTTAAATGTCGTTTATTAATAACCTGTGTTCCGGTTCCAAATGGTTCAAATGGCTCTGTGCACTATGGGACTTAAAATCTCAAGTCATCAGTCCCCTTGAACTTAGAAACTACTTAAAACTAACTAACCTAAGGACGTCACACACATCCATGCCCGATGCAGCTTCGAACCTGCGACCGTAACGGTCGCGTGGTTCCAGACTGAAGCGCCTAGAACCGCTCGGCCACTCTGTGTTCCTGTGATTTCATACACATGATCATATTGCTCACGGTCCCTCCAAAAGATTGCTGACCTGTAACGTAGTACGATATCCATCCGGCATATTCCGAGGATTACCAGTAAACCTTCGACCGGTACGAAAGCCCCCTGTGATCCTCAGAATACGCTCCGCTGAATTCGTCTCATATTGTTTTGTAGCTGCCTAATCTAAGACGAGGTGCCCAGCCGCAGGCAGCGAAGTTGACTATGGCGTTGAAGATAGCTTCGTAGTATCATCGCACCACACGCAACGGTAATTTATCGTCAGCACTGCCGACACGGACAATCTTGTGTATAATTATGGCCACTTTCTGAGTAACAGATTTTACGTGTTCTACAATGTTTCTTTTCTCGTTTAGAAGAGTGCCTAAATATTTATAAACATTGCTGCTTGAAACAAATATTCCTTCAAACGTCAGGGAACGATTTCTGGAAAGAGAAAGCCTTCCTTTTCAAACATGTATGTGGTTTTGTAAACACCTACACTTAGTTTGTTCCTCTTACAACAATGGTGCATCCGAATAAGCACATGTTTCATCTTTTCCTCCAGTCTCACCCTGGAGTATAGATACAACTACTAGAATGTCATCTGGTTATGCAACAACAGCTACAATAACATAAAACCTGTATAGTAGATGTAATATGGGTTCAGTACCAAGATCTCAGAACAGTGGACCACTTATGGAGCCTTAAGGACAGCCTTGGTAACCTTTTTGATTATTTTTCTCTGCTCCGCAAGCCATAGACGCTACAGTAAATTAAAAAGCCATTGTACACACATTTTCGGACCCTGAGAGCTATAAGCTTTTTAAACAGATATACTGTGCGTTTCTTTTTCTCCGCAAAATAGAGGAGGAAAGGAACATAAGGAAAACGACGTTTCGAGACATAAGGTAACAAATTCCATGGTGCTAATACAACAAATAATTGAGAATATGTGCCAAATATGTTTCTCTGAGATGAAGAGATTGGTACAAGAGAAGAAATCGCGTTGAGCCGCAACAAACCAGTCAGTAGAATGATGGAAAATGGAAAAAGAAGATAACTGGTACGAGCTTAGGACTCCATGAGTAATTTCAGTTTCAGTAAAAACTGCTGCATAAATTAAATTACTGAAATCAATACGATGTAAAAGGTATAAACTTTTAAGTGGGCATGACGGATATATCCGGCCCTTGGCACGTTCGCTCTCAGTTCAACGATTATATCGGACCACAGCAACCTGTCGCTTGTAGCTAGTGGGAATGATGAATTCAAAGCCGAGACGTACTATGACGTTATTACTAAAGTTTCATCCTTCATCAGTTAAAATAATGCATTCTCAAAGTTTTAACGATTTTCAATGTTTTTACTGCCATGGACACAAATTGTGGCAGCTCCTGTAGAAAAAACTGCTTTTCCAGTTGTTTTGGAGTTCGTTAACGATTTTCATGGAAAGAATTATTGAATTTACCTCTACACCTGGTATATTAGTTCACATTACGGTGACCAACAGACGAGAAAGCAAGCGGTGTTTTCGACACAATGTAGGAAAACAAAAACGAGTTCCTTTACGTCACTGAATATGACAAATTGAAGGAGGGTAACTATTTGACAGCGTACGTCAGCTAGCATATATTAGTAAAACAGAACCGCAAAAGAGATGTCGTGATGGGCAGCACGTTTCGTGACAATGCATTGCATGAAGTAAACGCAAATTTTTTTGGCATTTGTGGTAAATATATGAGACGCGTGGCTAGAAGTAGATCACAGTTGCAAAACTATCAAGTGGCCATCACAGACGTTAAGTGCGGGGTTGTTTTCCAGTTATCTTGTATTAGGTTCAGGATAGGGTCTGGGGTACCTGCAACATGCACACACACTCACAACAGTGTAATTGGGCTAGGGGTTTGCAATGGGATAAAACAGTTCCTCAAACATTATTCCTATATGGGACATACATCTTGAATCTTTTAAGCATATAAGAAGTAGTGACAGCCGCAGTTTATCAGTATTCTATGTTATCAACACATGTGACTGGTAAAAATGCATATCGCCTTTGCTCTGTGGTTATGAAGCCAAATTTTGCAATAATCGGTAAGCATAAAGCTGTATTTAAGATAGCTGAAGTCAATACCCTCTCCTGTGATTTACTGTACTGTAATTGTAACACAGCCCACGTCTACCATAATCCATGTGTTTCAGTGCATATATGAGGTGACCTTGACTGATAGCATTTTACTGACATAAGTCTCTCTGGGTATATTTGGAAGGCGAGGAAGAAGTGATCCTGCAAATATTTTGTTGATACTTTTGGCAGTGAGAGTCAATCTAAATCATCGTTGGACACCAAAGAAACCAAGTCGTGTGGTAGGACAAGAAAAGAAATATTCTTCTACAAAATCTTTATTAATTATTGCATAGACAACATTAGAAATGTGAAAATAACTGAACACGAAAGGGCAATACGGGATGTCTGCATTAACTGTAAATTCTGATGGAAAGTGGCCAAACACTGGTGTACATGCAGCTAATGATAGAATCGAGGGTACTTCTACATTAGTGGATATACGAGAGATTTGTTTATAAACTCTCCTTCCCAGATGAATTAGCTTAAAGAAGGTTCGTTATATTGTATCACCATGCTGTGGACTGGTGCATTTTATTATTCCACAAGTATTGAGACAAAAGTACCATAAACTGCTATTGTTCCCAAAAATAATTTTAGTTTGCAGGTCTTAATAAAAACAAGAAAGGTAGCAAATAGAATTAACCCTTTCCCTATTAAAGAAACTAATTCTTCAAGTATAGTTAACGAGAAAACTGAAAATGGAATAGTTCGACATAAGAAAAACAAAAGCGAAAAGTGGAAGATTTGGCGGAAACATTTCCCATGAAGGAAAACTATAAACTGCTACTCGAAAAAGCAAGGCTTACATATTACTTTAATTTTTTGAATCTCTGAATATTAGTCTAATTTGTTACACACAGTTCCTGAGTTTTCGTCAGTCAGTCAGTCGGCAGTTGATGGTTGGAGTGCTGACTCATTATCTGAGTATCCAGTTATGCTGGCAACTGATGTGATATATGTAAGGATCATATCAACCTATACCACATCAACAACAGCCTGAAGATGGCGCATTGAAGCGCTGAAACTGGTTGCAACAAAATAAAATGAAATCATAAGGACGGCTGTAGGTGTTTTATTTTGTCGCAATAGTAAACGGCCGTCTTCCCAGAGACCTCCTGCCAATAGCATGGACATACTAAAACAATTCCGCAAGTCGTTAGCCATGTGTCTACATCCTGTCCTCGGACATCCATTATGTATAATGGCGTTCGTTGGACACATTTTACTTTAAACTCGCTTTCCCGGTGTCGGTGGATAAACACGATACTACAATGGCTGTTATTCCGAATTACAGTGAAAAATTCCCTCGGACATGCATGCATGTCCTGAGGAACAGGCACTTCGACGACTACAGCAGTTTTTAAATGCAAGAATTTTATTCACAGTTGCGAATATGGACAACCATCAGCTGTATAATAGAATGACGACAGTGAAAGCCTCTGCCTGACCGGAACTCAAAACCGGATTTCCGGCTTATCGCAAGCGGTCACCTTATCGTTTGACTATCCGAGCAGAACTTATGGCCAGGCCCGAACTACGATAGATCGTGAGCCACATGTCTAAATCCTGTACCCGTACGTCCACTATGTACGAGGGTCAGTCAATAATTAAAGAGACAAAATAGTCTGGGGAAAAACTTTTAGTAGGGCAAGTTTGATACTTTCGTGGCTATGAGTTGGTATCACTAGGATGAGTCCTGATCAGCTGATGTATAAAAATAGTATTGTTTAAAACGCCAAAAATACATCTCAAGATGGCGAGTCCGCTTCAAACGTCCACATAAGTTGAACAACGTTCTGTTATTCGTTTTCTTTCTTGCTGAAGGCGAGAAACAGGATAATATATACTGTAGACTGTCTTAAGTTTATGATGAGCGTTGTATAAATCGATAAAATTTTTACAAGTGTGTAGAGCAGTTCAAAAATTTTCTCGACTCAGTGACAGACCAACACCGGTGTGGCCGACCTGTTGGAGTTTCCACTCCCTCACTTGAAAGTCGAATTGATGACATTATTCGTGCCGACTGCTCTTGTGACTGGGAAATGATCGTTGATAAGGTTCAAGTTAGTGCTGACACAGTTCATAACATTATCTGTAACAAGCCGAAGTATCGCAAAACATGTGCAAAATGGATCCCAAAAGAGTGGACGCGGCTACACTAGGAAACTAGGTCGAGAGTGTGCACAGAGCTAACGGAACGTTATGAAAGAAAAGGTGAGCACTTCTTAGCAAACTTTTAACCTTTGATGAAACTTGAGTTCGCGATTATGAGCCAGAATCAAAAAGACAAAGCATCTAGTGGAAACACACCAACTCACGAGTTAAGAAAAAATTCAAAGCCAAGCATCTGCAGGAAAAGTCATGTTGACGTTGTTTTGGAATACTGAAGGTCAAGTTTTCTGTGATTATCTCGAAGAGCAGCGTAGAATGTACAGCCAAAATTACTCCTATTTGCTTTTAAATAAGCTGAAGCCAGCCATGAGAGAGAGACGTCGTGGATCTGAGAGGAGAGGTGTGATTCTCCAGCAAGACAACGCAAGTCCTCATATTGCTCATCTAGCCCGTGAAACCATTGACAAAATGGGCTGGGAAGTACTGCCTTACAGGCCTCATTTAGCACCTATTGATTCCCATTTGTTTAGTGCACTGAAGGAGGCATTACGTGGGAAGAGGTTGCAGGACAACAAGGACGTGAAAAATTTTGTCGGAATTGGTTCAAACATCAAGATAAAGATTTTTTTGCAGCCGGAATAAAAAACCTTGTAGCCCGTTGGAATAAGTGCATAAATGTTCAAGGGTATTACGTTGAAATGTAGGAAAAGTATTGTTTTGTAAAAATAAACGTTTTTTTTTTTTTTTTTCTCCAGACCAATTTGTCTCTTTTATCATTGAATGACCCTCGAATATTCCCATACAGAGGAGGCATTACAATGAATTACAACAATGTAACGATGATCCCTTAATCGGAACAGCATTACGACCTAATATAGGAAGAACTTAACGGACTGCTGGTAATAAGCTCCTGATTCGGCTATATACCTAGCTGTAATAGAAATAATGAAAGTAGATCCATGGCACGATAGGCAGAAGATATATACTTGCATAGCTCTGAGCCCAGGTGATCCCATCGTTTGACAGAACTTTACAAACCACGAAATTGTCAGCGGAATTTGAGGGAAACTTTAACGTCAACATCTGCACTTAAGCTACATTATATTGTGTGGCAGAGGGTAGTTATGGTATATACATAACATTCTAATAATCCTACCTGGTAATGGTCCGACTGATGAACAAAACTCAAGAAATGAAGAACGAGTCTTTTGAAAACCACTTCTCTTGTGGATGAGGTAATTCCCTTCAGATTGTTCCAGGAAATCTTAGATACTCCTCTGCATCTCTATGACAATTTTTTAATTGGTCTTGCCTGTTTAGTCCATATATGACAGCTATTCTGAGGTATTTTCCGGCTGTTATTGTATCCAATGTTTTATTGCCAAACTCATAACCTATGCACGTGCAGGACATTACATTTACTTACTTGCAGTGTCAACTAGACCAATCGTGAACTGTTTGCATGTCTTCCCACATTTCGATACGGTTGTCTGTTGTTGCAACATTCCTGTAGACAACAGCTTCGTCTGACAACCGCCCCGGACAGCTTACGACGTTATCCTCTACGTCATTTAATACAGAGTATTGCAAACATTAATAGCCCTGTAGAGCTCCCCTGTGCCACATCTATCGATTTCTTCCCTTTAAGTTACAACTCTTATTACTGTTTGCTAGAACGTCCTGAAACCAGTCATTTGATCTGCTACTCGATAAGCTTTTATCAATGGCGTTTCGCGCAGATTTTTCTACGGGTTCACTGGAAGGTTGTCTACAAAGTTTCAAATGACTGACACACATGGTTTAATAATAGTAAAAAAGAACTACTCTACGGAAATACATTTACTTTACGATTGACTTTGTCTCGAATAATCCATTCTCCGCTCATTAAGTTCAGAGATTCTGTCAGTGAAGCATTCATTCAATTCATTGAATTCTACAATGCTGTTGACAATGTCCTTCTCGATTGAGAGCGCTGCTACTGCTCTTAGCAGCTGCTGGCTTATAGCACGAAGCAGAAAACCTTCAGGTCCGCGTCAGACGATGTCGCCGGTACGCTAACAGTCACTTTCAGGCGTTTCGTTGTCTGACTACAATATTTCTGCAAATCATTTAAGAATAGGGATTGCAGAAATTTCTAAACTCATTCCTCGTGTTTGATATCAGAACTTTTGTTCTCAGTTAATTGCCTTCAAGGATGGGATTTATTTTGCAAGACGCCTGTAACAATGTTACAGAAAGTGACCTGCTGAAATAATTATAGTGGTTTGTCGAGATGGAATCTCAGTTTTCTCAAGGCATTCTACAAGTCACTATTTTCATACACAAATTGAACAGTCCTTGATTTAAAATTCCATCTTGTGTAGGAAACATGGCAGACTTTCTTACTCAGTATGTCAATTACACACTGTGAAGAATGTAGTAAATACTAAGAATCTCACTAAAGTCAACGAAATATCTTCTAACGTCCCTATTTGCCTCTCTGCATAGGTTAAAATCAGATCCTGCGTTTCGGCATAAAAGTGAACTACATAGGCATGTTCAAAATGTTTATTCAGAAGAGTCTGTGCACCTGAAAGACGACCACTCATGACACCTGTGCAATTGTAGCTCTGAGAAATAACTATACTCTGATTTCTCTAAGCGATTATCCTAAAGTTTTTGAACTCTGTTCGCGAGGTGTCTTGAATGTCAAAGACCTTGCTACAGATATCACGTTAGAGGAAACATATCTGACTATTATGATAAAAAGTGAAATTGTTGATATCTCACTGTCGAACCAGCGCTAACTCGTACAGAATCAGTGACAGCAATTTTCTTATTTGCTCTGACATAGTAAACATCCATCGTACAAGAAAGAATAAAATTTTGAATATGTTTACCTTTGAATACAGCAGCCTTGTAAAGATGATCGTTACTTACAGTATCAGGTCCAGCAGTGAAACCTAAATGAAATCTAGAGGACGTTGGGAAATTCCTGGATTTGATGAGTTGCTGCATCCATAATTTCCAAGAAGTGCAAGCTCAGAAACACAATAAACTACAACAGATCACAGAGTGTGTAACGATATTGGCGAATCTGATCATTGTGCCTAGAACCTGTGTATCGGCAGAATGACTCATGCATGCACAGTGACAGATGGTCTGGAAGCGGGTTCATTCGGGTACGTAGTTCCAATTTTCATCCCCCAGAGAACAGTAGTGCACGGACACATTCAAGAGACAGGTCAAGTGCACGTTTTTGCGAATTATTCTGTTTATTTCCTGAAGCCCTTTTGTTTATTTTTCTCTATACAGTTTTGTATATGCTTTTAGTAGTGTCAGTGATGCGCGAATGTGGTCTAAAGTAAACATGTAGATCACTGCTCTACTGAAGGACGTTGTACGATGGGGAATTTTTTAACATAATATGTCAAGTCAGTTTATGATAAAAGGAAAGCTTATTCGAGTGCAAATGAAAATAGTTAATAACTTAAAGTATAAACAAAATATCAGAATGCTAAATATTTATTTCGGGAAAAAGTACAGTTCGAAAGCATGTTATTTGTTGATTGGTTGGTCATGAAAAACACGGACTAACAAGAGAGAATAATGTTTTTCTATTGGACTTAAAGAAACTGACCAATCAGCACTGAGTATTCTTCGTTCCTCATTTCTCTTAGAGATACAGAAAGCTTTCAGCAGTTTATAGTACTCGGAGCACAACCATTCAATGATACGGTCGTGTGTAGTAGGAGCTCCGAAAGAAGTTATAATTTGCCGGTTATCGTTGTGCTACACACCTCAAAAGTACTTTAAGGTGAAGGCAATGTGCTTTTTAGAATGTACGGATTCTTAAGCAATTTACTGTATGAGAAAAGACAGTAATTCCTCGTGACATATTGAGCAGATTGGTGACTAAAAACTTGCGTGCGTTAGACACCGAGAACTTAATAGCATGGCGAGCATTTTCATTTAAGAACAATCCGTGCTTAGTTCTTAGTAGATTTCAGGAAATACGTTAAGATAAACTTGCTAACGGGAATGAAAGTATTTTACGCATACTGTGTTAAGGTTAGCACGGTCGTAGAAGTGTACGTATACAATATCAATGTTAAGAATATAGCAAAGTTTTTCCAGTACTTCCACCTTTCACTCGAAATTAAGACCTTTTCCCGATTCTTGGAATAGTTACGTAGTATGCTGCCCGGTGCGAATTAAAATACCGTAGGATTCTGCTCGGCTTTCATACCGCCGATCTGCTGCAGCAAGTTCACTGGTAGCTGCAGGTAAAGGACGGAAGGAGCCGCGCCGCCGCAGTGTCTTCCCACTGGCTGCCTACAAGCTCTATTTAGTTGTTGTGTAAATCCGCTTTCCCTAAAATATTGTGATCTGGACAAATCCGCTTTTTTTCATTTTGTCTTCTGTGACAAACGTCTGAAATCATCAACGCCTCATAACTAAGTACTTTTCTGTCATAGAGGCAGAAGAATGGATGATTTTAAATTTATGATTCTTATGTCAGATGAATATTTCTGTGAGATCCACTGCTCCGCTTGCCACAAGACGAACCGACGCTTGCTCGTACTTTGTTCACTAAACGAGAGTGCGACAGGGCGAAGTGAAGGAAAACAGCATTAACCTGGGTCTCGTTCTCCTCTGCTCTATATCTTATTGACGATGATATTGAACTGAATGTCTCTGGATGTCTGTTTGTGCAATCCGTAATGATTTTTGTAGAAAATCTTCCTCGATCTCGAAGAAGGTCGTAATGCGTGATCATAAAACATGTTCCACATTTCCAGAACCGAACGGAGTCAGTGATATAGGCCAATAACTATGTGTGTTTGTTGAAAACGCGGTTGACCTGCCCTTTTTTCCAGCCGCTTAGGGCCTTTCGTTGGCCAACTAACTATGAGAAGTTGCTGTTCAAAGAGGAGCTATGACCAGTACTGCATTCTTCGGCTGCGTATATTCCTGTGTGTGATTTCAGTTCTAAAGGTACTAGAAATTTGCGTACAGTAAACGTATCCCATGGCTCACCACATGTAAGTTCTCATAGCTCTGCGAGGTAGTAAGAAACCGGTGCGGTTGAATGTGGGCATTAATGTTAGACTGGAAAAGTTAATTTGAGCTATTGCTTCTTGGATTATTCACTTGTTAGTAAGTTGGCAACACCAGGGATCGTTTCAAAAACAGCAGCATTTTGCAAAAAAAAGAGGCTCTGAGCGCTATGGGCCTTAACGTCTGAGGTCATCACTCCCCTAGAACACACATCCATGCCCGAGGCAGGATTCGAACTTGCGACCATAGCGGTAGCGCGGTTCCAGCCTGTAGCTAACAGAACCGTTAGGCCATCCCAGCCGGCAGAATTTTGCACAAAAGCTACAAAATTCCGAGCTTAGCGCTGTGCGGTGAATAGAGGAACGAGTTTATTGGTGTAGAGCCTTCCGACAACATACACCCAAAGCGAAAACTATGGGAACGGCAAAACTGCATGCGTCTCGGAGGGACATATATTCCTCATCAGATGCCTCCCGTATTACAAGCATGAAGATGTCTAAAGCCAACAGGATGAAACGGAAAAGTGTATCAACTGCAGAGGCTGATGGTTGTTTCAGTAGAGAACATTCTGTCCGCACGATACAATCATCGTCAGTCACTGCAGTGCAGAACGGCAGTACTATGGCGTTAATTTAACGAGTAAAATAAACTGACTTGGGAAAGAGAGAATGCAAGTGATGTGACAAAACAGTAATTGTCTCGACCTGAAACTACCATATCACCTGTCGGGCTTGAACTGTGACGTATTGGTGTTGTGGCGGGTGACGTCACACGTGTGCGGAGTGTTGGTTTGTTTTCGTTAGGGACGTTTGTATTGTCACCTTATGCTGTGTTTGTAGTCTATATTGGATATATAACATAGTGGTGCAAATTTTGATGGAATGAGCATGTTACTAGATCAACCAGTTTAGTTACTTAAGAGAAAGATGAGTTTACGGTGTTCTCCGCTTACGCTCCTAATCAACTAGAGTTTAAACGTTATCTTTGGTTGTCTTGGTAACGTGAGTACACAGTGATTACAACTTATGTGAACTTCGGCACATTTTTTTTTTCAAAGGTGAGCCAACCTGTAATGTAATGAAATTAATAACTTAGCGAATACTAATAGTAATATTACTGAAATAATTAACGCCGATAGATCGACAATAAAGAAAACCGAATGTCTTCAGAAGGTTATGGTAAATGAAGACTGGTTATTCTAACGTAAAGTGTGAAGAACGAGATGTTAGTAATTGAGAGCAATGTACAAAGATGTAGCAGAACTAGTTGAGTTCGGTTGCCTACAGAATAAAGTCGCCAGATCCAGTTTAGCGCGTAACAACTCACACAAAAAGTATTTACGAGTAATTTCAGGGAGCTGTATTGGTGAATACATGTTACTGCATTTTATCCATCTCGCAATTTAAACCTTTCTGTATCAGTATTGGAGTATTCGTTGTTGTTACCATATTTCGTTAACTTTCGCGATATTTGCTACCTGTACTGGTATTACTTTTTCGCTTTTTTGTTTTCTGTATTGGTGTCTGGCTTTTAAGTTAGTTTATATTTATAGAGTGATATCTTCGATACCAGTTGAATTTATCTAATGTGATGCTTTACTTTTGCATTTTCGATGCAGACCTCTGCATGCTATTCTTCATTGTATTCTTCCGGTTGTTTTGTTTTGTATACGCCAGTATTTTTGGGGCTCTGTGGCTTTTACTTGAGAATATAACTCCCCAGATTCCCCTTCAGGCCCAATATTTATTATTTAGAATTTTTAACTTTCTGAATTGATTTTTATATTTTGGTTTTATAGGAACTGTTGAATATGACGTCCTAATCGCCATTTTTAATTCAAAGTTGTGTTGCATCTTGAGGCTAGTGATGATGTTATTTATCAAAGTGGACGGGTGTTATCGAAGGCTCTCGTCTTCCCCAATAATTCACCATACTTGAGACACAGTGCCATACCCCCGGCCGCGAGAGTTCGCCCCTGTTTGGTATTAGGAGGGGAGGGGCGCACACAGCGCCGGCTGTCACCTCCACATGAAATCACGCCGGCCACAGCTGTTATTCAGTTTAATAAAGACCTAATGCGTTTTTACGTCGCAGGCTGACAGTTATTGGACGGGTGAAGTAATTGCATCGGTTAAACGCTCGAGCGATGTGATGTGCTGCTGTAACTTTATAACAACACAAGTTTTCGCCCCAGATGTAAGCATTACCGTTATACAGTAGTAGGCAAGCATAAGTTCTCTACATTCTGTAATTTCCTGCAGGCGATCTTACCGAGCGCGTGACTACCACGGCACCCCTGTTGATTAGTTTGATTCTGTTTAGAGCGAAGATAACAGAATATCTTGTAGTAGTGAATCCTGTCGTAGGTGTTCTACAGATGAGCAAGATGAGGCCAGAGCATTGTCGACTTGGACTTCTCTTACCTGGGCTGAGTTACTTACGAGAGTGTATACTGTGGAAAGTCATTTAGACTTCTTATGGGAATTTTGTGGATTGTCATCGGTTGACTTGTGTGGAACTCTTTTAAAAACGACCACCGTTGATTTCCCGTTTTAATTATACTGTACGAAATGTACGAAACCAGTACGATCAGGAAATACACGTAGTTCGTTAGATGTCAGCTGACGATACAACAGAGTATTATTTTGGTCCCTTGCTGGATTAAAGAATATACGTTAGTAGCCACTGCTACAGAAAGTTATTTAAGTACAGTTACTGTTGGCGATTATTTTGATTTTTGCCGTGAGACCCGTTATGGGATTGTTATGAATTTTACAAAATGCAGTAGCTGTATATTCGCCGTTTGGCTTAGGAGGGCAAAATTTTCCTTGTGAGATGCTCGCAGTTTTTTGAGAGGTACCGACAGGGTATCCGACTGTCGCAGAGGAGTGCTCAAAGCCGCAACTGATTTGGAAATTATTGTATAGTTCGAAGTACTTTGACTCTCGACAGCAAGACGCCTCAACAGTCCATTTATTGTGAAGGAAAAAGGAACTTTTTGCTGGAAAAGGAGTTACATATGACAGAGTTAACAAAGTACAACTTACTATGCGTGCAATGTGTTGTTAAGTAACAGTGCAATACTGCTGTTTGCAGGGGACCTTTTCAGATTCTAGTAAAAGTATACAAATAAATGTAGCCATCTTGAAACTAAATCCAACGAAGAAAGGTTCTGAAGCAGCACTGGAGTGTTGTCATAAATCGTATAACAAGTTCTGTCAGCTGCCCTCTAACAACCTTGTGTCGAATTCACCTGAAACATCGCAAAAAGGGTAAAGAATCGTTATATGAATAACTACACCAGCAACAGAGATGTTCAAAAAACTTTCACGAATTAGTAATTACATTCAGAAGATTTATCGATTTTCCCCGTGCCGTGTTCCCCACTTATGTGTGAACCATGACTTTGGTTTGATTTCAGATACTTCACTGCACATTCAAATGGCCATAGTAACACTCTCATAGAATTTAAACTTTCGCTTAAGTTATCTTCAGATTACATTTTTATTTCGTTTCATTATCCTTCAGTTAAAGTAAATCACCCGTTCACAATTTTAAAGAACTTTTAAATCTTCGGAATATGAGATACCTATGTTTGTCCATCCACTGAACAAATGGGGCGTCCAGTACCTTTAAATTCTACGTCTTCGTGTGCTGTGTTATATTAACGTCACCACTTCCCACTTTTGATGTAACAGATCAGAGTCCTCCCGATATGTTAGTATACTCCCATGTAATGTTAGCAAACAGGGGGTATCGGTGAAGTTTTATTCCTACCAGACCTGAATATCATGTGGCCCAGGTATGTTTCTTGTGGGGCTTATTAAATTTCAAGAGTATCGAATTAAGAATAAGCTAAAATGCATCAGCTTATTTGTTGTGGCGGTAATATATTAAGAAAATACGTTAAAATGGTACATACCTAGCAATCTACTGAACGAATTCATAGAATAAATAAATTTAGGAGCTGTGTACCTAACTTTTTCGTAACTATGTGGGAGAGACTTATTGAAATGTACAAGTCACGCTGCTGTTCAAGGTAAAATAAAAGTGTGTGGAGTAGGAGGCGAATTTTGTTTGTATTCAGCTGTAGAAGGTTTTCCTATCGCAATATTCTGAAAAAAGATATTCTGGCGTGGCCGACCTTAAGAACAGTGTAACTAACAACATTCTGAAAGTTATTTAGACAACTGTGACGAATACAATTCACTTTGTGTCGTAAGTCGGGAGTTATTACCTGCCATTTCGATTTTTTGTGTATCCCTTCTATTGTTAACAGCTACCATGAACTAAATTGTCTACGTCTACGTGATTACTCTGTTATTCACAGTATAGTGCCTGGCAGAGGGTTCAACGAATCGCCTTCAAGCTCTCTACCGTTCCACACTCGAACGGCACGCGGGAAAAACGATACTTAAATTTTTCTGTGCGAGCCCTGATTTCTCTTATTTTATCATGATGATCATTTCTCCCTATGTAGATGGGTGGCAACACAATGTTTTCGCAATCGAGGGAGAGAACTACTGATTGAAATTTCATGAGAAGATCTCGTCGCAAAGAAAAACACTTTTGTTTTAATTATTGACACTCCAATTCACGTATCATGTCTGTGGCACTATCTCCCCTATTTCGAGATAGTACAAAACGAGCCGCCATTCTTTGAACTTTTTCGATGCCATCCGTCAGTCCCACCTGATGCGGATCCCACACCGCACAGCAATACTCCAGAATACGGCGGACAAGCGTGGTGTAAGCAGTTTCTTTAGTAAACCTGTTGCTCCTACTAAGTGTTCTGCCAGTGAATCACAGTCTTTGGTTTGCTCTACCCACAGCATTATCTATGTGATCGTTTCAGTTTAGGTTATTTGTAATTGTAATCCCTAAGTATTTAGTTGAATTTACAGCCTTCAGATTTGTGTGACTTATTGTGTAATCGAAATTAAGCGGATTTCTTTTAATACTCATGTGAATAACTTCACTCTTTTCTTTATTCATGGTCAGTTGCAACTCTTCGCACCAGAGATATATCTTATCTAAATCATTTTGCAATTCATTTTGGTCATTTGCTGACTTTACAAGTCGGTAAATGACGTCATCATCTGTCAAAAATCAAAGTGTGTCTTATCATAGAGATAAGAGGATATTCCGTCCTTTACTACTGAATTTACGTGTGTTTACCAAAGTTTTTCGCCTAATCGTGCTAGCACCTTCAGAGGTCTATAATATACAGTATATTTGTAATCAGATTTTATCTATATAATAAAGGAAAACCTAAGCTGCAACTGACGAAAAATGGTGCAAATATTAACATTTTGCGTTTGCGTTATTATTTCACACAAAAGTCCTTAGAGAGGTGTAAAAGTAGTTACTTATCATTGTCATCTAACGAAATATCTTTAAATTACCCAAATATTCTTAAACATTTTCATTACTTTATTTTTGGGACATAACAGCTGAGTCATTTTCTTCAGGTTGAAGTTGCCTGTACAGCCATGAACATTGCAGAATGCTCCAGTCTGTGACAAAATCCTTACGCCTAGGTGATCCAGATGTATAAGCTGCACATATAGCTCATGTCGTACCCCCATAAATGTTCCAAACGACTCTTCTTTGCTTTTGGTGAAGTAAATAAAAAATTATACAAAAACTTGCCTTCTGCAACAGCATTTTCCTCTGTGACATTATTCCTGAAAGTAAAATTTAACGTCATAACAAATCAAGGGGATAGGTGCCACAGTATAAGTAGCAGCGTTCATGAACTCTGAATTCTCAGTCGCCCTTAAGGCTGAGCATTATCGTCGCACAACTCATTCTTTTGTTTACTCGTTCGAGGTTACATCCACATGCTAGACAATTGTTATTTTGCCAGTGCAGTTCAGTGAATTGCAGCATCAGTTTGATTGCACTAAGTGTGCTTTGATTTATGGGTCCCACTTGCAAAGACACTCATCACGCTTCTGTTATGACCAGCTGCTGAGTGTGTTTACATACCTACTACTTCATACCCACAGACACTGATCAGCCAGAATGTTATGGCCACCGACCGACTATCGATATAAACCCGTCCAGGCGATAGCAGCGTCACATGTCGAGGAATGACTGCTAGACAGACAAACTCACGGTGCATCTAGTATCGGTGAGCGTGCCGTCCGCGTGTAGAATGGGGGAGACCCGCGATATGTCTCAATTTGACCGAGGGCTGATTGTGTAGGCCCGGATGCTTCACACGTCCATTTCGGAAACTGTATGACTTGTCGGGGCCACCCCTCATTAAAGATGTTGGAAGTCGTAAGCTGGGCAGACTGGTAAAACAGGACGGGCGACCAAGTATGGCAGAACTAACATTAGAGTTTAATGCTGGACAGAGTGCAATTTACGGGAATTAAGCGACTTGTGAGTGCAGATGTGGTACCAAGTGCCTACAGAGACCTACCAACGCCTCATTGCATTCGTGCCACGACACGTCGCCCTTGATACCAGTGTCAGAGGTGGACATACCGGCTATTAGGTAGATGGTCGTAATGTTCTGGCTGATCAGTCTAGTTTTCTATGTACAAGAAGAAACAGTAGTTAATGACTGAACAATATATGCTGAGGGCGTCAAATGTTGATTACGTTTTAGTTCCTGCGTGTGTAGGGCCATATTACATGTGGCTCATTGAGTTGAATAGCAAATATCGGGATTATAGGAACTACTTTGTTATCCGTAGGAGCAGACATTTTATAGTCACTCTAGTCTTTCGAGTGTTATCATTAGTGTCAATGATTTACCTGTTAAGCTTCATACGCAAATTTTGAAACAGACGTCCTGTGGATTCCAAACTTTTCCATTCCAGTGCCGTTGTCACAACAGTTTTTATTACTATTATTGCTTATATTCATTTTGTAACTCTAATAAAAATAAGAAGTGGGAATTATGCACGTATAACTTCCACTTTCATCGACGGAGAGGTAACGGCAGACAGGACTCGCATTGGAGAGAAAATCGAATGAGTTTTATTCCTAAGGAATCATTATTGCGTTTGCCTTAATCTACTAAGAGAAGCCATCGACCCCTAGACCTTGCTGGTCGAAAGAGAACTGCAACCACTCTCATGCGAGTCCCCTGCATTATCTCAACGTCGCCTGTTGCAAACAAAAGAAATAACGAGACGTGTTATATCATTAATCCAAAGATTTATTGGATTTGTAACTGTCGTTTCAGGTGGTATTGGCCGCGATATCGCAAACGCACATTTTAGCAGCCAGACGGTCTTCTCCAGACGTCGCGTTGGTGGCCACGCATCAACACATTCAGCGTCTGGCATGGCGGCTCTCAAGAGCTGCGCGGTGTGATGTACAGACCTCCTAGGTGGGCGCGGAGGACACCGGAGTGATCGGCCGACAAATATAAATTTCAAAATTATAAACGTCGGCCTATTATGGTGAGTTGATATGACATCTGTAAAGGAAAGTGCTAAATTATCGTAGGACCACATGCTAATAAATGGTCAATTTCTGTATCCATAGAAGGGATGTTTCTATCGCGAAAACTCGTGAACCCTAGAATAATAATTATCGCAAATATGAAAATTACCGACAGTGAATGTTTGCCTATTTACTCCTCCCGGAGTGTGATCTATTGTGGTGAAATGATCTACTAAATTATTGCATCAGATGGTAGATAGTTGTTACAAGGATCAGAATATTTGTGAGTTAGTCGATATCTCACGCAGACGCATGTATTATCCTCACCAGAACTATGTTCATTAAAGAACGGAGGGAATTGTGACTGTTGCTAAATCCATCAATACCAAAATAGTAGAGTTTCTTAAAACAAGTTGTGTAAATGTTCAGTTCAAATTCGGAGAGCTTCATGGATAACTATGTGACAGAAAAATAAACGATCATGCAGCATAAGAACTGGGATTAAAATACCAAGTATAATCGTGGGACGCTGAAGGTGAAACTGCGCTGAGAACTTGATAACTGTTATGGGCGGGAGGGGACATAGGAGAATGTTTTCTGAAAGCCTCTCCCTCATCTGAAAGTGTAGGCAACGGTATTGTATGTACCATTGATTCTTGAGTTTAAGTATATCCTACCAATACTAGAGCTAAAAGATACGTATGCCGCGAAAGGATTTTGTATCTGATCAGAGTTTACAGAGTTTACTGCAGCGCTAGAACCGCACGGCCACCGCGGCCGGCATCGGAAGGGGTGAAGACTGTCTCTTCAAAAGGTGTTACTGCATTTTTATCAGCTTTTTTAAACAGATATGCTGTGCGTTTCTTTTTCTCCGCAAAATAGAGGAAGAAAGGAACATAAGGAAAACGCTGACAAAAAGAGGGCACGCAATGGTAGGACACGTTTCGAGACATAAGGAAACAATTTCCATGGTGCTAATACAACAAATAATTGAGAATATGTGCCGAATATGTTTCTCTGAGATGAAGAGATTGGTACAAGAGAAGAAATCGCGGTGAGCCGCAACAAACCAGTCAGTAGAATGATGGAAAATAGAAAAAGAAGATAACTGGTACGAGCTGAGGACTCCACAAGTATTTTCAATTTCAGTAAAAACTGCTGCATAAATTAAATTACTGAAATCAATACGATGTAAAAGGTTTAATCGTTTAAGTGGGCATGACGGATATATCCAGCCCTTGGCACGTTCGCTTTCAGTTCAACGAATATACCGGACCACAGCAACCTGTCGCTTGTAGCTAATGGTAATGATGAATTCAAAGCTGAGACGTACTATGACGTTATTACTAAAGTTTCATCCTACATCAGTTAAAATAATACATTCTCAAAGTTTTAACGATTTTCAATGTTTTTACTGCCATGGACACAAATTATGGCAGCTCCTGAAGAAAAAATTGCTTTTCGAGTTGTTTTGGATTGCGCTAACGATTTTCATGGAAAGAATTATTGAATTTACCTCTACACCTGGTATATTAGTTCAGATTACGGTGACCAACAGACGAGAAAGCAAGCGGTGTTTTCGACACAATGTAGGAAAACAAAAACGAGTTCCTTTACGTCACTGAATATGAAAAATTGAAGGAGGGTAACTATTTAACAGCGTACGTCAGCTAGCAGATATTAGTAAAACAGAACCGCAAAAGAGATGTCGTGATGGTCAGCACGTTTCGTGACAATGCATTGCGTGAAGTAAACTCAAAATTTTTTTGCATTTGTGGTAAATATATGAGACGCGTGGCTAGAAGTAGATCACAGTTGCAAAACTATCAAGTGGCCAGGAGCAGCCTGAAAAAAGTTATCAGACCATCACAGACGTTAAGTGCGGGGTTGTTTTCCATTTATCTTGTATTAGGTTCAGGATAGGGTCTGGGGTACCTGCAACATGCACACACACTCACAACAGTGTAATTGGGCTAGGGGTTTGCAATGGGATAAAACAGTTCCTCAAACATTATTGCTATATGGGACATACATCTTGAATCTTTTAAGTATATAAGAAGTAGTGACAGCCGCAGTTTATCAGTATTCTATGTTATCAACACATCTGACTGGTAAAAATGCATATCGCCTTTGCTCTGTGGTTATGAAGCCAAATTTTGCAATAATCAGTAAGCATAAAGCTGTATTTAAGACAGCTGAAGTCAATACCCTCTCCTGTGATTTACTGTACTGTAATTGTAACACACCCCACGTCTACCATAATCCATGTGTTTCAGTGCATATAAGAGATGACCTTGACTGATAGTATTTTACTGACAGAAGTCTCTCTGGGTATATTTGGAAGACGAGGAAGAAGTGATCCTGCAAATACTTTGTAGATACTTTTGGCAGTGAGAGTGAATCTAAATCATCGTTGGACACCAAAGAAACCAAGTCGTGTGGTAGGACAAGAAAAGAAATATTCTTCTACAAAATCTTTATTAATTATTGCATAGACAACATTAGAAATGTGAAAATAACTGAACACGAAAGGGCAATACGGGATGTCTGCATTAACTGTAAATTCTGATGGAAAGTGGCCAACAATGGTGTACATGCAGCTAATGATAGAATCGAGGGTGTCTCTACATTAGTGGATATACGAGAGATTTTTTCTAAACTTTCCTTCCCACATGAATTAGCTTAAAGGAAGGTTCGTTATATTGTATCAACATGCTGTGGACTGGACATTTTGCATTTTATTATTCCACAAGTGTTAAGACGAAAGAACCATAAACTGCTGTTGTTTCCAAAAATAATTTTATTTTGCAGGTCTTACTAAAAAGAAGAAAGATAGCAAATAGACTTAATCCTTTCCCTATTAAAGAAACTAATACTTCAAGTCTAGTTAACGAGAAAAGTGAAAATGGAATAGATCGACATAAGAAAAACAAAAGCGAAAAGTTGAAGATTTGGCGGAAACATTTCCCATGAAGGAAAACTATAAACTGCTACTCGAAAAAGCAAGGCTTACAAATTACTTTAATTTTTTGAATCTCTGCATATTAGTCTAATTTATTAGACACAGTTCCTGAGTTTTCGTCAGTCAGTCAGTCGGCAGTTGATGGTTGAAGTGCTGACTCATTATCTGAGTATCCAGTTATGCTGGCAACTGATGTGATATATATAAGGATCATATCAACCTATACCACATCAACAACAACCTGAAGATGGCGCATTGAAGCGCTGAAACTGGTTGTAACAAAATAAAATAAAATCATAAGGACGGCTGTAGGTGGTTTATTTTGTCGCAATAGTAAACGGCCATCTTCCCAGAGACCTCCTGCCAATAGCATGGACATACAAAAACAATATTCCGCATGTCGTTAGCCATGTGTCTACGTCCTGTCCTCGGACTTCCATTATGTATAATGGCGTTCGTTGGACACATTTTACTTTAAACTCGCTTGCCCGGTGTCGGCGGATAAACACGATACTACAGTGGCTATGTTATTCCGAATTACAGTGAAAAATTCCCACGGACATGCATGCATGTCCTAAGGAACAGGCACTTCGACGACTACAGCCGTTATAAAATGCAAGAAATTTATTCCCAGTTGCGGATATGGACAACCATCAGCTGTATAATAGAATGACGACAGTGAAAGCCTCTACCTGACCGGAACTCAAAACCGGATTTCCGGCTTATCGCGAGCGGTCACCTTATCGTTTGACTATCCGAGCAGAACTCATGGCCAGGCCCGAACTACGATAGATCGTGAGCCACACGTCTAAATCCTATACCCGTACGTCCACTATGTACGAGGGTCAGTCAAGAATTAAAGAAACAAAATGGTCTGGGGAAAAACTGTTAGTAGGGCAAGTTTGATACTTTCGTGGCTATGTGTTGGTATCACTAGGATGAGTCCTGATCAGCTGATGTATAAAAATTGTTTTGTTTATAACGTCAAAAATACATCTCAAGATGGCGAGTCCGCTTCAAACGTCCACATAAGTTGAACAACGTGCTCTTATTCGTTTTCCTTCTTGCTGTAGGCGAGAAACAAGAGAATATATTCTGTAGACTGTCTTAAGTTAAGACGAGCGTTGTATAAATTGATAAAATTTTTACAAGTGTGTAGAGCATTTCAAAAATTTTCTCGACTCAGTGACAGACCAACCCGTTCTGGCCGACCTGTTGCAGTTTCCACTCCCTCACTTGAAAGTCGAATTGATGACATTATTCGTGCCGACCGCCCTTGTGACCGGGAAATGATAGTTGATAAGGTTCAAGTTAGTGCTGACACAGTTCATAACATTATCTGTAACAAGCCGAAGTACCGCAAAACATGTGCAAAATGGGTCCCAAAGGAGTAGACGCGGCTACACTAGGAAACTAGGTTGAGAGTGTGCACAGAGCTAATGGAACGTTATGAAAGAAAAGGTGAGCACTTCTTCAGCAAACTTTTAACTTTTGATGAAACTTGAGTTCACTATTATGAGCCACAATCAAAAAGACAAAGCATCGAGTGGAAGCACACCAACTCACGAGTTAAGAAAAAATTCAAAGCCAAGCATCTGCAGGAGAAGTCATGTTGACATTGTTTTGGAATGCTGAAGGTCACGTTTCTTGTGATTATCACGAAGAGCAGCGTAGAATGAACAGCCAATATTACTCCTATTTGCTTTTAAACAAGATGAAGCCAGCCATGAGAGAGAGACGTCGTGGATCTGAGAGGAGAGGTGTGATTCTCCAGCAAGACAACGCAAGTCCTCATATTGCTCATCTAGCCCCTTGAAACCATCGACAAAATGGGCTGGGAAGCACTGCCTTACAGTCCTCATTTAGCACCTAGTGATTCCCATTTGTTTAGTGCACTGAAGGAGCCATTACGTGGGAAGAGGTTGCAGGACAACGAAGACGTGAAAAAGTTTGTCGGAAATTGGTTCAACATCAAGATAAAGAGTTCTTTGCAGCCGGAATAAAAAACCTTGTAGCCCGTTGGAATAAGTGCATAAATGTTCAAGGGTATTATGTTGAAATGTAGGAAAAGTATTGTTTTGTAAAAATAAACGTTTTTTTTTCTCCAGACCAATTTGTCTCTTTTATCATTGAATGACCCTCGAATATTCCCATACAGCCTTGAAAGTCAGCTGCTCGGTGCCGGCGGATAAATGCGATACTGCAGTGCTTGGGTAATCCCCAATTACGATGCAAAGTTCCTTCGAACAAGGACGCATCCATATCCGAAGATACTCGAACTGCAGCGACTACAGCCGTTATACACTACACGAAATACATTTGCAGTATATTCTCGGCAACAAATAGGTTCAATGGCTGTCTGGACGTCAAGATGTACTCACATCAAATACTCGTTTCCTTATTGAAGCATTACAATGTATTACAACCATGTAACCATGATCCCTTAATCGGAACAGCATTACGACCTAATATAGGAATAACGTAACGGACTGCTGGTAATAAGCTCCTGATTCGGCTACATACATAGCTGTAACAGAAATAATCAAAGTAGATCCATGGCACGACTGACAGAAGATATATACTTGCATAGCTCTGAACCCAGGTGATCCCATCGTTTGACAGAACTTTACAAACCACGAAATTGTCAGCGGAATTTGAGGGAAACTTTAACGTCAAAATCTGCACTGAAGCTACATTATATTGTGTGGCAGAGGGTAGTTATGGTATATACACAACTTTCTAATAATCCTACCTGATAATGGTCCGACTGATGAACAATACTCAAGAAATGCCGAACGAGTTTTTTGAAAACCACTTCTCTTGTGGATGAGGTAATTCCCTTCAGATTGTTCCAGGATATCTTAGATACTCCTCTGCTTCTCTGTGACAATTTTTTAATTGGTCTTGCCTCTTTAGTCCATATATGACAGCTATTCTGAGGTATTTTCCGGTTGTTATTGTATCCAATGTTTTATTGCCAAACTCATAACCTATGCACGTGCAGGACATTACATTTATTTACTTGCAGTGTCAACTAGACCAATCGTGAACTACAATGAGATTTTCACTCTGCAGCAGAATGTGCGCTGATATGAAACTTACTGGCAGATTAAAACTGTGTGACCGACCGAGACTCGAACTCGGGACCTTTGCCTTTTGCGGGCAAGTGCTCTACCATCTTTTTTTTTTTGTATGGGTTCATGAAGTATTTATTGTTGATCGGAAGTGATAGTTTAGGTCATCAGATTTAAACCAGAAAAATTTGTCGTTTTGAAGGTTTCAGAGAACGGAAAGGAATTGCTAACGCCGGTGTTAGAAAACGTCTACAGTTAAATGCTACTGCAAAAATTTAGAAGAAGGGAACTACATTAATGAACATGTGCGCTTCATAAACAACCTTCTGACATGTTAGACCTATATGACGAACAAAGCTCAAATTTATATCGTTGACAGTCGGTTTGAATCTTTTCAGGGTCTATTTTACAGTGAAGCACCTTGGAATTTGCAAACCAGAAATCCATGATATTAACATAATTTACTAAGTCGAAATCGGACGAAGATTGATGTTTAAAGGCATTCTTCAGATTTTGCATAAGAAATTTTTACTAGCAGTTTGCAACTCCATTAATTAAAATGGAAAATAAAAGGTTGTAGTCAGCGGCTTCTACCGTGATTGGAACTGCTATGTCTTATAGTACAAGCACTGCAACGCACAAGGGAACCTCTTTTTTTTTTTTTTTTTATTATTATTTTGTAGTGTACCGGTGGGGGCTTGGGGGGCAAAGTGGGCAGGGGTCGAAACCTGAGGCCTGGCCACAGTGTCCCCCTCACCACCACTGAGCCTGTGGTGCTTAGGGAAGTGGGAGACACAGGAAGGAACAGCAGTGGAAGGCATTGTTATTTATTTATTTGCATGTGTTTTTGTAATATTCACTAATATCATGAAATTATGGGAACACAGATGCGAAAGAGAAAAGAAATATAAATTCTGGGTAAAGAAAAAGAAAGGAAAAAGAAAAAGCAAAAAGAAATAAAATCCGCGCAATCTGCGACGCGCTCTCCCATCCGCGGAGGTTAGAAGTAGAATAGATCGTAGGCGGTTGAATCTCAGACACCGCCGGGGGAGGAGGGGTGGGTGCCATCTGTGCCAGGCACCCCCCAACTCAGTGGAGGTCTAACAAAGACCGCTCGAAGATAGTTAGCAAATAATGTTCGGTAACGTGGCGTGTTTTCACGAGCTGCATGGGCTGTTTGTAAATAGGTCCAGAAGTCGTGGCGGGATTTAGGTCCCTCATTAAAGAGATAAGCGACCGCCCACCCTTTGACCCACGTAATAGCATGACATTTGGCGGCGGGAAAATGTCAGTCCTCCGGGTATAGAAACATTCGAGGCTCGACTGTGTCTGGTGGCACCCGGAGATAGCAGGCAATGATTTGCTGCACGAAGCGCCATACATCTTGCGATGAGGCGCATGTCAGACGGTGTTCATCAGTGTCCAGTTGCTGGCAAAGGAGACAAAGAGGGGATTCTGACAAGCCAATGTTGTGCAGGCGCTGCTTCGTGGCAAATTTTCTGTTGACTATGTGATACCACAGTGCCCGGACGTTCGTAGGGAGGAAGGGCTGGTGGACGGTAGTCCACACTATGGGCCACTGGATGGAGGGGTGTTTGGTCTCCATCACATTCCGGGGAACACAGCGCAGCAACAGGCTGTAAAAATCCTTAGTCCTAGGTGGGCGTGTATCTGGGAGACTGGTATGTATGTAACTGTAGTCGACGAAAAAGGTCGAAATATGGGACAAATGAGGCACGATACGGCCGACAGACACAGGTGGAGAGGTGGAAACAGGTAGGAGGACCTCAAGCAAGCTGCGTGTTAGAGATGTACCCTGGCCCATCCACTGTTTTCTCATGGTACTCATGTACAAGGCTGCAGCTCGCATACGGACATTGACGAGCCCGACACCACCATACCGTGAGGGCAGGGTAAGTGTCTCATAACGGACTTTAAACATTGAACCAGCCGTGAGATAATAGCCAAAAGCCGCCTGAAGGTTGCGCCCAATTGCAGTTGGCAGAGGGAGAACTTGCGCGATGTGAACCAATTTTGATGCCACATAAAGATTAATAAACGCAACCCGTTGAAGTGTGTCCTGGCGGCGCAAGAGGTTCTGGCGGACGTCGTTGCGGATGACGTGTAACAGGCGACGGAAATTCGTTGCCGCCGTGCGTGTGACCGTGGGGGTAAAGGTAATGCCCAGGTACCGGAAAGTCCGCACAAGCGGCAGTGGTGCCACTTCACCCTCCTGGAGGCCCGTCCAATGTGCATTGCCGAAGATTTGGGGACATTCATGGCACTGCCAGCGGCAGCCCCATAACGAGTAATCAATTCGAGGACATCCCGAATCTCAGAGCCGGAACGAATGAGGAGGAGGCGGTCATCAGCATATGCCCGACAGCGAAAAGTGTGTTGGCGTAGGGTGAGGCCAGAGAGCTTGGTCGTCAAGCCCCCAATAAGGGGCTCAAGGGCAATAGCATACAGGAGGGTAGAGAGGGGGCACCCCTGCCGTATCGAACGGCAGATAGGTACCGGCCCGGCTATACGTCCATTGACTTGGACACGTGAACTGGCACTGTCGTAAAGACGCCGGATGACGTCGAGAAACGGAGGGGGGATGCCCATTCGGGCTGCCACCGAAAACAGGAAACGATGACGCACCTTATCGAAGGCGCTGTCGAAGTCTATAGCGACGACCGCTGCCCGGAGCCTGCAGGCCACCGCTATCGCAATTAAGTCGCGGCATTCCCCTGTGGCAGTCTGTATGTTAATCTGTCCGCCAGGCGTCGTTTGCTCTGGCGAGAGGATATGAGGGAGTGTAGTTCGGAGCTGCATTGCCAGTAAGCGCGCGAAAATCTTGTAATCGGCATTGAGGAGGGTGAGCGGTCTGTAACTCGTGACCATCGAACCACGGGCTGGTTTGTGGACTGGTATAATGATGCCCTCAGCAAAGGCGGGTGGGATTGCTTGGTCAGATGTTATCAGTTCTTGATACATAGTCGTCCACCGTGGGGCCATGAGGTCCTGAAAGGTACGGTAAATCTCAACCGGTAAGCCGTCAATGCCGGGCGATCTGTTGACTGCACCCTTGGCGATTGCGTTGTTGACTTCGTCTAGCGTGACCGCCACTGTCAAAGCATCCGCCTCCGTGTGGGGGAGGGTGCGCGTGACGTAATTCAAAATGGAGTCGTCTGCTGCAGTTTCAGCGTCGTCATCACTATAAGTACGACGGTAGTGCTCGACGAATGCGCGGACGATGTCATTCTGAGTGGTCACCTGCGTTCCATGACGCGTGGTCAGAGTGCTGATGATCTGCCGACGACGCCTTCGTTTATCGGACACTGTATCATGCATGGATGGAATTTCTAAATCCACGTGATCGTGGCGCCGCGTCCGTATCACGACCTCTTGCAATTTCCGGCGTGCCAGCGCAATTATCTTCGCCTTAGTTCTTTGCCGTTCCAACTGGTTGTCTGGGGTTGGCGGTTGAGCATCCAGATCTCGGAGAATCGCGTAATAGAAGTCAACAGTGGTGCGATGCCAGTCGGACATGTCCTTCCCGTATCTCATCAGTGTCCTCCGGATCGCCGGCTTGGCGCAGTCCAACCACCATGTCAATGTCGAGTGGTAGCGGGGAAGGCGTCGTTCGCAGGCTGTCCACGTTTCAGTGACTTGTTGGCGACACGCCAGGTCATGCAAGTGTGAGGTATTGAGTTTCCATGGCGCACGGCTGCGCCATACTGATTGCGGCGGAAGGAGGACCATACAGATGTAAGCGCAATGGTCAGAAAAGGCCAGCGGCCAGCGTTCGGCGCCCCGTATCGCTGATCTAAGAGTTTGTGAGACATATATCCTGTCTATTCGGCTTGCGGAATGACTTGTAAGAAAGGTATGGCCAGAAAGGTCGCCGTGTTGTACTTCCCAGGTATCGTGAAGCAGGAGGTCTCGCACCACTATACGTAGCTCCTGGCATGTAGTATAGTGGGGAATCTGATCTTTAGGATGCAGAACGCTGTTAAAGTCACCTCCTAGTAGGCAATGGTCATAACGCCCTAAAAACAGGGGAGCGATTTCCTCGGAATAAAACTGGGCTCTTTCATGCCGTCGTTCGGTGCCTGAGGGAGCGTAGACATTAACGATGCGTGTCCCCATGGCAGTGAGTGCCATGCCCCGAGCTGATGGAAGGAAGGCGACATCGGTCACAGAAATCCCGTGGCGGACGTAGATGGCCACCCCGCGGCCCATAGGATCACTCGCGGAGGCGTGGGCGGTATAGCCATTAATATCCGGGAGACTAGCCAAGTGAACTTCCTGCAGAAGGGCGAAATCAATATCCGAAGCCCAGAACATCTCCTGCATAAGGCGGATTTTCACCCTGGAACGGATGTTGTTGGTGTTGATGGTTGCTATCCGGTAGGCCTGGTGTCGTATTGCTGGAGGCTGGTCCACTCCGCCGTCCGCGCAAGGGTGTGGGCGTCGCAGCGGAACGTTATCCCGCTGGGCCGCAGGGGAGTCTGGGGAGAGTATGATTAGTGGTGCGGCCGTGACGGCGCAGGGTCCCGTAACGGCTCCTGCTCCGTGACCTCCTCCTCGTGCCACGCCGTGGAAGTGGAAGCTGGTGTATCGTCCATTTTGTCTGCAGAAGATGTTGTAATTGTGCGTGGTGTAGTGTCGCCTGTGAGACGTTCATGTTTTAGTTCAGCGGCAGCACGGGGCGCAGGCACACTGATAGAAGCCTCCACGCTCATTACGTCTTCGTCAGCAGTAGCGGGTTCTGAGACCTCGTGCTGGTCGACGGGTACGTCCTCCTCGACTTGTAACGTCCCCTCTTGGCCGGAAACGGTGCGACGTCTTCGCTTGCGACGTTTCGGGGAACGTTGTTTCCTTGTGCGACCCTCCGTGTCCGACGACGGAACGGAGTCGCGTCGTTCTGGCAGAAAGGCCGCTGTAGGAACGATGAGCGAGTCGATCTCCATCGTGTTTCCGAGATCAGGGTCAGCGTCTGGTTGCGTCGGCATCTTCGGAGCGGCGTCAATGGCCGGCCGAGGCGGCGGGTCGTCCGAGGCGCTCTCCGTCGGTGTCTGATCGGGCTCGTTGGTGGCGTCGTTTGTGGTGACCGGGCGACGTGGCAAAGTGGTAGGAGAAGCCAGAGCAGCGGCATAGGTCACCGGTAGCACTGTAGGTTGCGACGTGGGTGGTTTTCGGCAGCTGGAAGTTGCGTAATACGCCGTTGTAGGCATTCGGATCTAAGGTGGCCTTCTTTGCCGCACCCGGAACAGGTCCGAGGCTGGCCATCGTATACAATTATGGCACGGCAGCCGCCGATCTGTAAGTAGGATGGGACGTGGCTTCGGAGATCTATGGTGATCTGACGGACCCCGTTTAGGACAGGATACGTCCGAAACTGTGTCCACTTCTCCGCAGTGTGGCCGTGGACTGTGCCGTATGGGCGTAGTGCCGCGACGACTTCCTCAGCTGGAAGTTCGAATGGCAATTCGAAAATGCGTATCGTTCGCATACCTAAGCCTGCGTGGTCGACGGTTACCTCCCCCACATTAGCGTGACAGAAGCGGAGCCCCTGTTTGGTCTCACGTAGTATGCGTTCGCACGCCGTGTCGTTAATGATTTTCACATAGACCGTGGTGCTCACGATGGACAAATGTATGCCGATAATATCGGTCGCCGGGATCTTCACTTCCTCTCGCAGAAAACGCTCCACCTCAAGTGCTTTGGGTCGGGCATAATCGTTGCAGAAAGTAAATCGGAGTGTTGACTTACGATAACGGTTCGCCATGGATCGTACAAGGTAAGCCGGCACTTACGCAACGGCCGTCAGAAAGTAAACAAGGCGAGCTCGCGCGCCGCACGAAGTCAACACGTACGCGTCCGCTCTGTTGACCTGCCGAAGGCAGACTGTCTGAGCTACCGAAGCACGACTCACGCCCGGTACTCACAGCTTTACTTCTGCCAGTACCTCGTCTCCTACCTTCCAAACTTTACAGAACCTCTCCGGCGAACCTTGCAGAACTAACACTCCTGAAAGAAAGGATATTGCGGGGACATCGCTTAGCCACAGCCTGGGGGATGTTTCCAGAATGAAATTTTCACTCTGCAGCGGAGTGTGCGCTGATATGAAACTTCCTGGCAGATTATAACTGTGTGCTCGACCGAGACTCGCACTCGGGACCTTTGCCTTTCGCGGTCAAGTGCTCTACCATCTGAGCTACCGAAGCACGACTCACGCCCAGTACTCACAGCTTTACTTCTGCCAGTACCTCGTCTCCTACCTTCCAAACTTTACAGAAACTCTCCTGCGAACCTTGCAGTTCTGCAGGGTTCGCAGGAGAGCTTCTGTAAAGTTTTTGAAGGTAGGAGACTTTGGAAAGTAGGAGACTTTACACAAGCTCTCCTGCGAACCTTACAGTTCTGCAAGCTTCGCAGGAGAGCTTCTGTAAACTTTTGAAGGTAGGAGACGAGGTACTGGCAGAAGTAAAGCTGTGAGTACCGGGCGTGAGTCGTGCTTTGGTAGCTCAGATGGTAGACCAGTTGCCCGCGAAAGGCAAAGGTCCCGAGTTCGAGTCTCGGTCGAGCACACAGTTTTAATCTGCCAGGAAGTTTCAATCGTGAACTGTTGGCATGTCTTCCCGCGTTTCGATACGGTTGTCTGTTGTTGCAACCTTCCTGTACACAACAGCTTCGTCTGACAACCGCCCCGGACAGCTTACGACGTTATCCTCTACGTCATTTAATACAGAGTATTGCAAACATTAATAGCCCTGTAGAGCTCCCCTGTGCCACATCTATCGATTTCTTCCCTTTAAGTTACAACTCTTATTACTGTTTGCTAGAACGTCCTGAAACCAGTCATTTGATCTGCTACTCGATAAGCTTTTATCAATGGCGTTTCGCGCAGATTTTTCTAGGGGTTCACTGGAAGGTTGTCTACAAAGTTTCAAATGACTAACACACATGATTTAATAACAGTAAAAAAGAACTACTCTACGGAAATACATTTACTTTACAATTGACTTTGTCTCGAATAATCCATTCTCCGCTCATTAAGATCAGAGATTCTGTCAGTGAAGCATTCATTCAATTCATTGAATTCTACAATGCTGTTGACAATGTCCTTCTCGATTGAGAGCTCTGCTACTGCTCTTAGCAGCTGCTGACTCACAGCACGAAGCAGAAAACCTTCAGGTCCGCGTCAGACGATGTCGCCGGTATGGTAACAGTCACTTTCAGGAGTTTCGTTGTCTGACTACAATATTTCTGCAAATCATTTAAGAATAAGGATTCCAGAAATTTCTAAACTCATTCCTCGTGTTTGATATCAGAACTTTTGTTCTCAGTTAATTGCCTTCAAGGATGGGATTTATTTGGCAAGACGCCTGTAGCAATGTTTGCAGTAAGTGACCTGCATACAACACACACTTTTCGGAATTAAATAAATTTGCAGCTACGACATAACTGGTAAATTAAAAGCTTTCAGCAACTTGAGCGACAATGTTATCTCACACATCTTTCGAGAAAGCCGTTACTTAACTCATTTTCCTGTCCACATCTCTGTGCAAGCTGCAGCAGCTCTCTGCATGTGGAAATCATGTCAGATACGTTAGCTCGATAATATTTTTGCAGTCTTCTGCCCCTTGTTGTACACACAGTGGCTCAACTATTCATTTTTGTAATTGGCTGTACAATGCTGCAATGTTGGCACAGTGTGATTGTAAATACAGACAACCAAAATTGAAATGCTGGTGCCTTCTTTTCAGACGTTGCACTGTTGCTGAAATAATTATGGTGGTTTGTCGAGATGGAATCTCAGTTTTCTCCAGGCATTCTACAAGTCACTATTTTCATACACAGCTTGCACAGTCCTTGATTTAAAATTCCACCTTGAGTAGGAAACATGGCAGACTTTCTTACTCAGTATGTCAATTACACACTGTGAAGAATGTAGGAAAAACTAAGAATCTCACTAAAGTCAACGAAATATCTTCTAACGTCCGTATTTGCCTCTCTGCATAGGTTAAAATCAGATCCTGCGTTTCGGCATAAAAGTGAACTACACAAGCATGTTCAAAATATTTATTCAGAAGAGTCTGTGCACCTGAAAGACGACCACTCATGACACCTGTGCAATTGTAGCTCTGAGAAATAACTATACTCTGATTTCTCTAAGCGATTATCCTAAAGTTTTTGAACTCTGTTCGCGAGCTGTCTTGAATGTCAAAGACCTTGCTACAGATATCACGTTAGAGGAAACATATCTGACTATTATGATAAAAAGTGAAATTGTTGAAATCTCACTGTCGTACCTGCGCTACCTGGTTCAGAATCAGTAACAGCAATTTTCTTATTTGCTCTGACAGAGTAAACATCCATCATACAAGAAAGAATAAAATTTTGAATACGTTTACATGTGCCTTTGAAAACAGCAGCCTTCTAAAGATGATCGTTACTTACAGTATCAGGTCCAGCAGTGAAACCTAAATGAAATCTAGAAGACGTTGGGAAATTCCTGGATTTGATGAGTTGCTGCATCCATAATTTCCAAGAAGTGCAAGCTCAGAAACACAATAAACTACAACAGATCACAGAGTGTGTAACGATATTGGCGCATCAGATCATTGCGCCTAGAACCTGTGTATCGGGAGGATGACTGATGCATGCACAGTGACAGATGGTCTGCAAGCGGGTTCATTCGGGTACGTAGTTCCAATTTACATCCACCAGAGAACAGTAGTGCACAGACACATTCAAGAAAGAGGTCAAGAGCACGTTTTTGCGAATTATTCTGTTTATTTCCTGAAGCCCTTTTGTTTATTTATCTCTGTACAGTTTTGTATATGCTTTTAGTAGTGTCAGTGATGCGTGAATGTGGTCTAAAGTAAACATGTAGATCACTGCTCTACTGAAGGACGTTGTACGATGGGGAATTTTTTAACATAATATGTCAAGTAAGTTTATGGTAAAAGGAAAGCTAATTCGAGTGCAAATGAAAATAGTTAATAACTTAAAGTATAAACAAAATATCAGAATGCTAAATATTTATTTCGGGAAAAAGTACATTTCGGAAGCATGTTATTTGTTGATTGGTTGGTCATGAAAAGCGCAGACTAACAAGAGAGATTAATGTTTTTCTATTGGCCTTAAAGAAAACTGACCAATCAGAACAGAGTATTCTTCGTTCCTCATTTCTCTTGGAGATACAGAAAGCTTTCAGCAGTCTAGAGTACTCGTAGCACAACCTTTCAATGATACGGTCGTGTGTAGTAAGAGCTCCGAAGGAAGTTATAATTTGCCGGTTATAGTTGTGC
Source organism: Schistocerca americana (assembly GCF_021461395.2). NCBI lineage: Eukaryota > Metazoa > Arthropoda > Insecta > Orthoptera > Acrididae > Schistocerca > Schistocerca americana. The sequence goes on along the minus strand of NC_060124.1, from coordinate 541,042,807 downwards.
TACACACCTCAAAAGTGCTTTAAGGTGAAGGCAATGTGCTTTTTAGAATGTATGGATTTTTAAGAAATTTACTGTATGAGAAAAGACAGTAATTCCTCGTGGCATATTGAGCAGATTGGTGACTAAATCTTGCGTGCATTAGACACCGAAAACTTAATAGCATGGCGAGCATTTTCATTTAAGAACAATCCGTGCTTAGTGCTTAGTAGATTTCATGAAACACGTTTAGATAAACTTGCTAACGTGAATGAAAGTATTTTACGCATACTGTGTTAAGACTAGCACTGTATTAGAAGTGTACGTGTACAATATCAATGTTAAGAAGATAGCAAAGTTTTTCCAGTACTTCCACATTTCACTCGAAATTAAGACCTTTTCCCGATTCTTGGAATAGTTACGTTGTATGCTGCCCGGTGCGAACTGAAATACCGTAGGATTCCGCTCGGCTTTCATACCGCCGATCTGCTGCATCGAGTTCACTGGTAGCTGCAGATAAAGGACGGAAGGAGCCGCGCCGCCGCAGTGTCTTCCCACTGGCTGCCTACAAGCTCTATCTAGTTGTTGTGTTAAACCGCTTTCCCTAAAATATTGTGATCTGGACAAATCCGTCTGTTTTTCTTTTTGTCTTCTGTGACAAATGTCTGAAATCATCAACGCCTCATAACTAAGTACTTTTCTGTCATAGAGGCAGAAGAATGGATGATTTTAAATTTATAATTCTTATGTCAGATGAATATTTCTGTGAGATCCACTGCTCCGCTTGCCACAAGACGAACCGACGCTTGCTCGTACTTTGTTCACTAAACGAGAGTGCGACAGGGCGAAGTGAAGGAAAACAGCATTAACCTGGGTCTCGTTCTCCTCTGCTCTATCTCTTATTGACGATGATATTGAACTGAATGTCTCTGGATGTCTGTTTGTGCAATCCGTAACGATTTTTGTAGAAAATCTTCCTCGATCTCGAAGAAGGTCGTAATGCGTGATCATAAAACATGTACCACATTTCCAGAACCGAACGGAGTCAGTGATATAGGCCAATAAGTATGTGTGTGTGTTGAAAACGCGGTTGACCTGCCCTTTTTTCCAGCCGCTTAGGGCCTTTCGTTGGGCAACTAACTACGAGAAGTTGCTGTTCAAAGAGGAGCTATGACCAGTACTCCATTCTTCGGCTGCGAATATTCCTGTGTGTGATTTCTGTTCTAAAGGTACTAGAAATTTGCGTACAGTAAACGTATCCCATGGCTCACCACATGTAAGTTCTCATAGCTCTGCGTGGTAGTAAGGAACTGGTGCGATTGAAAGTGGGCGTTAATGTTACATTGGAAAAGTTAATTTGAGCTATTGCTTCTTGGATTATTCACTTGTTCGTAAGTTGGCAACACCAGGGATCGTTTCAAAAACAGCAGCATTTTGCAACAAAAAATGCTCTGAGCACTATGGGACTTAACTTCTGCGGTCATCAGTCCCCTAGAACACACATCCATGCCCGAGGCAGGATTAGAACCTGCGACCATAGCGGTAGCGCTGTTCCAGACTGTAGCTAATAGAACCGCTCGGCCACCCCAGCCGGCAGAATTTTGCACAAAAGCAACAAAATTCAGAGCTTAGCGCTGTGCGGTGAATAGAGGAACGAGTTTATTGGTATAGAGCCTTCCGACAACATACACCCAATGCGAAAACTATGGGAACGGCAAAACTGCATGCGTCTCGGAGGGACATATATTCCTCATCAGATGCCTCCCGTATTACAAGCATGGATATGTCTACCGCCAACAGGATGAAACGGAAAAGTGTATCAACTGCAGAGGATGATGGTTGTTTCAGTAGACAACATTCTGTCGGCACTATACAATCATCGTCAGTCACTGCAGTGCAGAACTGCAGTACTATGGCGTTAATTTAACGAGTAAAATAAGCTGACTTGGGAAAGACAGAATGCAAGTGATGTGACAAAACAGTAATTGTCTCGACCTGAAACTGCGATATCACCTGTCGAGCTTGAACTGTGACATATTGGTGTTGTGGCGGGTGACGTCACACGTGTGCGGAGCGTTGGTTTGTTTTCGTTAGGGACGTTTGTATTGTCACCTTATACTGTGTTTGTAGTCTATATTGGATATATACGTAGTGGCGCAAATTTTGATGGAATGAACATGTTACTGGATCAACCAGTTTAGTTACTTAAGAGAAAGATGAGTTTACGGTGTTCTCCGCTTACGCTCCTAATCAACTAGAGTTTAAACGTTATCTTTGGTTGTCTTGGTAACGTGAGTACACAGTGATTACAACTTATGTGAACTTCGGCACATATTTTTTTCAAAGGTGAGCCAACCTGTAATGTAATGAAATTAATAACTTAGCGAATACTAATAGTAACATTACTGAAATAAGGAACGCTGATAGATCGACAATAAAGAAAAACGAATGTCTTCAGAAGGTTATGGTAAATGAAGACTGATTATTCTAACGTAAAGTGTGATGAACGTGATGTTAGTAATTGAAAGCAATCTACAAAGATATAGCAGAATTAGTTGAGTTGGGTTGGCTACAGAATGAAGTCGCCAGATCCAGTTTAGCGCGTAACAACTCACACAAAAAGTATTTACGATAATTTCAGGGATTTTGCAATTTTCTGTTGAGCTGTATTGGTGAACACATGTTACTGCATTTTGTCTATCTCGCAATTTATACCTTTCTGTATCGGTATTGGAGTATTCGTTGTTGTTACCATATTTCGTTAACTTTCGCTATATTTGCTACCTGTACTGGTATTACTTTTTCGCTTTCTATAATGATATTTCTTTTTGTTTTCTGTATTGGCGTCTGGCTTTTAAGTTAGTTTATATTTATAGAGTGATATCTTCGATACCAGTTAAATTTATCTAATTTGATGCTTTACTTTTGCATTTTCGATGCAGACCTCTGCATGCTATTCTTCATCGTATTCATCCGCTTGTTTTGTTTTGTATACGCCAGTATTTTTGGGGCTCTGAGGCTTTTACTTGAGAATATAACTCCTCAGATTCCCCTTAATGCCCAATATTTATTATTTCGAATTTTTAAGTTTCTGAATTGATTTTTATATTTTGGTTTTATAGAAACTGTTGAATATGACGTCCTAATCGCCATTTTTAAATCAAAGTTGTGTTGCATCTTGAGGCAGTTTAGAGCGAAGATAACAGAATATCTTGTAGTAGTGAATCCCGTCGTAGGTGTTCTACAGATGAGCAGGATGAAGCCAGAGCATTGTCGACTTGGACTACTCTTACATGGGCTGAGTTACTTACGAGAGTGTGTACTGTGGAAAGTCATTTAGACTTCTTGTGGGAATTTTGTGGATTGTCATCGGGAGACGTGTGTGGAACTCTTTTAAAAACGACCACCGTTGATTTCCCGTTTTAATTATACTGTACGAAATGTACGAAACCAGTACGATCAGGAAAAACACGTAGTTCGTTAGATGCCAACTGACGATACATCAGGGTATTATTTTGGTTCCTTCCTGGGTTAAAGAACACATGCTACGAGTCACTGTTACAGAAAGTTATTTAAGTACAATTACTGTTGGCGATTACTTTGATTTTTGCAGTGTTATGTGTTATGTGATTGTTGTGAATTTTACAAAATGCAGTAGCTTGGTTTTCACAGTTTGGTTTAGGAGGCCAAAAGTTTCCTTGTGAGACGCTCACAGTTTCTCTGAGAGATAGCTACAGAGTATCCGACAATCGCAGAGGAGGAGTGCTCCAAGCTGCAACTGATTTGGAAATTATTGTATAGTTCGACATACTCTGACACTCGACAGCAAGGCCAGCCGGGCTGGTCGAGCGGTTCTACGCGCTACAGTTGGAACCGCGCGACCGCTACGGTCGCAGGTTCAAATCCTGCCCCGGGCATGGATGTGTGTGATGTCCTTAGGTTAGATAGGTTTAAGTAGTTCTAAGTTCCAGGGGACTGATGACCTTGCAATTAAGTCCCATAGTGCTCAGAGCCATTTGATCCATTTTTTTCGACATCAAGACGTCTCAACATTCCATTTGTTGTGATGGAAACAGGAACTATTTGCAGGAAAAGTAATTATATATGACCCAGTTAACGAATAAAAGCTTACTACGCGTACATAGTGTTGTTAAGTAAAAATGCAACAGTATTCGTTACATGGGACCTTTTCAGATGCTAGTAAAATAATACAAATAAGTGTAGCCATTCTGAAACTAAGACCGAATTTGAGCTCATAAATCCAACAAAGAAAGGTTCTCAAGCAGCACTGGAGCGTTCTCATATAACGAGTTCTGACAGCTGCCATCTAACAACTTTGTGTCGAATTCACCTGAAACACCGCAAAAAGGGTAAAGTATCGTTATATGAATAACTACACCAGCAACAGAGATGTTCAAAAACTTTCACGAATTAGTAATTACAACCAGGAGATTTATCGATTTGCCTTGTGTTTATCCCCACTGACGAGTGAACCATGACTTTGGTTTTATTTCAGATACTTCACTGCACATTCAAATGGCCGTAGTAACACTCTCATAGAATTTAAACTTTCGCTTAAGTTTTCTTCAGATTTCATTATTATTTCGTTTCATTATCCTTCAGTTAATGTAAATCAACCGATCACAAATTTAGCTAACTTTTACATTTTCGGAATATGAGATACCTATTTTCGTCCATCCATTTAACAAATGGGTCGTCCAGTACCTTTAAATTCTACGGCTTCGTGAGCAGTGTTATATTAACGTCACCAGTTTCCACTTTTGATGTAAAAGATGAGAGTCCTCCGGATAGGTTCGTCTACTCCCATGTAATGTTAGCAAACAGGGGGGATCGGTGAAGTTTTGTTCCTACCGGACCTGAATATCATGTAGCCCACACATATTTCTAGTGGGGCTTATTAAATTTAAATTGTATCGAATGAAGAATAAGCTAAAATGTAACAGCTTATTTGTTGTGGTGGCAATATACACTCCTGGAAATTGAAATAAGAACTCCATGAATTCATTGTCCCAGGAAGGGGAAACTTTATTGGCACATTCCTGGGGCAGATACATCACATGATCACACTGACAGAACCACAGGCACATAGACACAGGCAACAGAGCATGCACAATGTCGGCACTAGTACAGTGTATATCCACCTTTCGCAGCAATGCAGGCTGCTATTCTCCCATGGAGACGATCGTAGAGATGCTGGATGTAGTCCTGTGGAACGGCTTGCCATGCCATTTCCACCTGGCGCCTCAGTTGGACCAGCGTTCGTGCTGGACGTGCAGACCGCGTGAGACGACGCTTCATCCAGTCCCAAACATGCTCAATGGGGGACAGATCCGGAGATCTTGCTGGCCAGGGTAGTTGACTTACACCTTCTAGAGCACGTTGGGTGGCACGGGATACATGCGGACGTGCATTGTCCTGTTGGAACAGCAAGTTCCCTTGCCGGTCTAGGAATGGTAGAACGATGGGTTCGATGACGGTTTGGATGTACCGTGCACTATTCAGTGTCCCCTCGACGATCACCAGTGGTGTACGGCCAGTGTAGGAGATCGCTCCCCACACCATGATGCCGGGTGTTGGCCCTGTGTGCCTCGGTCGCATGCAGTCCTGATTGTGGCGCTCACCTGCACGGCGCCAAACACGCATACGACCATCATTGGCACCAAGGCAGAAGCGACTCTCATCGCTGAAGACGACACGTCTCCATTCGTCCCTCCATTCACGCCTGTCGCGACACCACTGGAGGCGGGCTGCACGATGTTGGGGCGTGAGCGGAAGACGGCCTAACGGTGTGCGGGACCGTAGCCCAGCTTCATGGAGACGGTTGCGAATGGTCCTCGCCGATACCCCAGGAGCAACAGTGTCCCTAATTTGCTGGGAAGTGGCGGTGCGGTCCACTACGGCACTGCGTAGGATCCTACGTTCTTGGCGTGCATCCGTGCGTCGCTGCGGTCCGGTCCCAGGTCGACGGGCACGTGCACCTTCCGCCGACCACTGGCGACAACATCGATGTACTGTGGAGACCTCACGCCCCACGTGTTGAGCAATTCGGCGGTACGTCCACCCGGCCTCCCGCATGCCCACTATACGACCTCGCTCAAAGTCCGTCTACTGCACATACGGTTCACGTCCACGCTGTCGCGGCATGCTACCAGTGTTAAAGACTGCGATGGAGCTCCGTATGCCACGGCAAACTGGCTGACACTGACGGCGGCGGTGCACAAATGCTGCGCAGTTAGCGCCATTCGACGGCCAACACCGAGGTTCCTGGTGTGTCCGCTGTGCCATGCGTGTGATCATTGCTTGTACAGCCCTCTTGCAGTGTCCGGAGCAAGTATGGTGGGTCTGACACACCGGTGTCAATGTGTTCTTTTTTCCATTTCCAGTAGTGTATTTAGAAAATACGTTAAAATGGTACATACCAGCAATCTACTGAACGAAATCACAAGAATAAACAAATTCAGGATGTGTGTACCTAACTTTTTCGTAACTATTTGGAAGAGAGTTATTGAAATGTACAATTCACAGTGCTGTTCAAGGTAGAATAACAGTGTGTGGAGTTGGAGACGATGTATGCTTGTATTTAGCAGTAGAAGGTTTTGCTACCACGTTATTCTGGAGAAAAAGATATTCCGGTCTGGCAGACCTTAAGCATAATGTAACCAAGTACATTCTGAAAGTTATTTAGAAAACTGTGACGAATACAATTCACATTACTATTCCGTTATCGTACTGCATAACACCGAGACATCTTAAAAAGAAAAATTATTTCTTTCACCGTATTTTGCTTCCATATCTGAAAACTATCACGTGCAGTACCAAACTACCTATTAATTTTATTTTATGTCACCTTATCCTAGTCTTTTGTGCTGTAGGTCGTGAGTTGTTACCTGCCATTTCCATTTTTTAAGTATTCCTTCTACTGTTAGCAGCTACTATGAACTACATTGTGCTTTATCATAGAGACTAGAAAATACTCCTTCTTTTACTACTGAATTTACATGTGTGTACCAAACTTTTTCGCCTAAAGGTACTAGGCATTTCAGAAGTCTATAATATACAATATATTTCTAATCAGTTTTTATCTACGCATAATGTAAACTGCAACTGACTAAAAATGGTCCAAATATTAACAATGTTATCATGAAATCATTACTGGGTTTAAGTCACACTTCCTGATTTCGTCATATTTACTATGCAACAAACATTCTCTGTATCACTTTTGCTTCTTTCGTGACTGCGTTATTATTTCACACAAAAGTCCTTAGAAACATGTAAAGTAAGTAACTTATCATTGTAATCTAGCGAAGTACGTTAAACTTCTCCCAATATTATTAAACTATTTCATTATTTTTGAGACAGCATCACTGTGTCATTTTCTTCGGGTTCAAGTTAACTGTACAGCCATGAATATTGGGTAACACTTTAGACTGTGACGAAATCCTAGCGTCAAGGTGATCCAGACTTATGTGCTGCGCATCTGGCTCATGTCGTAGCCCCATAAATCTCCCAAACGACTCTTCTTTAGTTTTGGTGAAATAAATAAAAAATGAAATAAAAACGTGCCTTCTGCAACAGCATTTTCCTCTGCAACATTAGCCCCGAAAGTAAATTTTAACGTCATAACAAATCATAGTGCATAAGGGCCAAAGTATAAATAGCAACGGTGATGAACTCTCTCTGAATTCTCAGTCGATCTTAAGGCACCATTAATTTCTTTGTTTACTCGTTTGAGGTTACATCCACATGCTGATCAATTGTTGTTTGCCAATGCAGTTCAGTGAATTGCAACATCAGTTGGATTACACTAAGCGTGCTTAGATTTATGTGTCCCACGCAAAGACACTCGCTATGCTTCTGTTATAAGCAGCATCTGAGTTTGTTTACATACCTACTACTTCATAAACAGATACACAGATAAACCAGAATGTTATGGCCGCGGATCTACTGTCGATATAAATCCGTTCAGGCGATAGCAGCGACACGTGGCGAGGAATGACTGCTAGTCAGACAAACGCACGGTGCATGTTGTATATCACAAGGGCAAGAGCGTGATGGAATGGAGTGTGCTGAGCGGTTCGATGAACACAGTCCCGATTTCCAGTTGATGTGTTGGCTCTCCTATCTCGACACATCTAAACCCGATCGAAGGCATCTGGGCATGTGGCGTCAGAGCTCATGGCACCCCTCCCCGGAATTTACGGATTTAGGTGACTTGTGTGTGCAGATGTGATGCCAGCTCCGTCCACTGACCTACCAAGGCTTCACTGCAACCCTGCCACGACACGTCCACGTTGATACCCGTGCCAGAGGTGGACATACCGGCTGTTAGGTAGATGGTCATAATGTTGTAGCTGATCAGTGTAGTTTCTACGTTAAAGTATAGACAGTCGTTAATGAGTGAAAAATGTATGCTGAGGGCTTCAAATGTTGATTACCTTTTAGTTCCTGCGTGTGTAGGGCCATATTACTTGTGGCTCACTAGTCACTCTAGTCTTTTGAGTGTTATCATTAATGTCATTGATTTTCCTACTCTTTTTAGAATTATACTTAGTGTCAATGATATTTCTGTTAAACGTAGTTGGCAAATGTTAATGTTGGACAAAACGGTTTCTTCCATTTTCATCGATGGGGAGGTAATGACAGATGCAGCTCGCATCGGGGACAGACTCGAACGAGTTTTATTCCGAAGAACCTTCCATTTGTTTCCATTAATCTACTAAGAGGAACCACCGAAATGTAGATCTTGTTGGTCGGAAGAGAATATGAACCACAGTCAACCCCAATGCGAGTCATCTACATTACCACAACGCTGCCTGTTGCAAATAAAACAAATAACGAGACTTGTTATATCATCAATCCAAAGGTTTATTCGATTGGTAACTGTGGTTTCAGGTGGTATTGGCCGCGGTATCGCGGTCGCACATTTTAGCAGCCAGACGGTCTTCTCCAGACGTCGCGTTGGTGGCCACGCGTCAACACATTCAGCGTCTGGCATGGCGGCTCTCAAGTGCTGCGCGGTGTGATGTACAGACCTCCTAGGTGGGCGCAGAGGACATCGGAGTGATCTGCCGACAAATATAAATTTCAAAATTATAAACGTCGCCCTATTATGGTGAGTTGATATAACATCTGCAAAGGAAAGTGCTAAATTATCGTAGGTCCACATGTTAATAAATGGTCATTTTCTGTATCCATAGAAGGGATGTTTCTAACGCGCCAACTCATGAACCCTATAATACTAATTGTCGCAAATATGAAAATTACCGACAGTGAATGTTTGCCTATTTACTCCTCCCGGAGTGTGATCTATTGTGGTGAAATGATCTACTAAATTATTGCATCAGATGGTAGATAGTTGTTACAAGGAACAGAATATTTGTGAGTTAGTCGATATCTCACGCAGACGCATGTATTATCCTCACCTGAACTATATTCATTAAGGAACGGAGAGAATTGTGACAGTTGCTAAATCCATCCATACCAAAATAGTAGAGTTTCTTAAAACAAGTTGTGTAAATGTTCAGTTCAAATTCGGAGAGCTTCAAGGATAAATGCGGGACAGAAAAATAAACAATCATGCAACATAAGAAATGGGATTAAAATACCAAGTATAATCGTGGGAGGCTGAAGGTGAAACTTCGCTGAGAACTTGATAACTGTTATGGGCGGGAGGGGACATAGGAGAACGTTTTCTGAAAGGCTCTCCCTCATCTGAAAGTGTAGGCAGCAGTATTGTATGTACCATTGATTCTTGAGTTGAAGTATATCCTACCAATACTAGAGCTAAACGATACGTATGTCGCGAAAGGATTTTGTATCTGATCAGAGTTCACAATTGGTATAAAAGAACAGCAGACTATGGGTACCGAGAAAGTTTATGGGTCGACCAAAGAATTTTGTAGCCATGGTGATATCTCTAAACTGACACCTTTCAGATACACTCCTGCAAAATGGAAAAAAAGAACACATTGACACCGGTGTGTCAGACCCACCATACTTGCTCCGGACACTGCGAGAGGGCTGTACAAGCAATGATCACACGCACGGCACAGCGGTCACACCAGCAACCGCGGTGTTGGCCGTCGAATGGCGCTAGCTGCGCAGCATTTGTGCACCGCCGCCGTCAGTGTCAGCCAGTTTGCCATGGCATACGGAGCTCCATCGCAGTCTTTAACACTGGTAGCATGCCGCGACAGCGTGGACGTGAACCGTATGTGCAGTTGACGGACTTTGAGCGAGGGCATATAGTGGGCATGCGGGAGGCCGGGTGGACGTACCGCCGAATTGCTCAACACGTGGGGCGTGAGGTCTCCACGTACATCGATGTTGTCGCCAGTGGTCGGCGGAAGGTGCACGTGCCCGTCGACCTGGGACCGGACCGCAGCGACGCACGGATGCACGCCAAGACCGTAGGATCCTACGCAGTGCCGTAGTGGACCGCACCGCCACTTCCCAGCAAATTAGGGACACTGTTGCTCCTGGGGTATCGGCGAGGACCATTCGCAACCGTCTCCATGAAGCTGGGCTACGGTCCCGCACACCGTTAGGCCGTCTTCCGCTCACGCCCCAACATCGTGCAGCCCGCCTCCAGTGGTGTCGCGACAGGCGTGAATGGAGGGACGAATGGAGACGTGTCGTCTTCAGCGATGAGAGTCGCTTCTGCCTTGGTGCCAGTGATGGTCGTATGCGTGTTTGGCGCCGTGCAGGTGAGCGCCACAATCAGGACTGCATACGACCGAGGCACACAGGGCCAACACCCGGCATCATGGTGTGGGGAGCGATCTCCTACACTGGCCGTACACCACTGGTGATCGTCGAGGGGACACTGAATAGTGCACGGTACATCCAAACCGTCATCGAACCCATCGTTCTACCATTCCTAGACCGGCAAGGGAACTTGCTGTTCCAACAGGACAATGCACGTCCGCATGTATCCCGTGCCACCCAACGTACTCTAGAAGGTGTAAGTCAACTACCCTGGCCAGCAAGATCTCCGGATCTGTCCCCCATTGAGCATGTTTGGGACTGGATGAAGCGTCGTCTCACGCGGTCTGCACGTCCAGCACGAACGCTGGTCCAACTGAGGCGCCAGGTGGAAATGGCATGGCAAGCCGTTCCACAGGACTACATCCAGCATCTCTACGATCGTCTCCATGGGAGAATAGCAGCCTGCATTGCTGCGAAAGGTGGATATACACTGTACTAGTGCCGACATTGTGCATGCTCTGTTGCCTGTGTCTATGTGCCTGTGGTTCCGCCAGTGTGATCATGTGATGTATCTGACCCCAGGAATGTGTCAATAAAGTTTTCCCTTCCTGGGACAATGAATTCATGGTGTTCTTATTTCAATTTCCAGGAGTGTATATTAAAAATCGAAAAACTCTATACTCGAATAATATCTTGAAGATTCCCCTTCTGAAGGGAGCTACCATGTGATCATGAAACGAGAAATACACTTAGAAACCAAAATCTGTTGTCCTTTACAGAGATCGAAGTACCACTCACCGTAACAGCACCACCTTAATCCTCCTCCTGCAGCAGTCTCTGCAGCAACTCCACGAAAAAGGCGTCCAGTGTGAACTGGCGCTCCTGTTGGAATAGATCTTATTACTTTCATGTTATCTAACATGTGAAGTGATTCACAATTTGTGCTAGTTCCTGTCATATACAAGTATAACGAATTGTAACATTTATCACAAATTAGCACGGTTCAGGTATCGAAATTAAGAATATAGTAATTCAATTTAGTATCCAACTAACACAATTCGTTTCACATCTCAGATACAATTAATACTAACAAGTAACTAATATCCTATTATCTTTAACATTTTCTGTGTACGACTGGTTAATGATGTGCTTCTCAGGTTATGCCGTGTTGTTGTTTCTGCTTTACGGTCAACATTTCAACAAGTGACCGAGCCATTTTCTTCAGATCGTGAGACGTTTCCTGACTGATATGAGTCAAGCAGAGAGTACATTACCGCAAAGTTCGCAGCACATGAAGTTAATGGCTGGGACGTCCGTTGAAGTATTGTGCACAAAATGAACACAACAATTCGGCCTAACACCCGGAAGCAGACCAGTATCTAGTACTATCTACGAGTGTAAGTTATCACGTAATGAGAAAACGAAAATTTCATTTTGAAACCAAATGCTACTATTCCTACTACTGTTGTAATTTACACTCACCGAAACAGAAAAGGCTTCTTTCTCTTCCTGCAGCCGCTTCTGCAGTATCTCCTCAAAAAACGAGTCCAGGGTGAACTGACACTCCTGTAAGGAAAAGAACTTATTAGTTTGATTAGTCGTAGAGCGTGCTTGGTAATTCAGAGGTAGCGCTAGTTCTTTACATATACATGTGTTACAAATTCTTACATTTATTTCGAATTTTTGGCCTATAGGCAGTGATAGTGAGTATTCACTGACTTTCTGTAGTATCAGCTAGAAATCTGTTCTTCCGACATTCACTACCATTATCCTACGTATTATGAGTTGAACTGGAATAACAGAGGCCTACAATGTAACTTCTTGAGCCACGGTCTTTTTATTACGAGCTCCTCCTAGTTCTTTGTCTGTAAAGAAAAGTAAATGTGACTGTAACAAGTTTTGCTAACAGTTCCTGTTTCTCTGTTCTCTGACTACACTGTACATTTCCTTCGGTCAGTCTCATATTAATCACGGTCAGCAGGTAACTGGTTGGGCAACCAGATGGTCTGCAATGTCGTCTTCAACCGGTCGATCGCGTTGGCAGCATATTTAGTGCGCCTCTGCCTCTAGAATATTTTTCACCATAATTCTTTTCAAATGGAGAGGGATGTTACCTTTCTCGAGCATCTCATATAGTTCTTCACAATTGTGCAGCCATGTTTAAAATCTTGTCTCATATAGTTATTTGCTCAGTGTTAACAAAGACCACACCCAATTTATCGGAATGATAAATGGTTAGTGTTATATCCTAGCCAGTAATGCCACCCGAACCCGCTGCCAAAAGGTTGGCAGCATCAAAGTCCGGACGCCGTCCGCATAAGCAGCGCCAGCGAGACAGCAAATCGCCGCAAGTCTGCGCGCGCCACCGCTGGCTTCTGGGTTCTTAAGCGCTGGAGTCGCGAGCGCTAGGACAGTTCTGTATTCGCCGCTCAGTTGTATACTCGCCACCGAATTGTGTACTTGCTAGTCAGTCGTGTGTTCATCGCAGCAGAGTTGTTGTTTGTCGTCAGCCGACGCTGACCTAGCCGCTCCGACTCGAACTAGACAGATTTCTGTAGACACGGAGTTCACTACTATGTTTCTGTATCTTCGTTAATAAAGATAAGTACCGACTTTTATTTAATTAGAGTGTTTGGGTTTTCATCTTTCTGTTCACTGTTCCAGCGGACCGGTCGGCCCGCTATTAAAAGTGTGGCGGTGACTTCGTAAGCCGTTTCTACAGCGAATTGCTTGTCGCTACGAACGCCGTCACAAAAGTTAGAATCAACTGTCCATGTCTGGGGTCAGTGTTAAGTTTAATGGGCTTCAATACAATTGTCAGAATTGTTTTAACAGCATTCAGGTTCGATTATCAACATTAGCTTACCCAATGCGACAAGTCTGGATCTATTGTGGTAATATCACGGAGGAGAGGATCTAGGGCCAGTGGGATCCAGCGGAAAGAGCCAGCATAGTGCAGCAAAGGAGCCCTGCAGGGAACACAGCGAGAGACACAGTGTGAGGCTACCCTGCAGGTCAAAGAATATACGACTCTGACATGCTAAAGGCTTTTTCTAAGGGCATCATACTCAAGTTTTAGAATGACGACTATTGTGAACTGTTGAGTGACTAGCACATCCCACTTCACTCCAGTGATCAACAAATCCATCCATCCATCAGTGACATTCATTGCCGCCGGTATTTTGCATCTGATCACGATCCAGAAGAATAGTACGCTAACCACATGCTCCTCCATACAGTGACGTCTATTGTCTGACGATGACGAGGCGTTCGATCGGTACCTTTGGAACTTCAGAGGAATGATTGGACGGAGTTAGGTAGTTAGGTGGTATTTTATATAATCGTCACAATCATCACTCATGCAGAGATGCCTATCTAAGACGTGTTATTTACAATGACGTGTCACATTGGATGTTAATAGCAAAAAAATATTCATTTACAGTAAATCGTGACACTCTGACCACGTTATGTACAATCAGTTAGCTTTCAGACTTTACTGCTTTGCGTGCTATGTCACTGCAATATAACGTGGCTCACCTTTACAGTACCCCGAACAGCGACCAAGTTGATCTCCAGTCGCAGACCCTCGTCTTTCTCGCCTCCCAAACACCGGGAGAAAAACTTCTTCATGCGGCGGAACATTGCTGTAACGATAACAAACAGCACATTAGACATGACCAGACCGTGTCTACGAGTAAGTTTTGCAGCAATGTCTCACAACTCGATCGCAAGAAAAACCTTGAACCGTGACGACATATCTGTAACCTTAGCTTTTGTAAAAATGCAGCTGCTTGCATCAAAAACGACATGTACAGCCTATATAATTGATTGAGCTTATACATTTTTTACTAGTCGAGAATTAGTTACTTTAATTTTGTGTCAGTAATTCGTAGAGCATGAATCAAAACAATAACAGTTATTCGAAGTTTAGCAATCGCGTTTTCATTAAGTGGTACTTTTACTCTAAAGAGAATAAATTTGTTTTGATAGCAACTAGCTGAAGGCTTATCTATTAGACTAAATTTAATTAGCAAGTCATTAAAATACTACAATAGTTTCGGATATACAGCTGCTTCGCCGGCCGGTGTGGCCGTGCGGTTCTAGGCGCTTCAGTCTGGAACCGCGTGACCACTACGATCGCAGGTTCGAATCCTGCCTCGGACATAGATGTGTGTGATGTCCTTAGGTAAGTTAGGTTTAAGTAGTTCTAGGTTCTAGGGGACTGATGACCACCGATGTTAAGTCCCATAGTGCTCAGAGCCATTTGAACCATTTTTTATACAGCTACTTCAGATTTTACAACTTCAGATTTTGTCATCTATTACAGCATGTTATGCGGAATATCTTCCCCTGGGGTAGGAACAAGAATTTGTTTTTTATGTGTCTTGGTGGTGGGATGAAGTTACTAATTAATAAACTACGCTACAATCTGATGGCTGCACCTTCCGCGGTACATGACGAGAATACGATTTTTATGGCTATCCTTATTACCGAGTCAGTATATTCTCTCAGGGCTGCACTGTCCCTTCTTTGTGTCAGTAATCGAGAACCCTACATCTAAATTACACTTCATTGCCATGTGAGCTAAACAGTAACGTGTACGACGTAATAACTATATCTGTGGTTGAAATTTACCCACCGGTTTCTACATGAAGAAAACTTAAAAATAGCTTATAAACAGCTAATAGGTGTAACATTTGACAGTGCTCCAAGATATTAACTGCACTTCCTTAAGTGACAGGAAAAGATAATATTTTTGCTACAAATCCATGTCGACTCAGTATGACACTACACAGCCGGAACCTGTTTACGACTTTTCTTTTTCACCGACGGCAGAAGATAAAAGCATGAACCAAGGATAGGACGTACCATATGTATGTGTAATCGAAAAGGAGAGTGATAGGTGACACCATTCTATTTGTGAAACTAAGCTATAAATTTGAGAATACATGATTCCAGCAGTTGAACATTGGCAAAAACTCAGTGAGGATATCTCTCTCTACAAGTCAAGCATTCTCGCAACTTTCTGAAGTTGCATTACATATAAAAAAAGTACTGGAATGTAAATCGAGGACTGTTTACCTTTTCCAAATCAGTCCCATTACTAGTAACATTTTGCGAAGTCACATCACACAATTTCACAATGCTACAGTATGCTGATACTTCTCCACTACATACATAGTCATCTAAAAGCTTATTCGATGTTATAATTGCAGATGTATACTGAAAATAAATACGTGACAAATCAATGGCTCTTGCCTCTTGGTGAGTAAAGTCTATATACCTCGCTTCTGAAACAGAGCGTTCGCTTCATTCAATGCTTCTAAAGCTCCCCAAGAACTTGTTCTCGAAACACAAAATCCAACACCATAACGCCTGAATCAAAATTATAGAATCTTTTACTCAAGAACTCAAGAAACTAATTCGTTTCGATACTTCAACTACTCCAGAGAATACGGAAGTCATTATTATGCAACGGTCCACCACAGTTATGCTGATTTTTGTTAGCAAACCCTGCGATCAACATTAGGCAGCAACCTCGATAACTGCAGAGAACAACGTTGTACTGGAACGTCGATATCAATGGTTAAACAAGAACTGCAATGAAAATTTTCAGTAATTTGAATCTATGTAAGACGAAATAATCATGTTTTAGCACTGACAAATATGCAGCGGAGTCTTGAATGTTGAAATCGTCCGTACAGTTAATAAACTTCCAAGTGATCTAACAGTTAACAATACTCAGAGATAGTGCTTTAATTTCCTTAAGCAACAGGGAAGTAAGAATCTCATATTATGGTGCCAAGTGAACTCTGTATAACTCTACACTGTTGTAACCAGTTTCCTACGTGATTTCCTCTTCGCAGACGGAAGATAATTCTAGCAGTAGAAATCCTTGGGTAACAGAAGAAATATTGAATTTAATTGATGAAAGGAGCAAATATAAAAATGCAGTAAGTGAAACAGGCAAAAAGGAATACAAACGTCTCTAAAATGAGATCGACAGGAAGTGCAAAATGGCTAAGCAGGGATGGCTAGAGGACAAATGTAAGGATGTAGAGGCCTATCTCACTAGGGGTAAGATAGATACCGCCTACAGGAAAATTAAAGAGACCTTTGGAGATAAGAGAACGACCTGTATGAATATCAAGGGCTCAGATGGAAACCCAGTTCTAAGCAAAGAAGGGAAAGCAGAAAGGTGGAAGGAGTATATAGAGGGTCTATACAAGGGCGATGTACTTGAGGACAATATTATGGAAATGGAAGAGGATGTAGATGAAGATGAAATGGGAGATATGATACTGCGTGAAGAGTTTGACAGAGCACTGAAAGACCTGAGTCGAAACAAGCCCTCCGGAGTAGACAATATTCCATTGGAACTACTGACGGCCGTGGGAGAGCCAGTCCTGACAAAACTCTACCATCTGGTGAGCAAGATGTATGAAACAGGCGAAATTCCCTCAGACTTCAAGAAGAATATAATAATTCCAATCCCAAAGAAAGCAGGTGTTGCAGATGTGAAAATTACCGAACTATCAGCTTAATAAGTCACAGCTGCAAAATACTAACACGAATTCTTTACAGACGAATGGAAAAACTAGTAGAAGCCAACATCGGGGAACATCAGTTTGGATTCTGTAGAAACACTGGAACACGTGAGGCAATACTGACCTTACGACTTATCTTAGAAGAAAGATTAAGGAAAGGCAAACCTACATTTCTAGCATTTGTAGACTTAGAGAAAGCTTTTGACAATGTTGACTGGAATACTCTCTTTCAAATTCTAAAGGTGGCAGGGGTAAAATACAGGGAGCGAAAGGCTATTTACCATTTGTACAGAAACCAGATGGCAGTTATAAGAGTCGAGGGACATGAAAGGGAAGCAGTGGTTGGGAAGGGAGTAAGACAGGGTTGTAGCCTCTCCCCGATGTTGTTCAATCTGTATATTGAGCAAGCAGTAAAGGAAACAAAAGAAAAATTCGGAGTAGGTATTAAAATTCAGGGAGAAGAAATAAAAACTTTGAGGTTCGCCGATGACATTGTAATTCTGTCAGAGACAGCAAAGGACTTGGAAGAGCAGTTGAACAGAATTGATAGTGTCTTGAAAGGAGGGTGTAAGACGAATATCAACAAAAGCCAAACGAGGATAATGGAATGTGGCCGAATTAAGTCGGGTGATGCTGAGGGAATTAGATTAGGAAATGAGGCACTTAAGGTAGTAAAGGAGTTTTGCTATTTGGGGAGCAAAATAACTGATGATGGTCGAAGTAGAGAGGATATAATATGTAGGCTGGCAATGGCAAGGAAAGCGTTTCTGAAGAAGAGAAATTTGTTAACATCCAGTATTGATTTAAGTGTCAGGAAATCATTTCTGAAAGTATTCGTATAGAGTGTAGCCATGTATGGAAGTGAAACATGGACGATAAATAGTTTGGACAAGAAGAGAATAGAAGCTTTCGAAATGTGGTGCTACAGAAGAATGCAGAAGATTAGATGGGTAGATCACATAACTAATGAGGAAGTATTGAATAGGATTGGGGAGAAGAGAAGTTTGTGGCACAACTTGACCAGAAGAATGGATCGGTTGGTAGGACATGTTCTGAGGCATCAAGGGATCACCAATTTAGTATTGGAGGGCAGTGTGGAGTGTAAAAATCGTAGAGGGAGACCAAGAGATGAATACACTAAGCAGATTCAGAAGGATGTAGGTTGCAGTAGGTACTGGGAGATGAAAAAGCTTGCGCAGGATAGAGTAGCATGGAGAGCTGCATCAAACCAGTCTCAGGACTGAAGACCACAACAACAACAACAACCCTGCAACGATCATGGGCAATTTGTAAGTGTAATCGACGAAGCAGAAAGATCGGTTACACTGTTTTCATTGTGAAAGTAAAAGTTAATGTAAATAGAGACCGCTCCGACTGTACCACAACAACCACAGAAAACTTTTACTAACAGTCCGATTATATTATTGGAGAAGGCGATAACAATATAGACTATTACGGTCGAAAACAAAAATAGAAAATATTTTGTAGCGGAGGCGTTGTGCAGCTTTAATGAATGTTAACAACTGTATTGTGTAGTAGACAGCTAGGACGGTACGTTTCATTAGGGACCATCGAATTTGGTCTAAAATCAGACCATCATCGGTCCCGAAAGCCGTCTCAGCTATGCTTTCGCGTATATTGCAATGGCAGTTATCAAACGTAGATAGCTCGACCATTGGTATTATCTGTATAGATATTACATTGGTAAAAATGTCTATGAAGTTAAATGGACATAATGGACATGACAAGTTAATGTCAATGACAGAACACGGTACATCCGGAATTGCTATTCCTATTACGCAAGTTCATAGCTGAGATCATTTTTAGGCTTGATGACAGTCTGATCCTCGACCGAAACATACATTCTCTCATAAAATGTACCGTTATAGCTGTGATTGCATAATGCAGTTCTTTCGAAGAGCATATAAAATGGAAGTAACGTGACTGCTGCAGAAACTGACTGGGCAGAAACAAAAAGTAAAAGTTTATAAAGCTAAGATCAATATAAAGAAAAAATCGAATATGTTACACAAATTCCTCTAGAATAAACTCAACGGAAATATAACGAAAACACAAAATTTGATTCCATAAGTTAAAAAATTGTGACTAACATTACTACTCGTTCCTCTGAGGACTACTTCTGCAATGTACTTAGGTTCACGGCTAACACCACCGTAAACAGTTCTCCCATATTACAAAAATAGCTAAAGAATTGCATGAATCAACATGATAAAAATTATCATTAATCACTCCCAAAAATTTATCTTCTGCTCTTAAGGTACTGGTTAACCTCACCATCGTATATCGTTCGAAATACAGAAAGAAACAGTTAAATATATGTCAGAAAAAAAAGAAACAATAATCGCTAATAGTTTCTCCATTGATAATATAACCTGTGGCCTCAAGTTACCTCCTCCCCCCAATAAACAACACCATCGTATATCACGACATATTTGGAATAAACAGCATATTTTACAAACTTTGTAAATTACAATAGCAACTAACACAAACACAGATAGCATTTAATAACAGACCGCTTACACGCTCTGCAACGTAAAGTCATGACGTCTAGAGGACGTCATCGGTGAAACCACACGCATAGAATCTGAAAGAGCACTTGTCAAAGTTGTCACTGTTGAACTAAGCTGTTAATTTGAGAATACATGATGAAAGCACATGAACTTAAAAAAATTAAGTGTAGAGGTCTAACTCTACAAGTAACCACCTGACGTTTGAAACCCCATAATAAATTTAAACGAAATGCTATTTCACGTTATTACTCCTAAGAACTTCATATTCCGTAATCACACCACACTCCTCTACATGCTTCAATTTTCCAGTACTTCTCCACCAATACACATTCATTTATTAGCTTTTAAGATATTCTCACTCGAGATGATTGTGTATACTCAATAAATATACAAAGTTAAATGAATAGCTCATACTTACTGAGGGTCCGATGCAGCTGGCCTCCGAAGCTGGGCGTTCGCTTTGCTGTGAGCTTCTAAAGCTCCTCAAGAACTTTAAAATGTTTCGCTAGATGTGCTCGAAACACAAAATGCAAGACTGCAATAATTAATTCACAACTGAAGCTCCTTACACTCAATAACTCGCAGAACGAATTCGTATAGATACTTCGAGTACTCCAAAGAATACGGAAGTAATTGCTACACAACGGTCCACATCGGTTTACGTGAGGTGGCATTGTTGTTTACATACGCAATATCCTCCCCTGGTAGCTGAGTGGTCAGCGCGACGAGAGTCATACCTAAAGACCCGAGTTCGATTCACGAATGTGTCGGGAGATTTTTCTCCGCTCAGGGACTGGGTGTTGCGTTGCCCTTATCATCGTTATTTCATCCCCATGGACACGCAAGTCGCCGAAGTGGCTTCAACTGAAAAGACTTGCACCAGTCGAATGGGAGGCCCTAGCCACACGGCGTTTCCATTTTATCAGTTAACCGAAATCCCAGTAAAGCAATAACGTGTAGCAACGTGGATATAAATGTTAGACAACCACTGAAACAAAATATTATATAAGTCAATTGAACATTTCAACTTTACATAAAATAGCATCGAAGCATAACGACGTCGAATGCTGATGCCCTCGATCCCGCATTTAGTCATGTATTGAAATGTTATGTCACGCGTAAAAATTGATTCCTTCAGCGCATGTGACTTTCACCAGATTCGACGTCTGTTTGTGTGATTCCACTCATTGTTTCCTAGTGTAGTGATTTTCTATATTGAAACCTGGTTGTCAAGGGAAGGCCGTAGTCATTTATTATTGGTTGCCTTTAACAGTTACACACATTTATTATTAAAGAAGTAGTTCCAGACTCAACAATAAATTAAAAAATACCACGCTTTATTAATGAAAGCATAAACGACAGTGTAAATAATAGTGTTTTCAGTGCGTTACAATTTAGCAAATCACCATAAAATCCTGATACTGATAACGTTTAAAAAGAAAAAAACAAGGCACTGTGATGATGACTGAAGGCCTTACACTCCAAGAAAGACAGCAAATTAAGAATATTTAAGAACTCGCTGCAATTACAACTTACAGGTATTGAAATATTAAAAGTAAGAGCCCACAAACACAGTAGAAGATATCAGACGCCACGAATGGCAGAAAATAAGGTTTTAAGGCTTACTGCTGAAACAGAAATATCGAATTAATTTTTCAGAGCAAATGACCACAATCATGACTGAAGGCCTTACACGCCAGGAACGGCAATTATATAAAAAATTTAGAAACCTACTGTATAACAGCAAATAAAAACAAAGGTTAATTAAAAGAAACAAGCAATTGACCACGAAACAGGTGAAATAATATGATGGTAATCTTGTAACACAACCCTTACACTGATACAGTCTGGCCTGCAACGGAGGGTGGAAACCTACAAACAGCACCAACGCGAGCACCAGCACGGCTCATATACCCTTCGATTAATCTCCTCATCGCGAAAATGGAAGACTTGCCAATGGGACGGATCACATGCCTCATACGTAATTTTATTGGCCTCGTCCATGTTTCTTACTATTTTGTTAATACAATCAAATTATAAATTGAACGAGTGTCCTTTTTACACAGGGTGGTCCATTGATAGTGACTAGGCCAAATATCTCAAAAAATAAGCATCAAAGGAAAAAAAACTACAAAGAACCAAACTCGTTTAGCTTGATGGGGGAAACCAGAGGGCGCTATGGTTGGCCCGCTAGATGGCGCTGCCATAGGTCAAACGGATATCAACTGCGTTTTTAAAATAGGAACCCCCATTTTTATTACATATTCGTGGAGTACGTAAGGAAATATGAATGTTTTGGTTGGACCACTTTTTCGCTTTGTGATAGATGGCGCTGTAATAGTCACAAACGAATAAATACGTGGTATCACGTAACATTCCGCCAGTGCGGACGGTATTTGCTTCATGATACATTACCCGTGTTAAAATGGACCAGTTCTTTCAAGTTCAACAATGATTTCTGTTAATGTGATAAATGCGAGGTTAGTCTATTGCTTGTATTCCATGTTAAACTGCAGAGCCACCTGTAACAGACTCGCTAAATCAATTACAAGAATGGAGGAAGCAACACTACCAAACTACTACGGTGTTTGAACCAGCTTTCGTATTGATGATTCGAGTTTTACTATTACATTTATACATTACATCGATTATCCTTGTATACTTCAGTAATATTTTTAAATACATTTGAGTGATTAGCTGAGTATACACTCCTTTCCCCTCAGAGCGAAGGTATAAAATTACGCTAAACAAAATTCCCTTCTTTTTAGATTAAATAACACAATGGGATTATGTGTTAGATAATACTCTGGAAAGTATAAATAAAAATTTTATTCCTTATCTTCTTTTTCCTAAAAACATTAAATCTGTCGTACAAGACATACTGTTGTTGTTGCTATGGTTTTCAGTCCGAAGATTAATTTGAAGCTGCGCTCCCCCCCCCCCCCCCTACTCTCACATAGCTGCAAAACTACTGTAAATTGCATCCAGAAAAACCGGTTGTTGTCTCAGGAAGGGTCCTCTCAACCAATCCCAGATATATCCTGGTGTAAAACATGTGGAAACAAAATACATTATCTGTCGCCTAAAGGGACACTATTTTTTTTTCTCAGATGTCGATGTCCGAAATTTCATGTCATAGCTGCCAAAAGGCGGCAGTGTCTGACGACGCAATAAATGCATCAGTTTCTCTTTAAGGGGACCTGGAAGTGCACGGGCTGCATTTTCATAGCTCGCTCTCAGTGCACATTACTCTTCATCTACAATGAATAACATTAACTCAAGCTGTATAAGGATATTTATTAAAATATCTCCTACAGTTTAAGAATTACAGTATTTTGCCTAATAGGTGTTTTTATAATTCATTTCCAATTCAGGTACCATTTTCGGTCCATCATCAGTCTAATAGCATTCAGACTGTGACAGACCGCTGTCAACATTCACAGGAACACATTATGCCTCTCGTTTTGTAGTTTGGAGTGTATCTGGGGAAATAGAAAAACCCTTATTTTACCACATTATTATTTTGTCTAAAAAATACCGCTAAAATTATATACAGAATGGCACACATAGATCATTTCTGCGAAGTATTACGCACAATACAAAGATGCTATACCATTCTTCACTTGCGGGAAAATGGTGAACATGGATGAAACAATTGAGAAGTTATATGTACCTAATTTTCTGAAAACGTAGTTTCGAGAAAATGAGAAAAGAATTTTCACAGTGTTTTTGACGCATCGTAAGCCTCTTTCAGAACATTCCAGCAGCATAATCTTCCTGGCCAGCTGCTTCTTTATCATCTGTAGACTTCTTCAGGGGCCTTTTCCTTACACTGGCTTCCACAGCTTCAACTACTCGCTGACGATCTATGGCATTCAGAGCAGCTATCCTATTATTTGCTGGCTGGATGCCTAATTTGTCCATTACTTTTATCCTGATGGTTACACCATCATTGAAACACATGACAGCATCCATCGCACCCATTTTGAGTACTGTCCATCCAACAAACACTGTTTTTGGCACTCGTTGCCACACGCAGATGTTGAAACTCTCATTAGGGTTTTGCGTGCGGCCATGTAGACATTTGCAGAGTAATTTTGTATCTGGAAGGTCCCTGCATATTGGCTTTATTGTTTCCAGGACTGTGGCAGGCAAGACATGTATATGGTGCTATTCCTTGCCTGTCGCATGAGCGTGGCTGGTTTGCAGACATTTGTTCAAAGAGCGTTTAAGACCAAATCAACAACTGAAAAGTAGATAAAAAAAATTTTGTGAAACGGGATAAAATTCTCTTTCAGATGGTGACAAGAATTGTTTTCAAAAATTTCAGACATTTCAAGTCCATGTCCACTTAACAATTAGACATATCAAGAACACTTTTTAAAAAATTAAAGAAAATACGACGCAACACGAAGGAATAATACCAATGGCGCGGAAATCAGTAGATGTGATATTCATGTACAGACAAATGAAGGAGTCCGATTTCAAAAACTGAATGGTTCATTCACGAGAAAGAGCTACACAAATTGAGCAAGTCTGTAAGAAAATTATCTATGTCTGGCGCTTATGGAAGTAGCTGTTCGGCTGGCATTGATTGATAGACTTGTTGCATGTCGTCCAGAGGGATATAGTGCCAAATTCGGTCCAATTGGTGCTATAGATGAGCAAAATTCAGAGTTGTTTGTAGGGCCCTGCCCATGTTGTTGTTGTTATGGTCTTCAGTCCTGAGACTGGATTGATGCAGCTCTCCATGCTACTCTATCGTGTGCAAGATTCATCGTCTCCCAGTACCTACTGCAGCCTACATCCTTCTGAATCTGCTTAGTGTATTCATCTCTTGGTCTCCCTCTACGATTTTTACCCTCCACGCTGCCCTCCAGTACTAAACTGGTGATCCCTTCATGTCTCAGAACATGTCCTATCAACCGATCCCTTCTTCTAGTCAAGTTGTGCCACAAACTCCTCTTCTCCCCAATTCTATTCAATACCTCCTCATTAGTTATGTGATCTAAACATCTAATCTTCAGCATCCTTCTGTAGCACCACATTTCGGAAGCTTCTATTCTCTTCTTGTCTAAAATATGTTTCACTTCCATACATGGCTACACTCCATACAAATACTTTTAGAAACGACTTCCTGATACTTAAATCTATACTCGATGTTAACAAATTTCTCTTATTCAGAAACGCTTTCCATGCCATTGTCAGTCTACATTTTATATCCTCTCTACTTCGACCATTATCAGTTATTTGGCTCTCCAACTACCAAAACTCCTTTACTACTTTAAGTGTCTCATTTCCTAATCTAATTTCCTCAGCATCACCTGACTTAACTCAACTACATTCCATTATCCTCGTTTTGCTTTTGTTGATGTTCGTCTTACACCCTCCTTTCAAGACACCATCCATTCCGTTCAACTGCTCTTCCAAGTCCTTTGCTGCCTCTGACAGAATTACAATGTCATCGGCGAACATCGAAGTATTTATTTCTTCTCAATGGATTTTAATTCCTACTCCGCATTTTTCTTTTGTTTCCTATACTGCTCGTTCAATATACAGATTGAATAGCATCGGGGGAGAGGCTACAACTCTGTCTCACTCCCTTCCCAACCACTGCTTCCCTTTCATGCCCCTCGACTCTTATAACTGCCATCTGGTTTCTGTACAAATTGTAAATAGCATTTCGCTCCCTGTATTTTACCTCTGCCACCCTCAGAATTTGAAAGAGAGTATTCCAATCAACATTGTCAGAAGCTTTCTCTAAATATACAAACGCTAGAAACGTCGGTATGCCTTTCCTTCATCTTTCTTCTAAGATAAGTTGTAAGTTCAGTATTGCCTCACGTGTTCCAGTATTTCTACGGAATCCAAACTGAACTTCCCCGTCGGTGGCTTCTACCAGTTTTCCATTCCTCTGTGAAGAATTCACGTTAGTATGTTTCAGCTGTGACTTATTAAACTGTTAGTTCGGTAATTTTCACATCTGACAACACCTGCTTTCTTTGGGATTGGAATTATTATATTCTTCTTGAAGTCTGAGGGAATTTCGCCTGTCTCATACATCTTCTTCACCAGATGGTAGAGTTATGTCAGGACTGGCTCTTCCAAGGCTATCAGTAGTTCTAATGGAATGTTGTCTACTCCAGTGGCCTTGTTTCGACTGAGGTCTTTCAGTGCTCTGTCAAACTCTTCACGTAGTATCGTATCTCAAATTTCATCTTCACCTGGATCCTCTTCCATTTCCATAATATTGTCCTCAAGAACATCGGCCCTGTATAGACCCTGTATATACTCCGTCCACCTTTCCGCTTTCCCTTATTTGCTTATAACTGGGTTTCCATCTGAGCTCTTGATATTCATGCAAGTGGTTCCCTTTTCTTCAAAAGTTTCTCTAATTTTCCTGTAGGCAATATCTATCTTACCCCTAGGTAGATAAGCCTCTACATCCTTACATTCGCCCTCTAGCCATCCCTGCTTAGCCATTTCGCACTTCCTGTCGATCTCATTTTTGAGAGGTTTCTATTCCTTTTTGCCTGCTTCATTTACTGCATTTTTATATTTTCTCCTTTCATCGATTAAATTCAGTATCTCTTCTGTTACCCAAGGATTTCTACTAGCCTTCGTCTTTTTACCTACTTGATAGTCTGCTGCCTTCACTATTTCATCGCTCAAAGCTACCCATTCTGCTCCTACTGTATTTCTTTCCCCCATTCCTGTCAATTGTTCCCTTATGCTCTCCCTGAAACTCTGTACAACCTCTGGTTCTTTCAGTTTATCCACATCCCATCTCCTTAAATTCCCACCTTTTTGCAGTTTCTTCAGTTTTAATCTACAGTTCATAACCAATAGATTGTGGTCAGAGTCCACATCTGCCCCTGGAAATGTCATACAATTTAAAACCTGGTTCCTAAATCTCTCTCTTACCATTATGTAATCTATCTGAAACCTTCCAGTATCTTTAGGGTTCTTCCATGTATACAGCCTTCTTTCATCATTCTTGAACCAAGTGTTAGCTATGATTAAGTTATGCTCTGTGCAAAACACTACCAGACGGCTTCCTCTTTCATTTCTTAGCCCTAATGCCTATTCACCTACTACGTTTCCTTCTCTTCCTTTTCCTGCTCTCGAATTCAAGTCACCCATGACTCTTAAATTTTCGTCTCCCTTCACTAATTCAATAATTTCATTTACCTCATCATATATTTTATCACTTTCTTCATCATCTGCAGAGCTAGTTGGCATATAAACTTGTACTACTATAGTAGGCGTGAGCTTCTTGGCCACAATAATGCGTTCACTATGCTGGTTGTAGTTGCTTACCCGCACTCCTATTTTTTTATTCATTATTGATCCTACTCCTGCATTATCCCTGTTTGATTTTGTATTTATAACCCTGTATTGACATGACCAAAAGTTTTGTTCCTCCTGCCACCGAACTTCACTAATTCCCACTATATCTAACATTAACCTATCAATTTCACTTTCTAAATTTTATAACCTACCTGACCGATTAAGGGATCTGACATTCCACACTCCAATCCGTAGAACACCAGTTTTCTTTCTCCCGCCCATAGAGCACCAAATGTTCTCAATAGCGGAGAGATCTGAAGACCATTCTGACCAAGGTAGAGTATGGCAATCACGAAGACAATTAGTATATATCCTTCCAGTGTGTGGGTGGACATTATCTTGCTGAAATGCAAGTCCAAGATGCCTTGCCATGAAGGGCAAAAATATAGCCAACGTACCGCTCTGCTGTAAGGGTGCAGCGGATTACAACGGAAGTGGCCTTGCTGTGAAGTGAAATCCCACCTCAAGATATCATATCTGGTAGTCAGACTGTATGGTGGCCAACAGTCACATTGGTAGCCCACTTTTATCTGGGGCGTCTTGAGATACATCGTGGGTGGTCATCGGGGCTCAGCTAGAAGCCACAATCATCACTGAAGACAATTCTGCTCCAGCCAACGCTCTCTCAGGCCGAATGTACCCAGCACACTGCGAACCATCTTCTGGTTGTACATACGTCGATGGTAGTCGGCTTAAGGGGCGCCATGAAGTCAGACTCTCGTCTCTCTAGGTCACCCGTACTTATAAACTCTGTGTTCAGCAATGGTCCGCTCATTTTGCCAGCATCGTTGAATAGTTGCGTGGTTTCCTATTCATATGTCGATCGATTGGCCAATTACTCCAACCAGCTTCTTTGAACTCAACTACATTTCTTCTTTCAAATACTGTCATCTGCTGACATTGTCCACGGGCCTGTTTGCAAGGCATAGTTACTGTCAAACTGAGTACACGGAATGAAATCCTCAAATACTTTAAGCGCTGGTATCATCATGACCCCTGTTAACTATTCTTGCCAGGTGTGCGGTGACATTGTGCTCCAGCAGTCACACATTCATTCATCGGTCGCCGAAGCTTGCAGTTCTTCATTTTCCGTCGATAACTCTGTGAATAACCATTTGTGACCAATTTGAGTCGTTTTAGTGTCTTAGACTGTATATTAGATGTTAAGAACGAAAGAGAAGCGGAATTCTTATAATAAACGTTTAGAATCAGAAATGTGTGCTAGTTACCGTCTACGACTCTCTGAAAATGGTTATTTTAAAGCATTCAATTAGGCTCGTTTTCAGTCGTATTACAATGATCATGTCATCGTTGTGTACATGAAATACCTTTATGACGACCTGAACTCTGATGAGGACACTTATAATAATGTGTCTGAATTTTAGTGTAGGAACAGCTGCCGTTCTCCGTCAAATAATGAAACCAGATACGTTAGTGGTATTGGACGTTGAAGTTTGGATCAAAGTAGACTTTCTAACTCATATCAACAGTAGTCCATTCGGTGCTGGTTGGACGTTGGGCAGGCCAAACAGCTAAAAACATAAGACATTGTAGATAACATTGGATATCAAAGGAGATATTGGACATATTTGATTAAACAAAAAAATATAAAAATGCAGATAATGAAGTAAGCAAAAGGGAATAAAGACGTCTAAGGAATGAGACGGACAGAAAGTGTAAAATGGATAGGTTGGAATGACTAGAGAACAAATGCAAGCCCATAGAAACATGTGTAACTAGGGGAAAGGTAGATACCGCCTATAAGAATATCAAAGAGAGCTTTGAATATAAGAAAACCAGCTGCATGAAATCGAGAGCTCAAATGGGAAGGCAAGGAAGGGAAACCTGAAAGGTGGAAGGAGTATATAGACATCTAAATGCACATGCATACTCTGCCAATCACATTTAAGTGCCTGGCAGAGGGTTCAACGAACCACATTCACAATTCTCTATAATTCCAATCTCGTATAGCGCACGGAAAGAATAAACACCTATATCTTTCCGTACGAGCTCTGACTTCCCTTATTTTATTGTGGTGGTCGTTCCTCCCGATGTAGGTCTGTGTCAACAAAATATTATTGCATTCAGAGGAGAAAGTTGGTGATTGTAATTTCGTGAGAAGGTTCAGTCGGAACGAAAAACGCTTTTCGTTTAATGATTTCCAGCCTAAACCCTGTATCATTTCTGTGACACTCTCTCCCACATTTTGCGTTAGTACAAAACGTGCTGCCTTCCTTTGAACATTTTCGATGTACTCCGTCAGTCCTATCTGGTAAGGATTCCACACCGTGTAGCAGTATTCTGAAAGAGGACGGACTAGTGTAGTGTAGGCAGTCCCCTTAGTAGGGCTGTGTCTTTCCAATGAAACGCAGTCTTTGGTTAGCCCTCCCCACATTTTCTATGTGTTCTTTCCAATTTAAGATGTTCGTAATTGTAATTCCTAGGCTTTTAGATTATACCGATTTATAGTGTAACCGAAGTTTAACGAGTTCCTTTTAGCATTCATGTGGATGACCTCACACTATTCGTTATTTAGGGTCAACTGCCACTTTTCGTACCATTGAGATGTTTTTTCTTCTAAATCGTTTTGCAGTTTGCTATTGTCTTCTGATGACTTTATTAGTCGATAAACGACAGCGTCATCTGCAAACAACCAAAGACATCTTCTCAGATGGTCTCCCATATCGTTTTGTATAGATAAGGAGCAGCAAAGGGCCTATAATACTAGCATGGGGAACGCCAGAAATCACTTCTGTTTTACTCGATGACTTTCCGTCAGTTACTACGAACTGTGACCTCTCTGACAGGAAATCACAAATCCAGTCACATAACTGACACGATATTCCATAATCACGCAATTTCACTATGAGTCGCTTGTGTCGTACAGTGTCAAAAGCCTTAAGGAAATCCAGAAATACGGAATCGATCTGAAATCCCTTGTCAATAGCTCTCAGCACTTCATGTGAATAAAGAGCTAGTAGTGTTTCACAGGAACGATGTTTCCTAAGCACATGTTGACTGTGTGTCACTAAATCGTTTCCTTCGAAGTAATTCATAATGTTCGAACACAATATAAGTTCTAAAATCCTGCTGCATATCGACGTTAACCTAATGAGCCTGTAATTTAGTGGATCACTCCTACTACCTTTCTTTATTATTGATGTGACCTGTGCAACATTCCGGTCTTTGGGTACGGATCTTTCGTCGAGCTAACCGTTGTATATGATTGTTAAGTATGGAGCTAATAGATCAGCATACTCCGAAAGGAACATAACTGGTATACAGGCTGGGCCGGAAGACTTGCTTTTATTAAGTGATTTAAGTTGCTCCACTACTCCGAGGATATTTACTTCTAAGTTCCTCATGTTGGCAGCTGTTCTCGATTCGAATTCTGGAATATTTACTTCGTATTCTTTTGTGAAGGTATTTCGGAAGGCTGTGTTTAGTAACTCTGTTTGGCAGCACTGTCTTCGACAGTATCTCCATTTGCTATCGCGCAGAGAAGGCATTGATTGTTTCTTGCCGCTAACATACTTCACATCTGACCTGAATCTCTTTGGATTTTCTGCCAGGTTTCGAGACAAAGTTTCGTTGTGGAAACTGTTATTGGCATCTGGCAGGAAGGCGTCAAGTGAATTTTTACCTGCTTTCTTGAATAGGTATATTTTTCGCTTATATTTCGAGAATTTGGGGATTACAATATTCAGTTTCGCTACGACAACCCTGTGTTCAGTAATCCCTGAATCGATTTTGATGCTCGATATTAACTCAGGATTATTTGTTGCTAAGAGGTCAAGTGTGTTTTCACAACTATTCACGTGGTCTCATGAACTAACTGCTCGAAATAATTTTCAGAAAATGAGTTAATACAATTTCGGATGATATTTTATGCGTAACTCTGGAATAAAACTGGTATTTTCCACAAACATATTGAGGGTAAATAGAAGTCATCACCAACTATTATCGTATGAGTCGGGTAAGTGTTTGACATAAAATTCAAGTTTTCTTTGAACCTTTTAGCAACTGTATAATCTGAATTGGGAGGTCGCTAAAAGGATCCAGTTATTATTTTATTCCGGTTGCCAACGATGACCTCTTCCCAAACTAACTCACATGAAGTATCTACTTCAATTTCGCGACAAAATAACATACTTCAGACAGCAACAAACACGCCACCGGAACCGTGTTTAGCCTATTTTTTCGGAACACCACTAGGTTCTTCGCAAAAATTTCGTGGAGCTTGTTTTCCCGAGACCCTCTAACCTAAAAAACCGCCCAGTCCATGCCACATAGCCCCTGCTACCTGTGTGTCCGACTCCTGCTTATAGAGCACACCTGACCTCCTTAGCAGAACCCGAAACCCAACCACCCTTTGGCGCAAGTCGTGGAATCTGCAGCCTACACGGTCGCAGAACCGTCGGAGCCTCTGATTCAGACCCTCCACTCGGCTCTGTACCTGAAGTCCGCAATCGCTTCTGTCGACTATGCTGCAAACGGCCACCTCTGCTTTCATCTTGCAAGCAAGACTGTCAGCCTTTACGACTTCTGTTAGCCGCTCGAAACCAGAGAGACTCTCTTGTGATCCAAAGTGACACACATCATTGGTACCTACGTGAGCAACCACCTGCAGTTGGCTGCACCCTGTGCTCATCATGGCATCTGCGAGGACCCTTTCCACATCTGGAATGACTCCACCCGGTATGCACACGGAGTGCACATTGGTTTTCTTATCCTCTTTGTCAACCAAGTCCCTGAGCGGCCCCATAAGGCGCCTAACGTTCGAGCTAGCAACTACCAATAACCCCACCCTCTGCAATTGCCCGGATCCTGCAGGCTGAGTGGTTTCCTGTGATACAGGACAGGCGGCAGCATCTGGCTCAACGACAGTGTAAGCCACAGACAGTACCTGGAGCCTGTTTGTCAGACAGACTGGGGAGGCCTTACGTGCGGCCGCCTGGGAAGTCTTTCTCCGCCTGCTACGTCCTGGGGCGACCTCCCACTCGACCACAGGTGAGGGGTCAGCCTCAGTGCGAGCTGTAAGTGGGTTAGTCACCGGTGAGGACCGTGCTGGACGTCCGTTGGATCCCCACGGCCGGCCCACAACAGAGCTGGCCATCCACTGCAGCCTCAAGCTGTCTAAACGAAGCCATCACAGCCTTAAGCTGAGAGCGAAGTATCACCAACTCGGCTCGCAGCCCTACGCAACAATCGCAGTCCCTGTCCATACCAAAAACTCTGGAAAAGTAAACGATGCAGATAAACGGACTATCGGCAGGTGCTCCGCAAATCTACTGTAGACCCTGACGAAAATGCACGAACTGTGTCTAGTAATACTCAGATATTCAGAAACCTAACTACCGAAGCACTCAGGTGAAACTAAATAATTTGTCCCTGATGAGGAACTTTTAATACATCACAAAATCGGTTTACTTTGTGACGCAAACGAAAACGCGAGAACTGTGACTATTAGATATTAAAATTTAACGCAGAAGCCCAAACTAAACTATTAATCAGTTACTTCCCCGTTGCTGCGTCTGTCGGATATGGCGAGAAGAATTTGACACAGCACTGGAAGATCGAAGTCGACACACGGACCATGGAGTTGACGACATTCTGTGTGTGCTTCTAACATCCTCCGGAGAGTCAGCCATGACTTAACTACTCCATCTCCTATGCAAGAAGTATGAGACAGAGAAAATAACTTCACACTTCAAGAAACAATTTAATATTTCCAATCCCAAAGGCTGCAGGTGCTGAAAGGTGTGAATGTTACCGTATAATCGGCTTAATAACACACGCTTGCAAAATATTGACACAAATTATTTAGAGAAGAATGGAGAAACTAGTAGATGTCGACCTCGGGAAATATTCAGATTGGTTGCCGCAGAAGTCTAGGCACACGCGAGGTAGTACTAACATTATGACTTACCTTAGAACACATGTTAAGGGAAGGCCAACTTTTGTTTATAGCTCCTGTGTACTTAAAAAATGCTTTTGTCAGTGTTGGCTGTCATATACTCTTTGAAATTCTGAAGGTAATGGATGTAAAGTAGAGGGACCCAGGGCATATTTACAGCTTGCACAGAAACCAAATGAGCGCAGATGGGTATGAAAGGGAACAGTGGCAGAGAAAGGGAGGAGACAGCTTTGTAGCATATCCCTGGTGTTATTCAATCCGTACGTTAAGGAGACTGTGAATGCAATCAAGGAGAAATTTGTTGAAGGACTTACAGTTCAGGCAGAAAAAGTTTGAGGTTTGCTGCTAACAGTGAAATTTTCTCGGAGACGGGAAGGGTCTGGGAAAAGCAATTGAATGGATGGGCAATGTGTTAGAAGTTGGATGTAAGATGAACATCAAGAAAAGCAACACAAGTGTAATGGAATGCAGGAGAATTAATTCAGGGCATGCTGTGGGAAGTAGGAACTGAGTTACTTAAAGTAGTAGATGATTTTTACTATTATGGCTGTGATATAACAGATTATGACCAAAGAAGGAAGGATATGAAATATATACCGGCAATGTTAATAAAAGGGTGTCTGAAGAAGAGAAATTTCTTAATACCGATTGTAGATTTATATGTTGAAAGTCTCTTCTGATAGTTTTTGTCTGGAATGTAGCCATGTACAAAAATGAACCGTGGACATAAACAGTTCACACAAGAAGGGAATAGCGCCTTTGAAATGTGTCACTGTAGCATAACGCTGAAAATTAAATGGGTAGATCACGTAACTAATGAGGAAGTACTGAACATAAATTAGGAGAAAAGAAATATGTGTCATAACTTGACTAAAAGGAGGAAGAACTTGACAGGACATATTCTGAAATGTCGGGTAAAATATAGTGAAGGAAACCAAGAGATGAATACTGTAACCAAGTATGTAAGTTGCAGTGGTTGTTCGAACATGCAGGCGCTTGCCCAAGATAGAGTACCGTGGAAACCCACATCAAACGAGTTTTCGGACTGTAGACTGCAACAGCAACAGTTTTACGTTCATACAGAACACCACAAGCCACCTTATGGTGGGCCGTACCATGCACCATTACCAGATATTTCATGTAATATTCCATTCGCAAACTGAGCTGGGGAAAAAAGACTATCAATGTGCCTCTGTACGAGCCCTAATTTATCTTGTCTTCGCGGTCCGTACGCGTAATGCACATTTGTGGCAGTAGAATCGTTCTCAGTCAGTTGTAAATGTCTGTTCTCTAAATTGTCTCGTATGTGTTTGGTGAAAAGAACGTCGTCTTCCCTTAGGAATTCCCATTGCGTTTACAAAACATCTCTGTAATACTTGCCAGTTGATCGAATCTACCGACAACAAATCTAGCAGCAAGGCTCTGGACTTCTTCGATGATTTCGTTTAATGCGACCAGCTGAGTTTCCCAAACACTCTAGCAATACTCAAGAACTGGTCACTCTTCTGTTCTACTCGCAGTCTCCTTTCTAGAAGAGCTACGCTTTCCTAATACTGTCTCAGTAAACAAAAGCCTTCCCTACTGCAGTCCTTAAATGCTTGTTATATTTCATTTCGCTTTGCAACAATTCGCCTACATATTTAATCCACGTGATTGTGTCAAGTAGGTCAACATAAAGTCCAGTTTAATTTAATTGAATTTATTGCAAAGATTTATAGACCTGTTATCTGGAAACTCTAACAGGTCGTACATATTCGTTAATCATGGTGACATACAACGTTTAAAGTTATGTAGGTAGTAGCAGATCGTGTTGACAGCAATCTTCGGTGATACTAATGTAGAAATAAAGCCGGATATTTGAAAGATAATATAAAGTTTAAATAATCAACATTAAATAAAGTGTATTAACTGAGGATCCAAGTGAATGACTTCCATCTTATATTACAAGATACGTTACTAGCAGCCTCGGAAGAGCTTGAGGTTTTTCGATTGACTCCAACTTTACTTACTTCTAAACCTATTCTTGCTACACTATTCTATATCGCTAACAGTGGTATGCGTGTGTCTCGGCAGTCCTCGATTCTACGCATACCCGTGTGGGTGGACTTTGCATTCTCTTCTTTCCTTGTTACTTTTCTGTTATTGTTTGCATATCGCAGTCTAACTGTCTGCAGTCTCTCTCTACCTGAAAAAAAGAGACTCTCAGAACGACATGACCAGCCGAACCTTCCTCTCCACATTCACAGACTGATGTGTTGCTACGCCCCAGTCGAGGCACATGGTTTAGGTATGGATCGCGACCTGTTAACAGCTGCATCATACCTCGAGTAGGCGCAGCGTCGCACAGTTTGAGCCTGTTCCTAGTGCTTGGTAATACGCTATAAACACGCCTTGCCGTACTGCTAGTGTCCCAGTCAGACTACCAATCATCTAAATTCTGGGCTCTTAAATGTCGTTTATTAATAACGTGTGTTCCGGTTCCAAATGGTTCAAATGGCTCTGTCCACTATGGGACTTAACATCTCAAGTCATCAGTCCCCTTGAACTTAGAAACTACTTAACACTAACCTTTTGTATTATTGTCATTTCCCTCTTCGACGATAATTCTATTATGGCCACTGTATGTTAGGTACTGGAGCACTTGTCAACTATTAATTTTAGCTGCTGACATGCGGTTTGCTAAAGTGACATCTATGTTAGTAACTACACCATCTTATTGTTAGAATGTACTCGGCTGGTCTTCCAGATTTAAAATAATGAGCTGTAGTTCCTATATTGCTTCCATTAGTACATGTCCTCGTTCGTCAGTTTGCCTACTGTACCACAGAAATGATTATGCATCTGTTGTCACAAGGAGTCACGCAACTTGTCTATATAGAGAAACTGCTCTGACTCTACCTGTATAAGGTACGATAGGGTGAGAGTAATGCATGCATACTACAACCCACTTTGTCTGCAGTCCTTCACTTCTATTGTGACCCTGTGCTTGTCCAACAGCGTTGCCACCTTGGGTCACACTGTACATCCATTTGTAACGACCGTGGCAGTCATTCCCTCATTGTGGCCAGTACCTGTTACTATATCTGCACGAAAATGTGGGAGCTCATTCTTTCTACAGTATGGTTCTTGCAATCAAAACATATTAACACTCAGCTGGTCAGTTAGTTTTCGTATTTCAGTCATTGACAATTTACATCGAGCAGCATTTATCTGTACTAAGTTTATCCTTTTACGTGTTTCGATTGCCAACAAAGCCCTTCGGAGAAGGAAGGCCTGGTTCAAAGATAAAGCGTCCAAACCCTTATATAAAATCCACGTATTAATGCTCAGTGTCGAATGGTACTTTTACTCTCTTGAACGCCTGTCGAAGGAGGCCACATAATTATTTAAACTCAATGCATATGTTACTTACTCTCAAAAGAATTCTGGTGTAGGATACGTAATAGTTTTTCCTTTCTGATGCCCACCTCTGAAAATATGTCTTAGAGCAACCTGTAACACACTGGGAGCCTCCAAACTACTTAATAAGACATTCATTTCTAAATTATTATCAGGTTTGTATGTGTGTAATTGAAAATCATTTAAGTAGGACTCGAAATATTAGAAATACTTTTTTGTATTTCATAGGAGTACCTGATTTTCACTGCACTTTAGTGTTTTCGATTGTTGTACTCGTTAGTGTTACTGCTAGAGACTCCTAGTGGAACAACTGCAGAACTGTTTTCTTGTTTTCTGGTGCAGAGCGGTTGCGTGGGTTGTAGGCAGACCAGGACTTTTTGCGCCGGATAGGGTGTGACCCATACAGGCGGAACGCCGTGACATGCCAGAGGTGCGTGAACTTCTGTGTATGACTAACTGCCCATTCTTCAGCAGGAACCGAAACCAGAAACGATAGTGATAGTGCACTTTGAGGTCTGGATTTACTTTGAGGTCTGGATTTTAGTCGACTTTCAATCGCATCCCAATGAGTTATTGGTTATAAGTGTAACATGGCGTTTCCAATCAATTTCTAGGACGCTATATAAAATGCCTAAAAAGACAAGTCATTGTAGAAAGACAGGAGATACTGGATTCATTTGATGAAAGAAGGAAATGTGAAAAAGCAGCAGACGAAGCAGCAAACAGGAAACACATACTGTCTGCTAACCTCTATTTTTCTTTACTCCGCCGTAGTGGGGATCCAAAACACTCGGGCAGTATTCAGGAATTTGAGGCACTACTGTTCTATATAGAGTCCTCTTTGTAGATGAACTACACTTTCCTAAGACTCTCCCAGTAAGCCGAAGTCACTCCTGCTACTGTTCTCATGTGCTTGTTTCACTTCATATCGCTTTACAGCTTTACGCCTAGAAATTAATCCCCTTGACTGTGTATACGAAAATTACAGTATTGTTTTTTTTCCCCTTTCATCTGCATTAAGATATATCTCTTTACATTTAGAGCAAGTTACCCTACATCACACTAAAAGGAAATTCTAAGCCATCGTATACCCATGTACAGTCACAAAACGACGATACAGTCCTCTTACCTCTTATACTAAAAGGTCACCTCAAGCCTTAGCAGATTTCTCCCCACCCTATCCCTTGTTGTCCACAAATCATTGCCTCACAGACGCTGCTTTATGACATGGTTTTTTGTCATCCTTACATAAACAATCATGGTCTCCATATGTTTCCCTACTGTAGACAGTACATCATGCTGTAAAATGTGTTATTCTTCAGCGTTTAAAGCTTAATAATTGCAACAATTGGAGCACACCATAACCAAGGAAAACACCCCAATTCAGTGACACCACATCCTTAGTTCTTCATTTTTGGCGATTTACAGGGTACGTCACTAATTATTGCAACCTAGAATGACTCTGGAAGTATGATGGTAGCTGAGATGACTGTGGGACAAAAGATGTATAGGACAACGGGGGCCATATTATGACGTTGATTTTTTGAAGCTAGACGGGTTCGCGGCAGGGATAAAAAGGTCAACTTTGTTTCTTTACATGGGATGCTATAGTTTCGTACTTATTATCTGATAGTGGCTATCGAGACTAATCCAATGACATGTAACAGCGATGGCCGGCCAATGTGGCATCGCGGTTCTAGGCGCTTCAGTCTGGAACCGCGCGACCGCTTATGTCGCAGGTTCGAATCCTGCCTCGCGCATGGGTGTGTGTGATGTCCTTAGGTTAGTTAGGTTTAAGTAGTTCTATGGTAAGAATGGAGGAGACATAACGAAATGCTTCAGTTAAAAGTGGTGTAACGGAGGTGATGCTGTCTTTCTCCCATACTACTCACTGTCTACATCGTAGAACCCATGACGGAAACGGAAGAAAGTTTCCAAAGTGTGCTCAAAATTCACAGTAAGAAATTACCACTGATACGATTCGCTGGTGCCATTGCTATTGTTGGTTGAAATGAATTACAGGATCTATTGAATGAAATGAATAGTGTTATGAGTACAGAATAAGTACTGAGAGTAAACCGAAGAGAGACGAAAATAATTAGAAGTAGAAGACAAACAGAAGAGCGATAAAACATCACAACTTGGGATCAAGAAGTACACGCAGTTAAGAAACTTTGTTATCTTGGAAGCAAAACGACCCATCAACCCATCTTGGACGAGGCAAGAAGAACATATAAAGCAGAGTAGCACAGGAAAAGGAGGCGTTCCTGGACAAAAGAAATCAACTGGTAACAAACGTATGTCGTAAGTTGAGTACGAAATTAATGAGGATGTACGTTTGTAGCACCGCATGGTACAGAAGTGAATTATTTCCTGTGAGGAAACCGAAAACGAAGAGAATCCAAGTGTTCGCGACGTGTGCGATAGACGAATGTAGGAAAGTAGGTGGACTGAGAAGGAATGACGAATTTCACATCTACATCTACGGGATTACTCTGCTATTCACAATAAAGTGCTTGGCAGAGGGTTCAGTGAACCACCTTCAGGCTGTCTCTACACTGTTCCACTCCCGAGCGGCACTCGGGAAAAACGAGCACTTAAATTTTTCTGTGCGAGCCCTGATTTCTCTTGTTTTATCGTCATGATCATTTGTCCCTATGTAAGTTAGTGCCAACAGGATGTTTTCGCAATCGGTGCAGAAAACTGGTGATTGAAATTTCATGAGGAGATCCCGTCGCAACGATGAACGCCTTTGTTTTAGTGATTTTCATCTCAATTCAAGTATCATGTCTGAGACACTATCTCCCTATTTCGCGATAATACAAAACGAGCTACTCTTCTTTGTACTTTTCCGATGTCATCCGTCAGTCCCACTTGATGCGGATGCCACACCGCACAGCAATACTCCAGAATATCACGGACAAGCGTGATGTAAGCAATCTCTTCAGTACACCTTTTGCACCTTCCACGTGTTCTGCCAATGAATCGCAGTCTTTGGTTTGCTCTACCCACAATATTATCTATGTGATCGTTCCAATTTAGGTTATTTGTAATTGAAGG
Organism: Schistocerca americana; assembly: GCF_021461395.2. Lineage (NCBI taxonomy): Eukaryota > Metazoa > Arthropoda > Insecta > Orthoptera > Acrididae > Schistocerca > Schistocerca americana. Next base: position 541,003,298 of record NC_060124.1, on the reverse strand, counting down.
CCCTAAGTATTTAGTTGAATTTACAACCTTCAGATTCGTGTGACTTACAGCGTAATCGAAATGTAGCTGATTTCTTTCGGTACTCATGTGAATAACTTTACACTTTTCTTTATTCAGGGTCACTTTTCGCACCAGACAGATATCTTTTCTAAATCATTTTGCAAGTCGCATTGATCACCTGATAACTTTACAAGAGGTAAGTGACAGCATCAACTGCAAACAGTCTAAGTAGGCTACTCAAATTGTCTCCTATGCGGTTAATATAGATCAGGAACAATAGAGGGCCTATAACACTTCCTTGTGGGACGCCGGATATTACTTCTGTTTTACTCGATGACTTTCCGTCTATTACTACGAACAGTGACCTTTCTGACAGGAAATTACGAATTCAGGCGCACAACTGAAGCGATACTCCGTAGGCAAGCAGTTTGGTTAGAAGACGCTTGTGAGGAACGGTGTCGAAAGCCTTCTGGAAATCTAAAAGTATCGAACCTATTGACATCCCCTATCGATAGCACTTATTACTTCATGAGTGTAAAGAGCTAGTAGTGTTTCACAGGAAAGATATTTTCTGAATCCGTGCTGACTATGTGTCAATAAATCGTTTTCTTCGAGGTACTTCATAATGTTCGAATACAGTATTTGTTCCAAAACCCTACTCCAAATCGACGTTAGTGATATATGCCTGTAATTCAGCGGATTACTCCTACTTCCCTTTTTGGGTATTGGTGTGACTTGAGGAATTTTCCAGTTTTTAGGTACGGATTTTTCTGTGAGCGAGTGGTTGTATATAATTGCTACATATGGTGCTATTTTATCAGCATACTCTGAGAGGAACCTGACTGGTATACAATCTGGACCGAAGGGCTTGCCTTTATTAAGTGATTTAAGCTGCTTTGTTTCAGCGAGGATATCTACTTCTGTGTTTCTCATCTTGTCAGTTGCTCTTGATTGGAAGTCAGGAAAATTTACTTCATCTTCTTTGGTGAAGGAGTTTCGGAAAACCGTATTTATTAACTCTGCTTTAGTGGCACTATCATCACTGACTTCACCGTTGTTATCGCGCAGTGAAGGTATTGATTGCGTCTTGCCACTGGTGTTCTTTATGTATGACGAGAAACTCTTTGCGTTTTCTGCCAGATGTCGAGACATAGTTTCGTTGTGGAAATTATTAAAAGCATCTCGCATTGAAGTTGGCGCCATATTTCGAACTTCTGTAAAACTTTGCCAATCTTGGGGATTTTGCGTTCTTTTAAATTTGGCATGCTTTTTTCGTTGCTTCTGCAATAACGATCTGATCCATTTTGTGTACCATGGGGGATCAATACCATCACTTTTTATTTTATGTGATATATATCTCTCAATTGCTGTCGACACTATCTCTTTGAAAGCATTCGTCACATTTTCTATACTTACATGATCAGATCGGAAGGGGTGAAGACTGTCTCTTCAAAAGGTGTTAGTGCATTTTTATCAGCTTTTTTAAACAGATGTACTGTGCGTTTCTTTTTCTCCGCAAAATAGAGGAAGAGAGGAACGTAAGGAAAACGCTGACAAAAAGAGGGGACAGAATGGTAGGACACGTTTCGAGACATAAGGAAACAAATTCCATGGTGCTAATACAACAAATAATTGAGAATATGTGCCGAATATGTTTCTCTGAGATGAAGAGATTGGTACAAGAGAAGAAATCGCGGTGAGCCGCCACAAACCAGTCAGTAGAATGATGGAAAATGGAAAAAGATGATAACTGGTACGAGCTTAGGACTCCACGAGTATTTTCAGTTTCAGTAAAAACTGCTGCATAAATTAAATTACTGAAATCAATACGATGTAAAAGGTTTAGTCTTTTAAGTGGGCATGACGGATATATCCGGCCCTTGGCACGTTCGCTCTCAGTTCAACGAATATATCGGACCACAGCAACCTGTCGCTTGTAGCTAATGGGAATGATGAATACAAAGCCGAGACGTACTATGACGTTATTACTAAAGTTTCATCCTACATCAGTTAAAATAATGCATTCTCAAAGTTTTAACGATTTTCAGTGTTTTTACTGCCATGGACACAAATTATGGCAGCTCCTGAAGAAAAAACTGCTTTTCGAGTTGTTTTGGAGTTCGCTAACGACTTTCATGGAAAGAATTATTGAATTTACCTCTACACCTGGTATATTAGTTCACATTACGGTGACCAACAGACGAGAAAGCAAGCGGTGTTTTCGACACAAAGTAGGAAATCAAAAACGAGTTCCTTTACGTCACTGAATATGAAAAATTGAAGGAGGGTAACTATTTGACAGCGTACGTCAGCTAGCAGATATTAGTAAAACAGAACCGCAAAAGAGATGTCGTGATGGTCAGCACGTTTCGTGACAATGCATTGCATGAAGTAAACTCAAAATTTTTTTGCATTTGTGGTAAATATATAAGACGCGTGGCTAGAAGTAGATCACAGTTGCAAAACTATCAAGTGGCCAGGAGCAGCCTGAAAAAAGTTATCAGACCATCACAGACGTTAAGTGCAGGGTTGTTTTCCAGTTATCTTGTATTAGGTTCAGGATAGGGTTTGGGGTACCTGCAACGTGCACACACACTCACAACAGTGTAATTGGGCTAGGGGTTTGCAATGGGATAAAACAGTTCCTCAAACATTATTCCTATATGGGACATACATCTTGAATCTTTTAAGTATATAAGAAGTAGTGACAGCCGCAGTTAATCAGTATTCTATGTTATCAACACATCTGACTGGTAAAAATGCATATCGCCTTTGCTCTGTGGTTATGAAGCCAAATTTTGCAATAATCAGTAAGCATAAAGCTGTATTTAAGATAGCTGAAGTCAATACCCTCTCCTGTGATTTACTGTACTGTAATTGTAACACACCCCACGTCTACCATAATCCATGTGTTTCAGTGCATATAAGAGGTGACCTTGACTGATAGTATTTTACTGACATAAGTCTCTCTGGGTATATTTGGAAGACGAGGAAGAAATGATCCTGCAAATACTTTGTAGATACTTTTGGCAGTGAGAGTGAATCTAAATCATCGTTGGACACCAAAGAAACCAAGTCGTGTGGTAGGACAAGAAAAGAAATATTCTTGTACAAAATCTTTATCAATTATTGCATAGACATACATAAGAAATGTGAAAATAACCGAACACGAAAGGGCAATACGGGATGTCTGCATTAACTGTAAATTCTGATGGAAAGTGGCCAAACACTGGTGTACATGCAGCTAATGATAGAATCGAGGGTGTCTCTACATTAGTGGATATACGAGAGATTTGTTTATAAACTTTCCTTCCCAGATGAATTAGCTGAAAGGAAGGTTCGGTATATTGTATCAACATGCTGTGGTCTGGACATTGTGCATTTTATTATTCCACAAGTATTAAGACAAAAGTACCATAAACTGCTATTGTTTCGAAAAATAATTTTATTTTGCAGGTCTTAATAAAAAGAAGAATGGTAGCAAATAGACTTAAACCTTTCCCTGTTAAAGAAACTAATTCTTCAGGTCTAGTTAACGAGAAAACTGAAAATTGAATAGATCGACATAAGAAAAACAAAAGAGAAAAGTGGAAGATTTGGCGGAAACATTTCCCATGAAGGAAAACTATAAACTGCTACTCGAAAAAGCAAGGCTTACAAATTACTTTAATTTTTTGAATCTCTGCCTATTAGTCTAATTTATTAGATACAGTTCCTGAGTTTTCGTCAGTGAGTCAGTCGGCAGTTGATGGTTGGAGTGCTGACTCATTATCAGAGTATCCGGTTATGCTGGCAACTGATGTGATATATATAAGGATCATATCAACCTATACCACATCAACAACAGCCTGAAGATGGCGCATTGAAGCGCTGAAACTGGTTGTAACAAAATAAAATAAAATCACAAGGACGTCTGTAGGTGCTTTATTTTGTCGCAATAGTAAACGGCCGTCTTCCCAGAGACCTCCTGCCAATAGCATGGACATACAAAAACAATATTCCGCAAGTCGTTAGCCATGTGTCTACATCCTGTCCTCGGACATCCATTATGTATAATGGCGTTCGTTGGACACATTTTACTTTAAACTCGCTTGCCCGGTGTCGGCGGATAAACACGATACTACAGTGGCTATGTTATTCCGAATTACAGTGAAAAATTCCCTCGGACATGCATGCATGTCATAAGGAACAGGCACTTCGACGACTACAGCCGTTATTAAATGCAAGAAATTTATTCACAGTTGCGAATATGGACAACCATCAGCTGTATAATAGAATGACGACAGTGAAAGCCTCTGCCTGACTGGAACTCAAAACCGGATTTCCGGCTTATCGCGAGCGGTCACCTTATCGTTTGACTATCCGAGCAGAACTCATGGCCAGGCCCGAACTACGATAGAACGTGAGCCACATGTCTAAATCCTGTACCCGTACGTCCACTATGTACGAGGGTCAGTCAATAATTAAAGAGACAAAATGGTCTGGGGAAAAACTGTTAGTAGGGCAAGTTTGATACTTTCGTGGCTATGAGTTGGTATCACTAGGATGAGTCCTGATCAGCTGATGTATAAAAATTGTTTTGTTTTTAACGTCAAAAATACATCTCAAGATGGTGAGTCCGCTTCAAACGTCCACATAAGTTGAACAACGTTCTGTTATTCGTTTTCTTTCTTGCTGAAGGCGAGAATCAAGAGAATATATACTACAGACTGTCTTAAGTTTATGATGAGCGTTGTATAAATCGATAAAATTTTTACAACTGTGTAAAGCAGTTCAAAAATTTTTCTCGAGTCAGTGACAGACCAACACCGTTCTGGCCGACCTGTTGCAGTTTCCACTCCCTCACTTGAAAGTCGAATTGATGACATTATTCGTGCCGACCGCCCTTGTGACCGGGAAATGATAGTTGATAAGGTTCAAGTTAGTGCTGACACAGTTCATAACATTATCTGTAACAAGCCGAAGTACCGCAAAACATGTGCAAAATGGGTCCCAAAGGAGTAGACGCGGCTACACTAGGAAACTAGGTTGAGAGTGTGCACAGAGCTAATGGAACGTTATGAAAGAAAAGGTGAGCACTTCTTCAGCAAACTTTTAACTTTTGATGAAACTTGAGTTCACTATTATGAGCCACAATCAAAAAGACAAAGCATCGAGTGGAAGCACACCAACTCACGAGTTAAGAAAAAATTCAAAGCCAAGCATCTGCAGGAGAAGTCATGTTGACATTGTTTTGGAATGCTGAAGGTCACGTTTCTTGTGATTATCACGAAGAGCAGCGTAGAATGAACAGCCAATATTACTCCTATTTGCTTTTAAACAAGATGAAGCCAGCCATGAGAGAGAGACGTCGTGGATCTGAGAGGAGAGGTGTGATTCTCCAGCAAGACAACGCAAGTCCTCATATTGCTCATCTAGCCCGTGAAACCATCGACAAAATGGGCTGGGAAGTACTGCCTTACAGTCCTCATTTAGCACCTAGTGATTCCCATTTGTTTAGTGCACTGAAGGAGGCATTACGTGGGAAGAGGCTGCAGGACAACGAGGACGTGAAAAATTTTGTCGGAAATTGGTTCAAACATCAAGATAAAGAGTTCTTTGCAGCCAAATAGAAAACCTTGTAGCCCGTTGGAATAAGTGCATAAATGTTCAAGGGTATTATGTTGAAATGTAGGAAAAGTATTGTTTTGTAAAAATAACGCTTTTTTTTTCTCCAGACCAATTTGTCTCTTTTATCATTGAATGACCCTCGAATATTCCCATACAGAGGAGGCATTTTCCTTGAAAGTCAGCTGCTCGGTGCCGGCGGATAAATGCGATACTGCAGTGCTTGTGTAATCCCCAATTACGATGGAAAGTTTCTTCGGACAAGGACGCATCCATGTCCGAAGATACTCGAACTGCAGCGACTACAGCCGTTATACAATACACTAAATACATTTGCAGTATATTCACGGCAACAAAAAGGTTCAATGGCTGTCTGGGCGTCAAGATATACTCACATCAAATACTCGTTTCCTTATTGAAGCATTACAATGTATTACAACCATGTAACCATGATTCCTTAATCGGAACAGCATTACGACCTAATATAGGAAGAACGTAATGGACTGCTGGTAATAAGCTCCTGATTCGGCTATATACATAGCTGTAATAGAAATAATCAAAGTAGATCCATGGAACGACAGACAGAAGATAGCTACTTGCATAGCTCTGAGCACAGGTGATCCCATCGTTTGACAGAACTTTACAAACCACGAAATTGTCAGCGGAATTTGAGGGAAACTTTAACGTCTACATCTGCACTTAAGCTACATTATATTGTGTGGCAGAGGGTAGTTATGGTATATATATAACTTTGTAATAATCCTACCTGTTAATGGTCCGACTGATGAACAATACTCAAGAAATGTCGAACGAGTTTTTTAAAAACCACTTCTCTTGTGGATGAGGTAATTCCCTTCAGATTGTTCCAGGATATCTTAGATACTCCTCTGCTTCTCTGTGACAATTTTTGAATTGGTCTTGCCTCTTTAGTCCATATAGGACAGCTATTCTGAGGTGTTTTCCGGTTGTTATTGTATCCAATGTTTTATTGCCAAACTCGTAACCTATGCACGTGCAGGACATTACATTTATTTACTTGCTGTGTCAACTAGACCAATCGTGAACTACAAAGAGATTTTCACTCTGCAGCGGAGTGTGCGCTGATATGAAACTTCCTGGCAGATTATAACTGTGTGCTCGACCGAGACTCGCACTCGGGACCTTTGCCTCTCGCGGTCAAGTGCTCTACCATCTGAGCTACCGAAGCACGACTCACGCCCAGTACTCACAGCTTTACTTCTGCCAGTACCTCGTCTCCTACCTTCCAAACTTTACAGAAACTATCCTGCGAACCTTGCAGTTCTGCAGGGTTCGCAGGAGAGCTTCTGTAAAGTTTTTGAAGGTAGGAGACTTTGGAAGGTAGGAGACTTTACACAAGCTCTCCTGCGAACCTTACAGTTCTGCAAGCTTCGCAGGAGAGCTTCTGTAAACTTTTGAAGGTAGGAGACGAGGTACTGGCAGAAGTAAGGCTGTGAGTACCGGGCGTGAGTCGTGCTTTGGTAGCTCAGATGGTAGACCAGTTGCCCGCGAAAGGCAAAGGTCCCGAGTTCGAGTCTCGGTCGGGCACACAGTTTTAATCTGCCAGGAAGTTTCAATCGTGAACTGTTGGCATGTCTTCCCGCATTTCGATACGGTTGTCTGTTGTTGCAACCTTCCTGTAGACAACAGCTTCGTCTGACAACCGCCCAGGACAGCTTACGACGTTATCCTCTACGTCATTTACATACAGAGTATTGCAAACATTAATAGCCCTGTAGAGCTCCCCTGGACTACATCTATCGATTTTTTCCGTTTAAGTTACAACTCTTATTACTGTTTGCTAGAACGTCCTGAAACCAGCCATTTGATCTGCTACTCGTTAAGCTTTTATCAATTTTTCTAGGGGTTCACTGGAAGGTTGTCTACAAAGTTTCAAATGACTAACACACATGATTTAATAACAGTAAAAAAGAACTACTCTACGGAAATACATTTACTTTACAATTGACTTTGTCTCGAATAATCCATTCTCCGCTCATTAAGATCAGAGATTCTGTCAGTGAAGCATTCATTCAATTCATTGAATTCTACAATGCTGTTGACAATGTCCTTCTCGATTGAGAGCTCTGCTACTGCTCTTAGCAGCTGCTGACTCACAGCACGAAGCAGAAAACCTTCAGGTCCGCGCCAGACGATGTCGCCGGTATGGTAACAGTCACTTTCAGGAGTTTCGTTGTCTGACTACAATATTTCTGCAAATCATTTAAGAATAAGGATTCCAGAAATTTCTAAACTCATTCCTCGTGTTTGATATCAGAACTTTTGTTCTCAGTTAATTGCCTTCAAGGATGGGATTTATTTGGCAAGACGCCTGTAGCAATGTTTGCAGTAAGTGACCTGCATACAACACACACTTTTCGGAATTAAATAAATTTGCAGCTACGACATAACTGGTAAATTAAAAGCTTTCAGCAACTTGAGCGACAATGTTATCTCACACATCTTTCGAGAAAGCCGTTACTTAACTCATTTTCCTGTCCACATCTCTGTGCAAGCTGCAGCAGCTCTCTGCATGTGGAAATCATGTCAGATACGTTAGCTCGATAATATTTTTGCAGTCTTCTACCCCTTGTTGTACACACAGTGGCTCAACTATTCATTTTTGTAATTGGCTGTACAATGCTGCAATGTTGGCACAGTGTGATTGTAAATACAGACAACCAAAATTGAAATGCTGGTGCCTTCTTTTCAGACGTTGCACTGTTGCTGAAATAATTATAGTGGTTTGTCGAGATGGAATCTCAGTTTTCTCCAGGCATTGTACAAGTCACTATTTTCATACACAACTTGTATAGTTCTTGATTTAAAATTCCACCTTGAGTAGGAAACATGGGAGACTTTCTTACTCAGTATGTCAATTACACACTGTGAAGAATGTAGGAAAAACTAAGAATCTCACTAAAGTCAACGAAATATCTTCTAACGTCCCTATTTGGCTCTCTGCATAGGTTAAAATCAGATCCTGCGTTTCGGCATAAAAGTGAACTACATAGGCATGTTTAAAATGTTTATTCAGAAGAGACTGTGCCCCTGAAAGACGACCACTCATGACACCTGTGCAATTGTAGCTCTGAGAAATAACTATACTCTGATTTCTCCAAGCGATTATCCTAAAGTTTTTGAACTCTGTTCGCGAGGTGTCTTGAATGTCAAAGACCTTGCTACAGATATCACGTTAGAGGAAACATATCTGACTATTATGATAAAAAGTGAAATTGTTGAAATCTCACGGTCGTACCTGCGCTAACTGGTACAGAATCAGTGACAGCAATTTTCCTTTTTGCTCTGACATAGTAAAAATCCATCATACAAGAAAGAATAAAATTTTGAATATGTTTACGTGTGCCTTTGAAAACAGCAGCCTTCTAAAGATGATCGTTACTTACAGTATCAGGTCCAGCAGTGAAACCTAAATGAAATCTAGAAGACGTTGGGAAATTCCTGGATTTGATGAGTTGCTGCATCCATAATTTCCAAGAAGTGCCAGCTCAGAAAGACAATAAACTACAACAGATCACAGAGTGTGTAACGATATTGGCGAATCTGATCATTGTGCCTAGAACCTGTGTATCGGCAGAATGACTCATGCATGCACAGTGACAGATGGTCTGGAAGCGGAATCATTCGGGCACGTAGTTCCAATTTACATCCACCAGAGAACAGTAGTGCACAGACACATTCAAGAAACAGGTCAAGAGCACGTTTTTGCGAATTATTCTGTTTATTTCATGAAGCCCTTTTGTTTATTTATCTCTTTACAGTTTTGTATATGCTTTTTGTAGTGTCAGCGATGCGCGAATGTGGTCTAAAATAAACATGTAGATCACTGCACTACTAAAGGACGTTGTATGATGGGGAATTTTTTGACATAATATGTCAAGTAAGTTTATGGTAAAAGGAAAGCTAATTCGAGTGCAAATGAAAATAGTTAATAACTTAAAGTATAAACAAAATATCAGAGAGCTAAATATTTATTTCGGGAAAAAGTACAGTTCGAAAGCATGTTATTTGTTTATTGGTTGGTCACGAAAAGCGCGTACTAACAAGAGAGAATAATGTTTTTCTATTGGCCTTAAAGAAAACTGACCAATCAGAGCAGAGTATTCTTCGTTCCTCATTTCTCTTGGAGATGCAGAAAGCTTTCAGCAGTCTAGAGTACTCGGAGCACAAACTTTCAATGATACGGTCGTGTGTAGTAAGAGCTCCGAAGGAAGTTATAACTTGCCGGTTATCGTTGTGCTACACACCTCAAAAGTGCTTTAAGGTGAAGGCAATGTGCTTTTTAGAATGTACTGATTGTTAAGCAATTTACTGTATGAGAAAAGAGAGTAATTCCCCCTGGCATATTGAGCAGATTGGTGACTAAAAACTTGCGTGCATTAGACACCGAAAACTTAATAACATGGCGAGCATTTTCATTTAAGAACAATCCGTGCTTAGTGCTTAGTAGATTTCATGAAACACGTTAAGATAAAGTTACTGACGTGAATGAAAGTATTTTAGGCATACTGTGTTAAGATTAGCACGGTCTTAGAAGTGTACGTGTACAATATCAATGTTAAGAATAGAGCAAAGTTTTGCCAGTACTTCCACCTTTCACTCGAAATTAAGACCTTTTCTCTTTCTTGATATAGTTACGTAGTATGCTGCCCGGTGCGAATCGAAATACCGTAATATTCTGCTCGGCTTTCACACCGCCGATCTGCTGCAGCGAGTTCACTGGTAGCTGCAGATAAAGAACGGAAGGAGCCGCGCCGCCGCAGTGTCTTCCCACTGGCTGCCTACAAGCTCTATCTAGTTGTTGTGTAAAACCGCTTTCCCTAAAATATTGTGATCTGGACAAATCCGTCTTTTTTTCTTTTTGTGTTCTGTGACAAATGTCTGAAATCATCAACGCATCATAACTAAGTACTTTTCTGTCATAGAGGCAGAAGAATGGATGATTTTAAATTTAAAATTTTTATGTACTGTAGTATTCTGTCAGATGTATATTTCTGTGGGATCCACTGCTCCGCTTGCCACAAGACGAACCGACGCTTGCTCGTACTTTGTTCACTAAACGAGAGTGCGACAGGGCGAAGTGAAGGAAAACAGCATTAAGCTGGGTCTCGTTCTATTCTGCTGTATCTCTTATTGACGATGATATTGAACTGAATGTCTCTGGATGTCTGTTTGTGCAATCCGTAATGATTTTTGTAGAAAATCTTCCTCGATCTCGAAGAAGGTTGTAATGCATGATCATAAAACATGTTCCACATTTCCAGATACGAACGGATTCAGTGATATAGGCCAATAACTATGTGTGTTTGTTGAAAACGCGGTGGACCTGCCCATTTTTCCAGTCGCTTAGGGCCTTTCGTTGGGCAACTAACTACGAGAAGTTGCTGTTCAAAGAGGAGCTATGACCGGTACTCCATTCTTCGACTGCGAATATTCCTGTGTGTGATTTCTGTTCTAAAGGTACTAGAAATTTGCGTACAGTAAACGTATCCCATGGCTCACCACATGTAAGTTCTCATAGCTCTGCGTGGTAGTAAGGAACTGGAGCGATTGAAAGTGGGCGTTAATGTTACACTGGAAAAGTTAATTTGAGCTATTGCTTCTTGGATTATTCACTTGTTAGTATGTTGGCAACACCAGGGATCGTATCAAATACAGCAGCATTTTGCAAAAAAAATGCTCTGAGCACTATGGGACTTAACTTCTGCGGTCATCAGTCCCCTAGAACACACATCCATGCCCGAGGCAGGATTCGAACCTGCGACCATAGCGGTAGCGCGGTTCCAGACTGTAGCTAATAGAACCGCTCGGCCACCCCAGCCGGCAGAATTTTGCACAAAAGCAACACAATTCAGAGCTTAGTGCTGTGCGGTGAATAAAGGAACGAGTTTATTGGTATAGAGCGTTCCGACAACTTACACCCAAAGCGAAAACTATGGGAACGGCAAAACTGCATGCGTCTCGGAGTGACATATATTCCTCATCAGATGCCCCCCGTATTACAAGCATGGAGATGTCTACCGCCAACAGGATGAAACGGAAAAGTGTATCACCTGCAGAGGCTGATGGTTGTTTCAGTAGACAACATTCTGTCGGCACGATACAATCATCGTCAGTCACTGCTGTGCAGAACTGCAGTACTATGGCGTTAATTTAACGAGTAAAATAAACTGACTTGGGAAAGACAGAAAGCAAATGATGTGACAAAACAGTAATTGTCTCGACCTGAAACTACGATATCACCTGTCGGGCTTGAACTGTGACGTATTGGTGTTGTGGCGGGTGACGTCACACGTGTGCGGAGCGTTGGTTTGTTTTCGTTAGGGACGTTTGTATTGTCACCTTATGCTGTGTTTGTAGTCTATATTGGATATATACATAGTGGTGCAAATTTTGATGGAATGAGCATGTTACTGGATCAACCAGTTTAGTTACTTAAGAGAAAGATGAGTTTACGGTGTTCTTAGCTTACGCTCCTAATCAACTAGAGTTTAACCCTTATCTTTGGTTGTCTTGGTAACACGAGTACGAAGTGATTACAACTTATGTGAACTTCAAATGGTTCAAATGGCTCTGAGCACTATGGGACTCAACTGCTGAGGTTATTAGTCCCCTAGAACTTAGAACTAGTTAAACCTAACTAACCTAAGGACATCACAAACATCCATTCCCGAGGCAGGATTCGAACCTGCGACCGTAGCGGTCTTGCGGTTCCAGACTGCAGCGCCTTTAACCGCACGGCCACTTCGGCCGGCTGTGTGAACTTCGGCACATATTTTTTTTCAAAGGTGAGCCAACCTGTAATATAATGAAATTAATAACTTAGCGAATACTAATAGTAATATTACTGAAATAAGGAACGCTGATAGGTCAACAATAAAGAAAAACGAATGTCTTCAGAAGGTTATGGTAAATGAAGACTGGTTATTCTAACGTAAAGTGTGAAGAACGTGATGTTAGTAATTGAAAGCAATGTACAAAGATGTAGCAGAATTAGTTGAGTTTGGTTGCCTACAGATTGAAGGCGCCAGATCCAGTTTAGCACGTAACAACTCACACAAATAGTATTTACGAGTAATTTCAGGGAGCTGTATTGGTGAATACATGTTACTGCATTTTATCCATCTCGCAATTTAAACCTTTCTGTATCAGTATTGGAGTATTCGTTGTTGTTACCATATTTCGTTACTTTCGCGATATTTGCTACCTGTACTGGTATTACTTTTTCGCTTTCTATACTGATATTTGTTTTTGTTTTCTGTATTGGTGTCTGGCTTTTAAGTTAGTTTATATTTATAGAGTGATATCTTCGATACCAGTTGAATTTATCTAATGTGATGCTTTACTTTTGCATTTTCGATGCAGACCTCTGCATGCTATTCTTCATTGTATTCTTCCGGTTGTTTTGTTTTGTATACGCCAGTATTTTTGGGGCTCTGTGGCTTTTACTTGAGAATATAACTCCCCAGATTCCCCTTCAGTCCCAATATTTATTATTTCGAATTTTTAAGTTTCTGAATTGATTTTTATATTTTGGTTTTATAGGAACTGTTGAATATGACGTCCTAATCGCCATTTTTAAATCAAAGTTGTGTTGCATCTTGAGGGTAGTGATGATGTTATTTATCAAAGTGGACAGGTGTTATCGAAGGCTTTCGTCTTCCCCAATAATTCACCATACTTGAGACACAGTGCCGTACCCCCGGCCGCGAGAGTTCGCCCCTGTTTGGTCTTAGGAGGGGAGGGGCGCCCACAGCGCCGGCTGTCACATCCACATGAAATCACGCAGGCCACAGCTGTTATTCAGTTTAATAAAGACGTAATGCGTTTTTACGTCGCAGGCTGACAGTTATTGGACGGGTGAAGTAATTGCATCGGTTAAACGCTCGAGCGATGTGATGTGGTGCTGTAACGACATAACAACACAAGTTTGCACCCCAGATGTAAGCATTCCCGTTATACAGTAGTAGGCAAGCATAAGTTCTCTACATTCTGTAATTTCCTGCAGGCGACATTATCGAGTGCGCTGCTGCCAAGGCACCCATGTTGATTAGTTTGATTCTGTTTAGAGCGAAGATAAATGAATATCTTGTAGTAGTGAATCCTGTGGTAGGTGTTCTACAGATGAGCAGGATGAAGCCAGAGCATTGTCAACTTGGACTACTCTTACATGGGCTGAGTTACTTACGAGAGTGTATACTGTGGAAAGTCATTTAGACTTCTTATGGGAATCTTGTGGATTGTCACCGGGAGACGTGTGTGGAACTCTTTTAAAAACGACCAACATTTATTTCCCGTTTTAATTATGGGACTATTCTACGAAATGTACGAAACTAGTACGATCAGGAAAAACACGTAGTTCGTTAGATGCCAACTGACGATACACCAGGGTATTATTTTGGTCCCGTCCTGGGTTAAAGAACACACGCTACTAGTCACTGTTATAGAAAGTTATTTAAGTACAATTACTGTTGGCGATTACTTTGATTTTTGCAGTGTTATGTGCTATTTGATTGTTGTGAATTTTACAAAATGCAGTAGCTTTGTTTTCACAGTTTGGCTTAGGAGGCCAAAAGTTTCCTTGTGAGACGCTCACGGTTTCTCTGAGAGATAGCTACAGAGTATCCGACAATCGCAGAGGAGGAGTGCTCCAAGCTGCAACTGATTTGGAAATTATTGTATAGTGCGAAATACTTTCACACTCGACAGCAAGGCCGGTCGGGGTGGCCGAGCGGTTCTAGGCGCTACAGTTGGAACCGCGCGACCGCTACGGTCGCAGGTTCAAATCCTGCTTCGGGCATGGATGTGTGTGATGTCCTTAGATTAGATAGGTTTAAGTAGTTCTAAGTTCCAGGGGACTGATGACCTTAGCAGTAAAGTCCCATAGTGCTCAGAGCCATTTGAACCATTTTTTTCGACATCAAGACGTCTCAACATTCCATTTATTGTGATGGAAACAGGAACTATTTGCAGGAAAAGTAATTATATATGACCTAGTTTACGAATAATAACTTACTACGCGTACATAGTGTTGTTAAGTAAAAGTGCAACAGTATTCGTTACATGGGACCATTTCAGATTCTAGTAAAATAATACAAATAAGTGTAGCCATTCTGAAACTAAGACCGTATTTGAGCTCATAAATCCAACAAAGAAAGGTTCTTAAGCAGCACTGGAGCGTTCTCATATAACGAGTTCTGACAGCTGCCATCTAACAACTTTGTGTCGAATTCACCTGAAACACCGCAAAAAGGGTAAAGTATCGTTATATGAATAGCTACACCAGCAACACAGATGTTCAAATACTTTCACTAATTAGTAATTACATTCAGGAGATTTATCGATTTGCCTTGTGTTATTCCCCACTTATGAGTGAACCATAACTTTGGTTTTATTTCAGATACTTCACTGCACATTCAAATGGCCGTAGTAACACTCTCATAGAATTTAAACTTTCGCTTAAGTTTTCTTCAGATTTCATTTTTATTTCGTTTCATTATCCTTCAGTTAATGTAAATCAACCGTTCACAAATTTAGCTAACTCTTACATCTTCGGAATATGAGATACCTATTTTCGTCCATCCATTTAACAAATGGGTCGTCCAGTACCTTTAAATTGTATGGCTTCGTGCGCTGTGTTATATTAACGTCACCAGTTTCCACTTTTGATGTAAAAGATGAGAGTCCTCCCGATAGGTTCGTCTACTCCCATGTAATGTTAGCAAACAGGGGAGATCGGTGAAGTTTTATTCCTAGCGGACCCGAATAAGCTAAATTGCTTTAGCTTATTTGTTGTGGTGGCAATATATTTAGAACATGCGTTAAAATGGTACATACCAACAATCTACTGAGCGAAATCACAAGAATAAACAAATTCAGGAGGTGTGTACCTAACTTTTTCGTAACTATTAGGAAGAGAGTTATTGAAATGTACAAGTCACAGTGCTGTTCAAGGTAGAATAAGAGTGTGTGGAGTTGGAGACGATGTATGCTTGTATTCAGCAGTAGACGGTTTTGCTATCACATTATTCTGGAAAAAAAGAAATTCCGGTCTGGCAGACGTTAAGCACAATGTAACCAAGAACATTCTGAAAGTTATTTAGAAAACTGTGACGAATACAATTCACATTACTATTCCATTATCGTACTGCATAACACCGAGACATCTTAAAAAGAAAAATTATTTGTTTCGCCTTATTTTGTTTCCATATCTGTAAACTATCAAGTGCAGTACCGAACTACCTATTAATTTTATTTTATGTCACCTTATCCTAGTCTTTTGTTCTGTAGGCCGCGAGTTGTTACCTGCCATTTCCATTTTTTATGTATTCCATCTACTGTTAGCAGGTAACATGAACTACATTGTGTTTTATCATAGAGACTAGAAAATACTCCTTGTTTTTATTACTGAATTTACATGTGTGTACCAAACTTTTTCGCCTAAAGGTACTAGGCATTTCAGAAGTCTATAATATACAATATATTTCTAATCAGTTATTATCTACGCATAATGTAAGCTGCAACTGACTAAAAATGGTCCAAATATTAACAATGTTATCATGAAATCATTACTGGGTTTAAGTCACACATCCTGATTTCGTTGTATTTACCATGCAACAAACATTCTCTGTATCACTTTTGCTTCTTTTGTAACTGCGTTATTATTTCACACAGGTCCTTAGAAACATGTAAAGAAAGTAACTTATCATTGTTATCTAACGAAGTACGTTAAAATTCCCCAAATATTATTAAACTATTTCATTATTTTTGAGACAGCAATACTGTGTCATTTTCTTCGGGTAGAAGTTAACTGTACAGCCATGAATATTGGGTAATACTTTAGACTGTGACGAAATCCTAGCGTCAAGGTGATCCAGACTTATGTGCTGCGCATCTGGCTCATGTCGTACCCCTATAAATCTCCCAAACGACTCTTCTTTAGTTTTGGTGAAATAAATAAAAAATGAAATAAAAACGTGCCTTCTGCAACAGCATTTTCCTCAGTAACATTAGCCCCGAAAGTAAATTTCAACGACATAACAAATCATAGTGCATAAGGGCCAAAGTATAAATAGCAGCGGTGATGAACTCTCTCTGAATTTTCAGTCGAACATAAGGCACCATTAATTTCTTTGTTTACTCTTTTGAGGTTACATCCACATGCTAATCAAATGTTGTTTGCCAATGCAGTTCAGTGAATTGCGACATCAGTTTGATTACACTAAGCGTGCTTTGATTTATGTGTCCCACGCAAAGACACTCGCCATGCTTCTGTTATAAGCAGCATCTGAGTTTGTTTACATACCTACTACTTCATAAACAGATACACAGATAAACCAGAATGTTATGGCCGCCGATCTACTGTCGATATAAATCCTTTCTGGCGACATCAGCGACACATGGCGAGGAATGACTGCTAGTCAGACAAACGCACGGTGCATGTTGTATATCACAAGGGCTAGAGCGTGATGGTATGGAGTGTGTTGAGCGGTTCGATGAACACAGTCCCGATTTCCAGTTGATGTGTTGGCTCTCCTATCTCGACACATCTAAACCCAATTGAAGACATCTGGGCATGAGGCGTCAGAGCTCATGGCACCCCTCCCCGGAATTTACGGATTTAGGTGACTTGTGTGTGCAGATGTGATGCCAGCTCCGTCCACTGACCTACCAAGGCTTCACTGCAACCCTGCCACGACACGTCCACGTTGATATCCGTGCCAGCTCCGTCTAAGGGGTTCAAATGTTGATTACCTTTTAGTTCCTGCGTGTGTAGTGCCATATTACTTGTGGCTCACTGTGTTGAATAGTAGATGTCGGGATTATGGAGACTACTTTGTTGTCTTTAGGAGCAGCGATTTTGTAGTCACTCTAGTCTTTTGAGTGTTATCGTTAATGTCATTGATTTTCCTACTCTTTTTAGAATTATACTTAGTGTCAATGATATTTCTGTTAAACGTAGTTGGCAAATGTTAATGTTGCACAAAACAGTTTCTTCCATTTCCATCGACGGAGAGGTAATGACAGATGCAGCTCGCATCGGGGACAGACTCGAACGAGTTTTATTCCGAAGAACCTTCCATTTGTTTCCATTAATCTACTAAGAGGAACCACCGAAATGTAGATCTTGTTGGTCGGAAGAGAATATGAACCACAGTCAACCCCAATGCGAGCCATCTACATTACCACAACGCCGCCTGTTGCAAATAAAACAAATAACGAGACTTGTTATTTCATCAATCCAAAGGTTTATTCGATTGGTAACTGTGGTTTCAGGTGGTATTGGCCGCGGTATCGCGGTCGCACATTTTAGCAGCCAGACGGTCTTCTCCAGACGTCGCGTTGGTGGCCACGCGTCAACACATTCAGCGTCTGGCATGGCGACTCTCAAGATCTGCGCGGTGTGATGTACAGACCTCCAAGGTGGCGCGGAGGACACCGGAGTGATCTGCCGACAAATATAAATTTCAAAATTATAAACGTCGCCCTATTATGGTGAGTTGATATGACATCTGTAAAGGAAAGTGCTAAATTATCGTAGGACCACATGCTAATAAATGGTCAGTTTCTGTATCCATAGAAGGGATGTTTCTATCGCGCCAACTCATGAACCCTAGAATACTAATTATCGCAAATATGAAAATTACCAACAGCGAATATTTGCCTATTTACTCCTCCCGGAGTGTTATCTATTGCGGTGAAATGATCTACTAAATTATTGCATCAGATGGTAGATATCTCACGCAGACGCATGTATTATCCTCACCTGAAATATTTTCATTATGGAACGGAGAGAATTGTGACTGTTGCTAAATCCATCCTTACCAAAATAGTAGAGTTTCTTAAAACAAGTTGTGTAAATGTTCAGTTCAAATTCGGAGAGCTTCAAGGATAAATACGGGACAGAAAAATAAACGATCATGCAGCACAAGAAATGGGATTAAAATACCGAGTATAATCGTGGGAGGCTGAAGGTGAAACTTCGCTGAGAACTTGATAACTGTTATGGGCGGGAGGGGACATAGGAGAACGTTATCTGAAAGGCTCTCCCTCATCTGAAAGTGTAGGCAACGGTATTGTATGTACCATTGATTCTTGAGTTTAAGTATATCCTACCAATACTAGAGCTAAAAGATACGTATGCCGCGAAAGGATTTTGTATCTGATCAGAGTTTACAATCGGTATAAAAGAGCAGCAGACTATAGGTACCGAGAAAGTTTATGGGTCGACCATAGAATTTTGTAGCCATGGTGATATATCTAAACTGACACCATTTCAGTTATATTAAAAATCGTAAAACTCTATACTCGAATAATATCTTGAAGACTCCCCTTCTGAAGGGAGCTACCATGTGATCATGAAATGAGAAATACTCTTAGAAACCAAAATCTGTTGTCCTTTACACAGATCGAAGTACCACTCACCGTAACAGCACCGCCTTAATCCTCCTCCTGCAGCCGTCTCTGCAGCAACTCCACGAAAAAGGCGTCCAGTGTGAACTGACGCTCCTGTTGGAAAAGATCTTATTACTTTCATGTTATCTAACACGTGAAGTGATTCACAATTTGTGCTAGTTCCTGTCATATACAAGTATAACGAATTGTAACATTTACCACAAATTCGCACGGTTCAGTATCGAAATTAAGAATATAGTAATTCAATTTAGTATCCAACTAACACAATTCGTTTCACATCTCAGATACTATTAATATTAACAAGTAACTAATATCCCATTATCTTTAACATTTTCTGTGTACGACTGGTTAATGATGTGCTCCTTAGGTTATGCCGTGTTGTTGTTCCTGCTTTATGGTCAACATTTCAACAAGTGACCGAGCCATTTTCTTCAGATCGTGATACGTTTCCTGACTGATATGAGTCAAGCAGAGAGTACATTACCGCAAAGTTCGCAGCACATGAAGTTGATGGCTGGGACGTCCGTTGAAGTATTGTGCACAAAATGAACACAAAAATTCGGCCTAACACCCGGAAGCAGACCAATAACTAGTACCATCTTCGAGAGTAAGTTATCATGTAATGAGAAAACGAAAAATTCACTTTGAAACCAAATGCTACTATTCCTGATACTGTTCGCATTTATACTAACCGGAGCAGGACGGACTTCTTTCTCTTCCTGCAGCCGCTTCTGCAGAATCTCCTCAAAAAAGGCGTCCAAAGTGAACTGACGCTCCTGTTGGAAAAGAACTTATTAGTTTTATGTCACCCAACATGTGCAGTAATCCAAAATTAATACTAGTTTCTATCATATAAAGTGTTACGAAGTGTTACATTTGTCATAAATTGAGCAGTGTACAGGTATCGGTATTTAATAGCTAGTAACTCAATTTAATAGCCAAGAAACACCAGTCGTGTGATGTCTCAGCAACAATTAGTACTAACAAGTATCTAATATCCCATTATCTTTAACATTTTTCTGGGCACGACTGGTTAATGATGTGCTTCTGAGGTTATGCCGTGTCGTTGTTCCTGCTTTACGGTCAACATTTCAGTAACTGACCGACCCATCTTCCTCAGGTCGTGTGACGTTCCCTGACTGGTTTGAGTCCAAGCAGCGTGAACACATTAGTGTAAAGTTCGCAGCACATGAAGTTGATCGCTGGGACGTCCGTCGAAGTAATGTGCACAAAATGAAAAAAACAATTCGGCCTAATACCCGGAAGCAGACCTGTTTCTAGTATCATATTCGAGAGTAAGTTTTCATGTAGTGATAAAACGAGAAATTCACTTTGAAACCAAATGCTACTATTCCTACAACTTTGTAATTTACACTCACCGAAACAGAAACGACTTCTTTCTCTTCCTGCAGCCGCTTCTGCATTATCTCCTCAAAAAACGAGTCCAGGGTGAACTGACGCTCCTGTAAGGAAAAGAACTTATTAGTTTGATTAGTCATAGAGCATGCTTGGTAATTCAGAGATAGCGCTAGTTCTTTACATTTACATGTGTTACAAATTCAGCAATGTCGTCTTCAACCAGTCGATCGCGTTATCAGCATATTTAGTGCGCCTCTGCCCCAGAATATTTTTCACCATAATTCTTTACAACTGGAGAGGGATGTTACCTTTCTCAAGTCTCTCACATAGTTATTTGCTCAGTGTTAACAAATACCACACCCAATTTACCGGAATGATAAATGGTCAGAATCAACTGTCCATGTCTGAGGTCAGTGTTAAGTTTAATGGGCTTGAATACAATTGTCAGAATTGTTTAAACAGCATTCAGGTTCGATTATCAACATTAGCTTACCTAATGCGACAAGTCCGGATATATTGTGGTAATAACACGGAGGAGAGGATCTAGGGCCAGTGGGATCCAGGGGAAAGGGCCAACATAATGCAGCAAAGGAGTCCTGCAGGGAACACAGCGAGAGACACAGTGTGAGGCTACCCTGCGGGTCAGAGAATATACGACTCTGACATGCTAAAGGCTTTTTCTAAGGGCTTCATACTCATGTTAAACGACCACTATATCTGTGGCGCATGTAGTATTAGAATTCCTATAGTCCATATTTTACGGCGCTTTATCTTTTGATGCGATGGCAGAAGGAAGTTTGGAAGAGGTCTCAAGCTCTTTGTTTTACTTGAAGTCAAGACCACTACGGCAAATTTTAAAAATTTTATGTAGGTCTGGAGATAAGCTCAAGTTTTAGAATGACGACTATTGTGAACTGTTGAGTGACTAGCACATCCCACTTCGCTCCAGTGATCAACAAATCCATCCATCCATCAGTGACATTCATTGCCGCCGGAATTTTGTATCTGATCACGATCCAGAAGAGCAGTATGCTAACCACATGCTCCTCCATACAGTGACGTCTATCGTCAAACGATGACGAGGCGGTCGATCGGTACCTTTGGAACTTCAGAGGAATGATTGGACGGAGTTAGGTAGTTAGGTGGTATTTTATATAATCGTCACAATCATCACTCGTGCAGAGATGCCTATCTAAGACGTGTTATTTACAATGATGTGTCACATGGGATGTTTATAGCAAAATAATATTCATTTACAGTTAATGGTGACAGTCTGTAATATCAACTGACCACGTTACGTACAATCAGTTAGCTCTCAGACTTTACTGCTTTGCGTGCTATGTCACTGCAATATAACGTGGCTCACCTTTACAGTACCCCGAACTGCGACCAAGTAGTTCTCCAGTCGCAGACCCTCGTCTTTCTCCCCTCCCAAACACCGGGAGAAAAACTTCTGCATGCGGCGGAACATTGCTGTAACGATAACAAACAGCACATTAGACATGACCAGACCGTGTCTACGAGTACGTATTGCAGCAATGTCTCACAACTCGATCGCAAGAAAAACCTGTAACCGTGACGACATGTCTGTAACCTTGGCTTTTGTAAAAAAACAGCTGCTTGTATCAAAAACGACATGCACAGTCTATATAATTGATTGAGCTTATACATTTGTTACTAGTCGAGAATTAGTTACTTTAATTTTGTGTCAGTAATTCGTAGAGCATGAATCATAACAATAACAGTTATTCGAAGTTTAGCAATCGCGGGTTCATTACGTGGTACTTTTACTCTGAAGAGAATAAATTTGTTTTGATAGCAACTAGCTGAAGGCTTATCTATTAGACTAAATTTAATTAGCAAGTCATTATAATACTACAATAGTTTCAGATATACTGCTGCTTCGCCGGCCGGAGTGGCCGTGCGGTTCTAGGCGCTTCAGTCTGTAACCGCGTGACCGCTACGATCGCAGGTTCGAATTCTGCCTCGGACATGCATGTGTGTGATGTCCTTAGGTTAGTTAGGTTTAAGTAGTTCTAAGTTCTAGGGGACTGATGACCACCGATGTTAAGTCCCATAGTGCTCGGAGCCATTGAACCATTTTTTATACAGCTACTTCAGATATTACACCTTCAGATTTTGTCATCTATTACAGCATGATATGCGGAATATCTTCCCCTGGGGCAGGAACAAGAATTTGTTTTTTATGTATGTTGGTGGTAGGATGAAGTTACTAAATAATAAACTACGCTACGATCTGATGGCTATACCTTCCGCAGTATATTACGAGAATACGATTTTTACTGCTATCCATATTACCGAGTCAGTATATTCTCTCAGGGCTGCACTGTCCCTTCTTTGGGTCAGTCTTCGAGAACCATACATCTAAATTACACTTCATTGCCATGTGAGCTAAACAGTAACGTGTACGACGTATTAACTATATTTGTGGTTGAAATTTACCCACCGGTTTCTTAATGAAGAAAACTTAAAAATAGCTTATAAACAGCTAATAGGTTTAACATTCGACAGTGCTCCAAGATATTAACGGTACTTCCTTAAGTGACAGGAAAAGATAATATTTTTGCTACAAATCCATGTCGACTCAGTATGACACTACACAACCGGAACCTGTTTACGACTTTTCTTTTTCACCAACGGCAGAAGATAAAAGCATGAACCAACGATAGGACATACCGTATGTATGCGTAATCGAAATGGAGAGTGATAGGTGACACCATTCTATTTGTGAAACTAAGCTATAAATTTGAGAATACATCATTCCAGCAGTTGAACATTGGCAAAAACTCAGTGAGGATATCTCTCTCTACAAGTCAAGCATTTTCGGAACTTTCTGAAGTTGCATTACATATTGAAAAAATGTACTGGAATGGCTCTTGCCTCTTGGTGGGTATAGTCTATATACCTTGCTTCTGAAACAGAGCGTTCGCATCATTCAAAGCTTCTAATGCTCCCCAAGAACTTGTTCTCGAAACACAAAATCGAACACTATAACGCCTGAATCAAAATTATAGAATCTTTTACTCAAGAACTCAAGAAACTAATTCGTTTCGATACTGCAACTACTCCAGAGAATACGGAAGTCATTATTATGCAATGGTCCACCACAATTAAGCTGATTTTTGTTAGCAAACCCTGCGATCAACATTAGGCAGCAACCTCGATAACTGCAGAGAACAACGTTGTACTGGAACGTCGATATCAATGGTTAAACAAGAACTGCAATGAAAATTTTCAGTAATTTGAATCTATGTAAGACGAAATAATCATGTTATAGCACTGACAAATATGCAGCGGAGTCTTGATTATGGAAAACGTCCGTACAGTTAATAAACTCCCAAGTGATTTAACAGTTAACATAACTCAGAGATAGTGCTTTAATTTCCTTAAGCAACAGGGAAGTAAGAATCTCATATTGTGGTGCCAAGTCAACTCTGCATAACTCTACACAGTTGTAACCAGTTTCTAACGTGTTTTCTTCTTCGCAGACGGAAGATAAGTCTAGCAGTATAACCCTGCAGCGATCATAGGCAATATGTAAGTGTAATCGACGAAACAGGAAGGTCGGTTACACTGTTTTCATTGTGAAAGTAAGATTTAATGTAACTAGAGACCGCTCCGAGTCTACCACAACAACCACAGATAAATTTTACTAACAGTCCGATTATATTATTGGAGAAGGCGATAACAAGAGAGACTATTACGGTCGAAAACAAAAATAAATAAAAAATTGTAGCGGAGGCGTTGTGCATCTTTAATGAATGTTAACAACTGTATTGTGCAATAGACAGCTACGACGGTACGTTTCATTAGGGACCATCGAATTTGGTCTAAAATCGGCCCATCATCGGTCCCGAAAACCGTCTCAGCTATGCTTTCGCGTATATTGCAATAGCAGTTATCAAACGTAGATAGCTCGACCATTGGTATTATCTGTATAGACATTACATTGGTAAAAATGTCTATGAAGTTAAATGGACAATAATGGACATGACAAGTTAATGTCAATGACGGAACACTGTACATCCGGAATTGCTATTCCTATTACGCAAGTTCATAGTTGAGATCGTTTTTAGGCTTGATGATGGTCTGATCCTCAGACGAAACATACATTCTCTCATAAAATGTACCGTTATAGCTGTGATTGCATAATCCATTTCTTTCGAAGAGCATATAAAGTGAAAGTAACGTCACTGCTGCAGAAACTGACAGGGCAGAAGCAAAATGTAAAAGTTTATAAAGCTAAGATCAATATAACGAAAAAATCGAATAATATCTTACACAAATTCCTCTAGAATAAACTCAATGGAAATATAACGAAAACACAAAATTTGATTCCAATAATTCGCTTCATCTACACAGATTAAACGAAGGCAAGGATACCAATCACACATCCACAAAATAACAACATAATAGAAAAATAACATGCACAAATTCTTCCAGAATGAACCAAAAGAAAATGTACGCTGCACCTATATAGCCCTAACAAAGACAGCAATACCACA
This sequence comes from Schistocerca americana, assembly GCF_021461395.2. NCBI lineage: Eukaryota > Metazoa > Arthropoda > Insecta > Orthoptera > Acrididae > Schistocerca > Schistocerca americana. Next base: position 540,978,351 of record NC_060124.1, on the reverse strand, counting down.
CACATCCACATAAAACGACATAATCGATAAATAACACACTGGAACTATTCCATAATAAACCAAAAAATTGTAAACCCCCCCAAAAAAACAAAAAAAAGGAAAGACGCACAAGAAAACTCCATATAACTACGACTTTATCGAAAAATAACACACACAAATTCCTCAAGAATAAACAGAACGAAAATAAATTCAAAAATTTGGTATCACACTACAAACGAACTTTAACAGGTAAAAAGTACCATAGAACAAAACGAATCACACATCAAAAGCGCGAGCCACTGGCAACAACAATAAGAACCCTACAAAACAATCGATTTCATATACGCTCCCCTTCAGCGGCGTCACATTCGAAAAAAAGCAGCCAACTATTAATAAGTTAAAAAATTATGACTAACATTACTGCTCGTTCCTCTCAGGACAACTTCTACTATGTACTTAGGATCACGGCTAACAGCACCGTAGACAATTCTCCCTTTAATACAAAAATAGCTAAAGAATTGCAACAATCAACATGATAAAAATTTTCATTAGTCACTTAACTCACAAAAATTTATCTTCTGCTCTTAAGGTACTGCCTAACCTCACCATCGCATATCGTGCGAAATACAGAAAAAAACAGTTAAATATATGTCAGAAAAAAAAGAAACATTAGTCGCTAATAGTTTCTCCATTGATAATATAACCTGTGGCCTCAAGTTACCCCCTCCCCCCAATAAACAACACCATCGTATATCACGACACATTTGCAATAAAGAGCATATTTAACAAACTTTGTAAATTACAATAGTAACTAACACAAACACAGATAGCATTTAATAACAGACCGCTTACACGCTCTGCAACGTAAAGTCATGACGTCAAGAGGACGTCATGGGTGAAACCACATGGATAGAATCTGAAAGAGCACTTGACAAAGTTGTCACTGTTGAACTAAGCTGTTAATTTGAGACGACGTGATGAAAGCACATAAACTTAAAAAATTAAGTGTAGAGGTCTAACTCTACAAGTAACCACCTGACGTTTGAAACCCCATAAAAAATTAAAACGAAATGCTATTTCACGTTATTACTGTTAAGAACTTCATATTCCGTAATCACACCACACCCCTCCACATGCTTCAATTTTCCAGTACTTCTCCACTAATACACATTCATTTATTAGCTTTTAAGATATTCTCACTCGAGATGACTGTGTATACTCAATAAATATACAAAGGTAAATCAATAGCTCATACCTACTGCGGGTACGATGCAGCTGGCCTCTGAAGCCGGCGTTCGCTTCGCTGAGAGCTTCTAAAGCTCCTAAAGAACTTTAAAATGTTTCGCTAGATGTGCTCGAAACACAAAATACAACACTGCAAGACTTAATTCACAACAGAAGCTTCGTACACTCAATAACTCGCAGAACGAATTCGTATGAATACTTCGAGTACTCTAGAGAATACGGAAGTAATTGCTAGGCAACGGTCCACAATGGTTCAAGTGACATGGCATTGTTGTTAGCATACACCGTGATGAACATTAAGTAGCATCCCGGTAACTACAGAGCACATCACTATATAGAGACGTCGATATCCATGGTTAAATAAGAACAGCATTTAAATTTTAAACAATTTAAATCTATGTAAGACGAAATAACCATGTTTTGGGATCGAAAGATATCCAGAAGTATCTAAATAATGAAACCGCCCGAATAGCCTATAGATTCCCATTGGAGTTCTTATTTAGCAGTTCGAGGTGCGTGAGAAGAGTAATGAGACTGACAATACTCTGAGGGATCTGGCCGCGCCGTGTTGTTCTACTGCTATAAAGAACGGTTTGCAATCTCTTCTAGTTGCTGAGTACGCCGTCACATGGTTTTTGAAAGCGCCATCGGGGAAGTTGTGTTTTTGTTGCGTGTTGTAAAAGTGGAAAAGTGTAATTTAGAGCAATGTTATGGCATCAAGGCCGAGAACACGTTGAAGATGGACCTCTTTCAGGGTATACCTTGAGCTTACAAAATCGACGAAAACGTCGAACGTATGCGTTCTCTTGTGACATCAGACCGGTGTGTAAAAATAAAGGTGATGGATGACATGGTTAAACATTTTCAGCATGCATCAAATTTGCATCGGAGTTTTGCACGTGCGAAAGATTTATGCCAAACGGTGCCATAAAACCTCACAACTGAGCAGGAGGAGAATGGAAGAAACGTGTGCGTTGTCCTCTTGCGAGAATTGCCCATGGCCACGAATGGTTCAGTTGTGTAATCACAGGTTATGAATCCTGAATTTCAAAGTACGATCCTGAGTCCAAGTGGCAGAGTGAGGAGTGGAACACTGTGGAATCTCCTCGACTGAAATGAGCTCGAATCATGAAGTCAAAGGCGGAAGGAAAACTGATTTGCTGTTATGACAGATTTGCTTTTATCCATATAGATTTGTTCATCCAGGACGAACCGTCAAACAGCTGTGTTACAACGATGTCGTGGAAAAGCTCAGGAAAGAGGTGAATCGCCGGCCTGAGTGGCCGTGCGGTTCTAGGCGCTACAGTCTGGAACCGGGCGACCGCAACGGTCGCAGGTTCGAATCCTGCCTCGGTCATGGATGTGTGTGACGTCCTTAGGCTGGTCAGGTTTAATTAGTTCTAAGTTCTAGGCGACTGATGACCTCAGAAGTTAAGTCGCATAGTGCTCAGAGCCATTTTTGAAAGAGGTGAATCGAGTGAGATCAAACATTGCAGATTGGACGGCGCATCATGATAACGCCCCATGCCACATGGCCACTTCCATCACGGATTTTTTTATTTCAAACGGCATTCCTGTTGTTCCACAGACCCCCCCCCCCCCCCCCATTCACAGAAACGTGGTATCTGTGACTTGTTTTTTTTTCCAATTTCGGAAAATGTCTTAAAAGGATTTCATTTTGGGACTCTGGAGAATATTTAAGAGCATATGACCGACATGGGAAATGCCCTACCAGTTGAAGGCTTTCTACGCTTCTACCGACACCGAGGAACAACGACTTCGCCGGCCTATAGCTGCCGATGGGAACTAATTTGCAGGAGACATTATTGTCGTTTGAAAGAAATAAAACCTTGGTATTTTAGAAATCAGTCTCACTGCTTTTCTCACACGCCTCCTACTCCAAGATATTGATTCACATATCTTGCGTAACAGAAGAGAAAAACTCTTTTGTTAAGCTGCCAGCTTCCCTCGATACGATGCAGTGCACTTGCCAGGAGTTCCAAAATAAATTTTTCTTCACACACGGAAAAAAATTCCAGCAACACTAATCTCCAGCATCGCAGGGAGTACGTGTGCGTAATTCACAAGAGAGAAAGATTGCTTACACCGTCATCATTGTTGAACTAAGCATTTAATTTGTAATACATGATGCATGGGCACGGACTTCGCCAAAAACAAAGTACAGAAATCTGCCTCTACAAGTAAACATCCAACCTTTGAAACTGCATAAAAAAGTAAGACAATGTTCTATTTCACACTGCATACCGTTAATAACGGCATGTTCTGAGATGATACCACACTCCAGCACCCGCATCAATTTTCCAGTAATTCTCCGCTATATACTCAGCCATTAACAAGTTTATACGATATTCTAACCGCAAATGATTCTGTATGACAAATAAATAGGTGGCAGTTAAATCAACGGCTCATACCTCTTGCAGCACAACGCAGCTCGCCTCTGAAGCTGGGCGTTCGCTTTTCTGAAAGATTATAAAGCTCCTCAAGAACTTTAAAATGTTGCGCTAGATGTGCTCGAAACACAAAATGCAAGACTGCAATACTTAATTCAGAAATGAAGCTCCTTACACTCAATAACTCGCAGAACGAATTCGTATGGATACTTCGAGTACTCCAAAGAATACGGCAGTAATTGCTACGCAACGGTCCACAACGGTTTACGTGAGATGGCATTGTTGTTTACATACCCGAGATCCTCCCCTGGTAGCTGAGTGGTCAGCGCGACGAAAGTCATAGCTAAAGACCCGAGTTCGATTCACGGCTGTGTCGGGCGATTTTCTCCGCTCAGGGACTGGGTGTTGCGTTGCCCTTATCATCGTTATTTCACCCCCATGGACACGCAAGTCGCCGAAGTGGCGTCAACTCAAAAGACTTGCACCAGCTGAATGGGAGGCCCTAGCCACACGGCATTTCCATTTTATCAGTAAACCGAAATCCCAGTAAAGCAATAACGTGTAGCAACGTGGATATAAATGTTAGACAACCACTGAAACAAAATATTATATAAGTCAATTGTACATTTCAACTTTTCACAAAATAGCATCGAAGCATAACGACGTCGAATGCTGATGCCCTCGATCCCGCATTTAGTCATGTATTGAAATGTTACGTCACGCGTAAAAATTGATTCTTTCAGCGCATGTGACTTTCACCAGATTCGACGTCTGTTTGTGTGATTCCACTCATTGTTTCCTAGTGTAGTGATTTTCTATATTGAAACCTGGTTGTCAAGGGAAGGCCGTAGTCATTTATTATTGGTTGCCTTTAACAGTTACACACATTTATTATTAAAGAAGTAGTTCCAGACTCAACAATAAATTAAAAAATACCACGCTTTATTAATGAAAGCATAAACGACAGTGTAAATAATAGTGTTTTCAGTGCGTTACAATTTAGCAAATCACCATAAAATCCTGATACTGATAACGTTTAAAAAGAAAAAAACAAGGCACTGTGATGATGACTGAAGGCCTTACACTCCAAGAAAGACAGCAAATTAAGAATGTTTAAGAACTCGCTGCAATTACAACTTACAGGTATTGAAATATTAAAAGTAAGAGCCCACAAACACAGTAGAAGATATCAGACGCCACGAATGGCAGAAAATAAGGTTTTAAGGCTTACTGCTGAAACAGAAATATCGAATTAATTTTTCAGAGCAAATGACCACAATCATGACTGAAGGCCTTACACGCCAGGAACGGCAATTATATAAAAAATTTAGAAACGTACTGTAAAACAGCAAATAAAAGCAAAGGTTAATTAAAAGAAACAAGCAATTGACCACGAAACAGGTGAAATAATATGATGGTAATCTTGTAACACAACCCTTACACTGATACAGTCTGGCCTGCAACGGAGGGTGGAAACCTACAAACAGCACCAACGCGAGCACCAGCACGGCTCATATACCCTTCGATTAATCTCCTCATCGCGAAAATGGAAGACTTGCCAATGGGACGGATCACATGCCTCATACGTAATTTTATTGGCCTCGTCCATGTTTCTTACTATTTTGTTAATACAATCAAATTATAAATTGAACGAGTGTCCTTTTTACACAGGGTGGTCCATTGATAGTGACTAGGCCAAATATCTCAAAAAATAAGCATCAAAGGAAAAAAAACTACAAAGAACCAAACTCGTTTAGCTTGATGGGGGAAACCAGAGGGCGCTATGGTTGGCCCGCTAGATGGCGCTGCCATAGGTCAAACGGATATCAACTGCGTTTTTAAAATAGGAACCCCCATTTTTATTACATATTCGTGGAGTACGTAAGGAAATATGAATGTTTTGGTTGGACCACTTTTTCGCTTTGTGATAGATGGCGCTGTAATAGTCACAAACGAATAAATACGTGGTATCACGTAACATTCCGCCAGTGCGGACGGTATTTGCTTCATGATACATTACCCGTGTTAAAATGGACCAGTTCTTTCAAGTTCAACAATGATTTCTGTTAATGTGATAAATGCGAGGTTAGACTATTGCTTGTATTCCATGTTAAACTGCAGAGCCACCTGTAACAGACTCGCTAAATCAATTAAAAGAATGGAGGAAGCAACACTACCAAACTACTACGCTGTTGGAACCAGCTTTCGTATTGATGATTCGAGTTTTACTATTACATTTATACATTACATCGATTATCCTTGTATACTTCAGTAATATTTTTAAATACATTTGAGTGATTAGCTGAGTATACACTCCTTTCCCCTCAGAGCGAAGGAATAAAATTACGCTAAACAAAATTTCCTTCTTTTTAGATTAAATAACACAATGGGATTATGTGTTAGATAATACTCTGGAAAGCATAAATAATAATTTTATTCCTTATCTTCTTTTTCCTAAAACCATTAAATCCGTCGTACAAGACATACTATTGTTGTTGTTATGGTTTTCAGTCCGAAGATTAATTTGATACTGCTCTCCCCCCCTACTCTCACATAGCTGCAAAACTACTGTAAATTGCATCCAGAAAAACCGGTTGTTGTCTCAGGTAGGGTCCTATCAACCAATCCCTGATATATCTTGGTATAAAACATGTGGAAACAAAATACATTATCTGTCGCCTAAAGGGACACTATTTTTTTTTTCTCAGATGTCGATGTCCGAAACTTTATGTCATAGCTGCCAAAAGCCAGCAGTGTCTGACGACGCAATAAATGCATCAGTTTCTCTTTAAGGGGACCTGGACGTGCACGGGCTGCATTTTCATAGCTCGCTCTCAGTGCACATTACTCTTCATCTACAATGAATAACATTAACTCAAGCTGTATAAGGATATTTATTAAAATATCTCCTACAGTTTAAGAATTACAGTATTTTGCCTAATAGGTGTTTTTGTAATACACTTCCCATTCAGGTACCATTTTCTGGTCCATCGTCAGTCTAATAGCATTCAGACTGTGACAGACCGCTGTCAACATTCATAGGAACACATTATGCCTCTCGTTTTGTAGTTTGGAGTATATCTGAGGAAATAGGAAAACCCTTTTACACCACATTATTATTTTGTCTAAAAAATACCGCTAAAGTTGTATACAGAATGACAAACATAGATCATTTCTGCGATGTATTACGCACAATACAAAGATGCTATCCCATTCTTCACTTGAGGGAAATTTGGTGAACATGGATGAAATCATTGAGAAGTTATATGTACCTAATGTTCTGAAAAAGTAGTTTCGAGAAAATGAGAAAAGAATATTCACAGTGTTTTTGACGCACCGTATGCCTCTTTCAGAACATTCCAGCAGCATAATCTTCCTGGCCAGCTGCTTCTTTATCATCTGTAGACTTCTTCAGGGGCCTGTTCCTTACACTGGCTTCCACAGCTTCAACTACTCGCTGACGATCTATGGCAGTCAGAGCAGCTATCCTATTATTTCCTGGCTGGATGCCTAATTTGTCCATTACTTTTATCCTGATGGTTACACCATCATTGAAACACATGACAGCATCCATCGCACCCATTTTGAGTACTGTCCATCCAACAAACACTGTTTTTGGCACACGTTGCGACACGCAGATGATGAAACCCTGATTAGGGTTTTGCGTACGGCCATGTAGACATTTGCTGAGTAATTTTGTATCTGAAAAGTCCCTGCATATTGGCTTTATTGTTTCCATGACTGTGGCAGGCAAGAAATGTATATGGTGCTATTCCTTGCGAGTCGCATGAGCGTGGCTGGTTTGCAGACATTTGCTCAAAGAGCGTTTAAGACCAAATCAACAGCTGAAAAGTAGATAAAAAATACATTTTTTGAAACGGGATAAAATTGTCTTTCAGATGGTGACAAGAATTGTTTTCGAAAATTTCAGACATTTCAAGTCCATGTCCACTTAACAATTAGACATATCAAGTACACTTTTTAAAAAATTAAAGAAAATATGACGCAACAAGAAGGAATTATACCAATGGCGCGGAAATCAGTAGATGTGATGTTCATGTACAGACAAATGAAGGAGTCCCATTTCAAAAACTGAATGGTTTATTCACGAGAAAGAGCTACACAAATTGAGCAAGTCTGTAAGAAAATTATCTATGTCTGGCGCTTATGCAAGTAGCTGTTCGGCTGGCATTGATTGATAGACTTGTTGCATGTCGTCCAGAGAGATATAGTGCCAAATTCGGTCCAATTGGTGCTATAGATGAGCAAAATTCAGAGTTGTTTGTAGGGCCCTGCCCATGTTGTTGTTGTTGTGGTCTTCAGTCCTGAGACTGGTTTGATGCAGCTCTCCATGCTACTCTATCGTGTGCAAGCTTCTTCGTCTCCCAGTACCTACTGCAGCCTACATACTTCTGAATCTGCTTAGTGTATTCATCTCTTGGTCTCCCTCTACGATTTTTACCCTCCACGCTGCCCTCCAGTACTAAATTGGTGATCCCTTCATGCCTCAGAACATGTCCTACCAACCGATCCCTTCTCTTAGTCAAGTTGTGCCACAAACTCTTCTTCTCCCCAATTCTATTCAATACCTCCTCATTAGTTATGTGATCTACCCATCTAATCTTCAGCATTCTTCTGTAGCACCCAATTTTGGAAGCTTCTATTCTCTTCTTGTCTAAAATATGCTTCACTTCCATACATGGCTACACTCCATACAAACACTTTTAGAAACGACTTCCTGACACATAAATCATTACTCGATGTTAACAAATTTCTCTTTTTCAGAAACGCTTTCCATGCCATTGTCAGTCTACATTTTATATCCTCTCCACTTCGACCATCATCAGTTATTTTGCTCTCCAAATAGCAAAACTCCTTTACTACTTTAAGTGTCTCATTTCCTAATCTAATTTCGTCAGCATCATCCGACTTAATTCGACTACATTCCATTATCCTCGTTTTGCTTTTGTTGATGTTCGTCTTACACCCTCCTTTCAAGACACTGTCCATTCCGTTCAACTGCTCTTCCAAGTCCTTTGCTGCCTCTGACAGAATTACAATGTCATCGGCGAACATCGAAGTATTTATTTCTTCTCAATGGATTTTAATTCCTACTCCGCATTTTTCTTTTGTTTCCTATACTGCTCGTTCAATATACAGATTGAATAGCATCGGGGGAGAGGCTACAACTCTGTCTCACTCCCTTCCCAACCACTGCTTCCCTTTCATGTCCCTCGACTCTTATAACTGCCATCTGGTTTCTGTACAAATTGTAAATAGCCTTTCGCTCCCTGTATCTTACCTCTGCCACCCTCAGAATTTGAAAGAGAGTATTCCAATCAACATTGTCAAAAGCTTTCTCTAAATATACAAACGCTAGAAACGTAGATTTGCCTTTCCTTCATCTTTCTTCTAAGATAAGTCGTAAGGTCAGTATTGCCTCACGTGTTCCAGTATTTCTACGGAATCCAAACTGATCTTCCCCCAGGGGGGCTTCTACCAGTTTTCCATTCGTCTGTAAAGAATTCGCGTTAGTATTTTGCAGCTGTGACTTATTAAACTGATAGTTCGGTAACTTTCACATATGTCAACACCTGCTTTCTTTGGGATTGGAATTATTATATTCTTCTAGAAGTGTGAGGGAATTTCGCCTGTCTCATACATCTTCCTCACCAGATGGTAGAGTTTTGTCAGGACTGGCTCTTCCAAGGCCGTCAGTAGTTCTAATCGAATGTTGTCTACTCCAGGAGCCTTGTTTCGACTTAGATCTTTCAGTGCTCTGTCAAACTCTTCACGCAGTATCGTATCTCCCATTTCATCTTCACCTGCATCCTCTTCCATTTCCATTAAAATGTCCCCAAGGACAACGCCCCTGTATATACCCTCTATATACTCCGTCCACCTTTCCGCTTTCCCTTCTTTGCTTATAACTGGGTTTCCATCTGAACTCTTGATATTCATGCAAGTGGTTCCCTTTTCTTCAAAACTTTCTCTAATTTTCCTGTAGGCAGTATCTATCTTACCACTAGGGAGATAAGCCTCTACATCCTTACATTTGCCCTCTAGCCATCCCTGCTTAGCCATTTCGCACTTCCTGTCGATCTCATTTTTGAGAGGTTTCTATTCCTTTTTGCCAGCTACATTTACTGCATTTTTATATTTTCTCCTTTCATCGATTAAATTCAGTATCTCTTCTGTTACCCAAGGATTTCTACTAGCCTTTGTATTTTTACCTACTTGATAGTCTGCTGCCTTCACTATTTCATCGCTCAAAGCTACCCATTCTTCTCCTACTGTATTTCTCTCCCCCATTCCTGTCAATTGTTCCCTCATGCTCTACCTGAAACTCTGTACAACCTCTAGTTCCTTCAGTTTATCCACATCCCATCTCCTTAAATTCCCACCTTTTTGCAGTTTCTTCAGTTTTAATCTACAGTTCATAACCAATAGATTGTGGTCAGAGTCCACATCTGCCTCTGGAAATGTCATACAATTTAAAACCTGGTTCATAAATCTCTCTCTTACATTATATAATCTATCTGAAACCTTCCAGTATCTCCAGGGTTCTTCCATGTATACAGCCCTCTTTCATGATTCTTGAACCAAGTGTTAGCTATGATTAAGTTATGCTCTGTGCATAATTCTACCAGACGGCTTCCTCTTTCATTTCTTAGCCCTAATCCCTATTCACCTACTACGTTTCCTACTCTTCCGTTTCCTGATCTCGAATTCCAGTCGCCCATGACTATTAAATTTTCGTCTCCCTTCACTAATTCAATAATTTCTTTTACCTCATCATATATTTCATCACTTTCTTCATCATCTGCAGAGCTAGTTGGCATATAAACTTGTACTACTGTAGTAGACGTGAGCTTCGAGTCTATCTTGGCCACAATAATGCGTTCACTATGCTGTTTGTAGTAGCTTACCTGCACTCCTATTTTTATTCATTATTGAACCAACTCCTGCATTACCCCTATTTGAATTTGTATTTATAACCCTGTATTCACATGACCAAAAGTCTTGTTCCTCCTGCCACCGAACTTCACTAATTCCCACTATATCTAACTTTAACCTATCCATTTCACTTTCTAAATTTCATAACCTACCTGACCGATTAAGGGATCTGACATTCCACACTCCGATCCGTAGAACGCCAGTTTTCTTTCTCCCGCCCATAGAGCACCAAATGTTCTCAATAGCGGAGAGATCTGAAGACCTTTCTGACCAAGGTAGAGTATGGCAATCACGAAGACAGTTAGTAGGTAACCTTCCAGTGTGCGGGTGGTCATTATCTTGCTGAAATGCAAGTCCAAGATGCCTTGCCATGAAGGGCAAAAAATATCGCCAACGTACCGCTCTGATGTAAAGGTGCAGCGGATTACAACGGAAGCGGCCTTGCTATGAAATGAAATCCCACCCCAAGATATCATATCTGGTTGTCGGACTGTATGGTGGCCAACAGTCACATTGGTAGCCCACTTTTATCTGGGGCGTCTTGAGATACATCGTGGCTGGTCATCGGGGCTCAGCTAGAAGCCAGAATCATCACTGAAGACAATTCTGCTCCAGCCAACGCTCTCCCAGCCCGAATGTACCCAGCACACTGCGAACCATCTTCTGGTTGTACATACGTCGATAGTAGTCGGCTTAAGGGGCGCCATGAAGTCAGACTTTCGTCTCTCTAGGTCACCCGTAATTATAAACTCTGTGTTTGGCGATGGTCCGCTCATTTTTGGAAGCATCGTGGAATAGTTGCGTGGTTTCCTATTCATATGTCGATCGATTGGCCAATTACTCCAACCAGCTTCTTTGAACTCAACTACATTTCTTCTTTCAAATACTGTCATCTGCTGACATTGTCCACGAGCCTGTTTGCAAGGCATAGTTACTGTCAAACTGAGTACACGGAATGAAATCCTCAAATACTTTATGCGCTGGTATCATCATGACCCCTGTTTACTATTCTTGCCAGGTGTGCGGTGACATTGTGCTCCAGCAGTCACACATTCATTCATCGGTCGCCGAAGTTTGCAGTGCTTCATTTTCCGTCGATACCTCTGTGAATAACCATTTGTGACCAATTTGAGTCGTTTTCGTGTCTTAGACTGTATATTAGATGTTAAGAACGAAAGAGAAGCGGAATTCTTATAATAAACGTTTAGAATCAGAAATGTGTGCTAGTTACCGTCTACGACTCACTGATAATGGTTATTTTAAAGCATTCAATTAGGCTCGTTTTCAGTCGTATTACAATGATCATGTCATCGTTGTGTGCATGAAATACGTTTATGACGACCTGAACTCTGATGAGGACACTTATAATAATGTGTCTGAATTTTAGTGTAGGAACAGCTGCCGTTCTCCGTCAAATAATGAAACCAGATACGTTAGTGGTATTGGACGTTGAAGTTTGGATCAAAGTAGACTTTTTAACTCATATCAACAGTAGTCCATTGGGTGCAGGTTGGACGTTGGGCAGGCCAATAGATTTCTGCCATGGTACATAAAACAGCTAAAAACACAAGACATAGTAGAAAACATTGGATATCAAAGGAGATATTGGACATATTTGATTAAACAAAAAAATATAAAAATGCAGAAAATGAAGTAAGCAAAAGGGAATAAAGACGTCTAAGGAATGAGACGGACAGGAAGTGTAAAATGGATAGGTTGGAATGACTAGAGAACAAATGCAAGCCCATAGAAACATGTGTAACTAGGGTAAAGGTAGATACCGCCTATAAGAAAATCAAAGAGAGCTTTGAATATAAGAAAACCAGCTGCATGAAATCGAGAGCTCAGATGGGAAGGCAAGGAAGGGAAACCTGAAAGGTGGGAGGAGTATATAGACATCTACATGTACATGCATACTCTGCCAATCACATTTAAGTTCCTGGCAGAGGGTTCAACGAACCACATTCACAATTCTCTATTATTATAATCTCGTATAGCGCGCGGAAAGAATGAACACCTATATCTTTCCGTACGAGCTCTGATTTCCCTTATTTTATTGTGGTGATCGTTCCTCCCGATGTAGGTCTGTGTCAAAAAAATATTTTTGCATTCGGAGGAGAAAGTTGGTGATTGGAATTTCGTGAGAAGGTTCCGTGGGAACGAAAAACGCTTTTGTTTTAATGATTTCCAGCCTAAACCCTGTATCATTTCTGTGACACTCTCTCCCACATTTTGCGATAATACAAAACGTGCTGCCTTCCTTTGAACATTTTCGATGTACTCCGTCAGTCGTATCTGGTAAGGATCCCACACCGTGTAGCAGTATTCTGAAAGAGGACGGACAAGTGTAGTGTAGGCAGTCTCCTTAATAGGGCTGAGTCTTTCCAATGAAACGCAGTCTTTGGTTAGACTTCCCCACATTTTCTATGTGTTCTTTCCAATTTAAGATGTTCGTAATTGTAATTCCTAGGCTTTTAGATTATACTGATTTATAGTGTAACCGAAGTTTAACGAGTTCCTTTTAGCACTCATGTGGATGACCTCACACTTTTAGTTATTTAGGGTCAACGGCCACTTTTCGTACCATTGAGATATTTTTTCTTCTAAATCGCTTTGCAGTTTGCTTTAGTCTTCTGATGACTTTATTAGTCGATAAACGACAGCGTCATCTGCAAACAACCGAAGACATCTTCTCAGATGGTCTCCCAAATCGTTTGTATAGATAAGGAACAGCAAAGGGCCTATAATACTACCATGGGGAACGCCAGAAATCACTTCTGCTTTACTCGATGACTTTCCGTCAGTTACTACGAACTGTGACCTCTCTGACAGGAAATCACAAATCCAGTCACATAACTGACACGATATTCCATAAGGACGCAATTTCACTACGAGTCGCTTGTGTGGTACAGCGTCAAAAGCCTTGAGGAAATCCAGAAATACGGAATCGATCTGAAATCCCTTGTCAATAGCACTCAGCAACATGCGAATAAAGAGCTAGTAGTGTTTCACAGGAACGATGTTTCCTAAGCACATGTTCACTGTGTGTTACTAAATCGTTTCCTTCGAAGTAATTCATAATGTTCGAACACAATATATGTTCTAAAATCCTGCTGCATATCGACGTTAACCTAATGAGCCTGTAATTTAGTGGATTACTCCTATTACCTTTCTTGATTATTGATGTGACCTGTGCAACTTTCCGGTCTTTGGGTACGGATCTTTCGTCGGTCTAACGGTTGTATATGATTGTTGGGTATGGAGCTAATAGATCAGCATACTCCGAAAGGAACATAACTGGTATACAGGCTGGGTCAGAAGACTTGCTTTTATTAAGTGATTTAAGTTGCTCCCCTACTCCGAGGATATTTACTTCTACGTTACTCATGTTGGCAGCTGTTCTCGACTCGAATTCTGGAATATTTACTTCGTATTCTTTTGTGAAGGTATTTCGGAAGGCTGTGTTTAGTAACTCTGTTTGGCAGCACTGTCTTCGATAGTATCTCCATTTGCTATCGCGCAGAGAAGGCGTTGATTGTTTCTTGCCGCTAACATACTTCACATCTGACCAGAATCTCTTTGGATTTTCTGCCAGGTTTCGAGACAAAGTTTCGTTGTGGAAACTGTTATTGGCATCTCGCATTGAAGTCCACGCTAAATTTCGAGCTTCTGTAAAAGATCACCAATCTTGGAGATTTTGCGCCTTTTTAAATTTGCCATGTTTCTTTCGTTGTTTCTGCAATAGTGTTCTAACCCGTTTTGGGTACCAAGGAGGATCAGCTCCATCGTTTGTTAACTTATTTGGTATAAACCTCTCAATTGCTGCCGATGCTATTTTTTGAATTTAAGCCAGATCTGGTCTACACTTATATTATTAATTTGGAATGAGTGGAGATTGTCTCTCAGGAAGGCGTCAAGTGAATTTTTACCTGCTTTCTTGAATAGGTATATTTTTCGCTTATTTTTCGAGAATTTGGGGATTACAATATTCAGTTTCGCTACGACAACCCTGTGTTCAGTAATCCCTGAATCGGTTTTGATGCTCGTTATTAACACAGGATTATTTGTTGCTAAGAGGTCAAGTGTGTTTTCACAACTATTCACGTGGTCTCATGAACTAACTGCTCGAAATAATTTTCAGAAAATGAGTTTAGGACAATTTCGGATGATATTTTATGCGTAACTCTGGATTAAAACTCGTATTTTCCACAAACATATTGAGGGTAAGTTAAAGTCATCACCAACTATTATCGTATGAGTCGGGTAAGTGTTTGAAATCAAATTCAAGTTTTCTTTGAACCTTTCAGCAACTGTATAATCTGAATTGGGAGGTCGCTAAAAGGATCCAGGTATTATTTTATTCCGGTTGCCAACGATGACCTCTTCCCAAACTAGCTCACAGGAAGTATCTACTTCAATTTCGCGACAAAATAAAATACTTCTGACAGCAACAAAAACGCCACCGGAACCGTGTTCAGCCTATTTTTTCGGAACACCACTAGGTTCCTCGCAAAAATTTCGCGGAGCTTATATCCGGCCTTAGCCAGCTTTCAGTGCCTATAACGATTTGAGCACCAGTGCTATCTATTAGCGCTTGGAGCTCTGTTACTTCCCCAACACAGCCACAACAATTTACAACTGTTATACCAATGGTTCCTGCATCTATGTTCTTCCTGTGTTCAGCGTGCACCCTTTGTGCCTGATGACCTTCTTGTTTTCCCGAGACCCTCTAACCTAAAAAACCGCCCAGTCCATGCCACATAGCCCTTGCTACCTGTGTGGCTGCCTCCTGCTTATAGAGCACACCTGACCTCTTTAGCAGAACCCGAAACCCAACCACCCTTTGGCGCAAGTCGTGGAATCTGCAGCCTACACGGTCGCAGAACCGTCGGAGCCTCTGATTCAGACCCTCCACTCGGTTCTGTACCAGAAGTCCGCAATCGGTTCTGTCGACTATGCTGCAAACGGTCACCTCTGTTTTCATCTTGCAAGCAAGACTGTCAGCCTTCACCACTTCTGTTAGCCGCTCGAAACCAGAGGGACTCTCTTGTGATCCAAAGTGACACACATCATTGGTACCGACGTGAGCAACCACCTGCAGTTGGCTGCAGCCTGTGCTCATCATGGCATCTGTGAGGACCCTTTCCACATCTGGAATGACTCCACCCGGTATGCACACGGAGTGCACATTGGTTTTCTTATCCTCCTTGTCAGCCAAGTCCCTGAGCGGCACCATAAGGCGCCTAACGTTCGAGCTAACAACTACCAATAATCCCACCCTCTGCGATTGCCCGGATCTTGCAGGCTGAGTGGTTTCCTCTGATACAGGACAGGCGACAGCATCTGGCTCAACGACAGTGTAAGCCACAGACAGCACCTGGAGCCCGTTTATCAGACAGACTGGGGAGGCCTTACGTGCGGCCGCCTGGGAAGTCTTTCTCCGCCTGCTACGTCCTGGGGCGACCTCCCACTCGACCACAGGTGAGGGGTCAGCCTCAGTGCGAGCAGTAAGTGGGTTGGTCACTGGTGGCGACCGTGATGGACGCCCGTTGGATCCCCACGGCCGGCCCACAACAGAGGTGGCCATCCACTGCAGCCTCAAGCTGTGTAACCGAGGCCATCACAGCCTTAAGCTGAGTTCGAAGTATCACCAACTCGGCTCGCAGCCCCACTCAACAATCGCAGTCCCTGTCCATACCAAAATCCGTGGAATAGTAAACGATGCAGATAATCGGACTATCGGCAGGTGCTCCGCAAATCTACTGTAGACCCTGACTAAAACGCACGAACTGTGTCTAGTAATACTCACATATTCAGAAACCTAACTACCGAAGCACTCAGGTGATATTAAATAATTTGTCCCTGATTAGGAACTTTTAATACGTCACAAAATCGGTTTACTTTGTGACGCAAACGAAAACGCGAGAACTGTTACTATTGCATATTAAAATTTAACGCAGAAGCCCAAACTAAACTATTAATCAGTTACTTCCCTGTTGCTGCGTCTGTCGGATATGGCGAGAAGAATTTGACACAGCACTGGAAGATCTAAGTCGACACACGGACCATGGAGTTGACGACATTCCGTGTGTGCTTCTAACATCCTCCGGAGAGTCAGCCATGACTTAACTACTCCATCTCCTATGCAAGAAGTATGAGACAGAGAAAATAACTTCACACTTCAAGAACAATTTAATAATTCCAATCCCAAAGGCTGCAGATGCTGAAAGTTGTGAATGTTACCGTATAATCGGCTTAATAACACACGCTTGCAAAATATTGACACAAATTATTTAGAGAAGAATGGAGAAACTAGTAGATGTCGACCTCGGGAAATATTCAGATTGGTTTCCGCAGAAGTCTAGGAACACGCGAGGTAATACTTACGCTATGACTTACCTTAGAATACAGGTTAAGGGAAGGCCAACTTTTGTTTATAGCTCCTGTATACTTAAAAAATGCTTTTGTCAGTGTTGGCTGTCATATACTCTTTGAAATTCTGAAGGTAATGGAGATAAAGTAGAGGGACCCAGGGCTTATTAACAGCTTGCACAGAAACCAAATGGCAGCAGATGGGTATGAAAGGGAAACAGTGGCAGAGAAAGGGAGGAGACAGCGTTGTAGCATATCCCTGGTGTTATTCAATCCGTACGTTAAGGAGACTGTGAATGAAATCAAGGAGAAATTTGTTGAAGGACTTACAGTTCATGGAGAAAAAGTTCGAGGTTTGCTACTAACAGTGAAATTTTCTCGGAGACGGGAAAGGTCTTGGAAAAGCAATTGAATGGATGGGCAATGTGTTAGAAGTTGGATGTAAGATGAACATCAAGAAAAGCAACACAAGTGTAATGGAATGCAGGAGAATTAATTCAGGGCATGCTGAGGGAAGTAGGAACTGAGTTACTTAAAGTAGTAGATGACTTTTACTATTATGGCAGTGATATAACAGATTATGACCAAAGAAGGAAGGATATGAAATATATACCGGCAATGTTAATAAAAGGGTGTCTGAAGAAGAGAAATTTGTTAATACCGATTGTAGATTTAAATGCTGAAAGTCTCTTCTGATAGTTTTTGTCTGGAATGTAGCCATGTACGAAAATGAACCGTGGACATAAACAGTTCAC
Source organism: Schistocerca americana (assembly GCF_021461395.2). Taxonomy (NCBI): domain Eukaryota; kingdom Metazoa; phylum Arthropoda; class Insecta; order Orthoptera; family Acrididae; genus Schistocerca; species Schistocerca americana. Next base: position 540,960,632 of record NC_060124.1, on the reverse strand, counting down.
ACAAGAAGGGAATAGCGCCTTTGAAATGTGTCACTGTAGCATAACGCTGAAAATTAAATGGGTAGGTCACGTAACTAATGAGGAAGTACTGAACATAAATTGGGAGAAAAGAAATATGTGTCATAACTTGACTAAAAGGAGGAAGAGCTTGTCAGGACATATTCTGAAACGTCGAGTAAAAATTAGTGAAGGAAAACAACAGATGAATACGGTAACCAAGTATGTAAGTTGCAGTGTTTGTTCGAAGATGCAGACGCTTGCTCAAGATAGTGTACCGTGGAAAAACACATCAAACGAGTTTTCGGAATGTAGACCGCAACAGCAACAATTTTGCCTATGCATTTTCGTTCATACAGAACACCACAAGCCACCTTATGGTGGGCCATACCATGCACCATTACCAGATATTTCATGTAATATTCCATTCGCAAACCGAGCTGGGGAAAAAAAGACTATCAATGTGCCTCTGTACGAGCCCTAATTTATTTTGTCTTCGCGGTCCGTACGCGTAATGCACATTTGTGGCAGTAGAATCGTTCTCAGTCAGTTGTAAATGTCTGTTCTCTAAATTGTCTCGTAAGTGTTTGATGAAAAGAACGTCGTCTTCCCTTAGGAATTCCCATTTCGTTTACAAAACTTCTCTGTAACACTTGCCAGTTGATCGAATCTACCGACAACAACTCTAGCAGCAAGGCTCTGGACTTCTTCGATGATTTCGTTTAATGCGACCAGCTGAGTTTCCCAAACACTCGAGCAATACTCAAGAACTGGTCACTCTTCTGTTCTACTCGGAGTCTCCTTTCTAGAAGAGCTACGCTTTCCTAATACTGTCTCAGTTAACAAAAGCCTTCCCTACTGCAGTCCTTAAATGCTTGTTATATTTCATTTCGCTTTGCAACAATTCGCCTACATATTTAATCCACGTGATTGTGTCAAGTAGGTCAACATAAATTCCAGTTTAATTTAATTGAATTTATTGCAAAGATTTTTAGACCTGTTATCTGGAAACTCTAACAGGTCGTACATATTCGTTAATCATGGTGACATACAACGTTTTAAGCTACGTAGGTACTGGCAAATCAAGTTGACAGCAATCTTCGGCGATACTAATGTAGAAATAAAGCCAGATATTTGAAAGATAATAATAAGTTTAAATAATCAACATTAAATAAAGGCTATTAACTAAGGATCCAAGTGAATGACTTCCATCTCATATTACAAGATACGTTACTAGCAGCCTCGGAAGAGCTTGAGGTTTTTCGATTAACTCCAACTTTACTTACTTCTAAACCTATTCTTGCTACACTATTCTATATCGCTAACAGTGGTATGTGTGTGTCTCGGCAGTCCTCGATTGTACGCATACCCGTGTGGGTGGCCTTTGCATTCTTTCTCTTCTTTCCTTGTTACTTTTCTGTTATTGTTTGCATATCGCAGTCTAACTGTCTGCAGTCTCTCTCTACCTGAAAAAAAGAGACTCTCAGAACGACATGACCAGCCGAACCTTCCTCTCCACATTCACAGACTGATGTGTTGCTACGTCCCAGTCGAAGCACATGGTTTAGGCATGGATCGCGACCTGTTAACAGCTGCATCATCCCTCGAGTAGGCGCAGCGTCGCACAGTTTGAGCCTGTTCCTAGTGCTTGCTAATACGCTATAAACACGCCTTGCCGTACTGCTAGTGTCCCAGTCAGACTACCAATCATCTAAAGTCTGGGCTCTTAAATGTCGTTTATTAATAACGTGTGTTCCGGTTACAAATGGTTCAAATGGCTCTGTGCACCATGGGACTTAACATCTCAAATCATCAGTCCCCTAGAACTTAGAAACTACTTAAATCTAACTAACCTAAGGACATCACACACATCCATGCCCGATGCAGCATTCGAACCTGCGACCGTAACGGTCGCGTGTTTCCACACTGAAGCGCCTAGAACCGCTCGGCCACTATGTGTTCCTGTGATTTCATACACATGATCATATTTCTCACGGTCTGTCCAAAAGATTGCTGACCTGTAACGTAGTACGATATCCATCCGGCATATCCCGAGGATTACCAGTAAACCTTCGACCGGTACGAAAGCCCCCTGTGATCCTCAGAATACGCTCCGCTGAATCCGTCTCATATTGTTTTGTAGCTGCCTAATCTAAGACGAGGTGCCCAGCCGCTGGCAGCGAAGTTGACTATGGCGTTGAAGATAGCTTCGTAGTATCATCGCACCACACGCAACGGTAATTTATCGTCAGCACTGCCGGCACGGACAATCTTGTGTATAATTATGGCCACTTTCTGAGTAACAGATTTTACGTGTTCTACAATGTTTCTTTTCTCGTTTAGAAGAGTGCCTAAATATTTATAAACAGTACTGCCTTAAACAGATATTCCTTCAAATGTCAGGGAACGATTTCTGGCAAGAGAAAGCCTTCCTTTCTCAAACATGTATGTGGTTTTATAAACACCTACACTTAGTTTGTTGCTCTTGCAACAATGCTGCATCCGAATAAGCACATGTTTCATCTTTTCCTCCAGTCTTCCCCTGGAGGATAGAAACAACTACTAGAATGTCATCTGGTTATGCAACAACAGCTACAATAACATATAACCTGTATAGTAGATGTAATATGGGTTCAGTACCAAGATCCCAGAACAGTGGACCACTTATGGAGCCTTGAGGACAGCCTTGGTAACCTTTTTGATTACCTTTCTCTGCTCCGCAGCCATGGACGGTACAGTAATTTAAAAAGCCCTTGTACACACATTTTCGGACCCTGAGAGCTATAAGGCACACGAACGTCGCAGGCCACCAAAGACTGTCGAATTCTCCTGCAGTGTCAGTCATTGGCGTGACTGCAAACTTCTCTGTCGAATTTTCTACACTCTGAAGAAATCTATTAATCGCTTCATCTATAGACTTTTCTGAAGCCATATTGATACTGGTTGAGACGCAAGAGCTCTCTGCGCGCCTGCAACCGTTCACAGAGCAGACGTTGCTGAACTTTGGCCGAGACGTTTAATAAGCAAACAGGTCCATAGCTTTTCGGTGATGCCGCTTTTTTATCATTCCTTTTTCGTTCATTACTGGTTTAGCTGGTTTCCATATTTCCCGGATCCTACCTATTCGTAAAGCCTCGTATAGGAATGCTGTTAAATCTAGCACTATCTGTGGACCTACCATCGGCACGGCTTCAGAGTGTACGCCATCCAGACCAGGTGCGTTTGCAGTTTTGAGCTTCTTAATTGCGACAGCAATTTCTTCTTGGCCAGACCGTATCACCAACATCTGATTGTCATATTCGTTATTTACCGCATTTATAAATTGTGCGTGTATCTCAGCGTCTGTGTTATCGTCAGGAGGCAGGGCAGTTAGCAGATATTCTGGTGACTCTCTCCGTCCAGTCGTCATTGAGCTATCCACCTTACGAATTGCGGACATGATAGTAGTTCCCTTAACCTATTCAGTCAACAATTTATTCAGTCTTTGGCAGATGTCAAATTGCAGGTGTATTCCTTCAGTTTCCTGAAGCAAAGTTTTGAAGCGCGTCTTAATAGCCCTGTATTCATGGAGGCTATTACTACACTCCGATTGCCCTAGAGTATGTTCGTTCTTCTTCTCGATCGTACCCTTCACCTCGGAGTGGAAAGTTCAAGGTTCTAAGGGTCTGATTGTTTACCTTTTTCCTAGGAATATAAATGTCCTGTGCTCTTTGCAAGAGTTCAGTTAGTAATTGAGCACCCGATTCTACATGAACCGGAAGCGATTCCATTCTAAATACTCCGAGGTAGACAACTAAGCCATCTCAATCAGATTTAGTGATGCCTAATTCAATTCTGCTCTCCTCAGCTTGTCTTCTGTATTATTGTCATTTCCCTCTTCGACGATAATTGTATTATGGCCACTGTATGTTAGGTACTGGAGCACTTGTCAACTATTAATTTTAGCTGCGGACATGCGATTTGCTAAAGTGACATCTATGTTAGTAACTACACCAGCTTATTGTTCGAATGTACTCGGCTGGTCTTCCAGATTTAAAACAATGAGCTGTAGTTCCTGTATTGCTTCCTTTAGTACATCGAGCAGCATTTATCTGTACTATGTGTGTTTCGATTGCCAACAAAGCCCTTCGGAGAAGGAAGGACTGGTTCAAAGATAAAGCGTCCAAACCCTTATATAAAATCCACGTATTAATGCTCAGTGTCGAATGGTACTTTTACTCTCTTAAACGCCCGTCGAAGGGGGCCACATAATTATTTAAACTCAAAGCATATGTTATTTACTCTCAAAAGAAATCTGTGTAGTGCATCTGGTGTAGGATATGTAATAGATTTTCCTTTCTGATGCCCACCTCTGAAAATATGTCTTAGAGCAACCTGTAACACACTGGGAGCCTCCAAACTACTTAATAAGACATTCACTTCTAAATTATTATCAGCTTTGTATGTGTGTAATTGAAAATCATTTCAGCAGAACTCGAAATATTAGAAATACTTTTTGTATTTCATAGGAGTACCTGATTTTCACTGCACTTTACTGTTTTCGATTGTTGTACTCGTTAGTGTTACTGCTAGAGACGCCTAGTGGAACAACTGCAGAACTGTTTTCTTGTTTTCTGGTACAGAGCGGTTGCGTGGGTTGTAGGCAGACCAGAACTTTTTCTGGCGGATAGGGTGTGGCCCATACAGGCGGAACGCCGTGGCATGCCAGAGGTGCGTGAACTTCTGTGTATGACTAACTGCCCATTCTTCAGCAGGAACCGAAACCACAAACGATAGCGATGGTGCACTTTGAGGTATGGACTTATTTTGAGGTCTGGATTTAAGTCGACTTTCAATCGCATCACAATGAGTTATTGGTTATAAGTGGAACATGGCGCTGGCCAATCAATTTCTAGGACGTTATATAAAATGCCTAAAAAGACACGTCATTGTAGAAAGACAGGAGATACTGGACTCATTTGATGAAAGAAGGAAATGTGAAAATGCAGCAGTCGAAGCAGCAAACAGGAAACACATACTGTCTGCTAACCTCTATTTTTCTTTACTCCGACGTAGTGGGGATCCAAAACACTCGGGCAGTATTCAGGAATTTCTCGCACTACTGTTCTATATACAGTCCTCTTTGTAGATGAACTACACTTGCCTAAAACTCTCCCAGTAAGCCGAAGCCACTCCTGCTACTGTTCTCATGTGCTCGTTTCACTTCATATCGCTTTACAACTTTACGCCTAGAAATTAATCCCCTTGACTGAGTATACGAAAATTACAGTATTGTTTTTTTTTCCCTTTCATCTGCATTAAGATATATCTCATTACATTTAGAGCAAGTTACCCTACATCACACTAAAAGGAAATTCTAAGCCATCGTATACCCATGTACAGTCACAAAACGACGATACAGTCCTCTTACCTTTTATACTAAAAGGTCACTTCAAGCCTTAGCAGACTTCTCCACACTCTATCTGTTGTTGTCCACAAATCATTGCCTCACAGACGCTGCTTTATGACATGGTGTTTTGTCATCCTTACATAAGCAATCATGGTCTCCATATGTTTCCCTACTGTAGACAGTACATTATGCTGTAAAATGTGTTATTCTTCAGCGTTTAAAGCTTAATAATTGCAACAATTGGAGCACACCATAACCAAGGAAAACACCCCAATTCCGTGACACCACATCCTTAGTTCTTAATTTTTGGCGATATACAGGGTGAGTCACTAATTATTGCCACCTAGAAGAACTCCGAAAGTATGATGGTAGCTGAGTTGACTGTGGGACAAAAGATGTATAGGACAACGGGGGCCATAATATGACGTTGATTTTTTGATGCTAGATGGGGTCACGTCAGAGATAAGAAGGTCAACTTTGTTTCTTTACATGGGATGCCATAGTTTGGTACTTATTATCTGATAGTGGCTATCGAGACGAATCCAATGACGTGTAACAGCGATGACCGGCCGTTGTGGCCTCGCGGTTCTAGGCACATCAGTCTGGAACCGCGCGACCACTTATGTCGCAGGTTCGAATCCTCCCTCGCGCATAGGTGTGTGTGATGTCCTTAGGTTAGTTAGGTTTAAGTAGTTCTAAGGTAAGAATGGAGGAGACATAACGAAATGCTTCAATTAAAAGTGGTGTAAGGGAGGTGATGCTGTCTTTCGCCCATACTACTCACTGTCTACATCGTAGAACCCATGACGAAAACGGAAGAAAGTTTCCAAAGTGTGCTCAAAATTCACAGTAAGAAATTACCACTGATACGATTCGCTGGTGCCATTGCTATCGTTGGTTGAAATGAATTACAGGATCTATTGAATGAAATGAATAGTGTTATGAGTACAGAATAGGTACTGAGAGTAAACCGAAGAGAGACGAAAATAATTAGAAGTAGGAGACAAACAGAAGAGCGATAAAACATCACAACTTGGGATCAAGAAGTACACGCAGTTAAGGAACTTTGTTATCTTGGAAGCAAAACGACCCATCAACCCATCTTGGACGAGGCAGGAAGGACATATAAAGCAGAGTAGCACAGGAAAAGGAGGCGTCCCCGGACAAAAGAAATCAACTGGTAACAAACGTATGTCGTAAGTTGAGTACGAAATTAATGAGGATGTACGTTTGTAGCACCACATGGTACAGAAGTGAATTGTTTCCTGTGAGGAAACCGAAAACGAAGAGAATCCAAGTGTTCGCGACGTGTGCGATAGAAGAATGTTGGCAAGTAGGTGGACAGATAAGGAATGAGGAAATTCACATCTACATCTACATCTACGGCATTACTCTGCTATTCACAATAAAGTGCTTGGCAGAGGGTTCAGTGAACCACCTTCAGGCTGTCTCTACACCGTTCCACTCCCGAGCGGCACTCGGGAAAAAGAGCACTTAAATTTTTCTGTGCGAGCCCTGATTTCTCTTGCTTTATCGTCTTGATCATTTGTCCCTATGTAAGTTAGTGCCAACAGAATGTTTTCGCAATCGGTGCAGAAAACTGGTGATTGAAATTTCATGAGGAGATCCCGTCGCAACGATGAACGCCATTGTTTTAGTGATTTTCATCTCAATTCACGTATCATGTCTGAGACACTATCTCCCTATTTCGCGATAATACAAAACGAGCTGCCCTTCTTCGTGCTTTTCCGATGACATCCGTCAGTCCCACTTGATGCGGATGCGACACCGCATAGCAATACTCCAGAATATGGCGGACAAGCGTGATGTATGCAATCTCTTCAGTACACCTTTTGCACCTTCCACGTGTTCTGCCAATGAATCGCAGTCTTTGGTTTGCTCTACCCACAATATTATCTATGTGATCGTTCCGATTTAGGTTATTTGTAACTGCAGGCCCTAAGTATTTAGTTGAATTTACAACCTTCAGATTCGTGTGACTTACAGCGTAATCGAAAATTAGCTGATTTCTTTCAGTACTCATGTGAATAACTTCACACTTTTCTTTATTCAGGGTCACTTTTCGCACCATACAGATATCTTATCTAAATCATTTGGCAAGTCGCTTTGATCATCTGATAACTTTACAAGAGGTAAATGACAGCATCAACTGCAAACAGTCTAAGTAGGCTACTCAAATTGTCTCCTATGCGATTAATATAGATCAGGAACAATAGAGGGCCTATAACACTTCCTTGTGGGACGCCGGATATTACTTCTGTTTTACTCGATGACTTTCCGTCTATTACTACGAACAGTGACCTTTCTGACAGGAAATTACGAATTCAGGCGCACAACTGAGGCGATACTCCGTAGGCAAGTAGTTAGGTTAGAAGACGCTTGTGAGGAACGGTGTCGAAAGCCTTCTGGAAATCTAAAAGTATGGAACCAATTGACATCCCCTATCGATAGCACTTATTACTTCATGAGTGTAAATAGGTAGTAGTGTTTCACAAGAACGATATTTTCTGAATACGTGCTATGTGTCAATAAATCTTTTTCATCGACGTACTTCATAATGTTCGAATACAGTATATGTTCCAAAACCCTACTCCAAATCGACGTTAGTGATATATGCCTGTAATTCAGCGGATTACTCCTACTTCCCTTTTTGGGTATTAGTGTGACTTGAGGAATTCTACAGTCTTTAGGTACGGATCTTCCTGTGAGCGAGTGGTTGTATATAATAGCTACATATGGTGCTATTTTATCAGCATACTCTGAGAGGAACCTGACTGGCATACAATCTGGACCGAAGGGCTTGCCTTTATTAAGTGATTTAAGCTGCTTTGTTTCACCGAGGATATCTACTTCTATGTTTCTCATCTTGTCAGTTGCTCTTGATTGGAAGTCAGGAAAATTTACTTCGTCTTCTTTGGTGAAGGAGTTTCGGAAAACCGTGTTTATTAACTCTGCTGTAGTGGCACTATCATCAGTGACTTGACCGTTGTTATCACGCAGTGAAGGTATTGATTGCGTCTTGCCACTGGTGTTCTTTATGTATGACCAGAAACTCTTTGCGTTTTCTGCCAGATGTCGAGACATAGTTTCGTTGTGGAAATTATTAAAAGCATCTCGCATTGAAGTTGGCGCCATATTTCGAACTTCTGTAAAACTTTGCCAATCTTGGGGATTTTGCGTTCTTTTAAATTTGGCATGCTTTTTTCGTTGCTTCTGCAATAACGATCTGATCCATTTTGTGTACCATGGGGGATCAATACCATCACTTTTTATTTTATGTGATATATATCTCTCAATTGCTGTCGATACTATCTCTTTGAAAGCATTCGTCACATTTTCTATACTTACATGATCAGATCGGAAGGGGTGAAGACTGTCTCTTCAAAAGGTGTTAGTGCATTTTTATCAGCTTTTTTAAACTGATATACTGTGCGTTTCTTTTTCTCCGCAAAATAGAGGACGAAAGGAACGTAAGGAAAACGCTGACAATAAGAGGGGACAGAATGGTAGGACACGTTTCGAGACATAAGGAAACAAATTCCATGGTGCTAATACAACAAATAATTGAGAATATGTGCCGAATATGTTTCTCTGAGATGAAGAGATTGGTACAAGAGAAGAAATCGCGGTGAGCCGCCACAAACCAGTCAGTAGAATGATGGAACATGGAAAAAGAAGATAACTGGTACGAGCTTAGGACTCCACGAGTATTTTCAGTTTCAGTAAAAACTGCTGCATAAATTAAATTACTGAAATCAATACGATGTAAAAGGTTTAATCATTTAAGTGGGCATGACGGATATATCCGGCCCTTGGCACGTTCGCTCTCAGTTCAACGAATATATCGGACCACAGCAACCTGTCGCTTGTAGCTAATGGGAATGATGAATACAAAGCCGAGACGTACTATGACGTTATTACTAAAGTTTCATCCTACATCAGTTAAAATAATGCATTCTCAAAGTTTTAACGATTTTCAGTGTTTTTACTGCCATGGACACAAATTATGGCAGCTCCTGAAGAAAAAACTGCTTTTCGAGTTGCTTTGGAGTTCGCTAACGATTTTCATGGAAAGAATTATTGAAATTACCTCTACACCTGGTATATTAGTTCACATTACGGTGACCAACAGACGAGAAAGCAAGCGGTGTTTTCGACACAATGTAGGAAATCAAAAACGCGTTCCTTTACGTCACTGAATATGAAAAATTGAAGGAGGGTAACTATTTGACAGCGTACGTCAGCTAGCAGATATTAGTAAAACAGAACCGCAAAAGAGATGTCGTGATGGTCAGCACGTTTCGTGACAATGCATTGCATGAAGTAAACTCAAAATTTTTTTGCATTTGTGGTAAATATATGAGACGCGTGGCTAGAAGTAGATCACAGTTGCAAAACTATCAAGTGGCCAGGAGCAGCCTGAAAAAAGTTATCAGACCATCACAGACGTTAAGTGCAGGGTTGTTTTCCAGTTATCTTGTATTAGGTTCAGGATAGGGTTTGGGGTACCTGCAACGTGCACACACACTCACAACAGTGTAATTGGGCTAGGGGTTTGCAATGGGATAAAACAGTTCCTCAAACATTATTCCTATATGGGACATACATCTTGAATCTTTTAAGTATATAAGAAGTAGTGACAGCCGCAGTTAATCAGTATTCTATGTTATCAACACATCTGACTGGTAAAAATGCATATCGCCTTTGCTCTGTGGTTATGAAGCCAAATTTTGCAATAATCAGTAAGCATAAAGCTGTATTTAAGATAGCTGAAGTCAATACCCTCTCCTGTGATTTACTGTACTGTAATTGTAACACACCCCACGTCTACCATAATCCACGTGTTTCAGTGCATATAAGAGGTGACCTTGACTGATAGTATTTTACTGACATAAGTCTCTCTGGGTATATTTGGAAGACGAGGAAGAAATGATCCTGCAAATACTTTGTAGATACTTTTGGCAGTGAGAGTGAATCTAAATCATCGTTGGACACCAAAGAAACCAAGTCGTGTGGTAGGACAAGAAAAGAAATATTCTTGTACAAAATCTTTATCAATTATTGCATAGACATACATAAGAAATGTGAAAATAACCGAACACGAAAGGGCAATACGGGATGTCTGCATTAACTGTAAATTCTGATGGAAAGTGGCCAAAAACTGGTGTACATGCAGCTAATGATAGAATCGAGGGTGTCTCTACATTAGTGGATATACGAGAGATTTGTTTATAAACTTTCCTTCCCAGATGAATTAGCTGAAAGGAAGGTTCGGTATATTGTATCAACATGCTGTGGTCTGGACATTGTGCATTTTATTATTCCACAAGTATTAAGACAAAAGTACCATAAACTGCTATTGTTTCGAAAAATAATTTTATTTTGCAGGTCTTAATAAAAGGAAGAATGGTAGCAAATAGACTTAAACCTTTCCCTGTTAAAGAAACTAATTCTTCAGGTCTAGTTAACGAGAAAACTGAAAATTGAATAGATCGACATAAGAAAAACAAAAGCGAAAAGTGGAAGATTTGGCGGAAACATTTCCCATGAAGGAAAACTATAAACTGCTACTCGAAAAAGCAAGGCTTACAAATTACTTTAATTTTTTGAATCTCTGCCTATTAGTCTAATTTATTAGATACAGTTCCTGAGTTTTCGTCAGTGAGTCAGTCGGCAGTTGATGGTTGGAGTGCTGACTCATTATCTGAGTATCCGGTTATGCTGGCAACTGATGTGATATATATAAGGATCATATCAACCTATACCACATCAACAACAGCCTGAAGATGGCGCATTGAAGCGCTGAAACTGGTTGTAACAAAATAAAATAAAATCACAAGGACGTCTGTAGGTGTTTTATTTTGTCGCAATAGTAAACGGCCGTCTTCCCAGAGACCTCCTGCCAATAGCATGGACATACAAAAACAATATTCCGCAAGTCGTTAGCCATGTGTCTACATCCTGTCCTCGGACATCCATTATGTATAATGGCGTTCGTTGGACACATTTTACTTTAAACTCGCTTGCCCGGTGTCGGCGGATAAACACGATACTACAGTGGCTATGTTATTCCGAATTACAGTGAAAAATTCCCTCGGACATGCATGCATGTCATAAGGAACAGGCACTTCGACGACTACAGCCGTTATTAAATGCAAGAAATTTATTCACAGTTGCGAATATGGACAACCATCAGCTGTATAATAGATTGACGACAGTGAAAGCCTCTGCCTGACCGGAACTCAAAACCGGATTTCCGGCTTATCGCGAGCGGTCACCTTATCGTTTGACTATCCGAGCAGAACTCATGGCCAGGCCCGAACTACGATAGAACGTGAGCCACATGTCTAAATCCTGTACCCGTACGTCCACTATGTACGAGGGTCAGTCAATAATTAAAGAGACAAAATGGTCTGGGGAAAAACTGTTAGTAGGGCAAGTTTGATACTTTCGTGGCTATGAGTTGGTATCACTAGGATGAGTCCTGATCAGCTGATGTATAAAAATTGTTTTGTTTTTAACGTCAAAAATACATCTCAAGATGGTGAGTCCGCTTCAAACGTCCACATAAGTTGAACAACGTTCTGTTATTCGTTTTCTTTCTTGCTGAAGGCGAGAATCAAGAGAATATATACTACAGACTGTCTTAAGTTTATGATGAGCGTTGTATAAATCGATAAAATTTTTACAACTGTGTAAAGCAGTTCAAAAATTTTTCTCGAGTCAGTAACAGACCAACACCGTTCTGGCCGACCTGTTGCAGTTTCCACTCCCTCACTTGAAAGTCGAATTGATGACATTATTCGTGCCGACCGCCCTTGTGACCGGGAAATGATAGTTGATAAGGTTCAAGTTAGTGCTGACACAGTTCATAACATTATCTGTAACAAGCCGAAGTACCGCAAAACATGTGCAAAATGGGTCCCAAAGGAGTAGACGCGGCTACACTAGGAAACTAGGTTGAGAGTGTGCACAGAGCTAATGGAACGTTATGAAAGAAAAGGTGAGCACTTCTTCAGCAAACTTTTAACTTTTGATGAAACTTGAGTTCACTATTATGAGCCACAATCAAAAAGACAAAGCATCGAGTGGAAGCACACCAACTCACGAGTTAAGAAAAAATTCAAAGCCAAGCATCTGCAGGAGAAGTCATGTTGACATTGTATTGGAATGCTGAAGGTCACGTTTCTTGTGATTATCACGAAGAGCAGCGTAGAATGAACAGCCAATATTACTCCTATTTGCTTTTAAACAAGATGAAGCCAGCCATGAGAGAGAGACGTCGTGGATCTGAGAGGAGAGGTGTGATTCTCCAGCAAGACAACGCAAGTCCTCATATTGCTCATCTAGCCCGTGAAACCATCGACAAAATGTGCTGGGAAGTACTGCCTTACAGTCCTCATTTAGCACCTAGTGATTCCCATTTGTTTAGTGCACTGAAGGAGGCATTACGTGGGAAGAGGCTGCAGGACAACGAGGACGTGAAAAATTTTGTCGGAAATTGGTTCAAACATCAAGATAAAGAGTTCTTTGCAGCCAAATAGAAAACCTTGTAGCCCGTTGGAATAAGTGCATAAATGTTCAAGGGTATTATGTTGAAATGTAGGAAAAGTATTGTTTTGTAAAAATAACGCTTTTTTTTTTCTCCAGACCAATTTGTCTCTTTTATCATTGAATGACCCTCGAATATTCCCATACAGAGGAGGCATTTTCCTTGAAAGTCAGCTGCTCGGTGCCGGCGGATAAATGCGATACTGCAGTGCTTGTGTAATCCCCAATTACGATGCAAAGTTTCTTCGGACAAGGACGCATCCATGTCCGAAGATACTCGAACTGCAGCGACTACAGCCGTTATACAATACACGAAATACATTTGCAGTATATTCTCGGCAACAAAAAGGTTCAATGGCTGTCTGGACGTCAAGATATACTCACATCAAATACTCGTTTCCTTATTGAAGCATTACAATGTATTACAACCATGTAACCATGATTCCTTAATCGGAACAGCATTACGACCTAATATAGGAAGAACGTAATGGACTGCTGGTAATAAGCTCCTGATTCGGCTATATACATAGCTGTAATAGAAATAATCAAAGTAGATCCATGGAACGACAGACAGAAGATAGCTACTTGCATAGCTCTGAGCACAGGTGATCCCATCGTTTGACAGAACTTTACAAACCACGAAATTGTCAGCGGAATTTGAGGGAAACTTTAACGTCTACATCTGCACTTAAGCTACATTATATTGTGTGGCAGAGGGTAGTTATGGTATATATATAACTTTCTAATAATCCTACCTGTTAATGGTCCGACTGATGAACAATACTCAAGAAATGTCGAACGAGTTTTTTAAAAACCACTTCTCTTGTGGATGAGGTAATTCCCTTCAGATTGTTCCAGGATATCTTAGATACTCCTCTGCTTCTCTGTGACAATTTTTGAATTGGTCTTGCCTCTTTAGTCCATATATGACAGCTATTCTGAGGTGTTTTCCGGTTGTTATTGTATCCAATGTTTTATTGACAAACTCGTAACCTATGCACGTGCAGGACATTACATTTATTTACTTGCTGTGTCAACTAGACCAATCGTGAACTACAATGAGATTTTCACTCTGCAGCGGAGTGTGCGCTGAAATGAAACTTCCTGGCAGATTATGACTGTGTGTCCGACCGAGACTCGAACTCGGGACCTTTGCCTTTCACGGGCAAGTGCTCTACCATCTGAGCTACCGAAGCACGACTCACGCCCGGTACTCACAGCTTTACTTCTGCCAGTACCTCGTCTCCTACCTTCCAAACTTTACAGAAGCTCTCCTGCGAACCTTGCGGGCACACAGTTTTAATCTGCCAGGAAGTTTCAATCGTGAACTGTTGGCATGTCTTCCCGCGTTTCGATACGGTTGTCTGTTGTTGCAACCTTCCTGTAGACAAGAGCTTCGTCTGACAACCACCCCGGACAGCTTACGACGTTACCCTCTACATCATTTACATACAGAGTATTGCAAACATTAATAGCCCTGTAGAGCTCCCCTGGACTACATCTATCGATTTTTTCCCTTTAAGTTACAACTCTTATTACTGTTTGCTAGAACGTCCTGAAACCAGCCATTTGATCTGGTACTCGTTAAGCTTTTATCAATGGCGTTTCGCGCAGATTTTTCTAAGGGTTCACTGGAAGGTTGTCTACAAAGTTTCAAATGACTAACACACATGATTTAATAATAGTAAAAAAGAACTACTCTACGGAAATACATTTACTTTACGATTGACTTTGTCTCGAGTAATCCATTCTCCGCTCATTAAGATCAGAGATTCTGTCAGTGGAGCACTCATTCAATTCATTCAATTCTACAATGCTGCTGACAATGTCCTTCTCGATTGAGAGCGCTGCTACTGCTCTTAGCAGCTGCTGACTCACAGCACGAAGCAGAAAACCTTCAGGTCCGCGTCAGACGATGTCGCCGGTATGGTAACAGTCACTTTCAGGAGTTTCGTTGTCTGACCACAATATTTCTGCAAATAATTTAAGAATAGGGATTGCAGAAATTTCTAAACTCGTTCCTCGTGTTTGATATCAGAACTTTTGTTCTTAGTTAATTGCCTTCAAGGATGGGATTTATTTTGCAAGACGCATGTAGCAATGTTTGCAGAAAGTGACCTGCATACAACACACTCGTTTCGGAATTAAATAAATTTGCAGCTACGACATATCTGATAAATTAAAAGCTTTCAGCAACTTGAGCGACATTGTTATCTCACACATCTTTCGAAAAAGCCGGTGTTTAATTCATTTTCCTGTCCACATCTCTGTGCAAGCTGCAGCAGCTCTCTGCATGTGGAAATCAGATACGTTAGCTCGATTATATTTTTGCAGTCTTCTACCCCTTGTTGTACACACAGTGGCTCAACTATTCATTTTTGTAATTGGCTGTACAATGCTGCAATGTTGGCACAGTGTGATTGTAAATACAGACAACCAAAATTGAAATGCTGGTGCCTTCTTTTCAGACGTTGCACTGTTGCTGAAATAATTATAGTGGTTTGTCGAAATGGAATCTCAGTTTTCTCCAGGCATTGTACAAGTCACTATTTTCATACACAACTTGTATAGTTCTTGATTTAAAATTCCACCTTGAGTAGGAAACATGGGAGACTTTCTTACTCAGTATGTCAATTACACACTGTGAAGAATGTAGGAAAAACTAAGAATCTCACTAAAGTCAACGAAATATCTTCTAACGTCCCTATTTGGCTCTCTGCATAGGTTAAAATCAGATCCTGCGTTTCGGCATAAAAGTGATCTACATAGGCATGTTCAAAATGTTTATTCAGAAGAGTCTGCGCACCTGAAAGACGACCACTCATGACACCTGTGCAATTGTAGCTCTGAGAAATAACTATACTCTCATTTCTCTAAGCGATTATCCTAAAGTTTTTGAACTCTGTTCGCGAGGTGTCTTGAATGTCAAAGACCTTGCTACAGATATCACGTTAGAGGAAACATATCTGCTGCAGTGAGTTCACTGGTAGCTGCAGATAAAGGACGGAAGGAGCCGCGCCGCCGCAGTGTCTTCCCACTGGCTGCATACAAGCTCTATCTAGTTGTTGTGTAAAACCGCTTTCCCTAAAATATTGTGATCTGGATAAATCCGTCTTTTTTTCTTTTTGTCTTCTGTGACAAATGTCTGACATCATCAACGCCTCATAACTAAGACTTTTCTGTCATAGAGGCAGAAGAATGGATGATTTAAAATTTAAAATTTTTATGTACTGTGGTAATCTGTCAGATGAATATTTCTGTGAGATCCACTGCTCCGCTTGCCACAAGGCGAACCGACGCTTGCTCGTACTTTGTTCACTAAACGAGAGTGCGACAGGGCGAAGTGAAGGAAAACAGCATTAACCTGGGTCTCGTTCTCTTCTGCTCTATCTCTTACTGACGATGATATTGAACTGAATGTCTGTTTGTGCAATCCGTAATGATTTTTGTAGAAAATCTTCCTCGATCTCGAAGAAGGTCGTAATGCGTGATCATAAAACATGTTCCACATTTCCAGAACCGAACGGAGTCAGTGATATAGGCCAATAACTATGTGTGTTTGTTGAAAACGCGGTTGACCTGCCCTTTTTTCCAGCCACTTAGGGCCTTTCGTTGGCAAACCAACTACGAGGAGTTGCTGTTCAAAGAGGAGCTATGACCAGTACTCCATTCTTCGGCTGCGTATATTCCTGTGTGTGATTTCTGTTCTAAAGGTACTAGAAATTTGCGTACAGTAAACGTATCCCATGGCTCACCACATGTAAGTTCTCATACCTCTGCGTGGTAGTAAGGAACTGGTGCGATTGAAAGTGGGCAATAATGTTAGACTGGAAAAGTTAATTTGAGCTATTGCTTCTAGGATTATTCACTTGTTAGTAAGTTGGCAACACCAGGGATCGTTTCAAAAACAGCAGCATTTTGCAAAAAAAAAGAGGCTCTGAGCACTGTGGGACTTAACTTCTGAGGTCATCAGTCACCTAGAACACAAATCCAAGCCCGAGGCAGGATTCGAACTTGCGACCATAGCGGTAGCGCGGTTCCAGACTGTAGCTAATAGAACCGCTCGGCTGTGACGTATAGGTGTTGTGGCGGGTGACGTCACACGTGTGCGGAGCGTTGGTTTGTTTTCGTTAGGGACGTTTGTATTATCACCTTATGCTGTGTTTGTAGTCTATGTTAGATATATACATAGTGGTGCAAATTTTAATGGAATGAGCATGTTACTGGATCAACCAGTTTAGTTACTTAAGAGAAAGATGAGTTTACGGTGTTGTCCACTTACGCTCCTAATCAACTAGAGTTTAAACGTTATCTTTGGTTGTCTTGGTAACATGAGTACACAGTGATTACAACTTATGTGAACTTCGGCACATATTTTTTTCAAAGGTGAGCCAACCTGTAATGCAATGAAATTAATAACTTAGCGAATACTAATAGTAATATTACTGAAATGGGGAACGCTGATAGATCGACAATAAAGAAAAACGAATGTCTTCAGAAGATTATGGTAAATGAAGACTGGTTATTCTAACGTAAAGTGTGAAGAACGTGATGTTAGTAATTGAAAGCAATGTACAAAGATGTAGCAGAGTTAGTTGAGTTGGGTTGCCTTCAGAATGAAGTCGCCAGATCCAGTTTAGCGCGTAACAACTCACACAAAAAGTATTTACGAGTAATTTCAGGGATTTTGCAATTTTCTGTTGAGCTGTATTGGTGAACACATGTTACTGCATTTTGTCCATCTCGCAACTTAAACCTTTCTGTATCGGTATTGGAGTATTCGTTGTTGTTACCATACTTCGTTAACTTTCGCGATATTTGCTACCTGTACTGGTATTACTTTTTCGCTTTCTATACTGATATTTCTTTTTGTTGTCTGTATTGGTGTCTGGCTTTTAAGTTAGTTTATATTTATAGAGTGATATCTTCGATACCTGTTGAATTTATCTAATTTGATGCTTTACTTTTGCATTTTCGATGCAGACCTCTGCTTGCTATTCTTCATCGTATTCTTCCGGTTGTTCTGTTTTGTATACTTCAGTATCCTCATAATGCTCAATGTTTATTATTCAGAATTTTAATGTTTCTGAATTTGATTTTTATACTTTGGTTTTATGGTATCTGGTGATTATGACGTATTGATAGTCAAAGTTGTGTTGCATCTTGTGGCTAGTGATGATGTTATCTATCAAAGTGGACGGGTGTTATCGAAGGCTCTCGTCTTCCCCAATAATTCACCATACTTGAGACACAGTGCCGTACCCCCGGCCGCGAGAGTTCGCCCCTGTTTGGTATTAGGAGGGGAGGGGCGCACACAGCGCCGGCTGTCACCTCCACATGAAATCACGCCGGCCACAGCTGTTATTCAGTTTAATAAATACGTAATGCGTTTTTACGTCGCAGGTTGACAGTTATTGGACGGGTGAAGTAATTGCATCGGTTAAACGCTCGAGCGATGTGATGTGGTGCTGTAACTTTATAACAACACAAGTTTTCGCCCCAGATGTAAGCATTACCGTTATACAGTAGTAGGCAAGCATAAGTTCTCTACATTCTGTAATTTCCTGCAGGCGATATTACCGAGCGCGGGACTACCACGGCACTCATGTTGATTAGTTTGATTCTGTTTAGAGCGAAGATAACAGAATATCTTGTAGTAGTGAATCCTGTCGTAGGTGTTCTACAGATGAGCAAGATGAGGCCAGAGCATTGTCGACTTGGACTTCTCTTACCTGGGCTGAGTTACTTACGAGAGTGTATACTGTGGAAAGTCATTTAGACTTCTTATGGGAATTTTGTGGATTGTCGTCGGTTGACTTGTGTGGAACTCTTTTAAAAACGACCACCGTTGATTTCCCGTTTTAATTATACTGTACGAAACCAGTACGATCAGGAAATACACGTAGTTCGTTAGATGTCAGCTGACGATACAACAGAGTATTATTTGGGTCCCTTGCTGGATTAAAGAATATACGTTAGTAGCCACTGCTACAGAAAGTTATTTAAGTATGGTTACTGTTGGCGATTATTTTGATTTTTGCCGTGAGACCCGTTATGGGATTGCTATGAATTTTACAAAATGCAGTAGCTGTATATTCGCCGTTTGGCTTAGGAGGGCAAAATTTTCCTTGTGAGATGCTCGCAGTTTTTTGAGAGGTACCGACAGGGTATCCGACTGTCGCAGAGGAGTGCTCAAAGCCGCAACTGATTTGGAAATTATTGTATAGTTCGAAGTACTTTGACTCTCGACAGCAAGACGCCTCAACAGTCCATTTATTGTGAAGGAAAAAGGAACTTTTTGCTGGAAAAGGAGTTACATATGACAGAGTTAACAAAGTACAACTTACTATGCGTGCAATGTGTTGTTAAGTAACAGTGCAATACTGCTGTTTGCAGGGGACCTTTTCAGATTCTAGTAAAAGTATACAAATAAATGTAGCCATCTTGAAACTAAATCCAACGAAGAAAGGTTCTGAAGCAGCACTGGAGTGTTGTCATAAATCATATAACAAGTTCTGTCAGCTGCCCTCTAACAACCTTGTGTCGAATTCACCTGAAACATCGCAAAAAGGGTAAAGAATCGTTATATGAATAACTACACCAGCAACAGAGATGTTCAAAAAACTTTCACGGATTAGTAATTACATTCAGAAGATTTATCGATTTTCCCCGTGCCGTGTTCCCCACTTATGTGTGAACCATGACTTTGGTTTGATTTCAGATACTTCACTGCACATTCAAATGGCCATAGTAACACTCTCATAGAATTTAAACTTTCGCTTAAGTTATCTTCAGATTTCATTTTTATTTCGTTTCATTATCCTTCAGTTAAAGTAAATCAACCGTTCACAATTTTAAAGAACTTTTAAATCTTCGGAATATGAGATACCTATGTTAGTCCATCCATTGAACAAATGGGGCGTCCAGTACCTTTAAATTCTACATCTTCGTGTGATGTGTTATATTAACGTCACCACCTCCCACTTTTGGTGTAACAGATCAGAGTCCTCCCAATAGGTTAGTATACTCCCATGTAATGTTAGCAAACAGGGGGTATCGGTGAAGTTTTATTCCTACCAGACCTGAATATCATGCGGCCCAGGTATGTTTCTTGTGGGGCTTATTAAATTTCAAGAGTATCGAATGAAGAATAAGCTAAAATGCATCAGCTTATTTGTTGTGGCGGTAATATATTAAGAAAATACGTTAAAATGGTACATACCTAGCAATCTACTGAACGAATTCATAGAATAAATAATTTAGGAGCGGTGTACCTAACTTTTTCGTAACTATGTGGGAGAGACTTATTGAAATGTACAAGTCACGCTGCTGTTCAAGGTAAAATAAAAGTGTGTGGAGTAGGAGGCGAATTTTGTTTGTATTCAGCTGTAGAAGGTGTTCCTATCGCAATATTCTGAAAAAAGATATTCTGGCGTGGCCGACCTTAAGAACAGTGTAACTAACAACATTCTGAAAGTTATTTAGACAACTGTGACGAATACAATTCACTTTGTGTCGTAAGTCGGGAGTTATTACCTGCCATTTCGATTTTTTGTGTATCCCTTCTATTGTTAACAGCTACCATGAACTAAATTGTCTACGTCTACGTGATTACTCTGTTATTCACAGTATAGTGCCTGGCAGAGGGTTCAACGAATCGCCTTCAAGCTCTCTACCGTCCACACTCGAACGGCACGCGGGAAAAACGATACTTAAATTTTTCTGTGCGAGCCCTGATTTCTCTTATTTTATCATGATGATCATTATTCCTATGTAGATGGGTGGCAACACAATGTTTTCGCAATCGAGGGAAAGAACTAGTGATTGAAATTTCATGAGGAGATCTCGTCGCAAAGAAAAACGCTTTTGTTTTAATTATTGACACTCCAATTCACGTATCATGTCTGTGGCACTATCTCCCCTATTTCGAGATAGTACAAAACGAGCCCCCATTCTTTGAACTTTTTCGATGCCATCCGTCAGTCCCACCTGATGCGGATCCCACATCGCACAGCAATACTCCAGAATACGGCGGACAAGCGTGGTGTAAGCAGTTTCTTTAGTAAACCTGTTGCTCCTACCAAGTGTTCTGCCAGTGAATCACAGTCTTTGGTTTGCTCTACCCACAGCATTATCTATGTGATCGTTTCAGTTTAGGTTATTTGTAATTGTAATCCCTAAGTATTTAGTTGAATTTACAGCCTTCAGATTTGTGTGACTTATCGTGTAATCGAAATTAAGCGGATTTCTTTTAATACTCATGTGAATAACTTCACTCTTTTCTTTATTCATGGTCAGTTGCAACTTTTCGCACCAGAGAGATATCTTATCTAAATCATTTTGCAATTCATTTTGGTCATTTGCTGACTTTACAAGTCGGTAAATGACGTCATCATCTGTCAAAAATCAAAGTGTGTCTTATCATGGAGATAAGAGGATATTCCGTCCTTTACTACTGAATTTACGTGTGTTTACCAAACTTTTTCGCCTAATCGTGCTAGCACCTTCAGAGGTCTATAATATACAGTATATTTGTAATCAGATTTTATCTATAGAATAAAGGAAAACCTAAGCTGCAACTGACGAAAAATGGTGCAAATATTAACATTTTGCGTTTGCGTTATTATTTCACACAAAAGTCCTTAGAGAGGTGTAAAAGTAGTTACTTATCATTGTTATCTAACGAAATATCTTTAAATTACCCAAAAATTCTTAATCATTTTTATTACTTTATTTTTGGGACATAACAGCTGAGTCATTTTCTTCAGGTTGAAGTTGCCTGTACAGCCATGAACATTGCAGAATGCTCCAGTCTGTGACAAAATCCTTACGTCTAGGTGATCCAGATGTATAAGCTGTACATATAGCTCATGTCGTACCCCCATAAATGTTCCAAACGACTCTTCTTTGCTTTTGGTGAAGTAAATAAAAAATTATACAAAAACTTGCCTTCTGCAACAGCATTTTCCTCTGTGACATTATTCCTGAAAGTAAAATTTAACGTCATAACAAATCAAGGGGATGGGTGCCACAGTATAAGTAGCAGCGTTCATGAACTCTGAATTCTCAGTCGCCCTTAAGGCTGAGCATTATCGTGGCACAACTCATTCTTTTGTTTACTCGTTTGAGGTTACATCCACATGCTAGACAATTGTTATTTTGCCAGTGCAGTTCAGTGAATTGCAGCATCAGTTTGATTGCACTAAGTGTGCTTTGATTTATGGGTCCCACTTGCAAAGACACTCATCATGCTTCTGTTATGACCAGCTGCTGAGTGTGTTTACATACCTACTACTTCATACCCACAGACACTGATCAGCCAGAATGTTATGGCCACCGACCGACTATCGATATAAACCCGTCCAGGCGATAGCAGCGTCACATGTCGAGGAATGACTGCTAGACAGACAAACTCACGGTGCATCTAGTATCGGTGAGCGTGCCGTCCGCGTGTAGAATGGGGGAGACCCGCGATATGTCTCAATTTGACCGAGGGCTGATTGTGTAGGCCCGGATGCTTCGCACGTCCATTTCGGAAACTGTATGACTTGTCGGGGCCACCCCTCATTACAGATGCTGGAGGTCGTAAGCGGGGCAGACTGGTAAAACAGGATGGGCGACCAAGTATGGCAGAACTAACATTAGAGTTTAATGCTGGACAGAGTGCAATTTACGGGAATTTACGGGAATTAAGCGACTTGTGAGTGCAGATGTGGTTTTCTATGTACAAGAAGAAACAGTAGTTAATGACTGAACAATGTATGCTGAGGGCGTCAAATGTTGATTACGTTTTAGTTCCTGCGTGTGTAGGGCCATATTACATGTGGCTCATTGAGTTGAATAGCAAATATCGGGATTATAGGAACTACTTTGTTATCCTTAGGAGCAGACATTTTATAGTCACTCTAGTCTTTCGAGTGTTATCATTAGTGTCAATGATTTATCTGTTAAGCTTCATATGCAAATTTTGAAAGAGACGTCCTGTGGATTCCAAACTTTTCCATTCCAGTGCCATTGTCACAACAGTTTTTATTACTATTATTGCTTATATTCATTTTGTGACTCTAATAAAAATAATAAGTAGGAATTATGCACGTATAACTTCCACTTTCATCGACGGAGAGGTAACGGCAGACAGGACTCGCATTGGAGAGAAAATCGAATGAGTTTTATTCCTAAGGAACCATTATTGCGTTTGCCTTAATCTACTAAGAGAAGCCATCGACCCCTAGACCTTGCTGATCGAAAGAGAACTGCAACCACCCTCATGCGAGTCCCCTGGATTATCACAACGTCACCTGTTGCAAACAAAAGAAATAACGAGACGTGTTATATCATTAATCCAAAGATATATTGGATTTGTAACTGTGGTTTCAGGTGGTATTGGCCGCGATATCGCAAATGCACATTTTAGCAGCCAGACGGTCTTCTCCAGACGTCGCGTTGGTGGCCACGTATCAACACATTCAGCGTCTGGCATGGCGGCTCTCAAGAGCTGCGCGGTGTGATGTACAGACCTCCTAGGTGGGCGCGGAGGACACCGGAGTGATCTGCCGACAAATATAAATTTCAAAATTATAAACGTCGGCCTATTATGGAGAGTTGATATGACATCTGTGAAGCAAAGTGCTAAATTATCGTAGGACCACATGGTAATAAATGGTCAATTTCTGTATCCATAGAAGGGATGTTTCTATCGCGCCAACTCGTGAACCCTAGAATACTAATTATCGCAAATATGAAAATTACCGACAGTGAATGTTTGCCTATTTACTCCTCCCGGAGTGTGATCTATTGTGGTGAAATGATCTACTAAATTATTGCATCAGATGGTAGATAGTTGTTACAAGGAACAGAATATTTGTGAGTTAGTCGATATCTCACGCAGACGCATGTATTATCCTCACCTGAACTATATTCATTAAGGAACGGAGAGAATTGTGACTGTTGCTAAATCCATCCATACCAAAATAGTAGAGTTTCTTAAAACAAGTTGTGTAAATGTTCAGTGCAAATTCGGAGAGCTTCATGGATAACTATGTGACAGAAAAATAAACGATCATGCAGCATAAGAACTGGGATTAAAATACCAAGTATAATCGTGGGACGCTGAAGGTGAAGCTGCGCTGAGAACTTGATAACTGTTATGGGCGGAAGGGGACATAAGAGAATGTTTTCTGAAAGGCTCTCCCTCATCTGAAAGTGTAGGCAGCGGTATTGTATGTACCATTGATTCTTGAGTTTAAGTATATCCTACCAATACTAGAGCTAAAAGATACGTATGCCGCGAAAGGATTTTGTATCTGGACAGAGTTCACAATTGGTATAAAAGAACAGCAGACTATGGGTACCGAGAAAGTTTATGGGTCGACCAAAGAATTTTGTAGCCATGGTGATATATCTAAACTGACACCATTTCAGTTATATTAAAAATCGTAAAACTCTATACTCGAATAATATCTTGAAGATTCCACTTCTGAAGGGAGTTACCATGTGATCATGAAACGAGAATAACACTTAGAAACCAAAATCTGTTGTCCTTTACACAGATCGAAGTACCACTCACCGTAACAGCACCACCTTAATCCTCCTCCGGCAGCCGTCTCTGCAGCAACTCCACGAAAAAGGCGTCCAGTGTGAACTGGCGCTCCTGTTGGAATAGATCTTATTACTTTCATGTTATCTAACATGTGAAGTGATTCACAATTTGTGCTAGTTCCTGTCATATAAAAGTATAACGAATTGTAACATTTACCACAAATTAGCACGGTTCAGGTATCGAAATTAAGAATATAGTAATTCAATTTAGTATCCAACTAACACAATTCGTTTCACATCTCAGATACTATTAATACTAACAAATAACTAGTATCCCATTATCTTTAACATGTCTGTGTTCGACTGGGTAATGGTGTGCTTCTGAGGTTACTCCGTGTTGTTGTTCCTGCTTTATGGTCAAAATTCCAGCAACTGACCGACCCATCTTCTTCAGGTCGTGTGACGTTCAATGACTGGTTTGAGTTCAAGCAGCGAGTACACATTACTGCAAAATTCGCAGCACATGAAGTTGATCGTTGGGACATCCGTCGAAATAATGTCCACAAAATGAACACAACAATTCGGCCTAACACCCGGAAGCAGACCAGTAACTAGTATCATATTCGATAGTTTTCATGTAGTGAGAAAACGAAAAATTCAATTTGAAATCAAATGCTACTATTCCTTCTACTGTTGTAATTTACACTCACCGAAACAGAAAGGACTTCTTTCTCTTCCTGCAGCCGCTTCTGCAGTATCTCCTCAAAAAACGAGTCCAGGGTGAACTGACGCTCCTGTAAGGAAAAGAACTTATTAGTTTGATTAGTCGTAGAGCATGCTAGGTAATTCAGAGGTAGCGCTAGTTCTTTACATATACATGTGTTACAAATTCTTACATTTATTTCGAATTTTTGGCCTAGAGACAGTGATAGTGAGTATTCACTGACTATCGGTAGTATCAGCTAGAAATCTATTCTTCCGACATTCACTACCATTATCCTACGTATTATGAGTTGAACTGGAATGACAGAGGCCTACAGTGTAACTTCCTGAGCCACGGTCTTTTTATTACGAGCTCCTCCTTGTTCTTTGTCTGTAAAGGAAAGTAAATGGGACTGTAACAAGTTTTGCTAACAGTTCCTGTTTCTCTGTTCTCTGACTACACTGTACATTTCCTTTGGTCAGTCTCATATTAAACACGGTCAGCAGGTAACTGGCTGGGCAACCAGATGGTCTGCAATGTCGTCTTCAACCAGTCGATCGCGTTGGCAGCATATTAAGTGCGCCTCTGCCCCAGAATATTTTTCATCATAATTCTTTACAACTGGAGAGGGATGTTACCTCTCACATAGTTATTTGCTCAGTGTTAACAAAGACCACACCCAATTTCCCGGAATGATAAATGGTTAGAATCAACTGTCCATGTCTGGGGTCAGTGTTAAGTTTAATGGGCTTCAATACAATTGTCAGAATTGTTTAAACAGCATTCAGGTTCGATTATCAACATTAGCTTACCTAATGCGACAAGTCCGGATATATTGTGGTAATAACACGCAGGAGAGGATCTAGGACCAGTGGGATCCAGGGGAAAGAGCCAGCATAATGCAGCAAAGGAGGCCTGCAGAGAACACAGCGAGACACAGTGTGAGGCTACCCTGCAGGTCAGAGAATATACGACTCTGACATGCTTAAGGCTTTTTCTAAGGGCATCATACTCAAGTTTTAGAATGACGACTATTGTGAACTGTTGAGTGACTAGCACATCCCACTTCGCTCCAGTGATCAACAAATCCATCCATCCATCAGTGACATTCATTGCCGCCGGTATTTTGTATCTGATCACGATCCAGAAGAGCAGTATGCTAACCACATGCTCCTCCATACAGTGACGTCTATCGGCTGACGATGACGAGGCGGTAGATCGTTACCTTTGGAACTTCAGAGGAGTGATTGGACGGAGTTAGTTAGTTAGCTGGTATTTTATATAATCGTCACAGTCATCACTCTGGCAGAGATGCCTATCCAAGATGTGTTATTTACAATGACTTGTCACATGGGATGTTTATAGCGAACCAAATATTCATTTACAGTAAATCGTGACAGTTTGCAATATCTGCTGTTCATGTTATGTACAATCAGTTAGCTCACAGACTTTACTGCTTTGCGTGCTATGTCACTGCAATATAACGTGGCTCACCTTTACAGTACCCCGAACAGCGACCAAGTTGTTCTCCAGTCGCAGACCCTCGTCTTTCTCCCCTCCCAAACACCGGGAGAAAAACTTCTTCATGCGGCGGAACATTGCTGTAACGATAACAAACAGCACATTAGACATGACCAGACCGTGTCTACGAGTAAGTTTTGCAGCAATGTCTCTCAACTCGATCGCAAGAAAAACCTGGGGCCGTGACGACATGTCTGTAACCTTAGCTTTCGTAAAAAGGCAGCTGCTTGTATCAAAAACGACATGTACAGTCTATATAATTGATTGAGCTTATACATTTGTTGCTAGTCGAGAATTAGTTATTTTAATTCTGTGTTAGTAATTCGTAGTAGATGAATCAAAATAATAAGTTATTCAAAAGTCGAGCAATAGCGTGTCATAAGTGGTACATTTACTCTGAAGACAATAAATTTGTTTTGATAGTAACTATCTGAAGGCTTCACTACTAGACTGAACTTAATTCACAAGTGATTACTATACTACACTAGTTTCAGATATACACCTTGTTCGGTTATTAGAACTTGAGATTTTGTCAGCTATTACAGCATGATATGCGAAATATCTTCCCCTGGGGCAGGAACAAAAATTTGTTTTGTGTGTATGTTGGTGGTGGGTTGAAGTTACTAATTAATAAACTACGCTACGATCTAATGGCGTAAATCAAACATCCTTCCGTGGTATATGACGAGAATACGATTTTTACGGCTATCCATATTGTATTCTCTCAAGGATGCACTGTTCCTTCTTTGTCTCAGACATGAAAAACCCTAAATCTAAACTACACCTCATCGTCATATGAGCTAAACAGTAACATGCACGACGTAATAGCTGTGTTTGTGATTGAGATTTACCCAGCGGTTTCTACATGAAGAAAACACAAAAACAGCTCATAAACAGCTAATAGTTTTAACATTCGACAGTGCTCCAAGATATTAATTGTACTTCCTTAAGTGACAGGAAAACATAATGTTTTTCCTACACTGCCATGTCAACTCAGTATGACCCTACACACCTGGAGCCTGTTTACGAGTTTTCTTTTTCACCGACGGCAGAAAATAAAAGCACGAACCAACGATAAGCCATACAACCTGTATGTGTAACCGAAAAGGAGAGAGATCGATGACACCATTCTCATTGTGAAACTAAGCTATAAATTTGAGAATATATCATTCCAGCACTTGAACGTTGGCAAAAACTCAGTGAGGATATCTGTCTCTATAAGTCAAGCATCCTCGGAAGTTTCTGAAGTTGCCTTACATATTGAAACAATGTACCGGAATGTAAATCGAAGAGTGTTTTCACATGCAGTCCCATTGCTAGTAACATTTTTGCGAAGTCACATCACACTATTTCGTAATGCTACAGTATTCTGATACTTCTCCACTACATACATAGTCATCTAAAAGCTTATTCGATGTTCTAATTCTAGATGTATACTGAAAATAAGTAGGTGACAGATAAAGTAATGGCTCTTGCCTCTCGGCGACTACAATCTATATACCTCGCTTCTGAAGCAGGGCGTTCGCTTCATTCAAAGCATCTAAAGCTCCCCAAGAACTTGTTCTCGAAATACAAAATCCAACACAATAGCGACTGAAACAAAATTAAAAGTTCTTTTACTCAAGAACTCAAGGAACGAATTCGTTTCGATACTTCAGCTACTCCAGAGAATGCTGAAGTAATTACTATGCAATGCTCCACCACAGTTAAGCTAATTTTTGCTAGCAAGCCCTGTGGTCAACATTAGGCAGGAACCTCGATAACTGCAGAGCACAACGTTGTACTGGAACGACGATATCAATGATTAAACAAGCACTGCAATGAAAATTTTCAGTAATTTGAATCTATGTAAGACGAAATAATCATGTTTTACGATTGAAAAATATACAGCGGAGTCTAAATGTTGAAAACATCCGTACAGTTAATAAACTCCCAAGTGATCTAACAGTTAACAATACTTCGAGATAGTGCTTTAATGTCCATAAGCAACAGGAAAGTAATACTCTCATGTTAAGGTGCCAAGTACAACCCCACAATGATCAGACTATTACGGTCGAAAACAAAAATAAAAAATATTTTGTAGCGGAGTCGTTGTGCAGCTTTAATGAATGTTAACAACTGTATTGTGCAATGGACAGCTACGACGGTACGGTTCATTGGAGACCATAGGGTGGTGGGGTTTCGGGTTCCGCTGGATAGGTCAGGAGTCCACTACACACAGCAGGCGGCTACGCGTGTAACAGGGGTTGTGTGGCGTGGACTGGGCAGTTTTTTAGGTTAGATGGCCCCGGGCAAGTACAGAAAGGGCAACAGCCTCAATGGGTGCGGGGCAAAGTCAGGACATGCGGGGATCAAACAGCAATCAGTATTGCAATTGTAAACCGTCTAAATTGTCGAAGTTGCGGTGGTAAATTACCGGAACTTCAAGCGCTGATAGAGAGCACCGAAGATGGAATCGTTATAGATACGGAAAGCTGGCTGAAGCCAGAAATAAATTCTGCCGAAATTTTTACAAAGGCACAGACGGTGTTTAGAAAGGATAGATTGCATGCAACCGGTGGTGGCTTGTTTGTCGCTGTTAGTAGTAGTTTATCCTGTAATGAAGTGGAAGTGGATAGTTCCTGTGAATTATTATTGGTGGAGGTTACACTTAACAACCGAGATAAGTTAATAATTGGCTCCTTTTACCGACCTCCCGACTCAGCAGCATTAGTGGCAGAACAACTGAGAGAAAATCTGGAATACATTTCACATAAATTTTCTAAGCATGTTATAGTCTTAGGTGGAGATTTCAATTGATCAGATGTAGACTGGGACACTCAGATGTTTAGGATGGGTGGTTGGGACAGAGCATCGAGTAACATTATACTGAGTGCACTATCCGAAAATTACTTCGAGCAATTAAACAGAGAACCGACTGTTGGAGATAACATCTTGGACCTATTGATAACAAAAAGACCCGAACTTTTCGACTCTGTAAGCGCAGAACAGGGAATCAGTGATCATAAGGCCGTTACAGCATCCCTGAATATGGAAGTAAATAGGAATATAAAAAAGGGAGGAAGGTTTATCAGTATAGCAAGAGTAATAGAAGGCAGATTTCAGACTACCTAACAGATCAAAACGAAAATTTCTGTTCCGACACTGACAATGTTGAGTGTTTATGGAAAAAGTTCAAGGGAATCGTAAAATGCGTTTAAGACGGGTACATGCCGAGTAAAACTGTGAGGGACGGGAAAAACCCACCGTCGTTAAACAAAGATAGGAAGGAAACCATTGCGAAAGCAAAGAGAGCTTCACTGCAAGTTTAAACGCAGCCAAAACCTCTCAGACAAACAGAAGCTGAACGATGTCAAAGTTAGCATAAGGAGGGCTATGTGTAAAGGATTCAGTGAATTCGAAAGTAAAATTCTATGTACCGACTTGACAGAAAATCCTAGGAAGTTCTGGTCTTACGTGGCCCGAATCCAGACACTCTGGGAGAATGATGGCATTGAAACAGAGGATGAAACGCTTAAAGCTGAAATACTAAACACCTTTTTCCAAAGCTGTTTCACAGAGGAAGACCGCACTGCAGGTCCTTCACTAAAACCTCGCACAAACGAAAAAATGGCTGACATCGAAATAAGTGTCCAAGGAATAGAAAAGCAACTGGAATCACTCAATAGAGGAAAGTCCACTGGACCTGACGGGATACCAATTCGATTCTACACAGAGTACGCGAAAGAACTTGCCCCCCTTCTAACAGCCGTGTACCGCAAGTCTCTAGAGGAACGGAGGGTTCCAAATGATTGGAAAAGAGCACAGGTAGTCCCAGTCTTCAAGAAGGGTCGTCGAGCAGACCCGCAAAACTATAGACCTATACCTCTGACGTCGATCTGTTGTAGAATTTTAGAACATGTTTTTTGCTCGAGTATCATGTCGTTTTTGGAAACCCAGAATCTACTATGTAGGAATCAACATGGATTCCGGAAACAGCCATCGTGTGAGACCCAACTCGCTTTATTTGTTCATGAGACCCAGAAAATATTAGATACAGGCTCCCAGGTAGATTCTATTTTTCTTGACTTCCGGAAGGCGTTCGATACAGTTCCGCACTGTCGCCTGATAAACAAAGTAAGAGCCTACGGAATATCAGACCAGCTGTGTGGCTGGATTGAAGAGTTTTTAGCAAACAGAACACAGCATGTTGTTATCAATGGAGAGACCTCTACAGACGTTAAAGTAACCTCTGGCGTGCCACAGGGGAGTGTTATGGGACCATTACTTTTCACAATATATATCAATGACCTAGTAGATAGTGTCGGAAGTTCCATGCGGCTTTTCGCGGATGATGCTGTAGTATACAGAGAAGTTGCAGCATTAGAAAATTGTAGCGAAATGCAGGAAGATCTGCAGCGGATAGGCACTTGGTGCAGGGAGTGGCAACTGTCCCTTAATATAGACAAATGTAATGTATTGCGAATACATAGAAAGAAGGATCCTTTATTGTATGATTATATGATAGCGGAACAAACACTGGCAGCAGTTACTTCTGTAAAGTATCTGGGAGTATGCGTGCGGAGCGATTTGAAGTGGAATGATCATATAAAATTAATTGTTGGTAAGGCGGGTACCAGGTTGAGGTTCATTGGGAGAGTGCTTGGAAAATGTGGTCCATCAACAAAGGAGGTGGCTTACAAAACACTCGTTCGACCTATACTTGAGTATTGCTCATCAGTGTGGGACCCGTACCAGATCGGTTTGACGGAGGAGATAGAGAAGATCCAAAGAAGAGCGGCGCGTTTCGTCTCAGGGTTATTTGGTAACCGTGATAGCGTTACGGAGATGTTTAATAAACTCAAGTGGCAGACTCTGCACGAGAGACGCTCTGCATCGCGGTGTAGATTACTCGCCAGGTTTCGAGAGGGTGCGTTTCTGGATGAGGTATCGAATATGTTGCTTCCCCCTACTTATACCTCCCGAGGAGATCACGAATGTAAAATTAGAGAGATTAGAGCGCGCACGGAGGCTTTCAGACAGTCGTTCTTCCCGCGAACCATACGCGACTAGAACAGGAAAGGGAGGTAATGACACTTGCACGTAAAGTGCCCTCCGCGACACACCGTTGGGTGGCTTGCGGAGTATAAATGTAGATGTAGATGTAGATCGAATCTGGTCCAGAATCAAACCATAATCGCTTCCGAAAACCGGCTCAGCTATGCTTTCGCGTAAATGCAATAGCAGTTATCAACCGTAGATACCTCTACCATTGGTATTATCTGTAGATACATTACATTGGGAAGAAAGTCTATGTAGTTAAATGGACATAATGGACATGACAAGTTAATATCAATGACGGAACACTGTACATCCGAAACTGCTATTCCTATTACGCAAGTTAACAGCTGAGATCGTTTTTGGACTTTGTGGCGGTCTGATCCTCGACCGAAATCGATTTTCTCTAATAAAATAAACCGTTGTAGCTGTGATTGCATAATGCAGTTCGTTAAAAGAACATATAAAATGAAAGTAACGGGACTGCTGCAGGAATGAGAGAATACTGGGCAGAAACAAACAAAAAAGGAAAGGTTAATAAAGCTAAATCAATATAATAAAAAAATCGAATAATATCTTTCACAAATTTCTCTAGAATGAACTCAACGAAAATATAACGAAAACACAAAATTGAAATCCAATAATTCACTTCATCTACACATATGAAATGAAGACAGGGATACCAGTCAGACATCCACATAATAAGAACATAATAGAAAAATAACACACACAAATACTTCCAGAATGAACAAAAAGAAAATATACCCTAAACCTATATAGCCCTAACAAAGACAGCAAAACCAGACCCATCCCCACATAACGACATAGTAGATAGATAACGCACTGGAACTATTCCATAATAAACCTAAAAATTATAAACCCCAAAAAAAGAAAAAAACGCACACGAAAACTCCGCATAACAACGACTTAATCGAAAAATAACAAAAAAAAAAATTCCTCCAGAATAAACAGAACGAAAATAAATTCAAAAATTTGGTATCACAATTCAAATGAACATTAACAGGTCAAAAAGTACCATAGCACAAAAAGAATTATACACCAAAAGCGCGAGTCACTGGTAACAACAATACGAACCTTACAAAACAATCAATTTCATATACGCTACACCGCAGCGATGTTACATTCGAAAAAAAGCAGCCAACTATTAATAATTTAGAAAGTATAACTAACATT
Source organism: Schistocerca americana (assembly GCF_021461395.2). Lineage (NCBI taxonomy): Eukaryota > Metazoa > Arthropoda > Insecta > Orthoptera > Acrididae > Schistocerca > Schistocerca americana. The sequence continues at coordinate 540,927,681 of NC_060124.1, read as the reverse complement.
ACTATTCGTTCCTCTCACGATCATTTCAGCAATGTACTTAGTTTCACGGCCAACGTCACCGTAGACAGTTCTCCCATATTACAAAAAGAGCTAAAGAATTGCAACAATCAACATGATAATAATTATCATTAATCACTTCACTCACAAAAATGTATCTTTTGCTCTTAAGGTACTACCTATCCTCACCCTCGGGAATCATGTGAAATACGGAAAGAAACGGTTAAATATTTGTGAGAAAAAAAGAAAAAAAATCGCTACAAGTTTCTCCATCGATAAAATAACCTGTGGCGTCAAGTTGCCCCCATCCCCCCTACATACAACACCGTCGTATATCACGAGATATTTTGAATAAACAGCATATTTTACAAACTTTGTAAATTACAGCAGTAACTAACACAAACATAGATGGTATTTAATAACAGACCAATAACACGCTCTGCAACGTAAAGTAATGACGTCAAGAGGACGTGATGGGTGAAACCAGAACGGATAGAATCTGAAAGAGCACTTGACATGGTTGTCATTGTTAAACTAAGCTGTTAATTTGAGAATACATAACGAGAGCACATGAACTTAAAAAAAATTAAGTATGGAGGTCTAACTCTGCAAGTAACCACCTGACGTTTGAAACGCCTTAAAAAATTAAAACGAAGTGCTATTTCACGTCATATACTGTTAAGAACTTCATAGTCTGTAATCACACTGCACTCCACCAAATGCTTCAATTTTCCAGTACCTCTCCATTAAATACACTGTCATTTATTAGCTTTTACGATATTCTAACTCGAGATGATTGTGTATACAAAATAAATATGTAACGTTAAATCAATGGCTCATACCTAATGCAGGTACGATGCACCTCGCCTATGAAGTTGAGCGTTCGCTTCGCTGAGAGCTTCTAAAGCTCCTCAAGAAATTAAAAATGTTTCGCTAGATGTGCTCGAAACACAAAATACAACACTGCAACACTTAATTCACAACAGAAGCTTCGTACACTCAATAACTCGCGGAATGAATTTGTATGAATACTTCGAGTACTCCAGAGAATACGGAAGTAATTGCCAGCCAACGGTCCACAACGGTTTAAGTGACATGGCATTGTTGTTAGCATACACTATGATCAACATTAAGTAGCAACCCCGGTAACTACAAAGCACATCATTATATAGGGACGTCGATATCGATAGTTAAATAAGAACAGCAATTAAATTTTAAACGATTTAAATCTATGTAAAATGAAATAACCAAGTTTTGGGATCGAAAGATATCCAGAAGTATCTAAATAGTGAAACCGCCCGAATAGCCTATTGATTCCCAATGGAATTCTTAGTTAGCAGTTGGAGGTGCGTGAGAAAAGTAATGAGACTGACAACACTCCGAGGGATCTGGCTGCGCTGTGTTGTTCTACTTGTGTAGAACGGTTTTTTATTTAGAGCAATGTTACGCCATCAAGTGTTAAACTTGGGCCACCAGCAAGAGTGATCTTTTCAGAATTGAAACAAGCCTATGGGGAACATTCCTTATCAGTAGTCCAAGTTTCTGTGTGGCACAAATCATTTCTGGAAGGCCGAGAACACGTTGAAGATGAACCTCGTTCAGGGTAGACTTTCACCTTATAAAATCGACGAAAATGTCGAACCTATGCGTTCTCTTGTGACATCAGCCCAGTGTGTAAAAATAAAGATGATGGATGACATGGTTAAACATTTTCAGCAGACATCAAATTTGCATCGAAGTTTAGCACGTGCGATAGATTTATGCCAAACGGTGCCAAAAAAACTCACAACTGAGCAGGAGGAGAATGGAAGAAACGTGTACGTTGTCCTCTTGAGACGACTGCCCATGGTCACGAATGGTTCAGTTGTATAATCACAGGTTATGAATCCTGAATTTCAAAGTACGATCCTGAGACCAAGTGGCAGAGTGAGGAGTGGAACACTGTGGAATCTCCTCGACTGAAATGAGCTCGAATCATCAAGTCAAAGGCCGAAGCAAAACTGATTTGCTGTTATGACAGATTTGATTTTTTCCATATAGATTTGTTCATCCAGGACAAACCATCAAACAGCTGTGTTACAACGATGTCCTGGAAAAGCTCAGGAAAGAGGTGAATCGAGTGAGATCAGACACTGCAGATTGGATGCTGCATCATGATAACGCACCATGCCAAGGATTTTTTGACTTCAAATAGCATTCCTGTTGTTCCACAGTCCCCGCCTCCCCTATTCAAAGAAACTTGGTAATTGTAACTTGTTTCTCTTTCCAAAATTGGAAAATGACTAAAAAGGATGTCATTCTGGGACTCTGGAGAACATTTAAGAGCATGTGACCGACATGGCAATGGCCCTACCAGTTGAAGGCTTTCTACGCCTCAACCGATACCGAGGAATAACGACTTCGCCGGCCTATAGCTGCCGAAGAGGACTACTTCGCAGGGCACATTATTGTTGTTTGAAGGAAATAAAACGTTGGTATATTAGAAATCAGTCTCATTGCTTTTCTCACACGACTCCTACTCCAAGATATTGATTCACATATCTTGAGTAACAGGGGAGAAAAACTCTTTTGTTATGCTACCAGCTTTGCTCGATACGACGCAGTGCACTTGACACGAGTTCCAAAAAAAGATTTTCCTTCACACACGGAAAAAAATTCCAGCAGCACTAATCTCCAACATCGCAGGCAGTATGTGTGAGTAATCCACAAGAGAGAAAGATTTCTTACACCTTCATCATTGTGGAACTAAGCAATTAATTTGATAATACATGATGCACGGGCACGAAATTCGCCAAAAACAAAGTACAGAAATCTGCCTCTACAAGTAAACATCCAACCTTTGAAACTGCATAAAAAAGTAAAACAATGTTCTATTTCACACTGCATACCGTTAATAACGGCATGTTCTGAGATGATACCACACTCCAGCACCCGCATCAATTTTCCAGTACTTCTCCGCTATATACTCAGCCATTTACAAGCTTATACGATATTCTAACTGCAAATGATGGTGTATAATACCTCTTGCAGCACAACGCACCTCGCCTCTGAAGCTTTGCGTTCGCTTTGCTGATAGTTTCTAAAGCTCCACAAGAACTTTAAAATGTTTCGCTAGATGTGCTCGAAACAGAAAATGCAACACAGCAATACTTAATTCACAACTGAAGCTCCTTACACTCAATAACTCTCAGAACGAATTCGTATGGATACTTCGAGTACTCCAAAGAATACGGATGTAATTGCTACGCAACGGTCCACAACGGTTTACGTGAGATGGCATTGTTGTTTACATACCCAATATCCTCCCCTGGTAGCTGAGTGGTCAGCGCGACGAAAGTCATACCTAAAGACCCGAGTTCGATTCACGAATGTGTCGGGAGATTTTTCTCCGCTCAAGGACTGGGTGTTGCGTTGCCCTTATCATCGTTATTTCATCCCCATGGACACGCAAGTCGCCGAACTGGCGTCAATTCAAAAGACTTGCGCCAGGCGAATGGGAGGCCCTAGCCACACGGCATTTCCATTTTATCAGTAAACAGGAATCCCAGTAAAGCAATATCGTTTAACAACGTGGATATAAATACCACTGAAATAAAATATTATATAAGTCAGTTGTACATTTCAGCTACCGAATTATTTTTCACCAGCAGCTAGGAAAGACATGTTTTAACTTTAAACGATTCTGTGGAGCCGGCCGGATTGGACGAGTGGTTATAGGCGCTACAGTCTGGAACCGCACGGCCGCTACGTTCGCAGGTTCGAATCCTGCCCCGTGCATGGATGTGTGTGATGTCCTTAGGTTAGTTATGTTTAATTAGTTCTAATTTCTAGGCGACTGATGACCTCATAAGTTAAGTCGCATAGCGCTCAGAGCCATTTTTACATTTCAGCTTTTCGTAGAATAACATCGAAGCATAACGACGTCGAATGCTGATGCCCTCGATCCCGCTTGTAGTCATGTGTTGAAATGTTTCTGTCAAGCGTAAAAATTGATTCCTTCAGCGCATGTGACTTCCACCTGACTTCGACGTCCGTTTGTGTGATTCCACTAACGTGTTTCCCAGTGTAGTGATTTCCTATATTGAAATCTGGTTGTCAAGGGAAGGCCGTAATCATTTACTATTGGTTGCCATTAACAGTTACATTTATTATTAAAGAAGTAGTTCCAGACTCAACAATAAATTAAAAAGTACCACGCTTTATTAATGAAGGAATAAACGACAGTGTAAATAATAGTGTTTTCAGTGCGTTGCAATTTAGCAAATCCTCATAAAGTACAGTTACTGATAATGTTTAAGAAGAAAAATAAAACAAGCCACTGTGATCACGACTGAAGGCCTTACACGCCAAGAATGACAGTAAATTAAGAATGTTTAAGAACTCACTGCAATTACAACTTACATGTATTGAAATATTAAAAGTAAGAGCCCACAAACACAGTAGAAGGTATCAGACGCCAGGAATGGCAGAAAATAAGGTTTTAAGGCTTACTGCTAAAACAGAAATATCGAATTAATTTTTCAGAGAAAAATGACCACAATCATGACTGAAGGCCTTACACGCCATGAACGGCAATTATATAAAAAATTTAGAAACCTACTGTTAAACAGCAAATAACAGCAAAGGTTAATTAAAAGAAACAAGCAATAGACCACGAAACAGGTGAAATAATATGATGGTAATCTTGTAACACAACCCTTACACTGCTAGATTTATTCCAGAGGCGGCCAGAATTATTAACTAGACATACGTAACGTTTTAATGTAGGCATTACAAGGTATGGTAATAAATAATACAGTAATAAAACACAAGGACCAGTCACAGACGATACTCCAGGAAATGACCTCTGAGAAGGTCCGTCAACAAACACTTTCGCGTGCGATGAGGTAGGCAGCCGAGAGTTGCATTCACTTCACAAGATGGTAACTCAGACTAGTGGCAGTCTAACGGATGACTAATGGTAATCTTGCTGAATCTACCTGACATCCAAGTAACCAAATGCAAGAATGGAACAACACGCCAAAGCCGGAACCAGCGGACTGCATTATGTCCCCAGAATACTGTGCTCAGAGCGCCCAGAACGAGAAAGGAAACACTGCCACCAGAGTAGAAACACAAACGGCCTACAATCAAGAAAGCTGTCAAAACTACACACCTTACCGGACAGCAGCGGCAGGGCGAGGCAACTTACACTGTTGTTACATGCACTAACCCCCAGTGGTCCAACTGAAACATTCATATTTCATTACGTACTACACGAATATGTAATAAAAATGGGGGTTCCTATATAAAAAAACGCAGTTGATATCCGTTTGACCTATGGCATCGATATCTAGCGGGTCATCCAGAGCGCCATCTGGTCTCCCCCTTCAAGCTAGACAAGTTTGGTTCTTTGGAGTTTTTTCGTTTGACGCTTACTTCGTAAGATATTTGGCCCGGTCACGATCAATGAACCACCGTGCATATTTTAATTGATGTTTTCCTGGAAAGAATCATTTTAAAAGGCGAACTTCAAAATAAGCTAGGCTGGGTTTGAGAACAGAGGCCCAACATGCTACTTTGAAAGGTACTCTTGCGTTCTGGAACTTTTCCTTGAATTCCCAGGCGGAAGGATACTAGCCGGAAGGTAAGATGCTCCGTAGACTCTCCGTAATGTCACCAATGCGATGTCGAGGCAGGTTTGGAGGCAGTGGAGGGAGGAAGTCTCCTTGTCACCGAGTCCTGCCTGCTGTTTCGACGTCCTAGGCCACCAATTTCAGGTCAAGCGAGATCAGATCACAGCTTTTCGCAGCAGCTGGCGTCATACTAAATTACCCACGCAGCTGATGCAAATCGTAACTATAGGTACCTGTCATTAGATAAGATTAGAAAAGTCTACATTTCAACAACATTGGTTTGTAGCATTATGTTACAGTCTGTTAAGCAGAAAATCTCCTGCTCACTCTCCATTGCCGCCATACGCCTACCGTCATATCACTCAGTTATCCTTTCAAAGCGGACGTTCTACAATACAGTACCGTTCAGTGGAGGGTTTCACTCTTATCACAATGCATGCATATTTCACGTTGGAAAGCAACAAGTAATTTTTAACGTTATCAGTGTTAGACGATCTGTTTCAGTAACTAATGAAAGTACAAATAATTTTATCATTTCAAATTTGTTCGGTGGTACAGAGGGTAAGTATCAATCTAGGCCACAGGGTTCCATCCGAGGTTTGTCCAAAGCTTTTTTTTTTTTTACACGTACCGCTTCTTTCAAGTTCGACAATGATTTGTTAATGTGATAAATGCGAGGTTAGTCTATGGCTTGTATTCCAAGTTAAACTGCAGAGCCACTTGTAACAGACTCGCTAAATCAATTACAAGAATGGAGGAAGCAACACGACCAAATTACTACGGTGTTCGAACCAGGTTTCGTATTGATGATTCGAGTTTTACTATTACATTTATACATTACATCGATTATCCTTGTATACTTCAGTAATATTTTTAAATACATTTGCGTGATTAGCTGAGTATACACTCCTTTCCCCTTAGAGCGAAGGAAAAAAATTACGCTAAACAAAATTTCCTTCTTTTTAGGTTAAATAGCACAATAGGATTATGTGTTAGATAATACTCTGGAAAGCATAAATAAAAATTTTATTTCGTATCTTCTTTTTCCTAAAAACATTAAATCTGTCGTACAAGACATACTGTTGTTGTAGTTATGGATTTCAGTCTGAAGATTAATTTGATGCTGCTCTCCCCCCCTACTCAAACATAGCTGCAAAACTACTGTAAATTGCATCCAGAAAAAGCGGTTGTTGTCTCAGGAAGGGTCCAATCAACCAATCCCAGATATATCCTGGTATAAAACATGTGGAAACAAAACACATTATCTGTCGCCTAAAGGGACACTATTTTTTTTTCTCAGATGTCGATGTCCGAAACTTCATGTCATAGCTGACAAAAGGCGGCAGTGTCTGACGACGCAATAAATGCAACAGTTTCTCTTTAAGGGGACCTGGACGTGCACGGGCTGCATTTTCATAGCTCGCTCTCAGTGCACATTACTCTTCATCTACAATGAATAACATTAACTCAAGCTGTATAAGGATATTTATTAAAATATCTCCTACAGTTTAAGAATTACAGTATTTTGCCTAATAGGTGTTTTTATAATACACTATCCATTCAGGTACCATTTTCGGTCCATCATCGGTCTAATAGCATTCAGACTGTGACAGACTGCTGTCAACATTCATAGGAACACATTATGCCTCTCGTTTTGTAGTTTGGAGTATATCTGAGGAAATAGGAAAACCCTTATTATACCACATTATTACTTTGTCTAAAAAATACCGCTAAAATTATATACAGGCACAATACAAAGATGCTATCCCATTCTTCACATGAGAGAAATTTGGTGAACATGGATGAAACCATTGAGATGTTGTATGTACCTAATGTTCTAAAAATGTAGTTTCGAGAAAATGAGAAAAGAATATTCACAGTGTTTTTGACTCACCGTATGCCTCTTTCAGAACATTCCAGCAGCATAATCATCCTGGCCAGCTGCTTCTTTATCATCTGTAGACTTCTTCAGGGGCCTTTTCCTTACACTGGCTTCCACAGCTTCAACTACTCGCTGACAATCTATGGCAGTCAGAGCAGCTATCCTATTATTTCCTGGCTGGATGCCTAATTTGTCTATTACTTTTATCCTGATGGTTACACCATCATTGAAACACATAACAGCATCCATCGCACCCATTTTGAGTACTGTCCACCCAACAAACACTGTTTTTTGGCACTCGTTGCCACACGCAGATGTTGAAACTCTCATTAGGGTTTTGCGTACACCCATGTAGACACTTGCTGAGTAATTTTGTTTCTGAAAGGTCCCTGCATATTGGCTTTATTGTTTCCATGACTGTGGCTGGCCAGAAATGTATATGGTGCTATTCCTTGCCTGTCGCTTGAGCGTGGCTGGTTTGCAGACATTTGCTCAAAGAGCGTTTAAGACGAAATCAACAACTCAAAAGTAGATAAAAAAATACATTTTTTTAAACGGGATAAAATTGTCTTTCAGATGGTGACAAGAAGTGTTTTCGAAAATTTCAGACATTTCAAGTCCAGGACCACTTAACAATTAGAGATATCAAGTACACTTTTTGAAAAATTAAAGAAAATACGACGCAACAAGAAGGAATTATACCAATGGCGCGGAAATCAGTACATGTGGTGTTCATGTACAGAGAAATGAAGGAGACCCATTTAAAAAATTGAATGGTTTATTCACGAGAAAGAGCTACACAAATTGAGCAAGTCTGTAACAAAATTATCTATGTCTGGCGCTTATGCAAGTAGCTGTTCGGCTGGCATTGATTGATAGACTTGTTGCATGTCGCCCAGAGGGATATAGTGCCAAATTCGGTCCAATTGGTGCTATAGATGAGCAAAATGCAGAGTTGTTTGTAGGGCCCTGCCCATGTTGTTGTTGTTGTGGTCTTCAGTCCTGAGACTGGTTTGATGCAGCTCTCCATGCTACTCTATCGTGTGCAAGCTTCTTCGTCTCCCAGTACCTACTGCAGCCTACATACTTCTGAATCTGCTTAGTGTATTCATCTCTTGGTCTCCCTCTACGATTTTTACCCTCCACGCTGCCCTCCAGTGCTAAATTGGTGATCCCTTCATGCATCAGAACATGTCCTACCAACCGATCCCTTTTTCTAGTCAAGTTGTGCCACATAGTCCTCTCCTACCCAATTCTATTCAATACCTCCTCATTAGTTATGTGATCTACCCATTTAATCTTCAGCATTCTTCTGTAGCACCACATTTCGGAAGCTTCTATTCTCTTCTTGTCTAAAATATGTTTCACTTCCATAGATGGCTACACTCCATACAAATACTTTTAGAAACGACTTCCTGACACTTAAGTCTATACTCGATGTTAACAAATTTCTCTTATTCAGAAACGCTTTCAATGCCATTGCCAGTCTATATTTTATATCCTCTCTACTTCGACCATCATGAGTTATTTTGCTCTCCAAATAGCAAAACTCCTTTACTACTTTAAGTGTCTCATTTCCTAATCTAATTCCCTCAGCATCACCCGACTTAATTCGGCCACATTCCATTATCCTCGTTTGGCTTTTGTTGATATTCGTCTTACACCCTCCTTTCAAGACACTATCAATTCTGTTCAACTGCTCTTCCAAGTCCTTTGCTGCCTCTGACAGAACTACAATTTCATCGGCGAACCTCGAAGTATTTATTTCTTTTCAATGGATTTTACTCCTACTCCGAATTTTTCTTTTGTTTCCTTTACTGCTTGTTCAATATACAGATTGAATAGCATCGGGGAGAGGCTACAACTCTGTCTCACTCCCTTCCCAACCACTGCTTCCCTTTCATGTCCCTCGACTCTTATAACAGCCATCTGGTTTCTGTACAAATTGTAAATAGCCTTTCGCTCCCTGTATTTTACCGCTGCCACCTTCAGAATTTGAAAGAGAGTATTACAATCCACAGTGAAAAAAGCTTTCTCTAAATATACAAACGCTAGAAACGTAGGTTTGCCTTTCCTTAATCTTTCTTCTAAGATAAGTCGTAAGGTCAGTATTGCCTCACGTGTTCCAGTATTTCTACGGAATCCAAACTGATCTTCCCTGAGATCGGCTTCTACCAGTTTTTCCATTCGTCTGTAAAGAATTAGAGCATGTATTTTGCAGCTGTGCCTTATTAAACTGATAGTTCGGTAACTTTCACATCTGTCAACACCTGCTTTCTTTGGGATTGGAATTATTAATTCTTCTTGAAGTCTGAGGGAATTTCGCCTGTCTCATACATATTGCTCACCAGATGGTAGAGTTTTGTCAGCACTCGCTTCCAAGGCTTTCAGTAGTTCTAATGGAATGTTGTATACTCCAAGGGCCTTGTTTGGACTTTGGTTTTTCATTGCTCTGCAAACTCTTCACGCAGTATCATATCTCCCATTTCATCTTCACCTGCATCCTCTTCCATTTCCATAATATTGTACTCAAGAACTTCGCCCCTGCATAGACCCTTTATATACTCCGTCCTCCTTTCCGCTTTCCCTTCTTTGCTTAGAACTGGGTTTCCATCTGAGCTCTTGGTATTCATGCAAGTGGTTCCCTTTTCTTCAAAAGTTTCTCTAATTTTCCAGTAGGCAGCATCTATCTTACCCCTAGGGAGATAAGCCTCTACATCCTTACATTTGTCCTCTAGCCATCCCTGCTTAGCCGTTTCGAACATCCTGTCGATCTCTTTTTTGAGACGTTTCTATTCCTTTTTGCCTGCTTCATTTCCTGCATCTTCATATTTTCTCCTTTCATCGATTAAATTCAGTATCTCTTCTGTCACCCAAGGATTTCTACTAGCCCTCGTCTTTTTACTTCCTTGATAGTCTGCTGCCTTCACTATTTCATCCCTCAAAGCTACCCATTCTTCTTCTACTGTATTTCTTTCCCCCATTCCTGTCAATTGTTCCGTTATGCTCTCCCTGAAACTCTGTACAACCTCTGGTTCTTTCAGTTTATCCACATCCCATCTCCTTAAATTCCCACCGTTTTGCAGTTTCTTCGGTTTTAATCTACAGTTCATAACCAATAGATTGTGGTGAGAGTCCACATCTGCCCCTGGAAATGTCATACAATTTAAAACCTGGTTCCTAAATCTCTCTCTTACCATTATATAATCTATCTGAAAACTTCAAGTATTTTCAGCGTTCTTCCATGTATACAACCTTCTTTCATGATTCTTGAACCAAGTGTTAGCTATGATTAAGTTATGCTCTGTGCAAAATTCTACCAGACGGCTTCCTCTTTCATTTCTTAGCCCTAATCCCTATTCACCTAATACGTTTCCTTCTCTTCCGTTTCCTGCTCTCGAATTCCAGTCGCCAATGACAATTAAATTTTCGTCTCCCTTCACTAATTCAATAATTTCTTTTACCCCATCATATATTTGATCAGTTTCTTCATCATCTGCGGAGCTAGTTGGCATATAAACTCGTACTACTGTAGTAGGCGTGAGCTTCGTGTCTATCTTGGCCACAATAATGCGTTCACTATGCTGTTTGTAGTAGCTTACCCGCACTCCTATTTTTTTATTCATTATTGAACCTACTCCTGCATTATCCCTGTTTGATTTTGTATTTATAACCCTGTATTGACATGACCAAGAGTCTTGTTCCTCCTGCCACCGAACTTCACTAATTCCCACTATATCTCACTTTAACCTATCCATTTCACTTTCTAAATTTCATAACCTACCTGACCGATTAAGGGATCTGACATTCCACGCTCCGATCCATAGAACGCCAGTTTTCTTTCTCCTGCCCATAGAGCACCGAATGTTCTCAATAGCGGAGAGATCTGAAGACCTTCCTGACCAAGGTAGAGTATGGCAATCACGAAGACAGTTAGTAGATAACCTTCCAGTGTGCGGGCGGACATTATCTTGCTGAAATGCAAGTCCAAGATGCCTTGGCATGAAGGGCAAAAAATATCGGCACCGTACCGCTCTGCTGTAAGGGTGCAGTGGGTTACAATGGAAGCGGCCTTGCTATGAAATGAAATGCCACCCCAAGATATCATTTCTGGTTGTCAGACTGTATGGTGGAAAACAGTCACATTGGTAGCCCACTTTTATCTGGGGCGTCTTGAGATATATCGTGGGTGGTCATCGGGCCTCAGCTAGAAGCCAGAATCATCACTGAAGACAATTCTGCTCCAGCCAACGCTCTACCAGGCGGAATGTAGCCAGCACACTGCGAACCATCTTCTGGTTGTACATAGGTTGATGGTAGTCGCCTCTCTAGGTCACCCGTACTTATAAACTCTGTGTTCGGCGATGGTCCGCTCATTTTTGCCAGCATCGTTGAATAGTTGCGTGGTTTCCTATTCATATGTCGATCGATTGGCCAATTACTCCAACCTGCTTCTTTGAACTCAACTACATTTCTTCTTTCAAATACTGTCATCTGCTGACATTGTCCACGAGCCTGTTTGCAAGGCATAGTTACTGTCAAACTGAGTACACGGAATGAAATCCTCAAATACTTTATGCGCTGGTATCATCATGACCCCTGTTTACTATTCTTGCCAGGTGTGCGGTGACATTGTGCTCCAGCAGTCACACATTCATTCATCGGTCGCCGAAGTTTGCAGTGCTTCATTTTCCGTCGATACCTCTGTGAATAACCATTTGTGACCAATTTGAGTCGTTTTCGTGTCTTAGACTGTATATTAGATTTTAAGAACGAAAGAGAAGCGGAATTCTTATAATAAACGTTTAGAATCAGAAATGTGTGCTAGTTACCGTCTACGACTCTCTGAAAATGGTTATTTTAAAGCATTCAATTAGGCTCGTTTTCAGTTGTATTACAATGATCATGTCATCGCTGTGTACATGAAATACCTTTATGACGACCTAAACTCTGATGAGGACACTTATAATAATGTGTCTGAATTTTGGTGTAGGAACAGCTGCCGTTCTCCATCAAATAATGAAACCAGATACGTTAGTGGTATTGGACGTTGAAGTTTGGATCAAAGTAGATTTTCTAACTCATATCAACAGTAGTCCATTGGGTGCAGGTTGGACGTTAGGCAGGCCAACCGATTTCTGCCATGGTACATCAAACAGCTAAAAACACAAGAAATAGTAGAAAACATTGGATATCAAAGGAGATATTGGACATATTTGACTAAACAAAAAAATATAAAAATGCAGAAAATGAAGTAAGCAAAAGGGAATAAAGACGTCTAAGGTATTAGACGGACAGAAAGTGTAAAATGGATAGGTTGGAATGACTAGAGAACAAATGCAATCCCATAGAAACATGTGTAACTAGGGGAAAGGTAGATACCGCCTATAAGAAAATCAAAGAGAGCTTTGAATATAAGAAAACCAGCTGCATGAAATCGAGAGCTCAGATGGGAAGGCAAGGAAGGGAAACCTGAAAGGTGGAAGGAGTATATAGACATCTACATGTACATGCATACTCTGCCAATCACATTTAAGTGCCTGGCGTAGGGTTCAACGAACCACATTCACAATTCTCTGTTATTCCAATCTCGTATAGCGCGCGGAAAGAATGAACACCTATATCTTACCGTACGAGCTCTGACTTCCCTTATTTTATTGTGGTGATCGTTCCTCCCGATGTAGGTCTGTGTCAACAAAATATTTTTGCATTCGGAGGAGAAAGTTGGTGATTGGAATTTCGTGAGAAGTTTTCGTCGGAACGAAAAACGCTTTTCTTTTAATGATTTCCAGCCTAAACCCTGTATCATTTCTGTGACACTCTCTCCCACATTTTGCAATAATACAAAACGTGCTGCCTTCCTTTGAACATTTTCGATGTACTCCGTCAGTCGTATCTGGTAAGGATCCCACACCGTGTAGCAGTATTCTGAAAGAGGACGGACAAGTGTAGTGTAGGCAGTCTCCTTAATAGGGCTGAGTCTTTCCAATGAAACGCAGTCTTTGGTTAGACTTCCCCACATTTTCTATGTGTTCTTTCCAATTTAAGATGTTCGTAATTGTAATTCCTAGGCTTTTAGATTATACTGATTTATAGTGTAACTGAAGTTTAACGAGTTCCTTTTAGCACTCATGTGGATGACCTCACACTTTTAGTTATTTAGGGTCAACGGCCACTTTTCGTACCATTGAGATATTTTTTCTTCTAAATCGCTTTGCAGTTTGCTTTAGTCTTCTGATGACTTTATTAGTCGATAAACGACAGCGTCATCTGCAAACAACCGAAGACATCTTCTCAGATGGTCTCCCAAATCGTTTATATAGATAAGGAACAGCAAAGGGCCTATAATACTACAATGGGGAACGCCAGAGATCACTTCTGTTTTACTCGATGACTTTCCGTCAGTTACTAAGAACTGTGACCTCTCTGACAGGAAATCACAAATCCAGTCACATAACTGACACGATATCCCATAAGCACGCAATTTCACTACGAGTCGCTTTTGTGGTACAGTGTCAAAAGCCTTCCGGAAATCCAGAAACAAGGAATCGATCTGAAATCCCTTGTCAATAGCACTCAGCACTTCATGTGGATAAAGAGCTAGTTGTGTTTCACAGGAACGATGTTTCCTAAGCACATGTTGACAATGTGTCACTAAACGTTTCCTTCGAAGCAATTCATAAAGTTCGAACACCATATATGTTCTAAAATCCTGCTGCATATCGACGTTAACCTAATGGGCCTGTAATTTAGTGGATTACTCTTACTACCTTTCTTGAATATTGATGTGACCTGTGCAACTTTCCAGTCTTTGGGTACGGATCTTTCGTCGAGCTAACGGTTGTATATGATTGTTAAGTATGGAGGTAATGCATCAGCATACTCCGAAAGGAACATAACTGGTATACAGACTGGGCCAGAAGACTTGCTTTTATTGAGTGATTTAAGTTGCTCCACTACTCCGAGGATATTTACATCTACGTTACTCATGTTGGCAGCTGTTCTCGATTAGAATTCTGGAATATTTACTACGTCTTCTTTTGTGGAAGCATTTCGGAAGGCTGTGTTTAGTAAGTCTGATTTGGCAGCACTGTCTTCGATAGTATCTCCATTTGCTATCGTGTAGAGAAGGCATTGATTGTTTCTTGCCGCTAACATACTTTACATACGACCAGAATCTCTTTGGATTTTCTGACAGGTTTCGAGACAAATTTTCGTTGTGGAAACTGTTATTGGCATCTCGCATTGAAGTCCACACTAAATTTCGAGCTTCTGTAAAAGATCAACAATCTTGGGGATTTTGCGCGTGTTTAAATTTATCATGTTTCTTTCGTTGTTTCTGCAATAGTGTTCTAACACATTTTGTATACCAAGGAGGATCAGCTCCATCGTTTGTTAATTTATTTGGTGTAAATCTCTCAATTGCTGCCGATGCTATTTTTTGAATTTAAGCCAGATCTGGTCTACACTTATATTATTAATTTGGAATGAGTGGAGATTGTCTCCCTTTCTTGAATAGGTATATTTGTCGCTTATTTTTCGAGGATTTGGGGATTACAATATTCAGTTTCGCTACGACAACCCTGTGTTCAATAATCCCTGAATCGGTTTTGATGCTCGTTATTAACTCAGGATTATTTGTTGCTAAGAGGTCAAGTGTGTTTTCACAACTATTCACGTGGTCTCATGAACTAACTGCTCGAAATAATTTTCAGAAAATGAGTTTAGGACAATTTCGGATGATATTTCATGCGACACCTCTGGAATAAAACACGTATTTTCCACAAACATATTGAGGGTAAATTAAAGTCATCACCAACTATTATCGTATGAGTCAGGTAAGTGTTTGAAATCAAATTCAAATTTTCTTTGAACCTTTCAGCAACTGTATAATCTGAATTTGGAGGGCGCTAAGAGGATCCAGTTATTATTTTATTCCGGTTGCCAACGATGACCTCTTCCCAAACTAACTCACAGGAAGTATCTACTTCAATTTCGCGACAAAATAAAATACTTCTGACAGCAACAAACACGCCACCGGAACCGTGTTTAGCCTATTTTTTCGGAACACCATTAGGTTCTTCGCAAAAATTTCGCGGAGCTTATATCCGGCCTAAGCCAGCTTTCAGTGCCTATAACGATTTGAGCATCAGTGCTATCTATTAGCGCTTGGAGCTCTGTTACTTCCCCAACACAGCCACAACAATTTACAACTGTTGTACCAATGGTTCCTGCATCTATGTTCTTCCTGTGTTCAGAGTGCACCCTTTGTGCCTGAAGACCTTCATGTTTTCCCAAGACCCTCTAACCTAAAAAACCGCCCAGTCCATGCCACATAGCCCTTGCTACCTGTGTGGCCGCCTCCTGCTTATAGAGGACACCTGACCTCTTTAGCAGAACCCGAAACCCAACCACCCTTTGGCGCAAGTCGTGGAATCTGCAGCCTACACGGTCGCAGAACCGTCGGAGCCTCTGATTCAGACCCTCCACTCGGCTCTGTACCAGAAGTCCGCAATCGGTTCTGTCGACTATGCTGCAACGGTCACCTATGCTTTCATCTTGCAAGCAAGACTGGCTGCCTTTACCACTTCTGTTAGCCGCTCGAAACCAGAGAGACTCTCTTCTGATCCAAAGTGACACACATCATTGGTACCGTCGTGAGCAACCACCTGCAGTTGGCTGCACCCTGTGCTCATCATGGCATCTGCGAGGACCCTTTCCACATCTGGAGTGACTCCACCCGGTATGCACACGGAGTGCACATTGGTTTTCTTATCCTCCTTGTCAGCCAAGTCCCTGAAGGGCCCCATAAGTCGCCTAACGTTCGAGCTAACAACTACCAATAATCCCACCCTCTGCGATTGCCCGGATCTTGCAGGCTGAGTGATTTCCTCTGATACAGGATAGGCGACAGCATCTGGCTCAACGACAGTGTAAGCCACAGACAGCACCTGGAACCTGTTTGTCAGACAGACGGAGGAGGCCTTACGTGCGGCCGCCTGGGAAGTCTTTCTCCGCCTGCTACGTCCTGGGGCGACCTCCCACTCGACCACAGGTGAGGGGTCAGCCTCAGTGCGAGCAGTAAGTGGGTTTGTCACCGGTCAGGACCGTGCTGGATGTCCGTTGGATCCCCACGGCCGGCCCACAACGGAGGTGGCCATCCGCTGCAGCCTCAAGCTGTGTAACCGAGGCCATCACAGCCTTAAGCTGAGAGCGAAGTATCACCAACTCGGCTCGCAGCCCCACGCAACAATCGCAGTCCCTGTCCATACCAAAATCCGTGGAATAGTAAACGATGCAGATAAACGGACTATCGGCAGGTGCTCCGCAAATCTACTGTAGACCCTGACGAAAACGCACGAACTGTGTCTAGTAATATGCAGATATTCAGAAACCTAACTACCGAAGCACTCAGGTGAAACTAAATAATTTGTCCCTGATTAGGAACTTTTAATACGTCACAAAATCGGTTTACTCTGTGATGCAATCGAAAACGCGAGAACTGTGCCTATTAGATATTAAAATTTAACGCAGAAGCCCAAACTAAACTATTAATCAGTTACTTCCCTGTTGCTGCGTCTGCCGGATATGGCGAGAAGAATTTGACACAGCACTGGAAGATCTAAGTCGACACACGGACCATGGAGTTGATGACATTCCGTGTGTGCTTCCAACATCGTCCGGAGAGTCAGCCATGACTTAACTACTCCATCTCCTATGCAAGAAGTATGAGACAGAGAAAATAACTTCACACTTCAAGAACAATTTAATAATTCCAATCCCAAAGGCTGCAGGTGCTGAAAGGTGTGAATGTTACCGTATAATCGGCTTAATAACACACGCTTGCAAAATATTGACACAAATTATTTAGAGAAGAATGGAGAAACTAGTAGATGTCGACCTCGGGAAATATTCAGATTGGTTGCCGCAGAAGTCTAGGAACACGCGAGGTAGTACTAACGCTATGACTTACCTTAGAATACATGTTAAGGGAAGGCCAACTTTTGTTTATAGCTCCTGACTACTTAAAAAATGCTTTTGTCAGTGTTGGCTGTCATATACTCTTTGAAATTCTGAAGGTAATGGAGGTAAAGTAGAGGGACCCAGGGCTTATTACAGCTTGCACAGAAACCAAATGGCAGTAGATGGGTATGAAACGGAAACAGTGGCAGAGAAAGGGAGGAGACAGCGTTGTAGCATATCCCTGGTGTTATTCAATCCGTACGTTAAGGAGACTGTGAATGAAATCAAGAAGAAATTTGTTGAAGGACTTACAGTTCATGGAGAAAAAGTTCGAGGTTTGCTACTAACAGTGAAATTTTCTCGGAGACGGGAAGGGTCTTGGAAAAGCTATTGAATGGATGGGCAATGTGTTAGAAGTTGGATGTAAGATGAACATCAACAAAAGCAACACAAGTGTAATGGAATGCAGGAGAATTAATTCAGGGAATGCTGAGGGAAGTAGGAACTGAGTTACTTAAAGTAGTAGATGACTTTTACTATTATGTCAGTGATATAACAGATTAAGACCAAAGAAGGAAGGATATGAAATATATACCGGCAATGTTAATAAAAGGGTGTCTGAAGAAGAGAAATTTGTTAATACCGATTGTAGATTAAAATGCTGAAAGTCTCTTCTGATAGTTATTGTCTGGAATGTAGCCATGTACGAAAATCAACCGTGGACATAAACAGTTCACACAAGAAGGGAATAGCGCCTTTGAAATGTGTCACTGTAGCATAACGCTGAAAATTAAATGGGTAGATCACGTAACTAATGAGGAAGTACTGAACATAAATTGGGAGAAAGAAATATGTGTCATAACTTGACTAAAAGGAGGAAGAGCTTGACAGGACATATTCTGAAACATCGAGTAAAAATTAGTGAAGGAAACCAAGAGATGAATACGGTAACCAAGTATGTAAGTTGCAGTGGTTGTTCGAACATGCAGGCGCTTGCCCAAGATAGTGTACCATGGAAACCCACATCAAACGAGTTTTCGGACTGTAGACCGCAACAGCAACAATTTTGCCTATGCATTTACGTTCATACAGAACACCACAAGCCACCTTATGGTGGGCCGTACCATGCACCATTACCAGATATTTCATGTAATATTCCATTCGCAAACTGAGCTGGGGAAAAAAGACTATCAATGTGCCTCTGTACGAGCCCTAATTTATCTTGTCTTCGCGGTCCGTACGCGTAATGCACATTTGTGGCAGTAGAATCGTTCTCAGTCAGTTGTAAATGTCTGTTCTCTAAATTGTCTCGTAAGTGTTTGGTGAAAAGAACGTCGTCTTCCCTTAGGAATTCCCATTGCGTTTACAAAACATCTTTGTAACACTTGCCAGTTGATCGAATCTACCGACAACAAATCTAGCAGCAAGGCTCTGGACTTCTTCGATGATTTCGTTTAATGCGACCAGCTGAGTTTCCCAAACACTCGAGCAATACTCAAGAACTGGTCACTCTTGTGTGCTACGCGCAGTCTCCTTTCTAGAAGAGCTACGCTTTCCTAATACTGTCTCAGTAAACAAAAGCCTTCCCTACTGCAGTCCTTAAATGCTTGTTATATTTCATTTCGCTTTGCAAGAATTCCCCTACATATTTAATCCACGTGATAGTGTCAAGCAGGACAACTTAAATTCCAGTTAAATTTAATTGAATTTATTGCAAAGATTTTTAGACCTGTTATCTGGAAACTCTAACAGGTCGTACATATTCGTTAATCGTGGTGACATAAAACGTTTTAAGTTACGTAGGTAGTAGCAAATCATGTTGACAGCAATCTTCGGTGATACTAATGTAGAAATAAAGCTGGACATTTCAATAATAATAATCAGTGTAAATAATCAACATAAAATAAAGGTTATTAACTGAGGATCCAAGTGAATGACTTCCATCTTATATTACAAGATACGTTACTAGCAGCCTCGGAAGAGCTTGAGGTTTTTCGATTAACTCCAACTTTACTTACTTCTAAACCTATTCTTGCTACACTATTCTATATCGCTAACAGTGGTATGTGTGTGTCTCGGCAGTCCTCGATTCTACGCATACGCGTGTGGGTGGCCTTTGCATTCTTTCTCTTCTTTCCTTTTTACTTTTCTGTTATTGTTTGCATATCGCAGTCTAACTGTCTGCAGTCCCTCTCTACCTGAAAAAAAAGAGACTCTCAGAACGACATGACCAGCTGAACCTTCCTCTCCACATTCACAGACTGATGTGTTGCTACATCCCAGTCGAAGCACATGGTTGAGGTAAGGATCGCGACCTGTTAACAGCTGCATCATACCTCGAGTAGGCGCAGCGTCGCACAGTTTGAGCCTGTTCCTAGTGCTTGCTAATACGCTATAAACACGCCTTGCCGTACTGCTAGTGTCCCAGTCAGACTACCAATCATCTAAATTCTGGGCTCTTAAATGTCGTTTATTAATAACCTGTGCTCCGGTTCCAAATGGTTCAAATGGCTCTGTGCACTATGGGACTTAACATCTCAAATCATCAGTCCCCTAGAACTTAGAAACTACTTAAATCTAACTAACCTAAGGACATCACACACAACCATGCCCGATGCAGCATTCGAACCTGCGACCGTAACGGTCGCGTGGTTCCAGACTGATGCGCCTAGAACCGCTTGGCCACTATGTGTTCCTGTGATTTCATACACGTGATCATATTGCTCACAGTCCGTCCAAAAGATTGCTGACCTGTAACGTAGTACGATATCCATCCGGCATATCCCGAGGATTACCAGTAAACCTTCGACCGGTACAAAAGCCCCCGGTGATCCTCAGAATACGCTCCGCTGAATTCGTCTCATATTGTTTTGTAGCTGCCTAATCTAAGACGAGGTGCCCAGCCGCTGGCAGCGAAGTTGACTATGGCGTTGAAGATAGCTTCGTAGTATCATCGCACCACACGCAACGGTAATTTATCGTCAGCACTGCCGGCACGGACAATCTTGTGTATAATTATAGCCTCTTTCTGAGTAACAGATTTTACGTGTTATACAATGTTTCTTTTCTCGTTTAGAAGAGTGCCTAAATATTTATAAACAGTGTTGCCTTAAACAAATATTCCTTCAAACGTCAGGGAACGATTTCTGGCAAGAGAAAGCCTTCCTTTCTCAAACATGTATGTGGTTTTGTAAACACCTACACTTAGTTTGTTGCTGTTGCAACAATGCTGCATCCGAATAAGCACATGTTTCATCTTTTCCTCCAGTCTTCCCCTGGAGTAGAGAAACAACTACTAGAATGTCATCTGGTTATGCAACAACAGCTACAATAACATATAACCTGCATAGTAGATGTAATATGGGTTCAGTACCAAGATCCCAGGACAGTGGACCACTTAAGGAGCCTTGAGGACAGCCTTGGTAACCTTTTTGATTACTTTTCTCTGCTCCGCAAGCCATGGACGCTACAGTAATTTAAAAAGCCCTTGTACACACATTTTCGGACCCTGAGAGCTATAAGGCATACGAACGTCGCAGGCCACCAAAGACTGTCGAATTCTCCTGTAGTGTCAGTCATTGGCGTGACTGCAAACATCGCTGTCGAATTTTCTACACTCTGAAGAAATCTATTAATCGCTTCATCTATAGACTTCCTTTTTCTGGAGCCATGTTGACACTGGTTGAGACGCAAGAGCTCTCTGCGCGCCTGCAACCGTTCACAGAGCAGACGTTGCTGAACTTTGGCCGAGAAGTTTAATAAGCAAACAGGTCCACAGCTTTTCGGTGATGCCGCTTTTTTAACGTTCCTTTTTCGTTCATTACTGGTTTAGCTGGTTTCCATATTTCCCGGATCCTACCTATTCGTAAAGCCTCGTATAGGAATGCTGTTAAATCTAGCACTATCTGTGGACCTACCATCGGCACATCTTCAGAGTATACGCCATCCAGAACAGGTGCGTTTGCAGTTTTGAGCTTCTTAATTGCGACAGCAATTTCTTCTTGACCAGACCGTATCACCAACATCTGATTGTCATATTCGTTATTTACTGCATTTATAAGTTGTGCGTGTATCTCAGCGTCTGTGTTATCGTCAGGAGGCAGGGCAGTTAGCAGATGTTCTGGTGACTCTCTCCGTCCAGTCGTCATTGAGCTATCCACTTTACGAATTGCGGACATGATAGTAGTTCCCTTAACCTTTTCAGTCAACAATTTATTCAGTATTTGGCAGATGTCAAATTGCAGGTGTATTCCTTCAGTTTCCTGAAGCAAAGTTTTGTAGCGCGTCTTAATAGCCCTGTATTCATGGAGCCTACTACTGCACTCCGATTGCCCTAGAGTATGTTCGTACTTCTTCTCGATCGTACCCTTCACCTCAGAGTGGAAAGTTCAAGGCTCTAAGGGATCGTAGTCTGATTGTTTACCTTTTTCCTAGGAATATAAATGTCCTGTGCTCTTTGCAAGAGTTCGGTTAGTAATTGAGCACCCAAATCTACATGAACCGTAAGCGATTCCATTCTAAATACTCCAAGGTAGACAACTAAGCCATCTAAATCAGATTTAGTGATGCCTAACTCAATTCTGCTTTCCTCAGCTTGTCTTCTGTATTATTGTCATTTCCCTCTTCGACGATAATTGTATTATGGCCACTGTATGTTAGGTACTGGAGCACTTGTCAACTATTAATTTTAGCTGCTGACATGCGGTTTGCTAAAGTGACATCTATGTTAGTAACTACACCAGCTTATTGTTCGAATGTACTCGGCTGGTCTTCCAGATTTAAAATAATGAGCTGTAGTTCCTGTATTGCTTCCATTAGTACATCCCCTCGTTCGTCAGTTTGCCTACTGTGCCACAGAAATGATTATGCATCTGTTGTCACAAGGAGACACGCAACTTGTCTATATAGAGAAACTGCTCTGACTCTACCTGTATAAGGTACGATAGGGTGAGAGTAAGGCATGCTTACTACAACCCACTTTGTCTGCAGTCCTTCACTTCTATTGTGACCCTGTGCTTGTCCAACAGCGTTGCCACCTTGGGTCACACTGTATATCCATTTGTAACGACCGTGGCAGTCATTCCCTCATTGTGGTCAGTACCTGTTACTATATCTGCACGAAAATGTGGGAGCTCATTCTTTCTACAGTATGGTTCTTGCAAACAAAACATATTAACACTCAGCTGGTCAGTTAGTTTTCGTATTTCAGTCATTGACAATTTACATCGAGCAGCATTTATCTGTACTATGTTTATCCTTTTACGTGTTTCGATTGCCAACAAAGCCCTTCGGAGAAAGAAGGCCTGGGTCAAAGATAAAGCGTCCAAACCCTTATATAAAATCCACGTATTAATGCTCAGTGTCGAATGGTACTTTTACTCTCTTGAACGCCTGTCGAAGGAGGCCACATAATTATTTAAACTCAATGCATATGTTATTTACTCTCAAAAGAATTCTGGTGTAGGATACGTAATAGTTTCTCCTTTCTGATGCCCACCTCTGAAAATATGTCTTAGAGCAACCTGTAACACACTGGGAGCCTCCAAACTACTTAATAAGACATTCATTTCTAAATTATTATCAGATTTGTACGTGTGTAATTGAAAATCATTTAAGTAGGCCTCGAAATATTAGAAATACTTTTTTGTATTTCATAGGAGTACCTGATTTTCACTGCACTTTACTGTTTTCGATTGTTGTACTCGTTAGTGTTACTGCTAGAGACGCCTAGTGGAACAACTGCAGAACTGTTTTCTTGTTTTCTGGTGCAGAGCGGTTGCGTGGGTTGTAGGCAGACCAGGACTTTTTGCGCCGGATAGGGTGTGACCCATACAGGCGGAACGCCGTGACATGCCAGAGGTGCGTGAACTTCTGTGTATGACTAACTGCCCATTCTTCAGCAGAAACCGAAACCAGAAACGATAGTGATAGTGCACTTTGAGGTCTGGATTTACTTTGAGGTCTGGATTTAAGTCGACTTTCAATCGCACCCCAATAAGTTATTGGTTATAAGTGTAACATGGCGTTTCCAATCAATTTCTAGGACGTTATATAAAATGCCTAAGAAGACAAGTCATTGTAGAAAGACAGGAGATACTGGACTCATTTGATGAAAGAAGGCAATGTGAAAATGCAGCAGACGAAGCAGCAAACAGTAAACACATACTGTCTGCAAACCTCTATTTTTCTTTACTCCGCTGTAGTGGGGATCCAAAACACTCGGGCAGTATTCAGGAATTTGAGGCACTACTGTTCTATATACAGTCCTCTTTGTAGTTGAACTGCACTTCCCTAAGACTCTCCCAGTAAGCCGAAGCCACTCCTGCTACTGTTCTCCTTTGCTCGTTTCACTTCATATCGCTTTACAGCTTTACGCCTAGAAATTAATCCCCCTGACTGTGTATACGATAATTACAGTATTGTTTTTTTTCCCCTTTCATCTGCATTAAGATATATCTCTTTACATTTAGAGCAAGTTACCCTACATCACACTAAAAGGAAATTCTAAGCCATCGTATACCCATGTACAGTCACAAAACGACGATACAGTCCTCTTACCTCTTATACTAAAAGGTCACCTCAAGCCTTAGCAGACTTCTCCCCACCCTATCCGTTGTTGTCCACAAATCATTGCCTCACAGACGCTGCTTTATGACGTGGTTTTTTGTCATCCTTACATAAACATTCATGGTCTCCATATGTTTCCCTACTGTAGACAGTACATTATGCTGTAAAATGTGTTATTCTTCAGCGTTCAAAGCTTAATAATTGCAACAATTGGAGCACACCGTAACCAAGGAAAACACCCCAATTCCGTGACACCACATCCTTAGTTCTTCATTTTCGGCGATATTCAGGGTGAGTCACTAATCATTGCCACCTAGAATAACTCCGAAAGTATGATGATAGCTGAGTTGACTGTGGGACAAAAGATGTATAGGACAACGGGGCCATAATATGACGTTGATTTTTTGAAGCTAGACGGGTTCGCGGCAGGGATAAAAAGGTCAACTTTGTTTCTTTACATAGGATGCTATAGTTTCGTACTTATTATCTGATAGTGGCTATCGAGACGAATCCAATGACATGTATCAGCGATGGCCGGCCGATGTGGCGTCGCGGTTCTAGGCGTTTCAGTCTGGAACCGCGCGACCTCTTATGTCGCAGGTTCGAATCCTGCCTCGAGCATGGGTGTGTGTGATGTCCTTAGGTTAGTTAGGTTTAAGTAGTTCTATGGTAAGAATGGAGGAGACATAACGAAATGCTTCAATTAAAAGTGGTGTAAGGGAGGTGATGCTGTCTTTCGCCCATACTACTCACTGTCTACATCGTAGAACCCATGACGAAAACGGAAGAAAGTTTCCAAAGTGTGCTCAAAATTCACAGTAAGAAATTACCACTGACACGATTCGCTGGTGCCATTGCTATCGTTGGTTGAAATGAATTACAGGATCTATTGAATGAAATGAATAGTGTTATGAGTACAGAATAAGTACTGAGAGTAAACCGAAGAGAGACGAATATAATTAGAAGTAGAAGACAAACAGAAGAGCGATAAAACATCACAACTTGGGATCAAGAAGTACACGCAGTTAAGGAACTTTGTTATCTTGGAAGCAAAAGGACCCATCAACCCATCTTGGACGAGGCAAGAAGAACATATAAAGCAGAGTAGCACAGGAAAAGGAGGCGTTCCTGAACAAAAGAAATCAACTGGTAACAAACGTATGTCGTAAGTTGAGTACGAAATTAATGAGGATGTACGTTTGTAGCACCGCATGGTACAGAAGTGAATTATTTCCTGTGAGGAAACCGAAAACGAAGAGAATCCATGTGTTCGCGACGTGTGCGATAGACGAATGGTGGAAAGTAGGTGGACTGAGAAGGAATGACGAATTTCACATCTACATCTACGGGATTACTCTGCTATTCACAATAAAGTGCTTGGCAGAGGGTTCAGTGAACCACCTTCAGGCTGTCTCTACACCGTTCCACTCCGGAGCGGCACTCGGGAAAAACGAGCACTTAAATTTTTCTGTGCGAGCCATGATTTCTCTTGTTTTATCGTCATGATCATTTGTCCCTATGTAAGTTAGCGCCAACAGAATGTTTTCGCAATCGGTGCAGAAAACTGGTGATTGAAATTTCATGAGGAGATCCTGTCGCAACGATGAATGCCTTTGTTTTAGTGATTTTCATCTCAATTCACGTATCATGTCTGAGACACTATCTCCCCTATTTCGCTATAATACAAAACGAGCTGCCCTTCTTTGTACTTTTCCGATGTCATCCGTCAGTCCCACTTGATGCGGATGCCACACCGCACAGCAATACTCCAGAATATGGCGGACAAGCGTGATGTAAGCAATCTCTTCAGTACACCTTTTGCACCTTCCACGTGTTCTGCCAATGAATCGCAGTCTTTGGTTTGATCTACCCACAATATTATCTATGTGATCGTTCCAATTTAGGTTATTTGTAATTGCAGGCCCTAAGTATTTAGTTGAATTTACAACCTTCAGATTCGTGTGACTTACAGCGTAATCGAAATTTAGCCGATTTCTTTCAGTACTCATGTGAATAACTTTACACTTTTCTTTATTCAGGGTCACTTTTCGCACCATACAGATATCTTATCTAAATCATTTTGCAAGTCACTTTGATCATCTGATAACTTTACAAGAGGTAAATGACAGCATCAACTGCAAACAGTCTAAGTAGGCTACTCAAATTGTCTCCTATGCGGTTAATATAGATCAGGAACAATAGAGGGCCTATAACACTTCCTTGTGGAACGCCGGATATTACTTCTGTTTTACTCGATGACTTTCCGTCTATTACTACGAACAGTGACCTTTCTGACAGGAAATTACGAATTCAGGCGCACAACTGAGGCAATACTCCGTAGGCAAGCAGTTTGGTTAGAAGACGCTTGTGAGGAACGGTGTCGAAAGCCTTCTGGAAATCTAAAAGTATGGAACCAATTGACATCCCCTATCGATAGCACTTATTGCTTCATGAGTGTAAAGAGCTAGTAGTGTTTCACAAGAACGATATTTTCGGAATCCGTGCTGACTATGTGTCAATAAATCGTTTTCTTCGAGGTACTTCATAATGTTCGAATACAGTATATGTTCCAAAACCCTACTCCAAATCGACGTTAGTGATATATGCCTGTAATTCAGCGGATTACTTCTACTTCCCTTTTTGGGTATTGGTGTGACTTGAGGAATTTTCCAGTCTTTAGGTACGGATCTTCCTGTGAGCGAGTGGTTGTATGTAATTGCTACATATGGTGCTATTTTATCAGCATACTCTGAGAGGAACCTGACTGGTATACAATCTGGACCGAAGGGCTTGCCTTTATTAAGTGATTTAAGCTGCTTTGTTTCACCGAGGATATCTACTTCTGTGTTTCTCATCTTGTCAGTTGCTCTTGATTGCAAGTCAGGAATATTTACTTCGTCTTCTTTAGTGAAAGAGTTTCGGAAAACCGTATTTATTAACTCTGCTTTAGTGGCACTATCATCACTGACTTCACCGTTGTTATCGCGCAGTGAAGGTATTGATTGCGTCTTGCCACTGGTGTTCTTTATGTATGACCAGAATCTCTTTGCGTTTTCTGCCAGATTTCGAGACATAATTTCGTTGTGGAAATTATTAAAAGCATCTCGCATTGAAGTAGGCGCCATATTTCGAACTTCTCTAAACCTTTACCAATCTTTCCTTGAAAGTCAGCTGCTCGGTGCCGGCGGATAAATGCGATACTGCAGTGCTTGGGTAATCCCCAATTACGATGCAAAGTTCCTTCGGACAAGGACGCATCCGTGTCCGAAGATACTCGAACTGCAGCGACTACTGCCGTTATACAATACACGAAATACATTTGCAGTATATTCTCGGCAAAAAATAGGTTCAATGGCTGTCTGGACGTCAAGATGTACTCACATCTAATACTCGTTTCCTTATTGAAGCATTACAATGTATTACAACCATGTAACCATGATTCCTCAATCGGAACAGCATTACGACCTAATATAGGAAGAACGTAACGGCCTGCTGGTAATAAGCTCCTGATTCGGCTACATACCTAGCTGTAATAGAAATAATCAAAGTAGATTCATGGCACGATAGACAGAAGATATATACTTGCATAGCTCTGAGCCCAGGTGATCCCATCGTTTGACAGAACTTTACGAACCACGAAATTGTCAGCGGAATTTGAGGGAAACTTTAACGTCTACATCTGCGCTTAAGCTACATTATATTGTGTGGCAGAGGGTAGTTACGGTATATACATAACTTTCTAATAATCCTACCTGATAATGGTCCGACTGATGAACAATACTCAAGAAATGCCGAACGAGTCTTTTGAAAACCACTTCTCTTGTGTATGAGGTAATTCCCTTCAGATTGTTCCAGGATATCATAGATACTCCTCTGCTTCTCTATGACAATCTTTTAATTGGTCTTGCCTCTTTAGTCCATATATGACAGCAATTCTGAGGTATTTTCCGGTTGTTATTGTATCCAATGTTTTATTGCAAAACTCATAACCTATCCACGTGCAGGACATTACGTTTATTTACTTGCAGTGTCAACTAGACCAATCGTGAACTGTTTGGATGTCTTCCCGCATTTCGATACGGTTGTCTGTTGTTGCAACCTTCCTGTAGACAACAGCTTCGCCTGACAACCGCCCCGGACAGCTTACGACGTTATCCTCTACGTCATTTACGTACAGAGTATTGCAAACAATAATAGCCCTGTAGAGCTCCCCTGGGCTACATCTATCGATTTTTTCCCTTTAAGTTACAACTCTTATTACTGTTTGCTAGAACGTCCTGAAACCAGCCATTTGATCTGCTACTCGATAAGCTTTTATCAATGGCGTTTCGCGCAGATTTTTCTAGGGGTTCACTGGAAGGTTGTCTACAAAGTTTCAAATGACTAACACACATGGCTTAATAATAGTAAAAAAGAACTACTCTACGGAAATACATTTACTTTACGATTGACTTTGTCTCTAATAATCCATTCTCCGCTCATTAAGATCAGAGATTCTGTCAGTGAAACATTCATTCAATTCATTTAATTCTACAATGCTGTTGACAATGTCCTTCCCAATTGAGAGCGCTGCTACTGCTCTTAGCAGCTGCTGACTCACAGCACGAAGCAGAAAACCTTCAGGTCCGCGTCAGACGATGTCTCCGGTATGGTAACAGTCACCTTCAGGAGTTTCTTTGTCTGACTACAATATTTCTGCAAATCATTTAAGAATAAGGATTCCAGAAATTTCTAAACTCATTCCTCGTGTTTGATATCAGAACTTTTGTTCTCAGTTTATTGCCTTCAAGGATGGGATTTATTTTGCAAGACGCCTGTAGAAATGTTTGCAGAAAGTGACCTGCATACAACACACACTTTTCGGAATTAAATAAATTTGCAGCTACGACATATCTGGTAAATTAAAAGCTTTCAGCAACTTGAGCGACAATGTTATCTCAAACATCTTTCGTGAAAGCCGTTACTTAACTCATTTTCCTGTCCACATCTCTGTGCAAGCTGCAGCAGCTCTCTGCATGTGCAAATCATGTCAGATACGTTAGCTCGATAATATTTCTGCAGTCTTCTACCCCTTGTTGTACACACAGTGGCTCAACTATTCATTTTTGTAATTGGCTGTACAATGCTGCATGATTGTAAATACGGACAACCAAAATTGAAATGCTGGTGCCTTCATTTCAGACGTTGCACTGTTGCTGAAATAATTATGGTGGTTTGTCGAGATGGAATCTCAGTTTTCTCCAGGCATTCTACAAGTCACTATTTTCATACACAACTTGCACAGTCCTTGATTTAAAATTCCACCTTGAGTAGGAAACATGGCAGACTTTCTTACTCAGTATATCAATTACACACTGTGAAGAATGTAGGAAAAACTAAGAATCTCACTAAAGTCAACGAAATATCTTCTAACGTCCCTATTTGGCTCTCTGCATAGGTTAAAATCAGATCCTGCGTTTCGGCATGAAAGTGAACTACATAGGCATGTTCAAAATGTTTATTCAGAAGAGACTGTGCCCCTGAAAGACGACCACTCATGACACCTGTGCAATTGTAGCTCTGAGAAATAACTATACTCTGATTTCTCTAAGCGATTATCCTAAAGTTTTTGAACTCTGTTCGCGAGGTGTCTTGAATGTCAAAGACCTTGCTACAGATATCACGTTAGAGGACACATATCTGACTATTATGATAAAAAGTGAAATTGTTGAAATCTCACGGTCGTACCTGCGCTA
Source organism: Schistocerca americana (assembly GCF_021461395.2). Taxonomy (NCBI): domain Eukaryota; kingdom Metazoa; phylum Arthropoda; class Insecta; order Orthoptera; family Acrididae; genus Schistocerca; species Schistocerca americana. Next base: position 540,897,922 of record NC_060124.1, on the reverse strand, counting down.
ACTGGTACAGAATCAATGACAGCAATTTTCTTTTTTGCTCTGACATAGTAAACATCCATCATACAAGAAAGAATAAAATTTTGAATATGTTTACATGTGCCTTTGAAAACAGCAGCCTTCTAAAGATGATCGTTACTTACAGTATCAGGTCCAGCAGTGAAACCTAAATGAAATCTAGAAGACGTTGGGAAATTCCTGGATTTGATGAGTTGCTGCATCCATAATTTCCAAGAAGTGCAAGATCAGAAACACAATAAACTACAACAGATCACAGAGTGTGTAACGATATTGGCGAATCTGATCATTGTGCCTAGAACCTGTGTATCGGGAGAATGACTGATGCATGCACAGTGACAGATGGTCTGGAAGCGGGTTCATTCGGGTACGTAGTTCCCATTTACATCCAACAGAGAACAGTAGTGCACAGACACATTCAAGAAACAGGTCAAGAGCACGTTTTTGCGAATTATTCTGTTTATTTCATGAAGCCCTTTTGTTTGTTTATCTCTTTACAGTTTTGTATATGCTTTTAGTAGTGTCAGCGATGCGCGAATGTGGTCTAAAGTAAACATGTAGATCACTGCTCTACTAAAGGACGTTGTACGATGGGGAATTTTTTAACATAATATGGCAAGTAAGTTTATGGTAAAAGGAAAGCTAATTCGAGTGCAAATGAAAATAGTTAATAACTTAAAGTATAAACAAAATATCAGAGAGCTAAATATTTATTTCGGAAAAAAGTACAGTTCGAAAGCATGTTATTTGTTTATTGGTTGGTCATGAAAAGCGCGGACTAACAAGAGAGAATAATGTTTTTCTATTGGCCTTAAAGAAAACTGACCAATCAGAACAGAGTATTCTTCGATCCTCATTTCTCTTGGAGATACAGAAAGCTTTCAGCAGTCTAGAGTACTCGTAGCACAACCTTTCAATGATACGGTCGTGTGTAGTAAGAGCTCCGAAGGAAGTTATAACTTGCCGGTTATCGTTGTGCTACACACCTCAAAAGTGCTTTAAGGTGAAGGCAATGTGCTTTTTTGAATGTACTGATTTTTAAGCAATTTACTGTATGAGAAAAGAGAGTAATTCCTCCTGGCATATTGAGCAGATTGGTGACTAAAAACTTGCGTGCATTAGACACCGAAAACTTAATAGCATGGCGAGCATTTTCATTTAAGAACAATACGTGCTTAGTGCTTAGTAGATTTCATGAAACACGTTAAGATAAAGTTGCTAACGTGAATGAAAGTATTTTACGCATACTGTGTTAAGATTAGCACGGTCTTAGAAGTGTACGTGTACAATATCAATGTTAAGAATAGAGCAAAGTTTTGCCAGTACTTCCACCTTTCACTCGAAATTAAGACCTTTTCTCTTTCTTGATATAGTTACGTAGTATGCTGCCCGGTGCAAATTGAAATACCGTAGGATCCTGCTCGGCTTTCACACCGCCGATCTGCTGCAGCGAGTTCACTGGTAGCTGCAGATAAAGAACGGAAGGAGCAGCGAAGCCGCAGTGTCTTCCCACTGGCTGCCTATAAGCTCTATCTAGTTGTTGTGTAAAACCGCTTTCCCTAAAATATTGTGATCTGGACAAATCCGTCTTTTTTTTTTGTCTTCTGTGACAAATGTCTGAAATCATCAACACCAAATAACTAAGTACTTTTCTGTCATAGAGGCAGAAGAATGGATGATTTTAAATTTAAAATTTTTATGTTCTGTAGTATTCTGTCAGATGTATATTTCTGTGGGATCCACTGCTCCACTTGCCACAAGACGAACCGACACTTGCTCGTACTTTGTTCACTAAACGAGAGTGCGACAGGGCGAAGTGAAGGAAAACAGCATTTATCTGGGTCTCGTTCTCTTTTGCTGTATCTCTTATTGACGATGATATTGAACTGAATGTCTCTGGATGTCTGTTTGTGCAATCCGTAATGATTTTTGTAGAAAATCTTCCTCGATCTCGAAGAAGGTCGTAATGCGTGATCATAAAACATGTTCCACATTTCCAGATCCGAACGGATTCAGTGATATAGGCCAATAACTATGTGTGTTTGTTGAAAACGCTGTTGACCTGCCCTTTTTTCCAGCCGCTTAGGGCCTTTCGTTGGGCAACTAACTACGAGAAGTTGCTGTTCAAAGAGGAGCTATGACCGGTACTCCATTCATCGGCCGCGTATATTCCTGTGTGTGATTTCTGTTCTAAAGGTACTAAAAATTTGCGTACAGTAAACGTATCCCATGGGTCACCACATGTAAGTTCTCATAGCTCTGCGTGGTAGTAAGGAACTGGTGCGATTGATAATGGGCATTAATGTTAGACTGGAAAAGTTAATTTGAGCTATTGCTTCTTGGATTATTCACTTGTTAGTAAGTTGGCCACACCAGGGATCGTTTCAAAAACAGCAGCATTTTGCAAAAAACGAGGCTCTGAGCACTATGGGACTTAACTTCTGCGGTTATCAGTGCCCTAGATCACACATCCATGCCCGAGGCAGGATTCTAACCTGCGACCATAGCGGTAGCGCGGTTCGAGACTGTAGCTAATAGAACCGCTCGGCCACCCCAGCCGGCAGAATTTTGCACAAAAGCAACAAAATTCAGAGCTTAGCGCTGTGCGGTGAATAGAGGAACGAGTTTATTGGTATAGAGCATTCCGAAAACATACACCCAAAGCGAAAATATGGGAACGGCAAAACTGCATGCGTCTCGGAGGGACATATATTCCTCATCAGATGCCTCCCGTATTACGAGCATGGAGATGTCTACCGCCAACAGGATGAAACGGAAAAGTGTATCAACTGCAGAGGCTGATGGTTGATTCAGTAGACAACATTCTGTCGGCACGATACAATCGTCAGTCACTGCAGTGCAGAACTGCAGTACTATGGCGTTAATTTAACGAGTAAAATAAACTGACTTGGGAAAGACAGAAAGCAAATGATGTGACAAAACAGTAATTGTCTCGACCTGAAACTACGATATCACCTGTTGGGTTTGAACTGTGACGTATTGGTGTTGTGGCGGGTGACGTCACACGTGTGCGGAGCGTTGGTTTGTTTTCGTTAGGGACGTTTGTATTGTCACCTTATGCTGTGTTTGTAGTCTATATTGGATATATACATAGTGGTGCAAATTTTGATGGAATGAGCATGTTACTGGATCAACCAGTTTAGTTACTTAAGAGAAAGATGAGTTTACGGTGTTCTCCGCTTACGCTCCTAATCAACTAGAGTTTAAACGTTATCTTTGGTTGTCTTGGTAACGTGAGTACACAGTGATTACAACTTATGTGAACTTCGGCACATATTTTTTTCAAAGGTGAGCCAACCTGTATTGTAATGAAATTAATAACTTAGCGAATACTAATAGTAATATTACTGAAATAAGGAACGCTGATAGGTCGACAATAAAGAAAAACGAATGTCTTCAGAAGGTTATGGTAAATGAAGACTGGTTATTCTAACGTAAAGTGTGCAGAACGTGATGTTAGTAATTGAAAGCAATGTACAAAGATGTAGCAGAATTAGTTGAGTTGGGTTGCCTACAGAATGAAGGCGCCAGATCCAGTTTAGCACGTAACAACTCACACAAAAAGTATTTACGAGTAATTTCAGGGATTTTGCAATTTTCTGTTGAGCTGTATTGGTGAATACATGTTACTGCATTTTATCCACCTCGCAATTTAAACCTTTCTGTATCGATATTGGAGTATTCGTTGTTGTTACCATATTTCGTTAACTTTCGCGATATTTGCTACCTGTACTGGTATTACTTTTTCGCTTTCTATACTCATATTTCTATTTGTTTTCTGTATTGGTGTCTGGCTTTTAAGTTAGTTCATATATTAATACAGTGATAATTTCGATACCAGTTGAATTTATCTAATCTGATGCTTTAGTTTTGCATTTTCGATGCAGACCTCGGCATGCTATTCTTCATCGTATTCTTCCGGTTGTTTTGTTTTGTATACGCCAGTATTTTTGGGGCTCTTTGGGTTTTACTTGAGAATATAACTCCCCAGATCCCCCTTAAGGCCCAATATTTATTATTTCGAATTTTTAAGTTTCTGAATTGATTTTTATATTTTGGTTTTATAGGAACTGTTGAATATGACGTCCTAATCGCCATTTTTAAATCAAAGTTGTGTTTCATCTTGAGGCTAGTGATGATGTTATTTATCAAAGTGGACGAGTGTTATCGAAGGCTCTCGTCTTCCCCAATAATTCACCATACTTGAGACACAGTGCCATAACCCCGGCCGCGAGAGTTCGCCCCTGTTTGGTATTAGGAGGGGAGGGGCGCACACAGCGCCGGCTGTCACCTCCACATGAAATCACGCCGGCCACATCTGTTATTCAGTTTAATAAATACGTAATGCGTTTTTACGTCGCGGGCTGACAGTTATTGGACGGGTGAAGTAATTGCATCGGTTAAACGCTCGAGCGATGTGATGTGGTGCTGAAACGACATAACAGCACAAGTTTTCACCCCAGATGTTAGCATTCCCGTTATACAGTAGTAGGCAAGCATAAGTTCTCTACATTCTGTAATTTCCTGCAGGCGATATTATCGAGTGCGCTGCTGCCAAGGCACCCATGTTGATTAGTTTGATTCTGTTTAGAGCGAAGATAACAGAATATCTTGTAGTAGTGAATCCTGTGGTAGGTGTTCTATAGATGAGCAGGATGAAGCCAGAGCATTGTCGACTTGGACTACTCTTACATGGGCTGAGATACTTACGAGAGTGTATACTGTGGAAAGTCATTTAGACTACTTATGGGAATTTTGTGGATTGTCACCGGGAGACGTGTGTGGAACTCTTTTAAAAACGACCAACGTTTATTTCCCGTTTTAATAATAGGACTATTCTACGAAATGTACGAAACTAGTACGATCAGGAAAAACACGTAGTTCATGAGATGCCAACTGATGATACATCAGGGTATTATTTTGGTCCCGTCCTGGGTTAAAGAACACACGCTACTAGTCACTGTTATAGAAAGTTATTTAAGTACAATTACTGTTGGCGATTACTTTGATTTTGCAGTGTTATGTGTTATTTGATTGTTGTGAATTTTACAAAATGCAGTAGCTTTGTTTTCACAGTTTGGCTTAGGAGGCCAAAAGTTTCCTTGTGAGACGCTCACAGTTCCTCTGAGAGATAGCTACAGAGTATCCGACAATCGCAGAGGAGGAGTGCTCCAAGCAGCAACTGATATGGAAATTATTGTATAGTGCGAAATACTTTCACACTCGACAGCAAGGCCGGCCGGGGTGGCCGAGCGGTTCTAGGCGCTACAGTTGGAACCGCGCGACCGCTACGGTCGCAGATTCAAATCCTGCCTCGGGCATGGATGTGTGTGATGTCCTTAGGTTAGATAGGTTTAAGTAGTTCTAAGTTCCAGGGGACTGATGACCATAGCAGTTAAGTCCTATAGTGCTCAGAGCCATTTGAACCATTTTTTTCGACATCAAGACGTCTCAACATTCCATTTATTGTGATGGAAACAGGAACTATTTGCAGGAAAAGTAATTATATATGACCTAGTTAACGAATAATAACTTACTAGGCGTACATAGTGTTGTTAAATAAAAGTGCAACAGTATTCGTCACATGGGACCATTTCAGATTCTAGAAAAATAATACAAATAAGTGTAACCATTCTGAAACTAAGACCGTATTTGAGCCCATAAATCCAACAAAGAAAGGTTCTTAAGCAGCACTGGAGCGTTCTCATATAACGAGTTCTGACAGCTGCCATCTAACAACTTTGTGTCGAATTCACCTGGAACACCGCAAAAAGGGTAAAGTATCGTTATATGAATAACTACACCAGCAACACAGATGTTCAAAAACTTTCACTAATTAGTAATTACATTCAGGAGATTTATCGATTTGCCTTGTGTTATTCCCCACTTATGAGTGAACCATAACTTTGGTTTTATTTCAGATACTTCACTGCACATTCAAATGGCCGTAGTAACACTCTCATAGAATTTAAACTTTCGCTTAAGTTTTCTTCAGATTTCATTTTTATTTCGTTTCATTATCCTTCAGTTAATGTAAATCAACCGTTCACAAATTTAGCTAACTCTTACATATGAGATACCTATTTTCGTCCATCCATTTAACAAATGGGTCGTCCAGTACCTTTAAATTGTATGGCTTTGTGCGCTGTGTTATATTAACGTCACCAGTTTCCACTTTTGATGTAACAGATCAGAGTGCTCCCAATAAGTTTGTCTACTCCCATGTAATGTTAGCAAACAGGGGAGGTCGGTGAAGTTTTACTCCTAGCGGACCTGAATAAGCTAAATTGCATCAGCTTAATTGTTGTGGTGGCAATATATTTAGAAAATGCGTTTAAATGGTACATACCAGCAATCTACTGAACGAAATCACAAGAATAAACAAATTCAGGAGGTGTGTAGCTAACTTTTTCGTAACTATTAGGACGAGAGTTATTGAAATGTACAAGTCACAGTGCTGTTCAAGGTAGAATAAAAGTGTGTGGACTTGGAGACGATGTATGCTTGTATTCAGCAGTTGACGGTTTTGCTATCACATTATTCTGGAAAAAAAGAAATTACGGTCTGGCAGACGTTAAGCACAATGTAACCAAGAACATTCTGAAAGTTATTTAGAAAACTGTGACGAATACAATTCACATTACTATTCCATTATCGTACTGCATAACACCGAGACATCTTAAAAAGAAAAATTATTTGTTTCGCCTTATTTTGTTTCCATATCTGTAAACTATCAAGTGCAGTACCGAACTACCTATTCATTTTATTTTATGTCACCTTATCCTAGTCTTTTGTTCTGTAGGCCGTGAGTTTGTTACCTGCCATTTCCATTTTTTATGTATTCCTTCTACTGTTAGCAGCTAACATGAACTACATTGCGTTTTATCATAGAGACTAGAAAATACTCCTTGTTTTATAACTGAATTTACATGTGTGTACCAAACTTTTTCGCCTAAAGGTACTAGGCATTTCAGAAGTCTAAAATATACAATATATTTCTAATCAGTTATTATCTACGCATAATGTAAGCTGCAACTGACTAAAAATGGTCCAAATGTTAACAATGTTATCATGAAATCATTACTGGGTTTAAGTCACACATCCTGATTTCGTTATATTTACCATGCAACAAACATTCTCTGTATCACTTTTGCTTCTTTTGTGACTGCGTTATTATTTCACACAAGTCCTTAGAAACATGTAAAGAAAGTAACTTATCATTGTTATCTAACGAAGTACGTTAAAATTCCCCAAATATTATTAAACTATTTCATTATTTTTGAGACAGCATTACTGTGTCATTTTCTTCGGGTTGAAGTTAACTGTACAGCCATGAATATTGCGTAATACTTTAGACTGTGACAAAATCCTAGCGTCAAGGTGATCCAGACTTACGTGCTGCGCATCTGGCTCATGTCGTACCCCTATAAATCTCCCAAACGACTCTTATTTAGTTTTGGTGAAATAAATAAAAAATGAAATAAAAACGTGCCTTCTGCAACAGCATTTTCCTCAGCAACATTAGCCCCGAAAGTAAATTTCAACGACATAACAAATCATAGTGCATAAGGGTCAAAGTATAAATAGCAGCGGTGATGAACTCTCTCTGAATTTTCAGTCGAACATAAGGCACCATTAATTTCTTTGTTTACTCTTTTCAGGTTACATCCACATGCTAATCAAATGTTGTTTGCCAATGCAGTTCAGTGAATTGCAACATCAGTTTGATTACACTAAGCGTGCTTTGATTTATGTGTCCCACGCAAAGACACTCGCCATGCTTCTGTTATAAGCAGCATCTGAGTTTGTTTACATACCTACTACTTCATAAACAGATACACAGATAAGCCAGAATGTTATGGCCGCCGATCTACTGTCGATACAAATCCGTTCAGGCGATAGCAGCGACACATGGCTAGGAATGACTGCTAGCCAGACAAACGCACGGTGCATGTCGTATATCACAAGGGCTAGAGCGTGATGGTATGGAGTGTGTTGAGCGGTTCGATGTTCACAGTCCCGATTTCCAGTTGATGTGTTGGCTCTCCTATCTCGACACATCTAAACCCGATCGAAGACATCTGGCCATGTGGCGTCAGAGCTCATGGCACCCCTCCCCGGAATTTACGGATTTAGGTGACTTGTGTGTGCAGATGTAATGCCAGCTCCGTCTAAGGGGTTCAAATGTTGATTACCTTTTAGTTCCTGCGTGTGTAGTGCCATATTACTTGTGGCTCACTGTGTTGAATAGTAGATGTCGGGATTATGGAGACTACTTTGTTGTCCTTAGGAGCAGCGATTTTGTAGTCACTCTAGTCTTTTGAGTGTTATCATTAATGTCATTGATTTTCCTACACTTTTTAGAATTATACTTAGTGTCAATGATATTTCTGTTAAACGTAGTTGGCAAATGTTAATGTTGCACAAAACAGTTTCTTCCATTTTCATCGACGGAGAGGTAATGACAGATGCAGCTCGCATCGGGGACAGACTCGAACGAGTTTTATTCCGAAGAACCTTCCATTTGTTTCCATTAATCTACTAAGAGGAACCACCGAAATGTAGATCTTGTTGGTCGGAAGAGAATATGAACCACAGTCAACCCCAATGCGAGCCATCTACATTACCACAACGCCGCCTGTTGCAAATAAAACAAATAACGAGACTTGTTATATCATCAATCCAAAGGTTTATTCGATTGGTAACTGTGGTTTCAGGTGGTATTGGCCGCGGTATCGCGGACGCACATTCTGGCAGCCGGACGGTCTTCTCCAGACGTCGCGTTGGTGGTCACGCGTCAACACATTCAGCGTCTGGCATGGCGGCTCTCAAGAGCTGCGCGGTGTGATGTACAGACCTCCAAGGTGGGCGCGGAGGACACCGGAGTGTTCTGTGACAAATATAAATTTCAAAATTATAAACGTCGCCCTATTATGGTGAGTTGATATAACATCTGTAAAGGAAAGTGCTAAATTATCGTAGGACCACATGCTAATAAATGGTCAGTTTCTGTATCCATAGAAGGGATGTTTCTATCGCGCCAACTCATGAACCCTAGAATACTAATTATCGCAAATATGAAAATTACCGACAGTGAATGTTTGCCAATTTACTCCTCCCGGAGTGTTATCTATTGTGGTGAAATGATCTACTAAATTATTGCATCAGATGGTAGATATGTCACGCGGACGCATGTATTATCCTCACCTGAAATATATTCATTATGGAACGGAGAGAATTGTGACTGTTGCTAAATCCATTATTACAAAAATAGTAGAGTTTCTTAAAACAAGTTGTGTAAATGTTCAGTTCAAATTCGGAGAGCTTCAAGGATAAATACGGGACAGAAAAATAAACGATCATGCAGCACAAGAAATGGGATTAAAATACCAAGTATAATCGTGGGAGGCTGAAGGTGAAACTTCGCTGAGAACTTGATAACTGTTATGGGCGGGAGGGGACATAGGAGAACGTTATCTGAAAGGCTCTCCCTCATCTGAAAGTGTAGGCAACGGTATTGTATGTACCATTGATTCTTCAGTTTAAGTATATCCTACCAATACTAGAGCTAAAAGATACATATGCCACGAAAGGATTTTGTATCTGATCAGAGTTTACAATTGGTATAAAAGAACAGCAGACTATAGGTACCGAGAAAGTTTATGGGTCGACCATAGAATTTTGTAGCCATGGTGATATATCTAAACTGACACCATTTCAGTTATATTAAAAATCGTAAAACTCTATACTCGAATAATATCTTGAAGACTCCCCTTCTGAAGGAAGCTACCATGTGATCATGAAATGAGAAATACTCTTAGAAACCAAAATCTGTTGTCCTTTACACAGATCGAAGTACCACTCACCGTAACAGCACCGCCTTAATCCTCCTCCTGCAGCCGTCTCTGCAGCAACTCCACGAAAAAGGCGTCCAGTGTGAACTGACGCTCCTGTTGGAAAAGATCTTATTACTTTCATGTTATCTAACACGTGAAGTGATTCACAATTTGTGCTAGTTCCTGTCATATACAAGTATAACGAATTGTAACATTTACCACAAATTCGTACGATTCAGGTATCGAAATTAAGAATATAGTAATTCAATTTAGTATCCAACTAACACAATTCGTTTCACATCTCAGATGCTATTAATACTAACAAGTAACTAATATCCCATTATCTTTAACATTTTCTGTGTACGACTGGTTAATGATGTGCTTCTTAGGTTATGCCATGTTGTTGTTTCTGCTTTATGGTCAACATTTCAACAAGTGACCGAGCCATTTTCTTCAGATCGTGAGACGTTTCCTGACTGATATGAGTCAAGCAGAGAGTACATTACCGCAAAGTTCGCAGCACATGAAGTTGATGGCTGGGACGTCCGTTGAAGTATTGTGCACAAAATGAACACAACAATTCGGCCTAACACCCGGAAGCAGACCAGTAACTAGTACCATCTTCGAGAGTAAGTTATCATTTAATGAGAAAACGAAAAATTCACTTTGAAACCAAATGCTACTATTCCTGATACTGTTCGCATTTATACTAACCGGAGCAGGACGGACTTCTTTCTCTTCCTGCAGCCGCTTCTGCAGAATCTCCTCAAAAAAGGCGTCCAAAGTGAACTGACGCTCCTGTTGGAAAAGAACTTATTAGTTTGATTAGTCATAGAGCATGCTTGGTAATTCAGAGATAGCGCTAGTTCTTTACATGTACATGTGTTACAAATTCTGCAATGTCGTCTTCAACCAGTCGATCGCGTTATCAGCATATTTAGTGCGCCTCTGCCCCAGAATATTTTTCACCATAATTCTTTACAACTGGAGAGGGATGTTACCTTTCTCAAGTCTCTCACATAGTTATTTGCTCAGTGTTAACAAATACCACACCCAATTTACCGGAATGATAATTGGTTAGAATCAACTGTCCATGTCTGAGGTCAGTGTTAAGTTTAATGGGCTTCAATACAATTGTCAGAGTTGTTTAAACAGCATTCAGGTTCGATTATCAACATAAGCTTACCTAATGCGACAAGTCCGGATATATTGTGGTAATAACACGGAGGAGAGGATCTAGGGCCAGTGGGATCCAGGGGAAAGGGCCAACATAATGCAGCAAAGGAGTCCTGCAGGGAACAAAGCGAGAGACACAGTGTGAGGCTACCCTGCAGGTCAAAGAATATACGACTCTGACATGCTAAAGGCTTTTTCTAAGGGCTTCATACTCATGTTAAACGACCACTATATCTGTGGCGCATGTAGTATTAGAATTCCTATAGTCCATATTTTACGGCGCTTTATCTTTTGATGCGAAGGCAGAAGTAAGTTTGGAAGAGGTCTCAAGCTCTTTGTTTTACTTGAAGTCAAGACCACTATGGCAAATTTTAAAATTTTTATGTAGGTCTGGAGATAAGCTCAAGTTTTAGAATGACGACTATTGTGAACTGTTGAGTGACTAGCACATCTCACTTCGCTCCAGTGATCAACATATCCATCCATCCATCAGTGACATTCATTGCCGCCGGTATTTTGTATCTGATCACGATCCAGAAGAGCAGTATGCTAACCACATGCTCCTCCATACAGTGACGTATATCGTCTGACGATGACGAGGCGGTCGATCGGTACCTTTGGAACTTCAGAGGAATGATTGGACGGAGTTAGGTAGTTAGGTGGTATTTTATATAATCGTCACAATCATCACTCGTGCAGAGATGCCTATCTAAGATATGTTATTCACAATGACGTGTCACATGGGATGTTTATAGCAAAAAAATATTCATTTACAGTAAATCGTGACAGTCTGTAATATCAACTGACCACGTTACGTACAATCAGTTAGCTCTCAGACTTTACTGCTTTGCGTGCTATGTCACTGCAATATAACGTGGCTCACCTTTACAGTACCCCGAACAGCGACCAAGTTGTTCTCCAGTCGCAGACCCTCGTCTTTCTCCCCTCCCAAACACCGGGAGAAAAACTTCTTCATGCGGCGGAACATTGCTGTAACGATAACAAACAGCACATTAGACATGACCAGACAGTGTCTACGAGTAAGTTTTGCAGCAATGTCTCACAACTCGATAGCAAGAAAAACCTTAAACCGTGACGACATGTCTGTAACCTGGGCTTTTGTAAAAAAGCAGCTGCTTGTATCAAAAACGACATGCACAGTCTATATAATTGATTGAGCTTATACATTTGTTACTAGTCGAGAATTACTTACTTTAATTTTGTGTCAGTAATTCGTAGAGCATGTATCATAACAATAACAGTTATTCGAAGTTTAGCAATCGCGGGTTCATTACGTGGTACTTTTACTCTGAAGAGAATAAATTTGTTTTGATAGCAACTAGCTGAAGGCTTATCTATTAGACTAAATTTAATTAGCAAGTCATTATAATACTACAATAGTTTCAGATATACAGCTGCTTCGCCGGCCGGTGTGGCCGTGCGGTTCTAGGTGCTTCAGTCTGTAACCGTGTGACCGCTACGATCACAGGTTCGAATCCTGCCTCGGACATGCATGTGTGTGATGTCCTTAGGTTAGTTAGGTTTAAGTAGTTCTAAGTTCTAGGGGACTGATGACCACCGATGTTAAGTCCCATAGTGCTCGGAGCCATATGAACCATTTTTTATACAGCTACTTCAGATATTACAACTTCAGATTTTGTCATCTATTACAGCATGATATGCGGAATATCTTCCCCTGGGGCAGGAACAAGAATTTGTTTTTTATGTGTGTTGGTGGTAGGATGAAGTTACTAAATAATAAACTACGCTACGATCTGATGGCTATACCTTCCGCAGTATATTACAAGAATACGATTTTTACTGCTATCCACATTACCGAGTCAGTATATTCTCTCAGGGCTGCACTGTCCCTTCTTTGTGTCAGTCATCGAGAACCCTACATCTAAATTACACTTCATTGCCATGTGAGCTAAACAGTAACGTCTACGACGTATTAACTATATTTGTGGTTGAAATTTACCCACTGGTTTCTACATGAAGAAAACTTAAAAACAGCTTATAAACAGCTAATAGGTGTAACATTCGACCGTGCTCCAATATATTAACGGTACTTCCTTAAGTGACAGGAAAAGATAATATTTTTGCTACAAATCCATGTCGACTCAGTATGACACTACACAACCGGAACCTGTTTACGACTTTTCCTTTTCACCGACGGCAGAAGATAAAAGCATGAACCAACGATAGGACATACCGTATGTATGTGTAATCGAAATGGAGAGTGATAGGTGACACGATTCTATTTGTGAAACTATGCTATAAATTTGAGAATACATCATTCCAGCAGTTGAACATTGGCAAAAACTCAGTGAGGATATCTCTCTCTACAAGTCAAGCATTTTCGGAACTTTCTGAAGTTGCATTACATATTGAAAAAATGTACCGGAATTGCTCTTGCCTCTTGGTGGGTATAGTCTATATACCTTGCTTCTGAAACAGAGCGTTCGCATAATTCAAAGCTTCTAATGCTCCCCAAGAACTTGCTCTCGAAACACAAAATCCAACACTATAACGCCTGAATCAAAATTATAGAATCTTTTACTTAAGAACTCAAGAAACTAATTCGTTTCGATACTTCAACTACTCCAGAGAATACGGAAGTCATTATTATGCAATGGTCCACCACAGTTAAGCTGATTTTTGTTAGCAAAAACTGCGATCAACATTAGGCAGCAACCTCGATAACTGCAGAGAACAACGTTGTACTGGAACGTCGATATCAATGGTTAAACAAGAACTGCAATGAAAATTTTCAGTAATTTGAATCTATGTAAGACGAAATAATCATGTTATAGCACTGACAAATATGCAGCGGAGTCTTGATTGTTGAAAACGTCCGTACAGTTAATAAACTCCCAAGTGATCTAACAGTTAACATAACTCAGAGATAGTGCTTTAATTTCCTCAAGCAACAGGGAAGTAAGAATCTCATATTATGGTGACAAGTCAATTCTGTATAACTCTACACAGTTGTAACCAGTTTCTAACGTGTTTTCTTCTTCGCAGACGGAAGATAAGTCTAGCAGTATAACCCTGCAGCGATCATAGGCAATATGTAAGTGTAATCGACGAAACAGGAAGGTCGGTTACACTGTTTTCATTGTGAAAGTAAAAGTTAATGTAACTAGAGACCGCTCCGAGTCTACCACAACAACCACAGATAAAATTTACTAACAATCCGATTATATTATTGGAGAAGGCGATAACAAGATAGACTATTACGGTCGAAAAAAAAAATAAAAAAAATTGTAGCGGAGGCGTTGTGCAGCTTTAATGAATGTTAACAACTGTATTGTGCAATAGACAGCTACGACGGTACGTTTCATTAGGGACCATCGAATTTGGTCTAAAATCGGCCCATCATCGGTCACGAAAACCGTCTCAGCTATGCTTTCGCGTATATTGCAATAGCAGTTATCAAACGTAGATAGCTCGACCATTGGTATTATCTGTATAGACATTACATTGGTAAAAATGTCTATGAAGTTAAATGGACATAATGGACATGACAAGTTAATGTCAATGACGGAACACTGTACATCCGTAATTGCTATTCCTATTAGGCAAGTTCATAGTTGAGATCGTTTTTAGGCTTGATGATGGTCTGATCCTCGACCGAAACATACATTCTCTCATAAAATGTACCATTATAGCTGTGATTGCATAATGCAGTTCTTTCGAAGAGCATATAAAGTGAAAGTAACGTCACTGCTGCAGAAACTGACAGGGCAGAAACAAAATGTAAAAGTTTATAAAGCTAAGATCAATATAACGAAAAAATCGAATAATATCTTACACAAATTCCGCTAGAATAAACTCAACGGAAATATAACGAAGACACAAAATTTGATTCCAATAATTCGCTTAATCTACACAGATTAAACGAAGACAAGGATACCAATCACACATCCACAAAATAACAACATAATAGAAAAATAACATGCACAAATTCTTCCAGAATGAACCAAAAGAAAATGTACGCTGCACCTATATAGCCCTAACAAAGACAGCAATACCACACACATCCACATAAAACGACATAATCGATAAATAACACACTGGAACTATTCCATAATAAACCAAAAAAAATGTAAACCCCCCAAAAAAACAAAAAAAAGAAAAGACGCACAAGAAAACTCCATATAACTACGACTTTATCGAAAAATAACACACACAAATTCCTCAAGAATAAACAGAACGAAAATAATTTCAAAAATTTGGTATCACACTACAAACGAACGTTAACAGGTCAAAGAGTACCATAGAACAAAACGAATCATACATCAAAAGCGCGAGACACTGGCAACAACAATAAGAACCCTACAAAACAATCGATTTCATATACGCTCCCCTTCAGCGGCGTCACATTCGAAAAAAAGCAGCCAACTATTAATAAGTTAAAAAATTATGACTAACATTACTATTCGTCCCTCTCAGGACAACTTCTACAATGTACTTAGGTTCACGGCTAACAGCACCGTAGACAATTCTCCCATATTACAAAAATAGCTAAAGAACTGCAACAATCAACATGATAAAAATTATCATTAATCACTTCACTCACAAAAATTTATCTTCTGCTCTTAAGGTACTGCCTATTCTCACCATCGTATATCGTGCGAAATACAGAAAAAAACAGTTAAATATATGTCAGAAAAAAAAGAAACATTAGTCGCTAATAGTTTCTCCATTGATAATATAACCTGTGGCCTCAAGTTACCCCCTCCCCCCAATAAACAACACCATCGTATATCACGACACATTTGCAATAAACAGAATATTTTACAAACTTTATAAATTACATTAGTAACTAACACAAACACAGATAGCATTTAATAACAGACCGCTTACACGCTCTGCAACGTAAAGTCATGACGTCAAGAGGACGTCATGGGTGAAACCACACGGATAGAATCTGAAAGAGCACTTGACAAAGTTGTCACTGTTGAACTAAGCTGTTAATTTGAGCATACGTGATGAAAGCACATGAACTTAAAAAAATTAAGTGTAGAGGTCTAACTCTACAAGTAACCACCTGACGTTTGAAACCCCATAATAAATTAAAACGAAATGCTATTTCACGTTATTACTGTTAAGAACTTCATATTCCGCAATCACACCACACTCCTCTACATGCTTCAATTTTCCAGTACTTCTCCACTAATACACATTCATTTATTAGCTTTTAAGATGTTCTTACTCGAGATGACTGTGTATACTCAATAAATATACAAAGGTAAATCAATAGCTCATACCTACTGCGGGTACGATGCAGCTGGCCTCTGAAGCCGGCGTTCGCTTCACTGAGAGCTTCTAAAGCTCCTCAAGAACTTTAAAATGTTTCGCTAGATGTGCTCGAAACACAAAATACAACACTGCAATACTTAATTCACAACAGAAGCTTCGTACACTCAATAACTCGCAGAACGAATTCGTATGAATACTTCGAGTACTCTAGAGAATACGGAAGTAATTGCTAGGCAACGGTCCACAATGGTTCAAGAGACTTGGCATTGTTGTTAGCATACACTGTGATGAACATTAAGTAGCAACCCCGGTAACTACAGAGCACATCACTATATAGAGACGTCGATATCCATGGTTAAATAAGAACAGCATTTAAATTTTAAACAATTTAAATCTATGTAAGACGAAATAACCATGTTTTGGGATCGAAAGATATGCAGAAGTATGTAAATAATGAGACCGCCCGAATAGCCTATAGATTCCCATTGGAATTCTTATTTAGCAGTTCGATGTGCGTGAGAACAGTAATGAGACTGACAATACTCTGAGGGATCTGGCCGCGCTGTGTTGTTCTACTGCTGTAAAGGACGGTTTGCAATCTCTTCTAGTTGCTGAGTACGCCGTCACATGGTTTTTGAAAGCGCCATCGGGGAAGTTGTGTTTTTGTAGCGTGTTGTAAAAGTGGAAGAGTGTAATTTAGAGCAATGTTATGCCATCAAGTGCTAAACTTGGGGCACCAGCGAGAGTGATCTTTTCAGAATTGAAACAACCCTATGGGGAACATTCCTTATCAGTAGTCCAAGTTTCTGTGTGGCACAAATCATTTCTGGAAGGCCGAGAACACGTTGACGATGGATCTCGTTCAGGGTAGGCCTTCACCTTATAAAATCGACGAAAACGTCGAACGTATGCGTTCTCTTGTGACATCAGACCGGTGCGTAAAAATAAAGGTGTTGGATGACATGGTTAAACATTTTCAGCATGCATCAAATTTGCATCGGAGTTTTGCACGTGCGAAAGATTTATGCCAAACGGTGCCATAAACCTCACAACTGAGCAGGAGGGGAATGGAAGAAACGTGTGCGTTGTCCTCTTGCGAGAATTGCCCATGGCCACGAATGGTACAGTTGTATAATCACAGGTTATGAATCCTGAATTTCAAAGTACGATCCTGAGACCAAGTGGCAGAGTGAGGAGTGGAACACTGTGGAATCTCCTCGACTGAAATGAGCTCGAATAATGAAGTCAAAGGCGGAAGCAAAACTGATTTGCTGTTATGACAGGTTTGCTTTTTTCCATATAGATTTGTTCATCCACGACGAACCGTCAAACAGCTGTGTTACAACGATGAACTGGAAAAGCTCAGGAAAGAGGTGAATCGCCAGCCTGAGTAGCCGTGCGGTTCTAGGCGCTACAGTCTGGAACCGGGCGACCGCTACGGTCGCAGGTCCAAATCCTGCCTCGGGCATGGATGTGTGTGACGTCCTTAGGTTAGTCAGGTTTAATTAGTCCTACGTTCTAGGCGACTGATGACCTCAGCAGTTAAGTCGCATAGTGCTCAGAGCCATTTTTGAAAGAGGTGAATCGAGTAAGATCAAACATTGCAGATTGGACGGCGCATCATGATAACGCCCCATGCCACATGGCCACTTCCATCACGGATTTTTTGACTTCAAAAGGCATTCCTGTTGTTCCACAGACCCCCCCCCCCCCCATTCTCACATTCACAGAATCGTGCTAACTGTGACTTGTTTTTTTTTTTTTTGCAATTTCGGAAAATGTCTTAAAAGGATTTCATTTTGGGACTCTGGAGGATATTTAAGAGCGTATGACCGACATGGGAAGTGCCCTACCAGTTGAAGGCTTTCTACGCTTCTACCGATACCGAGGAACAACGACTTCGCCGGCCTATAGCTGCCGATGGGAACTAATTTGCAGGAGACATTATTGTCGTTTGAAAGAAATAAAACCTTGGTATATTAGAAATCAGTCTCACTGCTTTTCTCACACGCCTCCTACTCCAAGATATTGATTCACATATCTTGCGTAACAGAAGAGAAAAACTCTTTTGTTAAGCTGCCAGCTTCCCTCGATACGATGCAATGCACTTGCCAGGAGTTCCAAAATAAATTTTTCTTCACACACGGAAAAAAATTCCAGCAACACTAATCTCCAGCATCGCAGGGAGTATGTGTGCGTAATTCACAAGAGAGAAAGATTGCTTACACCGTCATCATTGTGGAACTAAGCAATTAGTTTGATAATACATGATGCATGGGCACGAACTTCGCCAAAAACAAAGTACAGAAATCTGCCTCTACAAGTAAATGTCCAACCTTTGAATCTGCATAAAAAAGTAAGACAATGTTCTATTTCACACTGCATACCGTTAATAACGGCATGTTCTGAGATGATACCACACTCCAGCACCCGCATCAATTTTCCAGTAATTCTCCGCTATATACTCAGCCATTTACAAGTTTATGCGATATTCTAACCGCAAATGATTCTGTACGACAAATAAATAGGTGGCAGTTAAATCAACGGCTCATACCTCTTGCAGCACAACGCAGCTCGCCTCTGACGCTGGGCGTTCGCTTTTCTGAAAGCTTCTAAAGCTCCTCAAGAACTTTAAAATGTTGCGCTAGATGTGCTCGAAACACAAAATGCAAGACTGCAATACTTAATTCAGAAATGAAGCTCCTTACACTCAATAACTCGCAGAACGAATTCGTATGGATACTTCGAGTACTCCAAAGAATACGGCAGTAATTGCTACGCAACGGTCCACAACGGTTTACGTGAGATGGCATTGTTGTTTACATACCCGAGATCCTCCCCTGGTAGCTGAGTGGTCAGCGCGACGGAAGTCATACCTAAAGACCCGAGTTCGATTCACGAATGTGTCGGGAGATTTTCTCTGCTCAGGGACTGGGTGTTGCGTTGCCCTTATCATCGTTATTTCATCCCCATGGACACTCAAGTCGCCGAAGTGGCGTCAACTCAAGAGACTTGCACCAGGCGAATGGGAGGCCCTAGCCACACGGCATTTCCATTTTAACAGTAAACCGAAATCCCAGTAAAGCAATAACGTTTAGCAACGTGGATATAAATGTTAGACAACCACTGAAACAAAATATTATATAAGTCAATTGTACATTTCAACTTTTCATAAAATAGCATCGAAGCACAACGACGTCGAATGCTGATGCCCTCGATCCCTCTTTTAGTCATGTATTGAAATGTTATGTCACGCGTAAAAATTGATTCCTTCAGCGCATGTGACTTCCACCAGGTTCGACGTCCGTTTGTGTGATTCCACTAATTGTTTCCTAGTGTAGTGATTTTCTATATTGTAACCTGGTTGTCAAGGGAAGGCCGTAATCATTTACTATTGGTTGCTTTTAACAGTTACACACATTTATTATTAAAGAAGTAGTTCCAGACTCAACAATAAATTAAAAAAATACCACGCTTTATTAATGAAGGCATAAACGACAGTGTAAATAATAGTGTTTTCAGTGCGTTACAATTTAGCAAATCACCATAAAATCCTGATACTCATAACGTTTAAAAAGAAAAAAACAAGGCACTGTGATGATGACTGAAGGCCTTACACTCCAAATAAGACAGTAAATTAAGAAAGTTTAAGAACTCGCTGCAATTACAACTTACAGGTATTGAAATATTAAAAGTAAGAGCCCACCAACACAGTAGAAGGTATCAGACGCCACGAATGGCAGAAAATAAGGTTTTAAGGCTTACTGCTAAAACAGAAATATCGAATTAATTTTTCACAGCAAATGACCACAATCATGACTGAAGGCTTACACGCCAGGAACGGCAATTATATAAAAAGTTTAGAAACGTACTGTAAAACAGCAAATAAAAGCAAAGGTTAATTAAAAGAAACAAGCAATTGACCACGAAACAGGTGAAGTTATATAACGGTAATCTTGTAACACAACCCTTACACTGATACAGTCTGGCCTGCAACGGAGGGTGGAAACCTACAAACAGCACCAACGCGAGCACCAGCACGGCTCATATACCCTTCGATTAATCTCCTCATCGCGAAAATGGAAGACTTGCCAATGGGAGGGATCACATGTCTCATACATATTTTTATTGGCCTCGTCCATGTTTTTACTACTTTGTCAATACAATCAAATTATAAATTGAACGAGTGTCCTTTTTATACAAGGTGGTCCTTTGATAGTGTCTGGGCCAAATATGTCAGAAAATAAGCATCAAACGAAAAAAACTACAAAGAACGAAACTCGTTTAGCTTGAAGGGGGAAACCAGAGGGCGCTATGGTTGGCCCGCTAGATGGCGCTGCCATAGGTCAAACGGATATCAACTGCGTTTTTTAAGTAGGAACCCCCATTTTTATTACATATTTGTGAAGTACGTAAAGAAGTATGAATGTTTTAGTTGGACCACTTTTTTCGCTTTGTGATAGATGGCGCTGTAATAGTCACAAACGAATAAGTACGTGGTATCACGTAACATTCCGCCAGTGCGGACGGTATTTGCTTCGTGATAGATTACCCGTGTTAAAATGGACCGTTTACCAACCATTCGCCAGATAGTTGCGTTATTTAAGGTAACAGGAAGTGTTCAGCCACATGTGTAACGCCAACTACGACCTGCAACAAATTATGAAGCCCAAGTAGGTGTTTTAGCTGCTGTCGCCGCCTAACCGCAAATTACTAGCAGACAAATTGCGCGAGAATCGGGACTCGCAAAAACGTCGGTGTTGAGAATGCTACATCAACATTGATTGCGCCCGTACCATATTTCTATGCACCAGGAATTGCATAGCGACGACTTTGAACGTCGTGTACAGTTCTGCCACTGGGCACAAGAGAAATTACGGGACGATGACAGATTTTTTGTACTCGTTCTATTTAGCGATGAAGCGTCATTAACCAACAGCGGTAACGTAAACCGGCATTATATGCACTATTAGGCAACGGAAAATCCACGATGGCTGCGACAAGTGGAACATCAGCGACCTTGGCGGGTTAAAGTATGGTGTGGCTTTATGGGAGGAAGGATAATTGGCCCCCATTTCATCGATGGCAATCTGAATGGTGCAATGTATGCTGATTTCCTACGTAATGATCTACCCACGTTACTGCAAGATGTTCCACAGCATGACAGAATGGCGATGTACTTCCAACATGATGGATGTCCGGCACAATCTCGCGTGCGATTGAAACGGTATTGAATAGCGTATTTCATGACAGGTGGATTCGTTGTCGAAGCACCATTCCACAGCGCGCACGTTCACCGGATCTGACGTCCACGGATTTCTTTCTGTGGGAAAAGTTGAAGGATATTTGCTATCGTGATCCACCGACAACACCTGACAACATGCGTCAGCGCATTGTCCATGCATGTGCGAACATTACGGAAGGCGAGCTACTCGCTGTTGAGAGGAATGTCGTTACACGTATTGCCAAATGCATTGAGGTTGACGGACATCATTTTGAGCATTTATTGCATTACTGTGGTATTTACAGGTAATCACGCTGTGACAGCATGCGTTCTCAGAAATGATAAGTTCACAAGGGTACATGTATTACATTGGAACAACCGAAATAAATTGTCCAAACCTACATTCTGTATTTTAATTTGAATAACTTACCTGTTACGAACTATTAGCCTAAATTTGTGAGCCATATGTTTGTGACTATTACAGCGCCATCTATCACAAAGCGAAAACAGGGGTCCAACAAAAAAATTCATATTTCATTACGTACTACACGAATATGTAATAAAACTGGTGGTTCCTAATTTAAAAAAACGCAGTTGATATCCGTTTGACCTATGGCAGAGCCATTTAGCAGGCCAACCATAGGGCCATCCGGATTCCCCCTTCAAGTTTCGTTCTTTGTAGTTTTTTCGTTTGACACTTATTTCATAAGATATTTGGAACGGTCACGATCAGTGGACCACCATGTATATTTTAATTGAAGCTCTCCAAAAAAGGATCATTTTAAAAGGCGAACTTCGAAATAAACTAGGCGGGGTTTGAGTACAGAGGCCCAACATGCTGCCTTGAAAGGTACTCTTCCGTTCTGGAACTTTTCCTTGAATTCCCAGGCGGAAGGATACTAGCCGGAAGGTAAGATGCTGCATAGATTCTCCGTAAGGTCACCAATGCAATGTCGAGGCAGGTGTGGAGGCAGTGGAGGGAGGAAGTCTCCCTGTCACCGAGACCTGCCTGCTGTTTCGACGTCCTAGGCTACCAACTTCAGGTCAAGCTAGATCAGATCACAGCTGGAGCTTTTCGCAGCAGCTGGCGTCATACAAAATTACCCACGGAGATGATGCAAATCGTAACTATAGGTACCTGTCGTTAGATAAGATTAGAAAAGTCTACATTTCAACAACATTGGTTTGTAGCATTATGTTACAGTCTGATAAGCAGAAAATCTCCTGCTCACTCTCCATTGCCACCACACGCCTACCGTCATATCACTCAGTTATCCTTTCAAAGTGGACGTTCTACAATACGGTGCTGTGCAGTGGAGAGCTTCACTCTTATCACTATGAATGCATATTCACGTTGGAAAGCAACAAGTAATTTTTAACGTTATCAATGTTAGATGGTCTGTTTCAAAAACTAAAGAAATTATAAATAGTTTTATCATTTCAAATTTGTTCGGTGGTTCAGAAAGTAAGTATCGGTCTAGGCCACAGGGTTGTAACCGAGGTTTGTCTGAAGGATTTTTTTTTTTTTTTTTTTTTACATTTACCAGTTCTTTCAATTTCGACAATGATTTCTGATAATGTGATAAATGCGAGGTTAGTCTATTGCTTGTATTCCATGTTAAACTGCAGAGCCACCTGTAACTGACTCGCTAAATCAATTACAAGAATGGTGGAAGCAACACTACCAAACTACTACGGTGTTCGAACCAGCTTTCGTATTGATGATTCGAGTTTTACTATTACATTTATACATTACATCGATTATCCTTGTATACTTCAGTAATATTTTTAAATACATTTGAGTGATTAGCTGAGTATACACTCCTTTCCCCTCAGAGCGAAGGTATAAAATTACGCTAATCAAAATTCCCTTCTTTTTAGATTAAATAACACAATGGGATTATGTGTTAGATAATACTCTGGAAAGTATAAATAATAATTTTATTCCTTATCTTCTTTTTTCTAAAAACATTAAATCTGTCATACAAGACATACTGTTGTTGTTGTTATGGTTTTCAGTCCGAAGATTAATTTGATGCTGCTCTCCCCCCCCCCCCCCCCTCCTACTCTCACATAGCTGCAAATCTACTGTAAATTGCATCCAGAAAAACCGGTTGTTGTCTCAGGTAGGGTCCTATCAACCAATCCCAGCTATATCCTGGTATAAAACATGTGGAAACTAAATACATTATCTGTCGCGTAAAGGGACATGATTTTTATTTTCTCAGATGTCGATGTCCGAAACTTTATGTCATAGCTGCCAATAAATGCATCAGTTTCTCTTTAAGGGGACCTGGACGTGCACGGGCTGCATTTTCATAGCTTGCTCTCAGTGCACATTACTCTTAATCTACAATGAATAACATTAACTCAAACTGTATAAGGATATTTCTTAAAATATCTCCTACAGTTTAAGAATTACAGTATTTTGCCTAATAGGTGTTTTTGTAATACACTTCCCATTCAGGTACCATTTTCTGGTCCATCGTCAGTCTAATAGCATTCAGACTGTGACAGACCGCTGTCAACATTCATAGGAACACATTATGCCTCTCGTTTTGTACTCGTAGTTTGGAGTATATCTGAGGAAAAGGAAAAGCCTTATTACACCACATTATTATTTTGTCTAAAAAATACCGCTAAAATTATATACAGAATGACAAACATAGATCATTTCTGCGATGTATTACGCACAATACAAAGATGCTATCCCATTCTTCACTTGAGGGAAATTTGGTGAACATGGATGAAATCATTGAGAAGTTATATGTACCTAATGTTCTGAAAACGTAGTTTCGAGAAAATGAGAAAAGAATATTCACAGTGTTTTTGACGCACCGTATACCTCTTTGAGAACATTCCAGCAGCATAATCTTCCTGGCCAGCTGCTTCTTTATCATCTGTAGACTTCTTCAGGGGCCTTTTCCTTACACTGGCTTCCACAGCTTCAACTACTCGCTGACGATCTATGGCAGTCAGAGCAGCTATCCTATTATTTCCTGGCTGGATGCCTAATTTGTCCATTACATTTATCCTGATGGTTACACCATCATTGAAACACATGACAGCATCCACCGCACCCATTTTGAGTACTGTCCATCCAACAAACACTGTTTTTGGCACTCGTTGCCACACGCAGATGTTGAAACCCTCATTAGGGTTTTGCGTACGGCCATGTAGACATTTGCTGAGTAATTTTGTATCTGAAAGGTCCCTGCATATTGGCTTTATTGTTTCCATGACTGTGGCAGGCAAGAAATGTATATGGTGCTATTCCTTGCCAGTCGCATGAGCGTGGCTGGTTTGCAGACATTTGCTCAAAGAGTGTTTAAGACCAAATTAACAACTGAAAAGTAGATAAAAAATACATTTTTTGAAACGGGATAAAGTTGTCTTTCAGATGGTGACGAGAACTGTTTTCGAAAATTTCAGACATTTCAACTCCATGTCCACTTAACAATTAGACATATGAAGTACACTTTTTAAAAAATTAAAGAAAATACGACGCAACACGAAGGAATTATACCAATGGCGCGGAAATCAGTAGATGTGATGTCCATGTGCAGACAAATGAAGGAGTCCCATTTCAAAAACTGAATGGTTATTCACGAGAAAGAGCTACACAAATTGAGTAAGTCTGTAAGAAAATTATCTATGTCTGGCGCTTATGCAAGTAGCTGTTCGGCTGGCATTGATTGATAGACTTGTTGCATGTCGTCCAGAGGGATATAGTGCCAAATTCGGTCCAATTGGTGCTATAGATGAGCAAAATGCAGAGTTGTTTGTAGGGCCCTGCCCATGTTGTTGTTGTTATGGTCTTCAGTCCTGAGACTGGTTTGATGCAGCTCTCCATGCTACTCTATCGTGTGCAAGCTTCTTCGTCTCCAAGTACCTACTGCAGCCTACATCCTTCTGAATCTGCTTAGTGTATTCATCTCTTGGTTTCCCTCTACGATTTTTACCCTCCACGCTGCCCTCCAGTACTAAATTTGTGATCCCTTCATGAATCAGAACATGTCCTACCAACCGATCCCTTCTTATAGTCAAGTTGTGCCACAAACTCCTCTTCTCCCCAACTCTATTCAATACCTCCTCATTAGTTATGTGATCTACCCATCTAATCTTCAGCATTCTTCTGGTGCACCAAATTTCGGAAGCCTCTATTCTCTTCTTGTCTAAAATATGTTTCACTTCCATACATGGCTACACTCCATACAAACACTTTTAGAAACGACTTCCTGACACATAAATCATTACTCGATGTTAACAAATTTCTCTTTTTCAGAAACGCTTTCCATGCCATTGTCAGTCTACATTTTATATCCTCTCCACTTCGACCATCATCAGTTATTTTGCTCTCCAAATAGCAAAACTCCTTTACTACTTTAAGTGTCTCATTTCCTAATCTAATTTCCTCAGCATCACCCGACTTAATTCGACTACATTCCATTATCCTCGTTTTGCTTTTGTTGATGTTCGTCTTACACCCTCCTTTCAAGACACTATCCATTCCGTTCAACTGCTCTTCCAAGTCCTTTGCTGCTTCTGACAGAATTACAATGTCATCGGCGAACATCGAAGTATTTATTTCTTCTCAACGGATTTTAATTCCTACTCCGCATTTTTCTTTTGTTTCCTATACTGCTTGTTCAATATACAGATTGAATAGCATCGGGGAGAGGCTACAACTCTGTCTCAATCCCTTCCCAACCACTGCTTCCCTTTCATGTGCCTCGACTCTTATAACTGCCATCTGGTTTCTGTACAAATTGTAAATAGCGTTTCGCTCCCTGTATCTTACCTCTGCCACCTTCAGAATTTGAAAGAGAGTATTCCAATCAACATTGTCAAAAGCTTTCTCTAAATATACAAACGCTAGAAACGTAGATTTGCCTTTCCTTCATCTTTCTTCTAAGATAAGTCGTAAGGTCAGTATTGCCTCACGTGTTCCAGTATTTCTACGGAATCCAAACTGATCTCCCCGAGGGTGGCTCCTACCAGTTTTTCCATTCGTCTGTAAAGAATTAGAGCATGTATTTTGCAGCTGTGACTTATTAAACTGATAGTTCGGTAACTTTCACATCTGTCAACACCTGCTTTCTTTGGGATTGGAATTATTATATTCTTCTTGAAGTCTGAGGGAATTTAGCCTGTCTCATACATATTGCTCACCAGATGGTAGAGTTTTCTCAGGACCCGCTTCCAAGGCTATCAGTAGTTCTAATGGAATGTTCTATACTCCAACGGCCTTGTTTGGACTTTGGTCTTTCATTGCTCTGTCACACTCTTCACGCAGTATCATATCTCCCATTTCATCTTCACCTGCATCCTCTTCCATTTCCATAATATTTTACTCAAGAACTTCATCCCTGCATAGACACTTTATATACTCCGTCCTCCTTTCCGCTTTCCCTTCTTTGCTTAGAACTGGGTTTCCATCTGAGCTCTTGGTATTCATGCAAGTGGTTCCCTTTTCTTCAAAAGCTTCTCTAATTTTCCTGTAGGCAGCATCTATCTTACCCCTAGGGAGATAAGCCTCTACATCCTTACATTTGTCCTCAAGCCATCCCTGCTTAGCCATTTCGAACATCCTGTCGATCTCTTTTTTGAGACGTTTCTATTCCTTTTTGCCTGCTTCATTTACTGCATCTTCATATTTTCTCCTTTCATCGATTAAATTCAGTATCTCTTCTGTTACCCAAGGATTTCTACTAGCCCTCGTCTTTTTACTTCCTTGATAGTCTGCTGCCTTCACTATTTCATCCCTCAAAGCTACCCATTCTTCTTCTACTGTATTTCTTTCCCCCATTCCTGTCAATTGTTCCGTTATGCTCTCCCTGAAACTCTGTACAACCTCTGGTTCTTTCAGTTTATCCACATCCCATCTCCTTAAATTAACACCTTTTTGCAGTTTCTTCAGTTTTAATCTACAGTTCATAACCAATAGATTGTGGTCAGAGTCCGCATCTGCCCCTGGAAATGTCATACAATTTAAAACCTGGTTCCTAAATCTCTCTCTTACCATTATATAATCTATCTGAAAACTTCAAGTATCTTCAGGGTTCTTCCATGTATACAACCTTCTTTCATGATTCTTGAACCAAGTGTTAGCTATGATTAAGTTATGCTCTGTGCAAAATTCTACCAGACGGCTTCCTCGTTCATTTCTTAGCCCTAATCACTATTCACATACTACGTTTCCTTCTCTTCCTTTTCCTGCTCTCGAATTCCAGTCGCCCATGACAATTAAATTTTCGTCTCCCTTCACTAATTCAATAATTTCTTTTACCCCATCATATATTTGATCACTTTCTTCATCAACTGCAGAGCTAGTTGGCATATAAACTTGTACTACTGTAGTAGGCGTGAGCTTCGTGTCTATCTCGGCCACAATAATGCGTTCACTATGCTGGTTGTAGTAGCTTACCCGCACTCCTATTTTTTTTATTCATTATTGAACCTACTCCTGCATTATCCCTGTTTGATTTTGTATTTATAACCCTGTATTGACATGACCAAAAGTCTTGTTCCTCCTGCCACCGAACTTCACTAATTCCCACTATATCTAACTTTAACCTATCCATTTCAGTTTCTAAATTTTATTACCTACCTGACCGATTAAGGGACTGACATTCCACGCTCCGATCCGTAGAACGCCAGTTTTCTTTCTCCTGCCCATAGAGCACCGAATGTTCTCAATAGCGGAGAGATCTGAAGACCTTCCTGACCAAGGTAGAGTATGGCAATCACGAAGACAGTTAGTAGATAACATTCCAGTGTGCGGGCGGACATTATCTCGCTGAAATGCAAGTCCAAGATGCCTTGGCATGAAGGGCAAAAAATATCGGCACCGTACCGCTCTGCTGTAAGGGTGCAGCGGGTTACAACGGAAGTGGCTTTGCTATGAAATGAAATCCCACCCCAAGATATCATATCTGGTTGTCAGACTGTTTGGTGGCCAACAGTCACATTGGTAGCCCACTTTTATCTGGGGCGTCTTGAGATACATCGTGGCTGGTCATCGGGCCTCAGCTAGAAGCCAGAATCATCACTGAAGACAATTCTGCTCCAGCCAACGCTCTACCAGGCGGAATGTAGCCAGCACACTGCGAACCATCTTCTGGTTGTACATAGGTCGATGGTAGTCGCCTCTCTAGGTCACCCGTACTTATAAACTCTGTGTTCGGCGATGGTCCGCTCATTTTTGCCAGCATCGTTGAATAGTTGCGTGGTTTCCTATTCATATGTCGATCGATTGGCCAATTACTCCAACCAGCTTCTTTGAACTCAACTACATTTCTTCTTTCAAATACTGTCATCTGCTGACATTGTCCACGAGCCTGTTTGCAAGGCATAGTTACTGTCAAACTGAGTACACGGAATGAAATCCTCAAATACTTTATGCGCTGGTATCATCATGACCCCTGTTTACTATTCTTGCCAGGTGTGCGGTGACATTGTGTTCCAGCAGTCACACATTCATTCATCGGTCGCCGAAGCTTGCAGTTCTTCATTTTCCGTCGATACCTCTGTGAATAACCATTTGTGACCAATTTGAATCGTTTTAGTGTCTTAGACTGTATATTAGATTTTAAGAACGAAAGAGAAGCGGAATTCTCATATTAAACGTTTAGAATCAGAAATGTGTGCTAGTTACCGTCTACGACTTACTGAAAATGGTTATTTTAAAGCATTCAATTAGGCTCGTTTTCAGTCGTATTACAATGATCATGTCATCGTTGTGTACATGAAATACCTTTATGACGACCTGAACTCTGATGAGGACACTTATAATAATGTGTCTGAATTTTGGTGTAGGAACAGCTGCCGTTCTCCGTCAAATAATGAAACCAGATACGTTAGTGGTATTGGACGTTGAAGTTTGGATCAAAGTAGACTTTCTAACTCATATCAACAGTAGTCCATTGGGTGCAGGTTGGACGTTAGGCAGGTAAACCGATTTCTGCCATGGCACATAAAACAGCTAAAACCACAAGACATAGTTGAATACATTGGATATGAAAGGAGATATTGGACATATTTGATTAAACAAAAAATATAGAAATGAAGAAAATGAAGTAAGCAAAAGGGAATAAAGACGTCTAAGGTATGAGACGGACAGAAAGTGTAAAATGGATAGCTTGGAATGACTAGAGAACAAATGCAATCCCATAGAAACATGTGTAACTAGGGGAAAGGTAGATACCGCCATAAGAAAATCAAAGAGAGCTTTGAATATAAGAAAACCAGCTGCATGAAATCGAGAGCTCAGATGGGAAGGCAAGGAAGGGAAACCTGAAAGGTGGAAGGATTATATAGACATCTACATGTACATGCATACTCTGCCAATCACATTTAAGTGCCTGGCAGAGGATTCAACGAACCACATTCACAATTCTCTGTTATTCCAATCTCGTATAGCACGGGGAAAGAATGAACACCTATATCTTTCCGTACGAGCTCTGACTTCCCTTATTTTATTGTGGTGATGGTTCCTCCCGATGTAGGTCTGTGTCAACAAAATATTTTTGCATTCGGAGGAGAAAGTTGGTGATTGGAATTTCGTGAGAAGTTTCCGTCGGAACGAAAAACGCTTTTCTTTTTATGATTTCCAACCTAAACCCTGTATCATTTCTGTGACACTCTCTCCCACATTTTGCGATAGTACAAAACGTGCTGCCTTCCTTTGAACATTTTCGATGTACTCCGTCAGTCCTATCTGGTAAGGATCCCACACCGTGTAGCTGTATTCTGAAAGAGGATGGACAGGTGTAGCGTAGGCAGTCTCCTTAGTAGGGCTGTGTCTTTCCAATGAAACACAGTCTTTGGTTAGCCTTCCCCACATTTTCTATGTGATCTTTCCAATTCAAGATGTTCGTAATTGTAATTCCTAGGCTTTTAGATTATACTGCTTTATAGTGTAACCGAAGTTTAACGAGTTCCTTTTAGCACTCATGTGGATAACCTCACACTTTTCGTTATTTAGGGTCAACTGCCACTTTTCGTACCATTGAGATATTTTTTCTTCTAAATCGTTTTGCAGTTTGCTTTTGTCTTCTGATGGCTTTATTAGCCGATGAACGACAGCGTCGTCTGCAAACAACCGAAGACATCTTCTCAGATGGTCTCCCAAATCGTTTATATAGATAAGGAACAGCAAAGGGCCTATTTACATCTACATCTACATTGATACTCCGCAAGCCACCCAACGGTGTGTGGCGGAGGGCACTTTACGTGCCACTGTCATTACCTCCCTTTCCTGTTGCAGTCGCGTATGGTTCGCGGGAAGAACGACTGTCTGAAAGCCTCCGTGCGCGCTCTAATCTCTCTAATTTTACATTCGTGATCTCCTCGGGAGGTATAAGTAGGGAGAAGCAAGATATTCGATACCTCATCCAGAAACGCACCCTCTCGAAACCTGGCGAGCAAGCTACACCGCGATGCAGAGCGCCTCTCTTGCAGAGTCTGCCACTTGAGTTTATTAAACATCTCCGTAACGCTATCACGGTTACCAAATAACCCTGAGACGAAACGCGCCGCTCTTCTTTGGATCTTCTCTATCTCCTCCGTAAGACCGATCTGGTACGGATCCCACACTGATGAGGAATACTCAAGTATAGGTCGAACGAGTGTTTTGTAAGCCACCTTTGTTGATGGACTACATTTTCTAAGCACTCTGCCAATGAATCTCAACCTGGTACCCGCCTTACCAACAATTAATTTAATATGATCATTCCACTTCAAATCGTTCCGCACGCATACTCCCAGATATTTTACAGAAGTAACTGCTACCAGTGTTTGTTCCGCTATCATATAATCATACAATAAAGGATCCTTCTTTCTATGTATTCGCAATACATTACATTTGTCTATGTTAAGGGACAGTTGCCACTCCCTGCACCAAGTGCCTATCCGCTGCAGATCTTCCTGCATTTCGCTACAATTTTCTAATGCTGCAACTTCTCTGTATACTACAGCATCATCCGCGAAAAGCCGCATGGAACTTCCGACACTATCTACTAGGTCATTTATATATATTGTGAAAAGCAATGGTCCCATAACACTCCCCTGTGGCACGCCAGAGGTTACTGTAACGTCTGTAGACGTCTCTCCATTGATAACAACATGCTGTGTTCTGTTTGCTAAAAACTCTTCAATCCAGCCACACAGCTGGTCTGATATTCCGTAGGCTCTTACTTTGTTTATCAGGCGACAGTGCGGAACTGTATCGAACGCCTTCCGGAAGTCAAGAAAAATAGCATCTACCTGGGAGCCTGTATCTAATATTTTCTGGGTCTCATGAACAAATAAAGCGAGTTGGGTCTCACACGATGGCTGTTTCCGGAATCCATGTTGATTCCTACATAGTAGATTCTGGGTTTCCAGAAATGACATGATACTCGAGAAAAAAATATGTTCTAAAATTCTACAACAGATCGACGTCAGAGATATAGGTCTATAGTCTTGCGCATCTGCTCGACGACCCTTCTTGAAGACTGGGACTATCTGTGCTCTTTTCCAATCATTTGGAACCCTCCGTTCCTCTAGAGACTTGCGGTACACGGCTGTTAGAGGGGGGGCAAGTTCTTTCGCGTACTCTGTGTAGAATCGAATTGGTATCCCGTCAGGTCCAGTGGACTTTCCTCTATTGAGTGATTCCAGTTGCTTTTCTATTCCTTGGACACTTATTTCGATATCAGCCATTTTCTCGTTTGTGCGAGGATTTAGAGAAGGAATTGCAGTGCGGTCTTCCTCTGTGAAACAGCTTTGGAAAAAGGTGTTTAGTATTTCAGCTTTACGCGTGTCATTCTCTGTTTCAATGCCATCATCATCCCGTAGTGTCTGGATATGCTGTTTCGAGCCACTTACTGATCTAACATAAGACCAGAACTTCCTAGGATTTTCTGTCAAGTCGATGCATAGAATTTTACTTTCGAATTCAATGAACGCTTCAGGCATAGCCCTCCTTACGCTAACGTTGACATCGTTTAGCTTCTGTTTGTCTGAGAGGTTTTGGCTGCGTTTAAACTTGGAGTGGAGCTCTCTTTGCTTTCGCAGTAGTTTACTAACTTTGTTGTTGTACCACGGTGGGTTTTTCCCGTCTCTCACAGTTTTACTCGGCACGTACCTGTCTAAAACGCATTTTACGATTGCCTTGAACTTTTTCCATAAACACTCAACATTGTCAGTGTCGGAACAGAAATTTTCGTTTTGATCTGTTAGGTAGTCTGAAATCTGCCTTCTATTACTCTTGCTAAACAGATAAACCTTCCTCCCTTTTTTTATATTACTATTAACTTCCATATTCAGGGATGCTGCAACGGCCTTATGATCACTGATTCCCTGTTCTGTACATACAGAGTCGAAAAGTTCGGGTCTGTTTGTTATCAGTAGGTCCAAGATGTTATCTCCACGAGTCGGTTCTCTGTTTAATTGCTCGAGGTAATTTTCGGATAGTGCACTCAGTATAATGTCACTCGATGCTCTGTCCCTACCACCCGTCCTAAACATCTGAGTGTCCCAGTCTATATCTGGTAAATTGAAATCTCCACCTAAGACTATAACATGCTGAGAAAATTTATGTGAAATGTATTCCAAATTTTCTCTCAGTTGTTCTGCCACTAATGCTGCTGAGTCGGGAGGTCGGTAAAAGGAGCCAATTATTAACCTAGTTCGGTTGTTGAGTGTAACTTCCACCCATAATAATTCACAGGAACTACCCACTTCTACTTCACTACAGGATAAACTACTACTAACAGCGACGAACACTCCACCACCGGTTGCATGCAATCTATCCTTTCTAAACACCGTCTGTACCTTTGTAAAAATTTCGGCAGAATTTATCTCTGGCTTAAGCCAGCTTTCTGTACCTATAACGATTTCAGCTTCGGTGCTTTGTATCAGCAATTGAAGTTCCGGTACTTTACCAACGCAACTTCGACAGTTGACAATTACAATACCGATTGTTGCTTGGTCCCCGCATGTCCTGACTTTGCTTCGCACCCGTTGAGGCTGTTGCCCTTTCTGTACTTGCCCAAGGCCATCTAACCTAAAATACCGCCCAGCCCACGCCACACAACCCCTGCTACCCGTGTAGCCGCTTGTTGCGTGTAGTGGACTCCTGACCTATCCAGCGGAACCCGAAACCCCACCACCCTATGGCGCAAGTCGAGGAATTTGCAGCCCACACGGTCGCAGAACCGTCTCAGCCTCTGATTCAGACCCTCCACTCGGCTCTGTACCAAAGGTCCGCAGTCAGTCCTGTCGACGATGCTGCAGATGGTGAGCTCTGCTTTCATCCCGCTAGCGAGACTGGCAGTCTTCACCAAATCAGATAGCCGCCGGAAGCCAGAGAGGATTTCCTCCGATCCATAGCGACACACATCATTGGTGCCGACATGAGCGACCACCTGCAGATGGGTGCACCCTGTACCCTTCATGGCATCCGGAAGGACCCTTTCCACATCTGGAATGACTCCACCCGGTATGCACACGGAGTGCACATTGGTTTTCTTCCCCTCTCTTGCTGCCATTTCCCTAAGGGGCCCCATTATGCGCCTGACGTTGGAGCTCCCAACTACCAGTAAGCCCACCCTCTGCAACTGCCCGGATCTTGCAGACTGAGGGGCAACCTCTGGAACAGGACAAGCAGCCATGTCAGGCCGAAGATCAGTATCAGCCTGAGACAGAGCCTGAAACCGGTTCGTCAGACAAACTGGAGAGGCTTTCCGTTCAGCCCTCCGGAATGTCTTTCGCCCCCTGCCACACCTTGAAACGACCTCCCATTCTACCACAGGTGAGGGATCAGCCTCAATGCGGGCAGTATCCCGGGCAACCACAGTCTTAGTCCGATCAGGGGATGCGTGGGACGAGCTGGCCGTCCCCGACAAACCCCCATCCGGACCCCCACAGTGATGCCCATTGGCAACAGCCTCAAGCTGTGTGACCGAAGCCAACACTGCCTGAAGCTGGGAGCGAAGGGATGCCAACTCAGCCTGCATCCGAACACAGCAGTTGCAGTCCCTATCCATGCTAAAAACTGTTTTGCAAAGAACGTCTGAACTAATCTACAGAGAGCGCAAACAAATCGACAAAATTTAAACGGTTATTAAAATACAAGATTGCCTAGTAAATGCAGTTATGCTGGTACTTGCGCACTGCTGACACTGCTCGGCGGCGGAAGGAGACTAAGCGAAATTACACTATTCAGGTACTAAAACGCGATGCTACACTCTCAAATACTATAATACGCCCGAAATTTATGAATTAAACAATGCAAGTACCAAAAACACGCAAAGAAATTAAGAATTAAACTATGTAACAAACGAGTGAGCTAGGAGTATACGACTTGCTGCTCAGCTGCTTATCCAACGGCGGCAGGGAGCACACTAACTGTGACCAACCGACACTGGCCGTTCAAAACAAAAACAGTAGACAAACGACTACGCGAATTTACACCATTCAGGTACTAAAACGCGATGCTACAACTCTCAAATACTATAATACGCCCGATATTTATGAATTTAACAATGCAAGTACCAAAAACACGCAAAGAAATTAAGAAATAAACTATGTAACAAACGAGTGAGCTAGGAGTATACGACTTGCTGCTCAGCTGCTTATCCAACGGCGGCAGGGAGCACACTGACTGTGACCAACCGATACTGACCGTTCAAAACAAAAACAGTAGACAAACGACTACGCGAATTTACACTATTCAGGTACTAAAACGCGATGCTACAACTCTCAAATACTATAATACGCCCAAAATTTATGAATTTGACAATGCAAGTACCAAAAACACGCAAAGAAATTAAGAATTAAACTATGTAACAAAAGAGTGAGCTAGGAGTATACGACTTGCTGCTCAGCTGCTTATCCAACGGCGGCAGGGAGCACACTATAATACTACAATGGGGCACGCCAGAAATCACTTCTGTTTTACTCGATGACTTTCCGTCAGTTACTAAGAACTGTGACCTCTCTGACAGGAAATCACAAATCCAGTCACATAACTGACACGATATCCCATAAGCACGCAATTTCACTACGAGTCGCTTGTGTGGTACAGTGTCAAAAGCCTTCCGGAAATCCAGAAATAAGGAATCGATCTGAAATCCCTTGTCAATAGCACTCAGCACTTCATGTGGATAAAGAGCTAGTTGTTTTTCACAGGAACGATGTTTCCTAAGCACACATTGACTATGTGTCGCTAAACGTTTCCTTCGAAGTAATTCATAATGTTCGAACACAATATAAGTTCTAAAATCCTGCTGCATATCGACGTTAACCTAATGGGCCTGTAATTTAGTGGATTACTCTTACTACCTTTCTTGAATATTGATGTGACCTGTGCAACTTTCCAGTCTTTGGGTACGGATCTTTCGTCGAGCTAACGGTTGTATATGATTGTTAAGTATGGAGGTAATGCATCAGCATACTCCGAAAGGAACATAACTGGTATACAGATTGGGCCTGAAGACTTGCTTTTATTAAGTGATTTAAGTTGCTCCACTACTCCGAGGATATTTACATCTACGTTACTCATGTTGGCAGCTGTTCTCGATTCGAATTCTGGAATATTTACTTCGTCTTCTTTTGTGGAGGCATTTCGGAAGGCTGTGTTTAGTAACTCTGATTTGGCAGCACTGTCTTCGACAGTATCTCCATTTGCTATCGTGTAGAGAAGGCATTGATTGTTTCTTGCCGCTAACATACTTTACATACGACCAGAATCTCTTTGGATTTTCTGACAGGTTTCGAGACAAATTTTCGTTGTGGAAACTGTTATTGGCATCTCGCATTGAAGTCCACACTAAATTTTGAGCTTCTGTAAAAGATCAACAATCTTGGGGATTTTGCGCGTGTTTAAATTTACCATGTTTCTTTCGTTGTTTCTGCAATAGTGTTCTAACACATTTTGTGTACCAAGGAGGATCAGCTCCATCGTTTGTTAATTTATTTGGTGTAAATCTCTCAATTGCTGCCGATGCTATTTTTTGAATTTAAGCCAGATGTGGTCTACACTTATATTATTAATTTGGAATGAGTGGAGATTGTCTCCCTTTCTTGAATAGGTATATTTGTCGCTTATTTTTCGAGGATTTGGGGATTACAATATTCAGTTTCGCTACGACAACCCTGTGTTCAGTAATCCCTGAATCGGTTTTGATGCTCGTTATTAACTCAGGATTATTTGTTGCTAAGAGGTCAAGTGTGTTTTCACAACTATTCACGTGGTCTCATGAACTAACTGCTCGAAATAATTTTCAGAAAATGAGTTTAGGACAATTTCGGATGATATTTTATGCGTACCTCTGGAATAAAACTCGTATTTTCCACAAACATATTGACGGTAAATTAAAGTCATCACCAACTATTATCGTATGAGTCGGGTAAGTGTTTGAAATCAAATTCAAGTTTTCTTTGAACCTTTCAGCAACTGTATAATCTGAATTGGGAGGTCGCTAAAGGGATCCAGTTATTATTTTATTCCGGTTGCCAACAATGACCTCTTCCCAAACTAACTCACAGGAAGTATCTACTTCAGTTTCGCGACAAAAGAAAATACTTCTGACAGCAACAAACACGCCACCGGAACCGTGTTTAGCCTATTTTTTGGGAACACCATTAGGTTCTTCGCAAAAATTTCGCGGAGCTTATATCCGGCCTTAGCCAGCTTTCAGTGCCTATAACGATTTGAGCATCAGTGCTAACTATTAGCGTTTGGAGCTCTGTTACTTCCCCAACACAGCCACAACAATTTACAACTGTTGTACCGATGGTTCCTGCATCTATGTTCTTCCTGTGTTCAGCGTGCACCCTTTGTGCCTGAAGACCTTCTTGTCTTCCCGAGACCCTCTATCCTAAAAAACCGCCCAGTCCATGCCACATAGCCCTTGCTACCTGTGTGGCCGCCTCCTGCTTATGGACGACACCTGACCTCGTTAGCAGAACCCGTTACCCAACCACCCTTTGGCGTAAGTCGTGGAATCTGCAGCCTACACGGTCGCATAACCGTCGGAGCCTCTGATTCAGACCCTCCACTCGGCTCTGTACCAGAAGTCCGCAATCGGTTCTGTCGACTATGCTGCAAACGGTCACCTCTGCTTTCATCTTGCAAGCAAGACTGGCTGCCTTTACCACTTCTGCTAGCCGCTCGAAACCAGAGAGACTCTCTTCTGATCCAAAGTGACACACATCATTGGTACCGAGATGAGCAACCACCTGTAGTTGGCTGCACCCTGTGCTCATCATGGCATCTGCGAGGACCCTTTCCACATCTGGAATGACTCCTCCCGGTATGCACACGGAGTGCACATTGGTTTTCTAATCCTCCTTGTCAGCCAAGTCCCGCCTAACGTTCGAGCTAACAGCTACCAATAATCCCACCCTCTGCGATTGCCCGGATCTTGCAGGCTGAGTGGTTTCCTCTGATACAGGACAGGCGACAGCATCTGGCTCAACGACAGTGTAAGCCACAGACAGCACCTGGAGCCCGTTTATCAGACAGACTGGGGAGGCCTTACGTGCGGCCGCCTGGGAAGTCTTTCTCCGCCTGCTACGTCCTGGGGCGACCTCCCACTCGACCACAGGTGAGGGGTCAGCCTCAGTGCGAGCAGTAAGTGGGTTGGTCACCGGTGAGGACCGTGCTGGACGTCCGTTGGATCCCCACGGCCGGCCCACAACAGAGGTGGCCATCCACTGCAGCCTCAAGCTGTGTAACCGAAGCCATCACAGCCTTAAGCTGAGAGCGAAGTATCACCAGCTCGGCTCGCAGCCCCACACAACAATCGCAGTCCCTGTCCATACCAAAGACCGTGGAAAAGTAAACGATGCAGATAAACGGACTATCGGCAGGTGCTCCGCAAATCTACTGTAGAGCCTGACAAAAACGCACGAACTGTGTCTAGTAATATGCAGATATTCAGAAACCTAACTACCGAAGCACTCAGGTGAAACTAAATAATTTGTCCCTGATTAGAAACTTTTAATACGTCACAAAATCGGTTTACTTTGTGATGCAAACGTAAACGCGAGAACTGTGCCTATTAGATATTAAAATTTAACGCAGAAGCCAAGACTAAACTATTAATCAGTTACTTCCCTGTTGCTGCGTCTGTCGGATATGGCGAGAAGAATTTGACACAGCACTGGAAGATCTAAGTCGACACACGGACCATGGAGTTGACGACATTCCGTGTGTGCTTCTAACATCCTCCGGAGAGTCAGCCATGACTTAACTACTCCATCTCCTATGCAAGAAGTACGAGACAGAGAAAATAACTTCACACTTCAAGAACAATTTAATAATTCCAATCCCAAAGGCTGCAGGTGCTGAAAGGTGTGAATGTTGCCGTATAATCGGCTTAATAACACACGCTTGCAAAATATTGACATAAATTATTTAGACAAGAATGGAGAAAATAGTAGATGTCGACCTCGGGAAATATCAGATTGGTTTCCGCAGAAGTCTAGGAACACACGAGCTAATACTTACGCTATGACTTACCTTAGAGTACAGGTTAAGGGAAGGCCAACTTTTGTTTATAGGTCTTGTATACTTAAAAAATGCTTTTGTCAGTGTTGGCTGCCATATACTCTTTGAAATTCTGAAGGTAATGGAGGTAAAGTAGAGGGACCCAGGGCTTATTACAGCTTGCACAGAAACCAAATGGCAGTAGATGGGTATGAAAGGGAAACAGTGGCAGAGAAAGGGAGGAGACAGCGTTGTAGCATATCCCTGGTGTTATTCAATCCGTACGTTAAGGAGACTGTGAATGAAATCAAGGAGAAATTTGTTGAAGGACTTACAGTTCAGGGCGAAAAAGTTCGAGGTTTGCTGCTAACAGTGAACTTTTCTCGGAGACGGAAAGGTCTTGGAAAAGCAATTGAATGGATGGGCAATGTGTTAGAAGTTGGATGTAAGATGAACATCAACAAAAGCAACACAAGTGTAATGGAATGCAGGAGAATTAATTCAGGGAATGCTGAGGGAAGTAGGAACTGAGTTACTTAAAGTAGTAGATGACTTTTACTATTATGGCAGTGATATAACATATTATGACCAAAGAAGGAAGGATATGAAATATATACCGGCAATGTTAATAAAAGGGTGTCTGAAGAAGAGAAATTTGTTAATACCGATTGTAGATTTAAATGCTGAAAGTCTCTTCAGATAGTTTTTGTCTGGAATGTAGCCATGTATAAAAATGAACCGTGGACATAAACAGTTCACACAAGAAGGGAATAGCGCCTTTGAAATGTGTCACTGTAGCATAACGCTGGAAATTAAATGGGTAGATCACGTAACCAATGAGGAAGTACTGAACATAAATTGGGAGAAAATAAATGTGTGTCATAACTTGACTAAAAGGAGGAAGAGCTTGACAGGACATATTCTGAAACGTCGCGTAAAAATTAGTGAAGGAAAACAAGAGATGAATACGGGTACCAAGTATGTAAGTTGCAGTGGTTGTTCTAAGATGCAGACGCTTGCCCAAGATAGAGTACCGTGGAAACCCACATCAAACGAGTTTTCGGACTGTAGACCGCAACAGCAACAATTTTGCCTATGCATTTACGTTCATACAGAACACCAGAAGCCACCTTATGGTGGGCCGTACCATGCACCATTACCAGATATTTCATGTAATATTCCATTCGCAAACTGAGCTGGGGAAAAAAGACTATCAATGTGCCTCTGTACGAGCCCTAATTTATCTTGTCTTCGCG
This sequence comes from Schistocerca americana, assembly GCF_021461395.2. NCBI lineage: Eukaryota > Metazoa > Arthropoda > Insecta > Orthoptera > Acrididae > Schistocerca > Schistocerca americana. Next base: position 540,857,647 of record NC_060124.1, on the reverse strand, counting down.
GTCCGTACGCGTAATTCACATTTGTGGCAGTAGAATCGTTCTCAGTCAGTTGTAAATGTCTGTTCTCTAAATTGTCTCGTAAGTGTTCGGTGAAAAGAACGTCGTCTTCCCTTAGGAATTCCCATTGCGTTTACAAAACATCTCTGTAATACTTGCCAGTTGATCGAATCTACCGACAACAAATCTAGCAGCAAGGCTCTGGACTTCTTCGATGATTTCGTTTAATGCGACCATCTGAGTTTCCCAAACAGTCGAGCAATACTCAAGAACTGGTCACTCTTCTGTTCTACTCGCAGTCTCCTTTCTAGAAGAGCTACGCTTTCCTAATACTGTCTCAGTAAACAAAAGCCTTCCCTACTGCAGTCCTTAAATGCTTGTTATATTTCATTTCGCTTTGCAACAAATCGCCTATATACACTCCTGGAAATTGAAATAAGAACACCGTGAATTCATTGTCCCAGGAAGGGGAAACTTTATTGACACTTTCCTGGGGTCAGATACATCACATGATCACACTGACAGAACCACAGGCACATAGACACAGGCAACAGAGCATGCACAATGTCTTCACTAGTACAGTGTATATCCACCTTTCGCAGCAATGCAGGCTGCTATTCTCGCATGGAGACGATCGTAGAGATGCTGGATGTAGTCCTGTGGAACGGCTTGCCATGCCATTTCCACCTGGCGCCTCAGTTGGACCAGCGTTCGTGCTGGACGTGCAGACCGCGTGAGACGACGCTTCATCCAGTCCCAAACATGCTCAATGGGGGACAGATCCGGAGATCTTTCTGGCCAGGGTAGTTGACTTACACCTTCTAGAGCACGTTGGGTGGCACGGGATACATGCGGACGTGCATTGTCCTGTTGGAACAGCAAGTTCCCTTGCCGGTCTAGGAATGGTAGAACGATGGGTTCGATGACAGTTTGGATGTACCGTGCACTATTCAGTGTCCCCTCGACGATCACCAGTGGTGTACGGCCAGTGTAGGAGATCGCTCCCCACACCATGATGCCGGGTGTTGGCCCTGTGTGCCTCGGTCGTATACAGTCCTGATTGTGACGCTCACCTGCGCCGCGCCAAACACGCATACGACCATCATTGGCACCAAGGCAGAAGCGACTCTCATCGCTGAAGACGACACGTCTCCATTCGTCCCTCCATTCACGCCTGTCGCGACACCACTGGAGGCGGGCTGCACGATGTTGGGGCGTGAGCGGAAGACGGTCTAACGGTGTGCAGGACCGTAGCCCAGCTTCATGGAGACGGTTGCGAATGGTCCTCGCCGATACCCCAGGAGCAACAGTGTCCCTAATTTGCTGGGAAGTGGCGGTGCGGTCCCCTACGGCACTGCGTAGGATCCTACGGTCTTGGCGTGCATCCGTGCGTCGCTGCGGTCCGGTCCCAGGTCGACGGGCACGTGCACCTTCCGCCGACCACTGGCGACAACATCGATGTACTGTGGAGACCTCACGCCCCACGTGTTGAGCAATTCGGCGTTACGTCCACCCGGCCTCCCGCATGCCCACTATATGCCCTGGCCCAAAGTCTGTCAACTGCACATACGGTTCACGTCCACGCTGTCGCGGCATGCTACCAGTGTTAAAGACTGCGATGGAGCTCCGTATGCCACGGCAAACTGGCTGACACTGACGGCGGCGGTGCACAAATGCTGCGCAGCTAGCGCCATTCGACGGCCAACACCGCGGTTCCTGGTGTGTCCGCTGTGCCGTGCGTGTGATCATTGCTTGTACAGCCCTCTCGCAGTGTCCGGAGCAAGTATGGTGGGTCTGACACACCGGTGTCAATGTGTTCTTTTTTCCATTTCCAGGAGTGTATTTAATCCACGTGATTGTGTCAAGTAGGTCAACATAAATACCAGTTTAATTTAATTTAATTTATTGCAAAGATTTTTAGACCTGTTATCTGGAAACTCTAACAGGTCGTACATATTCGTTAATCATGGTGACATACAACGTTTAAAGTTGCGTAGGTAGTAGCAAATCATATTGACAGCAATCTTCGGTGATACTAATGTAGAAATAAAGCCGGATATTTGAAAGATAATATAAAGTTTAAATAATCAACATTAAATAAAGTGTATTAACTGAGGATCCAAGTGAATGACTTCCATCTTGTATTACAAGATACGTTACTAGCAGCCTCGGAAGAGCTTGAGGTTTTTCCATTAACTCCAACTTTACTTACTTCTAAACCTATTCTTGCTACACTATTCTATATCGCTAACAGTGGTATGCGTGTGTCTCGGCAGTCCTCGATTGTACGCATACCCGTGTGGGTGGCCTTTGCACTCTTTCTCTTCTTTCCTTGTTACTTTTCTGTTATTGTTTGCATATCGCAGTCTAACTGTCTGCAGTCTCTCTCTACCTAAAAAAAAAAGAGACTCTCAGAACGACATGACCAGCCGAACCTTCCTCTCCACATTCACAGACTGATGTGTTGCTACGTCCCAGTCGAAGCACATGGTTTAGGTATGGATCGCGACCTGTTAACAGCTGCATCATACCTCGAGTAGGCGCAGCGTCGCACAGTTTGAGCCTGTTCCTAGTGCTTGCTAATACGCTATAAACACGCCTTGCCGTACTGCTAGTGTCCCAGTCAGACTACCAATCATCTAAATTCTGGGCTCTTAAGTGTCGTTTATTAATAACGTGTGTTCCGGTTCCAAATGGTTCAAATGGCTCTGTGCACTATGGGACTTAACATCTAAAGTCATCAGTTCCCTTGAACTTAGAAACTACTTAACACTAACCTTCTGTATTATTGTCATTTCCCTCTTCGACGATAATTGTATTATGGCCACTGTATGTTAGGTACTGGAGCACTTGTCAACTATTAATTTTAGCTGCTGACATGTGGTTTGCTAAAGTGACATCTGTGTTAGTAACTACACCAGCTTATTGTTCGAATGTACTCGGCTGGTCTTCCAGATTTAAAATAATGAGCTGTAGTTCCTATATTGCTTCCATTAGTACATGTCCTCGTTCGTCAGTTTGCCTACTGTACCACAGAAATGATTATGCATCTGTTGTCACAAGGAGTCACGCAACTTGTCTATATAGAGAAACTGCTCTGACTCTACCTGTATAAGGTACGATAGGGTGAGAGTAATGCATGCATACTACAACCCACTTTGTCTGCAGTCCTTCACTTCTATTGTGACCCTGTGCTTGTCCATCAGCGTTGCCACCTTGGGCACACTGTATATCCATTTGTAACGACCGTGGCAGTCATTCCCTCATTGTGGCCAGTACCTGTTACTATATCTGCACTTAAATGTGGGAGCTCATTCTTTCTACAGTATGGTTCTTGCAAACAAAACATATTAACACTCAGCTGGTCAGTTAGTTTTCGTATTTCAGTCATTGGCAATTTACATCGAGCAGCATTTATCTGTACTATGTTTATCCTTTTACGTGTTTCGATTGCCAACAAAGCCCTTCGGAGAAAGAAGGCCTGGTTCAAAGATAAAGCGTCCAAACCCTTATATAAAATCCACGTATTAATGCTCAGTGTCGAATGGTACTTTTACTCTCTTGAACGCCTGTCGAAGGAGGCCACATAATTATTTAAACTCAATGTATATGTCATTTACTCTCAAAAGCATTCTGTGTAGTGCATCTGGTGTAGGATACGTAATAGATTTTCCTTTCTGAAGCCCACCTCTGAAAATATGTCTTAGAGCAACCTGTAACACACTGGGAGCCTCCAAACTACTTAATAAGACATTCACTTCTAAATTATTATCAGATTTGTATGTGTGTAATTGAAAATCATTTTAGTAGGACTCGAAATATTAGAAATACTTTTTTGTATTTCATAGGAGTACCTGATTTTCACTGCACTTTACTGTTTTCGATTGTTGTACTCGTTAGTGTTACTGCTAGAGACGCCTAGTGGAACAACTGCAGAACTGTTTTCTTGTTTTCTGGCGCAGAACGGTTGCGTGGGTTATAGGCAGACCAGGACTTTTTGCGCCGGATAGGGTGTGACCCATACAGGCGGAACGCCGTGACATGCCAGAGGTGCGTGAACTTCTGTGTATGAATAACTGCCCATTCTTCAGCAGGAACCGAAACCAGAAACGATAGCGATAGTGCACTTTGAGGTCTGGATTTACTTTGAGGTCTGGATTTAAGTCGACTTTCAGTCGCATCCCAATGAGTTATTGGTTATAAGTGTAACATGGCGTTTCCAATCAATTTCTAGGACGTTATATAAAATGCCTAAAAAGACAAGTCATTGTAGAAAGACAGGAGATACTGGACTCATTTGATGAAAGAAGGAAATGTGAAAATGCAGCAGACGAAGCAGCAAACAGGAAACACATACTGTCTGCAAACCTCTATTTTTCTTTACTCCGCCGTAGTGGGGATCCAAAACACTCGGGCAGTATTCAGGAATTTGAGGCACTACTGTTCTATATACAGTCCTCTTTGTAGATGAAATACACTTTCCTAAGACTCTCCCAGTAAGCCGAAGCCACTCCTGCTACTGTTCTCATGTGCTCGTTTCACTTCATATCGCTTTACAGCTTTACGCCTAGAAATTAATCCCCTTGACTGTGTATACGAAAATTACAGTATTGTTTTTTTTTCCCTTCCATCTGCATTAAGATATATCTCTTTACATTTAAAGCAAGTTACCCTACATCACACTAAAAGGAAATTCTAAGCCATCGTATACCCATGTACAGTCACAAAACGACGATACAGTCCTCTTACCTCTTATACTAAAAGGTCACCTCAAGCCTTAGCAGACTTCTCCCCACCCTATCCGTTGTTGTCCACAAATCATTGCCTCACAGACGCTGCTTTATGACATGGTTTTTTGTCATCCTTACATAAACAATCATGGTCTCCATATGTTTCCCTACTGTAGACAGTACATTATGCTGTAAAATGTGTTATTCTTCAGCGTTTAAAGCTTAATAATTGCAACAATTGGAGCACACCATAACCAAGGAAAACACCCCAATTCCGTGACACCACATCCTTAGTTCCTCATTTTTGGCAATATACAGGGTGAGTCACTAATTATTGCCACCTAGAATAACTCCGAAAGTATGATGGTAGCTGAGATGACTGTGGGACAAAAGATGTATAGGACAACGGGGGCCATAATATGACGTTGATTTTTTGAAGCTAGACGCGTTCGCGGCAGGGATAAAAAGGTCAACTTTGTTTCTTTACATAGGATGCTATAGTTTCGTACTTATTATCTGATAGTGGCTATCGAGACGAATCCAATGACATGTAACAGCGATGGCCGGCCGATGTGGCGTCGCGGTTCTAGGCCCTTCAGTCTGGAACGGCGCGACCTCTTATGTCGCAGGTTCGAATCCTGCCTCGCGCATGGGTGTGTGTGATGCCCTTAGGTTAGTTAGGTTTAAGTAGTTCTAAGGTAAGAATGGAGGAGACATAACGAAGTGCTTCAATTAAAAGTGGTGTAAGGGAGGTGATGCTGTCTTTCGCCCATACTACTCACTGTCTACATCGTAGAACCCATGACGGAAACGGAAGAAAGTTTCCAAAGTGTGCTCAAAATTCACAGTAAGAAATTACCACTGATACGATTCGCTGATGCCATTGCTATCGTTGGTTGAAATGAATTACAGGATCTATTGAATGGAATGAATTGTGTTATGAGTACAGAATAAGTACTGAGAGTAAACCGAAGAGAGACGAAAATAATTAGAAGTAGAAGAGAAACAGAACAGCGATAAAACATCACAACTTGGGATCAAGAAGTACACGCAGTTAAGGAACTTTGTTATCTTGGAAGCAAAACGACCCATCAACCCATCTTGGACGAGGCAAGAAGAACATATAAAGCAGAGTAGCACAGGAAAAGGAGGCGTTCCTGGACAAAAGGAATCAACTGGTAACAAACGTATGTCGTAAGTTGAGTACGAAATTAATGAGGATGTACGTTTGTAGCACCGCATGGTACAGAAGTGAATTATTTCCTGTGAGGAAACCGAAAACGAAGAGAATCCAAGTGTTCGCGACGTGTGCGATAGAAGAATGTTGGATAGTAGGTGGACTGATAAGGAATGAGGAAATTCACATCTACATCTACATCTACGGCATTACTCTGCTATTCACAAAAAAGTGCTTGGCAGAGGGTTCAGTAAACCACCTTCTGGCTGTCTCTACACCGTTGCACTCCCGAGCGGCACTCGGGAAAAACGAGCACTTAAATTTTTCTGTGCGAGCCCTGATTTCTCTTGTTTTATCGTCATGTTCATTTGTCCCTATGTAAGTTAGTGCCAACAGAATGTTTTCGCAATCGGTGCAGAAAACTGGTGATTGAAATTTCATGAGGAGATCCCGTCGGAACGATGAACGCCATTGTTTTAGTGATTTTCATCTCAATTCACGTATCATGTCTGAGACACTATCTCCCTATTTCGCGATAATAGAAAACGAGCTGCCCTTCTTTGTACTTTTCCGATGTCATCCGTCAGTCCCACTTGATGTGGATGCCACACCGCACAGCAATACTCCAGAATATGGCGGACAAGCGTGATGTAAGCAATCTCTTCAGTACACCTTTTGCACCTTCCACCTGTTCTGCCAATGAATCGCAGTCTTTGGTTTGCTCTACCCACAATATTATCTATGTGATCGTTCCAATTTATGTTATTTGTAATTGCAGGCCCTAAGTATTTAGTTGAATTTACAACCTTCAGATTCGTGTGACTTACAGCGTAATCGAAATTTAGCTGATTTCTTTCAGTACTCATGTGAATAACTTCACACTTTTCTTTATTCAGGGTCACTTTTCGCACCATACAGATATCTTCTCTAAATCATTTTGCAAGTCGCTTTGATCATCTGATAACTTTACAAAAGGTAAATGACAGCATCAACTGCAAACAGTCTAAGTAGGCTACTCAAATTGTCTCCTATGCGGTTAATATATATCAGGAACAATAGAGGGTCTATAACACTTCCTTGTGGAACGCCGGATATTACTTCTGTTTTACTCGATGACTTTCCGTCTATTACTACGAACAGTGACCTTTCTGACAGGAAATTACGAATTCAGGCGCACAACTGAGGCGATACTCCGTAGGCAAGCAGTTTGGTTAGAAGACGCTTGTGAGGAACGGTGTCGAAAGCCTTCTGGAAATCTAAAAGTATGGAACCAATTGACATCCCCTATCGATAGCACTTATTACTTCATGAGTGTAAAGAGCTAGTAGTGTTTCACAAGAAAGATATTTTCTGTATCCGTGCTGACTATGTGTCAATAAATCGTTTTCTTCGAGGTACTTCATAATGTTCGAATACAGTATATGTTCCAAAACCCTACTCCAAATCGACGTTAGTGATATATGCCTGTAATTCAGCGGATTACTCCTACTTCCCTTTTTGGGTATTGGTGTGACTTGAGGAATTTTCCAGTCTTTAGGTACGGATCTTCCTGTGAGCGAGTGGTTGTATATAATAGCTACATATGGTGCTATTTTATCAGCATACTCTGAGAGGAACCTGACTGGTATACAATCTGGACCGAAGGGCTTGCCTTTATTAAGTAATTTAAGCTGCTTTGTTTCAGCGAGGATATCTACTTCTGTGTTTCTCATCTTGTCAGTTGCTCTTGATTGGAAGTCAGGAAAATTTACTTCATCTTCTTTGGTGAAGGAGTTTCGGAAAACCGTATTTATTAACTCTGCTTTAGTGGCACTATCATCAGTGACTTCACCGTTGTTATCGCGCAGATTAGATTAGATTAGATTAGATTAATACTAGTTCCATGGATCATGAATACGATATTTCGTAATGATGTGGAACGAGTCGAATTTTCCAATACATGACATAATTAGGTTAATTTAGCAACATACTTAAGTTAATATAACAACTTTATTTTTTGTGTTTTTTTTTTGTTCTTCTTTATTTTTTATTTTATTTTTTTTATTTTTTTTTATATTTTTGTTTGGTTTTTTTTTCTTTTTTTTCTTAATTTATATCTAAAAATCATTCTATGGAGTAGAAGGAGTTGTCATTTAGAAATTCTTTTAATTTCTTCTTAAATACTTGTTTTTTATCTGTCAGACTTTTGATACTATTTGGTAAGTGACCAAAGACTTTAGTGCCAGTATAATTCACCCCTTTCTGTGCCAAAGTTAGATTTAATCTTGAATAGTGAAGATCGTCTTTTCTCCTAGTATTGTAGTTATGCACACTGCTATTACTTTTGAATTGGGTTTGGTTGTTAATAACAAATTTCATAAGAGAGTATATATACTGAGAAGCTACTGGGAATATCCCTAGATCCTTAAATAAATGTCTGCAGGATGATCTTGGGTGGACTCAAGCTATTATTCTGATTACACGCTTTTGTGCAATAAATACTTTATTCCTCAGTGATGAATTACCCCAAAATATGATGCCATATGAAAGCAATGAGTGAAAATAGGCGTAGTAAGCTAATTTACTAAGATGTTTATCACCAAAATTTTCAATGACCCTTATTGCATAAGTAGATGAACTCTACCGTTTCAGCAGATCATCAATGTGTTACTTCCAATTTAATCTCTCATCAATGGACATACCTAAAAATTTGGAATATTCTACCTTAGCTATATGCTTCTGATTAAGGTCTATATTTATTAATGGCGTCATACCATTCACTGTACGGAACTGTATGTACTGTGTCTTATCAAAATTCAGTGAGAGTCCGTTTACAAGGAACCACTTAGTAATTTTCTGAAAGACAGTATTGACAATTTCATCAGTTAATTCTTGTTTCTCAGGTGTGATTACTATACTTGTATCATCAGCGAAGAGAACTAACTTTGCCTCTTCATGAATATAGAATGGCAAGTCATTAATATATAATAAGAACAACAAAGGACCCAAGACTGACCCTTGTGGAACCCCATTCTTGATAGTTCCCCAGTTTGAGGAATGTGCTGATCTTTGCATGTTACGAGAACTACTTATTTCAACTTTCTGCACTCTTCCAGTTAGGTACGAATTAAACCATTTGTGCACTGTCCCACTCATGCCACAATACTTGAGCTTGTCTAGCAAAATTTCATGATTTACACAATCAAAAGCCTTTGAGAGATCACAAAATATCCTAATGGGTGGTGTTCGGTTATTCAGATCATTCAAAATTTGACTGGTGAAAGCATATATATCATTTTCTGGTGAAAAACCTTTCTGGAAACCAAACTGACATTTTGTTAGTACTTCATTTTTACAGATATGTGAAGCTACTCTTGAATACATTACTTTCTCAAAAATTTTGGATAAAGCTGTTAGAAGAGAGATTGGACGGTAATTGTTGACATCAGATCTATCCCCCTTTTTATGCAAAGGTATAACAATAGCATATTTCAGTCTACCAGGGAAAATGCCCTGTTCCAGAGAGCTATTACACAGGTGACTGAGAATCTTACTTATCTGTTGAGAACAAGCTTTTAGTATTTTGCAGTGAAGGTATTGATTGCGTCTTGCCACTGGTGCTCTTTATGCATGACCAGAATCTCTTTGCGTTTTCTGCCAGATTTCAAGACATAATTTCGTTGTGGAAATTATTAAAAGCATCTCGCATTGAAGTAGGCGCCATATTTCGAACTTCTGTAAAACTTTACCAATCTTTCCTTGAAAGTCAGCTGCTCGGTGCCGGCAGATAAATGCGATACTGCAGTGCTTGGGTAATCCCCAATTACGATGCAAAGTTCCTTCGGACAAGGACGCATCCATGTCTGAAGATACTCGAACTGCAGCGACTACTGCCGTTATACAATACACGAAATGCATTTGCAGTATATTCTCGGCAAAAAATAGGTTCAATGGCTGTCTGGACGTCAAGATGTACTCACATCAAATTCTCGTTTCCTTATTGAAGCATTACAATGTATAACAATTATGTAACCATGATCCCTTAATCGGAACAGCATTACGACCTAATATAGGAAGAACGTAACGGACTGTTGGTAATAAGCTCCTGATTCGGCTACATACCTAGCTGTAATAGAAATAATCAAAGTAGATTCATGGCACGATAGACAGAAGATATATACTTGCATAGCTCTGAGCCCAGGTGATCCCATCGTTTGACAGATCTTTACGAACCACGAAATTGTCAGCGGAATTTGAGGGAAACTTTAACGTCTACATCTGCACTTAAGCTACATTATATTGTGTGGCAGAGGGTAGTTATGGTATATACATAACTTTCTAATAATCCTACCTGATAATGGTCCGACTGATGAACAATACTCAAGAAATGCCGAACGAGTCTTTTGAAAACCACTTCTCTTGTGTATGAGGTAATTCCCTTCAGATTGTTCCAGGAAATCTTAGATACTCCTCTGCTTCTCTATGACAATTTTTTAATTGGTCTTGCCTCTTTAGTCCATATATGACAGCTATTCTGAGGTATTTTCCTGTTGTTATTGTATCCAATGTTTTATTGCCAAACTCGTAACCTATGCACGTGCAGGACATGTCGTTTATTTACTTGCAGGGTCAACTAGACCAATCGTGAACTGTTTGCATGTCTTCCCGCATTTCGATACGGTTGTCTGTTGTTGCAACCTTCCTGTAGACAACAGCTTCGCCTGACAACCGCCCCGGACAGCTTACGACGTTATCCTCTACGTCATTTACATACAGATTATTGCAAACATTAATAGCCCTGTAGAGCTCCCCTGGACTACATCTATCGATTTTTTCCCTTTAAGTTACAACTCTTATTACTGTTTGCTAGAACGTCCTGAAACCAGCCATTTGATCTGCTACTCGATAAGCTTTTATCAATGGCGTTTCGCGCAGATTTTTCTAGGGGTTCACTGGAAGGTTGTCTACAAAGTTTCAAATGACTAACACACATGGTTTAATAATAATAGAAAAGAACTACTCTACGGAAATACATTTACTTTACGATTGACTTTGTCTCTAATAATCCATTCTCCGCTCATTGAGATCAGAGATTCTGTCAGTGAAGCATTCATTCAATTCATTGAATTCTGCAATGCTGTTTACTATGTCCTTCTCGATTGAGAGCGCTGCTACTGCTCTTAGCAGCTGCTGACTCACAGCACGAAGCAGAAAACCTTCAGGTCCGCGTCAGACGATGTCGCCGGTATGGTAACAGTCACTTTCAGGAGTTTCGTTGTCTGACTATAATATTTCTGCAAATCATTTAAGAATAGGGATTGCAGAAATTTCTAAACGCATTCCTCGTGTTTGATATCAGAACTTTTGTTCTCAGTTTATTGCCTTCAAGGATGGGATTTATTTTGCAAGACGCCTGTAGGAATGTTTGCAGAAAGTGACCTGCATACAACACACACTTTTCGGAATTAAATAAATTTGCAGCTACAACATATCTGGTAAATTAAAAGCTTTCAGCAACTTGAGCGACAATGCTATCTCACACACCTTTCGAGAAAGCCGTTACTTAACTCATTTTCCTGTCCACATCTCTGTGCAAGCTGCAGCAGCTCTCTGCATGTGGAAATCATGTCAGATACGTTAGCTCGATAATATTTTTGCAGTCTTCTACCCCTTGTTGTACACACAGTGGCTCAACTATGCATTTTTGTAATTGGCTGTACAATGCTGCATGATTGTAAATACAGACAACCAAAATTGAAATGCTGGTGCCTTCATTTCAGACGTTGCACTGTTGCTGAAATAATTATAGTGGTCTGTCGAGATGGAATCTCAGTTTTCTCCAGGCATTCTACAAGTCACTATTTTCATACACAACTTGCACAGTCCTTGATTTAAAATTCCACCTTGAGTAGGAAACATGGCAGACTTTCTTACTCAGTATATCAATTACACACTGTGAAGAATGTAGGAAAAATTAAGAATCTCACTAAAGTCAACGAAATATCTTCTAATGTCCCTATTTGGCTCTCTGCATAGGTTAAAATCAGATCCTGCGTTTCGGCATAAAAGTGAACTACATAGGCATGTTTAAAATGTTTATTCAGAAGAGTCTGTGCCCCTGAAAGACGACCACTCATGACACCTATGCAATTGTAGCTCTGAGAAATAACTATACTCTGATTTCTCTAAGCGATTATCCTAAAGTTTTTGAACTCTGTTCGCGAGGTGTCTTGAATGTCAAAGACCTTGCTACAGATATCACGTTAGAGGAAACATATCTGACTATTATGATTAAAAGTGAAATTGTTGAAATCTCACTGTCGTACCTGCGCTAACTGGTACAGAATCAATGACAGCAATTTTCTTTTTTGCTCTGACATAGTAAACATCCATCATACAAGAAAGAATAAAATTTTGAATATGTTTACATGTGCCTTTGAAAACAGCAGCCTTCTAAAGATGATCGTTACTTACAGTATCAAGTCCAGCAGTGAAACCTAAATGAAATCTAGAAGACGTTGGGAAATTCCTGGATTTGATGAGTTGCTGCATCCATAATTTCCAAGAAGTGCAAGCTCAGAAACACAATAAACTACAACAGATCACAGAGTGTGTAACGATATTGGCGAATCAGATCATTGTGCCTAGAACCTGTGTATCGGGAAAATGACTGATGCATGCACAGTGACAGATGGTCTGGAAGCGGGTTCATTCGGGTACGTAGTTCCAATTTACATCCACCAGAGAACAGTAGTGCACAGACACATTCAAGAAACAGGTCAAGAGCACGTTTTTGCGAATTATTCTGTTTATTTCATGAAGCCCTTTTGTTTATTTATCTCTTTACAGTTTTGTATATGCTTTTAGTAGTGTCAGCGATGCGCGAATGTGGTCTAAAGTAAACATGTAGATCACTGCTCTACTAAAGGACGTTGTACGATGGGGAATTTTTTAACATAATATGTCAAGTAAGTTTATGGTAAAAGGAAAGCAAATTCGAGTGCAAATGAAAATAGTTAATAACTTAAAGTATAAACAAAATATCAGAGAGCTAAATATTTATTTCGGAAAAAAGTACAGTTCGAAAGCATGTTATTTGTTTATTGGTTGGTCATGAAAAGCGCGGACTAACTAGAGAGAATAATGTTTTTCTATTGGCCTTAAAGAAAACTGACCAATCAGAACAGAGAATTCATCGTTCCTCATTTCTCTTGGAGATACAGAAAGCTTTCAGCAGTCTAGAGTACTCGTAGTACAACCTTTCAATGATACGGTCGTGTGTAGTAAGAGCTCCGAAGGAAGTTATAACTTGCCGGTTATCTTTGTGCTACACACCTCAAAAGTACTTAAGGTGAAGGCAATGTGCTTTTTAGAATGTACTGATTTTTAAGCAATTTACTGTATGAGAAAAGAGAGTAATTCCTCCTGGCATATTGAGCAGATTGGTGACTAAAAACTTGCGTGCATTAGACACCGAAAACTTAATAGCATGGCGAGCATTTTCATTTAAAAACAATCCGTGCTTAGTGCTTAGTAGATTTCATGAAACACGTTAAGATAAAGTTGCTAACGTGAATGAAAGTATTTTACGCATACTGTGTTAAGATTAGCACGGTCTTAGAAGTGTACGTGTACAATATCAATGTTAAGAATAGAGCAAAGTTTTGCCAGTACTTCCACCTTTCACTCGAAATTAAGACCTTTTCTCTTTCTTGATATAGTTACGTAGTATGCAGCCCGGTGCGAATTCAAATACCGTAGGATTCTGCTCGGCTTTAACACCGCCGATCTGCTGCAGCGAGTTCACTGGTAGCTGCAGATAAAGAACGGAAGGAGCCGCGCCGCCGCAGTGTCTTCCCACTGGCTGCCTACAACCTCTATCTAGTTGTTGTGTAAAACCGCTTTCCCTAAAATATTGTGATCTGGACAAATCCGTCTTTTTTTCTTTTTGTCTTCTGTGACAAATGTCTGTAATCATCAACGCCTCATAACTAAGTACTTTTCTGTCATAGAGGCAGAAGAATGGATGATTTTAAATTTAAAATTTTTATGTACTGTAGTATTCTGTCAGATGAATATTTCTGTGGGATCCACTGCTCCGCTTGCCACAAGACGAAACGACGCTTGCTCGTACTTTGTTCACTAAACGAGAGTGCGACAGGGCGAAGTGAAGGAAAACAGCATTAACCTGGGTCTCGTTCTCTTCTGCTCTATCTCTTATTGACGATGATATTGAACTGAATGTCTCTGGATGTCTGTTTGTGCAATCCGTAATGATTTTTGTAGAAAATCTTCCTCGATCTCGAAGAAGGTCGTAATGCGTGATCATAAAACATGTTCCACATTTCCAGAACCGAACAGAGTCAGTGATATAGGCCAATAACTATGTGTGTTTGTTGAAAACGCGGTTGACCTGCCCTTTTTTCCAGCCGCTTAGTGCCTTTCGTTGGCCAACTAACTACGAGAAGTTGCTGTTCAAAGAGGAGCTATGACCAGTACTCCATTCTTCGGCTGCGTATATTCCTGTGTGTGATTTCTGTTCTAAAGGTACTAGAAATTTGCGTACAGTAAACGTATCCCATGGCTCACCACATGTAAGTTCTCATAGCTCTGCGTGGTAGTAAGGAACTGGTGCGATTGAAAGTGGGCGTTAATGTTAGACTGGAAAAGTTAATTTGAGCTATTGCTTCTTGGATTATTCACTTGTTAGTAAGTGGCAACACCAGGGATCGTTTCAAAAACAGCAGCATTTTGCGAAAAAAATGCTCTGAGCACTATGGGACTTAACTTCTGCGGTCATCAGTCCCCTAGAACACACATCCATGCCCGAGGCAGGATTCGAACCTGCGACCATAGCGGTAGCGCGGTTCCACACTGTAGCTAATAGAACCGCTCGGCCACCCCAGCCGGCAGAATTTTCCACAAAAGCATCAAAATTCAGAGCTTAGCGCTCTGCGGTGAATAGAGGAACGAGTTTATTGGTATAGAGCCTTCCGACAACATACACCCAAAGCGAAAACTATGGGAACGGCAAAACTGCATGCGTCTCGGAGGGACATATATTCCTCATCAGATGCTCCCCGTATTACAAGCATGGAGATGTCTACCGCCAACAGGATGAAACGGAAAAGTGTATCACCTGCAGAGGCTGATGGTTGTTTCAGTAGACAACATTCTGTCGGCACTATACAATCATCGTCAGTCACTGCAGTGCAGAACTGCAGTACTATGGCGTTAATTTAACGAGTAAAATAAACTGACTTGGGAAAGACAGAATGCAAATGATGTGACAAAACAGTAATTGTCTCGACCTGAAACTACGATATCACCTGTCGGGCTTGAACTGTGACGTATTGGTGTTGTGGCGGGTGACGACACACGTGTGCGGAGCGTTGGTTTGTTTTCGTTAGGGACGTTTGTATTGTCACCTTATGCTGTGTTTGTAGTCTATATTGGATATATACATAGTGGTGCAAATTTTGATGGAATGAGCATGTTACTGGATCAATCAACCAGTTTAGTTACTTAAGAGAAAGATGAGTTTACGGTGTTCTCCGCTTACGCTCCCAATCAACTAGAGTTTAAACTTTATCTTTGGTTGTCTTGGTAACGTGAGTACACAGTGATTACAACTTATGTGAACTTCGGCACATATTTTCTTCAAAGGTGGGCCAACCTGTAATATAATGAAATTAATAACTTAGCGAATACTAATAGTAATATTACTGAAATAAGGAACGCTGATAGGTCGTCAATAAAGAAAAACGAATGTCTTCAGAAGGTTATGGTAAATGAAGACTGGTTATTCTTACTTAAAGTGTGAAGAACGTGATGTTAGTAATTGAAAGCGATGTTCAAAGATGTAGCAGAATTAGTTGAGTTTGGTTGCCTACAGAATGAAGGCGCCAGATCCAGTTTAGCACGTAACAACTCACACAAAAAGTATTTACGAGTAATTTCAGGGATTTTGCAATTTTCTGTTGAGCTGTATTGTTGAATACATGTTACTGCATTTTATCCATCTCGCAATTTAAACCTTTCTGTATCGGTATTGGAGTATTCGTTGTTGTTACCATATTTCGTTAACTTTCGCGATATTTGCTACCTGTACTGGTATTACTTTCTATACTGATATTTGTTTTTGTTTTCTGTATTGGTGTCTGGCTTTTAAGTTAGTTTATATTTACAGAGTGATATCTTCGATACCAGTTGAATTTATCTAATGTGATGCTTTACTTTTGCATTTTCGATGCAGACCTCTGCATGCTATTCTTCATCGTATTCTTCCGGTTGTTTTGTATCGTATACGCCAGTATTTTTGGGGCTCTGTGGCTTTTACTTGAGAATATAACTCCCCAGATTCCCCTTCAGTCCCAATATTTATTATTTCGAATTTTTAAGTTTCTGAATTGATTTTTATATTTTGGTTTTATAGGAACTGTTGAATATGACGTCCTAATCGCCATTTTTAAATCAAAGTTGTGTTGCATCTTGAGGCTAGTGATGATGTTATTTATCAAAGTGGACGGGTGTTATCGAAGGCTCTCATCTTCCCCAATATTACACCAAACTTGAGACACAGTGCCGTACCCCCGGCCACGAGAGTTCGCCCCTGTTTGGTCTTAGGAGGGGAGGGGCGCACACAGCGCCGGCTGTCACCTCCACATGAAATCACGTAATGAGTTTTTACGTCGCAGGGTGACAGTTATTGGACGGGTGAAGTTATTGCATCGGTTAAACGCTCGAGCGATGTGATGTGGTGCTGTAACGACATAACAACACAAGTTTTCACCCCAGATGTAAGCATTCCCGTTATACAGTAGTAGGCAACCATAAGTTCTCTACATTCTGTAATTTCCTGCAGACGATATTATCGAGTGCGCTACCGCCAAGGCACCCATGTTGATTAGTTTGATTCTGTTTAGAGCGAAGATAACAGAATATCTTGTAGTAGTGAATCCTGTCGTAGGTGTTCTATAGATGAGCAGGATGAAGCCAGAGCATTGTCAACTTGGACTACTCTTACATGGGCTGAGTTACTTACGAGAGTGTATACTGTGGAAAGTCATTTAGACTTCTTATGGGAATTTTGTGGATTGTCACCGGGAGACGTGTGTGGAACTCTTTTAAAAACGACCAACGTTTATTTCCCATTTTAATTATAGGACTCTTCTACGAAATGTACGAAACTAGTACGATCAGGAAAAACACGTAGTTCGTTAGATGCCAACTGACGATACATCAGGGTATTATTTTGGTCCAGTCCTGGGTTAAAGAACACACGCTACTGGTCACTGTTATAGAAAGTTATTTAAGTACAATTACTGTTGGCGATTACTTTGATTTTTGCAGTGTTATGTGTTATTTGATTGTTGTGAATTTTACAAAATGCAGTAGCTTTGTTTTCACAGTTTGGCTTAGGAGGCCAAATGTTTCCTTGTGAGACGCTCACGGTTTCTCTGAGAGATAGCTATAGAGTATCCGACAATCGCAGAGGAGGAGTGCTCCAAGCTGCAACTGATTTGGAAATTATTGTATAGTGCGAAATACTTTGACACTCGACAGCAAGGCCGGCCGGGGTGGCCGAGCGGTTCTAGGCGCTACAATTGGAACCGCGCGACCGCCACGGTCGCAGGTTCAAATCCTGCCTCGGGCATGGATGTGTGTGATGTCCTTATGTTAGATAGGTTTAAGTAGTTCTAAGTTCCTGGGGACTGATGACCTTAGCAGTTAAGTCCCATAGTGCTCAGAGCCATTTGAACCATTTTTTTCGACATCAAGACGTCTCAACATTCCATTTATTGTGATGGAAACAGGAACTATTTGCAGGAAAAGTAATTATATATGACCTAGTTAACGAATAATAACTTACTACGCGTACATAGTGTTGTTAAGTAAAAGTGCAACAGTATTCGTTACATGGGACCATTTCAGATTCTAGTAAAATAATACAAATAAGTGTAGCCATTCTGAAACTAAGACCGTATTTGAGCTCATAAATCCAACAAAGAAAGGTTCTTAAGCAGCACTGGAGCGTTCTCATATAACGAGTTCTGACAGCTGCCATCTAACAACTTTGTGTCGAATTCACCTGGAACACCGCAAAAAGGGTAAAGTATCGTTATATGAATAACTACACCAGCAACACAGATGTTCAAAAACTTTCACTAATTAGTAATTACATTCAGGAGATTTATCGATTTGCCTTGTGTTATTCCCCACTTATGAGTGAACCATAACTTTGGTTTTATTTCAGATACTTCACTGCACATTCAAATGGCCGTGGTAACACTCTCATAGAATTTAAACTTTCGCTTAAGTTTTCTTCAGATTTCATTTTTCTTTCGTTTCATTATCCTTCAGTTAATGTAAATCAACCGTTCACAAATTTAGCTAACTCTTACATGTTCGGAATATGAGATACCTATTTTCGTCCATCCATTTAACAAATGGGTCGTCCAGTACCTTTAAATTGTATGGCTTTGTGCGCTATGTTATATTAACGTCACCAGTTTCCACCTTTGATGTAACAGATCAGAGTGCTCCCAATAGGTTCGTCTACTCCCATGTAATGTTAGCAAACAGGGGAGATCGGTGAAGTTTTATTCCTAGCGGACCTGAATAAGCTAAATTGCATCAGCTTATTGTTGTGGTGGCAATATATTTAGAAAATGCGTTAAAATGGTACATACCAGCAATCTACTGAACGAAATCACAAGAATAAACAAATTCAGGAGGTGTGTAGCTAACTTTTTCGTAACTATTAGGAAGAGAGTTATTGAAATGTACAAGTCACAGTGCTGTTCAAGGTAGAATAAAAGTGTGTGGACTTGGAACGATGTATGCTTGTATTCAGCAGTAGACGGTTTTGCTATCACATTATTCTGGAAAAAAAGAAATTCCGGTCTGGCAGACGTTAAGCACAATGTAACCAAGAACATTCTGAAAGTTATTTAGAAAACTGAGACGAATACAATTCACATTACTATTCCATTATCGTACTGCATGCATAACTTAAAAAGAAAAATTATTTGTTTCGCCTTATTTTGTTTCCATATCTGTAAACTATCAAGTGCAGTACCGAACTACCTATTCATTTTGTTTTATGTCACCTTATCCTAGTCTTTTGTTCTGTAGGCCGTGAGTTTGTTACCTGCCATTTCCATTTTTTATGTATTCCTTCTACTGTTAGCAGCTAACATGAACTACATTGTGTTTTATCAAAGAGACTAGAAAATACTCCTTGTTTTATCACTGAATTTACATGTGTGTACCAAACTTTTTCGCCTAAAGGTACTAGGCATTTCAGAAGTCTATAATATACAATATATTTCTAATCAGTTATTATCTACGCATAATGTAAGCTGCAACTGACTAAAAATGGTCCAAATATTAACAATGTTATCATGAAATCATTACTGGGTTTAAGTCACACATCCTGATTTCGTTGTATTTACCATGCAACAAACATTCTCTGTATCACTTTTGCTTCTTTTGTGACTGCGTTATTATTTCACACAAGTCCTTAGAAACATGTAAAGAAAGTAACTTATCAATGTTATCTAACGAAGTACGTTAAAATTCCCCAAATATTATTAAATTATTTCATTATTTTTGAGACAGCATTACTGTGTCATTTTCTTCGGGTTGAAGTTAACTGTACAGCCATGAATATTGCGTAATACTTTAGACTGTGACGAAATCCTAGCGTCAAGGTGATCCAGACTTATGTGCTGCGCATCTGGCTCATGTCGTACACCTATAAATCTCCCAGACGACTCTTCTTTAGTTTTGGTGAAATAAATAAAAAATGAAATAAAAACGTGCCTTCTGCAACAGCATTTTCCTCAGTAACATTAGCCCCGAAAGTAAATTTCAACGACATAACAAATCATAGTGCATAAGGGTCAAAGTATAAATAGCAGCGGTGATGAACTCTCTCTGAATTTTCAGTCGAACATAAGGCACCATTAATTTCTTTGTTTACTCTTTTCAGGTTACATCCACATGCTAATCAAATGTTGTTTGCCAATGCAGTTCAGTGAATTGCAACATCAGTTTGATTACACTAAGCGTGCTTTGATTTATGTGTCCCACGCAAAGACACTCGCCATGCTTCTGTAATAAGCAGCATCTGAGTTTGTTTACATACCTACTACTTCATAAACAGATACACAGATAAGCCAGAATGTTATGGCCGCCGATCTACTGTCGATATAAATCCGTTCAGGCGATAGCAGCGACACATGGCAAGGAATGACTGCTAGTCAGACAAACGCACGGTGCATGTCGTATATCACAAGGGCTAGAGCGTGATGGAATGGAGTGTGTTGAGCGGTTCGATGAACACAGTCCCGATTTCCAGTTGATGTGTTGGCTCTCCTATCTCGACACATCTAAACCCGATAGAAGACATCTGGGCATGTGGCGTCAGAGCTCATGGCACCCCTCCCCAGAATTTACGGATTAAGGTGACTTGTGTGTGCAGATGTGATGCCAGCTCCGTCTAAGGGGTTCTAATGTTGATTACCTTTTAGTTCCTGCGTGTGTAGTGCCATATTACTTGTGGGTCACTGTTTTGAATAGTAGATGTCGGGATTATGGAGACTACTTTGTTGTCCTTAGGAGCTGTGATTTTGTAGTCACTCTAGTCTTTTGAGTGTTATCATTAATGTCATTGATTTTTCTACTCTTTTTAGAATTATACTTAGTGTCAATGATATTTCTGTTAAACGTAGTTGGCAAATGTTAATGTTGCATAAAACAGTTTCTACCATTTCCATCGACGGAGAGGTAATGACAGATGCAGCTCGCATCGGGGACAGACTCGAACGAGTTTTATTCCGAAGGACCTTCCATTTGTTTCCATTAATGTACTAAGAGGAACCACCGAAATGTAGATCTTGTTGGTCGGAAGAGAATATGAACCACAGTCAACCCCAATGCGAGCCATCTACATTACCACAACGCCAACTGTTGCAAATAAAACAAATAACGAGACTTGTTATATCATCAGTCCAAAGTTTTATTCGATTGGTAACTGTGGTTTCAGGTGGTATTGGCCGTGGTATCGCGGACGCAACTTTTGGCAGCCGGACGGTCTTCTCCAGACGTCGCGTTGGTGGTCACGCGTCAACACATTCAGCGTCTGACATGGCGGCTCTCAAGATCTGCGCGGTGTGATGTACAGACCTCCAAGGTGGGCGCGGAGGACACCGGAGTGATCTGCGACAAATATAAATTTCAAAATTATAAACGTCGCCCTATTATGGTGAGTTGATATGACATCTGTAAAGGAAAGTGCTAAATTATCTTAGGACCACATGCTAACAAATGGTCAGTTTCTGTATCCATAGAAGGGATGTTTCTATCGCGCCAACTCATGAACCCTAGAATACTAATTATCGCAAATATGAAAATTACCGACAGTGAATGTTTGCCTATTTACTCCTCCTGGAGTGTTATCTATTGTGGTGAAATGATCTACTAAACTATTGCATCAAATGGTAGATATCTCACGCAGACACATGTATTATCCTCACCTGAAATATATTCATTATGGAACGGAGAGAATTGTGACTGTTGCTAAATCCATCCTTACCAAAATAGTAGAGTTTCTTAAAACAAGTTGTGTAAATGTTCAGTTCAAATTCGGAGAGCTTCAAGGATAAATACGGGACAGAAAAATAAACGATCATGCAGCATAAGAAATGGGATTAAAATACCAAGTATAATCGTGGGAGGCTGAAGGTGAAACTTCGCTGAGAACTTGATAACTGTTATGGGCGGGAGGGGACATAGGAGAACGTTATCTGAAAGGCTCTGCCTCATCTGAAAGTGTAGCCAACGGTATTGTATGTACCATTGATTCTTGAGTTTAAGTATATCCTACCAATACTAGAGCTAAAAGATACGTATGCCGCGAAAGGATTTTGTATCTGATCAGAGTTTGCAATTGGTATAAAAGAACAGCAGACTATAGGTACCGAGAAAGTTTATGGGTCAACCATAGAATTTTGTAGCCATGGTGATACATCTAAACTGACACCATTTCAGTTATATTAAAAATCGTAAAACTCTATACTCGAATAATATCTTGAAGACTCCCCTTCTGAAGGGAGCTGCCATGTGATCATGAAATGAGAAATCCTCTTAGAAACCAAAATCTGTTGTCCTTTACACAGATCGAAGTACCACTCACCGTAACATCACCGCCTTAATCCTCCTCCTGCAGCTGTCTCTGCAGCAACTCCACGAAAAATGCGTAGAGTGTGAACTGACGCTCCTGTTGGAAAAGATCTTATTACTTTCATTTTATCTAACACGTGAAGTGATTCACAATTTGTGCTAGTTCCTGTCATATACAAGTATAACGAATTGTAACATTTACCACAAATTAAAGTCGTCACCAACTATTATCGTATGAGTCGGGTAAGTTTTTGAAATAAAATTCAAGTTTTCTTTGAACCTTTCAGCAACTGTATAATCTGAATTGGGAGGTCGCTAAAAGAATCCAGGTATTATTTTATTCCGGTTGCCAACGATGACCTCTTCCCAAACTAACTCACAGGAAGTATCTACTTCAATTTCGCGACAAAATAGAATACTTCTGACAGCAACAAACACGCCACCGGAACCGTGTTTAGCCTATTTTTTCGGAACACCATTAGGTTCTTCGCAAAAATTTCGCGGAGCTTATATCCATCCTTAGCCAGCTTTCAGTGCCTATAACGATTTGAGCACCAGTGCTATCTATTAGCGCTTGGAGCTCTGTTACTTCCCCAACACAGCCACAACAATTTACAACTTTTATACCAATGGTTCCTGCATCTATGTTCTTCCTGTGTTCAGCGTGCACCCTTTGAGCCTGAAGACCTTCTTGTTTTCCCGAGACCCTCTAACCTAAAAAACAGCCCAGTCCATGCCACATAGCCCTTGCTACCTGTGTGGCCGCCTCCTGCTTATAGAGGACACCTGACCTCTTTAGCAGAACCCGAAACCCAACCACCCTTTGGCGCAAGTCGTGGAATCTGCAGCCTACACGGTCGCAGAACCGTCGGAGCCTCTGATTCAGACCCTCCACTCGGCTCTGTACCAGAAGTCCGCAATCGGTTCTGTCGACTATGCTGCAAACGGTCACCTCTGCTTTCATCTTGCAAGCAGGACTGTCAGCCTTTACCACTGCTGTTAGCCGCTCGAAACCAGAGAGACTCTCTTCTGATCCAAAGTGACACACATCATTGGTACCGACGTGAGCAACCACCTGCTGTTGGCTGCACCCTGTGCTCATCATGGCATCTGCGAGGACCCTTTTCACATCTGGAATGACTCCACCCGGTATGCACACGGAGTGCAAATTTGTTTTCTTATCCTCCTTGTCAGCCAAGTCCCTGAGCGGCCCCATAAGGCGCCTAACGTTCGAGCTAACAACTACCAATAATCCCACCCTCTGCGACTGCCCGGATCTTGCAGGCTGAGTGGTTTCCTCTGATACAGGACAGGCGACAGCATCTGGCTCAACGACAGTGTAAGCCACAGACAGCACCTGGAGCCCGTTTATCAGACAGCCTGGGGAGGCCTTACGTGCGGCCGCCTGGGAAGTCTTTCTCCGCCTGCTACGTCCTGGGGCGACCTCCCACTCGACCACAGGTGAGGGGTCAGCCTCAGTGCGAGCAGTAAGTGGGTTGGTCACCGGTGAGGACCGTGCTGGACGTCCGTTGGATCCCCACGGCCGGCCCACAACAGAGGTGGCCATCCGCTGCAGCCTCAAGCTGTGTAACCGAGGCCATCACAGCCTTAAGCTGAGAGCGAAGTATCACCAACTCGGCTCGCAGCCCCACGCAACAATCGCAGTCCCTGTCCATACCAAAATCCGTGGAATAGTAAACGATGCAGATAAACGGACTATCGGCAGGTGCTCCGCAAATCTACTGTAGACCCTGACGAAAACGCACGAACTGTGTCTAGTAATACTCAGATATTCAGAAACCTAACTACCGAAGCACTCAGGTGAAACTAAATAATTTGTCCCTGATTAGGAACTTTTAATACGTCACAAAATCGGTTTACTTTGTGACGCAAACGAAAACGCGAGAACTGTGACAATTAGATATTAAAATTTAACGCAGAAGTCCAAACTAAACAAATTATTTAGAGAAGAATGGAGAAACTAGTAGATGTCGACCTCGGGAAATATTCAGATTGGTTTCCGCAGAAGTCTAGGAACACGCGAGGTAATACTTACGCTATGACTTACCTTAGAATACAGGTTAAGGGAAGACCAACTTTTGTTTATAGCTCCTGTATACTTAAAAAATGCTTTTGTCAGTGTTGGCTGTCATATACTCTTTGAAATTCTGAAGGTAATGGAGATAAAGTAGAGGGACCCAGGGCTTATTAACAGCTTGCACAGAAACCTAATGGCAGCAGATGGGTATGAAAGGGAAACAGTGGCAGAGAGAGGGAGGAGACAGCGTTGTAGCATATCCCTGGTGTTAATCAATCCGTACGTTAAGGAGACTGTGAATGAAATCAAGGAGAAATTTGTTGAAGAACCTACAGTTCATGGAGAAAAAGTTCAAGGTTTGCTACTAACAGTGAAATTTTCTCGGAGAGGGGAAAGGTCTTGGAAAAGCAATTGAATGGATGGGCAATGTTTTAGAAGTTGGATATAAGATGAACATCAAGAAAGCAACACAAGTGTAATGGAATGCAGGAGAATTAATTCAGGGCATGCTGAGGGAAGTAGGAACTGAGTTACTTAAAGTAGTAGATGACTTTTACTATTATGGCAGTGATATAACAGATTATGACCAAAGAAGGAAGGATATGAAATATATACCGGCAATGTTAATAAAAGGGTGTCTGAATAAGAGAAATTTCTTAATACCGATTGTAGAATTAAATGCTGAAAGTCTCTTCTGATAGATTTTGTCTGGAATGTAGCCATGTACGAAAATGAACCGTGGACATAAACAGTTCACACAAGATGGGAATAGCGCCTTTGAAATGTGTCACTGTAGCATAACGCTGAAAATTAAATGGGTAGATCACGTAACTAATGAGGAAGTACTGAATATAAATTGGGAGAAAAGAAATATGTGTCATAACTTGACTAAAAGGAGGAAGAGCTTGTCAGGACATATTCTGAAACGTCGAGTAAAAATTAGTGAAGGAAACCAACAGATGAATACGGTAACCCAGTATGTAACTTGCAGTGTTTGTTCGAAGATGCAGACGCTTGCCCAAGATAGAGTACCGTGGAAACCCACATCAAACGAGTTTTCGGACTGTAGACCGCAACAGCAACAATTTTGCCTATGCATTTTCGTTCATACAGAACACCACAGGCCACCTTATGGTGGGCCGTACCATGCACCATTACCAGATATTTCATGTAATATTCCATTCGCAAACCGAGCTGGGGAAAAAAGGCTATCAATGTGCCTCTGTACGAGCCCTAATTTATTTTGTTTATTTTGTCTTCGCGGTCCGTACGCGTAATGCACATTTGTGGCAGTAGAATCGTTCTCAGTCAGTTGTAAATGTCTGTTCTCTAAATTGTCTCGTAAGTGTTTGGTGAAAAGAACGTCGTCTTCCCTTAGGAATTCCCATTGCGTTTACAAAACGTCTCTGTAACACTTGCCAGTTGATCGAATCTACCGACAACAAATCTAGCAGCAAGGCTCTGGACTTCTTCGATGATTTCGTTTAATGCGACCAGCTGAGTTTCCCAAACACTCGAGCAATACTCAAGAACTGGTCACTCTTCTGCTCTACTCGCAGTCTCCTTTCTAGAAGAGCTACGCTTTCCTAATACTGTCTCAGTTAACAAAAGCCTTCCCTACTGCAGTCCTTAAATGCTTGTTATATTTCATTTCGCTTTGCAACAATTCGCCTACATATTTAATCCACGTGATTGTGTCTAGTAGGTCAACATAAATTCCAGTTTAATTTAATTTAATTTATTGCAAAGATTTTTAGACCTGTTATCTGGAAACTCTAACAGGTCGTACATATTCGTTAATCATGGTGACATACAACGTTTTAAGTTACGTAGGTAGTAGCAAATCATGTTGACAGCAATCTTCGGTGATACTAATGTAGAAATAAAGCTGGACATTTCAGTAATAATAATCAGTTTAAATAATCAACATAAAATAAAGGGTATTAACTGAGGATCCAAGTGAATGACTTCCATCTTATATTACAAGATACGTTACTAGCAGCCTCGGAAGAGCTTGAGGTTTTTCGATTAACTCCAACTTTACTTACTTCTAAACCTATTCTTGCTACACTATTCTATATCGCTAACAGTGGTATGCGTGTGTCTCGGCAGACCTCGATTGTACGCATACCCGTGTGGGTGGCCTTTGCATTCTTTCTCTTCTTTCCTTGTTACTTTTCTGTTATTGTTTGCATATCGCAGTCTAACTGTCTGCAGTCTCTCTCTACCTGAAAAAAAAGAGACTCTCAGAACGACATGACCAGCTGAACATTCGTCTCCACATTCACAGACAGATGTGTTGCTACGTCCCAGTCGAAGCACATGGTTTAGGTATGGATCGCGATCTGTTAACAGCTGCATCATACATCGAGTAGGCGCAGCGTCGCACAGTATGAGCCTGTTCCTAGTTCTTGTTAATACGCTATAAACACGCCTTTCCGTACTGCTAGTGTCCCAGTCAGACTACCAATCATCTAAATTCTGGGCTCTTAAATGTCGTTTATTAATAACCTGTGTTCTGGTTCCAAATGGTTCAAATGGCTCTGTGCACTATGGGACTTAACATCTCAAGTCATCAGTCCCCTTGAACTTAGAAACTACTTAAAACTAACTAACCTAAGGACATCACACACATCCATGCCCGATGCAGCATTCGAACCTGCGACCGTAACGGTCGCGTGTTTCCAGACTGAAGCGCCTAGAATCGCTCGGCCACTATGTGTTCCTGTGATTTCATACACATGATCATATTGCTCACGGTCCGTCCAAAAGATTGCTGACCTGTAACGTAGTACGATATCCATCCGGCATATACCGAGGATTACCAGTAAACCTTCGACCGGTACAAAAGCCCCCGGTGATCCTCAGAATACGCTCCGCTGAATTCGTCTCATATTGTTTTGTAGCTGCCTAATCTAAGACGTGGTGCCCAGCCGCTGGCAGCGAAGTTGACTGTGGCGTTGAAGATAGCTTCGTAGTATCATCGCACCACACGCAACGGTAATTTATCGTCAGCACTGCCGGCACGGACAATCTTGTGTATAATTATGGCCACTTTCTGAGTAACAGATTTTACGTGCTCTACAATGTTTCTTTTCTCGTTTAGAAGAGTGCCTAAATATTTATAAACAGTGCTGCCTTAAACAAATATTCCTTCAAATGTCAGGGAACGATTTCTGGCAAGAGAAAGCCTTCCTTTCTCATACGTGTATGTGGTTTTATAAACACCTACACTTAGTTTGTTGCTCTTGCAACAATGCTGCATCCGAATAAGCACATGTTTCATCTTTTCCTCCAGTCTTCCCCTGGAGTATAGAAACAACTG
This sequence comes from Schistocerca americana, assembly GCF_021461395.2. NCBI lineage: Eukaryota > Metazoa > Arthropoda > Insecta > Orthoptera > Acrididae > Schistocerca > Schistocerca americana. The sequence continues at coordinate 540,830,213 of NC_060124.1, read as the reverse complement.
CTAGAATGTCATCTGGTTATGCAACAACAGCTACAATAACATATAACCTGTATAGTAAATGTAATATGGGTTCAGTACCAAGATCCCAGAACAGTGGACCACTTATGGAGCCTTGAGGACAGCCTTGGTAACCTTTTTGATTACCTTTCTCTGCTCCGCAGCCATGGACGGTACAGTAATTTAAAAAGCCCTTGTACACACATTTTCGGACCCTGAGAGCTATAAGGCATACGAACGTCGCAGGCCACCAAAGACTGTCGAATTCTCCTGCAGTGTCAGTCATTGGCGTGACTGCAAACTTCGCTGTCGAATTTTCTACACTCTGAAGAAATCTATTAATCGCTTCATCTATAGACTTTTCTGAAGCCATATTGATACTGGTTGAGACGCAAAAATTCTCCGCGCGCCTGCAACCGTTCACAGAGCAGACGTTGCTGAACTTTGGCCGAGACGTTTAATAAGCAAACAGGTCCATAGCTTTTCGGTGATGCCGCTTTTTTATCGCTCCTTTTTCGTTCATTACTGGTTTAGCTGGTTTCCATATTTCCCGGATCCTACCTATTCGTAAAGCCTCGTATAGGAATGCTGTTAAATCTAGCACTATCTGTGGACCTACCATCGGCACGGCTTCAGAGTGTACGCCATCCAGACCAGGTGCGTATGCAGTTTTGAGCTTCTTAATTGCGACAGCAATTTCTTCTTGACCAGACCGTATCACCAACATCTGATTGTCATATTCGTTATTTACTGCATTTATAAGTTGTGCGTGTATCTCAGCGTCTGTGTCATCGTCAGGAGGCAGGGCAGTTAGCAGATGTTCTGGTGACTCTCTCCGTCCAGTCGTCATTGAGCTATCCACCTTACGAATTGCGGACATGATAGTAGTTCCCTTAACCTTTTCAGTCAACAAATTATTCAGTCTTTGGCAGATGTCGAATTGCAGGTGTATTCCTTCAGTTTCCTGATGCAAAGTTTTGAAGTGCGTCTTAATAGCCCTGTATTCATGGAGCCTACTACCACACTCCGATTGCCCTAGAGTATGTCCGTTCTTCTTCTCGATCGTACCCTTCACCTCAGAGTGGAAAGTTCATGGTTCTAAGGGATCTTAGTCTGATTGTTTACCTTTTTCCTAGGAATATAAAAGTCCTGTGCTATTTGCAAGAGTTCAGTTAGTAATTGAGCACCCGAGTCTACATGAACCGGAAGCGATCCCATTCTAAATACTCCGAGGTAGACAACTAAGCCATCTCAATCAGATTTAGTGATGCCTAACTAAATTCTGCTTTCCTCAGCTTGTCTTCTGTATTATTGTCATTTCCCTCTTCGACGATAATTGTATTATGGCCACTGTATGTTAGGTACTGGAGCACTTGTCAACTATTAATTTTAGCTGCTGACAATTGATTTGCTAAAGTGACATCTATGTTAGTTACTACACCAGGTTATTGTTCCAATGTACTCGGCTGGTCTTCCAGATTTAAAACAATGAGCTGTAGTTCCTGTATTGCTTCCTTTAGTACATCGAGCAGCATTTATCTGTACTATGTGTGTTTCGATTGCCAAAAAAGCCCTTCGGAGAAGGAAGGACTGGTTCAAAGATAAAGCGTCCAAACCCTTATATAATATCCACGTATTAATGCTCAGTGTCGAATGGTACTTTTACTCTCTTAAACGCCCGTCGAAGGAGGCCACATGATTATTTAAACTCAAAGCATATGTTATTTACTCTCAAAAGGATTCTGGTGTAGGATACGTAATAGTTTTTCCTTTCTGATGCCCACCTCTGAAAATATATCTTAGGGCAACCTGTAACACACTGGGAGCCTCCAAACTACTTAATAAGACATTCACTTCTAAATTATTATCAGATTTGTATGTGTGTAATTGAAAATCATTTTAGTAGGACTCGAAATATTAGAAATACTTTTTTGTATTTCATAGGAGTACCTGATTATCACTGCATTTTACTGTTTTCGATTGTTGTACTCGTTAGTGTTACTGCTAGAGACGCCTAGTGGAACAACTGCAGAACTGTTTTCTCGTTTTCTGGAGCAGAGCGGTTGCGTGGGTTGTAGGCAGACCAGGACTTTTTCTGGCGGATAGGGTGTGGCCCATACAGGCGGAACGCCGTGACATGCCAGAGGTGCGTGAACTTCTGTGTATGACTAACTGCCCATTCTTCAGCAGGAACCGAAACCAGAAACGATAGCGATAGTGCACTTTGAGGTCTGGATTTACTTTGAGGTCTGGATTTAAGTCGACTTTCAATCCCATCCCAATGAGTTATTGGTTATAAGTGGAACATGGCGCCGGCCAATCAATTTCTAGGACGATATATAAAATGCCTAAAAAGACAAGTCATTGTAGAAAGACAGGAGATACTGAACTTATTTGATGAAAGAAGGAAATGTGAAAATGCAGCAGTCGAAGCAGCAAACAGGAAACACATACTGTCTGCAAACCTCTATTTGTCATTACTCCGCCGTAGTGGGGATCCAAAACACTCGGGCAGTATTCAGGAATTTGTCGCACTACTGTTCTATATACAGTCTTCTTTGTAGATGAACTACACTTTCCTAAGACTCTCCCAGTAAGCCGAAGCCACTCCTGCTACTGTTCTCATGTGCTCAATTCACTTCATATCGCTTTACAACTGTACGCCTAGAAATTAATCACCTTGACTGTGTATACGAAAATTACAGTATTGTCTTTTTTTCCCTTTCATCTGCATTAAGATATATCTCTTTACATTTAGAGCAAGTTACCCTACATCACACTAAAAGGAAATTCTAAGCCATCGTATACCCATGTACAGTCACAAAACGACGATACAGTCCTCTTACCTTTTATACTAAAAGGTCACTTCAAGCCTTAGCAGACTTCTCCCCACCCTATCCGTTGTTGTCCACAAATCATTGCCTCACAGACGCTGCTTTAAGACATGGTGTTTTGTCATCCTTACATAAACAATCATGGTCTCCATATGTTTCCCTACTGTAGACAGTACATTATGCTGTAAAATGTGTTATTCTTCAGCGTTTAAAGCTTAATAATTGCAACAATTGGAGCACACCATAACTAAGGAAAACACCCCAATTCCGTGACACCACATCCTTAGTTCTTCATTTTTGGCGATATACAGGGTGAGTCACTAATTATTGCCACCTAGAAGAACTCCGAAAGTATGATAGTAGCTGAGATGACTGTGGGACAAAAGATGTATAGGACAACGGGGGCCATAATATGACGTTGATTTTTTGATGCTAGATGGGGTCGCGTCAGAGATAAGAAGGTCAACTTTGTTTCTTTACATGGGATGCCATAGTTTGGTACTTATTATCTGATAGTGGCTATCGAGACGAATCCAATGACGTGTAACAGCGATGGCCGGCCGATGTGGCCGCGTGGTTCTAGGCACATCAGTCTGGAACTGCGCGACCACTTATGTCGCAGGTTCGAATCCTGCCTCGCGCATAGGTGTGTGTGATGTCCTTAGGTTAGTTAGGTTTAAGTAGTTCTAAGGTAAGAATGGAGGAGACATAACGAAATGCTTCAATTAAAAGTGGTGTAAGGGAGGTGATGCTGTCTTTCGCCCATACTACTCACTGTCTACATCATAGAACCCATGACGGAAATGTAAGAAAGTTTCCAAAGTGTGCTGAAAATTCACAGTAAGTAACTAACACTGATACGATTCGCTGGTGCCATTGCTATCCTCAGATGAAATGAATTACAGGATCTATTGAATGAAATGAATAGTGTTATGAGTACAGAATAGGTACTGAGAGTAAACCGAAGAGAGACGAAAATAATTAGAAGTAGAAGAGAAACAGAACAGCGAGAAACATCACAACTTGGGATCAAGAAGTACACGAGGTTAAGGAACTTTGTTATCCTGGAAGCAAAACGACCCATCAACCCATCTTGGACGAGGCAGGAAGGACATATAAAGCAGAGTAGCACAGGAAAAGGAGGCGTCCCCGGACAAAAGAAATCAACTGGTAACAAACGTGTGTCGTAAGTTGAGTACGAAATTAATGAGGATGTACGTTTGTAGGACCGCATGGTACAGAAGTGAATTATTTCCTGTGAGGAAATCGAAAACGAAGAGAATCCAAGTGCTCGCGACGTGTGCGATAGAAGAATGTTGGATAGTAGGTGGACTGATAAGGAATGAGGAAATTCACATCTACATCTACATCTACGGCATTACTCTGCTATTCACAAAAAAGTGCTTGGCAGAGGGTTCAGTAAACCACCTTCTGGCTGTCTCTACACCGTTGCACTCCCGAGCGGCACTCGGGAAAAACGAGCACTTAAATTTTTCTGTGCGAGCCCTGATTTCTCTTGTTTTATCGTCATGTTCATTTGTCCCTATGTAAGTTAGTGCCAACAGAATGTTTTCGCAATCGGTGCAGAAAACTGGTGATTTAAATTTCATGAGGAGATCCCGTCGGAACGATGAACGCCATTGTTTTAGTGATTTTCATCTCAATTCACGTATCATGTCTGAGACACTATCTCCCTATTTCGCGATAATAGAAAACGAGCTGCCCTTCTTTGTACTTTTCCGATGTCATCCGTCAGTCCCACTTGATGTGGATGCCACACCGCACAGCAATACTCCAGAATATGGCGGACAAGCGTGATGTAAGCAATCTCTTCAGTACACCTTTTGCACCTTCCACCTGTTCTGCCAATGAATCGCAGTCTTTGGTTTGCTCTACCCACAATATTATCTATGTGATCGTTCCAATTTATGTTATTTGTAATTGCAGGCCCTAAGTATTTAGTTGAATTTACAACCTTCAGATTCGTGTGACTTACAGCGTAATCGAAATTTAGCTGATTTCTTTCAGTACTCATGTGAATAACTTCACACTTTTCTTTATTCAGGGTCACTTTTCGCACCATACAGATATCTTCTCTAAATCATTTTGCAAGTCGCTTTGATCATCTGATAACTTTACAAAAGGTAAATGACAGCATCAACTGCAAACAGTCTAAGTAGGCTACTCAAATTGTCTCCTATGCGGTTAATATATATCAGGAACAATAGAGGGTCTATAACACTTCCTTGTGGAACGCCGGATATTACTTCTGTTTTACTCGATGACTTTCCGTCTATTACTACGAACAGTGACCTTTCTGACAGGAAATTACGAATTCAGGCGCACAACTGAGGCGATACTCCGTAGGCAAGCAGTTTGGTTAGAAGACGCTTGTGAGGAACGGTGTCGAAAGCCTTCTGGAAATCTAAAAGTATGGAACCAATTGACATCCCCTATCGATAGCACTTATTACTTCATGAGTGTAAAGAGCTAGTAGTGTTTCACAAGAAAGATATTTTCTGTATCCGTGCTGACTATGTGTCAATAAATCGTTTTCTTCGAGGTACTTCATAATGTTCGAATACAGTATATGTTCCAAAACCCTACTCCAAATCGACGTTAGTGATATATGCCTGTAATTCAGCGGATTACTCCTACTTCCCTTTTTGGGTATTGGTGTGACTTGAGGAATTTTCCAGTCTTTAGGTACGGATCTTCCTGTGAGCGAGTGGTTGTATATAATAGCTACATATGGTGCTATTTTATCAGCATACTCTGAGAGGAACCTGACTGGTATACAATCTGGACCGAAGGGCTTGCCTTTATTAAGTAATTTAAGCTGCTTTGTTTCAGCGAGGATATCTACTTCTGTGTTTCTCATCTTGTCAGTTGCTCTTGATTGGAAGTCAGGAAAATTTACTTCATCTTCTTTGGTGAAGGAGTTTCGGAAAACCGTATTTATTAACTCTGCTTTAGTGGCACTATCATCAGTGACTTGACCGTTGTTATCACGCAGTGAAGGTATTGATTGCGTCTTGCCACTGGTGTTCTTTATGTATGACCAGAATCTCTTTGCGTTTTCTGCCAGATTTCGAGACATAGTTTCGTTGTGGAAATTATTAAAAGCATCTCGCATTGAAGTAGGCGCCATATTTCGAACTTCTGTAAAACTTTGCCAATCTTGGGGATTTTGCGTTCTTTTAAATTTGGCATGCTTTTTTCGTTGCTTCTGCAATAACGATCTGACCCATTTTATGTACCATGGGGGATCAATACCATCACTTTTTATTTTATGTGATATATGTCTCTTAATTGCTGTCGGTACTATATCTTTGAAAACATTCCTCACATTTTCTATACTTACATGATCAGATCGGAAGGGGTGAACACTGTCTATTCAAAAGGTGTTAGTGCATTTTTATCAGCTTTTTTAAACAGATATACTGTGCGTTTCTTTTTCTCCGCAAAATAGAGGAAGAGAGGAACGTAAGGAAAACGCTGACAAAAAGAGGGGACAGAATGGTAGGACACGTTTCGAGACATAAGGAAACAAATTCCATGGTGCTAATACAACAAATAATTGAGAATATGTGCCGAATATGTTTCTCTGAGATGAAGAGATTGGTACAAGAGAAGAAATCGCGGTGAGCCGCCACAAACCAGTCAGTAGAATGATGGAAAATGGAAAAAGATGATAACTGGTACGAGCTTAGGACTCCACGAGTATTTTCAGTTTCAGTAAAAACTGCTGCATAAATTAAATTACTGAAATCAATACGATGTAAAAGGTTTAATCATCTAAGTGGGCATGACGGATATATCCGGCCCTTGGCACGTTCGCTCTCAGTTCAACGTATATATCGGACCACAGCAACCTGTCGCTTGTAGCTAATGGGAATGATGAATTCAAAGCCGAGACGTACTATGACGTTATTACTAAAGTTTCATCCTACATCAGTTAAAATAATGCATTCTCAAAGTTTTAACGATTTTCAATGTTTTTACTGCCATGGACACAAATTATGGCAGCTCCTGAAGAAAAAACTGCTTTTCGAGTTGTTTTGGAGTTCGCTAACGATTATCATGGAGAGAATTATTGAATTTACCTCTACACCTGGTATATTAGTTCAGATTACGGTGACCAACAGACGAGAAAGCAAGCGGTGTTTTCGACGCAATGTAGGAAATCAAAAACGAGTTCCTTTACGTCACTGAATATGAAAAATTGAAGGAGGGTAACTATTTGACAGCGTACGTCAGCTAGCAGATATTAGTAAAACAGAACCGCAAAAGAGATGTCATGATGGTCAGCACGTTTCGTGACAATGCATTGCATGAAGTAAACTCAAAATTTTTTTGCATTTGTGGTAAATGTATGAGACGCGTGGCTAGAAGTAGATCACAGTTGCAAAACCATCAAGTGGCCAGGAGCAGCCTGAAAAAAGTTATCAGACCATCACAGACGTTAAGTGCAGGGTTGTTTTCCAGTTATCTTGTATTAGGTTCAGGATAGGGTCTGGGCTACCTGCAACATGCACACACACTCACAACAGTGTAATTGGGCTAGGGGTTTGCAATGGGATAAAACAGTTCCTCAAACATTATTCCTATATGGGACATACATCTTGAATCTTTTAAGTATATAAGAAGTAGTGACAGCCGCAGTTAATCAGTATTCTATGTTATCAACACATCTGACTGGTAAAAATGCATATCGCCTTTGCTCTGTGGTTATGAAGCCAAATTTTGCAATAATCAGTAAGCGTAAAGCTGTATTTAAGATAGCTGAAGACAATACCCTCTCCTGTGATTTACTGTACTGTAATTGTATCACACCCCACGTTTACCATAATCCATGTGTTTCAGTGCATATAAGAGGTGACCTTGACTGATAGTATTTTACTGACATAAGTCTCTCTGGGTATATTTGGAAGACGAGGAAGAAATGATCCTGCAAATACTTTGTAGATACTTTTGGCAGTGAGAGTGAATCTAAATCATCGTTGGACACCAAAGAAACCAAGTCGTGTGGTAGGACAAGAAAAGAAATATTCTTGTACAAAATCTTTATCAATTATTGCATAGACATACATAAGAAATGTGAAAATAACCGAACACGAAAGGGCAATACGGGATGTCTGCATTAACTGTAAATTCTGATGGAAAGTGGCCAAACACTGGTGTACATGCAGCTAATGATAGAATCGAGGGTGTCTCTACATTAGTGGATATACGAGAGATTTGTTTATAAACTTTCCTTCCCAGATGAATTAGCTTAAAGGAAGGTTCGGTATATAGTATCAACATGCTGTGGACTGGACATTGTGCATTTTATTATTCCACAAGTATTAAGACAAAAGTACCATAAACTGCTATTGTTTCCAAAAATAATTTTATTTTGCAGGTCTTAATAAAAAGAAGAAAGGTAGCAAATAGACTTAACCCTTTCCCTATTAAAGAAACTAATTCTTCAAGTCTAGTTAACGAGAAAACTGAAAATGGAATAGATCGACATAAGAAAAACAAAAGCGAAATGTGGAAGATTTGGCGGAAACATTTTCCATGAAGAAAAACTATAAACTGCTACTCTTCCCAGAGACCTCCTGCCAATAGCATGGACATACAAAAACAATATTCCGCATGTCGTTAGCCATGTGTCTACATCCTGTCCTCGGACATCCATTATGTATAATGGCGTTCGTTTGACACATTTTACTTTAAACTCGCTTGCCCGGTGTCGGCGGATAAACACGATACTACAGTGGCTATGTTATTCCGAATTACAGTGAAAAATTCCCTCGGACATGCATGCATGTCATAAGGAACAGGCACTTCGACGACTACAGCCGTTATGAAATGCAAGAAATTTATTCACAGTTGCGAATATGGACAACCATCAGCTGTATAATAGAATGACGATAGTGAAAGCCTCTTAATGACCGGAACTCAAAACCGAATTTCCGGCTTATCGCGAGCGGTCACCTTATCGTTTGACTATCCGAGCAGAACTCATGGCCACGCCCGAACCACGATAGATCGTGAGCCACATGTCTAAATCCTGTACCCGTACGTCCACTATGTACAAGGGTCGGTCAATAATTAAATAGACAAAATGGTCAGGGGAAAAACTGTTAGTAGGGCAAGTTTGATACTTTCGTGGCTATGAGTTGGTATCACTAGGATGAGTCCTGATCAGCTGATGTATAAAAATTGTTTTGTTTTTAACGCCAAAAATACATCTCAAGATGGTGAGACCGCTTCAAACGTCCACATATGTTGAACAACGTTCTGTTATTCGGTTTCTTTCTTGCTGAAGGCGAGAAACAAGAGAATATAGACTGTAGACTGTCTTAAGTTTATGATGAGCGTTGTATAAATCGATGAAATTTTTACAAGTGTGTAAAGCAGTTCAAAAATTTTTCTCGACTCAGTGACAGACCAACACCGTTCTGGCCGACCTGTTGCAGTTTCCACTCCCTCACTTGAAAGTCGAATTGATGACATTATTCGTGCCGACCGCCCTTGTGACCGGAAAATGATAGTTGATAAGGTTCAAGTTAGTGCTGACACAGTTGATAACATTATCTGTAACAAGCCGAAGTACCGCAAAACATGTGAAAAATGGGTCCCAAAGGAGTAGACGCGGCTACACTAGGAAACTAGGTTGAGAGTGTGCACAGAGCTAATGGAACGTTATGAAAGAAAAGGTGAGCACTTCGTCAGCAAACTTTTAACATTTGATGAAACTTGAGTTCACTATTATGAGCCACAATCAAAAAGACAAAGCATCGAGTGGAAGCACACCAACTCACGAGTTAAGAAAAAATTCAAAGCCAAGCATCTGCAGGAGAAGTCATGTTGACGTTGTTTTGGAATGCTGAAGGTCACGTTTCTTGTGATTATCACGAAGAGCAGCGTAGAATGAACAGCCAATATTACTCCTATTTGCTTTTAAACAAGATGAAGCCAGCCATGAGAGAGAGACGTCGTGGATCTGAGAGGAGAGGTGTGATTCTCCAACAAGACAACGCAAGTCCTCATATTGCACATCTAGCCCGTGAAACCATCGACAAAATGGGCTGGGAAGTACTGCCTTACAGTCCGCATTTAGCACCTAGTGATTCCCATTTGTTTAGTGCACCGAAGGAGGCATTACGTGGGAAGAGGTCGCAGGACAACGCGGACGTAAAAAATTTTGTCGGAAATTGGTTCAAACATCAAGATAAATAGTTCTTTGCAGCCAAATAGAAAACCTTGTAACCCGCTGGAATAAGTGCATAAATCTTCAAGGGTATTATGTTGAAATGTAGAAAAAGTATTGTTTTGTAAAAATAACGTTTTTTTTTTCTCCAGACCAATTTGTCTCTTTTATCATTGAATGACCCTCGAATATTCCCATACTGAGGAGGCATTTTCCTTGAAAGTCAGCTGCTCGGTGTCGGCGGATAATTGCGATACTGCAGTGCTTGTGTAATCCCCAATTACGATGCAAAGTTTCTTCGGACAAGGTCGCATCCATATCCGAAGATACTCGAACTGCAGCGACTACAGCCGTTATACAATACACGAAATACATTTGCAGTATATTCTCGGCAACAAAAAGGTTCAATGGCTGTCTGGACGTCAAGATATACTCATATCAAATACTCGTTTCCTTATTGAAGCATTACAATGTATTACAACCATGTAACCATGATTCCTCAATCGGAACAGCATTACGACCTAATATAGGAAGAACGTAACGGACTGCTGGTAATAAGCTCCTGATTCGGCTACATACATAGCTGTAATAGAAATAATCAAAGTAGATCCATGGAACGACAGGCAGAAGATATATACTTGCATAGCTCTGAGCCCAGGTGATCCCATCGTTTGACAGAACTTTACAAACCACGAAATTGTCAGCGGAATTTGAGGGAAACTTTAACGTCTACATCTGCACTTAAGCTACATTATATTGTGTGGCAGAGGGTAGTTATGGTATATATATGACTTTCTAATAATCCTACCTGATAATGTTCCGACTGATATACAATACTCAAGAAATGTCGAACGAGTTTTTTAAAAACCACTTCTCTTGTGGATGAGGTAATTCCCTTCAGATTGTTCCAGGATATCTTAGATACTCCTCTGCTTCTCTGTGACAATTTTTGAATTGGTCTTGCCTCTTTAGTCCATATATGACAGCTATTCTGAGGTGTTTTCCGGTTGTTATTGTATCCAATGTTTTATTGCCAAACTCGTAACCTATGCACGTGCAGGACATTACATTTATTTAGTTGCTGTGTCAACTAGACCAATCGTGAACTACAAAGAGATTTTCACTCTGCAGCGGAGTGTGCGCTGATATGAAACTTCCTGGCAGATTATGACTGTGTGTCCGACCGAGACTCGAACTCGGGACCTTTCCCTTTCGTGGGCAAGTGCTCTACCATCTGAGCTATCGAAGCACGACTCACGCCCAGTACTCACAGCCTTACTTCTGCCAGTACCTCGTCTCCTACCTTCCAAACTTTACAGAAGCTCTCCTGCGAACCTTGCAGAACTGCAAGGTTCGCAGGAGAGCTTCTGTAAAGTTTGGAAGGTAGGTGACTTTGGAAGGTAGGAGACTTCACAGAAGCTCTCCTGTGAACCTTGCAGTTCTGCAAGCTTCGCAGGAGAGCTTCTGTAAACTTTGGAAGGTAGGAGACGAGGTACTGGCAGAAGTAAGGCTGTGAGTACCAGGCGTGAGTCGTGCTTCGGTAGCTCAGATGGTAGAGCAGTTGCCCGCGAAAGGCAAAGGTCCCGAGTTCGAGTCTCGGTCGGGCACACAGTTTTAATCTGCCAGGAAGTTTCAATCGGGAACTGTTGGCATGTCTTCCCGCGTTTCGATACGGTTGTCTGTTGTCGCAACCTTCCTGTAGACAAGAGCTTCGTCTGACAACCGCCCCGGACACCTTACGACGTTACCCTCTACGTCATTTACATACAGAGTATTGCAAACATTAATAGCCCTGTAGAGCTCCCCTGGACTACATCTATCGATTTTTTCCATTTAAGTTACAACTCTTATTACTGTTTGCTAGAACGTCCTGAAACCAGCCATTTGATCTGCTACTCGTTAAGCTTTTATCAATTTTTCTAGGGGTTCACTGGAAGGTTGTCTACAAAGTTTCAAATGACTAACACACATGATTTAATAATAGTAAAAAAGAACTACTCTACGGAAATACATTTACTTTACGATTGACTTTGTCTCGAATAATCCATTCTCCGCTCATTAAGATCAGAGATTCTGTCAGTGAAGCATTCATTCAATTCATTGAATTCTACAATGCTGTTGACAATGTCCTTCTCGATTGGGAGCGCTGCTATTGCTCTTAGCAGCTGCTGACTCACAGCACGAAGCAGACAACCTTCAGGTCCGCGTCAGACGATGTCGCCGGTATGGTAACAGTCACTTTCAGGAGTTTCGTTGTCTGACTACAATATTTCTGCAAATAATATAAGAATAGGGATTGCAGAAATTTCTAAACTCATTCCTCGTGTTTGATATCAGAACTTTTGTTCTCAGTTTATTGCCTTCAAGGATGGGATTTATTTTGCAAGACGCCTGTAGCAATGTTTGCAGAAAGTGACCTGCATACAACACACACGTTTCGGAATTAAATAAATTTGTAGCTACGACATATCTGGTAAATGAAAAGCTTTCAGCAACTTGAGCGACAATGTTATCTCACACATCTTTCGAAAAAGCTGGTATTTAATTCATTTTCCTGTCCACATCTCTGTGCAAGCTGCAGCAGCTCTCTGCATGTGGAAATAAGATACGTTAGCTCGATTATATTTTTGCAGTCTTCTACCCGTTGTTGTACACACAGTGGCTCAACTATTCATTTTTGCAATTGGCTGTACAATGCTGCAATGTTGGCACAGTGTGATTGTAAATACAGACAACCAAAATTGAATTGCTGGTGCCTTCTTTTCAGATGTTGCACTGTTGCTGAAATAATTATAGTGGTTTGTCGAGATGGAATCTCAGTTTTCTCCAGGCATTCTACAAGTCACTATTTTGATACACAACTTGTATAGTTCTTGATTTAAAATTCCACCTTGAGTAGGAAACATGGGAGACTTTCTTACTCAGTATGTCAATTACACACTGTGAAGATTGTAGGAAAAACTAAGAATCTCACTAAAGTCAACGAAATATCTTCTAACGTCCCTATTTGCCTCTCTGCATAGGTTAAAATCAGATCCTGCGTTTCGGCATAAAAATGAACTACATAGGCATGTTCAAAATGTTTATTCAGAATAGTCTGTGCACCTGAAAGACGACCACTCATGACACCTGTGCAATTGTAGCTCTGAGAAATAACTATACTCTGATTTCTCTAAGCGATTATCCTAAAGTTTTTGAACTCTGTTCGCGAGGTGTCTTGAATGTCAAAGACCTTGCTACAGATATCACGTTGGAGGAAACATATCTGCTGCAGTGAGTTCACTGGTGGCTGCAGATAAAGGACGGAAAGAGCCGCGCCGCCGCAGTGTCTTCCCACTGACTGCCTACAAGCTCTATCTAGTTGTTGTGTAAAACCGCTTTCCCTAAAATATTGTGATCTGGACAAATCCGTCTTTTTTTCTTTTTGTCTTCTGTGACAAATGTCTGAAATCATCAACGCCTCATAACTAAGTACTTTTCTGTCATAGAGGCAGGAGAATGGATGATTTAAAATTTAAAATTTTTATGTACTGTGGTATTCTGTCAGATGAATATTTCTGTGGGATCCACTGCTCCGCTTGCCACAAGACGAACCGACGCTTGCTCGTACTTTGTTCACTAAACGAGAGTGCGACAGGGCGAAGTGAAGGAAAACAGCATTAACCTGGGTCTCGTTCTCTTCTGCTCTATCTCTTATTGACGATGATATTGAACTGAATGTCTCTGGATGTCTGTTTGTGCAATCCGTAATGATTTTTGTAGAAAATCTTCCTCGATCTCGAAGAAGGTCGTAATGCGTGATCATAAAACATGTTCCACATTTCCAGAACCGAACGGAGTCAGTGATATAGGCCAATAACTATGTGTGTTTGTTGAAAACGCGGTTGACCTGCGCTTTTTTCTAGCCACTTAGGGCCTTTCGTTGGCCAACCAACTACGAGAAGTTGCTGTTCAAAGAGGAGCTATGACCAGTACTCCATTCTTCGGCTGCGTATATTCCTGTGTGTGATTTCTGTTCTAAAGGTACTAGAAATTTGCGTACAGTAAACATATCCCATGGCTCACCACATGTAAGTTCTCATAGCTCTGCGTGGTAGTAAGGAACTGGTGCGATTGAATGTGGGCATTAATGTTAGACTGGAAAAGTTAATTTGAGCTATTGCTTCTAGGATTATTTACTTGTTAGTAAGTTGGCAACACCAGGGATCGTTTCAAAAACAGTAGCATTTTGCAAAAAAAAGAGGCTCTGAGCACTATGGGACTTAACTTCTGAGGTCATCAGTCCCCTAGAACACAAATCCAAGCCCGAGGCAGGATTCGAACTTGCGACCATAGCGGTAGCGCGGTTCCAGACTGTCGCTAATAGAACCGCTCGGCTGTGACGTATAGGTGTTGTGGCGGGTGACGTCAAACGTGTGCGGAGCGTTGGTTTGTTTTCGTTAGGGACGTTGGTATTATCACCTTATGCTGTGTTTGTAGTCTATATTGGATATATACATATTGGTGCAAATTTTGATGGAATGAGCATGTTACTGGATCAACCAGTTTAGTTACTTAAGAGAAAGATGAGTTTACGGTGTTGTCTGCTTACGCTCCTAATCAATAAGTGTTTAAACGTTATCTTTAGGTGTCTTGGTAACATGAGTACACAGTGATTACAACTTATGTGAACTTCGGCACATATTTTTTTCAAAGGTGAGCCAACCTGTAATGTAATGAAATTAATAACTTAGCGAATACTAATAGTAATATTACTGAAATGAGGAACGCTGATAGATCGACAATAAAGAAAAACGAATGTCTTCAGAAGGTTATGGTAAATGAAGACTGGTTATTCTAACGTAAAGTGTGAAGAACGTGATGTTAGTAATTGAAAGCAATGTACAAAGATGTAGCAGAGTTAGTTGAGTTGGGTTGCCTACAGAGTGAAGTCGCCAGATCCAGTTTAGCGCGTAACAACTCACACAAAAAGTATTTACGAGTAATTTTAGAGATTTTGCAATTTTATGTTGAGCTGTATTGGTGAACACATGTTACTGTATTTTGTCCATCTCGCATTTTAAACCTTTCTGTATCGGTATTGGAGTATTCATTGTTGTTACCATACTTCGTTAACTATCGCGATATTTGCTACCTGTACTGGTATTACTTTTTCGCTTTCTATACTGATATTTCTTTTTGTTGTCTGTATTGGTGTCTGGCTTTTTAGTTAGTTTATATTTATAGAGTGATATCTTCAATACCAGTTGAATTTATCTAATTTGATGCTTTACTTTTGCATTTTCGATGCAGACCTCTGCATGCTATTCTTCATCGTATTCCTCCGGTTGTTTTGTTTTGTATACGCCAGTATTTTTGGGGCTCTGTGGCTTTTACTTGAGAATATAACTCCCCAGATCCCCCTTCAGGCCGAATATTTATTATTTCGAATTTTTAAGTTTCTGAATTGATTTTTATATTTTGGTTTTATAGGAACTGTTGAATATGACGTCCTAATCGCCATTTTTAAATCAAAGTTGTGTTGCATCTTGAGGCTAGTGATGATGTTATTTATCAAAGTGGACGGGTGTTATCGAAGGCTCTCGTCTTCCCCAATAATTCACCAAACTTGAGACACAGTGCCGTACCCCCGGCCGCGAGAGTTCGCCCCTGTTTGGTCTTAGGAGGGGAGGGGCGCACACAGCGCCGGCTGTCACCTCCACATGAAATCACGCCGGCCACAGCTGTTATTCAGTTTAATGAAGACGTAATGCGTTTTTACGTCGCAAGCTGACAGTTATTGGACGGGTGAAGTAATTGCATCGGTTAAACGCTCGAGCGATGTGATGTGATGTGGTGCTGTACCTTTATAACAACACAAGTTTTCGCCCCAGATGTAAGCATTCCCGTTATACAGTAGTAGGCAAGCATAAGTTCTCTACATTCTGTAATTTCCTGCAGGCGATATTACAGAGCGCGTGACTACCACGGCACCCATGTTGATTAGTTTGATTCTGTTTAGAGCGAAGATAACAGAATATCTTGTAGTAGTGGATCCTGTCGTAGGTGTTCTACAGATGAGCAGGATGAAGCCAGAGCATTGTCGACTTGGACTACTCTTACATGGGCTGAGTTACTTACGAGAGTGTATACTGTGGAAAGTCATTTAGACTTCTTATGGGAATTTTGTGGATTGTCATCGGTTGACTTGTGTGGAACTCTTTTAAAAACGACCACCGTTGATTTCCCGTTTTAATTATACTGTACGAAACCAGTACGATCAGGAAATACACGTAGTTCGTTAGATGTCAGCTGACGATACAACAGAGTATTATTTGGGTCCCTTGCTGGATTAAAGAATATACGTTAGTAGCCACTGCTACAGAAAGTTATTTAAGTATGGTTACTGTTGGCGACTATTTTGATTTTTGCCGTGAGACCCGTTATGGGATTGCTATGAATTTTACAAAATGCAGTAGCTGTATATTCGCCGTTTGGCTTAGGAGGGCAAAATTTTCCTTGTGAGATGCTCGCAGTTTTTTGAGAGGTACCGACAGGGTATCCGACTGTCGCAGAGGAGTGCTCAAAGCCGCAACTGATTTGGAAATTATTGTATAGTTCGAAGTACTATGACTCTCGACAGCAAGACGCCTCAACACTCCATTTATTGTGAAGGAAAAAGGAACTTTTTGCTGGAAAAGGAGTTATATATGACAGAGTTAACAAAGTACAACTTACTATGCGTGCAATGTGTTGTTAAGTAACAGTGCAATACTGCTGTTTGCAGGGGACCTTTTCAGATTCTAGTAAAAGTATACAAATAAATGTAGCCATCCTGAAACTAAGACTGTATCTGCGCTCATAAATCCAACGAAGAAAGGTTCTGAAGCAGCACTGGAGTGTTGTCATAAGTCATATAACAAGTTCTGTCAGCTGCCCTCTAACAACCTTGTGTCGAATTCACCTGAAACACCGCAAAAAGGGTAAAGAATCGTTATATGAATAACTACACCAGCAACAGAGATGTTCAAAAAACTTTCACGAATTTGTAATTACATTCAGAAGGTTTATCGATTTTCCCGTTGCCGTGTTCCCCACTTATGTGTGAACCATGACTTTGGTTTGATTTCAGATACTTCACTGCACATTCAAATGGCCATAGTAACACTCTCATAGAATTTAAACTTTCGCTTAAGTTATCTTCAGATTTCATTTTTATTTCGTTTCATTATCGTTCAGTTAAAGTAAATCAACCGTTCACAATTTTAAAGAACTTTTAAATCTTCGGAATATGAGATACCTATGTTAGTCCATCCATTGAACAAATGGGGCGTCCAGTACCTTTAAATTCTACGTCTTCGTGTGCTGTGTTATATTAACGTCACCACTTCCCACTTTTGATGTAACAGATCAGAGTCCTCCCAATAGGTTAGTATACTCCCATGTAATGTTGGCAAACAGGGGGTATCGGTGAAGCTTTATTCCTACCAGACCTGAATATCATGTGGCCCAGGTATGTTTCTTGTGGGGCTTATTAAATTTCAAGAGTATCGAATGAAGAATAAGCTAAAATGCATCAGCTTATTTGTTGTGGCGGTAGTATATTAAGAAAATACGTTAAAATGGTACATACCTAGCAATCTACTGAACGAATTCATAGAATAAATAAATTTAGGAGCTGTGTACCTAACTTTTTCGTAACTATGTGGGAGAGACTTATTGAAATGTACAAGTCACGCTGCTGTTCAAGGTAAAGTAAAACTGTGTGGAGTAGGAGGCGAATTTTGTTTGTATTCAGCAGTAGAAGGTTTTCCTATCGCATTATTCTGAAAAAAGATATTCTGGCGTTACCGACCTTAAGAACAGTGTAACTAACAACATTCTGAAAGTTATTTAGACAACTGTGACGAATACAATTCACTTTGCTATTTCATTATCGTACTGTATAATACCGGTCACATCTACTCATAAACTATCAAATGCAGTACTGAAGTACCTCATAATTTTACATTATATCGCCTTATCCTAGTTTTTTGTGTCGTAAGCCGGGAGTTATTACCTGCCATTTCGATTTTTTGTGTATCCCTTCTATTGTTAACAGCTACCATGAACTAAATTGTCTACGTGTACGTGATTACTCTGTTATTCACAGTATAGTGCCTGGCAGAGGGTTCAACGAATCGCCTTCAAGCTCTCTACCGTTCCACACTCGAACGGCACGCGGGAAAAACGATACTTAAATTTTTCTGTGCGAGCCCTGATTTCTCTGATTTTATCATGATGATCATTTCTCCCTATGTAGATGGGTGGCAACACAATGTTTTCGCAATCGAGGGAGAGAACTAGTGATTGAAATTTCATGAGAAGATCTCGTCGCAAAGAAAAACGCTTTTGTTTTAATTATTGACACTCCAATTCACGTATCATATCTGTGGCACTATCTCCCCTATTTCGAGATAGTACAAAACGAGCCGCCATTCTTTGAACTTTTTCGATGCCATCCGTCAGTCCCACCTGATGCGGATCCCACACCGCACAGCAATACTCCAGAATACGGCGGACAAGCGTGGTGTAAGCAGTTTCTTTAGTAAACTTGTTGCTCCTACTAAGTGTTCTGCCAGTGAATCACAGTCTTTGGTTTGCTCTACCCACAGCATTATCTATGTGATCGTTTCAGTTTAGGTTATTTGTAATTGTAATCCCTAAGTATTTAGTTGAATTTACAGCCTTCAGATTTGTGTGACTTATCGTGTAATCGAAATTAAGCGGATTTCTTTTAATACTCATGTGAATAACTTCACTCTTTTCTTTATTCATGGTCAGTTGCAACTTCTCGCACCAGAGAGATATCTTATCTAAATCATTTTGCAATTCATTTTGGTCATTTGCTGACTTTACAAGTCGGTAAATGACGTCATCATCTGTCAAAAATCGAAGTGCGTCTTATCATAGAGATAAGAGGATATTCCGTCCTTTACTACTGAATTTACGTGTGTTTACCAAAATTTTTCGCCTAATCGTGCTAGCACCTTCAGAGGTCTATAATATACAGTATATTTGTAATCAGATTTTATCTATATAATGAAGGAAAATCTAAGCTGCAACTGACGAAAAATGGTGCAAATATTAACATTTTGCGTTTGCGTTATTATTTCACACAAAAGTCCTTAGAGAGGTGTAAAAGTAGTTACTTATCATTGTTATCTAACGAAATATCTTTAAATTACCCAAATATTCTTAAACATTTTCATTACTTTATTTTTGGGACATAACAGCTGAGTCATTTTCTTCAGGTTGAAGTTGCCTGTACAGCCATGAACACTGCAGAATGCTCCAGTCTGTGACAAAATCCTTACGTCTAGGTGATCCAGATGTATAAGCTGCCCATATAGCTCATGTCGTACCCCCATAAATGTTCCAAACGACTCTTCTTTGCTTTTGGTGAAGTAAATAAAAAATTATACAAAAACTTGCCTTCTGCAACAGCATTTTCCTCTGTGACATTATTCCTGAAAGTAAAATTTAACGTCATAACAAATCAAGGGGATAGGTGGCACAGTATAAGTAGCAGCGTTCATGAACTCTGAATTCTCAGTCACCCTTAAGGCTGAGCATTATCGTCGCACTATTCATTCTTTTGTTTACTCGTTTGAGGTTACATCCACATGCTAGACAATCGTTATTTTGCCAGTGCAGTTCAGTGAATTGCAGCATCAGTTTGATTGCACTAAGTGTGCTTTGATTTATGTGTCCCACTTGCAAAGACACTCATCACGCTTCTGTTATGACCAGCTGCTGAGTGTGTTTACATACCTACTACTTCATACCCACAGACACTGATCAGCCAGAATGTTACGGCCACCGACCGACTATCGATATAAACCCGTCCAGGCGATAGCAGCGTCACATGTCGAGGAATGACTGCTAGTCAGACAAACTCACGGTGCATCTAGTATCGGTAAGCGTGCCGTCCGCGTGTAGAATGGGGGAGACCCACGATATGTCTCAATTTGACCGAGGGCTGATTGTGTAGGCCCGGATACTTCGCACGTCCATTTCGGAAACTGCATGACTTGTCGGGGCCACCCCTCATTACAGATGTTGGAGGTCGTAAGCTGGGCAGACTGGTAAAACAGGACGGGCGACCAAGTATGGCAGAACTAACATTAGAGTTTGATGCTGGACAGAGCGCAATTTACGGGAATTTACGGGAATTAAGCGACTTGTGAGTGCAGATGTGGTACCAAGTGCCTACAGAGACCTACCAACGCCTCATTGCATTCGTGCCACGACACGTCGCCCTTGATACCAGTGTCAGAGGTGGACATACCGGCTATTAGGTAGATGGTCGTAATGTTCTGGCTGATCAGTATAGTTTTCTATGTATAAGAAGAAACAGTAGTTAATGACTGAACAATGTATGCTGAGGGCGTCAAATGTTGATTACGTTTTAGTTCCTGCGTGTGTAGGGCCATATTACATGTGGCTCATTGAGTTGAATAGCAAATATCGGGATTATAGGAACTACTTTGTTATCCTTAGGAGCAGCCATTTTATAGTCACTCTAGTCTTTCGCGTGTTATCAATAGTGTCAATGATTTACCTGTTAAGCTTCATACGCAAATTTTGAAAGAGACGTCCTGTGGATTGCAAACTTTTCCATTCCAGTGCCATTGTCACAACAGTTTTTATTACTATTATTGCTTATATTCATTTTGTAACTCTAATAAACATAGGAAGTAGGAATTATGCACGTATAACTTCCACTTTCATCGACGGAGAGGTAACGGCAGACAGGACTCGCATTGGAGAGAAAATCGAATGAGTTTTATTCCTAAGGAACCATTATTGCGTTTGCCTTAATCTACTAAGAGAAGCCATCGACCCCTAGACCTTGCTGGTCGAAAGAGAACTGCAACCACCCTCATGCGAGTCCCCTGCATTATCACAACGTCCCCTGTTGCAAACAAAAGAAATAACGAGACGTGTTATATCATTAATCCAAAGATTTATTGGATTTGTAACTGTGGTTTCAGGTGGTATTGGCCGCGATATCGCAAAAGCACATTTTAGCAGCCAGACGGTCTTCTCCAGTCGTCGCGTTGGTGGCCACGCATCAACACATTCAGCGTCTGGCATGGCGGCTTTCAAGAGCTGCGCGGTGTGATGTACAGACCTCCTAGGTGGGCGCGGAGGACACCGGAGTGATCTGCCGACAAATATAAATTTCAAAATTATAAACGTCGGCCTATTATGGTGAGTTGATATGACATCTGTAAAGGAAAGTGCTAAATTATCGTAGGACCACATGCTAATAAATGGTCAATTTCTGTATCCATAGAAGGGATGTTTCTACCGCGCCAACTCGTGAACCCTAGAATACTAATTATCGCAAATATGAAAATTACCGACAGTGATTGTTTGCCTATTTACTCCTCCCGGAGTGTGATCTATTGTGGTGAAATGATCTACTAAATTATTGCATCAGATGGTAGATAGTTGTTACAAGGAACAGAATATTTGTGAGTTAGTCGATATCTCACGCAGACGCATGTATTATCCTCACCTGAACTATATTCATTAAGGAACGGAGAGAATTGTGACTGTTGCTAAATCCATCCATACCAAAATAGTAGAGTTTCTTAAAACAAATTGTGTAAATGTTCAGTGCAAATTCGGAGAGCTTCATGGATAACTATGTGACAGAAAAATAAACGATCATGCAGCATAAGAACTGGGATTAAAATACCAAGTATAATCGTGGGACGCTGAAGGTGAAACTGCGCTGAGTACTTGATAACTGTTATGGGCGGGAGGGGACATAAGAGAATGTTTTCTGAAAGGCTCTCCCTCATCTGAAAGTGTAGGCAACGGTATTGTATGTACCATTGATTCTTGAATTTAAGTATATCCTACCAATACTAGAGCTGAAAGATACGTATGCCGCGAAAGGATTTTGTATCTGATCAGAGTTTACAATTGGTATAAAAGAACAGCAGACTATGGGTACCGAGAAAGTTTATGGGTCGACCATAGAATTTTGTAGCCATGGTGATATATCTAAACTGACACCATTTCAGTTATATTGAAAATCGTAAAACTATACTCGAATAATATCTTGAACATTCCCCTTCTGAAGGGAAATACCATGTGATCATGAAATGAGAAATACTCTTAGAAACCAAAATCTGTTGTCCTTTACACAGATCGAAGTACCACTCACCGTAACAGCACCGCCTTAATCCTCCTCCTGCAGCCGTCTCTGCAGCAACTCCACGAAAAAGGCGTCCAGTGTGAACTGACGCTCCTGTTGGAATAGATCTTATTACTTTCATGTTATCTAACATGTGAAGTGATTCACAATTTGTGCTAGTTCCTGTCATATAAAAGTATAACGAATTGTAACATTTACCACAAATTAGCACGGTTCAGGTATCGAAATTAAGAATATAGTAATTCAATTTAGTATCCAACTAACACAATTCGTTTCACATCTCAGATACTATTAATACTAACAAATAACTAATATCCCATTATCTTTAACATGTCTGTGTTCGACTGGTTAATGGTGTGCTTCTGAGGTTATTCCGTGTTGTTGTTCCTGCTTTATGGTCAAAATTTCAGCAACTGACCGACCCATCTTCTTCAGGTCGTGTGACGTTCAATGACTGGTTTGAGTTCAAGCAGCGAGTACACATTACTGCAAAGTTCGCAGCACATGAAGTTGATCGCTGGGACATTCGTCGAAATAGTGTCCACAAAATGAACACAACAATTCGGCCTAACAACCGGAAGCAGACCAGTAACTAGTATCATATTCGATAGTTTTCATGTAGTGAGAAAGCGAAAAATTCAATTTGAAATCAAATGCTACTATTCCTTCTACTGTTGTAATTTACACTCACCGAAACAGAAAGGACTTCTTTCTTTTCCTGCAGCCGCTTCTGCAGTATCTCCTCAAAAAACGAGTCCAGGGTGAACTGACGCTCCTGTAAGGAAAAGAACTTATTAGTTTGATTAGTCGTAGAGCATGCTTGGTAATTCAGAGATAGCGCTAGTTCTTTACATATACGTGTGTTACAAATTCTTACATTTATTTCGAATTTTTGGCCTAGAGACAGTGATAGTGAGTATTCACTGACTATTGGTAGTATCAGCTAGAAATCTGTTCTTCCGACATTCACTACCATTATCCTACGTATTATGAGTTGAACTGGAATGACAGAGGCCTACAGTGTAACTTCCTGAGCCACGGTCTTTTTATTACGAGCTCCTCCTTGTTCTTTGTCTGTAAAGGAAAGTAAATGGGACTGTAACAAGTTTTGCTAACAGTTCCTGTTTCTCTGTTCTCTGACTACACTGTACATTTCCTTTGGTCAGTCTCATATTAAACACGGTCAGCAGGTAACTGGCTGGGCAACCAGATGGTCTGCAATGTCGTCTTCAACCAGTCGATCGCGTTGGCAGCATATTAAGTGCGCCTCTGCCCAGAATATTTTTCATCATAATTCTTTACAGCTGGAGAGGGATGTTACCTCTCACATAGTTATTTGCTCAGTGTTAACAAAGACCACACCCAATTTACCGGAATGATAAATGGTTAGAATCAACTGTCCATGTCTGGGGTCAGTGTTGAGTTTAATGGGCTTCAATACAATTGTCAGAATTGTTTAAACAGCATTCTGGTTCGATTATCAACATTAGCTTACCTAATGCGACAAGTCCGGATATATTGTGGTAATAACACGCAGGAGAGGATCTAGGACCAGTGGGATCCAGGGGAAAGAGCCAGCATAATGCAGCAAAGGAGGCCTGCGGAGAACACAGCGAGACACAGTGTGAGGCTACCCTGCAGGTCAGAGAATATACGACTCTGACATGCTAAAGGCTTTTTCTAAGGGCATCATACTCAAGTTTTAGGATGACGACTATTGTGAACTGTTGAGTGACTAGCACATCCCACTTCGCTCCAGTGATCAACAAATCCATCCATCCATCAGTGACATTCATTGCCGCCGGTATTTTGTATCTGATCACGATCCAGAAGAGCAGTATGCTAACCACATGCTCCTCCATACAGTGACGTCTATCGGCTGACGATGACGAGGCGGTAGATCGTCACCTTTGGAACTTCAGAGGAGTGATTGGACGGAGTTAGTTAGTTAGCTGGTATTTTATATAATCGTCACAATCATCACTCGTGCAGAGATGCCTATCTAAGACGTGTTATTTACAATTACTTGTCACATGGGATGTTTATAGCGAACCAAATATTCATTTACAGTAAATCGTGACAGTTTGCAATATCTGCTGTTCATGTTATGTACAATCAGTTTGCTCTCAGACTTTACTGCTTTGCGTGCTGTGTCACTGCAATATAACGTGGCTGACCTTTACAGTACCCCGAACAGCGACCAAGTTGTTCTCCAGTCGCAGACCCTCGTCTTTCTCCCCTCCCAAACACCGGGAGAAAAACTTCTTCATGCGGCGGAACATTGCTGTAACGATAACAAGCAGCACATTAGACATGACCAGACCGTGTCTACGAGTAAGATTTGCAGCAATGTCTCACAACTCGATCGCAAGAAAAACCTGGGACCGTGACGACATGTCTGTAACCTTAGCTTTCGTAAAATAAGCAGCTGCTTGTATCAAAAACGACATGTACAGTCTATATAATTGATTGAGCTTATACATTTGTTGCTAGTCGAGAATTAGTTATTTTAATTCTGTGTTAGTAATTCGTAGTAGATGAATCAAAATAACAAGTTATTCAAAAGTCGAGCAATAGCGTGTCATAAGTGGTACATTTACAATAAATTTGTTTTGATAGCAACTAGCTGAAGGCTTCACTACTAGACTCAACTTAATTCACAAGTCATTACTATACTACATTAGTTTCAGATATACGCCTTGTTCGGTTATTACAACTTGAGATTTTGTCAGCTATTACAGCATGATATGCGAAATATCTTCCCCTGGGGCAGGAACAAAAATTTGTTTTGTATGTATGTTGGTGGTGGGTTGAAGTTACTAATTAATAAACTACGCTACTATCTAATGGCCTAAATCAAACATCCTTCCGTGGTATATGACGAGAATACGATTTTTACGGCTATCCATATTGCCGAGTCAATGTATTCTCTCAAGGATGCACTGTTCCTTCTTTGTCTCAGACATGAAAAACCCTAAATCTAAACTACACCTCATCGTCATATGAGCTAAACAGTAACATGCACGACGTAATAGCTGTGTTTGTGATTGAAATTTACCCAGCGGTTTCTACATGAAGAAAACACAAAAACAGCTCATAAACAGCTAATAGTTTTAACATTCGACAGTGCTCCAAGATATTAATTGTACTTCCTTAAGTGACAGGAAAACATAATGTTTTTCCTACACTGCCATGTCAACTCAGTATGACCCTACACACCTGGAGCGTGTTTACGAGTTTTCTTTTTCACCGACGGTAGAAAATAAAAGCACGAACCAACGATAAGCCATACAGCCTGTATGTGTAATCGAAAAGGAGAGAGATCGATGACACCATTCTCATTGTGAAACTAAGCTATAAATTTGAGAATATATCATTCCAGCACTTGAACGTTGACAAAAACTCAGTGAGGATATCTGTCTCTATAAGTCAAGCATCCTCGGAAGTTTCTGAAGTTGCCTTACACATTGAAACAATGTACTGGAATGTAAATCGAAGAGTGTTTTCACATGCAGTCCCATTGCTAGTAACATTTTTGCGAAGTCACATCACACTATTTCGTAATGCTACAGTATTCTGATACTTCTCCACTACATACATAGTCATCTAAAAGCTTATTCGATGTTCTAATTCTAGATGTATACTGAAAATAAGTAGGTGACAGATAAAGCAATGGCTCTTGCCTCTCGGCGACTACAATCTATATACCTCGCTTCTGAAGCAGGGCGTTTGCTTCATTCAAAGCATTTAAAGCTCCCCAAGAACTTGTTCTCGAAATACAAAATCCAACGCAATAGCGACTGAAACAAAATTAAAAGTTCTTTTACTCAAGAACTCAAGGAACGAATTCGTTTCGATACTTCAGCTACTCCAGAGAATGCTGAAGTAATTACTATGCAATGCTCCACCACAGTTAAGCTGATTTTTGTTAGCAAGCCCTGTGGTCAACATTGAGCAGGAACCTCGATAACTGCAGAGCGCAACGTTGTTCTGGAACGTCGATGTCAATGATTAAACAAGCACTGCAATGAAAATTTTCAGTAATTTGAATCTATGTAAGACGAAATAATCATGTTTTACGATTGAAAAATATACAGCGGAGTCTAAATGTTGAAAACATCCGTACAGTTAATAAACTCCCAAGTGATCTAACAGTTAACAATACTTCGAGATAGTGCTTTAATGTCCATAAGCAACAGGAAAGTAATACTCTCATGTTAAGGTGCCAAGTCAACTCAGTATAAATCTACACAGTTATAACCATCTTCCAACGTGTGTTCTTCTTCGCAGACGGAAGATAATTCTAGCAGTACAACCCCACAATGATCAGAATATTACGGTCGAAAACAAAAATAAAAAATATTTTGTAGCGGAGGCGTTGTGCAGCTTTAATGAATGTTAACAACTGTATTGTGCAATGGACAGCTACAACGGTACGGTTCATTGGAGACCATAGGATGGTGGGGTTTCGGGTTCCGCTGGATAGGTCAGGAGTCCACTGCACACAGCAGGCGGCTACGCGGGTAACAGGGGTTGTGTGGCGTGGACTGGGCAGTTTTTTAGGTTAGATGGCCCCGGGCAAGTACAGAAAGGGCAACAGCCTCAAAGGGTGCGGGACAAAGTCAGGACATGCGGGGATCAAGCAGCAATCAGTATTGCAATTGTAAACTGTCTAAATTGTCGAAGTTGCGGTGGTAAATTACCGGAACTTCAAGCGCTGATAGAAAGCACCGAAGCTGGAATCGTTATAGGTACGGAAAGCTGGCTGAAGCCAGAGATAAATTCTGCCGAAATTTTTACAAAGGCACAGACGGTGTTTAGAAAGGATAGATTGCATGCAACCGGTGGTGGCTTGTTTGTCGCTGTTAGTAGTAGTTTATCCTGTAATGAAGTGGAAGTGGATAGTTCCTGTGAATTATTATTGGTGGAGGTTACACTTAACAACCGAGATAAGTTAATAATTGGCTCCTTTTACTGACCTCCCGACTCAGCAGCATTAGTGGCAGAACAACTGAGAGAATATCTGGAATACATTTCACATAAATTTTCTAAGCATGTTATAGTCTTAGGTGGAGATTTCAATTGATCAGATGTAGACTGGGACACTCAGATGTTTAGGATGGGTGGTAGGGACAGAGCAACATTATACTGAGTGCACTATCCGAAAATTACCTCGAGCAATTAAACAGAGAACCGACTGTTGGAGATAACATCTTGGACCTATTGATAACAAAAAGACCCGAACTTTTCGACTCTGTATGCGCTGAACAGGGAATCAGTGATCATAAGGCCGTTACAGCATCCCTGAATATGGAAGTAAATAGGAATATAAAAAAGGGAGGAAGGTTTATCAGTTTAGCAAGAGTAATAGTAGGCAGATTTCAGACTACCTAACAGATCAAAACGAAAATTTCTGTTCCGACACTGACAATGTTGAGTGTTTATGGAAAAAGTTCAAGGGAATCGTAAAATGCGTTTAAGACAGGTACATGCCGAGTAAAACTGTGAGGAACGGGAAAAACCCACCGTGGTTAAACAAAGATAGGAGGGAAACCACTGCGAAAGCAAAGAGAGCTTCACTGCAAGTTTAAACGCAGCCAAAAACTCTCAGACAAACAGAAGCTGAACGATGTCAAAGTTAGCGTAAGGAGGGCTATGTGTGAAGCATTCAGTGAATTCGAAAGTAAAATTCTATGTACCGACTTGACAGAAAATCCTAGGAAGTTCTGGTCTTACGTGGCCCGAATCCAGACACTCTGGGAGAATGATGGCATTGAAACAGAGGATGACACGCTTAAAGCTGAAATACTAAACACCTTTTTCCAAAGCTGTTTCACAGAGGAAGACCGCACTGCAGTTCCTTCACTAAATCCTCGCACAAACGAAAAAATGGCTGACATCGAAATAAGTGTCCAAGGAATAGAAAAGCAACTGGAATCACTCAATAGAGGAAAGTCCACTTTACCTGACGGGATACCAATTCCATTCTACACAGAGTACGCGAAAGAACTTGCCCCCCTTCTAACAGCCGTGTACCGCAAGTCTCTAGAGGAACAGATTGTTCCAAATGATTGGAAAAGAGCACAGGTAGTCCCAGTCTTCAAGAAGGGTCGTCGAGCAGATCCGCAAAACTATAGACCTATACCTCTGACGTCGATCTGTTGTAGAATTTTAGAACATGTTTTTTGCTCGAGTATCATGTCGTTTTTGGAAACCCAGAATCTACTATGTAGGAATCAACATGGATTCCGGAAACAGCGATCGTGTGAGACCCAACTCGCTTTATTTGTTCATGAGACCCAGAAAATATTAGATACAGGCTCCCAGGTAGATGCTATTTTTCTTGACTTCCGGAAGGCGTTCGATACAGTTCCGCACTGTCGCCTGATAAACAAAGTAAGAGCCTACGGAATATCAGACCAGCTGTGTGGCTGGATTGAAGAGTTTTTAGCAAACAGAACACAGCATGTTGTTATCAATGGAGAGACGTCTACAGACGTTAAAGTAACCTCTGGCGTGCCACAGGGGAGTGTTATGGGACCATTGCTTTTCACAATATATATAAATGACCTAGTAGATAGTGTCGGAAGTTCCATGCGGCTTTTCGCGGATGATGCTGTAGTATACAGAGAAGTTGCAGCAATAGAAAATTGTAGCGAAATGCAGGAAGATCTGCAGCGGATAGGCACTTGGTGCAGGGAGTGGCAACTGTCCCTTAACATAGACAAATGTAATGTATTGCGAATACATAGAAAGAAGGATCCTTTATTGTATGATTATATGATAGCGGAACAAACACTGGTAGCAGTTACTTCTGTAAAATATCTGGGAGTATGCGTGCGGAGCGATTTGAAGTGGAATGATCATATAAAATTAATTGTTGGTAAGGCGGGTACCAGGTTGAGGTTCATTGGGAGAGTGCTTGGAAAATGTGGTCCATCAACAAAGGAGGTGGCTTACAAAACACTCGTTCGACCTATACTTGAGTATTGCTCATCAGTGTGGGATCCGTACCAGATCGGTTTGACGGAGGAGATAGAGAAGATCCAAAGAAGAGCGGCGCGTGTCGTCACAGGGTTATTTGGTAACCGTGATAGCGTTACGGAGATGTTTAATAAACTCAAGTGGCAGACTCTGGCCGGCCGAAGTGGCCGTGCGGTTAAAGGCGCTGCAGTCTGGAACCGCAAGACCGCTATGGTCGCAGGTTCGAATCCTGCCTCGGGCATGGATGTTTGTGATGTCCTTAGGTTAGTTAGGTTTAACTAGTTCTAAGTTCTAGGGGACTAATGACATCAGCAGTTGAGTCCCATACTGCTCAGAGCCATTTGAACCATTTTGGCTGACTCTGCAACAGAGACGCTCTGCATCGCGGTGTAGATTGCTCGCCAGGTTTCGAGAGGGTGCGTTTCTGGATGAGGTATCGAATATGTTGCTTCCCCCTACTTATACCTCCCGAGGAGATCACGAATGTAAAATTAGAGAGATTAGAGCGCGCACGGAGGCTTTCAGACAGTCGTTCTTCCCGCGAACCATACGCGACTAGAATAGGAAAGGGAGGTAATGACACTTGCACGTAAAGTGCCCTCCGCCACACACCGTTGGGTGGCTTGCGGAGTATAAATGTAGATGTAGATGTAGATCGAATCTGGTCCAGAATCAAACCATAATCGCTTCCGAAAACCGGCTCAGCTATGCTTTCGCGTAAATGCAATAGCAGTTATCAACCGTAGATACCTCTATCATTGGTATTATCTGTAGATACATTACATTGGGAAGAAAGTCTATGTAGTTAAATGGACATAATGGACATGACAAGTTATTATCAATGACGGAACACTGTACATCCGAAACTGCTATTCCTATTACGCAAGTTAACAGCTGAGATCGTTTTTGGACTTTGTGGCGGTCTGATCCTCGACCGAAATCGATTTTCTCTAATAAAATAAACCGTTGTAGCTGTGATTGCATAATGCAGTTCTTTAAAAGAACATATGAAATGAAAGTAACGGGACTGCTGCAGGAATGAGAGAGTACTGGGCAGAAACAAACAAAAAAGGAAAGGTTAATAAAGCTAAATCAATATAATAAAAAAATCGAATAATATCTTTCACAAATTTCTCTAGAATGAACTCAACGAAAATATAACGAAAACACAAAATTGAAATCCAATAATTCACTTCATCTACACATATGGAATGAAGACAGGGATACCAGTCAGACATCCACATAATAACAACATAATAGAAAAATAACACACACAAATACTTCCAGAATGAACAAAAAGAAAATATACCCTAAACCTATATAGCCCTAACAAAGACAGCAAAACCAGACCCATCCCCACATAACGACATAGTAGATAAATAACGCACAGGAACTATTCCATAATAAACCGAAAAATTATAAATCCCAAAAAAAGAAAAAAAACGCACACGAAAACTCCGCATAACAACGACTTAATCGAAAAATAACAAAAAAAAAAAATTCCTCCAGAGTAAACAGAACGAAAATAAATTCAAAAATTTGGTATCACAATTCAAATGAACATTAACAGGTCAAAAAGTACCATAGCACAAAAAGAATTATACACCAAAAGCGCGAGTCACTGGTAACAACAATACGAACCTTACAAAACAATCAATTTCATATACGCTACACCGCAGCGATGTTACATTCGAAAAAAAGCAGCCAACTATTAATAAGTTAGAAAGTATAACTGACATTACTATTCGTTCCTCTCACGATCATTTCAACAATGTACTTAGTTTCACGGCTAACGTCACTGTAGACAATTCTCCCATATTACAAAAAGAGCTAAAGAATTGCAACAATCAACATGATAATAATTATCATTAATCACTTCACTCACAAAAATGTATCTTTTGCTCTTAAGGTACTACCTATCCTCACCCTCGGGAATCATGTGAAATACGGAAAGAAACGGTTAAATATTTGTGAGAAAAAAAGAAACAAAAATCGCTACAAGTTTCTCCATCGATAATATAACCTGTGGCGTCAAGTTGCCCCCATCCCCCCTACATACAACACCGTCGTATATCACGAGATATTTTGAATAAACAGCATATTTTACAAACTTTGTAAATTACAGCAGTAACTAACACAAACGTAGATGGTATTTAATAACAGACCAATAACACGCTCTGCGACGTAAAGTAATGACGTCAAGAGGACGTGATGGGTGAAACCAGAACGGATAGAATCTGAAAGAGCACTTGACATGGTTGTCATTGTTAAACTAAGCTGTTAATTTGAGAATACATAACGAAAGCACATGAACTTAAAAAGAATTAAGTATGGAGGTCTAACTCTGCAAGTAACCACCTGACGTTTGAAACGCCTTAAAAATTAAAACGAAGTGCTATTTCACGTTATATACAGTTAAGAACTTCATATTCCGTAATCACACTGCACTCCACCAAATGCTTCAATTTTCCAGTACCTCTCCATTAAATACACTGTCATTTATTAGCTTTTACGATATTCTAACTCGAGATGATTGTGTATACAAAATAAATATGCAACGTTAAATCAATGGCTCATATCTAATGCAGGTACGATGCACCTCGCCTATGAAGTTGAGCGTTCGCTTCGCTGAGAGCTTCTAAAGCTCCTCAAGAAATTAAAAATGTTTCGCTAGATGTGCTGGAAACACAAAATACAACACTGCAACACTTAATTCACAACAGAAGCTTCGTACACTCAATAACTCGCGGAAAGAATTTGTATGAATACTTCGAGTACTCCAGAGAATACGGAAGTAATTGCCAGCCAACGGTCCACAACGGTTTAAGTGACATGGCATTGTTGTTAGCATACACTATGATCAACATTAAGTAGCAACCCCGGTAACTACAAAGCACATCACTATATAGGGACGTCGATATCGATAGTTAAATAAGAACAGCAATTAAATTTTAAACGATTTAAATCTATGTAAAATGAAATAACCAAGTTTTGGGATCGAAAGATATCCAGAAGTATCTAAATAGTGAAACCGCCCGAATAGCCTATAGATTCCCAATGGAATTCTTAGTTAGCAGTTGGAGGTGCGTGAGAAAAGTAATGAGACTGACAACACTCCGAGGGATCTGGCTGCGCTGTGTTGTTCTACTTGTGTAGAACGGTTTTTTATTTAGAGCAATGTTACGCCATCAAGTGTTAAACTTGGGGCACCAGCGAGAGTGATCTTTTCAGAATTGAAACAAGCCTATGGGGAACATTCCTTATCAGTAGTCCAAGTTTCTGTGTGGCACAAATCATTTCTGGAAGGCCGAGAACACGTTGAAGATGAACCTCGTTCAGGGTAGACCTTCACCTTATAAAATCGACGAAAATGTCGAACGTATGCGTTCTCTTGTGACATCAGCCCAGTGTGTAAAAATAAAGATGATGGTTGACATGGTTAAACATTTTCAGCAGACATCAAATTTGCATCGAAGTTTTGCACGTGCGATAGATTTATGCCAAACGGTGCCATAAAACCTCACAACTGAGCAGGAGGAGAATGGAAGAAACGTGTGCGTTGTCCTCTTGAGACGACTGCCCATGGTCACGAATGGTTCAGTTGTATAATCACAGGTTATGAATCCTGAATTTCAAAGTTGTTCCACAGCCCCCGCCTCCCCTATTCACAGAAACTTAGTAATTGTGACTTGTTTCTTTTTCCAAAATTGGAAAATGTCTAAAATGGATGTCATTCTGGGACTCTGGAGAACATTTAAGAGCATGTGACCGACATGGCAAAGGCCCTACCAGTTGAAGGCTTTCTACGCCTCAACCGATACCGAGGAACAACGGCCTATAGCTGCCGAAGGGGACTACTTCGCAGGGCACACTATTGTTGTTTGAAGGAAATAAAACGTTGGTATATTAGAAATCAGTCTCATTACTTTTCTCACACGACTCCTACTCCAAGATATTGATTCACATATCTTGAGTAACAGGGGAGAAAAACTCTTTTGTTATGCTACCAGCTTTGCTCGATACGACGCAGTGCACTTGACACGAGTTCCAAAAAAAATTTTCCTCCACACACGGAAAAAAATTCCAGCAGCACTAATCTCCAACATCGCAGGGAGTATGTGTGAGTAATCCACAAGAGAGAAAGATTGCTTACACCGTCATCATTGTGGAACTAAGCAATTAATTTGATAATACATGATGCATGGGCACGAACTTCGCCAAAAACAAAGTACAGAAATCTGCCTCTACAAGTAAACATCCAACCTTTGAAACTGCATAAAAAAGTAAAACAATGTTCTATTTCACACTGCATACCGTTAATAACGGCATGTTCTGAGATGATACCACACTCCAGCACCCGCATCAATTTTCCAGTACTTCTCCGCTATAAACTCAGCCATTTACAAGTTTATACGATATTCTAACCGCAAATGATTCTGTACCACAAATAAATAGGTGGTAGTTAAATCAACGGCTCATACCACTTGAAGCACAACGCAGCTCGTCTCTGAAGCTGGGCGTTCGCTTTTCTGAAAGATTATAAAGCTCCTCAAGAACTTTAAAATGTTTCGCTAGATGTGCTCGAAACACAAAATGCAAGACTGCAATACTTAATTCACAAATGAAGCTCCTTACACTCAATAACTCGCAGAACGAATTCGTATGGATACTTCGAGTACTCCAAAGAATACGGAAGTAATTGCTACGCAACGGTCCACAACGGTTTACGTGAGATGGCATTGTTGTTTACATACCCGAGATCCTCCCCTGGTAGCTGAGTGGTCAGCGCGACGAAAGTCATAGCTAAAGACCCGAGTTCGATTCACGGCTGTGTCGGGAGATTTTCTCCGCTCAGGGACTGGGTGTTGCGTTACCCTTATCATCGTTAATTCATCCCCATGGACACTCAAGTCGCCGAAGTGGCGTCAACTCAAAAGACTTGCACCAGGCGAATGGGAGGCCCTAGCCACACGGCATTTCCATTTTAACAGTAAACCGAAATCCCAGTAAAGCAATATCGTTTAGCAACGTGGATATAAATGTTAGACAACCACTGAAACAAAATATTATATAAGTCAATTGTACATTTCAACTTTTCATAAAATAGCATCGAAGCATAACGACGTCGAATGCTGATGCCCTCGATCCCGCTTTTACTCATGTATTGAAATGTTATGTCACGCGTAAAAATTGATTCCTTCAGCGCATGTGACTTCCACCAGATTCGACGTAAGTTTGTGTGATTCCACTAATTGTTTCCTAGTGTAGTGATTTTCTATATTGTAACCTGGTTGTCAAGGGAAGGCCGTAATGAATTACTATTGGTTGTCTTTAACAGTTACACACATTTATTATTAAAGAAGTAGTTCCAGACTCAACAATAAATTAAAAAATACCATCCTTTATTAATGAAGGCATAAACGACAGTGTAAATAATAGTGTTTTCAGTGCGTTATAATTTATCAGTGCGTTATAATTTAGCAAATCACCATAAAATCCTGATACTGATAACGTTTAAAAAGAAAAAAACAAGGCACTGTGATGATGACTGAAGGCCTTACACTCCAAGAAAGACAGCAAATTAAGAATGTTTAAGAACTCGCTGCAATTACAACTTACAGGTATTGAAATATTAAAAGTAAGAGCCCACAAACACAGTAGAAGGTATCAGACGCCACGAATGGCAGAAAATGAGGTTTTAAGGCTTACTGCTAAAACAGAAATATCGAATTAATTTTTCAGAGCAAAGGACCACAATCATGACTGATGGCCTTACACGCCAGGAACGGCAATTATATAAAAAATTTAGAAACCTACTGTAAAACAGCAAATAAAAGCAAAGGTTAATTAAAAGAAACAAGCAATTGACCACGAAACAGGTGAAATAATATGATGGTAATCTTGTAACACAACCCTTACACTGATACGGTCTGGCCTGCAACGGAGGGTGGAAACCTACAAACAGCACCAACGCGAGCACCAGCACGGCTCATATACCCTTCGATTAATCTCCTCATCGCGAAAATGGAAGACTTGCCAATGGGACGGATCACATGTCACATACATATTTTTATTGGCCTCGTCCATGTTTTTTACTACTTTGTCAATACAATCAAATTATAAATTGAACGAGTGTCCTTTTTATACAGGGTGGTCCATTGATAGTGACTGGGCCAAATATGTCAAGAAATTAGCATCAAACGAAAAAAACTACAAAGAACGAAACTCGTTTAGCTTGAAGGGGGAAACCAGAGGGCGCTATGGTTGGCCCGCTAGATGGCGCTGCCATAGGTCAAACGGATATCAACTGCGTTTTTTAAATAGGAACCCCCATTTTTATTACATATTCGTGAAGTACGTAAAGAGGTATGAATGTTTTAGTTGGACCACTTTTTTCGCCTTGTGATAAATGGCGCTGTAAAAGTCACAAACGAATAAGTACGTGGTATCACGTAACACTCCGCCAGTGCGGACGGTATTTGCTTCGTGATAGATTACCCGTGTTAAAATGGACCGTTTACCAACTGTGGAAAACGTCGATATAGCGTCGATGTATGGCTATTGTGATCAAAATGTCCAATGAGCGTGTGCTATGTATGCTGCTCGGTATCCTGGACGACATCATCCAAGTGTCCGAACCATTCGCCAGATAGTTGCGTTATATAAGGTAACAGGAAGTGTTCAGCCACATGTGTAACGTCAACTACGACCTGCAACAAATTATGAAGCCCAAGTAGGTGTTTTAGCTGCTGTCGCCGCCTAACCGCAAATTACTAGCAGACAAATTGCGCGAGAATCGGGACTCGCAAAAACGTCGGTGTTGAGAATGCTACATCAACATTGATTGCGCCCGTACCATATTTCTATGCACCAGGAATTGCATAGCGACGACTTTGAACGTCGTGTACAGTTCTGCCACTGGGCACAAGAGAAATTACGGGACGATGACAGATTTTTTGTACTCGTTCTATTTAGCGATGAAGCGTCATTAACCAACAGCGGTAACGTAAACCGGCATTATATGCACTATTAGGCAACGGACAATCCACGATGGCTGCGACAAGTGGAACATCAGCGACCGTGGCGGGTTAAAGTATGGTGTGGCTTTATGGGAGGAAGGATAATTGGCCCCCATTTTGTCGATGGCAATCTGAATGGTGCAATGTATGCTGATTTCCTACGTAATGATCTACCCATGTTACTGCAAGATGTTTCACTGCATGACAGAATGGTGATGTACTTCCAACATGATGGATGTCCTGCACAATCTCGCGTGCGATTGAAACGGTATTGAATAGCGTATTTCATGACAGGTGGATTCGTTGTCGAAGCACCATACCATGGCGCGCACGTTCACCGGATCTGACGTCCCCGGATTTCTTTCTGTGGGAAAAGTTGAAGGATATTAGCTATCGTGATCCACCGACAACACCTGACAACATGCGTCAGCGCATTGTCCATGCATGTGCGAACATTACGGAAGGCGAGCTACTCGCTGTTGAGAGGAATGTCGTTACACGTATTGCCAAATGCATTGAGGTTGACGGACATCATTTTGAGCATTTATTGCATTACTGTGGTATTTACAGGTAATCATGCTGTGACAGCATGCGTTCTCAGAAATGATAATTTCACAAGGGTACATGTATTACATTGGAACAACCGAAGTAAATTGTCCAAACGTACCTACATTCTGTATTTTAATTTAAATAACTTACCTGTTACCAACTATTCGCCTAAAATTGTGAGCCATATTTTTGCGACTATTACAGCGCCGTCCACCACAAAGCGAAAACAGTGGTCCAACAAAAAAATTCATATTTCATTACGTACTACACGAATATGTAATAAAACTGGTGGTTCCTAATTTAAAAAACCGCAGTTGATATCCGTTTGACCTATGGCAGAGCCATTTAGCAGGCCAACCATAGGGCAATCTGGATTCCCCCTTCAAGTTTCGTTCTTTGTAGTTTTTTCGTTTGACACTTATTTCATAAGATATTCGGCCCGGTCACGATCAGTGGACCACCATGTATATTTTAATTGAAGTTCTCCTAAAAAGAATCATTTTAAAAGGCGAACTTCAAAATAAGCTTGGCTGGGTTTGAGAACAGAGCCCCAACATGCTGCCTTGAAAGGTACTCTTCCGTTCTGGAACTTTTCCTTGGATTCCCAGGCGGAAGGATACTAGCCGGAAGGTAAGATGCTGCATAGATTCTCCGTAAGGTCACCAATGCGATGTCGAGGCAGGTGTGGAGGCAGTGGAGGGAGGAAGTCTCCTTGTCACCGAGTCCTGCCTGCTGTTTCGACGTCCTAGGCTACCAACATCAGGTCAAGCTAGATCAGATCACAGCTGGAGCTTTTCGCATCAGCTGGCGTCATACTAAATTACCCACGGAGATTATGCAAATCGTAACTATAGGTGCCTGTCGTTAGATAAGATTAGAAAAGTCTACATTTCAACAACATTGGTTCGTAGCATTATGTTACAGTCTGTTAAGCAGAAAATCTCCAGCTCACTCTCCATTGCCACCATACGCCTACCGTCATATCACTCAGTTATCCTTTCAAAGCGGACGTTCTACAATACGGTGCTGTGCAGTGGAGAGCTTCACTCTTATCACAATGAATGCATATTCACGTTGGAAAGCAACAAGTAATTTTTAACGTTATCAATGTTAGACGATCTGTTTCAAAAACTAATGAAAGTATAAATAGTTGTATCATTTCAAATTTGTTCGGTGGTTCAGAAAGTAAGTATCGGTCTAGGCCACAGGGTTCTAACCGAGGTTTGTCAGAAGCATTTTTTTTTTTTTTACATTTACCGCTTCTTTCAAGTTCGACAATGATTTCTGTTAATGTGATAAATGAGAGGTTAGTCTATGGCTTGTATTCCATGTTAAACTGCAGAGCCACCTGTAACAGACTCGCTAAATCAATTACAAGAATGGAGGAAGCAACACTACCAAACTACTACGGTGTTCGAACCAGCTTCCGTATTGATGATTCGAGTTTTACTATTACATTTATACATTACATCGATTATCCTTGTATACTTCAGTAATATTTTTAAATACATTTGAGTGATTAGCTGAGTATACACTCCTTTCCCCTCAGAGCGAAGGAATAAAATTACGCTATACAAAACACCCTTCTTTTTAGATTAAATAACACAATGGGATTATGTGTTAGCTAATACTCTGGAAAGTATAAATAAAAATTTTATTCCTTATCTTCTTTTTTCTAAAAACATTAAATCTGTCGTACAAGACATACTGTTGCTGTTGTTATGGTTTTCAGTCCAAAGATTAATTTGATGCTGCTCTCCTCCCCTACTCTCACATAGCTGCAGATCTACTGTAAATTGCATCCAGAAAAACCGGTTGTTGTCTCAGGTATGGTCCTATCAACCAATCCCAGATATATCCTGGTATAAAACATGTGGAAATAAAATACGTTATCTGTCGCCTAAAGGGACACTATTTTTATTTTCTCAGATGTCGATGTCCGAAACTTCATGTCATAGCTGCCAAAAGGCAGCAGTGTCTGACGACGCAATAAATGCATCAGTTTCTCTTTAAGGGGACCTGGACGTGCACGGGCTGCATTTTCATAGCTCGCTCTCAGTGCACATTACTCTTCATCTACAATGAATAACATTAACGCAAGCTGTATAAGGATATTTATTAAAATATCTCCTACAGTTTCAGAATTACAGTATTTTGCCTAATAGGTGTTTTTGTAATACACTTCCCATTCAGGTACCATTTTCTGGTCCATCATCAGTCTAATAGCATTCTGACTGTGACAGACTGCTGTCAACATTCACAGGAACACATTATGCCTCTCGTTTTGTAGTTTGGAGTATTTCTGAGGAAATAGAAAAACCCTTATTATACCACATTATT
Source organism: Schistocerca americana (assembly GCF_021461395.2). Classification (NCBI taxonomy): domain Eukaryota; kingdom Metazoa; phylum Arthropoda; class Insecta; order Orthoptera; family Acrididae; genus Schistocerca; species Schistocerca americana. The sequence goes on along the minus strand of NC_060124.1, from coordinate 540,791,096 downwards.
ATTTTGTCTAAAAAATACCGCTAAAATTATATACAGAATGACAAACATAGATCATTTCTGCGATGTATTACGCACAATATAAAGATGCTATCCCATTCTTCACTTGAGGGAAACTTGGTGAACATGGATGAAACCATTGAGAAGTTATATGTACCTAATGTTCTGAAAACGTAGTTTCGAGAAAATCAGAAAAGAATATTTACAGAGTTTTTGACGCACCGTATGCCTCTTTCAGAACATTCCAGCAGCATAATCTTCCTGGCCAGCTGCTTCTTTATCATCTGTAGACTTCTTCAGGGGCCTTTTCCTTACACTGGCTTCCACAGCTTCAACTACTCGCTGACGATCTATGGCAGTCAGAGCAGCTATCCTATTATTTGCTGGCTGGATGCCTAATTTGTCCATTACTTTTATCCTGATGGTTACGACATCATTGAAACACATGACAGCATTCATCGCACCCATTTTGAGTACTGTCCATCCAACAAACACTGTTTTTGGCCCTCGTTGCCACACACAGATGTTGAAACTCTCATTAGGGTTTTGCGTACGGCCATGTAGACATTTGCTGAGTAATTTCGTATCTGAAAGGACCCTGCATATTGGCTTTATTGTTTCCATGACTGTGGCAGGCAAGAAATGTATATGGTGCTATTCCTTGCCTGTCGCATGAGCGTGGCTGGTTTGCAGACATTTGTTCAAAGAGCGTTTAAGACCAAATCAACAACTGAAAAGTTGATAAAAATACATTTTTTGAAACGGGATAAAATTGTCTTTCAGATGGTGACAAGAATTGTTTTCGAAAATTTCAGACATTTCAAGTCCATGTCCACTTAACAATTAGACATATCAAGTACACTTTTTAAAAAATTAAAGAAAATACGACGCAACAAGAAGGAATTATACCAATGGCGCGGATATCAGTAGATGTGATGTTCATGTACAGACAAATGAAGGAGTCCCATTTCAAAAACTGAATGGTTTATTCACGAGAAAGAGCTACACAAATTGAGCAAGTCTGTAAGAAAATTATCTATGTCTGGCGCTTATGCAAGTAGCTGTTCGGCTGGCATTGTTTGATAGACTTGTTGCATGTCGTCCAGAGGGATATAGTGCCAAATTCGGTCCAATTGGTGCTATAGATAAGCAAAATTCAGAGTTGTTTGTAGGGCCCTGCCCAAGTTGTTGTTGTTGTGGTCTTCAGTCCTGAGACTGGTTTGATGCAGCTCTCCATGCTACTCTATCGTGTGCAAGCTTCTTCGACTCCCAGTACCTACTGCAGCCTACATCCTTCTGAATCTGCTTAGTGTATTCATCTCTTGGTCTCCCTCTACGATTTTTACCCTCCACGCTGCCCTCCAGTACTGAACTGGTGATCCCTTCATGCCTCAGAACATGTCAAACCAACCGATCCCTTCTTCTATTCAAGTTGTGCCACAAACTCCTCTTCTCCCCAATTCTACTCAATACCTCCTCATTAGTTATGTGATCTACCCATCTAATCTTCAGCATTCTTCTGTAGCACCACATTTCGGAAGCTTCTATTCTGTTATTGTCTAATATATGTTTCACTTCCATACACGGCTACACTCCATACAAATACTTTTAGAAACGACTTCCTGACACTTAAATCTATACTCGATGTTAACAAATTTCTCTTCTTCAGAAACGCTTTCCATGCCATTGTCAGTCTACATTTTATATCCTCTCTACTTCGACCATCATCAGTTATTTTGCTCCCCAACTACCAAAACTCCTTTACTACTTTAAGTGTCTCATTTCCTAATCTAATTTCCTCAGCACCACCCGACTTAATTCGACTACATTCCATTATCCTCGTTTTGCTTTTGTTGATGTTCGTCTTACACCCTCCTTTCAAGACACTATCCATTCCGTTCAACTGCTCTTCGAAGTCCTTTGCTGCCTCTGACAGAATTACAATGTCATCGGCGAACATCGAAGTATTTATTTCTTCTCAATGGATTTTAATTCCTACTCCGCATTTTTCTTTTGTTTCCTATACTGCTTGTTCAATATACAGATTGAATAGCATTGGGAGAGGCTACAACTCTGTCTCACTCCCTTCCCAACCAGTGTTTCCCTTTCATGTCCCTCGACTCTTATAACTGCCACCTGGTTTCTGTACAAATAGTAGATAGCCTTTCGCTCCCTGTATTTTACCTCTGCCACCTTCAGAATTTGAAAGAGAGTATTCCAATCAACATTGTCAAAAGCTTTCTCTAAATATACAAACGCTAGAAACGTAGGTTTGCCTTTACTCATCTTTCTTCTAAGGTAAGTCATAAGGTCAGTATTGCATCACGTGTTCCAGTATTTCTACGGAATCCAAACTGATCTTCCCCGACGGTGGCTTCTACCAGTTTTCCATTCGTCTGTAAAGAATTCGCGTTAGTATTTTGCAGCTGTGACTTATTATACTGATAGTGCGGTAATTTTCACATCTGTCAACACCTGCTTTCTTTGGGATTGGAATTATTATATTCTTCTTGAAGTCTGAGAGAATTTCGCCTGTCTCATACATCTTCCTCACCAGATGGTAGAGTTTTGTCAAGACTGGCTCTTCCAAGGCTATCAGTAGTTCTAATGGAATGTTGTCTACTCTAGTGGCCTTGTTTCGACTTAGATCTTTCAGTGCTCTGTCAAACGCTGCACGCAGTATTGTATCCTCCGTTTCATTTTCACCTGCATCCTCTTCCATTTCCATAATATTGTCCTCAAGAACATCGGCCCTGTATAGACCCTCTGTATACTCCGTCCACATTTCCACTTTCCCTTCTTCGCTTATAACTGGGTTTCCATCTGAGCTCTTGATATTCATGCAAGTGGTTCCCTTTTCTTCAAAAGTTTCTCTAATTTTCCTGTAGGCAGTATCTATCTTACCCCTAGGGAGATAAGCCTCTACATCCTTACATTTGCCCTCTAGCCATCCCTGCTCAGCCATTTCGCACTTCCTGTCGATCTCATTTTTGAGAGGTTTCTGTTCCTTTTTGCCTGCTTCATTTACTGCATTTTTATATTTTCTCCTTTCATCGATGAAATTCAGTATCTCTTCTGTTACCCAAGGATTTCTACTAGCCTTCGTCTTTTTACCTACTTGATAGTCTGCTGCCTTCACTATTTCATCGCTGAAAGTTGCCCATTCTTCTCCTACTGTATTTCTTTACTCCATTCCTGTCAACTGTTCCCTTATGCCCTCCCTGAAACACTGTACAACCTCTGGTTCCTTATCCAGATCTCATCTCCTTAAACTCCCACCTTTTTGCAGTTTCTTCAGTTTTAATCTACAGTTCATAACCAATAGATTGTGGTCAGAGTCCACATCTGCTCCTGGAAATGTCATCCAATTTAAAACCTGGTTCCTAAATCTCTCTCTTACCATTATATAATCTATCTGAAACCTTGCAGTATCTTCAGGGATCTTCCATGTATACAGCCTTCTTTCATGATTCTTGAACCAAGTGTTAGCTATGATTAAGTTATGCTCTGTGCAAAATTCTACCAGACGGCTTCCTCTTTCATTTCTTAGCCCTAATCCCTATTCACCTACCACGTTTCCTTCTCTTCCTTTTCCTGCTCTCGAATTCCAGTCACCCATGACTATTAAATTTTCGTCTCCCTTAACTAATTGAATAATTTCTTTTACCTCATCATATATTTCATCACTTTCTTCATCATCTGCTGAGCTGGTTGGCATATAAACTTGTACTACTGTAGTAGGCGTGAGCTTCGTGTTTATCTTGGCCACAATAATGCGTTCACTATGCTGTTTGAAGTAGCTTACTTGCACTCCTAATTTTTATTCATTATTGAACCTACTCCTACATTACCTCTATTTGATTTTGTATTAATAACCCTGTATTCACATGACCAAAAGTCTTGTTCCTCCTGCCACCGAACTTCACTAATTCCCACTATATCTAACTTTAACCTATCCATTTCACTTTCTAAATTTTATAACCTACCTGACCGATTAAGGGATCTGACATTCCACGCGCCGATCCGTAGAACGCCAGTTTTCTTTCTCCCGCCCATAGAGCACCAAATGTTATCAATAGCGGAGAGATCTGAAGACCTTTCTGACCAAGGTAGAGTATGGCAATCACGAAGACGGTTAGTAGATAACCTTCCAGTGTGCGGGTGGACATTATGTTGCTGAAATGCAAGTCCAAGATGCCTTGCCATGAAGGGCAAAAAATATCGTCAACGTACTGCTCTGCTGCAAGGGTGCAGCGGATTACAACTTAAGTGGCCTTGCTATGAAATGAAACATGAAGCTCTATCTAGTTGTTGTGTAAAACCGGTTTCCCTAAAATATTGTGATCTGGAACTATGAAATGAAACAGTCACATTGGTAGCCCACTTTTATCTGGGGCGTCTTAAGATACATCGTGGCTGGTCATCGGTGCTCAGCTAGAAGCCTGAATCATCACTGAAGACAATTCTGCTCCAGCCAACGCTCTCCCAGGCCGAATGTACCCAGCACACTGCAAACCATCTTCTGGTTGTACATACGTCGATGGTAGTCGGCTTAAGGGGCGCCATGAAGTCAGACATTCGTCTCTCTAGGTCACCCATACTTATAAACTCTGTGTTCGGCGATGGTCCGCTCATTTTTGCCAGTATCGTTGAATAGTTGCATGGTTTCCTATTCATATGTCGATCGATTGGCCAATTACTCCAACCTGCTTCTTTGAACTCAACTACATTTCTTGTTTTAAAATACTGTCATCTGTTGACATTGTCCACGAGCCTGTTTGCAAGGCATAGTTACTGTCAAACTGAGTACACGGAATGAAATCCTCAAATACTTTATGCGCTGGTATCATCATGACCCCTGTTAACTATTCTTGCCAGGTGTGCGGTGACATTGTGCTCCAGCAGTCACACATTCATTCATCGGTCGCCGAAGTTTGCAGTTCTTCATTTTCAGCCGATACCTCTGTGAACAACCATTTGTGACCAATTTGAGTCGTTTTCGTGTCTTAGACTGTATATTAGATGTTAAGAACGAAAGAGAAGCGGAATTCATATAATAAACGTTTAGAATCAGAAATGTGTGCTAGTTACCGTCAACGACTCACTGAAAATGGTTATTTTAAAACATTTAATTAGGCTGGTTTTCAGTCGTATTACAATGATCATGTCATCATTGTGTATATGAAATACCTTTATGACGACCTGAACTCTGATGAGGACACTTATAATAATGTGTCTGAATTTAGGTGTAGGAACAGCTGCCATTCTCCTTCAAATAATGAAACCAGATACGTTAGTGATATTGGTCGTTCAAGTTTGGATCAAAGTAGACTGTCTAACTCATATCAACAGTAGTCCATTGGGTGCAGGTTGGACGTTGGGCAGGCCAATCGATTTCTGCCATGGTACATAAAACAGCTAAAAACACAAGACATAGTAGAAAACATTAGATATCAAAGGAGATATTGGACATAATTGATTAAACAAAAAAATATAAAAATGCAGAAAATGAAGTAAGCAAAAGAGAATAAAGACGTCTAAGGTATGAGACGGACAGAAAGTGTAAAATGGATAGGTTGGAATGACCAGAGAACAATTGCAAGCCCGTAGAAACATGTGTAACTAGGGGAAAGGTAGATACCGCCTATAAGAATATCAAAGAGATCTTTGAATATAAGAAAACCAGCTGCATGAAATCGAGAACTCAGATGGGAGGGCAAGGAAGGGAAACCTGAAAGGTGGAAGGATTATATAGACATCTACATGTACATGGATATTCTGCCAATCACATTTAAGTGCCTGGCAGAGGGTTCAACGAACCACATTCACAATTCTCTATTATTCCAATCTCGTATAGTGCGTGGAAAGAATGAACACCTGTATCTTTCCGTACGAGCTCTGACTTCCCTTATTTTATTGTGGTGATCGTTCCTCCCGATGTAGGTCTTTGTCAACAAAATATTTTTTCATTCGGAGGAGAAAGTTGGTGATTGGAATTTCGTGAGAAGTTTCCGTCGGTACGAAAAACGCTTTTCTTTTAATGATTTCCAGCCTAAACCATGTATCATTTCTGTGACACTCTCTCCCACATTTTGCGATAATACAAAACGTGCTGCCTTCCTTTGAACATTTTCGATGTACTCTGTCAGTCCTATCTGGTAAGGATCCCACACCGTGTAGCAGTATTCTGAGAGAGGACGGACAAGTGTAGTGTAGGCAGTCTCCTTAGTAGGGCTGTGTCTTTCCAATGAAACGCAGTCTTTGGTTAGCCTTCCCCACATTTTCTATGTGTTCGTTCCAATTTAAGATGTTCGTAATTGTAATTCCTAGGCTTTTAGATTATACTGATTTATAGTGTAACCGAAGTTTAACGAGTTCCTTTTAGCACTCATGTGGTTGACCTTACACTTTTCGTTATTTAGGGTCAACTGCCACTTTTCGTACCATTGAGATATTTTTTCTTCTAAATCGTTTTGCAGTTTGCTTTTGTCTTCTGATGACTTTATTAGTCGATAAACGACGGCGTCATCTGCAAACAACCGAAGACATCTTCTCAGATGGTCTCCCAAATCGTTTATATAGATAAGGAACAGCAAAGGGCCTATAATACTACCATGGGGAACGCAAGAAATTACTTCTGTTTTACTCAATGACTTTCCGTCAGTCACTACGAACTGTGATGTCTCTGACAGGAAATCACAAATCCAGTCACATAACTGACACGATATTCCATAAGCACGCAATTTCACTACGAGTCGCTTGTGTGGTACAGTGTCAAAAGCCTTAAGGAAATCCAGAAATACGGAATCGATCTGAAATCCCTTGTCGATAGCACTCAGCACTTCATGTGAATAAAGAGCTAGTAGTGTATCACAGGAACGATGTTTCCTAAGCACATGTTGACTGTGTGTTACTAAATCGTTTCCTTCGAAGTAATTCATAATGTTCGAACACAATATATGTTCTAAAATCCTGCTGCATATCGACGTTAACCTAATGAGCCTGTAATTTAGTGGATTACTCCTACTACCTTTCTTGAATACTGATGTGACCTGTGCAGCTTTCCAGTCTCTGGGTACGGATCTTTCGTCGAGCTAACGGTTGTATATGATTGTTAAGAATGGAGCTAATAGATCAGCTTACTCCGAAAGAAACAAAACTGGTATACAGACTGGGCCAGAACACTTTCTTTCATTAAGGGATTTAAGTTGATCCACTACTCCGAGGATATTTACTTCTACGTTACTCATGTTGGCAGCTGTTCTCGATTCGAATTCTGGAATACTTACTTCGTATTCTTTTGTGAAGGTATTTCGGAAGGCTATGCTTAGTAACTCTGTTTGGCAGCACTGTCTTCGACAGTATCTCCATTTGCTATCGCGCAGAGAAGGCATTGATTGTTTCTTGCCACTAACATACTTCACATCTGACCAGAATCACTTTGGATTTTCTGCCAGGTTTCGATACAAAGTTTCGTTGTGGAAACTGTGATTGGCATCTCGCATTGAAGTCCACGCTAAATTTCGAGCTTCTGTAAAAGATCACCAATCTTGGAGATTTTGCGCCTTTTTAAATTTGCCATGTTTCTTTCGTTGTTTGTGCAATAGTGTTCTAACCCGTTTTGGGTACCAAGGAGGATAAGCTCCATCGTTTGTTAATTTATTTGGTATAAACCTCAGAGCCAAGCATCTGCAGGAAAAGTCATGTTGACGTTGTTTTGGAATACTGAAGGTCAAGTTTTTTGTGATTATCTCGAAGAGCAGCGTAGAATGAACAGCCAATATTACTCTTGTTTGCTTTTAAACAAGATGAAGCCAGCCATGAGAGAGAGACGTCGTGGATCTGAGAGGAGAGGTGTGTTTCTCCAGCAAGACAACGCAAGTCCTCATATTGCTCATGTATCCCGTGAAACCATCGACAAAATGGGCTGGGAAGTACTGCCTTACAGTCCTCATTTAGCACCTAGTGATTCCCATTTGTTTAGTGCACTGAAGGAGGCATTACGTGGGAAGAGGTTGCAGGACAACGAGGACGTGAAAAATTTTGTCGGAAATTGGTTCAAACATCAAGATAAAGAGTTCTTTGCAGCCGGAATAAAAAACCTTGTAGCCCGTTGGAATAAGTGCATAAATGTTCAAGGGTATTATGTTGAAATGTAGGAAAAGTATTGTTTTGTAAAAATAAACGTTTTTTTTTTTCTCCAGACCAATTTGTCTCTTTTATCATTGAATGACCCTCGAATATTCCCATTCAGAGGAGGCATTTTCCTTGAAAGTCAGCTGCTCGGTGCCGGCGGATAAATGCGATACTGCAGTGCTTGTGTAATCCCCAATTACGATGCAAAGTTCCTCTGGACAAGCACGCATCCATGTCCGAAGATACTCGAACTGCGGCGACTACAGATATACTCACATCAAATACTCGTTTCCTTATTGAAGCATTACAAAGTATTACAACCATGTAACCATGATCCCTTAATCGGAACAGCATTACGACCTAATATAGGAAGAACGTAACGGACTGCTGGTAATAAGCTCCTCATTCGGCTACATACCTAGCTGTAACAGAAATAATCAAAGTAAATCCATGGCACGACAGACAGAAGATATGTACTTGCATAGCTCTGAGCCCACGTGATCCCATCGTTTGACAGAACTTTACAAACCACGAAATTGTCAGCGGAATTTGACGGAAACTTTAACGTCTACATCTGCACTTAAGCTACATTATTGTGTGGCAGAGGGTAGTCATGGTATATACATAACATTCTAATAATCCTACCTGGTAATGGTCCTACTGATGAACAATACTCAAGAAATGCCGAACGAGTCTTTTGAAAACCACTTCCCTTGTGGATGAGGTAATTCCCTTCAGATTGTTCCAGGATACCTAGTCGTGAACTGTTTGCATGTCTTCCCGCATTTCGATACGGTTGTCTGTTGTTGCAACCTTCCTGTAGACAACAGCTTCGTCTGACAACCGCCCGGGACAGCTTACTACGTTATCCTCTACGTCATTTACATACAGAGTATTGCAAACATTAATAGCCCTGTAGAGCTCCCCTGGGCTACATCTATCGATTTTTTCCCTATAAGTTACAACTCTTATTACTGTTTGCTAGAACGTCCTGAAACCAGCCATTTGATCTGCTACTCGATAAGCTTTTATCAATGGCGTTTCGCGCAGATTTTTCTACGCGTTCACTGGAAGGTTGTCTACAAAGTTTCCAATGACTAACACACATGGTTTAATAATAGTAAAAAAGAACTACTCTACGGAAATACATTTACTTTACGATTGACTTTGTCTCGAATAATCCATTCTCCGCTCATTAAGATCAGAGATTCTGTCAGTGGAGCACTCATTCAATTCATTGAATTCTACAATGCTGCTGACAATGTCCTTCTCGATTTAGAGCGCTGCTACTGCTCTTAGCAGCTGCTGACTCACAGCACGAAGCAGAAAACCTTCAAGTCCGCGTCAGACGATGTCGCCGGTATGGTAACAGTCACTTTCAGGAGTTTCGTTGTCTGACTACAATATTTCTGCAAATCATTTAAGAATAGGGATTCCATAAATTTCTAAACTCATTCCTCGTGTTTGATATCAGAAATTTTGTTCTCAGTTTATTGCCTACAAGTATGGGATTTATTTTGCAAGACGCCTGTAGCAATGTTTGCAGAAAGTGACCTGCATACAACACACACTTTTCGGAATTAAATAAATTTGCAGCTACGACATATCTGGTAAATTAAAAGCTTTCAGCAACTTGAGCGACAATGTTATCTCACACATCTTTCGAAAAAGCCGTTATTTAATTCATTTTCCTGTCCACATCTCTGTGCAAGCTGCAGCAGCTCTCTGCATGTCGAAATCATGTCAGATACGTTAGCTCGATAATATTTTTGCAGTCTTCTACCCCTTGTTGTACACACAGTGGCTCAACTATTCATTTTTGTAATTGGCTGTACAATGCTGCAATGTTGGCACAGTGAGATTGTAAATACAGACAACCAAAACTGAAATGCTGGTGCCTTCTTTTCAGACGTTGCACTGTTGCTGAAATAATTATAGTGGTTTGTCGAGATGGAATCTCAGTTTTCTCCTGGCATTGTACAGTCACTATTTTCATACACAACTTGTATAGTTCTTGATTTAAAATTCCACCTTGAGTAGGAAACATGGGAGACTTTCTTACTCAGTATGTCAATTACACACTGTGAAGAATGTAGGAAAAACTAAGAATCTCACTAAAGTCAACGAAATATCCTCCAACGTCCCTATTTGGCTCTCTGCATAGGTTAAAATCAGATCCTGCGTTTCGGCATAAAAGTGAACTACATAGGCATGTTCAAAATGTTTATTCAGAAGAGTCTGCGCCCCTGAAAGACGACCACTCATGACACCTGTGCAATTGTAGCTCTGAGAAATAACTATACTCTGATTTCTCTAAGCGATTATCCTAAAGTTTTTGAACTCTGTTCGCGAGGTGTCTTGAATGTCAAAGACCTTGCTACAGATATCACGTTAGAGGAAACATATCTGACTATTATGATAAAAAGTGAAATTGTTGAAATCTCACTGTCGTACCTGCGCTAACTGGTACAGAATCAGTGACAGCAATTTTCTTTTTTGCTCTGACATAGTAAACATCCATCATACAAGAAAGAATAAAATTTTGAATACGTTTACATGTGCCTTTGAAAACAGCAGCCTTCTAAAGATGATCGTTACTTACAGTATCAGGTCCAGCAGTGAAACCTAAATGAAATCTAGAAGACGTTGGGAAATTCCTGGATTTGATGAGTTGCTGCATCCATAATTTCCAAGAAGTGCCAGCTCAGAAAGACAACAAACTACAACAGATCACAGAGTGTGTAACGATAATGGCGAATCAGATCATTGTGCCTAGAACCTGTGTATCGGGAGAATGACTGATGCATGCACAGTGACAGATGGTCTGGAAGCGGTTTCATTCGGGTATGTAGTTCCAATTTTCATCCACCAGAGAACATTAGTGCACAGACACATTCAAGAAAGAGGTCAAGAGCACGTTTTTGCGAATTATTCTGTTTATTTCCTGAAGCCCTTTTCTTTATTTATCTCTGTACAGTTTTGTATATGCTTTTAGTAGTGTCAGTGATGCGTGAATGTGGTCTAAAGTAAACATGTAGATCACTGCTCTACTGAAGGACGTTGTACGATGGGGAAGTTTTTAACTTAATATGTCAAGTCAGTTTATGGTAAAAGGAAAGCTAATTCGAGTGCAAATGAAAATAGTTAATAACTTAAAGTATTAACAAAATATCAGAATGCTAAATATTTATTTCGGGAAAAAGTACAGTTCGAAAGCATGTTATTTGTTGATTGGTTGGTCATGAAAAGCGCGGACTAACAAGAGAGAATAATGTTTTTCTATTGGCCTTAAAGAAAACTGACCAATCAGAACAGAGTATTCTTCGTTCCTCATTTCTCTTGGAGATACAGAAAGCTTTCAGCAGTCTAGAGTACTCGGAGCACAACCTTTCAATGGTACGGTCGTGTGTAGTAAGAGCTCCGAAGTAAGTTATAATTTGCCAGTTATCGTTGTGCTACACACCTCAAAAGTGCTTTAAGGTGAAGGCAATGTGCTTTTTAGAATGCACGGATTTTTAAGCAATTTACTGTATGAGAAAAGACAGTAATTCCTCGTGGCATATTGAGCAGATTGGTGACTAAAAACTTGCGTGCATTAGACACCGAAAACTTAATAGCATGGCGAGCATTTTCATTTAAGAACAATCCGTGCTTAGTGCTTAGTAGATTTCATGAAATACGTTCAGATAAACTTGCTAACGTGAATGAAAGTATTTTACGCATACTGTGTTAAGATTAGCACGGTCTTAGAAGTGTACGTATAGAATACCAATGTTAAGAATAGAGCAAAGTTTTGCCAGTACTTCCACCTTTCACTCGAAATTAAGACCTTTTCTCTTTCTTGATATAGTTACGTAGTATGCAGCCCGGTGCGAATTCAAATACCGTAGGATTCTGCTCGGCTTTCATACCGCCGATCTGCTGCAGTGAGTTCATTGGTAGCTGCAGATAAAGGACGGAAGGAGCCGCGCCGCCGCAGTGTCTTCCCATTGGCTGCCTACAAGCTCTATCTAGTTGTTGTGTAAAACCACTTTCCCTAAAATATTGTGATCTGGACAAATCCGTCTTTTTTTCTTTTTGTCTTCTGTGACAAATGTATGAAATCATCAACGCCTCATAACTAAGTACTTTTCTGTCATAGAGACAGAAGAATGGATGATTTTAAATTTAAAATTTTTATGTACTGTAGTATTCTGTCAGATTGAATATTTCTGTGGGATCCACTGCTCCGCTTGCCAAAAGGCGAACCGACGCTTGCTCGTACTTTGTTCACTAAACCTGGGTCTCGTTCTCTTTTGCTGTATCTCTTATTGACGATGATAATGAACTGAATGTCTCTGGATGTCTGTTTGTGCAATCCGTAATGATTTTTGTAGAAAATCTTCCTCGATCTCGAACAAGGTCGTAATGCGTGATCATAAAACATGTTCCACATTTCCATAACCGAACGGAGTCAGTGATATAGGCCAATAACTATGTGTGTTTGTGGAAAACGTGGTTGACCTGCCTTTTTATCCAGCCGCTTAGGGCCTTTCGTTGGCCAACTAACTACGAGAAGTTGCTGTTCAAAGAGGAGCTATAATCAGTACTCCATTCTTCGGCTGCGTATATTCCTGTGTGTGATTTCTGTTCTAAAGGTACTAGAAATTTGCGTACAGTAAACGTATCCCATGGCTCACCACATGTAAGTTCTCATAGCTCAGCGTGGTAGTAAGGAACTGGTGCGATTGAAAGTGGGCATTAATGTAAGACTGGAAAAGTTAATTTGAGCTATTGCTTCTTGGATTATGTACTTGTTAGTAAGTTGGCAAGACCAGGGATCGTTTCAAAAACAGCAGCATTTTGCAAAAGAAAGAGGCTCTGTGCACTATGGGACTTAACTTCTGAGGTCATCAGTCCCTGGAACACACATCCATGCCCGAGGCAGGATTCGAACCTGCGATCATAGCGGTAGCGCGGTTCCAGACTGTAGCTAATAGAACCGCTCGGCCACCCCAGCCGGCAGAATTATGCACAAAAGCTACAAAATTCAGAGCTTAGCGCAGTGCGGTGAATAGAGGAACGAGTTTATTGGTATAGAGCCTTCCGACAACATACACCCAAAGCGAAAACTATGGGAACGGCAAAACTGCATGCGTCTCGGAGGGACATATATTCCTCATCAGATGCCTCCCGTATTACGAGCATGGAGATGGCTACCGCCAACAGGATGAAACGGAAAAGTGTATCAACTGCAGAGGCTGATGTTTGTTTCAGTAGACAACATTCTGTCGGTACAATATAATCATTGTCAGTCACTGCAGTGCAGAACTGCAGTACTATGGCGTTAATTTAACGAGTAAAATAAACTGACTTGGGAAAGACCGAATGCAAGTGATGTGACAAAACAGTAATTGTCTCGACCTGAAGCTACGATATCACCTGTCGGGCTTGAACTGTGACGTATTGGTGTTGTGGCGGGTGACGTCACACGTGTGTGGAGCGTTGGTTTGTTTTCGTTTCGGACGTTTGTATTGTCACCTTATGCTGTGTTTGTAGTCTATATTGGATATATACACAGTGGTGCAAATTTTGATGGAATGAGCATGTTACTGTATCAACCAGTTTAGTTACTTAAGAGAAAGATGAGTTTACGGTGTTCTCCGCTTATGCTCCTAATCAACAAGAGTTTAAACGTTATCTTTGGTTGTCTTGGTAACATGAGTTCACAGTGATTGAAACTTATGTGAACTTCGGCACATATTGTTTTCAAAGGTGAGCCAACCTGTAATGTAATGAAATTAATAACTTTGCGAATACTAATAGTAATATTACTGAAATAAGGAACGCTGATAGATCGACAATAAAGAAAAACGAATGTCTTCAGAAGGTATGGTGAATGAAGACTGGTTATTCTAACGTAAAGTGTGAAGAACGTGATGTTAGTAATTGAAAGCAATGTACAAAGATGTAGCAGAGATAGTTGAGTTGGGTTGCCTACAGAATGAAGTCGCCAGATCCAGTTAAGCATGTAACAATTCACACAAATGTATTTACGATTAATTTCGGGGATTTTGCAATTTTCTGATGAGCTGTATTGGTGAACACATGTTACTGCATTTTGTCCATTTCGCAATTTAAACCTTTCTGTATCGGTATTGGAGTATTCGTTGTTGTTACCATATTTCGTTAACTTTCGCGATATTTGCTACCTGTACTGGTATTACTTTTTCGCTTTCTATACTGATATTTCTTTTTGCTTTCTGCATTGGTGTCTGGCTTTTAAGTTAGTTTATATTTATAGAGTGATATCTTCGATACCAGTTGAATTTATCTAATTTGATGCTTTACTTTTGCATTTTCGATGCAGACCTCTGCATGCTATTCTGCATCGTATTCTTCCGGTTGTTTTGTTTTGTATACGCCAGTATTTTTGGGGCTCTGTGGCTTTTACTTGAGAATATAACTCCCCAGATTCCCTTTAAGGCCCAATATTTATTATTTCGAATTTTTAAGTTTCTGAATTGATTTTTATATTTTGGTTTTATAGGAACTGTTGAATATGACGTCCTCATCGCCATTTTTAAATCAAAGTTGTGTTGCATCTTGAGACTAGTGATTATGTTATTTATCAAAGCGGACGGGTGTTATCGAAGGCTCTCGTCTTCCCCAATAATTCACCATACTTGAGACACAGTGCCACGAGAGTTCGCCCCTGTTTGGTCTTAGGAGGGGAGGGGCGCACACAGCGCCGGCTGTTACCTCCACATGTAATCACGTAATGCGTTTTTACGTCGCAGGCTGACAGTTATTGGACAGGTGAAGTAATTGCATCGGTTAAACGCTCGAGCGATGTGATGTGGTGCTGTAACGACATAACAACACAAGTTTTCACCCCAGATGTAAGCATTCCCGTTATACAGTAGTAGGCAACCATAAGTTCTCTACATTCTGTAATTTCCTGTAGGCGATATTATCGAGTGCGCTACTGCCAAGGCACCCATGTTGATTAGTTTGATTATGTTTAGAGCGAAGATAACAGAATATCTTGTAGTAGTGAATCCTGTCGTAGGTGTTCTACAGATGAGCAGGATGAAGCCAGAGCATTGTCGACTTGGACTACTCTTACATGGGCTGAGTTACTTGCTAGAGTGTATACTGCGAAAAGTCATTTAGACTTCTTATGGGAATTTTGTGGATTGTCACCGGGAGACGTGTGTGGAACTCTTTAAAAAACGACCAACGTTTATTTCCTGTTTTAATTATAGGACTCTTCTACGAAATGTACGAAACTAGTACGATCAGGAAAAACACGTAGTTCGTTAGATGCCAACTGACGATACATCAGGGTATTATTTTGGTCGCTTCCTGGGTTAAAGAACACATGCAACAAGTCACTGTTCCAGAAAGTTATTTAAGTACAATTACTGTTGGCGATTACTTTGATTTTTGCAGTGTTATGTGTTATGTGATTGTTGTGAATTTTACGAGATGCAGTAGCTTTGTTTTCACAGTTTGGTTTAGGAGGCAAAAGTTTCCTTGTGAGGCCCTCACAGTTTCTCTGAGAGATAGCTGCAGAGTATCCGACAATCGCAGAGGAGGATTGTTCCAAGCTGCAACTGATTTGGAAATTATTGTATAGTTCGACATACTTTGACACTCGACAGCAAGGCCGGCTGGGGTGGCCGAGCGGTTCTAGGCGCTACAGTTGGAACCGCGCGACCGCTACGGTCGCAGGGTAAATTCCTGCCCCGGGCGTGGATGTGTGTGATGTCCTTAGGTTAGATAGGTTTAAGTAGTTGTAAGTTCCAGGGGACTGATGACCTTAGCAGTTAAGTCCCATAGTGCTCAGAGCCATTTGAACCATTTTTTTCGACATCAAGACGTCTCAACATTCCATTTGTTGTGATGGAAACAGGAACTATTTGCAGGAAAAGTAGTTATATATGACTAGTTAAATAATAATAACTTACTACGCGTACATAGTGTTGTTAAGTAAAACTGCAACAGTATTCGTTACATGGGACCTTTTCAGATTCCAGTAAAATAATACAAATAAGTGTAGCCATTCTGAAACTAAGACCGTATTTGAGCTCATAAATCCAACAAAGAAAGGTTCTCAAGCAGCACTGGAGCCTTCTCATATAACGAGTTCTGAGAGCTGCCATCTATCAACTTTGTGTCGAATTCACCTGAAACACCGCAAAAAGGGTAAAGTATCGTTATATGAATAACTACACCAGCAACAGAGATGTTCAAAAACTTTCACGAATTAGTAATTACAACCAGGAGATTTATCGATTCGCCTTGTGTTAATCCCCACTTACGAGTGAACCATGACTTTGGTTTTATTTCAGATACTTCACTGCACATTCAAATGGCCGTAGTAACACTCCCATAGAATTTAAACTTCCGCTTAAGTTTTCTTCAGATTTCATTTTTATTTCGTTTCATTATCCTTCAGTTAATGTAAATCAACCGTTCACAAATTTAGCTAACTTTTACATCTTCGGAATATGAGGTACCTGTGTTCATCCATCCATTTGACAAGTGCGTCGTCCAGTACCTTTAAATTCTACGGCTTCGTGCGCTGTGTTATATTAACGTCACCAGTTCCACTTTTGATGTAACAGATCAGAGTCCTCCCGATAGGTTCGTCTACTCCCATGTAATGTTAGCAAACAGGGGGGATCGGTGAAGTTTTATTCCTACTGGACCTGAATATCATGTAGCCCACACATGTTTATAGTGGGGCTTATTAAATTTAAATTGTATCGAATGAAGAATAAGCTAAAATGCATCAGCTTATTTGTTGTGGTGGCAATATATATAGAAAATACGTTAAAATGGTACATACCAGCAATCTACTGAACGAAGTCACAAGAATAAACAAATTCAGGAGGTGTGTACCTAACTTTTTCGTAACTATTTGGAAGAGAGTTATTGAAATGTACAAGTCACAGTGCTGTTCAAGGTAGAATAAAAGTGTGTGGAGTTGGAGACGATGTATGCTTGTATTTAGCAGTAGACGGTTTTTCTATCACATTCTTCCAGAAAAAAAGATATTCCGGTCTGGCAGACCTTAAGCGCAGTGTAACCAAGAACATTCTGAAAGTTATTTAGAAAACTGTGACGAATACAATTCACATTACTATTCCATTATCGTACTGCATAACACCGAGACATCTTAAAATGAAAAATTATTTGTTTCACCGTATTTTGCTTCCATATCTGAAAACTATCAAGTGCAGTACCGAACTATCTATTAATTTTATTTTATGTCACCTTATCCTAGTCTTTTGTGCTGTAGGCCGTGAGTTGTTACCTGACATTTCCATTTTTTATGTATTCCTTCTACTGTTAGCAGCTACTATGAACTACATTGTGCTTTATCATAGAGACTAAAAAATACTCCTTCTTTTACTACTGAATTTACATGTGTGTACCAAACTTTTTCGCCTTAGGGTACTAGGCATTTCAGAAGTCTATAATATACAATATATTTCTAGTCAGTTTTTGTCTACGCATAATGTAAACTGCAACTGACTAAAAATGGTCCAAATATTAACAATGTTATCATGAAATCATTACTGGGTTTAAGTCACACATCCTGATTTCGTCATATTTACCCTGCAACAAACATTCTCTGTATCACTTTTGCTTCTTTTGTGACTGCGTTATTGTTTCACACAAAAGTCCTTAGAAACATGTAAAGAAAGTAACTCATCATTGTTATCTAACGAAGTGCGTTAAAATTCCCCATAAATCTCCCAAACGACTCTTCTTTAGTTTTGGTGAAATAAATAAAAAATGAAATAAAAACGTGCCTTCTCCAACAGCATTTTCCTCAGCAACATTAGCCCCGAAAGTAAATTTTAACGTCATAACAAATCATAGTGCATAAGGGTCAAAGTATAAATAGCAGCGGTGATGAACTCTCTCTGAATTTTCAGTCGAATGTAAGGCATCATTAATTTCTTTGTTTACTCGTTTTAGGTTACATCCACATGCTAATCAATTGTAGTATGCCAATCTAGTTCAGTGAATTGCAACATCAGTTTGATTACACTAAGCGTGCTTTGATTTATGTGTCCCACGCAAAGACACTCGCCATGCTTCTGTTATAAGCAGCATCTGAGTTTGTTTACATACCTACTACTTCATAAACAGATACACAGATAAGCCAGAATGTTATGGCCGCCGATCTACTGTCGATGTAAATCCGTTCAGGCGATAGCAGCGACTCATGGCGAGGAATGACTGCTAGTCAGACAAACGCACAGTGCATGTTGTATATCACAAGGGCAAGAGCGTGATGGAATGGAGTGTGTTGAGTGGTTCGATGAACACAGTCCCGATTTCCAGTTGATGTGTTGGCTCTCACGTCTCGACACATGTAAACCATATCGAAGACATCTGGGCATGTGGCGTCAGAGCTCATGGCACCCCTCCCCGGAATTTACGGATTTAGGTGACTTGTGTGTGCCGATGTGATGCCAGCTCCGTCCACTGACCTACCAAGGCTTCACTGCATCCCTGCCATGACACGTCCACGTTGATACCTGTGCCAGAGGTGGACATACCAGCTGTTAGGTAGATGGTCATAATGTTGTAGCTGATCAGTGTAGTTTCTACGTTAAAGTATGGACAGTCGTTAATGAGTGAAAAATGTATGCTGAGGGCTTCAAATGTTGATTAACTTTTAGTTCCTGCGTGTGTAGGGCCATATTACTTGTGGCTCACAGTGATGAATAGTAGATGTCGGGATTATGGAGACTACTTTGTTGTCCTTAGGAGCAGTGATTTTGTAGTCACTCTAGTCTTTTGAGTGTTATCGTTAATGTCATTGATTTTCCTACTCTTTTTAGAATTATACTTAGTGTCAATGATATTTCTGTTAAACGTAGTTGGCAAATGTTAATGTTGCACAAAACAGTTTCTTCCATTTCCATCGACGGAGAGGTAAAGACAGATGCAGCTCGCATCGGGGACAGATTCGAACGAGTTTTATTCCGAAGAACCTTCCATTTGTTTCCATTAATCTACTAAGAGGAACCACCGAAATGTAGATCTTGTTGGTCGGAAGAGAATATGAACCACAGTCAACCCCAATGCGAGTCGTCTACATTACCACAACGCCGCCTGTTGCAAATAAAACAAATAACGAGACCTGTTATATCATCAATCCAAAGGTTTATTCGATTGGTAACTGTGGTTTTAGGTGGTATTGGCCGCGGTATCGCGGTCGCACATTTTAGCAGCCAGACGGTCTTCTCCAGACGTCGCGTTGGTGGCCACGCGTCAACACATTCAGTGTCTGGCATGGCGGCTCACAAGAGCTGCGCGGTGTGATGTACAGACCTCCTAGCTGGGCGCGGAGGACACCGGAGTGATCTGCCGACAAATATAAATTTCAAAATTATAAACGTCGCCCTATTATGGTGAGTTGATATAACATCTATAAAGGAAAGTGCTAAATTATCGTAGGACCACATGTTAATAAATGGTCATTTTCTGTATCCATAGAAGGGATGTTTCTATCGCACCAACTCATGAACCCTAGAATACTAATTATCGCAAATACGAAAATTACCGACAGTGATTGTTTGCCTATTTACTCTTCCCGGAGTGTTACCTATTGTGGTGAAATGATCTACTAAATTATTGCACCATGATGGTACATAGTTGTTACAAGGATCAGAATATTTGTGAGTTAGTCGATATCTCACGCAGACGCATGTATTATCCTCACCTGAACTATATTCATTATGGAATGGAGAGAATTGTGACTGTTGCTAAATCCATTCTTACCAGAATAGTAGAGTTTCTTAAAACAAGTTGTGTAAATGTTCAGTTCAAATTCGGAGAGCTTCAAGGATAAATATGGGACAGAAAAGTAAACGATCATGCAGCATAAGAAATGGGATTAAAATACCAAGTATAATCGTGGGAGGCTGAAGGTGAAACTTCGCTGAGAACTTGATAACAGTAATGGGCGGGAGGGGACATAGGAGAACGTTTTCTGAAAGGCTCTCCCTCATCTGAAAGTGTAGGCAACGGTATTGTATGTACCACTGATTCTTGAGTTTAAGTATATCCTACCAATACTAGAGCTAAAAGATACGTATGCCGCGAAACGATTTTGTATCTAATCAGAGTTCACAATTGGTATAAAAGAACAGCAGACTATAGGTACCGAGAAAGTTTATGGGTCGACCATAGAGTTTTGTAGCCACGGTGATATATCTAAACTGACACCATTTCAGTTATATTAAAAATCGTAAAACTCTACACTCGGATAATATGTTGAAGATTCCCCTTCTGAAGGGAGCTACCATGTGATCATGAAACGAGAAATACACTTAGAAACCAAAATCTGTTGTCCTTTACACCGATCGAAGTACCACTCACCGTATAACGAATTGTAACATTTATCACAAATTAGCACGGTTCAGGTATCGAAATTAAGAATATAGTAATTCAACTTAGTATCCAACTAACACAATTCGTTTCACATCTCAGATACTATTAATACTAACAAGTAACTAAAATCCCATTATCTTTAACATTTTCTGTGTACGACTGGTTAATGATGTGCTTCTGAGGTTATGCCGTCTTGTTGTTCCTGCTTTACGGTCAACATTTCAGCAAGTGACCGAGCCATTTTCTTCAGATCGTGAGATGTTTCCTGACTGATATGAGTCAAGCACAGAGTACATTACCGCAAAGTTCGCAGCACTTGAAGTTGATGGCTGGGACGTCCGTTGAAGTATTGTGCACAAAATGAACACAACAATTCGGCCTAACACCCGGAAGCAGACCAGTAACTAGTACCATCTTCGAGAGTAAGTTATCATGTAATGAGAAAACGAAGAATTCACTTTGAAACCAAATGCTACTATTCCTGATACTGTTCGCATTTATACTAACCGGAGCAGGACGGACTTCTTTCTCTTCCTGCAGCCGCTTCTGCAGAATCTCCTCAAAAAAGGCGTCCAAAGTGAACTGACGCTCCTGCTGGAAGAGAACTTATTAGTTTTATGTCACCCAACATGTCCAGTAATCCAAAATTAATACTAGTTTCTATCATATAAAAGTGTTACGAAGTTTTACATTTGTCATGAATTTAGCAGTGTACAGGTATCGGTATTTAATATCTAGTAACTCAATTTAATATCCAAGAAACACCAGTCGTGTGATGTCTCAGCAACAATTAATACTAACAAATATCTAATATCCCATTATCTTTAACATTTTTCTGGGCACGACTGGTTAATGATGTGCTTTTGAGGTTATGCCGTGTTGTTGTTCCTGCTTTATGGTCAACATTTCAGTAACTGACCGACTCATCTTCTTCAGGTCGTGTGACGTTCCCTGACTGGTTTGAGTCCAAGCAGCGAGAACACATTAGTGCAAAGTTCGCAGCACATGAAGTTCATCGCTGGGACGTCCGTCGAAGTAATGTGCACAAAATAAACACAACAATTGGTCCTAATACCCGGAAGCAGACCAGTTTCTAGTATCATATTCGAGAGTAAGTTTTCATGTAGTGATAAAACGAGAAATTCACTTTGAAACCAAATGCTACTATTCCTACTACTTTGTAATTTACACTCACAGAAACAGAAAGGAATTCTTTCTCTTCCTGCTGGCGCTTCTGCAGTATCTCTTCAAAAAACGAGTCCAGGGTGAACTGACGCTCCTGTAAGGAAAAGAACTTATTAGTTTGATTAGTCGTAGAGCATGCTTGGTAATTCAGAGATAGCGCTAGTTCTTTACATGTACATGTGTTACAAATTCTTACATTTATTTCGAATTTTTGGCTTAGAGGCAGTGATAATGAGTATTCACTATCTGTAGTATCAGCTAGAAATCTGTTCTTCCGACATTCACTTCCATTATCCTACGTATTATGAGTTGAACTGGAATGACAGAGGCCTACAATGTAACTTCTTGAGCCACGGTCTTTTTATTACGAGATCCTCCTCGTTCTTTGTCTGCAAAGAAAAGTAAATGGGACTGTAACAAGTTTTGCTCACAGTTCCTGTTTCTCTCTTCTCTGACTACACTGTACATTTCCTTTGGTCAGTCTCATATTAAACATGGTCAGCAGGTAACTGGTTGGGCAACCAGATGGTCTGCAATGTCGTCTTCAACCAGTCGATCGCGTTGGCAGCATATTTAATGCGCCTCTGCCCCTAGAATATTTTTCACCATAATTCTTTCCAAATGGAGAGGGATGTTACCTTTGTCAAGTATCTCACATAGTTATTTGAACAGTGTTAACAAAGACCACACCCAATTTACCGGAATGATAAATGGTTAGAATCAACTGTCCATGTCTGTGGTCAGTGTTAAGTTTAATGGGCTTCAATACAATTGTCTGAAATGTTTAAACAGCATTCAGGTTCGATTATCAACATTAGCTTACCTAATGCGACACGTCTGGATATATTGTGGTAATAACACGGAGGAGAGGATCTAGGGCCAGTGGGATCCAGGGGAAAGAGCCAGCATAATGCAGCAAAGGAGCCCTGCAGGGAACACAGCGAGAGACACAGTGTGAGGCTACCCTGCAGGTCAGAGAATATACGACTCTGACATGCTAAAGGCTTTTTCTAAGGGCATCATACTCAAGTTTTATAATGACAACTATTGTGAACTGTTGAGTGACTAGCACATCCCTCTTCGCTCCAGTGATCAACAAATCCATCCATCCATCAGTGACATTCATTGCCGCCGGTATTTTGTATCTGATCACGATCCAGAGGAGCAGTATGCTAACCACATGCTCCTCCATAAAGTGACGTCTATCGTCTGACGATGACGAGGCGGTCGATCGGTACCTTTGGAAGTTCAGAGAAATGATTAGACGGAGTTAGGTAGTTAGGTGGTATTTTATATAATCGTCACAATCATCACTCGTGCAGAGATGCCTATCTAAGACGTGTTATTTACAATGACGTGTCACATGGGATGTTTATAGCAAAAAAATATTCATTTGCAGTAAATCGTTACAGTCTGACCACGTTATGTACAATCAGTTAGCTCTCAGACTTTACTGCTTTGCGTGCTATGTCACTGCAATATAACGTGGCTCACCTTTACAGTACCCCGAACAGCGACCAAGTTGTTCTCCAGTCGCAGACCCTCGTCTTTCTCCCCTCCCAAACACCGGGAGAAAAACTTCTACATGCGGCGGAACATTGCTGTAACGATAACAAACAGCACATTAGGCATGACCAGACCGTGTCTACGAGTAAGGTTTGCAGCAATGTCTCACAACTCGATCGCAAGAAAAACCTGGAACCGTGACGACATGTCTGTAATCTTAGCTTTGTAAAAAAGCAGCTGCTTGTATCAAAAACGACATGTACAGTCTATATAATTGATTGAGCTTATACATTTTTTACTAGTCGAGAATTGGTTACTTTAATTTTGTGTCAGTAATTCGTAGAGCATGAATCAAAACAATAACAGTTACTCGAAGTTTAGCAATCGCGTGTTCATTAAGTGGTACTTTTACTCTGAAGAGAATAAATTTTTTTTGATAGCAACCAGCTGAAGGCTTATCTATTAGACTAAATTTAATTAGCAAGTCATTACAATACTACAATAGTTTCAGATATACAGCTGCTTCGCCGGCCGGTGTGGCCGTGCGGTTCTAGACGCTTCAGTCTTGAACCGCGTGACCGCTACAATCGCAGGTTCGAATCCTGCCTCGGATATGGATGTGTGTGATGTCCTTAGGTTAATTAGGTTTAAGTAGTTCTAAGTTCTAGGGGACTGATGACCACCGATGTTAAGTCCCATAGTGCTCAGAGCCATTTGAACCATTTTTTATACAGCTACTCCAGATATTACAACTTCAGATTTTGTCATCTATTACAGCACGATATGCGGAATATCTTCCCCTGGGGCAGGAACAAAAATTTGTTTTTTATGTGTGTTGGTGGTAGGATGAAGTTACTAATTATTAAACTACGCTACAATCTGATGGCTATACCTTCCGCGGTATATGACGAGAATACGATTTTTATGGCTATCCTTATTACCGAGTCAGTATATTCTCTCAGGGCTGCACTGTCCCTTATTTGTGTCAGTCATCGAGAACCCTACATCTAAATTACACTTCATTGCCATGTGAGCTAAACAGTAATGTCTACGACGTAATAACTATATCTGTGGTTGAAATTTACCCACCGGTTTCTACATGAAGAAAACTTAAAAATAGCTTATAAACAGCTAATAGGTTTAACATTTCACAGTGCTCCAAGATATTAACTGTACTTCCTTAAGTGACAGGAAAGGATAATATTTTTGCTACAAATCCATGTCGACTCAGTATGACACTACACAGCCGGAACCTGTTTACGACTTTTCTTGTTCACCGACGGCAGAAGATAAAAGCATGAACCAACGATAGGACATACCGTATGTATGAGTAATCGAAAAGGAGAGTGATAGGTGACACCATTCTATTTGTGAAACTAAGCTATAAATTTGAGAATACATGATTCCAGCAGTTGAACATCGACAAAAACTCAGTGAGGATATCTCTCTCTACAAGTCAAGCATTCTCGCAACTTTCTGAAGTTGCATTAGATATTAAAAAAATGTACTGGAATGTAAATCGAGGACTGTTTTCTTTTTCCAATTACTAGTAACATTTTGCGAAGTCACATCACACTATTTCGTAATGCTACAGTATTCTGATACTTCTCCACTACATACATAGTCATCTAAAAGCTTATTCGATGTTCTAATTGCAGATGTATACTGAAAATAAATACGTGACAAATCAATGGCTCTTGCCTCTTGGTGAGCATAGTCTAGATACATCGCTTCTGAAACAGAGCGTTCGCTTCATTCAAAGCTTCTAAAGCTCCCCAAGAACTTGTTCTCGAAACACAAAATCCAACACTATAACGCCTGAATCAAAATTATAGAATCTTTTACTCAAGAACTCGAGAAACTAATTCGTTTCGATACTTCAACTACTCCAGAGAATACGGAAGTCATTATTATGCAATGGTCCATGACAGTTAAGCTGATTTTTGTTAGCAAACCCTGCGATCAACATTAGGCAGCAACCTCGATAACTGCAGAGAATAACGTTGTACTGGAACGTCGATATCAATGGTTAAACAAGAACTGCAATGAAAATTCTCAATAATTTGAATCTATGTAAGACGAAATAATCATGTTTTAGCACTGACAAATATGCAGCGGAGTCTAGAATGTTGAAAACGTCCGTACAGTTAATAAACTCCCAAGTGATCTAACAGTTAACAAAACTCAGAGATAGTGCTTTAATTTCCTTAAGCAACAGGGAAGTAAGAATCTCATAATATGGTGCCAAGTCAACTCTATATAACTCTACACTGTTGTAACCAGTTTCCTACGTGTTTTCCTCTTCACAGACGGAAGATAATTCTAGCAGTATAACCCTGTAACGATCATAGGCAATATGTAAGTGTAATTGACGAAACAGGAAGATCGGTTACACTGTAGATAGCTCGACCATTGGTATTATCTGTATAGACATTACATTGGTAAAAATGTCTATGAAGTTAAATGGACATAATGGACATGACAAGTTAATGTCAATGACGGAACACTGTACATCCGGAATTGCTATTCCTATTACGCAAGTTCATAGCTGAGATCGTTTTTAGGCTTGATGATGGTCTGATCCTCGACCGAAACATACATTCTCTCATAAAATGTACCGTTGTAGCTGTGATTGCATAATGCAGTTCTTTCGAAGAGCATATAAAATGAAAGTAACGTGACTGCTGCAGAAACTGACATGGGCAGAAACAAAAAGTAAAAGTTTATAAAGCTAAGATCAATATAACGATAAAATCGAATAATATCTTACACAAAGTCCTCTAGAATAAACTCAATGGAAATATAACGAAAACTCAAAATTTGATTCCATAAGTTAAAAAATTATGACTAACATTACCACTCGTTCCTCTCAGGACAACTTCTACAATGTACTTAGGTTCACGGCTAACACCACCGTAGACAGTTCTCCCATATTACAAAAACAGCTAAAGAATTGCATCAATCAACATGATAAAAATTATCATTAATCACTTCACTCACAAAAATTTATCTTCTGCTCTTAAGGTACTGCCTAACCTCACCATCGTATATTGTGCGAAATACAGAAAGAAACAGTTAAATATATGTCAGAAAAAAAGAAACAATAATCGCTTATAGTTTCTCCATTGATAATATAACCTGTGGCCTCAAGTTACCCCGTCCCCCCAATAAACAACACCATCGTATATCACGACATATTTGCAATAAACAGCATATTTTACAAACTTTGTAAATTACAATAGTAACTAACACAAACACAGATAGCATTTAATAACAGACCGCTTACACGCTCTGCAACGTAAAGTCATGACGTCAAGAGGACGTCATGGGTGAAACCACACGCATAGAATCTGAAAGAGCACTTGTCAAAGTTGTCACTGTTGAACTAAGCTGTTAATTTGAGAATACATGATGAAAGCACATGAACTTAAAAAAATTAAGTGTAGAGGTCTAACTCTACAAGTAACCACCTGACGTTTGAAACCACATAAAAAATTAAAACGAAATGCTATTTCACGTTATTACTGTTAAGAACTTCATATTCCGTAATCACACCACACTCCTCCACATTCATTTATTAGCTTTTAAGATATTCTCACTCGAGATGTTTGTGTATACACAATAAATATACAAAGTTAAATCAGTAGCTCATACCTACTGCGGGTCCGATGCAGCTGGCCTTCCAAGCTGGGCGTTCGCTTTGCTGAGAGCTTCTAAGGCCACTCAAGAACTTTAAAATGTTTCACTAGATGTGCTCGAAACACAAAATGCAAGACTGCAATAATTAATTCACAACTGAAGCTCCTTTCACTCAATAACTCGCAGAACGAATTCGTATGGATACTTCGAGTACTCCAAAGAATACGGAAGTAATTGCTACGCAACGGTCCACAACGGTGTACGTGAGATGGCATTCTTGTTTACATACCCAATATCCTCCCCTGGTAGCTGAGTTGTCAGCGCGACGAAAGTCATACCTAAAGACCCGAGTTCGATTCACGGCTGTGTCGGGAGATTTTCTCCGCTCAGGGACTGGGTGTTGCGTTGCCCTTATCATCGTCATTTCATTCCCATAGACACGCAAGTCTCCGAAGTGACGTCAACTCAAAAGACTTGCACCAGGCGAATGGGAGGCCCTAGCCACACGGCATTTCCATTTTATCAGTAAACCGAAATCCCAGTAAAGCAATAACGTTTAGCAACGTGGTTATAAATGTTAGACAACCACTGAAACAAAATATTATATAAGTCAATTGTACATTTCAACTTTTCATAAAATAGCATCGAAGCATAACGACGTCGAATGCTGATGCCCTCGATCCCGCTTTTAGTCATGTATTGAAATGTTATGTCACGCGTAAAAATTGATTCCATCAGCGCATGTGACTTCCACCAGATTCGACGTCCGTTTGTGTGACTCCACTAATTGTTTACTAGTGTAGTGATTTTCTATATTGAAACCTGGTTGTCAAGGGAAGGCCGTAATCATTTACTATTGGTTGCCTTCAACAGTTACACACATTTATTATTAAAGAAGTAGTTCCAGACTCAACAATAAATTAAAAAATACCACGCTTTATTAATGAAGGCATAAACGACAGTGTAAATAATAGTGTTTTCAGTGCGTTACAATTTAGCAAATCACCATAAAATCCTGATACTGATAACGTTTAAAAAAAAAAAAAAACAAGGCACTGTGATGATGACTGAAGGCCTTACACTCCAAGAAAGACAGTAAATTAAGATTGATTATGAACTCGCTGCAATTACAACTTACAGGTATTGAAATATTAAAAGTAAGAGCCCACAAACACAGTAGAAGGTATCAGACGCCACGAATGGCAGAAAATAAGGTTTAAAGGCTTACTGCTAAAACAGAAATATCGAATTAATTTTTCAGAGCAAATGACCACAATCATGACTGAAGGCCTTACACGCCAGGAACGGCAATTATATAAAAAGTTTAGAAACGTACTGTAAAACAGCAAATAAAAGCAAAGGTTAATTACAAGAAACAAGCAATTGACCACGAAACAGGTGAAATAATATGATGGTAATCTTGTAACACAACCCTTACACTGATACAGTCTGGCCTGCAACGGAGGGTGGAAACCTACAAACAGCACCAACGCGAGCACCAGCACGGCTCATATACACTTCGATTAATCTCCTCATCGCGAAAATGGAAGACTTGCCAATGGGATGGATCACATGTCTCATACATATTTTTATTGGCCTTGTCCATGTTTTTTACTACTTTGTTAATACAATCAAATTATAAATGGAACGAGTGTCCTTTTTACACAGGGTGGTCCATTGATAGTGACTGGGCCAAATATGTCAGAAAATAAGCATCATACGAAAGAAACTACAAAGAACGAAACTCGTTTAGCTTCAAGGGGGAAACCAGAGGGCGCTATGGTTGGCCCGCTAGATGGCGCTGCCATAGGTCAAACGGATATCAACTGCGTTTTTTAAATAGGAACCCCCATTTCAATTACAGATTCGTGAAGTACGTAAAGAAGTAAAAATGTTTTAGTTGGACCACTTTTTTCGCTTTGTGATAGATGGCGCTGTAATAGTCACAAACGAATAAGTACGTGGTATCACGTAACATTCCGCCAGTGAGGACGGTATTTGCTTCGTGATACATTACCCGTGTTAAAATGGACCGTTTACCAACTGTGGAAAACGGCGATATAGCGTCGATGTATGGCTATTGTGATCAAAATGTACAATGAGCGTGTGCTATGTATGCTGCTCGGTATCCTGGACGACATCATCCAAGTGTCCGGACCATTCGCCAGATAGTTGCGGTATGTAAGGTAACAGGAAGTGTTCAGCCACATGTGTAACGTCAACTACGACCTGCAACAAATTATGAAGCCCAAGTAGGTGTTTCAGCTGCTGTCGCCGCCCAACCGCACATCAGTAGCAGAAAAATTGCGCGAGAATCGGGACTCTCAGAAACGTCGGTGTTGAGAATGCTACATCAACATTGATTGCGCCCGTACCATATTTCTATGCACCAGGATTTGCATAGCGACGACTTTGAACGCCGTGTACAGTTCTGCCACTGGGCACAAGAGAAATGACGGGACGATGACAGATTTCTTCGCACTCGTTCTATTTAGCGACGAAGCGTCATTCACCAACAGCGGTAACGTAAACTGGCATTATATGAACTATTGCGCCATCTCTCACAAAGCGAAAACAGTGGTCCAACTAAAAAATTCGTATTTCATTTCGTACTGTACGAATATGTAATAAAACTGGTGGTTCCTATTTTAAAAAATGCAGTTGATATCCGTTTGACCTAAGGCAGCGCCATTTAGCAGGCCAACCATAGGGCCATCTGGTTTCCCCCTTCAAGCTAGACAAGTTTCGTTCTTTGTAGTTTTTTCGTTTGACGCTTATTTTTGAGATATTTGGCCCGGTCACGATCAGTGGACCACCATGTATATTTTAATTGAAGTTCTCCTAAAAAGAATCATTTTAAAAGGCGAACTTCAAAATAAGCTAGGCTGGGTTTGAGAACAGAGGCCCAACATGCTACTTTGAAAGGTACTCTTGCATTCTGGAACTTTTCCTTGAATTCCTAGGCGGAAGGATACTAGCCGGAAGGTAAGATGCTCCGTAGATTCTCCGTAAGGTCACCAATGCGATGTTGAGGCAGGTGTGGAGGCAGTGGAGGGAGGAAGTCTCCTTGTCACCGAGTCCTGCCTGTTGTTTCGACGTCCTAGGCTTCCACCTTCAGGTCAAGCTTGATCAGATCACAGCAGGAGCTTTCTGCAGCAGCTGGCGTCATACTAAATTACCCACGGAGATGATGCAAATCTTAACTATAGGTACCTGTCGTTAGATAAGATTAGAAAAGTCTGCATTTCAACAACATTGGTTTGTAGCATTATGTTGCAGTCTGTTAAGCAGAAAATCTCCTGCTCACTCTTCATTGCCACCATACGCCTACCGTCATATCACTCAGTTATCCTTTCAAAGCGGACGTTTTACAATACAGTACCGTGCAGTGGAGAGCTTCACTCTTATCACAATGCATGCATATTTCACGTTGGAAAGCAACAAGTAATTTTTAACGTTATCAATGTTAGACGATCTGTTTCAGTAACTAATGAAGGTATAAATAGTTTTATCATTTCAAATTTGTTCGGTGGTTCACAAAGTAAGTATGAGTCTAAACCACAGGGTTCTATCCGAGGTTTGTCAGAAGCATTTCTTTCTTATTTTTTTCGTTTACCGCTTCTTTCAAGTTCGACAATGATTTCTGTTAATGTGATAAATGCGAGGTTAGTCTATGGCTTGTATTCCATGTTAAACTGCAGAGCCACCTATAAGAGACTCGCTAAATCAATGAAAAGAATGGAGGAAGCAAGACTTAAAACTGCTACGGTGTTCGATCCAGCGTTAGTATTGATGATTCGAGTTTTACTATTACATTTATATATTTCTTAGATTATCCTTCTATACTTCAGTAATATTTTTAAATACATTTGAGTGATTAGCTGAGTATACACTCCTTTCGCCTCAGAGCGAAGGAATAAAATTACGCTAAACAAAATTTCCTTCTTTTTAGATTAAATAACACAATGGGATTATGTGTTAGATAATACTCTGGAAAGCATAAATAAAAATTTTATTCCTTATCTTCTTTTTACTAAAAACATTAAATCTGTCGTACAAGACATACTGTTGTTGTTGTTATGGTTTTCAGTCCGAAGATTAATTTGATGCTGCTCTCCCCCCCTACTCTCACATAGCTGCAAATCTACTGTAAATTGCATCCAGAAAAACCGGTTGTTGTCTCAGGTAGGATCCTATCAACCAATCCCAGATATATCCTGGTATAAAACATGTGGAAACAAAATGCATTGTCTGTCGCCTAAAGGGACACTATTTTTTTTTCTCAGATGTCGATGTCCGAAGCTTCATGTCATAGCTGCCAAAAGGCGGCAGTGTCTGACGACGCAATAAATGCATCAGTTTCTCTTTAAGGGGACCTGGACGTGCACGGGCTGCGTTTTCATAGCTCGCTCTCAGTGCACATTACTCTTCATCTACAAAGAATAACATAAACTCAAGCTGTCTAAGGATATTTATTAAAATATCTCCTACAGTTTAAGAATTACAGTATTTTGCCTAATAGGTGTTTTTATAATGCACTTCCCATTCAGGTACCATTTTCGGTCCATCATCAGTCTAATAGCATTCAGACTGTGACAGACTGCCGTCAACATTCACAGGAACACATTATGCCTCTCGTTTTGTAGTTTGGAGTATATCTGAGGAAATAAGAAAACCCTTATTATACCACATTATCATTTTGTCTAAAAAATACCGCTAAAATTATATACAGAATGACAAAAATAGATCATTTCTGCGATGTATCACGTACAATACAAAGATGCTATCCCATTCTTCACTTGAGGGAAACTTGGTGAACATGGATGAAACCATTGAGAAGTTATGTGTACCTAATGTTCTGAAAACGTAGTTTCGAGAAAATGAGAAAAGAATATTCACAGTGTTTTTGACGCGTCGAATGCCTCTTTCAGAACATTCCAGCAGCATAATCTTCCTGGCCAGCTGCTTCTTTATCATCTGTAGACTCCTTCAGGGGCCTTTTCCTTACACTGGATTCAACTACTTGCTGACAATCTATGGCAGTCAGAGGAGCTATCCTATTATTTGCTGGCTGGATGCCTAATTTGTCCATTACTTTTATCCTGGTGGTTATACCATCTTTGAAACACATGACAGCATCCATCACACCCATTTTGAGTAATGTCCATCCAACAAACACTGTCTTTGGCACTCGTTGCCACACACAGATGTTGAAACTCTCATTAGGGTTTTGCGTACGCCCATGTAGACATTTGCTGAGTAATTTTGTATCTGAAAGGTCCCTGCATATTGGCTTTATTGTTTCCATGACTGTGGCAGGCAAGAAATGTATATGGTGCTATTCCTTGCCAGTCGCATGAGCGTGGCTGGTTTGCAGACATTTGCTCAAAGAGTGTTTAAGACCAAATTAACAACTGAAAAGTAGATAAAAAATACATTTTTTGAAACGGGATAAAGTTGTCTTTCAGATGGTGACAGGAATTGTTTTCGAAAATTTCAGACATTTCAAGTCCATGTCCACTTAACAATTAGACATATCAAGTACACTTTTTAAAAAATTAAAGAAAATACGACGCAACAAGAAGGAATTATACCAATGGCGCGGATATCAGTAGATGTGATGTTCATGTACAGACAAATGAAGGAGTCCCATTTCAAAAACTGAATGGTTTATTCACGAGTAAGAGCCACACAAATTGAGCAAGTCTGTAAGAAAATTATCTATGTCTGGCGCTTATGCAAGTAGTTGTTCGGCTGGCATTGATTGATAGACTTGTTGCATGCCGTCCACAAGGATATAGTGACAAATACGGTCCAATTGGTGCTATAGATGAGAAAATTCAGAGTTGTTTGTAGGGCCCTGCCCATGTTGTTGTTGTTGTGGTCTTCAGTCCTGAGACTGGTTTGATGCAGCTCTCCATGCTACTCTATCGTGTGCAAGCTTCTTCGTCTCCCAGTACCTACTGCAGTCTACATCCTTCTGAATCTGCTTAGTGTATTCATCTCTTGGTCTCTCTCTACGATTTTTACCCTCCGCGCTGCCCTCCAGTACTAAATTGGTGATCCCTTCATGCCTCAGAACATGTCCTACCAACCGATCCTTTCTTCTAGTCAAGTTGTGCCACAAACTCCTCTTCTCTCCAATTCTATTCAATACCTCCTCATTAGTTATGTGATCTACCCATCTAATCTTCAGCATTCTTCTGTAGCACCACATTTCGGAAGCTTCTATTCTCTTCTTGTCTAAAATATGTTTCACTTCCATACATGGCTACACTCCATACAAATACTTTTAGAAACGACTTCCTGACACTTAAATCTATACTCGATGTTAACAAATTTCTCTTCTTCAGAAACGCTTTCCATGCCATTGTCAGTCTACATTTTATATCCTCTCTACTTCGACCATCATCAGTTATTTTGCTCTCCAAATAGCAAAACTCCTTTACTACTTTAAGTGTCTCATTTCGTAATCTAATTTCCTCAGCATCACCCGACTTAATTCGACTACATTCCATTATCCTCATTTGCTTTGTTGATGTTCGTCTTACACCCTCCTTTTAAGACACTATCCATTCCGTTCAACTGCTCTTCCAAGTCCTTTGCTGCTTCTGACAGAATTACAATGTCATCGGCGAACATCGAACTATTTATTTCTTCTCAATGGATTTTAATTCCTGCTCCGCATTCTTCTTTTGTTTCCTATACTGCTTGTTCAATATACAGATTGAATAGCATCGGGGAGATCTACAACTCTGTCTCACTCCCTTCCCAACCACTGCTTCCCTTTCATGTCCCTCGACTCTTATAACTGCCATCAGGTTTCTGTACAAATTGTAAATAGCCTTTCGCTCCCTGTATTTTACCTCTGCCACCCTCAGAATTTGAAAGAGAGTATTCCAATCAACATTGTCAAAAGCTTTCTCTAAATATACAACCGCTAGAAACGTAGGTTTGCCTTTCCTTCATCTTTCTTCTAAGATAAGTTGTAAGGTCAGTATTGCTTCACGTGTTCCAGTATTTCTACGGAATCCAAACTGATCTTCCCCGACGGTGGCTTCTACCAGTTTTCCACTCGTCTGTAAGGAATTCGCGTTAGTATTTTGCAGTTGTGGCTTATATAACTGATAGTTCGGTAATTTTCACATCTGTCAACACCTGCTTTATTTGGGATTGGAATTATTATATTCTTCTTGAAGTCTGAGGGAATTTCGCCTGTCTCATACATCTTCCTCACCAGATGGTAGAGTTTTGTCAGGACTGGCTCTTCCAAGGCTATCAGTAGTTCTAATGGAATGTTGTCTACTCCAGTGGCCTTGTTTCGACTTAGGTCTTTCAGTGCTCTGTCAAATTATTCACGCAGTATCGTATCTCCCATTTCATCTTCAACTGCATCTTCTTCCATTTCCATAATATTGTCCTCAAGAACATCGGCCCTGTATAGGCCCTCTATATACTCCGTCCACCTTTCCGCTTTCCCTTCTTTGCTTATAACTGGGTTTCCATCTGAGCTCTTGATATTCATGCAAGTGGTTCCCTTTCCTTCAAAAGTTTCTCTAATTTTCCTGTAGGCAGTATCTATCTTACCCCGTGGGAGATAAGCCTCTACATCCTTACATTTGCCCTCTTGCCATCCCTGCTTAGCCATTTCGCACTTCCTGTCGATCTCATTTTTGAGAGGTTTCTATTCCTTTTTGTCATACAATTAAAAACCTGGTTCCTAAATCGCTCTCTTACCATTATATAATCTATCTGAAACCTTCCAGTATACAGCCTTCTTTCATGATTCTTGAACCAAGTGTTAGCTATGATTAAGTTATGCTCTGTGCAAAATTCTACCAGACAGCTTCCTCTTCATTTCTTAGCCCTAATCCCTATTCACCTACTACGTTTCCTTCTCTTCCTTTTCCTGCTCTCGAATTCCAGTCGCCCATGACTATTAAATTTTCGTCTCCCTTCACTAATTCAATAATTTCTTTTACCTCATCATATATTTGATCACTTTCTTCATCATCTGCAGAGCTAGTTGGCATATAGACTTGTACTACTGTAGTAGGCGTGAGCTTCGTGTTTATCTTGGCCACAATAATGCGTTCACTATGCTGTTTGAAGTAGCTTACTTGCACTCCTAATTTTTATTCATTATTGAACCTACTCCTGCATTACCTCTATTTGATTTTGTATTAATAACCCTGTATTCACATGACCAAAAGTCTTGTTCCTCCTGCCACCGAACTTCACTAATTCCCACTATATCTAACTTTAACCTATCCATTTCACTTTCTAAACTTCATAAATTACCTGACCGATTAAGGGATCTGACATTCAACACTCCGATCCGTAGAACGCCAGTTTTCTTTCTCCCGCCCATAGAGCACCAAATGTTCTCAATAGTGGAGAGATATGAAGACCTTTCTGACCAATGTAGAGTATGGCAATCACGAAGACAGTTAGTAGATAACCTTCCAGTGTGCGGGTGGACATTATCTTGCTGAAATGCAAGTCCAAGATGCCTTGCCATGAAGGGCAAAAAATATCGTCAACGAACCGCTCTGCTGTAAAGGTGCAGCGGATTTCAACGGAAGTGGCCTTGCTATGAAATGAAATCCCACCCCAAGATATCATATCTGGTTGTCGGACTGTATGGTGGCCAACAGTCACATTGGTAGCCCACTTTTATCTGGGGCGTCTTGAGATACATCGTGGCTGGTCATCGGGGCTCAGCTAGAGGCCAGAATCATCACTGAAGACAGTTCTGCTCCAGCCAACGCTCTCCCAGGCCGAATGTACCCAGCACACTGCGAACCATCTTCTGGTTGTACATAGGTCGATGGTAGTCGGCTTAAGGGGCGCCATGAAGTCAGACTTTCGTCTCTCTAGGTCACCCGTACTTATAAACTCTGTGTTCGGCGATGGTCCGCTCATTTTTGCCAGCATCGTTGAATAGTTGCGTGGTTTTCTATTCATATGTCGATCGATTGGCCAATTACTCCAACCAGCTTCTTTGAACTCAACTACATTTCTTCTTTCAAATACTGTCATCTGCTGACATTGTCCACGAGCCTGTTTGCAACGCATAGTTACTGTCAAACTGAGTACACGGAATGAAATCCTCAAATACTTTATGCGCTGGTATCATCATGCCACCTGTTTACTATTCTTGCCAGGTGCGCGGTGACATTGTGCTCCTGCAGTCACACATTCATTCATCGGTCGCCGAAGTTTGCAGTTCTTCATTTTCCGTCGATACCTCTGTGAATAACCATTTGTGACCAATTTGAGTCGTTTTCGTGCCTTAGACTGTATATTAGATGTTAAGAACGAAAGAGAAGCGGAATTCTTATAATAAACGTTTAGAATCAGAAATGTGTGCTAGTTACCGTCTACGACTCACTAAAAATGGTGATTTTAAAGTATTCAATTAGGCTCGTTTTCAGTCGTATTACAATGATCATGTCATCGTTGTGTACATGAAATACCTCGTATAGGAATGCTGTTAAATCTAGCACTGTCTGTGGACCTACCATCGGCACGGCTTCAGAGTATACGCCATCCAGACCAGGTGCGTTTGCAGTTTTGAGCTTCGAAATTGTGACAGCAATTTCTTCTTGACCAGACCGTATCACCAACATATGATTGTCATATTCGTTATTTACTGCATTTATAAGTTGTGCGTGTATCTCAGCGTCTGTGTTATCGTCAGGATGCAGGGCAGTTAGCAGATATTTTGGTGACTCTCTCCATCCAGTCGTCATTGAGCTATCCACCTTACGAATTGCGGACATGATAGTAGTTCCCTTAACCTTTTCAGTCAACAATTTATTCAGTCTTTGGCAGATGTCAAATTGCAGGTGTATTCCTTCAGTTTCCTGAAGCAAAGTTTTGAAGCGCGTCTTAATATCCCTGTCCTCATGGAGCCTACTACTGCACTCCGATTGCCCTAGAGTATGTTCGTTCTTCTTCTCGATTGTACCCTTCACCTCAGAGTGGAAAGTTCAAGGCTCTAAGGGATCGTAGTCTGATTGTTTACCTTTTGCCTAGGAATATAAATGTCCTGTGCTCTTTGCAAGAGTTCAGTTAGTAATTGAGCACCCAAATCTACATGAACCGGAAGCGATTCCATTCTAAATACTCCGAGGTGGACAACTAAGCCATCTCAATCAGATTTAGTGATGCCTAACTCAATTCTGCTTTCCTCAGCTTGTCTTCTGTATTATTGTCATTTCCCTCTTCGACGATAATTGTATTATGGCCACTGTACGTTAAGTACTGGAGCACTTGTCAACTATTAATTTTAGCTGCTGACATGCGGTTTTTCTAAAGTGACATCTATGTTTGTAACTACACCAGCTTATTGTTCGAATGTACTCGGCTGGTCTTCCAGATTTAAAACAATGAGCTGTAGTTCCTGTATTGCTTCCTTTAGTACATCCTGTCGCTCGTCAGTTTGCCTACTGTCCCACAGAAATGATTATGCATCTGTTGTCACAAGGAGACACGCAACTTGTCTATATAGAGAAACCGCTCTGACTTTACCTATATAAGGTACGATAGGGTGAGAGTAATGCTTGCTTACTACAACCCACTTTGTCTGCAGTCCTTCACTTCTATTGTGACCCCGTGCTTGTCCAACAGCGTTGCCACTTTGGGTCACACTGTATTTCCATTCGTAACGACCGTGGCAGTCATTCCCTCATCGTGGCCAGTACCTGTTACTATGTCCGCACGAAAATGTGGGAGCTCATTCTTTCTACAGTATGGTTCTTGCAAGCAAAACATATTAACACTCAGCTGGTCAGTTAGTTTTCGTATTTCACTCATTGTCAATTTACATCGAGCAGCATTTATCTGTACTACGTTTATCCTTTTACGTGTTTCGATTGCCAACAAAGCCCTTCGGAGAAGGAAGGCCTGGTACAAAGAAAAAGCGTCCAAACCCTTATATAAAATCCACGTATTAATGTTCAGTGTCGAATGGTCCGTTTACTCTCTTAAACGCCTGTCGAAGGAGGCCACACAATTGTTTAAACTCAATGCATATGTTATTTACTCTCAAAAGAATTCTGTGTAGTGCATCTGGTGTAGGATACGTCGTAGATTTTCCTTTCTGATGCCCACCTCTGAAAATATGTCTTAGAGCAACCTGCAACAGACTGGGAGCCTCCAAACCACTTAATAAGACATTCACTTCTAAATTATTATGAGATTTGTATATGTGTAATTGAAAATCATTTTAGTAGGACTCGAAATATTAGAAACACTTTTTTGTATTTCATAGGAGTACCTGATTTTCACTGCACTTTACTGTTTTGCGATTGTTGTACTCGTTAGTGTATTAAGGTCACCGCACACCTCTTCAGCGCAAATGGGGGGAGGGTCTGCAGATGATGTCGAAGCTTCCTGGGTGTCTACTGGTACTGCACATGCAGTGATAATGTTATCATAACCATCATCATTAACGTTATCATAACATTTGGCGCGAGTTCCTCGTAGATGCGGCGTCGGCCTGGGGCAGGAGAATCCCGTTGCTGGGGTTGCTGCACCGGTAACAGCTCTTCTGTCAGCAGCCGCCGCAGCTTGGGTTGATGCAAGTGCTTCACAAATTGTCTCCCCCCGAACGAAGTTCACGAACTTCATCTGGTGTGATTTCTCACGTGATGAGCAAGTGCTCTACTCGAAGCAGGATACATGACTGAAGACAGTT
Source organism: Schistocerca americana (assembly GCF_021461395.2). Lineage (NCBI taxonomy): Eukaryota > Metazoa > Arthropoda > Insecta > Orthoptera > Acrididae > Schistocerca > Schistocerca americana. The sequence continues at coordinate 540,752,527 of NC_060124.1, read as the reverse complement.
ATCATCCAGCCAATGCGACTCCACCCCGCGTGTGCCCGACACCACTGAAAACGTGCTATTAGGTGCGTGTAGGTCAATGGTAGGCGGCGAGGGGGGCGCCGTGAGCTCAGCATCCCTTCTGTGAGCCGCCTTTTATTAGTCTCAGAGGTCACTGAAGCATTAGTTGCACGTCGGGTTGATGATAATGGTGTTCGGGATTCTGTGTGTCTCTCTGGCGATTACTCGGTCCTCTCCATCAGCTCTCTGGGTCGACCGCTTCCTTCTTGACGCTGTGTTCAGCCATGGTTCACCCGTTCCTGCCAGTATCGTCGAATAGTGTCGTTGCTCCTATTCAAATGTCGAGCCAATAGCCAATTACTCCAAGTGGCCTCTTTTAAATGCTGACATCCACATATATTGAGCGAATAGCCGATTATTCCAAAAGCTTTCTTTTGAATGCTGATATGAGCGTTTGGCATCATTGGCTGGGAGACCCCTTACAGGGCAGGTCCAGCCGCCTTGGTGCAGTTCTTATTGCATTTGACTCCACATTGGGCGACCTGCGCACCGCGTGGCGATGAAATGATGAAAAAGACAACACAACACCCAGTCCCTGAGCGGAGAAAATCTCCGACCCAGCCAGAATTCGAACACGGGCCCCTTAGGACAGCAGTCCATCACGCTGACCTTTCAGCTATCGGGGCGCACTAAATGCTGACATCTACATATATTGTTCAGTAACTGGCTGCGAGTATGGTTATCTCCAACTGCGTACACAGAATGAACTTTAGCGAAAGTTTTAAGCCCTCGTATCGACAAGTATCCTGTTTACTGTGTCTGTGCCCAAGTACGTCGATCGCCAAATCCTGTATGAGTACCATCTTGTAACGTTCGCATCACTCCTTCATGGTGCGTCATTTTTTGTGTTAGAGTGGTTATTAGACATTAATAACGAAAGATAAACAGAGTTCCTGTGATAAACATTTGTAATCAAAAATGTGTGATACTAGCCATCTACGAACCATCGAATTTTCCACAAAATCATATTCCCAAAGTCCCACTGCTGCACACGGAAACCAAGTTCCACAAGAGTTTACTTTTAGTATGTACACAGTGACACAGATCCTTGAAAAAACTGAACACAGTCGATGTTCTGCCAAAGTTTGTGAACCAAATTACAACATCTGATCACGAAGACTGGACGTCGATGGTGCTGCAGAGGTAAGGCGGTGTTCTTGAGGAGGCAGATGGTCGAAAGCAGGTAGCGGATGTCCATCTGTACCTCTGGCTTGACAAGAGCTCACTTTTGCACAGCGATGCGCGGGCCTAAATATTGCCGCACAGCTGGATATCGCAGGAACTATTTCAGGTCACGTGATTCGCGGATGGGTCGTCCAACCTACCCCCTCCCTCACCCTCCCCTACCTAACACACACAGAGATCGTGATTTTTATGGCGCTGCTAGAGACGCCTAGTGGAACAACTGCAGAACTGTTTTCTTGTATTCTGGTGCAGAGCAGTTGGGTGGGTTTTAGGCAGCGCAGGACATTTTGCGCCAGATGGGGTGTGACCCATACAGGTGGAACGCCGTGACATGCCAGAGGTGCGTGAACTTCTGTGTATGACTAACTGCCCTTACTTCAACAGGACCCAAAACCAGAAACGATTGCGATAGTGCACTTTGAGGTCTAGATTTACTTTGAGGTCTGGATTTAAGTCGACTTTGATTCGCATTCCAATGAGTTATTGGTTATAAGTGGAACATGGCGCTGGCCAATCAATTTCTAGGACGTTATATAAAATGCCTAAAATGACAAGTCATTGTAGAAAGACAGGAGATACTGGACTCATTTGAAGAAAGAAGGAAATGTGAAAATGCAGCAGACGAAGCAGCAAACAGGAAACACATACTGTCCGTAAACCTCTATTTTTCTTTACTCCGCCGTAGTGGGGATCCAAAACACTCGGGCAGTATTCAGGAATTTGTCGCACTACTGTTCTATATACAGTCCTCTTTGTAGATGAACTACACTTTCCTCAGACTCTCCCAGTAAGCCGAAGCCACTCCTACTACTGTTCTCATGTGCTCGTTTCACTTCATATCACTTTACAACTTTACGCCTAGAAATTAATCCCCTTGACTGTGTATAAGAAAATTACAGTATTGTTTTTTTTCCCTTTCATCTGCATTAAGATATATCTCTTTACATTTAGAGCAAGTTACCCTACATCACACTAAAAGTAAATCCTAAGCCATCGTATACCCATGTACAGTCACAAAACGATGATACAGTCCTCTTACCTCTTATACTAAAAGGTCACCTCAAGCCTTAGCAGACTTCTCCCCACCCTATCCGTTGTTGTCCACAAATCATTGCCTCACAGATGCTGCTTTATGACATGGTGTTTTGTCATCCTTACATAAACTATCATGGTCTCCATATGTTTCCCTACTGTAGACAGTACATTATGCTGTAAAATGTGTTATTCTTCAGCGTTTAAAGCTTATTAATTGCAACAATTGGAGCACACCATAACCAAGGAAAACACCCCAATTCCGTGACACCAAATCCTTAGTTCTTCATTTTTGGCGATATACAGGGTGAGTCACTAATTATCGCCACCTAGAATAACTCCGAAAGTATGATGGTAGCTGAGATGATTGTGGGACAAAAGATGTATAGGACAACGGGGGCCATAATATGACGTTGAGTTTTTGATGCTATATTGGGTCACGTCAGAGATAAGAAGGTCAACTTTGTTTCTTTACATGGGATGCTATAGTATGGTACTTATTATCTGATAGTGGCTATCGAGACGAATCCAATGACGTGTAACAGCGATGGCCGGCCGATGTGGCCTCACGGTTCTAGGCGCTTCAGTCTGGAACCGCGCGACCGCTTATGTCGCAGGTTCGAATCCTGCCTCGCGCATGGGTGTGTGTGATGTCCTTAGGTTAGTTAGGTTTATGTAGTTCTATGTTCTAGGGGACTGATGACCTCAGATGTTAAGTCCCATATTGCTTAGCACCATTTTGTAATAGTAATGTATTTGAAGGTCAACGAAGTGGAAAAGGTGGCATGAACGACCAGTTACAGAAGGCATTCGAAGTGATGCCCATTCGTATCAATGCAATGCTGCAATCTTCTTATCACCGACTGAGTGGTATTCCTTATCACTTCGGCATTTATCAAAGCATATGCTGTGACATTCTCTCTCGTATATCGTGCAAACAGTAAATATTCACCGAATACGGCGTATGCATCCAAGGTGCCATTGACATGTAAACACCATTCCACGGTTTCGCAATACAACTCTAATAGGAACGGTAAGACTAGTATCGTCGAATCAAGCAAATGTGAATGATGTATTCCTTCGAAGAACAAGTTGATATGCTTCTTATTTATGGAGAATGCCAACGAAATTCAGTGAGAGCTAGAGACATTCGCTGAAAGATATCCTCAACGTAGTCACCCTACACGATGTACATTTAAATATGTGTGTGATAAATTGAAAACAACTGGATTTTTAATCCATTGGAAACATATCAGGCAAAGGAAAGCTACTAATGAGGAAACAGAAACGTACTCTTGCCACTGTGGTTCGGGATCCTTGTGTTAGTTCGTGTCAAATCGCAAGGGAATCTGGCATGAGCCACAGTACTGTCGTTTATGCTCTGAATCGCCATAAATATCATCCTTACCATACCATTCTCTACCAAGAATTAACTGGTAGACTGTATGCGTCGTATTGAATTCTGCAGATGGCTCAGCTTCAGATTTAAAGGAATGACACATTTATTAATTTGATTTTATTTACTGACAAGGCTACGTTCACGAACAATGGAAATGTTAATTTGCATAACATGCATTACTGACAACTAAACATCCATGTTGGCTGGGGTAAGATACAAACCAAACACCGTGGTCGGTGGATGTATGGCGCCGGATTCTGAAGGACAGAATTAGAGGCCCCTATTTCATCGAAGGAAATCTTAATGGTAGGAAGTACAACACATTCCTGCAAGAAACATTAGGTCTGTTATTGGAAGAAGGAACAAGGAACAGAATGTGGTATCAACACGATAGGTGTCCGGCACATTTTTCGCTCGTGGCTAGAAATGAGTTGCAGAGCCAATTGCCAGTCGTTGGATTGGACGCGGAGATGTGTCATGGCCGTCTCGTTCGCCACACTTGACGCCTCTGGACATTTTCTTGTGGGGATTCGTATAAGACATTGTTTATAAAGAAGATCCAACTACACCGGAAATCTGGATAAATTTTATCAGACAGTATACGTCTGAAACAGTGCACCCTCATTTAGTTTATCCCTAATGTTCGTCACTGTCATGTTTAGACATTCTTGCAGAGAAGGTATCTCGTAAAGTAAATAGCTAATGGTGTACACCTCATTCGTTTCTCAACACCAGTTACTTCAAGTACTAGCAACTAATATCAGTAACACGACAAATATTTCTGCGTTCCCTATCGTTATGCGCAACTTTCTATTCTCTGCCGATGAAATTCCTCTGTAGACAGTAAAGCAATAAAATTTTTTCACTTGTGGTTTCGCTGCAGGAGGCCAAGGTTATATAACCAGTAAGGCATAGGTATGCCAACGACGCTGCCTGAGGACCGTGCAAGGGCGATTAATTATAGCGGAGACCACAGTGGGGTGGACAGGAGGGGAAGGGGAGAGGAGTAGATGAAGTAGGTACCTGCAGCCGGCTGCAAGCAGATTCTGCCGCGCCTGCTGGATTTCTGCCTTGATGTGCGTTTCTCCACCTGTCAAGTTCCAGGTAGTGGGCGTCTCACTCCCTTCATACTCTGCGAACACACCAGCAGAAATTCGTTGCCCTGATTTCGAAGCAGGCACCGTAAACACTGCAAAATCAGCATAACAGCCCATGCATTCAAACTGCTCACAAGAATAATATGCAGAACAATGGAAAAAGTTGAGGATCTGTTATTTGAGGATCACTTGGAGTTTAGGCACGAGAGAGACAGTTCTGTCGTTGCGCTTCGTGATAGAAGCAAGACATGAAAAAAATTAAGACACATTCATAGGATTTGTCGAACTACAAAAAGTTATTGACACTCTAAAATGACACAAGACAATCGAAATTCTGAACAAAGTAGGAGTAAGGTACGGGACGTGTAATGCACAGTATGTACAAGAACCTAGAGAGAATGGTAAGAATGGAGGAGACATAACGAAATGCTCCAATTAAAAGTGGTGTAAGAGAGGTGATGCTGTCTTTCGCCCATACTACTCACTGTCTACATCGTAGAACCCACGACGGAAATGGAAGAAAGTTTCCAAAGTGTGCTCCAAATTCACAGTAAGAAATTACCACTGATACGATTCGCTGGTGCCATTGCTATCCTTGGTTGAAATGAATTACAGGATCTATTGAATGAAATGAATAGTGTTATGAGTACAGAATAGATACTGAGAGTAAACTGAAGAGAGAAGAAAATAATTAGAAGTCGAAGAGAAACAGAACAGCGAGAAAACATCACAACTTGGGATCAAGAAGTACACGAAGTTAAGGAACTTTGTTATCTTGGAAGCAAAACGACCCATCAACCCATCTTGGACGAGGCAAGAAGGACATATAAAGCAGAGTAGCACAGGAAAAGCAGGCGTTCCTGGATAAAAGAAATCAACTGGTAACAAACGTATGTCGTAAGTTGAGTACGAAATTAATGAGGATGTACGTTTGTAGCACCGCATGGTACAGAAGTGAATTATTTCCTGTGAGGAAACCGAAAACGAAGAGAATCCAAGTGTTCGCGACGTGTGCGATAGAAGAATGTTGGAAAGTAGGTGGACTGATAAGGAATGAGGAAATTCACATCTACATCTACGTCTACGGGATTACTCTGCTATTCACAATAAAGTGCTTGGCAGAGGGTTCAGTGAACCACCTTCAGGCTGTCTCTACACCGTTCCACTCCCGAGCGGCACTTGGGAAAAACGAGCACTTAAATTTTTCTGTGCGAGCCCTGATTTCTCTTGTTTTATCGTCATGATCATTTGTCCCTATGTAAGTTAGTGCCAACAGAATGTTTTCGCAATCGGTGCAGAAAACTGGTGATTGAAATTTCATGAGGAGATCCCGTTGCAACGAAGAACACCTTTTTAATAATTTTCATCTCAATTCACGTATCATGTCTGAGACACTATCTCCCCTCTTTCGCGATAATACAAAACGAGCTGCCCTTCTTTGTACTTTTCCGATGTCATCCGTCAGTCCCACTTGATACGGATGCCACACCGCACAGCAATACTCCAGAATATGGCGGACAAGCGTGATGTAAGCAATCTCTTCAGTACACCTTTTGCACCTTCCACGTGTTCTGCCAATGAATCGCAGTCTTTGGTTTGCTCTACCCACAATATTATCTATGTGATCGTTCCAATTTAGGTTATTTGTAATTGCAGGCCCTAAGTATTTAGTTGAATTTTCAAACTTCAGATTCGTGTGACTTATAGCGTAATCGAAATTTAGCTGATTTCTTTCAGTACTCATGTGAATAACTTCACACTTTTCTTTATTCAGGGTCACTTTTCGCACCATACAGATATCTTATCTAAATCATTTGGCAAGTCGCTTTGATCATCTGATAACTTTACAAGAGGTAAATGACAGCATCAACTGCAAACAGTCTAAGTAGGCTACTCAAATTGTCTCCTATGCGGTTAATATAGATCAGGAACAATAGAGGGCCTATAACACTTCCTTGTGGGACGCCGGATATTACTTCTGTTTTACTCGATGACTTTCCGTCTATTACTACGAACAGTGACCTCTCTGACAGGAAATCACGTATTCAGTCGCACAACAGAGGCGATACTCCGTAGGCAAGCAGTTTGGTTAGAAGACGCTTGTGAGGAACGGAGTCGAAAGCCTTCTGGAAATCTAAAAGTATGGAACCAATTGACATCCCCTATCGATAGCACTTATTACTTCATGATTGTAAAGAGCTAGTAGTGTTTCACAAGAACGATATTTTCTGAATCCGTGCTGACTATGTGTCAATAAATCGTTTTCTTCGAGGTACTTCATAATGTTCGAATACAGTATATGTTCCAAAACCCTACTCCAAATCGACGTTAGTGATGTATGCCTGTAATTCAGCGGATTACTCCTACTTCCCTTTTTGGGTATTCGTGTGACTTGAGGAATTTTCCACTCTTTAGGTACGGATCTTTCTGTGAGCGAGTGGTTGTATATAATTGCTACATATGGTGCTATTTTATCAGCATACTCTGAGAGGAACCTGACTGCTATACAATCTGGACCGAAGGGCTTGCCTTCATTAAGTTATTTAAGCTGCTTTGTTTCACCGAGGATATCTACTTCTATGTTTCTCATCTTGTCAGTTCTCTTGATTGGAAGTCAGGAATATTTACTTCGTCTTCTTTGGTGAAGGAGTTTCGGAAAACCGTATTTATTAACTCTGCTTTAGTGGCACTATCATCAGTGACTTCACCGTTGTTATCGCGCAGTGAAGGTATTGATTGCGTCTTGCCACTGATGTTCTTTATGTATGACCAGAATCTCTCCGCGTTTTCTGCCAGATTTCGAGACATAGTTTCGTTGTGGAAATCATTAAAAGCATCTCGCATTGAAGTAGGCGCCATATTTCGCACTTCTGTAAAACTTTGCCAATCTTGGGGATTTTGCGTTCTTTTAAATTTGGCATGCTTCTTTCGTTGCTTCTGCAACAACGATCTGACACATTTTGTGTACCATGGGTGATCAATACCATCACTTTTTATTTTATGTGGTATATATCTCTCAATTGCTGTCGATACTGTCTCTTTGAAAACATTCCTCACATTTTCTATACTTACATGATCAGATCGGAAGGAGTGAAGACTGTCTCTTCAAAAGGTGTTAGTGCATTTTTATCAGCTTTTTTAAACAGATATACTGTACGTTTCTTTTTCTCCGCAAAATAGAGGAAGAAAGGAAAATAAGGAAAACGCTGACAAAAAGAGGGGACAGAATGGTAGAACACGTTTCGAGACATAAGGAAACAAATTCCATGGTGCTAATACAACAAATAATTGAGAATATGTGCCGAATATGTTTCTCTGAGATGAAGAGATTGGTACAGGAGAAGAAACCGCGGTGAGCCGCCACAAACCAGTCAGTAGAATGATGGAAAATCGAAAAAGAAGATAACTGGTACGAGCTTAGGACTCCACGAGTATTTTCAGTTTCAGTAAAAACTGCTGCATAAATTAAATTACTGAAATCAATACGATGTAAAAGGTTTAATCTTTTAAGTGGGCATGACGGATATATCCGGCCCTTGGCACGTTCGCTCTCAGTTCAACGAATATATCGGACCACAGCAACCTGTCGCTTGTAGCTAATGGGAATGATGAATTCAAAGCCGAGACGTACTATGACGTTATTACTAAAGTTTCATCCTACATCAGTTAAAATAATGCATTCTCAAAGTTTTAACGATTTTCAATGTTTTTACTGCCATGGACACAAATTATGGCAGCTCCTGAAGAAAAAACTGCTTTTAGAGTTGTTTTTTAGTTCGCTAACGATTTTCATGGAAAGAATTATTGAATTTACCTCTACACCTGGTATATTAGTTCAGATTACGGTGACCAACAGTCGAGAAAGCAAGCGGTGTTTACGACACAATGTAGGAAAACAAAAACGAGTTCCTTTACGTCACTGAATATGAAAAATTGAAGGAGGGTAACTATTTAACAGCGTACGTCAGCAAGCAGATATTAGTAAAACAGAACCGCAAAAGAGATGTCATGATGGTCAGCACGTTTCGTGACAATGCATTGCGTGAAGTAAACGCAATTTTTTTTTTTGCATTTGTGGTAAATATATGAGACGCGTGGCTAGAAGTACATCACAGTTGAAAAACTATCAAGTGGCCAGGAGCAGCCTGAAAAAAGTTATCAGACCATCACAGACGTTAAGTACGGGGTTGTTTTCCAGTTATCTTGTATTAGGTTCAGGATAGGGTCTGGGCTACCTGCAACATGCACACACACTCACAACAGTGTAATTGGGCTAGGGGTTTGCAATGAGATAAAACAGTTCCTCAAACATTATTCCTATATGGGATATACATCTTGAATCTTTTAAGTATATAAGAAGTAGTGACAGCCGCATCAGTATTCTATGTTTTCAACCCATCTGACTGGTAAAAACGCATATCGCCTTTGCTCTGTGGTTATGAAGCCAAATTTTGCAATAATCAGTAAGCATAAAGCTGTATTTAAGATAGCTGAAGTCAATACCCTCTCCTGTGATTTACTGTACTGTAATTGTAACACACCCCACGTCTACCATAATCCATGTGTTTCAGTGCATATAAGAGGTGACCTTGACTGATAGTATTTTACTGACATAAGTCTCTCTGGATATATTTGGAAGACAAGGAAAAAGTGATCTTGCAAATATTTTGTACATACTTTTGGCAGTGAGAGTGAATCTAAATCATCGTTGGACACCAAAGAAACCAAGTCGTGTGGTAGGACAAGAAAAGAAATATTCTTGTACAAAATCTTTATTAATTATTGCATAGACTTACATAAGAAATGTGAAAATAACTGAACATTGTGCATTTTATTATTCCACAAGTATTAAGACAAAAGTACCATACACTACTATTCTTTCCAAAAATAATTTTATTTTGTAGGTCTTAATAAAAAGAAGAAAGGTAGCAAATAGACTTAACCCTTTCCCTATTAAAGAAACTAATTCTTCAAGTCTAGTTAACGAGAAAACTGAAAATGGAATAGATCGACATAAGAAAAACAAAAGCGAAAAGTGGAAGATTTGGCGGAAACATTTCCCATGAAGGAAAACTATAAACTGCTACTCGAAAAAGCAAGGCTTACAAATTACTTTAATTTTTTGAATCTCTGCATATTAGTCTAATTTATTAGACACAGTTCCTGAGTTTTCGTCAGTCAGTCAGTCGGCAGTTGATGGTTGGAGTGCTGACTCATTATCTGAGTATCCAGTTATGCTGGCAACTGATGTGATATATATAAGGATCATATCAACCTATACCACATCAACAACAGCCTGAAGATGGCGCATTGAAGCTCTGAAACTGGTTGTAACAAAATAAAATAAAATCATAAGGACGGCTGTAGGTGTTTTACTTTGTCGCAATAGTAAACGGCCGTCTACCCAGAGACCTCCTGCCAATAGCATGGACATACAAAAACAATATTCCGCATGTCGTTAACCATATGTCTACATCCTGTCCTCGGACACCATCATGTATAATGGCGTTCGTTGGACACATTTTACTTTAAACTCGCTTGCCCGGTGTCGGCGGATAAACACGATACTACAGTGGCTATGTTATTCCGAATTACAGTGAAAAATTCCCTCGGACATGCATGCATGTCCTAAGGAACAGGCACTTCGACGACTACAGCCGTTATGAAATGCAAGAAATTTATTCACAGTTGCGAATATGGACAACCATCAGCAGTATAATAGAATGACGACAGTGAAAGCCTCTGCCTGACCGGAACTCAAAACCGGATTTCCGGCTTATCGCGAGCGGTCACCTTATCGTTTGACTATCCGAGCAGAACTCATGGCCAGGCCCGAACTACGATAGATCGTGAGCCACATGTCTAAATCCTGTACCCGTACGTCCACTATGTACGAGGGTCAGTCAATAATTAAAGAGACAAAATGGTCTGGGGAAAAACTGTTAGTAGGGCAAGTTTGATACTTTCGTGGCTATGAGTTGGTATCACTAGGATGAGTCCTGATCAGCTGATGTATAAAAATTGTTTTGTTTTTAACGTCAAAAATACATCTCCAGATGGCGAGTCCGCTTCAAACGTCCACATTAGTTGAACAACGTTCTGTTATTCGTTTTCTTTCTTGCTGAAGGCGAGAAACAAGAGAATATATACTATAGACTGTCTTAAGTTTATGATGAGCGTTGTACAAATCAATAAAATTTTTACAAGTGTGTAGAGCAGTTCAAAAATTTTCTCGACTCAGTGACAGACCTACACCGTTATGGCCGACCTGTTGCAGTTTCCACTCCCTCATTTGAAAGTCGAATTGATGACATTAAACGTGCCGACCGCCCTTGTGACCGGGAAGTGATAGTTGATAAGGTTCAAGTTAGTGCTGACACAGTTCATAACATTATCTGTAACAAGCCGAAGTACCGCAAAACATGTGCAAAATGAGTCCCAAAGGAGTAGACGCGGTTACACTAGGAACTAGGTTGAGAGTGTGCACAGAGCTAAAGGAACGTTATGAAAGAAAAGGTGAGCACTTCTTCAGCAAACTTTTAACTTTTGATGAAACTTGAGTTCACTATTATGAGCCAGAATCAAAAAGACAAAGCATCGAGTGGAAGCACACCAACTCACGAGTTAAGAAAAAATTCAAAGCCAAACATCTGCAGGAGAAGTCATGTTGACGTCGTTTTGGAATGCTGAAGGTCAAGTTTCTTGTGATTATCACGAAGAGCAGCGTAGAATGAACAGCCAATATTACTCCTATTTGCTTTTAAACAACATGAAGCCAGCCATGAGAGAGAGACGTCATGGATCTGAGAGGAGAGGTGTGATTCTCCAGCAAGACAACGCAAGTTCTCATACTGCTCATCTAGCCCGTGAAACCATCGACAAAATGGGCTGTGAAGTACTGCCTTACAGTCCTCATTTAGCACCTAGTGATTTCCATTTGTTTAGTGCACTGAAGGAGGCATTACGTGGGAAGATGTTGCAGGAAAACGAGGCCGGGAAAAATTTTGTCGGAAATTGGTTCAAACATCAACATAAAGAGTTCTTTGCAGCCGGAATAAAAAACCTTGTAGCCCGTTGGAATAAGTGCATAAAGGTTGAAGGGTATTATGTTGAAATGTAGGAAAAGTATTGTTTTGTAAAACTAAACGTTTTTTTTTTTTCTCCAGACCAATTTGTCTCTTTTATCATTGAATGACCCTCGAATATTCCCATACAGAGGAGGCATTACAATGAATTACAACAATGTAACGATGATCCCTTAATCGGAACAGCATTACGACCTAATATAGGAAGAACTTAACGGACTGCTGGTAATAAGCTCCTGATTCGGCTACATACATAGCTGTAATAGAAATAATCAAATTAGATCCATGGCATGACAGACAGAAGATATATACTTGCATAGCTCTGAGCCCAGGTGATCCCGTCGTTTGACAGAACTTTACAAACCACGAAATTGTCAGCGGAATTTGAGGGAAACTTTAACGTCTACATCTGCACTTAAGCTACATTATATGGTGTGGCAGAGGGTAGTTATGGTATATACATAACTTTCTAATAATCCTACCTGATAATGGTCCGACTGATGAACAATACTCAAGAAATGCCGAACGAGTCTTTTGAAAACCACTTCTCTTGTGGATGAGGTAATTCCCTTCAGATTGTTCCAGGATATCTTAGATACTCCTCTGCTTCTCTGTGACAATTTTTTAATTGGTCTTGCCTCTTTAGTCCAAATATGACAGCTATTCTGAGGTATTTTCCGGTTGTTATTGTATCCAATGTTTTATTGCCAAACTCATAACCTATGCACGTGCAGGACATTACATTTATTTACTTGCAGTGTCAACTAGACCAATCGTGAACTACAATGAGATTTTCACTCTGCAGCGGAGTGTGCGCTGATATGAAACTTCCCGGCAGATTAAAACTGTGTGCCCAACCGAGACTCGAACTCGGGACCTTTGCCTTTCGCGGGCAAGTGCTTTACCATCTGAGATACCGAAGCACGATTCACGCCCGGTACTCACAGCTTTACTTCTGCCAGTACCTCGTCTCCTACCTTCCAAACTTTACAGAAGCTCTCCTGCAAACCTTGCAGTTCTGCAAGGTTCGCAGGAGAGCTTCTGTAAAGTTGGGAAGGTAGGAGACTTTGGAAGGTAGGAGACTTTACTGAAGCTCTCCTGCGAACCTTGCAGTTCTGCAAGCTTCGCAGGAGAGCTTCTGGAAACTTTGGAATGTAGGAGACGAGGTACTGGCAGAAGTAAAGCTGTGAGTACTTGGCGTGAGTCGTGCTTCGGTAGCTCAGATGGTAGAGCAGATGCCCGCGAAAGGCAAAGGTTCGAGTCTCGGTCGGGCACACAGCTTTAATCTGCCAGGAAGTTTCAATCGTGAACTGTTGGCATGTCTTCCCGCGTTTCGATACAGTTGTCTGTTGTTGCAACCTTCCTGTAGACAACAGCTTCGTCTGTCAACCGCCCCGGACAGCTTACGACGTTATCCTCTACGTCATTTACATACAGAGTATTGCAAACATTAATAGCCCTGTAGAGCTCCCCTGGGCTACGTCTATCGATTTTTTCCCTTTAAGTTATAACTCTTATTACTGTTTGCTAGAACGTCCTGAAACCAGCCACTTATCTGCTACTCGTTAAGCTTTATCAATGGCGTTTCGCGCAGATTTTTCTAGGGGTTCACTGGAAGGTTGTCTACAAAGTTTCAAATTACTAATACACATGGTTCAATAATAGTAAAAAAGAACTACTCTACGGAAATACATTTACTTTACGATTGACTTTGTCTCGAATAATCCATTCTCCGCTCATTAAGAACAGAGATTCTGTCAGTGGAGCATTCATTCAATTCATTGAATTCTACAATGCTGTTGACAATGTCCTTCTCGATTGAGAGCGCTGCTACTGCTCTTAGCAGCTGCTGACTCACAGGACGAAGCAGAAAACCTTCAGGTACGCGTCAGACGATGTCGCCGGTATGGTAACAGTCACTTTCAGGAGTTTCGTTGTCTGACTACAATATTTCTGCAAATCATTTAAGAATAGGGATTCCAGAAATTTCTAAACTCATTCCTCGTGTTTGATATCAGAACTTTTGTTCTCAGTTTATTGCCTTCAAGGATGGGATTTATTTTGCAAGACGCCTGTATCAATGTTTGCAGAAAGTGACCTGCATACAACACACACGTTTCGGAATTAAATAAATTTGCAGCTACGACATATCTGGTAAATGAAAAGCTTTCAGCAACTTGAGCGACAGTTTTATCTCACACTTCTTTCGACAAAGCCAATATTTAATTCATTTTCCTGTCCATATCTCTGCGCAAGCTGCAGCACCTCTCTGCATGTGTAAATCATGTCAGATACGTTTGCTCGATTATATTTTTGCAGTCTTCTACCCCTTGTTGTACACAGTGGCTCAACTATTCATTTTTGTAATTGGCTGTACAATGCTGCAATGTTGGCACAGTGTGATTGTAAATACAGACAACCAAAATTGAAATGCTGGTGCCTTCATTTCAGACGTTGCACTGTTGCTGAAATAATTATAGTGGTTTGTCGAGATGGAATCTCAGTTTTCTCCAGGCATTGTACAGTCACTATTTTCATACACAACTTGCACAGTTCTTGATTTAAAATTCCACCTCGAGTAGGAAACATGGCAGACTTTCTTACTCAGTATGTCAATTACACACTGTGAAGAATGTAGAAAATACTAAGAATCTCACTAAAGTCAACGAAATATCTTCTAACGTCCCTATTTGCCTCTCTGCATAGGTTAAAATCAGATCCTGCGTTTCGGCATAAAAGTGAACTACATAGGCATGTTCAAAATGTTTATTCAGAAGAGTCTGTGCACCTGAAAGACGACCACTCATGACACCTGTGCAATTGTAGCTCTGAGAAATAACTATACTCCGATTTCTCTAAGCGATTATCCTAAAGCTTTTGAACTCTGTTCGCGAGGTGTCTTGAATGTCAAAGACCTTGCTACAGATATCACGTTAGAGGAAACATATCTGACTATTACGATAAAAAGTGAAATTGTTGAAATCTCACTGTCGTACCTGCGCTAACTGGTACAGAATCAGTGACAGCTATTTTCTTTTTTGCTCTGACATAGTAAACATCCATCATACAAGAAAGAATAAAATTTTGAATATGTTTACATGTGAGTTTGAAAACAGCAGCCTTGTAAAGATGATCGTTACTTACAGTATCAGGTCAAGCAGTGAAACCTAAATGAAATCTAGAAGACGTTGGGAAATTAATGAATTTGATGAGTTGCTGCATCCGTAATTTCCAAGAAGTGCAAGTTCAGAAACACAATAAACTACAACAGATCACAGAGTGTGTAACGAGACTGGCGAATCTGATCATTGTGCCTAGAACCTGTGTATCGGGAGGATGACTGATGCATGCACAGTGACAGATGGTTTGGAAGCGGGTTCATTCGGGTACGTAGTTCCAATTTTCATACACCAGAGAACAGTAGTGCACAGACACATTCAAGAAACAGGTCAAGAGCACGTTTTTGCGAATTATTCTGTTTATTTCCTGAAGCCCTTTTGTTTATTTATCTCTGTTCAGTTTTGTATATGGTTTTAGTAGTGTCAGTGATGCGTGAATGTGGTCTAAAGTAAACATGTAGATCACTGCTCTACTGAAGGACGTTGTACGATGGGGAATTTTTTAACATAATATGGCAAGTAAGTTTATGGTAAAAGGAAAGCTAATTCGAGTGCAAATGAAAACAGTTAATAACTTAAAGTATTAACAAAATATCAGAATGCTAAATATTTATTTCGGGAAAAAGTACAGTTCGAAAGCATGTTATTTGTTGATTGGTTGGTCATGAAAAGCGCGGACTAACAAGAGAGAATAATGTTTTTCTATTGGCCTTAAAGAAAACTGACCAATCAGAACAGAGTATTCTTCGTTCCTCATTTCTCTTGGAGATACAGAAAGCTTTCAGCAGTCTAGAGTACTCGGAGCACAACCTTTCAATGGTACGGTCGTGTGTAGTAAGAGCTCCGAAGTAAGTTAAAATTTGCCAGTTATCGTTGTGCTACACACCTCAAAAGTGCTTTAAGGTGAAGGCAATGTGCTTTTTAGAATGCACGGATTTTTAAGCAATTTACTGTATGAGAAAAGACAGTAATTCCTCGTGGCATATTGAGCAGATTGGTGACTAAAAACTTGCGTGCATTAGACACCGAAAACTTAATAGCATGGCGAGCATTTTCATTTAAGAACAATCCGTGCTTAGTGCTTAGTAGATTTCATGAAATACGTTCAGATAAACTTGCTAACGTGAATCAAAGTATTTTACGCATACTGTGTTAAGATTAGCACGGTCTTAGAAGTGTACGTGTACAATATCAATGTTAAGAATATAGCAAAGTTTTGCCAGTTCTTCCACCTTTCACTCGAAATTAAGACCTTTTCCCGATTCTTGTAATAGTTACGTACTATGCTGCCCGGTGCGAATTGAAATACCGTAGGATTCCGCTCGGCTTTCATACCGCCGATCTGATGCAGCGAGTTCACTGGTAGCTGCAGATAAAGGACGGAAGGAGCCGCGCCGCCGCAGTGTCTTCCCATTGGCTGCCTACAAGCTCTATCTAGTTGTTGTGTAAAACCGCTTTCCCTAAAATATTGTGATCCGGACAAATCCGTCTTTTTTTCTTTTTGTCTTCTGTGACAAATGTCTGAAATCATCAACGCCTCGTAACTAAGTACTTTACTGTCATAGAGGCAGAAGAAGGGATGATTTTAAATTTAAAATTTTTATGTACTGTAGTATTCTGTCAGATGAATATTTCTGTGGGATCCACTGCTCCGCTTGCCACAAGACGAACCGAGGCTTGCTCGTACTTTGTTCACTAAACGAGAGTGCGACAGGGCGAAGTGAAGGAAAACAGCATTAACCTGGGTCACGTTCTCTTCTGCTCTATTTCTTATTGTCGATGATATTGAACTGAATGTCTCTGGATGTCTGTTTGTGCAATCCGTAATGATTTTTGTAGAAAATCTTCCTCGATCTCGAAGAAGGTCGTAATGCGTGATCATAAAACACGTTTCACATTTCCAGAACCGAACGGAGTCAGTGATATAGGCCAATAACTATGTGTGTTTGTCGAAAACGCGGTTAACCTGCCCTTTTTTCCAGCCGCTTAGGGCCTTTCGTTGGCCAACTAACTACGAGAAGTTGCTATTCAAAGGGGAGCTACGACCAATACTCCATTCTTCAGCTGCGTATATTCCTGTGTGTGAATTCTGTTCTAAAGGTACTAGAAATTTGCGTACAGTAAACGTATTCCATCGCTCACCACATGTAAGTTCTCATAGCTCTGCGTGGTAGTAAGGAACTGGTGCGACTGAAAGTGGGCATTAATGTTAGACCGGAAAAGTTAATTTGAGCTATTGCTTCTTGGATTATTCACTTGTTAGTAAGTTGGCAACACCAGAGATCGTTTCAAAAACAGCAGCAATTTGCAAAAAAAAGAGGCTCTGAGCACTATGGGACTTAACTTCTGAGGTCATCAGTCCCCTAGAACACACAACCATGCCCGAGGCAGGATTCGAACTTGCGACCATAGCGGTAGCGCGGTTCCAGACTGTAGCTAATAGAACCGCTCAGCCACCCCAGCCGGCAGAAGTTTGCACAAAAGCAAAAAAATTCAGAGCTTAGCGCTGTGCGGTGAATAGAGGAACGAGTTTATTGGTATAGAGCCTTCCGACAACATACACCCAAAGCGAAAACTATGGGAACGGCAAAACTGCATGCGTCTCGGAGGGACATATATTCCTCATCAGATGCCTCCCGTATTACAAGCGTGGAGATGTCTACCGCCAACAGGATGAAACGGAAAGTGTATCAACTGCAGAGGCTGATGGTTGTTTCAGTAGACAACATTCTGTCGGCACGATACAATCAACGTCAGTCACTGCAGTGCAGAGCTGCAGTACTATGGCGTTAATTTAACGAGTAAAATAAACTGACTTGGGAAAGGCAGAATGCGAGTGATGTGGCAAAACAGTAATTGTCTCGACCTGAAACTAAGATATCACCTGTCGGGCTTGAACTGTGATGTATTGGTGTTGTGACGGGTGACGTCACACGTGTGCGGAGCGTTGGTTTGTTTTCGTTAGGGACGTTTGTATTGTCACCTTATGCTGTGTTTGTAGTCTATATTGGATATATACATAGTGGTGCAAATTTTGATGGAATGAGCATGTTACTGGATCAACCAGTTTAGTTACTTAAGAGAAAGATGAGTTTACGGTGTTCTCTGCTTACGCTCCTAATCAACTAGAGTTTAAACTTTATCTTTGGTCGTCTTGGTAACGTGAGTTCACAGTGATTACAACTTATGTGAACTTCGGCACATATTTTTTTCAAAGGTGAGCCAACCTGTAATGTAATGAAATTAATAACTTAACGAATACTAATAGTAATATTACTGAAATAAGGAACGCTGATAGATCGACATTAAAGAAAAACGAATGTCTTCAGAAGGTTATGGTAAATGAAGACTGGTTATTCTAACGTAAAGTGTGAAGAACGTGATGTTAGTAATTGAAAGCAATGTACAAAGATGTAGCAGAATTAGTTGAGTTGGGTTGCCTACAGATTGAAGTCGCCAGATCCAGTTTAGCGCGTAACAACTCACACAAAAAGTATTTACGAGTAATTTAAGGGATTTTGCAATTTTCTGTTGAGCTGTATTGGTGAACACATGTTACTGCATTTTGTCCATCTCGCAATTTAAACCTTTCTGCATCGGTATTGGAGTATTCGTTGTTGTTACCATATTTCGTTAACTTTTGCGATATTTGCTACCTGTACTGGTATTACTTTTTCGCTTTCTATACTGATATTTCTTTTTGTTTTCTGTATTGGTGTCCGGCTTTTAAGTTAGTTTATATTTATAGAGTTATATCTTCGATACCAGTTGAATTTATCTAATTTGATGCTTTACTTTTGCATTTTCGATGCAGACCTCTGCATGCTATTCTTCATCGTATTCTTCCGGCTGTTTTGTTTTGTATACGCCAGTATTTTTGGGGCTCTGTGGCTTTTACTTGAGAATATAACTCCCCAGATTCCCCTTCAGGCCCAATATTTATTATTTCGAATTTTTAAGTTTCTGAATTGATTTTTATATTTTGGTTTTATAGGAACTGTTGAATATGACGTCCTAATCGCCATTTTTAAATCAAAGTTGTGTTGCATCTTGAGGCTAGTGATGATGTTATCTATCAAAGTGGACGGGTGTTATCGAAGGCTCTCGTCTTCCCCAATAATTCACAATACTTGAGACACAGTGCCGTACCCCCGGCCGCGAGAGTTCGCCCCTGTTTGGTCTTAGGAGGGGAGGGGCGCACAAAGCGCCGGCTCTCACCTCCACGTGAAATCACGTAATGCGTTTTTACGTCCCAGGGTGACAGTTATTGGACAGGTGAAGTAATTGCATCAGTTAAACGCTCGAGCGATGTGATGTGGTGCTGTAACGACATAACAACACAAGTTTTCGCCCCAGATGTAAGCATTCCCGTTATACAGTAGTAGGCAAGCATAAGTTCTCTACATTCTGTAATTTCCTGCAGGCGATATTATCGAGTGCGCTACTTCCAAGGCACCCATGTTGATTAGTTTGATTCTGTTTAGAGCGAAGATAACAGAATATCTTGTAGTAGTGAATCCTGTCGTAGGTGTTCTACAGATGAGCAGGATGAAGTCAGAGCATTGTCGACTTGGACTACTCTTACATGGGCTGAGTTACTTACGAAAGTGTATACTGTGGAAAGTCATATAAACTTCTTATGGGAATTTTGTGGATTGTCACTGGGAGACGTGTGTGGAACTCTTTTAAAAACGACCAACGTTTATTTCCCGTTTTAATTATAGGACTATTCTACGAAATGTACGAAACTAGTACGATCAGGAAAACCACGTAGTTCGTTAGATGCCAACTGACGATACATCAGGGTATTATTTTGGTCCCTTCCTGGGTTAAAGAACACATGCTACTAGTCACTGTTACAGAAAGTTATTTAAGTACAATTACTGTTGGCGATTACTTTGATTTTTGCAGTGTTATGTGTTATGTGATTGTTGTGAATTTTACAAAATGCAGTAGCTTTGTTTTTACAGTTTGGCTTAGGAGGCAAAAAGTTTCCTTGTGAAACGCCCACGGTTTCTCTGAGAGATAGCTACAGAGTATCCGACAATCGCAGAGGAGGAGTGCTCCCAGCTGCAACTGATTTGGAAATTATTGTATAGTGCGAAATACTTTGACACTCGACAGCAAGGCCGGCCGGGGTGGCAGAGCGGTTCTAGGCGCTATAGTTGGAACCGCGCAACCGCTACGGTCGCAGGTTCAAATCGTGCCTCGGGCATGGTTCTGTGTGATGTCCTTAGGTTAGATAGGTTTTAGTAGTTCTAAGTTCCAGGTGACTGATGACCTTAGTAGTTAAGTCCCATAGTGCTCAGAGCCATTTGAACCATTTTTTTCGACATCAAGACGTCTCAACATTCCATTTATTGTGATGGAAACAGGATCTATTTGCTGGATAAGTAGTTATATATGACCTAGTTAACGAATAATGACTTACTACGCGTACATAGTGTTGTTAAGTAAAAGTGCAACAGTATTCGTTACATGGGACCTTTTCAGATTCTAGTAAAATAATACAAATAAGTGTAGCCATTCTGAAACTAAGACCGTATTTGAGCTCATAAATCCAACAAAGAAAGGTTCTTAAGCAGCACTGGAGCGTTCTCATATAACGAGTTCTGACAGCTGCCATCTAACAACTTTGTGTCGAATTCACCTGAAACACCCCAAAAAGGGTAAAGTATCGTTATATGAATAACTACACCAGCAACACAGATGTTCAAAAACTTTAACTAATTAGTAATTACATTCAGGAGATTTATCGTTTTTACCTTGTGTTAATCCCCACTTATGAGTGAACCATAACTTTGGTTTTATTTCAGATACTTCACTGCACATTCAAATGGCCGTAGTAACACTCTCATAGAATTTAAACTTTCGCTTAAGTTTTCTTCAGATTTCATTTTTATTTCGTTTCATTATCCTTCAGTTAATGTAAATCAACCGTTCACAAATTTAGCTAACTTTTACATCTTCGGAATATGAGGTACCTATTTTCGTCCATCCATTTAACAAATGGGTCGTCCATTATCTTTAAATTCTATGGCTTCGTGCGCTGTGTTATATTAACGTCACCAGTTTCCACTTTTGATGTAACAGATCAGAGTGCTCCCAATTGGTTCGTCTATTCCCATGTAATGTTAGCAAACAGGGGGGATCGGTGAAGTTTTATTCGTAGCGGACCTGAATAAGCTAAATTGCATCAGCTTATTTGTTGTGGTGGCAATATATTTAGAAAATACGTTAAAATGGTACATACCAGCAATCTACTGAACGAAATCACAAGAATAAACAAATTCAGGAGGTGTGTACCTAACTTTTTCGTAACTATTAGGAAGAGAGTTATTGAAATGTACAAGTCACAGTGCTGTTCAAGGTAGAATAAAAGTGTGTGGAGTTGGAGACGATGTATGCTTGTATTCAGAAGTAGACGGTTTTGCTATCACATTATTCTGGAAAAAAAGATATTCCGGTCTGGCAGACTTTAAGCACAGTGTAACCAAGTACATTCTGAAAGTTATTTAGAAAACTGTGACGAATACAATTCACATTACTATTCCATTATCGTACTGCATAACACCAAGACAAATTATTTGTTTCACCTTATTTTGTATCCATATCTGTAAACTGTCAAGTGCAGTTCCGAACTACCTATTAATTTTATTTTATGTCACCTTATCCTCGTCTTTTGTGGTGTAGGCCGTAAGTTGTTACCTGCCATTTCCATTTTTTATGTATTCCATCTACTGTTAGCAGCTACTATGAACTACTTTGTGCTTTATCATAGAGACTAGAAAATACTCCTTGTTTTATTACTGAATTTACATGTGTGTACCAAACTTTTTCGCCTGAAGGTACTAGGCATTTCAGAAGTCTATAATATACAATATATTTCTAATCAGTTTTTATCTACGCATAATGTAAGCTGCAACTGACTAAAAATGGTACAAATATTAACAATGTTATCATGAAATCATTACTGGGTTTAAGTCACGCTTCCTGATTTCGTTATATTTACTATGCAACAAACATTCTCTGTATCACTTTTGCTTCTTTGTGACTGCGTTATTGTTTCACACAAAAGTCCTTAGAAACATGTAAAGAAAGTAACTCATCATTGTTATCTAACGAAGTACGTTAAAATTCCCCAAATATTTTTAAACTATTTCATTATTTTTGAGACAGCATTACTGTGTCATTTTCTTCGGGTTGAAGTTAACTGCACAACCATGAATATTGCGTAATACTTTAGACTGTGACAAAATCCTAGCGTCAAGGTGATCCAGACTTATGTGCTGCGCATCTGGCTCATGTCTTACCCCTATAAATCTCCCAAACGACTCTTCTTTCGTTTTGGTGAAATAAATAAAAAATGAAATAAAAACGTGCCTTCTCAACAGCATTTTCCTCAGCAACATTAGCCCCAAAGGTAAATTTCAACGTCATAACAAATCATAGTGCATAAGGACCAAAGTATAAATAGCAGCGGTGATGAACTCTCTCAGAATTTTCAGTCGAACATAAGGCACCATTAATTTCTTTGTTTACTCGTTTGAGGTTACATCCACATGCTAATCAATTGTTGTTTGCCAATGCAGTTCAGTGAATTGCAACATCAGTTTGATTACACTAAGCGTGCTTTGATTTATGTGACCCACGCAAAGACACTCGCCATGCTTCTGTTATAAGCAGCATCTGATTTTGTTTACATACCTATTACTTCAGAAACAGATACACAGATAAGCCAGAATGTTATGGCCGCCGATCTACTGTCGATGAAAATCCGTTTAGGCGATAGCAGCGACACATGGCGAGGAATGACTGCTAGTCAGACAAACGCACAGTGCATGTTGTATATCGCAAGGGCAAGAGCGTGATGGAATGGAGTGTGTTGAGTGGTTCAATGAACACAGTCCCGATTTCCAGTTGATGTGTTGGCTCTCCCGTTTCGACACATCTAATACCGATCGAAGACATCTGGGCATGTGGCGTCAGAGCTCATGGCACCCCTCCCCGGAATTTACGGATTTAGGTGACTTGTGTGTGCAGGGGTGATGCCAGCTCCGTCCACTGACCTACCAAGGCTTCACTGCAACCCTGCCACGACACGTCCACGTTGATACCCGTGCCAGAGGTGGACATACCAGCTGTTAGGTAGATGGTCATAATGTTGTAGCTGATCAGTGTAGTTTCTACGTTAAAGTATAGACAGTCGTTAATGAGTGAAAAATGTATGCTGAGGGCTTCAAATGTTGATTACCTTTTAGTTCCTGCGTGTGTAGGGCCATATTACTTGTGGCTCACTGTGTTGAATAGCAGATGTTGGGATTATGGAGACTACTTTGTTGTCCTTAGGAGCAGTGATTTTGTAGTCACTCTAGTCTTTTGAGTGTTATCATTAATGTCATTGATTTTCCTACTGTTTTTAGAATTATACTTAGTGTCAATGATATTTCTGTTAAACGTAGGTGGCAAATGTTAATGTTGCACAAAACAGTTTCTTCCATTTCCATCGACGGAGAGGTAATGACAGATGCAGCTCGCATCGGGGACAGACTCGAACGAGTTTTATTCCGAAGAACCTTCCATTTGTTTCCATTAATCTACTAAGAGGAACCACCGAAATGTAGATCTTGTTGGTCGGAAGAGAATATGAACCACAGTCAACCCCAATGCGAGCCGTCTACATTACCACAACGCCGCCTGTTGCAAATAAAACAAATATCGAGACTTGTAATATCATCATTCCAAAGGTTTATTCGATTGGTAACTGTGGTTTCAGGTGGTATTGGCCGCGGTATCGCGGTCGCACATTTTAGCAGCCCGACGGTCTTCTCCAGACGTCGCGTTGGTGGCCACGCGTCAACACATTCAGCGTCTGGCATGGCGGCTCTCAAGAGCTGCGCGGTGTGATGTACAGACTTCCAAGGTGGGCGCGGAGGACACCGGAGTGATCTGCGACAAATATAAATTTCAAAATTATAAACGTCACCCTATTATGGTGAGTTGATATGACATCTGTAAAGGAAAGTGCTAAATTATCATAGGACCACATGCTAATAAATGGTCAGTTTCTGTATCCATAGAAGGGATGTTTCTATCGCGCCAACTCATGTACCCTAGAATACTAATTATCGCAAATATGAAAATTACCGACAGTGATTGTTTGCCTATTTACTTCTCCCGGAGTGTTATCTATTGTGGTGAAATGATCTACTAAATTATTGCATCAGATGGTAGATAGTTGTTACAAGGATCAGAATATTTGTGAGTTAGTCGATATCTGACGCAGACGCATGTATTATCCTCACCTGAACTATATTCATTATGGAACGGAGAGAATTGTGACTGTTGCTAAATCCATCCATACCAAAATAATAGAGTTCCTTAAAACAAGTTGTGTAAATGTTCAGTTCAAATTCGGAGAGCTTCAGGGATAAATACGGGACAGAAAAATAAACGATCATGCAGCATAAGAAATAGGATTAAAATACCAAGTATAATCGTGGGAGGCTGAAGGTGAAACTTCGCTGAGAGCTTGATAACTGTAATGGCGGGAGGGGACATAGGAGAACGTTTTCTGA
This sequence comes from Schistocerca americana, assembly GCF_021461395.2. Taxonomy (NCBI): domain Eukaryota; kingdom Metazoa; phylum Arthropoda; class Insecta; order Orthoptera; family Acrididae; genus Schistocerca; species Schistocerca americana. The sequence goes on along the minus strand of NC_060124.1, from coordinate 540,727,975 downwards.
AAGGCTCTCCCTCATCTGAAAGTGTAGGCAACGGTATTGTATGTACAATTGATTCTTGAGTTTAAGTATATCCTACCAATACTAGAGCTAAAAGATACGTATGCCGCGAAAGGATTTTGTATCTAATCAGAGTTCACAATTGGTATAAAAGAACAGCAGACTATAGGTACCGAGAACGTTTATGGGTCGACCATAGAATTTTGTAGCCATGGTGATATATCTAAACTGACACCATTTCAGTTATATTAAAAATCGTAAAACTCTATACTCGAATAATATCTTGAAGATTCCCCTTCTGAAGGGAGCTACCATGTGATCATGAAACAAGAAATACACTTAGAAACCAAAATCTGTTGTCCTTTACACAGATCGAAGAACCACTCACCGTAACAGCACCCCCTTAATCCTCCTCCTGCAGCCGTCTCTGCAGAAACTCCACGAAAAAGGCGTCCAGACTGAACTGACGCTCCTGTTGGAAAAGATCTTATTACTTTCATGTTATCTAACATGTAAAGTGATTCACAATTTGTGCTAGTTCCTGTCATATAAAAGTGTAACGAATTGTAACATTTACCACAAATTCGCACGGTTCAGGTATCGAAATTAAGAATATAGTAATTCAACTTAGTATCCAACTAACACAATTCGTTTCACATCTCAGATACTATTAATACTAACAAGTAACTAATATCCCATTATCTTTAACATTTTCTGTGTACGACTGGTTAATGATGTGCTTCTGAGGTTATGCCGTGTTGTTGTTCCTGCTTTATGGTCAACATTTCAACAAGTGACCGAGCCACTTTCTTCAGATCGTGAGACGTTTCTTGACTGATATGAGTCAAGCACAGAGTACATTACCGCAAAGTTCGCAGCACATGAAGTTGATGGCTCGGACGTCCGATGAAGTATTGTGCACAAAATGAACACAGCAATTCGGCCTAACACCCGGAAGCAGACCAGTAACTAGTACCATCTTCGAGAGTAAGTTATCATGTAATAAGAAAACGAAAAATTCACTTTGAAACCAAATGCTACTATTCCTGATACTGTTCGCATTTATACTAACCGGAGCAGGACGGACTTCTTTCTCTTCCTGCAGCCACTTCTGCAGAATCTCCTCAAAAAAGGCGTCCAAAGTGAACTGAAGATCCTGTTGGATAATAACTTATTAGTTTTATGTCACCCAACATGTGCAGTAATCCAAAATTAATGCTAGTTTCTATCATATAAAAGTGTTACGAAGTGTTACATTTGTCATAAATTGAGCAGTATACAGGTATCGGCATTTAATATCTAGTAACTCAATTTAATATCCAAGAAACACCAGTCGTGTGATGTCTCAGCAACAATTAATACTAACAAATATCTAATATCCCATTATCTTTAACATTTTTCTGGGCACGACTGGTTAATGATGTGCTTCTGAGGTTATGCCGTATTGTTGTTCCTGCTTTATGGTCAACATTTCAGTAACTGTCCGACCCATCTTCTGCAGGTCGTGTGACGTTCCCTGACTGGTTTGAGCCCAAGCAGCGTGAACACATTAGTGCAAAGTTCGCAGCACGTGAAGTTGATCGCTGGGACGTCCGTCGAAATAATGTGCACAAAATGAACACAACAATTCGGCCTAATACCCGGAAGCAGACCAGTTTCTAGTATCATATTCGAGAGTAAGTTTTCATGTAGTGATAAAACGAGAAATTCACTTTGAAACCAAATGCTACTATTCCTACTACTTTGTAATTTACACTCACAGAAACAGAAAGGACTTCTTTCTCTTCCTGCAGCCGCTTCTGCATTATCTCCTCAAAAAACGAGTCCAGGGTGAACTGACGCTCCTGTAAGGAAAAGAACTTATTAGTGTGATTAGTCGTAGAGCATGCTTGGTAATTCAGAGGTAGCGCTAGTTCTTTACATGTACATGTGTTACAAATTCTGCAATGTCGTCTTCAACCAGTCGATCGCGTTGGCAGCATATTAAGTGCGCCTCTGCCCCAGAATATTTTTCACCATAATTCTTTACAACTGGAGAGGGATGTTACCTTTCTCAAGCCTCTCACATATTTATTTGCTCAGTGTTAACATATACCATCCCCAATTTCCCGGAATGATAAATGGTTAGAATCAACTGTCCATGTCTGGGGTCAGTGTTAAGTTTAATGGGCTTCAATACAATTGTCAGAATTGTTTAAACAGCATTCAGGTTCGATTATCAACATTAGCTTACCTAATGCGACAAGTCCGGATATATTGTGGTAATAACACGGAGGAGAGGATCTAGGGCCAGTGGGATCCAGGGGAAAGAGCCAGCATAATGCAGCAAAGGAGCTGCAGGGAACACAGCGAGAGACACAGTTTGAGGCTACCCAGCAGGTCAGAGAATATACGACTCTGACATGCTAAAGGCTTTTTCTAAGGGCTTCATACTCATGTTAAACGACCATTATATCTGTGGCGAATGTAGTATTAGAATTCCTATAGTCCATATTTACGGCGCTTTATCTTTAGATGCGAAGGCAGAAGTAAGTTTGGAAGAGGTCTCAAGCTCTTTGTTTTACTTGAAGTCAAGACCACTTTGGCAAATTTTAAAAATTTTATGTAGGTCTGGAGATAAGCTCAAGTTTTAGAATGACGACTATTGTGAACTGTTGAGTGACTAGCACATCCCACTTCGATCCAGTGATCAACAAATCCATCCATCCATCAGTGGCATTCACTGCCGCCGGTATTTTGTATCTGATCACGATCCAGAAGAGCAGTATGCTAAACACATGCTCCTCCATACAGTGACGTCTATCGTCTGACGATGACGAGGCGGTCGATCGGTACCTTTGGAACTTCAGAGGAGTGATTGGACGGAGTTAGATAGTTAGCTGGTATTTTATATAATGGTCACAATCATCACTCTTGCAGAGATGCCTATTTATGACGTGTTATTTACAGTGACGTGTCACATGGGATGTTTATAGCAAAAAAATATTCATTTACAGTAAATCGTGACAGCCTGTAATATCAACTGACCACGTTACGTACAATCAGTTAGCTCTCAGACATTACTGCTTTGCGTGCTATGCCACTGCAATATAACGCGGCTCACCTTTACAGTACCCCGAACAGCGACCAAGTTGTTCTCCAGTCGCAGACCCTCGTCTTTCTCCCCTCCCAAACACCGGGAGAAAAACTTCTTCATGCGGCGGAACATTGCTGTAACGATAACAAACAGCACATTAGACATGACCAGACCGTGTCTACGAGTAAGTTTTGCAGCAATTTCTCACAACTAGATCGCAAGAAAAACCTGGAACCGTGACGACATGTCTGTAACCTTAGCTTTTGTACAAAAGCAGCTGCTTGTATCAAAAACGACATGTACAGTCTATATAATTGATTGAGCTTATACATTTGTTACTAGTTGAGAATTAGTTACTTTAATTTTGTGTCAGTAATTCGTAGAGCATGAATCAAATCAATAACAGTTATTCGAAGTTTAACAATCGCGTGTTCATTAGGTGGTACTTTTACTCCGAAGAGAATAAATTTGTTTTAATAGCAACTAGCTGAAGGATTATCTATTAGACTAAATTTAATTAGCAAGTCATTACAATACTACAATAGTTTCAGATATACATCTGCTTCGCGGGCCGGTGTGGAAGTGCGGTTCTAGGCGCTTCAGTCTGTAACCGCGTCACCACTACGATCGCAGGTTCGAATCCTGCCTCGGACATGGAAGTGTGTGTGGTCCTTAGGTTAGTTAGGTTTAAGTAGTTCTAAGTTCTAGGGGACTGATGACCACCGATGTTAAGTCCCATATTGCTCGGAGCCATTTGAACCTTTTTTTATACAGCTACTTCAGATATTACAACTTCAGATTTTGTCATCTATTACAGCATGATATGCGGAATATCTTCCCCTGGGGCAGGAACAAGAATTCGTTTCTTATGTGTGTTGGTGGTAGGATGAAGTTACTAATTAATAAACTACGCTACAATCTGATGGCTATACCTTCCACGGTATATGACGAGAATACGATTTTTACTGCTATCCATATTACCGAGACAGTATATTCTCTCAGGGCTGTACTGTCCCTTCTTTGTGTCAGTCATCGAGAACCCTACATCTAAATTACACTTCATTGCCAGTGAGCTAAACAGTAACGTGTACGACGTAATAACTATATCTGTGGTTGAAATTTACCCACCGGTTTGTACATGAAGAAAACTTAAAAATAGCTTATAAACGGCTAATGGGTTTAACATTTGACAGTGCTCCAAGATATTAACTGTACTTCCTTAAGTGAGAGGAAAAGATAATATTTTTGCTACAAATCCATGTCGACTCAGTATGACACTACACAACCGGAACCTGTTTACGACTTTTGTTTTTCACCGACGGCAGAAGATAAAAGCATGAACCAACTATAGGACATACCGTATGTATGTGTAATCGAAAAGGGGAGTGATAGGTGACACCATTCTATTTGTGAAACTAAGCTATAAATTTGACAATACATCATTCCAGCAGTTGAACATTGGCAAAAACTCAGTGAGGATATCTCTCTCTACAAGTCAAGCATTTTCGGAACTTTCTGAAGTTGCATTACATATTGAAAAAATGTACTGGAATGGCTCTTGCCTCTTGGTGAGTATAGTCTATATACCTCGCATCTGAAACAGAGCGTTCATATCATTCAAAGCTTCAAATGCTCCCCAAGAACTTGTTCTCGAAACACAAAATCCAACACTATAAGGCCTGAATCAAAATTATAGAATCTTTTACTCAAGAACTAAATAAACTAATTCGTTTCGATACTTCAAGTACTCCAGAGAATACGGAAGTCATTATTATGCAATGGTCCACCACAGTTAAGCTGATTTTTGTTAGCAAACCCTGCGATCAACATTAGGCAGCAACCTCGATAACTGCAGAGAACAACGTTGTACTGGAACGTCGATATCAATGGTTAAACAAGAACTGCAATGCAAATTTTCAGTAATTTGAATCTATGAAAGACGAAATAATCATGTTTTAGCACTGACAAATATGCAGCGAAGTCTTGAATGTTGAAAACGTCCGTACAGTTAATAAACTCCCAAGTGATCTAACAGTTAACAAAACTCAGAGATAGTGCTTTAATTTCCTTAAGCAACAGGGAAGTAAGAATCTCATATTATGGTGCCAAGTCAACTCTGTATAACTATACACAGTTGTAACCAGTCCCAACGTGTTTTCTTCTTCGCAGACGGAAGATAAGTCTAGCAGTATAACCCTGCAACGATCATAGGCATTATGTAAGTGTAATCGACGAAACAGGAAGGTCGGTTACACTGTTTTCATTGTGAAAGTAAAAATTAATGTAACTAGAGAACGCTCCGAGTATACCACAACAACCACAGATAACTTATACTAACAGTCCGATTATATTATTGGAGAAGGCGATAACAAGATAGACTATTACGGTCGAAAAACGAAAATAAAAAATATTTTGTAGCGGTGGCGTTGTGCAGCTTTAATGAATGTTAACAACTGTATTGTGCAATGGACAGCTACGACGGTACGTTTCATTAGGGACCATCGAATTTGGTCTAAAATCAGACCATCATCGACCCCGAAAACCGTCTCAGCTATGCTTTCACGTATATTGCAATAGCAGTTATCAAACGTAGATAGCTCGACCATTGGTATTATCTGTATAGACATTATATTCGTAAAAATGTCTAAGAAGTTAAATGGACATAATGGGCATGACAAGTTAATGTCAATGACGGAACACTGTACACCCGGAATTGCTATTCCTATTAGGCAAGTTCATAGTTGAGATCGTTTTTAGGCTTGATGATGGTCTGATCCTCGACCGAAACATACATTCTCTCATAAAATGTACCGTTATAGCTGTGATTGCATAATGCAGTTCTTTCGAAGAGCATATAAAATGGAAGTAACGTCACTGCTGCAGAAACTGACTGGGCAGAAACAAAAAGTAAAAGTTTATAAAGCTAAGATCAATATAACGAAAAAATCGAATAATATCGTACACAAATTCCTCTAGAATAAACTCAACGGAAATATAACGAAAACACAAAATTTGATTCCAATAATTCGCTTAATCTACACAGATTAATCGAAGACAAGGATACGAATCACACATCCACAAAATAACAACATAATAGAAAAATAACATGCACAAATTCTTCCAGAATGAACCAAAAGAAAATGTACACTGCATCAATATAGCCCTAACAAAGACAGCAGTCCCACACACATCCCCATATAACGACATAATCGATAAATAACACACTGGAACTATTCCATAATAAACCAAAAAATTATAAACCCCCCAAAAAAAACAAAAAAAAGAAAAGACGCACAAGAAAACTCCATATAACTACGACTTTATCGAAAAATAACACACACAAATTCCTCAAGAATAAACAGAACGAAAATAAATTCAAAAATTTTGTATCACACTACAAACGAACGTTAACAGGTAAAAAGTTCCATAGAACAAAACGAATCATACATCAAAAGCGCGAGACACTGGCAACAACAATAAGAACCCTACAAAACAATCGATTTCATATACGCTACCCCTCAGCGGCGTCACATTCGAAAAAAAGCAGCCAACTATTAATAAGTTAAAAAATTAAGACTAACATTACTCTCAGGACAACTTCTACAATGTACTTAGCTTCACGGCTAACACCACCGTAGACAATTCTCCCATACTACAAAAATAGCTAAAGAATTGCAACAATCAACATTATGGATCAAATGGCTCTGAGCACTATGGGACTTAACATCTGTGGTCATCAGTCCCCTAGAACTTAGAACTACTTAAACCTAACTAACCTAAGGACATCACACACATCCATGCCCGAGGCAGGATTCGAACCTGCGATCGTAGCGGTCACGCGGTTCCAGACTGAAGCGCCTTTAACCGCACGGCCACACCGGCCGGCAATCAACATGATGAAAAATTATCATTAATCACTTCACTCACAAAAATTTATCTTCTGCTCTTAAGGTACTGCCTAACCTCACCATCGTATATCGTGCGAAATACAGAAATAAACAGTTAAATATGTCAGGAAAAAAAGAAACAATAATCGCTAAATGTTTCTCCATTGATAATATAACCTGTGGCCTCAAGTTACCCCCACCCCGTAATAAACAACACCATCGTATATCATGACATATTTGCAATAAACAGCATAATTTACAAACTTTGTAAATTACAGTAGTAACTAACACAAACACAGATAGCATTTAATAACAGACCGCTTACACGCTCTGCAACGTAAAGTCATGACGTCAAGAGGACGTCATGGGTGAAACCACCCGGATAGAATCTGAAAGAGCACTTGTCAAAGTTGTCACTGTTGAACTAAGCTGTTAATTTGAGAATACATGATGAAAGCACAAGAACTTAAAAAAATTAAGTGTAGAGGTCCAACTCTACAAGTAACGACCTGACGTTTGAAACCCCACAATAAATTAAAACGAAATGCTATTTCACGTTATTACTGTTGTGAACTTCATATTCCGTAATCACACCACGCTCCTCCACATGCTTCAATTTTCCAGTTCTTCTCCACTAATACACATTCATTTATTAGCTTTTAAGATATTCTTACTCGAGATGACTGTGTATACTCAATAAATATACAAAGGTAAATCAATAGCTCATACCTACTGCGGGTACGATGCAGCTGGCCTCTGAAGCCGGCGTTCGCTTCACTGAGAGCTTCTAAAGCTCCTCAAGAACTTTAAAATGTTTCGCTAGATGTGCTCGAAACACAAAATACAACACTGCAAGACTTAATTCACAACAGAAGCTTCGTACACTCAATAACTCGCAGAACGAATTCGTATGAATACTTCGAGTACTCTAGAGAATACGGAAGTAATTGCTAGGCAACGGTCCACAATGGTTCAAGTGACATGGCATTGTTGTTAGCATACACTGTGATGAACATTAAGTAGCATCCCGCTAACTACAGAGCACATCACTATATAGAGACGTCGATATCCATGGTTAAATAAGAACAGCATTTAAATTTTAAACAATTTAAATCTATGTAAGACGAAATAACCATGTTTTGGGATCGAAAGATATCCAGAAGTATCTAAATAATGAAACCGCCCGAATAGCCCATAGATTCCCATTGGAATTCTTATTTAGCAGTTCGAGGTGCGTGAGAAGAGTAATGAGACTGACAATACTCTGAGGGATCTGACCGCGCTGTGTTGTTCTACTGCTGTAAAGAACGGTTTGCAATCTCTTCTAGTTGCTGAGTACGCCGTCACATGGTTTTTGAAAGCGCCATCGGGGAAATTGTGTTTTTGTTGTATGTTGTAAAAGTGGAAAAGTGTAATTTACAGCAATGTTATGCCATCAAGTGTTAAACTTGGGGCACCAGCGAGAGTGATCTTTTCAGAATTGAAACAACCCTACGGGGAACATTCCTTATCAGTAGTCCAAGTTTCTGTGTGGCACAAATCATTTCTGGAAGGCCGAGAACACGTTGAAGATGGACCTCGTTCAGGGTAGACCTTCAGCTTACAAAATCGACGAAAACGTCGAACGTATGCGTTCTCTTGTGACATCAGACCGGTGTGTAAAAATAAAGGTGATGGATGACATGGTTAAACATTTTCAGCATGCATCAAATTTGCATCGGAGTTTTGCACGTGCGAAAGATTTATCCCAAACGGTGCCATAAAACCTCACAACTGAGCAGGAGGAGAATGGAAGAAACGTGTGCGTTGTCCTCTTGCGAGAATTGCCCATGGCCACGAATGGTACAGTTGTATAATCACAGGTTATGAATCCTGAATTTCAAAGTACGATCCTGAGACCAAGTGGCAGAGTGAGGAGTGGAACACTGTGGAATCTCCTCGACTGAAATGAACTCGAATCATCAAGTCAAAGGCCGAAGCAAAACTGATTTGCTGTTATGACAGATTTGCTTTTTTCCATATAGATTTGTTCATCCAGGACAAACCGTCAAACAGCTGTGTTACAACGATGTCCTGGAAAAGCTCAGGAAAGAGGTGAATCGCCGGCCTGAGTGGCCTTGCGGTTCTAGGCGCTACAGTCTGGAACCGGGCGACAGCTACGGTCGCAGGTTCGAATCCTGCCTCGGGCATGGATGTGTGGGACGTCCTTAGGTTAGTCAGGTTTAATTAGTTCTAAGTTCTAGGCGACTGATGACCTCAGAAGTTAAGTCGCATAGTGCTCAGAGCCATTTTTGAAAGAGGTGAATCGAGTGAGATCAAACATTGCAGATTGGACGGCGCATCATGATAACGCCCCATGCCACATGGCCACTTCCATCACGGATTTTTTGACTTCAAAAGGCATTCCTGTTGTTCCACAGACTCCCCCCCCCCCCTCATTCACAGAAACGTGGTAACTGTGACTTGTTTTTTTTTCCAATTTCGGAAAATGTCTTAAAAGGATTTCATTTTGGGACTCTGGAGAATATTTAAGAGCATATGACCGACATGGGAAATGCCCTACCAGTTGAAGGCTTTCTACGCTTCTACCGACACCGAGGAACAACGACTTCGCCGGCCTATAGCTGCCGATGGCAACTAATTTGCAGGAGACATTATTGTCGTTTGAAAGAAATAAAACCTTGGTATATTAGAAATCAGTCTCACTGCTTTTCTCACACGCCTCCTACTCCAAGATATTGATTCACATATCTTGCGTAACAGAAGAGAAAAACTCTTTTGTTAAGCTGCCAGCTTCCCTCGATACGATGCAGTGCACTTGCCAGGAGTTCCAAAATAAATTTTTCTTCACACACGGAAAAAAATTCCAGCAGCACTAATCTCCAGCATCGCAGGGAGTACGTGTGCGTAATTCACAAGAGAGAAAGATTGCTTACACCGTCATCATTGTTGAACTAAGCATTTAATTTGATAATACATGATGCATGGGCACGGACTTCGCCAAAAACAAAGTACAGAAATCTGCCTCTACAAGTAAACATCCAACCTTAGAAACTGCATAAAAAAGTAAAACAATGTTCTATTTCACACTGCACACCGTTAATAACGGCATGTTCTGAGATGATACCACACTCCAGCACCCGCATCAATTTTCCAGTACTTCTCCGCTATATACTCAGCCATCAACAAGTTTATACGATATTCTAACCGCAAATGATTCTGTATGACAAATAAATAGGTGGCAGTTAAATCAACGGCTCATACCTCTTGCAGCACAACGCAGCTCGCCTCTGAAGCTGGGCGTTCGCTTTTCTGAAAGCTTCTAAAGCTCCTCAAGAACTTTAAAATGTTTCGCTAGATGTGCTCGAAACACAAAATGCAAGACTGCAATACTTAATTCACAAATGAAGCTCCTTACATTCAATAACTCGCAGAACGAATTCGTATGGATACTTCGATTACTCCAAAGAATACGGAAGTAATTGCTACGCAACGGTCCACAACGGTTTACGTGAGATGGCATTGTTGTTTACATACCCGAGATTCTCCCCTGGTAGCTGAGTGGTCAGCGCGACGAAAGTCATACCTAAAGACGCGAGTTCGATTCACGAATGTGTCGGGCGATTTTCTCCGCTCAGGGACTGGGTGTTGCGTTGCCCTTATCATCGTTATTTCACCCCCATGGACACGCAAGTCGCCGAAGTGGCGTCAACTCAAAAGACTTGCAGCAGGCGAATGGGAGGCCCTAGCCACACGGCGTTTCCATTTTAACAGTAAACCGAAATCCCAGTAAAGCAATAACGTTTAGCAACGTGGATATAAATGTTAGACAACCACTGAAACAAAATATTATATAAGTCAATTGTACATTTCAACTTTTCATAAAATAGCATCGAAGCATAACGACGTCGAATGCTGACGCCCTCGATCCCGCTTTTAGTCATGTATTGAAATGTTATGTCACGCGTAAAAATTGATTCCTTCAGCGCATGTGACTTCCACCAGATTCGACGTAAGTTTGTGTGATTCCACTAATTGTTTCCTAGTGTAGAGATTTTCTATATTGAAACCTGGTTGTCAAGGGAAGGCCGTAATGAATTACTATTGGTTGTCTTTAACAGTTACACACATTTATTATTAAAGAAGTAGTTCCAGACTCAACAATAAATTAAAAAATACCACGCTTTATTAATGAAGGCATAAACGACAGTGTAAATAATAGTGTTTTCAGTGCGTTACAATTTAGCAAATCACCATAAAATCCTGATACTGATAACGTTTAAAAAGAAAAAAACAAGGCACTGTGATGATGACTGAAGGCCTTACACTCCAAGAAAGACAGTAAATTAAGATTGTTTAAGAACTCGCTGCAATTACAACTTACAGGTATTGAAATATTAAAAGTAAGAGCCCACAAACACAGTACAAGGTATCAGACGCCAGGAATGGCAGAAAATAAGGTTTTAAGGCTTACTGCTGAAAGAGAAATATCGAATAAATTTTTCACAGCAAATGACCACAATCATGACTGAAGGCCTTACAAGCCAGGAACGGCAATTATATAAAAAATTTAGAAACCTACTGTAAATCAGCAAATAAAAGCAAAGGTTAATTAAAAGAAACAAGCAATTGACCACGAAACAGGTGAAATAATATGATGGTAATCTTGTAACACAACCCGGCAACGGAGGGTGGAAACCTACAAACAGCACCAACGCGAGCACCAGCACGGCTCATATACCCTTCGATTAATCTCCTCATCGCGAAAATGGAAGACTTGCCAATGGGACGGATCACATGTCACATACATATTTTTATTGGCCTCGTCCATGTTTTTTACTACTTTGTTAATACAATCAAATTATAAATTGAACGAGTGTCCTTTTTACACAGGGTGGTCCATTGATAGTGACTGGGCCAAATATCTCAAAATATAAGCATCAAACGAAAAAAACTACAAAGAACGAAACTCGTTTAGCTTGAAGAGGGAAACCACAGTGCGCTATGGTTGGCCGGTAGATGGCGCTGCCATAGGTCAAACGGATATCAACAGCGTTTTTTAAATAGGAACCCCCATTTTTATTACATATTCGTGAAGTACGTAAAGAAGCATGAATGTTTTAGTTGGACCACTTTTTTCGCTTTGTGATAGATGGCGCTGTAATAGTCACAAACGAATAAGTACGTGGTATCACGTAACATTCCGCCAGTGCGGACGGTATTTGCTTCGTGATAGATTACCCGTGTTAAAATGGACCGTTTACCAACTGTGGAAAACGTCGATATAGCGCCGATGTATGGCTATTGTGATCAAAATGTCCAATGAGCGTGTGCTATGTATGCTGCTCGGTATCCTGGACGACATCCTCCAAGTGTCCGGACCATTCGCCAGATAGTTGCGTTATTTAAGGTAACAGTAAGTGTTCAGCCACATGTGTAACGTCAACTACGACCTGCAACAAATTATGAAGCCCAAGTAGGTGTTTTAGCTGCTGTTGCCGCTAAACCGCACATCAGTAGCAGACAAATTGCGCGAGAATCGGGACTCTTAAAAACGTCGGTGTTGAGAATGCTACATCAACATTGATTGCACCCGTACCATATTTCTATGCACCAAGAATTGCATATCTACGACTTTGAACGTCGTGTACAGTTGTGCCACTGGGCACAAGAGACATTACGGGACGATGACAGATTTTTTGCACTCGTTCTATTTAGCGACGAAGCGTCATTCACCAACAGCGGTAACGTAAACTGGTATTATATGAACTATTGCGCCATCTCTCACAAAGCGAAAACAGTGGTCCAACTAAAAAATTCGTATTTCATTACGTACTGTACGAATATGTAATAAAACTGGTGGTTCCTATTTTAAAAAATGCAAATGATATCCGTTTGACCTAAGGCAGCGCCATTTAGCAGGCCAACCATAGGGCCATCTGGTTTCCCCCTTCAAGCTAGACAAGTTTCGTTCTTTGTAGTTTTTTCGTTTGACGCTTATTTTTTGAGATATTTGGCCCGGTCACGATCAGTGGAAAACAATGTATATTTTAATTGAAGTTCTCCTAAAAAGAATCATTTTAAAAGGCGAACTTCAAAATAAGGTAGGCTGGGTTTGAGAACAGAGGCCCAACATGCTGCCTTGAAAGGTACTCTTCCGTTCTGGAACTTTTCCTTGAATTCCCAGCGGAAGGATACTAGCCGGAAGGTAAGATGCTGCATAGATTCTCCGTAAGGTCACCAATGCGATGTCGAGGCAGGTGTGGAGGCAGTGGAGGGAGGAAGTCTCCTTGTCACCGAGTCCTGCCTGCTGTTTCGACGTCCTAGGCTACCAACATCAGGTCAAGCTAGATCAGATCACAGCTGGAGCTTTTCGCATCAGCTGGCGTCATACTAAATTACCCACGGAGATTATGCAAATCGTAACTATAGGTGCCTGTCGTTAGATAAGATTAGAAAAGTCTACATTTCAACAACATTGGTTTGTAGCATTATGTTACAGTCTGTTAAGCAGAAAATCTCCTGCTCACTCTCCATTGCCACCATACGCCTACCGTCATATCACTCAGTTATCCTTTCAAAGCGTACGTTTTACAATACAGTACCGTGCAGTGGAGAGCTTCACTCTTATCACAATGCATGCATATTTCACGTTGGAAAGCAACAAGTAATTTTTAACGTTATCAATGTTAGACGATCTGTTTCAGTAACTAATGAAAGTATAAATAGTATTATCATTTCAAATTTGTTCGGTGGTTCGGAATAAAAGTATCAGTCTAGGCCACAGGCTTCTATCCGAGGTTTTTCAGAAGCTTTTTATCTTTTTTTGGTTTTTTTTCTATTTACCGCTTCTTTCAAGGTCGACAATGATTTCTGTTCATGTGATAAATGCGAGGTTAGTCTATGGCTTGTATTCCATGTTAAACTGCAGAGCCACCTGTAACAGACTCGCTAAATCAATTAAAAGAATGGAGGAAGCAACACTACCAAACTACTACGGCGTTCGAACCAGCTTTCGTATTGATGATTCGAGTTTTACTATTACATTTATACATTACATCGATTATCCTTGTATACTTCAGTCATATTTTTAAAAACATTTGAGTGATTAGCTGAGTATACACTCCTTTTCCCTCAGAGCGAAGGAATAAAATTACGCTATACAAAATTTCCTTATTTTTATATTAGATAACACAATGGGATTATGAATTAGATAATAATCTGGAAAGCATAAATAATAATTTTAGTACTTATCTTCTTTTTCCTAAAAACATTAAATCTGTCGTACAAGACATACTGTTGTTGCTGTTATGGTTTTCAGTCCGAAGATTAATTTGATGCTGCTCTCCCCCCCTACTCTCACATAGCTGCAAAACTACTGTAAATTGCATCCAGAAAAACCGGTTGTTGTCTCAGGTAGGGTCCTATCCACCAATCCCACATATATCCTGGTATAAAACATGTGGAAACAAAATACATTATCTGTCGCCTAAAGGGACACAATTTTTTTTTCTCAGATGTCGATGTCCGAAACTTCATGTCATAGCTGCCAAAAGGCGGCAGTGTCTGACGACGCAATAAATGCATCAGTTTCTCTTTAAGGGGACCTGGACGTGCACGGGCTGCATTTTCATAGCTCGCTCTCAGTGCACATTACTCTTCATCTACAATGAATAACATTAACTCAAGCTGAATAAGGATATTTATTAAAATATCTCCTACAGTTTAAGAATTACAGTATTTTGCCTAATAGGTGTTTTTATAATACACTTCCCATTCAGGTACCATTTTCTGGTCCATCGTCAGACTGATAGCATTCAGACTGTGACAGACTGCTGTCAACATTCACAGGAACACATTATGCCTCTCGTTTTGTAGTTTGGAGTATTTCTGAGGAAATAGGAAAACCCTTATTATACCACATTATTATTTTCTCTAAAAAATACCGCTAAAATTATATTCAGAATGACAAACATAGATCATTTCTGCGATGTATTACGCACAATACAAAGATGCTATCCCATTCTTCGCTTGAGGGAAACTTGGTGAACATGGATGAAACCATTGAGAAGTTATATGTACCTAATGTTCTGAAAACGTAGTTTCGAGAAAATGAGAAAAGAATATTCACAGTGTTTTTGACGCATCGTATGCCTCTTTCAGAACATTCCAGCAGCATAACCTTCCTGGCCAGCTGCTTCTTTATCATCTGTAGACTTCTTCAGGGGCCTTGTCCTTACACTGGCTTCCACAGCTTCAACTACTCGCTGACAATCTATGGCAGTCAGAGCAGCTATCCTATTATTTGCTGGCTGGATGCCTAATTTGTCCATTACTTTTATCCTGATGGTTACACCATCATTCAAACACATGACAGCATCCATCGCATCCATTTTGAGTACTGTACATCCAACAAACACTGTTTTTGGCACTCGTTGCCACACGCAGATGTTGAAACTCTCATTAGGGTTTTGCGTGCGGCCTGCATATTGGCTTTATTGTTTCCATGACTGTGGCAGGCAAGAAATGTATATGGTGCTATTCCTTGCCTGTCGCATGAGCGTGGCTGATTTGCAGACATTTGTTCAAAGAGCGTTTAAGACCAAATCAACAACTGAAAAGTAGATAAAAAATACATTTTTTGAAACGGGATAAAATTGTCTTTCAGATGGTGACAAGAATTGTTTTCGAAAATTTCAGACATTTCAAGTCCATGTCCACTTAACAATTAGACATATCAAAAAAAATTAAAGAAAATACGACGCAACAAGAAGGAATTATACCAATGGCGCGGAAATCAGTAGATGTGATGTTCATGTACAGACAAATGAAGGAGTCCCATTTCAAAAACTGAATGGTTTATTCACGAGAAAGAGCTACACAAATTGAGCAAGTCTGTAAGAAAATTATCTATGTCTGGCGCTTATGCAAGTAGCTGTTCGGCTGGCATTGATTGATAGACTTGTTGCATGTCGTCCAGAGGGATATAGTGCCAAATTCGCTCCAATTGGTGCTATAGATGATCAAAATTCAGAGTTGTTTGTAGGGCCCTGCCCATGTTGTTGTTGTTGTGGTCTTCAGTCCTGAGACTGGTTTGATGCAGCTCTCCATGCTACTCTATCGTGTGCAAGCTTCTTCGTCTCCCAGTACCTACTGTAGCCTACATCCTTCTGAATCTGCTTAGTGTATTCATCTCTTGGTCTCCCTCTACGATTTTTACCCTCCACGCTGCCCTCCAGTACTAAATTGGTGATCCCTTCATGCCTCAGAACATGTCCTACCAACCGATCCCTTCTTCTAGTCAAGTTGTGCCACAAACTCATCTTCTCCCCAATTCTATTCAATACCTCCTCATTAGTTATGTGATCTACCCATCTAATCTTCAGCATTCTTCTGTAGCACTACATTTCGGAAGCTTCTATTCTCTTCTTGTCTAAAATATGTTTCACTTCCATACATGGCTACACTCCATACAAATACTTTTAGAAACGACTTCCTGACACTTAAATCTATACTCGATGTTAACAAATTTCTCTTCATCAGAAACGCTTTCCAGGCCATTGTCAGTCTACATTTTACATCCTCTCTACTTCGACCATCATCAGTTATTTTGCTCTCCAAATAGCAAAACTCCTTTACTACTTTAAGTGTCTCATTTCCTAATCTAATTTCCTCAGCATCACCCAACTTAATTCGACTACATTCCATCATCCTCGTTTTGCTTTTGTTGATGTTCGTCTTACACCCTCCTTTCAAGACACTGTCCATTCCGTTCAACTGCTCTT
Source organism: Schistocerca americana (assembly GCF_021461395.2). Lineage (NCBI taxonomy): Eukaryota > Metazoa > Arthropoda > Insecta > Orthoptera > Acrididae > Schistocerca > Schistocerca americana. Next base: position 540,711,230 of record NC_060124.1, on the reverse strand, counting down.
CCAAGTCCTTTGCTGCCTCTGACAGAATTACAATGTCATCGGCGAACATCGAAGTATTTATTTCTTCTCGATGGATTTTAATTCCTACTCCGCATTTTTCTTTTGTTTCCTATACTGCTTGTTCAATATACAGATTGAATAGCATCAGGGAGCGGCTACAACTCTGTCTCACTCCCTTCCCAACCAGTGTTTCCCATTCATGTCCCTCGACTCTTATAACTGCCATCTGGTTTCTGTACAAATTGTAAATAGCCTTTCGCTCCCTGTATTTTACCTCTGCCACCCTCAGAATTTGAAAGAGAGTATTCCAATCAACATTGTCAAAAGCTTTCCCTAATATACCAACGCTAGAAACGTAGGTTTGCCTTTCCTTCATCTTTCTTCTAAGATAAGTTGTAAGGTCAGTATTGCCTCACGTGTTCCAGTATTTCTACGGAATCCGAACTGATCTTCCCCGACGGTGGCTTCTACCAGTTTTCCATTCGTCTGTAAAGAATTTGCGTTAGTATTTTGCAGCTGTGACTTATTAAACTGATAGTGCGGTAATTTTCACATCTGTCAACACCTGCTTTCTTTGGGATTGGAATTATTATATTCTTCTTGAAGTCTGAGGGAATTTCGTCTGTCTCATACATCTTCCTCACCAGATGGTAGAGTTTTGTCAGGACTGGCTCTTCCAAGGCTATCTGTAGTTCTAATGGAATGTTGTCTACTCCAGTGGCCTTGTTTCGACTTAGGTCTTTCCTTGCTCTGTCAAACTATTCACGCAGTATCGTATCTCTCATTTCATCTTCACCTGCATCCTCTTCCATTTCCATAATACTGTCCTCAAGAACATCGGCCCTGTATAGACCCCCTAGATACTCCGCCCACCTTTCCGCTTTCCCTTCTTTGCTTATAACTGGGTTTCCATCTGAGCTCTTGATATTCATGCAAGTGGTTCCCTTTTCTTCAAAAGTTTCTCTAATTTTCCTGTAGGCAGTATCTATCTTACCCCTAGGGAGATAAGCCTCTACATCCTTACATTTGCCCTCTAGCCATCCCTGCTTAGCCATTTCGCACTTCCTGTCGATTTCATTTTTGAGAGGTTTCTATTCCTTTTTGCCTGCTTCATTTACTGCATTTTTATATTTTCTCCTTTCATCGATTAAATTCAGTATCTCTTCTGTTACCCAAGGATTTCTACTAGCCTTCGTCTTTTTACCTACTTGATAGTCTACTGCCTTCACTATTTCATCGCTCAAAGCTACCCATTCTTCTCCTACTGTATTTCTTTCCCCCATTCCTGTCAATTGTTCCCTTATGCTTTCCCTGAAACTCTGTACAACCTCTAGTTCCTTCAGTTTATCCAGATCACATCTCCTTAAATTCCCACCTTTTTGCAGTTTCTTCAGTTTTAATCTACAGTTCATAACCAATAGTTTGTGGTCAGAGTCCACATCTGTCCCTGGAAATGTCATACAATTTAAAACCTGGTTCCTAAATCTCTCTCTTACCATTATATAATCTATCTGAAACCTTCCAGTATACAGCCTTCTTTCATGATTCTTGAACCAAGTGTTAGCTATGATTACGTTATGCTCTGTGCAAAATTCTACCAGACGGCTTCCTTTTCATTTCTTAGCCCTAATCCCTATTCACCTACTACGTTTCCTTCTCTTCCTTTTCCTGCTCTCGAATTCCAGTCGCCCATGACTATTAAATTCTCCCTTCACTAATTCAATAATTTCTTGTACCTCATCATATGAGGTGCGGCTAGAAAAAAATCGGACTGATGCTGGAAAAACATTTATTTACAATTATTTACAATTTCATGTTATCTCCTTCAATGTACTCTCCTCCTCGGTATCTACACCGCTCCATACGAATTTTCCACTGTTCATAGCAATGCTGCAGATCATTTTCGATAAGTCCATACATTACTTCCGTCGCTTTTTCTTTTACTGCTTCAACAGTCTCAAATCTAGTTCCTTTCAGAGCTGACTTGACTTTAGGGAAAAGAAAAAAGTCACAGGGGGCCAAATCAGGTGAGTAGGGTGGATGATCTAAGATGGGAATGTTGTGTTTTGCCAAAAACGTCTTCACTGACAACGCACTGTGAGCTGGGGCATTGTCTTGGTGAAGGGTCCATGACTTTTTTCTCCACAAATCGTTCCGTTTTCTTCATACTCGCTCACGTAGGGTAGCCAGGACGCTAATGTAGTAATGCTGATTCACTGTTTGTCCCTCTGGTACCCAATCAATGTGCACAATCGCTTTGATGTAAAAAAAAAACAATCATCATTGCCTTGAATTTCGATTTTGACATTCGTGCTTTTTTTTGTCGTGGAGAACCAGGAGTTTTCCAATGCATCGATTGGCGTTTAGTTTCGGGATCGTAAGTAAAAAACCACGATTCATCGCAAGTAATAACATTTTGTAAGAAGGTGGGATCACTTTCAATGTTTTCCAGGATGTCAGAACAAATCATTCTTAGGCGTTCCTTCTGTTCAATTGTGAGACACTTTGGAACCATTTTTGAACACACTTTGTTCATGTTGAAACTTTCATGAAGAATCTGCCTAACACTTTCCTTGTCAACTCCTGTTAACTCAGACACTGCTCTGATTGTTAAACGGCGATCTTGTCGAACAAGTTTACAGATTTTTTCAATGTTTGCATCAGTTTTTGCTGACAATGGTCTGCCAGTGGGATTGTCATCACTGGTGTCTTCGCGGCCATCTTTGAATCGTTTAAACCACTCAAACACTTGTGTTCGCGATAAACAATCATCGCCGTACACTTGTTGTAACATTACAAACGTTTCACTTGCAGATTTTCCTACTTTGAAACAAAATTTGATGTTAACACCCTGTTCTTTCTGTACACTCAACATTTTCCGACGCACAGACAAAACGTCAACTACTTAAAACAGACGCCACGGGCAGACTGAGTGCAGGAGGCAGATGAAACTCGAGCAGTAGGCGGAGCGACAGTCACGTGACAGGCCACGCGACTTTCAGCCTTATTGCATTCGTTTTATTGTTTCACCAGTACTAGTCCGGTTTTTTTCTAGCCACACCTCGTATATTTGATCACTTTCTTCATCATCTGCAGAGCTAGTTGGCATATAAACTTGTACTACTGTAGTAGGCGTGAGCTTCGTGTCTATCTTGGCCACAATAATGCGTTCACTATGCTGTTTGCAGTAGCTTACCAGCACTCCTATTTTTTATTCATTATTGAACCTACTCCTGCATTACCCCTATTTGATTTTGTATTTATAACCCTGTATTCACATGACCAAAAGTCTTGTTCCTCCTGCCACCGAACTTCACTAATTCCCACTATCTCTAACTTTAACCTATCCATTTCACTTTCTAAATTTTATAACCTACTTGACCGATTATGGGATCTGACATTCAACGCTCCGATCCGTAGAACGCCAGTTTTCTTTCTCCCGCCCATAGCACCAAATGTTCTCAATAGCGGAGAGATAGGAAGACCTTTCTGACCAAGGTAGAGTATGGCAATCACGAAGACAGTTAGTAGATAACCTTCCAGTGTGCGGGTGGACATTATCTTGCTGAAATGCAAGTCCAAGATGCCTTGCCATGAAGGGCAAAAAATATCGTCAACGTACTGCTCTGCTGTAAGGGTGCAGCGGATTACAACGGAAGTGGCTTTGCTATGAAATGAAATCCCACCCCAAGATATCATATCTGGTTGTCGGACTGTATGGTGGCCAACAGTCACATTGGTAGCCCACTTTTATCTGGGGCGTCTTGAGATACATCGTGGCTGGTCATCGGGGCTCAGCTAGAAGCCAGAATCACCACTGAAGACAATTCTGCTCCAGCCAACGCTCTCCCAGGCCGAATGTACCCAGCACACTTCGAACCATCTTCTGGTTGTACATACGTCGATGGTAATCGACTTAAGGGTCGCCATGAAGTCAGACTTTCGTCTCTCTAGGTCACCCGTACTTATAAACTCTGTGTTCGGCGATGGTCCGCTCATTTTTGCCAGCATCGTTGAATAGTTGCGTGGTTTCCTATTTATATGTCGATCGATTGGCCAATTACTCCAACCAGCATCTTTGAACTCACCTACATTTCTTCTTTCAAATACTGTCATCTGCTGACATTGTCCACGAGCCTGTTTGCAAGGCATAGTTACTTTCAAACTGAATACACGGAATGAAATCCTCAAATACTTTATGCGCTGGTATCATCATGACCCCTGTTTACTATTCTTACCAGGTGTGCGGTGACATTGTGCTCCAGCAGTCACACATTCATTCATCGGTCGCCGAAGTTTGCAGTCCTTCGTTTTCCGTCGATACCTCTGTGAATAACCATTTGTGACCAATTTGAGTCGTTTTCGTGTCTTAGACTGTATATTAGATGTTAAGAACGAAAGAGAAGCGGAATTCTTATAATAAACGTTTAGAATCAGAAATGTGTGCTAGTTACCGTCTACGACTCACTGAAAATGGTTATTTTAAAGCATTCAATTAGGCTCGTTTTCAGTCGTATTACAATGATCATGTCGTCGTTGTGTACATGAAATACCTCGTATAGGAATGCTGTTAAATTTAGCACTATCTCTGGACCTACCATCGGCACGGCTTCAGAGTATACGCCATCCAGACCAGGTGCGTTCGCAGTTTTGAGCTTCGAAATTGCGACAGTAATTTCTTCTTGACCAGACCGTATCAACAACATCTGATTGTCATATTCGTTATTTACTGCATTTATAAGTGTTCCGTGTATCTCAGCGTCTGTGTTATCATCAGGATGCAGGGCAGTTAGCAGATATTCTGGTGACTCTCTCCATCCAGTCGTCATTGAGCTATCCACCTTACGAATTGCGGACATGATAGTAGTTCCCTTAACCTTTTCAGTCAACAAGTTATTCAGTCTTTGGAAGATGTCAAATTGCAGGTGTATTCCTTCAGTTTCCTGAAGCAAAGTTTTGAAGCGCGTCTTAATATCCCTGTACTCATGGAGCCTACTACTGCACTCCGATTGCCCTAGAGTATGTTCGTTCTTCTTCACGATCGTACCCTTCACCTCAGAGTGGAAAGTTCAAGGCTCTAAGGGATCGTAGTCTAATTGTTTACCTTTTTCCTAGGAATATAAATGTCCTGTGCTCTTTGCAAGAGTTCAGTTAGTAATTGAGCACCCAAATCTACATGAACCGGAAGCGATTCCATTCTAAATACTCCGGGTTAGACAACTAAGCCATCTCAATCAGATTTAGTGATGCCTAATTCAATTCTGCTCTCCTCAGCTTGTCTTCTGTATTATTGTCATTTCCCTCTTCGACGATAATTGTATTATGGCCACTGTATGTTAGGTTCTGGAGCACTTGTCAACTATTAATTTTAGCTGCTGACATGCGGTTTGCTAAAGTAACATCTATGTTAGTAACTACAGCAGCTTATTGTTCGAATGTACTCGGCTGGTCTTCCAGATTTAAAACAATGAGCTGTAGTTCCTGTATTGCTTCCTTTAGTACATCCTCTCGTTCGTCAGTTTGCCTACTGTCCCACAGAAGTGATTATGCATCTGTTGTCACAAGGAGACACGCAACTTGTCTATATAGAGAAACCGCTCTGACTTTACCTATATAAGGTACGATAGGGTGAGAGTAATGCTTGCTTACTACAACCTACTTTGTCTGCAGTCCTTCACTTCTATTGTGACCCTGTGCTTGTCCAACAGCGTTGCCACCTTGGGTCACACTATATTTCCATTTGTAACGACTGTGGCAGTCATTCCCTCATCGTGGCCAGTACCTGTTACTATATCCGCGCGAAAATGTGGGAACTCATTCTTTCTACAGTATGGTTCTTGCAAACAAAACATATTAACACTCAGCTGGTCAGTTAGTTTTCGTATTTCAGTCATTGTCAATTTACATCGAGCAGCATTTATCTGTACTATGTTTATCCTTTTACGTGTTTGCATTGCCAACAAAGCACTGGAGAAGGAGGGCCTGGTTCAAAGAAAAAGCGTCCAAATCCTTATATAAAATCCACGTATTAATGCTAGGTGTCGAATGGTCCTTTTACTCTCTTAAACGCCTGTCGAAGGAGGCGACATAATTGTTTAAACTCAATTCATATGTTATTTACTCTCAAAAGAATTCTGTGTAGTGCATCTTGTGTAGGATACGTCATAGATTTCCTTTCTGATGCCCACCTCTGAAAATATGTCTTAGAGCAACCTGCAACACACTGGGAGCCTCCAAACAACTTAATAAGACATTCACTTCTAAATTATTATCAGATTTGCATGTGTGTAATTGAAAATCATTTTAGTAGGACTCGAAATATTAGAAATACTTTTTTGTATTTCATAGGAGTACCTGATTTTCACTGCACTTTACTGTTTTGCGATTGTTGTACTCGTTAGTGTTACTAAGGTCACCGCACACCTCTTCAAGCGCAAATGGGGAGAGGTTCTGCAGATGATGTCGAAGTTTCTTGGGTGTCTACTGGTACTGCACATGCGGTGTCAATGTCATCATAACCATCATCATTATCGTTATCATAACATTTGGTGCGAGTTCCTCGTAGATGCGGCGTCGGCCTGGGGCAGGAGAATCCCGTTGCTGGGGTTGCTGCACCGGGAACAGCTCTTCTATCAGCAGCAGCCGCAGCTTGGGTTGATGCAAGTGCTTCACAAATCGTATCCCCCCGAACGAAGTTCACGAACTTCATCTGGTGTGATTTCTCACGTGATGAGCAAGTGCTCTACTCGAAGCAGGATACATTACTGAAGACAGTTGTACTCCAGCCAATGCGACTCCACCCCGCGTGTGCCCGACACCACTGAAAACATGCTATTAGGTGCGCGTAGGTCAATGGTAGGCGGGGAGGGGGGCGCCGTGAGCTCAGCATCCCTTCTGTGAGCCGCCTTTTATTAGTCTCAGAGGTCACTGAAGCATTAGTTGCACGTCGGGTTGATGATAATGCTGTTCGGGATTCTGTGTGTCTCTCTGGCGATTACTCGGTCCTCTCCATCAGCTCTCTGGGTCGACCGCTTCCTTCTTGACGCTGTGTACAGCCATGGTTCACCCGTTCCTGCCAGTATCGTCGAATAGTGTCGTTGCTCCTATTCAAATGTCGAGCCAATAGCCGATTACTCCAAGTGCCTTCTTTTAAATGCTGACATCCACATATATTGAGCGAATAGCCGATTATTCCAAAAGCTTTCTTTTGAATGCTGATATGAGCGTTTGGCATCATTGGCCGGGAGACCCCTTACAGGGCAGGTCCAGCCGCCTTGGTGCAGTTCTTATTACATTCGACGCCACACTGGGCGACCTGCGCGCCGCGTGGCGATGAAATGATGAATAAGACAACACAACACCCAGTCCCTGAGCGGAGAAAACCTCTGACCCAGCCAGAATTCGAACACGGGCCCCTTAGGACGGCAGTCCATCACGCTGATCTTTCAGCTATCGGGGCGCACTAAATGCTGACATCTACATATATTGTTCAGTAACTGGCTGCGAGTATGGTTATGTCCAACTGAGTACACAGAATGAGTTTTAGCAAAAGTTTGAAGCCCTCGAATCGACAAGTACCCTGTTTACTGCGTCTGTGCCCAAGTACGTCGATCGCCAAATCCTGTATGAGTATCATCTTGTAACGTTTGCACCACTCCTTCATGGTGCGTCATTTTTTGTGTTAGAGTGGTTATTAGACATTAATAACGGAAGATAAACAGAGTTCCTGTGATAATCGTTTGTAATCAAAAATGTGTGATACTAGCCCTCTACGAACCATCGAAAATTGTCACTGTTTAATTCAATTTGATAGGCTTTTTTTCAGTTTATCACAATATGAACATGTCATCATTAAGAAGGTGGAAAGCACGCGGCTGTAACACTTATTAGTGTGTCTGTTCCTCGTCTATATGACGTCTTGAACTCGGCTAAAGATACTTTCAGTAAGGTTAAAGAATCCACCATAGGCGGAACTAAACTCTAATTTTCCCAAAATATAGTTCATTGGTGAAAATTGTACACTCGTCTGCGCCAACAATTCAAACACAATTATCACTCTAAAAGTGACTAAGAGGCTGATTTTCTTTATCCAACAACTCAAATCCTCGAACTTGGTCGAATTTTCCACAAAATCATATTCACAAAGTTCCACTGCTGCACACGGAAACCAAGTTCCACAAGAGTTTACTTTTAGTATGTGCGCAGTGACATAGTTCCTTGAAAAAACTGAACACAGTCGATGTTCTGCCAAAGTTTGTCAACCAAATTACAACATCCGATCACGAAGACTTGACGTCGATGGTGCTGCAGAGGCAAGGCGGTGTTCTTGAGGAGGCAGCTGGTCGACAGCAGGAAGCGGATGTCCATCCGTACCTCTGGCTCGACGAGAGCTCACTTTTGCACAGCGATGCGAGGGCCTGAATATTGCTGCACAGCTGGATATCGCAGAAACTATTTCAGGGCACGTGATTTGCGGATGGGTCGCCCAACCTACCCCCTCCCACACCCCCCCTACCCAGCAGGAACCGAAACCAGAAACGATAGCAATAGTGCACTTTGAGGTCTGGATTTAAGTCGACTTTGAATCGCATTCCAATGAGTTATTGGTTATAAGTGGAACATGGCGCTGGCCAATCAATTTCTAGGACGTTATATAAAATGCCTAAAAAGACAAGTCATTGTGGAAAGACAGGAGATACTGGACTCATTTGAAGAAAGAAGGAAATGTGAAAATGCAGCAGACGAAGCAGCAAACAGGAAACACATATTGTCTGCAAACCTCTATTTTTCTTTACTCCGCCGTAGTGGGGATCCAAAACACTCGGGCAGTATTCAGGAATTTGTCGCACTACTGTTCTATATACGGTCCTCTTTGTAGATGAACTACACTTTCCTCAGACTCTCCCAGTAAGCCGAAGCCACTGCTACTACTGTTCTCATGTGCTCGTTTCACTTCATATCGCTTTACAACTTTACACCTAGAAATTAATCCCCTTGACTGTGTATACGAAAATTACAGTATTGTTTTTTTTCCCCTTTCATCTGCATTAAGATATATCTCTTTACATTTAGAGCAAGTTAACCTACATCACACTAAAAGTAAATTCTAAGCCATCGTATACCCATGTACAGTCACAAAACGACGATACAGTCCTCTTACCTCTTATACTAAAAGGTCACCTCAAGCCTTAGCAGACTTCTCCCCACCCTATCCGTTGTTGTCCACAAATCATTGCCTCACAGAAGCTGCTTTATGACATGGTGTTTTGTCATCCTTACATAAACAATCATGGTCTCCATATGTTTCCCTACTGTAGACAGTACATTATGCTGTAAAATGTGTTATTCTTCAGCGTTTAAAGCTTATTAATTGCAACAATTGGAGCACACCATAACCAAGGAAAACACCCCAATTCCGTGACACCACATCCTTAGTTCTTCATTTTTGGCGATATACAGGGTGAGTCACTAATTATCGCCACCTAGAATAACTCCGAAAGTATGATGGTAGCTGAGATGATTGTGGGACAAAAGATGTATAGGGCAACGGGGGCCATAACATGACGTTGATTTTTTGATTCTAGATGGGGTCGCGTCAGAGATAAGAAGGTCAACTTTGTTTCTTTACATGGGATGCTATAGTTTGGTACTTATTATCTGATAGTGGCTATCGAGACGAATCCAATGACGTGTAACAGCGATGGCCGGCCGATGTGGCCGCGCTGTTCTAGGCGCTTCAGTCTGGATCCGCGCGACCGCTTATGTCGCAGGTTCGAATCCTGCCTCGCGCATGGGTGTGTGTGATGTCCTTAGGTTAGTTAGGTTTAAGTAGTTCTATGTTCTAGGGCACTGATGACCTCAGATGTTAAGTCCCATAGTGCTCAGCGCCATTTTTAATAGTAATTTATTTGAAGGTCAACGAAGCTGAAAAAGGTGGCATGAACGACCAGTTACAGAAGGCATTCGAAGTGATGCCCATTCGTATCAATGCAATGCTGCAATCTTCTTATCACCGACTGAGTGGTATTCCTTATCACTTCGGCATTTATCGAAGCACATGCTGTGACATTCTCTCTCGTATGTCGTGCAAACAGTAAATATTCACCGAATACGGCGTATGCATCCAAGGTGCCATTGACATGTAAACACCATTCCACAGTTTCGCAATACAACCCTAATAGGAACGGTAAGACTAGTATCGTCGAATCAAGCAAATGTGAATGATGTATTCCTTCGAAGAACAATGCTTCTCACTTATGGAGAATGCCAACGAAATTCAGTAAGAGCTAGACACATTCGCTGAAAGACATCCTCACCGTAGTCACCCTACACGATGTACATTTAAATATGTTTGTGATAAATTGAAAACAACTGGATTTTTAATGCATCGGAAACATATCCGGCAAAGGAAAGTTACTAACGAGGAAACAGAAACTGGTACTCTTGCCACTGTGGTTCGGCATCCTTGTGTTAGTTCGTGTCAAATCGCAAGGGAATCTGGCATTAGCCAGAGTACTGTCGTTCATGATCTGAATCGCCATAAATATCATCCTTACCATACCATTCCCTACCAAGAATTAACTGGTAGACTGTATGCGTCGCATTGAATTCTGCAGATGGCTCAGCTTCAGATTTAAAGGAATGACACATTTGTTAATTTGATTTTATTTACTGACAAGGCTACGTTCACGAACAATGGAAACGTTAATTTGCATAACATGCATTACTGACAACTGAAGATCCATGTTGGCTGGGGTAAGTTACAAACCAAACACCGTGGTCGGTGGATGTATGGTGCCGGATTCTGAAGGACAGAATTATAGGCCCCTATTTCATCGAAGGAAATCTTAATGGTTCAAAAAATGGCTCTGAGCACTATGGGACTCAACTGCTGAGGTCATTAGTCCCCTAGAACTTAGAACTAGTTAAACATAACTAACCTAAGGACATCACACACATCCATGCCCGATGCAGGATTCGAAGCTGCGACCGTAGCGGTCTCGCGGTTCCAGACTGCAGCGCCAGATCCGCGCGGCCACTTCGGCCGGCAATCTTAATGGTAGCAAGTACACCACATTCCTGCAAGAAAGATTAGGTCTGTTATTGGAAGAAGGAACAAGGAACAGAATGTGGTATCAACACGAGAGGTGTCCGGCACATTTTTCGCTCGTGGCTAGAAATGAGTTGCAGAGCCAATTCCCAGATCGTTGGATTGAACGCGGAGATGTGTCATGCCCGTCTCGTTCGCCACACTTGACGCCTCTGGACTTTTTCTTGTGGGGATTCGTATAAGACATTGGTTATAAAGAAGTTCCAACTACACCAGAACTCTGGATAATTTTTATCAGACAGTATACGTCTGAAACAGTGCACCCTCATTTAGTTTATCCCTGATGTTCGTTACTGTCGTGTTTATACATTCTTGCAGAGAAGGTATCTCGCAAAGTAAATAGCTAATGGTGTACACCTCAATCGTTTCTCAACACCAGTTACTTCAAGTACTAGCAACTAATATCAGTAACACGACACATATTTCTGCGTTCCCTATCGTTATGCGCAACTTTCTATTCTCTGCCGATGAAATTCCTCTGTAGACAGTAAAGCAAAAAAATTTTTGGACTTGTGGTTTCGCTACAGGAGGCCAAGGTTATATAACCAGTAAGGCATAGGTATGCCAACGATGCTGCCTGAGGACCGTGCAAGGTCGATTAATTATAGCGGAGACCACAGTGGGGTGGACAGGAGGGGAAGGGGAGAGGAGTAGATGAAGTAGGTACCTGCAGCCGGCTGCAAGCAGATTCTGCCGCGCCTGCTGGATTTCTGCCTTGATGTGCGTTTCTCCACCTGTCAAGTTCCAGGTCGTGGGCGTCTCACTCCCTTCACACTCTGGGAACACACCAGCAGAAATTCGTTGCCCTGATTTCGAAGCAGGCACCGTAAACACTGTAAAATCAGCATAACAGCCCATGCATTCAAACTGCTCACAAGAATAATATGCAGAACAATGGAAAAAGTTGAGGATCTGTTATTTGAGGATCACTTGGAGTTTAGGCACGAGAGAGACAGTTCTGTCGTTGCGCATCATGACAGAAGCAAGACATGAGAAAAATTAAGACACATTCATAGGATTTGTCGAACTAGAAAAAGTGATTGACACTCTAAAATGATACAAGACAATCGATATTCTGAACAAAGTAGGAGTAAGGTACGGGACGTGTAATACACAGTATGTACAAGAACCTAGAGAGAATGGTAAGAATGGAGGAGACATAACGAAATGCTTCAATTAAAAGTGGTGTAAGAGAGGTGATCCTGCTTTCGCCCATACTACTCACTGTCTACATCGTAGAACCCACGACGGAAATGGAAGAAAGTTTCCAAAGTGTGCTCAAAATTCACAGTAAGAGATTACCACTGATATGATTCGCTGATGCCATTGCTATCCTTGGTTGAAATGAATTACAGGATCTATTGAATGAAATGAATAGTGTTATGAGTACAGAATAGGTACTCAGACTAAACCGACGTGAGACGAAAATAATCAGAAGTAGAAGAGAAACAGAACAGCGAGAAAACATCACAACTTGGGATCAAGAAGTACACGAAGTTAAGGAACTTTGTTATCTTGGAAGCAAAACGACCCATCAACCCATCTTGGACGAGGCAAGAAGGACATATAAAGCAGAGTAGCACAGGAAAAGGAGACGTTCCTGGACAAAAGAAATCAACTGGTAACAAACGTATGTCGTAAGTTGAGTAAGAAATTAATGAGGATGTACGTTTGTAGCACCGCATGGTACAGAAGTGAATTACTTCCTGTGAGGGAACCGAAAACGAAGAGAATCCAAGTGTTCGTGACGTGTGCGATAGAAGAATGTTGGAAAGTAGGTGGACTGATAAGGAATGAGGAAATTCACATCTACATCTACATCTACGGGATTACTCTGCTATTCACAATAAAGTGCTTGGCAGCGGGTTGAGTGAACCACCTTCAGGCTGTCTCTATACCGTTCCACTCCCGAGCGGCACTCAGGAAAAACCAGCACTCAAATTTTTCTGTGCGAGCCCTGATTTCTCTAGTTTTATCGTCATGATCATGTGTCCCTATGTAAGTTAGTGCCAACAGAATGTTTTCGCAATCGGTGCAGAAAACTGGGGATTGAAATTTCATGAGGAGGACACATCGCAACGATGAACGCCTTTGTTGTAGTGATTTTCATCTCAATTCACGGATCATGTCCGAGACACTATCTCCCCTATTTCACGATAATACAAAACGAGCTGCAATTCTTCGTGCTTTTCCGATGTCATCCGTCAGTCCCACTTGATGCCACACCGCACAGCAATACTCCAGAATATGGCGGACAAGCGTGATGTAAGCAATCTCTTCAGTACACCTTTTGCACCTTCCACGTGTTCTGCCAATGAATCGCAGTCTTTGGTTTGCTCTACCCACAATATTATCTATGTGATCGTTCCAATTTAGGTTATTTGTAATTGCAGGCCCTCAGTATTTAGTTGAATTTACAACCTTCAGATTCGTGTGACTAACAGCGTAATCGAAATTTATCTGATTTCTTTCAGTACTCATGTGAATAACTTCACACTTTTCTTTATTCAGGGTCACTTTTCGCACCATACAGATATCTTATCTAAATCATTTTGCAAGTCGCTTTGATCATCTGATAACTTTACAAGAGGTAAACACCTCCTTGTGGAACGCCGGATATTACTTCTGTTTTACTCGATGACTTTCCGTCTACTACTACGAACAGTGACTTTTCTGACAGGAAATCACGAATTCAGGCGCACAACTGAGGCGATACTCCGTAGGCAAGCCGTTTGGTTAGGAGACGCTTGTGAGGAACGGTGTCGATAGCCTTCTGGAAATCTAAATGTATGGAACCAACTGACATCCCCTATTGATAGCAGTTATTACTTCATGAGTGTAAAGAGCTAGTAGTGTTTCACAAGAACGATATTTTCTGAATCCGTGCTGACTATGTGTCAATAAATCGTTTTCTTCGAGGTACTTCATAATGTTCGAATACAGTATATGTTCCAAAACCCTACTCCAAATCGACGTTAGTGATATATGCCTGTAATTCAGCGGATTACTCCTACTTCCCTTTTTGGGTATTGGTGTGACTTGAGGAATTTTCCAGTTTTTAGGTACGGATTTTTCTGTGAGCGAGTGGTTGTATATAATTGCTACATATGGTGCTATTTTATCAGCATACTCTGAGAGGAACCTGACTGGTATACAATCTGGACCGAAGGGCTTGCCTTTATTAAGTTATTTAAGCTGCTTTGTTTCACCGAGGATATCTACTTCAGTGTTTCTCATCTTGTCAGTTGCTCTTGATTGGAAGTCAGGATTATTTACTTCGTCTTCTTTGGTGAAGGAGTTTCGGAAAACCGTATTTATTAACTCTGCTTTAGTGGCACTATCATCAGTGATTTCACCGTTGTTATCGCGCAGTGAAGGTACTGATTGTGTGGTGTTACCGCCAGACACCACAGTTGCTAGGTGGTAGCTTAAATCGGCCGCGGTCCATTTAGTACATGTCGGACCCGCGTGTCGCCACTGTGTGATCGCAGACCGAGCGCCACCACAAGGCAGGTCTCGAGTTACGGCATAGCACTCGCCCCAGTTGTACGACGACTTTGCTAGCGACTACACTGACGAAGCCTTTCTCTCATTTGCCGAGAGACAGTTACAATAGCCTTCAGCTAAGTCCATGGCTACGACCTAGCAAGGCGCCATTAGCCTTACATAGTTTGATAGCTATCGTATGAAATGTCTCATCAAGAACGTTGTAAACCAATGACGGATTAAAAGTTAAGTATTCCCAAAGCAACGTACTTTTCTTTATAGCAATTCATTGAGCGTCCTGTTTCAGACTTCTATCTAGCCTAAGTGAGATTACGCGTGCCTTTCGGCTACTTCAGTGTGGCGTAGCTGTCTTGTTACGCCACAACAGATTGCGTCTTGCCTCTGGTGTTCTTTATGTATGATCAGAATCTCTTTGCGTTTTCTGCCAGATTTCGATACATAATTTCGTTGTGGAAATTATTAAAATCATCTCGCGTTGAAGTAGGCGCCATATTTCGAACTTCTGTATAACTTTGCCAAACTTGGGGATTTTGCGTTCTTTTAAACTTGGCATGCTTCTTTCGTTGCTTCTGCAATAACGATCTGACCCATTTTGTGTACCATGGGGGATCAATACCATCACTTTTTATTTTATGTGGTATATATCTCTCAATTGCTGTCGATACTATCTCTTTGAAAACAATCCTCACATTTTCTATACTTACATGATCAGATCGGAAGGGGTGAAGACTGTCTCTTCAAAAGGTGTTAGTGCATTTTTATCAGCTTTTTTAAACAGATATACTGTGCGTTTCTTTTTCTCCGCAAAATAGAGGAAGAAAGGAACATAAGCAAAACGGTAACAAAAAGAAGGGACAGAATGGTAGGACACATTTCGAGACATAAGGAAACAAATTCCATGGTGCTAATACAACAAATAATTGAGAATATGTGCCGAATATGTTTCTCTGAGATGAAGAGATTGGTACAAGAGAAGAAATCGCGTTGAGCCGCCACAAACCAGTCAGTAGAATGATGGAAAATGGAAAAAGATGATTACTGGTACGAGCTTAGGACTCCACGAGTATTTTCAGTTTCAGTAAAAACTGCTGCATAAATTAAATTACTGAATTCAATACGATGTAAAAGGTTTAATCATCTAAGTGGGCATGACGGATATATCCGGCCCTTGGCACGTTCGCTCTCAGTTCAACGAATATATCGGACCACAGCAACCTGTCGCTTGTAGCTAATGGGAATGATGAATTCAAAGCCGAGACGTACTATGACGTTATTACTAAAGTTTCATCCTACATCAGTTAAAATAATGCATTCTCAAAGTTTTAACGATTTTCAATGTTTTTACTGCCATGGACACAAATTATGGCAGCTCCTGAAGAAAAAACTGCTTTTCGAGTTGTTTTGGAGTTCGCTAATGACTTTCATGGAAAGATTTATTGAATTTACCTCTACACCTGGTATATTAGTTCAGATTACGGTGACCAAGAGACGAGAAAGCAAGCGGTGTTTTCGACACAATGTCGGAAAACAGAAACGAATTCCTTTACGTCACTGAATATGAAAAATTGAAGGAGGGTAACTAGTTAACAGCGTACGTCAGCTAGCAGATATTAGTAAAACAGAACAGCAAAAGAGATGTCGTGATGGTCAGCACGTTTAGTGACAATGCATTGCAGGAAGTAAACTCAAATTTTTTTTGCATTTGTGGTAAATATATGAGACGCGTGGCTAGAAGTAGGTCACAGTTGCAAAACTATCATGTGGCCTGGAACAGCCTGAAAAAAGTTATCAGACCATCACAGACGTTAAGTGCGGGGTTGTTTTCCATTTATCTTGTATTAGGTTCTGTATAGGGTCTGGGCTACCTGCAACATGCACACACACTCACAACAGTGTAATTGGGCTAGGGGTTTGCAATGGGATGAAACAGTTCCTCAAACATTATTCCTATATGGGACATACATCTTGAATCTTTTAAGTATATAAGAAGTAGTGTCAGCCGCAGTTTATCAGTATTCTACGTTATCAACACATCTGACTGGTAAAAATGAATATCGCCTTTGCTCTGTGGTTATGAAGCCAAATTTTGCAATAATCAGTAAGCATAAAGCTGTATTTAAGATAGCTGAAGTCAATACCCTCTCCTGTGATTTATTGTACTGTAATTGTAACACACCCCACGTCTACCATAATCCATGTGTTTCAGTGCATATAAGAGGTGACCTTGACTGATAGTATTTTACTGACATAAGTCTCTCTGGGTATATTTGGAAGACGAGGAAGAAGTGATCCTGCAAATACTTTGTAGATACTTTTGGCAGTGAGAGTAAATCTAAATCATCGCTGGACACCAAAGAAACCAAGTCGTGTGGTAGGACAAGA
The DNA here is from genome assembly GCF_021461395.2 of Schistocerca americana. Lineage (NCBI taxonomy): Eukaryota > Metazoa > Arthropoda > Insecta > Orthoptera > Acrididae > Schistocerca > Schistocerca americana. The sequence continues at coordinate 540,694,231 of NC_060124.1, read as the reverse complement.
AAAGAAATATTCTTGTACAAAATCTTTATTAATTATTGCACAGACTTACATAAGAAATGTGAAAATAACTGAACACGAAAGGGCAATACGGGATGTCTGCATTAACTGTAAATTCTGATGGAAAGTGGCCAAACACTGGTGTACATGCAGCTAATGATAGAATCGAGGGTGTCTCTACATTAGTGGATATACAAGAGATTTGATTATAAACTTTCCTTCCCAGATGAATTAGCTGAAAGGAAGGTTCGGTATATTGTATCAACATGCTGTGGTCTGGACATTGTGCATTTTATTATTCCACAAGTATTAAGACAAAAGTACCATAAACTGCTATTGTTTCCAAAATTAATTTTATTTTGCAGGTCTTAATAAAAAGAAGAATGGTAGCAAATAGACTTAACCCTTTCCCTGTTAAAGAAACTAATTCTTCAGGTCTACTTAACGAGAAAACTGAAAATTGAATAGATCGACATAAGAAAAAGAAAGGCGAAAAGTGGAAGATTTGGCGGAAACATTTCCCATGAAGGAAAACTATAAACTGCCACTCGAAAAAGCAAGGCTTACAAATTACTCTGATTTTTTGGATCTCTGCATATTAGTCTAATTTATTAGACACAGTTCCTGAGTATTCGTCAGTGAGTCAGTCGGCAGTTGATGGTTGGAGTGCTGACTCATTATCAGAGTATCCGGTTATGCTGGCAACTGATGTGATATATATAAGGATCATATCAACCTATACCACATCAACAACAGCCTGAAGATGGCGCATTGAAGCGCTGAAACTGGTTGTAACAAAATAAAATAAAATCATAAGGACGGCTGTAGGTGTTTTATTTTGTCGCAATAGTAAACGGCCGTCTTCCCAGAGACCTCCTGCCAATAGCATGGACATACAAAAACAATATTCCGCCTGTCGTTAGCCATGTGTCTACATCCTGTCCTCGGACATCCATTATGTATAATGGCGTTCGTTGGACACATTTTACTTTAAACTCGCTTGCCCGGTGTCGGCGGATAAACACGATACTACAGTGGCTATGTTATTCCGAATTACAGTGAAAAATTCCCTCGGACATGCATGCAAGTCATAAGGAACAGGCACTTCGACGACTACAGCGTTATGAAATGCAAGAAATTTATTCACAGTTGCGAATATGGACAACCAGCAGCTGTATAATAGAATGACGACAGTGAAAGCCTCTGCCTGACCGGAACTCAAAACCGGATTTCCGGCTTATCGCGAGCGGTCACCTTATCGTTTGACTATCCGAGCAGAACTCATGGCCAGGCCCGAACTACGATAGATTGTGAGCCACATGTCTAAATCCTGTACCCGTACGTCCACTATGTACAAGGGTCGGTCAATAATTAAATAGACAAAATGGTCAGGGGGAAAACTGTTAGTAGGGCAAGTTTGATACTTTCGTGGCTATGAGTTGGTATCACTAGGATGAGTCCTGATCAGCTGATGTATAAAAATTGTTTTGTTTTTAACGCCAAAAATACATCTCAAGATGGTGAGTCCGCTTCAAACGTCCACATATGTTGAACAACGTTCTGTTATTCGTTTTCTTTCTTGCTGAAGGCGCGAAACAAGAGAATATAGACTGTAGACTGTCTTAAGTTTATGATGAGCGTTGTATTATTCGATAAAATTTTTACAAGTGTGTAAAGCAGTTCAAAAATTTTTCTCGAGTCAGTGACAGACCAACACCGTTCTGGCCGACCTGTTGCAGTTTCCACTCCCTCACTTGAAAGTCGAATTGATGACATTATTCGTGCCGACCGCCCTTGTGACCGGGAAATGATAGTTGATAAGGTTCAAGTTAGTGCTGACACAGTTCATAACATTATCTGTAACAAGCCGAAGTACCGCAAAACATGTGCAAAATGGGTCCCAAAGGAGTGGACGCGGCTACACTAGGAATCTAGGTTGAGAGTGTGCAAAGAGCTAATGGAACGTTATGAAAGAAAAGGTGAGCACTTCTTCAGCAAACTTTTAACTTTTGATGAAACTTGAGTTCACTATTATGAGCCAGAATCAAAAAGACAAAGCATCGAGTGGAAGCACCCCAACTCACGAGTTAAGAAAAAATTCAAAGCCAAGCATCTGCAGGAGAAGTCATGTTGACGTTGTTTTGGAATGCTGAAGGTCACGTTTCTTGTGATTATCACGAAGAGCAGCGTAGAATGAACAGCCAATATTACTCCTATTTGCTTTTAAACAAGATGAAGCCAGCCATGAGAGAGAGACGTCGTGGATCTGAGAGGAGAGGTGTGATTCTCCAGCAAGACAACGCAAGTCCTCATATTGCTCATCTAGCCCGTGAAACCATCGACAAAATGGGCTGGGAAGTACTGCCTTACAGTCCTCATTTAGCACCTAGTGATTCCCATTTGTTTAGTGCACTGAAGGAGGCATTACGTGGGAAGAGGTTGCAGGACAACGAGGACGTGAAAAATTTTGTCGGAAATTGGTTCAAACATCAAGATAAAGAGTTATTTGCAGCCAAATAGAAAACCTTGTAGCCCGTTGGAATAAGTGCATAAATGTTCAAGGGTATTATGTTGAAATGTAGGAAAAGTATTGTTTCGTAAAAATAACGTTTTTTTTTTCTCCTGACCAATTTGTCTCTTTTATCATTGAATGACCCTCGAATATTCCCATACAGAGGAGGCATTTTCCTTGAAAGTCAGCTGCTCCATGACGGCGGATAAATGCGATACTGCAGTGCTTGTGTAATCCCCAATTACGATGCAAAGTTTCTTCGGACAAGGGCGCATCCATGTCCGAAGATACTCGAACTGCAGCAACTACAGCCGTTATACAATACACGAAATACATTTGCAGTATATTCTCGGCAACAAATAGGTTCAATGGCTGTCTGGACGTCAAGATATACTCACATCAAATACTCGTTTCCTTATTAAAGCATTACAATGTATTACAACCATGTAACCATGATTCCTTAATCGGAACAGCATTACGACCTAAAATAGGAAGAACGTAACGGACTGCTGGTAATAAGCTCCTGATTCGGCTACATACCTAGCTGTAATAGAAATAATCAAAGTAGATTCATGGCACGATAGACAGAAGATATATACTTGCATAGCTCTGAGCCCAGGTGATCCCATCGTTTGACAGAACTTTACGAACCACTAAATTGTCAGCGGAATTTGAGGGAAACTTTAACGTCTACATCTGCACTTAAGCTACATTATATTGTGTGGCAGAGGGTAGTTATGGTATATATATAACTTTCTAATAATCCTACCTGATATAGGTCCGACTGATGAACAATACTCAAGAAATGTCGTACGAGTTTCTTAAAAACCACTTCTCTTGTGGATGAGGTAATTCCCTTCAGATTGTTCCAGGATATCTTAGATACTCCTCTGCTTCTCTGTGACAATTTTTGAATTGGTCTTGCCTCTTTAGTCCATATATGACAGCTATTCTGAGGTATTTTCCGGTTGTTATTGTATCCAATGTTTTATTGCCAAACTCATAACCTATGCACGTGCAGGACATTACATTTATTTACTTGCTGTGTCAACTAGACCAATCGTGAACTACAATGAGATTTTCACTCTGCAGCGGAGTGTGTGCTGATATGAAACTTCCTGTCAGATTATGACTGTGTGTCCGACCGAGACTCGAACTCGGGACCTTTACCTTTCGCGGGCAAGTGCTTTACCATCTGAGCTACCGAAGCACGACTCACGCCCGGTACTCACAGCTTTACTTCTGCCAGTACCTCGTCTCCTACCTTCCAAACTTTACAGAAGCTCTCCTGCGAACCTTGCAGAACTGCAAGCTTCGCAGGAGAGCTTCTGGAAACTTTGGAATGTAGGAGACGAGGTACTGGCAGAAGTAAAGCTGTGAGTACCGGGCGTGAGTCGTGCTTCGGTAGCTCAGATGGTCGAGCAGTTGCCCGCGAAAGGCAAAGGTTCGAGTCTCGGTCGGGCACACAGTTTTAATCTGCCAGGAAGTTTCAATCGTGAACTGTTGGCATGTCTTCCCGCGTTTCGATACGGTTGTCTGTTGTTGCAACCTTCCTGTAGACAACAGCTTCGTCTGACAACCGCCCCGGACAGCTTACGACGTTACCCTCTAAGTCATTTACATACAGAGTATTGCAAACATTAATAGCCCTGTAGAGCTCCACTGGACTACATCTATCGATTTTTCCCTTTAAGTTACAACTCTTATTACTGTTTGCTAGAACGTCCTGAAACCAGCCATTTGATCTGCTACTCGTTAAGCTTTTATCAATGGCGTTTCGCGCAGATTTTTCTAGGGGTTCACTGGAAGGTTGTCTACAAAGTTTCAAATGACTAACACACATGATTTAATAACAGTAAAAAAGAACTACTCTACGGAAATACATTTACTTTACGATTGACTTTGTCTCGAATAATCCATTCTCCGCTCATTAAGATCAGAGATTCTGTCAGTGAAGCATTCATTCAATTCATTAAATTCTACAATGCTGTTGACAATGTCCTTCTGGATTGAGAGCGCTGCTACTGCTCTTAGCAGCTGCTGACTCAGAGCACGAAGCAGATAACCTTCAGGTCCGCGTCAGACGATGTCGCCGGTATGGTAACAGTCACTTTCAGGAGTTTCGTTGTCTGACTACAATATTTCTGCAAATAATTTAAGAATAGGGATTGCAGAAATTTCTAAACTCATTCCTCGTGTTTGATATCAGAACTTTTGTTCTCAGTTTATTGCCTTCAAGGATGGGATTTATTTTGCAAAACGCCTGTAGCGATGTTTGCAGAAAGTGACCTGCATACAACACACACGTTTCGGAATTAAATAAATTTGCAGCTACGACATATCTGGTAAATGAAAAGCTTTCAGCAACTTGAGCGACAATGTTATCTCACACATCTATCGAAAAGGCCGGTATTTAATTCATTTTCCTGTCCACATCTCTGTGCAAGCTGCAGCAGCTCTCTGCATGTGGAAATCATGTCAGATACGTTAGCTCGATAATATTTTTGCAATCTTCTACCCCTTGTTGTACACACAGTGGCTCAACTATTCACTTTTGTAATTGGCTGTACAATGCAGCAATGTTGGCACAGTGAGATTGTAAATACAGACAACCAAAATTGAAATGCTGGTGCCTTCTTTTCAGACGTTGCACTGTTGCTGAAATAATTATAGTGGTTTGTCGAGATGGAATCTCAGTTTTCTCCAGGCATTGTACAGTGACTATTTTCATACACAACTTGTATAGTTCTTGATTTAAAATTCCACCTTGAGTAGGAAACATAGGAGACTTTCTTACTCAGTATGTCAATTACACACTGTGAAGAATGTAGGAAAAACTAAGAATCTCACTAAAGTCAACGAAATATCTTCCAACGTCCCTATTTGGCTCTCTGCATAGGTTAAAATCAGATCCTGCGTTTCGGCATAAAAATGAACTACATAGGCATGTTTAAAATGTTTATTCAGAAGAGACTGTGCCCCTGAAAGACGACCACTCATGACACCTGTGCAATTGTAGCTCTGAGAAATAACTATACTCTGATTTCTCTAAGCGATTATCCTAAAGTTTTTGAACTCTGTTCGCGAGGTGTCTTGAATGTCAAAGACCTTGCTACAGATATCACGTTAGAGGAAACATATCTGCTGCAGTGAGTTCACTGGTAGCTGCAGATAAAGGACGGAAGGAGCCGCGCCGCCGCAGTGTCTTCCCACTGGCTGCCTACAAGCTCTATCTAGTTGTTGTGTAAAACCGCTTTCCCTAAAATATTGTGATCTGGACAAATCTGTCTTTTTTTCTTTTTGTCTTCTGTGACAAATGTCTGAAATCATCAACGCCTCATAATTAAGTACTTTTCTTTCATAGAGGCAGAAGAATGGATGATTTTAAATTTAAAATTTTTATGTACTGTGGTATTCTGTCAGATGAATATTTCTGTGGGATCCACTGCTCCGCTTGCCACAAGACGAACCGACGCTTGCTCGTACTTTGTTCACTAAACGAGAGTGCGACAGGGCGAAGTGAAGGAAAACAGCATTAACCTGGGTCTCGTTCTCTTCTGCTCTATCTCTTACTGACGATGATATTGAACTGAATGTCTGTTTGTGCAATCCGTAATGATTTTTGTAGAAAATCTTCCTCGATCTCGAAGAAGGTCGTAATGCGTGATCATAAAACATGTTCCACACTTCCAGAACCGAACGGAGTCAGTGATATAGGCCAATAACTATGTGTGTTTGTTGAAAACGCGGTTGACCTGCCCTTTTTTCCAGCCACTTAGGGCCTTTCGTTGGCCAACCAACTACGAGAAGTTGCTGTTCAAAGAGGAGCTATGACCAGTACTCCATTCTTCGGCTGTGTATATTCCTGTGTGTGATTTCTGTTCTAAAGGTACTAGAAATTTGCGTACAGTAAACGTATCCCATGGCTCACCACATGTAAGTTCTCATAGCTCTGCGTGGTAGTAAGGAACTGATGCGATTGAAAGTGGGCATTAATGTTAGACTGGAAAAGTTAATTTGAGCTATTGCTTCTAGGATTATTCACTTGTTAGTAAGTTGGCAACACCAGGGATCGTTTCAAAAACAACAGCATTTTGCAAAAAGAAGAGGCTCTGAGCACTATGGGACTTAACTTCTGAGGTCATCAGTCCCCTAGAACACACATCCATGCCCGAGGCAGGATTCGAACTTGCGACCATTGCGGTAGCGCGGTTCCAGACTGTAGCTAATAGAACCGCTCGGCTGTGACGTATAAGTGTTGTGGCGGGTGACGTCAAACGTGTGCGGAGCGTTGGTTTGTTTTCGTTAGGGACGTTTGTATTATCACCTTATGCTGTGTTTGTTGTCTATATTGGATATATACATAGTGGTGCAAATTTTGATGGAATGAGCATGTTACTGGATCAACCAGTTTAGTTACTTAAGAGAAAGATGAGTTTACGGTGTTCTCCGCTTACGCTCCTAATCAACTAGAGTTTAAACGTTATCTTTGGTTGTCTTGGTAACATGAGTACACAGTGATTACAACTTATGTGAACTTCGGCACATTTTTTTTTTCAAAGGTGAGCCAACCTGTAATGTAATGAAATTAATAACTTAGCGAATACTAATAGTAATATTACTGAAATGAAGAACGCTGCTAGATCGACAATAAAGAAAAACGAATGTCTTGAGAAGATTATGGTAAATGAAGACTGGTTATTCTAACATAAAGTGTGAAGAACGTGATGTTAGTAATTGAAAGCAATGTACAAAGATGTAGCAGAGTTAGTTGAGTTGGGTTGCCTACAGAATGAAGTCGTCAGATCAAGTTTAGCGCGTAACAACTCACACAAAAAGTATTTACGAGTAATTTCAGGGATTTTGCAATTTTCTGTTGAGCTGTATTGGTGAACACATGTTACTGCATTTTGTCCATCTCGCAATTTAAACCTTTCTGTATCGGTATTGGAGTATTCGTTGTTATTACCATACTTCGTTAACTTTCGCGATATTTGCTACCTGTACTGGTATTACTTTTTCGCTTTCTATACTGATATTTCTTTTTGTTGTCTGTATTGGTGTCTGGCTTTTAAGTTAGTTTATATTTATAGAGTGATATCTTCGATACCAGTTGAATTTATCTAATTTGATGCTTTACTTTTGTATTTTCGATGCAGACCTCTGCATGCTATTCTTCATCGTATTCTTCCGGTTGTTTTGTTTTGTATACGCCAGTATTTTTGGGGCTCTGTGGCTTTTATTTGAGAATATAACTCCCCAGATTCCCCTTCAGGCCCAATATTTATTATTTAGAATTTTTAACTTTCTGAATTGATTTTTATATTTTGGTTTTATAGGAACTGTTGAATATGACGTCCTAATCGCCATTTTTAAATCAAAGTTGTGTTGCATCTTGAGGCTAGTGATGATGTTATTTATCAAAGTGGACGGGTGTTATCGAAGGCTCTCGTCTTCCCCAATAATTCACCATACTTGAGACACAGTGCCATACCCCCGGCCGCGAGAGTTCGCCCCTGTTTGGTATTAGGAGGGGAGGGGCGCACACAGCGCCGGCTGTCACCTCCACATGAAATCACGCCGGCCACAGCTGTTATTCAGTTTAATAAAGACGTAATGCATTTTTACGTCGCAGGCTGACAGTTATTGGACGGGTGAAGTAATTGCATCGGTTAAACGCTCGAGCGATGTGATGTGGTGTGGTGCTGTACCTTTATAACAACACAAGTTTTCGCCCCAGATGTAAGCATTACCGTTATACAGTAGTAGGCAAGCATAAGTTGTCTACATTCTGTAATTTCCTGCAGGCGATATTACAGAGCGCGTGACTACCACGGCACCCATGTTGATTAGTTTGATTCTGTTTAGAGCGAAGATAACAGAATATCTTGTAGTAGTGAATCCTGTCGTAGGTGTTCTACAGATGAGCAAGATGAGGCCAGAGCATTGTCGACTTGGACTTCTCTTACCTGGGCTGAGTTACTTACGAGAGTGTATACTGTGGAAAGTCATTTAGACTTCTTATGGGAATTTTGTGGATTGTCATCGGTTGACTTGTGTGGAACTCTTTTAAAAACGACCACCGTTGATTTCCCGTTTTAATTATACTGTACGAAATGTACGAAACCAGTACGATCAGGAAATACACGTAGTTCGTTAGATGTCAGCTGACGATACAACAGAGTATTATTTTGGTCCCTTGCTGGATTAAAGAATATACGTTAGTAGCCACTGCTACAGAAAGTTATTGAAGTACAGTTACTGTTGGCGATTATTTTGATTTTTGCCGTGAGACCCGTTATGGGATTGTTATGAATTTTACAAAATGCAGTAGCTGTATATTCGCCGTTTGGCTTAGGAGGGCAAAATTTTCCTTGTGAGATGCTCGCAGTTTTTTGAGAGGTACCGACAGGGTATCCGACTGTCGCAGAGGAGTGCTCAAAGCCGCAACTGATTTGGAAATTATTGTATAGTTCGAAGTACTTTGACTCTCGACAGCAAGACGCCTCAGCAGTCCATTTATTGTGAAGGAAAAAGGAACTTTTTGCTGGAAAAGGAGTTACATATGACAGAGTTAACAAAGTACAACTTACTATGCGTGCAATGTGTTGTTAAGTAACAGTGCAATACTGCTGTTTGCAGGGGACCTTTTCAGATTCTAGTAAAAGTATACAAATAAATGTAGCCATCCTGAAACTAAGACTGTATCTGCGCTCATAAATCCAACGAAGAAAGGTTCTGAAGCAGCACTGGAGTGTTGTCATAAGTCATATAACAAGTTCTGTTAGCTGCCCTCTAACAACCTTGTGTCGAATTCACCTGAAACACCGCAAAAAGGGTAAAGAATCGTTATATGAATAACTACACCAGCAACAGAGATGTTCAAAAAACTTTCACGAATTTGTAATTACATTCAGAAGGTTTATCGATTTTCCCGTTGCCGTGTTCCCCACTTATGTGTGAACCATGACTTTGGTTTGATTTCAGATACTTCACTGCACATTCAAATGGCCATAGTAACACTCTCATAGAATTTAAACTTTCGCTTAAGTTATCTTCAGATTACATTTTTATTTCGTTTCATTATCCTTCAGTTAAAGTAAATCAACCGTTCACAATTTTAAAGAACTTTTAAATCTTCGGAATATGAGATACCTATGTTTGTCCATCCACTGAACAAATGGGGCGTCCAGTACCTTTAAATTCTACGTCTTCGTGTGCTGTGTTATATTAACGTCACCACTTCCCACTTTTGATGTAACAGATCAGAGTCCTCCCGATATGTTAGTATACTCCCATGTAATGTTAGCAAACAGGGGGTATCGGTGAAGTTTTATTCCTACCAGACCTGAATATCATGTGGCCCAGGTATGTTTCTTGTGGGGCTTATTAAATTTCAAGAGTATCGAATTAAGAATAAGCTAAAATGCATCAGCTTATTTGTTGTGGCGGTAATATATTAAGGAAATACGTTAAAATGGTACATACCTAGCAATCTACTGAACTAATTCATAGAATAAATAAATTTAGGAGCTGTGTACCTAACTTTTTCGTAACTATGTGGGAGAGACTTATTGAAATGTACAAGTCACGCTGCTGTTCAAGGTAAAATAAAAGTGTGTGGAGTAGGAGGCGAATTTTGTTTGTATTCAGCAGTAGAAGGTTTTCCTATCCCATTATTCTGAAAAAAGATATTCTGGCGTGGCCGACCTTAAGAACAGTGTAACTGACAACATTCTGAAAGTTATTTAGACAACTGTGACGAATACAATTCACTTTGCTATTTCATTATCGTACTGTATAATACCGGTCACATCTACTTATAAACTATCAAATGCAGTACTGAAGTACCTCATAATTTTACATTATATCGCCTTATCCTAGTTTTTTGTGTCGTAAGTCGGGAGTTATTACCTGCCATTTCGATTTTTTGTGTATCCCTTCTATTGTTAACAGCTACCATGAACTAAATTGTCTACGTCTACGTGATTACTCTGTTATTCACAGTATAGTACCTGGCAGAGGGTTCAACGAATCGCCTTCAAGCTCTCTACCGTTCCACACTCGAACGGCACGCGGGAAAAACGATACTTAAATTTTTCTGTGCGAGCCCTGATTTTTCTTATTTTATCATGATGATCATTTCTCCCTATGTAGATGGGTGGCAACACAATGTTTTCGCAATCGAGGGAGAGAACTACTGATTGAAATTTCATGAGAAGATCTCGTCGCAAAGAAAAACGCTTTTGTTTTAATTATTGACACTCCAATTCACGTATCATGTCTGTGGCACTATCTCCCCTATTTCGAGATAGTACAAAACGAGCCGCCATTCTTTGAAATTTTTCGATGCCATCCGTCAGTCCCACCTGATGCGGATCCCACACCGCACAGCAATACTCCAGAATACGGCGGACAAGCGTGGTGTAAGCAGTTTCTTTAGTAAACCTGTTGCTCCTACTAAGTGTTCTGCCAATGAATCGCAGTCTTTGGTTTGCTCTACCCACAGCATTATCTATGTGATCGTTTCAGTTTAGGTTATTTGTAATTGTAATCCCTAAGTATTTAGTTGAATTTACAGCCTTCAGATTTGTGTGACTTATCGTGGAATCGAAATTAAGCGGATTTCTTTCAATACTCATGTGAATAACTTCACTCTTTTCTTTATTCATGGTCAGTTGCAACTTTTCGCACCAGAGAGATATCTTATCTAAATCATTTTGCAATTCATTTTGGTCATCTGCTGACTTTACAAGTCGGTAAGTGACGTTATCACCTGTCAAAAATCGAAGTGTGTCTTATCATAGAGATAAGAGGATATTCCGTCCTTTACTACTGAATTTACGTGTGTTTACCAAACTTTTTCGCCTAATCGTGCTAGCCACTTCAGAGGTCTATTATATACAGTATATTTGTAATCAGATTTTATCTATATAATAAAGGAAAATCTAAGCTGCAACTGACGAAAAATGGTGCAAATATTAACATTTTGCGTTTGCGTTATTATTTCACACAAAAGTCCTTAGAGAGGTGTAAAAGTAGTTACTTATCATTGTTATCTAACGAAATATCTTTAAATTACCCAAATATTCTTAAACATTTTCATTACTTTATTTTTGGGACATAACAGCTGAGTCATTTTCTTCAGGTTGAAGTTGCCTGTACAGCCATGAACATTGCAGAATGCTCCAGTCTGTGACAAAATCCTTACGTCTAGGTGATCCAGATGTATAAGCTGCACATATAGCTCATGCCGTACCCCCATAAATGTTCCAAACGACTCTTCTTTGCTTTTGGTGAAGTAAATAAAAAATTATACAAAAACTTGCCTTCTGCAACAGCATTTTCCTCTGTGACATTATTCCTGAAAGTAAAATTTAACGTCGTAACAAATCAAGGGGATAGGTGCCACAGTATAAGTAGCAGCGTTCATGAACTCTGAATTCTCAGTCGCCCTTAAGGCTGAGCATTATCGTCGCACTATTCATTCTTTTGTTTACTCGTTTGAGGTTACATCCACATGCTAGGCAATTGTTATTTTGCCAGTGCAGTTCAGTGAATTGCAGCATCAGTTTGATTGCACTAAGTGTGCTTTGATTTATGTGTCCCACTTGCAAAGACACTCATCACGCTTCTGTTATGACCAGCTGCTGAGTGTGTTTACATACCTACTACTTCATACCCACAGACACTGATCAGCCAGAATGTTATGGCCACCGACCGACTATCGATATAAACCCGTCCAGGCGATAGCAGCGTCACATGTCGAGGAATGACTGCTAGTCAGACAAACTCACGGTGCATCTAGTATCGGTGAGCGTGCCGTCCGCGTGTAGAATGGGGGAGACCCGCGATATGCCTCAATTTGACCGAGGGCTGATTGTGTAGGCCCGGATGCTTCGCACGTCCATTTCGGAAACTGCATGGCTTGTCGGGGCCACCCCTCATTACAGATGTTGGAGGTCGTAAGCTGGGCAGACTGGTAAAACAGGACGGGCGACCAAGTATGGCAGAACTAACATTAGAGTTTGATGCTGGACAGAGCGCAATTTACGGGAATTTACGGGAATTAAGCGACTTGTGAGTGCAGATGTGGTACCAAGTGCCTACAGAGACCTACCAACGCCTCATTGCATTCGTGCCACGACACGTCGCCCTTGATACCAGTGTCAGAGGTGGACATACCGGCTATTAGGTAGATGGTCGTAATGTTCTGGCTGATCAGTCTAGTTTTCTATGTATAAGAAGAAACAGTAGTTAATGACTGAACAATGTATGCTGAGGGCGTCAAATGTTGATTACGTTTTAGTTCCTGCGTGTGTAGGGCCATATTACATGTGGCTCATTGAGTTGAATAGCAAATATCGGGATTATAGGAACTACTTTGTTATCCTTAGGAGCAGCCATTTTATAGTCACTCTAGTCTTTCGCGTGTTATCATTAGTGTCAATGATTTACCCGTTAAGCTTCATACGCAAATTTTGAAAGAGAAGTCCTGTGGATTCCTAACTTTTCCATTCCAGTGCCATTGTCACAACAGTTTTTATTACTATTATTGCTTATATTCATTTTGTAACTCTAATAAAAATAAGAAGTAGGAATTATGCACGTATAACTTCCACTTTCATCGACGGAGAGGTAATAGCAGACAGGACTCGCATTGGAGAGAAAATCGAATGAGTTTTATTCCTAAGGAACCATTATTGAGTTTGCCTTAATCTACTAAGAGAAGCCATCGACCCCTAGACCTTGCCGGTCGAAAGACAACTGCAACCACCCTCATGCGAGTCCCCTGCATTATCACAACGTCGCCTGTTGCAAACAAAAGAAATAACGAGACGTGTTATATCATTAATCCAAAGATTTATTGGATTTGTAACTGTGGTTTCAGGTGGTATTCGCCGCGATATCGCAAACGCACATTTTAGCAGCCAGACGGTCTTCTCCAGACGTCGCGTTGGTGGCCACGCGTCAACACATTCAGCGTCTGGCATAGCGGCTCTCAAGAGCTCCGCGGTGTGATGTACAGACCTCCTAGGTGGGCGCGGAGGACACCGGAGTGATCTGCCGACAAATATAAATTTCAAAATTATAAACGTCGCCCTATTATGGTGAGTTGATATGACATCTGTAAAGGAGAGTGCTAAATTCTCGTAGGACCACATGCTAATAAATGGTCAATTTCTGTATCCATAGAAGGGATGTTTCTATCGCGCAAACTCATGAACCCTAGAATACTAATTATCGCAAATATGAAAATCACCGACAGTGAATGTTTGCCTATTTACTCCTCCCGCAGTGTGATCTATTGTGGTGAAATGATCTACTAAATTATTGCATCAGATGGTAGATAGTTGTTACAAGGATCAGAATATTTGTGAGTTAGTCGATATCTCACGCAGACGCATGTATTATCCTCACCTGAACTATATTCATTAAGGAACGGAGAGAATTGTGACTGTTGCTAAATCCACCCATACCAAAATAGTAGAGTTTCTTAAAACAAGTTGTTTAATTGTTCAGTTCAAATTCGGAGAGCTTCATGGATAACTATGTGACAGAAAAATAAACGATCATGCAGCTTAAGAACTGGGATTAAAATACCAAGTATAATCGTGGGACGCTGAAGGTGAAACTGCGCTGAGAACTTGATAACTGTTATTGGCGGGAGGGGACATAGGAGAATGTTTCCTGAAAGGCTCTCCCTCATCTGAAAGTGTAGGCAACGGTATTGTATGTACCATTGATTCTTGAGTTTAAGTGTATCCTACCAATACTAGAGCTAAAAGGTACGTATGCCGCGAAAGGATTTTGTATCTGGTCAGAGTTCGCAATTGGTATAAAAGAACAGCATACTATGGGTACCGAGAAAGTTTATGGGTCGACCAAAGAATTTTGTAGCCATGGTGATATATCTAAACTGACACCATTTCAGTTATATTAAAAATCGTAAAACTCTATACTCGAATAATATCTTGAAGATTCCACTTCTGAAGGGAGCTACCATGTGATCATGAAACGAGAATAACACTTAGAAACCAAAATCGGTTGTCCTTTACACAGATCGAAGTACCACTCACCGTAACAGCACCGCCTTAATCCTCCTCCTGCAGCCGTCTCTGCAGCAACTCCACGAAAAAGGCGTCCAGTGTGAACTGGCGCTCCTGTTGGAATAGATCTTATTACTTTCATGTTATCTAACATGTGAAGTGATTCACAATTTGTGCTAGTACCTGTCATATAAAAGTATAACGAATTGTAACATTTACCACAAATTAGCACGGTTCAGGTATCGAAATTAAGAATATAGTAATTCAATTTAGTATCCAACTAACACAATTCGTTTCACATCTCAGATACTATTAACACTAACAAATAACTAATATCCCATTATCTATAACATTGACTGTGTTCGACTGGTTAATGATGTGCTTCTGAGGTTATTCTGTGTTGTTGTTCCTGCTTTATGGTCAAAATTTCAGCAACTGACCGACCCGTCTTCTTCAGGTCGTGTGACGTTCAATGACTGGTTTGAGTTCAAGCAGCGAGTACACATTACTGCAAAGTTCGCAGCACATGAAGTTGATCGCTGGGACGTCCGTCGAAATAATGTCCACAAAAAGAACACAACAATTCGGCCTAACACCCTCAAGCAGACCAGTAACTAGTATCACATTCGATAGTTTTCATGTAGTGAGAAAACGAAAAATTCAATTTGAAATCAAATGCTACTATTCCCTCTACTGTTGTAATTTACACTCACCGAAACAGAAAGGACTTCTTTCTCTTCCTGCAGCCGCTTCTGCAGTATCTCCTCAAAAAACGAATCCAGGGTGAACTGACGCTCCTGTAAGGAAAAGAACTTATTAGTTTGATTAGTCGTAGAGCATGTTTGGTAATTCAGAGATAGCGCTAGTTCTTTACAGATACATGTGTTACAAATTCGAATTTTTGGCTTAGAGACAGTGATAGTGAGTATTCACTGACTATCTGTAGAATCAGCTAGAAATCTGTTCTTCCGACATTCACTACCATTATCCTACGTATTATGAGTTGAACTGGAATGACAGAGGCCTAGAATGTAACTTCTTGAGGCACGGTCTTTTTATTACGAGCTCCTCCTTGTTCTTTCACTGTAAAGAAATGAAAATGGGAATGTAACAAGTTTTGCTAACAGTTCCTGTTTCTCTGTTCTCTGACTACACTGTACATTTCCTTTGGTCAGTCTCATATTAAACACGGTCAGCAGGTAACTGGCTGGGCAACCAATTGGTTTGCAATGTCGTCTTCAACCAGTCGATCGCGTTGGCAGCATATTAAGTGCGCCTCTGCCCCAGAATATTTTTCATCATAATTCTTTACCTTTAATCCATATAGAAACAGTTTCATTAACAGATATCTTACGTCTATTACGTGTATACAAGGAAAAGGGTGAGGGTGACATATATGTTGATTTGCCAAAGTCTTTATTAACATTTTCAGTAACATGATATGTTCGGTATGCTATGATGTCACGATCAACAAAGCTTTCCAGTCCGGATACATTGGGTACGCCTGTTCCACCACGTACAACAGCGACTGTTAGCCATCCATTTCCGTGGGTAAACGAATCATTGATGTCGATGCTGAAGTTCAGTCTGCATCCACAAAAGACTGCAGGTCCGTCCAGTAGAGCGTGTGCAGCGACAGATTTGATCGTATTCTTTTTCTTGTCGGCGGCAGATGTGGTCATTTCAACGTCTTCAATTGTTTTAAATATAGTCTGTCTTGACTATACAGAAGATACAGTCGCCGTCGTCGTGCAAGACAGACTATATATAAAACAATTGAAGACGTTGAAATGACCACATCTGCCGCCGACAAGAAAAAGAATACGATCAAATCTGTCGCTGCACACGCTCTACTGGACGGACCTGCAGTCTTTTGTGGATGCAGACTGAACTTCAGCATCGACATCAATGATTCGTTTACCCACGGAAATGGATGGCTAACAGTCGCTGTTGTACGTGGTGGAACAGGCGTACCCAATGTATCCGGACTGGAAAGCTTTGTTGATCGTGACATCATAGCATACCGAACATATCATGTTACTGAAAATGCTAATAAAGACTTTGGCAAATCAACATATATGTCACCCTCACCCTTTTCCTTGTATACACGTAATAGACGTAAGATATCTGTTAATGAAACTGTTTTTATATGGATTAAAGGTAAAGGTAAAGTTACCTCTCACATAGTTATTTGCTCAGAGGTAACAAATACCACACTCAATTTCCAGGAATGATGAATGGTTAGAATCAACTGTCCATGTCTGGGGTCAGTGTTAAGTTTAATGGGCTTCAATACAATTGTCAGAATTGTTTAAACAGCATTCAGGTTCGATTATCAACATTAGCTTACCTAATGCGACAAGTCCGGATATATTGTGGTAATAACACGTAGGGGAGGATCTAGGGCCAGTGGGATGCAGGGGAAAGAGCCAGCGTAATGCAGCAAAGGAGCCCTGCAGGGAACAGAGCGAGAGACACAGTGTGAGGCTACCCTGCAGGTCAGAGAATATACGACTCTAACATGCTAAAGGCTTTTTCTAAGGGCTTCATACTCATGTTAAACGACCACTATATCTGTGGCGAATGTAGTATTAGAATTCCTATAGTCCATATTTTACGGAACTTTATCTTTGATGCGAACGCAAAAGTAACTCCAGCTCTTTGTTTTGCTTGAAGTAGAGACGACTGTTGCAATTTTTAAACTTTTTATGTAGCTCAAGTTTTACGATGAAGACTTTTATGAGCGCCACTGATCAACAAATTCATCCATCCATCAGTGACATTCATTGCCGCCGGTATTTTGTATCTGATCACGATCCAGAAGAGCAGTATGCTAACCACATGCTCCTCCATACAGTGACGTCTATCGGCTGACGATGACGAGGCGGTCGATCGGTACCTTTGGAACTTCAGAGGAGTGATTGGACGGAGTTAGGTAGTTAGCTGGTATTTTATATAATGGTCACAATCATCACTCGGGCAGAGATGCCTATCTAAGACGTATTATTTACAATGACGTGTCACATGGGATGTTTATAGCAAAAAATATTCATTTACAGTAAATCGTGACAATCTGACCACGTTATGTACAATCAGTTAGCTCTCAGACTTTACTGCTTTGCGTGCTATGTCACTGCAATATAACGTGGCTCACCTTTACAGTACCCCGAACAGCGACCAAGTTGTTCTCCAGTCGCAGACCCTCGTCTTTCTCCCCTCCCAAACACCGGGAGAAAAACTTCTTCATGCGGCGGAACATTGCTGTAATGATAACAAACAGCACATTAGACATGACCAGACCGTGTCTACGAGTAAGTTTTGCAGCAATGTCTCACAACTCGATCGCAAGAAAAACCTGGAACCGTGACGACATGTCTGTAACCTTAGCTTTTGTAAAAAAGCAGCTGCTTGTATCAAAAACGACATGTACAGTCTATACAATTGGTTGAGCTTATACATTTTTTACTAGTCGAGGATTAGTTACTTTAATTTAGTGTCAGTAATTCGTAGAGCATGAATCAAAACAATAACAGTTATTCGAAGTTTAGCAATCGCGTGTTCATTAAGTGGTACTTTTACTCTGAAGAGAATACATTTGTTTTGATAGCAACTAGCTGAAGGCTTATCTATTAGACTAAATTTAATTAACAAGTCATTACAATACTACAATAGTTTCAGATATACATCTGCTTCGCCGGCCGGTGTGGCCTTGCGGTTCTAGGCGCTTCAGTCTGTAACCGCGTGACCGCTACGATCGCAGGTTCGAATCCTGCCTCGGACATGGATGTGTGTGATGTCCTTAGGTTAGTTAGGTTTAAGTAGTTCTAAGTTCTAGGGCACTGATGACCACCGATGTTAAGTCCCATAGAGCTCAGAGCCATTTGAACCATTTTTTATACAGCTACTTCAGATATTACAACTTCAGATTTTGTCATCTATTACAGCATGATATGCGGAATATCTTCCCCTGGGGCAGGAACAAGAATTTGCTTTTTATGTGTGTTGGTGGTGGGATGAAATTACTAATTAATAAACTACGCTACAATCTGATTGCTATACCTTCCGCGGTATATGACGAGAATACGATTTTTACGGCTATCCATATTACCGAGTCAGTATATTCTCTCAGGCCTGCACTGTCCCTTCTTTGTGTCAGTCATCGAGAACCCTACATCTAAATTACACTTCATTGCCATGTGAGCTAAACAGTAACGTGTACGACGTAATAACTATATCTGTGGTTGAAATTTACCCATCGGTTTCTACATGAAGAAATCTTAAAAATAGCTTATAAACAGCTAATAGGTTTAACATTTGACAGTGCTCCAAGATATTAACTGTACTTCCGTAAGCGATAGGAAAAGATAATATTTTTGCTACAAATCCATGTCGACTCAGTATGACACTACACAGCCGGAACCTGTTTACGACTGTTCTTTTTCACCGACGGCAGAAGATAAAAGCATGAACCAACTATAGGACATACCGTATGTATGTGTAATCGAAAAGGGGAGTGATAGGTGACACCATTCTATTTGTGAAACTAAGCTGTAAATTTGAGAATACATCATTCCAGCACTTGAACGTTGACAAAAACTCAGTGAGGATATCTGTCTCTATAAGTCAAGCATCCTCGGAAGTTTCTGAAGTTGCCTTACGTATTGAAACAATGTACTGGAATGTAAATCGAAGAGTGTTTTCACATGCAGTCCCATTACTAGTAACATGTTGCGAAGCCACATCACACTACAGTTTTCTGGTACATCTCCACTAAATACATAGTCATCTAAAAGCTTATTCGATGTTCTAATTCTAGATGTATACTGAAAATAAGTAGGTGACAGATAAAGCAATGGCTCTTGCCTCTCGGCGACTACAATCTATATACCTCGCTTCTGAAGCAGGGCGTTTGCTTCATTCAAAGCATTTAAAGCTCCCCAAGAACTTGTTCTCGAAATACAAAATCCAACGCAATAGCGACTGAAACAAAATTAAAAGTTCTTTTACTCAAGAACTCAAGGAACGAATTCGTTTCGATACTTCAGCTACTCCAGAGAATGCTGAAGTAATTACTATGCAATGCTCCACCACAGTTAAGCTGATTTTTGTTAGCAAGCCCTGTGGTCAACATTGAGCAGGAACCTCGATAACTGCAGAGCACAACGTTGTTCTGGAACGTCGATGTCAATGATTAAACAAGCACTGCAATGAAAATTTTCAGTAATTTGAATCTATGTAAGACGAAATAATCATGTTTTACGATTGAAAAATATACAGCGGAGTCTAAATGTTGAAAACATCCGTACAGTTAATAAACTCCCAAGTGATCTAACAGTTAACAATACTTCGAGATAGTGCTTTAATGTCCATAAGCAACAGGAAAGTGATACTCTCATGTTAAGGTGCCAAGTCAACTCAGTATAAATCTACACAGTTATAACCATTTTCCAACGTGTGTTCTTCTTCGCAGACGGGAGATAATTCTAGCAGTATAACCCCACAATGATCAGACTATTACGGTCGAAAACAAAAATAAAAAATATTTTGTAGCGGAGGCGTTGTGCAGCTTTAACGAATGTTAACAACTGTATTGTGCAATGGACAGCTACAACGGTACGGTTCATTGGAGACCATAGGGTGGTGGGGTTTCGGATTCCGCTGGATAGGTCAGGAGTTCACTACACACAGCAGGCGGCTACACGGGTAACAGGGGTTGTGTGGCGTGGACTGGGCAGTTTTTTAGGTTAGATGGCCCCGGGCAAGTACAGAAAGGGCAACAGCCTCAAAGGGTGCGGGGCAAAGTCAGGACATGCTGGGATCAAGCAGCAATCAGTATTGCAATTGTAAACTGTCTAAATTGTCGAAGTTGCGGTGGTAAATTACCGGAACTTCAAGCGCTGATAGAAAGCACCGAAGCTGGAATCGTTATAGGTACGGAAAGCTGGCTGAAGCCAGAGATAAATTCTGCCGAAATTTTTACAAAGGCACAGACGGTGTTTAGAAAGGATAGATTGCATGCAACCGGTGGTGGCTTGTTTGTCGCTGTTAGTAGTAGTTTATCCTGTAATGAAGTGGAAGTGGATAGTTCCTGTGAATTATTATTGGTGGAGGTTACAATTAACAACCGAGATAGGTTAATAATTGGCTACTTTTACCGACCTCCCGACTCAGCAGCATTCGTGGCAGAACAACTGAGAGAAAATCTGGAATACATTTCACATAAATTTTCTAAGCATGTTATAGTCTTAGGTGGAGATTTCAATTGATCAGATGTAGAATGGGACACTCAGATGTTTTGGATGTGTGGTAGGGACAGAGCATCGAGTAACATTATACTGAGTGCACTATCCGAAAATTACCTCGAGCAATTAAATAGAGAACCGACTCTTGGAGATAACATCTTGGACCTATTGATAACAAAAAGACCCGAACTTTTCGACTCTGTAAGCGCAGAACAGGGAATCAGTGATCATAAGGCCGTTACAGCATCCCTGAATATGGAAGTAAATAGGAATATAAAAAAGGGAGGAAGGTTTATCTGTTTAGCAAGAGTAATAGAAGGCAGATTTCAGACTACCTAACAGAGAGAAAGATTGCTTACACCGTCATCATTGTGGAACTAAGCAATTAATTTGATAATACATGATGCATGGGCACGAACTTCGCCAAAAACAAAGTACAGAAATCTACCTCTACAAGTAAACATCCAACCTTTGAAACTGCATAATAAAGTAAAACAATGTTCTATTTCACACTGCATACCGTTAATAACGGCATGTTCTGAGATGATACCACACTCCAGCACCCGCATCAATTTTCCAGTACTTCTCCGCTATATACTCAGCCATCAACAAGTTTATACGATATTCTAACCGCAAATGATTCTGTATGACAAATAAATAGGTGGTAGTTAAATCAACGGCTCATACCTCTTGCAGCACAACGCAGCTCGCCTCTGAAGCTGGGCGTTCGCTTTTCTGAAAGCTTCTAAAGCTCCTCAAGAACTTTAAAATGTTGCGCTAGATGTGCTCGAAACACAAAATGCAAGACTGCAATACTTAATTCACAAATGAAGCTCCTTACACTCAATAACTCGCAGAAAGAATTCGTATGGATACTTCGAGTACTCCAGAGAATACAGAAGTAATTGCTAGGCAACGGTCCATGAGATGGCATTGTTGTTTACATACCCGTGATCCGCCCCTGGTAGCTGAGTGGTCAGCGCGACGAAAGTCATACCTAAAGACCCGAGTTCGATTCCCGGCTGTGTCGGGATATTTTCTCCGCTCAGGGACTGGGTGTTGCGTTGCCCTTATCATTGTTATTTCATCCCCATGGACACGCAAGTCGCCGAACTGGCGTCAATTCAAAAGACTTGCACCAGGCGAATGGGAGGCCCTAGCCACACGGCATTTCCATTTTATCAGTAAACAGGAATCCCAGTAAAGCAATAACGTTTAGCAACGTGGATATAAATACCACTGAAATAAAATATTATATAAGTCAGTTGTACATTTCAGCTACCGAATTATTTTTCACCAGGAGCTAGGAAAGACATGTTTTAACTTTAAACGATTCGGTGGAGCCGGCCGGATTGGCCGAGTGGTTCTAGGCGCTACAGTCTGGAACCGCGTGGCCGCTACGTTCGCAGGTTCGAATCCTGCCTCGAGCATGGATGTGTGTGATGTCCTTAGGTTAGTTATGTTTAATTAGTTCTAATTTCTAGGCGACTGATGACCTCATAAGTTAAGTCGCATAGCGCTCAGAGCCATTTTTATATTTCAGCTTTTCGTCGAATAACATCGAAGCATAACGACGTCGAATGCTGATGCCCTCGATCCCGCTTGTAGTCATGTGTTGAAATGTTTTTGTCAAGCGTAAAAATTGATTCCTTCAGCGCATGTGACTTCCACCTGACCTCGACGTCCGTTTGTGTGATTCCACTAACGTGTTTCCCAGTGTAGTGATTTCCTATATTGAAATCTGGTTGTCAAGGGAAGGCCGTAATCATTTACTATTGGTTGCCTTTAACAGTTACACACATTTATTATTAAAGAAGTAGTTCCAGACTCAACAATAAATTAAAAAATACCACGCTTTATTAATGAAGGAATAAACGACAGTGTAAATAATAATGTTTTCAGTGCGTTGCAATTTAGCAAATCCTCATAAAGTACAGTTACTGATAACGTTTGAAAAGAAAAAAAAACAAGCCACTGTGATCACGACTGAAGGCCTTACACGCCAAGAATGACAGTAAATTAAGAATGTTTAAGAACTCACTGCAATTACAACTTACATGTATTGAAATATTAAAAGTAAGAGCCCACAAACACAGTAGAAGGTATCAGACGCCAGGAATGGCAGAAAATAAGGTTTTAAGGCTTACTGCTAAAACAGAAATATCGAATTAATTTTTCAGAGCAAATGACCACAATCATGACTGAAGGCCTTACACGCCAGGAACGGAAATTATATAAAAAATTTAGAAACCTACTGTAAAACAGCAAATAAAAGCAAAGGTTAATTAAAAGAAACAAGCAATTGACCACGAAACATGTGAAATAATACATACGTAACGTTTTAATGTAGGCATTACAAGGTATGGTAATAAATAATAAAGTAATAAAACACAAGGACCAGTCACAGACGATACTCCAGGAAATGACCTCTGAGAAGGTCCGGCAACAAGCGCTTTCGCGTGCGATGAGGTAGGCAGCCGAGAGTTGCATTCACTTCACAAGATGGTAACTCAGACTAGTGGCAGTCTAACGGATGACTAATGATAATCTTGCTGAATCTACCTGACATCCAAGAAACCAAATGCAAGAATGGAACAACACGCCAAAGCCGGAACCAGCAGACTGCACTATGTCCCCAGAATACTGTGCTCAGAGCGCCCAGAACGAGAAAGGAAACACTGCCACCAGAGTAGAAACACAAACGGCCTACAATCAAGAAAGCTGTCAAAACTACACACCTTACCGGACAGCAGCGGCAGGGCGAGGCAACTTACACTGTTGTTACATGCACTAACCCCCAGTGGTCCAACTGAAACATTCATATTTCATTACGTACTACACGAATATGTAATAAAATGGGGGTTCCTATATAAAAAAACGCAGTTGATATCCGTTTGACCTATGGCAGCGACATCTAGCGGGCCATCCAGAGCGCCATCTGGTTTCCCCCTTCAAGCTAGACAAGTTTGGTTCTTTGGAGTTTTTTCGTTTGACGCTTATTTCGTAAGATATTTGGCCCGGTCACGATCAATGAACCACCGTGCATATTTTAAATGATGTTTTCCTGGAAAGAATCATTTTAAAAGGCGAACTTCAAAATAAGCTAGGCTGGGTTTGAGAACAGAGGCCCAACATGCTACTTTGAAAGGTACTCTTGCATTCTGGAACTTTTCCTTGAATTCCCAGGCGGAAGGATACTAGCCGGAAGGTAAGATGCTCCGTAGATTCTCCGTAAGGTCACCAATGCGATGTTGAGGCAGGTGTGGAGGCAGTGGAGGGAGGAAGTCTCCTTGTCACCGAGTCCTGCCTGTTGTTTCGACGTCCTAGGCTTCCACCTTCAGGTCAAGCTTGATCAGATCACATCTGGAGCTCTTCGCAGCAGCTGGCGTCATACTAAATTACCCACGCTGCTGATGCAAATCGTAACTATGGGTACTTGTCGTTAGATAATATTAGAAAAGTCTACATTTCAGCAACATTGGTTTGTAGCATTATGTTACAGTCTGTTAAGCAGAAAATCTCCTGCTCACTCTCCTATGCCGCCATACGCCTACCGCCATATCACTCAGTTATCCTTTCAAAGCGGACGTTCTACAATACAGTACCGTGCAGTGAAGGGTTTCACTCTTATCACAATGCATGCATATTTCACGTTAAAAAGCAACAAGTAATTTTTAACGTTATCAATGTTAGACGATCTGTTTCAGTAACTAATGAAAGTACAAATAATTTTATCATTTCAAATTTGTTCGGTGGTACTGAGGGTAAGTATCAATCTAGGCTACAGGGTTCCATCCGAGGTTTGTCCAAAGCTTTTTTTTTTTTTTTTTTTTTTTTTTTTTTTTTTTTTTTTTTTTTACACGTACCGCTTCTTTCAAGTTCGACAACGATTAGTTAATGTGATAAATGCGAGGTTAGTCTATGGCTTGTATTCCAAGTTAAACTGCAGAGCCACCTGTAACAGACTCGCTAAATCAATTAAAAGAATGGAGGAAGCTACACGACCAAACTACCACGGTGTTCGAACCAGCTTTCGTATTGATGATTCGAGTTTTACTATTACATTTATACATTACATCGATTATCCTTGTATACTTCAGTAATATTTTTAAATACATTTGCGTGATTATCTGAGTATACACTCCTTTCCCCTCAGAGCGAAGGAATAAAATTACGCTAAACAAAATTTCCTTCTTTTTAGATTAAATAACACAATAGGATTATGTGTTTGATAATTCTCTGTAAAGCATAAATAAAAATTTTATTCCGTATCTTCTTTTTCCTAAAAACATTAAATCTGTCGTACAAGACATACTGTTGTTGTTATGGTTTTCAGTCCGAAGATTAATTTGATGCTGCTCTCCCGCCCTACTCTCACACAGCTGCAAAACTACTGTAAATTGCATCCAGAAAAACCGGTTGTTGTCCCAGGAAGGGTCCTATCAACCAATCCCAGATATATCCTGGTATAAAACATTTGGAAACAAAATACATTATCTGTCGCCTAAAGGGACACTATTTTTTTTCTCAGATGTCGATGTCCGAAACTTCATGTCATAGCTGCCAAAAGGCGGCAGTGTCTGACGACGCAATAAATGCATTAGTTTCTCTTTAAGGGGACCTGGACGTGAACGGGCTGCATTTTCATAGCTCGCTCTCAGTGCACATTACTCTTCACCTACAATGAATAACATTAACTCAAGCTGTATAAGGACATTTATTAAATTATCTCCTACAGTTTAAGAATTACAGTATTTTGAGTAATAGGTGTTTTTATAATACACTTCCCATTCAGGTACCATTTTCGGTTCATCATCAGTCTAATAGCATTCAGACTGTGACAGACTGCTGTCAACATTCATAGGAACACATTATGCCTCTCGTTTTGTAGTTTGGAGTATATCTGAGGAAATAGGAAAACACTTATTATACCACATTATTATTTTGTCTAAAAAATACCGCTAAAATTATATACAGAATGACAAACATAGATCATTTCTGCGAAGTATTAGGCACAATACAAAAATGCTATCCCATTCTTCACTTGAGAGAAATTTGTTGGTGAACATGGATGAAACCATTGAGATGTTATATGTACCTAATGTTCTGAAAACGTAGTTTCGAGAAAATGAGAAAAGAATATTCACAGTGTTTTTGACTCACCGTATGCCTCTTTCAGAACATTCCAGCAGCATAATTTTCCTGGCCAGCTGCTTCTTTATCATCTGTAGACTTCTTCAGGGGCCTTTTCCTTACACTGGCTTTCACAGCTTCAACTACTCGCTGACAATCTATGGCAGTCAGAGCAGCTATCCTATTATTTGCTGGATGGATGCCTAATTTGTCCATTACTTTTATCCTGATGGTTACACCACCATTGAAACCAATGACAGCATCCATTGCACCAATTTTGAGTACTGTCCATCCAACAAACACTGTTTTTGGCACTCGTTGCTACACGCAGATGTTGAAACCCTCATTAGGGTCTTGCGTACGGCCATGTAGACATTTGCTGAGTAATTTCGTATCTGAAAGGACCCTGCATATTGGCTTTATTGTTTCCATGACTGTGGCAGGCAAGACATGTATATGGTGCTATTCCTTGCCTGTCGCATGAGCGTGGCTGGTTTGCAGACATTTGTTCAGAGAGCGTTTAAGACCAAATCAACAACTGAAAAGTAGATAAAAAAAATTTTTGTGAAACGGGATAAAATTGTCTTGCAGATGGTGACAAGAATTGTTTTCGAAAATTTCAGACATTTCAAGTCCATGTCCACTTAACAATTAGACATATCAAGTACACTTTTTAAAAAATTAAAGAAAATACGACGCAACAAGAAGGAATTATACCAATGGCGCGGAAATCAGTAAATGTGATGTTCATGTACAGACAAATGAGGGAGTCCCTTTTCAAAAACTGAAGGGCTTATTCGCGAGAAAGAGCTACACAAATTGAGCAAGTCTGTAAGAAAATTATCTCTGTCTGGCGCTTATGCAAGTAGTTGTTCGGCTGGCATTGTTTGATAGACTTGTTGCATGTCATCCAGAGGGATATAGTGCCAAATTCGGTCCAATTGGTGCTATAGATGAGCAAAATGCAGAGTTGTTTGTAGGGCCCTGCCCATGTTGTTGTTGTTATGGTCTTCAGTCCTGAGACTGGTTTGATGCAGCTCTCCATGCTACTCTATCGTGTGCAAGCTTCTTCGTCTCCAAGTACCTACTGCAGCCTACATCCTTCTGAATCTGCTTAGTGTATTCATCTCTTGGTTTCCCTCTACGATTTTTACCCTCCACGCTGCCCTCCAGTACTAAATTGGTGATCCCTTCATGAATCAGAACATGTCCTGCCAACCGATCCCTTCTTATAGTCAAGTTGTGCCACAAACTCCTCTTCTCCCCAACTCTATTCAATACCTCCTCATTAGTTATGTGATCTACCCATCTAATCTTCAGCATTCTTCTGGTGCACCAAATTTCGGAAGCCTCTATTCTCTTCTTGTCTAAAATATGTTTCACTTCCATACATGGCTACACTCCATACAAATACTTTTAGAAACGTCTTCCTGACACTTAAATCTATACTCGATGTTATCAAATTTCTGTTTTTCAGAAACGCTTTCCATGCCATTGTCAGTCTACATTTTATATCCTCTCTACTTCGACCATCATCAGGTATTTTGCTCTCCAACTACCAAAACTCCTTTACTGCTTTAAGTGTCCCATTTCCTAATCTAATTTCCTCAGCATCACCCGACTTAATTCGACTACATTCCATTATCCTCGTTTTGCTTTTGTTGATGTTCGTCTTGCACCCTCCTTTCTAGACACTATCCATTCCGTTCAACTGCTCTTCCAAGTCCTATGCTGCCTCTGACAGAATTACAATGTCATCGGCGAACATCGAACTATTTATTTCTTCTCAATGGATTTTAATTCCTACTCCACATTTTTCTTTTGTTTCCTATACTGCTTGTTCAATATACAGATTGAATAGCATCGGGGAGATCTACAACTCTGTCTCACTCCCTTCCCAACCACTGCTTTCCATTCATGTCCCTCGACTCTTATAACTGCCATCTGGTTTCTGTACAAATTGTAAATAGCCTTTCGCTCCCTGTATTTTACCTCTGCGACCCTCAGAATTTGAAAGAGAGTATTCCAATCAACATTGTCAAAAGCTTTCTCTAAAC
Organism: Schistocerca americana; assembly: GCF_021461395.2. Classification (NCBI taxonomy): domain Eukaryota; kingdom Metazoa; phylum Arthropoda; class Insecta; order Orthoptera; family Acrididae; genus Schistocerca; species Schistocerca americana. Next base: position 540,666,240 of record NC_060124.1, on the reverse strand, counting down.
ATACAAACGCTAGAAACGTAGGTTTGCCTTTCCTTCATCTTTCTTCTAAGATAAGTTGTAAGGTCAGTATTGCCTCACGTGTTCCAGTATTTCTACGGAATCCAAACTGATCTTCCCCGACGGTGGCTTCTACCAGTTTTCCATTCGTCTGTGAAGAATTCGCGTTAGTATTTTGCAGCTGTGACTTATTAAACTGATAGTTCGGTAATTTTCACATCTGTCAACACCTGCTTTCTTTCGGATTGGAATTATTATATTCTTCTTGAAGTCTGAGGGAATTTCGCCTGTCTCATACATCTTCCTCACCAGATGGTAGAGTTTTGTCAGGACTGGCTCTTCCAAGGCTATCTGTAGTTCTAATGGAATGTTGTCTACTCCAGTGGCCTTGTTTCGACTTAGGTCTTTCAGTGCTCTGTCAAACTCTTCACGCAGTATCGTATCTCCCATTTCATCTTCCCCTGGATCCTCTTCCATTTCCATAATATTGTCCTCAAGAACATCGGCCCTGTATAGACCCTGTATATACTCCATCCACCTTTCCGCTTTCCCTTCTTTGCTTATAACTGGGTTTCCATCTGAGCTCTTGATATTCATGCAAGTGGTTCCCTTTTCTTCAAAAGTTTCTCTAATTTTCCTGTAGGCAGTATCTATCTTACCCCTAGGGAGATAAGCCTCTACATCCTTACATTTGCCCTCTAGCCATCCCTGCTTAGCCATTTCGCACTTCCTGTCGATCTCATTTTTGAGAGGTTTCTATTCCTTTTTGCCTGCTTCATTTACTGCATTTTTATATTTTCTCCTTTCATCGATTAAATTCAGTATCTCTTCTGTTACCCAAGGATTTCTACTAGCCCTTTTTTTTTACCTATTTGATAGTCTGCTGCCTTCACTATTTCATCGCTCAAACCTACCCATTCTTCACCTACTGTATTTCTTTCCCCCATTCCTGTCAATTGTTCCCTTATGGTCTCCCTGAAACTCTGTACAACCTCTGGTTCTTTCAGTTTATCCAGATCCCATCTCCTTAAATTCCCACCTTTTGCATTTTTTCAGTTTTAATCTACAGTTCATAACCAATAGGTTGTGGTCAGAGTCCACATCTGCCCCTGGAAATATCATACAATTTAAAACCTGGTTCTTAAATCTCTCTCTTACCATTATATAATCTATCTGAAACCTCCCAGTATCTTCAGGGTTCTTCCATGTATACAGCCTCCTTTCATGATTCTTGAACCAAGCATTAGCTATGATTAAGTTATGCTCTGTGCAAAATTCTACCAGACGGCTTCCTCATTCATTTCTTAGCTCTAATCCCTATTCACCTACTACGTTTCCTTCTCTTCCTTTTCCTGCTCTCGAATTCCAGTCGCCCATGACTATTAAAGTTTCGTCTCCCTTCACTAATTCAATAATTTCTTTTACCTCATCATATATTTCATCACTTTCTTCATCATCTGCAGAGCTAGTTGGCATATAAACTTGTGCTACTGTAGTAGGCGTGAGCTCCCTGTCTATCTTGGTCACAATAATGCGTCCACTATGCTGTTTGTAGTAGCTTACCCGCACTCCTATTTTTTATTCATTATTGAACCTACTCCTGCATTACCTCTATTTGATTTTGTATTTATAACCCTGTATTCACATGACCAAAAGTCTTGTTCCTCCTGCCACCGAACTTCACTAATTCCCACTATCTCTAACTTGAACGTATCCATTTCACTTTCTAAATTTTATAACCCACCTGACCGATTAAGGTATCTGACATTCAACCCTCCGATCCGTTGAACGCCAGTTTTCTTTCTACCGCCCATAGACCACCAAATGTTCTTAATAGCGGAGAGATCTGAAGACCTATCTGACCAAGGTAGAGTATGGCAATCACGAAGACAGTTAGTAGATAACCTTCCAGTGTGCGGGTGGACATTATCTTGCTGAAATGCAAGTCCAAGATGCCTTGCCATGAAGGGCAAAAAATATCGTCAACGTACCGCTCTGCTGTAAGGGTGCAGCGGATTACAACGGAAGTGGCCTAGCTATGAAATGATATCCCACCCCAAGATATCATATCTGGTTGTCGGACTGTATGGTGGCCAACAGTCACATTGGTAACCCACTTTTATCTGGGGCGTCTTGAGATACATCGTGGCTGGTCATCGGGGCTCAGCTAGAAGCCAGAATCATCACTGAAGACAATTCTGCTCCAGCCAACGCTCTCCCAGGCCGAATGTACCCAGCACACTACGAACATCTTCTGGTTGTACATACGTCGATGGTAGTCGGCTTAAGGGGCGCCATGAAGTCAGACATTCGTCTCTCTAGGTCACCCGTACTTATAAACTCTGTGTTCGGCGATGGTCCGATCATTTCTGCCAGCATCGTTGAATAGTTGCGTGGTTTCCTATTCATATGTCGATCGATTGGCCAATTACTCCAACCAGCTTCTTTGAACTCAACTACATTTCTTCTTTCAAATACTGTCATCTGCTGACATTGTCCACGAGCCTGTTTGCAAGGCATAGTTACTGTCAAACTGAGTACATAGAATGAAATCCTCAAATACTTTATGCGCTGGTATCATCATGACCCCTGTTTACTATTCTTGCCAGGTGTGCGGTGACATTGTGCTCCAGCAGTCACACATACATTCATCGGTCGCCGAAGCTTGCAGTTCTTCATTTTCCGTCGATACCTCTGTGAATAATCATTTGTGACCAATTTGAGTCGTTTTCGTGTCTTAGGCTGTATATTAGATGTTAAGAACGAATGAGAAGCGGAATTCTTATACGAGGGCAGTTTAATAAGTAATGCAACACATTTTTTTTTTTCTGAAACAGGGGTTGCTTTATTCAGCATTGAAATACACCAGGTTATTCCCCGATCTTTTAGCTACACAACACTATTTTTCAACGTAATCTCCATTCAATGCTACGGCCTTACGCCACCTTGAAATGAGGGCCTGTATGCCTGCACGGTACCATTCCACTGGTCGATGTCGGAGCCAACGTCGTACAGCATCAATAACTTCTTCATCATCCGCGTAGTGCCTCCCACGGATTGCGTCCTTCATTGGGCCAAACATATGGAAATCTGACTGTGCGAGATCGGGGCTGTAGGGTGCATGAGGAAGAACAGTCCACTGAAGTTTTGTGAGCTCCTCTCGGGTATGAAGACTTGTGTGAGGTCTTGCGTTGTCATGAAGAAGGCGAAGTTCGTTCAGATTTTTGTGCCTACGAACACGCTGAAGTCGTTTCTTCAATTTCTGAAGAGTAGCACAATACACTTCAGAGTTGATCGTTTGACCATGGGGAAGGACATCGAACAGAATAACCCCTACAGCGTCCCAGAGGACTGTAACCATGACTTTACCGGCTGAGGGTATGGCTTTAAACTTTTTCTTGGTTGGGGAGTGGGTGTGGCGCCACTCCATTGATTGCCGTTTTGTTTCAGGTTCGAAGTGATGAACCTATGTTTCATCGCCTGTAACAATCTTTGACAAGAAATTGTCACCCTCACCCACATGACGAGCAAGCAATTCCGCACAGATGGTTCCCCTTTGCTCTTTATGGTGTTCGGTTAGACAATGAGGACCCAGCGGGAACAAACCTTTGAATATCCCAACTGGTGAACAATTGTGACAGCACTACCAACAGATATGTCAAGTTGAGCATTGAGTTGTTTGATGGTGATCCGTCAATCATCTCGAACGAGTGTGTTCGTACGTTCCGCCATTGCAGGAGTCACAGCTGTGCACGGCCGGCCCGCACGCGGGAGATCAGACAGTCTTGCTTGACCTTGCAGCGATGATGACACACGCTTTGCCCAACGACTCACCGTGCTTTTGTCCACTGCCAGATCACCGTAGACATTCTGCAAGCGCCTATGAATATCTGAGATGGCCTGATTTACCGCCAAAGAAACTCGATCACTGCCCGTTGTCTGCAACGCACATCCGTTACAGACGCCATTTTAACAGCTCTGTACAGAGCTGCCACCTGTCGGAAGTCAACGAAACTATACGAGACGAAGCGGGAATGTTTGAAAATATTCCACAAGAAATTTCCGGTTTTGTCAACCAAAATTGGCCGAGAAAAAAATTGTGTTGCATTACTTGTTGAACTGCCCTCGTAATAAACGTTTAGAATCAGAAATGTGTTCTAGTTACCGTCTACGACTCACTGAAAATGGTTATTTTAAAGCATTCAATTAGGCTCGTTTTCAGTCGTATTACAATCATCATGTCATCGTTGTGTACATGAAATACCTTTATGACGACCTGAACTCTGATGAGGACACTTATAATAATGTGTCTGAATTTTGGTGTAGGAACAGCTGCCGTTCTCCGTCAAATAATGAAACCAGATACGTTAGTGATATTGGACGTTGAAGTTTGGATCAAAGTAAACTGTCTAACTCATATCAACAGTAGTCCATTGGGTGCAGGTTGGATGTTGGGCAGGCCAATCGATTTCTGCCGTGGTACATAAAACAGCTAAAAACACAAGACATAGTAGAAAACATTGGATATCAAAGGAGATATTGGACATATTTGATTAAACAAAAAAATATAAAAATGCAGAAAATGAAGTAAGCAAAAGGGAATAAAGACGTCTAAGGAATGGGACGGACAGGAAGTGTAAAATGGATTGGTTGGAATGACTAGAGAACAATTGCAAGCCCATAGAAACATGTGTAACTAGGGGAAAGGTAGCTACCGCCTATAAGAATATCAAAGAGAGCTTTGAATATAAGAAATCCAGCTGCATGAAATCGAGAGCTCAGATGGGAGGGCAAGGAAGGGAAACCTGAAAGGTGGAAGGAGTATATAAACATCTACATGTACATGGATACTCTGCCAATCACATTTAAGTGCCTGGCAGAGGGTTCAACGAACCACATTCACAATTCCCTATTATTCCAATCTCGTATAGCGCGCGGAAAGAATGAACAACTATATCTTTCCGTACGAGCTCTGACTCCCCTTATTTTATTGTGGTGATCGTTCCTCCCGATGTAGGTCTGTGTCAACAAAATATTTTTGCATTCGGAGGAGAAAGTTGGTGACTGGAATTTCGTGGGAAGCTTCCGTCGGAACGAAAAACGCTTTTCTTTTAATGATTTCCAGCCTAAACCCTGTATCATTTCTGTGACACTCTCTCCCACATTTTGCGATAGTACAAAACATGCTGCCTTCCTTTGAACATTTTCGATGTACTCCGTCAGTCCTATCTGGTAAGGATCCCACACCGTGTAGCAGTATTCTGAGAGCGGACGGACAAGTGTAATGTAGGCAGTCTCCTTAGTATGCCTGTGTCTTTCCAATGAAACGCAGTCTTTGGTTAGCCTTCCCCACATTTTCTATGTGTTCTTTCCAATTTAAGATGTTCGTAATTGTAATTCCTAGGCTTTTAGATAATACAGATTTATAGTGTAACCGAAGTTTAACGAATTCCTTTTAGCACTCATGTGGATGACCTCAAACTTTTCGTTATTTAGGGTCAACTGCCACTTTTCGTACCATTGAGATATTTTTTCTTCCAAATCGTTTTGCAATTTGCTTTTGTCTTCTGATGACTTTATTAGTCGATAAACGACAGCGTCATCTGCAAACAACCGAAGACATCTTCTCAGATGGTCTCCCAAGTCGTTTATATAGATAAGGAACAGCAAAGGGCCTATAATACTACCATGGGGAACGCCAGAAATCACTTCTGTTTTACTAGATGACTTTCCGTCAGTTACTACGAACTGTGACCTCTCTGACAGGAAATCACAAATCCAGTCACATAACTGACACGATATTCCATAAGCACGCAATTTCACTACGAGTCGCTTGTGTGGTACAGTGTCAAAAGCCTTAAGGAAATCCAGAAATACGGAATCGATCTGAAATCCCTTGTCAATAGCACTCAGCACTTCGTGTGAATAAAGAGCTAGTAGTGTATCACAGGAACGATGTTTCCTAAGCACATGTTGACTGTGTGTTACTAAATCGTTTCCTCCGAAGTAATTCATAATGTTCGAACACAATACATGTTCTAAAATCCTGCTGCATATCGACGTTAACCTAATGGGCCTGTAATTTAGTGGATCACTCCTACTACCTTTCTTGAATATTGATGTGACCTGTGCAACTTTCCAGTCTCTGGGTACGGATCTTTCGTCGAGCTAACGGTTGTATATGATTGTTAAGAATGGAGCTAATAGATCAGCTTACTCCGAAAGGAACATAACTGGTATACAGACTGGGCCAGAAGACTTGCTTTTATTAAGTGATTTAAGTTGATCCACTACTCCGAGGATATTTACGTCTACGTTACTCATGTTGGCAGCTGTTCTTGATTCGAATTCTGAAATATTTACTTCGTATTCTTTTGTGAAGGTATTTCGGAAGGCTGTGTTTAGTAACTCTGTTTGGCAGCACTGTCTTCGACAGTAACTCCATTTGCTATCGCGCAGAGAAGGCATTGATTGTTTCTTGCCGCTAACATACTTCACATCTGACCAGAATCTCTTTGGATTTTCTGCCAGGTTTCGAGACAAAGTTTCGTTATGGAAACTGTAATTTGCATCTCGCATTGAAGTCCACGCTAAATTTCGAGCTTCTGTAAAAGATTACCAATCTTGGAGATTTTGCGTCTGTTTAAATTTGCCATGTTTATTTCGTTGTTTGTGCAATAGTGTTCTAACCCGTTTTGTGTACCAAGGAGGATCAGCCCCATCGTTTGTTAATTTATTTGGTATAAACCTCTCAATTGCTGCCGATGTTATTTTTTGAATTTAAGCCAGATCAGGTCTACACTTATATTATTAATTTGGAATGAGTGGAGATTGTCTCTCAGGAAGGCGTCAAGTGAATTTTTACCTGCTTTCTTGAATAGGTATATCTTTCGCTTATTTTTCTAGAATTTGGGGATTACAATATTCAGTTTCGCTACGACAACCCTGTGTTCAGTAATCCCTGAATCGGTTTTGATGCTCGTTATTAACTCTGGATTATTTGTTGCTAAGAGGTCAAGTGTGTTTTCACAACTATTCACGTGGTCTCATGAACTAACTGATCGAAATAATTTTCAGAAAATTTGTTTAGGACAATTTCGGATGATATTTTATGCGTACCTCTGGAATAAAACTCGTATTTTCAACATATTGAGGGTAAATTAAAGTCATCACCAACTATTATCGTATGAGTCGGGTAAGTCTTTGAAATCAAATTCAAGTTTTCTTTGAACCTTTCAGCAACTTTATAATCTGAACTGGGAGATCGCTAAAAGGACCCAGTTATTATTTTATTCCGGTTGCCAACAATGACCTCTTCCCAAACTAACTCACAGGAAGTATCTACTTCCATTTCGTGACAAAATAAAATACTTCTGACAGCAACAAACACGCCACCGGAACCGTGTTTAGCCTATTTTTTCGGAACACCATTAAGTTCTTCGCAAAAATTCCGCGGAGCTTATATCCAGCCTTAGCCAGCTTTCAGTGCCTTTAACGATTTGAGCATCAGTGCTATCTATTAGCGCTTGGAGCTCTGTTACTTCCCCAACACAGCCTCAACAATTTACAACTGTTGTACCAATGGTTCCTGCATCTATGTTCTTCCTGTGTTCAGAGTGCACCCTTTGTGCCTGAAGACCTTCTTGTTTTCCCGAGACCCTCTAACCTAAAAAACCGCCCAGTCCATGCCACATAGCCCCTGCTACCTGTGTGGCCGCCTCCTGCTTATTGAGGTCACCTGACCTCTTTAGCAGAACCCGAAACCCAACCACCCTTTGGCGCAAGTCGTGGAATCCGCAACCTACACGGTCGCAGAACCGTCGGAGCCTCTGATTCAGACCCTCCACTCGGCTCTGTACCAGAAGTCCGCAATCGGTTCTGTCGACTATGCTGCAAACGGTCACTTCTGCTGTCATTTTGCAAGCAAGACTGTCAGCCTTTACCACTTCTGTTAGCCGCTCGAAACCAGAGAGACTCTCTTCTGATCTAAAGTGACACACATCATTGGTACCGACGAGAGCAACCACCTGCAGTTGGCTGCACCCTGTGCTCATCATGGAATCTGCGAGGACCCTTTCCACATCTGGAATGACTCCACCCGGTATGCACACGGAGTGCACATTGGTTTTCTTATCCTCCTTGTCAGCCAAGTCCCTGAGCGGCCCCATAAGGCGCCTAACGTTCGAGCTAACAACTACCAATAATCCCACCCTCTGCGATTGCCCGGATCTTGCAGGCTGAGTGGTTTCCTCTGATACAGGACAGGCGACAGCATCTGGCTCAACGACAGTGTAAGCCACAGACAGCACCTGGAGCCTGTTTGTCAGACAGACTGGGGAGGCCTTACGTGCGGCCGCCTGGGAAGTCTTTCTCCGCCTGCTACGTCCTGGGGCGACCTCCCACTCGACCACAGGTGAGGGGTCAGCCTCAGTGCGAGCAGTAAGTGGGTTGGTCACCGGTGAGGACCGTGCTGGACGTCCGTTGGATCCCCACGGCCGGCCCACAACAGAGGTGGCATCCACTGCAGCCTCAAGCTCCTGTAACTGAAGCCTTCACGGCCTTAAGCTGAGAGCGAAGTATCACCAACTCGGCTCGCAGCCCCATACAACAATCCCAGTCCCTGTCCATATCAAAGACCGTGGAAAAGTAAACGATGCAGATAAACGGACTATCGGCAGGTGCTCCGCAAATCTACTGTAGACCCTGACGAAAACGCACGAACTGTGTCTAGTAATACGCAGATATTCAGAAACCTAACTACCGAAGCACTTTGGTGAAACTACATATAGGCACTTTTAATACGTCACAAAATCGGTTTACTTTGTGACGCAAACGAAAACGCGAGAACTGTGCCTATTAGGTATTAAAATTTAACGCAGAAGCCAAAACTAAACTATTAATCAGTTACTTCCCTGTTGCTGCATCTGTCGACTAATGCTATAGACGTTCTATACAAGGTAAGTGAACTTGAAGGTAAAGTTTTAGAAAGAGAGGAGAAGATAGGTAAGTATGAGTTGAGATATGATATGGCGAGAAGAATTTGACACAGCACTGGAAGATCTAAGTCGACACACGGACCATGGAGTTGACGACATTCCGTGTGTGCTTCTAACATCCTCCGGAGAGTCAGCCATGACTTAACTACTCCATCTCCTATGCAAGAAGTATGAGACAGAGAAAATAACTTCACACTTCAAGTACAATTTAATAATTCCAATCCCAAAGGCTGCAGGTGCTGAAAGGTGTGAATGTTACCGTATAATCGGCTTAATAACACACGCTTGCAAAATATTGACACAAATTATTTAGAGAAGAATGGAGAAACTAGTAGATGTCGACCTCGGGAAATATTCAGATTGGTTTCCGCAGAAGTCTAGGAACACGCGAGGTAGTACTTACGCTATGACTTACCTTAGAATACATGTTAAGGGAAGGCCAACTTTTGTTTATAGCTCCTGTATACTTAAAAAATGCTTTTGTCAGTGTTGGCTGTCATATACTCTTTGAAATTCTGAAGGTAATGGAGGTAAAGTAGAGGGACCCAGAGCATATTTACAGCTAGCACAGAAACCAAATGAGAGCAGATGGGTATGAAAGGGAAACAGTGGCAGAGAAAGGGAGGAGACAGCGTTGTAGCATATCCCTGGTGTTATTCAATCCGTACGTTAAGGAGACTGTGAATGCAATCAAGGAGAAATTTGTTGAAGGACTTACAGTTCAGGGAGAAAAAGTTCGAGGTTTGCTCCTAACAGTGAAATTTTCTCGGAGACGGGAAAGGTCTTGGAAAAGCAATTGAATGGATGGGCAATGTGTTAGAAGTTGGATGTAAGATGAACATCAAGAAAAGCAACACAAGTGTAATGGAATGCAGGAGAATTAATTCAGGGCATGCTGAGGGAAGTAGGAACTGAGTTACTTAAAGTAGTAGATGACTTTTACTATTATGGCAGTGATATAACAGATTATGACCAAAGAAGGAAGGATATGAAATATATACCGGCAATGTTAATAAAAGGGTGTCTGAAGAAGAGAAATTTGTTAATACCGATCGTAGATTTAAATGCTGAAAGCCTCTTCTGATAGTTTTTGTCTGGAATGTAGCCATGTATAAAAATGAACCGTGGACATAAACAGTTCACACAAGAAGGGAATAGCGCCTTTGAAATGTGTCACTGTAGCATAACGCTGAAAATTAAATGGGTAGATCCCGTAACTAATGAGGAAGTACTGAACATAAATTGGGAGAAAATAAATATGTGTCATAACTTGACTAAAAGGAGGAAGAGCTTGACAGGACATATTCTGAAACGTCGAGTAAAAATTACTGAAGGAGACCAAGAGATGAATACGGTAACTGCGCATAAGCGCGTGACTGCGTGTGAGATCGCTCTCTAAGTTTTCATCTATTTTTAGGTTTCAGATATATATTTTAACTGTTTTTGTGATAATATTTGCTATATAAGTGACTTATTAGTGGTTTCTTCATTCACCTCTGCATTTCTTGTGTTGTGGCCTGATATTTGTGTTTCGTATCCAGCAACTTGACCTCTTACCCGTGTTTACATTCCGCGCTGACCAGTTGCAGCTGTAGCGGCGCATCGAAAGGTAAGTACTAATTAATTGTTTGTGTATAGTAGTTTATTTAGGAACTTTAGTAGTCTTCAACCGGTGTTCTTGGTGTTTTCCGGTGAAATAACTTCAGAAGAAATTTTTGCGAACTGCTTTCAGTTTCGTTACTGTCATTAGACGTTTGATTTTCTTTCTGTGTTAGTATTTTGTTATATTCTCATTTGTTGTTGATTAATACTGTCAATAATAGTAGTTACTTCCCTTGTAGAGCAAGTTTGTGATAATTGTAGTCAGTTTTTAACATCTTCTTATTGTAGTAGCGGAACTTAGATAAAGTTGTTTTCTTGTTTCAATAATTGTAAAATTTTACCATGAGTGAGAAGTGTGGGCTTTGCCGTAGGTTCGTGAGTAGTGGATTGCGGTGTGAGACTTGTTCGAAGTATTTTCACTGGGGGGAATGCAGTGGGGAAGCCAGTGGGCATTCTGGTGAGATCCTCTCCTGGAACTGCAGGTTATGTAGCAGGAGTAAGTTGATAGAGGAGCAGGAGCGTAAGATCTGTGCCCTTCAGGTGCAGTTGAAAAACGCACAGGAGGAGTTAGATAGGATGAGGAGGGAGAAGGGGGTTGGGGAATGGGAGCTGGCTGTAGGTAAGAGATCTGCTAGGAGAGGGAAATTTTCAGATAGTTTTACTATTGGTGTTTGTAATAGATATGACCAACTGTCAGAGTCTAGTGGAGAGGAATCTCTAGTAGCTGTAGATGTAGGAAGTATGTAGCAGACCTCAGCAGTTACGGTGGCTAGGACAGTTGCAAATTCTAAGAGAAAGAAGAAGGTTCTGCTGTTAGGTAGTTCTCATGGTAGAGGTGTAGGCCAGCAGTTGCAGGAAGTTTTGGGGAGTGAGTACCAGGTCACCAGCATTGTGAAGCCTAATGCAGGATTGGCTCAGGTGACTTTTAACGTAAGGGGGTTATTTAGGGATTTTACTAAAGAGGATCAGGTAGTGATTGTGGGTGGGGCTGGTAATAGGGATGGGGAGTATGACATAGATGGTGACCTGGAAAAGATAGCCACTCAGACTGGCAACACGAATGTGCACTTCGTGGAACTGTTTCAGCGTCACGATCGGCCTCATCTTAGTACAGCCGTCGGGCGTAATAACATGAGACTTGGGGGTGCGCAGATGACAGAAGGCATGAGTCACATTTCAGCGGTGTCGGTGGAGTCTATCAGTAGGATGGCTTTCACTAGACATGGCCTGCACCTCAACAGGTATGGGAAGGGGAGGTTGGCAAAACTTATAGGTGACAGCATAGGTGGGGGTGGTGGGATCACTAATGGGAAAATTCCGGTAGTTGTGGGTGTTAGAGCTGTACCTTTTTTAGATTGAAGTCAGCTGATAGGTATTCCTGCTTAAGGGAAGTCTCTCTAACAAAGAAACCACTTTCTACAAAGCTTGGGTATCCGATTAATGAGGGAATTAGTATATTTCATCAAAATATACAACGTATTAGAGATAAAGTTAGTGAACTGCTTATAGATGTTGACTCTGAAATTATTGGTATATCTGAACACTTCTTAAATAAGGAGATAATTCAGAGGCTTCCTTTACCAGGATACAGGTTGGCTGGCAGCTTTTCTAGGAGCTCTTTGCGGTGTGGGGGAGTAGCCATGTATGTAAAAAACGGTATCCCATTTGAGTCAATTGATGTTTCAAAGTACTGCACTGAAAAGGTGTTTGAATGTTGTGCAGGTGTGGTTAAATTTAGTGGAGCTAAACTTCTTACTGTTGTTATTTATAGATCCCCAGACTCCGATTTCACAACATTTTTGCTAAAGCTAGAGGAGGTTCTTGGTTCACTTTATAGGAAATACAAAAAGTTAGTTATATGTGGTGACTTCAATATTAATTGTATAAGTGATTGTGCAAGGAAATGGATGCTGGTAGACCTCCTTAATTCATATAATCTTATGCAAACCGTATTCTTTCCAACGAGAGTGCAAGGGAACGGTAGAACAACCATAGACAATATTTTTGTTCATTCGTCATTATTAGAAGGGCATTCTGTTAGCAAAAAGGTGAATGGCCTTTCAGATCATGATGCACAAATTTTAAGTCTAAAAGATTTTTGTGCTGCAACACATGTTAAATATAGTTACCAACTTATTAGGAAAGCTGATCCAGTTGCTGTACAGACTTTTGTAAACCTTATCAAGGAACAAGAGTGGCAAGATGTTTATAGTGCTGATACAGTAGACGATAAATATAATGCCTTCCTCAAGACTTTTCTCGTGCTCTTTGAAAGTTGCTTTCCGTTAAAACGTTCAAAACAGGGTACTAGCACAAACAGGCAGCCTGGGTGGCTGACTAAAGGGATAAGAATATCTTGTAGAACAAAGTGGCAATTATATCAAAACGTTAGAAACAGTCAAAATCTAAATGCAGCAGCCCATTACAAACAGTATTGTAAGGTGCTTAAAAAAGTTATTAGGAAGGCAAAAAGTATGTGGTATGCAGATAGAACAGCTAAGTCTCAGGATAAAATTAAAACCATATGGTCAGTCGTAAAGGAAGGGGCGACTGCAGAGACAGGTCGAGAATATAGAATCAGTGCGTAGTGGGGATGTCCGTGTTACTGATAAGTCGCATATATGTACAGTACTTAATAATCACTTTCTGAATATAGCAGGTGAACTAAATAGAAACCTAGTCCCAATAGGGAATCATATAGCGCTCTTAGAAAAAAGTTTTCCGAGACTGTTACCTGAAATGCTCCTCCATGATACTGACAAGAGGGAGATTGAGTTAATAATTAAATCACTGAAGACCAAGAACTCTCATGGATATGACGGGGTATCTAGCAGAATACTGAAGTATTGTTCCACGTATGTTAGCTCAGTACTTAGCCATATCTGTAACTTTTCCTTTAGGAGTGGTCGGTTTCCTGACCGATTAAAGTACTCGGTAGTGAAGCCACTTTATAAAAAGGGAGACAGGGATAATGTTGACAATTATAGACCTATTTCTATGCCATCGGTGTTTGCTAAAGTTATCGAGAGGGCTGTATATACAAGGTTACTGCAACATTTAAATTCACATAATTTGCTGTCAAATGTACAGTTTGGTTTTAGAAATGGCTTAACAACTGAAAATGCTATAGTCTCTTTTCTCAGTGAGGTTTTGGACGGATTAAATAAAAGATTGCGAACGTTAGGTGTTTTATTTGGTTTAACGAAGGCTTTTGACTGTGTTGACCACAAAATATTACTGCAGAAGTTGGAACATTATGGAGTAATGGTTCGCCTCCTACTTTAAGAACAGAAAGCAGAAGGTAATCCTCCGCAATATTGAGAGTGGTAATGATGTTCAGTCCCAATGGGGCACTGTTAAATGGGGCGTTCCCCAAGGGTCGGTGCTGGGGCCACTCCTGTTTCTTATTTATGTAAATGATATGCCTTCTAGTATTACAGGTGATTCAAAAATATTTCTGTTTGCTGATGACACCACCTTGGTAGTGAAGGATCTTGTGTGTAATATTGAAACATTATCAAATAATGTAGTTCATGATATAAGTTCGTGGCTTGTGGAAAATAATTTGATGCTAAATCACAGTAAGACTCAGTTTTTACAGTTTCTAACCCACAATTCAACAAGAACTGACGTTTTAAACAGACAGAATGGGCATGTTATAGGCGAGACAGAACAGTTCAAGTTCCTAGGCGTACGGATAAATAGTAAGCTGTTGTGGAAAGCCCATGTTCAGGATCTTGTTCAGAAACTAAATGCCGCTTTATTTACCATTAGAACAGTATCTGAAATAAGTGACATATCAACACGAAAAGTAGTATACTTCGCATATTTTCATACGCTTATTTTCTGGGGTAATTCTTCTGATTCAAAAAGGGTGTTTTTGGCTCAAAAACGGGCTGTTCGAGCTATGTATGGTGTAAGTTAGAAAACCTCTTGTCGACCCCTATTCAGTAGTCTGGGAATTTTGACATTGCCCTAACAGTACGTATTTTCTTTAATGTCGTTTGTTGTTAGCAATATTAGCTTATTCCCAAGAGTTAGCAGCTTTCACTCAGTTAATACTAGGCAGAAATCAAATCTGCATGTGGAATGCACTTCCTTGACTCTTGTGCAGAAAGGAGTGCAGTATTCTGCTGCATCCATTTGCAATAAGCTACCACAAGAACTCAAAAATCTTAGCAGTAGCCCAAACACTTGTAAGTCTAAACTGAAGAGTTTCCTCATGGCTCACTCCTTCTATTCTGTCGAGGAGCTCCTGGAAGAGCTAAAAAATTAAGCAAATTCCAGTGTTACATACTTGATTTTCTTTATTTAAACTAACGACTTGTCGCCTGAATATGCTTCTTATATTTCATTTTATCTGTTTCTACAATCGTGTTATAATTTCATGTATTGACTCGTTCCATGACCATGGAGACTTCTCCCAAATGTGGTCCCACGGAACAATAAAGAAAGAAAGAAAGAAAGAAAGAAATAAACCAAGTTTGTAAGTTGCAGTGGTTGTTCGAAGATGCAGACACTTGCCCAAGATCGAGTACCATGAAAACCCACATCAAACGAGTTTTCGGACTGTAGACCGCAACAGCAACAATTTTGCCTATGCATTTACGTTCATACAGAACACCACAAGTCACCTTATGGTGGGCCGTACCAGGCACAATTACCAGATACTTCATGTTATATTCCATTCGCAAACTGAGCTGGGGAAAAAAGACTATCAATGTGCCTCTGTACGAGCCCTAAGTTATCTTGTCTTCGCGGTCCGTACGCGTAATGCACATTTGTGGCAGTAGAATCGTTCTCAGTCAGTTGTAAATGTCTGTTCTCTAAATTGTCTCATAAGTGTTTGGTGAAAAGAACGTCGTCTTCCATTAGGAATTCCCATTGCGTTTACAAAACATCTCTGTAACACTTGCCAGTTGATCGACTCTACTGACAACAAATCTAGCAGCAAGGCTCTGGACTTCTTCGATGATTTCGCTTAATGCGACCAGCTGAGTTTCCCAAACACTCGAGCAATACTCAAGAACTGGTCACTCTTCTGTTCTACTCGCAGTCTCCTTTCTAGAAGAGCTACGCTTTCCTAATACTGTCTCAGTAAACAAAAGCCTTCCCTACTGCAGTCTTTAAATGCTTGTTATATTCCATTTCGCTTTGCAACAATACGCCTACATATTTAACCCACGTGATAGTGTCAAGCAGGACAACTTAAATTCCAGTTTAATTGAATTGAATTTATTGCGAAGATTTTTAGACCTGTTATCTGGAAACTCTAACAGGTCGTACATATTCGTTAATCGTGGTGACATACAACGTTTTAAGTTACGTAGGTAGTAGCAAATCATGTTGACAGCAATCTTCGGTGATACTAATGTAGAAATAAAGCCGGATATTTGAAAGATAATAATAAGTTTAAATAATCAACATTAAATATAGGGTATTAACTGAGGATCCAAGTGAATGACTTCCATCTTATATTACAAGATACGTTACTAGCAGCCTCGGAAGAGCTTGAGGTTTTTCGATTAACTCCAACTTTACTTACTTCTAAACCTATTCTTGCTACACTACTCTATATCGCTAACAGTGGTATGTGTGTGTCTCGGCAGTCCTCGATTCTATGCATACGCGTGTGGGTGGCCTGTGCATTCTTTCTCTTCTTTCCTTTTCACTTTTCTGTTATTGTTTGCATATCGCAGTCTAACTGTCTGCAGTCTCTCTCTACCTAAAAAAAAAGAGACCCTCAGAACGACATGACCAGCCGAACCTTCCTCTCCACATTCACAGACTGATGTGTTGCTACGTCCCAGTCGAAGCACATGGTTTAGGTATGGATCGCGACCTGTTAACAGCTGCATCATACCTCGAGTAGGCGCAGCGTCGCACAGTTTGGGCCTGTTCCTAGTGCTTGGTAATACGCTATAAACACGCCTTGCAGTACTGCTAGTGTCCCAGTCAGCCTACCAATCATCTAAATCCTGGGCTCTTAAATGTCGTTTATTAATAACCTGTGTTCCGGTTCCAAATGGTTCAAATGGCTCTGTGCACTATGGGACTTAACATCTCAAGTCATCAGTCCCCCTTGAACTTAGAAACTACTTAAAACTAACTAACCTAAGGACATCACACACATCGATGGCCGATGCAGCATTCGAACCTGCGACCGTAACGGTCGCGTGGTTCCAGACTGAAGCGCCTAGAACCGCTCGGCCACTCTGTGTTCCTGTGATTTCATACACATGATCATATTGCTCACGGTCCGTCCAAAAGATTGCTGACCTGTAACGTAGTACGATATCCATCCGGCATATTCCGAGGATTACCAGTAAACCTTCGACCGGTACAAAAGCCTCCTGTGATCCTCAGAATACGCTCCGCTGAATTCGTCTCATATTGTTTTGTAGCTGCCTAATCTAAGACGAGGTGCCCAGCCGCAGGCAGCGAAGTTGACTATGGCGTTGAAGATAGCTTCGTAGTATCATCGCACCACACGCAACGGTAATTTATCGTCAGCACTGCCGGCACGGACAATCTTGTGTATAATTATGGCCACTTTCTGAGTAACAGATTTTACGTGTTCTACAAAGTTTCTTTTCTCGTTTAGAAGAGTGCCTAAATATTTATAAACAGTGCTGCCTGAAACAAATATTCCTTCAAACGTCAGGGAACGATTTCTGGCAAGAGAAAGCCTTCCTTTCTCAAACATGTATGTGGTTTTATAAACACCTACACTTAGTTTGTTCCTCTTACAACAATGCTGCATCCGAATAAGCACATGTTTCATCTTTTCCTCCAGTCTCCCCCTGGAGTATAGATACAACTACTAGAATGTCATCTGGTTATGCAACAACAGCTACAATAACATATAACCTGTATAGGAGATGTAATATGGGTTCAGTACCAAGATCTCAGAACAGTGGACCACTTAAGGAGCCTTGAGGACAGCCTTGGTAACCTTTTTGATTACCTTTCTCTGCTGCGCAAGCCATGGACGCTACAGTAATTAAAAAAGCCCTTGTACACACATTTTCGGACCCTGAGAGCTATAAGCTTTTTTAAACAGATATACTGTGCGTTTCTTTTTCTCCGCAAAATAGAGGAGGAAAGGAACATAAGGAAAACGACGTTTCGAGGCATAAGGAAACAAATTCCATGGTGCTAATACAACAAATAATTTTTTCAGTTTTAGTAAAAACTGCTGCATAAATTAAATTACTGAAATCAATACGATGTAAAAGGTTTAATCTTTTAAGTGGGCATGACGGATATATCCGGCCCTTGGCACGTTCGCTCTCAGTTCAACGATTATATCGGACCACAGCAACCTGTCGCTTGTAGCTAATGGCAATGATGAATTCAAAGCCGAGACGTACTATGACGTTATTACTAAAGTTTCATCCTACATCAGTTAAAATAATGCATTCTCAAAGTTTTAACGATTTTCAATGTTTTTGCTGCCATGGACACAAATTATGGCAGCTCCTGAAGAAAAAACTGCTTTTCGAGTTGTTTTGGAGTTCGATAACGATTTTCATGGAAAGAATTATTGAATTTACCTCTACACCTGGTATATTAGTTCAGATTACGGTGACCAACAGACGAGAAAGCAAGCGGTGTTTTCGACACAATGTAGGAAAACAAAAACGATTCCTTTACGTCACTGAATATGAAAAATTGAAGGAGGGTAACTATTTGACAGCGTACGTCAGCTAGCAGATATTAGTAAAACAGAACCGCAAAAGAGATGTCATGATGGGCAGCACGTTTCGTGACAATGCATTGCATGAAGTAAACACAAATTTTTTTTGCATTTGTGGTAAATATATGAGACGCGTGGCTAGAAGTAGATCACAGTTGCAAAACTATCAAGTGGCCAGGAGCAGCCTGAAAAAAGTTATCAGACCATCACAGACGTTAAGTGCGGGGTTGTTTTCCAGTTATCTTGTATTAGGTTCAGGATAGGGTCTGGGGTACCTGCAACATGAACACACACTCACAACAGCGTAATTGGGCTAGGGGTTTGCAATGGGATAAAACAGTTCCTCAAACATTATTCCACTATGGCACATACATCTTGAATCTTTTAAGTGTATAAGAAGTATTGACAGCCGCAGTTTATCAGTATTCTATGTTATCAACACATCTGACTGGTAAAAATGCATATCGCCTTTGCTCTGTGGTTATGAAGCCAAATTTTGCAATAATGAGTTAGCATAAAGCTGTATTTAAGATAGCTGAAGTCAATACCCTCTCCTGCGATTTACTGTACTGTAATTGTAACACACCCCACGTCTACCATAATCCACGTGTTTCAGTGCATATAAGAGGTGACCTTGACTAATAGTATTTTACTGATATAAGTCTCTCTGGGTATATTTGGAAGACGAGGAAGAAGTGATCCTGCAAATACTTTGTATATACTTTTGGCAGTGAGAGTGAATCTAAATCATCGTTGGACACCAAAGAAACCAAGTCGTGTGGTAGGACAAGAAAAGAAATATTCTTGTACAAAATCTTTATTAATTATTGCATAGACATACATAAGAAATGTGAAAATAACTGAACACGAAAGGGCAATACGGGATATCTGCATTAACTGTAAATTCTGATGGAAAGTGGCCGAACACTGGTGTACATGCAGCTAATGATAGAATCGAGGGTGTCTCTACATTAGTGGATATACGAGAGATTTGTTTATAAACTCTCCTTCCCAGATGAATTATCTTAAAGGAAGGTTCGTTATATTGTATCAACATGCTGTGGACTGGACGTTGTGCATTTTATTATTCCACAAGTATTAAGACAAAAGTACCATAAACTGCTATTGTTCCCAAAAATAATTTTAGTTTGCAGATGTTAATAAAAAAAAGAAAGGTAGCAAATAGAATTAACGCTTTCCCTATTAAAGAAACTAATTCTTCAAGTCTAGTTAACGAGAAAACTGAAAATGGAATAGATCGACATAAGAAAAACAAAAGCGAAAACTGGAAGATTTGGCGGAAACATTTCCCATGAAGGAAAACTATAAACTGCTACTCGAAAAAGCAAGGCTTACAAATTACTTTAATTTTTTGAATCTCTGCATATTAGTCTAATTTATTAGACACAGTTCCTGAGTTTTCGTCAGTCAGTCAGTCGGCAGTTGATGGTTGGAGTGCTGACTCATTATCTGAGTATCCAGTTATGCTGGCAACTGATGTGATATATATAAGGATCATATCAACCTATACCACATCAACAACAGCCTGAAGATGCCGCATTGAAGCGCTGAAACTGGTTGTAACAAAATAAAATAAAATCATAAGGACGGCTGTAGGTGTTTTATTTTGTCGCAATAATAAACGGCCGTCTTCCCAGAGACCTCCTGCCAATAGCATGGACATACAAAAACAATTCCGCATGTCGTTAGCCATGTGTCTACATCCTGTCCTCGGACATCCATTATGTATAATGGCGTTCGTTTGACACATTTTGCTTTAAACTCGCTTGCCCGGTGTCGGCGGATAAACACGATACTACAGTGGCTATGTTATTCCGAATTACAGTGAAAAATTCCCTCGGACATGCATGCATGTCCTAAGGAACATTCACTTCGACGACTACAGCCGTTGTGAAATGCAAGAAATTTATTCACAGTTGCGAATATGGACAACCATCAGCTGTATAATAGAATGACGACAGTGAAAGCCTCTGCCTGACCGGAACTCAAAACCGGATTTCCGGCTTATCGCGAGCGGTCACCTTATCGTTTGACTATCCGAGCAGAACTCATGGCCAGGCCCGAACTACGATAGATCGTGAGCCACATGTCTAAATCCTGTAGCCGTACGTCCACTATGTACGAGGGTCAGTCAATAATTAAAGAGACAAAATGGTCTGGGGAAGAACTGTTAGTAGGGCAAGTTTGATACTTTCGTGGCTATGAGTTGGTATCACTAGGATGAGTCCTGATCAGCTGATGTATAAAAATAGTATTGTTTATAACGCCAAAAATACATCTCAAGATGGCGAGTCCGCTTGAAACGTCCACATAAGTTGAACAACGTTCTGTTATTCGTTTCCTTTCTTGCTGAAGGCGAGAAACAGGAGAATATATACTGTAGACTGTCTTAAGTTTATGATGAGCTTTGTATAAATCGATAAAATTTTTACAAGTGTGTAGAGCAGTTCAAAAATTTTCTCGACTCAGTGACAGACCAACACCGGTGTGGCCGACCTGTTGCAGTTTCCACTCCCTCACTTGAAAGTCGAATTGATGACATTATTCGTGCCGACCGCCCTTGTGACAGGGAAATGATAGTTGATAAGGTTCAAGTTAGTGCTGACACAGTTCATAACATTATCTGTAACAAGCCGAAGTACCGCAAAACATGTGCAAAATGGGTCCCAAAGGAGTGGACGCGGCTACACTAGGAAACTAGGTTGAGAGTGTGCACAGAGCTAACGGAACGTTATGAAAGAAAAGGTGAGCACTTCTTCAGCAAACTTTTAACTTTTGATGAAACTTGAGTTCGCGATTATGAGCCAGAATCGAAAAGACAATGCATCGAGTGGAAGCACACCAATTCACGAGTTAAGAAAGAATTCAAAGCCAAGCATCTGCAGGAAAAGTCATGTTGACGTTGTTTTGGAATACTGAAGGTCAAGTTTTTTGTGATTATCTCGAAGAGCAGCGTAGAATGTGCTGCCAAAATTACTCCTATTTGCTTTTAAACAAGATGAAGCCAGCCATGAGAGAGAGACGTCGTGGATCTGAGAGGAGAGGTGTGATTCTCCAGCAAGACAACGCAAGTCCTCATATTGCTCATCTAGCCCGTGAAACCATCGACAAAATGGGCTGGGAAGTACTGCCTTACAGTCCTTATTTAGCACCTATTGATTCCCATTTGTTTAGTGCACTGAAGGAGGCATTACGTGGGAAGAGGTTGCAGGACAACGAAGACGTGAAAAAGTTTGTCGGAAATTGGTTCAAACATCAAGATAAAGAGTTCTTTGCAGCCGGAATAAAAAACCTTGTAGCCCGTTGGAATAAGTGCATAAATGTTCAAGGGTATTATGTTGAAATCTAGGAAAAGTATTGTTTTGTAAAAATAAACTTTTTTTTTCTCCAGACCAATTTGTCTCTTTTATCATTGAATGACCCTCGAATATTCCCATACAGAGGAGGCATTTTCCTTGAAAGTCAGCTGCTCCGTGCCGGCGGATAAATGCGATACTGCAGTGCTTGTGTCATCCCCAATTACGATGCAAAGTTCCTTCGGACAAGCACGCATCCATGTCCGAAGATACTCGAACTGCAGCGACTACAGCCATTATACAATACACGAAATACATTTGCAGTATATTCTCGGCAACAAATAGAATCAATGGCTGTCTGGACGTCAAGATGTACTCACATCAAATACTCGTTTCCTTATTGAAGCATTACAATGTATTACAACCATGTAACCATGATCCCTTAATCGGAACAGTATTACGCCCTAATATAGGAAGAACGTAACGGACTGCTGGTAATAAGCTCCTGATCCGGCTACATACCTAGCTGTAATAGAAATTATCAAAGTAGATCCATGGCACGATAGACAGAAGATATATACTTGCATAGCTCTGAGCCCAGGTGATCCCATCGTTTGACAGAACTTTACAAACCACGAAATTGTCAGCGGAATTTGAGGGAAACTTTAACGTCAACATCTGCACTTAAGCTACATTATATTGTGTGGCAGAGGGTAGTTATGGTATATACATAACATTCTAATAATCCTACCTGGTAATGGTCCGACTGATGAACAATACTCAAGAAATGCCGAACGAGTCTCTCGAAAACCACTTCTCTTGTGTATGAGGTAAATCCCTTCAGATTGTTCCAGGATATCTTAAATACTCCTCTGCATCTCTATGACAATTTTTTAATTGGTCTTGCCTGTTTAGTCCATATATGATAGCTATTCTGAGGTATTTTCCGGTTGTTATTGTATCCAATGTTTTATTGTCAAACTCGTAACCTATGCACGTGCAGGACATTACATTCACTTACTTGCAGTGTCAACTAGACCAATCGTGAACTGTTTGCATGTCTTCCCGCATTTCGATACGGTTGTCTGTTGTTGCTACATTCCTGTAGACAACAGCTTCGTCTGACAACCGCCCCGGACAGCTTACGACGTTATCCTCTACGTTATCTAATACAGAGTATTGCAAACATTAATAGCCCTGTAGAGCTCCCCTGGGCTACATCTATCGATTTCTTCCCTTTAAGTTACAACTCTTATTACTGTTTGCTAGAACGTCCTGAAACCAGCCATTTGATCTGCTACTCGATAAGCTTTTATCAATGGCGTTTCGCGCAGATTTTTCTACGGGTTCACTGGAAGGTTGTCTACAAAGTTTCAAATGACTGACACACATGGTTTAATAATAGTAAAAAAGAACTACTCTACGGAAATACATTTACTTTACGATTGACTTTGTCTCGAATAATCCATTCTCCGCTCATTAAGTTCAGAGATTCTGTCAGTGAAGCATTCATTCAATTCATTGAATTCTACAATGCTGTTGACAATGTCCTTCTCGATTGAGAGCGCTGCTACTGCTCTTAGCAGCTGCTGGCTTATAGCACGAAGCAGAAAACCTTCAGGTCCGCGTCAGACGATGTCGCCGGTACGCTAACAGTCACTTTCAGGCGTTTCGTTGTCTGACTACAATATTTCTGCAAATCATTTAAGAATAGGGATTGCAGAAATTTCTAAACTCATTCCTCGTGTTTGATATCAGAACTTTTGTTCTAAGTTAATTGCCTTCAAGGATGGGATTTATTTTGCAAGACGCATGTAACAATGTTACAGAAAGTGACCTGCTGAAATAATTATAGTGGTTAGTCGAGATGGAATCTCAGTTTTCTCAAGGCATTCTACAAGTCACTATTTTCATACACAACTTGCACAGTTCTTGAATTAAAATTCCACCATGAGTAGGAAACATGGCAGACTTTCTTACTCAGTATGTCAATCACACACTGTGAAGAATGTAGGAAAAAGCTAAGAATCTCACTAAAGTCAACGAAATATCTTCTAACGTCCATATTTGCCTTTCTGCATAGGTTAAAACCAGATCCTGCGTTTCGGCATAAAAGTGAACTACATAGGCATGTTCAAAATGTTTATTCAGAAGAGTCTGTGCACCTGAAAGACGACCACTCATGACACCTGTGCAATTGTAGCTCTGAGAAATAACTATACTCTGATTTCTCTAAGCAATTATCCTAAAGTTTTTGAACTCTGTTCGCGAGGTGTCTTGAATGTCAAAGACCTTGCTACAGATATCACGTTGGAGGAAACATATCTGACCATTATGATAAAAAGTGAAATTGTTGATATCTCACTGTCGTACCAGCGCTAACTGGTACAGAATCAGTGACAGCAATTTTCTTATTTGCTCTGACATAGTAAAAATCCATCATACAAGAAAGAATAAAATTTTGAATATGTTTACCTTTGAATACAGCAGCCTTGTAAAGATGATCGTTACTTACAGTATCAGGTCCAGCAGTGAAACCCAAATGAAAACTTGAAGACGTTGGGAAATTCCTGGATTTGATGAGTTGCTGCATCCATAATTTCCAAGAAGTGCAAGCTCAGAAACACAATAAACTACAACAGATCACAGAGTGTGTAACGATATTGGCGAATCTGATCATTGTGCCTAGAACCTGTGTATCGGGAGAATGACTCATGCATGCACAGTGACAGATGGTCTGGAAGCGGGTTCATTCGGGTACGTAGTTCCAATTTTCATCCACCAGAGAACAGTAGTGCACAGACACATTCAAGAAACAGGTCAAGAGCACGTTTTTTGCGAATTATTCTGTTTATTTCCTGGAGTCCTTTTGTTTATTTATCTCTGTACAGTTTTGTATATGCTTTTAGTAGTGTCAGTGATGCGCGAATGCGGTCTAAAGTAAACATGTAGATCACTGCTCTACTGAAGGACGTTGTACGATGGGGAATTTTTTAACTTAATATGTCAAGTCAGTTTATGGTAAAAGGAAAGCTTATTCGAGTGCAAATGAAAATAGTTAATAACTTAAAGTATAAACAAAATATCAGAATGCTAAATGTTTATTTCGGGAAAAAGTACAGTTCGAAAGCATGTTATTTGTTGATTGGTTGGTCATGAAAAACGCGGACTAACAAGAGAGAATAATGTTTTTCTATTGGCCTCAAAGAAAACTGACCAATCAGAACAGAGTATTCTTCGTTCCTCATTTCTCTTGGAGATACAGAAAGCTTTCAGCAGTCTAGAGTACTCGGAGCACAACCACCATTCAATGATACGGTCGTGTGTAGTAAGAGCTCCGAAGGAAGTTATAATTTGCCGGTTATCGTTGTGCTACACACCTCAAAAGTGCTTTAAGGTGAAGGCAATGTGCTTTTTAGAATGTACGGATTTTTAAGCAATTTACTGTATGAGAAAAGACAGTAATTCCTCGTGACATATTGAGCAGATTGGTGACTAAAAACTTGCGTGCATTAGACACCGAAAACTTAATAGCATGGCGAGCATTTTCATTTAAGAACAATCCGTGCTTAGTAGATTTCATGAAATACGTTAAGATAAACTTGCTAACGGGAATGACAGTGTTTTACGCATACTCTGTTAAGGTTAGCACGGTCCCAGAAGTGTACGTATACAATATCAATGTTAAGAATATAGCAAAGTTTTCCCAGTACTTCCACCTTTCACTCGAAATTAAGACCTTTTCCCGATTCTTGGAATAGTTACGTAGTATGCTGCCCGGTGCGAATTGAAGTACCGTAGGATTCTGCTCGGCTTTCATACCGCCGATCTGCTGCAGCGAGTTCACTGGTAGCTGCAGGTAAAGGACGGAAGGAGCCGCGCCGCCGCAGTGTCTTCCCACTGTCTGCCTACAAGCTCTATCTAGTTGTTGTGTAAAACCGCTTTCCCTAAAATATTGTGATCTGGACAAATCCGTCTTTTTTTCTTTTTGTCTTCTGTGACAAATGTCTGTAATCATCAACGCCTCATAACTAAGTACTTTTCTGTCATAGAGGCAGAAGAATGGATGATTTTAAATTTAAAATTTTTATGTACTGTAGTATTCTGTCAGATGAATATTTCTGTGGGATCCACTGCTCCGCTTGCCACAAGACGAAACGACGCTTGCTCGTACTTTGTTCACTAAACGAGAGTGCGACAGGGCGAAGTGAAGGAAAACAGCATTAACCTGGGTCTCGTTCTCCTCTGCTCCATCTCTTATTGACGATGATATTGAACTGAATGTCTCTGGATGTCTGTTTGTGCAATCCGTAATGATTTTTCTAGAAAATCTTCCTCGATCTCGAAGAAGGTCGTAATGCGTGATCATAAAACATGTTCCACATTTCCAGAACCGAACGGAGTCAGTGATATAGGCCAATAACTATGTGTGTTTGTTGAAAACGCGGTTGACCTGCCCTTTTTTCCAGCCGCTTAGTGCCTTTCGTTGGCCAACTAACTACGAGAAGTTGCTGTTCAAAGAGGAGCTATGACCAGTACTCCATTCTTCGGCTGCGTATATTCCTGTGTGTGATTTCTGTTCTAAAGGTACTAGAAATTTGCGTACAGTAAACGTATCCCATGGCTCACCACATGTAAGTTTTCATAGCTCTGCGAGGTAGTAAGGAACTGGTGCGGTTGAAAGTGGGCATTAATGTTAGACTGAAAAGTTAATTTGAGCTATTGCTTCATGGATTATTCACTTGTTAGTAAGTTGGCAACACCAGGGATCGTTTCAAAAACAGCAGCATTTTGAAAAAAAAAGTGCTCTGGGTACTATGGGACTTAACTTCTGACGTCATCAGTCCCCTAGAACACACATCCATGCCCGAGGCGGGATTCGAACTTGCGTCCATAGCGGTAGCGCGGTTTCCGACTGTAGCTAACAGAACCGCTCGGCCACCCCAGCTGGCAGAATTTCGCACAAAAGCTACAAAATTCAGAGCTTAGCGCTGTGCGGTGAATAGAGGAACGAGTTTATTGATATAGAGCCTTCCGACAACATACACCCAAAGCGAAAACTGTGGGAACGGCAAAACTGCAAGCGTCTCGGAGGGACATATATTCCTCATCAGATGCCTCCCGTATTACAAGCATGAAGATGTCTACCGCCAACAGGATGAAACGGAAAAGTGTATAAACTGCAGAGGCTGATGGTTGTTTCAGTAGACAACATTCTGTCCGCACGATACAATCATCGTCAGTCACTGCAGTGCAGAACTGCAGTACTATGGCGTTAATTTAACGAGTAAAATAAACTGACTTGGGAGAGATAGAATCCAAGTGATGTGACAAAACAGTAATTGTCTCGACCTGAAACTACGATATCACCTGTCGGGCTTGAACTGTGACGTATTGGTGTTGTGGTGGGTGACGTCACACGTGTGCGGAGCGTTGGTTTGTTTCCGTTAGGGACGTTTGTATTGTCACCTTATGCTGTGTTTGTAGTCTATATTGGATATATACATAGTGGTGCAAATTTTGATGGAATGAGCATGTTACTGGATCAACCAGTTTAGTTACTTAAGAGAAAGATGAGTTTACGGTGTTCTCCGCTTACGCTCCTAATCAACTAGAGTTTAAACGTTATCTTTTGTTGTCTTGGTAACGTGAGTACACAGTGATTACAACTTATGTGAACTTTGGCACATATTCTTTTCAAAGGTGAGCCAACTTGTAATGTAATGAAATTAATAACTTAGCGAATACTAATAGTAATATTACTGAAATAATTAACGCTGATAGATCGACATTAAAGAAAAACGAATGTCTTCAGAAGGTTATGGTAAATGAAGACTGGTTATTCTAACGTAAAGTGTGAAGAACGTGATGTTAGTAATTGAAAGCAATGTACAAAGATGTAGCAGAATTAGTTGAGTTTGGTTGCCTACAGAATGAAGTCGCCAGATCCAGTTTAGCGCGTAACAACTCACACAAAAAGTATTTACGAGTAATTTCAGGGATTTTGCAATTTTCTGTTGAGCTGTATTGGTGAATACATGTTACTGCATTTTGTCCATTTCGCAATTTAAACCTTTCTGTATCGGTATTGGAGTATTCGTTGTTGTTACCATATTTCGTTAACTTTCGCGATATTTGCTACCTGTACTGGTATTACTTTTTCACTTTCTATACTGATATTTCTGTTTGTTTTCTGTATTGGTGTCTGGCTTTTAAGTTAGTTTATATTTATAGAGTGATATCTTCGATACCAGTTGAATTTATCTAATTTGATGCTTTGCTATTGCATTTTCGATGCAGACCTCTGCATGCTATTCTTCATCGTATTCTTCCGGTTGTTTTGTTTTGTATACGCCAGTATTTTTGGGGCTCTGTGGCTTTTATTTGAGAATATAACTCCCCAGATTTCCCTTCAGGCCCAATATTTATTATTTCGAATTTTTAAGTTTCTGAATTGATTTTTATATTTTGGTTTTATAGGAACTGTTGAATATGACGTCCTATCGCCATTTTTAAATCAAAGTTGTGTTTCATCTTGTGGCTAGTGATGATGTTATTTATCAAAGTGGATGGGTGTTATCGAAGGCTCATGTCTTCCCCAATAATTCACCATACTTGAGACACAGTGCCGTACCCCCGGCCGCGAGAGTTCGCCCCTGTTTGGTCTTAGGAGGGGAGGGGCGCACACAGTGCCGGCTGTCACCTCCACATGAAATCACGCAGGCCACAGCAGTTATTCAGTTTAATAAAGACGTAAAGCGTTTTTACGTCGCAGGCTGACAGTTATTGGACGGGTGAAGGAAATGCATCGGTTAAACGCTCGAGCGATGTGATGTGATGCTGTAACGACATAACAACACAAGTTTTCGCCCCAGATGTAAGCATTCCCGTTATACAGTAGTAGGCAAGCATAAGTTCTCTACATTCTGTAATTTAATGCAGGCGATATTATCGTGTGCGCTACTGCCAAGGCACCCATGTTGATTAGTTTGATTCTGTTTAGAGCGAAGATAACAGAATATCTTGTAGTAGTGAATCCTGTCGTAGGTGTTCTACAGATGAGCAGGATGAAGTCAGAGCATTGTCGGCTTGGACTGCTCTTACATGGGCTGAGTTACTTACGAGAGTGTATACTGTGGAAAGTCATTTAGACTTCATATGGGAATTTTGTGGATTGTCACCGGGAGACGTGTGTGGAACTCTTTTAAAAACGACCAACGTTTATTTCCCGTTTTAATTATAGGACTATTCTACGAAATGTACGAAACTAGTACGATCAAGAAAAACACGTAGTTCGTTAGATGCCAACTGACGATACATCAGGGTATTATTTTGGTCCCGTCCTGGGTTAAAGAACACACGCTACTAGCCACTGTTATAGAAAGTTATTTAAGTACAATTACTGTTGGCGATTACTTTGATTTTTGCAGTGTTGTGTGTTATTTGATTGTTGTGAATTTTACAAAATGCAGTAGCTTTGTTTTCACAGATTGGCTTAGGAGGCCAAAAGTTTCCTTGTGAGACGTTCACGGTTTCCCTGAGAGATAGCTACAGAGTATCAGACAATCGCAGAGGAGGAGTGCTCCAAGCTGAAACTGATTTGGAAATTATTGTATAGTGCGAAATACTTTCACACTCGACAGCAAGGCCGGCCGGGGTGGCCGAGCGGTTCTAGGCGCTACAGTTGGAACCGCGCGACAGCTACGGTCGCAGGTTCAAATCCTGCCTCGGGCATGGTTGTGTGTGATGTCCTTAGGTTAGATAGGTTTAAGTAGTTCTAAGTACCAGGGGACTGATGACCTTAGCAGTTAAGTCCCATAGTGCTCAGAGCCATTTGAACCATTTTTTTCGACATCAAGACGTCTCAACATTCCCTTTATTGTGATGGAAACAGGAACTATTTGCAGGAAAAGTAGTTATATATGACCTAGTTAACGAGTAATAACTTACTACGCGTACATAGTGTTGTTAAGTAAAAGTGCAACAGTATTAGCTACATGGGACCTTTTCAGATTCTAGTAAAATAATACAAATAAGTGTAGCCATTCTGAAACTAAGACCGTATGTGAGCTCATAAATCCAACAAAGAAAGGTTCTTAAGCAGCACTGGAGCGTTCTCATATAACGAGTTCTGACAGCTGCCATCTAACAACTTTGTGTCGAATTCACCTGGAACATCGCAAAAAGGGTAAAGTATCGTTATATGAATAACTGCACCAGCATCACAGATGTTCAAAACTTTCACTAATTAGTAATTAAGTTCAGGAGATTTATCGATTTGCCTTGTGTTAATCCCCACTTATGAGTGAACCATAACTTTGGTTTTATTTCAGATACTTCACTGCACATTCAAATGGCCGTAGTAACACTCTCATAGAATTTAAACTTTCGCTTAAGTTTTCTTCAGATTTCATTTTTATTTCGTTTCATTATCCTTCAGTTAATGTAAATCAACCGTTCACAAATTTAGCTAACTTTTACATCTTCGGAATATGAGATACCTATTTTCGTCCATCCATTTAACAAATGGGTCGTTCAGTACCTTTAAATTGTATGGCTTCGTGCGCTGTGTTATATTAACGTCACCAGTTTCCACTTTTGATGTAACAGATCAGAGTCCTCCCAATAGGTTCGTCTACTCCAATGTAATGGTAGCAAACAGGGGAGATCGGTGAAGTTTTATTCATAGCGGACCTGAATAAGCTAAATTGCATCAGCTTATTTGTTGTGGTGGCAATTTATTTAGAAAATGCGTTAAAATGGTACATACGAGCAAGCAACTGAACGAAATCACAAGAATAAACAAATTCAGGCGGTGTGTATCCAACTTTTTCGTAACTATTAGGAAGAGAGTTATTGAAATGTACAAGTCACAGTGCTGTTCAAGGTGTGGAGTTGGAGACGATGTATGCTTGTATTCAGCAGTAGACGGTTATGCTATCACATTATTCTGGAAAAAAAGATATTCCGGTCTGGCAGACCTTAAGCACAGTGTAACCAAGTACATTCTGAAAGTTATTCAGAAAACTGTGACGAATACAATTCACTTTACTATTCCATTATCGTACTGCATAACACCGAGACATCTTAAAAAGAAAAATTATTTGTTTCGCCTTATTTTGTTTCCATATCTGTAAACTATCAAGTGCAGTACCGAACTACCTATTAATTTTATTTTATGTCACCTTATCCTAGTCTCTTGTGCTGTAGGCCGTGAGTTGTTACCTGCCATTTCCATTTTTTATGTATTCCATCTACTGTTAGCAGCTACTATGAACTACATTGTGCTTTATCATAGAGACTAGAAAATACTCCTTGTTTTATTATTGAATTTACGTGTGTGTATCAAACTTATTCGCCTAAAGGTACTAGGCATTTCAGAAGTCTATAATATACAATATATTTCTAATCAGTTATTATCTACTCATAATGTAAGCTGCAACTGACTAAAAATGGTCCAAATATTAACAATGTTATCATGATATCATTACTGGGTTTAAGTCACACATCCTGATTTCGTTATATTTACCATACAACAAACATTCTCTGTATCACTTTTGCTTCCTTTGTGACTGCGTTATTATTTCACACGAGTCCTTAGAAACATGTAAAGAAAGTAACTTATCATTGTTATCTAACGAAGTACGTTAAAATTCCCCAAATATTATTAAACTATTTCATAATTTTTGAGACAGCATTACTGTGTCATTTTCTTCGGGTTGAAGTTAACTGTACAGCCATGAATATTGCGTAATACTTTAGACTGTGACAAAATCCTAGCGTCAAGGTGATCCAGACTTATATGCTGCGCATCTGGCTCATGTCGTACCCCTATAAATCTCCCAAACGACTCTTCTTTAGTTTTGGTGAAATAAATAAAAAATGAAATAAAAACGTGCCTTCTGCAACAGCATTTTCCTCAGCAACATTAGCCCCGAAAGTAAATTTTAACGACATAAAAATCATAGTGCATAAGGGCCAAAGTATAAATAGCAGCGGTGATGAACTCTCTCTGAATTTTCAGTCGAACATAAGGCACCATTAATTTCTTTGTTTACTCTTTTGAGGTTACATCCACATGCTAATCAATTGTTGTTTGCCAATGCAGTTCAGTGAATTGCAACATCAGTTTGATTACACTAAGCGTGCTTTGATTTATGTGTCCCACGCAAAGACACTCGCTATGCTTCTGTTATAAGCAGCATCTGAGTTTGTTTACGCACCTACTACTTCATAAACAGATACACAGATGAACCAGAATGTTATGGCCGCCGATCTACTGTCGATATAAATCCGTTCAGGCGATAGTAGCGACACATGGCGAGGAATGACTGCTAGTCAGACAAACGCACGGTGCATGTTGTATATCACAAGGGCAGGAGCGTGATGGAATGGAGTGTGTTGAGTGGTTCAATGAACACAGTCCCGATTTCCAGTTGATGTGTTGGCTCTCCCGTCTCGACACATGTAAACCCTATCGAAGACATCTGGGCATGTGGCGTCAGAGCTCATGGCACCCCTCCCCGGAATTTACGGATTTAGGTGATTTGTGTGTGCAGATGTGATGCCAGCTCCGTCTAAGGGGTTCAAATGTTGATTACCTTTTAGTTCCTACGTGTGTAGTGCCATATTACTTGTGGCTCACTGTGTTGAATAGTAGATGTCGGGATTATGGAGACTACTTTGTTGTCCTTAGGAGCAGTGATTTTGTAGTCACTCTAGTCTTTTGAGTGTTATCATTAATGTCATTGATTTTCCTACTCTTTTTAGAATTATACTTAGTGTCAATGATATTTCTGTTAAACGTAGATGGCAAATGTTAATGTTGCATAAAACAGTTTCTTCCATTTCCATGGACGAAGAGGTAATGACTGTTACAGCTCGCATCGGGGACAGACTCGAACGAGTTTTATTCCGAAGAACCTTCCATTTGTTTCCATTAATCTACTAAGAGGAACCACCGAAATGTAGATCTTGTTGGTCGGAAGAGAATATGAACCACAGTCAACCCCAATGCGAGTCGTCTACATTACCACAACGCCGCCTGTTGCAAATAAAACAAATAACGAGACTTGTTATATCATCAATCCAAAGGTTTATTCGATTGGTAACTGTGGTGTCAGGTGGTATTGGCCGCGGTATCGCGGTCGCACATTTTGGCAGCCAGACGGTCTTCTCCAGACGTCGCGTTGGTGGTCACGCGTCAACACATTCAGCGTCTGGCATGGCGGCTCTCAAGAGCTGCGCGGTGTGATGTACAGATCTCCAAGGTGGGCGCGGAGGACACCGGAGTGATCTGCGACAAATATAAATTTCAAAATTATGAATATCGCCCTATTATGGTGAGTTGATATAACATCTGTAAAGGAAAGTGCTAAATTATCGTAGGACCACATGCTAATAAATGGTCAGTTTCTGTATCCATAGAAGGGATGTTTCTATCGCGCCAACTCAAGAACCCTAGAATACTAATTATCGCAAATATGAAAATTACCGACAGTGAATGTTTGCCTATTTACTCCTCCCGGAGTGTTATCTATTGTGGTAAATTGATCTACTAAATTATTGCATCAGATGGTAGATAGTTGTTACAAGGATCAGAATATTTGTGAGTTTGTCAATATCTCACGCAGACGCATGTATTATCCTCACCTGAACTATATTCATTATGGAACGGAGAGAATTGTGACTGTTGCTAAATCCATCCTTACCAAAATAGTAGAGTTTCTTAAAACAAGTTGTGTAAATGTTCAGTTCAAATTCGGAGAGCTTCAAGGATAAATATGGGACAGAAAAGTAAACGATCATGCAGCATAAGAAATGGGATTAAAATACCAAGTATAATCGTGGGAGTCTGAAGGTGAAAATCGCTGAGAACTTGATAACTGTTATGGGCGGGAGGGGACATAGGAGAACGTTATCTGAAAGGCTCTCCCTCATCTGAAAGTGTAGGCAACGGTATTGTATGTACCATTGATTCTTGAATTTAAGTATATCCTACCAATACTAGAGCTGAAAGATACGTATGCCGCGAAAGGATTTTGTATCTGATCAGAGTTTACAATTGGTATAAAAGAACAGCAGACTATGGGTACCGAGAAAGTTTATGGGTCGACCATAGAATTTTGTAGCCATGGTGATATATCTAAACTGACACCATTTCAGTTATATTAAAAATCGTAAAACTATACTCGAATAATATCTTGAAGATTCCCCTTCTGAAGGGAGCTACCATGTGATCATGA
The DNA here is from genome assembly GCF_021461395.2 of Schistocerca americana. Lineage (NCBI taxonomy): Eukaryota > Metazoa > Arthropoda > Insecta > Orthoptera > Acrididae > Schistocerca > Schistocerca americana. Next base: position 540,632,384 of record NC_060124.1, on the reverse strand, counting down.
AATGAGAAATACTCTTAGAAACCAAAATCTGTTGTCCTTTACACAGATCGAAGTACCACTCACCGTAACAGCACCGCCTTAATCCTCCTCCTGCAGCCGTCTCTGCAGCAACTCCACGAAAAAGGCGTCCAGTGTGAACTGACGCTCCTGTTGGAAAAGATCTTATTACTTTCATGTTATCTAACACGTGAAGTGATTCAAAATTTGTGCTAGTTCCTGTCATATACAAGTATAACGAATTGTAACATTTACCACATATTCACACGGTTCAGGTATCGAAATTAAGAATATAGTAATTCAATTTAGTATCCAACTAACACAATTCGTCACATCTCAGATACTATTAATACTAACAAGTAACTAATATCCCATTATCTTTAACATTTTCTGTGTACGACTGGTTAATGATGTGCTTCTGAGGTTAAGCCGTGTTGTTGTTCCTGCTTTATGGTCAACATTTCAACAAGTGACCGAGCCATTTTCTTCAGATCGTGAGACGTTCCCTGACTGGTATGAGTCCAAGCAGCGTGAACACATTAGTGCAAAGTTCGCAGCACATGAAGTTGATCGCTGGGACGTCCGTCGAAGTAATGTGAACAAAATGAACACAACAATTCGGCCTAATACCCGGAAGCAGACCAGTTTCTAGTATCATATTCGAGAGTAAGTTTTCATGTAGTGATAAAACGATAAATTCACTTTGAAACCAAATGCTACTATTCCTACTACTTTGTAATTTACACTCACCGAAGCAGAAACGAATTCCCTCTCTTCCTGCAGCCGCTTCTGCATTATCTCCTCAAAAAACGAGTCCAGGGTGAACTGACGCTCCTGTAAGGAAAAGAACTTATTAGTTTGATTAGTCGTAAAGCATGCTTGGTAATTCAGAGATAGCGCTAGTTCTTTACATGTACATGTGTTACAAATTCTGCAATGTCGTCTTCAACCAGTCGATCGCGTTGGCAGCATATTTAGTGCGCCTCTGCCCCAGATTATTTTTCACCATAATTCTTTACAACTGGAGAGGGATGTTACCTTTCTCAAGTCTCTCACATAGTTATTTGCTCAGTATTAACAAATACCACACCCAATTTACCGGAATGATAAATGGTTAGAATCAACTGTCCATGTCTGAGGTCAGTGTTAAGTTTAATGGGCTTCAATACAATTGTCAGAATTGTTTAAACAGCATTCAGGTTCGATTATTAACATTAGCTTACCTAATGGGACAAGTCCGGATATATTGCGGTAATAACACTTAGGAGAGGATCTAGGGCCAGTGGGATCCAGGGGAAAGGGCCAGTATAATGCAGCAAAGGAGTCCTGCAGGGAACATAGCGAGAGTCACAGTGTGAGGCTACCCTGCGGGTCAGAGAATATACGACTCTGACATGCTAAGGCTTTTTCTAAGGGCTTCATACTCATGTTAAACGACCACTATATCTGTGGCGCATGTAGTATTAGAATTCCTATAGTCCATACTTTAAGGCGCTTTATCTTTTGATGCGAAGGCAGAAGTAAGTTTGGAAGAGGTCTCAAGCTCTTTGTTTTACTTGAAGTCAAGACCACTATGGCAAATTTTAAAAATTTTATGTAGGTCTGGAGATGAGCTCAAGTTTTAGAATGAGAAACTATTGTGAACTGTTGAGTGACTAGGACATCTCACTTCGCTCCAGTGATCAACAAACCCATCCATCCATAAGTGACATTCATTGCAGCCGGTACTTTGTATCTGATCACGATCCAGAAGAGCAGTATGCTAACCACATGCTCCTCCATACAGTGACGTCTATCGTCTGACGATGACGAGGCGGTCGATCGGTAACTTTGGAACTTCACAGGAATGATTGGACGGAGTTAGGTAGTTAGGTGGTATTTTATATAATCGTCACAATCATCACTCGTGCAGAGATGCCTTTCTAAGACGTGTTATTTACAATGACGTGTCACATGGGATGTTTATAGCAAAAAAATATTCATTTACAGTAAATCGTGACAGTCTGACCACGTTATGTACAATCAGTTAGCTCTCAGACTTTACTGCTTTGCGTGCTATGTCACTGCAATATAACGTGGCTCACCTTTACAGTACCCTGAACAGCGACCAAGTTGTTCTCCAGTCGCAGACCCTCGTCTTTCTCCCCTCCCAAACACCGGGAGAAAAACTTCTTCATGCGGCGGAACATTGCTGTAACGATAACAAACAGCACATTAGACATGACCAGACCGTGTCTACGAGTAAGTTATGCAGCAATGTCTCACAACTCGATCGCAAGAAAAACCTGTAGCCGTGACGACATGTCTGTAACCTTAGCTTTTGTAAAAAAGCAGCTGCTTGTATCAAAAACGACATGTACAGTCTATATAATTGATTGAGCTTATACATTTGTTACTAGTCAAGAATTAGTTACTTTAATTTTGTGTCAGTAATTCGTAGAGCATGAATCAAAACAATAACAGTTATTCGAAGTTTAGCAATCGCGTGTTCATTAAGTGGTACTTTTACTCTGAAGAGAATAAATTTGTTTTAATAGCAACTAGCTGAAGACTTATCTATTAGATTAAATTTAATTAGCAAGTCATTACAATACTACAATAGTTTCAGATATACAGCTGCTTCGCCGGCCGGTGTGGCCGTGCGGTTCTAGGCACTTCAGTCTGTATCCGCGTGACCGCTACGAGCGCAGGTTCGAATCCTGCCTCGGACATGGATGTGTGTGATGTCCTTAGGTTAGTTAGGTTTAAGTAGTTCTAAGTTCTAGGGGACTGATGACCACTGATGTTAAGTCCCATAGTGCTCGGAGCCATTTGAACCATTTTTTATACAGCTACTTCAGATATTACAACTTCAGATTTTGTCAACTATTACAGCATGATATGCGGAATATCTTCCCCTGGGGCAGGAACAAGAATTTGTTTTTTATGTGTGTTGGTGGTAGGATGAAGTTACTAAATAATAAACTACGCTACAATCTAATAGGTTTAACATTCGACAGTGCCCCAAGATATTAACTGTACTTCCTTAAGTGACAGGAAAAGATAATAATTTTGTTACAAATCCATGTCGACTCAGTATGACACTACACAGCCGGAACCTGTTTACGACTTTTCTTTTTCACCGACGGCAGAAGATAAAAGCATGAACCAACGATAGGACATACCGTATGTATGTGTAATCGAAATGGAGAGTGATAGGTGACACCATTCTATTTGTGAAACTAAGCTATAAATTTGAGAATACATCATTTCAGCAGCTGAACATTGGCAAAACCTCAGTGAGGATATCTCTCTCTACAAGTCAAGCATTTTCGGAACTTTCTGAAGTTGCATTACATATTGTAAGAATGTACAGGAATGGCTCTTGCCTCTTGGTGGGTATAGTCTATATACCTCGCTTCTGAAACAGAGCGTTCGCTTCATTCAAAGCTTCTAATGCTCCCCAAGAACTTGTTCTCGAAACACAAAATCCAACACTATAACGCCTGAATCAAAATTATAGAATCTTTTACTTCAACTACTCCAGAGAATACGGAAGTCATTATTATGCAATGGTCCACCACAGTTAAGCTGATTTTTGTTAGCAAACCCTGCGATCAACGTTAGGCACCAACCTCGATAACTGCAGAGAACAACGTTGTACTGGAACGTCGATATCAATGGTTAAACAAGATCTGCAATGAAAATTTTCAGTAATTTGAATCTATGTAAGACGAAATAATCATGTTATAGCACTGACAAATATGCAGCTGAATCTTGATTGTTGAAAACGTCCGTACAGTTAATAAACTCCCAAGTGATCTAACAGTTAACAAAACTCGGAGATAGTGCTTTAATTTCCTTAAGCAACAGGGAAGTAAGAATCTCATATTATGGTGACAAGTCAATTCTGTATAACTCTACACAGTTGTAACCAGTTTCCAACGTGTTTTCTTCTTCGCAGACGGAAGATAAGTCTAGCAGTATAACCCTGCAGCGATCGAAGGCAATATGTAAAAGTAATCGACGAAACAGGAAGGTCGGTTACACTGTTTTCATTGTGAAAGTAAAAATTAATGTATCTAGAGACCGCTCCGAGTCTACCACAACAACCACAGATAAATTTTACTAACAGTCCGATTATAATATTGGAGAAGGTGATTACGAGATAGACTATTACGGTCGAAAACAAAAATAAAAAATATTTTGTAGCGGAGGCGTTGTGCAGCTTTAATGAATGTTAAATACTGTATTGTGCAATAGACAGCTACGACGGTACGTTTCATTTGGGACCATCGAATTTGGTCTAAAATCAGACCATCATCGATCCCGAAAACCGTCTCAGCTATGCTTTCACGTATATTGCAATAGCAGTTATCAAACGTAGATAGCTCGACCATTGGTATTATCTGTATAGACATTACATTGGTAAAAATGTCTATGAAGTTAAATGGACATAACGGACATGACAAGTTAATGTCAATGACGGAACACTGTACATCCGGAATTGCTATTCCTATTACGCAAGTTCATAGTTGAGATCGTTTTTAGGCTTGATGATGGTCTGATCCTCGACCGAAACATACATTCTCTCATAAAATGTACCGTTATAGCTGTGATTGCATAATGCAGTTCTTTCGAAGAGCATATAAAATGAAAGTAACGGCACTGCTGCAGAAACTGACTGGGCAGAAACAAAATGTAAAAGTTTATAAAGCTAAGATCAATATAACGAAAAAACCGAATAATATCTTACACAAATTCCTCTAGAATAAACTCAAAGGAAATATAACGAAAACACAAAATTTGATTCCAATAATTCGCTTAATCTACACAGATTAAACGAAGACAAGGATACCAATCACACATCCACAAAATAACAACATAATAGAAAAATGTCATGCACAAATTCTTCCAGAATGAACCAAAAGAAAATGTACGCTGCACCCGTTGTTGTTGTGGTCTTCAGTCCTGAGATTGGTTTGATGCAGCTCTCCATGCTACTCTATCCTGTGCAAGCTTTTTCATCTCCCAGTGCCTACTGCAACCTACATCCTTCTGAATCTGCTTAGTGTATTCATCTCTTGGTCTCCCCCTACGATTTTTACCCTCCACGCTGCCCTCCAATACTAAATTGGTGATCCCTTGATGCCTCGGAACATGTCCTACCAACCGATCCCTTCTTCTGGTCAAGTTGTGCCACAGACTTCTCCTCTCCCCAATCCTATTCAATACTTCCTCATTAGTTATGTGATCTACCCATCTAATCTTCAGCATTCTTCTGTAGCACCACATTTCGAAAGCTTCTATTCTCTTCTTGTCCAAACTATTTATCGTCCATGTTTCACTTCCATACATGGCTACACTCCATACGAATACTTTCAGAAATGACTTCCTGACACTTAAATCAATACTGGATGTTAACAAATTTCTCTTCTTCAGAAACGCTTTCCTTGCCATTGCCAGCCTACATTTTATATCCTCTCTACTTCGACCATCATCAGTTATTTTGCTCCCCAAATAGCAAAACTCCTTTACTACTTTAAGTGCCTCATTTCCTAATCTAATTCCCTCAGCATCACCAGACTTAATTAGACTACATTCCATTATCCTTGTTTTGCTTTTGTTGATGTTCATCTTATATCCTCCTTTCAAGACACTGTCCATTCCATTCAACTGCTCTTCCAAGTCCTTTGCTGTCTCTGACAGAATTACAATGTCATCGGCGAACCTCAAAGTTTTTATTTCTTCTCCATGAATTTTAATACCTACTCCGAATTTTTCTTTTGTTTCCTTTACTGCTTGCTCAATATACAGATTAAACAACATCGGGGACAGGCTGCAACCCTGTCTTACTCCCTTCCCCACCACTGCTTCCCTTTCATGTCCCTCGACTCTTATAACTGCCATCTGGTTTCTGTACAAATTGTAAATAGCCTTTCGCTCCCTGTATTTTACCCCTGCCACTTTTAGAATTTGAAAGAGAGTAGTCCAGTCAACATTGTCAAAAGCTTTCTCTAAGTCTACAAATGCTAGAAACGTAGGTTTGCCTTTCCTTAATCTTTCTTCTAAGATAAGTCGTAAGGTCAGTATTGCCTCACGTGTTCCAGTGTTTCTACGGAATCCAAACTGATCTTCCCCGAGGTTGGCTTCTACTAGTTTTTCCATTCGTCTGTAAAGAATTCGTGTTAGTATTTTGCAGCTCTGACTTATTAAGCTGATAGTTCGGTAATTTTCACATCTGTCAACACCTGCTTTCTTTGGGATTGGAATTATTATATTCTTCTTGAAGTCTGAGGGTATTTCGCCTGTTTCATACATCTTGCTCACCAGATGGTAGAGTTTTGTCAGGACTGGCTCTCCCACAGCCGTCAGTAGTTCCAATGGAATATTGTCTACTACGGGGGCCTTGTTTCGACTCAGGTCTTTCAGTGCCCTGTCAAACTCTTCACGCAGTATCATATCTCCCATTTCATCTTCATCTACATCCTCTTCCATTTCCATAATATTGTCCTCAAGTACATCGCCCTTGTATAGACCCTCTATATACTCCTTCCACCTTTCTGCTTTCCCTTCTTTGCTTAGAACTGGGTTTCCATCTGAGCTCTTGATATTCATACAAGTCGTTCTCTTATCTCCAAAGGTCTCTTTAATTTTCCTGTAGGCGGTATCTATCTTACCCCTAGTGAGATAGGCCTCTACATCCTTACATTTGTCCTCTAGCCATCCCTGCTTAGCCATTTTGCACTTCCTGTCGATCTCATTTTTGAGACGTTTGTATTCCTTTTTGCCTGTTTCACTTACTGCATTTTTATATTTTTTCTCCTTTCATCAATTAAATTCAATATTTCTTCTGTTACCCAAGGATTTCTACTAGCCCTCGTCTTTTTACCTACTTGATCCTCTGCTGCCTTCACTACTTCATCCCTCAAAGCTACCCATTCTTCTTCTACTGTATTTATTTCCCCCATTCCTGTCAATTGCTCCCTTATGCTCTCCCTGAATCTCTGTACAACCTCTGGTTCTTTTAGTTTATCCAGGTCCCATCTCCTTAAATTCCCACATTTTTGCAGTTTCTTCAGTTTTAATCTACAGGTCATAACCAATAGATTGTGGTCAGAGTCCACATCTGCCCCTGGAAATGTCTTACAATTTAAAACGTGGTTCCTAAATCTCTGCCTTACCATTATGTAATCTATCTGATACCTTTTAGTATCTCCAGGGTTCTTCCATGTATACAACCTTCTTTCATGATTCTTAAACCATGTGTTAGTTCTGATTATGTTGTGCTCTGTGCAAAATTCTACCAGGTGGCTTCCTCTTTCATTTCTGTCCCCCAATCCATATTCACCTACTATGTTTCCTTCTCTCCCTTTTCCTACACTCGAATTCCAGTTACCCATGACTATTAAATTTTCGTCTCCCTTCACAATCTGAATAATTTCTTTTATGTCATCATACATTTCTTCAATTTCTTCGTCATCTTCAGAGCTAGTTGGCATATAAACTTGTACTACTGTAGTAGGTGTGGGCTTCGTATCTATCTTGGCCACAATAATGCGTTCACTATGCTGTTTGTAGTAGCTTACCCTCATTCCTGTTTTCCTATTCATTATTAAACCTACTCCTGCATTACCCTTATTTGATTTTGTGTTTATAACCCTGTAGTCACCTGACCAAAAGTCTTGTTCCTCCTGCCACCGAACTTCACTAATTCCCACTATATCTAACTTCAACCTATCCATTTCCCTTTTTAAATTTTCTAACCTACCTGCCCGATTAAGGGATCTGACATTCCACGCTCCGATCCATAGAACGCTGCACCTATATAGCCCTAACAAAGACAGCAATACCACACACATCCACATAAAACGACATAATCGATAAATAACACACTGGAACTATTCCATAATAAACCAAAAAATTGTAAACCCCCAAACAAAAAAAAGAAAAGACGCACAAGAAAACTCCATATAACTACGACTTTATCGAAAAATAACACACACAAATTCCTCAAGAATAAACAGAACGAAAATAAATTCAAAAATTTGGTATCACACTGCAAACGAACGTTAACAGGTCAAAAAGTACCATAGAACAAAACGAATCATACATCAAAAGCGCGAGACACTGGCAACAACAATAAGAACCCTACAAAACAATCGATTTCATATACGCTAGCCGTCAGCGGCGTCACATTCGAAAAAAAGCAGCCAACTATTAATGAGTTAAAAAATTATGACTAACATTACTACTCGTTCCTCTCAGGACAACTTCTACTATGTACTTAGGTTCACGGCTAACAGCACCGTAGACAATTCTCCCTTTAATACAAAAATAGCTAAAGAATTGAAACAATCAACATGATAAAAATTTTCATTAGTCACTTAACTCACAAAAATTTATCTTCTGCTCTTAAGGTACTGCCTAACCTCACCATCGCATATCGTGCGAAATACAGAAAAAAACAGTTAAATATATGTCAGAAAAAAAAGAAACATTAATCGCTAATAGTTTCTCCATTGATAATATAACCTGTGGACTCAAGTTACCACCTCCCCCCAATAAACAACACCATCGTATATCACGACACATTTGCAATAAAGAGCATATTTAACAAACTTTGTAAATTACAATAGTAACTAACACAAACACAGATAGCATTTAATAACAGACCGCTTACACGCTCTGCAACGTAAAGTCATGACGTCAAGAGGACGTCATGGGTGAAACCACATGGATAGAATCTGAAAGAGCACTTGACAAAGTTGTCACTGTTGAACTAAGCTGTTAATTTGAGAATACGTGATGAAAGCACATAAACTTAAAAAATTAAGTGTAGAGGTCTAACTCTACAAGTAACCACCTGACGTTTGAAACCCCATAAAAAATTAAAACGAAATGCTATTTCACGTTATTACTGTTAAGAACTTCATATTCCGTAATCACACCACACCCCTCCACATGCTTCAATTTTCCAGTACTTCTCCACTAATACACATTCATTTATTAGCTTTTAAGATATTCTCACTCGAGATGACTGTGTATACTCAATAAATATACAAAGGTAAATCAATAGCTCATACCTACTGCGGGTACGATGCAGCTGGCCTCTGAAGCCGGCGTTCGCTTCGCTGAGAGCTTCTAAAGCTCCTAAAGAACTTTAAAATGTTTCGCTAGATGTGCTCGAAACACAAAATACAACACTGCAATACTTAATTCACAACAGAAGCTTCGTACACTCAATACTTCGAGTACTCTAGAGAATACGGAAGTAATTGCTAGGCAACGGTCCACAATGGTTCAAGTGACATGGCATTGTTGTTAGCATACACTGTGATGAACATTAAGTAGCAACCTCGGTAACTACAAAGCACATCACTATATAGAGACGTCGATATCCATGGTAAAATAAGAACAGCATTTAAATTTTAAACAATTTAAATCTACGAGGGCAGTTCAATAAGTAATGCAACACATTTTTTTTCTGAAACAGGGGTTGTTTTATTCAGCAATGAAATACACCAGGTTATTCCCCAATCTTTTAGCTACACAACACTATTTTTCAACGTAATCTCCATTCAATGCTACGGCCTTACGCCACCTTGAAATGAGGTCCTGTATGCCTGCACGGTACCATTCCACTGGTCGATGTCGGAGCCAACGTCGTACTGCATCAATAACTTCTTCATCATCCGTGTAGTGCCTCCCACGGATTGCGTCCTTCATTGGGCCAAACATATGGAAATCCGACGGTGCGAGATCGGGGCTGTAGGGTGCATGAGGAAGAAAAGTCCACTAAAGTTTTGTGAGCTCCTCTCGGGTGCGAAGACTTGTGTGAAGTCTTGCGTTGTCATGAAGAAGGAGAAGTTCGTTCAGATTTTTGTGCCTACGAACACGCTGAAGTCGTTTCTTCAATTTCTGAAGAGTAGCACAATACATTTCAGAGTTGATCTTTTGACCATGGGGAAGGACATCGAACAGAATAACCCCTTCAGCGTCCCAGAAGACTGTAACCATGACTTTACCGGCTGAGGGTATGGCCTTAAACTTTTTCTTGGTGGTGGAGTGGGTGTGGCGCCACTCCATTGATTGCCGTTTTGTTTCAGGTTCGAAGTGATGAACCCATGTTTCATCGCCTGTAACAATCTTTGAGAAGAAATTGTCACCCTCAGCCACATGACAAGCAAGCAATTCCGCACAGATGGTTCTCCTTTGCTCTTTATGGTGTTCGGTTAGACAACGAGGGACCCAGCGGGAACAAACCTTTGAATATCCCAACTGGTGAACAATTGTGACAGCACTACCAACAGAGATGTCAAGTTGAGCACTGAGTTGTTTGATGGTGATCCGTCGATCATCTCGAACGAGTGTGTTCGCACGCTCCACCATTGCAGGAGTCACAGCTGTACACGGCCAGCCCACACGCGGGAGATCAGACAGTCTTGCTTGACCTTGCGGCGATGATGACACACGCTTTGCCCAACGACTCACCGTGCTTTTGTCCACTGCCAGATCACCGTAGACATTCTGCAAGCGCCTATGAATATCTGAGATGCCCTGGTTTTCCGCCAAAAGAAACTCGATCACTGCCCGTTGCTTGCAACGCACATCCGTTACAGACGCCATTTTAACAGCTCCGTACAGCGCTGCCACCTGTCGGAAGTCAATGAAACTATACGAGACGAAGCGGGAATGTTTGAAAATATTCCACAAGAAATTTCCGGTTTTTTCAACCAAAATTGGCCGAGAAAAAAAATGTGTTGCATTACTTATTGAACTGCCCTCGTATGTAAGACGAAATAACCATGTTTTGGGATCGAAAGATATCCAGAAGTATCTAAATAATGAAACCGCCCGAATAGCCTATAGATTCCCATTGGAGTTCTTATTTAGCAGTTCGAGGTGCGTGAGAAGAGTAATGAGACTGACAATACTCTGAGGGATCTGGCCGCGCTGTGTTGTTCTACTGCTATAAAGAACGGTTTGCAATCTCTTCTAGTTGCTGAGTACGCCGTCACATGGTTTTTGAAAGCGCCATCGGGGAAGTTGTGTTTTTGTTGCGTGTTGTAAAAGTGGAAAAGTGTAATTTAGAGCAATGTTATGGCATCAAGGCCGAGAACACGTTGAAGATGGACCTCTTTCAGGGTATACCTTGAGCTTACAAAATCGACGAAAACGTCGAACGTATGCGTTCTCTTGTGACATCAGACCGGTGTGTAAAAATAAAGGTGATGGATGACATGGTTAAACATTTTCAGCATGCATCAAATTTGCATCGGAGTTTTGCACGTGCGAAAGATTTATGCCAAACGGTGCCATAAAACCTCACAACTGAGCAGGAGGAGAATGGAAGAAACGTGTGCGTTGTCCTCTTGCGAGAATTGCCCATGGCCACGAATGGTTCAGTTGTGTAATCACAGGTTATGAATCCTGAATTTCAAAGTACGATCCTGAGTCCAAGTGGCAGAGTGAGGAGTGGAACACTGTGGAATCTCCTCGACTGAAATGAGCTCGAATCATGAAGTCAAAGGCGGAAGGAAAACTGATTTGCTGTTATGACAGATTTGCTTTTATCCATATAGATTTGCTCATCCAGGACGAACCGTCAAACAGCTGTGTTACAACGATGTCGTGGAAAAGCTCAGGAAAGAGGTGAATCGCCGGCCTGAGTGGCCGTGCGGTTCTAGGCACTACAGTCTGGAACCGGGCGACCGCAACGGTTGCAGGTTCGAATCCTGCCTCGGTCATGGATGTGTGTGACGTCCTTAGGCTGGTCAGGTTTAATTAGTTCTAAGTTCTAGGCGACTGATGACCTCAGAAGTTAAGTCGCATAGTGCTCAGAGCCATTTTTGAAAGAGGTGAATCGAGTGAGATCAAACATTGCAGATTGGACGGCGCATCATGATAACGCCCCATGCCACATGGCCACTTCCATCACGGATTTTTTTACTTCAAAAGGCATTCCTGTTGTTCCACAGACCCCCCCCCCCCCCCATTCACAGTTCACAGAAACGTGGTATCTGTGACTTGTTTTTTTTCCAATTTCGGAAAATGTCTTAAAAGGATTTCATTTTGGGACTCTGGAGAATATTTAAGAGCATATGACCGACATGGGAAATGCCCTACCAGTTGAAGGCTTTCTGCGCTTCTACCGATACCGAGGAACAACGACTTCGCCGGCCTATAGCTGCCGATGGGAAATAATTTGCAGGAGACATTATTGTCGTTTGAAAGAAATAAAATCTTGGTATTTTAGAAATCAGTCTCACTGCTTTTCTCACACGCCTCCTACTCCAAGATATTGATTCACATATCTTGCGTAACAGAAGAGAAAAACTCTTTTGTTAAGCTGCCAGCTTCCCTCGATACGATGCAGTGCACTTGCCAGGAGTTCCAAAATAAATTTTTCTTCACACACGGAAAAAAATTCCAGCAACACTAATCTCCAGCATCGCAGGGAGTACGTGTGCGTAATTCACAAGAGAGAAAGATTGCTTACACCGTCATCATTGTTGAACTAAGCATTTAATTTGATAATACATGATGCATGGGCACGGACTTCGCCAAAAACAAAGTACAGAAATCTGCCTCTACAAGTAAACATCCAACCTTTGAAACTGCATAAAAAAGTAAGACAATGTTCTATTTCACACTGCATACCGTTAATAACGGCATGTTCTGAGATGATACCACACTCCAGCACCCGCATCAATTTTCCAGTACTTCTCCGCTATATACTCAGCCATCAACAAGTTTATACGATATTCTAACCGCAAATGATTCTGTATGACAAATAAATAGGTGGCAATTTAATCAACGGCTCATACCTCTTGCAGCACAACGCAGCTCGCCTCTGAAGCTGGGCGTTCGCTTTTCTGAAAGCTTCTAAAGCTCCTCAAGAACTTTAAAATGTTTCGCTAGATGTGCTCGAAACACAAAATGCAAGACTGCAATACTTAATTCACAACTGAAGCTCCTTACATTCAATAACTCGCAGAACGAATTCGTATGGATACTTCGAGTACTCCAAAGAATGCGGAAGTAATTGCTGCGCAACGGTCCACAACGGTTTACGTGAGATGGCATTGTTGTTTACATACCCGAGATCCTCCCCTGGTAGCTGAGTGGTCAGCGCGACGAAAGTCATACCTAAAGACCCGAGTTCGATTCACGGCTGTGTCGGGCGATTTTCTCCGCTCAGGGACTGGGTGTTGCGTTGCCCTTATCATCGTTATTTCACCCCCATGGACACGCAAGTCGCCGAAGTGGCGTCAACTCAAAAGACTTGCACCAGCTGAATGGGAGGCCCTAGCCACACGGCATTTCCATTTTATCAGTAAACCGAAATCCCAGTAAAGCAATAACGTTTAGCAACGTGGATATAAATGTTAGACAACCACTGAAACAAAATATTATATAAGTCAATTGTACATTTCAACTTTTCATAAAATAGCATCGAAGCATAACGACGTCGAATGCTGACGCCCTCGATCCCGCTGTTAGTCATGTATTGAAATGTTATGTCACGCGTAAAAATTGATTCCTTCAGCGCATGTGACTTCCATCAGATTCGACGTCCGTTTGTGTGATTCCACTAATTGTTTCCTAGTGTAGTGATTTTCTATATTGAAACCTGGTTGTCAAGGGAAGGCCGTAATCATTTACTATTGGTTGCCTTTAACAGTTACACACATTTATTATTAAAGAAGTAGTTCCAGACTCAACAATAAATTAAAAAATACCACGCTTTATTAATGAAGGCATAAACGACAGTGTAAATAATAGTGTTTTCAGTGCGTTACAATTTAGCAAATCACCATAAAATCCTGATACTGATAACGTTTAAAAAGAAAAAAACAAGGCACTGTGATGATGACTGAAGGCCTTACACTCCAAGAAAGACAGTAAATTAAGATTGTTTAAGAACTCGCTGCAATTACAACTTACAGGTATTGAAATATTAAAAGTAAGAGCCCACAAACACAGTAGAAGGTATCAGACGCCAAGAATGGCAGAAAATAAGGTTTAAAGGCTTACTGCTAAAACAGAAATATCGAATTAATTTTTCAGAGCAAATGACCACAATCATGACTGAAGGCCTTACACGCCAGGAACGGCAATTATATAAAAAGTTTAGAAACGTACTGTAAAACAGCAAATAAAAGCAAAGGTTAATTAAAAGAAACAAGCAATTGACCACGAAACAGGTGAAATAATATGATGGTAATCTTGTAACACAACCCTTACACTGATACAGTCTGGCCTGCAACGGAGGGTGGAAACTTACAAACAGCACCAACGCTAGCACCAGCACGGCTCATATACCCTTCGATTAATCTCCTCATCGCGAAAATGGAAGACTTGCCAATGGGACGGATCACATGTCTCATACATATTTTTATTGGCCTCGTCCATGTTTTTACTACTTTGTCAATACAATCAAATTATAAATTGAACGAGTGTCCTTTTTATACAGGGTGGTCCATTGATAGTGTCTAGGCCAAATATGTCAGAAAATAAGCATCAAACGAAAAAAACTACAAAGAACGAAACTCGTTTAGCTTGAAGGGGGAAACCTGAGGGCGCTATGGTTGGCCCGCTAGATGGCGCTGCCATAGGTCAAACGGATATCAACTGGGTTTTTTAAATAGGAACCCCCATTTCAATTACAGATTCGTGAAGTACGTAAAGAAGTATAAATGTTTTAGTTGGACCACTTTTTTCGCTTTGTGATAGATGGCGCTGTAATAGTCACAAACGAATAGGTACGTGGTATCACGTAACATTCCGCCAGTGCGGACGGTATTTGCTTCGTGATACATTACCCGTGTTAAAATGGACCGTTTACCAACTGTGGAAAACGGCGATATAGCGTCGATGTATGGCTATTGTGATCAAAATGTACAATGAGCGTGTGCTATGTATGCTGCTCGGTATCCTGGACGATATCATCCAAGTGTCCGGACCATTCGCCAGATAGTTGCGGTATGTAAGGTAACAGGAAGTGTTCAGCCACATGTGTAACGTCAACTACGACCTGCAACAAATTATGAAGCCCAAGTAGGTGTTTTAGCTGCTGTCGCCGCCTAACCGCACATCAGTAGCAGAAAAATTGCGCGAGAATCGGGACTCTCAAAAACGTCGGTGTTGAGAATGCTACATCAACATTGATTGCGCCCGTACCATATTTCTATGCACCAGGATTTGCATAGCGACGACTTTGAACGCCGTGTACAGTTCTGCCACTGGACACAAGAGAAATGACGGGACGATGACAGATTTTTTGTACTCGTTCTACGAGGGCAGTTCAATAAGTAATGCAACACATTTTTTTCTCGGCCAATTTTGGTTGAAAAAACCGGAAATTTTTTGTGGAATATTTTCAAACATTCCCGCTTCGTCTCGTATAGTTTCATTGACCTCCGACAGGTGGCAGCGCTGTAAGGAGCTGTTAAAATGGCGTCTGCAACGGATGTGCGTTGCAAACAAAGGGCAGTAATCGAGTTTCTTTTGGCGGAAAACCAGGGCATCTCAGATATTCATAGCGCTTGCAGAAGGTCTACGGTGATCTGGCAGTGGACAAAAGCACGGTGAGTCGTTGGGCAAAGCGTGTGTCATCATCGCCGCAAGGTCAAGCAAGACTGTCTGATCTCCCGCGTGCGGGCCGGCCGTGCACAGCTGTGACTCCTGCAATGGCGGAGCGTGCGAACACACTCGTTCGAGATGATCGACGGATCACCATCAAACAACTCAGTGCTCAACTTGACATCTCTGTTGGTAGTGCTGTCACAATTGTTCACCAGTTGGGATATTCAAAGGTTTGCTCCCGCTGGGTCCCTCGTTGTCTAACCGAACACCATAAAGAGCAAAGGAGAATCATCTGTGCGGAATTGCTTGCTCGTCATGTGGCTGAGGGTGACAATTTCTTGTCAAAGATTGTTACAGGCGATGAAACATGGGTTCATCACTTCGAACCTGACTCAAAACGGCAATCAATGGAGTGGCGCCACACCCACTCCCCTACCAAGAAAAAGTTTAAAGCCATACCCTCAGCCGGTAAAGTCATGGTTACAGTCTTCTGGGACACTGAAGGGGTTATTCTGTTCGATGTCCTTCCCCATGGTCAAACGATCAACTCCGAAGTGTATTGTGCTACTCTTCAGAAATTGAAGAAACGACTTCAGCGTGTTCGTAGGCACAAAAATCTGAACGAACTTCTCCTTCTTCATGACAACGCAAGACCTCACACAAGTCTTCGCACCCGAGAGGAGCTCACAAAACTTCAGTGGACTGTTCTTCCTCATGCACCCTACAGCCCCGATCTCGCACCGTCGGATTTCCAAATGTTTGGCCCAATGAAGGACGCAATCCGTGGGAGGCACTACGCGGATGATGAAGAAGTTATTGATGCAGTACGACGTTGGCTCCGACATCGACAAGTGGAATGGTACCGCGCAGGCATACAGGCCCTCATTTCAAGGTGGCGTAAGGCCGTAGCATTGAATGGAGATTACGTTGAAAAATAGTGTTGTGTAGCTAAAAGATTTGGGAATAACCTGGTGTATTACAATGCTGAATAAAACAACCCCTGTTTCAGAAAAAAAATGTGTTGCATTACTTATTGAACTGCCATCGTATTTAGCGATGAAGCGTCATTAACCAACAGCGGTAACGTAAACCGGCATTATATGCACTACTGGACAACGGAAAATCCACGATGGCTGCGACAAGTGGAACATCAGCGACCTTGGCGGGTTAAAGTATGGTGTGGCTTTATGGGAGGAAGGATAATTGGCCCCCATTTTATCGATGGCAATCTCAATGGTGCAACGTATGCTGATTTCCTACGTAATGATGTACCCATGTTACTGCAAGATGTTTCACTGCATGACAGAATGGCGATGTACTTCCAACATGATGGATGTCCTGCACAATCTCGCGTGCGATTGAAACGGTATTGAATAGCGTATTTCATGACAGGTGGATTCGTTGTCGAAGCACCATACCATGGCGCACACGTTCACCGGATCTGACGTCCCCGGATTTCTTTCTGTGGGAAAAGTTGAAGGATATTTGCTATCGTGATCCACCAACAACACCCGACAACATGCGTCAGCGCATTGTCCATGCATGTGCGAACATTACGGAAGGCGAGCTACTCGCTGTTGAGAGGAATGTCGTTACACGTATTGCCAAATGCATTGAGGTTGACGGACATCATTTTGAGCATTTATTGCATTACTGTGGTATTTACAGGTAATCACGCTGTGACAGCATGCGTTCTCAGAAATGATAAGTTCACAAGGGTACATGTATTACATTGGAACAACCGAAATAAATTGTCCAAACGAATCTACATTCTGTATTTTAATTTAAATATCTTACCTGTTACCAACTATTCGCCTAAAATTGTGAGCCATATTTTAGTGACTATTACAGCGCCGTCTACCACAAAGCGAAAGCAGTGGTCCAACAAAAAAATTCATATTTCATTACGTACTACACGAATATGTAATAAAACTGGTGGTTCCTAATTTAAAAAACCGCAGTTGATATCCGTTTGACCTATGGCAGAGCTATTTAGCAGGCCAACCTTAGGGCAATCTGGATTCCCCCTTCAAGTTTCGTTCTTTGTAGTTTTTTCGTTTGACACTTATTTCACAAGATATTTGGCCCGGTCACGATCAGTGGACCACCATGTATATTTTAATTGAAGTTCTCCTAAAAAGAATCATTTTAAAAGGCGAACTTCAAAATAAGCTATGCTGGGTTTGAGAACAGAGGCCCAACATGCTGCCTTGAAAGGTACTCTTCCGTTCTGGAACTTTTCCTTGAATTCCCAGGCGGAAGGATACTAGCCGGAAGGTAAGATGCTCCATAGATTCTCCGTAAGGTCACCAATGCGATGTCGAGGCAGGTGTGGAGGGAGTGGAGGGAGGAAGTCTCCTTGTCACCGAGTCCTGCCTGCTGTTTCGACGTCCTAGGCTACCAACATCAGGTCAAGCTAGATCAGATCACAGATGGAGCTTTTCGCAGCAGCTGGCGTCATACTAAATTACCCACGGAGATGATGCAAATCGTAACTATAGGTGCCTGTCGTTAGATAAGATTAGAAAAGTCTACATTTCAACAACATTGGTTTGTAGCATTATGTTACAGTCTGTTAAGCAGAAAAATTCCTGCTCACTCTCCATTGCCACCACACGCCTACCGTCATATCACTCAGTTATCCTTTCAAAGCGGACGTTCTACAATACAGTGCTGTGCAGTGGAGAGCTTCACTCTTATCACAATGAATGCATATTTCACGTTGGAAAGCAACAAGTAATTTTTAACGTTATCAATGTTAGACGATCTGTTTCAAAAACTAATGAAAGTATAAACAGTTGTATCATTTCAAATTTGTTCGGTGGTTCAGAAAGTAATTATCGGTCTAGGCCACAGGGTTCTAACCGAGGTTTGTCTGAAGCATTTTTTTTTTTTTTTTTTTTTTTTTTTTTTACATTTACCGCTTCTTTCAAGTTCGACAATGATTTCTGTTCATGTGATAAATGCGAGGTTAGTCTATGGCTTGTATTCCATGTTAAACTGCAGAGCCACCTGTAACAGACTCGCTAAATCAATTACAAGAATGGAGGAAGCAACACTACCAAACTACTATGGTGTTCGAACCAGCTTCCGTATTGATGATTCGAGTTTTACTATTACGTTTATACATTACATCGATTATCCTTGTATACTTCAGTAATATTTTTAAATACATTTGAGTGATTAGCTGAGTATACACTCCTTTCCCCTCAGAGCGAAGGAATAAAATTACGCTAAACAAAATTCCCTTCTTTTTAGATTAAATAACACAATGGGATTATGTGTTAGATAATACTCTGGAAAGTATAAATAAAAATTTTATTCCTTATCTTCTTTTTTCTAAAAACATTAAATCTGTCGCACAAGACATACTGTTGTTGTTGTTATGGTTTTCAGTCCGAAGATTAATTTGATGCTGCTCTCCCCCCCTACTCTCACATAGCTGCAAAACTACTGTAAATTGCATCCAGAAAAACCGGTTGTTGACTCAGGTAGTGTCCTATCAACCAATCCCAGATATATCCTGATATAAAACATGTGGAAATAAAATACATTATCTGTCGCCTAAAGGGACACTATATTTATTTTCTCAGATGTCGATGTCCGAAACTTCATGTCATAGCTGCCAAAAGGCGGCAGTGTCTGACGACGCAATAAATGCATCAGTTTCTCTTTAAGGGGACCTGGACGCGCACGGGCTGCATTTTCATAGCTCGCTCTCAGTGCACATTACTCTTCATCTATAAAGAATAACATTAACTCAAGCTGTATAAGGATATTTATTAAAATATCTCCTACAGTTTAAGAATTACAGTATTTTGCCTAATAGGTGTTTTTGTGATACACTTCCCATTCAGGTACCATTTTCTGGTCCATCATCAGTCTAATAGCATTCAGACTGTGACAGACTGCTGTCAACATTCACAGGAACACATTATGCCTCTGGTTTGGAGTTTGGAGTATATCTGAGGAAATAGGAAAACCCTTATTATACCAAATTATTATTTTGTCTAAAATATACCGCTAAAATTATATACAGAATGACAAACATAGATCATTTCTGCGATGTATTACGCACAATACAAAGATGCTATCCCATTCTTCACTTGAGGGAAATTTGGTGAACATGGATGAAACCATTGAGAAGTTATATGTACCTAATGTTCTGAAAACGTAGTTTCGCGAAAATGAGAAAAGAATATTCACAGTGTTTTTGACGCACCGTATGCCTCTTTCAGAACATTCCAGCAGCATAATATTCCTGGCCAGCTGCTTCTTTATCATCTGTAGACTTCTTCAGGGGCCTTTTGCTTACACTGGCTTCCACAGCTTCAACTACTCGCTGACGATCTATGGCAGTCAGAGCAGCTATCCTATTATTTTCTGGCTGGATGCCTAATTTGTCCATTACTTTTATCCTGATGGTTACACCATCGCTGAAACACATAACAGCATCCATCGCACCCATTTTGAGTACTGTCCATCCACCAAACACTGTTTTTGGCACTCGTTGCCACACACAGATGTTGAAACTCTCATTAGGGTTTTGCGTACGGCCATGTAGACATTTGCTGAGTAATTTTGTATCTTAAAGGTCCCTGCATATTGGCTTTATTGTTTCCATGACTGTGGCAGGCAAGAAATTTATATGGTGCTATTCCTTGCCTGTCGCATGAGCGTGGCTGGTTTGCAGACATTTGTTCAAAGAGCGTTTAAGACCAAATCAACAACTGAAAAGTTGATAAAAAAATACATTTTTTGAAACGGGATAAAATTGTCTTTCAGATGGTGACAAGAACTGTTTTGATGCAGCTCTCCATGCTACTCTATCGTGTGCAAGCTTCTTCGTCTCCCAGTACCTATTGCAGCCTACATCCTTCTGAATCTGCTTAGTGTATTCATCTATTGGTTTCCCTCTACGATTTTTACCCTCCACGCTGCCCTCCAGTACTAAATTGGTGATCCCTTCATGCCACAGAACATGTCCTACCAACCGATCCCTTCGTCTAGTCAAGTTGTGCCACGAACTCCTCTTCTCCCCAGTTATTTTATTCCGGTTGCCAACGATGACCTCTTCCCAAACTAACTCACAGGAAGTATCTACTTCCATTTCGCGACAAAATAAAATACTTCTGACAGCAACAAACACGCCACCGGAACTGTGTTTAGCCTATTTTTTCGGAACACCATTAGGTTCTTCGCAAAAATTTCGCGGAGCTTATATCCGGCCTTAGCCAGCTTTTGGTGCCTATAACGATTTGAGCATCAGTGCTATCTATTAGCGCTTGGAGCTCTGTTACTTCCCCAACACAGCTACAACAATTTACAACTGTTGTACCAATGGTTCCTGCATTTATGTTCTTCCTGTGTTCAGCGTGCACCCTTTGTGCCTGAAGACCTTCTTGTTTTCCCGAGACCCTCTAACCTAAAAAAACGCCCAGTCCATGCCAAATAGCCCCTGCTACCTGTGTGGCCGCCTCCTGCTTATAAAGGACACCTGACCTCTTTAGCAGAACCTGAAACCCAACCACTCTTTGGCACAAGTCGTGGAATCTGCAGGCTACACGGTCGCAGAACCGTCGGAGCCTCTGATTCAGACCCTCCACTCGGCTCTGTACCAGAAGTCCGCAATCGGTTCTGTCGACTATGCTGCAAACGGTCACATCTGCTTTCATCTTGCAAGCAAGACTGTCAGCCTTTACCACTTCTGTTAGCCGCTCGAAACCAGAGAGACTCTCTTCTGATCTAAAGTGACACACATCATTGGTACCGACGTGAGCAACAACCTGCAGTTGGCTGCACCCTGTGCTCATCATGGCATCTGCGAGGACCCTTTCCACATCTGGAATGACTCCACCCGGTATGCACACGGAGTGCACATTGGTTTTCTTATCCTCCTTGTCAGCCAAGTCCCTGAGCTGCCCCATAAGGCGCCTAACCTTCGAGCTAACAACTACCAATAATCCCACCCTCTGCGACTGCCTGGATCTTGCAGCCTGAGTGGTTTCCTGTGATACAGGACAGGCGACAGCATCTGGCTCAACGACAGTGTAAGCCACAGACAGCACCTGGAGCCTGTTTGTCAGACAGACTGGGGAGGCCTTACGTGCGGCCGCCTGGGAAGTCTTTCTCCGCCTGCTACGTCCTGGGGCGACCTCCCACTCGACCACAGGTGAGGGGTCAGCCTCAGTGCGAGCAGTAAGTGGGTTGGTCACCGGTGAGGACCGTGCTGGACGTCCGTTGGATCCCCACGGCCGGCCCACAACAGAGGTGGCATCCACTGCAGCCTCAAGCTGTGTAACCGAAGCCATCACAGCCTTAAGCTGAGAGCGAAGTATCACCAACTCGGCTCGCAGCCCCACGCAACAATCGCAGTCCCTGTCCATACCAAAAACCGTTGAAAAGTAAACGATGCAGGTAAACGGACTATCAGCAGGTGCTCCGCAAATCTACTGTAGACCCCGACGAAAACACACGAACTGTGTCTAGTAATACTCAGATATTCAGAAAACTAACTACCGAAGCACTCAGGTGAAACTAAATAATTTGTCCCTGATTAGGAACTTTTAATACGTCACAAAATCGGTTTACTTTGTGACACAAACGAAAACGCGAGAACTGTGCCTATTAGATATTAAAATTTAACGCAGAAGCCCAAACTAAACTATTAATCAGTTACTTCCCTGTTGCTGCGTCTGTCGGATATGGCGAGAAGAATTTGACACAGCACTGGAAGATCTAAGTCGACACACGGACCATGGAGTTGACGACATTCCGTGTGTGCTTCTAACATCCTCCGGAGAGTCAGCCATGACTTAACTACTCCATCTCCTATGCAAGAACTATGAGACAGAGAAAATAACTTCACACTTCAAGAGCAATTTTATAAATCCAATCCCAAAGGCTGCAGGTGCTGAAAGGTGTGAATGTTACCGTATAATCGGCTTAATAACACACGCTTGCAAAATATTGACACAAATTATTTAGAGAAGAATGGAGAAACTAGTAGATGTCGACCTCGGGAAATATCAGATTGGTTCCCGCAGAAGTCTAGGAACACGCGAGGTAATACTTACGCTATGACTTACTTTAGAATACAGGTTAAGGGAAGGCCAACATTTGTTTATAGCTCCTGTATACTTAAAAAATGCTTTTGTCAGTGTTGGCTGTCATATACTCTTTGAAATTCTGAAGGTAATGGAGGTAAAGTAGAGGGACCCAGGGCATATTTACAGCCTGCACAGAAACCAAATGGCAGCAGATGCGTATGAAAGGGAAACAGTGGCAGAGAAAGGGAGGAGACAGCGTTGTAGCATATCCCTGGTGTTATTCAATCCGTACGTTAAGGAGACTGTGAATGAAGTCAAGGAGAAATTTGTTGAAGGACTTACAGTTCAGGGAGAAAAAGTTCGAGGTTTGCTGCTAACAGTGAACTTTTCTCAGAGACGGGAAAGGTCTTGGAAAAGCAATTGAATGGATGGGCAATGTGTTAGAAGTTGGATGTAAGATGAACATCAAGAAAAGCAACACAAGTGTAAGGGAATGCAGGAGAATTAATTCAGGGCATGCTGAGGGAAGTAGGAACTGAGTTACTTAAAGTAGTAAATGACTTTTAGTATTATGGCAGTGATATAACAGATTATGACCAAAGAAGGAAGGATATGAAATATATACCGGCAATGTTAATAAAAGGGTGTCTGAAGAAGAGAAATTTGTTAATACCGATTGTAGATTTAAATGATGAAAGTCTCTTCTGATAGTTTTTGTCTGGAATGTAGCCATGTACGAAAATGAACCGTGGACAAAGACTGTTCACACAAGAAGGGAATAGCGCCTTTGAAATGTGTCACTGTAGCATAACACTGAACATTAAATGGGTAGATCACGTAACTAATGAGGAAGTACTGAACATAAATTGGGAGAAAAGAAATATGTGTTATAACTTGACTAAAAGGAGGAAGAGCTTGACAGGACATATTCTGAAACGTCGATTAAAAATTAGTGAAGGAAACCAAGAGATGAATACGGTAACCAAGTATATAAGTTGCAGTGGTTGTTCGAAGATGCAGACGCTTGCCCAAGATAGAGTACCGTGGAAACCCACATCAAACGAGTTTTCGGACTGTAGACCGCAACAGCAACAATTTTGCCTATGCAATTACGTTCATACAGAACACCACAAGCCACCTTATGGTGGGCGGTACCATGCACAATTACCAGATATTTCATGTAATATTCCTTCGCAAACTGAGCTGGGGAAAATAGACTATCAATGTGCCTCTGTACGAGCCCTAATTTATCTTGTCTTCGCGGTCCGTACGCGTAAAGCACATTTGTGGCAGTAGAATCTTTCTCAGTCAGTTGTAAATGTCTGTACTCTAAATTGTCTCGTAAGTGTTTGGTGAAACGAACGTCGTCTTCCCTTAGGAATTCCCATTGCGTTTACAAAACATCTCTGTAACACTTGCCAGTTGATCGAATCTACCGACAACAAATCTAGCAGCAAGACTCTGGACTTCTTCGATGGTTTCGTTTAATACGACCGGCTGAGTTTCCCAAACACTCGAGCAATACTCAAGAACTGGTCACTCTTCTGTTCTACTCGCAGTCTCCTTTCTAGAAGAGCTACGCTTTCCTAATACTGTCTCAGTAAACAAAAGCGTTCCATACTGCAGTCCTTAAATGCTTGTTATATTTCATTTCGCTTTGCAACAATTCGTCTACTTATTTAATCCACGTGGTAGTGTCAAGTAGGTCAACATAAATTCCAGTTTAATTTAACTGAATTTATTGCAAAGATTTTTAGACCTGTTATCTGGAAACTCTAACAGGTCGTACATATTCGTTAATCATGGTGACATACAACGTTTTAAGTTACGTAGGTAGTAGCAAATCATGTTGACAGCAATCTTCGGAGATACTAATGTAGAAATAAAGCCGGATATTTGAAAGATAAAAATAAGTTTAAATAATCAACATTAAATTAAGGGTATTAACTGAGGATCCAAGTGAATGACTTCCATCTTATATTACAAGATACGGTACTAGCAGCCTCGGAAGAGCTTGAGGTTTTTCGATTAACTCCAACTTTACTTACTTCTAAACCTATTCTTGCTACACTACTCTATATCGCTAACAGTGGTATGTGTGTGTCTCGGCAGACCTCGATTCTACGCATACCCGTGTGGGTGGCCTTTGCATTCTTTCTCTTCTTTCCTTTTTACTTTTCTGTTATTGTTTGCATATCGCAGTCTAACTGTCTGCAGTCTCTCTCTACCTAAAAAAAAAGAGACTCTCAGAACGACATGACCAGCCGAACCTTCCTCTCCACATTCACAGACTGATGTGTTGCTACGTCCCAGTCGAAGCACATGGTTTAGGTATGGATCGCGACCTGTTAACAGCTGCATCATACCTCGAGTAGGCGCAGCGTCGCACAGTTTGAGCCTGTTCCTAGTGCTTGGTAATACGCTATAAACACGCCTTGCCGTACTGCTAGTGTCCCAGTCAGACTACCAATCATCCAAACTCTGGGCTCTTAAATGTCGTTTATTAATAACCTGCGTTCCGGTTCCAAATGGTTCAAATGGCTCTGTGCACTATGGGACTTAACTACTGTGGTCATCAGTCCCCTGAACTTAGAAACTACTTAAATCTAACTAACCTAAGGACATCACACACAACCATGCCCGATGCAGCATTCGAACCTGCGACCGTAACGGTCGCGTGGTTCCAGACTGAAGCGCCTAGAACTGCTCGGCCACTATGTGTTCCTGTGATTTCATACACGTGATCATATTGCCCACGGTCCGTCCAAAAGATTGCTGACCTGTAACGTAGTACGATATCCATCCGGCATATCCCGAGGATTACCAGTAAACCTTCGACCGGTACAAAATCCCCCGGTGTTCCTCAGAATACGCTCCGCTGAATTCGTCTCATATTGTTTTGTAGCTGTCTAATCTAAGACGAGGTGCCCAGCCGCTGGCAGCGAAGTTGACTATGGCGTTGAAGATAGCTTCGTAGTATCATCGCACCACACGCAACGGTAATTTATTGTCAGCACTGCCGGCACGGACAATCTTGTGTATAATTACGGCCACTTTCTGAGTAACAGATTTAACGTGTTCTACAATGTTTCTTTTCTCGTTTAGAAGAGTGCCTAAATATTTATAAACAGTGCTGCCTTAAACAAATATTCCTTCAAACGACAGGGAACGATTTCTGGCAAGAGAAAGCCTTCCTTTCTCAAACATGTATGTGGTTTTATAAACACCTACACTTAGTTTGTTCCTCTTACAACAATGCTGCATCCGAATAAGCACATGTTTCATCTTTTTCTCCAGTCTCCCCCTGGAGTATAGAAACAACTACTAGAATGTCATCTGGTTATGTAACAACAGCTACAATAACATATAACCTGTATAGTAGATGTACTATGGGTTCAGTACCAAGATCCCAGAACAGTGGACCACTTATGGAGCCTTGAGGACAGCCTTGGTAACCTTTTTGATTACCTTTCTCTGCTCCGCAAGCCATGGACGCTACAGTAATTTAAAAAGCCCTTGTACACACATTTTCGGACCCTGAGAGCTATAAGGCATACGAACGTCGCAGGCCACCAAAGACTGTCGAGTTCTCCTGCAGTGTCAGTCATTGGCGTGACTGCAAACTTCGCTGTCGAATTTTCTACACTCTGAAGAAATCTATTAATCGCTTCACCTATAGACTTTTCTGAAGCCATGTTGACACTGGTTGAGACGCAAGAGCTCTCTACGCGCCTGCAACCGTTCACAGAGCAGACGTTGCTGAACTTTGGCCGAGACGTTTAATAAGCAAACAGGTCCATAGCTTTTCGGTGATGCCGCTTTTTTATCGTTCCTTTTTCGTTCATTACTGGTTTAGCTGGTTTCCATATTTCCCGGATCCTACCTATTTGTAAAGCCTCGTATAGGAATGCTGTAAACCCTAGCACTATCTGTGGACCTACCATCGGCACGGCTTCAGAGTATACACCATCCAGACCAGGTGCGTTTGCAGTTTTGAGCTTCTTAATTGCGACAGCAATTTCTTCTTGACCAGACCGTATCACCAACATCTGATTGTCATATTCGTTATTTACTGCATTTATAAGTTGTGCGTGTATCTCAGCATCTGTGTTATCGTCAGGAGGCAGGGCAGTTAGCAGATATTCTGGTGACTCTCTCCGCCCAGTCGTCATTGAGCTATCCACCTTACGAATTGCGGACATGATAGTAGTTCCCTTAACCTTTTCAGTCAACAATTTATTCAGTCTTTGGCAGATGTCAAATTGCAGGTGTATTCCTTCAGTTTCCTGAAGCAAAGTTTTGAAGCGCGTCTTAATAGCCCTGTATTCATGGAGCCTACTACTGCACTCCGATTGCCCTAGAGTATGTTCGTTCTTCTTCTCGATCGTACCCTTCACCTCAGAGTGGAAAGTTCAAGGCTCTCAGGGATCGTAGTCTGATTGTTTGCCTTTTTCCTAGGAATATAAATGTCCTGTGCTCTTTGCAAGAGTTCAGTTAGTAATTGAGCACCCAAATCTACATGAACCGGAAGCGATTCCATTCTAAATACTCAGAGGTAGACAACTAAGCCATCTCAATCAGATTTAGTGATGCCTAACTCAATTCTGCTTTCCTCAGCTTGTCTTCTGTATTATTGTCATTTCCCTCTTCGACGATAATTGTTCAAATGGCTCTGAGCACTATGGGACTTAACATCTGTGGTCATAAGTCCCCTAGAACTTAGAACTACTTAAACCTAACTAACCTAAGGACATCACACAACACCCAGCCATCACGAGGCAGAGAAAATCCCTGACCACGCCGGGAATCGAACCCGGGAACCCGGGCGTGGGAAGCGAGAACGCTACCGCACGACCACGAGATGCGGGCGACGATAATTGTGTTATGGCCACTGTATGTTAGGTACTGGAGCACTTGTCAATTATTAATTTTAGCTGCTGACATGCGGTTTGCTAAAGTGACATCTATGTTAGTAACTACACCAGCTCATTGTTCGAATGTACTCGGCTGGTCTTCCACATTTAAGACAATGAGCTGTAGTTCCTGTATTGCTTCCTTTAGTAAATCCCCTCGTTCGTCAGTTTGCCTATTGTGCAACAGAAATGATTATGCATCTGTTGTCACAAGGAGACACGTAACTTGTCAATATAGAGAAACCGCTCTGACTTTACCTGTATAAGGTACGATAGGGTGAGAGTAATGAATGCTTACTACAACCCACTTTGTCTGCAGTCCTTCACTTCTATTGTGACCCTGTGCTTGTCCAACAGCGTTGCCACCTTGGGTCACACTGTACTTCCATTTGTAACGACCGTGGCAGTCATTCCCTCATCGTGGCCAGTACCTGTTACTATATCCGCACGAAAATGTGAGAGCTCATTCTTTCTACAGTATGGTTCTTGCCATCAAAACATATTAACACTCAGCTGGTCAGTTAGTTTTCGTATTTCAGTCATTGTCAATTTACATCCAGCAGCATTTATCTGTACTATGTTTATCGTTTTACGTGTTTCGATTGCCAGCAAAGCCCTTCGGAGAAGGAAGGCCTGGTTCAAAGATAAAGCGTCCAAACCCTTATATAAAATCCACGTATTAATGCTCAGTGTCGAATGGTACTTTTACTCTCTTAACGCCTGTCGAAGGAGGCCACATAATTATTTAAACTCAATGCATATGTTATTTACTCTCAAAAGAATTCTGGTGTAGGATACGTAATAGATTTTCCTTTCTGATGCCCACCTCTGAAAATATGTCTTAGAGCTACCTGTAACACACTGGGAGCCTCCAAACTACTTAGTAAGATATTCACATCTAAATTATTATCAGATTTGTATGTGTGTAATTGAAAATCATTTTAGTAGGACTCGAAATATTAGAAATACTTATTTGTATTTCATAGGAGTACCTGATTTTCACTGCACTTTAGTATTTTCGATTGTTGTACTCGTTAGAGTTACTGCTAGAGACGCCTAGTGGAACAACTGCAGAACTGTTTTCTTGTTTTCTGGTGCAGAGCAGTTGCGTGGGTTGTAGGCAGACCAGGACTTTTTGTGCCGGATAGGGTGTGACCCATACAGGCGGAACGCCGTGACAAGCCAGAGGTGCGTGAACTTCTGTGTATGACTAACTGCCCATTCTTCAGCAGGAACCGAAACCAGAAACGATAGTGATAGTGCACTTTGAGGTCTGGATTTACTTTGATGTCTGGATTTAACTCGTCTTTCAATCGCATCCCAATGAGTTATTGGTTATAAGTGGAACATGGCGCTGGCCATTGAATTTCTAGGACGTTATATTGGTTGGTTGGTTGGTTTGGGGAAGGAGACCAGACTGCATGGTCATCGGTCTCATCGGATTAGGGAAGGATTGGGAAGGAAGTCGGCCGTGGCCTTTCAGAGGAACCATCCCGGCATTTGCCTGGAGTGATTTAGGGAAATCACGGAAAACCTAAATCAGGATGGCCGGACGCGGGATTGAACCGTCGTCCTCCCGAATGCGAGTCCAGTGTCTAACCACTGCGCCACCCCGCTCGGTCTAGGACGTTATATAAAATGCCTAAAAAGGCAAGTCATTGTAGAAAGACAGGAGATACTTGACTCATTTGATGAAAGAAGGAAATGTGAAAATGCGGCAGACGAAGCAGCAAACAGGAAACACATACTGTCTGCAAACCTCTATTTTTCTTTACTCCGCCGTAGTGGGGATCCAAAATACTCGGGCAGTATTCAGGAATTTGTCGCACTACTGTTCTACATACAGTCCTCTTTGTAGATGAACTACACTTTCCTAAGACTCTCCCAGTAAGCTGAAGCCACACCTGCTACTGTTATGTGCTCGTTTCACTTCATATCGCTTTACAACTTTACGCCTAGAAATTAATCCCCTTGACTGTGTATACGAAAATTACAGTGTTGGTTTTTTTTCCCTTTCATCTGCATTAAGATATATCTCTTTACATTTAGAGCAAGTTACCCTACATCACACTAAAAGGAAATTCTAAGCCATCGTATACCCATGTACAGTCACAAAACGACGATACAGTCCTCTTACCTCTTATACTAAAAGGTCACCTCAAGCCTTAGCAGACTTCTCCCCACCCTATCCGTTGTTGTCCACAAATCATTGCCTCACAGACGCTGCTTTATGACATGGTTTTGTTTATAAACTTTGCTTCCCAGACGAATTAGCTTAAAGGAAGGTTCGTTATATTGTATCAACATGCTGTGGACTGGACATTGTGCATTTTATTATTCCACAAGTATTAAGACAAAAGTACCACAAATAATTTTATTTTGCAGGTCTTAATAAAAAGAAGAAAGGTAGCAAATAGACTTAACCCTTTCCCTATTAAAGAAACTAATTCTTCAAGTCTAGTTAACGAGAAAACTGAAAATGGAATAGATCGACATAAGAAAAACAAAAGCGAAATGTGGAAGATTTGGCGGAAACATTTTCCATGAAGAAAAACTATAAACTGCTACTCTTCCCAGAGACCTCCTGCCAATAGCATGGACATACAAAAACAATATTCCGCATGTCGTTAGCCATGTGTCTACATCCTGTCCTCGGACATCCATTATGCATAATGGCGTTCGTTGGACACATTTTACTTTAAACTCGCTTGCCCGGTGTCGGCGGATAAACACGATACTACAGTGGCTATGTTATTCCGAATTACAGTGAAAAATTCCCTCGGACATGCATGCATGTCCTAAGGAACAGGCACTTCGACGACTACAGCCGTTATGAAATGCAAGAAATTTATTCACAGTTGCGAATATGGACAACCATCAGCTGTATAATAGAATGACGACAGTGAAAGCCTCTTCCTGACCGGAACTCAAAACCGGATTTCCGGCTTATCGCGAGCGGTCACCTTATCGTTTGACTATCCGAGCAGAACTCATGGCCAGGCCCGAACTACGATAGATCGTGAGCCACATGTCTAAATCCAGTACCCGTACGTCCACTATGTACGAGGGTCAGTCAATAATTAAAGAGACAAAATGGTCTGTGGAAAAACTGTTAGTAGGGCAAGTTTGATACTTTCGTGGCTATGACTTGGTATCACTAGGATGAGTCCTGATCAGCTGATGTATAAAAATTGTTTTGTTTTTAACATCAAAAATATATCTCAAGATGGCGAGTCCGCTTGAAACGTCCACATAAGTTGAACAACTTTCTGTTATTCGTTTCCTTTCTTGCTGAAGGATGAAACAAGAGAATATATACTATAGACTGTCTTAAGTTTATGATGATCGTTGTATAAATCGATAAAATTTTTACAAGTGTGTAGAGCAGTTCAAAAATTTTCTCGACTCAGTGACAGACCAACACCGTTCTGGCCGACCTGTTGCAGTTTCCACTCCCTCACTTGAAAGTCGAATTGATGACATTATTCGTGCCGACCGCCCTTGTGACCGGGAAGTGATAGTTGATAAGGTTCAAGTTAGTGCTGACACAGTTCATAACATTATCTGTAACAAGCCGAAGTACCGCAAAACATGTGAAAAATGGGTCCCAAAGGAGTAGACGCGGCTACACTAGGAAACTAGGTTGAGAGTGTGCACAAAGCTAAAGGAACGTTATGAAAGAAAAGGTGAGCACTTCTTCAGCAAACGTTTAACTTTTGATGAAACTTGAGTTCACTATTATGAGCCAGAATCAAAAAGACAAAGCATCGAGTGGAAGCACACCAACTCACGAGTTAAGAAAAAATTCAAAGCCAAGCATCTGTAGGAGAAGTCATGTTGACGTTGTTTTGGAATGCTGAAGGTCAAATTTTTTGTGATTATCTCGAAGAGCAGCGTAGAATGAACAGCCAATATTACTCCTATTTGCTTTTAAACATGATGAAGCCAGCCATGAGAGAGAGACGTCGTGGATCTGAGACGAGAGGTGTGATTCTCCAGCAAGACAACGCAAGTCCTCATATTGCTCATCTAGCCCGTGAAACCATCGACAAAATGGGCTGGGAAGTACTGCCTTACAGTCCTCATTTAGCACCTAGTGATTCCCATTTGTTTAGTGCACTGAAGGAGGCATTACGTGGGAAGAGGTTGCAGGACAACGAGGACGTGAAAAATTTTGTCGAAAATTGGTTCAAACATCAAGATAAAGAGTTCTTTGCAACCGGAATAAAAAACCTTGTAGCCCGTTGGAATAAGTGCATAAATGTTCAAGGGTATTATGTTGAAATGTAGGAAAAGTATTGTTTTGTAAAAATAAACGTTTTTTTTTTCCTCCAGACCAATTTGTCTCTTTTATCATTGAATGACCCTCGAATATGCCCATACAGAGGAGGCATTTTCCTTGAAAGTCAGCTGCTCCGTGCCGGCGGATAAATGCGATACTGCAGTGCTTGTGTCATCCCCAATTACGATGCAAAGTTCCTTCGGATAAGGACGCATCCATGTTCGAAGATAATCGAACTGCAGCGACTACAGCCGTTATACAATACACGAAATACATTTGCAGTATATTCTCGGCAACAAATAGGTTCAATGGCTGTCTGGACGTCAAGATATACTCACATCAAATACTCGTTTCCTTATTGAAGCATTACAATGTATTACAACCATGTAACCATGATCCCTTAATCGGAACAGCATTACGACCTAATATAGGAAGAACGTAACGGACTGCTGGTAATAAGCTCCTGATTCGGCTACATACATAGCTGTAATAGAAATAATCAAAGTAGATCCATGGCACGACAGACAGAAGATATATACTTGCATAGCTCTGAGCCCAGGTGATCCCATCGTTTGACAGAACTTTACAAACCACGAAATTGTCAGCGGAATTTGAGGGAAACTTTAACGTCTACATCTGCACTTAAGCTACATTATATTGTGTGGCAGAGGGTAGTTATGGTATATACATAACTTTCTAATAATCCTACCTGATAATGGTCCGACTGATGAACAATACTCAAGAAATACCGAACGAGTCTTTTGAAAACCACTTCTCTTGTGGATGAGGTAATTCCCTTCAGATTGTTCCAGGAAATCTTAGATACTCCTCTGCTTCTCTGTGACAATTTTTTAATTGGTCTTGCCTCTTTAGTCCATATATGACAGCTATTCTAAGGTATTTTCCGGTTGTTATTGTATCCAATGTTTTATTGCCAAACTCGTAACCTATGCACGTGCAGGACATTACATTTATTTACTTGCAGTGTCAACTAGACCAATCGTGAACTACAATGAGATTTCCACTCTGCAGCGGAGTGTGCGCTGATATGAAACTTCCTGGCAGATTAAAACTGTGTGACCGACCGAGACTCGAACTCGGGAACTTTGCCATTCGCGGGCAAGTGCTCTACCACCTGAGCTACCGAAGCACGACTCACGCCCGTTACTCACAGCATTACTTCTGCCAGTACCTCGTCTCCTACCTTCCAAACTTTACAGTAGCTCTCCTGCGAACCTTGCAGTTCTGCAAGGTTCGCAGGAGAGCTTCTGTAAAGTTTGGCAGGTAGGAGACTTTGGAAGGTAGGAGACTTTACAGAAGCTCTCCTGCGAACCTTGCAGTTCTGCAAGCTCCGCAGGAGAGCTTCTGGAAACTTTGGAAGGTAGGAGACGAGGTACTGGTAGAAGTAAGGCTGTGAGTACCGGGCGTGAGTCGTGCTTCGGTAGCTCAGATGGTAGAGCAGTTGCCCGCGAAAGGCAAAGGTCCCGAGTTCGTGTCTCGGTCGGGCACACAGTTTTAATCTGCCAGGAAGTTTAATCGTGAACTGTTGGCATGTCTTCCCGCGTTTCGATACAGTTGTCTGTTGTTGCAACCTTCCTGTAGACAACAGCTTCGTCTGACAACCGCCCCGGACAGCTTACGACGTTATCCTCTACGTCATTTACATACAGAGTATTGCAAACATTAATAGCCCTGTAGAGCTCCCCTGGGATACATCTATCGATTTTTTCCCTTTAAGTTACAACTCTTATTACAGTTTGCTAGAACGTCCTGAAACCAGCCATTTGATCTGCTACTCGTTAAGCTTATATCAGTGGCGTTTCGCGCAGATTTTTCTAGGGATTCACTGGAAGGTTGTCTACAAAGTTTCAAATGACTAACACACATGGTTTAATAATAGTAAAAAAGAACTACTCTACGGAAATACATTTACTTTACGATTGACTTTGTATCGAATAATCCATTCTCCGCTCATTAATATCAGAGTTTCTATCAGTGGAGCATTCATTCAATTCATTGAATTCTACAATGCTGTTGACAATGTCCTTCTTGATTGAGAGCGCTGCTACTGCTCTTAGCAGCTGCTGACTCACAGCACGAAGCAGAAAACCTTCAGGTCCGCGTCAGACGATGTCGCCGGTATGGTAACAGTCACTTTCAGGAGTTTCGTTGTCTGACTACAATATTTCTGCAAATCATTTAAGAATAGGGATTCCAGAAATTTCTAAACTCATTCCTCGTGTTTGATATCAGAACTTTTGTTCTCAGTTTATTGCCTTCAAGGATGGGATTTATTTTGCAAGACGCCTGTAGCAATATTTGCAGAAAGCGACCTGCATACAACACACACGTTTCGGAATTAAATAAATTTGCAGCTACGACATATCTGGTAAATTAAAAGCTTTCAGCAACTTGAGCGACCATTTTATCTCACACTTCTTTCGAAAAATCCGTTAGTTAATTCATTTTCCTGTCCACATCTCTGTGCAAGCTGCAGCAGCTCTCTGCATGTGGAAATCAGATACGTTAGCTCGATTATATTTTTGCAGTCTTCTACCCCTTGTTGTACACACAGTGGCTCAACTATTCATTTTTGTAATTGGCTGTACAATGCTGCAATGTTGGCACAGTGTGATTGTAAATACAGACAACCAAAATTGAAATGCTGGTGCCTTCATTTCAGACGTTGCACTGTTGCTGAAATAATTATAGTGGTTTGTCGAGATGGAATCTCAGTTTTCTCCAGGCATTCTACAAGTCACTATTTTCATACACAACTTGCACAGTTCTTGAAAAACTAAGAATGTCACTGAAGTCAACGAAATAACTTCTAACGTCCCTATTTGCCTCTCTGCATAGGTTAAAATCAGATCCTGCGTTTCGGCATAAAAATGAACTACATAGGCATGTTCAAAATGTTTATTCAGAAGAGTCTGTGCACCTGAAAGACGACCACTCATGACACCTGTGCAATTGTAGCTCTGAGAAATAACTATACTCTGATTTCTCTAAGCGATTATCCTAAAGTTTTTGAACTCTGTTCGCGAGGTGTCTTGAATGTCAAAGACCTTGCTACAGATATCACGTTAGAGGAAACATATCTGACTATTATGATAAAAAGTGAAATTGTTGAAATCTCACTGTCGTACCTGCGCTAACTGGTACAGAACCAGTGACAGCAATTTTCTTTTTTGCTCTGACATAGTAAACATCCGTCATACAATAAAGAATAAAATTTTCAATATGTTTACATGTGCCTTTGAAAACAGCAGCCTTCTAAAGATGATCGTTACTTACAGTATCAGGTCCAGCAGTGAAACCTAAATGAAATCTAGAAGACGTTGGGAAATTCCTGGATTTGATGAGTTGCTGCATCCATAATTTCCAAGAAGTGCAAGTTCAGAAACACAATAAACTACAACAGATCACAGAGTGTGTAACGATATTGGCGAATCTGATCATTGTGCCTAGAACCTGTGTATCGGGAGAATGACTGATGCATGCACAGTGACAGATAGTCTGGAAGCGGGTTCATTCGGGTACGTAGTTCCAGTTTTCATCCACCAGAGAACAGTAGTGCACGGACACATTCAAGAAACAGGTCAAGAGCACGTTTTTGCGAATTATTCTGTTTATTTCCTGAAGCCCTTTTGTTTATTTATCTCTGTACAGTTTTGTATATGCTTTTAGTAGTGTCAGTGAAGCGTGAATGTGGTCTAAAGTAAACATGTAGATCACTGCTCTACTGAAGGACGTTGTACGATGGGGAATTTTTTAACTTAATATGTCAAGTCAGTTTATGGTAAAAGGAAAGCTAATTCGAGTGCAAATGAAAATAGTTAATAACTTAAAGTATAAACAAAATATCAGAATGCTAAATATTTATCTCGGGAAAAAGTACAGTTCGAAAGCATGTTATTTGTTGATTGGTTGGTCATGAAAAGCGCGGACTAACAAGAGAGAATAATAATTTTCTTTTGGCCTTAAAGAAAACTGACCAATCAGAACAGAGTATTCTTCGTTCCTCATTTCTCTTGGAGATACAGAAAGCTTTCAGCAGTCTAGAGTACTCGGAGCACAACCATTCAATGATACGGTCGTGTGTAGTAAGAGCTCCGAAGGAAGTTATAATTTGCCGGTTATCGTTGTGCTACACACCTCAAAAGTGCTTTAAGGTGAAGGCAATGTCCTTTTTAGAATGTACGGATTTTTAAGCAATTTACTGTATGAGAAAAGACAGTAATTCCTCGTGGCATATTGAGCAGATTGGTGACTAAAAACTTGCGTGCATTAGACACCGAAAACTTAATAGCATGGCGAGCATTTTCATTGAAGAACAATCCGTGCTTAGCGCTTAGTAGATTTCATGAAATACGTTAAGATAAACTTGCTAACGTGAATGAAAGTATTTTACGCATACTGTGTTAAGATTAGCACGGTCTTAGAAGTGTACGTGTACAATATCAATGTTAAGAATATAGCAAAGTTTTTGCATAAAAAGTTCTCGGTTTACTTGCCGCGTAAGATTTGGATAAAATCCCAAGCTTTCGATGACTACCTCCGTCATCTTCGTCAGGGGTAAAACTGACTGTCGTGGACCGGTGAGGCTTCCGCTTTTATAAGCAGTGGACGGTTTCTCATTGGCTGGATGACGTCACGGTGAAACCGATGCGTACTGAGTTGGCGGCCTCTATATCCATAGATTTTGTTTGCGCGCTTTATCCAGCGTTGCTTGCAGCGACATCCATCGCAACAGGCGGAGAACTGCGAAGAATGTAAGAAGTCTCCCTCTGCGCTCTTTCTATATCAATTGTGCACTTCCATGCATTGCTGAGTGCATAACCGGAATCTCTGTTGAAATTATTTTCAGAGTCTAATTTCAACTGCTTCCCTGATGACAGAGTCCCAATAGTTTGAAGCGTGAGCAAGTAGTCTTGTTTCATCGAATAAAATCTTATGTTTATTTAACAAGCTGTGCTCAGCCACCGCTGATATTTCTAGATACCTGTATTTCAGGTGACGCTGATGTTCCACACTGCGATCGGCGGCAGTTGTTATAGACTGGCCCACATAACTTTTGCTACACTCGCAAGGAATGCTGTAAATTCCCGGTACTCTCAGGCCAAGATTATCTTTCACGGGTCGCAGCATTTCCTTAATCTTCCTGGGTGGCCGGAAGACTGGTCTGATTCCTTGCCGGCTCAGGACTCTGCCGATCTTGCTGGTCGTTGCACCGCAGAATGGTAGCCGCGCGATGTGTTGGTCCTCTTGATCTGTTCGAACAGCGTTCTTTCTTGGTTTCTTCGCCAGAGTAGATCTGATATCACGAACAGAATAACCATTTTTTATGAATACCGTCGTCAGATGGTTAATCTCGGAGCCGAGATGATCCTTGTCCGAAATAGTCCTTGCTCTGTGTACCAAGGTGTTCAGCATAGCTCTCTTCTGAGCTGGGTGGTGAAAACTACGCGCGTTTAGATATAAATCTGTATGCGTCGGTTTTCTGTGCACAGAATGTCCGAGACGTCCATCTGATTTTCGCTCCACCAGTCCATCTGATTTTCGCTCCACCAGTACATCTAAGAAGGGTAACTTTCCATCCTTCTCCACCTCCACTGTAAATCTTATGTTCTGATGTATACCATTCAAATGTTCAACAAACTGCTGCAGTGCCTCGTTGCCATGTGGCCAGATTAAAAATGTATCGTCAACATACCTGAAGAAGCAGGATGGACGTAAGGGAGCACTGTTCAACGCTCGTTCTTCGAAATCCTCCATGAAGAAGTTAGCTATGGCTGGTGA
Organism: Schistocerca americana; assembly: GCF_021461395.2. Classification (NCBI taxonomy): domain Eukaryota; kingdom Metazoa; phylum Arthropoda; class Insecta; order Orthoptera; family Acrididae; genus Schistocerca; species Schistocerca americana. The sequence continues at coordinate 540,594,771 of NC_060124.1, read as the reverse complement.
CAGTGGCGAACCCATGGCTGTTCCGTCAATTATTTCACAATATTTTCCACCATACAAAAAATATGTGGTCGTCAAAGTGTGTCGAAATAACTTCAGTATTTCAGGAGAGAAATGAGCAGCCAACATTTCTAACGTATCTTTGTAAACAAAGAGACCACATCTAGGCTGATCATGATGTCATTCGGACCTATCCTCATCTGCTTTATAATGTCAACAAACATTTTTGAGTTAGTAATATGATGGCTACAGTGGCCGACTATAGGTGCTAATAATTTGGTTAAGTATTTTGCCAACCGATGTGTAGGAGACCCAATAGCACTAACAATATGTCTCAACGGAACCCCATCCTTATGGACTTCGGGTAGACCATATAACCTGGGTGGCCTTGGTGCTCTTGGTCGTAGATTCTTCACTAGTTCTTCTGGGAGGCCAGAGTTCTTCAGTAGCTCCCCTGTCTTCCTACTAAGTGCTGCTGTGGGATCCCATTTAAGAATACGGTATGTGGATCTTCCAATAATATGGCCACTTTCTTATGATAATCGGTAGCATTGAGGATAACTGTGGCATTCCCTTTGTCGGCTGGTTGTACAACTAACTCTTCATCCTTCCCCAACGATTTCAATGCCAGTTTCTCCACTCTGCTCACATTGGGCTTAGGAGGCATCGCTGTTGCTAAAATCCGACTAGTTGCAAGCCTTACCTCATCTGCTGCCTCTTCAGGAAGTTTCCGAACCGCTTGTTCTATTCCACTGATAATCTCGGCCACTGGTAGCTTTTGTGGAGATGGAGAAAAGTTCAGTCCCTTACTGAGAACCGAGATGGTGGCGTCGTCAATTTCCTTGTCGCAGAAGTTGATAACAGTGCGATGTGCGTCGCTGGACCCAGAAGTTCCTTTTCCCCGGTTTAGGCGCACAAATTTATCAGCCTGTTTTGCTGTAGTCAGAGATTCCGGTTATGCACTCAGCAATGCATGGAAGCGCGCAATTGATATAGAAAGAGCACAGAGGAAGACTTCTTACACTCCCCGCAGTTCTCCGCCTGTTGCGATGGATGGCGCTGCAAGCAACGCTGGATAAAGCGCGCAAACAAAATCTATGGATATAGAGGCCGCCACCTCAGTACGCATCGGTTTCACCGTGACGTCTTCCAGCCAATGAGAAACCGTCCACTGCTTATAAAAGCGGAAGCCTCACTGGTCCACGACAGTCAGTTTTACCCCTAACGAAGATGACGGAGGTAGTCATCGAAAGCTTGGGATTTTATCCAAATTTGACGCGGCAAGTAAACCGAGAACTTTTTATGCAAGGACTCCCTCGCGAAAGACTTCGTAGTCATAATAGCAAAGTTTTGCCAGTACTTCCACCTTTCACTCGAAATTAAGACCTTTTCCCGATTCTTGAAATACCGTAGGATTCTGCTCGGCTTTCATACCGCCGATCCGCTGCAGCGAGTTCACTGGTAGCTGCAGATAAAGGACGGAAGGAGCCGCGCTGCCGCAGTGTCTTCCCACTGGCTGCCTACAAACTCTATCTAGTTGTTGTGTAAAACCACTTTCCCTAAAATATTGTGATCTGGACAAATCCGTCTTTTTTTTCTTTTTGTCTTCTGTGACAAATGTCTGAAATCATCAACGCCTCATAACTAAGTACTTTTCTGTCATAGAGGCAGAAGAATGGATGATTTTAAATTTAAAATTTTTATGTACTGTAGTATTCTGTCAGATGAATATTTCTGTGGGATCCACTGCTCCGCTTGCCACAAGACGAACCGACGCTTGCTCGTACTTTGTTCACTAAACGAGAGTGCGACAGGGGGAAGTGAAGGAAAACAGCATTAACCTGGGTCTCGTTCTCTTCTGCTCTATCTCTTATTGACGATGATATTGAACTGAATGTCTCTGGATGTCTGTTTGTGCAATCCGTAATGATTTTTGTAGAAAATCTTCCTCGATCTCGAAGAAGGTCGTAATGCGTGATCATAAAACATGTTCCACATTTCCAGAACTGAACGGAGTCAGTGATATAGGCCAATAACTATGTGTGCTTGTTGAAAACGCGGTTGACCTGCCCTTTTTTCCAGCCGCTTAGTGCCTTTCGTTGCCAACTAACTATGAGAAGTTGCTGTTCAAAGAGGAGCTATGACCAGTACTGCATTCTTCGGCTGCGTATATTCCTGTGTGTGATTTCTGTTCTAAAGGTACTAGAAATTTGCGTACAGTAAACGTATCCCATGGCTCACCACATGTAAGTTCTCATAGCTCTGCGTGGTAGTAAGGAACTGGTGCGATTGAAAGTCGGCATTAATGTTAGACTGGAAAAGATAATTTGAGCTATTGCTTCTTGGATTATTCACTTGTTAGTAAGTTGGCGACACCAGGGATCGTTTCAAAAACAGCAGCATTTTGCAAAAAAAAAAGTGCTCTGAGCACTATGGGACTTAACTTCTGCGGTCATCAGTCCCCTAGTACACACATCCATGCCCGAGGCAGGATTCGAACTTGCGACCATAGCGGTAGCGCGGTTTCAGACTGTAGCTAATAGAACCGCTCGGCCACCCCAGCCGGCAGAATTTTGCACAAAAGCAACAAAATTCAGAGCTTAGCGCTGTGCGGTGAATAGAGGAACGAGTTTATTGGTATAGAGCCTTCCGACAACATACACCCAAAGCGAAAACTATGGGAACGGCAAAACTGCATGCGTCTCGGAGGGACATATATTCCTCATCAGATGCCTCCCGTATTACATGCATGGAGATGTCTACAGCCAACAGGATGAAACGGAAAAGTGTATCAACTGCAGAGGCTGATGGTTGTTTCAGTAGACAACATTCTGTCGGCACGATACAATCATCGTCAGTCACTGCAGTGCAGAACTGCAGTACTATGGCGTTAATTTAACGAGTAAAATAAACTGACTTGGGAAAGACAGAATGCAAATGATGTGACAAAACAGTAATTGTCTCGACCTGAAACTACGATATCACCTGTCGGGCTTGAACTGTGACATATTGGTGTTGTGGCGGATGACGTCACACGTGTGAGGAGCGTTGGTTTGTTTTCGTTAGGGACGTTTGTATTGTCACCTTATGCTGTGTTTGTAGTCTATATTGGATATATACATAGTGGTGCAAATTTTGATGGAATGAGCATGTTACAAAGATGTAGCAGAACTAGTTGAGTTGGGTTGCCTACAGAATGAAGTCGCCAGATCCAGTTTAGCGCGTAACAACTCACACAAAATGTATTTACGAGTAATTTCGGGGATTTTGCAATTTTCTGTTGAGCTGTATTGGTGAACACATGTTACTGCATTTTGTCCATCTCGCAATTTAAACCTTTCTGTATCGGTATTGGAGTATTCGTTGTTGCTACCATATTTCGTTAACTTTCGCGACATTTGCTACCTGTACTGGTATTACTTTTTCGCTTTCTATGCTGATATTTCTTTTTGTTTTCTCTATTGGTGTCTGGCTTTTAAGTTAGTTTATATTTATAGAGTGATATCCTCGATACCAGTAGAATTTATCTAATTTGATGCTTTACTTTTGCATTTTCGATGCAGACCTCTGCATGCTATTCTTCAACGTATTATTCCTGTTGTTTTGTTTTGTATACGCCAGTATTTTTGGGGCTCTGTGGCTTTTACTTGAGAATATAACTCCCCAGATTCCCCTTAAGGCCCAATATTTATTATTTCGAATTTTTAAGTTTCTGAATTTCTTTTTATATTTTGGTTTTATAGGATCTGTTGAATATGACGTCCTAATCGCCATTTTTAATTCAAAGTTGTGTTGCATCTTGAGGCTAGTGATGATGTTATTTATCAAAGTGTACGGGTGTTATCGAAGGCTCTCGTCTTCCCCAATAATTCACCATACTTGAGACACAGTGCCGTACCCCAGGCCGCGAGAGTTCGCCCCTGTTTGGTCTTAGGAGGGGAGGGGCGCACACAGCGCCGGCTGTCACCTCCACATGAAATCACGTAATGCGTTTTTACGTCGCAGGATGACAGTTATGGGACGGGTGAAGTAATTGCATCGGTTAAACGCTCGAGCGATGTGATGTGGTGCTGTAACGACATAACAACACAACTTTTCACCCCAGATGTATGCATTCCCGTTATACAGTAGTAGGCAAGCATAAGTTCTCTACATTCTGTAATTTCCTGCAGGCGATATTATCGAGTGCGCTACTGCCAAGGCACCCATGATGATTAGTTTGATTCTGTTTAGAGCGAAGATAACAGAATATCTTGTAGTAGTGAATCCTGTCGTAGGTGTTCTACAGATGAGCAGGATGAAGCCAGAGCATTGTCGACTTGGACTACTCTTACATGGGCTGAGTTACTTACGAGAGTGTATACTGTGGAAAGTCATTTAGACTTCTTATGGGAATTTTGTGGATTTTCACCGGGAGACGTGTGTGGAACTCTTTCAAAAACGACCAACGTTTATTTCCCGTTTTAATTATAGGACTCTTCTACGAAATGTACGAAACTAGTACGATCAGGAAAAACACGTAGATCGTTAGATGCCAACTGACGATACATCAGGGTATTATTTTGGTACCGTCCTGGGTTGAAGAACACACGCTACTAGTCACTGTTACAGAAAGTTATTTAAGTTTAATTACTGTTGGCGATTACTTTGATTTTTGCAGTGTTATGTGTTATGTGATTGTTGTGAATTTTACAAAATGTAGTAGCTTTGTTTTCACAGTTTGGCTTAGGAGGCCAAAAGTTTCCTTGTGAGACGCTCGCACTTTCTCTGAGAGATAGCTACAGAGTATCCGACAATCGCAGAGGAGGAGTGCTCCAAGCTGCAACTGATTTGGAAATTATTGTATAGTTCGAAATACTTTCACACCCGACAGCAAGGCCGGCCGGGGTGGCCGAGCGGTTCTAGGCGCTACAGTTGGAACCGCGCGACCGCTACGGTCGCAGGTTCAAATCCTGCCTCGGGCATGGATGTGTGTGATGTCCTTAGGTCAGATAGGTTTAAGTAGTTCTAAGTTCCAGGGGACTGATGACCTTAGCAGTTAAGTCCCATAATGCCCAGAGCTATTTGAACCATTTTTTTCGACATCAAGAAGTGTCAACATTCCATTTATTGCGATGGAATCAGGAACTATTTGCAGGAAAAGTATTTATATTTGACCTAATTAACGAATAATAACTTACTACACGTACATAGTGTTGTTAAGTAAAAGTGCAATAGTATTTGTTACATGGGACGTTTTCAGATTCTAGTAAAATAATACAAATAAGTGTAGCCATTCTGAAACTAAGACCGTATTTGAGCTCATAAATCCAACGAAGAAAGGTTCTCAAGCTGCACTGGAGCGTTCTCATATAACGAGTTCTGACAGCTGCCATCTAACAACTATATGTGGAATTCACCTGAAACACCGCAAAAAGGGTAAAGTATCGTTATATGAATAACTACACCAGCAACAAAGATGTTCAAAAACTTTCACGAATTAGTAATTACATTCAGGAGATTTATCGATTTGCCTTGTGTTAATCCCCACTTATGAGTGAACCATGACTTTGGTTTTATTTCAGATACTTCACTGCACATTTAAATGGCCGTAGTAACACTCTCATAGAATTTAAACTTTCGCTTAAGTTTTCTTCAGATTTTATTTTTATTTCGTTTCATTATCCTTCAGTTAATGTAAATCAACCGTTCACAAATTTAGCTAACTTTTACATCTTCGGAATATGAGGTACCTGTGTTCATCCATCCATTTAACAAGTGGGTCGTCCAGTACCTTTAAATTCTACGGCTTCGTGCGCTGTGTTATATTAACGTCACCAGTTTCCACTTTTGATGTAACAGATCAGAGTCCTCCGGATAGAATCGTCTACTCCCATGTAATGTTAGCAAACAGGGGGGATCGGTGAAGTTTTATTCCTAGCGGACCTGAATATCATGTAGCCCACATATGTTTCTAGTGGGGCTTATTAAATTTAAATTGTATCGAATGAAGAATAAGCTAAAATGCATCAGCTTATTTGTTGTGGTGGCAATATATTTAGAAAATACGTTAAAATGGTACATACCAGCAATCTACTGAACGAAATCACAAGAATAAACAAATTCAGGCGGTGTGTATCCAACTTTTTCGTAACTATTAGGAAGAGAGTTATTGAAATGTACTAGTCACAGTGCTGTTCAAGGTAGAATAAAAGTGTGTGGAGTTGGAGACGATGTATGCTTGTATTCAGCAGTAGACGGTTTTGCTATCACATTATTCTGGAAAAAAAGATATTCCGGTCTGGCAGACCTTAAGCACAGTGTAACCAAGTACATTCTGAAAGTTATTCAGAAAACTGTGACGAATACAATTCACATTACTATTCCATTATCGTACTGCATAACACCGAGACATCTTAAAAAGAAAAATTATTTGTTTCACCTTATTTTGTTTCCATATCTGTAAACTATCAAGTGCAGTACCGAACTGCCTATTAATTTTATTTTATGTCACCTTATCCTAGTCTTTTGTGCTGTAGGCCGTGAGTTGTTACCTGCCATTTCCATTTTTTATATATTCCTTCTACTGTTAGCATCTACTATGAACTACATTGTGCTTTATCATAGAGACTAGAAAATACTCCTTCTTTTACTACTGAATTTACATGTGTGTACCAAACTTTTTCGCCTAAAGGTACTAGGCATTTCAGAAGTCTATAATATACAACATATTTCTAATCAGTTTTTATCTACGCATAATTTAAGCTGCAACTGACTAAAAATGGTCCAAATATTAACAATGTTATCATGATATCATTACTGGGTTTAAGTCACACATCCTCATTTCGTCATATTTACTATGCAACAAACATTCTCTGTATCACTCTTGCTTCTTTTGTGACTGCGTTATTATTTCACACAAAAGTCCTTAGCAACATGTAAAGTAAGTAACTTATCATTGTTATCTAACGAAGTACGTTAAAATTCCCCAAATACTATTAAACTATTTCATTATTTTTGAGACAGCATTACTGTGTCATTTTCTTCGGGTTGAAGTTAACTGTACAGCCATGAATATTGCGTAATACTTTAGACTGTGACAAAATCCTAGCGTGAAGATGATCCAGACTTATGTGCTGCGCATCTGGCTCATGTCGTACCCCTATAAATCTCCCAAACGATTCTTCTTTAGTTTTGGTGAACTAAATAAAAAATGAAATAAAAACGTGCCTTCTGCAACAGCATTTTCCTCTGCAACATTAGCCCCGAAAGTAAATTTTAACGTCATAACAAATCATAGTGCATAAGGGCCAAAGTATAAATAGCAACGGTGATGAACTGTCTCTGAATTCTCAGTCGATCTTAAGGCACCATTAATTTCTTTGTTTACTCGTTTGAGGTTACATCCACATGCTAATCAATTGTTGTTTGCCAATGCAGTTCAGTGAATTGCGACATCAGTTTGATTTCACTAAGCGTGCTTTGATTTATGTGTCCCACGCAAAGACACTCGCCATGCTTCTGTTATAAGCAGCATCTAAGTTTGTTTACATACCTACTACTTCATAAACAGATACACAGATAAGCCAGAATGTTATGGCCGCCGATCTACTGTCGATATAAATCCGTTCAGGCGATAGCAGCGACACATGGCGAGGAATGACTGCTAGTCAAACAAACGCACGGTGCATGTTGTATATCACAAGGGCTAGAGCGTGATGGAATGGAGTGTGTTGAGCGGTTCGATAAACACAGTCCCGATTTCCAGTTGATGTGTTGGCTCTCCTATCTCGACACATCTAAACCCGATCGAAGACATCTGGGCAGGTGGCGTCAGAACTCATGGCACCCCTCCCCGGAATTTACGGATTTAGGTGACTTGTGTGTGCAGATGTGATGCCAGCTCCATCTGAGGGCTTCAGATGTTGATTACCTTTTAGTTCCTGCGTGTGTAGGGCCATATTACTTGTGGCTCACTGTGTTGAATAGTAGATGTTGGAATTATGGAGACTACTTTGTTGTCCTTAGGAGCAGTGATTTTGTAGTCACTCTTGTCTTTTGAGTGTTATCATTAATGTCATTGATTTTCCTACTCTTTTTAGAACTATACTTAGTCTCAATGATATTCCTGTTAAACGTAGTTGGCAAATGTTAATGTTGCACAAAACAGTTTCTACCATTTCCATCGACGGAGAGGTAATGACAGATGCAGCTCGCATCGGGGACAGACTCGAACGAGTTTTATTCCGAAGAACCTTCCATTTGTTTCCATTAATCTATTAAGAGGAACCACCGAAATGTAGATCTTGTTGGTCGGAAGAGAATATGAACCACAGTCAACCCCAATGCGAGTCATCTACATTATCACAACGCCGCCTGTTGCAAATAAAACAAACAACGAGACTTGTTATATCATGAATCCAAAGGTTTATTCGATTGGTAACTGTGGTTTCAGGTGGTATTGGTCGCGGTATCGCGGTCACACATTTTAGCAGCCAGACGGTCTTCTCCAGACGTCGTGTTGGTGGCCACGCGTCAACACATTCAGCGTCTGGCATGGTGGCTCTCAAGAGCTGCGCGGTGTGATGTACAGACCTCCTAGGTGGGCGCGGAGGACACCGGAGTGATCTGCCGACAAATATAAATTTCAAAATTCTAAACGTCGCCCTATTATGGTGAGTTGATATAACATCTGCAAAGGAAAGTGCTAAATTATCGTAGGACCACATGTTAATAAATGGTCATTTTCTGTATCCATAGCAGGGATGTTTCTATCGCGCCAACTCATGAACGCTAGAATACTAATTATCGAAAATATGAAAATTACCGACGGTGAATGTTTGCCTATTTACTCCTCCCGGAGTGTTATCTATTGTGGTGAAATGATCTACTAAATTATTGCATCATGATGGTAGATAGTTGTTACAAGGATCAGAATATTTGTGAGTTAGTCGATATCTCACGCAGACGCATGTATTATCCTCACCTGAACTATATTCATTAAGGAACGGAGTGAATTGTGACTGTTGCTAAATCCATCCATACCAAAATAGTAGAGTTTCTTAAAACAAGTTGTGTAAATGTTCAGTTCAAATTCGGAGAGCTTCAAGGATAAATACGGGACAGAAAAATAATCGATCATGCAGCATAAGAAATGGGATTAAAATACCAAGTATAATCGTGGGACGCTGAAGGTGAAACTGCGCTGAGAACTTGATAACTGTTATGGGCGGGAGGGGACATAGGAGAACGTTTTCTGAAAGGCTCTCCCTCATCTGAAAGTGTAGGCAACGGTATTGTATGTACCATTGATTCTTGAATTTAAGTATATCCTACCAATACTAGAGCTAAAAGATACGTATGCCGCGAAAGGATTTTGAATCTGATCAGAGTTCACAATTGGTATAAAAGAACAGCAGACTATGAGTACCGAGAAAGTTTATGGGTCGACCAAAGAATTTTGTAGCCATGGTGATATATCTAAACTGACACCATTTCAGTTATATTAAAAATCGTAAAACTCTATACTCGAATAATATCTTGAAAATTCCACTTCTGAAGGGAACCACCATGTGATCATGAAACGAGAATAACACTTAGAAACCAAAATCTGTTGTCCTTTACACAGATCGAAGTACCACTCACCGTAACAGCACCGCCTTAATCCTCCTCCTGCAGCCGTCTCTGCAGCAACTCCACGAAAAAGGCGTCCAGTGTGAACTGACGCTCCTGTTCGAAAAGATCTTATTACTTTCATGTTATCTAACATGTAAAGTGATTCACAATTAGTGCTAGTTCCTGTCATATACAAGTATAACGAATTGTAACATTTACCACAAATTAGCACGGTTCAGGTATCGAAATTAAGAATATAGTAATTCAATTTAGTATCCAACTAACACAATTCGTTTCACATCTCAGATACTATTAATACTAACAAGTAACTAATATCCCATTATCTTTAACACTTTCTGTGTACGACTGGTTAATGATGTGCTTCTGAGGTTATGCCGTGTTGTTGTTCCTGCTTTACGGTCAACATGTCAACAAGTGACCGAGCCATTTTCTTCAGATCGTGAGACGTTTCTTGACTGATATGTGTCAGGCAGAGAGTACATTACTGCAAAGTTCGCAGCACATGAAGTTGATGGCTCGGACGTCCGTTGAAGTATTGTGCACAAAATGAACACAACAATTCGGCCTAACACCCGGAAGCAGACCAGTAACTAGTACCATCTTCGAGAGTAAGTTATCATGTAATGATAAAACGAGAAATTCGCTTTGAAACCAAATGCTACTATTCCTACTACTGTTGTAATTTACACTTACCGAAACAGAAAAGGCTTCTTTCTCTTCCTGCAGCCGCTTCTGCAGTATCTCCTCAAAAAACGACTCCAGTGTGAACTGACACTCCTGTAAGGAAAAGAACTTATTAGTTTGATTACTCGTAGAGCATGCTTGGTAATTCAGAGATACCACTAGTTCTTTACATATACATGCGTTACAAATTCTTACATTTATTTCGAATTTTTGGCCTAAAGGCAGTGATAGTGAGTATTCACTGACTATCTGTAGTATCAGCTAGAAATCTGTTCTTCCGACATTCACTACCATTATCCTACGTATTATGAGTTGAACTGGAATGACAGAGGCCTACAATGTAACTTCTTGAGCCACAGTCTTTTTATTACGGGCTCCTCCTCGTTCTTTGTCTGTAAAGAAAAGTAAATGGGACTGTAACAAGTTTTGCTAACAGTTCCTGTTTCTCTGTTCTCTGACTACACTGTACATTTCCTTTGGTCAGTCTCAAATTAAACACGGTCAACAGGTAACTGGTTGGGCAACCAGATGGTCTGCAATGTCGTCTTCAACCAGTCGATCGCGTTGGCAGCATATTCAGTGCGCCTCTACCCCTAGAATATTTTTCACCATAATTCTTTTCAAATGGAGAGGGATGTTACCTTCCTCAAGCCTCTCACATAGTTATTTGCTCAGTGTTAACAAAGACCACACCCAGTTTACCGGAATGATAAATGGTTAGAATCAACTGTCCATGTCTGGGGTCAGTCTTAAGTTTAATGGGCTTCAATACAATTGCCAGAATTGTTTAAACAGCATTCAGGTTCGATTATCAACATTAGCTTACCTAATGCGACAAGTCCGGATATATTGTGGTAATAACACGGAGGAGAGGATCTAGGGCCAGTGGGATCCAGGGGAAAGAACCAGCATAATGCAGCAAAGGAGCCCTGCAGGGAACACAGCGAGAGACACAGTGTGAGGCTACCCTGCAGGTCAGAGAATATACGACTCTGACATGCTAAAGGCTTTTTCTAAGGGCATCATACTCAAGTTTTAGAATGACGACTATTGTGAACTGTTGAGTGACTAGCACATCCCACTTCGCTCCAGTGATCAACAAATCCATCCATCCATCAGTGACATTCATTGCCGCCGGTATTTTGTATCTGATCACGATCCAGAAGAGCAGTATGCTAACCACATGCTCCTCCATATAGTGACGTCTATCGTCTGACGATGACGAGGCGGTCGATCGGTAACTTTGGAACTTCACAGGAATGATTGGACGGAGTTAGGTAGTTAGGTGGTATTTTATATAATCGTCACAATCATCACTCGTGCAGAGATGCCTATCTAAGACGTGTTATTTACAATGACGTGTCACATGGGATGTTTATAGCAAAAAAAATATTCATTTACAGTAAATCGTGACAGTCTGACCACGTTATGTACAATCAGTTAGCTCTCAGACTTTACTGCTTTGCGTGCTATGTCACTGCAATATAACGTGGCTCACCTTTACAGTACCCCGAACAGCGACCAAGTTGTTCTCCAGTCGCAGACCCTCGTCTTTCTCCCCTCCCAAACACCGGGAGAAAAACTTCTTCATGCGGCGGAACATTGCTGTAACGATAACAAACAGCACATTAGGCATGACCAGACCGTGTCTACGAGTAAGGTTTGCAGGAATGTCTCACAACTCGATCGCAAGAAAAACCTGGAACCGTGACGACATGTCTGTAACCTTAGCTTTTGTAAAAAAGCAGCTGCTTGCATCAAAAACGACATGTACAGTCTATATAATTGATTGAGCTTATACATTTTTTACTAGTCGAGAATTAGTTATTTTAATTTAGTGTCAGTAATTCGTAGAGCATGAATCAAAACAATAACAGTTATTCGAAGTTTAGCAATCGCGAGTTCATTAAGTGGTACTTTTACTCTGAAGAGAATAAATTTGTTTTGATAGCAACTAGCTGAAGGCTTATCTATTAGACTAAATTTAATTAGCAAGTCATTACAATACTACAATAGTTTCAGATATACAGCTGCTTCGCCAGCCGGTGTGGCCGTGCGGTTCTAGGCGCTTCAGTCTTGAACCGCGTGACCGCTACAATCGCAGGTTCGAATCCTGCCTCGGACATGGATGTGTGTGATGTCCTTAGGTTAGTTAGGTTTAAGTAGTTCTAAGTTCTAGGGAACTGATGACCACCGATGTTAAGTCCCATAGTGCTCAGAGCCATTTGAACCATTTTTTATACAGCTACTTCAGATATTACAACTTCAGATTTTGTCGTCTATTACAGCATGATATGCGGAATATCTTCCCCTGGGGCAGGAACAAGAATTTGCTTTTTATGTGTGTTGGTGGTAGGATGAAGTTACTAAATAATAAACTACGCTACAATCTGATGGCTATACCTTCTGCGGTATATGACGAGAATACGATTTTTACTGCTATCCATATTACCGAGTCAGTATATTCTCTCAGGGCTGCACTGTCCCTTCTTTGTGTCAGTCATCGAGAACCCTACATATAAATTACACTTCTTTGCCATAATAACTATATCTGTGGTTGAAATTTACCCACCGGTTTCTACATGAAGAAAACTTAAAAATAGCTTATAAACAGCTAATAGGTTTAACATTCGACAGTGCTCCAAGTTATTAACTGTACTTCCTTAAGTGACAGGAAAAGATAATAATTTTGCTACAAATCAATGTCGACTCAGTATGACACTACACAGCCGGAACCTGTTTACGACTTTTCTTTTTCACCGACGGCAGAAGATAAAAGCATGAACCAACGATAGGACATACCGTATGTATGTGCAATCGAAATGGAGAGTGATAGGTGACACCATTCTATTTGTGAAACTAAGCTATAAATTTGAGAATACATCATTCCAGCAGTTGAACATTGGCAAAAACTCAGTGAGGATATCTCTCTCTGCAAGCCAAGCATTTTCGGAACTTTCTGAAGTTGCATTACATATTGAAAAAATTTACAGGAATGGCTCTTGTCTCTTGGTGGGTATAGTCTATATACCTCGCTTCTGAAACAGAGCGTTCGCTTCATTCAAAGCTTCTAAAGCTCCCCAAGAACTTGTTCTCGAAACACAAAATCCAACACTATAACGCCTGAATCAAAATTATAGATTCTTTTACTCAAGAAACTAATTCGTTTCGATACTTCAACTACTCCAGAGAATACGGAAGTCATTATTATGCAATGGTCGACCACAGTAAGGCTGATTTTTGTTAGCAAACCCTGCGATCAACATTAGGCAGCAACCTCGATAACTGCAGAGAACAACGTTGTACTGGAACGTCGATATCAATTTTTTAAACAAGAACTGGAAAGAAAATTTTCAGTAATTTGAATCTATGTAAGACGAAATAAGCATGTTATAGCACTGACAAATATGCAGCTGAATCTTGATTGTTGAAAACGTCCGTACAGTTAATAAACTCCCAAGTGATCTAACAGTTAACAAAACTCAGAGATAGTGCTATAATTTCCTTAAGCAACAGGCAAGTAAGAATCTCATATTATGGTGACAAGTCAATTCTGTATAGCTCTACACAGTTGTAACCAGTTTCCAACGTGTTTTCTTCTTCGCAGACGGAAGATAAGTCTAGCAGTATAACCCTGCAGCGATCATAGGCAATATGTAAGTGTAATCGACGAAACAGGAAGGTCGGTTACACTGTTTTCATTGTGAAAGTAAAAATTGATGTATCTAGAGACCGCTCCGAGTCTACCACAACAACCACAGATAAATTTTACTAACAGTCCGATTATATTACTGGAGAAGGCGATAAAGAGATAGACGATTACGGTCGAAAACAAATATAAAAAATATTTTGTAGCGGATGCGTTGTGCAGCTTTAATGACAGTTAACAACTGTATTGTGCAATAGACAGCTACGACGGTACGTTTCATTAGGGACCATCGAATTTGGGTTAAAATCAGACCATCATCGATCCCGAAAACCGTCTCAGCTATGCTTTCATGTATATGGCAATAGCAGTTATCAAACGTAGATAGCTCGACCATTGGTATTATCTGTATAGACATTACATTGGTAAAAATGTCTATGAAGTTAAATGGACATAATGGACATGACAAGTTAATGTCAATGACGGAACACTGTACACCCGGAATTGCTATTCGTATTACGCAAGTTTATAGTTGAGATCGTTTTTAGGCTTGATGATGGTCTGATCCTCGACCGAAACATACATTCTCTCATAAAATGTACCGTTATAGCTGTGATAGCATAATGCAGTTCTTTCGAAGAGCATATAAAATGAAAGTAACGTCACTGCTGCAGAAACTGACTGGGCAGAAACAAAATGTAAAAGTTTATAAAGCTAAGATCAATATAACGAAAAAATCGAATAATATCTTACACAAATTGCTCTAGAATAAACTCAACGGAAATATAACGAAAACACAAAATTTGATTCCAATAATTCGCTTAATCTACACAGATTAAACGAAGACAAGGATACCAATCACACATCCAAAAAATAACAACATAATAGAATAATAACATGCACAAATTCTTCCAGAATGAACCAAAAGAAAATGTACGCTGCACCTATATAGCCCCAACAAAGACAGCAATACCACACACATCCACATAAAACGACATAATCGATAAATAACACACTGGAACTATTCCATAATAAACCAAAAAATTATAAACCCCCAAAAAAACAAAAAAAAAAGAAAAGACGCACAAGAAAACTCCATATAACTACGACTTTATCGAAAAATAACACACACAAATTCCTCAAGAATAAACAGAACGAAAATAAATTCAAAAATTTGGTATCACACTACAAACGAACGTTAACAGGTCAAAAAGTACCATAGAACAAAAAGAATCATACATCAAAAGCGCGAGCCACTGGCAACAACAATAAGAACCCTACAAAACAATCGATTTCAAATACGCTACCCCTCAGCGGCGTCACAATCGAAAAAAAAGCAGCCAACTATTAATAAGTTAAAAAATTATGACTAACATTACTACTCGTTCCTCTCAGGACAACTTCTACAATGTACTTAGGTTCACGGCTAACACCACCAAAGACAATTCTCCCATATTACAAAAATAGCTAAAGAATTGCAACAATCAACATGATGGATCAAATGGCTCTGAGCACAATGGGACTTAACATCTGTGGTCATCAGTCCCCTAGAACGTAGAACTACTTAAACCTAACTAACCTAAGGACATCACACACATCCATGCCCGAGGCAGGATTCGAACCTGCGACCGTAGCAGTCACGCGGTTCCAGACTGAAACGCCTGTAACCGCACGGTCACACCGGCCGGCAATCAACATGATAAAAAAATTATCATTAATCACTTCACTCACAAAAATTTATCTTCTGCCCTTAAGGTACTGTCTAACCTCACCATCGTGTATCGTGCGAAATACAGAAATAAACAGTTAAATATATGTCAGGAAAAAAACACAATAATCGCTAATAGTTTCTCCATTGATAATATAGCCTGTGGCCTCAAGTTACCCCCTCCCCTCAATAAACAACACCATCGTATATCACGACATATTTACAATAAAGAGCATATTTTACAAACTTTGTAAATTACAATAGTAACTAACACAAACACAGATAGCATTTAATAACAGACCGCTTACACGCTCTGCAACTTAAAGTCATGACGTCAAGGGGACGTCATGGGTGAAACCACACGGATAGAATCTGAATGAGCACTTGACAAAGTTGTCACTGTTTAACTAAGCTGTTAATTTGAGAATACGTGATGAAAGCACATAAACTTAAAAAAATTAAGTGTAGAGTCTAACTCTACAAGTAACCACCTGACGTTTGAAACCCCATAAAAAATTAAAACGAAATGCTATTTCACGTTATTACTGTTGAGAACTTCATATTCCGTAATCACACCACACTCCTCCACATGCTTCAATTTTCCAGTACTTCACCACTAATATACATTCATTTATTAGATTTTAAGATATTCTCACTCGAGATGACTGTGTATACTCAATAAATACACAAAGGTAAACCAATAGCTCATACCTACTGCGGGTACGATGCAGCTGGCCTCTGAAGCCGGCGTGCGCTTCGCTGAGAGCTTCTAAAGCTCCTAAAGAACTTTAAAATGTTTCCCTAGATGTGCTCGAAACACAAAATACAACACTGCAAGACTTAATTCACAACAGAAGCTTCGTACACTCAATAACTCGCAGAACGAATTCGTATGAATACTTCGAGTACTCTAGAGAATACGGAAGTAATTGCTAGGCAACGGTCCACAATGGTTCAAGTGACATGGCATTGTTGTTAGCATACACTGTGATGAACATTAAGTAGCATCCCGGTAACTACAGAGCACATCACTATATAGAGACGTCGATATCCATGGTTAAATAAGAACAGCATTTAAATTTTAAACAATTTAAATCTATGTAAGACGAAATAACCATGTTTTGGGATCGAAAGATATCCAGAAGTATCTAAATAATGAAACCGCCCGAATAGCCCATAGATTCCCATTGGAATTCTTATTTAGCAGTTCGAGGTGCGTGAGAAGAGTAATGAGACTGACAATACTCTGCGGGATCTGGCCGCGCTGTGTTGTTCTACTGCTGTAATGACCGGTTTGCAATCTCTTCTAGTTGGTGAGTACGCCGTCACACGGTTTTTGAAAGCGTCATCGGGGAAGTTGTGATTTTGTTGCGTGTTGTAAAAGTGGAAAAGTGTAATTTAGAGCAATGTTATGCCATCAAGTGTTTCACTTGGGGCACCAGCGAGAGTGATCTTCTCAGAATTGAAACAGCCCTATGGGGAACATTCCTTATCAGTAGTCCAAGTTTCTGTGTGGCACAAATCATTTCTGGAAGGCCGAGAACACGTTGAAGATGGACCTCGTTCAGGGTATACCTTCAGCTTATAAAATCGACGAAAACGTCGAACGTATGCGTTCTCTTGTGACATCAGACCGGTGTGTGAAAATAAAGTTGATGGATGACATGGTGAAAGATTTTCAGCATGCATCAAATTTCCATCGGAGTTTTGCACGTGCGAAAGATTTATGCCAAACGGTGCCATAAAACCTCACAACTGAGCAGGAGGAGATGGGAAGAAACGTGTGCCCTGTCCTCTTGCGAGAATTGCCCATGGCCACGAATGGTTCAGTTGTATAATCACAGGTTATGAATCCTGAATTTCAAAGTACGATCCTGAGAATAAGTGGCAGAGTGAGGAGTGGAACACTGTGGAATCTCCTCGACTGAAATGAGCTCGAATCATGAAGTCAAAGGCGGAAGCAAAACTGATTTGCTGTTATGAGAGATTTGCTTTTTTCCATATAGATTTGTTCATCCAGGACGAACCGTCAAACGGCTGTGTTACAACGATGTCCTGGAAAAGCTCAGGAAAGAGGTGTATCGCCGGCCTGAGTGGCCGTGCGGTTCTAGGCGCTACAGTCTGGAACCGGGCGACCGCTACGGTCGCAGGTTCGAATCCTGCCTCGGGCATGGATGTGTGTGACGTCCTTAGGTTAGTCAGGTTTAATTAGTTCTAAGTTCTAGGCGACTGATGACCTCAGAAGTTAAGTCGCATAGTGCTCAGAGCCATTTTTGAAAGAGGTGAATCGAGTGAGATCAAACATTGCAGATTGGATAGTGCATCATGATACCGCCCCATGCCACATGGCCACTTCCATCACGGATTTTTTTACTTCAAAAGGCATTCCTGTTGTTCCACAGACCACCCCCCCCCCCCCCCATTCACAGAAACGTGGTAACTGTGACTTGTTTTTTTTTCCAATTTCGGAAAATGTCTTAAAAGGATTTCATTTTGGGACTCTGGAGAATATTTAAGAGCATATGACCGACATGGGAAATGCCCTACCAGTTGAAGGCTTTCTGCGCTTCTACCGATACCGAGGAACAACGACTTCGCCGGCCTATAGCTGCCGATGGGAACTAATTTGCAGGAGACATTATTGTCGTTTGAAAGAAATAAAACCTTGGTATATTAGAAATCAGTCTCACTGCTTTTCTCACACGCCTCCTACTCCAAGATATTGATTCACATATCTTGCGTAACAGAAGAGAAAAACTCTTTTGTTAAGCTGCCAGCTTCCCTCGATACGATGCAATGCACTTGCCAGGAGTTCCAAAATAAATTTTTCTTCACACACGGAAAAAAATTCCAGCAGCACTGATCTCCAGCATCGCAGGGAGTACGTGTGCGTAATTCACAAGAGAGAAAGATTGCTTACACCGTCATCATTGTTGAACTAAGCATTTAATTTGATAATACATGATGCATGGGCACGGACTTCGCCAAAAACAAAGTACAGAAATCTGCCTCTACAAGTAAACATCCAACCTTTGAAACTGCATAAAAAAGTAAAACAATGTTCTATTTCACACTGCACACCGTTAATAACGGCATGTTCTGAGATGATACCACACTCCAGCACCTGCATCAATTTTCCAGTAATTCTCCGCTATATACACAGCCATTAACAAGTTTATACGATATTCTGTATGACAAATAAATAGGTGGCAGTTAAATCAACGGCTCATACCTCTTGCAGCACAACGCAGCTCGCCTCTGACGCTGGGCGTTCGCTTTTCTGAAAGCTTCTAAAGCTCCTCAAGAACTTTAAAATGTTTCGCTAGATGTGCTCGAAACACAAAATGCAAGACTGCAATACTTAATTCACAAATGAAGCTCCTTACACTCAATAACTCGCAGAACGAATTCGTATGGATACTTCGAGTACTCCAAAGAATACGGAAGTAATTGCTACGCAACGGGCCACAACGGTTTACGTGAGATTGCATTGTTGTGTACATACCCGAGATTCTCTCCTGGTAGCTGAGTGGTCAGCGCGACGAAAGTCATACCTAAAGACCCGAGTTCGATTCACGGCTGTGTCGGGCGATTTTCTCCGCTCAGGGACTGGGTGTTGCGTTGCCCTTATCATCGTTATTTCATCCCCATGGACACTCAAGTCGCCGAAGTGGCGTCAACTCAAAAGACTTGCACCAGTCGAATGGGATGCCCTAGCCACACGGCATTTCCATTTTAACAGTAAACCGAAATCCCAGTAAAGCAATATCGTTTAGCACCGTGGATATAAATGTTAGACAACCACTGAAACAAAATATTACATAAGTCAATTGTACATTTCAACTTTTCATAAAATAGCATCGAAGCATAACGACGTCGAATGCTGACGCCCTCGATCCCGCTTTTAGTCATGTATTGAAATGTTATGTCACGCGTAAAAATTGATTCCTTCAGCGCATGTGACTTCCATCAGATTCGACGTCCGTTTGTGTGATTCCACTAATTGTTTCCTAGTGTAGTGATTTTCTATATTGAAACCTGGTTGTCAAGGGAAGGCCGTAATCATTTACTGTTGGTTGCCTTTAACAGTTACACACATTTATTATTAAAGAAGTAGTTCCAGACTCAACAATAAATTAAAAAATACCACGCTTTATTAATGAAGGAATAAATGTCTAATCATAGAAATAACAAGAAAAATCTTATTACTAAATACGGCAATATTAAGAGAGTAGAAAAATTTAAGTATTTAGGTGAAATAATTCAAGTGAATGGTTTAGACAAGAGTGCAAACCAGGCGAGAGCAAGGAAAATGGAATTTGCATTTCAAAAACCAAAGACATATATAACAAAAAAAAACATTTCGATTCAAGCTAAATTAAGACATTATAAAACTGTCATTAGACCAGAATGCCTGTATGCATCGGAGTGCCTAACTCTTAACAAAAAGGGGGAAATAGAAAACATGGAAAAGAAAGAAAGGAAAATTTTGAGAAAAATATTAGGACCGAGAAAGATTGGAGAAGAGTACAAGCTAAAGAGTAATAAGGAAATATACAAAACTATTGAGAAAGTGAGTGAGGCAATGCGTAAACGCAGACTAACGTTTTATGGTCACCTGTCGAGGATGGATGGAAACAGACTAACAAGAAAAGTGTTTGAACATAGTAACAGGAACGAAAAAACCAACAATAAATGGATACAGATGGTGAAAAAGGATTTGGCCTATTTTAATGTCACCCGTGAGTCAATCAGGGACAGGGAAAAGTTTAGACAAATAGTGAACGAAATTAAGTGTTTTCCAGAAGAAACGAAACTAAAGAATAATAACAGGAAATGGTCGGAAGACCGGAGGAGGAACCACTCGAAAATGATGAGGAAATATTGGGAAGAGAGAAAAAAAGATCAAAAAGCCGGGCAAGTGAATTGTTGAACGTCGTCCAAAGATGGCCGAAATCGAAAGAAGAAGAAGAAGGAATAAACGACAGTGTAAATAATAGTGTTTTCAGTGCGTTACAATTTAGCAAATCACCATAAAATCCTGATAAAAAGAAAAAAACAGGGCACTGTGATCATGACTGAAGGCCTAACACTCCAAGAAAGACATTAAATTAAGAATGTTTAAGAACTCGCTGCAATTACAACTTACAGGTATTGAAATATTAAAAGTAAGAGCCCACAAACACAGTAGAAGGTATCAGACGCCAAGAATGGCAGAAAATAAGGTTTTAAGGCTTACTGCTAAAAGAGAAATATCGAATTAATTTTTCACAGCAAATGACCACAATCATGACTGAAGGCCTTACACGCCAGGAACGGCTATTATATAAAAAATTTAGAAACCTACTGCAAAACAGCAAATAAAAGCAAAGGTTAATTAAAAGAAACAAGCAATTGACCACGAAACAGGTGAAATAATATGATGGTAATCTTGTAACACAACCCTTACACTGATACGGTCTGGCCTGCAACGGAGGGTGGAAACCTACAAACAGCACCAACGCGAGCACCAGCACGGCTCATATACCCTTCGATTAATCTCCTCATCGCGAAAATGGAAGACTTGCCAATGGGACGGATCACATGTCACATACATATTTTTATTGGCCTCGTCCATGTTTTTTACTACTTTGTCAATACAATCAAATTATAAATTGAACGAGTGTCCTTTTTACACAGGGTGGTCCATTGATAGTGACTGGGCCAAATATCTCAAAAAATAAGCATCAAACGAAAAAAACTACAAAGAACGAAACTCGTTTAGCTTGAAGGGGGAACCAGAGGGCGCTATGGTTGGCCCGCTAGATGGCGCTGCCATAGGTCAAACAGATATCAACTGCGTTTTTTAAATAGGAACCCCCATTTTTATTACATATTCGTGAAGTACGTAAAGAAGTGTGAATGTTTTAGTTGGACCACTTTTTTCGCTTTGTGGTAGATGGCGCTGTAATAGTCACAAACGAATAAGTACGTGGTATCACGTAACATTCCGCCAGTGCGGACGGTATTTGCTTCGTGATACATTACCCGTGTTAAAATGGACCGTTTACCAACTGTGGAAAACGTCGATATAGCGTCGATGTATGGCTATTGTGATCAAAATGTCCAATGAGCATGTGCTATGTATGCTGCTCGGTATCCTGGACGACATCATCCAAGTGTCCGGACCATTCGCCAGATAGTTACGTTATTTAAGGTAACAGGAAGTGTTCAGCCACATGTGTAACGTCAACTACGACCTGCAACAAATTATGAAGCCCAAGTAGGTGTTTTGCTGCTGTCGCCGCTAAACCGCACATCAGTAGCAGACAAATTGCGCAAGAATCGGGACTCTCAAAAATGTCGGTGTTGAGAATGCTACATCAACATTGATTGCACCCGTACCATATTTCTATGCACCAGGAATTGCATAGCGACGACTTTGATCGTCGTGTACAGTTCTGCCACTGGACACAAGAGAAATTACGGGACGATGACAGATTTTTTGCACGCGTTCTATTTAGCGACGAAGCGTCATTCACCAACAGCGGTAACGGCATTATATGCACTATTGGGCAACGGAAAATCCACGATGGCTGCGACCTTGGCGGGTTAATGTATGGTGTGGCATTATGGGAGGAAGGATAATAGGCCCCCATTTTATCGTCGGCAATCTGTATGGTGCAATGTATGCTGGTTTCCTACGAAATGATCTACCCCTGTTACTGCAAGATGTTTCAGTGCATGACAGAATGGCGATGTACTTCCAACATGTTGCATGTCCGCCACAATCTCGCGTGCGATTGAAGCGGTATTGAATAGCGTATTTCATGACAGGTGGATTCGTCGTCGAAGCACCATACCATGGTCCGCACGTTCACCGGATCTGACGTCCCCGAATTTCTTTCTGTGGGAAAAGTTGAAGGATGTTTGCTATCGTGATCCACCGACAACACCTGACAACATTTGTCAGCGCATTGTCAATGCATGTGCCAACATTACGGAAGGCGAGCTACTCGCTGTTGAGAGGAATGTCGTTACACGTATTGCCAAATGCATTGAGGTTGACGGACATCATTTTGAGCATTTATTGCATTACTGTGGTATTTACAGATAATCACGCTGTAACAGCATGCGTTCTCAGATATGATAAGTTCACAAGGTTACATGTATTACATTGGAACAACCGAAATAAATTGTCCAAACGTACCTACGTTCTGTATTTTAATTTAAATAACCTACCTGTTACCAATTATTCGTCTAAAATTGTGAGCCATATGTTTGTGACTATTACAGCGCCATCTATCACAAAGCAAAAACAGTGGTCCAACAAAAAAATTCATATTTCATTACGTACTACACGAATATGTAATAAAACTGGTGGTTCCTATTTTAAAAACCGCAGTTGATATCCGTTTGACCTATGGCAGCGCCATTTAGCAGGCCAACCATAGGGCCATCTGGTTTCCCCT
The DNA here is from genome assembly GCF_021461395.2 of Schistocerca americana. NCBI lineage: Eukaryota > Metazoa > Arthropoda > Insecta > Orthoptera > Acrididae > Schistocerca > Schistocerca americana. The sequence continues at coordinate 540,571,670 of NC_060124.1, read as the reverse complement.
TTCAAGCTAGACAAGTTTCGTTCTTTGTAGTTTTTTCGTTTGACGCTTTTTTTTTTTTGAGATATTTGGCCCGGTCACGATCAGTGGACCACGAAGTATATTTTAATTGAAGTTCTCCTAAAAAGAATCATTTTAAAAGGCGAACTTCAAAATAAGCTGGGCTAGGTTTGAGAACAGAGGCCCAACATGCTGCCTTGAAAGGTACTTTTCCGTTCTGGAACTTTTCCTTGAATTCCCAGGCGGAAGGATACTAGCCCGAAGGTAAGATGCTGCATAGATTCTCCGTAAGATCACCAATGCGATGTCGAGGCAGGTGTGGAGGCAGTGGAGGGAGGAAGTCTCCTTGTCACCGAGTCCTGCCTGCTGTTTCGACGTCCTAGGCTACCAACTTCAGGTCAAGCTTGATCAGATCACAGCAGGAGCTTTTCGCAGCAGCTGGCGTCATACTAAATTGCCCACGGAGATGATGCAAATCGTAACTTTAGGTACCTGTCGTTAGATAAGATTAGAAAAGTCTACATTTCAACAACATTGGTTTGTAGCATTATGTTACAGCCTGTTAAGCAGAAAATCTCCTGCTCACTCTCCATTGCCACCATACGCCTACCGTCATATCACTCAGTTATCCTTTCAAAGCGGACGTTCTACAATACAGTACCGTGCAGTGGAGAGCTTCACTCTTTATCACAATGCATGCATATTTCACGTTGGAAAGCAACAAGTAATTTTTAACGTTATCGATGTTAGACGATCTGTTTCAGTACCTAATGAAAGTATAAATAGTTTTCTCATTTCAAATTTGTTCGGTGGTTCAGAAAGTAAGTATCAGTCTAGGCCACAGGGTTCTATCCGAGGTTTCTCAGTAGCTTCTTTTTTTTTTTTTTTTACATTTACCACTTCTTTCAAGTTCGACAATGATTTCTGTTAATGTGATAAATGCGAGGTTAGTCTATGGCTTGTATTCCATGTTAAACTGCAGAGCCACCTGTAACAGACTCACTAAATCAATTAAAAGAATGGAGGAAGTAACACTACCAAACTACTGCGGTGTTCGAACCAGCTTTCGTATTGATGATTCGAGTTTTACTATTACATTTATACATTACATCGATTATCCTTGTATACTTCAGTAATATTTTTAAATATATTTGAGTGATTAGCTGAGTATACACTCCTTTCCCCTCAGAGCGAAAGAATAAAATTACGCTAAACAAAATTTCCTTCTTTTTAGATTAAATAACACAATGGGATTATGTGTTGGATATTACTCTGGAAAGCATAAATAAAAATTTTATTCCTTATCTTCCTTTTCCAAAAACATTAAATCTGTCGTACAAGACATACTGTTGTTGTTGTTATGGTTTTCAGTCCGAAGATTAATTTGATGCTGCTCTCCCCCCCCCCCCCCCCCCCCCTACTCTCACATAGCTGCAAAACTACTGCAAATTGCATCCAGAAAAACCGGTTGTTGTCTCAGGTAGGGTCCTATCAACCAATCCCAGATATATCGTGGTATAAAACATGTGGAAACAAAATACATTATCTGTCGCCTAAAGGGACACCATTTTTTTTCTCAGATGTCGATGTCCGAAACTTCATGTCACAGCTGCCAAAAGGCGGCAGTGTCTGACGACGCAATAAATGCATCAGTTTCTCTTTAAGGGGACCTGGACGTGCACGGGCTGCATTTTCATAGCTCGCTCTCAGTGCACATTACTCTTCATCTACAATGAATAACATTAACTCAAGCTGTATAAGGATATTTATTAAAATATCTCCTACAGTTTAAGAATTACAGTATTTTGCCTAATAGGTGTTTTTATAATACACTTCCCATTCAGGTACCATTTTCGGTCCATCATCAGTCTAATAGCATTCAGAAATGTAGGGTCTCCCTGAATAGGTCAGGCGTGCACTACACGCCGGAAGCGGCTACAAGGGTAGCGGAGTACGTGTGGAGTGCACATGGGGGTTTTTTAGGTTAGAGAATCCCCTCACTAGGCCCGACAAGACGCCTACTGAGACGCGGCAAAGTAGGAGTAGGCAAAATGCAACAGGGAATAACAATATTAATGTGCTAATAGTAAACTGCAGGAGCGTCTATAGAAAGGTCCCAGAAATGCTCTCATTAATAAACGGTCACAACGCCCATATAGTACTAGGTACAGAAAGTTGGCTGAAACCAGACGTAAACAGTAATGAAATCCTAAACTCAGATTGGAATGTATACCGCAGAGACAGGCTGAACAGTGAAGGGGGAGGCGTGTTTATAGCGATAAGAAGTGCAATAGTATCGAAGGAAATTGACGGAGATCCGAAATTTGAAATGATTTGGGTGAAGGTCACGGTTAAAGCAGGCTCAGACATGGTAATTGGATGTCTCTATAGGCCCCCTGGCTCAGCAGCTGTTATGGCTGAGCACCTGAAGGATAATTTGGAAAATATTTCGAGTAGATTTCCCCACCATGTTATAGTTCTGGGTGGAGATTTTAATTTGCCGGAAATAGACTGGGAGACTCAAGCGTTCATAACGGGTGGCAGGGACAAAGAATCCAGTGAAATTTTTTAAGTACTTTATCTGAAAACTACCTTGAGCAGTTAAACAGAGAACCGACTCGTGGCGATAACATATTAGACCTTCTGGTGACAAACAGACACGAACTATTTGAAAAAGTTAACGCAGAACAGGGAATCAGCGATCATAAAGCGGTTACGGCATCGATGATTTCAGCCGTAAATAGGAATATTAAAAAGGGTAGGAAGATTTTTCTGTTTAGAAAAAGTGACAAAGAGCAGATTTCAGAGTACCTGTTGGCTCAACACAAAAGTTTTGTCTCAAGTACGGATAGTGTTGAGGATCAGTGGACAAAGTTCAAAACCGTCGTACATTATGCGTTAGATGAGTATGTGCCAAGCAAGATCGTAAGAGATGGAAAAGAGCCACCGTGGTACAACAACCGAGTTAGAAAACTCCTGCGGAAGCAAAGGGAACTTCACAGCAAACATAAACATAGCCAAAGCCTTGCAGACAAACAAAAATTACGCGAAGCGAAAAGTAGTGTGAGGAGGGCTATGCGAGAGGCGTTCAAAGAATTTGAAAGTAAAGTTCTATGTACTGACTTGGCAGAAGATCCTAAGAAATTTTGGTCTTTTGTCAAAGCGGTAGGTGGATCAAAACAAAGTGTCCAGACACTCTGTGACCAAAATGGTACTGAAACAGAGGATGACAGACTAAAGGCCGAAATACTAAATGTCTTTTTCCAAAGTTGTTTCGCAGAGGAAGATTGCACTGTAGTTCCTTCTCTAGATTGTCGCACAGATGACAAAATGGTAGATATCGAAATAGACGACAGAGGGATAGAGAAACAATTAAAATCGCTCAAAAGAGGAAAGGCCTCTGGACCTGATGGGATACCAGTTCAATTTTACACAGAGTACGCGAAGGAACTTGCCCCCCTTCTTGCAGCGGTGTACCGTAGGTCTCTAGAAGAGCGTAGCGTTCCAAAAGATTGGAAAAGGGCACAGGTCATCCCCGTTTTCAAGAAGGGACGTCGAACAGATGTGCAGAACTATAGACCTATATCTCTAACGTCGATCAGTTGTAGAATTTTGGAACACGTATTATGTTCGAGTATAATGACTTTTCTGGAGAATAGAAATCTACTCTGTAGGAATCAGCATGGGTTTCGAAAAAGACGGTCATGTGAAACCCAGCTCGCGCTATTCGTCCACGAGACTCAGAGGGCCATAGACACGGGTTCACAGGTAGATGCCGTGTTTCTTGACTTCCGCAAGGCGTTCGATACAGTTCCCCACTGTCGTTTAATGAACAAAGTAAGAGCATATGGACTATCGGACAAATTGTATGATTGGATTGAGGAGTTCCTAGATAACCGGACGCAGCATGTTATTCTCAGTGGAGAGAAGTCTTCCGAAGTAAGAGTGATTTCAGGTGTGCCGCAGGGGAGTGTCATTGGACCGTTGCTATTCACAATATACGTAAATGACCTGGTGGATGACATCGGAAGTTCACTGAGGCTTTTTGCAGACGCTGCTGTGGTGTATCGAGAGGTTGTAACAATGGAAAATTGTACTGAAATGCAGGAGGATCTGCAGCGAATTGACGCATGGTGCAGGGAATGGCAATTGAATCTCAATGTAGACAAGTGTAATGTGCTGCGAATACACAGAAAGATAGATCCTTTATCATTTAGCTACAAAATAGCAGGTCAGCAACTGGAAGCAGTTAATACCATAAATTATCTGGGAGTACGCATTAGGAGTGATTTAAAATGGAATGATCATATAATGTTGATCGTCGGTAAAGCAGATGCCAGACTGAGATTCATTGGAAGAATCCTAAGGAAATGCAATCCGAAAACAAAGGAAGTAGGGTACAGTACGCTTGTTCACCCACTGCTTGAATACTGCTCAGCAGTGTGGGATATGTACCAGATAGGGTTGATACAAGTCATAGAGAAGATCCAACGGAGCGCAGCGCGCTTCGTTACAGGATCATTTAGTATTCGCGAAAGCGTTACGGAGATGATAGATGAACTCCAGTGGAAGACTCTGCAGGAGAGACGCTCAGTAGCTCGGTACGGGCTTTTGTCAAAGTTTCGAGATCATACCTTCACCGAAGAGTCAAGCAGTATATTGCTCCCTCCTACGTATATCTCGCGAAGAGACCATGAGGATAAAATCAGAGAGATTAGAGCCCACACAGAGGCATACCGACAATCCTTCTTTCCACGAACAATACGAGACTGGAATAGAAGGGAGAACCGATAGAGGTACTGAAGGTACCCTCCGCCACACACCGTCAGGTGGCTTGCGGAGTATGGAAGTAGAAGTAGATGTAGATGTAGACTGTGACATACTGCTGTCAACATTCACAGGAACACATTATGCCTCTGGTTTGGAGTTTGGAGTATATCTGAGGAAATAGGAAAACCCTTATTATACCACATTATTATTTTGTCTAAAAAATACCGATAAAATTATATACAGAATGACAAACATAGATCATTTTTGCGATGTATTACGCACAATACAAAGATGCTATCCCATTCTTCACTTGAGGGAAATTTGGTGAACATAGATGCACCATTGAGAAGTTATATGTACCTAATGTTCTGAAAACGTAGTTTCGAGAAACTGAGAAAAGAATATTCACAGTGTTTTTGACGCACCGTATGCCTCTTTCAGAACATTCCAGCAGCATAATCTTCCTGGCCAGCTGCTACTTTATCATCTGTAGACTTCTTCGGGGGCCTTTTCCTTACACTGGCTTCCACAGCTTCAACTACTCGCTGACAGAGCACCTATTCTATTATTTGCTGGCTGGATGCCTAATTTGTCCATTACTTTTATCCTGATGGTTACACCATCATTGAAACACATGACAGCATCCATCGCACCCATTTTGAGTACTGTCCATCCAACAAACACTGTTTTTGGCACTCGTTGCCACATGCAGATGTTGAAACTCTCATTAGGGTTTTGCGTACGGCCGTGTAGACATTTGCTGAGTAATTTGGTATCTGAAAGGTCCCTGCATATTGCCTTTATTGTTTCCATGACTGTGGCTGGCCAGAAATGTATATGGTGCTATTCCTTGCCTGTCGCATGAGCGTGGCTGGTTTGCAGACATTTGTTCAAAGAGCGTTTAAGACCAAATCAACAACTGAAAAGTAGATAAAATATATATTTTTTGAAACGGGATAAAATTGTCTTTCAGATGGTGACAAGAATTGTTTTGATGCAGCTCTCCATGCTACTCTATCGTGTGCAAGCTTCTTCGTCTCCCAGTACCTATTGCAGCCTACATCCTTCTGAATCTGCTTAGTGTATTCATCTCTTGGTCTCCCTCTACGATTTTTACCCTCCACGCTGCTCTCCAGTACTAAATTGGTGATCCCTTCATGCCTCAGAACATGTCCTACCAACCGATCCCTTCTTCTAGTCAAGTTGTACCACAAACTCCTCTTCTCCCCAATTCTATTCAATACCTCCTCATTAGTTATGTCATCTACCAATCTAATCTTCAGCATTCTTCTGTAGCACCACATTTCGGAAGCTTGTATTCTTTTCTTGTCTAAAATATGTTTCACTTCCATACATGGCTACACTCCATACAAATACTTTCAGAAACGACTGCCTGACACTTAAATCTATACTCGATGTTATCAAATTTCTGTTTTTCAGAAACGCTTTCCATGCCATTGTCAGTCTACATTTTATATCCTCTCTACTTCGAACATCATCAGTTATTTTGCTCTCCAATGAGCAAAACTCCTTTACTACTTTAAGTGTCTCATTTCCTAATCTAATTTCCTCAGCATCACCCGACTTAATTCGACTACATTCCATTATCCTCGTTTTGCTTTTGTTGATGTTCGTCATACACCCTCCTTTTAAGACACTATCCATTCCGTTTAACTGCTCTTCCAAGTCCTTTGCTGTCTCTGACAGAATTACAATGTCATCGGCGAACCTCAAAGTTTTTATTTCTTCTCCATGAATTTTAATACCTACTCCGAATTTTTCTTTTGTTTCCTTTACTGCTTGCTCAATATACAGATTAAACAACATCGGGGACAGGCTACAACCCTGTCTTACTCCCTTCCCCACCACTGCTTCCCTTTCATGTCCCTCGACTCTTATAAATGCCATCTGGTTTCTGTACAAATTGTAAATAGCCTTTCCCTCCCTGTATTTTACCTCTGCCACCCTCAGAATTTGAAAGAGAGTATTCCAATAAACATTGTCAAAAGCTTTCTCTAAATATACAAACGCTAGAAACGTAGGTTTACCTTTCCTTCATCTTTCTTCTAAGATAAGTCGTAAGGTCAGTACTGCCTCACGTGTTCCAGTATTTCTACGGAATCCAAATTGATCTTCCCCGACGGTGGCTTCTACCAGTTTTCCATTCGTCTCTAAAGAATTCGCGTTAGTATTTTGTAGCTGTGACTTATTAAACTGATAGTTCGGTAATTTTCACATCTGTCAACACCTGCTTTCTTTGGGATTGGAATTATTATATTCTTCTTGAAGTCTGAGGGAATTTCGCCCGTCTCATACATCTTCCTCACCAGATGGTAGAGTTTTGTCAGGACTGGCTCTTCCAAGGCTATCAGTAGTTCTAATGGAATGTTGTCTACTCCAGTGGCCTTGTTTCGACTTAGGTCTTTCAGTGCTCTGTCAAACTATTCACGCAGTATCGTATCTCCCATTTCATCTTCACCTGCATCGTCTTCCATTTCCATAATATTGTCCTCAAGAACATCGGCCCTGTATAGACCCTGTATATACTCCGTCAACCTTTCCGCTTTCCCTTGTTTGCTTATAACTGGGTTTCCATCTGAGCTCTTGATATTCATGCAAGTGGTTCCCTTGTCTTCAAAAGTTTCTCTAATTTTCCTGTAGGCAATATCTATCTTACCCCTAGGGAGATAAGCCTCTACATCCTTACATCCTCTAGCCATCCCTGCTTAGCCATTTCGCACTTCCTGTCGATCTCATTTTTGAGAGGTTTCTATTCCTTTTTGCCTGCTTCATTTACTTCATTTTTATATTTTCTCCTTTCATCGATTAAATTCAGTATCTCTTCTGTTACCCAAGGATTTCTACTAGCCCTCGTCTTTTTACCTACTTGATAGTCTGCTGCCTTCACTATTTCATCGCTCAAAGCTACCCATTCTTCTTCTACTGTATTTCTTTCCCTCATTCCTGTCAATTGTTCCCTTATGCTCTCCCTGAAACTCTGTACAACCTCTGGTTCTTTCAGTTTATCCAGATCACATCTCCTTAAATTCCCACCTTTTTGCAGTTTCTTCTGTTTTAATCTACAGTTCATAACCAATAGATTGTGGTCAGAGTCCACATCTGCCCCTGGAAATGTCATACAATTTAAAACCTGGTTCCTAAATCTCTCTCTTACCATTATATAATCTTTCATTTCTTAGCCCTAATCCCTATTCACCTACTACGTTTCCTTCTCTTCCTTTTCCTGCTCTCGAATTCCAGTCGCCCATGACTATTAAATTTTCGTCTCCCTTCACTAATTGAATAATTTCTTTTACCTCATCATATATTTCATCACATTCTTCACCATCTGCAGAGCTAGTTGGCATATAAACTTGTACTACTGTAGTAGGCGTGAGCTTCGTGTCTATCTTGGCCACAATAATGCGTTCACTATGCTGTTTGTAGTAGCTTACCCGCACTCCTATTTTTTATTGATTATTTAACCTACTCCTGCATTACCCCTATTTGATTTTGTATTTATAACCCTGTATTCACATGACCAAAAGTCTTGTTCCTCCTGCCACCGAACTTCACTAATTCCCACTATATCTAACTTTAACCTATCCATTTCACTTTCTAAATTTTATAACCTACCTGACCGATTAAGGGATCTGACATTCCATGCTCCGATCCGTAGAACGCCAGTTTTCTTCCTTCCGCCCATAGAGCACCAAATGTTCTCAATAGCGGAGAGATCTGAAGACCTTTATGACCAAGGTTGACTATGGCAATCACGAAGACAGTTAGTAGACAACCTTCCAGTGTGCGGGTGGTCATTATCTTGCTGAAATGCAAGTCCAAGATGCCTTGCCATGAAGGGCAAAAAATATCGTCAACGTACCACTCTGCTGTAAGGGTGCAGCGGATTACAACGGAAGCGGCCTTGCTATGAAATGAAATCCCACCCCAAGATATCATATCTGGTTGTCGGACTGTATGGTGGCCAACAGTCACATTGGTAGCCCACTTTCATCTGGGGCGTCTTGAGATACATCGTGGCTGGACATCGCGGCTCAGCTAGAAGCCAGAATCATCACTGAAGACAATTCTGCTCCAGCCAACGCTCTCCCAGGCCGAATGTACCCAGCACACTGCGAACCATCTTCTGGTTGTACATACGTCGATGGTAGTCGGCTTAAGGGGCGCCATGAAGTCAGACTTTCGTCTCTCTAGGTCACCCGTACTTATAAACTCTGTGTTCGGCGATGGTCCGCTCATTTTTGCCAGCATCGTTGAATAGTTGCGTGGTTTCCTATTCATATGTCGATCGATTGGCCAATTACTCCAACCAGCTTCTTTGAACTCAACTACATTTCTTCTTTCAAATACTGTCATCTGCTGACATTGTCCACGAGCCTGTTTGCAAGGCATAGTTACTGTCAAACTGAGTACATGGAATGAAATCCTCAAATACTTTATGCGCTGGTATCATCATGACCCCTGTTTACTATTCTTGCCAGGTGTGCGGTGACATCGTGCTCCAGCAGTCATACATTCATTCATCGGTCGCCGAAGCTTGCAGTTCTTCATTTTCCGTCGATACCTCTGTGAATAACCATTTGTGACCAATTTGAGTCGTTTTCGTGTCTTAGACTGTATATTAGATGTTAAGAACGAAAGAGAAGCGGAATTCTTATAATAAACGTTTAGAATCAGAAATGTGTGCTAGTTACCGTCTACGACTCACTGAAAATGGTTATTTTAAAGCATTCAATTAGGCTCGTTTTCAGTCGTATTACAATGATCATGTCATCGTTGTGTACATGAAATACCTTTATGACGACCTGAACTCTGATGAGGACACTTATAATAATGTGTCTGAATTTTGGTGTAGGAACAGCTGCCGTTCTCCGTCAAATAATGAAACCAGATACGTTAGTGGTATTGGACGTTGAAGTTTGGATCAAAGTAGACTTTCTAACTCATATCAACAGTAGTCCATTGGGTGCAGGTTGGACGTTGGGCAGGCCAATCGATTTCTGCCATGGTACATAAAACAGCTAAAAACATAAGACATAGTAGAAAACATTGGATATCAAAGGAGATATTGGACATATTTGATTAAACAAAAAAATACAAAAATGCAGAAAATGAAGTAAGCAAAAGGGAATAAAGACGTCTAAGGAATGAGACGGACAGAAAGTGTAAAATGGATAGGTTGGAATGACTAGAGAACAAATGCAAGCCCATAGAAACATGTGTAACTAGGGGAAAGGTAGATACCGCCTATAAGAAAATCAAAGAGAGCTTTGAATATAAGAAAACCAGCTGCATGAAATCGAGAGCTCAGATGGGAAGGCAAGGAAGGGAAACCTGAAAGGTGGAAGGAGTATATGGACATCTACGTGTACATGCATACTCTGCCAATCACATTTAAGAGCCTGGCAGAGGGTTCAACGAACCACATTCACAATTCTCTATTATTCGAATCTCGTATAGCGCGCGGAAAGAATGAACACCTATATCTTACCGTACGAGCTCTGACTTCCCTTATTTTATTGTGGTGATCGTTCCTCCCGATATAGGTCTGTGTCAACAAAATATTTTTGCATTCGGAGGAGAAAGTTGGTGATTGGAATTTCGTGAGAAGGTTCCGTCAGAACGAAAAACACTTTTCTTTTAATGACTTCCTGCCTAAACTCTGTATCATTTCTGTGACACTCTCTCCCACATTTTGCGATAATACAAAACGTGCTGCCTTCCTTTGAACATTTTCGATGTACTCCATCAGTCCTATCTGGTAAGGATCCCACACCGTGTAGCAGTATTCTGAAAGAGGACGGACAAGTGTAGTGTAGGCAGTCTCCTTAGTAGGGCTGTGTCTTTCCAATGAAACGCAGTCTTTGGTTGGCCTTCCCCACATTTTCTATGTGTTCTTTCCAATTTAAGATGTTCGTAATTGTAATTCCTAGGCTTTTAGATTATACTGATTTATAGTGTAACCGAAGTTTAACGAGTTCCTTTTAGCACTCATGTGGATGACCTCACACTTTTCGTTATTTAGGGTCAACTGCCACTTTTCGTACCATTGAGATATTTTTTCTTCTAAATCGTTTTGCAGTTTGCTTTTGTCTTCTGATGACTTTATTAGTCGATATACGACAGCGTCATCTGCAAACAACCGAAGACATCTTCTCAGATGGTCTCCCAAATTGTTTATATAGATAAGGAACAGCAAAGGGCCTATAATACTACCATGGGGAACGCCAGAAATCACTTCTGTTTTATTCGATGACGTTCCGTCAGTTAATACGAACTGTGACCTCTCAGACAGGAAATCACAAATCCAGTCACATAACTGACACGATATTCCATAAGCACGCAATGTCACTACGAGTCGCTTGTGAGGTACAGTGTCAAAAGCCTTAAGGAAATCCAGAAATACGGAATCGATCTGAAATCCCTTGTCAATAGCACTCAGCACTTCATGTGAATAAAGAGCTAGTAGTATTTCGCAGGAACGATGTTTCCTAAGCACTTGTTGACTGTGTCTTACTAAATTGTTTCCTTCGAAGTAATTCGTAATGTTCGAACACAATATATGTTCTAAAATCCTGCTGCATATCGACGTTAACCTAATGAGCCTGTAATTTAGTGGATTACTCCTACTACCTTTCTTGATTATTGATGTGACCTGTGCAACTTTCCGGTCTTTGGGTACGGATCTTTCATCGAGCTAACGGTTGTATATGATTGTTAAGTATGGAGCTAATAGATCAGCATACTCCGAAAGGAACATAACTGGTATACAGGCTGGGTCAGAAGACTTGCTTTTATTAAGTGATTTAAGTTGCTCCACTACTCCGAGGATATTTACTTCTACGTTACTCATGTTGACAGCTGTTCTCGACTCGAATTCTGGAATATTTACTTCGTATTCTTTTGTGAAGGTATTTCGGAAGGCTGTGTTTAGTAACTCTGTTTGGCAGCACTGTCTTCGACAGTATCTCCATTTGCTATCGCGCAGAGAAGGCATTGATTGTTTCGTGCCGCTAACATACTTCACATCTGACCAGAATCTCTTTGGATTTTCTGCCAGGTTTCGAGACAAAGTTTCGTTGTAGAAACTGTTATTGGCATCTCGCATTGAAGTCCACGCTAAATTTCTAGCTTCTGTTAAAGATCACCAATCTTGGAGATTTTGTGCCTTTTTAAATTTGCCATGTTTCTTTCGTTGTTTCTGCAATAGTGTTCTAACCCGTTTTGGGTACCAAGGAGGATCAGCTCCATCGTTTGTTAATTTATTTGGTATAAACCTCTGAATTGCTGCCGATGCCATTTTTTGAATTTAAGCCAGATCTGGTCTACACTTATATTATTAATTTGGAATGAGTGGAGATTGTCTCTCAGGAAGGCGTCAAGTGAATTTTTACCTGCTTTCTTGAATAGGTATATTTTTCGCTTATTTTTCGAGAATTTGGGGATTACAATATTCAGTTTCGCTACGACAACCCTGTGTTCAGTAATCCCTGAATCGGTTTTGATGCTCGTTATTAACTCTGGATTATTTGTTGCTAAGAGGTCAAGTGTGTTTTCACAACTATTCACGTGGTCTCATGAACTAACTGATCGAAATAATTTTCAGAAAATTAGTTTAGGACAATTTCGGATGATATTTTATGCGTACCTCTGGAATAAAACTCGTATTTTCCACAAACATATTGACGGTAAATTAAAGTCATCACCAACTATTATCGTATGAGTCGGGTAAGTGTTTGAAATCAAATTCAAGTTTTCTTTGAACCTTTCAGCAACTGCATAATCTGAATTGGGAGGTCGCTAATAGGATCCAGTTATTATTTTATTCGGGTTGCCAACGATGACCTCTTCCCAAACTAACTCACAGGAAGGATCTACTTCAATTTCGCGACAAAATAAAATACTTCTGACAGCAACAAACACACCACCGCAACCGTGTTTAGCCTATTTTTTCGGAACACCATTAGGTTCTTCGCAAAATTTTCGCGGAGCTTATATCCGGCCTTAGCCAGCTTTCAGTGCCTATAACGATTTGAGCATCAGTGGTATCTATTAGCGCTTGGAGCTCTGTTACTTTCCCAACACAGCTACAACAATTTACAACTGTTATACCAATGGTTCCTGCATCTATGTTCTTCCTGTGTTCAGCGTGCACCCTTTGTGCCTGAAGACCTTCTTGTTTTCCCGAGACCCTCTAACCTAAAAAACCGCCCAGTCCATGCCACATAGCCCCTGCTTCCTGTGTGGCCGCCTCCTGCTTATAGAGGACACCTGACCTCTTTAGCAGAACCCGAAACCCAACCACCCTTTGGCGCAAGTCGTGGAATCTGCAGCCTACACGGTCGCAGAACCGTCAGAGCCTCTGATTTAGACCCTCCACTCGGCTCTGTACCAGAAGTCCGCAATCGGTTCTGTCGACTATGCTGCAAACGGTCACATCTGCTTTCATCTTGCAAGCAAGACTGTAAGCCTTTACCACTTCTGTTAGCCGCTCAAAACCAGAGAGACTCTCTTCTGATCCAAAGTGACACACATCATTGGTACCGACGTGAGCAACCACCTGCAGTTGGCTGCACCCTGTGCTTATCATGGCATCTGCGAGTACCCTTTCCACATCTGGAATGACTCCACCCGGTATGCACACGGAGTGCACATTGGTTTTCTTATCCTCCTTGTCAGCCAAGTCCCTGAGCGGCCCCATAAGGCGCCTAACGTTCGAGCTAACAACTACCAATAATCCCACCCTCTACGATTGCCCGGATCTTGCAGGCTGAGTGGTTTCCTCTGATACAGGACAGGCGACAGCATGTGGCCCAACGACAGTGTAAGCCACAGACAGCACCTGGAGCCTGTTTGTCAGACAGACTGGGTAGTCCTTACGTGCGGCCGCCTGGGAAGTCTTTCTCCGCCTGCTACGTCCTGGGGCGACCTCCCACTCGACCACAGGTGAGGGGTCAGCCTCAGTGCGAGCAGTAAGTGGGTTGGTCACCGGTGAGGACCGTGCTGGACGTCCGTTGGATCCCCACGGCCGGCCCACAACAGAGGTGGCCATCCACTGCAGACTCAAGCTCTGTAACCGAAGCCATCACAGCCTTAAGCTGAGAGCGAAGTATCACCAACTCGGCTCGCAGCCCCACGCAACAATCGCAGTCCCTGTCCATACCAAAGACCGTGGAAAAGTAAACGATGCAGATAAACGGACTATCGGCAGGTGCTCCGCAAATCTACTGTAGACCCTGACGAAAACGCACGAACTGTGTCTAGTAATACGCAGATATTCAGAAACCTAACTACCGAAGCACTCAGGTGAAACTAAATAATTTGTCCCTGATTAGGAACTTTTAATACGTCACAAAATCGGTTTACTTTGTGACGCAAACGAAAACGCGAGAACTGTGCCTATTAGGTATTAAAATTTAACGCAGAAGCCCAAACTAAACTATTAATCAGTTACTTCCCCGTTGCTGCGTCTGTCGGATATGGCGAGAAGAAATTGACACATCACTGGAAGACCTAAGTCGACACACGGACCATGAAGTTGACGACATTCCGTGTGTGCTTCTAACATCCTCCGGAGAGTCAGCCATGACTTAACTACTCCATCTCCTATGCAAGAAGTATGAGACAGAGAAAATAACTTCACACTTCAAGAACAATTTAATAATTCCAATCCCAAAGGCTGCAGGTGCTGAAAGGTGTGAATGTTACCGTATTATCGGCTTAATAACACACGCTTGCAAAATATTGACACAAATTATTTAGAGAAGAATGGAGAAACTAGTAGATGTCGACCTCGGGAAATATCAGATTGGTTTCCGCAGAAGTCTAGGAACACGCGAGGTAATACTTACGCTATGACTTATCTTAGAATACAGGTTAAGGTAAGGCCAATTTTTGTTTATAGCTCCTGTATACTTAAAAAATGCTTTTGTCAGTGTTGGCTGTCATATACTCTTTGAATTTCTGAAGGTAATGGAGGTAAAGTAGAGGGACCCAGGGCTTATTTACAGCTTGCACAGAAACCAAATGGCAGCAGATGGGTATAAAAGGGAAACAGTGGCAGAGAAAGGGAGGAGACAGCGTTGTAGCATATCCCTGGTGTTATTCAATCCGTACGTTAAGGAGACTGTGAATGAAATCAAGGAGAAATTTGTTGAAGGACTTACAGTTCAGGGAGAAAAAGTTCGAGGTTTGCTGCTAACAGTGAAACTTTCTCGGAGACGGGAAAGGTCTTGGAAAAGAAATTGAATGGATGGCCAATGTGTTAGAAGTTGGATGTAAGATGAACATCAAGAACAGCAACACAAGTGTAATGGAATGCAGGAATTTTAATTCAGGGCATGCTGAGGGAAGTAGGAACTGAGTTACTTAAAGTAGTAGATGACTTTTACTATTATGGCAGTGATATAACAGATTATGACCAAAGAAGGAAGGATATGAAATATATACCGGCAATGTTAATAAAAGGGTGTCTGAAGAAGAGAAATTTGTTAATACCGATTGTAGATTTAAATGCTGAAAGTCTCATCTGATAGTTTTTGTCTGGAATGTAGCCATGTACGAAAATGAACCGTGGACATAAACAGTTCACACAAGAAGGGAATAGCGCCTTTGAAATGTGTCACTGTAGCGTAACGCTGAAAATTAAATGAGTAGATCACGTAACTAATGAGGAAGTACTGAACATAAATTGGGAGAAAAGAAATATGTGTCATAACTTGACTAAAAGGAGGAAGTGCTTGACAGGACATATTCTGAAAGGTCGAGTAAAAATTAGTGAAGGAAACCAAGAGATGAATACGGTAACCAAGTATGTAAGTTGCAGTGGTTGTTCGAAGATGGAGACGCTTGCGCAAGATAGAGCACCGTGGAAACCCACATGAAACGAGTTTTCGGACTGTAGACCGCAACAGCAACAATTTTGCCTATGCATTTACGTTCATACAGAACACCACAAGCCACCTTATGGTGGGCCGTACCATGCACCATTACCAGATATTTCATGTAATATTCCATTCGCAAACTGAGCTGGGGAAAAAAGACTATCAATGTGCCTCTGTACGAGCCCTAATTTATCTTGTCTTCGCGGTCCGTACGCGTAATGCACATTTGTGGCAGTAGAATCGTTCTCATTCAGTTGTAAATGTCTGTTCTCTAAATTGTCTCGTAAGTGTTTGGTGAAAAGAACGTCGTCTTCCCTTAGGAATTCCCATTGCGTTTACAAAACATCTCTGTAACACTTGCCAGTTGATCGAATCTACCGACAACAAATCAAGCAGCAAGGCTCTGGACTTCTTCGATGATTTCGTTTAATGCGACCAGCTGAGTTTCCCAAACACTCGAGCAATACTCAAGAACTGGTCACTCTTCTGCTCTACTCGCAGTCTCCTTTCTAGAAGAGCTACGCTTTCCTAATACTGTCTCAGTAAACAAAAGCGTTCCATACTGCAGTCCTTAAATGCTTGTTATATTTCATTTCGCTTTGCAACAATTCGTCTACATATTTAATCCACGTGATTGTGTCAAGTAGGTCAACATAAATTCCAGTTTAATTTAATTGAATTTATTGCAAAGATTTTTAGATCTGTTATCTGGAAACTCTAACAGGTCGTACATATTCGTTAATCATGGTAACATACAACGTTTTAAGTTACGTAGGTAGTAGCAAATCATGTTGACAGCAATCTTCGGTGATACTAATGTACAAATAAAGCCGGATATTTGACAGATAATAATAAGTTTAAATAATCAGCATTAAATAAAGGGTATTAACTGAAGATCCAAGTGAATGCCTTCCATCTTATATTACATGATACGTTACTAGCAGCCTCGGAAGAGCTTGAGGTTTTTCGATTAACTCCAACTTTACTTACTTCTAAACCTATTCTTGCTACACTACTCTATATCGCTAACAGTGGTATGTGTGTGTCTCGGCAGACCTCGATTCTACGCATACCCGTGTGGGTGGCCTTTGCATTCTTTCTCTTCTTTCCTTTTTACTTTTCTGTTATTGTTTGCATATCGCAGTCTAACTGTCTGCAGTCTCTCTCTACCTAAAAAAAAAGAGACTCTCAGAACGACATGACCAGCCGAACCTTCCTCTCCACATTCACAGACTGATGTGTTGCTACGTCCCAGTCGAAGCACATGGTTTAGGTATGGATCGCGACCTGTTAACAGCTGCATCATACCTCGAGTAGGCGCAGCGTCGCACAGTTTGAGCCTGTTCCTAGTGCTTGGTAATACGCTATAAACACGCCTTGCCGTACTGCTAGTGTCCCAGTCAGACTACCAATCATCTAAATTCTGGGCTCTTAAATGTCGTTTATTAATAACCTGTGTTCCGGTTCCAAATGGTTCAAATGGCTCTGTGCACTATGGGACTTAACATCTCAAGTCATCAGTCCCCTTGAACTTAGAAACTACTTAAAACTAACTAACCTAAGGACATCACACACATCCATGGCCGATGCAGCATTCGAACCTGCGACCGTAACGGTCGCGTGGTTCCAGACTGAAGCGCCTAGAACCGCTCGGCCACTATGTGTTCCTGTGATTTCATACACATGATCATATTGCTCACGGTCCGTCCAAAAGATTGCTGACCTGTAACGTAGTACGATATCCATCCGGCATATCCCGAGGATTACCAGTAAACCTTCGACCGGTACAAAAGCCCCCGGTGATCCTCAGAATACGCTCCGCTGAATTCGTCTCATATTGTTTTGTAGCCGCCTAATCTAAGACGAGGTGCCCAGCCGCAGGCAGCGAAGTTTACTATGGCGTTGAAGATAGCTTCATAGTATCATCGCACCACACGCAACGGTAATTTATCGTCAGCACTGCCGGCACGGACATTCTTGTGTATAATTTTGGCCACTTTCTGAGTAACAGATTTTACGTGTTCTACAAAGTTTCTTTTCTCGTTTAGAAGAGTGCCTAAATATTTATAAACAGTGCTGCCTGAAACAAATATTCCTTCAAACGACAGGGAACGATTTCTGGCAAGAGAAAGGCTTCCTTTCTCAAACATGTATGTGGTTTTATAAACACCTACACTTAGTTTGTTGCTCTTGCAACAATGCTGCATCCGAATAAGCACATGTTTCATCTTTTCCTCCAGTCTCCCCCTGGAGTATAGAAACAACTACTAGAATGTCATCTGGTTATGCAACAACAGCTACAATAACATACAACCTGTATAGTAGATGTACTATGGGTTCAGTACCAAGATCCCAGAACAGTGGACCACTTATGGAGCCTTGAGGACAGCCTTGGTAACCTTTTTGATTACCTTTCTCTGCTCCTCAAGCCATGGACGCTACAGTAATTTAAAAAGCCCTTGTACACACATTTTCGGACCCTGAGAGCTATAAGGCATACGAACGTCGCAGGCCACCAAAGACTGTCGAATTCTCCTGCAGTGTCAGTCATTGGCGTGACTGCAAACTTCGCTGTTGAATTTTCTACACTCTGAAGAAATCTATTAATCGCTTCATCTATATACTTTTCTGAAGCCATATTGACACTGGTTGAGACGCAAGAGCTCTCTACGCGCCTGCAACCGTTCACAGAGCAGACGTTGCTGAACTTTGGCCGAGACGTTTAATAAGCAAACAGGTCCATAGCTTTTCGGTGATGCCGCTTTTTTATCGTTCCTTTTTCGTTAATTACTGGTTTAGCTGGTTTCCATATTTCCCG
Organism: Schistocerca americana; assembly: GCF_021461395.2. Classification (NCBI taxonomy): domain Eukaryota; kingdom Metazoa; phylum Arthropoda; class Insecta; order Orthoptera; family Acrididae; genus Schistocerca; species Schistocerca americana. The sequence goes on along the minus strand of NC_060124.1, from coordinate 540,553,181 downwards.
GATCCTACCTATTCGTAAAGCCTCGTATAGGAATGCTGTTAAATCTAGCACTATCTGTGGACCTACCATCGGCACGGCTTCAGAGTATACGCCATCCAGACCAGGTGCGTTTGCAGTTTTGAGCTTCTTAATTGCGACAGCAATTTCTTCTTGACCAGACCGTATCACCAACATCTGATTGTCATATTCGTTATTTACTGCATTTATAAGTTATGCGTGTATCTCAGCGTCTGTGTTATCGTCAGGAGGCAGGGTAGTTAGCAGATATTCTGGTGACTCTCTCCGTCCAGTCGTCATTGAGCTATCCACCTTACGAATTGCGGACATGATAGTAGTTCCCTTAACCTTTTCAGTCAACAGTTTATTCAGTCTTTGGCAGATGTCAAATTGCAGGTAAATTCCTTCAGTTTCCTGAAGCAAAGTTTTGAAGCGCGTCTTAATAGCCCTGTACTCATGGAGCCTACTACTGCACTCCGATTGCCCTAGAGTATGTTCGTTCATCTTCTCGATCGTACCCTTGACCTCAGAGTGGAAAGTTCAAGGTTCTAAGGGATCGTAGTGTGATTGTTTACCTTTTTCCTACGAATATAAATGTCCTGTGCTCTTTGCAAGAGTTCAGTTAGTAATTGAGCACCCAAATCTACATGAACCAGAAGCGATTCCATTCTAAATACTCCGAGGTAGACAACTAAGCCATCTCAATCAGATTTAGTGATGCCTAAATCAATTCTGCTTTCCTCAGCTTGTCTTCTGTATTATTGTCATTTCCCTCTTCGACGATAATTGTATTATGGCCACTGTATGTTAGCTACTGGAGCACTTGTCAACTATTAATTTTAGCTGCTGACATGCGGTTAGCTGAAGTGACATCTATGTTAGTAACTACACAGCTTATTGGTCGAATGTACTCGGCTGGTCTTCCAGATTTAAAACAATGAGCTGTAGTTCCTGTATTGCTTCCTTTAGTACATTCCCTCGTTCGTCAGTTTGCCTACTGTGCCACAGAAATGATTATGCATCTATTGTCACACGGAGACACGCAACTTGTCTATATAGAGAAACCGCTCTGACTTTATCTATATAAGGTACGATAGGGTGAGAGTAATGCATGCTTACTACAACCCACTTTGTCTGCAGTCCTTCACTTCTATTGTGACCCTGTGCTTGTCCAACAGCGTTGCCACCTTGGGTCACACTGTACTTCCATTTGTAACGACCGTGGCAGTCATTCCCTCATCGTGGCCAGTACCTGTTACTATATCCGCACGAAAATGTGGGAGCTCATTCTTTCTACTGTATGGTTCTTACAAACAAAACATATTAACACTCAGCTGGTCTGTTAGTTTTCGTATTTCACTCACTGTCAATTTACATCGAGCAGCATTTATCTGTACTATGTTTATCCTTTTACGTGTTTCGATGTCCAACAAAGCCCGTCGGAGAAGGAAGGCCTGGTTCAAAGAAAAAGCGTCCAAACCCTTATATAAAATCCACGTATTAGTGCTCAGTGTCGAATGGTCCTTTTACTCTCTTAAACGCCTGTCGAAGGAGGCCACATAATTGTTAAAAAACTCAAAGCATATGTTATTTACTCTCAAAAGAATTCTGTGTAGTGCATCTGGTGTAAGATACGTAATAGATTTTCCTTTCTGATGCCCACCTCTGAAAATATGTCTTAGAGCAACCTGCAACACACTGGGAGCCTCCAAACTACTTAATAAGACATTCACTTCTAAATTATTATCAGATTTGTATGTGTGTAATTGAAAATCATTTTAGTAGGACTCGAAATATTAGAAATACTTTTTTGTATTTCATAGGAGTACCTGATTTTCACTGCACTTTACTGTTTTGCGATTGTTGTACTCGTTAGTGTTACTAAGGTCACCGCACACCTCTTCAAGCGCAAATGGGGGGAGGGTCTGCAGATGATGTCGAAGCTTCTTGGGTGCCTACTGGTACTGCACATGCGGTGTCAACGTTATCATAACCATCATCATTATCGTTATCATAACATTTGGCGCGAGTTCCTCGTAGATGCGGCGTCGGCCTGGGGCAGGAGAACCCCGTTGCTGGGGTTGCTGCACCGGGAACAGCTCTTCTGTCAGCAGCCGCCGCAGCTTGGGTTGATGCAAGTGCTTCACAAATCGTCTCCCCCTGTACGAAGTTCACGAACTTCATCTGGTGTGATTTCTCACGTGATGAGCAAGTGCTCTACTCGAAGCAGGATACATCACTGAAGACAGTTATACTCCAGCCAATGCGACTCCACCCCGCGTGTGCCCGACACCACTGAAAACGTGCTATTAGGTGCACGTAGGTCAATTGTAGGCGGCGTGGGGGGCGCCGTGAGCTCAGCATCCCTTCTGTGAGCCGCCTTTTATTAGTCTCAGAGGTCACTGAAGCATTAGTGGCACGTCGGGTAGATGATAATGGTGTTCGGGATTCTGTGTGTCTCTCTGGCGATTACTCGGTCCTCTCCGTCAGCTCTCTGGGTCGACCGCTTCCTTCTTGACGCTGTGTTCAGCCATAGTTCACCCGTTCCTGCCAGTATCGTCGAATAGTGTCGTTGCTCCTATTCAAATGTCGAGCCAATAGCCGATTACTCCAAGTGCCTTCTTTTAAATGCTGACATCCACATATATTGAGCGAATAGCCGATTATTCCAAAAGCTTTCTTTTGAATGCTGATATGAGCGTTTGGCATCATTGGCCGGGAGACCCCTTACAGGGCAGGTCCAGTGCAGTTCTTATTACATTCGACGCCACATTGGGCGACCTGCGCGCCGCGTGGCGATGAAATGATTAATAAGACAACACAACACCCAGTCCCTGAGCGGAGAAAATCTCCGACCCAGCCAGAATTCGAACACGGGCCCCTTAGGATGGCAGTCCATCACGGTGACCTTTCAGCTATCGGGGCGCACTAAATGCTGACATCTACATATATTGTTCAGTAACTGGCTGCGAGTATGGTTATGTACAACTGAGTACATAGAATGAACTTTAGCAAAAGTTTTAAGCCCTCGTATCGACAAGTACCCTGTTTACTGTGTCTGTGCCCAAGTACGTCGATCGCCAAATCCTGTATGAGTATCATCTTGTAACGTTTGCATCACTCCTTCATGGTGCGTCATTTTTTGTGTTAGAGTGGTTATTAGACATTAATAACGAAAGATAAACAGAGTTCCTGTGATAAACATTTGTAATCAAAAATGTGTGATACTAGCCATCTACGAACCATCGAAAATTGTCACTGTTTAATTCATTTTGATAGGCTTGTTTTCAGTTTATCACAATATGAACATGTCATCATTACGAGGGTGGAAAGCACGCGGCTGCATCACTTATTAGTGTGTCCGTTCCTCGTCTTTATGACGTCTTGAACTCGGCTGAAGATACTTTCAGTAAGGTTAAAGAATCCACCATAGGCGGAACTAAACTCTAATTTTCCCAAAATATAGTTCATTGGTAAAAATTGTACACTCGTCTGCGCCAACAATTCAAACACAATTATCACTCAAAAGTGACTAACAGACTGATTTTCTTTATCCAACAACTCAAATCCTCGAACTTGGTCGAATTTTCCACAAAATCATATTCACAAAGTTCCACTGCTGCACACGGAACCAAGTTCCACAAGAGTTTACTTTTAGTATGTGCACAGTGATATAGATCCTTGAAAAAACTGAACACAGTCGATGTTCTGCCAAAGTTTGTGAACCAATTTACAACAACCGGTCACAAAGACTGGACGTCGATGGTGCTGCAGAGGCAAGGCGGTGTTCTTGAGGAGGCAGCTGGTCGACAGCAGGAAGCGGATGTCCATCCGTACCTCTGGCTCGACGAGAGCTCACTTTGGCTCAGCGATGCGCGGGCCTAAATATTGTCGCACAGCTGGATATCGCAGGAACTATTTCAGGTCACGTGATTCGCGGATGAGTCGTCCAACCTACCCAACACACACAGAGTTCGTGATTTTTATGGCGCTGCTAGAGACGCCTAGTGGAACAACTGCAGAACTGTTTTCTTGTTTTCTGGTGCAGAGCGGTTGCGTGGGTTGTATGCAGACCAGGACTTTTTGCGCCGGATGGGGTGTGACCCATACAGGCGGAACGCTGTGACAGGCCAAGGGTGCGTGAACTTCTGTGTATGACTAACTGCCCATTCTTCAGCAGGAAACGAAACCAGAAACGATAGCGATTTACTTTGAGGTCTGAATTTAAGTCGACTTTCAATCGCATCCCAATGAGTTATTGGTTATAAGTGGAACAGGGCGCTGGCCAATCAATTTCTAGGACGTTATATAAAATGCCTAAAAAGACAAGTCATTGTTGAAAGACAGGAGATACTGGACTCATTTGATGAAAGAAGGAAATGTGAAAATGCAACAGACGAAGCAGCAAACAGGAAACACATACTGTCTGCAAACCTTTATTTTTCTTATTTTGGCTGTCCTTACGCGAAATGTACATTGGTGGGAGTAGAATCGTTCTGATGTCAACTGCACACACCTGTCCTATAAACTTTCTCAGTAGTGTTTCGCGAAAAGGACGTCGTTTTGCATGCAGCAGTTCCCGTTTCAATTCACAAAGCATGTCAGTAACACTCGCATGTTGACCAAACCTACCGGTGACCAAACTAGCAGCACGCCTCTAAATTACGTCGATGACACCCTTTACTCCGCCGTAGTGGGGATCCAAAACACTCGGGCAGTATTCAGGAATTTGTCGCACTACTGTTCTATATACAGTCCTCTTTGTAGATGAACTACACTTTCCTAAGACTGTCCCAGTAAGCCGAAGCCACTCCTACTACTGTTCTCATGTGCTCGTTTCACTTCATATCGCTTTACCACTTTACACCTAGAAATTAATCCCCTTAACTGTGTATACGAAAATTACAGTATTGCTTTTTTTTTTACCCTTTCATCTGCATTAAGATATATTTCTTTACATTTAGAGCAAGTTACCCTACATCACACAAAAGGAAATTCTAAGTCATCTAATACCCATGTACAGTCACAAAACGACGATACAGTCCTCTTACCTCTTATACGAAAATGCCACCTCATGCCATAGCAGACTTCTGCGCACCCTATCCGTTGTTGTTCACAAATCATTGCTTCACAGATGCTGCTTTATGACATGGTGTTTCGTCATCCTTACATAAACAATCATGGTCTCCATATGTTTCCCTACTCTAGACAGTACATTATGCTGTAAAATTTGTTATTCTTCAGCGTTTGCAGCTTAGCAATCGCAACAATTGGAGCTCATCATAACCAAGGAAAACACCCCAATTCCGTGACACCACATCCTTAGATCTTGATTTTTGGTGATATACAGGGTGAGTTACTAATTATTGCCACCTAGAATAACTCCGAAAGTATGTTGGTAGCTGAGATGATTGTAGGACAAAAGATGTATAGGACAACGGGGGCCATAATGTGACGTTGATTTTTTTATGCTAGATGGGGTCGCGTCAGAGATAAGAAGGTCAACTTTGTTTCTTTACAAGGGATGCTATAGTTTGGTACTTATTATCTGATAGTGGCTATCGAGACGAATCCAATGACGTGTAACAGCGATGGCCGGCCGATGTGGCCTCGCGGTTCTAGGCGCTTCAGTCTGGAACCGCGCGACCGCTTATGTCGCAGGTTCGAATCCTGCCACGCGCATGGGTGTGTGTGATGTCCTTAGGTTAGGTAGGTTTAAGTAGTTCTATGGTAAGAATGGAGGAGACATAACGAAATGCTTCAATTAAAAGTGGTGTAAGGGAGGTGATGCTGTCTTTCGCCCATACTACTCACTGTCTACATCGTAGAACCCATGACGGAAATGGAAGCAAGTTTTCAAAGTGTGCTCAAAATTCACAGTAAGAAATTACCACTGATACGATTCACTGGTGCCATTGCTATCCTTGGTTGAAATGAATTACAGGATCTATTGAACGAAATGAATAGTGTTATGAGTACAGAATAGGTACTGAGAGTAAACCGAAGAGAGACGAAAATAATTAGAAGTAGAAGAGAAACAGAACAGCGAGAAAACATCACAACTTGGGATCAAGAAGTACACGAAGTTAAGGAACTTTGTTATCTTGGAAGCAAAACGACCCATCAACCCATCTTGGACGAGGCAAGAAGGACATATAAAGCAGAGTAGCACAGGAAAAGGACGCGTTCCTGGACAAAAGAAATCAACTGGTAACAAACGTATGCCGTAAGTTGAGTACGAAATTAATGAGGATGTACGTTTGTAGCACCGCATGGTACAGAAGTGAATTATTTCCTGTGAGGAAACCGAAAACGAAGAGAATCCACGAAACACATTTGGACCTCCAATCAGTTGTTGTTTATTAAACTGTCCAGAAAGATCAATGTCAATAGCCTTCAAAGCACGATACACAGGAACGCTGCGCCGCCAGCGACGACGGTAACCACGTCGCCGAGGCATTGCTGTGGCATGTTAATACTCCTGTGTTAACGTGTATAGCAATGCCTACTCGACGTTCTATACTATTGTTTGTGATTGTTAGGGTAAGAGGTTATAACCTCAATAAAATAAAATTCCTTATACATTAAACACTACTACACCTTGATTTTGCCAAAAGCCGAGAAGCGATTCTTCTTAGTGTTTTAGCTCTCTGGGGCACTCTGGGATGCTCTGTGTTTCACTTTCTAAAGAAGTGTTGTATGGGTATTGGCGTGGGGACGGTGGGTGGGTCTCGCGTACTTCGCGTGTTACGCCTGTGGCTGTGCGTCACGCGTCTGGCTGCGTGTGACCTTCATTCGGACTTAGAATATTTTCGCCTGCTAGTCCGTCCAGTATATTTACTAGACCCGTGTTGCTCAAAAATTAAATTCCGGCCTGTGTTATTCTTATGGAGCTTGCGCTACTGATAAGCAATAATTGGCGCAAAAGAACTTCCTGCTTTTAATGAGCTCCGATAAGGACTTCCGCAGCACTGCTGGGACACTCAGATGTTTAGGACGGGTGGTAGGGACAGAGCATCGAGTGACATTATACTGAGTGCACTATCCGAAAATTACCTCGAGCAATTAAACAGAGAACCGACTCGTGGAGATAACATCTTGGACCTACTGATAACAAACAGACCAGAACTTTTCGACTCTGTATGTACAGAACAGGGAATCAGTGATCATAAGGACGTTGCAGCATCCCTGAATATGGAAGTTAATAGGAATATATAAAAAGGGAGGAAGGTCTATCTGTTTAGCAAGAGTAATAGAAGGCAGATTTCAGACTACGTAACTGATCAAAACGAAAATTTCTGTTCCGACACTGAGAATGTTGAGTGTTTATGGAAAAAGTTCAAGGCAATCGTAAAATGCGTTTTAGACAGGTACGTGCCGAGTAAAACTGTGAGGGACGGGAAAAACCCACCGTGGTTCAACAACAAAGTTGGGAAACTACTACGAAAGCAAAGAGAGCTTCACTCCAAGTTTAAACGCAGCCAAAACCTCTCAGACAAACAGAAGCTAAACGATGTCAAAGTTAGCGTAAGGAGGGCTATGCGTGAAGCGTTCAGTGAATTCGAAAGTAAAATTCTATGTACCGACTTGACAGAAACTCCTAGGAAGTTCTGGTCTTACGTTAAATCAGTAAGTGGCTCGAAACAGCATATCCAGACACTCCGGGATGATGATGGCATTGAAACAGAGGATGACACGCGTAAAGCTGAAATACTAAACACCTTTTTCCAAAGCTGTTTCACAGAGGAAGGCCGCACTGCAATTCCTTCTCTAAATCCTCGCACAAACGAAAAAGTGGCTGACATCGAAATAAGTGTCCAAGGAATAGAAAAGCAACTGGAATCACTCAACAGAGGAAAGTCCACTGGACCTGACGGGATACCAGTTCGATTCTACACAGAGTACGTGAAAGAACTTGCCCCCCTTCTAACAGCCGTGTACCGCAAGTCTCTAGAGGAACGGAGGGTTCCAAATGATTGGAAAAGAGCACAGGTAGTCCCAGTCTTCAAGAAGGGTCGTCGAGCAGATGCGCAAAACTATAGACCTATACCTCTGACGTCGATCTGTTGTAGAATTTTAGAACATGTTTTTTGCTCGAGTATCATGTCGTTTTTGGAAACCCAGAATCTACTATGTAGGAATCAACATGGATTCCGGAAACAGCGATCGTGTGAGACCCAACTCGCTTTATTTGTTCATGAGACCCAGAAAATATTAGATACAGGCTCCCAGGTAGATGCTATTTTTCTTGACTTCCGGAAGGCGTTCGATACAGTTCCGCACTGTCACCTGATAAATAAAGTAAGAGCCTGCGGAATATCAGACCAGCTGTGTGGCTGGACTGAAGAGTTTTTAGCAAACAGAACACAGCATGTTGTTATCAATGGAGAGACGTCTAAAGACGTTAAAAAAACCTCTGGCGTGCCACAGGGGAGTGTTATGGGACCATTGCTTTTCACAATATATATAAATGACCTAGTAGATAGCGTCGGAAGTTCCATGCGGCTTTTCGCGGATGATGCTGTAGTATACAGAGAAGTTGCAGCATTAGAAAATTGTAGCGAAATGCAGGAAGATCTGCAGCGGATAGATACTTGGTGCAGGGAGTGGCAACTGTCCTTTAACATAGACAAATGTAATGTATTCGAATACATAGAAAGAAGGATCCTTTATTGTATGATTATATGATAGCGGAACAAACACTGGTAGCAGTTACTTCTGTAAAATATCTGGGAGTATGCGTGCGGAACGATTTGAAGTGGAATGATCACATAAAATTAATTGTTGGTAAGGCGGGTACCAGGTTGAGATTCATTGGGAGAGTGCTTAGAAAATGTAGTCCATCAACAAAGGAAGTGGCTTACAAAACACTCGTTCGACCTATACTTGAGTATTGCTCATCGGTGTGGGATCCGCACCAGATCGGGTTGACGGAGGAGATAGGGAAGATCCAAAGAAGAGCGGAGTGTTTCGTCACAGGGTTATTTGGTAACCGTGATAGCGTTACGGAGATGTTTAATAAACTCAAGTGGCAGACTCTGCAAGAGAGGCGCTCTGCATCGCGGTGTAGCTTGCTCGCCAGGTTTCGAGAGGGTGCGTTTCTGGATGAGGTATCTAACATATGGCTTCCTTCTACTTATACCTCCCGAGGAGATAACGAATGTAAAATCAAAGAGATTAGAGCGCGCACGGAGGCTTTCAGACAGTCGTTCTTCCCGCGAACCACACGCGACTGGAACAGGAAAGGGAGGTAATGACAGTGGCACGTAAAGTGCCCTCCGCCACACACCGTTGGGTTTCTTGTGGAGTACAAATGTAGATGTAGATGTGCACTGCAGCTGTAGCGGTTATAAGCTAAGTACTGACAAACTTATTTGTACTCTGTAATACAGTTATTAAATTTAATAGATTTCAGCGGTGTTGCGTGCTGTTTGTGGCGAAATAACGACTTAATAAACTTTTCTAATCTTTCGCTCGCTGTGTTTTATAGAGTTTTCAGTGTGTTGAAGTCGTTTAGTAAATTTCGAGCTGTAGTTTTCAACTGACGTTTATTATTCTTTCTAGTGAAATATTTCAGTAAAATTTTCATTTAGTGTTTTAACTTCACTTTGTGTTACAGTGGTAGTTTTAATTTTAACTAATAATTTTGTGAAGTTTTGCTGGTATTGGTATCGGCTGTGTTGTAGTAGTATTAATACAAGTAGCTGCTTTCTTAGTAGGCAGAGAATTTCGAGATCATTATTGTTAGTTCTTAAATAGTTCTACTGGTGTAACTGAACTTTGGTAACGTAGATGTACAGTTTTTTTCAGTAGCTGTAAAATTTTATCATGAGTGAAAAGTGTGGGCTCTGTCGTAGGTTTGTGAGTAGTGGATTACGGTGTGGGATTTGTTCAAAGTATTTTCATTGGGGGGAATGCAGTGGGGAAGCCAGTGGTCATTTTAGGGAGATCCTCTCCTGGGAATGTAGAATCTATAGTAGAAACACGTTAATAGAGGAGCAGGAGCGTAAGATCTGTGCCCTTCAGGTGCAGTTACAATGCGCAAAGGTTGGCAAGAAGGTAGCTAGGAAGAGGAGGTATTCAGATAGTTTTACTTTGCATACATGCAATACATACGACCAACTGTCAGATTTCAGTGGAGAGGAGCCTCGTGTAGCCGTAGATGTAGGTAACTTGCAGCAGTCCTCAGCAATTAGGAGGCCTAGGTTAGTTGCAAAGTCTAGCAGAAAGAAGGTTCTGCTGCTAGGTAGTTCCTACGGTAGAGGTGTGGGTCAGCAGTTGCAGGAAGTGCTTGGGAGTGAGTACCAGGTCACCAGCATTGTGAAGCCTAGTGCAGGGTTGGCTCAGGTGACTGAAAGCATAAGGAAGTTATGTAAGAATTTTACGAATGAGGATCAGGTAGTGATAGTTGGTGGAGCAGGGAACAGTCTCGATAGGGACGGGGAATATGATGTCAGTGGTGACTTGGTTAAGATAGCTACTCAAACTGGTGGCACTAATGTGCATTTCGTGCAACTGTTTCAGCGTCATGATCGGACTCACCTTAATGCGGCTGTTAGGCATGTTAACGTGGGGCTGGGGAGGGCACCGATGGCAGAGGGCATGGGTCACATCTCAGTGGTTCCAGCTGGGTCTGTCAGTAGATGGGGCATGGCCTCCACCTCAATAGGTATGGGAAGAGGAGGCTGGCTAAGCTTATAGGTGACCGTGTAGTGGGTGGTGGTGGTGGTAATGGTATCACTCATGGAAAAATTCCTGTAGTAGTTGGTGTTAGAGCTGCACCTATTTTAGACTGAAGTCAGCTGATAGGTATGCCTGCTTAAAGGAAGTGCCTCTAACTAAGGGCTCACCTCCAGAGGATGTAATGCTTCCAAGCAGAGAAGGAATTAGCATATTTAATCAAAATATAAGAGGTATTAGAGATAAAGTTAGTGAACTGCTAATAGATGTTAACTCTGAAATTATTGGTATATCAGAGTACCACTTAAATAATTTGATAATTCAGAGGCTTCCTTTACCAGGCTACAGATTAGCTGCCTGTTTCTCGAGGAGTTCCTTGCGGGGTGGGGGAGTGGCTCTATATGTAAAAGACAGTATTTCATTTGAGTCCATAGACGTATCACGACACTGCACTGAACAGATATTTGAAAGTTGTGCAGCATTAGTTGAATTTCGTGAGACTAAACTTCTAATTGCTGTTGTTTATAGGTCCCCTAACTCCGACTTCAAAGCATTTTTACTTAAGCTAGAGAGGGTTCTTGATTCACTTTGTAGGAAGTACCAGAAAGTAGTTATATGTGGTGACTTCAATATTAATTTTGTACATGATTGTGTAAGAAAAAGGATGTTGGTAGATCTCCTAAATTCATATGATCCAACTAGGGTGCAGGGGAACAGAAGCACAGTCATAGACAATATTTTTATTCATTCTTCATTACTAGATGGGCATTCTATGGGTGAATGGCCTTTCAAACCATGATGCACAAATTTTAACACTAAAAGGTTTTTGTACTCAAACCAATGTCGTATTTGATTACAAACTACGTAGGAAAGTTAATCCAACAACAATAGAGAGTTTTTCAAAACTTGTCAAGGAACAAGAGTGGCAAGATGTTTATAGTGCCAATAATATAGATGATAAATACAATGCTTTCCATAACACATTTCTCATGCTCTTTGAGAGTTGCTTTCCATTAGAACATACTAAATGGGTTACTAGCAGTAATGGACAGCCCAGTTGGCTGACTAGTGGGATTAGGATATCATGTAGAACAAAGCGGGAATTGTATCAAAATGTTAGAAGTAGTCACAATCAAGCTACAGTAACCCATTACAAACAGTATTGTAAGGTGCTTAAAAATGTTATTAGCAAGGCAAAAAGTATGTGGTATGCAAATAGAATAGCTGATTCACAGGATAAAATTAAAGCCATATGGTCAGTTGTGAAGGAAGTGTATGGTCAGCAGCACAAGGTTGATGATATAAAGTCATTTTGCAGTAATAATATTTCTGTTACTGATAAATCAGATATATGTACAGTATTTGACAACCATTTTCTGAGCATTGCAGGTGAATTAAATAAAAATTTAGTTTCTACAGGAAATCATATAAATTTCTTAGCAAATGCCTTTCCGAGATTGACGTCTGAAATACTCCTCTGTGATACAGTCAAGAGGGAGATTGAGTCAATAATTAAATCACTGAAGACAAAGGACTCTCATGGTTATGATGGAGTGTCTAGTAGAATATTAAAGTACTGTACTGCACATGTCAGCCCTCTATTTAGCCATATTTGTAATTTTTCCTTTAGGAATGGTCAGTTTCCTGAGCGATTAAAGTACTCAGTAGAAAAGCCGCTTTATAAAAAGGGAGAAAGGGATAATGTAGATAATTTTAGGCCTATTTCTATGCCATCAGTGTTTGCAAAAGTTATCGAAAAGGCTGTGTATATAAGGTTAATTGATCATTTTATATCACACGATTTGCTATCAAATGTACAGTTCGGCTTTAGAAGTCGTTTGACAACTGAAAATGCTATATTCTCTTTCCTCTGTGAGGTACTGGGTGGGCTAAAAAAAAAGTTTCGAACGCTTGGCTTATTTTTTGATTTAACAAAAGCATTTGACTGTGTTGATCTCACAATATTGCTCCAGAAGTTGGACCATTACGGAATAAGGGGAGTAGCTCACAATTGGTTCGCCTCTAGCAACAGGCAGCAAAAGGTCATTATTCACAATGTTGATAACAGCTGTGATGTGGTATCTGAATGGGGTACTGTCAAGTGGGGGGTGCCCCAGGGATCAGTGTTGGGGCCACTCCTGTTCCTTATTTATATAAATAATATGCCCTCTAGTATTATGGGTAACTCTAAAATATTTCTGTTTGCTGATGACACTAGCTTGGTAGTAAAGGATGTTGTGTGCAACATTGACTCGGTTTCAAGTAGTGCAGTACATGACCTCAGTTCATGGCTTGTAGAAAATAAACTAACGTTAAATCACAGTAAGACTCAGTTTTTACAGTTTCTAACACACAATTCAAAAAAACCTGACGTTTTAATCTCACAGAACAGGCATATGATTAGTGAAACTGAACAGTTCAAATTCCTAGGTGTTCAGATAGTTAGTAAGCTGTCGTGGAAAGCCCACGTTCAGGATCTTGTTCAAGGACTTAATACTGCCGTTTTCACTATTCGAACGGTATCAAAAGTGAGTGATACTTCGACACGTAAATTAGTCTACTTCGCTTATTTTCATTCACTTATGTCGTATGGTATTATGTTGTGGGGTAACTCTTCCAATTCTAGAAGGATATTTTTGGCTCAGAAACGGGCGGTTCGGGCAATAAGTGGTGTGAGTTCACGAACCTCTTGTCGACCTCTGTTCACGAGTCTGGGTATTTTGACATTGGCCTCTCAATATGCATATTCCTTATTGTCGTTTCTTGTTACCAATATTAGTTTATTTCTTACAATAAGCAGCTTCCACTCGGTTAATACTCGGCAGAAATCAAACCTCCATTTGGATCGGACTTCCTTAACTCTTGTGCAAAAAGGTGTGCAGTATACTGCTGTATCCATTTTCAATAAGCTGCCACTCGAATTCAAAAATCTTAGCAGTAATCCACGCGCTTTCAAATCGAAACTGAAGAGTTTCCTCATTGGCCATTCCTTCTATTCTGTCGAGGAGTTCCTTGAAAAATTAAGCTGATTCTCATTGTATTGCTGATACCGTTTGCTTAAACTTATGCACTGATTTTCTTGCAGGTTCATGAACATTTATTTTTATCTGTTATTACTTTTATGTTGTGAGTTCATGTACTGACACGTTCCATGACCTTGGAGATTTGCTCCTCAATTTGGTCCTACGGAACTTGACGTGTAAATAAACAAAATAAATGACAATGTGCAGTAAATGTGTTCTGTTACAGAAACAATATGGAATAGGGCACATGCCCATATGACGTTTCTTGCTATGATTGTTCCTGTCATACCATCGAATATTGACCATTCCTGCTCGGACAGCCCGTATAGGCCAAATTGAAAAGGTTACAAAAATTTAATTTAAGTTTCTTTGAGGGATCACCAAAAAAAATGCTTCGAAGAAAGCTACTATAGAGGTAACGATACATAAAATGGAAAGTGCATATGGTATGACTAAAGACTATTACTACAAAAACCACCTGCCTAAAAATGCAAAACTAGGTCTCACAATATACATTAGTGAAGCCGGAATGTCTATACGCAAGAGAATGTCTAGCATTAAAATTTAATGTAGGAAAACTGGATATCCTAGGAAGGCGAATCATTAGAAAAATATTAGGCACACGAAAAAACCATGGAAAGTTGAAATTACGTTATAATGGTGATATTTATCGAAACGTAGAACACATACCAGATGTAATGAATAAAAGAAGATTAGTATTTTTGGATATTTATTCGAATGCAAGGCAGTAGATTAACAAATAGGTCTTCAATACGTGTGGGCTAAGAAGTCAACAACATGTTGGATCCGCGAGGTAAAAAGGAATTCAGAAAAAAATAGTATAAATACTGGACAAATAATTAGGAAAAAGGTATTGGATATGGAAGGATTCCAAGGTAGGAAAACAGAAACCTGGTTTGAAATGGTCGGAAGATAGGAAGAACAAGTGGTGATGAGATGGAAGAGTATTGGAAGAAAATAATAGAACAACGAATAAGGAATTGAAAGTGCACATGGTCCTTAGCTGGTCCATTTGGGAAACTATACACAATGCAAAAGAATCAAAATACCAGTTTTTGAAACATTGTCATTCCCCCCCCCCCCCCCCCCCCCCAATTTGACACCTAAGTTTTAAATTACGCTCAAAGGTGCCTACAGTCTTCCTCTGTAATAGACCAAAAGCGTTGAGCCCAGCGACGTCACCTTCGGGATTACTGATACTTCAAACAGCAACGTGTTGACACACGTGGAAAAAAGGCCTTAGCTCAGAAGTTCATGTGAAATACAGGGATGTCACATTGGCACTATATTTCACCACACTTTTGCCCAACGCAACAGTAGACGAGTCACACTATGCGAAGGTCGTCACACCTCCGCTTGCCCACATCTCACCCCTTCTCTTGACGCCTTTATGATGGAGGTCAGAACACGTCATCCAGATTTGAAATAACGCTGTAATCTTATTGGTGGCTGCGGTAAATGTTTCAGACTCGTCGCTTCTCAAAATCGACACAAAAAACCGCCTGTGACTGGCATAAATGTGGGCCAATACCCTTTCCCTTAGGGCGTTCGTTTGCACACATACCGTGATCGAAAATGGCAGTTCGCACTGCGATGTGCAATAGAACGTTCTTCACAACCTTATTCACTGCTGACACCCTCCAGACGACCCAACCCTTCTTTAAACGCATCATACGGCTTCAGTCTCATTGAACATGATCTGACCCTTTTGACGTGTGACGCGACTGCAATTTTTGCTCTGGTATGTAAGGTGGAAGTACTAGGGAACGTTTAAGGGCGTTCGACGTAATCTGAACGCAAACTGAAATGTCAAAGGGTGTTATGCTCTTTCAGGCTTCCTGTTTCGTGCCCTCCTGTGGCATGATCATGGGACGGTGCAACATCGATAGGTACATGAATAATAGGGCAGAGTTCCTCTTAAACCTCCGAATTCGGCAACACCCTTGTGAAATGATTTAAGGATGCAGCATCCGGGAGTGGTAAGTAAGTAAGACCGCTCTCAGCAGAAAAATTTCACAAAATTTATTTAATAAAATCAGTTCACATCAGGCACACTCTGGTCACCTGAGTACTTTTTATTATTCAGTTAAGCACTTGCAAATGATTGCAAAACTGTCAACAATACATCAAATATTATAAATATGGAAAGATTTAAGGGATCCGTTGAAATGATCTGATGCTGTAAGATTCAAAGCGATATTTAAAAGCGCCACTAATTAAAGTATAACTTAACTTAAAAATTTATTTAAAAGCGCCAGTGATTAAAGCATACAGTTTAAAATAAAAATTATTTCAAAGCACTAATAATTAGATCAGAAGTCGCTATTAACAAAATAGTTTATGGGCACCACTAATCAGAATAAACACTTCATACAGACAGAACTGCAGTGATACAGGTTGATTTGCAAACTCGTAAATTATACCAGAAACGACGGCCAGTAAACGACGGCGGATAAACTTTGCTCAGAATCTGGTATGAACGTACGTGCAACACATGTCTCAACAGGCTGTCCCACCAGATTTGAAGCTATAATACGACAGTTAAATTTTAGAGCTCTAAAACAGAAAAAACCACAACATTGGCACCACACCATAATATCTTAAAAAATTACGCCAAACTTTTAGTTTTGCAACTCTGCCACACAAGGCCAAGTTAAATGCATTTAACAAAATATATCTTGCAATACTACAAGCACCCACTGAATGTCAGGTCAGGCGGATAACACAAAATCCGTGTAGGGCGTTTACAGCCCAGGTAGTGCAGTAGGTATACATAAATTTAAAATATCAAATCACACACCAGTTACTGTTGTCAACCCCTTTACAATCTACATAAAAGAACACACAAATGACGGAGGAGTCGAGTTCCCACGAGTACCATTAACCCAAAAGAGAGGGAACATAGTACTCATGTCTCTGATCACTCGAATCTGGGCCAACTAAGCAGCACAACAGTCGGGAGCTCACCTAAAACTGCCATTGGATGTTGATGATAACTGACACAATGATCCTGCAGCGGATACACCTCAGTGAACTGCATTCGTGGTGGAATTCCGCGTGTAAGTGCTTCAGACCAGGAATGGAAATGCCACGAAGGAACCGACGACCTTATATGCGGCCGCTCATCACATAGCTGACTTCAAACAGGAAAACCTGCCGTCTTCCAGTCTCGGGACTGCCCTGGGTAAGGTTCATGGGCGCATGGTTGTTAGCAGATCCAATGTATGGATTACACCCACTTCCCCCGTACTGCATTTTTTTAAAAGGTAGCATGTACAGAAGTCGCATCCTCTCCTGGCGTACCAAAGAAGTTCCAACTCAAAGAAACACTGCTAGTTTACCCAAGATATCGATAAGAACACACATTCCATGTGATTGACGATTTGACAATGGTTCTTCTCAACACAGAAACGTGAATAAATTTACTGTAATGAAAGGGGAGAGCAAGAAGATTGAAGTAAATAACAGAAAAACCCGACCGCAGAAGACGGTTTAGAGTAACACTAAACGTTTCTGGTCTTAATAAGGCATTCATTATAATTGCAAAAGATGGTAATTAACCTATACAACAGACAAATTGAAGTTTTATCGGATTGATGGTATAGACAAGCAAAGGATAATATTATATCTAACCTAAAGCATGCAGAAAGTTTTAGTTAGTAATTCAACCCAATACAGGGGGTTCCCCAAGGCTCAGTCTTTGGTCCTCCATTGTCGCTCATATAAGTAAACGATTTTCCATTCAATGTACAAAAAGCAGAATTAGTTCTTTTTGCAGATAACACTAGTATTTTAATCAATCAGACCATACATACAGAAACAGAAGAAATGGTAAACAATGTTCTTAAAAGTATCATTAACTTGTTTCCTGTAGATGGCCTCACTCTCAAATTCGAGAAGATATGACATATTCAGCTCTGCACATCTAGGCGCACTATACCAATGATAAGTGTAACACATGGTGAGGAAAGTATAATCAGGGTGGAAACTTAAAAATTCTTAGGTGTCCATATTAATGGGAATTTAAAGTGAAAGAAACACATTTTGGAACTCCTGAAACAACTTAGTTCATCCACATTTCCACTTAGAATCAATGCACATCTTGGGGAAGAGACAAACCAATAAGTTTGATATGTTTGTGTATTTTTATTCAATAATGTCATATGAAATAATGTTCTGGGGTAACTCATCTTTAAGAAAGAAAGTCTTCATTGCGCAAAAACGTCGTGTCAGAACAATATGTGCCGCTCACCCACGATCATCTGACAGGCATCTGTTTGAAGAGGTGAGCATTATGAGTACTACTTCACAGTATATTTATTCTCTTACGCAGTTTGTTGCAAACAATCCACTACAGTTCAAAAGGAACAATGATGCACATAATTACAATACCAGAGGGAAGAATAACATTCATTACTCCATATTAAGGTTGTTTTTAGCACCAAAAAGGGGTGTACAATGCTTCAACTAAAGCTTTTGATTACTTACCCAGTGATATAAAATATATGAGACACACCAAAATAAAATCTGAATAAAAGCTGAAAAAGTTTCTATTGAATGAAGCGGTACAACCTGTAAAGAAGTGGGAAGGTGCTGTGCCGAAATTACATTACATATTTTACTTAAAATAATTCGTTACACAGAAATGAAAAATTCAACATTAAGACCCAAAAATCTTGTTTTTAACTTTCGAAGACTGAATAACACATGCTCTGTTCTTCCTATTATCATTTCTAATGACATAATTCTACAAAAAACAACAGTTTAACAGTCTGATGGTAATGCACATGAAACCAAGTTGTAGACACATATTTTACACACTGACTATAGTTCAGGAAAAGAGAAGGTGTCAGAACTCAAATGAGCTTCAAAGGAGTTAGATAACAACTATAAAATAACAGATCCACTCGATATGCAACTTAAAGGCTGAGTTGCTTACGAAATTTTGACATAATCAAATTACAATACTTACATTTGAGCAAGCTGATAGAACTTGCAACTACTCGTACAATATGAATAATTAAACCTTGCAAATGGAATTATGCCACAGTTCGATGCAGTAAACAGATTAAAAAAACACAACAGTAACTACACAACTTCAATTAGTGGCCAACTCTCACAATTTAAAGTCTGAATGGTTTCTACCCATAGGAGATCAGGCGTAATGACAGCTTTAACTAAACAGTAAATGTGTGTAACCAGCCCACATCTGTACATTAAAAAAACTTATAAATGTTCAGCATTTACAAATTACTTTGGGATATGAATGTAAAATGATTCATTCACATCATTACCATTTATCGTGCAAAATGATCCATGGAACATGAAACTAACTAGCTAATTAATTAAATTACTTCCCCGCCGTCAATGAAGCCGCGCATATACCTCAATTGTACCTATGGACAATTTTATGTTATTTTTCGCCGCCTCCCATTTGGCTCTGACATCCTCAGTCCCAACACGATCAGCTAGCAGAGCATTCAACGACCACAAATTAATCAATGGTGAATCAAGAGAGAACACAAACATTTTGGTAGGTGTTGCCTTACTTGCCTTTCGGCATGTGGTATTGAAAGTAAGACTAAGACAGTCCACGAAACTATTCCAACGTTTCTGGGAACGAGAATGATAAATTATTCAGGCAGATATCAGATTCCTGTTAAAAAACTTTGCAACAGACCGCTGAAGGTATTATTAAAGTAATTTTTTTTGAATTTATGTGACATAAACGTGGCAACATTGTCACTTATTGAGACTTTATGAGGTCCGAAACTAGGAAGTATGACAACTGAGTGCTAGCTAATATCCTAGGCAGCAAGCACACAAACGGTGTAAAGGCATCAAACAACAATGAAACATACTTATTACCACTTTTGGCATGTCAGAGGTGCTCCAACTACTCAATAAAAGTTAAATATCTCTGTCCATGGTTTTCCAGTTCAGATTTGCTTCAATTTTCGCCCTGGTTTTATAAAGTCCCTCCCCCCACCCTCCCCCCTATCACTGAATGAACGAGGAAAATAACTAAAAATGCCAGTGACTTAGCCGTCAGGAAGAGAGATTTCGAGTTTCTTGTTGTAACGAGGGCAATAACTTAGCACCCCGTTCTTCAAGGAAAGGCTGTCCATCAATTCCTCTGCCTGCAGCCTTTACCAGCTCAACTCGCTGTCTCGTTCGATGAAGTTTCGGGATTGCAGGAGGTAGAGTGATGGGGTAATACGATTGCGTGATGGGCAAGAACTCCTATCCCTCACTGCTTCTGCAGCTCGTATCGGTCGCGGTTACTCGATCTCGCCTAACATTGTGATTTCAGTTGGCTGAGCGTGAAGGTACTGTATTTATCAGGCCATAGGCCACTCGCATTTCAAAAGCCTCGGCAGAATTTTGGCTCGACGTAAGGATAAATGCGTTTTCCGTCCAGCTCCGTTCATGCGTGCACTATCAGGTACGTTAAAGGATGACTCTGGGCTTCGTAAACCAACTTATATCGTATTTCACGCAAATGCGGTGACGCATACATGGGAAAGACTGTGCAGGGAGTAGGAGAAAGGTGCAATAAGCACAGAACACACACCGCACTCAAGCAACCAAGTGAATCTACGGTTATGTAACTCTGTATAGCTACAGGGGAAGCAGTGAAATATAAAAAAAAAACAGAAGTGCTCAGTCAGACCTTGACGTTTTGGGACATGTTATCAGGAAGCTATTGAAATATGAGCGGTCGATGGCTAGATAAACAGACAGTGACTTTTCTCTCATTGAAGTGTGGGACTCAGACCTCAGCCATCTGATGTCACAACGCCAGCCGAGAGTGACTTCCGCACCAAAATCACCGAGGGACCAGAGTTTGTACCCAGCACGCGGCGACTGCGTTAACCCACCACTTTTTCAAAGTTTGACACTGCAAGTTTATTTTATTTTTATTGTTTCATTTCCTACTGCTTAGAAATGTTTTGCTGTCCAATTAATCCACTTGTCGAAACTGATTTAGTGATGGCTGCTATGTTCGGAGTTGAAAATATGCTTTTCTTACTATTCCATCGGCTGTCAAAGATGTATAAGTATGAAGCTCCTACCTCCGGCTGAAGACAATTGGATGTTGCAGTATATCCCTGGCTTTTCTGCTCTTGAGCTGAGATGGCTGTGAAGATGTTAGAGTCTTCAGTTCAAATTTACTGAATCCTCTGAAAATTAATACGGCGAAGATTCCACTCCAAACAATAGTTCGACGAACATTAAAACTCTTGAAGGAGTCAGGAAAAATTCAGCATTGATTTAGACGAGATATTTTCTAAAAATAACAACAACACCCAGAACTACTGTGTCTATTTGACTGCCATGGTATACATTTACTCAAAATTTCTGTACTACGGCCTCACAAATAATAAAATCCAGTAATATTTGTGTGTCTAATACGAACGTTCACACCACAGTCATTTATTCATAAACACAGCTTATTCAGTCGCCACAGTCCGTCTGCACGACACAGTCTATGTACATCTTCCAGTTTGCTGACAGACAAAAATTTTCTTGTCGCTGAACTCGTCGTTGCACTTTTCACTAAACCCTCCCACTCATCGGTTTTCCAGTAGCGTGCAGAGTTAATTAAAAGCATTCAAACTCGTTGTACATTACTAGCATTAAAATTGCTACACCAAGAAGAAATGCAGATGATAAACGGGTATTCATTGGACAACTAGAACTGACTTGTGATTACATTTTCACGCAATTTGGGTGCATAGATCCTGAGAAATCAGTACCCAGAACAACCACCTCTGGCCGTAATAATGGCCTTGATACGCCTGGGCATTGAGTCAGAGCTTGGATGGCGTGTACAGGTACAGCTGCCCATGCTGCTTCAACCCGATACCACAATTCATCAAGAATAGTAATTCCGTATTGTGACGAGCCGCCGCGCGGGATTAGCCGAGCGGTCTCAGGCGCTGCAGTCATGAACTGTACGGCTGGTCCCTCGGGCATGGGAGTGTGTGTTTGTACTTAGGATAATTTAGGTTAAGTAGTGTGTAAGCTTAGGGACTGATGACCTTAGCAGTTAAGTCCCATAAGACTTCACACACATTTGAACATTTTTTTTTTTTTTTTTTTTTTTTTTTTTGTGACGAGCCAGTTGCTCGGCCACCATTGACCAGACTTTTCAATTGGTGAGAGATCTGGAGAATGTGCTGGCCAGGGCAGCAGTCGAACATTTTCTGTAACCAGAAAGGCCCGTACAGGACCTGCAACATGCGGTCGTACATTATCCTGCTGAAATGTAGGGTTTCGCAGGGATCGAATGAAGGGTAGAGCCACGGGTCGTAACAAATCTGAAATGTAACGTCCACTGTTCAAAGTGCCGTCAATGCGAACAAGAAATGACCGATACGTGTAACGAATGGCACCCCATTCCATCACGCCGGGTGATACCCCAGTATGGCGATAATGAATACACGCTTCCAATTTGGGTTCACCGCGATGTCACCTAACACGGATGCGACCATCATGATGCTGTAAACAGAACCTGGATTCATCCGAAAAAATGACGTTTTGCCATTCGTGCACCCAGGTTCGTCGTTGAGTACACCATCGCAGGCGCTCCTGTCTGTGATGCAGCGTCAAGGGTAACCGCAGCCATGGTCTCCGAGCTGATAGTCCATGCTGCTGCAAACGTCGTCGAACTGTTTGTGCAGATGGTAGTTGTCTTATAAACGTCCCCATCTGTTGACTCAGGGGTCGAGACGTGGCTGCACGATTCCTTACAGCCATGTGGATAAGATGCCTGTCATCTCGACTGCTAGTGATACGAGGCCATTGGGATCCAGCACGGCGTTCCGTATTACCCTCCTGAACCCACCGATTCCATATTCTGCTAACAGTCATTGGATCTCGAACAACGCGAGCAGCAATGTCGAGATACGATAAACCGCAATTGCGATAGGCTACAATCCGACATTTATCAAAGTCGGAAACGTGATGGTACGCATTTCGCTTCCTTACACGAGGCATCACAACAATGCTTCACCAGGCAACGCCGGTCAACTGCTGTTTGTGTATGAGAAATCGGTTGGAAACTTTCCTCATGTCAGCAAGTTGTAGGAGTCGCCACCGGCGCCGACCTTATGTTAACGTTCAGAAAAGCTAATCATTTGCATATCACAGCATCTTCTTCCTGTCGGTTAAATTTCGCGTCTGTAGCACGTTATCTTCGTGGTGTAGCAATTTTATTGGCCAGTAGTGTAGTTACCATTTGACAGATCTTGATCTCTTCTTTTTTTCTCTTCTTTCTTGAAATATTCCACATGTAATTAACTCAGCTACTACCCCACCTGTCAAACCACCTCTCTTCTTCCTTGAACAGCCTCCACTGTCTTTAAATAATTTCTAAATAAGGAATGTCTCAGCTTACATATCGTCGACCCTATTAGCCCTACAAATTAAAGTCCGTAACAATCTTAATTACGTCAGAAATTTTTAAAAACAGCTTAGTTGTAACTTCTCACAACGGTACCTCCAACACTCTTCTCAACTCGTCACAGTCTAGACATTGCTTAAAATATTTCTTACTTCCGCATTACACGAACTATACCTGCAATAATGTACCACCGTCCTCTCGTTCAGTCGCCTCTCTTCTGTACTGTCTTCTTTCTCCTATCTCAATTATAAAACAAAGATAGTAATTTTGATCGAACGGGCATTGCACTGTCCTGCGTACATTCAATACATATCAGGCATCCCCAGCGTTCGGTATTAGGTAATATGCTCTTTCCATTGTATTTAAATGATGTGTCATCAGTCTTATGTTATTGCAAGTACCACATACCCGCTGATGAGCTCCGTTTGTATCTAAGCGCAAACCTATAAACCTGAGGACAGCTGCCGAGAGCCTCAATACCAGCCTTTGTGCAGTATCAAAATGGGGCATGACATAAGGTAAGGTTCAACCCATCCCAAACCCAAGCCGTACTGGATGCTCATTCTTGGTTCATTAGCCCGAAATATTGGGAATCGCTAGTGTCTTTAAATCTAAATGGGACAAACAACTTCCCCCCTACAGAAAAGAGGGTAGGAGCAATAATAGATAGAATCTAAATTGAACTGAGCGAGTATCTGTAATGTGCAAGGAGACATCAGCATCTCTCCATGCCCTACAGAACTATGGAAAGCTTTTCTCGCTTTACCTAAAAAAGAAACTTCTATATGTCATTTTCGACGCTTTGATCACATTTTACCATCGTATGCACAGCTAACCTGGCTGCGCGAGGGCAAACGCAGTGATTTCCGTGCCCTCTGCCTTCTCTATTGTCTTATCAAATATCTCCTCGATCTTAACGCTCTTGTCTGAACAACACGGCAGAAACAAGCATTAACATCAGAGCAAAATTCTTTCTGTCTGACTCCATCGTTCAGCCACCCTCTCGAAGTCCTTCTCATTGTCAGAGTAGGAAACAGACTCTGGAACCATCTCCCGCTTTTTGTTAAATAACTAAGTGACATCTCCAGCTTCAGAAGACAACTAATGACATATCTAATGAAGTAATAATAAGATTATCGTTGCCGCTGTACGTACTCGTTACCCTTGAACATCCCTCAACCTGCTATTTCTTATTTCCCAGTATTCTTAGCCGATGTAGTCTCTTTAAATTTGCTTTCCCAGCACTCGCTATATCAGAAAATGTTTATTTTGTAGACCTATAAATTATTATTAGTTCTGCCACTATCATTAGTGTTATTAATATCACAATTATTATCATTGTTATTGTAACTACTAGCGGCTGCAGCTGCAGTAGTACAGGTAATCCTAATATGAACCTTGGTAGTTCATAGTCAGTACACTTTACTGGCACTGCCACTTTACGCACTCAAATCATTTCAATACTAGCTGTCACATTAAAATTGTTCTTTCTTAAGTTGAGATAGCAGATATTACGAGTCGTATGTAAGTCCGATGTAAGAGAGGGCCTGATGACCGTAATCATATCACGTAAAATACATAAATAAAATAATTACAATGAAATGAATACCCCTAGCTGCAAGCGTTGATATAAGTCAACGGGGACAGTTGAAAATGTATACCCCGAGCGGGACACGAACCCGAGATCTCCTGCTTACATGGCCGACGCTCTATCCACCATTTCTTTTCTTTTTCTTTTTAAATTCTTCGTTGATCTCATTTTGTTCTAAATTGTTCGTTGTATTCGTTCTAGGCGGACGTCCCATGATGTGCAGGTTCTTCGGTGATCCGTTCACTAAGCTTTTTTATTTCAGAGAGTAGCTAGCCCTCTGAATGAACACGCTTATCTACCGCGCCTGCAATCTATCTGCGCCACCCTGAGCACAGAGGAAAGTGCGACTGCAGCGTCTTATCTCTGGTACGCCTCCCGTTAGACCTACATTCCCAACTTATTGTCCCGCACTATACTCATAGTGCCCTTGCCCATTATACTCATCACTCGCTGCGTGTTGCCGATTCCCGTCAGAGTTCGGGCACTGTTTGTACATCCACACAGAAGAAGATGATCAAATGGCCGGTGAGCCTTAACTATATATATATGAAGATGAAGATGGTACCTGTTCTTTCGGACATGTCCGAAAAAATCGATACCATCTTCATATACAAATAAAATAATGTATTAACACAATATAAAAGTACGGTGAATGGAATACATTTACGAATGAGGTAGCATGAATTCGAATATATTCATTCACATTTTTCATTTGTATTAATAAAAGTCGAGAAATACATATACAATAACATTACTCTGGAACACTAAACAGTTAATAAAAAGCATAGACAACTATCGAATTAAGACGCAGCAGTTACATAAGACGAAAATCTCTCTCATAGCAGCTGTCACTATCTTTGCAGTTTGGTTACTCAAACGTATCTAAATTTCAGAGTGTGCCGTCAGCTGGGGGTGGCATGCCTGAAGCCGTTTATGCACATCCTTCCTCTGTTTCATACCAAGGCTGGAGGCGGTGTTACACGCTATTAGCGTGATGTTTCCCTTGCGTTGCTAATTTTTTGTCCGGTGTGCTTAACTGTGTCCACAAATAATGCAGGTAGTGCTGATGACGTCAGAGATTGCAGTTGTGCAGTAGTACATCTCAGACGGCGACAGCGGGGGCGACAGTTTGGCCAATGCGTGCTTGGACCTGCGCCAGCACCTGTATGTCACCACATCAGCTGTCGCAGCAACACGCCATCAAGCTGACGGCAGCGTAAGTTGTGGTGCACGGTGTACGTAGCAGTCAGCAAAGCAAGCTGTGTAACTGCTAGAATTCTGATCAGTACCTCTTTAGGCAATAGTGCCATTTTAATAGTTAACATAATGTGGTTATGATTCTTATGAATTTGTGTTCGGACGTACGACAGTGAGATCGTAACCGTCCGTGCAGTTAGTAGTGTAACATGCGTATGGTTTAAATAAATAAATAAATAAATTGTTACGAAATAGTGAAAGTCATCAATATCAGTTCGATTCTGGCTGTGGGTACTTTAAAACAGTTATATTCACGCGGGCGTGGGGGAGGTGAGGGGGTCTCTAAAAATGTAAAACAATGTCTAATATTGAGGTAGATAATAGATCATTGACATATTGACTTAGAAAACATTAATCTCACACTACTTGAGACACGTAATATCTACCAGGGACCAAGTTAAGGACTGTAAGAGTTAAAAATGGTTCAAATGGCTCTGAGCGCTATGGACTTAAAACTGAGGTCATCATTCTCCTAAAACTTAGAACTACTTAAACCTGCGACCCTGGCAGTCGCGCGGTTCCGGACTGCAGCGCCTAGAACTTCAGTGAGTGACTGATGCAGAATACCGATCAAATGCAGTAAAACGGAGTGCAGTAAATTCTGCAGAAACAGCACAAGCACTGAAAAAGGCAGAAAATAGGCAGATCATATCCTGGAATTAACAAAAACGAAACGACGAAAAATTTGGAAAGTGAACAGCAATAATACGCCGGGTGTTTCTGATAATGCCTTTTTCTCTGTATTTCTCTGTATTTATTTAAACAGGTAAACGTAAGAAACGTCACTCTTCCCGCGGAGTTATGAAGAAATTTTATGTAGTTACCAGTGAAACCCCGCCGCCTGTTCTTTAAAGAATCGTATTTACCAGCACAAATCGTTATATTTTCCGAAGTATGTATCGTACAAAAATACACGTTTTGTAGGTGTATTCAGGGGTATATGTGGATACTGCTTGCAAATTATGTTGCGAGTAGAGGTAATAGTAAATAAGTAATAAACTGAAATGTCACGCCCGGTGATGCAGGCTTACAGCACGAACAGCGAAAATGTAGTAAACGATTAACGTCCCTTTCATCATTTGTGGTGGGTGTCATCGAGGAGAAGTATCTTAAAGATTTGAAGTAACCTGTTGTTTATTGGAAGTCGCTTGGAGTACCTACCAGTCTCGTATAATGGATTAGGATAGTCAAGGTAATTTGCGTGCCGTGGGTTATACGGCCTCAAGATATTACAATTTCTAACTGTAGCAATTGACAAGTTCATAAAGAATAGATTACGACAACATTTAAAATTTTTAAAGTCGTGTTGGAAACAAAATTTTTGTTGCCACTGGAAACCGTCTGATTGGCAACTACAACTGGAACCGAGCCCCGGGTTAGCCATATAATAATACAAGTTATAATTTTTAGATAGAACATAACTTTCTATCACATGGCTGAAGCATCTAAAGTAATTGTGGAAAAATTAATTCAAATCTAACTTCTGCCAGTTCTAGATAAGGGATTAGAAGCGTTCGAAGCCTTAGGGAGATGCAATATACTATACATAATTAGCTATGTCCTGATGGATGTTGTGATGGCGAAATCTCCATTTAATTGAGGCATTCAAACTACTGAATATACAACTCAGTGCCCTTCCAAACGATCTGTGGACGAGATGCGAATTTAGTGATGTGACGGAGTAACTTTTACAGAATGAACTTTCACTTTGCAGACGAATGTGCGCTAATATGAAACATCCTGGCAGACTGAAACTGTGTGCTAGACCGGGAGTCGAACCACAGACCTTTGCCTTTTGCGGACTAGGTAGGAGATGAGGCACTGGTGGAAGTAAAGCCGTGAGGATGGCTCGTCAATCGCGCTTGGGTACCTCAGTTGGTGCAGGCTTGCCTGCGAAAGGCAAAGCTCTTATGTTCGAGTCCCGGTCCAGAGTGACTTTAGTCGAGTCTTGGTCGGGAGTGACTTTTGTTTGAAGGATGCTATTGTCCTCAGGAACGGCGCACGAGGTCTCGCGATTTAACACCAATAGATTTCCTTGTGTTGAAAACTGAATCATGCTTATATCACTGAATCCACAACCCTAGATCCTGTGGCTTTCTAGCTCACAAAGTAAAACTGACAGAAACTTGATTTAAACTGATTTATACACAGTTGGTACTAGTACATTGCCAACATGGTAGAAAGAAATGTTGTACTTAAAAAAAAACTACTACTCGTTGCTGTAAGTCTCTAAAATAACATAAAATATCTTCATAACTCCGCAGAGAGAGTAGCGTTTCTTATTTTCATCTATCTAATTAAATATTCTTTTCATTCATGTTTCATAAGCTACATGTAAAAATATATTATCTCAAGCAGCCTCTGTACCGTCCAGTAAGGAATTGAAGTGTAGAAAAACTAAAGAAGAACTGATGGAAGATAGCTGTCGTAAGATAGATACAAAACAAAAAGCAGGGGAATATATATTCTGCACTCTGGTTAATAAACAATCACTTTAGGGAGCACTGTACAAGGAACATAGCGATTATAGGTGAAAAAGTTAGCTGTGTTGTAGAAACTGTGGTATCATCGAAAAATCGCGGCATCACACTAACGTCGGAAGCGCACGCCGATGCCACACATGCTGGCGAGGTCTCGCTGCAATTCACACCGACGAATGGGAGAGACTGAAGAAAACACACCAGCTCTGTCAGCACAGAAACTCCCTCCTCACACAGAGGTCAATATAGAGCCAAGCATGGGCCAATTCTGTCCCAGTTCGTGACCCAGCTGATGCAGTCAACATCATCGAGCAGGAGTAAAGAGTTATTCAAGTCTCACGTGCAAATGCACTTTTGGAAATACATTGAACTTCAAGACAAGAGATTGTTAATTAATGCATCAAGTAGTGCTTTAATAGTCAGTGACAGTTTCAAATAATCAGGCACTCCTGTGGTGGAGGATTGTATTAATTTATGTAAATCCTTGTATGACTCATGTAATGAAGTGACCTAATATCTCATGTGTTGACGAGCCACCTCCCAGGGCAATCAAAGAAACCACAGCTGGGACCGGACAATTGTAGTTTATTCTACTCATAAGGAGTAATTAAAAATGGCTCTAAGCAGAATGGGACTAACATTTGAGGTCATCAGTCCCCTAACTAACCTAAGGACATCATACACATCCATGCCCGAGGCAGGAGTCGAACCTGCGACAGTAGCAGCAGCGCGGTTCTGGACCGAAGCGCCTAGAATGGCTTGGCCACAGCGGCCAGCAGGAGTAATTAAGGCGAGAACAAATTATATGGTTGTTTAGTGATAACTAGTTAGAACCTGCACCTTTCTTCACGAGTCCGATAGCCAAGATTATGTTCGTTGGTAGAGAATTAAAATTTCACAAATACGATTAACGCGGACGGATGATGTAACGGCGTACTGCAGAGAGAGAGAAAAAAAGAAATACTGATATTTTGCGATGTTAAAATGTAACAAAGCACTATCTGCATGTCCGCAAAGTAACAGTACTTTTTTCACTCCCTCTCTATCCTATTCTTGATGCGGTTAATTAGACTTCTTTCCGTCGGACTGACAGGTTAGAGATCTGCCAATACCATGCAGCTGGCTCTAGTTGATGTAGCTCGTTGTTTTGCAGCTTCAGCCCCACTTTATCTGTCATGCACGAATATTTTTAGATACCGGTAAAAACCCCGATTCCTTAAATAATAGAAATTCCATGCGTAAAACAGCTTCAAACGCCTGGTTACTTTCCAAAAGAAATTGATGTGCTAAATATTTGGCACTAAGCAAACTAAGCGACAAATAGTTTAGGAAATGTTTTAAATAATGTTGAAAGTTTTTTGGATGTCGCTAAGTGCTGTCATTGTCAAACACTGGAAGAGTATAGTGTGGGTAATTGGCGCTCGGTTTTAAGCAGATGCATGGCATTGTTTGTGACGTCATAT
This sequence comes from Schistocerca americana, assembly GCF_021461395.2. Lineage (NCBI taxonomy): Eukaryota > Metazoa > Arthropoda > Insecta > Orthoptera > Acrididae > Schistocerca > Schistocerca americana. The sequence continues at coordinate 540,523,260 of NC_060124.1, read as the reverse complement.
CTCCTGAATTATATGTTGTACAATGGTATAATTTTGCAAGTACATTCAATGGTATACAGGGTGAGTCACCTAACGTTACCGCTGAATATATTTCGTAAACCACATCAAATACTGACGAACCGATTCCACAGACCGAACGTGAGGAGAGGGACTAGTGTAATTGTTTAATACAAACCATACAAAAATGCACGGAAGTATGTTTTTTAACACAAACCTACGTTTTTTTAAATGGAACCACGCTAGTTTCGTTAGCACATCTGAACATATAAACAAATACTTAATCAGTGCCGTTTGTTGCATTGTAAAATGTTAATTACATCCGGAGATATTGTAACCCAAAGTTGACGCTTGAGTACCACTCCTCCGCTGTTCGATCGTGTGTATCAGAGAGCACTGCAACATACATCGCGTTTCTACAGAATGATTTGCCAACGTTGCTCGAAAATGTCCCACTGGAAACGCGTCGACGTATGTGGTATCAGCATGATGGTGCACCTGCACATTCCGCAATTAACACTAGGCTGACCCTTGACAGGATGTTCGACGAGCGTTTCATAGGACGTGGAGGATGCATAAATTGGCCAGCCCGTTCTCCTGATCTTACACCTCTGGACATCTTTCTGTTGGGTACGTTAAAGGAGAATGTGTACCGTGATGCGCCTACAACCCCAGAGGATATGAAACAACGTATTGTGGCAGCCTGCGGCGACATTACACCAGATGTACTGCGGCGTGTACGACATTCATTACGCCAGAGATTGCAATTGTGTGCAGCAAATGATGGGCACCACATTGAACATCTATTGGCCTAACATGTCTGGACACACTCTATTCCACTCCGTAATTGAAAACGGAAACTACGTGTGTACGTGTACCTCACCCCTCATGGTAATGTACATGTGCGTCAGTGAAAAAACCAATAAAAAGGTGTTAGCATGTGGACGTAATGTGCTGTTCCAGTCTCTTCTGTACCTAGGGTCCATCACCGTTCCCTTTGGATCCCTACGTAATTCGGTGCTCTCCGATACACACGATCGAACAGCGGAGGAGTGGTACTCAAGCGTCAACTTTAGGTTACAATATCTCCGGATGTAATTAACATTTTACAATGCAACAAACGGCACTGATTACGTATTTGTTTATATGTTCAGATGTGCTAACAAAACTAAGGGGGTTCCATTTAAAAAAACGTAGGTTTGTGTTAAAAAACTTACTTCCGTGCATTTTTGTATGGTTTGTATTAACCAATTACATTAGCCCCTCTCATCACGTTCGGTCTGTGGAATCGGTTCGTCAGTATTTGATGTGGTTTACGAAATATATCCAGCGGTAACGTTAGGTGACTCATCCTGTATATGTGTACTGTCTGCAAATGTACTGCTAATGGAGTCAGTAGTAAAGAGGCAATAAATTAAAACGCTATACCTGATGATAAAATCTTGCTGTATGAACAGTGAAAATGTAGTGCCCGATAACTTTTTTCGTTTCGTCATTTTGTGGGAGATGTCAGCGAGAAAAAGTTTAGTGAAGGTTTGAAATTTTGTGTAAGTTTGCTGGAAGTTGGTAAGTGGTCTAATTCTTAAATACTGAATGAATATAGCCTGGTTCAATTGCCCGTCATGTATCAACACTGACATATAGTTTCTAACTGTAATACTTTTCTTACTGTGTTAAAAATATTTGACGTTAGAGTGTACCTGTTAATAAGTAGGTTATGACTGCATCTTAAATTTTTTAAACTGCGTCAGTAGGTATATGAGATGTTGAAATTTTAATTTTTTTGTTCATGGAACCCGTTAGTTAGGCAACCTGCATTTTAGATTTTGCATCGTAGGTTAGGAACCATGACCTGGGTTAACCGTTTAGTAGTATAGATTATCTGTTAGGTGATAGCATACAATGCAATGACACATGACAATTCCTCGGTATCTCAGTGGTATCGAGCAGAATGATATTTGGTTTTGTTATCACTGTAAGATGAGAATGCGGTGAAAGCTTCAAATAGATTGCGAGAGTTTCATGAAATAGAAAGTGCCGCCGCCTGCTGCATATAGTCTGCTTGGGCGGTGTTTTTATCTAGTGTTAGTTTATATATGTTGATATATATTAGTAGGAAAACAGCTACTTTGGAAAAAAAAAGCACTGCTGCTCCTCTTCTAATAGCCAACTACTGGTTTCACAAAGTACTTTAATCATAGCATCTGTGTAAAATAACACAACTATTTGCTACTGGTTACGGCCAATCACCGTCAGGCTGCTGCCTCGGGGTGTTGCGGGGCGGAGAATCTGGGACGTCGCATGGGACGCCTCAGGTGTCTCTTGTTTTACCCACAGGTGTTTCCGAGGCATCTCCCAGTGCACCCGATGCGGTGGATCCCCCCTCAGAGAAGGCTGAGTGGGTAGTGGTAACGCGTACGCGTCGCACGAGGCAAAGTGCATTTGTTGAGACTGGCAGCCTGGCATCGTCCTGTGAGTGGACAGATGCGCCGCTCCTTCAGCAGGGTCCGAGCAAATACCCGGGGGGATGGGTTAATGGTTGTTGGGAGCTCCAACGTCAGGTGCGTTAAGGAGCCTCTTAGACAGATAGCGTTCAGGGTTGGAAGGAAAGCCAATGTGCATTCGATATGTCTTCCGGAGAGCCTCATCCGAGATGTGGAGGCGACCTTGCATGTGGCTGTGAAGTGTGCAGGGCACAATCGTCTCCAAGTTGTGGGTCACGTCGGCAACAAAGACGCCTGTCGCGTGGGTTCTGAGGCGATCCTCAATTCATACAGGCGCCTGGTGGAGGTGGTGAAGACTGCCGCCTCGAGTGCGGGGTGCAAGCAGAACTTGCAATTTGGAGCATCGTTCCCAGTGTTCATCAGGGTCCTTTGCTTTGGAGCCGAGTAGAGGGGGTCTGCCAAGCGCTTCGTCGACTCTGTGACGGTCTCGGCGGCAGACTTGTAGACCTACGTTTTCGTTTGGGGATTTTTAGGGCTCCACTTGATATGAAAGGGGTGCACTACACAAAGTAAGCTGCTGCTCGGGTAGCAGAGTACTTGTGGAGTGCACATGAGGGCTTTTTAGGCTAGGCGTTTGTTTGAGGTGCTCTAATGAACACTCGAGAGTCAATCCACCGCAGCCGACAGCGGTGGTCTCGCGGTTCTAGGCGCGCAGTCCGGAACCGTGCGACTGCTACGGTCGCAGGTTCGAATCCTGCCTCGGGCATGGATGTGTGTGATGTCCTTAGGTTAGTTAGGTTTAAGTAGTTCTAAGTTCTAGGGGACTGACGACCACAGCAGTTGAGTCCCATAGTGCTCAGAGCCATTTGAACCATTTGAGTTCACAGCAAGGGAAGTCAAAAGGCATTCAGAGTGAAGACACTTCGTGGGTCACAATTTTATCAGTAAGCTGTCGATGTAATCGTAATAATGTTCCCGAATTTATTGCCCTCGCCTGCCGGGGTGGCCGAGCCGTTCCAGGCGCTACAGTCTGGAACCGCGGGATTACTACGGTCGCAGGTTCGAATCCTGCCTCGGGCATGGTTGTGTGTGATGTCCTTAGGTTAGTTAGGTTTAAGTAGTTCTAAGTTCTAGGGGACTGATGACCTCCGCAGCTATGTTCCATAGTGCTCAGAGTCATTTGAACCATTTTATTTCCCTCCAGGAACGTTCTATCGCTCACATTATTCTTGGGACCGAGAGCTGACTGAAACCCGAAGTGGAAAGCCCTGAGATATTTAGCGAGTCGTGGAACGTATGTCGGAATGACAGATTACAGGCCGTAGGAGGGTGAGTGTTCATTGCAGTTGACAAAAATATTGTCTCTGTTGAGGTCGAAGTTGAGTGTGGCAGTGAAATCATCTGGTCGCATATAACAGGTGCAGGTGAAACCAAGTCAACTGTTGGATGTTTTTACCGCCCACCCGATTTCGCTGTAACAGTTCTAGAGTCATTCGAAGAAAGTCTACTGTGAATAGCACGTAAATTCCCAGATCACGCGGCTCTGATCTGCCGAGTATAGACTTTGATGTCTATGGATTCACTACGGAGGGTACAGGTAGACAGTCAAGCGAAGTACTAGTGTATGTAGGCGAGACAGGGCGTCCAATAAGCACAAGGTTAACTGAACACGAGATATATATCCACCTCAAACAATACAACAAATCAGCGGTGGCAGTACATCAGGAACAGTGCAGGATGAAGATCGAATTTAGAGAGGCCCGCATACTGGCGAAACAGCCTTTAAGTTCGAGGAGGATGATTAGGGAGGCTGTAGAAATAGCCAAGGGATCCCGCAGTATGAGCAGAGAAGACAGGTACCGACTTCCAGCGTCTTGTCTGCCAGCAGTGACAGCTTTGCGGAAGGACAGCTCTCGCAGAGACACAGGCGCGCGGTGGGCCACAGCGGCGCAGGGTACACAGAGCGCTGACGCGGCCTAGCCGATACTAGGCAGTTAATTCAACAACGCTACGCTGCAGTCTCCGCTCAGTTTCCTATTCGCCGATTTCCACAAGTGGCAAGCAATAAAGGAAACTCCAGGGGAAAACGCCTATTTCCGACAATGACAGCACGCAATGTTGTTGTTGTGGTCTTCAGTCCTGAGACTGGTTTGATGCAGCTCTCCATGCTACTCTATCCTGTGCAAGCTTCTTCATCTCCCAATACCTACTGCAGCCTACATCCTTCTGAATCTGCTTAGTGTGTTCATCTCTTGGTCTCCCTCTACGATTTCTACCCTCCACGCTGCCCTCCAATACTAAATTGGTGATCTCTTGATGCCTCAGAACATGTCCTACCAACCGATCCCTTCTTCTAGCCAAGTTGTGCCACAAACTTCTCTTCTCCCCAATCCTATTCAATACCTCCTCATTAGTTATATGATCTACCCATCTAATCTTCAGCATGTAAAGACCAATAAAATGAACTGCTAATACCCTTCCTCCTCACCCTCATATCCAATGACAGCGCTCCTCCATAGTATATACGTAATCAAACTAGTGTTCATGCAGCAGTTAGCAATATACCATGAGGAAGGCGCCTTGCAACAGCCACCGAAACGTCGGAATTTTATAGTTGACAGTGTGGCCCTAAACCCTGAAGAATTTTATTCACTACTTTTGAACACGTTTCGTGAAAATTGTCTTGAGCAGCTAGTGCCGCAGCCCACACTCAGTGGAAATGTGTTAGACCTTGTAGCTACAAAGAGGTCGGACCTCATCGAAAATGCCAGTATAGAAACGGAAATTAGCGATCATGATATCTTTACAGTAACTATGATTACGAAAGTTAATAAATCAGTCAAGAAGGCTAGGAGTGTGTTTCTGCTACATAGAGCAGATAAACAGTTATTAAGAACTCCATTAGACAGTGAATTGGTATCACTTAGTTCCAGTAAGATGGATATAAAGGAATTATGGGAAAAAGTTTAAGCAGACTGTATGTCGTGGTCTGGAGAGTACGTGCCCAGTAAGTGGATAAAGGATTGAAAGGACCCACCATGGTTTAATAACGAAATTCTGCAGGTGCTGAGGAAGCAGAGGCTGTTGCACTTTAGGTTCAAACGGGGACGCACAAATGACGACAAGCGAAGGTTAGTAGAGATTCGTACGTCTGTGAAAAGATCTATGTGCGAAAACCACCGTCACACCTTCGCAAAAGACCTTGCACAGAACCCGAGAAAATTCTGGTCGTATGTAAAATGTCTAAGCGGGTCTTAGGCTTCCATTCAGTTCCTCGTTGACCAGTCTGGTGTGGCAGCTGATGATAGCAAAACGAAAGCCGAAGTTTTAAATTTCACGTTCAAGAAATCGTTCAAACAGGAGAACTGTACAAACATACCGTCATTTGACCATCGGACAGACTCCCTTATAGACCAGATAAAAATAAGCATACCTGGCGCAAAGAAACAACTGAAGGATTTGGAAACAAATAAATCACCAGGTGGGGATGGAATCCCAGTTCAATTTTACGAAGAGTACTCTACGGCATTGGCCCCGTACCTAGATTGTGTGGTGTCACCGCCAGACACCACACTTGCTAGGTGGTAGCTTTAAATCGGCCACGGTCCATTAGTACATGTCGGACCCGCGTGTCGCCACGGTCAGGGATCGCAGACCGAGCGCCACCACAAGGCAGGTCTCGAGATACGGACTAGCACTCGCCCCTGTTGTACGGACGACTTTGCTAGCGACTACACTGACGAAGCCTCGCTCCTTCGCCGAGCAGATAGTTAGAGTAGCCTTCAGCTAAGTCAATGGCTACGACCTAGCAAGGCGCCATTAGTAACATTGCATGTATCTAAAGAGTCTCACTTGTATCGCCACAATCTCCAGATGTACCAAAAGGATGGATTAAAGTTAAGTATTCCAGAAGCTACGTACTTTTCTTTATAGCATTCCTTACATCCTGCTTTAGCTTAGCGCGTGCCTTTCGGCTTCCTCTCATTGTGTCTAGGTTGTCTTGTCTAGACGCAACAATTTTTGGCGACGAGTCTACAAAGGGTCTTGTTCTTTCTAATTGCTTACATTTACTTGTGTCATGGCTTCGCCAGATGTACTGTCCGAATTTTATCGCTTGCAGAATCAGCAGACGCAGGCGTTATTGGATGCCCTTGGACAGCTCGTCCAGGGTCAACGTGCACTGCAAAACGATGCGGCGGCCACCGCTCCATCGCTACCGCAGCCACAACATGCAGTTGCACCCCCATTTCGTCCGTTTGAACCAACTAAGGAAACATGGACGGAGTGGTCACGCCATTTGGATTTCATCTCGCCGCCTACAGAATTCAAGGTAACGAGCGGCAGCCTCATTTATTGCCGTGTGTAGGGGTGCAAACGTACCGTGTGATAGTGAAATTATTTCCCCGACGCGACGTAGCGACTCTGTCCTATGATGAAATTTTGTCGGCATTGGACGCCTATTTCAAAGAAACAGTCAATGTCGTTGCAAAAAGGTATACTTTTTTCGTACAAAACGTACGGCCGGTCAAACTAATAGGGAGTCGGTTGCAACATTCCAAGGCCTTGCAAGGGATTGTGCTTTTGAGTGTGAATGTGGACTCCCTTATTCCGATACTATGATACGTGATGCAATTGCACAGAACGTTTCTGATATTCGTATACGGGAGCAAATTTTGAAACTCGTCAATCCCTCCCTTCAACAAGTGATAGACATATTGGATAGGCAAGACATACTTGACTTTGCTCAGGAATCATTTGCAACTTCGCCAGCTGTGTGTAACATTAACCGGCCCGCCGGGCGCGCTGCACGGCCTGGTAAACTGCCCTCGCACACGTCCGCGCAGCTGCCGCCACGCTCTAAACCAGGTGTGCCGCGACAGCATACAAATGCAGTGAAATCATGCCCGCGGTGTGCTACTAGACATTCGCGTGACAATTGCCCGTCACGCCAAGCTATTTGCTTTTTCTGTAATAAGTAAGGACATGTGCAAAGTGTTTGCCAGAAAAAGCTCAGATCAGACACTCTTAAGCATTCCAGGCCCTTTGCTTCGCGCCGGAATCGAACCAAGGAGACTCAGGCTCGTGAACCTTCGCCCATGGACATTCATGTAGTTAATTCCACTTCGTCTAGTGCCACTTTCTCTAACAGTGACTGTGTTCGTCCCATACAAAGCGTGCATCGACGTCGCCGGAAATCACGTCAATTAGCAAGTGATGCTGTACCTGTATCAGTTCAAGTTGCACGAGACAGTCGCTCTTGTCGTCCGCAGGACAATAAACTTTTTGTAGATTTGGACGTTAATGGCAAGGTCATACCATTCCAGCTCGATACCGGAGCTGCAGTTTCATTGCTCAATCACGACATGTACAAACAACTGGGCAAACCTCCGTTGCGTGCCGCAAATGTTCAGTTAAATAGTTATTCAGGCCAGAATATCCCTGTGTTAGGACAGTGCACTCTTCTTGCAACATATAAGGGACAAACAAAACTTGTATCATTTTACGTTCTTCGTTCTTCTACTGCGGTGAACTTGTTTGGTTTAGATTTATTTCAATTGTTTAACATGCCTATAGTAAATCAGGTGCTATCAGTGAATCAGACTGTGCCTTCAGACAGTGTTTCTCGTCTGTGTACAGAATTTGCAGACATTTTTGCACCGGGCTTAGGTTGCACTCAGAACTATGAAGCACATTTGGAACTGAAAGTCAACGCGTAACTGAAATTTTTCAGAGTGCGCAATGTTCCTCACACATTGCGTGATGAGGTCACAAGAAGATTACACGATTTAGAATCACAAGGTGTAATTGACCGTGTGCAAGCTTCTCGCTGGGCCTCACCCTTAGTAATTTTGCCAAAACCTTCCGGAAAACTGAGACTTTGTGTGGACTTCAAGGCAACAGTGAATCCACAACTCGTGATTGCAACTTTTCCCTTACCCCGCCCGGAAGATCTTTTTGATAAACTGTGCCCGGGTAAATACTTTTCGAAGTTGGACCTAGCAGATGCGTACTTGCAAATCCCAGTGGACGCCGAATCCGAGCGCGTCTTGGTGGTTAACACGCATCTTGGTTTGTACCGATTCAAAAGACTGCCATTCGGGTGTGCGTCCGCCCCTGCATTGTTTCAGCAATATTTACAAACTGTTTGTGCGTCAGTCCCTACTGCAGCGAACTATCTGGACGATATTGTGATCTCCGGAAAGACAGCAGATGAGCATTTAGCACACCTATGAACATTATTTCAAGTGTTGCGACAAAATGGTCTTCGCTTGCGGAAGGACAAATGTGTGTTTTTTGCTCGTGACTTACCATATCTGGGACATGTCATAAATGCACAATGCCTACATCCCAGTCCAGAGCACCTCCGTGCCATACAAGACTTGCCTTCGCCGCAGAATTTTAAGCAGCTACAGAGTGTGTTGGGTAAAAATTAACTATTATCATCGCTTTCTGCGCAATGCATCTTCCATTTCAGCTCCGCTTCATAGCTTACGCCGTAAGGATGTTCCGTTCGTCTGGACGACGGAATGCCAACGCGCCTTTCGCCAGTTGAGGTCGGCGTTGCTTTCTAATACTTGCCTTACGCCATTCGATCCCCAGAAACCCCTTTTGTTGATGGTAGATGCATCGGATTTCGGAATCGGTGCTGTGCTTACGCACACAGATGGGTCGCATGATCGCCCTATTGCCTTTGCGTCCAAAATGCTCTCGTCTGCGCAAAGAAATTATTCAGAGATAGAGAAAGAAGCTTTGGCTCTCGTGTTTGGTGTTACTAAGTTCCATGATTTCTTGTATGGTCGTCACTTAACCATCATCACAGACCACAAACCTTTGACGTCGCTTTTTCGTCCGAACAAGCCTTTACCCCCACGTACAGCGCAGAAACTCATTCGCTGGTCTATTTTCCTCTCGCAGTACCGCTACGAAATCTTGTATCGGTCCACTGCTAAGCACGGAAACGCCGACGCGTTGTCCCGTTTGCCCGTTGCTGAGGATAGAGCATTCGATTCTTCCGAACTTGCTTGCATGTTCATTGATTCGGAAACCGATGACGTGGTCGACTCGTTTCCGATTGATTTTCGTCGTGTAGCTACAGCCACAGCTGCTGACCCTGTCCTTGCTACCGTTTTGCGTTTTGTTGCTACGCAATGGCCTTTGTCATAGTCTCGGATCGAGGATCCGTTGGTTCGCCGATTTTTTGCTCGCAAGGAGAGACTTTTTGTTCGACGTGGTGTTTTGTTGTAGCGTTCTGATAATGATCAGTCCAGAGTCGTGGTCCCACGTTCGTTACAGTCCTCTGTTTTACGGCTTCTTCACCAAGGACATTGGGGTATAGTGCGAACGAAACAATTTGCTCGTCAGCACTGTACTTGGTTCGCAATCGATGCTGCGATTACGAATCTGTGTTCTTCTTGCATGGCGTGTGCCGAACAACAATCCGTACCGCCGCGGAAAGTCTTTCCATGGCCAAAAGCCTCTTCCTCTTGGCAACGCTTGCACATCGATTTTGCTGGTCCATTCTGGAATGCTAGATGGTTGGTTCTGGTAGATGCCTTCAGTAATTTTCCTTTTGTTGTCCGGATGTCTTCCACGACGTCAACTGCCACCATCCAAGCGTTGTCTGCTATCTTTTGCATTGAAGGTCTTCCACAGACTATTGTTTCCGACAATGGCCCACAATTCATGTCTGCAGAATTTCAGTCTTTCTGCAAGGCCAATGGTATTCAACATCTGACATCCGCGCCGTTTTCGCCTCAGTCAAACGGTGCCGCTGAACGATTGGTCCGGACTTTCAAGTCACAGATGTTGAAGTTGAAAGAGTCGCATTCTCGGGAGGACGCGTTGTTGCTCTTTTTGTCATCGTATCGCTCTCAGCCCCGAGATGGTCGCTCGCCGGCTGAGTTGCTCCACGGTCGTCCTCATCGACCCTTGATGTCTTTGCTGCACCCGCCGCATCAGGTTCCTGTGCAGCGGCAGACTTCTGCTTTTGCTCCAGGCGACGTTGTATTCTATCGCAACTATCGAGGTTCACGGCGTTGGCTCGCAGGGCGCATTCTTCGCTGCCTCGGCCGCGCGATGTATTTGGTTTTGGGGGCCTCTGGTGAGGTGCGTCGGCATCTCAATCAGCTGCGCCTCTGTCGTCGCACGGGTTCTGCCGCTCCCCGTCTGCTTGCAGCGACGGTGCCGCCCTGGGGACCCATCTACTGGCTCGCCTCATTCCCAGGTGTTACCGACGATGCCTTCCATTTTGCCCCATGGCGTCGCGCCGCCGCCGCCTCCGCCGCCGCCGCCTGTTCTCCCGCCGGCGCCGCCCGCAGTGGACGCCTCGCTGCAGCCGCCAAGCGCCCCCCTGGGTCACGCGCCGCCGATCGCTTCCCGTGACCAGCTGTCCTCCGCCATGGAACTCTTGCCCGCTCCGGACCACATGGCGTCTTCGTGCGTCGGGTACCCCGACGCAATGGCGGTCGACCCTTCGGCCCCTCCTGTCTCTTTACGGGCGGATACACCGCATGTTGACGTGCACCCTGGACTAGGTTTTCAGGCGTTTCCTAGCTCCCCTCGGACCGAATGGCCGGGTGCGAGTGGCACAGCCTCGCCTGTTGTTAGGCTCCCCACCTCATCGCATACGTCAACATGGGGTCCTCCCCAAGGCGGGCGGAAGCCTTATAACACGACCGTTCGCCGATTTGCCGGGGAGGGATGTGGTGTCACCGCCAGACACCACACTTGCTAGGTGGTAGCTTTAAATCGGCCGCGGTCCATTAGTACATGTCGGACCCGCGTGTCGCCACGGTCAGGGATCGCAGACCGAGCGCCACCACAAGGCAGGTCTCGAGATACGGACTAGCACTCGCCCCTGTTGTACGGACGACTTTGCTAGCGACTACACTGACGAAGCCTCGCTCCTTCGCCGAGCAGATAGTTAGAGTAGCCTTCAGCTAAGTCAATGGCTACGACCTAGCAAGGCGCCATTAGTAACATTGCATGTATCTAAAGAGTCTCACTTGTATCGCCACAATCTCCAGATGTACCAAAAGGATGGATTAAAGTTAAGTATTCCAGAAGCTACGTACTTTTCTTTATAGCATTCATTACATCCTGCTTTAGCTTGGCGCGTGCCATTCGGCTTCCTCTCATTGTGTCTAGGCTGTCTTGTCTAGACACAACAGATTGCATTTATCGTGAATCTCTCTCCCAGCACAAAGTTCCAAGCGACTGGAAAAAGACGCAGTTGACTTCAGTATATAAGAAAGGTAAAAGAACGGACCCGCAGAATTACAGACCAATACCCATAACTTCTGTTTGCTGCAGAATCCTTGAACATATTCTCAGTTCGAATATAATAAACTTTCTTGATACAGAGAAGCTTATGCCCACGAATCAGCATGTTTTAGAAATTATCACTCGTGCGGAACTCAGCTTGTACTTTTCTCACATGATTTATCGAGAACCGTGGATGAAGGGCAAGAGGCAGATTCCATGTTTCTGGGTTTCCGGGAAGCACTTGACACAGTGTACCATTGCAGGCTATTAACGAAGGTACGAACATATGGAATAAGTTCACAGATATGTGAGTGGCACGAAGATTTCTTAAATAATAGTATGTTGTCCTCGACGGCGAGTGTTCATCAGAGACAAGGGTCTCCTTAGGAGTGTCCCAAGGAAGTGTGATAGGTGTGGGGTCCGTCCCACTCGTCTCGTATAGGGTGCCTAAGGGATGCTGCGTTCTCGGAATGCTATACAACAATTCAAGCAAATAACATTAGTAGTTTTATTACAAATCAGAAGTTTGACAATACTTAACTTGGAATTTACAATGGTGTCGCAAGCGATGGGTGACATGCAACATAAATCCGAGTCTTTGCTGTATACAATTGAGCCGCGCGTGGCTCGTGTTCCCGCCATCATGTATTTTACACCCTGTTTTTAACGTACTTCCACCTCACTACGTTAATTAAAATTACTACTGTCACTGAGTTGCTGCTTTGCCTGACCGTGAGGGGCGCTACAAGCGCGTATCGGTATATCCCCTCTCGTAGTATCTTTGCTCGATTGCTATTACTTCCCGGTCGTTGTCTGTCGTAAGAGAGTTCGGGTCGCGATTTCGGGCTGTTAGTCACAACTGGAGCGCATCTGGAGCGCAGCCCGGACCTGTCAGTCGGGGAGTTGCAATGCGGCACTAGTGCAGTCGGGTTGGAGCAGCAGTAAGGTCTGTGTCGACATGGCTCGCCCGACCATTGCCGCCACGCATCACTTGCGCTGGAACTATTTTGGTAAATCAGGAGTTGTCTGCATGTCTGGAGAGCGTTATTTGGAAGTAGTTCACAGGTGTGCAGACTGTGTATTGCGACCCAAGCACATCAAGGCGAGTGTTTTGTGTCAGTGTGATAAATATACTCGAACCGTATATAAAATGTTCCAAAATAAATAGAGTACACTCCTTCCTTACTCTCACCAGCAGCCCAGCGCAGGCTGAGTAATTTTCGTGCCGTTTCCCCCCCTCCAGATCGCCATCTTGCATTATATCACAGGAGGAATGACAGCACCCTATGGTGGCAGTATTGTGCACTAGGTTAGTTGGAGTCTAGATCTCTTGGTGGAGACACTGCCTGCAAAATAAGAACTTATATCCAGCACAGGCAGAGTAGTGTTCCCACCATTTTTCCTCACCATCTTGTATAACATCACAAAACGGACGACAGCGCTCTCTGGTGGTGGTACTGTGTACCAGACCACGTGGTGAACACACTGTTTGCCACCATCTCGGACGACAGCACCCTCTGGGTGCCACATGGTGAACACAATGTATGCCACCATCTTGGGTAATGGTACTCACCTCATCAGATGACATCACAGCAGCACCCTCTGCTGATGGTAGTGTGGACTAATTCAGTTGGAGTCCAGACCTCATGGTGAGCACACACACTGGATGGCGGTAGTAGCTCAAATTGTTTAAATAAAGACCTGTGCATGATTACGACAGTTGACGATTAGCAAGCATGTTTGGAGAGTCTTTTAGTGGTTTGCATGTCTGTAGGCTGTGTGGCGCGACCACAAGCGTGTCAGAGCATGTGTTTTGTATCAGTGTAATAAATATACTTCATCCCTAAATAAATTGTTCCTCTCTCCAGCAGCCCAGCACCAGTCAAGTCCTTGTCCCACAAACCCCTAGGAGGAGGTGGCGGTGGGGTGATTTAGGTTAGTGGAGGTAGTCCAAGTGACCGATCTTTCCACGATTATCTTAGGTTAGTAGAGGTGTGATCCATTATCCTGTTGGAATTTGAACTTCCCGCCATTTTCTAACGGTGGGGGGGAGAGGGGGCGTTAGGTTAGTGGAGGTAGCCAAATTGACCTATCTTCCCGCCAAATTTCATACTTGCCGTCAAAATCAGCCATCATAGATGATGTCATCAGATGACATCACGGCCACCATCTTGGATGACGTCATCGCCTCCATCTTCGATGACGTCATCGCCGCCATCTAGGATAATGGTACTTGGGGTGACACGAATTCTGTCCCACTACTGGCGTTATGGTGTGGTCTTGTTTTTCATGGAGGAGGCTTGCAGCCCTTGTTGTTTTGCGTGGCACTATCACAGCAAAGGCCTACATCGATGTTTTAAGCGCCTTCTTGCATCCCACCTTTGATGAGCAGTTCGGGGATGGCGACTGAATCTTTCAACACAATCGAGCACCTGTTCATAATGCATGGCGTGTGGCCGAGTGGTTACACGACAATAACATCCCTGTAATGGACTGGCGTGCACAGAGTCCTGACCTGAATCCTATAGAACACCTTGGAGATGTTTTGTAACGCCGACTTCGTGCCAGGCCTCACCGACCGACATCGATACCTCTCCTCAATGCAGCACTTTCTGAAGAATGGGCTGCCATTCCCCAAGAAATCTACCAGCACCTGATTGAACGTATGCCTGCGAGAATGGAAGCTGTCATGAAGGCTAAGGGTGGACCACCACTATATTGAATTCCAGCATTACCAATTGAGCGTGCCACGAACTTGTAAGTCATTTTGAGCCAGGTGTCCGGATACTTCTGATCACATAGTGTATGATCTTATTGTTACTTCTCCTGCTAAAAATTTACTAGGTATGGGCGAGCTTCGCAAGGAATGTATTTGCGTTTTTGACCCATCTTGGGCGTCACATTACGTTCGTCCTCTCACGTTACTGAACTGTGATTGTAGGGCAATGCCAAAGCGATGACTCGCATGACGTCTGCCTTGCTGGAGACTGTCGTCGGCGAGTATCAAAGTCGTCTTCTTGGTCGCTCTGTTCTCACCCCTGTAGCCAAATACCGGGATGTGGTTTCGGTTGCTACCATTACTTCTGTCCATTGTGCCTTTGCATTTTTTTATTTTAATAAGCCTTTCGATCGTGTAAATCATGAATGTCTGCTTCGGATCTCGGAGACGATTGTGTTTACTGTTGAGGCTCGTAGAGTATTGTTAATGGGCGTTGCAACTTGGGTAGTTGCCAATGAGCAATTGACGCACCGATAACCATCCATCTGAGAGTGCCAGAGGGGAGCCCGCTGTCGATGTCTTTGTTTGTCTTATCTCTGCAGCCGCTACTTCAGGAGGCTGGATCCCACGTTCAGGGTTGGACGCTTTTTTGGAACGACTCTAGCTGTTCGAGCGTATGCTGATAATGTGATGTGATGTGTGGTTAGCACATTGGACTCGCATTCGGTAGGATGACCGTTTAAACCCATTGGGAAGGGGTCTCTGCCCCAGCCCGCTGAACAATTACAACTGCCAATATCCTGGAAAACTGGCTCCGAGTTCTATCAAGGACAGCGGCCTCCTCCTGGTACAGGGTGGTCGACTATTAGTCACTACTCCTGATACAACATAGACTCTCGCTGGTGGAAATCACGGATAAAATGCAGTAGATGTGCGTCCCTAGATCCGCTGCAGTAGTAGTTTATTTGTCGTGGCCACCTAGCAAAGTGGTCATGGCTCAGGAAGCAGTTGGCTTTCCTCACTCGTTATGTTGACGTTGCGTACTCCATTGATCTAATTCTGCGCCCAGCCACTTATTTTTTCCAAGGACAAAGACCAGTACAGCAATTTGGCTGGTTGGTCACATTATACATTTTGTTGTTGCTGGTAAGGGCGATGACGACCTTTTGGCTTTTCGCCAGCTTACGCCCACGGAGGCATTGGCATTGGCGGCCGAAGACTTCCGGCATTAGAAGTCAGCCTCATTCTGCCAACGGCCTTGTCAAAGAGGGCGGAGGAGCGGATAGAGGTTCAATGCACTCTCTTGTCCTATGGGTGGGAAATTGCCCCTAAAGGCGGAAGAATCAGCAATGATCAAAGACATGAGGACGCAGAAGGCAATGGAAACCACTGCATTAAAGACACGTAACATGTATCCACAGGACATGTGGCCTGTAATTGAAGAAGTGTCATGATGATCTCTCCATTGGCAAAAGATTCCGGAATAGTCCCCCATTCGGATCTCCGGGAGGGGACTGCCAAGGGGGAGGTTACCATGAGGAAAAGATTGAATAATCTACGAAAGGATAACGTTCTACGAATCGAGGCGTGGAATGACAGAAGCTTGAACGTGGTAGGGAAACTAGAAAATCTGAAAAGGGAAATGCAAATGCTCAATCTAGATATAGTAGGGGTCAGTGAAGTGAAGTGGAAGGAAGACAAGGATTTCTGGTCAGATGAGTATCGGGTAATATCAACAGCAGCATAAAATGGTATAACAGGTGTAGGATTCGTTATGAATAGGAATGTAGGGCAGAGGGTGTGTTACTGTGAACAGTTCAGTGACCGGGTTGTTCTAATCAGAATCGACAGCAGACCAACACCGACAACGATAGTTCAGGTATACATGCCGACGTCGCAAGCTGAAGATGAACAGATAGAGAAAGTGTATGAGGATATTGAAAGGGTAATGCAGTATGTAAAGGGGGACGAAAATCTAATAGTCATGGGCGACTGGAATGCAGTTGCAGGGGAAGGAGTAGAAGAAAAGGTTACAGGAGAATATGGGCTTGGGACAAGGAATGAAAGAGGAGAAAGACTAATTGAGTTCTGTAACAAGTTTCAGCTAGTAATAGCGAATACCCTGTTCAAGAATCACAAGAGGAGAAGGTATACTTGGAAAAGGCTGGGAGATACGGAAAGATTTCAATTAGATTACATCATGGTCAGACAGAGATTCCGAAATCAGATACTGGATTGTAAGGCGTACCCAGGAGCAGATATAGACTCAGATCACAGTATAGTAGTGATCAAGAGTAGGCTGAAGTTCTAGACATTAGTCAGGAAGAATCAATACGCAAAGAAGTGGGATACGGAAGTACTAAGGAATGACGAGATACGTTTGAAGTTCTCTAACGCTATAGATACAGCAATAAGGAATAGCGCAGTAGGCAGTACAGTTGAAGAGGAATGGACATCTATAAAAAGGGCCATCACAGAAGTTGGGAAGGAAAACATAGGTACAAAGAAGGTAGCTGCGAAGAAACCATGGGTAACAGAAGAAATACTTCAGTTGATTGATGAAAGGAGGAAGTACAAACATGTTCCGGGAAAATCAGGAATACAGAAATACAAGTCGCTGAGGAATGAAATAAATAGGAAGTGCAGGGAAGCTAAGACGAAATGGCTGCAGGAAAAATGTGAAGACATCGAAAAAGAAATTATTGTCGGAAGGACAGACTCAGCATACAGGAAAGTCAAAACAACCTTTGGTGACATTAAAAGCAACGGTGGTAACATTAAGAGTGCAACGGGAATTCCACTGTTAAATGCAGAGGAGAGAGCAGATAGGTGGAAAGAATACATTGAAAGCCTCTATGAGGGTGAATATTTGTCTGATGTGATAGAAGAAGAAACAGGAGTCGATTTAGAAGAGATAGGGGATCCAGTGTTAGAATCGGAATTTAAAAGACCTTTGGAGGACTTACGGTCAAATAAGGCAGATAACATTCCATCAGAATTTCTAAAATCATTGGGGGAAGTGGCAACAAAACGACTATTCACGTTGGTGTGTAGAAAATATGAGTCTGGCAATATACCATCTGACTTTCGGAAAAGCATCATCCACACAATTCCGAAGACGGCAAGAGCTGACAAGTGCGAAAATTATCGCACAATCAGCTTAACAGCTCATGCATCGAAGCTGCTTACAAGAATAATATACAGAAGAATGGAAAAGAAAATTGAGAATGCGCTAGGTGACGATCAGTTTGGCTTTAGGAAAAGTAAAGGGACGAGAGAGGCAATTCTGACGTTACGGCTAATAATGGAAGCAAGGCTAAAGAAAAATCAAGACACTTTCATAGGATTTGTCGACCTGGAAAAAGCGTTCGACAATATAAAATGGTGCAAGCTGTTCGAGATTCTGAAAAAAGTAGGGGTATGCTATAGGGAGAGACGGGTCATATACAATATGTACAACAACCAAGAGGGAATAATAAGAGTGGACGATCAAGAACGAAGTGCTCGTATTAAGAAGGGTGTAAGACAAGGCTGTAGCCTTTCGCCCCTACTCTTCAATATGTACATCGAGGAAGCAATGATGGAAATAAAAGAAAGGTTCAGGAGTGGAATTAAAATACAAGGTGAAAGGATATCAATGATACGATTCGCTGATGACATTGCTATCCTGAGTGAAAGTGAAGAAGAATTAAATGATCTGCTGAACGGAATGAACAGTCTAATGAGTACACAGTATGGTTTGAGAGCAAATCGGAGAAAGACGAAGGTAAGGAGAAGTAGTAGAAATGAGAACAGCGAGAAACTTAACATCAGGATTGATGGTCACGAAGTCAATTAAGTTAAGGAATTCTGTTACCTAGGCAGTAAAATAACCAATGACGGAAGGAGCAAGGAGGACATAAAAGCAGACTCGCTATGGCAAAAAAGGCATTTCTGGCCAAGAGAAGTCTACTAATATCAAATACCGGCCTTAATTTGAGGAAGAAATTTCTGAGGATGTACGTCTGGAGTACAGCACTATTTGGTAGTGAAACATGGACTGTGGGAAAACCGGAACAGAAGAGAATCGAAGCATTTTGAGATGTGGTGCTATAGACGAATGTTGAAAATTAGGTGGACTGATAAGGTAAGGAATGAGGAGGTTCTACGCAGAATCGGAGAGGAAAGGAATATGTGGAAAACACTGATAAGGAGAAGGGACAGGATGATAGGACATCTTCTAAGACATGAGGCAATGACGTCCATGGTACTAGAGGGAGCTGTAGAGGGCAAAAACTGTAGAGGAAGACAGAGATTGGAATACGTCAAGCAAATAATTGAGGACGTAGGTTGCAAGTGCTACTCTGAGATGAAGAGGTTAGCACAAGAAAGGAATTTGTGGCGGGCCGCATCAAACCAGTCAGTAGACAGATGACGAAAAAAAAAAAAAAAAAAAAAAGGCCACGGCTTGCTGGTCCTGGTTGCAATATCCCCGCTTCTGAGAACTCTTTGCCAGGATGCTGAATCTCATCTTTCGAAGACAGGGCGTCGGATTGTTCTGGGAGCGACTGCTGCCCCATTGTGTTTTTGTTTCCCGTATCTGTTTTTCCCCTGTATTCCTTCTTTTTGCGCTATTTTTGTTGTTTTTGGAAAATTAAAAAACAAAAACGGAAAAAAGTTGTGAAGAAGAAGCCCATTTAAAGGGCGGGAGCCGGCCGAGGTGGCAGAGCGGTTCTAGGCGCTTCAGTCAGGAACCACGCGGCTGCTACGGTCGCAGGTTCGAATCCTGCCTCGGGCATGGATGTGTGTGATGTCCTTAGGTCAGTTAGGTTTAAGTAGTTCTAAGTCTAGGGGACTGATGACCTGAGATGTTAAGTACCATAGTGTTTAGAGCCATTTTAACCATTTGAAAGGGCGGGAGGAGGGGAGAGGCACCTGATTTCACTGTGACCATTACTAATTGCTTTCCGTAACACTGTATTTCCTATTTGCACGAACTTTCAGATTCTTCTGTTACGCTTTTTCTAATTAATTCAATTTTCATGTGCGATAACTGTGTCAT
The DNA here is from genome assembly GCF_021461395.2 of Schistocerca americana. Taxonomy (NCBI): domain Eukaryota; kingdom Metazoa; phylum Arthropoda; class Insecta; order Orthoptera; family Acrididae; genus Schistocerca; species Schistocerca americana. The sequence continues at coordinate 540,503,795 of NC_060124.1, read as the reverse complement.
ACTCATGTTTATTATCTTTATTTTAATGTAAGTTAACTGTACGCCTAGGTTACTCAATAAATTACTATTATGAAAAGAGACAACAACAGCGGTAAAGCGTCTAGCTAGAAACGCGAAGGGTGTTGTATCGGATCCCGGCTGGGTCTTTTTTCCCCCTCTGCCTTTTAACCCAGTATTCATCTCTCAATGATGTCGAGATTTTCCAGAAACGAAACATGAGTCGGATTCCACATTACACTGCAGCCCCAAATTTACACTCGTGATTCACAGCAAATTCTTAGAACAACGGGCACAGACTTATTAAACTTTGAGGTGTCCTAAAAAGACGTGACCAATAACGAAATGCTAAGCACCCACCATCAGGCTGTGATGTGAGACTTAAAAATTTAAATAATCAAATATTTTTACTAATAGTTTCCCTGAAATCATTCGAAACATTACAAAGTGAAAGAACACGGGAATCCAAAGTATATAATTTTTTTTATGCTTCAAGTGAAGTGTTTTCTGAGAAACTACGTCAACAACTTTGCCTCGTTTACATACAGTGTGTTCTTTCAGCAGCGCTGCAGATGACCCAACTTTCAGCTTTCTGCTTTCCCGGAATCAGACCAACGAGTCTTTGCGTGGCGCAGCGAAATCTGCCACGACAAAAAGTTGGGTTAACGAGTCTCAACAGTGCAGCTTCACAAGACGAGTACTGTAACACTAACGTAAATGAGTAAATCACGCATGTCTTTCTTTTTCCTTCCTGCTTCTCTTTGTGCCACGGTAGTCAGCCTCCAATACATACTGAATCACTCACACACACGTACACGCATGTTCAGATATTATACTTACTTTGGTTGTGAACAAATTACTTACATCACTATGTGCTCCCATCATTGTCAAGAGATGTCACTTCAAACGCCAGTTCTATATGGAAATCATAACATTACACTGACGCGACGAAAGCCATGGGACACCTACTAATATCGTTTTGACCTCCTTTTGCCCAGAGTAGTACAGCAGACAGTCGAGGCATGGAATTAAGTCGTTGGTAGTCCACTACATAAATACTGAGCCATGCTCCTCTACAGCCGTCGATAATTGCGAAAATTCTGCTAGTGCAGGATTTTGTATACAAACTGACCTCTCCATTATGTCCCATAAATGTTCGATGATACTCGTATCGGGCGATCTGGGTGGTCAAATCATTCGTTCGAATTGTCCAGAATGTCATCAAGTTACCTTCCATTAGGAATGTGGAATACACTAGCCGACTGTGACATGACTTTCAGAATGACGGAGCACAGCAATCAGTCGACCTTTCCCTCCAGGCCTTATTAAAGCAAATCTAGATTTCGGCTAGCGACTATCCATTATCAGTGTACTATTTCATAGTTTCAGTACATGTCCTAGTACGTAAGCCCGCTGTTGTTCAGGCTTCTGTCGTAGTTCATTCAAGAATTCTCAGCACTGACAACTCTATGCAAAAGCCACTGCTGTTGTCATTAAGTTCAGGTCGTCGGCCGATTGTCCACGGTGAGAGGTAATATCCGACATTTGGTATTCTCGGCACACTCTTGACAGTGTGGATCTTGGGATACTGCATTCACTGACGATATCCGAAATGGAATGTCCTATGCGTCTAATTCCAACCTCTGTTCCGCACTGAGAGTCCCGTTGCGCAGCCATAATCAAGTCGGAAACCATTTCACATGAGTCACCGAGTACAGATGACAGCTCTACCATTGCACTGCTATTTTATAGCTTGTGTACGCGATACTAACGCCGTCTGTATACGTGCACATCGCTATCCCACGACTTTTGTCACCTCAGTCATGCCTCTACACAACTTTCCTACCATTTACTTCGGACATTGCGTAAATTGTATAAAAGTGATGATATTCATGTACTTAATGTTGTTCTCTGAAATTTTATTCATGGCCTAGAAACAAAATAAGCTATGCTAGTCAGATCGTCAGATCGTAGATACTTAATTTGAACTATGTGAATCTGGACTGGGTCACTGGTGACGTATAAAACTAATGTCAGATATGGAGTCCAGGCTCAGATTCCTGGCTGAGTAAGTTCGCTAACAAGTCAGCTGGCTTAGGATTTTCTCTTAGGAGAACTTACAAGCTTCTGCCTAGGACGAATAGGCTTGAGCTTTTGACGTACATCATGTACACTACACCAGCAGAGGAGTCCTTTTTAATGTACGGCCGGAGAGAAGCAAGAAGGAAGAAGAAGTTATTGTCCATCCGCCTCTTGTACGGAGAAGTTCAGTGAAAGCAGCCGCCTGGAAGGCTCCTGTTTTAGAGGTAAGAGGGGAGGCCATCATGCAAGGAATTGGCCATCGTCGCAACTGGTACTTTTGGTACCCAAAATCATGGATTTTTGGGGTTTCTTTGGAAACCGCCCAGGAGCAAATAGTTCTTTCATAAGCCATCTGACCATGGACTATACCTAATGCAAAACAGTCAACTGATTTCCACACTTTGCCAAAGTTTGAGGAAGTATGTACTGCTTAAAATTTGGCCATGTACTTTAAAACAGCTGCAGTATGCCCGTCCTCCCGATTGGTATAAAATGGTTCAAATGACTCTCAGCACTATGGGACTTAGCTTCTGAGGTCATCAGTCCCCTAGAACTTAGAACTACTGAAACCTAACTAACCTAAGGACATCACACACATCCATGCCCGAGGCAGGATTCGAACCTGCGACCGTAGCGGTCGCGCGGTTCCAGACTGTAATGCCCAGAACCGCTCGGCCACTTCGCCCGGCCGACAAATAAACTGGTGCTGCAGCATATCTAGGGACTCATAGCTACTGCATTTTATACGTCATTTCCACCATGGAGCGTCTATGTCGTGACAAACTGTACCAGGAGTACGCTGACAGAACCGGAAAGTAATGCTCGTCTACTCAGTTTTCCTGGATATTCGCAGTTATAATCGTTCAGCGGGTTGCGGACAGGGAATCCCTTGCCAGCAGTTCAACAAAAACTTGGTTGCGAGTACCGGAAGCTGCAACATGTCAGCCACCAGACAGCTCACGTCCAGGTAAAGCTTCCGAATGAATCTCAGCTTAAAATATAGACTGTGAACGTTAACTGGGAGGTCAAGACTCGCTGGACGCACTAAGGTGAACAGCCGAGACAAAGTATAACTCCTGAATGCACGTCAAAATTGTGCGCCGAATGCAAAAGACAGACGACTTCCTCTTAGTGTCAGGCTGACCCAATATGCCGATGGAACATGGCACATCTCAGTCTTGTATCGCAGCCTGAAGATATGATGCTTCGATAAAAAGCAACCAGACAACTGCTTCAATTTCTTAGCTATCATGGAAGGAAGGGGGAAAAGTTGTGTGATGTAATACGCTTTGCACAACACGCAAGTATCCATAATTCGCATCTTCTGAATATAGGTAAGAGAGCGTCGTTTATTTTCCAGTATTGACCCTGAATCTTTTCTCCAACCGGTTTCCCATTGAGAATCGCCATTTGTAGCGGACAACGATCAATAATAATTCCCAGTGACGTATGTCGATCCACAGCAGTGGGCAAGGTGAGTACTGCTCCCTGAAAACCCCGTTCTTTTTGGGTTTTTTTTTTTTTTTTTTTTTTTTTTTGGTCAGGAGCGGAAAGAAACGTCGCACAGATCCGGAACGTAAAGAGTCACATTAATAAAAGTCACTGATACTGCTACGAACTCATTTAAAGGGAACTGTAGGGAGACTGATGCATTACACGAGTGGAGATGTACTCAGCGTAATCCGCCATGTGCCTGTGGATTGTGTACGAGAGTAAAATACATAACGTGTTTTAAATGTATGAGAATAGAGCAATACACAGAGACTACAATGAGGCTGCATGGCATGCACAAAGAAAATGCAGAGTACCAATACCGGACACGAAGGGAAACCAAGACTGTGGAACACAAAGTGATCGTGCGTTACCACAACGTAATTGCCAGAAATTCTGAATCACAGACTGTGAAGCAAAGAACAAAATTATTGCAGCCTACTGCTACGACTGAGGAAATTCGTCATATCAGTGAAGTGTAAGTATGGAGAAAACATTATGAGCGATGGGATGGTACAGAAATGGGTGAGCGCATTTGGAGATCGCCGTACAAATGTGCACAATAAGAGCAAAGTGGGAGATTTTCAGTCATTACTGACAATTTGTTGCAGGAAGTTGACGAAGAAGGGAGAGAGAACAGACACTTTATGAATCTGATGTTATGTGATGTTTCCTCAAATGTCAAGAAGTGCTTTACCCAGATGTTGCTTAATCAGGCCATCGGTTACCCTGGACTAATTCCTTCGCTAAATTTCTGGTGCAACGTTCTCATCAGCATACCTCTAGGTTGCAAGTGTTAGCGTTTCTTGGTAATACTTGCTGCTCGTAGACCTTTCATGCTACTTTCACTTTCCTGCAACTGGAGTTAAGAACAATCCATCTGTCCGAGCATTAAAGACGATACCTCAGGGATTGATACTGGCTAGTTATTTGTTATAAAGCGTTATTTACTAACGAACGCATGCACACTAACCTGTCAGCGGACAGGCTCCAGCAGACGACAGCACCAAAGAGTCAACAGTTGGTAGTTCTTAGCAAAAACTTGGGCATATACGATGTGGTCTACCATTTTATAGTTACTTGAAACAGGTATGGGGTCTCAGGAGGATATGCCTGTGAGGGAGGTAGCCCTAGAAATTTACGACCTAACTAAACATGGTTTTGTGTGTCTTACAGTTCAGCAGCATCATTTCCCAAACAAGATTTAGCAGAAGTAAGAAAGTAACAACGCATGCCGATGACACAACAATTATCTTAGGGGCCAAGAAAAAGGAACAGCTTTAAAAGAAAGCACTACCATACGAATTATTATTACTATCCTGTTCATTGAGGCAAACTTTCTAAAGGTTGTAAACAATTGCTACTACGTGCAATTTCTGCGATAAATCGGTTCAGCTAATTCACTCTTTCGTGGTCTTCATTATTATTAATTATTCCTGATTATCTGGAAATCGTGCCAATGAAAGGGAAGCAATGACATCGTCGATTATTACACTCGGCATCTCTGCATCTAATGGAAGTACTATAATGGATCTCTTGCAACATAACAACAATGAATACCGGAGTAAGTAACTTCCCAACGAGACTCACAAATCTAGCTCAGACATTTGTACACTAAGGCAAGCAGATGGACTGGACAACATTTTACGGCTATGAATAACTTCAGTGACATCAAAATATCGGGTGTACCTAAAAGAATCATACGATTTGGCGAGTCTATATTTCTGAAATTAATAAACATACAACGAATTTTGTTTTTGATGAACAGGAAGCTCAAAAAATATCTTTCATACCTTTTCATAGGTGGTAAGTATGTCTGCCTTGAGATGCATGGCACATGTCAATGAGGTGTTCAAATTGTCCCCACAATGCAGCGATCATGTCTTGAGTTACAGCTTCCACAGCTGCCGTTATGTGATGTCTCAGTTCATTCATTGTTGTTGGTGATGGAGGCACATAAAACAGAGTCTTTTATAAACCTCAACAACAAATAATCACATACAGTCAGGTCCTGTGACCTTGGAGGCCAGTAACGTAAGGTTGAATCATTTGGTCCATTGTGACCAATCCATCGTTCATTAATCCTTTGATTTATAAATGTTCGCACTTCCAGATATCAATGTGGCGGTGACACGTCCTGTTGGTAAATGAAGTCGTTCGAATCAGTCTCCATCTGCGGGAAAAGAAAGTTCTCAAGCATATCAACATATGTGCTTCCTGTAACAGTGTTCTCGGCAATGAAACATTTTCCATACATCTTCTCCAATGGAACTTCAGAAAACATTAAATTTTGGAGAGTCCCTCTCATGTACAACTTCATGTGGTTGCTCCGTATCATATATTCTCACATTATGATGGTTCACCTTTCCATTTAAGTGGAATGTTGCCTCCTCACAAAACACTAAGCGTAGAAGAGAACTGTCATCATTGATCTGGCCAAGAACTGAATTACAGAACACCACTCATTGTTGTTTGAAACCCTCGCGAAGAGCTTGCAGTAGCTGAATTTTGTATGGTTTCATGTGTAAACGTCGATGCAATACACCAAGGGGCACATCGGGGTATGTTAAACTATTGAGCTTCACAGTGAATGGAATTCTGGAGACACCTTGTGACACTATGGCGGAGGCGTTCAACGTCTTTGCTAGACACTCGGGGCCGGCCCGGCGATTTGGCTTTACACAAGCAACCTGTATCTCGGAATTGTTCATGCCATCGACTAATGCTCTGTGCTGTAGGAGGATCCATACCATATCTAGTACGAAAGTCATGCTGAACAGTTATTACTGACCCGCACTGCTACAGTTGCCATAATCCAAGGACGAAAATCAAGGACAAAATTTGGTGATTATAAAGATGTGGTTGAAACACGGACTGATATGTTGCGCAAGTGACCATTGGTTTGCATTTCAGTTGAATCTTCGTCATTACTTTACAGTGGTAATTATGAAGATGTGGTTTGAAACCTGGAATCACACAATGTCCTTTCACCTTTCTGCACGTCAGCCAAATCTTCATAATTACCATGATTGAAACAGTAACTCTGTCAGCAAAGAAGTTGTAATTAACAAGGAAAATTAATCCAAGCATTATCGGTGTCTATAAAGGAGTGGTCAATGATGAAGATAATTAATGGCAATTGACACTAAATAACTTTTTAATTAAAGCACTGGACACAAATTATTAACATGTACACAATCATGCTGCCACAATTGATATATGTCTTTCACTTTATGCTTTAAATCAGTCATATTTCTCTGAAAATCTGTGCAATTTGTGTTTTTCATGTTATAATGGATTTGGAGCATTGCATTGACTGATGTTAAAGCTAAACTTTCTTTCTTCTGTCCATTGTGCATTCACTAGGGAAAACATTCTCTCCACATTGGCATTATGCCCTGGAATGGAGAAATAGTACTGCACAATATCAAGCAGTTCTGAATACTGCTCTTTAGAAACACAATCCTCAAAAAATTTAACCCACTTTTTATGAGGCATCATCTCCAAATTCTGGTTATCTTCCTGTGTAAGAAAACGTTCCAGTTTCACTGTCTGGTCAAGTAGCAAACTCTCATCCACTTTGCAAGTTGTGTTTTCTTGCATCCACTTCAGTGTACATTCAACTTTTTCCCAATCGGGTAAAGCCTTCAACAGTATCCAGCCAAAATGTTCAAGTTCGGATAAAGGCTTGCTCCATTTTATCAGATAATCTGTAACTGTCTCCTAAAATGCCATGACATCCTCTTGAAATTTTGACTTCTGATACTGGAAGAAATCTGACATTAACTCTTTTACTTTTGTAGTCATGAATTTACATTTCTTTCTCTGAAACATGCACGAAATTTTTAAGTTCCAACCTAACCTCATTCACAGATATGTCCTCTTTATCAATGTTGGTGATAGCCTTTTGAAATGGACTCATCTGAGCAAGCAGAAACTGTAAATACATCTCTCCACAAGCATAAAAAAAAAAGACTTGGGAAGTCTTGCAAACTTATCGAGAGACAGGAAATATGATTTAAGAGCTTGAAACATGTATATGAATCTTTCAATTGCAGGAAATAAGCCCATCCACCTAGTTTTCACATGCCTAAGTAAATCTTTGTGTCATGTGGAGGAAATCACAAAATCCCTTAATGCTGTTACACGAACAGTATAAATTGAAAAGTGGCTATAGACCTTAATAATTATACTTTGCACATCTTGTGAAAGTATGTCGGTTCCCCTTTGAATAGCATTATGCAGTACATGAACTGAGCAACCTTCTCCTACTATGGACCTATTTAGTTTGTTTTCAAGTTTCTTCAACCCATTGTTTCCCCCTTTTCTTTCAACACCTCCAAAGTTAGTGTTTGTATTATTCCCACCAAAAGCACAAACTTTGTCACTAAGGTTGAATTCTAAAATTATTTTATACACACACTCAGACACTGTACTGGAGGTTTCATTTGTCACACTCAATCAAATGTAATAAATTACTTTGAACACCTTGTGTAATGTCAAAGTATTGGACTAGAACAGGAAACATTTTTACATGCTTGTGATTACTAGCATCTGTACTGATCCCAACATAGTTAACTTTTGATAGACTATTTTTAACATTGTCGTTTATGAAAGGTGTTATAACATTATTAACAATTGCTTCAGTTTTAGCTTTTGCACTTGAAAACTGAACTGCTACCTTTGAATCATGTATCATGGATGAGTGTGATGTCCTTAGGTTTGTTAGGTTTAAGTAGTTCTAAGTTCTAGGAGACTGATGACCTCAGAAGTTTAGTCCCATAGTGCTCAGAGCCATTTGAACCATTTTTAACTCATTTGTATGCTTTCTACAAATGATAGGCATTGTTTACTGTTACATACCTACAATGCATTGTACTTACCCACACACTTTGCAAAAAGCCTCATGTTCCTTTCTTCTACGTTTAATACTTGGAAACGCATCAATATATTCTTCTCGAAAATGTACTTTTTGTTTCAACATTTTAAATTTCAAATTCTGTGCAATAACAACACCAGAAATACACTTCACATATCTGAATGTTAACTTTACATGACCAAAGAACCATCTTTTCCGAGGTCTTCCAGTATCTCTTTTCCCATTCTGGTTGTAGTTCAGGATCTTCTGGGAAATTATGTGACCTTTTCACTCTAACGAGGTGTTGTCTCTATTTTTCACGATGTTGAAAATATTTGATTGTGTTCTAATGTCTTCATTTGTAATCATGTTGTCTTCATTGCGAACCTTGTCTCTCCTGTTTGATTTTTTTTTTTTTTTTTTTTTTTTCTTTTTTTTTTCCGTGGTGAATCAGCTTTTGTATCCGTAGCGTAACATAGAATTTCGTGATGGTCTCTATTTGCACTTTATGGCACAATCTTCTGCTAATGGTACCATAGAAAGCTTGGATTTGTTTATTTTATTTTCAATGTCAGAGTCAAAATCAAAAATTAGAGCACAGTCTAAATAAAAGATTTGAGGGATTTGTTTTAAAACTGAATTATCCAAAACAATTTTTGATCTGACTATGTATTTTCCTCAGAACGCCCTTATTTTTGTTTCATTACTAGAAATTTTAAAGTTTAACTTCTTGCAAATTTCACTGATCTGGTATACTTGTCTTTTTAGGTCATTGTCATTCTTTTGAATAATAACGATGTAGTCAGAAAACAAAAAATATTCAGTTATTCCTCATTCATTACCTTTTCCTTTATTTACTTTACATTCCCATTTGTGAAGAATGAAGTCAATGTAAATATTAGACAAGGGCATGGACTATCACCTACCCACACTTTGGCTGACAATTATTTTTTCTACCCGATTCCTACCTGTGATTATTACAATGATTGTAGTTTTGTAAAGAGTTTTCACTGCCGCTATTAGATGAGAAACATATTCACGTTCAGACACAATCTTTCATATGCTATTATCATGGCTCACACGGTCAAAAACCATATGGATTTCTACATTAAATTCTCTGTATGTTCATATAATTTTTTTTAACTACAAACCAATTGTATATGCCTGGAAGTTCTGATCTAAATCCATTTTGTGTCTGAGAAATGATATCATCTGTAATATTCTCCTTGAGGATATTGATTATCGTTGAGCATTGTTTGCAGCCAGTGTTTAGAAGACTGATGCTGCAATAGCTTTTACAGTCATTACGTTTCCCTTGCTTGAAAAGAGATGTTTCTCCTGCTGCATACCAAGGATCTGGAATCTTGCAGTTCATCCAACATTCATTAATTAATTGCAGATTTCTTTTATCTAGTGTTAACTCTCCATATTTAATTAGTTCTTCAGACATAATTGTCTGCTTTAGGAGCACAACACAACAACACACAAAAGGTAGTTTTCAGCATCGGAAGGATTCATCAGTGACATAGATTTGACTTCGTTTCATTGTTTAAGGACCAAACAGGTAGGGAATGTTACAAAAGCAATGAACAGGCTAGGTAAAGTGCATTAAACAATAGATCTCAAGGTGAGGAACATATGAATGTACAGAATTGCACATTGCTCACATTTACAGGTTAGTTTCTGTGTTAATCAACAAAGCTATCAGTTTCTTCTCTCCTGAATCCTCAAATGAATTGATTACTGTATGGCACTGAATAGATAGTTAACTGTGATCCTTCCAACTCCACTAACATATTTGTGCATTCACGTGGTAATCGTGAAATTCTATTGTGTGCAGCTCATATCCTCCCACAGACACGTCGATTTCGAGGTGAAAAGCGTTTGATATCTTACTGTTTCGTTATGTGTGGGGTAAGGTTGGTTTCCAATTACTATTTATTCCATTGTCGTTGCAAACTATAAAAAAGAAGTTTTGTTCATGTGTATTTTGGGGAAAATTGTAATTGTCATGGAAAATACCTCAATATTTCACTTGCCGTATATGGCATGAACGAAAAGTAATATTTCTCGCTATGCTATACCTCCACTGATATTATTAAGACCGACTTTAACAGTCCCCTTTTTTTTGTTTAGTTAAAGAGACCAAACTGCAAGGTAATCAGTCCCTTCATCCTATACGTATTGAACCAGGAATAATCCTCAGAGGAAGGCGAATCCTGGGAAGCCCGACTCTGACCAACACAGAGATAAAATCAAGGAGAAGTAGGAGAGGGGTGGTGAGAGTAGGGCACGCGAGTTGCTCTGTCCGAAATGTTGTTGGAAGGTCTTCTGCATATGGTATGCGGTGGGAAATGCACCTTCTGCATCTGACCAGGACTACCTGAATGCTGACTACACGGTGTCATTCGAAATGGCTTTCGGTTTTGAGCCACCAAGACTCACGTCATGCACTTCTGTGGATGTCGTACCATTCATCCACAACCAACAACTGGAACTTTACCTCAAAAACCAGTTACTTAATGTGATTGAGACTTATCACTTATTAAAAGTAGTCTTCGACACCCAGTCGATGTGGCTTCTCCATATTCGCCAACTTAAGTAAAAGTGCTGGCTACATCGTAATACACTTCACTACCTTAGTAACACCAGCTAGGATAAAGACCACCCTCCAGAGGCTTTACAAAGCCTTGACCCAGTCCCATTTTGTTTAAGGGATCATGGCATATAGTTTGGCATTGTCCTCAGCATTGCAGTCGCTGAACTCGGTACACCACTGTGGGGTCCGACTTGCAACAGGACCCTTTCGAACTAGCCCTGTGAAAAGCCTACTCGCAGAGGCTGGAGTCCCTCTAGTATGGATCAGGCATCAACAACAGATACTGTACACAGATGCTGTACACACTGGCAGTACCTAAGCATCTCTACTACCATGCCCTTTTTTCCACAACCAAGACCCAGAGCTGGGGTTACAATTTCAGTTTGACTACAGTGTCCTTGTGCTGAATTCCAACGTCCTCCACTGTCACCTCTTGTCAGGGGCCAATCACATACAGCCCTATGGAATGTACTCTGACCTTGGATTGGTCTCGATTTGTCCTTTGGACCCAAAGATTCAGTTGACTCCATGATTTTTTTGGGGCCTGTTCCTGACTGTCTTAATGCATTTCTGATTTCAAAAGTGATATACATTGACGGCTCAATGGTTGTTGGACAAACAGATCTGCATATGCAATTGCAAGTTGCGGTGAACTATGCTCCCTGCCAAATGGATACAATGCCTTCACTGATGAACTGGTGGTCATCAAACGAACCCTTAGCCATGCTCGTCCTTGCACCAGCAAGATGTTTCTGCAGCAACTCCCCAAGCAGCCTCCAGAATACTGACCACTAATACTGCCATCACTCATTAGTCATGATTATCCAGTATCTTGTTTCTGATTTCCACCAAGCTGGACAGCTGGTCATCTTTGTTTGAACCCCTGGACACGTTGGAATCCAAGGGAATGAACATACCAACCAGTTAGCAAAGAGCAAAGTTGGCTACCAGGAAGCCGATTTTGGAAACGGGGGGGGGGGGGGGGGGGGGGGGTCCCAGAACTGCACTTTTGGTTGAAGCTACCCCATCAGTTGTTGGATATCTGGAACTCAAAATAGTCTGTCTAGGACTCCCCAAAGAAACGCAGGGTAATAAAGAAGACCATGACCATGTGGCAGTTTCCCCTCGCACTTCTCACAGGGAATCCACCGTACTTTGCCAGCAATACATTGACCACACTTTGCTGACCTATGGCCACATTTGCTGGTATAAGGGTCCATCTTCCTCCCACTGTGAAGCATGCCTGATGGTGGCCCACATCCTACTAGATTATCAAAATTTGGCTGCTTTGCGGCAATATCTTAAACTGCCTGACATGCTACCTCTGGTGCTAGCAGATGACGACAAAGCGGCTGACCTGTTTTTACATTTCACACATGAAGATGGTTTCTACTCGTCTCTGTGAGGTGGGGCACTTTAGTGTCATTGACTACCTGAGGGGTTGGAGGGCACCCCTCGCCTACTGTGGCCATGGGGACCCAAGGTGGCTTTTCTCGGCCTTAAGACCTGGCTTGAAACGCCCGCTAAACCCGCTGGGCAGAACAGGTGATTAAGAACGTGGAAAGGGCCAAAAAAGGTGGCGGTCAGTTTCACTTCATAATTATAATTTAATGTAATTTAATAACACATTTAAACCAAAACGGCACATAGCCGAACCTTTACAACTACGAGTTTCAAAATCCAATTCTTTCATGGCTGAAGGCCTCCAAACAAGAAATCTTACAAATTAACAAGATAAATTTCAAGTGACACGCAGTTAAAATTGGAAATATAGTAATTAAAATCAAGGCGAAAGTGGATAGAACAAACATACAAGGTGCAATTCAAATGGCTGAAGGCCACAATTAAATTTCAAAATTTTTAAGTATATTACCATAATCTTTTAAGGTTGAAGGCCGCAATGTTTTCGCTTAAGGCAAAATTTTGAGAATATGGCTTTAAGCTGCTGAAAGCCTACAGCTGATTTTCCAAAAATTCAAAAAATACCTTAATCTTTAAGTCTTAAGTGGCCAAAAACACACTAAATGAAAAAGTAACACAACGACAATAACTAAATTTAAGAATAAGGTTTTAAGCAGCTGAAGGCCCACAATTGACTTTCTAAAAATTCAAAATAACTTAAACCTTTAAGTTTTAAGTGGCTGACAGTGGACTAAATGCAAAGTAACAACAGTAACTTTCAGCAATTCAAACTTACTTATATGGGCTGAAGGTCCTTGATTTACATAAAACACAATAAAAATTTTTTCTTTTAAAGCATTGGCTATAAGATATTGCGAAAAGACCATTAAACACCCATGAAAAGGACAGTATAGACAACAGCACTCAGATACCTCCAGGGTAGGGATGGGCCTGCCCTCGAAACATTAACGTTCACTTAGGTGAGACAGGTGGTGGGTCCAACTACACTTGATCTGTCGGTAACCCAACCAAGAGACAGTTACAGACCGACAGACCATACGACTTGCTAGCCACCAATCGGTATTATGGGCGTGATTATCCACAATGAAATATGTATTAAACTGTCAAAGCTACACACAGTGTTGGACAGCGACAGCAGGTGAGGAAAGGACACTCCCTGAAATTACGTTAGTGGCCAGGGCAGGTAGGAACACTAATGGTCACAAGGCAGAAAATTCCACTGGTACACTTGAATCAGAAATAGGGTAATATAGTTAACTCCACAAAAAAAGAACACTGCCTGAATTTACGTCAGTGACCAGGGCAGGTAACCAGAACACAAACGGCCACAAGGCAGAAAATTCTGCTGGTGCACTTGATTTGTGGTAAACCAATATAGTTCATTCCACTGCATTACGGCTCGATTTCACCACTACAACTGCTCAGTGTTGCTTACAGGAAAAGCTCCCCAACAGCGAAACACCGAAACGAACGACACAACATGAACGAACGTGGCTTGGGTACTTAAGACATCACTCAACTTTGACATCCTGGGCCAGTGAGCCACGAAGCTCATAGCGATGGGACAGTTCCACACATGCTCTGACACTGCACAGGGACCACCAGCGGACCCAGCCAACTGCGCTGCATAGAGATACCCTCCCTGGTCCGCACCAACCGATCGACTACCCTCAGAATGCCTACAACATCTAAAATAGTCATCAGATGAAATAACGCCAACTACACACACAACCTGACAAACACTTGCACGAAGACCTGAATGATACCCAACAGTAACAAAGCATGCAGGAAGACAAATCGGGAGTCAGTGCAAACACACACAGCTGACTCATGAACGATTGGCGAGTCAAAACGCGTCGTCCGGTAGGACGACCGACCGACAATTTACCAAGACCATGGCCCAGCGCAAGTGATGTGTGGCAGGTATGGTTGGGCAAGCCATGTCGACGCAGACCTCACTGCTCCAACCAGACTGCACTAGTGCCGCATTGCAACTCCACCACAGGCAGGTTCTGACTGGCAGCCCGAACTCGTGACCCAAACTGGCTTACGACTGACAATGACCGGGAAGTAATAGCAGTCAAGCAAAGATACTATGAGAGGGGATATATTGATACGCACTGCTAGGGCTACTCACGGTCAGGCAAAGCAGCAACTCAGTGACACCAGTAATTTAAATTACCGTAGTGAGGTGGAAGTACGTTAAAAACAGGGTGTAAAATACATTATGGCGTAAACATGAGCCGCAAACAGCTTACCCTTTCCATCTTTATATTCTCACTATACTTTTATATTTGCCATTTTTATTTTTATCTTTCGTAAAATTGTTATCGTATTATCTGTGCTGCTCGTTTTCTTGGAGTAATGGAGGGTGGGGTAGTGCTGGTCAGATACAGAAGGTGCATTTCCCACCACATACCATACACAGAGGATCTTACAGTTACATTCTGGGAAGAGCAACTCGCCCACCCTACTCCCTCTCACCGCTCTCTTACTTCTCCTTGCTTCTACCTCTATGTCGGTTAGAATTAGGCTCCACACAATTCGCCTTTTGTATTCTTCCTCTGAGGATTATGCCCGGTTCGATACATATAGGATAAAGGGACTGATTGCCTCACAGTTTACCACATTTATGTAGCAGCTGCGCATCATCATGACAGAGTATGTTGGCTCAATTTCTACAGATATTTAAAAGCCAGTAACACAGTGGAGAAATGCACATCTTGTGGCTGGTGGCTAGCTATTTGTACAAAGGATTCAGAAGGTTAAGTGGACTGCAAGCTGTTGTGTGGAGCCTAATATTTAATGCATAAAGTAGTGTAAAATTATGTACAGTCACGTTTCCAACAGAGGCATATTAACTGCTTACTGAAGCAACTATTGACTTGATTATACTTTTTATTAAAGGTGTTCTGCAATCAAGGGGCATGTTCTCAGAAAGCCATTATGCAATCTTAAGTTTTCCTTTTGTGAAGTCAATTTTTTTTAAGTATACCACATGTAGTAGCCAGCTAGTGACTGACTGACATGTGGGCTGCAGCACTTAAGCGAGTGCTGGGGCGCAATACTTCACTGGACATTTACGGTGAGTGAGTGCTTGTGGCAACAAGTCCTCTTGTTAGGCTCCCCCTTTACTCTCTTCTCCTCTTGGAAGAATTCGGCCTCCAAATTCTCTCTGCTGCTCTATCTGGAACAAGTTATCTAACCCCAGTTCATCTAATACACATTCTGTTAGTCTTTGGCTTACAACATTTTCTGATGTACTTTATGCTGAGTTTCTTCTTCTTGGGTGCTGTTACTACTAGTATAAGCCTGCAGGTGGAAGGTGGGTAGGGGCAGGATTGTGTGACCCGTTGCTTGAGATGGCAATAGATAGCGCCTTTTATTAGCAAAATCATGAGTTTGACTGACATGGAGGTTCTTCAATTGACACTTGTGTGCTGATGTTGTTGTATGTGGTGAAACAATTGCCACATTGAGTTCTGACCATTGTAGGTGGCTATCATTTGCTCCAAGGAGGAGAGAAAGGTTGAGTTCAGGTAGTTTTCAGGTAGGTCGGGTTATCTGTAGGGCTAATTTTGAAGGGAAGGTTGGTTAGGTAGAGTAAGGAACAGGTGGTGTTTAAGGATGTGGCTTTGGTAATGGTAACCAAAAAGATGTACTGCATATGTCCTACCAAGTACCATGGATTATTAGCCTTAATCATTGTTTGTTACCCAAATATGTTTGGTCATAACATTTGAGTATGACAATTACCATGTCTGCCACTGAGAATAAGCAATGTGAGCCTAACCTTTGAAACTACTCATTTCACACGTGATCCTGTTGTTTGTGTCTTCAGTCTGCATATATACATCATAAATGTCTGATACATAAAAAGGTCTCTGCAACCATATACTTTCACTTGATTAAAGCATTTATGCCTGGGTTTATAGCAGGATCCCCCATTTTGTTTGATGCTTAGGTGCTGTTCCAATACAGTTGGAAAGCCACTGCAGTGCTGCTTGAGTTTAGGGGAATATCAGTCTGCATAGATACATCACAGATAGTTGAGACCTGGAAAGGTTTCTGTAAACATATAGTTTCACTTGATTACTCATATGAGAGTTTCTCCCTTCATGCAGAACAGGTAGAATTCGCATTAACCTCGGACTATCTTTACCAGCTTTGTATGGCATACTGTAACTCACTTGTCCTGTCACATCAGCATTTCCAAACCAGAGACTAATTTGTGGGACTTCCTGTTGGGTGTGACCCATAGTACATCATCCACTTTCTTTTGTATGAACTTCTCCAGAATCCATATCATCTTAAATAAATAAATTGCATACTTCACAAAATAATCAACATATTACACTACATGGTGTTGATGCTTCCTACCAGATCAAATTAAACATGCTAAGTTTCTACTGTAATCACCATCCCTACTGTAATGGCTACCATGAGACATTAGGGAGAAAAGACAAGCTGGAGTGACCATAGGGGTAACTCATTCAGTTTACTGTGTTTTAGCTCTCGTCTCTCCCACTTCCTTCCCTTGTTTGAATATGTCACCAGTAACAGAGGCAGGACTTCCATGGATCAATTACATATACAGACTCATTGCACAAGTGCAACAGTGGTATGGTTTGGGAGTTGTAGTTTTACATTGACTGGAGAAATCATTTCAGTTACCTGATAAGGCCTCTGGTGTTGGGTAATGAATTTGTTTCTTTCCTTTCGGAACATAGTGGTTGGTCAGCCTTACTGGTTGCCTGACATGGTATCGGGTGGTTACAATTAAAGCGCAGCTACTCACAGAGGTCCAGTGTGGAGTGCAGTTGTCATATGACAGTGATACTTGATAGATCTACATCTATGTCTGCATGGATAATCTGAAAATCAAGTTTAAATGCCTGGCAGAGAGTTCATCAAACCACCTGCACAATAATTCTCTATTATTTCAATCTCATACAGCGCACAGAAAAAAACGAACACCTGTATCTTTCCGTGTGATCTCTGATTTCCCTTATTTTATTATAGTGATCATTTCTCCCAATGTAGGTTGGCATCAACAGAATTTTTTTCACATTCAAAGGAGAAAGTAGGTGATTAAAATTTCATGAGGTGATTTTTCTGCAATGAAAAACATCTTTGTTTTAATGATGTCTGCTCCAAATCCTGTATCATTTCAGTGACACTCTCTCCCCTATTTCCCAATAATACAAAACATGCTGCCCTTCTTTGAACTTTCTTGATGTACTCCACCAATCCTATCTGGCATGGGTCCACAGTGCGCAGCAGTATTCTAAAAGAGAATGGACAAGCGTAGTGTACGCAGTCTCTTTAGGGGATCTGTTACAATTTCTAGGTGTCCTGTCAATAAAACATAGTCTTTGGCTCTGTACCAGAGGTCCGCAATCAGTTCTGTCAACTATGCTGCAAATGATGAGCTCTGCTTTCATCTCACAAGCAAGACTGGCAGCCTTTATCACTTCTGTTAGCCACCTGAAACCAGAGAGAGCCTCTTCCGATGCAATGCAACACACATAATTGGTACTGACGTGAGCCACCACCTGCGGTTGGCTGCACCCTGTGCTCCTCATGGCATCCCATTCCACATCTGGAATGACTCCACCTGATTGCACACAGAGTGCACATTGGCTTTCTTCCCCTTCTTGGCAGCCATGTTCCTAAAGTGGCGTATAACATGCCTAACATTGGAGCTCCCAATTACCAACTAACAATGAAAGCAATCACTGTCTCGACCTGACAATGAGAGCAAAGTGTCACCAACTTGACCCACATCTCCACACAACAATCACAGTCCCTATCCTCGCTAAAGACTGTGGAAAACTACACTTCTCAGACAAACTGACTATCGACTCATGCTGAGGAACTCTTCTGCAGACGCTGACAAAAGCGCAAGAACCGTGTTTAATAAATTAGATTAATATGCAGATATTCAAAAACTGAAGTACTGAACCACTCACGTGAGACTAAATAATTTGCTCCTGATTTGGAACTTGTAATATGTCACAAGGTCATTTTACTTTCTGACATAAAATGAAAATGTGAGAACTGTGTATATTAGGTATTAAATTAACATGCAGAAACTCAAGAAACTAAACTGCCAAAGCACGCAGATGAAATTATACAATTCACTAGTGGTTAGGAACTCCTAAAAGTCACAAAATCCGTTACTTCCCTGTTGCTAGTTCTGTCTCGGCTGGTTGCTGCTGTCTGACTGCGATATTCTAATGCAGTGCTTCCCAAACTGTGAGTTGTGACCCACTAGGGGCTCATGAGACCTATTCATGTGGGTCGCCAGATAATTTTTAAAATAACCAAGTAAAATATCTTACCGACTAAAATGTGAAATCTTATTTCAGGAGGAAAGCTTTATAATCTGAATAGTTATATACAAAATCACTTTAAGCAAGAAACTGACTTCATAATGTGCTCTGGGCAAAACGAGAACAGTGCAGGTGCAGGACTTGTTGGTAATTGCGATAATGTAACACTGCTTTCTCTTCCACTTGTGACAATATGGCTCATGACTGTGAAAGCATGGTTTGTTTGTTTGTTTGTTGGTATAGTGTGTGCATGCATGTTTATTGTGGCGGCTTGTTTCATTTTATTTCATTATGGATGCATGGATTAAAACAGTGCCGTGCCATAAAAGACATACTTCATGTAATTACGACAAGCCTTCAACATCCAGTACCAGTGCATCAAGTAATACACCTAAATGTGACTTTGTTAGTGAAGTTGGTGAGCTGAACTCCTTCCAGAAGTAGGTAAAATTTAGCTTTTGTAAATGCAATGATGATTATTTGACTTATGGGTTTGTGTTTTCTGGCACGGATCAAGAGCTGCTTCTTCAGCATGTTGTGATCTTTGAAGTAGTTGCTAACAAGAGTATGAAACCCTCAAAACTGAAAAGACATTTATCAAAGAAGAATCCAGAATATGTAAGTAAGTCAATTGATTTTTTTCCAAAACCAAAAAAACGAGGATTTTTAAAGTGAAAATCAGTGATGACAAAATTGACTTCTGGGGAACAAACTAAACAAGCTACAATCGCTTCACATCAGCAGTCATTATTGATAGCCAAAAAGGGGGCAGCACACATCGGAGGAGAGGATATTATTTTACCAGCAGTCAAAATAATATCTGATGCTTTATATAACAAAAAGCACACGAGACTAATTGACAAAATACCCCTATCAAACACAACGGTAAAGAGATGGATTGATAAAATTGTTTGAGTTTGTAAAACAGTCCATGATCACAGTTTTCAAGCAAAGTGACTACTTTGCGCTTCAGCTTGATGAAAGCACAGATACAGCTGGCAAGGCAGTTCTTTTAGCTTTTGCTAGGAATGAATTTGATGGGAGTATAGAAGAAGAAATGCTCCTTTGTAAATGCTTGCCAATGACAACAACAGGGGAAGAAATTTTTAAATATCTTGATGGTTTTATGGTAGAATATGAAATATAGTGGACAAAATGTGTTGCACTGATGACTGATGGTGCCCGTGCTATGTTTACCATTTACTCAGGTTTCGTTGTCAAAGTTAGGGCAGTTGCCCCTTCCGTTCAGTGGACTCACTGTAGCCTGCACCGAGAGGCCCTTGTATGTAAAGGTCTGTCTGAAAGCCTGAAGAAAATCATTAATGATGCAGTGAAAATTACGAATTTCATTAAATCTGGACCTAAAAATTCAAGATTGTTTGCCATAATGTGCGGTGAGATGGGCAGTGAGCACAAAACACTTCTCCTGTATTGTGAAGAATGCTGATTGTCAAGAGGGAAAGTGCTATCGAGATTATCTGAGCTTCGAGAGGGGCTGAGAATCTTCCTGTTGGAGCACAACAGTGATGCAAAATCTGTGAGCAGTTTCTTGGACATGATAAATGACAAAAATGACTAATACATCTCTCATATTTGGGTGATGTATTCAGTGCTCTTGATAGCGTCAATTTATCGCTGCGAGGGAAGGAAGTCTACAAGTTCTATGTTCAAGATAAAACAGAAGTAATTATTAAAAATTTTGAAAGATGGTCCAGTAAAGTGAAAGAGAGCTGTTTTGATGCATTCCCACTCCTCAATAATTTCTTAGAAACATACGGAATCAAAGTTAACGAGGAAATAGCAGCTGCTATGAAGGAACATCTTGAAGCACTGGTCTCTAGGTACTTATTCTGAAGTAATTTTACTAATAATCACTTAGATTTGAGGTATTCCTTATTAAATATGTTTATAAGTTTCATGTTATTGTTTTTTATCCAATACAGAAAAGTAACAATTAAGTTCAACCACCTCCATTACCAAAATGATAGTTAAGCCATCCCCACATAGTGAACCCAAAAGAATCTGATAGTTTCACATTAATCCCACTGATAGTTGTTTGCTTATTCAAGAGTGTTACTTAATACTTATTTCTTGCTGTAGGAATTACTTTCCAAGAATTCCTGATGAACTGATATGGATAAGAAACCTGCTTGAAGAGGGAAACCGTAAAAAGTTAAAACTGTTGGCATCTACGGAAAACGCCCTGATAGCATTATCGTGTGATTCTTCTTTGAAAACTTTATTTTAAGACTTAAGCCTAATCCCATTTTGGATCAAATTACAGGCAGAGTATGGAGTGCTTGCAAACAAAGCTTTGAAGGAACTAATGGGATTCACAACTACTTAGATATGTGAACATGCTTTTCCTAGCTTGCTAGCTTTTTTTAAAAGAAAAAAACAAATATGCATGGAAAAAGATTTACGACTGAAACTAACAAACTTCAATTCAGATATAGAAAGCAACATTAACACCAAGACTAAACAATGCCACAAATCACATTAAGTTCACCATTCAATTTGCATCAAATAAAAGTCTTATGTGGCAAAATATTGTTTCTCTTTTTTAATTATGTTCCCTTCACAATTTTTAAAATTATTACTCAGCAAAGCATTTTTTCATACAATACTAAGTTCAGCTTCATATTATACATAATTTTTATATTTGGTGTTAATGATGCTTTCTGTATCTGAATTGAAGTTTGTTAGTTTCAGTCGTAAATCGTTTTCCATGCATATCTGTTTTTTCTCTTTTTTTAAAAAAATACCAAGCTAGCAAGCTAGAAAAATCATGTTCACATGTCCTGCACAGACATTCTCATTCTGTGTGTCCCTGACCCTTTTACCAGAGGTTTCTGCAATTCTGACAAATGTGACCACACTGACGACATAGACAGCATACAATTTCTGCACTTAGTACAACTTTCTCTTCCTATCCTGATTGTGCCATCTATCTCTGCTGATGTTAAAGCTTTGTGTAAATGTTTTGGGAATTCCAGTCACGTTTTGTGAGAAATTTTGACAGGACGGCCATGTAATAATGCATCTAGTGTCCTC
This sequence comes from Schistocerca americana, assembly GCF_021461395.2. Lineage (NCBI taxonomy): Eukaryota > Metazoa > Arthropoda > Insecta > Orthoptera > Acrididae > Schistocerca > Schistocerca americana. The sequence continues at coordinate 540,481,957 of NC_060124.1, read as the reverse complement.
TGCTCTGTCTCTTGCAGAATGGCTTTGTCATCATCTGTTAATTCATAAATATTAATGTTCAATTTTCTAATCCATCCAATAAAAATTTCAACACTCATCCTGTCTCTGTGCTATACAATTATGCGACTCCCAGTAGAACCTAGAGGTATTTTCCTCGTATATTGTTCTACTAATCCTTCTTATGTGTCCTGAAAAGAGTGAGAATTTAACAATTTCTCATGGTACATTACATATGTCATAGGATCTCCTTACTGCCTTTGGACATGGCCATGTGGTGTGAGTTGTATGGGTTTTCTTCTTCTGAAGAAGGACTCTGTATAAAAGCCAAATATTTCAAGCATTCTGTTTTCATTGTGCCTGTATGTAACTAAATGCCTGCTCTATGTGATATGGAATGTGTCAATTGAACACACACACACACACACACACACACACACACACATATATATATATATATATATATATATATATATATATATATATATATATATATATATATATATATATCTTTTCTGATTAGGCAACAGTTTGTTGCGAAAGCTTGAATTTTGTGTGTGTGTTTTTGTGTTTGTTTGTGTGTCTATCGACCTGCCAGCGCTTTTGTTCGGTAAGTCACCTCATCTTTGTTTTTGTTTTTATATATATATATATATATATATATATATATATATATATATATATATATATATATATAAAAAAACAAAGATGAGGTGACTTACCGAACAAGAGCGCTGGCAGGTCGATAGACACACAAACAAACACAAAAACACACACACAAAATTCAAGCTTTCGCAACAAACTGTTGCCTCATCAGAAAAGAGGGAAGGAGAGGGGAAGACGAAAGGAAGTGGGTTTTAAGGGAGAGGGTAAGGAGTCATTCCAATCCCGGGAGCGGAAAGACTTACCTTAGGGGGGAAAAAGGACAGGTATACACTCGCACACACGCACATATCCATCCACACATACAGACACAAGCAGACATATTTAAAGACAAAGAGTTTGGGCAGAGATGTCAGTCGAGGCAGAAGTGTAGAGGCAAAGAAGTTGTTGAAAGACAGGTGAGGTATGAGTGGCGGCAACTTGAAATTAGCGGAGATTGAGGCCTGGCGGATGACGAGAAGAGAGGATATACTGAAGGGCAATATATATATATATATATACAGGGTTATTACAAATGATTGAAGCGATTTCACAGCTCTACAATAACTTTATTATTTGAGATATTTTCACAATGCTTTGCACACACATACAAAAACTCAAAAAGTTTTTTTAGGCATTCACAAATGTTCCATATGTGCCCCTTTAGTGATTCGGCAGACATCAAGCTGATAATCAAGTTCCTCCCACACTCGGCGCAGCATGTCCCCATCAATGAGTTCAAAAGCATCGTTGATGCGAGCTCACAGTTCTGGTATGTTTCTTGGTAGAGGAGGTTTAAATACTGAATCTTTCACGTAACCCCACAGAAAGAAATCGCATGGGGTTAAGTTGGGAGAGCGTGGAGGCCATGACATGAATTGCTGATCATGATCTCCACCACGACCGATCCATCGGTTTTCTAATCTCCTGTTTAAGAAATGCCGAACATCATGATGGAAGTGCGGTGGAGCACCATTCTGTTGAAAGATGAAGTTGGCGCTGTCGGTCTCCAGTTGTGGCATGAGCCAATTTTCCAGCATGTCCAGATCCACGTGTCCTGTAACGTTTTTTTTTCACAGAAGAAAAAGGGGCCGTAAACTTTAAACCGTGAGATTGCACAAAATACGTTAACTTTAGGTGAATTGCGAATTTTCTGCACGAATGTGTGAGGATTCTCTACCGCCCAGATTCGCACATTGTGTCTGTTCACTCCACCATTAAGAAAAAATGTTGCTTCATCACTGAAAACAAGTTTCGCACTGAACGCATCCTCTTCCATGAGCTGTTGCAACCGCGCCGAAAATTCAAAGTGTTTGACTTTGTCATCGGGTGTCATGGCTTGTAGCAATTGTAAACAGTAAGGATTCTGCTTTAGCCTTTTCCGTAAGATTTTCCAAACCGTCGGCTGTGGTACGTTTAACTCCCTGCTTGCTTTATTCGTCGACTTCTGCGGGCTACGCGTGAAACTTGCCCGCACGCGTTCAACCGTTTCTTCGCTCACTGCAGGCCGACCCATTGATTTCCCCTTACAGAGGGATCCAGAAGCTTTAAACTGCGCATACCATCACCGAATGGAGTTAGCAGTTGGTGGATCTTTGTTGAACTTCGTCCTGAAGTGTCATTGCACTGTTATGACTGACTGATGTGAGTGCATTTCAAGCACGACATATGCTTTCTCGGCCCCTGTCGCCATTTTGTCTCACTGCGCTCTCGAGCGCTCTGGCGGCAGAAACCTGAAGTGTGGCTTCAGCCGAACAAAACTTCATGCGTTTTTCTACATATGTGTAGTGTGTCATGACCATATGTCAATGAATGGAGCTACAATGAATTTATGAAATCGCTTCAATCATTTGTAATAGCCCTGTATATATATTCTGTTTACACATTTCAATCAAAACATATATCATAGATACGATCTGTGGAACAACTAAATAACTAGCTTACCAGCTGGTTCACAGCAAATAGTTTAATCTTACAATGACTCATATTATACAGTATATCAGACAAGTAAAAGTGACTTACAGATACCACTAATAGACATCAGTGGGTACACACTGGATGAAACTCCAAGTGTGACATTCCTAGCCATTCAAATTGATAATAAACTGGAGTTGTACCAGAATAAAGAAAGTTGATGAAAAAGCTGATCTCTGCTTGCTTTGCGTTTGGAAGTCTGTCTCACTGTGTTAGCCTGAAAATGGGATTGTTAGTGTACTTTCACTCAGCACTGTCCCACGGTGTAATCTGAGGAAATGCAGCTACGGTCAAAAAGATATTTTTTCCGCAGAAGCTTGCAGTATGGATATAATGTAGATTTGATAACTGGAGATTTTGAAGAAGTTTCTTCAAAGATCAAGGGATGCTTATACTTACATGCCAATACATTTACCCCATAATGGTTTGTGGAAGATGATAAGAGTAAATTACCTACGAAACTTAGAGCCAAGATAACAGAAGTAAAAATAACTTCTTTGTAGACTGTGTGCTGCTTTCTATATTACAGTATAGAGTTTTATTTTTTGGTATGAATATCTATACCAGTCTTATGTATGGATTCTTCAATTATTCTTGGAAGAACAATTTCATGTTTAAGGTTGAATAACAAGTACACATTTTTTTTCTATTGATTTTTCTTCACATCAAACTAGATTTTGACTAACTGGACCATTTTCAGAAAACAACTGATTATTGTGTGAAAGGAACACTAGTTGTTAGGTAACCAAACATGGTAAAGATACAGTCCTCTTCCACAGAGCATTGTGCATTATACGTACTTGTTTCTTAATGATGAAATTACACATTTTGTTCCACAACTATGTTTTGGTGAATGGAGTGTTAGTACCAATTCTGTGACAAATCACATTTATGTTATAGCCCAAATTTTCAGTATTCAGCTATGTAAATTGAGTTATATCCTTCAGCAAGAACTGATTAATTTGTAGTCACTGTCAAAGGACAATTAGCATGGTGTCTGTAGTGACCACACTGCCAGTTGGTCTAAAAAAGAAAGAAATTTTTGTGCTCTTCCCAGAAAAGAGGCTAGAAAGAAGAAAACATTATGAAAGTGCTGTGCATGATTTGAGTAGCAGAGAATTAAGAGAAGATTCTGGCAAGGAAGATACACAAGGCAACTGGACTTGGAAGAGCTTACTAACATGAGAAAAAAAGGGAACAACGATAACTGATTATGGCAGTGTTTCCTAATTTATTAGGCCCACATTTATAATTATTGCAGTTATCACGTAAAACCCATTGCTTCATGGTACTATGGCCATCTTGATAATCTCTTCAAACTGTTGCTGGCAACTCATGCTGGGATTCAACTATTGCACAACTATCACCTTTCTTGGTTAGCATTAAGATACTACATTCTGTAAAAAGTCACTCATTTCCATAAGGCACTAAGCATATGAAACCAGTGAAGAAAGTGAAAACAGTTGGAATTCAATAATGCCTTCTCCACTTTATTTACATGCATGTGATACACTTTTTATAACTGTTAACATTTCAATTCATAATTGAATAAATACTGAAGTTCTTTAGCAGAGTTTACAGAACAGCCCCAAAAATTTAAAAGTGTGCATTGTAAATGAGAATATAAAAGTAAAAATAACTGAACTACTGAGTTCAGTATGGGATCAGTATAATGAAATATGAAGAAGAATACAAATGGCAATTTAAAAGAGTTAATTGATACCAAGTTTTATAAGTATAATGGTTGGAGAAACTCTGCTCTTCAATCTCATTTCCTTGCTCATTATATTAAATAAACATACATTTCCTTTATGAGATGTTAAATATACATAACCTGAAACTGTTTAATGATATAGGGAATGTTTATTAATTGTATGGAAGGCACTGTTATTTCAATTCAGATTTTTTTTTTAGAAATGACACAATTTTATTTACAGAAATTAAAAGTTAACAATCCAAAAGCAATCACTTTCATAAAGATATCTGTTTAAACATTACTACGAAGTAGTCTTTTAATAGTAAGTAAAATATTTTTAGTTTCATTCTATACACTCTGTATAAAAGTTTTATAAAAAATTTTGCAAGCAATTGTTCCTACTTGTCGATATATATTATAATTTGTGCAAAATGGCAAAAGACAATTCCATGTAGTGGCACAGTACTTTTCTTTATATGTTTACAATTTATCTTAATGATGGTGTTACATCGGAAGCCCAGTTGTTTTTTCAGAGAAAATATCTTAATTTATGAAATCTACATATGATTAGGCTTTAATATGATATTCCATAGATTCATACAATATTAGCAACGTAATGAGTCTTTAGCTCTCATGGTTATTGTTGGATTCATTTTCAACATTTGAAATATCATCATCTGATGCAGAGCTTCCAACTCTTTCTTCAACCTCACCCATCAGAATTCTGTATTTTTTAGCTATTGCTTCCCAATCTGTCACATTTTCTATCCGTGTGACATTGTTAAAGCTTAGCTGTGATCCCAGAGGGCTCAAGTGTACGACACTCAGAGCAACTGAATCTGAAATCAGATGAAAGACAGATAATTAATGCTTCTTAGTATAAATTATTTACACAGATTTCTCTTCTTCTTGTACAAAAAAATTATGAAGACAGTACTTTGTGAATTTCATGGTGTATAAATAGACTTGTGTGCATGAATCTTTACTGAATCAACCTATTTTCAGTTAATATACAGAGCTAAAATCAGCTCTTTTAATGTAGATACGAGCACAGTTCTGAAATCACAAAGTTACTGAAGTGTTTGAAAGCTGTCCGTATTATATGTTACATTAACATTAGATTGGTGCTTAAGTTCATACCATTTTCCTTAAGTTTAATAAACACAACAATACACATAACAGAGACTTTAGTCATCAATAATATATTCTCCTTATGTTTACAACAGTATGCCAATGCTGGAGTAACTTTCTGATTCTGCAACTGTAGAAATCATGTGATTTTGAAGCAAAAAGCTCATTGATTCATGTTCAAAGTGCATTTGCATTTGGAAAAGAAGTTCCTTGAAAGTTGTTTGACAGAGAGCGGAAAAGGTGAAAATCTGAGGGTGCAAGATCAGGCGAATAAAGTGGGTGCAGAATGATTTCCCACCCAGCTTCTGTATAGTGTTTTTTGTCAGTGTCACAGAATCCTATCTGCGACTCAGCATCTCCACTATACGGTGAGTAGCAACTATTCTTTCCATAATACTGTAAATTCCATCCTGGATTTTCAACTGTTTGAGAATGCAGGTGGGCATCATCACGGAGTAGCATCACGTCACGCTGTCTTCCTCATCATTCTTGGATTGCATCTGCAAGACATTTCAGTCATTGACAATACATGTCAGAAGTGATGGTTACACTTGGGGGAAGCAATTCTTAGTATACCACACTGTTGCTATTCCACCAGATGCACAACATTATCTTTTGTGGATGCACACAGGTCTTTGTACGAAGAGTTGCTGCTTTGTTTGGGCTCAACCATTCATTTCTTTTCCTTATGTCAGCTTAAAAACAAGTTGGTGTTGTTCATGAGACAATTTATAACAAGCAAACAGATGCACATATGGCCATCTGCTGATATTTGTGATTTTGGCTTAGAGCATGCAGTACCCATACTCGAAGTTTTTGAAGTCGTTGCACGAAAATGTCATTCGATGATAGAATGACCACAGTTCAGTTTTTTGCCAGTTCTTGAGTATGCAGATGTGGATCACTGTGTATTAATGCATTAAAATGATCTTCAATGAAACCCAAAGGTCTTCCTCAACGTGAACAATCACTAATGTCAAAACAATCCTCCTTAAATGAGAAAACCATTTTCTTGTTGTGGTTTACCCAGTGGCAGTACGTCCATACATGGTGCAAATGTTTCTGGCTGTCTATGCTGCTGTTACCCCTTTACTGAACTGAAACAGAAGAATATGTCAGAAATGTTCAGATACCTCCATTCAGCATGCCATTCTCTAGCATCCACAGCTCCACTCACTATCTCCATATCTCCACTTGCCATTCCATTTTATAGCACCTGCAGCCCCATTCACTATCTCCAAATGACAAAATGGACAATATGTAAATTCAAATAGCAACAATGAACTATATATAAAAAACTGATGATCAATAAATAAACTAATAGCAACCGAAATACCAACACACTAAACAATAATGTTATGAACTTGTGCACCAACCTAATATAATTTGTAATAAGTTTCAAAAACAGAATTAAATCAATAAACATTGAAACATGAACTTAGATTGATTATTTACAAACAGTCTGCTTACAACAAAACTTCAATGTATCCATGTTACTGCCAACAGGAGAGAGTTAGTAACCAAGTGAAGTTTTTACTATTGCTTCGATTACTAATTTGTTAGGAAGTGAGGCACTTGCTAAACATTTTTTGTTCAAATTATATTGCTTTATGAAGTGTTAAGACATATCTTCTCAGTAAGTGAAACTCTACAACAACGTCCAAAATAAGATAATTTTGTTTCATAAAGAGGTTGTTGAGAACACCTGAACCAAATACAGAAACATGTTCACTGGAAAATTGAAATACACATCCTCAATAAAACTCAGAAATATTTTAATAAATCATTGAAGTTAGATGGAAACATTAAAATATCTGCAGAATTAATCTTAACAAAACAGACTAATGAGCTGATAAAAAATAAGATATCAACTGGAGGTAAGTGTTGATTTACATTAATGTAAATGTATTATCTGTTTTTTTCTCTCTTGCATTTAAATAAATTTTGGAATGATTTTATAGTTTTCTCTCTGTTTTCAATTACTGTGCCATCAGCAACATTGTACCCAGGATCTCTGCTAGGGGAGCAATTTACATTAGTTTCATAGAAGGGAGGAGTAGAGGAATCAAAGTGCAATTTGACTCCACTCTCCATGATGGAAGTGCTTAATTGTCCTCTCCAATAAATTATAGTTTGAATGCCACATGATGGTAAGAACTTAAATCAATTCACACAATTCTCTTTAAAAGATACCATATTTGCCAATGAATGTAGAAATTATTTATTTTCTCTGTTGTAATTTCAGACTTATTGTCATCTGCAAGTAGTATACTGAAAGAGACTATGCATTTGCACATGTCAAACTTAAAAGATCTCCCAACTTGTATAGAAATCATTGTCATATCTTAGCCTTTTAACAATGTAGAATCTTTGTTGGGATGTTTGTTAAAGATACTAAAATTTTTAAAAAGCTCAGAAGCAATGATGACATATGTATACATCAGAATATTTTTCAAAATTTAACATGTGCTAAAGAACAGTTTTTTTCCATATTCCTCTCAAAACTGCAATAGTGAAAATAAATAATTTATATGGTCAGTGGCAACTGTAATGTCTTTTAAAAAGTTTTACATAATTGTGAACCCCAACCACAAGAAGTTAATCACACAACTCTATTTGTTCACTTCATCTAACCTGCTAACCGGAAAATTTAACCACACTTTGTGCACATCTCAACTTTAGATTGAATGTGGGAGCTTCCTCACTGGACCTGTGAATACCTGCACCTCTAATGTGGCACTGAATGTTGTGAACTTCTGTATCAACAGAATATATGAACTGTGTAGATTACTGGGCACTCAGACTTGGGTGAGGAAATTACAAAAACATCTAAACTGTTCTGGTGTCCTCAAAATTGCATGAAACCCCACATAAAACTGTGTACATTCATTTGGTAAGCAGAACTTCAGGACATGCTGAGTGCATCATCTAGATTCCCACTGATAAACCTTTTGGGTTGGTTTCATTCCACACCAAGTGGTACATGGCTGTGCTTTGTGTGGATACAAATGACCTTGGGAGTTAATACCACAGTCTTTGAATATTACTTTCATGGTATGGTACAGAAATGACTGGTGCACTGATGGTTCTGAAAAGTTAAGAAACAGTATACCTGATGCACTGTGTAGGGTTGTTACTGTATAGCAAGTGCTTGGTGCTTCGGCACTGAGGTTGCATATGGGATTGATTCTATACGTGCCAGCGTAATCCCCTCATGCTTTTGATACACATAGATTTGATCAGTCTGTGCAATATGCACCCACAATCTAGCAGAGATCACACAAATGCTATATAAAGTTGAAGCAGGCATGGCAGATCTCTCCCCCAGGATCTTTAGCTAAGGCACTGTGAGAAATTCAGCATCTTCAGAGAACTTGCCACAGGATTCCTTAGAAATGGAAAATGTTATGGCTTTGAGTCAAATATAAAGCACAGAAACCTCACTGGAACTTTAAGACTTAGAATAATTTGCAGAATGGTTAGATTAAAAAGAGTCTCAAACAGCTGATATCAACAGACAATACTCTTATTTGTGAAAAACTAAAACTGGTACATGTAGCCCTTTCCTTTAACCATTTCCTTGTGAGATGCAACTGGTTTGTTGCTGTTACAGGATTTGAGAAGAAACAGAACACTGTAATACCATTCATTAATAAAATGAGTATTTTACAGGACTCTGAACTCACTATGGGCATTACACTTGGTATTGATGGCAACAGCAAAGTCAGATACACTTCAGATAATTACTTGACAGACACTGTGCCCCTACCTGAGTCTCTAAGGCTGTACTTCACTAACTCAGTACCTCAGTACTCCTGGAACAGAAAGGATCATCTAGATATCAACTGACAATGATCTGAACCCCTCTGGTTGAGTAGTCCTAGAATATTACTCATCCACATAGATGCATAAACCTTTTCTGTGCTTGGATGTTAAATATCCTTTTCAGGAATTTTTCCTTGAACAGTGGCTCTCTCTACATCTGTATGTTTTGATAACATTCTTTACAGCTTGCGTAACTTCCTTCTCTTCATCAGTGCTGTTGTCACCTCCTTGGTTTTCAGCTGGTAACTTCCCTGTTACATAGGATTTATTGGCCAGATTTGAGAGTTTGTCTTTGGACATCATGATTTAGCTTGAAATGTTGCAGCACATACAGGTGGTATGACCATTTATTTTCCTTATGCTGTAATTTATCAAAACACTATTCCTTGTCTTTGCTTCTTTCTCGATATTCCTCTGTTTTGGTGATGTGATAACCATGTAATTTAGAAATAATTTATCTAGGTCTGTTTTGTTTAAACTATTCACATGACATCTACATCCAAAACTGTACTCTGCAAACCACTATGAGGTGCATGGCAGGGAATGCATCCCATTGCACCAGATATTAAGTTTCTTCCTGTTCCATTCATGTATGGAGCGTAGGAAGAAAGATTGAATGCCTCTGTATGCTAGAGTAATCATTTAAAGCTAGTTCTTGAAACTTTGTTAATAGACTTTCTTGGGATAGTTTACATCTATCTTCAAGAGTCTTCCAGTTCAGTTCCTTCAGTACCTCTCTGACTTCTCCCACAGATTAAACAAACCTGTGACCTTTCATGCTGCCCAACTGTGTGCATTTAATATGCCCTGTTAGTCCTATCTGGTACAGGTCCCACACACTTGAACAATATGCTAGAACTGGTCACGCAAGTGATTCGTAAGCAATCTTCTTTGTAGATTGACTGCACTTCCCCTGTATTCTACCAATAAACTGAAGTCTACAACATGTTTTTCCAATGCTAAATCTATGTGAATATTCCATTGCATATCCCTAGAAATGGTTACACCCAGGTATTTGTATGAGTTGGCTGATTCCAACAGTGACTCATTGGTATTACAGTCATAGGATACTACACTTTTCGTTTTTTAAAGTGCAAAATTTTACATTTGTGAACTTTTAAAGCATGTTGCCAATCTCTGCACCACTTTGAAATCTTATCAAGATCTGACTGAATATTTTTGCAGCTTCTTTCAGATAGTACTTCAGGCTTTTTGTAGATGCTGCAGTTACCTATAATGATTTTATTATTAATATTGTCTGCAAGGTCATTAACAAAGAACGTGAACAGCAAGGGTCCCAATGCACTTCCCTGAGGCACATACAAAGTTACTTCTACATCTGACGATGACTATCCATCCAAGATAACATGCTGCATCCTCCCTACCAAAAAGTCCTCAGTCCAGTCACAAATTTCACTTGATACCCCATATGATTGTACTTTTGACAATTAGCATAAGTATGGTAATGAGGCAAATGCTTTTCAGAAATCAAGATAAAGATGATGAAAAGTTGCGATGCCATTGCAAGTGAGATAAGCTGCTCTGCATTCTTTTTTTTTCTAAGGCCTTTGGGTTCACTGGTATCTTGGTAGCCCATGTGAAGAGGCAGTAGCTGGCATTTTCTTGTTCTTGTTACATTTATGGACACTTTGACTCTCAACCCAGGCTTTCTACCACCTGAGCACATAGTTACATGTATAACCTTTCCTGAATCACTTGTATTAACCTCTGTTTTATAGTTATTTTACTGAAAACTTCTCTCTGTCAAAGTTGGCTCGAACTGAACAATAATCTGGAGTTAATGTCACATAAACCAATAATTTCTATTATTGGTTCTGGTGACAAGTGCTTTTCTACAGTTTATGTTCTTCTTCTTCTTCTTCTTCTTCTTCTTCTTCTTCTTTTTATTCCTCCTTCTCCTCTTTTTTATGCAGAAGATGCTGTCATAATATCACTGACAGTGATGCCCTACATTTTCATTGACATCCTGCATTGTTGTTGACATCCTACAGTGTTTGACTGAACCATTTCAACAGATCATTCGAAATACTCATTATTAGCCACTATTTCTACAAACTGTCAGAATATCTAGATTTAGTGATTGAAAACTTCTGTTAGCTAAATGGCAAGTGGCAGTATTTCTTATGTAGCAATTTGACAAGTATAATGTATTATAAATAAAACTTTCTATTAATAGGTGTAAAAATATTTTCTTTGAAAAATACCATTGTAATCCAGTAAATATTCAGCTACTAAAGCAGGTACACAGAAGCTATATAATTAAACTGAGGAGGCAGCTGCTTTTTACAAATTAAGAGCTTTTTTGTTGATTAACTTGATTAAATTTAGATGGCACAAGCATGAGTGGCATAAAGCAGCATAGTGATAACAGTATCGTTAATACAGCATACAGATTAAGTTTCTACAATGTCTTTGTCTTGTGTTGATGTATACCTTGACTCATTTCACATCCCTGAAGGTTCTTCTTTTTGATAGGCTCTATGGAGCACAATGAATGAATGAATGATCCAGACCAGGAGACATTTACCCAAGGACTTTTATATGCAGATTTTTCATGTGATACTGTAATAACTTCCTTTTTTCAGATGATACTGTAATAACTAGATGAGCACATCAGTCCTTTCCTAGTTAGAGGAGAGGGGCCAAAATTGTCACCCATCATCAGTTTGTAAGTTGTAGTGTTTGTCACATCTTGTTTGAAGGTTCTATTTTCCCTTAACTGTATGAAGTCTCATGAGCCTTAGACAGAGTAGAAAAGGGCAATAACAGAACTCAGTATTTTTTTAATCAGTTTTTGGGAATGTATTATCACAATTGTCATTCCACTGTCAAGATGACTATACAGTCATCTCGACAGTGGAATGACAATTATGGTGATACAAATGTAAGAACAGTACAACACCCAGTCCCTGAGCGGAGAAAATCTCAGACCCTCCTGGTATTTGAACCTGAGCCCCTTCGGTTAGCAATACATCATGCTGACTGCACAGCTACTGAGGTGGACTATTTTATTGTTTGATGTGAAGTCCAGCCCACCTTTTATCCATCAGTAAATAGTTCCAATGAGTATTCAGTTTTAAGCTGACAGTGAAATTGTCCACCACAACTGGCATCACATCTCCCTCCTCCAGACAGTTGCAGGAGGTGATGTCAGGAATCCTGATGACTTCTCACAATTGCGTTGAAGTAATGAAACAGTTGATTCAGTACAGAAATAATCACTGTAATCTTGCCTCACTCTGGTAATAGTTTGCTGAACCATGGTCTTTGCAATCTAGATAGTTGCAGTGTTCACAGAGCAGCACATCCATCACTGCTTACTTAGCAACATTCCTCACTTTGCCAGGAAAGCGACTATCTTCAAAGCTGACTGCAATACTGTGGAATGATTGTATTAGAGGTATGCTGTACCGCATTTGCTATGTGGTCCACCAATTCCTGCAAGGAGTCATAATGTTCAAACACAGCCAGTTGGCTCTACAGCCACCAGTTAACCATGCTGAGCATCCATTTTACCAAGTTTTTTTGAGGCGTAGCTCAATCCACTAGGTATATGCATCAGGAACAAGAATACAAATCATTAAGCACTTTCCCATAGAAAAGTGTGTGCAAGAGCTTCACACCCTCATTTTCTGTGCTGAAACACTCAACAGTTTCAGATTTATGGTGCATCAACAGCAAAGCAACTGATGAAGAATTCTTGATGTGAGAATGCAATTCCTGTCTATGGTGCTGCCTCGTTACATTTCTGATGTGACACTTGTTTGCCCTATATAAATATTGTGTGGCAACATTGCTGCACACATTTGCACTTTTAGGCAGAGGAATTATGCCATAAAATATTCTTGCAAAGTAAGTAGATAAGTTGAAAGTTTTTCAGGCTCACTGTCAACATGATTTATCATTTTTTTGACATCACTTATTATTTCATCAGAGCATTCCTCTTACATTTCTTTGTTTCAGTATTTATAATATCCCAGTATGAGACAATATCTTTATTTTCACTGAGAGCATTTGGCTTTTCAATCACAACTGAGTACTCCTCTAATTCCTGCAATTTAAGAAACCATTCTGTGTATTTAGCTGTTGTCTCAGGATGCAGCACTGTGTTCTAAAGTTACTTCAATAATTTTATGATCATAGTCTCAAATGTCTTCTTCATACAGAAGGGTGATGCGTTGCAAATGTTGTTCTTCCCTTTTCATTAGAGTAAATATTTTTGATACACATATTTCCTGTTACTACTGACATTTAAATTCACTTCTACAGGGCACACTGCTTAAATCCGGGTATACAAATTTTTTTTAAAGCAAATTTATTAAATCAAAATACAAAAGAAAATGAAAATACTTTTAATGATATGAATATAGTAGAGGGAAACATTTCACGTGGGAAAAATATATCTAAAAACAAAGATGCTGTAACTTACCAAACGAAAGTGTTGGTATGTTGATAGAGACAATAACAAACACAAACACACACACAAATTTCAAGCTTTTGCAACCAACGGTTGCTTCATCAGGAAAGAGGGAAGTAGAGGGAAAGATGAAAGGATGTGGGTTTTAAGGGAGAGGGTAAGGAGTCATTCCAATCCCAGGAGCCGAAAGACTTTCCTTAGGGGGAAAAAGGGACACACACACACACACACACACACACACACACACACACACACACACACACACACACACACACACATCCATCCGCACATATACAGACACAAGCAGACATATTAAAGGCAAAGAGTTTGGGCAGAGATGTCAGTCGAAGCGGACGTACAGAGGCAAAGATGTTGTTGAATGACAGGTGAGGTATGAGCGGTGGCAACTTGAAATTAGCAGAGGTTGAGTACTGGTGGGTAACGGGAAGAGAGGATATATTGAAGGGCAAGTTCCCATCTCCAGACCACCTACTCCAGTCATGTAACCCGGAAGGTGTACACGATCAAAGGCAGAGCCACGTGTGAAAGCACCCACATGATTTACCAACTGATCTGTCTACACTGTGAAGCTTTCTATGTGGGAATGACCAGCAACAAACTGTCCATTCACATGAACGGACACAGGCAGAGAGTGTTTGTTGGTAATGAGGATCACCCTGTGGCTAAACATGCCTTGGTGCATGGCCAGCACATCTTGCACAGTGTTTCACCATCCGGGTTATCTGGATACTTCCCACTAACACCAAACTATCAGAACTCCAGAGATGGGAACTTGCTGTTCAGTATATCCTCTCTTTCCATTACCCACCAGGCCTCAACCTCCACTAGTTTCAAGTTACTGCCACTCATACCTCAACTGTCATTCAACAAAATCTTTGCCTCTGTACTTCCGCCTTGACTAACATCTCTGCCCAAACTCTTTGCCTTTACATATGTCTGCCTGTGTCTGTATATGTGCAGATGTGTGTGTGTGTGTGTGTGTGTGTGTGTGTGTGTGTGTGTGTGTGTTTGTGTGTGTATACCTGTCCCTTTTTCCCCCCTAAGATAAGTCTTTCCACTCCCGGGGTTGGAATGACTCCTTACCCTCTCCCTTAAAACCCACATCATTTTGTCATTCCCTCTCCTTCCCTCTTTCCTGATGAAGCAACCATCAGTTGCGAAAGCTTGAAATTTGTGTGTGTGTTTGTGTTTGTTATTGTCTCTAACAACATACCAATGCTTTCATTTGGTAAGTTACAGCATCTTTGTTTTTTGAAAATATTTTCACATATACATAGCGGTATCTATAAAGAGTAACATTACCCTATGTAACCCCTTCAACCTCTAATTTTGTCCTGAAGTGATTGCATGCACTCTTTAAAATATCACTGTCCATACTGGTGAATGCTGCTTCGATATTAGGGTACCTTGTCTTACAGGTAAGTCTTTCGACTGTGCTCCAAATGTAGTAGTCAATAGGACCCAAATCCAGGCTATTCAGGGGCCAGAACTCCTTTGACCAGAACATGTCAATGTTATCCGAGAGCCAGTTTTGGGCTAAATGGTTCATATGAGGTCCTCCTCTGCCATCCGACACATTGTTCGCTGGCTGACATTCAATACTGATGCCAATTTCCTAAGCGATAGCTCCAGGTTCTCCGAAATCAGCACCTGAGTCTTTTCAATGACTGCTGCAATTCCTGACACATGTTTTGTCAAATGAGGTTTCCTAGCCTGGTTATCAGAACTTTCGTCAGACTTGTCCAATGCATTATACTTGGCCAGAATATCACAAACAGTTGATCTCAGGTACCAGTAGAATTGAACTATTTCAATGGACGAACGTCCAGTGCAAAGACTTTTGATTAATCATGGTTTTTCAGTTGTACTCCACACCTGTCCGTAATGTCTTGGCCATTTTGGGGTTCTGACTATTTACTAGATGTTTATGGCTTTCAAGAACACCTTCAGTGGAACTACGATATGGCAGGAAATTCAAATTGAAATTTGTCCAGATTTAGCTGTTACACCCTGTATACTGCTCTAGGGCAGTAGGATGTCAAGCTCTCTTAGGAAGCAGGGAGTAAGTTTCTACCAGTTGGCTAGCTGACACAGCAGACAGCTTTTGACTGAGAGAATTATAATCCATTTTCATCTCACAAGCACCTACACAATTAAAAGTTAGTCAGCATCTTGCACATCTGAGCAAGTCTAAAACAATTCAGTTGTGCTAGTTCCCTTGAGATTACCCACTAGTGACTATTTCACCTCAACACCCCATTAATAAAAGTACTCTTCAAGATCAAGGTTTGTACCATCTTGACAACTGGAGCATTTAAATTAGAATCTCCACTCCTCATCATAGACATTCCACCAACATGCTATACAGTAGTGGCTGAATCATGACTGGATTCTATTATAACAAAAGACTGGGGACATTTTCCAGCCCCCTGCCCAGGAACTTTACATGCATCAAATCTGTATTCAGTCCAAGACTGGCCACTACCTAAGTGGCAACAGCAACAAATCAAAAACTATGTCCAAACTGTTCTTTTAATATAACAGTGAAAATTGAGTATAGGAATTAGAACACAGATCAATAGCAAAGTTGAAATAATTACTCTTGCACAATGATGATACATTACACCTATTGGCCACCACATTTCATGATTAGTTCCTAAATACTAAGAGAAAACATTGCACCTACTAATTAACAACCAAATGCAGATATACTACATTTATTCCAGCAGTAATTACAGTGCTCTGCAAAACTTAAGAATGAGATAGGTAAAGTAACATAACATATTAACAACTTGGTGGAAACGAATGACAGTGTGGGAGCATGTTGCCAGAGGTCTCGTAAAGCTGGATGTCACTTGATGCGAGGTCAGAGTATTATACTGCCAAATAGAGATGGCCACACAACACAAGGTAGTTGAAGGAACAGAAGAAGTCAGTGCTTGCCAATCAATGAGAGGTCACGATGCACTATAGTAGTGTTCTTTACTATAGCATGGCTCAGAGACATCAGCTGGATGACTTTACATGAGCAGAATCACCAGAAAGCTGGAAGAAGGATGCAGTGAGATGTATGTAGCCCACGGCTTTGGTATTGCTCACAAAACTGTTTCATGTGCATGGGGAGTGTTCCAAACCACAGGCACTGCTGCCCAAAGGAGAGGAGGTGGTTGACCTTGATCAACAGTGGCAGCATGACAACAACATTATGCAACAAGCTAGAATGACCATCAGACAATGGGTGCAATTGTAGTTACATACAACAGGACTGCAAGAAATGCAATATCATGCTTCACATTGGCACAGTGACTGCATGGGGAATAGTCTTTTTGCCAGATGATCAGTACATTGTGCTCCACAAACACCCTCACATCAACAGCAGCGTTTGTGATAGTGCCATGAGCATAGGGACTGGAACAATGAGGAGTGGGCTTGTGTGATATTCTCAGACTGGAGCAGATTCTGTTTGAGTAGTGATTCTAGACATACCCTCATATGATGAGAGGTGGGAACACGTAATGCACACAAAAACATTGTTTACATGTTTGTTTTAGTGGTAAACATAGTCTGGTGTAGGAAGGCATAATGTTACATGGGTGCACTGACCTCTAAATCTTTGAACACACTAATGCACCTGTCAACATTGTTGTGACACTGTACTCCTTCCCTGTGTGTCTTTCCAGGGTTGCATTCGACCCTGACTTTGTTTTTATGGCTGACAATAAGAACAGTTGTTGAACTGGCATGTACATCCCATGACCTAAATTCCACTGAGCACATGTGGAAGGCATTAGGGAGATGTTTTGCAGAATGTCCACATGCACCAATGACCATTCAGCAGTTGTTAACCATGGTGATGGAGGAATGCAATGCCCTCCCACAAGAACCTCTTACCAACTTTACGGCCAGCATGGGAGCATGTTGCACAGCATGCACTGCTGTCCATAGTGATCACACATCCTATTCAGAAACATGTCTGGCCTTTTGTAATACCTAGTGGATAATCACAAATCATGGTGACTTCTGTGTAACTATTTTCTTGGAATATAAGGTCATATGTGTTCGCCTTATTGTGCATTTCTTTCACTTGCCTTCTGTACTATATTGTGGCAGTTCTTTCCATGTACGGTCCAAGTTTCACTGAGCTATGTTACTTGGCAGTGACACAACATGTGACAGTTACATTTGTCCTGTATGTACATTAGGCCATGTTATATACTAGACATCAAGACTCTTTCAATTGTTTTCTTGTACGTTTACACTGTAGACAGTGCCTCTTCTCTCTGCCATCCAAAAAACTGCCAGGTCACAATGCAAAGCACAAGCGGCCCCTTCACAGCAGATGGAGACACTCAATTGCTGTTGTGCTTTGCCAATGACCTGTGTCTGTGCTTCGTTCATCATTTCTGCACAGGTCAACATAAGTGTGTACCACAGTTGCCTAAAATATGTCTTCCACTTTCACAAGCATCTTTTGTTGAACTAAGAGAATAATATTGGAACATGTTACTCCTGAGAATCTTAAATTACACAACACCACTCAGCAGCAGCTCCTTCAAACTGTGCAAGTGGCCACAGCCCACCAACATACCCATGGCCTAAGCGTCCACCAGCTCCCCTGCTTGACTGTTACATTCTCACTCCCTTACCCTCTTCGTTTTCCCTTGCCATCCCCTAACCAGCCAGCTGACCA
Source organism: Schistocerca americana (assembly GCF_021461395.2). Classification (NCBI taxonomy): domain Eukaryota; kingdom Metazoa; phylum Arthropoda; class Insecta; order Orthoptera; family Acrididae; genus Schistocerca; species Schistocerca americana. Next base: position 540,463,543 of record NC_060124.1, on the reverse strand, counting down.
CAAATACTCAATGTTGGTATGGCATGAGGTGTGAATTTGGTGCCCGTGTGTGAGAGAGTGTTAGAGGGTTTGGTCTTATACTAGGAAAATTATAGCACATAAATGGACTGTTTATGCTTTCTGATTGTAAAAAATCTTTATACTGCAACTGTGCACACTCAATAACATGAATACTAGTATTAAAATTAGAACTGCAGTAACTTAAGGTAAAATTGCATCCATTTACGATATAAAAAGAGGGACCATCTCTAAGTCATTAATAAAGACTTGACAACAAATGACATTTTCATACATAAATCATTCGTATCATATCCTTGAAGGACGTCATCATTAATGGGATCTACAGTTTAGTGTGTGTGTGTGTGTGTGTGTGTGTGTGTGTGTGTGTATGTATGTTGTTTAATTCCAAAGAAGACCTGTTGGCCAAAAACATACTTAGTTAGTGGTCTTTTTGTTATGCTTGTCTATATACGGTGTATAATAGTGTCATTATTCCCCCTCATCTGGATTGACTTGGAATTGTTGATTTTTTTTACAATAACATCTAAATTAGCATCATGAAACAATGACTTGCATAAAAAAGAAAATACTTTTGGTATGCCTGGTAAGACTTTCATACCTTTAGGAGCAACTTGGCCTTTCTTAACTTTTGCTAGCCATTTTGCTCCCATTTTTGATCTTGCACTGGCTCTAGACCTCTGGAGACCCATCATTTGCACCAGACTGGGTCTCTTACGTTTTGTCACTGAAAAGTTCAAGGTAACCATGTTATTGTAACTTTATGTTTAAAATAATTATATCATTAATGTAACTGTGCAGCTAGTTTTTAAATCTAAAAATATGACATAACATTTTAATAGTTCATATCAACTTTCCTTTTATATAAGCTAGCTACAACAACTTTTTATTTTCAGAAGCCTTCATTTTAGTTCTAGAGCTGTTTTTTTTTAAATTTTGTTACAGTATCAGTAAATTTAATTCATATACTCTAATAAAAGTGATACACTTGTTAAGAAATGAGTATGCATAAGCTATTGATTTTTATTCACATGCAAAGGATATACTTGAAAACTTGCTTTTAGGTGTAGCATGTAATATACTGCTGTAGAAAACTACTAGCAGATCAGATTACATGTATGACTCTTATAACATAACAGTATAACAACTTACTCTTCTGCTTGCATAAACGAAGGAAGTAAAGAAGCCATGATGTAATGAGATTTAATGGTGACGGAGTGGTTGTAGTACGATGCATATTGCGAATTAGCTTTGCTAAACCATATTTCCACTCAATATCTGACTGTGCTTGGATACGCTGGTATGTGTCACTCATCATAGCAATAAGCAGATTTATCAATACAACAACAGACACCAGCATGTACACCATGAACATGCCCTTAAAGAGAGCATTCGTCCAATCTGGCTGAGTCTTGTTAGTATGTTTTCTGACATTTTCAACAGTTGTCATCCCAAACACAGCAAAAAACAGCAATTCAAATGCTTCCAGTGGTGTGAGATACACTGAAATAGGCACAAAAAAAGACAACTCAGTTTACAGAATGTAGTGGTCATTTTGGTAGTAGCAACATTTTTCAATGGTATCACTTTAAACAAAAGGTTTACTCTAATGATTTTATGTTATAAATATAAAGTTAAAAATATTTTATTTTAATCTGAAATAATGTAATACTTAAACATTTCTGTGAAAATCAAAATATATGTCATCAAAAAATTCAAAGAAAAATATTTTAAAATCTGTGTAGTGGAAAAGACAAAGTCTTTAAAAGAAACTAATTCAATGAAACTTCCTGACAGATTGAAACTGTGCAAAAAGTTAAAGATTCATTCTGCAAACTCTTTCACTACTGATAACTTTGCAAAACCAGAACAGCCTGCCGCTGATACAGTATTATGTTTGTTAAAGATTCATAGAGCCAATTGTTGTATACTAGGAAAAGGAAATTAATCAAAAAATGCAAAAAATTAGATTTAGAAACACTGTTGATGCAAGATGGAAATGAGGGTATGAGAGATTAGGGAAAAATAAGAAAATGTGTTATGGTAAGTACGGAAAAGTGCTTAAGGTGAACAGGGGGGGGAAGAAAGAGGATGGGGCCAAACTGTAAATGGAAAACAGCAAAAAGTAAACAGGAAAGGATGACAGATTACTAAATGGGAAGGAGGAGGGGAAAAAATTTAAAAAATAAAATAAATAAATAAATAAAAAATAAAGAAATAAAAAAATAGATCAATGTTCTGAGCATCTTTTCTCCAGAGAGCACCTGTTCTCCACAAGAATTTATAACATTTGGTTGGTGAATAAAGTAATTCAGTACAAACATTTGTATTTCTGTAGAAAGAAAGTCCCAAGTTCTTATTTTTTAACTTACTTATGAGGTAACAGAATGTAATGTCAGCAAAAACATCAAAAAATTCAATATGTAGAAATGATTTTTAGTCAAGGGAAAAATATCTAAACATTCAGCTTATAAGGTAAGAATAATGTTGATTTCCCAAAAATCATTCAAGGTATACCCAGTATGGAAGCCCTATTTTTTTGGAAATTTTTTAAAAAATAAGTTATCTTTTTCAGATATTTACGTCAATGAAAAGCTGAACACAAATGTGCAGTTCAGACTACAACAATGCTGTAGCTGAAACGAGAAAGCAGTTCTGCAAATGTTTGAAGCTGTATATTCATTATAATATTATGTGACTACAAGGAGAGGAAAGGGTGATCATAAAGTAGTAACAAAAGCAGTAAATGAAAACTGAATCTATGAAGCAAGTGTTCTTCAAAATTAAATTACAATACACTATCAACAGAAAAAAACTTCCACTTTTGTAGCAGGCAAAGGCAAGGATAAATAAAATGCAGCTTCCCTAATCTGGAAAAAGAGAAAAAATGGTTGCAAAGAATTAGAATCATTCAACAACTTCATAAGAACGTCATCCAGGGATCCCAGATCAAAGGAGACAAAGTATGAAACAGTGGAAGAGACTCCTAAACTATACTTCAATTAAAGTAATTTGGTGGCTGACATTTCAGTATGTCAAGTGGCAGGGGCCAACCACAAGCCAATAACAGATCTTTCTCAAATTCAAAGCACCCCATGTGTTGCCTGTTTTGAAGGTAGATGCAGAGCTCGTCAAGTGTGGCCAGTCGCATGCTGGCAACACTGCCCTTCCATTGCAATCTGTTAACTGATAGTTACTTTATTTGAACTATAATCATATTTCCAATTGAATTAAATTAACTGAAATGAAATGGAAGACCCTCCTGTGGTCTTACATATTACTCCGGCAGAGTGATGTTTAACACTGTATCTACCTACCAGACAAATGATGATGGAAATCTTTAAAAAATTTTGCTGTTTAGTTGAAACTTTTTGGAGTTTTTGTTAAGCGTTTTTGCATGTAATGAGACGTTCCTTATGGTGCAAAGTCTCATTTGGAATTTAATGTATTGTATTGTATATATAAACTGGGGACCTAGAAACAATGGAGAGGCTGCGTCCTGCCACAGCCCACTGTGGTTCACAACTCCACAATGGGCCACAGCAGTCCACCCACCCCACTGCCGCCCCACACTGAACCCAGGGTTACTGTGTGGTTTGAGCCCCAGTGGACCCTCCCCAGGAACATCTCGTACCAGATGAGTGGAAACCCAATTGTTTGCGTGGTTGAGTAATTATGGTGTATGCATACGTGAAGACAGTGTTTGTGACACAAATTTAATGTATGTTATGAAACAATGTTTGAAAATTGTTAAAGGAGAAAGTCTTCTTATTTATTGATAAGAGTTCTATATATGTAGAAGAATTTCAATTCCAGTGTTAAGCAAGCCTGCAACATCTGCTACAATGGCTGATCATACTGCACCACCATAGTCATACATAAATCTATTTCAGGTGCGGAAACTGATAACCATAAAAAGATAAACTCAAATCTGAGGCCATATACATGCGGATCATTGCACTCTCCATCTATACTTTGATTAAAACATACAGTGCATTCAAAAAGAAGAGAGCTGGAGACTGTAAATGGCTGAAAATATCATTGTGTCATTTCCTGAAGAAGAGGGTGCTGTCCCTATTAGAGTGCTTGCTGAGGTTCCAAACTCACCACTAAAGGACATGAGCACATACCTCCATGATGACAGAGTGAGCATGCACATGTATCAATGTCCATTGCTTCACAGCTGTGCTCAGAGCAATGAAAAGGAGACTTCAAAAGGAGACCAATGAGGTATAATTTACTTCCTGACAGCAGAAGGAACATGAGGAATGAAGATTCATCAAAAAATGACACATGTGTACGGAGGGCACTGCATGTCTTTTGCAATGGTCAGGGTGTGGCACAAATGACTGAGGGAATGACAGATGGCATCGGTTGATTATACTCAGTCTGGAATGCCACACCACTTTGCTGGTGCCTTTGTCCAGCAGGTGAATGCCCTCGTTATTCCTGACAAGTGAATTACAGTAGCAGCCAAAGCAGCAGAGGCCGGATCAAGCATCAGAAGTGTTGATGCCTCATTAAATACAGATTGAAATTTCAAAAAGTCTTCAGCTATCAGAGGAAGCATATTGAGTGGGACTCTCTCTTGAACATCTGCAGCACTATGCCAAGTAAGTGAATGAGTTCTGGTCTTGAGTGGTCACTGGAGATGAGATGTGGAGTCATCACTTTGAGTCCGAGTCAAAATGATAAAGTCTCCAGTGGAAGCAGGCAAACTCACTGCTACCCAAAAACTCCAAGACCATGCACACAAGGGTGAAAAGGATATGCTCACCTCCTTCCCTGACTAAAAGGGTCCCCTTTGTATCAACTTGCTGCACCATAGGAAAATGGTGAAAGTGTAGTTTACACACAAACCTTGATCACTCTTCACAAAGCAATCAACTCAAAACAATCAGGGCAGCTCACCAGTGTGGTCGTTTGTACCATGAAAATGAAAGGGTCTCATATAGATAACACTGTCACGGAGATATTGCAGACATTCAGAAGCGAGGTCCTCAGTCACCCTCAATAGAGTCCACACCTGTCTTCCTGCGTTTATGTCATTTTTGGTGGGCTGAAGAAGATTGTGTACTGCCATAAATTTCTTCATGATGTGACCACAGTGGCTCAGGACCTTCATGCTCTCTCATGTAAGGGTTTTACACTAATCACTTGCCTGTGAGTGTGCTTTTATCCTATTGAAGTCAAAATTACATTCAGCACCTTCAGCACCTTCTAGGAGCCATTCTCATGCAAAAATGCATGGATGACTAACACACTGTTGCATACACTTCAAACACCCTGAATCAGGCACAACAGTGCCACTCCCACATAGAAAAAGAAGCACTTGCTATTGTGTACCCACTAAAAAAATTTCATGTTTTCATCTACTGTTCTAAATTTCATTTCATTACTGATCATAAATGTCTGGTTTCTCTTTTTCATCCCTTGGCATCTCTTCCAGACAAAGCGGCCCATCGCCTGCAACACTGAGCTCTTGTTTCTGTTGTGCTATAACTACAAGACTGCCTTCCACCCCACAGCATAACATGCTAATGCCGGTGCTCTTTCTCAGTTGTTGACTGGTCTTGACCTTGCACTTGATCAGGATGAACTTTGTGTTTCCATTTAGACATCAAAGCCAAAACACTGTTGATGGTTTTCCCATTACCAATTTTCAACTGTCGGCAGCTGTCACAGCCAATTCTGTCTTGCATCAGGTTATTCCCTTTGTCTACCTCGGCTTGCCAGATAAACCACTGCACCAGTTGTCAGACCCTTTGTGTAATTATTATGCTCTCCAATACTACTGCTCAGTTCTTGATGTGTGCTATTGTTGGATACTGAAGAGTCAGCTCCCAGTGTTGTGGTCCTGTCCTCACTGTGGCGGGATGTTATGCACCTTCCCCACATGGATTACTGAGGTATTTCTCATACAAAGTTGCTAGCCCACTGACACATTTTAGTGGTATTGACAATGAAATCAGGTGTGTGTTGTCAGTCTGCTTGCAGTGCGCCACCCATCGGGTAGCACCATGGACCTCTCTTTCCTCATGGCCTGTACCCCCCAGCGCCTTTTGCGAATCCATCCCTTAACTCCATCTGGATTGTACTAGTTGATGGTTTCTCAAATTTTCCTTATGTGGTTTGTTGCCCATCAACAACCACTGTGGCTACAGTCATGGGCCTCACAAAGATTTTTTCTTTGGTAAGATTACCATACATGCTTGTGACAGACACCAGCCTGCAATTTGTGTCTCAAGATTTTGAAGATTTTTGTTCAAAGAGTGGTATTTGGCATGTTACAGCCCCTTCATTTTGTCCTCAGTCAAATGGTTAGGTGAAATGACTAAAAACTCAAATGAAAAAATATGTCACCTGGTTTTCTTCTGAGGAAATCCTTGATAGGTTGTTGAGCTCCTAAAGGTTCACTATCATTGGCGACCATAGCCCGGTGGAACTGCTTCACGGCTGCCAGCCTCGTATGCTGCTTTATCTGCTCTGGCCAACTCCTGGCTACCAGCCGGCATCCACCTCGGATGGGTTCCATTTAGGCTCCACCATCTGAGCCTGCAGGTTTGGCCAGCACCACTAAGTGGATACCAGTGGTCATCCATCATTGCAGAGGTCCCTGACTCTGTGTCATGTGCACCTCTAATGGCTTGTGTCCTGACACTATGACCAGCTCCTCCCACATGTGACTGACTATGTGCCAGAGACCCCAACACTCCTGCGGCTGCCTCCACCATCTGCGCTGACCCTTACAGTGTGGTCTATGCCCCCTCAACTCCTGTGCCCTTCTTCAATCTGGGTGCCACTGCCAGGCAGAGCAATTAGCGACAGGTTGTCTCCATCTCCCCAGCCCATGTTGCCACCATTTCTGCCGCCACCACCTCTGTTGCTGAGTGCCAGATGTGAACATGGATATGGAGCCTCCATCACCGGTGTCCCCTTATGGTCTCTGATGGGGAAGTTCACACCACGCCTGTGATGCCCGTGCCATTTTGGACTGTATTCTCCTATGAAACTGATACCTATGACAGCATGACACATGCTCCAGCAGTTAGCTCCATCTGATGAAGACATGGGCATCTCCACAGTGAATAGTTTTCCACAAAGGGGGAAGGAGTGTTGTAACCCTATACAGTATGTGCTTGTGATTAAACAGCGCGTGCATGCACGGCTGACAACTTGGCACAGATGGCACAGCAAGTGCTGTGCCACATGAAAACAGCTGTACATAAGCCGGTGCGCTGGGCCGCAATAATAAGCACACGATGTATGTTTAAGTTTCAGTATGGCACAAAGGTATTTCTCACAACATATTCAGTACATTGCTGGTTCAGATTTCTGAGTAGTTTTTCAGGGATCTAATTTCATATTGTTGCATCTTCATTGATTTCACTCCCACTGATACTATTTGTTTCATTTCAATGAATTTAAGTCAATCCATATACATCCCTTTAGCCGACAAAGCCATCACCCACCAAATCTGGTCACTCCAGTGATGCTCCCCCACATACCAATTGGAAGGACCTCTGGTTGTAGCCCTCAGGACTTACAGGAAGGAACATTAATGCCAATGATAGTGTATCTCAAGCGTGGAGGTTTGCTTAGGCAGTCCAATAGCCTAGGCAGCTGCTCACAATAAGGAGATGTTCTGGGTTTGTGAAGTGGTTTGGCACAAGTTTTCATTTTTCACAGTGTATTCATCACGTTGCAGGTTTCCCATTTTTGAACAATTGTTATGATTTCATTTCATATTATTGCATCTTCACTGATTTCATCCCCTCTGACTCTATTTTATTTTAATGTGTTTAACACAGTTGGTATACTGTATATCCTTATGACTTGGTAGGCCATGGTTTTCCAATAGCATTCTCATACACCCTGTGGGGGAACTGTGGGTAGTGGTGTTTGGAGATGGTAGAAGCAACATCAGTGGCAATGAAAATTTGAGCCAGACCTGGAGGTGTTTTCAGATAAACTAATATGGAGGTAACGCTGTGGAAATGCCACAATTTTGTGTTAAAAAGACTGCACCCGAGTACAGGTCAGGGCACGAGTTTCTTGATGCGTGAGCCACCTGTCCCTTGAATGCCAGATTTGTTTCACATGAGAACAATGTATAGACGTCTTGCTACATGTTCCTTGACTGGTGCTACCTCCTGTTGTCAGTTTCCAGAATTATTTCAAAAGAAACATTAGCGAATGTAATAGCAGCTGCTGTGAACAGTTGAGCCAATATGATCACATTGACATAATTTTGTAAATGTAGTCATTAGGTTTCACAGTTTAGTGTAATTCTTCTACAAATGTGTCACATCTGTTGAGTGAGCAAGAAATTTTGGAAGCTCGAGAAGAAGAATTTGCTCAATACCTCACCTTACACTTTTTTCTTGCGAGGATAATTATAGTTTCTGTCATCAATATTTTAAAATTTGTTATAGCTAATGGCCTTGTCGTGTTGGTAACACTGGTTCCTGCCCATCACCATAGTTAAGCAACACTGGCCCTTGCTAGTACTTTGATGGGTATTCATCCAGAGAAAACTGGGTGCCACTGGTTTTAAGGGCACGCAAGTTGCCGAAGTGGCATCCAATCAAAAGACTTTCACCAGGCTGTAGTGCTACATGACATTTATTTTTTTACATTTGTTATAAATCAAAGAACTAAAGTAAATATGAAAAATAAATCTTGAAGCTTGATCCTGTTGTGATATGTATTTAACTCTTTAGATTAGATTCGTTTTTTGTTCCACAGCCCCAAAAATGAGATGATTCTTGTGGGTGTGGAATAAGTCAGAAAGTATAACATAAAAAGTGTTACAGTATACTCAAACTGCTAATATTTACAGAATTAATACACTATCAGAATGAAATATAGTTATGCACTTTTAATAAATTCATCATACACAAAATATGTAATCTTGACAGTTGTGACCAAGTGCTGTAAAAACTGAAATCTGACATGCATTTTTACTTAACCTGGTCTAGCAGTCCCTGTTAAATTTCCATCTCTAGAGCAGAAGGAGTTGTCTACCAAGAAGTCTTTCAAATTCTGTTTGGACTGTGCTTTATCTGAAACCAGGTTTTTAATGCTTGAAGATATAGCAGTTAAATATGTGCCAGTAACACTTCACAAAAATAGCATAAATGGCCAGTTTCCTAGCCCAGTATTCTTCTAAGTGGTCAGTCTCCAAAGAGTTAAACACTGACTGATTACCGTTATCCAGGTTTGAGTTGCAGTTAAGCACAAATGTTTGTCTGTTACAACACAGCCCTTTTCTCTCTCTTTTCAATTAAAGATACACTCTTTTGAAAACTTAATATTTGTACCACTTCCACATTTACATCTGCTGCCATCTGATAAGAGCAAATTTTTCCTATTTTTCACATGGAAAGGGAAGGTGAATTTCATTCAATTCCAAAAGATTCATGTCCCTCTCACTCTCTTTCTTTTCCTTCACCTGACTGTGGGACTCTAACAAGTTAATCCCTTACGTAGCTTCAGTTTGTGCAGAATGAACAGTTTGACACACTGACATTGCATTAACTGTTTCTTGTCTTTTACAGTGACTCAGTTGGTCAATGTTTGAAAATTGTTTAGTCAAATGTTTGCACTGTTACCACAAATAAAACAGTAGTCTTTTGCGGTGATTGTAGTTTGGTAAGCTGGGACAAGTTATGGTGTTATAGTTATGTGTTGCCATCATGTGCTTTATGAGTAAATACATTGGTGAATAGTGTTGGACAATCTGATTTTCCTGAAAGAATGTTGCACCTAGGACAGCTTGGACTTACTGAAAACATAACAGAACCTGTCTGGCTCCACACACTGTAGGTTAAAAGCCTCATGGAGACATCTCTGCACTTAACACCTTGCATCATTTGAAAAAATGGCATAATCACAACTTGTCACAGTACACTATGTGCATGCACTCAGTTACACCCCAGTTTCTGTATTGCATGGCCTACTGAAGACCCACATCTTTATGTGCCACTGAAAGAAATGGCCTTTTGTGAAGTACCCTACTCTAATTGCCCTTTGCCTGCATTTCCATTCACAATGTTCACTCAGAAACTGGTTGAGATGGACCTACATTCACCAACAGCAGCAATTAGTCCCAGATTTGAAATCAGTTGTCCTTCATGAGGTATGATACTTGTCTCCAGTCCATGCTGGTTAAAATCTTTTTATCATCACTGTTCTTACCCTGTGTTACTTAAATGCAAGTGGTACACCGTTACATGAATACACACTGGATAGTCCACACTGATACACCAACACATTGGGGAACTTCATTTGTGATGTGGTCAACAGCATGTCCAAACACAATAGCTCTTTTCAGTCATCCTGTCATCTGTCCATGTCAACCCATCTTACTATGCTGATTCCATTCAGCTGACTGGCACATAGACACCACTTCACTGGCATGACTTCTGTCCGAAATGGAGGGTCATGTGATGAAACTAGTCTTACACCAAAGCAGCCATTATCTTCTTTTAAGTAGGTGACTAATGTTGTGTCTAATGAGCTTTTAAGTAAGAGTAGTTTGAGAGAGAAACTGCAGTAAAAAGAATTCAAGAGGGCGTGGGTCAGGTGGGGAGAGGAAATGGAAAAACAGAAAATAGAAGCACAAATTAACGTTATAAGGTAACACAATCAAAGTATAACCATGAAAGTAAGTTTTCATCTTCAGAGAGGAAGAAATGTTAAACTCTACAAAACATTGTCAACACTGAATTTTCTTTATGCTGGCATGAGCACAAACAAGTTGGTGAAAATGTCAGTGAAGAATATAATTCTGAAGTATTTTTCCATCTCTTCTGAGAATGTGATTTCTTTATTATCTACCAAAGGTGCACCATCTGCAGATACACAAATGTGAGTTTCTTACACTTGTATGACAGGGATGATATCCTTCTAGACAGTAACACTACTGCTAGATGGCTAGTCTGTCCCACATGCATGATTGTTTTCTACAGATTAAAAAAGAAATATCAGTTAGCAAAGAAAACAGTTTCATCATTATCACCATCAACCAACTGCCATCCACTGCTCCACAAAGGATTCCTCCAAACTTTTATATGTACTGTACTCTTCCACTATTGGCATTTTCTGTTGCATGGTTTTTTAAATGTTGTCCATACAGCTTCCATTAGTTCATCTATCAGTCTACTCTTATCTCTTAGAATTTAACAAAGAAAGTACTTTGTAGATTAGCTATCCAGTCCCATCGCTACAAGCCTCCCCTAACTCCATTTCATCCTGCCTCTCCTAGTAATTTCCAAAATTCATTTCCCTACTGTTCACTAAGTGCCACCCAGTATTTTTAGTGTTTTTCATTCTAAAATTCAAAGCTTCATAGCCTTCTGTCAAAACTATCAATGTATATTAATTCTGTACTTCCTGTTTCATGGTGGAAGCTTGGAACTGGAAAATCTTATTCAGTTTACTAAACGCTCTTCAGGCCATTTTCACTCTTCAGTTCTTTTCCTGTCCATCCAGTCATCATCATCGCCACCTCCTCAAAACACAAAACACCATCAATTCGTTCTATGACTGCATTGCTGTTCTGTACTACTTCCTATCAGTTTATACAATGAGCATTACATTAGTCTCATTACAATCAATTATAGGTGTAAATTTAAAAGTTTGTCTATCAAGTTCTTTCATCCACTGTTGTAGTATATCAGCACCAGATGCAAAAAGTACAATGTCATCTGTAAAATGAAGGTGGTTCAGGCACATTCTATTAACATATATTCTGTCTACATTTTCCAAGATTTAAGAGCTCAAAACTTTCTCTAGGATGTTCATGGTAGTTTTGGTGGTGGAAGCTGCAGTGTCAGTGGACACTGTCCAATGACATTAATGTGACCATCAGTCAAATGCCTGAATAACCACCTTTTGCAGTGAAGACATGCAGGAAGAAGAGAGTCAAAGAGGTTCTGGAAGGTACTGCCATGGATGTGGAGCCATGCCAACTCAAGCACCATGTGCAACTGTGCTGGGTTTCTCAGTTGAGGATCTATGGTGTGAACAGTTCAACCGAGGTTGTTCCATAGATGCTCAATTGGGTTTAAATCCAGGGACTTTGGTGGCCAGGACAGTACACTAAACTGATCCTGGTGCTCTTTGAACCACGCATATGCCACACTATTGTCCTGCTGGTAGATGCCACTGTGTTGAGGAAAAACAAACTGATATGTAGCTGTGGACATGTCTCAAATGATAGGTGCACACTTTTGTTGGTCCACTGTGCCTTTGAGAATGACAAGATCACCCACGGAATGCCATTAAAACATTTCCCAACCATAATGCTCCCTCCTCTGCCCTCTTCCAACAACTGTCACAGGATGTTTGCTTTCAGACATTTCACACACTAAATTCCGGTGGCAGTCTGTCCGATGGAGCATAAAACGTGATTCAAGGCCAATAGTCACGACTCAGTGGACGTCCAGCTGTGGTACTGGCGTGCGAATTCCAACACATGTCTCTGATGAATAGCAGGGGTATGTGAACCAGGCACCTTCTGCAGAGGCCTACACACAGCAACATTCGCTGAACGGTCATTGAGGAGCCACTGTTCATCTGTGTCGTCAGTTTTTCAACAGTTGCACACCTATTTGCCTGCACGTCTTTGCATTGCTGTTCACCCTGTAATCTGTGGCCCATGGTTCAATACAGTTGCCTCAGTGCTGGTTTTGGAGAGCACCATTTGGCTTGTGTGGTATACTTTAATCCCAGTAGCCTGTGAACAGTTTACAAACTTTGCCATTTTGGAAATGCTTCTACATGTGGACCAACAGCCAATAATCATGCCCTTTTGGATGTCAGATAAATTACTCTGTTTCTGCATTACGAAAATGACTGCAGCGTTTTCCGCATCACTGCAGCCTCCCCCCCCCCCCCCCCCCACCCGCGCCCCCACCCTTCCTGAAATGTTTTATATATGATAACTGAAGAGAATTTCACAAGCTAAGTTTGCTACAAAAGAATTCTATTGCATGACTGGTTTCAATACAGCTATGCTGTCATCATCAGATCTTATGTTTTAAAATTTTTACAACATAATGTCCATCAGTGTTATGACTTGTATCATCTTTATGGTAAGTAGCAATATATCCTTTTCTTTTTTGCTGATATTCCAACCTAGAGTTTCCATTGTTTGATACATACTACAGAATATAATTTCACCAGGATTATGGCAGAAACATCCAAATATTGAGACTGTTTCAAAGAGGCCATCCAAATTAAAACCAAGGACCAATTGATAACTAGTGACTGCAGCTACATTCTCAGAAAGGCCTGTAAAACAGCTCTCAGTACAGTTAACACAAAATGTGGTATTCAGCAAACATGATTGCGTGATAACCAAGGTGGGTGGAGTTCCAACAACAGAGCTATCAACAGAACCTCTGCAGCCAAAAAGTAACTAAAATGAATGGGATAACTAAAACTGAGATGTGTAAACAAACAATCCACTCTATTCATCAAAAAACCTTTGCAGTCTTATGCAGTAGTGAAAGAGTTTCAACTTTAAATTACTAAACAGTTGAGAATATATGATTACAACTGGATTATAGCTATCATATTATAAATACAAAGCCAGAAAACTGAAAACACTCAACACAAAAATCAATAAATACTGACAAGCAAAAATCACTGAACCACCTTCTTCAGCTGTGCCTGCAAGCAACATAAATGGATTTAGCAGAAGGTATAGCAAAACAAAATGATTGCTATGAAAACAGTAATTACATATGAATATAGAGCTGAGAAACCTATTCTATATGCACACACCTGTCTACAACCATTTGTAAAAATAAATAGAAGCAAAACATTATGAACTCCGTAAATGAAGCAACAACACTCAAATATACTTTTGACAGCCCTATTTCATGTAAGCACACATTTCTACACATCATCAGTGAAAAGAAAGGCAAAAATGCACAAATTAGTTGCAATTAAGAGATAGATATTCTGTGAATATGCTTACGACTGCATGTAATATTTCTAGTGCCTTATTCAGCCTGTGGGATGCTATTATTCTTAGTATTTAACAATAAACTGAATCATAACTTTGTAGTGCATAGAAGTTTTGATCATGGCATTTCCACTCTGTTTGTCAGGACCTCTTTTTTTTAAGTACCAGTAGCCCATACAGAAACTTGCTTCTTTTCAATTACACTACAATGTTTTTATACTGAAAGAATTCAGCACGCAATATTGTGAGTATAGCTGAAATATATGCATGTATGCAAAGGTTCTGTTTATCAAAGAATGCAAGACAGGCTTTCCAATAAGCAAACATCTGCTCATTTGCCTTCCAGAAACAACTACAAGTGTTAAAGATTACTTATAAGCTAATGACATAACTTATTTGACCTGTAACACTGTTAAGCTTAAGTATGTATAAAATATTACTTGTTTTCTTGTACTGTTTACAAATGTCAACCTTAATTTTAAATGCTCATTTTGCATTATAATACATTAAGGCCATTCTTCCAGTAAATCAATCAAGTGATGGAAAGAAATTCAAAACCAACATTACTATGATCCTAGCCAACTGCACTGTGCATTCAGCTGAATTAGCCTTCCTGCCAATATCACACAGGTTTTGTGTTTTATTGACTGTAGAGCATGAAGTTCACCTGTTGACATGAGTCCACTGTGAGGGCATAGATAGGATATTCTTCACAATATATTTGGATTCCTCACTTTTCTGAGAATGACATAAAAGCCAATGACATATGTCATTTAGAGTCCAAAAGCTGAATATCACTGAAGAACACATGGAACAGAGGTCAATTAAAAAGAATGTTTACTGAAGTCTTATATATTCAATTAGTAGAATTAAATATGTTTCACATGTTGACGATAGAGGTAGTGCAGCCTACACAGGAAAACTAACGTCATATGGATACTTGTGTAAGGTGATGATACTTACGATAATGTGTCACTCACTGGTATATTGTTAGCCAAACTAAATGTCCTTTTCATTTAGATGGGTATATTTCTCAAGTAGTTTCTAACAGTGGAAAGCTAGTACCTTAAACACCTCTAGAATGGGATGATTTATATACATGAAATGCATTCACTGTACAGTACTAAAATGTCTGTAGCATAAAGAATAAAGTATAATGTATTATAAGCTTTCTGCACTTAAAGGCTTCTTCCTATTCTTTCTGTAACCATGAAATCTCATTTGACTCATCTTTGCTAGCAGCTTTCACTCCTTTCCTTCCACCAATCAAGAGCCATAGTAACATAAATGAATAGAAATATTTTCTGAAGTATTATATGAACAAAGCAAAAAAGGGAAGATTGCTATTCTCAACTTTTAGTATCAACTGGTCCCTGCTCTGGAGTTCAGAAGGAAGATTAAGCAAAGAATTGAATGCTGCAGAGGTCTATGATGATTCAGCCATTTGACTGACACATCTCTCTATAAGTGGAATACTAAAATTCAGCTCAACCACATACAGTTAATGAAAAATCACATGTCAAATGACATGCATCAAGAAGTTCTCCTCCTCAAGGTTAAGTAAAAAAGAATCTTCATGAACTAAAATTTAAGAAACACTAGACATTAAAATGGTGGACTAAAAAGTCTATATTACTGGTAAAATTAGTAATTTCATGCCACACCAACTCCATCTCATCAGCTAGCACAGCACTCTGTACCTTGTGATGTGTTACTATGAGTACATTAGACTGGGTAATGAATTGGCTAGTGCTGGTCCCTCTTGTGAGTGATTGTGCCAGCCAGTGCCCATGGGATTGTGGCTATTCTCCAGCCTGAATTCATCTGACAGACTAACCTTGCAGTTTCTACAGGTGAGTGTTTCCTACAGAATGGCTCGCGTTTCCTGGTACCCTTTGGGAACAAACTACGGAAAGTGTTGACAGGCAACAGCACTTTACAGTAGTACTATGAGCGGTAGCAGCAAATGGACAACCTCAGTGCTTTGTGTTCTGGAGACTGATTGGCCAAAACGTCTGCATGTGAGAAGACTATCATGGAGCTGTGGGCAGCTCACAAAATCAAGGAGTCAGTTGGTGGCCCTGTAGGGTGCAGGAGGTCAGTTGGAGCCCTCTGGGACAGAGCTGGTTTGGAGGCGTATTTCAGAGGTTTGAGGTTTGTAGTCAGGAATGAGTATGGTTGTTGACTATGTGTGGAAAGTTTGGAAAGTGTTCAGAAGTGCATTCCTTCGAGCAGGTGTGCCTATTTTTGAGGTGGATTTGCAGTTTATCAAGCACACACGGATTGTTTAAGAAGACGCCACGTAGCAGAGAGTGTGGAGCAACTGGCTAGCTGGAGGTGTTGTCTAATGGAAGAATCGGACTTGTGAAAGTTTATTAGTACTTACTAAATTGAGTTTTGCTGCAATAGACTTGAAGTATGAAGTTCTTGTTTAAGTCCTTACCCTCTTTGATTTTAGACTATGTTCTGTGTTGTTTACAGAAGAGATGGGAGAAACCTGTTGGTGATGATCTCATGACTGATTGCAGGATTGGGTGTTCAGCTCAGTGATCAAACTTGGGAGTAGTAAGATAGCTACAGGGCATATAGAGGAAGTGACTGTTTTAACCCCTGTCTCACAGGTCCAAGTGAGGCTCATGCCTCTGATTCAGCTTGGTAGTATATGAGTACCAGGGCATGGGAATTATCAAGGTTCATCAACAAACATTTTGAAGAAAGTTTACGGAGCAATATGTCATACAATTAGTTGCATGCACTGCACGGTGCCAGGAGTTTGTGGAATCCATGTGCAAGAGTACTTCATCAGAAGCTCCGACACAATGGGCAAAAGAAAACATTTCAAAGAGCCTCTCAATATATTTTGAGTAGCAAGTTCTCATCCTCAGGTTGGACACACACACACTCACACACACACACACAAAGCACGGTATAGAATGGGTCGTGTGTATAGATCTGACAGAGCTAGTGAGGCAGCAAGACTCTTCTTGCCCAAGTTCGTTAACTTCAAATTCATGAAAATTTCAATACACTTAGCCTTACAATGACAAATTTCTCTTCAAAATGTGCCACTTGACACATGATTTATCATTGATTAGATGTGGTTTGTGAAAGTTTATATTCCACTAGTTATATCCTCTCCTCCAGTATTGGGGAAAAATCTGAATATTCCCCCATCTCTTCAATTTTTCACTTTTTCTAAAATCCACTTTGTGGCTCCAAAACATCATACTCCTAATCTCAGAAGCTGGTATTGTGGGAATCATTTTTGTATTTCCTTTTTATCCACAAATATAAACGTTAATCCTGTCTCTACAGTACCATAATATTTAAACCATTCTATTCTTTCTGGTTTGGCTGACTGAATTTCTCTGAAAAACGCAACACTCTTGGTTCCTCCCTCATTCTTTTAACAAATAGGAGTTATACAGGGCTATTACAAATGATTGAAGTGATTTCATAAATTCACTGTAGCTCCATTCATTGATATATGGTCACGACACACTACAGATATGTAGAAAAACTCATAAAGTTTTGTTCGGCTGAAGCCGCACTTCAGGTTTCTGCCGCCAGACCGCTCGAGAATGCAGTGAGACAAAATGGCGGCGGGAGCCGAGAAAGCATATGTCGTGCTTGAAATGCACTCACATCAGTCAGTCATAACAGTGCAACGACACTTCAGGACGAAGTTCAACAAAGATCCACCAACTACTAACTCTATTCGGCAATGGTATGTGCAGTTTAAAGCTTTTGGATGCCTCTGTAAGGGGAAATCAACGGGTCGGCCTGCAGTGAGCAAAGAAACGGTTGAACGCGTGCGGGCAAGTTTCATGCGTAGCCCGTGGAAGTCGACGAATAAAGCAAGCAGGGAGTTAAACGTACCACAGCCGACGGTTTGGGAAATCTTACTGAAATGGCTAAAACAGAAGCCTTACCGTTTACAATTGCTACAAGCCCTGACACCCAATGACAAAGTCAAACGCTTTGAATTTTCGGTGCGGTTGCAACAGCTCATGGAAGAGGATGTGTTCAGTGCGAAACTTGTTTTCAGTGATGAAGCAACATTTTTTTCTTAATGGTGAAGTGAACAGACACAATGTGTGAATCTGGGCGGTAGAGAATCCTCACGCATTCGTGCAGAAAATTCGCAATTCACCAAAAGTTAACGTGTTTTGTGCAATCTCACGGTTTAAAGTTTACGGCCCTTTTTCTTCTGCGAAAAAAATGTTACAGGACACATGTATCTGGACATGCTGGAAAATTGGCTCATGCCACAACTGGAGACCAACAGCGCCGACTTCACCTTTCAACAGGATGGTGCTCCACCGCACTTCCATCATGATGTTCGGCATTTCTTAAACAGGAGATTGGAAAACTGATGGATTGGTCGTGGTGGAGATCATGCTCAGCAATTCATGTCATGGCCTCCACGCTCTCCCGACTTAACCCCATGCGATTTCTTTCTCTGGGGTTATGTGAAAGATTCAGTGTTTAAACCTCCTCTACCAAGAAACGTGCCAGAACTGCGAGCTCGCATCAATGATGCTTTCGAACTCATTGATGGGGACATGCTGCGCTGAGTGTGGGAGGAACTTGATTATCGGCTTGATGTCTGCCAAATCACTAAAGGGGCTCATATCAAACTTTTGTGCAAAGCATTGTGAAAATATCTCAAATAATAAAGTTATTGTAGAGCTGTGAAATCGCTTCAATCATTTGTAATAACCCTGTACATCCATTATTTTCACTGATGCTACTCAGATTAAAAACAATAATAGGGGGAAGTAATAACAAAAGGAAATTTCAATCAAAAGAACTAATAAATTATGGGACAGAAACAGAACTGTTAGCCAGTAATTACCTGCAAGAGGTGAAATACGTAATACTGCTGACAGACACAGTTAATACAAAAATGAAAACACTATCCTGTCCAGGTAACTCACACACCAAGATGAGAGTTATTCATCTATAGTGAGAAAGAAGGTAGACAAAGATGAAGGGCAATGTCAAGAGACAGCCTCTCTGAGGCTCCCCCTTCATCTTTGTCTACCCTCAGTCTCTGTACAGGCAGATTCCTCTCTTCTCCAGATCTAGTGACCTGGTTAGTGTTGTTTTATCATTCTTACTTTTGTGTGTGCCTATTGTCAGTAGTAAATATTTAGCCTCCTGCATGTAAGTAGTTCTGAACAAGTAATAACTTCAGTTTTCCACTTTAAATTCATATATTACAATTAATATTCTTTAAAAACATAAAAAGAAAGAATACAAAAAAGTAAGAAAGGAAAGCAGGGTGGTAAGAGCGAACTCACTATCTACCTGCAGGTATAACAAGATGATTGTTTTTGAACCAAGGTAGTGATCTATCCTCTCGCAGCCCTCACTGACACTTGAATTTAACACATTTGAAACACAGAATGGATGCATTGACCAATAATAATAATAATAATAATAATGCCAAATTTGCCAATTAATATTCATTATTTACTGTTTCCACTATCATAATGGCTTTTTTCTTTTTTCCATCCACAGCTATCTGATGGTTTAAGGTTACATTACAGCTTCACTTGTATTTTGTATCCAATTCCTTGCTGATGAGATGTAGTGTGTCTCATTTAATAAAAGTGGAAGGTATGTGGTTATGAGAAGCAACCTTCCACTGTCCCAGAAAGATAAAGAGGAATAATACATGAATATCAAGGTATTTTTATGGTCTTGCATCTGGAATATGCTTAGCAATTTGTAAGTTACTTTATATGTAGGGCAACCACAAACCAAAAATCAGTCCTGTTGTCCAATAAAGAATTCTAATGATCGCAGCAGTCTTGTTTATTCAAATTTATAAGTTTACCCATTCCCTTAACCAAACATTGCATTCATGTTAGTTAAATCTACCTTTGACAGTGAGAAAAATTAAGCCAATCAGAATAGAATCTCACATACACCTTGCTGTTTGTGAACAAATTAGTCCTTGACATAAACAAATAAACACATATGTACAAGTAAAAGGATGAAACAAATATGTAAACTTGTGATTTTTCAGAACTTTATCTATCTATCTTAGATGGCCATTATTCTCAAATCACATGTTTCTTCTCTCTCTCCCCTTATCATCCCCCCCTCACCCCCCCCCCCCCCCCCCCAGTCCATGCGCAAGCAACACTAATAATGAACCAGGTGAAAAATGTTAACTTCCTTAGTCCTACTTGCAAATGTTCTAGTCCTGAAGTGAAATATCCTTGATGTACGAACACTCTCATTTCTCCATTGTTTTGAGGTGGATAAATGACAGCTGGTTGTCTCAAGACACGTCAGAGTAAGCCTACTTAGGTATGAGGTCTTCTAACAATACTGAATACTATAGCCTGAAGATAACTTGGTTAAACAACACTATTGTCAAACCATATGAGACGCTCATTAATATTGTATTACCATTGTTACCAAAAGCACCACTACTAATGCTATAACAACTGATATTATTACTGGTGATTATGTGATTGATTGTATTACTTCTTTTGTGGCTACTAATAATGCCATGTGCTAACACTACAGCAGGATGTACGTCTCATGATTAAAGATCAAAAGTTCACTTTGTGAAATATAAAACTGCAAGAAAAATAAAAAAATGGATATTTGATGATAAAAATAGAGCTAGAAAGCAACTAATTCTTTTAAAAAGTTAAGGAACAAGTCATAAATAAACTTTTGTAAGCAGAATATTGATAACAGGCATAATTTATAAGATAGGTACAGATGCTGTCAACCTGAAGGTTGTTTAGTTCTTGATTTGAAGGAAACCATTTTGACAGTTAAACATCACACCTATATAACTTTTTCTGTTCAAAATCATTAGGGACTGAAAAAACAAACTTTGACACCTCATTTGTATTTCTACCATTTGCTGTTCTCAAAAGTCCTCAGTTTAGTACTTGATTTGAAGAAAGCTTTTTGATAGTTAAATACCACACCAATGTAGCTTTTTATGTGAAATATAGCTAAACTGTGAAGAGATGATCTTTCTAACACTTCATTTACATAGCTGGCAGCAGCCGTTTGCAAAATATTTCAGCTCTCCCTCAAATCACTAATTAACTTTTCTTAATTGCTGTGATTACTATAAAATAATTGAATATTTTTTCTCAAAACTAGATCTCATGCTGGTCAATTTGATACTCAATTTTTTCATTTCCCACTCTTTGTTTAGCTACGAAAATTAAACAAAAAAAAACACACACACACACACACACATGGTGTAATTTATAAAGAGTCTTGTTTTCATTCTGTTCAAACATTTGACCAAAAACTTTCATTCAAAAATGAATCTTAACTTTGAAGAGATGATGTTGTCTAGATAGGCAGATAAATGATCTCATAACAGGTGCCCATGAGAAGAGAATTGGATAATTATTACATATTTATTCACTTGTCGTTTATGGGTTGTTATTGAGGTTATAATTTATGGAATTCAGACTATTTTAATTTAATATTTGAGACAAAAATGAGACACTCTAACATGTATGTTATTAAACTGTGTAACAAGTTTCAGCATTGTCATCCAGTTAAGCTTTATCAAACACAACTAATACTAACCCCAATGAATTTTTATTTTATGTAACATTTAAAATTCTAAATTAAATTAAGCCAGTCTTTTTTTTAAACAGAAATGGAACAAAATAGAGAAAAGCAGAAAAAGTAACTAAATTTCTAATAGCATATGTTGTTTTAGCCTTCTTCCAAATACTGATTTGGTGCAGCTCCTCAAGCAATTTTCTTGTAAAATTCTATTCCCCTTTGCCCAACTACTGGAACCTATATTGATTTGAAAGTGCTTCATTTTTATGCATCCCCTCCTCAAACACACACACACACACACACACACACACACACACACCTTCCCACCATTTACAAATTAACTGTTCCTTAACACCACACAGTGTGTCTCAACAACATATCACTTACTTTAGTCCACATTGTGCCATACAGCTCTTTTCACTCCAGTTCAGTGCCTCTTTCTTAGTTATCTGATCTACCCAACTAATCTCCAGCAACTTCTCGTAACACCACATTATGAAAGTTTCTATTCTTGTATGGCCTTTCTTGCCTTCTGTAGGCAGTATATAATATTTAATTGCGCCAAAAGTTTTGTCATTTTACAATTCTTCCTCTCAAACATGGGGCAATATTAATTTTGAATTTCCCAACTTTTTCAAATTTTCTAACTTTTTCATATGTTTCTTGTGTAGCACCTCACTAAGATATGAAATGGCCTCATGTGTGTAGAACAGTGAGAACTATGTTCACAATCTACAGCAAGAGCAGTGAAGCACATTGTTATCATTCAGTTTCCACAATATTCTTTCAGAAAGCTAAAAGTGGAAACAGTTCGAGGAAATTCCCTAGTCACAATAATTCATGTTGTATAGCCATAAAGTGACATTATTTTACTCTGTCATGAATAATGTATGAAAATTGATTCTACCACAAACAGAAACATATTTATCGACACTCTGTGATAAAAGGTTGGTGTACACAAGATGCATCCCTGAGGCCTGAGGTAGAAGCTAGCCTCTTAAGCTTTATGAAATATGCAAATGGTACAGCAATGTTGCAAATTCTTATCAAAGCAATGGACACATTTTCTCTACACAGTGATTCACTATCAGCCCTATAGGACAATTATAACCTAGAATTACTTGCAGCTCTTCTATCAAAAGAACACTTGATGCCAACTAATGAACGATTGCACTAAAATTGATAGAAGGATCTCAAATTATTGCCTTTAATGTGTCAGTGGATTGGGCTATATACACATAGAAGTGGATTGTGACTTTTCCACACGAAACATTACACTGGATAATTTACAAAATTTCATTTGCAATGACTTTTTTTGAAACAGAATGGATAAATGCAGTTGACATTTTTCCTAAACAATATTACATGGTCTCACTATGCATATGCACTTAGACAACAACCACATCCATACAGGTGACGGTGATTAATAGGACACGTTTAGTTTAACTTTTCCTGTGTGCATACATCCTTCTTCTTCTTCTTCTTCTTCTTCACATTCAGTATAAAAGAACACCTTGAACAACTAGAGATAGGACATTCATATTCAAAGAACATGTACATCAGTATGTTCTCCAGAAGTGATTAGCGTTTGAACCATGTTGGCCCACGGGTTCAAGGTCAACAACGATATTGCAGTGCCATACCACCTGCAGCTCTTGTTGTCACTATAAACCAAAGGCAATGGATCAATGTGACTTGAGCATATGTGCAGGATGCCTCACAGACACGTGTGAACTGTGCAGTTGTCACACTTTATTACAGCATGGATTACGTTCATGTGGTCACTTCTCTGCCTGCCTTTGTTGAATGTGCAGAAAAATGCTAGACAGCAATGGTATATGGAACAACATCACTGGGGATAGGAATGGCATCAGACAGTATTTGCAGATGAATCCAGGTTCTGTTTCTTTAAAAATGATGGCTGCATTTTGGTTCGCTACAGACACAGCGAGTGGTATCACAGTGACTGCATTTGCACAAGAGATACAGCACCAACACATGGCCTTATGGTGGGGGCTGCTATTGGGTACAACCACAAATCACAGTTGTGTGTGTCCAGGACAATATGACCAGTGTGACCTACGTGAATGTCATCCCGCAACCTGTAGCCATACCCTTCCGGCACAACACCCCAGACACAACTTTTTGCTAAGACAATGCATGACCACATGTTGCTGCATAAATAAGTGTGTTCTTGGTGTCATAGGATGTCAGTTATTTTCCCTGGCCCATCAGATCACCCAACTTGTTGCCTATCGAAAATGTGTGGGATATGGTGAAATGAGTACAGATGATGAACTTTGGAGCCAGGTGGATTAAGCATGGACGGCTATACCACAGGATGCCATTTGTGCCTTATACGCGTCAATGCCATCATGGATGGAACAAGTTATCAGGGCCCTTGGCAGACCCTGTGCTTACTAGGCAACAGGACATATGGTGAACTGTGGTCACAGAAATGATAATCACTTCTGCAGAACATACTAATGTACATGTCCTGTGAATATGAACTCCTGTCTCTTGTCATTCAAGGTGCTCTGTTTTCTTCTGAACATGAATGTATATCCTGACTTCCATTGCCCAGTGCTTTTATTTTCTACAATCTCTTGCCACACAGTGATGAGTAAATTTACATTTATATTTACACACATACTTCACAAGCCACAGTGAGATGCATGGCAGAGGGACCCTGTACCACTACTAGTCATTTCCTTTCCTGTTCCACTAACAAACAGAGTGAGGGTAAAATTATTTTCTATATGCCTCCTCCATATGAGCCCTAATCTCTCTAATCTTATTTTCATAGCCCTCACACGAAATGTATGTTCGCAGCAGTAGTCTCATTCTTCGGGCAGCCTTTCTCAATAGTGCTCTTCAAAAAGAATGTCACCTTCTCTGCAGAGATTCCCATTTGAGTTCCTATAGTAACTTTGTAATACTTGTGTGTTGTTTGAACCTAATGGGTAAGAAATCTAGCAGCTCACCTATGAACTTCTTCAATGTCTTCCTTTAAACTGACCTGCTGTGGATCCAAAACACTTGAACAATACTAAAAAATGGGTCCATTAGTGTACTATAAGCGGACTCCTTTACAGATGAACCAAACTTTCCTAAAATTCTCACCTTCCCTACTGCAATCATTACATGCTCACCCCATTTCATATTGCTTTGCAATGTTATGCTTAGATATTTAATCAACATGACTGTTTCATCAAGCAGCACACTACCAATACTCTACTCGAACATTATTGATTTTTTTATCTTACTCATTTCCAATAACTTACAATTTTACACATTTAGAGATAGATAACATTTATCAAACCAAATACAAAATGGTTCAAATGGCTCTGAGCACTATGGGACTTAACATCTGTGGTCATCAGTCCCCTATAACTTAGAACTACTTAAACCTAACTAACCTAAGGACATCACACACATCCATGCCCAAGGCAGGATTCAAACCTGCAACCATAGCGGTCACGCGGTTCCAGACTGAAGCACCTAGAACCGCATGGCCATACCGGCCGGCAAACCAAATACAAATTCAGTATATGTCATCTCGTATACACTTACAGTCACTCAACAAGGCCACCTTCCCATACACCACAGCATCATTAGCAAACAACCAAAGATTGCTGCTCACCCTGTCTGTCATATCACTTATGTATATAGAAAACAACACATCACACTTCTCTGGGACACTCCTAACTATACCTGTGTCACTGATGAACACTCTCCACTGAGGAAAACATACTGTATTTTCTGATTTAAGAAGTCTTTGAGCCGTTCACTTATCTGGGAACCTAATCCATGTGCTTGTACCTTCATTAACAGTAGGCAGTGTGGCTCTGTCAAATGCTTTATGGAATCTAGGAATATGGAATCTGCCTTTTGCCTTTCATCCGTAGTTCACAGGATCTCATGTGAGAAAAGGGCAAGATGAGTTTGGCATGGGCAATACTTTCCAAAACCGGCTGATTTGTGGACAGAAGCTTTTCCTCCTCAAGAACATTTATTATACTTGAACTGAAAATATGTTCAAGGATTCTTCAGCATACCAATGTTAAAGAAATTGGTCAGTAATTTTACAGGTAACACCTTTTGTCCTTCTTATATACAGGAGTCATTTGTGTTTTTTTCCAGTTGCTTGGGACTTTCCGTCAGGTGAGATATTCCTGACAAATGCAAGCTAAGTATGGGGCCAATACTCTTTGAAAAACTGAATTAGGATTAAATCAGTATCTGGTGATTTATTTGTTTTTAACTCTTTCAGTTGTTTCCATACATCAGAGATGCTTATTACTATGTTCTCCATAAGGAATCTGTCTGATGGTCAAATGACAGTAGGTTTGTACGATTCTCCTGTGTGAACTTCTTAAATGCAAAATTTAAAACTTTGGTTTAACTTCTGTTACCTTCTACTGCCACATCAGACTGGTCAACAAGTGACTGGACCTATTTGGTGATTTTACATGGGACCAGAATTTTCTCGTTCTTGGCAAGTCCTTTTGCTAAAGTGTGACAGTGTAAGCTTCGTGCATTGATTTTTTTTACAGATGCACAAATTTCTATTAACTTTTGCCTGTTATCATTTGCACATTCTCTCTTGAACTGCAAGTGCAACAGCCTTTGCTCCCTCAGCCATTTTTCAGATTTCATTGTTAAACCATGGTGGGTCTTTTCCATTCTCAATCCAGTCACTCAGACAGAGTGTGATTTACAGTCCATTTAAACTTTGCCCGTAATTTCTCCACATCCACTGAGTTGGAACTAAATGGTGTCAGTTAACTGTTTAAGTGATATGCTAACAACTGTCTGTCTGCTTGTCCTATCAGGAATACTCTCTTAACCTTCTTGATTGACTTTTTAACTTTAGTAACCAAAGTTGCTAGCATGACATTTTGGTCACTAATCCTGGTCTCTATGTTGACACTGTCAATTAGGTCAGGCCAGCTTGCAGGTATGAGCTCTAAAATATTTCCACTGCATATGGGCTGTTGAACTAGCTGTTCAAGATAGTTTTTGCAAAACATTTTCAAAAGAATTTGCAAGGCTGTCTGTCTGTACCCCTTATGATGAATCCATAGATGTCCAAGTCTCTACTTGGTAGGTTAAAGGTGCCTCCAACTAATATTGCATAATCTGGGTACTTCCACACTACTGACCATAGGCTTTCTATCCATGACTGTAAAACTGTCACAGGTGAATCGGGTGGCTGGTAAAAATGTCCAACAATTAACTTGATTTCATCTAGCCCAGCTATAAACAAGCAGACAACTTTGCTGTCACACTTAAATTTGAACACAGTAGAGACAATATTTCTGTCAACTGCAATAAACACTTGCCCCTTCCTAAGGCATCTAATACCTTTGTTTCCAATACATATTCCATGAATCGCTAAATACCCCAGAGCTTACTACTTGGGGTTTCAGCCAGCTCTTAATCCCGAGAATAATTTGAGCGCAAGAGGTTTTGTGGAGGGCAGTAAAAAAAACTTTGTTATGAATACTTCGACAATTTACTGATAAAATTTTGACAGCTGATGTGTCTTGAATTTGATCTTACTTCCCCTATTCTGATTCATCATGTCATATAGTGTTTTAAATGGTATGCTCAATGAGTGTTTTGCAAAGTGTGCTCTATTGGTGTACTGGAATGTATATATAAATATTCTGTGTGTTGATTGAATGTCAACTGCAGCAACACTACAACTTCAATTTTTTTTCCCTGTACATGTCATAACCTAGCCCCACAAATAAAGACTGGAAATGAAAGTGTGAGTAAAGTGTAGATCCTCCTCCTAATTTGTGAAAATGATGGGTTTCACACAAAAATCAAGGAATTCATGGTGTTCTTATAATGTTCTTTTACTAATTTCTTATCATATTTGTAATCTGAATTCAAGCCTATTATTTATATATTGTATTACAGTATTTTCTGTTTCATAAAAGGTTTACCTGGGCACATGCATATAAATGGATGACAAAAACACTTTGAATCACCTGTTCAAATACTTCAAATTAAACTGTTTAGAAAGCACTTAGGTGAATTTAGAAAGAGTGCTGAATTATTCTGAAAGATTTTTAGCATTGTTAAAATGGTGCATGATTGGTTAATTGATTTGGGGGAGGGGACCAAACAGCAAGGTCATTGGTCCAATTGGATTAGGAAATGATATGGAAGGAAGTCGGCCATGCCCTTTCAAAGGAACCATCCAGGCATTTGCATTAAGCAATTGAGGGAAATCATAGAAAACCTAAATCAGGATAGCCGGATGCAGGTTTGAACTGCCGTCCCCCTGAATGTGAGTCCAGTGTGATAACCACTGCGCCACCTTGCTCAATAAAATGGTGCATGGCCACATGAACCACTAAAACAGTAATAATTTAGGAAAATATACCAGAAGACAGTGCATAGAGCAAGCTTGCCGACTTTTTACTTGCTTTAGTTTTGGTAATAGGAAATACATCATGCTGCATTGTGCTTCTGCATATTTCCTTTTTTAAGTGGTCTTTAATTTTATGTATTGTTTGATGACATGTTTATCTTTTTATTTCAGCTAAGAAGAAAATTTGAAGCATTTTTCTCATAATATTCATATCTATTGCAGAGAGACAGGAGCAACATCATCAAAAGACTGCAGTAACTGACATATTTAAAAATTAAACAATTTTAGATTAAAATTCTTATTATCTTATTGTTTTCTCTTTAATCAAAACAAATTCTACTGCAGCTACAGAAGCAATTTTAAATTACAGAATCTCAGCCAGCTTTTTTAAAAACACAAATAAGCAAGCAAGCTTTTTTAATAGCAGTTGTTATACAAGCATCCAGTCTAAAGCAAAACACACACAAAAAATACAAGAAAACTGTTACACCAACAGTCTACAGCATAGTGTTGTCCATATTTATATCATAAAATATATTACCAATCAAGTGAAATAACCACTCATATTTACAGCTACAAAGCACACAATTTGTATTACAAAAACAAACAACAAGGCATATCATGGCCTTCACACATAATGGCCCAACCTGCACGCTACACACTCAAGACGATCAGCCAACAATGATTAACAGTTATTTACTACTGTGACCATTCAATGAACACACAGCACACCAAACACAAAAACCCGCTGTAGATGGCCACTGCAACCTGTACCACGCTACCTGAATCTGACGAATTCCTGCAAACTCCGCTATTTGCAATGGTGGTGAGTCTTTCAAAATAAGGTGCTTTTGGCAAGGGTGCACTGCCTTGCAACATTTCAGTTGAGTTGTCGAAGAAAGTGGAGTTGATGGAATCTAACATGAATTCAGCCAGTATCAGTTAAACAGTGTGTTCGATACTGCTTGTCTTCAATGATACTAATCACAGGATTAACATATTTCCAGATTTTTATATGAGTGATAGTTTAAAACACACACATAGCTTTAATAAACAGTAACAAGAAATTTATCTACTCATAAAAAAATTACTGCATCCTGTGTATACCTGCTATGACAAACATCTTAAAAACCTTTTCAAAAACTTACATTAACCAAATTTTTATGAAAGTAAGCTACAAAAGTTACACTTAACAGGGTGCACAGCCACCAATGGTATCCTGTAAGGCAAAATTAAAAAGAATGAACAATACAGGCATTGGAAGGTACACTAAATACCAGCCAACTGTAACATTAAGTCAAAAACAGTGATGTGTCCTTTCTGTAAGGCACGTATGTCAAAAAGCAAATTTCTTACGTGTGTGTATCTTCAACCATATATAGTCATATTTTTTTGAAGCTGTTAACTGTGATACATGTAATTTCTGAAAACAGCTGTTATGTTGATTGTGTGCTTTCAAAACACTAGTAGTATGGTTTATAGTAGTGCAAAAATTATTACCGATTCTTTATTGTGCATAAACAGTCATCTTATACTGTATTAACTGCTGTTTCATGCAACTGCTAACTTTTAAAATTTTATTCCTTTCATATTTCTTGCTTTGTCTTCTATCCCCTTCATGAGAAATGCCTATATGTTTTTGAGCAATTCAAGTTCTATGAGTCAACCTCTATTCCTGTGAGGCATTAGAGTACCTGTCACACTGCTGTATCATAATGTGAAGGACAGCCAGAGCACATAACAGAATTTTACTACAGACAATACTGAAAAGTGCTTCAGCCTGTCAGTAGACATGGTAAAACAATGTGTTACACTAAGAGAATGTAAAGCTCTCAGCACAAAATTAAAACTACATGATCACTTTTGAAATAAATATCAGAGCTGATAGTGAGTGATCAATCAGTTATGTGTCTCTTGTGTGAAGATGAAACCATTAGTGATCCACCAGAGTTGTGAAAAATATTTAATAATTGCTTCTTGTCAATAGTCAGAAAGTTAAATCATAGTTTTATTGGTACATGTAGTTATGGAGAACTTTTGAAAGCTAGTGTTCTAAGACAACTATATCACATGCAACTACAGGAAACAAACAGAGATGAAACGGAAGCAACTATTTCATCATTAAAGAGTAAGTACTCCAGTGGGTATGGTAAAATATTAGGTAGGATTAGGAACATCAGAACACCATATATTAGTCCTGTTCTTAGTCACCTACGCAAAGTGTCTTTCAGGTGTGTTAACTTTCCTGAAAGACTGACAGACCCGTTACCAAAACCACTTTATAAAATGGGTGAAAGGTATAATGTAAACAGTTATTGGCTGATTTATTTGCTAGTAGTGTTTTCAAATGTTTGTGAGAAAGCAATGCATAGGAGAGTAGTGGCACTTCTCAGTACACATAATCTGGGATCAGACTAGGTCAGTTTGAGGAAAAGAGTATCCACAGAAAATCCTATTTTTCTTTTCTGTGTGGAGCATTAGCAGTGCTAAATGACAGAATGAGGTCAGAAGGTTTTTTCTTTCATGTACAAAAAGCATTTGATTGAGTGAGCCACACAATACTTTTGCATAAGTTGGAACATTATGGAATCAGACGAAAAACTCAATGCTTCTTTTGAGATTAAACAATAGCCTCCCATCATTTTAATAGCTAGCAGGAATGTATTATAAATTTGTGTTAGCTAATCTTCTAAATTTCCTTTATTTGTTTCAGGTCTTTATACAATGATAGTGTAAAGAATATTGTTACATGAATTTGTAATGTTATTCTGTCATTGATTGCAATCTGAATATCTTACATGATACTGAACATCCAATACACATCAACAGTGTACATCTATTCACTGGCTCTTTGCATAACATTACACAAAACATAACTGATATACTTCATTTATGAACCCAGTGCCAATGAACTATATGGGCTTCCAACACTACAAAAGCCACATGCACCCATCATCTAGTTATATTATCATTCACTGCTCTGTCTTAAAAACTGGCTAGTAAATTAGACACTTTAATTAAAAGTAAGATAAAACTCAAATCGTACCATGATATTTCATACTCATTGGACCTTGTAAACAAGATGTAAAAAAATGGTTCAAATGGCTCTGAGCACTATGGGACTTAACTTCTGAGGTCATCAGTCCCCTAGAACTTAGAACTACTTAAATCTAACTGACCTAAGGACATCACACACATCCATGCCTGAGGCAGGATTCAAAACTGCGACCGTAGCGGTCGTGTGGTTCCAGACTGAACCGCTTGTCCACCCTGACCGGCAAACAAGATAAAAGATCTATGATCTCACACAGTGCTAAATTACTATTCTTTGATGTCTGCAGTTTGTTTTCCAATGTACCAGTGGGGCAGTGGTCAGAAAACTCATTAATCAACAAAGCCAAATGTCAACAGTATAACAAATGAGATTTATTTTCGGAGCCAGATTTTTAAACTATGTAAGTAGATACCTTGATATTAACTTAATTATAGTATTCCTAAGCTGACGTTTGCTAAGAATGTCCTCAATGTGTGTGAGGTATGCTCACAGATGCTGGTCCCTTCCAGCTCTCCCATCCATACCCATCTTGTGTGTTTCCTCTGTCTCCCCTATATGTCCAAACTACTACAATGCACCTTTCTGAATATTCAACACTAGATCTTCTGTCAGTCCACAATGCTCCCTAATATTTACTTAATAAACTTTACTTACAGTTTGAAGTTTTTGTTAAACTATAAGTATGTTGCCCAATTCTTGATATCATAATTAATAATGATGTTATCTACTGATAAAATTAAATTGCAAAATCCAGAATGGAATAATGACAATATTATGACATTCCAGTCCAAATTGCTGGAGACGGCGGTCACATGTGAGTGACGTATGCCTGCTTTTGTGTGTGTCCACGCGCTCCCTTTTCTGACGAAGGCTGTGGCGAATAGCTATTGTGCAAGTGTCTTTTAGTTGTTCCCATCAGCAACTTTACGTGCCTTTCATCTCTTTGGCAAAGTCTGGGTATATAGGTAGGGCAAACAAGGAAATAACAGCAAATGTTAGTTTTTCAGCTGATTATATGAGTCAGGAACAATGTTCTGGGTGTTAAAAGTCAATATATCTTCCTTCTCTGTGTCTTTCAAAGCAAACAACTTGTGCTATAGGTTCTCTTCATAGTTCACTTTTTGGCTGTAACACTCATGGGCAATTCTGAACAATATGTTTTTGAATAAAGTAAGTTTGAATGAAAATATTAAATACTGGTTCAGATATGTAGGTTGGGTATTGTGTATGTAGACAGGCACTACAAGACAGATCAACATATTTTTTCATAACTTAGTCAGTCAACATCAAAATATTCAGTTCACAATGGAGATTGGCAACAAATCCATAAACTTTCCAGATATAACCACTGATATCAGTACACAAACACACTATTTCAACATTTATAGAAAAACTGCAATTACAGACATAGTAATACCTTCTTGCGTCTAGCACCAAGTAACAAACAAACATCCAACTTTTCATTCACTGGTGAACCATCTCATACTGCCCCTATGTCCAAGGAAGATTTCAAAGCAGAGGTAAGATATTTATTGTCTCAATGAATGGCTACAATCCTGTCCCGATTGACCAAATATAGCACAGGAAACAAGAACAGAAAATTGTATCCCTGCTCTATGCTCCCTCTGCTGCTCTGTCCCCTGTCTGTAGGAAGTTTTGTACAGTCCCACACCTATGACAGGTATCACAGAGCATAGAAACCACACTGAAATCCTGCAACCATAGGATTTGCTACTAAGTGAGGAACCCCACAGCACAGTGTATTTTCGAAAACAAAGATAAGATCAAATTGCTAGCCATCAGTGTGGTATAAAAAAATTAATTATTGTGATAAGGGTTTTGTAATGTCAACCAGGAGAAGACACAGCAATTAGGTTTGCTGAGTATGAACACAGTTCGAGGTTATAGAATTATGACTGCACATTTGTTGTGCATGTACTGAAAGAGAGCCACAGCTACCAGCCAGAGTCCCAACAATGAAGGCCAAAATCTCAACCTGTTGGCAGCCCTGTAAATTGTTTGGTCCACAGTCCTGATTTGATACTAAGTGACCAAACACTGCTCAAAGCTTCCCGTAATCTAAACTTTGTTTAGTGCTCACAGTTTTCCAAATCCTTCCCACACTGTCTGTTCCTTTTCATTCTCCATTTTCCTGTGTTTATTATTTTATTGTCATTGCTTGTACTCCATATATTTCATTCTTATAATAGTCAGTTTGATTTCTTACTATGTCTATGTATCATTTTCCATATGTAATTCCCTTCAAGCCATTTTACTGTACTTGAGTGCTAACCACCAAGTAACAAACAAACATCCAACTTTTCATTCACTGGTGAACCATCTCATACTGCTCCTATGTCCAAGGAAGATTTCAAAGATTTGATACTAAGTGACCAAACACTGCTCAAAGCTTCCCGTAATCTAAACTTTGTTTAGTGCTCACAGTTTTCCAAATCCTTCCCACACTGTCTGTTCCTTTTCATTTACTTAATTTACTTACTTAATTTACTTACTTTTACTTAATTACTTACTTACTTAATTTACTTACTTAATTTACTTAATTTACTGAGTCTTTACTGAGTCTTTTGTACAAAACTGCAACATTCACCCAGTGAACACTACATGTCAAAACAAAATGCAGTTGGAGAACAAATTCTTAAGCATGCCACAGAAGGGATGTATGTATTATTCAGCAGGTTTCACTTTCAACAGGCTTCCAGCAGAAATGAAAGAAATTGGGTGATAAACCCTAAATATTCCAAATCAATTTGAAAGGATCTATTGTGGCATGCTCCTTTCATTCTGAACAAGAATTGTAGCTGAGAACTTTTCTCTATAATGTATTGTTTATTTGTATACTGTCTCACAACTGCTCTTGTTTTATTAATTCTTTAATTGTTTTGGTTACAAATGTTCTACTAAGCATTCTGTAAACTATGTACTAAGTCATTCCATTACCAAGTACTTTTGGCTTGTATGACTCTACAGAAACTGATAAATGAATAAACAAACATAACCCTGAATAAACAAAATTTATGTCCAAGAGTTTTACTTTGAAAGACAATGGTAACAAGACTAGAGGCACTGATATATTGATACCAAAATACTCATGACATGAGCATTGGGGAAAAGGTCCCAGTCGAGATGGTAAGCTGTAGCCTAATTCCAAGCTGTTATGAAGTGTCAAGGGTGTATGTACCATTTATGTGATACTTATGGAATGAAAGGATTAGCTGGTACACACTCTTGTCTTTTATTATTTATCAAGTCCCAAGTAAAGCATGGTGTCCACCCAAAAGAAATCCAATTTTAGTGTAGATATAACTTTCAAAAAGTAAACTGGAAGAAGTTTCGAAGTCTACTGTCTCACATGACAGATTTGTGAAAGCAGTAAAATGGAGCTCAAGACAGTGTCTCCAAAGAGGTTACATGAAGCATCTCATATAAGAAGTGGAACATGTGATGAAAAGACATATTTTGCTATTCAAAGCCAATCCCTTCTTTGAGTAGACAGTTACTGCTGACCAACAAATAATCAATGCAATATTACCTGTCAGATGACAAAAGCTATTGTGGTGATTCGAGAATTTCGGTGTAAATCCTAGAACCACTCGGCCTTATTCTGTCTCGAACACACAATATTTTAGATGTGGGTGTGGGATGACGGAATCCTACCTAATGTGTGTCACATGTTTGTGTGTGCAGGTTTGAAATTCAGTTGTGAGAAGAATGTAGACATGGTGGTTGAATGGCACTGACAAGTACCTGTTGGGCAATCCATGGAAGTTTAGTGGGTGCGTACAAAAGGACCATGGAGTATTTATGCAAGTCTGTGATAATAGTGTCAGTGGCTGTTGTTGTTGTTGTGGCATGCAGCTTTACTGTATGGTTAACTGATGATGGCAGCCTCTTGGGTAAAATATTCCAGAGGTAAAATAGTCCCCCATTCGGATCTCCGGGCGGGGACTACTCAGGAGGACGTCGTTATCAGGAGAAAGAAAACTTGCGTTCTACAGATCGGAGCAAGGAATGTCAGATCCCTTAATCGAGCAGGTAGGTTAGAAAATTTAAAAAGGGAAATGGATAGGTTAAAGTTAGATATAGTAGGAATTAGTGAAGTTCACTGGCAGGAGGAACAAGACTCTTGGTCAGGTGAATACAGGGTTACAAATACAAAATCAAATAGCGGTAATGCAGGAGTCGGTTTAATAATGAATAAAAAAACAGGAGTGTGGTTAAGCTACAACAAACAGTATAGTGAGCGCAATATTGTGGCCAAGATAGACATGAGGCCCATGCCTACTACAGTAGTACAAGTTTATATGCCAACTAGTTCTGCAGATGACGAAGAAATTGAAGAAATGTATGATGAAATAAAAGAAATTATTCAGATAGTGAAGGGAGATGAAAATTTAATATTCATGGGTGACTGGGATTTGGTAGTAGGAAAAGGGAGAGAAGGAAACATAGTAGTTGAATATGAATTGGGGGTAAGAAATGAAAGAGGAAGCCGCCTGGTAGAAATTTGTGCAGAGCATAACTTAATCATAGCTAACACTTGGTTCAAGAATCAGAAAAAAAGGTTGTATACATGGAAGAAGCCTGGAGCTACTGACAGGTTTCAGATAGAGTATGTAATGGAAAGACAGAGGTTTAGGAACCAGGTCTTAAATTGTAAGACATTTCCAGGGGCAGATGTGGACTCTGAGCACAATCTATTGGTCATGAACTGTAGATTAAAACTGAAGAAACTGCAAAAACGTGGGAATTTAAGGAGATGGGCCCTGGATAACTGAAAGAACCAGAGGTTGTACAGAGATTCAGGGAGAGCATAAGGGAACAATTGACAGGAATGGGGGAAAGAAATACAGTAGAAGAAGAATGGGTAGCTTTGAGAGATGAAGTAGTGAAGGCAGCAGAGGATCTAGTAAGTAAAAAGATGAGGGCTAGTAGAAATCCTTGGGTAATAGAAGAAATATTGAATTTAATTGATGAAAGGAGAAAATATAAAAATGCAATAAATGAAGCAGGCATAATGGAATACAAACGTCTCAAAAATGAGATCGACAGGAAGTGCAAAACGGCTAAGCAGGGATTGCTAGAGGACAAATGTAAGGATGTAGAGGCTTATCTCACTAGGGGTAAGATAGATACTGCCTGCAGGAAAATTAAATAGACCTTTGGAGAAAAGAGAACCATTTGTATGAATATCAAGAGCTCAGATGGAAACCCAGTTCTAAGCAAAGAGGGGAAAGCAGAAAGGTGGAAGGAGTATATAGAGGGTTTATACAAGGGCAGTGTACTTGAGGACGATATTATGGAAATGGAAGAGGATGTAGATGAAGATGAAATGGGAGATACGATACTGCATGAAGAGTTTGACAGAGCAATAAAAGACCTGAGTCGAAACAAGGCCCCGGGAGTAGACAACATTCCATTAGAACTACTGACGGCCTTGGGAGTGCCAGTCCTGACAAAACTCTACCTTCTGGTGAGCAAGATGTATGAGACAAGCGAAATACCCTCAAACTTCAAGAAGAATATAATAATTCCAATCCCATAGAAAGCAGGTGCTGAAAGATGTGAAAATTACTGAACAATCAGTTTAATAAGTCACGGATGCTAACGCAAATTCTTTACAGACAAATGGAAAAACTGGTAGAAGCTGACCTCGGGGAAGATCAGTTTGGATTCCGCAGAAATGTTGGAACACGTGAGGCAATACTGACCCTACGACTTATCTTAGAAGAAAGATTAAGGAAAGGCAAACCTACATTTCTAGCATTTGTAGACTTAGAGAAAACTTTTAACAATGTTGACTGGAATACTCTCTTTTGAATTCTGAAGTTGGCAGGGGTAAAATACAGGGAGCAAAAGGCTATTTACAATTTGTACAGAAAGCAGATGGCAGTTATAAGAGTCGAGGGGCATGAAAGGGAAGCAGTGGTTGGGAAGGGAGTGAGACAGGGTTGTAGCCTATCCTCGAAGTTATTCAATGTGTATATTGAGCAAGCAGTGAAGGAAACAAAAGAAAAATTTAGAGTAGGTATTAAAATCCATGGAGAAGAAATGAAAACTTTTAGGTTTGCCAATGACATTGTAATTCTGTCAGGGACAGCAAAGGACTTGGAAGAGCAGTTGAACGGAATGGACAGTGTCATGAAAAGAGGGTATAAGATGAACATCAACAAAAACAAAAGGAGGATAATGGAATGTAGTCGAATAAAGTCGGGTGATGCTGAGAGAATTTGCTTAGGAAATGAGACACTTAAAGTAGTAAAGAAGTTTTGCTATCTGGGGAGCAAAATAACTGATGATGGTCGAAGTAGAGAGGATATAAAAT
Organism: Schistocerca americana; assembly: GCF_021461395.2. NCBI lineage: Eukaryota > Metazoa > Arthropoda > Insecta > Orthoptera > Acrididae > Schistocerca > Schistocerca americana. The sequence goes on along the minus strand of NC_060124.1, from coordinate 540,426,195 downwards.
GTAGACTGGCAATGGCAAGGAAAGCGTTTCTGAAGAAGAGAAATTTTTTAACATTGAGTATAGATGTAAGTGTCAGGAAGTCGTTTCTGAAAGTATTTGTATGGAGTGTAGTCATGTATGGAAGTGAAACATGGACGATAACTAGTTTGGACAAGAAGCAAATATAAGTTTTCAAAATGTGGTGCTACAGAAGAATGCTGAAGATTAGATGGATAGATCATATAACTAATGAGGAGGTATTGAATAGGATTGGGGAGAAGAGAAGTTTGTGGCACAACTTGACTAGAAGAAGGGATCAGTTGGTAGGACATGTTCTGAGGCATCAAGGGATCACCAATTTAGTATTGTAGGGTAGCATGGAGGGTAAAAAGCATAGAGGGAGACCAAGAGATGAATACACTAAACAGATTCAGAAGGATGTAGGTTGCAGTAAGTACTAACTAGGAGGTGAAGAAGCTTGCACAGGATAGAGTATCATGGAGAGCTGCATCAAACCAATCTCAGGACTGAAGACCACAACAACAACATGAATTTTTAACATAGCGTTAGTTGATGAAAAGTAACCTTCGAGTATCTACTTATTTCACAAGTAGAGGGAAAATTTTCAATATTCCTGTACCTAGCATCGTTTTTTGGAGAAGAAGTTTAAAGAGTTTCCAGAAGCCAGTGAAGAATATCAGCTGCGGATAACAAGTAAGTCATCTCGTAAAAGGAGTGGAAGTTAGCATATCTACTTCACACTTAAATTGTCATCCAAAGCTTTAGACTATGTAAAGACACCTGAAGAAATAGACATGTGAAAAAGCAGCCAAAAGGCCTGGAAACTATTAAGACAAGCAAACTATCAGCCATTGTTTGTCAGTGGCAGGAATCTTCTCTGAAAGAGCAAACTCCAAAACTTAGCAGAAACCCTCCAAGCTTAACTCCAAATTAATTAAGAATGAAGAAGAAGAAACTACTAATATCTCTCACCCCTTAGGTATGGAAGAGCTAAACAGGAATATTATGAAACTCAGGCTTAGGCAATATCCTTGTAGAGCAAATTAAACATTTTGGACAGACAAGAAAATAATGGTTACTGTAAGTGTCAACCTCCTGAAAAGGAATAGAAACTACATGAGAAATAAAATATCAATTTTCTTGGAAATTTTCAACCTCCACACAGTATTTCAGCGTGGTTTTCGTAACAGTAGGAATACTGAAACAGCTATGTCTCAATTCATGGAAGTTACTATGAGCAAATTGGATCAGAATAACAGTGCTACAGCGAGCAATACTGCCTTGTCACAGGCATTTAATGCAGTGTAACACGCCGTGTTGGAAAATTCTGACAAAGGTGGTGTAGTGTGTGTGTGTGTGTGTGTGTGTGTGTGTGTGTGTGTGTGTGTGTGAGAGAGAGAGAGAGAGAGAGAGAGAGAGAGAGAGAGAGAGAGAGTGAGTAAGTGCGCACGCGTTTCTTCTTCCCGGTTGCCATATAGAAACATAGTGTGTATATCAAACAGTATCCTCTCTATATTCTCTTACGTGGCAGGTGCAAGGAAAACACTGAGTGAGTCATAATGTGTAATGGTGAGAAGGTTTGACTGTAGGTGATGTTGTACTCTTGGTTGAAGCACTTCACACAAGGCCGTACACTGTGCAGTGAATGATTCTGCCGTTTGTGTCATACAAGACCTTGAATAAATTTCTGGTTATTGGTTTTAGGAATGATCTTTCAAGTTTGTTCTCTTCGTGAGCTTCCAGTTGTTCTGCAGTCACCTTTCTCCAATGTTGTCACTCAGCTTCCTCAAAACTAAACTGCCTGACAAAAAAAGATAAGCACCTGAAAGACGAGGAGCAAGCTAAATGAAACTTTATGGACTGTGAGGGTAAGTGATGTCATAAAATAGAGTCAAATTTACAAAGAACTTGGCTGTATGAGCTCACTTATCAGTAAAATGCTGAACCCAGTCTGGCCTGGATGCAGACACTGATTCAGTTGGAAAGAGTGTTGAAAAGTCATTACAGCTTCTACTGAGGCAAGCTGATCCACAACTGTTGTATATGGTTCACTGATATCCTATATACTGGGACTAGAGTGGAGCTGACATTTGAGGTGGTTCTCCTGGGCACAGACTAGGATTTTGTTAGCCATGTGAGTACCTCAAAATCACGCACAAGTCACAGATACACATTTAATTTCTGGATGAATATGGTCCTTTTCAAAAAGGCATCAATGCTGCTGCATAGAAGGTGATGTGGGGACACAGGATGTCTGTGATGTCTCACTGTGCTGTCAGAGTTCCCCCTCAATCACTACGTCATGACATGAAGTAATATGTGATGGCTCTGCACACTATGATGCAAGAAGTAACACCACTGTGCCACCCCAAACGTTTGGAGAATGGGACCTCTCCCCAGGTTGCCATCATACTGATAATGGTTATCTGTGGTAGTGAAGAACCACAATTGATCACTGAACATGACACCATTCATTAGCAGCCCACACTACCCAGTCATGGAACCATTCCAACTGCAACTGTCTGAGCTATGGTGTCAACGGGAGCCCATGCAATGGGTAGTAATCCTCTAGTCCAGCTGCTACTAGTCTCTGACCATTGGTGCAAGATGAGACAGAATGTTGCAAAAGGTCCACTATCCATTCTCAGATGGGAGGCACATATATGAACGGGTTAGAATGTGCTTGATGTACAGTACAGTGATACTTCCATCTAGTGGTCAGATGTGGTTGACCAGAAAGCTGACAACGAGTATGCCTCATATTCCTACACAGTTCAATATGAGGACACTGTCACATCTGAATGCCCCACAAATCTGGATACTGCACGATTTGACCAGCCAGCCAAATAGGGACCAACAATGAGACCCCTTTCAAACTATGTCAGGTGCTGACGACACTGTCTCACATTAGTATGCAGCATTTCTGTGTCCTTCACAGTGATCACTCAACATTTGATGATGTTCGTGCTCCTTATATACTCCACCAAGCCTAGTAATAACAATAATCATGAACAACACTAATGTACTCTGGTAGTAATTCTACCTGTTACAGTGAATTGTAACTCTTCTACATGAACTTACATCAACATTTGACCATGTCTTCTGGGTGCTCACCTGGCTAGCCACACGGTCTAACATGCTGCTTCCCGGGTGGGAAGGTGTGCCAGTCCCCAGCATGAATCCACCTGGCAGATTAGTGTCAAGGTCCAGTGTGCCGGCCAACATGTGGATGGTTTTTAAGGCAGTTTTCAATCTACCTTGGTGAATGCACGCTGGTTCCCTTTATTCCACCCCAGTTACACTATGTCAGCAATTGTTGCACAAACACCATTTCCAAGTATGCATATACCATAATTACTCTACCATGCAAACATTTGGTGTTACACTCATCTGGCAGGAGACGTTCCCAGGAGAGTCCACTGGGGGCAAACCGCACAATAACCCTGGGTTCGGTGTAGGGCAGCGGTGGAATGGATGGACTGCTGTGGCCTGTTGTGAGGTTGTGAACCACTGAGGGCTATGGAGGGACGAAGTCTCTCCATTGTTTCTAGGTCCCCGGATTAATACGTACATATATACATACATACATGTCTTCGGGGTGCTTCTGTTTTTTGTTGGCCAGTGTATTACAAGCATAACATTTGATGCAATCAGCTTCATAGCTTGATAGCTTACAAATGGTAGAGCAATCTTGTAGCCAGTTAGTTGTGCTGCTCATGTAATTTTGTGGAGGCCCTGTCTCTTCCTGTACTTGTATTGGCCTAATATGAGCTTGCTTGTCAAGATGCACAAATTTTTGATCATTTTCATCCTCAATCTTTTGGTATACATCATCAGCTTCTTGTGTTGCTGGTGCTGTTCTGCTACTCAGCCTCACAGAATGTGACATCTTGGGATACAAAAAGTTTCTGATTTGCTGGGTCAAATAGTCAATAATACCTCGATTCTCCTTAGTCACCAAACATCAAACAAAATTTTTGTGGGATTTTGCATCATGCTTGTTTCAAAATTGTTTTGACATAGGAGGAAAAACAAAGGGACCAAAGACACAAATACACTTGTGTTCAGAAAAAGCAGAACACCTTGAACAATGTGAGGTAGGACGTGCATGTTCACAGGATATTAACTATGAAATGCTAATCGCTTATGCAGAACGTACTAGTCACCTCGTTTCAGCATGTGTCCTGTTGCCTAACTGGCACTTGTTCCACGCTCGATGGCATTGATGCATATAAGACGCAAATGCCGTCCTGTGGTATAGCCATCCATGTTGCATTCATCTGATTCCAAAGTTCATCTGTCGTGGTTGGCACTGAACCCTGATTCACTCAAAAACACTATCTGATGCCATTCCTGTCCCAAGTGACATTGTTCCATACACCATTGCCATCTAGCATGTTTCTGCATATTCATCAAAGGTAGACAGAGAAGTGGACGACGTGCACATAAACTATGCTGTAATAAGCAGCAATGGACTGTCAGCCCTGATAGTGTATGATGTGTTACACTGTTGTGCCAGAGCCAAGAAGGATCCAGATCTGTCCTCCAATACCACACAGATGAGGTGTCAATCTTCTCAGGGGTGGTCTGGCAGTTGTGACCTTACCCATCCCGTCATACTCTATGGCCTTCTGTGAACCATTCTACACATGCTCATTGCCAAAACACTTCATCCCACATGAGCAGCAGTTTCTCAGATGGATGCATCACATTTTTTGATGCCAATAATGTGCCATCTTTCAAACTCACTGATTTGACAGTATGGTTTGTGCATTAATCTGTGAGGTGTCCCACATGTCTGCTCAAGTCACACTGTTCCATTACCTACGGTTCATGGAGACCATGAGAGCCACAGGCACATTTACATTTTACCAGTAGATGGTGTTGCGCCACAATACCAATATTAACCTAGAACCTGCAGGCTGCCATGGTTAAAATGCTTATCATTTCTGCAGAAGATACTAATGTACATGCTCTGTGAATTTGAACATCCTGTCTCTAGTCATTCAAGGTTTCTGTTTTTTTTCTGAACATTAGTGTATGTGCAACATAGGATTTTCATTCGTTCCACAACTTATATACAGTTTGCTTCAAATTGTGTTTTGTTGAAATCCTATTTGGTGTATAGAAAGTACCATTAAACATTTGCTCAAATTTTGGGAGAGACTTTGCTTTCAACAATTGTTTGATGCTCTCTCTTGAACCAGCCATACTGCTGTTTGATGTGTGTTGTTCCCAGCTGATTCCAAGTTTAGGAGAAACTGTTTCATGTCACAATTAATTTACTCAGTAATATTGTCCACAAGCAACGTTTTGATTCTCTGACCAAACCTGATCAACATAAAAAGTATTGAATTCACAAAGTCTATCAATTATGTCAGACTTGTGTGGTAAAATAAATAGCAGTGTTTCCAGTTGCCTGATATTTAAATGTGACAAAAAAATGTTGCATCACAAAACACAGTTTTCATAAGCTGGAAACGATAGACAGTTTACATTGCAAACAATGAAGCCTCTGAGTCAATTAGAGCCCTGATAGGTTGGTCGTCTATGATATTTCCTGACATACCAAATCATCCACTGAGGAATTTCATCTGTGGTGGCCTCACCTCTGGGTTCCATTTTCCTGGATTTAAACAGCTAGGCAACTGGCTGGTATCTCTGTACAGCAACAGGAAGTGGCTACTGTGTGTTGGGGAGCAACATCATCCACGGTGCAGTGACAGGCTCTGTCCCACAGGTTGGCTATAATCATCTGCAATTGACTGACATGGATAGGACTGTTGTGACAATTGACATCTTGTGGTGCAGTAGTCATCGGAAACTCATCTTCTGTCTCTGCAATAGTGTACAAAGTCCCCGGGTGCCAACAGTGGAAACATATTGGTGTGTTGTCCTCTGCCCTACAAATGTCTGTGCTTCTGTGGAGTTTGATCCTTGGCTGAGGAGTTGGTTGCTGTTCAGTTTCTGGGTTTTTATTAGCAGCTGCAGCATAAGTCTGAGTCCATTCTTCTTGGAGCTTTCGTCTGCTGGTGCTAGCAATTGATAGCCTCTTCTTCAACATTCTCTAATACCTCCTGGTATAAGCAGTTAATGCTCATGGTTTGCTACCTCTTGGTTACTCAATCTGATAATCATGGCTGCCACACACTTCTGTATTTCCTCTCTTACTACTATGAGGGAGCTGGTGGTCTCCTGGCTGAAAAGCACATTCTGCAACATCTGATTTGTTATTCTCCCCTATTTTGCAATTGCTCTTGGACTCTTATAGTCGTTTTTTGACCATTCTTTTCATATTACCCATGGAGATCTCCCCACAACTACATGAAATACTATAAATTCCTGCTTCTTCTAGCAGTTGGCAAGCATCCTTGGCCAATTTTAGGTGATCTTGTATCTTCCGGGTGGGTTTGTAGATTACTTCCATGTTTTGCTTTTCCAATTTTTTTCTATGTGGTCAATAACCTCCTTAATGAAGGGCAGGAAGTCTTTCAATTTTGTTGGTGCTTGAACATTGCTGTAATTTGTAAAAAGTGGTCATAATGTTATTTTTATCTCAGTGATCAAATAAACATTCTTGAGCAATTCATTGGTGAGATGGTTTAATTCTGCATTAAGCGGCTCTGGTTCAAAGATTTTTCTTGCCCTATCCCCCCATGTTTTTACTAAGTCTTCCTTTTGTTGTGAGTGATGATTTGAATCCCGGTGTAGGTAACAGTCTTTGTATGTGGGTTCTTGGTAAACCGTGTGGCCCAAGCTACCATCTCCTTTTTTGAAAACTGGCACAGCAAGATAATTAATCTTATGTCTGCCTCTTAAATCTTCAGACTCATCCCATTGAATGTTTGTGGAAACAACCCACTTCCTACCTGCCATGCTGCCACAAAAACAGTCATATTATCCACATACTGGAACCAAAGATTCAGTTTCTTTTTTGCCGTTTCCAGCACCTCCTCCTTGAATTTTTCCTTAAAGAAGTTCGCTATAACTGGGCTTAAGGGGCTCCCTATAGTGACACCATCCATCTATTCATAGTAGAACTCATTGTTATATTTGAAATACATCATTGTGAGGCAACATTTAAACAGTTCTGCAATACAAGGAGGAAAATTGCCTCACAACCACTTATTTCAAATCAGACAATGAGTTCTGCTATGAACAGATGGATGGTGTCACTACAGGGAGTCCCCTAAGCCTAGTTATAGTTAACTTACATATGGAAAAATTCAAGGAGCAGGCACTGGAAACTGCAAACAAGAAACTGAACCTTTGGTTCCGGTATGTAATCATACATTTGTTTTGTGACGGCATCACAGGGAGGAACTAGGTTGTTTTCACAAACATCTCAATGGGATTAATCTGAAGATCATCTACTATGGATGAACAGGCTGGTGGAAGATAAAATTTTCTGGATGTACTAGTTTTTAAGAAACAAGGTGCCACCCTGGCCACACGTTTCACCCAAAAGTATCATAGAAACATTGGGAGATACAGCAAGGAAAATCTGCAAACCAGAGATGCTTGACATAGAATTAAAACATCTCATCACTGCATTGCTCAAGAATGGTTATTTGTTCGCTGAGGTAAAAAGCGCATCAAGACCACTGAGTAGAAATCATAGTGATGCTCTAGTACCAGTGAAATTGAAAGTTTTCTTGCCTTTCATTAAGGACATCACTGAACAGGTAGAAAATAATTTTGAAAGGTAGAGCATCACGGTAATCTACAAAACCACTCGGAAGATACAAGATCACCTAAAATCAGCCAAGGATGCTCACCAACTGCTGGAAAAAGCAGGAATTTATAGGATTCTGTGTAATTATGGAGAGGTCTCTGTGAGTACTTCAAAAAGAATGGTCAAAAAATGACTAGAAGAACCCAAGAGCAATTTCAAAAGAGGGGAGATTGACAAATCAACTGTAGCAGAACATGCTTTGCACCCAGGAGACCACCACATTCATTTTGATATGACTCGGATACTGGCAGCCACAAATGGATACCATGAAAGGCTATACAGAGAGGCCATAGAAATTGTAAAATAATCAACAAATTTCAGTAGGAAGGAGAAGACCATGAAACATCTGGATTCCGGTCCTGAAGAAGATGTGTACTGGTCTTCCACCATGGGATCATAACAACAGGAGACAATGGCAGTCAATTCCAGCCAATTGTGCTTGGCATTCAAAACCTGTGACATCATGCCACTGTGCAGAAGCAGTTTGCTGCAATCAGTAGCGAACCAGGGTGTGAATCAGACATTCAATGAAGCTACAGTCCCGCTTGAAAATGTCCTCCACAAATGGGGATGAAACTTTCGGTTTTAATGTGAAATCCATTTGACCATCACATAATAGCCTGGAACATTTTATTAATTGAAGAATTGAATTGTATCAGTATGTTTTACTGTGTACACTAGTATATACTAACTTACTTTAAGTTTATGTGCATGTCCAAGATATGGAGGAAGTTCTGCCAGTAGCAACTGAGTGCACCCAGCTGTAAATTGTGGCTCATGTCAACACAAATGACACTTGTTACCTGGATTCGGAGTCCATCCTCGTTTCCTAAATGGTGAAAAAAACTAACCGCACTCACAGGGCAGCAGCAGTGCTAGGGTTTTTCAACAGTGTTCCCAGAACAAACTGCAGTGCTCTGGACTGATATCCTACCTTACATTATCATAGTCTATCAGGCCAGTATTGGGCCACGTTCAGGGATTTTATCTTGTCCAGCCACAAATTCTCGAGGTTGCACCTGTTGTGACAGTTTAGACAGGCCAGATGGTGTTCCATGTCTTGCACAGCACCACAATCACACTTTTTGCCATCCACATTACTGTGACCCCACCTGATTGTGTTTGTTTCCGCTGGGGACACTCCTATTCTTATGCTTTTCAGGGTCCTCCACATTTTCCAGTTTGTTATGGAGCCACCAGGCACAACCTGTGCTGGTTCATAGTCAGGTGGTGGTTCTTCAGGGACCTTTTATCGGATCTCAGTTGCCCAGGCTCACACCCAGTGCCAAAGAGAGGATGTTGGTTATTATAACAGTTTGTCTGAAGCTCTCTGTGAATTTGTGATATGTTCTTTGTGAGCTAGGATTCGCAAGAGTTGTGGTCCGACATGTTTCATTAAGGCTTATATCGACCTACTTCGTGTGGGTTGGTGTGGTCTGTATCGGGCAGGCATATTTGGCTGTAGAGAAGCATAGCACTTGGGTAGTAATTCTCAAGCTAGTAAGTTTTGCACCCCATTTGCTGTTTACAAGTTTCTACAAAATATTATTTCTGGAAGCCACCTTCTGATGGATGTTTTTACAGTGGTGTCCATATGTCAGAGGTCTATCCATCATTATGCCCAGGTAGGCTGGTTTATTTCAGTATTACAATGTGGTGTTATTCCAGGAAACATTGAGCTTTCACTCTGCTTGCTGAGATCGAAGGTAGAAAGCTCATACTTGAGTCTGTGAAAGATTTGGTTTATAGGAGTTATTTTGATAGTATTCTGGAAAGACTGAATGTTTTCTCCAGCTTCTGATCTACCTCCTCAGAAGTACTCCCCTCAGCTGTGACTGCCAAGTCACCTGCATATAGGAAATGCTTAGTATGGTTACGTACGAAGTCAAGTGAAAGGCTTAAACCAGAGACTCAAGTGATTTTATGCTGATCTCAGATGTGGATTTCTTGACATCTGCTATTGTATGGAGAATTATAGGACCATCCCTCTCTCCCCCTCCCCCAATAGGTCAGGCATTCACCACACATAGCAAGCAGCTTATAGGGGAATGGACTACGTGTGGCATGCACATGAGGGGTTTTTACAATACACATCCCTCCACAGGCCTGATAAGCACATTCTGATTTCAAACAGGGGTTAACACTATCCTCATTTTTTAAAGAAAATAGCATTTGTTACAGCAGCAGATCAGAGAAAGAAAATGTCACTATAGTATTGTTCAACTACAGGAGCATCTACGGTCAAGTCCTGGAACTAGAGTTGTCTACAAATAGTAGCAATGCCCACACAGCATTATGAATAGAAAGCTGGCTGAAACCAGGTGTTAATAGCAGTGAAATTCTAAATTCCAATTGGAATGTTTATCACAAAAATAGGTTGAACACCAGTTGTGCAGACATGTTTATAGCCATCAAAATATCTAGCGCAGTTAATACAATTCTGAATGAGAAGTAATTTGGGTGATGACATGTATTAAAGGTGGATCAAACATGACCAAAAGATGCTTTTACAGACCGTTTGCCTCTGGAGTAGTAGTGGGAAAACATTTGAGGGGTTTGAGGGGAAACTTGGAAATCATTTTGTTTAAATTTCCTGGTCATGTTATAAAAGGAAGCGAGATTTAATATGAGAACCAACATGTGAATGCAACATCTTAGGTCTGCTGGGAATTAGTGACCATAAGGTTAATACAGCATCATTGAATACAATTGCAAATGCAACTATGAAGAAGGGCAGGAAGACCTTTCTGCTTAGCAAGAGTGACAGGAAATTTTTTCATTGACCACTTGGATAATACAAAATTTGTTACGTTTCAGTGATGAGTATCAATGCACAAAAGTTCTAGAGTATTGTACAATATGCTTCAGACAGGGATGTGTCAATCAGAGTTATGGGAAGCAGCTGTGTTAGGAAGCTGCTACAAAAAGAAAGAGAGCTTCACTACAAATTTAAACGTAGCCTCACAGACAATCAAAAACTGAACAAAGCCAAAATTAGCATAAGGATAGCCATATGTGAAGCATTCAACAAATTTAAAAGTAAAATTCTATCTACTGATGTGATAAAAAATCCTAAGAAGTTTTGGTCTTATGGTAAATCAGTAAATTGATCGAAGCCATATGAGCAGACATTCTGTGACCATAATGACATCAAAACAGAGGATGACAGAGAAAAGACCACAAGAGTTTCACTGAGAAAGATAGCAATGTAGTTCCTCCTTTAAATAGCATGAACAGCAAAATGACAGATATCGAAGTAAGTGAGAATTGGATAGAAAATCAAATGAAATAGCTCAACAGAGGAAACACTGCTGGATGTGAGCTGATAGGATACCAATACAGTTCTGCACTGCCATATAATGAACAAAATACAAGTGTATGGAATACTTGATCAGCTGTGTGATTGGACTGAAGAGCCATTCTCAACAGGGAAAAATCTTCAGACATAAGTAACTTAATACTGGAAAACTGTAGCAAAACGCAGGAAGTCCTGCAGAAGATGTATGCTGGGTGCAATGAGTAGCAATTATCCTTGACATAAACAAATGTGCACAAATAGGCAGAAATATCCATTGATTGCAGAACAATCACTGGAAGCAGTTCCTGCCATAAAATACCAATTACTACGCGTACAAAGCAACTTAAAGTGGAACAAACACATAAAACTAACTGCAGGTAAGGCAGATGCCAGACAGATTCATCAGAAAAATTCTCAGGAAATGTAATCCATCCACAAATGTCATAGCTTACAAAACCCTCATTTTACCAATTCTAGAATACTGCTCGTCTATCTAGGATCTGTGTCAGATAGGATTCAGACAGGAAACAGTACTTCCGATGAAGTGCAGAGTGTTTCATTACAGATTCATTTTGAAAGCACTGAAGTGTCATGGAGATGCTCGGTCTTTTCTAGTAGCAGACACTGCCAGAGTGTGGTTTACCATTAAAATTCTGAGAGCATAAGTTTTTTGAAGAGACAACTAATACATGCTCCCTCCATCATATGTCTCCCAAAAAGACTATGAAAGTAAAATGTGAGACATTCGAGCTCACATGGCAGCTTACTAGCAATTGTTCTTCCCACAAACCATTTGTAACTGGAACTGGAAAGGCAAGAAGTGACAGTTGTCCGTGAAGTAGTCTCTGCCACATATCATAAGGTGGCTTGTGGATATAGATATAGATATAGATCTGGAATTTCTAGGCTTCATAGTTCTTCCAATCTAGTTCTGCGATATGCCTCACTGAAATTTATTAAACTGTTATAGACTACTTCAAGAATGTCATGATTAGAATAATGAAACTTTGCCTAGTAATGGTGGCTGACAACATTTTTCTGAGTAACTTCTCACAACACAGCAACTTCTCCAATCCTCTCAGTCAAATTGCACAATGCTCGGGCCCATAATCTCATGAGGTACTTGAATTTTGTGAAAAAAATAGTTTTGTGTCAACTAAATGACTTATTTAGTTGTCTGAGCTACTGTTCTTTACATTGATTGGCTGAAGACTAAGAACACACATACTGATGACAAACGAAGAGTAAATGCATGCACATCTCTGAAAACTTGTAATTTTACCTTACAGCACAAAACTTTTTCAACAGTAGCCAACAAAATCGAAGGTAGCTACCGTTAAATTCTTGGTTTTGGATCTAAATGAAACACTACACTGGAAGGCCTGTATTCTACAGCTCATAAAAAGCTCACTCAGTTTGCTTTGCTCTACATTTAATCTGAATCAAACATGTGCAGCAAAGCATGCACCAGAGTTACATCTATATACATTGCTTGATGCTTACTAAGTAACAACTGACTCTTCCTAAAGAACACCTGAGAATTGCTGTGGAATACCCAACCAATGATAGTAAAAGGAAATGTATATGGTGGGACATGTTAACTGCAATGAAGCCTCTGTCTGCACCCATCAGTTCATGTAGTACAGAATTTGATGAGGGTTGCTGTGGAACCAATTAGTGTGATATTTCACATGGTATGGCAACATATCTCCAAGACATCATATGAGTGCTTCTAATCGTGGAAGAGCAGCTGAAAGGATCGAAGCTGGTCTAAGTGTCACTACTGTGGCCACATAATGGGTGTGTGCAAAAGTTGCATCTTGAAATTAAAAAAAGCTCCTGAGGTGGAAATGCTATGCCACTGGTCATAGATGGATCATCACATCACAACAGGATCAATACACAGACACAGTGGCCCTCAGTCATATTTGTCCAAGACTATTTGTGAAGAATTCATTGGGAGATCTGTCATTTCTACTCATCTGATCCTTGTGAAAGGTTTCCAATGGTATGGTAACTGGACATTCCATTTTGGAAATCATTAGGAAACTGAATATTCTGAGACACACAGTGTCAAGTATGTGCTGAGAATACCAAATTTTAAGACATTACCTCTTACCATGGACAATGAAGTGGCTGATGGTCTTCACTTAAAGACGGAGAGCAACAAGGTGAAATAACTGCAGAAATCAGTGAGGGACATACCTGTTAGGACAGTGTGGCAAAATTTGGCATTAATAACCTATGGCAGCAGAAGATCGAAGAGAGTGCCTTTGCTAACATTACGACAATGCCAGCAGCACCTCTCATGGATTGCAGAGGACTGCAAAACCATGGCCTGGTCAGATAAGTCCTGATTTCAGTTGGTAAGAGCTGATAGTAAGGTAAGAGCTGATAGTAAAGTTAGAGTGTGGCACAGACTTCATGAAGCCAGGGACCCATGTTGTCACCAAAGCACTGTGCCAGCTGGTGGTGGTGCTGAAATAGTGTGCGCTGTGTTTACATGGAATGGACTGGCTCCTCTGGCCAAACTGAATCAATCATTGACTGGAAATGGTTTTGTTTGGCTTCTTGGAGACCATTTGCAGCTATTCATATACTTCATGTTTAAATAACAGTGGAATTTTTATAAATGACAATGGGCTATGTCAGTGAGCCACAATCTCACTCCTAGGCAGACCATGTATGCACTACCAGGTTGGTCTGTATTTTGAGAAGCCTGTTAAATGCGTCCCACTTCAACCATGCAATCACTGAGAAAGAGTTGGTTGGTGTAGGAAGCATGTTGGTTAGTATCAGCAACAGTTGTCCAGAGTGGAGTTCTCCAATGAATCCCACTTCACTGTAGCAAGAGATTCTGGCCACCAGTAAGTGTGGAGAGAAAATGAGCAGTTGCACACCTCAGAATGTTCATGAACTTCATTGGTATGGCCTAACCATTACCATGTCAGCAGGTGTTATGCACAATGGCTGAATACCACTGCATATCTCTGCATGATGCACCTTTACAGCAGAATAGTATTCCAGGGAAATAATTTTGGATCATTCCCTTCTGTTTAGGGGTGTGCTAGTATCCAACTTTCTGTTTATGGATGACAGTGCCTGACACATTGGTCTGCTGAAATGTTAGTCACAGTGCAAAGTGATGATGAGTGTATAGAATGGCCTGCATACTGCTTGGACCTATACCCTACAGTGTACACCCAGTATGCACTTGGTAGATCTGTCTCTCAATGAACACCTCAATCCCCAAACCATGCCAAAACTAAAAACTGCCTTGAGTACACGATAGGACAACATCCTCAAAGGACTCCTCAACAGTTTGGTAACCAGCATGAGTAACAGGTGCAAAATGTGCATTAGTGCCCAAGGAGGACATATTCCTTACTGAGAGTCTGATACTGACCTTTATGTTGGGAGCCTGACCTCTGTCAAACGCAGACATTATTATGTTTGTTTATCCTGCTTTTCAATGTGATGAAATCTGCACTATTTTTCATTATAAATATACTGCTCTATTCTGTTATTTATGTACTGTGATTCGTGTTGCCTGTGATTATTCCCATCCAACAGTGTCTCTGTTCCTTAGCAATTATCAAGCAGTACATTTCATAGTTTCACTCTGCACTTAAATGTGTGACCACATTCTGACTGTACTGTCAAATAAATCTCAAAACAGTTTTCACTTTACAAATTACAAAACAGTCCAGATTAATACACTCAAAAAACTATTTGTTCAACTAAACACACTTCTTTGTGTCTATATTTAAAAGGAAGTGAGCGTAGCATTAAATAAGGATAAGTTGAAAATTAATTCCAATTTTCACTCACAAGGGCATATAACAACTTCCATGTAATATAAATGTACAAGCTATCTGCTTCCATAAAATCAATTAAAAACATTACAGTTTTCAAGGGAACAATTTCCAAATTTCTCATGCTAAACTGATTCTATGATGCGCGTTGTTGAATCTTACAGAAAAAAAACCGTAATGCCACAAGTTTACATCAAATGTAAATGTTAAATATTTATGCAATAATTGCTTCTGCTCCTATTATTCTATATCCAATTCCATGTATATTCTTTCCAATTTGTTGCATATTTATTAAATTAAACTGTATGGTTTTTCTATAGTGTGACTTACAATACCTAAATTCACTGTGTAAGCCTTTTTTTCCAGTCTTCTGATTCATTTGATGTGGCCAAGAATTCCTCTCCTGTGCCCAACCTCTTCATCTCAAAGTAGCACTTGCAACCTACATCTTCAATTATTTGCTGGATGTATTGCAATCTCTGCCTTCCTCTACAGTTTTTGACCTCTACAGCTCCCTCTAGTAACATGGAAGTCATTCCCTGATGTCTTAACAAATGTCCTATCATCCTGTCCCTTCTCCTTGTCCCACATATTACTTTCCTCTCCAATTCTGTGGAGAACCTCCTCATTCCTTACCTTATCAATCCATGTAATTTTCAATGTTCATCTGTAGCACCACATCTCAAATGCTTCAACTCTCTTCTGTTCCAGTTTTCCCACTGGCAGTGTGGTTTCAGTTGTCTGAGACTGCAGACATGTGTGCAAGTTGTTTTTGTGTGTCTATTGCTGACAAAGGCCTTAATGGCCAAAAACTATAATTGTGTGAATCTTTTTTTTGTGCCTATCACGACTCAGCATCTCCGTTATATGGAGAGTAGCAACTTTCCTTCTCTAATACTGTTACATTCCATCCTGGGTTTTCCATTGTTTGGTTATAGCAGTTATTAGTGATCCACAAACTGTGAGACAAACTTGCATGAACACTGTATGTAGCAAAGGACTCTGATTTATTCTGCTATCACCCACCACTTATGACACCATTGTTATTTCAACGTTAAGTATTGCCAATCTGCTTTAATGAAATAAAACTACTAATGTTATTTGCTTGTTGTATAGCATTCCAAGAATGCAGCATCCATCAGCTATCCTATACAAGATGAGTGGGTGAGGACCCCACACAAAGGGTACTGGTTTCTCGAAGGCATTGCTCCAGGTGACGAAAAATTCTTATCAGGATGGCACCTTTCAGGGTTACCTGCAGTATACACAAGAGGAGCAGCAGCAGCAGTAGCAGCAGCTTGGTTATCAGATGAA
The DNA here is from genome assembly GCF_021461395.2 of Schistocerca americana. Classification (NCBI taxonomy): domain Eukaryota; kingdom Metazoa; phylum Arthropoda; class Insecta; order Orthoptera; family Acrididae; genus Schistocerca; species Schistocerca americana. The sequence goes on along the minus strand of NC_060124.1, from coordinate 540,410,033 downwards.
CTGAGTACCAAAAGCATGTTGACATAGTCATCATTTGCATACTCCTTCAGGAAGCCACACTACATGAACTTGATAAGACCAGTTATGGTTGTGCACACAATTTAATGGATCCCACTTTCACACAACAGACTACTGTCATGTGACAAAATGCTGATCTGCTTGTAAACAACTAGAACTAGGGATCATCTAAAACATATGAAGGAACCCAATGAGGATTTGAACTATAGCTCCATGGTGGATGCAGTTTTGTTATCCCTGCAGTCTTCTCAGTGAGCTACGGTGGTTAGTACAGTGGGGTTATACACATCTCTTTGTTCATTACGATGTGTTGCAAAATGTGATAGTGTTGCCAGTTCCTTGTTTTCATACATGTGTTTTTGAAATACACCCAATCTGATTTTTGTAAATAAAATTTTGTCTTGAGCCAGGATGAGGAATCGCATTCCAACCTCGAAGTGTGGCATTTTTTCTTCACTCTGTATGTCTAAACAACAATCAATATTTTGTACAGCACTTTTTATTTATACCAGTTATGAGCTTTTCATCAATTTGGAGGATAAAAATAATGAACTGCATTATTATATTTTACTAAAAGTTTTTCACTTTATGTTAGTATAGCAAACACAACTCAACCTGATCTCAGCCTCTGCTACAGCAGCAGTTACATCTCATACAGGAAACACCTTTCATAGAAAAATATTTAATAACCCCTCATTTAATTAACCCAGTAACATTTTTATATCACAAACACAACAATAAAAGAAATATTGTTACAGTTGGTAGGTCTCAAAATTGGCACAGAGTAGTGAGAAATAGTTGAAAGTGTGTAGACTGCTTACACTTTTACTATGCTGGATGCTAGGAAGCAACTAGCTTGGATGGGGTTGTGGCACTGTGGTAGTTGTGGTTACATCTCCATAATTCTGGAGAATGAATAACTGATACTGAAAGTCAAATCTGATTTGGTCACAGCACACGCAGAATTAGAACAGCTGAGAGGTGCATTTAGAAGCAGCATAATTGTGAATACAGCAGACTAGTGGACTGTGGTTAAATCTGCCAAATCAGGGAAGTTCAGGAGTTGCAACAACTCTGCTAGTTTTAGTTAATTGTCTCCAACAACTTTACTGCTCAAAAGATTGTAGACGAAAGTGAACAGACAAACAAAAGTGATCAGGAACACTCTGACAAGATACAGAAAAGAATGCTAGCTAAAGTTAGTAGCAGCCATAGGGTTAAAAAGCTCCTTTTACTAAGGAGTAGTCATATGAAGGGAATGTCTGAACAAAAGCAGAGTTGGCAAAAGAAAATCTCTAACAGTTGCAGTGGACTTGGTACAGTTGATTCGAATGTCCATCTCAACCAACCACCTAACGAGATTTCTGACATGTCTATGGCAAAACCTCAGTGTTATCTCAGCTCTATAAACTACTATTGCTTTTTCCTGCAAGTGTTTGAGCTTCCCAGCTTAAAGCTGGCAACAGCACTGACAGCTGCCAGGGATCTTCTTTTGCCAACTCTACTATAGTACAGAGCTCCTTGGATGCCGAATACCAGGTACGCAATAATTTTTTTTTAGCTGAGTGCAGGGCTCAGTGACGTCACCTATTACTTATGCTCTCTAGGAGAAAGATACTGGTAAAGGGGGTACTGGGAACAGTTTGGATCATAATCTCAACTACACTAATGGGGATGACAAGGACATTGTTAGGAATGCTCCTCTAACAGATTTGGTGACTGTGTCATTCTTGGAGAAATAGGAGAGTTTTGAATGAAGCAGTTTGTTGGACACTAAATTCCAGAGCTTCAAGAGTCACTCAACAGAACATGATGATCACAAGGCCACTTGTGCGTGATAAATGCATCGCCCCTTACTATGTAGGACATGGTGTACATGTGAATATTCACATTAGGTGGTTACTTCCATGACTTATTTTCAGAAGCATTCAGTGCAGCTAGTGCACTGTCTGTCATATCTATGCAATTTCCAATACTGCCACAAGCTCTGCTGAATGAATTGTGATGTAGCAGTTAGCATCAACGGCTGGTGCACTGGAGGTTGCCACTTTTACCTGTCCAACAACAATTATTTGTTATTTAGTATTTATCATTTCTGGAAGGTTCTCAAAATTTCTTATGTCTGAATATTTCAGAATATTAAAACATTGCAATGTTTAAGTAACAGTAGTACCCTCTGTCCAGGAGTTCAGTTCTGTTCTGTCTGTATGTTGGCATTCATAATGAACAAGCTTTCTCTGCTAAGTGTTGCACTTCTGTGATGACCTTGCTTTTGGATCTGCACTGGATTGTGTTATGACATGACTCGGTTTGGAGTGTTCGTCGCTGTTAGTAGTAGTTTATCCTGTAGTGAAGTAGAAGTGGATAGTTCCTGTGAATTATTATGGGTGGAGGTTACACTCAACAACCGAGCTAGGTTAACAATTGGCTCCTTTTACTGACCTCCCGACTCAGCAGCATTAGTGGCAGAACAACTGAGAGAAAATTTGGAATACATTTCACACAAATTTTCTCAGCATGTTATAGTCTTAGGTGGAGATTTCAATTTACCAGATATAGACTGGGACACTCAGATGTTTGGGACGGGTGGTATGGACAGAGCATCGAGTGACATTATACTGAGTGCACTATCCGAAAATTACCTCGAGCAATTAAACAGAGAACCGACTCGTGGAGATAACATCTTGGACCTACTGATAACAAACAGACCTGAACTTTTCGACTCTGTATGTGCAGAACAGGGAATCAGTGATCATAAGGCCGTTGCAGCATCCCTGAATATGGAAGTTAATAGGAATATAAAAAAAGGAAGGAAGGTTTATCTGTTTAGCAAGAGTAATAGAAGGCAGATTTCAGACTACCTAACAGATCAAAATGAAAATTTCTGTTCCGTCACTGACAATGTTGAGTGTTTATGGAAAAAGTTCAAGGCAATCGTAAAATGCATTTTAGACAGGTATGTGCTGAGTAAAACTGTGAGGGACGGGAAAAACCCACCGTGGTACAACAACGAAGTTAGGAAACTACTGCGAAAGCAAAGAGAGTTTCGCTCCAAGTTTAAACGCAGCCAAAACCTCTCAGACAAACAGAAGCTAAACGATGTCAAAGTTAGCGTAAGGAGGGCTATGCGTGAAGCGTTCAGTGAATTCGAAAGTAAAATTCTATGTACCGACTTGACAGAAAATCCTAGGAGGTTCTGGTCTTACGTTAAATCAGTAAGTGGCTCGAAACAGCATATCCAGACACTCCGGTATGATGATGGCATTGAAACAGAGGATGACATGCGTAAAGCTGAAATACTAAACACCTTTTTCCAAAGCTGTTTCACAGAGGAAGACCGCACTGCAGTTCCTTCTCTAAATCCTCGCACAAACGAAAAAATGGCTGACATTGAAATAAGTGTCCAAGGAATAGAAAAGCAACTGGAACTACTCAACAGAGGAAAGTCCACTGGACCTGATGGGATACCTATTCGATTCTACACAGAGTACGTGAAAGAACTTGCCCCCCTTCTAACAGCCATGTACCGCAAGTCTCTAGAGGAACGGAGGGTTCCAAATGATTGGAAAAGAGCACAGGTAGTCCCAGTCTTCAAGAAGGGTTGTTGAGCAGATGCACAAAACTATAGACCTATATCTCTGACGCCGATCTGTTGTAGAATTTTAGAACATGTTTTTTGCTCGAGTATCATGTTGTTTTTGGAAACCCAGAATCTACTATGTAGGAATCAACATGGATTCTGGAAACAGTGATCGTGTGAGACCCAACTCGCTTTATTTGTTCATGAGACCCAGAAAATATTAGATACAGGCTCCCAGGTAGATGCTATTTTTCTTGATTTCCAGAAGGCATTCGATACAGTTCCGCACTGTCGCCTGATAAACAAAGTAAGAGCCTACGGAATATCAGACCAGCTGTGTGGCTGGATTGAAGAGTTTTTAGCAAACAGAACACAGCATGTTGTTATCAATGGAGAGACGTCTACAGACGTTAAGGTAACCTCTGGCGTGCCACAGGGGAGTGTTATGGGACCATTGCTTTTCACAATATATATAAATGACCTAGCAGATAGTGTCGGAAGTTCCATGCGGATTTTCGCGGATGATGCTGTAGTATACAGGGAAGTTGCAGCATTAGAAAATTTCAGCAAAATGCAGGAAGATCTGCAGCAGATAGGCACTTGGTGCAGGGAGTGGCAACTGTCCCTTAACATAGACAAATGTAATTTATTGCGAATACATGGAAAGAAGGATCCTTTATTGTATGATTATACGATAGCGGAACAAACACTGGTAGCAGTTACTTCCGTAAAATATCTGGGAGTATGCGTGCAGAACGATTTGAAGTGGAATGATCATATAAAAGTAATTGTTGGTAAGGCGGGTACCAGGTTGAGATTAATTGGGAGAGTGCTTAGAAAATGTAGTCCATCAACAAAGGAGGTGGCTTACAAATCACTCGTCCGACCTATACTTGAGTATTACTCATCAGTGTGGGATCCGTACCAGATCGGGTTGACCGAGCAAGGTGGCGCAGTTGTTAGACACTGGACTCGCATTCGGGAGGACGACGGTTCAATCCCGCGTCCCTCCATCCTGATTTAGGTTTTCCGTGATTTCCCTAAATCGCTGCAGGCAAATGCCGGGATGGTTCCTTTGAAAGGGCATGGCCGACTTCCTTCCCCATCCATGCCTAATCCGATGAGACCGATGACCTCGATGTCTGGTCTCCTTCCCCAAACCACCCCCCCCCCCCCCCCCCCAGATCGGGTTGACGGAGGAGATAGAGAAGATCCAAAGAAGAGCGGCGCGTTTCGTCACAGGGTTATTTGGTAACCATGATAGCGTTACGGAGATGTTTAATAAATTCAAGTGGCAGACTCTGCAAGAGAGGCGCTCTGCATCGCAGTGTAGCTTGCTCGTCAGGTTTCGAGAGGGTGCATTTCTGGATGAGGTATCGAATATATTGCTTCCCCCTACTTATACCTCCCGAGGAGATCACGAATGTAAAATAAAATTAGAGAGATTAGAGCGCGCACGGAGGCTTTCAGACAGTCGTTCTTCCCGCGAACCATATGCGACTGGAACAGGAAAGGGAGGTAATGACAGTGGCACATAAAGTGCCCTCTGCCACACACCGTTGGGTGGCTTGCGGAGTATAAATATAGATGTAGATGTAGATGTAGAAGACATAATTTTGAAGCACAGAGCTCTCCATGTGATAATCTCTGACTGTGGAAAAGTTTTTCACCCAACACTAGTATCAGAGGTAATTTCATGTTGCTATATCATCCACACGACAAAAATTGCTTACCACTAACAGATGGGTGGCCTCACAGAACACTTCAATAAGACATTGGCAGATATGCTCTCGATGTATGTTGATGCCAAACAAATACTGCCCATCTTGACATCTGCATAGAACACAGCGAAGTAACACACTAAAGGCTTAACACCATTCTTTCTGCTCCATGGTCGGAAATCCAGAACAACTAACACTAAGTAGCAGAAGTAAGGCACAGCCTGGGAGACTTTTAAGCATGTGCAAAAAGGGAGATTATTGGAAAAGTTACTAAAATGCTACATTGGACCTCTCCTTCATCATTTTCAGACATCATGTAAGATGTTAACGATTATGACTCTTCATCAAGAAGGCAAAAGTGCAGAGACATTGTCCATGTCTTCTGTATGAAGCCCTGTTATTGTCCTGAGGTACAGATCAATGCTGAGGCTTCTTGTTCTATGGAAGTGAAGAACTGATCAAAACTCATGAAGCTACCTTTGATGCCCATCACAGTGACAATATGACCAGAATGGAAGGATCCACTATCACTGTCATACAGAGGGCTGTTAACAAGGTCTTGATTCAGGGTGTGAGAACTCCTGAAACAGTGCGTCACTGTTTCTCCAGGAGAGAGAGAGCAATGACATGTGATGTAGTGATTAGCATTGTTGGCTAGTGCGGTGTGGGTCAACCTGACCACCAATAAGTTTTTGTTATTTAGTATTTATCATTTCTGGAAGATTCTTGAAATTCAGTATTCAATATTTGTATAAGTAGCATCGCTCAGCATCCACAAGTTCAGCTCCATTTTGCTGTATGTTGCTATTTATAATAAATGTGCTTCCAGTGCTAAGTGTTTTACTTCATACATGGCCTCACTTTCGGATTTGGACTTGATTGTTGTTACTGGTAAAACAAATCATGTAGTCACAAAGTTTTGTACAATGGTAGGAGGAAGTTATGTGAATAATATACTGAAAGTCCTGACATGGGACGTTAGCATAGAGGTGGGGAAGCAGTTAAAGGTAATTCTTTTATGTTTTTCTTGAATAACTCAAAAACTGTGGCTTCTAGAAAAAATATTTCCCAGTAAAAATATAACTGCATTAAATTTTATATAAAAAAGGCACTGTTCATTTTTCCTTTAGTACTAATAGTTTACGTTTTGCAGGGGATGGAAAACTCGAAGATTATTAGGAATAATGTTTTAATGGTATAAAATTGATGTTTATCTTAAATCAAGTGGATTATGAGCAAATATTAAATGTGTACACCACATCTAAGTGCAGTGGAGTCATATTAAGGGATAAATTGTGTTCTGGGGATATAAGACGGTCGTTGGAATGGAGGGGGAGGCTTAAGGGTAGATGCGTAAAGGAAGGCAGGTCACCAGATTGTGGTCATGCACTTCCCTCCTTCATAGGTCTGCAAACTCAAGAGCAAGTAGGCCATTCTCCACTCTCTCTACACCACTGTGTCACAAGAAGCAGCAACATGGTATTTCACAAAACATACCAAGCATCCTGCAGTTCACTTTATTAATCACTAGTGAATGCAGCATGCGGAGGTGTGTGGAAGTGTTTATTTTCCACAAAATATGGTAACATTACATAGAACATAGATATGAGTTACCAAAAACACTAATGCAAGAAACATATATGCATGGACTCTACAAATCTCTGCACACTCTTTTACATTTCTACATGGAAAACAGATTCTTAATCATCCTATAAGACAGCTATAACATGGAAGGGAACTTCCACCACCAAGAATACTGCTCGCTTTTCAACTTAAGGACTGGCTATACCTCACTAGCATTACCTGTGCAGTTTCGCATGAGAGTAGACAAAATAACTTCACTGAGATCTTGTTTATATAGTGGAGTATTTTCAATTTGTTAAGGGGAGGAGGGACCGGTGAAATCTCAACCTAACTGTATAAAAATTGCGGGATGATGAAAATTCGTTTCATAACATATCTTGGCATGCTGAATACAGTGGGTAAATCCAATTTGCTAAAAATAATTTTTTCACCACTTTTGAATTTCTGAGTTTGGAAAAAACCATTATTTTTTCAAACCCATACATACAGTTGTTGGTTATCAAGTAATGTATTCACAAAAAAAGTTTGAGCCAAAAGTGTTTAAAATTGGAGGAGAAGTATATTTTTTTTTTATTCTGGTAATTTTTATTTTTTTCAAAAAAGTTGGAGTATTTTAGTTTTCTATCACTAAACAGATATGTAAAGTGCAGAAATTTAACTGATACAATAATCTTATACGAATATGTCCTTATTTGTGCATAAACTGTACATATATCTGTAATTGTGTATGTATATATGCCCTAACAATATTATGAGAAGGAAAGTTGCTACTCACAATATAGCTGAGATGCTCAGCTGCAGATAGGCACAACATAAAGACTCTCTCTCTCTCTCTCTCTCTCTCTCTCTCTCTCTCTCTCTCACACACACACACACACACACACACACACACACACACACTCATGCACACACACTCATGCAAACATAACTCCCACACGCAACTGCAGTCTCAGGCCCGTTTTAACCAACAACTCCATGTAGGGTTCGAAAAAAAAAAGGATTATTTCAAAACTCAAAAATTCAAAAGTGGTGAAAAAATTTTGTATTTCAATGTAACTGTCATAAAGGTGTGTGACTGAATGAAATTGAAAGTGTTTATTTGACACCGCAAATGGTCATCAAGCCACAGTCACTAAAACAATGTAATTTTTAAAAGGTTACATTGCTAGTTTCAACACACTGAATTGTCATTTTCAAAAGTAACTGGTAAACTGCACTAATAATTGCAACCACACTTCTTTCAAATATTATGAAAAACACACTAAAACCAGTAAACTGGAGCAAAGGCATCAGAAATGGATCACCAGATGTCATGACAATTTTTTGGTTGATCAGTCATTTCACATCTTAATGCAGTGTGGATGGAAATTGCATCAGAATGAAAGATATTATATACTCTTGCACTATTTCCTGCAGTGATGCAATGATCATTTTGCAAACAAAGGCTAATCTTATAACGTGCGGCAAGTCCAAAACTAGAACACAGCACACAATCTTACTGTGTTCTGCTAATGAAATCTTACGAAGATGATTTACTTCCATTTGGGACGAACACAAGTCTTGCCTTCATAAAGCATTAGCATTCTGCTAATGAAATCTTACAAAAATGATGTACTTCCATTAGGGACTAACAATCTTACAAAAATGATCCATTTGGGACTAACACAAGTCTTGTCTTCATAAAGCACACTGCAGAAAGGTCAGTATAAATTCGTGAAACACTCTGAAGTTGCTTCTTTGACATAGTGGGGTGGAGAGAGTGGAGACTCACTTGCTTGCTCTTCAGTTTGCAGACCTACAAATGACAGAATGCATGGTCACAATCAAGCAACCTGCCTACCTTGCATTTGCCTCCACTCTGTTACACCCTGAAAACACAATTTATCCTCTACTGCACTTAGATGTGGTACACATATTTAATATTTATTCTTTAACTACTTCATTTAAAAATACACATTAGTTTTATGCCATTAAAACACTATTTTTAATAATCTGTGACTTTTCCATCCCCTGCAACATGGAAACTATTAGTCCTAGAGAAAAAATGCATAGGGCTTTTTGTGGAAGATGCTTGCATTGATGAGTGAAATCAGTAATGAAAGGAAATCTTGTGCAAATCAGCAGCTACTGCACTGTTTTATTTATCACAATTGCTGTTTGCCATGCCTGCTCTTGCTAAAACATGCGAAACTTCTTAAGATAACTGAAATTCTCATATCAGCATAGGACAATAATAAATGTAGAGATATTCTACATATGTGCTATGCATAACACAAGATCATGTGGGAGTCACAGGAATTAAACAGATGCATCTTCATGGATACAAGTCAATATCACACTACTGAAGGTGTAATTTGAGGAAAGGAGAAGTGGCCACAAACAGAAAAAGTAGAATACATTAACACAAATGGTGCCACCTCTTGACGGTCTATGGGTCCCCAACAGGAGATGTTTTTAACTTCAACACCCAGTTACAGAGGGTAGTAAGATTTAGTAGAAATAACAGGTCAGTGACTGTATGTGCAGACTGCTGCACAGATTTAATCTTCAATAAATTTGTTTACTGATGTTCAGCTTCAGTTCAGCCCCCACAGTAACATTACCAACTTGAATATTTACATCTACAACTATACTCCGCAAATCACTGTGAAGAGGATGACACAGGGTATATCCTTTTGTACTACTTCTTCTCATTCCATGCACATATGATGTGTATGAAGAAAGCTTTCTTAAATACCTGCACACTGTAATTAATCTAATTTTGTCTTCAGAGTCCCTATGGGAGAGATAAGTAGGGAAGTTATGTGTCTTCCTTGATTCCACACTTAAAGATTGTTCTTGGTATTTTTTATGTAGGCTTCCATGAGATAGATGGCACTTACATAAAATGTCTACCAGTTCCTGCAGATTGAAGACAAAGATTTTGAAAGCAGATTTTAAACTGTAATTTCCAGACAGGGACATGGACCCTGGCCATTCTGTATTGGTTATGAACTGCGGATTAAAACTGAAGAAATTACTGAAGGGTAGGGTATTAAGGGGATGAGACATGGAAAAGCTGAAGAATTCAGAGGTTGCTGAGAGTTTCAGAGAGATGGCAAGGCAACAACTGGCTGAAACGTGGATAAGGAACAGAAGACAAAACAAATGGGTTACCTTAAGACGTGAAATAATGAAGGCAGCAAAAGATCAAACAGGCAAAAAGACAAGGCCTGGAAAAAAATCCTTATGTATACATAAGATATTGAAGATGATTGGCGAAAGGATAATATACAAAAATGCAGCAAATGAAGCAGTCAAAAGGGAATATAGATATCTTAAGTATGAAATGCAGAAAATTCAAAATGGATAAGCTGGAATGGTGACTGGACAAATACAAGGATGAAGAAACATACAGGACTAGAGGAAAGGTAGATATCATATCTACAGGAAAATTAAAGACACCTTTGGAGAACAGAGACTCAGATGTATGAACATCAAGAGCACAGATGGCAAGCCAATACCATGGAAAGAAGGTAAAGCTCAAAGGCATAAAGGATATGTAGGCAAACAAACTTAAGGATAATATTATACAAGCAGAAGGAAAGGAAATATATGAAGACAAGATGGGAGATGTGATACTGTGAGAAGAAACTGACAGAGTACTGAAAGACATAAGTGGAAATAAGGCCTTTGGGGTAGATGACATTCCCTCAGAATTACAAAGATGCTTGGGAGAGCCAGCCATGGCAAAATGGTTCCATCTGGTCTGCGAGTTATATGTTACAAGTGAAATACCGTCTGACTTCAAGGTGACTGTAATCATTCCATTTCCAAAGAAGGCAATTACTGACAGGAGTCAATACTACATAACCATCAGTTTAATAAGTCATGGTTGTAAAATAAAGCCATGAATCATTTAAAGAACAATGGAAAAACTGGTAGAAGATAACCTCAAGTGAACTTTTGGTTCTGGAGAAATGTTGGAATATGGCTCTACGTCTCATCTGAGAAGGTAGGTTAAAGAAAAGCTAATCTATTTATAACATTTGTAGATTTAGAACAAGTTTTTGGCAATGTTGAGTGGAAAGTTCTGTCTAAAATTTTGAAGGTAACTGGGGTAATATGCAGGGAGGGAATGGTCGTTTACAACATGTACAGAAACCAGGTTGTAATAAAAGGACCAAAAGAAGTGAAAGGGGAACATTAGTTGAGAAGGGTGTGTTGTAGCCTATCCCTGTTGTTTTTAATCTGTATATTGAACAATCAGTAAAGGAAACAAAGGAGAAATACCGAACAGGAATTAAGAGTTGAGGATGGGAAATTGAAGATTTGAGGTTCACCAGTGACGCTGTAATTCTGCTAGAGATGACAAAGGACTTGGAACAGCACATGAACAGAACTGATAGTGTCCTCAAAAGAGATTTTAACATGTATATCAACAAAAGTAAAATTTGGGTAATGGAATGTGGTCAAATTAAATCAAACAATGCTGATGGATTTAGATCAGGAAATGAGACCCTAAAAGTAGGAGATGTGCACAGTATATGTCATATGTGTATGTAAGAAAAGCCGTGGGTAAAAAGCATTTCCAAATTTCCCTTATGATAATGTGTATACCATCCCATAAAGTTCAGATTGAGATCCACTATACAATTTACTACTGTACTGTTGAGTGTGTCATGACATATCATGGTTGTAAGTTATTCTTCTGTTTGTTCTGAATGGAAAAGAAATGTGTGCCATCTGCATCAATAATTGGGGATGTATGGATTTTCTAACATATAATAATAAGCAGCCCAGGGCTCGTCAAAATAAATTTAGAGAAAATTTCACTAGATATGCACATTTACATGATGGAATTTGTAGCTAAGATTTTAAGCAATGCCCTTCCTCACAGCTATGCACTAAGTGTTTACATCATATCTTCCCATTCTCTTCTTTGTATTCCAACCAGAACATTCCAGCATTTATGAATGACAAGGACCACACTCAAACAGCACCCAAAATAAGTAGCATTTTTACTATGCAATGACTAATAATGTGATTATATGTAACTAAATCAATGTTATTTATTTCCCACTAATTTGTGAAGCTGGAATATTAAAACATCAGAAATATGTTCCAGATTTTTTAAAAAGTTTGCCCCTGTGAGGAAGAGGAAATGAGAGAGAGAGAGAGAATGAAATAAATTATAAAAGTACATTTTATGACTATTTCACAAACCAATGAAGAACTTCATGCAGGACATAAAACTTGGCTAAGGGTAGATATTAATGAAGAAATTAAAGTTTAGTTTGGAAGTGTGTATATATTATTACTGTAAACTGAGGTGACTATGGAATTTTCTCCACAAAATAAAACACTTAAAGTATATTTGTTACAAAAGAGAAAAAAAGCATGACTATCCTATTTCTGTGTTTATGTTTTCACAAAGGTTAAATTCATAAACCTTTGACTGAGAGTTATGCAAGTACATTCAGGAATTTGCAAGTTTGAAACAGAAAAAATGGGAAATATCAAACTCATTAAGTACGTGGGAAAATGACAACACAAAAGGTTTTAATGAACAACTAAAAGAATCCAGTTAGTTAATTCATTAATTCATTATATAAATTCATTATATAATTAATGACACATGAAATACATCATGGAAACTCAAGTTCTGAGAACAAAACTTTCATTCCTTCATCATTAACAAGAGAAACAGGGCAAAGAAAAGATAAGAAAAATATATGGGGGAATAGTCCACCTATAAGTTTAGGTTGTGACAAGATGTGAGAATATGATGACCTTACCACAGCCTAAAATGATACACGTGGTGAACAGATGAAATTAAAACAACTGTCAGATGGGCTGTTTCTTTTCTATTACTTTTTGTTTTCAACAGTCAATAGTTTGTATGGTGGGCTAGCCTCTTTTGTGTATTACATAGCAGAAAATGCTTGTAGTGTCTGGTAACACTGTTTTATAAACCTATCTTGTAAACACTCAGAATCAAATATATAATGGCACATCAGACACAATTAATTATATGTTGAGAGACACCATTATATTTTTATGAATATTAATTTGTTGGTATAGTCTCAGAAAGTGTCATGTGTCAGCTGCTTCCTGTCATATCACTCACATACGCAAACATATTGGCCACATAGTATTTCTCATGTATTCTCTTTAGGCTTCTACTGAAACAAGTTGACAAAGAACACATAAAATACTGATTAAAACCAACATTTCAACTGATTAAATCTTACCTTTAGTAATGTTTTCCTTTGACAATGGGTTGATGTTTTTCTGTAGTTGCTCAGGTGTATAGTTCTTGAAAGGCTGATTCAATGCAACAATATTCATTGAAAACCCAAATACAAAAATGGCAAGCACAGCAAGGAAGCGTGCCAAGTCTTTCATAAGATTTCCTATAATGATAGCCCATGGTCCAAATAGATGGTGAAAGGACAGAAAGTCAAGAATCTGCACACATGCCAAAAGAAAAGACATGGCAAACAATTGATTTCTGATGTACATGAGAGTAGGCCAATAAATTCTCGGAACAAACAGCATGCCTGCCAAATGTGCTGCCACTCCAAAGATGCCAAACAGCAACACGGCTACCTGTAAAACAAAAATTGGATGTTATTTATGAAATTATAAACTTGTTAAAAACTTAAACAAATGTATAGTATTACATACTAATGTTTTATGTATGAGTCATAAAAAGTGATGTCAAAATACTGCTACTCACCCAATAGGGGAGGTGCTGAGTCACAAATAGGCACAATAAAAAGATTATGAAACAAGTAAGCTTTCAGCCAAAAGACTTTCTTCCAAATTGGACAACATGTACACACACACCCAAATGCAACAGATGTCTCTGCTATAAGGTGAGTAGCAATCTATCCTTTTCATAGTACAGTCATTATTCCGTCCTGAATTTTCCATTGTTTGATATCAACATATAGATTACAAAGGATATCCAAAACTACTGTTACTCTGAAAGGAAGACTTCTGCAAGCATAACACACAGGAAAATAGATATGTCCACACTGAACAAGTTAAGACTAGACATTGTCACAAAGGAATATTATATTACAGAGAAATCATTTACAACAGTTTACCCCAAGAAATTAAGTGATTAAATATTTTATCAAGTTTTAAAGTCAGATTGAAGATACATATAACTGAGCACTGTTTCTACAGCTGAGAGGAATTCGTCAGGAAAGAACTCATAGATATTTAAGGACTCTATAAATTGCCTAATTTTTCCTGCAACCTTAAGAACTTTCCAGACAGAAGCTGTGTAATGACTATGAATTTAAGGGAGGTGTTCTAACTCTGAACAAAATAAGAAACACAGTTATGGGAAACCAACAACTATTTATTCGGTCATGGCATGACAACATATATAGGCAGTTCAAGACAGTTACATAAAAGAGAGAGGTGCCTGGAGATTCTGAACAGCATGATCCTCAAATGTGACTCATTCCATGGCAGTGGTGGTGGAGGTGCAGTAATGTGTGCATTACTGCCAGAAGTACTAAGTAAATTTAATTGTTATTGGTATAAGAGAGCTACAATTATGTACTGACATAAGGTCCGATCGGTCGTCAAATGGAAGCAACAGTGTGGGGGTAATTGCTCCAACTTGTCATAGCACTGTACCAACTTCCAATACCTTTGCCACTGAAGGCAGCCACCTGTGCTTTCTGGCACTTCTCTACACTGGTCTGCAGTTCATTGTCTGTGCCAGACAGATGGGAGCAGACAGATAGACACAAACAGAGAGAAAACCACCCACACTGTCATAGTAAGTACAAAACTAAAATTTTACATCCATATCGTCAGATAGACAATACTCATGACAATACATTAAAATATGTTCCATCTTCTTGTCCCAGCATTATGCTAGAAATAGATATGCAACTTCTGGAAAACCATCTGAAGTTGCACCTGAAAAAGTTTGGAAACCAGTTCATGGAGTAACAAATAACTATTCAAAAATGTGACTGGTTGCAGTTCTATGTATTTACATTCAATTAACAGCCATGGCTTCTAAAATATCTGTAACTGATAAGTTTAATCTGACTTAGTTTTGTTTCTTTCAAGAAAATATTCCCAGGGATATTGCGTCTCAAAGTTGCCAAAAGCTCAGTGGTGCACTGTTAAAGCTGCACTACAGTGCTGAATGAATGACTAAGTCTCTGCAAGTAATGAACTGAGAATGGTGAAACTTACCAATATATACTGAGTACATGTTCACACAAATGTTTTTAAAAATGCATGATTGTCATGCGAGAACCTCTAGACCAGTTGGCATGGAATGACTGAACTGTAATATTCCAACCTAGACCTCGGGCTACACTACAGGTCAGTCTGTCATCATATCCACTTTTCTTCTGTGACAGTTCAGACATTTTCCTAAAGAGGCCTAATTCTGTCAGCTGGTGATACTGATCAACAAGAAGTGCTACTGTAGTCCTGTTAGCATTGACAACTCTCCTTCAGTCCACACTAATATTTATTTTTAGCCAAGATGCCACCATTCATTAACAGACTAATACTTATTTTTAGCCAAGATGCCACCATTCATTAACAAACAAAACACAAAAAAACAAGAAATCCATCCAAAGCTTCTTAAACCACAACCTGTCTACTAAAAGTCACTCACTCACCAACTAATGTTCATCCCTAACACAAAATGCAAAGAGTAATACACTCCTTCAAGATAAGCAAGAATGAAGTAAACTGAAGGAGCAACTTGAGTCAACTCGATGTGCTTGCCACACACATGAAACACTACAAACTCAGCCAGCAAGTCGTATAGTTGCAAAAACTTTATGGGCTTGTCATATCATCACCCATCGTAATATTCAATGAACAAGATTGAACTGTTAGCAATTTCAAACAATAAAATGAAGCACTCGTCATTATCAACCTTCAACTGCAAACAGTCATGAATAAAAACATGGTGAACAGGATTCAAAACACTGAAAACCAACAATAGAGCGAGCCACCATATACTACCAAATCTCATCACGAGTCTAAACCGAGGTACATTTTGGTTGACAAAAAAACTTAATTACTGTACCATGACCATAGAATAAGAGCTAGAATGAACTTACAGTTACCAAGAAAGAATATACAACACTCAAAACATCATTTTTGGTAAAGGAATAAAATTGTACGAAATTCCTTAAGGAGTGTAAAGATAATAAAACAAATTTATTTAAACATGCAATACAGTGAAGAATTATTCAGACAACAAAGAGTAGTGGTTTGGTAAAAAATGTAACACAGGTACATAAAAATAACACATTTCAGTCATATCATAACACATATTTACTCAACAATTTTTCATTGTATTTTGTTTTATTTGTCCTCTTGGAAATACCTTACATCAAAGCTCTGCAATGGATAATATTAACATCTTATTCTTTTTCCGAGCTCAATATCTCACTCATTATGGAGGGATGCTGACTCAATTTTTTAGGTGAGGAAGTGGGAAAGTGCAGTATACAACATGGAAACCAGCTACTATCATCAAGGTATTGATGCTGACTGACAGTATACGTACTGCATTCAGTGATGTTGAGAAGTGAATGTACAGTGTAGAACTAGCTTTTTACATTACAAGATAACTTCTTTGCTAGAATTCATAAAGAAAGCAGTATGTACACTACAGTACAATTAAAATTATTGATAGTTCACAATTCAACCACTGGAGCGCCTTCCTCCAATCACAGCACTCAGCATCATGCCTGAACTATTCCCCTTTGCCAAACCAAACTGCCACGTGGTTATTTCACTTCCAATGTTTGGCTAGTGCTGTGTATGAAATGTGCATATTTTGTTATCATTATTGTGGTTTTTTTATCACATCTGCTGAAATGTGAAAGAACAGGATCAGACTCAAGATTCTGGATGCAAACACATACTGAAAGAAACCTTGCATTTAAAGGATAATCTTGACAACTGATGTGCAATGTGCAGGAACATGTTGAGAGGGAGGCAGAAAGTTGGGAGACCTCTGCTACTGATTTCAAAAATAATCATGTGAACTGCAGCTCCTGCTGAAGTTAGTGAACTGACTGTAATTCATATTGGTAAGGAAAAATATGAGAAGGAACAAACTGAAGCAGGATCCTCTTGTCTTCATAAGCCACACAGAAAGAGAAGTGTTCAGGAAAGTGTAACATACCTGAATCCCTTCACACAAGAAGTGATTCTGTGTCATATATACAATTTTAATCATAGCAGAGATAGGCCTACATTAGATAAGCTTCATCCAACATTGCGTGAAGTCGAACTTTCTGAAGGCAGCAAATCATTGTAGCAGTTGGTTCTGTAAAATATTGATGGAATGGGAAAACATAGCTGCACAGCAATGTATATTTTTGCATGAAATAAAGATCATTACTTTCAGGGACATTATTTGGATCGATGCAACATGGGTGAATGCAGGTCATACTGTTACAAGAGGTTGGAGTGATGACAAAGCAGAAAGTATGGCACTCACCATTTGCAAAGATGGTACTATTATTCTTTTGCATGTTGATACCTACCATGGCTTTATTCCAATATCAACCGCTTTTTGGATCAAAGAAAACATCAGAGTACTATGAAGAAATGAATCATGAAACATTTTTGAATTGGTTCCACAGTATGTTGTTACCAAGTTTAGAAAATTGATCAGTAATTATTAATGACAACACTCCATACAATTTAGTTTTAAATGATATAATCCTGTCCTCTCAAAAGGTAGACATTATTTGGTGATTACAATAACCCAATGTTACTGTGTATGATATGCTAAAAAAATTAGAATTAATAGAACTCATGTCACTTCATAAGCCACAATTCCTGACTTACGTTATCAATGATGTGGCTTGTAAGTATTGGAATAGAGTCATGAGACTACCACTGCCATTTTAACACAACTAAACTTATTTGGAAGCAAGTGAAAGCATACGTTCCTTGCAAAAATCAACAGTTCACCTTGAGTGAAGTTGAGAAACTGACTGTTCAGGGCCTGGGAAATATCACTGAAATAGATTGGAGGGTTACTGTGATTCATACAAAGTAAATAAATGGCAAAGCATGGAATAATGAAGGTCTTCTCAAACATAGTGCCATCTAACTTATTACTGCTTCCAGCTGCATACCTATGTTGGAATGTTAAATGACTCTGAAATGAATGGTATCTACCCTTCTTTGGACAATCCCTGTAGCTTGCTGCCATGGTGAAAAGTATGCTGGGCATGGCAAAATGGCACTGCCCAGAACTGGTACTGAGGCAACCGTGGTGCAGCATAGGCCATAGATGACAAGTGTCAAGAACAGCTGTTGAGCAACTGACCATCGAGGTGAATCAGGTGGCTACCAACAGTCTCCCATCAATGACTATTCAGTGAACATGTATGCTTATGGGCATCTGCAGCAGGTCCCTGCAGGTGATACAACCATGCTGACTGTTCTGCATCAGCGATGTTGTTGTTGTTGTGGTCTTCAGTCCTGAGACTGGTTTGATGCAACTCTCCTTGCTAATCTATCCTGTGCAAGCTCCTTCATCTTCCAGTACCTACTGCAACCTACATTGTTCTGAATCTGCTTAGTGTATTCATCTCTTGGTCTCCCTATACGATTTTTACCCTCCACACTGCCCTCCAATGCTAAATTTCTGATCCCTTGATGCCTCAGGACATGTCCTACCAACCGATCCCTTCGTCTAGTCAAGTTGTACCACAAACTTCTCTTCTCCCCAATCCTATTCAATACCTCCTCATTAGTTACATGATCTACCCACCTAATCTTCAACATTCTTCTGTAGCACCACATTTCAAAAGCTTCTATTCTCTTCTTGTCCAAACTATTTATCGTCCATGTTTCACTTCCATACATGGCTACACTCCATACAAATACTTTCAGCAACAACTTCCTGACACTTAAATCTATACTCAATGTTAACAAATTTCTCTTCTTCAGAAACGCTTTCCTTGTCATTGCCAGTCTACATTTTATATCCTCTCTACTTCGACCATCATCAGTTATTTTGCTCCCCAAATAGCAAAACTCCTTTACTACTTTAAGTGTCTCATTTCCTAATCTAATTCCCTTAGCATCCCCTGACTTAATTTGACTACATTCCATTATCCTTGTTTTGCTTTTGCCTTGTTTCATCTTATATCCTCCTTACAAGACACTGTCCATTCCATTCAACTGCTCTTCCAAGTCCTTTTCTGTCTCTGACAGAATTACAATGTCATCGGCGAACCTCAAAGTTTTTATTTCTTCTCCATGGATTTTAATAGCTACTCCAAATTTTTCTTTTGTTTACTTTACTGCTTGCTCAATATACAGATTGAATAGCATCGGGGAGAGGCTACAACCCTGTCTCACTCCCTTCCCAACTACTGCTTCCCTTTCATGCCCCTCGACTCTTGTAACTGCCATCTGGTTTCTGTACACATTGTAAATAGCCTTTCGCTCCCTGTATTTTACCCTTGCCACCTTTAGAATTTGAAAGAGTATTCCAGTCAACATTGTCAAAAGCTTTCTCTAAGTCTACAAATGCTAGAAACGTAGGTTTGCCTTTCCTTAATCTTTCTTCTAAGATAAGTCGTAAGATCAGAATTGCCTCACGTGTTCCAACATTTCTACGGAATCCAAACTGATCTTCCCCGAGGTCGGCTTCTACCAGTTTTTCCATTTGTCTGTAAAGAATTCATGTTAGTATTTTGCAGCTGTGACTTATTAAACTGATAGTTCGGTAATTTTCACATCTGTCATCACCTGCTTTCTTCGGGATTGGAATTATTATATTCTTCTTGAAGTCTGAGGGTATTTCGCCTGTCTCGTACATTTTGTTCACTAGATGACAGAGTTTTGTCAGGACTGGCTCTCCCAAGGCCGTCAGTAGTTCTAATGGAATGTTGTCTACTCCTGGGGCCTTGTTTCGACTCAGGTCTTTCAGTGCTCTGTCAAACTCTTCACGCAGTATCGTATCTCCCTTTTCATCTTCATCTACATCCTCTTCCATTTCCATAATATTGTCCTCAAGTACATGTCCCTTGTATAGACCCTCTATATACTCCTTCCATCTTTCTGCTTTCCCCTGTTTGCTTAGAACTGGGTTTCCATCTGAGCTCTTGATATTCATCCAAGTGGCTCTCTTTCTTCCAAAGGTCTCTTTAATTTTCCTGTAGGCTGTATCTATCTTACCCCTAGTGAGATAAGCCTCCACATCCTTACATTTGTCCTCTAGCCATCCCTGCTTAGCCATTTTTCACTTCCTGTCGATCTCATTTTTGAGACATTTGTATTCCTTTTTGCCTGCTTCATTTACTGCATTTTCATATTTTCTCCTTTCATCAATTAAATTCAATATTTCTTCTGTTGCCCATGGATTTCTACTAGCCCTCGTCTTTTTATGTACTTGAACCTCTGCTGCCTTCACTACTTCATCCCTCAGAGCTACCCATTCTTCTTCTACCGTATTTCTTTCCCCCATTCCTGTCAATTGTTCCCTTATGCTCTCCCTGAAACTCTGTACAACCTCTGGTTTAGTCAGTTTACCCAGGTCCCATCTTCTTAAAGTCCCACCTTTTTGGAATTTCTTCAGTTTTAATCTACAGTTCATAACCAATAGATTGTGGTCAGAGTCCACATCTGCCCCTGGAAATGTCCTACAATTTAAAACCTGGTTCCTAAATCTCTGTCTTACCATTATATAATCTATCGGATACCTTTTAGTATCTCCAGGATTCTCCCATGTATACGACCCTCTTTTATGATTCTTGAACCAAGTGTTAGCTATGATTAAGTTATGCTCTGCACAAATTTCTACCAGGCGGCTTCCTCTTTCATTTCTTAGCCCCAATCCATATTCACCTACTATATTTCCTTCTCTCCCTTTTCCTATTGTTGAATTCCAGTCACCCGTGACTATTAAATTTTCATCTCCCTTCACTACCTGAATAATTTCTTTTATCTCATCATACATTTCTTCAATTTATTCGTCATCTGCAGAGCTAGTTGGCATATAAACTTGTACTACTGTAGTAGGCATCGGCTTCGTGTCTATCTTGGCCACTATAATATGTTCACTATGCTGTTTGTAGAAGCTTACCCGCACTCCTATTTTTTTATTCATTATTAAACCTACTCTTGGATTATCCCTATTTGACTTTGTATTTATAACCCTGTGTTCACCTGACCAGAAGTCTTGTTCCTCCTGCCACCGAACTTCACTAAATCCCACTATATCTAACTTTAACCTATCCATTTCCCTTTTTAAATTTTCTAACCTACCTGCTTGTTAAGGGATCTGACATTCCACGCTCCAATCTGTAGAATGCTAGTTTTCTTTCTCCTGATAACAATGTCCTCTTGAGTAGTCCCCACCCAGAGATCCAAATGGGGGACTGTTTTACCTCCGAAATATTTTACCCAAGAGGACGCCATCATCATTTAACCATACAGTAAAGCTGCATGCCCTCGGGGAAAATTATGGCCATAGTTTCCCCTGGCTTTCAGCTGTTCACAGTATCAGCACAGCAAGGCCGTTTTGGTTAATGTTACAAGGCCAGATCAGTCAATCATTCCGACTTTTGCCCCTGCAACTACTGAAAAGGCTGCTGCCCGTCTTCAGGAACCACACGTTTGTCTGGCCTCTCAACAGATACCCCTCCGTTGCGGTTGCACCTACGGTACGGCTATCTGTATTGTTGAAGCACGCAAGCCTCCCCACAAACGGCAAGGTCCATGGTTCATGGGGGGAGGGCAACAGCGATGGGCACTGGAATTTGCACATCAGTACCACTACTGGACGTCCACTGAGTGGTGACAAGTGGCCTTTCCAGGTGAATTATGTTCTGTGCTCCATCGTACAGATGCCTGTTGGTGTGTACAGCCCTGCAACAATAGTCAGAAGCATCCAGACTGGAGGAGGGAGCGTTATGGCATGGTGCATATTTTTGCTGAATACTCTGGGTGATAGCGATATTCTGGAAGACACAGAGGATCTACAGAAGAAGTATGCATCTATCCATGGGGACCATGTCTACCCCTATATGCAATTTATTTTTTCTTCCTACATACAGTTTGTTTGTTTGTTTTTTTTCCTCAGCATGATGGCATCTACTAGCAGGATAATGCAACATGTCCACAGCTTGTGGTGCTCATGTGTGGTTCGAAGGGCACCAGGATGATTTTGCCATACTGCCCGGATTTAAACCCAAACGAGAATCTGTGGGACCACCTCAGTCACACTGCACCATTAATCCTAAAAAGAAAAACCTAGTGCAGCTCTTCACAGCACTGGAATTAGAATGGTTCCAAATCCCTGTTGATACCTTCCATATCCTCACTGACACTCTTCCTGTACATCAATGCTAAAAAAGTTGGTTGTTCAGATTTCTGACAGGTGGTCACATTAATGTGACTGACCCATGTCATCTGGTGTCCTATCACTGCAAGTGTAAGCATGTGGCCATGGCGTGTGTTCAATTCTACCAACGTTGCTAACAGCCGCAACAATTGTGTCACACTTGGGTGGCCGACGTTCATGGTCTCAGTCCTGTCGGTTCATCACTCCTAAGTCTCAGGTGGGAGTTTTATATGGACACCAGATCAGAGATGCAATCATTCTTTTGCCTCTGGATAACGAGGTCCATCAACTTGCCCTTGAGTTTGAGGGCCCTATATTAGAAGGGGCTTTGAATATTGCACCGTTGTTAGATGTCACCCATGCTGCAGGACATCCATTGGTTGCTGATGTTGATAGCATGCAGCCCCAGCACATGGAGCCTAGAATGTTGGGGGAAGAGGAAGTAGCCAAAGTACAAACAAACAAACCAGCTAACACATCATCAGCAGCGGGAATAGCAAATGCCACTTCCTTCCAAGCAACAGGGTCGATGTGTACAAACATGTCATCAGCAGTGGGAATAATGAATGCCACTTCCTTCATGACCCTTGTGTTTATACATGTGAGCACAAGGCCAGCCCCAACTGTTGAGACTCTTGGGGGAAAAAAAGCCCCACCCCCTTAGGAAGCATTGCACAAATCCATGAACATCGATATTCATACTGTCTCGTCATTGTGTTCACCACTGTCTGCAGGCCAGAAAAAAAAATTTTAAAATTTGCACTGAAGTGTGGGTGACGGATAAGCCATGATTCCCATAAGTTGACACAGAGGTCACCGTGTCCCTACTTGACTCACATATGTTCACCAGGTTAGGGTCTCCATCATCGGCATGCTTCAAGTGTTGAAAGGTTATCTACAACAAGCAGCCGATACCTCTTCTCAGTCAGTTCATGGCTGACAGCACGGTTAACAAGTCAGTTGTCTATTCTATTACATACTTAGTGGTTAATGATGTGAGTACTGAAAATTTCTTTGTGTTAGATGCCTTCGCTGCTTTTGGTTTTTGTATTTTGGATGTGGTGCATCTGGTGTCAGACCAAGTGCCTTATCGTGAACTGGATTCTTCCTGTTCCGAGTTTTTGGACTGCTCTGCTTCAAGGCTAGGTTGTGCAAGCAATTTCACAACTCACATCTCTCCTTGCTTTTATCAGGTGTGGGTGGTGCCCGTAGTTCTACATGGCCAGATTAAGATGAAGCTGCATCATTTAATGACACTGGGAGCAATTAGACCAATGGGCTGCACCCATAGTGATTGTAAAGAAGCCATCCAGTCAGCTTTGGTCCTGTGGTGATTTCAAGGTCACCCCCCCTCCCCCTGGCTTGCCTGGAGGAGTTGCTCACAATATTGGATGAGGATCAATTCTTTTAAAAAATTGACTTGGCTGGAGTCTACCTTTGGTGTCCTTTGGATGACACTTCAAAACATTGCTTGTTGTTAATATGCCTTTCAGCCTCTATCAGCATGATGACTAATGTTTGGGATCGCTAATACACCTGCCATCATTCATTGTATTTTTTTAGAAAAGGGTACGATGATTTTCCCATCTTGACGATATCATCATAAAAGGTGCTACCTTGGAGGATCACCTACATAACCTCCGCTCTTTGCTCACTGTTCTACAGGCCGTGGGCCTCAAATGTAATGCCATTAAATCTGTGCACAGACATCTAAATACTGGGACAGCATCATTAGAGAGGCTA
Organism: Schistocerca americana; assembly: GCF_021461395.2. NCBI lineage: Eukaryota > Metazoa > Arthropoda > Insecta > Orthoptera > Acrididae > Schistocerca > Schistocerca americana. The sequence goes on along the minus strand of NC_060124.1, from coordinate 540,386,026 downwards.
TTAAAATTTGTACCAGGGATGGACTCATCAACAGATATTGCGACTATAACCTCAGGAAGGCATGGGAACCAGCACTGAGTCTAATTAAAAAGAGGTTCAGCAAAGAAAAGGAACGAGCAACCAGGGCAGACGAGGCAGTTACACCGACACCACCATAGATGCCAACGCCAGCCTCTCAACGACCGCCAACGCGCGGCCGCAGTCACGGACCGCAGAGAGAATGCCTCGCAGGGGAAGGGGATTTAGGACAGCCACCCGCCCTCAGGAGCTCACTTCGTCAGCGCACCTGATGATGGCGACATGTCTGATCGCCGAAATATTGTGCCCATTGGACACTATGGACCGGCAGTACACCCGTGGACTGTTCGAGCAAGAAATATGCCAGGAGAAGTTGAAGAATCACAACATCTACCATGCTTAAACTGCAGTTTTCCTGAATCCATTTGTACTCAGAATTGAACTGACATTAAAATTGGACAAATACTCAGCAACAGCATGCATTTCTGCAGGAGATGCTTGAAGACTAGACTGGGGCTAGTGGCATTCTTATGGAAGGGGGTGTGTCAGCTGCTGGTTCCATACAGCCAATGAGAGAGCAGAGGGCAAGTGATTTGTTTGGAAGAAAGAGCAGCGAGCAGGTGATTTGTTTGGAAGCAAAAGCAATTGTAACATTCTTGCGTGAGTATAGAAGCAAAATCTGCTATTTATCTAGGAAAAAAGCTGTGTTCTTAGGTCCCACCATAACCACAACCTCAGAAATCACAAAACATTCAGAAGAAATAACCAATATTTGTGACAACGAAGGTATAAGTTTCACACTTGCCCTATCAGGATGATGATTAAAATAGTGATACCACAGATGACAGTAAACAAAACAGATATTGAGGATAAAAATTAATGTAAAGCATTTCTTTTTGTTTATTTTATTTATGCTTGTATTATGAAAATGTAAACACTGAATAAATGGCATAAGATTAGAGTAGATGCACTGTTAACTTTTTAGGTAGATACGTTACATCCATAACAAGTTTGTAATTTGATTAGTCAGAATATGTTAAAAAATAAATTTTTCTCTCAAGGAGCCTGTTAAAAAAAGGGGGGGGGGTGCCTTTTTTTATGGCTGTCTTACTCTTGGGTAAATATGATATATGTAGGACAATTCCAACGCCAGAAAACTAGCAAAATGCAATAAGACCTGCACAGGAACAATGTTTGTTGCAAGGATTGACAACCAAGCTTCTACATAAATAAATGTAACATATTGCACATAGATAGAAAAGATGCACTACATCTACATTCACAGCTGTATTTTGGAAGCCACCTTATGGTGTGTGATGGAGGATATTTCTGGTACCTCCATCTTTTCCCCCTTCCCCTGTCCCATTTGCAAATGGTGCATGGGAATAATGATTGGTGGCAAACCTCAATATGAGCTGTAATTACTCTGATTTTCTCATTTTGGTCATTTCATAAGATGTATGAGGAAGGAAGTAACATATTTACTGAGTTTTCATACAATGATCACTCCTGGGATTTCAACAGTAAATCTCTTCATGCTGCATATCACTTCTCTTGCAGCATCTAGCAAAGCAGTTGGTTGCACATCTCTGTAATGTTCCCTCACTGACTAAACAATACTGTGACAGAAAGTGCTACTGTTCATTGGATCTTCTCTACCTCCAGATCCCAGACTGATAATCAGTCTTACATGTATTTCATAAGCCACTCTTTCATAGACAGATTACATTTCCTTAAGATTCTCCCAATGAATCTCAGTCCAGCATCTGCTTTTCCCACAATTTGTTTTATGTGGTCATTCCAGTTTAGGTTACTATGGAGGATTACTAATAGATATTATACAGTAGTTATTGCTTCAAGTGATTTGTCGCCAACAGTATTGGATATCTTTGCCTATTTCTCCACACTAAATTACATTTATTTACTGTTCAATTACATTAGAGGTGATAAACTGCTTGAAACAAGCTATTAATATCTGGGAGTAACTGTCCAGAGTGACAAAGTTGGACAACAACATAAGACTAGTTGTAGGAAAGCAGTTATCAGGCTGAGATTCACTGGAAGATTCATTAGGGAATGTAATTCAACCATCAGCAAAATGGTTTAGAAAACACTTGTTACATCAGTTCTTGAGTACTGATTGTCAGTCTGGGATCCTTACCAGGGAGGATTAATGAAGGAGATAGAGAGGATCAAAAGAGTGGCATGGTTCACAGAAATTCTGTATGGCAAGCACGATAGCATTTCATTGATATTCAACAGGTTCTAGCGACAGATGCCAGGAGAGGGCTGTGGAGAATCAAGGAGAGGTTTACCATTAAGATTCAGAGGTAGTACACTTTAAGAAGTCTGGCAAGACATTACTTATTCCGATGTACGTCTTATGAAATGATGGTAGTGACAAAATCAGAGTAATTATGGCTCATCAAAGGCTTATTGACAGTTGTTCTTCCTATGCACTGTTCACTGATCTAACAGGCAAAGGGGGGAAATGATAGTACAGTGGCACCAGCAGCACCCACAAACACATACTGTAAAGTGGCTTGCAAATTACAGAAAAATGTGTGACAGTTGACTTGTTAAATGAACTTCAATTTATTGTTACTCACCTTGATCCAACCAAGTCCACTCTTGTCACTGGGATTTGTAAGTTCAAAGAGCAACAATCCTGATAACCACACAAGTAGCACCCATTCATACCAGTAAGGGATCAATTTTGGCCTCACTACTGGGTAAAATGGTGTAATTCCAGTCAGCATGAGGAACAGCATCAGGTACATATGTGATGTCAGGTATGACATAAACTTGATGATAGGCACCTGTAACAATCAGGTGCATCAATAAATTATGTTCTACCTAAAAAGCAAAAAAGCATCAACAAATACTTTTATTACAATGATGAAATTAGTTCATTTGCAGGTGATTTGGTTGACAAACATTTTCATAGCAGATAGTGCCAGAGACAAATTCATGAGTAACATCAAGAAGTGTAATAACTAGAAATTTCTACTCAAATCTTAATTGTAGTGAATCCTTGCCTCTGAGTGCATAAAATAAACAAGACAAAAGAAGAGCACCTATTCAAAGTAAGACAAAATTAAAACAACCACAATGGCAGCTGCAGTCCTTTCCTTTTTTACAATACCACTAGAATTAATCTCAACAATTTACCTTATAACATCCAACATTTTCCTCAGAGACAGTTACTGCCAAATTTTCACAATTGAGGCCTAATAATTTTTTATCATCGTTTTTCTGTCAACACTATTAATTAGTCAAATTTTGGCTTTCATAATAAGCTAATTTTTTAAAAAGTATTGTTGACTCTCATTTTGCACTTCAACATTTAAAATCCTTATCTTTAGTAATGTGTGTCTCATATTGCTTTTTCTGTCAAAAACATGTAAAAATTGCAAACTTTTCTTGGCATCTTGTCTGGGTAAAAATATTCCTCATTTCCTTTCTAACTTAGTGTCCCTGTAAGCTTGTGTCATGGAAAGCCTTTCCAAATGTGGACATTGGAGAGAATTAATACAGAAGAGTGAAAAATAAAATATAGTACTAGTTATAAGGATAACAAAAACAAAAAAATAACAATAATAATCTGTGTTCATCAGACTATTATATAATGGGAAATAACTATTCATTTTCTTATGCACAAATCATGAGAAATTAATCACAGGTGTATGGCTGAGCCTCTGTGTACAGCAGGGATAATATTTCACTGTGTCCCTCATTATGTTATCACCAGGTGTAGTGATAGATGTTACCAGAAAGATTGTGCCCGCTGAACCCTGAAATCTGAGTGCACACTTCTGTATGAAGTTCCAGTAACGAGATTTGTTGACATGGCTATGCCTATGCTTGTAATTGGGAATGCTGGGATCATAGGAGGACTGATGGAGCTTTATGGATGCATCAACAGGTTCCAAACTGAGGAAAATATTTCTTCTGTAGCAAATAACTTTCACTTAGATCCACCTTTTTGAGCTTGTGCTAATATTACTCTCATTTTCCAAGAGTTCACTATGAAGTTCTATATCTTCATTTCATAAGTGCAGTTCCCTTGATAACAAAATGTCATCTTTGCAAAAGACACTTCATCCACCTTTTTTGGGAGGGGAGAGGAGGGTAATGGGATCATCAGTCTTCTGAGCGGTTTGATACAAGCTACCGTGACTTCCTCTTCATCTAACACTAAAACTTATGCTTAATGTCTTCAGTCACTTGCTGGATATGTTTGGATTTCTGTCTCCTCCTACAGTTTTACCCTGTATGGCTCCCTCTAATAATATAGATGTCATTTTATGAGGTCTTACCATATGCCCTCTCATCCTACCTCTTATTCTAGTTAGGGTTTTGAACATACTCCTTTCTTCACCAGATCTGGAAAGAAACCCTCATTCCTTATCAGTCCACCTAATTTTCAGCATCTGTCTGTAATCTTTCAAACACTTCAGTTCTCTTCTTTTCTTATTTTCCCACATTTCATGATTTATTTCTACCACTGTGGTTGGAACTGCAACCATCAAATATGCCCACACACAAGCCTTGCCACAGTGACCCTGTTCTAAGAATCCAATGGGCTCTCCAGTTCCTCCTCAAATACTTAAGTTCATCCCAGAAACTCTCCCCCGGAGAGTCTTCTCTCCCTCTCTCATCTCAAACCAACCACTCTCTGCACTCCTACCTACTACATGCTTCCTAAAGTACAAAAATCCAACCATCCAGGGTGTTGTATAGTGGCCAGTTACTGTGCTCTCACAAAGAGAATTTATGCCCTTGTGGACCAACTTAACCTCCAATAAGACAACAACCATTTCCTCCACAGATTCTCTACAGTCCCTGTTCCTTTACCATCCAGTGCCATGCTCTTCACTGTCTATACCACCTCCCTCTACACTAATATCCTCAATGCCCATGGCCTTTCCACTGTTGAACATTACACTTCCAGTGCCAAATGTCTCCTTCCTTGTCACCATGACCAACTGTATACTTATATACAATTACTTCTCCTCTGAAGGCATCACCTACAAACAATCTGTGGTACAGTAATGGGCACCTGTAGGGCATTGTCTCAAGCTCACCTATTTGTGAGCCATCTAGAGGTATTCTTCCTAACCACCCAGACTCTCAAACCTCTCACCTGATTTAGATTCACAGATGACATCTTCATGATCTGGACTGACGGTGAGGACATCTTATCCTCACTCCCCCGGAACCTCAACACCTTCTTCCCCATTTGTGTCACCCAATCTTCCTCAGCCTAACAAGTCCCTTCTTCAATACCAACTTACACCTCAAGGATTGCTGTATCAGTACCTCCATCCACATCAAAGCTACCAATTACCAACAATATCTCCACTTTAACAGCTGCCATCCATTCCATGCCAAGAAGTCCCTTCCATACAGCCTAGCCACCTGTGGTCATTGCATCTCTCAAAATATGGCAAGGGTCTTCCTGACTCCTTTACATACTGAAACCATTTTTCTAAATGAGCCCAAAATCAGATCTGTGCCTACAATGCATCATATACTGACTGCCTGGCCACAAAGGAACACTTCTCTCAAGACTCAGTAAAACCCAAGCCTGGAGAACTGAATAACATTTTTGCTACCTGCTAGTGTTTTGACTACTGCCCATCATGCCCTGAAATGAGAAATATCTTCCCCACTATCTTTCCCACACCTCCCACAGTGGTATTCCACCACCCACCCAACCGACACAATATCCTTGTTTGTCCTTACTTCACTCCTGCTCCCAAACCGTTGCATCATGGCTTATATCTCTGCAATAAACCTGGTTGCAAGACTTGTCCCATATTTTCTCCCACAACCACCTGCTATAGCCTGTCACAAATATCTCCTGCCCATCAAAGGCAGGACCACTAATGCAGGCAGACATGTGATCTATAGACATTGCAGCAACCACTGTGCTATATTCTTCATGGGTGAAACTACTTAAAAGCTGTCTGTCTGCATGAATGGCACTCCCAAACTGTGGCCAAGAGAGAGCTGGACTACCAAGTTGCAGAGCATGGCTTCCAACATTATGTGCTAGACTGTAATGACTGCTTAACAGCCTTTGCCATCTGGATTCTTCACTCCAATAGTAGCTTTTCTGAACTGCACAGGCGGGAACTCTATCTTCAAAATATTCTTTGTTCCCATAATCAACCTGGTTCCCTGTCCTCCACCTGCCTATCCCCTGCTCCCACTTCATTACTATACATGTTTTCTATGTCACCAGTGCACATACATAGTCCTTCACTTCTCTCGTTTTTTCCCTCCCCTCTATGCAGTACAGCATCCCTATGTTGCACTTAGCATCATGTCCCTGAATGCTCCCACAGGCGGTACTAACATCTTTCCCTGCCCCTTCCTTGCTATCTCTCGCCCATCCTACCCCATGCCTCTTCCATACCCCAACTACTTATCACCGCTAGGCTGCTGCCCATGTTAGACACACTTGCAATCAGGCCTTAGTACCCACAGTCAACAACAGCCATATGTGTGTCTGAGATGTGCATGGGTGAATGTGGATGTGTTTTCTATTGTAGTCTGAAAGCTGAACATTCCTAGCATTCTGTTTCATTGCATCTGTCTATGATTCAGTGTCTCCTCTACATGGTGAACAGCTGCTTCAAGTGGCACACTACGAAGTGATGAAGTGAGTAGGAATGTGGGGAGGGGGGAGAGAACAGCAAATATAAAACAGAGGAAAGTATACATCTAGATACAGACTCTGCAAGCCACCATATGGTGTTTGGTGGAGTGGTACCCTGTAACACTGGACACTGAGAGTGCAGAGATTAATCGTATGAAGCAGGAGACATGTGGGTAGGGTTTAGCAGAGATCAAGCCCAGGAGGCTTTTTGGTTCAGAGGATGTATTGTAAGACTAATAATTCGCATCTATGTAATTCATAGAAGCTGTTATTTCGAGAGAGAGAGAGACAGAGGGGGTGGGGAATGATATGACTGCATTCACAGATGGCCCTGCTTCTCGTAGAGCAGTACACAGTCCAGTTACATTAATGTGACTACCACCTATGTTCAACATCAGTGTGCAATAACCACTCACAGATGGCAGTTGGTAGCACTGGCAGTGGAGATTACATAAAACATGTTGTGCAGGACACGGAAAAAAGTGCAGCTGTTGGCATAATGCACAAACAGACTGATTTACAGGATGACCAAAAGGGCTTGACCATTATTAGCTTTCAGGCCTAGGGTGGAAGCATTTCCAAAACGGATAAGTTCATAAACTGTTTGCGTAACATGCCAGTGCCACAACTGCACATCCAATGAGTGACAAGATGTGATGTTTCTTATGAATCATGTTTTATACTCCAACAAATAAATGGCTGTTGAGATGTATGGCATGAAATGTCTGAAAGTAAATACCCTGCAATGATTATCAGAAGGGTCAAGGCTGCGGGAGGGAGTGTTATAGTCTGGGGAATGTTTTCATGGTATTCCCTGTGTGATCTCATCATTCTGGAAGCCACAATGGATCAAAACAAGTATGTATCTACCTTGGAGACCATGTCCATCTCTACATGCAGTTTGGTTTTCCTTGCAGAACAATGCGATGTGTCACACAACACACAGTGTATGTGCATAATTCAGAGAGAACCAGGATGAGTTTACCGTGCTCCCTGGCCAGTAAACCCCTGGTTTTAAACCAAATCGAGAATCTGTGGTGCCATCTTGATCAGGCTATCTGCATCATGGTTCCTCAAGAGTGAACTCCAGTACACGGCACTGGAGTTGGCATGGCTCCAAATCCCTGTTGGTATCTTCCAGAACCTTCCTGACTATTTTCTTGCACTTCTCACAGTGGTCTGTAATGTGAAAGGTGGTTATTCACGATTTTGACAGGTGGTCACACTATTGTGACTGGACAGCGTGTGCTTGTGATGGGACTGGAGGAGCATGTGGTGGGTAGTTGCACAGAACCAGTCTTGCATCTGAATATTCCACACGGAAATGAGCCATTTGACATGAGGCTGGAACTGACAACCAGCCAACCAGGGATAGAGATATGATGCAAATAATTCAACTCATTATTACATAAAAGACAACTAATGAAGAATTTTAATATAGTTCTAAATATATTCCAAATACAACAAACATAACAAAATATAATTGTAAATAAAAATAGCTTTTATAATGACAGAACAGAATATGTAAAACTAAAATCCCTTCACTGAATAATAATCTATTGGTAGAAAATAGAAATTTATTATCTTGCACATCTTTACAGTACAATTATACCTGAATTATCCGGAAGTCACAGTGTCATTTCACTGTTGGCCAATATACCCACAGTTTTTAATCTGTGTGTCTTTAACAATTGCACCAGACCAAGCAGATGATAGGAGATGCTCGTTTGTTGTCTAAAATTTGCCAAGTTACCTTATAAATTTTTTACCTTGTTTTGCTTGCAGTGGGAAGGTGGATAGCTGAGTACACCAGTTTTACTCTGTTTTAACAAAGAAGCTTTAGTGCTCTTGTATGTCAAAAATTTATGTTTAGTTTTTATGTGAATGACACCAAAAAATAACTACACGATAATACCGTAACTATGAAATGATACCAGAAATTGTGTTGTTTATGTAATTATACCTATTTATAAAAAAGGAATACAAAATAAATCTCAGTCCCCATTGAGATAGGAGTGGTGCATTGCTCATATAAGTATGCTATCCTGGTTTCATCTGACAAATTCATTACATGTCAAGTACATCTTACAAGACACCACCAACATGAAACTTCCTGGCAGATTAAAACTGAGTGCCAGACTGAGACTCGAACTCGGGACCTTTGCCTTTCGCGGGCAAGTGCTCTACCAACTGAGCTACCCAAGCACGACTCACGCCCTGTCCTCACAGCTTTACTTCTACCAGTAGAGCACTTGCCTGCGAAAAGCAAAGGTCCCGAATTTGAGTCTCGGTCCAGCACACAGTTTTAATCTGCCAGGAAGTTTCATATCAGCACACACTCTGCTGCAGAGTGAAAATCTCATTCTACCACCAACATGGTTGTGGTAGTGTGGTAGTGCGGTAGTGTTCCGCTACTGAACACTAAATAGAAACAAATTCTGTTGTTTGCTATTTAAGGCTTTCACAACACAATAACTTCTGCAGAGTCTTGGGTACATTGTCTACATCTACACACACATACATACACACACACACACACACACACACACACACACACACACACACACATACATACACACACATTCTTCAAACCACTCTGAAGTGCATGGCAGAGGAACTTTTAACATGGTATCACATGTTACGGATTCTTCCTGTTCCAATTGTATGTGGAGCATGGAAAGAATGATTGCTGAAATACCTCTATGCATGCTGTAATTAGTCTATTCTTTCTTTTATTGTCCCTATGAGAGCAATACGAGGGGGCTGAACTAAACCTTCAGATTCTTCACTTAATATTGGTTATAGGCATTTTATAAGTAGGTTTTCTCATGATAAAAGTCACCTGTCTGCAAGGGTCTACCAATCCTGGCTTTTCAATATTTCCATGATGCTATCCCAAGAATCAAACAAACCTGTGATCATTTGTGCTGCCCTTCCTTGTATATATTCAATATCTCCAGTTCGTCCTATTTGGTATGGTTCACACATACTTGCGCAAAACTTCAAGATGGAATGCACAAATGGTCTGCAGGCTCCTTATAGAGTGAATGCATTTTCCCAGTATCCTGACAATGAAACAAAGTCTGCCGCCTGCCTTACCTGTGACTGAACCTTTGTGGTCATTCCATTTCACCTTGACACAAGGTTTTGCTAAAACTATGCAACACTTTACTGTGGTATCCTCTTGTCATCTTCAGGCAAAAATGATGACTTGTAAGGAAAAGTCACCAAAATGCTAATGCACATGTACTCATTAGGATTATGGTAAAAAATAACCTAGTGATAGGCTACCAAATCTGGCACTGCAAAGTTCTTCTTCTTAGCTCTCTTACGCATCATCCTCTGAATTCAGTGCCACTGTTGGATCCTTTGCCTTGCCAAGGTTGTACTCTGTACCTCTGTTAATTAATTTACCAGATATGTAGATGTGGGTAGCCTCTTTGATAATACAGTTCCAAGAAGAGGTAAAAGTGATGAGCATCTTGACATTTTTAAAGCCTATCCCTCAGCAACAGCTTCTGTCTTGTTACAGGAGCACTCTTACCTTTAATCTGTCACTCTGTACATCAGTCATGATAGTGCTAGTATGATTATTATGTGCAAAACAGAATAACTAGAAAATTATGTGTGCTGAAAACAAGATTTATTAGAAACACATGTATCTGACTGAAGTAACTAACCTTGTTATATTTGTGGCCCAGTGGGAGTGTAAAACCAATCCATACTGGAGGGCACACTAAGAACGCAACAAACAGCAACATTGTTCTCCATGCTGCCCAGTTTAAACTTCCTTGCCAGAGTTCCTGAATCACAGAATCAGCACCACTTATCAAACTTTAGTTGCAGACATACAGAATACCTTACAATACATGATTAACATTTTATTTGTATACTAACAAAGGAAATTTCTGGATGGTATAACACGTAAAATAAATGAAAGGCAACTGCCTACTTAGAGCTGATTGATGTGTGGTGCCTAGAAATATGCAACAAGAAAAGTGTAGGTCAGAAATCAAACCCACATAAACTCAGACATTTATTTTACTTGGATTAATGTCAGAAGTACAGTTCCAAAAAAAAAAAAAAAAAAAAAAAATGAAAAACAAAGGTTAAACATCAAACCGGAGAAATCAGCTACTTAACCAAAGAACAAACAATGCACTTCACCGGTTGGTCTCTTGTTCCCACAAAGGTATTCACACTAGTTTTCAAGCTCTTGCTCTTTCTCGACCAAAAGTGCATACATTCACAGACAAAACCAAATGCACACACTACTAGCTGTGGTGAGAGACAGCTTGCCTGTTTATTTATTTATTCTTTGCCCATGGACTCTAAGCCCAGTCTGATGACTGTTTTTAAGGAAAATGGATACACCGAGAAACAGATTCGTCGGGCTATGGAATTTGGAACGTCTCTGGAGGTACTCGAAGAGGAACATAGATCTGTGGCCTTTCTTCCTTATGCTGGAGGCTTATCATTTAAGATTGGACGAATTTTAAGGAGTTTTAACATTAAGAGTGTGTTCCGTCCACCCTATAAGATTAGGGCTCTGCTCGGCTCTGTGAAGGATGATTTGGGACTTAGGAAACCCGGGGTGTACAAAATCCCATGTCAATGTGGGAAAGCTTACATTGGCCATTCTATTCGCACAGTGAATGACAGATGTGTGGAACATGGCCGTCACACAAGGCTACAACAGCCGGAAAAATTGGCCGTAGCAGAACACTGCCTGAATGAGGGACACAAAATGAAATTTGAGGAAACTGTTGTAATTGCCAACATTTCCAGTTTTTGGAATAGTGTGTATAAAGAGGCGATTGAAATTAGGTTGGCTGATAATTTAATCAACAGGGACAATGGGTTTCCTCTTAGCCAAACGTGGAATCCTGTATTATCTCGGATCAAAACTGAACGTTCTTCGGTGCGGCCTTGATTGCGATATATCGTTGCCAGCAGTGTTTCACTAAGGGCGGCGCCACCTCCCTGTTTTGGAAGCCAGAAACCGTGATGGGCGGCGCATGCGCCGTGTACCGAATGGTGGCCGATATAGGACGTCGAATTGCAATCTCGCGTCAGTTCTCAGCGGGACTCATCAGCAGAAGCAGCATTTCCTGAAGATGGCGAACAGTTGGATCGCCGAAATATCGAGTCAAGTTGATTTTAGGATCTGGCAGCAAACCCAAAGAGACTTTCATGCCTGTCCTTTATTTAAATATAATTTTTTTTTATTTGACTTTTCACTGATGAAAACGCACAATATTTTTACACCTTTTCGAACATGAATTTGGTCCAATTAAATATGCATGCTAACTGGAGACTGAATTTAAGTAAATCACCAAAACAATGGAAAAACATGAGCCAGTGTAGACGAACATGAGTATATTACACAGACATAAGACACAAATATTATTTTACATGTAGGTAGAATTCTTGTTATCAAAGAAATAGTTACTGCTGTCATTACATGAACTGACTACTTGCAGAATAATTATGCAGAAACAGCTATTAATTAATATAATTTCATGACACACTTAACTGAAAAATGAACTATTGTGAGAAAATAAAACACCTACAGCTATCCTTATGATTTTATTTATTTTGTTTCGATACTTCAATGTGCCCTCTTCTGGCTGTAGCTAATGCAGAAGGGGTTGATACAATCCCTATATACAGGGTGACACAGAAAAATGGGAACATATCTACAATACAATAAAACTAGAAGTGGTGAAGGAAAGAAATTACATTCATAATAATTGAAACCTTACAATTTTCCCACTTACAAAACATTGATGGCATTTATCACTTTTTAAATATTACACCCTTTAGATGGCATCCTCCTGTATGTATATATTTGTGAAATCTGCTGTTGAGATTCCTCATTGACTGCTACAACATCTCAGCTGGGATACTGTGAATTGCATCCCGAATTCTCTGTTTTAACTCATCCAGTGTTCTTGGTCAAGTTGTGTAGACTTTGGTCTTGAGGTAGCCCCACAAGAAAAAAATCACAAACAGATCAATCTTGGCAATCTAGGGGGCCAGGGAATGTTACCGAATCACGCAATCACATGGTTGCCAAACAATTCTCACAAATATGCCATTGATTGCTGTGCAGTGTGTGATGTCACTCTGTTCTGTTGAAACCAGGCTTCTTGAACGTTTGGAAAGTTGTTCAATGCAGATGTAACAAAAGTTTGTAACATTTCCACATAACAATCGACACTGACAGTTATTGTGTTTCCCTGTTCATTTGCAAAAAATCGGTCTGATAATTCCATGTGATGAAACACTACACCATCTGTCACTTTACTAGTGTGCAAATGGCGCTCATGAATGTCATGAGGATTTGTGTTTGCCCAGCAATGGTAGTTCTGTTTATTCACATAACCTGTGAGACGAAAATGTGCCTCATCTGACATCCACAACTTGTTTACAAATTCATCATCATCATTTTGTTATCATTTGTTGACAGAATCCTAATCGTAACTGGTAATTGTCATCTTTAGAGGGGATATAACTATTACTGAAAATTGTAGTTGTATATACAAACATAAGGTATCAGTTGTTGAGTTTTTACAGTCGTTAACAACGATTGGGAACGAAACTCCTGAAATGAGCTGCTAATTGGATTCTGTGAACTGATGGATAATAATAGTAATTTCAAATTACACTACCAGAAGTATAAATTCTGATATGCAGGGTCTGGCAGAACGAATAGTAAGATTTGTCATATAGTGTGGCATGCTACATTGCTCAGTGACTCATTAGGTCATCATCTTGAGTTGAAACAACGTGGCAGCCCCAGATCATCAAACAATTTCATGATTAGTGTAGCTGTTCAGGATTACTGCATCTTGTGCAAAGAAGAAAAGTCCAGGGAGAAGAAGGACTCAGCAGACCACAGAGCAAGAGTCGGAGGTGCATCAAGTACTTATCTGAAGTTATTACCGCTCTGCTGCCAGACATGCATTGGGTTCCCAGCGACACATCATCCGTGACAACTTGCACGTCCACCCACACAAAATCTAGGTTGTACAGAAAAAAAAAAAACAACAAAAGCAGGACAGAGTTTCCCGACTAGGTTCACTTTGCACTTCCTGACTTCTTCTTTATTTCTTCCAGTGGAAATACATGAAGGGTTAAATGTACACCACACAACATCATACTACAGCTGAACTCAAGGAAAGGATGAAAACAGCTGTGGAGTAGATTGCAATGACCATGCTAAATCAGTGGATGGGGACTTTCATTCACTGCCTAGAGAACTGCATGGAAAGTAATGGCGACCATCTGTAAGGTGTCATAGTCAAAGCCGAGTAAGGGGCAGATATGATTTATAATGGTGTACATTTTTCTTTATAAAATATTGAATCACAACACCTTCTGATGTTTAAATTTCCAGATGTTATTTTATTTGAGCAACTAGTTTCAGCACTACACTATGCCACCTTCAGGCCCCTGTGTGAAGACAAGAACGATAACAATGTGAGTACATAATAAAAGGGGCAGCATAGGTATCATATACAGTGGTAATATGCAGTGACATATAGCAACATGAAACAGTACAGGGAGTAATATCAAAGCTAAAGATAAATTATGGAATAAAATGAGAGAACAGTTGCAACTATAGAACAAAATATATATGCCATATGATCGTAAAGAAGAACCTAATAAATGGAGGTCAATACTGTGTGTTATGCATGGATAATCAACATGTAATACTAATGTCAATGTCTGTGAAACATCTGGAGCACAACAGTCACAGTCATATACTGATGAGTGCAAACTGAAGGTAAAATATTTATTTGTATGTTGTCATATACTAGTGAAACATAAAACAACTTAACAGAGGTCAACTCCTCATTAACTACCTGTATCACCTTGTTTTGTATAGTAATAATAACTAATAAAACAAGAATATATAGTTACATCAATGCAATCTGTCAATCACAGGTTCATAAGGTGCCAATTATTTAATAAAAACATTGTTAATGAACCAAACTGTGGATCTAATGTAATATACCATAACAAATTTCCACTTAGCAAGAAGTATTGAAATATGTGGGAAATGTGATAACCAACAGTATCATGAAAGTGAAGGTCTGCTGGTAGGCATGTACAGCTAGGCATTATGCTAAATAATTAACTATGAAGTAAGTTTAAAGAAGAGCACTGCAATACATACACATTATATTAGAAAGACATTCAGTCAATGACAAAAGGCATGTAACTCTATATGACATATAGCCCTTAACGGGGGTAAGACAATGGAAAACAAGACCTGTGACCAGAAAATGTGTCAAGGTATACTATACAATGTGTAATATGTCAATTAGTATCTTCATAAATGGTTAAATTAGAATTGGATATCAAGTAATATAGCACAATACTATGTTGAGTATTATCAAAGCATTAGAGGTGCAGGTGTGCAATCTGAACAACATACCAATGTCAACTAATAAATGAAGCAGACATATGTGTTGCTTGTGTCTGTATGTGTGGATGGATATGTGCGTGTGTGCGAGTGTATACCTGTCTTTTTTCCCACAAAGGTAAGTCTTTCCTCTCCCGGGATTGGAATGACTCCTTACCCTCTCCCTTAAAACCCACTTCCTTTCGTCTTCCCCTCTCCTTCCCTCTTTCCTGATGAGGCAACAGTTTGTTGCGAAAGCTTGAATTTTGTGTGTATATTTGTGTTTGTTTGTGTGTCTATCGACCTGCCAGCACTTTCGTTCGGTAAGTCACCTCATCTTTGTTTTTATATATAATAGTTTATTGTTTGATATAACACCTAGCCATGCACCTGCCTATCAGCAGATTTCTCACTTTCATGATACTGTTGGCTATCATCTTTTCCACATATTTCAACACTTCTTGCTAAGTGGAAATTTGTTATGGTATATTACATTATATTCACAGTTTGGTTAATTAACAATGTTTTTATTAAATAATTGGCACCTTATGAATCTGTGAATGACAGATTGCATTGATGTAGCTATATATTCTTGTTTTATTAGTTATTATTACTATACAGAACAAGGTGATACAGGTAGTTAACATGGAGTTGACCTCTGTTAAGTTGTTTCATGTTTTACTAGCATATGACAACATATAAATAAATATTTTACCTTCAGTTTGGATTCACCAGTATGTGTCTGTTATTGTTTGTTCCAGATGCTTCACAGTCACTGAAATTAGCATTACATCATGATTATCTGAGCATAAGATGTGAGACTGAGGCCCATTTAGTAAGTTTTTTTTTTAAGATTATATGATGTAGATCTTTTGTTCTCTAGTTTACATTAACACAGTGTGCAAAAACTCTCTCATCTTATTCCTTAATTTATCTTTAACTTTGACATTACTCCCTGTACTGTTCAGTATTGTTATGTGTTACTACATATTACCACTGTATATGATACTTACACTGCCCTGTGTGTTATATATTTCACATAGTTATCATTGTTGTCTTTATAAAGGGGCCTGAAGATAGAGTAATGTAGTGCTGAAACAAGCTAGTCAAATAAAATAGCAACTGGAAATTTAGACAGTTGAAGGTGTTATGATTCAACATTTTATAATAAACAGCCAAGGTGCTGCAACCTTTGGTACAAATATGGACTTACAGATATTTTTCTTTGTGTCCAATGTGTGTTCCAACAAATTTGCTGTTAGGTTCTGTTCTTTTTATATGCTACTGTTCATTCCATTGGTGCTTGCTTTATGTATCATACTGTTGATTACTGCTTACATTAGTGTTTACTGTCAAATTTTGGTATATGTGTATATCTTGTAAGGGCTTTGTATTTATTTTCACAAAACAGAGTATTTTATTTGTGAAAAATTTATACATTTTTACAAACGATAAATGAGATCCACCATCATCAAACCCATCATCCCAATGGTGTGTATGTATACTTAGTCAATGGTTGCATAAAGGGCACAGCAATTTAAGGCACATAGAAATTCTATAAAAAAGCTATCTGAAAGCTTTGTTCAATAGAGGAGGATTCAGAGAAAAAACAAAAATGTTAATTCAGAAGAACTGCTTCAGTGCAGGGTTTATAAAGGTCACCCTAAAGCACTAAAATTAAATATTTTCTTATTACCATAAGCTTATAGCTGGTTCATTCTGCAAAAGAAACTATTGTTTTTCTTACGGTCAGTTAGTTAGAACATTTATACTAATTGTTAATGTGACTTGTCCCAAATCTGTGTGTAGCAACATACAACAGGATTTCTGAGATCAATAAAAATTAAATCAAAAGAATATAAAAGTACACTACACTACGGCAAGAAGTTTGAACTGGTAATCATGGATAGCCAGAGTACTGTGAGTTAGAAACTGTGTGTTATTCACTGAACACTACAAATAATCATTTGGCATGAGGTTAAGTGATTTACTGTTCTTTCAGTATCCTTTAATACACAGAAACTTCTGAAGTATTTATTGAGTTCAGACAATGTAATGTTTACCTTTAAGAGCAAAGTTAATTTATAAACAAAATTTTATAGATCAGTTGACTGAACAATTAATATGTGACAAACATATAGATACTAAAAAAAAAGCATCTTGTGAGTATTATTTCAAACAGTAAGGTAAATGATCAATATTTTGTCCCCACACAGATCCAGTTCCCATACTCTAGTCTTTGTGAATGCTTAAGTGCTATAGCCAGTCTTTGTTAGTGGTGAAGCATTGGTGTCAAGATTTCTGTGTACATAGGATAGCTTTGTTTTATAACATAAACAGCAGTGTAATGTATAACTGCGATCAGAGCCAGCTCTACCATACTGTTGAATTAGGTAGACACTTCAGAGTGTTCAGATTTGTGAGGTGGAAGTTCATGAAATTTTGACAAATTTTGTTTTCAGTCCAATTACATTATTAGATGTTTTGCCTCCTGATCAGCATAATATAAAAGTATTACTCTTGTGGCTACACAAGAAGCATTAGTCATGAACTAGGTGCTCACCTGCTCACTAGTTGTGAAGGTAATACATTCATGACAATGAACTTAAATGTATGTCTACATCTACATCTATACTCTGAAAACCTCTGTGAACTGCATGGCATAGGGTACTTCCCATTGTATAGTTATTGTGCTTTTTCCCATTACACTCATATACAGGGTGCTGGAAGCATGAGTAGTTAAAAACCTCCTGTGTGCACTACGTTAACATAATCTTGTCTTCTTGGACCTGTGGAAGGGATATCTAGGGGATTATACTAAATTCTTAGATACAGTACTTGAAGTTGGTTCTAGAAACTTCCTAAGAAGGCTTTCACAGGACAGTTTGTGTGTATCTTCAGGTCTGCCAGCTCATTCTTTCAGCATTTCCACAACATTTCCCCTTGGATCAAATAAAACTGGGAACACTTGTGCTGCCTTCCTTTCTATACCTTCAATATCCTCTCCTTAGTCCTATTTGATATGGGTCCCACACACCTGAGCAACATTATAGGATAGATTACATGAGCATTATGTATTAATAGCCTTCCTAGGCTCATTGCATTTCTCTAGTATACTAGCAATGACCTGCAGTCTTTTGAAATTGTTTATTTATGCATTACCATATCTGAAAGCAGTCATCAATGATGTATGGCACTTACCACTGAAAGCACATTGCTTATGGGAACCAAAGTACATACAGAACAGGACTGTCTCCTGGATGGAGAGTGCAGCAATTTATATAAACACAGAATATTCCAGAATATGGAAAAAGGGACCAGTAGTCTGTCACCAGCTTTACCTACAAATGAGCTGATGTGATCATTCCATTTCATATCCCTACAAGTTGTTAAACACAGGTATTTGTATGGATTGACCAGTTCCTACCAGACTCATTGATACTGTCACATTGTAACCACAATCAAGATCAAATCTGAAAGCAGGGTAGTCAATCATGTACAACATTAGCACTGAAAACAAATTACTTATGGGAACAGGAGTACATAAGGAACGTAATTGTCTCTTGGATGGAGAGTGCTGTAATTTATAGAAACATTGAATATTCCAGAATATCGAAAAATTACAAACATATGAAATTTCAAGAACCTTTTAAAAATGATAAACACTAAATAACAAGTATTTCCTAGTGATTGGATTTTAACTGATCACCAACAGCAGTTCAACCAGTATGCTAAACCACTATTCCATATTGCATGCAGCACTACTTGCAGCACTGCTCCCTCTCCTGGAGAAACAGAGAACTGCTGTTTCGAAGTGCTCATTAAAGTTGATTACAGCATCCTAGATTTACATCTTATCAGTAGTCCTCTGTATGGCTGTGCTGGAGTATCCTCACATTTGACTCATGTTGTCACATCCTCTTCACAATGACAAGCATCGAAGGTAGCCCCTCCTGTCAAAGAACTGTAATTGTCAAGTGGAGCTGCAGCTTCCTTCAACAAGAACCCCCCCCTCATCATTGATCTGCTCCTCTGGACTGTAGTAGGGCTTCATACAGATGACATGGGTGACACCACTCAGCTTTTGTTTCCTTAGTGCAGTGTCACAATCCTTCACTTCATCTGTGACATCCAACAAGTGACAAAGAATAGGCTATGGCCCAAAGTATCACTTTAGCAATTTTTCTGATGATCCCACTTTCCACACAGGTGTAACAATCCCTACCAAGTCTACTGGGCTGTTTCTCACTGGCCAGTGCTTGGCATTATGAAGCTCCTGGTTCTTCCCACGTGTATCCAGCATCCATATGTGAATCAGCTGGCTTGCTTCTTAGGTCCTGGTGATGACGCATTCCATGTAGTCATCTTAAGTATTGCACAGTTCAAATAGAACTATGTATCTATTGTCATTTCAGCCTTGTGACTGTGGACCAGAAACAATGTTGTGAAGCCAGTATTGCCTTGCTTTTCTGTGTTATAAGCAAATGTCATGACAGGCAGTATTGTACCCCAGTCTCTACATTTGACATCAATGTACATTGAGAGCATGTCTGCTAATGTCTTGTTCTATGAGTCCATTTGTCTGCAGGTGGTAGGCCATTTTCATCCTGTGGGTGGTGTCACAACATGAAATTACCTCTGATACTAGTCTTGACTGGAAAAGTTTTTCCATGATTAGAGATCATGTATGGTGCTCTGTGCTTCAAAATTATATCTTCTACAAAGAATCTCGCAATTTACAGTGCTTCATCAGTGAGCACAGCACTGGTTACACCGTACTGGGAGAGGCAGTTAGTGTAGACTATAAATCATCGATTCTCATTTATCAACTTTGAGAATCGCTCCAAGAGGTCAATTCCAGTTTAACCTAGTAATGCTGCTGTGGATGGATTTTGTATCAAATGCCCAGGAGGCAAATGTGACATGCACTTCTGTCATTGGCACTGCTTACAGTGGTTCATGTAGTATCTAATGGATCAGTAGAGACCAGGCCAGTGATATCTGCATATAATTCAGTTTAGATTCTTCACAAACCACAGTTGACCTGATGATGCAGCACAGCAGAAATACTTTAGGCTAGCTGGAATGACGAGCAACCATTTCTGCCCCATTGGAGCATACTTACTCTTATCAATAACCCATTTATTAATTAGAATTTTTCTTTGATCAGTTTCTCCACCATCAAGACCTTTTTTTTCCGTTCAGCAGCAGAGTCATTTACTGCAGCAATGACAGATTTCATCCATGCTGCTGTGTTCCCCCAATGGATAACTTGAGAGACAGTCAGTGACCTCATGTTTGTGTCGGTTTTTGCATACCACTGTGAAGGCGTACTCTTGAAGCTTCAGTGTCCATCTCAAAAGTCACGCCAATGGATTTTTCAGACTAGTCAGATAGCATAGAGAATGAAACACCTGCAGCTGTTGTTTTGATGTTATTTATTACACAGAACCAGTTTCGATGGCTCAGTACACCAACTTCAGGCGTTAACTGATGCAGAGAGAGTGAACTCCCAATGCTGTACACCCCCATCTCTGTCAGTTAAGACCTGAAGATGACATACTGAATCACTGAAAATGGCTGCTATATATAATAAATAACATCCAAAGGACGGCAGCAGGTATTTTGTTTCATTATGAAAGTGAATGGCTGAAGTCCCACAAACCTTCAATCAGAAGGATCAACATATGAAAGCATAGAGAATCGTTGTCCATCACAGCAGTGAATGGTTTGAAAAAAATGTGGCTGGAATGTGTTGATGGCCAAATCAACTGCAATGTATTCGTTATTGGTTGTAGAGAAGTTCATCTAGGACTTTGAGAGTACTCAGAAAGCATAACGTAATACCTTTCCAGCAAACATGCACTAGAACTGCACCTATTCCATAGCTGCATTGGTGTGAAGGTCTGTCTCGGCATTCTCGTCATACATTTTTATGGCTGGATATGACATTAATGCCTCCTTAAAAACAAAGAAAGATATTTTCTGTGCCTCACTCCAAGGCCATTTGCAATTTGGTGTCTCCCTAGATAAGTTTTTTCAAGGAATATGCCTGTATGAAAAGTGAGAGTATTGACAAAAGTTACTAAAGCACTACTTTGGACTGTACCTATGACAGAACAAAGCTCTTCGAATCTGTTGTTTTAACAGAATGTAGTCATAATCTTATTCTTAGGCATTATAAGCAGTCACAGACTGTGCCAGACCAGAGCTCCAGACAGACGAAGCTATTGCAGCAAGCACACATAGTAAAGACTGCTCTGAATGGTTGTTTGCCTTTGAAGACATTGTTATCCTGCTGTCAACAATGAGACAAGTTCCAGTCATCAATCCAAATGTTCAGGTACATTGAGGAACTTTTGTTAACTGCAAAAAGCTACTCTGACTCAAAATAGAAATTACATAGCAGCAACAATCATAAGGACCACAGGTTGTCAAGGAGAACTTTAAACTCTGCTCAAACAGGCTGTGACCGACTGGTTACCCCATCGTCCTCAGCCCACAGACATCACTGGATGCATATATGCGGAGGCATGTGGTCAGCACACTGCTGTCTCAGCTGTATGTCTGTTTATGAGACCAGAGCCACCACCTCTCAATAGAGTGGATCCTCAGTTTGCCTCACAAAGGCTGAGCACACCCCACGCACCAACAGTACTCAGCAGACTGGATGGTCACACATCCAAGTGCTAGTCCAGTCCGACAGTGCTTAACTTCAGTGAACTGACAGGAACCTGTGTTACCACTGCAGCAAGGTCATTGGCTTCAAGAACTTTGGATGACAAATGTCACAAGAAGTCACAATTCATCCCAAAATATATGTGTGTAGGAACAGCCAAATCAGTGTAGGATGGGCAGCACAGTGCCACTGACAATGAATTATGCTTCGATTCCACTACTGACAGTACAGTGGAAGAAGCTGTTATCTAACTGCGAACATGGTTTGGCCTGATTGAGGAACAACGTTGGCTAGTTTTGGGAATTCTGTGTCAATTTTCAGACACTTTCCAGTCCAGAGTGAAGAAAACACAAACCAAGGGGCGCATGGTAAAATGCCATATTAATGCGGGATTATCCACCACATAGCCAGTGCTCATGCAGGGTGTCACTGGCTGAGTGGTGTAGCACAGTTCAGAAAGAAGTGGAGAAGATACTGCAAGATGATATTATTGAATCTTCAGAGTGTACTTGGTCCTCTCCTACGGTCCTTGGGAAGTAGGACAGCAAAGAGTGCAGAGTATTTCTGCATCAACTAATGACGACTCAACAAAATCATGAATGAAGAAGTCTACTGAATGCTGTGCACTGATGGCACCCTAGATTTCTTGAGAGGAGCAAAGTATTTCTCAGCTATGGTCATGCAGACAGGTTACTAGTAGATCAAGGTCAATGAAGCCGACAGGGAAAATACTGCCATCATAACACCTAGTGGCTTCAATTCAAAGTCATGTGGTTTGAACTATGTAATGCCCCAGCCACCTTAGAGCATATGATGGTCTATCTGCTCCAACAACTCTCAAGGACAATGTGTCATTGCTATGTGCATGACACTGTAATTTCTTTGAAGACATTTGAAGAACATTTAATTTGCTCGACAACTCTTTTAAAGTGTGTTCAGACTGCAGGCCTCTGCCTCAATCTGAAAAAGTGCCTCTTTGTTGCCCAAGAAACAGAAATCTTGAGGCATCTAGTTCATGGTGATCCACAGAAAATAAGAGCAGTCTCAGATTTTCTGACTGTTAGGCACACTAGTGACGTGAAAAGATTTCTTGTAATGTGTTCATACTACCGGTGATTCATTAACGGCTTCAGTGCCAAGACAATCTCTTGCAACAACTACAGTAAGGAGATGCCAAATTTTCCTGAAATGAGGCAGAAGGAAGGCACTTCCTTGTTCTTAAAGAGATGCTAACATCTTCTCCAATCATAGAACTGTTTATGATAATGCTGAAACAGAACTTCACAATGACACTCACAGCTTATGGGATAGATGCAGTACAGTTCAAATTCAGGAAGGTGTTGAAAAGGCTGAAAAGCTTGGGGTTTCCAGAGTACTCTTCAAGTCTGAGATGAACTACTCTACAACTGAAAATGGGTGTCTTGCAGTAATTTGGGACATCAACAAGTTCTAACCAAATTTATTTGGCAAGCCATTCACAACTGTGATGGATCACCATTCTCTATGCTGGCTGACTATCCTGGTAAATCCATTGGGTCATCTGGTGAGATGTGCACTGAAAAACAAGTGCCCATAGTTTCCAATTGTGACTTTCAGCACAATCAGTTTCATACTGCTGGACACAGTCTTGTTTAGCTGGCAACTGTAAGCATTCAACAATCCAAAAAAGTCTTTGAATTGTGTACGGCCCTGTCAGGTTGGTCATTGATGAGATTTCCTGGAAGCTTGATATCTGTCCATGGAAGATTCTCATTTGTCACATCCTCACTTCCATAGGTGGTCACCTTGATTAGTTTTCCTGAACTTGGCAGGTAGGTGAGTGGCTGGTATCATTGTACAGTGACAGCAAATAGCTCTGGCATATTGGGTAGCAGTCTCATGTAGGGTATGGCAATGGGCTTCAGCCCACAGATTGGCTATAATTGTCTGTAGTTAACTAGCAAGAAAAGGACTGTTGTGATCATTTCCAATCCTGTGTGGCGTAAAGATAGAACAAGTGGTGTTATTAACACAGGATTATTCACCAATTAGTCAGCACTCATTTAGAGAACCAGTACATGAAGCCGAGTACAGAACAATTCTATAGCTGCCAACATACATTCCATGTAAGGACCACAAAGGTAAGATATGAGAAATTAGGACTCATATGGAAGCATATTAACAGTCATTTTTTCCCTCATTCTATCTGTGAGTGGAATAGGAAAGGAAACGACTAGTATTGGTATACAGAACCCTCCACCGTGCACCATATGGTGGCCTGCAGAGTATTTACATAGACATAGATGATTGATGTCTTGCAGCATAATAGTCATCAAACACTTGTCTTCTTTCACTGCAGTAAAGTACAATGTGTGCACGGCAATGCATCATAAAAATGTCTCTTCTTTTGTGGAGCATTATACTTGGCAGAAGAGGTGGTTGTAACTGTGTTGGTCAGATGCTGGGGTGTCTTTCGACGTCTACATCATTAAGTCTATGTTCACTTATTATGGCATGTTCAACTGGTGGCAGAGATCAATATCTCTGTTCCTCAACATTTTCTATTACCTTCTGACATGTGGTATCAACATTCACGGCTGCTATCTCTTGTGTAGTCAGACTGACATTTCTGGCTGATATAGCTTCTCCCACTTTCTGGGATTTTAGAGAGGCAAGGTCATGATGGTCTTTCACAATTATGAAATGTATCACATTCGGGAGTTGGTTCTATGTCTTTTGGTGACTCCTTCCTGCTGCATTTCCTCGATGTGCTGGCACCACTTTATGCCTTCCTCTGTTATTGTGGCATCCTTTACCAGCAGAGCTCTGTACATGTCTTCTGTGGCCCCTTTCATCAAATATGAGATTTTGTCAGCTTCTGCCATATTTGGATTCTCGATGTGGCATAGGGCCTAAACGTTCACTGATAACAGTGAGTCATTTCCCCATGACTTTTGTGTTCCCTGTTCTTCAGTTAAGTGGACTCACTATTGATTGTCATTAAATGTTTTCTTCAGTTCAGTCTGGTATTTGTCCTAGCTACCAAGGTTCTCTTCATTGTTCTTGAACCACTGCTGGACTGTGAATCCAAGTAAAAGTGCACTTTTACCAAACACACCATGTCATCCTATCTGTTTTTCTTGATGACTTGGTCAAATCATTAGAAACATTTCATCGGGCCCTGTCCAATGTCTCCAGAAAATACTGACGGATGCTTGATGTGCAGCCGACTTGCTGTTGATTTGGAGTCCATTGGTCTGCTGAATATATGGACCTCAGGAACGATGTCCTACTTTTATTCTGGTTCTTGTCCATGTAAGCAATGCCTTTTACATTATCTAATTGGAGCCACAGTGATATGGATGAGTTGTGGTACTTGGCACCTCCACCAAAAAATGTCCCATCATAATCACAATCAAGTACAAATCCAAAATTAGGGTTGTCAAAGAAGTACACTACTTAGTATTGAGAGTACATTTGTTATGGATGTCAAAGACAGGCAGAGAACTGCTCCCTGGATGGACAGTGCTACAATTTATAAAACACTGATTATTCCAGAATATGAAAACATTACAAACATAAGAGAATTTGAGAAACTTAAGAAATGATAAGTGCTAAATAACAAGTATTTGCTGGAGATTGAGTCTGGACTGGCAACCCTCAGAAAAGTAGCCTGTGATGCTAATTGGTACTTCCTTCTGCATGCAGTCCAGCTCACGGCAAGTGACGTCATGAAGGCTGGATATTCATACTCATACCAAACACTTTCTATGTGATTCTTTTACCAGTCAGTGACTTGGGACTTTTTAGTGTTCCTTCCCAAGACTGAAAATCAGATTATATTTTGTGAATGTGGTGCCCCAACACCCATTAAGTATTTTTAAAAAATAAAAAATAAAACATATGCCAAGAGCTGATAGCGAACATTAAGATGGATTTGATTTTTAGGTTACTAGATGACAGTCTGAATAATGAAACCGGTTGTGAACAATAAAGAATTTATTAGCAGGTCTTGGCAGCTGAACTATGGCATATTTTAATTAAGTCAGTTTTATTACACTTATATGAGAAAAAATAAAAATAAAACTTCCTTAGTACCTGAAAGGTAAATTAATGCCTTTCTCTGTTTGCTTCTTTGAAAGAATTTGATGTTAGTAATATGGAATATGTTATAAAAGTGAATTTTGTACCTGAGTTATTGTTATAAATTTTTTAATTATTATTTCTACTATGATACTCGGTTATAGAAACTACTTATGTTTCACAGTAATGCTGTGAATTTTCCTTCTTTATTAAAGCCTAGAAAATCTTACGGAGAACAATATTTGCACCCTTTACCCTAAAACCCA
Source organism: Schistocerca americana (assembly GCF_021461395.2). Classification (NCBI taxonomy): domain Eukaryota; kingdom Metazoa; phylum Arthropoda; class Insecta; order Orthoptera; family Acrididae; genus Schistocerca; species Schistocerca americana. Next base: position 540,359,921 of record NC_060124.1, on the reverse strand, counting down.
CCCTTTTCCTTAGTAATTACTTTTTCACTTCATAGTTTATACAACAAAGGATTTATTACACTAACAGTCTATATTATTTTGTCCACATCTTTTCCATACATCTGGCGTGGTGAGACACTCCATACCATCTTTTCTCTTACTTCTCAACTTTCTGCCACCTTCAGTTTAACTTTAAATATTTGCTCAACCAACTAAAGAAAAAAAAGAATAGGCAACTTGTATATGATTTGAGTTCAATATGACTGTACAAGACCTGTATTTAGGTAGATTTTTGATTTAAGGCCACAAAAAGCAACATATTTTCCAGTGTCCTAATAATCAGCAAAAGTGTGCCTCTAAATTATAAATGGATGACAGACAAAAATATTCTGTCAAGACAAATGATAGGTTTAACTTTGCATTTTCTCAGTATGTCACTAACTGGAATGAGAAGGGCATGGGTACCACTGAACATGCACTAAAAGCTTATTCTGCAAATGAAGGTATACTTGGATAATATAATAAGAGTGATACTTGCCTGAAGATACCGTTGTACAACCATGTGTGCAATGACCTCCTTCTGCTCATTTTCAATGAGTACATCGAGGAACTCTATGTTTCGTCTGTCAGTAGCAGTCAGAATACGACCTGCTGAATCTGACCCAGCAGCCAGGGCCAGCAGCTCTGTTGCCATTGTCTCACACTGCTTACCAGCAGCTATCAAGTCTTTAGCTCTCTCTTTCTCCTGTTAGAGGCGTTTAAAACACATTTTAGTACCTAAATTATCTACTTACAGTTGCAGTAAAAATAAATTATTACATTTAACCACTAATATTTCCCATACAAAAGAAGAATCATACAGCTATCATGAATGGGATACTTCATGGGCTTGACCAGCTACCTAATTAGAAAGTTCCTTAGGGAAAAGTGAATGTTACATCTTGTGCACCTGTTCAGTGAGGACGATTGCAATGAGCACACACTGAGTATGACTTTGCACTTATGCTGCTGATGAAAGAGCAGAAAGGCTGGTGGCACATACCCTGTACTTCCATTGCATAGCATCAGGCGGTCACCAAGCACATAGCCCTAATGCAGCTGACAGATTATAATCAACAATGTTGCATGCCACCAGGCCATTACTGACTGTGAGGTTTGGAATTTAAATGAAGACATTGGTGCACATCAGGTGATAAGAAATTATGCACCACCAAATCTTCTACATTACTGGTGAAATGTCAGTGATTTAAATTTCTTCCCCATGTAATGTGGCTTGCATATGCATTTATACTACTTCACATTGTGCACCTACTTATACTTGGCAATGTTTAATTGTTTTTAATTATAATTTTAACAATTTACATGAGGCTAAAATCTGAAGATTATGAAGTATTAGAAGAAGAAAATACATATCTGGTAAGAAAAAATGTTAATCACAAGAAGGGTTCTATTAGAAGGTAATCCCAAATAAAAATCTGTATAAAAGACAATAAAAATATGCTGTTCAAAAGCCATTTGAGACAGCTGTAACTTGTATTGAAAATGTTTTTGCCATATGGTATTTGTGTGACAGAATAGTGCATGGAACTGGAACTGATTTAGCCATAAAATGACAGATGGAAACACCTGAGAAATGAAACTGATGTCACAACCAAAGATGGGAGATCCTGAGTAATGAACTGTGATGGCACTGTATCTAAAATAAGATGTCGTACTGTTTCATTTACTTAGTCTCTTGTGAATTCAGGGATATTGTTAAGGTCCATATAAAGGTAACTGCATCACTATAACTGAATATAATCAACTGTATCATTTACATCATAGAAGTAAAACTTACACAAGAAACATTAGCCCTTAGATGAAATTATAAATTTTCATGGCCAGCATTCTCAAAGAAAGTTCATTATGGGGATACTATCACATTGTATCACAAAAGAAATGAAAATAAACTGGAAACGTCAACTGGATTATGACTATGCGTTGGTCAATTTGATAGAGGTTGCCTATCATCAACTTATCTACATCCTGAAATAGCACACCATAACTCTCCATCTTGCTAAGATAATATGTCTGTGATGTACCAGTAGGAATAAAGGCATAATTTTGAGGAGAGCTTTCCACCAGTAACAAATTACATAGATCACCATTTACTCAGTCCAAGACCAGTTCAGGTTTATAAAATGTTGGCATTATGTCATTCCATTTTGTAACAGGACCAGAGAATATGAGTGCAATGATTTTATCCCAGTAGCCCTTGTTTGTTTAATGTATACATATGTATTCTTTATTTCATCATTAATTAGCTGGTAGCAACAACACAATCTTCTTCAGGGTGATATAAAGTTATATCACTTGCAAAGAGCAAAAACAGTTTGTTATTTCCTAAATTTGAATTCAGAAATCTCTCTTCTTAACAGTCTTTTTTGCAGATTTTCAGAACCGAAAAACATCCACACAAAGTTTCGTAATCACTGTAACTTTGTTTTATTATTTTTAGGTGATATTTTGGATTTTTATATCTTATTTATATTTGAATGTTGATTCGGATTGAAAGAAGTGAAAAACTCAAGGAAATGAGTATATGACTGTTGTTTACACATAGTAATATGAGAGTGAATAAAATAAAAACAGGATTTCAGTCCCCGATCATTAACAGTTGGTAGGACTGGACCTGCACTTCTAGTATTGATGGATGGGGCCATTAGGAGTGGGCAGGGCTAGCCATTACATACTTCCAACAGCTTCGTCAGTAATGCTCAAAATGTCAGAGCAGCAGGTGCACCTCCCTCCACTGTTAATGCATAATTATAAAATTTCTTGCTCATGAAGGAGTTCAAACAACAGAAGTTTTCCACAAATTGATTGCAAAGTTCAGTGAGTAAACAGTGTCGAGGATGCATGAGTTCGTCTGCCATAAAGAGTTCAAGGAAGGTCGAGAACATGTGGAAAATCAGCAACAGGATCATCTCATTAAAGACAAGAACATTCATGTGGTTTGAGACATTCCTGAAGGTGACTGACAGGCGAGAAATTGCAGAACAGGTCAGAATAAGTTACGAGAGCTGTCAAGCAATCATAACAAATGACCTGCAGTTCCCGACAGTGTGTTCCAGATGGATCTATTGTTGTAAATCAGAAGTTGAGGTGTTTGGAGGTCTGTCAGAAGCTTACAGCAAGGTTTGCAAAAAAAGGTGGTGCATTTTTGAGTTGGAGCATTACATGTGACAAAACATGGATCCTGCACTACACTACCAAATCCAAACAAACCAGTAAGGAGTGGCAGAGGACTGTCAGCTAGCAACACATAATCAGTGCTGCATATTACTGTGAGCTGTTGAAGAGGGTTAGGGATGCATATTGCTGCAAAAGAAGAAACCAACCACTTCGACTGGTCACCCTTCTCCATGAAAATGCCAGGGGCCACACACTAGTTCTAAAGGTCTCCAAACTACAGGAAATGTACTGGGCTCAAGATTGATCATCCTACTTGCAGCTCAGACCTACCAACCTGTGATTTACCTTTGGTTGGACTTCTTAAGGAAGTTAAGGGAACTTGTACGCAATTGGCTCCTCATGCAACCAGCTTCATACTATGATGCTGTGATGAAAAGCCTTCCTTCTCAATGGGAAAAAAAAATTGTAAAGTGATAAAATATGTGGGAAAATAAATTTTTGTTTTTTGCTAATGAATTAAAAAAAAAAAAATCCCATTTATATTTGATTCATCCTCGTACAATATGTACACAGTTAAGACATAAGATCTTGCTGATGAATTGTATTTCAGTATTAAAAATGAACTTTTGTATAACAATACTACAGTTACAAAATTTTTGATTCCTTTACGATGATGGTTGCATTTTAAGTCAGTAAAATAGCTCTTAAAGAAAACCTTGGAAACCAGAAAAATATGGATCTCTGATTAACCTGTCTGGAGAACCTATGCCAGAAATGGCAGTTAAACATAGGATATAATGAATTCAATGTTCGCTACAGACACCAAAAAAATTTTGACCTGAAGCGTCCAATTAGCAGACAAATATGTTCTTGAACTAGCAAGCAAGTTTCTGTCTTTTATGACACTGTTATCTGAATGAAGTACAATGAAAAGATGATGTATACAACAGATTTTCTGACAATTTAAGGTACGTAAGTTGAAAGTTTCAACTGTCGGATTACCTTGGGCTATCGATGATCCATTTGTTTTGACACAGTTTTCAGTTTTGCTACAATATCTAGATTACCCTTTAGTCTAACATTAAAATGGTACACAAAAATGCTGTTTCTTAATCATTCTGTTTCTATAATAGGCCAATCTAACAAAAGGGGGTGCAGGGAGGAGAAAAAACTGCTAAATAAAAGTAGCAAGGAGTGACCATCAGATACCACAAATATAATTATAAGAACTGCTGACCTATAATAAATTTTCTAGTGTTTTTCAGATTTTTTTTTCATTTTTTTTTTATTGTGAGCAGATGACATAATGTTCAACCTTCCATTTGCTTTTGTATTGTAATACTCAAGGAGAATGATAGGAAAGGATTCATGAGTGGACTCATGTGCTAATGTCTGAAAGTTCCTCCTGGTGGAAAACAACATTATTCCTGTAAGTATCACAAATAAAATGTATGCTGAATTTTCATCAGCCAGTAACTGAATAATATTCTAGATTACAAAAAGCCATATTTCATATTTTATGCTATATTGGTACATGCTGTCCATCATTATATTATTTTGTAATGTTAGGTATATATTATACTGTGTCAATATTATAGCTTATTAATTTTTTTATGTTTGAGTACATATGAATGTGAATTTATCATCAAAAGTAAGCTAATAGACTCACCTTTGTAGAAAGTACAACAAAGATATTTGACAATTTAGCTGCAGTGTCAACAGGAGCTGGTGACACCAGGATGAAGTCTTCAATTGTTTTGTTGTTATTGTTTTTGCTGCATATCATCAAGTTGTAAACAAACTGAAAATTTCAAAACAAATTTATAGTGTGGTATGCAATTTTTCTATTTTTAGTTTTTAAATCACAGTCTTACTTTACATTATTACAATGCTCCTGCTTCACTCAAATGATCACAAATTCTGAATGTTCATGATGGATTAAAAGTGATTTCTGGGTCACAACGTGAGGTCAGTGGCCACTCAACCAAGTATTCTGTGCATACCTCACACACTGTGTCAAGGCTTCAACCTATCACCAAATGTATTGCCTTGCAAAATTCAAACCAACCTTTAATCAATCATGAATTATCAGGCCAGTAATATACTCTGCTAAGAATAAAGAATACAAATCTGTCAATTGTAGAAAAATCAGATGAGATCTTCAAAGCAAAGTTTCCTAATACTCTGAGGTAAGCATAAATATTACATTCAATTTCACACCTTTATTGTTACACGAACTGCATGAAGACCGTAGAGATTAGCACACTATAAGCTGATACCATACATTACAATTACACCTGATAATTACATCTTACACACAAGAAAAACAAACATACATGGGTACATAAGCAAATATAAAAATGATTCCTTATCTTTTAAAATCAGAGCAACATTTTATATTTTGAATTTATTCTGCAGAACAATTGGATTAAATATAAAACAGGTAATAACATATTCCTATGTTTTTCATAATCTCAAAGGAAATGTTTCTCTATTATTCAGGACAATGAAAATGAAGCTGATTGAGTCTTCAAGGGAATAGACTGGTAGTCATCAGCCCCTAAGATCACTTGGTGCTTGGTTCATAATATTATTGGGGTAAGAGAAGGGCATCACTCTTCTACTGGACTGGAGATAAGCCAGCTGACAGGAATTACTTCTGCAAGTTAAGGAAAAAGAGATCATTCCTGGGGAATCTGAGAGTCTATGGTGTTATACTTTCAGGAATGTCACTGGTCTACAGTAAGTCAGACTGTATAGGACTTGGCTCAACCTCAGACTGGTAGTTAAGGTGTGAGTGGTAAGTTCCTGATGGTTTTATTTTCATCATTGCAAGTATTGGTCATAACCTGTCTTATTTCCATAAAATTAAGGAGAGAAGTGACATCATGGCCCCTCCCAGCTGATGTTGCAGGGGATGGCACTCCTATATCCACCCCAACCCTTGGGCACACCTAGATAGGTCGCTACTCTGGTATCCTGGCCTGGTGAGTCTGAAGACTTGCCAGAAGTCACGGAACTCTGTAACAGACGCTAGGCAGTACTGCAACATCTTGAGGTGCTGGTATCGCCACTGAATGTGCTGTCCATTGAGCTATACCTGGCTTGCCAGCCTAATGGTGCCTGCAGCCACCCTTTAAAGTTAACAGTGCAAAGGCTCAATTTCAGAAGTGATTTTTCTGAGTTTTGGTATCATTGTCACCACAAACCATTCTTGTGTTCTCTGGATTTGCAACATCTTAGGGTTTTGCTCTTGAATACTTGTTGGACTTGTTATTCTGTGGTGTTGTCTCTTCTGTCTGTTCTCCTCTTGTTGTTGTTGTCTTCCTGTTTGCTGTTAGCGTCTTGCTGTTGACAGCCTGGCCAATGGCCACTTTCTATAGGTTCCCAAGTTCGATTCTGGGCACTACAATTTGTGATGAGGTAAAAGGTTTGCTGTGTCACACAGATTAGAACAGAAACAGCAACAACTGCTCCTGCAGCAGCAATTGAAATGGCATGTCAGGCAGCATTTTCACCAGCAGCAATGGTAACAGTGGTAGCGGACTGAATTGCTCCATCAGGATATTCGGCTTTTGAAGGATCAAGTGCAAGTTCAGAGTCCCCAATCTGTGTAGGTGGTGGTTACTTGCCAGGTCAACAGCTACCCACCTGCACTTCTGCCTTTTAACAATGCTGAAGAGGATTGAGACACATATTTGTAGTGAATGAAACAGCACTTCACAGCCTTTCAAGTCTCTGATGATACTCTTCAGTGTCCATTATTCCTTTCATGGGACTTTTCCGGAGATGTTTTTCTTCCTGAAGAAGTTGGCTCAGTTCCTGAATTACATCACACTCACTTTTGAGGAGATGTGTTCCTTGATTTCCACTGTGATTTGAGGTTCATCAATGTTACATGCAACCTTGGCAGTCAAATTACACTTGGGTGACTGATTTTCAAGGTTTGGGCCACTGTTGCGATTTCCTTGTATCAACTCTGATTGCAAAACCTCATACACCAACTCCTTGATTCGAGAAATAGTAGTCCAGTTTGCTCCCAGTACAGAGGTACACACTGCTGCTCTTAAGCTGGATGACCCTGCCTTGGATGATATTTTGAAAACTGAACACTCTTTTGACATCATGCAGGAAGTGACGAGCATCTTGTGGTTCAGCAACAAGTACCAGCAGTTCAGATGCTGCATTGTGTCCCGGGGACGGGGCCAAACTCTTGTGAGCACATTCCAGACAGCAGCAGAGATTAATTGATTTCTGACGTGCCATGGCCTCTGAACATTACAGCAAAAAGCCTGCCCCCCTCCCCTGATGGTCAACATGAGCAGTGGGGTTCTTTGTCATATCTAGACTGCTTCATGGCACACCTACAAGCAAACTGTCCCAATTGTGGGGCATGCTGCACCTGTTGTGGGAAGATGGACATTTCTCAACTGTCTGTTGTAATCTGTGGGGCCATTAGGATCCTGTTCTCTACATGCAGCTAGGGACAGTACATGAACTTCAGGCAATTGTTCCTCAGTGCAGTCCTTCCACTATCAAGCTGTTTATTACCCTCACAATTGCATATCAGGATAGCCATTTCCAAGTTGACACAAAAGCTACCATTTTCTCGGTCAACCTCCAAATGTATGCTCATCCTGGTTCCCTTGGATTGGCCTTCCCTCATGCATTGTCTGTGCCTGGTGACTGTTCGTTACCCCTCCAGGATCAATTCACAATTACAGCTGCCTACAAAAAGATCACATGGCTGATATCTTTGTTGTCGATAGTCACCTTGTGGGCAATGTTTTCAGTCTGGTTGCCTTCTCACTGTTCGGATTCTCCATCACATATGCAGTCACCTCTGACGCCATTCCCTTCCAGGAGCTCAATGACCTCTGTGCCACCTTCAAGCCTATATTCAAACCTACCCTGGGATGTGCCACAGATTTCCAGGTACATATCTCTTTATGACCAGATACGGTGCCTCATTTCTGAATGACACAACCCACTCCATTCTCCATAAGGACAACCATTATGTAAGAACTCTACTACCTCGATGAAGCTGGGATGATTGAACCTGTTAAAACCATCACCTGGGCTACAATGATGACAGTAGCCAGGAAACCCAATGACTCCCTCCAGCAACTGAAGATTTTTAAGTGACAATCAGTGTCAAGGCACAAGTGTAAACCTACCTCATACGATATCCAGAGGATCTCCTCACAAAACTTGTCAGTTTATTCCTAGAGTAATCTATGGTTCTATTGTAGACTTTTGTTAAATCTGAATTACTTATGGACGAAATCATTTTTCAAAGAAGGTAATGAGTTTGTTAACAAGTTTCCTTTTTTTCATTCATATCATGAGCACTGTAAACTCCAAATTAACTCTTCTGATGGAGGAGTTCAAGTGACATCAATGAATATGTCCCAAAACAGACATAAATCCCATACTGGTATGTTTCATGGATGAAGCTATTTTCATCAGGTCACTCTCTATAGAACACTATGAACCTATAAGTACTATTGCCGGGCACTCCCACTATGACCACAGAATCTTCCTTTGACAAAGCTTTACGTAATGATCTTACACCCTCTATCAGCTGATCAACATTAGCAGGTGGTTTAAAAAAGCTGCTGAGCTGGTAATCTGGACCTAGATCATCCTGAAATTGTTGGCCAACACCTGTGCTATGTGAACCACCTAACAATAATACTTTCTTTCTCTTTATAGATTTTTCTACCTCCTTATTTCTCAAATTCCTTTTGAAAGTTTGTTGTGCCCTTTCTACAGCTTTATCCACATATAGGTCACCTTCTTCTAAATGGGACTACAGATGTAATATATTTTCCACATTAATGACAACAAAGTCTGGAAAAGTCCTATGTCTGTTCCATCTATTACCTGCAGCCACTTCCCAATTCTATCTACCCTTCTCCCTCACGTAACCTGCCCACGTGTATCCTTGCCTTGTCTACGAGTAGTTCAGCTTGATGAGCTGCAATGCTTTGGTCCTGTTCCACAATTTTCTGATCTCTAATGGTATATCCTCCAACACCATTGCAGAGGCTCATTTAGTCCCCTGATTCCCTCACCACTACAGTTGCCTCAATAGAAAAAGGTACAGCAGGCACCATACCACAATCCAAAGTTAACAGTCCTAGAATTTCTCACTCATGGTAAATGACACAAGTACACCTATAATAAATTGATGGAGTACTGAATGAAGTGAAGAAATGTGTTTTAAAAATTAGGAAAAACACAAAATACTACACAACATTACTGAACCAGGCTATTTAAATTTACATTATTTTGCGTTAATGTAAGTCAGATAAGAGAGTGTTAATGACTGTCATTTCTACCAAATACATACACTTTCCTAGTGTTCATCATCATTTAGTTTAGTTGAGCATAATCACTTTGACAATGTCACAGCTGCTAATTCCACTTTTCAGAGTAGCACTTCTGGAGATATTGGATTTGCCTGAAGCCTGGAGTACAAAGGATTTCTGCCTGAATCTCAGTCACTTGAGTTGTGAACTGCATTTTCAAGTCCCCCATTTTGGTATAATATGCCAGTGCCACAAATACTGACACTCACACGCCAGCCTTTAAAAAACATGTTGGATGGCATCAGTGTGTGCCTTCAACTCATGCACAAGACCTCTGCATTTGCTTTCCACCAACTCTCATATGCCTTTTCTTCAATATAATTTATAGTCTGGATTAACTTCCCATTCTATTCCCTGAAACCCCAAATTTTAACTATTTATAATAATCAGATGTCATTCACCATCTGAATATTAATGGGGATGCCATCAATAAATTTTCTACCTGAAAGAAAACTAAATATATTTCACAATATAATTTCTGGGAGAGTGGAGGATTTTCTTTGAAAAATCTGGCATTATGACAGAAAAACAGGAAATCTTAAAGTTTCAGCTATTAGAATGATGAAACTTTCTTTCCCAGGACTTGACATCAAATCTTTAAGTACAGGGACCGATGACCTTTGCAGTCTGGTCCTTCAACCCCACAAACCAACCAACCTTTAAGTACACTCTCGTACACTCTCAAACTTTAAGTATGAAATTTGTGCAAATATAGGCATCCTTCTGTGTCAATAAGGTCTTGAAATTAAAAACTTATTTGTAATAAGGCAGCTTCTATGAGAGCAAAATGATCACAGGTCGTAAACTGTTTGTGAGATTTGATTTATTATGACAGCATTTGGACTGTAGTGAATGATCTTATTGGGAGATTAATCATGACAATCTACAGACTATTTGCAGTGTGTTAGGAAGTACTATCTATCCTATTATCATCTAGTGTCTCCAGCTGACAATATGAGACTGCTGGTGTGCACCCTGAATACCACAAATAGCCCTTAAATCGATGCAGCAGGTATCCAAAGAAGATTCTATGCCATCGATGCATCTTCCTCTGCACATATTACAGATTGCTGTTTATGCAAACCAGACCTGTGTTAGTTATATGTGCTATAGAAGAAGTGATACACTGCAACAAGTGTGGATACATATTTCCAGAATTGACAGAGCCACAAATTTCAATTTTTGAATCAATTTCCGTTTATCACTCACTGTGAGGAATCACAAAATATTTCATTCAGGACAGTCTAAGTACAGGTTGCTGTCCATATAATTGTGACAACAATGGAATAACTACAGCAGTATGAGTAACACACTGAAATGGGAAGAAACAATTTAAAAATGAATCTGATTTGCAATTAAAGTCAAACAAAAACGACTAGATATTTATGACTACTGAAGCATAACAATGTTACTTTAATACACACAGCATTCAGAATTGATGGCTATACTGAGAACAGAGTGGAAGTTATAACTAGGAAATTATGTAAAAGGACACTAGTACAAAATTGATTGCCAATTTGTAAAAGTGCACAATATCACAGCACAAAACAAGTTCCTTCTTTAGCTGCATCTGTACTCTAAAACTACTATTAAATATATGGCAGAGTATAGCCCAACTTCTCACTGTACCACACATCAGGACCTCTTCCTGTCCCATTTGTATAAAGAATGTGGGAAGAATGACTGCTTAAATGCCTCTGTGGGCACTATAATTAGTCTAATCTTATCTCTGCAGTCCCAATGAGAGTGATACATGGGCACTGTAGTATAATTCTAGATTCCTTACTTGGTACTAGTTCTTCCATCTTCAAGTCTTGGCCAGTTCACCTTTTAACATTTCCGTGATGCTCTCCCATGACTCAAACAAAAATGTGACTATTAGTACTGCCCATCTCTCTACAATTTCAATATCCCCTTTTAGTTTTATAGTCCTTCTGTGTGAATATTGTACACATTACCTTGAAAACAAACACCTTCAACTATTAGTAGTCATCTGTTAACTAATCAACATAAAAATATAATTTGGTCATTTTCCATTTAGTGTTTCATTTTACACATTCCTCAATTTTGTCTTTTCAGATTAATAAATGCAGAAGTCCAGTCCTGTGGGTACAGTCACCATCATCGGTGAGTTTATTTACTTTCTTAATAAACCATAGTGATGTTCACATAGCTTTTTTTCTCCTGCAGTACAGATGATATTTTGGTACAGAGTGTCATGTACAGTTTTTGTGGTTTGCACACTGCCAATATTTTATCAAAACTTACGAAAAACTGTACTCACAAATCAGAACACACAGATTTATGACAGTGGTTTGGCAGTAAGTGAGATGGCTCCATGGTAGTCTAAGCCAGCTGTCTGTAATAAAAGAGTTTAAAGCTGGTGCGTGCAATATTAACAGTGACACTCCATTTTGCTGACAACACAAAATATAGTATACTTGATTATTATTTGCTACCACCACTGTACTAAACTTAACTGCTATATTTAATGCTTGATAATAATGCTCTTTTGCTGATACAATCCCTCCTCTATACTGTGATAAGAAGTTATTCCTTAACTGACTGAACTGGCGTCGTGTTGTAGGCATCAGGAAGCTACAGAAGTCTGCATATTATTTCATGTCAAGCCAGTATTCTAATTCTGCGGTTAATTTGACGTAATTTTAAAGCATTCAACCTGGTAGCAGAGTTTACTTCAGTTAAGCGGTCAGATGTGTTAAAACAACGCTAAACTGTTTGTGTAAGTTAAAAGGAATTCCATCAGACTCATATAACTGGGCGCATTATAACTTGACCACGAGGTCTTAGGGAAGCTGGAGAAATACGTTACAGCAGGTAAGTTCTCTGACGTAGAGGCAGAAACATTCCACAGACGTTGCTACTCAGAATCGACAAAAGAAGGCCGCAGGGAGTGGCACAAAGGGCGTCAATGAAACCAGCCCTTTCGCTCGGGCGTTGATTCTCGGTTATTTCGCGGTCGAAAACGTCAGTTCACAGTGCGATGTGCAGCAGGAATACGTTCTTCACACCCTTTGACACTGCTGACACCCATGGGTGTTTCAGCCTTTCTCTAAGGAAATTGCCCGCAGCTCGTGGTCGTGCGGTAGCGTTCTCGCTTCCTGCGCCTGGGTTCCCGGGTTCGATTCCCGGCGGGGTCAGGGATTTTCTCTGCCTCGTGATGGCTGGGTGTTGTGTAATATCCTTAGGTTAATTAGGTTTAAGTAGTTCTAAGTTCTAGGGGACTGATGACCATAGATGTTAAGTCCCATAGTGCTCAGAGCCATTTGAAGCATTTTTTCTAAGGACTTTGTATGGTTGCATCCCCATCGACCGTGATCGCAACTGTTTGGATCGCAGTGCGACCACAGTTTTTGCTCTCGTGTATGGAATGGGACCACTAGGGACTGTTGGAAGAAATCTGAACGTGATCCGAAACAGCTAAGGATGCTTGTGTTTTCTCAGCACTCGTAGTTTTCGTCCTCTTGCGGCGTGATCATGGGGGGGTTGTGACATTAACCTGTGCGTGAATAAAATGGCAAAGGGTTCGTCTAAGAATCCCCCGTTCGGCGAAACCCTCGGTGTCGCCCACTCGCCTTTGTTGAGCAACTTATAAATGTGCCTGTACAGACAGCCACCATGATGAGAGTACCAGACGCCTGCAAGCAGGCTACGCTGCAACTCTTCCACCGCTACAATCCTGCTCTTGCGCCTGATAGTAGGCCACCTGGGGTTGAAGAGTGTCGAAGGGGTCGTTGGTCTGCAAGCGTCTAGGCCTTCGTCATGGGTTCCGTCTGCACAGGTACATTCTTAAAATTCTCAATAGAGCTGAGCAAGTGCCACTATTGGCGATTTGAGTGTTCTTAAAGGGACCCTATGCCGTTTTATTCATGCATTTGGCAATGTCACATCCTCCTGTCATTACGACACAGGACGACACAAAATGGGAATGCTGAGAAAGCATAAGCATCTGTAACTGCTTCGGATCACGTTCAAATTTAGTCGAATGGTTTTCAACACCCTTAGTGGTTCCAACTTGTACAGGAGAGAAAAAAATGCGATCGCTGTGCTCTGCAAACTGGTGCGATCGAGGCTTGAAACGCCCATGGGTGTCACCAGTCTCAAAGGGAGTGAAGAACATCAAGGAATGTCTTCCATGGCCACCCGTAAGAGAACTGTGTGTTCTGTACATTGGGCATCGCAGTTCTGACTCCATCGCGGAGGTGTCAAAAGAAGGGGTGAAATGTGGGTAAGAGGGGCTGTGACGATCTTCCTATCGTGTCACACGTCCAGGGCGACACTGAGCAGAATTGTGATGAAATTTGGTGCCAGTGTGACATCATTAAACCACCTTACACTTTTTTTTTGCATGCAGCACTGTCGAAACCGATTTTGATGTCGCAGATGTAATGGTTCTATATTTACGTGACCATTACGGCACTCCAACCCCAGTTCTCGATACCAGTAATATCGTACTTCTTTTCTGTGAAGTATCAAACATATTTTTGTGACAGTATTCACATTTGGTTTTATTAATGTATAGGTACTCCGATGTATCGATATATTACAGTGATATGGTTCTTGAGTGTATTCATTTCTGTGAGACTGTCGTAATCTTTGACTTACTTGTAACCGTTTTGGCGCGAATGCACAAAGAGCAGTCTTTGTTTCACTTTGCAGAAGTTGTAATTTCACTTTGTAAAAAAACAGTCAAGTCTTGTGTTTGGTTAAAGTGGAAATTAAATATATGAAGATTGATACAAAACTGTTTTCTTGATGATGTGACAATTAAGAAGAAGTATACCTGAATTTACAACAAGTTTAATAAAAATGTGGATTGTGACCACCAAGTCAAAAATTATTTCTACCATACCATTGTTCTGATCTGGGATTGTTTGATCATTAAGAATTTCCTGAAAAACCCATTTGTTAGGTCTTCAAATATTGCTAAAATACAGATCTGGACCTTCTAGCAGTCAAAGGGGAATCACCCTAGAATCAACAAGATGAGCCATAACAACTTCGACAAAATCTACGTGGGGATCCATTCAAGATAAGTACCAAAATTAATGACTTTTTTTCAGTGACTTCATTATTTCCATTCTGACGATACCATCCACAGTCAATAACTTTATTGTTGCCTGATAAAACGAACATATGCTGCGTGAGCAACATTATTAATCTGATTTCTAACCTACTTTGCAAGTGGTGGTATTATTAGACAGGGAGCCACGGTTTTGCATCATAACAGAGAAAGTTGTACGCGCCTTTGACTCAAATTTTAAAGTTAAGCGTCGCAGTGTGTGGGAATCATGGTGTTCGAAAACGTGATCCTTTAATTCTATTGTGCAGTGTAGTTGATTACAGCAAGTGAGCTCAAATGGAGCTCAAATGAAGTATTTATGAAGAGGCTTGCATAGTTTGGTTTGGTATGGTTTAAATTTAATACTGGTTTGGATCAAACCAGTATTGAGATAAAAGATGAAATATACTTAAAACAATTCATGAGAAAAGAGGAGGCGTGCCAGTCAATCACTTACAAACCCATACCTCATTATGAACCATGGTGGGCGTATGTCTTTCTCTGGTAGACACACGTGTAGCATATCCAGTCTCAACAGTTGATGTCCTCAACTGTTGTACCTTCATCTGACTAGCAACTCGTACAAGTCACCAAAGTGCGCATCATTTGCGACGGCGGCCGAGTTTAGGTTCGTTCTGCGCATTTGACGTCACAGAACACAGTCGGCCAATGAACAGAGAACGACGTTGCCAGAGCTCGACTGCAGTGCAGAGCACGGACGAATGTCTTCAGTTTTAGAAACGTTCAGTCATAAATAAAGTAATTGAACAAAAGCAATGTCTTGATAGCAGACTTTCCTTTATAGAAAGTTTGGAAAAAGCATTATTTATACTAATTGCTTCATATTCTATTAATTGAGTAAACCAAACAAGCAATAAGCCTCCTAATTCAGGCGATAGCAAGGAAAGGTGTTTGTATCATTCTCACTAACCGCTTTTTCTCAATAAAGAACAGCGGTAATTGTTTATTTCCTAATTTACTTCGACCAAACGTGAGTAATTCGTAGTCATACCAACAGTGTTTGCCGGTATTTTGCGTGATATTTTGAAGTCCTCCGGGAAAACTGTTCAGTGATGAACTGCATTAGCGGAATGGTTGAGGTGTATGGCTACGAAGTAAAAGATTCTGAGTTCAAACCTTGTTTGGTGCTTAATATTTTATTTATTTAAAACCAATATAGTAGTGTCTTACTTCATGAATTTTATTCGTTTGAATGTAATTTTATGAAATTTCTAGTGGCAAGTAAAATCGACCGTACGGAAAGTGTACGCTATGGACTTCTACCTCTGCAAACTCTTAAAAATTTCGTGCAGTGGTTTACTACATCTAATGCTGCACAATAACTGCGTTGAACATCAAAATAAAATTAAGTTATTTATGGGGGGAAGGTATCAGTCAAGAAGATGTGTAAAAATCACATTTTTGGGCCAAATAGTTTTTGTGAAATCGAATGATAAACGGTGTCAAAGCAGTCGAAACATCATGTGTCTGCTGAGGCGAGCAGTGCAGTGATAACAAAATCGCGCACAGCGCGGAATGCGGGGAGCACGTCTCTGTAGCAGCGAAAGGGTTAATGCGGCCGTGGTGGCTTTACTTCATAAACTGCGCGCTCCCCCCTAAACGTAAGTTTACGAACTATACTACGGCGCTGCTTCTCTTGGCGCGTACAACTGGCAACGCAGCAATCTCCCGTGTCTGGGCGGGCATGCGCGGTACGCCAAGATAAAAGAATTGAAATATAGTGGCAGAAACAGAAGTGAGTAAAGCGCGCAGCGAGTCTTACCCTGCGGTCGTCCATCAGCGAGTATGTGTCGTGCTCCTTGGTCATGAGGTACTTGAGCACGTCGTTGTGGCCCTCTGCGGCGGCGAACCAGATGGGGGCGCTGCCGTAGTTGGTCTCGCTCTTGGGGGAAGCCCCGGACTCCACCAGCAGGCGCACCACGTCGATGTAGCCGGCGCGCGCCGCGCAGTGCAGCGAAGTCCAGCCGTTCTGCCAACACACGGGCACTGTGCAGTTGGTCCAGTCTCTCTCTCTCTCTCTCTCTCTCTCTCTCTCTCTCTCTCTCTCTCTCTCTCTCTCTCTTAGCAGAGTGAAGGGGCCATCACACGCTCAACGTTTATTACGCAATACTCAGTATTGCGCAATAATATTGATGGTCTGTGTATGGGATTGGCGGCTTGCGCAATATATTAAAGTAGATCGCAGAGCATTAAAATATTGGCGCTCGTTCAATATACTGCGTAATATATTGTACCGTGTAAAGACAGTGATGCGCAATAAACGGCGATTCCTGCTGAAACCGAGAGAAATTTAATTCGCTCCGGACGAATTTCCGCAAAGAATTCAAACAAATAAATGACAAAATATTAAAGAGTGTGGTGGAGGATGTACAGTATATTTAAGTACCAAGCGTTACTTTGAGAAATGAATTCCTGACTGTTTAGGAAACGCCGGATACCTCGTTGTCGACAGTAGCAGAGGAAACTGAAGTCATGCTGTCAGGACAGTAACCAAAAATGTTTATTTGCTTGAAGCAGTTTCCAGGATATCAAATAAGATCAGGCCAACCGTCCAGTAGGTAACATGTTTTTCTTTTCCTTGCAACAGTTGAGACACCACTGACATAAGATCATGTAAGCTTTCAATCCGTAATCAGTAAATAATTGTTTTGCATAATTTCCAACAGTTGTTACTCTAGGGAAATACTTTGAAAACAGTTATGTACACGATTAATTACACAATTTACTTTTTAAACAATTTGTAATTAGTGGTTGCTGTTGTGCGTCACGAATCTATGCTCCAGTAAATGAGTCCCTGTTTCACTTAAATGTTTACTGGAAGCTTTTCAGATGATTTCGTCTGTACTGTTCGCCGCGAATGCAGAGTTCTAAACCGACGCGTCCCCGGCATAACTCTTGGCCAATAATATTGTGCCGTTCTACTACTCGCACTATCGCGCGATATAAATAAATATTGGAAGTCTGAGGCCCCCTCTGCTTGTTCATCTGTAAATGTTGCGCATTCCTTCAACACGGGAATTGCAAGACTATCAACAGTGAAAGTTCAGGGTTGATAACTATCAGAACGACCGGCAGCAATCCAAGAACTTAACCGCTCGGAAGAAAATTATCGTCCTTTAATAACGAACGTGCTATCACAAGTACCTAAATGAGACGAGACTTGGGACAACAATAGTTTGATGACATGTACACACTAATAATTATATTGACACAAGTATTCAAATTAATCAGTTTTACTCAGTAAATGGTGCGCTAATTCTTATACACGGTTTGTTGCACGACGACTGTCGGATAAAATGCTGAAGACGGGCAGGCAGCAGTCTCATCTTTCGTGTATCAGCATTTTTTCCGTCAACTCTTGTTTCGAGTTTAACCTATCTTCAGATGGCAGAGTTATTGCTTCATTACATAGCATTCGTAGTAAAGGTAAAAAACCGTTAATATAATCAAGAACTTTTTTGATGGAAGCTGCTTTGAGAGCAGGTGTAGGTTAAAGGGCGTCAGGACAGTGCAAAAAGGGCTCGATTTTCAAAGGTTGCAGGAACAACAACACAGGAGGAGGGTAGACATAGCAACAATCAATAACGTAGTTGTAAACTGTCGTAGCTGTGTTGGGAAAGAACCAGAGCTCCAAGCGATAATGGAAAGCAGTGAGGCTCAAATCTTTCTAGATACCGACTAAAAACGGGGAGATAAGTTGAGCCGAAACTTTTACAAAGGATCTTAAGTGTTCAGAAACGATAGTATAAATACACACATTAAAAAAAGTTTTGCATCGCCCCAGCTCCCAGAACTCCTGAAGATAGACGTTCATTGTGGATATTGTATCACACAGCCCCTTTGAATGTTCAGAGATGTCACTAAACTTGCCCAAAGATGTAAACAACCATGCATGAGCAGCGCGTATTAGACGGAGGGGATAAGACAGCCGATCAGTTCCAGTCACTCCCCCAGCAAGGAGGTACACGGCTCGTGTTGTCTGTAGTTCAACCATGCCTAGACGGTCAATACCGCGGTTAGAGCGCGTCTGCATTGTTACTTTGTGCCAGAGAGGGCTCTCAACAAGGAAAGTGCCCGGGCGTCTCGGAGTGAACCAAAGCGATGTTGTTCGGACATGAGGAGGTGCAGAGAGACAGGAACTGTCGATGGCATGCCTCACTCACGCCGCCCAAGGGCTATTACTGCCGTGGACGACCGTTACCTACGGATTATGTCTCGGTGGAACCCTGACAGCAACACCACCATTGTTGAATAATGCTTTTCGTGCAGCCGCAGGACGTCGTGTTACGATTCAAACTGTGCGCAATAGGTTGCATGATGCGCAGCTTCACTCCCGATGTCCATGGCGAGGTCCATCTTTGCTACCACGACACCATGCAGCGTGGTACAGATGGGCCCACCAAGATGCCGAATGGACCACTCGGGTCTGGCATCCCGTTCTCTTCACCGATGAATGTCCCATATGTCTTCAAACAGACAACCATCGGAGACGTGTTTGGAGGCAACCCGGTCAGGCTGAACGCTTTAGACACACTTTCCAGCGAGTGCAGCAAGGTGGAGGTTCGCTGCTGTTTTGGGGTGGCATTATGTGGCGCCGACTTACGCCGCTGGTGGTCACGAAAGGCGCCGTAACGGCTGTACGATACGTGAATGCCATCCTCGGACCGATAGTGCAGCCATATCGGCAGCATATTGGCGAGCTCCTTCATGGACGACAATTCGCGTCCCCACCATGCACATCTTG
The DNA here is from genome assembly GCF_021461395.2 of Schistocerca americana. Classification (NCBI taxonomy): domain Eukaryota; kingdom Metazoa; phylum Arthropoda; class Insecta; order Orthoptera; family Acrididae; genus Schistocerca; species Schistocerca americana. The sequence continues at coordinate 540,340,546 of NC_060124.1, read as the reverse complement.
TGAATGACTTCCTTCAGGATAACAACATCGCTCGACTAGAGTGGCAGCACATTCTCCAGACATGAATCCTATCGAACATGCCTGGGATGGATTGAAAAGGGCTGTTTATGGACGACATGACCCATCACCCACTCTGAGGGATCTACGCCGAATCGCCGTTGAGGAGTGGGACAATCTGAACCAACAGTGCCTTGAGGAACTTGTGGGTAGTATGCCATAACGAATACAGGCATGCATCAATGTAAGTGGACGTGCTACTGGGTATTAGAGGTTTCGGTGTGTACAGCAATCTGGACCACCACCTCTGAAGGTCTCGCTGTATGGTGGTACAACATACAATGTGTGGTTTTCATGAGCAATAAGATGGGCGGAAATGATGTTTATGTTGATCTCTACTCCAATTTTCTGTTCAAGTTTCGGTACTCTCTGAACAGAGGTGATGCAAAACTTTTTTTTTGTGTGTTTACATATGATACTGCAGTGTCTGTATTATTCTGAACTCAATGCAGTTCCTTTGGATACGCATGCATGTCTAAAGGAACAGACACTGCGGCGACTACAGCCGTTATGAAATACATTAATTGTATTCGTAATTGCGTATATGGACAGCCACCAGCTGTAGAACGGAATGACAACGCAAATTTGTGCCGAACGGGACTCGAAGGAGGATTTCCCTCTTATCGCGAGCGGTCACCTTACTATTTAACTATCCATGCTCGACTCACGGCCAGCCCCAAACGTCCATATGTCATCAACTATGCGTCTACAATCTGCACTCGTGCATCCATTGTGTATATTCCCGTACATTGAATGTATTTCATGATGGATGTAGTCGCCGCAGAGTCTATTCCTTTGGACATGCATTCATGTCCAAAGTAACTCTGCGGCGTAATTCAGAATAACATGGCACTGCAATATCGTATTTATTCGCCGACGGGCAAGCAACTTTCAAGTAATATGTCTCACCTGTACGGGAATATACATAATCGATGTACACTCCTGGAAATGGAAAAAAGAACACATTGACACCGGTGTGTCAGACCCACCATACTTGCTCCGGACACTGCGAGAGGGCTGTACAAGCAATGATCACACGCACGGCACAGCGGACACACCAGGAACCGCGGTGTTGGCCGTCGAATGGCGCTAGCTGCGCAGCATTTGTGCACCGCCGCCGTCAGTGTCAGCCAGTTTGCCGTGGCATACGGAGCTCCATCGCAGTCTTTAACACTGGTAGCATGCCGCGACAGCGTGGACGTGAACCGTATGTGCAGTTGACGGACTTTGAGCGAGGGCGTATAGTGGGCATGCGAGAGGCCGGGTGGACGTACCGCCGAATTGCTCAACATGTGGGGCGTGAGGTCTCCACAAGTACATCGATGTTGTCGCCAGTGGTCGGCGGAAGGTGCACGTGCCCGTCGACCTGGGACCGGACCGCAGCGACGCACAGATGCACGCCAAGACCGTAGGATCCTACGCAGTGCCGTAGGGGACCGCACCGCCACTTCCCAGCAAATTAGGGTCACTGTTGCTCCTGGGGTATCGGTGAGGACCATTCGCAACCGTCTCCATGAAGCTGGGCTACGGTCCCGCACACCGTTAGGCCGCCTTCCGCTCACGCCCCAACATCGTGCAGCCCGCCTCCAGTGGTGTCGCGACAGGCGTGAATGGAGGGACGAATGGAGACGTGTCGTCTTCAGCGATGAGAGTCGCTTCTGCCTTGGTGCCAATGATGGTCGTATGCGTGTTTGGCGCCGTGCAGGTGAGCGCCACAATCAGGACTGCATACGACCGAGGCACACAGGGCCAACACCCGGCATCATGGTGTGGGGAGCGATCTCCTACACTGGCCGTACACCACTGGTGATCGTCGAGGGGACACTGAATAGTGCACGGTACATCCAAACCGTCATCGAACCCATCGTTCTACCATTCCTAGACCGGCAAGGGAACTTGCTGTACCAACAGGACAATGCACGTCCGCATGTATCCCGTGCCACCCAACATGCTCTAGAAGGTGTAAGTCAACTACCCTGGCCAGCAAGATCTCCGGATCTGTCCCCCATTGAGGATGTTTGGGACTGGATGAAGCGTCGTCTCACGCGGTCTGCACGTCCAGCACGAACGCTGGTCCAACTGAGGCGCCAGGTGGAAATGGCATGGCAAGCCGTTCCACAGGGCTACGTCCAGCATCTCTACGATCGTCTCCATGGGAGAACAGCAGCCTGCATTGCTGCGAAAGGTGGATATACACTGTACCAGTGCCGACATTGTGCATGCTCTGTTGCCTGTGTCTATGTGCCTGTGGTTCTGTCAGTGTGATCATGTGATGTATCTGACCCCAGGAATGTGTCAATAAAGTTTCCCCTTCCTGGGACAATGAATTCACGGTGTTCTTATTTCAATTTCCAGGAGTGTACGATTACAGGGTGTAGTCGCATGGTTGACGACATATGGAAGTTTGGGTCTGGCCGCGAGTCGTGCACGGATAGCCAAATGGTAAAGTGACAGCTCGCGATTAGCGGGAAATCTGGGTTCGAGTCCGGATCCGCCAAGAATTTTCATTGTCGTTATTCCATTCTACAGCTGATGGCTATCCACGTATGCAATTGCGAATACAATGAATGCATATTATAAATAAACTTGGTGGTGGCGACTTTGTTGCTGTTAGATGTAGTTTATCTTGAAAGTACATGGCTCCTGTAAATTAGTTTGGGTAGAGGCTATACTTGACAACCGGAACAAGTTCATAATTGGTTCCTCCTAACGAGCCCCCCCCCCCCCCCCCCGACCTACGTGATACATTTGTTGAACGGTTCAAAGAAAACTTGAGCGTCATCACAAATAAGTACCACACTTCTAAAATTATAGTTGGTGGCGATTATAATTTACTTTCCATTTTCTATCGAAAATACGTATTCAAAGCCGGTGGTAGGCATAAAACATCGTCAGAATTTGTACAAAATGTTATATTTTGAGCAATAAGTTAGGTGCCTATTCGAAATGTAAATGGTTGCGAAAACATAATTGATCTCTTAGCAACAAATAATCCTGAGTAAATACACTCATGCATGTAAATGAAGGATTATTGCAGAATGTGGTGCCACACAACGTGGCACTACACAAAACTGGCACTAATAGCATAGGCACATAGGGAACACACACGACACACATCTGTAAGTCCACGGTATTGGTGATAAGTTGAGAAAACCGTCACGAAACTCACGTGCTAGAAAACGCCACTGTTTCCTGCGCATGTACTCCGACATCAATATGAGATATGATCACCATGCACACATACACAGGCCGCACAACGGGTTGGCATACTCTGGATCAGGTGGTCGAGTAGCTGCTGGGGTATAGCCTCCCATTCTTGCATCAGTGCCTGTCGGAGCTCCTGAAGTGTCGTAGGGTTTGAAGACGTGCAGCGATACGTCGACCGATACACCTGAGCTGTTACAGTTCCTCTGTCAGACATGTAGGGGTTTAGGTCTAGAGAACAGCCAGGCCACTCCATTCGCCTGATATCTTCTGTTTCAAGGTACTCCTCCACAATGGCAGCGCGGTGGGGCAGTGCTTCATCATCCACCAGGAGGAAGGTGGGACCCACTGCACCCCTGTAAATGCGGACATACTGGTGCAAAATGACGTCCCGATACACCTGAGCTGTTACAGTTCCTCTGTCAGACATGTAGGGGTGTACGTGCACCAATCATAATCCCACCCTACACCATCAAACCACGACCTCCATAGAGGTCCCTTTCAAGGACATTAAGGGGTTGGTATCTGGTTCCTGTTTCACGCCAGGTGAAAAGCCGGCGAGAATCACTCTTCAGACTATACCTGGACTCGTCTGTGAACATAACCTGGGACCACTGTTCCAATGACCATGTACTGTGTTCTCAACACCATGCTTTACGGGCTCTCCTGTGACCAGCGGTCAGCGGAATGCACCTTGCAGGTCTCCGGGCGAATAAACCATGTCTGTTCGGTCGTGTGTAGACTGTGCGTCTGGAGACAACTCTTCCAGTGGCTGCGGTAAGGTCCCGAGCAAGGCTACCTGCAGTATTCCGTGGTCGTCTGCGGGCACTGATGGTGAAATGTCGGTCTTCTTGTGGTGTTGTACACTGTGGAAGTCCCATACTGTAGCGCCTGGACACGTTTCCTGTCCGCTGGAATCGTTGCCATAATCTTGAGGTCACACTTTGTGGCACACGGAGGGCCCGTGCTACGACCTGCCGTGTTTGACCAGCCTCCAGTCGCCCAAGTCTTCTACCCCTCAAAATGTCATCAATACGTGTCCTTTGAGCCATTTTCAATACACAGTCGCCATTAGCACGTCTGAAAACATCTGCACATTTCCTCGCTGCACCGTACTCTGCATGCACCAACACACCTCTGCAGATGTGGACTGCTGCCAGCGCCACCGTGCGACGACTGCAGGCCAAATGCACCGCATGGTCATACCCCGAGGTGATTTAAGCCCGCAAACCGCCCACCAAAGCGTTGTTTCACCATGTATCAGCATTATCCTTAATTTATGAGCATGAGTGTAGGAAGCATCATGACGGATTCATGGACTGCTGACAACAAGATCGTTGAAGCGAGAGCGACCACTGCAACAGCCAAACCCACCAAAAGTAAACACAAAAATATCTATTTGAAAAAAAGGTAATAATTTGCTCAACGCCTTCATAGGATTCAGCCTCCATCCCTTTCCCAACTAACTATGTAACTGTAGACGAGATGTGGTTTCAATCCAAAGAAATAGATCCCCCACGGTACACAAAAGAGGTTAGAACATTGTTGCAGAAGCAGTGAAATAAGCATTCCAAATTTAAAAGAACACAAAGTCTCCAAGATCGACGATGTTTTACTGAAGCTCGAAACTTGTCGCGGACTTCAATGGAAGATGTTACTAATAGCTTCCACAATGAAACTCTGCCTTGAAATCTGATGGAAAATCCAAACAGATTGTGGCCGTTTGTAAAGTACACCAGAAGCAAGGCACAATCAATATCTTCACTGCACGATACCTATGGTAATTTAACCGATGACAGTGCCACTTCAGTGGACTTTTTAAGCACAGTTTTCTGAAATTCCCTCACCAAAGACGCCGAAGTAAATATTCCAAATTGCGAAGAGAGAACAGCTGCCAAAATGAGTAACTTGGAAGAAGATCTCCGCGGTGTAGTGAAGCAGCTTAAAGCACTTAATAAAAGCAAGTCTTCTGGTACAGAGAGCATACGAATAAGGTACCTGTCAGATTCTGGTGATGTAAATGTTAATTTCGTGTGGCTAGGGCCTTCCGTCGGGTAGACCATTCGCCTGGTGCAAGTCTTCCGATGCCACTTCGGCGACTTGCGTGTCGATGGGGATGGAATGATGATGACAACGACAACACAACACCCAGTCCCTGAGCGGAGAAAATTTCCGGCTCAGCCGGGAATCGAACCCGTGCCATTAGGTATGACATTCCGTCGCGCTGGCCACTCAGCTACCAGTGGCGGAATTTTTGGTGCTACAGTAGCCCCATACTTAGCAATCACACACAACCGCACGCTTGACGAAAGATCTGTACCAAAAGACTGGAAAATTGCACAGGTCACACCAAAAGAAAGAAAATCCACTGAATTACAAACCCATGTGACTAACGTCGATTTTCAGTGGGATTTTGGAACATATACTGTGCTGGAATAGTATAGCTCTTTCTTCGCACGAAGTAATGAGTGCTATCGACAGGGGATCTCAAACTGACTCCAGATTTCCAGAAGGCGTTTGACACTGCCCTTCATGAGAGACTTCTAATCAAATTGCGTGACTATGGATTATCGCTTCACTTGTGCGACTAGAAGCGCGATTTCCTCTCAGAAAGGTCACAGTATGTAGTAACCGACGGAAATCATCGGGTAAAACAGAAGCGATATTCGGCGTTCCCCAAGGAAGTGTTATATACCCTTTGCTGGTCCTAACCTGCGTCAGCGATTTAGAACATAATATGAACAAGTCTTTTAGATTGTCTGCAGATGATGTTGTCATTGCCGTCTAGTAGAGTCATCATAAGATCAAAACCATTTGCAAAATGGATTACACACGATATCTGAATGGTACAAAAACTGGCAATAATCTCTCAATAACGAAAAGTGTGAGGTCATCCACATGAGTAGAAAGAGAAATCCGTTAAATTTAAATTAAATGGTAAATTTAAGGAAATTTAAAGGCTGTGAATTCGACTAAATATCTATGAAATACAATTATTGGAACAATCACGTAGATAATATTATGGGGAAGGCAAACCGAAGAATACGTTTTATTGGCAGAACACTTAGAAGATTCAACAGATCTACTAAAGAGACTACCTACACTGCGCTTGTTGGTCCTCTGGTAATTAAAATCGCTCAAAAGAGGAAAGGCCTCTGGACCTGATGGATACCAGTTCGATTTTACACAGAGTACGCGAAGGAACTTGCCCCCCTTCTTGCAGCGGTGTACCGTAGGTCTCTAGAAGAGCGTAGCGTTCCAAAGGATTGGAAAAGGGCACAGGTCATCCCCGTTTTCAAGATGGGACGTCGAACAGATGTGCAGAACTATAGACCTATATCTCTAACGTCGATCAGTTGTAGAATTTTGGAACACGTATTATGTTCGAGTATAATGACTTTTCTGGAGACTAGAAATCTACTCTGTAGGAATCAGCATGGGTTTCGAAAAAGATGGTCATGTGAAACCCAGCTCGCGCTATTCGTCCACGAGACTCAGAGGGCCATAGACACGGGTTCCCAGGTAGATGTCGTGTTTCTTGACTTCCGCAAGGCGTTCGATACAGTTCCCCACAGTCGTTTAATGAACAAAGTAAGAGCATATGGACTATCAGACCAATTGTGTGATTGGATTGAGGAGTTCCTAGATAACAAAACGCAGCATGTCATTCTCAATGGAGAGAAGTCTTCCGAAGTAAGAGTGATTTCAGGTGTGCCGCAGGGGAGTGTCATAGGACCGTTGCTATTCACAATATACATAAATGACCTGGTGGATGACATCGGAAGTTCACTGAGGCTTTTGCAGATGATGCTGTGGTGTATCGAGAGGTTGTAACAATGGAAAATTGTGCTGAAATGCAGGAGGATCTGCAGCAAATTGACGCATGGTGCAGGGAATGGCAATTGAATCTCAATGTAGACAAGTGTAATGTGCTGCGAATACATAGAATGATAGATCCCTTATCATTTAGCTACAAAATAGCAGGTCAGCAACTGGAAGCAGTTAATTGCATAAATTATCTGGGAGTGCGCATTAGGAATGATCATATAAAGATGATCGTCGGTAAGGCAGATGCCAGACTGAGATTCATTGGAAGAATCCTAAGGAAATGCAATCCGAAAACAAAGGAAGTAGGTTACAGTACGCTTGTTCGCCCACTGCTTGAATACTGCTCAGCAGTGTGGGATCCGTACCAGATAGGGTTGATAGAAGAGATAGAGAAGATCCAACGGAGAGCAGCGCGCTTCGTTACAGGATCATTTAGTAATCGCGAAAGCGTTACGGAGATGATAGGTAAACTACAGTGGAAGACTCTGCAGTAGAGACGCTCAGTAGCTCGGTACGAGCTTTTGTTAAAGTTTCGAGAACATACCTTCACCGAAGAGTCAAGCCGTATATTGCTCCCTCCTACGTATATCTCGCCAAGAGACCATGAGGATAAAATCAGAGAGATTAGAGCCCACACAGAGGCATACCGACAATCCTTCTTTCCACGAACAATACGAGACTGGAATGGAAGGGAGAACCGATAGAGGTACTCAAGGTACCCTCCGCCACACACCGTCAGGTGGCTTGCGGAGTATGGATGTAGATGTAGATGTAGAAAGTACTACTGTGCTTACCTCATAGGATTGACGGACGACATCGAAAAAGATCAAAGAAGGGCATCTCGTTTTGTATTATCGCGAAATAAGCGAAGAGAGTTCACAGGTATGATAAGCGAAGAGAGTTCACAGGTATGATAAGCGGATTGGAGCGTGAATCATTAAAACAAAGGCTTTTTTTTTTGCGCCGAGATCTTCTCACGAAATATTGATCACCGGTTTTTGCCTCAGAATATGAAAATACACTGCAGAGCCAAAGAAAACGGTACACCTGGCTAATATCACGTACTGCCCCCGCAACAGGACGTGGCATGGACTCGACTAATGTTTGAAGTGGTGCTGGAAGGAACTGACACCAAGAATCTTACAGGGCATAAATCCGGAGATCGCTTCTCAACAGCACGTTGCAAGGCATCCCAGATGTGCTCAATAATGTTCATGTCTGCGGAGTTTGGTGGCCAGCGGAAGTTTCTAAACTCAGAATAGTGTTTTTCGTGCCACTCTGTAGCAATTCTGGACGTGTCCTGCTGGGATTTCCCAAGTCTGGCTGAATGCACAACGGACTTACATGGATGCAGGTGATCAGACAGGATGCTTACGTACGTGTCACCTGTCAGAGTCACATCTGGACGTGTCAGAGCTCCCATATCACCCCAATCCCACACGCCCCACACCATTACAAAGCCACCACCAGCTGAACAGTCCCCTGCTGACACGCAGGGTCCATGGATTCACGAGGTTGTCTCCATACCCGTACACGTCCATCCGCTCGATATAATTTTAAACGAGACTCGTCCGACCAGTCAACATGCTTCCAGTCAGCAACAGTCCAATGTCGGAGTTGACGGGCCGAGGCGAGGCGCAAAGCTTTGTGTCGTGCAGTCATTAAGGGTACACAAGTGGGCCTTGGGCTCCGAATGCCCATATCGATGACGTTTCGTTGAACGGTTCGCACACTGACACTTGTTGATGGCCCAGCATTGAAATCTGCAGCAATTTGCGGGAGGGGTTCACTTCGGCCACTTTGAACAATTCTCTTGAGTCGTCGTTGGTCCCGTTCTTGCAGGATCTTTTTCCGGCCGCATCGATGTTGGAGGAACACACTTGTCTTATATAGGCGTTGCCGACCGGAGCGCCATATTCTTCCTGTTTACATATCTCTGTAGCCGGCCGCGGTGGTCTAGCGGTTCTAGGCGCTCAGTCCGGAGCCGCGCGACTGCTACGGTCGCAGGTTCGAATCCTGCCTCGGGCATGGATGTGTGTGATGTCCTTAGGTTAGTTAGGTTTAAGTAGTTCTAAGTTCTAGGGGACTGATGACCTCAGCAGTTAAGTCCCATAGTGCTCAGAGCCATTTGAACCATTTATTAAGATAGATACTGCCTACAGGAAAATTAAAGAGACCTTTGGAAAAAAGAGACCCACTTGTATGAATATCAAGAGCTCAGATGGAAAGCCAGTTCTAAGCAAAGAAGCGAAAGCAGAAAGGCGGAAGGAGTATGTAGAGGGTCTATACAAGGGTGATGTACTTGAGGACAATATTATGGAAATGGAAGAGGATGTAGATGAAGATGAAATGGGAGATATGGTACTGCGTCAAGAGTTTGACAGAGCACTGAAAGACCTGAGTCGAAACAAGGCCTCGGGAGCAGACAACATTCCATTAGAACTAGTGACAGCGTTGGGAGAGCCAGTCCTGACAAAACTCTACCAGCTGGTGAGCAGGATGCATAAGACAGGCGAAATACCCGCAGACTTCAAGAAGAATATAATAATTCCAATCCCAAAGGAAGCAGGTGTTGACAGACGTGAAAATTACCGAACTATCAGTTTAATAAGTCACGGCTGCAAAATACTAACGCGAATTCTTTACAGACGAATAGAAAAACTAATAGAAACCAACATCGGGGAAGATCAGTTTGGATTCCGTAGAAATATGGGAACACGTGAGGCAATACTGACCCTACGACTTATCTTAGAAGCTAGATTAAGGAAAGGCAAAACAACGTTTCTAGCATTTATAGACTTAGAGAAAGCTTTCGACAATGTTGACTGGAATACTCTCTTTCAAATTCTAGAGGTGGCAGGGGTAAAATACATGGAGCGATAGGCTATTTACAATTTTTACAGAAACCAGAGGGCAGTTATAAGAGTCGCGGGACAGGAAAGGGAAGCAGTGGTTGGGAAGGGAGTGAGACAGGGTTGTAACCTCTTCCCGATGTTATTCAATGTGTATATTGAGCAAGCAGTAAAAGAAAGAAAAGAAAAATTCGGAGTAGGTATTAAAATCCATGGAGAAGAAATAAAAAGTTTGATGTTCACCGATGACATTGTAATTCTGTCAGAGACAGCAAAGGACCTAGGAGAGCAGCTGAACGGAATGGACAGTGTCTTGAAAGGAGGATATAAGATGAACATCAACAAAAGCAAAACGAGGATAATGGAATGTAGTCGAATTAAATCGTATGATGCTGAGGGAATTAGATTAGGAAATGAGACACTTAAAGTAGTAAAGGAGTTTTGCTATTTGGGGAGCAAAATAACTGATGATGGTCGAAGTAGAGAGGATACAAATTGTAGACTGGCAATGGCAAGGAAAGCGTTTCTGAAGAAGAGAAATTTGTTAAGATCGAGTGTAGATTTAAGTGTCAGGAAGTCGTTTCTGAAAGTATTTGTATTGAGTGTAGCCGTGTATGGAAAAGAAACGTGGACGATAAACAGTTTGGACAGGAAGAGAATAGAAGCTTTCGAAATGTGGCGCTACAGAAGAATGCTGAAGATTAGATGGGTAGATCACATAACTAATGAGGAGGTATTGAATAGAAACGGGGAGAAGACGAGTTTCTGGCACAGCTTGACATGAAGAAGGGACCGGTTGGTTGGACATGTTCTGAGGCATCAAGGGATCACCAATTTAGCATTGGACGGCAGCCTGGAGGGTAAAAATCATAGAGGGAGACCAAGAGATGAATGCACTAAGCAAATGCAGAAGAATGTAGGTTGCAGTAAGTACTGGGAGATGAAGAAGCTTGCACAGGATAGAGTAGCATGGAGAGCTGCATCAAACCAGTCTATGGACTGAAGACCACAACAACAACAATATTGCATTTCTTGTCCTTCGACCGTTCAATGTTTCTATTTTGTATTTTTTTGCTTTTGACGTCCTGCCCATTGGGCCCTTTTACCACTAAATCTGAGGGGGGTGCGATGGGGAGATTGCCTTGTAAGTACACTTCGTGCAAGGAAACCATACTGTTGTGGCGCCTCCCTCGCCCCAGCTTGGTGCGCCAAGCGGCAGCTTGTGTCACTCGGGTCTCAACCCGGCCCTCGGCCCTCGGCAGTCGGCGCGCCCTGAGGCCGTGGTTCCAGCCGGAGACATCCCTCAGAGCAGGGCCGTGTCACACGCGCGCCCGCTGCCGAGTCGATACGGCGGGCAGGCGGAGAAGCGGCCGGCACACGAGATCGACCTGGACGTGAACGTGAACACGTCCTCCCAGGTCGCCCAGTTGGACACACATCAGAGTGTCTGGATCGGCAGTCACCTGTTTTGGATTCTCCTGGCAGTCGCTGATTATTTTAGTAGAACGAGATGCTATTTTGTTCCGTATACTGGGCAAATCACCTAAAGCTTGCACCGCAAATATTTTGGAAATGAAAAGTGCTATTGATCTGCGGTTTTCACAGAATGGATTGGTAGTCAGCGGCTCCTACAGTTAGCAAATCAACACACTGTACGAGGGTCATTCAATAATTAAAGAGACAAATTGGTCTGGGGAAAAAACTGTCAGTAGGGCAAGTTTGCTACTTTTACCGCATTAAGTTGGCATCACTGGTACGAGCCCTGATCTGCTGATGTGTCAACATTGTTTTGTTTATAACCTCAAGAATACATTTCAAGATGGCGAGTCCGCGTGGAACTTCCACATTAGTTGAACAACGTTCTGTCATTCGTCATTTACTTGCTGCAGGAGACAAACCAGTGAATATATACTGCAGAATGTCTACAGTTTATGGTTGTATGAATCGTACAAATTTTTACAAGTGGGTAGAGCAGTTCAAAAATGGTCGCGACTCAGTGACTGGTGGAGCAGTTGTAGTTTCAATTCCCTCACTTGAAAGTCGAATTGATGAAAGACGGTGACAAGTCAGCGAAATCAGGCGTATATAAGATTATGTGTGATGATTGCCCATGTTATTACATAGGTCAAAAAGGCAGAGCAATAGCAGTAAGGTTTAAAGAACATCTTCCAATAAAGGGTGTAGCAACACGAGGGTCATCCTTTGCGGAACATCTGGTGCAAATGGCTCATACACCTTATCCTTTACGTGACATAGAGCTACTACATCATGAAGTTAAGGGCTATAGACTCCACACGCTTGAGTAACTACAAATTTATGCACACCTAATTACAGATAGAGACAATTTACTGAACGATCAACTGTATCTAAAAAATAGGGCATACTTCGAAGGCTTCCAGCCTATATCGGGTTTACAATAATTCATAATGCATGTGACCCTTACAGTTTCTGTAATAACAGAACCCTTCCTACAGATGTTCATACGAGATCTGTTGGTCAGATTATAAGGCTCTGTAGTAGAATACAAAACGTAGTCATGCTGGATACTGTAATTAACTTACAATAGTAAAATATAAAATTAATTCATAGCAAAAAGGTTATCTGATGCGTGCGTAACAAAGAGATTGATTCTATACGTCTCGCGCATGCGCGCCGCCCTCTGTGAGGCAGACCGCGAAGCCCTCGCGGTCCGCAGTCTCTAGTCACACGACGAGGGCCATACAACGGGCTTAAAGTGAATGCTCTACAGCTTGTTTAATAGAAGTGACAAAACCTTATGGTTATGTATCAAGTTTTATAAAGTTGACTTAGGACATGGCCTGTTTTAGGCAAACATTTAAATAATATTTTATGTAAGTACTACACATTGCATCCTGTAGGATGACCATATCTAATATAATTTACCAGCGCATTATAATACTAACTTGTTGCAGGTTCTGAAATCCCCCTCACCCCCTGGTGTCTCCCTTCCTCTCCACTCCAACCAGATGCCGCGCCTTTACCGTTGTGTCCCTCCCTCTCTCCATCTCCACACCCTCCATCTCCTTTCCCAACACAACTTCCACCGTCTACCACTCCCGGATGATGAGCTTCGCCCTGACATCTACCCTTCCTACCAACTCTAACCCCCTCTTCCTGCCTCCTCCTCCGGGCTCCCTCTCCTCCCCCTCCCTCCTTCCGAGCGGCTTCCCCCTCCTATTCCCCCTCCCTCTCTTGTGCCTTCTTTCAGTGTCTCTGCGCTCCCTCCTGCCCTGTCTTCCATTTTCCTCTCCCGCCCCATGTGTCTCCTGCCTCTTCGTAAACCCACGGTTGCCCCTCCTCTCTTCATCCCGCCGCTTCCCCAGCTGCCCCATGCTCTCCCCTCCTTTTCCATCCTCTCTGATCTTTCCCTCGGCAGGTCCCACCTGGTAGTTTTATTCTTCGTCTTGTGGTCTCCAAGTGGGTTTTAAGTGTGTTGTTTCGGAGTGTTTTTAATACTGTGGCCAACTTTTAACCTGTGCATGAGCATCCAGTGTCTTCTCTGTGTTTTAAGAATCGCAAACTGTGTTTTTTAACTTTCTGGTGACTTTTTTAACTGTCCCCCATGAACGTCTACATGTCCATGTCTTTTTACCTTCATTTTCTCCCCTTACTCTGTTTTATGTTCCCCTTTTTTCCCTCCTTATGTATGTATTACTTTATTCTTGTTTTAGTTGTCATGTCACTCGGCTGAAGAGCGGCGGATTGTGCTGCTGACAGCCCTCCCCTGCCCATATGGGGCAGGGGAATGAAATCACAATAAAGAAAAGAAAACAGGTTCTGAAGAAGACGTTATTACCAACGTTGAAACCTGGGAAAACGATAAAGTTAACCTGCAACTGTAGGCTGTATATTCTTATATAAACAATATCAGTTGCTGCCGATGCATAAAAAGTCTACAGTTTATGGTGAAGGCTGTACGAATCGTACAAATTTTTACAAGTGGGTAGAGCAGTTCAGAAATGGTCGCGACTCAGTGACTGAAGAGCACCGTTCTGGCCAACCAGTCGCAGTTTCAATTCCCTCACTTGAAAGTCGAATTGATGACATTATTCGTGCTGACCGCAGTGTGACTGTGGAAATGATAGTTAATAAGATTCGTTTTAGTACTGGTACTGTTCATAACATTATCTGGAACAAGCTTGCGAGATTTATGCCAAATAAATTAACAAACGACAGAGCTGAACCTCCTTGGTACACAAAACGGGTTAGAACACTGTTGCAGAAACAACGAAACAAACATGCCAAATGTAAACAGACGCAAAATCCCCAAGACTGGCGATCCTTTACAGAAGCTCGAAACTCAGCGCGGAGTTCAATGCGAGACGCCTATAACAATATCCACAACGAAACTTTGTCTCGAAACCTGGCAGAAAATCCAAAGAGATTCTGGTTGTATGTGAAGCATGTTAGCGGCAAGAAACAATCAATGCATTCTCTGCGCGATAACAATGGAGATACTATAGAAGACAGTGCTGCCAGAGCAGAGTTACTAAACACAGCCTTCCGAAATGCCTTCACAAAAGAAGACGAAGTAAATATTCCAGGTTTCGAATCGAGAACAGCTGCCAACATGAGTAACTAGAAGCAAATATCTTCGGAGTAGTCAAGTAACTCAAATCACTTAATAAAAGCTAGTCTTCTGGTCCAGACAGTATACCAATTAGGTTCCTTTCGGAGTATGCTGATGAATTAGCTCCATAGTTAACAACCATATACAACCGTTCGCTCGACGAAAGATCCGTACGCAACGACTGGAAAGTTGCACAGGTCACACCAATATTCAACAAAGGTAGTAGGAGTAATCCACTAAATTACAGGCCCATATCGTTAACGTCGATATGCAGCAGGATTCTGGAACATATATTGTGTTTGAACATTATGAATTACCTCGAAGAAAACGGTCTATTGACACAATCAACATGGTTTAGAAAACATCGTTCCTGTGAAACACAACTGGCTCTTTATTCACATGAAGTGTTGAGTGCTATTGGCAGGGGATTTCAGATCGATTCCGTATTTCTGGATTTCCGAAAGGCTTTTGACACTGTACCACAAAAGCGGCTTGAAGTGAAATTGCGTGCTTATTGAATATCGTCTCAGTTATGTGACTGGATTTGCGATTTCCTGTCAGAGAGGTCACAGTTCGTAGTAAAGGACGGAAAGTCATCGAGTAAAACAGAAGTGATTTCAGGGGCTCCCCAAGGTAGTGTTATAGGCCCTTTGCTGTTCCTTATCTATATAAACGATTTGGGAGACAATCTGAGCAGCCGTCTTCGGTTGTTAGCAGATGACGCTGTCGTTTATCGACTAATAAAGTCATCAGTAGATCAAAACAAACTGCATAACGATTTAGAAAAAAATATCTGAATGGTGCGAAAAATGGCAGTTGACCCTAAAAGGAATTCATTAAACTTCGGTTACACGATAAATCAGTCTAATCTAGAAGCCGTAAATTCAACTAAATACCTAGGTATTACAATTACGAACAACTTAAATTGGAAGGAACACATAGAAAATGTTGTGGGGAAGGCTAACCAAAGACTGCGTTTCATTGGCAGGACACTTAGTAAATGTAACAGATCTGCTAGGGAGACTGCCTACACTACGCTTGTCCATCCTCTTTTAGAATTTTGCTGCACGGTGTGCGATCCTTACCAGGTAGGACTGACGGAGTACATCGAAAAAGTTCAAAAAAAGGCAGCACGTTTTGTATTATCGCAAAATATGGGAGAGAGTGTCACAGAAATGATACAGGATTTGGGCTGGAAATCATGAAAAGAAAGGCGTTTTTCGTTGTAACGGAATATTCTCACGAAATTCCAATCACCAACTTTCTCCTCCGAATGCGAAAATATTTTGTTGACACCGACCTACATAGGGCGTTCCGCCCTATGTATGTACCACCATAAAATAAGGGAAATAAGAGCTCGTACGGAAAGATATAGGTGTTCATTCTTTCAGCGCACTATACGAGATTGGAATAATACAGAATTGTGAAGGTGGTTCGATGAACCCTCTGCCAGACACTTAAATGTGATTTGCAGAGTATCCATGTAGATGTAGAAATTAGTCTGGGGAAAAAACTACTAGCAGGGCAAGTTTGCTACTTTTATGGCTTTAAGTTGGCATCACTGAGATGAGCCCTGATCTGCTGATGTATCAACATTGTTTTGTTTATAACCTCAAAAATACATTTCAAGATGGCGAGTCCGCGTGAAACTTCGACATTAGTTGAACAACGTTCTGTTAATCGTCTTTTACTTGCTAAAGGAGACACCCCAGTGAAGATATACTGTAGAATGTCTACAGTTTATGGTTGTATGAATCGTACAAATTTTTACAAGTGGGTAGAGCAGTTCAAAAATGCCCGCGACTCAGTGACTGGCCGACCAGTTGCAGTTTCAATTCCCTCACTTGAAAGTCGAATTGATGGCACTATTCGTGCTGACCGCCGTGTGACTAAATGATAGTTAATAAGATTCAAGTTAGTATTGGTAGAGTTCATAACGTTATCTGTAACAAGCTGAAGTACCGCAGAACATGTGCAGTATGGGTCCCAAAGGAGTTGACGTGGCTACGCATGGAAACGAGGTTGAGAGTGTGCACAGGGCTAAAGGAAAGTTAAGAAAGAGAAGGTGAGCACTTCCTTAACAAAATTTTAGCTTGCAGTGAAACTTTGGTTCACTATTATGAGCGAGAATCAGGAAGTATGGAGTGGAAGCACACCTACTCACCTGTCAAGAAAAAATTCAAAACCCAAGCATCAGCAGGAGAAGTCATGCTGACGGTGTTTTGGGATGCTGAAGGTCCAGTTTTTTGTGATTATCTCGAAGAGCGGCGTGCGATGAACAGCCAATTCTACTCGGATTTGCTTTTAAACAAGGTGAAGCCAGCCATGAGTGAGAGACGTCGTGGATCTCAGAGGAGAAGTGTGATTCTCCACCACGACAACGCACGCCCTCATATTGCTCAACTAACCCGTGAAACCATCGACAAGTGGTCTGGGAAGTACTACCTCATCCCCCTTACAGCGCTGATTCAGCACCTAGTGATTTGAATTTGTTTGGTGCACTGAACGAGGCATTACGTGGAAAGAGGTTCCAGGACAACGAGTACGTGAAAAAGTTTGTGGGAAATTGGTTGAAACATTAAGGTAAGAGTTCTTTGCAGCCTGAATGAAAAAGCTTGTAGCCCGTTGGATTCAAATGGTTCAAATGGCTCTGAGCAATATGGGACTTAACATGTGTGGTCATCAGTCCCCTAGAACTTAAAACTACTTAAACGTAACTAACCTAAGGACATCACACACATCCATGCCCGAAGCAGGATTCGAACCTGCGACCGTAGCAGTCAGCCCGTTGGAATAAGTGCATAAATTGTCAAGGGGATTATGTTGAAAAGCAGAAAAAGTACTGTTTTGAAAAAATAAACCTCTGCAGAATGAGATTTTCGCTCTGCAACGGAGTGTGCGCTGATATGAAACTTCCTGGCAGATTAAATCTGTGTGCCGGCCGAGACTCGAACACGGGACCTTTGCCTTTCGCGGTCAAGTGGTCTACCATCTGAGCCACCCAAACACGACTCACAACCCGTCCTCACAGGTTCGCAGGAGAGCTTCTGTGAAGTTTGGAAGGTAGGAGACGAGGTACTGGCAGAATTGAAGCTGTGAGGACGGGTCGTGAGTCGTGCTTGGGTAGCTCAGATGGTAGAGCACTTGCCCGCGAAAGGCAAAGGTCCCGAGTTCGAGTCTCCGGCCAGCACACAGTTGTAATCTGCCAGGAGGTTTAATAAAACTTTTTTTCTCCAGACTAATTTGTCTCTTTAATTATTGAATGACTCTTGTAATAATACTTAGAAAGCGTATTTTTCACACAAACACACACTTTTAAGTGAAACAATGCCTGTTTAGATTAACAGACTAAAATTAGGGTAAATTAGAATGTCAGTGGTGTTTCTTGTAGGATTCTAGTGCGAGTTATTTACATGATATCGTACTGTGAAAAGTTCCCACACTGACACTTGTACAATATCTGTGGTCAAACACAGTAAAGAACAACACAAGTGCATACGCTAGTTGTTTTGATTCTGACGAGTAACAAGACCGTTAACTACCACATATTGGGTTCCTAATTACCTCCGGCAGCGGCAATACACGCTTCGAGTCTGATATGGAACGACTGCTGCACACGTGCTAGCATTTCTTCAGAAATATCCGAGCAGGCTGCAGTAATGCGTCGCTGAGTATCAACGTATGTAGTTGGTACGTCCTTGTAGGCAGCGTCTTTCAGCTTTCCGCACAGGCATAAGATATGGGGAATGTGCCGGCCTGGGTACAGTTTCTCTGAGTCCAATCCAACGATTTGGAAACAATGCGTGAAAACATGCTTCAGCACTTCGTGCGCTACGGACTGGACAGCCATCATGCTGGTACAATAGGTTCCTCCTAGTCTGCACAAGGACATGTTCTAGCATCCCCAGAAAATGGTGTATTAGGAGGCTGGTATACGTGTGCGCCATCAGTGTTCCGTCTGTGAAAAACGTGCTTGTGACCTGATATTTGAGTATCCTACACCAGACGTTTACGCTGTGTGGACGCTGACGTTCCACCAGACGAAGCGAACTGGAGTTGTCAACAGACCGATAGTGCATATTTCGGCGGTTTATGTAGCCGTGATTGGTAAATGTGGCTTCATGATTGAACAAGTCCCCCCCCCCCCCCCGCCCCCCGATAGGTGAATGGTCAGAGTGACGAACTGCCGTCCAAAGCGGCCCGGTTTCGATTCCCGGATGGGTCGGCGATTTTCTCCGCTCAGGGACTGGTGTTGCGCTATCTTCATCATCATTTCATCCCCATCCGGCGCGCAGGTCGCCCAATCTGGCGTCGAATGTAATAAGACCTGCACCAAGGGGGCCGGACCTGCACCGTAAGGGGACTCCCGGCCAATGACGCCAAACGCTCATTTCATTTCCACGACTGAACTAGATAAATGATGCATCTAGGGTACCCTGTCTTAATATCCATGTATTGAAGTTAGCACGATTCTCATGATCGTTTACATACAGCTCGTGATGAGATAGATGTGATAGGAGTGGAATCGATGTCGAGGGATAATGGGCAGGACACTTGCTTGACTCACGCCACTCCCTCGTGCGCCTGCGCGGGAACTGAAGTGCGGATCAACTGTAACAGCAGCGATGAGATTTAATTCCCCCTCTTCTGTCGTCACTTGTTTCTTTCTGTTACGTTCTCTCGCGTAACTGGTTGAAGGGGATGGTAAATAATTGCCGAGATGGTTGACTTCTATTGGGATATCTTGCCGCATACACCGTACAAGAACGAACTGCATTCTTCCTACACTCTCCGTATACCACGAGCATGTCGGCTGTCTCTGCATTGGTAGATTTCATCGTCCACTCATTCTTCCTACACTCTCCATACACCATGAGCATGTCAGCTTTCTCTGCGTTGGTAAATTTCATCGCCCCCTCGCGACCTACTGCTTGGACTGTCGCACACAAACTGACTAACAAGTCGTAGTGCACTCAAGCAACGCTGCAGCGCTGTCCATAAATCCGTAAGGGGACGAGAGGGTGGACATCTTTTCTGAACAGCACGCTGCAAGGCATCCCGGTTATGCTCAATATTGTTCAGGTCTCGGTGGTTTGATAGCCATCGGAAGTGTTTAAAACTAAGAAGAGTGTTACTTGAGCTACTCTTTACAAGTTCTGGACGTGTGGGGTGTCGCATTGTCCTGCTGGAATTGCCCAAGTCCGTCGGAATGCACAATGGACATGAACGGAAGCAGGTGATCACACAGGATGCTTACGTACATGTCACCTGTCAGAGTCGTATCTGGGCGTATCAGGGATCCCATATCACTCCAACTGCACACGTCCCACACCATTACAGAGCCTCCACCAGCTTGAACTGTCCCCTGCTGACACGCAGGGTCCATGGATTCACGAGGTTGTCTCCATACCAGTACACGTCCATCCGCTCGATATAATTTTAAACGAGACTCGTCCGATCAGGCAACATGCTTCCAGTCACCAACAGTCCAATGTCGGTGTTGACGGGCCCAGTCGAGGCGCAAAGCTTTGTGTCGTGCATTCATGAAAGGTACACAAGTGGGTCTTCGAATTTGGAAGGCCATATCGACGATGATGGTGATTGGTTTGTGGGGCGCTCAACTGCGCAGTCATCAGCGCCCGTCCCATATCGATGATGTTTCGTTGAATGGTTCGCACGCTGACACTTGTTGGTGTCCCTGCATTGAAAGCTACAGCAATTTGCGCGAGGGTTGCACTTCTGTCACGTTGAACGATTCTCTTCAGTGGCCATTGGTCCCATTCTTGAAGGATCGTGAAATGGTCGTACGGGAGAATCCCCACTTTTTTTTTAATGATTTTGGGCCTCCTTCCTCCCCTATAGCCCTACCTTTTCCTCTCCTGTTGAAGGATCGTGAAATGGTCGTACGGGAGAATCCCCACTTTTTTTTAATGATTTTGGGCCTCCTTCCTCCCCTATAGCCCTACCTTTTCCTCTCCAAAAATGCCGCCATCCTCTAGTGTCGACGCAGCACGTAAAGCATGGTGCTGTTAGTAGCAATTCTTATTGCCATAAACCGAAAATAAAAGCGGAGGCATACTCTGCTATGACTCAGGGGGCGACGACACACTACTCAGAAATACACCTCTCTCTACAGGTGTGAAGCAAGTGATGAGGGTAGAAACTAAAAAGGAAGAAATAAATAAAGACAGAAATGAAGGCAAAATAAAAAACAGGGACGGCAGCACACACAAATGAAAACGAAACTGGCGAGATAATCCCATCACCCATAGAATTAACGAAGTAATAATCCTCTAAGATAGATTACGTGTTTTCTAATTTCCCAATAATTTCCCATACAAGGTTCACACAATTCCCAGGTTACCAATTGCCATATCATCAGTATCATACAACAGTTTACTCTAGTGATGCCCAGAAGGCCAATGTCAAATCTTGGGTATAGGCAAGTCAAGGGTAGTTTGAAAGTCCGAGTGTCATAGATCCAGGGGTAAACTCAGGCAATTCCTGGACGAGGTGCCTTAGTCAACCCAGAACACCTTTTGATAACCATGAACCATTGCAACTTTCAGAAATCTTGCAAAGGTAGTGGTATATTTCCGGTCAGATTCCGCCAGGCGATGCTGGCTCCACAGGTAGTCCATGAAAGAGACAGCATCGGTGAGGGAAAGGTCATTTCGCTACCTCAGAGATGCTGTGCCCCATCGATCGTGCACCTACTAAAGTACGCGTCATTTATGTTGGCGGCAGAGTTTAGGTTCGTTCTGCGCATCTGACGTCACAAAACACAGTCAGCCAATGAACAGAGAACGACGTTGCCAGATCTCGACTGCAGTGCATAGCATGGACGAGTGTCTTCAGTTTTAGAAACGTTCAGTCATAAATACAGTAATAGAACAAAAGCAATGTCTTTATTGCAGACTTTCTTTTATAGAAAGTTTGGAAAAAGCGTTCTTTATACCAATTGCTTCATATTCTATTAATTAATTAAACCAAACAAGCAATAAGACTCCTAATTCGGGCGATAGCAAGGAAAGGTGTTTGTATCAATCTCACGAACCGCTTTTTCGCACTAAAGAAGAACGGTAATTGTTTATTTCCTATTGTACTTCGACGATGCGTGAATAATTCGTAGTCATACCAACAGTGTTTGTCAGTATTTTGCGTGACATGTTAGAGGCCTCATAGAGTTACCTTGTAGGACGAGCTGCGTTAGCGTAACGATCAAGGCGTTGGGTTGGTAATCGGAAGGTGACGAATTCAATCCTTGGGCGGTGCTCAAAATTTTCTTCATTTAAAAACAATATCGAAGTATCTTACTTCACGAATTTCATTCGTTTGAATGCAATTTTGTGAAATTTCTAGTGCTTTGTCTCTTCATTAACCCTTTCGCTGCTGCAGACACGTGCTCCCCGCATTCCGCGTTGTGCGCTATTTTGTCATCACTGCACTGCTCGCCTGTGCAGACACATGGTGTTCCCACTGCTTTGACACACTTATCATTCGATTCCACAAAAACTATTTGGCCCAAAAATTAGATTTTTACATGTCTTCTTGACTGATACCTTCCCCCCACAAATGACTTAATTTTGTTTCGATGTTCAACGCAGTTATTATGCAGCATTAAATGTAGTAAACCATTGCACGAAATTTTGAAGAGTTTGCAGAGGTAGAAGTCCATAGCGTATACTTTCCGTATGGTCGATTTTAGTTGCCACAATCTTGAGAATTAAATGTGGACAAGATACCTAAATTTCATATAAAATTTACTGTATAACAATATCCCATTTAAGTACCACATAGGTGTCGTATGTAATATTGATAAATATTCCGTCTTTCGTGACTGTAATAAAAGTTTTATTTACACCGGACGCGTTTGGCTTTATTTTAAAGCACTTCAATCAATGAAAGGTATGGCACATACACAATGGTACTCATGTTCTCTTTCTTGTTTTTGTTCCACAGTCGCAGTTTTACCAATGGTACTGAAATATACTCCTCTTCTGCAACTGTAATAAGCGACTTATTTAGACCAGACGCGTTTCTCTCTTTTGAAGCATCTTCAGTGGACAGTATTTTGTCTCCTCCATTGCCAAGTCACCTTTCGTAGTTTTGTGCTGCGGTAACACAATATTCTACGTTTGTGTTGGCTGATCAGTGTTTTAGCAAATAAATGATGTTTGTGTGTGTGCCACACACAAAAATTATATTTGACATAGCTGAGAGTACTTCACTGATAGACGGTATATTCAAGTCCTAATGTTTTTGTAAGTCCACAGTTTTGTTTAATGTATTTTGTCCACATCCTTTTGATTCATTGAAGTGCTTTAAAATAAAGCCAAACGTGCTCAGTGTAAATAAAACTTTTGTTACAGTCGCGAAAAACGGAATATTTCTCAATATTACATACGACACCTATGTGGTACTTAAATGAGATATTGTTGTACGGTAAATTTTATATGAAATTTAGGTATCTTGTCTACATTTCATTCCCAACATTGTGGCAACTAAAATTGACCTTACGGAAATATACGCTATGGACTTCTACCTCTGCAAACTCTTTAAAATTTCGTACAATGGTTTACTCATTTAATGCTGCATAATAATTGCGTTGAACATCGTAACAAAATTAAGTGATTTGTGGGGGGAAGGTATCAGTCAAGAAGACATGTAAAAATCTAATTTTTGGGCCAAATAGTTTTTGTGGAATCGAATGATAAGTGTGTCAAAGCAGTGGGAACACCATGTGTCTGCACAGGCGAGCAGTGCAGTGACAAAATCGCGCACAGCGCGGAATGCAGGGAGCACGTCTTTGTAGCAGCGAAAGGGTTAATGCGGCCTTGGTGGCTTTACTTCATGAACTGCGCGCTCCCCCCTAAACGTAAGCTTGCGAACTATGCTATACTATGGCGCTGCTTCTCTTGGCGCGTGCGTCGTGTGCAACTGGCAACGCAGCAATCTCCCGCGTCTGGGCGGGCATGCGCGAGCCGCCAAGATAAAAGAATTGAACTATAGAGTAGCAAGTTCAAACTCACTTAAAATTTGATAACCTGCCATTGTAGCAGCAGTAACCGATCTAACAACTGCGCCAGACACTTGTTTGATATAGGCGTTGCTGACCGCAGCGCCATATTCTGCCTGTTTATATATCTCTGTATTTGAATACGCATGCCTGTGCTAGTTTCTTTGGCGCTTCAGTGTGTAATAGCTAGCGGAGATAAATTCCCACAGACACAGTCGAGACAGGGAAAAGCGAACAAGTGTCACCGGTAATGGACCATATACTCGTACTGGATTGAGCACTATCAGCGCCAAGAAATTGTCGCGTCTGTTTGCATTAGCAACGCTAAACGCAAATCCGGAATTCCCAATGTCGAAAACTCTCGCACAGCCAATACCTAGCTGGTGCCATTACCGCAGAAAACGCGCCAGTGAAAACATCGTGGTATCAGTTATTAATAAGGCCGTCGCTGGCAACAAGCCTTGTTCGCAACAGGCTGTGGTTACCGGCAGCAGATGCAGCACAACCATATAACGAAAGTGAGGAGAACGAAGCGCGAACGAGCGTACCGCGGGATCCGTTGTCGCTACGGTAGCTGTTTTACCAATTACTAGCTATCAGTTAGTTTCTTGTTATCAACTAGGATTGTGTGGATCCTGGTATACAGGGTGAAAAGTATTTAAACCGACAAACTCTGGGAGGTTGTAGGGGACATCAAAACAAATACTTTTCCCAAATGTCATTTTTTCCTATGAGGATTATTAAAACCGGTGGAGGCCTCATTACGCTCTTCAGTTGTTAGAGGCCGTATTACGATCTTCAGTTGTTAGAGGGCGTATTACGCTCTTTAGTTGCATGCAACTGCTGTCCACCCCTGTAATCGTGCATTGTCTCTGTTTACTAATGAATCGATACACCTGGAGTGAGTACACTCATATCGTTGGTGCGTACTACGTAGCGCTCCACAACGGACGAGCCGCACAGCGAACTGATCAACAAGTGCGGTTCTTCGTTCTTGTGTGAGTAGGTGTTGTTGGGGACTGTTGAATTGGGCCGTATCTGCTACCTAGGCCATTAAATGGCAGGCACTATTACAATTTTCTCGCCAGAGCATTTCCAGACTTGCTGGAAGACGTCCAACTCCCTACAAGACAACGCATGTGGTTCCAACATGACGGGGCGCCAGCACATTTCAGTCGGCGTGTGCGTCGATTCCTGGACCGACGGTTCCCAAAAACGTAGATTGGCAGAGGTGGTCCTGTACCATGACCTGCTCGATTCCCAGATATGTCCCCTCTGCACTTTTTTGTGTGGGGAGAGATGCGCAACCTTGTTTACACAACTCCTGTTGCATCAGAAGAGGATTTGGTAGCCCGGATAGTAGTAGCAGCAGCAGCAGGAACAATTCAAGATACTCCTGGGGTTTTTGCCCGTGTTAGACAG
Source organism: Schistocerca americana (assembly GCF_021461395.2). Classification (NCBI taxonomy): domain Eukaryota; kingdom Metazoa; phylum Arthropoda; class Insecta; order Orthoptera; family Acrididae; genus Schistocerca; species Schistocerca americana. Next base: position 540,315,573 of record NC_060124.1, on the reverse strand, counting down.
AACATGATCCGACAGTGTAAACTTTGTTTACATGTCAATGGAGGCATTTTTGAAAATCTACTGTAATTCAAATTGGGTTGTGTGAATGTGTTGTCTCTTGGTCATAAAAAAATGGAAAAGTGTTTCTTGGTTTAATTAATTTGCCGCCAGAGAAATCTTCCTCTACCGGTTTAAATACTCCTCATAGGAAAAAATGACATTAGGGAAAAATATTTGTTTTGATGTCCCCTACAACCTCGCAGAGTTTGTCAGTTTAAATGCTTTTCACCCTGTAGATCGAGCAGAAGTAGTGCGGGAATGCTGCAGTGATGGGTTCTACCTGCTCATTTGCGTCCACTATTGGGCGATGTGGTGTCTAAAGACACTGAGCTGTTTTTCTAATGATTCTTGCTTCAGAAATAAATTGGTGTTAGTTTTCATAAGGTGTCTCTCTTCTAAGGGATGTGATTTTGTTAGAATTTGTAATATTCTGTACGGCCTTGCAAGCCAGAGATTAAAGCCTTATTAATCTACAAAATTAATGATATCTTTTCCTTTTCCCTTGTTGTAAAAAGGACTGCCTTGCTGCGTATTTAAAACTAGGCTATGTAGTTTCTGCCCCCCTCCCCCCACCCTCTCACCCCCATCTAATTTGTTAGACATACACTACACGCCAAACTATAAAATACCGATAAACATACGTTTAACTTATATGTTTCTCTCATATTACGTAAAAGCTTCCACCTAATGTGGCCTGTCTCAGTATGTAAATGACGCTGACAGACCCACATTATCGTCGACTTTACTTAATACCATTTGTAGGCAATCTTTGCAACAAAGTGAATGGAAACATTTCGACTGATTATCTAATTTAGATTCCAACTCTGATTACACAAACTTTCCTTCCTTGCGGCTCTCCTCCACCACAGCGGCATCTCCTCTCAGAAATGGCCTGGGAAAATCGCTTTGTAATTCGAGAGAACCGCCTAACGAGCACTTCGCCAATGAGATATCGAACTCCGAGAAGACACATCTTCAGCCATTACGCCGCAAGAGATTCTATGTTTTAATGTGGCCCATCAGCCGAAATGTATTAATGGCGCGTAAATCCAGTTCTGTAAGCTCCTTCAACTTCAAACGAAATGACAGTGCGAAGATAGTGAATTGAAGTTTAGAGTAATAACACACTGTCGGCTGCTGAGACGAATGCGCGATATAGGAAAGCCGCGGTGAGTGCGGTGTGCACTGTGACAAATATCTGGATCGGAATAACAAAGTGACTGGCAGCTAATTATTTACATGACAGATACCATGGCGAGATCTAATCACAATGTCAGCTTTGTTACGCCTTCTGTTCTGTTCAACTTTGTCGTACTATAATGGATCTGCTACCGCAGCTGCCAGTTGGCACGGTCATTTGTAGTAGACGCTTGTGGCCCGTAACGAAACAACTGTGATTAGATTTTGTTGTTTGCATGTGTTTATTTTACGCGACGGAGTGCCCTAAACTACTTGTGAAGGCGCAGAGAGGTGAAAAGACTTACCACTCTTTCAAGTAAACCTAATATTGCTCGTTAACAGACGTCGTGTGAGTATGTTTAGAACGCAAATGCATAGATGCAGGTGTCGGAGCTATATTGTGTATGCAGAGATACTTGACCGATAAAGTAGTTCCCCTCCCATGTCTAGAGTAGAGCGTGACACGCCATTCTAGAAACAGTATCATGAATGCAATTACGAGGGTTGACCAGAAAGTAATGCACCGCATTTTTTTTCTCAGCCGAAAACAATTCTACGAATGTAAAACGTTACGTATGCATTACTTAAAAGCTCCTGAGTGGGCGTGCCAAGTTTCCGCCACTTCCGACAAATAGCGTAGCAGCAGGACACTTTCAAAATGAGGTCTGTAGGTGATGTATGTTACAAGCAGCCTGCCGTCATTGAATTTCTCACTGCAGAAAAAGAAACTGTGGGGAGTATTCACAAACGCTTGCGCAAAGTCTATAAAGGGTGGTCCATTGATCGTGACCGGGCTAAATATCTCACGAAGTAAGCGTCAAACGAAAAAACTACGAAGAACGAAACTTGTCTAGTTTGAAGGGGGAAACCAGATGGCGCTATGGCTGGCCCTCTAGATGGCGCTGCCATAGTTCAAATGGATATCAACTGCGTTTTTTAAAAATAGGAACGCCCATTTTTTATTACATATTCGTGTAGTACGTAAAGAAATATGAATGTTTTAGTTGGACCACGTTTTTCGCTTTGTGATAGATGGCGCTGTAATAGTCACAAACATATGGCTCACAGTTTTCGACGAACAGTTGATAACAGGTAGGTTTTTTAAATTAAAATACAGAACGTAGGTACGTTTGAACATTTTATTTCGGTTGTTCCAATGTGATACATGTACCTTTGTGAACTTATCATTTCTGAGAACGCATGCTGTTACAGCGTGATTACCTGTAAATACAACATTAATGCAATAAATGCTCAAAATGATGTCCGTCAACCTCAATGCATTTGACAACGCGTGTAACGACATTCCTCTAAACAGCGTGTAGTTCGCCTTCCGTAACGTTCGCACATGCATTGACAATGCGCTGACACATGTTGTCAGCTGCTGTCGGTGATTCACGATAGCAAATTTCCTATAGCTTTCCCACAGAAATAAATTCGGGGACGTCAGATCTGGTGAACGTGCGGGCCACGGTATGGTGCTTCGACGACCAATTCACCTGTCATTATTCAATATCGCTTCAACCGCACGCGAGCTATGTGCCGGACATCCATCATGTTGGAAGTACATCGCCATTCTGTCATGCAGTGAACATCACGTAGGAAATTAGCATACATTGCACCATTTAGATTGCCATCGATAAAATGGGGGCTAATTATCCTTCCTCCCATTATGCCGCACCAAACATTAAGCCGCCAAGGTCGTTGATGTTCCATTTGTCGCAGCCATCGTGGATTTTCCGTTGCCCAATAGTGCATATTATGCCGGATTACGTTACCGCTGTTGGTGGATGACGCTTCGTCGCTAAATAGAACGCATGCATAAAATCTGTCATCGTCCCGTAATTTCTGTTGTGCCCAGTGGCAGAACTGTACGAGTAGACGACGTTGAAAGTCGTCGCCATGCAATTCCTAGTGCATATAAATATGGTACGGGTGCAATCGATGTTTATGTAGCATTCTCAACACCGACGTTTTTGAGATTCCCGATTCTCGCGCAATTTGTCTGCTACTGATGTGCGGATTAGTCGCGACAACAGCTAAAACACCTACTTGGGCATCGTCATTTGTTGAGGTTGTGGTTGACGTTTCACATGTGGCTGAACACTTCCTGTTTCCTTAAATAACGTAACTATCCGGCGAACGGTCCAGACACTTGGATGATGTCGTCCAGGATACCGAGCAGCATACACAGCACACGCTGGTTGGGCATTTTGATCACAATAGCCATTAATCAACACGATATCGACCTTTTCCGCAATTGGTAAACGGTCCATTTAATACGGGTAATGTATCACGAAGCAAATACCGTCCGCACTGGTGGAATGTTACGTGATACCACGTACGTATACGTTTGTGACTATTACAGCGTCATCTATCACAAAGCGAAAAAGTGGTCCAACTAAAACATTCATATTTCTTTACGTACTACACGAATATGTAATAAAAAATGGGGGTTCCTATTTTTAAAAAACGCAGTTGATATCAGTTTGATCTATGGCAGCGCCATCTAGCGGGCCAACCATAGCGCCAACTGGTTTCCCCCTTCAAGCTAGATGAGTTTCGTTCTTTGCAGTATTTTCGTTTGATGCTTATTTCGTGAGATATTTGATCCGGTCACTATCAATAGACCACCCTGTAGAGCATCTGCTGTCAACAGAAGTACATGTAGTCACTGGGCACGTTGGGTGAGGTCATCAGAAGGCGGTTCGGCGGAGCTCCACGATTTGCAGCGGTTGGGGACACCATCCACGGCTGTCACACCTGACCTGTTGCAGTAAGGTGATGTTGTCATTTGTGATGACAGACACATTACGACTCAGCAGTTGGAGCTGTGTCTGTCAATCAGCAATGGAAGTTCACACAGTGAAGCACTGGCTCCGCCACCAGGATAAGGATTGATACCGACAGGGCATACACGCCCCTGTTTCACGCTGGAGGAAGGCCATAGAACAGGATGGAGATTACGTGGAAAAATATGGTGCGTAGATAAAACACCGCTCTTTAGTGTGTGTAATTCTCATTATGTTCCACGAAGGATTGTTGAAGAAAAAAAGAAAGAATGTGGTGCCTTACTTTCTGGGCAAACCTCGTACATCCACATTCAAAGTATGGCTAACTTAATGTCATTCTAGTGATATAATATATTAATTCCTTACGTATTTTTGGCTTACTGATACTACACTCCTGGAAATGGAAAAAAGAACACATTGACACCGGTGTGTCAGACCCACCATACTTACTCCGGACACTGCGAGAGGGCTGTACAAGCAATGAGCACACGCACGGCACAGCGGACACACCAGGAACCGCGGTGTTGGCCGTCGAATGGCGCTAGCTGCGCAGCATTTGTGCACCGCCGCAGTCAGTGTCAGCCAGTTTGCCGTGGCATACGGAGCTCCATTGCAGTCTTTAACACTGGTAGCATGCCGCGACAGCGTGGACGTGAACCGTATGTGCAGTTGACGGACTTTGAGCGAGGGCGTATAGTGGGCATGCGGGAGGCCGGGTGGACGTACCGCCGAATTGCTCAACACGTGGGGCGTGAGGTCTCCACAGTACATCGATGTTGTCGCCAGTGGTCGGCGGAAGGTGCACGTGCCCGTCGACCTGGGACCGGACCGCAGCGACGCACGGATGCACGCCAAGACCGTAGGATCCTACGCAGTGCCGTAGGGGACCGCACCGCCACTTCCCAGCAAATTAGGGACACTGTTGCTCCTGGGGTATCGGCGAGGACCATTCGCAACCGTCTCCATGAAGCTGGGCTACGGTCGTGCCAAGGAGGATGTCGTCATCAGGAGGAAAAAAAAGAACTGACGTTCTATGGATCGGAGCGTGGAATGTCAGATCCCTTAATCGGGCAGATAGGTTAGAAAATTTAAAACATGAAATGGACAGATTATGAATAGTGGGAGTTAATTAAGTCCCTTGGCAGGAGGACCAGGGCTTCTGGTAAGATGAATACAGGATTATAAATGCAAAATCAAATAGGTGAATGCAGGAGTAGGTTTAATAGTGAATAAGAAAACAGGAATACGGGTAGGCTACTATGAACAGCACAGTGAAAGCATTACCGTAGTCAAGACAGACACAAAGTCAACACCCACCACAGTACCAAAGTTTGTATGCCAACTAGCTCCGAAAACCAAGAGATTGAAGAAATGTATGATGAGCTAAAAGAAATTAGGGAGGCGAAAATTTAACTGTAATGGGGGACTGGAATTCGATAGCAGAAAAAGGAAAAGAAGGAAAAATTGTAGGTCAATACGGAATGGGGGGAAGGAATGAAAGAGGAAGCCACTTGGCAGAATTTTGGACAGAGCATAGTTTAACCACCGCTAACACTTGGTTTAAGACTCATGAAAGAAGTTGGTGCATGTGGACGATTCCTCGAAACACTGGAAGGTTCCAAATTGACTATATAGTGTTAATACAGATTTCGGAACCAGATTTTAATTTTTGAGACAGTCCTAGGGGCAGATGTGGACTCTGACCATAATTTATTGCTTTTGGTTATGAATTTTAGAGTAAAACTAAAGAAATTGCAAAAAGGTCGGAAATGAAAGAGATGGGACCTGGATAGGCTGAAGGAACCAGAGGTTGCTCAGAGTTTGAGAGGCAGCATTAGGCAACGCTTGACTAGCACAGGGGAAAGGAAAACAGTGGAATACAAATGGGTAGATTTGTGAGATGAAATAGTGAGGGAAACGAAAGATAAAACAGGTAAAAAGACAACGCCTAGTAGAAATCCTTGGATAACACAGGACACATTACGTTTAATTGGTGAAAGGAGAAAACATAAAAGTGCAGCAAATGAAGCACGCTAAAGGGAATACAAAGGTCTAGAAAAATGAGACTGACAGGAAGTGCAAAATGGCTAAGCAGGTATGGCTATGGGGCAAATGTAAAGATTTAGAAACATATTTCATTAGGGAAAAGATAGATATCGCCCACAGGAAAATTAAAGAGGCTTTTGGAGAAAAGAGAAAGAACTGTGTGAATATCAAGAGCTCGAATGGAAAACCAGTCCTAAGCAAAAGAGGGAAAACTGAAAGGTGGAAGGAGTATATAGAGGGTCTATACAAGGGAGATGAACTTGAAGGCAATATTTTAGAAACAGAAGAGGACATAGGTGGAGATGAGATAGGAGGTATGGTACCGCGAGAAGAATTTGACAGAGCACTGAAAGATCTAAGTCGAAACAAGGCCCCGATCGTTGCCGACATTCCGTCAAAACTAATGATAGCCTTGGGAGACAAAACTTTTTGATGACAAAACTTTTACAATTGGTGTGTAAGATGTATGAGATAGGCGAAAAACCCTGAGACTTCAAGAAGAATGTAATAATTGCAATTCGAAAGAAGGCAGATGCTGACAGGTGCGAAAAATACCGAACCATCAGTTTAATAAGTCATGGTTGCAAAATACTATTATCAATTCTTCACAGAAGAATGGATAAAATCGCAGAAGCAAAACTGGGGGAGATCAGTTTGAATCCCAAACCAGTGTAGGAACACACGAGGCAATGCTGACCCTACTATGTATCTTAGAAAATAGGTTGAGGAAAGCGAAACCTACGTTTTGTAGACTTGCAGAAAGCTTTTGAAAATGATGGATGGTGTACTCTCTTTGTAATTCTGAAGGCAGCAGGCATAAAAAACAAGGAACGAAAGGCTATTTACAACTCGTATAGAAATCAGACAGCAGTTGTGAAAGTTGAGGGGCGTGAAAGGGAAGCAGTGGTTGAGAAGGAAGTGAGACATGGTTGTAGCCTACTCTCGAAGTTCTTCAATATGTACATTGAGCAAGCAGTATAGGAAATAAAAGAAAGATTTGGGGTAGAATTTAAAATTCAGGGTGAAGAAACAAAAACTTTGAGATCTGCCGCTGACATTATAATTCTGTCAGAGACAAGTACTTGAAAGAGCCTCGAATGGAATGGAGAGTGCCTTTAAAGGAGTATATATTATGAATCAAGCTAGAGAGGGTTCTTGACTCACTTTGTAGGAAGTATCAGAAATTAGCTGTATGTGGTGACTTCAATATAAATTTTGTATATAATGGTGCAAGAAAAAGGATGCTGGTAGATCTCATAAAATCGTATGCTCTGGTGCAGACTTTTTTTTTTCTAAATTGGGTGCAGGGGAAAATTAGCACAGGGTTTTTTTTTTCTAAATTGGGTGCAGGGGAAAATTAGCACAGCCATAGACAATATTCGTTCTATATGGGCATTCTGCTAGTAAAAGGGTGAATGGCCTTTCAGACCATGATGCGCAAGTTTTAACTCTAAAAGGCTTTAGTACTCAAACAAATGTTACATTTAATTAAATATTATGTAGGGACGTTAATCCAACAGCAATAGAGAGCTTTTTAAACCTTGTCAAGGAACAAGAATGGCAGGATGTTTATAGTGACGATAACATAGATGATAAATATAATGCTTTCCTGAACACATTTCTCACGCTCTTTGAGAGTTGCTTTCCATTAAAACGTTCTAAACGGGGCACTAACAGTAATAGACAGTCCAGGTGGCTGACTTGTGGGATAAGCATACCATGTAGAACAAAGCGGGAATTATATCAAAATGTTAGAAGAAGTCACAATCAAGCTACAGTAGCCCATTACAAGCAGTATTGTAAGGTGCTTAAAAATGTTATTAGGAAGGCAAAGAGTATGTGGTATGCAAATAGAATAGCTAATTCACAGGATAAAATTAAAACCATATGGTCAGTTGTAAAGGAAGTGTCTGGTAAGCAGCACAAGGCCGACGATATAAAGTGAGTTCGCAGTAAAAATATTTCTGTTACTGATAAATCAGATATATGTACAGTATTTAACAATCATTTTCTGAGCATTGCTAGCGAATTAAATAAAAATTCAATTTCTACAGGAAATCATATAACTTTCTTGGCAAATGCAACCCCGAGATTGATGTCTGAAATACTCCTCTGTGATACAGACAAGAGGGAGATTGAGTAATAATTATATCACTGAAGACTAGGGACTCTCAGGGTTATGATGAAACGCCTAGCAGAATATTAAAGTACTGTGCTGCACATGTTAGCTCTGTATTTAGCCATATTTGTAATTTTTCCTTTAGGAATGGCCAGTTTCCTGAGCGATAAAAGTACCCAGTAGTAAAGCCGCTTTATAAAAAGGGAGAAAGGGAAAATGTAGATAATTTTAGACCTATTTCTATGCCATCAGTGTTTGCTAAAGTTATTGAAAAGGCTGTGTATGTAAGGATAACTGATCATTTTATATCACACGATTTGCTGTCAAATAAACAGTTCGGCTTTAGAAGTCGTTTAACAACTGAAAATGCTATCTTCTTTTTTCTCTGCGAGGTACTGAATGGGTTAAACAAAAGGGTTTCGAAAGCAAAGCATATTTTTTTTTTTTGATTTAACTAAGGCATTTGATTGCTTTGATCACAAATTATTGCTCCAGAAGTTGGACCATTACGGAATACGGGGAGTAGCTCACAATTGGTTCACCTCTTACTTCAGCAACAGACAGCAAAAGGTCATTATTCACAATGTTGAGAATGGCTGTGACGTGGGGTCTGAGTGGGCTACTTTCAAGAAGGGTGTGCTCCAGGGATCAGTGTTGGGGACACTCCTGTTCCTTATTTATACAAATGATATGCCCTCTAGTATTACAGGTAACTGTAAAATATTTCTGTTTGCTGATGACACTATCTTGGTAGTAAAGTATGTTGTGCGCAATATTGGCTCGGTTTCAAATAGTGCAGTTCATGACCTAAGTTCATGGCTTGTAGAAAATAAACTAACGCTAAATCACAGTAAGACTCAGTTTTTACAGTTTATAACACACAATTCAACAAACCTTGACGTTTTAATTTCACAGAATGGGCATATGATTAGTGAAACTTAAGAGTTAAAATGTCTAGGTGTTCAGATAGATAGTAAGCTGTCGTGGAAAGCCCAAGTTCAGGATCTTGTTCAAAGACTTAATACTGCTATTTTTACTATTGGAACGGTATTGAAGTCAGTGATTTTTCAACACGAAAATTAGTCTACTTTGCTTATTTTCATTAGCTTATGTCGTATGGTATTGTATTTTGAGGTAACTCTTCCCAATATAAAAGGATATTTTTGGCCCAGGAAGGAGCGGTTCGAGCAGTAAGTGGTGTAAGTTCACGAACCTCTTGTCGACCTCTGTTCAGGAGTCTGGGTATTTTGACATTGGCCTCTCAATATGTATATTCCTTACTGTGATTTCTTGTTAACGATATTAGCTTATTCCCAAGAATAAGCATTTCACTCAATTGATACTCGACACAATTCAAGCCTGCATTTCGATCATACTTCCTCAACTCTTGTGCAAAAAGGTGTGCAGTAGTAACAACAACAAAAGTAAAACAAGAGTAGTTGTATGTAGTGTAATTAAATCAGGTGATGTAGAGGGAACAGATGAGTTTTGTTATTTGGGCAGCAAAATAACTGATGATGATTGAAGTAGAAAGGGTATAAAATATGGACTGGCTATGACAAGAAAAGAGTTGCATCCATTTTCAATAAGCTACCACTCGAATTCAAAAATCTTGGCAGTAATCCACTCGCTTTCAAATCGAAACTGAAGAGTTTCCTCATGGGTCTTCTATTCTGTCGAGGAGTTCCTTGAAAAATTAAGCTGATTCTTGTCGTATTGTTGACTGCGTTTACTTAAATTTCTGGACTGACTTTTTTCGCGTTCATCAACATTAATTTTTATCTGTTATTGCTTTTATGTTGTAATTTCATGTACTGACACGTTCCATGACCTTGGAGATTTGCTCCTCAATTTGGTCCTACGGAACTTGATGTATAAATAAATAAATAAATATTATCAACAAAAGCAAAACAAGAGTAATAGTATGTAGTGTAATTAAATCAGGTGATGTAGAGGGAACAGATAAGTTTTGTTATTTGGGCAGGAAAATAACTGATGATCATTGAAGTAGAAAGGGTACAAAATATGGACTGGCTATGACAAGAAAAGAGTTTCTACAGAAGAGAAATTTGTTAACATAGAATATAAATTGAAGTGCTAGGAAGTCTTTTCTGAAAATACTCTTATGGAGACTAGCCATGTATGTAAGTAAAACATGGACTATAAACAGTTTAGACAAAAAGAGAATAGGAGCTTTTAAAATGTGGTTCTACAGAAGAATGCTGAAGATTAGATCGTGAGCGGAAAAAAATAATATAAAAAAAGGTTAAAATGGCTCTGAGCACTATGGGACTTAACATCTGAGGTCATCAGTCCCCTAGAACTTAGAACAACTTAAACCTAACTAACCTAAGGACATCACACAGATCCATGCCCGAGGCAGGATTCGAACCTGCGACCGTAGCGGTCGCGTAGTTCCAGACTGAAGCGCCTAGAACCGCTCGGCCATTCCGGCCGTCTGGGGGGTAAAAATTGTAGACGGAGACCAAGAGATGAATACAGTAAGTGTTGTGTTTATCAATCCTGCATACTCGGTTCGCTAGACAATCAATCAGACAACTCGTATAAATGAGTTTTATTACAATAAGGCAATTACAGTACTTAACTTTGATATGTGTCGCAAGCAAAGGGCGACATACAATATAATCTGCCTTCTTCAGAATAGAGAAACACAAGTCTGTGTTACACAGAGATTCCTAACGAAGTGGCTAACGTCGACGCTGCTATCGAAGTGGGCCGCGACCAGTCGGGCGCGGCGTTTAAGTCCTCTTCGAGTAGGACGGCTGCTGTCGCATTGTCGTCCTGGAAGGGAGGTCGGTCAGTGTGCGATTGGCTGACCTCTTCTCACAGCCTTCTCTTCCCTGTCGTTCCCGACTGGCGTACCGGCGCGACTTTATGCAGTAACAGTAAGGAGGTTCATGAGGATATAGGTTGTAGTAGTTAGAAGTTTGCACAGGGTAGAGTAGCATGGAGAACTACATCAAACCAGTCTTCGGACTGAAGACCCCAATAACATCAACAAGGACAGACAGACAGACAGACAGACACACACACACACACACACACACACACACACACACACACACACACCATACTAATGATTAATCACTCTCACTTGTTACACTACTGGCCATAATAATTGCTACACCCAGAAGAAATGCAGAAGATAAACGGGTATTCATTGGACAAATATACTAGAACTGACATGTGATTACATTTTCACGCAATCTGGGTGCATAGATCCTGAGAAATCAGTACCCAGAACAACCACCTCTGGCCGTAATAACGGCCTTGATACGCCTGGGCATTGAGTCAAACAGAGCTTGGATGGCACGTACAGGTACAGCTGCCCACGCAGCTTCAACACGATACCATAGTTCATCAAGAGTAGCGACTGGCGTATTGTGAAGAGCCAGTTGCCATTCACCAGACGTTTTCAGTTGGCGAGACATCTGGAGAATGTGCTGGCCAGGGCAGCAGTCGAACATTTTCTGTATCCAGAAAGGTCCGTACTGGACCTGCAACATACGGTCGTGCATTATCCTGCTGAAATGTAGGGTTTCGCAGGGTTCGAATGAAGGGTAGAGGCACGGGTCGTAACACATCTGAAATGTAACGTCCACTGTTCAAAGTGCCGTCAATGCGAACAAGAGGTGACCGAGACGTCTAACCAATGGCACCCGATACCATCACTCCGGGTGATACGCCAGTATGGCGATGACGAATACACGCTTCCAATGTGCGTGCAGCGCGATATCGACAAATGCGGATGCGACCATCAGGATGCTGTAAACAGAACCTGGATTCATCCGAAAAAATGACGTCTTGCCATTAGTGCACCCAGGTTCGTCGTTGAGTACACCATCGCAGGCGCTCCTGTCTGTGATGCAGCGTCAAGGGTAACCGCAGCCACGGTCTCCGAGCTGATAGTCCTTGCTGCTGCAAACGTCGTCCAACTGTTCGTGCAAATGGTTATTGTCTTGCAAACGTCCCCATCTGTTGACTCAGGGATCGAGACGTGGCTGCACGATGCGTTACAGCCATGCGGATAAGACGCCTGTCATCTCGACTGCTAGTGATGCGAGGCCGTTGGGATCCCGCACGGCATTCCGTATTACCCTCCTGAACCCACCGATTCCATATTCTGCTAACAGTCATTGGATCTCGACCAACGCGAGCAGCAATGTCGCGATACGATAAACCGCAATCGCGATAGGCTACAATCCGACCTCTATCAAAGTCGGAAACGTGATGGTACGCATTTCTCCTCCTTACACGAGGCATCACAACAACTTTTTACCAGGCAACGCCGGTCAACTGCTGTCTGTGTATGAGAAATCGGCTGGAAACTTTCCTCACGTCAGCACGTTGTAGGTGTCGCCACCGGCGCCAAACTGGTGTGAATGCTCTGAAAAGCTAATCATTAGCATATCAGAGCATCTGTTTCCTCTCGGTTAAATTTCGCGTCTTTAGCACGTCGTGGTGAAGTAATTTTAATTTCCAGTAGTGTATTCCGCACTTAGTTACCACACACGCGATATCCAAAGGAGAAAGTAAAGACGGCTGCTTGACGTCTGTAGGGAGACGGGAGCGGCAGTTTCAGGCGAGGCATGGGCCACTCGCTCCACCTCACGTCACTAGTCCTGCGGCAGGTCGAGCTGCCCACTTCACCTTCCTACTCACGTGTCGTTTCGGCCCTCTCTGGCTGGTTCCAGGCGCTCCTTTTGGGCCTGTATTAGAGGAACGCCGTGCTGTCCCCTGCAGTCAGTGGCTTCTTACTCCTGATGACGGCAGGGTCAGAGATCGAAGGCTCGAGTGTTTTTTTCGAAGTGACAAGACATGTAAATAGAGAGGATTTTATTGAATCAAATCTGCTTTGACTACAATTTTAGAATCGGTCAATTCATACATTTGTGAGGGTATGAAATGGAACGATCGCACAGGCTCAGTTGTACGTAATGTAGGTACCAGACTTGGGTACTGCTGCGTCGTCCGAACAAGACACAGCCAGGGCAAAAGCACCACAGGAGCAAAGATGCGAGCTGGTGTCAGTGCCATAGAGACTCGCCTCTTAAGCGAGTTCCACCAGCGCCATGGGCGGCGCTGAGGATGAAGATATCGGTTTCGCCTCGGCCAGTTGCCGGTCGAGTACAATCCGTCAATGGCGGAACGACAAAGGACAGAAGCGCTACTCGGAAGATAGAAAAATAGCTTTCGCCCACTTGATTATAGATCGCTGGCCGATTTGACCGAGCGGTTCTAGGCGCTTCAGTCCGGAACCACGCTGCTGCTACGGTCGCAGGTTCGAATGCTGCCTCGGGCATGGATGTGTGTGATGTCCTTAGGTTAATTAGGTTTAAGTAGTTCTAAGTTCTAGGGGTCTGATGACCACAGATGTTAAGTCCCATAGTGCTCAGAGCCATTTGATCCATTTTTGAACACATCCCGAAATATTGCACGAGTGCGTAGGACTCGTACTAGATACAACTGACAGGGGATACTGAATGTAAACGGAGATGGGTAACACGAACGGTCACAGAATTGCTGAAGAAACTGAACTAGCGAACGTTTGAAGACGGACGCCATTTATTCTTACAACATCTACTTACGAGGTTTCAAGAATGATGAAGTTAGGGATATAATACAACTCCTTACATATTGCTGCCATAGCTAATGTGAGGGCAATGAGAGGTGAATTACAGCGCACACAGCGACATTTAAAGAGTCTTTCTTCCCGCACTCCATACGTGATTGGAACGGGAAGAAGTTCGAATAACTGTTGCTATGGAAAGGACGCTCTGCCATGCGCTTCATATACGTTTGCAGAGTGTACGTGTAGTTGTAGATTTATTAAATTAAAAATATTAAAATAATCATACTCACAGTAAAATATCTAGCGATGAGAAGCTATACAGCACACAGTCATACCATGTAATTAGTGCAGGCCCTGTTTTCTACATGAATTTCCGCTGTATGTGTTGTTTCCTGTACACGTATTTTTCTACTCCAGGGAGGCACTGTGTGAGAAAGGAAAGCGTCTGTTGTCGAAGTCAAAATATCATGGCCGACTTACATGTCTTGAAGGAAACAAAGATGTGGAGTATTTTTTGTAGCGCAGTCAAAGGGCCCACTGAAACATAACCCAGCGCTGCCATGGCTCACCAAGGGCCTGGCCTCCTGGTGTGTAGGTAGGAGTGCAGAGGGAGTGTCGTAGTGTCTGCCAAACAGAAGAAGGAGCACGGCAGGGGTGTGTCAGAGTATCGTGCGGGCATTGACGCGAATAATATGTGCCATTCTAGAAGCATTTTGGTGAATGTAATTACGTTACGCTGTAATTGTGCCTTGTGTGTGTGTGTGTGTGTGTGTGTGTGTGTGTTTGTAACTTATGGGCCCTCAACGGCGAGATTATCAACGCCCTTACAGTTATAAAAAATGACCACACATTTACCGTATCTCATATGCGCTAAAAAAATTAGAAAGAGGGAAAGTAGCTAGTTACACATGAAATTAAAACACAGAGGTCCGCAGCTCGTGGTCGTGCGGTAGCGTTCTCGCTTCCCACGCCCGGGTTCGCGGGTTCTATTCCCGGCGGGGTCAGGGATTTTCTCTGCCTCGTGATGACTGGGTGTTGTGTGATGTCCTTAGGTTAGTTAGGTTTAAGTAGTTCTACGTTCTAGGGGACTGACGACCATAGCTGTTAAGTCCCATAGTGCTCAGAGCCATTTGAACCAAAACACAGAGGAAACAAAACACATAAGAACTAGAATAAAGCTCATGGAAATGTGACTGGCTGGCCACTTACAAAAAACTTGGATGAGCCAGTTACCCTGTTACCACAACAAAAAAATCTCCTTAAAATCTTGGTAAAATATGTTGGAGAATTCACAAAACTTAAAAACTCGAATGACGTTTGTTTGAACGCTACTTAAAATACAGGCTTGTTGGAGAATAAAACACAAGCCAATAAAACGTGGCCCACAGTTATCTATACCTCACAAGCACAACACATTGGAGGGTCCTTTCGCCGGAGCAAGAACCCGTGCGTCATAGAGCTGTGGTCTTTGCGAAGGCGAGTAAGCAGGACCTCGTCCCTTCTACGTGGTGCGTTGGGCTCTACTGTCACTACCAGCCACTAGTCTTCCCATCGACGAATTACTTTGTACCTCAACAGCGAGGCGACAGCATGCAGGGGGATGGCACACTGAAAGAACTGAGGATCACGACACGCCTCCTTGGCTGCTAGATCCGCCCTTTCGTTCCCCGCTATACCCATGTACCCTGATACCCAGCAGAAAGAGACATCCTTCCCCAGCGGTTGTAGGTGGAGGAAGGCGTCCTGGA
Source organism: Schistocerca americana (assembly GCF_021461395.2). NCBI lineage: Eukaryota > Metazoa > Arthropoda > Insecta > Orthoptera > Acrididae > Schistocerca > Schistocerca americana. The sequence continues at coordinate 540,300,060 of NC_060124.1, read as the reverse complement.
TATTTTTGATGACCTTATCTGCTGGGTACAAAGGATGGAGAGAGTGAAGGGCTCCCAGAGAATCAGAACAGACAAGGGATTTAACACCGGGAGAACGTCTCATCCGCTCCAGTGCCCACAAGATCGCATATAATTCTGTGTGGAAGACAATAAATTCTTCAACCTTGTTGACGTTCGAGTGATGTAAATACATCATCTGACAAAAAATGAGGCATCCAGAAGGGGAAGGAGAAACGAAATGAAATTTGATGTGTTGAGAGTGTGTGTGATGTCACTGCAATGACTACAAACTCGAGTCAAATTTATACAGAACTTCGCAGTATGAGACCACTTATCATTACGACGGTGCGTCCCCTCTGGCGTGGATGCAAGCACTGATTCGGTTGGGAAGGCTTTTATTGAGCCCTTGTATCCTCTCCTGAGACCACAAATATTGTCACTGTCATGAGATATCCTAGACACTGGCAGTGGGACAGAATTGACGTCGGACCTGGTTCCACACATGTTCTATCGGGAACAGGTGTGGGAATCTAGCTAGCCGTGAGAATAACTCGACATCGCACACACATTTCATGGAGAGACGTCGCGTGTGTAGACGAGCATTGTCCTGTTGAAAATTGGCACCACAAGACTGCCGAATGAGGACACAGGATGTCTGTGACGTATCTTTGTGGCGACAGAGTTCCCTCAGTCGCTGCCAGTCATGATTTCGAATCATGCCTGATGACTCCACGCCGGCCGGGATAGCTGAGCGGTTCTAGGCGCTTCAGTCTGGAACTGCGCTGCTGCTACGGTCGCAGGTTCGAATCCTGCCTCGGGCATGGATGTGTGTGATGACCTTAGGTTAGTTAGGCTTAAGTAGTTCTATGTTCTAGGGGACTGATGACATCAGATGTTAAGTCCCATAGTACTCAGAGCCATTTGATCCATTTTTTGGTAGCTCCCCATATCCTGACGCCTCCAGCAACACAACAGTGCCTCTTCAAAACAATGCAAGCATCGGACCTCTCTTCCATGTCACCGCCATATACACCATATGATCATCTGGGGTTCTAAAGAACCAGGATTCGTTCCTGAACACAATATGACGCCATTCATTAGCAATGCATGCTTCCAGATCACGACACCATTCGAGATGCAACCATTTGTGTTGTGGTATTAACGGCAGCCTACGGATGGGACGGTAATTCCCCTAGTCCAGTTGCTGCCAGTCTCCAACCAATGCTGCAGGAAGAGACAGAATGTTGCAGGGAGTCTATTATTTGTTCTCGGATGCCAGGCGAAGGTGTGAATGGATTACGATGTGCTTGATGAACAATGGGGCTGTACTCCCCTGCGATAGTCAGGTGCGAAGGACTGGAACCTTCAGGATGAATATCCTTGCCCTCACGATCCCATGCGCTTCAACATTGGGCCCTACTTTACTACTAACTCAATTCGCGACACATTTTGCAGACAGTAGTCACATATAACACTGAATGTACCTGCAAAACTGTATCATTGTACGAGACATAGTTCATGAGGTTCGAATGGTTCAAATGGCTCTGAGCACTATGGGACTTGACATCTGAGGTCATCAGTCCCCTAGAACTTAGAACTACTTAAACCTAACTAACCTAAGGACATCACACAAATCCATGCCCGAGGCAGGATTCGAACCTGCGACCGTAGCAGCATCGCGGTTCCAGACTGAAGCGCCTAGAACCGCTCGGCCACAGCGGACGGCCATAGTTCATGAGGTATGACGTCATAAATACTGAAACGCTTCAAAAACTGCCGCTTGATGCTTGATGTTGTAATTTATTACTTCTTTAGGACTAACTCTGTTCCCGAAACATGTTGCAGACAGATTTCACGTATGCTGCTGAATGTACTTGTAAAATTATATCATGGTACGATACAGTTCGGGAGATTAGACGTCACAAACAATTAGCTGTGTGAAAAAGAAACTGCAGGCGAAATTCGCCAGAGAAACAGGTGAAATTTGTGTGCAGATATGTATAAAATATGTTAAGTATATGTGGGATGTGTGCACATGGGTTAAACCACGGATACAAACCTCGTTCTAAACCCCTGCATCGATTTAATCCAAACTTAGTACATATGTTACTTACTATCGCGAAATAAATAGTGTGGGGATAAGAGCCCCCAACCACCTATGGGTGATGGACAGAGAAGGTTGGGGGAGGAGGAATTGGACAGACAAGAAGGGGTAAGGAGAAGATGTATGCGTATAGGGGGAGGAGAAGGCGACCTGGGAGAGGGGGAGGAGAAGATAGAGGGGAGAGGTGGAGATGGAGAGAGATGGTGGAGGAGGAGATAGACAGACAAAGGGAAGAGGAGGAGACGCACAGAGACAAGGGCGAGAAGGAGGTGGAAAGAGAGAGGGGGGAGTAGGAGGAGGAGGAGATGAATAGAGGGATAGGGTAACATGAGATGGACAGAGACAGGGAGAAGATATGGAGAAAGAAGGGAGGAGAAGAGGGGGGAAGAGGGAATAGATGGAGCGAAGGCCAGGAGGAGATGGACAGAGAGTGGGAGGTGTATTTGAGAGGATAGAGAAGGAGAGGTGTAGAGAGACATAGTGGAAGATGGACAGAGATAGGGGGAGAAAAAATGGGTTGAGAAAGTGAGGAAGAGATGGACAGAGGGAGAGGGAAACAGGAGGACAGAGAGAAGGAGGGGATGGACTAATAGAAGATTGGAATAAATATATACCTGGACAACGCCGGGTATTGAGGTCATCCACTTGCATAGAGGTGCCACCTCCCAGTATCGTGTCGGACCTTCTTTTGCCCGGAATATTGCAGCAACTCGATGTGGCATGGACCCAGCAAGTCGTTGGAACTCCCCTGCAGAAATATTGAACCATGCTGCCTCTATAGCCGTCCATAATTGGGGAAGTGTCGCTGGTGCAGAATTTAGTGAACGAACTGATCTTTCGATTACGTACCACAGATGTCCAATAATATTCATGTCGCGCGATCTGGGTGGCCAAATCATTGGCTCGAATTGTCCAGAATATCCTTAAAATCAATCCAGGACAATTGTAGCCTGTTGACATCGCGCACTGCTATCCATAGAAATTCCATCGTTGTTCGGAAACATGGAGTTCATGAATAGCTGCAAATAGTCTCCAAGTAACCGAACTTAACCATTTCTAGTCAGTGATCGGTTCAGTTTAACCAGAGGACCAAGTCCACTCCATGTAAACATAGCCCACGCCATCATGGAGCCACCACCAACTTGCACAGTGTCTTGTTGATAAGTTGGGTCCATGGCTTCGTCGAGGCTGTGCCACACTCGAACCCCATCACCATCTCTTACCAACTGATATCGGGACTCACCTGATCAGGCCACGGTTTCCCAGTCGTCTGTGGTCCAGCCGATGTCGTCACAAGCGCAGGAAAGCCACCGCAGGCGACGCCATGCTGTTAGCAAAGACACTAGCGCCGGTCGTCTGCCGTAATAGCCCATTAACGCCAAATTTCGCCGCACTGCCGTAACGGATACGCTCATCGTACGTCCCACCTTGACGTCTGCGATCATTTCACGTAGAGTTTCTTATCTGTTAGCACCGAAAAATTCACGTAAACGCCGCTGCTCTCGGTCGTTAAATGAAGACCATCGGCCACTGCGTTTTTCGTGCTGAGAGGTAATGCTTGAAATTTGGTATTCTCGGAGCACTCTTGACACTGCTGGATCACCGAATATTGAACTCCTTAACGATTTCCTAAATGGAATGTCCCATGCGTTGTGATATTCGCTATTTTTGGCTTCATTAAAACAGCAAATAGTTAATACTTTCAGCCAGAAGGCAAATACTTGTTTATAAAGAATGATTACTGTATAATAAGGCGTCGCATAGCGATGGTGGAATTTCCTAAATAATGTAATTAGTCGTCTTTAGGCGGCAACATAAACAGAAGAATACGGATAGATATGCGATCCTTCACTATTTTGTTCGCTGGAGAACAAATGAAGCCTTGAGCGCTAAAGACTTGTACTGTTTTTCTTAAGTAAGACGGACGCAGATTTGTGGCGGTCTGATCTAATTTTTACTAAATGTATAAAAACGAGTTATGTCTAAGTTTGAGTGAAGTGTAAAGAACTGTTATAACTTACCGTGACGACGCACGAGCGACTCAAAGAAGACAATGGCTATATAAAAGAGCGCTCAATGGACATGAAACGGACATAAAAATCTACCGTCATTGTAGTACTAAGCTTAAGGTACGACACATGTTTTAGTTATAATAAATATTTGTTCTGGAAATATTGAATCAGTTAGCAGTGCTCATTCCTATCATCTCCTCAGTATTATTTTCATTTTAATTATGCATTTTGCTAAGATTACAGACACCAAGATCAGCAGTCCAATGTGCGTGTTACATTGACAAAAGGAAAACTGTTTTATCGTCTTCTTGCATCAGCTTTAATATTGAATTTCCCTTTTGTGTGATGTTACAGTTGTTTTTGCGCTCTTAGGAACTTTCTGGTCCCTTAGGAAATTGTTTTGTCATAACTATAACTTCACGACCGGGTATGATCGTATCTACGGTCATGAAGTAATTAGAAAGACGATAATGCAATTTCTTAATCAATAGCACGCTAGCTGTGACTGCTTCAAGCCACGCGAAACTGCAAGTAAAGACTATTCACATTTCATAATGCAATATTTTATGACAATGGTCAATCCATGATTCTTACGCCAATTGTGATTGATAAAACAGTAAGCGAAATCTCAAATTCCAACTTCTCCATTGAATAACAACATCACTTTTATTTTGTTACATCACAGCGTTTATCTCCAACTACCATCCTTCGTTCAAAGTGTGTTAACTGCCGTCGTGCGACCTTAATCACGTCGGATACCTTTTCAAAAGAATCACCGGAGTACGAATGGGAGCTTCGGCAATTCGCGGCCCTTTTATACCTTGTGTAACCCATACGACCGCGATCTGTATATTTGTATATCACTATCCCATGACTTGTCACCTCAGTATGTAGCTTTGCAGATATTCTATCGAGGCTCATTACTCTTCATTAAACACTCATCATGAATGTAGTGTAATAAGTGGCGCCCAATGTCTAGAAACGTGCATTTTCATTCCACAAAAGCTACACTACGATGTGTGTAAGTAAGAGGGCAGAAAATGCAAAGGTCGTAATATTACGATAATGAAATGATATCGGGTGATCAAAAAGTCAGTGTAAATTTGAAAACTGAATAAATCACGGAATAATGTAGATAGAGAGTTACAAATTGACACACATGCTTGGAATGACATGGGGTTTTATTAGAACCAAAAAAATACAAAAGTTCAAAAAATTTCCGACCGATGGCGCTTCATCTGATCAGAATAGCAATAATTAGCATAACAAAGTAAGACAAAGCAAAGATGATGTTCTTTACAGGAAATGCTCAGTATGTCCACCATCATTCCTCAACAACAGCTGTAGTCGAGGAATAATGTTGTGAACAGCACTGTAAAACATGTCCGGAGTTATGGTGAGGCATTGGCGTCGGATGTTGTCTTTCAGCATCCACAGAGATATCGGTATATCACGATACACTTGCGACTTCAGGTAACCCCAAAGCAAATAATCGCACGGACTGAGGTCTGGGGACCTGGGAGGCCAAGCATGACGAAAGTGGCTGCTGAGCATACGATCACCAAACGACGTGCGCAAGAGATCTTTCACGTGTCTAGCAATATGGGGTGGACTGCCATCCTGCATAAACATCGTACGTTCCAGCAGGCGTTTATCAGGCAGGCTGGGGATGATGCGTTTCTATAACATATCGGCGTACCTCTCACCCGTCACGGTAGCAGTTACAAATCAAGAACCACGCACTTCCTCGAAAAAAAAAAGGCCCGATAACTGTAGATGAGGTAAATCCAACCCATACCGTGACTTTCTCGTCGTGCAATGGAGTTTCCACGACATTTCTAGGACTTTCGGTAGCCCAAATTCTGCAGTTGTGGGCGTTGACAAACCCTCGGAGCGTGAAATGAGCTTAGTCGGTCCACAACGCGTTACTCAACCAATAGTCATCTTCCGCCATCTTTTGAAACGCCTACACCGCAAATGCCCTCTGCTTCACTAAATCGCCAGGTAACAGTTCATGATGCCGATGGATTTTGTACGGATAGCATCGGAGGGTACGCCTCAGTGGCAACCAAACAGTAGTGCATGGAATTCCGGTGCGACGTGCTACTGCACGAGCGCTGACTTCCCCGTCCATAGACGAACCCGCTACAGTCTCCATTTCTTTCTGAACTGTCTCAGCAGCATTACGCCTTGTGCTCGGTCGGCCACTACGGGGTCTATCGTCTAAACAACCCGTGACTTCGAAATTCGAAATCATTCTCGCCACAGTTGCATTTGTCAACGGACCTTCACCCGTTCGAATCCCCTTCCTATGGCGATAGGACCGTAACGCTGAACTAGCACATTCCCCATTCTGATAATACAGCTTCACTAAAAGCTCCTTTTCAGGTAACGTCAACATGCTGCGACTGCTGGCGCATCTGATTCTCTCTCTTTTTTTTTCTTTATTGTTCTTTTAATCACCTTATACAAAGGCGGGCTGTCGGCAGCATATTACGCTGCTCTTCAGCCGCGAGCGGGACAATATATGACATATAGGTGGTACAGATAATACAATAAAAACGGCGGGCAAAAACTGTAGACACGAAAAACAATAAACATGAAGCCTTTCACGCTGGACGAGAAAAAACACTAACACCTGTTGACACGGCGCACAAAACACGGACGACTGCGACGGCACAGGTGAACAGTGGTGGCGTGACGGCGAAAGAACACTAAACACAAAACAAAGGCACACACACGAGACACTGATGGCGATGATCTCCGGCGCGCGAATGTCCACTGAGCGTGTACGAGTCTGGGGACCTGCCAAGAGAGGAGGCGGGGGGGGGGGGGGGGGGAAGAGGGAGAGGGGAGAGCAGATATGCCACGGGCAGGGGAGATGGGAGATAGGGGGAAGGGAGGAAGGTGGAGGGGAAGCCTGGGGGAAGAGGGGTGGAGGAAGGGAGATGGGGGAAAAGGAGAGAGAAGGGAGGGAGGGTGCCTAAAGGAAAAGACATAGGAAGTGGGGGGGATAAAGTTGATAGGATGGCTAGATGGAGGGGAGGAGGGTATCATCAGGGAGGGGGAGCTGGCGGAAGCCACCTTGGGAGAGGGTAAGGAGGGTGGAGAGATGGAGACCGGGTGGGACGTGGGAATACAGGGGGGGCAGCGGGCGGGGGTGGGAGAGAATGGGTGAAACAAGCAGGTGAGGAGGATCGAGTTTATGGGAGGTGTAGAGGATCCGTATCCTTTCAAGGAAAAGGAGGAGGTGGGGGAAGGGAATGAGGTCCGCGTGGGGGAGGGGAGACATATGCGATAGGTGAGGCGGAGAGGATGGCTTTCAAGGATCTGAAGGGATTTATAAAAGGTAGGGGGGCGGAGATCCAGGCTGGATGGGCGTAACGAAGGATAGGGCGGACTGATTCTCTCTCTCATTACAGCTCCTTTTATACTCGACTGTCAGGCGCAGTCACTGACGTTTTGCTGTTCAGCGCCATCTGTCGGACATTTTGTAAACTTAGTTTTTTTTTTGTTCTAATAAAACCCCATGTCATTCCGAGCATGTGTGTTAATTTTTACCTCTTTATCTGCATTATCCCGTGGTTTATTAAGTTCCAAATTTATACTGACTTTTTTTGATCACCCGGTATAGTCACTAAATTATAGCTACCATGTGTGCAGTTTTCATTGCAGGTCGTTAATTATCACATTTTGCCTGTTTCCTTACTGCGACGTGCTCCTAGCTGACGAGTGTTTCCCCCCCGCGCAGCCGGGCTGCAGGCGCTCTCCTACCTTGTCGGGCGCGTTGATCTCTGCGCCCTGGCCCAGCAGCACCTCGCACATCTGGAAGTGGCCGTGCATGGCGGCGATGTGGAGCCCCGTCTTGCCGTGCTTGTCGCCGCTCTGCAGCAGGTCGGCGGCGCGGCTCACCAACAGGCCCACCACCGTGATGTGGCCGCCGAAGCACGCCAGGTGCAGCGGGTTGTAGCCCTGCAAGGCGCACCACTTGCCGTCACAACACTGCTCGCAGCCGACTGGCGTGAACAGAATGTCAAATAATAATAAAAATGTGCAACTACAGTGTAATAAAACTAATTATGGTGAGATAAATGTACTAACCTATTGTGGATCATATTCCCATGTTGAAGACTCAAAACCAAGAAATCCATTACCATATACTTAAAGGAAAATATATAGACGTCAACATATATGTAAGCACTTAATGTAATAACGATTATGACTATCGACTTCTTAGAAATATAAGCAGAGATAAACAATTATTTGCACTTTCTTTTTGAAATATATGTTTCAAAGATGATTTTGCACAGATAGATCGAAGAAATTCTGGTCGTATGTAAAGTACACAAGCGGCAAGACGCAGTCAATACCTTCGCTGCGCAGTGCCGATGGTACTCTTACCGACGACTGTGCCGCTAAAGCGGAGTTATTGAACGCAGTTTTCCGAAATTCCTTCACCAGGGAAGACGAATGGAATATTCCAGAATTTGAAACACGAACAGCTGCTAGCATGAGTTTCTTAGAAGTAGATACCTTACGGGTTGCGAAGCAACTCAAATCGCTTGATACGGGCATGTTTTCAGGTCCAGATTGTGTACCGATTAGGTTCCTTTCAGATTACGCTGATACAATAGCTCCCTACTTAGCAATCATATACAACCGCTCGCTCACCGATAGATCTGTACCTACAGATTGGAAAATTGCGCAGGTCGCACCAGTGTTTAAGAAGGGTAGTAGGAGTAATCCATCGAACTACAGGCCTATATCACTGACGTCGGTTTGCAGTAGGGTTTTGGAGCATATACTGTATTCAAACATTATGAATCACCTCGAAGGCAAAGGTCTATTGATACGTAATCAGCATGGTTTCAGAAAACATCGTTCTTGTGCAACGCAGCTAGCTCTTTATTCACACGAAGTAATGGCCGCTATCGACAGGGGATCTCACATTGATTCCGTATTTCTGGATTTCCGGAAAGCTTTTGACACCGTTCTTCACAAGCGACTTCTAATCAAGCTGCGGGCCTGGATTCGTGATTTCCTGTCAGGAAGGTCGCAGTTCGTAGTAATAGACGGCAAATCATCCAGTAAAACTAAAGTGATATCAGGTGTTCCCCAGGGAAGCGTCCTGGGACCTGTACTGTTCCTGATCTATATAAATGACCTGGGTGACAATCTGAGCAGTTCTCTTAGGTTGTTCGCAGATGATGCTGTAATTTACCGTCTAGTAAGGTCATCCGAAAACCAGTATCAGTTGCAAAGCGATTCAGAAAAGATTGCTGTATGGTGTGGCAGGTGGCAGTTGACGCTAAATAACGAAAAGTGTGAGGAGATCCACATGAGTTCCAAAAGAAATCCGTTGGAATTCGATTACTCGATAAATAGTACAATTCTCAAGGCTGTCAATTCAACTAAGTGCCTGTGTGTAAAAATTACGAACAACTTCAGCTGGAAAGATCACATAGACAATATTGTGGGGAAGGCGAGCCAAATGTTGCGTTTCATTGGCAGGACACTTAGAAGATGCAAGTCCACTAAAGAGACAGCTTACACTACACTCGTTCGTCCTCTGTTAGAATATTGCTGCGCGGTGTGGGATCCTTACCAGGTGGGATTGACGGAGGACATCAAAAGGGTGCAAAAAAGGGCAGCTCGTTTTGTATTATCACGTAGTAGGGAAGATAGTGTGGCAGATATGATACGTGAGTTGGGATGGAAGTCATTAAAGCAAAGACGTTTTTCGTCGCGGCGAGATGTATTTACGAAATTTCAGTCACCAACTTTTTCTTCCGAATGCGAAAATATTTTGTTGAGTCCAACCTACATAGGTAGGAATGATCATCAAAATAAAATAAGAGAAATCAGAGCTCGAACAGAAAGGTTTAGGTGTTCGTTTTTCCCGCGCACTGTTCGGGAGTGGAATGGTAGGGAGATAGTATGATTGTCGTTCGATAAACCCTCTGCCAAGCACTTAAATGTGTTCTTAGAGGTACGAGGGCTGTCCAGAAAGTAAGTTACGATCGGTCGCGAAATGGAAACGACTATGAAAATCCGATGAAGCTTTGCAAAAATGTGTTGGGCAGTGTCTCTAGTATGACTCTAGGTAGAATTATGTCGCTCTTTTAATTCCTGAGCTCTTAGTGAGCGCGTAAAGATGTTATAGAAAATAGTGTCTCCCGCCAAGTACGAGGGCCTGGTGAGAATTTTCCCCTGAAGCTATGCAACCAACATTACATAACTGTCGTGCGGTTTCTTCTTCAAGACAATTCTCAGCCTCATTCTGCAGGGACAATGAAGATGTTCCTGTATCGTTTCAATTGGAAATGTTTGGTTACCCACAATACAGCCCGTAACTGTCTCCCACTGAGTTTCATCTCTGCTTAAACGAACCGCTGGCTATGAAAACATTTTGGCACAGACGACAAGCTTTAGGCCAGCGTAGAGAATTGGCGGAAAGCACTGGCGGCTGCCTTCTATGATGAGGATATTGGAAAGTTGGTACAACGCTACGACGAATGTCTGAGTCAGAACGGCGACTACCTAAAGAAGTAGCGGAAAGGTGTAGCTAACTGTTACAAATGAAACATTTCTGATTTTCACTGTGATTTTCATTTCGCGATCAATCGTAACTTACTTTCTGGACAGCCCTCGTATATCTCTATCTGTGGGCATTTGGTAGTAAGAGTTTGAAATGCGAGGGTGAAGTACAACTTACGAGGGGCGTTTGAAAAGTTCGTGCAAAAACAGAAACTACTTACGTGTTTGGGGTAAACCTTTTTTATTTTTCGACATAGTCGCCCTTTAGAGTTATACACTTCGTCCAACGCTGTTGTAATTCGTTGATCCCTTCCGAATAATAGTAACTGTCCAAGTCTGCAAAATAGCTATTAGTTGCTGCAATCACCTCCTCGTTTGGATAAAATCTTTGTCCCGCCAGCCATTTCTTCAAATTGTGGAACAAATGGTAGTCCGAGGGAGCCAAGTCTGGAGAATAGGGGGGATGTGAAACGAGTTAGAATCATATTTCCATTAATTTTTCGACCACAACTGCTGAGGTGTGTGCTGGTGCATTGTCGTGATAGAAAAGGGTTTTTAGGCAGGCCAATCGCCGGAGTTTTTCTTGCAGCTCGGTTTTCAAACGGTCCAATAACGATGAATAACATGCACCTCTAATAGTTATACCCTTTTCCAGATAGTCGATGAGGATTATCCCTTGTGAATCCCAAAAGACAATCGACATAACCTTTCCGGCAGAAGGAACGGTCTTCGCCTTTTTTGGTGCAGACTCTCCCTTGGTAACCCATTGTTCATATTGTTGTTTGGTCTCAGGAGTATAGTAATGTATCCATGTTTCATCCACAGTGACAAACGACGCTAAAGTCCTGCGGATTCTTCCTACACAGCAGAAAACCATTCTTGCAACTTTTCACACGATTCCGTTTTTGGTCAAGCGTAAGCAATCGCGGAACCCATCTTGCAGATAGCTTTCTCATGTCCAAATGTTTAGGCAAAATATTATGTACTCGTTCACTCGAGATGCCCACAGCACTGCCAATCTCACGCACCTTAACTCTTCTGTCATCCATCACTATATCACGGATTTTACCAATGATTTCTGGAGTCGTAACCTCCACAGGGCGTCCAGAACGTTCAGCATCACTTGTGCTCAAATGGCCACTCCGAAAATTTTGGAACCACTTATCAACTGTTTTAATGGAAGGTGCAGAGTCGCCATAATGTTTATCAAGCTTCTCTTTAGTCTCCTGAGGCGTCTTGCCTTTCATAAAGTAATATTTAATCACCACACGAAATTCTTCTTCGTCCATTTTTTTGACAATTACTCGACTTCCTTGATTCACACGAAAGCCAAACACAAAGAAATAGACCAATACGGCTGAAACTTGGTGTAAGTTCTTTCCAAAGATGCTATTAACTAAACATGGTGGTGCCATCTTTCGGACTTTGCACGGACTTTTCAAACGCCCCTCGTACGTGTGTTTGCTAATACGGTGCTTGATGTTGATTTGTATTGTGAAATGTAATGACTGAAAATGTATCTATTCAACAACAGTAAGTCCACCAGTGTACATAGTATTATTTAAAAACAGAAAATGAAGTCGAATATCCTGTAGACCAGTGTACAAAGTTGCATTTGAGAATCGATTACGAACCTACAACTTACAACAAAGAAGAAGAATAAAAGATGGGTATTACGAAGACTGCTTATATTAGTTCTACCGTTGCTACCTCTCCCTGCTGTGTCTCACTAATACACCGTGCCAAGCGCTGCGAAAATGTGACCAGCCGCCCAAATTATTAACTTACTTCAAAATTAATAAATCGACTTTGGGTTGCAAGAGGATGATGACGGTCAGAAGACAAAGGAGAAATTTACAAGAAGATTTAGAGGTCATTTGAATATGTTACTGATACTGGAGTGCGTCGCACAAATGTGACAAATTTTGTTCTTATGTGACGGGGAGACAGGCGAAATACCCTCGGACTACGAGGGTATCCAATTCCAAGGAAAGCGGATGCTAACAGATGTGAAAATTACCGAGCTATCGGTTTAATAAATCACAGTTGCAAAATACTAACACTAATTCTTTACAGAATAACGGAAAAACTGATAAAAGCTAACCTCGGGGAAGATAAGTTTGGATTCCAGAGAAATGTAAGAAGCAACACTCCTTCTACGACTTATCTTAGAAGATGGGTTAAGAAAAGGAAAATCTACGTTCATGTCATTTGTGGACTTAGATAAAGATTATGACCATATTGGCTCGAATACTCTCTCTGAAATTCTGAAGGTAGTAGGGGTAAAATACAGGGAGTGAAAGGCTTTTTATGTACAGAAACCAGACGGTAATTATAAGAGTCGAGGGGCATAAAAAGGAAGCAGTGGTTGAGAAGGGAGCAGACGGAGTTCTATTTAGCGTCTCCCCGACGTTATTCAATGTCTACATTGAGCAAGCAGCAAAGGATACAGAAGAGAAATTTGAAGTAGTAATTTAATTTCGGGGGGAAGAAATAAAAACTTTGAGGTTTGCCGATGACGTAATTCTGTAAGAGGAAGTACAGGAGTCGGAAGAGCAGCTGAACGGAATGGACGGTGGCTTGAAAAGACGATAAAGATGAATATCAACAAAAACAAAACAAAGATAACTGAATGTAGTAGAATTAAATGAGGTGATACTGAGGGAATTAGATTATGAAATGACACATTTAAAGTAGTAGGTGAGTTTTGCTATTTGGGCAGCAAAATAACTGATGGTCGAGGAGACTGTCCATGGCAAGAAAAGCGATTCTGAAGAAGATAAATTTAAAAAACACAGAACACAGATTTAAGTGATAGGAAATCTTTTTTGAAAATAGCTGTACGGCGTGTAGCCACGTGTAGCAGTGAAACACGGACGATAAACAGTTCAGACAAAAAAGAGAATAGAAGCTTTTGAAATGTGTTACCACAGAAGAATGGGGAACATCGGGTAGGTGGATCTCATAACTAATGAGGGGATCTGAATAGAACTGATAAGAAAATAAATGTGGCACAACCTGACTATAAGAAATGACCAGTTGATAGGATACATTCTGAGATATCAAGGATCACGAATTTAGCATTGGAAGTTAAGTGCGGGGGGTAAAAATCGTAGAGGGAGACCAGGAGATGAATACAGTACGCAGATTCAGAAGGATGTAGGTTTCAGTAGTTACTCGGAGATTATAAGGCTTGCACAGGATAGAATAGCAAGGAGAGCTGCATCAAACCAGTCTTCGGACAACAACAACATGTGAGAGGGAGAACATGTCATCATTCACTGAAAGCAGCTTATGCTGGTAACACCAATGTCTTCGCCGTTCAGGGTGAAGAAATAAGAACTTCGAGGTGTGGCGATGGCACTGAAATTCTGTCAGACTCTGCAAAGGACTTGGAAGATGAGTTGAAGGGAGTGGATAGTGACTTAAAAAGTGGTCGCAGCACGAACATCAAAAACTAGGGTAATGGAATGTAGTAGAATTAAATAAGACAATGCCGAGACAATTAGATTACAAAGTGATATACAGGGTGATTCAAAAAGAATACCACAACTTTAGGAATTTAAGACTCTGCAACTACAAAAGGCAGAGCGAAGCACTATCTGTCGGCGAATTAAGGGAGCTATAAAGTTCTATTTACTTGTACATTTGTTCGCTTGGGGCGCTGTTGACTAGGCGTCAGCGTCAGTTGATGCTAAGATGGCGACCGCTCAACAGAAAGCTTTTTGTGTTATTGAGTACGGCAGAAGTGAATCGACGACAGTTGTTCAGCGAACATTTCGAACGAAGAATGGTGTTAAACCTCCTGATAGGTGGTGTATTAAACGTTGGTATAAACAGTTTACAGAGAATGGGTGTTTGCGCAAAGGGAAAAGTTCTGGACGGCCGAGAACGAGTGATGAAAATGTAGCACGCATCCAGCAAACATTTGTTCGCAGCCCAGGAAAATCGACTCGCAGAGCTAGCAGAGAGCTGCAAATTCCACAATCAACTGTATGGAGAGTCCTACGAAAAAGGTTAGTTATGAAACCTGAACGTCAACTACCCGAGGCGATGGATCGGCCGCCAGGCAGCCCGTGACAGAGCACTTCATCACTGGCCTCCAAGAAGCCCTGATCTTACCCCCTGCGATTTTTTCTTATGGGGGTACGTTAAGGATATGGTGTTTCGGCCACCTCTCCCAGCCACCATTGATGATTTGAAACGAGAAATAACAGCAGCTATCCAAACTGTTACGCCTGATATGCTACAGAGAGTGTGGAACGAGTTGGAGTATCGGGTTGATATTGCTCGAGTGTCTGGAGGGGGCCATATTGAACATCTCTGAACTTGTTTTTGAGTGAAAAAAAAACTTTTTAAATACTCTTTGTAATGATGTATAACAGAAGGTTATATTATGTTTCTTTCATTAAATACACATTTTTAAAGTTGTGGTATTCTTTTTGAATTACCCTGTACTAGAAGTAATTGACGAGTTTCGTCATTTAGGCAACAAAATGTGTTACGATAGCCACAGTAGAGAGGATGTAAAATGCAGATTGGCAGTAGCATGGAATGCGATTCTGGAAATGATAAGCTGCTTAAGATAGAATATAAATTTAAGAGCTAGGAAACCTGTTCTGAGGGTATTTGCCTGGAATGTAGCCTCGTACGGAAGTGAAGTGTGAACAATAAAGCAGTGCCGACACTTAGAAAGTACAAGCTATCAAAGTGTGGTGCTACAGGACAATTCTGCAGGTTGGATGGGTGGGTCACCTAACTAATGATATGGTACTGAATAGAATTTTGGAGAAAAAAAATTATAGCAAAACTTGACTAAGAGAATGGATCAGGTGACAGGACACGTGTTGGGGCAACGAGGAATCGTCAGTTTTAATAATGATAGGAAGCGTAACGGGTAAAAATTGTAGCTTGACAGTAGTAAGCCAGCTAAGTTGGACAGTATGCAGAGACGGATAGACTAGCTAGTGATCTGCAGCAAACCAGTCTTCGGACTGCAGACCACAATAAAGAGACGTATTAACAAACGTAAGAGAAACCGCTCACGAGGCTCAGAGCAAGTACACTAAAACAACTGTGAATGTCAAAGTTGACATATTCTACAGTTACTTGCTTGAATATATGTCTTTCTAGTGCCACAGTTCAGATGTAAGTTTCGGTTACAGGTATTATCTAAGGATACTTACGGTGCAGATAGCATGCCGTGTTCGTTATGCAGGGTGGTCCATTGATCGTGACTGGGCCAAATATCTCACGAAATAAGCGTCAAACGAAAAAACTACAAAGTACGGAACTTGTCTAGCTTGATGGGCGAAACCAGGTGGCGCTATGGTTGGCCCGCTAGATGGCGCTGCCATAGGTCAAACGGATGTCACTGCTTTTTTAAAAATAGGAACCCCATTTTTTATTACATATTCGTGTAGTACGTAAAGAAATATGAATATTTTAGTTGGACCACTTTTTTCGCTTTGTGATAGATGGCGCTGTAATAATCACAAACGTATGGCTCACAATTATAGACGAACTGTTGGTAACAGGTAGATTTTTTAAATTAAAATAGAGAACGTAGGTACGTTTGAACATTTTATTTCGGTTGTTCCAATGTGATACATGTACCTTTGTGAACTTATCATTTCTGAGAACGCATGCTGTTACAGCGTGATTACCTGTAAATACCACATTAATGTAATAAATGCTCAAAATGATGTCCGTCAACCTCAATGCATTTGGCAACACATGTAACGACATTCCTCTCAACAGCGAATAGTTCGCCTTCCGTGATGTTCGCACATGCATTGACAATGCGCTGACGCATGTTGTCAGGCGTTGTCAGTGGATCAAGATAGAAAATATCTTTCAACTTCCGCACAGAAAGAAATCCGGGGACGTCAGATCCGGTGAACGTGAGGGCCACGGTATGGTGCTTCGACGACCAATCCACCTGTCATGAAATATGCTATTCAACACCGCATCAACCGCACGCGAGCTATGTGCCGGACATCCATCATGTTAGAAGTACATCGCCATTCTGTGATGCAGTGAAACATCTTGTAGCAACATTGGTAGAACATTACGTAGGAAAACAGCATACATTGCACCATTTAGATTGCCATCGATAGAATGGGGGCCAATTCTCCTTCCTCCCATAATGCCGCACGGTACATTAACCCGCCAAGGTCGCTGATGTTCCACTTGTCGCAGCCATCGTCATTTTCCGTTGCCCAATAGTGCATATTATGCCGGTTTACGTTACCGCTGTTGGCGAATGACGCTTCGTCGCTAAATAGAACGCGTGCAAAAAATCTATCATCGTCCCGTAATTTCTCTTGTGCCTAATGGCAGAATTGTACAAGACGTTCAAAGCCATCGCCATGCAATTCCTGGTGCATAGAAATATGGTACGGGTGCACTCGATGTTGATTTAGCATTCACAACACTGACGTTTTTGAGATTCCCGATTCTCGCGCAGTTTGTCTGCTACTGATGTGCGGATTAGCCGCGACAGCAGCTAAAACACCTACTTGGGTATCATCATTTGTTGCAGGCCGTGGTTGACGTTTCACATGTGACTGAACACTTCCTGTTTCCTTAAATAACGTAATTATCCGGCGAAGGGTCCGGACACTTGGATGATGTCGTCCAGTATATCGAACAGCATACATAGCACACGCCCGTTGGGCATTTTGATCACAATAGCCATACATCAAGATGATATCGACTTTTACCGCAATTGGTAAACGGACCATTTCAACACGGGTAATGTGTAACGAAGCAAATACCGTCCGCACTGGCGGAATATTGCGCGATACCACGTACTTATACGTTTGCGACTATTACAGCGCCATCTATCACAAAGCGAAAAAAAGTGGTCCAAGTAAAACATTCATATTTCCTTACGTGCTACACGAATATGTAATAAAAATGGGGGTTCCTATTTTTAAAAAAAGCAGTAGTCATTTAGCGGGCCAACCATAGCGCCATCTGGTTTCCTCCTTCAAGCTAGACGAGTTTCGTTCTTTGTAGTTTTTTCGTTTGATGCTTATTTCGTGACATATTTGGTCCGGTCACTATCAATGGACCACCCTGTATATCTGTGGCTGAGTCACAGGAAACAATAACTTAATGTAAAGGTAAGCTACAATATGTACAGCGGTTCAACGAAAAAAAAATGGAAACACCGCCAGAAATGCACTCCTGCATATACATACAGAGGCGTGCTTAGCCTTCATGTTGCACTGTCTATTTGACAACTAACAGCGCCTCTGCAATGTTCTCAATGAGTTGCAAATGTCAGTCGTGCTCACAAAAGTGTCGTATCTAGTGGTGACTGCATTATGTGGGACCAAAGAAATGCGAACGTGAGCAAATGGTTGGTGCTGGCATGGTAGGTGCTTCCGTAACCATCCCAGCCGAAGTCTCGTGTCTCAAGGGGAACCGCGTCGAAGATCTGCACCGCTTACAGGGAAAGCGGAAGAAGAAGTCACAAAGCAGGTGAAATTTTGTGTTGACTGATTGTGACGGACAGTTATTTCAGAACACTGAGACGAAAAATAAGAGGACAACAGCTGGAAAAGTCATTGCAGAATTGAATGTCGTGCTAACTAACCCTGTCAGCATCTAAACGATATGAAATGGAACTCAAGAAGAAGGGACCTATAGGGCGAAATGAAATTCCAAAATCACTCATCAGTGATGTAACAGGAAAACGTGCTGCCGATGCCATAAAATCTGGACCATGGAGTAATGGAAGAACGTAATTTTCTCGGGTCAGTCTTGTTTCAATCTGTTTCCAACTTTGGCCGAGTTAACGTCCCAAAAAATATAGCGGACGTTCTGTGACGATTTGGTCAGTCATATCGTGATACTCTGTGGGCCCCATGGTTACTCTGCAATGAAGCATTACCGACAAGGACTATGTGACCATTTTGGCTGATGTGATCCATCCCATGGTAGACTGTTTGAACCCCAGTGATGATGCGGTGTCATAAGACGACGTGGCTGTGTTTGAAACAGCTCGCATAGGCCAGGATTGGTTTTGTGAGCACGAGGATGGACTGTCGCATCTGCCCTGGCTGCCACAGTCACCAGATCTCAATATTATTAATTATCTGTGGTCTAGTTTACCATCCCCATTATCATTATCCGAACGGGCCACTATTTTTCAGGAAGAATGATACAAGGGTCGCTTCAAAGCTTTCACAACATGCAGTGTTTGCTCTCGTTCCGGCCTTGGCTGGTGCCGGCATGAGCCGATCGGCGTCACTTCTCAGGAGTGCCGAGAACACGTTGCAGTGCAGAAATTTTCAGTTTTCCGTTGTCACACCACCCAACATCTATATGATGGCAAGGCAGCAGGACTGTAGAAGGAGCTTTGCAATATACTGAATATACTGTCCACAACAACCAGTTTGGTACATGATTCTCTGATTACAGGATGTGTTAAAAAAAAGTAACCCAGATTTTGTAATTTCGCCAGTTTATTAAACCAGAAGATTGGATGGGTAGACCACATAACTAATGAGGAGGTATTGAATAGAATTGGGGAGAATTTGTGGCACAACTTGACTAGAAGAAGAGATCGGTTGTTAGGACATGTTCTGAGACATCAAGGGATCACAAATTTAGTATTGGAGGGCAGCGTGGAGGGTGTAAATCGTAGAGGGAGACCAAGAGATGAATATACTAAACAGATTCAGAAGGATGAAGGTTGCAGTAGGTACTGGGAGATGAAGAAGCTTGCACAGGATAGAGTAGCATGGAGAGCTGCATCAAACCAGTCTCTGGACTGAAGACCACAACAGCAACAACAACAACAGTAGACCAGTTAGGCTATCTTTTCGTTGTTGTGTTGTTAAACATGTACTGTGCAGTAGCTGCTGTAGCTAATATTAAGTCAATTGCAAAGTCAGAAACATTACGTGTGTGGTAGTAGTATCGGCGATTATCTACAAGGATTGGAACTTAAATAGTGGCAACTATTTATTCACAACCGATACAAAAGAGTTACGTGTTTGCACCTGTTAATGTCATTCAGAGTAGTCGCCAGCGTTGTGTAGAACCCGTTGCCAGCAATGTGGAAGGCGTAGTATACCGTTAGCAAAGCCTCTTCTGTTGATGGTGCGAATGGAGTGGTATGCAGTAGACCACTCCATTCACACCATCAACAGAGCAGGCTCTGCTAACGATTTACTGCGCCTTCCGCATTGCTGGCAACGGGTTCTACACAACGCTGGTGACTGCTTGAAGGACAGTAACAGCTGAAAACATGCAACTCTTTTGTATCGGTTGTGAATAAATAGTTGCCACTATTTAAGTTCCAATCCTCGTAATTTTTTAAAAGTGTATCAGAGAACTAGTATGAAATCTCGCTATAAGAGCGATACGAAGTGTAGAAAAGTTTTGAGAATTTAAATCTTGCTTTCGTTGAGTCTACTAAGAATAAAACAAGCATTTAGAATAAGATCGTGAAAACGTTGAAGTTGACTGGATGAAACCCTGGAAAAGGTTTAAGAAATGAGTGTGAACGATCGTCAGACCACAATAAGAGAAGTCGCTGGTGATGTTGGCATATCAATTGGATCATGCCATGAAGGCAATTAAACTGCGACAGAAAAATATGTTCAAAAACTGTTGAATTTCGAACAAAAACAGTAAGGAATGAAAGTTGCGCATGAGTCGCTGAACGTCGTCAAGTCTGAAAAAACTTGGCAAGTGCGATGGTCTAAGTTATGCTGATTATGTTCTTTGATTTTAATGGCGTAGTCCACCATGAGTTGTTGCCGCAAGATCATGTGATCAATAAGCAGTACTGTTTACATGTTCAACACGGCTTGCGTGAAGCAACCCGAAAAAAAAAAGAAATGAGACACGCCCGAATTTGTGGCAAAACAATCTATGGTTTATGCTCAACGATATTGCACCTGCTCACTCCTCATTGATTATTAGTGAATTTTTGGCCAAAAACAATATGATCACGATGTCCCATCCTTCATATTCGCCAAAAACGGTCTATGCGACTTTTTACAGGTCGTAAAAATAAGGACAACCTTTCAGGGCCGTCTTTTTACATGCCTAGCTGAGATTAAAAACACGTCGTTGAGAAAGCAAAAACACCATCTCAAAGCTAGACCTCCAGAAACCTTTCTGGTATTGGAGAGAATGCTGGTATAAGCGTATGGAGACTATTTCGGTAGGGTTGTATTGATGTGGACGAATAAATGAAACTGTTTCCTGATAAAAAAGATTGCCGTTATATTCTGAAGGTAACGGCCTTGCCGCAGTGGATACACCGGTTCCCGTTAGATCACCGAAGTTAAGCGCTGTCGGGCGTGGCCGGCACTTGGATGGGTGACCATCCAGCCGACATGCGCTGTTGCCGTTTTTCCGGGTGCACTCAGCCTCGTGATGCCAATTGAGGAGCTACTCGACCGAATAGTAGCGGCTCCAGTCAAAGGAAACCATCATAACAACCGGGAGAGCGGTGTGCTGACCCCACGCCCCTCCTATCCGCATCCTCAACTGAGGATGACACGGCGGTCGGATGGCCTGAAGACGGAGTGCTTTCATATTCTGAACGCAACTCGTACAGTGGTATATGGTGAACAATCTGAGCCACCTGTGAATAAAATTTCATTCGTGGACAGTTGTTTGACGTTTAACTTTGGAATGGTCCATGGAGGCTGAATTATAACTCAGTTTCATTCAACAACATGGTATTAGCTAGCTGAATTACACAGAAAAAATTTCGTACTTCGGAAAGTACACTAGTTGGAAGGCAATGGGGTTTCTGGATGAAACAGTGTGTTTTGCAAACATTGAAAAAAAAAAATCCTGCGTTGGTTATAGGCAGAGGCGGGAGTGCCAGCCGTGCAGATGACATCGTGAAGGCCTCCCCGTTGTTGAGACGGGCGGTGCCGGCACTAAAGTGCGCGTCATTTATGACAGTGGCCGAGTTTAGGTTCGTTCTGCGCATCTGACGTCACAAAACACAGTCAGCTAATGAGCAGAGAACGACGTTGCCAGAGCTCGACTACAGTACAGAGCACGGACGAGTGTCTTCAGTTTTAGAAACGTTCATTCATAAATAAAATAACTGAACGAAAGCAATGTCTAGATAGCAGTATTTCTTTTATAGAAAGTTTGGAAAAAGCATTCTGTATACCAAGTGCTTCATATTCTATTAATTAGTTAAACCAAACAAGCAATAAGCCTCCTAATTCAGGCAATAGCACGGAAAGGCGTTTGTATCATTCTCACTAACGGCTTTTTCGCAATAAAGAACAGCTGTAATTGTTTATTTCCTATTGTACTTCGACAAAACGTGAGTAATTCATAGTCATACCAACAGTGTTTGTCAGTATTTTGCGTCCCAGTTTAAAGTCCTCCAGGAAGTATATTCAGTGATGAGCTGCGTTAGTGTAATGGTTAAAGTGTTTGACTGCTAAGTGAAAGGTTCTGAGTTCAAACCTTATTTAATGCTTAAAATTTTCTTTATTTAAAAACAATATCGAGGTGTCTTACTTTGTGAATTTTATTCGTTTGAATGTAATTTTTTGAAATTTCTAGTGGCAACTGAAATCAACCATACGGAAAGTATACGCTATGGACTTTTACCTCTGTAAACTCTTCAAAATTTCGTGCAGTGGTTTACTACATCTAATGCTGCACAATATCTGCGTTGAACACTGAAACAAAATTAAGTCATTTATGGGGGGAAAGTATCAATCAAGAAGATGTGTAAAAATCTAATTTTTGGGCCAAATAGTTTCTGTGAAATCGAATGATAAGTGTGTCAAAGCAGTTGGAACACCATGTGTCTACACAGGCGAGCAGTGCAGTGATGACAAAATCGCGCACAGCGCGGAAAGCGGGGAGCATGTCTTTGTAGCAGCGAAAGGCTTAATGTGGCCGTGGTGGCTTTACTTCATAAACTGCACGCTCCCCCCTAAACATAAGTTTGCTTGGCACGTGCAACTGGCAACGCAGCAATCTCCCGCTTCTGGGCGGGCATGCGCGAACCGCCAAGATAAAAGAATTGAACTGTAGTCCAGACTGGTGGAGCGGCGGGTGAACTCACGTTCTCAGTGGTGGCGGCGTCGACCTGGACTCCTGCCGAGTTGAGCAGCAGGCGCACCACGTTCTCGTTGCCCGAGTAGGCGGCCAGGTGGAGCGGCGTCATGCCCGACTCGTTCCCCAGCTCGCCCACCAGGCTGCTGCCCGCCGGCGGGTCCGACTTCACTGTCGCCGGCACGTGGATCAGCAGCTCGCGCACCGTCTCTGCCGAAGGGAAACAACAGCCGCTGCAGCAGTGACGCAGTGAGCACAAAAGAGTGCAGCTTGTTCAGCCTACTGGGCCCGGATATGGGCTTTCCCATAGCGCAATGGTGGTAGGATCTGTTTTGCTTTTATACAGGGTGAAAAGTATTTAAACCGACAAACTCTAGGAGGTTGTAGGGGACATCAAAACCAATATTTTTCCCCGATGTCATTTTTTCCTATGAGGAGTATTTAAACTGACAGAGTGTGGCGTGCGTACTTTAAGACCTTCGGTACACACACCATCAGATTATTTGACTTGTCGCTCTAACGAAGTAGGCGAGTGTCAGCAATATGTCTCGTGGTCTTATCGTGGCGTGTTTATCTTCTGCCGTTGGGTGAGACGATAGAAATGCCACTTGCACGCTTAGAGTAGCAGACTGACGGTGACCAACTTTACACAGAACTTGATTAATTTTCACACTCATTTATTAAAATAATAAAAAGCATAGACATTACGTAACTTGATTCTGGATGCTGTTTGGTCTTGGTACATTAATCTCATTCTCACATATCTCTGATACTTGACAAAGTGTCTATTCATTTATCTTCATGGTTATGTACAGGAATATGAAAATCTTATTAGGGGCAAACTGAAACTTGACTATAGACTGGTACAGACTAATGCAGACTGATACAGACTAATGCAGGCTGGTACAGACTAATGCAGACTGACTAATCGGAGGTCTGTACACTCATTATAATACCTCGTGCGTTCATGTACCACTGCGCGAATGTGATCCGCGAGGAGAAAAGGTTCTACGTTAGCAGCAATCTCATTGACTGCGTTACATATTAATATGCAGATCGGCGGAAGCAGAATTTGGTCCGTCTCTAAGACAGTGCCATCTCATAGTGTGGAGACGGACGAGCGCTGCGCCTGCGCTGTTGTGTTTAGCGGGGTGCGCTCTAATGTGAAAGTTGTGCACGCGCTGACTACGCTGAACTATGTACACAACACAGAGCAAGATTTCTCTGTCGGCAAATTAATTAAACCAACAAACACTTTTCCATTTTTTAATGACCAAGAGGCAACACATTAACACAACCCAATTTCAATTAAAAAGTAGATTTTCAAAAATGCCTCCATTCACACGTAAACAAAGGTTACATCGTTGGATCATGTTCTGTCCGACACGGGCAAAGACCCCAGGAGTATCCTGAATTGTTCCTGCTGCTGCTACTATCTGGGCAACAAGATCCTCTTCTCATGCAACAGGAGTTGCGTAAACAAGGTTGCTCATCTCCCCCCGCACAAAAAAGTCCAGAGGAGACATTTCTGGGGATCGAGCAGGCTATGGTACAGGACCACCTCCGCCAATTCACGTTTCTGGGAGCCGTCGGTCCAGGAATCGACGCACACGACGACTGAAATGTGCTGGCGCCCCGTCATGTTGGAACCACATGCGTTGTCTTGTAGGGAGCGGGACGTCTCCTAGCAATTCTGGCAATGCTGTGGCGAGAAAATTGTAATAGTGCCTGCCATTTAATGGCCTAGGTAGCAGATACGGCCCAATTAAACAGTCCCTAACAACACCGACCCACACATTAACGAAGAACCGCACTTGATGAGCGCTAGTAACTGTGGCATGTGGGTTATCCTCACTCCAAACATGCCAATTGTGCATGTTGAAGACTCCATCACGCCCGAACGTTGCTTCATTGGTAAACAACATAGATGATGGAAATGTAGGATGCATTTCACACTGTTCCAGGTACCATTGCGAAAACTGTGCTCTGGGTGGATAATCAACTGGTTCCAGGTTGTGGACACGCTGCAAGTGAAATGGACGTAACAATTGATCTCCAAGGACTGTTCTTACATTCGTCTGATTCGTCCCCATGTTATGTGCAATTGCACGAGTGCTGATTGAAGGATCCCGCTCCACATGCTGCAAGACAGTTTCCTCAAATTGCTGCGTTCCTACCGTGCGACGGCGTCCCTGTCCAGGTAATCTGCTAAATGACCCGGTCTCACACAGACAGTGGTACACAGCAGCAAAGGTCGTATGATGTGGGATACGGCGATTAGGATATTGTTGTTGATAAACCCGCTGTGCAGCTCGTCCGTTGTGGTGCGCTACGTAGTGAGCACCAACCATATCAGTCTACTCACTCCAGGTGTATCGCTCCATTACTAAACAGAGACAATGCACTATTACACTGGTGGACAGCAGTTGCCTACAACTGAAGTGCCTAATACGCCCTCTAACAACTGAAGATCGTAATACCGCCTCTAACAATTGAAGAGCGTAATACGGCCTCCACCAGTTTAAATAATACTTACAGGAAATAATGACATTAGGGAAAAATATTTGTTTTGATGTCCCCTACAACCTCCCAGAGTTTGTCCGTTTAAATACTTTTCATCCTGCATAAATTTTTGGAATTTAGGTTGTGTTGACGTACTGATCTGTAGGATAGCCCTAAATCTAGGTTAGGATGAAAGATGCTTCTGAATTGGCGAAGGAGGTGAACATGATTTCATTACTATATGTATTCTTCTTCTTATGGGAGAATACTTTATGCATATTGGAATTTGCTGAGTTGTGTAATTCCTCCATTTGGATGATTTCGAAGCTCAAGGCAGACGGTTGCTATTTGTAGCTTCATGCCCAGGTAGAGTTCTGGTTCATTGCACAACTGCCCTACCGCAATATCTATATCAACAATTGCAAAACTGATGATCAGACCAGTAAGCCGTTCTAACTGAAATTAATACTTTTATTTTTTGCACAGTTGTGTAATGTACAATATGTTATTATGCTCGCGTATTCAGGATTTGCAGTAGATCAAACAAATACAGCAATCAACATGGTTTTCACATATACTGATTGCGTAAAACCCAGTTTTCACCATTTGTTCATGAGATACATAGAGCTGCATGGTCAGGTTGATGCCGTACTTCTTGACTTTTAGAAACATTTCAATGCAGTCCATCATGGTCGCCCCGTAGACAACACACATGCATTCTCAGTATCTGGATACTGCTAAGCTGTGTCAGTATTGGACATTCTCAGTAACAGCAATGGATACAGAAAGGATGAATAAAAATCAATTAAGTTACGTTCACAATCCTTTACTAGGTACATACCATGCAATTATCACCATGTGAAAATTAACATGGAACAAGAAATGGCGGAAGGGGTCGGATACGTTAAGGGCGCCGGGAACCAGAAAATTTTGAGAAACACAGCTCTAGCAGATAACAACTGTAGGAGGCTGCCATGTGCACGGAGGTGCCGAAGTAATAATTTTTTTCTGAAGTGCCGAGAGACTTTCAGGTGATTAGCGACATGTGAAAATATTGTTAATACAGTTATTGTTTTGGAACATGCCATCCAGTTGAGAAAGACATCAAGCAGGAAGGGATGCAAGTGGTCTGCAATAATGTTCACACTCCACTGTTCTCATCGTGCCTTTGATTACTGGGCATGTCTCAAGGAAGCCCAAATGAATATCCGCCACAGTGTAATACTGCCCAAAATGTCATGTATCTGTGACGTGGTGCATGTTTCGAGAAAACTTGCACCTAGAGGACGGTGTATCTACACACAGCCACTAACCGTTGTAACAAAAAAAAGTGATCCAATGGACTGGGTGACATGTTTCCATTTATACACAGACCAATTTCTATGTTCCCACGCTCACTGCATTTGTACTTGACGACATTGTTGAGTCAGCATGAGAACAGGTAGGGGTCATCTACTGCAGAAGTCTACATTCAACAGTGTGTGTGGAGCAGTGTACTTTGAAACACTCGAGCTTTCTCCAGCATTGTACTCTGTCTTCTGATATGCCACAGTTCGTTCCTATCCTACCCATTAGCGTGGGCCAGCTTCCAACTCTTATATTCTGTGAAGAGACGTCAGTTGTGGGCAGAGCGGTTTGTGGCGTAATAGGGCCATTGTTCTCCTTATGTAAACAACTGGCCACTAGGCCTAGCGGCCTAATATAAATAAACAATATAATTCATGACCCTAATGTAAACAAAACTTTTAACTAGTGCTCTTAGTAACGTTTATTTAGAGCCAATTTAATGACCAAATGCATTTCGCTTAATTATCCTAATGTAAGCAAACCCCACCCTTGGATGTGATATTATATGTAAAGAAAATGCCTGCCAGACACTTTGAGCCTAATGTAATCTAGCCTCTCCGTTGTGTTCTTAGTTATGTTTACGCAATTCTAATTTATGATCAAATGCTTTTAACCTAATACATTATCATAAATTATGA
Organism: Schistocerca americana; assembly: GCF_021461395.2. NCBI lineage: Eukaryota > Metazoa > Arthropoda > Insecta > Orthoptera > Acrididae > Schistocerca > Schistocerca americana. The sequence goes on along the minus strand of NC_060124.1, from coordinate 540,272,854 downwards.
CCCAAAATACCCACCTCTCCTCCCCCACTCCTTCAGCATGATCCTATTGGTGGAATTGCCCTCCTCCACCAGCAGTCTCTCCCCCCCCCCCCCCCAAAAATCACTCTTTGGGGTACGCGACATCATGAGACGGACTTAGCATTCGTACTTTGTACATCGATCGATCAACACCTTAAAATCTCAGCAACAGACATCTCAAGAACACATTTAAATACAGGACTGTAGATGTTCGGCAGCTACCACGACAGTACATTATTTAAACAATTTACATTGACCTCTCAATAGTTTGACAATTACCACACTGCACCCAGTATGCTCTTGCTTCTTTTTCCCTGCGAGGGTCTTATTCTATATTAAAAACAATGGATACTTTATAGGAGTCTGAGACTATAAGATTATAGTAAGTAATGGCAGGAACGCCGGTCGGAGTGGCCGTGCGGTTCTAGGCGCTATAGTCTGGAACCGCGAGACTGATACGGCCGCGGGTTCGAATCCTGCCTCGGGCATGGATGTGTGTGATGTCCTTAGGTTAGTTAGGTTTAAGTAGTTCTAAGTTCTAGGGGACTGATGACCTCTGAAGTTGAGTCCCATAGTGCTCAGAGCCATTTGAGCCATTTGAATGGCAGGAATGTTTCTACACTGTCAACAATTTGTCATACTGGGATAGGAGACCAATGCACCTTATTTAAAACAGACAAAAATTAAAATCTTCCGTGATTCATGCAAGCACTGCACTCAACTGGGGGAAGCCATGTCTCTGCTCTGTCTGTACCACGCTGCAGATGCTACTGCAGTAATGACTAACTCCATTCCAACAGCAGTAGCATGGCTGTGCCTGCCTCACCCCAGCAAGTCAGTGCGTGGATAAACAAGTGGTGAACAGATACCAGCATGGGCTGCTGCAGGCAAAGTGCATCTCTGCTGCTGACTCCCATACAAGTATTATGACGTGAACACTATCCATCATAGGTAAAGATGTGCTGTAACTGTAGCTTACTCACTAGGTGCATACATAAAAAAAATAAAAATAGTGTGGCCCATTACCAACTGGCTAAGCTAGAATGACTGCAAATTTTTATATGAAAGAAAAAGAACACATATAAATCATTTATATTATTCGTTCTCTTTTACAACCTTCACAGTACAGTTTAACAGGAGGATGTCCATCGAACCACAATATGTCTCCACTTGGAGCAGCAGTAGCATGGCTGGGAGGTGTAAAAAAGATGCACACAGTTTACAGAACATCACTTTGCAGCTGAAGCACAATACGATAATACAGGAGAATTATAACTTCCTTAAATTGTAACAACACAATGACATCACTCGATATAACAGCTCCAGTTTAGTACAATGAGTAAATCATCCACCAGGAATATTTCTTCCACAAACTTTTTGATTCGTCGACATTTAATAACAACAATGAGATTAGGATTCTCATTCAACACTGGGATGCATTAACAATTCCCAGGAAAAGTTTCCTACATGTAGGAGGAAATCTTGTGAACAAGACGGTTCTATAGCACATTAGTCCACCCTGAGGTGGCATAGAGTATAAAACATATATCCACTGCCCAGTGCATTCGTTAAAGAGGTAGATGCACTCTGATACATTTCAACTTAGTGTGGGCATTTACCTCAGGCAGCATAGTAAAGTGCGAACACTCAACAAAATGATCCGAATAATAACAATGCATGCATGCACTACTGACGTATTTGCAGCAGTGGAAGGAACAAATAATCTGTTGAGTTCACTACCACTGTAGCTGCTGCTTTCTGGGTGTTGTGTGCTGTCCTTAGGTTAGTTAGGTTTAAGTAGTTCTAAGTTCTAGGGGACTGATGACCATAGATGTTAAGTCCCATAGTGCTCAGAGCCATTTGAACTATTTTTTTGCTGCTTGCTCATAAATATTGCTATGGATCAACACATTCTAGCAAAATAAACACATCATCCACACTGAGGCAGTACATTAAATTATAAACACCACAGTCTGAATAGGAATGCATGCATGTACTGAACATATGATTGCAGTGAATTGATTACTTCCTGCAGAGTGAAGTGTGTTATCAGCATCAAGGGAGACACACTTGTCTAAATAAGAACTCCAGTAAAAAAATTTATTACTTCCTCTGAGACTGAAGTGTTCCATTAACCTGTGCCAACAGACTATATGTCCTGTCAGTTTTCTCTCTGTAAAAGCAGTAGAATCAACATCATATCCATACTTTAACCAGTGTTGCGTCCTCTGCTCTGATTGGTCGAAAATATGGATTTGACCCCCCCCCTCCCCCCGCAGAAGACAGCTGCTCACCTCTCTGGGGGACATGCATGGAAGCATGGGCCTGGCCATGAGCCATGCTTGGATAGCTAAACGGTAAGATGACTGCTGGCAAAAAATGGGCAAGCAGGTTTGAGTCCTGGTATGGCACAAATTTTCATTGTCGTCATTCCATTGTTGTCCATGCACACAAATGTGAACACATTTAATGTATTAATAAGGTGCACTGCGGTGTCACACTTCAACCTTGTTCACGCAGAAGCAGCAATGACATGTCAGTGTTCCAGATCCTTGGTGGAGAGGTGAGGAAACATACACACTCTGATGACAGGAAGTCTGTTGGTTCATAACCATAAACTGTGCGCCTATGTACTTGTTCACTGTATAGCCGCATTCTTATGTTTTTTTTTGTTGTTGAATTAATGGGGCACAATATGCTTGATTGATTAATATCTGGTTTATGGAAAGAGGTGCCAGTTCAGACTTGCAGAACCAGCACCACTAAAATGAGGCAGACAATTTTGCATGCCTTATTCATTTAATTTGAGATTGGTTGTCTAATTTAACGGCCACGATAGCACTGATAATGTTATATTAAAGATCGTGGACCGCAGTGACTGATAGTACAGTGCCGTATGTAGCTTCATTTCCCTTCTTTAACACGATGATGGATTCACTGGTTTCTGAACACTTTACGCATGCATGAGAAGATACAATGCACTGGAGCTGAGATGAGGCAACAGAGAATTCTATGGAAAATGGCACCTCGCTGGGAGAAGCGGCCAGAGGGGTCAGACAGACTTCATGGAATTGGGGCAGCTGAGACATCCCAGCGGTTACCACATCACTGTCCAGCTTTACAACTTCATCAAGCCTAGTATCAACCCAGGGTCAGAGAGGAGCCATGAGCTGCATCTGGGGGCCACTTCCTCACGTTCTGCGGACCACCTATGTAGAAAGCCACTGGCAGCTTTAGAAAATACAGGTTGCAGAAAATAATGTGCTAGCCTTGCGAGCAGTGATTTCTAATTTCAGAGGCCCTCTGTGCCAGAGACTAGTGCCACTGGTACAGAAACGCACAGCTGATATATTAGAATGTGGCGTCACCAGTACAGAGCTGGAATGACGCTTCTTAGTAATGGGGAAGAGTTTTGTTGTACGATTGATGCACGATCGTGACACACCATCTTGACGGAATTCTCTTTGTTGGAGGGAAACCTCGCTATTGGGTCGCTGTGTTAGGCGTTTTCGCTGTTGGTGACTGGCATTGTTTGCTGGAAAAGGAAAGAAGGGCGTAAAAAAGTGGCACTCTAGTTTGAGATGTGGTGGAGACAGCTTTGACTCTGGGTGGGAGCGCTGTGGACGTGACATCGACTTCGGCTGAGACCTGGTGCTGACCACAGGGACTTCTGAGTTTTGAGACATCAAGGAAACAGTGTTGCAGTTGTAGCAACATGCCCTCATCTTCTAGAGAGAGCGTGCGTGAGATTGGCGTTCATCATGCTGCACGGGAATTAAATTATGGGGAGCATTCATAGCTGCATCTGTGAGCTAGGTCATTCTCATTCCGCGCTTGTGGAATTATATAAAGCTGCCAGTCTCAGGCTCAGTGTACTTGTGTTGAGTGAATGAACCTTATACACATTTTCTTTATACACTGTGGGGCCCCCACGAGCACGCACAAGTGCCGCAGCACGACATAGCATGGACTCGACTAACGTCTGAGGTAGTGTAGGAGGGAACTGACACCATGAATCCGTAAGAGGAGGATATCTCGTATGAACAGCAATGTGGCAAGGCATCCCAGACATGCACAATGATGTTTCATGTCTGGGGAGTTTCGTGGCCAGCGGAAGTGTGTAAAGTCAGAAGAGTGTTCCTGGAGCCACTCTGTAGCAGTTCTGGACGTGTGGGGTATCATATTGTCCTGCTGAAATTGCCCACAGAAATGTATAATGGACATGAATGGATGTAGGTGATCAGACAGGATGCTTACGTACGTGTCAGCTGTCATAGTCGTATCTAGACGTATCAAAGGTCCCATTTCGCCCCAACTACGCCATTACTGACCATCCACAGCTTGAAAAGTTCCCTGCTGACATGCAGGGTCCACGGATTCATGAAATTGTCTCCACACTGTACACATCCATCCGCTCAATACGAGACTCGTGCAACGAGGCAACATGTTTCCAGTCATCAAAAGTCCAATGTTGACAGGCCCAGACGAGGCGTAAAGCTTTGTGTCATGCATTCATCAAGGGTACACGAATGAGCCTTTGGCTCCAAAAGCCCATTTTGATGATGTTTTATTGAATGGTTTGCACACTGACACTTGTTACTGGCCCAGGACTGAAATCTGCAGCAATTTGCGGAAGTATTGCACATCTCTCGTGTTGAACATTGTCTTCCGTTGTTGGTCCCGTTCCTGCAGGATCTTTTTTCGGCCGTAGCGATGTCGGAGATTTGATGTTTCACCGGATTCCTGATATTCACGGTACACTCGTGAAATGGCCGTACGGGAAAATCTCCACTTCATCGCTACCTCGGAGATGCAGTGTCCCATCACTCACGTGTCGACTATAACACCACGTTCAGACTCACTGAAACCTTGATAACCTACCTTTATAACAACAGTGAGTGATCTAAAAACTGCACATGTATTTCCTTAGCAACGCTGGATAGTTGTGATACATCACAGATATTGCTTACAGAAGTACAACATGTACTGAAATTAGTAGTGACAACATCCTCTGAAGAGTTCTCTGAACTTTGTAAACATGTGCCACACATTCCCGAAAAATCCACAAACATACGCTCACCAACGAAGATGGTCATTCACAGCATATTGAATGGCAGAGCTAGCTTACATCAAGATTCTGAATATTGATTCCTGAAAATGAAAAAAAACCTACATTATTCTCATTATTGTACATTTTAATTGTTTTTGTGTAGTCCCCATGACATACTGTTTGGCAGTCCAGTATCACAATAGCCATTTGAGCAGTGAACAATGAGGTTAAATTTGAAAATTATGATATAATTACCATTACTTAAGGGATGAAAGCACTACCTTCCTGCCACTAAATTGAGGATTTTCAAATCCTAGCACTGTGCTGAAGTCTTCACTGGAGGACACGGCCAAAGACAAACGCTTACTCTCACTTACAATTAGATTGCATGTAATGAGAATAGCATTAGTTTAATAGGTGAGGTATGACATCATATCCATCTGGCAAGTTGCACTGACATTGGTGATAGCAGGAACACATAGTCATGGGAGAAGAGTTCTTTAATGCCTTGCTGCTGCAATATATCGCCAGTGCACTGCTGCTGTGATGAAGACGAAGTCGGACAGTGAATCAGGTGGTGGAAATCTGAAGTCAGGTATCTCAGTCAGGTGCTATGGAAACCTGAATGGCTCCCATAAATCTGGTAGGTTGATTGCATCATGAGCGGTGTACTGCACTGTGGAAGGATAATAAAAATAATGAACAATGAGAGAGAGATTGAGGGATTATTCTCACATTAAAATGCGACAGTCTTCTACGTATTCTTCCTGAGGTGGAGACTGATTTCTGCTGCTGATGTTTTGTGTTGTTGAACAACCAACATAGAGACCATGAATGCTAAGTCCATCTCAGGATGCTGGATACCCCAAAGAGTGGTGGCAGGGGGCTAGCGGTGGGTATAAAATCCCACCAACAGGATGACATTACAAGTATGGGGAACTGGAGGTAGCCACCAATGTGCAGAGCACAAATGCTGAGTCCATCTCGTGATGCTCATTACCCTAAGAAGCTACAGTGGTGAACTGGTGGTAAAGGAAAGCGGGGGGAGGGGGTGAAATCCCAGTAATAGGATCACACCGCAGGAGTGGAGGATGAGGAAAGGCGGTCATTTAGGATCACGAATTATGGCAAGGAAGAATGGGTTAGACACATTTGATCATAAATTAGACTTGCATAAACATAAGTAAGAACAAACACTAGGCTAACAGTATCTGGCAGCGATTTTGTTTATACATATATCTGGGGGAGTGAACCAAAGAACAAGGTCATTGGCTCCATCGGATTTGGAAACGATGAGGAAGGAAGTTGGCCATGACCTTTCAAATGAAACATCCTGACATTTGCGTGAAGCGATTTAGGGTAATCACAGAAAACCTGATTAAGGATGGCCTGTCGTGGTTTGAACCAATGTCACAGACAAATGCGTGAAGGGACCGATGACCTAGCACTTTGGTCCCTCCCCCCCCCCCCCCCCCCCCCCCCCGTTTTAAGCCAACCAACCAACAAACGTGTCATTTGTTTAGATTAGCATCAGTAAGCTAAAACCATTTGGTCATTAATTTGGTCCTAAATAAAAATTACAAAGGGCACAAGTGAGGAGTTTTGTGTACGTTAGGGTCATAAATTACATGGTTAGTATAGATAAAAATGCTAGGCCAAGTGGCCAGTTTTTTTACATAGGGAAAACAAGGCCACCATTGTGTCAGAAGTGATTCTGACCTGCTATTGACGTGAGTGTCCAACACCTTGTCGCCCAGTTCTAGTTTCATCGTCCTTAACAACTTTCCGTAGAAGCTCATGACAGTTGCAAGGGAAAAGCTGACCACCTCTGATGTTTCCGAGATGCTCGTTCCCATATGGCTGGCCATAAATGTATTCCCTTTGTCAAATTTTCTTCTGTCAGTGATTTTCCCCTTTTGTGGCTCCTATATTCACTGGCATGATTCTCCGTTCGTCTCTGCTTTGCTTATACACTGAGAAAACAAAAGTCGTGGAATACTTCGTAGCATCGTGTCGGACCTCCTTTTGTCTGGCATACTGTAGCAACTGGACGTGGCATGGACTCAACAAGTCGTTGGAACACCCCTGAAGAAATGTTGTGCTCTGCCATGCTGCCTTTATAGGCGCCCAAAATTGGATTCTCATCGGCCGAACTGGGTGGCCAAATCATGTCGTCGAATTGTCCAGAAAGTTCTTCAAACTAATAGTGAACAATTGTGGCCCAGTGACACGGCAAATTGTCGTCTGTAACAATTCCGTCGTTGTTTGGGAACAAATGCTCTCCAATTAGCCAAATATAACCATTTCCAGTGAATGATCTGCTCAGTTGGATCAGAGGATAAAGTTCATTCCCTGTAAACACAGCCCACACCGTTATGGAGCAACCCCCAGCTTGCACAGTGTCTTGTTGACGACTTGTCTCCATGGCTTCGTGGGGTCCGCGCCACACTCGTATCCTATCATCAACTCATACCAACTGAAATCCGGACTCATCTGGTCAAGTCACAGTTTGTCAGCCGTCCAGGGTCCGATAGATATGGTCACGAGCCCAGGAGAGGCGCTTCAGACGATGTCGTGCTGCTGGCAAAGGCACTCATGTCTGTCGTCTACCGCCATAGCCCATTAATGCCAAATTTTGACGCACTGCCAGGACGGATACATTCCTCACACGTCCCTCATTTATTTCTGCAGTTATTTCATGCAGTGTTGCTTGTGTGTTAGCACTGACAACTCCACGCAAACGGCGGGGTCAGGGATTTTCTCTGCCTCGTGATGACTGGGTGTTGTGTGATGTCGTTAGGTTAGTTAGGTTTAAGTAGTTCTAAGTTCTAGAGGACTGATGACCATAGATGTTAAGTCCCATAGTGCTCAGAGCCAGTAACGCAAACGCCGCTGCTCTCGGTCGTTCAGTGAAGGCCGTCGGCCACTGCGTTGTCCGTGGTGAGAAGTAATTTCTGAAATTTGGTATTCTCGGCACGCTCTTGACAGTGTGGACCTCGGAACACTGAATTCCCTAACGATTTCCGAAATGGAATGTACCATGCGTCTGGCTCCAGCTACCACTCCGCGTTCCTGTCGCGCTGCCGTAATACGTCGGAAACCTTTTCACATGAACAACCTGCGTGTAAATGACATCTTCGCCAGTGCACTGTTCTTTAATACTGGTACCTTGCGTACGCGATCTACCGCCATCTGTATGTGCAAATATCGCTAAAAAAAAAAGCACTATGGGACTTAACTTCTGACGTCATCAGTCCCCTAGAACTTAGAACTACTTAAACCTAATTAACCTAAGGACATCACACACATCCATGCCCGAGGCAGGATTCGAACCTGCGACCGTAGCGGTCGCGCGGTTCCAGACTGGAGTGCCTAAAACCGCTCAGCCACCCCGGCCGGCGAATATCGCTATCCCATGACTTCTCGCCATATTGTAGATTCTAAGAATCCTAAGGTAGCGTAAATCCCTCGCAAAAAATGGTCGCTAAGAAACCCCTAGTTCGACCAATTTTCGAATATTGTTTCTGCCCCTCGGAGTCTTTTGAAGTAGGGTTATCGAAAGTTAGAGAAATCTGAGTTCTTTTTGAGAGGTTTTTCATGGTGCAGATGTAAATTTGTGTATCCTGATCTATGCCTACATCGGATTCCGAAAGTGAAGACGGAAGTTGCTCCGAGCTTCGTTCTGCTTCCCGTCTATTCCAGCGGCGAAAGATCCGCGGCAGAACGACTGTCCGCAAACCTCGCTATCATTGTGATTTTGCCATCATCGCCTCTTTGCAGTATATACTGTGCAATGCGGGAAGCCGACTCTTCTCATACCATACCCTCTCAGAAATCCAACAGTAAGCCTTTCTGTGGTGCACAGTGCCCGTCCTGATGAGTGCATCTGTGATGCTGTCGCGCCCACCTAAGAAATCTCTGACGAAACATGTCGATATTCAGTAGATCACCTCTTTCAGTTTTAAGTTTTGCGTACTGAAGAACAATGTCCAATAATCAGTTTAAGAGGCTACTGTAAGCTATTCCGTTCCCTTTTGCGAGACTTACATTTGCTTCCGATTCTTACATCGAATCTCAGCGTGACAAATGTTTCTCTGCAACTACTTTTTGGTGATCGTCCTACGTTGTGTCGCTCCTATATGTATTACTGTTTTAACTCTTTCCAGCGATCGCCAGATGCGTAATTGAATATTAATAGGAGTTTCCGTTTTATTCTTACTGGCAATAAACTGCCTTTTTTCAACTTAAGGGTAGTCTTAACGTAGTATGATTTTCCTGTGGTAGGAAGTCCATAATCCATTCACAAAGCTGATCTGATATTTCGTATTTTGCTCACGGCTCGACGGTGCGAAAACACAGGGTGTTTATAATTGAATATCGAGCTTTTAACGCTTTATAATATTTATAATATTAAACTTACAGTTATAAATGATACGTCAAATCAAAGAGCAATTCAAACAGTTTTACCGAGAACCTTATAAACGTTGGGTGTGAGCACCATTTGTCACACAGCACACATCAAGTCTATAACCGAGTTCTTCCCAAACGTTGACAAGTACGTCTTCAGTGATTGTAGCAACAGCTGCTTCAGTCTGGTTCTGGTTTCTTAATTCAGGGAGGTCTGCTGGTAGCGGAGGCGCGTACACACGATCCTTGATAAAGCCCCAAAGAAAAAAATCGCATGGCGTTAGGTCGGGTGAACGTGGAGACCATGCAAAGCAAACCCTGTCATTGGGCCCCTTGCGGCCTATCCACCGCTTGGGTACAGTGACGTTCAACCAATCGCGTACTTCGCTATGCCAGTGCTCACACTGAACATTTATAAGGTTCTTGGTAAAACTGTTTGAATTGCTCTTTGATTTGACGTATCATTTATAACTGCAAGTTTAATATGATAAATATTATAAAGCGTTAAAACCCCGATATTCATTTATAAACACCCTGTATATCGAATGCCTTCCCAAAGTCACGGGACACGGCACGAAAATGTGCGCAGTTTTCTAGTGCCTTTTGGATCTTATAGGCGAATAGAAAAAGATGGGTCTCACAAAATCGGTGTTTGCGGAATCCACAATGCTTCCTATAAGATGAGATTTCCGTTCTCCAAAAAAATCATAATGCATGAGCAGAAAACATGTGTAGGATCGTACAGGCATCCCATCAGGTCCACATGGCTTTCTTCTATTGAGCGTCGATACCTGATTTCCTATTCCTCGATCAGTTAGCCAAAAACCTGTCATTTGGAGTTTAATGCAGTAATCTAAATGATGAACCACACTACTAGTTACCTCAGTGAAACAGTTTTAGATGGCCGAATTCAATGCTTTGCCCTTTTCTGGTCAGCTGTACCACTGGTGTGCTATACAGATCCTTCTTGGCATTTTTCGTCAGAGCGGTATAAATTACAGCTGCGACTGCACGAGGAACGAGCCGTTTGTTACAGTTTTTATGTGGTATCGATAGTTCCGATGCCACAGAGTAGGTTGACACTACGAGAGCGGAAGATCTACAACGACGCCAGTGCTCTCTAGCCAACACTGTGCAGCTCTACGAGCGCCGCTCCACTTTCGCCCAGTTCATGAAGAGCAGACGGCCGAGAACCATCGCTTTAGCTTAGCTTGCTATTGAGACTTTCTTGTCTGGGCTTTGGCTGCACACCTACGTGCTCATCTGTACAAAGATACGTATTGAGTTGCATGTGTTCATACACCAGTAAAAAACCTCTTTTACTTTACTTTCAGGACCGACGTGCCTTACCTCACCTGCTCCTATTCGCTTCCTTCCATTCGGCCTCTTTGTCAGATTACAGGAGCAGATCCACGCGCGGCCTGCCAAGCGGGATACAAAACATTTTATGGCCAAACAAACTTGCCCGAATTAAGACTACTGACAGGTACCTCTCGGATCCTAAGCAGTCAATCCTTCAGCAAAGTAACTAAGGTAAAATTTCGGATTCTGTTTTCAAATGATACACTGTCCAGACACATTAATGTGACCCACCTGTAAAGAGTCTGAATAACAATCTTCTGCAACGTGAGACGTACAGGAAGAGAGTCGGTGAAGTTCTGGAAGGCACCCACAGGGATGTGGAACCTTGGCTACTCCAGTGACATGCCCAGCTGCACCAGGTTTCTCCGTTCGGGACACATGGTGCGAAAAGTCCGATCGAGGCGGTCCCAGAGATTCGGTGAGTTTGGTGGCCAGGGGAATATGGTGGCCTCAGCTCGCTGCTCTGCGAACCACGCACGGACACTGCGAGCTGTGTGACGCGTTGCATTGTCTTGCCGGCTGTTGTGTACATAGTTCCGCGTAGTCAGCACATACACAACTCTCCCAATAGAGCGCTCTCCGCTAAGCACAACAGCGCAGGTGCAGCGTTCGTCTGTCTCCGCACTACGAGATGTGGCGCTGTCTTAGAGGCGGACCAAATTCTGCTTCCGCCGATCCGCGTATTAATATGTGATGCAGCCAACGAGATTGCTGCTAACGTAGAACCTTTTCTCCTCGCGGGTCACACTCACGCAGTGATACCCGAACACACAATGTATTATAATGAGTGTACAAACCTCCGATCAATCAGTCTGCACCAGTCTGCATTAGTCTGTACCAGTCTGCATTAGTCTTTACCAGTGTGCATTAGTCTTTACCAGTCTGTAGTCAAGTTTCAGTCTGCGCCTAATAAGATTATCACATTCCTGTACATAGCCATGAAGATAAATGTATAGCCACTTTGTCAAGTATCAGAGATATGTGAGAATAAGATTACCGTACCAAGACCAAAGGAACTTCAGATTGTCAATTGTAAATAGCATCCAGAATCAAGTTAAGTAATTTTATGCTTGTTATTATTTTAATAAATGTGTGTGAAAATTAATCAAGTTCTGTTTAAAGTTGGTCACCGTCAATCTGCTACTCTAAGCGTGCAAGTGGCATTTCTATCGTCTGACCTAACGGCAGAAGATAAACACGCCACGATAAGACCACGAGACATATTGCTGACACTCGTCTACTTTATTAGAGCGACAAGTCCAATAATCTGATGGTGTGTGTAGGGAAGGTCTTACAGTACGCACACCACACCGGCTGATACCACCATGATGAGGGAAAGCAAACTGCATTTAGGGATGACATGGTCCGCAGGGGTAGATGCATACTTTTTTTTTTTTTTTTTTTTTTTTTGTTTGTGGTTTTAGGGCGCAAAACTTCTATGGTCATTAGCGCCCAGCCCGTGACGTAGAAAACAGGAGAAAAACGAAATTTAAAATCAGCAGCAATGGGAACAAAGTCATAAAATTTGAGAAACTAAAGGCAGAAGGAATGCTTAAAAATCCACTATAGAAAGGGGTTGGTTGTCCCCCAAAAAAAAAGCTTCAAATGACTGACGTCATTTCACTGTCACTAATAAACTGTAAAACGCGGTCAGCTGAGCGCGTGTCATCTGCTAAAATCGACGATAGATCAGGCGATAGCTGTAGACGGGAGCGTAACGGTTTAAAATAGGGGCATTCAATTAAAAGGTGTCTGACCGTCCACGGCTGAGAGCAGTGGGGACAGAGTGGGGGAGGATCTCCGCTTAAAAGATGTCGATGACTAAAAAGACAGTGCCCTATCCGGAGTCTAGCTAAAATGACCTCCTCCCGACGACGCGTTCGGGAGGAAGAGGTCCATGCGCAAGGAAGGGCTTTCACTTCCCGCAATTTATTATGGGGAAGTGTTGACCAATGCGCATGCCATAAATGAGCAACTTGGCGACATAAACTGCTCCGTAGATCGGTAAACGGAAGAGACTGAATAGCTGGCCGAGGAAGAGAGACTGCAGCCTTGGCCGCTATATCGGCCGCCTCATTTCCACAGATACCAGCGTGTCCCGGGAGCCAGAGGAACGCCACTGAGACGCCCCCCAGGTGGAGCAAGCGCAGACAGTCCTGAATCCGGTGGACCAGAGGGTGCACAGGGTAAAGAGCTTGGAGACTTAGGAGAGAGCTGAGAGAATCTGAGCAGATTACGTACTGTATCCGCTGATGGCGGCGGATGTAGTGGACAGCCTGGAGAATAGCGTAAAGCTCCGCAGTATAAACCGAACACCGGTCGGGAAGCCGAAAGTGATTTGGGGTGTCGCCAACAATATAGGCACTCCCTACACCTAACGATGTTTTCGAGCCATCGGTGTAAATAAATGTGGCTTCCGTCATTTGTGCACATAGAGCAGCAAATGCCCGATGGTAAACAAGTGTAGGGGTACCATCCTTGGGAAATTGACATAGGTCTCTGAGCAAGTCGATCCGGGGACGGAGCCAAGGCGGTGCTGTACCCCAAGTTGTCAAGAAGGTTTTAGGAAAGCGGAAGGAAAGAGAATGGAGCATTTGACGGAAGCGGACTCCCGGGGGTAGTAGGGAGGAGCAGCGGCCTGCATACCAGACATCAAAGGAGGCGTCGAAAAAAAGGTCATGGGCTGGATTAGCAGGCATGGAAGACAGATGGCTAGCATAACGACTCAGAAGGACTGCCCGCCGATTGGATAGCGGAGGTTCAGCAGTCTCAGCATAAAGGCTTTCCACAGGGCTGGTGTAAAAAGCTCCAGACACTAAACGTAATCCACGGTGGTGGATAGAGTCGAGACGCCGAAGAATAGACGGCCGAGCAGAGGAGTAGACTATGCTTCCATAATCCAATTTCGAGCGCACTAAGGCGCGATACAGGCGGAGAAGGACCACTCGGTCCGCTCCCCAGGAGGTACCATTCAGGAGGACACGGAGGGTGTTAAGGGAACGCAGACAGCGAGCCGAAAGATAGGAAACGTGGGCGGACCAGCACAGTTTTCTGTCAAACGTAAGACCCAAGAATTTAGCGACGTCGGAAAACGGAAGGTTGACAGGACCTAGATGTAAGGAGGGCGGAAGAAACTCCTTACGTCGCCAAAAATTAACACAAACGGTCTTACTGGGTGAGAAACGGAAGCCGGTTTCGATGCTCCACGAGTGGAGGCGATCGAGACATCCTTGAAGACGTCTTTCAAGAAGGCTGGTCCGTTGAGAGCTGTAGTAGATCGCAAAATCGTCCACAAAGAGGGAGCCCGAGACATCAGGAAGGAGACAATCCATAATTGGATTAATGGCGATGGCAAACAGTACAACACTCAGCACGGAGCCCTGGGGTACCCCGTTTTCTTGGGAGAAAGTACGGGAGAGAGTAGTGTTCACCCGCACCCTAAATGTGCGCTCTGCCATAAATTCGCGAAGAAAAAGGGGCAGCCGGCCTCGAAAGCCCCAAGAGAACAGAGTGCGGAGGATGCCTGTCCTCCAACAGGTATCGTATGCTCTCTCCAGATCAAAAAATATTGCTACCGTTTGGCGTTTCCGGAGGAAATTGTTCATGATATAAGTGGAGAGAGCAACAAGATGGTCAACGGCAGAACAATGTTGTCGGAATCCGCATTGGGCTGGTGTTAAAAGACTGCGGGATTCCAGCCACCAAGCTAAACGGTAATTCACCATACGCTCCAAGACCTTACAGACACTACTCGTGAGAGAAATGGGGCGATAGCTAGAGGGGAGATGTTTGTCCTTTCCAGGTTTCGGAACGGGAACGACAATAGCTTCCCGCCATCGCCTGGGAAAGGTACTGTCGGTCCAAATTCGATTATAAAGGCGAAGGAGGTAACGCAGGCTATGGGTTGATAAATGCAGCAACATTTGGACATGGATACCATCCGGTCCTGGGGCGGAGGAGCGAGAAGAAGAGAGTGCATGTTGGAGTTCGCGCATGGAGAAAACAGTATTGTAGCTTTCGCGATTTTGAGAGGAGAAAGCAAGATGTCGCACTTCCGCTGCACGTTTCTTCGGGAGAAACGCTGGCGGGTAATTTGAAGAGCTCGAAATCTCAGCAAAGTGCTGACCCAATGAGTTAGAAATTGCGACGGGGTCCACTAAGGTATCATGCGCGACAGTGAGCCCAGAGACCGGGGAGAAACTAGGCGCGCCTGAGAACCGTCGAAGCCGACTCCAAACTTCCGAGGAGGGAGTGAAGGTGTTAAATGAGCTAATAAAGAATTGCCAGCTTGCCTTCTTGCTATCGCGGATGACGCGACGGCATCGCGCACGGAGCTGCTTATATCGGATACAGTTGGCCAAAGTTGGATGGTGACGGAAAATGCGAAGAGCACGTCGCCGCTCACGTATTGCGTCACGGCATGCCTCGTTCCACCAAGGAACTGGGGGGCGCCGGGGCAATTCGGAGGTGCGTGGTATTGAACGTTCCGCAGCTGTGAGAATAACGTCGGTAAAATGTGTGACCTCATCGTCGACGCTGGGAAAGCGACGGTCATCGAATGTCGCTAGAGACGAAAAAAGTGTCCAATCGGCTTGGGCAAACTTCCAGCGTCGCGAGCGCATATATGGCAGTTGAGGCTGCAGTCGAAGAACACATGGAAAGTGGTCACTCGAGTGTGTATCATCTAGGGCGAACCATTCGAAGCGCCGAGCTAGCGGAACAGTACCGACCGCAAGGTCCAAATGAGATAAATTTGCCGTGGAGGCAGACAAAAATGTGGGGACCCCAGTGTTGAGGCAGACTAGATCCGCTTGGTGGAAGACGTCTAGCAATAGTGAGCCACGTGGACAAGGATGTGGAGATCCCCAAAGCGGGTGGTGGGCATTGAAGTCCCCAACCAGCAAATAGGGGGGTGGAAGCTGATCAAGAAGATGAAGGAGATCAGCTCGTGCCAGTGGTGTAGACGATGGAATGTATACCGTACATAGAGAGAACGTGTATCCAGAAAGGGAAAGACGGACGGCGACAGCTTGGAAGGAACTGTTTAAGGGGATTGGATGATAATGGAGAGTATCATGGAGCAGAATCACGAGTCCTCCATGGGCTGGAGTGCCTTCAACAGAGGGGAGGTCATATCGGACGGACTGAAAATGAGGGAGAACAAAGCGGTCATGGGGACGCAGCTTTGTTTCCTGAAGACAGAAGATGACCGGCGAGTAGGATCGTAAGAGGATCGACAATTCATCCCGATTGGCGCGAATGCCGCGGATATTCCAGTGGATAATGGACATAGGGTGAACAGAAAATGGAGAAACGTGACCAAGGGTGCTGTCAACTCAACGACTGCTCAGAGCTTGCGACCGACAGCATGGAATGGCATTCAGTCGAAGGCAGAAGATCCTGATCCATAGGTTGGTCAGGAGCAGCTCCTGCCACCAACGATTGGCCAGTTGACCGGCCACCAGCAGTGCGCC
This sequence comes from Schistocerca americana, assembly GCF_021461395.2. Classification (NCBI taxonomy): domain Eukaryota; kingdom Metazoa; phylum Arthropoda; class Insecta; order Orthoptera; family Acrididae; genus Schistocerca; species Schistocerca americana. Next base: position 540,256,543 of record NC_060124.1, on the reverse strand, counting down.
TCGGCGACACAGAAGATGGCCGAGGGCGATTTCCGCCAGGTGGTGCTGTAGTTGGGACACGCCTTGGCGGAGAAGGAGAGGAACTGTGTTTCTTCGTAGCCTTCTTGGAGGTATGATGTTTAGATGAAGGAGGAACCGATGGTTGTGAAGTTGCAGTACGTAAAAACTCTTCACGAGAATGCTCTTTTTTCGAGGACTTGGCGTCTGACTTTTGGGCTCGAGATTTAGCAGAACCCGACGAAGGGTGAGCCATAGAGTGGGCAGGCGAAAGTGGTGAGGTTGAACGGGCGATCTTTGCACTGGCCGATCTGACGACCGTGGTACTAAATGTGAGGTCGCAAGTCTGCGTGGCCGCCTCCTTTGTTGGCCGAGGAGAAGCAAGGACAGTGCTGTATTTTCCTTTCTGAGGCACGGTGGGCTGTCGACTGGCGAGTAACTTTCGAGCAGCAAAGGTCGACACCTTTTACTTCACCCTCATTTCCTGGATGAGCTTTTCATCCTTAAAAACGGGGCAATCTCGAGAGGAAGCAGCGTGGTCACCCATACAGTTGATGCAGTGAGGGGATGGAGGTGGACAAGCACCCTCATGGGCATTCTTGCCACACGTAACACATTTGGCCGGATTGGAACAGGACTGGCTGGTGTGATTGAACCGCTGACATCGATAGCAACGTGTAGGGTTTGGGACATAAGGGCGAACGGAAATTATCTCATAGCCTGCTTTGATTTTTGATGGGAGTTGAACTTTGTCAAATGTCAAGAAGACAGTGCGGGTTGGAATAATGTTCGAGTCAACCCTTTTCGTAACCCGATGAACAGCGGTGACGCCCTGGTCAGACAGGTAGTGCTGAATTTCTTCGTCAGACAATCCATCGAGGGAGCGTGTATAAACGACTCCACGCGAGGAATTTAAGGTACGGTGCGGTTCCACCCGGACAGGGAAGGTGTGGAGCAGAGAAGTACGCAGCAATTTTTGAGCCTGGAGGGCACTGTGTGTTTCTAACAACAGGGTACCATTCCGTAATCTGGAACAAGACTTTACAGGACCCGCAATTGCGTCGACACCTTTCTGAATAATGAAAGGGTTGACCGTGGAAAAGTCGTGACCTTCGTCAGACCGAGAAACAACAAGGAACTGTGGCAACGATGGAAGAACCGTCTGTGGCTGAGACTCAGTGAACTTACGTTTGTGAGCAGACATAGTGGAAGGTGAGGAAACCATTGCGGAAGAATCCCCCATGATTACCGACGTCTCCGATGGCGCGCTCCTCCCTTCTGGGGGCCCTCACCGAGGGCACACCCGCCTTAGGTGATTGTTCACACCTCAGGTCACACCTCCCGACAAACGGACGGAGGGACCAATCGGCATTTTCGGAAGGTATCAGCTCGGGTAATCACCCCTCCCTGGGCCTGGCCGTTACCAGGGGGTACGTACGTGTCCTACCTGTCTACCCGGGGCGGGGAATTACGCGTTACCCCGTCACCGGCTACGCATGGAAGTGCGTGGGTCGGCCTTCAGACACGCACAGGGAGGAAAAAAGAGAAAGGGAAAGGAAAGAAAAGGGGGTCTCAAACGCCGCAGCGGAGAAAAGGGCAAGGAGAAGAGGGAAGGAAAAGAGAAGGACAGAGGAAGGACGAGGACTTGCAAGTGTAAAAGCAAGGAATTTGGAACAGTTTCGAGCGTCCGTCTCCGGACTTAGGCACAAACCATACTCCCAGAGGGGGAGAAAGGGAAGGAAAGAGTGGTGAGGGGGGGGGGCGAAGATGGGGGACGGGGAGGGATGCGGAAAGGGAAGGGAAGGTATGCAGCCCGGAAAGGAAGGAGGGCCACATTAGCTCGGGGTCCCGTGCTCGCTACGCACGTGTCCACAAAAGAGTTGTGGACCCCCTGGGGGGAGATGCATACTTGTGTCGATCCGTTGTGCCTTCCAGAATGACGAGATGACTCAGGAAATTCTACGGAGACTTTTCCCAGACCGTAACGCTCCTTCCCGGTTGCTGGGTGTTTGCTTTTCTGACGTTCCGCGCAGTACACGCCAACGGCCGTCAGTCTATCTGAGAAGGCCACCTGTCACGACTGAGTAGACGTCGAGTTGCGGTAATGGCCCGCAAATTCCAGCCTTCGTTTTCGATGAACGCCAACACGCCAACGGCCATCAGTCCATCTGAGAAGGCCACCTGTCACGACTGAGTAGACGTCGAGTTGCGGTAATGGCCCGCAAATTCCAGCCTTCGTTTTCGATGAACAGCAGTAAGCGTGGGTGTATGAATCTGGTACCTGGCGCGGAGGCCCAATCGCAGTAATCTTCGCTGAACGGTCGTTGAGGAGATATTGTTGGTAGCCTCTTGCTTCATTTGAACGGATAGTTGCTCGTCTATTCACCCGTAGACACCTCCGCAGCCGTCTTCTACCCCTGCCCGTGGTGCACCACAGTTTCCTCGGCGCCGGTTTTGGATAGCACCAGTTTGCCGTGCACAGTATACTGTAAAGCTGACAGTTTACGGACTTGCAAGGGAGGCCATGACGTTTGGAATGCGGATTTACTGCAAACTTCGTACACTCATAGTACTCCATGAGGACAACAAAATGTGTACTTCTCAACCGTTATTGAGAAAATCGCAAGATAATTTCGGTCGTCAAATATATACCTTTGCGTGGCCGTTATTATCACAAAGCGGCGGCCGTTATTAACACGAAGCGGCGGCGGCTGAGTGGTTGCCAGCACGGTATCTTAGCATGTTTGGTCAGAGGGCTAGCTGCCCTCTGTAATAAAAAAAAACTGAGTTAATGGATCAACAACGAACTGAAATGGGTATCTTTCGGCGTCCGCCCCGAGCAGATACAACGAACAAAAACGAAAAAAATGAGATTAAAAAAAAGAAAGTGGTTAGCGTCTAAGACCCGTAATCGTAGGTAGTTGATCGGTGGATCGAGCCTCGTTCGTTACCTTTTTTTTTTTTTTTGCAACACAGTCATATTTTTTACTATTTGTATTACAATTGATATAACGGGAAAAATACGTGTAATCAGATGAACTTTTATTAAATTTACAATGTTATTTGGCAGTCTACAAATTTTTATTATCACAAATAATATAATATTCATAACTACCGACTAGTAAACGACCAAACGCATAATAGTAGTTAGTTGTATGGTATTCTGCCTTACGGTAGGTCTTGCCGTGGGTTAAGCCTCTTCCACTTTTGTTTGTCCACAGCCAGTCTTTTCATTTCTGAAAATTTGTCTCCTTTGATATTGTCCAGCATTTGATATCTTCTTCTTCCTCTTCCCCTTTTTCCCTCCACCATTCCTTCTATTCCTTCCTTCAATAAACAGTCCATCCTCAAACAATGTCCAATCCAGTTGTGTTTTCTCTTTCTGGTAACTTTCAGCATGTTTCTTTCTTCTCCAACCCTTCATCACACTTCTTAATTCCTTACTCGGTCTTCCCATTTCACTTTTTCCAGTCTTCTCCATATCCACATCTCTAGTGCCTCCAATCTTCTTTCATCTTCCTTCCTCAATGACCAGGTCTCCTCACCATATAAACCGTATAAACGCATAAAGTGATACTGAAAATGTTTGCTTGTGCGTGATTTGAGAAATCCCTTATACTTGGAAGGGGCCTGAAACTACTGGTTGCTTTTTATTGAAGGAAGGAATAGAAGGAATGGTGGAGGGAAATAGGGGAAGAGGAAGAAGATATCAAATGCTGGACAATATCAAAGGAGACAAATATTCTGAAATGAAAAGACTGGCTATGGACAGACAAAAGTGGAAGAGGCTTAACCCACGGCAAGACCTACCGTAAGGCAGAATACCATACAACTACTACTACTTAAGCGTTTGGTTGTTTACTAGTCGGTAGTTATGAATATTATATTATTTGTGATAATAAACTTTTGTACATGCCAAATAACATTATAAATTTAATAAAAGTTCATCTGATTATACGTATTTTTCCCGTTATATCAAATGTAATATAAATAGTAAAGAATATAACTGTGTCGTAAAAAAAAAAGAAAAAAAAGGGATAACGAACGGGACTCGATCCACCGAACAACTACCTACGATTACGGACCTTAGACGCTAACCACTTTTTTAAAAATCTCATTTTGTTTATTTTCGTTCGTTGTATCTGCTCGGCGCGGGCGTCGAAAGACACCCGTTGCAGTTCGTTGCTGATCCATTAACTCAGATTTTTTATTACAGAGAGTAGGTAACCCTCTGATCGAACACGCTGAGCTACCGTGCTGGCGGCCTTAGACGCTAACCACTCAGCCACCGCCGCTTCGTGTTAATAATGGTCGCCGCTTTGTGATAATAACGGCCACGCACAGGTATATATTTGACGACCGAAATTATCTTGCGATTTTCTCAATAACGCTTGAGAAGTACGCGGTACTGCTTACACATTTTGTTGTCCTCATGGAGTACTACGAATGTACGAAATTTGCAGTAAATCCGCATTCCAAACGTCATGGCCTCCCCTTAGACGTTTCGCAAATGCTTCTACCTTTGGCTAGAAAGCCAATCAACATATCCCTATGGACGTAAGATAAATCGTTCCGTTTCCGCATTACGACAACGACTGTAGTAAGAATTCTTAACATCGTGCAGCCCCGTCAGCAACTGTGATAATTAAACACATAACACGTCAGCCTCAGTTGCAAATAGAAACCAATCTTTACCTAGGTTTCAGCCAAAATAATGTGGCCTTCTTCAGAAGCTATTGACACTAAACTATTGCATGCCAAAGTTTGGCCATGTCAAGTATAAAACTGTAGCACCATAGTACCCAGTCATAAATCTACATTACTTGGGCTGAAGAGAAACAACAGCCCCACTGCGCGGACGAGGTCGGTAGGCCGCGAGAGCTGCGCCGGAACTAATCGCAGCGAGGAATTGGATTGGTACAAGCAATAAAAATGTTAATGACGTAATATGTAACCGAACTTACTTCCGTGGAGAACGAGAACCCTATAAACGGATTCGGAGCCCGTAAGAAAGACTAGCTACTACTCGGCAAAATTATTCCTCAATTTTGAATACTTTAGTATTCGACTAAAGAAAGTGGAGTCAGGCGCCGGTGACTGCAAAGGCAACGTAACATCAGGGCCGGTGAAACAATGGTTGAAAACCTTCGAAAAAGTTCCTATTTCTCAATTGTAGCTGGTCATTAAGTAGATTTTCTTTATCAAGCAGCAGGTGTTTAAAGATTTGCAGCTCCTCGAGTATGTCAAGCCTAGTGCCTTTAACCTCGCAATTTAATAGCTCTGTGTTATTTGGTGGATTGGGAGCATGGACCAACTGAACAAGGTGCTCGGCAAAAGTCGAGCCACGCGTGCCTCCACCATTTTTCGTGGTATATGTTCTTTATATCTAGTTGAGACGCCGATGTAATAACTCGGGCAATCACTACAGGTGATTTTGCACATCCCAGAACGAGATAATTTGTGACTGGTATTCTTTAACGAGTGGACCAACTTTTTTTTGAGGCTGTTGTACGTAGAAAATGTAATCTTAAAGCCGTGGCTCTTCAAGAGTCGCCCTACTTTATAAGATGCTTTGCCTATGAAGGAAATAGAAATGAAGCTAGTGGAGTTATCCTCTGGTGCGACACATAGTGTAGATGGGGTCGCAGTTTTTTTTACCTGTTTTGTTGTTAAAGAGCTCTCTCACAATTTCTGGTTTATATCCATTATTATAGGCGGTAACTCCTAGGGTTTGTAACTCGTCCTCAATTCCCTTTATAGGCAAAGCACATTATTTTGGCTCAAACCTAGGCAAAGATTTGTTTCTATTTGCAACTAAGGCTGACGTGTTATATGTTTAACGAGTGTAGTGTTTTCCGCGTCCCCCGGGGGCGCTTTATCTACCCTCCAGTGCTGCCAAATGCCGTCTGTGAATCTTTATTGCACGTTGGCGTAGAATGTAGGCGGTGGTCACATTAATCAGACTGCACCGTGTATAATCATAACTTTAGGAGACGAATCAGGGAAGCAGCACGTGATGGGTAAGATTCACTTATGTCAATGTTTCACACGTATACCTTGATAATGTGGCTTAATGCGATAATTATGCGAATGCATGTAGCACCACGCCGCCTTCGACTAACAGCCATTCACGCGAGTTATCGTACGCTTGATGATACAGTATTTTTTGATTACATGTGTCCAATCTCAGCTCCCCTGTCGTCAAACCGAGTAATTTTGTCGACAGCTATCACTCATTGCCTTATCATATGATTATGGCTGTTCTCGTTTGCGTGTAACCAGGAGGGCGCGCATTGCGTGCTTATATGAGTCACGGTAACGTTGAGCCTGATAAGCAGCAAGCCGTAATAAAAACCTAATGTTTACCTAGTGTATCACTGTTCGGGCAGCGTACGGAACACTTATACACCACCGAAAAACACTGGAAAAGAGACTGCAACAGGCGGCATTAAGTTTGTACTAGGAATATACGCAATGCACGGAGAAGTCTAGTCCCTAAATCTACACGCCTGACAAGAGAATTTAATGTGGAAAAGAACCGGATCGGCACATTTTTATTTCAGAATCAAATAACGGTGAGCGCAGCTTCAGTGTAGCGTGAACAGACGTCTGTGCTTAGAACAGAATACCAACGACTCCACTGCAGCAGATCAAAGTGACTTCCCGTCAATTGACGCGGAATATTTTATTTTCTTATTTTGTATGCGGATTGGCGACTCTGTCATTCGCTGGGTATGTTTTAGCTATTCTGCATGTCTACAACCACTGAACTTGTACTTCGCATCCATGCATTAGTGAACAGTTTTTTGATGTTTGTAGCCGCTTTTCAGCTTTGTTGTTCCACCATCAATAGCTGTCTTTTACTCGTATATTATGTCTAATGCTTATGAGGCTTTTTTTCTTGTTTCGAGCCTCAGATTTATAAGTGTGACAGCTGCACACATGTCTGTAACAGATTTTCCAGATTCATTATGAACATGTGTCAGAAAACAAGGAAATACGTAACTTAAATGGTTTACCATTACAAGGTCGCACATTGTGCCTGCAACAGTCCATAAGGGTCGAGGTATGTGGTACACTGATTTTCACCATATGTTCTCTTTGTTTGGCACACCGTATTCGAATCGTATGGAGCAAGGTTAAGTCACAGCGAACCTGTTTAGGGGACATTATTTGTCGCCGACTGGAACCATAGCAAGCTGCAGTGAGAGGGGGGGGGGGAGGGGGGGACGAGAGTTGATGACGTCATTTCACGGCTGTGAAGAAAAAGCCAGTAGGGACAAAATGTTCAGCACTCCGATACACATACCACGAACCTGTGACAGGACCATTACTTTGCCTTACGTACCAAAAGCGTTCTCCCAACTTTGCACCGACCTGCCTAGAATCTTCGCAACTGCGGTTCCCATCCGTCCGGGCGGTGTTGAACACGTCTGAAATTGCATATGTTTACTTCCGGAAGGCATTTTTACTGGTCAAGAAATGTTGGACATTTTCTCACTGACGCAATTTTGAAAATGACTTTCAGAAATTGCACTTACAGAAACCCTATTCGATGCTGAAATTTATACAGCTGTCGAAGCTGTAGTTGTGTGTCGATACTTAGACTTTCGACTTCCCTCAAAGCGGTAGTTCTATCTTGATAATTGGAAGTAGTTACTGAACTAACGGCTCGCAATGTAAGATGGCCTTTGCTTTAGTAGTTTTAACGAAACACTTTGCTTTCTGTGTGCAGTGTCGTTTACATCTTGTTTATTTAATTTAACTATTAATCTATGGATTCTGATGAATGACACCATCACACGTTTTAAGGACGGCCGGAACAAAACCGAAGGGTAACACTTGATCTGTGATACCCACATTAGGGCTGCCCGCAAAGGAGTAAAGGATTTAGAGATCAATGAAAGGCAATGAAACGACTGTAAGAATATTTTTACACCACAAAATTGTCAGCAACATGGTATGAGAAACCTGGTGTTGCCGGGGTATTTATTTATACCTGTGCCTGAGCTTCCATACGAGTGGAATTTATTTTTTACTTATAAAGCTTATTTGTATATAACATGTGAAGCAGTGTGATTGGAGACTTGAACGAAGAGCTTGATTAACATGGAAAAGAACCAAGTAGAGTTGCCTGCGCAGAAAGCAATTGACACTTAGGTCCACGCCCTTAAAACGCAGCATGTGGCCTTGTGCTTTATTAATGGTCACAGAATAACATAAGCTCACATTTAAGTGGGATTCAGAGTATAAAAACTCGATCGTCTGTTCCACTTCCCATCAAGATTTCCGTTTCTACGATGTACGTTGCAGAGAAGTAACTGTAAACCTCTGGCCGGCCGCGGTGGTCTAGCGGTTCTAGGTGCGCAGTCCGGAATTGCGCGACTGCTACGGTCGCAGGTTCGAATCCTGCCTCGGGCATGGATGTGTGTGATGTCGTTAGGTTAGTTAGGTTTAAGTAGTTCTAAGTTCTAGGGGACTGATGACCGCAGATGTTAAGTCCCATAGTGCTCAGAGACATTTTTTTTGCTCAGAGCCGTTTGAACCATTTGTATACCTCTGGGAGTGAGGGGTTCTGAAGAGTGAGATAAAGTTTGACGCTGCTGATCAGAGTTACGTCGTGCCTCGCTTTCGGAACGAATTTCCAAAGAGCGAGTTGAAGCCTGATGTTCTCCAGACGCAATAGGTCTCACCTCACGATCTTCACTGGATTCTTGAGACTTCATATTGCTGTCTTTCAGCTACTCTGGTATATTCATAAATACTCGACCATTTTCTAAGCATTTTTTATTCATAATTAAAACGAAATAAAAATGTAACGAGTAGACACGCAAATCACAAAGCAAACTTAATAAATTCGATTTTCCTAGCAAAGAATATAAATAAAACCGATCGAAAGAACCAATGCAATGTAGTTAAGTTTTTAGTACATGAAGCGAAATCAGTAAACCCGTATATCCTAACCAAGCAAATTCGTTGTTAGCTTGTATTGGTAAAGATAAGATTGCGACGCTTAAGTCTGTCACTGAAGCATACTTCCAACAAATACATCTGTCACTGACTTATAAAACACTAACAACGCAATCTGTCGGTTCTTTGGTGTACAATGAAATTAATCGCGCCATCTATTGGTGATGTGGTGTAATACGCCATGATATTAAACATCAGAAATACTAAGCTTAGCAGGTAATTTTATATAAAATTTTCCAACTACGATTTTTTTCTGTGCTTCGATTTTTCTGGAGCTATGCGTGCACCACCATTGTGATGTGTCGGCAGATCGCTGGCTACACTGCTTTACGCAGCGTTCCGTACGCTCTCTGCCGCCTACTCGTTTTGAGATGCTCGTTCCCGGGCGCTTGCCACAACAATCTGCCGTTAGCGAAACTCGGTTATGTGAGTGGATTTCCACGTTTACGCCCCATGTCGTCGCTAGGACAATTCCCCATTAGTCTGTACGCCGCTTACATACTTTTTTTTTCACCGTGCCAGGAGTCCGCAAGACCACCAGGACTCATTCTGGCAGTGGACACTGGTCACTATATTTTGGTTTTTAATGCATATTCATGTCATGCACTTTCTTTTTTGTTATTATTATTATTGTAAATCATTGGCATACAGTTTCAGAATGAATATTCGTGAAAGTAAATAATTCCTAACAAATTAACAAGCAATAGAAAAAAATAATAGTTTGTCGATCCATCAGACACAAAAGGCATTCAAACTGAATTTTAAAAAATTAAAGGAAAAGTGCAAAAAACATTTTAAATTCTTGAAACCTAAAGTAAAGATACATTTTAATTTTACGATTTATTTATTTTTTGACCTGTCGAAACGTGAATTACTTTTTATTTTTTCCAGTAAATTCAAAACAACTTTTTAAAAAATTAGGTTATATTTATTAGGTTGGTGCATAAGTTCGTAGCATTTTTGTTTTACATGTTGGTATTCCGGTTGCTATGGGTTTATTTATGGACTGTCACTTTTTATTTGTAGTTCACTGTTGCTGTTTGAGTCTACATATTGTCATTTTTGTCATCTGGAGATAGTGAGTGGAGCCGTGGAAGTTAGAAAATAGAGTGCCAAGCTGGGAAATCGGAACATTTATGACATACTGTTATGTTTGAGTTCAGTAGAAGGGTGACGCCAGTGGAGATGGAAACGTTTGCGCCGTGTATGGAGATAATGCCATTCGACAGAGAACGGCAACAGAAAGCTTTTCTCGTTTTAAGAAGGGTGACTCTGCACATTCAGGAAGACATCTAGTTTGATGAGGGTTGTTTACACTCATTAATCCACAATGATCCACGTCAGTGTGAGCGAGAATTAGCAATTGTGATGAACTGTGATCATTCCAACATCGTCCGACATTTGCATACAATGAGGAAGCTTCAAAAATCGGGTGTAAATATACTGCATGCTCTCAGACAAAATCAGAAAAATCAGCGGATGGCCACATGTGTATCACTGCTCGCTCGTCAGCAATTGGTTCGTGAACAACACCGACCATTGGTTCAAAAATGGTTCAAATGGCTCTGAGCACTATGCGACTTAACTTCTGAGGTGATCAGTCGCCTAGAACTTAGAATTAATTAAACCTAACTACCCTAAGGACATCATACACATCCATGACCGAGGCAGGATTCGAACCTGTGACTGTAGCGGTGGCCCGGTTCCAGACTGTAGCGTCTAGAACCACACGGCCACTCTGGCCGGCCAACACCGACCTTCCCTATTGTGTATCGTTACTGCTGACGAGAAATGGTGTCTTTATGATAAGGTAAAGAAAGGAATGGTTGAGCTCAGACAAAGTATCAGCCGTGCAAAGACCTTCACTCAGTCACAAAAAGATAATGTTATCCATCTGGTGGAACAGTGAAGGTGTAGTGAACCACGAATTTCTTCCCCGACGTGTAGCCATCACGGCTGCCATTTACTGTCAACAACTGAGACGTCTTGCGTACTTAACACAAGGAAGAGGAGGAAGACTGCACGAAGTGAAGCTACCCACGCCCGCATTCTTCTAGACTGAAAAAATACTATACGGGAGTTGGTTTGGGGAGTCATTACGAACCCACCTTATTCACCTGATCTGGCACCCTCGGATTTTCACCGTTCCGATTACTATCGAACAACCTTCAAGGAACTTCCTTTCCGGATGAAAATGCGCTCCGAGCCTTGGTCTACGTGTTCCTCGCCTCAAAACCGTGCGATTTCTACAACCGTGGAATGAGAAAGTTACCCCAGCCTTGGCAGACTACTGTAAACAGTGGAGGAGAACATATTAATGATGACCAAAGTCTCTGTTATGTGTGTTTGTTGTGTTCATTAAACTTATGGAAAAGCGCGACCAACTTATGCAGAAACCCAGTGTTTTGCTCCAGTGCGAGCTGGCCGTCTGGGATATCCACTTCTAAGTTTCAAGTAGCAGAGTCAAATAAATAAGTTGCTATTACAAAAAAAGGTCAAGTACAGTTGCAACTATAGGGATATCCTGCTAAGAGCGCGCGCGTCACTGCATTTTCCTTAGGTCTACTGTGATTTCTGCTAGTAATAAGGATGGCATCTGAAACGGTTGTCGTTGTGCATATGTAATCGATTCCGTATGACAGGAGGCAACACTCAGCTACACGAACGTGGCCTGGTGTACGATTACATCCACTTTTAGGGCACCAGACGTCGAGAATGTCGATCTGATCATACACGGTACGTTCTAGGCCGCCACCATGGACAATCGCTGAGTTTAAGAGGGGCCTCTGGATGTCGCTGCACGCTATACTGGTCTGCCTGATCTACTCTGTGGAGAGCCGAAGTGCATCTGATGCTGCCATGTACACTACCTGACCAAAAGTATTTGGACACATACTTGTGGACGTTTATATGGGGTGTGTCCAGCCTTCACCGTTATGACAACCTGAACTACGCTGAGGGGAACTTTAAAATGAAGGTTTTGAATGTCCGTGGGGGGATGGCAGCCCATTCTTCTTCAAGAACAGAAACCAAAAGAGGTAGTCCTGTTGGACGCTGGGGCATGGAGAGAACTCGACGTTCAGTCTCATCTCCAAAGTGCTCCATCGGGTCAGGTCGGAGCTCTCGGCAGGCCAGTCCATTTCAGTGGTGTTACTCTTCTCAAATCATTGCCTCACAGATGCTGTTTTGTGATAGGATGCATTGTCATGCTGATACAAACAACCATCGACTCCGAACTCTTCCTCTACTTTGTGCAGTAGACAAAACTGAAAATGTCTTCATACCCTTCCGCATTTAACGTTTACTCAAGGCATTGAGGGGTCACACCACAACCACGAAAGACAGATCTTAACGCTACCTACTCTGTACTTCACTGTTGGCAGCACTCATTGATGGCTGGTAACGTTCTCTAGGTATTCGCCAAAACCAAACCCTTCCATCGGACATCCACAAGCTATAGCGTCTTTCGCGTTTCTTCTTTCTCCTTACCTTATCCGGTATCTTCAGGGGGTCGCCATTTTAATCTGGATTTGGCACGGAAATTGTGTACCCCGTCTATCTGCGTCTAGTGAAAGTGTGAAAACGTTTTCGAAATGTTCGCGAGTTGTGTAATTTATGTTGGAAGTGGGTACGAGCTCGGTAGTGACCTAGAAGGACGTGGGAAACCGCCGAAAATCGACATCCACGCTGGCTAACCCAACGGCCGTCATCGTTAATCCGCTGGGTGGATTCGATCCGCGGCCGCGACGCCTCCCCAGATCGCGGAAGCGCCGAGCAAACGCGTGCGGCTATCGCGGAGGCTAAGAGTGCAGTGCGATTCATCACTTCAAACCACTCGTTCCAGTCATCCAGTGATCACACACAACCTCACATATCACCTAGCATCGACTACAGAAGTGTCTTGTGAGCAGCTGATCGACCACAGTACCCTGTTCTTTTTATCTCTCTGCACACAGTCATTGCGCTAGCTGGATCACTTATAGTGTAGGAATTTGTACCAAGGGAGTAAGGCAGAGTATGTTGTTATGGGTGGCCGGTACCCTCTCTATACGACACAAAAGCACTAGTGAATTTACACGGTTCTTTATTTACGTGAATAGATAGCAGCTACACTACTGGCCAATAAAATTGCTGCCCCACGAATATGACGTGCTACAGACACGAATTTTAACCGACAGGAAGAAGATGCTGTGATATACAAAATATTAGCTTTTCAGAGCATTCACACAAGCTTGGCGCCGGTGGCAACACCTACAACGTGCTGACATGAAAATTTCCAACCGATTTCTCATACACAAACAGCAGTTGACCGGCGTTGCCTGGTGAAACGTTGTTGCGACGACTCGTGTAAGGAGGAGAATTAGGTACCATCACGTTTCCAAGTTTGATAAAGGTCGGATTGTAGCCTATCGCGATTGCGGTTTATAGGATCGCGACATTGCTACTCGCGTTGGTCGAAATCCAATGACTGTTAGCAGAATATGGAATCAGTGGGTTCAGGAGGGTAATACGGAACACCGTGCTGGATCCCAATGGCCTCGTATCACTAGCAGTCTAGATGACAGGCATCTTACCCGCATGGCTGTAACGGATTGTGCAGCCACGTCTCGATCCCTGAGTCAACAGATGGGGACGTTTGCAAGACAACAACCATCTGCACGAACAGTTCGACGACGTTTGCAGCAGCATGGACTATCAGCTCGGAGACCATGGCTGCTGTTACCCTTGATGCTGCATCACAGACAGGAGCGCCAGCGATGGAGTACTCGACGACGAACCTGGGTGCACGAATGGCTAAACGTCATTTTTTCGGATGAATCTAGATTCTGTTTACAGCGTCATGATGGTCGCATCCGCGTTTGGCGACATCGCAGTGAAGGCACATTGGAAGCGTGTATTCGTCATCGCCATACTAGCGTATCACCCGGCGTGATGGTATGGGGCGCCATTTGTTACACGTCTCGGTCACCTCTTGTTCGCATTGACGGTACTTTGAACAGTGGACGTTACATTTCAGATGTGTTACGACCCGTGGCTCTATCCTTCATTCGATCCCTGCGAAACTCTACATTTCAGCAGGATAATGCAAGACCGCATGTTGCAGGTCCTGTACGGGCCTTTCTGGATACAGAAAATGTTCGACTGCTGCCCTGCCCAGCACATTCTCCAGATCTCTCACCAATGGAAAACGTCTGGTCAATGGTGGCTGAGCAACTGGCTCCTCACAATACGCCAGTAACCACTCTTGATGAACTGTGGTATCGTGTTGAAGCTGCATGGGCAGCTGTACCTGTACACGCCATCCAAGCTCTGTTTGACTCAATGCCTAGGCGTATCAAGACCGTTATTACGGCCAGAGGTGGTTGTTGTGGGTACTGATTTCTCAGGATCTATGCACCGAAATTGCATGAAAATGTAATCACATGTCAGTTCTAGTATAATATATTTGTCCAATGAATACCCGTTTATCATCTGCATTTCTTCTTGGTGTAGCAATTTTAATGGCCAGTAGTGTACTTAATTTGAATAGAGTGCTTGAATCGTGGTACAAGCTCTTCAGTAGTAGTCCTCTTGCAGACAATATTGGTAATCTTGCTATGGGCACAAATCTAACGCTATCTACTGTCATAGCTTGTGACGCGAACTGAGTCTGCACTGCAACTAGCTGACAGACGCCAGACTGGAGTGTCAGTCAGTGCGGCCCTCCGGTCAGCAGCTGCGGCCTAAATACGTGCTGTTGAGAGGGCGTTGGTGGCATGTTGCTTGTGAGTCTGTCTCTGGCATCTCTTGTGATAGACACACTTGATCCAGCATCTACTATCGATCTTGGCGTTACATCATTACCGACTGGTGTGTGGGCGACAGCTCACTCCAGCACAGGTAACAGTATGGAACTCATGATTGATTCCTTCCACTGACTTTATTTGACTTTTCGCAACCACTGGGCACAGTACTTGATCGAACCTGCTGCCAGTAGATCAGGGCTGCCTGAACTTGGTTTAGCTGGGGTTGTTCCTTCGTGCTTCACAATCACATCGCCAGTGACTTCAGCTTTAGAGGGTTTGAAGTGGCCCTGGTGGATCTGTCACTCAGGTGACACCCAATTACTGGTCCACAAAAAAATGGTTCAAATGGCTCTGAGCACTATGGGACTTAACTTCTGAGGTCATCAGTCCCCGAGAACTTAGAACTACTTAAACCTAACTAACCTAAGGACATAACACACATCCATGCCCGAGGCAGGATTCGAACCTGCGACCGTAGCGGTCACGCGGTTCCAAACTGAAGCGCTTAGAACCGCACGGCCACACCGGCCAGCTACTGGTCCACAGTCGAAGTAAGTGAGCTCCCCTGGCTGACCTTTTCTATTGCCACCTCTTCTATACTGGGAACGCAGTAGTTCCCATTTCGTTTCATACTGACTGGCCTGCCACTCCTGAGTCTAGGGGTCAACTCAGCATTACATAAGGGTCTGCAGATTCGTTTGATCAGATAGTGTACGGTCACCACACCCCGTATCAACCTTGAGAATTATGTCGCCAGAGGGGCAGTGCACATGCATATCAATTACCACGGAACTGTGGAATGTGACACGATGTTCTCACTGCACCTTTACGACATGCCTGATGTTAAACTTCCTGGCAGATTAAAATTGTGTGCCGGACCGAGACTCGAACTCGGGAACTTTGCGTTTCGCGGCCAAGTGCTCTACCTTCTGAGCTACCCAAGCACGACTCACGCCCTGTCCTCACAGCTTCACTTCTGCGAGTACCTCGTCTCCTACCTTCCAAACTTTACAGAAGCTCTCCTACGAATCTTGCAGACCTAGCACTCCTGAAAGAAAGGATGTTGCGGAGACATGGCTTAGAGCACTTGCCCGCGAAAGGGAAAGGTCCCGAGTTCGAGTCTCGGTCTGGCACACAGTTTACACCTGCCCGGCTGTTTCATATCAGCGCACACTCCGCTGCAGAGTGAAAATCTCATTCTGGATGCCTGATATTATTTCATCGATCTCTAAGATCCCTCAGCTTATGGACGCAAGTGTACTTTGTTGGACGCTAAATCTCACAGTTACCAGGCCTTTTGTAATGTTATGGATTTAGTTACCTGTGTCAGAAATTTACTGCCGTTTTCCTGTAGCGACTGTCTTCCATAAATCAAAAGGACCTAACGTCTCAACACACGATCAGTAGAATGGTAATAAACTTCAATTGACAAATTCCGATGGATCAAGAAAGACATGAGTGTCTAATGGGTGAGAGCTGCTGACGGTTAGTGGCCGGCTGGGGTGGCCGCGCGGTTCTAGACCCTACAGTCTGGATCCGCGATCCTGCCTCGGGCATGGATGTGTGTGATGTCCTCAGGTTAGTTAGGTTTAAGTAGGTCTAAGTTCTAGGGGACTGATGACCTGAGAAGTTAAGTCCCATAGTGCTCAGAGCCATTCATTTGACGGTTATACTAGCAGATAAATTTTACTTCTCTTCTTATGGCTGGCTAGTTGTCTGGGGTGTCGGTTCCTGTTTATATTTTCCAATTAACAGGTCCAAGGTTTCTTCAAATGGTTTAAATGGCTCTGAGCACTATGCGACTTAACTTCTGAGGTCATTAGTCCCCTAGAACTTAGAACTAACCTAAGGACATCACACACATCTATGCCCGAGGCAGGATTCGAAGCTGAGACGGTAGCAGTCGTGCGGTTTAAGACTGAAGTGCCTAGAACAGCTCGGTCACAGCGGCCGGCCAAAGTTTGTTTCTGTAAAAGTCGCTGGAATATTGTTGCTTTTTGATGTCATCACTATTTATTCATAAATTCTTAACACTTTCTACAACGTCATTTGTTAAGTAAATGCATTGTGCAGCACTTCAACAAAACACAAATAAAATAATGGAAATGAGCGTACGGCACTGTTGGTCGGGAGGTCCCATCCGGGGAAGTTTGGCCACCAAATGCAAGTCTTATTTCAGTCGACGCCACATTGGGCGACTTGCGCGACAGTGATGAGAATGAAATGATGATGAGGAGAACACAACACCCATACCCCGAGTGGAGAAAATATCCAACCCGGTCGGGAATCGAACCCGGACCCGTCGGCATGGGAGGGGAGCACGTAACCACGCTACTAACTTTATAGTTACATCGACTAATCTCGACAACAACTGAAAAACGTATGGCGCATTTGGCCCCTAAAATTTCTGTCAGTATTACGTATACAGATACCAAATCCTTCTAGAGCAGGATAGACTTGAAATTAATTTCACTACGACTGTCTTCATTTGAATTACTTTTCATGTATAATTTACATAACATCTTCTGGAAATGCCTATTTATATAATGACTTATGAGCCAAATAATTAATGATTAAAAATGCAAATTTTGACACTATTAAAACTATCAGCTTCCTGTCTTTGTGTAATTGTCGACTGAATTATCGATAATAAAATTAGAAAAATTAAAAATGAAAACATAAGTATTGTATAATGAAAGCTAAAGCATAGTTATATTAGTCTCACTGTAAAGGGGTTTTCGACTGCTTTAAATTAACTAATGATTACTAATTTTCATGCTTCCAAGATCGATGTTTCTAAACAGATCGATCGTGGTGTCCTGCTTCTCAGTCCAAAGACTGGTTTGATGCAGCTCTCCACACTAGTATGCTGTGCAAGTCCCTTCATCTCCGGGTAACTACTGCAACCTACATCCTCCTGAATCTACTTACTGTATTCATCTCTTGGCCTCCCTCTACTGTTTTTGCCACCAACGCTTCCCTCCAGTACCAAATTGGTGAACCCTTGATTCCTCAGGATATGTCCTACTAACAGATCCCTTCTTCTAGTCACATTCTGCTACAATTTTCTCTTCTCCCAAATTCCGTTCAGTACCTTCTCATTAATTACGTGATCTATCCATTTAATCGTCAGCGTTATTCAGTAGCACCATATTTCAAAAGCTTCTGTTCTCTTCTTGTCTAAACTTTTTATTGTTCATGATTCACTTCCACACATGGTTACACTCCGTACAAATACTTTCAGATAAGACTTCCTGACACTTAAATCTAGATTCGATGTGAAAAAACTTCTCTTCTTTTCTTGCTATCGCCATTCTACTTTTTATATCGCTCTACTTCGACCATCATAAATTATTTCGCTGCCTATGTAGCACTACTCATCTACCACCTTAACAGCCTCATTTCCTAATCTAATTCCGTCAACATCACCTGATTTTAATTCGACTACATTCCATTATTCTCGTTTTGCTTTTGTTGATGTTCATCTTATATTCTCTTTTCAAGACACTGCCCATTCCGTTCACGTGCTCTACCAAATCCTTTGCTGTCTCTGGCAGAATTACAATGTCATCGGCAAAACTCAATGTTTTTATTTCTTCCTCCTAGATTTTAATTCGTACTCCATATTTTTCTTTTGTCTCCTTTAATGCTTGCTCAATGTACAGATTGAATAACATCGAGGATAGGCTACAACCCAGTCTCACTCCATTCTCAGCCACAGCTACCCTTTCGTGCCCCTCGACTCATATAATTGCCATCTGGTTTGTGTACAAACTGTAAATAGTCTTTTTCTCCCTGTATTTTACCCCTGCCATCTTCAGGCTTTCAAAGAGAGTATTCCAGTCAGTATTGTCAAAAGCTTTCTTTAAGTCTACAAATGCTAACAACGCATGTTTGCCTTTTTTTTAACCTATCTCCTATGAGAAGTCGTAGGGTCAATATTGCCTCGCGTGTTCCTACATTTCTTCTGAATCCAAGCTGATCTTCCCTGATGTCGGCTTCTACCAGTTTTTCCACTCTTCTGTAAATGATTCATGTTAGTATTTTGCAACCGTGACTTATTAAAGTGATAGTCTCGGCCCCTCCCCGGAATTTACACGAAACAGGTGACTTGTGTGTACACATGTGGTGCCAACTCCCTCCATTGATCTACCGAGGCCTCACCGCTTCCTTGTCACGACGCGTTGCCGCCGTTATCCGTGCCAAAAGGGAAGAAATTGGCTATTAGGTAGGTGGTCATAAGTTCTGATTGATCATTGAACACAGGGTGTTTCAGAAATGATGGCCAATATTCAGGGACATAACAGGAATGACCATTTGAAACAAAACAAGTCAAGTAAGCAGGGGCTCTAAAACGCATACCTTAAGAGCTATGATCTTCGATACTGTGAAACAGATCTCTTTTACTGCAAGCTCTTTGCTTTCCATAATTTGGGAAGTGATAGTATGAAGCAAAACAAGGAAAACATGTCCAGTAAACATGTGTTCTAAAATGAACACCTTAAAAGTTATGAGCACTTGTTCATTAGAAGAGCTGTGTTTCAAAGTAGCGAAGATGAGCAAGTGTCCATAGCTATTAAGGGGCCTGCATGCGTTCAGTACTTATTGACAATTCTAGTTTGCAAAACCTTAAAAATATTGAAGCGACATCACAGTATCGATAACAATGAAAAGAATTTTCAGCAAATAACTCGATTTTCGAAGGTTAAGATGTGTAACACCCAAAAGAAAGCGTATGCTGCAGTTATATTAGATGTAGCTTACAAAAAATGGTTCAAATGGCTCTGAGCACTATGGGACTTAACTTCTGAGGTCATCAGTCCCCTAGAACTTAGAACTACTTCAACCTAACTAACCTAAGGACATCAAACACATCCATGCCCAAAGCAGGATTCGAACCTGCGGGAGCATTTCTACAAACTGCTGAGTAATACTGCACTATATTCTCAATTTAATGAAGTAAGCGGTGTCATAGGGAATCCTGCATTAACCATCTTAAAGTGGTGTATGCAATGATTAATCCTGCATAGGCGTATTAAAATTCTTTTGTGTTAAAATACTCCGTGAAAACGTAATCTGAGGTATGGTCTACAACAGAAAGACGTATTGAAAATTAACCAGTGCACACTAACACGGCCTGACTGGTTCCTGAAACACTGTCGACATCTGAATATTGTTAAACGGTCAATAACTGACCTCACACGTTCAGTATATACTGAAAATACTGAGAATATTTTGAGGTCCATCAATACTGCTCAAATGGCTCTGAGCACTATGGGACTTAACCTCCTAGGTCATCAGTCCCCTACAACTTAGAACTAGTTAAAACTAACAAACCTAAGGACATCATACACATCCATGCCCGAGGCAGGATTCGAACCTGCAACCGTGGCGGTCGCGCGGTTCCAGACTGTAGCGCCTAGAACCGCTCGACCACCCCGGCCGGCCCATCAATACTGCTCGTCAATGTTTCTAGTACTGACAATACATCAATATGCGCCCTCAGACGGTCAATACGTTGGCAGTTTGAGAATATTATTGAACGTGTGAGGGCCCCTTTAAGGTATACATTTTAGAGCACCTGTTTACACGACAATTTTTTTCCCAGTTTTGGTTCACACCACCACTTCCCAAAATATGAAAAGCAAAGAGCTTGCAGTAGAATAGATTTGCCGGCCGTTGTGACCGATCGGTTCTAGGCGCTTCATCCCGGACCCGCGCTGCTGCTACGCTCGTAGGATCGAATCCTGCCTCGGGCATGGATGTGTGTGATGTCCTTATGTTAGTTAGGTTTAAGTAGTTGTAAGTCTCTGGGACTGATGACCTCAGATATTAAGTCCCATAGTGCTTAGAGCCATCTGAAGCACGAGAGATTTGTTTCACAGTACCGAAGAGCAAGAATTGGTCTTAGCTTGTAAAGTATGCGTTTTAGAAGCCATATTTAGTAGACATTTTTGTGTCGAATGGTCATTCCTATCATATCCCTGAGTATTGTGCATCACTTCTGAAACACCCTGTATTTTGTCACCACTGTGAGAATTATACCGGACAAGCAGGTGTAAATAAATTTATGATGTCTGATGGTGTGACTGGTTGGTTGCAACTGGTAGTGAATAGCGGTTTACTCCGCCAGCAGCTCTTGGCTTTGACAGTCTGACTCACCGGCCTGTCCGAAGTAGGCGGCCACGTGGAGTGCGGTGACGCCGAGCTTCTTGCTGGAGACGCGCAGCGACTGCGTGGAGCGCATCACGTCCAGCACCTGGTTGTGGCCGTTCTGCGCCGCCAGGTGGACCGCCGTGAAGCCCGCCTACAAACACGCACGCACGTACATACATACACAGCACACGTACCACATCGGTGATGGTGGCGCCGGCCGGTATTACACTATCAACTTTATTTGTCAAAGATTTGATCAAAGATGTGATCAAATATTCCGTCAAATATATTTGACAAAGACCTTTGACGTAGCGCTAGAAGGGGGTATTACACTATCATCATATTTTTCGTCAAAGTTCAAGATCGCTGACAACAACAACTTGTTATTAACTGCAGCAATTGCATGTACCACAATTGCACTGTGTGCACATGCGGAAGGGAAGCGGGGGAAAAACGACGACACGATAAAAGCATTCAACAAAACTTGTTACGTGAGCTTACAGTGGAGGACGTCAAGTCGTACATCAATTACTTAATAATGGATGAGCATACATTTCTGTATATGCTCAGTGAAGTGTGTCCTCATATCACAAAGCACAATATTCACTTAAGAACTGCTACATCTTCAGAAGACAGGCTCACTGTAACACTCCGATTCCTTGCTACAGGAGAGAGTTAGGTTAGGTTAGGTTACGTTAGGTTAGGTTAGGTTAGGTTAGGTCAGGTCAGGTCTCCAATCTTCTGAATCTATTTTTGTATTCAGCGTGCCTCACGTTGTAAAGCGCCTCATCAGCTTCATACATCTCTATTAATTTTGTAGTTGTCGACACACACCAATTGTATTTACAGACAATGTTTATAAAAACACTACAGACGACAGAATGCTGCAGCGATGTTAGCGCTCTGTGCGGTAACATGTCACGTTGCAGTGAACAGAAGACAAGCGACTTCTTTGATCGCCGGCCGAAGTGGCCGTGCGGTTCTAGGCGCTGCAGTCTGGAACCGCGAGACCGCGAGGGTCGCAGGTTCGAATCCTGCCTCGGGCATGGATGTGTGTGATGTCCTTAGGTTAGTTATGTTTAACTAGTTCTAAGTTCTAGGGGACTAATGACCTCAGAAGTTGAGTCCCATAGTGCTCAGAGCCATTTGAACCATTTGAACTTCTTTGATCAAATCTACAGCGAGGCCCTAGATTTGATCAAACATTTGACGACATTTGACGAAGTTCCCTATTACACCATCAAATATCTTTGACAAAGATATTGGACAAAGATATTTGACAAAGAAATTTGATAGTGTAATACCGGCCTAGGAAACCACTGTACCCTCTACAACAGTGCTGTGCTGTCACCTTCAACAGTGTACCTTTCAGCTGCAGGTGACTATAACAATTACGAATTACTGATTACTCTTTGTTGCTTGGTTACCAATTCATCCCAGTCTTGGAAAAAGATGTCCAGCCTATAGCGTAAAATCAAACCTTTCTTACATTTAGACGTTATTACAAGCGTAATAATGGTACACAAATTGTGTACTAAAAGTCCTTTACAGTTTCATTTTAATATTAATTTAATACAAAACTTGAACCTATCTACAGGGGATGTTAAATGGATTCCATATTTTTAGATTTCCAGAAGGCTTTCGACACCGTTCCTCACAAGCGTCTTCTAACCAAACAGCGTGCCTACGGAGTATTGCCTCAGTTCAGCAACTGGATTCGTGATTTCCTGTCAGAAAGGTCACAGTTCGTAGTAATAGACGGAAAGTCATCGAGTAAAACAGAAGTAATATCCGGCGTTCCTCAAGGATGTGTTATAAACCATCTGTTGTTCCTGATCTGTATTAACGACATCGGAGACAATCTGAGTAGCCGTCTTAGATTGTTTGCAGATGATGCTGTCATTTACCGTCTCGTAAAGTCATCAGATGATCAAAACTACCTGCAAAATGATTTAGACAAGATATCTGTATAGTGCGAAACGTTGCAATTGGCCCTGAATAAGGAAAAGTGTGAAGTTATTCACACGGCTTCTAAAAGAAATGGAGAGCGGTTCTAGGCTCTTCAGTCTGGAATTGCGCGACCCCTATGTCGCAGGTTCGAATCCTGCTTCGGGCAAGGATGTGTGTGATGTCCTTAGGTTAGTTAGGTTTAAGCAGTTCTGAGTTCTAGGGGACTGATGACCTTAGAAGTCCCATAGTGCTCAGAGTCATTTGAACTAAAAGAAATCAGCTAAATTTCCATTACGATATAAGTCACACAAATCTGAAGGCTTTAGATTCAACTAAATACTTAGGGATTACAATTGCAAATTACCTAGATTGGAACGATCACACAGATAATATTGTGGGTAAAGTAAACCAAAGACTGCGATTCACTGGCAGAACACTTGGAAGGTGCAACAGGTCTACTAAAGAGACTGCTTACACCGCGCTTGTCCGCCCTATTCTGAAGTACTGCTGTGCGCCGTTGGATCCGCATTAGGTGGGACTGACGAATGACATCGAAAAAGTACAAAGAAGGGCAGCTCGTTTTGTATTATCGCTAAATAGGGGAGATAGTGTCACAGACATGATACGTGAATTGGAATGGCAATCATTAAAACAAAGGCGTTTTTCGTTGCGACGGGATCTTCTCATGAAATTTCAGTCACCAGTTTTCTCCTCCGATTGCGAAAACATTCTGTTGGCACCCACTTACATAGGGATAAATGATCATCACTATAAAAGAAGAGAAATCAGGGCTTGCACAGAAAAATTTAAGTGCTCGTTTCCCCCGCGTGCCGTTCGAGAGTGGAACGGTAGATAGACATCTTGAAGGTGGTTCATTGAACCCTCTGCCAGGCACTTTATTGTGAGTAGCTGAGTAATCACGTAGATGTGAACCTGCACAATATTTTTTACTTTATCTCCCACGCGCTAGAAGATTTAAATTGTTGGGTGGAACGCACTCTTGAGCAAGCAAATGCGGAGCGAATTATTCTCCATGCTGTTTTCATTTTAAAAAAAGAAAACGCGACAACCAGTTATGCATGTCGTTTTTAACAAAATTAGAATATGATTTTGTAAGTCAGGGTAAACCGGTAGGAGAACGTTTATTGATGAGATGGAATTACTGGGACTAGGAGAACGGTGCTCTAACAAGGGAACCTCCCCATCGCACCCCCCTCAGATTTAGTTACAACTTGGCACAGTGGATAGGCCTTGATAAACTGAACACAGATCAATTGAGGAAACAGGAAGAAGTTGTGTGGAACTGTGAAAAAATAAGCAAAATATACAAACTGGTCATGAGTCTTCGCCACATAGGCAACATAAAGGAGAACGCGAGCGTAGGAGCGCCGTGGTCCCGTGGTAGAGTGAGCAGCTGCAGAAGGAGAGGTCCTTGGTTCAAGTCTTCCAACGAGTGAAAATTTTGCTTTCTTTATTTTTGCATAGTTATTATCTGTCCGTCCGTTCATTGACGTCTCTGTTCACTGTAATAAGTTTAGTGTCTGTGTTTTGCGACCGCATCGCAAAACGTGCGATTAGTAGACGAAAGGACGTGCCTCTCCAATCGGAACCGAAAACATTTGATCGCAAGGTCATAGGTCAACCGATTCCTCCAAAGGAAAACACATCTGATATATTCTATACGACACTGGTGACGGCATGTGCGTCACAGGAATATGTTGTCGACCCACCTAACTTGTACACTTGGCGAATGGGTAAAAAGATTCTTCTACCTTGCCCGATTTAGGTTTTCTTGTGGATGTGATAATCACTCCCAAAAAAGTGATGAAAACATAAGAGTTTGTCACATAAACTGAAAATAAAAAATCAAAGTTTTCACTCGATGGAAGATTTGAACCAAGGACCTTCCGTTCCGCAGGTGCTCACGTTACCACGAGACCACGGCGCTGCTGCAGTCCTATCGTCCTTAATGTTGCCTATCTTGCCATGAACTACTCAGTTTGTATATTTTGCTTATTTTTTCACAGTTGCACACAACTTCTTCCTGTTTTCTCAATTGATCTGTGTTCAGTTTTTCAAGGCCTATCCACTGTGCCAACTTATAACTAAATCTGAGGGGGGTGCGATGGGGAGGTTCCCTTGTAAGTAATTGTCATTTCTTTTCTTTATTAACACCGTGATGGGTCGCTGGGCTGTGAATGTTTTTGGTGTGCACGCGAGTAAACGGCGCACCGGCTTTGAAACGGCGAGCAGGGAAAGCGTTGGCCAAATGGTACAAGCAGGAGCTAGGACGTGCTACAGGGGTGGCGAATTCTTAGAACGGAGGCCGGAACGCCGGTCCAGTGGGGCGGTTCCAGACTGTAGCGCCTAGAACCGCTCGGCCACAAAGATCGGCAGCCATTGTCCACCTATGCAACTGCACAACCTAATGTACAGTCAGCAAGCAGTGTGCACGACGCGGGTTCGCCTTTCCGTGTTTCGTGGACCTCCTTAGAAGACAGTCGTCTACTCCTTATAGAAAGCGCGGGGTACGGGATACAAAGTGTAGCATCGCAGCGGCTCTAGCTTTCTTTCTCGAGCCTTGATGTGTGAGGCTAATGGTATAGGCGGGGCACCGCGTGATTGGCTTAACAGTGTGTGACGTCAGAAGAGCAGCTCTCGGGGTCAATGTTTTTTGGCAGTAGGGGAGATGTTCATGTTGCGATTGGCATCTGCTGCCCCATAGCTGAGTGGAACCGGCACGGTAGCTCAGCGTGTTCGGTCAGAGGGTTAGCAGCACTCTGTAATAAAAAAACTGAGTAAATCGATCAACAAGGAACTTAAACATATGTCTTACGATGTCCTCCCCGAGCAGATGCAACGATCAAAATCGAACAAAATGAGATCAACAAAGAATTAAAAAAAAAAAAAAAAAAACAGGTGTCATCGGACGTGCGCCACGAACAAATTCAACGAACAATATAGAACAAAATAAGATCAACAACAAACAAAAAAAGTGGTCAGCGTGAGGGATTGCCGTCCTACGGGCCCGGGTTCGATTCCCGGCTGGGTCGGGGATTTTCTCAGCTCAGGGACTGGGTGTTGTGCTGTCTTCACCATCATTTCATCCCCATCCGGCGCGCAGGTCGCCCAATGTGGCGTCGAATGTAATGAGACCTGCACCTAGGCGGCCGGACCTGCTCCGCAAGGGGCCTCCCGGCCAATGACGCCAAACGCTCATTTCATTTTGGCGTGATTCTCTAGTTGGAGGGAGTTCTCGCGATTGGGCAGCAGTGCTTCTTAACTCTGCAATTGGCAACTGGCGCAGCTTTGGCAGGAAGGAATTAGGAGCGCGTAGGTGAGGGCCACGAGAGAAGGCACAAGGTGTTTGGTCGCGGAGGTGTCCTGATGAAATCCGTGGACGGCAGCGACGGAGGATGGATCGACTTGGCGTTGCATCGTGGTTGGGTCTGCAACATCTCAGAAGTCCTATAGGGTGCTGACGACGTCGTCATCACGAAGGGCCAGCTCTTCTACAGTGTAAAGAGCGGCGCAACGCATTCATAGCCACGATGAGAATAATTCGCAGCACCGGCAGAGAGGTCAATTGGATTTCCCGCACCTTTGGGATCCAGAATGATCACCTGAGTCAAGTCCATAGCGCTTGTATGAATGTGAGAATTTTTGCGACTAGTCGCCTAGTCCCACTCACTGTTTGTCACAAATTTGTAGTGTTATATAGCGTGCAATTATCGTTGTACTTGTTTGAGTGTACATTCTCAAGTGGGCAAGTAGCAAATTCGTAGATAGGTAAATGACACTGCCATTTACTTGAAATCACGCCTGAGTTTGGAAACAGAACTGTCACGGAATGAGATTTTCACTCTGCAGCGGAGTGTGCGCTGATATGAAACTTCCTGGCAGATTAAAACTGTGTGCCCGACCGAGACTCGAATTCGAGACCTTTGCCTTTCGCGGGAAAGTGCTCTACCATCTGAGCTACCGAAGCACGACTCACGCCCGGTACTCACAGCTTTACTTCTGCCAGTATCTCGTCTCCTACCTTCCAAACTTTACAGAAGAAA
The DNA here is from genome assembly GCF_021461395.2 of Schistocerca americana. NCBI lineage: Eukaryota > Metazoa > Arthropoda > Insecta > Orthoptera > Acrididae > Schistocerca > Schistocerca americana. The sequence goes on along the minus strand of NC_060124.1, from coordinate 540,229,620 downwards.
TCTGCCAGGAAGTTTCATATCAGCGCACACTCCCCTGCAGAGTGAAAATCTCATTCTGGAAACATCCCCCAGGCTGTGGCTAAGCCATGTCTCCGCAGTATCCTTTCTTTCGGGAGTGCTAGTTCTGCAAGGTTCGCAGGAGAGCTTCTGTAAAGTTTGGAAGGTAGGAGACGAGATACTGGCAGAAGTACAGCTGTGAGTACCGGGCGTGAGTCGTGCTTCGGTAGCTCAGATGGTAGAGCACTTGCCCGCGAAAGGCAGAGGTCCAGAGTTCGAGTCTCGGTCGGGCACACAGTTTTAATCTGCCAGGAAATTTCAGAATTGTCACGGTTTTCATGTTGAATTTAGATGTTCTTAATTGATGTGTTTGTGAATTTTAACTAATCAATGTTTCTGTTTCGTGCGTTCACTATATCAAGTTAGATGCAATAAACCTTTGGTCAGGCAGATACTTTCAATCATAGCAAATCACATGCAAATAAATTATACCAGTCACACAGCGTCAATCAAATTCAGATTTATGGAAATTCCCCACTTTAAGGTCCATCACACGGGCCACAATTTCGCGTTATCCACTTAACTTTGCACGCAACTGAAATTTAAGAGATGGATCTTGAAGTGGTCCGCCTGCAGCTAGTTTTGAGAGGCTGGGAGTGTAACCACCACTGGGGTTTTGCAACGTATGCGATAAACATAACCAGCTTCAAATCAGCTTCATAGTACTTAATAAGCTGAGCTTTTGGTTTTTCGGAAGTTTCGTCTGTTACAAGCAGCCAAGAAGGCTAGGGGCCAGACACTAACATGGTTTGGCCGGTCGGAGTGGCCGAGCGGTTCTAGGCGCTACAGTCTGGAACCGCGCGACTGCTGTGGTCTCAGGATAGAATCCTGCCTCGTGCATGGATGTGTGTGATGTCCTTAGGTTAGTTAGGTTAAAGTAGTTCTAAGTTCTAGGGCACTGATGACCTTAGCAGTTAAGTCCCATAGTGCTCAGAACCATTTTTGAACTAACATGGTTCGATTTCGATTGCTTTCACACTTCACCCTCTCCCCGTCCTATCCCACACCACCGTCTTACTCCGAGGCTTCTAGAGGTGTTGTAGCGAAATAGTAATTTTTTCATATACTATGTCATATATGCGCTAAATTCAGTTGAAATGTGGCCATGTATTCCATAGTTATGCTTGCAAGTCACCGCGTTACAGCCCCCACCAATACAAATACGGGTGCAAGACACATCTAGCCCCCATCATAATTGTCTTGCAGTACCTCCATGCAGTACACAACACACACACACACACACACACACACACACACACACACACAGAGGATATGTGGTTATTAACAGCGAAACCTGATACAGGTGAACGTACATGATGACAGAACCAAAAATTCGAATAAATATGAGTTTGCAAACGAGCTGAATCAATGTGTGGTTACGAGAAGCCACTGCCTTCATTATGAATTATTCTCCCAGCTGTACAAACGTATTTGAAATATGAAACTTTCACTTTAGACCCCATATAGCTGGACTCAAATTTTCACAACAACTTATGGTTGGGGAATGATAAATATCTTCGCAGAAATGTTACTCGCAATAGTTCAGTTTCATGTTATGAAACATGTAATTGATTCCAGTAAACAGCTCGTTTCTTTTCGGAACTGGAGTAATCTACTGTAGATTTTATGCATCAAAAGGGTGCTATATTTGGCAGCCACGCTCGACACGCAACAAGTATTGTTTCCAACAATCGAACGTTTCCCTAAGCCGATAACTGGCTATCGTCGCGTGTCATATGTACTGGCGCCACAACACTATGGAACGAAGGGCTGCATCCGCCAGCGAAAGGTATTGTGTCCAGTAGGCACGTAAATGTAGTTTGCGTAAGATGATACTATGGTAAGTCATTTTTCCGTTATTTGGCATCTTCGTATTTAGTACACTATACAGCCATCCTTTTTTTGCCTTTGGGAGTGGCGACGCCATCGTAATAATAGCCTATATATGAAATGGTACTTCAAAACCGGCTTCGGGAAAGGTTAGGGCGTCCCCTGCAGGCGACACGCAGTTCTTGGAGTGCTGGGGGAACTTTGAGAAGTGGGCGACTAGGCACCAACACAATGAAGGTGGGCATCATTAATTTGATGACCCTTACTGGGAAGGCGGAAGAGTTGATAGACTTCATGGAAAAGGAGAACTTAGAACAGATGGGACTTGGAGAAGTTAGATGGAAGAGAAGAGGTAGGAGGGAAATGAGGAAAGGCTACACACTCTACTGGAGTGGATTAGATTAGATTAGATTAATACTAGTTCCATGGATCATGAATACGATATTTCGTAATGATGTGGAACGAGGTCGAATTTTCCAATACATGACATAATTAGGTTAATTTAACAACATATTTAAGTTAATATAACAACTTTATTTTTTTGTGTTTTTTGTTTTTCTTTACTTTTTATTTTATTTATTTTTTCAATTTTTTTCTTTTTTTCTTAATTTATATCTAAAAATTCCTCTATGGAGTAGAAGGAGTGGTGGACAAGAAGCCAAAAATGGAGCAGGTATCATAGTAAAACCAAACCTAAAGCAATATGCAGAAGCAGTAGAATACGCAAGTGATAAGGCGATGAGGATTCGGCGGAGGACAAGGAATGTAGTGAAGGATTCATCCAAGTATATGCACCACAAACAGGAAAAAAAGGAGAGAACACAGAGGATTTTTCTAGATGTATTAGAAAGTATAACTACAGATGTGGATGCAATAGTAATCGTTGACCTAAATGCGCAGGTAGGCAAAGAAAAGCTGGGGAAGGAGATAATTGGCCCATATGGAAATGGAAGGAAAATTGAGGAAGGAGAGAAACCGGTTGATTTCTGTGAAAGAAACGGGCTGATTGTGGGCAACACATGGTTCCGTAAAAAGAGTAGCCAAAAGATAACGAGATATGGATGGGGTGATAGACTGACGGTCATCGATGACTTTCTGGTGGAAAAGAAAAATCGGAGACAGTTGACGGATGTAACTGCACTCCTAGGAGAGACTTTTGATGGAGACCACCGAGTGGTGGTGGCAAAGATGAGATTCGATGAATTGAAAGACATAAAGGAAGAAAGGGAAAGGAAAATAAAAATGTTGAAACTAAAGGATGGCATGGTACAAGAAAAGTTTAAGGAGTTACTTAAGCGTAAAATCCGTAACAACGAGTATGGCAATGTGGAAGAGGAATGGTGTAAGTTCAAAGAAGTGTTTGTAAGCTCTGCTTAGAAGACCTGTGGCAGAGTGTCCGGAAGGGTAAAGGAAAAGGAGACACCATGGTGGGATGAGAGGGTGAAGGAGGTAGTAAAAGAAAAGAAGAAAGCCTGGAAAGAATGAAACAGAGACCGAACAGCAGGAGAAAAGAGGAAAAGCTTGAAGAAATTCACACGAAAGTTGGAAAAAGATGTTAGTAGTGGTAAGAGGATGATATATGGAATTACAAAGAGTATGAGGAAGGAAAAAACAGAAACAAAGCTAGTGAAAGGGGAAAGCGGAGAGCTGTTAATGGAACCAGAGGAGATAAGGAAAAGATGGGAAGAGTACTTCGACAAATTACTAAATGTTAAGAATGGCAATGAAAAGGGAATAGAAAAAATGGTTCAAATGGCTCTAGGCGCTATGGGACTTAACATCTGAGGTCATCAGTCCCTTAGACCTAGAACTACTTAAACCTAACTAACCTAAGGACATCACACACATCCATGCCTGAGGCAGGATTCGAAAGGGAATAGAAGTACGGCAGGGGGGCAGGGGTCTGGAATAAGGGGAGTATATAATCATGTTAGAAGTGAAACTAGCTCTGAGAAAAACGATAACAGGAAAGGCACATGGGATAGACGAAATTACTGTGGATGTGATAAAGGCAACTGGACCAGTTGGGCTACAGTGGCCACGTAGACTAATAAGATGCATTTGGATCCAAAAATGTGTACGTGAAGAATGGGGAAAGGAAATAATAATTCCAGTTTTCAAGAAGTGTGACAGGAAAGTATGTGACAATTATCGAGGGATCATACTCATATCCCAAGTAGCAAAAATAATGGAGAGGACACTGGAAAGAGGAGTGAGAGAAAAAGTGGAAATGCAGTTAGAAGAGAACATTATGACTTTCGTCATGGTAGAGCAACAGTGGACCCAATCTTTAGTATGAGACAGTTGATGGATAGACATTGAGAGTATGGGAAAAATCATTTCTCGACTTAGTGAAAGCATATGACAATGTTCTCAGGGAAAAGGTATGGGCAACCTTGAAGAGAAAGGGAGTTGGAAAGCTAATACTTGATGTCATCTGGGCAATGTATGAAAAAAGCTCTAGTTGTGTGCAGACCCAAGTTGGCAGAACTGAATGATTTAAAAATGTTACGGGACTAAGACAAGGAAGTATGATATCACAACTACTATTTACAATGGTGATGGATGAAATAGTCAAAGAGACAAAACAAGCCCATAGAGGAAGGGAGATGAAGCTGCAACTATTTGCTGATGATATTATGGTGTGGGGAACAAGCAGTAAGCAGGTACAAAAGCAAATAGACATCCTAAATGATAAGTTCGAGAAATATGGAATGAAATTTAGTGTGGGGGATATGGAGGGCATGGGACAAATTCATATTAAGGGACGGGATATTGAAATAGTTGAGAACTTTAAATATTTGGGAAGTGTATTAATGGGGAATGCTCGTTTGGAGACAGAAATTAGCAATAGAATACAACAGAGTAGTACATTTTACTAGGGTGTGAGGGGCTTGGTGTGGGGGAGGGAAGTGCCAATGAGGTGCAAGCTGGTGCTATACAAGACTTACTTCACACCCATACTAATATACGGCTCAGAGACTTGGACTATGACTAAAAGAGAGGAGAGTAGGATACAATCCAGTGAAATGAAGTTTCAGAGAAGTATGCTAGGGAAGACGAGGAGAGACAGAGTGAAAAATGAAGATGTTAGGAAAGAAACTGGAGTGGAGAAGTTGACTGAGAAAATTGAAAAGAATAGATTAAAATGAAACTTCCTGGGAGATTAAAACTGTGTGCCGGACCGAGACTCGAACTCCGGACCTTAGCCTTCCGCGGGCAAGTGCTCTACCAACTGAGCTACCCAAGCACGACTCACGCCCCGTCCTCACAGCTTTACTTCTGCCATTACCTCGTCCCGAGTTCGAGTCTCGGTCCAGCACACAGTTTTAGTCTGCCAGGAAGTTTCACATCAGCGCACACTTTGCTGCAGAGTGAAAATCTCACTCTAGACTAAAATGGTTTGGACATGTGAAGAGGATGGGAGAGGGAAGAATACCAAGAAGGATGATGGAGTTCAAGATTGAGAGTAAGAGGCCAAGAGGAAGACCGAGAACAAGATGGATTGATACAATAAAGATGAGCTTAAGGAGGAGAAACCTGCTATGGAACCAAATTGTGGAAGAAGAATGGTGGGAAGACCGAGTAAAGTGGCGAATACCATTGATACCCCAACCAGACCAGATGTTGGGTAGAGGGGAAACGAAGATGATGATGATGAGGATGATGACAGTCATCCTTGCTACACAAAATCAACTTACAATATAGTTCAAGATGTACCCAATATATACTGACGAAAAAAAAAAAAAATCACAACACCAAAAGGATTTGCCGGCCGATGTAGTCGAGCGGTTCTAGGCCCTCCAGTCTGGAACCACGCGACCGCTACGGTCGCAGGTTCGAATCCTGCCTCGGGCATAGATGTGTGTGATGTCCTTAGGTTAGTTAGGTTTAAGTAGTTCCAAGTTCTAGGGGACTGATGACCTTAGATGTTAAGTACCACGGTCGCAAGTTCGAATCCTGCCTCGGGCATGGATGTGTGTGATGTCCTTAGGTTAGTTAGGTTTAAGTAGTTCTAAGTTCTAGGGGACTGATGACCACAGATGTTAAGTCCCATAGTGCTCAGAGCCATTTGAACCATTTGCTAAGTCCCATAGTGCTCAGAGCCATTTGATTTGAACCAAAAGGATTTATGCCACATAAAAAAAAAGTTGGTAGGCGTATTTCTACATCTGAAAGATAATGTCTATTCAGATTTCGCGCCAATCACATAAGAGTGGAGCCAGTAGCAAATAAAATACAAGCTTTGCGGTCGTGGGCTTTAGTTACCTTTGAGATTGGATGTGGTGAGTTGACGTTAGTCAAGAATGCCTTTACAGCGACAAAACACCTTTATCAGCATCTCACTGAGTTTGAACATGCTTGCGTGATAGAGCTACGAAGAGCTGGATGTTCCTTCTGCGATATTACAGAAAGACGTGGTAGGAATGTAGCCACTGTACGTGCTCGCTGCGATAGTCACGGGAATGTACGGTCGCAACACGACCCGCCTTCGGACGGCCACGTGGTACCACCGAGAGGGAAGATCATCGTGTTTGACGTATAGCTCTGACGCATCGTGCTGCATGTGCAGCAGCAATTTTACCAGCCTTTGGCACCACAGTGACACAACGAATTGTTACAAATCCATTACTTCAAGGACAGCTCAGAACCAGACATCCTGAAGGGTGTGTATCAGTGACCCCGAACCACCACCATTTGCGACTGCAGTGGTGTCAAGAGACAGGTTATTGGAGGGCGGGTATGGAGGTCTGTTGCGTTTTGTGATGAAAGCTGGATCTGCCCCGGTGTCAGTAATGGCCGCTTGTTGGTTAAACAGAGGCCAGTTGAGGGCCTGGAACCACACTGTCTGCGTGGTAGATGCACTGAACCCACACCTGAAGCGCTCTCTTGGTTATCCCACGCACCTTGGCTGCAATGTTGCACGCTAGTCTGGTGATTCGACCTATTGTGGTGCCATTCTTGAACAGCATTACAGGGGATGTTTTCCAACGGGATAACGCATGCCCACAAACTGCAGTTCTAATCCAACAAGCTCTACAGAGTGTCGTCATGTTGCCTTGGTATGCCTGATCACCAGATCCGTTCACATTCGAGAACATATGGAACACCGTAGGACAACAACTCTAGCTTCATCAGCAAGCTGCATTATTCGTCCCTGTATTGACTTACAAAGTGCAACAGGCATGGAACTCCCGCCCACAAACTGACATACGGCAACTGCACAACACAATGCATGCACGTTTTCATGCTCGCATTTAACATTCTATCGGTTACACGGGTTTGTTATGTATCAGAATTTCACATTTGCAACGGCGTATTTCGCACTTATATTAACCTGTGATCTTGCAATGTTAATCGCTTAAATGTTTTGCCTAGACAAATATACGAGGGTTCAAAATGGCTCTGAGCACTATGGGACTTAACATCTATGGTCATCAGTCCCCTAGAACTTAGAACTACTTAAACCTAACTAACCTAAGGACATCACACAACACCCAGTCATCACGAGGCAGAGAAAATCCCTGACCCCGCCGGGAATCGAACCACGGAACCCGAGCGCGGGAAGCGAGAACGCTACCGCACAACCACGAGCTGCAGACTATTCGAGGGAAAGTCAATTATTATCCGCTAAGTAATTATAAAATTTTACTGTAATCAAATAGGAAACTTACAAGAACATGAATTTTCGACATAGTCTCCTTGCGTTTCAAGGCACTTGGTCCATCGTTGTACAAGCTTCCTGATGCCGTCATAAAAGAAGGTTCTCGGTTGGGCTGCGAGCCAGGAATGCACCGCTTCTTTCACTGCTTCGTCCGAGGCAAATCCACGGCACCATAATGCCTGTGTGAGTGGACCAAACAAGTGATAGTCAGAAGAGGCGAGTCCGGGACTATATGGAGGATGATCCAGTACTTCAAATTTGAGTTTCTGGAGCGTTTCAGCAGTGTGAGCAGCATTACGCGGACGGCATTGTCGTGCAACAACACAACACCTTTTGACAGCAATCCTCGGAGTTTGCTTCGAACTGCAGGCTTTAGCCTGGCAGTAGGCATCTCACTGTAACGTACACTGTTTATTGTTGTGCCCCTTTCCCCATAATGTAACAGTAGTGGACCTTGTGCGTCCCAAAAAACCGTAAGCATCAGTTTTCCTGTGGACAGTTGGGTCCTGGAACTTTTTTTTGCACGGCGAATTTGGATGTTTCCATTCCATACTTTGCCGTTTACTCTCCAGCTCGTAATGATGGATCCATGTTTCGTCACCAGTAATGATCCTCTCTCAGAAGTTGTCACCTTCGTTACCATTGCGATCCAAATGTTTTTTGCAGATGTCCAAGCGCGTTTGTTTATGCAACTGTGTGAGTTGTTTTGAGACCGATGTTGCACAAACGTTATGAAAAATGGTTCAAATGGCTCTGAGCACTGTGGGGCTTAACTTCTAAGGTCATCAGGCCCCTAGAAGTTAGAACTACTTAAACCTAACTAACCTAAGGACATCACAAACATCCATGCCCGAGGCAGGATTCAAACCTGCGACCGTAGAAGCCACTCTGGCCGGCAAACTTTATGAAACGCAAGTCTTTTGTATATGATTTCTAAGGCAGAACCTTGACTAACTTGCAGACGATGTGCCACTTCGTCAATAGTTAATCGTCCAAGAGAATCATTTCACGTGAACGCTGAATGGTTTTTTCATTTGTGGCGGTAAACAGTCGTCCAGCTCCTTGATCGTGCGGAACACTTATGCGACCATTTCGGAATTTTTCAATCCATTCGATCACACTCTGTTGTGGCAAAACACTGTTCCCATTCTGTAGCGAAAGTCTTTTATGAATTTCAGCCCTTATACGCCTTCAGACCACAAAAAAACGGATCATTGAACGTTGCTTTTCTTTGGTGCAAATAGACAGCGAAGCAACCATGATTAACAGCACGGCAGCGATAACGAAACTAACCTTGCAGTTTGAAAATTGCAAAGATATAACAAATGAACAAAGCATGCGTCATCAACGTAAAACAACATTACCACCAAAATAAACAAAAATATAACTAAATTGCGGATAATAATTGACTTACCCTAGTATTCCCGAAATTTCATTACATTAATCTTATGTGATGTTGCGATTTTTTGTCAGCGTATATACATTTTTCATATAAATATCGAATGATTCTCGGAAGAGTTTACATTTCAACCTTACACGTTCGTAATTTATGATCATGTTTGTAGTAAACTACGAAGTATATCGTGAATACCAAAATACCGGCATGGCGAGGTGACAAGTACGATAAATTTGTATAATCTTCTGTACATTACGTGGTTTCCGAATAATAAGCTGGGCATGGCACAACGACATTGGACTCTCGGTTAATTCAGTTCACGGATTAGTTCTTTCCTTTGTTCTTCATGATTGTAACACGCGAAGAATATTTACTTTACGTCCAGTTGCTCTGGGGGCTGTCTACAGTGAAGATTCTGAACAGCAGAACTGAGAAATTGCTGCCCTTGAATCTAATTCTACTTAAGCGTCTGATAATCTTGTGGTCGGCAACCCGGATTATTAGAGTAATCCTGATTGGGTAGTCACATACATCACTTACCTTTGACATCTCCAGAGTCTTCCAGTCTTATTTCAAAAGTTCTTGAGTTTTATGTTTCAGCCCTGGTATTTTCACAGACTTCGCGCAGTAGAATCGTTGTTTGCGAAATAGTTAACCTTTTCGTACAAAACTACTCCTGTACGAGCAGCTCAAGGTGAAAGTTATTCGTAAGCTATAAAAACAGCCATTTTTAATTATTTCGCTTTCGAGTTTCTATTGACTGGACACACGGAGAATTAGTTATGGCTACCAGAGCTGAGATAACTTTGTGTCCCTCAATTATTTCCATTCTTTTAAAGCGATTTTCTCAGTTGTAAATATTGAAGTTCTCTTACGAAATGGAAACTGGGGTCCCTGATTTAATTTTGGTACAGTAATGCGCAACCAACAGCATCGTGGAATGCATTTTGCCACCCATATGCATTAATTTTGAGAAAATTTGGAGATACATGGAAGTTGCAATCCACGACTTGATGATTCTAAATCAAAATATCATTCAGTTTCAAGCGTGAGTAAAGTACATCGATGTTGTTCATTTGGCTCCTGTGTGGTTGTTTGCAACTAATTCCATCAGGAGCATCCCAGGTCGGATGGCTGTACGCATCTCTGGATTCCTCTGGCATTATACACTATGTGATCAAAAGTAAACGGACACGGGGCTGAAAGTGACTTATAAGTTCGTGGCGCTCTCCAACGGTAATGCCGGAATTCAATGTGGTTTTGGTCCACTCTTAGGCTTGATGACAGCTTCCACTCTCGTAGGCGTACATTCAGTCAGGTTCTGAAAGGTTTCTTGGGGAATGACAGCTCATTCTTCACGGAGTTCTGCACTGAGGAAAGGTATCGATGTTGGTCGGTGAGGCCTGACGCGAAATCGGCGTTCCGAAACATCCCAAAAACGATCTATACGATTCAAGTCAGGAATCTGTACAGGACAGTCCACTACGGTGATGTTATTGTTGTGTAACCACTCAGCCACAGGCCGTGCATTATGAACTGGTGCTCTATCGTGTTGAAAGACGCAATCGCCATCCCCGAACTGCTCTTGAACAGTGGGAAGCAAGAAGCTGCTTAAAACATCAGTGTAATAACCGAACTATAAATCAAATGTTTGTTAGCGTTAAGCAAAACTGAGACCAAAATTATTGCACTACACTGAAGAGTCAAAGAAACTGGTACACCTAATACCGTGTAGGACCCCCGAGAGCACGGAGAAATGCCGCAACACGACGTGGCATGGACTCGACTAATGTTTGAAGTAGTGCTGGTGGGAACTGACACCATGAATACTGCAGGGCTGTTCATAAATCCGCAAGTATACGAGGGGGTGGAGATCTCTTCCGAAGAGCACGTTGCAAAGCATCCCAGAAATGCTCAATAAAGTTCACGTCTGGGGCGTTTGGTGCCAGCGGAAGTGTTTAAACTCAAAAGAGTGTTCCTGGACCCACTGTGTAGCAATTCTGGACGTGTGGGGTGTCGCATTGTCCTGCTGGAAATGCCAAAGTCGGTCGGAATGCACTATGCAAATGAATGGATGCAGGTGATCAGACAGGATGTATACGAACGTGTCACGTGTCAGAGCAGTATCTAGATGTATCAGGGGTCCCATTTCACTCTAACTGCATACTCCCTACACCATTACAGAGTCCCCATGCAGCGCGGTGTGGCCACGTGATTAGAGGCGACATGTCAAGGGCTGTGCGGCCCCTCCTGCCGGAGGTTCGAGTTCTCACCCGGGCATGTGTGTGTGTGTGTGTGTGTGTGTGTGTGTGTGTGTGTGTGTGTGTGTGTGTGTGTATTAGCATAAGTTTAAGTTAGTTTAAGTAGTGTGTAAGGCTAGGCATCGATGACCTCAGCAGTTTGTTGTCTCCATACCCGTACATCTCCATCTGCCTGATACAATTTGAAATGATAATCGTCAGACCAGGCAGCATGTTTCCATCATAAAATGAAGGCTTTCACGACCGTATGGTACTGTTGTTGATAATTCTTCCGGGTTATGTGGCCGTGGTCCATGGAATAGAAGTATTCCATGCCACATAACCCGGAAGAATTATCAACACCATGTTTCCAGTCATCAACAGTCCAATGTCTGCGTTCACAGGCATAAGCGAGGCGTAAAGCTTTGTGTCGTGCAGTCATCAAGGGTACACGAGAGGGCTTTCGGCTCCGAAAGCCCATGTCGATGATTTTTCGTCGAAAGGTTCGCACGCTGGTTGATGGCCCATCACTGAAATCTGCAACAATTTGAAGAAGGGTTGCACTTCTGTAACTTTGAACGATTCTCTTCAGTCGTCGTTGGTCCCGTTCTTGCACGATTTTTTACGGCCGCAGCGTTGTCGGAGATTTGATGTTTTACCGCTTTCCTGATATACATGGTACATTCATGAAACGGTCGTACGGGAAAATCGCCCGTGTATCGTACCTCGGAGGTATTGTGTCCCATCTCTCGTGTGCCGACTGTAATATCACGTTCAAACTAACTTAAACCTTGGTAACCTGCCATTATAGCAGCAGTAACCGATCTAACAACTGTGCCAGAGACTTCATGTCTTCGATCTAATAACTGCGTCTGACACTTCTTGTCCTGTATAAGCGTTGCCGACCGCAGTGCCGTGTTATACCTGTTTACGTATCTCTGTATTTGAATACGCATGCCTTACCTGTTTCTTTGGTGCTTCAATGTATAAACCAAATGGATGATAGCACCGAGGACGAATGAAACCAGAAGTTTACCGAAGTTCAAAGTGACATTTACCTTAAAATATCTTCTGCGTCAAACGAATTTAATAAAACTGTTAATTCTTGGGATGATAAGGTAGAGCATGATGTAGAAAATCTTGCAAGTGATCACAGCATCAAGTAATGCAGAAGCAGTGTAATGATCAGATGAGAAAGGTCGGCGAGGATTGTAGCAGCAAGTACAGAAAAATATAGGAGCAGTGTAAAGAAATTAAATCATCCTAGAAACTTGCTCAATTCAGGTGCAGGCACGATGTAGCAGAGCATGAAGATATAGAAGCGGAATATATTGAAGGGCTGATTGAAGTTCAGGAAAATAGAGAGCAGGAAGTCAGCCTATTGGAGTCTGTGTCATGTACTGGTAAAAATGTGACTCTGAACAAAGTTCTAGTTACACGGAAGAATTTTAGCTAGTTTGACCCAGCAGAATCAGATCACACTGTACATTTTTTGAAAGGTGTTAGAGATGTTGTACCCAGTTACTGGAATGAAAATAAGATGATGAAGTTTATAGTCATCTGAATAGAGGAGATTTTAAAGGGAGAGACGGGGGAGGGAAGTGGGGCATAAAATGCGTTTGGATTTCAGTGTACATCGTGCAAGTTAACAGGAGTGAAGATAATGAGGAATGAAACGGTTTATGCAGAACATACTGATAATAGAAATATTCCGTTCAGGCTAGTCATACTCCTGGCTCTGAGAAAATTGTTAAGCTAATAACTTGTGTCACGAAGTCATAGGATTTGCTTGGTGTGGAATTACGTTAAATGAGAAATTGTGTAATGTTATTACGGAGGAAGTGCAATTTTCAGTGATTAAGTAACTGGCCTTGGAACAAAAGAGCAGATTGCTGAAGATAGGATGAGGAAAAAAGCGGAAGAGCGCAAAAGGAGACATGACGAGAAAGTCAGGTCTGTTAGCTTTGGAGGAGGGGATTTAGTTTTGGAAAACACGAAAGAGAAGTCTAAGCGAATAAATGCTGGGTGATTCTTTCAAGTGTCCTTTGCATTTGAAGTGTACATGAAGTGATAATTTATGCTCAACTGTAGAATGATACTACTCGCATATTACTTCAGGTCTCGGCACAGAGGACAGAAATGTGTTGATAAGCAATGGTTGGGTCGATGCGACATCTACACTGTAAAATAGAACTGTGTGAAGGCAAAAACATGATGATAAGGATGAGAACGTACAATCGGTAAGAGGCCAGGCAGGGATATTATTCTCTCTTAATGATGCCCCAGGGCGTGGGGTGTAAGGCATCTTCTTCATATAATTATATATTTATTTATTTACACTAAGAGGAGGAGTAAGTTGGCACCTTTGATATCCCGGAGGTCATGACGTCTGGAAACGACGTTTAATTTACGGATTACTTGATGCGTGGTGAACAATTTTGAGTGCTTGAGAGCGCACGGTTAGGGATCCAACTTTTGCTACTTTGATTCATGAAAGCACGTATCGTGCAAGGGTAGGATGCAAATCAGAAGCAATGGAACGAAATAATACAGCGGAAAGGAAGTTCCAAGTGGAATGTCATTATGGACCAAACATTTGCAAAGCGAAACGAAGACCATAGTTTGAATGATATGTGATGTGTATTATGGAGGGATGCTAACAGAACATTATAAATAGGATAACAGAAACCTGGCCTGATGATATGACTTTCATCTGATGATGATGATGATGAGTTGGGTTGAGGGGGCGCTCGACATCACGGTCATCAGCGCCCTGACGCAAATCAACAGGAAATCTCATGGGTGGGGACGAAGGCTGTCCCCACATGCAGAGCAGTTTATAACGTACTAAAGTCTGCCGCCCTTCCCCCCAGTTTAAGGATGAGGCCTGATAGTTCACAAAATTTCACCACTCTGTTAACACTGGTATCGTTATCTGCGAGGACGGTGGGCAGATCTCTAGCGAGACCAAGGGCTGCTCTATTACCAGTATACAGGACACACGTAGCCACAATAAGCTGAACTGAAAGCGGCACGCCACAAACTTCACAGAGTGGTGGATCCTCCCCCTAGAGGAGGAAGCTATGTGTGAAAGGGCTGTGCCCGATGCGCAGTTTGGTAACCAAAACCTCCTTCCAGCGGCGAGGCTGACACGAAGTCCGCCAAGCATTTGTGGTCGGTTTGAGCGACCGCAGTTTGTTGTCCGACACCTGCAACCATTCAGTCTCCCACTGAGGCATGATGCACCTGTCAGAAAATGAGATAATGGAGTGCAACGGGATGGGACAATGGTGGACAGCAGCATCCCAACATGCTTCCTTGGTAGCTTTATCAGTCATGTCGTTACTCTGTATCCCAACATGGCCAGGTACCCAGCAGAAGATCACGTCCTTGCCACGGCGTTGGAGCCGCTGTAAGCAGTCATGGATGAGCTGAATCAGCGGGTGTACCGGATACATTTCCTGAAGCGCTTGCAGTGCAGTAAGAGAGTCGGAACAGACAAGAAAACTGTTGTGTCTAGACAAGACAGCCTAGACACAATGAGAGGAAGCCGAAAGGCACGCGCTACGCTCACGCAGATGGGCGTGATGTCTGAAACAGGATACGTAATGAATGCTATAAAGAAAAGTACGTAGCTTCTGGAATACTTAACTTTAATCCATCCTTTTGGTACATCTGGAGATTGTGGCGATACAAGTGAGACTCCTTAGATACATGCAATGTTACTAATGGCGCCTTGCTAGGTCGTAGCCATTGACTTAGCTGAAGGCTATTCTAACTATCGGCTCGGCAAAGGAGCGAGGCTTCGTCAGTGTAGTCGCTAGCTACGTCGTCCGTACAACTGGGGCGAGTGCTATCCCGTATCTCGAGACCTGCCTTGTGGTGGCGCTCGGTCTGCGATCACACAGTGGCGACACGCGGGTCCGACATGTACTAATGGACCGCGGCCGATTTAAAACTACCACCTAGCAAGTGTGGTGTCTGGCGGTGACACCACAAAAACACGTACGGTGATGTCTGTGAACCCTCTCCAGTGTTACAGAATGCCATATAACTCCGCACCATAATTTGTAAATTGTTCTGGAAGACGCACCTTAAAAACCCTATCAGGGAAAACCACAGAACAACCGAGAGCATTCCCTTGCTGGGATCCATCTGTATAAATAACGATAAAATTATGGCACATACTTAAAATAGACGAAAACAAAGTTGTAAAAACCATACCTGGGGTACAATTTTTCGGGTACTGCGTCAAGCTTAAAATTACTTTGGGCCTCCGAAGACACCAAGGCGGCAGTGGGTTCCATCCCTGTGTGTGTATTTTACACCAGCGTTACTACAGGGTGGCAATTACTAAACTATATGAAATAAAATCGTCCCAACTTCTGAACGGTTTGCGTCAGGACGTTCAGACTGCACAGTTGGCCGCGGGGCACGAGGGGAATTAGTATGCGCATGCGCACGCGCCTTGCTGTTGTCAGCTATTTTAATTTGGAGAGGTTCGTTAATAAGCAAAACTGGCGTATTTCGGGGACTGAGCGTCCATATTTCGCTATCGGGAAGTCTCATCACCCTCGACGGGTGACTGTGGTGTGCAATGTTGAGTCACGGAATAATCGTTTCGATATTTCTTGACGGCACGGAGACTACAGAACGGTACGTGAAGGTTTTGGAAGATCCCCATTACACAAAGTGACCCTGATTTCGACAAGATATTGTTCGTGCAATACGGAGTTCGACCTCAGCGAAGCAGGAGAGTGATGTCCTGAAGGAGCACTTTGGGGACCGCAGTCTGGCTCTGGGATATCCACTGGCATGCCCCTTGATTGGCTGCCGTGTTCTCCGGATCTGAACACAAACGACTCCTTTTTGTGGGGCTGTATTAAAGATAAGGAGTGCAGCAATAACCCCAAAACCATCGCTGAGCTGAAAACAGCCATTCAGGAGGCCATCGGCAGCATCGACTTTCCGACACGTCAGCGGGTCATGCAGAATTTCGCCATTCGTCTGCTCCACACCATCGCCAATGATGGCAGGCATATCGAACATGTCATAACCTAAATCCGAATATCTATAGTGACGTCTACATGTCGAATAAAGTGTGTGCACTCTGTAGTTCATAACTAATTGAGATTTTTTTCATATGGTTGGGTAACTATCTCCCTGTGTATGCAAAAGCCGCGATGTCGCATTCTCCTCATAGCTTGTTATTCTACATTACTTTGAACGTCATGTGTTGTTCTGCTTCCAAGACAGCAGAATTTCTCTACTCTGTCTAATTCGTCGTCTTCAATTTTGATGTCAAATGTTTCGCTACTTTCTAATTAAATTCGTCTTTCCTCGGTTTACTCTCAATGTATATTCTGTGCATATCAGACTCTTCTTTCCACTCCGTTCGATCCGCTAGTGGTTTGACGTGATACCATAGTTCTAAGTGTAAAGGTGTAACATGGGAGTATCAACTTTTCCAGATGTTTCGCTCGACCAATGTTTCCGTGCGTTTCCACGGATTAAGAACAAGTTAACACTCTGAAACTGACTTGGGAGCTATGGATAAATTTGGTAACAAGTCTGATATGTGCGCACATAGTGTAACTTGTTAACGGTGTTCTGTTCTCTGCAGTAGGGGATTTGTATTCTCTACCTGCACAGATATTAAGTATTCGTCACTGACAAATGTTCGAAACTTCGTTTGCCTGTTCAAATATGTCAACACACGGTAGATATTTTGTGGAAGAGGAAATGGTATATCACGGAATGCCTCTTTTCAGTGTGTAATGTGACTTTGAATCCACTGACAGCTCCACAGTGTGCTTGAGTATTTGCTTCGGGCACCATTGAGAATCAACAATTAAGTTAACGCACCTGTTTGACAGGTTTCTCTTCTTGAAAGTAAAATCGGCGAGTTCAGTATGCAACTGCCACTAAATATCATTACATTGGCGACCACGTCCTGTGTAATGGCTTCCGCGTGCTCACAGGCCACGTTGGAAACCACGTACACACGGCCTGTCACCTCCCGTGTGAGGTCTGCTTTAGGTACACCTCAGGCATCCAAAACAATACGCCCTGGCAAGCAGCTGCCGATGCGCAATTATCAGGCGTAAATAGCCGAATTAGTGGTTCTGATTTATTTGCGACTAGACATTCGACAACAATATAATAGTGAAATTGCTGAACACAACGTTAATAAGCTTGAATTCCATATAGTCATTACTGTATCTACACTCATGCTGATAAATTAAGTATAATGCTGATACATGGTGAAACAAAACTCTGGTGGGCAGTTTGCGGGTTTAAATGACCTCGGGGTGTGACCATGAGGTGCATTTGACCTGCGGTCGTCGGAGGGTGGCGCCGGCAGCAGTCCACATACGCAGAGGTGTGTTGGTGCATGTCAGAGTACGGTGCAGCGAGTAAGTGTGCAGACGTTTTCAGGCGTGCTAATGGCGACTGTGTGTTGAAAATGGCTCAAAGAACACATACTGATGACGTTATGAGGGGTAGAATACCAGGGCGAATGGAGGCTGGTCAAACACAGCAGGTCGTAGCACGGGCCCTCCGTGTGCCACAAAGTGTGATCTCAAGATTATGGCAACGATTCCGGCAGACAGGAAACGTGTCCAGGCGCTACAGTACGGGACGTCCACAGTGTACAACACCACAAGAATACCGATATCGTACCATCAGTGCCCACAGATGGCCACGGAGTACTGCTGGTAGCCTTTTGCTCGGGGCCTTACCGCAGCCACTGGAACAGTTGTCTCTAGACTCACAATCTACAGACGACTGAACAGACATGGTTTATTCGCCCGGAGACCTGCAAGGTGCATTCCACTGACCCCCGGTCACAGGAGAGCCCGTAAAGCCTGGTGTCAAGAACACAATACTTGGTCATTGTAACAGTGGCCCCGGTTATGTTCACGGACGATTCCAAGTATAGTCTGAACAGTGATTCTCGCCGGGGTTTCATCTGGCGTGAACCAGGAACCAGATGCTAACCCCTTAATGTCCTTGAAAGTGACCTGTGTGGAGGTCGTGGTTTGATGGTGTGTGGTGGGATTATGATTAGTGCACGTACACCCCTGCATTTCTTTGACAGAGGAACTGTACCAGGTCAGGAGTATCGGTACGTCATTTTGGACCAGTATCTCCGCCTTTTCAGGGGTGCAGTGGGTCCTACCTTCCTTCTGATGTATGATAACGCACTGCCCCATCGAGCTGCCATCGTGGAGGAGTACCTTGAAACATAAGATATCAGGCGAATGGAGTGGCCTGCCTATTCTCCAGACCTAAACCCCATCGAGCACGTCTGGGATGCTCTTGGTCGACGTATCGCTGCACGTCTTCAAACCCCTACGACACTTCAGGAGCTGCGACAGAATGGGAGGCTATACCCCAGCAGCTACTCGACCACCTCATCCAAAGTATGCCAACCCGTTGTGCGGCCTGTGTGCATGTGCAGGGTGATCATATCCCATACTGATGTCGGGGTACATGCGCAGGAAACAGTGGCGTTTTGTACCACATGTGTTTCAGGACGGTTTTCTCAACTTATCACCAATACCGTGGACTTACAGATCTGTGTCCTGTGTGTTCCCTACGTGCCTATGCTATTAGCACCAACTTTGTGTAGAGCCACGTTGTGTGGCACCACATTCTGCAATTATCCTTAATTTATGAGCATGACTGTATTTTAATCATTATTTATTGACTCGCTCACTTTTCCATAGTATTGATAAAATCATAACGCTTTAAATATCACTAGTATAACTACGTTCCCCAAGTACCCGACTAAGTGTTCCGTAGGTGTTCAGTTCAGCTGCCTTCTGCAGCTGGTAACACAAGGAAGGTTGCAGGTTTAGGTCCTGTACGCTCTTCGAGATCCGTTTTGGGAAAACGCCGGCGTCTGATATTACCATACGGACTATGTGTACCGACCTCTGTTTCAACACAGCTTTTAGTTCATCTGCCAGGGTCCTGCATTTGGCCATCTTCCCATTGCAGGTGGTGCGCAAATAATGGTTGCTGGGGACAGCGATATCTATGAGGAAAGCGATTTGTTTAGCTTCACGGATCACTGTCATGTCGCGTCGACTACAAGGGATTGTTTTACAGGTTATTTTTCAGCGGTTCCAATAGATTTTCAGTCTTTTGTCAACTGTTACAGGATCGATCTGTGGTAGGGAGGGAAGTCTTCCATTAATTGCCGCCCTCTTGTGTATCATTTAGCTGCATTCCCAAATATTCCCTGGGTCCCAGGGTGTTACATTCATACGTGTCGTGTGCTTTTAATCCTCACTCTTTCTGCAGCTATCACTTGTTCCATATTCTTTCAGGACGTACTGTTTGCAGTTCCTCGCCGCAGTGACCTTATATTGCTGTCAGAAGTCGCTCAGTTTCTGCATTCAAACCTGTGTGAACCAATCATTTGTTCGACGCTTCCGAATCGACATCATCCTGGCTGAGGTAATTCGTATGGTTTCCGTGCAGTCATTTTCTAAGCTAGCCGACGATCATGGCAGCAGTTATGTCTGTCTTAGATCTTGGGACTATTCCGGACGTTTCTGCCAGATTGAGTGATGTGTAATCGATGTCTCTGACTACTACTGCTCAGTGGATTTCTGAGTTGATGTTAAAAAAAATTCCAGAGTTGTTTTTCGTGCAGCTACTCAGTATTTGTTAGTCCCACGCCTCCCATCTCACATGTAATAGTCAGCGTTTCAAAAGCTGTTTTAATTGAGTGATGCCATACTTCGTGAAAATCCTCACTGTTTCCCTAATGTATTTCTTCCTGGTTTTGTTTTCTCCTGTTAATGAGGCCAAAAGTGTAAATTAGCTCAGGAATTAGAGCTGGTTATCTATGTAATTTAACATAGAACTGGCATATGTATTATTATTACTATCTCAATAACCTGTCATCTAAGAACGACGATAAGCTTACAACCATTGTGACAGTTATTCTCAGTTTTGATTTTTCCGTTTAAACCAGAAGATTTTCATCAACGCACAAGAACTACCGTACGGGAAACTACACTCATGCTCATAAATTAAGGATAGTGCTGATACATGGTGAAACAACGCTCTGGTGGGCTGTTTGCGGGTTTAAATCACCTCGGGGTATGACCATGAGGTGCATCTGACCTGCGGTCGTCGCATGGTGGCGCCGGCAGCAGTCCACGTACGCAGAGGTGTGTTGGTGCATGTCATAGTACGGTGCAGCGAGTAAGTGTGCAGACGTTTACAGACGTGCTAATGGTGACTGTGTGTTGAAAATGGCTCAAAGAACACATACTGATGACGTTATGAGAGGTAGAATACTAGGGTGACTGGAGGCTGATCAAACACAGCAGGTCGTAGCATGGGCCCTCCGTCTGGCACAAAGTGTGATTTCACGATTACGGCAACGATTCCATCAGACAGGAAACGTGTCCAGGCGCTACAGTGCGGGACGTCGATATCTCACCGTCAGTGCCCGCAGACGGCCACGTATTACTGGAGGTAGTCTTGATCAGGACCTTACCGCAGCCACTGGAACAGTTGTCTCCAGACATACAGTCTACAGACGACTGAACAGACATGGTTTACTCGCCCAGAGGCCTGCAAGGTGCATTCCACTGACCCCTGGTCACAGGAGAGCCTGTAAAGCCTGGTGTCAAGAACACAGTACATGGTCATTGGAACAGTGGTCCCAGTTTATGTTCACGGACGAGTCCAGGTATAGTCTGAACAGTGATTGTCGCCGGCTTTTCATCTGGCGTGAACAAGGAACCACATACCAACCCCTTAATGTGCTTGAAAAGGACCTATATGGAGGTCGTGTTTTGATGGTGTGAGGTGGGATTATGATTGGTGCACGTACACCCCTGTATGTCTTTGGCAGAGGAACTGTAACAGGTCAGGTGTACCGGGACGTCGTTTTGCACCAGTATGTCCGCCTTTACAGGGGTGCAGTGGGTCCCACCTTCCTCCTGGTGGATGATGAAGCACTGCCCCACCGCGCTGCCATTGTGGAGGAGTACCTTGAAACAGAAGATATCAGGCGAATGGAGTGGCCTGGCTGTTCTCCAGACCTAAACCCCATCGAGCACGTCTGGGATGCTCTTGGTCGACGTATCGCTGCACGTCTTCAAACCCCTACGACACTTCAGGAGCTCCGACAGGCACTGGTGCAAGAATGGGAGGCTATACCCCAGCAGCTGCTCGACCACCTGATGCAGAGTATGCCAACCCTTTGTGCGGCGTGTGTACGTGTGAATGGTGATCATATCTCATATTGATGTCGGGGGTACATGTGTAGGAAACAGTGGCGTTTTGTAGCACATGTTCCGGCCAGTGTGGCCGAGCGGTTCTAGGCGCTTCAGTCTGGAACCGCGTGACCGCGACGGTCGCAGGTTCGAATCCTGCCTGGGGCATGGATGTGTGTGATGTCCTTAGATTAGTTAGGTTTAAGTCGTTCTAATTTCTAGGGGACTGATGACCTCAGATGTTAAGTCCCATAGTGCTCAGAGCCAACCATTTGTAGCAAATGTGTTTCGGGACGGTTTTCCCAACTTACCACCAATACTGTGGACTTACAGATCTGTGTCGTGTGTGTTCCCTATGTGCCTATGCTATTAGCGCCATTTTTGTGTAGTGCCCCGTTACGTGGCACCACATTCTCCAATTATCCTTAATGTATGAGCATGAGTGTCGTTACAAGGTGTTGTTCCCTACTTACTAGTCCTATCTCGTAACGCTTCAGATTCGATGTAATTAGTTACAATTTGATAGCGGAGTAAAAGAAGAGGCAGATGTACATGTTTCAACTTCGTGCTTAAGTCTACTTGCTCCAAGTAATCTTATGATGAAAGTCTGTTCGTTGGATTAACGCTTTGTGCCTTTATGAAGAACTTATATTTGAATATGAGGAGTCAAACTGTCTTGTGTAAGATACTCCATACGTGTAGTCTTAAAGCATCGACTGTACACCGACCTGCGCAGTGCCGCGGAACGGCATCAAGAAGTCGCTGACCAGCGCTCCAGTGGAAAGAGCGGGCAGCGCCACACCTCCAGGAACAGAGTCCAGCGCTCCCTGTCAACGCTGACTTAACCACCCGCCCATCGCTGGTCGGCCCAGTTCGGTCGCAAACTTCGAGAGCATCAGTAATGAGTATTAGGAAGATACGAGGTGCATTCAAGTTCTAAGGCCTCCGATTTTTTTTTTTCTAATTAACTACTCACCCGAAATCGATGAAACTCGCGTTACTTCTCGACGTAATCGCCCTGCAGACGTACACATTTTTCACAACGCTGACGCCATAATTCCATGGCAGCGGCGAAGGCTTCTTTAGGAATCTGTATTGACCACTGGAAAATCGCTGAGGCAATAGCAGCACGGCTGGTGAATGTGCGGCCACGGAGAGTGTCTTTCGTTGTTGGAAAAAGCCAAAAGTCACTAGGAGCCAGGTCAGGTGAGTAGGGAGCATGAGGAATGACTTCAAAGTTGTTATCACAAAGAAACTGTTGCGTAATGTTAGCTCGATGTGCGGGTGCGTTGTCTTGGTGAAAGAGCACACGCGCAGCGCTTCCTGGACGTTTTTGTTGCAGTGCAGGAAGGAATTTGTTCTTCAAAACATTTTCGTATGATGCACCTGTTACCGTAGCGCCCTTTGGAACGCAATGGGTAAGGATTACGCCCTCGCTGTTCCAGAACATGGACACCATCATTTTTTCAGCACTGGCGGTTACCCGAAATTTTTTTGGTGGCAGTGAATCTGTGTGCTTCCAGTGAGCTGACTGGCGCTTTGTTTCTGGATTGAAAAATGGCATCCACGTCTCATCCATTGTCACAACCGACGAAAAGAAAGTCCCATTCATGTTGTCGTTGCACATCAACATTGCTTGGCAACATGCCACATGGGCAGCCATGTGGTCGTCCGTCAGCATTCGTGGCACCCACCTAGATGACACTTCTCGCATTTTCAGGTCGTCATGCAGGACTGTGTGCACAGACCCCACAGAAATGCCAACTCTAGAGGCGATCTGTTCAACAGTCATTCGGCGATCCCCCAAAACAATTCTATCCACTTTCTCGATCACGTCGTCAGACCGGCTTGTGCGAGCCCGAGGTTGTTTCGGTTTGTTGTCACACGATGTTCTGCCTTCATTAAACTGTCGCACCCACGAACGCACTTTTGACACATCCATAACTCCATCACCACATGTCTCCTTCAACTGTCGATGAAATTCAATTGGTTTCACACCTCGCAATTTCAGAAAACGAATGATTGGACGCTGTTCAAGTAAGGAAAACGTCGCCATTTTAAGTATTTAAAACAGTTCTCATTCTCGCTGCTGGCGGTAAAATTCCATCTGCCGTACAGTGCTGCCATCTCTGGGACTTATTGACAATGAACGCGGCCTCATTTTAAAACAATGCGCATGTTTCTATCTCTTTCCAGTCCGGAGAAAAAAAATCGGAGGCCTTAGAACTTGAATTCACCTCGTAATACTTACCCTGCGTTCTGCGAGTAGTAATAGAGAGTTAAGTACTTGCATGTAGGAGGCACAAGCGGCACCTCAAGTTAAGTTATATTTATTTTCATTTTGGAAGTAAAGAGGTATATTAGTCTTGAAATGTTTTGTACAGATCATTTTGGATTCCTGCCACCAGCTGTCGCAATTTCTCTCCTTCCTTGTTTGTGTCGCTGCTGACGCCCACAGTAGCTGACACAACACTATACGAAACTATTCCAGGAATAAAAGCATATGTGACATTATGATGATTATAATTAAATCTCGTTAGTGTATTGAATAAGGGGCGATCAAAAACTTTCCACTCGACGGCCGCACACTCCAGAATCGGTATGCCAATCAGGCAAAATCTCTGTGGGCATTGAAGCCATTGTCTCACACATGCACAATGTTGAAGATACCCATTTCGCCAAACACCGTGTCATGCTGTGTGAATAAGTCTGTAACTGCCTGCTGCACGCCATCGTCCGAATGAACTGTCGACCCTCCAACGTCTTTTTAAGGGACGGAAGGCGCGACAATCACATGGAGAGGACTATACGGCTGCTGTTCGAGTCTCTCGCACTTGTTGTCCATAGTGGATGAGGGTGGCTTCCCAGATCGACCGGCGTCTCGTGTCGAATCGCGGCCAGCATGGAACTTGGCGCACCATCCCACAACGGTGGTATCTGACATGCTTCCTCATACACATTCTTCATTCTGTGATGGGTGTCTACAAGTAAATCAGTGTTACAATACAACTTCTGAGCCCTTCTTACATATGGTCTAGTAGCAGAAAGCTAAAACTCATCTCGCCGTCTGCTTAAATTCCTTAGATTGTTGTGGCATTTAGTGACCATGAACTGTAAGCCCATCGGTTCCTATAAAGTAGAGCTCGTGTTTGTGCTTTACATTCTGACCTCTTATTGTCATCTAAAGGTTTAGTTTTGTACCTACATCTGTCAGTGTACAATACTCAGTATTTACGTTTATTAGTGTCATTTAGACTCGGTACGCCGGCCGGAGTGGCCGTGCGGTCCTATGCGCTACAATCTGGAACCGAGCGACCGCTACGGTCGCAGGTTCGAGTCCTGCCTCGGGGATGGATGTGTGTGATGTCCTTAGGTTAGTTAGGTTTAATTAGTTCTAAGTTCTAGGCGACTGATGACCTCAGAACTTAAGTCGCATAGTGCTCAGAGCCATTTAGACTCGGTACATTTAAGGTAGCACTTTTTATAGTTTTATTAGGTAATTTTCGCGTGCACGTAAACGCTTGTTTACATTATAAATACGAGGGATAATCAGTAGCTGCAGCTTACCGAAGCTTACTCTTTAATTCGTTAATAATAGTCACCAGATAGCCCCTAGCAGTCTACTGTAGGTCACTGTCTTATTCTTTAGTATTCTCTAGATAGCCCGTAGCAGGAAAATAAGCACCAGATCTAGCTTATACCATACGTATTTACTGTTTCTCATTGTTGAGTGTCATTTCTGCCAACTGGAGTGTAGCTGTTAACCTTGTGTGGCAGTAGGATTCCTTAACTTTCTTATAGTAAATCAGTTATTAGCTAGATGGACAGGGTATGTGTCTGTTGTGTGTGGATGCAGGAGTTGGCCACAGTCCAAACGCAGCTGGAAGCTTTGTTGGCCACAGTCAACAAGCTCCAGAGTCCAACCTGAGGTGCAGTGAGGATGGGGTGCCTGGGGCAGCCTCTGCTGTACTAGATGTGCAGGGGGGGGGGGGGGGGAAGGGGATGTCACTGAGCCGACCTCAGGTGCGACTGAGCTGGCCGCCCCACTCTCACCTCAGTGTGGGTGGCGGAGTATGTCGAGGTGTCGAGGTCTCGAGCCTCAAGGCGAAAGCTGCAAGGGGGACGCAGGCTCCTGCCAAATCCCATGCACTTTGCTAATAGATTCATTGTGCTATCTGATGCTGAGGGGGGGGGGGGGGAGGCTGATCCGGATCAGAATGCATCTTCTGCGAGGATAGTGGCCGCTCCTTCAGCAAGGTCCGGACAGGCACGTGGGGGTAGGGGTTTGTTAGTTATTGGGAGCTCCAATGTTAGGCGGGTCATGGAGCCCCTCGGGAACATAGCGGCTAGGGCAGGGAAGATGTCCAACGTTCTCTCAGTGTGCTTGCCGGGGGTGTGGGGGGGGGGCGCTTGTCTGGGATGTGGAAGAGTCTCCTCCAGCGGCTATCGAGTGTGCGGGGTGCAGTCAGCTGCAGATTGTTGCACATGTCGACAAGAACGATGTCAGTCGTCGGGGTTCCGAGGTAATCCTTGGGTCCTTTCGACGGCTGGTTAAGTTGGCGAAGGCGGCCTCCATCTCTCGAGGAGTGGAAGCCAAGCTGACATTCTGCAGCATCGTATCCAAGGTGGACCAGGGTCCTCAGTTTTGGAGTTGAGTGGTGAATCTAAACCAGAAGCTACGTCGACTATGTGACGAAAATGGTTGTAGATTCCTCGACCTACGCTATGAGGTGGAAGGTTGTAGGACGCCCCTCGGTAACTCAGGGGTGCACTACACACAGGAAGCAGCTACCTGGGTAGCAGAGTGCTTGTGGCGTGCACATGGTTTTTTTTTTTTTTTTTTTTTTTTTTTTAGATTAGGTTCATCCCCACGGGAAACAAACCGATGGCCTGAAAAAGTACCAGTTCATGAACTGATGTGGGTGTGTCAACTGTAAAAATTGTTAGTTCGCCTAAACAGGTCATTCCAAAGGATTTAAATATGCTAAATCTCATGTTATTAATTTGTCGAAGTGTCTGTAGCAAGATCCCCGAGGTACTCTCAGAAATAAACAGTTGCAATGCCAATATCATACTAGGTACCGAAAGCTGGTTGAAACCAGACATAAATAGCAGTGAAATTTTGAACTCGGAATGGGTGTTTAGGAAGGATAGGGCTGATGGTATGGAAGGTGGTGTGTTCATTGCAGTTAAAAGCTGTTTAACCGCAGTTGAGATCGATATAGGGTCGGACTGTGAAATAGTCCGGATAAAGCTGTCAATCAGATAAGGATTGACCATTGTATCAGGATGCTTTTATGGACCACCAGCATCCGCAACAAATGTCGCAAAACGTTTCAGGGTAAGTCTTGAGTACATAGGAAATAAATATCCAAATTATCCATTAGTTATAGGTGGAGACTTTAATTTGGCATCCATTGACTGGGAAAATTACACGTTTATCACAGGAGGCAGAAGCAAAGACTCGTGTGAAGTTATTCTAGGGGCATTCTCAACATACAACCTTGAGCAGTTGCTTAGAAAACCAACTCGAGATGGGAACATATTAGGTATCTTGGCGACAAACAGACCTGATCTTTTTGATGAAGTTAATCTAGAAGAAGGCATTAGCGACCATAATGTCGCTGTGGCTTCTGTGTCAATGGAAGCTGAAAAAAAAAAAAAAAAAAAAAAGCGGCGTAGAGTTTTGTTGATTGGGAAAGCAAATAAAAAGGTCATTAACGAATATCGTCACAGTCAGCTCCAAGCATTCACCACGGGACACAAAGATATTGATCATCTTCGGACGGAATTTAAAGGTATTGTCCACCACATGTAAGAGAAGTATGTGTCTAGCAAAAAATATACGGGAGGGAAAGGATCCACCTTGGTACAACAAACATATTAGGAAGTTGCTGAGAAAGCAGAGAATTTTGCACAGTCATTTTATACGTAGTCACTGCCTCGCTGACAAACAGAAATTATGCGAAATGAAAGCAGCTGTCAAAAGGTCAATGTGAGAATCTTTTAATGAATTTTAAAGCAATATTTTATTTGCAGATTCTAAAAATAATCCCAAAAAATTTTGGTCGTACGTAAAATGTATGAGCGCTACAAATAACTCAAATCTTCTCTTGCTGACAGTACGGGTAATGTAACGGATGATGATAAACAGAAGGCCGAAATTCTAAACCTGGCTTTCAAAAACTTGTTTACGGTAGAGGACTGTAGCATCATACCCCTTTCAATTGTCGAACAAACGCAAGAATGGCTGACATGGTGTTTAGTGCATCTTGGATTGTAAAACAGTTAAGATCCTTAGACGCCAGGAAGGCATCTGGCCCAGACGGTATTTGTTGACTATGCTAAAAATATAGCACCATTCTTATCCGTCATCTATTAGAGATCATTGGAACAGCGGAAAGTTCCACGGGACTGGAAGAAGGTCCAGGTCATTGCAATCTATAAAAATGGTAGAAAATCGGATGCCCATAATTACTAGCCAATTTCACTGACTTGGATTCGTTGTAGAATCATGGAACATATTTTGTGTTCAGACATAATGACCTTTCTAGTCTCTGTGCAGCTCATCAGCAGACACTAGCACGGTTATAGGAAACAGCGGTCATGCGAGACACAGCTGGCCCTCTCTGTGCACGATATACAACAGGCTCTAGATACCGGCTCCCAGGTTGATGCCATATTTCTCGACTTTTGAAAGGTGTTCGACTAAGTTCCGCACTGTCGCCAGCTCCAAAAAGTGGGCGCTTAGGGTCTATCCGATGACATATGCGTTTGGATAGAGAGTTTTCTAACAGACAGGGAGCAGTATGTCGTCGTGAATGGGGTGACTTCAACAGAAACAAGCGTTACTTCAGGTGTTCCCCAAGGCAGCGTAATAGGTCCGCTGCTTTTTACGATTTACATAAATGATCTGGTTGATGGTATTGACAGCGGCATTAGACTGTTTCCCGGTGATGCTGTAGTCTACAGGAAAGTAGTATCACACAGAAGTTGTGAACAAATCAATGAGGATTTGCAAAAAATGAATGCGTGGTGTAGTGACTGGCAGTTATCTCTTAATATTAGTAAGTTCAATCTACTGCGTATAGCAAGGCGGAAATTCCCATTAACATCCGTCAAGTATCTGGTTGTGACTATTCGAAATGATCTCAAATGGAAGTATCAGAGTACACAAGTAACGGGCAAGGCGAACTCTAGATTGCGGTTTATTGGTAGAATCCTGGAGCGATGCAGTCATTCAACAAAGGAAATTGCTTACAATACGTTAGTTCGTCCAGTCTTGTAGTATTGTTCGTCTGTATGGGACCCTTACCAGTTGGGTCTGATTCAGTAGATTAAGAAGGTCCAAAGAAGAGCGCCAAGATTCGTGACTGGTACATTTAGTCATCACGAGAGCGTTACAAATCTCATAGAACGTTTGAAGTTCAGATAGACGACGCGCTAAACGGAAGGGGGCTGCTCACTAAATTCCGAAATCCGATCTTCGCCGAGGATGCAGAGCGTATATTATTACAACCAACATTCAAACAGCGCAATGATCACCATTCAAAGATAAGGGAAATTAGAGCTCGTACTGAGGCGTTCAGACAGTCGTTTCTGCCTCACGAGATAAGCGAGTGGAACAGAGGGGGAGGTGGGGGGGGGATATGACTTTGGCGCAAATTGTGCCCTCCGCCACACACCGCTTGGTGACTAGCGGAGTATACATGTAGATGTACATGTAGCGTTTATTCTTCGCCACCCAAAAAAGGATAACGGCATGTTTGTCCTGTTTGGACGCATTTGGTAATAACAGTGCCATAGTTCAAGTTTCTGAATTTACCACACACACGTCGCGTAACGTAGCAAATTATTAAGAGCTGTCACCTTGCATTGAAAACGTAGCTTGGCGTGGAGGCAGGAGGAGAGGAGAAGTTGGTTCTCACGCTCGCACAGATGACGCTGGCTACTGGGCCGGGCGAGCTGTTTACTTGTCTAGTGCTGCGTGCAATACGTTACACATACTCTCTATGAGTCCGAAGAACTACTACTAAATATTAATCGATCTTTCTTATATATTGTATTCCAAATTATATGGGTAACACAACCACAATGCCAAAATTTCAAATCAATAACTTCACTACTTTCAGAGATATAAATTTTTACGTAGATCACATAATAACCGTGCCGGCATTGTGAAACAGAGTTAGGTACTGGAATGCATTCATCTATAATATTAATTGCAACTACAACCACGTGGATAGGTTCATATAATCTCATTTTATGGAATTTTATTTAGTTTCATTCCAAACATTTCTGACGTAATTACATTAGAAATGTTTACGTAGTACGTTGGAAAATTATTATTTTATCGTGTTTTGATTGTGTGAGCATTTTGAAGAGACAGAGAGTGAATGGAGGACATACATATAGTTAGAATGCGATATTTCATTAAAACTATGTAAATATAAGCGTGAGAAAGTAGTCGTGTAATAGGGGAATTTGTCACGTGTGTCCGAAAGAACTTGATTTTGTAAAGGGTACCCAGAAGGGACCTTGAGTATTAAATTTATTAGTTATTTATTTTGTTGAAAGGTATCGTATTTTGATCGCATTAAATTTTATATGGTTTCGGAATTACGAGATTTCTAGTCCAAATCCGATTGGCTGACATTAGAAAAAACTCTACTATAGAGATGTTCGAGATCTGATTGGCTGCTTTACATACTAGCTAATAGAAATTCAGCATTTCCCGCGCGTTTGAGTAGGGCTGTGTGCCTCAGATCTATGAGTCGAGAAGCCGTGTTCTGGTAAACACATGTGTTAAATCGCGCTGATCAAATTTGTACCAAAATGAAGAAATCTGCGCGGTTGATCGGATCTCGTGTAGTTGATGAAAAGCGACTACAGTGTTGGGTATTCTGAGAAAGTTTCGGCTTTGTGAGTGATTTATTTTAGGAGATTTCGCGTGTGAACCTTTCAAGTCGTACATAAACTCCGGGCGACGTGTTCCGTGCAAATTACGAGACATTATGGTGATCACTTCTATATAACAAGACTACTGAACGACAGACTGTGTTAACTCGCAAGTAGTCGTGGATCAGTGACTGTTTAGGACGTTTGAAATATCGGGTCGGACTGAATATCTTCTGCCTGCTTCTGGGTGTGAACTTGTAACGGAGACGTCAATAACATTGCATAATATAGTCGGGGTATTGAATAAGGACTTGATAGCCATTTTCTGTGTTTTAAAGACAATAAACCAACTTACACGAAATTTTAGATATTTGTCAAACGCGTCATTCAAGAATCCCGAACGCCCGATAGTTTAACTAACTTTCAGATGCTGCCCTAGGACTGGGGTTACGTGGCCTTTGCGTGTTAGGTATTCAGCTGACTTTTCATCAACGCTGCTTTTCTCCTCTAAACCAGTATCTACAATCGCAGAGTGAAGGGGCAGACAACCCGAAGACTATCCAGGAAGGTGGGCAGATTGTCGAAAGGATACTGAGGGAGCAACCCGCCCAACTGCAGTCGGAAAGACGCGAATGCCACTTTAATCCGTTTCCTACAGGTTTGTGCCCATACAGCGTGAACGTTATCAAAATCGACAAACTGCAGGGACGGATTCCTGACTGGAAACTGAAGAAAAAAGGGTCCTATGAACATGTGTCCGAAAATGAATCGTTGCCACGGTAGATGGCGCTGACGAACGAAAGTTCGTCTGACCACTTGCCGTGGGTTTCTTGTGTGTTGCAGGCTGTGTGACGCAGGGTACCGTAAGCAGCAGAATGGTCTGGTGTTCACGTCGGGAACAATCCGAGACGGCGTCTGTGTACGGCCAAGCAGACGGAAACGGTCGAGACGCTACACGGCTATACCTAAACAAGTACTCTCAAGGACACCAACCACGTCACCCCCATTTCAAGTCCTTTTTGGGCGTTTGTGTGGTCATGGGTGCTTCCAGACAGACGAACGTACACCTGATTTAGAGAATAAGGTTGTATAGGATATTGAGACGAACCCTAGTACAAATTCCAGGCAAGTGGCTCACCAACATCGTGTAGTCTACGTGGACGCCATTCTTCTTAGCCCCAGTCAAAGCTAGCGCCGAATTTTGTTATTCTTCTCCAAGATACAGTTAAACAATAGTGGTGACACTCCATCTCCTTGATGAGCTCGTGTTGTGAATAGGAAGGCTCAGAAATAACCGTAAGTTTTAATTTTGGGCTTAGTGTTACAGGTTGTTACTTTTATAACGTCAAATAACTTTTCATCGACTTCCGTTTCAGCCATTAGTTACATAGCAAATAATTATTACCCTTCATTCGATTTGGGCCTCCTATGGCTTTCGTGTGTAACGTCACGTTTTCCAATGATTTTCCATTCGATCACAGTGATGTTGTTTCCGAACGTCAGATCACTTTTGTTCCAGTTTCCTTTTTTGGTTTTCTCTAGAGATGAGACAGTAAAACTTTCTTTCGGAACGCATCTATATTCAGAATTTCATACTCTACAACCTTTATCACATTCAGATTGCTTCTAATATCGTGGAGAATGTGGCACCAGGGAAAATCGTTTGCAGATGATTAGTTCAAAAATTCTTTTGCATACCCTGTTTTCATTAACCAGAACTAGATGGCCATTTTTTCAACATTACGTTTAGTTGTCCAATTTTCTGTTGTAGGTCTTCATTATTCCCGTTTCCATCGTCCTGTTTCATTGCACCCAGTATTTTTCTTAGAATTTTCATCTCTTTCTTTTTCCAGATTTCTTTTTCTCCTGTGTTAGTCAAACCCAGGCTTTCGGCTGCATATAAACAGGTTGGATTTCTGTATTACCGTAACATAGTTTTTGCGTGAGAGAAGAGAGGGCTCTATTGTAAGCATACTCAGTGAATTGAAAGGACATTGCCATTTTCCTAGCTCTGAGTTCATTAGCCTCGCTGTCAGGGCGGATCTACTGTGTTACTTTACCTGTATATTTAATTTATTGACTATTTTAATTTATCAGTAACTTGTGTTCATGAAGTATGGTTCAAATGGCTCTGAGCACTATGGGACTTAACTTCTAAGGTCATCAGTCCCCTAGAACTTAGAACTACTTAAACCTAACTAACCTAAGGACATCACACACATCCATGCCCGAGGCAGGATTCGAACCTGCGACCGTAGCGGTCACGCGGTTCCAAACTGAAGCGCCTATAACCGCAGGGCCACACCGGCCGACCATGAAGTTTGGTGTTATCTTTTATATTTGTCATGTAGTCTGTTTTTCGTAACATATTAGAATAGCTGTTTTTTCAGCATTTATTTTTAAAGTGCAGATTTTCTTGTTGCCGTTGCTATGCCTCCGGACGTTATTCCAAGATCGTCAAAATAGGTAAACCCTAAATTCTAAGATTTTTTATTTTTACGTCCCGTTTCCATCTGGCCAGTTACGGGTTGTCTGTCGTAACACAGAGAAGGGAATCGTGCTGATGACTGAATCTCTTGATATTCGGTTGTGATCGTTGGTATTGCCGTAAACTGGTAAGACTGATTTTTATGTGTAGCTGTTGGCATCATCTATGTGTTTCCCTATGAAAACCCTGAATCAATGCACATTGCCAATTCTCTGGAATTTCTTGATACCGTTATTCTTATTATCATTATGTGCTGCTTATACACCAAGCATATTGTAATGTTGACTTACTAAACTTGTCTGGTTAGGCGTAAGATGTAAGACCCTAATGTTTCCAGCTGAAAAGGAATTAAATAAGTGAATAAATAGAGCGTCCGTTGCCGTATTCCAGGTAGCTATGAGGCCCAGGTAATTGGTGGTGATTAGGCGAGTGGACGGGGATCTGACTTGGCACCCCAACCGCCGGTGGGGGGTTGCCTCTTTGGATCAATTGAATCTACCGATACCGCCCGTAGACTTTCGTCCCGTAACACGTTCGGTAGGTGGTTGCCTCTTTGGAAAAAAATGAACCTACCGAAACCGCACTTAAGCTTCGACGCATAACACGTATTACGTTATATGTACTCAGACACTAAGGTAACAGACACGGATAATATTTCTTGTTGGTCTGCATTAGAGTTTTTAATGTCGGTTGTGACGGACTAGCCTGTGGCGTAGTCCAAGGAATAGGTTAGGTTAGAATCCGTCTGTTTGCGAGTTGGTGAAGCCGCCGAATGTGGATACGAAACCTGACAGTTGGTGACATACCGCCGGTGGACGGTTGCCTCTTTAGATCAATTGAATCTACCGATAACGCTAGTAGATTTGCGTCCCGTAACACGTTCGGTAGGTGGTTGCCTCTTTGAACCTACCGAAACAGCACGTAAACTTCGTCCCATAACACGTATGACGTTATATGTACTCAGACACTGAGGGAAAAGACAAGGATAACATTTCTTATTGGTCTGTATTAGAGATTTTAATGTCGGTTGTGATGGACTAGCCTGTAGCGTAGTCCAAGGAATAGGTTATCTTGGAATCCGTCTGTTTATGAGTTGGTGAAGCTGCCGAATGTGGATAAGAAACCTGGTATTTGGTGACATACCGCCGGTGGATGTTTGCCTCTTTAGATCAATTGAATCTACCGATACCGCTAGTAGATTTTAGTTCCGTAACACGTTCGGTAGGTGGTTGCCTCTTTGAACCTACCTAAACAGCACGTAAACTTCGCTCCATAACACGTATGACTTTTATGTACACAGACACTAAGGGAACAGACAAGGATAATATTTCTTATTGGTCTGTATTAGAGTTTTTAATGTCGGTTGTGATGGACTAGCCTGTAGCGTAGTCCAAGGAACAGGTTAGGTAGGAATCCGTCTGTTTGTGAGTTGGTGAAGCTGCCGAATGTGGATAAGAAACCTGACAGTTGGTGACGTACTGATGTGCAGCGTAGCTCGAGGCCTAGGTCAGTCGGCGCTCACCTTGTTCTCGTCGGTGCAGGAGGCGCCGGCGCGCACCAGCGCCCGCACGACGTCGGCGTGCCCTCCCTCGGCCGCCAGCTGCAGCGGCGTCGCCTCGGTGATGCGGTTGCGCGCCGAGATGACGCCCGACCGGTCGAACTTCATCAGCTCCTCGATGACGCGGATGGAGCCCTGCATCGCCGCGATGTGAGCGCACGTGTTGCCGTCCTGTCAACACCAGCCGTCACACGGCCGTTACCCACACTGCCGACACTAGTAAAGTAATTCACAGTTTATTCAGTTGTACCAGAAGAAAAGTGCAGTCCTTTTTCTAACATCCACACATATACTAAAATTCTAAGGCTGTCGTGGCATTAGGGACATTGTGGAACGTGTCGCTCTTCGCAGTCCTTTTTCACACCTCTCGCCCCGCAAAGGCGGAGCAGGTATCTGCTCCAACACCGGAACAAAAATAAAAATACCTTTTTTGTGATGACCGCTTTTAGAAACCAACATAGACTCACACCAAAAATTTATAAACTATGGTCTGAAAAGCTTGTCTTTAACAACTGACAAGGTTGTCATAGGGCCGTTGCCATTCACAATATACACTACTGGCCATTAAAATTGCTACACCACGAAGATGACGTGCTACAGACGCGAAATTTAACTGACAGGAAGAAGATGCTGTGATATGCAAATGATTAGCTTTTCAGAGAATTCACACAAGGCTGGCGCCGGTGGCAACACCTACAACGTGCTGACATGAGGAAAGTTTCTAACCGATTTCTCATACACAAACGGCAGTTGACCGGCGTTTTCTGGTGAAACGTTGTTGTGATGCCTCGTGTAACGAGGAAAATTGCGTACCGTCACGTTTCCGACTTTGATAAAGGTCGGATTGTAGCCTATCGCGATTGCGGTTTATCGTATCGCGACATTGCTGCTCGCGTTGATCGAGATCCAATGACTGTTAGCAGAATATGGAATCGGTGGATTCGGGAGGGTAATACGGAACGCCTTGCTGGACCCCAGCGGCCTCGTATCACTAGCAGTCGAGATGACAGGCATCTCATCCGCATGGCTGTAATGGATCGTGCAGCCACGTCTCCATCCGTGAGTCAACAGATGGGGACGTTTGTAAGACAACAACCATCTGCACGAACAGTTGGACGACGTATGCAGAAGCAGGGACTATCAGCTCGGAGACCATGACTGCGGCTACTCTTGACGCTGCATCACAGACAGGAGCGCCTGCGATGGTGTACTCAACGACGAACCTGAGTGCACGAATGGCAAAACGTCATATTTTTGGATGAATCCAGGTTCTGTTTACAGCATCACGATGGTCGCAAGCGTGTTTGGCGACATCGCAGTGAACGCACATTGGAAGCATGTATTCGTCATCGCCATACTGGCGTATTACCCAGCGTGATGGTATGGGGTGCCAATCGCTACACGTCTCGGTCACCTCTTGTTCGCGTTGACGGCACTTTGAACACTGGACGTTCCATTTCAGATGTGTTACGACCCGTGGCTCTACCCTTCATTCGATTCCTGCGAAACCCTACATTTCAGTAGGATAACGCACGACCGCATGTTGCAGGGCCTTTCTGGATACAGAAAATGTTCGACCTCTGCCCTGGCCAGCACATCCTCCACATCTCTCACCGATTTTAAAACGTCTGGTCAAAGGTGGCCGAGCAACTGGCTTGTCACAATACGCCAGTCAGTACTTTTGATGAACTGTGGTATCGTGTTGAAGCTGCATGAGCAGCTGTACCTGTACACGCCATCCATGCTCTGTTTGACTCAATGTCCAGACGTATCAAGGCCGTTATTAAGGCCAGAGGTGGTTGTTCTGGGTACTGATTTCTCAGGATCTGTGTACCCAAATTGCGTGGAAATGTAATCACATGTCAGTTCTAGTATAATATATTTGTCCATTGAAAACCCGTTTATCATCTGCATTTCTTCTTGGTGTAGCAATTTTAATGGCCAGTAGTGTATGTTCTCGCTTGTTGTTTATGCTTAGCATTTGGACTCTAGTGCTCAGAATCGAGCGGAAACGTCAAGACGCTGACTAACGTCCAGGTGTACAGCTGGACAGCTGGAGAGATTGGGGAGGCGCTCTGGCTGAGCTCACCTTGGTGCAGGCCATGACGAGGCTGGGGTGGCGCTGCAGGAAGAGCTGCGCCACCTCGGAGAAGTTGTTCTGGGCGGCGGCGTGGATGGGCTTCTGGCCCATGTCGTCGGTGGCGTCGATGTCGGCCCCCAGCTCGAGCAGCAGCCGGCACACCTCCAGCTGGCCCGTGCCCGCCGCCAGGTGCAGTGGCGTCTGCTTCTTCAGCGTCAGCACGTCGATCGTCGCGTTGTGGTCCTGCACCAGGAACCTGCCGCGCGCACGCCATATTAGCACCTCGTCAGCGCTCTTGCACCGGCCCTCACTCACCTGGGCCCTAGCAGCCTCAGTAGACTGTCCGTTATGCTCAGCAGCAGAGGGGAAAAATACGAACTCAGGCATGTAGCTCAGAACCCTGTGGGCCTCTGGTCAACATGTAATGGTGCATAGCAGGTACATGAAAACAATGTACAAAGCGAGATGTTCAACAAACTCCATTGGCAGACGTCACAAGCCAGTTTGAGAGAGAACTTTTTAGCATTTTAGCATGAGTCGGGCAACATATTACCCCCCCCCCCCCCCCAGGTACATCACGCCTAATGACCGTGACGAGAAAATTCGAGAAATTAGAGTCAATACAGAGGCTTACCGACAATCATTCTTCCCACACGCTATTCAAAGATGTAGATGGTGTTCGTACGTGTATCTCTAAGTATGAGGGTTCGTGTACAAATTTTTCACCTGGCATGCAGGCTAGATGACATAGTGATCTCGCCAGCCAATACTGTCTTCTCTCGGCTGAATGCCAGTTAATGAGAGGGGGTTGCCCCGAAAGTAATGCACCACATTTTCTCGGCGGAAAACAATGCTACGAATGCGAAACGTTACGTATGTATTATTTGAATTGTCGTGAGTGAGGGCGCCTAGTTTCCGTCACTTCCGACAGATAGCGTTGATGCAGGACAGTTCCAAAATGGCTTCTATAGGCGATGTACATTACAAGCAATTTGCCGTCATTGAATTTCTCACTGCAGCGAAAAAAACTGTGGGGAATATTCACAAACGAAAGTGCGAAGTCAATGGAGCATCTGCTCTCGACAGAAGTTCAGTTACTAGCGAGACACGGAGCGTGACGTCATCAGAAGACGGTTCGGCGGAGCTCCACGATTTGCAGCGGCCGAGGGGCCACCCGCGGCTGTCACACCTGACATGCAACGAGGTGATGTCATTCGCCAGGACAGACGCATTACGATTTTGCAGTTGGTGCTGCATCTGTCAATCAGCAAAGGAAGTGTGGATACAATTATCCGCACTCACGGATATTCAAAAGTGTGTGCAAGATACGTCCCGCGGTGTATAGCGGTGAATTACAAATCGCACAGAAAAAACATTTGTCTTGATTTGTTGCAACGTTTTAAAGCCGAGGGGTAGGCCTTCATGTCTTGGATTGTGAAAGGTGATGAAACCTGAGCTCGAAACAAAACAACAGTCGATTGAATCGCGGTATTGCCACTCCCCACAGAAAAAAAAGTTTCGAAGCATCTGCTTCCGTCGGTAAGGTCATGTACACCGTGTCCTGGGACTGCGAAGGTGTGATTTTCACTGGTGTTATGCCAAGAGGCGGTGCCATTAGTTCAGGAGCATGTGTCAACCGATTAACAAAACTGAAGACGCGCTTCCGGCGAATTCGGCGCTACAGCAACACAGGAGATATTTTGCTGCAACACGATAACACTCGGCCCCATACAAGTCAGAGGACTGCTGAAAAAATCGCAAAACAGGATTGCACAGTGTTACCCCATTCCACCCTACAGCCCTGACCTAGCCCCCTCGGACTTCCACTTGTTTGGGCCATTAAGGAGGGTAGGACGTCAAAAATGGAAAAAACAGTCGATTTTTCAAAACACGACCATTTTGTAGCGCAGGCCTTCCTGAATAGTTTGATGTATAAAACATATATGAGAGATTATAAGACACGTTATTTGGTCTTTAGTGTACCAAGATGCAGCGCCACACCACTTCGCATAGCATTCTTCTGTCATAATTAAGCGAATTTCGCTCTGTAGAATGCGAATGTTTATATTTGCACCAGAGATTGTAATACGTGAAACAAAGGACTATACTGAGGAACCCTGCAAATGAAAACTTATTGAAGAAACGTCTTCATGGCGGTGCCCAAAACCCAAATGAAAGTTTTAACCAAAGAGTATGGGAAAGATTGCCAAAAACCATTTTTGTGGGAAGAAATGTACTTGCTATTGGTGTTTACGGCGCAGTTTCATATTTTAATAATGGTGAGGAAAGCAGGAAATGTGTTTTAGAGAAAATGGGAATCAAGACCGGAGTGAACTGCATCAAAGCTTCGTATGCCATAGAGAGAGAGCGTGTAGTGTCAGCAGGTAAAGCATTTTTGAAGGTGATAAAATCAAGAAGAGTGCACCACAGCAATGTGAAAAGGGAGAAAATTGATTTACAAAATGAGAAAGAAGCTGCTTATGGTGCTGGACAGTTCTAAAAGAATCCCAAATACAAGCAGAAACTTTAACGGCCATTTTCCGCAAAACACAAATTTCTGTACTTAGGTGCATGTAACATCCAAAATAAATATCCTATTAGTTTCAAAATTGGTGTGCTTACTAAACACAAACTCCTTAAAGCAAAACTCTATAATTTTTCAAATCTGTTAGAAACTGTGGTAAAAATTGAGATAACTATAAAATTTGAGTTTTTTCTAAATATGAAGTTTAAAATGTAGCAGCTGATTCATTTTTTATAAATTAAATAAATTCTAGAGTTTCATGCACCTGTAATGGTTTGTATGCTGTGCAAAAGTCATCGAAGGATCTCTCTTACTTACGAAGAAAAGTGTATGTATAGCAACAGATGCGGCCAATGGTAAACGAAAAATGATGAAATTTCACATGTAAAGAAGTTTATTTTGTTTTGTTTCTGACGTTCCACTGCTATGAGTGTGAATCCTGAATCCTTCCTAGTCATGCTGATAAAGTTTTATGAATGTTAGATGTGAGGTCCGCCAGTTATGCAAAACACCGTTTTTATCAGTGCCCAAACATGTTTCGGCACCACTGTGCCATCATCAATGGGTTTTCGTTTTTATTTATTCTGCAATGCGAACATTTCTGTTCATGATTATAAAATTATGTGCATTTTTAGTTCAGACAACAGATCGTTTCTTTTTGTAAATACCTTTACATTTGGTGTGCACGAATTTTCTGGATCACTTGTGTGTTAATTACTACAGGTAGCTTGTCACCGTTTGGTTGCAGATGACAAGCTACCTGCAGTAATTAACACACAAGTTATCGAGAAAACACGTACACACCAAATATAAAGGTATTTACAAAAAGAAACGATCTGTTGTTTGAACTAAAAATGCACATAATTTTGTAATCACTTAACAAAAATATTCGCATTGCAGAATAAATAAAAACGAAAACCCACTGATGATGGCACAGTGGTGCCGAAACATGTTTGGGTACTGAGATGGTTCAAATGGGTCAAATGGCTCTGAGCACTATGGGACGCAACTGCTGAGGTCATTAGTCCCCTAGAACTCAGAACCAGTTAAACCTAACTAACCTAAGGACATCACAAACACCCATGCCCGAGGCAGGATTCGAACCTGCGACCGTAGCGGTCACGCGGTTCCAAACTGACGCGTTTAGAACCGCGCGGCCACACCGGCCGGCATGGGACTTAACTGCTAAGGTCATCAGTCCCTAAGCTTACAAACTACTGAACCTAAATTATGCTAAGGACAAACACACACACCCATGCCCGAGGGAGGACTCGAACTTCCGCCGGGACCAGCCGCACAGTCCATGACTGCAGCGCCTGAGACCGCTCGGCTAATCCCGCGCGGCCGGCAACCCTAGTAGTAGTAGTAGTAGAAGTGTGAACGTGACGAGAGTGCTGACCTGCAGAGGTGCGCGTATCCGTTCATGGCGGCGAGGTGTAGGGCGGTGCGGCCGACGCGCGACTTGCTGTTGATGAAGGCCTTGTGCGTGAGCAGCGCGTCGCACACCTCCAGGTAGCCGCGGTCGGCCGCCAGGTGCAGCGCCGACCGGCCCTCGTTGTCGAAGACGTCGACGCGCGCGTGGTTGGCCAGCAGCGTCGAGATGAGCCGCATGTGGCCGTGGTGGCAGGCGATGAGCAGCGGCGTCCAGCCCACCGCGTTCTGCCGGTTCAGCGCCTTCTGCACGTCCGTCTGCGTCATGCGCGACAGCATCTCCGTCAGCACGTCGTTATTGCCCGCCAGGGCGCAGCAGTGGAACGGCGTCTCCTGGGCCTGTGGACACGCCCGCCACCGGGTCAGCGCGCTCCACCTCCCCCCCACCCCCCACTCCCCCCCACCCATCCAGTTCCAAGACCCCTCTCAATATGCGTGGCGTAACATGTACATTCGTGTCTGCAGTAGAGATGGGCAAACTTGTTCTACATCTACATCTACATCTACATCTACATCCATACTCCGCAAGCCACCTGACGGTGTGTGGCGGAGGGTACCTTGAGTACCTCTATCGGTTCTCCCTTCCATTCCAGTCTCATACTGTTCGTGGAAAGAAGGATTCTCGATATGCTTCTGTGTGGCCTCTAATCTCTCTGATTTTATCCTCATGGTCTCTTCGCGAGATATACGTAGGAGGGAGCAATATACTGCTTGACCCTTCGGTGAAGGTAAGTTCTCAAAACTTCAACAGAAGCCCGTACCGAGCTACTGAGCGTCTCTCCTGCAGAGTCTTCCACTGGAGTTTATCTATCATCTCCGTAACGCTTTCGCGATTACTAAATGATCCTGTAATGAAGCGCGCTGCTCTCCGTTGGATCTTCTCTCTCTCTTCTATCAGCCCTATCTGGTACGGATCCCACACTGCTGAGCAGTATTCAAGCAGTGGGCGAACAAGCGTACTGTAACCTACTTCCCTTGTTTTCGGATTGCATTTCCTTAGGATTCTTCCAATGAATCTCAGTCTGGCATTTGCTTTACCGACGATCAACTTTATACGGTCATTCCATTTTAAATCACTCCTAATGCGTACTACCAGATAATTTATGGAATTAACTGCTTCCAGTTGCTGACCTGCTATATTGTAGCTAAATGATAAGGGCTCTATCCTTCTATGTATTCGCAGCACATTACACTTGTCTACATTGAGATACAATTCCCATTCCCTGCATCATGCGTCAATTCGCTGCAGATCCTCCTGCATTTCAGTACAATTTTCCAATGTTACAACCTCTCGATATATCTCAGCATCATCCGCAAAAAGCCTCAG
This sequence comes from Schistocerca americana, assembly GCF_021461395.2. Lineage (NCBI taxonomy): Eukaryota > Metazoa > Arthropoda > Insecta > Orthoptera > Acrididae > Schistocerca > Schistocerca americana. The sequence goes on along the minus strand of NC_060124.1, from coordinate 540,187,879 downwards.
TGAACTTCCGATGTCATCCACAAGGTCATTTATGTATGTTATGAATAGCAATGGTCCTACGACACTCCCCTTCGGCACACCTGAAACCCCTCTTACTTCCTTCATCCTTCATTCATCCTTGGGAACTAAAGTGCGTGTCATTTACGACGGCGGCCGAGTTTAGGTTCGTTCTGCGCATCTGACGTCACAAAACACAGTCAGCCAATGAAACAGAGAACGACGTTGCCAAAGCTCGACTGCAGTGCAGAGCACAGACGAGTGGCTTCAGTTTTAGAAACGTTCAGTCATAAATAAAATAATTGAACAAAAGCAATGTCTTGATAGCAGACTGTCTTTTATAGAAAGTTTGGAAAAAGCATTCTTTATAACAATTGTTTCATATTCTATTAATTAATTAAACCAAACAAGCAATAAGCCTCCTAATTCAGGCGATAGCAAGGAAAGGTGTTTGAATCATTATCACGAACCGCTTTTTCGCAATAAAGAACAGCGGTAATTGTTTATTTCCTATTGTACTTCGTGAATAATTATAATCATACCAACTGTGTCTGTCGGTATTCTGCGAGATCTTTTATTAAAGTCCTCCAGGTGTTCATTCGAATGTCAAGCTGCGTTAGTGTAATGGTTAAGATAATTGGCTGCTAAGCAAAAGGTTGTGATTTCAAACCTACTTTGGTCCTTAATATTTTCTTTACTTAAAAAAAATATCGAAGTGTCTTACTTCATGAATTTTATTCGTTTGAATGTAATTTTTTGAAATTTCTAGTCCTTTGTCTCTTCATTATAATCATAATTAGTTCTCGGTTTTTCTAATTTTGTCCCCTGATATTCCTTTTCACAGCAATTAAAAATAATGAAAAGGCTCACATACAATATTCATGTTATCTGTTTTGTCTGATGTAATTCTTTGCTTCGCTGCTTTGGCAGCAGCATCATCATATTAAATGTTTTCGTCAACTGATCTATGTTTTGACAAGTATTTACTGTCCGTTGTGACAAACACAAATTTTTTGCTCACTGCGCCTCACTGACAATATATATATTTTAGTTTCCATGTTTATTACGTCAACAATTCAGTTTTGTGTACTTCGCCAATTTTGTTTTAATCAGAACTTTTTTGAAAAAAGCGAAATGGCTCTGCTATAAATAAGACTTTTATTACAGTGGCGAAAGACGGAATATTTCTCAATATTACATACGACACCTATCCTTTACTTAAATTAAATGTGATATTGTTATACAGTAAATTTTATATGAAATTTAGGTATCTTGTCCACATTTCATTCTCAACATGGTGGCAACTAAAATCGATCATACGGAAAGTATACGCTAGGGACTTTTACTTCTGCAAACTCTTCAAAATTTCGTGCAATGGTTTACTACATTTAATGCTGCACAATAACTGCGTTGAACATCGAAACAAAATTAAGTCATTTATGGGGGGAAGGTATCAGTGAATAAGATGTGTAAAAATCAAATTTTGGGGCCAAATAGTTTTTGTGAAATCGAATGATAAGTGTGTCAAAGCAGTCAGATCACCATGCGTCAGCACAGGCGAGCAGTGCAGTGATGACAAAATACAGGGAGCACGTCTCTGTAGCAGCGAAAGGGTTAATGCGGCCGTGGTGGCTTTACTTCATAAACTGCGCGCTCCCCCCTAAACGAAAGTTTGTGAACTATACTATACTACACTATGGTGCTGCTTCTCTTGGCACGTGCGTCGTTTGCAACTGGCAACGCAGCAATCTCCCGCGTCTTGGCGGGCATGCGCGAGCCGCCAAGATAAAAGAATTCAACTACAGTTCACTGGTGAGCGTTATGTTTTGGGAACCGTTGTTACTCGTTCACCTTTCATTTGTGAGTGGTACAAGGGTAATCCCAAAAGGAAGGAATCCTTTTTTTTTGTTTTGTTTTTGTAAGTACATTGACCTGTTCATTTCTAAAATGGTTTACATCAGTTTACAGATTGAACATGTAGCTATTTTTCGACATAATCACCGTTTCTGTCGATGAATTTTTGTAGACGCTGTGGCAGTTTATGTACGTCCATATCATACCGGCTCGCCGCCATGCTGTTGAGAAAGTTGTGAACCTCTTCTTTCACCTCATCGCCGGATGAACACTTGTGTGTTCATAATATAGAAACTTTCTAAAGCCAAGGTCGCATAAATATTTCTTTATTTACAACAACCTGTTTCTACAGGCTATGCTGTTATCTTCGGGTCTTCAAAAGCTTTGGTTGTGAAACGTTTTTATTTTGACTTGGAACCTCACGCCACGTTCTCACAAAGTAACAGTAAAGTTTTCTGCATCTAATAAACTACAAAAGAAACTAATACATAATAGAAAGTGTAATTATGCTCCATATTCAGATTCTGAAATATACAAGGTAACATACCACGAATGCTTCATGTTCCATCTAGGACAAACATGCTGAAATTTCAACACCAGGTACACAGAGCACATTAAAGCCTAAGATACAACAAACACACTACATCAGCAATAGCAACACGCATACATAATACAGGACACCCATTTGGAAAAATAGAGCAAAGTGTCAAAGTACTCCACCGACTAAAATAAAGGACATAAAATGGATTTGCTAGAAGAACTGGAGATAAATTCACATTATAGAAAATATGAAGATAAAATATTAAACGAGAAACTTGAAAGTGAATCAGTGAATTTCTTCAGATTTTTCGATAGTACACTTAAATAAAAATTGTAACACATAGAAATAAGCACAATTGCAAAAATCGATATAAGTAAATTATGAGCCAAATTGTTATGATAAATAACCTCTGTACAAAAGTATATCATAATCGGTGGAAAATCTATAGTGTTATCTCTGTGGACTACTTGTAAGAACATCTTTGTAACTATTTTGCTTATGTAAGATATTTGCGATGTTTAAATTATACAAGTTGTGGGTGATGTTTAGCGTGTGTGAGAATCTGCACAAATGGGCCATTAGAAAACTATAAGTACACATTCATCTAAATTTCGTCACTAACTACACTAAAAGAATCGATAACCAGCTAAATAATCTTGTGTTTCTTATGTATTGCAGTAAAAGTCAACGAAATGAAGCAGACCCTCACACATTGACAACATCAATAGGAACGGCATAATACACACAAAAACCGCACTTGAAAATGGGAATCATTTTTTGAAAGGCGTCGTGCGACAAGTAAATAAAGAAAATCGCGACTGGTAGCAGGAGATTTATTTATAAACAAACCTATTGTTTTCATAGTCGCAGCCTTCCAAGAAATCATTTATAACTGATCAAACCAGGTCAGAGGATAAACTGTGCCGTAAGGTTCCAACTCAAACTGAACACGTTTTATAACAAAAGGTTTTGAAGACGTCAAGAAGACAGCAGAGTCTCTTGAAACCAGTTGCAAATAAAGAAATATTTATGTGATCTCTACTTTAGAAAGCGCAAATAAAGAAATATTTATGTGATCTCTACTTTAGAAAGCTTTTACGAAGTAAAACAGATCGCTCCTTCTGATTCTCAACATGATTTTTTTTTCTTTATTGTATTCCAATTCCCCATCGGGGAGGGCTGGCAGCAGCATATGCGCTGCTCTTCAGCCGAAAGACAGAGAACAAAACAATAGAAGACATTTAAAAACAGCAAAGGAGAGAATAAGGTGAACATAGATATAAAAAAGGGGGAATATCATGGAAGGCAATAGACAAAAAACGGGGTGACTGTAAAATGGAGATAAAAAACTGTTTAAAAGTAGCACACACAAAAAGCCACACACTGCGACGATTAAAAGAACACAAGACACAGTATGACTGGAGCATAAAGGTGTTGACAGATGGCATAGCACATAACGTAACACTGACAGCGAACCTCAAGGCAGTACACAATTAAAATCACACCTCTTGACGCACACGAGAAACAGCACTAAACACAACACTGATGTGGCACACTGATCATGATCAATACAGAGGATCTGCCAGGTTCTAGGAGATGAGGGAGACCTGAAGAAGGGAGGGAGGGGAAGAGATGGGGGAGGGGGTCAACATGAGAACATTCAGCCCTAATATACGCCAGTTATCCACCCGGGGAAAAGAGAGCTAAAGTTTAACGTGCAATTCGAACCACGTGTTATTCGTCGCGAGTCTTCACACCACTGAGAGGTGAAGGCTAGATTAAACGCAAACTGAAAATTTCCATGGACCTGCCGCGAACCAATCCTATGATTTATCGGTTTTCATACGCATACTTCACGATTAGACACTACGCACGAAAAATAATTTATTACAAAAACAAAGACACTGTATAATGAATTCTAGGAAATTACAAGCTGCTTTTCTTTTTTTTCCGTCTGTATGGGCTTGCGTCCTGACCACCTGTGTAGAACACTGCTGGCAGGTAAAGACGCCAGTTCACAGACTGACCGTAGCTGCTGCCGAGAGCAGATGGACGGCTATACCCAATACAACTGAGCAAGCAAAGACAGGAAGGGAAGGAACCCTTGTATTCATAATCGCAGTGCTACGTGAAATACTGATTATGGTGAATGCACACTTTCATTTTATTTGTTGAAACTTTTGATATTCTCAAAATTATTAGACTTTCTTGCTATTACAGTCCTTAAGTAAATTGCGTGACACACGTACTTCTGAAGTTTTGGATGAATCGCTTTCCAAATGTTGTAGTTGTACCAAATGTAACTTCTTGCAAACTATGCTAAAGAATTGTACTCACTCTTGTAAACAAATTATTACTGTAATAAAATAGTTTATTGTTATTATTATTGTAATCTTAGGCATCTGTAGTAGCACGCTAAAAGTGGTGCTGACAAGTCACATTTGGAAATGGAGAGGGGGGGGGGGGGGGAGAGAGATTGTAGCACACCCGAACCGAACCCAAGATCTACACCTGAACGAGGCTGCAACCAAAGGCAAAGTCGGTAAAAAAATTAAAGAAAATGTGTGTGTGTGTGTGTGTGTGTGTGTGAGAGAGAGAGAGAGAGAGAGAGAGAGAGAGAGAGAGAGAGAGAGAGAGAGAGAGAGAGAGAGAGGGGGGGGGGGGGAGAGAGGAGAGAGAGAGAGAGAGAGAGAGAGAGAGAGAGAGAGAGAGAAGGATGGGATGCAGTTCTCACACATTTAAACCTGAACTTACCGCAAGTAACTTTATTTAATCGGGAAAATTCTAATAATTAGTGAAGTAAGATTATGAAAAGGAGATGGAGGTTCTCTGTTGGCCAGTTTGTACTGTGTTTCTTGTAAGACAATTAGAGATTGTTCTGAGCACACGAGAACGACCACTTGACAAGACGACCTGGAAGGAGAAGAACGTGTTTCTGGATAAGCAGAAAAACGAGAAAATAGGCTCTGATTTGTAGGGATTCCGAAATGGATAGGCAGGAGACTACACTTGACCACTCTACCGCGTTTCTGGAAATAACTGTCCACAATTTTACAAAACCAAAGATATGTCGCTGACAAGCGTGGAGGGAAATAATGTGAATATAGCACAATTTAAGTTTATTTGGTTGGGACGCTGTTCACGGTAAAATACGTCGTTTTCCTGGGGCAGCGGCAGTTTCGGCATCGTCCTGCAGCTAAACGCGATCGTTAACAGAACATTCCAAAATCTCTCCCCCAGGCGCGGCTTTGAATTAAAGGCTCTGAGGCGGAGCCGCCCCAAAATATATGTTAAAGTAAATTTCGCAAGATCATATTACATATTTTAAGTTATCAGGACGAATTTCGCACATATCCCATTCCGATTAAAATAACGATGGTCAACGTTTTTGGAACTGTTTGTATCGATAGATGTTTTCCGAACGGTTAGTAGTGTTTAGGCTGCGCCTTGGAACGTCAGTAAGCTGCATGTGGTAGCGGTATGGGGGCGTGGCTTCTACATAGTACTGCTCTTTATGGGCGACCCGAAGGCTCAGAGCTTGCAGCCTAAGGGTGTCATACCAACCACCACACGTTTTTCACGTTCTACTATCTATGTAATAAAGGAATGTAGAATGGCCGAAACTTCGCTATCCAATCTCTGTCTCTGCACATCTCTGCTACGCTTCGATGCATCATTAATCGACGTTTAATATTATTGTTTTGATAATGTTTTACATAGTTATTTTGATTCTCCCATTGGCTATTTTATCCACATTTAGAATAAGTTTACAAATATCCCGCCAGAGTGCACTAAACTACCGTAACCTAACAGTACTGCCATCTAGCGAGAGTTCCATAAGTGATTAGAGGACAAAGCGCGCGAAATTTGTCCCGTTACTTTACTTTCCTTGCTTTTTTTGATACCGTGTGATATTAGCAAGTTTCTCTTTCGGAGTGTATTTTGCAAGATTTTAGTGAGTTTTACTTGTTTGTGAATATCTGCGACATACCGTGAGTGTGAAACCAGCGCAATATGAATTCAGTGTGCAATTTAACAGGTAAAAACTTGGAACACAGATATACGATGCAAGTGAAAGAACTTGGTGCACCCAGACCCGATCTAACGATCAATCAAGAACAGAAACAGTGCAAATCTAGGCAAGGATACAAACGCAGTTTTAATAGAGCAATGTACGATGCAGCTGAGTGGTTGTGAAGTGAAAAATGCATTTTTCTGTTTCACCTGCCTTCGTACAAATAGTACTGATACTGCCTGGACTGAAACTAGTATCACTGACTTAAAGAATTTTCACGCAAAGGTGAAAAAACATAATTCCAGCGAAAAACATTTAACTTCGAGCTTTGGAGGTAAACTACAATAAACGCCTTAAATTTAGAACTGAAAACACCAAAAATATTAAGCAGCCGCAAAGTTAACATTCATCGCATTGAAGATCTCTCCACAACGCGTCTTTTCATATGATTTGCTGCGAAGTGCCAGAAAATGTAATGATGACGTGTAAAAACACTAACCAAAGATTTTAACTCAAAGTTAGCTTCTAATGGTATTTAATACCTGATTATACAAGACACATTACGTAAAATTATGGGTAGAGAGTGATCTGCCCACCCCCCTCCCCCTGAATCCTTAGTTGTTTATGTCAGACTAATCTGTAGCGTAATCATAGGCCTATATTGGCTCCGTTTGATAAATGCCGCAGCCTTCCCCAGTATAGAAACCACGAGCCGCGCGTGCTCACTCCTGTCGCTTGCTCGTAAAACCTTCGTCGGCCTATAGCAAACAGTCGGCGTGATAGCCAATGCAGAGCCCAGCACAAATTGCCAGGACACATCTCTTCTCCCTTAACAGCGATACTCAAGGCACGGCTGTAGTATGGCTGGTCGACTTCTGTCCCCAAATCCCAGAATGAGTCTGCCTCCCATTTGCATGTCTCGATCGCAACTGTGGTTTGTTTAACTTTTGTCCATAGATTAACTAGACCCATGATCGCTTGCAGAGACTAAATTCAGTTTCGTACGGCAGAGGAATCGTAGTAGACTTTCAAACAAAAAAGTCATGTTATATCTTAATTGAAGGGCTTATTTCAATAGTGGTACAAGTCCAATTTTGTTCATTTTAAGATACAGAGTCCTAAAGTTAAATGAGCGCTGAAATATCTGCAGTTGAGATACAGAAATATTCAAGCATATGGCTTCTTGCTAGAGATGAACCTTTCTTTCTGTTTGTTTGGATCATTATTGACAGAAGCACTATAATCAGAAAAGTGGAGGTAATGGACTTGTACCACTATTGAAACAAGCCCTGCAATTCTTCTCGTACAAACATCTGTGGATCAAAGTGCGACGTATGAAGGAAGGAAAGACAAAAAGATGCGGAAATTTCAAGGTAGAAAGTTAGTTGCGAAATTCAGAAGAATTTGTACTTACAGTTTTCTAATGGTCCATTTGTGCCGAGTCTCACACACACTAAACATCACACAAAACTTGTTGTACACTTTAAATATCGAAAATATCTTGCATAAGCAAAACTGTTACAAAGGTGGCCTTACACGTAGTCCACAGAGAAAACATTATAGGTCTTCCACCGATTATGATATGCTTTTGTGCAGAGGTTATTTATCTTAACAATTTGGCTCGTAATTTACTTATATCGATTTTTACAATTGTGCTTGTTTTTGTGTGTTACAATTTTTATTTAAGTATGCCATCGAAACATCTGAAGAAATTCACTGATTCACTTTCAAGTTTTTCCGTTTAACATTTTATCTTCATATTTCCTATAATGTGAATATATCTCCAGTTCCTCTACCAAATCCATTTTATGCCCTTTATTTAGTCGGTGGAGTACTTTGACATTTTGCCCTATTTTTCCAAATGGGTGTCCTGAATTATGTACATGTGTTGCTATGGCAGATGTAGTGTGTTTGTTGTATGTGTAGGATTTAATGTGCTCTGTGTACCTGTTGTTGAAATTTCGGCAAGTTTGTCGTAGATAGACATGGAGCATTCCTGTTATGTTACCTTGTATATTCCAGAGTCTGAATATGGATCATGATTACACTTTCTATTATGTGTTAGATTTTGTTATGGTTTATTAGATGTAGAAAACCCAATTTTTACTTTGTTATTTTTGAAAATATTTGCAATTTTGCGTGATAGATTTCCAATGTATGGGATACTAGATATACATTTGTTTTTCTCTTTTTCTTATGTAGTGCAGTTCCCACCTGTGTCTTTCTTCACCTTGTCTAGGATTGTGTCAACCATGGAAACACTGTAACGATTGCCAACTGCAATCTTTTTCACTGTATTTCTTGGTGCATGTTTCCTTTATTCAATGGTATTTTTGTTGTCATTTGTAGCATTTACCTGTATTATTTGTTCATGAAACCCCGGAAATATTAAATACAGGTTCCCAGGTACATGCCATTTTCCTTGACTTCCGGAAGGCGTTCGATACAGTTCCGCACCGTCGCCTGATAAAGTAAGAGCCTACGGAATATCAGGCCAGCTGTGTGGCTGGATTGAAGAGTTTTTAGCAAACAGAACACAGCATGTTGTTCTCAGTGGAGAGACGTCTACAGACGTTAAAGTACCCTCTGGCGTACCACAGGGGAGTGTGATGGGACCATTGCTTCTCAAAATAAACGTATGTAAATGACCTAGTAGATAGTGTCGGAAGTTCCATGCGGCTTTTCGCGGATGATGCTGTAGTATACAGAGAAGTTGCAGCATGAGAAAACAGCAGCGAAATGCAAGAAGATATGCAGCGGATAGGCACTTGGTGCAGGGGGTGGCAATTGACCCTTAACATAGACAAATGTAATGTATTGCGAATACATAGAAAGAAGGATCCTTTATTGTATGATTATATGATAGCGGAACAAACACTGGTAGCAGTTACTTCTGTTAAATATCTGGGAGTATGCGTAAGGAACGATCTGAAGTGGAATGATCATATAAAATTAATTGTTGGTAAGGCGTGTGCCAGGTTGAGATTCATTGGGAGAGTCCTTAGAAAATGTAGTCCATCAACAAAGGAGGTGGCTTAGAAAAGACTCGTTGGTTTCGTCACAGGGTTATTTGGAAAGCGTGATAGCGTTACGGAGATGTATAGCAAACTCAAGTGGCAGACTCTTCAAGAGAGGCACTCTGCATCGCGGTGTAGCTTGCTGTCCAGGTTTCGAGATGGTGCGTTTCTAGATGAGGTATCGAATATATTGCTTCCCCCCCCTTATACCTCCCGAGGAGATGACGAATGTAAAATTAGAGAGATTCGAGCGCGCACGGAGGCTTTGCAGCAGTCGTTCTTCCCGCGAACCATACGCGACTGGAACAGGAAAGGGAGGTAATGACAGTGGCACGTAAAGTGCCCTCCGCCAAAACACCGTCGGGTGGCTTGCGGAGTATAAATGTAGATGTAGGTGCAGACGTATGCTGCCTTTTTATGGATATTTTGGTGATATGAGGTCGCAGGGATTGTGGTGTCAGTTACTGTGTTTCTCCTATAAATTTACGCAAGAAGTGCAACTTACTCAACAGAAAGCTATTCAATATCCCCTCCTTGATATCTGCGAGGTGCAATACACTGCAGTGTATAATTATAGATTTACGTACTCGGCATCGAGTTGATATGGTTGTCTAAGAAAATGTTTGTATCTTATTTAATGCACGTTTGGTTAAAAAAATAAAAAAATGCACGATAAGTCCAAAATATTTAGTATCTCATGCATATTACGAATCCATATCGTACATAAGCTGTGAAAAATGCAACGGAGGTCCTGTGAGTAATATATTGTATTGTATGTTAACCGGGGACCTAGAAACGACGGAGAGGCTCCGTCCCCGCCGCAGCCGCAGTGGTCCACAACCTCACGACGACTACCGGAGTCCACTTCACCCCTCCGCCGCCCCACACCGAACCCACGGTTATTGTGCGGTTCGAAAAAATGGTTCAAATGGCTCTGAGCACTATGGGACTTAACATCTATGGTCATCAGTCCCCTAGAACTTAGAACTACTTAAACCTAACTAACCTAAGGACAAAACACAACACCCAGTCATCACGAGGCATAGAAAATCCCTGACCCCGCCGGGAATCGTTGTGGGGTTCGGCCCCCGGTGGACGTTCCAGGGAACGTCTCACACCAGACAAGTGTAACCCCTATGTTTGCGTGGTAGAGTAATGATGGTGTACGCGTACGTGGAGAACTTGTTTGCGCAACAATCGCCGACATAGTGTAACTGAGGCGGAGTAAGGGGAACCAGCCCGCAGATGGAAAACCGCCTAGAAACCATCCACAGACTGGCCGGTTCACCGGACCTCGACACAGATCCACAGGGCGGATTGGTGGCGTGGACCAGGTGCTCCGTTCCGCCCGCAAAGCCGTGCGTCAGACCGCGCGGGCTTTCCTGTAAGTAACTTTCAGCCGCCCGGCGACTCACCGACTTGGTGCAGAGCGAGACCTCGGCGCCGCCCTCGAGCAGCAGCTGGATGACCTGGCGGTCGTTGTCGGGCACCTCGACCTCCGCCTTGGAGACCTGCGCGGCGTAGTGCAGCGCGCTGGCGCCGTCGTCGTTGACGGAGTTGACGTAGGCGGCCGCCACCTCCGGGCCTCGCTGCTCCCTCACCCACTGCAGCAGGTGCTGGACCACGTCTGCGCGGCAGCCGCGGCACGCCAGGTGCAGCGGCGTCTCCCCGTTCTGCGAGCACACACCGCCAACTCTGGATCCGCAATCGCGCTACTACATAGTACACAGAGACATGCGCGGCTGGCCCGAACACTGGTGACAGGCGCAGTACTCTTGAGCAGCACTCTCACAAAAGTGTTGACACCATCAACGCCCTGGACATTAGCAAAGTTATCGAGACAACAGCTTTTTGTACGGTGACATAAGACGTTTTTGTTATACCGGGTGATCAAAAAGTCAGTATAAATTTGAAAACTGAATAAATCATGGAATAATGTACACTCCTGGAAATGGAAAAAAGAACACATTGACATCGGTGTGTCAGACCCACCATACTTGCTCCGGACACTGCGAGAGGGCTGTACAAGCAATGATCACACGCACGGCACAGCGGACACACCAGGAACCGCGGTGTTGGCCGTCGAATGGCGCTAGCTGCGCAGCATTTGTGCACCGCCGCCGTCAGTGTAAGCCAGTTTGCCGTGGCATACGGAGCTCCATCGCAGTCTTTAACACTGGTAGCATGCCGCGACAGCGTGGACGTGAACCGTATGTGCAGTTGACGGACTTTGAGCGAGGGCGGGTGGACGTACCGCCGAATTGCTCAACACGTGGGGCGTGAGGTCTCCACAGTACATCGATGTTGTCGCCAGTGGTCGGCGGAAGGTGCACGTGCCCGTCGACCTGGGACCGGACCGCAGCGACGCACGGATGCACGCCAAGACCGTAGGATCCTACGCAGTGCTGTAGGGGACCGCACCGCCACTTCCCAGCAAATTAGGGACACTGTTGCTCCTGGGGTATCGGCGAGGACCATTCGCAACCGTCTCCATGAAGCTGGGCTACGGTCCCGCACACCGTTAGGCCGTCTTCCGCTCACGCCCTAATATCGTGCAGCCCGTCTTCAGTGGTGTCGCGACAGGCGTGAATGGAGGGACGAATGGAGACGTGTCGTCTTCAGCGATGAGAGTCGCTTCTGCCTTGGTGCCAATGATGGTCGTATGCGTGTTTGGCGCCGTGCAGGTGAGCGCCACAATCAGGACTGCATACGACCGAGGCACACAGGGCCAACACCCGGCATCATGGTGTGGGGAGTGATCTCCTACACTGGCCGTACACCACTGGTAATCGTCGACGGGACACTGAATAGTGCACGGTACATCCAAACCGTCATAGAACCCATCGTTCTACCATTCCTAGACCGGCAAGGGAAATTGCTGTTCCAACAGGACAATGCACGTCCGCATGTATCCCGTGCCACCAAACGTGCTCTAGAAGGTGTAAGTCAACTACCCTGGCCAGCAAGATCTCCGGATCTGTCCCCCATTGAGCATGTTTGGGATTGGATGAAGCGTCGTCTCACGCGGTCTGCACGTCCAGCACGAACGCTGGTCCAACTGAGGCGCCAGGTGGAAATGGCATGGCAAGCCGTTCCACAGGACTACATCCAGCATCTCTACGATCGTCTCCATGGGAGAATAGCAGCCTGCATTGCTGCGAAAGGTGGATATACGCTGTACTAGTGCCGACATTGTGCATGCTCTGTTGCCTGTGTCTATGTGCCTGTGGTTCTGTCAGTGTGATCATGTGATGTATCTGACCCCAGGAATGTGTCAATAAAGTTTCCCTTCCTGGGACAATGAATTCACGGTGTTCTTATTTCAATTTCCAGGATTGTAGATAGAGAGGTACAAACTGACACACATGTTTGGAATGACATGGGATTTTATTAGAACCAAAAAAATAAAAAGGTTCAAAAAATGTCCGACAGACGGCGCTTCATCTAATCAGAATAGCAATAATTAGCATAACAAAGTAAGACAAAGCAAAGATGATGTTCTTTACAGGAAATGCTCAATATATCCACCATCATTCCGCAACAATAGCTGTAGTCGAGGAATAATGTTCTGAACAGCACTGTAAAGCATGTCCGGAGTTATGGTGAGACATTGGCGTCGGATGTTGTCTTTCAGCATCCCTAGAGATGTCGGTCGATCACGGTACACTTGCGACTTCAGGTAACCCCAAAGCCAATAATCGCACGGACTGAGGTCTGGGGACCTGGGAGGCCAAGCATGACGAAAGTGGCGCCTGAGCACACGATCATCACCAAACGACGTGCGCAAGAGATCTTTCACGGGTCTAGCAATACGGAGTGGAGCGCCATCCTGCATAAACATCGTACGTCCCAGCAGGTGTTTATCAGCCAGGCTGGGGATGGTGCGATTCTGTAACATATCGGCGTACCTCTCACCCGGCACGGTAGCAGTTACAAAACCAGAATCTCGCATTTCCTCGAAGAAAAAAGGCCCGATAACGGTAGATGAGGTAAATCCAACCCATACCGTGACTTTCTCGTCGTGCAATCGAGTTTCCACGACATTTCTAGGATTTTCGGTAGCCCAAATTCTGCAGTTGTGGGCGTTGACAGACCCTCGGAGCGTCAAATGAGCTTCGTCGGTCCACAACACGTTACTCAACCAATCTTCATCTTCCGCCATCTTTTGAAACGCCCACACCGCAAATGCCCTCCGCTTCACTAAATCGCCAGGTAACAGTTCATGATGCCGATGGATTTTAGTACGGATAGCAACGGAGGGTACGCCTAAGTGCCAACCAAACAGTAGTGTAAGGAATGCCGGTGCGACGTGCGACTGCACGAGCGCTGACTTCCCCGTGCATAGACGAACCCGCCACAGTCTCCATTTCTTCCTGAACTGTCTCAGCAGCATTACGCCTTGTGCTCGGTCAGCCACTACGGGGTCTATCGCCTAAACAACCCGCGGCTTCGAACTTCGAAATCATTCTCGCCACAGCTGCATTTGTCAACGGACCTTTACCCGTTCGAATCCCCTTCTTATGGCGATAGGATCGTAACGCTGAACTACCACATTCCCCAGTCTGATAATACAGCTTCACTAAAAGCGCCTTTTCAGGTGACGTCAACATGCTGCGACTGCTGGCGCATCTGATTCTCTCTCTCTCATTACAGCTCCTTTTATACACGATTCTCATGCGCAGTCACTGACGTTTTGCTGTCCAGCGCCATTGTCGGACATTTTGTGAACTTTGTTTTTTTTTTTTTTTTTTTTTGTTCTAATAAGACCCCATGTCACTCCAAGCATGTGTGTCAATTTTTACCTCTCTATCTACATTATTCCGTGGTTTATTAAGTTTTCAAATTTATACTGACTTTTTGATCACCCGGTAGCTACAAGCCAAGAATTAAGTAAGATATCTTTAAAAGATATACTATTTATTATCATTACTGCTTTCGAACATTTCCTTCATCTGCACATACAGGGGATAGCCAAAATAATGTGAACACCTGTACTTATTTCGGAATTGTTTATTAGCAAGTGGCTAGACCTCCATTTGTCTATAATACAGCTGCGATACTTCTTGAAATACCGGAATGCCATGATAGTATAGTCTCCAGTGGAATGTTATGCCACTCTTCGATCAGAACCTCTTCTAACTCCTGTAGTGATGGCGGAAGCAGAAATCTGCTCCACAGTCTGTGCTCCAATACCGCCGACAAGGGTTCGATACTGGTCAAGTCTGTGGGGATAGCCAAAATAATACGAACACCTATACTTACTTGGGAGTGGTTTATTAACAAATGGTTGGACCTCCATTTGCCCATAATACAGCTGCTATCCTTCTTGGAATACTGGCATGCAATGATTGTACAGTGGAATGTTATGCTACTCTTCGATCAGAACCTCTTCTAACTCCTGTAGTGACAGCGGAGGCGGAAATCTGCTCCAGAGTCTGTGCTCCAATACCGCCCACAAGGGTTCCATAATGGTCAAGTCTGTGGGGACTGTGCTGCCAGGGAAGACGCTGCAGTTCATTTACATGCTCCTCATACCACGACGGTACTGTCCTGGCTGTGTGAATGGGTGGCATTATCGTCCTGAAATATTGCATCATTGTTGGGAAACAACATTTGAATCATAGGGTGCACCTGTTCACATAACCGTTGGCTGCAACAAGGCCTTCGAGAGTAATGATGGGACCAGCAGAATACCATGATATGGCCGCCCGCAGCATCACACTTCCACCTCAATGCTTAACTGTTGGAGTCAAGCAGTCAGGGTTGTAGTCTTCTTTTGGCGTTTTCGAGACGTAAGCTCGGCCCTATGTTGGAAATAACGAAACCGTTACTCGTCGGACCATATGACGCGTTTCCGCTGATCAGCCGACCAGAATTTATTCTTCTGACACCATGTTTTACGGGTCTTTGCGTTGGTTGTCGTCACTAATGGTTTCAGTATCGAGGCTCGTCGATGAATATTCGCTTTATGAAGTTCTCGGCGAACAGTGTCGATAGATACGGGGTCTCGAAGATGACTATTGAAATCTGCAGTCACTTTAGCCGCCGTAGTTTTGTGTTGTTTTGACACAATTCCTGTTAGCGTATGACGATCTCTGTCATTTAGTCTTGATTTGCGCTCACTATTACGTTTACACGATGATGTCTCTCCATGTTGCGTTGACTGCCATGACTGTTGAAACAGTTGCTCTTGAAACATTCAATAACTTCGCTGTCTTGGTTACTGATGCTCCAGCTAATCGGGCCCCCACAATCTATCCTCTTTGGAACTCTTATGTCTTTCCTTGCACGTCGACCTCGACCTCTGAATGCAAATACTAAGTGTGCACTGCTCCTAAACAGCCTGTACAGATACCTAGTCCGTACTGAACACGCACAGTCCAGCGTGACACGTGCCTTACCTGCGCTGTTGACAGTCGAACACGACCGTCACGTTATTACCGCTGTTCACATTATTTTGCGCATCCCCTGTAGCTGCAGTGCGCTTACAGATTCCTGAAAATTATTAGACTAACGATGAAAACTTTGGGAGTTACTAACCACCTTCACTCCAATACAAGACACGATAGTAGGTGAACACGAAATCCACTAACAAAATTAGTTCAGCGACATTTTATGAGTATTTTGGTCTGAGGGTCCTGTGGACGCCAGTGGCACCATTTATATTTATATGTGTATTGTGCTCAAAATATGTACACAACAGTGAAAATGTTGACGGTACACGCTTTGTGTCTTGTTTGGAAACAAATTTGTTCCATTCATTCAGTCATTGTTCGTGCTGTTGGCAATCGTAATGCCTATATTGTTCTCCATCGTCAAGTTTGCATTCAGAAATGCTCGCTTTTGTCTCAGATTTCTTATTCTATTCAAAACTTATTGCGTTGTAGGATACCATCTCTAGAGCTTGTCCCCTAAAGAAGAAATAAGTTAATATTTTTACCTAAAAATAGTTAAACAGTACCTATAGAAACTTAAATTTTCTCTTAAGAAACTAGATACCAGAGGAAATGATTAGCGTCTTATCCCTACGATTAACTGAAAAATAATGATGATGCATAACTATTAATTAACTGTAAATCAACCTAAAATGAGA
Source organism: Schistocerca americana (assembly GCF_021461395.2). Lineage (NCBI taxonomy): Eukaryota > Metazoa > Arthropoda > Insecta > Orthoptera > Acrididae > Schistocerca > Schistocerca americana. The sequence continues at coordinate 540,171,362 of NC_060124.1, read as the reverse complement.
TAAATGTGCTAAGTACAACAATTTTGATAAACACTGATGAAGAAGTACGATACATAAGAATTACTTTATTACCTTAAACAATTATTGCATAATGTATGTACGAGAACATTACTAATAAACTACATTAAAAATCACTCCGGAAAAAAATATACTAGAGATCAAATTCAGTAAACTTATTTATTCCAAATAATAAAATGAAAACAAATGCACTATAATAGATAATAAAGGTATCCTAACATGCATAGAACAATCTTAAGTTTCGTTTAAATAGTTTAATAGTAAGTTCCATTTTGAACCTATCCATATATACACTAAGACTTATTTGGAGCTATTTTCTGAAGAAACTTAAGTAGAATAATCATTAATGAGTGTGACAGGTAATGTGTACATACGTTAGAGCCATTGTCCGTTAATTAAATGATTTAAATCCACCTTCACTTACAATTTCTCACTATTAAATCCACTATATAAACAAAAATCTATTACTGTCCACCTCTTTTAAATCATAACCTGCAGGTTGAATTGAAATACACTCCTGGAAATGGAAAAAAGAACACATTGACACCGGTGTGTCAGACCCACCATAATTGCTCCGGACACTGCGAGAGGGCTGTACAAGCAATGATCACACGCACGGCACAGCGGACACACCATGAACCGCGGTGTTGGCCGTCGAATGGCGCTAGCTGCGCAGCATTTGTGCACCGCCGCCGTCAGTGTCAGCCAGTTTGCCGTGGCATACGGAGCTCCATCGCAGTCTTTAACACTGGTAGCATGCCGCGACAGCGTGGACGTGAACCGTATGTGCAGTTGACGGACTTTGAGCGAGGGCGTATAGTGGGCATGCGGGAAGCCAGGAGGACGTACCGCCGAATTGCTCAACACGTGGGGCGTGAGGTCTCCACAGTACATCGATGTTGTCGCCAGTGATCGGCGGAAGGTGCACGTGCCCGTCGACCTGGGACCGGACCGCAGCGCCGCACGGATGCACGCCAAGATCGTAGGATCCTACGCAGTGCCGTAGGGGACCGCACCGCCACTTCCCAGCAAATTAGGGACACTGTTGCTCCTGGGGTATCGGCGAGGACCATTCGCAACCGTCTCCATGAAGCTGGGCTACGGTCCCGCACACCGTTAGGCCGTCTTCCGCTCACGCCCCAACATCGTGCAGCCCGCCTCCAGTGGTGTCGCGACAGGCGTGAATGGAGGGACGAATGGAGACGTGTCGTCTTCAGCGATGAGAGTCGCTTCTGTCTTGGTGCCAACGATGGTCGTATGCGTGTTTGGCGCCGTGCAGGTAAGCGCCACAATCAGGACTGCATACGACCGAGGCACACAGGGCCAACACCCGGCATCGTGGTGTGGGGAGCGATCTCCTACACTGGCCGTACACCACTGGTGATCGTCGAGGGGACACTGAATAGTGCACGGTACATCCAAACCGTCATCGAACCCATCGTTCTACCATTCCTAGACCGGCAAGGGAACTTACTGTTCCAACAGGACAATGCACGTCCGCATGTATCCCGTGCCACCCAACGTGCTCTAGAAGGTGTAAGTCAACTACCCTGGCCAGCAAGATCTCCGGATCTGTCCCCCATTGAGCATGTTTGGGACTGGATGAAGCGTCGTCTCACGCGGTCTGCACGTCCAGCACGAACGCTGGTCCAACTGAGGCGCCAGGTGGAAATGGCATGGCAAGCCGTTCCACAGGACTACATCCAGCATCTCTACGATCGTCTCCATGGGAGAATAGCAGCCTGCATTGCTGCGAAAGGTGGATATACACTGTACTAGTGCCGACATTGTGCATGCTCTGTTGCCTGTGTCTATGTGCCTGTGGTTCTGTCAGTGTGATCATGTGATGTATCTGACCCCAGGAATGTGTCAATAAAGTTTCCCCTTCCTGGGACAATGAATTCACGGTGTTCTTATTTCAATTTCCAGGAGTGTATTTTATAATTATACACCAATAAAATGATAACTCTAAAAAGAGGTTTTGATAATGGAGATACACAAATAAATTAATAAATGTGGAGTCAAACATGTTTTATTAGTCAGTATAGTTGTGGCTGCTGGCACTAAATGTGCTAGTAGTAAATCAATTGCTAATTCTAGAATCATTGATCATTAAATCAAATTACAGCAAAAAATAAACATTTAGTTTAAGAAACACTCGCATAGATTACAGGGTAAAATGAATAAATGAACATGAATAACTTTTGAACATGTAAATAAATTTTCAATAATAATGTTAACAAACTTACAAATTAAAAATATCTATTAAGGTAAAATAAAAAAATTAAATTTCGATCATAACATCCATCTAATCACAATTGCTTCTCTAATGTACATTAATAAAGACAGTCAAATCTGCATACTAATATCCTAACAAATGTGTTATGTCTTGGTTATATTATTTAATCTATCTTTAGAGGAGAGAGTCCACTCACACCCAAACCTCAAGATGTCAGGTACTGAGATCAACCAAAATTCTGATTTAGTTCGTGCTACGTGCTGTCGTCTGGTAGAACATGCCCAAACGGTAAATAATAGTAATACCAGAAATACAGAGAACAGGAAAGGCGTATCTGTGAGTGGTAGTTCTGTAGACCTCGCGTGGGAGAGTTGTCAGACCGTGAGGTTATTGTGTCAAAGGTCCCACGTTGAAACCTCACAGACGACCATTTGTTTTAACCCTTTACGCGTGTTGTATGGGTGAACACTTTCCTGTCACGTAAAAGGACTTTTCGGAGTTTGCAGAAATTTTCTTTTGTCAGCCTGCTTTCGCTTTGTTACCTGAAAGTAGCAAGCTCACAGAATACATTTGTATAGATAGGTGTGGTATGCCGTCGGACAAGCGTGACAGAACGGAGACCAATCGTGACGAAGCAGCTAGTGCACTTGTACTTTCACGGGACAAACATACACAATCGGAAGAGTAGAATAAAGAAACAAATGCATCACACGTGCGTAAGTACATAGAGTATAGACCATAGATAACAGACTCCGCGTGACGTCATTTTACTGATGAAGAAGTAAAGACCTTCACATTTGCTCTGATTGGATAGTTGTTTTGGATCGTACAGATTAGGTAAAGTGACGAAAACCTCAGTTGTGTGAGTGAATAACTTTAAAATACTTGCACAAGTATTTCCGTAAGTTGGAAGTTAATATGGATGTGGGCCCTTGGATGCAAAACTGCGTGAATGACAAAGATTTTGAGACGACATATCGTTAATATCTAGCTCACCACACCAGTATAATCAATGTTTTGTAATGTATTACGCTTCCTATCTTGATATCGTTTCGGTATCTGTACTGGATTAAGCAAAAGTCAGAAAACATACGTGCTTATTTTGTGTAAGTACCTGACATTATGCACATAACCGAATTTTCTTTCTTACAAAAGCTTAATAAAGCATTTCACAAATGTTGTTGTGGAATCGTTAGAAAACTAATGCTGCGTTCGAAATTGTTATTTTGTCTTCCATCTCACAAAAATGTTCAAATGGCTCTAAGCACTATGGGACTTAACATCAGAGGTCATCAAACCCCTAGAATTTAGAACTACTTAAACCTAACTAACCTAAGGACATCACACACACCCATGTGCGAGGCAGGATTCGAACCTGCGAACGTAGGAGCAGCGCTTTTCCGGACTGAAGCACCTAGAACCGCTCAGCCACATCGGCCGGCGTCTTCCACCTCTGTGAAAGCAGCGAATTACAAGAATTCACTGTGCAAAAAGGGAAAAAAAGCATGTATTAACTAAAGAACAATCATTCTGTCGCTTGTTAGAGGAACTGTCAATACGTTTCAGCTTGACCACATGTAAAAATGATAACCACTGCTATATTGTCAGCGATTTCGGAGAAGCTGGGTTAAGTGCACTACTGTATGTGTAAGAGTAATATTACACTTAGCTGTATTGTCAAAATCAGTGCTTGATTTCAGCTATAAATGAGAATCTAACAGTCAGCTTCACTTCACACATCACTTAACGATAGGACCTCTGCTTACTGCGCCGAATCACGAGACTTAGTTGCTGGCTCAAATGGTTCACATGGCTCTGAGCACTATGGGACTTAACTTCTTTGGTCATCAGTCCCCTAGAATTTGGAACTACTTAAAGCTAACTAACCTAAGGATTCGAACCTGCGACCGTAGCGGTCGCGCGGGTCCAGACTGTAGCGCCTAGAACCGCTCGGCCACAAGGGCCGGCTTGGATGCTGGTTTGAAGCTTTAACACGGCAGAGACAGGGACACGTTCGGTCTATGTTATATATGGTCTGTGCAGAAGTATTAATGCCCACGGAAGCTATACGTATCGGTTACTCGGAGTTATGCTTTTCCTGTGCTCCATGGTTCTGGTGTTATTTTTAATTAACGTTTACGCCGTTCCTGCTGGACCACAGTAAATCGGAGTTTTGTTTGATACTCTATCGACATACAACATTCGGTACCGATCTGAGTGTCAGACATCTGGAGCTTTTGGTGTGAGAATGAGGCAGGTAGATGGAGTCACAGAGGACCTGCAGAAAATAGATTGTATGGGATGGAAAGCTAGAGTGTTGCTGGATCAAGACAACTGCCGGAGAACTGTCGAAGAGGCCAAGGTTCACAATGAACTGTACAGTCACTGAAGAAGAAGCGCTAATGAGGAATGAACGAAAGCCAGAGACATCGCGGTAAACGTATGTCCCGCGCGTTGTCAGTGCGTTCATCTGAGTTTGGCGACGCGCCCGCGGCCTGACCTTGGACTTGAAGAGGGCGTCGCCGCCGTCGTTGAGCAGCAGCGTGAGCGTGGCCAGGTTGCCGTGCTTGGCGGCCACGTGCACGGGCGTGCGCCCGTCGTCCGTCGTCAGGTTGCAGTTGGCGCCCGACTTGAGCAGCATCAGCGCGCACCGGTCGCCCTCGCGCACGCGCGCCGCGATGTGCAGCGGCGTCTCTCGCAGCTTACCTCCTGCAACAGCAACGGCCGCAGGCACAGTCTTAAAGAGTAACGTGACCGGTGCACAGAGACGGGCCAGGTACAACTTGTGTCACTTGTTTGTAAGGGGTTCATTACTATTCGCTAGCGCACTTGAGCAGATGTAATTTCGATGGATTGCTCACGCGCTGCCTGCGATATGGAATATCTTTGCTACAATAGAATCGCAGGTCAGAGCCATAGCGTAAATATCTCTGGAGTGAGCATTGCGTTCTACGCATGCTGTCAACATTAAACCAGGATTGTCACGTGTTTGCGGGACTTCACTGTGCGTGTATGCTAACCGCAGAGTTATAAGTTTATAATGTCAAGAGTTTTTGCTGTGTTTTCACCGTGTTTTTATAGTGTAATAGCGATGGTGAATTACTGTTGTTGCTACGGATGCAAAGAAAAATGTGTGAAAGGAGGGATAGTAACTTTTCATGGGTACTATGTTTAAAAATTTCGAGACGCATTATAATTAAGGCTTGATTCTGTAGACTGTTTTTCTACAATTTTATGACTGTATAATAGATATTACGGCTCGTACAAAAGCTTACAAACAATCGCTTCCTCTTGTAAATTTGCCAGTGGAACAGGAAAGGGAATGGTTAGTTGTTTCAGCAAATGCTATCCTCCATGCATTTATCAGTGACTTGTCGATTATGTATATAGATATGAAAGACGGAGGACAGATAAGTTCAATAGAGTGGGAGTCTGTAATTGTCTTCGTATAATACGTGTGTCCAAACCTTTTTGTTCACTATAAAGTTAGAGTAGGAGCCCATGTTACGTGTGTCTAGGACATGGAGAATGATTATGTGTGATTTATATTTTAGTTTCCCGAAGGATGAACAACGAGCAAAGATGTGGCTCCAGAAAATGAGGAGTGATTTTGTCCCCACAAAATATTCCAAAGCATGTTCAAAACACTTTGAAGAGGAATGTTTAGAAAGAGAAAAATTTGGACATGTGTGGCTGAAGGTAGACGCTGTACCAACTATTTTTAATTTTCCACAGCATCTACTACCAATTTCTGCATTCAGTTTAAATACATTTTCTGCACAAATCAAATAAAAAACACGATAGTGCAGCTAATCAAAGTACACATTCATCTTCTTTGGTGTATTTTGCCTTCAATTTATTTTCTTCACCATTTGATTAAGAAGCGTCAAATATTATTAAACATGTCCTCAAACTCTTTCATTTGTGTCACTTTCCACTTCCCGTAAAGGTGTTACATGGGTTGACTGTTACATGACCAGCTGTATTTGCTTTACAGTACATTTATTCTCCGATTGCCTTTTTTCCACTTTCTTACTCAGTCTACTATTTATTTAACAAACTGGGAGCAAGTACGTAAAATGCGTTAAATAAGCACTTCAAAGTGTCACCAGTACGAAAAATTGTGCTTTAGGTCGCAAAAATGAGAAAATAAATGCGCAGAAATAGCAGAAAAAAGGACGAATTAGCAGGGATATAATCGCTGATGTGTGGCAAATTCCGTGTTTTTCGGACACTTGCAAAAGTACTAGCGTACTGTCAAGTCGTTTTGCAAGACTATCACTGCAAAAATGTACGTCAGGCTCTGTAATACTATAAAGTGCCGGTATCATACCGAAAACTACCAAAAATCGAGTGCATCTGAACTGTGACACTTATCGCAAAGAAGCAGAATGCAATATCACTTGCCCTTATAAGTTACGTAGCTGGTTTATACCCGGTATCAAATGGATACTGTTAAAATGTCTGCGCAACATACATAAATAATCCACGACACGTACGAAAAGAATACGTCTGTACTAGGGATGTAGTGACATTCGAAATATACAGGTCGCTATACGGACACACACACGACGTCCCGAGAACACGTGACCAGGCCGGCAATGTATGTTGACAACACAAAATTTGTTCTGCGCATGTGAATGCTCACTCCAGAGATATTTACTCTATGGTCAGAACAGTGTTGGCAGTAAGTCGAGTTTAGTAGCTCGCAGAGAGCAGTCGTGTTTTGTAGCTCGCACAGAGCACTTGAGTTCTGGAGTTCGGACAGGGCAGTCCAGCAGTTGACTTGTGTTGGGCCGGTCGTGCAGAACGATGGCAGTGCCTGAGCGTTGTTGTATAAGGAAATAAAAAAAAATTGTTCTTTGTTGCTTGGTGCATATGTTAATTGCCACAACTGATTTAACCACAACTGTAATGTTAAAGTCCCATGTAATTCCTTGCAGAAATGTTTCAATAATAACTTTTGTTCTCATGAAAACTTTTGCCAGTCATTTATCTCAGATTAAAGATTTTACGAATTTTTCCTGTGCATACTCACGTTGATTCATTCACTCACTCACTGGTCATACCGGACTCGAGAGTCCACTACCGCAGCAACGTGTTTTTGCCACCTGTCCCTGTCTTGGGCTATTTCCTTCCATTCACCTTCAATACCTAGGCTCCTCAAACCACCCTTCACGTTGTCCTCCCATCTACGCCTCGGTCTCCCCACAGGACGTTTTCCCTCTAAGTGCCCTACCAGTACTTTGCCCGCTGCCCTGCCCTCATCCATTCGAGCTACGTGATCCGCCCATCGCAGCCTACGTGATTTAATAATACTGATTATGTCAGGGCTTGAATAGAGTTCGTGAACCTCTTCGTTATGCAGTTTTTGCCACTCTCCGCTAATGTCATCCCTTTTTGCTCCGAAAATTTTCCTAAAAGTTTGGTTTTCAAATACTCGAGACGGCTTTTCATTTTGCACAGTGCGAGACCGAGTCTCACACCCATACAGCATAACTGATAGAATAATAGTTTTGTATATTCTAATCTTTAAATTCCTGACAATATCCGTCATGAAAGTAATATATTCAGTGAGAAGTAGCACGCATCTCTTCTTCAGTTCGGATTCAATCTCATTTCTCGAAGTGAAGTCCACGCCTAGATACTTAAATGTGTTCACTTTTTCAAACTGCATGTCTCCAACTCTTAACATTTCCTGATCTACTGCTGTTGGCATTCTAGTAGTAACCAGGTATTTAGTTTTGTCTTCACTTATCCTTAGACCTACATCTTCACTAGCCTTGATTAACGCATTCGCATTTGCTGTTACAGTTTCTTTCCTATCGCTAATGATGTTTAGATCATCTGCATACCCTAATTCAGCAAAAGAAAATCAGTTGTTTTCCTACAAATGAAAATCTAGTGGCCAGCATTGCATTGGGCTGTGCCAAAAATTTCTTATAGGAGCAGATACACAGATAGCGTTATCCGGCGACATCATTGTGAGGTAAGAATTTTCCAGTTTATTCAGGATCATTTCACAGGGCCACGACGCAGCGCTGCTGACGTCAAAACTTATTAATCTCGATATGTAGTCAGTCTTTAATGGAAGGTCACATTAAAACTTGAAATTTTATTATTGGAAAGAAATTTTTCTCTTTGGAACTGAAACGAGATTTTTCTGTTGGGAGGTCACACTAAACGTGAATATTATAATTATTTTTCTGTTGGGAGGTTACATGTTTTCATAGCGTAGACGATGGCGCTAGAGACTGTTCCGGCTTTGGCTCGGGTTCGATCCTTACTACCCACCCGTGTCCAATATGTGTCTCGTTCACTTGTTCGGTTTTAGGAAACCAAACGAGGAACACGTTTGGTAACACCATCTCTGGCATACCGCTCGAATCTGCGCGTGCAGCGGCCTGACTGGCTAACTTAATGCTAATTAACTTGGTAACGTCGCAAATACCGATTTTTTTTCTTAACAGTTATTTCTCAGCACAGCCTACCATGCTAACGACCTTAAAAGCTTTTCAGAATATTTCTAACCGCCCTGCATATACGAGCAATAAATAAATAAATATTCAATATGTGGCTGTGAATTTTTCTTCCCTGCGGTCACTAAATCTCACAAAAACTATTGTAATGACGAAAACAACTTATAAAGCTAGAATGAGATTTTCACTCTGCAGCGGAGTGTGCGCTGATATGAAACTTCCTGGCAGATTAAAACTGTGTGCTGGACTGCGACTCGACCTCGGGACCTTTGTCTTTCGGGTAGCTCAGTTGGTAGAGCACTTGTCCGCGAAAGGCAAATTTTAATCTGCCAGGAAGTTTAACTTAAAAAGCTGATTGCTGGTAAAAAGTGAAGAGTGGGAGTGCTTTTCTGTACTCAAAACGGGCGACACGTCACGTGATGACAAATCCTTCTTCTGCAAGTTTGTCAATAACAAACGAAAAAGTCTAGAAAATTTAGAACCTGTTATATTTTACTATCGTTAGAAGCTCCTCTTGATGTCTGTCAGTGTTTGCGATTGAAAAATTGGGTTGTTTTGAAATTCAACTTTATGCAAACACAGGTGGTTTATTTTTTATTTTTAAATTTACCCAGACATGTTTCGTCACCTGTGTGTCATCTTCTGTGGGTGAAATTCCTACTTCTGTAAAGTACAATGTCAAATTTATAATAATTTATCTACTGTAGGCCTAAGGATTACAGTACGTGCATTTTGCTTTGTTTCCTTTAGACGCTCACCTTTAAAGTACATCTCTAAATGAACTGCATTAATATACATCGGTTTTTGTGGCCTTTTTCGTCGTTTTTTTGTCATCTGCAAACTAGCCATGAAGAAAATAATTGTGTATTTGTGAAGAACTGTTTCGTGGGTAGAGGTTATGTGCATTTCTGTCACAAGATTTTCGCTCCCTAGTTCACCTCACATGTACTTTCACAAAATGCGGCGAAACATGATCTGAGCAGCCACTTCTGACTCCATACTCAATGAGAACTCTTATGTTGTTAACGTTGCTCACTTGTTCATCGTTGGTCTTGTGTTTGTTGTGGCGCTAATTTTGAATGATACGTCAGAACTGGAGTGGTGTGGCTGCTGGGAGAGGGCAGAGTGTGTGTAATGTGTATAGTATGTATACGAACAAGGGGGAGGTGGCGGGGGGGGGGGGGGGGCAGTGCGAGCGTTATGTCCGAACACGCATGGACTAGAGTTCAAAGATATTTGTTCGCGATTGACAGTCCAGACAACTGATGTCTGGATTCATGGTGACTCCACTGTAATAGAATACTTAGCAACGAATGACGGTCAAGATATTCCTCGCCCGAATCAAGTACTTTTCAGAATTCTCGAAGAGTTCGGAAAAACGCAACACAATGTAAAATGAGACACGGAATTAGATGTTTTGTAAATGATTTAAATGTAATTTTCTACTCATTGAGTCGTACTACAACTGGATTGATTTCAGATCATGTTCATTGCTACCAGTGACTAACACATTTGAACACGAGCGTCCCGCAGTACGTCTTCACGAAACGTTAGTGCGTGTGCGCACACGGCTGGGGAGCGCAACAGTGGCGGGGGAGTCGCTCAGAGCGCTGTAGGGGAAAATATCGTTGTGAACTGAAGCCCAGACTCACGTTTTTCGTAAATATTAAACGGGGCCCCTCCACGCCCACACTGCATGGTGACCATTCAAAAAGATTCGTCAGTTCTTCTCTGGCTAAAAAGAATTCCGCCGAAAATGCAGCGATTTATATTCGCGTGGTTTGGTACCCATTTGTAACGTTCAGAGAAGAGTCAAGAGTGTGGAATTTCGAGTAAAACCTACACATTTCTCTTGTTGCCGCGTTAAAATTTGCTTCCTTTGCCAAAACTCAGCCGAGTTTACGCTGTCTCGTCTCACTAAGATGTTTTGCAGACGCAATTGTGAGAGAATTCTGAAACAGTGGTTTATTAAGTGAGGAACTGAGGAAAAGTAAGGTCGGTAGATTATGAAAAAGCACATCCCCCGTACAAAATTAGAGTGGGGACTTCACTTATATCGTTCCAAAACCCACAGCATTTCTCTTTCACCAGCTATCGATGGCCCTTAAAAATTACATTCTTTCACCGAACGAGTCTGTAATAAGTAGAACGAGTTTGCGTAATTTCTCGGTGTGGCACACTGTTTTAATCTGCCAGGAAGTTTCATATCAGCGCACACTCCTCTGCAGAGTGAAAATCTAATTCTAAATGCTCTCCTCTTTGTGTGCTATCATTTGCCAAAATCTCATTTCGATATCTCAAACCGTTTATGAAATATGGCGAATATCGTGGATATTTCACTCAGGCTTTATCGCTGGCACTGTGCGACCGTAAATGAGTGCGCTACGTCAGATCAATTTCCTCGAGATAGGTGACAGAGACCTCCAACCAAGTCTAAAGAAAAATTCAATATGTTAGCTAAATTTCAACACAGCAACATATTACGTAATATGAATCAGACGCAAAATCACAGCTGACCCTATGTTTCAGTACAAACAGTTTGGAATTTCTCACAGTGTCTTAGTTCCATGTAAATATACCAAACCTATGACCATTAACGAAATGATGGGCACGCCATAATGAACCTGACATGTAAGGTACAGCTAAAGCAAAAATTACATTTTTTTACCTAATAGCTTCTGCGAAATCGTTGGAGTAAGACTGCAGGGTGCGCGCGTCGATTCTGTCAACGTCGACCGGTCGAACGCTAGAAAACGGGTAGCGTCCGCCCCTTCCGAGCAAACGAATGGACTCGGCCAGCGCGTTGGACGGAAACTGGTCACTGCGCATCAGCCATCGCATACTGAGCGACCTATAGCAGTGCAACATTCCCCCGTCTCCCTCCCATCACAGCTCGCGGATGTGCTGATCTTCCTCCTCTCCTTCTAATCTCATGTGACTCTGGCGGCAAACCATACGTAACAATCTTCAGTCAGATTTTGTCGTTCATGACTTTCGTTATAGTGCGCGAAAACAAGTCACAAATTTTATGTATAGATGTAATAAGTAAACAAGCTTCTATAAGTAAAATTTAGGCAATCGAATAAAAAGTATATGTATGACATTTTTATACAATTTTTATAATTTAACTACCACGAAGCTACATTTTCTTGTCGCGAACGCCGATTGGGTAATTTCCTAGACTGATTGGCTATCGAAGTCCGGGTCCAAACGATACATATCGAACGTGCGATCCTAAATCGATCATGCGACTGTGGTGGCGGGCGTTATGAGTATGTTTACGGTGGTCACTACAGCAACGACAAAAGGAGAATGTTGCAAAGGAGACAACTTACCTTATTCCTCGTCTGTGTTATCAGGTGAACGTCCATTACGGTGGTCTGGATGGATAGTTTAGAAGAGTCGAATCCTTCCTGATACTCGTTCGTTTTTCGCACTGTCCGCAATGAAATTGTAAACGTTATTTCAGCATCGAAACTGTTCTTACGAAGTTTTACACACTTCGCACCACTACAGTCTACACAGTACCTTCTTTCCTCGTCCGGTAGTGCTCCATACTTGCGACAAAAAGTCGAACAATTGTCTACGCTGGATAAACATGGAATTAGATTTTTCCATGTGAGAGAATCCGCCAAAGAAACTTCAAGAACACCAGACATCGCATTCATTAACGACATAAATCGTCTGGGATTCTCTACCAACTCACAAATAATTCGCGGAGGTATGTAATTTAGAGGAACTAAGGGAACAACGGAAAACAGATAAAGATGACGGTCACAAATAATTGATCACAACGCCCGCCACCAGCGTCGCATGGTCGATTTACGATCGCACGTTCGATGTATATGGTTTGGACCCCGCGACTTCGATAGGCAATCATTCTTGGAAATTACCCACAATTGTTTAGTGAAACAGATATACTACCTCAAATCTCCGATTCCGACTCCTTCTAGTGAGTTAAAACGAACTCCTTGAGAGGTGCTGGATCGGCGAAATTAATCCCTCATTGTGCTACTGTTACTGTGTGCAGGTTTCTTTCAAAGATGTTCCACTGGTTGCTGCGACTTACCTCTGACGTGCACATCCGCACCGTATCCCAGCAACGTCTCCACCACGGCGGGTTTGCAGGACTCCACAGCGACGTGCAGGGCCGTGTAGTTGTCCTGAAAGGCAGATTCACTCCAGGTGAAACATCGCAACATCTCAGCAGCTTCCCGAAAGTATAGTACATCATTAGTTGCGGGAAACTGTGAGTGTGGTATGTGAAGACCTACATTCTCCCAATACGTTTGTTGCTCTCTGGCGTACAGTGTTTGTGTCTGCTTTACTCGTGAGTGTGACTCTTTACCCTGGTCATACAGTTCAGTTTTGGTATTAATTGTTCTTTTCGGTTGATCGCAAGGAAGGATAGAATTTAATCTGATGTGTAAGTTATGATGTGGGAAATTAGATGTTTTGTAGATTATATCTTATCGAGTCTGAGTATAGTATCTTTCATTCCTTTTCATCAGCTCTTACATCATTTCAACCTACATATAAATTTCAGTGTGATGTTTCATCACTCTCCGAATTTGGGCTTAGCGAACACTAGTGCACCTTTGGAGCGACAGTAAAGGTATCTTTGGACCATGTTTCTGATGTACGCGGCGAACACGCACGCAGTGACTATTATTCTGTTCTGTTTGATATTTCCGACAAGATCATCGATATTTTCCAACAGGCGTTACCTACCGAACGAGCGGGTCCCGAACTATATATACGGACCCCAAGACTCTCGCGGCTCCAAATCTGGATACTGTTTATTGTGGTAACTAGAGCGACGGCAAAGGACGAAAGTTTGCTAATTAACATTAATTATGAAGGAAACTAGTAATTTCACATACTTTATTCGTCAGCCACGTCTTCTTTATAAAATATTCCACATGAAGGAAACATTGTTTCGCGTAACCCGGCTGCAACCTAATTACGTCTCTGAGGAATATTTGGGAGAGGCGGAGGAGGAGATTGGTGTTTAAGGTCCCGTCGACAACGAGGTCATTAGAGACGGAGCGCAAGCTCGGGTGAGGAAAGGATGGGGAAGGAAATCGGCTGTGCCCTTTTAAAGGAACCATCCCGGCATTTGCCTGTAGCGATTTAGGGAAATCACGGAAAACCTAAATCAGGATGGCCGGAGACGGGATTGAACCGTCGTCCTCCCGAATGCGAGTCCAGTGTGCTAACCACTGCGCCACCTCGCTCGGTGAATATTTGGGAGAGTCTCAGAAGGTTGAATTTTCTCTCGCAGTCGCAAATTGTGGAAATACACATATTAGAAAAGGTGCAATTCGTCCCTACCCCATAAAATCTACAGTTTCCGTGATCTTCAATTGGCATAAATCTATGTTTTCAATTACGCCGTCGATGAATATCGTTGCTCGACATATTGGTATATCGTTCGGAGCCTTCGTGTTCGACAGGCAACGCTTCTTGGATGGTACCAGATCGCCCATTCGGCAAAATAGTGGGGGTGTGCTGTGTTGGCAAGTACTGCACAGAATACTCACACGGACCAGCGAGAACATTACGACCACCAACCTACTGTCAATATAAACCCGTATAGGCGATAGCAGCGTCACGTGGCGAGGAATGGAATGACTGACTACAGACACACACACGGTGCTTGTAGTATCAGTGAGCGTCCTGTCCATGTGTATGAGGGTAATCCCAAAAGTAACGCCTCCAATTTTTTTTATAGGTACGTAGACCTGTTTATTTCTACAATGGCTTACATCAGTTTACAGCCTGAACATTTAGCTATTTTTCGACATAATCATCATTTCTGTCGATGCATTTTCGTAGACGCTGTGGCAGTTTTTGTATGCCCATGTCATACCACCTCGCCGCCATGCTGTCCAGAAAGTTATGAACCTCTTCTTTCACCTCGTCGTCGGAGCTGAATCGCTTGGACTATAAATAACGCTGACAGGTACTGTGAGACTCTGAAGAAAGTCAAACGGGCAATTCAGAACCGGAGAAGAGGAATGTTGAGCGAGGGCGTACACATTATTGATGACAATGCTCGCCCACACATCGCTCGGCAAGCCGTTGCTCTCTTGCAACAGTTTCAGTGGAACATAATCACCTACCCACCCTATAGTCCTGACTTGGCGCCCAGTGACTACCACCTGTTCCCTAGGTCAAAAGAACATTTGGCCGGAAAGCGATTCAGCTCCGACGACGAGGTGAAAGAAAAGGTACATAACTTTCTGAACAGTGTGGCGGCGAGCTGGTAGGACATGTGCATACAAAAACTGCCACAGCGTCTACAAAATTGCACCGACAAATGGTTCAAATAGCTCTGAGCACTATGGGACTTAACATCTGAGGTCATCAGTCCCCGGCCGGCCGGAGTGGCCGTGCGGTTCTAGGCGCTACAGTCTGGAGCCGAGCGACCGCTACGGTCGCAGGTTCGAATCCTGCCTCGGGCATAGATGTGTGTGATGTCCTTAGGTTAGTTAGGTTTAATTAGTTCTAAGTTCTAGGCGACTGATGATCTCAGAAGTTAAGTCGCATAATGCTCAGAGCTATTTGAACCAATCATCAGTCCCCTAGAACTTAGAACTACTTAAACCTAACTAACCCAAGCACACCACACACATCCATGCCCGAGGCAGGATACGAACCCGCAACCGTAGCAGTTGCGCGGTTCTAGACTGAAGCGCCAAGAACCGCTCGGTCACTCCGTCCGGCAATGCATCCACAGAAATGGTGATTATGTCGAAAAATAGCTAAATGTTCAAGCTGTAAACTGATGTAAAACATAGTAGAAATAAACAGGTCTGTGTACTTATAAAAAATAGGAGACCTTACTTTTGGGATTACCCTCGTAGAATGGGAAAGGCGTGCGATCTATCTCAGATTGACCGAGGGCAGATTGTGTTGGCCCGGAGGCTCGGCTCGAGCATTTCGGAAACTGCACGACTTGTCGGGTGTTCGTGGAATGTTGTGGTGAGTGTCTTCAACACGTGGCGAAACCAAGGTGGAACCACGTCCAGATGTCGTGGGGTTAGGCGGCCACCCCTCATTACAGATGTCGGACGTCATAGGCTGTGCACACTGGTAAAACAGGACAGGCGGCGCACTGTGGCGGAACTAACATCAGACCTTAATGCTGGGCAGAGTACAAGTGTGCCTGAACACACAGTGCACCGAACACTCCTAACGATGGGCCTCCGCGGCCAACAACCCATGTGTGGCAAAATTAACGCCACGACATCGGAAACTACCACTGAAATGGGCAAATGACCAGCTGTTATGTACGTTGGCGCAGTGGCAGAGCGTCGCATGGTGTGATGAATCCCCATACCTTCTTCATCACGACAATGGGAGGGCGCGAATCCGTCGTCATCTAGGGGAACAGCTCCTTGACACCTGTACGGCGGTGTAACATCCACGAGATAAATTTTATCTACAGTGCTACGAGAGGAAATTATGCCGCTAACAGTTATGAACATTATCTATCCGACATATGAAAAAACAGTGAAAACGATGATAAATATTAATTATTTATATAATATTTTATGATGTAATTGGACATATCGATGCGTATCACACAAAGACAATGATAATTGTAAATTCCTTTTATGACCTGCGTTTGTCTTCCTTTTTTTTTACCTTTTGTTGGTTGGCTTTTGTAGGTTGCGGACGCAAGAGCCATATTAAACTGAGGTCTGTTAAGAAATTGTAATTATTTGTTAATTATTACTTGAGAATAGAGTTCATTATTATTATAAATATATGTGAATAATTATTTGTAACTTTAATAAGCACTTCAAATACTTATCCTATTAAAAAGAAAACTTACTCTAACAAAAGAAAGTCTCTATCAACTGTCTGCCGCCATCTTAACAATTATCTCAGCGGCAAATTCAAATTACGCAACTCTGCAGACATAAATGCGGAAGGTAATAAAATTGTGTAAAAATAAATGTGCACCGGTGGTCCCGAACTCATTTAATGAAAATAGTTCGAATCAGATAGGTTCATTGAAAACAGTGCTCATAGCACGATCCATATCCAACGGAGAGCAGCGCGCTTCGTTACAGGATCATTTAGTAATCGCGAAAGCGTTACGGAGATGATAGATAAACTCCATTGGAAGACTCTGCAGGAGAGACGCTCAGTAGCTCGGTACGGGCTTTTGTTAAAGTTTCGAGAACATACTTTCACCGAAGAGTCAAGCAGTATATTGTTCCCTCCTACGTATATCTCGCGAAGAGACCATGAGGATAAAATCAGAGAGATTAGAGGCCACACAGAAGCATACCGACAATCCTCCTTTCCACGAACAATACGAGACTGGAATAGAAGGGAGAACCGATAGAGGTACTCAAGGTACCCTCCGCCACACACCGTCAGGTGGCTTGCGGAGTATCGATGTAGGTGTAGACATATAGCAAACTTTTCTTGCTGATGTATGGAGCCGAAATTAATTACGCACGAGTTGCGAAGAGTATTGTTTCAGGTAACATACGTCAGTGGTGTGCGCGGCTGATATTCGGTGGTTTTAATCATCATTTTGCTGAAGATAACTGTTTCCGTCATAATCAATAGTTGTATAGAAACTGTTGTATGAACTGTGATTTAGTGACACTTGCACAGCTTACAGACAACACCTTAACGCAACGTTAACTTGGATTTCTTTAGCTACTTGACCAAATCTTTAGCCGGGAGAAAAAAAAATTATTTAGTAATAACTCAATGTAATGAAATAAGATTATCATTTACATTTACAAATTAGTTAAATACCAATCCACTGAATAACACAGCGAACGCCAGAGCGGGATAGAGAAGCTGCCGGCGGCTCCATTATACTCTGGGAGACATACAAGCAGGCTTCCATGGGTCCAGTGGAGCTCGTGCAAGGCATCACGACGGACAAGGAGTATCGTACACTGGCTGCAGACCACGTACACCCCTTCATGACGTCATGTTTGCCGACGGCAGTGACGTCTTTCAACAAGGTAATGCTCCATGTCACAAGGCCAGAAGTTTGATGGTGTAGTTCGAGGAACGCAGTGACGATTTGCAATTGTTGTGCTTGCAAGATCTGAACGCGATCGAATACATCTGGGATGTGACAACGTGGCGTTAGAGCTCATCTCGCCTCACCCTGGGATTTACGGGAATTAGGTGACTTGCGTGTGCCGATGTGGTGCCACCTGCCTTCAGAGACCTACCAAGGCCTCATTGGTTCTATGCTACAACGCGAAGGCTTGTCCGTGCCAAAGGTGGACATACCGACTAACACACAGGTGGTCGTAATGTTCTAGCTGATCAGTGTATAGGCATTAGCACAGTTAATAACAGCTAAATAGCTAAAACCTCACATACGAGTTTCAAACGTATTTCCCATATAACTAGCAGGCGTCCCCGGCCACGTGGTACTCACGTGCGTGGGTACGTCGACCTTCTCGCCCTTCTGCAGCAGCGTGCTGATGATGCCCACGTGTCCGTAGCGCGCCGCCGTGTGGATACTGCGGGCGCCGCCCTGCAACACACGTGGCCGCCACCTGTCACACGCTCTCCACAATGTAAACACAAATCACAGTACACCTGCTTTACAAGAGATAATAATTTTCATTATATGAAATGATTATTTCAATAGTGGTACAAGTCCATTTTTGTTCATATTGAGATACAGAGTCCTAAAGTTAAATGAGTACTGAAAAATCTGCAATTGAGATACCAGAAATATTCAAGCATATGGCTGCTTGCTAGAGATGAACCTTTATTTCCGTTTGTTTGGCTCATTAATTTCAGAAGCATTATAGAAAGAAATGTGGAGGTAATGGACTTGTACCACTATTGAAATAAGCCATTCATATCAACAAACGACACTTATGACGTCTATAACACCATTTTAATAATGCCCAAGTTACTTTTGTTGAATGATTACTTAACGCTCTTCGGCAGACGATCTCCATGCTAAAATTACCTAATGCTGTTGTTGTTGTTGTGGTCTTCAGTCCTGAGACTGGTTTGATGCAGCTCTCCATAAAAAATTTAAAATAACCTAGTAACTTCTTAAAAATAAACGGCGTTTTCATATCGTCCATCAGTCCTCTGTTAAAATAATTTTATTCTAAGTGGTTGGTCACAGCCATTTGGTGACTTTAAAATACGTGCTCACTACACACATGAAAAAAAGACTTGGCTGCAAAGGTCTCCACCTTCTTTATTTTTTAAAAACAGATACATAATCTTGTATCTTCACAACATACAGGAAAAAACACAAAAAATAATAGAATCGAAGCGTTTCACATGCAGAATTAGAGAAGTACACTCAAAATTACGAGTAAGTGGACTGGTAAGGTACGATGTGCTGATGTCTCTGTAGTTTCTGGGAGAAGAGGAGAATGTAGAAAGTAATGATTATAAGAAGGACATATCTACATATATACTCCGCTAGCCACCAAGCGGTGTGTGGCGGAGGGCACAATTCGCGCCAAAATCGTATTTCCCCCCCCCCCCCCCCCCCCCCCCCCCCCACTGTTCCACTCGCGGATCGCGCGAGGAAAAAACGACTGTCTGAGCGCCTCAGTACGAGCTCTTATTTCCCTTATCTTTGAATGGTGATCATTGCGCGATTTGAAAGTTGGTGGTAATAACATATGCTATACATTCTCGGGGAAGATCGGATTTCGGAATTTAGTGAGCAGCCCGTCCTGTTTAGCGCGCCGTCTATCTGCAAGTATGTCCCACTTCAAACTTTCTATGAGATTTGTAACGCTCTCGCGATGTCTAAATGTACCACTCACGAATCTTGCCGCTCTTTTTTGGACCTTCTCAATCTCTTGAATCAGGCCCAACTGGTAAGGGTCCCATACAGACGAACAATACTCCAAGACTGGACGAACTAAAGTATTGTAAGCTATTTCCTTTGTTGAAGGACATGGAGATACATCATGGCACTAGAGGACGCCGTAAAGAATAAAAACTGTTGGGGTACATAGAGATTGGTATTTATTCGAAAACTAATTGTGGACGCTGGATGCAGGTGTTAATCTGAGATGAAGAGTTTGGCACAAGCAATAAAATCGTAAGCGGGCCACACCAAAGCAGTCAGGAGGCTGATGACCCAAAAAAAAAAAAAAAAATCGATGTAAAAACAGCAATACAGTTACAAATAATTATGCTCAGTCAGTAATATCTTGGGGAAAAATCGAATGGGAAATATTTGTCCTTCGACTTTTATAGTCATTTCATTCCGGATTCAGTGTTAAGTCACTCTTTTATAATTGATTTTAAGTGGCCTTTCTCTTCAGTCATTGGGAGCATAATATTTAGATCTTAAATGCGAAAATTTATGGTGTGTTCAAATATCGCTCTCCTATCTCTAACAAGGCAAGAAAAAAAGCCTATGAATTAAATCGAAAAATCTTTTAAAAATTGGGAAGTTAGCTATGGTAATAATTATGTATTGAATATTTTATTTACTAATAGGCGGGGGCAAGCCCATCTACTCCGTCTACACCAAGTGGACGGAGAGGGGAAGGGGGGGGGCTTTTCCGCTATCTGAACTCGAACTGTCCTATCATGCTGTTCTTAGTGATGATGTCCTCATTCAAATAGATATTGTAGAGAGAGAGAGAGAGAGAGAGAGAGAGAGAGAGAGAGAGAGAGAGAGAGATACGCAAAACAAACCAAAACGTTTGCACAGGACCGGCTACTACCTGCTAGAGATGGGCAAAACTGTTCTTTTCAGAGATCGGATCAGAACTGTTCACTCCCTGAAATGAATTAGCTCTTTTTCATGACTCACCACTCATTTACAATAGAAAATAAATGGAAGGCACATTGCCCTTTAAACTTGGTTTATTCCACTACTATACCTGTATTTTGATCTTATTTGATCCTATTTTGAAGTAACACAGATAATGAGTAAGAATTTTGTATTGTTTATTGAAATTTCCATGATATGACAAAGTTTTTGATTATTGATTTATTTTGCACTATCGTGGTTTTTTGGGTGATCGGAAAATGTTGTAACTTCAGATTTACATTAACAATATATTTGGCTACAATGTATTAAAATTTCATTAACCTCATACAAATACATCGCAAGCCATATATTTTTAAAGTGAACGTTTCCTTCCGAAGACGCCTAAAATCGCAAAATCCGTACCAGAATAAGAAAAAAACTATAAATTTGACTGTAAAACGAAAGTGCTGCATATAGCCTTATGCAGAATAAAACAAGGAAAATATTGGTGTATCACATTTTGCGATACGTTTATCGGTTCGCTCGTAATTAAAGCGTAAATTCGAGTGTCCATAATAAAAATCCTATAGTAAGAGGAGTCGTCAGGAACCTAATCTAATCAGTTTAAACAAATAAAAATAAAATAAAAACAAATGATGTATACATAACATAATAATGTAATTATACGTAGCGGTATTACTACGAAGAACAATATCCAGTAGAGACGAACTCCGATGCAGAGCCGCTGAGTCGAGCAGGTCGAGCCGCGAGCTGTATTACTGCGTGAGCCGAGACCGCAGAGACCAGAGTGACACCTGAGTCGCTTTGCTCAACGCTCTGGCTAGAGTCGAGACGGTGGGGTGAGCGTTGAGCGGTCGAGTTACGAGGGTGGGGGGAGCGGTGAACTCACCCGCTCCGAGACAAATCGTCTGTTCTCTTGCGAGCAGGTTGTTGCAAGTAGTTCCTATGTTATCCGCTAGGTGGCTCTCTGTCCTGTTGCTCGCATCAACTGCCCAGAGGGCAGGACGTGCGACTGAAACGATCGCCGACAGAGTGCGATGCGAAGTCAAGCTGCGCCAGACACTGCGCGCGGCAGGCGACGCACAGAGACGGCACGGCATATGTGAAACACAAAGTCCAATGGGGCACTGCACAATGCAGGCAGCCAAGGTAGAAGCAGGGCAGAGGCCGGCGCTGGCTGTGTTGTGTGGCGTGCACTGTGCTGTGACCAGCAGAGGCGCCGGTGATATGCTCTCTCTCTCTCTCTCTCTCTCTCTCTCTCTCTCTCTCTCTCTCTCTCTCTGCCGTCGGAAACGTTTGGAGCTACCGTTCTTTTTTTTCTGAATCACTGATTGTTCACTCCTTTGAAAGATTCAACTCTATGAATTAGTTCAAGAGTGCATCCCCCATCTCTACTACCTGCGTCCCATATCCAACAACGTAATGGCAATGAAAAATTCGAACCAGCCATATCCGCGTTTACTTACCAAACGTGTCTTGACAGCATGTTCTTCTGCTTACTCTTTCTCTTTTTTCTGTTTACAAAAGGCTATCTATTTTTTATACAATTGCATTTTTTGAGGTGGTATTCAAAGAATTAGGCAAAAATTATAAATAAGGCGATTAGATTATATAAAACAAAATATATCAACTGCAGCTGTCATGGAGTGAAGATTTATATGCACGCTTCAATATGTATGGGAGAACATTTTTTCAGCTTCTTCCACTTGGAAAGTATCTTCACTATTACTCGTGACTTGTGACATTTCTGTGTTTCCTAATTCTTCTTCTGCAACATTTCCCTCAGTGTGTAGGACTAATTTAGCCTTCTGTACTAGTTGAGGCGTCCCCCAGTGACCACCTCACAGTAACTGGCAACTACAGCTAAAGTCTCAGACAACAGTATCCAGCCTCGTCAATCTGATCTGCTTCAGCCTTTGCAGACGTCTTTCAATTAGATACACGAATCCGACTTCATACTTTTGGTACAGAATATTCTAGTTGTGTTTCTTACTTACGTGTTCGTCCCTTTCGAGTTTAAATGCTTCTGTGTTACAATAAAAATAACTTGAAATAAAATTAAAAATGAAGAAACAGAAATCTACTGGTCTATGTATCAGCTCGCTATTATTTTGTTTTGTGCTTGTTACAGTGTCATCAATTTTGAAATACTGCCCCTCGAAATTTTGCATTGAACTTTTTGACTTAAATACCCTCTTGTATTTGTATCTGTAAGTTCGTTTCGAAGCAGTTGAATGATCTTTATGTTTCCTGTATGTTTCTTAGTGTGTACTAAACAAAAAGAGCTGGGAGTCAGTTGAGGCCTGGTGTTCCAGCTGCAGGATACGGCCAGATGACCGATGCGGTGAGTTATTTTGTTCTGTTTGCGAGTAATCAGTGCAATTCTATCTATAGTTAAGTTTCAAATTCCCTCCTATGCATTTCGAATGGATTTTGTCTTCCATTGTGACCTCATTTTTGTCAGTTTAAGCGTTTATTGATTCTTCAGTTTTTAATCAGAAGGAACCGCATTACTTACCACGAGCTTCTAATGTATGACTCCGAAGCCGATGAGTCAGCGTGTCTGACCTCTATGCGGAGAGCCTGTGTTCAGTTCGCCGTACTGTCAGCGAGTTTTTCCTCGGTAGGAGGACTAGAACACGGCACACTTAGCCTCGTGGGGCAAATTTAGCGACAGGTAGCGGCTTCAATGTCTGAGAAACTGACAACGGCCGGGAGAACGCAGTGCTCGCCCCACGTGCCTCCTTACGGCATCCGAGTGACGTCTTTGGGAGAGGATGACATGGTGGTCGGTCGATACCGAATGGGAGTTAGGGACAGTAGGCACTACTAATAGAGCTGTGCCTTCTTCCAGACACTGCTTTTCGGTTTTTACTCTCATCTTCATTCCGCAAGTGCTATTTACAGCTAACCCACTCCTCGCTCACTGTTTCCCACCGCGTTCTATACATCCAGTCTCCTTCCTGGAGTGTCGACGGTACGTTAAACACTAACCACCACCACCACCACCACCTGGAGGCTTCCGGCCGTCATCTCCTCACAGACACATGCCTACATCTTCTATGTTGACACTCACTTCTTTCTCCCTTCTGGAGTCCACTTCCAAAATCTTTTAAGTCAGTGGTGTCCACCCATCCTTCGTAGACTGCCGGGAATCATTAGCTGCTTTGTTTCCACTGTGTGGATTACATTCGGGTGGGCTACTACAAGTTCTTATTGTATTATTCTTGACGTAGTCCAACGTCGAAATCTTTTCAAGTCTCTATTCTATAAATTTGTCTTGCTGATCTGTCTGTGCCCTGTAGATCTCAGCCGTGCTGCACTTTACTGTATTGCCTTCCTCTTGCAAGTAATCACTCAATGAAACAAATGTGAAAATGTCCGAGCTTGTGATTTACGGTGTTCATGAAAGCAGTTCAGGTTCTCAGATCTTTGGACATACTGCTTTCACAGCATAGTCCGTTACACTGTCTGGGCGTCTTCTGAAATCACTTAACATGTTTTTCTTGTTGTGGTCTTCAGTCCTGAGACAGGTTTGATGCAGCTCTCCATGCTACTCTATCCTGTGGAAGCTTCTTCATCTCCCAGTACCTACTGCAGCCTACAGCCTTCTGAATCTGCTAGTGTATCCATCTCTTGGTCTCCCTCTACGATTTTTACCCTCCACGCTGCCCTCCAGCACTAAATTGGCGATCCTTGATGCCTCAGAACATGTCCTACCAACCGATCCCTCCTTCTAGTCAAGTTGTGCCACAAACTCCTCTTCTCCCCAATTCTGTTCAATACCTCATCATTAGTTATGTGATCTACCCATCTAACCTTCAGCATTCTTCTGTAGTACCACATTTCGAAAGCTTCTATTCTCTTCTTAACGTTCTCAACAAAAAAAAAAACCTCCATTTCGCACTAGGCAGTCTTTATAGTTTGGGAGCCGTAGCATTCAAACTTAACCTATAACGTCGCCTCTCCAGGCGAACTATTGTATTGCCTCGCTGATTCGCCTGCTGCGTCCTGCCTGTAGAGCCAAGTTAAGTATCGCGTGTTGTTCTCATTTATCAATTTATTTATTCATTCATCCTTAGATTGCTGACCTACATTGGATGCATTAATGTATACTTAGAAGTTACAGGGTAAATTACAACTGGGCATATTATTTTACAACCCCCCCCCCCCCCCACATAATCATGGACCTTGCAAGACAAGGAGGGGAGGCTTCCGTATCTCAGCCATAAAGATACCCGTACCGAACGTACCACATTGGAGGAGTATCTGTTGAGAGGTCAGGCAAACGTATGATTACTGAAGAGAGGCAGCAGCCTTTCCAGTAGTTGTAATGGTAACAGTCTGGGTGGTTGACTGATCTGGCCTTGTAACATAAACCAAATGGCCATACTGTGCTGGTAGTGCGAACGACTGTAAGAAGGGGAAACTATAGCCGTAATTATTCCCAGAGCATGCAGCTCTACTGTATGGTTACATGAAGATGGCGTCCTCTTGAGTAAAATATTCCGGAGGTGAAATAGTCCCGCATTCGGATCTCCGGAAGGGACTACTCAGGAGGACGTCGTCATCAGGAGAAACAAAACTGACGTTCTACGGTTCGAAGCGTGTAATGTTGATCCCTTAATCGCGCAGATGGGTTAGAGAATTTAAAAGGGAAACGGATAGGTTGAAGTTAGATGTAGTGGGAATCAGTGAAGTTTGGTGGTAGCAGGAACAGGTCTTTCGCTCACGTGAATTAAGAATCGTAAGTACAAAATCAAACATGGGTAATGCAGGAATAGGTTTAATAATGTATAAAGACATAAGAATTCGGCTAAGCTACTATGAACAGCATAGTGAACACATTATTGTAGCAAGACAGTCACACTGGTACAAGTTTATATGCCAACTAGCAACGTAGATGACGAAAAGATTGAAGAAACTTATTATGAGATGAGAGAAGTTATTAGTTAGTTAAGGGAGACGAAACTTTGTGATGGAGGACTAGAACTCGATAGTAGGAAAAGTATGAGAAGAAAGAATTGTAGGTGAATATGGAGTGGGAAAAAGGAATGAAAGAGGAAGTGCCTGGTAGAATTTTGCACAGAGCATAATTTAATCATCGCTAAAGCATGGTTTAAGAATCATGAAAGAATGTTGTGCACGTGAAGAGGGTTGGAAACACCAGAAGCTTTCAGACCAATTATATAAATATTTTGAAACCAGATTTCAAATTGATTGTGTGACATCACCAGGGGCAGAAGTGGACTCTGATCACAATTTATTGGTTACGAACTGCAGATTAAAACTGGACAAATTGCGAAAAGGAGGGGATGCGACCTGGATAAGTTGAAAGAACCAGAGATGATTGCGAGTTTCAGAGGGAGCACTGGACAACGACTGACTAGAACAGAGGAAAGGAATACGGTAGAAGACGAAAGGATAGTTTTTAGAGATGAAACAGCGAAGGTAGCAGAGGAGAAAATAGGTAAAAATACAAAATCTAGCAGAAATCCTTGGATAACACAGGTTATATTGAATATAAGCGATGAAAGGAGGAAGTATAAAAGTACTGCAAATGAAACAGATGAAAGGGAATACAACAGCCTAAAAAATGAGACTGACAGGATTTGCAGGAATGGCTAGAGGACTAATGTAGAAGCATAATATAGAAGTATATATCACTAGGGGAAAGGTAGGTATCTCCTATACGAAAATTAAAGAGGTGTTTGAATATCAAGAGCTCAGATGGAAAACCAGTCCAAAGCAAAGAAGGGAAAGCAGAAAGCTGGAAGGAGTATATAGAGGGTCTATACAAGGGGGATCTACTTGAAGGTAATATTATGGAAATTGAAGAGGAAATAGATGAAGATGAGATGGGAGATTACTGAGTGAAGAATTTGACTGAGCACTGAATGACCTAAGTCGGAACAAGGCCCCGCTAGTAGACAACATTCCGTTAGAACTACTGATAGCCTTGGGAGAGCCAGCCATGAAATACCTTCGGACTTCAAGGAGAGTGTAGTAATTCCACTTTCAAAGAAAGCAGGTGCTGACAGGTGTGAATATTATCGAACTATCAGTTTACTAAGTCATGGTTGCAGAATACTATCACGAATTCTTTATAGAATAATGGAAAACATGACAGAAGCTAACCCCGGGGAAGATCAGTTTGGATTCCGGAGAAATGTACAAATACATGTGGCAATACTGAGCTTACGATTTATTTTAGAAGATAGGTTATAGAAAGGTAAGCATACGTTTATAGCATTTGATTTGTAGACTTAGAGAAAGTTTTTAGCAATGTTAAGTGGAATAATCTCTTTGAAATTCTGAACGTAGCAGGGATAAAATACAGTGAACGGAAGGCTATTTACAATATATACAGAAACCAGACGGCAGTTATAAGGGTCGAGAGACACGAAAAGGAAGCAGTGATTGAGAAGAGAGCGAGACAGGGTTGTATGTAGCCTATCCCCGAAGTTATTCAATTTGTACATTGTGCAGGTAGCAATAAGGATACCAAAGAAAACTTTCCAGAAGGAACTAAAGTTCATGGAGAAGAAATAAGAAGAGACAGAAAATGACTTGGAACAGCAGTTGAACGGAATGGACGGGATCTTGAAAAGAGCATATAATATGAACATCAACAAAAACAAAACAAGTATAATAGAACGTAGCCGAAATAAATCATACGATGTTGAGGGTATTGAATTAGGAAACGAGACGCTTACAGTAGTAGATGACCTTTGCTATTTGGGAAGCAAAACAAATGATGATAGCCTAAGTAGTGAGGATATAAAATGTAAACTGGTAAAGGCAAGAAAAGTATTTCTCAAGAAAAGAAATTTGTTAGCACTGAATAAAGCTTTAAATGATAGGAAGTCATTTATGAAGATATTTCTATGGAGTGTAGGTATGTATGATGTGAAACATGGACGATATACATATTAGACAATAAAAGAATACAAGCTTTTGAAATGTATGTGGTGCTACGGAAGAGTGCTGAAGATTAAAGGGGAAGATCACATAACTAATGAGGAAAACTGAATAGAACTGGGGCGAAAGAAATTTGTGGCACAACCTGATTAAAAGGACAGATCGGTTGGTAGGACACATTCTGAGAATGATGGAAGTGTGTGTGTGTGGGGGGGGGGGGGGGACACGTAGAAATCTTAGAGGGAGACCAAGAGACGAATACAGTAAGCAGATTCAGAAGCATGTCAGTTGGAGTAATTATTTGGAGATGAGGCTCACATAGGATAGAGTAGCATAGAGAGCTGCGTCAAACCAGTCTTTGAAGAACACAATAACAACAATATTTTACAATAGATATAATGAATGAAAAACGGACAGACAACACTTAATCATCAGTTTCATTTAGTATATCTAGGCAACCAATTTCATTTTCCGTTACAATGCTTGATTCTTGATCAAACATGAAGAATGGCATGTGCACTTCTCACTGACACAGTGTATGGTAGCTCACTGCTCAGGTTACAGTTTTAACACAACAATTCTTCTTTCCAAGTTCTTTTCAACTAGTCTCAAAACGTTCCTTAATACTGAAGAAATATGTAGCGCTCAAGCACTGTCTTAGTTTTGTTTCGTAGACTGCTAGTACTTCTACATTTCTTAAACTGCCTGGTTGTATGTTCTACAGTAGGCATCCAGCTTTAGCAGAATCTTTAACAGCCAGATGTATACGGTTACTGTTAATGTGAAAATCATCTTTGACGTCTCTGACACTTGTGGATGTAATTGTGCAATTCCCTGTTTAGCATCTGTGCACAATTTACTATTGAGTTACATCACTGTTTCCATATACATACACAGACAGAGGGGACTGTCAGTATTTTAAATAGTTTGAGTCCGATTTTGCACGACTCTCTTGGTGACTATCTTCCGACAAATCTGATACTCTTGTTTTTATTTATTTATTTTTTGCAACTGCTGCAGTCTACGAGGTGCGACAATAAAGTAAGGAGACTGACGTGAAAAAAAAGTTGCTTACCGTTTTAGTCAAGTTTAGTGTTGTCTCCTTCAAAGTAGTTCCCTTCTGACTGCACACACTTTTTCCAGCGCTTCTGCCATTGATGGTGACATTTCTGGAACTCATCTTCTGTAATATCGTCCAAGACCCTCGTCACAGCTTTTTGGACATCTTGTGTTGTTTGAAAATGGTGTCCCTTGACCGCCGTTTTGACTCTTGGAAATAGAAAAAAGTTGCACGGAGCGATATCTGGCGAATAAGGTGGCTGTGGTAGTACTGAAATTTGTTTTGAGGTTAAAAAAAATCTGTACTGGCAGAGCAGTATGGTATGGCGCATTATCGTGATGCAGAATCCAATTATTAGACGAACCGTTTCTCGATTGATGTTCAGTTCTTCTGCAATCATTTTCTCGGATAGTCTTCGATCAGATCGTACGAGTTCACGCACCCTGGCCAAGTTGACATCCGTCCGTGAGGTTGATGGTCGTCCACTGCAGTCTTCATCTTCAACAATCGTTCTGCCTTCACTTAACATTTTATGCCAACGAAAAACTTGAGCTCTTGGCATTGCCTCCTTTCCAAAAGCCTTCTGAAGCTTACCGTAAGATGTAGTCGCGTTTTCACCCAATTTAATGCAAAAAGAAATGGCATACCGTTGCGCAATATTATGTGGTTCCATTTCCGTGACGAGAGACAGAAACCTGTGTTAACTTATTACAGCATAACTCACGACTGAGCAGTTGCATCGATGTGTCGCTTGGACTAGAAGCAGCTTATAGACCAAGGTCAAAGATTTTGTGCCTACGCAAGCCTGCAGGGTTGCCACATCTTGCAAAGAAAATCAGTCTCATTACTTTACTGTCACACCTCGTATACACACATTTGCTGCTCTACTCCGTGCAGTGCGATAAATTTGCATATTTTAGACGATAGTACAGCTTTAACAGCGTATCTATATCAACTGTGTGTGACATTTACTTCATTAAAAATACACGGCTGACAATTTTTGAACAGATCTTTTGTATATGATTTCCCAAAGCCATAACTCACTCTACTGTCAGTTCCAGGAACTTGCAACTTTGAACTTCTGTTATCAATGTATCCTGAGTCTTATATTTAGTTCCTCTTCATTTTTTGTTCTCTTTGCAAATATTTTGACATAGGCTCTTTTCATTTATAAATAGTTTGATTTAGTTTAAATACCCATTTTCCCTCCCCTTGTCCATGGTAGTTCTTTTTAATTCGTGTATTCATCTGCTACTTACAATGAGTGATGTATCATCTGCATACGTGATTACATTTTCTTTTACTGATGCTGCCGTATCGTTCAGATTTCTATTCTTTCAAGGTGGGTCGCTCGTTAAACAATGAACCGCAATTTTTTCTCAGAGAATAATTCTTCCTAAGTGTTAGAATCTGGTGACATAACGAATCAACATTTATTTCACGTGTACATTTACGCTCTGATCATCTTCGAAATGCGTCCCACGTAGAGAATCCTTAAGTGGCCCAAATAGATGCAAGTTCGAGGGGTGCCATGTCTGGGCTACGGGGATGGACGAGGCAGTGATGTCCAACCCAATTTGGAGATGTGTTCCAGTGTTCTGTCACTTGTGTTGGAGCAAGATTTCTTTTGGATTCTTGTCAGACTAGATACGTCAGGAAACGGTTCTTGAGTTTGTTCAGAGTTTCGCATATGCCTCTGAATTAATAGTTGACTGTTTTAGCATCACTTTCGCGAGAATAACAGCATCAGTACCACAGAAGAGTGTCATCATGACTGACAGGAGAGGAAGCTGCCATCAGTTTGTTCATTTTTGATTGTTGCGGATAGTGCCTCACCAGTGACTGGCTTTTCTTTCTTTTTTTTTTTCTTCCCAACTCAAAATGATGTACCCATGTTTCGTCACCTGTAACGATCCATGATAGAAAGGCCCTCCATTGGCCTTAAAATGCTCCAACATTTCAGGTGAAGTGCTTTTTCTTTCAATGTTGTGGTCTGTTGTGCACATTCGTAGAACCCATCTTTGGTACAGCTTAGATATCCAAGAATTGGAGTCACTGCACACGCACTTCCAGTGCTCAACGATAAGTGTAGAGCCTAATGTCGAGGTGTTACACACTGGTCTGCACGACTAAAGATATACGCTCGGTTTACCACGTCGGGAACAGTGGCTGTGATGGTACGTCCAGAGTGTGGCCGATCATGGAGCTCAGTTTCTGCACTTCCTGACGCTGTAATTCCCTTTGCCCAAGGCCCAGCAGTATTTATATTAACTGCACTACACACAAATGTTTATGGATGTTTCTTTTAGTGCAAGTAAGAATTAAATTACACCAAATTGCTGGAAACGAGAGTGCTGCCTTTTTTGATGGTTCACTACAACTCTGCCATCTGTCGGAACTTGTGGGAACTACGTACACGTCCAGATGAAACGTCATATTAGAAGCACGTAAAATCACGTTTTCCTGTACGTGTTGGCGCCTGCAAAAAAAAGTTGGGTCATTATTTAAGGCCCCTTGTAAAACCTAGGAACTCACCTTGTTGGGCATGTGTAGGTAGACGCCCTTCTTGAAGAGCATCATGGCGCACTCGGTGTGACCGTTGAGGGAGGCGATGTGCATCAGCGTGCTGCCGTCCTTGGTGCGCTCGTAGATGGATGCCTTGTACTTGTCCGCCAGCAGTTCGATGACGCCAGCGTGGCCGTTCTCCGCCGCCAGGTGCATCGGCGTCCGGTCTGCGGCACGTGGAAGACCAAGTCAACATTAACTTGCAGACAGGAGCACCTTGCAGGGTGACAATTATTGAACTACACGAAAAAAAAAACGAAATTAGTTACGAACTACGGCGTGCACATACTTTATCCAACATGTAAACGTTATGACATGTTCGATATCCCCGCCATCATTGGTGATGGTGTGGCGCAGACGAATAGCGAAATTCTGCACGAACCGCTGAACTGTCGGAACATCAATGTTGTCGATGACCTCCTGAATGGTTCTTTTCAGCTCGTCAATTGTTTTGGGGTTATTACTGCACACCTTGTCTTTAATATAGCCCCACAAAAAGGAGTTGCGTGCGTTCAGATCCGGGAAATCTACCGACCAATCGAGGCCCATGGCAGTGGCCTCTGGGTAGCCCATGGCCAGAACGCGCTCCGAAAAGTGCTCCTCCAGCACATCACTCTCCTGCGTCGATGGGGTAGAGCTCTGCCTTGCATGAACCACATCGTGTCGAAATCAGAGTCGCTTTGAATAATGCGGATAAAATCATCTTTCAAAACCTTCACGTACCGTTCGGTAGTCACCGTCCCATTAAGGAATATCGCACCGATTATTTAGTGACTGTACACTGCACAGCACACAGTCACCCGTTGAGGGTGAAGAGGCTACTCGATCGCGAAATGCGGATTCTCAGTCCCCCAAATGCGCCAATTTTGGTTAGTGACGAACCCATACAAATGAAAATGGCCGACAACAAGGCGCGCGCACTTGCGCATACTAATTCCTATCATGCCCCTCGGCCAACCATGCGGTTTGAACGTCCCAGCGCAAACCGTTCAGAAGTTATGACAATTTCATTTCACATAGTTGAGCAAGATGTATGAAACAGGCGAAATACCCTCAGACTTCAAGAAGAATATAATAATTCCAATCCCAAAGAAAGCAGGTATTGACAGATGTGAAAACTACCGAAAAATCAGTTTAATAAGCCACAGCTGCAAAATACTAACACGAATTCTTTACAGACGAATGGAAAAACTGGTAGAAGCCGACCTCGGGGAAGATCAGTTTGGATTCCGTAGAAATACTGGAACACGTGAGGCAATACTGACCTTACGACTTATTTTAGAAGAAAGATTAAGGAAAGACAAACCTACGTTTCTAGCATTTGTAGACTTAGAGAAAGCTTTTGACAATGTTGACTGGAATACTCTCTTTCAAATTCTAAAGGTGGCAGGGGTAAAAAACAGGGAGCGAAAGGCTATTTACAATTTGTACAGAAACCAGATGGCAGTTATAAGAGTCGAGGGGCAGGAAAGGGAAGCAGTTGTTGGGAAGGGAGTAAGACAGGGTTGTAGCCTCTCCCCGATGTTATTCAATCTGTATATTGAGCAAGCAGTAAAGGAAACAAAAGAAAAATTCGGAGTAGGTATTAAAATCCATGGAGAAGAAATAAAAACTTTGAGGTTCGCCGATGACATTGTAATTCTGTCAGAGACAGCAAAGGACTTGGAAGAGCAGTTGAATGGAATGGATAGCGTCTTGAAAGGAAGATATAAGATGAACATCAACAAAAGCAAAATGTGGATAATGGAATGTAGTCGAATTAAGTCGGGTGATGCTGAGGGAATTAGATTAGGAAATGAGACACTTAAAGTAGTAAAGGAGTTTTGCTATTTGGGGAGCAAACTAACTGATGATGGTCGAAGTAGAAAGGATATAAAATGTAGACTAGCAATGGCAAGGAAAGCGTTTCTGAAGAAGAGAAATTTGTTAACACGAGTATAGATTTAAGTGTCAGGAAGTCATTTATGAAAGTATTTGCCACGTATGGAAGTGAAACATGGACGATAAATAGTTTGGACAAGAAGAGAATAGAAGCTTTCGAAATGTGATGCTACAGGAGAATGCTGAAGATTAGTTGGGTAGATCACATAACTAATGAGGAAGTATTGAATAGGATTGGGGAGAAGAGAAGTTTGTGGCACAGCTTGACCAGAAGAAGGGATCGGTTGGTAGGACATGTTCTGAGGCATCAAGGGATCACCAATTTAGTATTGGAGGGCAGCGTGGAGGGTAAAAATCGTAGAGGGAGACGAAGAGATGAATACACTAAGCAGATTCAGAAGGATGTAGGTTGCAGTAGGTACTGGGAGATGAAGAAGCTTGCACAGGATAGAGTAGCATGGAGAGCTGCATCAAACCAGTCTCAGGACTGAAGACCACAACAACAACAACAACAACAACAACAACAACAACATAGTTGAATAACTGCCACGCTGTAACTAAAACCGGAATTGGCTGCCCTCCAAGTATGGAATGTCTCCGACGACAGTAGCATGAGGATTGTCAAACAGCACAGTCCACGCTAGCGTGAACAGTTGAGATTCTTCCAACAAAAATATCAGACCAATCCTAGAGAGGAGAAGGACGTAACCGTTGAGGACTGCGCACAGACAGCTCTATAAAAGAAAGGATTCGTGTGCAAGCGGCGGAGGCGATTGTAAATGGCTTGGGGGAAGCCTCTCTATGTAAGCGTTTCCGCCAGAGGAAGACGGCGAGAATGGAGCTCATACTGAATGCGTGATAAGGAATGGGAGCTCAGGCAATGGACAGACAGTAAATGTAAATGTCGAGTGACTAGGGCTTCCCGTCGGACAGACCGTTCGCCTGGTGCAAGTCTTTCGATTTGACGCCACTTCGGCGACTTGCGCGTCGAAGGGGATGAAATGATGATTAAGACAAGGCAGCACCAAGTCCCTGAGCGGAGAAAATCTCCCACCCAGCCGGGAATCGAACTCGGGCCCTTAGGACTGACATTCTGTCGCGCTGACCACTCAGCTACCGGGGTCGGACAGACAGACAGTAAGTATGAAAGTCTCCAATACACTGCCTACACTTTGAATGTCTTTCAGCGATTGTTAGCATTTTGTAGAATGTGGACGTTAATGACTTTTACTTCCAATCACTGAGAATTTCTGTTTTGTGTTCAGAACGAGTTATCAGGCAGCCCTTGTTCCTGCAAATACACCGCTGTTGGAGTTTGAATTTAGAGAGAACAGAAGTGATTCCGCTACCTCTCCGTATAGAACACATCTCAGTAGTAGAATTAGAGTCCTGTGAGAAGGAAACAATAATCTAGGAAGTAGATATTACAACTCCTCTGAAGAAGTATAATATGTATATTAAGTTAGTCAGAAGCTACAATATCTATACGTCGGTGTAAATTGCTTGATTGAATAAAAATATAGTAAGTAAGGACTGTAGAAGTCATGTCAGACTTGCACTCCCTCTAAGTGATTCAGATGAAACAAAGTATCTCAGAGAAAGAGGAGACTCTCTACTCCCTCTCATATCAGAAAGCTTTACTGTGATGCTATCCTTCAGAATGACGTCAGATCATGCTGGCTTTTGGGTGTGAATGTCTAACGTTACTGGAACTTTCTCAGTAGGGGTCACGAAATAGTATTCTGAGAAGACGTACCCGTCCAGCTTATCTTCATGTTTCGAGCTCTGACAAAAGTTGAATCCTTGGCATCGACATGTGAGTGCCACACCGGTAGACTGCACAGACAGGGGGCTGTAGTAGTGTGACGGCCACAGAACTAGTGGTGACCAGATGGACTGGAGGCAACAGTGAGAGAAGACGAGTAGGCACAGGTCTTCCGCAGGCGCGGATTCGAGAGGCTTGAGAAGGGGGGTGGGGGGTGGGGGAGAAGGAGGCGTGTTCAATGGTGACATGACCCCTTCCCTCTTTCCAAATGACATTTTACTAAAACCGTTTACATTTCTGTGTATGTAAATCTCCAAGTTTTCCTGGAAAATTTTCGGAAAACAAAATTGCATACAAACAGGTTGAAATTGGCAAGGAATTCTACAAAAATTACAAGTAATGTTTAACATAGGACAGTGTTCAGTTGTTCGCTTGATGGCTGGCCGACATGGGTTGGCCAGTGGCGAGGACGACTGCGTAGAATATCCCAGCGCAGAAGAGGCGACCAGAGCAGTCAAGGATTGACGTCACCTGCTGCCTGTCAACAACAGACTGGATGGCGTTCTTGAGTCCACAGGCAGAAACAGCAACACAGGGGCAACACAGAAAGGCACGTGGAAACTAAACAGGGAACAGAGCCAGAAATTTTCCAGACTGGAGCTGGAAGCGACTCGAAGAGAGCATGGCCAGAATAACCGTAGTCTCTAGACAAGTGTTCACAGTCGCAGTAGGCAACCTATTATTGTATTAAAACATTTTTACACATGTTACTGTCATTATAACTAAATCCTGTGCAGTTGTGAAACGTTAAAAGTAAGACTGACAGAAAATTACGAGGGGCGTTCCTTATTGATTTACGCTTTATTTTTTCCTGTAATTCATGGTGTGCCATTTGGCTCATCATTGCAATTCCCAGTATGTAGTGCTTTGGTTAAACCGTAGGTAACTGGACAGTCACTAGAAGTGTAATCCCTGCTCACTACAGCTGATTTTAGCAACTTCTGTCATACGTGAGCGGAGAACATGGAATGTGATCATCAAGGACAGCACTTGACATCGAGGTTTCTGCGGAAGGAGAGTGTATACACTGTCGCTATTCATAGCTAGTGTGTGGAGTGTGTGTACCATCACGAAAAGTTCTCTTGCAACACGAGAATATTTGAGGTACGGGTTACCGGTTGCAGGGAGAAGGTATTAAGAAACTGTGATTCATTACTTCCCCCGCAGAACCCAACCTAAATGTGTGCCTGGACTCCTTCCAAGAGGACAACGTCGGCAGGAGATCGTAGGATTGATCGACCGACTCTAACGAGTAGTTGAACGACAAGCGCTCGTTCTTGGGAAAGAGGCTATGCGCAGAGGCTCGCCATGAACCGTCGTGCATAAATTACTCCAGCCTGGGTTGAGGCCCCATGTTACCTCTAGTTTTACCACTCACAACAGAAACTTGCGCGGTGTGGTGCTAGAGTAAACTGAGAGGCTGAGAGGCGTCCTGACTTGTGTAAGGGTGAATCTAGCTTATGTTTGTGGTGGTGAGATCAGTGCCAGTGTTTTCGTAAACGACGTTGAGAAAGTTGAAAGGATCAGGCGATTCTCGAGACCCGTACCTCTCTGTCCCCTGAAATCGTTATGTGGATAGCTATTGGCTATGACAAGAGGACTGATTTAGTAACTGCTGAAGTGAGGCTAAATGCTCGCTATTATATGCCAACACTTAGTAAACCCTTTTGTCGTACCATTGACGACCAGAGTACCAAATACCATGTTCCACCAGCAGAATGCTAGACCCCACACTGCAGTTCACAGCACAAACGCCTTAACGAATGCACAGGTCCTTGACTAACCTGCCCAGTCCCCTGTCATTTGTCACCCTTCGAGCGCATCTGAAGTGTGATGGGAAGACGAACACTTCCATATCATCTTACAATCAGCAATCTCTATGAACTGACACAGAATGTGTTCCAGGCATAGCAAAAAATTCCTCAAGACGACATTGACAGGGTATCTGCTTCCACGCCACAACAAATAAATGAGTGTATTACTTCCTAACATGGGAACCATGCCTCATATTCATGTTCATGATGAATATTAGTTCCGAATAGAATGAAAGTTTAAATACTAGTTGCGTGATGAACGTGTTCTCGAAGTTCGATAAATGGTAGACTGGTACTTCATACTGTAACACTTTACACTTCCTCTAGTGTACAAATCTTCGGAGGGCGTAGTATCCTGAAAAAATGCCTGCGGGATAGACTCTTTTTGATATGCATCAAACAGTTAGGTGCCGAGATTGGACAACAACCTTAGTGGTCTGGACATAGAGCAGATTTGAATGTCAACTGGCTGGTTGTGGTCCTGACAAGGACAAGGTTTCTCAAACGCTTACGATCAAAATTACACAGCTCGTAGAAGGTTTTCAGTTTTCTTCTTTGAGAGGAGGGACTAATGGTTGCAAAATAACGTGTAGTTTTGACGTTAAAGATTCGTCCCATTACAGGCGTGAGACTCACCACTGCGAAACTTGTGGCGCATACACGTACAACGTGCGTAAATCCGCAATGATTATCCTCGGATGACTACTTTCCTCCAAGAAGCTGAAATGTCTGCTGGGATACATTCATGTGGTCGCGCAGTCAAATTTACAACCATGTTAGTTGCTCATGATCCAATAATCACTCAACGAGCGTGTCGCACTTAGGAATTACTCACAAACCAAGTGTGGAATTGTTCAGAAACATCACTCCCATGCAGCCCGTTAAAACTTTGAAATACGACCGATATTTCGAGGGGAAAACCACCGATATTCTCAAGCTACGAATTGTAAGCGAGAGCACTGGTGCTCCACATCTGAAGCCCGCGCTTTGTGAGCTAAACCACAGCAGACCGTGGAAGAAACAGGAATACAAAATACACGCAGCAGGCACACGGGACTGCGGTAAAAAAAGGAAAAAGAAGAGAATCGATGCGTCTGAAATGTGGTGTTGCAGAGGTAGGCCGAAAATTTAAGTGCAGTGATAAGGAATGTGGAGAGCCTCCGCAGATTCGACTAGGAGAGAAATGTGTGGATAACACCAATTAGATAAAGGGATAAGCCGACAGGACATGTCTGAGAATCAAAAAACAACTCGCATGATTCTACAGGGAGCTCCAGAGGGCAAACACTGTAGGAGAAGGTAGATATTGGAGTATTTATAACAAATAATTGAGGATATTGCGTCGAAATATTTTATGCATTCGAGAAAAACGGCAAAAAGGCAGCAGCGACCATCTGAGTGATTTAGGTCACATGCTCATTGAACTCACCAGTACAGGTTTGTTTTAAATGGTTTTGACACCTCAAAGAGGAGAGACACATGCTTCTCCACTCTCAGATCTCTCACACATTCATATGTAGGGTGTACATACATATGGACATTCACATATATTTTTTTAAAAATATTTATTGTAACTGTGTCAGTCGCAACTATCCATACGTGATAGTAGGAAAGGGTAGTGCTGTCTGACTGGATTGTTGCCTTGACCGTCGGCTCACCAACATACAGGGACCGGGCAAACGCGTAACATCATCGTGCCTCACATCCTCCCCCCCGCCCCCCCCCCCCCAAATCTCTCCTTCCCGTCCCCCTCTCGTAAGTTACAACTCTTCCTTCGATACCAGCTAATCACACTGCTATTAAGCTAACACACACACACACACACACACACACACACGCACGCACGCACGCACGCACGCACGCACGCGCGCGCCCGAGAGTTTGTAAGGGTGAGTTTGACAAAATCTGGGGTATGGAATACCGGGTGATCAAAAAGTCAGTATAAATTTGAAAACTGAATAAACCACGGAATAGTGTAGATAGAGAGGTACAAATTGACACACGTGTTTGGAATGACATGGGGTTTTATTAGAACCAAAAAAATACAAACGTTCAAAAAATGTCCGACAGATGGCGCTTCATCTGATCAGAATAGCAATAATTAGCGTAACAAAGTAAGACAAAACAAAGATGATGTTCTTTACGGTAATTGTTCAATATGTCCACCATCATTCCTCAACAATAGCTGTAGTCGAGGAATTATGTTGTGAACAGCACTGTAAAGCATGTCCGGAGTTGTGGTAAGGCACTGGCGTCGGATGTTGTCTTTCAGCATCCCTAGAGATGCCGCTCGATCACGATACGCTTGCGGCTTCAGATAACCCCAAAGCCAATAATCGTACGGACTGAGGTCTGGGGACCTGGAAGGCCAAGCATGACGAAAGTGGCGGCTGAGCACACGATCATCACCAAACGACGCGCACAAGAGATCTTTCACGCGTCTAGCAATAAGGGGTGGAGCGCCATCCTGCGTAAACATCGTACGTTCCAGCAGGTGTTTATCAGCCAGGCTGGGGACGATGCGATTCTGTAACATATCGACGTACCTATCACCCGTCACAGTAGCAGTTTTGCTGTCCAGCGCCATCTGTCAGACATTTTGTGAACTTTGTTTTTTTTTTTTTGTTCTAATAAAACCCCGTGCCATTCCAAGCATGTGTGTCAACTTTTATCTCTCTATCTACATTATTCCGTGGTTTATTAAGTTTTCAAATTTATACTGACTTTTTGATCACCCTGTATTTTTAATATTTTTGAAAGCGAATGGCCACTCATGAATACCCACAGAAATGATCCATTTCGGAGCCTGCTAGAAACCTGCGTTAATACCGAGATGTAAATCATTTTGTTGAAAGAAAAACACCTGGCTGCTCTATATTTCTTCCTTCTCCTGAAAGCTAGGGCACCTCTCGCCACTCAGTATGGCTGCTCTTGCCCCAGAGTCGGCCATCTTGTTCTCTGTAGACCACTTGCCGTCCAAATACGACTGCTGATGAGTTTTTGAATCCCACTTGCTACAAGCTACAATGGATTCTCAAATTAATTATCACAGCGCTATTTCAGCGTCTAAAGTGTTTGCATTATTGTTGTATAGCAGTACAAAATACTTGTGACTCACTTATTAACAGTACTGGTCTAATTTACAGGTTAAGGTGCACTTGTGACGACTATAGTTGGATATTTGTACCAAAGTAAACAATAGTTTAAAGAGACCAAAACAAGTCTGTCTTATTTGAGAAACCACTTAAAGATTTATTCTACGTTACAAACACATATGTCTCACTTATTAGCACTACTGGTGTAACTTAGAGGTTAATGTACACTTGATGCTTTAAACACAAGTGTGGACCCTCGAATACTGTCAGTCAGTCAGTCTCTCTCTCTCTCACACACACACACACACACACACACACACACACACACACACACACACACACACACGGAGAGAAATTGTAGAGGAAGACAGAATAATTATAACAAATAATTCAAATATTTCTTGCATATGAAAAATGAGGCAAAAGAGCACCAGTCAATACATGTGCAATGGGCTCATCACTACAGATTTGTTTCATACGGTTTCGGCGTCTCAAAGAGTGGAGATGCAAGCTTCCACACTCACAAGCCGCTCATACATTCAAATGTAGCACCTGTCACTCATGCTCTCCGAGGCAGGAGATATCTTTACTGCATCATTCAAACTGCTTTTTTTTTTTAGTAATATGCAAGTATAGCTACGAAAAAAGTAATGCGTCAACTTAGCGAAGACCATTTTAAGTTGGGTGGGGAAGGGAGGGGGGGGGGGAGAAGTTAATGCTTCATGCCGTACGCTGACATCACAGACTGGCTAATATAGTTTTTTATTACTTTTTATCTTAGATTCAGTTGAGGTTATGTTAGACTGGTAGTACGCAAGCGAACTTTCATCACCTGAAGTTTTTTAGGAGCTTTCCGAAATGCTTCTCTTCACCAAGCACCATGTTATGCGGGCAAGAAGATTACACATAGTGTTCTACACTAGAGGAACGTACATGAAGTTAATGACCGGCTTTATATTTGCTGCACTTCGTGAAAGTTCTGACGCTGGTTTACATTTGAACAGGCGCGGTTCGTGTTTACCACACGATAGAAGGGTGCGTCATTTACCTATTGGAACTGTGGTTCCGAGGCTCCCTAAAATGCTAGTAGACTTTATCCCTCTCACTTTATTGCTAAATAATGCGTAAACCTACTTCCAAGATAAGATCACATCTTGGCCGTGTCTGCAGTGTTCTCAGCCGAAAAGCGAGTATCAGGAGAGGAAGGAATTACTTTCTGCTCGCATGTCCAAACAATCATTATCTTCGACAGCACAGCGGGCTGATGTATGACTGTGGCTTCGGAAACTCAGATGACACTAAGGGGAAGCATGCACAGTGATGTGTTGGTAAATGTGCCAACACCTTGTAAATAGAGGAGGCCGAAATCTAACGCAGACGGGCGTGAATTCTGGAACAGGATAAGTAGTGAATTCTCATAAGAAAAGTATGCAGCTCCTCGAAAACTTATCTTTTATTCTTTGATGTGAATACAGCATTCTTGATGAGACATTTCACACGATAACTATCAAACTATGTAAAGCTAATGGCGCCTTGCTAGGTCGTAGCCATGGACTTAGCTGAAGGCTATTCTAACTGTCTCTCGGCAAATGAGAGAAAGGCTTCGTCAGTGTAGTCGCTAGCAAAGTCGTCGTACAACTGGGGCGAGTGCTAGTCCGTATCTCGAGACCTGCCTTGTGGTGGCGCTCGGTCTGCGATCACACAGTGGCGACACGCGGGTCCGACATGTACTAAATGGACCGCGGCTGATTTAAGCTACCACCTAGCAAGTGTGGTGTCTGGCGGTGACACCACACACAGGATCGTGTTTGAACTCTAGACGTAAAGAGAGCTAAAGTGAAATAACCTCAAGGTCATGTTTAAACTCGAATAGGAAGATAGGGGGAGCAACTGATATAGGGGACACACTTTGTATGTTGAATTACGCTTATAAGATTACAATAAAATTACCCAGTGCCTTTGGCAGTGTTTGCGTGTCCTACGTACCTTGGTTGTCGATGATGGAGGGGTTGGCCCGCACCGTGTAGAAGTACTTGACCAGAGACTCATCGCCCTCCCCGGCGGCGATGTGAAGGGCTGTCTGGCCCTCACCCTGCAGAACAGGTCATCGTCATCGTCACAAACTGTAATGCAGTCTTAATGCAGAAACATGAGAAATACGGTGAAACGCGCTGATCAGCCAACTGGTGCCGTTAGATTAAGTGCTAAGGATATTTCCACTACAGATACATCCTCATTTTCCTTGTACTGCTGTCCATCTACTGTTACGCTGTCTTTCATACACACAGAAGGACAGATTAAAGGAAAACAACTTGTGATAAGTCCTTAGTTGTTTACTTCGGCTGCTTGTAAACCAGACTGAGTGTTCTATTAATGTGCTTTGCGTATGTTACTCATTCCTCTATCTCCATCAACACTAACGAATTTTACTTGTATCTCTACATTTCTTTCTGCACCATATTGGACGACACCATTATTTCCCCTTAGCGCCAAAGAAGGCCATTTACGCTGAAGAACAGTTAAGCTTCTCAAATATTTAGTTGTGATGAGGCTTACATCAGTTATATCATTTAATAAAGAGAAAAAAAAGTATTTCTGGAGAAGAATGTTCATTTTATTTCTGAGTGATGCCGAAGAACGTGATGGTTAGCTTGTGTAATACGGAGCATTTTTAAAAAGAAGAAAAACAAAAGTAATAGAACCCAGTACGTTGCCCTCGATGGTGAGTGTTCATCGGAGGTGAGGGTATCATCTGGAGTGCCCCAGGGAAGTGTGGTAGGTCCGCTGTTGTTTTGTATCTACATAAATGATCTTTTGGATAGGGTGGATAGCAATATGCGGCTGTTTGCTGATGATGCTGTGGTGTACGAGAAGGTGTCGTCGTTGAGTGACTGTAGGAGGATACAAGATGACTTGGACAGGGCTTGTGATTGGTGTAAAGAATGGTAGCTAACTCTAAATATAGATAAATGTAAATTAGTGCAGGTGAATAGGAAAAAGAATCCAGTAATGTTTGTATACTCCATTAGTAGTGTAGCGTTTGATACAGTCACGTCGATTAAATATTTTGGCGTAATACTGCAGAGTGATATGAATTGGGACAAGCATGTAATGGCAGTTGTGGGGAAGGCGGATAGTCGTGTTCAGTTCATTGGTAGAATTTTGGGAAGATGTGGTTCATCTGTAAAGGAGACCGCTTATAAAACACTAATACGACCTATTCTTGAGTACTGCTCGAGCGTTTCGGATCCCTATCAGGTCGGATTGAGGGAGGACATAGAAGCAATTCAGAGGCGGGCTACTAGATTTG
Source organism: Schistocerca americana (assembly GCF_021461395.2). Lineage (NCBI taxonomy): Eukaryota > Metazoa > Arthropoda > Insecta > Orthoptera > Acrididae > Schistocerca > Schistocerca americana. The sequence goes on along the minus strand of NC_060124.1, from coordinate 540,128,391 downwards.
TTACTGGTAGGTTTGATCATCACGCGATTGTTACGGAAATGCTTCAGGAACTCGGGTGGGAGTCTCTAGAGGAAAGGAGGCGTTCTTTTCGTGAATCGCTACTGAGGAAATTTAGAGAACCAGCATTTGAGGCTGACTGCAGTACAATTTTACTGCCGTCACCTTATATTTCGCGGAAAGACCACAAAGATAAGATAAGAGAGATTAGGACTCGTACTGAGGCATATAGGCAGTCATTTTTCCCCCGTTCTGTTTGGGAGTGGAGCAGGGAGAGAAGATGCTAGTAGTTGTACGAGGTACCCTCCGCCACGCACCGTATGGTGGATTGCGGAGTATGTATGTAGATGTAGATGTAGATGTAGACATAGCTCAGTCGGTAGAGCACTTGTTCCCTAAAGGCAAGGTCCCAGATTCGAGTCCTGGTCAGTCGCACAGCTTTAATCTGCCAGCGAATACATCATTTTCAATGTCTCTGCCATTTTTTTAGTGTGTTTAATAATTTCTGCATTTCCGCTTGAATCCCCTCCACTGCGCCAAAGCTTCATCTTTTCGATTTGATTTTAGGCTTGCGGAAGAAGAACAAGTGCTGATACACTGAACCAAGACAGATGTGCGGAGAGGTATCTAGCGGTAGTTCAGTGAACTCGTAACCATTTGCGCGCAAAATTCAAATTTAGGAAACTTTTGGGATTCCACCTCGTATTGCTGTGTGTGAGACTAAATATCTGTCAAGGCAGATCTAAAGATCTGCATCCCGTTCAGTAGTACCGTGTTTTTTTTTTACACTCGTCTGATCTTCATCTCAACGGTTTGCGTTCTGTATGTAGAACGGAGTTGGCATTACATTTTAAACAGCTGAACACAAGAGCTTACCAATTGTTTGCGTCGAGTCACAGGCCGAATGTCTTTATTTTTTTTATAGGAAAACATGGTGTAGCCATTGCTGATTTTAGATTTTACACTAAATTTGTTTGTATTGCAGAATCGCTGTTTTGATAAATTGTTCTATGGCATCATCATGAAATGTTAGTGTTAGCAAATGTACGCCAAAATGTGTCCTGAAAAACAACGAATTTGTAACTTTGATATGTAGCAAATAGCGATTTAATACATTTTGAGATATTTCTATGTATGAAATTCTTCCACTTTACTTGCGGGTACCATTTAATAAATCTCCGTTCATCTAATGGAACTAAAACGTTAATCACACCTAATCATTCACCATGTCATAGGTATTAATATTACAGTATGCTACTGTGATTACTTTAAAATAAACACAGCTGTTCGAAATCTGAGTAATACGGAGAAAATGCCTCAGACACTCCATATATGAAAATTGCTCGAAATGCATACACGTTCAACGGATTGGCTGGGAGCACACTTCCGCATTGATCCAACACTTGTGTCATAAATATATGGCCATGCAGCCACGTAAATTCGTCCTACAGCCTTATGCCTCGATTTCAATGTGTGTCTACAGTTATCAACACATAAAGTCCTCGCATGACACCTTTAGACAGAGCTTAGTGTTACCTAATTATGAAAAGTAACTTTTCCTCCTCTGATTAATATCAGTTTACGTCCTAGCAGAAACACTTCAGTAGCATTGACGTTAGTAATAAATAAATGTACGAAAACAGGGTGCATCCGTGTAATATTAAACATTCGATCATAGCACAATGTGTAAACAACGTCGGCACAGGAAGATCACGTGATGCTGTTGACAGTAGCATTGGGCTAAGCTAACTCCACAGTTTTGGTGCTATATGCAGTGGATGAATGTTTTCTGCGGCGAAAATCCTTAACATGCGGTAAATATATTGTTGTTGTTAGCAACCATTTTTCCTTAGTGGGTAGCTCATTAGTGTTTACCTACTAGGTGAGAATAACTATTATCATTACTTTGCAAGTGCTTTTCTCGAGCAGCATGTTCCACCTAAACGTTTCAGATATCATCAACGGTCTACAAAGGAGAAAACCTATTATAATAATTATTTGCCAACTATTAATATACGTCCTTGTGAATTTTGTGAGTGAATTTCAGGAGTAGTTATGAAAAGATGAGCATCGATCGACAAAAGCACACAAAGCTTTGGTAGTCATCAATGTATTAATTGTAAATAATGAGTTAATAAAAAGTTTGCTATGATTGATTGGGAATGTAAATATAAATGACTGAGAAGCAAAATATTTATACTTAAGCGGATTATAATCACAGCAATCAGTTTCTCTCACAAAAATAGGTCAAATATGCTTGGTTAAGACACAAAAATAAAACAATCTTGCAAAAGACGAGTAATAGTCACTCTTACGTATATGGTAAGCAGCAATGAACCGTTCAACGAGGAGAAATGGCTGCAAGTATTAACAAAATTTTACTGGCTTCATGTGACTGTGTCTTAGTCACTACACAGAGCTAACGTCACAGCGATACTGGTATCTGAGGGCTATGAGGAAGTTGTTTCGATCCCAAATCTAAGGAAATCCTCCCCACGAATTAACACTCCCAATGTTACCACATTTTGATGTTACATTATCCCGACACAAAAGAGTATTAGGTAGCTGGTCATCTCCAGTGGGTAACCAGATCAGTATCCAAAGCATACTCACATTTTCATAAGGCGAATTGCGACACTATGCTGACGTCATCGTTGCGTATTACGGTAGGCTCTTCGCGCTGATCTCCCCAGGAAAGCGAGGCGAGGCGCGACTTGACGATCTGAAACGAGGACCGCGTACGTCAGCTTTCCCTCACTGCGAGAACTCTGCCTTGGAGACTGAACGGCTCTTGCGTCGTCCTTCCGCACGTATACCAACTTCCGTGACCTTCGCTTGCATCGGCGTCCTCCGTGTTTCGCGCTGTACCTGACTGTACTATATTGGTGACTTCATGCAGCAAAAAAAAGTAAGACGTGTTGAAAATTAAAGGGCAGCAGGTGGCAGAGGAACGACGGACAGAGTAATGGAGCTCAGCACGCATGCCTCCTTATGGTGCGGCGTATATTTGGTCGCAAACTACAGGAGGGGTGATGGATGTGGCAAAATCACAAGCTTATTCGTCCGAGAGCAAAAAAAGGTCTCTGCTCTCAAGAAAGGGCGACGTGTGAGAAAGAGAAAAATATGCGAACAGAGCGAGAAGCTGTCAATGCAGTGTAGCCTAGATGAAAATTACAGTTTCTAACTACCGATACAGAAGTTTACACGCAGGGCCAGTTGGCGAACATTTTTCCAAACAGGCGAATTACCGTTTGGAGCCCAGACTTTTCCTTCGAACACTTTCACATGTGTCAGTTATCGGCACTAATTGTGATACTACCCATACAGAAATCTTGCAGTTTGCGGCGCCTCTCTCGGGTTGGCTCCCCCAAGCGGCAGCTTGTGTCACTAAGGTCTTAAACCTGCCCTGTTTAAACGAGGAGCAAAATAAAAACGTATCCAGCTATTGGCGACGTTTAGCAGGTATCCATGCCCCAACTTGTCCAAACTAAACCGATGGACTGAGCTTTTTCACGTTCTTCGTGAGCTGTGTATTTATTTTGAACGATGTTATACCATTTAAAGCTAATTCATGACCCTGTTACAGTGCTCTGTGGATCGTGATATGCGGCTGATAACTTTTTTGTGTAATGTTGCTTAGTAATGCTCAAAGAGGTGAAATTAGCTAATTGTCAGTTGAATGATGTATGTGTGAATATACTTACACTGAAGCGCCAAAGAATCTGGTATAGGCATGCGTACTGAAATACGCAGATATGTAAACAGGCAGAATACGGCGCTGCGGTCTGATTTGCCTGTACGTCCATTTCGCGAGAGTACAGTGAATATCACGAATCCGATGAAACATCAAATCTCCGACGTCACTCCTGACCGAAAAAGATCCTGCAAGAACAGGACCAACGACGACTGAAGAGAATGGTTCAAAATGACAGCTGTGCAACCTTACTGGAAATTGCTGCACATTTCAATGCTGGGCCATCAACAAGTGTCAGCATGCGAATCATTCAACAAAATATCATGGATATGGGCCTGAGGAGCCCCAAACCCACTGGTGTGTCCTTGATGACTGCACGACACAAAGCTTTACTCCTCGCCTGGGCCCCTCAACACCGACATTGGACTGTTGGTAACTGGAAAACATGTTGCATGGTCGGACGAGTCTCGTTTCAAATTGTATCGAGCGGATGGATCCTACATGCCAGCAAGGCACTGTTGAAGCTGGTGGAGGCGCTGTAATGGTGTGGGGCGTGTGCGGTTGAAGCGATTTGGGACCTCTGATACGTCTAGATACGACCCAGACAGGTGATAAGTACGTAAGCATCCTGTCTGATCACCTGCGTCCACTCATGTCCATTGTGCATTCCGACGGACTTGGGCAATTCCAACAGGATATCGCGACACCCCAAACGTCCAGAATTGCTACAGAGTGGATCTAGGAACACTCTTCTCAGTTTAAACACTTCCGCTGGCCACCAAACTCTCCGGACATTATTGAGCATATCTGGGATGCCTTGCAACGTGTTGTTCAGAACAGGTCTCCACCCCCCGTACTCTTATGGATTTACGGACAGGGCTGCAGGATTCATGGTGTCAAATGTCTCCAGCACTACTTCAGACATTAGTCGAGTCTATGCCACGTACTGTTGCGGCAGTTCTGCGTGCTCGAAGGGGCTCTACACGATATTAGGCAGGTATACCAGTTTCTTTGGCCCTTCACTGTACAAAAATCATAGCATGCGTGTACTTCTTAACCACAAGATCGATTTCAACAAACACGGTGTACATATCCAATTACTATCAGCAAAGAAGCGCTGTGGGGGAAACCCACTACGTCCCGTAGACCTAGAGGGTGGGGTGAAATGGGGGGCGACATAGAAACATAGCTCAGGAATGTCTGCAGCAATTTGAACCAAATCTTGTGTACACACAACTCATTAATTGTACAAAAATACTGCGGAAGTGAGATACGCCTACAACCCTAGAGACAGGTGTGCGGATAAGAAGCGGTGATGTCTAAAAATTTTCTAAAACGACCCGTTGTTGTTTCTTTCCTATTTTATCTGACCTGGAATAATTTAAAAACGTGAGGTGCATCTCTCTTATGTGTATTGTTCAGTGTCTCAGCCAGGTCACGAGAATGGGCACTAAACCAAGCTAATAAACACAGTATTTCGGGACAAAGGATCATGCTACACGACTGAATACGTCAGATATAGCTGACAGCGACAGCCATCTTTCTTCAAGCGACGATCACTAACTGATGTCAATATGCCCCAAAATAAACGAAAGTCTATCGGTCAAATTAAGCAGAACGGAAAACAAGGGCAACTATGTAACAGATTAACATCGACACCACCGAGTACTGGCTATGTGGGTATATGTCTCACCATAATGCAGCTTGGCTAATGTAGAGATCAGCGCGAATGTCGCTTACCAGGAGTGAGAAAACGAGCCAGCACATCACGGGAAGCTGAGGTGAAACTGCAGGCCGAAATTTTCTACAGATGCGGGAGAAATATGTGTACAATATATGTGAAATACTCTGCACCACAAAATTAAAGGTTCACATTTTTGGGTAACAGCGTCATTTCTCCCACTGAAACGCAAAAATTCGAAATTTCCGTCGAAGGCGCTACAGACTTCCTCTGTAATGGTCGAAAAGCGTGGCGACGACACCCTCTGGCTCGGCGACCCCGCAAGCAGCAAGAGGAGAACAGCCAGAGCTCTACAAGTTCATGACACATACGTAACGTGGGTTAATGTTGTCACACTGGCACCACATCCCCTGCCTCCTTCCCATGTCTCACCCTTTTCCCTTATGAGGAGGTTTACTACCTTTTGGTTCAAAAAATCGATTTTCTTAAAATTGCATTTCTGGATCCATAAAAGTGTTTAGAATCCACCCCCGAAACGGTTTTTCCGAAAACAGAACGGAAATGTTTCTTATTCGCAGTTGAACAAAAAAATGCACCTGCGTGAAAAAATGGCTCGGAGGACTATGGGACTTAACATCTGAGGTCATCCGTCCCCTAGAACTTAGAACTACTTAAACCTAACTAACCTAAGGATTTCAGACACATCCATGCCCGAGGCAGGATTCGAACCTGCGACCGTAGCAGTCGCGCGGATCCCGACTGCAGCGCCTAGAACCACTCCGCCACCGCGGCCGGCACCTGCGTGAAATCGACCTTTTCACGCACCAGTTTTTTTCTTTTGGAGGACGAGTTATTGTACCGGTGCTTGGGAGAAAACACACAACATTCAAATGAAAGTTTGAACGCATGTGTTTGGAAGTTAGCCCCCAAGCATTTGCATTCTGGTGCGAAGACCGTGGACATAGAGACTTTCCTGACAGTGAGCAATTTCAGCGAAGGGTATTCAGCAATTCTGAAGACCATGACAACGATGGACGTCACCCTGGGACTCTATTCGACGCAGTTCGCCAAGCGTTCGGACACCCACCGGATGCAAGCGGCAGAAAACCGCTTGTCACCGGCCGTACTAGCGGCTCTGGAGCAGCGCAGGATGACCCAGATCGAGCAGAACGCTCTCTATGAGGAAGAGGAAGGACTACTTTATGAACCCGGAATAGCAGGTTGAAAGTAAGTTGCATAATATTGCATTTAGGTGTAGTCAAAACTTCAAACGCGTTTTTCTCGAAATGAATTTTTTTTTATTGCGCGGTATGGTAACTTCAAATCTACTGAACCGATTGGCATGATTTTTTGTTTCCGACGAAGATAACTAAATTTTCTAGGAGTTGTACCACTTTTATTCCGATCCATCAATTACAAATATTCTTACATGACCGACGAAGTCGAAAAATCGATGAAAAACCCTATTTCTTTCAAATGGCCGCCATTTTGTTTCTTATGGTCCAAGTAACTTAAGCGAGGTAAAACTCCTACATAATCTTATATACTTCGCTAACGTCAACTCAATTTTGATTTCAGACGAGTCGGCTGACCTGTGACACACCGCGTGTGGAGGTCTACGTCGAAATTTTGTTTCGTTCCGACGGCCCTTCCGTCTTTGCTCTTCGACATTTCCGGTCTAAAAAATTCCAGTTTGTACAGGAAATATCAATAAACATTTTGACCAAATTTGACATTGATATCTCTAACACATCCCGAGAAAAAATTCTCAAAGAACATGCTTTTTTCGGGCCAAAGATAGTAAACCACCCCTTAATGCCTGTGGACGGAGGTTGGAACCGCGACGCCCAGTGTTGAAAAGATGCGGTTTTCTCGTGGGTGGCCGAGGAAAACATTTCAGACACACCGCCGCTCAGAGTCAACATGAAAACGCCTGAGTAAGTGGCAGAGAGGGCGTCAGTGGAACCACCCCTTCCCTTGAAGCGTTCATTTACACACATTTCGCAGCTGAAAATGACAGTCTGCATTGCGCTGTGCAACAGAATGACGTTCTTGACAACGCTAGACACTGCTGACATCGTGCTCCGGAGTAACAAAGGGTGTTTATCGTTTTCCAGCCCTCCTACATCGCGCCCTACAGTGGCATTATTCCGGGGTAATGCGATGTTGACAAGCACATGAATTCATAACAAAGGGTCCCTCTGAGACCTCACACTCTGGGATCACTCTTGGAGCTACTCACGCACCTTTGATGGGCATTTGAAAATGTAACTATACAGAGACATGCATTCCCAGATGACCAAACGCTGCCGCCATAAGCAACCCTGTCGACACCCCACCTGAGTCTTGCTACATTCAAAAGCCAAAGAAACTGGTAGAACTGGCTAATATAGTGTAGCGCCCCCGCGATCACGCGGAAGTGCTGCAACAGGACATGGCATAGACTTGACTAACGTCAGAAGTAGTGCTGGAGGGAACTGATACCATGAATCCCGCAGGGCTGTCCATAAATCTGTAAGAGTTCGAGGGGGTAGAGATCTCTTCTGAACACAACGTTGCAAGGATATCCTCAATATGTTAATGTCTGGCAGGTTTAGTGCGGAGCGGAAATGTAGAAAGAGAGAAGAGTGTTCTTGGAGCCACTCTGTAGCAATTCGGGACGTGTGGGTTGTCGCATTGTCCTGCTGGAATTGCACAAGTCCGTCGGAATGCACAATGACATGAATGGATGCAGGTGATCAGACAGGATGCTTACGTACGTGTCACCTGTCATATTCGCATCTAGAAGTATCAGCGGTCCCATATCACTCCAACTGCACAAGCCCCACGCCATTACAGAGCCTCCATGAGCTTGAACAGTCCCCTGCTGACATGAAGAGTTTATGGATTCATGAGGTTGTCTCCATACCCGTACACGTCCATCTGGCCGATACAATTTGAAACGAGACTCGTTCGACAAGGAAACATGTTTCCAGTCATCAACAGCCCAATCTTTGCGTTGACGGTTGGTCGGAATGGCCGAGCGGTTCTAGGCGCTACAGTCTGGAACCGAGCGACCTCTACGGTCGCAGGTTCGAATCCTGCCTCGGGCATGGATGTGTGTGGAGTCCTTAGGTTAGTTAGGTTTAAGTAGTTCTAAGTTCTAGGGAACTGATGACCTCAGAAGTTAAGTCCCATAGTGCTCAGAGCCATATGAACTATTTTTTTGTGTTGACGGGCCCAGGCGAAGCGTAAAGCTTTGTGTCATCAAGGGTATACGGGTCGGCCTTCGGCTCCGAAAGCCCATATCGACGATGTTTCGTTCAATGGTTCGCACGCTGACACTTGTTGATGACCCGCGACTGAAATCTGCAGCAATTTGTGAAAGTGTCGCACTTCTGTCACGTTGAACCATTCTCTTCCGTCGTCGTTGGTCTCGTTCTTGCAGGATGATTTTCCGGCCTCAGCGATGTCGGTGATTTGATGATTTACCGGATTCCAGACATTCCCGGAACACTCGTGAAATGGTCGTATGGGAAAACCTCCACTACATCGCTACCTCGGGGATGCTGTGTCCCATCGCTTGACCGCCGACTGTAGCACCATGTTGAAACTAACTTAAGCGTTAATAACCCGCCACTGTAGCAGCAGCAACCGATCTAACAACTGCGCGAGACACTTTCTGTCTTGGAGCCAAACTTAGACCGTACGCGTGACAATGGGACCCTTTAATTGTTTTCTGCAGTGTATGTGTAATATGCATGCCTGACGAAAAAGTGAAGCACTCATCAACCATACATTGTCAAATGCCAATGAAACTTCGTACAGATATACACCATCAGCAGGTATGTAGATGAGTAGAGCTTCAATTGTGGCCGGCCGCGGTGGCCGAGCGGTTCTAGGCACTACAATCTGGAACCGCGCGACAGCTACGGTCGCAGGGTCGAATCCAGCTTCGGGCATGGATGTGAGTGATGTCCTTAGGTTAGTTAGGTTTAGGTAGTTCTACGTTCTAGGGGAGTGATGACCTCAGAGCCATTTGAACCAATTGTTCTGACGCAGCGAATGGTTGCACTCCTGTCACGTTGAACGATTCTCCTTAGTCGTCGTTGGTCCCGTCCTTGCAGGATCTTTTTCCGGCCGCAGCGATGTCGGAGATTTTATGTTTTACCGGATTCCTGATGTTGACGCTACACTCGTGAAATGGTGGCACTGGAAAATCCCCGCTTCATCGATACCCCGGAGATGCTGTGCCCCATCGTTAGTGCGCCGACCATAACCCCAGGTTGAAAACGCACTTAAATCTTCATGGGGTTGCCGACCGCAGCACGATATTCTGCCGATTTACATATCTTTGTATTTGAACACGCTTGCCTATACCAGTTTCAAATGGTTCAAATGGCTCTGAGCACTATGGGACTTAACATCTAAGGTCATCAGTCCCCTAGAACTTAGAACTACTTAAACCTAACTAACCTAAGGACATCACACAACACCCAGCCATCACGAGGCAGAGAAAATCCCTGACCCCGCCGGGAATCGAACCCGGGAACCCGGGCGTGGGAAGCGAGAACGCTACCGCACGACCACGAGATGCGGGCTATACCAGTTTCTTTGGCGCTTCTGTGTAGGTAGGCCCAATATGGGTTCCTTGTGATTCGATTTTGTGATCATTTCACATTCCCTCTCTAAGTATGAAGTTTCATGTCATTTCCTCCTCCTCTTTTTTTTTGTTTTTTTTTGTGAGATAGTGTGTACCACATAGCACTGATAGCAGTGAGGAATGTAGAGATTGAAAAATTGAATTTACTTTGTGGGCAAGGATAAACGTTCGCGCACGTATTTGCGAATCGAATAGGAAAGGAGAAAATTACTTAGGAACATTACGTACCCCCGTTATAATCCGTAATGCTACTAGCGGAGTTCAAACGTACAGATTCAGCAGAGTTGAAATCTTTCGCGGTGACTGTTTCCACGGATGGTGTATCAAGTTCCATGATGGTCAGTAACATCGGGATAGAGTCTTGTTGGCTATAACCTAAAGTGCAGTCCCCATTTCCGTAAATACAAACCCAACAGAAGCCAGAATTTAAAGGAATCTGGATCGGTCAGGAAGCACGATCTGCGTCATTAAAATCGAGAGTCCTCCGATGTGAAAACAGTCCGTTAGCTAAGAGAATTGCGAAGATATTAACGCCGTGTACCGCATAAAGAGCCACACGATTTGCAACTCTGAATATCCTTACGAAATGCGACATGAATATGGAAAACGACGCTATACTACTCCACACGGAGCGCTGCCGGCATGATAAACAGGCTGACCGTGTTACGCAGAGCAGGGAGAAGGATTTCGGAAGTGCGAGATATGACCAGAACAAGCGAGGAGAACTACTTACCAGGACTGGCTGGAGGGCGATAGCTGTGTAAACTTTCTTTCAGAATAGCTAAGAACAGTTCACAGACCACACGGAATTAACAGAGCCCTGGTATATTTGCTTTTAAAACGAAACTTTCGTGGACCATTCAGATAAACAGTTCTCAAGCGAGATGGATTCTAATGATGTTACTGAACACAGGGTTGCTGGATATTTGTAAATGGTTCTTCGACTTCGGTTGTTTTATTCGCAGCTAGGTCGCACTATTATAAATCGTAATTATAAAGTACTTGAAATATTTCAGAAAATTGGTACTGGTAAATGGCCCAGAGCAATGTAACAAATGATATATTATGTGGAAGACAAAGTCTCAAATTTTTTTTTTACGACGTTTATTATCTTTGAATCCACCCTTTGACGGAAGCCACACATCTCTAGTCGATTCTCTTACGGTAACAACAGCTGCTACGGTACGGCGCGCAGCAAGTCTTGTGGCTTCCACGGCACAGGAAGAACATGAACGCTTGCCTTGATATACAGGGTGTTACAAAAAGGTACGGCCAAACTTTCAGGAAACATTCCTCACACACAAATAAAGAAAATATGCTATGTGGACATGCGTCCGGAAACGCTTAATTTCCGTGTTAGTGCTCATTTTAGTTTCGTCAGTATGTACTGTACTTCTTCGATTCACCGCCGGTTGGCCCAATTGAAGGAAGGTAATGTTGACTTCGGTGCTTGTGTTGACATGCGACTCATTGCTCTACAGTACTAGCATCAAGCACATCAGTACGTAGCATCAACAGGCTAGTGTTCATCACGAACGTGGTTTTGCTGTCAGTGCAATGTTTATAAATGCGGAGTTGGAAGATGTCCATTTGATGTATGGATTAGCACGGGGCAATAGCCGTGGAGCGGTACGTTTGTATCGAGACAGATTTCCAGAACGAAGGTGTCCCGACAGGAAGACGTTCGAAGTAATTGATCGACGTCTTAGGGAGCACAGAACATTCCAGCCTATGACTCGCGACAGGGGAAGACCTAGAACGACGAGGACACCTGCAATTGACGAGGCAATTCTTCGTGCAGTTGACGATAACCCTAATGTCAGCGTCAGAGAAGTTGCTGCTGTGCGAGGTAACGTTGACCTCGTCACTGTATGGAGAGTGCTACGGGAAAACCAGTTGTTTCAGTACCATGCACAGCGTGTGCAGGTACTATCAGCAGCTGATTGGCCTCCACGGGTACATTTCTGCGAATGGTTCATCTAACAATGTGTCTATCCTCATTTCAGTGCAAATGTTCTCTTTACGGATGAGGGTTCATTCCAACGTGATCAAATTGTAAATTTTCACAATCAACATGTGTGGGCTGACGAGAATCCGCACGCAATTGTGCAATCACGTCATCAACACAGATTTTCTGTGAACGTTTGGGCAGGCATTGTTGGTGATGTCTTGATTGGGCCCCATGTTTTTCGACATACGCTCAATGGAGCACGTTATCATGATTTCATACGGAATACTCTACCTGTGCTGGTAGAACATGTCCCTTTACAAGTACGACACAACATGTGGTTCATGCACGATGGAGCTCCTGCACATTTCAGTCGAAGTGTTCGTACGCTTCTCAACAACAGATTCGGTGACCACAGAACTGCAGAAACGCCTTAACAAAACTGTATTTGCAATTCGAGTGTTAGCAGAAATAGGCGACATAAACATGAAAAAGCTTGCATACTTTGCCTACTTTCATTCCATAGTGTCATATAGTATAATATTTTGGGGTAACTCTTCAAGTCAAACAAAAGTTTTCAGAGTCCAAAAGCGCGTAATACGTATTATTTGTGGAGTAAATTCACGGACGTCCTGTAGAAACCTCTTCAAAGAACTGGGTATACTAACTACTGCCCCTCAGTATATTTACTCATTAATGAAATTTGTCCTAAATAATTTTTCTCTTTTTCCAACAAACAGCTCAGTTCATACATACAATACCAGGAACAAAAATGATCTGCACAAGGACTTAAAAGCACTTACTTTAGTTCAAAAAGGGGTCCACTACTCAGGAACACTCATCTTCAATAATTTGCCAGTAAACATAAAAAATTTAGTTACAAATAAAGATCAGTTTAAAAGGAGCCTGAAAGACTTACTAGTGGCCAACTCCTTCTACTCCATTGACGAATTTTTTAATAGAAACAAATGATGTATATATTCATACTATTAGTATTGTTATTTCAGCTTAAAAAAAATTGACATATTCGACATCCACGAGGATCTCCTCAGCACGGATCTATGGAACGAAAACTAACCTACTCTAATCTAATCTAGGCGGACCAAGTCCATGGCCTCCACGCTCTCCTGACCTCAACCCTCTTGACTTTCATTTATGGGGGCATTTGAAAGCCCTTGTCTACGCAACCCCGGTACCAAATGCAGAGACTCTTCGTGCTCGTATTGTGGACGGCTGTGATACAATACGCCATTCTCCAGGGCTGCATCAGCGCATCGGGGATTCCATGCGACGGAGGGTGGATGCATGTATCCTCGCTAACGGAGGACATTTTGAACATTTCCTGTAACAAAGTGTTTGAAGTGACGCTGGTACGTTCTGTTGCTGTGTGTTTCCATTCCATGATTAACGTGATTTGAAGAGAAGTAATAAAATGAGCTCTAACATGGAAAGTAAGCGTTTCCGGACACATGTCCACATAACATATTTTCTTTCTTTGTGTGTGAGGAATGTTTCCTGAAAGTTTGGCCGTACCTTTTTGTAACACCCTGTAAAGAGACCATGGTAACCACTCGAATACCACCAGATGAGCGGCCGCAGCCTGGTCCATTCGGCGACGTGGCGCCGCCACATTCATTCATGTACTCTCCTACAAAACTGTGGAAATATACAGAGGAGTCGTCTTGTTGCAGATTCAGATCCTTGCTATCATTTTCAATTCGAGACACGAGATACTGCCCGGTGAGTGGCGTCTTTGGAATCATACCGCAGAAAGCTCTTTGCACATTCGCTACCGACTGGAAACAGGCATATTGCAGCACACTGTTGGCTTTCTCTTCCTCGTTCGTAGGCATTTTCAGCAACTGCGGTCTGTGTTGCCCCTGCCAGCTGTTTTCCAAACTAATTTGCCGTAAAAAGAAATGTTACCCTGCATTTCATGGCGTCTTGTTAACAATATCACTCAAGTGTGCCTTTCTCAGTAGGGTCTGTTTCTAATATAATTTTTTAAACGAAACATCTACATCGCATCTCCATCAAAATACACTACTGGCCATTAAAATTGCTACACGAAGAAGAAATGCAGATGATAAACGGGAATTCATTGGACAAATATATTATACTAGAACTGACATGTGATTACATTTTCACGCAATTTGGGTGCATAGAGCCTGAGAAATCAGTACCCAGAACAACCACCTCTGCCCGTAATAACGGCCTTGATACTCCTGGGCATTGAGTCAATCAGAGCTTGGATGTCGTGTACAGGTACAGCTGCCCATGCAGCTTCAACACGATACCACAGTTCATCAAGAGTAGTAACTGGCGTATTGTGACGAGCCAGTTGCTCGGCCACCATTGAACAGACGTTTTCAATTGGTGAGAGATCTGGAGAATATGCTGGCCAGGGCAGCAGTCGAACATTTTCTGTATCCAGAAAGACCCGTACAGGACCTGCAACATGCGGTCGTGCATTGTCCTGCTGAAATGTAGCGTTTCGTAGGGATCGAATGAAGGCTAGAGCCACGGGTCGTAACACATCTGAAATGTAACATCCACTGTTCAAAGTACCGTCAGGGCGAACAAGAGGTGACCGAGACGTGTAACCAATGGCACCCCATGCCATCACGGCGGATGATACGCCAGCATAGCGGCGACGAATGCACGCTTCCAATGTGCGTTCACCGCTATGTCGCCAAACACGGATGCGAACATCATGATGCTGTAAACAGAACCTGGATTCATCCGCAAAAATGACGTTTTGCCATTCGTCGTTGAATACATCATCGCAGGCGCTCCCGTCGGTGATGCAGCGTCAAGGGTAACCGCAGCCATGGTCTCCGAGCTGATAGTCCGTGCTGCTGCAAACTTCGCCGAACTGTTCGTGCAGATGGCTGCTGTCTTGCAAACGTCCTAATTCGTTGACTCTGGGGTCGAGACGTGGCTGCACGATCCGTTACAGCCAAGGGGATAAGATGCCTGTCATCTCGACTGTTAGTGATACGAGGCTGTTGGGATCCAGCACGTCGTTCCGTATTACCCTCCTGAACCCACCGATTCCATATTCTGCTAGCAGTTATTGGATCTCGACTGACGCGAGCAGCAATGTCGCGATACGATAAACCGCAATCGCGATAGGCTACAATCCGACCTTTATCAGAGTCCTAAACGTGATGGTACGCATTTCTCCTTATACGAGGCATCACAACAACGTTTCACCAGGCAACACCGGTCAACTGCTGCTTGTGTATGAGAAATCGGTTGGAAACTTTCCACATGTCAACACGTTGTAGGTGTCGCCACCGGCGCCAATCTTGTGTGAATGCTCTGAAAAGCTAATAATTTGCATGTCACAGCATCTTCCTCCTGTCGGTTAAATTTCGCGTCTGTAGCACGTCATCTTCGTGGCGTAGCAATTTTAATGACCAGTAGTGCACATACTCCTTAACTCGGTATTTCATGCTTGGCGTACGGTACTTCTCCCGCTCCACTCAGAAACGGAGCGAGTGAAAAATGTACGAAATCTAATCTCCTTTCTTTTGTCTTCGTGATCGTTATGCGAGATGGAAGTCTGAGGGAGTTGAATCATTCAGCAGTCTGTCGCAAATGTTACTTATCCGAATTTATTTAATAGCATTTTGTGAAACAATTGTCTTCTTGCCTCCAGAAATTTTCATAAGTTTACGGAGCTTTCTCGTAACATCTCGCGGAGACCCAACCAACCAGTAACGAATGAACTGCTTAAATGCTTTCCTTTATTCCACCTGCCGGGGTTCCGAAATACTCGAAAAGTACTCACGAATGGGTTACACCAGCGTTCTGAAAATAGCCTCCTGTGTAAGTACTCCACTCCATCCTACGAAAAAGGTAGCAAGGCTGAAGTATAACATCTCCTCTACGACGAGTTCTTTATACAAAGCACTTTGGTTTGGGAAGGAAAGCGGCTTTGTCCTTTAAAGGAAATACATCGGTGTTTGCTTTAACTGATTTCTAAAAATTACGAAAACATAAATCTGGATGGCCAAACAGCGATTTGAATGCGTTCCTCTGGAATTCAAGTTCATTGTCTTGCTACTACACCACTTCTCTCACTGTGCTAACGCAGAACTCTGGCAATAACACATAATCAGCTGTTCACATTACTTATAAATCACTTTGTATTTTGTATAAAACACTGTCGGTTTACTTTCCGCGCCAAATATGGCTAAAACCTTCAGCTGCTTCGTCAGTAAGAACTGACTGCTGTGGCGACAATTCACAAGAGCTATTCGGAAAGTATGGTCTGATCTGGCGCGCAGTGGAAGCCACTGTGAAAATGCGATAAATAAATAAATGTCATGTGGTTAGGGCCGCCCGTCCGGTAGATCGTTCGCCGGGTGCAGGTCTTTCTAGTTCACGCCACTTCGGCGATCTGCGCGTCGATGGGGATGAAATGACGACAATTAGAACAACACAACACTCGGTCCCTGAGCGGAGAAAATCTCCGACCCAGCCAGGAATCGAGCCCAGGCCCTTAGGACTGACATTCTGTTGTGATGGCCACTCAGCTACTGGCGGCGGACTGAAAATCCGATGAAGCTTTGCACAGATGTGTTGGGCAGTGTCTCTAATATGCCCATCGATCGCTTCAAGACACTCTTTTCAGTTCTGAGCGCACAGTGAGCACATAAAGATGCCCAGAAAATTGTGTCTCCCGCCAAGTATGGACGCTCGCTGAGAAGTTTCGCCTCAAGCTATGCAGCCCACATAACATAGCTGTCATGCGTTTCTTCTTCGTGCCAGTTCTCGGCCGCACACTGTAGGGGCAGTAAAGACGCTGCTGCAGCATTTTCGATGCAAAGTGTTTGATCGGCTACCATACAGCCCGGACTTGGCTCGCTCTGATGTTCAGCTCTGCTCACATGAGCCGTTGGCTATGAGGGAAACACATTGGCACAGACAACGAACTGTGAACGAGCGTACAGAAGTGGTGCAAAGCACAGGCAGCTGCCTTCTACGACGAGGGTATCGGAAAGTGCTACAACCCTAAGACAAACGTCTAAGTCGGAACGGCACTATGTAGAGAAGTAGCTGGAAGGTGTAGCTAACTGCTCCACATAAAACATTCTTTTATTTTTACATTGATTTCTATATCGTGACCGATCGGATCTGACTTTCCGAACAGTCCTCGTATAACTCATAGTGTGCTTGTGACTGGTCGGCATACATGATCACTACGTCATGCTGTCAGAGATTGTATCCATTTCTGCAGTGGTGACGCCACTGCTTTCTTACGAACATGAACAGATCTGCGTATTCTCAGTGGTTATAATTTTATTGGTGAGTGCAAGCGAACTCTCGTCTCTGAGAACACACACAAAAATGTGATGAATTTTTTTACATTCATACGAAAGAAGTGGTGTGGCGCCACCAGTGCAGACTTGACACGATCTCTAAGGCCTGCCAGTCACATGTCATCTATGAGCTATGAATGTTCACCACGACAACAACCATGGCAATCCGTTGTTCTGTACGAAGAAGATGGAGGGCGTCGTCTAAAGCTTCAGATTTTACTCAGATTAGACACGAAAAGTAAACCGAACATGTTTGTACCAAGATTTCAAGAGACAGATTTGGGTCTCAGACCTTGTATTTTTTCCTGTTTCATTTCTTTAAAAAATCTAATTTGTGTTCTTCCGTTAATCTTTGCTCAGTCGCAGCAAGGCATTGATAAATTGATGTAGAGACGCAATAAACTTTCGGACGATCATGTCGAGTGTGCAGAACATTAATGAATACGAGTTGCATTGTAGTAA
This sequence comes from Schistocerca americana, assembly GCF_021461395.2. NCBI lineage: Eukaryota > Metazoa > Arthropoda > Insecta > Orthoptera > Acrididae > Schistocerca > Schistocerca americana. The sequence goes on along the minus strand of NC_060124.1, from coordinate 540,110,637 downwards.
GTTGTAAGTAGGCTGTTTAGGTTTTTATGTTGGTAACGCTACGTAGCGCTCTGTATGAAAATCGCTGAATGCGCTGTGTGAGGTCTGAGGCAGGTTGGACTCATTGTTGGAATATTCGCTAGTGCAGTGTTGGGCAGTATGATGTGAACAGCGCGTGGTGTTGCGCAGTTGGAGGTGAGACGCCAGCAGTGGTGGATGTGGGGGGAGAGATGCCAGAGTCTTGAGAGGTTACTGTAAGCGGACGATCTGGACGTGTGTCCGCCAGAAAAAGGAAATTTGTAAAGATGGATGTCATGAATTGATAGATATATATATATGATGACTTTTGAACATTATTAAGGTAAATACACTGTTTGTTCTCCATCAAAATTTTTCACTTACTAACTATGTCTGTCAGTAGTTAGTGTCTTCAGTAGTTTGAATCTTTTATTTAGCTGGCAGTAGTGGCGCTCGCTGTATTGCAGTAGTTCGAATAACGAAGATTTTTGTGAGGCAAGTGATTCATGAAAGGTATAGGTTATTGTTATTCAGGGCCATTCTTTTGTATGGATTATTGAAAGTCAGATTGCGTTGCGCTAAAAAATATTGTGTGTCAGTTTAGTGGTGATCAGAATAAGTAAAGAGAGAACTGTCCGAGTACGTTCAGTTTTACTCAGCTGTCTTTGTGTCAAATAACGTAGAAGTTTGCCAGCACAGTCATTCTTAATTTTTCTAAGGGTACGCCTCAAAGTGTGTGCGCAACGCTCAAACCGTCTATTAACGAAACACTTCTGCAACGTGTGAGAGCGCGCATTTGTGGATCGTGTGTTTCTTTGTACGTGGCCTGATTTGAAGACATGGACATGCATATCACACAATGTTAGATGGCCACAGCTTGATTAATTTGAGGATGTAATTGAAACGCTATTACTACCCCTTGTACTCCAAAATACTGTCCCATTGACTGTCACTTCCAACTGTTTGGCCACTTAGCTAGGTGGGAATTGTCTTACAGAAACCACCTGTCCATTGCTAGGAGGTGAGCTACTTCTGGAATAAATGGTTTAGAACCAGATCGGTGATGACTGTCCTCGAAAGGAGCTTCTCGTTTCACTGAGATGCGAGGAAATATCCACACCTAATTCTCTAGATCGGAGAACGTCGTGTGTTATCAGCAACTGATACTGATGTAGGGGATTGAGAAGTCAGTAATCGGGGCTATAGCCAGTCTTGCACCGCTGAATGTGGATGTAACTGCATCGTATGATTTTTTACTCAATATTGACGTTATATAAAATAAAAACTTATTTCTTGCAAAAATGACCGAATATTTGGGCCAAAATTTTATTATAGGAAGCGATCAACAACTCAAAAGAATTTCATGTAAGTGACTCCAGCGGTCAAAGTCTACAACTATAGCAAAGCAACTGGAGATCTACCGTTAAGTGGAAATGTGGGATAGTCTTAAGGTATACTTTCATTTAATATGTTTAGTAGATTAGGGCTTACAGAATAACAAAAGAGTTAAAACAGGGATGTTGCTTACCTCCTACACTGTTTAAAATATACATCTAGAAAGACTTAGAGTTATACGGTACAAAACGTGTAGGATTGGGCATTCAGATAAATGACCAAGGTTTGCACATCTTGTTCATTGCAGGTGACCAGGCATTAGTGGACAGTGACAAAGACGTTATCTGATTTGGGCAAAAAAATTATTAGAAAAATGTGATTAGTGAGGATTGAAGACTAAAAACCTACGTAGTGGAGAAAATGTAGGAAATTTTATAGCAGAGTGAGAGTACACCAAGGCATGTAATAAGTTTAAATATTTGGGTAGCATCGTGTCGAAAGACGGAACAAGTAACTGAGAAACAAAGCAACAAGTAGCCCATAGGTAAGCAGCAATCCAGAAGCTAGATCTTCTGTTATGGTCTAAGATAAACTAGAAAGTAAATAAGATGCTCTACAAAAGCATTGTACCACCTTTATCGACCTATGGATGCGAGAGCTAGGAGCTTATTGGGGAAATTAAAAACATATTGAGAGCTGTAGAAGTGGACTATCTCAGAAGATTGTGTGCAATACAGAGCTTGGATGGCGTGTACAGGTACAGCTGCCCATGGAGCTTCAACACGATACCACAGTTCATCAAGAGTAGTGACTGGCGTATTGTGACGCTCCAGTTGCTCGGCCACCATTGACCAGACGTTTTCAATTGGTGAGAGATCTGGGGAATGTGATGCCCAGAGCAGCAGTCGAACATTTTCTGTATCCAGAAAGGACCGTACAGGACCTGCAACATCCGGTCGTGCATTGTCCTGCTGAAATGTAGGGTTTCGCAGGGATCGAATGAAGGCTACAGCCACGAGTCGTAACACATCTGAAATGTAACATCCACTGTTCAAAGTACCTTCAGGACGAACAAGAGGTGACCGAGACGTGTAACCAATGGCACCCCACACCATCACGCCGGGTGATACGCCAGTAAAGCGACGACGAATGCACGCTTCCAATGTGCGTTCACCGCTATGTCGCCAAACACGGATGCGACCATCATGATGCTGTAAACAGAACCAGGATTCATCCGAAAAAATGACGTTTTGCCATTCGTGCACCCAGGTTCGTCGTTGAGTACACCATCGCAGGCGCTCCTGTCTGTGATGCAGCGTCAAGGGTAACCGCAGCCATGGTCTCCGAGCTGATAGTCCATGCTGCTGCAAACGTCGTCGAACTGTGCGTGCAGATGGTTGTTGTCTTACAAACGTCCCCATCTGTTGACTCAGGGATCGAGATGTGGCTGCACGATCCGTTTCAGCCATGTGGATAAGATGCCTGTCATCTCGACTGCTAGTGATACGAGGCCGTTGGGATCCAGCACTGCGTTCCGTATTACCCTCCTGAACCCACCAATTCCATATTCTGCTAGCAGTCATTGGATCTCGACTGATGCGAGCAGCAATGTCACGATACGATAAACCGCAATCGCGATAGGCTACAATCCGACCTTTATCAAAGACGGAAACGTGATCGGACGCATTTCTCCTCCTTACACGAGGCATCACAACAACGTTTCACTAGGCAACGCCGGTCAACTGCTGTTTGTGTAATAGAAATCGGTTGGAATCTTTCCTCGTGTTAGCACGTTGTAGGTGTCGCCACCGGCGCCAACCTTGTGTGAATGCTCTGAAAACCTAATCATTTTCATATCACAGCATCTTCTTCCTGTCGTTTAAATTTCGCGTCTGTAGCACGTCATCTTCGTGGCGTAGCAATTTTAATGACCAGTAGTGCACATACTCCTTAACTCGGTATTTCATGCTTGGCGTACGGTACTTCTCACTGTTACTACACTTCTCCTTTCCCGCTCCACTCAGAAACGGAGCGAGGGAAAAATGTACGAAATCTAATCTCCTTTCTTTTGTCTTCGTGATCGTTATGCGAGATGGAAGTCTGAGGCAGTAGAATCATTCAGCAATCTGTCGCAAATGTTACTTATCCGAATTTATTTAATAGCATTTTGTGAAACAATTGTCTTCTTGCCTCCAGAAATTTTCATAAGTTTACGGAGTTCTATCGTAACATCTCGCGGAGACCCAACCAACCAGTAACGAATGAACTGCTTAAATGCTTTCCTTTATTCCACCTGCCGGGGTTCCGAAATACTCGGAAAGTACTCACGAATGGGTTACACCAGCGTTCTGAAAACAGCCCCCTGTGTAAGTACTCCACTCCATCCTACGAAAAAGGTAGCACGGGTAAAGTATAACATCTCCTCTACGACGAGTTCTTTAGACAAAGCACTTTGGTTTGGGAAGGAAAGCGGCTTTGACCTTTAAAGGAAATACATCGGTGTTTGCTTTAACTGATTTCTAAAAATTACGAAAACATAAATCTGGGTGGCCAAACAGCGATTTGAATGCGTTCTTCTGGAATTCAAGTTCATTGTCTTGCTACTACACCACTTCTCTCACTGTGCTAACGCAGAACTCTGGCAATAACACATAATCAGCTGTTCACATTACTTATAAATCACCTTGTATTTTGTATAAAACACTGTCGGTTTACTTTCCGCGCCAAATATGGCTAAAACCTTCTGCTGCTTCGTCAGTAAGAACTGACTGCTGTGGCGACAATTCACGAGAGCTATTCGTAAAGTAAGGTCTGATGTGGCGCGCAGGGGAAGCCACTGTGAAAATGTGACAAATAAATAAATGTCATGCGGTTAGGGCCGCCCGTCCGGTAGACCGTTCGCCGGGTGCAGGTCTTTCTAGTTCACGCCACTTCGGCGATCTGCGCGTCGATGGGGATGAAATAACGACAATTAGGACAACACAACACTAGGTCCCTGAGCGGAGAAAATCTCCAACCCAGCCAGGAATCGAGCCCGGGCCCTTAGGACTGACATTCTGTCGTGATGGCCACTCAGCTACTGGGGGCGGACTGAACATCCGATGAAGCTTTGCACAGATGTGTTGGGCAGTGTCTCTAATATGCCCATCGATCGCTTCAAGACACTCTTTTCAGTTCTGAGCGCACAGTGAGCACATAAAGATGCCCAGAAAATTGTGTCTCCCGCCAAGTATGGACGCTCGCTGAGAAGTTTCGCCTCAAGCTATGCAGCCCACATAACATAGCTGTCATGCGTTTCTTCTTCGTGCCAGTTCTCGGCCGCACACTGTAGGGGCAGTAAAGACGCTGCTGCAGCATTTTCGATGCAAAGTGTTTGATCGGCTACCATACAGCCCGGACTTGGCTCGCTCTGATGTTCAGCTCTGCTCACATGAGCCGTTGGCTATGAGGGAAACACATTGGCACAGACAACGAACTGTGAACGAGCGTACAGAAGTGGTGCAAAGCACAGGCAGCTGCCTTCTACGACGAGGGTATCGGAAAGTGCTACAACCCTAAGACAAACGTCTAAGTCGGAACGGCACTATGTAGAGAAGTAGCTGGAAGGTGTAGCTAACTGCTCCACATAAAACATTCTTTTATTTTTACATTGATTTCTATATCGTGACCGATCGGATCTGACTTTCCGAACAGTCCTCGTATAACTCATAGTGTGCTTGTGACTGGTCGGCATACATGATCACTACGTCATGCTGTCAGAGATTGTATCCATTTCTGCAGTGGTGACGCCACTGCTTTCTTACGAACATGAACAGATCTGCGTATTCTCAGTGGTTATAATTTTATTGGTGAGTGCAAGCGAACTCTCGTCTCTGAGAACACACACAAAAATGTGATGAATTTTTTTACATTCATACGAAAGAAGTGGTGTGGCGCCACCAGTGCAGACTTGACACGATCTCTAAGGCCTGCCAGTCACATGTCATCTATGAGCTATGAATGTTCACCACGACAACAACCATGGCAATCCGTTGTTCTGTACGAAGAAGATGGAGGGCGTCGTCTAAAGCTTCAGATTTTACTCAGATTAGACACGAAAAGTAAACCGAACATGTTTGTACCAAGATTTCAAGAGACAGATTTGGGTCTCAGACCTTGTATTTTTTCCTGTTTCATTTCTTTAAAAAATCTAATTTGTGTTCTTCCGTTAATCTTTGCTCAGTCGCAGCAAGGCATTGATAAATTGATGTAGAGACGCAATAAACTTTCGGACGATCATGTCGAGTGTGCAGAACATTAATGAATACGAGTTGCATTGTAGTAAGTTGTAAGTAGGCTGTTTAGGTTTTTATGTTGGTAACGCTACGTAGCGCTCTGTATGAAAATCGCTGAATGCGCTGTGTGAGGTCTGAGGCAGGTTGGACTCATTGTTGGAATATTCGCTAGTGCAGTGTTGGGCAGTATGATGTGAACAGCGCGTGGTGTTGCGCAGTTGGAGGTGAGACGCCAGCAGTGGTGGATGTGGGGGGAGAGATGCCAGAGTCTTGAGAGGTTACTGTAAGCGGACGATCTGGACGTGTGTCCGCCAGAAAAAGGAAATTTGTAAAGATGGATGTCATGAATTGATAGATATATATATGATGACTTTTGAACATTATTAAGGTAAATACACTGTTTGTTCTCCATCAAAATTTTTCACTTACTAACTATGTCTGTCAGTAGTTAGTGTCTTCAGTAGTTTGAATCTTTTATTTAGCTGGCAGTAGTGGCGCTCGCTGTATTGCAGTAGTTCGAATAACGAAGATTTTTGTGAGGCAAGTGATTCATGAAAGGTATAGGTTATTGTTATTCAGGGCCATTCTTTTGTATGGATTATTGAAAGTCAGATTGCGTTGCGCTAAAAAATATTGTGTGTCAGTTTAGTGGTGATCAGAATAAGTAAAGAGATAACTGTCCGAGTACGTTCAGTTTTACTCAGCTGTCTTTGTGTCAAATAACGTAGAAGTTTGCCAGCACAGTCATTCTTAATTTTTCTAAGGGTACGCCTCAAAGTGTGTGCGCAACGCTCAAACCGTCTATTAACGAAACACTTCTGCAACGTGTGAGAGCGCGCATTTGTGGATCGTGTGTTTCTTTGTACGTGGCCTGATTTGAAGACATGGACATGCATATCACACAATGTTAGATGGCCACAGCTTGATTAATTTGAGGATGTAATTGAAACGTTATTACTACCCCTTGTACTCCAAAATACTGTCCCATTGACTGTCACTTCCAACTGTTTGGCCACTTAGCTAGGTGGGAATTGTCTTACAGAAACCACCTGTCCATTGCTAGGAGGTGAGCTACTTCTGGAATAAATGGTTTAGAACCAGATCGGTGATGACTGTCCTCGAAAGGAGCTTCTCGTTTCACTGAGATGCGAGGAAATATCCACACCTAATTCTCTAGATTTCTATTGTAATTTCGAAAGTTTGTTTGCCTGAAAATGTACTGTTGTCCCAAGCATATTGCAACAAACGGTGTATTTCTATCGCTGCTCGTTTAGTTTTTATTGCCGTTTCAAATGTACCGGTCATTTTTGAAACACCCTGCTGCAATAATGGCGTAGCGATCTGTATTTACGATTAGGAGGTTGTAAAATACTCCTCGCTGCTTTAAAGCCGGGTTTTCCTAGAAGCAGGAATTCTGCACCGCGTGGTCTGTAATTTGCCCGGAGCAGTGCGTCGTCCTCTCGCCAGTGACAAAACAGTGAAGGTGTTTTCCGTCAGATCTTACTGCATAGTGCGCCAGCCCTTAACGTCAGGTGTGACGGGCCACCTGGTTCTGGACGAGTCGAAACCGTAGTAAACACGACACTTGGTTGACAAACAAGTTGCACGCAAACGGTTTCGTTTATGTAGTCATGACGCTACCAGTGTGCACTTCAGTTTCATCGTTTTGTAAGTGACGTAGTCGTGTATAAATGAAAGTTATGGCAGCTGAACGAGTTGCGGGGGAGTTGCATGTCTAGGATTCTGTCGGCTTTTACAGTTTACTTCTTCAGTCTTGCAGGATGATTAGGACGTGCGCATACTGTGTGCGGAGGCAGGAGGAGATTTCCGCAGTTTGCGAACAGTTGAATGCGCTCTCGGTTACGTGTCAGTCACCTTCAGACTACGGCGTCGGGGTGTAGAGGTGGCGCAGAATCTGGCGCGTCGCCGGGGACACATCAGGTGTTGCTTGTTTTGCCCACGGGCTCTGATTTCGAGGCACCTCCAAGTGCATCCGACGCGGTGCATCTGCCCTCGCAGCAGGGTGAGTGGCGGGTGGTAACGCGTTCTCGTCACCTGTGGCGGAGGGCCGAAGTGGAAGCTGGCCCCCTGGCCCACTCGCCCACCCGACCTGTGAGTGGACAGGTGGCCGCTCCTTCTGCAGGGTCCGAGCAGGCGAACGGGGGGAGCTCCAACGTTAGGCGCGTTATGGATCCCCTTAGGCAGATAGCGTGCAGGACTTTGAAGAAAGCCAGTGTGCTCCGGGTACGTCTGCTGGGGCGCCTCACCCGAGATGTGGAGGCGGCCTTGTCTGCGGTTATCGAGAGTGCAGGATCCATTTGTCTCCAAGTAGTGGCTCGCGTCGGCACCAACGACGCCTGTCGCATGGATTATGAAGCCATCCTCAGTTCGTACAGGCGGCTGGCGGAGCTGAAGACTGCTTGCCTCGTGCGTGGGATGCAAGCAAAGCTCGCAATTTGCAGCATTGTTTCACCTGCATCTACATCTACATGGATACTCTGCAAATCACACTTAAGTGCCTGGCAGAGGGTTCATCGAACCACCTTCACAATTCTCTATTATTCCAATCTCGTATAGCGCGCGGAAAGAAAGAACACCTATATCTTTCCGTAAGAGCTCTGATTTCCCTTATTTTATGGTGTTGATCGTTCCTCCCTATGTAGGTCGGTGTCAACAAAATATTTTCGCATTCGGAGGAGAAATTTGGTGATAGGAATTTCGTGAGAAGATTCAAGAGTTCAGTGGGGTCCTTTGGTTTCGAGCCGAGTGGAGGATCTCAAAAAAAGGCTTTATCGACTCTGTGATATATTTGCTGTAGATTTCTAGGCCTGCGTTATCGTGTGGGGTTTTGTAGGACTCCACTTGATACGTTAGGTGTGCATAACACAAAGGAAGCAGCTACTTGGGTAGCAGAGTACTTGTGGAGTGCACATGAGGGTTTTTTAGGCTAGGGGGAAGTTTTAGGGGCTCTGATGAACTCTCGCCAGTCAGAAACCAGCAAGGGAAGTCAGACTGGGTACAGAGTAGGGACACTTCGACTGTCAACGTTTTATTAGTAACCTGTCGAAATATGAGTAATAAGGTCCCCGAATTTGCTGCCCTCCAGGAAGGTTATGAACTCGAATTATTCTTGGGACCGAGAGCTTGCTGAAACCGGAGATGGAAAGTTCTGAGATATTTACGAAGTCGTGGAACGTATATCGAAAGACAGATTAGAGGTCATAGGAGTGGGAGTGTTCATTGCAGTTGACAAAAATATTCTCTCTGCTGAGGTCGAAGTTGAGTGTGACAGTGAAGTTATCTGGTCACTTGTTAAAGCTGTAGGTGAAACCAAGGTAATTTTTGGATTCCGCTGTGACTGATCTAGGCCGGCCGAGGTGGCCGAGCGGTTCTAGGCGCTACAGACTGGATCCGCGCGACAGCTACGGTTGCAGGTTCGAACCCTGCCTCGGGCATGGATGTGTGTGAAATCCTTAGGTTAGTTAGGTTTAAGTAGTTCTACGTTCTAGGGGACTGATGACCTCAGAAGTTACTTCCCATAGTGCTCAGAGCCATTTGAACAGTTCTAGAATCATTCAAAGGAAGTCCATGGTCAGTACCTCGTAAATACCCAGATTATGTGATACTAGATGGAGGCGACTTTAACCTACGGAGTATAGAATGGGATGTCTATGGATTCATTGCGGCGGCTACAGACAGACGGTCATGCGAAATGCTTTTGAACATGTTTCTGAAAACTGTCTTGAGCAGCTAGCTCGGCAGCCCACACGCAATGGAAATATCTTAAAACCTTCCAGCTACAAATAGGCCGGATCTTACCCACAATGTCAGATCAGAAACGGGGATTAGAGATCGTGATGTCAATATAACAACTATGGATACGGAAGTTAATGAATCAGTAAAGGAGGTTAGGAGAATATTTCTGCTAGATAGAGCAGATAAGCAGTTGTTAGCATCTCACTTAGTTAGTGAATCACTTAGTTCCAGTGAGATACTTGTAGAGGAATTATGGGCAAAGTTTAAGCAGACTGTAAATCGTGGTTTGGAGAGTTACGTGTCTAGTAAGCGGATAAAGAATGGGGAAGATCCCCATGGCTTAACAACGAAATACAGAAGATGCTGAAGGAACAGAGGCTGTTGTACTCTCGGTTGAATGGAGAACACACAAATGGCAACAGGTGTAAGTTAGTAGAGATTCGTGCGTCTGTGAAAAGATCTATGCGCGAAACAACTATTCCGTAACCCCTTAGCAAAAGATCAGCCGGAGAATCAGAGAAAATTCTGGTCGACTGTAAAATCGCTAAGCAGGTCTAAGGCTTCCGTTCAGTCCCCTTGCTGACCAGTCTGGTGAGGCAGTTGAAGATAGCGAAACGAGACCCGAAGTTTTAAACTTCACGTTGAAGAAATCGTTCAAATACGAGAATCGTGCAAATGTACCGCCGTTTGACCTTCGGACAGACTCCCGTATGGACGACATAGTAATAAGCATCCCTGGCGTAGAGAAAACAGCTGAAAGATTTGAAAGGTAATAAATCACCAGGTGCGGATGGAATCCCAGCTCGATTTTACATTGAGTACTCTACGGCATTGACTCCTTACCTAGCCTGCATTTATCTTTAATTTTTCACCCAGCACAAAGTCCCAAGTGACTGGAAAAATGTGCTAATGACTCCAGTATATAAGAGAGAACGGACCTTTGCGGGTCCGCTCATTCTTACACAGGGTGAGTCACTAACAAACTCCGAAAGTATGACAGGAGCTAAAATGTTTGTGGGACAAAAGTTCCATGGGACAACGGGGGCCATAATATGACGTTGGTTTTTTGTTATTAGGTGGGGTCGCTCCAGAGATATGAAGGGGAACTTTTTTTTATGGGGTGATATTGGTTTGGTACTTATTTTCTCGTAGCGGCTATCGAGACGAATCCAACGATTTGTATCAGTAAGGTCTTTGAAGGTCAACGAATGCCACTAAGGTGACATGAACGTCCATTTATGGAAGGTGTTCGAAGTGATGACCATTGGTATCAACGCAGTGCTGCAATCTTCTTGTCATGGATTGAGTGGTATTCCTTATCACATCGACACTTATCGAAGCACATGCTCTGGCAATTCTCTCTCGCATATCTTTAGTTGTAGTTGAAACATCTTTATAAACAATGTCTTTTACGAATCCCGACAAGAAAAAATCCAGAGGCGTCAAATCTGGCGAACGAGCCGGCCACGACACATCTCCTCCGCGTCCAATCCAACGATTTGGGCATTGTCTCTGCAACTCATTTATAGCCATGAGCGAAAAATGTGCCGGACACCCATCGTGTTGATACCACATTCTGTTCCTTGTTCCCGAAGGTATTTCTTCCAGTAACAGACTTAATGTTTGTTGCAGGACTATGGTCAACTTCCTACCATTAAGATTTACTCCGATGAAATAGGGACCCGTAATTCTATCTTAAAGAATCGCACACCATACATTCACCGACCACGGTTTTTGGTGTGCAACTTTCCGCAGCCGACATGGATTTTCAGTCGCCCAATAATGCATGTTATGCAAATTAACATTTCCATGGTTCGTCAATGTAGCCTCGTCAGTAAATAAAATAAAATCAGTAAATGTGTCATCCCGCTGAATCTGAAGTTGAGGCCATCGGCAGAATTCAGTGCGATGGATACAATCCGTTCGAGTTAATTCTTGGTGGAGACTGATATGGTAAGGATGATATTTATGGCGATGCAGAACACTTTGTCTCATGTCAGATTCCCTTGCGATTTGACGTAAACTGACACAAGGATCTCGAACCACAGTGGCAAGAGTACCAAGATCCGTTTCCTAGTTACTAACCTTCCGTTTCTGGATATGTTTCGATGCGTTAAAGATCCAGTTGTTCTCAATTTATCATATACATATTTAAATGTACGACGTGCAAGATGAGTATGTTGAGGATATCTTTCAGGGCTTAGGTCGCGATCTCTCACTGAATTTCGTTGGCATTCTCCGTAAATGAGAAGCATATCGACTTGTTCTTCGAAGAAATACATCATTCACACTCGCTTGATTCGACGATACCAGTCTTAACGTTTCAATTAGTGTTGTACTGCGGAACCGTCGAATGGTGTTTACATGTCAATAGCACGTTAGATGGATACGCCGTATTCGGCGAATATTTACTATTTGCACGATATACGAGAGAGAATTGTCAGAGAATGATCTTCGATAAGTGCCCAGACATGTGAGTGGCTCGAAGGCTTCTTATGTAATGAAATCCAGTATGTCGACCTCGACGGCAAGTGTTGTCAGAGAAAAGGGTATTGTCAGGAGTGCCCGGGGGAAGTGTGATAGGGCCGCTGTTGTTCTTTGTATACACAAATGATTTTCGGACAAAGCGGGCAGCAATCTGCGGTTGTTCGCTGATGATGCCGTGGTGTACAGTAATGTGTCAAATTTAACTGACTGTACAAGACTACTTAGATAAAATTTCTAGCTGGTGTGATGAATGGCAATCCGTGATAAGAAGATTGCAGCCGGGCGGGATTAGCCGAGCGGTCTGAGGCGCTGCAATCATGGACTGTGCGGCTGGTCCTGGCGGAGGTTCGAGTCCTCCATCGGGCATGGGTGTCTGTGTTTGTCCTTAGGATAATTTAGGTTAAATAGTGTGTAAGCTTAGGGACTGATGACCTTAGCAGTTAAGTCCCATAAGATTTCACACACATTTCAACATTTTTGAAGATTGCAGCACTGCATTGATAACAACGGCCATCACTTCGAACACCTTCTGTAAATGTTGAAAAATGTAAGTTAACGCGGATGAGTAGGAAGAACAAATCTGTAATGTTCGGACGGAGAATTACGAGTGTCCTGCTTGACACAACCAAGTTGTTTGAAGGACTGGGAATAGCGTTGGAAAGCGATATGAAATGGAACGAGCATATGGTGGGGTAGGCGAATGGTCGACTTCGGTTTATTGGGAGAATTTTAGGAAGGGAGACCACATATAGGAAAGGAGACCTGTAAAGGAGACCGCATATAGAACGCTGGTGCGACCTGTTCTTGAGTACTGCTCGAGTGTTTGGGATCCGTACCAGGTAGGATTGAAGTGAGTCTACGCAGCAAATCAGAGGCGGGATGCGAGATTTGTTACTGCTAGGTTCGAACAACACTTTAAGTCTCACAGAGATGCTTCGGGAACTCAAATGGGAAAACCCTGGAGGGAAAGTGACGCTGTTTTCGAGGATCCCTACTGATAAAATTTACAGAACCGGCATTTGAAGCTGACTGCCGAATGATTTTGCTGCCGCCAACATATATCGCGCGTGAGGACCACCAAGATAAGATACAAAAAATTTGGTCTCATACGGAGGCGTACAGACAGTGGTTTTTGTCTATCTCTATTTGAAAGTGAAACAGGAAAGGAAATGACAAGTGGTTGTACAGGGTACCCTCCGCAACGCACCGTACGGTGGCTTGCGGAGTATCTATGTTTTATGCAGATGTGGATATAGCTAATGCTTGTTTGCATGAAATCGCTACGTAAGACATGAGATAAATATATAAACGTGCGTTAGTTCGTGACTGGATAAAGAAAAGACGACAACTCGGTTGGTCAGTGACCTCGTTGGAAGAAATTTTGCAGGAAGACCCTAGAAGTTGTTTTAATCATTTGTACTAATTCCATTTTTGAATGGGAACAACTGTAGAGATGGTTTAAATAAATTAATACTGAATAAAGAATTCAGCTTTCCAGATTTCTGTAGCCTCTTCTCCTGTCAACTGTTCTCCTTAAAAAAGAATCGCCCATCTCGATCCACGAGATTTTATTGTTGTACACGTGGGCTGTTCCCCAGCCAAATGTTTTGCTTGCTTTATTTTTGATAATTCGTTTCTGTATGTACTTCTAATTTAATGTTTTTGATCTGCAGCTCAGATACTGTCTGCCAATCCGCGCTCAGATCGCGCATGACATCGTCAAGCGCAGCCACACATCGCTGCTTGTTTTTGTAGTCAACATCATTAAAATCCCATGAACACCTAAGCATAGCATTGCCACCAGAAAAGCGAATAATATCCTCCGTTCTCCACTTCATATTTCGGTTTCTTTGCACTCTAACGACAAACCTGACCTCCATGCTCACACAAATAAAGTTGGAACAAGCAGAAAACGTTTAGTGTCGCCAAAGAGTTGCGCAAATGGCCGATAGCGCGGTTGCGAGCACCCTAGTGTCGTCGTATAAACTGGGCTTAAGGCGTTGTACGTTGCGTTCTAGCGAAGCAATTACTGCAAGTCAGATAAATGATTGCAGAGTGTGCTAAAACGTCACAAGTGCGTTTCAGTGCCGAGGAAGGTAGACTTAACTGACGCAACGTCAAATACTGGTGACTTTTTCTGCGCTCAGCGTAAGTCTGAAGCAAATAATGCTCTTCTTTATCGTCAATTATATGTTTGGCTATCCAAAACCCAGGTGAATTAAGTGTATCCTCGTAACAATGTTTCTCAGGTGTTATGCTCCCCTGCAGAAACGTTCAGGAAAGCTACCTAACGTTTCACAACAGACCAAATATTCGCTTTCGGATTTCATTCTGGGTCGTAAGGAGGAAGACGCAAAACAGGGGTGACCAGCAGTTTATTGAATCTTATCGACGAAATATTCGACAGTCCTTGGCTCAGTTATACGAGCAAGTTCGCACAGAATAAGTTTCAGTATGTCATCCGAGAATAGCCATTTCTGACATCGTCTTTAACGGAATTTGTTTATTTTAACGTTGTGATATGGAGCATTATGGAGAATTAGTATAGAGTTAGGTTTAAAACTGAGTATTACTGTAAGTAGGCTGTTTAGGTTTTTATGTTGGTAACGCTACGTAGCGCTCTGTATGAAAATCTCTGACTGTGCTGTGTGCAGTCTGTGGCTGGTTGGAATTGTTGGAATATTCGCTATTGCAGTGTTGCGCAGTTGGATGTGAACAGCACGTAGCGTTGGGCAGTTGGAGGTGAGCCGCCAGCAGTGGTGGATGTGGGGAGAGAGATGGCGGAGTTTTGAGAGCGGATGAACTGGACGTGTGTCCATCAGAGAAGGAAATTTGTAAGACTGGACGTCATGAACTAATATATAATGACGTTTGATCACTATTAAGGTAAATACATTGTTTGTTCTCTATCAAAATCTTTCATTTGCTAACTATACCTATCAGTAGTTACTGCCTTCAGTAGTTAGAATCTTTTATTTAGCTGGCAGTATTGGCACTCGCTTTATTGCAGTAGTTCGAGTAACAAAGATTTTTGTGAGGTAAGTGATTCATGAAAGGTTTAGGTTATTATTAGTCAGGGCCATTCTTTTGTAGGGATTATTGAAAATCAGATTCCATTGCGCTAAAAATATTGTGTGTCAGTTTAGTAATGATCAGAATACGTAGAGAGAGAAATGTCTGCCGGTCGGAGTGGCCGAGCGGTTCTAGGCGCTACAGTCTGGAACCGCGCGAACGCTACGGTCGCAGGTTCGAATCCTGCCTCGGGCATGGATGTGTGTGATGTCCTTAGGTTAGTTAGGTTTAAGTAGTTCTAAGTTCTAGGGGACTGATGACCTTAGCAGGTAAGTCTCATAGTGCTCAGAGGCATTTGAACCAACCAGAGAAATGTCTGAATACGTTCAGTTTTGCTTAGCTGTTTGAAAATTAAATAACGTAAGAGGTTTACCAGCACAGTAATTCATAAATTTTTCTAAGGTGATGTTTCATTACCTTTCTGTCACCCACTCCTCACAATTTTGTTGGTTCATGGGGTCATCTCCTATTGCTTGATTTTACTTCCACATGACAAGAGCACTAGGTGTAAAGCCATTTACACCGCCTACATATGTTATTATTAGCCGTCCCTTTGATACTGGCGTGAGGAGGCCGTGAGTTGTATTATCACTCCACTTACGTGTGACAATAAAATGAAAGTTCTATCAACTTAAAAAATGTCTGTTTCCCTCCCACATTTTATTAATTGCTTCAAATACGTAATTCTTTCTTCTCGGTTGTCGCTTCTCCTTAACAAAATGAGCTTTTTTCCAGCGGAAACCTAATTTCTTTAACAATCACCTTACCCTAATGTTGCTACCTTGAAAATTTATGGCTTCTTTCAACTTCTGTTTAGTTCCTTCACTGTAGGCATTCGCTTTTGGTCAAATAAATGCTGTAAACATTTCTCATAACAACGACCTCGTCAAAACTCTCATTCTGAACAACTGTAGGCCGGCCTGGGTGGCCGAGCGGTTCTAGGCGTTTCAGTCTGGAACCGCACGACCGCTATGGTCGCAGGTTCGAATCCTGCCTCGGGCATGGATGTGTATGATGTCCTTAGGTTAGTTAGGTTTGAGTAGCTCTACGTTCTAGAGGACTGATGACCTCAGATGTTAAGTCCCATAGTGCTCAGGGCCATTTGAACCATTTGTTTTTCTACAACTGTTTTGCGATTACGTTTTTTGTCTGGAGTTGCGAGTTTCTTTCCTCCGTCAGATTCCGATAGCGTGCCTTTCCTTTTAGTTTTGTGGATAGTGATACGCGAAATGCTTGTAGCCACCTGGGATCTCATTTGAACTTGCGGCACCGCAATGTTTCTTCCCTGAGAGAACTCATCTTGAATATCAGCATAAGGTTGTAAACAATCTCACGAAACTGAATATCCAGTTTTCTGCTTTTCAGTTTCGTATTACTAATAGGTGTCATAATTTCAGACTGAAATCACCGCACACTAGTAATTCAAACATGGAAAAACACGAAGGACGGTCAGCCTTGTACTGTACTCTGGGCTAACTGAAGTCAGCCAAATGTATTAGCGCTCACCAATACACCTATGCGCATGCGCAACAGCCACCCGGCAGCTTACAGTTACCCGGCACTTAGTGTTCAAATGGTTCAAATGGCTCTGAGCACTGTGGGACTTAACATCTGAGGTCATCAGTCCCCTACAACTTAGAACTACTTAAACCTAAGGACATCACACACATCCATGCCCGAGGCAGGATTCGAACCTGCGACCGTAGCGATCACGCGGTTCCAGATGTAGCGCCTAGAACCGCTCGGCCACAGTCGGCCGGCGCACTTAGTGTGGTAGTCCTACGCTCTCAAGAGCGGGTTCCCACTCCGAGGGCCCACCATGCTCTTTATGCGCTCTGGACCCGCTGTGCGCATGCGCTCTTACAGACCGTAAAGATACACAACAACTTCTGAATTATTAAATTCACTTTTCGTACACCAGTCAGTATGAAATATTATGTAACATTTTACAACAACAGTAGCGAACTTTCTGTATGAGCTTCAGTCCTATACCTGAAACAGATGTAACTTTCCATTACAAGCAACCTCCTGGCACTGAGGTATATTTTGTGTCAAATGGCTCTGAGCACTATAGGACTCAACTGCTGTGGTCATAAGTCCCCTAGAACTTAGAACTACTGAAACCTAACTAACCTAAGGACATCACACACATCCATATCCGAGGCAGGATTCGAACCTGCGACCGTAGCGGTCGTGCGGTTCCAGACTGTAGCGCCTTTAACCGCTCGCCCACTCCGGCCGGCATATTTTGTGTCAATTTTGTTAGGTAAACTGTGATTTGGTTCATGGTTTCTCTTTCGAACAGTTATAACTTTCAGCTGTTTCACACAGTTACTTTCCTTTCTGATGCTGTCGTAATGAGTTAGGGTGTGAATCCAGCATTAATTTGGCGCATGAATCTTAAATTTGTTAGTAATGAATAAGTGTGTCAGTCACGTGTGTAATCTTTCAGTGAGTCGCACACTTGGCATGACATGATTACTGTACGATAGTCAATTTAGTTATTGTAGAAACAAAATCTTCACTTATGTCCTTTAGACAAGTTAGAATGGACAGGTTTGAGCTTGTTTGCTTTCCAGAATGTAGAAAACTTTCCCTATGATTAAATTAAATTTGGAATTGAGGATTCGTTAAGAAGAGGAACTACCGTGTTTTCCGACAAAAGCTACGAAGCTGATTGGCTGCAATGTGGTCCATGCAACGGGAGAGGACGGTGGCTGCATGTTCTGGAAGGGGGAGAGATTTGCGCGCAGTTTTTTCCCCACAGTCCAGATTCAGGTTTAGTAAAGTCAAGACGTATTTATTGCCCGGTGTTCTAGCAGTTTTGTGAAAATATTCTAATTTGGTGAGAAACCGAGAAGCTGAATAGTTCCCAAACTGGTGAGCTCAGCTGTAAATGACATTACCGAAAGTTTTGCTATCCACGCTAAAACTTGTGACTTTCTTCTCGTAGGCGGTAATTCGGTGGGTCGTACTGCGCAGTTGTATTTCAGATACTTCAGATTAACGGATAGTGGCGAACTGTGTGCGCACACTTAACGGACGAACACTGTGTTGACTTTCAATCTGTTTATTGACTGGTTAACGTTGCGGTTCCGTGCACAGGAGGTCGCGAGCTTCATGTTTACGCTGATTGTTAGTGAGAGAATGTGCTCTCCGAATGATCAGGATAGCAGAAACTTTGAATAGTATTTAGTTTAATGTCAGGGGCCGTGTTAGGACGGGCTTGGTACTAAAATATGTGTTCCTACAGTCATAATACAGCAGAGACGTTTTCGCCACGAACTTATACACTGAAGCTCCAAAGAAACTGATACGGGCATGCGTATTCAAATGCAGAGATATGTAAACAGGCAGAATATGGCGCTGCGGTCGGCAACGCCTATATAAGACAACAAATGTCCGGCGCAGTTGTTAGATCAGTTACTGCTGTTACAGTGGCAGGTTATCAAGATTTAAGTGAGTTTGAGCATCGTGTTGTAGTCACCGCCGACAATGGACTGTTGATGACTGGAAACATGTTTCCCGGTCGGACGAGTCTCGTTTCAAGTTATATCGACCGGATGGACGTGTACGGGTATGGAGACAATCTCACGAACCCATGCACCCTGCATGTCAGCAGGGGACTGTTCAAGCTGGTGGAGGGTCTGCAATGGTGTGGGACGTGTGGAATTGGAGTGATTGGGAACCCTGATACGTCTATATACGACTCTGATACGTGACACGTACGTAAGCATCGTGTCTGATCACCTGGATCCATTCGTGTCAATTGTGCGTTCCGACGGACTTCGCCAATTCCAGAAGGACAGTGCGACATTGCGACGTCGAGAATTGCTACACAGTGGCTCCAGGAACACTCTTCTGGGCTTAAACACTTCCGGTGGCCACAAAACTTCCCAGACATGAACGTTATTGAGCATATCTGTGATGCCTTGCAACGTGCTGTTCAGAAGAGATCTCCACCCCCTCGTACTCTTACGGATTTCTGGGCAGCCCTGCAGAATTCAAGCTGTCAGTTCCCTCCAGCACTACTTCAGATATTAGTCGAGTCGATGTCAAGTCGTGTTGCGGTACTTCTGCGTTCTCGCGGGTGCCCTACTCGATATTACGCAGGTGTACCGGTTTCTTTGGCTCTTCAGTGTGTAATACATGCATAAGTAACTCTGTGACGTTTGAATGACTAAAATGCCCATACAATTTCTTTGAAATTTGGTATGGAGATAGCTTGATCCCCAAAAAAGGACATCAGCTACTTTGGAAAGTAAAAAGCAAAAAAAAAAAAGAAAAAGGAGAAAATTCTACACTTAAAACTGTGCATTAGTGGATGGAACACCTTTCTTTGCATCAGTGAACATACATAATGTTCAGAATTATTAAATTTGTTGCATGATATACGCATTGGTAGTTGAGCTATGCTTATCCGAAGAGGCAGACACGTGACACCTGAGGGCAGCTGACGTTATTGCACGTGCAATAGCTTACTTAAATACTGATGGGGATATTTCAAAAATTTAAATAAAGTAGGTGTCACTGAAAATAAAATTTATTTTGGCAAATACATAAATCACAGTCGCCTCCAGACGACAAAAATTTCTTTGGCCTATTTGATAAAAGCATCACTGTGATTGCCTGTGGGCTTCATATGTCATAATGGAGAATGGTAACAACAACGTGTGAGAAGTAGTGTAAGGCAAAGGGTTACTAACGACATTATAACTGAAATAGTTTGCCGGCCGCGGTGGTCTAGCGGTTCTGGCGCTGCAGTCCGGAACCGCGGGACTGCTACGGTCGCAGGTTCGAATCCTGCCTCGGGCATGGTTGTGTGTGATGTCCTTACGTTAGTTAGGTTTAAGTAGTTCTAAGTTCTAGGGGACTTATGACCTAAGATGTTGAGTCCCATAGTGCTCAGAGCCATTTGAACCATTTTTTTGGAAATAGTTTCCTCGCAGGGACAACAACAACAACGTGTCACAGGAGTGTAAGTCAAAGAGCTACTAACGACATTATAACTGAAATAGTTTCCTCGCAGGGGGCATAACGTGTTCACACGCAGTGTATTTCACTCAGACGTGATTTGATACCACCTGCTGGCTGAGGCAGAGAAATTTTTTTCTGCCTGCGACGGCGATACACAATGGCGTAGAGGTGAGGTCCTTAATGCCGGCACGGCACAATCTGAGGCTGACGTTTGCAGATGCAATCGCATCGCCTCGCCCCGGCCCGCCTCGCTTCGTTGAAGCTTGACGGGCACGAAGGGGACGGGAAAGCGTAATGGCTGCCCGGGGTGGGAGGGGGGGGGGGGGCGGATCTTGATGGGTCGTCACGCGACCTGCGACCTTGTCGGGCTGCCGCTGCGCCGGGCGATGTGGGACCGAAGTAGGTACACGCGCTCTCCCACTTTGCCTCCGTCACACGGCTTCACCAGCCTGTCGACGTAGGCGGAGGAGGCACAGCTGGTGAGTTACTAGGGCTATCCACAAAGTACATTACGTTTTGGAATTAAAAATAAATAAAGTATTGGAAATTTTTTTTATTATATACAGATGAAAGCCACACTTAAATACTACTTTTCTACATTTAAATTAAGGCACTTATCGTAGCGATGGACGAGCTTGGAAATTCCTTCGTCGCAAAATTCGGCCGCCTGCGTCTTCAACCACGTGGTTACCTCTTCTTGATGCTGTGCGTCGTCATCAAAACGCTGCATAGCCAACCACTTCTTCATTGCTGGGAATAAGTGGAAGTAGCTCGGTGCCAGGTCGGGACTGTACGGCGTATGAGGAAACAACTCCCACTTAAAACATTCGAGAACTTCACGACTGGCATTTGCCGTGTGGGCCCGGGCGTTGTCGTGAATCAGCAAGATCTTTGAGCCCAACTTTCCCCTGCGCTTGTTTTGTATTGCTCTTGTGATGTTGTGCAGAGTTTGGCAATACCTTTGAGAGTTTATTGTAGTGCCTCTTTCCAGGAAATCCACAAAAATCACACCTTTTCTGTCCCAAAAGACAGTCGCCATCACCTTCCTTGCCGACATCGTCTGTATGCATTTCTTGGGTTTTTGGGGGGAATTTGTGTGCCCCCACTGCATTGACTGCAATTTTGTCTCGCAGTTCACATGCTTAACCCATGTTTCGTCACCAGTAACGATGCGATCGCGTAATGAGTCGCGATCTTTCTCGTAACCGTCCAAAAACGTTAACGCTGCAGCCATTCGCTGATTTTTGTGAATCTCTGTCAAGATTTTTGGTAACTTGTGGTAACCAAGTTTTCGGTAATGATTTCCTGCAACAAACTTCGTGAAATTTGTGGAAAACTCATAGAGAGTTCCGTTATTGTGAAATTACGGTTTTCACGGACCGCGGCATCGACTTTTTCGAGAAGTTCGGCAGTCTCTATGCTGGGTCTTCCACTTCGCTCTTCGTCGTGAACGTTAGTTCGGCCATTTTTAAATTTTATGACCCTTTGACGCACTCCACCTTCAGTGATTATGTTGTCCGCATACACTTCACAAAGCTGCCGATAGATTTCTATCGGTGTACAGTTTTTTTGCAGTCAGAAACCTTATTACAGCACGCACTTCACACTTCGCAGCATTTTCAATTAACGCTGACATTTCAAGCTGTCACAGTAACTCAACGGAGTACAGCACGAATCTCTCACTAGCACGGCAGGATGCCGACTGAGCGGCGGAATGCCATGACACCAAGATGGCCGCGCTAGCTCCGCC
Organism: Schistocerca americana; assembly: GCF_021461395.2. Taxonomy (NCBI): domain Eukaryota; kingdom Metazoa; phylum Arthropoda; class Insecta; order Orthoptera; family Acrididae; genus Schistocerca; species Schistocerca americana. The sequence goes on along the minus strand of NC_060124.1, from coordinate 540,088,989 downwards.
CCTAACGGACACAAACGAAAACGTATTATTTTCACTATGGACTGAAGGGCTGTAGGAAACGTTTTAGTTGGAGTTAGTTAGAGAGAGAGAGAGAGAGAGAGAGAGAGAGAGAGAGAGAGAGAGGAGAGGTACATACGTGCCATTATCACAGCCAACACCTGTAAGTCGGCGCTTCATTTCTTGTGTTTTGGTTTCGACCGGCAGTGGGATTCACGAATGCAGTTATACTCCGTTCATCATAAGAATAAACCTCATGTAAACATTACACTGTGTATTCTACCGCGTTTGGTCGAACCTCATTGGAGTTCGTTTCATGTGGAGCAGAAGCCAAACTGTCTCGAGTTCAGTCAAGTATGATGTCCGCAGCTTGTGGTCTAATAGCCGGCACGGTAGCTCAACGTGTTCGGTCAGAGGGTTAGTTGCCAGAATGAGATTTTGACTCTGCAGCCGAGTGTCCACTGATATGAAATTTCCTGGCTGATTAAAACTGTGTGCCGGACCGAGACTCGAACTCGGGACCTTTGCCTTTCGCGGGCTACCCAAGCACGACTCACGGCGCATCCTCGCAGCTGTACTTCTGTCAGTACCTCGTCTCCTACCTTCCAAACTGTACAAAAGCTCTCCTGCGACCTTGCAGAATTAGCACTCCTGAAATAAAGGATATTGCGGAGACATGGCTTAACCACAACCTGGGTGATGCTTCCAGAATGAGATTTTCACTCTGCAGCGGAGTGTGCGCTAATACGAAACTGGCAGAAGTATAGCTGCGAGGACATGGATGGCGTGACTTGTGCTTGGGTGGCTCAGATGATAGAGCACTTGCCTGCGAAAGGCAAAGGTCCCGAGTTCGAGTCTCGGTCCGGCACAGAGTTTTAATCAGCCAGGAAATTTAATATCAGCGCACACTCCACTGCAGAGTGAAAATCTCATTCTGGAAACTTCGCCCAGGCTGTGGCTAGGCCATGTCTCCGCAATATCCTTTCTTTCAGGAGTGCTAGTTCTGCAAGGTTCGCAGGAGAGCTTCTGTAAAATTTGGAAGGTAGGAGACGAGGTACTGGCAGAAGTAAAGCTGCGAGGACGGGGCGTGAGTCGTGCTTGGGTAGCTCAGATGGTAGAGCACTTGCCTGCGAAAGGCAAATGCCCCGAGTTCGAGTCTTGGTCCGGCACACAGTTTTAATCTGCCAGGAAGTTTCAGAGAGTTAGTTGCTCTCTGTAATAAAAGACTGAGCGAACGGATTAAGGATGAACCTCAACAAGTGTCATGGCACGTCTGCCCGAACAAATGCAACGAACAATAACGAACGAAAAAAAGTGGCTAGCGTTGCTATCTCTGGATCACGACGTCCAGGGTTCGATTCCCGGCCGGGTTGGGGATTTCCTCTACCCGGGGACTGCGTGTTTGTGTTGCCCTCACCATTCCATCATAATTTGCGAAAATGGCTGGATTGGACTGTGTACGGATTGGGAATTTGTAGCAACGGGTGTTCGTGGTCGCGCAGTTGAGCGCCCCACAAACCAAACATCATCATCATCAGTCAGGTATGATAATGAGGATAAGTTTTACGCTGTGCGTTACGCGTACCAGTACATCGGCTCAGCGACGATACGGGCATTGATTTTGGACAGCACTGAGCCAACAGTTGCAATAAGGACGTGAAAATAGACGAGCGGAAAACAATTTTGTTTTGAATGTCGTTTAATTTTTAAACAGAAGGAAATAATACGTGGCAAATACGCTTCTCAGGTGACGGGACGCAAAACATACTCTCGATCTTAGCTAACATGATATTGTAATTAATAACAAGACTGATGTACATTCCTATCTTTAACAAGGGTAATTTTTCAGCACGACTTACGTGTGGCGTAAAAGCGCACTCCTGATTTTCCATGTAGTTAAATATTGAAGCCACTGAAGGTATTATAGTCACTCGTCTGGTAATCTCTGAACTACTTCCGTACCGGACTCCGAGGAATACGGTACATTTCAATAATGCTATTTTGATACTGAGGCGACCAGCAACAGAATCCCAAGCCTGCAAAAAATCCACGTTTCCTCCTCCTGCTCTTTTACGGTGGTCTGTTCTGCACTAAGCCATCGTTCGGCACTGACGTGCCTCAAAGCATCGTGCCTTAGTTTCAGTACATTTTTCAGCTTAACTGTCTTGCTATTGCCGGCCTGGGTGGCCGATCGGTTCTAGGAGCTACAGACCGGAACCGCGCGACCGCTGCGGTGGCAGGTTCGAATCCTGCCTCGGGCATGGATGTGTGTGATGTCCTTAGGTTAGTTAGGTTTAAGTAGTTCTAAGTCCTAGGGGACTGATGACCTGAGAAGTCAAGTCCCATAGTGCTCAGAGCCATTTGAACCATTTGTCTTGCTATTCTCGCGACAGATCCCTTATATTGGCTCCAGATCAATTGTGTTGGATTCACATTGCATTGTTACGATGACAACTGCAAAAATGCAGCATCTATACAGAGTACTCGACGCCGCAAAAATTCTTTTCCGTGCTTCTACAACGCTCAACACTCTGGCTCGTATGAGACCGCATCTGCACTACAAAGCAATGGGCATATTCAAATAAAGAGTATTTGATTTTTTATCCTCCAAAAAATGTAATTGTGTGATGTTTCTTAACTTCAACAATCTTTAACGATCTATTGTAAAATATCCTAAGTAAAAATGTATATTTGTAGTGAAAACCAGAATTTTGCGTGCGATATATAATTAGAAAGTAGAAGGCGTGAAATTGTCTTGAAAAATGATGGTTAAGTATGGGTTATCTAACATATATTTCATGAATTTCAGTTTTACATGATTTAGGTGTTCAAAAGGAACAAAAATAGTTATAGCCTACAACGAGTTTCGAACCACCGCCCACCAGCATACTCGATTAACGTTCTACGACGATACCATTTACACTATTCACATAATTAAAATACCATGTATTATATTTATTACATAGTGTTTCTCGAAAAACGTCAAAGCTGATTTTTCTCTGTAATGTTGTGAAAAACATTAAGAGCAACTTGTTTCACGCCATTAACGGTGTTCCACGGGCGTGTTCCACTACGAAGCAGGAAGCTGTGTCACATATTTTCACAGTATGGATGAACAGCGATACAGTCAGAGCACGTTTTTAGTAGCGTTTGCGGACACTATGACTGTACACGTTTCTTGAAATACAAATTAGGTAGCTAAAGTATGATTAAGAAAAGGGCTGATGGCTCTTAATACATAATGTCTTAGAGTTTTTTTTACAGTGACACAGTAATAAGATATTTAATACATTAGTTGGACCTACTTCCAAGAGCGGAACAATGCCAGTGTACGAGAGCTACAGCTGCCGACCAGTCATCGCGTTTGTATGTGTTTACGTCTGGTTTATTCTTATGATAGGTCGTGCGGTAGCGTTCTCGCTTCCCGCGCCCGGGTTCCCGGGTTCCCGGGTTCGATTCCCGGCGGGGTCAGGGATTTTCTCTGCCTCGTGATGACTGGGTGTTGTGTGCTGTCCTTAGGTTAGTTAGGTTTAAGTAGTTCTAAGTTATAGGGGACTGATGACCATAGATGTTAACTCCCATAGTGCTCAGAGCCATTTGAACCATATTCTTATGATAAACGGAGTATAGCAATTTTTTAAAAATCGTTTGGCCTTCAGTTGACGGATGAAGGAATTCCGCTGTCTTCGACTTCCCTGTATACAAACCAGAACCAGTCAAAGACCCATCCAAGTATTTTTTATGTGTATACACAGAAATGTCCATAAAGTAATAATTTCATGAGTGCGAGGTAGGACTATCTTTTCACCACACTGTGTTTTCAATGACTGATTTTCCTTCACCATGTGAATTTTACTTTTGTGTATGTGACTTGAGACAGTATCAGCTGCAGCAAATAATTTCAGTTAGAGCTTATATTCGTTCCTGGTAGACTTCTTACCTACTTTGTCAGTTGTTACTTAGGATAACGATGGACACTTTACGTCCGTGGTGGGAAATTCACGTTCGGTCTTTGAATGTTTTCTGTTGAGTTTCGTCAGTTACTGTACAGTTTAATGAACTTCGCTCGCACGTTTCTCTGTGTGCCATGCTCTCGCCGCTTCACATTACACACAAGGCTTCCCAGAGGGAATGGTTAATATTTGGGGCTATGACAGGAAGAATCATTCGAAGCAAAGGAGTCCAGTAAACAAGGACTCTAAAATGCACATCTTAAGAGGGACGGGCACTTGTTCACCTTCGCTAAGGTGCAACAAATCTCTTCTACTGAAGAAGTGCTCGCAACTCTTAAGGTACGCATTTTAGAGCGCATGTTTACAAAACAATTTTTTCTTGTTTTGTTCCGTACTACCTCCTTCTAAAATACGAAAAGGAAAGGGCTTGTGGTGGAAAAGATTTGTTTCACACTATCGAAGATGAAGACGTGCTCGTAGCTCGTAATGTTTTTCCTTTTTAGGGACTACATGTACTAAAATTATTTGCTTCCAATGATCATTCGTGTCGCGTCCCTGAAGACTGAGCCCTCCTGTTGGGCTACCGTACATATACATTAATTAACGTTTAACTGTTTTTAATTTAAAGTCGTGGACTATGTGGTGTGACTGTTCACACTTGTGTGAACGTTGTCAAACATTTATTTGGTTTAAAACCATCATTATGTTTCCGTCAATGCCATTAATCCTATGACGTCTTTTGATTTTTCTTTTATGCATATAAAATTTGTTTATTTACAAAATAGGCTTTGAGGATTGTTTCTATAAAGGGATCCATCAGATATCACAGTCACCCAAGCCAAAAAAATTTAGGTCGCGCAGTGCCCACTCCGCTAGCTACAAACGTTCGTAAATGGTCGCCTATCATTGCGTCTTTCATGATGCTCTCGGGGTCTAACTGTTGCCAGAAATTCTAAAATGTTTCCCTCGTGTGTCGATTGATTGCCCATCTGTTAATGAGCACAGTATTACTTCGTGAGAAATCCCTCACAAGTCATCTGTCAACTTTAAACTATTCCACAACAGATGTGTGTGTATATGCCGGGCAGTCCAAGTATTCGATTCATAATCAAGGTCCACCAACACCTGTAACTCTAAAACTGAAGTCGTGTACATCTTGAAATTACCCGTGAACACCTCACTGCCTTGTCAGTCTAGCGTGTATTCCCTACAAGTGACCCGACAAGTCAAGCCAGCCTCACCACGTGTCGAGATGTGTGCATGAGTGCCATCTTATGGCCAATTAACACAAGGACCCTAATGAATGAAAATCAAATGGTTCAAATGGCTCTGTACACTATGGGACTTAACTGCTGTGGTCATCAGTCCCCTAGAACTTAGAACTACTTAAACCTAACTAACCTAAGGACATCACACACATCCATGCCCGAGGCAGGATTCGAACCTGCGACCGTAGCGGTCGCTCGGCTCCAGACTGTAGCGCCTAGAGCCGCACGGCCACTCCGGCCGGCGAATGATAATTATATTGATATTCCTCCGCAGTATGGATTCATTCTTTGTCGCTAACATGCTGGTGCGCTTCAGATTTTAATGTTAGTTTTATTTCGAAGTCTACATAAATATGTATGAGCGACTCAGGGGAACAGAATGGTAAGCGCCATCGCATTGTATTTTGAGTTATAGGGCAATCGGCTCTGCCTGCGGGCAACGGAATATTATACACCACGAAAAAGTTCTACTTCCACTCAACAGATGTCACGGCGATATTTCATGGCATATGCCAGTGGCTGCCTGCCACGGGAACATAATCGCAAGCGACAGCTAAGATGGCTGACGCTAAGAGGAACCCCCCTATACGTTTTCTGAGATTAGAGCCTCATTTGATGAGGTACAAGAAAGGTAAGATGTTCTTGGAGCTCCTGATATCTCTGATCACGACCATGAGTACGTTCCCAATGACTCTGAGGTATGTGAGTTCGCAAATCTGTTGTACTTAGTATGTTTCACGAACATAATAGTAAGCTCTCGTACACACCACTATGTTCCTGAAATGCATGAAATATGACTGTGTTATTGAACGGCTGCTGTTGAAGGCTTGATGTTGTGTATATGCATATTTGTTATTTATAATCGTACCAGTAACAAAAATAACAACAATAATAAAAACAGTAACCTAACAGTCTCTGTTGCTATTCAGGCAAACTGTGAAGGATTTCAAACTGGCAATAATATCGAGCTATCTGTCACCGTCTCAGATACTATCATGAAGAGGCAGAAGAACAGACGAAGAGGTCTTCTCAGAATGACATGCAGCACGCAAAGGAAGTTCAAGCAGAAGAGGTGTAATACAGGCGAAGAATATGTATTTCGTTCTAGAGAAGCTGTAGATAAAAGGATGTAAGATCTAACTGCCAGTGTCCTCTTAAATGTTGTGAGGAAGTAGGTGAAAGCAATGTTACGCAAATGCTCAGAACATTCTGGAAAATTGATGACTCTGGTGCTTAGAATCTATCTGACTATTAGCCTGAGAAATGTAGGCCTACGCAGCTGGAAAGGTGACTTCTGAAAACCCATCACCTTTTTTCATCAGCGAGGCATTATGTCATGACATAGGACAGTGTAAGTTTCAGGAAACGTGGAGGGCAAAACCCAGTTCTTGCTCTTTGATTAAAATACGACGGACCCAGACTCACACATTGAAAAGAAGGAAGTTGCTAACGTTCTGTCCCTCTCAGATTACGTCCCTCCTGTTTATAATGGAATTTTCTTGTCACTAAAACCAACGTGTTTTGACAATCTGATGAGAGTTATGAGTGAACAAGTTGCTTTCAAGCAAGGAGCTTTACAATTAAGTCTTCTAGTAAATCTGTGTACATTTTCTCATATGATTGTATATGATAATGTTTTATTGTTATCGTATGACACCTGGGTAACATAATAGTGTCTCCTCCACAGTAATGTCTTTATTATTGTATATTGCATGTGTTACAGTCTGTTTCTCGTTCTTTTTATATCTGTAGGGAAGAATGTAGGAGTTAAAAGCCACCCACAACAAAATGGATGTTAGGATAAAATTATTCAGATTTGTGTACCAATTGCATACTTTTATCCTATCTATCTCCAAACTCACATTTTGATGTTTATCATTTTGTTTCCCCAAAGGCTCTTTTGCAGATTAACCGTCGCTTAGAAACATACTAGAGATCAGTATCTTGGTACCTGATATCTGGCAGTACAGACTGAGAGACAAGTTACTATTTTCATCAAAATGGCGAAAGCTGTTAGAATCTGCTAAAAATTTCTTCTTTTTCGGCAGAGACGTAATTTGATACGAGAAGCATCTGCTCTAGTGTTAGTTGGCGTCAAGACAGGGCGGCAAACCTCTGAGGAATGACGGCCTTGTCAGCTTTCCCCGTACGAGGAGGCAGAATTTGGTCACTGCCCTTCTCAGCAGTTGGCATGAGGCGTATTTTTTGAGGTTGGGAGATCTCTGAAGATCGGTCGCTCCGTGCGCATACCTCAGCCCCGCTTTCCTTCTGGACAGTAGCGGTCGCAGTTAGACGGTGTGCACGAAAGATGACCACGAATGGGGCATTTTGCTCCTGGCACATGCCACTTAGAGTATCGTTGCAGTTTGCCATTTATTACGTTGTAGAGAGAGGCGAAATGGCATCTGCGGCATAAAACAACACCGGTTTAACGCAGCGAGAGCAGCTGCCTTACGGAAGAACTGTATTACAGCCTGCTGGACGCTTCAAACTACCTACAGCTGTCGTTTGGACCGTTCTCTAGCGTGTTCAGTTTTCTCTCTGATTTATCTCGAAATTATTTACCAGCGTAGAAGTAGAATTCAGCCTCTAATGTAATATCACGATGTCCACCGTTTTGTTATTAACTCGTACTTAGTAGCTTATCAGTAATGCCTGTCTCTCTTCAAACCTTTATCAATGTTTTACTAGTAATTTTATATAATGATTTCTTTGGTGTGCCAATACCTTGTGAAGCCTTTTTTCGGCAGTGTGTAAGACCTTGATTATCAGTATGTGCACTTTTAAATGTTGGCCGTTTTGTGTGTTATAAACCCTGCCGATCCTCTCATTGTCTGTGCTAGTCAATTTGGAATTCCCTACGACTAGGTGGCCTCACGCAGTAAAGACCGAGATTGATATTGGAGGCTATCCTCACCCCGACGTAAACGACAGGACACATACACAAGCAAGAATATAACCCGTCTTTACTGTGCCGGTGAGGAGATATTTATTCCATCCAGTCACGTCACACTGATATAATTCCACTTTTCTTGTTTAATCTCCCTATTCTGCGACTTCGCTACAAATGCTTCAGCAGCTAATAAGTACTAATTTCACCGTCTCTCTCTCTCCGTTCTTCTTCCTGATCGGTTTTAATAAATGATCTCGTAGAAGGCGGCATTTTGTCTGGGTGTCTTGGAATTTCTACTGTTAAAGAGTAGGACAAGCTGTGTGGTGCGCGGGGAGAAAGCTTTTCTTGAGGGTTGCGTGATCACTGGAGTTTGGAATCCACTGATCTGCACTGCAATCGTTTGGCTTAATCGAGAGAAACTTCGAAACTTGAAGAGTGCATAAGATGCAGCGGTAGTAGTATTCCCAGTGAAAGCGATGCGCAGTAGCGTTTCAAAGAACAAACCTTTTTAACAACTTTAATGAAAGATAGTACGCCACCTCATTCAGATGCGATTCCCCATCAAGAAATGAAATTCCGTAATAAACCGTTGCTTATCGACTTACGTAGCAAAAGGTTCCCCCGTTACAATTAAAAGGCGGAGGGTAGCGCAAGAGGCCTTAATTTGATCTTAGCGTGGATTAAGGGAACCGGTAACAATAACTTGCTGTGTCGTGTACTGTCCTGCCCATGCTTACACAAAATGCTCTTCGTTACTGTACATTTTGGAGTTAAGGGGCTCCGGAACGCCCTATACTTGCAACGTTAAAATAACGCTTATAAATTACATCTTTCCTCACAAAGTATTTGACGTAGAAAGTTGAACTTTTTACAGATTATTTATTGGAATATGGGCTACAACTTAACACAGGGATTTTACAAAATTTTAGTTCAGTTATTAAAGATGATTTTTTTTCAATTGTAATGAAAATTCACAACATTTTTTTGCAATTTTTTATTTATATATTCAAAAATATACAGTTTTTTTGGAAAAAGGCTGTGTTAAATTATGCAGAAGGTACTGTGTAACATTTACTGAAAGTTTGAAACAAATATGTTTGGGAGATCCTTAGAAAACATGTAATTAGTATGAGAAAATAAAAGTTTTGGGAATCGAGCGACAAAGATTGGATTAACTTTTTAGTGCATTCCAGGTCCATAGGATGGATTATCTTCATCCTCTGCAAACTCCTCCTCCAGCTTCCTCTTGTTCCTCCTCCTGTTTACTCTTGCTTGTATTTCTAGACTCTTTACAGCCCTGTCTGCAGCCCGAAGGCGTTCCTTGTCTAAAGCAAGCATCGCTCGTTGTTGTGTTCGTAGATTTTGCTACCATTTTCTTCAGTTGCAGTTACTCCAACGCTGGTCCAAAAGGTGGTCATGTATGAACACGTATCACATTTCAGTTGTATTTCACTAGCAAGTCCTACGTGCTTTATTATGGAGAGTTCCAGACCAACTTCACTACAATGAATACATCTTACACAGTTTGAAAAAATTCCTTTGAGAACTGATATATCAAATATTTCATTCACATCCGATTCGCCCATAAAACATTCATAGTTTTCACTCATTGAACCAAGCTTCTTCTGTGAAATATTTTCTTTCCCACTTTGACTGCTATGCGCAGGTGTACTTGAGAGGTTAGGTTCACTCACTTGGTTATCGTCTTTATTGTTTACAGTAATAACACATACCTTTGGCTTTCCAACATTTCTCCTTTTCTTAAAAGCCTTCAGAGGATTTCTAATAACTTTACTTTTACTCATTATTATACTTCAACAAAACAGAGACTCAAGAAACAGAATTAATTACGAATATTTTCGAGATAACGACAGAGTAAATAAACATGAAACAATCGACAATCACACCAGCGATATATATTGAACCATCACAGGTTAGCCACAACACATACTTTGTCTCACATCACTAAAATGTACCTGATGAACACGGACGTTAATAATAACACCATTTGACAGCAGTTTAACAGCGCCACAGTGGGTCACGCCCTTGTAGAACACATTTCAAAAAAAATTTAAAAATAGTTGTAGTCTTCGGAATTGAATAAATTATATATCTATTAAAAGGTAATAGTCTGCAGATTCAGAAAACGCAAAAAAGTAAAAATTGAACTTTTCATGATTTTGAGCCTTTCCGGAGCCCCTTAATGTGATCAGCCCCTTTCCGTAAATATAACGTGAAATAACAGTAAACGAAGAGCTATTCTACAGGGTGATTTTTTCCACCAAGTACAAACTCTAGCGATTGATCGATGAGAGGATATGGAACAAAAAACGTCTAATGAAGTTATCTCCGGAAATCCATGGTTTCCATGCTGGAGACCATTTCTTCAATCATACTTCGTTACAGAGACCCCGGTGTAAGATGCGCTGTACCATGCAGCCACACTTACAGTATGCATAGTTTCCCCCTAGAGGGTGATGCTGTTACTCATACATCATACCTTAGCACCCTCTCCTACTATAGTAATTGGTAACGCTGTGTCCGATTCACTCGTCTTGCTGACTCACCTTGTAGTGTTTGTGATACAGCGTTGTACACAATGGTTCCGTATGCGAATCGGGAGTTTGCCGACATGGTGTTTACTTAAGAAAAGGCAAATTGCAACGGGCGGCGGGGAGAAAGGTTGTATCAGGAGACCTATCCCCGCCGACAACAAACACAGCATTCAAGGTTTGCAATAGTGTTTCGCTGTTTGTCTGAGAAAGGGTCGTTCCAGGAAGCAGGAAATCATGAAGGGCGTAGCCGGAGTGATCGGACACCAGACATGGAGGAAGATGTGACTAACACTGTGGAAGTGACCGCCGTGTCAGTACCAGGCACATGACCCGCCAGTACAGGCTAAGCCAGACGACCGTGTGTAACATTCTCCATGACAATTCTTACTGCGTTTGCACGGCTTACTAGCAGCAGACTTTCCACATCGGGAGCAGTTTTGTCACTGGTTTCTTCACCAGGCAACCACGATTTTGGGATTTGTATCATCCGTCCTATTCACAGATTAGGCCATCATTATGCGGAGTGGTGTCTTCAACTTTCATAACAGCCATCTGTGAGATAGCAAATGGTTCAAATGACTCTGAGCACTATGGGACTTAACTTCTGAGGTCATCAGTCCCCTAGATCTTAGAACTACTTAAACCTAACTAACCTAAGGACATCACACACGTCCATGCCCGAGGCAGGATTCGAACCTGCGACCGTAGCGGTCGCGCGGTTCCAGACTGAAGCGCCTAGAACCACTCAGCCACTCTGGCCTGCTTGTGAGATAGCACTCAGAACCCGCATGTATGGTGACAGGGAGTAATTAGCATCGGTGCAGCTGGAATGTGTGGGCCGAGATAATTGGCGAACGTATTTTGGGACCAGTCCTCCTTCCACGACGCCAAACAGGCTGGAACTATCGGCGTTTCTTGCGGGCCGCTTTACCTCCCCTGCTGGAAGAAGTGCCATTGATGATTCGAAGGGTTATGTGGCTGCTGCATGATGGTGCTCCAGCCCACTTCTCCATTATCGTGAGGACTCCTCTCAATCGTGTCTTCTCTGGTCGATGGTTCCGACAAGGGGGTCCAGTTGCATGGTCTGATCGTTCACTGGATCTCAATCCGTGCAATTTCCAGTTACGGGGCCATCTGAGAAGTATTGCGTAATCAGATGTGAAGGCACTGGAGCAGCGCATTCGTGCTGCCTTTGACACTGTTCGGATGCGGTCTGGCCGATGTGAATGTGTGAGACTGAACATGCTACAGCGCGTACACATGCGCTGAGGCAGATGGAGACCATTTCCAACACATACTGTAACTGTGGCTGCTTGGTATAGGCGGAATTAGTCCGCAGTCTCTGTAACAATGTACGACTGAAAAAATGGTCTCCAGCATCGAAACCAGTCATTTCCGGACGTAAGTTTATTAGACCTTTCTCGTTCGCTACCCTCTTATCGGCAATTCGCTAGAGTTTGTACACGATGGAAGAAAATCAACCTGTTTAATGATTTGTTTCCAGTATCTAGAATGTTTAGCAAGTACGGCATTGCATAAATTAGAAACGTAAAATTTCTCAGTCATGCGTAACGCATCTTGTTGTGGATCTCAGTACATCTACGTCTACATGGTTACTCTGCAATTCACGCTTAAGTGCCTAGCAGAAAGTTCACCGAACCATTTTCATACTACTTCTCTACCATTACACTCTCGAACGGCGCGTGGGAAAAAGGAACACCTAAATGTTTCCGTTCGAGCTCTGATTTCTCTTATTTTATCATGATGATCATTTCTCCCTACGTAGGTGGGTGTCAACAAAATATTTTCGCATTCTGAAGAGAAAGTTCGTGATTGAAATTTCGTAAATAGATCTCGCCGCAAAGAAAACCGCCTTTGTTTCAGTGACACTCTCACCCCCTATTCCGCGATAACACGAAACGAGCTGCCCTTCTCTGCACTTTTTCGATGTCCTCCGTCAATCCTACCTGGTAAGGATCCCACACCGCGCAGCAATATTCCACCAGAGGACGGACAAGTGTAATGTAGGCTGTCTCTTTAGTGGGTTTGTCGCATCTTCTAAGTGTTCTGCCAACAAAGCGCAGTCTTTCTTTCGCCTTCCCCACAATATTATCCATGTAGTCTTTCCAATTTAAGTTGCTCGTAATTGTAATTCCTAGGTATTTAGTCGAATTGACAGACCTTATATTTGTGCGATTTATCGTATACCCAAAATTTATTGGATTTCTTTTAGTACCCATGTGGATGACTTCGCACTTTTCTTTGTTTAGTGCCAATTGCTAGACGGTAACTTACAGCGTCATCTGCAAACAATCTAAGGGAGCTGCTCAGATTATTACCTAGATCAATTATGTAAATCAGGAACAGCAGAGGGCCTATGACACTACCTTGCGGAACGCCAGATATCTCTTCTGTTCTACTCGATGATTTACTGTCTATCACTACGAACTGTGACCGCTCTGAGAGGAAATCACGAAGCCAGACACACAACTGAGACGATACTCCATATGCACGCAATTTGATTAATAGTCGATTGTGAGGAACGGTATCAAAAGCCTTCTGGGAATCTCGGAATATGGAATCGATCTGAGATCCCTTGTCGACAGCTCTCCTTACTTCATGGGAATAAAGAGCACAAGAACGATATTTTCTGAATCCGTGTTGGTTACGTATCAATAAGTCATTTTCTTCAAGGTGATTCACAATGTTCGAGTACAGTATATGCTCCAAAATCCTACTGCAAATTGAGGTCAGTGATATGGCTCTGTAATTCAATGGGTTACTCCTATTTCCTTTCGTGAATGTTGGTGTGACCTGTGCTACTTTCCAGTCTTTAGGAACAGACCTTTAGTCAAGTGAGCCGTTGTATATGGTTGCTAATAAAGCCGCTATTGTGTATACATACTCTGAAACGAACCTGAGTGGTATACCATCTGGACCGGAAGACATCCCTTTCTTAAGTGACTTGAGTTGTTTCTCAACACCTAAAATATCTACTTCTATGTCACTCATGCTAACAGCTGTTCTGGTTTCGAATTCTGGAATATTTACTTCGTCTTCTTCCGTGAAGGAATTACGGAGAACTGTATTTAGTAACTCCGCTTTAGTGGCACCATCATCGGTAACATTTCCATCGCTATCGCGCAGTGACGGTATTGACTGTTTTTTGTCCCTGGTGCACTTCATATACGACAGGAATCTCTTTGGGTTTTCAACCGTATTTTGAGACACTGTTTCATTGTGTAAACTATTAAAAGCATCTGGCATTGACGTCCGCACTAAATTTCGAGCTTACATGAAACTCAGCCAGTCTTGGGGATTTAAAAATATTAACTGTCATGTAATATTTTGTGTAATGTAATATCTTGTATAGACACCTTTTATTAACCTGCCACGTTCCACATTATTACGAAGTGTCGTATTCATGATCTATGGAACTAGTACTAATCTAATCTAATTTAAATTTGGCATGCTTTTTTCGTTGCTTCTGCAACAGTGTTCTGACGTGTTTTGTGCATCATGGTGGATCAGTCCCGTCTCTTATTAACTTATGCGGTATGAATCTATATTTCTGTCGATACTTTATCTCTGAATTTGAGCCATATCTGGTCTACAATTACATAATTAGCTTGGAAGGAATGGAGACTCTCTCTTAGGAAGGCATCAAGCGAATTTTTATCTGCTGTTTTAAATAGATATATTTTGCGTTTATTTTTAGTGGTTTAGGTTGATATGGTTTTGAGCCTCGCTACAATGACCTTGTGTTCCCTAGTCCCTGTATTCGTCATGACGCTCTCTATTAGACCAGGATTATTTGTGGCTCAGAGGTCAAGTGTGTTTTCGTAATCATTTACAATTCGTGTGGGCTCGTGAACTAATTGTTCAAAGTAATTCTCATAGAAAGCATTTAGTACAATTTCGGAAGATGTTTTCTGTTTACCACCGGCTTTGAACATGTATTTTCGCCAACAAATCGAGGGTAGATTGAAGCCCTTACCAATCGTAACTGTATTTATAATGAGATTCAAGTTTTCTTTGAACCGTTCAGGTATTATATCATCTGAGTCGGGGGGTCGGTAGAAGCAGCCAATTATTATTTTGGTACGGCTGTTGAGTATAACCTCTACCCATAGCAATTCGCAGGAACTATCTATTTTAGCTTCACTTCAAGATAAACTACTACCAACAGACACAAACAGACCACCTACTTTATTTAATCTATTCTTTCTGAACACGGTTTGCGCCTCTGTAAAAATTTCAGCAGAATTCATCTCCTGCTTTTGCCAGCTTCCTGTTCATATAACGATTTCAGCTTCAGTGCTTTCTATCAGCGCTTGAAGCTCTGGTACTTCTCCAACACAATACCGACTGTTGCCTGGTCGATTCTCGCCGTTTCTTTGCCCTGTACCCTTTGAGACTGGAGCCCTTTTTGATCTTTTCCGAGACTGTCTAACCCAAAAAACCGCCCAGTCCGCGCCACACAGCCCCTGCTACCCGTGTAGCCGCCTCCTGTGTGTAGTGGACACCTGACCTATTCAGCGGAACCCGAAACCCCACCACCCTATGGCGCAAGTCGAGGAATCTGCAACCTACACAGTCGTAGAACCGTCTGAGCCTCTGATTCAGACCTTCCACTCGAGGTGTAAAATGTTTTACTTCTTCCTCCTTGAAGATTAGATTTGATTTCCCTACTGTACGTTCTTCTCTGTCCTTTTTAATCCCTCTCAATAGATCAAAAAACATATATTACCATAGCCCTCTAAGGCGTAACTCATCTGTTATACGTTATATTAAATGGACCTCGATATAATACGCCGGAACTAATTTATCTACTTGATGTAGCTGGCTTATGTTATTTCCTATAGATTTTGAAAACAATTCATAATATTGAACTATCGTTTTGTTTGCTTGAGAGGCTTATTTACGAGGAGACCTCGTATAGCAGTGTCTGTGTTTAGTATAATTATTAGCGTATTACGATTCTTTACTATTCCATTTCTTGCTTCTTTGTATAAAGAGTGTATAAAAGTATCTCAAATTATTAAGGAATACAGTACTGGTCTACACTAAATATAAGGTGTATAAAGGTATCCAGAAACAAATAGTTGAGGTGTGGACCATTATGTTCTGTAGTAGCCATGTGTTGACACTACAGGAGGTGATACCATTCATTATTAGAAACTTTGCACAAACTCGTGTAAACACGCATTCCTGCTCTCGAATTTTGCCAAATGAGTATGCCACACGCTTGTGTAACATAAGGACGTTGACGATGGGTATGTAGTACAGGAATGCCCCCGTAACAACGTGTCTAGGGAAGTGAGGTCAGGTGTAACAGGAGCCATGCTACTAGATCTCCCCAACCATTCTATTATTCATTAAACATTTGTGCTAGCTATTGACAAAAAGGCGTACAAAACAGGCTGGTGTATGAACAACATCCGTTATCTTTCTGCAAGGAAATCGTTCTCCACAGCGGTGGTCCTTTCTGGCACACAAATTTCTCTGGTAAAGTGTATTGATATATGTATATTGACCTGTTTATGAGAAATTTGGCTTCCTTACTATGCTGTCAAACAGCAGCAAGCAGTTAATAATCTTTGGTGACTTCAATATAGATTTTCTAAAGGATTCTGATAGGAGAAATTATCTCGAAACCTTATTTGCATCAACTTGATCTCATTAATTAACTGTCCAACACAAATGAATAAAGACAGTAGGACCTTAACTGATGTTTTCTTTGGTGAAGCTCAAAGAAAAAAAAACAATTGTTTACATAGTAACAAATGCTTTCTCTGATCATGATTGACAACCAGTCAGGGTAAATAAGACAGTGCCTTACAGTATTGATACTCCTCAATGGGATTCAGTGTTACATAATAACTCTAGGACAAATATTTTTAAGAACAATTTACAGGAGATGAACTGGACAGAAATTTGTAATGAATCAAATGGTAACATAAAATTTAGTCCGTTTCATGGAAGTTCATATCGTTATTTGAAAACAGCTTAACTCAAAAGATAATAAGAAGTGATATTAAACAGTCATGTAAAATACGATGGATCACTAGATGGATTAAAGTATTTCATGAAACGAAAAGGGAAATGTATCTGTTGACAAGAACAAGTAGTGATCCTGCAGTAATTCCACACTATAAAAACCACTCGATATTACTAAGAAAAGTTATTAAAACTCAAGTAATGTGCACATAATGTCAGAAATTAGTAATTCTGACAACAGACTTAAGGCTGTATTGCATGTAGTGAAAAGAGAGACAGGACAACCAGCCACAGGACGGGATAACATCAACATTGACCTGAATAGAAGGAGTACAAATGATGGGTCACAGATAGTAAATATATTCAATAACAATTTCACAAATATATTAGGAACTACAGGGAAAAACATTTCAACAGAAAGATCACAGCAGTATGTTGAAAAAACAACTCTCATAAAATTCAATCATATGAATTGTTTTCATTGTGAAATTAACAAAATTTTATACTCTCTCTCAAATAAAAGCTCATCTGTATTCGATGATGTTTCCAGTTGGGTACTTAAAAAAAATGGCTCTGAGCACTATGGGACTCAACTGCTGAGGTCATAAGTCCCCTAGAACTTAGAACTACTTAAACCTAACTAACCTAAGGACAACACACACATCCATGCCCGAGGAATGATTCGAACCTGCGACCGTAGCGGTCGCGCGGTTCCAGACTATAGGGCGAGAACCGCTCGGCCACCAGCGGCCGGCTGGGTACTTAAGTCTTGTTCCCATATAGTAACCCCTTTCTTATCTGAAATGAGTAATGCATCAATAACTCAAGTCGTTTTTCCTGAGACACTGAAATATGCTATTGTTAAACCCCCATTTAAGAAAGGTGAGAGGAGAGATGTCAATAACTACAGACCTGTTTCACTACTGATATCATTTGACAAAAATTTTGAGAAAGTGATATGTTGTAGAATAATATCTCACATGAGCAACAAAAAGATTCTCAGCATAGCGCACTCCGGATTTCAGAAGAGTTGCTCTCCTGAGAATGGCATTTACATGTTCACTAACCAAACTGTATATTCATTAAATAACAACATAGCGCAGTCTCGTATTTTCTGTGACTTATCCAAGGGATTTGACTGTGTGAATCACAATATTCTCCCAGATAAACTGAAGTTTTATGGGGTTGATGGCTCAAATGGTTCAAATGGCTCTGAGCACTATGGGACTCAACTGCTGAGGTCATTAGTCCCCTAGAACTTAGAACTAGTTAAACCTAACTAACCTAAGGACATCACAAACATCCATGCCTGAGGCAGGATTCGAACCTGCGACCGTAGAAGTCTTGCGGTTCCAGACTGCAGCACCTTTAACCGCACGGCCACTTCGGCCGGCTATGGGGCTGATGGTACAGCCTTTACATCATATCTAATGAAAAGACTGTAGAAAGCTTTACTTAGTAATTGAACCAGTGTAGTCCAGGTACATTATTCTGACGGAAGAAATCACATATGGAGTTCCCCAAGCCTCAATCTTAGGTACACTGTTGCTCCTCATATACACATATACCAAAAAAAGTTTTGCATCACCGCGGTTCCGAGAGTTACGGAACCTGTACAGAAAAATGGAATAGAGATCAAAGTAAACATCATTTCCGCCCTTTTTATTGTCATGAAAACCACACATTGCATGTTGTACCACCTTTAGAGATGGTGGTCTAGATTGCTGTACACACCGGTACCTCTAATACCCAGTAGCATGTCCTCTTGCACTATCCACAAGTTCATCAAGGCACTGTTGGTCCAGATTGTCCCATTCTTCAACGGCGGTTCAGTGTAGATCCCTCAGCGTGGTTGGTGGTTCACGTCGTCCATAAACAGCCCTTTCCAAAGTATCCCAGGCACGTTCGATAGGGTTCATGTCTGAAGAACATGCTGACGCTCTAGTCGGACGATGTCGTTACCCTGAAGGAAGTCATTCACAAGTTGTGCACGATGGGGACGCGAATTTTCGCCCATGAAGACGAATGCCTCGCCAACATGCTGCCGATATGGTTGCACTATCGGTCGTAAAATGGCATTCACGTACCATACAGCAGTTACGGCGCCTTCCATGACCACCAGCTGCGTACGTCAGCCCCACATAATGCCATCCCCAAAACAGCAGGTAACCTCGACATTGGTGCACTCGCTGGACAGTGTGTCTAAGGCGTTCAGCCTGATCGGGGTGCCTCCAAACACAAATCCGACGATTGTCTGGTTGAAGGCATATGCGACACTCATCGGTGAACAGAACGTGATGGCAATCCTGAGCGGTCCATTCGGCATGTTGTTGGGCCCATTTGTACCGCACTGCATGGTGTCGTCGTTGTTGCAAAGATGGACCTCGCCGTGGACCTCGGGGATGAAGTTGCGCATCATGCAGCATATTGCACACAGTTTGAGTCGTAACACGATGTCCGGTGGCTGCACAAAATGCGTTATTCAACATGGTGGCGTTGTTGGCAGGGTTCTTCCGAGCCATAAACCGTAGGTAGCGGTCATCCATTGCAGGAGTAGCCCTTTGGCGGCCTGAGCGAGGCATGTCATCGACAGTCCCTGTCTTTCTGTATCTCCATGTCCTAATAACTGCGCTTTGGTTCACTCCAAGACGCCTAGACTCTTCCCTTGTTGAGAGCACTGCCTGGCACAAAGTAACAAAGCGGACGCGGTCGTACCGCGGTATTGGCCGTCTAGGCATGGTTGAATTACAGACAAAACGAACCGTTTACCTCCTTCCTGGTGGAATGACTGGAACTGATCGGCTGTCGGACCCCCTCCGTCTAACAGGCGCTGCACATGCATGGTTGTTTACAACTTTGGGCGGTTTCAGTGACATCTCTGAACAGTCAAAGAATCCGTGTCTGTGTTACAATATCCACAGTCAACGTCCGTCTTCAGGAGTTCTGGCAACCGGGATGATGCAAAACTTTTTTTGATGTGTGTTTATAAATTACCTTCTGTCTAATAACCAACAACCTGGAATTAGATCCTTTTTGCAGATGACAGCGTTATTGTAATCAGTCCAAGGGTACGTACAGCAACGGAAGAAATGGTTAACTATGTTCTTAGAAGCATCATTGACAGGTTTTCTGCAGATGGTCTCAGCCTCGGTTTTAAAACGACACAAGACATTCAGCTCCGTACATTTGTGGGTATTGCACCAATGATATGTGTGACACATTGTGATGAAATAAGTAAGAACCTGGAAACTTTGAAATTCTTAAGTCGCGATATTGATGAGTTTTAAAGTTGAACTTTTCTCACCATACAGATATTTTGTCTAAATCATTCTGTAATTGGTTTTGATAATCTGATGACTTTATTAGACGCAAAATGAGAGCAATATCTGCAAACAATGTAAGAAGGCTGCTCATGCAGTCTCCTGTGTCGTTTATGTAGATCTGGAACAGTAGAGGGAGAAACCAGTGGAGAAACCAGTAGATCTTGGACAAATGTAGAAGCTTTTTCGGTAGTTGCAGGAGATCAGAACTGCAATGTATACAGAGGCCAGCGTATCGAAGGACTTGAAAGAGAAGGGAGCGAGACAAGGTGTTAGATTATCCCCAGCATTAGTCAATCGCTCCACTGACCGATCAGTAAAAGAAACGAATAAGAAATTTGGGCAGGAGGAACAAGACTTTTGGTCAGGCGAATACAGGATTATAAATACAAAATCAAATAGTGGTAATGCAGGAGTAGGTTTAATAATGAATAAAAAATAGGAGTGCGGGTAAGCTACTACAAACAGCATAGTGAACGCATTATTGTGACCAAGATAGACACGAAGCCCACGTCTACTACAGTACTAGAAGTTTATATGCCAACTAGCTCTGCAGATGACGAAGAGATTGAAAAAATGTAAGATGAAATGAAAGAAATTATTCAGATAGAGAAGGGAGACGAAAATTTAACAGTCATGGGTGACTGGAATTCGGTAGTAGGGAAAGGGAGAGAAGAAAACGTAGTAGGTGAATATGGATTGGGGCTAAGAAATGAAAGAGGAAGCCGCCAGGTAGAATTTTGCACAGAGCACAACTTAATCATAGCTAACACTTGGTTCAAGAATCATGAAAGAAGGCTGTATACATGGAAGAAGCCTGGAGATAGTGACAGGTTTCAGATAGATTATATAATGGTAAGACAGAGATTTGGGAACCAGGTTTTAAATTGTAAGACATTTCCAGGGGCAGATGTGGACTCTGACCACAATCTAGTGGTTATGAACTGTAGAGTGAAACTGAAGAAACTGCAAAAAGGTGGGAATTTAAGGAGATGGGACCTGGATAAACTGAAAGAACCAGAGGTTGTACAGAGTTTCAGGGAGAGCATAAGGGAACAATTGACAGGAATGGGGGAAAGAAATACAGTAGAAGAAGAATGGGTAGCTTTGAGGGATGAAGTAGTGAAGGCAGCAGAGGATCAAATAGGTAAAACGACGAGGGCTAGTAGAACTCCTTGGGTAACAGAAGAAATATCGAATTTAATTGATGAAAGGAGAAAATATAAAAATGCAGTAAATGAAGCAGGCAAAAAGGAATACAAACGTCTCAAAAATGAGATCGACAGGAAGTGCAAGATGGCTAAGCAGGGAGGGCTAGAGGACAAATGTAAGGATGTAGAGGCTTATCTCACTAGGGGTAAGATAGATACTGCCTACAGGAAAATTAAAGCGACCTTTGGAGAAAAGAGAACCGCTTGTATGAATATCAAGACCTCAGATGGAAACCCAGTTCTAAGCAAAGAAGGGAAAGCAGAAAGGTGCAAGGAGTACATAGAGGGTCTATACAAGGGCGATGTACTTGAGGACAATATTATGGAAATGGAAGAGGATGTCGATGAAGATGAAATGGGAGAAACGATACTGCGTGAAGAGTTTGACAGAGCACTGAGAGACCTGAGTCGAAACAAGGCCCCGTGAGTAGACAACATTCCATTAGAACTACTGACGGCCTTGGGAGAGCCAGTCCTGACAAAACTCTACCATCTGGTGAGCAATGTGTACGAGACAGGCGAAATACCCTCAGACTTCCGGAAGAATATAATAATTCCAATTCCAAAGAAAGCAGGTGTTGACAGATGTGAAAATTAAGGAACTATCAGTTTAATAAGCCACAGCTGCAAAATACTAACACGAATTCTTTACAGACGAATGGAAAAACTAGTAGAAGCTGACCTCGGGGAAGATCAGTTTGGATTCCGTAGAAATATTGGAACACGTGAGGCAATACTGACCCTACGACTTATCTTAGAAGCTAGATTAAGGAAAGGCAAACCTACGTTTCTAGCATTTGTAGACTTAGAGAAAGCTTTTGACAATGTTGACTGGAATACTCTCTTTCAAATTCTGAACGTGGCAGGGGTAAAATACAGGGAGCGAAAGGCTATTATCAATTTGTACAGAAACCAGATGGCAGTTATAAGAGTCGAGAGGCATGAAAGGGAAGCAGTGGTTGGGAATGGAGTGAGACAGGGTTGTAGCCTGTCCCCAATGTTATTCAATCTGTATATTGAGCAAGCAGTGAAGTAAACAAAAGAAAAATTCAGAGTGGCATTTAAAATCCACGGAGAAGAAATAAAAACTTTGAGGTTCGCTGAGGACGTTGTAATTATGTCGGAGACAGCAAAGGACCTGGAAGAGCAGCTGAACGGAATGTATAGTGTCTTGAAAGGAGGATATAAGATGAACATCAACAAAAGCAAAACGAGGATAATGGAGTGTAGTCGAATTATGTCAGGTGGTGCTGAGGGAACTAGATTAAGAAATGAGACACTTAAAGGAGTAAAGGAGTTTTGCTATTTGGGGATCAAAATAACTGATGATGGTCGAAGTAGAGAGGATATAAAATGTAGACTGTCAATGGCAAAGAAAGCGTTTCTGAGGAAGAAAAATTTGTTAACATCGAGTAAAGATTTAAATGTCAGGAAGACGTTTCTGAAAGTATTTTTATGGAGTGTAGCCATGTATGGAAGTGAAACATGGACGATAAATAGTTTGGAGAAGAAGGTAAAAAAGCTTTCGAAATGTGATGCTACAGAAGAACGCTGAAGATTAGATGGGTAGATCACATAACTAATGAGGAGGTATTGAATAGGATTGAGGGGAAGACAAGTTTGTGGCACAACTTGAAGAAGGGATCGGTTGGTAGGACATGTTCTGAGGCATCAAGGGATCACCAATTTAGAATTGGAGGGCAGCGTGGAGGGTAAAAATCGTAGAGGGAGACCATGAGATGAATACACTAATCAGATTCAAAAGGGAATAGGTTGCAGTAGGTACTGGGAGATGAAGAAGCTTGCACAGGATAGAGTAGCATGGAGAGCTGCATCAAACCAGTCTCAGGACTGAAGACCACAGCAACATCAAAGAAATTTGGAAACGGATTTATAGTTCAAGGAGAAGAAATAAAAACTGTGAGGTTTGCTGACAGCATTGTAATCCTGTCAGAGACGGAAAAGGACTTGGAACAGCAGTTAAACGGGGTGGATCATGTTTTGGAATATGACTACAAGATGAACATCAACAAAAACGAGTGTAATTGAAAGTAGTCGAATGAAATGAGTCGATGCTGCCGGGCCTAAGATTAGGAGATGAGACACTGACAGTAGTAAACGAGTTTTTCTATTTGGTTACTGTAAAGAAATATGGAAAAATTCTCCAAAATATCTTAAAAAATACTTTAAAAAGTTTTCTGAAAATTGATGAAAATTTTTCGAGGTTGTATCTGCTGTATAGAGGTTCCTTTATCAGGCGACATAACTACTTCCACACCACTGTAGATACATTTTAAGATGTTAATCCGTGTTGAATACAAAAATTTTTTTTACAAGATGCTGTTAATACATAGCGTATGACAGCGAGAAGACAGGAACATGTTTTTACTCACAACGTTTCACTTCATAAGGCTGGGGAGAATGTACGACGTCCCAACATTCAAGCTGTAAACCGATTAATTGCGTAATCTGTTAAAAGTTTGAGCATCGAATATTTGAACTCGGAATTACATACGGCAAGGTGAACGTCGAAGGAGTAAGAACTCATACTCCAACAAAACAGCTGGGGAATGAGAGCAAGCACTGTAGTTAAAACATATAGAGCTAAAAGAGTGATAAAGGACACTGTGTAGTGAAAGGCCTCGCTTACCAGTACTGTGTTACAATGTCGTAATGTATATATATGTAGGTGATCTGCATGAGATGTGGTTTTATTCATTTGATGGAGATCTCTTATATGCTAACTGCTCTTCTGTTTTAATGAGGAATGCATTTTAGGGCCACGTTTAGTAAGGAATAAATTTTATAGACCCTGGGCTTATTATGACACAGATTTGGTGGATGATGTCTTTCACCAACTAGTATCCATTATCGCTGTTTTGGCCCTAAATCTATTAACTGCAGTGATTTCCTCTCGTTTCCTGGTTTCTTTGTTGCAGCATAAGTTGACACTTTCGACGTTCACCTTACCGTATATAGTTCCTAGTTCAAACATTCGATGATCAACCTTTTGAGAGAATACGCAATTAATCGGTTTACATTTTGAGTGTTGGGACATCGCTTCTCCCTAGCCTTATGAAGTAAAAGTTGTGAGTAAAAACCTGTTTCTGGTTACTCACCGTTATACAACAAGCATTAACAGCATTTAATAAAAATATTTGTTGCATTCAGTACAGCCTGAAGATCCATCTATAATCGTGTGAAACCAGTTGTGTTGCGTAATAAAGGAACCTCAATACAGCTAATGCAGCATTGAAGAATTTTAATTAGTTTTCAAAAAACATTTTAAAGGATTTTTAAAGATATTTGGGAGAATTTTTCTAAATTTCTTTACAGAAGTAATCTATAATACTAGCTACGTTTATCTTCTGTAGAAAATGGTGTGCTTCTATTTGGGCAACAAAATAACTGACGATGACATAAACAGGAAGGATACAAAATGCACACTGGCAATATTAAGAAAATCATTGCTGAGAGAGAAAAATTTGTTAACATCGAATATAAATTTGAATGCTAGGAATCTATTCTGAAGGTATTTGTCTGGAGTGTACCCTTGTACGGAAGTGCAACATGGACGATAAAACAGCTCAGAGAAGAAGAAAATAAAGCTTTCAAGAAATGAAATGATCCTCGCAGAACCTCCTCATTCCTTAACTTATCCGCCCACCTAATTTTCAACATTATTCTGTAGCACCACATCTGAAATGCTTCGATTCTCATCTGTTCCGGTTTTCCCACAGTCCATGTTTTACTATCACACAACGCTGTGCTCCAAATGAACGTTCGTACAAATTTCTTCTTCAAATTGAGGTCTTATGTTTGATATTAGCAGACATCTCTCGGCTAGGAATGCCCTTTTTACCAGTGCTAGTCTGCTTTTTATGCCATTACCACGTTCACATGGGTTGTTTTGCTACCTAGGTAGCAGAATTCCTTAACTTCGTCTGCTTCATAATCCCCAAATAAGATGTTAAGTTTATCGCTGACGTCATTTCTGCTACTTCTCATTACTTTCGTCTTTATTCCATTTACTCTCAACCCATATTCTGTACTTATTAGACTGTTCATTTCATTTATCAGATATTCTAATTTTTCTTCACTTTCACTGAGGATATCAATGTCATCAGCCAATTTTATCTTTGATATCTTTCCAATCTGAATTGTAATTCCACTCCTGAACCTTTATTTTATATCTGTCATTGCTTCTTCGGTGTATAAATTGAACAGTAAGGGCGGGAGACTACATTCCTGTCTTACATTCTTTTTAATCCGAGCACTTTGTTATTGGTCTTCCCCTCTCACTTTTCCCTCCTGGCTCTAGCACATATTGCATATCGCCCGTCTTTCTCTATATCTTAGCCCTATTGCAAACTGATCGTCATCTAACAGATTCTCAATTTTCTTTTCCATTCTTCTGTATGCTATTCTTGTCAGCAACTTGGGTGCATGAGCTGTGAAGCTAATTGTGCGATACTTCACCTAATTGTCAGTTCTCGCTATCTTGGGAACTGTACGGATGATGTTTTACCGTAAGTCAGATGGTATATTGCCAGTCTCGTACATTCTACGGACCAACCTGAATAATTATTGAGTTGTCCAATGGAATGTTATCAATCCCTTCTGACTTATTGCTGGGCTTGTTGCAGCGGTAGAATACCAATGGGTCAGTACATAATGCATATGAAACTGGCGGGCGAGAAAACATTATTGATGAGCACAGGAGATATGCCTGGTTTAGATGCCTATTTATAACAGGTAATTCCGGATCGTACCATGGTGTGCGCTTGGGACCCATCTGGTGCCTGTCGTGATGTTATCACATTACCATCCGCTAAATCCGATCAATCAATGCTCCAATTATCGTTTGCCTGCAGTTCAAGTTACAAGTCTGTTAATACCCGCCGGATAATGTTACGTAAAGGTACATAACACCGGCAAAAGCTTGTCTCCAAACGATTAATGGTAGTCGCGGCAACTGGAAAGATTTGCAATGTACAGGCCAAAAATAAAGCCACTGAAGGCGTAACCTGAGATTCCCAGAACAATAAAGAAGCCAGAAAGTTAATTTTTAGCGTGACCTGGACATGGAAAAGATGGCAACAGAACGTTAACTGAAGAGGGTAAAAATGTGAAAAGCATGACGTTGGACAATGAACCACAACATTCGCCCGAAGAGAAATAATGAAAGCACGGAGACATAATCCAGGACGGTCAGACAGGTTACAGGTTCTGAAATGCCGCCCCCCCCCCCCCTCCCGAATATTTGCTGAGAATTCGTCCAATGCCATACGTAGGTACACGTTAGATTCTGGTATGCGTCATGAGGGTAAATAACTACTTGCAGAGATACATGTTATATAGCAAAACGAGTGTAAAAATTAATTTCCGAAAAGCATTTAACTGATACCACAGCAATATTTACTAACGAAGTTATGAAGGGGTATGAAAAGAGTGTCCGACAAATGTGGAAGTAATTTCAGGTGTTCCCTAGGGAAGCGTGCGAGGATCCTTGTTATCAGTATTGGATGTTAATGATGTAGCAGACACTGTTAGAAGTAATGTCAGACTTTTAGAGAGGCTGCACTTATATATAGTATACTATTTGATAAGTTCTGGACAAATATTTAACCTGATCTAATATGATATCAAAGTCCTGCAAAGATTAGCAACTTCGTTGAAAATTCCACAAATGTAAAATTGTGCACAATACAAATGACAAAATTGTAATATCCTGCGACTACAGTATCAGTGAGTCACAACGGGAATCAACTACCTCGTCAAATACCTGGATGTCACAATTAATGGGAATGTCAATTGGAATAATCACGTATGACCAGTCGTAGGTAAAGTAGGAAAATGTTTGTGCAAAGAAAGGCAGCGCGCATGGCCATAAGTTTGTTCGTCCCACGGGAGAGCTTCACGAAAATACTGAAAGACTCCTGAAGCTGGACTCAGCTATCCCACGAAAGCCTACAGTCTCAAGAAAACAAATAAATAAAGTCCCTCAACCGCTTTCCAAGTAAAAGGCGTGATTCACTGCGAAAGCTCGTGTAACTGTTGCTGTTTTCTACAGCTACATTGCAAATCAAATCTCGCAATGAGTTCTATGTGTAATATTACATTACTATAAAACTATCGTTTTTATTATTATTTGGCATGTTAGCCTGACAGCGGTGACGTTATTCGCACTGATTCTCAGTGCTTATCTGGTATCCATACTAACAGATCCAGTGGGTGGTCCTGTATTATTTCTGTAACACAGTATCCGTACAATCGCTTATCCCCGTCTACATTATCTTATTTCTTCGTACATTAATCCTTCCGCTGTGGCCGAGCGGTTCTAGGCGCTTCAGTCCGGAACCACGCTGCTGCTACGGTCGCAAGTTCGAATCCTGCCTCGGGCATGGATGTGTGTGATGTCCTTAGGTTAGTTAGGTTTAAGTAGTTCTAAGTTATAGGGGACTGATGACCTCAGATGTTAAGTTCAATAGTGTTCAGAGCCACTTGAACCATTTTGCTGTAAGCTGGCCTTTAGAGGTGAGGCATCGTGTTTCTTAATAAAATTTCTATGTAAAATTTATTTATTTGGGTTTCATTGTGGTAGGCATTTACCATCGGGCCTTAACCCATTTGTGCAGTTGCTAAGTGTAGTTATTTGTTTGATCAACTGACGTTCTTTTCCTGTAATTGTGTGTTAATGAGTAATGCTATATACCAATAATAGTTCTTTCTACAACTGCACATCACTTAATTATTTTGATAAGAAAAGGATGGAGATTTTATTTTAGGTCTGGCAACATGCAGCAGTCTTTGGTATTTCAAAATTATCATCTTGCACCCATGCATTTTAAGAAATGCACTTCATGATGTTTGAGACTTAGGCTTAACTGCGTTATTTACTACTCATCAGCGCTCCCACTATTGAACTGTGTATTGTACTAATTCGAAAGCGTTCAATTATTTTTTGATAGTAAACCACACTCTATGCGTATACAGTTTTATAAACTCAGCAGCTTACCACTTCTGAATCAGCTCCTACTGCCTCAGTGGTAGCACAGCGTAGTTACTTTTGAGTAGCAGGATCCTCTAGCTGTGTATTGGTAGGATTGTGCTGTGTACTGTGTGTTTTGGTTCTTGTGTTTCAGAGCGCAATCAAAAGGTGAACGGTCATGGATCAGAGATATATTTTCGGGGTGTCCTAATTTACGAAAGCCCAACAGCAGTAAGAGTTGACTATCCATGGTGAGAAAACAAAGGACGGGTTCCAGAGCTGGTGGGACAACGCTTTCAGGTGGGGGGGGGGGGGCACTTGGCCACTGTCTTGTTATTACACCTAGCACAGTGGCTTGTGACGGTCTCCTTGCTAGACTGCAAGCCAACCTTAAGTTGTTGCTGGGTAGTATCACCATCCGCATTCAGACGTTCCAATCCAGGATCAAGGCATTCATTTAGGTAATCGAGTCCAAGACGTTGCCTTAATAAATACAGACCCTAAACGAGAGTTGCAATGCAAATCAAGGGTAGTTTGCTCAATTGGCAGGAGAACATGGGTCTGTTCATGGGCGGGCCAATCAGCAGCAATCCACTGGGTGTGGCCAAATAGAAGGGCGGGAGTTATTTAACAAATTACGCAACACTCTTTGGTCTATGGTTACGAGGGTTGAAAACTTATGTATTGACACTAATGAGCAAGTGGTAGACGTGTTATGGTTAACTGTGTGCTTGCAAGAGGAAGTGGCCATCTTGAACGTTATCAATTCAGTAATATTTTAGGTTCTCTACCCTCTTACTCCTGGCAAGCTAAGAAGAACTGCCTCAGAAGTTCTTAGTGTGAGTGAATAAGTGCGGTCCGACAGAGGTTGTTAGAGAAAAATTTGTCTAGTCAGTATCACGATGACCTAGCGAGTCAATATTTTTATCGTGTTCAGGGACATTATGAAATTTTGATGCGGTATATCGAACATGTCTGCATCACAATGATGGCTTTGCGCCTTGATATTTTTGAATCAGAAGTTGTTAATTAGATATGGGAAGGGATGAGTACAGAGGGCAGTCACAGATTTTATTTGTTAATAAGACTCAAACCTTGGCATCCAGTATCGAAAATGTCCGCTTCGGTGATGATAAGTGTGTTCCGGCACCATCTCTTTTTAGAATGCGAGAGCAAAGATCGACCACCTGGTGTAATCACTCTAGTGTCAAGTCTAATAAGGCAAGAGCCTGTTTTTGGTGCAACCAAGTAGGGCACTTAGTGCGGCATTGACCAGAAGCGCGAGGAAAGGGTGGACAGAGTGGCCACCATGTGGCCTCCGACCATTGTTTGGGTGTGCGTAGGTTGATAAAATGTCGGTATAGTGTCAGGCTCTTGCAAGGGCTATCTTATCGTTTGTGTGCACCTCAATGAATCATCAACTGAATGCAAGCTGTCTGGCAGCAATCTGTCACTGGTGGAACGATAATGATACAGTAAAGAGTCTCAAATTTGTAAGTTACCTGGTACACAGAATTCGAGTATGGTGTATATCACTGCGAGACCGAGGCTATTACCAGTGGTGCATATTGACATTCAGCGGCTCTCTTGGCCTATTGAATTCAACGTTATTGAAGGATTAAGCACCGACGTGCTTTCAGTGCACGATTTCCTTGAGCACACGAGGTGCATATTAAATCATGTCGAAAAAGTCATTATGTTCAAATTTGTGCTAGTTGGGAAGTACTTCTTGGGCACGCATGGTACATACACAGGGTTGTTCTGCAGATGCAGAGTGGTCACCATTTATACATCCCATCTGAGTGAAGAGAGGGATGTGCCTTCTTGAAGGTCTTGAAATGGTACCCGGAAGCCCTCACCAGTGGGGTAGGGGTCACAGGCAAATTCCACAATAAGATCTTGCTGATAGGTTGGGTGCCAGTTCGGCTGTTGCCCTACCGGTTATCACCATCAAAGCTGAGAGAATTAAGAAAAATTATGGATCATATTTTGTCTGATGGTGTGACTCAACCATCGGCCTTGTCCTATGCACCACCTATCTTTTTGGTTCACAAACCAAGTGGGGAGGGTTACTGGCCAATTGTGGATTATAGGGTGCTGAATAAAAAAGGTGATTCACGAATTCGTACCACTGCCCGATCTTCATCATTGCTTTACTTCGTTTTCCAGTGCACAGTGTTCGACATTCTTGACCTGTGTCAGACCTAACACCAGGTGCCTCTCGCAGTGAAGTTCAAGCCTCTTACAGCTTTTTGCATGTGTTGAAACTTCTTTCAGTATAGCTGAATTCTGTTCACGTTGGCCACTAGAGGAAGCGTATTATGATGCTTACTAGATTCTGTTCTGTGCGACTTAAAATGTTTCTGCAAGTGTCTGAAAACTTTCAGTGGGCACCTCGATCATATAGGCTGTCCATCTTCTCCAGGAAGCTGCTAATGCCCTAAAAACATCTCGTTCCTTGGTCATCTTGTGTCCAGTGATGGTGATTCAAAAATGGTTCTGAGCACTATGGGACTCAACTTCTGTGGTCATCAGTCCCCTAGACTTAGAACTACTTAAACCTGACTAACCTAAGGACATCACACACATCCATGCCCGAGGCAGGATTCGAACCTGCGACCGTAGCAGTAGCGCGTTTCCGGACTGGAACGCCTAGAACCGCTCGGCTACCGCGGTCGGCCCAGTGATGGTGTGAGCGAGGACTGTGAGCAAACTAAGGCTTTTCGTCTGTCCCACAAAGCTAAGGATAAAAAGGGTATAGCTAGATTGATAAGAACGGGAAATGTTTTTCGTTAATTCATCCCAAACTTTACGGAGCTGGCTGCCACCCTTAACCAATTGTGGAGGGAGGGTGAAAATTTTTAGTGGAATGATACTCAACAGGAATCCTTCGATGCACTGAAGGCGACGATGGCTATT
Source organism: Schistocerca americana (assembly GCF_021461395.2). Taxonomy (NCBI): domain Eukaryota; kingdom Metazoa; phylum Arthropoda; class Insecta; order Orthoptera; family Acrididae; genus Schistocerca; species Schistocerca americana. The sequence continues at coordinate 540,057,882 of NC_060124.1, read as the reverse complement.
GTGGCCATCCGAGCTATACCTGATTTCTTTGGAGAGTTTGTCTTGAAGGCAGACGCATCCAGTTCAAGTATGGCAGCCGTCCTTCTCCATCAGGAGGAGGAAGTGAGGAAGCCTCTCACTTACACGTCCACGTCATTATCAGCGGTAGGGAGGAAATATCTGGTACACGATCTAGAAACAATGGCCATATTATTTGGATAGTAACGGTTCAAGTATTATCTTGAGCATAAGCCATTCCGCGTACAGACAGAAACCAGGCCTTAACGTGGGTGCTATCTATGATATGGGAAGAACAGGCAGATGGTCCATGCAGATATTCGCCTCCCGTTTTAATAGAAGGGACAGAGATTACCGTGTGGCTGACGCCCTTAGCTAAATACTTCAACACGAACTGAGGCAGCAAATCTCTTGCAATGTGAGGTAGAAAGCAGCTTTTGTGGGGACAGTCTTCAGAGAGATTATGGAGCTATTCAGAATGTTAGGCGAAAAACAGGACGCTGATCATCGATTGTGGAAAGTAAAACAACAACTTAAAGGAGGGAAGGTTGGGCCAGAGTATACATGTACCAAGAGATCGTTCAGGTTCCTTACCTGGTGCGATGGCAGGGATATGAGATGATTCCTCCAGTGTTTAACTACTTGTGTGGAGGGCACCTGGGGATGTATAAGGCAACAGTGAGGATAAACAGAACCTCATTTGAGCTAAAGTAAATGGCGATGTCCATAAATTAGTGGGCCAAATTAGTGGAGCGAAACCCAACCCCAACACCCGGTAGGGGAGCTTAGCACTGATAGGGTGGAGCAACCTATGGATGAGATGTTCATCAATTATCTAGGTCCCCTTCGCTATACTAAACAAGGTAATCGATACATGTTTGTGTTGGTGGACGTCTTCTCCCATTTTCTTTGGCTGGTTCTGATTACAGAAGGTACTGTGAGTATAACCATTCAATATGTAATGTGGTATCGATAGCAACGATGCCACGACGATCAACGCCGACCACAGCGCAGCGCCCTGTAGCCGACTCTGTGGAGCTCTACGAGCGCCACTACGAATTCAGCCCATTTGATTCCGAGCAGACGACCAACCAACATCGTTTCATTTTCATAGTGGGCCAGCCACTACAGATTTTGCCTGTGTAACTTCTGTGAGCTTTGATACATCCACCTTCGCACCTACGTACTCCTCAGTGCATTTTACTTACATGCTACATGGAAGAAAGTAAAATGCCGGCGCTCCCCGGAAACGTTGCCCAATGGGACAACGGCCAAACCTTCCACCACCGGAAACCAATGCAATCAAAAGCCAAAAACAAAAAACAGGTCCTCTTCAGGGCCAACCCTGACGATCGTCAGCCTGAACGTCGAGGGAATCACCAAGAATAAGGAGGATGCAATATCGCAACTATGCCGATCAGAAAAGTGGGACGTACTGTGCCTGCAGGAAACGCATAGAGATGAAACAGCAAACAGACCCAATATCAAAGGAATGCGCTTGGCAGTAGAAGCACCTCACAGAAGGTATGGGAGCGCAATATTTACCAGATCCGAGATGCTGCTTTCTTCCACGAGTAAGACGACAACCAACAACATTGAAGTGTTAGCGATAGAGAGTGGATCATTTACAATATGCTCCGTATATAAACCCCCCGGCCAGAACTTACACACTTCAACGCCAGAAAGCTTGAACAACCAAAGGTCACACTTCGTTGTGGGCGACTTTAACAGCCACAGCAGCACCACCTGGGGCTACGACGAGACAGACGCCAATGGTCAGCTGCTAGAACAGTGGGCTGAGGCAAATAACCTCTCACTTCTCCGCAACCCCAAGCTCCCCTGCTCCTTCAACAGCAAAATTTGGAAGCGAGGTTACAATCCCGATATTTGCTTCGTCAGCCGGAACATCTACGACACCTGCTGCAAAAGAGTATATGGTGCAATCCCAAAGACACAACATCGACCTATTGGAATCCAAGTCTACTCAACAATGAAAACAACCAAAATACATTTCCGTAGGAGATTCAACTTTAAAAGGCTAGGTGGTCAGAATATTCCCAAGCGCTGGATGAGGAATTAGCCAGTCTGACCCCAACACCAAATAATTACCTTACCTTTGTTGAGACTTTGCGAAAGGTATCTAGACAATATATTCCTAGGGGTTGCAGACAACGCTATATCCCAGGGCTCTCAAATGCCTCAAAAGACATCCTGGAGAAGTATCAAGTATTGTTCGCGGATGACCCATTCAGCGACGAAACCATCACCTGTGGCACAGCTTTAATGTCAGCCCTCAGCGAGGCACGCGAGAAGAAGTGGATAGCAACCCTAGAAAGAATGGATATGTCCCACAGTAGCAAAATAGCCTGGAACCTGATTAAGAAACTGGATGGTTACCCAAGGCTAAGCAAGGCCCCGGCCAACGTAACTCCAAACCAGGTGGCCAACCAACTCCTTCTAAACGGCAAGTTCAACTCCAAACGTCAGAAAACTAAAATCACACGCCTACTGCCAACGGAAAACACAAACTTCCAGAAACCATTTAGCATGAGAGAGTTGAACAATGTCATAAATACCATGAAGAATGGGAAAGCCGCTGGGTTTGATGATATTTGCGTGGAACAGATTAAAAACTTCGGCCTTGGCGCCAGGGACCGGATACTTGGACTTTTTAACATGTGCCGTGAAACCTTTCAAATCCCGAAACTGTGGAAGAAGTCAAAAGTGGTGGCTCTCCTTAAACCCGGGAAGGACCCAGTGTCTCCGAAGAGCTATCGACCCATAACCCTTCTCTGCCATCTGTTTAAGCTCTATGAAAGATTGATCCTCAACAGAATAGAGAAGATCGTTGACTCGAAGCTAATTCCACGCCAAGCAGGTTTTAGACCTGGAAAGTCCTGTACCAGTCAAATTCTAGCATTGACGGAACATATCGAGGATGGGTTTGAGAATAAACTAATCACCGGGCTGGCACTAGTCGACCTAAGTTCCGCCTATGATACAGTACATCACCGGACACTACTGCATAAAATCTACGAGACCCTGAAAAACTACCACCTAGTCAAGATAATCGAATCCCTGCTCCAAAATAGACAGTTCTTCGTAATGCTTGAGGGGAAAAAGAGTCGATGGTGGAATCAGAAAAATGGGCTCGCCCAAGGGAGCGTGTTGGCGCCAATCCTATTCAACATATATACAAATGACCAACCAACTCCAGACAAAACCAAAACTTTTGTATATGCAGACGACCTGGCAATAACAGTTCAAGGCAACAGGTTTGAAGCCATCGAGGAGAAACTAGAAACCGCCCTTTCTATAATGTCAACCTACTACAAAAAGAATTCTCTAAAACCCAACCCCTCCAAAACTCAAGTGAGTGCATTCCATCTGAACTCGAGGCAGGCAAAGTACAGGCTCAATGTTACCTGGGATGGGACATTACTAGAACACACAGGTACTCCCACCTACCATGGCGTCGTGCTGGACAGAACATTGACATGAAAATATCATTGCGAAAAAACACACAAAAAAGTAGAAGCACGAAATTCCCTAATAAGAAAGCTGTCCAACAGCAAATGGGGTGCCAAACCTACCGTGGTCAGAACTTCAGCCCAAGCTTTGTGCTTCTCAACTGCCGAATATGCCTGCCCGGTATGGTGCAGATCCGCCCACGCAAAAAAGGTAGATATTAGCTTGGATGAAACATGCAGGATAGTGACAGGCTGCATGAAACCTACCCCCATAGAAAATCTTTACAGGGCCGCAGGTTTCACAAACCCTGACTCACGTAGGAAAGCCCATGAACATACCGAGAAGCTAAAACAAACCTTTGATGCTCGTCACTCAATATTTGGCCTAGAGTGTGGCCCCAGCAGACTCAAATCCAAACGCCGTTTCCTAAGTTACGCCTTAGATGAGCCCCCCATCTACTATCCACTAAGAGATCACCCACCAAGCGGCGTTTCTGGTGATTGGAAAACCTGGAGAATGCTGAACCGCATCAGAACTGGGGAGGCTCCTGTGAAATCTAATCTGATCAAATGGGGTTTGTTGGACGAAAATGACGACAAATGCGACTGCGGCACTCGACAGGACATGGAACATCTCCTACAATGCCCAGCCTGCCCGCACAGATGCACCCTCGACGATCTATGGCTGGCTAAAGAAGAAGCATTGGACATTGCCCAATATTGGGCAAACAAATTGTAGTTTCCGGACACGAAAAAGTAAAGTAAAGTAATTGCGTTGACATATAGTAAAACCACTTTTACTTTCAAAATATCCACGGGTGTGCTGCCGGTCTATAGTGTCCAACGGGCACAATATTTCGGCGATCATACATGTCGCCATCATCAGGTGAACTGACGGACTGAGCTCCTGTGAACGTGCCGGCACGGAGATCCGTACGCTATGGCTGCTCAGAGGGAACTGGGTTCGGTCGCGGCGACGGCCGATTTAAATACCCTCCGCCCGCGGCGCGCTCCCTCCGCCGTCCGCGCCCCGCGCCACGGTCGCGCGGTGGAACAGATTGCGACGGCGTCTGAGATGACGTCGGAGTGATGGCTCTGTCCGCCGTGGTCGTCACAACTATACGTTTGCTCGATTTACTCTTGATTAACCCGATCGCTGGTTCCCAAGCCTTGCTAAGATTATAGCCACAGTCACGGTTTATGACGTCGTCATTGGTGCGAATTTCGATGGCCTCTCTAACAACGCTGTCCCAGTATCTCGACGTCTGTACCAGAATCCTCGTGCGGTCATATTCCATGGCGTGATTTTCCGACAAACAATGTTCAGCGACCGCCGACTTGCTCGGATACATCAGGCGAGTGTGCCTCTGGTGTTCACGGCATCGCTCCCACCCCCAAGTTCACTCCAGTCGCAGAAATTGTTAGTGCTGTTGAACAGGTTGCAGCTCGACTTCCGCCAGAATCAGCCGAGGAAATACGTCGTGAAACTTGTCGTGCGTTGACGAAATCCAAGCCGATGAAGTCAAATATCAGCAGTAAAGAGAGGGCGGCCATTCGTGATCTGAGGGAGCGCTCTGAAATTGTTGTCTTACCGGCTGACAAAGGCAATGCTACAGTTGTTGTCTCCCATAAGGACTACACTGATAAGATGCAGAGCCTGCCAAATGACGATTCCTACCGGAAGATCAGCGTTGACCCTACAAAGAAGGTGGAGAACAAGACGAGGGCGCTTCTCAAGGACGCAGATTTACCGGAGGGTGACGCTAAGAAATTGTTACCCCAAGGTCCGGTACCGCCTAGACTATATGGACTCCCGAAGGTTCACAAAGAGGGGCTACCATTACGCCCCATTGTCAGCAACATCAGAGCACCTACATATTTGTTGGCCAAATACCTGACGGGATTATTAAGTCCTTATGTGGGTAAATGCCCTCATCACATCCGTAATTCCGTGGATTTTGTTAAACGCCTTGACAGCTTCAGGTTGGATGAGTCAGATATCATGGTGAGTTTTGACGTCGTTTCCTTGTTTACGAGGGTACTCCTGCGAGAGTCACTAGAATTGATTAGTCAGAAGTTTGACGAGAAGACCACTGAACTTTTTTGGCATGTCTTGACTTCCACGTATTTTCTTTTTAATGGAGAATACTACGAACAAACGGAGGGAGTCGCCATGGGTAGTCCACTCTCACCGGTGGTAGCGAATTTGTACATGGAGAACTTCGAGGAGGAAGCCCTGTCGTCATCCGTATGGAAACCTACTTGCTTTTTCCGTTACGTGGACGACACGTTCGTCATCTGGCCACATGGTATGGATAAACTCCTTGACTTCCTTACACATCTAAACTCCATACACCCCAACATCAAATTAACTATGGAGACTGAAACGGAGGGTAAATTACCTTTCCTTGACGTCTTGGTCAAGAGAAGGGCTGGCGGCACCCTAGGTCATGGGGTGTATCGGAAGACTACGCACACTGATCTGTATTTGCACGCAGACATCTGCCACCACCCTTCACAGAGGAATGGGGTACTTAAAACTCTAGTACATAGGGCGCGCACTATCTCTGACGCAGAGAGTCTACCCCAGGAATTGGAACATCTGAGAACTGTATTTCGGAAAAATGGGTACTCAGAGTGGCAGATTCAACGTGCTCTCCGCCCAACCACTGCAGCACAACCTCTTGAGATGGATGAAGTCACGAGGGATGAGGTAGGCACTGCATTTATTCCATACACAGGCGCACTCTCGGGGAAAATCGCTCGCATTCTGAAGAAACACCGGGTCGGAACTGTGTTTTGTCCTCCAAATAAAACTCGTGCACTGGTGGGGAGCGCCAAAGATGACCTCGGTTTGAGGAAGGCCGGCGTGTACCAGATTCCGTGTCAATGTGGCAAGTCGTATATTGGTCAGACGATGCGTACCGTCGAGGATCGATGCCGTGAACACCAGAGGCACACTCGCCTGATGTATCCGAGCAAGTCGGCGGTCGCTGAACATTGTTTGTCGGAAAATCACGCCATGGAATATGACCGCACGAGGATTCTGGTACAGACGTCGAGATACTGGGACAGCGTTGTTAGAGAGGCCATCGAAATTCGCACCAATGACGACGTCATAAACCGTGACTGTGGCTATAATCTTAGCAAGGCTTGGGAACCAGCGATCGGGTTAATCAAGAGTAAATCGAGCAAACGTATAGTTGTGACGACCACGGCGGACAGAGCCATCACTCCGACGTCATATCAGACGCCGTCGCAATCTGTTCCACCGCGCGACCGTGGCGCGGGGCGCGGACGGCGGAGGGAGCGCGCCGCGGGCGGAGGGTATTTAATTCGCCGCCGCCGCGACCGAACCCAGTTCCCTCTGAGCAGCCATAGCGTACGGATCTCCGTGCCGACACGTTCACAGGAGCTCAGTCCGTCAGTTCACCTGATGATGGCGACATGTACGATCGCCGAAATATTGTGCCCGTTGGACACTATAGACCGGCAGCACACCCGTGGATATTTTGACTATCAAATACGCCGGGAGAAACTCAAGAATCACACTTTTACTTTAATTGCAGTATCGAGAGTTCCACCTCACCTGCTCCTCCTAGCTTCCTACATTCGGCCTACCCTTCAGTTTTCAGGAACAAACCCACGCGCCGGCTTCCAGGCGGGATACAAAATCGAAGTCATATTTTCTGTATCCTTAGTACCGAAAAACGTGTGATTGGCAACGATGTGCCAGCTTTTGCGTCCTGTAATTTAAAAGACTTTGCTTTACCAATGATATTTCGCATGTAACCATTATCCCTAGTACCCACAACCCTTCTTTGTGCAGTGTGTGAACCGCAATCTTAAGTTGACCTTGGTAATCTGCCACGGGAACTCGCAGACGTAGTTGGATTAATCCACTGGGTGGCCTAATTTTGCCTTCATCACAGCCATGCATGAAACGCACAGGACCACTCTCTCCAATTTTTTGTTCACATTCCCATTTAACTCGCCACTTTCCAACCTGTAGTAGATTAATGATCGCCTTCCTGAAGATAATGATCATAAGGTCATGAAGAAGACCTGCAAGAGATAACATACAGCTTGCACACCAGAGGGACAATGCTAGATGTAACAAGAACAGACATATAGACATCCGACACTCGTTACCGCCATGAAACCGAAGTCTACTTGAAGAAATTTCAGGTACAAAGCGGGAGGGGGGGGCGAATGGGGGGGGGGGGGGGGGTTACGTAGCTCACTTCTAACTTCTAACACCCAAACATTCAGATGTCAGACACTGAGATCGATACCAAACGTTGGTGAAGTTCTCTGGGAGGTGAGGTGGCGCCGGCACGGTAGCTCAGCGCGTTCGGTCAGAGGGTTAGCTGCCTACTGTAATAAAATAACTGAGTTAATGGATCAACGATGAAACTGAACAAGCGTCATGGGACGCCCGCCCCGAACAAATACAACACCCCGACAACTAATAACGAACAAAATGACATCAAAAAAGTTGGTAGAGTGTAAGATTGTCGTACTGAAGGTCCCAAGTTCGTAATCCATTGATGTTGATTTTTTTTAACAGATTACGCGTGAACTTGTTACATGGGAGAACATTTTCATGCCATGTAAAAGGATGTTTCGGAGTTTGCAACAATGTTCTTTGGCAGTCTGCTTTCACGTCATTAGCTGAAAGTTACAAACCTATAGCATACATTTGTATAGATAACAGGACACCTATCCATACATACGTACCTAATAGGTTTGCTTCTTTCAGCTAACGAAGCGAAAGCAGACACCCAAAAGAACATTGCTACAAACTCTGAAACTTCCTCTTACATGACGTAAAAATGTTGTCCCATACAATTTCACGCGTAATCTGTTAAAAAAATCTCTATCAGTGGGTGTCGAGCTCATGATTTTTGTACAACGATCTGACGTTCTACCAATTCACCTACCAGACATATACGCATTTGGAGCTAACAGAAATGGTTTGCCTATATTCCGTAGTTCTGGTGTTATTTTAACTACCGTCCATGCATATTTTACTGCATGACAGCACACAGCACGAAGTAAATCGGTGTCTTGGTTGATACTCTATCGACATACAACGATTGGTACCGATCTCAGTGTCTGACATCTGGTGGTTTGTATGTAAGATGTTTCCACTGTTTGTGGGACCGCACAAAGTGGTTCAGATCACTTCCCCAGTGAGTATCCTGATCAAGAACCTTTCCACCAGTAAATTAACCAAGGATCATATCAGCCAGCTGAAGTTCGCTACCGGAACCAGGATGCTGGGGAATCCCCTCATACCTTGCCGCTCCTGCCTCTGCCGGTACCAGCTTAATGGGGGAGAAGGGGGAGGAGGATGATGTGATGCGCATGAACATCCTCAGCACTCAGTATCGGTAGTCTCTGCTGTGTTTATGTCCCTGCCCCATAGCTAGGTAAATGGAGGACGCTGGCCAACAGTCGGGCACGTGAGACTGGCGGATGGGGATACAGCAGCATGTGCAGCAAGCAGAAGAGAAGAGACTTGCTAGCAGCAGTGTGGAGAGTTGCAGGTCCAGTTCTATCTAGAGCCTGAGATTGCTCCATTGGGCTGAACGTAGCTGGAAGGTAGAAACCTGGCCTGTGGAGTGTTATTGGTGCTATGGCTCCAGTTAGAGTTTAAGTGTCAGCTACTCGACCGTTCAAGGAAGCTAGCCTGCTCAGGGAACCGTTATGTGCCTGCGTTGTGGGCTTTATGGTGAGCCCTTTTCTGTAATGGGAAGTAATTATGTTCTTAACTGATATCTGACCCACTGCATCTTGGTTGCTTTCGGATCTAACTGGCATCTGCGGTCGTTCCGCCAATATTCTGTTGCAAGTGAAGACGTGTGGTTGACTGTGTGCTCAGGTCCGTGCTTCCTATTCAGATTTTTCTGTAAGCTACTTGTGTGGCATATTACCTATTCAGTGCTTGCCAGCTTTCTTTTATTCACGGTCTCTTGTATTTTACTAGAATAATGTTTAATTCTGTTTATGTGTGTATTTTATAGGACAGATTAGCCGTTATTTTATAGCTTGTTTATTGACTTCAATAGCGAACCTGGAAATCTGCGTCACTGTATGTTTTGGTTGGTCTTGTGGTTTTTATCATATCATTTCTGGTAACGTAGATCCCTCGTACATATGTGGAAAAGACATCTATTCTGCCCAGCTGATTCTAGTAAATCCGCATTATTTGTTGTCAGTTGCTTGCTGAACTAGACACCTGTGTACTAATTATATCCCCCGTCGGAGGTTCGAATCCTCCCTCGGACGTGTGCGTGTGTGCGTGTGTGTGTGTGTGTGTGTGTGTGTGTGTGTGTGTGTGTGTGTGTGTCGTCCTTAGCGTAAGTTAGTTTAAGTTGGATTAAGTAGTGCCTACGCTTAGAGACCGATGACCTTAGCAGTTTGGTCCCATAAGACTATACCAAACATTTCGACATATTTTTAATAATTATACTTTGATTTGTTTGTTTGCCTTTTGTGCTCACTTAGCTAATTCTTAGTGTATATCTTATTGGCTACTGCCGTTGTTTGCTTAACTGTGAACACCTGAGATTAAGTGTTTGCTTTACTTTGGCGTTCCACATTTCAGTTGTGTGTGATAGTGGCCAGGAAGCCTTTATGTTTATAATTAGTTTCCCTTAGGATTTACTGTATCTGATTCCTTTTAAATCGTGCGTAGGTAAATCCAAGCACCAGCGTCTAGAGGCGACTTCTAGTAGAATTCGGTTGGGCCATTTGCAGCAATCTGTATGTTTTAGACGATTTGCCGTGAAGTTCTTCTTAACTTCACGCCTCGTACCTGATGTTTTTGATCGCCATTGCGTCATGAGTCTCACTATGTTTGTAAACCTAATAGCCGGCCTGCCCACAAAAGCGTGTTTGGACGTTAGCCTAAGGTCCTTTAAAGTAACTGCTGATGGGGCTTTTTGATTCTTAACCAAATTTCTTGTAAATGCTAAAGCATCTCCACCCACTGCATGACCATCGGCTGTTGATCCTTTTACCCTGTATGTGTCTTGAATGTTATTAAAATTTTTTGAATAGTGATATTTTTGTTCACTTAAGATTCGTCAGTGTTGCTGTAAGCTGCTCTTTAGGGATGAGGAAACATGTCCATTAATAAAATTTGTATGCAAAATTTAACTGCCTGGGGCTTCGCTGTGATAGGCATTTATCATTGTGCCTTAAGCCATTTGTGTTGTTACTAAGTGCAGTTATTTGTTTGATCAGCTGATGTTCTTGTTCTGTAATTGTAAGGTAAAGAGCAATAGTGTAAGCCAACTAATAATTCTTTCCGCAACATGGTATAATTTTAAATTATTTTTGTGACAAAACGAAGGATATTTTATTTTGTGTCTGCCGACATGCGGCAATCTTTATATCTTCTTTTAATTGTACGTTGCATTCACACATTTTAAGTATTGCATTTATTGGTGTGGTGAGACTTGTGTTTAACTGCTTTATTTACCAGTCATCAGTGCTCCCACTGTTAAATTGTGTATTTTACTAATTGCAAAGTGTTCAGCTGGTTTCTGATAATAAACTAATGTTTACCTATGTACAGTTTCGTAAATTCAGGTCCCTACTGCCTCATGGATTTTCCACTTAGCAAGAATTTGTGGGCAACCTGATTAATCACTATTTTGCCTTTTACATAATTAACTTTTGGGTCACTGCGAATCTTCAAAAATAGGAAGTTTCGCTGCTTTCTCTCATGTCCACAAATTACAAAATTTAGAAACCATGGTGTAGTGGTTATGATACGAAACTGTTACATAGAGGGTCGTGAGTTCAAAACTCACGTGAACTGTAAAATTTTAATTTCTATATTCGGTTCGAATACATTCTAGAAGTATCCAAAAGTGTCAAGAATCATTGTACTGGAATGTTGTAACTGTATATACACCGTATGAGTTCTGACCGGACGAAGTTCGCTCCGCACTCTCGTATGTGCAAGTGCTGAATAAACCTTCGTTAAGTGAAGTCAGTGTTCGTCATTCATCTAATTACACCTTCTTCTACGTGGCTTCTTCCACCGAATGCCAGCATGAGATGTGCACTATCCTGCGTAGCCTTCTGGGCAAGAAATTTCTGTTCGTACATACGATGGTTGGTACTTCATTTGTTGTACTTTTCCATTTGGCTTGTAAGTCTGAATGTATAGAATATAATTACTTCAGAAATACTTATAAACGTAATTATTCTAGTGGCACAGCTTGCACATTAATTTATTGTGTTAAGCACACCAAAATAAATTAAGCACTTTTTTTTAGAAGGGGACGTTTTCACGTAAGTTTAAATTTTATAATGACTTTTTATGTACTACTGTAAATACCCTTGTTACGTCAACAACTGCTCTCGCGAATTCTCTAACAACTCGATCAGTGTCCATTTGACTTTGCTGGAAGACTGCAAGATCTGCTCACTAATATCCTGGCGACCCAAAAAATCTAAAATGATGGTAAATGTTACACGGAAATGGTTCAATAAAAACGTTTGTGTGATAAACCTGAGTCGGAAAAAACGAATACAGTTCATGAATGCTGCTTTTATTCCATCCTGTTCTCTAGAATGGGCTGCTGGAATTCATGTGCCCATTCACTGGCAGCCGTGCACCCGCGGGCAGTGGTGGGCGGTGCTGTCTTGGCATCGCACCCGCAGACAGACGTGGGGGAGTGGTTCAGGCATGCGGAAACCAAATGCCATACCTTCCCTGGAGTAAGCCGCCAGGCACTGCTGAGCAGCTGTGCTTCATGGAGCAGCGCTGGAGTGACCTGTTCTACCAGATCTACATCTACATCTACATCGATACTCCGCAAGCCACCCAACGGTGTGTGGCGGAGGGCACTTTACGTGCCACTGTCATTACCTCCCTTTCCTGTTCCAGTCGCGTATGGTTCGCGGGAAGAACGACTGTCTGAAAGCCTCCGTGCGCGCTCTAATCTCTCTAATTTTACATTCGTGATCTCCTCGGGAAGTATAAGTAGGGGGAAGCAATATATTCGATACCTCATCCAGAAACGCACCCTCTCGAAACCTGGCGAGCAAGCTACACCGCGATGCAGAGCGCCTCTCTTGCAGAGTCTGCCACTTGAGTTTATTAAACATCTCCGTAACGCTATCACGGTTACCAAATAACCCAGTGACGAAACGCGCCGCTCTTCTTTGGATCTTCTCTATCTCCTCCGTCAACCCGACCTGGTACGGATCCCACACTGATGAGCAATACTCAAGTATAGGTCGAACGAGTGTTTTGTAAGCCACCTCCTTTGTTGATGGACTACATTTTCTAAGCACTCTCCCAATGAATCTCAACCTGGTACCCGCCTTACCAACAATTAGTTTTATATGATCATTCCACTTCAAATCGTTCCGTACGCATACTCCCAGATATTTTACAGAAGTAACTGCTACCAGTGTTTGTTCCGCTATCATATAATCATACAATAAGGGATCCTTCTTTCTATGTATTCGCAATACATTACATTTGTCTATGTTAAGGGTCAGTTGCCACTCCCTGCACCAAGTGCCTATCCGCTGCAGATCTTCCTGTATTTCGCTACAATTTTCTAATGCAGCAACTTCTCTGTATACTACAGCATCATCCGCGAAAAGCCGCATGGAACTTCCGACACTATCTACTAAGTCATTTATATATATTGTGAAAAGCAATGGTCCCATAACACTCCCCTGTGGCACGCCAGAGGTTACTTTAACGTCTGTAGACGTCTCTCCATTGATAACAACATGCTGTGTTCTGTTTGCTAAAAACTCTTCAATCCAGCCACACAGCTGGTCTGATATTCCGTAGGCTCTTACTTTGTTTATCAGGCGACAGTGCGGAACTGTATCGAACGCCTTCCGGAAGTCAAGAAAAATAGCATCTACCTGGGAGCCTGTATCTAATATTTTCTGGGTCTCATGAACAAATAAGGCGAGTTGGGTCTCACACGATCGCTGTTTCCGGAATCCATGTTGATTCCTACATAGTAGATTCTGGGTTTCCAGAAATGACATGATACGCGAGCAAAAAACATGTTCTAAAATTCTACAAGAGATCGACGTAAGAGATATAGGTCTATAGTTTTGCGCATCTGCTCGACGACCCTTCTTGAAGACTGGGACTATCTGTGCTCTTTTCCAATCATTTGGAACCCTCCGTTCCTCTAGAGACTTGCGGTACACGGCTGTTAGAAGGGGGGCAAGTTCTTTCGCGTACTCTGTGTAGAATCGAATTGGTATCCCGTCAGGTCCAGTGGACTTTCCTCTATTGAGTGATTCCAGTTGCTTTTCTATTCCTTGGACACTTATTTCGATGTCAGCCATTTTTTCGTTTGTGCGAGGATTTAGAGAAGGAACTGCAGTGCGGTCTTCCTGCGGACGGGACGTTGAAGTGTCATCAGTGGTGACCTACAGGCGGCTTTTCTTCTTTCCAGGCCATTATAGACGCCATAGGTTTGTAAAAATACAAGGACTGGAATTTTAATAGTCCCAACTATTCATTTACATCTTATAATTAATTTTTCTCGGGACATTTAAGTCTCATCTTTATCTACGATAATGACGGAAGCTGAAGAAATGAATCAGAATTTCTGCAACGGCCAGGAGTTGAACCCAGGCCTCCTGCCACACTAGGCAAGAATGCTCACCATTACACCAGCACAGCCGTTTCACTAACAGCGCTCTATGGACTAGTTAAGTCCGACACCGTCCCAAACACAAACTTCATATCATCAGCTTATCTGGACGTAGCTAATCCGTGCAGCCACAGTGCTGTGCTAGTGTAATGGTCAGTATTCCTGCCTAGAATGGAAGGAGACCTGGTTTCAACTCCTGGCCGTGGCACAAATTTTAATTCATTTCTTCACCTTCCATCATATTTATTTACATGTTATACAAAATACATACAGGTTTCACAGTTTTACTCTCGTTCTAAGTAGTGACCAGCATTGTGTATAATGCACTACCGGTGATGAGGAAGTCACAGAATTCCCATAGCAATAATCTTGGTGATGGTCCGAGTGGATCGGTGTACAGCCTGACGAATCTCTGTAAAAGCTCTGAAGGGAATGCCGGGAAGTGCTTTCTTCAAGTTAGGAATAAAGCTGAAATCAAAAGGGCTCAAGTCCAGAGAGTACGGTGGACGGTACAGCACTTCCCAGCCATATCGATCGAACAGATCACTCACAAGTTGCACTGCATGCACGCCAGTGTTTTCCTGGAATATGATGGGCAGGTCTTGTAGAAAGTCTCACTGCTTCTTCCTCTAAGCTGCTCATTTTTGCAACACTGCCTGCGATCAGCTTAAAGAAAGAAACAGTGACACTTTTTACAAGACCTGCCCATCATATTCCAGGAAAACACTGGCGTGCATGCAGTGCAACTTGTGAGTGATCTGTTCGATCGATATGGCTGGGAAGTGCTGTACCACCCTCCACACTCCCCAGACTGATGCCCTTGTAGCTTCAGCTTGTTTTGAAATTCGTGGCATTTGCTTCGTAACTGTCACAGAGACAGCTGTGCTCGCACTGCCAAGACAAGTGGCGCTGCTAAGGCTAGCTTACGACTTTGACAAAACGGATAATGCTTATACACACTGCTGGGTAACTGGTTTTAAATACAGCAAAACTTTGAAACCTATATCTATTTTGTATAAGTTCTACGAGGGTCTTTCAGTAAGTAATGCCCCACATATTTTTCTCAGAACATATTTATTGTTAAGAGTTAGAATTTGGTGGCAATATACATGTCTTGTCCATGTCCTATTTTTCTACGTAGTCTCCACCACGTTTTATGGCCGTACAAAAACAATGTGAAAGAGCATGTATTCCCTGCTGGTAAAACCTCTTGTCCTGTTCGCGTAGTCACATTTTCACTGCATGAGTGACGCTCTCGTCACCTTCAAAGTCTGTTGCCCACAGAGAATCTTAAAGCGGTCCAAAGAGATGGAAGTCCGAGGGTGCCAGGTCTGGACTGTAGGGTGGATGAGGCAGTGATTTCCAACCCAATTTGGCGATGTGTTCCCTGTTTCTCAGACTTGTGTGTGGGCGTGCATTATCGTGTTGGAGCAAGATTTCTGCTGGATTCTTCTCCGATCGAACACGTCGGAAACGGTTCTCGAGTTTATAGTCTTCGTGTATGCCTCTGAGTTGATGGTTGACCCTCTTGGCATCCCATCCACGAGAATGACGCCATCACAATCCCGGAAGACACTGACCATGACTTTTCCGGCATAGGGGGCTGTCTTGAAGTTGCTGTTTTGTGGTGAATGAGGGTGATGCCTTTTTGTTTCCGGCGGCAAGGTGGTGCATCCAGCTTTCGTCCTCCGTAACGATCCGTGACAGGAAGGCCTCTCTGTCCGTCTCAAAACGCTTCAACAATTCAGATAAAATTACGTTTCTTTGAATCTTATGGTTCGCTGTGAGCATTCGTGGAACCCATCGTGAGCACCTCATTGAATATCCGAGAGTCTCGATCATTGCAGACGCACTTCCAATGCTGACCGACATCTTTAGAGCCAACTGTCGAGTTGTGATGCGACAGTCGGGACGAATAATGGCATCCGCACGAGTCAGCATGTCTGGAGCAGTGGCTGTGACAGGCCGTGCCGAGCGTGGCTGATCATGGAGCTCTATTTCTGCATTTCCTGAGGCTGTATCTTTCTTCACCCTTCGCGCACCTGTAATCCTGTCAACTGCAGCATCGCCATACACTGCACACAAACGTTTATGGATGTTCACCACGGTTTCTTTTTCTGCACACAAGAATTCAATAACAGCACGCTGCTTGTAGCGTGAGTCCTATGTAGACGCCATTTTGACGTCGTACTACGGCTCTGCCATCAACCAGAATGGTTCGAAACTTCAACAGCGCACAGAACAAACATCAAATGTGAAGCATTAACAAGGACCTTTGTCTATGTATATTAATGGCTTTTTTTTAAAAAATGTGGGGCATTTGTGATATTTCTGGCTGTGGCCGTCAGTATTTTATTTTGCTAGAAGCTCACCTTGATGCAGCTTCACACATGTGAAGTACCACATGGTACAAAAGTGGAGTGAGGTACGAGCGACGACAAATGGGACAGTTTCGCAAGCTGCGACATTGTCCCAAATAAAACAGTGACCCTTATATACAATAAGTTTCCTTTAATTTACGTCTATGGCCACAAACTTTTTGTTAACAGATTACCGATTTCGGTTCATAATGACTATCAACAGATCTGCAGCAAAAACGGGAAAAAAAGATAAATACACTCGCAGATTGTCTACAGCTGGTACAGTATGTACCAATCCCGTGGGGGATTCCGCCAACTGTACTGAACTTGCTTCTGATTGGTCGGCACGTTCGGGTGCTAGGTGCCAAAACGCCTCACTTCTCTTATTAATTATTTATATACTTTTCATTGTATTTAACCAAGTTTTTAGTATGACCATCTCTTATGGTTACCTTACGAGTCTATCGTTTTTGTTTATTAAATTTCAGTAGTTTTGAGAAACACAGGAGTAACGATATTGCAACCGAAGTGCTTCGGTCACCTGGGTCGCTTTGGCGTGTCTGGAAGACGAAGTACATCGGCTGCGTTAGTCACTCTGTTTCCAGCGTTCTGTAGGGCCGGACATGTAATCTCATTATCGAGCATTAGTCAGATGTGAATCTGTAGTAGTCACTCTGTTTCGGGTGTTCTTCAGAGCCGGACATGCTGTACTCTATATCGGGCGTAACTTAGTTGTGAAATGTAACACTCACTCTGTCCAGTGCGTACCGGAGAGTCGGACATGTGTATCATATTTCAGAAGCTGGATGGAAAAGTTACCATACAATATAGAAGGCTATGTTGAGTGTTGTAAAAGACAGTGTAAATGTGTGAATGTTTAAAAAAAAACCTAGCAGGGTACATTAATGAAAAGTGTCGCCTACCATCATTGTCAGTACCAGAGATCTTGCCCTCTGAATTTACAGAGACTAACCTGGGCAAGTGGCATCCTGGAAAAAGCACAAACACAGGTTCGAACTGACAGCATAACAGCCTCCGCCGAAGAAGGTTCAAATGGCTCTGAGCATTATGGGACTTAACTTCTGAGGTCATCAGTCCCCTAGAACTTAGAACTATTTAAACCTAACTAACCTAAGGAGATCATACATCCGTGCCCGAGTCAGGATTCGAACCTGCGACCATAGCGGTCGCGCGGTTCCAGACTGTAGCGCCTAGAACCGCTCGTCCACCCCGACCGGTCCCGAACAAGATCCCACGACCGACGAGCTGTCTTGTGCGCTGGGGACACAACTTTAGAAGACGACAGGTTGGTGGAAAGAAAGATCAGAGACTCTTATCCAATCTCTCCAAATCTCTCCACCTTCCAGATCTGACTTCCAAAGGGACACATAATTTATACATTACTTATTGAAAGACCCTCGTAACTAAGTAATTGCAACTATTACAGTTCTAACCCTCATCTGTGTTTTGTTAAATTAGACATGTACACCTGATGGTGGAGCCAACCTCCTCGCAAACGTGCAGTGGAAAGTGCGGTGCAAGTGACTACTTTTCCAGAGTGGTGCGTGGTGAGAGCAGCTCGGTGCAGGTGGCGCTAGGGCGGGCGGGCAGCAGGTAGCGGGTACTCACGTTCTGCATGTCGACGTTGGCGCCGTAGTCGACCAGGATGCGCACCATGTCGACGTCTCTCCGCCTGGTGGCCAGGTGCAGCGCGGTGTCGCCGTTGTCGGTGGTGGCGCGCAGCTGCTCGGCCGTCTGCTGCGACAGCAGCTCGCGGCACATGGACTGGTTGCCCGCCTCGACGGCCAGCAGCAGCGGGATCTTGCCCCTCTGCAAAGTGCACACGGCCTTCCTCAGCAGCTGCCCCCAGCCGCCGCCCACCTGCAGCTTGTTGCGCGACACGAAGTCGTTGCTGAGCGCCGCGCTGATGGCCAGCGAAGCCGCCGCCTCCACAGGCATCGCCGCCACAGAAGTGACCGACGCGCCGGCCGACGGCGACGGCGACGACGTCGACGCCGCACCAGCAGCCGAGCGGGACGCCGTCAGGTTGGCCGGCACGCTTTCCGTTCTGGTGATCGGGATCGGCATCCCGAATCATCTCACACCTGCCTGTACTCGTCAGCGACCGAATCCCATTGGCCTATGATGCCAACCGCACAGTACTGACTAAACGGTGAAACGAGCTGTTGCTGTCTGAACTGCAGATTACTCCTCGTGATCGGTCGTTTTGCAAATATTACTGCTGCCAGAGGTTAAGGCTCGTTACCGAAACCTGTAATGGCTAATGTTGGAGAAGGGTGCTGGTTCTACAACATACAAGACTCCACAACGTTTGTGGTGACAATCATAAAATCATCATCCTTAAAACTGTTGCTCCTTTACAGAAACATCGCCACGAAGATTTAAAGTTCATTAACTACAGCTGAACTGATAATGTATCGACAAGACTGTAGATTCTACAACACTTTGTCAATTGTGACAAGGTATCAACAACCACACTGTGTTAGCTGTTCTTTTTTTTCTCCAGAAGGAATGATGTTACTACCACTGAAGATTAACATTCATAACGTAGAGCTGGAGTGATACATAAGGGACAAGTGTGCTTATTCCAAAATAACATCCTCGTGGAAACAAGTCCAAGAGCCAAGTACTTAGAACCGTCTTGATTAAACCCATTTGATTGAAATTGGTAACACAAAGATGTGTCCTAATTTCTCTTTTGTAATAATTTCTTCCCTTACACAATTGAGATATTCGAAAAGGACTTCAAATTCAAAGCTACTTCAGTATGCCATGAAAGAGGTCATTTTTACAAACAGACTGGTGGTGGTTTTCAGTTAACAGCCTGCAGTCCAGTGATGTACCTGTACATCATGTACACGCACCCGTGGAAAAAAGTTTTTCTTTAAAGACTGTAAAATTGGTGGACACTTGGATGAACTATTCCTTCATTGGATCCAGATCTACCTCAATCTCAGTGCACAATCACTCGAATGAGGCTAACTGTTGAGATATACAAATCAAGCTATATTTTACAAAAAAAAAGTTATTTATCGATGAACATGTATACTTATTGTGGCTAGAATTCATTCTTTTATCACATATAGTTTTCTTTTCATCTAGAGTGACCGCTTATCCAATCGATTTTTGAGATCTGGTTTCAATGAAATTAGCAATATAAACAGGACAACATATGGGTAACTCACGACTGAATTTTACATACAGGGGAAATCTTGAAATTATAGCATCGAAGGCACAGTAATGGCTTTAAAATTATTTTCTATAAATCCAGTAAAGGAAATAAAAGAACAAGTTTCTTTGAGAAGATTGTTAACGATTTAGAGTGTCATGCTTTGAATTATAGATTGCGTAGTACACCTGAAAATGATACTATGGCCTGAGGACAGGAAATGACAACAGTGGACCTGATGTGGCTGCAGTGAATTCTACAGCAAAATTATGCCTCTCGACCAAGAGGAGACTTTGATCTCCAGGAGCCAAAAACGTTATAAATAGTCCCGATTATCAGCTTGAGAAACAGAAGAGAAACAGTAGGTTACGCCAACGAGACGCTCTAGTGTAATGTGTTCCTGGCACAGTTTTGACTGTGACCTTCAGTAATGCGTCTGTTTAAGGCTCAGAAAATATCTGCAGTGTGCAACCCTTATGTTGGGCTCAGGGTCTCCCCACATCGATGCTATCAGCGACAGGCAATTCCAAAACACCTGCTCCCGGCCTGACCTCGACACACAGTGCTGAGGCCGGCACACACGTGTCTGTGTTATCACTGCGAGAACGGACCGTCTGACTGGATTCCAATAAACCTGAGTCAACGATAAGCAGTCCACACTGCCACTGCAAGGTTGTGTTGGCTTAAATAGAATGTAGGCTCTAAAAAGTTCTGGATGAGATTAGTTTCTTATGAGAAAATGGCTTTTTCGTTAGAATGTCACCAATTCATGTATCTTCTCTTTTGTTCAGAAAAGGAGTTGTGAAGTAGACAGTGACAAGAATTTTCAAATCCGGGTACATTTTCCCGACGTCACCGACGAACGCTTAGATGATGCTCTTTACCAAGCACCTGTAGATGAAGCATCATCGTATAATGTCTTGATCATATAATATGTCATACTTTCACCCATTAATAACTTATTTAAAGTCAATGTAAACGCTGCAAACTGAGCTGAAGTGCCCTCTATTCTAAAGTTATACCCACGAAGTGTTGCTAGATACAATAACAATTTTCAGGAAATATACTGATTGAAATTTTGTTTACCAAATATGACATACCACATGTCAGAAATCTCGACTGTGGTCAATAGTAGTACTGAAAATTTACGAAAGCGCTATCTTCAGTAACCCTGTAAAATATTTACTTGGCTACCGACTTTGACATTTGAGAACCGCCAAATCTGCGAGCAATTTTATGAGTGGAAGAAAAGAAACAAAAATCTCAACATTATGAGTGCTATAATAGTTCGTTAACAAACCGTTGCCCTTTCCTGTAGTTGCAGAGACACATCACACGTGTTAGCTGCACACGACTACACAGTTGAGAAGCTGCGATGTTGACGATTTACTTTGACGCAACGGCTCTGCCGGTTGTAATTTCTGCAGCTTTGCGAGAACACAAAACGTCGCAATCGTAATAGAGTTTCAACAGTACGTGATTCCCTAATGTCAGCTGTGCGATTCAAAGCGGTCCTATTTAACAGGCGAGCAACGACACCGGTACAGGACTGCACAGACACCAGACTGGAGGCGCGCACAGTGATTCCACCAGTGCTACCAACCTAACGAAAACCGAGAGCACGTGACCGCAGTGCGCCCGTACTTTTCCTGGGATGCGCAGTGCATCGGGGGAGGAGAAAAATAACAATGACGATACATACGAGCCGAGGGAAGCGAATGCGGGATGAGGTGGGTGACGAAGTCGGGGGGGACAAAAAGATCGCGGAAAAAGACGAGTGGTAGGACACGCCTACGGCCGCATCCCATTGGCCGGGGCAGAAGTCGATTTGCACATGACAGCTGAGAGTTATCGGCCTTGCGCCGTGCCTACTCGCGGGGGTTCCCCCATCCCACCCTCCGCACTCCGCCTGCCCTGCCCACAGTGCAATATTTCGCCAGCAGTATCTATCGAAAGCAATAATGCTACACGGAACGTTTAAAATGCCAATCCTCCCCCTCCGTGCTATCTACCTTGCGTTCGTCGCGCATTCTCTTTCTCTCTCTCTCTTCCTGCTTTACCTCCGATCGTACCTAGCACGGGTCGGAGTGAATCGCTCCCTACCTGTTGCGTGTTTCGCTGCCGTATACATGGGAACAGCACGTGTGATTCCAATAACTTTTTTTTTCTATTGGATGTGTGAATCCCGAAACGGAGCCAGATGGTCGAGAAATTCCGGAATGTGTGTCAAACTGTTCAACGTGGCGAGACTGTTCTTTTGAATTCTGCCTACTGTTGCCGGTACTGAAGTTTGTACGCCATTTGTGTTTTCTTTTTAGCAATAATCTTGGCATTACTATTCTGGCGAAACTGTACCTCAGATGAATAATAATGTCACTTCTTTGCAAAAATGTGTGACTGACGCCCAAATACAGAATGAATCGGGTAAGACAGGCCGCTTCAAATCCGGTCAGCACGAGTAAATATATGAAGATGTGGGTTTTCGCTATGTTATGGTGTACAACGTGGGACATCTTCGTATGTAATCAAGTAATTTTGCAGACTATAAGAGCGGTTGTTTTTCCAAATGGATGTATATAGTTTATCTATGACCCTGGAAGAGCATTCGACGAAGACTTATTGACGTACGGCATGTGAGAGTAGACCATAAAATTGCGGGAATTCAGCAGTAACCGGTGTCTGCTTGCTCGTAATATTTCAGCTGTAAATTTTTCAGTCATCTTCGGATTGAGCCGAAACGATTGGCGGTAAATCGCACATGCCGGCAGGGCGAGCAAATTGAACACACTTACGCGGCAAATAATAATGGAAGAAAACACACAGGTGGCAGAGATATGTGCTATCGTCATGCGTTATTCCCTTCATGATGAATGTTGTATCGAAATTGCGCTCAGTGCATTTGTGCACATGGCACATATGTTTACTGATAAGGACCACCTATAGGAAGAGGTAAATCATCAGATAAATAGAAGACTATGGCTGTCCACCAGGAAAGCTGCGCAAGGCTCTGCAGTTGAAGCCGAAGGTCCCTCCTCAAGAAGTTGAAGAAGTCCATGGTTTCACTACCGTTCGTAGGGAATCTGTATCCTAAAATAAGTCGTACGCTCCCTAAACATAAAGTCAAGGTTAGAAAGCACCAAAGATATCCACGCTCGTTGTCTCTGTCAAGGGTGACGTAATTATACAACAGGCAGCCTTGTATAAGAATCCCTGTCAGTGCTGACTGTCCTATGTCGGACGTACTACATAGAGGTCAAGTGCGTTGCGCGGAACATCAACGCTATACCCGATTTCTGTAACCTGATAAATCTTCCGTGACCGAGCAGTGTTTTCAGGTAGGCCACGCTAAGAACTACGAGACTATCGAGATATTAACATTTGTTAAATCCACCCGGGATCCAGTTTTCAGCGAAGCTAAGGAAATACGTTTGACGAATGATTTAATCAATCGTGACATGATTTTAACCTTGAGTAAATGTAGAATCTATTACTGGCAACAGTTAACTGTCACAGACAACGGTGCTCTTCTCTTGTAGACCAGAATTTCACACACAAGTATGTCCACAGAGAGCACCGCGGTAACACACCAGGTTGTTATAGTTAAACTTTCCCTACATAGCACGTTATAACATGGAAACTAACAACCGTACGAGGACCAAACTTGGTAGCATTAATGTCAAGGATATGGGGCAGAGAAATAATACAGAATCAATTTCGACTGAAACACTTTTAATGTGCTGCTACGGCGCGTCATACCATTACATACCAGCACCATTACTGCTACAAAAAGGGCTCAATATGGCGCCCATCAGTGTCCAGAAAAGTCTGATAGCGGAGGATTGCATTTTGCACAGCAGAAAAAAGCATGTTCATAGGTACCTCTCTTGATATGGTGCGCTTCAGATCAGCGCATGTATGAATGTTCCCCTGGTAAACCCTGTCCTTCGCGAAGCCCCCACAATCAGAAATCACAGGGTGTGAGATCAGGTGATCGTGTCAGCCAAGCATTTGGAAACGATCGGCTGATAATTCGACCGTTTCCAAATGTGTTTCGGAGGAGTAGGTGAACTTCACGAGCGATGTGCGGTGGGGCCCATTTTGCATGAAAACTGTTGCTGTCAATGCGTCTCTCTCCTGTAGGGCAGGTATGACATGCTTTCCGAAGTATATCACAGTAACGCTGGCCAGTCACACCGCACGTGTTTGGTCTTTGATACCAACCTGTTCAAAAACGAATGGGCCAATGATGAACGTAGCTGTGAAGCAACACCATACGTTCACAGTGACTGGAGGTTAAGAACCCCACATTCGGCGGTTGTGTGTGTTCATCTTACCCGTCAGAGGAAAATGAGATTCGTCTGTCCTTAGGATGGTCCAGGGCCAGCCCTCGTCAACTTCAATCCTTGCGAGAAGGTGGAGAACGAAGTCAGCACGTCGTTGTGCGCCCTGTGGTGCAAGCTGCCGCACGATACAGATCTTATACGGATACCATTTGAGACTGGTTCGAAGCACCTTCCGTACAGTGGACCACGGGGTGTTCAACTGTCGTGACACAGCACGCGCACTGCCTGACGATCGGGAATTGGGCGCAGCGTTGTCCGCCATAGCAACAGCGATTTCGTCAACCACCTGTGGTGCAGCCAGTCTTCCGCTTCTTCCCAGAGCGACGGCCAGTTCTTCAGTTGTTTCTAACATCTTCATCATGCTCCGCACAGCAGGTGGAGAAAGAGGACCCTTCCGTAATCCTTTCAGCTGGCGATATTCTCGAAGTGCAGCAGCAGCATTACTGTTGTTTTGATAATACAGCTTCACCAGTAATACCATGCTCCTTTTGTTCGAGCTCATGTTGACATGTCAACAAGTGCACTGCGACTGGTCCAATGTGAGAGACTAGGAATCACGATGGCTGATCACGGCACCTGGTAGCCATCGTAGGAGCTGGACGTTGACGTTGTCACGCATGAAAACCATACACCCCATACTCTGGACGTTAATAATAAAATGTCGTGTGGCTAGCGCCCCCAGTCGGGCAGACAATTCGCCCGGTGCAAGTCTTTCGATTTGACGCCACTTCGGCGACTTGCGCGTCGATGGGGATGAAATGGTGATGATTAGGACACACAACTGCCAGCCCCTGAGCGAATAAAATCTCCGACCCAGCCGAGAATCGAACCCACGCCCTTAGGACTGACATTCTGTCGCACTGACCACTTTTTTTTAAATCTCATTTTTTTCGTTTTCGTTCGTTGTATTTGCTCAGGGCGGACGTCGTAAGACACCCGTTTCAGTTCGTAGTTGATCCATTAACTCAGTTTTTTTATTACAGAGGGCAGTTTACCCTCTGACCGAACACGCTGAGTTACCGTGCCGGCGACCACTCAGCTACCGTGGGCGGACTGGACGTTAATGCTACCAAGTCTGGTACTCGTACGGTTATTGGTTTTCGTGTTATAGCGTGATATATAGGGAAAGTTTAATTATAAACACCCAGTATATCTCTGCCATCTGAATGGTATTTCTTCCACAACGAATTTCCGTCTACGCCCTATCGGTATTTCACAATTCCTGTTACAGGCTTCTAGGGGTTTTGATGGGGGAACCCATGTCTGGAAGTGCACCATTTGGTTGTAAAATAAATCTGAAGATCGAATTACTTTGTGATCTCCCGCTTCCGGTCGTCGTCTTCAGTCCCTGTTGTAATTATGACATCACATACCAGTTTCATCCGAGTACAACAACAGCTGGAAGAAACTTGCGTTCGGAACTAGGAGGGTTGGCTGCGGTCCGTCCAGGACGCACCGCGCTCTCGACTGTGAAGAAGACTGTGTCCATCATGCAGAGCCCAGAGTCCAAAACTCAGCAGTGTCTCTGCTGGGTGCGGAAGTGAACCGATCTTCACATCTATTTTCTATCAAAGCTGTACATTTGCGGACATGGGTTCCTTACCAGAACTTTTATCGCGGAGTCCCCTCTGCAACCCCTAGCAGCCTCTAATAGGAACCGTGAAACGGCCTGTACAAGGTGGGCGGCATTGCTTTGCAGCCACCCAACCCACGTGAACCAAGTAGCTCCAGAATCAGTTTAATTACCGGAAAGGATCAATACACATTCGCCCTCTCTGTTACTCCTTCCACATGGAGGTCTCTCCCACGAAGTACTGGTGAATCGTAATACCGTGCAGTTATCCTTTTAACATTCTCCGATCTCACTGTTATTACTTGTCACACAGCCTTTTATGTATTTTAGAACATTTGCATGCAGTT
The DNA here is from genome assembly GCF_021461395.2 of Schistocerca americana. Classification (NCBI taxonomy): domain Eukaryota; kingdom Metazoa; phylum Arthropoda; class Insecta; order Orthoptera; family Acrididae; genus Schistocerca; species Schistocerca americana. Next base: position 540,031,941 of record NC_060124.1, on the reverse strand, counting down.
TATCGTTTTCAAATTTTTATTCATTTTTAGTGTTCCGTACCTAAAATGGATCCTTTAAAGCACCACTTTATTGTCCGTGTATTTATCTGTCTGCTCAACTGTTAAGTTTCCTTTCTTTCAGGAGCGGGTAGATGAATGAAATTGAAATTTATGTCAAGTACTAACGTCTACGGTCCTTTGGTCATATTACAGAAATAAGCTTCTATGTCAATGCGATCAAAAAATATTGTCTCACATATTTCGATACTCGGAAACACACTCATCAAAAGCTAAATTGCATTTCTTGCTGACCTAGAAACATAAGATTTGGCAAAAGGGAAGGTTTGACAGAAAAGAAAAAAAAAATCAGAAAATTGTTAATTTGAAATTATATCACATAAAAATATTTTTTTTGCTATTTGTTGCCCGTCTGTCTGCCTCCCCTTTTTCTCAGCAGCAGATAGAGATAGCAAGCAGAAATTTATGTCAAATACTACGGAATATCTTGTCCGCAGCTCGTGGTCGTGCGGTAGCGTTCTCGCTTCCCGCGCCCGGGTTCCCGGGTTCGATTCCCGGCGAGGTCAGGGATTTTCTCTGCCTCGTGATGACTGGGTGTTGTGTGATGTCCTTAGGTTAGTTAGGTTTAAGTAGTTCTAAGTTCTAGGGGACTGATGACCATGGATGTTAAGTCCCATAGTGCTCAGAGTCATTTGAACCATTTGAACTACGGAATATCGTCTCTTAGGGGTGTAAATCATTTTAACTTCTAAGTAAATGTAATCAAGAGACACGCCCATATATGTCACGTTTCAAACTCGTAAATTCAGTCATCAAAACCTACAGATGAACCATTTATGTACGTGTCGGGTCTGGTAGTCTAGTGGCCCCTCCCAATGAATCAAGCAGCAAAGGAAAATTTTGTTCTCTCACGTATGGCTTCAACCTACTGTTAGAAAATTCATGCGTTATAATGTTGTATGTTTTTAATTAAAAAAAGTGATTAGGTTTCAGGCTCCGTGGTCGGTGGATCGCTGAATCGGGCCCAGCTAATCTTTCTTTTTGTTCTTTTGTGTTGTTTCTTAAACGCTTTTTCAACACTGGTCGCGTTGTTTAATTTGTAGCACATTTGAAGGGTGATTCATGAGGAAAAATATTTTTAAAAACCTGTAAAGCGTTTTCTTGCAAACAGGGTAAAAAGCGGTATAGTGTGTATCTGCAAACAGAGTGAGATTGTCGGGATCGAATCTGTATGAAACCACGTATTTTTAAGAGTTCAAACAAAAACAGCGGTAGGACACATTCTTGGAAACCGAAAAGTAAAAATAAAATGTGGTAAGTTTGTACGTGGATGTGGAGAGGTCGCGGGATCGAAACCGAAACTCGGTCAGACCACGGTTTTCTCAACCTCCTTTTTAGCATAGCCTTCACCTTTCAGTGATGTGAGGAGTCGCCAGAATCAACGTGTGGTTTTGGATTCCACGCTAAACTGTAGGTCGCATTTTCCAGGTTGGAATAGATTAGGAACGCGCAAGCCGCAGCAGTGGCGTGCAATAGACAGACGCGCACCGGGACACTGACACCCATACCTCCAGACATCAGACTGTGTGACTCGTAGCGATTACCTAATGTGATATAAACTTTTACAAGTAAGTAATATGGTATCAAGGCTATTCTAACACAACGTAATAAGTAGAAGAAAAATGACACTCAAAATATTTTTTATCTTGGTTCATACTGCATAATGTATTTAAATGTAAGTACAGTTACTGTTATTAATTAGTCACCGTTCGAACACACAACAAGACTTTATTAGGCGACTATGGTATGCCAGCTCTGCTGTCCCTGACGGTAGCACCAGTTGAAACAGAGAGCAATGGACACGAGGAGTTCCGAGTGGTGGCGACTTTTAACGACCAGTAGTTGGGTCATGGAGCCAACTTATCACATTCCAGAACGAGATTTTCACTCTGCAGCGGAGTGTGCGCTGATATGAAACTTCCTGGCAGATTAAAACTGTGTGCCGGACCGAGACTCGAACTCGGGATCTTTGCCTTTCGCGGGCAAGTGCTCTGCCATCTGAGCTACCCAAGCACGACTCACGCCCCGTCCTCGCAGCTTTACTTCTGCCAGTACCTCGCCTCCTACCTTCCAAACTTTGCAGAAGCTCTCCTGCGAACCTTGCAGCTCAGCATCTGAGCTCAGATGGTAGAGCACTTGCCCGCACTCCCATAGACAACTCGGGATTGGACAAGGGCACTGTAGAGACGCAGCAGTGTACACCGATCTGCACCCCAATTGGTGTTGCTCAGGCAATGGAGGTGCTGCCAGCACTTCTGATTAAGCTGACGAATATGTGGGAGCCACGTCAACAGAGCGTCGAAAACCAATCCTAGGTACTGATATGTCTCCACTACAGTGAGTGGATCGTCATTAAGGTAAAGTGCAGGTTCCGGATGAAGGGTACGACGCCGACAGAAGTGCATGACACACGACTTTGCCGCTCAAAACTGGAAGCCATGGGCTAGAGCCCATGACTGCGCCTTGTGGATGGCTCCCTGGATGCGCCGCTCAGCAACAACAGTACTGGAGCAGCAGTCCGAAATGCAGAAGTCGTATGCGTACAGAGAAGGTGAAACAGAGGACCCGACAACTGCTGCTAGGCCGTTAATGGCCGCTCAAAATAGAGACACACTCAATACAGATCCCTGCGGGACTCCATTCTCCTGTATATGGGGGGAACCATGGGAGTCACAAACTAGGACACGGTAAGTACGGAGCGACAGGAGGTTTTGGATAAAAATCGGGAATGGTCCCTGGAGACCCCACCAAGGATATGACGTCCCCAAGTCGTGTCGTATGATGGCAGAGTCGATGGACACAAGATTATCAGTGGAAGAGCGACCCTGGCGGAAGCCACCCTGACATGGAGCCAGCAAGGCACGTGACTCCGGGACCCAACCCAACTGCCGACATACCATATGTTCCAGCAGCTTACGAAGAAGATTCGTGAGGCTGATGGGCCAATAGCTATCCACGTCAAGCGGGTTTTTGCCGGGTTTGAGTACCAGAATGATGGTGCTCTCCCGCCATTGTGATGGAAAGACGCCATCGCACCAGAGCCGGTTGAAGATGATGAGAAGACGTCGCTTGTAGTCAGATGAGAGTTGTTTAATCGTTTGTCTGTGGATGCGATCAGACGCAGGAGCTGTGTCGTGGCAATGTGCAAGGGCACTGAGGAGCTCCCACTCTGTAAATGGGGCTTTATAGGATTCACTGCAGCGTGTAGTGAATGAGAGGACGTTCCCTTCCAGCCGACGTTTGAGTGTGCGAAAGGCTGGGGGGTAATTCTCCGATGCAGAGGCTCGAGCAAAGTGCTCAGCAATCGCGTGTTCGGCAATCGCATTTGCGTCAGTACATAGCTCGCCATTTATGGTAACACTGGGGACAGCTGTTGGGGCCTGGTACCCAAAAAGACGTTTCATCTTTGCCCAGACTTGGAAAGGTGACATGTGGCACCCAATGGTAGAGACGTATCTCTCCCAACACTCTTCCTTCCATTGTTTGATAAGGTAGCGAACACGGGCACGTTGGCATTTAAAGGCTATTAGGTGCTCCAGGGAAGGGTGCCGCTTATGCCGCTGTAGAGCTCGCCGACGCTCCTTAATTGCTCCAGCGACTTCCGGCGACCACGAAGGGACTGCCTTACGCCTCGGTCACCCTAAACAACAAGGGATCGCGTTTTCTGCCGCAGAAACAATTGTGCTAGTCACCTGCTCAACCATGACATCGATGTTACCGTGTGGGAGAGATTCAGCGGTGACAGCAGAGGTGGAACTTCCCCAGTCCGCCTTGTTCGAGGCCCATCTGGGCAGGCGTCCATGTGCCTGGCGCTGAGGCAGTGACACGTAGATGGGGAATTGGTCACTACCACACAGGTCGTCATGTGCTCTCCAGTGGATAGATGGGAGAAGTCCTGGGCTGCAAATTGATAAATCAGTGGCCAAGTAACTACCATGAGCAACACTGAAATGTATGGCGGCCCCAGTATTTAAGAGGCAGAGGTCGAATTGCGACAGTAAAGTTTCGACATCTCTGCCTCGGCCAGTAAGCATAGTACCACCCCACAAGGGGTTATGGGCATTAAAATCTCCCAGAAGTAAAAAAGGTTTAGGGAGCTGATCAATCAGTGCAGCTAATACGAGGGCCGTTCAGAAAGTAACCTCCGGTTGATTTAAAAAAATACACCAAGTTAAATAAAAATATTTTAATATATACATCTTACAATTACATCTTTGCACTATTTTTCTACATAGTCTCCATAGCGATTGAGGCACTTATTGTATCTCTTCACAAGCTTTGAAATTCCTTCTGCATAAAAATCACCCGCTTGTGCCTGGTGCCAGCCTGTGACCGCATCTTTGAGCTCTTCGTCGTCATCAAACCGCTGTGACCCGAGCCATTTCTTCAAATGCATGAAGAGGTGATAATCACTTGGCGCCAGGTCTGGGCTGTAAGGTGGATAGTTGATAACGTCCCACTTGAAGGACTCAAGAAGGGCCGTTGTTCTGCGAGCAGAGTGAGGACGGGCGTTATCGTGCAAAAAAACGATACCGGAAGTCAGCATACCACGGCGTTTGTTCTGTATAGCCCGTCGTAACTTTTTTATTGTTTCACAATACACGTCTTGATTAATGGTCGTACCACGTTCCATGAATTCAACCAACAACACCCCTTTGGCATCCCAAAACACCGTTGCCATCAGTTTTCTGGCAGAAAAATCTTGCGAGGCTTTTCTTGGTTTGGTAGGCGAATTTGAATGTGCCCACATCTTTGATTGTTCTTTTGTCTCAGGGTTCACGTACTTAATCCAGGTTTCGTCACTGGTCACGATTCTGTTTAACAATGGTTCTCCTTCGTCCTCATAACGTGACAGAAAGTCTAATGCAGAGGCCATTCTTTGAGTTTTGTGGTGGTCGGTAAGAATTTTGGGCACCCATCGTGCACAGAACTTACGGTAACCCAATCTTGCTGTCACTATCTCGTACAAGAGAGTCTTAGAAATCTGTGGAAAACCAGTAGACAACTCCGACATTGAGAAACGTCGATTTTCACGAACTTTTGCATCAACTGTCTGAACGAGTTCATCAGTCACCAATGATGGTCTACCACTCCTCTCTTCATCATGAACTTTTTCTCGTCCACTTTTAAATAAACGTACCCATTCACGGACAACTCCTTCACTCATAACTCTTGGTCCGTACACGGCACAAAGCTCACGATGAATAGCTGCTGCAGAATATCCTTTGGCTGTAATAAACCTTATGACAGCACGCACTTCACATTTGGCGGGGTTTTCTATTGCAGCACACATTTCAAACTGCCACAAAAACTAAACTAGCGCAGGTACGACGTTCACTCGACCACGGCTTGATGCCGACTGACCTGTGGAGTGCGTGAACGCACAGATGGCGTCGCTACTCCCCCCACAACCCGCACTGTGACCAATCGGAGGTTACTTTCTGAACCGCCCTCGTATATTCAGGAGTACTGCACCATCGGGAGGAAGACAAACATTGCAGACAGTTATTTCTGCATCGGCCTTATTCTGACAGCCACAGCTTCGAGAGGGGTTTGACGGGGCACATGTTAACTACAGACCGAGTTTATGACATATACACAAACTCCACCTGACACTCGTTTGTAGTCGCTACGGTTCCTGTAATACTCCTTATAGCCGCGGAGGGCAGCGGTCCGCAGCGCTGGGAACCAGGATTCCTGGAAGGCAATGCAGATAGCAGGTGTAAAGCTTAACAGTTGCCGTAGCTCATCCAGGCGGTGGAAAAAACGGCCGCAATTCCAATGGAGGATGACTTTGTGAGACTGGGAAGGCATGGAACATTCAATGAGGCAGTTTACGCCTCAGAGTCACTTGCTGCCACCGATTTATTGCCTGAGAAGAAAATGTCCATCGTGTCTGAGGGTCTGGCGACATCTAGGTCCTCAGTGAAAGCCAAAATCTCCACCCCATCCTCAGCCACAGAGCTTGTAGGTAGTGGTGGTGTGGGTGCCACTACAATTTCCTTGGTCTTAGGGGTTTTCTTTTTGGGTTTCTCTCGCTGCTCCTTGGGTTTTGCTGGCTGGGAGGACTTCACTGGCTCAGTCTCCAGGACTGAGAATGAGAGTTAAGCCCTGTGACCAGCTGCTCTTGGGCTCTTCAGCCACTGGCGAGTGTCGTCTTTCCCACTAGAAGAGACATGGGAAGGGAGTAACCCAAGGGACCCCTTCCTAGCGAGAGTAGCTGAAGAAGACTTACGCTTCTCTGGCTTAGAAGTGGGGACAGACGTCCCTGATGGTTGGGGGTTGTTGCTCCCAAAGTAGGTTGTGCAGGAACCACAGGGAGGGAAATGCCCCCCACCATCAAGGGGGCAGGTGTAGTCTTCCGGCTCTGAGAGGTGACCTGTGTTGGTGGAGCTGATGGTGCCAGAACTGTTGTAGTGGTGGCGTAAGACGATGTCATACGCACAGGCTGCAGGCGTTCAAATTTTCTCTTAGCCTCAGTGTAGCTCAGTCGGTCCAGGGTCTTGTACTCCATGATTTTTCTTTCTTTCTGGAGAATCCTGCAGTCAGGCGAACAATGCGAATGGTGCTCTCCGCAGTTGACACAGACACGAGGTGGGGCACATGGAGTATTGGGATGTGCTGGGCGGCCGCAATCTCGGCATGTGACGCTGGAAGTACAATGGGAAGACATATGGCCTAACTTCCAGCACTTAAAGCACCGTATCGTGGGAAGGATATAGGGCTTTACATCACACCGGTAGACCATCACCCTGACCTTCTCGGGCAATGTATCACCCTCAAAGGCCAAGATGAAGGCACCGGTTGCAACCTAATTATTCTTTGGACCCCGGTGGACACGCCAGACGAAATGTACACCTCGCCGCTTTAAATTGGCGCGCAGCTCATCGTCGGACTGCAAAAGAAGGTCCCTGTGAAATGTGATACCCTGTACCAAATTTAAGCTCTTATGGGGCGTAATGGTTACAGAAACATCCCCCAGCATGTCACAAGCAGAGGATGCTGTTTTGCTCAAGACTGACCCAGATCTCATTTTGGACAAGCCCTCCACTTCCCCGAACTTGTCCTCTAAATGCACAACGAAAAACTGTGGCTTCATCGTCATGAAAGATTCCCCATCAGCTCTCGAACATACAAGGTACTGGGGTGAATAAGATCCGCTGCCATCCTTAGCCTGACGTTCCTCCCATGGTGTGGCCGGGAGGGGAAGGATGAGCTCGTGATCACTTAGAGACTGCTGATGTTTCGCCACCAGCAAGAGATGATAGACTACGCTTCATGGTGTGTCATCCGCCCTGATGCCACCCATTCCGACCAGGGGCCCTCCCCACGGGTGCCACCCAGCTGCAGCTGAGGCCACCTGGCAGGACGGCCATTGCCGGAAGTCCCAATGTCCCAGGGGGTTGGGCATCTACCCCTTGGCATACGTGGAGAGTTAACGGTGCAGCCATCAGCAGAGTGATCCCTGTGTGGTCAGGGAGCTACAACCAACGGGGTACATGGCGGCCCCACAACAACGGACTGGCTACCGTGATGGATATCAGGTGCAAAGAAGTCCACTGTCATCGTGGATGCAGAAATCGACACTGTATAGTGCATGGTGGAAAACGCACCCAGGAAGGTGACCTCGCCCAAGAGATGGAGAATGGGCAGGACTGCAATGCCAAGACGAGAAAGTGGGCTAAAGATCTCAATGCACGATTGACACGATGCACCTTGTAAGGCGCCCTTCCCCAATTTGCTCGCTCTTCGGGAAAATTTTGAAGAATGGAGGTCAGAGCCTACAGGGGACTATCACATAAATGCCAAAACGTGTGAAACTCCTTTTGGTTGCCTCGTACGACAGGCAGGAATACCTAGGGCATATTCTAACCCCCGGGACCTGCAGGGTGGGGGGTAGGGGGGATGTTGATAATGCATCCATTTCTTCCTCAACAACACAGGGACTTTTAAAGTAACCTCTTAGTAGCTGGTCGCGAGAATAAAACTATGTAAGAAGCAAAAGTCGATACTGAGAAATTTTTCTTTAATTTAGTTATTACATTCTTTTGAAAAAAAAAACGTAAAAGAAAATCTGAAATAGTATGTTTAGCCTACAGTTCTACTAGTTGAAATATTACTACTTTATTTATGCACTTGTGTTATCACAATTAAACGTAGTGTCTCTTTATTAATGGCAGTTGAAACAAAACCTATCTAACTGGCACTTAACACTAGACCGTTCCCTCTTGTGACGCTAGAACATTTCTAATAAATTAACTGTTTTCTCATTTGTGTCATTTTTTGCAGTAATGAAGTGGGTAACATAGTTCTGTCGTACCAGAATTCACTCTAAATTCTTCGCACAGAAATAAGTTAGGTACAAAAATAGATCCATTGTGTTTTGATTCTCCCGAAAAATGTGAAGTTTGACGGTTAGAATCTTTTCCATTTCTTTTCAGTTAACAATAAGATCGGTACACATACGGCTCGATGTCCCCCCCCCCCCCCCACACACACACACACACACACACACACACACCACACAATGTCAGTATTGGTTATTGAGCAAAATGGTTTCACGACCGCTGGTCTTCAGGCTAACCATGCTTACACCTATAGACGGTTAGTTACGAGAAAAATTAAAACGAGAGTTCTACAAGGGAACACCGATGAATCCCGAAGACGTTAAATGCCGTGTAGCACTGTCCCGTCTTGCGATAAGTACAGATGAAATGTAGTATTGTCTTCCCGGAATATCTTTATAGCACGTATCAGAGCAAAAAGTCAGAATTTTAAGAACCTTATATGTGTGTCCTACTAATAAACGCACGAACCGCACCTTAGTTATGCGTTTGCCAACATTTGGAACAGTAGTGCAAGTGACGTTATGTCGTTACTGTTGGTAAAGTACACTTTTGTTATGTCGTTCCGGTCCTCTTTTAAAAAATCGAAGGTTGTGTCACAGTTTGACACTTGTATTCCTTGACATTAACCTGTATATGCAGAAAATTCACCTCGACGTCCACCAAAGTTGAACAAAACACTATCTCTGTATTTTTGCTTATTTTAAACATGTTTCGGCTGGCCTATCCTAGCTGCCTCCCTTCTGTAATGGAGAGTGTCCCATTGAAGCAAATCGTGACTTTCTACATCTATATAGCTCAGCTCTGAACGTGCTCGAATATCAGCCAACAGCCCGAAGGAATATTAACACCTGTCCACTATTATAGGCTACAAAAATTATTAACTTCCATTTTTAAATTGGTGGAAAATAAAGAATATTTACTTAACTTCTTTATGGAGTTTTTATAAATCAAGTCGTGAGCTATTTAGGCGATAGGTGCTGCTTGTTTCTGACTACATTTTTAATATTGGGTCAATGGACATTGTGCGTCATGCACCCAAGTTAATTAGCTTCCCCACTTCTGCTTTCATTGTTGCCATAACTGAGAACGAATTTTCACAACGGCAAGTTATGGTAGTTGAAATCAGTGTTTTAAGGCTTTTTCTGGCTATTAATGAGTACTCGCCAGCATCCATTCGACAATATACCGCGAACTACTTTTTATCTTCAGGCAGTCCAAAAATATTATATTCTGCTTAGACTTACACTACCTCCAATATATTTGGCTCACTGATAATTGTCCTAGAAGGCAGGTCGGTTTTTCAAATCGGTAAAATACGCCTTAATAGAATTTATTACTGATGGTAGGTGCTGACTATTATGATCGGAAGGAGAGAAACAGAAATGGCCTGCAATGCTTTCGGTAAGTAAATAAGGTTTCAAATACAAAATTTCAACTGTATCTAGAACTGAAAGTTTGCAATGAGTGTATGTAACCATTTTTGCCTAATGGCAATGGCACGTGAAGCTTAAACAAAAGAAATATTCAAAAATTGAGAGTGTGTGGTGGGAATTACTAGGAAAGATAAATGAGTAAGTAGATGGATGAGGGAACAGATATGAGTGGAAGACATAAGAAAAATGAAACGGAAGTACGAGTGCATGATAGAACGATCAAAGGAATGCTTTGTTGTATTCCACGAGACAAGAAGAGATGGAGACGAAAACCCAATGGTAAGCACATAGATTGCATTAGAAAACATTTAAGAGGAAAATGGATGTGTATCACGGAAGACTGCATGGAGAATTCTGGAGGAAGCCATTATGAAAGTGTCAAAATATTAATCGTTGTTATGACAACAACAACGACGACAATGATGAAGCTGATAACGATGCTAATGCAATAAATATAAGAATGTTAATAAAAATTATTGTTTTGAAGCCAGCCAGAGTGGCCAAGCGGTTCTAGGCGCTACAATCTGGAGCCGCGTGACCGCTACGATCGCAGGTTCGAACCCTGCCTTGGGCATGGATGTGTGTGATGTCCTTAGGTTAGTTGGGTTTAAGTAGTTCTAAGTTCTAGGGGACTGATGACCTCAGAAGTTAAGTCCCATAGTGCTCAGAGCCATTTGAACCAGCCATTGTTTTGAAGTAATTAAGAGTCCTGAGTAAATCTTAATCATAATCATAGGTATTTTTGAATATTTCATTTTATTTCCTACTTACGCCTCCCTCCTCCCCCGTCCATAAAGATGGGAAGAACTAGCCTACGACGACAAACCTGTCTGAGGAGCGGGACGGTTTGACGACGCTGAAACTGGGTCAGAGTTACATAAAATTTGAAGAAAGTCTTCTTGGATTTCCTCCAGATCTGCATATTATTTTAAAAGCAATAGGATTGTGGCTCTGATGGAAAATGGCCTATTAGCTGCTGGTACCCCTGTAATGACCAGCTGCTGCAACAATAAATTTGTGTTCCATCCTGCACTAAGGATATCGAAGCATTCGAAGGAGAAGAATAAATGATTAACACGTGAAGTGTCCAACTGGGGCCTCGGCTTTCGAAATATCGCTAAAAAACCACTTGTAGTGAATCCTTAAAGTAGCATGTCTGCAAAGAAGGCGTTTCTGGCGGTCGGTTTGGGTACAAAAGTTATTCGATAGTTTAAATCTAAAACAGGCAGTACTAAACTAAGTTCTTAATAATGGATATGAATTCCTGGTATGAATACACGATCACTGTGGATGTTTTGTGAACAGAAACATCTACATCTCTTATTGAAATTTCTTTATTTATTATGACGTTTGGGCTACTGGAATCATCATATGCCTGCAGTTAAGGTATCTGCACAAAGAGCGAGAGGCGTTTGTTGTGTAACAATAAGTTACAACAGTTGAAAAATCAAAAGTTAAAAATCATACAATGGAGGCTCTCACGGCCGGATGGTACTGTTGTTGATAATTCTTCCGGGTTATATGGCCGTGGTCCATGGATTTCTTCTGTTCCTAACGTTTCGTCCAATACTACGTTGGACATCTTCAGAGGCATGGCTGGTCCTGCTGAGTCCTGCCGACTGACGAGTCGGGCGTCGGAGAGCGGCCTAAATACCGAGGAAAGTGGGCGTGGTCTAGCTTGCACATAGAAGCAGAGAGAAAACTAGTCAAAGATAAAATGTAACTATCGATAATAGTCCGTCATAGATAAAAATCACTTATCTTTTTGTGTTTTGTACTGTTGCGAGAGTGTGTTTAGCGTATGTCTAATGGGGTGAATGTAATTGCTTTCCTGTAATCTGTGGCCGGCCAGGGTGGCCGAGCGGTTCTAGCCGCTACAGTCTGGAACCGCGCGACCGCTACGGTCGCAGGATCGAATAGTGCCTCGGGCATGGATGTGTGTGATGTCCTTAGGTTAGTTATGTTTAAGTAGTTCTAAGTTCTAGGGGACTGATGACCATAGAAGTTGAGTCCCATAGTGCTCAGAGCCATTTGAACCATTTTTTTGTAGTTTGTGCCGGTCTCATAAGTGTGTTCACTCAATCAATTTTCGGTTGACTCTGGAATTCTTGAGCGTTGCCTTTCATACGTTTCATACCTGCAAGCCAGCCTTTTTGAGCTAATGATTTTGCCGTATGTGCAGAATGTGAACTATCTCTGAACATTATGCCGACATACGAGGTATGACTCGAAAGTTTTAAGAATTGGCTTGTGCTACTGTGATGCATTTCCTTCAAAGGAGTGCCCTTCTGACTGAACACACCGACTCCAAAGGTGTTCCCACTTTTGGAAACATTCCTGGATTTTTTTCCCTGAAGTTTATTAAGGACGCTCTCCATATTTGCCTGGATGTCTTCAATCGAGTCAAATCTTTTCCCTTTCAGTGAAAATTTCAGTTTAGGAAACGGCTAGAAGTCCACAGGGGCCAAATCAGGGGAATATGGCGGTTGTGGAATCACAGGAATTTTGAATTTGTTCGTAAATTGAACTATGGAGAAGGCATGATGAGCCGGTGCATTGCAGTGGTGTAGCACCCCAACTCCTCCCTTTCCACAATGCAGGCCTTCTCTTCCGCACCTTTATGCGCAAATGCTCAAGGACACATTTGTAGTATTCCTGGTTAATTGTATGTCCTCCAGGGGTAAATGCATGATGCGCAATACCTGTAGAACCGAAAAAAAATCGCCAACATTGTCTTCATCTTCGACCGACTGTGCTGTGTTTCTTTCGGTCATGGTGAACTTGGAGTCTTCCACTGCGAAAACTGCACTTTGGTTTCAGGATCATATCCATATACCCACGATTCATCACCTGTAATTACCCTTTTTAACATATTTGGTTCATTTTTAGTCCGATTAATTGGTTCTTGGGACACTTGAAGTCGGTATTGTCTCTGGTCACTTGACAACACTTTTGGAATGAATTTTGCGGGCACTCGACGCATGTTCGGATCTTCAGTTAATGACTGAAATGCATATAAACTTAAATTAAGTTCATCAGCCATCTTGCTAATCGTACATCTACGCTCAGAGCCCACTAAGTCACGAACTTTCACAACATTTTTGAGGTGGAAGGACGACAGGACTGTGGTTCATCTTCATATGATTCGCAGCCATTTTTAAATCTGTTGAACCAGACAAAAACATTTGACTGGCTCATACAGTTATCTCCAAAAGCTATTTTTAATTTTTTGTAAGTCTCTGAAGCTGATTTCCCAGTTTTAAAACGAAATTTCACAAAAACTCGTTGCTCCATTTTTTATTTCCATTTTCACGCAGACAGAATCCGGCAACAAGCCCTAACAGACCCGCACTCAACCAGCTGCCACAACGAACTGAATAATGACAACACAGTTCCCTGTCAGAGGACGTTCAAGGACAAGGCAATGACTCACTCCCCACCCTCTGTGCACCTGCCAGCCACACCAGTAAGCAGTAGCGGATCCATTCTTAAAGCTTTCCAATCACATCCCGTACATAGATATTACGTTATTAAATTTATAATATTAATTACATGCGACGTGTGGAGTGATCTCATGTAGCTTGAGAAGAAAACTGAGGAACGTCAGGTGAAAGACACCAAGAAATGCGTGACTCGACGTCATATGCATGTTGTAATTTTTGTTGTTAGGCCTCATCTCTGCAGTAGCATTTATCTCGTACGTGCAATATAGGTTACATACCGTCTTTTGTGACTGTAACAAAAGTCTTTCACAGAGCATGAGCATTTTGCTTCATTTCAGAGCATCTGCAATGGTCATTGTAACAATGTCGTTTTTCTTACGAAAGTGTCGACCAAGGTCGCAAAAAGATTTCATGTTTTGAATTACTACTACAATACCGTACTACACTCGTGTACAAAACTTAAGATCTAAAATTACTTTCGCATGGTGTGTGCTGCCAAGTAACGCAGCGCAATGAAAGTTGGACTGTACATAGAACTGTTATAGAGCAGTACAGAAGGTAACAGAAAGAAATACGCAATGATATGAAGAGACATGAAACTTTTATTCAAAGACATTAAGTACACTGAAGTTACCACGATTTCAGATAGTCCACTGGGTATTACAAAAGGTGGGATGCTATTCTTAATAAGGCGCGTGATCACCAAGGACGGCATTGCAGGTTTCGCAACACGTTCCCGTCTTGGCCATACGGTTGGTAAGGAGTTGTGGTGGTGGGGCGCTCCAGCAGCACGGTTGGCACTGTTGTGTGGCCGTTGGTGCATGTGGAAGTTCTCCAGTACGTGTACCCGACGCATCCCACATGTGCGTGATGGGATTTATGTCGGGGAAATAGCCGGACCACGTCATTCACTGAATATCCCTCGCTCCAAGAGGTCTTTGACCTGCGCTTTTCGGAGCAGTCGCGCATTTTCGGACATAAAAATGAACTTAGGGCCGAATGCACCCCTGAAAAGATGCGTGTTGGAGAGGAGTACAGTGTGAGTGTATCGTGTTAAAAAATCTGGAGGTCAGTACGCCCATACAACATTGTTTCTCCTCAACCACAACACTAGGAACACTACAACGACCGTGTTCGGCAATGTCCTTGGGTGCTTCAAGTGTTCTCAACTGGCGCCACATGAGGCTTGTCGAAAATGATCGCTTTGGCGGTGCAGGTGTCATGGTGTGTGGAGAGTTATTTCAGCACGTTGTGGGAAGACGAATTTCAGAACGTCAAAATGCACCAACGACCATCATCAAGAACTCCTTACCAACCTTCTGGCCAGCATGGTAACACATTGTAGAGCATGCACTACCGTCTATGGTGATGACTCACCCTATTAACATCTACGTCCCGCCTGTTGCAATGTCTAGTGGATCATGATGATCGCAGTGACCTCAGTGAAATTATTATCTTTGAATAGAAGTGTCATTTCTGTTCGTCTCATTGCGTATTTGTTTCTGCTTCTTCTGTACTATACTGCAGCCGTTCTTTGTATATATGGTCCAAGTTTCGTGGAGATACGTTACTTGGTGGTGACACATCATGCGGAAGTTACGAGGTCTGTTCAAAAAATCCCGAACGGTCGTAATTTCGCGTCAGTCGTTTGTTGGAGCGAAAATCGGCCGGCATCCCTGCACACGCCTGTGTAACTGCCGGAAGTATCATTGTTGCATGTCTGTTACTTATTGTTCAGTGTTGTAGTGAGTGGGACTTCGTGTCGCCTACTTTGCTGATTTAGAGATGGCAGAGTCTTCATTAAATTTTTTTGCGAAACTCAAGGAAACCTTCACAGAGACACACCAAATGATGCAGAAAGCCTATGGTGATGAGTGCTTACGCCGTTCTCGGTGTTACGAATGGTTCACGTGGTTTAAAAATGACTGGACGGAAGTCAACGATGACGCTCGCTCAGGACGCTTTTCCGCGTCTACCGACGACGCTCGTGTCAGGAACGTCAACTAAATTATGCGCGCCAGTCGAAGACTGACTGTCCTAGATTGCAAAAGAACGCAACATTTCAGCTGGATAATGCCATGAAATTCTTTAGCAACATCTTGGAATGCCCCGTATTGTCGCCAAGTTCCTCTCACGGCTTATGCGTCAGGACCAGAGTGGCTTTCACCTCGCAGTCTGTGAAAACCTTACAGATCGCGCAAATGACAGCGAGACATTCCTTATTGTTAATTCATCATGAATCTGTGCTACAGGGATACGCTGTGAATTAGTGTATAGTATCACTTCATAACCTGAGTTATCGCTTTCGCCTGCTAGAGCGCAGCATTGTAAATAATATCGTTGGCTTGTTAGTGTTCCGTGATTTTTAACACGTGTATTCCGAGACTTTACTAATGATTTTTTTTCTCTGATAGTAGACTTGACTACGGAAGGACGTATTTTAAAAGCAGGTGTACTTCTAATGCTAAAAAGGAAGCGGCAGCCGCCATTGCTACGAGATATAAGAAAACAATTTTTTCAGTATACGATCTTGTAAGAAGATGAATGTATACTGTAAAAGTTGAGCACTGAGAAGAACGTTTTTATGAAATAATAACTGTTATCTTACAAGGTAAAAAATATTTCATTTTTGAAGTGATTATTATGCTCATCTTCCCTCTCCTACTAATTACGATACAACGTGCAAGCAAGCAGAAGGCTTAGGATTCTGAATGCTAGGTAGTACTGTGCGATCCCTGTTTAAAATCACGGTCTTTTGGAATGAACTGATTCTATTTTGTGTAAAGCGAAAGTTTGTGGGACTTGCCCTACCGGCACAGACTATCAGAGTTGTTCAGAATCGTATCCATCTGACTTGCTCTTCAATAACAGCGTCAAGAATTTTTCAGAGCTACATTACGACGCAGATCTTGAAAAGCTGTTTCTTACGCTGGCTGCTAAGAAGAACTTTAACATTGAGTGCGCTCGATTGCACACCGGAAACGCCACGTATTACTGCAAAATAAATAATTTAGTCTTTTACAGGCAAGAAGACAGTAATTAAGATCCACAGCACTAAATATTTTATTTTTGATGAGAAGGACAGATTTATTTAAATCATTTAACACTAGGAATGAAAGAGGACCTGGTAAGAGTAGGGAACAGTAGTAATAATTAATTTTGCAGCGGAAAGTTTCGAGGCTGCTGGTCTGTTTATTCTTCTTGCTCTTATCAGAAATATTTAATAATTTTTCTAGTGGACAAGGAAGGGACATTAGAGGTGGTACTATAGAGACGTGTTGCAACGCCTACGGGCAAATACGAGAAGAAAACGGCCTGAAATGTGGCGAAACAATTCTCGTCTCCTGCAGCACGTCAACGCACCCGCACTTCATCTCCGTTGGTGTGTGACTGTTGCACATCACTCACAGTGCTGCCTCATCCTCCGTACGCCCCAGACCTAGTCCCTGTTGACCTTTTTCGATTCCCAAAGTTGAAAACACCATTGAAAGGACAAAGATTTGCAACGACAGACGAGATGAAAGAAAATTCGCAGACGGCACTTCGCGCGATCCGGCAGAAGGCGTATCGAGACTGCTTCCGGAAGTGGAAACTGCCCTGGGACTGGTGTATCAATTTTGGATGGAGGAGATCATGCACAATAAATAAAAGGTAAGCGTAGAAAAACTTTATGGACGAAGTTCCGGACTTTTTTCAACAGACCTCGTACTTTAGTCGTTAATTATCGCATAGGCGTGTATACTGTATTTGTTACTATTTTTTGTTTCCTACTTCACTGCTAATGTTCCTTTACTGATAGGTGTTCAACTTTAGTACAATACATTTCACTGATCCCGAAATATATTTTCGTTTTCGTGTCGAGCATATAAACAGACGCCATGAATAGTTTCTTTCGATGTTGTGGGCTGCGATGTTTTTCTTTTTTTGTTTTATGTTTGTGAAGGTGTGCGCTATTCCTGTGTGTGTGTGTGTGTGTGTGTGTGTGTGTGTGTGTGTGTGTGTGTGTGTGTGTGTGCGTGTGTGTCCGCGCGCAAGGATAGATTATGCCAATATCTGTACGCACAAATTATTACTTCGTTAAACTACTTTATTGTGGTACTGTAATGGGTGATCGTAAGTGAATACGTTGATTGGTTGATTTGATACAGTTTTTAGAGTGGACAGACGGATTACTTTTTATCTAATATATGTCATTCTTAATATTTTCTAGGCATAAAGAGGATTCAATAAAGTTTCGGCATTGCAGCTGGCTCACGTCTTTTTCTTGCCACGATACTTCAGCTAAAACCCATACAGCCTTCCTCATGTGAGTGTTTTGCACAGGAGATTGTCTAGCTCACGTCGCTCACATTATATACAAATGGGTGGAAACATGCATGCGCAAAGGCAGCCGCTGCAAGTACGGTTTAGCGCTCTCTTCTGATATTACTCCGCCCATAGCGCGCAGCATAATGGTGGTAACACATACTCGCTCGCTGTCGGAATGCGGGTACGCAGAGTTAAAATTCAGATGTCAAATTAAGAAACTTGGCAATAACTAAATGTGTCATAAGTGATAAATACTTTTCTTTCTGTAAATATTAAAGAAATCACCGGACCTCACACCTTATCTAGTTGAAATCCGCCATCACTATTAATAAGATCATCCGTCGGACTTACCTCCACCGATTCCTTAATAACTGAATTCGAGAAGGATATCGTCGAGGCAAAGATTTCCGTGGCAGAATAATCCAGTGAATGTCCTCTGGAGATACAGTGGTTGGGTATGGCTAAGTTACTGCGCTGCGAAAGGCGAGTGTTCAACGCACCTTTGGCGTACTGCGCGCGTTGTCTGAGCAATGTAAGCTTTGCCAGACTGGCAACGTATTTTGTAGATTCCAGCAATTCATAACCCTCGACTGTCCCATACCGAACCGAGAAGAGCACAAGGCTTTGTAGATGGCCGAAAGATTACTTTAAGGTAATGTTTCCATAGCGTGCTGCTTAATTCAGACGAAATATTGTAGATATATGGAAGCGATGACATGGGCTCGAATTTCTCGTTCTGCACTGGACCTACTTGGTGGTCACATTTCTTCCTGCTCAAAGACGCGCTGATCTGACGTGGAGAACGTCCATTATCTTTGAACATAAGACTTCAGCCTGAGCCACAGTCTAACATAACAGTCGCGACACTCACTGCTGTAAAAGTTATCCTTTGACAGATGGAACGACACTAGCGCTCCAAGCGACGAGTAAGATGAACCTCAGACTATCGTAAGCATAATGTTTGTTTTGCATCCATTTCCTACGTAATTTACGAAATATTTGAGTTATTTTCTTTCCTCTAAGGGCTTGTGTAGCATAAGAAGGCATATATGTTTCTAAAAATGATTCTAAAATAAGCGCAAGTATGGACAAAAACGGTGAATCGAATGGCAAGCTGCAATACATTCATGAAGAAACACTTGTGACATTGGATAGAACTGCAATTTACCACGTTGACAGCAAAAGAATGTGAACACACAGATTCACACGTAAGAAGCCCAGGCATGTACCTCTACATGCAAAAGCGATCTACAGCTCATTTATCGCTACTGTGTTTGTCATTGTTGTCGCCTGTTGCCACAAGTACGACCTTCATCTTTATATTATTCTAAGTGGGACAAGCAACTGCCAAATAGTAGGAGAAATATGTTGAAAACATTATAGTGAGCTGATTACATTATATTGCACGCAAAAACAAATATTTGAATAATTTTCAAACAATCTGTCAGTGAACAAGGTGCTAACAAAATAATGTCATCACACGAAGGAAGCAAGGAAAATTAAGCGACTAACAACAGAAGTGAGTGAAATACATACCAAACGCTTTTGTAAGACACGAATAACTCCACTTAATCTAACCACTTTATCGTCAAAGCAGGTATGTGTTGACGATTCACACGAATCTGGCACTGATACATGGAGAGCTGAATTGGCTGCTTCTGTGTAATAGGACGGTTTTACAGCTTTAGATGGACTGTCGAATCTTTGTGGCAGTTTCCTTTTTATCGTCAGTTGAGGTGGCTTATTTGGGATGTCAAACAGTGCGGATACTGCATTCTACGCGAGTTTATTATTGTTTGCGTTCATGAACTGGTTTTGCTCGAAATGCAGCGAACAAAACCTAATATTATTATACAGGTAAACTGGGTCTTTTGTCATAAGGTCTTCTCGTCTGCTTCTAATGAGCCATTTTCTGCTCTTAAAACGAAACATTAATCATTAATACATACGTAGTTTGCAAGTGAATCCTGACGATACACTTTAGTAACATGATGGTATATACCGCTCAGAATCCTTAGGAAACGTAAAAAAGGCAGCTGTGGTGTCTTCTTCCTGTTGTTGCTGCAGTTTATTGCGATACAAACGTTCCAACTTGCAAATACCATTGTAGAAATCATTCTAAACAACCACTATTCGCTTTCCCGATCTCGCCGAACTCACAGTTTAAGTTACTAGCCGCTTGGGGGCGCTGTTGGTGCGGTAGGCAACAAAATCGAGGCGGAGTGTCGTGACTGTTATGTTCGACTGTTGCTTGAGCCGTGTCGCGATCGACCTATCGCGCCAGGCTTCCGTGTGCGCCAATCTCTGCCTAGAGTGCGTCTACGGGAGGCTTCTAGCAGATCTCTGGTGAGCCCGCTCTCTCGCAGACAGTCTGCCGAGGAGGCGGGTGGTTCTTAGCTGGAAAACTCGTAGGCTTTTGCGGAGCAACTGGCGGTCCGGGTTGTCGGCTGTTCTTCGACGCGTTTCGTCGTAGTCAACAATATCATGGGCAGGGGAGTGGAGGGGGGGTGGGGGGCTTTTTCACCGCGGCCTAAGGTCTGGTGCTGCAAACCGCTGTCTGTGCTAGAGTTCGACTCTACTACATGCCGCCACGGGACCGCAAGTTGCTTGTTTACGTTTCTTCTTCAATACCCCGTGACCAGTTTGAAGTTGTCACTTACATTCAGCTGTGCAGCAGCACTGTGGTAACTGCAATTACGATACTCATACTCATTAAACCAGCCCTGTGTCCTGCATGGAACACTAACTGGGTAATGCTCGTTAACTAAGCGGACCTCTGAGAGAAGCCGATACTCGCCAATTATCACCTTGATATTTAAATCATTTAATTTGTTCGACAAAGTTCAGCCTCCTGTGGTAAAACTGTCTTCTACAATCTGACATTCAGAAAATTTTGCCATTGTGAACAGCGTAAAATTCGTTACTTTTAACACTCCATCTATACTCTTGCGGTCAACCTGAGAGTTGGCAATACTCTGTTAGGATTTAAAGGTTGGCTACAGCGCGCATACACAAGCTCTGGAATCTAAGATATTGTTGTCGCGCTTCGCAGCGCACGGATTAACTAGTGGCAGTTTTGAAGCCAGTGTAGGAGACCGCCTGCTGTGGAGCGCACGTGTGTTGGGCGAGGGGTCGTCGCCGAGCTGCCGTACTGCCGTGTCCGCCAGCAGCGACACAGGATTTGGTAGTGAGTTGACATTTTTTATAATTTGCAGCGCGCTTATTAATTTAAAGAAAAGGGTTTGTGTATGTGCGTAGCAACAGACGGTAATTTTGATAATGATAGGAGCTGAATTCTTAAGGAAAGCCATTGTTAGGCGAATAGATTAAGTATTGATTTTTGTCATTGATTTCTTTTGTAATTGTCAGGGAATTCTTTCGCTATGTATTTAATTGAGAAGTATTTCAGTCTGTCTCAAGAGTTTGATTAATTTGTAATATTGCCTTAATGCCACTGGTGGCAGACTTACATACGAAGCGATTGTTCAAAGAGCTTCTAGCGTTTTGTTAATTGAATGAGAAAGAATCGCTTACAGAATATAGTTTTTGAAAAAAGGAATTACTTGTTTGGGTTATCATTTATCGAGTTTAGATTTGACCAAACCCTTTCTCTTGAATTATATGTAGTTGTAGTAAGCAGCAGCAGCCGCAGCAACAGCCGCCATACAGAACATGCATTGCACTCAGCATGAACAATAGATTTTTTATGTTTTTGTTAAATACTGGAATGCAGCAGATCAAGCAGTGGTAGCAGAAAGACCAAGTAAGTTATTTGTTGCGCACAGGACCAATAAAAAAAAATAAAGTTTAGCCGATCTCTGTGATAGTAAGGTTAACAAGAGTACAAGTACGAGATTTTCAGTAGAAAACACGAGGTAAGAGGAGAGAGCTCGCGACTTTCAAGCCTTATGGAGTTCACCCAGCCTGGGCTTTCCTAGTGTTAATAGAATTGTCTATTTAAGACTGATAGTGTGGGCCTTCCAACCAAAAAAATTTCTAATTCTTGTAAATGAAGAAAAATTACGAATCATCAGACTTGGCACGTCTGTATTTCTCAAACTAAAAAACACAATTTTGTTTTTTGATGAATAGGAAACTCAAAAAGTTCAGTCATTGTCGTTGGTAACGGAGGCACATAAACACAGTCTTTTACAAACCGCCACAAGAAATAATCACATACAGTCAGGTTCGGTGACATTGGAGGCCAGTAATGTAAGGCTGAGTCATTTGGTCCAGTGCGACCGATCCATCGTTCAGTAATCCTTTGATTTAAAAATTCCCGCACTTCCACTTGGCGGTGCCTCAGCCTGTTGGTAAATTAAGTCGTTCGAATCGGTCTCCAACTAAGGGAAAAGAAAGTTCTGAAGCATATCGAGATGTGTGTTTCTTGTAACTGTGGTCTCGGCAAAGAAAAATGGACCGTACATCTTTTCTTGTGAAACTGTACAAAACACATTACATTTTGGAGAGACGCTCTCACGCTGTAAAACTTCATGCGGCTATTCCATACCCCATATGCTGACATTATCACGGTTCACCTTTACATTTAAATGGAATGTTGTCTCGTCACTAAACACTAAGAGTGGAAGAAAACTGTCCTCTTCCATGTTGCCAAGAACGGATTTACAGCCCTCCTCACATTGTTGTTTGTCAGATTCACGAAGATTTTGCAGTAGCTGAATTTTGTGTGGTTTCGTGTGTAAAAGTGGACGCAACACACGCCAGACGGACATTGGCGGCACGTTGAGCTGTCGAGCTGCACGGCGAACGGATTTCTGCGGACTCCTTGTGAAACTTTGGCGGATGCGTTCGACGTCTGTGTCAAGACACTCGGGGACGGCCCGGCGATTTGCCATTACACGAACAACCTGTTTCTCGGAATTGTTCATGCCACTGTCTAACGTTATGTGCTGTAGGAGGATCCACACCATACCTAGTCCGAAAGTCACGCTGAACAGTTATTAGCGACCCGCACTACGCACTTACACGAGGTGTAATTGCATCTACAAATCACAAAAAGGGAAGATATTTCAGTATCAACGAAGTGCAGGGCGTTAAAACCGAGCATTTGTATGCAGAACCTTAGGAATGAAGTTCGAAGCAAACGCTCATGAATAATAATTGCACTTTAATTCCATTTAATGGCAGTAATCTAACATATGAGGACTATTTTCGACCTTGGCAGTCAGATTTGTAAGGAAAATCACATTTCTTCTGGTAAACCTTCCGGGATGCAAGGTCGTGGTCCATGAAACTCTTCAGCTCCTAACGTTTCGTCCAGAGCTGCGCTGGACATCTTCAGAGGGTTGTTTCTCCTCCGGTGAGTCTTGCCGACTGACGGGTCGGACGTCTGAGAGCGACTTATATATCGTAGAAAGTGGGCGTGACCAGAGTTAAACGTGATATGCAGAGATAATCTTTGTCAAAGATAAAACTTAACTATGGATCGTAATCTCGTCACGGATAAAAACTGTCTAGCAATTCTGTAGTGCTACTGTCCAAATATCACTAAGTTTCATGGTCTCTTCTTTCCGATTAAAATTATCGCAATGTTTATATATTTCAATTGCTTCTCTACATTGTAACAACAAAAAGAAGCGTAAATACACGGTTAAAAGAACACAGAAGTCTTTGCCGATTAGGAAAAACAGATAAATCGGCTGTAGCAGAACACGCTTTTCAGTCAGGAAATCATCAAGTGAGGTTTTCCGAAACAAAAATTTTATCTACGACGACGAACTATTACCCACGGCTTTGTAGAGAAGCAATTGAAATATATAAACGTAGGGATAATTTTAATCAGAAAGAAGAGACCATGAAACTTAGTGATATTTGGACAGTAGCACTACAGCATTGCTAGACAGTTTTTATCCGTGACTAGATTACGATCCATAGTTAAGTTTTATCTCTGACAAAGATTATGTCTGCATATCACGTGTAACTCTGGTCACGCCCACTTTCTACGATATATAAGTCGCTCTCAGACGTCCGACCCGTCAGTCGGAAAGACTCACCGGAGGAGAAGCACCCCTCTGAAGATGTCCAGCGTAGCTCTGGACGAAACGTTAGGAGCTGAAGAGTTTCATGGACCACGACCTTACATCCCGGAAGGTTTACCAGAAGATATGTCATCCGGTCATGAAAGCCTTCATACTATGAAAATCACATTGTTTCTCTGGTCACTGAAGATGCTTTGAAATCAAGTGAAATGCGCACAGTCTAAAAAATACTTTTATTACAGACGCAAAAGGTCTATAATCTATATAACATGTATACCAGCGACAGCAGAACCGAAGCGTAACAACAAAAAAGGAAGTCCTGTATTATGAAATAGTATGAAACCTGTAAGCGCTTAATTAGACGTTAAGCGAGTAAGCCAGAAAAATCTTAGAAAAGATTTGAAATTATATTTAGAGTTTGTTGGAAGCCGTTCAGTGCTCTCATAATGAAACACTGGATGAGTATACGAGTTGTCTGGATATCTTGCGTTCCGTTTCAAGCGAAAGCTAGTTTTCTTGGGTCTCAATGTTCAAGGCGTCATAGCTGCTGAACTGTGTGTCGTGCAATGATATAATTTTGCACATATACTAAGTGGTATATGTGGATACTGTAGGCGAAATGTGGTGCGAATAGAGTTAGTAAGTGAAGAAGTAATAAATTTAGGTCGTGCCTGAAGCGACAGTTTTATTGCTTGAACATTTTGTGGAAAGAATCAGAAATTATCTGTTATATTTGTTGCAAGGCACCTAATGCTCCCCTTCTCAAATACTGGGTGAATCTAGTCCTTGTATTTGCGCACCATGAGTTACGTGCCTCAGGACATATAAGCAATTTCTAATTGTAGCAAATGTCCTAGTGCGTTAAACCTTTACAGTAAGATTGTAGCGGTTAATGAGAAGATTTTGACAGCATTTAGAGTTTTTGGATCCGGTCAATAATTACGTGAAATATTGAAGATCAAATCTTCGTTGCCCCCTAGAAGCCGTTGCATAGGCAGCCTGTAACTGTGACTGTGCACTATCTAGCATAAACCGTGTTAGGCATTTAGTAATACAGGTTATGAAGCATGAAATTCTGACACTATGTAGTTAATAGTCAAAAACCCAAAGCTATGATAGTAAGCGAGTCGAAAAGGACAGTACCTGACATCCATATTGAAAGATGTAAAACAGAAAAAGTTGATAAATTTACTTAGTGAGGCACCTGAATTACAGACAACAGATGCAGTGTGCAAATGAGGAAAAAAAAACTGCAACAGATAAACTTGCTCTAAATGAACGAAGAGAACTACGAGTGAACTAATCGTTCAGTATACAAAAGCAAAGGCAATCAGTTTTTGAAGCTGTTTGTCTGAAATGCAAGTTTTAGAGAGATGGAAACTGTTGAACACAGGCGGAAAACACTTAGAAGCGATGGGAATATGACGCTGGAGAATGGCAATGAGGTAGTGACCAAAAGAAACCAGTGAAGATGTTCCTAAGAAAATAGTCGAAGAGCTATTGGAAGTAATAAATGAGCCGTGTGTCGCCTCTCAACATATATCGCGCTGTAAAGATTGTTCTGAGTCCTTCCATTTCATCGTTAATTGATTCTTTCATATTTATCGTTATTTTTCGTACGATTCTTTCCCCTCTGGCAGCGTGTCTGGTCTTATCGATCTTCGAATCGTTACTTCCTGTTAGCCTGGTGTAAGGGAATAAGATCTTTGGAGGGTTGGCCGGTTGGTTGCCTAGCGGTGACGAGTCGGTCGGTCGGTTTTTAAAACCGGGATTTAGAGAATGTCGTACGATGAGACCGCGGCGTGGCGTGGCGGTGGAGAGTTGGCTGTTGTTCCGAGAAGCCGCGTGGTCTATCCTGGCGGTGCGAGACGTGTGGGACGAGTTGACGGAACAAGGCTGTAAGCTCTTGCTGCGAACACCCGGGGGCCACAGCTGTGGTTCCGAGTCACTACTTGGTGGGAGCGGCAACGGATGTCTTTAAATTTTCTTTCTGGAGGCGGCAATGGTGGACTAATAAATCGCCTAAACTGAGGAGTGGTATTT
The DNA here is from genome assembly GCF_021461395.2 of Schistocerca americana. Classification (NCBI taxonomy): domain Eukaryota; kingdom Metazoa; phylum Arthropoda; class Insecta; order Orthoptera; family Acrididae; genus Schistocerca; species Schistocerca americana. Next base: position 540,006,310 of record NC_060124.1, on the reverse strand, counting down.
CGCCGCCGTGGATGCAGAGAAGACGAGGGGTCCGGTGACAGAGCGCGTGGCTGCGTGACTGTGCCCAGTTGGGTTCGCTGGCGACGTGGACACGGTCGGGTGTGAGGAACCTTTTCATCGGAGTTCAACTGCTGTTTCTCTGATAGACTGCAAGTTAAGTTGGTTAAAGGTTTAGATGTTACTTGAAGAATTTTGCTTTGTGCAACCAGCGTCTTTTCTGCCTTGTGGCCTCCTGCGTTCAGGTTTCCTGTCCCTGTCGCCGGTGTATTTATAGACAGTGATCTTTTCCGCTTCTTATTAGTACTGCCCGGTAGGAAGTGTATTTTTGGGCAGTGATTATTGTTTTAGATTACCTTTTCCGCCTTGTGGCCCACTGCGTTCGGATTTCCTGTCCCTGTCACCGGTGTAATTATAGACAGTGATCTTTTGGCTTCTTATTAGTACTGCCTGGTAGGAAGTGTATTTTTGGGCATGGATTAAGATTCCTGATTTGATTCCTCCTCCTCCCCTGGCCTCGCGTGAAGTCGATGTGATGCTGAATGTGAGGCGTTGTGGGTCTGTTAGTCCGCTTCTAGCGTGAGCATCCTTCGGGAGACAATTGTGGCCGCCGTTACACCCGGTCGGTTAATTATTTCTATCCCAGGATATATTGGTAGCAGGACATGGTATGAAAGTTGTTAGTTATTGTAAAATCTTAAATGGTTGTATTTTACTCTGATTGTTTTTGGCCACTGTTTAAAAAGGTAAAGTTTGCCTTTCATTGGTGGGCTTTTAAAATTACGTGGCTTTAAAATTGTTAATTATTGTAAAAGGTGAATGACTGTATCTTTACGTTGATTGTTTTAATCTACTTGCCATCCTTTGAAAACGCTAGTTCTACCTCCGTGTTAGGAGCCCTTGTAATTTAATTCTTGTTGTGCCAAAGTTTAAAAGAAGTTGCTCCCTACATGTTCGGTAGCTAAATTGTGTGCAAATTGGTGGTTTTTGTTTCATTACTTGGAAAGTTTTTCTTTTGTTCTTAAATGCTTTATCAAAGTCTGTTTAAAGTAAAATGGCTTGGCTATTAACGGTAAAGTAAAGTTTTTAATTTCATTATTTGGAAAATTTTGATTTGTTATCAAATGTTTTATCAAAGTCGGTTTTAAGTAAAATGGCTTGGCCATTAATTGTAAAGTAAATTGTTTTGAAAAGGCACTCATGCCTACTAGCTTTTTGGATCTGTTCCTGGTCAAGTGATAAAGAAATTATTTTTAATGGTAGAAGTAATCAATAAAGAAATTGTAAATTGCAACTCGACAGTAACCAACTAATTTTGGCCCCGTTTCCCAACTGGGGGTTTTCCTTGATTAATCGTAATACCCGTCTCAATAAAGTTCCAAAATCATCGAGAAATGTAGGGGACAGATTGCAACTTTAGAAGATGATAAATTCTTCTACGTTTGAGTAAAACGTCCAGCAAGTTTTCGCCTTACCCTTCTGTTTCATCCTGCGTATCAATGGCCTGCTGCTAAATGTGAGCAGTCACTGTGAAAGACACATAATGTAAAGTAAATGATTTAGTAAGTAGATGATGAGTAACATATCCTAGTTGTTTAGGGAGCACAGATTCACGCCTTAACTTGAACAAAATATGGGGCAAACAGTTTCTGATACGGAACATTTTCAGAAGCAAAAATTTGTATAAATAACACAGATTAACTCACTATTACTGAAGCAGTAAAAATAACCAAATACCTTGTTAGTAAAAGGGGGCTAACATGTAGATTAGAATCTATTTCATCTAACTTTTTCTGTTGCAAATTTTGGAATTGTCGTTAAAATCGATATCTTCAGCTGTAGTAGTTTCGACTGACAGTATCGTCAAACTAAAGAGTCATGCCTGACACATGGCGTATCCCGAATAACTGTTAATTAGTTTGAATTTTGAGAAGCTTATTTCCCATCAGTGTATCGAAACACACAAAGTTAAGAAACAGTTAACGAATAAATGAGGTTGCGTACAGATTCGAAGAATTCAGATTCAGCTTTGAATTGTTGTAAGAATCTTAAAGAAGTCCAATGAAGAGATTCTTCACCTGCAACTTTGGCAGCTTGTAGAAATCTTCTTAGGCGCGAAATTTCTGCAAGGATAGTGTCTTCAGATATCGCATCGTAGGTGTCATTTAAACTTTTTACAATCGAGGGAAGTTCCGTTTCTGAGGTTTTAATCAAACTGTCGGACTAAAACAGCAAAACGATCTTATATACGTTCCACAGCTTTACGAGTATCGATTTCTTGTAGAAATCTGTCAACGCACTCTGACATCGACCTTCTCAGTTCCTGGTGCAAAGTCAGCGTATTATCTGCAGCCTTCTCTCTAGACATTGTTTTGTTCCAGATAATTCAAGTTTATTGCGCAGGAATGCCCGTTTTCTCAGGTACGTTATTCGCAGATCGAAGTGCTGCGTCAATCAGATCAGCTCCAGACGTATAGTCTTAGTAATTCATACTCATAAGCTGACACCAAGAATCTAATACTTTTGAGCATGGTTGACTTCGTCGGATACGGAACTCAATAAACACGCACAAAAAATAAAATGAGAAATGTCAAAATGCAGAAGACATAGCTTGAGCACTTCCTCTTGTTTGTGTAGTTTCCGATGAATCAGACAGTTCTTCAGTAGCACTATTATTGTTTTTAAAGCTTTATCCCTTCGTAGTTATTACTCCGTCGTCTATTTCAAAGTCTGTTAGCTGTACCTCCAACGTTCCTCGGAAGGATCGTCCATTCGTGGTTAGAAGCTGAGTAATTCGTATACAAATTTTCTAAGATCGCACATAAATGAACTGTCACAAAGTGTGTAATCCAATCAGACTGAGAAAGTGGATTGCACAGAGCACAAACAACGCATTAGGATTACGTTCACAAACACTTGCTTGAACTGCTGAATGGATTTCAACCATTGTAGAATCATTGCCGTGTCATTTGTCCTCGGCACATTGTTATTTCCAGACCATCCTGTCAACCTATCAAATGTCTTTCGTTATTTTAATGTTTTTTTTAGTCTTCTGAATATAACATAAGAAATGTCTCCTTCACTTCTGCTTTTCTGTTTACTATGTAAACGTAACAAATGATTTCGTTGTTTTGATCTGCGTACGAAGTATCTCCTCTGCCGACAAACACTTTTTTTACGATCACAGTACCTTCGGTAACAAATAGTTCTTTGTTTTACGGTCTTAAATATCTGATTACCACGAAAGAACAGGAGCACGATAAGCTTCAGAGCACAACAATTATTGGCTGACAAGCTACGTTAACAGTGCCTTCTGTACGAGAAATGTATATCAAACTAGGTTTGGTGGCATTGCTGGCTGAAGTACTGTGTGAGAATACTTTTTGTTTACATGCTATTTTAGTGCTAAAATGCGCGTATGCATGCAAAGAAGTCAGGCCCAGACCATAAGCGCTCCTGTTGCTCAACCACTCTCATAAGTGTGTGGACTGAACCTGCGAAGGGAAAAATATTTTTGCAACTCGTGCCACAGAACCTAGCAAGTTTTGTTATCCCCACGAAGATGGCACACGACACACACCACAGGTTGCGGGATCATTATCTCCTCACCCAAATTTTTACATGTATATATTTTCAAATTTCTCTGTTAACTTTCGGAGAATAAAGAAAATGGAAACTTAAGAGTGTCGGAAACAGTAAGCAATTCTAGAATTTACAAGCCACCTTTGACACAGGAAAGATATTTTCCATTGTCTTGCCTCAGCGCCTGCCATCGGCGTGGGTGAGCCTGTGGTCTGATCGCCAACACTTAACACCGTAGGCCAAACAAAGGCGCACAAATTCGCAGGCTAACCGCAAGTGCTACCAACAACCAATCCGACACGGTTCCTGAGCCCACGCGGTACATCTGCACATTACAGGATGTTGAGTAACGGAAGACAGGGAGTGAAAGACTGTTCCCTAAAGAAAAAAAGTAACAGAAAGGCTGGCTCCCTGATACGTAATCGAAAACGATTTAAAGAAAGAGCATTCCCCTCGTTTTCGCATTCGAACAACTATAGTTGGCAGACCTGTGATCAGTCTCAGCGTTAAATGAAACAGTCATTATGGCGAGTCTACAGTTAGATTTTAGATTCTGTATATTATCACGTTGTCAGAGTGAGATCGAAGTTTGTTGCTGTTATAGTTCTTAAATAAATTATGACACATGCAGTTCTAAAATTTTGAAACAAATTCCCTGAATTACTGTTTCCGACGGGGTAGTCAAAAGAGATGTACTACGCTTGATGTAAAGAAATTATCATTGTTACTATTATTATTATTATTATGATTATTATTACACTAAAACGTTTTATTCTCTAAGCATTATAATTATTAAAAGAGTAACCACGTTATACGTCAGGGAAATGGCAACTTCTATTGGTGGAGGATGGAGACAACAACAGTGACCCAACCTCCGAGAATAGAATCCTATATCCGCGTCTCTTCTCTGTTTGAAGTGTGTCGAGTGAACAACAGTTAAGAAAGAATCGCCCAGCGATTCCCCTTTCAATCACTACCAAATACACAGTTTCTTGCAATGTACCAGTGGTTCCGTCGTTTTCTGCTGTCTAGCTACTCATGCGCTGCCAAACTTTTGTTCGGATAAGTTACACCGATAACAACATTTTTGTATCCGACGGTAATTCTAGTTCCCCGCCTAGAGCACGCACCGACAGGGAGAACACGTCGGGGATAGTCTGGCTCCAGGGACGACCAGGTCACCGAAGAACTGGTAAAACTCCTTCCGCCTCTGGCCATCACCCACTTGGTCGACATACTTATGGAACTGAGGCGAAGGCAAAAATTCCCGACGAAGTGGAAACACGCAGAATTTACTGTGATCGCGAAACCAGGAAAGGCCCGCTGTTCCCGCAACACTACAGACCAATTAATCTTCTATCTACCATCAGTAAACTTTACGAGCGCCTCCTACTCGCCCCCATACATGACCACATCAGAAGAGAACAGATACTGCCGAAATTCCAATTCGGCTTCCGGCAAAGACACTCCACCCAAGCAGCAAATTATGAGGGTGGTTGTAGCAGCTACGGACAGCTTCAACCGAAAGCGCAACTGCGGGCTTGTCTTATTAGACGTAGCAGAAGTCTTTGATTCAATCTGGCACACCGGGCTACTACACAAGATGGACACTCTAGGCTTCCCCGTAAAAAACTATCTCTTCGGTAGGACTTTCTCAGTCATGATCGATGGATCCCTGTCGACCACGAGAAGAATCAGCGCAGGCATACCGCAAAGATCTGTCCTGGGACCCGTCCTCTAGAATGCTTACACTGCTGACATCCTTACGACTGAGTATGTACACACTGCGCAATATGCGGATGACCGTGCATTCTTCTCCTGTTCGACGAACATGAACCTGGTTACCAAGCGACTGCAAACCGCCATTAAAAGGAAGGAAAACCGGGCTAAGCAATGGTGCATAACTATCAACTCTGATAAGACGCAAGCCATGCTGCTCACCAGGCGCTACGGAAAACGCCGCCCACCTAGACAACCCTACCAACTGCTGCGATTGCAGGTCCAAAACCTTCTATGGGGAAACTCTGCGAAGTACCTCCGTCTCACACTAGATAGGCGCTTAACATGGAAGTGTCACATAGAAGAGCTTCGCAGGAAAGCTCACGCGAGGTTACAGGTTCACTACCCTGTCTTGAACCAGAGCAGTTCCCTCGACACCGGAACAAATGGTCCAAACGGCTCTGAGCACTATGGGACTTAACTTCTAAGGTCATCAGTCACCTAGAACTTAGAACTACTTAAACCTAACTAACCTAACGACATCACACACATCCATGCCCCAGGTAGGATCCGAACCTGCGACCGAAGTAGCAGCGCGGTTCCAGATTGAAGCGCCTAGAACCGCTCGGTCATAACGGCCAGCCACGTTTCTCATATTAGGTGAATTGTGCTGCCATCTACTGCCAGGTATTCCAAATCAGCGACCTCGGTAGTCATTAGACATCGTGAGAGAGCTGAATGGGGCGGTCAGTGGGACACACGGACTTCGAATGTGGTCAGATGATTAGCTGTCACTTGTGTCATACGTCTGTACGCGAGATTTCCACACTCCTAAACATCCCTAGGTCCACTGTTTCCGATGTGATAGTAAAGTGGAAAGGTGAAGGGATACGTACAGCACAAAAGCGTACAGGCCGACCTCGTCTGCTGACTGACAGAGACTGCCGGCAGTTGAAGAGGGTCGTGATGTGTAATAGGCAGACATCTACCCAGACCATCACACAGGAATTCCAAACTGCATCCACTGCAAGTACTATGACACTTAGGCGGCAAGTGAGAAAACTTGGATTTCATGGTCGAGTGGCTGCTCATAAGCCACACGTCACGCCGGTAAATGCCAAACGACGCCTCGCTTGGTGTAAGGAGGTTAAACACTGGACGACTGAACACTGGAAAAACGTTGTGTGCAGTGACGTACCACAGTGACAGGGTGTGGCTATGACGAATTCCCGGTGAACGTCATCCGCCAGCGGGTGTAGTGCCAACAGTAAAATTCGGAGGTGGTGGTGTTATGGTGTGGTCATGTTTTTCATGGAGGGGCTTGCAGCCCTTGTTGTTTTGCGTGGCACTATCACAGCACAGCCTACACTGATGTTTTAAGCACCTAATTGCTTCCCACTGTTGAAGAACATTTCGGAGATGGCGATTGCATCTTTCAACACGACCGAGCACCTGTTCATAATGCCTGTGGCGGAGTGGTTACACGACAATAACATCGATGAAATGCCCTGGCCTGAACAGAGTCCTGACCTGAATCCTATAGAACACCTTTTGGATGTTTTGGAACGCCGACTTCGTGCCACCTCACCGACCGACATAGTTAGCTCTCCTGAGTGCAACACTCCGTGAAGAATGGGCTGCCATTCCCCATGAAACCTTACAGCACCTGATGGAACGGATGCCTGCGAGGATGGAAGCTGTCATTCAAGCTAAGGATGGGCCAACACCATATTGAATTCCAGCATTACCGATGGAGGACGCGACGAACTTGTAAGTCATTTTCAGCCAGGTGTCCGGATACTTCTGACCACATAGTGTATGAAGGGATGAGCACTATAAGCCACATAAGCAGTTTGCTGCATTTTCTGATTCTGTTGTTGTTGAGAGACGTGAAGTTGTTTTATGTGCAAGTGGTTCAAATGGCTCTGAGCACTATGAGACTTAACTTCTAAAGTAATCAGTCCCCTAGAACTTAGAACTACTTAAACCTAACTAACCTAACGACACCACGCCCAGCCATGCCCGAGGCAGGATTCTAACCTGCGACCGTAGCGGTCGCACGGTTCCAGACTGTAGCGCCTAGAACCGCTCGGCCACCCCGGCCGGCCCCCGGGAAAGGTGTAGCGGTACACCGAAGTCTCATTCGACCGATACTGGAATACACGTGCCCTGTATGGGATTACGCTGCCAGATCGACGGTAGATCGCCTACAAAAAGTCCGAAACAAAGCGCTAAGACGAGCTCCCTACGTCCCCACGCGCTTTCCCACGGCAGACTTACGTGAAGCTGCAGACATCGAAAGATTAACAACGCGTTTCCGTATGTTGGCAAAAGCCTGCAATGCCACTGCGCGGAATTCGCAGAACGAACTAATTAACACCCTTGGGCAAATGACTAAGATAGAGATAAACATAAAAGACCAAAATCGCTACTCCTGCAGTAGCAAAATAGATAATAGGAGACGAAGTCTCACGAAGAAAAGCTTGTAACAAAAAGAAGAGTCTATGAGACCTCAACAAAACAGGGAAGGAAATGTCCAAGAGTGACAACAGCCTTCACAAACACAACGTCTTGAGAAAGAGGATAGAAGAGAGAGAGAGAGAGAGAGAGAGAGAGAGAGAGAGAGAGAGAAACAGAGCGACGGCCGCGGCAGGCGCGTCCGGTAGCGGTGCCCTCTGGCGAACGTTCACTGCAGCCCCACCACCGCTGTCGCTGGTCACTGAAGCCTTAATCACGCGTCACTTATTAATGAACTTCTGACCTCGACTGATTAAACTTTCTGATTCGGAATGTTCAAGACAACTTCGCTACGCTCCGGACTTGTTTTGGTTATTCGTTCGCTTCGTCTTCTGTGGCACAATGTAGCGGTTACCTGCTGCTGTAGCTGGCCGTGGTTGACCATCATCTCTGCTTCGGGTAGCAGTGACTGTGGTTCGGAGAGTTCCCCATGCACCTGGAACAACGCTGTGAGCAGTACCAAAGCCCTGGGCTACACGCGCCACTCTTCATCGTTCTTCCAGTTTCTCGATGATTTTTTCCCGTGTGAACTCATCCAGATGATGTGTCTGGGCCATGTTGCAATGAAGGACGCCAACTCAGTGCACACACTCACACACAGTCTTTTCCCGTTCCTTTGCAGCCCTATTTGGCGTTATATTCACGCTGGCCTCTCGTCATGCGACTTCCATCTCTCTCTGCACCACTAGGCAACATTCTCCCGCACTTTAATTCATTTCCACTGAGTCGTTAATAAGTTCTGTTACTTTATTTATCTCATCCTTGAATTCGGCAGAGCAGTATATTTTCATAAGCCGCAAATAAAAGCCAGCCGCTATGTCCGAGCGGTTCTAAACGCTTCAGTCCGGAACCGCGCTGTTGCTAAGGTCGCAGGTTCGAATCATGCCTTGGGGCATGGATGTGTGTGATGTCCTTAGGTTAGTTAGGTTTAAGTAGTGCTAGGTCTAGGGGACTGATGACCTCAGATGTTGAGTCCCATAGTGCTTAGAGCCATCTGAACCAATTGCACATAAAACAACCTCACGTCTCTCGACAACAACAAAATTACAAAATGCAGCAAACTGCTTATGTGGTTTATAGTGCTCATCCATTCATACACTACGTGATCAGAAGTATCCGGACACCTGGCTGAAAATGACTTAAAAGTTCGTCACGCCATTCATCGTTAATGCTGGAATTCAGTATGATGTTGGCCCACCCTTAGCCTTGGTGACAGCTTCCACTCTTGCAGACATACGTTCAATCAGGTGCTGTAAGGTTTCTTGGGGAATAGCAGCCCATTCTTCATGGAATGCTGCACTCAGGAGAGCTATCGATGTCGGTCGGTGACGCCTGGCACGAAGTCTGCGTTCCAAAACATCCCAAAGGATTCAGGTCAGGACTCTGTTTAGGCCAGTCCATTACAGGGATGTTATTGTCGTGTAACCACTCCGCCACAGGCCGTGCATTATGAACAGGTACTCGACCGTGTTGAAAGATGCAATCGCCATCCCCGAATTTCTCTTCAATAGTGGAAAGCAAGAAGGTGCTTGAAACATCAATGCAGGCCTGTGCTGTGATAGTGCCACGCAAAACAACAAGGGGTACAAACCCCCTCCATGAAAAACACGACCATACCATAACACCACCGCCTCCGAATTTTACGGTTGGCACTACACACGCTGGCAGATGACGTTCACCGGGCATTCGCCATACCCACACACTGCCTTCGGATCACCACATTTTGTACCGTGATTCGTCACTCCACACAAAGTTTTTCCACTGTTCAATCGTCCAACGTTTACGCTCCTTACACCAAGCGAGGCGTCGTTTGCATTTACCGGCGTGACGTGTGGCTTATGAGCAGTCGCTCGACCATCAAGTCCAAGTTTTTTCACCTCCCGCCTAACTGTCATAGTACTTGCAGTGGATTCGAATTCCTGTGTAATGGTCTGGATAGATGTCTACCTATTACACAAGAGGTAGATGCTCAGAATAGAACACAAAGAAGGAGGAGAAGGAGAACAACAATACAGGGTTATTACAAATGATTGAAGCGATTTCACAGCTCTACAATAACTTTATTATTTGAGATATTTTCACGATGCTTTGCACACACATACAAAAACTCAAAAAGTTTTTTTAGGCATTCATAAATGTTCGATATGTGTCCTTTTAGTGATTCGGCAGACATCAAGCCGATAATCAAGTTCCTCCCACACTCGGCGCAGCATGTCCCCGTCAATGAGTTCGAAAGCATCGTTGATGCGAGCTCGCAGTTCTGGCACGTTTCTTGGTAGAGGAGGTTTAAACACTGAATCTTTCACATAACCCCACAGAAAGAAATCGCATCGGGTTAAGTCGGGAGAGCGTGGAGGCCATGACATGAATTGCTGATCATGATCTCCACCACCACCGATCCATCGGTTTTCCAATCTCCTGTTTAAGAAATGCCGAACATCATGATGGAAGTGCGGTGGAACAGCATCCTGTTGAAAGATGAAGTCGGCGCTGTCGGTCTCCAGTTGTGGCATGAGCCAATTTTCCAGCATGTCCAGATACACGTGTCCTGGAACGTTTTTTTCGCAGAAGAAAAAGGGGCCGTAAACTTTAAACCGTGAGATTGCACAAAACACGTTAACTTTTGGTGAATTGCGAATTTGCTGCACGAATGCGTGAGGATTCTCTACTGCCCAGATTCGCACATTGTGTCTGTTCACTTCACCATTAAGAAAAAATGTTGCTTCATCACTGAAAACAAGTTTCGCACTGAACGCATCCTCTTCCACGAGCTGTTGCAACCGCGCCGAAAATTCAAAGCGTTTGACTTTGTCATCAGGTGTCAGGGCTTGTAGCAATTGTAAACGGTACGGCTTCTGCTTTAGCCTTTTCCGTAAGATTTTCCAAACCGTCGGCTGTGGTACGTTTAGCTCCCTGCTTGCTTTATTCGTCGACTTCCGCGGGCTACGCGTGAAACTTGCCCGCACGCGTTCAATCGTTTCTTCGCTCACTGCAGGCCGACCCGTTGATTTCCCCTTACAGAGGCATTCAGAAGCTTTAAACTGGGCACACCATCGCCGAATGGAGTTAGCAGTTGGTGGATCTTTGTTGAACTTCGTCCTGAAGTGTCGTTGCACTGTTATGACTGACTGATGTGAGTGCATTTCAAGCACGACCTACGCTTTCTGGGCTCCTGTCGCCATTTTGTCTCACTGCGCTCTCGAGCGCTCTGGCGGCAGAAACCTGAAGTGCGGCTTCAGCCGAACAAAACTTTATGAGTTTTTCTACGTATCTGTAGTGTGTCGTGACCATATGTCAATGAATGGAGCTACAGTGAATTTATGAAATCGCTTCAATCATTTGTAATAGCCCTGTATAATTGGCTGAACTGTTGTAATGCACGAGTGAAGTGTTCCAACAAAGCATATCATTTGGCCTTTATGCAGTAGCAACCAGCATTCTACTTAAACATCAAAGGACCACTGATACTGCAGTTTCCATTCACACACGGCAATATACGTTTATTACTGAGACACATAAACAAATGTCGGCGGTCTCTGTCAGTCAACAGACGAGGTCGGCCTGTACGCTTTTGTTCTGCACGTCTCCCTTCACGTTTCCACTTCACTATCACATCAGAAACAGTGGATCTAGGGATGTTTAGGAGTGTGAAAATCTCACGTAGAGACGTATGACACAAGTGACACCAAATCACCTGACCACTGTCGAAGTCCGTGAGTTCCGCGGAGCGCCCCATTCTGCTCTCTCACGGTCTAATGACTACTGAGGTCGCTGATATGGAGTACCTGGCAGTAGGTGGCAGCACAATGCACCTGATATGAGAAACGTATGTTTTTGGGGGTGTCTGGACACTTTTGATCATATAGTGTATGATACTATGATCAGTCACTAGACTGTAACTGCTACCAGGAAACATAGGTTCCTACATGCACTATCCTCTACCTACAACATTCTCCTCTACTACTTTCGGTAATTCGCATGTGCTCAAGATTTGCCGATAATCTGTAATTTTTCTTTGTTGAAGTTTTCCTCATGTCAAGGCTTTAGGATACGTGCTCTCTCACACGACATGCGGAACCTTTTATTAATTGCTGCTTTTGAAATGAGTAATAGTAATCACTAATTCAGCTCATGCATATATGATTTATTTTCAGTCCCGAGTCACTTACGAAATCTATTTAAAAGTATGCGACTGCACGTGTGTTTTTATATTCATTTACAGAACTGTTCCTCAATTTGGACACAAACTTTACTCCAATTCTGCCTTCTGCAAGAATGTTAATCAGTGCAGAGCATAACCGGTTATCAGCGAAACTTGCCGCATTTTGAGTAGAGAGGTGTTAGATTATTAGACTGAGGCAAGGGTCTTCATGGCACTTTATCTTCCTATGAGTTCACCGAATCACGTTATGAAATTTCTAGAAGTAACGGTGGTCTTAAATTCACTCAAATTTTCATTTATGTCCCAATTTCTTCCCGTTGCGCAACGTTAGCATCCCAACTTTTAGTAAGTTTATGCAACATGGTCCAATTGCGTAATAAATCATTCCTTGGATCAAAATTTTTAGTGAATTTCCTGCATTAAATTTTCTTCTATTTTTATAAACGTTCTTATAAGATTTTTCTGAACTATTTAGTGATTCGTTCCATGACGAAATAGCTTTAATTTATATGGCCAGAGCGGAGCGTGATGCATTTAATTTAATCCGCTTAATTAGTACACACAGTGATAACGGATGGTCATCCCATATGTTGTACATTGTGATCTTAATCTGACTGGAAGGACGATTTGCGTGACACCACGCTATAACGATTTAAAACGATTACAGAAACCACTAAATATGATCGTGAAATTTATTTCGAGGAGGTGCCGTATCTTACTGTAGACATATCGAAATAACGTGATGCAAGTCGTCATTGTATTAATAGGCAGCGTAACTCAGTTAGCACTTGGTACCAGATAGTTGGGTGACCTCGACCCAGATCGAATCCGTGGGCTCGAGTAACAAATGACCTCCTGCCTCAGCGGTCAAAAAGATGTCATCGTGAGCACGTTTTGACATCTATAAAGCCATGTTATTGACTTGGTTCTACCTTTCTGTCTGGAGACAAATTAACACGAGATACACCGAAAAGCAGCTTATACATTTCAGATATGGATGACGCTTATATTGGAGTATTCAATGGAATTCAGCTAACATTACTGGCGAAATGTAAGTTGAGAAGGTAATAAAGTTCCTAGTAGCAAGAGAACAGTGCTTTCGGGTACAATATATTTTTGTCGCACGTAAGGTGCAAGCGCTATTGTGTTAAGTGTACGTATCAAATACGGAATAATTTAGCTTGTGGAGAAATAGGAATAAGAAAGTGACGAGAAGTATTTTAAAACATATTTGTCTGGTAACTTCTAGAGATCTTCAAGCGTTTACACATATATACATACATAGAGAAATGTTACTTAAAAGTAAACAGTCTTGAACTAGATTAATCTAGAACACTTTGTCCATTGTTTTTACTGTAGCTACTGGTGTGGCATTTGGGGGGTGGGGGGGGGGGTGGGGGGGAAGGAGGTGGGCAGTGTATATCTAGTCAACAACAAAGAAGAAAACTAGCAGAAGACATCACTGATTTAGATTTCTAGATATACACTGCCCCCCACCTTCCCCCCAAATGCCACACCAGCAGCTACAGTAAAAACAATGGACAAAGTGTACTAGATTAATCTAGTTTAAGACTGTTTATTTTTAAGTAACATTTCTCTATGTATGTATATATGTATGTATGTATGTATAAACGCTTGAAGATGAACAGAAAATGTTCGAAACGCGTTGCATTATGTTAGATTAAGCATAAAATAAAAAGTGACTGGTAGCAGAAACTCTAAATAAATAATTATCCTACACAGTTACGGTTCACAAACATAGCCATTATGGCTGAAAATAAAAATAACTTATAAAGAACTTTTTTATGAAGATATGAAGGAATTTTTCTACCAAAAAATCGGTCCACTATACAAAATTTAATGAACAAAATACTTACAGTACCAAATTATGAGTTAAGTTATATATTATCACATCGTCGCCTTCCATCACATTATTTTGTATGTCGAGAATGAGGTATGCCATTTCTTCAAGTTACAACTGACGGTACAGAAAGCTAAATAGGCTAATATATGAGAACTCTGTTCGTAAAAAATACTACTAAACACCTAAAACAAACATATGGCCCCCGTTGCAGGTTACCTATTTAACAGCTGACAGGGGAAACAAAATTTTGATTCGCAGTGTTTCAAATAATTATTGACCGAGTTTAAAAATTTTAAATGCTCTCATAGTCTACTCATTAAGCGGTATCATCTTACGTTAAAGATTTAACACAATAATAAAGTATTAATTTTAGGAACTGTATACGAGGGCGTGCTGAAAAGTAATGCCTCCGAAAAATTTACGTGAAGACTCTTAAAGCATTTTAAGTAAAACAAACGTCATTAACACTACATTACATCTTCCTTCTTCATGTCTCCTTATTCGCAACCCTCTGCCGCTCCGAATTCCAGCATTTAACACAGCGGTATGTAGTGTAACTATGTCGGTGCGTGAGAAACAGAATTCTGTAATCGGGGTTAGAACCCGAAGAGTTAGACTAACCATGGAGCGACCTCTGCTTCAGCATGACAACGCCGGACTACGCACAAGTGCTGCGACATTTGCAACAATAACTGCTTGCATAAGGCCCAGAGATGAACCAAAGCGTTGTTGACTTGCTAAGTTTGTGAAGCTCTATCTCTTGAATAAACCATGCATTTTATTTTTGTAACTTTATACTCATTTGTTTGCCTGTATATTTACATCATATCTGCTAATTAGCCGGCCGGTGTGGCCGAGCGGTTCTAGGCGCTTCAGTCTGTAACCGCGCGACCGCTACGGTCGCAGGTTCTAATCCTGCCTCGGGCATGGATGTGTGTGTTGTCCTTAGGTTAGTTAGGTTTAAGTAGTTCCAAATTCTAGGGGACTGATGACCTCAGCTGTTAAGTCCCATAGAGCTCAGATCCATTTGAACCATTTTTTATCTGCTAGTTTCCGTCTCGCTGGGTAATTCCTTCGTTGTGCGTCTTCTTTTATTCTTTTCTTTATTTTTTGTTAAGAGTGTATCTGTTACGACAAGAAGAGAATATCAGCTTTTAAAATGCGGTACAACCCAAAAATGCTGGAAATTTGGTGTGTGGATGAGACGGCAGTGAACTGAATCGGGCAGAGAAGAAATTTGTCACAAAATAAGGGATCAATTGATAGCTGGATGGAAAGAATGAGTAATGGAACACTACTGGAAAGGGTTTGTGAAAGAAGATGTCTGCTGAAGGTTGTAAGAGAAAGGAAAAAGAACTGGTTGGGACATTCATTGAGAAGGGAGTGTTTGCTAGCAGATGCTTTGGAAGGATTGGTTTGTGGGAGAAGACAGAGAAAGAAGGAGATATAAGATGATAAACGACGTAAAGGGGACATGGGGACATTATCGGACCTGAAGAGGATGGCAGAGAACCGCACGGCCTGGAGAGCTACCATGTGAAAACCTGCCTTTTGGCAGGACACTAATAATGATGATGATGTAAGGAAACATTCTGATTTTATCAAGAAATCGTCGTCAATTTGATAGTGGCAGGAAGCATACACATGTGTGTGTGTGTGGGGGGGGGGGGGGTAGGAGGGGGAGAGAGGGGAGGTGGAGAAGGGGTAATAATTACTGTGGGAGACCAAGGTTTTACTATAGTAACCAGGTTCAAATGCATGTATGTTGAAGTAACTCTGCTTAAGACGAGGTGCCTTTCATACGATAGACTTGCATAAAGAGTTGATTTAAAATAGTTTCTGTTAGACCTACTCCTGGAATCAAGCAACTCAAATTGGCGAAGCTAATCGTCTGTTCTCGTGCCACTGCCTTAAGCGTCTATGGAAAATGGTTGAACGATGGTGAAACCACGTGCAGGTGCCCATGTGTTAGAAGTCCACGCCTTATCGGAGAACGCACAGAAGGGAGACTTGCCAAATGTCTGAAGCACGACAGATGTCGATCGGTGACAGATCTGATGACAGAGTACAATTTCGGGATAGGCACGAGTGTTTCGGAGCACACAGTTCAGCGCACATTGTTGAACAAGGGTCTCCACGGAAGTCGACACATACGTGTTCCCGTATTGACCCAGCGACATCATTAATTACGATTTCGGTGGCCACGGAATCGTCGAAATTGGACCGTAGGCCAATGTAAACGTTTCTCCGTGTCTGATGAATCACGTTTCTTGCTAGACCAGGTACGTTGCCGCATCAGAATACGTTATTCAGGCAAACAGCTGCTCGGAACATGCACCACACCATGAACGCACGCCGATAGGCGTAGTGTTATGCTATGGGATTCCATGGGACCTGCAGTAGTTAAGGAACGTACCACGACAGATGTGGACTTCGTGAAGATTTTTGCGAGTCACCTGCATCTCTTCAACTTGATATCTTTCCCGACAGCAAACCATCTACCTGCAAGATAACTGTCCACGTGGTAAGGCCTTAATCATGCTACAGTGATTTAACGAACGCGATAGTGAACTGATGTTGATGTTTTGACCACGAAATTTACCTGATTTGAAACTGATGGCACACATCTGGGTAACTATCGAGCTTCAGCTCAACAACCCAGACCACAGGGCCCACAGTTCACGGGAATTAAATGACCCGTGGGGAGACATCTGGTGCCAAACACCTTCGGAAAAGTGTCGAATCCGTACCACATTGTAATGCGATGGATGCGTAGACCTACATGCTTCTAAGCAGATACCATTAAGGGGCGACGTTGATGAGAAACACACAATATTTCAAAAACGCACCAAATCCACAGTTTTGAAGATATGGCAATGAAATTTTGTATCACGCTTTACATGAAAGTAACATATTCACATATAAAATCCTTTGATTATATGTATTCAACTTTTTTTTGAATGAAATTTGAAGTTTTATTTTCAAAATAATGTATGTTTCTTTTTCTCAGGAAGATTCAAGAGATTTCTACAAAAATTTCTCTGTTTCATCTCTTTATATGTTGTAAGCTTCTCTCATGAGGTTTTTGGAATAGGTCAAATAGGAGAATTTTCATAACTTTTTAATTATAATTCCACAAGTACTATTTTAAATTCACGCAAAATTCCAAGCACTTTGCCCCATATCTCAGCTTTCAATCAGAATTTCAAAATTTGCTCTTGAGACGACGTTTATTAGGTTTACAGGAATATGTGTACAAACTTTCATAATCCTAGCATTCTTAGAATATGAGGAAAAGGTACATCAACTTTAAAAAACAAACTTTTCAGGGAACGCAATATAAGTTCAACCTAACTTTTTTCCTTATGCCACTTCTTCAGAAGTCACCACATTTGTACTCTGGAGCGTCTTTCCCTTCAAGACTTCTCTTCTGGTTTCTTGTTGGCTGTCTTCTTTCCTTTACCAGGTCTTCAACTGACTTTTCAGCTACAGAGACGCACTCTAAATCTATTTTTCTCAGGATGTCTTGAGTAAAATTTCCTATCTTGAATCCCATTCTTTCTAATACCTTCATCCTCCCGACGTTCCCATCATTAAATACAATAACTGCATCATAAGTTGCAATTTTGACAACTGTAGCAGATGCAAAGGTGTTTTTAGGGCATCGATTCCATATGAGTGAGAGACTCATTTTGGATTTTGGGTTTTGCCATGAACACACTTTTTGAGAAGTGCAGGATCGGCCAAAGATGATCTATAAAACCAAAGAGTATGTATCACGGCCTTCTATATGTATCCAGCACACGTTTGGTTGAAAGTAATACACATACTCGTTGTTCACTGAGCTGATGTCGAAGTGCTGTTTCAAAACGTGGGCGTGGCAGGGAGGCCGTGACACACTTTTAATTAATTTTCAGGCACTTCGGAGGCGATTTCAACATTGAAACTTTGGGAACTTATTGTCCATGAATTGTACTAACAAATAAAAAATAAATCGAAAGTTGACAGTTTTGATCAATTTCATCAACGTCCCCCTTAAAGTTTTGTCTCGTCGCGTCGGTTGTATTGCAATAATTTGCAAATAGAGACGTGGCCACTCCCCGTAGCATGCGGCACAGCAGGCGGTCTGATTGAAAACGCTGCGAAATCTCTCTTTCCGCCGCAAACGCACTCATAAAGTAGAGTCGCTATCTTTCGGATTTGTTGGTAAACAGCAGGAAAGGCGGAAAGGTGAGGAGCCGATAGAAAGCCAACGTGCATTAGCAGCTGATTGATCGCACGTGGCTAGCAAGAGTGCGTTCCACCTCCACGAAGATGGTAAGGTTTCCCTGCAGATGTGAGGTGTAACACGGAATAAGCCGAGACGCGGAAAGGGATTTCACTGTTTTGAAATGCGTCGTCTGCGAAAAACTGAAAGATCATCGCAAGCGCGCATTTCGGAAGGAAGACGCAATTCCGGCGATCAATTATGCTGTGCTCTTCGTGCACAGGCTGGTCTAGTCCTGTTAACGCGTCCTGTTAACTCCATTGCAGAGGGAGTTACAAATAGATCATAGAAGATCCAAAACTGAATGTTTTGAGACTAGGGATTACTTGTCGCAGATGAATATTTGCTTTGCATCGTTGACGAAATCGGGAAAACGTAGTCCCATGATAAATTCAGAGTAATAATGAATTTGACTTAGACTGCAAGTAAATGACCTTCAGTTTAACTTTAAAATGATCGGTTTGGGAGTTTGTAACTCCACCTGCGGGTGCTGAGGGTTTCATTTCGTGAGTGGGGTCCCCAGTTCGACAGTGCACTTTATTGCAGGACATTTGACGACAGCAGACCATGGTCCTAAGATAACCATACGATACATCGATTTAATGTAAACGTGTCGGGTAAAACTGAAGATGATACTAGAAACCACGAAATTGAAAATGTTAAAATAAAAATGTGGATCCTTAATTTGTTGTCCGAGACAAATTGATTCTTACTCTTAATATTAATTTACTTGTTGACAAACAAATTACGCCTTATAACAATAATTTAAGCTCTTACAAAGTGACGATGGTTAGCTACAACCCTCACAATGTAATACGTTGAGACAGAAGAGCTCTAAGTTCAAAAACATTTTCTCTGTTTCTTTATGTAACTGCTACTACACGGGTAACCTCTACACTGTTTTCCTAGAAGCGTGCGTTTCACAGGTTACGACACCGGTATTTTCTCCCACAAAATCGTACATCGTCTACACAAATTCTACTATGAGAACAATTCTTTCTGTCCTGGCGTCAAGAGCTTCGGTACGATTTTCGCACACAATTTCTTCATTTCAGAATTTCTGTGTCAGGATTTCGTGAACGATTGTTTTGGGGAGTGACAGCTCGTCAGCAATCATTCTGACTGTCAATCTACGGTCTTTAAGAACACAAGCCCGAATTCGTTCAACATTTGCATCGGAACTCGATGTTGACGGGCGTCCTGGGCGAGGATCATCGTTCACTTCTTCTCGGCCATCCCGGAACCTTTTTAACCACTTGTTCACGGTTGGTTCCTTCAGAAAACTGTCTCCGGAAACCTGTTTCAAACACTCAAAATCTCACGGCCATTCTTGCCTAGTTTTGCAAGAAACTTGATGTTGACGCGCTGTTCCTCAATCAGAGAGAGCTCCATGCCGACGGCAGGTGAAAAAGTGTAACTGTCAACAAACTGCCACACACTCCCACCTTCACACAGAGTGCTCTGACTCGACCTGAGCATTGATGGGATTGATTACAGCAGTAGTCCCACCTGGCCGTGACTGCAACTTGTAACATAAAGATATTATTCAACTTTTATACGTATTTTCCGGACAAACCTTGTATTGGGGTCTTGAATGACTGCTAGGGGCGTTCAGTAACTAAAGAAACACACTTTTTCTCGGCCACTTTCGGTTGAAAAAAATGTGGAATTTGTTGTGGAACATTGTGGAATATTCCCGCTTCAGCCCCTATAGTTTCATGAAGTTCTCACAGGGGTGGCACTAAACGTAGCCTTGAAAGTGCCGTCAGATATTCATAGGCGCTTGCAGAATGTCTAAGGAGACCTGATAGTGAACAAAAGCACGATGAGTCGTTGGGCCAGCCGTTTGTCATTACCGCAGTAAGGTCGCGCAAATCTGTCCGGTCTCACGCCCGCCGGCCGGCCGCACACAGCTGTGACTCCTGCAATGTTGGAACGTGTGGACACTCTCATTCGATGTGATCGACGCATCTCAATCAAACACCTCGCTGCTCAACTGGACGTCTCTGTTGGTAGTGCTGCCCCCCCATCCACCAGTTGGGGTACTGAAAGGTGTGTGTCCGCTGGGTAGCTCGCCGCCTAACAGAAGACCATAAAGAGCAACGAAGGACCATGTGTGCGGAACTGCTTGCGCGTTACGAGTTACATCGTGATATTTTATTATTTTTTTTCGAACATCGTCAAAGGCGATGAAACATGGCTTCACCACTTCCCGAAAATAAGTGGCGCCACATTGCCTCTCTTCCGAAGAACAAGTTCGAAGCCGCACTATCGGCCGGTAAAGCAATGCTGGCGGTCTTCTGGGACCGTGAAGGTTATTCCGTTGATGACCTCGCTCAAAGTATAACAGTCAACTCTGAAGTGTACTGAACTGCCCTCCGGAAACTGAAAAAACCGACTTCAGCGTGTTCGTCGCCACTAAAACGCAAACGATCTTCTCCTTCTCCATGGAACCACAAGACATCAAACGAGACTGCAAACCCGAGAGGAGTTCAAAAATCTTCAATGGACTGTTCTTCCCGATACACCCTAAAGCCCGGATCTCACACCTTCCAGGTGCCATCTGTTTGGCCCAATGAAGGATGCACTCCGAGGGAAACAGTAAGTGGATGATGAGGAAAGTTTTGTTGCAGCAAGACGCCTGCTCCGACGTCGATCAGTAGGGTGGTATCACGTGGGCGTAGAGGTCCTAACAGTAATGTGGTTTAAGGCCGTCGCATTGAACGGAGATTATGTTATAAATATGGTTTCGTGGCCAAAAGTGTGGGGAATAGTATGGTGTATTGGAATCGTAAATAAAACCATCCTGCTTTCAGCAAAAATAAAAATTAAAAGGAAATGTGTTGCGTTACTTATTGTGCGCCACCTCGTAAATAACTTCTGAGTGAAGCCGTGCGTCTGCTTATATTCACGTCTCGCAGATGGATGTCCACTTGGGAACTATTTGTGTGATGTAAAACGGAAGTGAAACATAGCCTTTGTCGAGGGTGCCCCCTTTGCTTCTAACTAAGCTGCGCCTGTTGTAGGCAGGTCGGCCCTCCTCTGTGCAAAATCTGTCCTGTATCTTCTGCAGGACATCCAAAAACTTTGGTCAGCTGTCTATACCCTAAACGATCCAGTTTCTAGAACGCCTGAACCTAAGGCGACAAATAAATTTCTTCTAATTGGGATACGCCAGCTCCACACTCCCCCCCCTCCCCCTCCCCCCCGTGCCATACAGCAAATGCTAGCCTACACGCCATCTGGCGTAGAGCCATCTTGATTGGATCACTTGCCTGAAGCCCGTAGGTAATGATGTGCTGACGAACAGTTTCGGTCTTTACTTAGCTACATGAACTTGTTTATAAAATACACTCCTGGAAATTGAAATAAGAACACCGTGAATTCATTGTCCCAGGAAGGGGAAACTTTATTGACACATTCCTGGGGTCAGATACATCACATGATCACACTGACAGAACCACAGGCACATAGACACAGGCAACAGAGCATGCACAATGTCGGCACTAGTACAGTGTATATCCACCTTTCGCAGCAATGCAGGCTGCTATTCTCCCATGGAGACGATCGTAGAGATGCTGGATGTAGTCCTGTGGAACGGCTTGCTATGCCATTTCCACCTGGCGCCTCAGTTGGACCAGCGTTCGTGCTGGACGTGCAGACCGCGTGAGACGACGCTTCATCCAGTCCCAACCATGCTCAATGGGGGACAGATCCGGAGATCTTGCTGGCCAGGGTAGTTGACTTACACCTTCTAGAGCACGTTGGGTGGCATGGGATACATGCGGACGTGCATTGTCCTGTTAGAACAGCAAGTTCCCTTGCCGGTCTAGGAATGGTAGAACGATGGGTTCGATGACGGTTTGGATGTACCGTGCACTATTCAGTGTCCCCTCGACGATCACCAGTGGTGTACGACCAGTGTAGGAGATCGCTCTCCACACCATGATGCCGGGTGTTGGCCCTGTGTGCCTCGGTCGTATGCAGTCCTGATTGTGGCGCTCACCTGCACGGCGCCAAACACGCATACGACCATCATTGGCGCCAAGGCAGAAGCGACTCTCATCGCTGAAGACGACACGTCTCCATTCGTCCCTCCATTCTCGCCTGTCGCGACACCACTGGAGGCGGGCTGCACGGTGTTGGGGCGTGAGTGGAAGACGGCCTAACGGTGTGCGGGACCGTAGCCCAGCTTCATGGAGACTGTTGCGAATGGTCCTCGCCGATACCCCAGGAGCAACAGTGTCCCTAATTTGCTGGGAAGTGGCGGTGCGGTCCCCTACGGCACTGCGTAGGATCCTACGGTCTTGGCGTGCATCCGTGCGTCGCTTCGGTCCGGTCCCAGGTCGACGGGCACGTGCACCTTCCGCCGACCACTGGCGACAACATCGATGTACTGTGGAGACCTCACGCCCCACGTGTTGAGCAATTCGGCGGTACGTCCACCCGGCCTCCCGCATGCCCACTATACGCCCTCGCTCAAAGTCCGTCAACTGCACATACGGTTCACGTCCACGCTGTCGCGGCATGCTACCAGTGTTAAAGACTGCGATGGAGTTCCGTATGCCACGGCAAACTGGCTGACACTGACGGCGGTGGTGCACGAATGCTGCGCAGCTAGCGCCATTCGACGGCCAACACCGCGGTTCCTGGTGTGTCCGCTGTGCCGTGCGTGTGATCATTGCTTGTACAGCCCTCTCGCAGTGTCCGGAGCAAGTATGGTGGGTCTGACACACCGGTGTCAATGTGTTCTTTTTTCCATTTCCAGGAGTGTAGAAATGGCTCTGAACACTATGGGACTTAACATCTGTGGTCATCAGTCCCCTAGAACTTAGAACTACTTAAACCTAACTAACCTAAGGACATCACACAACACCCAGTCATCACGAGGCAGAGAAAATCCTGACCTCGCCGGGAATCGAAACCGGGAACCCGGGCGCGGGAAGCGAGAACGCTACCGCACGACGACGAGCTGCAGACTAACGTGTTTATAGGTCTACGGTTTTTACCCCTTCCGACATTTGCACAGTGGCACTTCTGCACCATGCAATGGACGCTCACAATTTATTCATTTGATCTCAACAAACTTAACCATATTTGTCGCACCAAAATAATTATTCTACCTGTGCCTTTGATGTCTGTGAACCAGCCCCCCCCCCCCCCCCCATGTAACATCGGTGAGGCCAGATATCATGAACATTTGGTAAATTACTTGTTGGTCCATCTTTGGAATGCAGTACAGTAGCCTTTCTGGGTTGTATGGCTACGACAGGTCCTTGGTAGGTTTTAGAGGTACATGGCACCAGATGTTTATGCTCGGGTCAAGCAACTCCCGTAAATTAGGGACCAGTGGTTTGCCGGCTTGGAGCTGGCGCCTGATAGCGTACCAGATTTGCTCCATTGGGTGATCAGGCGTATTTTCTCTGCCTCGTGATGACTGGGTGTTGTGTGATGTCCTTAGGTTAGTTAGGTTTAAGTAGTTCTAAGTTCTAGGGAGCTGATGACCATAGATGTTAAGTCCCATAGTGCTCAGAGCCATTTGAACCATTTGATCAGGCGAATTCTGTGATGCTCCTGTCGCTATGGCGAATGAAACGAATATGCGTGACTTCACGTCGTGATTGACATGACAATCGACAGCAGGATGGACTAGAAGATCTGTATCAGCGAGTGGCTATATTGTTGGTGCCTGATGCATAGAGTACTCTAAATCGGATTGCGACTATCCACTAGGCTTTGCATGTGGCCCTAGGTAAAGGTCGTGCGGCGGATTGTGCAGTCGTGCGTGGAACACTTCCGCCCTCGGCGACACATTCAGTCATCGTGGGTAATGACATGTTGACGACTGCGTCGTTGTTCACGGTCGCTTATTTTAATAATGGTGCCACAGTGCACCAATGCAGTGCTGGACAACAACGTCGTGTTGGAAATCTGTGAGGTTTTTTAGCTGGAAAAGCGTCAGTTATCCGCGCCGACTCCTTTCACGAACGGGAGAAGTTCTTTGACGCTCAGCTAATTCGGAAGTGATGCCAAAATTACGTGTAGTCGATGCGACCACCAAACTCGATAGCAGTCGAGTCAGTAACCCGCGAGTGACACCAGTTTCTCTCGTGTGTGGTTGACCCCTCGAGAAACCCGACATACACGAAAAAAAAGTACTAAACGTTTGTGACAAGCGAGACTTTTGTTGCTGCTTGTTTCATTCGCAGTATTTTAGTCGTTTTTTAATCGCACTGTAGCCATAAAGTCGAAGAGTGTCACTCCTCAAAGAGAACGTACTTAATAAGTAAATAACATCGAATATTGCACAACATACTTCTGTTACATTTATATGAAAGTCCCAGTAAGGTATATATGTACAAAAATATCTGAGAACAGCCGGACAAAAACCCATTTCTTTCGACCTCATAACACTAGATATCTAACCACGACAGCATGGTGATCACATACAACTTTGAACAACATTTTTATTCACCTTAGAACCTCCTGAAGGTTTTTACTGCCGATGTGTCATGAACAGATATTTAGTTATAACAAATCGCACCAAGATTGATGTGTTTGTAATAAATCTTCAATACGCCATTGCCTTGAAACAGCACACTGTCATAACGCACAAGTTATAACAGGAAAAATAACGATGTTCGACGAAATCGAATATGGCGTCCACAAAATCCTTCATTTGTCGACTGGTATCCAGTTTCGTGGGTTGCATCAAGTGACACGCCCTTTTGACGTCACTTCAGCTGGCGTGACACCAGATTGTCCCAAGCACGCTACACACCAGTCTGCTGTTACGAGTACCTTCCAAGACACAGCATTTCTGACGGACTGAACTGCCTGGTTATGTACGGACTCTGGGTAGCTGCGCAGGGGACACTTTGCGCAATTCAGTGACTCTCGACAGTGGGAGCCGATCAGGAGCTCCCCGCTACAATCTTCATCTCAGATAGCGTTGTCGCACAAGAGTTCACTCTTGGCCTGGCTTCCGTGTGGTATGAACGCTCTGGTCCTGATTTTCGGGTGGACGGTGCCGATCTGAAATTTCAGCATGATGTTTCATGTACTTGGGTGAGGTCGCTGCATGCTTTTGGCTTAATTTTTGCACTTCATGTAAGCACTTTCGTTTCGTCCAGGTCGTTTTTCTTATGGACACACTAGCAGTACGACTAGCAGCAAATATAATTGCTGGACATTTACCGCTAACCTTCTTAGGAAAGACATGGGTGTAAAGGGTAAATTCTCGTGCCGTGTATTCGTTCAAATTATAACGAAAATCAGCGTTCCTTTGTAAACAGTTCGCAACAGTGCGGCTAAGTAGATGGCGTTATCCAGGTGCGGTCTCTCTCTCTCTCTCTCTCTCTCTCTCTCTCTCTCTCTCTCTGTCTGTCTGTCTGTATCTCTCTCTCTCAACTAAAACCTGCAACAACGATTACATTATATTATTTTATGGTCATGGTTAAATAAGGAAATTATTGGTAATTACTGTGCGGTACGTGAAACAAACTGTAGTCACTTACATGGGGTTACCAAAAGAATGGTTCAAATGGCTCTGAGCACTATGGGACTTAACAGCGGAGGTCATCAGTCCCCTAGAACTTAGAACTACTTAAACCTAACTAACCTAACGACATCACACACATCCATGCCCGAGGCAGGATTCGA
This sequence comes from Schistocerca americana, assembly GCF_021461395.2. NCBI lineage: Eukaryota > Metazoa > Arthropoda > Insecta > Orthoptera > Acrididae > Schistocerca > Schistocerca americana. The sequence continues at coordinate 539,980,540 of NC_060124.1, read as the reverse complement.
ACCTGCGACCGTAGCGGTCGCGCGGTTCCAGACCGAAGCGGCTGGAAACGCTCGGCCACTGCGGTCGGCCATGGGGTTATCGCAATACTACAAAATCTTTCGGAATATTGCAGTACCGTTGCAGCATAATTTGTGACACATATTTCCATTATATAACAACATTTTCTTCGTCTGAACTCGAAACCACACACGTGGCCTTATATCTTTGCACCAATGCTGGTTTTCCTCGTGGTTACTGGTCTGTTAACTCTTTTCTTTCTCTACGAAATGGGTTCGCTTTACTTCGCTAAGCACAATTCTGGCGTCTTTGGCAGCAATTACGGCTGTCAGGTACGTCAAAGCGTTGCAGTTTCCTAGTGCACGCAGTTTGTAGCAAGGGCGTCGTCAGATCAGTTTTTTCGAAATTAATTTCTTCATCGTTTGTTAGAATTTGACAGTTAATTTTTTGACCGCTTTTTCACAACATACGGATGGCAAATGAATTGTCTTGCATGGGTTTCGTCTACAAATTGAAGCTCATATCTCAGCTATACATTAATGCACTAGTATCCCTGGTTATAACTCATCAGTCTCGTTTCTTTCAGAAACTTTTAACTGAAATTCCCATTGCGCTAGCGAAAGCACTTCCGTTATCATTAAAATTCTTGATTCTGATTGTGTTGTCATGGCTTTGTGGCTGAAAATTGACTGAATCCAGGGTAAAACTAGTTTCAAAATTAAGTAAGATATTTCAAGGCGAAGGTAACCTTCCAACGTAATACTGCGCAGTGATGCAGGGGTTGTATGACGTACTGTTTAGACTGCGCATTCTTTAGAGTGTGCACAGCAGTTACTCTGCAGCTGTCTTTTGTGTCGATAAGACGTATGCGTGCCTCTGCTGTCATCAGATATATAAGTTATGTTAAAATGGAATGTCAGAGACCATTAATCGCTTATGGTGCATTTTTCTATTTTAAAAACCTGTGAAAGTTTGTGGCCTACGCGAAGGTACGGAAATTTACTAGTTAACATGTTGACTGCTATCAGTTGTAGACATACCCTGTCCTCTAACGCGGCGAGAAGGTTCTTTTCTGGCATGGAGTGCATCAGTCCTTAAACATACGATGAGGAAAAGATGGCCAGACGCGAGAACGGAAACGACACAGTGTTTTGCACTATCCCGACCACGTCGTCCCACATGTAACCAAGCGACCAACGAAAAATCAGAACTGGAACGCTAGTCGCAAAGCGCTGTGTTTCGCCCACGTGCATGCAAAAGCAGTTGGTTTCTGTTTTCCGCCTATAACACTGCCGCTGCTTTGAAAATTTGCCTACTTATATGTAAAAAATGTTTCCTCTGAAAATTATATTTATTTGCGATGATTCTACTGGTTTGCGAAAATTATGTTTAGTGTTTTTTTTCGCGTTGCTGTTTTAAATAGTGAAATCAAACTATGCGAGTATGAAGTGAAATGTGAAGCTTCTAGAATAGTTTCTATCACGAATGTTGAACGTCACCGCACTGGTAAAAACAAGCTCTATATCATGAATCCCATCTAATGGGCGCCAAATAATTTATATGAAGTGCAATTATTTACACTGAGTGTAAATGCACACATGAAAAATTGGTATTTTTTGTAGCAATGTTTGATACGGTATTCACACACAGCATATTTTGATGTATCTGTTGTATCAGACATTTTTACATTTTAATTGGCATGTTTGGTTAAAAAATTATTCTGTAATGAAATTTAGCCTTTAGTCACGTAAACTGAACCTCCTGAAGTTTCTTAAACGGGGCCAGTTACTTTTCACGTTTAAAGTCTTCCCGTATTAGTGCACACTCTTATTCCCTTGGAATTCTCATGCTGATTCCAAGAGTGTATTAGGGAGTGTTGATCAAAGAAAGTAGAGTCTGTCTAAAGTAAGTAAAGTTATCGATTTACTTCAAAAAAACTGAGTTGGAAGAAGGCCAGTGAACAGTTTAATGTTCCGAAAACAATTCTTATGAGGGTGTCCAACATGAACTAGAATACACCCCAGGAAGCAGCAACAACCGAAACGAGGCAGACCTACACTTTTGGGTGAAGATCTTGAAGAAGAGCTGGTTTAGTGTTGTCTTGCTATGGAAGTTTCTTACTTTATGCTTACTAGCAATGACTTGTCTAGAAAGACTATACAATTGGCAGAGGGACATAACATAGAACACCCCTTCAAAGACAAAATTGCTGGAAAAAAAGGGAGGAGTTTTTAAACGACACAAAACCAAACTGTAAATCCCATAGGAACATCCTACTGCAAGGCTCTTGTGTTCATCAAAGAAAACACACATTAATCCTGTAAGTTTCTGGTAGACGTACTTTGAAACTACATTATGTTTTCTCCGATTTAATATCTTCTAATTTTGTACAGTGTGATTTTGATTATTCGTACATGGGATCCGATATTGACAGTTATATTTGGAGCTCGCTAAATGTAAAGTTTTTAAATTTTTTTTTTCATAATAACTTGTTTATTTCCGTAAATGGTACACAACATTATGAAGTAAATATTACACGTTTTTAAAACATATTTTGAATATTTTCTATTATTTTTAAATAAAAAAACGAGAGTCGGCTTTTAGGCACTTTCCTCTTCAAATGTCATTGCTGCTCGTTCACACTCAACAATTTTGCTGCCTAACCGCAGCCATGCAAATCGCGACACAGAAACAAAAAAGGAAACCGTAAAATATTTGTAATAAGTAAGAATACAAGTATCATTGTTGACCTCAGAATTCGCCACAAGCACTAAGACAAAAAAAAAAAAGTAGCATGCAGTAAGCTACAAACGTGTGACAGACACGGTAATATGATGCTTCTAATCACACGTCCAAATGCAACGCTGGATACGAAGGGATAAAGTTATTGCTTATGTTAGGATCTCTTGGTGACTTTTGCCGTCGATAGATATTTAATTATAAGAAATCCGACGTAGGGTGAAATGTTTGTGATAAATCTTCAATGCAACAAAAATAAGTTTAGTAAGATCAGTAATGTAAATCTGCACCGGTGTGAAACATCGCTTTCCCATTGGCCTTCCAGTTCTGAAGTTTCGTTGGACACGTGGTCAGAGGTGGCACGACGTGGTGGGAATAGCGCAAAATCCCATGTCGTTCCCGTTCTCGCCGGCGCGGCGGGGCGAGATGTCGGTGTGAGTTGTTCCAAGGGGCACGCAGGCTACACGCGGCACAAAGGTTGCCTGCACAGCAGGCGTTAAGCAGTGAGATGTGCGGCTGAGGCTACAGTTCCGTTCTGGCCTACGGGCAAGGACTCCTTTGCCGCCCTCCTTCGCAAGGCCTATCACGCGGGCGGAAACAGATCGTTGCTCGGTATCATTTCGCTCAGCAGTATTTATGTGGGGTGCTCTGCCCGGCAAGTTGGGGACTCCATCTGTCCCATATCCACCTCACCAACAAACCCTCGATCCGTCCCATCCCCTCCTACGCAAATGTTGCCTGGATATCTCTCCATCCAAGTTCTGAAAGTCCCTCCAGATCTTTGAACGTTATGCACTCACCCTCGCTTCCCGCATCCGCTTACCTTCCCCTAAATGGATCCTTTACCGTCTCCTCAAATTCCCAGCTCTCCTCACTCACATGGAAATCTTCGCACAACCCACACCATTCGCAAACTTGACTCCAGTAATCCCATTACTTTGCTTATAGTATCCAGCGCCTCTGCCGACATACACCACCAACTCTACGCCTGCACACCCTCCACATTCTATCCCAACGAAATTTCAACCGTGTCAGTCTTTCAGACCAACCTCGCCCATTCTACCTCATCAGAACTCCCTTTCCCCTTCCTCCCCATATCTTCCTACACCTTTTCCCCCTTCCCTCTTCACTCGATACCCAGTCGACACCAGTCAGCAGCTGAAGGTATTAATATATAATTCTAATTTTTTCCAACCTTTTTCACGCTTGCGTGCTTAACAGTAAATATTTAACACATTTACTCATTTGTAAAGCAGTCAGACTTTGGACCTTTTTTTAAATGGTAGTTCAGTTCGTTACGGAATTTGGTTCAAAATGGCTCTGAACACTATGGGACTTAACATCTGTGGTCATCAGTCCCCTAGAACTTAGAACTACTTAAACCTAACTAACCTAAGGACATCACACACATCCATGCCCGAGGCAGCATTCGAACCTGCGACCGTAGCGATCACGCGGTTCCAGACTGAAGCGCCCAGAACCGAACGGCCACACCGGCCGGCTTACGGAATTTGGGGTTTACTGGTTATTCTCTAGACTTTTAGGTTCTGTAGGACCTTCTTAGTTTCTGTCCTTGTGTCCATCTCATCTGTTCAGTAAATACGCATCTTAATGAACAACACTCGCAATTTAAAACGTTTAAACTTTACTAAGCACACTGGAGTTTTAACTTGAGATAACCATTCATTAAAAACATGAACTTGGTCTCGGTGTTCATTTATTCAGAAGATGATTGCGCCTATGAGGAATCAAATCGGGATGAAATATATGTTCAGCTACATTGAAGCGCCAGAGAAACTGGTATAGGGATGCGTATTCAAATACAGAGATATGTAAACAGGCAGCATACGGTGCTGCGCGTGGCAACGTCTATACAAGACAAGTGTCTGGCGCAGTTGTTAGATCGGTTACTGTTGCTACAATGGCATGTTATCAACACGTGAGTGAGTTTTAACGTGGTGTTATAGTCGCTACACGAGCGGTGAGACACAGCATTTCCGTGGTAGCGATGAAGTGGGGATTTTCACTTACGACCATTTCATGAGTCTACCGTGAATATATCAGGAATACGGTAGAACATCAAATCTCTGACATCGCTGAGGCCGGAAAAAGATCCTGGAACAACGGGACCAACGACGAATGAAGAGAATCGTTCAACGTGACAGAAATGCAATCCTTCCGCAAATTGCTGCAGATTTCAATGCTGGGCAATCAACAATTGTCAACGTGCGAACCATTCAACGGAACATCAACGATATGGCCTTTCGGAGCCGCAGGCCCACTCGTCTACACTTGATGACTGCATGACACAAAGCTTTACGCCTCGCCAGAGCCCGTCGACTCCGACATTGGACTGTTGATGACTGGAAACACGTGCCTTGTCGGGCGAGTCTCGTTTCAAATTATATCGAGCGGATGGACTTGCACGCGTGTGGAGACAACCTCATGTCAGCAGGGGCTGTTCAAGCTGGTGGAGGCTCTGTAATGGCGAGGGCGTGTGCCGTTTGAGTGATATGTGACGCCTGATACGTCTAGATACGACTCATAGGTGACACGTACGTAAGCATCCTGTCTGATCACCTGCATCCATTCATGTCCATTGTGCATTCCGACGGACTTCGGTAATTCCAGCAACACAATGTGACATCCTACACGTCCAGAATTACCACAGAGTGGCTGCAGGGACACTGTTCTGAGTTTAACCACTTCCGCTGGCCACCAAACTCTCCAGACATGAACATTATTGAGATTTTCTGGGATGCCTTGCAACGTGCTGTGCACAAGAGATCTCCACTCCCTCTTACTCCTACGGATTCATCGACAGCTCTGTAGGAATCATGGTGTCAGTTCCCTTTATCACCCCTTCAGACATAGTAGAGTCAATACCACGTCGTGTTACGGTACTTTTGCGTTCTCAGGGGGCCCTACACGATACTAGGCAGGTGTAACAGCTTCTTTGGCTCTTGAGCGTATCTAATAATGAAGGATGGCGCTACGGAAACAAATACTCTACAGACCAACAACTGAATGGAAGTACCGACTGAGGACGGCAAGCATGATCCGCAACATGTTTGGACAATGAACGAGAGTGATTAAAAAAGTAACAGGGAACTATTTTTTGCGAAGCTTATATTTCATTTACAGGTACAAACCGGATGTTATCTTTCAACGTAACTACCCTCCTTTTCGATACACTTCTCATACCGTAGCACCATCTTTTCTATTCCATAAGCTTTTCCGTTGTGCTTACCATTTCTTTAACCTCATGATCACTTTGAAATCCTCGTTCTCCGAGAGCGTCCTTCAGCGCTCCAAAACATGCTAATACGAAGGAGCGAGGTCGGGACTGTGTGGGGGATGCAATACGACCTGAAATCTCCAATCCCGGATGACGTCAAGAGTTGCAGCGGCGGTGTGGGGGCGCGCGTACCTTGGGTAGGAATGCCTCCAGACAGAAGTACTCTGCGACGGCTCCGTATTGCTGGCTTTAGTTTATTCTCCAAAATGGCGCTGTACCAGGCACCGTTCACTGTTTCACCCCTTTGCTCCACCAAAATCGCCCCATTCGTATCGCAGAAGAGGGTGAAAAGGGCGTTTCCAGTAGAGGCCTGAGACTTGAATTTCTTGTTGGCTGCAGGAGTTGTGTGTTGCCATTCTCAAGACTGTCTTTTGCTATCTGCTTCACAGTGATGCACCCAGATTTCGTCTCTTGTGACGATACGTGGCGTCATAACGCGCCACAAATGATATGGCAGCCTGAACACGCATCATCTTGTGTTCACCACTGAGCATACCAGACACCCATAGTGAACGCAAAAAACGGTATTTGAGAACCTCGATGATAATGGTAAGAGCGGATCCGATACTCAGTCCCCTGGCTAAATCTTCTACAGAAATACTCCGGTTCTCAAGAATGCTGGCGCCAGCGTGTCCCACGTTCTCGTCAGTAACGTCCGTACTGAGACGACGGGAACGTCTCTTATCTGTGACTTCCAAAGGCATCTACCCACTTGTATAATAATCTCTCACTAATGCGACCGCGCGGGATAGCCGCGTGGTCTCGGGTGCCTTGCCACGGTTCACGCGGCTTCCCCCGTCGGAGGTTCGAGTCCTCCCTCGGGCACGTGTGTGTGTGTGTGTGTGTGTGTGTGTGTGTGTGTGTGTTTTGTCCTTAGCGTAAGTTGGTTTAAGTTAGATTAAGCTGTGTGCAGGCCTAGGGACGGATGACCTCAGCAGTTTGGTCCCATAGGAACTTACCACCACCGCTAGTGCAGCTATTTCCATACATTTCAAACATCCTTCTGTGGACCTGTTGAGGTTTTACACCATCTGACCACAAATCTCACATTACTGCTCGCTGTTGCCCTACAGTGCACATAACTAGGGACGTGGCTATCTTGTTTCAACTGGCTTTCCTTTTGAGCTTGTCATGCCATCCGTCGGCATATGGCGGAATTTTCTCTAAGCATGCATCTTCACTCCCCGGGGGTTTCAAATGCCTGACGTGTTAATTGCATTTAATACTGATAGTTTGCTGTTACTTTATTGAAATGTGCTCATAATTATGAGATTCACATCTTCATCTACGTGATTACTCTGCTATTCACAATTAAGTGCCTGGCTGAGGGTTCAATGAACCACCTTCATGCTGTCTCTGTACCGTTCCACTCTCGAACGGCACGCGCGAAAAACGAGCACTTAAATTTTTCTGTGCGAGCCCCGATTTCTCTTATTTTATCGTGACGATCATATCTCCCTATGTAGGTGGGTGCCAACAGAATGTTTTCGCAATCGGAGGAGAAAACTGATGATTGAAATTTCAGGAGAAGATCCTGTCGCAAGAAAGAACGCCTTTGTTTTTAATGATTTCCACTCCAATTCACGTATCATGTGTGTGACACTATCTCCCCTATTTCGCGATGGTAAAATTGTTTTCATAATTCAGTCTGAAAACACGACTGCTGTTAGAGCTTTAAAACCAAACAATTTCGAGAACTATTTTTGTTGTTATCGCTCAGTAAATTTAATTTCTTCCCATCCCTCACGCCTCCCAACAGGGAATTATTACCCATAAAGACACTATAGACTAAAGCATTTTTCTCTCGTTTAGCTACGATCAGCCGGTCTGTTCGCCCAGCGGCATGCTTTGAGTGTGTGAGGTGGGGCACCCACGGGCACAGTAAGCGGACGGGCCGGCCCAGCGCTCCCCCCACGGGCCACGTGGACTCTCCGTGGACGCTGCCACGTGCCAGGCACGGCCGCTCGGCTCACGCAACGCCGCCCCGCCGCGACATACTGCCGTGCCTCTGCCTCTGCCTGGCCTACATAGGCGCGCCGATGCCGCTGCTGCGGCGTCTCCGTGTCCGTGTGGCGGTGGGGCACGCAATGAGGACTCAACAAAACTGCAGCAGAACGATAGTGCAGCTAGCGCTGCTGCAAATAAACAAAATTGACGATTCTCTTTTTCCTTCACCATCCTCAGCCTTTTGAAGTTATGCTTAAAAAATTCTACTCAGCACCGTTAAGACAAGACGACACTGGTGTCCAAATTACATCTACATCGACATCTACATCTACATACATACTCCGCTAGCCACCAAGCGGTGTCTGGCGGAGGGCACAATTCGCGTCAAAGTCATACACGGTGTTACAAAAAGGTACGGCCAAACATTCAGGAAACATTCCTCACACAGAAAGAAAGAAAATAGATTCAAACTGTGTGCCCGACCGAGACTCGAACTCGGGACCTTTGCCTTTCGCGGGCAAGTGCTCTACCAACTGAGCTACCGAAGCACGACTCACGCCCGGTACTCACAGCTTTACTTCTGCCAGTACCTCGTCTCCTACCTTCCAAACTTTACAGAAGCTCTCCTGCGAACCTTGCAGAACTAGCACTCCTGAAAGAAAGGATATTGCGGAGAGTGTGCTGTGAGTACCGGGCGTGAGTCGTGCTTCGGTAGCTCAGTTGGTAGAGCACTTGCCCGCGAAAGGCAAAGGTCCCGAGTTCGAGTCTCGGTCGGGCACACAGTTTTAATCTGCCAGGAAGTTTCATATCAGCGCACACTCCGCTGCAGAGTGAAATTCTCATTCTGGAGAAAGAAAATATGTTATGTGGACATGCGTCCGGAAACGCTTACTTTCCATGTTAGAGCTCATTTTATTACGTCTCTTCAAATCACATTAATCATGGAATGGAAACACACAGCAACAGAACGTACCAGCGTGACATCAAGCACTTTGTTACAAGAAATGTTCAAAATGTCCTCCGTTAACGAGGATACATGCATCCAACCTCCGTCGCATGGAATCCCTGATGCGCTGATGCAGCCCTGGAGAATGGCGTATTGTATCACAGCCGTCCACAATACGAGCACGAAGAGTCTCTACATTTGGTACCGGGGTTGCGTAGGCAAGAGCTTTCAAATTCCCCCATAAATGAAAGTCAAGAGGGTTGAGGTCAGGAGGGCGTGGAGGCCATGGAATTGGTCCGCCTCTACCAATCCATCGGTCACCGAATCTACTGTTGAGAAGCGTACGAACACTTCCACTGAAATGTGCAGGACTTCCATCGTGCGTGAACCACATGTTGTGTCGTACTTGTAAAGGCACATGTTCTAGCAAAAAAAAAAAAAAACGTTCAAATGGCTATGAGCACTATGGGACTCAACTGCTGAGGTCATTAGTCCCCTAGAACTTAGAACTAGTTAAACCGAACTAACCTAAGGACATCACAAACATCCATGCCCGAGGCAGGATTCGAACCTGCTACCGTAGCGGTCTTGCGGTTCCAGACTGCAGCGCCTTTAACCGCACGGCCACTTCGGCCGGCACATGTTCTAGCAGCACAGGTAGATTATCCCGTATGAAATCATGATAACGTGCTCCATTGAGCGTATGTCGAAAAACATGGGGCCCAATCAAGACATCACCAACAATGCCTGCCCAAACGTTCACAGAAAATCTGTGTTGATGACGTGATTGCACAATTGCGTGCGGATTCTCGTCAGCCCAGACATGCTGATTATGAAAATTTACAGTTTGATCACGTTGGAATGAAGCCTCATCCGTAAAGAGAACATTTGCACTGAAATGAGGATTGACACATTGTTAGATGAACCATTCGCAGAAATGTACCCGTGGAGGCCAATCAGCTGCTGATAGTGCCTGCACACGCTGTACATGGTACGGAAACAACTGGTTCTCCGGTAGCACTCTCCATACAGTGACGTGGTAAATGTTACCTTGTACAGCAGCAACTTCTCTGACGCTGACATTAGGGTTATCGTCAACTGCACGAAGAATTGCCTCGTCCATTGCAGGTGTCCTCGTCGTTCTAGGTCTTCCCCAGTCGCGAGTCATAGGCTGGAATGTCCCGTGCTCCCTAAGACGCCGATCAATTGCTTCGAACGTCTTCCTGTCGGGACATCTTCGTTCTGGAAATCTGTCTCGATACAAACGTATCGCGCCACGACTATTACCCCGTGCTAATCCATACATCAAATGGGCATCTGCCAACTCCGCATTTGTAAATATTGCACTGACTGCAAAACCACGTTCGTGATGAACACTAACCTGTTGATGCTACGTACTGATGTGCTTGATGCTAGTACTGTAGAGCAATGAGTCGCATGGCAACACAAGCACCGAAGTCAACATTACCTTCCTTGAATTGGGCCAACTGGCGGTGAATCGAGGAAGTACAGTACATACTGACGAAACTAAAATGAGCTCTAACATGGAAATTAAGCGTTTCCGGACACATGTCCACATAACATCTTTTCTTTATTTGTGTGTGAGGAATGTTTCCTGAAAGTTTGGCTGTACCTTTTTGTAACACCCTGTATATCCCCCCCTCTGTTCCACTCACGGATCGCAAGAGGGAAAAACTACTGTCTCAACGCCCCAGTACGAGCTCTAATTTCCCTTATCTTTGAATCGTTATCATTGCGCGATTTGAAAGTTGGTGGTTCTAATATCTGTTCTACATCTTCGGTGAAGATCGGATTTCGGAATTTAGTGAGCCAGCCCCTTCTGTTTACCACGCCATCTATCTGCAAGCGTGTCCCATTTCAAACTTTCTATGAGATTTGTAAAGCTCTCGCGATGGCGCTTTTCTTTGGACCTTCTCAATCTCTTGAATCAGACCCAACTGGTAAGGGTCCCACACAGACGAACAATACTCCAAGACTGGACGAAGTAACGTATTGTAAGCAATTTCTTTTGTTGAAGGACTGCATCGCTTCAGGATTGTACCAATAAATCGCAATCTAGAGTTCGCCTTACCCGTCACTTGCGTAATCTAATCATTCGATTTGAAATCATTTCGAATAGTCACACCCAAATACTTGACGGATGTTACCGCTTCCAAAGGCTGGGCATTTATTTTGTACTCGTACATTAATGGGGATTTCCGCCTTGTTATACGCAGTAGGTTACACTCACTAATATTGAGAGACAATTGCCAGTCACTACACCACGCATTTATTTTCTGCAAATCCTCATTTATTTGTTCACAACTTTCGTATGATACTACATTCCTGTAGACTACAGCGTCATCGGCAAACAGTCTAATGCCGCTGTCAATACCATCAACCACATCGTTTAAGTAAATCGTAAAAAGCAGCGGACCTATTACGCTGCCCTGGGGCACACCTGAAGTTACGCTTGTTTCTGTTGAAGTCACCCCGTTCAGGATGACACAGCGCTGCCTGTCTGTTAGAAAACTTTCTGTCCAACCCCGTATGTCATCGGCTAGACTGTAAGCGCGCACTTCAGCAACGAACCGAAATTTTGCAAGGTTACGTTTGTATTGACACAAAACAGTGTAAACTGGCGACTGTAATGTAGAAACAATATAAACAATACAGAACGTAAAGTACTGCAACACGCATAATGATAGACAAAAATGTTCGTTTTTCCAATTTAACCGATTTGCACGCATATTCAGACATCTAATTAATGTGCTCAGTATGGGATGTGACCAGCTCTGGCAGCAATACAGGTCTGACAACGACGGGACATGAAGTGAATGATGTCATCAATCCCATGTTGAGGCAATAACGCCCGTTCTTCCTGCAGAGCTGCTCGCAAGTCTTGGAGAGTAGATGCTGACGCGAGGCAACTCGTCTTCAAGGTGCATCCCAGACCTGCTCTAGGGGATTCAAATCGGGAGAGCGAGCAGGCCACGGCATGCGTGCAGTATCTTGCATTTCCAAGATAACATCAAGCACCTGTGCTCTACGAGGTCGACCATTATCGTCCAGCAATTCGAAGTCTGGACCCACAGCACCCTGCAACAACTGCACGTGAGATCCCACGATACCTGACAGCAGTTAAACCATGCCAATTCACCAACACAATTTCATGAAGAGGTCTTCAGGTATTCAACGTAATACCTGTCCACGCTATTAAGGATCCATCTAGATGACATCCATATACTCCGCAATCCACCATACAGCATACGGTGCGTGGCGGAGGGTACCTCGTACCACAACTAGCATCCTCCCTCCCTGTTCCACTGCCAAACAGGACGAGGGAAAAATGACTGCCTACATGCCTCTGTACGAGTCCTAATCTCTCTTATCTTATCTTTGTGGTCTTTCCGCGAAATATAAGTTGGCGGCAGTAAAATTGTACTGCAGTCAGCCTCAAATGCTGGTTCTCTAAATTTTCTGAGTAGCGATTCACGAAAAGAACGCCTCCTTTCCTCTAGAGACTCCCACCCCAGTTCCTGAAGCATTTCCGTAACACTCGCGTGATGATCAAACCCACCAGTAACAAATCTAGCAGCCCACCTCTGAATTGCTTCTGTGTCCTACCTCAATCCGACCTGACAGGGATCCGAAACGCTCGAGCAGTACGCAAGAATAGGTCGTATTAGTGTTTTATAAGCGGTCTCCTTTACAGATGAACCAGATCTTCCCAAAATTCTACCAATGAACCGAAGACAACTATCCGCCTTCCCCACAACTGCCATTACATGCTTGTCCCACTTCATATCGCTCTGCCAATGTTACGCCCAAATATTTAATCGACGTGACAGTGTCAAGCGCTACACTACTAATGGAGTATTCAAACATTACGGGTTTCTTTTTCCTATTCATCTGCATTAATTTAAATTTGTCTATATTTAGAGTTAGCTGCCATTCTTTACACCAACCACAATTCCTGTCTAAGTCATCTTGTATCCTCCTACAGCCACTCAACGACGACACCTTCCCGTACACCACAGCATCATCAGCAAACAGCCGCACATTGCTATGCAGCCTATCCAAAAGAACATTTATGTAGATAGAAAACAATAGCGGACCTACCACACTTTCCTGGGGCACTCCAGATGATACCCTCACCTCTGATGCATCGAGGACAACGTACTGGATTCCATTACTTAAGAAGTCTTCGAGCCACTCACATAGTTGGGAACCAGTCCCATATGCTCGTACCTCAGTTAGGAGACTGCAGTGGGGCACCGAGTCAAACGCTTTCCGGAAGTCAAGGAATATGGCATCCGTCTGATACCCTTCATCCATGGTTCACAAGATATCATGTGAAAAAAGGGCTAGTTGCGTTTCGCAGGAGCGATGTTTTCTAAAGCCTTGCTGATGCGTGGACAGCAACTTATCTGTCATTGTTTTCGAACTGAGAATATGTTCGAGAATCCTGCAACAAACCGATGTTAAGGATATTGGTCTGTAATTTTGAGGATCCGTCCTTCTGCCCTTCTTATATGCAGACGTCACCTGCGCTTTTTTCCACTCGCTTGGGACTATTATCCTCCTCGATAATAGTCTCCTTCCATAATGTTTGGGTCTCAAGATCGTGTTCCACGTTCCCTCCAGATGCGAATCCATCAAGAATCATTCTCCAGACTAAATTGCGCCTCATCTGTGAAAACAACATTGGCCCAGTGTTCGGCGGTCCAGGTGGCATGTTGATAGCTCCATTCTAGATTTCGCTTTTGGGAAGACACATCAGAGGTATACATACAGCAGCTCTCTCGAAGCCTTCTGTACACCGTTTGCCTCGATGAAACACGTCCAGTGGATGCTGCGAGGTCAGGTTCCAGGTGCCATGCAGTACTAAAGCGGTACCGTTGCGCCCTTAAGCCAAATAACTATCATCTCTGCTAAATCTACAGAGCAAGAATCAACCCGTTTTGTCGACATTGTTTTTTATTAAGGAAACTACGATAAACCACCAACAGTAACGCACTCTTCGAAACAAAACAAAAACAAACAAAAAAAGTTAAGTATTCCTTCTGCGCATCAAGCAAATAACTAATTCCTATAATCACAAATCCCTTCGACTCTATACCCGTTCCATGTCGAGGTCGGCGACGTAGCACAATCGTTGCGGAAGAGAGGATGGTCGAGTTGTCACACAGCTGGACTGGTCGATCTTCTTTGCACTCGGCAAGTGGAGAACTGCCTGCTAAATGGCTGGGCGCAAGGGTATTTCCGGGTCTATTTGCACACACGTTATCGCCAGGAAATAGTTCGTTTGTCTTCGCGCCCCCTTCCTCAGCTGCTGGTTGATGCCCTCTGATGGACGTTGGCCACATCTACGTGTTTGTTGTCGGTCAGACTTCACGGCGGAGTGGGCAACTCGCAACTCTGGTCTGTCTGCGGTGATGCCGCTGCAGCAGGCGTCTGTGCTGCCTGAAACACACTCTTTCCGATATCACATGTGCTCGGCCTTACCCTGGTCTTCGGGAACAGTTTCAGCCTCTATAAACTGTCGGTACATTCGAGAAACAACAGAACGATTTCCATTAAGCAATCAGGCCACATCAGTTTGCGACAGTCCGCTTCCTTTCTTTCTATGGCCCTCCACCACTAACAAGGGAACCACCCCATCGCACCCCCCTCAGATTTAGTTATAAATTGACACAGTGGATAGGCCTTGAAAAACTGAACACAGATCAATCGAGAAAACAGGAAGAAGTTGTGTGGAACTATGAAAAAATAAGCAAAATATACAAACGGAGTAGTCCATGCACAAGATAAGCAACATCAAGGACATTCTGAGTTGAGGAGTGCCGTGGTCCTGTGGTTAGAGTGGGCGGCTGCGGAACGAGAGGTCCTTGGTTCGAATCTTCCCTCGAGTGAAAATTTTACTTTCTTTATTTTCGCAAAGCTACGATCTGTCCGTTCATTCATTGACGTCTCTGTTCACTGTAATAAGTTTAGTGTCTGTGTTTTGCGACCGACCCCAAAACCGTGCGATTAGTAGACGAAACGACGTGCCTCTCCAATAGGAACCGAAAACATTTGATCGCAAGGTCATAGATCAACCGGTTGCTCCACAGGAAAACACGTCTGATATATTCTGTACGACACTGGTGACGGCATGTGCGTCACATGACAGGAATATGTTGTCGACCCACCTAAAAGATTCTTCTACCTTGCCCGATTTAGGTTTCCTTGTGGATGTGATAATCACTCCCAAAAAGTGATGGAAACATAAGAGTTTGTCGCATAAACTGCAACAAATGAATGCAACAGTTTCACAGTCGCACAGTTTTCCCTGTGCTCTGTCAAAACATATGTTTTTTACGTTTTCAAATGTTTCCGTGTGTAGACCGTCAAATCTTGCGTATGTCCATGCAAATCTGAACATGTCCTGGAATTTTGGAGAGCGAAGTGGATTGTGTGTGAGTGGCTGAACTTTGATAATTGTCTGAAAACAAAAAATTAAACTTTTCACTCGAGAGAAGACTTGAATCAAGGACCTCTCGTTCCGGAGCTGCTCACGCTAACCACGGGACCACGGCGCTCGTAAGCTCATACTTTCCTTGTTGTTGCCTACCTTGCGCATGGACTACTCAGTTTGTATATTTTGCTTATTTTTTTCATAGTTCCACACAACTTCTTCCTGTTTTCTCGATTGATCGGTGTTCAGTTTTTCAAGGCCTATCCCTGTGCCAACTTATAACTAAATCTGAGGGGGGTGCAATGGGGAGGTTCCCTTGTAAGAGCCTGGTAGTAGTCTTGTCTGTGCCTTAATGAGCCATCTGTGACTCTGTCCAAAGTGATTGTGGATGTGGGACTACACAGCAAAAACACTACCCTTTTTCATAGGTGCCCTGATGTTATCGCTGGCGTCATTGTCCGTTGACTGGAACGCCATTTTCCGTGCAGAAAACGATCGCACTGACATCAGTTGACAGTTTGTATGATCATATCGTGAGTTAGACACAGGATGGGGAAATAGATGTTTGTTGCTTTTTGGACAGCACTGTGTAAGTTAACATTAACCAACATTTAGGTGAAGACCGATTCTGATATAGGAAAGAAAAAGGAACCAGAGAAGCTGTAATGGCACTATGAATGATGTTATAGATTAGAACTGATGATCAGAAAAACGTATGCCACATTACTTGACCTAAAGAAAGTTTTTGACTGAGTGGACTGGAACGTACTATTCGGAAAATGTGGTAAAATCAGAACAGACGGGAGTGATAAAAATTGATTCTCAATGTATACAAAAACCAGAGTACAGAAACAGATATCAATGGCATTTAAAAAAGTGGCTAGTACCGCCATAAGAAGATTTCTTTGTTATGGCTGTCTACTATCTCTCTCGTTATTTATTTAATTTACTTATGGTATCGGCAATACAAACAATGGAAAGCGGTAAAAAAGGGATCAAAATTAATGGTAAACAAATACAATGTATCCAGTGTGCTGGTGATATAGTAGTTTTAGCGAATTCTGAAAAGGACATCGAACTACATTTTAAAAAAAAATTGTTATACCCCTTTGTACAACGACCAACCGAAACTAAACACAAACGACATTAAAGTAATAGAGAGAGAGAGAGAGAGAGAGAGAGAGACGTTGCTGATGAATAAGCGGTGGCTAGTCGATTAGTCGATATAATAGTCAAAAGAAACGCAAGATATTATGGAAGATTTTAGGCAAAGGATATGTTTCAGATCAAATGAGCAACTGAACAGAAAGATAGAACCAGTAACATGGACTAGAAGGAAAAGGTTGTTTTTCTGTGGACACATCTTCCTAATATCCCACGGTCATGTAACAAAGTAAACCTGGAATTTCGTAAGACCAAATGCAAAAAAGATTGTGATTGTTTCAAGAATGTGATAAAGGTCTTAAGCAAATCCGTATTCCACACTAAAAAAATTTGGATAGGAATAAATTTACACAAATGGTGAAAAAGTTCTGGAGTTTTAAGCTGGGAGGGGAACTCGAAAGAGAAAGGAGCCCTCTGTCAGGTGACTAGAAGAAGGCGCTGTGTGACGGACTCGAGAAATACTGGCAGGGCGTCAAAGATGGCAGACTAACAACAGCTAAAAAGGGAAAATGATAGTTGTTAGTAGTAATCCGTCGTGGCTCAGTTCTAATGTAAAAAAGTGGTGACAGAGAAATGGAAGAACAAGTAAGGGCAAACATGAGGATAGGAAATAAAATGCTAATGCCAGTATACGAACTTTGCTACTTAGGAACTACAGCACAATAACAAATGACAGCATAAGTATAATAGGTATTAAAAGAAGAACTGCCATGACTAAACAAGCTATCAGAAGTCAGAGTAATTTGTTAACAACGAACCACCTTAATGCAGAAGCAAGAAATAAAAATAGAAGCAGTCGACTTGTGAATATAGGGAAGAGCCATAGAAACTTCCCGAACTGAAAGAAAATCTAGTGAAGAAATACCAAAATAAGTTAAAGAGAAAAGCATATTGATTAACATGATTCTGAGAAGGAACACTAAATCAAATGATCACTTATTTCGACATAACGGCTTCATAAAAGAACGAAAGATCCGAGTGAAACGTTAAGAGGAAGTCCTAGAACACCCATTTTCAGTGGAAACAACAGGAAGTACAGCCAAATGGTAAAATGGTGATGGACAAAGAGCGATTCCTGCATAAGCTAGGCTTTGTTTTCACTTCTCACGATGATCTTAACGAATGATTTAATGCTGTTGTTCGCTTCCTTCCCAACTATTCTGATACAAAGACTTCGTGAAAAACTAAAGCAACACATCTATGTAGTAATTAGACATTATTCTGCAAACTACGTCTTTTAATAAGCAGTCGACTTGTGAATATAGGGAAGAGCCATAGAAACTTCCCGAACTGCCATCTTTGACGCTAAAAGAGATCTTTGTAACTTGTCCCTTACCTGGAATCAATATTATTTTAATACAAGGATCTGGTTCAAAAACTGAATGAGATTGAAGCACGAATTTAACTAACGTACTAAATTTCAGTTCATGGTTTATCAGCAGTTTGACTTACTACAATTTCTAAAGTATAATTTTATCTTATCATTTAAAATTTAATCAGTTTCGTACTGCCAAATATTTTCTTCGCCAACATAAAATCTTAATGTGGCTATGTAAACACATAAAAAACTTTTTGTGCTTTACTTTCAACAGTCGTTAAAAACAACGTTATAACGGTGTTGTGGTTTTTCTTCGTTGAGAAATATTCGTACTGAAGTGCCCACAGATGAAGTTAATGATAAGGACTTTCATGATTCGAATAGTTGTAAATAGTGGTTTCAATAGTCGTTATAAGATGTTTCAAGTCAACCTATCTAAATTTCAGGGGCTAAATCAGGTGTGGTCAGACGTATCTGAATGAGAAATAATCAAATGGCAGACCATCTCTCTGACAAGAATTGGGAAGCGCAATAGAATTGATGGCCCTGGTGTTTGAAGACTGGCGTGTTTCCATCGAGGTGCTAGTGGAAAAAGTAAAATTCAGTCACGCATAGCTTTATACCACTTTGCACGACATTCGAATATACGAAATATCGCCACCCGCTCAATTCCGCAACTACTGGCATCCATTTCAAAAGCCATTCGAACCGAAACAACAACGGGAAAGGCGATGCCCCAACCAGCACTGTACAAAATGATACTGAGCGGTTTTTGGGACTGCTATTGTGTGACGTTCCCGTGTTGTCCGCAGTGCCGTTACACGCTACTACGAGGCATACCTGTCAACAATCGTAAATAAAATGTTACAAGGAAAGTATTGTTCTGGGCGCCCTTGCAGCAATGTAACCGTTAACCACAGCGATTCTGCGAGAGTGGCTTGGCTTTTGAAGCAAAATTCGCTTGCACGTTGTGCATCATGCGATCATTTGAGTGAAGCCTAATATCGAATCTTCTGGCATCAGTTAATAACCATTTCTTTCAAAGTGTACAGGAATTTCATGTTTCCTGTGTTTATTGCAGACCAGTAAGAACCGCGAATAGGCGACACCCGCTTCCCACGCACGGGTTCCCGGGTTCGATTCCCGGCGGGGTCAGGGATTTTCTCTGCGTCGTGATGGCTGGGCCTTGTGTGATGTCCTTAGGTTAGTTAGGTTTAAGTAGTTCTAAGTTCTAGGGGACTGATGACCATAGATGTTAAGTCCCATAGTGCTCAGAGCCAGCCAGCTAGGCGACACTATTAATTTAGTCACTATATTTTCATGCGACACATCTTCCGGAAGATGAAAACCGAATTCGGAAACCGTTTTTCGCCGTTGCGTTTACATGTTTAGGTCTGAAGTGCTAGCCCAGTTAAATATGGCGGCTGGAAACCAGCTGATCCCGTTTCTGATTCAGTCAAGACAAATGTCAATTAGTTAGTTACTTTCATGTTCCATGGATCATTTTGCACGATAAATCGTCATGAAGTGGAACGAGTTATTTTACATTAATATTGCTAATTAATTTGTACATCTGTTTGTATT
Organism: Schistocerca americana; assembly: GCF_021461395.2. Lineage (NCBI taxonomy): Eukaryota > Metazoa > Arthropoda > Insecta > Orthoptera > Acrididae > Schistocerca > Schistocerca americana. The sequence goes on along the minus strand of NC_060124.1, from coordinate 539,961,086 downwards.
CTAAACGTCACCATATTTTTTTCCCCCGAAATGAACACAAGATACAGAGAATGAGTTAGCGACTCCTACACACATCCTTTTACACTTTACAAACATAAAAATTCTTCTGCGGAAGAGAACGAGTTGTCAAGGAGAAACTTTTTCGATTTATTTTCACTTTTACCTTGCTGTCTGTTGGACATTTTATATCAATGGGTAAGTGGTCAAAAATTTTTGTTGCAGCGTTGTGAACCCCTTCCTGTGCTAAAGACAATCTTAACGTTGAGTAGTGAATGCCATTTTTTCTTCTAGTATTGTATTTACGTACCTCTTTGTTCTTATTGAACTGTAGTGGATTGTTTACAACAAACTTGATGAGGGAATAAATATACTGTAAAGCAGTAGTCAGAATGCCCAGCTCCTTAAACAGATGACTACAAGATCAGTGCGGGTGAGCACCACATATTATTTTTAAAGCACGTTTTTGTTCAATGAAGACCTTCTTTCTTAAAGACAGAACATTACTCCACATGACATTACTGAATGAAAATAAGCAAAACATATCAACTGACTGGAGTCTCTGTCCCCAAAATTTGCTATGATTCTAAGTGCAAATGTGGCTGAACTAAGTTGTTTTAGGAGTTCTAAAATGTGTTTTTCCAATTTAAATTCCCATCAGTATGGACACCTAAGAATTTTGAAGTTTCCACCCTACGTATTATTTCATCACCATGCGTTACACGTATCCCTAGAGGTACAGAACTGAATATGTTATGTCTCTGTGAAATTCAGGGTGAGACCAGTCATAGATACTTTTGAGAACTTCCTTCACCATTTCTTCCATTTCTGTATGTATACTGGGAGTCATTACAATACTGGCGTCATCTGCAAAAAGAACCAATTCTGCTTGTTGTAAATTAGACAGTAGATCATTTACATAAGTGAGAAACAACAGTGGACCTAAGATTCAGCCTTGGGGAACCCCATATGTGAATTTTCCCCGTCAGAATTATGCCCCTGGATTCTGTTGGTTGAATTACTACTAAGTACAACTTTCTGCATTCTTCTGGTTAGACATGATCCATTGGTTGGCTATACCGTCAATCCCATAAAACTTCAATTTATACACCAGGTAGACTGCTCCATTTTCAGTCTAATATTTATGCTTCTCCTTCACTGCACAATAAGTCTATATTAACAGAATATTCTGACAAAAAGAAGTACTTCGACAACCCAAGCACGTTTCAAAACCGATTGCCTTTACATGGTAGCGAAAATCGATTGCGGAATTGGAAAACCGGCAACTAGAAGCGGATTTCCAGAATCGATCTTGAAGTGTTTACATGACCACTCAAAAGCGGTATTAGGAAATCGGTTTACAAGATCTGGTTTTAGGAGCCACTTGTAAAAGGTATGACTGGCACCGACAAACGGTCGCCAGATGCTGTCCCCAGATCACACGATGAGATCGGCCCACACATAGGTCACAATGCGTCCCATCTTCCTCGCCAGTTTTTAATGGGACCAAGGAGGCTAGAATCTATTCTGTCAAGGAGGTTATAATACATTCAGACCTCCTTGGGCGGGATGCATACCACAACACCTCTGTGCTTAGAAACGAGGGCTGAATTGCCGCTTTTTGTAGTAAAACGACATCGAAAACGTACTAAAGAGCTATATCTGTCTCGAAAAGGACGTGGCCAATGCTGCACACCAAACAAGTTTCGCGAATATATGTATATGAAATGAACACAGAAACGTTCTGATACATACTACACTCCTGGAAATTGAAATAACAACACCGTGAATTCATTGTCCCAGGAAGGGGAAACTTTATTGACACATTCCTGGGGTCAGATACATCACATGATCACACTGACAGAACCACAGGCACATAGACGCAGGCAACAGAGCATGCACAATGTCGGCACTAGTACAGTGTATATCCACCTTTCGCAGCAATGCAGGCTGCTATTCTCCCATGGAGACGATCGTAGAGATGCTGGATGTAGTCCTGTGGAACGGCTTGCCATGCCATTTCCACCTGGCGCCTCAGTTGGACCAGCGTTCGTGCTGGACGTGCAGACCGCGTGAGACGACGCTTCATCCAGTCCCAAACATGCTCAATGGGGGACAGATCCGGAGATCTTGCTGGCCAGGGTAGTTGACTTACACCTTCTAGAGCACGTTGGGTGGCACGGGATACATGCGGACGTGCATTGTCCTGTTGGAACAGCAAGTTCCCTTGCCGGTCTAGGAATGGTAGAACGATGGGTTCGATGACGGTTTGGATGTACCGTGCACTATTCAGTGTCCCCTCGACGATCACCTGTGGTGTACGGCCAGTGTAGGAGAGCGCTCCCCACACCATGATGCCGGGTGTTGGCCCTGTGTGCCTCGGTCGTGTGCAGTCCTGATTGTGGCGCTCACCTGCACGGCGCCAAACACGCATACGACCATCATTGGCACCAAGGAAGAAGCGACTCTCATCGCTGAAGACGACACGTCTCCATTCGTCCCTCCATTCACGCCTGTCGCGACACCACTGGAGGCGGGCTGCACGATGTTGGGGCGTGAGCGGAAGACGGCCTAACGGTGTGCGGGACCGTAGCCCAGCTTCATGGAGACGGTTGCGAATGGTCCTCGCCGATACCCCAGGAGCGACAGTGTCCCTAATTTGCTGGGAAGTGGCGGTGCGGTCCCCTACGGCACTGCGTAGGATCCTACGGTCTTGGCGTGCATCCGTGCGTCGCTGCGGTCCGGTCCCAGGTCGACGGGCACGTGCACCTTCCGCCGACCACTGGCGACAACATCGATGTACTGTGGAGACCTCACGCCCCACGTGTTGAGCAATTCGGTGGTACGTCCACCCGGCCTCCCGCATGCCCACTATACGCCCTCGCTCAAAGTCCGTCAACTGGACATACGGTTCACGTCCACGCTGTCGCGGCATGCTACCAGTGTTAAAGACTGCGATGGAGCTCCGTATGCCACGGCAAACTGGCTGACACTGACGGCGGCGGTGCACAAATGCTGCGCAGCTAGCGCCATTCGACGGCCAACACCGCGGTTCCTGGTGTGTCCGCTGTGCCGTGCGTGTGATCATTGCTTGTACAGCCCTCTCGCAGTGTCCGGAGCAAGTATGGTGGGTCTGACACACCGGTGTCAATGTGTTCTTTTTTCCATTTCCAGGAGTGTATACACAGTGTATTATACAGAGACGACGTATCTCTGAAGATAGTTAATAGTTAACGATTGACTTAATCAGACGGAAAAGGAGACAATTTTATATGTAGAGAACAAATTAAAATCTCTATACCTAACATGAAAATATACCTCTAGGGGGTATTTAACAAGAACATTGCGAAAAGCGAACTGTGGAGGAAGTCTGTGCTAATTGCGTTGCTAAACCCTGGGAGATATTCCAACTTTCGAGACAGTGACGTGCACAATTTTAGTGTTTCGAGAATTTACACGTAAATTCTGGAACCACTCGACATGCTGCCACCTCGAACACGCGATATTTTGAAGATAAGTGTGAGAGAGAGCCTGTTTACTGAGCAACATACGTCTGTGTGTGCAGGATGGACGTTGGTCATGCGAGGACAGGAGCTGCGTCAGACGAGCGACGCCGACAAGTGTTTGCCGCTCACGACATAGAACCCATATAGAGGGTGCAAGGAGTAACTACGTATTATTCCTTCGTGGTTGAATAATTGTAATTGTTATACACATTTGAAAGATTATTTGTCTAGAAACTGTAACTTAATCTTGGTGTTAGACTTGCTAGAAGCAGCCGGCCGGAGTGGCCGAGCGGTTCTAGGCACTACAGTCTGGAACCGCGGGACCGCTACGGTCGCAGGTTCGAATCCTGCCTGGGGCATGGATGTGTGTGATGTCCTTAGGTTAGTTAGGTTTAAGTAGTTCTAAGTTCTAGGGGACTGATGACCACAGCAGTTAAGTCCCATAGTGCTCAGAGCCATTTTTTTTTTTTTTTTTTGCTAGAAGCAAGACCTGTTTTTGAATTTCTGGTGGTTATTAAAACCACCACATTGTAATTATATTTAATAGTATCTAATGGTTATCGACGTAGTTGATTTGCAAGAGTTTGTATGCTTATGTGAAACTGGTGGAAATGCTAATATACCTGAGCTGAACTGGAAGTTTGCCGGCCGGAGTGGCCGTGCGGTTCTAGGCTCTACAGTCTGGAGGCGAGCGACCGCTGCGGTCGCAGGTTCGAATCCTGCCTCAGGCATGGATGTGTGTGATGTCCTTAGGTTAGTTGGGTTTAAGTAGTTCTAAGTTCTAGGCGACTGATGACCTCAGAAGTTAAGTCGCATAGTGCTCAGAGCCATTTGAACCATTTAGAACTGGAAGTGTGAGGGTACGGAGTTATTTACACTGAGAGAGAGTATTTTTAGTTCCTCTAACCAGCATTATTTCTGCGGAGAAGAAGTTGTGGACATTGACGCAGCCGCATATCCAACGAAGAGTATCGGCTGAACGTTTCAAGTAAGTCAACTGTAATAAGAGAAGTTTGAAGTTGGCAATCCAATTTTGCACCGCTTCTCTTGTCGCCAAAACCGTTAGACAATACGATGTTGTTTCACACATTTAAGCTAAACGAGCGCTCAATATTTCTTGGAATTAGAACTACCAGTTAGAGTGCAAAATTATCACACCACAGTGCTGTTCTAAACTTAGTATATTTAACGACCACATTTGTCACAACTAGCCCTAATCTACTGTTTTATCAGCCATCGTATCTCTTGAATAGAAAAAGAAACAAAATATAAATGCAACTGCATGAAAATACAAGGAGGAGGAGGACAAACCAAAATGATATCATCGCCAAAGGAAAGGTACGTCCCCATTGTTTTTCACTCAGTGCTTGAGCGATAAGTACATTTTCCTGTCTTCGTTACCGCAAAAATTTTATGTATCAATGACGTCGGCATCCCAGTTCAGAGGAGAACTTTTTTTAGAGTTTCGTGCTGCTTGTTGGATTAGCAACCATAAGAAAATACAACATAGGGACTTCAGAAAGTCAGCAAGAAGCAAGACCTGTCGTCCCACGCTGCCACCATCACCTAACGACAGTGGTGCATTGCGAGAAGGGAGTGAATATTCCCGGTTTTCTGCAGAACGGTTCTTCTGAGGCGCCGGTGGTACGTGCATTACAGTGTACATGGTAGACGGCGCGACAGGTGGACACCTACTGTACTCCCAAAGTTGAAGTACGCGGTATCATACGATTCTCTTGGGCAACACGTCTAAATCACGCAGAGATTGATTGTGAAGACTGTATGGACCAGATACAATCTACATCAACATCAATACTCCGAGAATCACCGCATGGTGTATGGCGGAGGGTACTCCTGGTACCACTAAGTGATCCCCCCTCCCCCTTCCCTGCTCCACTCGCAAATGGCGCGTGGGTAGAACGATTGTCGAAAAGCCTCTCTATTAGCTTTAATTCCTCGAAGTTTCTTGGCGTGGTCTTTTTGCGAGATGTATGTGTAGGAAGAAATACACTCACGGAAAAAAATCGCAACACCAAAAAATAATTGATGTAGGCTACAGAAATTTAGGGAATACATTTGTCTAGGTAAAGTATTTCATTAAAATTGCAAGATAATGAGTTAATGATAGCGTAAGATAAGCCACTGCAAATGTGAAATTCTGGTACAATAATAATCGGTGTATCCGCCAGAATGTTGAATTCAAGCACACAAACGTGCATGCGTTGTGTTGACAGGTGTCAGTTTGTGGAATGGAGCTCTACGCCTGTTGGGCTTGCTCGGTCAATAAAGTGACGGTTAATGCTGTTTGTGGATGACGCTGGAATCTTTGCCAGATGATGTCTTATATCTGTTCGAAGGAAACGGTCTATTGACACACAGTCAACACGGGTTTAGAGAACATCGTTCCTGTGAAACACAACTAGCTCTTTATTCACATGAAGTGCTGAGTGCTATTGACAAGGGATTTCAGATCGATTCCTCGCTCCTGGATTTCCTGAAGGCTTTTGACACTGTACCACACAAGCAGCTCGTAGTAAAAATGCGTGCTTATGGAATATCGTCTCAGTTATGTCACTGGATTTCTGATTTCCTGTCGGAGAGGTCACAGTTCGTAGTAATTGATGGAAAGTCATCGAGTAAAACAGATGTGATTTCTGGCGTTCCCCAGGGTAGTGTTATAAGCCCTTTGCTGTTCCTTATCTATCTAAACGATTTGGGACACAATCTGAGCAGCCGTCTTCGGTTGTTTGCAGATGACGCTGTCGTTTATCGAGTAATAAAGTCATCAGAAGATCAAAACAAACTGCAAAACGGTTTAGAAAAAAATATCTGAATGGTGCGAAAGGTGGTAGTTGACCCTAAATAACGAAAAGTGTGAGGTTCAAAAAAATGGCTCTGAGCACTATGGGTCTCAACATCTTAGGTCATAACTCCCCTAGAACTTAGAACTACTTAAACCTAACTGACCTAAGGACATCACACACATCCATGCCCGAGGCAGGATTCGAACCTGCGACCGTACCGGTCGCGCGGTTCCAGACTGTAGCTCCTAGCTGTACGAGATTGGAATAATAGAGAATTTTGAAAGTGGTTCGATGAATCCTCTGCTAGGCACTTAATGTGATTTGCAGAGTATCCATGTAGATGTAGAATGGAGACAGATCTGGTGATCCAGCACTACAGGGGAACATTTCGACTCTGTACAGCATCTTGGGTTAGAACAGAGGTACGTAAGCGAGCATTATCCTGTTGGAAAACACCCCCTGGAATGCTGTTCATTACTGACACCAGAACAGGTCGAATCGGCAGATTGATGTATAAATTTGCGGTCCGAGTGCGTGAGATAACCACGAGAGGGCTCCTTCTGTCAGACGAAATCGCACCCCAGACCATAACTCCATCTGTTAAGTCCAGTGTGTGTAGCACGCAGACAGGTTATTTGAGGGTCCTTAACTGGCTCCCTTCTACTCAACACATAACCACCACTGGCATTGAGGCAGGACGAGCGTTAATTTGGAGTCATAAAAGACTTCCAGAACCCCCTCCACTGAGCTCTCGCTTGACACCACTGTCGCAAATGACGGAGCTTTGGCATTAGTGGAATGTACGCTACAGGGAGTTTGGCTCGGAGCTGTCCCTGAAGTAACCAGTTTATAACAGTCCGTTGGGTCACTTTGGCGCCAACTTACAATTTCACGCAATTTGGGTGCATAGATCCCGAGAAATCAGTACCAAGAACAACCACCTCTGGCCGTAATAACGGCCTTGATACGCCTGGGCATTAAGTCAAACAGAGCTAGGATGGTGTGTACAGGTACAGCTGCTCCTGCAGCTTCAACACGATACCACAGTTCATCGAGAGTAGTGACTGGCGTATTGTGACGAGCCAGTTCCTCGGCCACCATTGACGACACCTTTTCGGTTGGTGAGAAATCTGGAGAATGTGCTGGCCAGGGCAACAGTCGAACATTTTCTGTATCCAGAAAGGCCCGTACAGGACCTGCAACATGCGGTCATGCATTATCCTGCTGAAATGTAGGTTTTTGGAGGGATTGAATGAAGGGTACAGCCATGGGTCGTAATACATCTCAAATGTAACGTCCACTGTTCAAAGTGCTGTCAATGCAAACAAGAGGTGACCGACACGAGTAACCAATGGCACCCCATACCATTGCGCCGGGTGATACGGCAGTATGGCGATGACGAATACACACTTCCAATGTGCGTTCACCGCGATGTCGCCAAACGCGGATGCGACCATTATGCTGCTGTAAACAGAACCTGGATTCACCCGAAAAAATGACGTTTTGCCATTCGTGCACCCAGGTTCCTCGTTGAGTTCACCATCGCAGGCGCTCCTGTCTGCGATGCGGCTTCAAGGGTAACCGCAGCCGTGGTCTCCGAGCTGATAGTCCATGCTGCTGCAAACGTCGTCGAACTGTTCGTCTTGTAAACGTCCCCATCTGTTGACTCAGGGATCGAGACGTGGCTGTACGATCCGTTACAGCCACGCGGATAAGATGCCTGTCATCTCGACTGCTAGTGTTACGAGGCCGTTGGGATCCCGCACGGCATTCCGTATTACCCTCCTGAACCCACCGATTCCATATTCTGCTAACAGTCATTGGATCTCGACCAACGCGAGCAGCAGTGTCGCGATACGATAAACCGCAATCGCGATAGGCTACAATCCGACCTTTATCAAAGTCGGAAACGTGGTGGTACGCATTTCTCCTCCTTACACGAGGCATCACAACAACGTTTCACCAGGCAACGCCGGTCAACTGCTGTTTGCGTATGAGAAATCGGTTGGATACTTTCCTCATGTCAGCACGTTATATGTGTCGCCACCGGCGCCAACCTTGTGTGAATGCTCTGAAAAACCAATCATTTGCATATCACAGCATCTTCTTCCTGTCGGTTAAATTTCGCGTCTGTAGCACGTCATCTTCGTGGTGTAGCGATTTTAACTGCCAGTAGTGTACATTTTGGAATAACAACAATATGTTTTATTATTTAATAACCAGTTTCCTACAAAAACAAAAACAAAAGGTGATACCACTAAAAGAGTGTATTGGCTTTGTATTGTCTGTGGAATTCTTCCTTCTTATGTTCTTCGTCTCTGTGTTGTATGAAGCCGATAAGATCAGAGATAAGTTGAGGTCTGTTCCTCTAAATATTGTAAAAGATAGTCATCAGTGGTGAAAGGAAAAATATAACGTAAAATTTACGAAATGGAATTCTAGTGTACGGGCTTTTATTTGTAACTAAATAACCAACTATGAATGTGTTACGTTTTGTGTCCGCAGCAGTCCAGACTGTGCTTTGCTTGCCGCCATTACGTGAGCGTATGGAGCGGCAATTTTAAACTGCAGAAATAATCAGACACTAATTCTTTCGATCGATATTACAGTATTTGAACTCCGAGGACAAGAACCCACAGGAATTTATTATTTTTCTATTGTACAAGTCAAAATAACATTCAGTAGAACAAACCTAGACATTACGTAATGAAATAATTTTATGGCTGATGCGTAAGATTAATTTTTCCAAAACTAATTCATCAGTGACTCTAAATAGAAATATTTACGACAACAGTGTTGTTATGTGTAGAGGTGGTGATGTGATATATTAGTTATTTGGTGCATACATGTTAATGTCAAGTATGGAATTATTGAATCGCTTTATGGTCGGGCTCAGCAGCACATAAATAAGAATTATCAGAGTTTATTTATTTCTGTCAAATAATACTGTTATTCTTGCTGCTACATTTTCATATGTTACACAATAACGCTTACACACCACAACAACAACATTAAAAAGAACTCCAAATTACCCATTACAAACTGAACAGTTAGTAGATTGTTTTATGGACTTCATGACTGTGATGAAAAATAGTGTCATTATCTGTGTCAATTTCAAGTTCATTGCATGTTTCAATAAAAGCGATTTGGCATGTCACCGTAACACATAACTTACTTTTGAGTCCCCTCGTGTATGTCTTACGTCTTGCAACGCAACTGCGCAGATACACTGGACACACCACTGAACGCGTCCGCTGTCCCGTTAAGCAACACGTACGAACGCACAAAAAGATACCGATTTAGTGTCTTAGCCACTCTTAATTTTAGAGTTCTAATGGCCCTGTTATCATGACCAAGTGGATTTCGTCGTATTTATGTCTTGCAACGTACTTTTGCCACGCACACGTGACCTCCATTTTCCACACAGCTATGGGACAAGATGGTGATGAGCCGCCCTGCATTAGTAGAGAAACATCAACGTTAGTTTCAGAATTCGAGCCTGTGGGAACACGTTTATATGCTGTTAAGTGACGATAATACAGGTGATTCAAAAAGAATACCACAACTTTAAAAATGTGTATTTTATGAAAGAAACGTCATATAACCTTCTGTTAAACATCATTACAAAGAGTATTTAAAAAGGTTTTTTTTTCACTCAAAAACAAGTTCAGAGATGTTCAATATGGTCCCCTCCAGACACTCGAGCAATATCAACCCGATACTCCAACTCGTTCCACACTCTCTGTAGCGTATCAGGCGTAACAGTTTGGATAGCTGCTGTTATTTCTCGTTTCAAATCATCAATGGTGGCTGGGAGAGGTGGTCGAAACACCATATCCTTAACATACCCCCATAAGAAAAAATCGCAGGGAGTAAGATTAGGGCTTCTTGGAGGCCAGTGATGAAGTGCTCTGTCACGGGCTGCCTGGCGGCCGATCCATCGCCTCGGATAGTTGACGTTCAGGTAGTTACGGACAGATAAGTGCCACCTATCAGGAGTTTTAACACCATACTTCGTTCGAAATGCACGCTGAACAACTGTCGTCGATTCACTTCTGCCGTACTCAATAACACAAAAAGCTTTCTGTTGAGCGGTCGCTATCTTAGCATTAACTGACGCTGACGCCTAGTCAACAGCGCCTCAAGCGAACAAATGTACAACTAAATGAAACTTTATAGCTCCCTTAATTCGCCGACACATAGTGCTTAGCTCTGCCTTTTGTCGTTGCAGAGTTTTAAATTCTAAAGTTGTGGTATTCTTTTTGAATCACCCTGTATTTCTTGACTAGTAAAATACGACATATAATCGTCGTATGTCGCATTGTGGCAAATGAAGGTCATACGTCGATGGCAGTTTTTAAGACCACGGTGTAATCATAAATCAATCCCAAAAATAGTGAACTCCGTCGGAACAGGCGTTGTAGGGCCGAACGGTACTGATCGGCCGCCGTGTCATCCTCAACTACAGGTGTCACTGGAAGCGGATACGTAGGGGCACATGATCAGCACACCGCTTTCCCGGCCGTATGTCAGTTTACGAGACCAGAGCCGCTACTTCTCAATCAAGTAGCCCCCCAGTTTGCCTCGCAAGTGCTGAGCGCACCCCGCTTGCCAAGAGGTCTCGGCAGACAGGATGGTCACCCATCCAAGTGCTAGCCCAATCCGACAGCGCTTAACTTCGGTGATCTCATGGAAACCGCTGTTACCACTGCGGCAAGGCCGCTGGCGGTAAATAAATCTACCACATGATGATAATATGACTATCCAAACAGGTAGGGATCTTTAGACTGAAGAGTGACTGGAACAGTAGGTAGATGTCATTTTGTGTATTAAATAATTGGTGGCAGCTCGCTCTCGACAAGCAGTCGAGTACGAGTGAAGAATTTTATTCATACCGAGCTGCATACGTTCAAGCATAGGGTGCCAATATCACAAGGAGGCAAATACAACAACACAAAACACTCACTGCACTAATTTGTGTAGCGAATTTCAACAACACAGCACACTCGCTACACTAATTTGTACGAAATGGAAAGTAGACGTGGAGTGGTGCTGTGGTAAACCGTTTGTTAAACGACAGGGGACGGAAATAAAGTGAAAGAGTGCCCATAAATAATCTTTTGAAAAGGAAGAGAGGAAAGCAGAGGGGGGGGGGGGGGGGGGGGCAGATCTCTGAGCGTATTTTGTGGGGATGGGGGATAGTCAGAGTTGCCGTGGGACACGACGAAAACGAGTATTTAGATCTAAGGTAGGGGGTATGCGTTGATTCAAGCACACCAAAGTCCGAGGACTGATAAACGGAGACGAGAGGGTAAATGTAGAAAATCCGAAGACGTTCGATGTGGGAGGGCTAGTGGGGAGACGTGGAGTAAATTATAAAAAGATCATAACAGATACGAGGAGAAGGGGGAGGTGGTTGACAGATATAAAAGGCTAGACTGAATGCGCAGCGTTCGACATCTTGGAGTGAGTGGTAGAATTTTTGTAGAGCGAAAATGCGTGAGACATTCTCAAGAATGGTCAGCTTAAGGCTTTTCAGGAGCGGAGTATGGTTAATGGATGCACTCCCCATATTCGGCCGAATAGTTTTAGTATACTGTAGCCTTTTGTTGGAAGGTTAGTAGGTGCGGTTTCCGTGTTAGTTTTCAGTGGAGGATTAGTGCGAGATATTGTTGTTGGTTAGTTAACCATACAGCGCCTTTGGAGATATTGAGGTAGAAGAGATGTAAGTGGAAGCTGCTCTTGGTTCGTCCAACAGTTACTTCTTGTGTCTCGTAAATAATTATCTTGAGAGGTCACTGGTTTCACTCGCAGGTAAAATATTTGTGATGGAGTTGAAGAGGTCAAAACGAAGAGTTTTAAATTTAGATACGGCAGAGTAAAATTGAGATGCCCGAATTGGAAGAATAGTCCTCCCAACCGGCATCATTATTAATAATATAAGACATTATGGCAGAGGCAGCATTGTATTCACCGTTCTTAATAACTGCCATGGACACCCCACATGAGTAACATTATAATTAGGCTGATGTAATGCATAACCGATGCATTGGAAGGCAGATAATACATATTACAGCGACGATACAGGACCGGCAGATGATAATTTGTATTGAAGGCACGAATTTTTAAAAGGTTCTCGTAACTGTCGAGTGCATTTTAAGAATAAGTTACGAATGAACTTTCTGGAACATGAAAAACTTTGAATGTAGGCTTAAAACTAGTTATGGAAATGAGAACTTTTTCGCTTAGGATCCCATCTAACTGAGCAGTTTTACCCATGACCTACTTTAATAAGAAATACAACACTGCTTCGGCGCGTTACTTTTATAACGTACTATGCACCCATACCTGCTAAAGGAGGCGATCCACATATAGCCCTCACGTGAAGGCAACGCTATCCTCGTACCTGCGGCCTGCAGTGAGTACGAGGTCTTTCAAACACCTCCGAATCGTCTCGTACAGTTGGACAACGGAGTGCGATTCGCCCGCTCCAGTTCTTTAGCCGTACCATCGGCAGTTCCACATACCTCACTGCCGAGATCAGCCCATGCGGAGAAGTACACAGTACTGAGGTCAGGTGAACGAGGAGGCACCGCTTGACCTATCAGTCTGGAGCCATACTGGACGTCATCTCATACCAGCAGCAAAATATGGGGGAGCCCCACCACGCACGGATCATGCGCCCCGACCACGGACTACGGGCGAACTTTGAGCCCAGTTAAAAGTTGATTCGTCGAAAAGTTAGCATTTCCATTCCATCTGCACTAATTGGAACAATACGAGCGAACTTTGAGCCCAGTTAAAAGTTGATTCGTCGAAAAGTCAGCATTTCCATTACATCTGCACTAATTGGGACAATACTGCAAACTGAAGTCAGCCTCGGCTGGTAGCCACACATTTGTAGCTGTCTCCCGAATACCTCGGGCGAGGAAACTCTTTGCTATTAACACGCTTTTATTAGGTCACTTTCTTGACCGTTTGTCAGTTCGGTACAAATCTTGCAATTAGCTTTAAACTAACTTCCGAGTGAGCTAGAGACTTGAACATTCAGCGTAACTCAGAACTGGCTGACGATGTAAAATCAGATCGCCTTCTTGTCTGCTGTGTCGCGGAGTGTACTTGTGTAGCAATGCCGCTTTCCCCTTTTCCTGCCCTAGTCACGGATGGTTCACGGGGAGAAGGATTGCTGGTAATCAATGTATTGCTTTACTCAAGAGAAACTGAAATAAAGCCTGAAATTTGCCACATGTTTATGCTGTAAATTCATCAAAATGATTGAAATCGATAGAAAATTTTGCACACCCAAGACTAGAAATGAGAAAATAATTGATTAAATAAAACTCAGTTTTTGATATATCGCGTTTTTAAATCGTACTAAAAAGTGTAGAACAATTTGTCTTAGTTCCAAACAGATTCTAAACCCCAAATAGGTAGTCCTGAAAATATGTCATTGCGAACTTTTAATGTCTATGAATTTACTCTTAAGATTTAAAACGATAAACGTAATGCCCATGCTGTACATAATTTGGCACGAATACTTCACGTACTTACTGTAATCTATGGATGCGCTCACGTTTATCGTGTTAATGGGGGGTAGGACGTTACACGGGCCGACTTGGAGCAGGAGAGGCACCTCACGATATTTTAATTTCCACTGTCTATACTTTTACAAATAAATTCATAAGACTTTGTCGCATTAGCAGGAAGGATTCAGGATTCACACTCATAGCAGTGGAAGTTCAAAAACACAAAGAAATATTTTTTTACAAGTGATATTTCATCATTTTTCCTTTACCATTGGCTGCATCTGTTGCTATAGGTACACTTTTCTTCACAAGTAAGAGAAATCCTTCGATGAATGTTGCACACCATAGAAACCATTACAGGTGTATGAAACTCAGAATTTATTTAATTTATGAAAAAATGAATGCGCTGTTGCATTTTAAACTTCATGTTTAGAAAAAACTCAAATTTTGTAGTTAATTATCTCAATTTTTACCATCGTTTTTAATAGATTTGGAAAATTCTGGAGTTTGATAAACCTGTAAGTATAGTTCGTATGCTGTGCAAAATTCATGGAAGAATCTCTCTTACTTATGAAGAAATGTGTACCTATAGCCACAAACGCAGCCAATAGTAAGTGAAATAATGATGTAATTTCACACGTAAAAAATTATTTTGTTATGTTTTTGAACTCCCACGTCTATAAGCCTGAATCCTTCCTGGTCATGCTGACAAAGTTTTATAAATTTATTTGTAAAAGTATAGACAGTGGAAATTGAAATGTCCTGTGGTGCCTCTCCTGCTCCAAGTCGGCCCTTTTCACATCCTACCCCCCTTAAATCATGCAAGTATTTTAACAGCTGTCAAAAATTCACAATCACACATTTTCAGGACTACTTGTACTGGTCCAAGAATCCATAGGGAGTTACGAGAAACTGTTACATATTTTTTCGTCCAATTTAAAAACGTGGTATATTAAAACTTTATTTTTAACTACACAATTACGACATAATTTCACCCGTGTCAGTTTCCGCTTTTAATTTTGCTCCACCATGTAGAGTAGTTACATGTAACCGAAGTCCGACTATGACGACCGTGATGTGAAATGGAGTGACTCACCTTCCCAACCTGCAAAGGGTCCAGCTTCCTGCGGCGTTGAGGCTGTCGATTCCCACTCGACATGCTTCTGTGACTAACGACTGGCTACAGAACCGGAGCACTGCGTTTTCGCAACGCACTTGACACCCTATCGCAACACCAGCAGCTTCTGCCCAACCGTCGACACATGCTTCATATCCGCACCTCTGTCAAATCTCTCTACGGTTCTACTCATTGCTACAATCCACGGCGAGAGCGCTCCACTCGCGATTTGCTTCGTTTAAAAACTGCACTCCTTCATCGGCGGTATCTGTGACGCAAACATCCGTTTTGGAGCAGTCGGTGTGTCGGACCAGAGTGCTGAATGGCGTGCGACTGTGTGCGGACGCGCCGGCTGCGTGGGCATTAACGACTGGAGCGGCCGCTAAGCCGTCCTCACAACGGCCACTGCGACACTGCGGACCTGGCTTACGGACACCGCTTGCAGGTTCCGGATCCGCTAAAAGCTCATCGCGTGTCTATGCGCCGCGGAGACCCTCATGTACTCGGGAATCTGTCCATTTATCTAATGGGGTGGGACAGTGGCTATCGCTTCGGCGAATGGATAGCAGATCTGGTCACCGAAAGGTCGCCCACTGAGATTTAAAAGGCTGGGATTTATTGAAAGCCATGTTCTCTCTCTCTCTCTCTCTGTGTGTGTGTGTGTGTGTGTGTGTGTGTGTGTGTGTGTGTGTGTGTGCACGTGCGCGCCCCAGGTAATGACTTTCGCCCATCAGATACGCAAGAAATGTGACACAGGCGACATTTCATGACTCTTCAAAGAGATAAATGCTGTCAGGTGTGAACATCACACAGCAGTCAGTTTAAGAAGTTACGTTGGCAAAATGCTGACACGGATTATAGTGTGTGACAAAAAACGTGAAGCAACCAGGTGGAAAGAAAATATCAAACTTCGCGGGTAAGACCGTACGTGATGTTATTTCTGAGATTACAATATGTAGTTAAATTTACGAACACGTCTACTTATCAGAATAGCTCTGAACCTCCTGTGGCCTGGATGCGTGAACTGATTCTTTTCGGAAGGGTATCACAAATCCGTTATATCCTCTCCGAGGCAGATTGGCTCACGACTGTTGAAAGTGGTCGTTGATATCCTGGATATTGGCGTTGAGGTGGAGTTGATGTCCCATATCGTCCTTTGCGTGTTCTGTCGGGGACACATCTGGAGTTGCTGCATCAAGCAGACAGCTGCTAGAGACACGTGCCGTGGCACTGTCCTGCTGAAAATTGGCAACACTATACTCTCGCACGCACGTGAGCCCGGAATGTCCGTGACATACGCTTTTGCCGTCAGAGATCCCTCGATCCTCACTAGCTGCGACCTAATGTCATACCCGATGGCTGCCCACTCCATGACGCCACGAGGAATACCGCTGTGGCCGGCCGCGGTGGCCGAGCGGTTCTAGGCGCTACAGTCTGCAACCGCGCGACCGCTACGGCCGCAGGTTCGAATCCTGCCTCGGGCATGGATGTGTGTGATGTCCTTAGGTTAGTTAGGTTTAAGTAGTTCTAAGTTCTAGGGGACTGATGACCTCAGAAGGTAAGTTCCACAGTGCTCAGAGCCATTTGAACCATTTGAATACCGCTGTGCCTCTCTGAAGTATTGCAAGAATGGGACCTCTTCACAAGTCGTCGTCGTACTCGCCGACGGTGGCATTCGGGGTAGTCCAGAACCGCGACTCATCACTGAACACAACTGACGCCATTCATCGGCTTTCCATCCTTTCCTGTCACGGCAGCAGTCCAAACGGAGCCGCCTGCGCTGTGGAGTTAACAGCACTCTTCGCATGGAATGGCCATTCTCTAACTCAGTTGCCGCTAGTCTCCGACCAATGGTGCGCGAGTCCATTACTTGTTCTCGAATGATGGGCACAGAAGTGAAGGCGTTACGGTGTGCTTGGTGTACAATTCGGCGAATCTACTTTGTCGTCGACCGCAACCTTGATGACGAGTATGCCTCCAGTCACGTTCTCCTGCTGTCCAAAATCGGGCCACTTTCACATTCGAACGTCCTACAAATCTGGTTACATTGCACGGTTCTACCAGCTGAACAAGCGGAGACCCACCTAGAGGCCCCTTTCAGTTCCGTCAGGTTCTGATATCGCTGTCTGACACGAGTACGTGGCCCCTCCAATCCTTCAGAATGATCACTCAACAACCAATGTTCTTGACGCCCCTTACGTAACCTACCAGGCCTGGTAACAACACTAAACACGAACATTAGTGCAATTTTGTCATATGGTGACATGGTTGGAGACCGTTGCTGTAATTTGAATAAAGTAACTGAAAGTAAATTTGTGGCTGGTTGCTGTCCTAAAACCATCAACATTAATGCAGTCTAGTGACCGTTCTACCTGTCACGAAGAATTGCACGTCTATAATCATTTACATAACTGCCGATGCTGTGTACCTGATCGAAGTTACAGCGCCATCCCACCATCTCTTCTGAAAGCTTCACTTTTGTTGTCACGCTTTGTACTTACTGAAGAGCGGCAAGACTGGCTGAAGGTGACCCCGAAGAAGAGTAGTTTGGGTTCCAGAGAAATGGTAGGAATGCGCGAGGAAATACTGATCCTAAGATTTATCCTAGAACTTAGACTGAAAGAAAAGGCAAATCAATGTTTACAACATTTTTAGATTTAAAGACAGACTTTGTGAATGTTGATCGGAATACATTCTTTGAAATTATCAAGTTAGGAGGAATGACATAACGATTATAAGGCTCTTCACGACTTGTACTGAAACCAGACTAAAGCTTTAATAGTCAAAGAACATGAGAAGGGGATGAGACATGGTTGTCGGGTATCCTCCATGCTATTCAACCAGTACGTTGAGCAAGCGGTAAATCAGACCAAAGGGAAATTTCTAAGGGTAATGTAGGTTCTGGGAAAAGATTTAAATATTTCTAGGTTTATCGATGCCGTTATGGTCTTGGGTATGGCAAAGGTCGTCAGTTGAATGGGACATATTGCGTCATAAGAAGATGTTATGAGACGACTATCAACAAAATGAAACAATGCTGATGAGTTGGTCGAAATATGCGAGATGGCACTAGTTTAGAAATTAAGGGTTAGAAGAGGTAGGTATGGCAGTGCCGCGGTTAAATAAGTTGAAGTTTTCCATCCTGCTGTCGACTTTCATGCCAGCGCCAGGGACAAGATGTATCGTCATTCCAGTATAGAAACACGCCCAGCTACATCGTCCGTCATACTGTGAGTCCCTCGTCCACCAAAGCGGAGAACTCGTGATTTACGGCTACTGAGTTAGCGCCTGACCTACGACAATATTTACCCAAAATTACATAAAAGCACATCCGTACAACATGCATTGCAAACATTCCAAGCGCGTGTTGTTCATGGCCCGTGTTGTCTTTTCATCTTCACTTTTCTTGCCTGTTCTTCGATTTCAGCTTCGATCCCTTAGAACATGCGGGACCATGTGAACCAAAGGTATTTGCTCAATGAACCAAACACTACATGATCCATAGGTTGGTGATAACAAAATTTAAATATAAAAAAAGCAAGAATAAAAGAATAAACAGTACAGGGTGATTCAAAAATAATACCACAACTTTAGGAATTTAAAACTCTGCAACGACAAAAGGCAGAGCTAAGCACTATCTGTCGGCGAATTAAGGGAGCTATATTCATTTAGTTGTACATTTGTTCGCTTGAGGCGCTGTTGACTAGGCGTCCGCGTCAGTTGATGCTAAGATGGCGACCGCTCAACAGAAAGCTTTTTGTGTTATTGAGTACGGCAGAAGTGAATCGACGACAGTTGTTCAGCGTGCATTTCGAACGAAGTATGGTGTTAAAACTCCTGATAGGTGGTGTATTAAACTTTGTTATAAACAGTTTACAGAGAATGGGTGTTTGTGCAAAGGGGAAAGTTCTGGATGGCCGAGAACGAGTGATGAAAATGTAGCACGCATCCAGCAAGCATTTGTTCGCAGCCCAGGAAAATCGACTCGCAGAGCTAGCAGAGAGCTGCAAATTCCACAATCAACTGTATGGAGACTACCTGAACGTCAACTACCCGAGGCGATGGATCGGCCGCCAGGCAGCCCGTGACAGAGCACTTCATCACTGGCCTCCAAGAAGCCCTGATCTTACCCCCTGCGATTTTTTCTTATGGGGGTATGTTAAGGATATGGTGTTTCGGCCACGTCTCCCAGCCACCATTGATGATTTGAAACGAGAAATAACAGCAGCTATCCAAACTGTTACGCCTGATATGCTACAGAGAGTGTGGAACGAGTTGGAGTATCGGGTTGATATCGCTCGAGTGTCTGGAGGAGCCCATATTGAACATCTCTGAACTTGTTTTTGAGTGAAAAAAACCTTTTTAAATACTCTTTGTAATGATGTATAACAGAAGGTTATATTATGTTTCTTTCATTACATACACATTTTTAAAGTTGTGGTATTCTTTTTGAATCACCCTGTATATAACGGTGAAAGGCTAAGTTATTGCAGGGAACTGTTCTGCAGAATACACGCAGTGTTTCACAAGAAATCCTTCCAACGAAGAGATTAGAGTCTGGGTTGAATGACGCAAATTTTTCTGTTCTGTTGGAAACCTATTGACAATGAAACGAGGAGAATAACAACGGTTATGAAAGAGTTGTCCAAGTGATAGTCGGTTCTCCGTCTAGAGTGGATGAGGCAGTTGCTTTTGAATGAATTCGTAGCATCAACCACAAATCCCCTTCGGTAGTACGTCTACAGGAATGGCAGAGCTGGGATTCCTAGACGCTTGAACAACGGCCTGCACAAATTTCACGATCTCGCACCCCATATCGTTTCCGGCTCGCGCTTTTCTGGTCTAAGTCGGGGCCGACCGACCACCGTGTCGTCCTCTGCCAATGGCGTCACTGAATGCAGTACGGAGGGGCACGTGTTCAGCACGCCGCTCTCCCAATCGTCGTCGTGTTTCTCTAAGGCCCAACGAGCACGCATGCCCGTAATAATTGTTACGAGACCAGTTAAAGATGCTGCTGTATTTTATAACACGAAGGTTACTCGATTGAAGCAGGCCAGAAGATGACGCAGTGTATCGTCGAAACTGGTAGCCTAGAAGTAAAACCAAAATAATGGCGACTGGAATTGTTTTATTGGATATTGACCAGCCGCAGTCCCATACTCCAGCCAGAAGATAGAGTTACATTCGTAGGCAAATCTTGTCTCCCTCAAAAATGCTTAATCCCCATCCCCACATACTTACACGCTTTCCTTCATTACCAAACAGCCAATTGCTTGATGTCTCAGACTGTGTCCTGTCTGCCACTCCCTCCTTATAGTCAAGTTGTGCCATAAATTTTCTTTCACTCCGATTCGGTTCTGTACGTCTTCTTTATTTAATCGATTTTGCAGTCTAATCTTCACGAATCTGCTGTACGACCAGCTTTCCAAAGATTATGTTACATTCATGTCTGTACTATTTAACGCACACGGTCCCCTTTCATACAAGGCCACAATGTGTACAAATATTTTCATAGGAAACTTCCGACTACTTCTATTCCATGTTCAAACGTTTCCTTTTCAGAAAAGCATTTTTTTCCCATTGTATTGCTGCATTTTATATCCTTTCTGCCGCCGTCAGTTATTTTCGGAAGAATTTAAAATGTTTGACTTCCGTAATCACACAAGAGATACTTGTCAGAAACTATATTCAGAATGTTTAACTCGAATTAAGAGTCAACCAGTTCTCTGCAAGCTATGATCTAACGTAATCGATTACGCTTTTTTCTAAATCTCTAACATTCCACATGTTTCACAATAGTGTTTGTCATCTGCAAACAGAAAAATTATTAACGTTTACCGGCAGATCATTGATAATCAGTGGTGTTCTTCAGGTGTAATGTACAGGCTCCCTGGACCTGAAGGACACCTGTAGCCTATCGTCGAAGTATTGTGCAAAATGGAAACAACAGTTCAGCTGTTCACCTCTAAGAGTACCGCAAGACCGCTACGGTCGCAGGTTCGAATCCTGCCTCGGGCATGGATGTTTGTGATGTCCTTAGGTTAGTTAGGTTTAACTAGTTCTAAGTTCTAGGGGACTAATGACCTCAGCAGTTGAGTCCCATAGTGCTCAGAGCCATTTGAACCATCACGCTGAAAAACCTGAAATATCACATGAATGTTCACGTTGTAATAGTCTCTCAGGGAACATTCTTCTCACACGAAAAATGGTTCAAATGGCTCTGAGCACTATGGGACTTAACTGCTGTGGTCATCAGTCCCCTAGAACTTAGAACTACTTAAACCTAACTAACCTAAGGACATCACACACATCCATGCCCGAGGCAGGATTCGAACCTGCGACCGTAGCAAGCACGCGGTTCCAGACTGAAGCGCCTTTAACCGCACGGCCACACCGGCCGGCCTTCTCACACGAAAGAAAAAAAAAATGATTTTCTTCACGCGGCTGTGCAAAAGGTGTGTTTCGACGTCAGTAACGTTCTGGTACGTTCCGTGATACATCAGTCACTGGATACACACACGAACACAACGCGCCAGCATACAGCACGAAACTCGTTCATACATGAAATAAGGACAACGCTCTACGTTACCATTTGAAATTTGTGGTAAGGTCTTGTGGGACCAAACTGCTAAGGTCATCGGTCCATAAGCCTACACAGTACTTAATCTAACTTAAACTAACTCACGCTAAGGACAACACACACACACCCGTGTCCGAGGGACGACTCGAACCTTCGACAGGGGGGGGGGGGGGGGGGGGGGGAGCCGCGCGCGGCACGTAACCATTCATTCATTCATGCATTTTTGCATTGAATCCCAGAGGTGCTAATATACACTCATGCTCATAAATTAAGGATAACGCTGAGCATGGTAAAACAACGCTCTGGTGGGCGGTTTACGAGTTTAAATCACCTCGGGGTATGACCATGCGGTGCATTTGACCCGCGGTCGTCGCACGGTGACGCTGGCAGCTGTCCACATACGCAGAGGTGTGTTGGTGCATGTCAGAGTACGGTACAGCGAGTAAGTGTGCGGACGTTTTCAGACGTGCCAATGGTGACTGTGTGTTGAAAGTGGCTCAAAGAACACATATTGATGACGTTATGAGGGTAGAATACTAGGGCGACAGGAGGCTGGTCAAACACAGCAGGTCGTGGCACGGGCCCTCCGTGTGCCACAAAGTGTGATCTCAAGATTATGGCAACGATTCCAGCAGACAGGAAACGTGTCCAGGCGCTACAGTGCGGGACGTCCACAGTGTACAGCACCACAAGAAGACCGATATCGCACCATCAGTGCCCACAGATGACCACGGAGTACTGCTGGTAGCCTTTTGCTCGGGACCTTACCGCAGCCACTGGAACAGTTGTCTCTAGACTCACAATCTACAGACGACTGAACAGACATGGTTTATTCGCCCGGAGACCTGCAAGGTGCATTCCACTGACCCCCGGTCACAGGAGAGCCCGTAAAGCCTGGTGTCAAGAACACAGTACATAGCCATTGGAACAATGCTCCCAGCTTATGGTTCAAATGGTTCAAATGGCTCTGAGCACTATGGGACTTAACATCTATTGTCATCACTCCCCTAGAACTTAGAACTACTTAAACCTAACTAACCTAAGGGCAGCACACAACACCCAGCCATCACGAGGCAGAGAAAATCCCTTACCCCGCCGGGAATCGAACCCGCTCCCAGCTTATGTTCACGGACGAGTCCAGGTATAGTCTGAACAGTGATTCTCGCCGGGTTGTCATCTGGCGTGAACCAGGAACCAGATACCAACCCATTAATATCCTCGAAAGGGACCTGTATGGAGGTCGTGGTTTGATAGTGAGGGGTGGGACTATGATTGGTGCATGTACAGCCTCACATGTCTTTGACACAGGAACTGCAACAGGTCAGGTGATCGGGACGTCATTTTGCACCAGTATATCCCCCTTTTCAGGGGTGCAGCGGGTCCCACCTTCCTCCTGATGGATGATAACGCACGGCCCCACCGAGCTGCCATCCTGGAGGAGTACCTTGAAACAGAAGATATCATGCGAATGGAGTGGCCTGCCTGTACTACAGACCTAAACCCCATCGGGCACTTCTGGGATGCTCTCGGTCGACGTATCGCTGCACGTCTTCAAACCTCTACGACAGCTCAGGAGCTCCGACAGGCACTGGTGCAAGAATGGGAGGCTATACCCCACCAGCTGCTCGTCCACCTGATCCAGAGTATGCCAACCCGTTGTGCGGCCTGTGTACGTGTGCATGGTGATCATATCCCATATTGATATCGGGGTACATACGCAGGAAACAGTGGCGTTTTGTAGCGCATGTGTTTCGGGACGGTTTTCTCAACTTATCAACAATACCGTGGACTCACAGATCTGTGTCGTGTGTGTTCCTTATGTGGCTATGCCATTAGCGCTAGTTTTGTGTAGTGCCCCGTTGTGTGGCACCACATTTTGCAATATCCTTAATTTATGAGCATGAGCGTACTTCGAACTGAAAAAAGGTGATGGGATAGGGATATGCACATATACAGATGGCGGTACTATCGGATACACAAGGTATAAAAGGGCAGTGCATTGACGGAGCTGTCATTTGTACTCAAGTGATTCATATGAAATATTTTCCGGCGTGATTATGGCTGCACGACGGGAATTAACAGACTTTGAATCCGGAATGCTAGTTGGGAAATTATATTTCGAAAATCGTTGGGGAATTCAATACTCATAGATCCACAGTGTCAAGCGTGTGGCGAGAATGCCAAATTTCAGGCATTACCTCTCACCAGGGGCAACGTAGCGGCCGACGGCCTTCACTTAACGCCCGAGAGCAGCGGCGTTTGCGTAGAGGTGTTAGTGCTAACAGACAAGCAACGCTGCGTGAAGTAAGCGCAGAAATCAACGTGGGACGTACGACGAACGTATACGTTAGGACAGTGCAGCGAAATTTCGCGTTAATGGGTTATGGCAGCAGGCGACCGACGCAAGCGGCTTTGCCGACATCACGACATCGCCTACAGCTCTCTCCTGGGCTCGTGACCACATCACTTGGACCCTAACTACTGTAAATCCGTGGGCTGGTCAGACGAGTACCGATTTTAGTTGGTAGGGTTCGAGTGTGGAGTAGACCCCCACGAAGCCTGGATCCAAGTTGTCAACAAGGCACTGTGCAAGCTTGTGGTGGCTTCATAGTGGTGTGGGCTGTGTTTCTACAGAATGGAGTGGATCCTGTGGTCCAACTGAGCGGATCATTCACTGGAAATGATTATGGTCGGTTACTTGGAGACCATTTTCATTCACAGATTTGATGTTCCCAGACAACGATATCACCGGGTCACAATTATTTGCGATTATAAGTAATAGAACGCAGCAATGAGTCTTCTTTTTTTATTCAAAGATCTGTGACTGATGCTCGAACAACAGGAAACTAACATGTATCGAGATTAGAAAATAGTGCATTGATAATGGCTTGGCACTAGCCGAAAACTGGATTTGCTTAATAAAACATGCAAAAAGAAGAACGATTGACTCCTGCGCTTTATAATTTACACATTACGTAACAGTCCCTGAGTGCACCCACTTTCCGAAGGGAATGTAACCTGATGTTTGCGATTAGTCTGCAGAACATTGTGGACAGTTCGAGAGAATTATTTAGCCGCCAAAATGGCCCGGCATGAATCACGTCGAACATTTATGGGGCATAATCGAGAGGTCAGTTCGTGCACAGAATCCTGCACCGCCAACACTTTTCGGAATTATGGCCGGCTATAGTGGCAGTGTGACTCAGTATTTCTACAGGGAATTCCAGCGACTTGTTGAGTCCATGCCACGTCGAGTTGCTGCATTTTGCCAAGCAAAAGCAGGTCGGACACAATGTTGGGAGGTATCCCATGACCTTTGTCACCTCAGTGTACACTGAATACTTCTTCCCAGGCTTCCGCGATACGGGCTCAAAGACACTCTACGTCTTGTAATCGCGATCTACGTTAGAGATTTGAAATGTCCTCTTAAACAGAAGTCGAAGAAATTTAGTTCTGAAGAATTTGGAAACCAGGGTACTGGTCCACTTTTCCCCAACCATTTATTTATTTATTTATTCATTTATTGTTCCGTGGGACCAAATTAAGGAGAAGTCTCCATGATCACGGAACGAGTCAACACATGAAAGTATAACACGATATTAGAAACAGATAAAATGAAATATAAAAAAACATATTCAGGTGACAAGTCGTAAGTTTAAATGGAGAAAATCAACAATGTAACACTGGAATTTGCTTAATTCTTTAGCTCTTCCAGGAGCTCCTCGACAGAATAGAAGGAGTGAGCCATGAGGAAACTCTTCAGTTTGGACTTAAAAGAGTTTGGGCTACTGCTAAGATTTTTGAGTCCTTGTGGTAGCTTATTGAAAATGGATGCAGCAGAATACTGCACTCCTTTCTGCACAAGAGTCAAGGAAGTGCATTCTACATGCAGATTTGATTTCTGCCTAGTATTAACTTAGTGAAAGCTGCTAACTCTTGGGAATAGGCTAATATTGCTGACAACAAACGACATTAAAGAAAATATATACTGTGAGGGCAATGTCAGAATTCCCAGATTTTTGAATAGGGGTCGACAAGAACTTACACCACATATAGCTCGAACAGCCCTTTTTTGAGCCAAAAATACCCTTTTTGAATCAGAAGAATTACCCCAAAAAATAATACCAAACGACATAAGCGTATGAAAATATGCGAAGTAGACTACTTTTCGTGTTGAAGTGTCACTTATTTCAGATACTGTTTTAATGGTAAATAAAGCAGCATTTAGCTTCTGAACAAGATTCTGGACATGGGCTTTCCACAACAGCTTACTATCTATCCGAACGCCTAGGAACTTGAACTGTTCCGTCTCGCTTATAATATGCCTATTCTGTCTGATCAAAATATCGGTTCTTGTTGAATTGTGAGTTAGAAACTGTAAAAACTGAGTCTTACTGTGATTTAGCATCAAATTATTTTCCACAAGCCATGATCTTATTTCATGAACTGCATTATTTGTTACTGTTTCAATATTACACACAAGATCCTTCACTATCAAGCTGGTGTCATCAGCAAACAGAAATATCTTTGAATCACCTGTAACACTAGAAGGCATATCATTTATATAAATAAGAAACAGCAGTGGCCCCAGCACCGACCCTTGGGGAACGCCCCACTTAACAGTGCCCCATTGGGACTGAACATCACTACCACTCTCAATATTGCGGAGAATTACCCTCTGCTTTCTGTTCTTAAAGTAAGAGGCGAACCAATTGTAAGCTACTCCCCTTACTCCATAATGGTCCAACTTCTGCAGTAATATTTTGTGGTCAACACAGTCAAAAGCCTTCGTTAAATCAAAGAAAACACCTAGCGTTCGCAACCTTTTATTTAATCCGTCCAAAACCTCACAGAGAAAAGAGAATATAGCATTTTCAGTTGTTAAACCATTTCTAAAACCAAACTGAACATTTGACAGCAAATTATGTGAATTTAAATGCTCCAGTAACCTTGTATATACAACCTTCTCGATAACTTTAGCAACACTGATGGCATAGAAATAGGTCTAAAATTGTCAACATTATCAATGTCTCCATTTTTATAAAATGGCTTCACTACCGAGTACTTTAATCGGTCAGGAAACCGACCGCTCCTAAAGGAAAAGTTACAGATATGGCTAAGTAATGGGCTAACATACTTAGAACAATACTTCAGTATTCTGCTAGATACCCCGTCATATCCATGAGAGTTCTTGGTCTTTAGTGATTTAATTATTAACTCAATCTCCCTCTTGTCAGTATCATGGAGGAGCATTTCAGGTAACAGTCTCGGAACACTTTCTTCTAAGAGCGCTATATGATTCCCTGTTGGGACTAGGTTTCTATTTAGTTCACCTGCTATATTCAGAAAGTGATTATTAAATACTGTACATATATGCGACTTATCAGTAACACGGACATTCCCACTACGCACTGATTCAATATCCTCGACCTGTCTCTGCAGACCAGCAACTTCCTTTATGACTGACCATATGGTTTTAATTTTATCCTGAGACTTAGCTATTCTATCTGCATACCACATACTTTTTGCCTTCCTAATAACATTTTTAAGCACCTTACAATACTGTTTGTAATGGGCTGCTGCATTTAGATTTTGACTGTTTCTAACGTTTTGATGTAATTGCCACCTTGTTTTACAAGATATTCTTATCCCTCTAATCAGCCACCCAGGCTGCCTGTTTGTACTAGTACCCTGTTTTAAACGTTCTAACGGAAAGCAACTTTCAAAGAGCATGAGAAAAGTCTTGAGAAAAGCATTATATTTATCGTCTACTGCATCAGCGCTATAAACGTCTTGTTCCTTTATAAGGTTTACAAAGGTCTCTACAGCAACTGGATCAGCTTTCCTGAACAGCTGATGACTATATTTAACACGTGTTGCAGCACAAAAATCTTTTAAAGTTAAAATTTGTGCATCATGATCTGAAAGGCCGTTCACCTTTTTGCTAACAGAATGCCTTTCTAGTAATGAGGAATGAACAAAAATGTTGTCTATGGTTGTTCTACTGTTCCATCTGTGCATCCTCTTATTTAGAAGTCCACTGGCATTCACACTGAAATGAAGAAGGCAGTTTGAAGATTTCTCATAAGAAGGAATTCCACATGGCAGGTGCCTTCTGTCCCTGTGTGTTTCCTATGATAACAGTACTGCAGAGGTCTTTAAAAAATCAGTTATGATGTGCAAATACAGCGTTCCCGGAATGATATCCAGTTATTTCCTTCTGCTACGCATTGGTAAACTGTCTTGAATTTTGGCTGTACCTTTCACGAACACCTATATTAAGAGAATCAATGGGCACTTTTCATCTCTCTCTCTTTCCACTCTTTCACCATCTCAGATTCATATCTGTGAACAGTGAAGGACAGCCTGACGTCTGTTGTTTTCTAGATGTGAAACGATCCTTGGTCATTAAGTAATTTGTTTTTGCTGTTGCGAGTGTATAAACCGTGGTCAGAAGCGCGCATATGTGGGAACATTCTCGAGATCGCTGCTACCCCTCCCCCCGTCCCACCATTCTAGCCGTCAACAAGCGCAAATTATTTTATGTCTGCATAAGGAAAAAGTGGGCGCCATTTAAACAAAATTCAAGGCACTGAAGTGTAGTACATAGCTGATAGACATCCAAACAGCTATCTTGCGACAGTATTTCTCTGTTGAGAGAGGCATGAACTTCCAGGAAATGCGTCATCCAACCCTTAACTCTCAAATACATTTCCCTCTCGTAATTTGATGACAGATCTACAGATAGTGGCTACATCATCGAATTTGTCCCGTCAGGAACGACGCCCCTCCTCTGATACTTGTGACTTCACTGCACGCACATTCGATTGTTAGCCACATGAATTTTACTGACACACATTTATTACCTGCGAACAGAGAGAGAGTATAAGAAATTAATGCGGAGGCCATAGCAATAGGGTAGTCTTCTAAAAACAAGCGAAAACTCCGGTTTCCTTTTTGTGAAAAGTATTAGTTCGTTAGTGTAATTATCATTTCCCCATTTCGCATGACACTGTTCTCGAAACTTTGATTACATCTTCAATTTTCAACGTCACACACAGTTTTCGCTTCAGCCAATCAGACTGGTACAATTTTGTAATTAACTGCAAATGTACATTTATATAACATTTAGTACTAAATTACAATGACATTTTTATTGTCAGTTACAGCTTTTTTTCTGTTTTGTATTTTCGCTGTACAAATACATCAGAAAAATAAATTTTTATTTTAAGTTTCATGGAATAAAATGTAATATTAATTCTTTAATGTATAATTATCAAACAGAATCCATCATATAGTGTAAAGTCCAGCATTGTTTACACTGCAGCCTTAAATATAGTGAAGCATTTTCTTAGCCCCGATAGCTAATCTACAGGTAATCGTAGGGGTGACAAACCACGAATGTCGTGCTAAATGTTCTGAGGTGGTACGGAGAGGGCAGGTATTACGGCGAAAGCCCACTTACAACTGTCAATAAACGATCTCGTTGAATCTTGGTGAGAGTGTAGAAGGGACAGAATTGTGCGTTGCGTAATTTTTTCGTCTGTGCCCAATTTAACTTTTAAGGGGCTAAACACCCCACCCCCAAACGGTACTTTGGCATTTTAGGTTTAGAGGGAATACGTTCGAAACTGTAATGTAAAAAAATGTTTTTCATACAAAAGTTAACACATAACAAATGTTCTTGAAACCTTATAATAGACTTTTGTGATAATTTAAGATTTTTCAAAATACCCTACCACAATAATAAATTTTAGTAGTGCGGTTCTTCGTTAATGTGTGGGTCGGTGTTGTTGGGGACTGTTTAATTGGGCCGTATTTGCTACGTAGGCCATTAAATGGCAGGTACTATTACAATTTTCTCTCCAGAGCATTAACAGAATTGCTGGAAGACGTCCCGCTCCCTACAAGACAACGCATGTGGTTCCAACATGACGGGACGCCGACACATTTCAGTCGTCGTGTGCATCGATTCCTGGACCGACTGTTCCCAGAAACGTGGATTAGCAGTGGTGGTCCTGTACCATGACCTGCTCGATCCCCAGATACGTCCCCTCTGGACTTTTTTGTTCAAAAATGGCTCTGAGCACTATGGGACTTAACATCTATGGTCATCAGTCCCCTAGAACTTAGAACTACTTAAACCTAACTAACCTAAGGACATCACGCAACACCCAGTCATCACGAGGCAGAGAAAATCCCTGACCCCGCCGGGAATCTAACCCTGGAACCCGGGCGTGGGAAGCGAGAACGCTACCGCACGACCACGAGCTGCGGACGACTTTTTTGTGCGGGGAGAGATGTGCAACCTTGTTCACGCAGCTCCTGTTGCATGAGAAGAGGATCTGGTAGCCCGGATAGTAGCAGCAGCAGGAACAATTCAAGATACTCCTGGGGGGGGGGGGGGTTTGCCCGTGTCAGACAGAACATTATCTGACGGTGTAACCTCTGTTTACGTGTCAATGGAGGAATTTTTGAAAATCTACTGTAATTGAAATTAGGTTGTTAGTGTGTTGTCTCTTGGTAAAAAAAAAAAAAAGAAAGAAAGAAAGAAAGAAAGAAATGGAAACGTGTTTGTTGGTTTAATTAATTTTCCGCCAGAGAAATCTTCCTCTACCAGTTTAAATACTCCTCATAGGAAAAAATGACATTAGGGAAAAATATTTGTTTTGATGTCCGCTACAACCTCCCAGAGTTTGTCGGTTTCAATACTTTTCACCCTGTATTTTGCAGAATAAAATTCAGTCGCCATTTGCGAATATATTTTTATTTTGCTTTACCAGTTTCAACAAATTAATTTGTCAACTTCAGAAGCGTAATATTGGTTTAGCAGACCTCAAGATCTTCTTTATAGAAGCATAATGCCATGGTATGTCCAGAAATGTACATATTGTATGTGATTATTGTAAACACAGATCAGCAGTTTACAGTAATTAAATCACATCTATGCATCAGTTGCGCCAGCAACAAGGAACACTTAGTTGGTTCTTGCAAAGAAAAGAACAGAAAGCAGCCATTGTTAATAACGTTATTTGTTTACACGAACAACGCCGTTACGGTTTCGAAACAACAGATTGATCTTCAGTTCATATTTGCGTTACATTTGGTTTTGTTAATATTAGTTGTTAACTGTTTGTTTTTTCGGCAACAAAAAATGTAATATGGACGTGTATAGCCATCGGAAGATTTATCTGTCGATTCGAGACCGCCGCTATTCATGTAAATAAATAGCACTTGTATTTTGCACTCAGCCGCGGTCTCACCAACGCCCCTTTTCGAAGAAATATCAGGAAGAAGAGTTTTTTCCTCAGTACCATTAATAGTGAGGCGCTACGTTCTATTTATGATAATGCAAGTATAGTAATACAGCATTAACTTTTCAACTATGAGAATTGCAGTCAACAAACACCACTTCTCATATATTTTAAATTTTGGAACATCAGAGTGAAGCACAGCTTTGCACAAAGACCATGTACCTTCTACTAACGGTTGTTTGTTGCATCCAGGTGTCAAACCATAGACGAAATGTTTCAAAGTAGCGAGGAACCAGCAGCGCTGAAAAAATGTAATGCGTGGAAAAAAGAGAGAGAGAGAGAGAAAGGAAAGAAACGGGCAGTGACGAGTGGGACTTGCGATCTGAATGTTCCGTACTATATTAATTATGTGTGTAGACAGGTATTCCATCCCATGAACCTCTACACTTTCTGCCGGTTATCGACATTGATACTGACGAGATAACGGTCCAGGGAAATCTAAGACTTCCGAGAACGTTTTGATTTTAGTTTTATTATCGGATAAAAATCATAAATTTTTTTTCGTGTGGTTGCAGATTTACCCTTTTCAGGTTTTTTTCTTATCTTGTGATGTGAAACATTGCTTCTTGCCAAAATTCATGATTCTATGCCAACGGGAATTACCCTATAGGTTTTGATGACTGAGTTTGTGAATATCAAAATACGTGACATAAATGGCAGTATCTTCTGATTGCATTGGCCTAGAAGTTTCAATTTTTTACAACGTCAAGGGACCGCTGGTCTTGGTGTGTGACATGGATTTCAAAATGGTACGTATACCAGCTCCTGAGAACAAGGGTTTTCTACAGTCGGACAGAGAGACGGACGGAAGGATAACAAAGTGATCCTAGAAGGGTTCTGTATTTGCCAAGTGGGGAACGGAACTCTAAAAATAACACTTTGAACGTTTTCCATTTTAAATGTTCTATTGTATCCCAAGGACTGCTGCTTCTCGACGATTGGCGAATTCGCTGTGAAGCAGCAGTAGTCAGCGAGCATAATAATGTATTTGACAGTTTTCTAGAAATTGTCCTAAATGATTAATTATGTCATTTTATGCTTCTAACAAACTTTTTACCTCTTGAATTTCATTATTCTTTTATAAAAACAAAATGAAATTCACATAATTTGAACGGCCGCTAAAACGCTCCATTCGCGTCATGTGATGGCTGTGACGTCACTGGCTAGCTCGCAGCTCCTACTGTCATAATACTAATCCAGAGTGATGTCTTGTTTTGGATTTTACCTTTCGGAAAATGGGCTACAAATGGTGTATAGTACCGTACTATACAAATATATCTACAAAAACTCCAGAAAACTTGTTTATGAGTGTTCCAAATAATGAGAAGATGCGTAAAATGTGGTTGCACTGTACCGGCAAATTGCCACCACGTTGACGCACAAGTAAACTAATGTAATTAAAAATGTGTTGCACTGCGAAGTTAACATTAACTTAGCTGCGATACATATGCTCTCCCACTGTTACAACGAAGGATAGCGTCATTCACCGATATTAAATACCTCGTCAAAACAGTCGTCTTACGTGACTACACCTGAATTATTCTGTAGTTCAGTTGTTAGAGCGATAAACAGTCGAATTTTACAAGACGATGTCCATAGGCTGCTGGCTCGAATGTAAACCGAAAGAGACGGCCCGGTTAGCCGTGCGGTCTAACGCACGGCTTTCCGTAGTGGAAGGAGCGCCTGGTCCCCGGCACGAATCCGCCCGGCGGACTTGTGTCGAGGTCCAGTGAGCCGGCCAGTCTGTGGATGGTTTTTAGGCGGTTTTCCATCAGCCTCGGCGAATGCGGGCTGGTTCCCCTTATTCAGCCTCAGCTACACTGCCGACGATTGCTCCGCAAGCAAGTTCTCCACGTACGCGTACACCACCATTACTCTACCACGCAGACGTAGGGGTTACACTCGTCTGGTGTGAGACGTTTCCTGGGGGTAAGGGGGGGGGGGTCCACTGTGGGGCCGAACCGGACAATGACCCTAAAAGAGTGGTTCGGTGTGGGGCGGCGGAGGGGTGAAGTGGACTGCGGTAGTCGTCGTGGGGTTGTGGACCACTGTGGATGCGGCAGGGACGGAGCCTCAACGGCGTTTTTAGGCTCCCGGTTACCATACAATACGATGCAACCCGAAAGAACATTTTAACTTATTTCTAAAGCGACTCGACAGTCCTCTCACATGGAAACGAATTCACAATTACAAAGCTTCACCACACCGATCATAAATAGGATATTATTGTTTACCTTGCTGTTTCATGCGCTTAAGTTTGCAATCGCTCTTCACACACGTCACGTCCAAAATGATATTTTCTAGTTAACGTGACCAGAAACTTTTTACTTTATTAAAAGCAGTGTATTTATCTTCGTACTGTGTAGCTAGGATCCTTATTGTTTAAACTTTTGCAGTTTCATCATCTTACATAAAGATGAAGTAAGTCTGCTTCAGACGCTAACTTTAGTTTACACTCAAACATCACAGCATCTACGTTTGTGCCACTTGAATGTTGTACACGCTTTATACATCTCTGTATATACCTCATCGTCCTACACCTCGTTGTACTGGAGATGCATGTTTATACCTTCACTACTAGCAATGCTTTCCGGAAAAGCGAATTGTTTGTTCGCAAAGTAAATGCATTCATCTTCTGTCGTCCGTTTCTGGGACTAAGACAAATGTGAAGCTATGTATAATACATCACACAATCGAATCCACTACCACAATCGGTTTTTGCTAACGCTGTTTTCGTACTTCGTGTAACACTTATAAAAATTTATGACCTGCCCAGGATTCGAACACGTGATTTCTTACATTGCAGTAAAATGGGCTGTCCACTGCGCCACGCATGACGCATGCAGAGTCTCTGCTGAGTGTGTTGCATGGAAGATAAGCACAAAGTTTTACCAAGAACAGTTTGTGCTTTGGATCGTAGCTCATGAGTGATAGTCGACAATCTATTTATAACACACGGATTCATTTGCAAAATAATCCACAATTCCGTAGTTTTGAGCGAGTTTAATGATGTTGCAGGGAACAGGGAAAAGAATATCCGTCGTTGCACATATCGCCGCTCTTAAACGAGTGGAGCATGAACGCATCAACTTTCGCAAGGCTTCCACTATCAGCGTTCACAAACTTACTTTCTATTGTTATTGAAAAGTTGTAATTGCGTTTTCCATCACTAAACAGCTAAACTGTTTTGAGTAAAAGTACGTTTACGTCGCCTCTTCGGCTAACGCTACTATACAGGGTGTTACAAAAAGGTACGGCCAAACTTTCAGGAAACATTCCTCACACACAAAGAAAGAAAATATGTTATTTGGACATGTGTCCGGAAACGCTTACTTTCCATGTTAGAACTCGTTTTATTACTTCTCTTCAAATCACATTAATCATGGAATGGAAACACAGCAACAGAACGTACCAGCGTGACTTCAAACACTTTGTTACAGGATATGTTCAAAATGTCCTCCGTTAGCGAGGATACATGCATCCACCCTCCGTCGCATGGAATCACTGATGCGCTGATGCAGCCCTGGAGAATGGCGTATTGTATCACAGCCGTCCACAATACGAGCACGAAGAGTCTTTACATTTGGTACCGGGTCTGCGTAGGCAAGAGCTTCCAAATGCCCCCATAAATGAAAGTCAAGAGGGTTGAGGTCAGGAGAGCGTGGAGGCCATGGAGTTGGTCCACCTCTACCAATCCATCGGTCACCGGATCTGTTGTTGAGAAGCGTACGAACACTTCGACTGAAATGTGCAGGAGCTCCATCGTGCATGAACCACATGTTGCGTCGTACTTGTAAAGGCACGTGTTCTAGCAGCACAGGTAGAGTATCCCGTATGAAATCATGATAACGTGATCCATTGAGCGTAGTTGGACGAAACTAAAATGAGCTCTAACATGGAAATTAAGCGTTTCCGGACAGATGTCCACATAACATCTTTTCTTTATTTGTGTGTGAGGAATGTTTCCTGAAAGTTTGGCCGTACCTTTTTGTAACACCCTGTATAACACAAGCATACGATGTGCGACAATAAAGTAATGAGACTGATTTTTTTGCAAGATGTGGCGACCCTTCAGGCTTGCGTAGGCACAATATCTTTGTCCTTGGTCTATAAGCTGCTTCTAGTCCAAGCGGCACAAGGATGCAAATGCTCAGTCGTAAATTGTGCTGTAATAAGTTAACACGTGTTTATGTCTCTCGTCACGGAAATGGAACCGCATAATATTGCGCAACAGTATGCCATTTCTTTTTGCGTTAAATTGATTGAAAACGCGACGACAACTTACGGTAAGGTTCAAAAGGCTTTTGGAGAGGAGGTTCTGTCAAGAGCTCAAGTTTTTCGTTGGCATAAAATGTTTAGTTAAGGCAGAACGAATGTTGAAGATGAAGACCGCAGTGGACGACCATCAACCTCCCGGACGGATGTCAACTTGGCCAGGGTGCCTGAACTCTTACGATCTGATCGAAGATTATCCGTGAAAGAACTGAACATCAATCTAGACAGGTCCGAACGCTGTTGCAGAGGCAACGGAAAAAGCATGCGAAGTTCAGAAGAACGCAAAATCCCGAAGATTGGCTAAAATTTACAGACGCGCAAAATTTGGCACGGACTTCAATGCGAGATGCCTTTAATAAGTTCCACAACGAAACATTGTCTCGAAATTTGGTAGAAAATCCGAAGAAATTCTGGTCGTATGTAAAGTACACAAGCGGCAAGACGCAGTCAATACCTTCGCTGCGCAGTGCCGATGGTACTGTTACCGACGACTGTGCCGCTAAAGCGGAGTTATTGAACGCAGTTTTCCGATATTCCTTCAGCAGGTAAGACGAATGGAATATTCCAGAATTTGAAACACGAACAGCTGCTAGCATGAGTTTCTTAGAAGTAGATACCTTAGGGGTTGCGAAGAAACTCAAATCGCTTGATACGGGCAAGTCTTCAGGTCCAAATTGTATACCGATTAGGTTCCTTTCAGATTACGCTGATACAATAGCTCCCTACTTAGCAATCATATACAACCGCTCGCTCACCGATAGATCTGTACCTACAGGTTGGAAAATTGCGCAGGTCGCACCAGTGTTTAAGAAGGGTAGTAGGAGTCATCCATCGAACTACAGACCTATATCATTGACGTCTGTTTGCAGTAGGGGTTTGGAGCATATATTGTATTCCAACATTATGAATCACCTCGATGGGAGCCGGCCGAAGTGGTCGTGCGGTTCTGGCGCTGCAGTCTGGAACCGCGAGACCGCTACGGTCGCAGGTTCGAATCCTGCCTCGGGCATGGATGTGTGTGATGTCCTTAGGTTAGTTAGGTTTAACTAGTTCTAAGTTCTAGGGGACTAATAACCTCAGCAGTTGAGTCCCATAGTGCTCAGAGCCATTTGAACCATTTGAACCTCGATGGGAACGATCTATTGATACGTAATCAACATGGCTTCAGAAAACATCGTTCCTGTGCAACGCAGCTAGCTCTTTATTCGCACGAAGTAATGGCCGCTATCGACAGGGGATCCCAAGTTGATTCCGTATTTCTAGATTTCCGGCAAGCTTTTGACACCGTTCCTCACAAGCGACTTCTAATCAAGCTGCGGGCCTACCGGGTATTGTCTCAGTTGTGCGACTGGATTCGTGATTTCCTGTCAGGAAGGTCGCAGTTCGTAGTAATAGATGGCAAACCATCGAGTAAAACTGAAGTGATATCAGGTGTTCCCCAGGAAAGCGTCCTGGGACCTCTGCTGTTCCTGATCTATATAAATGACCTGGATGACAATCTGAGCAGTTCTCTTAGGTTGTTCGCAGATGATGCTGTAATTTACTGTCTAGTAATGTCATCCGAAGACCAGTATCAGTTGCAAAGCGATTCAGAAAAGATTGCTGTATGGTGTGGCAGGTGGCAGTTGACGCTAAATAACGAAAAGTGTGAGGTGATCCACGTGAGTTCCAAAAGAAATCCGTTGGAATTCGATTACTCAATAAATAGTACAATTCTCAAGGCTGTCAATTCAACTAAGTACCTGGGTGTTAAAATTACGAACAATTTCAGTTGGAAAGACAACATAGATAATATTGTGGGGATGGCGAGCCAAAGGTTGCGTTTCGTTGGCAGGACACTTAGAAGATGCAACAAGTCCACTAAAGAGACAGCTTACACTACACTCGTTCGTCCTCTGTTAGAATATTGCTGCGCGGTGTGGGATCCTTACCAGGTGGGATTGACGGAGGTCATCGAAAGGGTGCAAAAAATGGCAGCTTGTTTTTTATTATCACGTAATAGGGGACAGAGTGTCGCAGATATGATACGAGAGTTGGGAAGGAAGTCATTAAAGCAAAGACGTTTTTCGTCGCGGCGAGATCTATTTACGAAATTTCAGTCACCAACTTTCTCTTCCGAATGCGAAAATATTTTGTTGAGCCCAACCTACATAGGTAGGAAAGATCATAAAAATAAAATAAGAGAAATCAGAGCTCGAACAGAAAGGTTTAGGTGTTCGTTTTTCCCGCGCGCTGTTCGGGAGTGGAATGGTAGGGAGGTAGTATGAACCCTCTGCCAAGCACTTAAATGTGAATTGCAGAGTAATCATGTAGATGCAGATGTAGATGTAGAAACGGTTCGTGTAATAATAACCGAAGCTCTTTGTATGAAAAAGATTTGTGCAAAAATTGTCCCAAAAAATCTCACACGACAAGAGCGAGAAACACGGAAAAATGTGGCAGCCGATCGTTAGAGCAAACGGAAATCATTCCAGAATTGTGGAGCGGTGTTATCACTGGTGACGAAAGTAGGTTTTTTCGGTACGATCCAGAGACAAAACGCCAAAGTTCGGAATGGTGCTCAAAGGGATCACCCAGATCGAAAAAAGCTCTCACGTCAAAGTGAAAAGAGAAATGCATGCCTGTATGTTTCTTGGATTCCAAGGGAATTCTTGATAAAG
This sequence comes from Schistocerca americana, assembly GCF_021461395.2. NCBI lineage: Eukaryota > Metazoa > Arthropoda > Insecta > Orthoptera > Acrididae > Schistocerca > Schistocerca americana. The sequence continues at coordinate 539,923,307 of NC_060124.1, read as the reverse complement.
AGTGGGTGCCTCCTGGACAAACAGTTAACCAATATTACTGCAAAGAAGTTTTAGAAAGACTTCGTAAAAGAGTTCTTCGTGTCCGTGCCAACATTGCTGATAATTGATTTCTGCATCACGATATTGCGCCATCCCATACTGCTCTGTCAGTACAGCAATTTTTAACCTCAATACAAATTTCAGTACTACCACAGTCACCTTATTCGCCAGATATTTGTCCTTGCGACTTTTTTCTATTTCCAAGAGTCAAAACGGCGATCAAGGAACACCATTTTCAAACAACACAAGATGTCCAAAAAACTGTGACGAGGGTCTTTGAGGATATTACAGAAGATGAGTTGCAGAAATGTTACCGTCAATGGCAGAAGCACTGGAAAAAGTGTGTGCAGTCAGAAGGGAAGTACTCTGAAGGAGACAACACTAAACTTGACTAAAACGATAAGCAACATTTTTTTCCCACAGCAGTCTCATTACTTTATTGTCGCACCTCGTAGCTTCGTCTCCTAGCCTGTAACGTCACCAGAGCATCAAGCAATAACAAAGCGCTTTCTATTGCGTTGACAGAGCCTGATATTTAATGATTTTTAAGCTTTCATTACAAAAAAACACATATTTTATGAGAACGTTGACCATAAATTCAATTTAAATGTTATAATGAAACAGTAACAACAGTCCGAACCATATTTTTAACAAAGGAAAATAGCCTATCCTCTCGCCGCCTTCTCGCGGCTACTTGGCAGCCTGAAAGCCGTAGTGTGCTTGGTTGCATTGTCCCATATGTACTAGTAAAACGCAAGGGAACGTGAGACTGCGAGTTGGCGCTCGTAAATCGCTCGCCGGCATCGAAGCTAAGGCACGCAGAGCTGGCTGGCTACGTACCCCGTCGGGCATGAGGCGGATGTCCTTGCCGGCGACGGAGAGCAGGAGTCGCAGGATGCTGGTGGCCGTGCCCGTCTGCCGCATGGCGACCAGGTGCACCGCCGTCTGCTGGCGGGGCTGCAACACACAGTGGACGCTGACGTCACACGCCGTCCTCCGTCTGCAAGCCGAGGCTCAACACTGCTGCACACGCCAGCAGCCGCCTGCTTGTCTTTACCTGCTATGCTCGAGAAAATGTTCACGTTACACCGTAACTGCAACTATCAGTCATTTGCAACACTATACAACAGGCAGTGGCAGCTCGGGAGTCTACACTTTGGATGTTCAGGAATTTTTAGATTCAGATAAATTTGAGAGAGTGAAATTAGTAGCATCCTCTGTATAACAGTTATACTGATTTCATCCGTCATAAACTGTTCTGAAAGCCTGCGACTGTGAAAGCAATAGTTTTGTTTATAAATAACTCATCTGCTACTAGCCACGATTTTCTTTACTTTATTTTTCGCACAACGCATTTCGGGAAATGATTCCCATTTTCAAGTACGTTTTTTGTGTTGTGCTGTTTCTCCTGGGTGGACTTGGGTTTAAAAAAATGTAAACTAAATATTACGACAAATTTTATAAATAATTGACAAGTACGCCACAGAAGAAGTGATGGAACTACAATGGACATGTTATTCCATGGACTCTTGCACTTCTATGCGTGAAATATCTTTCCTTTGTCATTCGCTTATCTTATCTGCTTGGATTCGGACCTAAGAGGACGTTCTTGTGTAAAGCTCATCTTGCTGTACCAGCTGATAATGTACGTTGTACTTAAAACCCGAAAAATATACTGGTTTTTTTGTCAAAAGAATTTGTGTATGTGGTCAATCTACCGTAAATCTCATACCTATATTGTCGTAAGTAGATATGGGCCTTAACAAAGAATTTTCATTGTTAGGCGCCATCTTAGAAAATCTTTAACATTTTTCTTTTAGCTCACCTACGAGACGTGCCGTCGGTTACGACAATTAACTTTATTTCAGATTCCGCGAGACCCGAGGCAGCTACTAATAATTTAACAATTTTATTTACAGATTTTCTTTATATAACGAGATAACATCCCAGGTAGAAAAGGTCTGGTCACAGGATTCCAGTTCCATTATTGGATTTCATTTGTAGATGCTACTCTTGCTGTCTTATACTGGGGAATCGAGACGAAACCACGATGTATCTACGATTGCGTAACTACCCTGAGAACTGAGCTAGTTTACTGGGTGCTTATACACGTCGGGCTAAATTAAACAACGTATTACACTATTAGTAACATTCCTACATCAGTTATTTCTCTTTTATGCTGAGCCATTGCATTAATGTGTGTTTCTTTTTTGTATATAAGTCACGGCTCATATTTTATTTTATTACATTACACAAAGCAACAAAACAAATAAAAAATTTATATTATATTACATTACAGTGTGTTTTCTTATATATTGCAGTAAACCCAACGAAATGAAAAAAGACTCTCACACATCGACAGCATCACATAGGAATGACATAACAAACACAAAATACGCACTTGAAAATGGGAATCATTTCCCGAAACGCGTCGTGCCAAAAATAAAATAAAGAAAATCGTGACTGGTAGCAGATGAGTTATTTCTAAACAAACAGTTATACTTATCAACAAGTTTATACAACTACAGCCACTGCCAATAATAAGAACAATATTAAGATACATAATTTATCTGACAAAAGAAAGAATTGTTTTTTTGGGATTTTGTTGTTTCGTACATAATTAAGTACAATTTAGTGCAATAACCAAATAACGTGTAAACTTTCGCAGCTCTCCATTTCGAATTTCTCTGTAAGTGGGAGTTTTCGTGCTTTTCCATTTTTTTGGACAAATGTACAAGGTCCCCAACAGATGTATTATTAGTTCAGGAATTTACTCGTAGACGCATGGCTGAAGACATATGGCAGTTTGTGTCTGGCCGTGAGTCGTGCACGGATAGCCAAATGGTAAGGCGGCCGCTCGCGAAGACCGGGAAATCCGGGTTCGAGTTCCGGTCCGGCACACATTTTCATTCTAAAGCTAATGGTGGTCATTATTCGCAATTGCAAATTCATCTGATAAATTTACTCCCAGGCTGAAAAGCAGATATTCTTACGCTGCACCCACACAACAACTTGCGCTGACAGTATACTACCCTCGTTATGTTCGGCTGTAGTCACGCTTCTTTGGTCACTCCACAGTCAAAGGATCTTTTTTTGGAGACCCTAGTTCCTTTGCGACTAACTTTTCAATATAATATACTTTCATGTTCCAAGAACGATACTTTGCAGCGGACTGTGCTGTGATATGGAACTTCCTGGCAGATTAAAGCTATATACCGGACCGAGACTGGAACTCGGGACCTTCGCCTTTCGAGAGTAAGTGCTCTGCCGATTTAGCTGCCGAGGCACTACTTGCGACGCATCCTCACGACTTTACTTTTCTGTTAGGATTTGAAATCGATTCAACATAGTCCGGGATCATCTACTCGGTGCGAGAGCGTTATGGACGAGGACGAAGAGGAGGAGATTAGTTTTAATGTCCCGTCGACAACGAAGTCATTAGAGACTGAGCACACGCTCGGATTAGGGAAGGATGGGGAACGAAATCGGCCGTGCCCTTTCTAAGGAACCATCCCGGCATTTGCCTGAAACGACTTACGGAAATCACGGAAAACCTAAATCAGGATTGCCGGAGACGGGTTTGAAACGTCGTCCTCCCGAATGCGAGTCCATTGTGCTAGCCACTGCGCCACCTCGCTCGGTCAACACAGTCCATGTTTACACTGTGCACGAAAGCCGATTCCCGCACAGTAAGCAACCAACTCTAGACACAAGCTGCCGTTTATGGAAATGATTAAACTCAAGTAGTAATGTCTACCAACATGGTCACGTGACTAGAATACAAATGAGGTGGTGAGATCTATAAGAGCCTCAAGCACCAAGTCGTCGATTCCACTTTTAATCAGAGAAACCAGTGACACAGCTTTTCGGGATTTTTCATGTATACAGTGTGGATCTGCAACACAGATAAAGCTGACGCACCAGAAGACCAATAGATTTCAGAATCATGAATGAATGCCACTTACTCACCATCGACGGTAATGTTCTCTGGGCCCTTGTGATTCTCACCGCCTCAAATGGATTACTGTACGATAAGCTGCCAGGAGAGGTAGATGGCTGCAGCCACCGCCCTCCCTCCCCTCTCCCCCACACCCTCCTCTCGTAGCAAAAAATGTCTTTACACACTGAACAAGCATCTTGCCACCCCACATTGAGGCGTCAGTTCAGAGCCAGTTCATAGTAAGCCAAAACATGTAACGGATGTAGACTAGTAGCAAGTGAGCCCAGAACTACTTGCTGTGAATCTCTTAACTATTTCCCACCTTCACGTCCTGTGTACATTTTCCATTCAGATGGTAGCAAATATTGACTCAGCACACTGTCATTCGCATTTGTTCTCAATAAAGCGATCCATCAGGATCACCTTATGTGTACTAATAGCTGCACTTACCGAGGCCTCGTCTGGACGTTGGGAGCTACTGCCGCTACTCTCTTAAACTCTCTCCCCTTAGCTACTGTTAATAACCTGTTGCGCCGGGTACTTGCAGTTTATCTTCCGTGAATTTGAATTCAGCTCGCAGTCAGTGACAAATAATTGACGAATCTGAAATTTAAGGAACAGTTTGGCGTGCAGTGAGTAGGCAGGCACTCACCCCTCCGGTTGCGTAGACGTCCGTGCCCTTCTTGGCCAGCAGCCACTTCACGATGTCCTCCCGCGAGTACATGGCGGCGATGTGCAGCGCGTTGTAGTTCTCCTGCAACACAAAAATGAACACCATCACACAAAGCACCGCAGAGTGGCCGAAAACAAGTGGCGAAACCAAGTTTCAGCAGTGAAGTCATACCAGCGAAAAAAACGGAGAAACCTATTTCTGCACTCGAAACGACAAAGTACACAACCGATTTCCTTTTCCGTTTGTGGTGACTAACATTTCTGGCGAAGATGAGACAGTCACACACGTTGACGAGTTGCGTTGCGACTAATGTATTGCTCGCATTATCAAGGACGGGGAGGGGGAGGAAGCGGTACTTCAAGCCCACCTTTTCAAAAATGGTTCAAATGGCTCTGAGCACTATGGACTCAACATCTTAGGTCATAAGTCCCCTAGAATTTAGAACTACTTAAACCTAACTAACCTAAGGTCATCACACACACTCATGCCCGAGGCAGGATTCGAACCTGCGGCCGTAGCAGTCCCGTGGTTCCGGACTGCAGCGCCAGAACCGCACGGCCACCGCGGCCGGCCGCCAACCCTTTCAGATTGGTGTAATCCACTCACGTATTTCATATAAAAATTTTGATCTTTTTAATGAATTTTTCCACTAGATTCCATTAATGTTTTAAATTTCTCAGTGAAGCTATATCCAAAATTGAAGTCTCAGTAGTAAATGGCACATTTCACAATGAATGAAATTACAATCAAATGAAAACCCTTAGCTGCTTACTGGCGTTGACATGCGTCAAATGGGACAGATGAAAATGTGTGCCCCGACCGGGACTCGAACCCGGGATCTCTTGCTAGCACAGCAGACGCTCTATCGATGTGAGCCACCGAGGACACAGAGGATAATGCAACTGCAGGGATTTATCTCTGGCACACCTCGCGCGAGACCCACATTCTCAACGTATTGTCCCGCACTACATTCGTAGTGCCCCCGCCCCCATTACACTCATTACTCGCGGCGCGTTGCCGATTCCCGTAAGAGTTCGGGCACTGTTTGTGCATCCACACAGAAGAGGAAGATGGTGAAGTGACCGGTGACCTTAACTACATTTCAAAATGAATGTCATATTCAATATTTTCTGGTTCAGACATCACAATCTCTTTCAAAACTATTTTGTGAGTAAAAGTCAGCAACAATTAGCGAGATTTGTATTTTTTAATTTTTGTGGTGTCTTGTTCTAAAAATACCTCCCGTCCCTTTACCTGCCTCCCACCCTGCCCCGTTTGCAGTATACGCTATAGATGGCATTGCTGAGAGTGTGCCAAAAGATATTTTCAGATTTTGGATCCTATTACACATCAGTATCAATTTCAAAAAAGTATGCTGTTAATACCAGTCAGTAACAATGAACTATTTTTTTAAATTTTTTATTAGGGTGGGCATAACGTACCCCCCTCCGCTCTTGCCGTCAGTAACGCGCGTTATAGAAAATGCGCTGGTATTCCTAGGGTTAAAATAGCTGAAGACTGCTGATAACGACGAGAGCTGCCGATCGCCAATATCAAGTCATACCTGTCACTCAGTCAGTTATGAAGTCAGGTATTTTGGATTTACCTGACACTAAAATAGGCACACTATCACGCGACCATATAAATATTCGATACGATCGCTACTGAGTTGAGGGTACTGATCAAAAGAATATACATCTTTAATAGAAAAACTGAACATTTTTTACCGTCAATACTGGCCACGGTATAGAGGATAAATGGAGCAAATAATATCTTTGTATGTCCATCCTACTGACTGGAGGTCTTGGGGACCACAGCCGTTCACTGGTGTAAAAAAATGAAACGCCTACAGCCGTCCTTACCGTCTTATTTATTGTGCAGCTACCAGTCTCGGCGCTTCAATGTGCTATCTTCAGACCTTAGTTGATGCCGAAAGGGTTATCACTATTCATATATATGCTGCATCAGTGGCCAACACAACTGGTCTGCGCAGACTATCTGTAACTGTGATGTCAGCACTCAACAATACGCGGAGTATTCGCTGACACATAACTTTGGATGTTGTATTTTGACTGTTTCTCCAGTCAGTTTGCAGTTGATGGCTGGAGTGCTGACATCACAGTTACAGTCAGTCTGCGTAAATCAGTTATGTTTTCCACTGATGCAATATATATATGGTTCGTGACAACCCCTTCAGCATCAGCTAAGGCCTGAAGATGGCGCATTGAAGCGCCGAAACTGGTAGCTGCCCAAGAAATGAGATCATAATAACGGCTGTAGGCGTTTCATTTTCTTAAAACAAATAATGTCTGCTTTTTATTTGATTAACATAAATAGGTATTAGCTATTATATTACTACTGTATATAAATTGCAAATCTCAGCTGCTAACTGCCGCGTAGTCTGAGGCGCATTGCCACGGTCCGCGCGGCCTCCCCCGTCAGAGGTTGGACTCCCTTCCCTCGGGGCCGTCCGCTGTGGCCGATAGGTTTCTAGGCGCTTCAGTCCGGAACCGCGCGACTCCTACGGTCGCAGGTTCGAACCCTGCCTCGGGCATGGATGTGTGTGATGTCCTTAGGTTAGTTAGGTTTAAGTAGTTCTAAGTTCTAGGGGACTGATGACCTCAGATGCTAAGTCCCATAGTGCTCAGAGCCATTTGAACCATTTTGAACCTCCCTGGGGCGTGTGTGTGTGTGTGTGTGTGTGTGTGTGTGTGTGTGTGTGTGTGCTGTACTTAGCGTAAGTTAGTTTAAGTTAGATTAAGTAGTGTGTAAGCTTAGGGACCGAATACCTCAGCAGTTTAGTCCCGTAAGATCTTACCACAAATTTCCAAATTGTTTTTACACCTGCTAACTACATTTCCACTCAGAAAGCGTAAAACAGGGAGCACGCGTACGGAGCGGTTTGAAGTGGAATGACCACGTCAAGTAACTGTAGGATAGGCAGATGACGGTCTAAGATTTACAATAAGAATCATGATGAAGAGTAGTGCACCCGCGAAGCAGTTAGCTTACAGAAGCTGCGACTGGCCGTTACTCGTGTATTGCCAGTCAGTCTCAGACCCTTATGAGACAGAACCGATAGATGAATCACAATAAATCCAAAGAAGAGCAACGCGTTTCATCCTGGGGTTCGTTTTGTAGATGCGAAAGCGACACTGGCATTCTCATCCAACACCAGTTTCAGAAGATACAAGAGAGTCGTGGTGCATCGTGGAATGGTTTACTGTTGAAAATCTTAGAGCGTGCATTCCTAGAATACTCAACTAATACATTGCTTTCTCCACCAAATATCTTGAAAAGAGCATGAAATGCAGGGTGACAATTATTGAAATATATGAAAAAACGTAAATTAATTACAAACTACAGCGTGCACACACTTTATTCAACACGTAAACGTCACTACATATATTCGGAATTATGGTATGACATGTTCTATATGGCTTCCATCATTGGCGATGATGTGGCGCAGACGAAGAGTGAAATTCTGAATGACCCGCTGAAGTGTCGGAACATCGATGCTGCCGATGACCTCCTGAATGACTGTTTTCAGCTCGTCAATGGTTCTGGGGTTATTGCTGTACACCTTGACTTTAACATAGCCCTACAAAAAGGAGTCGCACGTGTTCAAATCCGGAGAATATGGCGGCCAATCGAGGCCCATGCCAGTGGCCTCTGGGTACCCCAGAGCCAGAATGCCATCCCTAAAGTGCTCCTCCAGAACATCAACCACTCTCCTGCTTCGATGGTGTCGAGCTCCGTCTTGCATGAACCACATCACGGCGGAATCAGGGTCGCTTTGAGTAATGGAGATGAAATCATCTTCCAAAAGCTCCACGTACTGTTCGGTAGTCACCGTGCCATCAAGGAATATCGCACTGATTTTTCCGTCACTGGACATTGCACACCACTGAGTCACCCATTGAGGATTCTCAGCCCCCTCCCCCCCCCCCCTCCCCCCTCCCAAATGCGCCAGTTTTGCTTATTGACGAACCCATCCAAATGATAGTGGGCTTCGTCGCTAAACCAAACCATGCTGTTACGTCTGCCACAGACGGCCCCAGCCACGCAGACTATACTCAAGACACCCCTGTGTACCATACAACGTACACAAGCCCTTGCAGGCGCAACTAAGAGGAAAACAATTCTTCAAAACAAACAGAACTTGCTAGAGACTAATGCGAACCTTTTTCTGCAGAGGTCGCCTCACAGATACAGGGAAAGTTGGAGTACTCCGCCGGCCTCCGCCAGCTTTATAAGGCCAGCGCAGCAGCAGTACAGCCAGTTCCTCGCCGAGCTAGGACCAGCTCCGACGGACCTCACTGACGCTCTTGATGAATGGTCGGCTACAAGTTATTTGTTTTTGTGTCTATATAGTGATTGTTCGAGAAGTGTAGTTCAGCTTCAATAAACGACATTATACTGAGTATTCTCCACATGCATGTGTGTACTAATTCACATCACGCCCCACGGCCAACCATGCAGTTTGAACGTCCTAAAGCAAACCGTTTTGTTTGATATAGCATCAGGGAGATGTGAGGCCAAACGGATGTCTACCAGCGATTTTTCTTACCGCCACCGTGCTCTACTGGAACAGGAACAGAAGGAAGTACCCTCCTCTGTGCACCACTAGGTGGCTTGGGGACTGCAGATGTAGGTAACTACAAAACGCTACAGGTGCTTTCCTTATAACAGTTAAATATCTGGAGCACCTTCTACGAAAACTAACAAACTAGATGAAATGATTTGAGATAACTGTGGCATTTTAAATGATGACGAGTGAATGGTGACGTATCATATTTCATTACATCACATATTCTGGCCTGATATATTTATTTACAGAAAAATTGCGTCAAACGTTTTAGTTTTTAATGCTGTGACGAGGTGGTCTGTGACTCGAACGCAAGTCAGAGCATCCTGACACGGTACTGTAACTCCCGACTTTTTGGTCCGCAAGCAGAAGAGCTGAACACGACAACTGCAGCGAAACGGCAGGAGGTGAGGTGCAGGCCGCATTGCGCCTTCCAGATAGGCCATGCCGACGTACACCGGCCACTTTCACACACAATTAACGCCAGGCGTTCGCCTGATACCAATTACTTCGCTAACAGCTAACGATCCGCGCCGTACCGGCCACTTCGCCTATCTGCCCAATTACTCCCCCCACCACCACCACCACCATGCGACCAGTGTGTGACTCATTCCGCTTCTCTCTCCACGTGAAATTAACGGCATCATTGATATGGTGTTTCTCTGACAGCCGAGTGGTGAGATTGTACTTTCCACGAGAAGGTTATCCACGGAAAATGCAGTTTCTTCATTCGCGTGTGACGCACTAGCAAGACTAAACAATATATTGGTGACAGTAGGTGTTTACTTTCATTCTTTATATACTATAGTGAATAATCCTTATGGACGGTACGGCGAAACGAATTTGCTTATGCTGAAATCTTTTTTGTGTTGTTTCTCTGAAAAATGTTCTGTTGTATATCGTGACCGTTTAAATACCAGTTTCTCATATACATGTTAATTTCTGTGAACCAAAAGGCCTTGGATTTGTAGCAGATTAGTAAGTTACTTAGTTCAACATCATCTTGGGCCGTCTGTTTTTTACCATTCGGTATATGTGTCCATAAAACTGTAGTATTCTTTTCTCCACGGCATCCGAAGTTTTCCATTTTTAAATAGACCACCTCGTTCAATCTTAATTTGTGTTCAGCATTACCATTACTTTTAGGTTCCAGAATTTTCCTTCGAATTCTCCTTTCAACTTTTCCAGATATTCAAGATTTTCCAGATTCTGCAGAGTACTAGGTTATGGGCCTTAGCACTATTTAATAGTGTCTTAATTTTGTGTTTCATGACAATTTTTATTGTTATAGCTCATATGGAATGCTCTTTCTATTTTATATCCTCTATTTTCTGTTATTTATTATTTTCTATTGCATAATATCCTTTGTCCTAGATATTTAAAATAATTTGTTCTGTATATTCTGATGTTATGAATTTTAAGATTCTCGAGTCATCTCTGACATGTGTCATGAATTATGTTTTTTCAAGTAACACTTTTAGTCCTATTTCTGCTGCATGTTTCTGTAGTTCTATCATTTGTTCTTTGGGACTAACAAATAAGTCAGTGATACACGCCATGCCACCTGCAAAAGCTAGAAAATCTATAGTGGTTATATTTGAATTTTTTTCTTTGCTCTCACAAAATCATTTGGATGTGAGACACATGTAATACGTTTTTATAAGTTTTAATGGTAAGATATTAGAAAGAAATCTGAGAAAAGGTTAACTTTATACCTGGAAATTTGGAAGCACAAGTCTGTGCTCATGTGTCAACAAACAGAGGAGGGATTTGAATCAGACTGGGAATCCACAACGAAACTTTTTCTCGAAACCTGACAGAAAAAGAGTTTCTCGTCGTATGTGAAGTATGCTAGCGGCAAGAAACAATCTTTGCTTTCTCTGCGCGATAGCAATGAAGATATGGAAGACAGTGCTGCCAAAGCAGAGTTACTAAATACAGCCTTCCGAAATTCCTCCATCAAAGAAGACGAAGTAAATATTCCAGAATTCAAATCAAGAACAGCTGCCAACTTGAGTAGCATAGAAGTAGATAACATCGGAGTAGAGAAGCAACTTAAATCACTTAATAAAAGCAAGACTTCTGGTCTAGACTGTACTCCAATTAGGTTCCTTTCAGAGTATGCTGATGCAATAGCTCCATATTTAACAATCATATACAACCGTCCGCTCGACGAAAGATACGTACCCAAAGACTGGAAGGCTGCACAGGACACACCAATCAGAATTTTGGAACATATATTATTTTCGAAAATAATGAATTACCTCGAAGAAAACGGTCTATTGACATACAGTCAACATGGGTTTAGAGAACATCGTTCTTGTGAAACACAACTAGCTCTTTATTCGCATGAAGTGTTGAGTGCTATTGACAAGGGATTTCAGATCGATTCCGTATTCTGGATTTCCGGAAGGCTTTTGACACTGTACCATACAAGCGGCTCCTAGTGAAATTGCGCGCTTATGGGATATTGCTCAATTATGTGACTGGATTCGTGATTTCCTGTCAGAGGTCACAGTTCGTAGAAATTGACGGAAAGTCATCGAGTAAAACAGAAGTGATGTCTGGCGTTCCCCAAGATAGTGTTATAGGCCCTTTGCTGTTCTTTATCTATATAAACGATTTGTGAGACAATCTGAGCAGCCGTCTTAGGTTGTTTGCAGATGACGCTGTCGTTCATCGACTAATAAAGTTATCAGAAGATCTAAACAAATTGCAAAACGATTTAGAAAAGATATCTGAATGGTGCGAAAAGTGGCAGTTGACCCTAAAAAACGAAAAGTGTGAGGTCATCCACATGAGTGCTAAAAGGAACTCGTTAAACTTAGGTTACACGATAAGTCAGTCTAATGTAAAAGCCGTAAATTCAACAAAATACCTAGGTATTACAATTACGAACAACTTAAATTGGAAGGAACACACAGAAAATGTTGTTGGGAAGGCTAAGCAAAGATTGCGTTTTATTGTAAGAACACTTAGAAAATGTAACAGACCTACTAAGGAAACTGCCTACACTACGCTTGTCCGTCCTCTTTTAGAATACTGCTGCGCGGTGTGGGATCCTTACCAGATAGGACTGACTGAGTACATCGATAAAGCTCAAAGAAGGACAGCACGTTCTGTATTATCGCGAAATATGGGAGAGAGTGACACTGAAATGATACAGGATTTGGGTTGGACACTGCAGGCTTTCAAAAAAAATTGTGACCCTCAACTACGTACCTTCAGACTCAAAGTTTAAATATTACAAGTTTTGGATGGTTTCGTTGTTTAGGGGCTGGGATGTGTAGTTGCCGCATTACAAGCCAAATACTGCTGAGTCTACAGTATACAATATGAATACACACATGAATCTAATGGTCGAAGATTCCTACCACTCGGCAATTGCGAATTTTGAATGTAACATAGAAATTTATAAATAAAAGTTTGCAATTAAATAAAATCTGCATGTTTTATTTTTAACGACTTTAAATGATGAATACGACAGCAGAAGTACCTTTAAGTATGCCATTTATTACTGCAAAACACTTATTGGTGTCGATGGTCCAGCAATTAAATAAAATATAAGTTGAATAGATGAAACAATAGATTCATACCTCACATAATTAGTTATGAATAACAACATAGCTCGTGAGATATTCACTTCTAAACGCATACGTCTTCACTGCAGAAACCACGGAAATCTCACACGTGCACAAGTCGGCACTGCGAAATACTTCTATCTCCTGCGACCACGCGCAAACTGCTCAACATTCTCCAAGTATTCCCCGCGACCGTCCGTCGCGCCTTCCCATCCAGCACTCTCCGTGTCCTCTCACCCGATGCTCCTCCCCCACTTCCCTACAGTCTCTCCATTGACTTCGGTAGTCGCCTACTGTAGTAACGAGAGCTGTGATTGGCTAGAGCACTCCCGCCATGTCTCCAAGCCAACACACACTGACAAATATATTTAAACACATACAAAATACTGGATTTTCATTTAAATGACTTGGAATTAAACAATTAGTCCTACGGCTGGACCATAAACACGCTCTAACACACATTATTAAATACATAAACAGATTAAATAAACATATATCAAAGGAATAGAAGCAGAAGTAGGCCAGTAGCCTAATGCCTTTGTGCTTTCTAATACACAGTAAATATTTGAACAATTTGACCTCCAATAACTCATATACCATTCACGTTACATGCCTGCAATTCATACCAATTTAGCATTACACTAATAGCTTTCTAAAGACATGTCGATCGACAAAATCGGATGAACCGTTTAGATTTTGGAAATTCGTTACTGGGTGTTACTTGTATAATTTAAAGTCAGATACTAATGTTTAAACTAATAAAGATATTGAAAATCTGATTACACCATCAAAATTGTCATGCAAATAATGGCGATGCACATGTTTCTTTTTGAGTTATCATGATTCCACTGGCTACTATTAATTTCTACATGAACTGTGAAATGTCTGCCACTATGGTTTCACAAAGTCCGCCATCTTTGGCGCTCCCGGCATACAAATCTCTTTCATCGACACAAAGCGCCGTCCTCGACATAGCGTCAACATGGAAATCCTAGCTCCGCGGTCGGCCTCGACCACGTGCTTGGTCTACCCCTCTTGCTCCGGCTAACATTCGGCACCACATGGTTGCTGACGAGCCCTGGCTTGCCGAGCGGCCGTGCGGCCAAGCCAACTCCCCACAACACGTGTTCATCGTTGGTCTTGTGTTTGTTATGGCGCTGTGTGTGTGTGTGTGTGTGTGTGTGTGTGTGTGTGTGTGTGTGTGTGTGTGTGTGTGTGTATGTGAATGAGTGAGTGAGAGATAGAAAGAGAGACACCAACGATGAACAAGTGAGCAACAGCAATAAGATAATACCTCTCACTGAGTGTGTTGTCAGAAGTGTCCGCTTAGATCACATTTCGCCAAATTTTGTGTAAGTACATGTGAGGTGAAGCAGTGAGCGGAAATTTGTGAAAAACTGAATGAAAACAATGCACTAAATAGCCGTTGATTGAGACACCAACCAGGAACACAAAACAGGACGGAAAATGTAAGTAGAGAAACGTACATAGCCTCTACCCTCGAAACAGCTGTCCACAAAGACGCAATAATTTTCTCCATGGCTAGTTTGCAAGTGACATGCTTAAAAAAAATAAAAATAAAAAAAGGCGAAAACGAGCACTAAAATCGATATGTAATAATACAGTTCCGTTAGCGATGTAATTTTAGGGTGAGTGTCTAAAGCAAATGAAGCAAATTGCAACTATTGTATTTCTTAGACCTACAGCAGTTAAATTATTACAAATGCGATATTGTACTTTACAGAAATAATAATTTGACCCACAGAAGATGACACATTGGTGTAAAAACATGTCTAAGTAAATATAAAAATAAACTAATTGTGTTTGCATAAGGCTGATTTCCTAAACAACCCAGTATGTAAAACTACTTTTTGAGGTCGGTAGTTTTACATATTGACAATGCGGTCACAAACACAGAAAAATTTTATTGACTAATACTACACTGTGCAACAGAAGTAAAGGATAACTCACTGCTAACCCCGTAATGGTCTGCCAGTGCGACGTACAAGTTTTATATTTATCCCGTGGGTGCCTACAACCTTCCTCTCTAATGGTGGCGCAAAACGGTGGCTATCTGTGACGTCGTCCTCCGCTTCAGAGAGTCTTCAAACAGCAGGCTGTCGATACGGGCGGAGAACGGCCAGAGCTCAGTGGATGTGAGGTGTATTATGGGTTAATGATGTCACACTGGCACCAAAATTTCGCCACAATTCTGCCCAACGCCACCGTCGACGTGTGACACGTTGGGAAGGTCGTCACACCCCCTCCTGCACTCATTTCACTCTTCCTTTTGACGCCTCTGCGACTGAAGTCAGAACCGCGACGCCCAGCGTAGAAATGACGCGGTTTTCCTATGGGTGGCCGAGGTAAATACCTTTCACACACACTGCCGCCTCAGCATAAATATGGCACAAAAGGGCGTCAGTGAAACCACCCTTTTCTTTTACCAGGGCGTTGATTCCTAAGCATTTCGCGGTGATAACAACAGTTCAGAGTGCGTGAGCAATAGGACGATGTCCTTGATAACCTTCGAGCCTGGTGAAACCCCCCAGACTATTCAACTCCTCTGTAAGGAAATCATTGGCAGCAACTCCAATGAGCGTTACCGCACCCCTTTGTAGCGCAATGCGGCCGCAAATTCCCTTTGATGTACAGGATGGAACCGCTGGGTACTGTTGGAAACCGTTCGATGAAATCTGACGAAATTTGAACGTGATCCTAAGCAGCAAAGAATGGTTTTGGTTTTCCTGTCCTCCTATTTCGCACCCTCCTCTGACGTGATTAACGGGGGTGTGGGAGGGGGGGGGGGTGGATGGGTGCAACATTGATACATGCATGAATAAAACGGCAAAAGGTTATCCCTCTAAGGTGACCCAGTTCAGCAAACCCCTGACTGCCATCCACCCTCCTTTGTTCAGCACATTAAAAATACCTGTGCTGGTAGGCAACTCACTGACACCCATGCGATTCCGCATGTCCACTAGCAGCGGCTGAAGCAGCAGCATCATGCCTGTAGGCGCCCAGAACTCTCGTCACGGTTTATCTTTATCTCTGTACGGCCACATTTTTAAAGTGCTCAACGAAGAGGATGCTGGCTGGCATCCAGCGTCTTACTGAATAGTTGCCATAGGACAAGAAATACAGTAGACGTAGCGAGCAATCTTCAACATCAACTACATTTTCGTCTACATGTCGCAAGTCACCTTATAAATGGCGGAAGCTACTTCGTGGAGCACTTTCACTCACGTTCACCTCTCTTGTTTTTGTCAGGAATTCACACTGCAACAGCCTGCATGCGTCACGCTGCGTAAACAGTTCTCTAGACAGGCAAACAGAATCAAGACATGCCCTCGGTCCCTATTCACGGCACAAACGTCAAGATTGTCTGTCCAGACAAGCGCAGTGTTACGTTTGTGCCAAGAAAGGTCATGTACAATCCGTATGTTTGCAAAAGAACAAACATAAGAATTCTGCCACTCACAAAAATCTAGTCACAAGACCCATGTAATCAATGCACGGCACTCAAGGCCTGCTGCATGCATTAACAAAACTACCAAGGGAACAGTTTCTTCAGTGCTATGCCAGTCCAACAAACTTTTTTTCATTTGCATATTAGTAGAAAACATGTGAAATTTCAGTTGGGCACGGGTGCTTCTGTTACATTGCTGAATCATAACACATATGAACTGTTAGGCTCCCCACGCCTGTCTAAAACTAGCACGCACCTGATGACTTCTAATGGACAAGACATTCACGTTCTCGGAAAATGTACTTTGCCTGCCGTGCATCGCTCACATACATGAACCGTGACTTTCACTGTGCTACAATCACATGATTGTGAGAACACATTTGTCCTTGATTCGTTTAATTTGTTTGGCTTTCAAATTCACGACAATGTGTTAGCCATGACTGCATACAGTGTCAAAGACTAAAGAGTAGACAGGACAAGTGTGATTTTCTTAAACCTCAGTTGCATAACTTGGTCATGTCATAAACAGCCAAGGTGTTCATCCTCTCCCTTTTCAGCCATACGGGACTTGCCAGTTCGTCGCAATTTCACGGAATTGCAGTCAGTTTTAGGGAAAATGAACTATTATATTCGGTTCATACCGAATGCTGCACAAACCGCAGCGCCATTCAACACTTGCGTCGCAAGAACGTCCCCTTTGTTTGGACACATGAGTGCCTAGAAGCTTTTCAAAAGCTTAAAGATGTATTGCTCAGTGATCGATGCTTATAGTTCCCTTTGATCTGGACAAACCACTTGTTTTACAAGTTGAGGCTTCCTCTAACGGAATCGGTGCAGCGCTTTCGGACAGAACTGGTGATAAAGACAGGCCTATTGCTTTCGCATCAAAAGTGTTGTCCAAAGTTCAGTGTAACTTTTCACAAATAGAGAAAGAGGCATTGGTTATTGTGTATCGTGTCACCAAATTCCATCTCTACTTGTATGGCAGAAAATTCTACTTAGTAACGGATAACAAGCCATTGCAGTCCTTGTTTCACCCAACGAAGCAGGCTCCTGAACGAACTGCCCAAAAATTACAGAGATGGGCTTTGTTGTTGCCTCAATACGAGTACGAGATTGTGTATCGTTCGACAGCTGAACATGGTAATGCGGACGCACTTTCATGTCTTCCGATTGGCCCTGACACAGACTTTGACGCTTCTGCTGCATCTTGTTGTCACATCGATGCTCAGGATTCTGAACTGCTTCAATCCTTTCCCCTGAACAACAGGAAAATTGCACAAACCACGGAAGCTGATTCAAATTTGAACATTTTGCTAAAGTACAATCGCCAATCTTGGCCTCGCTCATTGCATATCATAAAGAACTCTGTAGCGCGCCGATACTTTGAAAGTCGGCATAGCGTCGCTATGCAGCAAGACTGTGTTGTTCCCCAAAGCTTTGCAAAAAGAAGTCTTGCAGTTACTTCACCAATGACACTGGGAGATTGTTCGTACGAAACAGTTAGCGCGTTGACGCTGTACCTGCCAGGCTATGAACACCCAAATAGAACAGATGACGCCCAAGTGTCACGCATGTGTGGGAAATCAGTCCCCTCCGCCACAAAAATTCTTTGCTTGGCCTAAGTCACAATCGCCTTGGCAACGTGTGCACATAGACTTTGCGGGACCTTTTTGGAACACCCGTTGGTTGATTGTGGTTGACTCGCGTAGCAAGTTTCCTTTTGCTGTGCCACATAACTCCACAACATCACGTAGCACAATTCAGGTGTTGTACTCTATTTTTTGCCTAGAACGTTTACCTGAAGTAATAGCGTCAGACAACGGCCCTCAGTTCACATTACATGATTTGAAAGATTCTGTGAACGCAATGGCATAAAGCATCTAGCTTATGCACCGTTCCATCCACAGTCAAACGGCGAAGTGTAACGTTTTGTCAGAACTTTCAAGCAGCAGATGGCCAAACTTCACCCCGCACACACCAGGGATCAAGCATTACAATTGTTTCGCGCCTCCTATCGTTCGCACCCGCGAGATGGACCTTCACCGGCGGAATTGCTTGACGGACACTGCTCCACCTGAAGCTTCCTGGCAGATTAAAACTATGTGCTGGACCGAGACTCTAACTCGCAGAAATGGCAGAAGTAAAGCTGTGAGGACGGGGCGTGAGTCGTGCTTGGGTAGCTCAGTTGGTAGAGCACTTGCCCGCGAAAGGAAATGGTCCCGAGTTCGAGTCTCGGTCCGGCACACAGTTTTAATCTGCCAGTAAGTTTCGTATCAGCGCACATCCCGCTGCAGAGTGATAATCTCATACTGCTCCATCTGCTCCACCCTCCTCAGCATCCGGTGCCGAAGGCAGGCCGCAAGTATTAAAAAAAAAATGTTTAAATGTGTGTGAAATCTTATGGGACCTAACTGCTAAGGTCATCAGTCCCTAAGCTTACACACTACTTAACCTAAATTATCCTAAAGACAAACACACACACACACACACACACACACACACACACACACACCTATGCTCGAGGAAGGACTCGAACCTGCGTCGGGACCAGCCGCAAGTATCGCTTCGCGCTCACGATATTGCCTTTTACAGGGTTTTTAACGGCAGCAGACGGTGGGCGCGAGCCGAGATCGTCCGTTGACTTGGCGCTTGCATGCGTCTTCTTTCAGGTCCAGATGGTTTGCAGCACCGCCGTCAAAATCAATTTCGCCTCTGTTATGTACACAATGATCTCTCAGTCTCTCTTCCCCCCAGATTCACGAATCCACAGGACAGCGTGGACACACCAGCCGCCAGACGCGGGACAACTCCATGGAGACAGAGCCTTCACCTCCTCCGCCTCCCCTCGTCCTACCGATGGAGCTGGACCCGCCCACGTCGCAGCAGCCGACGCCTTCTACATGTACGTATGGGCCTCCGGAGGTGGCCGCGTACCCTCCTGGGCGTTTTCCGGCCTACGGAAGTCTGACGTTCCCTATAGCCACAGCTTCTGGTCCTTTGCAGCATCCTCGCTCCTGCCTCCCCTCCCGTTGTCGTGCTCCTTTTACGACGACAGTCCGTCGCGTTGGGGGGGGGGGGGGGGAGGATGTTACGGCGTAAACACAAGCGCCGGCACGCTAGTCTGGAGCGAGAGAGAATAGATGGCTGAGAGAAGACGTCAGTCAATCCCACGCTGACCGCCCCCCCCCCCCCCCCCCCCCCCCCCCCCCGGAGGACGAGAACGCAACAGCAGCGGCCCCTATGCGAACAGAACATAGGCGTCGCAGCCGACTGGTCGCGGCCCAGTTTAATAGTAGCTTCAAGAAGAGCGACGTATAGCAGCGACTTGGGGCTGTCTATACTGAAGAAACTTTATTATTTCGTATGTCGCCCACTGCTTGACATAGCTGTGTAATCGCAAATTTGAGTATCGTCTCTTTTCATTTTGTAATAAAAGTCATTAACACGATTTGTTTAAATTGTTTGTCTAGCGAACCGAGTACGTAGGATGCCTAGACTCCTCATATTCGACGACGAGCATAGAGCCATAAAAGCGAGACATGGTGGAGTGCGTCGTTCGTTTCTTGATGATTTGTGGGTAAATGATTAAATAAAAGAAGAGATACACAATCATTCATTTTAAGTTGTAGATTGTCATTTTCATCTCGTCTGTCGTTACCAACTGTCCATACACAATACTACTACCGATTGCTTAACACTGTTTAATCGTGTTCTGCACTTTACTGAAGAAAACTTTTTCCATTCAAATACTTGTAACACTCGCGTCTTTTTCTATTCTCAGTATTCTACTCCACATGTTAATTTTATGAATATTATTGCGCACAGTCCCACATTGTCTGTCGAGAATGAGAGGAATGAACTGCATTTGGAAAAAAAAGGAAAAACACAGAAATGCGCACATCAGGATCTCCCCACCAGTTCCCTCCCACCGGGTGGTCGCCGTTATCTCTGTTACTCTGGCCGTATCACTGTACATCAAAAATAATATGGACAAAACTAAGCTACCTTATGAATGGTATAAATAGGTTATAGGATACTGTATTTATTAGGGCTGCATCCTATGCGATTAGCTTCGAACACTGGTTGTGAATCAACACAACAGTTAGCTCTCAGAATCATAATTAACAAAAAGTATTAAGAGGCCTGGCACCGACACATAAATAATTAGTGGTCTGACCATTGACCATAGCTAACTCAATGAGTAACGCTACAAAACTATCCTCAGTTTAACACCCATTTTTAGCGGGTTTCGTGTAAAGGAGTTGAACAAAAATATAAACACCGCGTGAAACGCATGCTTGAACATAGGCACAGGTGCTAGCCAAGCCTGCATGTTGAGCTGTTCTATTTGACCACTAATGATACCTGTACAATATCCTCAAAGCGGTGTGTCAGTCTTGGTCATACCAGTATTCCGTGTAGTTGTGAATGCATTGTATCGGAGGTAAGTGAACTGTAATGTGGGTGGTGCTTCCGTAACAAAGGGAGCGAAATTATTCGAAAGGTACCGTACCGGAGATTTATACCACATACAAGGAAAGAATAAAAACCTTGTAAGTAGGCTGTTTAGGTTTTTATGTTGGTAACGCCACGTAGCGCTCTGTATGAAAGTCACTGACTGTGCTGTGTGCAGTCTGTGGCATTGTTAGAATATTCGCTATTGTAGTGTTGGGCAGTTGGCTGTTAACAGCGCGTAGCGTTGCGCAGTTGGATGTGAGCCGCCAGCAGTGGTGGATGTAGGGAGAGAGATGGCGGAGTTTTGAGAGCGGATGATCTGGACGTGTTTCCATTAGAGACAGTAAATTTGTAAGACTGGATGTCACGAACTGCTACATATATTATGACTTTTGAACACTATTAAGGTGAATACATTGTTTGTTCTTTATCAAAATCTTTCATTTGCTAACTATGCTTATCAGTAGTTAGTGACTTCAGTAGTTAGAATCTTTTATTTAGCTGGCAGTATTGGCGCTCGTTGTATTGCAGTAGTTCGAGTAATGAAGATTTTTGTGAGGTAAGTGATTCATGAAAGGTATAGGTTATTGTTAGTCAGGGATTATTAAAAGGCAGATTGCGTTGCGCTAAAAATATTGTGTGTCAGTTTAGTGATGATCAGAATAAGTAAAGAGAGGAATGTCTGAGTAAGTTCAGTTTTGCTCAGCTGTTTGAAAATCAAATGACGTAACGGGTTTACCAGCACAGTAATTCATTAATTCTTCTAAGGGGACGTTTCAACCTCATCTGCTAAGACACAACCAGGACGGAAATGTGTGTTGAACGATTGTGACAGAGGATTATTCAAGAGGATTGTGACGAAAAATAACAGGACTGCAGCTGCAAAAGTCACTGCAGAACTGAGTGTCGCACTCGCGAACCCAGTCAGCACCAAAACAACACGGGGATTGCACGGTGAGCTGCAATTCCAAAACCATCCATCATTGATGCAAATGGCTGTAACAGGAAACGCAGTGCCTAAGAGATACAAACATGGGGCAATGGATGAATGTCATTTGGTCTGATGACTTATGTTTCACACTGGTCCACTTTACGTCCCAGGAGCAAAATATGTCGGGGTTTCGGTTATGGTTTGGGCAGCCATGTCTTGGTATTCCAGGGAAACCATGGCTAATCTGCAAGATCACATTACTGACAAGAATTTTGTGGCCATTTTGGTTGGTCAGGTCCGTCCCATGGTACAGTTTTTGTTCCCCAATGGTGACGCAGCGTTCCAAGACAACAGGGGTCCTGCTCACACAGGTCGCATCGTCCAGGGCTGGTTTTGTGAGCAGGAGGTTAAATTGTCTCAATATTATTGACCTTTTGTGGTGTACTTTGAAGATAAGTATGCGTCATCCACCTCCATCGTCGTAACCTGAAATTGTTACTATTTTTAATTTGAACAGTTCTCGGGTATCCGACCGGGTAGCGTCGTAATTTCTCCACAATATTTCGGCAGACGCACACGCTGCCATCTTCAGGTGGTTCCTGACGAATGCTGTGCTGTTCCTCTCTGCGCCCTATATATACTAGCCGTTGCCCCCTCCACCGTTCCTCTCCTGGTGTCTTCGGGGCGGCCGGCGCGGCAGCTACTGGAGGTGGTGGGGGAAGCGGCGCCTGGGTCTGAACTGGGGTCTGCAGTCTTCCTGCTGCCGCCGTAGGGGGCGGTCCTAGATCTCTGGGACAGCATCTTTCTCCTTAGGCTGAGTGCAGAGTTCCAAGCCTGACTAAGTTGAAGGCCGCTGTCTTTATTAATTAGATCGTTCTGTAGTCGGATTTCGATAGCCTCTTTAGTAACGCAGTCCCAGAAGTAGGAGGTTGACAGAGTATTTTTGTTTGTTCATAGTCCATAGTATGGCCAGTCTTCATACAATGGTCAGCCACGGATGATTTAGTGGCCTGGCGTAATTCGGTATGGCGTTTGTGTTCGCGGCACCTCTCTTCTACAGTCCGGACTGTCTCCCCAATGTTTGATTTTCCGCACTGACAGGGAATTTGATAAACACCTGGTTTTCGAAGGCCTAGGTCATCTTTCACTGAACCCAGTAGAGTCAAGGTCTTTGTGAGGGGTCGGAATACACATTTCACATTGTGTTTCCTCAGGATTCTACCGATTTTTCTTGAGGTGTTTCCGACAAACGGATTGCATGCCAGTGACTTGTGTTCTTCTGCTTCTTCTTCTTGTTCTCGAGGCGCAGTCTGTCTGCGTGTCTTATTTGCTTGTGGTTGTACACATTTTTCCAAAATGTTGTCTCGAGGTGCTGCAGTTCTGCTGGAAGCCTTTCCTGATCGCAGATCGATCCTGCCCTGTGAACAAGTGTGGGCAAAACGCCTTCACTCTGGGAGTTGTGGTGGCAACTGAAGGCATTTAGGTACAAATCGGTGTGTGTAGGTTTTCTGTATGCACTGTGTCCCAGCTTGCCGTCAGGTTTCCGTTTCACCAGGACGTAAAGAAGCGGTAGGGAACCATCCTGCTCCACCTCCATCGTGAACTGTATGTTGGGGTGCAGCGATTTGAGGTGTTCGAGAAATTCATTTAAGCTGTACCGTCCATGTGGTCAAACAACGAACGTGTCATCCAAGTAGCGGAAGAAACAAGCTGGTTTTTGTTTGGCTTGTTCTAGTGCCTTATCCTCGAAATTCTCCATAAAAAAAGTTGGCTACAACCGGTGTTACTATTTTACTGGAAGAAAGGTGTCCGATTCTATTAAAACCTTACAGGATCTGTATTTATCCATTACGATACGACGTAAAGCTAGTTTTAATGCTGACGGGTTTTCTACATCGCATTAGGCATGGTAATGTGTTCTGTTTCTGTGTTGCCGTATTTTTGTCCAATCCCTGTACGTCTACATACATATTTTGCGAGCCACTTTGCAGTGAATGGCGGATGGTGCATCGCACCAGCATTGTGTATTTTCTTTCCTGTTCCACTCGCGTACTGAGTGAGGGAAAGACGTCTCCCTAATTCTTTATGTACTCTGACAACTTACACTACTGGCCATTAAAATTGCTACACCAAGAAGAAATGCAGATGATAAACGAGTATTCATTCGACAAATATATACTGACACGTGATTACATTTTCATGCAATTTGGGTGCATAGATCCTGAGAAATCAGTACCCAGAACAACCACCTCTGGCCGTAATAACGGCCTTGATACGCCTCGGCATTGAGTCAAACAGAGCTTCGGGTGCGTGTACAGGTACAGCTGCCCATGCAGCTTCAACACGATACCACAGTTCATCAAGAGTAGGGACGGGCGTATTGTGACGAGCCAGTTGCTCGACCACCATTGACCAGACGTTTTCAATTGGTGGGAGATCTGGAGAATGTGCTGGCCAGGGAAGCAGTCAAACATTTTCTGTATCCAGAAAGGTCCGTACAGGACCTGCAACATGCTGAAATGTAGGGTTTCGCAGGGATCGAATGAAGGGTAGAGCCACGGGTCGTGACACATCTGAAATGTAGTGTCCACTGTTCAAACTGCTGTCAATGCGAACAAGAGGTGACCGAGACGTGTAACCAATGGCACCCCATTCCATCACGCCGGGTGATACGCCAGTATGACGATGACGAATACACGCTTCCAATGTGCGTTCACCGCGATGTCGCCAAACACGGATGCGACCATCATCATGCTGTAAACAGAACTTCGATTCATCCGAAAAATGACGTTTTGCCATTCGTGCACCCAGGTTCGTCGTGAGTACACCATCGCAGGCGCTCCTGTCTCTGATGCAGCGTCAAGGGTAACCGTAGCCGTGGTCTCCGAGCTGATAGTCCATGCTGCTGCAAACGTCGTCGAACTGTTCGTGCAGATGGTTGTCGTCTTGCAAACGTCCCCATCTGTTGACACAGGGATCGAGACGTGGCTTCACGATCCGTTACAGCCATGCGGATAAGATGCCTGTCACCTCGACTGCTAGTGATACGAGGCCGTTGGGACCCAGCACGGCGTTCCGTATTATCCTCCTGAACCCACCGATTCCATATTCTGTTAACAGTCATTGGATCTCGACCAACGCGAACAGCAATGTCGCGATACGATAAACGGCAATCGCGATAGGCTACAATCCGACCTTTATCAAAGTCGGAAACGTGATGGTACGCATTTCTCTTCCTTTTTCTTATTGCCATAGGCATTGTCTAACCCACACTAAAAAAGAGCTGACATTCATTACACCAGGCTGAAATGTCGGCTTAGTGTTTCTGCAGTTCCTTACGATCGTTCAGCGACGGTAGCATCCTGTACACTACAGTATCTTCTGCCAACAACCTTACAGTGCTGCTGATCCTGTCTATCGTCTGTGTCATCATCATCATCATCATCATCATCATCATCATCATCATCATCATCATCATCATCATCATCATCATTTAAAACTGATTACGCCTTTCAGCGTTCAGTCTGGAGCATAGTTCCCCTTATAAAATTCCTCCATGAACCCCTATTCAATGCTAACATTGGTGCCTCTTCTGATGTTAAGCCTATTACTTCCAAATCATTCTTAACCGAATCCAGGTACCTTCTCCTTGGTCTACCCCGACTCCTCCTACCCTCTACTGCTGAACCCATGAGTCTCTTGGGTAACCTTGCTTCTCCCATGCGTGTAACATGACCCCACCATCTAAGCCTGTTCACCCTGACTGCTACATCTATAGAGTTCATTCCCAGTTTTTCTTTGATTTCCTCATTGTGCACTCCCTCCTGCCATTGTTCCCATCTACTAATACCTGCAATCATCCTAACTACTTTCATATCCGTAACCTCAACCTTATTGATAAGGTAACCTGAATCCACCCAGCTTTCGCTCCCATACAACAAAGTTGGTCGAAAGATTGAACGGTGCCCAGATTACTTAGTCGTGGTACTGACTTCCTTCTTGCAGAAGAGAGTAGATCGTAGCTGAGCGCTCACTGCATTAGCTTTGCTACACCTCGCTTCCAGTTCTTTCACTATGTTGCCATGCTGTGAGAATATGCATCCTAAGTGCTTGAAACCGTCCACCTGTTCTAACTTTGTTCCTCCAATCTGGCACTCAATCCGTTTATATCTCTTTTCCACTGACATTACTTTCGTTTTGGAGATGCTAATCTTCATACCATAGTCTTTACATTTCTGATCTAGCTCTGAAATATTACTTTGCAAACTTTCAATAGAATCTGCCATCACAACTAAGTCATCCGCATATGCGAGACTGCTTATTTTGTGTTCACCTATCTTAATCTCACCCAGCCAGTCAATTGTTTTCAACATATGATCCATAAATAATATGAACAACAGTGGAGACAGGTTGCAGCCTTGTCTTACCCCTGAAACTACTCTGAACCATGGACTCAATTTACCATCAACTCTAACTGCTGCCTGACTATCTATGTAAAGACCTTTAATTGCTTGCAAAAGTTTGCCTTCTATTCCATAATCACGTAGAACAGACAATAACTTCCTCCTAGGAACCCGGTCATATGCCTTTTCTAGATCTATAAAGCATAGATACAATTCCCTGTTCCACTCTTAACACTTCTCCATTATTTGCCGTAAGCTAAAGATCTGGTCCTGACAACCTCTAAGAGGCCTAAACCCACACTGATTTTCATCCAATTCGTCCTCAACTAATACTCACAGTTTCCTTTCAACAATACCTGAGAAGATTTTACCCACAACGCTGATCAAGCAGATACCTCTGTAGTTGTTACAATCTTTTCTGTTTCCATGTTTAAAGATTGGTGTGATTACTGCTTTCGTCCAGTCTGATTGAACCTGTCCCGACTCCCACGCCATTTCAATTATCCTGTGTAGCCATTTAAGACCTGACATTCCACTGTATTTGATGAGTTCCGACTTAATTTCATCCACCCCAGCCGCTTTATTGCACTGCAATCTACTGACCATTTTCTCCACTTCCTCAATTGTGATCCTATTTCCATCATCATTCCTGTCCCATTGTACATCGAAATCTGAAACATTACTGATCGTATTGTCACCTACACTGAGCAACTCTTCTGTGTACACTGAGAAAATTAGAACGTCATTATATTTTCCTGGGACACATCCGTTGCTGCTTTAGTTCCCATGGAACATGCACCTTCCATTACTAGATGCTGTATTTAGTCAAGACGTAATTCATCTGTTCACCTGGATCTATTGTTTGCAAGATGTGTTGTGTGGAAAAAACAATCTATGTTTCAAGTAAGTAGTTCTTTTCTGAATTCATGTTGATCCTTTCAAAGAAACTTCTTTCCTTCCAAGAACGTTCATAATTTTTGAGCTTACAGTATGAGAGACAATCTTGCGACAGGCGCCATTGGTGTATGATTCTGTCCATCTGATCCGTTGTCCTCCTTGTAAACAAGAGTGAACTGCGTCTTTTTCCAGACACGCGAAACTATTTGCTGCGCAAGCGATTCTCAACAAGTGTGAGCTACGTGAGAACATAATCGCGTGGTGTCTTCAATCTACAATCTAAAATTTTCTCCTGCGTGTCTGCTGTCTTCAGTTTCGACACCAGACCGATCCACGAGAAACTGACATTACGTATGACCAGAACTTATGTTTTTTCATAAATCTCCCGAAAGGATCTGACTGTGAAATATATTGTAGGTTTAACGTGTGGCCCTTCTTGTACGAGCACGAGTTGCTACTAACTTTTATCGAATCGCATGTTTGCTATCTGTTTTGTAGCGAGAGTGGACTAGTTGGAATAGTCTGCGACCACGGCTACGCTTTTCCAGATCAGTTCGCACTCAGATCCGTTTTTCACCTCGCTACGACTAATGGTTCTCTTGCGTGTGAGACGAGTCGTATCGCTAAAAAGTCCTCCTACTTGCGTTCATTAATAACGCCGCGTCTACTCCGCTTAAGGCACCTCCCTGTGCTTTCTGACAAAATGTGTGGAATGAAATAACACAATGAAAATATATTAGCTGTACGATGGAGCTGTCACAGAGTCGTTGTTTCCGCAAGCTGACGTGCTGTTCGCGAACCTCCGGGATGTACAGTGCGTGCAACAATGATTTTTGTAGACGCATCATCAGCACATCGCTCGGGTGGAAAGTGCTGTTCAGGTAGACACCGTGACTCTATGGATGCTGCAGTGTTTGAGACACTCCATGATGCGTATCCATACAGTCAGTCGTAATGGCAGCTATTCTGAACAAGCCTGTACAGAAAAAGGACTGGTAAAGAACAATAGTGCCGCAAAAGTGTAAGTGGGTACGCCATGAAAAAGTGGGAAACTGGTTCACACATCAAGATTTTCTGTTTATCGGAAGCAATCGCCGTAATCAGTTAGGCTAACCTTAAGAAAATTAAGATCTTTTAGATGAAAAACTTAATAAAAAGTCCTTTGGGAAATTAGAAAATCCTTTTTGAAATTAAGAAGTGCTTTTGAAAAATAAAACTCCCGTTGGACATTGGGAACTAAAATCCTTCTTGGAAAATAAATGTCTTCAGAACACCAAGATGCACTTGAAATCTAGCTGTAGATCATCTTTATTATGTTACATAATGTGCATGATCCTTTGGGTTCGTGTCTGGCTATATTAAAATCGCACATGTTGCAGAATCTTTGTGGAACTCGACCATTCAAACTCTCGATATAGTTTCTTACACTCACGCTTGTCTGTAAATTTTCCGTCTCTGACAAACTTGCTGTTGTGTTGTGTCATCATACCACTTGTCTTTCTCCTGACAGGACTATGCTATGAAATTTCTGGTGTATGACTTGGTACCTGGAGTATCCAAGCGCTGTGCCAGAAACAATCCGAACGCTGTCAGGATATATTTCAGTTTCAATTAATTCCACTATAAAAAAAAAATGGAAGCAGTAGTGATCAAATCAATGTAAATGAAATGACGCATTACGTTATCAGTGGAAACTCCGTTCAGAAATGTTGGATTTGCAAGGTACTGCAATTGAGACGACAACTGAGTCCATGCCTAGCACAACGGCCACTTACAACAAGTAATCTCCCTAACCGACTAGGCTCCTGGAGATATGAACACGCCACCAGGCACAGTTTGTATTGAATGTTTTGTTTTGTATCTCCCCTCACGCAAGATATTCATCAAAACGTAAAAGTTATTTGATTTACTAATTCTTAATATAAATGGTCTACATAGCAATGCGTGTTCATTTAATAACGCTCAGTAGACAACGTCTGAAGATTTACTGGCACAGTTCATATCGACCTTGTATGGGATGTATTTGAAAGCAAGGGTTATTTGCTTATATTTAAACGATTTCAGATCAGAACACAGTTGCACGATACATCTGCTGATTCTTTACAAACGCTAGAAGTCATTATCTCGATCTTGACTGCTCCTAAAGGCCAGATACCACATTTTAATAACTGTACAGAAGAACTCGGCTATACCGCTATTAGGCGTAAACTTCATTGACACGTGTGAGGACAAGAATGGTACACAGCCCGGATTCACGGACGTAACAAATCACGCAGCGAGTGGCATAGACAGGATGTAGACAAATAAAACCAAACTCCGTCCGAAGAGGCGTTGGAAGGCCCAACGGACCCACCGACCGCCATGTCATCGTCTCATGCTTAGCCAATAGGTGTCGCTGTGTCGCTGGTCACGGATACGAACGGGTATGTGGTCACCACACCGCTCTCCCGCTCGTTGTCAGGCGATAAGTTTCAATGAAGTGTCTGTTCAGCTGGCCTCACAAGGGCTTATTGCTCCGCGATTATCAACAGCGCTCGGCAGACATGGGTGGAGCGGTCACCCACTCGACTGCTAGTCTAGCCCGACAGCGTCTAACTTCGGTGATCTGACAGGAACTACTGCAGTAAGGCCGTTGGCGGATATGCAAAACAGTCAGAGAGAAAAAAAAACATGCCCTGAAAACTGAAATGTGGCCCACGACATTTTCCGACCACACGCCATACATATGCACCACGAACTTAGAAAAGCAAGAAACCTATCAGGGAAGAGGTAACTCCCTTGGAAAATGCCATTCTGAGACTGATGTATGAAATACTCCTCTGTAATACTGACAAGGCGGAGACTGAGTCAATAATTGAATCACTGAAGACTGAGGACTCTCTGGAAATGATGGAGTGCCTAGCAGAATATTAAAGTACTGAGCTGCATTGCAATTTGTTCTTTAGGAATGGTCTGTTTACTGAACGATTACTGTATGCAGCTTTATAAAAAGGGAGAAAGGGATATTATAGACAATTTTAAACCAATTTCTATGTCATCAGTGTTTGCTAAAGTTATTGGAAAGGCTGTGTATGTATGTAAGGATAATTTATCATTTTATATCACTTAATTTGCTATCAAATGTACAGTTCGGCCTTAGAATTCGTTTAACAGCTGAAAATGCTGTATTCCCTTTTCTCTGTTAGGTACTGGATGGGTGAAACGAAAGGTTTCGAACGCTAGGCATTTTTTTATTTAACTAAGGCGTTTGATTGTGTTGATCACGAAATATTGCTCCAGAAGTTGGACCATTACCGTTGGCAGGTATGCAAAACAGCCAGGGTGTAAAAAAAAAAAAAAACCATTCCCTGAAAGCTGAAATGAGACCCACGATATTTTCCGACCACACGGCATACATATGCACCACAAACTTAGAAAAGCAAGAAACCTATCGGGGAAGAGGACAGTGCAAACGAACGAAGAGTGTGAGAAAAAATTCTCTTTCACAACTCGGCAGTCACATGGTGGATGAAATTCGCCAAAATTCGACTGTAAGAATATCGATGATGAATTATTCACGCCGTAAAAACAATTGTAAGAAGCGGACTATTGAATTTTCCTTTTAGTTCTTACTGACTCGTCAGTAACTAAGAACTACGAGCAAATACAATGAATTCAAGTCAAAATAGTAACGTTGAAATGGGAGCAGCTGGAAAGGTGCAAAATTAGAGGCCGACTTCAAAACGCAATAGCAGGAGAACAAACTTCAGTAAACCAGGTGAAACATGAAAGCAAAAGCGGAAAAATAATTTGTTCCGGCGTAACAACAAGCGCTGGCACGTCGGTCCCAAACGAACAGCCGAGAAGGCTGTGAGACGATGTCAGCCAATAATACGCCGACTATGACGTCACCACGACAGGAGTGGCCTCTATCCGAAGAGAATACAAGCGCCGCTCCAGCCTGCCCCGGCCAGACTAGAAGAGGCGCACTAGTGGACGAGCCGTCATCCTAACAGTTTAGCTGAGACTTCTGATCTAGATCAGTTATTTTCATGGAAATTGTATATATCGAAGGACATTGATTAATTGCATGTCGTCAATTGCTTGCGACCCTGCATGTAGAAACGCAAGTTACGTATTGTCAATTCAATTACTGTAATAAACTCCATTAACAGGATTTGCTTGTATTTTTGTCTAGCTATCCGAGAAAACAGTTTCCTAGGCACCCTAAAAGAGACGAGTGGGCAGGATCCCAAGTAATATCCGATGTAAGTAAGATCTACCGACGGAAGATTACTGACAATGCAGAACCACTTTCTAGAGTTATTTGTTAATTAAATAATCTAAATAACGGCACAGAATGAGCTGATAATGGAATGGACTGGAAGACTCGATCAGGAAGAAGCCAACAGGCTCTTCATAGACACATCAGGCTAAGTAGACGACGGTCTTAACAGAAGCCCGGAAAACAAGTTGCCGGGACGCGACGGCAGAGCTATACCAAACAGTCTGGAGACAAGTGACAGCCGAGCTAACGGGCGTCTGTAATGAACTTGAGGAAGTAGGGAACTAAGTCGTACTGGAATCACTGCTGAGTGATGTACAACACGATTACACACGAATTGTTTTATTGCATAGAGCGAATTTACAGATCTTCCACAACGCTACAACGTCGAGGAAGTACTACTAGTGTCTGCTTTTGCTGCCCATGAGCTCCTCTCTATGGGACGTCAGAGAGGTTTCGACCTCTCGAAGCTCTCGATGTTTCCACAAACTAATGAACTCTGATAACGACGAAATAAATCTCGGGTGAACAGCCTGGTATGAGTGTGCATAGGACCCAATATTTCGGCAATCGACCACCAGGCGTGGGAAGTCGCGATCACCCGGATTAAATAGAAAAAGGATATTTCTCAGAGTGTACCGATTTCGGGGGAGGAGAGAAGAATAACGAGAGCGGTGCCGGCAGACCCTCCTGAACGAGAAGACGTAGGACGCAGCGCCCAGACGGCGGGAGAACGAACGCTGAACCTGGACCGCGCTTGGGACGCGGACCGCACCGACTCATAGGAAACGCCTGAGGGAGGAGGGGGATTGTCCTATATATACATGGTGCCGGCCCACCGCCGGTCAGTACATCAGCGCACCTGATGATGGCAACGTGGTCGATTGCCGAAATAGTGTGTCCTATGCACACTCATACTCATTCTATATATACCTGGCGCCGGACCACAGCCGGTCAGTACATCAGCGCACCTGATGATGGCAACGTGGTCGATTCTCGAAATATTGTGTCCTGCGCACACTCATACTAGGCTGTACACCCGACAGTTATTTCGTCATAAAATACGCCTGGGGAAATTGAAGAATCACAACTCTGATAACTATTCCCAAATACCCGACTAAAGTAGATAACGAAAAACATAGCTGGACCTTAACAATCAAGCGTGGGCAAAGACAAAACCATTCACCTAACAATATGTGACTATAGGGATATGACACCGACCGCTGAAGCTTGTAAAGTAAAATGCTCCATGATATCGCTAAATTTCTAACAAAGCATTCGATACAGTAAATGACTCTTGCCTTTTCTAGACTATGCGAGTTACGAAATTTCCGCGATGTTTTATCGCCGCGATAAGGAAATTCCTAAAAAACGCAACGTCCAGAATATCGTAAATGGTCAACCTAGCAGTCCAATATGAACCAGTAAGGCAAGATCCTTCGATGACGGCGGCACTCTTCGCCTTTGCGATCACCCCTCTACTATTTCGCCTAAATCACAACCTTCAGCAGTTAACAATATATATTCAGAGGATCGCAAGCAAGGCGTATGCCGACGACGTTGTGTTTCTAGTAACGGACGACAGTGAAACTGAAAGAGCACTACAAATAATAGACAAATGCACAGTAGCATCAGGCACGAAACTCGATAGAAATTAGTCTGAAATTATTAACATTAAGTGGATTAGAAGCTCTCAGCCAAGGGCACATTAAGAAGATTACGATACGACATGTCTTAGGATAGAATTTACGCCTAGTATACGGTGTACAGTTGCCATAAATTGCAGAAAAACGCCTCATATTCGGCATATAGCTGCCGTTCATTACAGAAAAATACTCGCCACTATACGAGCTAGTATACGTCAACATATTATAGGGACTATTGACGAAATATGGAGGGTGAATTTGGTGAACATTTAAACAACACCCAAACCCTGTCACTGACTGAAGATGTAGGCAAAAGAATTTTATCCGTTCTCGGCCACATCAGCCGCGGACATATTTTTAAGGTGAAATATGAAACGGCTGACATTAGTGATCGGCAACGCAGATTTACAGAGGTGTGCAAATAAAGCACATACGCTATATGTCTGTAAAACGTACAAACAGTGGAAGAAATCACCCGACAACATGGTGGTATATCCATTAAGTGGAATAGCACCGGCCAGCCTGCATCCCCCGTAGCTTAGGTGTCCATCGCATCCCAAATGAATTATACCATTTGAAACATTTCCTCATAGAACATAGTAACATTAAAATGAGAACTCAAGAAAGGCTATAATCAAAGTGAAAGAAGTCTACGAGAACTTGATGCAAAGTAAAAGTAGGAATGTTATGGAACACTGGATGTGGAAGTCCCACATCAGTGTGTGCTGCGATCTAGTGTTGAATATATAAACTGTTTGAAACCAAAAGATTCACTGTTTGGCATCTAATGCACGAAATATCGCTTAATCGTTTCGGTTGTGCGTTCTGTGCTTTGTGGTATGGCGGTTTTATGTAATATTTTTTCCTGTCTCTAATCGATAATCTCAGTAAAGGTATTCATCGTCTTTATGTTGCTAGCTAGAAACATACACCTATGTACACGTATTTATTGATAAAACACTCGTTTAATTGTTTTGCCTTGTGGCCAGTGAATGTACAGTTTGTTTGCTCCTTTTGTTCATCTTGAAAGACACCTGTATAGATTGTGAAGGGTATCTGTGGAAACTGTAAAATGTGAACTGTATGTATTAAAATCCCGCACGGAGGCTACGGCTCTCATCAAACGGGAGTATGCATTCTGTTCTCAGTCAGGCACTCGATCTGTTCGTAGGGAATGTACTTAATAAAACCGAAATTTTACTTAACAAGCAATTAGATAAATTGGCCTGTATGAATTGCAAAAGGGACAAACGCTGTAGAATATATCATATGAAACAGAGATTTGGATGTGTGGGATAAAACATTAACAGTGAAATTCAATTAAAACTAGATATAACATTTATTTTACGCAATCAAATCAGAAAATCACTACACATTTATATAAAAACATATCGGTTGCTGGTGCCTGCTTTAAATCACCACGTGAGAGCAACAAATAATCATATAACTTGCCTGATGAGCTTGTAAATCATTAGAGTCTCACAAAACAAGAATCACTTAATAGTGAGGAACAAAAAAATGCACCTTAATCATATGTAGTCAGCAAAAAGTCTGCTCCACCGGCCTAACTCAAAATACGGAAAATTCAAGCCGTAGAATTGAACGAGAATTACCATTTGACATGCAGATCAGATAGGGAATGGCTGTGAAACACAGCACACATGTGTAGGCCACGTAATTAACGCTCTACAAGTACAGAATGAGAACGAAAAGCTGATAGCTGAAGGCTCATTCGTGTTTCAAACACAACGCCGGCCGGAGTAACCGAGCGGTTCTAGGCACTTCAGTCTGGAACCGCGAGACCGCTACGGTCGGAGGTTCGAATACTGCCTCGGGCATGGATGTGTGTGATGT
The DNA here is from genome assembly GCF_021461395.2 of Schistocerca americana. NCBI lineage: Eukaryota > Metazoa > Arthropoda > Insecta > Orthoptera > Acrididae > Schistocerca > Schistocerca americana. Next base: position 539,888,564 of record NC_060124.1, on the reverse strand, counting down.
CCCTAGGTTAGTTAGGTTTAAGTAGTTCTAAGTTCTAGGGCTCTGATGACCTTAGAAATTAAGTCCCATAGTGCTCAGAGCCATTTTTTTTAAACACATCGCCCTAACTATACACAGTCAAACCAAGAAAAAATATAAAAATTTCGTAAAGTCGGTTAATCCATGAGAGCAAGTATCCACGTAAGTAAATTACCGCGGAATAATTGCAAGATGGAACAGATTCCGAGAACTGAAGATTCTCCATAACAATTATGCACACTTGCGACTGAACAAACAAAGGCACACGCACTAACGGACAGAAATTAAGGAATAAAGACGAAACTAGCGAAACAGAATAATACATAATATAAGAAACACAGAAACACGAACATTCAGAATAGGAAACACGAATTCTAATTGAGACTAACCAGAGTTCACACATCACGCTCCCACATTTATAAGTTTTGGGTGACCGAAGTAACTTGTACCAAAACTTAACAGTTACGAAAAAAAACCTACCACTTCTCATTCCAAATGAAATATTCTGCGTAATTATAAATGACTGAAGCTAGAAAAGAAATGGATTAAAACTTCGGCTAGGCTGGAACGTAGACATTATCAGTTACCATACTCACTACTGTATCACCACCTTAAGCACAACAGCGCACCGACTAGAAGGGAACGAAACATTTTCGCCATTCTCTAGACTTACACCTAAGTAGCCTAAACTGCCCCCTAGTAGACAAGAAGTTTACCCATCATCAGACATTATAGACATTATGAAAACTCTTTCTCTCTATATATACATATATATATAGTCATTATAAGATGGTAGGAATGGGAAAGATAGATGTCGTTAAAATACAAATACATCATAATTAATTGTGAGGAAGGTACAGGAAGCAAAGATGTGTGATAAATGAATACATGGATATAAAATGTAGAATAATTATGAATTCAGCGAATGTTTGCAGTTGTGGCCGACTGGATCAGGCTCAGTCGCCTATTATTTCTCCTAGCCTGTTTACTCAATGCACCGGAAGTATGATGCTAAAGGACATTTGAAATGACATTAAATTTTATTTGAACATTATACGTGTCGAACTTGTTACATTTATATATTTTGTTCGGTGCTTTAATCTTATTTTACCCCCATTGGTTTCATATGAAACGGAAAACTTCGCAAACCCAGGGGTTAATTTTATCCAGAATGCGCTGGAATGGCATTCCGGCACTTCCCAGGGATTTTTGAGTTCAATGGAACAAGTCGGCACCAGAGATTTAAAGTAGTGCACGTGTATTAAATCGCAGCGTAGCTACAATTTGCCGCTGCGACGACACACTGCACGATCAGCTGTTATAGTACAAGTGGTACACGGAATTAACGTTTCGTTCAAAAAATGGTTCAAATGGCTCTGAGCACTATAGGACTTAACATCAGAGGTCATCAGTCCCCTAGAACTTAGAACTACTTAAACCTAACTAACCTAAGGACATCTCACACATCCATGCCCGAGGCAGGATTCGAACCTGCGACCGTAGCGGTCGCGCGGTTCCAGACCGTAGCGCCTAGAAACGCTAGGTCACTCCGGCCGGCTAACGTTTCGTGAAGATGCTTATTTGTAGTAATGAATATGAATTTAAATCACTCCAACTGTAACACAACTCAATGAGTAGAAAACAAATGACATACAAAATGTATGCTAAACATATAACTCAGTGTCTCATGTCAGATCGTCTTCTATTTTTCCTATCTCTTCGGGAAGTCGGAATTGTATGCGACCCAGATGGGCCAGTAATATGTTCATCATCGTCACCTCTAAATGCTTTATTAATTAATACTGTTCACACGCTCACCGAGCAGACACAATGAAACTGTTTGAACGTTGCGGCTGGCAGCAGTTGAAGACATGACGTCATAGTCACGAATGCTACCGTCTTGTGCCGGTATGTATCGAGCAGAACCAGGGAGGAAAGAGACGCCGCTACGGTAGTACCTGCTGTTTATGTTAAACATTATGGTATTATTGATTGTGATATAAGAAAGTACCATTCAAAACCCTGAATTTCAAAATAATATTAGGGCAAAAATGATTCCTCATTCTAAATTTTATCACAAGATTTCCGACTTCGAAACTTCTGATTTTTATGGCTAGAAGGGGCTGGGGGTGGGATGTTGTGTGATTGAATAGATGCGTACCGGCACCGACAGATTTAGGAATTAAGCACTGCGCCAATTCCTGGTTTGTTTTTCATGATGAATTCTTTCCTTTCCCTTCTCTTTATATGTCTCCCAGTTGAAAACTGCCTTACAGGAGCAACGTGAAAATAATGCGGGCCACATTTTTCTCCATTAATCCATTTCCATATGATGAAACTTTACTATGCAATGTACAAAATAATAAAAAATAAAAATAAAAAATGAAAGACGATGCCACCATTTGAATGACCTACTGTCAACAGTGTATCTTTCTCTCTGCTGGTCGAACCGATTTATAACTCCCATTACAGCTGTGTATTCCGCTATGGATGCAGAGAAGGATATAGCTGAGGTTGTACCGTCTCTAGTTTTTCTTGTGATGAATCTTATATCTTTCGCGTGGCGAGTAGTTGACGAAACTGTAACTAGTGTATTATCTGGTCATTTTACGGCAGACACAACACACATCTTTTGTATGCATGATGATGTGCGCTTGTATGCAGCTGGAAAACATTTTCCAACGAAGAGCACAAGGAGGTGATACAGGCAACGCAGCACACGGATACCACATATAAGGACTAATTTCACGTGCAGCTACTGCAAAGTTCCACTATGTATTCAGCCAAGTTTTGAAAAATATGCTGTGAATAAATAAATTTGTTTGACGTAATAATGCTGCTTAAGCTGAGGTGACAAAAGTCATGGGATACCTCGTCACATCGATTCGAACTATGTTTTGACTGGCGTAGTGAAGCAACTCGACAGGGCATGGACTCCGTAAGCCGATGGAAGTCCCCTGAAGAAATATTGAGCCATGCTTCATCTATAGCCGTCCACTATTGCGAAAGTGTTGCCGGAGCAGGATATTGAGCACGAATTGACCTCTCCATTATATCCCATAAATCTTCGATGGGATTCATGTCGGGCGACCTGGGTGGCAAAATCATTCGCTCGAATTCAAAAATGGCTCTGAGCACTATGGGACTCAACTGCTGAGGTCATTAGTCCCATAGAACTTACAACTAGTTAAACCTAACTAACCTAAGGACATCACAAACATCCATGCCCGAGGCAGGATTCGAACCTGCGACCGTAGCGGTCTTGCGGTTCCAGACTGCAGCGCCTTTAACCGCACGGCCACTTCGGCCGGCATTCGCTCGAATTCTCCAGAATGTTCTCCAAACCAGTCATGAACAATTGTGGCTCGGTGACATGGTGCATTGTCATCTATAAAATTCCATCGTTGTTTGGGAACATCAAGTCCACGATGGCTGTAAATGGTCTCCAGGTGGCCGAACACAACCGTTTCGAGTCAACGATCGGTCAACCTGGATCCACGTCAACACAGCCCACACCATTGTGGAGCCACCGCCAGCTTGCCACAGTGCCTAGTTGACAATTCACGGGTTCATGTGGAGCCCGCGCTCTACAACATGCTTACCAACTGAAATCGGGACTCGTCTGATTAGATCACGGTTTCCCAGATATCTAGGGTCCATCCGCCATGGTCACGGGGCCAGGAGAGGCGCTGCAGAAGATGTCGTGCTGTTAGCAAAGGCACTCGGGTCGCTCGTCTGCTGCCATAGCCCATTAACATCCAAATAAGGACGCAATGTCCTAACGGATACGATCCTCGTATGACCCACACTGATTTCCGCGTTTATTTCGAGCAGTATTGCTTGTCTGTTAGCACTGACAACTCTACGCAAACGCCGCTGCTCTCGGTCGTTGGGTGAAGACCGTCGGCCACTGCGTTGTCCATGGTGAGAGGTAATGGGTGAAATGTGGTATTTTCGGCACGCTCTTGACACTGCGGATCTCGGTGTATTGAATTGCCTAACGATTTCCGAAGTGGAATGTCCCATGCGTCTAGCTCCAACTACTATTCCACGTTCAGAGTCTGTTAACTTCCGTCGTTCGGCCGTAATCGCATAGGAGTTCTTTTCACAAGAATCACGTGAGGACAAATGAGAGCTCGCCCGTGCACTGCACTCTTTTACCGCGTCCATGCGATACCACCGACACCTGTAATGTGCACATCGCTATCTCGTGAAGAATATATATATATATATATATATATATATATATACACAGGGTGAGTCACCTAACGTTACCGCTGGATATATTTCGTACAAATACTGACGAACCGATTCCACAGACCGAACGTGAGGAGAGGGGCTAGTGTAATTGGTTAATACAAACCATACAAAAATGCGCGGAAGTATGTTTTTTAACACAAACCTACGTTTTTTTAAATGGAACCACGTTAGTTTTGTTAGCACATCTGAACATACAAACAAATACGTAATCAGTGCCGTTTGTTGCATTGTAAAATGTTAACTACATCCGGAGATATTGTAACCTAAAGTTCACGCGTGAGTACCACTCCTCCGCTGTTCGATCGTGTGTATCGGAGAGCACCGAATTACGTAGGGATCCAAAAGGGAACGGTGATGGACCTTAGCTGCAGAAGAGACTGGAACAGCACATTACGTCCACATGCTAACACCTTTTTATTGGTCTTTTTCACTGACGCACATGTACATTACCACTGGACGTGGAGGACGCATAAATTGGCCAGCCCGTTTTCCCGATCTTACACCTCTGGACTTCTTTCTGTGGGGTACGTTAAAGGAGAATGTGTACCGTGATGTGCCTACAACCCCAGAGGATATGAAACAACGTATTGTGGCAGCCTGCGGCGTCATTACACCAGATGTACTGCGGCGTGTACGACATTCATTACGCCAGAGATTGCAATTGTGTGGAGCAAATGATGGCCACCACATTGAACATCTATTGGCCTGACATGTCGGGACACACTCCGTAATTGAAAACGGAAACCACGTGTGTACGTGTACCTCACCCCTCATGGTAATGTACATGTGTGTCAGTGCAAAAGGCCAATAAAAAGGTGTTAGCATGTGGACGTAATGTGCTGTTCCAGTCTCTTCTGTACCCAAGGTCCATCACCGTTCCCTTTGGATCCCAACGCAATTCGGTGCTCTCCGATACACACGATCGAACAGCGGAGGAGTGGTACTCAAGCGTCAACTTTAGGCTACAATATCTCCGGATGTAATTAACATTTTACAATGCAACAAACGGCAATGGCTACGTATTTGTTTATATGTTCAGATGTGCTAACAAAATTAACGGGGTTCCATTGAAAAATCGTAGGTTTGTGTTAAAAAACATACTTCCGTGCATTTTTTATGGTTTGTATTAACCAATTACACTAGCCCCTCTCCTCACATTCGGTCTGTGGAATCGATTCGTCAGTATTTGATGTGGTTTACGAAATACATCCAGCGGTAGTGTTAGGTGACTCACCCTGTATATATATATATTAAATCTAACATATATGACTCGCTGGCTTCGAAGAGAAATAAAGTTCAGTAACCATTTATTCCACCTCGAATTTAAAATAATTATAAAACTATAAACTGTAATATATTCATTATTCCTTGCTACTGTAGGGTTATCTTGAAGCTGTAAGAAGGAGGACAGGCGCTCCAAGACGCGGAAGCAGAGACGATGTTGAGGGCAGACGAAACTAGGAGAGATATTGTTACATGAAGTAAACTGTAAGGGGAGAGCCTTGTGAAAATGAAGACGCCCCCAGACGCGGTCCCAGGGCGTTAGTTACTCTTCAAGGAATTAACATGTAACTTTGTATGTCGTCTAGACGCTGTGGTAGGTTGCCACCGTAGAACTTTGTAACCAACAGGCACTTACTAGCTTATAAAGCCATCTTGATACCAGTCCTGAGAACAGCAACGTCAGTAGGCTCACAAGAGTTAGAAAGAGAGAGAAAACGCCAAAGAACTGTTGACCTAGCAGTCCCTACTCCGGGGAACCCGAGGGGCGGGGCTAAATGACGTATAACAATAATGTTGCAAGCCTTATTTGGCAGAGCAGTTACGTTTAGCTTTCAGCTGAACAATACGAACTTACTTAGTGCAACTGCATTAACAACCCAGCCTTAGGAGCAGTAGAGGGGACCTAACTAAACTGTGATTGGCAGGCGCCTTCAAGAGACCTGCGGGATTGGCTGGGTGGCTTTAAGTGGGAAAAAAAGTGCCCCCACGCGACTCTTAAAACCCATAGATTCCGCATTTTGGTGGAATTCTCAGTCAGACAATCTGGGCGCCAAATACGCGTCCGTCGACTCCAGCCTCGGTCCAGCTCCGCTTAAGTCTCCTCTCTCACTTGGAGTGCCTCAGTGAACAGTGTCACATTCAGTATGTTTTGTTTTGCAACTAAGTTGTTGCCTTAAGATGCTGCTAGTATTTGCTACTGTGGTTAGCATCCACTCCTGGGACTTCTGTACTGGCTTCTGTTCTAACAGTGTTATTCATGCTTTTCCTAACCCTAGAGCTAGCCTCCAGTGTATTAGTTAGCCCTGTCTGGAATAAACAACTATTTCAAAACCCTATTTGGCCAACAGTCTCCACAACGAGTTCCCTACCAAGTCTCACCACCTGCATTTCTAGTAAATGCCTGTACCAGAGTTGGCCCAGATAGAAGAAAACAATCAAATGCCTTCACTGTGAATTGTCCTTCTGCCTTCTGCTCCGTACCGCTCGGGAGCGCAGACTGACCAGTAAACCCTTTTGTCACTCTCCCACCTATGTCAGGACACGACAAAACAACAATCGTGATTTCGAAACACAGCCTGACTCAGTATCCATTCCAAAAGCTGGAAACCAATTTTTACAGCAATATGAGAAATTTTATTTATGTCAATTACGAAGGATTAACTAGATCAAAATCTGGAAGAACATTCGAGAAGCGCAATTACCTTTAAAGGTAAGGGCAAAGTGGTACTACGCTGTCGACAGAAAAATCCCCTAATTTCAAGACTAGACTCCATTCAAGCGGCAGGCTCTCCACTGTACGTTACTGGCAAACTCATTGACCCTGAAGGTCACCGATTTGTATGCGGTAATGCAAACAACGTATGGTTGTCGATCAGAAAAAAAAATTAGCAAGCATCCAATGAACATCGCTCAATACGATAACATTAATAACGGGGACGTAGAATATTGCGTATTCTCAGAAAAGGATACGTGTGAAGAATATTTGAGGCTGTGCATGACCGCGCAACACAACAAACTACAACAAATTAACGATTTTATGATAAACATGCATTCTTCCTCTGCAAATCTGTAATGTGAATCCTAAAAAAATATTACCAAAGCAATTACTCAATGGACAATTTGTTACAGATTTCCGTATTGAAAATTGAAATGCGAATGCGTTGTAGAGAACATGATTATTTATAAAATGATTTATGTGATATGATGATATGAAAGTGTTAAAGGTCAATTACTTTGAAAATTCTTGTTCCTGTCAGTTGTAGAGTATGTGCAGTAATTTTACTTTGTGAGAATATCGACCTACAACTGCTCAGATTCATCTGGAGTTGTGCCTAACGTGAAAGGTTACAGTAACGAGTGAAACAAAGACAGACAACAGCGTCGATACTTGAAAGGTGTCTACAAATGTGCGTGATAACGAGTTTAGATTTCAAAATCCATACACACTAACTGGTCCAACTAGTGGACCGAAAACCATAACATGATAGACGACTCATGAATTTCTTCAAGTTGAACGTATCAGTATTGACACGACTGTCACGCAGGACCTCAGATATCGCAAACTACGATCGAGGCCAGTACTGAAAATTCTTACTGGACAACAAAAATAGCAGAGAATGTCCAGCGGACAAGGCATTTTGGAAACCGAAGAAAATAAAGGTTTCTGCTTACTCGAAAGGAAAAATGTTTGCCCTGAGACTAAATGGGCGTTGTTTTTGTTATTTCATGAGTTCTAAAAAGTGCGAAGAACAAAGGACCGTCAGCCTAATATCACTGGTAGCAGAAGTCCTTCTTAGAGTCCGAATAGAAGACGATACGGAATGCTGGAAGAAGCAATTGGAGAGGAGCAATATGGATTCAAAATGGAACCGAGATGTAATTGCACTTCTAAGGACTGTTGGTGAAAGCTATATAGCCAAGGGCAAAGGTGTATTTGCAGCCTTCATAGGACTCGAGAAGGCCTTCAACAGAGTCCGATGACATAAGCTGATGGATATTCTTGAAGAGAGAGGGGTGTAACAGGAGGAGAGAAGACTAGTTGCCAATCTGTACCTGAAATAGAAGGCACGGGTGAGAATAGGAAATGATAACTCGGAACAGAGAAACGTTGGGAGAAGGTTCAGATGGGGCTGTTAGCTGTCGCCGAGTCTGTTTACTATTTATCTGGAGAAACTACTGAAAAGTGGATAGGTGCACGAAAAATAGAATGAGTAAGATTCGCAGATGGCATGGTGATTCTTGCAGAAAACGAGGAGACACTTATTCAAATGCTAAATAACCTAAATGATGCCTGAGTAGCATAAGGTATGAAAATAAATGAAAAGGAAATGAAAGGCCTGGTTATGGCCTTAAAGGAACGAAGAGAAAAGTTAGGGCCTGAAACTGTGGATCAGGTGAGAGCATTCAAGTATTTGCGAAGATGGATTAGGGAAGATGCGCATTGTGAACTGGACGCCAGAGTTAAAATGTCGCTGGCGAAATAGGCATTTCGAAAGCAGAAAAGACTCTTAGCTAGTGGTGCGAAGGTAGAATTAAGAAATCGACTAGTGAAATGGCTGATACGGAGCGTGGTCTTGTACGGCTCAGAAGTGTAGTCATTGAGAAAGTAGAACGAGGGGAAAACTGAAGCTTGTGAAATGTGGATATGGCGCAGAATGGAGAAGATCAGTTGGACTCATTTGTAAAAGCAGGAATGAGGTGATACTGAGAAGAGTTGGGGAAGATCGGAGGATGTTACTGACAGTTGTAACTAGCCTGTTTGTATGTTGGCAGCGCTACAGACTGTGTTAATATCGCTGACAGCCTCTGCGCCCTCGGCAAGAGATTCTGTGGTTGGTTCAGGTGGTTCAAATGGCTCTAAGCACTATGGGACTTAACATCTGACGTCATCAGTTCCCTAAACTTAGAATTACTTAAACTTAACTAACCGAAGGACAGCATACACATCATGCCCGAGGCAGGATTCTAACCTGCGACCGTAGCAGCAGCGCGGTTCCGGACTGAAGCGCCTAGAACCGCTCGGCCACAGTGTCCAGCTCTGTGGTTGGACGGACTAGCAGTTAGAGAGTGGATAGGGAAGTGTATGGACATGATATTTTTAGTGGAGACTCTGTGTTGGTAGGACATGCATTGCAAAGTGAGATGAAATGAAGTGTTTATAAGAAAATACGTAAGGAAATGTATGAGAAGGGATGTTTGGTTGATAATTTTTCGGCAGTGGAATTATTGTCAACTATGTAATTTATGGAACTGGATGTCAGATGAATAAGGTAAAATTTTCTAAATACACTGTCTGCTCTTCAACAAAATCTTTCTTTCGCTAACCATATGCCTCCTAGTAGTTAGAGTCTACAGTAGTTAGAATCTTTTAATTTAGTTGGCTGTAGTTGCTACTTGCTGTAATTGCTGTAGTTCGTGTTACGAAGATTTTCTGTGAGGCAAGTGACTTATGAAAAGGAATGAGATTTTGACTGTTGGGATTCGTGACCGAAATGAGATTAGGCAATTTTACAAGAGTTGGAGGGAGTTTCATATTTTTTTAATTTCATATTTTTTGGATTTGTGTTATTGTTGGGATTTCTTGCACTTCACGGTCATTCTTTTGTGTTGTCAATGAACAGCAGTCAGATTGCGTTGGGCTTTTATATTGTCGGTAGTAAATGAATAGGCTAAGTTTGAGTTGTCTTTGTCAGGGAAATTCTGTAGGTCAGTGTTTAATTAAAAAAAATAATTGAAGAGCTAGTTTCACAGTGAAGAACTGGAAGCTAAACTGGATAGAATTTGAGACGAGACTGCCTTCTAGTAGAGGCAATGCAAGATTTTATTCCGGGGAAGAGAGCGAACGTAAGAAGAAGATAACAGGTGCAAGATGACATCAGTAGACCGCATGGAGGGTACCAAAGAATGAAGAGGAAAACAGGGCAGAAACGCATGGAGGGGCATGAAGTTTAAACCTGCCGCCAAACAGGTAACCAAATGATGATGATGGATGTGGGTCAACCACCACTCATGATGTATACTTCGAGATTCTTGTCAAGCTGTGACGTGCAGTACAAAACGAATAGCGAGGGAAACTCGTCCGTAATTGTTAAGTTACGTTGTGCAAGACGCGACAGTTGGCTGCGACTGCGACGCTGCCCCCTCCTCTTTCCCCACCCTGGCAGACGGCGACACGGCCGCAACACGACTGGAGTCGTCGCCGTTTCCCAAGCTCCGGTCGGCGGCGGCGGATTCAAATACATAAGAAAAATAAGAATTCCGATTTTCTTGCTGTAAAAAATACTGTATGTTAATGCAACAAAGTTACATCGGCTCCCAGAGTTAGTTTTTCGATACAGATTCTCCTTTTACTTTAAAAAATTGAAAAGTATCTCTTCCGGTTTTGCGTGTTTTTTTCGCTGTATATTACTTCTCAATCAATTGTGAGGAAAGTAAAAGGCACAAAAAATTGATGTTTACGTATCTTACAGTTTCACATCACAGCTTGATAATGAGGTGTCTATTTTTCCGATATTCGTCACAGTTATCCCGATACTTAATTTACAAGTAACCTACTGCATAAAATTTGAATTGTGTACAGTGAAAAATGTGGTCGCTGGCTACTTTACGTATGGTTCACGTTAGGTCATACGTCGTTGCCGATGAAAAGAAGCTAACATATCGAAATTATTTTTTAAGTTGAGATCAGATTGATATCGATCTCCGTTTCCGAGATTTGGGCTCATATATCTCCGGGAGCGTCGCGACTAGCCGCCAGTTCTGTCGACGCGCGACGAGAATCGTGTGGTCATCACACGATAGAGAATGCATTTGTTTTGTTTCGCTGACACATTTGGACCTAATGAAACCATTTTATGTCATATTCCTCCGGTATGAGTTACTAATATTTCTCCATATGCTCTTGACAATTTCATTTAAAATGCCGCGAAACGTAGGTTTCTTAAAGCCAAGTGATCAAGCAGAACCCATTTTCTTGGTTTTGCTGAGGCATCTGAACCTGTTCCAAGCTTTCTTTCTCGTTTATTTCTCTGATACGAGTCCCGAATATTCCTCCATCTGTTTTTGCACATTTCACCTAAAATTCCAATGAAAGATAAGTTTATTAACAATAAGCGCACGCTAGCTTCATTGCATTGTTTCAAGTTCTTGACAACAAGATAGGGTTACACCTTAAACATCTCTAGAATTTTGATTCTGAACGTCTACAGTATACACTGGCAGAAATGTGGAAGAAATAATGTCCATGCTTGTTCACAAAATTTCCCCAAATTATACTTGTCAGTTTCTCCCATGCAGAAACTTTTGGAACAAGCTAAGGCAACTTTCATAGCCGACTGAATCTTTATTCCCATCGAAATGAACTTCCATATTCTTGTATTCTGACAGCATATATCGTTATGGATGACATCAACATTTAATCTTGCCAAGCTGCACTCAAAAGATGACTCCAGGATTTACAAAAGACGAATTTCAATTGTGAACTGTGTCAGACCAGAAGGGCCTTGTAAAACAGTAGTGCAGTTTTGGCGTAAGTTTTTTGAGCACCATCTTCTACCAATGAATTGAAGTGAATGTGACAAATTACTTATTGCAGCATACTGTTTGCGCAATCTGTTGAGAAACGCCTTCCTCAAAAACGAACATCTATTGATTACAGAAAGCTGTACAACAATCTGGTGGTGGTTTTTCACAACTAGAAGGTATCATCAAGACACCAATCTACCGTTTACTTTCAAAGTGAAGGTATTGTAAAATGTAACTTTCTCGTTGTACTTTAGATTGTTCATTTTATAATGTATTTGCCGTTTTCAATTTTTATCGTCACAAAAAAGAGTAATGCGAAAATTGACCTTCAAGTTCATTTTCATCATTCTAATTCTACATCTGCATGGATTATACTGATTTTCATAACAGGCCTGAAAAATTTGCATTAATGGGAAAATATTATATATTTCACTCACCTGCCAGTTTCAACTGTGCACCAATTTCTTCCCAAATTCTGTCTCTGAACATAGTGTCTCTATATTTAGGGTTCTTCAAATCGTAAAGGCAAGGCTGTTGTGAGACCAGCTCACAGAGCATCACATCCTGTGAGTGGCTCATTTCAGTTTTCCTTGACTGGCTCGACATCTTTCTCGCAGCCGTACGTCTTTGTATCGTGCGACTTCCGTCGCAACACTGCTCACTGGTGCAGTGCTGCGACAGCTGCCGCAACAGTCGCGCGTCGCATCCCAAACTCGAACTGCGCATGCGCCAGCGGACAACTTCTGACGTCGCTAGTGTGCGTCGCGTCTTGGACAACGTACCTTTACTCTCCACGACAAGGCGCGTCTACGGATAGCTGCCCATGCTAATGATAATATTCAGGATTTCTGTTGGGAACTCTGAGACCAGTCATTGAACAGCCCCGACCTCGCAGCCTAGGACTACTACCTTCCCTTGCACTCTTCGTAGTTTGATGTAGCTCCCACTAAAGTATGTCTCTGAGGTAGGAAAACGGGAAGAGAAGAGGCCAACGTTTTGGGAGGGAAGCCAGTGAGAAACACTTACAGAAAAAAAAGGAAGAAAAAGAAAAAAAAAAACAAAGAGAGTGAGAGAGGCAGTAGTCTGTGGCTGCAACTGCAATGCAGCTGTTAATGCGGATTTCTGTGAATACATTTCTTCCATCGCGGTTAGTAAATGTATGTCTGTTGCACTCCTTCCTTTTTTATGCGCAGAAGAAAACTCCGTATGAAATACGGCGGGCGTGATAAGCCGCAGCACAGACCAACACGGGGCCTGCGCGAATCGTGACGCAAGGACGTTAACCAGTTTCGGGATGCCAGTCGCCTGCTAAGGATTCTCGCCTTCGCTTGGTCGGTAGAAGCGTGTTTGCCGGAACCTCGCTGTAACCACGTAACGCCCAGACGGTAGCTAAACGCCGCTGACGTCACGGGCGGTGTACACGGGAAGTGACAGATAGCGCGAGGGCACGGTTTTCGGAGTAGAAGGAAATACTTACAAGGCAAACTCCCCATCGCATCCCCCCTCAGGTTTAGTGGTGAGAGGGCCCCGTGGGCACCCCGACAAAAACGAAACACAGGTCAAGCATGGAAACAGGAAGGCGGTATACTGAACCGTGAGAAAAAAAGCGAAATAGAAACAGTGAACGGTCCAGGCTCAAGAAGTACAAGATCGAGCACAGACGAAGTCATATCGTCGTGGTTAAGAGGTGACGGCGTTGGACTACAAAGGCGAACGTTGCCGTGCTTAAAGCTCCATCGTGCCAATTCTGTTTATTTCTTTTCACAAAATTATGAACTGTGCGTCCGGTCATTGACGTGTCTGTTCGTTGCATTCAAATTTATGTCTGTGTAGTCGTGTAATGTCGGTCTGCAATAGCGAGGTGTAAGGAAGAGACCCATAAAGACGGTTAATTTTATGCAACTACTCTATTAGCAGCCGAAAGGAAGTGGCTTTCGAATGGGAACCGCAAACGGTTGATGACCAGGTGAAAAGTCAACCGAATCCTTCACCGGAAATCACGCCTGTTCTGTCATACACGGCGTTAGTGACAGTACGTGTGTCATACGATAGGAATCGACGCACCTAACTTGTACGCCTGATCAGTGAGTGAGATGTGCATATTCGCCCGAGCCGCGCGGGTTTAGCCGATGGGTCTTAGGCGCTGCAGTCGTGGACTGTGCGGCTGGTCCCGGCGGAGGTTCGAGTCCTCCCTCGGGCATGGGTCTGTGTGTTTGTCCTTAGGATAATTTAGGTTAAGTAGTGTGTAAGCTTAGGAACTGGTGACCTTGGGGGTAAGTCCCATAAGAATTCACACACACTTTTTTATTCGCCCGATTTAGGTGTCTGGATTAATGACAGTGTAATCACTCCCAAAGAAATAATGAAAATATAATTGTTTGTCACCTAAGCTGCAACACTGAACGCAAAAGTTTCACAATCACACAGTTATCCATTTGATCTATCAAAACATCTGTTTTTAACGTTTTTGAAGCTACGTTCTGTTTTCGAAGTTTTGACTCTTGAATCCGTTTGTTGTAAAATTGTTCACACCCGTTTATTCGTTGTTTTCATTTCTGTAAAATGTCTACATCATATCTCGCTCCTCTCAATATTCATCACATTTACTTGCGAAGTAATGCATTATTAGCACGGCGCTCATATTCTCTAACGAATGTATAATATGTCGTCAGTTGCCGAGACTGAAAAAAAAGAGAACAAACGTCCTACTGACCAAACGGACAGTTAACTACGACGCCATCGCTATCGAAGTGCGCTCGATATTGTTAATCTCGGACATTTTGCTGTTTCTATTTTGCCTTTTTTTTCACAGTTCAGTACACCTTCTTCCTGTTTTCATGCGTGTTCTATGTTCAGTTTCTGAATCTGAGGGGGGGTGGGGGTGGGGGTGGGGGTGGGGGTGGGGGTGCGAAGGGGCCTTTCAACAATGTTCAAATGTGTGTGGTGTAATCTTATGGTACTTAACTGCTAAGGTCATCAGTCCCTAAGCTTACACACTACTTAACCTAAGTTATCCTAAGGACAAACACACAGACCCATGCCCGAGGGAGGACTCGAACCTCCGCCGGGACCAGCCGCACAGTCCACGACTGCAGCGCCCTAGACCGCTTGGTAGTAACTGTGCCGTTATCCTATTATCTCTTCGCTATTTTCCTCTAGTGAAACTTATCGGTCGTTAGCTCCTTGCTAAGGATATGCTGGAATGCAAGATCACTCCGGAATAAGAGGTGCCGAAAACTATTTTGTAAGCTTGAGCGTACGCTAACGCGGCTATCGTTAGTTCCGTGTTATCGTCACCCCGTTCAAGGACACGTGCAGAAGTCATCAGAACAACAGAGCGCAACGAGGAAAAAAGGAACACTGTTGGTCTGCTGGAATCCCAGGTCTCCTCAGCCGCAGGTAGTGTTATGACGTGGCTCAGTTCATTTACGAGGGTGAGTCAAATGAAAACCTTAAGCCAGCCGGTGTGGCCGTGCGGTTCTAGGCGCTTCAATCTGGAATCGCGTGATCACTACGGTCGCAGGTTCGAATCCTGCCTCTGGCATGGATGTGTGTGATGTCCTTAGGTTAGTTATGTTTAAGTAGTTCTAAGTTCTAGGGGACTGATGACCACAGATGTTAAGTCCCATAGGGCTCAGAGCCATTTGAACCATTTTTTGAAAACCTTAAATTTGTAATAAGAAATCGAAATTTCGCGCCGTTATCCTGTAAGTTGGTAAGCGTGCTACAAACACCGAGCAGAGTAGCCTGTATGTGCCAGCATAGTGCAGATGCCCACATACCGTCGCAGTATCAGTATAAAGATGGCTGCCCCACTTGCGACTTGCACCAGGGACGAACAGCGTTCTATTATACGGTTTTTGCGTAGTGAAGGTGTGAAACCTACTAAAATTCATCGACGAATGAAGGTTCAGTACGGTGATGCGTGTTTGTCACAGCAGCAAGTCTACGGTTGGAGTAGGAAGTTCGCAAATGGTGTGACTTCCGTGGAAGATGCTCCTCGTCCAGTTAAGGCACAACGAGTTGTGACTCCACAGAACACTGCAGCAGTTGAAGCCATAGTGAAGGAAAACCGCCGAGTGACAATGAATGACACTGCAGCATGTTTACAGATTAGTCATAGATCAGCACACGACATTGTGCGTGATGTGCTCCAGTTTCACAAAGTGTCTGCAAGATGGGTGCCACGGCAGCTGACTCCTGTAATGAGAGAACGACGTGTTGATGCTTGGGAAGAAGTTCTTCGGCCCTTTGAACAAGAAGGTGATGGCTTCCTTGCAAAAATCGTTACTGGGGTCGAAATGTGGGTTAACTTCCACCAATGGGAAACGAAGACAGCGAGCAAGGAATGGCGCCATTCCTCATCACCAAAACTAAAGAAGTTATGAACTGAACCATCAGCAGGGAAGGTTATGCTGACTCTTTTGGGACGAAAAAGGCGTCATTTTGGAGCATTACGTGCCTAGAGGAACCACTGTCACCAGTCCATCACACACAGATCTCCTAAAAAATCATCTGCGGCCTGCAATCAAATCAAAGCGACATGGATTGCTGTCAGCAGGTGTCCTTTTGCAACATGACAATGCAAGGCCCCACACTGCCCGTACAACAGTTGCAACAATGACAGGCCTGCATTTTGAGTGTCTTCCTCGTCCACCATACTCACCAGACCTTGCCCCAAGTGATTTCCATATGTTTGGACCACTCAAAGACGCAATGGGAGGAAAGAAGTTCCGTTCTGATGAAGAGGTACGCCACGCGGTGCATGAATGGTTGTGCGGACTACCAAAAGAATTTTTTTCCAAAGGAATTTATGCACTTTGTAAGTGCTGGAGAATTTGTATTAATAGTGGGGGAGATTATGTTGAAAAGTGATACAGATTTGTATCACTTCTGCACAGTAAATAATAGGCTTTCATTTGACTCACTCTCGTGTAAGAAGGGATCAAAAAGTTTCAATTTGAAGACCGTACAGTTCAGAATCGGTACGCCAATCAGCAAAAGCGCCGTGAGCATCATCCCGCCGACGCACTGGATTGCAGATACCCGTTTGGTAGAACACCGTGTCCCGCTGACTCTTGCTACACATCCTCGTCCGACAGAAATCGTCGACCCTTGAAGACCTTTTTTTAATGGACCAAAGGCGTCATAACCGCGTGGGAATACATCATGACTACAGGCCAAATGCTCGAAATGCCTCCCACTTGGTTTAGTGTAACGTCTACGTTACAAAATTTGCATTATGGGGACGTGCGCTATGACGATTCGCGACCAGTACGGAACTTGGCGCACCATTGTACAACGGTGGTTTCCGATAGACATGCTGCCCTATACACATTCTTCATTCTCCGATGGACATTCGTCAGTGATTGCTCGTCGGCAGCCAAGGAAAGAATAACAGCACGTTGCCCCTGTTTGTTCAGCATTTGGTAATACCGTCGCCTCAGTTCACGTTTCCGCATTTATCGCACGCCCGTGTGAAAGACACGAATGCCTCAGTATACCCTTGCCCACATGTCGGTGCTTATATACCCGCATCGATTTAGCGCTACGTTGCTTGTACACTGTTACAACTCTCTCAGACGGAAAAGTGTTGATATCCCCTTATACAAAGTGGCGCAGTGGTTAGCACACTGGAATAAACAAAGGTTCTAAACCCAAACCGGCCATACAGAGTGAGATTTTCTGTTATTTCCCTAAATCGCTACAGGAAAAAGTCGGGATGATTCCATCAAAAGGGTACGACGGATTTTCTTCCCCATCCCTGAAAAAATCCGAACTTATGCTCCTTCTCTAATGATCTCGCTCTCGACGGTACGTTAAGCATCCTCTTCCTTCCTTCCTTTTCTTTCAGCTATTTTGAATTCTGGAATTTACCTTACAGATGAAGAAAGTCATTTAAGGCTGCGCATACGATTGTAGTCAATATATTTTAGTTTACATTTAAAGGAAAGATGGAAAATTTAGCGTTTTATGTACTGTCAATGATGAAGTCGTTGGAGACAGTGCACGAGATCGGAATGGGGAAGGACGAGAAAGGAAATCGGTCGTCCCCTTTCAGACACCGTCCCGGCATTCGCCTTGAATGACCGAGGAAAATCATGGAAAACTCAAATCTTCGTGGCTGGACAGAGATCTGAAGCGACAACATCGCGAATCCGAGTCACTGACTAACCACTGCGCCACCTAACAGGGAAATTTACCTACAATCGTCATTTTCTTGTAGCTGATGACCTGTTGTACTTCTTCGTGCTGTCGCCATTTCGGTTTATGCTGTTTTATTTTGAATAGTTTGTGGACTGAACGGTTGCGTGCGGTGGATATGCACATAGAAATTTTGGATGAATGAAGGTACTGATTTCTACCTTTAGTTTGTTGTGGTAGGGGTGTATGTCATTGGTGGTTTTTTCTATTTGTAATGGCAGTCGAATTAATACCCTGTGTAATAAATTTTTCAGTTGTGAGGCTATGGTGTCCATTGCCGATGTTCGTGGTCCTGCCACATTAATGTGACTGACGCCTGTCTTGGATGAACGACTCACAGACTGCAGGAGGCGTCACTAGCAGTGGTGGGTGTACAAACTGTCTCTGCGGGTGCAGAGAACGGTGCAGCCGTCATGCGAAAATGGAGCGATTTATCTGACGTCCAAAAGGGTATGAGCATTGATTTCTAAATAGCCAAGTTTGTCAAACATTCGCATGCCACCGTGGTTTAAGTATACCACGCATGGCAAATGCGATATCCAAAACCAGCGTCGAGATGCCTGCGGTCCACCACAGACCATAGACAATAGGGGTTCGTTTCTTTCATTTAAAACATCGCCATTGGTTGGGTGTTCTACAAGCATACCACCTTCAACGTAACTGACCTACAAGTTTGAAAAGAAAAATCGTGCACATACGAAACACTACATATCTGAAATCGGCGTATAGCTCTCCTGCAGAGACGAAGGTATCTAAAAGCATAACCAAGCCACCTTAGAAGAACCCCTTCTCCAACAAGTGAAGAATTCCACCAAAAGGTAATGCTGAAGAGCCGATAAACTAAACTCATCGCGGACTCGAGAAGATACAGCGTACGCAAATAAAACAACTAAACATCCAGGAAGACAAATTGTCAAAGGCGATAAACCTTCGCTACAGCTAAAGAAAAAAAGTGCCAAGTATGACCGGTACACAGGACACTTAGCAGTTCTGTAGATGTCTGTTACTAAATACTAGCACACAAATAAGAAACGTCGAGCCCGGTCAACCAGAAACAAAAATGACTTACAGAGGCTGTCTAATTAACTACCGCTGATGTTCAAAATACTTGCCACATACTGTAAATGGCAACGATTTTCCTGGCTATTAGGCGAAAATGTAATTTAAATCCGTGTAGACTTCCGGCTGCCTGCCTTCGTTTGTCTGCCCGGCGCTCGCCGTTTGTTCGCCCCAGACCGCGCAATAGCGTGATTGCACGGACTGCCTACGCACGAAACGAGCGGCATTGTGTCTTTGTTTTCACAGTTAACATTCAACTTTGATTCATTGCTTTCGGAAGCAATTTCTTGTAAAACCACGTTCGTATCTTCCGCGTAACAGGCTCCCGCTACCGTTTGTCATAAGTTTACCACCGAAATCGCAGAAATTCTGTCATTAATTGTAGACTCATCTTCGAATAATAAATCATACCCAGAATGAATTAAACGAAATTAAAGCTTGACATCGAAGCTTTTGGTGACGGCATCCTTGTATAGAATATTTACGGATTCCCAGATTACTCATCTGAAGTTCGTGTTTCGAGAAAAGAATTACGGAGTTCCAGATATAAAGTTAGCGCTCTCCAAGAAATGTGAACGTGGAATTGTTGAACAACCACGTGACGATCGAGCTGTCGTGCTTCTTCCTCACTGTTGTGATACATTTTGTCAAATTCAGTGTGGTTATAATTAAACCGCTACTTGAGCCAGTGCAGGCGAAAAACTTTGCCGTATGGGTACCAAACTTCATAGGAATGAAGTTCACACAGAGCGCTGCAGAATTTCAGTTGTTACTAGTATTATGATCATGGTTTACCGTTAGGTGCCGGTACTGGTACGGTGACGTAGTGTTGAAACACAGGCATCAGTGTGCATTACAGTTGCAGAGAGTCAATGTGGGTGAGCAGAGCTTTACACGTAAAGCTGGTATACCAAAACACTTCGCGAGTATCGAAACATTAAAGTAATACGGGGAGCTCCTATTCCGCACTGGGGATGAAGAATGTAACTAGGAAGTTAAAATTAACTAGCGATATGGTAATTGTGCCACACGTTGTTGAAAAAGCTACTGTTGCCGTAGCTGAAAGTGCTGGACGCAATGTGCTTCTTTCACTCAGTGCACGAGCTGTGTGGTGACAGTTGAACATTTCAAGGTCCAACGTTCGAAAATTGCTGCGAACAAATGTGAAATGGTATTCTGGTGCGGTTCCAGGCTGCCGTGGGTGCGGACGATGGTCACGTTGAGCAACATTTGTAACCTCAAACGTAAACATGGCACTCAGTTAACAAATGTTACCCTCTGATGTGGAAACTAATACGTGTTCCTTTCAGTGGTTTATTCTTTAGTTTTCTTTCGCATGACGTTACAAATGTTTCCACAAGTTTCATTATCCCACGATCATTCGGTCTTTATGTGAGTCTTCTCAAGTTTAATTATGAGCACCCTGCAGGTAGGTTCCTGGGAAGAAGAGGCATAAAACACGTTTTTGTATCACTCAAAAAGATAAAGAAGATGCTGCGTCCGGTTAAAGACAGTCTCGCTTGATCGCAGGGGCTTCTAATCAAATGGCATGCCTATGGAGTATCTTCTCAACTGTGCGAATGAATTCGTGAATTCCCGTCAAGAAGCTCACAGCTCGCAGTTATTGACAAGGAGTCATTTAGGGAAACCAAAGTGAATCTGGGGTTGCCCAAGGAAGTTTTGTAGGTTCTGTGCTGTTCCCAAGCAGCATAAACGATTTAGGAGAAAATATCAGCACCATCATTAGAATGTATGTATACGATATCTTGTTTATTGACAACCGATCGAAACGAATTGCAAACTGGATTTATACAAGCAATCTGTGTGATGCGCTATAATTTACGTTAAACTTCGATTAGACGATAAATGACACAAATTTAAAGTTTATAGGTTCATCTACGGATTACAGTTACGAACAACTTGAACTGGAACCATGACATATACGAGTAAAATGTTGTGGGGAGAACGCTGAGAAAATTCAACATATCTACTAAAGAGCCTGCCTTACACAAAATTCGTCTATCCTCTTCTGGAGTACTACTGCGCGGTATGTTATCCTTGACAGAGGACCTGAAGAAGTTCGACAAATGGCAGCTCGTTATGCATTATCATGAAACAGTCATGGATATCATAAGCAATCACTAAACCAATGCCGTTTTTCGATGCGGCGACATCTTTTCACGATATTTCATTCAACAATTTTCTCCTCTCAATGCCAAAACATTCTGTTGACTCCCATCTATGTTGGGAGAAATGGCGATCGTAATGAAATAGAAATCAGAGCTCGCAAGGAAGGATGTGGGTGTTTATTTTTCCACGTGCTATTTATGAGCAAAACGGTAGAGAATTAGTGTGAAAGTGGTGTTGTGAAGTCTATGCCGAACAGTTAAGTGTGAATTGCAGGGCAGTCACGTAGGTGTACGGAAGCAGAGACGAAAAAGCTGTGGTATTCCCCCACACATCACTCAATGGGGGGCGAGTTCTATTACATGTCTGAAGGCCTATGATAGTAAAAACTGGTTTTGCAATTTCATGAATCGATGGATACATTTGTCGCCGTGGACCACGAGTTTGACACCGAGCATTTGAATATTTTAAACGTTGACTCAACTATGAAGAGAACTTCCAAAATGAAACCAAGAAACAGAAAAAGATAAATCAGTATTTTTATGTGACAAATAACGTCAAGTGCAATTGCTCATCGAGCTACAATCTGCCGAATACTAATTCCGTACACTACTTGGGCAGCAACAGCTCCCTTATATGTTCAATTTATAGTTGGAAATGGCATCTTTCACAGCTACAGAAGTATAAACTCAATATAATTCTGCTGAAGTGCTAGAAAAGTGAAGCGATCAGCGGTATGTGAAACAAAATACTATAAATACTGTTCAGTGCCGTAAAGTTGTCGCCACGTCTGCGCAGCCCTTGTCAGTGAATAAACTCCTATGTGATACATCACGGGATGAACTTTTGGATCACGCTGCGACCACTCGGCTGTCGCAACTGCCGTTTTAAATCATCCTGACAACTCTCTGGAGAGGACCGTGGCGTGGCGCCCTTGGGTAATAGCTAAGAGTGTGGGGAAGGATGGGGAGAGGGGAGGTGGGCTAACAAGGGAGTCTAGGTATCGCATTCCGTTGTACTTTCGAGGTAGGGTTAACAGACTACCGTTTATGCATCCGAGCGAAAACGTTGTTACGTACTTAAATATTCAAACTTACATATCCATGCATAATACAAGGGGCGTTAAAGAAGTAACGCAGCACATATTTTTCTCGGACAATTTAAGTTGAAAAAAAGGCGGAATTTGTTGTGGGACATCGTGGAATGTTACGGCTTTAGTCCCAAGAGTTTCATGAAGTCCCGATAGGTGGCGGCGCTATGCGTAGTCTCCACAATTGCGTCTGTAACGGAATTGCGGTCCAAGCAGAGACTTATCATTCTTTTGGGGAAAAGCCGGAGCATCGCAGACATTCTTAGGCGCTTGCAGAATGTCATCGTGGCAGCGAGGTCTCGCAAACGTATCAGAATTCCCGCGTGCCCGTCGGCCGCACACAGATGTGACTCTTGCAATGATGGAACTTTTTTCTTTTTACTGTATAGTGTGGGCTGAAGAGATCATCCTTGATGACTTATTCTTCTAGGATGGGATGTAAGGATAAAAGGAAAACACTTTATTTATTACACGTTCAGTTAGTCTTGGGCACTCAATGGGTCCTTTAGCCAGCTGTCTTTGGTGATGTCTATCTGCTGTGGAGGGTGAGATGTGTCTAGGCTGTTATGTGTGACTGCTTCCTCGTGTTATGCCTATGGGGGGGTGAAACGTTATTGACTTCGGTACTCGATATTTGTGCCATCTTGCAGGGTTTACCGTTCCTACCGATTATAATTGTCGAACTTCGTCCCTAAGGGCATCGATTTTGTCAAAAACTCGTAGAGCCTTGTCATGGACCTTCTCTTGTATAGTGGTCTCGTGGAGTGCGGTGCGGATGTCGACGTTTCTTGTCCACCATGGAGCTCCTGTGATCCATCGATAACATATGTTTTGCAGCGTTTGGACTTTGTTGTAGTTGGAGACGCACGTAGTTCCCCACGAGGTGGAGCCATGTAACATTGTGGGTTCCAACGTTGCCTTATACAAGTGGAGTTTGGTCTTATGGTTGAAATCCTAACTCTTCAGGAACGGAATCAATGACCTGGCTATCTTCTGAGCTGCCGTCTTCTTGTCGTCAATATGCTGCGTAAAGAGTAATTTTTTGTCAAGGTAGACACCGAGGTACTTCACCCCCGGCGACCATGGGATAAATTTGAAACGTCCCCTTTGAACAATTATACAAGACTGTGCTTAAACTGACACACAATATTTTTAGCGCAAAGCAATCTGACTATCAAAGATCCCTGCAAAAGAATGGCCCTGACTAACATTAAACTATACCTTTCAGAAATCACTTACCTCACAAAAATCTTCATTACTCGAACTACTGCAATACAGCGAGCGCCACTACTGCCAGCTAAATAAAAAGATTCAAACTACGGAAGGCACTAACTACTGATAGGGATAGTTAGCAAATGAAAGATATTAATAGAGAACAAACAATGTATTTACCTCAATAGTCATATATAGCAGTTCATGACAAATTACAAAACTCCGCCATCTCTCTCCCCACATCCACCACTGCTGGCGGCTCACCTCCAACTGCGAAACGCTACGCGCTGTTCACATCCAGCTGCCGCTGCCCAACACTACAATGGCAGACAACAATGCAAACTAGCCACAGACTGCACACAGCACAGCCAGTGATTTTCACACAGAGCGCTACGTGGCGTTACCAATAAGAAAACCTAAACAGCCTACTTACAAATTGATCAGCTCTTTGGAGACTGTCGTTCAGAACTGGTTTCCTCCGTGTGAACAGAACGGCTGCCGTCTTCGTCGGGTTGATCGTTATCTTATTTTGCAGCGCCCAGCGTTCCATTGCAGCAAGTTGCCGTTGCATCCTAGCGATTAGCTAGTCCAAGTGTCGTACAGTTGTCAGAAAGGCCGTAGCGTCCTCTTAAAAACTCGCCGTAACAAGGGGGACTGTGTGGATGTCATTTATATATAAGATGAAAAGCAGAGGCGAAATGACAGAGCCCTGCGGAGATCAGTTTGATTTCGGAGTTTGTATCGTCGACTCGGACATACAGTTTCCTGTCCTGTAGAAAGCTGTCTATGAGTCCAATGTAACAGTACGCAATAGGGGTAGTGCGATGCAGTTTGAAGATAAGGTTGGGCCGCCACACCTTATCGTAAACTTTTTCGATGTCAAGGAATACACCAATCGTGAAGTGCTGCTTGTTGTATCCATTCGCTGATCCTGATGGAACGTGCGGACACTTTCATTCGAGGTGACGGACGGATCACAATGATGACGCAACGATCAGCTCTGAAGTATATTGTGCTACCCCTCAGGAAACTGAAGGAACGACTTCGCTACTCAACTGGACGTCTCTGTTGATAGTTCTGACACGCTCGTCCACCAGTTGGGGTGTTCAAATGCGTGTGCCCTATGGGTTCCATGGCGCCAACCAGAAGACCGTAAAGAGCAACGAAGGACCAACTGTGCGGAGTTGTTTGCGCGTTACGAGGCTGATCGTGACAATGTTTTGTCGAACGTTGTTACAGGCGATGAAACGTGGGTCCATCTCTTCGAGCCGGAAACAAAAAAGCAATCCACAGAGTGACGGCACACCACCCTCCTCCGAAGAAAAATTTCAAAGTCGCAACCTCAGCCGGTAAAGTTATGGCGACGGTCTTCTGGGACTCTGAAGAGCTGTTTGATGTCCACCCCCCTGGTTCGACGTTCAACTGTGGAATGTACGAGGTGTGTTTTTAGTAAGTACCGTTTTGCCACACCTTGGCCGCAGCGCTGCGGTCGGCGTTCTGCGCATGCGCACTGGGTATCTGTTATGTACGCACTGACGCCATTACAGTCTGATTCTTCCTTCTTTATGTTGTGTACTGAGCGTTTAAGATGCCTTCGACAATCGTGAGTCCCGCCGACTGTGAAGTACGGGCTATTATAAGATTTCTTAGTGCTAAAGGCCTAAAAGCGATCGATATTCATCGTGAGATCTGTGCAGTTTACGGAGAAAACATTATGAGTGATGGAATGGTAAGAAGGTGGGTGAGAGCATTTAAAGATGGCCACAGAAATGTGCATGATGAACAACGGAGTGGGCGTCATTCGGTAGTTAATGAAAGTTTGGTGCAGGAAGTGGACAATAAGGTGAGAGAAAACAGATGCTTTACGATTTCCTCCTTGTGGGATGACATTCCTAATGTTTCTCGTAGTGTTTTGTATGGCATTGTGACCGAGCACTTGAATTACCGAAAATTGTGCGCACGTTGGGTACCGAAAATGTTGACAGATGTGCACAAAACCCAACGTTTAGACAATGCCTTGACTTTCCTTGAGCGGTACCACAACGACGGTGATGATTTCTTAAGCCAAATTGTTATGGGCGATGAAACATGGGTGGCCTACATCACACCAGAATCAAAGCAACAATCCACGGAATGGCAGCATTCAGATTCACCCAGAAAAGTGAAGTTTAAGCAAAAAATTTCTGCCCGGAAAATCACGTGGACAGTTTTTTTTGGGACAGAAAAGGATTATTGCTCGTGGAATTTCTGCCTCATAATGAGACAATCAATGCAGCTTTTTACTGTAAGACATTGCACAATCTGCGCCGTTCAATTCAGAACAGAAGACGTTGCAAGTTGCAAGTTGAGCAAGGGCAATGTTTTGCTGCAAGACAATGCCCGTCCGCATTTGGCGAATCAGACCAAAGATCTCATCACATCTTTTCGATGGGAAACTCTAGATCATCCTCCATACAGCCCCGATCTTGAACCCAGTGGCTACCATCTGTTCCTGCAGTTGAAGAAACATCTGGGCGGTCAGCGTCTTCAAGACGGTCACGAAGTCAAAACAGTGGTGATGCAGTGGTTAACAAGTCAGGCGGTAGACTTCTATGAGGAGGGTATTCAAAAACTGGCACAACGTTATGACAAGTGCCTCAGTGTTGACGGAAATTATGTAGAAAAGTAGATTAAGGTACAGGCTTTCATGTAAAAATAAAATTATTGAGACATCTTATTACGCCTTTTTTTAATTTCAAAACGGTAGTTACTTAAAAACAAGCCTCGTATTGTGCTATCCTCAGAAAACTAAAGGAACGTCTTCAGTGTGCTCGTTACAACAATGTAAACGATCTCTTTCTCTGTGACAATGCAAGGCGTCACACAAGTCTGCACCTCCAAGAAGAGCTTAGAAAACTTCACTGGACTGTTCTTCCTCAACCGCTCCACAACCCCGATCTTGCACTTTCCGACTTCCACCTGCTTGGCCCAGTGAAGGATGCACTGCATTGGAAGCAGTGCATGAATGATGGGGAGGTTACTGATGCACCAAGGCGTTGGCTCCGTCTTCCATCACTAGGCTGGTATACCATGTCGGCTTACAGGCCTTCGCAGTATGGTGGTGTAAGGGCGTCACATTAAATGCAGATGTTGAAAAAAAATCGGATTTGTAGCCAAAACAGTCGGTAATAAAACCAACCTGCTTTCAGACAAAAATGTGGTGCATTACTTATTACACGCCTCTCGTAATTTTCTAAAATCTCCTTTTCCTGTGTTGTTCACATACGAGCATCATTTGACTATCGGGCCGAGGGCAGCAGCGATGTTCCAATACGATATGGTATTTGGTACTGATACCAATACCTAAAATTCTGTCGATACGGCGATAATGTCCGAAAAAAATCACGTTAACAACAGTATCACAGGTCATCGTGAGTGCTAACGGGTTTTAAGCTTTGTTTGAACTCAAATAGACTTATTTAGAATGCAAGTCGAAACATGGAAATTAACCTGTGCCAAATATTAAACGCATTTTCTGCTGCGAGCCACTTTTATTTGTTTTAAGTTTGATTTAACGTATTACAACGTATTTCAAGCAACTTTCGCTCATCATAAGGCGTTTACACATACAAAGAATAGACACTTAAAGATTTAATGTTTTGATCTAAATTAACGTAGACTTGTTTTGATCACTCTTCCCTACCGGAACGGCTGCTGGGGTACACTTGGGAATTTGGGGGGGGGGGGGGGGGGAGGGCAAAGAAGGAACAGAAATCGATGTCCAGTGGTGTCTTCTGCTGACATGCTGTGTCTTACTGTTCGTTGTCACTGACAGCACAGCTTGTTTGTTATGCAGATTGCTCTGCACCAGTTCTAACCGTGTGATAATCGTGTGACACACTTTTCATATGTCAATGTTCACTTACGATTTTGGTCTCTCAAAGCTTCATTTGCATTGCTGGTGCTCTGTTGGAGAATGTTTAACATTACACTATTGCACTGCTTAATCTGACACTGACTGGGACGTAATTCATAACCCGTTCGAAATAAATGTAAACAGTATATACTGAATACAATATGGCGGCCTTACAGTGTGTGGATGAGTACCGATAATCGCTTCTCTACAGCGATATTCACCCTGCTGACAATCTTGTAGTCATTAGTTTCAACCTTGTATATCTTAACTCTATTGCATTAGAAGTGGCTAAATGCTACTACAGCATTTTCAGTTTTTGAGTTCAGTTATCTGGTTGAGGATATTATTTCTATATTTTCTGTTATGAATGAGAATTTCCGTTTCTGCCTTGATATCCATTTTTTAATTTTTCCGATTTTGTGCAAAAATGTCAAGGTTGTCTTCGATTTATTGTGTCTTTAGCAGTCTATATACTCCTTAAATGGAGTTCTGAAATTTTGTCTGTTTGGCCAGTAAAACATTTATTACATTGGCTGCAGGCAATATTGTAAACGCCAGATCGGTCAAGCTCTGGATCAGGCGGCCTTATATCGCGAATAAGCCATCTACTTAGATTAATGCTGAACGTGATTTTTACATCTATGCTTTTGAGTAACCTAACCAGTTTATCAGACATTATACCAAGATGAAATTAGTGATGATCATCCATTTTTGGACGTCCTGTATATTATGCCGATGGCCTTGCCATCACACCACAGAGTTTTCGCGCTGTGGGGCTTGAATGAGTGACCATCCGGGTATGCGGAGCGCTTCTGACAAGCGGGATGCACACAGCCATTGTGAAGGCCATTGAGGAGCGACTTCATTGAAAAATATCGTCTCCAGTCACGTAAACTGTCAACGCCCGGGAGAGCGGAGTGCTGACCACGTGCCTCTCCATATATGCATCCAGTGACGCCTACCGACTGAGGATGACATGGCGGTCGGTCGGTGCCGTTGGGCCTTCCGAGGCCTGTTCGGCCGGAGCATATTATACGCTTTCGGGTCTTAGCATGACTGGAACCATCGACAGTCTGGTACACGGGAATACAGGTTGATGTATTAGTGCATTCTCACTACTGCTGTGAACATTAGTCATAAAGTAACGTAGAGCCGCCTTGGTGCATACCACAGGCGGACCTTTAAGCCTTGTACACGGACGATAAGACATAAAGATACGGCATATTCTGCAAGTGCCGCCCGCCGGCCCTACGCGGAACGACTTTCGCACAAGCGTCATTACTGTCGCTTGCGAGTGCTGTGCGCTATGTTCCGAGAACCGCCCACGAATGGACGGACGGAAGTCGTGTCGCGTGCCGCTCCTGGCGTGCGGCTGTTGACGTATCGCGGGCGGATAAGGGGTCCGCCAGAAATCTCCACTGTTCCACTTACCTTGGCCTGCCGTCACAATTCTGTTGTGCGTGGGGGTTTTGCAAATACTTTAAAACAGCGTTACAACAAATTGCAAATGGAGTTGCTAAACATAGCTGGATAAAATATCATCAGCTATTTCGAGAGTAAGCCAGTGATAACAAGTAAGGGAAATGTTACATACTGTAGTTACAGCTGTAACAGAGAACTAGCAGTAAGGTGGAAAGTGCAACAACATCGATTCAAAAATCGATAGAGGATAATACTGTGTATGAGACGTTCTAAAACACTTTTGCATAAACCAACATGTATGGTTTGCGTTTTTTTTTTTTATCAAAAACGTTTTTGAGCGCAGGAAATCGCTATGTGCAGTTAGCTGTATACCTTAGGTAAAACAGAACTGTACTATTAGTGAATTTTAGTACAGCGTCCTGTCCCTCCAATAGTGAACAGCATGATGTGGCTTATTAAAACAGCTTAGGGGAATGTTTTAGGAAGATCCTTCGACAACCGGCGATAATTCAAAAGATTCACAAATCCAAGGAAAAGGCATCGTGAGTGGAAATTTAGAACGCCTGTATGCAGGGCGCATGCCAGAAGACAACACACGTACACCCTGAACACTAGAGCACAACCAAAGACTACCAACATCAGAAGTTGAGGATAATATTATGAGGCGTACTCCGAAAGTAAGGTCCGATCGGTCGCGAAATGGAAACCACAGTGAATATCCGATAAAGCTTTGTACAGGTTTGTTGGGCAATGACTCTAGTATGCGCACTGATTACGTCACGTCTGCCTTTTCAGTTCTGAGCGCACAGTGTGCATGTAAAGATGCTAAGTATGAGTGCCCGTGAGAAATTTCGCCTGATTTGACGCAGCCCACAACAACACAACTGTCATGCATTTCCTTCTTAATGACAGTTCTCGGCCGCACTCTGCAGGGGCAATGAGGACAAAAATGTAGGTTAGGTTAGTGTTTAACGTCCCGTCGACAACAAGGTCATTAGAGACGGAGTGCAAGCTCGGGTTAGGGAAGGATTGGGAAGGAAATCGGCCGTGCCCTTTCAAAGGAACCATCCCGGCTGTTGCCTGAAACGATTTAGGGAAATCACGGAAAACCTAAATCAGGATGGCTGGAGACGGGATTGAACCGTCGTCCTCCCGAATGCGAGTCCAGTGTGCTACCACTGCGCCACCTCGCTCGGTACAAAAAATGTAATTTAAAACTTTAAACGCATTTTTCTCAATACAGTATTTTTCAAACATAACTTGGAAACGGTGCATACGATTTTGTTCGAAATTTTAGGCCTCCGTTTGAAATTGAATTCTCTATGAAAATAGGTAGCCATTTTGTGATATCTTCAAAAGTCCGTTTTCGGTGCACGATTTTGTCTCTATTTACTGGTCGAAGAAAATGACACTTCCTTCAACATGTCACCATTTTCTTAGAACTCAATATTTTTAAATTGTCCTATGTATGCTGACAGAAAATATATTGAAAATAACTTATACAAAATTATTTTGCTGCAGGTTTAATAGGAAGACTCTGGGAATTCCTGCAGGTGACCAATGTTCTGGTTACGAGTGGTTTTTCCAGTTTATACTGCAGTTGCAGGGATCGTCCGATGTGGACGCAAGAAGGATGTCTTAAAGACAAAAGTGTAAGGAGTAACTATATCATCAAATTTAGGATTCCCTTTTATTTTACTGAAAATAAACATGAAAATCACGTCTTTTTTATGAGTTCAAAGAGGGCTATCTCATTAATAACGCAATCCCAGCAGCTGGAAGAACGACCGGTTCCAAGGCAATGTTGCGCAATAACGAGTTTGCTCGACTCTTGTAAGCGTGTGTGGCGCTTAAACTTAGTACACCTGTCCTCCATGGTCCTAATGGACTCATCAATGTATCACATGATAGAACAGCGGACACTCACCTTCCGTAAACCAAAATCATCCTTTAGAGACACCTTTAACAATTCCTTTATTTGTCAGCGGAGGGTAATCCTGATCGGCGTAGTCATAATCATCATCGACATCGTCGTAGTCATCACCGTCATAGTATCATCGTCATCAATACATTATGGTCATCATTATTTTCGTCATTATGATCGTTGCTATCATTATCATTGCCGTAATCATTGTCTTCGTAGTGTCATTATACTGCCATCGTCACGTTCGCTGCTGTTATGTTCATTGCCACACATCGCCCAGGAAAGATGAAACTCACCAGTATCTGTCGACTCGTCCTCTGCCTACAACGCGTCATCCCTGTGACATAATCCTGAGGTATACGCAGCACACGTAGCAAGGGATGAAAATCACCTACGTTGAGCTTGTGTTCCTGGACACTGTCATTGATGGCTAAAGGTGCATCGCTATTCCAGTTAAAATCATCATTTTTTGATGCAGCTCCTATAAAAGAAAGGACTTGTCTCAGGCCAGCAGATATCCACAGACTACGTGCAGTGCACTTATCGATTTCGTGGTTGATCTGCAGATTCGAGATCTGAATCTTACCTGCTAGTTTCAAATTTATACGACCGTTGCTAGAGTTTCCCTCGTTTGCGTGGTTCAAGGTTATCCATTAGAGACAAGAATGGCTCATCAATGTTTACCTTACAAACCTTTCAGATTGTGGATAATATTATAATCCAGCATCATCAGGCATTATTCGGCGGCAAAATATACGAGTTTAACATCCCTAAGAGTGGCACTGCTGTGTGAAGTAGCATAGCACAAACACAAATTCACTTTTCTACACTACGCAACACAGTTGAATAATCACTTTTCTGAAATCCTTTTTAAAAAAAATCTTTTCGAAATTGTTTCCCACTGCGACACAGAAGTTTGAAATCTGTCTCGTGGGTGCCTACAGCCTTCCTCTGTAATGGTGCAAAAGCGTGGCACCCTGCGACGTCACCCTTCAAACGGAAACGCGTCGACGCGTCCCAAAATAAAGCCACAGCTCAGAGGTTCGTGTGATGTGTGACTTGAGTTAATGTCGTCACATTGGCTCCAAGTTTAACCACAATTGCCGGCCGGCGTGGCCGTGCGGTCCTAGGCGCTTCAGTCTGGAACCGTGCTACCGCTACGGTCGCAGGTTCGAATCCTACCTCGGGCATTGATGTGTGTGCTGTCCTTAGGTTAGTTAGGTTTAAGCAGTTCTAAGTTCTAGGGGACTGATGACCACAGATGTTGTCCCATAGCGCTCAGAGCCATTTGAACCATTTTTTTTTTTACCACAATTATGCCCAACGCCATGGTGGACGTGCCACACGATGGGAAAGTCCTCACACCCTCTCTTACCCACATTTCACCCCTAGTTCTGACGCCTTCGTGATGGAGGTCAGAACGGCGACGCCCAAAGTTGAAATCACGCGATTTTCGTATGGGTGTCATCGTGTCTAGCGCTTACAGTACCGAAGACCGTAGCGCCCAGACAGGGAAAGCCCAGCATACAGGTTTTAATCACTCGTCACATTGTATCTTAGTCGTGTTACGAACAGCTTACTATGTGTATATTCCTGACTTCCAGTTATGAATAAGGGTAAATTATAATATGTAGTTTTGTATGGCGCTAATATGGATAATGCCTTTGCTTCAAATGTTTTACTCTGTAATTGACGTACTTTATAGTACGCATAGTTTGCATAGTATGCATAGTATGTGTGGTGTCACCACAAGGCACCACACTTGCTAGGTTGTAGGCTTCAAATCGGCCGCGGTCCGTCAGCACACATCGGACTCGAGAGTCGCCACTGTCCACGCTAGCAGACCGAGCGCCGCCACACGGCTGGTCTCACGAGACAAGCTAGCGCACTGGCCAGTTCTACAGCCGACTTTAATAGGAATGGTTCACTTGTTATAGCTTCAGAGATCTCGTTTGCAGAGAATCTAGTTAGCATAGTCTTCAGCTAAGTCAGTAACTACGACCTAACCTGGCACCACATACAGTTTATGCGTTGACAATTGATCGATATGTGTGAAGCAATCAGAACTGTAAAGCAGTATTCGCAGTTCAGTCTATAACTGCACTTGTAAATATTATTGTACAAAGTCAAGATCGACGTTTACCACTGATGCT
Source organism: Schistocerca americana (assembly GCF_021461395.2). Taxonomy (NCBI): domain Eukaryota; kingdom Metazoa; phylum Arthropoda; class Insecta; order Orthoptera; family Acrididae; genus Schistocerca; species Schistocerca americana. The sequence continues at coordinate 539,855,673 of NC_060124.1, read as the reverse complement.
GAATTAAAGCTAAGTATTTAATTGTATTCCTGTCTACTAACTTCTGATCTCCTAAGATGTTCCAGAGACATCCCGTCAAGTATAGTATAGTTCATTGATCTTCAAGCGTGCAATAATCACCACCCTTTGTGATCCGGATAAGAGTCAAATTGCGTGACTCAGCCGGGTCACCCTTTTTCCATGAGGCCGAAAGTTCCCCCTCATATATAACAGTATGCATAGTTCGTATAGTATGTACAGTAAGTGTATGCTAAAGTGTCCTTTGTATGGGTATTTGATTAGCAGTAATAGTAAAGTTGTATTGTAGTAGTAATGTGTGGTTACATCGTGGGATTGTGTGTGCACTGCTTGGACAGCGCTATGTAGTGGCCGGTTGTGTACCATTAGAATCGCAGCAAGTGTACCTGGGCGGAATAGCGAGGTCTGATGCCGACCGTTGTGAGTCGAGCAGCGCTCACGTACCAAATAGTTCTTGTGACTTCGGTTTTACAGACATTATGGAAAAGAATGACCATGAGAGCAGTTGCTTTTTTCATTTTTTGTGACAATGATTTTATATCAGCTGGTCTGCCTCATGTATCATTATATCCAAATAGTTTATAAATGTTACATTCAGGTATGTGGTACTGTACTAACAGTAATGTACAGGGTTATTACAAATGATTGAAGCGATTTCACAGCTCTACAATAACTTTATTATTTGAGATATTTTCACAATGCTTTGCACACACATACAAAAACCCAAAAAGTTTTTTTAGGCATTCACAAATGTTCGATATGTGCCCCTTTAGTGATTCGGCAGACATCAAGCCGATAATCAAGTTCCTCCCACACTCGGCGCAGCATGTCCCCATCAATGAGTTCGAAAGCATCGTTGATGCGAGCTCGCAGTTCTGGTACGTTTCTTGATAGAGGAGGTTTAAACACTGAATCTTTCACATAACCCCACAGAAAGAAATCGCGTGGGGTTATGTTGGGAGAGCGTGGAGGCCATGACATGAATTGCTGATCATGATCTCCACCACGACCGATCCATCGGTTTTCCAATCTCCTGTTTAAGAAATGCCGAACATCATGATGGAAGTGCGGTGGAGCACCATCCTGTTGAAAGATGAAGTCGGCGCTGTCGGTCTCCAGTTGGGGCATGAGCCAATTTTCCAGCATGTCCAGATACACGTGTCCTGTAACGTTCTTTTCGCAGAAGAAAAAGGGCCCGTAAACTTTAAACCATGTGATTGCACAAAACACGTTAACTTTTGGTTAATTGCGAATTTGCTGCACGAATGCGTGAGGATTCTCTACCGCCCAGATTCGCACATTGTGTCTGTTCACTTCACCATTAAGAAAAATGTTGCTTCATCACTGAAAACAAGTTTCGCACTGAACGCATCCTCTTCCATGAGCTGTTGCAACCACGCCGAAAATTCAAAGCGTTTGACTTTGTCATCGGGTGTCAGGGCTTGTAGCAATTGTAAACGGTAAGGCTTCTGCTTTAGCCTTTTCCGTAAGATTTTCCAAACCGTCGGCTGTGGTACGTTTAGCTCCCTGCTTGCTTTATTCATCGACTTCCGCGGGCTACGCGTGAAACTTGCCAGCACGCGTTCAACCGTTTCTTCGCTCACTGCAGGCCGACCCGTTGATTTCCCCTTACAGAGGCATCCAGAAGCTTTAAACTGCGCATACCATCGCCGAATGGAGTTAGCAGTTGGTGGATCTTTGTTGAACTTCGTCCTGAAGTGTCGTTGCACTGTTATGACTGACTGATGTGAGTGCATTTCAAGCACGACATACGCTTTCTTTGCTCCTGTCGCCATTTTGTCCCACTGCGCTCTCGAGCGCTCTGGCGGCAGAAACCTGTAGTGCGGCTTCAGCCGAACAAAACTTTATGAATTTTTCTACGTATCTGTAGTGTGTCGTGACCATATGTCCATGACTGGAGCTACAGTGAATTTATGAAATCGCTTCAATCATTTGTAATAGCCCTGTGTATAGTGTAACTCATGTAAGCCCTCCCTCAGACCTGTCATGTTATATATTCACAGATCCGATGATGACACCTTTAGAGTGTTGAAACTGGTTATCCAGTAAACAGCATTTAAGCGATCTTGGCTTTTGAATTATTTCTACAACAGAGTGATCGTCCCACTACGCACTATGTGTTCACTGCTAAGTAGTTAAGAACGTCAATCTATTGCACACTGGACTGCCACCTCTCGTTCTAGACCGTGTGGGAATCAACGCTCCAAGAGAAGGGATGGTTTCACTGACGCTATTTGTGCCACTCCCTGTGGTCTTCCTGTGTCGATACCGAGCGGCGGTGTGTCTGAAATGTTTTCGATGGCCACTCATAAGAAAAATGTTTGATCTCAACACTTGCGTCGCAGTTCTGACTTCCATCAGAGAGGCGTCAAAAGATGGCACGAAATGGGGGCATGAGGGGTGTGTGTCGACCTTCTCGTCGTGTGGCACGTATAAGGTGGCGTTGGGTAGAATTGTGATGAAATTTGGTGACAATGTGCCGCAATTAACTCTACACCTTACGTTAACTTCTGAGCTCTCGCCTTTTCTTCGTTGTGTCTCTGCAGTGGGAGACAATTAGAGAATTTCGGAAAGGGGATTCTTTAATTGCGTTGCGCAGTTTATTTTATCTTCCTACTCTTCAAATAGGTACCAACAACCACGCAGTCATTATTGTCCCTGTCATATAAGAATGGTGATTTGAATACCATTCCACGTTCAATTTACTCAAGTTAATCCGCTTGAAACAGCCTGATCTAGCAGCTATTTTTTCGATTTCAGATGTCATACTGACGCACCTTTTTTCGAATTTATTTCTCCTCCGCAGTTTTCACCTTTTAAGGGCTTTATTTAACTGGTCAGAACTCTGACGAAAACAGTAGTCTCGTCGCAGCTAAATACGTTTCCGCCATTACCTTCGCGGACTTCAGTTGCCTTTTTCTCCAGTCGGACGCAATTTTTCTCGCCTTGCACCACAGCCGTCTGTGCTGAACCTGTCGGCTAGAAAGCGGCAGCGGCTCAATTTTACCATAGATAGCGTTGTTAATATTGGCTGTTTAATGTTTTTTAATTTTTGTAAGAATTAACTCACACCCTTACGCCGGCAGAGTCTCGTCATGTCATTCTTCTACAAAATATGTTCATAGTTCCGGTTCCTGCGAAATGAGTAATAGAAAGCTGCCTACTCCATACCCGGACTAACTGAGTTACTACTTTTTAAATTACGATAAAACTTATCTCTAAGTTCTGTTTTTGAATTTGTGGCGCCAGAACTACAAAATTAGTACTAATTACAGAACGATGTTTACGCCACGACACAGGAAGGTAGTTGACATTAAAACTTACTATGTGTGAGTCATTTTAGAACGCTTTGGGAATGGAATGATGGAAACCTTCTTACGAACTGTTGTAGGAAATGAAATCCTGTAACTAAATTAGCCCGTGTGTCAATTAGCTGCAGCTATACTGTAATACTGGTTGGTTATAGCAGCTTAGTTCCATAATTGCAATCGCAATCGTATTTAGAACTTAGGAACTATATTTTCACTGAAGCGCCAAAGTATAGGCATTCGTATATTTGAATACAAGGATACGTAAACAGGCAGAATATGGCGCTGCAGTCGGCAGCGATTGTATAAGACAACAAGTGCCTCCCGCAGTTGTTAGATCGGTTACTGCTGCTACAATGTCAGGTTATCACGATTTAAGTGAGTTTGAACGTGGTGGTATAGTCGGCGCACGAGCGATGGGACACAGCATTTCCGAGGTAGCCATGAGGGGGAGATTTTCCCATACGACCATTTCACGAGTGTACCATGAATATCGGAAATCCGGTAAAACATCGCTGCGGCCGGAAAAAGATCCTGCAAGAGCGGGACCAACGACGACAAAAGAGAATTGTTCAACGTGACAGAAGAGCAACACTTCCACAAATTCCTGCAGATTTCAGTCCTGGACCTTCAAAAAGTGTCAGCGTGTGAATGATTCAACGAAACATTATCAAATGGGCTTTCGGAGCCGAAGGCACCTCGTGTACCCTTGATCACTGCACGGCAAAAAGCTTTATGCCTCACTGGGTCCGTCGAAACTGGCCTTGGACTGTTGATGACCGGAAGGATGTTGCCTGATCGGACGAGTCTCTTTTCAAATTGTATAGAGCGGAGGGAAGTGTACAAGTATGGAGACAACCTCATGAAACCATTGACCCTGCATGTCAGCAGGAGTCTCTTCAAGCTGGTGGAGGGTCTGTAATGGTGCAAAATGGTTAAAATGGCTCTGAGCACTATGGGACTCAACTGCTGAGGTCATTAGTCCCCTAGAACTTAGAACTAGTTAAACCTAACTAACCTAAGGACATCACAAACATCCATGCCCGAGGCAGGATTCGAACCTGCGACCGTAGCGGTCTTGCGGTTCCAGACTGCAGCGCCTTTAACCGCACGGCCACTTCGGCCGGCTGTAATGGTGCAGAGCGTATGCAGTTAGAGATATGGGACCCATCATACGTCTACATACGACTCTGACAGGTGACACGTACGTAACCATACTGTCTGATCACCTGCATCCGTTCATGTCCATTGTGCAGCCCGACGAACTTGGGGAACTCTAGTAGGATAATGCGACACCCCTCACGTTCAGAATTGCTACAGGGTGGCTCCAGGAAAACTCTCCCGAGTTTAAACTCTTCCGCTGGCCGCCAAACTCCCTAGAAATGAACATCATTGAGCATATCTGGGATGCATTGCAACGTGTTGTGCAGATGAGATCTCCACCCTCTCGTACTCTTACGAGTTTATGGACATCCCTGCAAGATTAATGGCGTCAATTCACTGGAGCAACAGTGCATACATTTGTCGAGTCCATGCCACGTCGTGTTGCGGCACTTCTGTGTGCTCACGGGGGCCCTACATGATATTAGGCAAGTTTACCAGTTTCTTTGGCTCTTCGGTGCAGATATTCATAAAGTACGTCACAGTTTTCACAGTATCATGTAATGGATGACTCTCAGTGATATCAGCTGTCTCAAAGGCTGCATTCCTAGTTTACGTACCAGGTACTGGCCCACTGCGAACCCGCTGTCACTGCGAAAGTAATCAGTAAGTAGTGTGCAGAGCTGACGTAAAACAGGTACTGATTGCGTTTAGTTACAAACTGACATACCTTGACTGAATGATATCAAACGTACTCCAATACATCCACGGCTATGGGATGTGTTGATTAAAATTTCGTCTAGTGTGACTGCACTGGTGGCCACTGAGCGTGTCTAACATTACTGGAACTTTTAATGTGGAATCCTTAATACGGCCTGCGCAAAGGACATGCACATGCAATTAATTGCCTATTTCTAACTTTGAGAAATGGTGAATAACAGTCATGAGGAACATGTCACAGGGCACACAGACATCTGGCTTTCGTGCAGTGACTTGCAGAGCGAGTGGCGATGAGAAGGACTCTGGACAACATATTGACAGTAGCAGGACACTGCAGGTTCTGAGCAGCAAAGTGCTGACATCGGCGTAATGACTTTCATGTCTGTGGTGTCGTATTACAGCTAAGACAACTGCACTTGCCTTATTTCGCTGACAGCAGCATTATCACTTCCGTATCTCTGAGGCCATATTGAGAATCATGTGCCAAGCTCAAGGAGAGGGGAGAGCTGTCCCACTCCCTCTGCACTTCTGTAAATTTTGCATGAAGCACTCTCCACTCCAGGTGACACTATTCCTGTACAGCCAACGGCGTTCAAGGTCAGCCACCGACCCCCTGAGCATTTTTAAAATAATAATGTGATTGCATCCATGTCATAATTTACTGTTCAGCATGAAGCGCCACCAGCAGCAGCAGCAGCGATCAGCAACGATGGAAAGAAGAATATCTTACTATATTACGTCAATCCATATGTATGCATCATCATATTTAGTCTTTTTTTTCTGTAACTGTTATAGACACACAGTAGCAGCTGCAAACCACAGGATGTCAACATTGTTAGACTATGCAGTAGCACAAGCGAGCAGATGGAGAGAGCACCTGATCTGGTGCTGAACGAGGACACTCATGTTTCCACAGTCCCAGCCCCTCCTCTCCCTTCCCCTACTTGACCAGGGCATGTGGTTCCTGGTATGGCCTTGGAGATAAGGCTGCTATCTATACAATACAACATATACAGTTGTCTCATCTGTAATGTGACAGCATAGGTAAGAAAGCGCTGATGCTGATGTCAGCACTTTTCTATTACTAGTGACATTCACAGTAGGCACGGGTGGCTTTTAGGACGAGGACTCTATGAGAAGATTGTATGACAATTGCAGTGGCTCTGTCAAACAGACGGATGACGAGAACTGAAATTCAGGCAGAGGTTACAGGCAGAGTGTTACCACAAACTGCCGGGATCAGATTGCTGTAACGTGGTTTGAGTTCTCAAGCTGCCACAGGTGGTTTTCTGCTTACACAGTGCCACAGATAACAGAAGCTTAGGTGATATAAAGCCAGAGCCAAGTAATATACTGACTGCCAGTCTGTGGTATTCAGTGTTGTGTCTCCCTTCTACTTGTGGCGCTCAAAGATATGACATCATGTCTGTAGACAACCTGATGAAAGGTCACACGACACTGCCATTCTCGAGACCCACACTTCTCCAGTCATGTTGTAGGTATGACATCAGCACTGATTTGATAGTTGTTAAAGAGAGACTGAATGCTCATCAAGTATGTGGAATAATGGTAAATTATGTTGCCAGCCCATTCATTACCAGAGTGGGAAGCAGCATATTCCAGCACAGTAACACAAGGTCCCACACTGCGAGTCACATCACAAACATCTTCAGGAGTGTACAAATCCCTGAGTGTCCTGTCCAGTACTGTGATTCGTCACTTATAGAGCTTGGATGTGATTGGAATACTTATAGAAGAGTGTATTCATGACCCTGGTGGGGGGACTCTCAACTCCACTCATGTTGATGATGGACACCACTTCCCGAATGGAATGTCGTGTGTGTGTGTGTGTGTGTGTGTGTGTGTGTGTGTGTGTGTGTAACTGCAGTGGGGCCAACCCATCCTACTACCACCTTTTGTCAGTATCAGGTGGGAAAGTGAACTAATGTACACTTTACCCTGGAGCGCCCCGAAAAATTTCTACCAAACTTATTTCGAATGTGACTTAGTATCTGGAAAAACATACTATTGGACTCGGAGAGCCCAACACTTATGAAGCAGAAACAGCGCTCTTTGCTGCTGATGAAAGCATTGTAGTTGAGCCAAATAGAGCTCTACAGACAATCTGAGAAACAAATGAAGTATTTAGATGTATTCTGTTTCTCAGTAAATGGTTTTTCGGTTAAACACAGATGATTTAACCCTCTACAAGTAAACATACATCGTCATCAGTAAGAATGCAGCACGTGGGAAAAAGAAATATATATAAAACTGGTAGTTCAAAATTTCCTATATTTATTAGAAGCTGTAATGGAAGCCGCAAACGCTTGAATTCAGCAACATTTCCTCTCCTTGTAATTGCTGACTTTGCTGTAAATGTCATGTGACTAAGGCCTCTCGTCGGGTAGACCGTTCGCCGGGTGCAAGTCATTCGATTTGACGCCACTTCGGCGACTTGCTCGTCGAGCTGACTTTGATGATGAAAGCATTAGAAAATCAGTTTCATTTACATACTTCAGTTCATTAGTATTGTATGGAATAATTTTCTGGGGAATTCCATACCTACAAAGTATTCATTTCACACAAACGTGCTTTAGGGATAATATTTGGTGTCCATCATGTAACTTCATGCAGGGAACTGTTTATAAAATTAGGTATACTAATACCAGTCTTACAATAAATTAACTCTCATATGAATTTTGTTGTGATGAATCAGGCACAATTCGAAAATCTTTTCTTCTTCACTTCATGCAGTATGCTTATACCCTGCTGCATTTTCACTGAAGCCATCTATTCCTCGGTTGCTTTACCTATTCGTTTGTAGTTGATTGCTTTTTGATTAATATATTTCTCTCCTATCCCGTTGACATGCGATTTCTGTTTTATTTATTCACGATCTGTTTTTTTTTATTTACTGTGTCTTATACAGGGTGTTACAAAAAGGTACGGCCAAACTTTCAGGAAAAATTCCTCACACACAAATAAAGAAAAGATGTTATGTGTACATGTGTCCGGAAACGCTTAATTTCCATGTTAGAGCTCATTTTAGTTTCGTCCACCTACGCTCAATGGAGCACGTTATCATGATTTCATACGGGATACTCTACCTGTGCTGCTAGAACATGTGCCTTTACAAGTACGACACAACATGTGGTTCATGCACGATGGAGCTCCTGCACATTTCAGTCGAAGTGTTCGTACGCTTCTCAACAACAGATTCAGTGACCGATGGATTGGTAGAGGTGGATCAACTCCATGGCCTCCACGCTCTCCTGACCTCAACCCTCTTGACTTTCATTTATGGGGGCATTTGAAAGCTCTTGTCTACGGAACCCCGGTACCAAATGTAGAGACTCTTCGTGCTCGTATTGTGGATGGCTGTGATACAATACGCCATTCTCCAGGGCTGCATCAGGGATTCCGTGCGACGGAGGGTGGATGGATGTATCCTCGCTAACGGAGGACATTTTGAACATTTCCTGTAACAAAGTGTTTGAAGCCACGCGGGTACGTTCTGTTGCTGTGTGTTTCGATTCCGTGATTAATGTGATTTGAAGAGAAGTAATAAAATGAGCATGCGTGTGTGTGTGGTTGTTTTTAACATTAGATTAAGTAGTGTCTAAGTATAGGGATCGATGACCTCGGCAGTTTGGTCCTTTAGCTATTCACACACCTTTGAACATTTGAACAGAGTTCGCAGCATGCCATGTTCCAGAACGTTACGTCAGATGTCTAGACTCTTTAGTTATGATATCGGGACAGTTGTATGAGAATTTGTCACGAAGACTGTTAGCAGGGTCATCTCATGAGGTTCACTGAGCGAAATCGATCGTGACATAAAACGAGGGAGCTTTAAAAAGCAAGTTACACGTTGTTACAGGTGGCCAAGTAACATTTAGTGAATGCTGCACTAATCTAAATTGGTGCTTAGAAGGAAATGGAACCCTCCAATCGTCAAATTGCCAAGGAATTGAACTGTTCAACTACAGTGATTGATAATATCGTTAGATTGGGCGTACGATATGACAGCACACAAAATATAGGCGAAGTAGAAAATTATCTCAGGCATCGAAACCTTTACTTCTGTGCAAAGCAAGGGCCGAAAACCGTTATTATTCTCAACTGGTTGCTGATTTATAGTCGCCAGTAATTACCAGACGTGTTTGATAAATTTTGTCACATGAAAAACGTCTTGGATTCAAGAAACGATTCCAGAAATCTGCTCTAACATCACATCATAAACAGGCTACATTGGAGTTCGATGAAAAACAATCTGATGACTTTAGAATGGGATAAAGTGCTCCTGAACGGTGAGAAGAAATTTAATTAAACTCGGCTGGATGGATTTAAGGATTATTGGCATGATCTGAGAACAGAGCAGCAAGTAAGAATAACCAGAAATTTTAATGGTGGAAAAGTTATCATTTAAGTAGCCTCCTGCGCTAAAGATGAATCTTGCATTGCTTGGCTGAAGTATAACATGTACACTGAGATGCTAGATAGAGAACAGATTAGAATGTATGAAGACCTAGGGGACGAAACTCTAATGCTTCAACAGGATAATGCATCTGTGAATGTTTCTGCTACAACAACACTGTTGTTTGAAAATAAGGATATCGATGTCTTGCCCTGGTCTCCGCTTATCCCGGGTATGAACCTCGTGGAAAACCTTCAAGGAAATTCGTGCAAAGCCTGTTTACCGCAATCTTAGGCAATCTGAGACCGTATGTGAAATGAAAAGGGCGATACCAGAAGAGTGGATGGCAGTTTTGCTGCAAGAACTACAAACCCTAACAGAATCAATGCCGAAATAATTTTTGAGGCGATTAGGACGAATGGTGTATGAACAGAGTACTAACAATGCAGCAACACAACTGGACAGTCAGTGCCTTTATCCCAATTTCCATCAAGGATATGAAAACGCCTTATCACGTTACAAGTGTTATGAAACAAACTTTTACGTCATGCCTTATATGTATCTAATAGTTTCATATTAAATTCAACATGTGTAGGCTATGCTTCAGACATTGGACGACAATTTTCGTATGAATCCTGCCTTTTATCTGATTTCCACTACTGTATAGTCTGTCGGTGATCTCACGAGCAGAGATCTTGGTGGTAGAAGTGGTCCTTCCCAGAAGAACCCTGCAACTCCCATACAGGCATCCCAAAAATCAGTTGTCTATTCCGTGGCTAGCAGGGTAGTGCAGCGTGCCGTGATTTTCGTCGCTTCTGTTTGTGTGATTTTACTTACGAGCGGCAGTAAGTTCAGTTTGTGTATTTAGTGATATACTTAGTTATTCAGAAGTAATGAAGGGTACTACATCTCACGAAAATGTGTACAGCACAAAGAAGAGAGATTTGCAGACTACAGAGTGTTCGCGTGACCTCTGACGCAATTCCTGCGTGTGTTGAAGAGCAGACGCAAAAGAAGTGTTGACAAATATTTCCAGTCCCAGTCAAAGGTCTGCAGTTCATACAAAAGTCAGCCTTGCCTTCAAAGAGCACATTAAAAAGCAACAAGAAAATATACCACTTGGTTTACTGGATTTCCCAAGCAAAAGTGCCAAGAATTGTTGGAGGAAACCCATCGTTCTAGACCACTTTAGAAAATCAACGGCGTGAGGATGCAAAAGGCAATGTAAACCACTGGGTTTACATAACGTGCAATCACAGAACATGTGGCCCGTAATTGAAAAAGTGTCATGATGATCTCCCCATTGGCGAAAGATTCCGGCTAGCCGCCATTCAGATCTCCGGGAGGGGACTCCCAAGGGCGAGGTGATCATGAGAAAAAGATTGAATAACCAACGAAAGGATAACATTCGACGAGTAGAGGCGTGGAATGTCAGAATTTCGAACGTGAAAGGGAAGTTATCAAATCTGTAAAGGGAAATGCTAAGGCTCAATCTAGATACATTAGGGGCCAGAGAGGTAAAATGTAAAGAAGACAAGGATTTCTGGTCGTACCAATATAGAGTGGTATCAACAGCAGCAGAAATTGGGAAAGCGGAAGTAGGATTCGTTACGAATAGGAAGTAGGGCAGAGAGAGTGTTACTGTGAACAGTTCAGTGATAGGGCTATTCTTATCAGAATCGAGAGCAAACCAACACCAACAACGATAGTTCAGATGTACGTAGCTGAAGATGAAGAGAGAAAAAGTATATGAGAGTACTGAAAGGGTAATACAGGACGTAAAGGAAGATGAAAATCTAATAGTCATGGGGAACTGGAATGCAGTTGTAGGGGAAGGAGTAGAAGAAAAGGTTACCGGAGAGTATGCGCTTGGGACAAGAAATGAGAGAAGAAAAAAAAACTGAGTTCTGTAATAAATCTCAGGTAGTAATAGGGAGTACTCTGCTCAAGAATCGCTAGAGGAGGAGGTATATTTGAAAAAACCCGGTTGACACAGAAAGCTTTAAGTTACATTACATCATGGTCAGACAGAGATTCCGAAATCAGATACCGGATTGTAAGGCGTACCCAGCAGCAGATGTAGACTCAGATCACAATGCAGTAGTGACGAAAAGTAGGCTGAAGTTTAAGAGATTAGTCACGAAGAATCATTACGCAAAGACGTGGGAGACGGAAGTACTAAGGAATGAAGACATACGCTTGAAGGTCTCTGAGGCTATAGATACTGCGATGATAAATAGCTCAGTAGGCAGTTTAAGAGGAATTGACATCTCTACAAAGGGCAACCAAAGAAGATAGAGAGAAAAACATAGGGACAGGAAAGGTACCTACGAAGAAACCACAGGTAACAGAAGAAATACTTTAGTTGACCAGCGAAAGAATAAAGTGCAAAAAGTTCCGCATAGTTCAGGAATACAGAAATACAAGTCACTGTAGAACGAAATAAATAGGAAATGCAGGGAAACTAAGGCGAAATGGCTACATGAAAAATGTTAGGAAATCGAAAAAGAAATGATTGTCTGAAGAACTGACTCAGCATATAGAAGAGTCAAAACAATTTTCGGTGAAATTAAAAGCAAGAGCTGTAACATTAAGAGTGCAGTGAGAACTCCACTGTCAAATGCATACGAAGAGCACATTGAGTTCCTGTAAGAGGGGAAGGACTTACCTCATGACATGACTGAAGAAGAAACAGAAGTCTAAAGGGAAGAGAAAGGGGATCTAGTATTATAATCAGAATTTAGAAGAGCTTTGGAAGACTTAAAGTCAAATAAAGCACAGGGGATAGATACATTCAATCGAAATTTCTAAAATCATTGGGTGAAGTGGTGTATAGAATGTATGTGACTCGCGATATGCCATCAGACTTTGGGGAAAAAAACCATCATCCACACAATATCGAAGATTGCCAGAGCTGACACGTTTCAGAATTAGCGCACAATCAGCTCAACAGCTCATCCATCCAAGCTGCTGACAAGAACAGAAGAATGGAAAATAAAGTTGAGGACGTGCTAGACGACGACCAGTTTGGCTTCAGGAAAGAGGAAAGGTAATGGTACCAGAGAGGCAGTTCTGACTTGCGGTTAATAATGGTAGCAAGAATGCAGAAAAATCAAAACCCGTTCATAGGATGTGTCGCCCTGGAAAAAGCGTACGCAATGTAATATGGTGCAGTATGTTCGAAACTCTGAGAAAAATAGGGGTAATCTACAGGGAAAGATGGTAATATACAATATGTACTAGAACCCAGAGGGAGCAATAAGAGTTGAAAACCAGAAACGAAGTGCTCGCATTAAAAAGGTTGAAGACAGGAATGTAGTTTTTCGTCCCTGCTGTTCAACGCATAGGTCGAAGAAGTAATTACGGAAATGAAAGAAAGATTCAAGAGCGGGATCAAATTTCAAGATGAAAGGACATCAATGTTAAGACCCGCTGATGACATTGCTACACTCAGTGAAAGCGAAGAAGAATATTATAAACTCTACTGAATGGAATGAACAGTCTAATGAGTACAGAATATGGATTGAGAGTAAATCGAAGAAAGACGAAAGTAATTAGAAGTAGCAGACAGAAGGACATCAGGATTGATGATCACGAAGTAGATGAAGTTAAGTAATCCTGTTACCTAAAGGGAAGTTAAGGAATTATGCTGCCTAGACAGCAAAGTAATAGACATAAAAAGCAAACTAGCACTGGCGAAAAGGGCATTCCTGTCCAATAGAAGTATACTAGTATTCAAACATCGGCCTTAATGTGAGAAAGAAATTTATGAGTATGTACTTTTGGAACACAGCATTGTATGACAGTGAGACATGGACGGAAAAATGGTTCAAATGGCTCTGAGCACTATGGGACTCAACTGCTGTGGTCATAAGTCCCCTAGAACTTAGAACTACTTAAACCTAACTAACCTAAGGACATCACACACATCCATGCCCGAGGCAGGATTCGAACCTGCGACCGTAGCGGTCGTGCGGTTCCAGACTGTAGCGCCTTTAACCACTCGGCCACATGGACGGAAAAGAATCCAAGCATTTGAGATATGGTGCAACAGACGAATGTCGGAAATTGGGAGGACTGATATTGTAAGGAATGATAAGGTTCTCCACAGAATCGGTGAGTAAAGTAATAGATGGAAACCACTGAGAAGGAGAAGGGTCAGGATGATCGGGCATCTGATAAGACATTAGGGAATAACTTCCGTGGTAATGCATTAGGGAATAACTTCCGTGGTAATGGAGGGAGCTTAGAGGGCAAAAGCTGTAGAGGAGGACAGAGATCAGGATACATCGAACAAATTAGTGAGGACGTGGGTAGCAAGTGTGACTGAGGGATGAAAAGCTTGGCACGGGCAGGAGTTCGTGACGGGGGGCACCAAACCAGTCAGAAGACTGAAATCTGAAAACTAAAAAAAAAAAAAAAAAAAAAAAAAAAAAAAAAAAAAAAAAAAAAACAGTAATTCGAGAAGGATGAAGGAATTTTAATAAATCAAAAACATAGTGTGACATTAAGTAAATTACTTTTTGTTGTAAAACAAAAGAATCTATTTTTCTTAGCAAACCGATGTTGTGCACAAGACACTACTGGAAATGGTATTTATCTGGAAGAGATTTCTGAGTGATAGAGTGTAGTAGAGAGAACTTACGTAACTCACTAGTAATGGAAATAGTTGGTAAAACAGAAGAAATTAAGAGGACCAGGCAAAAAGCTGTTTTATATCCAAGAAACTTGTGAGAATCGTTTCGCCTTGTGGCAAAAGCTAATGCTGCACTACGCTCTTGAGGTCGAAGAACTCAGCGAGCATAACCTTCACATGTCACCGCACTTCCCAAGTCCTTTTCGGTGTCCGCGATCTACAGTGCTGGTCGTATGTAAAGTACACAAGCAGCAAGACACAGTCAATACCTTCGCTGCGCAGTGCCGATGGTACTCTTACCGACGACTGTGCCGCTAAAGCGGAGTTATTGAACGCAGTTTTCCGAAATTCCTTCACCAGGGAAGACGAATGGAATATTCCAGGATTTGAAACACGAGCAGCTGCTAGCATGAGTTTCTTAGAAGTAGATACCTTAGGGATTGCGAAGCAACTCAAATCGCTTGATACGGGCAAGTCTTCAGGTCCAGATTGTATACCGATTAGGTTCCTTTCAGATTACGCTGATACAATAGCTCCCTACTTAGCAATCATATACAACCGCTCGCTCACCAATGTACCTACAGATTGGAAAATTGCGCAGGTCGCACCAGTGTTTAAGAAGGGTAGTAGGAGTAATCCATCGAACTACAGACCTATATCATTGACGTCGGTTTTGCAGTAGGGTTTTGGAGCATATACTGTATTCAAACATTATGAATCACCTCGAAGGGAACGATCTATTGATACGTAATCAGCATGGTTTCAGAAAACATCGTTCTTGTGCAGCGCAGCCAGGTCTTCATTCGCACGAAGTAATGGCCGCTATCGATAGGGGATCTCAAGTTGATTCCGTATTTCTAGATTTCCGGAAAGCTTTTGACACCGTTCCTCACAAGCGACTTCAAATAAAGCTGCGGGCCTATGGGGTATCGTCTCAGTTGTGCGACTGGATTCGTGATTTCCCGTCAGGAAGGTCGCAGTTCGTAGTAACAGACGGCAAATCATCGAGTAAAACTGAAGTGATATCAGGTGTTCCCCAGGGAAGCGTCCTGGGACCTCTGCTGCTCCTTATCTATATAAATTACCTGGGTGACAATCTGAGCAGTTCTCTTAGGTTGTTCGCAGATGATGCTGTAATTTACCGTCTAGTGAGGTCATCCGAAGACCAGTATCAGTTGCAAAGCGATTTAGAAAAGATTGCTGTATGATGTGGCAGGTGGCAGTTGGTGCAAAATAACGAAAAGTGTGAGGTGATCCACATGAGTTCCAAAAGAAATCCGTTAGAATTCGATTACTCGGCAAACAGTACAATTCTCAAGGCTGTCAATTCAACTAAGTACCTGGGTGTTAAAATTACTAACAACTTCAGTTGGAAAGACCACATAGATATTATTGTGGGGAAGGCGAGCCAAAGGTTGAATTTCATTGGCAGGGCACTTACTAGATGCAACATGTCCACTAAAGAGGCAGCTTACACTACACTCGTTCGTCCTCTGTTAGAATACCAGGTGGGATTGACGGAGGACATCGAAAGGGTGCAAAAAAGGGCAGCTCGTTCTGTATTATCACGTAACAGGAGAGAGAGTGTGGCAGATATGACACGCGAGATGGGATGGAAGACATTAAAGCAAAGACGTTTTTCGTCGCGGCGAGATTTATTTACGAAATTTCAGTCACCAACTTTCTCTTCCGAATGCGAAAATATTTTGTTGAGCCCAACCTACATAGGTAGGAATGATCATCAAAATAAAATAAGAGAAGTCAGAGCTCGAACAGAAAGGTTTAGGTGTTCGTTTTTCCCGCGCGCTGTTCGGGAGTGGAATGGTAGAGAGATAGTATGATTGTGTTTCGATGAACCCTCTGCCAAGCACTTAAATGTGAATTGCAGAGTAATCATGTAGATGTAGATTCAGCCTTAGTTTCAAAATCGTATCTGGATCGGAGATTCTTCTCCTCTCAGAGACTAGATATTGTGTTGTCCTTACCCTCATATCGTCACAATTGACATTTCACATGGCTGTGTAGCCAAGTCCCAAAAGTCAATGAACTAGAAAAAAATCATCCGTAAGCCTATGTTTCATCACGAGCTATGAGCCACTGCAGTAGCCGTTACAGTTTTCATTCGCCGCTGTTTTTGTTCCTAATTCAACAACACTCGAAACAATTGCATGCCATACTCATCAGCGACTTCCTTGACTGAGATTCGGCTATCGTTCATAATTATTTTCTTTTCACTTCTCTCACGTTTTCCTCGGCTGACGTCGTGGGGCACCCAAGGCGCTCATTATCTTCAACGTCTTCACGGACTTTTACGAAACACTTACGCCACTCGTAAGCCCTTGCTTTACTCATAGCAGACTCAGTAAAAGCAGTCTTCAACATCTCTAAAGTTTTTATGCACTTTATTCCCTTCATGTATCATAATTTAATACAATTTCTGTGCTCTATTTTTAACTAAAATAAATATTTGCCGAAACCACAAAATCACATGCTACTTTTTCGACAGCTGACAGTAGACTACTTATGCCATATGACTAACATTGTGTACATACTTTTGAGACACGTTTCCAAATACAACGCCAAGGAAGTCGTGCAAACCGGAATAATACAGCAAGCGTAATTACTATTTCCCCGTTGGTTTTTGAACGCTCCTCATATAGCAAGAATTGTTGCGTATCAACGCATCCTGTGAAAGAAAACCTTTACATCTAAGCGGGAACAAATCGAAGAGTAAGCCTTTAATCCTACGTAATAACTGTGCTGTATTGTGTTGAAAATACTATCGCAATATGTGCGTAACTTTGGGGGAGACAGTAGACGAACATGCATTCATATGACCAGCCATTGTGTTCTTTTTATAGTATATATGTGAATGCTGAGTCATGACTTCCGTTCCTGCCATAATGTAGTTTACTCTGTAATGTTGTGTTTCAGAAGAAGGCAATGTCCTCCGTATTAGATATAGAGTTAACGCATTTATCTAAAAACAAACGCTGCCCAGATGTAACTGCACACTGCGTTGCCACTGATTTAAAGTGCGCCGTGGAAAGGTCGGCACAACGACTTATGGACAGCATATGACCTTGGTCTGAATATTTTTAGAATGACCATGTCCGAAAAACGTTTCCTGTTCCTAATAAGATGTGTTCGTTTAGATGATGGAGCCACAAGACAAGAACGGCGCAAGATAGACAAATTAGCAGCCGTGAGGGAAATGTTCACCATATGTTTGAATAACTGCAAGACACATTCCTCCCTCGGTCAGAACGTCACAGTTGATGAGCAGCTACCAGCATTTCGAGGCCGGTGTGGATTTCGCCAGTTCATACCATCCAAACCATCTAAATATGGCATCAAAATTTTCTGCCTATGTGATGCCAAGCTTTATTATACTTACAACATGGAAATATATTGTGGATTACAACCAGAAGGACCCTTTCAGAATAACAACTCCGCCAAAGAAGTAGTTCTGAGACTTGCCAAACCAATATTTTGGGACGGGTAGAAACATTACAGCAGGTAACTGGTTCACTAGTTTGGAGTTAGTAAGAGAACTGCATAAAAGGAGACTGTCGTTTGTAGGCACAATTAGAAAAAACAAGAAGGAACTGTCAACGAATTTCGTAGCACCAAAAAGTAGACAGCAATATGATAGCGTATTTGGCTACAGCAAGAACGAAACCCTTGTGTCGTATGTACCGAAAAAAATGGAAAACTGTAGTCCTCCTTTCGAGTATGCATGTATCGTCAAGAGAAAAAACCAGCAACTTTCTACACTATAATGACACCAAATCTGGAGTTGATGTAGTTGACAAACTCTCTGCAACCTACAATGTAGTTAGGTCAACAAGAAGATGGTCTATGGTGATTTTTTTCCGCCTGTTGAACATTGCAGGCATCAAGAGTAATTTTCTTGGGCAACAAGAATAAATACTCAAATCGACGCGTGTACCTCAAAACTTTGGCTCTGATTCTACTGCAAGATCATCTCAAAAGAAGAGCTCTTATTATGACTATACCTGATGATATAAAGTCAATGCTAGTAAAGTACAAACCCAAAGGAAAAGAGCAAGAAAACGCTGAACAAGCCTTGGAATCAGAAAACAAGAAAAGAAAAAGGTGCCAGTCATGCTACAGGGAGACAAAAAAGACTTGTCTCAGCAAGTATACATGTGAAAAATGCGGTACACATCTTTGTTTGCAAAAGCACGCAAATATAATTTGTGTACAATGTGTTTCTGTAGAGGGCAATCAGTAAAAAGAGACATGCTTTCATTAGTTCAATAATTTATTTGTATCTATAATAAAAACAATTTTTAAAAGAATTTCATGTACTTCTCCACTACAAAAGTCAAATATTTCTGTTAATTTGAAAGTGTAATTAGCCTGATGTTCACTTCTGTATTTGTAAAATCTGTAACAATAAAGGTAACTGCAATTTAAAACAAAAACAAAAGAAAAATAACCTGTAAACAAACAAAAAACCACAAAAATCGTCGCATGTATCCACGAGATACATCGTGACTAGTGGCGTCATGAAAGTTGACACGCCTGCTGGAGGGTTAAAAGGCACCCACTGAAGGTTTTAACTTTGTCGTGTGTTATCGAGAGTTTGCACATATTTAAATAAGCAATTAAGAATTGTTAAACAGAACTGAAATAGTAACTCGCTCCTTGCCGTGGACAGCCACTGGCACTCGTAAAGCCGGCGGCACACGGACCGTGCTGTCGAACGTTAACGTTGAGCGTGCCAAGTTCAACGTGCTGCTGAACGCTTAGGAATGATGCGACTTGAGCATACGGCACGTGGGCCCCAACGTGGTATACGCGATCGCAACGCACTCCAGCGGCAGTTGAGGGATGTTTCTAGTTCGTAAATCACACTGTTTACTCAACGGGCGCGCGTAAAATTCCTATGTTAGCTCTATTAAAACGCACATTTCGTCCATCGTCCACAGAAAGGAAAGTACCATGTCCAATCAATAAGGACAGAGACATATAAAAGTTCCATTACAAACAGTGCGGTACAAATTTGGAATACTTCTCCGCATAAGATAAACATGATTTAATCATTCCCAAATTTTAGTAAAACCCCAAGGTCAGTCTTTCTTAATCACTGTTCCTAACCAGTAGCAGGATCCTTGCAACATGTGAATTACGAAGCGTAGAAGAAAAAATGGCTCTGAGCACTATGGGACTAAACAGCTGTGGTCATCAGTCCCCTACAACTTAGAACTACTTAACCCTAACTAACCTAAGGGCATCACATACGTCCATGCTCAAGGCACGATTCGAACCTGCGACCGTAGCAGTCGCGCGGTTCCGAGCTGAGCGCCTAGAACCGCTAGGCCACCGCGGCCGACAGCGTAGAAGAGAAGGGAACAAAACATCTTTATACAAATAGCGCAAGCTGTCCTGTAGATTAAGCAAATCGAACAGTCATCCCTCAAAAAAAGGTAAACTTATATTTACATAACATCAACTATTATAGTATATACTTATATTAAACTAATAATAAAGTATCAGAACCTAATAAAAACTCGAATGTAAGAAAAAAAAAGTTTGGAAGAGGCAAGACACGAAGTACCGCCCCAACAGATAACTTCGTACACGACAGAGACGCTAAACCAACACCACATCCCTTGCATCAAATCATATTATGTTACGCCTTTCTGAAAACTTTAATCGTAGATATGTTACTAATTGAAATTTAATTATAACAAATTGTACCAAGAACAATGGGTTTTGGGTGGGTCTTCAGTGTGTCGCTGCCTTCGAATAGCCTACTCTCATAATACGCAAGTTACAATAATTCTTTTGCCACGAATGTGATGTTTCTCATTACTTTATTGGAACGAATAACACAATTAACAACAGGTGTTCCAGTGATTCTCAATTTGCTGGTGCTCAGAAGCGGCTTATATTCATACAGGCTTGAAATCAATGCCAATATGGCACTGTGCCATCTCACTGGTCAACGCTCAGACGCACGCTCAGAATATATGACATTGCTCTGCACGTTCGGAAAGACTCCCGAACGTGCTATTCCACGCTATGACGTCAGAAACTCGGCACGCTCAACGCTCAACGTTCGGATGCACGGTCCGTGTGCCGACGGCTTTAGACCTGACGTGTCACGTGCTGTGACGCACTCCACAGGGTCTGTGTATCTCAATGCATTGGCCTTGAGAGGTGCCTTGTGAGACATGGCCATGTAGATAGAGTTGCACATGCGCTTACAGACAGGCTATACCAATCGTTCAATTCCTCGACGATGAAAATCCACTCCTTGACCGTGGAGCTATTCGACAACCGCAGTATGAACGACCTTGTCATTGTAAAATGTGTAATGGGTGCGAATCAGTTCCTCATTGCCTGGGCATTGTCCTCTGCGGTCAACGTAGGTGGCCTTCATGCCCCATCAGCATCGCCTACGTCTGTGTGGCCTTGGAGAATTTGTTCGCACCATTTCATTATGGCCGGACGTGAGATTTCATTTGGTCCATAGACTGCCAGAGTCAGTGTGAAATTTATAGTACTGTCCCGTGTATTCCAACTGTATAGAATGTGTCTTAGAGGGGCCGACAAGTGTAATTTAATTCCTAAATGATGATGAGGTCCCATACTCCGAGGAGCATTGAGGATGATGTGGGAGACTCCCACCACTGTACTAGGCAAGGTCCAAGTGGAGGTAGTTTGCCATTGCCTTCCTCCGACCGTAATGGGGATGAATGATAATAATGAAGACGACACAACACCCACTTATCTCAAGGCAGGAAAAATCCCTGACCCTGCCGGGAATCGAACCCGGGTCCCCATGCGCGGGAAGCGAGAACGCTACCGCAAGACCACGAACTGCGGACGAATAAATATACCTTAATACAACTGAGTTCGTTCCCATTAACATAGTTCTCCTTACGTCTTTCTGTAGGTGACGTCCAAGTTTCGTTTCCACGTATTACAGTAGTGCCAGCCACTACTTTGTAAAATTTTAGATTTGCATACATCCTTGTCTTGTCGCCCAGTATTCTGTGTGTCGCGACACTAATCATTCGTAACTTCTTTATTTTATTAGCGGTATCGTTTTGGTGTTCGTCACTAATATAGCAACTTACAAACTGAAAAATGTGACATGTGTTCTATCGATTACTACTCGTCTTGTCACTGTTTTGGAGGGTAATGGAAATTTCCCTTTCAAGATCATTACTTCAGGTTCATTTACCGAAATTTTTACGTAATAGTAATTACACACTGCAATTTGTAAATAACAGTAGTAGTCATTAATATATCTCCAGGAACAAAAACAACCTCCATTACCCAGAACTTATTTTACTCTTGCACAGACACCAGCAAATTATGCTGCCACAAAAATATTTAACCATCCCCATTATGAATTACATTTGCTGGTAAGTAATGACACTTTTAAAAAGAAACTCAAATCATTTCGACTTGACGATTCCCTCTACTCCACGGGCTAATTTCTGAGCAGACAGTATGTGCGTAGTTGAGTTAAACTATCGAATTTTGTTATAGATGAAGTTTAAAACGAAACGTTTGTAAATGGATAGCACGTGCCCTGGTTTTACAGAGAAAATTAGTCTTATTTGTAAACATATTTTGTGCCTAGACCGCTTAATGTAAGTTAATTGGGCCTCTGCCGTCATCAGATCAAAACCTTTAACCCATAAAACGACGTTCACTGTCAGTGTCAATAAAACCTGTGCCTAAGCAGGACGTAAACTGATACTGACAGACAACTTAGACTTACACGTTCTACGTTTTGACCTAATGATAGCAGTTGTCGAAACCATGTTACACTCTAGCCAAAAAGAATTGGTCACAAATTAATATTCATACTGGTATTTATCAAAAATGCAAAACTGTAAACTTTGGCGGCCGATGGATGAATGTGTAGCGCTGCAGCGCAATTTCACAGCGCAGCTGGTAAGGATGGTGAACAGGTGACATATCGATACCAGGCATAAAGACTAATCCAAGTTCATTCCGTGTACTGAGCTGGACAGGAACTATGCCTCGCAGAGAGGCGCGAGAACAGTATACGCACGTGTCAGGAGTTGACAGAGGACGTGTAGTTCGGCTCAAAGAAGCTGCTTGCAGTAATCAGCGAATCGGTCGACATTTGAATAAGAGTGATGTCACTATTGGACGATATTGGGCAGGAATGGGCGAAGCATAGCCAAACACACCGTCAAGGAGGAAGCGGTCGACCCAAGAGGCGACACAACGTGAAGACCGAGCAATCGTCAGAGGGGGACCAAGAGCCCAGGATTCGTCATTATTATCTACCCGACGTGCAACTGGTGCTTAAGTGAACACAAGCATCATTAAAAGGCGGCTCACAGAGAGGGAACTGAGCTCACGGCACCCCTTGCGCCGACTGCTATTGACCTCTGTACACCAACAAGCCCGTTTGCAGTGCTGTCGGGTACATTCGGTTTGGAATCTCATTGACTGACGTAGGATTGTCTTCAGTGATGAGTTCAGCCCCAGTGACCAGCGAAGCGTGTCTGGAGACACCCTGGACAGCGGCAGAATACCAACCTGACTCTCGCCCGCAGTACGACCCGATGTACAATGGTGATGGTTTGGGGTGCCATTTCTTTTCGTAGCAGACCCTCTTTGGTTGTCATTCACAGCACCCTAACAGCACTGCAGTCTTTCGACGATATTCTATGCCCCGTTTTGTGCCCTTCATGACAAGCCATCCTGGACTACATTTCAGCAAGATAATGCTCGCTAGCACATGGCAGGAGTTTCTACTGCCTCTCTGCATTATTCCCAAACCATGTCTTGGACAGTAAGATCAGCCAGATCTTTCCCCATTTGAGAACTCTTGAGCAATATGTGCAAGGCCCTCCAACCAGCTTGGCAGTTCGACGATCTAACGCGTCAGTTGGACAGAATTTGGCAATAGGAGGGCATCAAACAACTCTGTCAATCAAAACCAAGCCGAATAATTGCTTTCGTGCGGGACAGCGGTATACCAATGCGTTATTGACTTGCTCAATCTGTTTAAGAAAGTTCTCTTGCATAAATCGTTCAATTTTTCTGAAATCGTAATCATTTGTTTGTCTTTACATGTATATCAGATATACCAAATTCCTTCGTTGTCCTTTCTTTTTTCTTAGAGTGTAGGAATAAAGACATGTATTAACCTGGTAAGGGACGAACCAAGAGCAAAGTCTGTATGACAAAGTCATGGGTGCACTAACACAAACTCAGACTCTTCCAGAATGCATGAAATCCGTAAGATCATTAAAGATCTGAACAATGAGTAAGCTCCAATGCAAGATTCGGCACCTACTTAAATGTGGACAACTACAGGCGCTGGAACAGTCTAGAAGCTGCATGGACTCTTTCAAGAAGTACTGGAAGCAGAAGCTATATTAGAAAACTGAAAAATACCATAAATTCATTCAATCCAGAAAAAAGGAGATAAAACCCTAGTAACTACAGAGCCCTTCCAGTAACTTACAAAATTCTGTTAGAAGCATTACCAAACAGGCTCGAAAGCCAATTGGATCAGCAATTGAGAGACTACCAAAGAAGGTTTATGAAAGGACGAACCTGTGTCGAACAAATTTTAAATCTGAAATTTATAATCAGGTACAGAAGAATTAGAACCAAAAACGTTTGTGTAACATTTGTAGACTTCAAAAAAGCATATGTTTCGGTTGACAGGGAAACATTGTTCAACACCTCAAAAAAGTTTGGAGATGAAAAAAACTCAGTGGCAATTATAAAAGACACAGTAACAAAATTAAAATTTTGAGTGTAATCTCCAACGCCTTTGAGATCAAAAAGGAGCTAAGCCATTGAGATGGATTGTCCCACTGCTGTTCATTTCTGTACTTGAAAAGCTAACTGGGAATTGAGGAATGAAACAGAAGCAGAAAGAATTTTAAAAATGATGACTCGGAGAAAAGGAGATAATCTAAGACCTGATTGTTGGGATTTTGCAGACGATCTTGCCGTCTTAGCCGAATCTATAGAAGATTCGACAACGTAGATGTATCTCCTACAAGAGCTTAAAAAGGAGGCCTTCATACATCTTTTGAAAAAAACACGCGAAAGAGGCACTGAAATACATGGAAACTGACTATGGAAGAACAAAGAAGGCTACAGAACTTAAATATCTAGGTGATATGATGAAAACAAATGCTATGGACAAAAACGCTAACTTGCCAAGGACAAGGAAACGGGAAGTGATTCTTCAACTAACAAAAAGCATGTATAGCAAGAAACCTATTTCCATAATTCCAAAATTCTGGCACTACAACACCAGAATGCCTTTATGCTTCAGATTTGCTTTCGTTAAATACAAGCAAACGGTTAAGTGACATCCAAAAGAAGGAAACAAAAATAATCAGGAACACCTTGGGACCATGTTACCATAATAGGAAATCTAAATTAAGAAGTAATAAAGAAATTTATGAAAGAATAGAACAAATATTACACAATGAGGAAGAGAAGTGTCGTATTCTACGGACACTTAAAAATCCATGATGACAAAATAATAACAAAAACAATTTTTAAATTTTTTTACAGAAACCCAAAAACATCATGACGTGGAGTAAAAACCTTGATGTACAGCTGGGGGACATAACTGAGACAGAAGTAGGAGAAAGAGGAAAGTTCAGAGAAAAAGTAGAAAGTGTCAAGGACTACCTGAAAAAAAGACTGGCGGAACATGGACAGAAGCAATAAGAGAAAATATAGCTAAAGGATGTAAAACTTCTGGAAAGGAAGAAGGTAGAAATTATTTCACGTTATCCACAGTATGCTAAACCAATAAAAAAGGTACATATTAACGGATTTAGAAGCTTTTATTTACAAAATATTCACAATGATCACGGACTCACTCAGAAAATTTGTTTCCTTTATTAATTATTAGTAAATCTGCAGATAATTTCGACTTCAAGGGTGAGTTGATGCGATGATCCATAGAACATGTTGAAAACTCAACTGTAATTACAAGGAATGAGTGTAAGAATGAACTCATAACTCTGGAACTCACTTAGCAGTTTCAGCCAAACTTGCTATATATTTTACTTATTATGTACGAAAAAATAATGTAAGGTTAAAATTCGACTCCACCAGTATGCGTGAAGATGAGGGTGGGAAGGTGATGATGAAGTGTTGGCAGAAGAGCCAACACTGTGTTGCTAGAGGAGGCCAAAATGCACGCGTTTAATTACACGCTGACTGGCGTGAGGTATGCTTCACAATATTAATTATCAAATGCTATGGCGCCTTGCTAGGTCGTAGCAAATGACGTAGCTGAAGGCTATGCTAACTATCGTCTTGGCAAATGAGAGCGTATTTGTCAGTGAACCTTTCCTAGCAAAGTCGGCTGCACAACTGGGGCGAGTGCTAGGACGTCTCTCTAGACCTGCCGTGTGGCGGCGCTCGGTCTGCAATCACTGACAGTGGCGACACGCGGGTCCGACGTATACTAATGGACCGCGGCCGATTTAAAGGCTACCACCTAGCAAGTGTGGTGTCTGGCGGTGACACCACAGATGACACGTAAGCTTCATTCTCAAGGCCTTAAATTGTACTTGAATTTTCCAGTTTGGTAAAAAAAAATCATTATGGTAGTGTACCGCAAGAGAGGTCGTTTACAAGAAAGTAAAAACATGTAATTGTGGATATACCCTGCTTGTCAGAAAAAAATGGAGAAGAAAAATTCTCTGCATGGTTTCCGCGCTTCAAAGTAGGTCCCTGCATCACTGAATCCCCACCATCGTCTGACAGGGCAGCACGATATTCTCCTTCTACACTCCTGGAAATGGAAAAATGAACACATTGACACCGGTGTGTCAGACCCACCATACTTTCTCCGGACACTGCGAGAGGGCTGTACAAGCAATGATCACACGCACGGCACAGCGGACACACCAGGAACCGCGGTGTTGGCCGTCGAATGGCGCTAGCTGCGCAGCATTTGTGCACCGCCGCCGCCAGTGTCAGCCAGTTTGCCGTGGCATACGGAGCTCCATCGCAGTCTTTAACACTGGTAGCATGCCGCGACAGCGTGGACGTGAACCGTATGTGCAGTTGACGGACTTTGAGCGAGGGCGTATAGTGGGCATGCGGGAAGCCGGGTGGACGTACCGCCGAATTGCTCAACACGTGGGGCGTGAGGTCTCCACAGTACATCGATGTTGTCGCCAGTGGTCGGCGGAAGGTGCACGTGCCCGTCGACCTGGGACCGGACCGCAGCGACGCACGGATGCACGCCAAGACCGTAGGATCCTACGCAGTGCCGTAGGGGACCGCACCGCCACTTCCCAGCAAATTAGGGACACTGTTGCTGCTTGGGTATCGGCAAGGACCATTCGCAATCGTCTCCATGAAGCTGGGCTACGGTCCCGCACACCGTTAGGCCGTCTTCCGCTCACGCCCCAACATCGTGCAGCCCGCCTCCAGTGGTGTCGCGACAGGCGTGAATGGAGGGACGAATGGAGACGTGTCGTCTTCAGCGATGAGAGTCGCTTCTGCCTTGGTGCCAATGATGGTCGCATGCGTGTTTGGCGCCGTGCAGGTGAGCGCCACAATCAGGACTGCATACGACCGAGGCACACAGGGCCAACACCCGGCATCATGGTGTAGGGAGCGATCTCCTACACTGGCCGTACACCACTGCTGATCGTCGAGGGGACACTGAATAGTGCACGGTACGTCCAAACCGTCATCGAACCCATCGTTCTACCATTCCTAGACCGGCAAGGAAACTTGCTGTTCCAACAGGACAATGCACGTCCGCATGTATCCCGTGCCACCCAACGTGCTCTAGAAGGTGTAAGTCAACTACCCTGGCCAGCAAGATCTCCGGATCTGTCCCCCATTGAGCATGTTTGGGACTGGATGAAGCGTCGTCTCACGCGGTCTGCACGTCCAGCACGAACGCTGGTCCAACTGAGGCGCCAGGTGGAAATGGCATGGCAAGCCGTTCCACAGGACTACATCTAGCATCTCTACGATCGTCTCCATGGGAGAATAGCAGCCTGCATTGCTGCGAAAGGTGGATATACACTGTACTAGTGCCGACATTGTGCATGCTCTGTTGCCTGTGTCTATGTGCCTGTGGTTCTGTCAGTGTGATCATGTGATGTATCTGACCCCAGGAACGTGTCAATAAAGTTTCCCCTTCCTGGGACAATGAATTAACGGTGTTCTTATTTCAATTTCCAGGAGTGTATGTAACTAGTCCAAGAATTTGAATTATTGATGAAATCTTTCAAACACGCTTATAAACTTTTAATTATCACCTCCAAAAGGGAATTTATGTACTTATCTTTTGTTTCCTTTTACCATTATAACATCTACATATTTCGCGCTATTCTCAACATTTCAACATGAAACTATTTGATTTATCACGTGAGGACTCGTTAGTCAGTGGTCTGAAATGCATAAACATATTCGAAGTTAGTCACCCGTAATTCAAATACAAGCGCAAGTAAGAGAGAACAGTAAAGAAGTATTGCATATTCCGAGCATACTATCTGTTGGAAAAGCAATCACAATAATCAGAAACATTTATTTGCTGTATTATCTTGCAACACTTTTATTTTGTCTACTGGCTACCCGTTTCAGTACCAAGTACTATCACGAGGCCATCCCCTGGCGTACAGTTGTCAAGCTCACCTAGCCAAAAAGGTGCGTCGAATACTCAATATATTCTTAGCGTCTTGCAAGCAAAGGGACATGGCCATTATAGTGAGATTTCTACATTTTTTGTTTGTTTGTTTCTTTTTTAGCAGGTACTTGAAGATCATTATTCTGTCTTGGCCCATACTGGGATATCTGAGTCACACTATCACAGCACACCGACAGAGGAGCCAAAACAATATGGAACAGACCACTGATCTACATCTACATGGTTACTTTCCAGTTCACAGGTAAGTGCCCTGCAGAGGGTTCATAGAACCATTTTCATACTGTTTCTCTACCATTCCACTCTCGAATGGCGCGTGGGAAAAAGGAACACCTAAACCTTCCCGTTAGAGCTCTGATTTATTTTATTATGATGATCATTTCTCCTTACGTGGGTGGGTGTCAACAAAATATTTTCACATTCAGAAGAGAAAGTTGGTGATTGAAATTTCGTAAATAGATCTCGCCACAAAGAAAACCGCCTTTGTTTCAGTGACTGCCAACCCAACTAAAGTATCATTATCAGTGACACTCTCACCCCTATTGCGAGATAACGCGAAACGAGCTGCCCTTCTTTGCACTTTTTAGATGTCCTCCGTCAATCCTACCTGGTAAGGATCCCACACCGCGCAGCAATATTCCAGCAGAGGACTGAGAAGTGTAATGTAGGCTGTCTCTTTAGTGGGTTTGTCGCATCTTCTGAAGTGTTCTGTCAACAAAGCGCAGTCTTTGTTTCGCCTTCACCACAATATTATCTGTGTGGTCTTTCCAGTTTAATTCCTAGGTATTTAGTCGAATTGACAGCCCTTAAATTTGTGCGATTCATCGTATACCCAAAATTTATCGTATTTCTTTTAGTACCCATGTGGATGCAATCGCACTTTTCTTTGTTTAGTGCCAATTGCCGCTTTTCGCATCATACAGAAACTCTCTCTAGATTATTTTGTAATTGAAACTGATCGTCTGATGATTTTACTACACGGTAAATTACAGCGTCATCTGCAACAATCTAAGGGGGCTGCTCAGATTATCACCTAGATCATTTATGTAAACAAGGAACAGCAAAGGGGCTATGACACTACCTTGCGGAACGCCAGATATCATTTCTGTTCTACTCGATGATTTACCGTCTGTCATTACGAACTGTGATCTCTCTGAGAGGAAATCACGAATGCATTCACACAGCTGAGACGATACTCCATATGCACGCAATTTGAATAATAGTCGCTTGTGAGGAACGGTATCAAAAGCTTTCTGGAAATCTAGGAATATGGAAACGATCTGAGATCCCTTGTCGACAGCACTCATTACTTCACGGGAATAAAGAGCGAGCTGTGTTACACAAGAACGATATTTTCAGAATCCGTGTTGGTTATGTATGAATAAGTCATTTTCTTCAAGGTGATTCATAATGTCAGAGTACAGTATATGCTCCAAAATCCTACTGCAAATTGAGGTCAGTGATATGGGTCTGTAATTCAATGGGTTACTCCTATTTCCTTTCTTGAATATTGGTGTGACCTGTGCTACTTTCCAGTCTTTAGGAACAGACCTTCCGTCAAGCGAGCGGTTGTATGGTTGCTAAGAAAGGCGCTATTGTGTCTAAACTGTGAAAGGAACCTGACTGGTGTACCATCTGGGCCGGAAGACTTGCCTTTCGTAAATGATTTGAGTTGTTTCGCAACTCATGCTAACAGCTGTTCTGGTTTCGAATTCTGGAGTATTTACTTCGCCCTCTTTCGTGAAGGAATTACGGAAAACTGTATTTAGTAACTCCGCTTTAGTGGCACCATCACCGGTAACATTTCCATCGTTATCGCGCAGTGGCGGTACTGACTGTTTTTGCCACTGGTGTACTTTACATACGACCAAAATCTCTCTGGGTTTTCTACCATATTTTGAGACAATGTTTCATTGTGTAAACTATTAAAAGCATCTCGCATTGACGTCCGCACTAAATTTTGACCTTCCGTGAAACTTAGCAAGTCTTGGGGATTTTGCGTTCTTCTGAATTTGGCATGCTTTTTTCGTTGCTTCTGGAACAGTGTTCTGAGTAGTTTTGTATACCATGGTGGATCAGTCCCGTCTTTTATTAACTTATGCGGCATGAATCTATTTATTGCTGTCGGTACTGTATCTTTGAACTTGAGCCATATCTGGTCTACACTTACATAATGAGCTTGGAAGGAATGGAGAGTCACTCTTAGGAAGGCATCAAGCGAATTTTTATCTGCTGTTTTAAATAGATACAGTTCGCGTTTATTTTTAGTGGTTTTGGTTGATATGGTTTTGCGCCTAAACTCTGTATCCGTCATGACGCTCTGTATAAGATCAGGATTATTTGTGTCTAAGAGGTCAAGTGTGTTTTCGCAACCATTTACAATTCGTGTGGGCTCATGAACTAATTGTTCAAACTAATTCTCAGAGAAAGCATTTAGTACAATTTCGGAAGATGTTTTCTGTCTACCACCGGCTTTGAACATGTATTTTCACCAACAAATCGGGGGTAGATTGAAGTCTCCACCAATTATAACTGTGTGAGTGGGGTACTTATTTGTGATGAGATTCCAGTTTTCTTTGAAGTGTTCTGCTGTTATATCATCTGAGTCGGAGGGTAGGTAGAATGAGTCAATTATTATTTTGGTACGGGTGTTGAGTATAACCTCCACTCATAGTAAATCGCAGGAACTATGTATTTCAACTTCACTACAAGATAAACTAGCGACAGACACAAACACACCACCACCTATTTTACTTAATCTATCCTTTCTGAACTCGGTTTGCGCCTCTGTAAAAATTTAGGCAGAATTTATCTCCGGATTTAGCCAGCTTTCTGTTCCTATAAAGAAGTACATCGTGTGGTACTTCGTCTTCTGCAGTTAAAGAGTAACAATGCTTCCTGGTTTGGTGGAAGTGTGGGTAGAAGTTAGTAACTCTTTCCGCTTGCGCGGAACTGACGTCGAAATGACGCGGAATTCGGTGCGATCACGAAAGTACATAGCAGTCGACATCTTTAGAGACGACGTATTGAATATCGTCGTATTCCGTTTTCTTCGTATTATAATTTGCATGTTATGACAGTATTCCGTTCCAAGGCCTTGGCGCATCGAAGATTTATCAGAAATACTGCACTTTTGGTATGATTTGTTACCATTCAT
Source organism: Schistocerca americana (assembly GCF_021461395.2). Taxonomy (NCBI): domain Eukaryota; kingdom Metazoa; phylum Arthropoda; class Insecta; order Orthoptera; family Acrididae; genus Schistocerca; species Schistocerca americana. The sequence goes on along the minus strand of NC_060124.1, from coordinate 539,824,614 downwards.
AAACGTCAGATTGCCGGTAAAACCTTTCAGGAAATACTACGATTAATGATAACGATGTTGAGAGTTAATACTCCCGTCGTCTTAAGGTTAGAGCCGTAGGTCGAAGGAAGTAGGTTCGTGTGCTGCTATCTCAATAGATTTTCCTCCATTTTGACATTTGCAAGAGATTCTAAGCCTCTTTTCCTATTAACGTAAATCAAGTACATTATGCAATATTCTATGTTACTTACGGAGAGGAGCGAGCTCTCTCGGGAATGAGTTTCTTCTGTTTTGTGACTTCAGTCTGATTAAAGAAAAAAATATGAAATTGCTGTGTGTGCAACGACTAGCACTGACAAATGCTTTCTTGCTTGTCACAAGTATTTGTTGTTTTTTCCGAATATGACGCAATTTCCGAGGGTGTGCTTAGGCAGGATCCTAAAGGCACAGGTGAAATTGCTGCCAGTCAAACGAGCGGCAATAACAGTTATATTCTTATATGAAGAACTATCTGTTCTTTCGGACATGTCCGAAAGAACAGATACCATTGGTGTCCATGCAGCTCGTTAGAATGAAATTACAATGAAATGAATACCCCTAACTGCATACAGGCGTTGATATAAGTCAACGTGGACAGTTGAAAATGCGTGCCCCGACCGGGATTCGAACCCGGGATCACCTGCTTACATGGCAGACGCCCTATCAATTTTTTTTTTGTTCGATATAGTTCGTTGCGATTGGTCTGGGCGGACGTCACAAGACATCCGTTGAAATTGATCGTTGATTTCTTGACTCAGTTTTTTTATTACACAGAGCACGCAGTTCTCTGACCGAACACGCTGAGCTACGTGCCGGCTCTGAGCCACCAAGGACGCGGAGGATAGGCGATTGCAGGGATTTATCTCTGGCAAGCCTCCCGTGAGACCCACATTCTCAACTTATTGTCCCGCACTATATTCATAGTGCCCCTGCCCATTATAATCCGCGGCTTTTTGCCGATTCCCATAAGAGTTCGGGCACTGTTTGTGCATCCGCACAGAAGAAGGTGGTCAAATGGCCGGTGAGCCATATATGTGTGTGCGTGTGTGCGTGTGTGCGTGCGTGCGTGCGTGCGGATACACAAACAGTGCCCGAACTCTTACGGGAATCGGCAAAAAGCCGCGAGTAATGAGTATAATGGGCACTATGATATAATACGGGACTATAAGTTGAGAACGTGGGACTCACGGGAGGCGTGCCAGAGATAAGTCCCTGCAGTCGCACTATGTGTCCTCGGTGGCTCAGAGCATCTGCCATGTAAGCAGGAGATCCCGGGTTCGAGTCCCGGTCGAGGCACACATTTTCAACTGTCCCTATTGACTTACATCAACGCCTGTATGCATCTAGGGGTATTCATTTCATTGTAAGTTATATTCTTCCTTGTTACAAATATTTATCTGTTTCCTCTGCGAATATGTTGCGATTCCCGATAACGAAACCCACATACGGAGGATAATCTGGTGTAGCTCTCGGCTTGTTGGGTCGCCTGCTATCGAATTTCGCTGTCACAACGATTGACACGTCATTTTGACGTCACTTCCGAGTACGTCGTATTTCTCTGAGAAATGTGTGGCTGCAATGCACCGTTAGCTGACGCAGTGATCTGACGACACAACCTCTTCCAAGGTGAATGACTAAGAACGAAGACGCAGAGAATCCCTCTGTGGAGCACTGGGAATCGTAACACAAGTGAAGGCCATGGTATTCGAAGCCTGGCATATAATAATGGAGACGACACTGGAAAAGTTAAAATTAGTCATGGACTGGTACCAGCATCTTGCATCATGTTTTGAAGGTCGTCCACCTCTTCGATTCGCAAATGATTACACCCGAACCGAGGCAGTCGCGGAAATACGAGTAAGATGTATCAGATCGGTCCAGATCAACATGGGCGAGTGCTGGGTATCCCACTGTGATCCAGCATTTCTTCAGGTGTCAGTTCTCTTTTGGTAAGCAGCTAAATGTTTACGGGATACCTCAACCTCTTGTTTGCGGGACTTGATACATGTTTTTTGGTAGAACAACTTTGGTAAAGGTTCCCACTAATTTTCACAGATTTACGTAAGAAGTTATAACGGTATACCGATCGCTTCTGGTCGTTAGAAAGACTTAGTGACTTCCTTTCAGAACGAGACACTGCTATTTTTCCAGTCATGGTGACTAGACACGCCACGATAGCAATAGTAGTAGTCAGCTTTCGGTATTCCTCTCTCTCTCTCTCTCTCTCTCTCTCTCTCTCTCTCTCTCTCTCTCTCTCTCTCTCGTCCTCGCTCGGGCATGGATGTGTGTGTGTGTTATTCTTAGCGGAAGTTAGTTTAAGTAGTGTGTTAGTCTAGGGACCGATGGCCTCAGCAGTTTGGTCCCTTAGGAATTCACACACATTTGAAAATTTTCTTCCTCCCCCTCTTTTCGTGGAGGAGGATGGATTACTAAGACGACGACGACGACTCCCAGCGTGTGTCAGCAGAAGCTCAAATTCCTCGTTAAATTTTATTTGACGTTAAATACGTGTGATTAAATATTCATAGCACGTTTGTTGGGAGAACACTTAGAAGATGCGACAAACCCACTAAAGAGACAGCCTACATTACACTTGTCCGTCTTCTGCTGGAATATTGTTGCGCGGTATGGGATCCTTACCAGGTAGGATTGACGGAGGACATCGAAAAAGTGCAAAGGAGGACAGCTCGTTTCGTGTTATCGCGCAATAGGGATGAGAGTGTCACCGATACGCTACGCGAGTTGGGGTGGAAGTCACTGAAACAAAGGCGATTTTCTTTGCGGCGGGATCTATTTACGAAATTTCAATCACCACCTTTCTCTTCCGAATGCATAAATATTTTGTTGACACCCATCTACGTAGGGAGGAATGGTCATCATAATGAAGTAAGAGAAAACAGAGCTCGAACGGAAAGATTTAGGTGTTCCTTTTTCCCACGCGCCATTCGAGAATGGAATGGTAGAGAAGTAGTATGAAAATGGTTCGATGAACCCTCTGCTAGGCACCTGTGTGAATTGCAGAGTAACCATGTAGATGTAGGTGTAGATGTGGATGTCAGTACCTCTAAATGCACAAATGTTTTTGCGAATTAGAAGCATTTCTGTTCTGTATTTTTTTTGTGTGTGTGTATGTCTAAGAAAAGCTGTCACGATAATTGGTTGGTTTGCGAGGAAGGGACCAACAGCGATAGCGTCAGTCCCATCGGATTGGCGAAGGATGGGGAACAAAATCGACTGTGCCCTTTCAAAGGCGCCATCCCGGCATTTCACTGAAACCATATACCGAAATCACGGGACTCCTAAATCAGAACAGCCGGACGCGGGTTTGAACCGTCATCCTTCCGAATGTGAGTCCAGTGTGCTATCCACGGCGCCACCTTGCTCGGTGTTCACGATAATCTGACAAATGCTAATTTTTTTAATAATTTTTCAGCCACTGTCTATTTCATTCCGTAGTACGTACCTTGCATATTTTGCCTCAACATGGCCCTGCTAATCAGCGATATACAGGCCGCCCCCGGTAGCTGAGTGGTCAACGCGACAGCATGTCAACCCTAAAGGCCCATGTTCGATTCCCGGCCGGGTCGGAGATTTTCTCCTCTTAGGGACTGTGTGTTGTGTTGTCTTAATCATCGTCATTTGATCCCCATCAGCGCGCACTTCGCCGAAGTGGCGTCAAATGGAAAGACTTGCACCCGGCGAACGGTCTACCCGACGGGAGACCCTAGTCACACGACGTTTACATTTTAGGGATATAAACTCTTAAGACAAAAAAAAAATACATAAGAAAAATAAACAACAGACGGACCATGAAGGAATGATCCGAATGAGACGTAATTAGGTATATGTGATGTACATGTACAGTCAATCAAATGGTTACAATTTCAGAAAAACTGTGTGATTTATTCAAGAGAACGATCTTCCCAAATCGAGCAAGTCAATAACGTCTGGTGTACCTCTGGCCGTTCGCACGCTCTTATTCGGCTTGGCGGTGGTTGATAGATTTGTTGAGTGTCATTCTGAGCAACATAGTGCCAAATTCTGTCCAATTTGCATGTTGCATCTTCAACACTCTGAGCTAGTTAGAGGGTCGTGCTCATAATGCTCGAAACGTTCTCAATTCATGAGAAATTCGGCAACCTTGCCGGCCAAGGTCGGATTTGGCAAGCACTGAGACAAGCAGTAGAAACTTGCGCCATGAGGATGCGGGCAGTATCTTGCTGAAATGTAAGCCAGGTTAGCGCGTCATGAAGGGCAACAAAACGGAGCATAGTATACATTCAACTTACTGCTGTGCTGTAACAACGTTTGGAGCATTGAGGGCAGGGACCTCCAACGGCCTCGTGATTTTGACGATCTAAAGCGCCAATTGAATAAAGATTGACTCGATGTCCCTCAAGAGGACACCACATAACTCAACAAATCAGTGCCAAGCCGAATAACTGCTTGCATAAGGGCCAGAGGAGGACGAATAACTTCACTTGCTCAATTTGTGAAGGTCTGTCTCTTGAACAAATCATCCAGCTTTTATGAAATTGTATTCACTTGTCTGTTTATACATGTACATCAGATCTACCGGTTTCCGACCGATTTGGATAACTGCTTCGTGCTGCGTTTTTGTCTTAAAGGGTAATTGTTTATTCTCGAGAACTAGGAAACATTATTTATATTCTGATACGTATTTTACAGTCTGACGACCAGAGACAAAATTGCCGTCACCCGAGTGTCCACTTACGCCTTCCTTAAGGCACGCGCAACAACGAACGGGAAATGTCGCTCCACACAGGGCTAACATCGATACTGCACACGCAGGCAACAAACTACCACGGCGTCGAGGGCTAAATGAAAATCACCACTTCTTGATTTCAGCGAGGCTGCTCCATTGTATGCCGTGGCAGTGAACAATACGAAAAGAAGAACGCGATCGTTATGGGAGAAGAAAGTAGATGAGCGGACGGAAGGGGAGGAGACGCTTGGCACTTCTTCAAAAATAACGTTATTTTGGAGGAAGAATACTCGTTTCGGTATAAACTGCGGGCTTTCAAAATAAAATGGATTAAATGATGTGTGGCCCTCAACTACGTACCCTCAGACTAAAAGTTTTGGCTGGTTTCGTGGTCTAGGGCCTGGGATACGTAGTTGCCGCATTACAAGCCAAATACTGCTGAGTCTACAGTATACAATATGAATATACACATCAATCGGATGGTCGAAGGATCCTATCACTCGGCAATTGCGAATTATGAATGTAACATATAAATTTATAAATGAAAGATTGCAATTAAATAAAATCTGCAGGTACTATCTTAACGACTTTAAATGATAAGTACGATAGTAGAAGTACTTTTGAGAATGCGGTATGCTTCTGCAAAACACGTATTGGTGTCGATGGTCCAGCAATTAAATTAAATATGAGATGAACAACAGGGAAACAATAGATTCCTACTGCATTTAATTAGTTATGAACAACAACATAGCTGGTGTGATATTCACTTCTAAACGCAGACTACGTCTTCAGTGTAGACGCCTCGGAAGTCCCACAAGTTGACGAGTCCGCACTCCGAAGTATTTCTATCTTTCGCGACCACGCGCAAACCGCTCGACACTCCAAGTCTCTTTCGCGACTGTCCCTCGCGCCGCCCCGTTCCGAACTCCCTCGTGTCCTCCCCGGAAACGATGCCCCTCCCCAACCTCCATACGTCTCTCTTAGTAACGAGTGCTGTGATTGGCTAGAGCGCTCGCGCCATGTTTCCAAGCCAACGTATCCACATAAATATAATGAAACACATTCGAGATACTGGATTTACATTTAAATAACTTGAAATTATTAAATAACCCTATGGCTAGACCATAAACACGCTCTAACACACATTATTAAATACATAAACAAATTAAATATACATATATCAAAGGAACAGCAACAAAAGGTAGGCCAGTAGCCTAATGTCTCTGTGCTTTCTGAAACACAGTAAATATTTAACCAATTCTTCATGAATAGTATATATGGGATATAAGAAAGACATAGATGAATATATTTATGAGCATGCTGCTACCGTTTTTTCGTGTAACTGTGGAGTACTTATGGCTTGACGCAATCGATAGTAACTGGCCACTTTGACCTCCAATAACTCATGTACTATTCAAGTTACATGCCTGTAATTCATACCAATTTAGGTTTACACTAATAGCTTTCTAAAGACAGGACGATCGGCGAAATCGGATGAAGCGTTTATCTTTTGGAAATTCGTTGCTAGGTGTTACTTGTATAATTTACCGTCGGATACTAAACTTTAAACTAATAAAGATATTGAAAATCTGATTACACCATCAGAATCGTCGTGCAAATAATGGTAATGTACATGTTTCTTTTTGAGGTATCATGACTCACCTGGCTACTATCAATTTCTATACGAGTTGTGAAATGCCATTATGGTTTCACAAAGTCCGCCATCTTCGGCGCTCCCGGCGTGTCTCCTTGATCAACACAGCCTCACGATGGAATTCCCAGCCTCGAGACTGGACCGGCCGTTGTACGGCATCACGCGGTTCCTAAGCTAACGCTCGGGACCCCGTTCGGGACCACGTGGTTGCAGCCGGACCGCGGCTTTGACGAGCTTCCTGTGCGGCCGCCCAAACTCCGGACATACAGTATTTCCAGGGCGCCACAACTCGCCCGTTGCCTCACAAAATTCACATGAGCGAGGAAACTTACTGATTCCAATTGGACCTTGTTCAGTAGAGATTAACGAAGCGGCACACTGTGATCAGGAGAGCAATCACTAGCTCTGATTCTTTATCGGCTACTCAGATTCCATGCCACTGGTGAATCGAAACGACGCTTTTGTTACGTAAAAATCCTCACCACTTCTCTTTGGGGTCGCAATTTGCACGTACAGTATACACTGTCTAGTTGAAAGTATCTGGAGAGCCCTATTTAATAAGGAATTCGCCACTAGATGTCACGAGAGAGGGACCTTCCATTATTGGAGGCAGGAGATGTTGTCGTGTCAGAAGGGAAGCAGCAGCAGAATGGGTCTGTCAGAAGAGAGGAATGACTTCGAACGTGGACTGATGGTTCAAATGGCTCTCAGCACTAAGGGACTTAACATCTGAGGTCATCAGTCCCCTAGACTTAGAACTACTTAAACCTAACTAACCTAAGGACATCACACACATCAATGGCCGAGGCAGGATTCGAACTTGCGACCGTAGAAGCAGCGTGGTTCCGGACTGAAGCGCCTAGAACCGCTCGGCCACAACGGCCGGCCCGAGCGCTGATCACTGTATGTCACCTGAGTAATAAATCCAGCAGAGACATTTCAACCATTCTAAGGCTGCCAAAGCCGGCTGCTTGCGATACGACTCTGAAGTGGAAACGCGAAGGAACAAGTACAGCTGAAACATCACCGGCCACACCTCACGTACTGACGGGCAGGAACCGCCGAGCTCTGCAGGGAGTGCTCCTCGAAACTCGTGCGAAATCATCGGGAGGAATCACTCGAGAGTTTCAAAATGTTCAAATGTATGTGAAATCTTATGGGACTTAACTGATAAGGTCATCAGTCCCTAAGCTTACACACTTCTTAACCTAAATTATCCTAAGGACGAACACATACAACCATGCCCGAGGGAGGACTCGAACCTCCGCCGGGACCAGCCGCACAGTCCATAACTGCAGCGCGAGTTTCGAAGTGCTACCGGCGTTCCAGCTAGGAGACTAAATGTGCTTATGGAGTTAAAGGTGGAAATGTGCGTTTGGCGTCATTGGCCGGGAGGCCCCTTACGGGGCAGGTCCGGCCGCCTTGGTACAGGTCTTATTACATTCGACGCCACATTGCGCGACCCATGCGCCGGATAAGGATGAAATGATGATGAAGACAACACCCAGTTAGATCCTTTATCATTTAGCTACAATATAGCAGGTCAACAACTGGAAGCAGTTAATTCCATAAATTATCTGGGAGTAGGCATTAGGAGTGATTTAAAATGGAATGACCATATAAAGTTGATCGTTGGTAAAGCATATGCCAGACAGATTCATTGGAAGAATCCTAAGGAAATGCAATCCGAAAACAAAGGAAGTAGGTTACAGTACGCTTGTTCGCCCACTGCTTGAATACTGCTCAGCAGTGTGGGATCCGTACCAGATAGGGCTGATAGAAGAGATAGAGAATATCCAACGGAGAGCAGCGCGCTTCGTTACAGGATCATTTAGTAATCGAGAAAGCGTTACGGAGATGATAGATAAACTCCAGTGGAAGACTCTGCAGGAGAGACGCTCAGTAGCTCGGTACGGGCTTTTGTCAAAGTTTCGAGAACATACTTTCACCGAAGAGACAGGCAGTATATTGCTCCCTCCTACGTATATCTCGTGAAGAGACCATGAGGATAAAATCAGAGAGATTGGAGCCCACACAGAAGCATACCGACAATGCTTCTTTCCACGAACAATACGAGACTGGAATAGAAGGGAGAACCGATAGAGGTACTCAATGTACCCTCCGCCACACACCGTCAGGTGGCTTGAGGAGTATGAATGTAGATGTTGATGTAGATCACAGCTGTTTAGCTTCTGCATCCCTAATAAGCCGAAGCAATTTGCGGTATCACCGTATGTACTGCGTCCCGTGCGTCGAAGTGATGGTTCTCGTACTCGATTGCGACGATGGAAGAACTCCACTCCCAACCGCAAGGATGGAGTTCAGTTAACGTCTCAACGTAAGTATAGGTAGAGGAATTTCTCTCAATTACTGAACACTGCGTACCCAACGACGACTTCCAACCCGGAGGTGAAGTCCCGAATCGTATAGGTACGCAACAGTATAGTGCCTAACTGTTCTAACTATAAACTCTCCTGAGAGCAAAGACAGCAAATCCGTCTGTACCAACAAAGCTGATATCGAGCTACTGTCTCACACGGGCGCTCACAACGGAAGACCTCGTCTCTCCACCGCTGGCATCCCAGCAAGGCTCGGCTCCCCACCATCGTAATTCCGAAAACGAATCATATTCCCGAAACCACGGAATATTCTCCCTCTCTATAGATTCTTCGGAACGCCGACCAACCATATTCTAGCCTTTTGTCGTCCAGCGCGGAAAGTTTGCGCGGAAATACCTATGCTCATACAATGGTATGCTTCTGAGTAAAAATCATTGGAAATAACCCAGCATGCGTGGTTTGCAAGGTGCCGCTTCTTCGTTCCTGAAGTATTATCCGGTTACCCTTCCGGCCCTACTACAATAGCGGCCGATAGCGGCTGGTTGCCCCTGTATTGCGTCTTCGCGCTCAGTTGTCACGACGTCCGTCCAGCTACTTCGTATGTTTAAGCAGGACCAACACCTGTGCGGGCCTTCCACCCAGAGCTTTAGTTCTTCCTGCCGTTTCGTCTCCACAGGGGTTCCAACCTCTACTAGTATAGGCAATCATTCATTACGCCGTTCTTATAATAAAGACACTACGTCACCTTTCATGCAATAAGCGTTAACAGTTATTTACAAGGTGTATGTGACAATGTCAGTCTCCTTTATATATATTCGTGTATACGATGTACAACGTATCACATGATACCTAATTGTGTTTGTAGATCGTCGCAAAGTATGTGGATGAGTGCTTGTAAGGTGCGAAATTGAAGCCACCTTACAACATATGACACTAGTACACGGGGAATACACCTGTCGTATAATGCTACCCCTTTTACTGGATTTGACAATAATGTATGACTAATGGATATCGATATCAGACTATTAGTTCATTTTCCTAAGGGGTTTCCAGATGTTAGAAAGAAATGCAGTAAAATGGAACAATGCTGAATCTAGGACCTTTCTGTACCATGTTCATTAAGTGGTTTTTCTATTGGATTTACGGTCGCCAGCCTACCTAGGCAAAGAAATCGTTAAGTTTGAGACAAGCGGAAGAAGTTAATTTAACCTACTTTCCTGTTGTCCCCTAACTCAATTTCACAAACAAATATAACTTTTCGGGGTAAGATTCTGAGAAAGACACAGGAATCTCTTAGCTGCTACACTTACATACGTATGTAGTTTTGATCTAGAAAGGGCACAAATTTTTCGTCATCGCCATGTGCTACAAAAAATTTGCTATGTTTGCATTTTGTGTAAAGAATAAATTACTTATTTAAATACTTAAACGTATTAAGACACTTTGTTTATAACTTTCTCTTAACAAATGACAGGTCAAAAGTCAAAGGTAGGGTGTGGTCACTCTGTATTGTCATTCAGTATTTTATGCAACTCTCCCTCAATGTTACGGAGCCTCAAAGCAATTTTTTATCGCTCTTTGTACTTTACTGAATTTTATTTGTAACTGGAAGAGTTTTATCTTTCCTTTACTCAAAACTTATTTACTCACATTCACTCTACTTATTGCCATAAAGAGAGTACGAATATTAAGATCGTTAAATTTGTCTGAGAGCATCTACAGGGTTATTACAAATGATTCAAGCGATTTCACAGCTCTACAATAACTTTATTATTTGAGATATTTTCACAATGCTTTGCACACACATACAAAAACACAAAAAGTTTTTTTAGGCATTCACAAATGTTCGATTTGTACCCCTTTAGTGATTCGCCAGACATCAAGCCGATAATCAAGTTCCTCCCACACTCGGCGCAGCATGTCCCCATCAATGAGTTCGAAAGCATCGTTGATGCGAGCTCGCAGTTCTGGCACGTTTCTTGGTAGAGGAGGTTTAAACACGGAATCTTTTACATAACCCCACAGAAAGAAATAGCATGGGGTTAAGTCGGGAGAGCGTGGAGGCCATGACATGAATTGCTGATCATGATCTCCACCACGACCGATCCATCGGTTTTCCAATCTCCTGTTTAAGAAATGCCGAACATCATGATGGAAGTGCGGTGGAGCACCATCCTGTTGAAAGATGAAGTCGGCGCTGTCGGTCTCCAGTTGTGGCATAAGTCCAATTTTCCAGCATGTCCAGATACACGTGTCCTGTAACGTTCTTTTCGCAGAAGAAAAAGGGTCCGTAAACTTTAAACCGTGTGATTGCACAAAACACGTTAACTTTTGGTTAATTGCGAATTTGCTGCACGAATGCGTGAGGATTCTCTACCGCCCAGATTCGCACATTGTGTCTGTTCACTTCACCATTAAGAAAAATGTTGCTTCATCACTGAAAACAAGTTTCGCACTGAACGCATCCTCTTCCATGAGCTGTTGCAACCGCGCCGAAAATTCAAAGCGTTTGACTTTGTCATCGGGTGTCAGGGCTTGTAGTAATGGTAAACGGTAAGGCTTCTGCTTTGGCCTTTTCCGTAAGATTTTCCAAACCGTCGGCTGTGGTACGTTTAGCTCCCTGCTTGCTTTATTCCTCGACTTCCGCGGGCTACGCGTGAAACTTGGCCGCACGCGTTCTACCGTTTCTTCGGCCACTGCAGGCCGACCCGTTGATTTCCCCTTACAGAGGCATCCAGAAGATTTAAACTGCGCATACCATCGCCGAATGGAGTTAGCAGTTGGTGGATCTTTGTTGAACTTCGTCCTGAAGTGTCGTTGCACTGTTATGACTGACTGATGTGAGTGCATTTCAAGCACGACATACGCTTTCTGGGCTCCTGTCGCCATTTTGTCCCACTGCGCTCTCGAGCGCTCTGGCGGCAGAAACCTGTAGTGCGGCTTCAGCCGAACAAAACTTTATGAGTTTTTCTACGTATCTGTAGTGTGTCGTGACCATATGTCAATGAATGGAGCTACAGTGAATTTATGAAATCGCTTCAATCATTTGTAATAGCCCTGTACTTCAGTGCTAAGGCAAAATTTCAGTTCAGCACTTCTACTACGTTAATCATACACTACTTTTACCTTCACTTTAAAAGTTAGTTCTCAAAGATAAAAATTAGTGCTTGTAGATACTGATTAAAGCACATCAAATCTTTTTTTTCCTTTTTTTTTATCGCAGGTTCACTCGGAATAATCAAACACCAGGGAGGATACTACGAGTATATAGGTGAATGATTAGGAATAAAATAACAGGGTGAAACAAATTTAATATTTAAGACAATAATTATTAAAAAAAGTTAATTTTGAATTGATGGTTCACCTTCTACAGTACTAATTTCGTACCCGGTTGCCTGTAGTCGTTAAGTGCGGGGACAGTATTGGCGGCTACACTACCGATGGTACACCATACAAGCTTCTTGAAGCGTGGGCTAACTAATTCTTCTTGGCGTCGTTTTGACGTCCTTAACATAGCCCAATAACTTGTACCAGAGCCGTAATAATTCAGCAGTCGTAATCGGAGGTCGGAGGCTATTGTCCAACAATTTCCAGGCAAGCCGTCACCTGCTACGTCCGAGTGTTGCCTTTTACACCGCTGCCCACTGACCGTGTCTTCTCGTTCCCTCTCGCTCTACAGGTAGCGCTCCAAAAACCCATGCCACCTTTTACGCTTCCCGCCGTTACTTCCGTACAGAACAAAACCGCTCCATCTTTTACATAACAGGTATGTTACACAATATCTCTAAGCGTGTCCCATTTTATACAAATGACAAATAGCACAAATATATAAAACAACATACATTAACATTTTAATTTCATTAATCAATGTCAAAATATTATTCAGTAAATTATATATTTCACATATTTCCTAACATAAGTTAAGACATACATTAGCAGAGCACCATCCCATCACATATATATCTCAATTTCCAGAAAGTGTTACGACAAATTTTAAATGCAAAAAATTTTTTATTATTCGGATGATAGAATGAATAATAGTGTTGTAACACATTTGAATTTTTAAGGCAATGGTCTGTGGATAGTAACGTAACTAGAATGGACTGCCCTGCCAAGAGGCCCGACTTGAACCTAATGGAACACTGCCTTCTGTGATTTCTGTTTCTTGAGGAAAAATGACCGCCATTCCTCCACAGGCATTTCAGACAACTCATTGAAAACGTCCGCAGCTGGATTCTGTCGCCATAAACGCGAAGAGCCGACGCACCCGACACTTACGTCCACCAATAGGTGTCCCCATAATTTTGTCCAGAGAGTGCATGCAGAACATTTCAAGTAGAATTTATGTACACTTGGTAACTTAGAATGTTTTATGGACACTTGGTGCCTATTCATAGGATTGTAATTAACTATGTTCATGAACTTCACAAAGGAATTCCTTTGTGATATAGAAAGATTTTTGATTCGTCTAACTTCCTGTGTCTGTAGGGAGATTTAACACATTTCCTTGCCAAAGATTAACTACTGCATAGTGCAGATCGTTTTACCTTTCAGTATTTACTTGTCTCTTAATTCATCAATTCGGGATACAAATGAATTGCTGACAACAGATTTCACCAAGGAAAAAACAACCATTGGTATTGTGATAAACTGCGTGAACTGAAGCACAAAAAATATTTGTGTGTAAGTCCCACACTAAATGCCAGTTACTTCTGTTCAATGAATTTTGTTTGCCTAAGTAAGTAGACATCCCGAAAATGTTATCCTATCAACGCGAGAATATATGCAAATATAATAATGCAAAAAGGTGGGAATTTGAGGATAAGGGACCTGGATACACTGGAAGACCCAGAGGTTGTAGAGAGCGTCACGGAGAGCATTAGGGAATGATTGACAAGCATGGGGGAAAGAAATTCAGTAGAGGGAGAATGGGTAGCTTTGAGAGATGAAATAGTGAAGGTAGCAGAGGATCAAGTAGGTAAAAAGACGAGGGCTAGTAAAAATCCTTGGGTAATAGAAGAGATATTGAATTTAAGGGCGAAGTTCTTGAGGGCAATATTATAGAAATGGAAGAGAATGTAGATGAAGATGAAATAGGAGATATGATACTGCGTGAAGAGTTTGACAGAGCACTGAAAGACCCAAGTCGAAACAAGGCCCCGGTAGTAGACAATATTCCATTAGAACTACTGACAGCCATGGGAGAGCAAGGACTAAGAAAACTCTACCATTTAGTGAGCAAGATGCCTAAGACAGGCGAAATACCCTCAGACTTCAAGAAGAATATAATAATTCCAATCCCAAAGAAATCAGGTGTTGACAGATGTGAAAATTACCGAACTATCAGTTTAATAAGCCACGTCTGCAAAATGCTAACACAAATTCTTTACAGACGAATGGAAAAACTGGTAGAAGCCGACCTCGGGGAAGATCAGTTTGGATTCCGTAGAAATGTTGGAACACGTGAGGCAACACTGACCCTACGACTTATCTTAGAAGCTAGATTAAGGAAAGGCAAACCTACGTATCTAGCATTTGTAGGCTTAGAGAAGGCATTTGACAATGTTGACTGGAATACTCTCTTTCAAATTCTGAAGGTGACAGGGGTAAAATACAGGGAGCGAAAGGCTATTTACAATTTGTACAGAAACCAGGTGGCAGTTATAACAGTTGAGGGGCATGAAAGGGAAGCAGTGATTGGGAAGGGTGTGAGACGGGGTTGAAGCCTATCCCCGATGTTATTTAATCTGTATATTGAGCAAGCAGTAAAGGAAACAAAAGAAAAATTCGGAGTAGGAATTAAAATCCATGGAGAAGAAATAAAAACTTTAATGTTGGCCGATGACATTGTAATTCTGTCAGAGACAGAAAAGGACCTGGAAGAGCAGCTGAACGGAATGGACAGTGTCTTGAAAGGAGGATCTAAGATGAACATCAACAAAAGCAAAACGAGGATAATGGAATGTAGTTGAATTAAATCAACTGATGCTGCGGGAATTAGATTAGGAAATGAGACACTTAAAGTAGTAAATGAGTTTTGCTATTTGAGGAGCAAAAAACTGATGATGGTCGAAGTAAAGAGGATATCAAATGTAGACTGGCAATGGCAAGGAAAGCGTTTCTGTAGAAGAGAAATTTGTTAACATCGAGTATAGATTTAAGCGTCGGGAAGTCGTTTCCAAAAGTATTTGCATGGAGTGTAGCCATGTATGGAAGTGAAACATGGACGATAACTAGTTTGGACAAGAAGAGAATAGAAGCTTCGAAATGTGGTGCTACAGAAGAATGCTGAAGATTAGATGGGTGGATCACATAACTAATGAGGAGGTATTGAAAAGGATTGGAGAGAAGAGAAATTTGTGGCACAACTTGACTAGAAGAAGGGATAGGTTAGCAGGGCATATTCTGAGGCATCAAGGGATCACCAATTTAGTATTGGAGGGCAGCGTGGAGGGTAAAAATCGTAGAGGGAGACCAAGAGATGAATACACTAAACAGATTTAGAAGGATGTAGGTTGCAGTAGGTACTGGGAGATGAAAAAACTTGCACAGGATAGAGTAGCATGGAGAGCTGCATCAAACCAGTCTCTGGACTGAAGACCACAACAACAAATGCACCGAGTACTGAGATCCTAAATATGGTAGTTTTGTTTACTGGAAAATTAGCTGAAACTCACGTTTATCACATCAGCTATAAAACTTTTCCAATTTATGTTTTCATCAACACGTGCGCTCACCAGCTTAGAAGTTTCTACTTCGTTTATTATTTGTTCTTCGGAGATAGTTACTAAAAATTTGGATGAGTTTTATAGAAGTCTAAAACTAATTTGTGAGAAGCCAATTAACATCTACCCAAAACCATCATTTACTGTTAATTTTGTTGATACTTTTTTACTTGGCCTCAACATTACTTGTGTCGTCCGTAAAAGGGGAACAATTTCTTCTGCTGATTCAAATAAAATGGTGAATAGACAAGTAGGGCAATAAGATCACTGGTCTCCTTATCAAATTCTGAGGAATGACAATACAATACATGGAGTCAAAATTCCTGTAACTTTTTCTTCAGATGGCAACTAAAATATGGTTATGCTGATCCACGTATTTCACAGAAACTCTAATATTATGACTGACACAAAAATGAACACCTACTATAAGTCGTAGAAGATCTTAACTCTAGATATTTTCTCCTTTAAAATCCTTTTTATGTTCTCAGTGTACATATAAATAGCTGCCTCAGCAGATTATGTTTAGCTGAGTGTCACTACTGCAGAATTGTGTGACAACCGTCGAACAGATAAACCTCCACAAAATTCTGGAAATATGTCAGGTGAGAGCGCTCATCATTCATTAAATTCTGAAGTGAAACTTCTCAGTTAGGAGCCAAGCAATAGCATATTTTAGAATCGGAAAAACTTGAATTAATGATGTATTACACATCTGACTAAGAGCACTGCGTATAGGATACTGATGATTTTCCTTGTTCTGCTTGTGGATGTTATAATTTAATTTCACTAAATTTCCTTTATATCGCTTCTGCATTTTTTGCAATATCTACTGAACTAATTGTATTAATTTTCTCATGTAGCAGCATCGAGGTGCCTAACAAACAGCATGTTCTTAATTCACGTAGCAGTAACGGTCGCCAAGGAAAGCATGAAACATTGAAAGCTCTTCTGTTAGCAGCAATGTATTACTTAGTTGTTGATTCAGCACTTTGACACTCTTTTGACAGCACTTGGTCTGTTCCACGGTACTCTCAGGTAACTCTTAGCAAAGAGCAGGAAGTGCGAAGAAATACTAACTTTTACGTGCGGTACATTATTCGTTGCAGTACCGATTTCGAGGTATAAAAGATTCCTAAGAAATTTTTCCAGAACTTTTTGAGAGAAGTTTAGTGAAATTGCGACAAACGTAAATGAGGCGGAACATGTACAGAGAGAATTTGGTCCCACTTCTCCAGAACACAAAGCAGTTATGATAACTGCTTCACCGCGACATGTGTATGTAAAGTGAAGGGCGATGACTGCTACACTATGTGATCTTAAGTATCCGGACACCTGGCTGATAATGACTTGCAAGTTTATGGCACCCTCCATCGGTAATGCTGGAATTCAATATGGTGTTGGCCCACCCTTAGCCTTGATGACAGCTTCCACTCTCGCAGGCATCCATCCAATCAAGTGCTGGAAGGTTTCTTGGGGAATAGCAGCCCATTCATCACGGAGTGCTGCACTGAGGAGAGGTTTCGATGTCGGTCGGTGAGGCATGGCACGACGTCGGCGTTCCAAAACATCCCAAAGGTGTTCTATAGGATTCAGGTCAGGACTCTATGCAGGCCAGTCCATTACAGGGATGTTATTGTCATGTAACGACTCCGCTACAGGCCGTCCATTGTGAACAGGTACTCGACCGTGTTGAAAGATGCCATCGCTATCCCCGAATTGCTCTTCAATAATGGGACGCAAGAAGGTGCGCAGACCATCGATGTAGGCCTGTGCTGTGATAGTGCCCCGCAGAACAACAAGGGGTGCAAGCCACCTCCATGAAAAACACAACCACAGCATAACACCACCGCCTCCGAATTTTACTGTTGGCACTACACACGCTGGCAGATGACGTTCACAGGGCATTCGCCATACCTACACCCTGCCATCGGAACGCCACATTGTGTACCGTGATTCGTGACTCCACACAACCTTTTTCCACTGTTTAATCGTCCAATGTTTACGCTCCTTACACCAAGGGAGGCCTCGTTTGGCATTTACAAGCGTGATGTGCGGCTTATGAGCAGTCGCTGGACCATGAATGAAATTCAAGTTTTCTCACCTCCCGCCTAACTGTCATAGTACTTGAAGTGTATCCTGATGCAGTTTGAAATTCCTGTGTGATGGTCTGGATAGATGTCTGCCTATTACACATCACGACCCTCTTCAACTGTTGGCGGTCTCTGTACCTTCACGTTTCCACTTCACAATCACATCGGAAACAGTGGATCTGGGATGTTTAGGAGTGTATGACACAAGTGACACCCAATCACCTGACCACATTCGAAGTCCATGAGTTCCGTGGAGCTCCCACTCTGCTCTCTCACGATGTCTAACGGCTACTGAGGTCGCTGATATGGAGTACCTGGCAATAGGTGGCAGCACAATGTAGCTAATATGAGAAACGTATGTTTTAGGGGCTATCCGGATACTTTTGATCACATAGTACATCAGCTGCAGTGGGACATTAAGTGGAATCAGCGGCAACGGGCGAAAATATGTACCGGACCGCGATTCGAACCCGGTATCTTCTGCTTACTAGGCAGCGTTTCACAGCTGTGGGATATGAAGGAACAGACAACTCGCACTCAAATAAAATGTATTAACAGCTTGGATGTGGCATCAATTAAACGCGCCTAGTCAGCTGGTATCAAGTGCACTACGGATCAGTCTGACGGGCCCTAGAAGAACCAGCTGCTCTGATCTCTTCACTAATCTCGGCCGCTCCCGCACACTGGAGCGGAAATGGCGCTGCCGAAAATAGCGGCGGGAATTAGCATAGAGGGTGACTTACCCCCTGAGAGTGAGGGGCGGAATTAAGCCACGGCGGTGGCGCGATTCAGGAGCGGCACAAATACATTTAAAGCTGAGGGCTGGGGGCGGCGTGGTAGATAGCGACTACCGCTCAGCTTCTACAAGTGTAGCTATTTGTACGTGCCGGGAAGGGAAAGTGGAGAGCGCACAGAGAAAGAGAGAGAGCTTGCCTGCATCTGCCATCTTTTTCGCCGGCTAACGAACCGTACTGTTTCTGAAATGTATTTGTTTCTCTCTTCTTTTCTCCGTTTACAGAGACAAACGTATAGGAATGACAGATGACGTGGGATATTTCTTTCCTGAAGGAAAGTATTCTTTTCAACCTGTCGTTTTATGAGTCTCTAGAATCAAATATCTGTTTTCTTGTTTTTTTGCCTACTTAGTAACTTGCATTCAACTGAACTATTGTTCTCCCAACTTTTATCTCACTTCCTGAGCTGCCAGTGCCACAGTATAAATCTACACGTTTTCAATTTTCTTCTTTGTTCTACTCTTCACTAACAAACATGATCTATGTTCTCTTGCTGCACAGAAATTGTTTGATTTACTACTCTCGCCATTATTATTATTATTATTATTATTATTATTATTATCTTTCCTTGCTCAGACGTTATGTATGGTTAAAAATGGGAAGTGACGCTTACCTTCAGCAAGCGTGGCTTCCTTTTAACTGTTCGGTATATGTTACATTGCATTTAGGAACTTTCAGGTAATTGAACATGTATCAATAATTACAGATTTCCGTAGTTGTATATATACGTTGGGATGTAGCTGTATTGCGTTGATGTAATGGTGGATATTGTGTGGTATGATTCCTGTAGTTGATAGTATGATTGGTATGATGTCAACTTTATCCTGATGCCACATGTCCTCGACTTCCTCAGCCAGTTGGATGTACTTTTCAATTTTTTCTCCTGTTATCTTCTGTATATTTGTTGTATTCGGTATGGATATTTCGATTAGTTGTGTTAATTTCTTCTTTTTATTGGTGAGTATGGTGTTAGGTTTGTTATGTGGTGTTGTTTTATCTGTTATAATGGTTCTGTTCCAGTATAATTTGTATTCGTCATTCTCCAGTACATTTTGTGGTGCATACTTGTATGTGGGAACGTGTTGTTTTATTAGTTTATGTTGTATGGCAAGTTGTTGATGTATTGTTTTTGCTACATTGTCGTGTCTTCTGGTGTATTCTGTATTTGCTAGTGTTGTACATCCGCTTGTGATGTGATCTACTGTTTCTATTTGTTGTTTGCAAAGTCTGCATTTATCTGTTGTGGTATTGGGATCTTTAATAATATGCTTGCTGTAATATCTGGAGTTTATTGTTTGATCCTGTATTGCAATCATGAATCCTTCCGTCTCACTGTATATGTTGCCTTTTCTTAGCCATGTGTTGGATGCGTCTTGATCGATGTGTGGCTGTGTTAGGTGATACAGGTGCTTGCCATATAGAGTTTTATTTTTCCAATTTACTTTGTTCGTATCTGTTGATGTTATGTGATCTAAAGGATTGTAGAAGTGGTGATGAAATTGCAATGGTGTAGCCGATGTATTTATATGAGTGATTGCTTTGTGTATTTTGCTAGTTTCTGCTCCTTCTATAAAGAATTTTCTTAAATTGTTTACCTGTCCATAATGTAGGTTTTTTATGTCGATAAATCCCCTTCCTCCTTCCTTTCTGCTTAATGTGAACCTTTCTGTTGCTGAATGTATGTGATGTATTCTATATTTGTGGCATTGTGTCGTGTAAGTGTATTGAGTGCTTCTAGGTCTGTGTTACTCCATTTCACTACTCCAAATGAGTAGGTCAATATTGGTATAGTGTAAGTATTTATTGCTTTTGTCTTGTTTCTTGCTGTCAGTTCTGTTTTCAGTATTTTTGTTAGTCTTTGTCTGTATTTTTCTTTTAGTTCTTCTTTAATATTTATATTATCTATTCCTAGATATTTATATGCATCTGTTTTTTCCATCGCTTCTATGCAGTCGCTGTGGTTATCCAATATGTAATAATCTTGTTTAGTGTGTTTTCCCTTGACTATGCTATTTTTTTACATTTGTCTGTTCCAAAAGCCATATTTATATCTTTGCTGAATACTTCTGTCATCTTACGTAATTGGTTGAGTTGTTGATTTGTTGCTGCCAGTAGTTTTAGATCATCCATGTATAGCAAATGTGTGATTTTGTGTTAGTATGTTCCAGTAATATTATATCCATAATTGGTACTATTTAGCATGTTGGACAGTGGGTTCAGAGCAAGGCAGAACCAGAAATGACTTAATGAATCTCCTCGGTATATTCCACGCTTAATCTGTATTGGCTGTGATGTGATACTATTTGAATTTGTTTGGATATTAAGTGTGGTTTTCCAATTTTTCATTACTATGTTTAGGAACTGTATCAATTTAGGATCTACTTTGTTTATTTCCAATATTTGTGGTAACCATGAGTGGGGTACACTATCAAAAGCTTTTTGGTAATCAATGTATGCATAGTGTAGCGACCTTTGTTTCGTTTTAGCTTGGAATGTCACCTCTGCATCTATTATCAGTTGCTCTTTACATCCTCGTGCTCCTTTGCAGCAGCCTTTTTGTTCTTCATTTATAATTTTGTTCTGTGTTGTATGTGTCATTAATTTCTGTGTAATGACTGACGTTAATATTTTGTATATTGTTGGTAGGCATGTTATGGGGCGATATTTTGCTGGGTTTGCTGTGTCTGCTTGATCTTTAGATTTCAGATAATTTATTCCTTGTGTAAGTGTATCAGCGACTGTGTATGGGTCTGAAATGTAACTGTTAAATAATTTAGTTAGATGTGAATGTGTTGAGGTGAACTATTTTAGCCAGAAATTTGCTATTTTCTCTTTTCCAGGGGCTTTCCAGTTGTGCATAGAATTAATTGCTCGGGTGACTTCATGTTGCAAAATTATCACTTCAGGCATTTGTGATATCATCTTGTATGTGTCTGTTTCTGCTTGTATCCGGCGTGCATGTGTGTTATGTTGTACCGGGTTTGACTAGATGTTGCTCCAGAAGTGTTCCATGTCTGTTATGTTTGGTGGATTGTCTGTTTTAATGTGTGTGTTATCTATTGTCTGGTAAAATTTCTTTTGGTTTGTGTTCGATGTTTGGTTTTGTTCCCTTCTATTTTCACTTTTATTGTATCTTCTAAGTCGTTTGGCCATTGGTTGTAATTTCTGCTGCTTTTCATCTAATTGTTCTATCGCTTCTTGTTGTGAGATTTTACCTAACCTTTTTCGTTTTTTGTCTGACATTTCATTTCTTATAAATTGTGTTAGCTGTCCGATGTCTTTTCTCAGTTTTTCTATTCTGATCTGTAGCCTATGTTGCCATGCTGGTTTTATGGGTTTCTTCTGTGCGTTTGTTGGTTCTGATCTCTGCCTAGTGTGTATATTTAGTGTAGTGAGTGCTCCTATATAGACCAGTAGTTGTAACTCTTCCATAGTTGTATTTTGATTTATTTTGTTGTGTATGATTGTGTTGATAGTTGTTATGGTTGTTTCGACTTATGGGTTATTTGGGGGTCTATGCAAGAATGGTCTAAAGCCTGTATTTGTGTCTTTGTATTCTATATATGTGTCAGCTGAAATTTTTCTTCTATATCTAACATGTGTGTCACTTTGTGTTCTATTTGTGCTTGGTCTGGTGGCTGTCTTAAGATTCCGTTTTCCTCTGATTGTTTAATTGATGCGTGTTGTTCTTTGTTTGTTTGATCTGGGATGTTTGAGTCCATTACTGTATTTTCTTCTTCTTCTTCTTCTTCTTCTTCTTCTTCTTCTTCTTCTTCTTCTGATTGCACATTATTTTGTTCCAGTATTTGTTGTACTTGTTGTTTGATGTTTTCTAATTCTGACTGGGGTATCCTGATATTTTTGATTACTACACGGATCTGATCAGCTAGTCGTCGTTCTGTTAAAAATTTTAATTCTGGGTATCTGGTAATAAATGTTGTGTGTACTTGTGATCTGTATTCAGTTGTGTTGGTTCCTAAGTTTGTTGCTTGGTAATAACAGAACATGAGGTATCGGTTAACTTCATCTGACCATCTCATCCTCTGTGTTTGTTTTCCTTCTAGAGTGGTTGCAGGAAGCATATCCTACAGAACACCTCTATTTGGATTTAAATCATTTTCCATGTGGCTAGCAGTGTGGTTACCATTGTGGACGGGCATAGGGTTCAAGCGTCGTCCCCGACCATGACAGCGCTTGTCTGAGGCTTCATTAGTTCTGTCCCGAACCAACTAATCACACTAAAAGGGGGGTTAGCCCTATTAGTGGTCTGTTCTTTTCGTCGCCTTTTACGACTGGCAGGACATACCGGAGGCCTATTCTTTTCCCGGGCCTCCACGGGTTATTATTATTATTATTATTATTATTAAGTGTTATATTCCATTTTAAATCCAAGACCTATTGTAAACCGTGTGGCATAATGAATGCGATGATAAAATCCAACGAATGCATGGTCAGATGCAATATTGCCAGGATAAATGACCAAATAGAGTGGCAAGATCACTGTTATAATGTTACGAAAGCAATCACAAATGTTTATCAAGGACAATACAACCGTTAGATTAAGAAATATGCGCAGTATTTCAGTAAGTCTGGATTTGCTGTGGCCATACCAACTGTAGGACTATCAAAACGCGCATACGTTCAGTAATTATGGAATTTTCAATAATGTTACATCTTCCATAGGTAAACTGATGTGCTAACTTAAAGACTGGCGTCTGATGGCAGGGTGAATATAAAAAAAGCATCGTAACTGAGGCGTATAAAACATAATAGTATGTTATCAATAATATTAAGTTGTCACTCTCATGGTGTTAAGTCGAAAGCAATGTTTAGTCAAGCAAACAGTTCAGTAAAGCAACAACAGTTGATATGGACAGGAAAGGGAGGGAGGTTGGGAGGGAGGGAGGGAGGAAAGAAGAGAAAAACAGTGAAAATGAGAGAAAGAAAGAAAAAGAAGAAGAGCAACGTCGTCACAGTCAGTGATCGATGAAGACGTCTTTCAAAGATAAGGTTTCGTGTCAACATAGGCCGCCGTTTTGTGTACATTTTTAAAAACATGTTTCACGACGGTAGCACCAAGATTACTGGAGAAGCCCGAAGTTGTCATGGAATATTGTTACACGTTTGGTAAAGTTAATCGGAAATCGTAACCCTTAAGTATTCGGTAGGAAGCAGATGAAAACTAATGTTACAAATAATCCACCGAAAAACTTTTTCTTTCGTTCAATCTGTGAAAAGGTGGGAGATATTAGGAATTGCAATTGCACTCTCTACAAAAACTGGAACATTTTGAAGGTTTGCAGATGCATGCGAAGCATGATTTATTATGAAAAAAGATATTTCAAGATAAATGATAAAATACTGAAATTATTTAGCTTGAGTAACGAAAGAAGTTGTCGTTTTTGAGTTTGTGTGACAATCTCGTAATAACTTTCAGCGATAAAACTGTTAAAATGTTTATAATAAGTTTTTGCACATGACACGTCATTATTGTACTGCGCCACATGGACGCGCTTTATTTACGAGAGAGCCTCTGTGCGCTGCAGGTTCCTACGAATTGTATAATGGCGACCACGAAACCGATTTAACGTCCGCAAATATCGTACTTGCACCTCTTACAAATACTGCATCTTTGCACCCATCACACAACATACTGAAATGCTGTGATAAAAAGCGCAGGCAGCTGCCGTGTCGTAGATCCACACAAGGTCACAGTATAAACGTGACAAACGAATATTATTCCGTCGTACGTCTATAAAACGAAAATCCGATTCGTAGTTGTTTTTTATTAGTAGGAAACTAAGCGATAGTAAGAAAAAAGTTCTACTTGGTCTTTCGCTTTCATTTAAATTCTTATATCAGTCACTTGTTTGCAAACGGAATTTTGTCAAAAACAATTGAAGCAGTTTTGTCGTATCAAGTGTGGCTTCACATACATAGGTCGTTCTTCACTCATTCTGAATTACAAAGTCGATCGAATTTGTGGAATACAGTGAAAATATACCACACGCAAGAAGAGTTTACTGGCCAGAGAGCCTATACATATATTTTTGGCAAGAAGAGTGCGCGATGTAATATTATTACCACCTAGTAATTTCAAAAAGATAGATAGGATTTTGATATGTAACTTTGTGAGTAAATCTAAATACACAAATATGTGTTTGTTTGGATAAGATGGTATATCTCGGAAAGTAGTTCTTCAGCGATTGCTTTGACAATTTGAAGCAACCGTGCATTCGCATACGAGTGTGTTTTTATATTCCTACTAGAGCATCCTACGGTATAGAGAGAATACATTGTTAACAAAAACTTCAAGTTAGCTTTTTTCAAATCTTAAGTCTCAGAAAGTTCTTCACCGCCTCGTTTGAAATTCTGCAAATTGAAGTATTCCTTTCGATCGTTTCCCTGAGCTCGCGCAACGTCGCACGAAATCACGTTCCAGTCGCGGCTAGAATTCATGCACTCTTGGTCAGATGGTGCACGCGAGACAAATTACGCGAGTTACTGGTCCACAGATTAATCAGAAACGATTTATGGGCGGACGCGGATTACTTCTCTTCACTGTCACACTATCTAATAAATTTAAGTAAGGCTCGCCAACGTCGCTTTAAACCGCGCGTCTGGATTAAACTTCTCACCACTTCGAGGTAAATAATGAAAAGCTCTGCAGCAATCCAGTAGTTCTGAGAAAGATTCCGAGATCCAATCTCTGAACTGGGCTGTGTAGACTGCAAACCGCTCATACACTGCGTCCGAATCGCCACTGACTACTCTCGTCACCAACGGAACCTGAATACAGTTCGCAGGGAAAAAGTCACTCTCAAATATGCACGGAAAGAAGTGGCATTTTATTGATCATATCCAAGCCCCTCTCTTTTATCCAACACCAGCTCCAGGTAGCTGATGGCTCCTTACTGTGATCTCTCCAGGTAGCTAATGGCTCATCACTGTGAACTCACGTCCGCGCTCACTAATTTGCAACACTCACCGAGAAAAACTAGAAAATGCCTACGTAGCATTAGAATCTGAGTCGAAACAAGGCCCCGGGAGTAGACAACATTCCATTAGAACCACTGACAGCCTTGAGAGCCAGTCCTGACAAAACTCTACCATCTGGTGAGCAAGATGTATGAGACAGGCGAAATACCCTGAGACTTCAAGAAGAATATAATAACTCCAATCCCAAAGAAAGCAGGTGTTAACAGATGTGAAAATTAGCGAACTATCAGTTTAATAAGTCACAGCTGCAGAATACTAACGCGAATTCTTTACAGACGAATGGAAAAACTAGTAGAAGCCGACCTCGGGGAAAATCAGTTTGGACTCCGTAGGAATGTTGGAACACGTGAGGCAATACTGACCCTACGACTTATCTTAGAAGCTACATTAAGAAAAGCAAACCTATGTTTCTAGCATTTGTAGACTTAGAGAAAGCTTTTGACAATGTTGACTGGAATACTCCCTTTCAAATTTTGAAGGTGGCAGGGGTAAAATACAGGGAGCGAAAAGCTATTTACAATTTGTACAGAAACCAGATGGCAGTTATAAGAGTCGAGGGACATCGAAGGGAAGCAGTGGTTGGGAAGGGAGTGAGACAGGTTTGTAGCCTCTCCCCGATGTTATTCAATCTCTATATTGAGCATGCAGTAAAGGAAACAAAAGAAAAATTCGGAGTAGGTATTAAAATCCATGGAGAAGAAATAAAAACTTTGAGGTTCGCCGATGACATTGTAATTCTGTCAGAGACAGCAAAGGACTTGGAAGAGCAGTTAAACGAAATGGACAGTGTCTTGAAAGGAGGGTATAAGATGAACATCAACAAAAGCAAAACAGGGATAACGGAATATAGTCGAATTAAGTCGGGTGATGCTGAACGAATTAAATTAGCAAATGAGACACTTAAAGTAGTAAAGGAGTTTTGCTATTTGGGGAGCAAAGTAACTGATGATGTTCAAAGTAGAGAGGATATAAAATATAGACTGGCAATGGCAAGGAAAGCATTTCTGATGAAGAGAAATTTGTTAACATCGAGTATTGACTTAAGTGTCAGGAAGTCGTTTCTGAAAGTATTTGTATGGAGTGTAGCCATGTATGGAAGTGAAACATGGACGATAAATAGTTTGGACAAGAAGAGAATAGAAGCTTTCGAAATGTGGTGCTACAGAAGAATGCTGAAGATTAGATGGGTAGATCACATAACTAATGAGGAAGTACTGAATAGGATTGGGGAGAAGAGGAGTTTGTGGCACAACTTCACAAGAAGAAGGGATCGGTTGGTAGTGTAAGTAGGCTGTTTAGGTTTTTTTATTGGCAACGCCACCTCTGTATGAAAATCACTGGCTGTGCTGTGTGCAGTCTGTGGCTAGTTTGCATTGTTGTCTGCCATTGTAGTGTTGGGCAGCGGCAGCTGGATGTGAACAGCGCGTAGCGTTGCGCAGTTGGAGGTGAGCCGCCAGCAGTGGTGGATGTGGGGAGAGAGATGGCGGAGTTTTGAAATTTGTCATGAACTGCTATATTTATATATGATGATATCAAGGTAAATACATTGTTTGTTCTCTATTAATATCTTTCATTTGCTAACTATCCCTATCAGTAGTTAGTGCCTTCCATAGTTTGAATCTTTTATTTAGCTGGCAGTAGTGGCGCTCGCTGTATTGCAGTAGCTTGAGCAGCGAAGATTTTTGTGAGGTAAGTGATTTGTGAAAGGCATAGTTTAATGTTAGTCAGGGCCATTCTTTTGTAGGGAATTTTGAAAGTCAGATTGCGTTGCGCTAACAAAATATTGTGTGTCAGTTTAAGCACAGTCTTGTATAAATTTTTCTAAGGGGATGTTTCAGTAGGACATGTTCTGAGGCATCAAGGGATCACAAATTTAGTATTGGAGGGCAGCGTGGAGGGTAAAAAGCGTAGAGGGAGACCAAGAGATGAATATACTAAGCATATTCAGAAGGAAGTAGGTTGCAGTAGGTACTGGGAGATGATGAAGCTTGCACAGGATAGAGTAGCATGGATGGCTGCATCAAACCAGTCTCAGGACTGAAGACCACAACAGCAGCAGCATTAGAATTCGACACGTGTGCAAGGGAATCTACTATTGAATGCTTCGCAGGCTCTCAGTAGCGGAAAAACAACCTCGATCACCAAGGATCACTAACTCCAGATTTCCGAAATGTTAAGCATTTAAAGAGACAAACTCCGCCTCAGAGGGGACGCAACTTGATACCTCAGCCTCCCGAGGGCTGGCGACCGACTCATCGATTTCGTCGAGTTCCAGGCCGCTCCACGAAATTTTATTACGCACAGGCATACGAGGCAGTCAGAATCAGGAGTAGAATGTAAACACTCCAGTTGGCCATTGCCTACTCCTCTTTATAGCGCCCTTGTAAGGTGCTGTCTTCAGGGAGGACTAAGAACTTCTGGAACGGATGTTGGGGAAAGGCCGGCTGTTGTGGGGAAACTACTCTCCCTGTAAGCCCGCCACGTGCGGGTTGGAACAGTCACACGGAGTGACACTTTGCACGGAGCCTGGCGCCCTCGCCGGGCTAACCGCTTTTTCACAGGTACAGCCACGCTTAGAAGTCTATAGCTTCAGCACAGCTGCTCGAGCGAGCTGTCTCGCGCTCACACCACAGCAGTGTGCAACAGTGTGTCGTTCAGGGTGGCTCATTAACGCCTTTCGCTGTAAATTTATTTTTAAAACCGTTGTTTTAATCAGAACTGATAATGAAATTCAACATAGCTTTTAATGTTTTGATGATGCAAAGAAAGGGGACAGTTAAGTAAGAAACGTAGTATTCATTACGACTGTTTCATCCTTATAACTGCCGTTTTAGGACGAAATTTAATCTGACAAATGTATGTTTCGTTACCAATGTATTTAAATGTTAAACATAAAATCACAGAATTTCAGTAAATATTACTTATTTTCTTTTCTCCAAACGATCCCTGTATTGTACCACTTTTCGAGTGATTCTAATTCGAAGACAAGCTCTTACGTTGTAGTCGCCAGTGAGCTTCTGTGCATGGATTTCGTTCTTTTCATATTGCGTAAGAAAAGCGTCACGTACATGTAAGTCTACAAGTCTGCAGCTACGATTGTATGGATGTTTAAAATCGTGAAAATTTACACAGAGGAAACAGAAGCCTACGAAACTAATTTTACTGTGAAACTTATCACGCCAACGTCACATTGTAGGTGTACAAGTTCTAGATGTAGCCAGGTTTCCCCACTGTCAACATAATCTGAAAATCAGTGGAACTGCGGAATCCTTTGCCAGCTGAAAAGCAATATGGTAACTTTATATAATTGCAGATTCATCCTTTGAGTGTTGCTCTTGAAATTAAAATATTTTGGGAAAATTATTTAGACGTTTATTTCTCTACTCCCATATGAAGAATACTTCTTTAGTCGTACCGCTTAAAAGCATCTTCTTTCTTTCCTTCCTTCCAATTTTTGCACATCGGCTTCTCGCTGTTCTTCTTCCAAACGTCAATAATCTTTTGGATGGAATATATTGTAATGTCGTTACAAACTGAATTGTCCTCGTTGTTTTCAAAGTTTTGAAGCTCATTAATAGAACACTAAGCGTATCAACACACAACTGCATACAATAAACATACAGACTAGGAATCCGGCACTGACATGTTGATGAGTCTCACCACGTTGAAGTTCCTAACCCGACCTTTCACCCCTTTAAAAACCGCTACTCTTCATTTAAAGTGAAGTTTCCATCCTAAAACTTTGATTTTTTTTAAAAATTAATGGCTATTTCTTTGGAGTGGTTATTCTTAGATTCCAGAACGATTAGACTATATTCGAATTTCAAGTACGTGTAAGACATGTTTGAAATACTGACTGTGTAAGATGCCAAAGATAATTTTTGATTTCTATCAACATCAAAAACAAACATCTTTACCCCGAACTTCGCAATAACTGACATTAGGAAAACCAAGTTGCAAGATTTTCAGGAAAATTGAAGTGAAAGAATTGGCAGTCAGCGGTTGGAAATCAATTACTTTGCCTGTCGACTGTGTAAACGTAAATTTAGGGAGTGCACTGAAGTCCTGTTCAGCACAATCAACAAGCTGGCTTACAACAAGGTATCCCTACCTAGCACTGCACCCCCTCAAGAAGACTGTGCGTAGATTTTTATACAGAAAATTCAAGAAAAAGGCTACCCTGATCTTAATATTACCAGAAACAGCCTCATATAAATAGGAGGGGAAAATGTTAAGGTGAATTGTAATGGGTATGTGTCTTTTAGCAACATTCATGTTTTGAAAAAATGTTAAAATCTATTTCACTATAAATTTCTTTTTCTAAGCTCAGTACCAACGTTTTATCATAAACGTTAACCAGTCTGAATGAATTTTTTCGGGAAGTAGTATTGATGCGTTTACTTACTTCTGCGCATTAATACTAATGAAAATGTGATTTGTCTGTTTTATCATCACATGTATGCGCCAATAAT
The DNA here is from genome assembly GCF_021461395.2 of Schistocerca americana. Classification (NCBI taxonomy): domain Eukaryota; kingdom Metazoa; phylum Arthropoda; class Insecta; order Orthoptera; family Acrididae; genus Schistocerca; species Schistocerca americana. Next base: position 539,794,797 of record NC_060124.1, on the reverse strand, counting down.
TAAAGAAACTTTAAGGCCGAAACTTGAAGTAAACACTGAAAACAAATTTATTAATATTTCTCCTAAAATGAATGCACAGAACCGTTGAACTATATCTTCAGAATGTACCTTCAAAATCTGACATGCGAAAATTGTGGTGTGAGTACCAACAATTGGTTTTCAAGACTACGCTTCAAGTCACATTAAAAATTCAAAAATCGAAAACTAATTATGTTATGGGTTTCAAAACTTGGGTATTGCTACATCTTTATATAACAGATACGATTTTAAAATTTGGTTGCTATCGGCAAAGGAGAAGAAAAGTTATATTTTTTGGTCAGAGATCCAGGGTTCCATCCACGTACGTTAGTTTCAATAGCTTTAAAAATGGAGATGTATTTCTAACTATTTATTTGGCAGCAAAGCGTAAACAACAAGAATGGTGTTCGTTTCCTCGCAAGAACTACTAAGGTCGGCGTAGAGTATAAACGACTGTTGGAACTGCTTGGTCAAACACTTGGACGTTCCACCCACAAACATTGCTTCGCAGTTTGATAAACACTTTTTTTTTTCTTTCCGCTAGTTCACACCAGCAGTCTGTCATTCAGTCTCCTGTTATCATCTGCAAGTAAAAAATTGCTGCCATCATTCATCAGTAAATCATTTTCTTGGAAGAATATTCCCCAGAATCCGTGGGAACTTGTGTAGTTCCCAAATGTTTTCGGCTAATGCGATGTAAGAATTGTTTCGCACTTCTGTATGGTGGTAACGATGTTACTAAATCGTTGCCTCGATTAATGTGCTGCCCTACTTCTTCAATGTAATCTGTAGCGTCTGCTTTTTTCCGCTTCTTCGCGCTGACAAAATGTTTTAGTACTTCAGTTGCTGCTTCATCTGGAATACAAACATGGCTGTCTTCCCCTTATACTGTTATTTTTTGTGGATAGTCTTCATTTGCAATCATTCTTTTTAAAGTTCACACAACGCCAGTGAGTCACTTATTGTTTCTTTGTATACTCCACTATAAACTGATGCCAGTTGTAAATCAGTAAAGGTGGTCTCGGTGAACTCCATTATCTCAGCATTAAAACACTTGCGAGTCAGAGGCCAACTGCAGTACTGAACTCTGAGAGAAAGCCACACACACTACCAACTATTGCGGGCACAGGGACCTTTGCGTAGGAACTGGGCTTTGGCCTCGCCCAGAATACGTCGCAGGTAGCGGCCTGCTTCTGGAACACCCTGTCCACTACCTTCAGTGTCCTGGGCTCGATACAAGTGTCAACACATTCCCTCTCTGTACAAATATCAGTCCGTGCAAGTGTAACAAGCTCCACCAGTAGGCTCCGGCCACAACTCACTTAGGATCACGGAAAGACCAGCCCATCGGCTCTAAGCTGCAGGATAACGACCTCCCCCTGCAGCGAGATACGTGCTCAGGCGGCTATAATGGCGGACAGGGCTACCACAGACGGGCAGCTAGGAAATGATGTGTTACAGAATAGGACAAGAAATCAAACGAATGACAGTTACTCTGTGACGAGCCATAGGAGACAACGAGTTCCTTATACCAAAATATTCAGCAAAGTCCCTGAGCAGTCTCTGAAATTTTATCAATAGAGTTTATGTTCACAGCGCACGCGCTCTCTAGCCAGTACCGGTCATGGCTCCATCGCAGTGTGAAGTTCAGAACAGAGTAGACAAAGACGTGCGTTCTGAATTGTCCCTGTTTCGCAACGGCGACAATATCTTTCTGCAGTCAGCATCCGCTGTTGTGTACTGTGGGCCAATCTATACGGACTGCCGCCGATCGACGCGTCTACCATAGGTGTGTTCTGAAAGACAGGTATTTCGAAAAATAGCCTGGGTATGAGCACAGCCTCATAAATAAACGCGAGATTTTGTTTGAACAAACGAGAATACTTGCTCACACGTCGAACTATTAGGACCCTGCGATCTGGGAAGCACTTGAAATTTGACTATGTGGAGGGTAAAATTTTCACTCTGCAGTGGAGTGTGCGCTGATATGAAACTTCCCGGCAGATTAAAACCGTGTGCCCCCTTTTTTGCACTGTGTTCGTTATTGTTCGCTGTTTTTGGTCGCAGCGGTCGTCACATGAAATCCGTTGTACTTCGTTGTTGGTCCTTACAAAGTTTTTTTAGTACACAGAGAAGCCAGCTCTCTGACCGAACACGCTGAGCTACAGTGCCGGCGCCATCTGAGCTCTCCAAGCACGACACACGATGCGTCATCACACCTTCAATTCTGCCAGTACCTCTTCTCGTACCTTCCGAACTTCACAGAAGCTCTTCTGTGAACCGTCCAGAACTAGCACTCCTGGGAGAAAGGATAGTGCGGAAACTTGGATTAGCCACAGCCTGGGGGATGTTTCAGAATGAAATTTTTGCTCTGCAGCGGAGTGTGCGATGATACAAAAGGTTCTGAGTTCGAGTCTCAGTCCGGCACACAGTATTAATCTGCCAGTAAGTTTTATGTGAAAACAGTTTCAATAGAGACGCTAGTTATGCAGTTAGCAGTGCGCGGTAAGATAAAGAAAGAGTGCAGAGCAAGACTTCTCGGTGTTTACTGCCCGATGCGAGACATGGTGCTACAAGCTATGCTGTATCAAGAGAACAAACAAAATCTATTGACATAAATAGCTCCACCTCATTACATACCATTTCCGCGTTGTCAGCATGATGTAATCCAGTCGATCAGACGCCGTCCTCTGGGTATAAAAGTAGGAGCCTCGCCAGACTTAGCCACTGACGACAATGATCGAGGCAGTCATAGAAAGCTCGGGACTGTGTCTGAAACCGACGCGGTAAGTAACCCCGAGAACATTTTACTCAGTGACCGCACCGTTTTACACGCGCAACTCGCGGCAGCCGCTGGTAGCCTGTGGGCCCTTCCTCGGCCGCAGTGACAATACTGTGGGTCCCACCCCACGCAGGAGGTCGCCAGGGGATGTGAGGTGCATGCCAGAGTGGGCCGCGCGCGCCCCAACTTCTCCCATTTACCACCAGCTGTCTGCAGGGGGCGGCTAGAAAACACGGCCGCGAAAGGTCGCTATTGCTTGCCGTGCGGAGCCAACTCCGACCCTCAGGTACCTGCCACGTGCACTACGTCTTGGATGCTCCAATCTTCTCTACAATTGGGAAAAACAATAACACCCCACTACTACGGAAAGGGTGTGGTCATTAATGGAGAAAATAGGAACTGACGAAAGTATGGTTAATACAAGCAAAAACTTTCCAGTAAAGGTTGCTCTGCAAACTAACCGATGGCGCGGTAACTGCGGTCTGGCAGTGACTTCAATATTAAATACTGTCCCAGTCACTAAAAATGCATTTGAAATGGGAAGTTTCGATTTAATTCACATCACAATGGGGTTTAATTATACTTAAATTCTCTAAATATTACGATTCACTCGATAATCCTAACTACTGAAGTAGGAAAAATAAAAACAAAATAAAAAATAAAGTAAATAAGAAGTAGCAGAAATGAGGTTAGCGATAAGCTTAACGTGATGAAGTAGAAGTTAAGGGAGTCTACTACCATGGAAGCAAAATAACTCACGATGAATGAAGGAAGCAGGATATAAAAAGCAAAGAGGGCATTCCTCGCCAAAAGATGTCTGCTGTTACCAAGCACCAGCTTTAATCTCTGGGAGATATTTGAGAGAATGTGTGGTTGGTGCAAGGCATTGCTGGGCAGGGAATCATGGGCTATGGGAAACGCGGAACAGAAGAGAATCGCAGCGTTTGAGATGTGATGATACAGAAGGGTAGTGAAAACTTCTCATTACTTTCGTCTTTCTTCGATTTACTCTCAGTCTGTAGTGTGTGCTCATTAGACCAATACGTTCAACAGATCCTGCAATTCTTCACTTACACTAAGTATACCAATGTCATAAGCGAATCTTACTATTGGTATCCTTTCAGCCCGATTGCATCCCTGTTTTATTCCATTTTTAGTTAGAGCACTTCATTCTTTGTCCTTCATTCTCATTGCAAAGTAAAGTAAAGTAAAGTAAGGTCGTACGGCACGAATGACCGGGAGATCCCGGAAGGCAGGTTCAGGCGCCTGAATTGGAAAGGTAAACAATTTTACTTCACTTGTGAGCGTTGTGTGTTTTTTGCGCGTAACTGTTAAGCTTGTATGACTATAATGGGTGAATGTGTAGTGTGGCGTCATGTAAGGGAAGTGCCGACACTTAGCTTGCTCCCACGACCGCTACGGTCATAGGTTCGAATCTTGCCTCGAGCATGGATGTGTGTGATGTCCTAAGTAGTTCTAAGTTCTAGGGGACTGGTGACCTCAGGAGGTAAGCTCAAAAATGGTTCAAATGGCTCTGAGCACTATGGGACTTAACTTCTGAGGTCATCAGTCGCCTAGAACTTAGAACTACTTAAACCTAACTAACCTAAGGACATCACACACATTCATGCCCGAGGCAGGATTCGAACCTGCGACCGTAGCGAGAAGTTAAGTCCCATAGTGCTGAGAGCCATTTGAACCATTTAGCTTGCTCCTCTCGAATAGCACCAAGGAGGGCCGACGAGTTAAACGTCCCCATCAGATGCACGGAGCACCATCAACAGTGTCGCATGTCCTTACTTCATGGGACACTGCGAAGAGGTTTGGAACGTGATCCAAGTCATTGACACCAAGACCGGCGATTAGGGATTTTACGTCAGCACCCCTCCTGTCCCCTTTGCCGTCAAAACAAAGGAAAATCTGTAACAACGCGCGATGTACCCGAGCGGTCACCCGTCCAAGTTGTTGGCACGCCTGACGGTTCTTAAATCCAATCTCTGTTGATCCATCGTGAACAGGGGACATTAGTTGGTTAAGTACTTGTCAATATCAATCAAATTCTCCAACAGCCTTGTAACTAAGATGTTATTTTATTTTGACGACAATGAGTTTCGGCATTCCACTGTGCCATTTTCAGGCCCCATATGCATCCCTCAAAATAAACGATAATGCCATACAGTGCCAAGAACGTGGTCATAGGGACTACAGGTGTGCTCAGTAGCTACCAAGTCTTCAAATGAAGTACTTGCGAAACATTTTGAGTTAACGAAATCCAGGGATATATGGCACTGAATGGCATTATCGTTTATGTTGAGAGATGCAATGGTGCCTGAAGATGGCATAGTGGAATGCCGGCACTGGCTGTAGTCAAAATAAAATAAAATAACATCTTAGTTATACGGCTGTTCGAGAAGTTCATTGATACTGACAAGTACTTATATTTAGTGATCTGACATGAACCAGTGTATCCACCGCGACGCGACCGTTGACATTTTTGTTGCTCCCAATCCGTTATACTCGTAATATGAAAGCCACCCAATATGGTCTTCAACTGAAAACCACGTTTGTGACGTGGAAAGCGGTGTTGCACCTCATTGAAAACGTTCCACTCCACAGTAGAAGCATCTGATTCGTCTGGCGCTGTATTTCGCGCTTAGGAATACTTCACATTGTTAATTTACGTGTTTTGGTGTTACAGGACTCGTCCAGATCTATCTCCGCTACCGCTTTCGCGTCCTGTTTGTGGACGGCTCGAGCGATCGCCTTAAGGCTAGGCGTAAATTGAGACGCATATAGCACGTGTGACGTGACACGACACTACAAAATGACCATTCTTATTGTGATGTACACATTTTAGTAAGACACTACGCAAAACTTAAAAAGTTTGCAACGAAAATTAGGGGTCGCCATGATTTTGCGTTTGGTGCGTATTACTCCATATGTTGCTGCGTATGAAATTTAGCTAACATGCTGAATTTTTGTTTAGACTTGGGAGGAGGTCTCTATCGGCCTCCGATCTCGAGAAAATGGATCCCATGTAGCGCGCTCATTTTCGATCTCACGCCCGCGAAAATGAAATATTCGCAACATGTCTCGTATCTCCTGAACCGCTCGAGACATCGAAACGAAAGTTTGACGAATGATAGCACACAAGGGGGAGAGTATTTTGCCAATTCTTAAACGCACGGAACTTTCTTATCTGTGGCGATACATCAGTACTTGTACTTCCCTTTTTATTTATTTCACGTCAGTGACTGTAATTTTTTAAGAGTTATCGACAGCTGGCGAAACAAGAGCTTCCTAATATGAAAATAAACATGAAATTTCTTCTTTTATGTTACTGCAAACCGACACTATGAGGTATTGCGTAAGCTAGTGAGCTCTGTGATTGCCAATTACTTGTTTAATGAGGCACTCCGTTTCGGAATTGTGTCTCAATAGCTGCTGTGAGATGAGTTTGGTAAATTACACTGTGACAAAGGAAGCAGAATTAAACCAGTCACCAAGAGAAATGTGGCCGTTACTCACAAACCTTGATGCTTCTTCGAATGAGAAAAGGTTAGAAAATCACACAAAAATAGATTTCCAATTTTGGTGGGATCCCCGTAACCCACCGTATTTTTAACACTGAGCGACTGGAATGGAAACTTACCAAAGAATTTTATTTCTTCTCTTGATCTGAGCAGTATTAAAATAATGACGAGCGTTCCTTCAGGCGGAATGATAGGCAAATGCCAGATACTGGTTAGTTACCTACGGCATGCCAAACTGACAATTTGTGAGCGCGAATAAAATAGTTGTTATTGAGAAAAATTAAGAATTGATCTGTCGCACAACACAATGGTCAGTGTATTGTCAGCAGCGGAGGATAATACGCGCGAGACAGGAATGCACAAGATAGCCATGTGTGCCTTGTGAGTTGCAGTTCGAAAAACATTGTCACGAAAGTAGATCTACCTTTGTCAGCAGTACATTTCATTTCAACAAATTAAATACGTCTAATCATAACACCCTTTTAGGATATTCCTACTTTCGTAATAATACCGACCATTTTCTTCATTTGTTGTATAATTAGTTTATTAATGCTGATAATGTCCATGCAACAATTGAAATGCTTTTTCTCACCACGGTGAAGTAATTAAAGCATTGTTATTTGTGACTGCTTTTCGACTGTTTCTAGCTTGCAGTGGAAATGTGATGTCGACATGCATGTAGTATAGTGTGTTGTATTGCATCATTACATCCATATCAGAATAATCACAGCGAGACTTCTATACATCAGATCTTGGACGCTTTTTACCAGGAGCACAAACGGATCACACCTGTGGAGATTATCCCTTTCTAAATTTTTGTACCAGATCGTACAGATACACCAGCATACTAGGCAGGGAGAAGAAAAACTTGTTTTACTTTCCTGCCTTGCTTCTTAATTACATGATTTTATAATATTCCTTGCTTCCTTATTCACTACTTTCTGTCCCTTCTTGCGGTCTGAAAAAATAGCAGAGGCATATGATACAATTCCAGCTGCCAATGGCTCATCAGTTACTGAAGTACGCATTTTTCTTGACAGAAGAAAAACAAAACAAAACAAAAGTATACAGATATAAATAATAGAAAAGTATAATGTACTAACGAGGAAAGCTGGAGCGTTTAAATGGCGAATAACGGAACACTACCCAAATGCAATAAAATTTAGTACACAGTAAGGCAAAATTTATCGTGTGGAAATACTACCACTGCTGATATGCGCCGTTCCGATGTGAGCATATGGCCGGGCTACTTTTCCGCTCCCCGCCACAGATTTCCCACGGTGCTAGCGAGGCACGCGCGGCGCGAGGTTGCTTGTAGATTATTATTTCCTGTCTGCTTTAGACAAAGACTAAACCTTACGTACAACAACGTGTTTGTTGTTCTGGTGATCTCCTACGAAGTTGCAGTTGTAATAAACCTGTCCCAGTATGGGAATTTCCCCGCCTAACAGGTGTGCGGCACGTGAGACCACCAGCAGCAGCAGCAGCAGCAGACGTGCCAGCAGAGATTAGCGGAAAGCGTGTCCCGTATCGCCGCTTCAGGATCTGCCCAGGCGATGTGATTTACGGCCGTTGCAGGCCCACGCGGCCTCACTCCGGTCAAGGACAACGCTGGCTTTCTGGAAGGTTCCGCAGTTTTTCCCGTCGCCAAAGAAACCAGCACACACCTGTCGACCACTTCCCTTAACTGATTCGGCCGAAATATAACACGACCAGTTCGTCACTATTGCTATTGACTACAATTGTACACAGAACGCACAGGTGCCGTGTTTGTAATGTAATGCAACCACGATCGCTTGGGAACGTAAATCGAAATCACTGGAAGAAAGACTACGTTGTTGTCGTGAGAACGCTGTTGCAAAAATCCGACATTCGTGGCTAGCCGCGCGACAGTTCTGTTGTCACCTCCGTATTCATGATAATGACATAAAATTGAATGGGACGCCTAAAGAGGTATATAGACAGCGTTCCCTCGTTCGTATTCCAACGCAGCACGAGAGAAAATCGCGAATATCGGCACGAAGTACTCTCTGCCACGCTCCTTACAGTAGTTTGCGGAGAATATATACTACTCAAAACGAATTTTGTGTTATCTTTAAGACTTGCACAGTTTATGATTTTCTGTTGGAAATGCCATGCAATGCGGAACTGATCACTAGGTGTCACGAGAGGCTGAACCACGAAGTGGTGAGTATCGCGTTGCCAGCAGATAACCAGCAACAGCAGAGTAGCTCGTTATAGGAGAGCTCAGTGGACCCGAATGTGAGCTACTCACTGTATTTTATAATTAAATTTTCCTCAACGCGGTTAAGTCTCATCTTTATCTCCGATAATGAAGGACTCCGAATAAATGAATTAAAAAAATTGTGCCACAGCCAGATGTTGAAATTGGCAATTTGTGGTAAGGTCTTACGCGACCAAACTACTTAGGTGATCGGTCCCTAAGCCTACACAGTACTTAATGTAACCTAAACTAACTTAGCCGACCGCTACGGTCGCAGGTTCGAACCCTGCCTCGGGCATGGATCTGTCTGATGTCTTTAGGTTATTTAGGTTTAAGCAGTTCTAAGTTCTAGGGGACTGATGACCTCAGATGTTTAGTCCGACAGTGCTCAGAGCCATTCGAACCATTTTTTTAAAACTAACTTACACTACGGACCACACACACACACACACACACACACACACACACACACACACACACACGCGCCCGATGCAGCACTCGATCCTCCGACGGGGGGAGCCGCACGGACCGTGACAAGGCGCCCCAGACCGCGCGGCTACCCCGCGTGGCTCCGGATGTTGATCCTGGGTCCCCCGGCTTACGATGCAGGAATGCTGCCCATTACACCGCCACAGCACTATGGCTAACAGTGTTGCACAGACACCCAAGTCCAATACCCTCCCCAACACAAACTTCATTGCGTTCAGCTTATCTTCCCCCAATTGCCACGGATCTCCAGCACTGGAATAGCACCCCAGCGTTACATGTTATGGGGAAATCCTGTAGGCCATGTGGTCGTAGATAAAGATGAGACTTAAATATCTTGAGGAAAATTTCATTATAAGACCTGCACGATCATCTGAGGTACATGATTTCCCCATTACGTTCAACGCTGCGGTGCTATTCCAATGCTGGAGAGCCCTGGCAGTAGTGACAATTTAGGTGGGAAGATAAGCTGAAGATATGAAGTTTATATTGGGGAGGGCATTACAAGTTTGTAGTGCGTGCAACAACGTTAGCCATAGTGCTGTGGTCGGGTAATTGCCAGTATCTGCGTAGTAAGCAAGGAGACCCGGGTTCAAGTCCTGGCTATTGCACGAATTTTAATTCATTTATTGAGCTTTCATAATTACCGTATTCACTGAAAGTTACAAATAAAAAATGGTTCGAATGCCTCTGAGCACTATGGGACTTAACTTCTGAGGTCATCAGTCCCCTAGAACTTAGAACAACTTAAACCTAACTAACCTGAGGACATCACACACATCCATGTCCGAGGCAGGATTCGAACCTGCGACCGTAGCGGTCGCGCGGTTCCAGACTGTAGCGACCAGAACCGCTCGGCAACCCCGCCTGGCAGCTACAAATCAATCATGGACATCTCAGCCCTTCTGAATCTGCCCAAGTTGTCTGTTTTGATATGATTGTGAAGTGAAAACGTGAAGGAACCATCACGAACTAAACAAAGAACAGTCAGATCTCACGTACTGGTCGACAGGGACCATTCGGTAAAGCCGGTGGTTCCACTGAAATCAGGAACCACTTGTTAGTTCCAAAGTTCTATCAACAGTTTAGGTAGCATATGGACTGCGTAAGCAGTTTAACAGAATTTAATGAAATGCTCGAAGAAAGAAAGGAAGATTAAGGTTTTAAGCCCTGCAGACGTCGAGGTTATCAGGGACGGAGCACAAGATCGGGTTATTTCAAGGATGGTGAAGGAAGTCGTCCGTGGCGTTTCAGAGGAACCATCCCGCAATACAATGGTAAGGTAGCTCCACGAAAGCCATACATTTTTTTATAGTCATTGTTAAGACACCCTTGATGTTGTGTAAAGAGCGACACAAACGGGCAGTGGATGAATGTAAACGAGTGATTTCGAATCATGAATCACTCTGTACCCTGTTGCCTTTTCAAGCTTAGACTGAGAGTGCATTCCAACTTCATGATTTCCAAGCACAGGAGGTTTCCCAAAGCAGCGACCTTTTTCAGTCACTCGCTGTTGTGATACACTGAACACTTAATATGTGCCTCGCAGAGGTCACTCGCGATCAATGCCATCGCCCGATGACCGTTGTCTACAAACTGTGGCTCGAAGGCATCCTCGAGGAGGAAGCGACAGAAGTGCGCGCTGCCGTTTTCGAGGCAATTGGCACGGCTGTATCGTCACAGACAGCAGACATCCTTCCCAACCCAGGCATCCTTTACAAACTCAGATACTGAATCCTCCAGTACCGTGGTGGGCGAAGAAAGGGGTCGAAGAAACACCTGGCGTGAAACCAATACCAACGGCATAAAATTTTAAAGTTGCCTGTTGTATGGCTACATTCATTTTTCCATTATATTATTACGCGAACCAGTCCCTACTGGAGTAATGCAAAATTCGCTATTCTACATTCCTATTAGTTTATCTAGCGGGGACACAAACAACGGAGAGCCATTTGCTATGCTGCCGGTTGTCTGGACCGATCAGCGTCTGTCCCCCAGTCACAGGGGACGCTGGCTGTTGCTTTCAGACAAATACAGCACTATTGTCTGGGCCGTACGCTGGTCACAAAGCCAATGAGACGCGATGCGTTAAATGGAGCCAGTCGCTGTGTTTACTGTTTGGTAAGGAAATTCATGATTTTAGGTTTTACCATGGGCATTGCCTAATTCAAAACTTGAGAGTTCGGGGGGGGGGGGGGGGGATACATATATTTCGTGATAGAATTTTCACTGATTTAGGTGGCTAGGTGGGAATTTAACGAGATGGGACATGGATAAACTGAAAGAATCAGAGGTTGTAGAGAGGTTCAGGGAGAGCATTAGGGAACGATTGACAGGAATGGGGGAGAGAAATACAGTAGAAGAAGAATGGGTAACTTTGAGGGATTAAGTAGTGAAGGCAGCAGAGGATCAATTAGGTGAAACGACGAGGACTAGTAGAAATCCTTGGGTAACAGAAGATATAGTGAATTTATCTGATGAAAGGAGAAAACATAAAAATGCAGTTAATGAAGCAGGCACAAAGGAATACAAACGTCTCAAAAATGAGATCGACAGTAAGTGTAAAATGGATAAACACGGATGGCTAGAGGACAAATCTAAGGATGTAGAGGCTTATCTCACTACGGGTAAGATAGATACTGCCTACAGGAAAATTAAAGAGACCTTTGGAGAAAAGAGGACCACTTCTATGAATATCAAGAGCTAAGATGTAAACCCAGTTCTGAGCAAAGAAGGGAAAGCAGAAAGGTGGAAGGAGGTGTTCTTGAGGACAATATTATGCAAAAGGAAGAGGATGTAGATGAAGGTGAAATGGGAGATATGATATTGCATGAAGAGTTTGACAGAGCACTGAAAGACCTAAGTCGAAACAAGGCCCCGGGAGTAGACAACAATCCTTTAGAACTACTGACAGCCTTGGGAGAGCCAGTCCTGACAAAACTCTACCATCTGGTGAGCAAAATGTGTGAGACAGGCGAAATACCCTCAGACTTCAAGAAGAATATAATAATTCCAATCCCAAAAAAAGCAGGCGTTGACAGATGTGAAAATTACCGAACTATCAGTTTCGTAAGTCACGGCTGCGAAATACTAACACGAATTCTTTACAGACGCTTGGAAAAAGTGGTAGAAGCCGACCTCGGGGAAGATCAGTTTGGATTCCATAGACATGGTGGAACAAGTGAGGCAATACTGACCATACGACTTACTTAGAAGATAGTTTAAGAAAAGGAAAACCTACGTTTCTAACATATGTAGACTTAGAGAAAGCTTTTGACAATGTTGAGTGGAATACTCTCTTTCAATTTCTCAGGTGGAAGGGGTAAAATACAGGGAGCGGAAGGCTATTTACAATTTGTACAGAAGCCAGATGGCAGTTATAAGAGTCGACGGGCATGAAAAGGTAGCAGTGGTTGGGAAAGGAGTGAGACAGGGTTGTAGCCTTTCCCCGATGTTATTCAATCTGTATATTGAGCAAGCAGTAATTTAAACAAAAGAAAAATTCGGAGTAGGAATTAAAATGCATGAAGAAGAAATAAAAACTTTGAGGTTCGCCGACGACATTGTAGTTTTGTCAGAGACAGCAAAGGACTTGGAAGAGCAGTTGAACGTAATGGACAGTGTCTTGAAAGGAGGATATAAAATGAACATCAACAAAAGCGAAACTAGGATAATGGAATGTAGTCGAATTAAGTCGGGTGATGCTGAGGGAATTAGATTAGGAAATGAGACACTTAAATAAGTAGTAGAGGAGTTTTGCTATTTGGGGAGCAAAATAACTGATGATGTTCGAAGTAGAGAGGATATAAAATGTAGACTGGCAATGGCAAGGGAAGTGTTTCTGAAGATGAGAAATTTGTTAACATCGAGTATAGACTTAAGCGGCATGAAGTCGTTTCTGAAAGTATTCGTATGGAGTGTAGCCATGTATGGAAGTGAAACATGGACGATAAATAGTTTAGACATGTGGAGAATAGAAGCTTTCGATTTGTGGTGCTTCAGAAGAATGCTGAAGATAGATGGGTAGATCACGTAACAAATGAGGAGATAGCAAAATTGGAGAGAAGAGGAATTTGTGGCACAACTTGACTAGAAGAAGGGATCGGTTGGTAGGGCATATTCTGAGGCATCAAGGGATCACCAATTTAGTATTGGAGGGCAGCGTGGAGGGTAAAAATCGTAGAGGGAGACCAAGAAATGAATACACTAAGCAGATTCAGAAGGATGTAGGTTGCAGTAGGTACTGGGAGATGAAGCAGCTTGCAAGGGATATAGTAGCATGGAGAGCTGCATCAAACCAGCCTCTGGACTGCAGTGAGGAAAAGTATCTTCGGTATGACGTTGCTGTGTCTTTGTCTTACGAAGTCTGCATCCGTGAGTCTTAGTACAGAATCCATATTCAGTCATTCAACGCGACAAGTAGTTTAGTCAAGCTGATGCCTGTTGTATTCTGGTTAACTGATTAAACGTTTTGTATTGTACATGGACGGGGAAAAAACCGCAATACCAAGAATGAATTGTGTGACATAAACGAAAGTTGGTGGGCGTGTTTCTACATCTGAAAGATGATCTCTTTTTAAATTTCGTAGCAGTCACATAAGAGTAGCGCTAGTAGCAGCACTATCAGGATGCAAATCAGATTTGTTTTAAATACACGATGGAACGATCGAGAGCGTTTGTTACCTTGGAGGTTGGACGAGGCGACTTGATGTTACTCAAGACTGTCTTTAAAGCGACACAGACGCTGTTATCAGCACCTCACCAAGTTTTTACGGGATCTTGTAATAGGGCTACTAGAAGCTAGATGTTCGATATTACAGAAAGACTTGCCAGGAATGTAACCACAGTACACAATTGCTGGGCGCAGTGGTCACGAAGTGTACGGTCGCTAAAAGACCTGGCTCCGGACGATTATATCGCACTACCAGAAGGAAAGACTATAGTGTTCGGAGTATGGCTGTGGCGCACCGTACTGTATCTACAGCAGGAATTTGAGCACCAGTTGGCACCACAGTGACACAACGAACTGTTACAAATCCGTTACCTCCAGGACAGCTGCAAGCCAGAGGCCCTGTAGCGTGCGTTCCACTCAATCACAACTACAGCCATTAGCGAGTTCAGTGGTGTCAAGCGAAAGCTCATTGGATGATTCAAATGGCTCTGAGCACTATGGGACAACTTCTGAGGTCATCAGTCCCCTAGAACTTAGAACTACTTAAACCTAACTAACCTAAGGACATCACACACATCCATGCCCGAGGCAGGATCCGAACCTGCGACCGTAGCGTTAACACGGTTCCAAACTGAAGCGCCTAGAACCGCTCGGCAACTCATTGGAGGGCAGGTTGCATGTCGGCTGCATTTGCTGATGAAAGCTGGCTCTACCTCGGTGAAAGTGCTTCCCCTGTGTGGGTTAGGAGGAGGCTGGTTCATGACCTGCAACCACCCTGTCTGCGTGCTAGACACACTGGACCTACACCTGGAATGACAGCAGGAGCACTCTCGAGGTCATCCCACGCACACCGACTGCAAATCTGTGATTCGACCTCTTGTGCTGCCACTCAAGAACAGCATTTCAGGGGGCGTTTTCCAACAGGATAACTCTAGTCCGCATGCCGCTGATGTATCTCAACATCATATACAGAGTGTCGACATGTTGCATTCGCCCGCTCGATTGGCAGATCTGTCTACAAGCGAGCACATGTGGGACGTCATCGGACGACAACTGCAGTATCATCCACGACACCTGTATTAACCGTCCAAGTGCCACGTGCAGAAGGCATGGAACTCCATCCCTCAAACTGACATCCGGCAATTGCACAGCGCAATGCATGCACCTTTGCGTGCTTGCAGTCAACATTCTGGCCGTTACGCAGGTGATTATTGTTCCAGCATTTCACATTAGCAACGGCTTAACTAGCGCTTACAGTAACACCTGATCTTGCGATGTTTATCACTTAAATCTGTTACCTACAGAAATGTATTTTCTGAATTTCATTACTCTAGATTAATAATTTTTTTGGTGTTGCGATCTTTTCCGTCACTGTATACAGACCTTCGTTCATTTGATACTTGCATATCTGGATTACTTACCACGTGTGTTGTTAAGAGGCTATATATTATTTTGTCCACTTGGTTTTTGAATTAAATACACAGCGTGAAATCCACAAATTGTCTTTAGTTTGTACTATCCTGGTCACTTATTTGATGGAGTATGGGCATAACTTTGATTCTGCCGTCACCAGACGCTCGCCTGTTGCGAGATGTTACCTTTGCCTCATCTACCTGCTGTACTTGACAAATTTCGACTAGTATTCTTACCGCAAATAACATCCCGTGTTTCAAACGTACATGTTCCAGTTCCTTCCACCAGTTTCGTTGAAAATAAATTAGGTTTTGCTGCTCATGCGACTTGATGAGACTCCGTGCGTGATTCTGCAGTAATTAATATGTTCAGTGTTTCACGTTTGTCTGTTACAATTACAGAAATGGGGTTGGCATCCCACTTGTACAGCAGCTAGCAATAAGTCAACTCGTTAACACATATTATTTACTAATGGAATACTGGAAATAATTCTTCACGGTAACCTATGTTCCGTCTACCGTTTTTTCCGTTGCACGAGTGACAATGTGTTCTGCTCTATCATTGTCTCTGGTCCTGCTACAGTCGGACAGTGTTTATAAGTTCACTACTGGGGTCATAAATTTATTTATGGGAGAGCAAAGTATCTCGAACTCTGGGTGTGTTGGATTTGCTTACACCGGTACTAATAAACTATCTTTTGTGACGCCTAATGAGTGCGGAAGGCCGGCCGCGGTGGCCGAACGGTTTTATAGGCGCTTCAGCCCGGAACCGCGCGACTGCTACGGTCATAGGTTCGAATCCTACCTCGGGCATGGATGTATGTGATGTCCTTAAGTTATCTAGGTTTAAGTAGTTCTACGTTCTAGGGGACTGATGACCTCAGATGTTAAGTCCCATAGTCCTTTATGTTATATGAGGTTTCAGGGCTCAAAATTGTTTATGAATTACTTTTTTATACTTATCGATTGCTTCCTTTCACCAAAAAAGTCTATAGTTATTAACATAGCGCATTAGGTAATGAAGTTTTATGGTTCAAATGGCTCTGAGCACTGTGGGACTAAACATCTGAGGTCATCAGCCCCCTAGAACTTAGAACTACTTAAACCCAATTAACCTAAGAACATCACACACATGCATGCCCCAGGCAGGATTCGAACCTGCGACCCTAGCAGCAGCGCGGTTCCGGACTGAAGCGTCTAGAACCACTCGGCCACAGCGGCCGGCGGAAGAATTAAAAAGGTATTATTTAAAATTAATAATGATGTTATTGATACAAAGGTGACAGAATCCTTGAATGTACAATATAGGTGGAAATAAATTTTTTCGATACCCCCATTTTTCGAAATATATCGATTTTTTTAGAAAAGTCGCTCCTGATAACTGTCTAGGTCATCAAATGGCCCTACAGTAACGGTTTTAGGCTTATTTTCTTCGTATAGTTGTATTGCCATTCTATTAAATATTTTACGATTTTATTAATTGTCAGGACCAAAAATTAATTGGAATAGCTTGAACTTGTGTTACGCATATTTTTTTAACTTACTCAGTTTTTATTTTATGAAACTAACTTTTGACCAAGGAAATTGCTGACTTTTTTCACGGATTGACAAGAAAGATTTTGCTACGAGCTGCTGGGACCGAGAGAACTAAAAAAAATAGAGGATGCAGTTAACATTTTACATAAACGCGCTTTAAGGCGGTTAATAATGAATACTTATATATTGAAGGAAAAATTTTCTAGGATGTATTTAACTGACTTTCAGCTTCAGTAACAGAGTAACAAAGTGAAGTGTGCAATTGATGGTCGCGTCAGCTGGGTAGGGCGGCGGAGAGCGCGCCCAACCTGAAAGGCGGCCAAGTCGTGTTTTAACCGTTACTACTAATAAAACAATAGAAATTATTCAGTAGCATGGAAGCACAACTCTTTGCGAAGAAAATGAACCCAAAATCGATAACCTTGAGGCATCCACTGAGCTAATCTAGACAAGTATCGAGAGTGACTTTTTTCAAAAAACCGATGTATCTCGAAAAATAATATTTTCAATTTTTCAATCAAGTGCTTTTTTGACTTACCGTGGGCTATACTTCCAGTGAACAG
This sequence comes from Schistocerca americana, assembly GCF_021461395.2. NCBI lineage: Eukaryota > Metazoa > Arthropoda > Insecta > Orthoptera > Acrididae > Schistocerca > Schistocerca americana. The sequence continues at coordinate 539,777,571 of NC_060124.1, read as the reverse complement.
CAAGCGCGGGAACATGAATGCTAACGAGTTGTAGAGGCACCGATTTTTTTACGTTTTTTGAATGTATGTCGAAATGAAGAAAGCAATTGGTACTTACAAAAAAGCAATTGGTACTTACAAAAAAGCAATTGGTACTTACAAAAAAGCAATTGTTAAATATTCTTAAATCGTACAACCTTCTTCTTTAACATTTTTTCGTTTTTTCCAATTTTTCAGTTTTATTTCAGCCTTGTTCGTCATCCTGGATCAGGTTTCATGAAAGAGAAACTCTATTTGAATTTAAATTTCCTATACTCTCATATTTTTTTGTTTTCAGATAATAATTTTTGCAAATTTAACTATAGAGTGTCACAGAATGGTTGGCTGTAGGGTAGCAAGCGAGTGGCTTCTGTGGTACTGGTTATTCTTCTTCTTGTTTTACTGTCCCTGTTAATACATATCACTAACACAAATATCACACAAGACTAATTTGGGACCGCTCTGTCGAATGGTCACGTAAAATTACGCTTTAAAAATGATTTTATTTGTAATGACAAACATATTACTTCCTCCAAGATATGTCTCGTGAAATGACAACAACGAGAAAATTCGAGAAATTAAAGCTAATACTGATATTTACCGGCAATCGTAGCTCCCACGCACCATCTGTGAATGGATCACGAAAGGAGGGAATGGATAGTGGTGCCAGAAGTACCCTGCGCTATACACAGTAATGTGGCTCGTGGAGCATAGATGTAGGCGTCAATGTAGATAAATACGTACGAGGGGCGTTCAATAACTAATGGAACAAATTTTTTTCTGAAAGCACGTTAGATTTATTAAGGATTCTAATACTTGATATTATTTTTCACTCTTGGCTACAGAACCACATTTTTCGACATAATTTCCATTGAATGTGACGGCCCTACGCCACCTTACTGGGAAGGTGTATGCCCGCATGGTACTACTCTAGCGGTGGACGTCGGAACCAGAGTCTTGCTGCATCAAGAGCCTGCGCATCATCCACGTACTGCTTCCCACAGAGTGCAGCCTCCATTAGGCCGAACAGATGGAAGTCAGAACATGCAAGATTCGGTCTGTAGGGTGGGACGCAGCGGGCGCACATCTTTCAGTACCCCAACTGGTGGACGAGTGTGTCAGCGCTACCAACAGAGACGTCCAGTTGAGCAGCGCGGTGTTTGAATGTTATCCATGAATCACCTCGAATGAGAGTGTCCGCACGTTCCAACATTGCAGGAGTCACAGCTGTGTGCTACCGCCTGCCACGCAGGAAGTCGGGCAGGTTTGCGTGACGTCGTTGCGGTGATGACAGATGCCTCACCGAACGACTCACAGTGTTTTTCTTCACTGCCAGGTCTCCGTAGACATGCTAGAAACGCCTATGAAAATCAGTAGAGCTCTGGTTTTCTACCAAAAGAAAGTCAATGACAGCTCTGACTGGAAAGCACCTCCGTTGCACCTCGCGTACGATACGGTGGCCGTTGCACAGTGACCAGTTTTGGTCCAAAGCGCTGAACGAGTTCATTCCTTTGTTCGGAAGGGGAGGCCGACAAGTGTTGTCCACCTTTCGGCCGGTCAGCGATGGCAGAATCGAGACGAGCACCGTGCAATATTTCTCAAACGATTTCACAGAAACTATTCGGTAAAAAAAATTCAGTTTTGCTTTACTTATAGCTTTACATGTCAAGTTCATGATGATGTACCCATCATTCTGTAATGAGCATAGTCACTCTGATATTTACGTGAAAGTAAAACCACGCGAATATCGGAAAAATGTGCAATGAAAAACGGAGATCGTTATGATTTTGGCGCATATTACATAATATGTTTTTTTGTATGAAATTTAGCTAACAAATTCAATTTTTCTTTAGACTTTGGTAGCGGTATCTATCTGTGGTGTCACAGCCAGACATCACACTTGCTAGGTGGTAGCCTTTAAATCGGCCGCGGTCCGTTAGTATACGTCGGACCCGCGTGTCGCCACTATCAGTGATTGCAGACCGAGCGCCACCACATGGCAGGTCTGGTCTAGACTCCCTAGCACTCGTCCCAGTTGTACAGCCGACTTTGCTAGCGATGGTTCACTGTCTACATACGCTCTCATTTGCAGAGACGACAGTTCAGCATAGCGTTCAGCTACGTCATTTGCTATGACCTAGCAAGGCGCCGTATTCAGTTACTATGTATTCTGAACAGATAATATTGTGAATCATGTACCGTCAAGCGCAACGTTCATCTTAATGGATTAAATTTAAGTATCAAACTAATTAAGTCCGCTTTCTGAATTCTAATTCCTTGTCATGTTCCAGACCTCACGTCAGTATAGTTCTTCCCTCCTCACGATAGGCCTGCGTGAGCTAAAACGCGTGCATTTCGGTCCCCACTAGTAACACGGTGTTGGCTCTTCTGCCAACACAACACTATCTGTTAACAATATCAAAACACTGATATGATGTAGCACACTCATTTGCGATCGCGCCAGAGTGAAATATCCACAACATTCCTCATATTTTACAAGTGGTTTGAGACATCGAAATGAAATTTTGGTAAATGATAGCACAGAAAGAGGATAGTATTTCACCATTTCGTTATCATGTGAAACTTCATTGCCGGCCGCTGTGGCCGAGCGGTTCTTGGCGCTTCAGTCTAGAACCGCGCTGCTGCTACGATCGCAGGTTCGAATCCTGCCTCGGGCATGGATGTGTGTGATGTCCTTAGGTTAGTTAGGTTTAAGTGGTTCTAAGTTCTAGGGGACTGATGACCTCAGGTGTTAAGTCCCATAGTGCTCAGAGCCATTTGAACCATAAAATTTCATTACCTACTGCTTTATGCTAATAACTGCAGACTTTTTGTGAAAGAATGTAATTTTTAAGGGCAATCGGTGGCTGGTGTAACGAGAAATACTATGGGTTTTGGAACAACATATGTGAAGACATTAGACTTTTTTTGTACCGAGTATGTGCTTCTTCATAAGCTACTGACGTTATTTTTGATCAGTTCCTCACTTAATAAAACAAGTGTTTCGTTATTCTGTCGCAATTGTGCCTGCATAACATGTAAGTGTAAACTCCGCTTTGTTTTGGGAAAAGAAACAAATTTTGACATGGCAACCAGAGAAATGTATAGGTTTTATTCAAAATTCGTCACTCCTGATGCATCTCTGGAAATTACAAATCGTTAACAGGCCAGGCGAAAATAAATCACAGTATTTTCAGTGGAATTCTTTTTCAATACTAACAAAAGCAGAGGGGACAGTAGATTTTTTTGAATGATCATCACCCAGTATTTATAAAAAAACGTGATCGTAGGCTTCAGTTTAGAATGGCACTTCCCCTCTGCTCTGAGCGACCCTCCCCCCTCCCCGCCACCACCACCACCACCACCACCACCACTCGCGCTCTCCCCACACTTCTCCAGCCGACTGCGCATCTAGCGGCCACGGCATTTTGCTCGTACTGTACAGACGTCATTTTGAAGGTTACGTATAGCATAGCCACCTACCTGAACTTCATGAAACTCTAGGTGTTGAAGCGGGAATATTCCACAACTTCCTACAACAAATTCCGAAATTTTCGAATTGAAATTTGTCGAGAAAAAAATGTGTTTCATCACTTACTGAACGCGCCTCGTATGATATGAGCTGCTGTATGCCACCCATCTCATTGGCGAAAGGTGTAACAGGAAATGGAAATAAGGAAGACTTGTGAAGAGCAACGAAAACTGAACAATTGATTTATATGCCTAGCACCACTATCTGCATTCTTTTCGCGAAGTATGGTGCAAATCGCTTGCTAGCAGTTCCGTTTAATTATGTCTTTGGTCACCTGCAGTTCTCTTTTGCAGTCACAGCCACGTTAGTAGTTGTTAGACGAGACCCACGAGGGTAGTGCTGACAGAACTGATAACGACGGGCCTCCTATTTGCAGCCTGTTCACGCGAATCCAGCACCGCTCGCACGGCAGATACAGCGCCCCCCCCCCCCCCCCCAGTGACCTTTGGCGCCAGCGCGAATCGCCGACGGGCGTAATCTGCGCTGCGCGGGGGACGTGTAAGCCACTCACGGGCAAGTGTTAATTAAAGCGCCGCCGGCAGCGCACGCATTACCAGCGCACACATTATGAGCGAGCGCGCGCGCGCTCCCACCCACACCGCGGCGGTGCCACGCCTTTCGCGGGGGCGTCGGCTGCGCGCCAATATCCATTACTGGCCATTACCCTGATTGCCGTCGCGGGCCACGCTCAGATGCCCCCGCGTCTCTTCGGCGAACTCGGCGGCGACTTTGTTGCCGCCGCATCTTGGACTGCCGTGTCTTCACTCGTCAGTTACGCGCTCCCATTTGCCGCATTGCAGTTGGGGGTATCGTACAGACAGCTGCTCGCGCTAGCATACTAACCAGCAGCCAACTTTACGAATCCTGGAGTTTATGAAATTTGCCCCTTCACATCGTATGTATATTTCAGTAGTCTGGAAACAAAATTGGTACCGTAGCACGCCTCTAAAGGAACAAATAACAATTCGGAGCACCCCATTGCCCAAGTGAAGTATCGTGACGTGTATCTTTTTCTGCTTTTGAAGGGCAATGAAGCCGCGAAAATCCATGCCGATCCTGTGAATGTGAACGGCACAATGTACCACCATACGACACAGTTCTTGGCTTGCGCAAACGCTTCCAGTGAACGACGAAGAATCACGTCACAAAGCAAACGTCTGCGAATAGCTGGGAATCCATGAGAGGTGGATGACGTTTTAACATCAACGCTAAAATTCATTAAACTTTTTTCTGTGTCCAGAGACTCATTTTCAAAGATAGTCGTGTAAACGTTTCGCTGTGGCCGAGCGGTTCTAGTCGCTTCAGTCCGGAACCGCGCTGCTTCTACGGTCGCAGGTTCGAATCCTGCCTCGGGCATGGATGTGTGTGATGTCCTTAGGTTGATTACGTTTAAGTAGTCCTAAGTCTAGGGAACTGATGACCTCAGAAGTTAAGTCCCATAGTGCTTAGAGCCGTTTGGACCATTTTTGTAAATGTTTTAAGTGTAATCGCCGCAGGAATTTCGTTCCACATTTATTTCACTCGATGTTAATTTGTTTCCGCCTTCAGTACTTCTCCTTGGATTGGGATCGGAGCGAAATGGATTGATTCCGCCATTGCTTTATCAGGTAATTTGTTTCTACAAGAATCTAATTGTATGTCATCATCATATAAAATGTTAATAATAATGTCATCCAAAGAACAGACACATCATCCACTACAGGTGACGTAGAAGATTATCTATCATCCGTTCAGAAGTTGCTGGTGCATTACACAAACCAAACGGCATTACCTTAAGCTCATACAGGCCCTCAGGTGTGATGAATGCAGTTTTCTCGCGATCAGCCTCATCTACTTCGACTTTCCAGTATCCAGAGTACATGTCCATGGTTGAGAAAAACTTAGCCCTCTTCAGACAATCTAGTGTATCGTCAATTTGTGGGAGAGGGTAAACGTCCTTTTTAGTTCTCTTATTAAGCTTCCTGTAATCAACACAAAAGCGTCAACTGCCATCCTTTTTCCTGAGAAGGACCACTGGTGACGATCATGGGCTCTGCGAAGGCTGAATGAGGATATTCTTCATCATTTTCTCTGCCTCGTCGCGAATTATTCGACGTTCCGTTGCTGACACACGGTATACTCTCTGGCTTATTGGTTGCTGATCTCCAGTGGTAATCCGGTGCTTCACCGTCCATTTGTCTAATTTGCTCTTCACCTTAGTGAGATCTAGTGATAGTCGAGCTAGAAGATCTTTTAGTGGTAGCGCTAATGTCGTCCGCAGACTCGGCTTGGGAGTTTTCTATGACGCTCAGCAGTTCTGCAATTAACGGCTCAGCGTTCGCTGCGCACATGCGCCTTGGAAGGAGTTGCGGTTCTCGGAGACAGTTAACTATCCACAATTCACCGAATCCGTTCTTAAACGAGGCAACAGAGGCTGGGATGACCAAGTTGTTCTTCAGTGGTATTCTTCTCTTGCATTCCACTACAAGATCTATGGGTTGACGTATGGCATGACTCGTGACAGTTACCTTTCTAGCACTGACTGCAGGAATGATCACTTCATCCAGCACACAGACTCCACACACTCGGATGCGCATCTTCCTGTCCACAGTATCTCATCTCGTGTAGCATAATCTTCGAGCGACCACAATCTATAATTGCCTGAGAAGCTTTCAGAAAGTCCCATCCGAGAATGACGTCATGACTACACTACGATGTATTCTAAGGGCTGTGTATGGCCACTTATACCCACATGAATGGTACATATTCCTGTAGGTTTTATATATTTCCCATTAGCCACCTTCAGCAGAGATGTTTTGTTGTCGACGAAAACGGATTTCTGCAACTGGCGACGGTACTTCTTCGAAATGACTGAATATCATGCTCCAGAGTCCACAAGAGCTTGGGCTGGTCGGTCATCCATGAGGACATCGTCGTAGTTTCCTATCATCTTTATTGTGGTCGACGGAGGAGGATTTTTCTCTTCGGCGGCCTCACCTCCAAGCAAGGTCGCACCCTTTAGTTTTCCAGTTGCGGTGGCTAGGTGATCAGCTGGAGCTTCTAAACGGCGATGGAGACCTTGATCGGCTTATGGGGGAGCGTCCTCACTAGCGGCTAGCTTGTGGCTATGGTGACCTACGTCCTTCTGCGCCCACATCTTCTTGTTCATCTTCCTTGGTGCCCCAAAAGGTTCCTCATGCGACATTGTAGTAACGTAACTTCGCGTGGGTCTGGACTTTTTCACCGTTTTAAAGGGAAATGAAGGACGAGAGATTGGGTTCAAAGTCTGTTCCACTTCATCCATTATGACCTCTTGAAGCCTCTCGTTCTTTTCCTTGGCGTGCAATCCAAGTGCCTTCTGAACTACTTCTCTCACTATCTGACGAAGAACACTTCTGAAATCAGTTACTTCCTTCATCACAGACGTTGATACGACGTTTGGAAGCCGTTCAAACTTCTTGTGTGTAATTATTTTTTGATGCATTGTCTCGATATATTGGCACCATTTTATGAAGTCGTCTGCTGTCGAAACCTCCTTCATGAGTAGGGCTTGCTACGTGTCCTCAGCAACACTCTTCATGAGATGTGCAACCTTATCTTCCTCCGTCATTCTAGGATTCACTACTTTACACAGCTCCAAGACGTCTTGAATATAAGATGCTGTAGTTTCTCCTGGACGCTGTTCCCTGCACTTTAATTTATCTTCAACCTTCAGTCGTTGCGTGTCACCAAAATACTTGTGGAGTTTGAGAACTTCTCCTCGTTGTTCTCATACCATTGCTTGGCAGTGCCCTCCAAGTACGTTAGCCTAACACACGGTGTCATTCCATTTGTTAAATTTGGCTATACGCTCATATACCTTCAGCCACTTGTTTGGATCTTGGCCATTGTCACCAGAGAACCCGGAAGGATGTCTCATGTGGTACCACACAGTTGCTGTCATCGTAACGTCCTCTTCTTCTTCTTCTGTCTCCGATAGATTCTGATCTGTTGAATATGGCTCGAACTCGGGTTTCTCACCACGTAAACGGCGGCTCTGTCGTGGCCTGATAGAAGCCACTGTGTCGTCGATAATGTGCGCTATCACATGTTCCAATACCCAGCGTCTCCGCCAGAATAATGTCTCGTAGAAGAAGTTGTAATTAGACGAATGACGAACACTAACTTCACTTAACTAAGGTTTATTCAACACTTGCCTCCGGCCAGAACACATACGGTATATATACAGTTACAGAACATTCCAGTACAACGATTCTTGACATTTGTGGATACTTCTGGAGTTTAGAAATTGAAGTTACACAGCTCGGGTGAGGTGTGTATTCACGACCCTCCATGCAACAGTCTAGTATCTTAACGACTACACTACAGTGACTGTGCGACTCAGATTCTTCTGCGACAATGTGTTGCGAATAGAGTTTGTGGAAAAGAAGTAATAAAGTTAAACGTAACGCATTACGCGGCAGTATTTCACGCATCTCATAGTTTATGACGTCATGGCTTCTGATCTATGATAGGTAGGTAGTTCTTACCACCACAGCGTTTGTTGCTGACAGTAAGGGCTGTGTGTACAACTTTGGATGAAATTGGTTCAGTGGTTTAGGAAGAGATGTGAAACACACACACACACACACACACACACACACACACACACACACACACACACACACTATATATATATATATATATATATATATATATATATATAGCCAGCACTGTGTGTCAAACTTGTTGTGTTTGATAGAAAACTACGTGCTATGACGTGTGAATATAGCTTGCCTCCTCCCTGGGTGTTGGTATGGTCTCTGGAAGTCCCAGTGCCGCTGTCAACAAAAAGTAGGTGCCAGTATATGGTGACTGCTGGGCCAGCGGTACAGCAAGCTAGGGGCAGCCGTGTATCACGGCAATGCTGTGCTGATGGCGTGCCCACTAAAAGCAGCGCGCTGACCTTTAGCCGAGCGGAGTGCGCTCGTCTGATGGAGATTAATGGCACTGCCGAAGCCGTTTGCCGCGTGCTTTACGTCGGCAGTAGACGTGTATGAAGAGAAACGATCACGTGCGCTGCAACACACTTTATACGATCGGCGTAGGCACCACTTGGGCGGTGCCTGGTGACGGACGGCAGGCAGGCAGGGACACGCCCACGCTGCCGAGCCGCTGCGTTACCGCCCACATTCTGGAGACTCCACAGACTGCGTCACGTCGTCCATCAGAGGATGAACTGATTGGATGTAAGGGTTGTGAAGGGAGAAGAGACACACCTCGAATGCTGCACTTCTGTAGCAATACCCACACTCTGCCAAGCACTGCGAACTACTTGGTGTAGTGTACTTACACTGAGCCACAATTTAAGGATCCTTCCCAGTCCATTGGCTTATGGGTCGCGGGAAGGATGACTTCCTAAATGCCTCTGTTCACGCTGTGATTAATCTAATCTAGTTCTTGTGGCCACAGTACGTAGGGTATTGTAGCGTGTTCCTAGAATTGTGGCGTCTACTTTCAAGGAACTAAAATTCAGGTTTCTCTCCATTTCCTTGACATCCTTCTGCGAGTAAAACAAGCTTGTGACAGTACGTGCTGCCCTTTTGACACAGTTCCCATAATGGCTGTAAATCCTACTTGCAGTGGACCTCATATACTTGTTCAGCATTTTAAGATGGGACGCAAGTAGTTCTCTAACAGCACCCTACGTAGAACTTAATGCATCTTCGTAGTATTCTGCCAATGATCAAAAGTCTGACACTAGTTTTACCTGTAAGTGGCCCTCCATTTCGTATCCCTAAAAATTGTTATACCTACATACTTGCATGTCCGCAGCTCGTGGTCTCGCAGTAGCGTTCTCGCTTCCCGAGCACGGGGTCCCGGGTTCGATTCCCGGCGGGGACAGGGATTTTCACCTGCTCCGAGATGAGTGGGTGTTGTTATGTCGTCTTCATCATCATTCACCCCCATTACGGTCGGACGAAGGCAATGGCAAACCACCTCCGCTAGGACCTTGCCTAGTACGGCGGTGCGGGTCTCTCGCATCGTCCCTCAAGCTCTGTCAAGGAGTATGGGACTTCATCGTTACATACTTGCATAGCTTGAGTGCTTCTAACTGTGACTTACTGGTCCTGTAGTCATGGGATACTACTCTGCATTTTTGTGAAGGGCTCAGTCCATTTAAAGCGAATTGCCAATCTTTACATCTTCTTATTAAATGTCTAGCAATATTTGTACAGCATTTTTCAGACAGCATTTTATTACAGAAAACTGCATCATTGGCAAAAAGTGTGAGCTTAACATTGTTTGCAGGTTATATTACCAATCAACATGAACAGCAGGAGTCCTTCAGTAGGTTACGCCTGAAGTAACTTCTACTTTTGTTGATCACTTTCCATCCAAGACAGTGCGACGTGAGTTTGTAATTCGCGGCACGTCATGTTTCCTGCCCAGTCCATTGGCTGCGTTAGCGCTACTTTCGCTCTTGCATAGGGGGCACAGTCGGTGTCACCAATGTTGCATTCGCTTCGAGCTTGAATGGGGTAGTGCGGGGTAGCAGGCAGTCTTGACCTGCCCCGCACTCAAGCCAAAGTCTTGGGCTGACCAGAGGACAAGCCGGAAAGCGCTGCAAGTTCGGATGGCAGTAAGCGACACCCGTGCAGAGTTGTCTCGCAGGAGGCATAGGCTGTTCCTGATGGAGTGTGCAGCATCTGCAGTAACGTCCAAGCTGGTCGGTGGTTCCACTGGAGCATATGAAGTCCAGTTGGTGGTGAGCCAAGAATGGGAAGCCTTGTCCAGACTGGTCCTCCAAGGAGCTGCGTATGGGAAGTTGCTAACTGTTAGTGAGGGGTGTGGTTGCTGTGTGCACAAAAACAACGCATCTGGGTAGTTGGCGTCTCCTCCTGGACAAGAAGACGCAATTCCAGTGGAGATGCAGACAGAGGCCTCCAGATTACAAATGTAGCAACGAGGTTCTTTACTGACAGACAGCAATGTTCTGGTCACTTGGTTAAAGCAAACAGTGTACAGCGAAGAGTAAAGGTTGTGGATTGCGTGTATCGGCTATTCGGTAATATTGCATATGACCCCATGTAGATGTTTCCTCTAACAGCGAGATTTCGTTACTTCAAAGTAGCGAGTGTGATTAATTTTGTGTTCCACTGTGCAGAAGGTGATGTTCTTATGCGATGAGCGTGAATAACTTTGTCATTGTATCGAAAATTATCTTGATATTTTACCCATAAAACGACCGTGTTTTTGTGTCACGTTGTATGGAAGACTGTGCTGAGAAATTTGCATAGGAAGTCCTGTGGAAGGTTGATAGTAGCTTTGCTTTAGTCAGGAGGTGATGATGAGGTCCCATATTCCTACGAGCATAGGGGACGATGCGGGAGACCCGCACCGCCGTACTAGACAAGGTCCTAGTGGAGGTGGTTTGCCATTGCCTTCCTCCGACAGTAATGGGGATGAATGATGGTGATGAAGAAGATGACACAACAACACCCAGTCATCTCGAGGTTGGAAAAAATCCTTGACCCCGCCGGAACTCGAACCCGGGACCCCGTGCGCGGGAAGCGAGAACGCTACCGCAGGCCCACGAGCTGCGGACAAAATAGGTGGTAGGGGTGGTCTAGTATTCATATTTAGTTGACTGCCACTATGAGTATCCTTAATTAAATCAGAGAGTTGTCTGCTAGTTAGTCGTCCTGCGGTTCATTTCTGAAGCTAATTTTGGTGTCATGTTCTGCCTGTGGCCATGAGTCGTATTTTTTTAAACTACTATTGTTATTGGTCCGATTCGATCTGACAGTGAAAAGTATATTTGAATTCTGTCTACACTGTGTTAAAGGTTTTTATGTTATTCTCTTGTTGAGCCCTGCCTTCAACAACTGTATTGCGCTTTAAATTATGTTCTACTTTAGAATCATTTCTCTGTTGTGAAGAAGAATATTTCATATTTAATAAATTACTTGTAAAATTGCGCCCACGCCTGCACAGCTTCCAGCCCCAGCCCTACTCACCCCAAATCCTACACATCTATACCACACTTCATCCTCTACATCATGAATTTCTGAATTCTTGTTACAAACTTTGTTTGGTTCTCCAGACCATCATACTTTTGTCAGTAAGCGTCGCTGTGGTACATAGGAAGTCCAGAAACACTGCACCCACCAGATTACCTTGATCCGCGGCTCTCAGCGTTTCATGTGAGAAACGTGATAGTCAGGTTTGGCGTGACCGACGGTTTCAAAATCCATATTCGTTCGCACAGAGAAGGTCATTCCGTTAGAGATACTTAATTATGTTTCAGCCTGGAATATGTTCTACTTCTGCAACAAATTAACATCCACGAAACTGGACGGCAGTTCTATGGTTCAAGTCTGCTGTCCTTTTCTGTAGACGGTTGAGACTTGAGCTCTCTTACGAATGCCTGATGACGCAAGCCAGAATTAAGAAAAATCGACACATATTCATAGGATATCATCTAGGAACGGCGTTCAAGAAACATAAATTGTGTGGTATTGATATTTTTGATTATGTATGTAGCAGCTAACGCGAATTATTTACAGACGAACGGAAAAACTGGTAGAAGCCGACCTCGGGAAAGATCACTTTGGATTCCGTAGAAATGTTGGAACACGTCAGGCAATACTGACCTTACGACTTATCTTAGAAGGAAAATTAAGGAAAGGCAAACCTACGTTTCTAGCATTTGTAGACTTAGAGAAAGCTTTTGACAATGTTGACTGGAATACTCTCTTTCAAACTCTAAAGGTGGCAGGGGTAAAATACAGGGAGCGAAAGGCTATTTACAATTTGTACAGAAACCAGATGGCAGTTATAAGAGTCGAGGGACATGAAAGGGAAGCAGTGGTTGGGAAGGGAGTGAGACAGGGTTGTAGCCTCTCCCCGATGTTATTCAATCTGTATATTGAGCAAGCAGTAAGGGAAACAAAAGAAAAATTCGGAGTAGGTATTAAAATCCAGGGAGAAGAAATAAAAACTTTGAGGTTCGCCGATGACATTGTAATTCTATCCGAGACAGCAAAGAACCTGGAAGAGCAGTTGAACGGAATGGACAGTGTCTTGAAAGGAGGATATAAGATGAACATCAACAAAAGCAAAACGAGGATAATGGAATGTAGTCGAATTAAGTCGGGTGATGCTGAGGGAATTACATTAGGAAATGAGACACTTAAAGAAGTAGTAGAGGAGTTTTGCTATTTGGGGAGCAAAATAAATGACGATGGTCGAAGTAGAGAGGATATAAAATGTAGACTGGCAATGGCAAGGAAAGTGTTTCTGAAGAAGAGAAATTTGTTAACATAGAGTATAGATTTAAGTGTCAGGAAGTCGTTTCTGAAAGTATTTGTATGGAGTGTAGCCATGTATGGAAGTGAAACATGGGCGATAAATAGTTTGGATAAGAAGAGAATAGAAGCTTTCGAAATGTGGTGCCACAGAAGAATGTTGAAGATTAGGTGGGTAGATCACGTAACTAATGAGGAGGTATTGAATAGGATTGGGGAGAAGAGAAGTTTGTGGCACAACTTGACTAGAAGAAGGGATCGGTTGGTAGGACATATTCTGAGGCATCAAGGGATCACAAATTTAGCATTGGAGGGCAGCGTGGAGGGTAAAAATCGTAGAGGGAGACCAAGAGATGAATACACTAAGCAGATTCAGAAGGATGTAGGTTGCAGTAGGTGCTGGGAGATGAAGGAGGTTGCACAGGATAGATTAGCATGGAGAGCTGCATCAAACCAGTCTCAGGACTGAAGACCACAACAACAACAACAACAACAACAACAATGTAGGAGCTCTGTCTGCGGACAGGGTTTTTGTAATGCCAAAAGCGTTTCTATTGGAGTTTAGCATGGTCGCTACTACGAATGTATTTCCGTATTGGCATTCGGGACTAGTTCAGATCTCTCGAAGGACCATCGAATGCAGAGCTGCCCCGTGCCGTACTTCGAACAGTTTGTACTACTCATGGATGTGGTCGCAACGGCCGTGTCTAAATTGATGAACGTCCAAGCGCCACGCCCGATTCAGATTATAGGTAACGCTTTGGTATCAACGCATGTGCTGAAAGTGCATAAGCAGAACAAAATTTAGTATCAGCAAACACATCTGATTCGTGCAAGTTATCTGGAGTTCATTGAGTATGTGTTGCCTCAGTTATTGGAGACTGTGCTTATTGTTGTCTAGAATAGGATGTGCATTTAAGAAGACTGTTCACCACCTCACTTCGATATTTATGTCCCAGTGTAGATCGATACCTGCATCCTAGTTTTATTACATCAGGATGTGAGTTAAACAGGTGTGATTGATCACATTTATAAGCTCATGTGTCCTCCGCGTACGAATGTAATACTTTTGTTATGTTTTAGTTTATTCTTTAGACTTGATTACTTGTTTCTACTTTTTCGCTGGTCTGAAAATTGTCACCACCGTCCGAAATCTATAGTCCTACGGCAGTTTTTGCGATTATGAACTGGAATAAAAGAATCAGATTTTGTATTTCCTGGATCGCTGTTTTTATTCGCGACTATGTCGAGGCCTGTACAATTAGTAAACTACTGTCATATTTATAACGTTTTTGCACTGGAATTCGGTAAATGTCGAATATTGTAACATTTCGTAGAAAAGGCCTATTTCGCGTTGAGTCGCTGAAAATCGCCGGTTTCGTGTTATTTTTTGCGTTATCGCTCGGATGAAATATTCATGTCCCTGCCTACGGACCACAAAAAGAAAAAATGGCGCTGAGCACTATAAGACTTAACATCTGAGGTCATCAGTCCCCTAGAACATCTAACTACTTAAACCTAACTAACCTAAGGACATTACACACATCCATGCCCGAGGCAGGATTTGAACCTGCAACCGTAGCGGTCGCGCGGTTCCAGACTGTAGCGTCTAGAACCGCTCGGCCACTCCGCCCGACTACTGATCACATATAGGATGACTCATCTGTACCGAACCTCTGGGTTCCTAACCTCAGTTTATTCAAGACGCGCTGTACAACAGCTCGAGAGTTGCCGGTATGATTTTGTTACATCCTATAAGCAGAGCATGGGGTAACTCCCCGCCGGCTACCCACGCTGTCTAAACGCTGTCTAACGCGCTGCTTCCCGAGAGGGAAGGCGTGCCGGTCCCCGGCACGAATTCGCCCGGCGTATTTGTGTCGAGGCCAGCCTGTGGATGGCTTTCAAGGCGGTTTTCCATCTCCCTCGGCGAATGCGAGCTGGTTCCCCTTATTTAGCCTCAGTTACACTATGTCGGCGTTTGGTGCGCAAACACTGTCTACACGTACGCGTACACCATAATTACTTTACCTTGAAAACAGTTGGGGCTACACTCGTCTGGTATGAGACGTTCCCGAGGGGTGGAGTGGGCAAGGGGGGGGGGGGGGGGGGGTCCACTGGTCGCTGAACCGCAGTAACGCTGGGTTGTGTGTGGGGCGGCGGTGGGGTGGGTGGACTATTGTGGTCAGTTGTTGGGTGGCGAACCAGTGAGGGTTAAGGCGGGGCGAAGCTTCTCCGTCGTTTCTAGGTCCCCGGTTTAATAGACAATACAATACACAATGGGATAACATATGGCACAAGTGATCCAAAATGCCCATGCCACCTGCGGTAATACTGTAAATCTCAGTTGTTTTTTGTTTTTTTATTTTTCGGAAGTTTGACTGAGTGTGCGTAATTGTGTCCTTCATCTACTCGCTAAGCAGAGAAGTAATATGACATTCTTCTGATTTTGAGGACAGTATGGCGCAACCCAGAACCTCGTTATAAGTAGATATAGTTCTGTTCCTTTTCTCTCTATTTCTGTTCTGTCATTATCCGTACACGCAACGGATGCCTAATAGGGCGATGAATTCTTCTCGAGACATCTGCCGTTTAACCTGGCCTATTTGCAGCTACATTTCGGCAGATTTCTTAGTCGCTATAACTTCGACCGCTTTCCACAGCTGTTATCACGAAAAAAATTCTTCATGCAAATTTACAAAGAAAGGATACATTGACACAACTGGAAACAGATTGCTACTCGCTTTGACACGAACACTTACTAAGCCAAGAATGAACACTGTGAAATACCGCAGATAGCTGTGTAGTGCCCAAATTCGTCGTACACAGCCTTGATAAATCCAGGCGGAGGAAAACACACTACACACAGTCAGATTTCGCAGCATATATCGTCAACAGAATGGCAGTTCGTGCATATGTGGCAAGCAACCTGTGATAAATAGTAGAGTGCGTTGTTGTCGCTGTGTGGGCAGCTTTATCCTACGCCGGAAAGCACAGGATGACGTCACGTCCTTTGACGTGTCGAGGGAAGGCGTGTCTCCGACCTGTTGCTGGTGCTCTTCCCGTTGTCTGCTGAGAATGTGTGGCGCGCCGGTTGTCGACGTGAATCTTCGGCCTGAATCGCTGGCTACAGCACACATGTAATGGAGATAATGATGGGAAACCGAGTTATAATACTGTCAACAAATAGACAGGACAAAAAAGTTCACCACACAGCTTCGTAGTCGTATGACACACACAAGTAGCGTTATAGCGAGTAAGCTAGGAACCTGGGGTTAAACATTTTAGGCTTACCCCGGACCAGCGGACATACTAACATCTGTCCTACTGTAGATATGTTACAGTATATTAAGCAACGTTTGAACGACGAACCGAGATGGCGCCCAGGCCAACTGTGAGGATCGATTAATTCCTTTTGCAAAAGATTTTAATTAGGCTGAAATTAATGCTCAGCTAATGGCGTCATTTGTATGTGCACCGTCCGGATTTTACG
Organism: Schistocerca americana; assembly: GCF_021461395.2. Taxonomy (NCBI): domain Eukaryota; kingdom Metazoa; phylum Arthropoda; class Insecta; order Orthoptera; family Acrididae; genus Schistocerca; species Schistocerca americana. Next base: position 539,761,262 of record NC_060124.1, on the reverse strand, counting down.
TCCAGAAGCAGTCACTTCGGACTCGAATAAAGCTGATGGCTAAAATTTCGTCCACTGGTGTGTCGGACCTTGGTCTACGATAAGTTTTAGCCGTTTCCAAAAACCTTCATCGTTTGGATTTTACGTGCGAAAAACACGTTTCTCTGGGAGGTTTTTGAAGCTCCCCACTTCTGTACTTTAAAATTGTGCGAAACGGTTCAGACTTATGAGAATGCATAAAGTCAAAACGAAATTTTTTTATCCAATAATCTTTATCCGTTGTCGAGGTGCGATGGTTGAAAGTCGACCTTGAATATGCGGAAATTGTTTAAAGTGAATCAGGTGAATAAAAAATGCGTTTTTACGATAAAACTGAAAACTCGCTTTCGAAAGTCCATCTTCCTTCGGATTTTACGTGAGAAAAATACGTTTTCATGAGTTTTTTTTTTTTTTTTTTTTTTTTTACGTGATCCGCTTCTATGTTTCAGTCTTGAGCGAATCGTTTCAAATTTTCTGGGAAGGTAGAAACAAGCATGTAATTAATGGTCGTCGTGTTGCTTTGTTAAATCTTTCTCCGTTGCCTCTATATAGCGATCTAAAGATGCGTATAAAATATACGTAAAACCCGGTTTTTCGTGAGTCGTACGTGCTGAGATGGTTTAAAGTGATACAAACTAAAATAAAAATGTATTCTTACGGTAATTAAAAGAAGCGTTTGCAAAAGTCTTTCATCGTGCTGGTTGTATGTGCGAGACATCACGCGTTTGCTCATGAAACCGTGGTTCATAGAAATGCTTTGCATTTTACACGCTGTATTTACACAAAGTTCAAAAGTGGTTATTGCAGTTTATTACCGTTTTATAGTTTACATGTTAAAGATTTTATTCACCAAAGGCATAAAATCATCGAAAAATCTTTCGACGTACAAAGCAGTGCATGTATCAATTCATAATTTTGCCCAGCCCTTTACGAAGTGATATACTGTTTGATGGAGCATTTTAAACTTTATCAGTGACGACACAGAAAATTAAACTAACCTGATAATTACTACAAATATTATGGTCAGATAAAATATCTTTTATCTCTAATCAAAAGGAAATGTTTGTGTTTTCTTCAAAAATTGGTGTATTATCTTACAGAAAATTTATTTCTGTACAAAACAAGCATAAACTCGTCAATTTTCGTACACGACAGAAAAGTTGATAGTATTTTGTCATGCATATATTATTTCACAGTTCTTTTGTTCATTTCAGTCAATCATACTCACACTTATTTCAGATTGTCTGTTGCAGCATTTCACGCTAAAATTGTTCACATGAGTTTTTCTAGCGATGGTTTCTTAATAATCAACTTTTATTGTTGCACACTTTACAAAAGCAGTGACAAGAATTTTAAGATTAGAGTTAATAACAAGATGTATGATTTTCAACAGTTTATTATTTGTTGCGCGAATCGTTCAGCTTGAGATTTAGCAAGCTCTTAAGTGTATTTATCTGTGTAATATGGTCGTATTCTACGTTGAACTATGTAATATAAACTATTTACATACATTAATACCATAACGTTCCCAGAGTATTTAAAAGTTAGTTCGACATAATATTTATGTTTTCGGTTACTTTGTATCCCGCATTAATTATTTATGGGTATTTTTCATATGTTTGAGTATATGAATAAAATGTGTGTAACTATGAAACTACAAAATATGAAAGGCAATGTGAAAACTAAACAAAACTTATCAAAATTAAAAACTGTCAAAATAATAAAATAATGAGTAATAAATAACATGAAAAAATAAAACGCAAGACAAAAAACTTTTCGTGGGCATGAGACACTAAGGTGGTGGTAAGGCTTGTGCGCTCTGAGGACGCATGGGCAGTATTGGACAGGTTCAACCATATCATGCAGGTAGCCGTGCAGCAGCCAGAATAACGATGCCCAAGTAACGTGTTTCGAAAGACAATAAAAAAGTGTACTGGATCATTCGTCACCCGAGTCAACAAAAATCTGCATGGGTTGCCCAGCTATGGTGGTCTAATGTCAAAATTATTGTAGAGCAAAAGTTGACAAACAGAATGATAAATGCTCCTTTCATACCACAATAAAAGCAAATATGTCCTGGGCAGGTTATGAATGTTAAAAAAAAACTGAATTAGCTTTTCAACTTAAATGGCAGTTTAAAACCTATATAAATCTAAACACCTTGACATATTTGCGCTTTTTTTACGGGTTAATCCTAATTTCTGCACGCAGTGAACTCTCTTAGCTGAAAAGTGTTGGCACACCTGCATCTGCAATTTACAGGTTTTATTCCCTGATCCTGTATCTGTAATCCAGATGATTCGCCACCACGGTAAAAAATATATAATTTCATATAGCTCAGGAGTATACAGGTAATAGCTGGCGTAGATTTCTTTCTGGGGGGAGATTAAAACAATTTTTTGATTTCTGGATGGGGTAGGGGTCTGTTTTGTTACCGAGGGGACCGCATCTCCCTCAAACCCACTCGTGTGACATTTATGGTGAGGGATGTAAGAACAAATACACAAAATTAAGGCCTTATAAAGAGTGGGATGTGTGGTGTCACCGCCAGACACCACACTTGCTAGGTGATAGCCTTTAAATCGGCCGCGGTCCGTTAGTATACGTCGGACCCGCGTGTCGCCACTATCAGTGAATTGCAGACCGAGCGCCGCCACACGGCAGGTCTAGTCTAGACTCCCTAGCACTCGTCCCAGTAGTGCAGCCGACTTTGCTAGCGATGGTTCACTGTCTACATACGCTCTCGTTTGCCGAGACGACAGTTTAGCATAGCATTCAGCTACGTCATTTGCTACGACCTAGCAAGGCGCCATATTCAGTTACTATTGATATTGTGAATCATGTACCGTCAAGATCGACGTTCATCATTAATGGATTAAAGTTAAGTATCAAACAAACTATGTCCGCTTTCTGAATGCTAATTCCTTGTCATGTTCCAGACCTCACGTCAGTATAGTTCTTCCCTCCTCACGCCAGCCTGCGTGAGCTAAAACGCGTGCATTTCGGCCTCCTCTAGTAACACGGTGTTGGCTCTTCTGCCAACACAACACGATGCATCTACAATAGGAAGTGTCCGAGAGTGGGGGTTTATTTGTAATAGGGAGTGTGGCAGATTGGGGATGCGTAGGCTAAACGTACCAAAGAGTGCACAGTCCCAAAGAGAGCACATCTTGTGTTCCTGACAGCTGGCTAAATTTATCAGGTTGCCACTAACGTAGTTGTGTTCAATGTGGTATCAAAAGCACCTCGTAGAACTTGTGTGAGGAAATCCTGTTTTTCCGACGTGAAACAGGTAATAATCACTTTTCAACTTCCTTGATGTACTCTGTACTCTGTTGCCTAAGTTATAAACAGAATACACGAGAAATAGCCTTTAATTCTGGATTGCATTTTGAAAGGTTAGCTTTCAGTCTACCGTACTGCATCCACAAATTTTGTAAATGTGACGTGTGCTGTCATATGTTGACTTCACTTGGAAGTATTGTTTCTGTAGGAAAAAGCGCGCAGTAACATCCCCAGCGAGTGCGATGCGTTCTTTTCAGGGCACAATTGCAAATTTGTTCATCTTGAATATGTTATGGAGTCCAAAGGATAGGTCTTGTTTCTAAACGACTTCAAACTAGGTTGCCGCTGCTCTTGTTACGAAGGAATCTGCTTTAAAGGAAAAAATTGAAAGCTGTGAGTAGAGATCGTAGATTTTGGCGTTTCCAGAGGACTCAATCCAGTGCATTAAGTACTCCTTATCTGAGGGTGGTATTTCGTTCCTTTGTGACATTTGATAAATGCGTACTCTTTGGATATAATTTGCGTACTCCTAAGCGCAGATGAACGAAAGAATGCGGATTTACTGCTTTTCGTAGTTTTTTAATGTTCAATAAAAGTATTACCTCTGTCCTGCTGTAGCTTCCTGAACGTGTAGATTTTGTGTTAATAAATGATTTTGTTTCCTTATTGATAGTAACCCAGGTATTTAAGGTTATTCCGTAACTGCGCGCTCTTAGTTGTGATTCCCCTACACACTAAACTTCAGTGACACATTGTCTTGCTGCACGACATGATAAATGACAAGTCTGATGACATAATGGTACGTGTCATGTTATACGGCGTGACATCTTGGCTCATGTCACTTTACTTGACAAGATGCTTTATATTACATGACACGGATAACACCAATAAGTAAAAAAGCTCGAATCTCCCAAGATATCTTGATTTAAATGCCTCGGAAGCTGCCATGTAAGTTGAAAAAGCTAGTTCCCTTCTTTGACATTTGTAACAGCACGGGACATATTCATCTTTTTTGTACTATGATAGGAGCATTTTTCATTGTGGTTATGAACTATAGCCAAAAACATGAAGTTAAAGAGAGGGGCAGCATTAAACCACAGCCTTTCAAGAGTTTACAGTTATAAATAGATTTGCGCGGTACGGCATTACTCTTGTGTATTGTTCCAGGATTAAGAACCACCAATTTGCGACGCCCGTTTCAATAAATTCGTCACGCATCTGCGGCGAGAGCTGGAGGGAGTTGACCGGCTCTCGAGGTCTGGCCCGCAAATATAGCCGCTGAGAAAGTTGTGCGTCGAGCGCCGACCTCTGTGGCGCCGCAGATGTAATTAAGATTGCGAGTACGACCCGCTATCGAGGCACGCAGAACGCTGGGCGGGAGAAACTTTGCCAAGTTGGGCGCCGCTGCAGGCGCCTAGCGGAGCGCAACCCTTCCTACACCGGTGCCCGGTGGGTACACTGCAGAACGCCTGTGGGACGCTCCTCCAATACCCCACATTAAATGGTCACACTCCTCCTGCATGGGACGTTATATTGACGATAAAATAGAGTGGGGGCAACTACCTAGTAGAGCGTAGCACACAATTCCGGGCTGGAGACGGCGAGATATGACGCGGCGTAGACTACACGAAACACCGAAAGCGCTGGAGCGCTCATAACACAGAGATTGGGTACAGTTGAGATCAAGTCATCAAATACAGGGTGTTACAAAAAGGTACGGCCAAACTTTCAGGAAACATTCCTCACACACAAAGAAAGAAAATATGTTATGTGGACATGTGTCCGGAAACGCTTGCTTTCCATGTTAGAGCTCATTTTATTACTTCTCTTCAAATCACATTAATCATGGAATGGAAACACACAGCAACAGAGCGTACCAGCGTGACTTCAAACACTTTGTTACAGGAAATGTTCAAAATGTCCTCCGTTAGCAAGGATACATGCATCCACCCTCCGTCGCATGGAATCCCTGATGCGCTGATGCAGCCCTGGAGAATGGCGTATTGTATTACAGCCGTCCACAATACGAGCACGAAGAGTCTCTACATTTAGTACCGGGGTTGCGTAGACAAGAGCTTTCAAATGCCCCCATAAATGAAAGTCAAGGGGGTTGAGATCAGGAGAGCGTGGAGGCCATGGAATTGGTCCGCCTCTACCAATCCATCGGTCACCGAATCTGTTGTTGAGAAGCGTACGAACACTTCGACTGAAATGTGCAGGAGATCCATCGTACATGAACCACATGTTGTGTCGTACTTGTAAAGGCACATGTTCTAGCAGCACAGGTAGAGTATCCAGTATGAAATCATGATAACGTGCTCCATTGAGCGTAGGTGGAAGAACATGGGACCCAATCAAGACATTACCAACAATGCCTGCCGAAACGTTCACAGAAAATCTGTATTGATGACGAGATTGCACAAATGCGTGCGGATTCTCGTCAGCCCACACATGTTGATTGTGAAAATTTACAATTTGATCACGTTGGAATGAAGCGTCACCCGTAAAGGGAACATTTGCACTGAAATGAGGATTGACACATTGTTGGGTGAACCATTCGCAGAAGTGTACCCGTGGAGGCCAATCTGCTGCTGATAGTTCCTGCACACGCTGTACATGGTATTGAAACAACTGGCTCTCCCGTAGCACTCTCCATACAGCGACGTGGTCAACGTTACCTTGTACAGCAGCGACTTCTCTGACGCTGACGTTAGGGTTATCGTCAACTGCACGAAGAATTGCCTCGTCCATTGCAGGTGTCCTCGTCGTTCTAGCTCTTCACCAGTCGCGAGTCATAGGCTGGAATGTTCCGTGCTCCCTAAGACGCCGATCAATTGCTTCGAACGCCTTCCTGTCGGGACACCTTCGTTCTGGAAATCTGTCTCGATACAAACGTACCGCGCCACGGCTATTGCCCCGTGCTAATCCATACATCAAATGGGCATTTGCCAACTCCGCATTTGTAAACATTGCACTGACTACAAAACCACGTTCGTGATGAACACTAACCTGTTGATGCTACGTACTGATGTGCTTGATGCTAGTACTGGAGAGCAATGAGTCGCATGTCAACACAAGCACCGAAGTCAACATTACCTTCCTTCAATTGGGCCAACTGGCGGTGAATCGAGGAAGTACAGTATACTGACGAAACTAAAATGAGCTCTAACATGGAAATTAAGCGTTTCCGGGAACATGTCCACATAACAGCTTTTCTTTATTTGTGTGTGAGGAATGTTTCCTGAAAGTTTGGCCGTACTTTTTTGTAACACCCTGTATATGATCCATAGGCACGGACGTACATATTTCATGTGAGCGATAACAGCTTCTAGACTTATACAGACGCCAGCCTCTAGCGCGTTCGCTTGTAGACAAGAGTGAGTTTATCAGCCGACGCAGTATTATTGTGACAAGCGTGCATGTATTCGGCGCCATTTAACAGTATCAGTGATGTCAAGCTCACTGCAAGGAATTCAGCTTTCGTTTCGTCAACGTAGGAACACGCGTTGGTTGGCCAAGGGATCGCGTACCAGCAGGATTCGGCCCGTGTAACGCAAACACTCCGTAGCGCCGTTGGATGACGATTCCTGACATGGACCCCTCTCCTCAGTCTCTTCCTCAAGATGTCTTGCACAACCCCTCGGAGTCTATCGGTGATATCTTTTTAGTCACGGTACAAAGAATGTTGGCCTTTGAAGTTATAAGGGGCAGTCAAATGAAAACGAGACCGGTGGAAAAAAGTAAGTGAAATGTTTATTATTTCAAAGGTAATTACAATAGCTGTTAAATCGTTCATCCCACCGTTAGACAAGACGGTCACTGCGTTTATGGAAAAATATTTGTGACTGCATACGGAACCATGACAGTACCAAGGCGTGCACCTCTTCACCCGAAGCAAATAGATGGGAATGAAAGTCTTCCTTCAGACTTCCAGAAATATGGATATCTCATGGGGATAGATCGGGACTGTGTGGAGAACGTGTAAGGACTTCACAACGAAACTTGTGCAACATAGTAGAAACAATCTTGGCAACGTGTGGGTGGGAATTTTGTTGGCAGGTTGTTTCGATTACACTACAGAAGTTTGGCTGGGGAGCCCTTACACGTTCTTCGTACTGTCCAGAACTATCCCCATGCGACTTACGAATTTTTGGAGCCTCCGGAAGAAAACATATTCGTGTCCTTCAATTTGATTTGAACCAAGAGGTGCACCTCCTAGGTAGTATCATGCTTTCGCAGGCAACCGCGTACTTTTTGTTTTTCATGAAAATATTGATCATGTTGTATCACAGTGGTATAAATTTACTAACAGTTAAGGAGAGTACTTGCGAAATAATATTGTCCGTAATTTTCTTCTATATATCTCGTTCCCATTTCACTGCCCTTAATATATCATAACATTAGGGCATTTTAAATCTCTTTACGTCTTTTAAATGCAACACAAAATATCATAAAGGGGATCATAAGATTATCGGATGAAATATTAGTCACCCACTTGAAAGAACGCACTGCTCTCTTTGGAGCGCTGTTGACACTGCAGGACCGGTGGCAAGTGGTCCTACAGCCTTCCACTGCTGACGGAAGTGACGTGTATCGGCCAGTCTCTTGTACGGAACCAGTGCAGAGGCGTGGTTCGACGTGGACATGTGTCACGATGGCGGGAAGGAGCTGACGTGTTCGGACTTCTGCGCGAAGACACTACGAATGAAGTTACCCGCTTTGTCGGTGTATCAACGCAAAGCTTCCACCGTGTCTACAAGGAACGGCACACCACACGTAGCCATTCAACATGGCGTAAAATAGTGGCCCTAAAACCGTCCCAACCGGCAAGAATCGCATATGAGTGGCACGCTTTCTAATGACAACGTGTTTCAAACCCGACAGCAGTTGCTAGAGACCAGTGCCACACCTTGACAAAGACAGTCGAGTTCAAACCCGACACGAAATTGCGTCGTTGAGCGCAGGCGTATCGCAATCAGCAACCGAGTGAATATCGCTAAGGAAACGGCACACAGTACACGTTTGGAGTGGGATACCTCGTAGAACTCCGCCCCCGGTAGCTGAGTGGTCAGCGCGACAGATTGTCAATCCAAAGGGCCCGGGTTCGATTCCCGGCTGGGTCGGAGATTTTCTCCGCTCAGGGACTGGGTGTTGTGTTGTCCTAACCATCATCATTTCATCCCCATCGACGCGCAAGTCACCGAAGTGGCGTCAAATCGAAAGACTTGCACCAGGCGAGTGGTCTAGCCGATGGGAGGCCCTCGTCACACGACATTTCATTTCACCTCGTAGAAGATCATTGCTGATAGCCGCACGTCTCCAAATGGCCAAACGGCACAGAAAATGGACATTAACTGACTCGGGGCAAGTAGGGTGGCTCGAAGAGCTACGACTTTTCCTCTTTTCAACTAGTGGAATGCGTCGAATGCACTGCCGGCCGAATGAGGTCTTTATTCCCCAGTGCGTGGAGACGCTGGAGGTGCACCATGACATGGCCCACTCATTCAGGTTACGGTCAACACGTACCTCGTGATGTTTACTCAAACATTCACAGTAATGAAGTGCTGTGCTTTCTTTTATGCGTTAATGATGAGTGTACCGAGTACATCCCCGTCTTCTTTGGGACAGCAACCGTGTTCGCAGAGCTTCATTCGTATTTTCCTGGTTTAACGAGCCTCTGGCGCTCTTCCGCAACGCGACTGACCAGTGAAATCACCCGTTTTTAATACCATGTAAAGCGTCCGACAGTGTTCGAAGCAGTGGGTGAAACGTATCTGCAGTTTTGTAGCTCTTCGAGACCTAATCGTAAGTGAGTGGCTTCAACTACACTCTTCCTCACTAAAATTAGCCCATTATCAAAACTAAAGGCAGCGTTACGTGGTGATAGTGTGACGTCTCCTGGGAGGGTAGGGGGAGGGAGGTGACTAATTGTTTGTCGGATTGATTGTAGCACAGAATAACGCATTAAAAAAAGTACTGTTTTGGGAAATAGCAAGACGGCACATGACGTTCACTCTAGGAATCCCAGTCTGCAGTCTCCAATGCGTGCATTGACCAAGGACATTCTGAAAACTGATATAGCCCTTTCAGACCCGAATTTTTCCTCGAGGAAGGAAAATTTTTATTTATGCTGTAATGCTTCTAATGAGTTTAGGTCCAAGATTTATACAAAAAGATGTTTTCCTTTACATAACATATTTTGTACACTTCATTTTATCGACTAAAATAAGTAATCAGGAAATATTCTCTGTTGTAGTAAATAGTAAAATGATTATTCAATAATTACCATGCAAAATAACAATAACAATATTCAATTATACAGTGGAATATAGCAAACCAACCACATCCGTCTATTCTGGCGGCCACCAGTTGCTGCGCACTGCTACATTTAGTTGTTGATAGTTTGGTAGTGATGCCTGACAGTTGGCAGCACTTGCGCATGATGAAAAGGTCGAACATTGACAAATCTGTACCCCAGGTTTCCATTGGGAAAAATATACTTCTCTTGCAGCGAAGACGCAGTAAAAGTTAATGTACACAATTGTATGGGACGGCTACTGGTATGCGAAGGGAGGAAGTGTGGGGGCCACTAGGTATTTCTTGGGTTCTTTGCCTCACACTATAATTAGTGAAGAAATTGTTCAGTTTGTGTTACAGATAAATTTTATTTGTTTTTGAATATTGAAGCTGGTGAAAGGAGTAATTTTCAACTTCGGTTACTACTGATGAAAGGAAAAAGTGTTATTATCATATACTGGTATTAGTATTTCAATAGTCTAATGTAGATTGTATTGTAATATTGAAATCATCGTATTGTTGTAGTGAAATCCCGCTTACTCAAGCCGGTTTCTGTGTCTGCCAGGTTTTAATCTGCAGGTAGTATGGGACCATACCAAAGCGGGTAGCATGGGCGACATTTTTCTTTGTTTTTAGGTACGACATCAAGATGCAAGATGAAGTTAGGCACTGAGGCTCGAGGGGACTGGTCTGAGACTGCAATGAAGCAAGCTGTTTTAAGTGTACTGGAAGGCGAAATGACCGAGAGGGTTGCTGCCAAGCGTTTTAATGTTCTTAGAACTGCATTGCAAAGGAGATTAAAATCAGCTCAGGCGATCAGCAGTCGTCTGTGACACCTCAGATGGGCTTTTGCAAGCCAACATTATTTATGGAGAGTTTTTTGAAGAAAACTGGATGCACTGTGATCGATATGGCGGCGGGACTCATGAATCTCCAGACACTCAGAATTCGTTAACTTCCAACTCTGAAAATTAGACAAGTATTGTTTAGCTGTATTAATCGTGTGAGGGAAGCAAAACATTTTAGGTAGAAAAATTTACGTTTTTGTTCCATAACCTTACTCTAATTTTTTGTTAAATTGTTACTTTTGATATATAAACACCTCACATTTGTTAGTGAACAAAAAACAGCTCTTATGTTTAAAAAGTATTTTGTTGTATGCCCATAGTAACCGAGATTTTTATTTACACCTCTAATTTTAAGTCTTAGTAATTTTTTTTTCTTTTTTTGTGGTGTGTCATTGTGGTTTGAAATCACTTTTTCATAACTTACACAGAAAGAAATTTCCAGCTAAAAGTTTTATATAGTTGTACCTCATTCCAAACTAACAACAAATATTTTATACCAATTTTAGCTAAAGCGGCCCATACTAGAAGCCGTTCTCCTACCATCAGAAGCGTGACCTCCTTCCTTCGACCCGAAGATGTTTATTCTGTACTCAGTTAAGAGAGACAAAACGAACCCTGTGCACTGCATGCAAAACTTCATATGTGTTAAGAGCCTAAATTATGTCTAAAATGCAAAAACCGTAAAATATTTTCAGTTTATTGTCAAAAGAAGAGTATGGTGAATTTAATACGTTATTAAAATGCTATTTATCAATAACGAACAAAAAATATGCCTCCCTTCTGTGGGTGCTTCAGTATCTCCTTGATAACCATTATTTTGCACTCCTCTTCACTGTTACGTAAAATGCTGGACACTGCAGCCTTCGAGTTCAATTAGTATGTCACACATACAATTTTACTAGGCGTGTTCTCAACCCGGATGATATGACGTACACGAAGTACCTTCATTATAACATTGTGTGTCTGTTAGCATTGTGACAGGTTGCTGCAGTGATAAAAGAAAAATAATGTCAAAAGTATATTGAATCGCCTATAATTCGGCAGTCCTTTCTTCGTACGGCCTAATTATTATTAAATGCGGACCAATCGGACTTCGCTGTTCTATTAGGAGCAGTTAACCACACAATTTACTCAATTCTCCACATTGTAGTAACTAATAGCTTAGCTACAATAAAGACTACCAACGTCGCGAGCAATGTTTGGCTGGCGAAATGCCACAGACGGTATCAAAGAATCGCCGGTCGAAGAAACCGAGAGAAACATCGATAAAGAGTGCATATTCTACACACCATTTACGATTTACATGATAATGTCATTATATTTCAAACTTTTCTTGCGAATTCAAGCAGCTAACTTATCTGACATTCTTGCATAAGCCGCGAACGTTGGAGAAAACTGTTTCATATCTTTAAAACTATACTGGAGTTTCTCTCTCGTTATTGCCCTCACTATCATATTTGCTCGACTACATTTTACTGCCACAGAATTGGACGTGATTGCTTTGATAGCAGTATTAAACTCTTACGGCCATATCGACCAGTCGACTCAATTCGTCTCCATGACAGATGGTTTCGATAAAACGTCATGGATGACATGTCGCAAATGGAACGCTTCAGTACAAACTGCTCGTGGGAAGATTGAACTACGAGAAGCTTTGTTCGTCTCGTTTGTCAAAAACAGACTGGCTACTATCGAGAGATATACTGTTATTTGATTTTCCTGTCTCTCCATAAATGCATGTTTTACAACTCAGCTGGAAACGGCTATGAGTAAGATGGTTTCAAAGTAATCAGAAGAACTGCTGGAAGATCTGTGTACAACCAGACCCTATAAATAGGCTAATCCCACAGTCGTTTCAGGATGGAAAGTGGAACTGAACTCAGATATGCTTCGTTCATGGCATTATTTTACTTAAACAAGGATAGTTTCTTGAAGTGTGTCCCTTGATCCAATTAAGCAGTATAATCTCCATTGCATGAGAATTATTTCACAGCTTAGGCCTTTCTAGATCGACAACATTATTTGATGAATTGATCTTAATATGGATGAGTAAAAGAAATGAGAAATACACGAATTTCGGTTAAAAAGTCAGCGCTGTTGCTATAATTAACCGAGACAGCAAACAGATTTGCAGAACAAAAGCATCTAAAGTTTCTTTATGTGTGGATCCACAGCTTCCACTTAATTTCTGAATTCTAAAATCCTTTTAACTCCTGTTGCCGCGTTTTTATTAAGACTATGGTTACGTCTGTGGGATTGGAAGGACACGTAGTGTTTGTAAATACCTTAAGCAAGGGCTCAGAACCAATTTGACAACGCCGTACTGTGCCCTTCCCCCGTCCGTCGGATGGGGGACGTTATAGTCGGTGGCTGACTGGGTGCTATTCGGGAGGAGTGAGCTACGTGTCGCCACCAGATTTCACACATTGCGTCCCCTTCATCCGTAACAACACTACGCTGAACAAGCGTTCATCACAGTCACACGACACAGATACGAGAGTAATCCCAGAAGTATGGTCTCCTATTTTTTTTATAAGTACATAGACCTGCTTATTTCTACAATGGTTTACATCAGTTTACAGCTTGAACATTTAGCTATTTTTCGACGTAATCACCATTTCTGTCGATGCGTTGTTTTAGATCTTTCTTAAAAGACATCATAGTCGCCGTTGACTGTATGAAATATTTATTCTTACGATTCCAATTTCGGCTTTAGGGTCATTTTCAAGTAACACTGCAAAAGTTACATTCTGTCTGACAGTGTTACTTGAAAATGGCTCTAAGGCCGAAATTGCAATCGTAAGAATAAATATTTCATACAGTCAACGGCGACTATGATGTATTTTAAGAAATATTATATGACTGTGAATCCCAAACATAAGAAGTTAATTTTTGTAGACGCTGTGGCAGTTTTCGTATGCCCATGTCATAAGAGCTCGTCTCCGTGGTCTTCTTTCACCTCGTCGTCGGGGCTGAATCGCTTTCCGGCCAAATTTTCTTTTAACTTACGGAACAGGTGATATTCACTGGGCGCCAAGTCAGGACTATAGGGTGGGTGGGTGATTATGTTTTACGGACACCGTTGCAGGAGAGCAACGGTTTGCTGAGCGATGTGTGGGCGAGCGTTGTCATGGAGAATGTGTACGCCCTTGCTCAACATTCCTCTTCTCCGGTTCCGAATTGCCCGTTTGAGTTTTTTCAGAGTCTCACAGTACCCGTCAGCGTTAATTGTGGTCCCAGTGGCCTAAAGTTGACCAACAATACCCCTTTTCGATCCCAAGACACCATTGTCACGACTTTACTAGCAGACTGTGTTTGTTTTAATTTCCGCGGCTTTGGCGATGATGGATGCCGCCACTGGCGTGATTGTTGCTTGGTCTCAGGTGTAAAGTGGTATGCCCAGGATTCGTCACGCGTGACAATTGAGTCCAGAAACTGCAAGGGGGTGAGCTGGTATGACATGGGCATACAAAAACTGCCACACCGTCTACAAAAATGCGTCGACAGAAATGGTGATTATGTCGAAAAATAGCTAAATTTTCAAGCTGTAAACTGGTGTAAACCATTGTGGTAATAAACAGGTCTATGTACTTATAAAAAAATAGAAGACCTTACTTTTGGGATTACCCTCGTACATCCCTGACACTCCGTAACATATCACAGGAAGCCAATGGTAAGCCACATGCACTAGGTTCAAATGGTTCAAATGGCACTGAACACTATGGAACTTAACATCTGAGGTCATCAGTCGCCTAGAACTTAGAACTAATTGAACCTAACTAACGTAAGGACATCACACACATCCATGCCCGAGGTAGGATTCGAACCTGCGACCGTAGCGGTAGCTCGGTTCCAGACTGTAGCGCCTAGAACCGCACGGCCTCTCCGGCCCGCCATGCACTAGGACCTTGCATGCAACCGCGACACAGGATTCCTGTATCTGCTCTCTTAAGAGCATTCCCTGTATTCTTTGACTTTTGACGATAATTATGCGTGAAACACGTGGCCGTCGAAGCAAGATGTGAGGCTCTGCTGACGGAGCCAAAGAGAGGACTGGCGCGAGGAAAGCGCCGCTGCTGTATGTAATGCTTGCGAGGTTTCCACCACAAAGGACTCTCTCTTTTCTGTGTATTTGTAGTACGAGGTACATTGAGGTCATAATACATCCGATTTTTTTCCTTAGCACTGTAAACAGATACAAACATGTGGTTTAGTTTCGAAATACGCGTGCACTCAGTGCAAATGCGTGGACACAGATGTCAGCACTGTACAGCACACACAACTATTTTGGATACTTAAAATGGCGACGTCCTTCATTACAGGAACAGCATAATCATTCTTTTTCTCCATTTGAGTAGTGTGACACCAACTAAAATTCACCGTCAGTTGAGCGAAATATGTGGTGGTTGTAATGGTACTTGAATTACGTAACCATTACGGCAGCTCAACTCAACCTCTCGATACCAGCAATATTCTACTGTGTTTCTGTAAAGCAGTTAACATAATTCTGAGACAACATTCAGATTTGATTTCATTAATGTAGAGGTACTTTGATACATCGGTGTGTTTATATTGCAATGATATTATTCGTATGTGTATTCTTTCTTTTATCACTATGATCTTTGACGTACTTGTAACTCTGATTTTTGGGCGCGTAAGCGATTACTAGTTAGAGACTGTAAAGTCAAGTTTTGGACGTCATGTCGGAAAGACGCAAATTGTAGCCAGCTTATAAACTGTGAACTTTTAACAGTGAGGAAAATGTTTAAAAAAATGGCTTCAAATGGCTCTGAGCACTATGGGACTTAACATCTATGGTCATCAGTCCCCTAGAACTTAGAACTACTTAAACCTAACTAACCTAAGGACAGCACACAACACCCAGCCATCACGAAGCAGAGAAAATCCCTGACCCCGCCGGGAATTGAACCCGGGAACCCGGGCGTGGGAAGCGAGAACGCTACCGCACGACCACGAGATGCGGGCGAAAATGTTTTCAAGTAAGTTTTGTATTGTGAAGTGATGTTTTGTGTGTTACGTGATATTGCAGCAAAAGTAATAAAAAAGAAGTGTAACTTAAATTCGGAGTGCTGATTACTCTTTTACATCACCATTGTCCTTCAAAAGTGTAATCTTCATAATGGTTTGTGAAACACATTTATAAAACTTTTGAATATAGCAGAATAAAACCTAGGCCTCTTTGCATCCGAGCTTGGAATCATCACCACCTAGATTTTCGACGATTGAGCCATGATTTTACAACGAGACCAGCACGGGAAACACGAGAAGATGAGTGCCTAGTTTATTCATTATTACATGAAATGACTTTATTAACTGTGCTCTAATGACATTTGCCACATAATAACTTTGTTGTTGCCCGAAAATGCAGTATTTAGCAGCGTTAGCAACACCCCAATCATTATTAAATTTTGACCTTTGTTGTGATAGGGTTGTTAGATGGTGGTGTTATGGTTGTATCTAATGTTGGGTTCGCGGGTGCGGCAGTTCAGAAGAAAGCACAATGTCGTTTGACAACGAACCAACACAGTCTCGGCCTTGCGCCAACCGGTGCGACAAAAAACGATGGAGCGCGTGGGGATCACTGAATGGGTGAGGAACCATTGCCACAAAAGCTGGCGTATCCGTGGGATATGTGCACACAATCTTGCTTGAAGACCGGAAAATGAGAAAGTATCCTCAAGATGGGTCCCACGAATGCTGACGTACGACAACACGGCAGCGCGCCTGGCATGTTGCCAGGCAATGTTGACGCATGATGGCGGTACGGACTGGACTTTCTCATCATTGACTGTGAGAATGGATGAGACATGGATGCCGTTTTTCAATCCTGAAACCTAACGCCAGTCAGCTTAGTGGAAGCACACACGCACACTCACCGCCACCAAAAAATTGGTGGAAGTGCCAGTGTTGAGAAAATGATGGCAGCCATGTTCTGGGACGGCCCTTGTTCCAAAGGGCACTACAGTGACAGGAGCGTCCTACTCAGATGTTATGTTTTGATGAACAAGTTGCTTCCAGGATTGCGTAAATACGGCCGGAACAGGTGTGCTCTTCCACAAAAGAAAAAAAAAGCATCGGCGCGTCGGGTGAACGCGCCGTTTCAGTCTGTTCGAGAGAACAACTATGAAATGATTTCTTACGCTCACTAATCACCTGAACTGGCTACTAGCGACTTTTGGCTCTTTGCAAAGTGGTCGCACATTCACTAACCCTGCCGCTATTGCGTTAGCGATTTTCCGGTGATCAAACCAGACTCCTAAAGAAGCGTTCTCAGTGGCCGCGGAATAACGCCGTCGACCTTGTGAAAAATGTGTGCTGATGCAGAAAGACTACGTCGAGAAGTGACAAGTTTCGCAGTGTTTGTGTGACTAGTTTGTGAGGAAAAAAAATCAGAGGTGTTGTAACTTGAGTGCACCTCGTATATTAAAAACTAGAAACCCGCCTCGATTGCGAAAAAAGCACCTAGTGTTAACCTAGGTTTCGGCGTAGATAACTACACCTTCTTCAGAACAATAAAACCCACAAGTGCCTAAGAAGACCTTTGTCAATGATTAAAAGAACACCATAGCTATACATTTATAAACGAAAAAAGGCAAACACAAACAGTACATATATACAAAGTCTAAACCACTACTTAACTTGATGCTGTAACCTCCACCTCACACCGGCCTATGTTCGATAGGGTCATCATGATGGCGGGTCATGGCCCATGTATAGCTATGGTGTTCTTTTAATCATTGAAAAAGGTCTTCTTAGGCACTTGTGGGTTTTATTGTTCTGAAGAACGTGTAGTTATCTACGCCGAAACCTAGGTTAACACTAGGTGCATTTTTCGCAATCGAGGCGGGTTTCAAGTTTTTTAATATATTAACCAACGATTGCTGACGCTCTGCGATGTTGAAGGTTCTTAAATTTGCACCTCGTATGTTTCTAGATGAGATACACGGCGTTGATCGAATATTTATTTATTTCAGTCTTCTATTAGTTCGTCTCCTGCTACCTCCTCTCTCTGTCCATGCCCTCACCCTCTATCCATCTCTTCCTCCCTCTCTCTGTTCATCACTGACTCCCCCTGTTTGGTCATCTCCACCTCCCCTCTCTCTCTCCATCTCCTCCTCTCCACCTTCCTCCACCCATCTCCCCCTTTCCCCTTTTCCACCTGCCTAATCCCTCTCCCTCTTCCACTTGGCTCCTACATCTTCCCTTCCACCTTCTCTCTTTTCATCTCATCCTCCCCCACTCTCTGACCATCTTCTCCCCCCCCCCTATTCTCTATCTCCTTCCCCCCCCCCCCCCAAATTCTCTGATCATCTACTCATCCCTCCTCTGCCCATCTCCTCCTGTCCTGAGATACTCTTCTGTCTGGTTGCTACACTTCCCCTCTTCCCTCCTCTATCAATCCACCCCATACTTCCTCCATTCTTGAACCATATCCTCCTCCCCTTCTTTTTGTGCATTTCCTCCACTGACTTCTCTCTGTCCATCTCCTCATCTCCATTTCTCTGTACGTCTCCTCCTCTCCCATCTGTCTCTCCATCCCTTTTATCCCCCATCTCTCTCCACCTTCTCCTTCCCAATCTCTCTATCCATCTCCTCTCAGTTCCATTTCCTCTCATGTTCATCTCATCATCCCACCACTATCTGACTCTCTCCTCCACCCCACTCCATCTGTCTGTCTCCTCTTCTCCCTTTCTCTATCCATTTCATCTTCCAATCTCTCATTACCCATTTCCTCCTCCATCCTCTCTCTGCTCATATAACGAATTCCAATACTATCTGAACAACTTGCCTGTTGTGCAGAGCAGCCAATGTGGCAGGGATTAGCAACTGCTCTCACCTGCATCTCCGCTCCTATAGGAGATAGGCTGTTCTAACCCCAACAGCACTGATTCCCTGATAATAAGTAGTATGTGTGCCAAACTTAGTTGAAATTCATCCACTAGTGTAGGAGGAGATGGGGGACGTAAAAAGACCCACATACATAAATCCAATTTTACAGATGTGTATGACAGAGTGCAGCGAATCAAATTGCCTTCAGTGCAAGCAAGTGAATCATATAAAAGTCCCGCCGAGGAGCTGCCGCTGACAGTGTAGCAGCAGGGAGCTGCGGCACAGTAGGCAAACGGACAGCGTATGTGGGAATGTACGATGAGAGAAGCAAGTGTTAATGGCAGTGTACGCAATGGCCCCGCATTCTAAACAGCTAACGACATGAAAATAGTCTTATTTAGAAAACATTAACGATTTAGAAATTTACTGGCTCTGAGCACTATGGAACTTAACTTCTGAGGTCATCAGTCCCCTAGAACTTAAACCTAACTAACCTAAGGACATCACACAGATCCGTTCCCGAGGCAGGATTCGAACCTGCGACCGTAGCGGTCCCGCGGTTCCAGACTGTAGCGCGTAGAACCGCTCGGCCACAGCGGCCGGCAGAAGAAATAAAAACGTGGAGGTTTGCCGACGACATTGTAATTCTGTCAGAGACAGCAAAGGACCTGGAAGAGCTGTTGAACGGAATGGACAGCGTCTTGAAAGGAGGATATAAGATGAACAGCAACAAAAGCGAAACGAGGATAATGGACTGTAGTCGAATTAAATCGGGTGATGATGAGGGAATTAGATTAGGAAATGAGACACTTAAAACAGTTTTGCTATTTGGTGAGCAAAATGGCTGATGATGGCCGAAGTAGAGAGGATATAAAATGTAAACTGGCAATGGCAAGAAAAAGAGTTTCTGAAGAAAAGAAATTTGTTAACATCGAGTATAGATTTAAGTGTCAGGGAAGTCGTTTCTGAAAGTATTTTATCCAAAAAAAGTATCTATAGTTATAAAAAGACACCACAGTGATACAGAAATACGTAACAAAAAATTTAGTAATGATGAGTGGGAATCATATTGTGAAACCGATAACCTACGAGAGTTTACGAAGTTCACTTTAAAGATATAACATCAACTCTATACACAGTGGAGAGGTGGTCTGCAGAGATAGCGGATGTAGGGTGCATTGTGGTCGTATTGGTGCCCTAACGAGTAGTAAAAGTTTTAAGTAAATTGCGAAATTTCAAACTTGTATTAATGAACTGCTTCCCTTTTCACTGAATATATAACACATCCTCGCACACTTTCGGTACAGAGGTACGCTTAATGCTTTCTCTGAAACTCACGTCAGACAATCTCAGTGAATAAGTTTGCTGCCCCCCTCTCCATTAAAGAAATATAATTGGTGTGCCACTCCTACCACTGGTGTTAGTAGGACCTGTTTGGAAACGAATTCGGATGAACGAAAATCGCATAAATTTTCCCGTACTTCCGTTCCGCATGGCAGTGACGGCCGCGCGGTGTCGACTGCTCTTTTCTACGTCAGCCGCCGCCTTCTGCGCCGGCATCACGAGTGCCTGTCCGGGACTTGCGAGGTGTTTTCGTTTGACTGCGGGCGTTGCGCTGTTGATACGAGACGCGTGGGCGTTTGCAGAACACTCCCGCACGCACAAGTTCCGCACGCTTCGTGAATAATGCAGCAGGCCTATTTCTGATCTCCGCCGAGAAAAGGGGAGTCGACCCCGGACCCACAGGCTGGCACCACTGTAAGGTGGCAACGGCCTTGCACCTTACATGAGTCCATTTAACGTGACACTTTGGGTTTTGTTGGAGTAATACTCTAAATTACGGTGTAAGAAATCTATGTGGAAACCCATCGGAACACGAGAATTCCGCCATTTTGTAATTGTAAGATTTTGTGGAAAGGGAGTACGCGAGACAGAGCTCGGCTACGTCCCCGCCTAGCCGCCGAAGGCCACAGCCTGACTGTATGAATGGGGATTTCTCTAATCCGTTTAGAGAGGCCACAGCGGCCGCCAACCTCTGAGGGACGCGCGGCTGCAGGTGTTCAAGTGTTTACCAAAACAGAGCAGTGGATAGCTGGACGGGCTTTCCTGTGCGTGCTCTCGCCTATGTCCCACTAATTTTACGCCTTCGAGTAACTCAAGTGGGGCAGGCCAGGAGTTCCGAACAACAAACTTTCAGCGCAAGAATCTTGTGTTCGCTACGACGTGGAATCTTACCGTGAAAATCTCGAGCGGTCTCCTGGGAGAAAACTTCCAGTAAACGTGTTATTGCCCACAGCTGTGGTTCTTTCCAGCCGGCGAGGGCGGAGTTTACTTGTGAAATTTTGTAGAAACAAGAGAATTGTGGAAAAGAGTTCTATTCCCAGGCCGTACATTGGTCCGCAATGGCAAACTGGGTATTTTGAGAGCTTCTAGTGATGTGATTCACTCGGTAAAAATTGAGGTGAGAAAACAGAGGTGAAGTGCGATCTTGCTGGACTCTCGGTAGAGGTCTTCCGTTCAGGGCTCGCGTACTGAGAGGACGTTAGCCAAGTCGTCTCCCCTCTTGGTTTTTCGTTCTGAGAAGACGTTAGCCGCGCCAGCTCATTGCTGACGGAAACATTGTCGCAATTAGAGAAGTTTACAGACAGCAGTCTGGTGTTCGAATGCTGTATGATTGTACTTTCCGAGACGTCACACGCCGATCGCACGGCCACGCCGTCGCCGTCGGAGACCGCCGCTACAACAGGAATATTACGGTGAGATCGCTCCCGCTTCGGCCTGTGTTAGGAGTAACGTTAAACAGTTGGATCAATTGCAATTGCTGTTTCCACAGAAGTTTCACGGTACTTTGGAGTGTAGTGGTTCTTCGTATATATGTTATAAGAGATGGCATTTTGGACCGATTTTAGCACATTTCACTGCCAATGCCAGTTAGGAGGATAATTTGTAAATTGTTCATTGTCTTTTATTCAGCATTGATCTGAAGGTTATAATAAAATTATTGTGTTTCAGTAGAGCCTTTACTTCCAGTAGGTGATCTTGAATTCACCCTTTTGCTTTATTTCATTTTTGTGTATGTGTATTTTGTATTGAACACCCTAAGTGTTCGTGATCGTTCATGTTTGGAAGTAGAAATAGATGTGATTTATCGTCAACACTACCACCGCAGATTAATTAGGGGTGACAGGGCCACATTTAAATCTAGCGTTATCCATTTTTGCGTACAGTTCCACCCCCCATTTCTCTGGAAGTTTGAGAGTTGGCATGAGTCCCCTCTCATATTTCTATCTTACTCTGAGTAATTAGATTTTCCTCTCTAATTGCATGCGGTGAAAAGTCGCTATTTCCTTCACATGTGGACTTCCCAGGCAGCGTCTCTCGTCACCCGGGTGGTACGGTGACAGGCGGGCTATGATGATCTTGGAAGGGTTAAGCCGATGGGTGTGAGGGAGTCGAGTGGATGCTGTCCAGACGCCGACATTGTCATAAGAGCGGGAGCGACACGCGCAGAGGGGCCAGAAGCGGTGGCTGGGCTAGAGATTCAGTTACTTCGCAGAAACTTGGTGAAAACACTTTCTGGCGGGCTACCAGCGAGGTGTGGGAATGAGTTGTGTTCCCAGGCAGTCTTGGCGGGCAAATTCCCGCGTTTTCTGCAAAACCATAACTGTGATTGGCTTGCTCAGGGAATAGCTCCGTGACGTAGCAAAATCGACGCAGAAGTTGGGGCCAACTATCTCCATTGGTGGAATAGTCCTGCGTCGGCAATAGAGGGAATTTTCCGCACACAATCAATCTGATTGTGTGCCGAGCCTTCTTTGTCTCCCTCAGAGGCGCGTTTGTATTGATAGGAAGTCTTAAGTCTGGAACAACCAGACCAGAATAATTTGTTTCGGGCTATACTCGCGACATTATCATCACCACGATTGGACGTCGAAGAAACCAGCCATCGCCTCCGGTATGCCAGATCGTGTCCTTGCAGTTAAGAAGACAGCTTGGTAATGTATGTCCGCAGCACCGGCAAATCAGGGAATTTTGCTAGGCGATAATCAAAGCTCAGCAGAGTGCGCTAGTTCGTCTTTTATAACTTTGTTCTGTCTTGGGTGTTCATTGTCTGAGTTATCACTACTGTAGCAGCAATTAATGTTGGGTTGGCTGGGTGTTTCTCTTAAGATTTGAGTTGCAAGAAATTGGCCCCACATACCACTTGGTCATAAATGTCACAATCTAGTTTATGGACAACTTCACTTTCACAGCATTTATTTGAGTATCAAATTTGATGTATTGTAAATGTTTCTTGTGTTTCGTTTATTATTTTGAGTTTAGTCATAATAAATCAAATTGTTATTTTGGACAGAACTTTCATTCTGTTAATCGGTAGAGCAACCCTTTCATTTGTCACTACGTTAATGAAACTTGCCTTTATCAAATTAATTTCTATCAAATTAAATTATTGCAGGTGCCAAACTTTTTTCTACTCCACTTGCAGGGTCGATTACAGTCAGTTCGCGTTTCTTCTTAATCCATGTGCAACAGCAAAAGTCGGAGTTAGAAAAAGGGGGGCTTAGAGCATCATTTCCATATGAAGATTCGAGAAGAATTTAGTGTTAAATACACTGCTAGCCCCAGCACCTCGCAAGTTGTTGGTTGGTTGGTTGGTTGGTTATTTGAGGTTTAAGGGACCAAACAGCAAGGTCATCAGTCCCTTGTTTCAAATATGCGCCATTCTGCTAATGGGACAACTCAGTAAAGTCAGAACAATAAAACGGAAAAAGGGAAAAAACGTAAAAAGGCAGTCATGTCATTGGTAAAAAACAAAATGAGGGAAGTCGGCAAGAGAACGAACCCAACACTATGCTGAAGCAGCATAGGCAAGACCACCTGTGACTTAAAAGGTACAACAACTATAATGTAGAAAGTATGTATGGGAATAGAAAGACTAACCAAGCCTTAAAAAAAGGGTAAAAACAGAGTAAAATGGGAATAAAAGAGGAATTCGGTCAGGGAGGTGAATCAGGAATCTCCAAACACTGCTTACAGTGGGAGACACCCAAACACTCACCGCCCCGCCCCAACGCCAGAGAGAGATTAAAAACCTTAAAATTGAGAATAAAAACCACTTTCCAGGAGGAAACCAAGAACCAGAGAGACCATCGGGGAATCGTCAGCCAACATCAAAGGTAAAGTGTGGGGGAGCCTGTACTTAGCATGCAGAGCCAAAAGAAGGGGGCATTCAACCAAAATGTGGGCTACTGGCTGGAAGGCTCCACAACCACATAGTGGGGGTGGCTCATCACGCAAAAGAAAACCATGGGTCAACCGAGTATGGCCAATGCGGAGATGACACAGTGTGGTCGAGTCCTTTCGGGAGAGGCGAAAGGAAGAACGCCACGGGCCTGGTGTCACCTTAATTGCATGAAGTTTATTAGACAGGGGAGTAGCCTCCCAAGAATTGGCCCATGACTGTGCGAAGTGGGATTTGATGTGAAGCCGTAAATCCGCTGCAGGAGGGGCTACAGAAAACGGGGGTAAGTAACTGCTCCCCCAGCCAAACGATCAGCGAGCTCATTACCCGGGATACCCACATGGCCAGGGACCCAAAGGAAGTCAATAGAACAAGCAGCACGGTGAATATCAGCGAGATGGTCATGGATGGCAGACACCAAGGGATGGCGCGAAAAACACCGGTCAATAGCAAGAAGGCCACTCATCGAGTCCGTGCATAACAAAACGCGGTTGTGTTGGGACTGTTTATTAAAGGTAAGGGCCTGGGAAATTGCCATCAATTCCGCAGTAAACACCCCACATGTAGGTGGCAGCAGATGACTTTCCGTTCCAACAGAGGACGTGAAGGCATACCCAACACGATCAGCAGATTTAGAGCCATCAGTGTAGAAAACAACAGCATCCCGAAACTCCCACAAAATTTGGCGGAAAAAGGAACGGAACACCGCCGGGGGGATGGAATCTTTCGGACCGCGGCAGAGATCCATCCGAAGTCGAGGCCGAGGAACTAATCAAGGAGGGGTGGAAGGGAGGGAGCAAGGAAGACAGGACAAAGAAGGAAGTTGAAAATCACGGCAAAGAGACGCAAGGTGCAGCCCAACCGGTAAACCCGCCCGAGGGTGGGAGTCGGGTGGGCGACGTCCATGGTCTGGGAACAGGATAGAATAGGAAGGATAAGTGGGAGAGGAACGGATAGTGAGTGCATAAGACACCAGAAGCTGGGACCGCCGAACAGAAAGGGGGGGGGGATCCCAGCTTCAACTAGGAGACTATCAACAGGGCTAGTAGGGAAGGCACCGGTGGCTAAACGGATACCACGATGGTGGACTGGATCCAGCATGTGCAGTGTGGAAGGAGCAGCTGAACCATAAACTTGACAACCATAGTCCAAGCGAGACAGAACGAGAGCACGATAAAGACGGAGGAGGAGGGAATGGTCCGCACCCCAAGACGAGTGGGCAAGGAAGCGAAGGACATTGAGTTTATGGAAACATCCTACCTTCAGGAGTCTGATATGGGGCAGCCAAGTGAGCTTGTTGTCGAAAAGAAGACCCAGGAAACGAAACTGTGGGACCACAGGCAATCGTTGTGCATCGAGATAGAGCTCTGGATCAGGGTGGATCGTAGTGTGGCGACAGAAGTGGACCACTCGCGATTTTAAAGGAGAGAATTGAAACCCGCGTGAGAGGGTCCATGCAGAGGCACGCCGTATAGCTACCTGGAGCTGCCGCTCTGCAGATGCCATCGAGGAGGAACTAACCCAAATGCAGAAATCATCCACATACAGGGCAGGGGCGACCAAGGGACCGACAGAGGCCACAAGTCCATCGATAGCAATGAGGAAAAGGACACTCAAGACGGAACCCTGTGGGATGCCCGTCTCCTGGGTCCGTGGAGAACTAAAAGCAGTACCAACTCGAACTCTGATTGACCGATGGATCAGGAACTGGCGGATAAAAATCGGGAGTGGGGCCCCGAAGGCCCCACTGATGAAGGGTAAGTAAGATGTGATGGCGCCAGGTCGTATCATAGGCCTTGCGAAGGTCAAAAAACACTGCAACCAAATGGCGGCGCTGGGAAAAAGCCTGCCGAACTGCGGATTCCAAGCGAAGTAAATGATCGATTGAAGACCATCCCTCTCGAAAGCCACACTGGTAAGGCGACAATAGATCCCGAGATTCGAGGACCCAATTGAGCTGACGGGCTACCATCCGTTCAAGGGACTTACAAACAACATTGGTCAAACTAATTGGCCGATAGCTGTCAACATATAGGGGGTTCTTACCAGGCTTAAGGACAGGACCCCAATGCTATCCCTCCACTGAGAAGGGAAGTCACCCTGGAGCCAGATACGGTTAAACACCCGAAGAAGATGTTGCCGTTGTGGAGCACTGAGATGTTGAAGCAGTTGGTTATGAATGGAATCTGGGCCAGGGGCCGTATCATGAGAAGAAGATAGAGCAGAAAGAAATTCCCATTCAGTAAAAGGTTTGTTGTACGATTCCGACTCACAAGGGGTGAAACATAAGGTGTAAGCTTCAGCCAGCTGTTTTTGATGAAGGAAAGCAGCTGGATAGGAGGCTGACGCTGATGCCACTGCAAAATGGGTCGCAAGATGTTCTGCGAGAACTAATGGGTCCGTACAAATGCCATCTGGGAGGTGAAGGCCTGGGAGGGTGGACTGCCGATGGCAACCTTGGAGAGAACGAAGTGTAGCCCATACACGTGACAGAGGGACTGTAGAACCAAGGGAAGAAACGAATCGTTCCCAACATATCCGCTTACCCTGTTTGATTAAATAACGGGCTTTAGCACGGAGGTGTTTAAAGGTAGTAAGGCTGGCTAAGGATCGGTGCCTCTTAAAGTGTTGCAAAGCTCGATGGCGATCACGGATGGCAATGGCAATGGCCGTACTCAGCATCAGTAAAATGAGATTCCTGGAGAACCACACAAGCTGCAGAGTTGGACGAAAGAAGGGATTTCAATTCCGGAAGGTGACGATAGTATCCATTACAATTCCATTGGAGAACCACAGAACGATGGTTTAAATGAAGGGTGAACACGCTAAATCCAGTCATACCGCCGGGTCCCCACCCGTCGCCGACAAGGAGGGGGCGACATCCACGAACGACAGGTCAGAATCCGGTTGTGAAGTCGGGGAAGGGACCTCCGGTGACACCAGAGGCTCTTTGTCCCGGGACTTATGTTTCTTCTTCTTCTTTTCAGGCTGAGATTAAGGAGGGCTGTGTGGCATAAAGGAGCCAGCTGCAGCAAGATCAGGAACAGAAAGAGACCGGGCGACCTGGGGGCCGACAGACCGCGGCTCTCACGGTCGCCGTGCTGCAGCAGACCTTTGACCTGGAAGGTGCCGGGAAGGGGCATCCCGGGAGAGGCGTCCTTGATCGGCAGACGCGGAAGGAGTGGGACACTTCTCTGGCTGGGGAGGGGGAGCAGCGCCCATAGGGGAAGGTGTGAGAGCCGCAGGGGAGGGGGGAGGAGAGGGGTCCGGGATGAGGGTAAGGAAGTGGGAGGAAGGGGTGAAGATGTAACCAAGGCGTAACTAGATGTCATGGACACAGGGTGCAGTCGTGCATATTTCTTATGGGCCTCTGTGTAGGTTAAACAATCGAGGGACTTATACTGCTGTATCTTTTTTTCTTTCTTATATACTGGGCAATCTGGTGAACGTGGAGAATGACTACCATGACAATTTACACATACAGGAGGGGGAACACAGGGACTCCCCTCATGGAGTGGACGTCCACAGTCACCACAGAGAGGGTCCTGGAAACAGCGAGAAGACGTGGCCAAAACACAAGCACTTGAAACACCTCATAGGAGATGGGATGTACGGCTTCACATCACAGTGATAGACCATAATCTTAACTTTCTCAGGAAGGGTATCCCCTTCAAAGGCCATGATAAAGGCACCAGTATCAATCTTTAGGACCCTTCTGAACACGCCGAACAAAGTGAACACCCCGCTGTCCGAGATTGTCCCAAAGTTCCTCATCAGTTTGAAGGATGAAGTCCCGGTGAAAAATCACACCTTGTACCATATTTAGAGACTGGTGAGGGGTAATGGACACAGGAATTGTGCCAAGAAGGGTACAGGCACGAAGGGCCGCAGATTGGGCAGCTGAAGCAGTTTTTATCAGCAATGAACCCGACCGCATCTTGCTCAGGGAGTCCACTTCGCCAAACTTGTCTTCAATGTGTTCCACAAAGAATAAAGGTTTGACACTGGTGAAAGTATCTCCATCAGTCCTGGTGCAAACTAGATAATGGGGGAAAGGTTTTGCCCCTAGACGACGGGCCTGCCCCTCTTCCCAGGGGGTAGCCATGGAAGAGAATGCCGAAGGGGCAAGAGAAGCAGCACTTGAGGAATCAGTTCCACGCAGAGAGACGGCCGCAGAAGAACGGCCAGAGTTTTGGACCCGTATGCGTTTCATCTGCATAGCGTCCGCCCTGATACCACCCACTCCGATCAGGGGCTCTCCTCATGGGTGCCACCCAGCCACAGTGAGGGCCGTCTGGCACGGCGGCCATTGCCGGGAGTTCCGATGCTCCAGGATGACGAGCAACCACTCCAAGGCATGCATGAGGAGGTCACAGCTCAGGTATCAGAAGTGTGATCCCTGTGTGTTCAGGGGGCTCAACCAAAAGGGTACATAGCGACCCCACCACACGGGCTGGCTACCGTGCTGGCTATGCACCCTAGCATCAGACAACGACGTGAAAGAAAAGGTGGAATGTACTAGGAGGGCGCACGTCGGAGACACTGGGTAAGGTGCTCTTCCCCAAATGGCTCACACTACGGAGGAGAAATTTTGTAATGAAGGTCAAACCCCAGAGGGGAACCAAGGAATGCCAAAAGGAGGAGATGATTATGCAACAAAGCCGGAGTGTAAAAACCAACAGAACCAGGAGGATAGCGGGGGCCAACATAAGCAAGGACACCAATAGAGGGAGAGGAGAGGGCGAGGGGAAAGGAGCATGGAGGGGAAAGGAGGGGAAGGGAAAGGAAATGCAGCCCGGGAGAGAAAGAAGGCTGCAATGGCTCGGGGCCCCGTGCTAACCACGCACGTATCCACAAAAGAGTTGTGGACCCCCTGGGGGGCGCAAGTTGTTTGTCAGGGGCGAACACACGCAAAAGTCGGACAAGCAATGGGTGGGGTTTTACACGACGTAACAGCAGCAGCGGCCGACACCCGCTGTTGCGCCGACCATTTTCTGCCTCTCGGAAACGTTCAGTTGTCGCTCTGATCAACCGAGAATGGCCGGCGACAGCCCCGCTTCAGGTGCCCACGTCCTTCAGCCGCACGCTGAAAGTGATTACGTCGCACTGCTTCCAGCGGAGTCATTATTCCCCTCGCACTGCGCTAAAATTAATTCGTATGTACGAGTACCGCGCCACGAGAGTTATCTGTTAGCTGCCATAAACAGCACCCGCAACACGCAAATGCGTTATGTGCTCGCTATCTCCGCATTAATTTGCATCGCCAATTTCAGTCCCTTCTTAACGCTCGGTCGCGTGCGAACAAGTGACTACAAAAAACAAATACTGAGAAACCGATGCTATCATAATCACCGTACAGATTCACAGATGTAACGAGCGCCACACAACGACACAGTGGGACAAACGATATCAATAACAACTGACAGTAGCCGCTTAAATCTTTTTTTCAGTGTCAGTTCAACCTAACTGTTACAACTGCTCAAAACTATTGGTTTCTGAAACTACTGATTTTCCGGTTTTTATTCCTATAATTTCCTGTGATAAACATAGAAATGGAACAGCGACTGAAAAACTGGGACTCCCTCAGTTTCCGGGTACTTAGAATCAAAATATTTAATTAAATAGGCAAATAAAATAGAACGTATTCCGTCCACCGTTGGCTGATATTATGGAGAAGTGGCAAGTGAACACTACGAAAATAGCAGTATTCCCATAATTGTTCTAATTTTTTGCAACTCTGCTCAAAAATCATATAATAAGCGAGGATCATAGCAACCAGTATTTGGGCATTACGAACAGTCGGTGCTAAAGAGTAAAAAAATGCGGTTGAGGAACTATTTTTTGTGTTAATTTGCCTGTTTCCAAGGGCTACAAGCAGATCAAGGCATATAATGTAGATGCAGGCAGTAGATTAGCTATTTTCTATTTTTAAGGTAGTGAATGAATTGCTATGTTCTAAGTTTTCTCCTCCTATGATGTAAGTTTGTTGTGGCTCCTCCCGCTTTTAATCTTTTAAAGAAAAAGGTGCATTGTACTTCATTCGTACTGCAATTCGTAAAATAATTTCAGCTTAGGGATGGAAACATTCCGTAATACAACCGATATTCAATGAGCAAATCAACAAATTACCAGATGGAGCACGTCTTTCACGCTGCTTGTACCCGCATACCACCAAATAGGCCGCGCCACGTAGTAACAGTTACAGTATGTTCCCAACAAGTCTCTGCCAATTCTTATGTCACATGTTCATTGTTCGTTTCTATCAGCACTGTCATTAAAACACCACTGATCGCTTTTCTCATTTTCTATTATGACGCAATGGAAATTTTACGAATAAAAATTACTTTTTTTACAAAAAGTTTGTCTAGAAACAAAAAAATTTTCAATGCTTCTATGACAATGCCATGTCTCCGCAATGTCCTTTCTTCCAGAAGCTCTAGTTTACAAGGGTGGCAGAAGAGCTTCTGTGACGTTTGGAAGGTAGGAAACGAGATACTGGCAGAACTCAAGCTGTGAGGAGGGGTCGTGAGTCGTGCTTCGGTAGCTCAGTCGGTAGAGCACTTGCTCACGAAAGGCCAAGATCCGGAGTTCGAGTCTCGGTCCAGCACACAGTTTTACTGGGACAGGAAGTTTCACTTCAAATATTGCTGCAAATTGACAAAGCGTAAGTTACAGCACTCGACCATTCACAACAAGGGCAAGGGATCGCAGTAGACCTCGCACAGTTTGCACGCACTATATTACATTGACCAGAAGACTCTCAAAAAATTATTATGAAAATAGAAGGCGGACGGGGAAAGAGAAGTAAGGCAGGGGAAGGAAGCGATGATATCAGCTTCGTCTGGACTTTATGCGGCATCAGCGGCAACCAGTGGAAACGTGGTGCCGGACCGGTACTCGAACCCGGGATCTCCTGCATACTAGACAAGTAAGTTCTGAACAACCGAGCGTCTTCGCATGAGTTCGTGATTCTTTGAGAGGAAGAGACGAAGAATGTGTAAGAGGTGTTAGTAACCACGTCGTGTACCTTCTCTAGTGTCAACGAAAATATCAATATTAGCGTGCCAGTAGCCGATGTGGCCTATGGATACAATCAGACATCTACAAAAAGGTGATACATTCACAAGGTTTTTTTAACCCTCGAGCGGCCGCGCCGTCTTTCATAACACGTGCGGGCGTGCGTCGCACTTTGTACACGTGTAAAGAATAGCTGTATTAATGTTACCAAGCTAAACATTCAAGAGTAAAATCACGGCTTAATTAAACAACGATAAAACAAATTTTCATTATATGAGCTAAAACACACCCCAGTTAAATAATAGGAAAATAAGTTTTCATGATATCACTCTGCTCCCGTACACAAGTGTTACCCCACAGTAATGACCCACTCGAAACATCACATCCAGCCAATCGCCCAGTCATTTATTCGAATACTAATTATCTCGCGGACATTTGCTTCATTGTGGTATTGTGCTGCTAGCTCGTAAACTGGGCCGTTTTCTTGTACGGATCGTAAATTTTTCCTCACTCAGCTCGCCGTCTATTTTATGTTATTGACGCTCTCTTGGACATATGACAACTTATCACTGTATTAGCTGAAGTAATGTTGAAGGAATAGGCATAAGCTCGCGAATGCAAACAATGGAACGTTGCAAGACAATGTTGTTTGTGACTGGTGCACTTTATGAAAAGCCGCCCCAGCTCGAGGGTTAAACATGTACACCTAATAAAGGAAATGTACGTAACTTTGTATAGCTGTAGCTCCTTCTGTGGAGCTGAGCTACACACCGTGACACTAATTTTCTTGACAGAAACAAATAGTCCTGAATCGTGATACGGTCAGAAAAGTCTCTGAATAGTAGTAACTGTTTAGTACGTGGTGCTACGTCGACGTGTTTTCTTCACTGCAGCCTACTGTACTAAAGTTGGTTCTGTGGGTGAACCCCTTTCAGAGCCTCTGGCTGCAATTGTATACATTAACTTTTAGTGCGTCTTAGCTGCAACAGAATTACTTTTCCCCAATGGAAAGCTGAGGTAAGCATTTCTCAATATATAACGTTTTCATCATGCACAAGTGCCGGCAAATGTTGGGCATCACCCGAAAAATATCAACAAGTCAATGCAGCAGTCCACAGCAGCATGTGACCACCAGAAAACACAGATGTCGTTGGTACGCTATATTCTGCTGTATAATTGAATATTGTTATTCTTACTGTGAATCGTAGTTATTGAATGACCATTCTACTATTTATTACGGTAGACATACAGTGAAGAGCCACAGAAACTGGTATACCTGTCCAATATCGTGTAGGGCCCCCGCGAGCCACTCTGTAGCAATTATGGACTTGGGGGGGGGGGGGGGGGGGTCGCATTGTCCTGCTGGAATTTCCCAAGTCCGTCGGAATGCACAATGGACATGAACGCCCCACGCAATTACAGAGTCCCCACCAGCTTGAACAGTCCCCTGCTGACATGTGGGGTTCATGGATTCATTAAGTTGTCTCCATACCCGTACGCGTCCATCCGCTCGATACAATTTGAAATGAGATTCGTCCGATGTCGGTGTTGACGGGCCCAGGTTTGTATCATGCAGTCATCAAGGGTATACGAGTGGGATTTCGCTTCCGAAAGGCCATATCGATTTTTAGTTGAATGGTTCGAACGTTGACACTTGTTAATGGTCCAGCATTGAAATCTGCAGCAATCTGCGGAAGGTTTGCGCTTCTGTCGCGTTGAACGATTCTCTTCAGTCATCGTTGGTCCCGTTCTTGCAGGATCTTTTTCCGGCCGCAGCGATGTTGGAGATTTGATGTTTTACCGGGTTCCCGATATTCACGGTACACTCGTGAAATGGTCGTACGGGAAAATCTCCACTTCAAGGCTACGTCGGAGATGCTGTGTCCCATCCCATCGCTCGTGCGCCGACTATAACACCACGTTCAGACTCACTTATATCTTGATAACCTGTCATTGTAGCAGCACTAACTGACCTGCAAACTGCGCCCGACACTCGTTATCTAAAATAGGTGTTGCCGATCGCAATTTGAATGCGTATGCCTATACTAGTTTCTTTGGCGGTTCAATGTATTTTGCAGTTAGTTATTTTTAGTCCATAAAATGAAGCCAAGCATACGAAGCATGCTTTGAAAACAGGTACATATTTTTGTGTAAATCTTGCATTTAAAATCGTTAAAAAATTACCTAAAAGCATTACTACATAAAAAATTTTCCTTCCTCCAGAAAAAAATTAGGACTGAAAGGGTTAAAAATACACGCCAGCCAATGAGAGTCGCAGGCAGTGAGGGAATGTGAATTCAGCGTCTTCTGCCCCCACACCTCAGCCATCGGAGACAGCGAGTGATGGAAAAGCGAGCTCGTTTTCTTTTTTGCTTTTTTGTAAATATATTTATTTAGCATTCAACAGTTTCACATGATAAGAGAAAACAAACTCATTTTAAAAATAATTATGTACTCAACACATTCGCATTTCATTTCTTGTACGGAAATCTGCAAGAAATTGCCCTTTGAGTTATTTCTTAGCTATCTCTCTTGTAGAATTCACATTAAATTTCTTTATTTTTTACATGAGCTTTCATGCTAAAATATTAGCATAAGCTTTACATATTGGAATCTTGACAAAATTCGCGCACGTAAGCCTTTATTTGGGATGACAAGTTACTTTCTTGTGTTCATCCCATAACAAAACCAGATACTGTATGTTTTCCGTTAATTTAAAACTTTGTTTCGGAGGACAAGTTACTGTCTCGTGTTCACCCTAGAAGTATGCCAGATACTGTAAGTGTCCGTTAAGTCCAAAAATTGTGTGAATGGTGTGTGCCAGGATCCACGTTGTTAAGCGTCGCTTTTTTTTTGTGGGAAACGGTTTCCTTTCACGTATCATGGCGTTAGAAACCTGTATATTGCGTATGTGCATTCTATCATCAGTTGAATCATGTCCCCTGCTGAGTGCCACATCGCGTCATATTTCGGGCACACGATACGATGTTCGACAGTGTCCTCCAAATTACAATTTCCACACGCGGCTGACCGTTGTAACTGGATGGAGTAAAACTTAGAAGTGTCGCTACCACAGGTGTTTTCGTATAGTTAGGTCCATATCTCGAGAAGTATTGTTTCGGGATATAGACTGTTGCGTCAAAACATTACTACCATCTGCATTGTAGCGTATTAGTCCACCTTGGACAGCAACACAGCAGCCATTCTGCGTAGCATGGACTCTGTAAGTCCTTGTTAGGTTTCGTGATAAGAGGCATGTGGTACAAGATGTCTACGCACGGGTCACGCAACTACAGAAAATTGCCGACCGGCAGCCTGTGGCAGCGGTGCTCGCGCCCGAACCTCTCCAGGTGTGTCCCGCGGGTTCAGATTAGCCGAGTTAGTTGGTCGGGGCGTGGGCGTGAGTTCACTATCGCCCTGCTCAAACCGCTGTAGCACTGCAGCCTGGACACCAGTGGAATCAAAATCTGCTGCTGGCTATGTCACCCCCCCCCCCCCCCCCCAAGCACTGTAGCGTGATTGCATGTCTGAATGCTTTCCTCTAGATGGCTGGCACGTCGCTGATCAGATACTTCGGCCGACTTCCTAAGGTCATCCAGGGCGTGGACGAACTGCAGGTTTCAGCTGTCAAGTTTCAGCTGTTCTCAACAGGTTTCATGCCAGTACGTGCCGCAGGCCATTCCATTCAGTTGATTCCAGCTTCCTGCAGCAACCTGTTTACACGGACTGCAAGGTGTTTCCAGAATGAGATTTTCATTCTGCAGCGGAGTGTGCCCCGATATGAGCACTTGCCCACGAAAGGAAAAGGTTCCGAGTACGAGTCTCGGTCGGGCACACAGTTTTAATCTGCCAGGAAGTTTCATATCAGCGCACACTCTGCTGTAGAGTGAAAATCTCATTCTGGAAACATCACCCAGGCTGTGGCTAAGCCATGTCTCCGCAGCATCCTTTCTTTCAGGGGTGCTAGTTCTGCAGTGTTCGCAGGAGAGCTTCTGTAATGTTTGGAAGGTAGGAGACGAGGTACTGGCAGAAATAAAGCTGTGAGGACGGGGCGTGAGTCGTGCTTGGGTAGCTCAGTTGGTAGAACACTTGGCCGCGAAATGCAAAGGTCCCGAGTTCGAGTCTCAGTCCGGCACACAGTTTTAATCTTCCAGGAAGTTTCACTGCAAGGTGTGTTCGTCAGTTATCTCTGAGAAGTTCAACTGCAGGGCACAAGACACGATTTGTGAATTTATTGTCTTGGTGTAATTATGTCTCTATATATAGCATCTTACCGGCCGGAAGCGTCTATGAAAAACACAAGCAAGTAAACATGCAGCATTTCATTGTCTCGAGCATCGCCTTTGTACCGTTTCCATTACCTATATCTGTCTTTCTAACTGAATTATAGACTATTAAAACTACCGCTTCAGCAATGGATATAACTCTACACTAATTGTTAACACTCTAGAAAAAAAATAAAATTCGCAAAATTGCATCGCTTCCATACGCTGGCCAATCAGAAAACTTCTGCAGTATAGCATATGTTGGGAAAATTTCAGACAGCCTTCCAAAAAAGTTAGACTAACAGCTACAGACAGAGTTTCACAGTCATAGCAAAACGGTTAAAGAGTCACTATTAAACCTATAGCAGAAAACTTTGTGCGTAAAATCACGTGCAAGTATAGAGGAAGAGTATAAAATGGCTCAAATGGCTCTGAGCACTATGGGACTTAACATCTATGGTCATCAGTCCCTCAGAACTTAGAACTACTTAAACCTTACTAATCTATGGACATCACACAACACCCAGTCATCACGAGGCAGAGAAAATCCCTGACCCCGCCGGGAATCGAACCCGGGAACCCGGTTGCGGGAAGCGAGAACGCTACCGTACGACCACGAGCTGCGGACAGTAAGAGTATATGTTTACCATTCACGCAGACCTGTGGCAGCCAGATTATCGGAATATCAGACTAGGAATGACAGATTGTATCTTTGCAGACTCACTTTTAAAAGATCACTCATTTGATGTATGTTGTGTCGTTACGCATACTGTCAAGAAAAGCAGGAAGACTACACTATTGGAAATAGAGGGTTATCCGTAAGCACCTTTAGGGTTTCAGAAGACACCTGCCGAAAAACCACAACATGAAAATGACACGCAACGGAAGACAAAACATCCCTCCAAGTAAGTCTTGTAACATACACTCTGGCGTAGTCGTGTAGCGTACCATTAGCGAACAGACATGTGAGAGCATGTATACAAATCATGCACTCCGTATTGTCCCATCGAATTAGTTTGCGCCTGCAGACAGGCAACCCAGTAAATACTCGTAGATTCCCGCAGCGCCGGCCGTCTTGTCGAGCGGTTCTAGGTGCTTCAGTCCGGAAACGCGCTGCTGCTACGGTCGCAGGTTCGCATCCTGCCTCGGGCATGGATGTGTGTGATGTCCTTAGGTTAGTTAGGTTTAAGTAGTTCTAAGGTCTAGGGGACTGATGACCACAGATGTTACGTCCCATAGTGCGCAGAGCCGTTTGAACCATTTCCGCAGGGGGTTCCCGTTGCGCCTTCCCAGGTAATTCGTACCGACGCCTTCAACGAATTGTACGTGCGCTCCCACGTATATTGTCGTTTGTTGCTCACAAGCAGTGCTGCATTGAAAACCAGTACGCTTCTGTGCAGTCAATTTCTGAAACTACGGAGGATTGTACTTCAAATCTATAAACATTTGGTAAAAAATACCAGAATAATTTTGTATGACGGAACACAATTTCCCGTTCCTTCCTGTGCTTAAATACATAATTATAACTTACGTAAATGCTAGAATAGAAGCGTTAATTCAGCCTTATTTGTCTTTTGATGTGAAATGTAACCATATTCATTTGCAAAAGTATAATACTTTCCTTGTAAACACTGTGTATTTCAGTAATTTATGGATCTTCTGTAACTGCGTCTGTAATGTCTGTGTAAGCTGCACGTTATTCTTGTGATGTCACCGCCAGACACCACACTTGCTAGGTGGCAGCCTTTTAATCGGCCGCGGTCCGGTGGTATACGTCGGACCCGCGTGTCGCCACTGTCAGTGATTGCAGACCGAGCGCCGCCACACGGCAGGTCTAGAGAGACTTCCTAGCACTCGCCCAGTTGTACAGCCGACTTTGCTAGCGATGGTTCACTGACAAATTACGCTCTCATTTGCCGAGACGATAGTTAGCATAGCCTTCAGCTACGTCATTTGCTACGACCTAGCAAGGCGCCATTATCATTTGCTATTTATCTTGTGATGCATGTACCGTCAGAGCGATGTTCACCAATTATGGATTAAAGTTAAGTATTCCAACAGCTAAGACCTTTTTTGCTAAAGTCTAACTTCCTTAAATGTTCCAGACCTCACGCCATCCTGCGTGAGCTTAACGCGTGCCTTTCGGCTTCCTCTCCTAGTGGCTTGGCTGTATTGCCAAGTCACAACAATTCTGTAGGGGGCAGTCAAATGAAAACGAGACAGAAGGAAAAAAGTAGGTAAACTGTTTATTATTTCAAAAATAATCGCAATAACTGTCAACATATTTATACCATCGTGAAAGAAGACATTCAATTTCTTCATGGAAAAATGTTAGCGGTTTCCTGCGGAACCAAGGGGGTGTGCACCTCTTCGTCCGAAGCAAACTGCGGTCACAAATGTCTTTCTTGAGGGCTTCAAAAATATGTAAATTGCTCGGG
Source organism: Schistocerca americana (assembly GCF_021461395.2). Classification (NCBI taxonomy): domain Eukaryota; kingdom Metazoa; phylum Arthropoda; class Insecta; order Orthoptera; family Acrididae; genus Schistocerca; species Schistocerca americana. The sequence continues at coordinate 539,724,001 of NC_060124.1, read as the reverse complement.
GAGAGATCGGGATGGTACGCAGGAAGTGTTACGGCTTCCCTGCGAAACTTCTGCAACGCACTCGAAGCGACAAGCACGTCAGTTCCTGGAAGCTCATGATGACATTTTTCTTTGGCTGTAAGGGCCCACTGCTCACTGACTTTCTGCAACACTGCATCGCAATTACCGCACAGCATTACGTGGACACTTTGCTAAAGTCGGAGCGCGTAATGAACTCCAGACGCCTGGAGGATAATGTCCGTCCACATGTTGCCGAGATTTTTTCTACTTCGCTCCATTAGTTTCGCTGGGAAGCCCTTAAACATCATTCACACAGCCTCGATCTCTCCCCACGCGGTTGCCATGCTTTTGGAGCCTCTGAAGAAAGACATTCGTGACGGTCGATTCGAACGAAGTAGTGCACGCTAGGTACAACTATTGTTCCGTAGGCGTTCACAAACATTTTTCCCTGAAGGTGTTGACGATTCTCGTTTCACAGTGGAATAAATGTGTTAACAGTTATGACGATTGCTTGCTGCTGCTGTTGTGTTCTTCAGAGACAGGTTTGATGCATCTCTAAATGCTACTCCATACTGTGCAAGCCTCTTCATCTCCGAATGACTACTGCAACCTACATTCTTCTGAATCTGTTTAGTGTATTCATCTCTTGGTCTCCCTCTACGATTTTTACCCTCCACGCTGCCCTCCAATACTAAATTGGTGATCCCTTGATGCCGCATAGCATGTCCTACCAACCGGTCCCTTCTTCTATTCAACTTGTGCCACAAATTTCTCTTCCCTCCAATTGTATTCAGTACCTACTCATTGGTTACGTGATCTACCCATCTAATCTTCAGCATTCTACTGTAGCACCACATTTGGATCGCTTCTATTCTCTTCTTGACTACAATGTTTATCGTCCACGCTTAACTTCAATACATGGCTGCCCTCCATACAAATACTTTCAGAAAAGACTTGTTGACACCAATTTATACTCGATGTTATTAAGTTTCTCTTCTTCAGAAATGCTTTTCTTGCCATTGCTATTGTACATTTTATATCCTCTCTGCTTCGGTCATCACCAGTTATTTTGCTCCCTAAATAGCAAAACTCATCTACTGCTTTAAGTGTCTCACTTCCTAATCGAATTCCCTCACTATCACCTGATTTAATTCGATGTGATTATTAAATCGACACCCTAGCTGCAAACAGGCGTTGGTATACATCATTGGGGACATGTTGAAAATGTGTGGCCCGACCTGGACTTGAACCCGCGATCTTCTGCGTAGATAGCAGACGCTCTACCCACCTTTTTTGTTCGTTCTGTTTGTTCGGAGCGGACGTCCCATGACGCTTCTTGAACTTCATCATTGATCCATTAACACAGTTTTTTTTTTTTTTTTTTTTTTTTTTTTTTTTTTTTTTTTTTTTTTGTTACAGAGGGCAGTAAACCCTCTGACCGAACACGCTGAGATACCGTGCCGGCTCTCCATCTGAGCCACCGAAGGCACAGAGGATAGTGCGCCTGCAGGGACCTACCCCTTGCACGCTCCCCGTGACACCCACGTTCCCAACATGTCACACCACTACTTTCGTTGTGCGTCTAATAGATGTTTGTTCTTCACGCTTATTACTTGTGGCAGATTAATCTATCAAGTCCCGTACGAGTTGGGGCAATGCGTTTGCGTTCGCACGAGAAGGTCAATGGCCAGGTAGACATATTTTAACTATATGTCCCCATGATGTATATCAACGCTTGTTTGCAGCTAGGATGACGATTTAATTATCATGTCATTCTAGAGAAGCTGCACGGTGATCAATGGTATTTGTTCTTTCGGGAACAGATACTACCTTCATATATGATTTATTTCGACTATATGCCATTATCCTACGCCTCGCCTTTCTTGTTCCTAATAGTCAACAGAGGATTGATGAACTTGCTATTACGTTTTATGGCAACAAGATTATTTATTCTGCAGCTGTTTTAGTGTTGGAAGAACTGTGGTATTATAAGCCTAATTTGGATGATTTAGTGCGTCAGTTTAGGAACGGTTATAGAGAATATGTATTTATGCCAAACGGTATAAGGTGTGCAAACAGGTACTTTGATTTTAGGCAAGGTCGTTATAGGCCATTGTGGTACAATTATTAGAACCTCAATAAAATAACCTCAAAAGTCATACCCAAGACGCACAGCCGAAGGCCATCCTAGAAAATGGCCTCACGCGTAGTGAGGTCTCCTGTTCAGGGTAGAAACAAATATAGGCTTGCACGCAAGTTATCAAAAGAGAAACCGCACTGGCATTGTAAATGTTCTAATGAATTTTGTTTACATTTAAGGTGGTTATTATTACCACGTTTGTATTATTTGTTGGACATTTCAGGATGGCGTACAACCTGCGTTCCGTTGTGGCATTCAGAAGAACAGACTATGAAACCGTTACCAATAATCACCAACAAACCCAAGATTATGAACATAACACCGTTTAATTCTTCGCAGCAACACGGGACAAGCGAGGAACCTTCACAATCCGAATTTGATGACGGATGGGGGGTGTCGTTGTCGCGCATGCCAGTGTACCTACTCGGAACTGCAGGGTCATCCGCTTCGAGTGACCACCCTGTGGGGGGCCCACCAGAAAGTTCTTCGCCGCCACCTAGTATTACTTACATTCTCCTTTCAAGACGCTATCCATTCCGTTCAACTGCTCTTCCAGGACCTTTGCTGTCGCTGACAGAATTACAATGTCGTCGGCAAACCTCCAAGTTCTTATTTCTCCTCCGTGGATTTTAATTCCTATTCCGAATTTTTCTTTTGTTTCCTTCACTGCTTCTTCAATATATAGACTGAATAACATCTGGAATAGGCTACAACCCTGTCTCACTCCCTACTCAACCACTGCCTCCCTTTCATGCTTGCTTATGTAATAATGAAGAGTTTCCTTACTTTTTTTTCTATCTGCCTCGTTTTCATTTGACTGCCCCTGACAGCTGTGGTTGCGATATTCACTTGTCTCCTGACAACGGTCGAAGAAGCTGGAAGCCGGTAAGTGTTCAAATTAATATTTGCAGAACCCAAGGTAAGTGTTTCCCCCTCAGGGTGGGAAAGTACTGAAAGTAGTCTCAAGGCCAGGTACCGCGGCGCCACGTCCGCTGTGGCGCCGATAAAATGCTAATATGAGGCAGCGGGCAGCCACAGGTGCCGGCCCGGCCCAGCTAGCAGGCGTGCCGCTCTGTAGCCAGAAGGGGGCTGGAGCACGTAACCAAGCACTCAACACCCTCTGCACTCAGCACCCTCAGGACTGACCAACCAATGTTTCGTACGATCCTCATGACTTCATATTTCTTCTCTCTCTTTCTTCTTTATTGAGTTTCGATTCCCCTCAAACCCCTGGGCGCCCCCTGAAGGGCTGGCAGCAGCTTAGTACGCCGCTCTTCAGCCTACAGAATTTGTTTTTAAGAAGATGAAGTTAATAAATAATAAAAGCAGGCGATAAAATTGGTGACTTAAATGGTAAAATGGTGGAAAATCGTGGAACTTGAAACATAGAACAAAGGGTTGGTGATGCTAATAAAATACATATGAAGCAGACAGGTAGAAGAATAGACTGACAATTAAAAAAAACACGGCGACAGTCTGGTTTCTGTTCGCGAAACATGAAACATCCCCTTAGAGAAATTATTGAATTACTGTGCTGGTAAACCTCTTACATTATTTGATTTTCAAACAGCTGAGCAGAACTGAACGTACTCAGACATTTTGCTCTTTACCTATTCTGATCAACACTAAACTGACACAAAATATTTTTAGCGCAACGCAATCTGACTTTCAATAATCCCTACAAAAGAATGGCCCTGACTAACATTAACCTATTCCTTTCACAAATCACTTACCTCACAAAAATCTTCGTTACTCGAACTACTGCAATACAGCGAGCACCACTACTTCCAGCTAAATAAAAGATTCAAACTACTGAAGGCACTAACTACTGGTAGGCATAGTTAGCAAATGAAAGATTTTGATAGAGAACAAACAATGTATTTACCTTAATAGTGTTCAAAAGTCATTATATATATTGTTTGTTTGTTCTCTATCAAAATCTTTCATTTGCTAACTATGCCTATCAGTAGTTAGTGCCTTCAGTAGTTTGAATCTTTTATATATATATATATATATATATATATATATATAGTCCATGATATCCAATATTACAAATTTACTCTTTCTGATGGACACACGTCCAGATCATCCGCTCTCAAAATTCTGCCGTCTCTCTCCCCACATCCACCACTGCTGGCGGCTCACCTCCAACTGTGCAACGCTACGCGCTGTTAACAGCCAACTGCCCAACACTACAATAGCAAATTCCAACAATGAAAACCAGCCACAGGCTGCACACAGCACAGTCAGTGATTTTCATATAGAGCGCTACATGGTGTTACCAACATAAAAACCTAAACAGCCTACTTACACACTTTGGAAAGACGAACAACACTAAACATTCACTTGAACACTGCACTAAAAAATTGGCACAAATATGATATACCACAGCCGAGGGTAGATGGGGGGGAAGCTGGACAGATGATGGGAAAGCAAAGGGGGGAAGGAGAGGAAAAAACGAAGTGTGGGGGAGGGGGGAAAGGAGCCAATGGAGGACGAGGACCCATAAGAGGGGGGTGGGTGCTGGGCAGACGCAACAGGGAGTGGGGAATGGCAGAGTAGGGGTATACAAAAGGACTGGGGGGGGGGGAGGCAGAGAGAGATTAGGTGAGGATAAAACAGGATGCAAGGGGGGGGAAGAGGGAGCCCAGGGAAAGGACAGAGAAAAGGAGGGGGTGTGAGGATCAGAGTTGATAGGAGGGATAAATGGAGGGACAGAGGGCATCATCCGCGAGGGGGAGTTGACGGAAGAAACCTTGGGAAAGGAGATGAAGGGTGTAGGTGTGAAGGGTACGGAGGACACAACAGTAAAGGCATGGCAGAGGGCGGGGGTTGGAGAGGAGAGGAGCAGCCAGGGGGTTTGGGGGATCGAGGTGGTGGGAGGTGTAGAGTATGCGGATATGTTCGAGGAATAGGAGCAGATGGGGGAAAGGAATGAGGTTGTAGAGGATCCTTGTGGGGGACAGCATATAACTCCATAGTTTCTGTTCTTATTTTCTTAATTAACAGAAAACTTTTTCTCAATGCACTTTCGACCATAGGATGTAACCAAGTTCAGTCACATGTGTAATGGTGAAAACCTGTATTCACTGGGCAGTTCTGTAGAGAACGTTAAGTTTCTGATCGTGAACGGGACAGTATGGCCTGAGGTAATTGTGGGCAGTGGGTAGGGGTATGCATGCAGTACTTGGAGGTCGCGGTGAATGTGACGATTCCGACTTGTGCTGTCCTCTGCTGCTTCCTGTAAGTAACAGACGGGAACAGGAAGACAAGCTGCATCTGGTGTGTGCAACGCATGTACGTGACGCAGATAACACAGGCCAGTTTTCAGTAGACAGAAAATAAGTTATAACTAAACTAGCTTAGCGCCACCTGCTTCGCTCGCAAGCACTGTAAGATCTGCACAGATTTTGGTTGTTTTTCCTTAACCGAATTTTTATGTTCTTCACAAACTTCAACAGCCTCTCAAACTTTCACGCTAATCAAGGACATAGAAAACATGGTCGTTTCCGAATGTAGTGACCAAGAAACGATTCTGGTATCTGGAGTGCGAGGTTAATGTTGATCATTGATTCTGTGTTGTTCTGCTGTTGTTTTCAGACAAATCATCCCCTAACACATATTTCTTTATATCTAACCGAGGACTGAAATACCAATTCTCATGGAATTAGCTTCAAAAATTTTTAATGAAACGAAATATTTTCCTAAAAATTTTGATCCACTATTTCTCCCCCTAGTCCACTCAGCTCTTGTGGGGCAAACTGAAAAGCTGCTTGACTGAGAAGTAGCGGCTCACGTCTCGTAAACTGATACACGAGTGGGAGAGCGTTGCGCTCAACAGATGCCCTCCATAACCGCATCCACTGACGCCTGTGCGGTGCGCATGACGCGGCGGCCGGTCGGTACCGTTGGACCTTCATGGCCTGTTCGGGCCATGAAGTTTTTATTTCACCCCCTCGGGCGTTGGATTTCCAAACCCACTGTAACATGGAATTTTTTTACGATTTTATAGTTCCTGTGTTGTTCAGAATTACGAAGCAATGTTCCTTCAGCCGTGCATGTTTACTGCCCAACACCGGGCGAGCGACTTTCAATTAAAATGTCTCCCCTGTACGGTAATAAGCATATCGAATGAACGCGTGCAATGGAAGTTTGGCTCTGGCTATGAGTCGTGCACGGGTAGCCCAAGTTGTTAAGGAGATCGCTCGCGTAAAGCGAGAAATACGGGTTCGAGTGCTGACCCGGACAGAAATTTTCATCGTCATTCCATTATACAGCTGATGATGGACGTATTTGCAACTGCGATTACATTTCACGTACTTTTTATTTTTTATTGACAAGTCAAATACCAGTTTTCAATGTCGTAGCTTTAAAATTGCTTTATTATTTACTCAATAACGAGTTATTACTTTTAAAGAAACAAAAACTTTTGATCCACTATTTCACTATTTCCGAAAACGCTGAAACTTTTTTTTAATTTGTGACCGAGAACCCCAACCAGTTTTCGTAGGTCTATCTTCAAAATTACCTTAATAACGACATATTTCCAAAAAACCTTTCATCCCGTATTTCACCTCCTTAGTCCGCCGCTCGTGGTCTTGCGGTAGCGTTCTCGCTTCCCGAGCACGGGGTCCCGGCTTCGATTACCGGTGGGATCAGGGATTTTCCCTGACTCGAGATGAATGGGTGGTGTTGTGCTGTCTTCATCATCGCCATTCATCCCCATTACCGTCGGAGGAAGGCAATGGCAAACCATCTCCACTAGGACCTTGTCTAGTACGGCGGTGAGGGTCTCCCGCATCGTTCCCCTACGCTTTGTCACGGCATATGGGATTTCATCATCACCTCCTTAGGAGCGGAATTTCGAAAAGTTCTTTATTAAACGACGCCTGCAGTGTAAGATCAACGCCATTTCCAAGTTTCTGTCCTTAGCGATTTGGGCAGGCGAGATGCGGCAGTCAGTCCAGACATTGTCTTTTATATTACTTTTGTTTCAATAATTTTTAAAACCTTTGATTCATGTTATCATTGCATTGATTTACTTTCTAAATGTAACAGCTTAATGTACTGAATCTCATCGCTCTAGCAGAGATCCTTTATCATTTAGCTACAATATGGCAGGTCAGCAACTGGAAGCAGCTAATTCCATAAATTATCTGGGAGTAGGCATTAGGAGTGATTTAAAACGGAATGATCATATAAAGTTGATCGTCGGTAGAGCAGATGCCAGACTGAGATTCATTGGAAGAATCCTAAGGAAATGTAACCCGAAAACAAAGGAAGTAGGTTACAGCACACTTGTTCGCCCACTGCTTGAATATTGCTCACCAGTGTGGGATCCGTACCAGATAGGGTTGATAGACGAGATAGAGAAGATCCAACGGAGAGTAGCGCGCTTCGTTACAGGATCATTTAGTAATCGCGAAAGCGTTACGGAGAAGATAGATAAACTCAGTGGAAGACTTTGCAGGAGAGACGCTCAGTAGCTCGGTACGGACTTTTATTGAAGTTTCGAGAACATACCTTCACCGAGGAGTCAAGCAGTACATTGCTCCCTCCTACGTAAATCTCGCGAAGAGACCATGAGGATAAAATCAGAGAGATTAGAGTCCACACAGAGGAAGGGAGAACCGATAGAGGTACTCAAGGTACCCTCCGCCACACACCGTCAGGTGGCTTGCGGAGTATGGATGTAGATGTAGATGTCCGTCTCGCGTGTGTTGCGTCGTCGTTTACACATTAAACCATACAAAATTCAGCTACTGCAAGCTCTTCGTGAAGGTCACAAACAACAACGTGTTGAGGAGATCCTGCCGGCGGCTATCGAGCGCACTGGGTGTAATCGGCTGCATGAAGTGGCACATGTCGGCTCGAATGATGCCTGCCGCTTGGGTTCTGAGGCCATCCTCGTCTCCTTTTGGCGGCTAGCTGATTTGGTGAAGGCAACTAGCAACGCATGCCAGGTGCAGGCTAATCTGTCTATTTGTAGCATCGTTCCCAGGGTTCATCGCGGACCTCTGGTTTGGAGCAGAGTGGAAGGTCTAAACCAGAGGCTCAGACGGCTCTGCGACGGTATCGGGTTCGAATTTCATGACCTCCGCTATCGGGTGCAGAATTGTAGTGTTCTCCTTAATAGGTCAGGCGTGCACTACATGCAGGAAGCGGCTACTAGGGTAGCGGAGTGCGCATGGCGTGCACATGGGGATTTTTTAGGTTAGAGAACCCCTCCCATGGGATCAAAGACGATTAGCCTGTTAAATCAGCCACAGTGACCTCAGTGAATCTTGGTCCTCAGTAAACTGCAGGAGCATCGAAGGAAAGGTCCCAGAATTAGTATCGGTTACTGAAGGTTAAAATGCACAGATGAAAGCCGCTTGAAAGCGGCCGTCAATGACACCGAAATCCTAAGTTCAGATTGGAATGTTTATCTTAAGGATAGGCTAGTCGCCAGTGGTGACGGCGTGTTTATTGAAGTAAAAAATTCGGTAAAATCTAGCGAGGTTATCGCGAATTCCGAAGGTGAGTTCATCAGTGTGAAACTGAGTTTCAAAGAACGGTCAAAAATGGTGACCGGATGATTCTATAGACCACCGGGGTCAGGACCTATAGTTGTAGAGCGTGTCAGACGAAACTTACAGAATATCATTAGTAATTTTTGTGATCATGCCGTTGTAATACGGAGTGACTTCAACTTTCCAGGTATAGATTGTGAGTGTTATGCCATCAAAACTGGTGCCAGAGACAGGGATTCGTGTGACACTATTCTGGATGTCTTGTCCGAAAATAACCTTGAGCAGATAGAGAACCATCTGAAGAGGGTAACGTCTTAGACTTCCTGGCAACAAACAGACATGAACAGTTAACGTAGCGGAAGGTTTCAGCCATCATAAGGCTTTGACAGCATCTATGACGACGGGTCCTACTAGGAATGTTAAGAAAGGTAGGAAGATATATTTGCTCAGCAAGGGCGACAGGATACACATTTCGGAATACCTCAGCAGTCAGCATCAAATATTCAGTGATGAGGACGAAGATATGGAGAACAAATCGAAAAAAATTCAAAGGCATCGTTCAATATGCCCTACGTAACTATGTTCCGAGTGAAGTTTTAAGGGGTGGGAAAGATCCACCATGGTTTAATAGCCACGTTAGAAAAGAGCGACGTAAACAAACAGCACTTCATCTAAGGTACAAGAGAAGTAAAAACCTAGCTGACAAACAAAAGCTGAATGAAGCGAAAATGAGCGTAGGGAGAGCGATGTGGGAAGCGTTCAATGATTTTGAAAGTAAGACGTTGTCAACCGACCTGAGTAAAAACCCTACGAGATTTTGGTCGTATGTAAAATCAGTGAGTGGGTCAAAATCATCTACCCATTCTCTCAGCGACTACACGGGGGTGAAGCTGACTCCTGCACGTGGTGCCCCTGCATAGGTACTGGACTAGATTCTCCAGTACTGAACTGAACGTCAGCATTCCAAAAGCATTGCATTATAGGTTTCACTATGAATGGAAACCAAAGGTCTTTATCAAGACCTCACCTTGTGATTGTATCAATCAACATAGAAGGATTGTCTGTTGCCAAAGAAGAACTCCTGCAACATATTGCCAAGGAACCTAGGTGTGATATTTTATGTATACAAGAAACCCATCGAGATGACACCATGAGAAGACCAAAAATCCTTGGGATGAAACTGGCAGTTGAGCGACCCCATAGACAATATGGCAGTGCTATCTTTGTGAGGAACGATATAGCTGTTCTCTCTACCTCACTTACAGAATTCAACAATATTGAAATACTGTCTGTAGAACTGAATGGTTGTATTGTGTCGTCAATTTACAAACCCCCAGGAGCAGATTTCCAATTTTCACCTACAGACAACTACACCAATCAACAAGCTCACTTTATTGTTGGAGATTTCAATAGTCATAGCAGTGTTTGGGGTTATGCTGAGGACGACAGTAATGGTGAAGCAGTTTTGACTTGGGCTGATACCAACCATCTTAATCTTGTCCATGATAATAAACTCCCACCATCTTTTAACAGTGGACGTTGGAAACGTGGGTATAACCCCGACTTAATTTTTGTTAGCGAGAACATAGCTCACCAATGCAGAAAAACTGTTCTAAATCCGATACCAAATACTCAACACCGCCCCATAGGCTGCCAAGTGTTTGCAGCCATTACTCCTAGAATCACATCATTCCGAAGGCGATACAATTTCAAGAAAGCAGACTGGCAGAAGTTTGCTGATCTCCTTGACTCAGAAGTTTCACGCATAGAACCCTCAGTTTCCAACTATGATGAGTTTGTAGAAGCCGTGAAAAGATGCTCAAGACTCTCAACTCCCAGAGGCTGTCGAGTTAACTACATACCTGGCTTGACAGAAGAATCCGTGAAGCATCTACATAACTATATCCAACTTTTCAATGATAATCCTTACAGCATTGAAACCTTAACTGCTGGCCAAAATTTATCCTCAGCCTTAGCCAAATCCAAAAAAGAACGATGGATAGAGCTACTCGAGAACCTTGATATGTCTAAAAGCAGTCAGAAAGCCTGGCAGTTGCTGCGACGCCTGAACAACGACCCTGTCCACAATCATGGCCATGCAAACATTGCACCAGATCAAATTGCTCATCATCTAGTTCAGAATGGAAGGGTCAATTGTTCTAAAGATAGAACAAAACTCAAAAGAGAACCTGAACGTGAAAACAACCATATATCAAATGACTTCATCTTACAAGAACTCAGAACCGCAATTCAGAAATGCAAAAATGGTAAAGCGCCTGGTCTAGACGACCTAATGATTGAGCAAATTAAACATTTTGGTCCCATCACGGAAAGATGGCTTCTGCAATTCTATAATGGTTGTCTGAAGCGGAAACAGATCCCTGCCATCTGGAGGAAAACTAAAGTTATTCCCTTACTAAAACCTGGAAAGGGTGCAGCTGATCCCAAGAACTACCGACCGATTTCGCTCCTTTGCCATTTGTATAAAATCTATGAAAGAATGTTGCTAAATAGACTCACTCCCATTGTTGAAAAACAACTCATACCTCAACAAGCAGGTTTCCGACCTGGAAAGAATTGTACAGCACAAGTCCTTAATCTGACTGAACATATTGAAGAGGGATATGAAAAAGGATACATTTCCGGGGCTGTCTTCGTGGATCTCACAGCAGCATATGACACCATTCAACATCGACAATTATTGCACAAAGTCTACTACATCACTAGAGACATTAATTTCACCAGAACTGTGCAGACACTTTTGGAAAACCGGCGATTCTATGTGGAGTTCCAAGGAAGAAAGAGTAGATGGAGAAGTCAAAGGAATGGCTTGCCTCAGGGTAGTGTCCTTTCCCCCATATTGTTCAACATATTTACAAATGACCAGCCTCAACCTTCTCTTACAAAGAGTTTCATCTATGCAGATGATCTTGCCTTAGTCACACAAGCCAGAGATTTTGACACAGTAGAAAACCAGCTTACTGTTGCTCTCAAGGACCTATCTGAGTACTACAGAGTCAATAACTTAAGACCGAACCCTGCTAAAACTCAAGTTTGTGCTTTCCACCTACGCAATCGAGAGGCCTATAGAAAACTTACAGTGTTTTGGGAAGATCAAGAGCTTGAACATTGTTTCTACCCCAAATATCTGGGTGTCACCTTAGATCGAACGTTGACCTACAGAAAACACTGCACTAACACCAAGCAGAAAGTTGCTGCTCGTAACAACATCCTGCGGAAGCTCACTGGCAGCGTTTGGGGTGCAGATCCCAAACTACTAAGAACATCAGCCTTGGCCTTGTGTTATTCCGCAGCTGAATACGCATGTCCTGTATGGTACAAGTCATCTCATGCAAAGCAGGTTGATGTGGCCCTGAACGAAACCTGCAGGACAGTAACGGGATGCCTCAAAGCTACACCTATTGATAAACTCCATAAACTAGCAGGTATTGCTCCTCCAGACATAAGGCGTGAAGTCGCAGCCAAACTTGAGAGACATAAAGCAGATCATAACACCGATCACCTGCTACATGGATACCAGCTACCAATTAGTAGACTCAAATCTAGGAGGAGCTTCATGAGAACTACTACACCCCTCACCGGTCGGACTGGAGCAGCCAGACTATCTCAGTGGACAGCAAAATCTGACAGTAACGATTGGATGACTCCTTCTGAGACCCTTCCTCCTGGTGGAAATCAAGTCTGGACAGTGTGGAAGTCTCTAAATCGGCTCAGGAGTGGCGTCGGACGAACTAAGGACAATCTGTTTAAATGGGGCTTCATGAAGGAATCTTCCACCTTGTGTGACTGCGGAGAAGAACAGACAACCAAACATTTAATTAACTGTCCTAGATGTCCTGTATCATGTTCCACACAAGAGCTTGTTGATGTTTCAGACAATGCTGCTGCCGTTGCACAATTTTGGGCTAATACCGTTTAGTTTGTTCTTTTATGATTTGACCTGATTTGTTATATTGTATATATTGTAAATATTGTTGTAATGTTTTTGACTCGAAATAAATAAATAAAGCGACTACACGGGCACCGAAATGGAAGATAACAGAGAGAAGGCCGAAATACTAAATTCGGTCTTCCGAAGTTATTTCACCGCGGAAGATCGAAACACTGTCCTTTCTTTTAATCGGCGCACGAACGTCGAAATGGCGGATATTGTGATAACCGATCGCGGAGCTGAAAATGTTTGTGAAATCTTATGGGACTTAACTGCTAAGGTCATCAGCCCCTAAGCCTGTACACTACTTAACCTAAATTATCCTAAGGACAAACACACACACCCATGCCCGAGGGAGGACTCGAACCTCCGCCGGGACCAGCCGCACAGTCCATGACTGCAGCGCCTGAGACCGCTCGGCTAATCCCGCGCGGCGCGGAACTGAAAAGCAGCTATAATCGCGTAGTAGTGGTAAGGCGTCAGAACCTAACGAGATTCCTGTATGATTCTATAAAGATTATGCGAAAGAACTTTCTCCCCTCCTAGCAGTAATTTATCGTACGAGTATATCACTTTAGCAACGAAAGGTACCTAACGACTGGAGAAAAACGCAGGTCATTCCCGTTTTAAAGAAAGGCCGTAAGACAGTTCCACACAATTAGAGACCTATATCGTTGACGTCAATCTGTTGTAGAATTGCGAAACATGTTTTATGTTCAAGAATTATGACGTTTTCGGAAAAATGAAAATCTCCTCTACAAATATCAACATGGATTCCACAAACAGAGACCCTGCGAAACTCAGCTCGCTCTGTTCCTCCAGGAAGTCCACAGCGCACTGGACAACGGCGCTCTGGTCGATGCCGTATTCCCTGATTTCAGTAAGGCATTTGACACCGTCCTGCTTTGCCATTTAATCAAAAAGATACAGGCTCATGGAGTATCAGTATAGACTTGCGACTGCATTCAAGACTTTCTTGCAGATAGAACTCAACACGTCGCTCTTAACGGAACAATGTCAACAGATCTAAGGGTAATATCCGGAGTACCACAGGGATATGTGATAGGACTGTTGCTGTTTGCAATATATATAAATGGTCTACTAGAAAGCGTCGGATGCTCTTTAAGGCTATTCGCAGATGATGCCGCTGTCTACACCACAGCAGAAACGCCAGAACATGGTAAGAATTTGCAGAACGACCTCCAGAGAATTTATGATTCGTGCAGGCTCCGGGCAGTTGACCCTGAACGTAAATAAATGTGACATATTGCGCATACATGGGAAAAGAAATCCATTACTGTATAGAAACACTATTGATGACAAACAGCTGGAGACATCGTCTTCCGTAAAATATCTAGGCGTAACTGTCCAGAGCGACCTTAAGTGTAATGACAATATAAAACAGATAGTGGGAAAAGCAGACACCAGACTCAGATTCATCGGAAGAATCTTAAGGAAATCTAACTCATCCACAAAAGAAGTGGCTTATAAGGCTCTTGCTCGCCCGATTCTTGAGTATTGTTCGTCTATCTGGAATCTCTATCATGTAGGACTGTTAGAAGAGAGAGAGAAGATCCAACAAAGAGCGTAGCGGTTCGTCACGGGATCGTTAAACTGGCGAGAGAGCGTAACGGAGATGCTAAACAAACTCCTGTGACAGACGTTTCAAGAGAGACGTTGTGCATCACGGAGATATTTACTGCGGAAATTTCGGGACAGCACTTTTCAGGCGGAGATAGACAACATACTACTTCCCCCCACATACATCTCACGTGTTGACCACGAGGAGAAAATTCGAGAAATTAGAGCCAATACAGAGGCTTACCGGTAATCATTCTTTCCACGCACTATTCGCGAGTGGAACAGGATTGGAGGGATCAGATAGTGGTACCGAAGGCACCCTCTGCCACACACCATTAGGTGGCTTGTGGAGTATGATGTATATGTAGATGAGTTGTGTAATTTCGTTATTGGCAATATGGAGGTTGATTGTTTTCTTCCACGCTTAGTGTTTAGTGACGAGGCAACACTCCATTCAAATGGAAAGGCAAACCATCATAATGGGAGAATATGGAGTACGGAACAGCTACATGAACGTGTACAATATGAGAGGGCCTCTCCAGAATTTAATGTGTTTTGCGCAGTTAGATGTAGAAAGGTGTAGGGTCCATTTTTCTTTGCCGAGAACACTTTCAGGAGACACATATCTCGGTATGTTGGAGAACTTTCTTTTCCCTCAGTTGGAGACTGATTCGACGGCTCCACTTACCAACGGGATGGAAGCACCGCCACAATGGCATCTGGAAATGCGGAAATTTGGAAATCGAAGGATTACTGAACGATGGATCGGTCGCACTGGGCCAAATGATTCAGCCTTACATTACGGGCCGGACCTAACTGCATGCGATTATTTCTTGTGGGGTTTTATAAAAAAATTCTGTTTCTGTACGTCCGTTAGCAACAACAATGAATGAACTGAGACATCGCATAACAGCAGCGGTGGAAGCTGTAACTGAAGACATGCTAGCTGGAGTGTGGGAACAATTTCAACACCGCATTGAAATATGCCGTGCATCTCAAGGAGACGTATTGAACACCTATGAAAAGACACGAAAAAAATGTTAAGTTTCCCGTTCATCAAAAACAAAATTCATTGTATAATTCATTGTATATGTTTATTAGTTTTTAAAAATATAGACGTGCCAAATCGGATGATTGGCAACAGAAATAATTGCTTTGGCAGAAAAATAAAAAGTTGAAAATATACACACACGATAAATATCTGATTATAAAAGTATGCTTAGCCCTTAGCCATGTCTCCGCAAAATCCTTTCTTCCAGGAGTGCTAGATCTGCGCCGGCCGCTGTGGACGAACGGTTCTAGGAGCTTCAGTCTGGAGGTGCACGACCGCTACGGTCGCAGGTTCGAATCCTACCTCGGGCATGGATGTGTGTGATGTCCTTAGGTTAGTTAGGTTTAATTAGTTCTAAGTTCTAGGGGACTGATGACCTCAGATGTTAAGTCTCATAGTGCTCAGAGCCATTTGAATCATTTTTTTGCTAGATCTGCAAGTTTCGCAGAAGGGGTGCTGTGGATTATGGAAGGTAGGACACGAGGTACAGGCAGAACTGATGCTGTGAGGAAGGGTCGTGGGTCGTGCTTGGGTAGCTCAGTCGGTAGAGCACTTGCCCGCGAAAGGCAAAGGTCCCGAATTCGAATCTCGGTCCAGCACACAGTTTTAATCTACCACGAAGTTTTAAAATCCGAGCCAAGGAAATATCAGACCCGCTGTATGGTTGGATTCATGAGTTTCTAGCAAACAGAACCAAACACGTCAGTCTGAACCTCGAGAAATCTTCAAATCAAATGTAACTTCGGGCGTGCTCGAGCGGAGTGTTATAGTGCCGTTACTTGTCACGATGAATAGAAATTATGTCGTTTACTTGAACACCGCTCATTGGTCTGGGATCCTTAACAGATAGGACTGTTAGACGAAATAGAGAAGGTCCAAAGAAGACCGGCGCGTTTCGTTACAGGTTCATTTATCAAATACGAAATCATCACGCAGATGCCAACCAGCTACAGTGGCAGTTGCTGCAAGAGGCATTCTGCACCACGATATCATCTTCTATTGAAGTTCCGAGAGAGTTCGTTCCTAGAAGAGTCAGCCCAATTATTGCTTCCTCCCTCGAATATCTCGTGAAAAGACCACGAAGATAAAATTAGAGAGATTAGTGTCCACACGGAGGTTCACCAGCAATCGTTTTTCCCGAGAAAAATAGGGGACCGGAACAGGAAAAGCGTCCGGGGGGGGATCGCAGTAGAACACAAAGTACCCTCCGCGACACATCATAACTGCCGTCGATGTGGATAATAGTTCGAAAGAATAATATAAACCATTCCGACGAAAATAAATAATTTATAAAGCTTAGAAATTTATATGAACCATTTGGTTTCATTAACTATTTAGGTGACTAATGACTAGGTTTAAGTCATCCTCTGATGCGTTCACAAAAATACATTAATGTGTTTAAATGTTACTTTTAACGGAGACTCGTACAACAGATAACTTATACTGGATGGCAACAATCTGAATTAAGTCGCGGCCTGGTGCGTTGCTTAGTCCACCTGCGACGTTCAAGACCGAACCTGCGACAAGCAGAGAACTACAGGTGCCTCGATCCCGGCGTGGGAAACCGTTTGGTAGGGCACACTATGACGCACAGGCTTACAAGCGCTTCCTCCCCAGGAGTCAGCGACATCGTCGTAAGGTGCTCGCCCACTCATCCACCACAGGCTTTAATCGACATGTCCTGGAATGTGAGGAGCCTGTTGTTTTGAAGACCCAAATAAATTGTACCTACCGATGATTCATAATCTCCCGAAATACAGGGTGTATCATAAGTAATGGCGTAAACGCATACAGATGAGCGTACGCAATACTACACTCATGCTCATAAATTAACGATTACGCTGATACAACGCTCTGGTGGGCGGTTTGCGGGTTTAAATCACCTCGGGGTATGACCATGCGGTGCATTTGACCTGCGGTCGTCGCACGGTGGCGCTGGCATCAGTCCACATACGCAGAGGTGTGCTGGTGCATTTCAGAGTACGGTGCAGCGAGTAAGTGTGCAGACGTTTTCAGACTTGCTAATGATGACTGTGTGTTGAAAATGGCTCAAAGAATACATATTGATAACGTTATGAGGGGTAGAATACTAGGGCGACTGTAGGATGGTCAAACACAGCAGTTCGTAGCACGGGCCCTCCGTGTGTCACAAAGTGTGATTATGGTAACGATTTCAGCAGACAGGAAACGTGTCCAGGCGCTACAGTACGGGACGTCCACAGTGTACAACACCACAAGAAGACCGATATCTCACCGCAGTGCCCGCAGACGGCCATGGAGTACTGCAGGTAGCCTTGCTCGGGACCTTACCGCAGCCACTGGAACAGTTGTCTCCAGACACACAGTCTCCAGACACACAGTCTACAGACACACAGTCTACAGACACACAGTCTACAGACACACAGTCTACAGACACACAGTCTACAGACACACAGTCTACAGACACACAGTCTACAGACACACAGTCTACAGACGACTGAACAGACATGGTTTATTTGCCCAGAGACCTGAAAGGTGCATTCCACTGACCCCTGGTCACAGGAGAGCCCCTAAAGCCTCGTATCAAGAACACAATACATGGTCATTGGAACAGTTGTCCCAGGTTATATTCACAGACGAGTCCAGGTATAGTCCGAACAGTGATTCTCGCCGGGTTTTCATCTGGCGTGAATCAGGAACCAGATACCAACCCCTTAATGTCCTTGAAAGGGACCTGTATGGAGGTCGGTGTTTGATGGTGTGGTGTCGGATTATGACTGGTGCACGTACAACTCTGCATGTCTTCGACTGAGGAACTGTAACAGGACAGGTGTATCGTGATGTCATTTTGCACCAGTATGTCCGCCTTTCCAGGGTTGCAGTGAGTCCCACCTTCCACCTGGTGGATGATAACGCACGGCCCCACCGAGCTGCCATCGTGGAGGAGTACCTTGAAGCAGAAAATAACAGGCGAATGGAGTGGCCTGCCTGTTCTCCAGACCTAAACTCCATCGAGCACGTCTGGGATGCTCTCGGTCGACGTATCGCTGCACGTCTTCAAACCCCTACGACACTTCAGGAGCTCCGACAGTCACTGGTGCAAGAATGAGGGGCTATACCCCAGCAGCTGCTCCTCCACCTGATCCAGAGTGTGCCAATCCATTGTGCAGCATGTGTACGTGTGCATGGTGATCAAATCCCATATTGATGTCGGGGTACATGTGCAGGAAACAGTGGCGTTTTGTAGTACATGTGTTTCGGGACGGTTTTCTGAAGTTATCGCCAATATCGTGAACTTACAGATTTGTGTCGTGTGTGTTCCCTATGTGACTATGCTATTAGCGCCAGTTTTGTGTAGTGCCACATTGTGTGGCACCACATTCTGCAATTATCCTTAATTTATAAACATGAGTGTAGAAGCATAAGACTCTCAGTAAACATAGCTCCGTTAACGAACTGTTTGCGAGATAACCGCTACTTTGCGGGTACTATCCACCACTGACTTGAGTCAGTGTAAACCTCATCACAACTTAACAATTCTGTACAACATTCAGAATAGTTATTCACGATACTTATAGAAGTGCAGATGTTTTGAATTAACGGATCAGTTACATGACGGTATTTGTAGTTAAAGGATGTGTCCGAAGTGTTGTCCTTCTACCCGTCGCCGCGATGAGTATCGAATCCCTTCAAACATGCCTCGGTAATTTCGAAATGCTTGACAAGCACTGACAAGTCCCTGCTCCAGTTACCCGGAGCGCCGTACTCTACATATTTAAGGTTGCCCCGAAGACAGAAATCCGTGGGCTGCCGATCAGGTGACCTCTGAGGGCACAGCTTAGATCCGCCTCCCTCAGTTCACCTGTGGCCAAGTCGGCGCGTTACATTTCGTCTCACCATAGCAGCACAGCACAGGAGTAGATTTCGGGAGGAGTTTCAAACAGATGGACCGTCATAATGAAGGTCGAGCTGTAGTGTAAGACCAAAGGACAATTATTGTGGGCTATTCAGATGGCTAGTAAATTATAACAATTATCATGAAGCAGAAATCAGACAGTAAAATTATTTTGTCGATGGTATCTCCGTGGAGTTGTGTTTGTATTGCATTGAACGCTTCTTAGAGATGGCAGTGAACATTTGCGCATACGTCCCGGCCACCCACATCGGTCCAACAAATGGTACCCTTCCAGATAACAACGAGACAGTGAGTGGCAGAATCTGCACAGTGGTCGTCACGACTGACAACATATGCAATGTTTCCACTGCAAAGACCCATCGATCAGCTGCTACGGTTGAAGCAAGGAAGTACGTTTAGTGCTTTTTCTCTGGAAGATAGCGAAAGTCAATAGCGATGGAGTTTCGCTCGGATTCTTTAGTATTGTAGGGGAAGGATGTGGCTGTAGCCTTATAAGCGTACTGTCATATCGCTGGCTTGGTTGCAGAGTATCTTTGGGAGCGGCCGCGTTTTTGCAGTCGAGCGCGGGACACGGAGCTGTTACGTTGTGATTTGGGTAGCTCTACTTGTGAAAGGCATTGTTGTGGAAGTTCCAGTGTTGCTACAAGTGCTATTACAGTGAAGCAATGAGATATGGACGTGGATTCAGTGAAAAGCGCGCAAAGAAGTAATTAAATATGAGTAGTACCGCTGATAACGTTTTGTCTATCCGCCTGTCTGCGTGTCGTACCGTGAATCAGTCATCCGCGTCGTGTTCGGCCTCCTGGAATGAACTCACGTGAATCAGTAAAACTAGTTACCTCAGAGGAGGGCAACCAAGTGCCAGTGACTTGTAGCGAGCGTGAGGACGTGCGTTCGGTCATCGCGTTTCCGCATCATCAACAGTCAGCCGCGCCGCGCGCATCTCGTACAAGCGAGAATTGAGAAATGAAAACTTAACTTTATGAACAGTGTTATATTACTAGTGCCGAGGAGGACTGGTACCATATATCTGTGTATGCGTTTCCGCATCATCGTCAAACACCCGCGCCGTGGTCGGTTGCGCCTACGCTCGTCCACGTGATATTCTCGACAGATAACCATCAAAAATATTGTCGTGCACACTTATGGCTTATAATGTAAACAGTGCAACCTGCGATTTTCGTGTCTCTCAGAATATAGTTGTTCATACCAGACGTACGACAGTGTTGTCTTTAACGTTGAGTGGCTCCCCTAAGCCTGCTTGCATATTTAGCGACATAATTTCAGGCAAGCCAGCAGCAGTGTGGAGCTGAACGCCGCGGGAGTATCAGGTACGTGGTGTGGGCAGGGCGCACGGTCAAGAAGCACCAAGTGAGAAACGGTTTAAGTCTCCTCCACCATTTGTACCCTCGGCCGTGTAACAGCCTCTTAACGGATCCACCCTGGTATTCGCCTGTAGTGAGCTGGGAAACCATGAAAAACTCAAATCTCTATGGGCGGCTCTTCTGAATGCGAATCTAGTGCGTTACGCAGTACACCACACAGCTCGATGGTGTAATGGAAATGACAGAGGAAAATTATAAGGTTTCTTGAAAGCAGGGAATACGAACGGTTATGTTCAAATGTGGTACTCTGTAATGAATATCAATTAAGCATGTTGTAATATGGCCATTACAATTGCTACACCAAGGAGAAATGCAGATGATAAACGGGTGTTCATTGGACAAATATATTTTACTAGAACTGACATTTGATTAAATTTTCGCGCAATTAGGGTGCACAGATCGTGGGAAATCAGTACCCAGAACAACCACCTCTGGCCGTAATAACGGCGTTGATACGCCTGGGTATTGAGTCAAACAGAGCTTGGATGGCCATTCGTGCACCCAGGTTCGTCGTTGAGTATACCGTCACACGCGCTCCTGTCTGTGATGCAGCTGCCCATGCAGCTTCAACACGGTACCACAGTTCATCAAGAATAGTGACTGGCGTATTGTGACGAGCCAGTTGCTTGGCCACCACTGAACAGAGGTTTTCAATTGGTGGGAGATCTGGAGAATGTGCTGGACAGGGCAGCAGTCGAACATTTTCTGTATCCTGAAAGGCCCGTACAGGACCTGAAACATGCGGTCGTGCATTATCCTGCTCAAATATAGGGTTTCGCAGGGATCGAATCAAGGGTACAGCCACGGGTCGTAACACATCTGAAATGTAACGTCTACTGTTAAAAGTGCCGTCAATGCGAACAAGAGGTGACCGAGACGTGTAACCAATGGCACTCCATATCATCACGCCGGGTGATACGCCAGTATGGCGATAACGAATACACGCTTCCAATGTGCGTTCACCGCGATGTCGCCAACCACGGTTGCCACCACCATGATGCTGTAAACAGAACCTGGATTCATCCGAAAAAATGACGTTTTGCCATTCGTGCACCCAGGTTCGTCGTTGAGTATACCGTCACACGCGCTCCTGTCTGTGATGCAGCGTCAAGGGTAACTGCAGCCATGGTCTCCGAGCTGATAGTCCATGCTGCTTCAAACGTCATGGAACTGTTCGTGCAGATGGTTGCTGTCTTGCAAACGTCCCCATATGTAGACTCAGGGATCGAGACATGGCTGCACGATCCGTTACAGCCATGCAGATAAGATGCCTGTCATCTCGATTGCTAGTGATACGAGGACGTTTGGACCCAGCACGCCGTTCCGTATTAACCTCCTGAACCCACCGATTCCATATTCTGCTAACAGTCATTGGATCTCGACCAACGCGAGCAGCAATGTTGAGATACGATAAACCGCAATCGCGATAGGCTAAAATCCGACCTTTATCAAAGTCGAAAACGTGATGGTACGCATTTCTCCTCCTTACACGAGGCATCACAACAACGTTTCACCAGGCAACGCCGGTCAACGGCTGTTTGTGTAAGAGAAATCTGTTGAAAACTGTCCTCATGTCAGCACGTAGTAGGTGTCGCCACCGGCGCAAACCTTCTGTGAATGCTCTGAAAAGCTAATCATTTGCATATCACAGCATCTTCTTCCTGTCGGTTAAATTTCGCATCTGTAGCACGTCATCTTCGTGGTGTAGCAATTTTAATGGCGAGTAGTGTATATAACCATAGAACTTTTGTGGCGCAAATGGTTCCCTGATCTAAGTTATCGTAGCCTTTGAGGAAATCTTAGCAGTAAATTTCACCATATTAATCAACACACTACAGAAGAACGAAATTACACGCAAAGAATTAAAAAAAATTGACAGATATTTCTTCAAATTCTGTGAGGCATATCTTAGAGCAGGGGGAGAACATCGTCAGCAGTACTGGAAGCTCAAGGTGATCAGACAGGATGTATCACCAATCGAACAGCATCAATAAAACGCGCTCGCGCTGTGTTTGAAAATGATTCAAATGGCTCTGAGCACTATGGGACTTAACTTCTGAGGTCATCAGTCCCCTAGATCATATAACTAGAACCTAACTAACCTAAGGACATTACAAACATCCATGCGCGAGGTAGGATTCGAACCTGCGACCGTAGCGGTCTCGCGGTTCCAGACTGTAGCGCCTAGAACCGCTCGGCCACTCCAGCCGGCCGCTGTGTTTCCTTTAAGTTACTTTTACATCTGTACTCCACAAGGCACCTTACGATGTGTGGCGAAGGGTGTTTCTAAGACCATTACCTTTTGACCTTTCCCTATTACATCGGTGAACGGTGAGTTATAAGAATGTCTGTCGAGGAAAGTCCGTATGAGTTCTAATTTTTCGGACATTTCACAGCGGTAATGTCGAGAGAAGTAAATGGGGGAAAGTAATATGTTGTTCTAGTCTGCTTGAACGTAGGCTCTCGGAATTCTAACATCAAACCTATTTGTGGTAGGCAACACTTCTCGTGTAGCGTCAGCCACTGGGATTTGTTGAGCACCTTCGCAATACTCTCACGCAAGGGGCGCCACACTGATGAGAGGTACTCAAGAATCGGATGAACGAGTTATTGAAGTCTCTCATTTTGTGAATAGATCACACATCCTTAATATTCTCTCAGTGAACGCTAGTTTGAGGTCTAATTTTCCTACGATTTGTCATATGTGTTCATTGCACTTTATTTCACCTCGGTTGTTTACTCTTACGTATTTTACGGTTGTCACTGTTTCCAGTAATTTGACGTCTATAGCGTAATCTAACAGTTGTGGATCCTTACGACTGTTTATGGGCAATGCGGTACATCTTATTTTGCGTTCTGGGTTACAGTTTTTCTGCTGCATCACTGAATAATTATTTCAGGTAACT
This sequence comes from Schistocerca americana, assembly GCF_021461395.2. Taxonomy (NCBI): domain Eukaryota; kingdom Metazoa; phylum Arthropoda; class Insecta; order Orthoptera; family Acrididae; genus Schistocerca; species Schistocerca americana. Next base: position 539,700,579 of record NC_060124.1, on the reverse strand, counting down.
TTTCTGTCCGAACACAGTAATTCGGACAGAGCGCAACAGATTTCAGAGCAAGAAACAGGTTGTAGTGTGGAAGCAATGTCGCTTCGAAAACAAGAAAACCAGCCATAAACTGTAGGTTATTTTTTCCACGGAATGTGAACTTTAAAATTTTGCTTACTATTTTAAGTGCAACAGAAATTACACGTCTGCGTCTTTTCGAATGGTAGAACACTAGAATATTTTAATAAGGGTTACTATAATCTTAAAGAACTGACAGATTCATCTTCGAGTCCCCTACAATCGATAGTTACTGGGGATAGGGACAAGCTGACTACGTGCTCACGTGTACTGCACGCCGTTTAACTTCGTTTGGTACCGACCACTGTGTTGAAATAGTTCTCTTGTGGCATTAAATTTAGTACTCGTATATTATTAAATTGTTGTTGTTGTCTTCAGTCCTGAGACTGGTTTGATGCATCTCTCCATGCTACTCCATCCTGTGCAAGTTTCTTCATCTCCCAGTACCTACTGTAACCTACATCCTTCTGAATCTGCTTAGTGTATTCATCTCTTGGTCTCCCTCTACGATTTTTACCCTCCACGCTGCCCTCCAATGCTGAATTTGTGCTCCCTTGATGCCTCAGAACATGTCCTACCAACCGATCCCTTCTTCTAGTCAACTTGTGACACAAACTCCTCCCTAATTTAATACCTCCTTATTAGTTATGTGATCTACCCTTCTAATCCTCCGCATTTTTCTGTAGCACCACATTTCGAAAGCTTCTATTCTCTTCTTGTCCAAACTATTTATCGTCCACGTTTCACTTCCATACATGGCTACATTCCATACAATTACTTACAGAAAAGACTTCCTGACACTTAAATCTATACTCGATGTTAACAAATTTCTCTTCTTCAGAAACGCTTTCCTTGCCATTGCCAGTCTACATTTTATATCCTCTCTACATCGACCATCATCAGTTATTTTGCTCCCCAAATACCAAACTCCTTTACTACTTTAAGTGTCTCATTTCCTAATCTAATTCCCTCAGCATCACCCGACTTAATTCGACTACATTCCATTATCCTCGTTTTGCTTTTGTTGATGGTCATCTTATATCCTCCTTTCAAGACACTGTCCATTCCGTTCAACTGTTCTTCCAAGTCCTTTGCTGTCTCTGACAGAATTGCAATGTCATCGGCGAACCTCAAAGTTTTTATTTCTTCTCCATGAATTTTAATACCTACTCCGAATTTTTCTTTTGTTTCCTTTACTGCTTGCTCAATATACAGATTGAATAACATCGGGGAAAGGCTACAACACTGTATCACTCCCTTCCCAACCACTGCTTCCCTTTCATGTCTCTCGACTCTTATAACTGCCATCTGGTTTCTGTACAAATTGATAATAGCCTTTCGCTCCCTGTATTTTACCCCTGCCACCTTCAGAATTTGAAAGAGAGTATTCCAGTCAACATTGTCAAAAGATTTCTCTAAGTCTACAAATGCTAGAAGCGTAGGTTTGCCTTTCATTAATCTATTTTCTAAGATAAGTCGTAGGGTCAGTATTGGCTGACGTGTTCCAACATTTCTACGGAGTCCAAACTGATCTTCCCCGAGGTCGGCTTCTACCAGCTTTTCCATTCGTCTATAAAGAATTCGTGTTAGTATTTTGCAGCTGTGACTTATTAAACTTATAGTTCGGTAATTTTCACATCTGTCAACGCCTGCTTTCTTTGGGATTGGAATTATTATATTGTTCTTGACGTCTGAGGGAATTTCGCCTGTCTATACATCTTGCTCACCAGATGGTAGAGTTTTGTCAGAACTGGCTGTCCCAAGGCTATCAGTAGTTTTAATGGAATGTTGTCTACTCCGGGGGCCGTGTATCGACTCAGGTCTTTCAGTACTCTGTCAAACTCTTCACGCAGTATCTTATGTCCCATTTCATCTTCATCTACATCCTCTTCCATTTCCATAATATTGTCCTCAAGAACATCGCCGTTGTATAGACCCTCTATACACTCCTTCCACCTTTCTGCTTTCCCTTCTTCGCTTAGAACTGGGTTTCCATCTGAGCTCTTGATATTCATGCAAGTGGTTCTCTTTTCTCCAAAGGTCTCTTTAATTTTCCTGTAGGCAGTATCTACCTTGCCCCTCGTGAGATAAGCCTCTACATCCTTACATTTGTCCTCTAGCCATCCCTGCTTAGCCACTTTGCATTTCCTGTCGATCTCATTTTTGAGACGTTTGTGTTCCTTTTTACCTCCTTCATTTACTGCATTTTTGTATTTTCTCCTTTCATCAATTAATTTCAGTATCTCTTCTGTTACCCATGGATTTCTACTAGCCCTCATCTTTTTACCTACTTGATCCTCTGCTGCCTTCACTATTTCATCCCTCAAAGCTACCCATTCTTCTTGTACTGTATTTCTTTCTCCCATTCCTGTCAATTGTTCCCTTATGCGCTCCCTGAAGCTCTGCACAGCCTCTGGTTTAGTCAGATTATCCAGGTCCCATCTCCTTAAATTCCCACCTTTTTGCAGTTTCTTCTGTTTTAATCTGCAGTTCATAACCAATAGATAGGATATAAAACCTTCACTGCTTCAGGCTCTAAACCCTATTTATGTTGCTTTTATTAGCTTAGAAACATCCACTGGATGAGTATACTTTGGGTAATTTCTGCTCTGTCGCAACAAAAGCTAGTTTTTCAAGTTTATAAATGTTTATTAATATATCTCCTTGAACTGTGTTGTACAATGATGTAATTTTGCTCTTACATTCAGTGGTATATATTGATACTGTTTGCATAATTTGTTGCGAATGAGTTAGTAGTAAATATGTAATAAATTAAAACGTCACGAGTGCTGCCCAAGTTTTATTGAATGAACAGCGAACATGTAGTAAGGGCTTTCATTATTCATTATTTTGTGGGGCAGGGGGGGGGGGGTGTAGCAGCGAGAAAAAGTGTTGAAATTATTTGAAACTACGTGTAAAGTTCTCTCATTGTCGAAATCCTGTTGGGTAATTTCGTGCAGTGAGTTATTGTGCCTCAAGACACATTCACAGATTCTAACTTTAATACTTGGCTCACTGTGTGAAGCCTGTAATGTAAGACTGTACCTCTAAATCAATAGACTACGGTAGCATTTTAAATCTTTACATTCGGTCAATAATTATATATATTGGTAGTGAAATTTTTGTTAGCACTGGCAGTCGTTAAAAGGGCAATCTGCAAAAGGGACTGGGTGATCGCTGTAGCTGATTAGTAAGATAGACATGCGACATGTAGTAACCAGGGCACAAGACATTAGCCTGTTATCACTTGCTGGACATCTTGTTTCACTTTCTCGATCCGTTTCCTGTTTCTGTAACATTAGTCCAGTGGTCTCTTAGGAGTAAAATCAAAACGGGTTCCGTTATTTGTTACTCACGACTCTAAAATATATAAAAATATTTGAGTTTTCTTAAATGATCTGCAGGTAGCACGAACCAAAAAAGCATATTAAAATTCACAAAAAATAACCCACGACAGTGCTGTATGAGAGCACACAAATTCTGTAAAGCCATAACCTATGGTAGGTTGGTTGGCTGGTTTAAAAGAGGGGGAAGGGACCAAACTACGAGGTCATTGGTACCTTGTTCTTAATAAAACAATGCCACAAGTGTGAGAATAAAACGGACGAGACATACAAAACAAAACGTAAAGAAAGGAATAAACACAAGAACGAAGGAAAGGCAACCAACACTAAAAGGAACAAAAGAGGACAAGAAAACAACAGAGACGTTAGAAACAGAAGAGAGTAAAACAAGAAAATTACAGTGTTTGGCCGACCACGAGAATAAAAAAGGAGAAGTCAGCCTCTCTGCAACACATTAAAAACTCCACCCTAAAAGCACTAGGGTGGAGGACACAGAGGGACATGCGCTAAAACCTACATAGAAGTATAAAACCAAATCTCACGGATAAAACGTAAAACTAAAGCTGCTGTGGAGGCATTGTCGCCCAGCACCGAAGGCAGGATGCAGGGAAAGTTAAAAGTCTGCCGCAGAGCGGCTGAAAGTGGGCAGTCCAGCAAGAGGTGGACGACTGTCATTTGGAAGACACAGCGACACTGAGGTGGGTCCTCGCGATGGAGTAGGTAACCATGCGTTAGCCACGTATGGCCAATGCGGAGCCGGCAGAGGACAACTGATTATCCGCGAGAGGACCGCATGGAAGACTTCCACACATTGGTAGTCTCCTCAGTGACACGCAGTTTGTTGTGCGTGTTGTTATTCCATTCCGTCTCCCGAAGCCGGAAAACCCTGAGGTGTAAGACAGAACGCAGGTCAGCTTCAGAGATGCCTATCTCCAGAAGAGGTTTCCGTGTCACCTGTTTGGCCAACATGTCGGCAAGTTTGTTGCCGGGGATACTGACATGTCCTGGGGTCAACACAAATACCATGGAACGACGGGCATAGATGGACTTTTGAATGGACGCTACCAGAGGGTGGCGAGGGTAGCACTGGTTGATAGCTTGTAGGCTGCTCAGTGAGTCAGTACACAGGAGAAAAGACTCGCCAGGGCATGAGCAGATGTGCTCAAGGGTACGAGATATGGCCGCCAGCTCTGCAGTGAAAACACTGCAGCCAACTGGCAAGGGGTGCTGCTCAATATGTCCTCCATGAACATGTGTGAAGCCTACGTGACCATAAGCCATTGACCCGTCGGAGTAAACCACTTGAGATACCCGGAACACGTCAAGAATCGAGAGGAAGTGACAGCGGAGAGCGGCGGGGTTAACGGAGTCCTTAGGGCCATGCAAAAGTTCCAGACGAAGCTGCGGCCGAGGCGTACACGATGGAGGCGTACGTGAACGGACAGCACGTAGAAGTGGTACAGGGAAGGACTCCAGTTCGGACAGAAGGGACCGCACGCGAACCGCAATCTTTGGCCTCTATCTGGACCGCCGATGCGGGGGATGGACTGCCGCGGGCGGGAAAAGGAGACGGTAATTCGGGTGCTCAGGGGAACTATGAATGTGTGCTGCGTAACTGGTGAGTAGTACGATCTGCAGTGGAGGGACACCAGCCTCTACCAGTACGCTGGTCACCGGACTCGTCCCAAAAGCTCCTCTCGCTAATCGAACCCCACAGTGGTGCACAGGGTCGTACAAATGCTATGCTGAAGGCGCTGCTGAACCGTAAACCACACTCCCATAGTCAGTTCGGGATTGGACAAGGGCTCTGTAGAGCTGCAGCAGCGTACAGCTATCTGCACCCCAATTGGTGTTGCTCATGCAGTTGAGGGCATTGAGGTGCTGCCAGTACTTCTGCTTAAGCTGACGAAGATGAGGAAGCCAATTCAATCGATCGTCAAAAACCAGTCCTAAGAATCGAATGTCTCCACTACAGTGAGTGGCTCGTCGTGAAGGGAAAGTTGTTGGTCCGGATGAACGGTACGACACCTACAGAAGTGCACGACACACGACTTTGCGGCTGAAAACTGGAAGCCGTGGGCTGGAGCCCATGACTGCGCCTTGTGGATGGCTCCCTGGAGGCGCAGCTCAGCAACACCAGCACTGGAGCAGGAGTACGAAATGCAGAAATCGTCTGTATACAGAGAAGGTGAGACGGAGGGACCTACAGCTTCTGCTAGACCGTTAATGGCCACTAAAAAGAGAGAGACACTCAATACAGAGCCCTGCGGGACGCCATTCTTCTAGATATGGGGGGAACTATGGCAGGCACCAACTTAGACACGGGAAGTACGTAGCGACAGGAAGTTTTGGATAATAATCGGGTGCGGGCGCCTGAGACCCCACTCATACAATGTGGTATGGATAAGATGTCACCAGGTCGTGTCGTATGCTTTACGTAAGTCAAAAAGGACGGCAACCAGATGTTGGCGTCTGGAAAAAGCTGTTCGGATGGCAGACTCGAGGGATGCCAGATTATCAGTGGTAGAGCGACCCTGGCGGAAGTCGCCCTGACGTGGGACCAGGGGGATACGTGACTCCAAGACCTACCAAGGGAACCGAAATATACTTAATAATGTTGAGGTTGGTTGGTTGGTTTTTTGGAGGAAGAGACCAAACAGCGAGGTCATCGGTCTCATCGGATTAGGGAAGGACAGGGAAGGAAGTCGGCCGTGCCCTTTCAGAGGAACCATCCCAGCATTTGCCTGGAGCGATTTAGGGAAATCACGGAAAACCTAAATCAGGAAGGCCGGACGCGGGATTGAACCGTCGTCCTCCCGAATGCGAGTCCAGTGTGCTAACCACTGCGCCACCTCGCTCGGTAAATGTTGAGGTCTGGTGCGTTTGGCGACCAGAGAAACTGTTTAAACTTAGAAGAGTGTTCCTCGCCACTCTGCAGCACCTCTGGACGTGTGGGTGTCCTGCTGGAAGTGTCCAAGTCCGTCGGAATGCACAATGAACATGAATGGAAGCAGATTATCAGAGAGGATGCTTACGTACGCGTCACCTGTCAGAGTCATATCTAGACCTACCCGGCGTCCTATATCACTCCAACTGCACACGCTCCGCAACGTTACAGAGCGTCCACCGGCTTCAACAGTCCTCTGCTGACATGCAGGGTCCATGGATTCGTGAGGTTGTCCCCGTTCTCGTACACGTCCATCAGCTTGATAGAATTTGAAATGAGACTCGTCCGACCCGGCAGCATGTTTCCAGTCCTCAACAGCCCAATGTCGGTGTTGACAGGTCCAGGCGAGCTTTGTGCCGTACAGTCATCAAGGGTACACGAGTGAGCCTTCAGCTCCGAAAGCGCATATCGATAATGTTTCGTTGAATGGGTCACACGCCGACACTTGTTGATGGCCCGGCACTGAAATGTGCAGCAATTTGCAGAAGCTTTGCACTTCTGTCACGCTGAAGGATTCTCCTCAGTCGTCGTTGATATCGTTCTTGCAGGGTCTTTTTCCGGCCGCAGCAACGTCGGAGATTTAATGTTTTATCGGATTCCTGACATTCAAAGTAAACTCGTGATATGGTAGTAGGGGAAAATCCCCACTTCATCGCTACCTCGAAATGCTGTATCCCATAGCTCTTGCGCTGACTGTAACAGCACGTTCAAACTCACTCAAATCTTGATAATCTGCCATTGTAGCAGCGGTAAGCGATCTAACAGCTGCGCCTGACTCTTGTTGTCTTATACAGGCATTGCCGATCGCAGCTCCATATTCTGCCTGTTTACGTATCTCTGTATTCGAATACGCATTCCTATAGCAGTCTTTTTGACGCTTCAGTGTAGTATATATCTAAACCATCCGAAATTTTGGTATCTCGTTAGCAGATTAAAAACATGTAAAATAGCGTCACTTTAGATACTACCCTCACAGGTTCAGTAGCTGGAGAGGGTTGTCTAATACCACGTATACGTATACCAATGATTCCAAGCAATGTAAGTGTTGAATTTAAGCGAGTCGGAGTTTCGTTTGCAGTAAAAATAAATGAGTTCAAGGCCAGATACTCAAAGTACGTTAGAATTGCTTTACGATCTGAGTGTTTTTCGCATGTTCAGCTGTATGTTGTCCGTTCACCAACTGGTAGTTCAGAATACTTTATAATGTTGCCACACAGTGCCGAAAAGGAAAAAAAAAAACGAATAGTTTTGTAATTTTACTGTGTACAAAAAATTAAGAAAAATTTAAAATGAAATAAAAGGACGCTTTTTCATTCATATTCTGCATCGTTTTTTATTATTTCAAATCCCATGCCTTCAACGTGAGCGAAGTCCCATCGAAGAGCCTAAATTTGTGTGCCGATACAATTACAAGACTAATAAAGTTTGAGGACTACGAGTTGTGTGAGAAAAGTAATGAGACTGATTTTTTATCTACCAGATTTTTTGATTTTTTCAAACAATATTGCTGTCCTTTTCAAAGAAGTTCCTTTCAGCAGCTTTACACCAGAAGAATCGAGTTCCCGGTCTTGGTAGCAGCGCTGAAAGGCTTCAACTGGTAGGGCCCTTAACATCACGGTCACATTCTTTTGAACGTTCTCCAGAGCCCCAAAATGATGCCGTTTCAAGACATTTTTCAGTTTCGGCAAAAGAAAAAAGTGACAACGACACAGTTCAGGTGAATAGGAGGGCTGTGGAACAACAGGAATGCCTTTCGAGATGAGAAGTTCCCTGATGGAAGTGACCACGTGGCATGGGACGTTGACATGATGCAGCATCCATTTGTGTGCAATGTCCAGTCTCACTCGCTTTACACACACTATCCCTACCATCCAAAAAGGTAATCAGCATTGTTTTCCTCATTCGAGCTCTTTTTGGTCTATACGATGTCTCAGTGTGCCACTCCTCGCATAGCCGCTTTGTCCCAGAATCGCACTCAAATATCCAACATTCATCAGCTGGAATCACACTACTGAACCATTCGTGGTCAATGGTAGTCCTCTAAAGAAGATCAACTCACACATTTCTTCGATTGTCCTTCTGTTCAATTGTGAGGTTTTTCGGCACCGTTTTGGCGCAAACCATTCGCATGTGCGAAACTTTGGTCAAAATTTGAAGCACGGTGGAAGTGTTTAACAGATCACCCATCATCCTTATTGTTAAATGTCTGTCTGTTCTCATAGAGCACGCACTTGTCACACGTTTCAGTCGGTTTTTGAGCAGGTCTCTCTGAGTGAGATTTTTGGACAACATGGTTGTGGAGAGAAGCAGCCATTATTATGATTAATCAATAATTCAAGAACAGTCTTAATCGCATTTATTATTGTTATAATACCGCCAACCAGTTTCAACCCGACGTAGGGGTCATCTTCTGGGCGTTTACACCATTGGTCGATTGCTGGTGGTGTCACTTCTGTCTACATAACGGCAGGAAACTATAGTAGACAGGAGTGACACCACCAGCAATCGACCAATGGTGTAAACGCCCAGAAGATGACCCCTACGTCGGGTTGAAACTGGTTGGCGGTATTATAACAATAATAAATGCGGTTAAGACTGTTCTTGAATTATTTATTCACTCTCTGAGCGAGGTTCATCTTCAACTCATACTTGGCCTTTCAAAAATGATTTGTACTAGCGAAAAACTTGTGCTGCCGATAACGAGTGTTTCCCATAGGCCTGTTTCAATTTCTCCAAGGACACACTTGCGGATTCCCCAAGTTCAACACAACATTTGATAGCGTAACGCTGCTCTAAATTCCGGTGTTCCATTTCTGTAACACACAACAAAAACATAAGTTCGTTGGTCACACTCTCAAAAATCACGTGATGGCTGTACGTAGTTGGTATTTGGACTGAGCATCTGGAAGAATTGGACACACCGGTCTACACAAGTATAACAACACAGCGTTGCCAGATTTCTCGCAGTGTTGTCAATCTACGTTACTCACAGACCACATATAGACACTGCCCATATATATTTAGCAACCGCGTAGCTTTGCCGGGTTCGCTAGTTATAAACGTACAGGGTGCACCATAATTAAGTCATGCAGTGAAAGCATACAAGAACAGAAGCAAAACGTTCCAGTCAACAAGGATAGTTGTGAATGTCTGGCTCTAGCCGCCACTCACTTCCGCAGTCAGTAGAATTGTATTCTGTATGTAAGCTTTTCGATTAAGCAACAAGGCTCAAATTTAATCTGTTCCTTACTATAACAAGAAACAACTTAGAATACTACTTCAGCACGTTACGAATTACAATTTACTGTCAGAGAAAGTGTTCCACGTGTCAATAATCACATTTGGATTCAGCATAGCATCCTGCTCTGTAATGAGTTACCGAATTCTGTTGAGCTTCCCTTGGGTCATCTCATCAAGTCTGATAAGCCTGCACACTTGGTTCCCTCCGGCTTTTCAACTGCATCAACAGCCGTGCGATACACTTCACTTTTCACTTGTTTTCACATGTGAGACCCAGGTCGCTCCTTACTCACGCGAAGTAACGAGTACCATCAATAGGACATTTCAAGTTGAGTCCATATTTCTAAAGAATGCTTCCGACACCGTTTCTCAAAACCGGCTTCTAATCAACTTGCCTGTCTGAAACTTTCTGACAGATTAAAACTGTGTGCCGGACCGAGACTCGAACTCGAGACCTTTGTCTTTCGCGGGCAAGTGTTCGCTTCTGTGAAGAATGGAAGGGAGGAGACGAGATACTGGCAGAATTGAAGCTGTGAGGACGGGTCGTGAGTCGTGCTTGGGTAGTTCAGCTGGTAGAGAACTTGCCTGCAAAAGGCAATGGTCCCGAGTTCGAGTCTCGGTCCGGCACACAGTTTTAATCTGTCACGAAGTTTCATATCAGCGCACACTCCGCTGCAGAGTGAAAAACTCATTCTGGGAACTTGCCTGCCTGTTGGACATAGTGTCAGTTATGCAGCTAGATTCGGGAGTTCGTCTCAGAAATCTCGCAGAACGTAGCAACTGGCGGGAAGTCATCGAGTGAAATGGAAATAATATATAGTGTTCCCCAAGGTAATAGGCTCTCTGTAGTTCTTAACCTGTACAAACGATTTAGGAGACAATATAAGCAACCGTCTTAGACTGGTTTGATGCGATAAAAGGCTTTTGACTGTAAACAATGAAAAGTGTGAGATCCTCAACACGAACACTAAAAAAATTCCGTTAATTGAGTTATAGGATTAATCACACAAATTTAAAAGATTTCGATTGAACTAAACGCCTTGAAATTACAATTAGAAGCAACTTATATTGGAACTATCACATAGAAAATGTTGTATGAAGCTTTGAACCAAAGAACACTTGGATGATGCCACAAATCTACTAGGCAGTTTAACTACACTTGTCCATCATCTTGTAGAGTATTCCTGCGTGTTATGGGAGCCTTACCTCATAAGACTGACGGACGACACCGAGGAAGTTGAAAGAAGGGTGGCTCGTTTTGTATTATCGCGAAATGGGAAAGACATTGTCACGGAATGTGAGTTGGGGTGACAATCACCAAAACAAAATCAGTTTTTCGTAGCGGCAAAATCTTTTCACGAAAAATCAGATGGCAACTTTCTTCTCTGCATGTCAAATCGTTTTCTTGAGTCTCACCTACCCATGGAGAAATGTCCATCGTAATAAAATAAGAGAAATCAGAGCTCGCTCAGAAAGATTAGGTGTTCATTTTTCGTTTGTAGTAGACGAGAATGGAGCGGCTGACAATTAGTCTGAAATGAGACCTCTGCCGAACACGCAAGTTTGGCTTGAAGAATAGTCTTGTACAGGCTGACACAGATAAACGGTAACTTCGGAAACATTGGGGGAAAAAAAAAGGAAAATCCAACAAAGAAAGTTTACTGGCTGTAATTGAACCACTATAGCCTGCCTTTTAAGGGACAGTAATCCAAATTATCAGTGTTTAAAAATAACGTCCTGAAGATGGCGACATCCTGTGCGTATGCATTCTTCCAATCTGTTCATGAGGTTCCTTACTGATTTCTGCGACGTCTCAGCTGGGATACTACGAATGTCGTCTTTACTTCTTTGTATTAGTCCATCCAGTGTTCGTGGCCGAATCGGGTAGATCCGGTTCTTAAAATAGCCCCACAAGAAGAAATCACCAACTCGCAAGTCTTGTGATCTTGTGGTACAGGGAATGTCACCGAATCTTTAGACGAGACGGTAACCGAACAATTCTTGCACAGCACTGCTTGATGTCGCTCCATCCTGTTGCAACCAGATTTCGTGAATTTGCGTAATATTGTTCAATGCAGGTGCAACAAACGATTGCGACATGTCAACAAACTGATCCGATGTGACGGTCAACATAATCCGTTCTTCGTTATCGAAAAAGTAAGCTTCGATGATCCCGTGTGACGGAACTTTCACGAAACTGTCACCTCGCTGACGTTTAAAGGGAGTCGATTAACTTCATTAGGGTTGATTTCTGCCCAGTAATGCTAGTTCTGCTTATTGACGTACGTGAGAGATGAAATTAGGCCTCACCTGAAATTCACAACTTGTCCAGAATTCCAGTGTCGTCATTTATATATGTTGTAATTTGCTAACAGAATTCTAATGGTGACTCGTAGTCATTGTCCTTGCACGATCTGTAGTTGAAATTCAGATGAAGTTTTAAATCGTAATGGAGAATTCGACAAGACACTCTGCCTCAGATGCTTACTTACGAACTGAACGTCGTAGGCTCCGTACACAAACTCGTACAGCTTCGATGTTCTGCGGACTACGAACACTTCCCGTTCGTCCTGTAGGTTTCTTTCTTTATACCAGATCCAGCCTCTTCAAAATTTTTCATCCACGTTTTTATTGCGTGTTTCTAGGGAACTCGACCATGACGCCTCAAGCTGAAAAAACGACAGCACTCCATCTGAGCATTCTGCTAACTATCGTTGTTTTTGTAAAACATATTTACGGCAAACACATTTTGTAGACCGTTTTGCAGAACCATGGTTACTAAATGGCGATATTGTTTACAGGTCAAGGTCGCTGTTCTGCAGTGCTGCCAACTGTTTACGGCTGCCACTACGCATTTAAAAAGTTGCCACTTCTCTGTATCACCCTAAATATCCATACATGCCCCCCCCCCCACTCACACACACGCACACACACACACACACACACACACACACACACACACACACACACAGCAATACCCACAGGAATGAAGTCAGACAATCATGGAGGCCATGATGGAGTTATCCATCTTGGAATGTAGTGCTGCGTTGGTGTCGTTTTACACCGGCAGAAAAATGCGACGGTGCCCCATCATGTATGTGCTACATTTCCCAACCACTGGCTATCCGTGAAATTTGAGCCCAGATGTAAGGCGACTTAATGGGAAAGTTTACATCTGAGGCACTTCTTTACTAATTACGACAATACTTGTCAAGAAGTCAGTGGCATCCTGATAACACATTCACAGTTATCTCTCAATCGGCTCGTTTGCGGGCTGGTGTATGCTAGAATGTTTCCGCTACCACCATCGTATAATGTAGTACGTGTTAGTTATCGCTATTCTGTGTGTGTGTGTGTGTGTGTGTGTGTGTGTGTGTGTAGTAACTACATTTTTGTGGCTGACTGCAGCCTACGGCGCCATTTGCCTTGTCTACGGGTTCAAGAAATGGGCTGCATAAATCGTGGCAGGGGTCTGTCTGGGAATAACCGTAGGCAGTGTAACCGGGTGATGTCACGCGAAGACGTGAAGATTGCACAGTGGTACACACCGCGACTGGTGACGGCATACTGCGCTACATACAGCCCGAGCCGTGTAGGAGAATAAAAACTGAGGCTGTCACGGCATAAGTCCACAGTACGATTTGTGGGGTGGGGTAAAACTGTGTGAAACTAAGCGAAAACCTTATTGTCTCAAATGGTTGCGTCCAGCAGTGAAATGGCGGCTGCACACATCATTCAGCACGTAGATGTTATGATATTAGTTAAAGCATCTTTGATTCTTGTGATATACATCTGTATGTTATTCAAGACGATACATTCAGTGTTCTCCAGAAAGGAAAGGGAGTTTTTTGGGTCCCTTGCTGTTCATGTTACATATTAACAACCTTACGGACAATATTAATAGTAACGTCAGGCTTTTTGCAGATGATGCATCATTAAGTACAGTCTGAAAGAAACTGCATAAACATTCAGTCAGATCATGATAAGCTTTGAAAGTGGTGTTAAGACTGGCAACGTGTCTTAAATGTTAAGAATGTGTAACTACACCCTTCATAAAAACAAAAACGTAGTACCCTATGACTATAATATCACTGAGTCACAGTTGGAATCGCTCAACTCGTACAAATACCTGGGTGTAACACTTTGTGGGAACGCGAAATGGAATGATTATATAGCCTTAGTCGTGGGTAAAACTGGTTATAGACTTCGGTTTATTGGCCCAATATTGGGGAAATGCAATTACTCGACAAAGGAGATTGCTTTCAAAACACTCGTGCTACCCATCCCAGAATACTTCTTTACTGTGTGGGATCTGTACCAGATAGGACTGACTGGGGATGTTGAACGCATACAGAGAAGGGCAGCACGAATGATCACAGGTTTGTCTGACACGCGGGAGAGTTTCACAGACTTGCTGAAGAAACTGAACGTGCAGACTCTTAAAAATAGACGTAAACTGTCCCCAGACAGTCTACTTACAATGCTCCAGGAACCTGCTTTGAATGACGACTCTAGGAATATACTACAACCCCTGTGTGTCGCTAACATACGGATCGTGAAAACAAGATCAGATTAATTACAGTGCGCTCACAGGAATTTAAAATTTAAGCACTCATTCTTCCAGGAACTCTGCAATGAATTTCACAGTGGCTTGCAGTCTATGGATGTAGATGTAAAATGCAGCCGACATCTTGCAAACAATAATTAGCAATTAGCAATTAATCGCAGCGCCGTGTCTTGCCAGTTTATATATCTCTGTATTTGAATACGCATGCCTATACCAGTTTCCTTGGGGCTTCAGTATATTTTGTATATGGAGCGGCCAGTGAAGTATTCTTCTATTTTCTATTTAAGTATTTGGCGATCTACAGTTTTCTGCCCGATGCCCACTGGCAAAATGATAGACGAGGTATGTTCAGAAAGTAAATGTATTAGTTTTCATATTTTTTTAGAAATAGTGTATTTGAAAAACGCATTACAAGATACTGTTCATACACTTGTTGAAGCCGAGCTGTGACCGAGCGGTTCTAGGCGCTTCAGTCCGGAACCGCATGACTGCTACGGTAACAGGTTCGAATCCTGCCTCGGGCATGGATGTGTGTGATGTCCTTGGGTTAGTTAGGTTTAAGTAGTTCTAAGTTCTAGGGGACTGATGACCTCAGATGTCAAGTCCTATAGTGCTCGCAGCCATTTGAACCATTTTGAACACTTGTTGAATATTTTTCCACACAATCGGCACCCCGTTCAGTGCATGTGGTGAGCCGTGGCACAGGCTGCATTACACCCTCGTCTAAGAACTCTGCCGACAGCTCCTTCCATCACCTCAGAACCTCTTTCTGCACTTGTTCGTAGCGAAAAACGTAACTCCACTGATCTGTGCCTTTGCGGAGGAGAAAAGATGATACTCTGAAGGCGCCAATTCAGGGGAATACCGGGGAAGGTTCGAAACATTGAAAACAAATGATTCCAAGAGCGCTTTGGTTGCTAAGGCTGTGTGATGGCGGACGTTGTCACGCAATACGCGCATTCATCTCTTCAGCGTCCCTCTCCTTTTGTTTTGAATACTCCTTTTGAGTTCCTTTAGGGTCTCACAATGACGTTGTGCATTGATGGTCTTCCCATCATCCGGAAATTTCACCGGAATGATGCCTTTCCGGTCCCAAAACACTAAGGCCGTGGTTTCTATTTTTGCCAATAATTGTGGTTCCGAATTTTCTACAGAAGGGGAATGGGTGTGAGGCCATTGTGACGACTGTCTTTTTATCTCCGACGAGTAATGAGTCACCCACGTTTCATCTGCAGTCACAACAGAGTTCAGAAAATTCTGACCTACCTATCCATGTCGCTCAAGAGACTCGCGGGCGCTTTTGACCCGATTTTTGGTTCAAATGGCTCTGAGCACTATGGGACTCAACATCTGAGGTCATCAGTCCCCTAGAACTTAGAACTACTTAAACCTAACTAAGCTAAGGACATCACACACATCCATGCCCGAGGCAGGATTCGAATCTGCGACCGTAGCAGTCACGCGGTTCCCGACTGAAGTGCCTAGAACCGCACGGTCACGGCAGGCCGGCTGACCCGATTTTTCTTATGTTGCTCTGTCAGTTGTTTTTGGACCCATCCTGCGCAGTTTCCGGTATCCCACCGTTTCTGTGAGTGTCTCGTATGAAAGTGTAGTGAAAATATCGCAGAAATTTCACCCACTGTCAAACGGGGTCATGTCATTCGTATAAATAACGTGCCTCTGATCTGCGTATGCGGTGATGGCGCCGGATAGCGATCCATATGGGCTCCATAGGTTTTACGTCAGGCGCATTTAGTCACCGAGACACCCCGTGAATTGACAATAGTGCTTCTCAAACTACTGTAGCACGGTTCTGGCTCAGAGTGACGGACAGTTTACTGAAGGATGGTGACATCGCCGTCGGCGAAAACATTAAGAATGAAGTGATGCAGGTGGCTCGTATGTGTCACCGTGTCTTCGATTACGGCTACACGTCCCATCTAAGCGCAGGAGAATGTCTGCCGTAGCATAATGTTACTCCCACTAGCCTTCATCTTAACATCTGAGGTCATCAGTACCCTAGAACTTAGAACTACTTAAACCTAACTAACCTAAGGACATCACACACATCCATGCCCGAGGCAGGATTCGAAACTGCGACCGTAGCAGCAGGGTAGTTCCGGACTGAAGCGCCTAGAACCGCTCGGTCACAGTGGCCGGCTATGAGTGTACAGTCCACATGGAAATTATTTCTGATTTTCTCACTGAGATTGTGACTCGCTGATTTCATCCTAAATGCACTCTTCATATTAACCACGAATACCATCAGGGAGTACATCTATTGTTGTTACGTAAGTGTAAGAACACCTGAAGAGCATATTGCTTCATGCTGGGTTATCAAATTTTTGCAATATTCATACTACACGCTTTTGTGGAATAAACAGTTAACTCACTTTAGCTTCAATGCACCAGAAGATTATGCCACAGGACAGAACTGAGTGAAATTTCGCAAAGTCAATACTTGAACGTGCGTGTCCTGGGTGTTGTCTGTGACGCAAACCCGTACCGAATGTCTCGCGTGTCTTAGGATCTCCAGTAAAGTTACCTGATAAGAGATTCCATCTCGACGACCAACGCTCTAGAATCTGGCGAACGAGAGTTTTCTAATGTTCTTCATCGGTGATTTACCCTCTCATTACGATTTTTAGAACGAATCACACAGTCGCATTTGTCTTTCCTACAACTGTTAATATGTGGCCATTTCTATTTTAAAGCGTCCTGCGAACTTATTCCTAGCTATGTAACTGTTGACGTTGAATCCACGACCGATCGCCAATCGTGTTCTCAAAGAATAATTGGTATTTCAGTTCAACTGCGCGCAGTGTACAGCTTTTTTTTGTGCTGGGTACTAACGATGGATCGATTGTGTCAGGATCTTCAGGCATTTCTCTACAAATTTCTGGCCTTCAGGCGTCTCTGCATACGACAGCATCGTCTGTGGAGAGCCTTAACGAGCTACCGACTGTAACTGACGAAATTATTCTATGTATCGTGACAGTAACAGCCCAACATCACATCCATGCTGTGTTCTCGTAGCTGCCAGCACTGCTTTTGTGCCGAGGAACTAATCCGGAAGTAAAATTAACGTTACTATTGTTTACTTCTCCTTTTTCTCTTCCTTCTTCTACGAGGAGTAGCCTTTCAAGCCTGTTCCATCTTCACAAATTCCCTTCACCTCTTTCTCGTTCAGTGGAGCCCCACACTACACAGGCACAACCACTTGCCCGGAGACACAGTTTCGCGCTGCAGCCTCCAGATGGCGCTCATAAACCCTGACCTCTTCCTGCTCTGCCCAATAGACTGGAAAACAGCGAATGGAGAGCACTAAGACTGCAGACGACATTGCTTCCGCCTTGTACTGTAGCACCTACCTGCTAATCCTTCCAACGTCGGGGACTGAAGCCCGACTCGCCACGGAAACTTGTACAGTTACGAAACAGCAGTTGGACAGTTCAGTGCCCGCACACCACTCAGTACAGTATTCTGGGCACTAGCCTCCGACTGAGCAGCTGCTATTTACAAAGGACTAGGACCGGCATAGGGCCTCTGCAAACTTTACTAACAAGGGGAGGCCGCTAATTGTGAAATTCAGATTCGATTCATACTGCGCATAATAAAAGCTCATGGCCAGAGGTGTAATGTGGCAAAGCACCAAGATGCACTTCTCAGCCGTTGTCGAGAAAATCGACAGTTAAAAGAAACCGTTGCGGTGAAATACTCTCGACGATTAATAATTTTCTACAGCGTCGTGGCGCAGCGGTAAGCGCTCGGGTTCGTAGTCCGAAGGTCGCCGGATCGGATCTCGCGCCATCCAATTTTTTTTATTATTAGTTTTTTGTAATTCAAATATATATATATATATATATATATATATATATATATATATATAAACTATTAATGAATTGCTTATGCATGTTGGTGAAGGCGGATCGCTCTCCAATTGTACCGCCTCCATTTTTCCGGTTTTTTTTTAACAGGGAGTACCAAAGCTCTCCCGTCCGCACTGATTTTCGACGATGTTGTAAGATGCGCTAGGGACCGCATCTACCTTCTTTCGCAGTTAGCAGGTAACTACGCTGTTATGCGGCGGCTCGTTTCGGCCCATTCAACATCTGTCCTTCAAGTGTAACGAGCGAGTAACGGAGTTTATATTTCATACCCGCCACAGCAAATTTGTGTTCGTGGGGTCTCTATTCTAATTCGAACGTTTGACTTACGCTATACGTATTCGTTTCGGATATCGTCTCTACGTCTTCCGTTAACTATACGTGGTTAACATCATGAAGACAATAAATAACATTTGTGAAATACGACTTTCTTTGCGGAAAACATAATGATGTTCGAAGTCGCCAGTTTTTCCACGACAAACGACTTTCAACAACTTATTATATGCATAATTGTTGCAACTGATTGTCGGGAATATTTTATATATATATATATATATATATATATATATATATATATTTGAATTACAAAAAACAAATACTGAAAAAAAAGAAGTTGCATGGTGCGAGATTCGACCCGGCGATCTTCGGATTACAAACCCGAGCGCTTAGCGCTGCGTCACGACGCTGTAGAAAGTTATTAATCGTAGAGAGTATTTCACCGCAACGGTTTCTTTTAACTGTCGATTTTCTCGACAACGGCTGAGAAGTGCATCTTGGTGCTTTGCCACATTACACCTCTGGCCATGAGCTTTTATTATGCGCAGTATGAATCGAATCTGAATTTCACAATTGGCGGCCTCCCCTTGTAAGAGTGATACAGTAACACAGACTGGCAAGAGACAGCGTAAGTTATTTCGATTTCATTGTACTATGTTTAGAATACCAAGTGCCTGGCATAAAATACGATTTTGTAACATACTCTCGATAAAGGTTATTTGTTATTTATTGTTGTGTTATACTCACGATAAAGGTTATTTGTTATTTATTGTTGTCTTGCCAGCTTTCAGCGACAAACGTTTTCTGCCGCTGTGATCGTTTGACCAAATTAATAGTAGGATTTAGTTAGTACATTCACAATACTCTTCTAACATAGTTCATTCTTTCCCCTCACATATGGTTTATAATTTATCTAAAGCTAATCTGGGAAATCTATTATTGTCTATCCTTTGTGTATGTTCATGCCAGTTGTTGTGGTACTGGTTTACTTTCTCCCAGACTAGATTCAGCTGTTCTGTTCCAGAGTAAGTTCCTGTTGTTCTTACAATTATAATTTCTGTATTCGACATTTAAGCATTTTATTTAATGTTTTAATGTAGCGTTCCTCGCAATGTTTCAAGCAAGTCTGGTTTCGTAGATTTATGGGTTTCCTTCTTCAACGTGTTTTGTATACTTCGGCATGTACAATGATGAGGCAAAACATTACGACTGCCCCGAAACCCGTCGGGTGGCGTTTGCGGGCACGTTACGTGGTAAGTACAGTAGGTACGCGAGAAAGAAACAATGAGGAGTCACCCTCGCGACGGTACCGACCACAGATGGAGAAAGCTATTGAAACAAGTGACTCTGACCAAAGGCAGATTGTATACTTATATGGATATGGTGCCTGTTCTTTCGGACATGTCCGATAGTTCTGGCAATACCGACCATGACCTCCTTCTGTGCGGATGCACAGATATTCCCCGAACTCTTACGGGACTTGCTAAGAATGTCTTCCACGAGTAATGAGTGTGTTGGGGTGGGACCCTACGAATGTAGTGTGTGGACATACAAGGTGAGAATGTGGGTCTCGCGGGAGGCGTGCGCGAGACAGTCCCTGCAGTTGCGCTATCCTCCGTGCCCTCGGTGGCTCAGATGGATGGAGCGTCTACCATGTAAGCAGGAGATCCCGGGTTCGAGTCCCGATCGGGGCACACATTTTCACTTGTCCCCGTTGATATATATGTCAACGCCCGTCAGCAGCTGACGGTATTAATTCGTAAAGGCAGATTGTGCCGGCGCGGCGCTTGGAAACGAGCATTTCGGAAAAGGCACAGCCGTTCGCGTGCCAGTGTCGTCAGCATCCACGGACAGTGATCGAATGACGGTGAGACTACGAGTAGGCGACAACGTGTTTCACGTCCACGACTCATCAGAGAACGTTGAAATCTGAGGCTAAGATATGGACGATCTGCGGCCTATCTAACGACAGGGTCGAGAGTGCAGACACAAATATATCGGACCACACCGTTCAGCGCACATGTCGAATTTGGGGCTCAGCTGCAGACGAACCGTAAGTGTTCCCATGTTGACCTATCGACATCATCAACTAGGATTGCAATGGGCAGGGGATAATCAACATTGGAACATGGATCCACGGAAACGTGATGACTTATCAGACGAATGACGTGTGTGTTTCAGCAGGTCGATGTTGGTGGCCTGATGCGCCGTCATCCAGACGAACGGCTGCCGGAAACGTGCAGCATGGACCCTGGGCTGTGGGGGCAGTGTTCTGCTGTGGTAGCAAACGAAGGCACCGTGGCACCTGTGGATTATGTCAACGTTACTTCGGACCACCTACATCCCTTAGTGCTGTATGTCTTCCCCGATGGTGACGGCATCTTCGATCAGGAAAACTAGCCGTGCCACAAGGCTACAATCGCGCTACAGTGGTTTTCAGGAATATGGTAGTGAACTAACATTGATGTATTCGCGACCAAATCTCTTGTGTGTAAACGATGGAATCCGTGTGAGGCGGTTCTGGGCGCGAGCTGCACGCCCACAATCCACCGCCCTGTGATTTTCACGAATTACGTGACCTGTCAGTAGACATCTGCTACCAAATATCTCGGGAAGGCTACCACGTGTGTATCGAATCCATGCCACGCAGAGTCGCTGCTGTAGGCCTACTGCGTTCCACTGGTGGAGCAAGACGTAATTAAGCAGGTGGTCGTCGGATCATCAGTGCATGTTCAAACACTGCAAACTTTAATATTGGTATTAGTCGGAAAGTAATATTTTGTGGTGAGTTTGGACGTCCGCGCCAGATATCGTTGGTGTAGTTCTAATCCTTGAACCTCCCTCTTTCTTTTGCAGGTGATTCAGTTCTGCGGTAGTTGGGGCCAGCAGAGGTGTGTTACAAAATGGAGTCTGATGTGGAAATCGTATAAAACGGCGATGTGTGATTGAATTCGTACTTCTGAAGAAATTGCGCCGATTGAAATCCACCGACGCTTGCTAAAGGTGTATGAAGACGATAAAACAGACTTGAGCAATGTCAGGTGATGTGTACGGCATTTTCAAGGTGGTAAAAAGGGTGTGCACAGCTGTCATCCCTCGCAATGAAGAACTTTTTGATCAACCCATCGGTGCTGACCGGCGGGTAACGACCAGACAATTGCGTGCAGAGCTGAATGTCGGCTGCAGTGCATTGGAAACAATGTTGGAACATCTTGGTTGTCGCAAAGTCTGTGCGAGATGGGTACCGTGGATGGTTACGGAAGAACAAAAAATTCTTAGAATGGAAATTTGTCGGGACCTGCTGGACCACTATGAAGCTGAAGGTGAAAACTTTATGAATACCATCGTCACCGGAGATGAGACGTGGTGTCACCATTACGAGCCGGTATCCAAAAGACAGTCAGTGGAATGGCGGCGAGTTCTCCGTCAAAGAAGACACTCAAGAGTCAGCCGTCTGCAGGCAAAGTGATATGCACAGTCTTCTGGGATAACCAGGGTGTGGTTATTTTGGATTTCCTGGAGCCTGCAGAAACTATCAGTTCAGCACGCTACAAGTCATTACTAAGCTGAAACCTCGAATTTGCAGGGTAAGGCCAGAGAAGACCAACTTTCACCTGCAACACGATGACGCCAGGGCCCACACCAGTTTGGCGACCACTGAGCTCAAGGAAGCGGGTTGCCTCTGCTGGTTCCGACTTTTACAAGCGCTGCAGTAAGCGTCTGGTTCGTCGTTAGCAATAGTGCTTAACGAATGATGGTGACTATGTGGAAAAATGCCAGTCTGTATGTGAAATATTTCTCTGTTTAGCTGTGCTGTTGTGATTTATGTATCTCCTGTAGTTTCCATGAGTAAAATCATTCCATCACACTCCTCCATTCTCCTGCATTTATTCATTGCTGTCGACCTTATCGATGATGCTTCAGTTCCTTATATATTCTGTAGTTACATCAATAAATCTATTTTCTTTTAATTGGTTTGTGTATCTCTTTCCGAGTTTTATACCTCCTGAAGCAGCCTTGTCAAGAAACTTATGTAGACACCTGTTTCTATCGTGTTTTAAAGTTTTTTCCTGTCTACTCCGTTTTTATTTATTTACCGTTCAATTTTTTTACGTTTTACTTGCATTACCACCACACTGTCAAACATGTTACTTACTGTATGTTTCTGCTTCAATCTAGTCGTTTAACTTCTCTTCCAATGTTGTTTAGAAACATTGCAAATTGTTTGGTGACAATACTCAGTAAATGTATGACGATGGCCTTGTAAGCCGAAAACCATTCAAAACAATAAAAGTAACACTGTACAACAAAATCAAACTAGTGCTTTTCTTTTATTAAGAGGCTCTTTTTCGGGACGATCCACGTACTTTTAGTGTACTACTAAGATAAGAAATAACTTTCTCCACAGAATCAACGATGAGGAAAAATATAGCTAGGAGGAGTTGTTGTTGTCTTCAGTCCTCCGACTGGTTTGATGCAGCTCTCCATGCTACTCTATCCTGTGCAAGCCTCTTCATCTCCCAGTACCTACTGCAGCCTACATCCTTCTGAATCTCTTTAGTATATTCGTCTCTTGGTCTCCCTCTACGATTTTGACCCTCCACGCTGCCCTCCAATGCTAAATTTGTGACCCCTTGATGCCTCAGAACATGTCCTACCAACCGATCCCTTCTTCTAGTCAAGTTGTGCCACAAACTCCTCTTCTCCCCAATTCTATTCAATACCTCCTCATTAGTTATGTGATCTACCCTTCTAATCTTCAGCATTCTTCTGTAGCACCACATTTCGAAAGCTTCTATTCTCTTCTTGTCCAAACTATTTATCGTCCACGTTTCACTTCCATACATGGCTACATTCCATACAATTACTTACAGAAAAGACTTCCTGACACTTAAATCTATACTCGATGTTAACAAATTTCTCTTCTTCAGAAACGCTTTCCTTCTCATTACCAGTCTCCATATCATATCCTCTCTACTTCGACCATCATCAGTTATTTTGCTTTCCAAATAGCAAAACTCCTTTACTACTTTAAGTGTCTCATTTCCTAACCTAATTCCCTCAGCATCACCCGACTTAATTCGACTACATTCCATTATCCTCGTTTTGCTTTTGTTGATGTTCATCTTATACCCTCCTTTCAAGACACTGTCCACTCCGTTCAACTGCTCTTCCAAGTCCTTTGCTGTCTCTGACAGAATTACAATGTCATCGGCGAACCTCAAAGTTTTTATTTCTTCTCCATGGATTTTGATACCCACTCCGAACTTTTCTTTTGTTTCCTTTACTGCTTGCTCAATGTACAGATTGAATAGCATCGGGGAGAGGCTACAACCCTGTCTCACTCCCTTCCCAACCACTGCTTCCCTTTCATGTCCCTCGACTCTTATAACTGCTATCTGGTCTCGGTACAAATTGTAAATAGCCTTTCGCTCCCTCTATTTTACACCTGCCACCTTGGGATAGGATAATATTGGAGGAAATGATTGAACATGTTTCATGTAAGCGTTACTCTAAGATAAAGACGTTGGCATGAGAGCAAAAGGAAGATGAAGAGTGATAATATATGACAAAAAAACTATAATGTCTAATTTTACAATTCAAGTAACTGAATAATTTTACTTGAACCTTGGTCTTGTCATCAAAAACACGTTGACATGAAACTGGATTGTTGTGACAGAACATCAAAACCATTATTCTAGATTTCTAAGTTTAACTGTCATTATTACCAAAGCACATCATGATTCAAATGATCATGGTCAAAATGGAAACAGAGACGTGACGTGCGCCATTTTCTGCTGGTTTGCGGTGAGCAGCGATCGCGGCCTCTGGTATGTTGCCAGGAGTGGCTGTCCCGGGACAGTCCGACCAGAGACGCGAAACCCACCATCTGTCAGCCGCGCCGCCACGTATCGAGCCGGCAGCTAAACATAGAGCGGGGGCTGGCAGGCTGCCTCCCACGCAGGGGCAGCTTCTGGCCGCGTGGCAAAATTCGAGGTTTGTAAGGGGGTTACCGAGAAAATAATGCACGGCATTTTTTTACTCAGCCGGAAGCAATGCTACGAATGCGAAACGTTACGTATGTATTATCTGAAGTCTCCCGAGTGAGCGCACCAAGTTTCCGTCACTTCCGACAGACAGCGTAGCTGCAGGACAGTTTCAAATTGGCATATGTAGGTGATGCACGTTACAAGCAACGTGCCGTCACCGAATTTCACCCTGCAGAGAAAGGAACTGTGGAGAATATGCACAGACGCTTGTGCAAAGTTTAGCGGTCGAGTTGCCATCCACGGCTGTCACACCTGACATGCTGCAGCAAGCTGATGTTGTCATTCACGATAACAGATGCATTACGACTCTGCGGTTGTGAGGTGCCGGAGCTAGCAGTGTATTTAACACTAAATTATTCGAGAATCTTCATATATAAATGATGCTCTAAGCCCCCCCTATTCTAACTCCGACTTTTGCTGTTGCACATAGATTAAAAAGAAACGCGAACCGACTGTAATCGACCCTGCAAGTGGAGTAGAAAAGAGTTTGGCACCTGCAATAATTTAGTTTGATAGACATTAATTAAATAAAGGAAAGTTTCAGTAACGTAGTGAGAAATGAAAGGGTTGTCTACCGATTAACAGAATGAAAGTTCTGTCCAAAATAACAATATGATTTATTATGTCTAAACTCAAAATAATAAACAAAACACATGAAACATTTACAATACATGAAATTGGCTCAAATTGGATACTCAAATAAATGCTGTGAAGGTGAAGTTGTCCCTAAACTAGGTTGTGACATTTATGTCGAAGTGGTATGTGGAGCCAATTCCTAGCAACTCAAATCTTAAGAGAAAACACACAGCCAATCCAACATTAATTGCTGCTACCCAAGACAGAACAAAGTTAGAAAAAGACGAACAGGCGCGCTCTGCTGAGCTCTGATTATCACCTAAGAAAATCCCTACCTGCCGGTGCTGCGGACATACATTACCAAACTGTCTTCTTAACTGCCAGAACACGATCTGGCGTACTGGAGGCGATGGATGGTTGCTTCGACGTCCCGTCGTGGTGATGATAATGTCGCGAGTATAGCCCGAAACAAATTATCCTGGTTTGGTTGTTCCAGACTAAAGACATCCTAGCAATACAAATGCGCCTCTAAGGGAGTCGAAGAAGGCTCGCCACACAATCACTGACGGTACAGTGATTGATTTTAACAAGCGAAGTCACACTGTCACTCCGATACAGTCAAATTTAGCCAAAACTGCTCAAGACAGACAACATAGGCCGCTTGTACGCAGAACGCTCAATTGCCAACTGTACTCGGAAAGTTAAGTTGAAGTCGAAACTTCAGCAACTTCATCAAACAGTTACAATTAAATAAAAGTATATTAGACAGCCAACAGAAGGCAGGCTTGTAACACCATAGCTCTAATACTCTAAGGAATTATTTTGCGTTTTGCTTTGGTTTAATGTTACATCATTGAGCTTCTGTAAGTGTGTTTGATAGGATAGAGAACACAAAATTGTATACTCCTTTCTTTGCACAAACTTTGATGTCATTCTATGCAATTTAATATATCAGTCGTTTAAATGCTTTGTCCCATTTGGAGGGAACAAAACTTACTGTATATAATTGTAATTTTGTGTGAATAATTTTTTGTAGAAATGTCTATATGTGCGAATGTTCTGTTTTGTTTAAAATGATCGTTTGCTGTTATGTAAACTGCTGATCCTCACTTAAGGTTCTTAGTTAGTTTGTATGTAAAAGGTGTAGTGGTTCCCCTCGGGAACGTAACTGTGTAGCACGCGCAAATTGTGGTTGGCCTAGGTGGAAAAGGTGGAACTGACAGGCAGTCGGGGATGAGCTACGAGTCGGGGACGAGCTACCAAACTGTGCACTGCCATGTGAAGTATGCATATTGTGCTGGTTCCGAGAGAGGCTTTTACTGCTACTTTCCAATGCCTCGGATGGATGGATAAATAGCTGGAACTATTCTGGAATTTGTATCTATCATCGCCACCAAGAAAAGACTGAGTCCATCAATTCTACCTGCAATTCCACCTACCAACATGCAGTTGCCACCACATTGCGCAATCATTGCATCGGAATGTTACAATGATGTGCAGTGAAGGATCAGCTTAATGGATGTTTTAGTGTGTACAAATATAAGGTAATTTATACCTAAATTTATGTACCTACCTTAATTTTTTCCTAATCATAACACATCTCAGGTTCCTTTCCGTTTGAACTAAAGTAATTACCGAGTGTTCCTACTGAAAGAACATTTATGAACAATGTTGTGCTAATTAATGCCTCTTGAACTTAGTAAAAAGAAAGTTAAAGTTAATGTGGCAAGACAGTGAGTTAAAGTAAATGTTGTTTGCTGAAAATAATTTTCCTATTAAGACTGCTTATTATAGTGCTGTTGCCAACTGCAAAATTAAAAGTTCTTAAGACTGAGGCTTATAAAGTTTTGCTTAGCAAATGATCACTTTGATATCTGTAGTAAATTCAGAAAGGTGAGTCAGTTTCTTGCAATTTTGTCAACATTGTGTTTCGCTGTAGTAAAAGTGGAAAACTGCAATAGTAGGAAATTATATGTTCATGATTACTAAATGTTTGTCTCTCTTGTGTATTGGAAGTGCATATTAATCGTATAACAGGATCCGCAGTTTGTCTATTGTATTAATGCTGAGTAACAAGTAACGGAAAGACCATTAATCATGAAAATCATAATTTCTTTCTTCAAATGACAGTGAGAAGCAACCTTTCAGTGGATTCCAATTAACTTTCATTTTAAATAGTAAAGTATTTAACTGAGAGAGACTTAACCTATATCCACTTAATGATTCTGCAGTGAATGTTAATAGTAATGTTATAAAGACCATTCAGTTTGAACAAGCCCTGAAAGTAATAGTGTGTTTCGTCATCTATTATAATTTTACAAATAGTTTGTGCTGCTCTAGCTGTTTGTTCCAACCTTAACGTTAACATATGCAGGTGTCAGAGTTCATTGCACTCGTGTGTGGCCAAGTCTAGGTTGTGTTTGTCCGTTAAGTTACGCATACCTACTTTCTTAAACGAGAACGTTAATCTTTTTCTTGCCTAATTAGGCTGGCGACCGTTTTCCATTATCAATTAAACAGTGCAGATAGGCAAAATTTTGTTTCTTACTGTTCAAACATTTACATAATTCTGACTTTCATTTCCGATAAGCCACCTCCGTTAGGTACAATACGGTCAACATAATAAAATTCCTCTCAGAGGTAACACTGCTCTGTTGCGTTATACCATAATTACTCTAACAAAATAATTCTGTTTTGCAAACTGCCTCCAGCTTCGAGGTTATGGTATAGCAGTAGCGGACGATATTCTGGCAGGCTGTCCAGAGCACTGAGAGCTCAGTCTTGTAACCTACTCCGACCGAAAGGCGAGAGCCGACTCCTCAAGAGCACCCGTACAGGCCGAACACAGAACATTCCCGCCCCCACGACAGTGGCCGTGGTTAAACGTTCCAATCAGCAACTCGGAAACCGGCGGAAAATTCCACTCTATTGCCGGAGCACTACTATTCCACCAATGGAGATTCTTGGCGCCAATTTCTGCGCTGATTTTGCTACGTCACGGAGCTATGCCCTGAGCAAGCCAATCACAGTTACTATCTTGCAGAAAGCGCGGGAATGTTCCCGCCACAACTGCCTGGGTACACAAGTCATTCCCACGCCTCGCTGGTAGCCCGCCAGAAAGTGTTTTCGCTAAGTTTCTGCGAAGTAACGGAACCTCTAGCCCAGCCGCAACTTCAGGCCCCTGCAGGCGTGTCTTTTGACAATGTCGGCGTCTGGAAAGCATTCACTCGACTCCCTCACACCCGTCGGCTTAACCCATTCAAGATCAGCGTAGCCCGCCTGTCACCGGACCACCCGGGTGACGAGAGACGCTGAGTGGGAAGTCCACGTGTGAAGGAATAGCGACTTTTCACCGCATGCAATTAGAGAGGAAAATCGTAAGATAGAAATGTGAGAGGGGGCTCATGTCACCTCTCACGGTTGGCGCTGCATCTGTCAATCAGCAGAGGAAGTGTGGATGCAATTATCTGCACTCTCAGATATTCAAAAGTGCATGCAATATGGGTCCCGCGGTGTGTAACGGTGGATCACAAATCGCACAGAAAAAACATTTTTCTCGATTTGTTGCAACGTTTTGAAGCTGAGGGGTAGGCATTCTTGTCCCGGACTGTGACAGGTAATGAAACCTGCGTTCACCATTTCTACATCTACATACATACTCCGCAATCCACCATACGTTGCGTGGCGGAGAGTGCCTCGTACCACAACTAGCATCTTTTCTCCCTGTTCCACTCCCAAACAGAGCGAGGGAAAAATGACTGCCTATTTGCCTCTGTACGAGCCCTAATCTCTCTTATCTTTGTGGTCTTCCTGCGAAATATAAGTTGGTGGCAGTAAAATTGTACTATAGTCAGCCTCAAATACTGGTTCTCTAAATTTCCTAAGTAGCTATTCACGAAAAGAACGTCCTCCAGAGACTCCCACCCAAGTTTCTGGAGCATTTCCGTAACACTCGCGTGATGATCAAACCTACCCGTAACAAAATTAGCAGCACACCTCTGAATTGATTCTATATCCTACCTCAATCCGACCTTACAGGAATCCCAAACGCTCGAGCATTTTGAGCCCAAAACAAAACGACAGTCGATGGAATGGCGCCATTCCCATACCCCACAGAAGAAACAAATTCGAATCAACTGCTTCCACCGGTAAGGTCATGATCACCGTGTACTGGGACTGTGAAGGTGTGATGCCAAGAGGCGGTACCAATAATTCAGAAGCATAATGTCAACACATTAACAAAACTCAAGATGCGCTTCAGGTGATTCGGTGCCACAGCAATCCAGGAGATGTTTTGCTACAATAGGATAACGCTCCGCCCCCGCACAAGTCTGAGGACTGCTGAACACATTGAAAAACAGGTTTGGACAGTGTTCGTCCATCCACCCTACAGCTCTGACCTAGCCCCCTCGGACATCCATTTGTTTGGGCAGTTAAAGGATGCCATTCGTGGAAGACATTTTGAGGACGATGAGGAGATGAAGCACACAGTGAAGCGCTGGCTCCGCCACCACGACAAGGATTGGTACCGAGAGGACATACTCGGCCTTGTTTCGCGCTGGAGGAAGGCCATAGAACAGGATGGTGATCACATGAAAAAACAGGGTGCGTACATAAAACACCATTCTTTTGTGTGTGTAATTCTCATCACGTTTCCTGTTTAAGGAAGAAAATGGCGGTGCATTTCTTTCTGGGCAACCCTCATAATAGCGCTCTGGGATGCTGGCGATCTCTTGAAGGAAACGGTACCTTGTGTAACACCCCACCCGTCACTTATCTGATTTTGGCGTGTGTTCGCCCCAGCTAATTGACTAACTGATCAACGGAGAGTGCAAAGCTGCCACAATATCGGATAATGCAAAAAAAAGTAATAAGGCCATGTGTCTCCTGATTGAGCTGCGATGGCAGTGTTGACATTAATTGATTCAGAATTGATCACTTTTAATTAAAAAGGGGTGCACATTGATGTTGTATTCAGTTATTGAACACCAGATGCAAATGTTGAACATAAAATTAATTAAGAAAGTGACTTGGGATTTCAACTACTTGAT
Organism: Schistocerca americana; assembly: GCF_021461395.2. Taxonomy (NCBI): domain Eukaryota; kingdom Metazoa; phylum Arthropoda; class Insecta; order Orthoptera; family Acrididae; genus Schistocerca; species Schistocerca americana. The sequence continues at coordinate 539,670,584 of NC_060124.1, read as the reverse complement.
TGAAAACAGATACAGTCGATTATCACAAATTTATTTTAACTCCCGACCTTCAATCATCGCATTACAAGACTCTCCTATCAGGCAGTGGTAATAAATTGCGTTTGCGTGGAGTAAATCGCAATAACTCAAAAGTAATTCCCATCGACTGACCCAGGTGTAATTCGAAGTGCGAGAAGAATTCTAAAATACACAGCACATGAAATCCTCGAGGAAACATTGCCGACGTGATCCAACAAATTAATCAGTGGCTGGAGCAGGTGCAATATCACCAAATTCAGCGTAGCGGAGCGGTGTCGTCGTGCAGACGTCGGCCGACCTCGTGGTGCTGCAAGGCTGCGCTCGTCTCTTCACTCCTAGTTATCTTGCTCAGTACATAGCTGAACCAAAACTTCCTATCTTCAAGCTCAATCGTTCCATTTGCTAAGTCCTAAACTGCAGAGATGCCCACTCTTTCTCAGGCAAGCTGAGTAAAGAACGCCACATCCGCACTCTAGCCAAGCTCAGAATGGAAGACCTCTAAGGAGACTTCTCCGAGTCCGCCCTTCACCTCAGTTTCCCCTCCAGCAAAATCACTTACGCCAATTGCAGCGCAAGTCGCGTTAATTATGCGTCGCTTCCCAGTGTCGGCCAATGCCTGCTCTGGGAAGTGAACAAATTCCCACAAAATTTCCCGTCCTCTCAACTTCTGCTATTTAGCTCCTCCCAGGCCACCTATCAAGGTTAGCGTCTGCATGAAACACCAATTTTTCCGGAATTCTGACTCCCAGGAGAGTACTTCAAATTCCTTGGTCCTACATTCCCATCAGAGGCCGGTGTATTTCATTCTGTCGCTCTTCACCTGATTTACTTCAGACTCTGTGGACCGTGAATTCAGCGTGAAGTTGCTATAGTCACGAACACGCATATTTTGGCCTCCATTGACTGCTCCACCGCAGCTTTGCGCGGCTTTCTCGCATGTTTCACTGAAAATGGGACGATGGACATTTATCAACAGGCATGCTTCCAGGTATGCCAGCATGGGGTCAACCACCCACTCAGTCACTCATCTTAAGGCAGATGGGGGCCATGCCCCATTACCGCTTTCTCAGAGCTTGAGCTGCCCTAAGCTGCCTATTGTTGCTTCCCTTCGCCACTCCCCACCCTGCCACGGTCAATTCTAAATACTTCCTTGGGATAAACTACTCTCCAGTAAATCGACGTGTTACCACAAAGTTTTCATGTCGTGTGAATTACTTTAAAACCATCACCTGACATTAATTATTCCAATACGTCCATACTATACCCTCTACAAGATGCAAAAACTGGTTTAAATGGCTCTGAGCACTATGCGACTTAACTTCTGACGTCATCAGTCGCCTAGAACTTAGAACTAATTAAACCTAACTAACCTAAGGACATCACACACATCCATGCCCAAGGCAGGATTCGAACCTGCGACGTAGTGGTCGCTCGGCTCCAGACTGTAGCGCCTAGAACCGCACAGCAACTCCGGCCGGCTACAAGATGCATAGTGCCTTGTCAGTCATTTTTGTTCAGCCCTACTGTTCGCTCAACATGAGTTAGGTGATCTTTAATGACTTCATGTAGGGACATAGTTCTTGCCATCTTACACTTGCACAAGAAAAAGTCTGTTTAAAATCGGTAGGTGGAGCGAACGTAAGCCCTCAAGTAGAAAATAACAACAATTTCGTGTGGTGTGGTGTAAGTCCCTCCACTGGACGCCACTTACGTGACCTGTGTGTTCCTAAGCTATCCCAGCTATCCAACTGAGGATAGGAGACTTGTAGGTTACCGTGGAATCCGAACCACATGTTCACATCTTCCTCAATAATACTCCTCGAAACTTTGTAAATATACTTGTGTGGGGATAATTGGAGTGAATATTGAAGGGTCTGCCAATTCACGTTTTTCATTGTTCCGTGCCGCTCTTCCGTGAGTCAGACAAACCTGTGATCTTCCGTGTCACCCGCCTTTGTATACATCGGCCCTTAGTTCATTCTAGGCGCTCAGTCTGGAACCGCGGGTCTGCTACGGTCGCAGGTTCGAATCCTGCCTCGGGCATGGATGTGTGTGATGTCCTTAGGTTAATTAGGTTTAAGTAGTTCTACGTTCTAGGGGACTGATGACCACAGATGTTAAGTCCCATAGTGCTCAGAGCCATTTGAACCTTAGTTCATAGAAGACACCTCAACAGATAAAAGACACTGCCGATTTCTTATCCAGGCACTGCCACCTGTGCTTGATGAAGAACTACCAGAAATTTCACAAAAGTACGTGATACCAGTACTCGCTTTTGGATAGGATAGAGCTTTTTGCTCCACTTTGCATACGTTGTTAAGTCATCAGTTGGTCTGTGCGTACGCCTGATTTGACATCATTGCACTATTTGACTGTGGTACATTCAAATATAAAATATATGTACAAGTTCCAATGACACAGGATGATTTAAAACATCACATTGTTGTAGTGTGTGCAGTCATTTCGAATTTTGAGGAAAAACTCTTCAATGTATATACATTCGAACTGCGTAATAAAAAAAAATTCCGAGTTTTTTTAGACCGTCAGCCTGTCGTTCGCCCTTAAGCCTCAAAACAGCTAGCGGTCTGTAGGTTAGCATTGCCGACCCTTGATCACGGTGTCCCGGGTACTATTCCCACCCTGCCACGTCCTTGCAACTGCGACTGTAGACGTGTGTCGCAGAAGAGGTTCGGCATTTCGAACACTTGGTGACATAAACTGAATTTGTGCTTTGAGTTCAGCTGCTGTTCCTAATATCATTTTGCAATGTGAGTGTGTATCTCCACATCGAACTCGTGGAGTGAAGTTAATGATAGGCCTCCGTAGCTGAGTGTTCAGCATATGAGGTGCGACAATAAAGTAATGAGACTGATGCGAAAAAGTTGTTTCTTACCGTTTTAATCAGGTTTATTGTTGTCTCCTTCAAAGTAGTTCCCTTCTGATTGCCCACACTTTTTCCAGCGCTTCTGCCGCTGATGGAAACATTCCTGGAACTCATCTTCTGTAATATACTCCAAGACCCTCGTCACAGCTTTTTGGACAACTTGAGTTTGAAAATGCTGTCCCTTGACTGCCGTTTTGAGTCTTGGAAAGAGAAATAAGTCGCACGAAGCGATATCTGGTGAATAAGGTGGCTGTGGTAGTAGGGAAATTTGTTTTGAGGTTAAAAATTGCTGTACTGACAGAGCAGTATGGGATGGCACATTATTGTGATGCAGTATCTAATTATCAGAGGACCAGACCGCACTCGGCCTCGCTATGCCAGCTGAAGAGTTTCTCGGATGAGAGACAGCGGTTCCGACGTCCAAACGTTGACAGCTGCCGGGAAAGCGGCGTGATGACGCCGCGTCACGAACACCCCCCCCCCCCCCCTAATCCCGTGCCCCACACCACCCGCCCCAGCACTTTCCAACCGCGCCGCAGGCGTAAGACGCCACCTGGCAGAGATTGCGTCGGCGACCGGCCGACATCTCTTCGTCTCCAGCGCCTCATTGCTTCGTTTGTACCTCAACTAGTTGTTACCCGCAGCAGCGGTCGCTAATTAACAAAATAAAATGAACACTCTGCTTACGGATTTTATTGGCCAGGTTGGACAGGGCACGCCGTTCGGGACGTCAGCCTGCTCGGGTCCAAGTCTCTCTACTTCGCGCCACGTCGGCGACTTGGTCGTCGATGCTAATGCTGATAAAATTATGGTAAGGACAACACACACCAGTCCCGCACGGAGAAAGTCGACCTGGCTGGTTAGGAATAGTACCCGGTACTCCGTGATCATGGGTCGGCAACGCTAACCTAAAGACCGCTAGTTGCTGAAACTTAAGAGCGAACGACAGGGTGACGGTCGAACAAAACTCAATGTTGTTATTTACGAAATTTGAATGTGTATACACTGAAGAGCCAAAGAAACTGGTAAACCAGCCTAATATCTTGAAGGGGCCCCGCGAGCGCGCGGAAGTGTCGCAAGACGACGTGGCATGGACTCTAGTACTAGTAGTAGTAGTAGTAGTAGTAGTAGAGGGTTTTTTGGGCGCACGACAGCAAGGTCTTCAGCGCCCGCTCAGTAACATACTGAGACGAGTGTCACGAAAATACTCAGAACAGTAAGATAAAACAGAACATAAAACACAGGTAACAAGCTTTGAAAAATAAGTGCCTACCCATACCGAAGCGTGGGACGAAGCATGGCGTAAGTAGTAAAACATGGAGAACACAGGAAGAAAGTGGTAGAGGGAGCTAAAAGAATGTAGCAGATGGAAGTGGCTGGCTGACCGCAAGGAAAAAAGGGAGGAGCCAGCCACTGTGCAATACACTAAAACCTCCAGGCTAGAAGTTTATGCCAGAGTCCAGACACATCACAAAACTTTAAAACCCTAGACACACACGTCTCATCGTTAGCTAAGTCACAAGGCAAATCCTCATGAACTTATGCTTCTGCCCTTGCATCACGGTATAAAATTCAGTCTGTTAAAATGTGCTGGTCAGAGTTGTGCACACCACAAGCATCACAAAACTGTGGATCCTCCCGCAGTAATGGAAAGCTATGTGTGAGAGGACAGTGCCCAATCCGAAGACGGGTGCGGGTCACTTTCTCCTGCCTGAGCACACGGCAGGAGGAACGCCACGGCCGAGTTTTTGACTTCACCAACCGCAATTTACTGGCCGTCACCGCCAGCCATTCTTCCTACCACAACTCCGTGCACTTATTGTGGAGTGCAGAAATGACAGACTGCAAGGGAATAGGACACTGGACCACATTCTGCTCTCTGCAGGCTTCCTTGGCAGCCCGATCGGCCTGTTCATTGCCCCATATTCCTACATGACCAGCCACCCAGCTGAAGGACACCTCCTTACCCTGCCGTTGGAGCAAGTACAGTTGGTCATATATTAAATGGACCATCTCCTCAGTTGGGTACAGATTCTGCAATGATTGTAAGGCACTAAGAGAGTCGGAGCAGAGGAGAAATCGATTGCCCCGAACACGATTAATCCGCTCCAGTGCCTTCAGGATCGCGTGGAGCTCGGCTGCGAAAACGTTATATTAATCAGGGAGGCGAAGCCGGTAACATGATCAGGGAACACCACAGAACAGTCAAGGAAATTCTCCGGTTTGAAGCCATCAGTGTAAACGACGGTGAAACCGTGATGCACATCTAAGTGGCATGGACTCGACTAATGTCTGAAGTAGTGCTGCAGGGAATTGACACGATGAATGCTGCAGGGCTGTCCATGAACCCGTAATACTACGAGGAGATGGAGATCTCTTCTGAACGGCATGTTGCTAGGCATCCCACATATGATAAATAATGCTCATGTATGGGAAGTTTGGTGGCCAGCGGAAGTGTTTAATCTCAGAAGAGTGTTCCTGGAGCCACTCTGTAATAATTCTGGACGTGTGGGGTGTCGCATTGTCCTTCTAGAATTGCCCAAGTCCGTTGGAATTTACAACGAACATGAATAGTTGTAGATGATCAGACAGGTTGCTTACGTTCTTGCAACATGTCAGAGTCGTATCTGGAATTATCAGAGGCCCCATGTCACTCCAACTGCACACACCTCATATCATTACAGACCCTCCACCAGATTGAACAATCCCCTGCCGACGTGCAGGGTCCATGGATTCATGAGGTTGTCTCCATACCCTTAGACGTCCATCCACTCGAAACAATTTGAAACGAGATTCGTCCGTCCAGACAACAAGTTTCCAGTCATCAACAGTCCAGTGTTGGTGTTGTCGGGCCCAGGCGAGGCGTAAAGCTTTGTGTCGTACAATCAAAGGTACACGAGTTGGCCTTTGGCTCTGAAAGACCATATCGATGAAGTTTCGTTGAATGGTTCGCACAACGACACTTGTTGATGCCCCAGCATTGAAATCCGCAGCCATTTACGGAAAGGTTCTACTTCTGTATCGCAGGACTATTCTTTTCAGTAGTTGTTGGTCCCGTTCTTGCAGGATCTTTTTCCGACCGCAGTGATGTTGGAGATTTAATGTTTTACCATGTTCATGATATTTGCGATACACTAGTGAAATGGTCGTACGGGATAATCCCCACTTCATAGCTATCTCGGACACGCTGTGTCCCATTCTCATGCACCGACTGTAACATTACGTTGAAATTCACTTAAATTTTGATAATGTGCCGTTGTAGCAGCAGTAACCGGTCTAACAACTGCGCCTGTCACTTGTCTTATATAGGTTGCGAGGTGCCGGAGCTAGCAGTGTATTTAACACTAAATTCTTCTAGAATCTTCATATGAAAATGATGATCTAAGCCCCCCTTTTCTAACTCCAAGTTTGGCTGTTGCACATGGATTAAGAAGAAACGCGAACTGACTGTAATCGACCCTGCAAGTGGAGTAGAAAAGAGTTTGACACCTGTAATAATTTAATTGAATAGAAAATAATTAGATAAGAAAGTTTCATTAACGTAGTGAGAAATGAAAGGCTTGCTTTACAGATTCACAGAATGAAAGTTCTGTACAAATAACAGTTTGATTTATTATGACTAAACTCAAAATAATAAACAAAACACATGAAACATTTACAATGCGTCAAATTGGACACTCAAATAAATGTTGTGAAGGTGAAATTCTCCATAAACTAGCTTGTGACGTTTATGACCAAGTGGTATGTGGAGCCAATTTCTTACAACTCAAATCTTAAGAGAAACACCCAACATTAATTGCTGCTACAGTAGTGAGAAATCAGACAATGAACACCCAACACAGAACCACGTAAGAAAAGACGGGAACAGGCGCACTCTGCTGAGCTCTGATTATCACAGAGCAAAATTCCCTAATCTGCCGGTGCTGCTGACATACATAACCAAGCTGTCTTTGTAACTGCAAGGATACGATCTGGCATACCGGAGGCCATGGCTGGTTGCTTCGACGTCCCAATGTGGTGATGATAATGTCGCGAGTATAGCCCAAAACAAATTCTCCTGGTCTGGTTGTTCCCGACTAAAGACTTCCTAGCAACACAAATACGCCTCTGGGGGAGACGAAGAAAGCTCACTACACAAGTACTGACGGTACAGTGAGTGATTTTAACAAGCGAAGTCACACAGTAGCTCCGATACAGTGAACTTTAGTCAAAACTGCTCAATACGGACAACATAGGCCGCTTGTACGCAGAACGCTCAATTGCCAACTGTACTCTGAAAGTTACGTTGAAGTCGAAACTTCAGCAACTTTGTCAAACAGTTACAATTAAATGAAAGTATATTAGACAGCCAACAGAAGGCAGGCTGTCCAGAGCAGCGAGAGCTCAGTATTGTAACCTACTTCGATGGAAAGGCGAGAGCCGACCCTCTCAGGAGCACCTGTACAAGCCGAACACAGAACATTCCCGCCCCCACGACAGTGGCCGTGGTTAAACGTTCCAATCAGCAACTCGAAAACTGGCGGAAAATTCCACTCTATTGCCGATGCACTACTATTCCACCAATTGAGATACCTGGCGCCAATTTCTACGCCGATTTCGCTACGTCACAAAGCTATCCCCTGAGCCAGCCAATCACAGTTATTATTTTGCAGAAAACGCGGGAATTTGCCCGCCAAGACTGCTTGGGAACACAAGTCATTCCCACGCCTCGCTAGTAGCCGGCCAGAAAGTGTTTTCAGTAAGTTTCTGCGAAGTAACGGAATATAGCCCAGCCGCTCCGTCAGGCCCCTGTGGGCGTGTCGCCGCCGCTCTTATGACAATGTCGCGTCTGGAAAGCATCCACTCAACTCCCTCACAACTGTTGGCTTTACGTTTCCAAGATCAGCAGAACCCGCCTGTCACCGGACCACCCGGGTGACGAGAGACGCTGCATGGGAAGTCCGCGTGTGAAGGAATAGCAACTTTTCACCGCATGCAATCAGAGAGGAAAATCGAATTACTCAGAGTAAGACAGATATATGAGAGGGGGCTCACGCCACCTCTCAAGGTGTGACCGACAGCAGCGTAATGCTCTGCCTGTTTATATATCTCTATTCGTGAATATGCATGCCCATACCAGTTTCTTTGGTGCTTCACTGTACATTGAAGAATTACTCCCGAAAATATTACGCGCGAACTCCAGAAAGTAACGATTCTGTGAGCGTGTGAAGGCGAGCGTGTGCGGCACGCCTCAGCGTTAGAGAACTGGTTGCCACAAGTCGTTACCAATGTCATCTGATCTATTTATACCCCGGAACATGTAGTGTGCTAATGTTCATGGTTATCTAGGCGTGTCGCAACCAAGTCGTCATCAAGTGTACAGGGTCATGCCAAACTCTTCAGGATTGAGAATATAGTCTTTATTGTTGCTAGAATAGACTTTTTTCTCTGTAAGTAAGCTTTCATGAATTCTCCAGAAATATGGAATTCATCGGACAGCACTGATGTAGACTCTGATTGTTCTCCCCAAACTAGTTTCGGCGAATGCAAGTCACCATTGGTGGATTTTCTTCCGTAACACATGAAATATTAAATGAGTGTGTGGCTGCAGCCTCCCGTCGCGTAGACCACTCTGCTCGAGCACCACATCGGCGTCTTGCGTCTTCGATGGCGATGAAATGATGATGAACACAACACAAAACCCGGTTCCTGAGCAGAGACAATCTTCAATCTGGCCGGGAGTCAAAGCAGGGCCTCTCGCATGGCATTCCACAGTGCTGATCACTCAGCTACGGAGGCGAATACAGAAATATAGTAGAACCTGTTAATTTTTAAGTTTTTTAAACACTTGTGACAAAAGTCACAGGAAGCCAATGCAGATATACAGTTGGTGGTAGTATCGTGTACACAAGGCAAGGGCAGTGCATTGACGGAGCTCAAATTTGAACTCAGCTGATTCATGTGACGGGAATTAAGAGACTCTGAACGCGAAACTGTAGTTGGAGTTAGACATTCCAATTAGGAAATGGTTGAGGAATTCAATATTCCTAGATGCACAGCGTCGAGACAGCGCCGAGGATACCACATTTCAAGCATTACCTCTCACCACGGGAAATGCAGTGGCCGACGGCCTTGACGTAACGGCCGAGAGCAGCGGCGTTTGCGTAGAGCCGTGAGTGTTAACAGACAAGCAACACTGTGTGAAATAGCCGGAGAAATCAATGTGGGACATATGGCGAACGTATCCGTTTGGACAGTGCGGCGGTATTTAGCGCTGATGTTGCAAGACTACATTGGACTAGCGGTATATTTTGGAAGGCGACAGGCGACTACGAGTTTACGCCCTGATAGCAGTCACTTTAACTATTAAACATTCCATTTGACTACCTGCCCGACGGGTCTGGGAACTGATTTTGCCCTTTGGCTGTTTTGGTTGCTGATAGCTTGCATCAGACCTTATCATATTTATCAGAATCTAAATGAACGTCGATGTTGAAACTAAACGGTCGCCGTGTCGTTATTTTAGTCAAGTGTTGATGGGTGATTAATTTATCATCACGGGATTGATCTTTTATAACAGTTATGATCCCAAGTTTATTGATTACAATGTAGGTCAAAAAACGTATGTTAAGCGTGGTGACAAAATGGAACGTCAACTGATGGCAGCACAAATACGCAACAATCAGTTGTTGCCTAGGAGGCGGCTAGTTGGCAAGAACTACGGTTTGTCTGATTGATTTACTCTGGCTCAAAATATGGATAATGCAATTTGAAACTAACACTGAATAGACCTTGATAGATTTGTTGTACACAGCAGTTATACTACGTTGGAGCAGCTGAGAACAAATAGTGAGACTGTTGATTTCCGCATGTGTAGTGTTACACTTCAAAATGCCGTAGTGTGACAAGGAACAGAGTATCTAATAGTATTGATATCTCACAATGATGACATGAGTGTCGAGAACAATTATGCCAACCAAGACCACATATGGAAAAGAAAGCATCCGGATTTGACCTCATTCACGTCAGGGGTTACTCACAGACCCAAAGCTACGTGCCTTCAAGAAGTATAGGTGAACATTGATGGCGTGTAGTATGATGCATGTGGACCCAAGGGTCGTTGCTACATCCCAACCTTCAGACAGACAATTATTAAGGGGTTAAACGGCTTTCCAGCAGTATTTTCTGTTTTTTACTCACACAACTTCTGAGGTCAGAGAGGACTAAAGTCCCTAACCACATTACAATTCCGTGGATTTTGCACCATTCTCTGCCTCAGTAATTTACTCCTGCTCAGTCATACACAAGGTTTGAGTAATCCTTTATACATTAACTGACAATAATATCATATGAAACACACTCGTTCTCAAAATCTAAACAAATAAGTAACGTGTGTCATCTGTTGTGCTTATTTCCTAGGACAGTGTAATATTTTAAGACCTTTAAAAATCACTCTCATTAAGTTAACATTAGCGCTTGGCAATTTATCTACACTAGATTAGCTGTAAAAAATTACTTTCACAAGAAACTATACTCGATTACATGAATTTCTAAAACCTGAACCATCCTATCCCTCCCTCCTCAAGCATCCTTGGGGAAACATGTTACATTTATAACGACACATGGGTAAAACATGGCACTTTTTTTTGAGTCATCAGTCTTCTGATTGGTTCGATGCGGCCCACCACAAATTCCCCTCCTGTGCAAACCTCTTCATCTCAGAGTATCACTTGCAACCTACGTCCTCAATTATTTGTTGGATGTATTCCAATCTCTGTCTTCCTCTACAGTTTTTGCCGTCTACAGCTCCATGGAAGTCAGTCTCTGACGTCTTAACCGATGTCGTATCATCCTTTCCCGTTTCCTTGTCAGTGTTTTACACATATTCCTTTCCTCTCAGATTATGCGTAGAACTTCCTCTTTCCTTACTTTATCAGTCCACCTAATTTTCAACATTCTTCTGTAGCACCACATCTCAAATGCTTCGATTCTCTTCTGTTACGATTTTCCCACAGTCCATGTTTCAATACCATGCAATGCTGTACTCAAGATGTACACTCTCAGAAATTTCTTCCTCAAATTAAGGCATATATTAGATGCTACTAGACCTCTCTTGGCGAGGAATGCCCTTTTTGCCAGTGGTAGTCTGCTTTGGAGTGGGGTGAGGGGGGGGGGGAGGGGGGGGTGATGTCCACCTTTCTCGGTCCGTCATTCGTTATTTTGCTGCTTAGGTAGTAGAATTCCTTAACTTCATCTACCTCGTGACCAGCAATCCTGACGTTATGTTTCTCTCTGTTCTCATTTCTGCCACCGCTCATTACTTTCGCCTTTCTTCGATTTACTCTCAGTCCGTATTCTGAACTCATTAGACTCCAAGATGCTACTCCAGGGGGGTGTAAAATGAATATGCGCAACGGATAATACCGAAGGCAAAAATGAAGATTTGCCCCTGTCTGAGTTCCCCCTGAAGCAGATCTTAGGATCTCTTAAGGGTGATATTATCTCCTCCTTCTTGTTCTTTAACGTATGGATTACAACATAAACATAAATGAATGGTTAAGGGAACTAATAACTACAAAATGATAAATATTGTTTCTGCTTATACATTTATTGTAGATTAAAACCCCTTTATGTATTACAAATGTTTATATATCAATGTCCAATGGACATAAAGAGATAAAAATGAATTTCCTAACTAATATGATTGATCAGTTGCCCAAATATGCCCCCTTTTATGGCTACGCCATCTAATATAAATAACGCGAGACGACTGACACCATCTACGTACCAAGCACTAGAAGATACTACTTTGAAAGATGATCGACAGTGGTGTGTAACCTCAGTGGAAAGAAAATTTACGTGATCACAGCTGTTTAGCTTTATACCCCTAAGAGCCGAAGCAGTTAGCAATATCACCATATCTACTGCGTTCGGTGCGACGGAGTGATGGTTACCGTACGGAAGCACTCCAGCAACGAAATATAGAAAACTCATTCAAACACTAGGACGGCAGAAGACAGTCCTATGACTAGTATAATCTAATACTGTCTTCCAGAATGAGATTTTCACTCTGCAGCGGAGTGTGCGCTGATATGAAACTTCCTGGCAGATTAAAACTGTGTGCCCGACCGAGACTCGAACTCGGGACCTTTGCCTTTCGCGGGCAAGTGCTCTACCATCTGAGCAACCCAAGCACGACTCACGCCCGGTCCTCACAGCTTTACTTCTGCCAGTATTTCGTCTCCTACCTTCCAACATTTACAGAAGCTCTCCTGCGTAATACTGTCTTCTTCTCTCTGTGTTCTACAGACGAGAAACGCAAACTCCCAGCCACGAGGACGGAGTTCAGATAACATCCCAATGTTACTATAGGCAGAAGAAGTGCCCTTAATTTATTACTGAATGCTGCGTACTCAAAGATGACTCCCTACCCGGAGGCGAAGCCCAGAATCGTATAATTTCTCAACAGTGCAAAAAATGGCTCTGAGCACTATGGGACTTAACATCTATGGTCATCAGTCCCCTAGAACTTAGAACTACTTAAACCTAACTAACCTAAGGACATCACACAACACCCAGCCATCACGAGGCAGAGAAAATCCCTGACCCCGCCGGGAATCGAACCCGGGAACCCGGGCGTGGGAAGCGAGAACGCTACCGCACGACCACGAGATGCGGGCTCTCAACAGTGCAATGCCTAACCAGTCTAACTATAAAATCTCCTGAAAGCAGAGACAGCAAGTCCATCTGCAGCAACAAAGCTGATACTGAGCGACTGTCAAACACGGGTGCTCAAAACGGAAGATGCCTTTCTCTCCACCGCTGGCCTCCCAGCAAAGCTCGGCTCCCCTCCCTCATAAAAGCAGAAGGCGAATCATATTCTTGAAACCCCGGAATATTCTCCCTCTCTACAGATTCTTCCGAACGCCGACCAACCATATTTTAGTCTTTTATTGTCCAGCATGGAAAGTTTGCAAATAAATGCCTATTCTCGTTAATTAGGAATTCATACAATGGTACGCTTCTCAGAGTAAAAATCCTCGGAAATAACCCAGCCTGCATGACTTCCGAGGTAACGCTTCCTTGTTTCTCTCTGCTGGATCAAAGTTTTTCAGAGATTTCGAAGTATTATCTGGTTACCCTTTTGGCCCCACTACAATACTAGCCAGCCGCCGCTTTATTGTGCTTCAGCACTCAGGTGCCCCGAGCATCAGTCTTGGCTACTTCCTGAGTGAAGCAGGACCAACACACCTGTGCGGTCTTTTCCACCCAGGGCCTGAGTTACGCCTCCCGTTTCGTTTCCACTGGCGTTCCTACCTCTGCTAGTATAGGCAAGCATTCATTACTCCATTTTGATAATAAAGACACTCATCACCTTTCATGGAATAACCATTAGCAACTATTTACAAGATGTACGTGACAATGTCAGTTTTCTTTAAATATTCATATATACGATGTACAACCTATGAAATGATACGTAATTCTGGTTGTAAATCACGGCAAAGTATGTAGATGAGTGCTTGTAAGGTGCGAAATTATAGCCACCTTACAAGACGTCATTCCATTCAGCAGATAAAGTAATTCTTCTTCACTTTCACTCAGGATAACAACGTCATCAGCGAATCGTATCACTGATATCCTTTCACCTTGAATTTTAATCCTACTCTAAAACCTTTCTTTTATTCCTGACATTGCTTCCTCGATGTATAGATTGAACAGTAGGGGCGAAAGATTACATCATTGTCTTACACCCTATTTAATACGAGCACTTTATGCATGGTCTTCCAATCCTATTGTTCCCTGTTGTATATTGTACATTACCCGTCTCTCCCTATTGCTTACCCTGCCGGCCGAAGTGGCCGCGCGGTTCTGGCGCTGCCGGCTGGAGCCGCGAGTCCGCTACGGTCGCAGGTTCGAATCCTGCCTCGGGCATGGATGTGTGTGATGTCCTTAGGTTAGTTAGGTTTAACTAGTTCTAAGTTCTAGGGGACTAATGACCTCAGCAGTTGAGTCCCATAGTGCTCAGAGCCATTTGAACCATTTATTGCTTACCCCTATTTTTCTCGGAATTTCGAACAACTTGCACCGTTTAACATTGTCGAACGCTTTTCTCCTAAGAACGTGTCTTGATTTTTCTTTAATCTTGCGTCCATTCTACATCTACATTTATACTCCGCAAGCCACCCAACGGTGTGTGGCGGAGGGCACTTTACGTACCACTGTCATTACCTCCCTTTGCTGTTCCAGTCGCGTATGGTTCGCGGGAAGAACGACTGTCTGAAAGCCTCCGTGCGCGCTCTAATCTCTCTAATTTTACATTCGTGATCTCATCGGGAGGTATAAGTAGGGGGAAGCAATATATTCGATACCTCATCCAGAAACGCACCCTCTCGAAACCTGGCGAGCCAGCTACACCCCAATGCAGAGCGCCTCTCTTGCAGAATCTGCCACTTGAGTTTATTAAATATCTCCGTAATGCTATCACGGTTACCAAGGAACCCTGTGACGAAACGCGCCGCTCTTCTTTGGATCTTCTCTACCTCCTCCGTCAACCCGATCTGGTACGGATCCAACACTGATGAGCAATACTCAAGTATAGATCGAACGAATGTTTTGTAAGCCACCTCCTTTGTTGATGGACTACATTTTCTAAGCACTCTCCCAATGAATCTCAACCTGGTACCCGCCTTACCAACAATTAGTTTTATATGATCATTCCACTTCAAATCGTTCCGCACGCATACTCCCAGATATTTTACAGAAGTAACTGCTACTAGTGATTGTTCCGCTATCATATAATCATAAAATAAAGGATCCATCTTCCTATGTATTCGCAATACATTACATTTGTCTATGTTAAGGGTCAGTTGCCACTCCCTGCACCAAGTGCCTATGCGCTGCAGATCTTCCTGCATTTCGCTACAATTTTCTAATGCTGCAACTTCTCTGAGTACTACAGCATCATGCGCTAAAAGCCGCATGGAACTTCCGACACTATCTACTAGGTCATTTATATATATTGTGAAAAGCAATGGTCCCATAACACTCCCCTGTGGCACTCCAGAGATTACTTTAACGTCTGTAGACGTCTCTCCATTGATAACAACATGCTGTGTTCTGTTTGCTAAAAACTCTTCAATCCAGCCACACAGCTGGTCTGATATTCCGTAGGCTCTTACTTTGTATATCAGGCGACAGTGCGGAACTGTATCGAACGCCTTCCGGAAGTCAAGAAAAATAGTATCTACCTGGGAGCCTGTATCTAATATTTTCTGGGTCTCATGAACAAATAAAGCGATTTGGGTCTCACACGATCGCTGTTTCCAGAATCCATGTTGATTCCTACATAGTAGATTCTGGGTTTCCAAAAACGACATGATACTCGAGCAAAAACATGTTCTAAAATTCTACAACAGATCGACGTCAGAGATATAGGTCTATAGTTTTGCGCATCTGCTCGACGACCCTTCTTGAAGACTGGGACTACCTGTGCTCTTTTCCAATCATTTGGAACCCTCCGTTCCTCTAGAGACTTGCGGTACACGGCTGTTAGAAGGGGGGCAAGTTCTTTTGCGTACGCTGTGTAGAATGGAACTGGTATCCCGTCAGGTCCAGTGGACTTTCCTCTGTTGAGTGATTCCAGTTGCTTTTCCATTCCTTGGACACTTATGTCGATGTCAGCCATTTGTTCGTTTGTGCGAGGATTTAGAGAAGGAACTGCAGTGCGGTCTTCCCCTGTGAAACAGCTTTGGAAAAAGGTGTTTAGTATTTCAGCTTTGCGCGTGTCATCCTCTGTTTCAATGCCATCATCATCCCGGAGTGTCTGGATATGCTGTTTCGAGCCACTTACTGATTTAACGTAAGACCAGAACTTCTTAGGATTTTCTATCAAGTCGGTACATAGAATTTTACTTTCGAATTCACTGAACACTTCATGCATAGCCCTCCTTACGCTAACTTTGACATCGTTTAGCTTCTGTTTGTCTGAGAGGTTTTTGCTGCGTTTAAACTTTGAGTGAAGCTCTCTTTGCTTTCGCAGTAGTTTCCTAACTTTGTTGTTGTACCACGGTGGGTTTTTCCCGTCCCTCACAGTTTTACTCAGCACGTACCTGTCTAAAACGCATTTTACGATTGCCTTGAACTTTTTCCATAAACACTGAACATTGTCAGTGTCGGAACAGAAATTTTCGTTTTGATCTGTTAGGTAGTCTGAAATCTGCCTTCTATTACTCTTGCTAAACAGATAAACCTTCCTCCCTTTTTTTATATTCCTATTAACTTCCATATTCAGGGATGCTGCAACGGCCTTATGATCACTGATTCCCTGTTCTGCACATACAGAGTCGAAAAGTTCGGGTCTGTTTGTTATCAGTAGGTCCAAGATGTTATCTCCACGAGTCGGTTCTCTGTTTAATTGCTCGAGGTAATTTTCGGATAGTGCACTCAGTATAATGTCACTCGATGCTCTGTCCCTACCACCCGTCCTAAACACCTGAGTGTCCCAGTCTATATCTGGTAAATTGAAATCTCCACCTAAGACTATAACATTCTGAGAAAATTTATGTGAAATGAATTCCAAATTTTCTCACAGTTGTTCTGCCACTAATGCTGCTGAGTCGGGAGGTCGGTAAAAGAAGCCAATTATTAACCTAGCTCGGTTGTTGAGTGTAACCTCCACCCATAATAATTCACAGGAACTATCCACTTCTACTTCACTACAGGATAAACTACTACTAACAGCGACGAACACTCCACCACCGGTTACACGCAATCTATCCTTTCTAAACACCGTCTGTACCTTTGTAAAAATTTCGGCAGAATTTATCTCTGGCTTCAGCCAGCTTTCTGTACCTATAACGATTTCAGCTTCGGTGCTTTCTATCAGCGCTTGAAGTTCCGGTACTTTACCAACGCAGCTTCGACAGTTGACAATTACAATACCGATTGCTGCTTGGTCCCCGCATGTCCTGACTTTGCCCCGCACCCGTTGAGGCTGTTGCCCTTTCTGTACTTGCCCAAGGCCATCAAACCTAAAAAACCGCCCAGCCCACGCCACACAACCCCTGCTACCCGTGTAGCCGCTTGTTGCGTGTAGTGGACTCCTGACCTATCCAGCGGAACCCGAAACCCCACCACCCTATGGCGCAAGTCGAGGAATCTGCAGCCCACATGGTCGCAGAACCGTCTCAGCCTCTGATTCAGACCCTCCACTCGGCTCTGTACGAAAGGTCCGTAGTCAGTCCTGTCGACGATGCTGCAGATGGTGAGCTCTGCTTTCATCCCGCTAGCGAGACTGGCAGTCTTCACCAAATCAGATAGCCGCCGGAAGGCAGAGAGGATTTCCTCCGATCCATAGCGGCACACATCATTGGTGCCGACATGAGCTACCACCTGCAGATGGGTGCACCCTGTACCCTTCATGGCATCCGGAAGGACCCTTTCCACATCTGGAATGACTCCCCCCGGTATGCACACAGAGTGCGCATTGGTTTTCTTCCCCTCTCTTGCTGCCATTTCCCTAAGGGACCCCATTACGCGCCTGACGTTGGAGCTCCCAACTACCAGTAAGCCCACCCTCTGCGACCGCCCGGATCTTGCAGACTGAGGGGCAACCTCTGGAACAGGACAAGCAGCCATGTCAGGCCGAAGATCACTATCAGCCTGAGACAGAGCCTGAAACCGGTTCGACAGACAAACTGGAGAGGCCTTCCGTTCAGCACTCCGGAATGTCTTTCGCCCCCTGCCACACCTTGAGACGACCTCCCACTCTAACACAGGTGAGGGATCAGACTCAATGCGGGCAGTATACCGGCCCACCACAGTCGTAGTCCGATCGGGGGATGCGTGGGACGAGCTGGCCGTCCCCGACAATCCCCCATCTGGACCCCCACAGTGATGCCCATTGGCAACAGCCTCAAGCTCTGTGACCGAAGCCAACACTGCCCAAAG
This sequence comes from Schistocerca americana, assembly GCF_021461395.2. Lineage (NCBI taxonomy): Eukaryota > Metazoa > Arthropoda > Insecta > Orthoptera > Acrididae > Schistocerca > Schistocerca americana. The sequence continues at coordinate 539,652,754 of NC_060124.1, read as the reverse complement.
CTAGGAGCGAAGGGATGCCAACTCAGCCTGCATCCGAACACAGCAGTTTCAGTCCCTATCCATGCTAAAAACTGTTGTGCAAAGAACGTCTGAACTAATCTACAGAGAGCGCAAACAAATCGACAAAATTTAAACGGTTATTAAAATTCAAGATTGCCTAGTAAATGCAGTAATGCTGCTATTTGCGCACTGCTGACGCACTGCTCGGCGGCGGAAGGAGACTACGCGATTTTACACTATTCAGGTACTAAAACGCGGTGCTACAACTCTCAAATACTATAATACGCCCTAAATTTATGAATTAAACAATGCAAGTACCAAAAACACGCAAAGAAATTAAGAATTAAACTATGTAACAAATGAGTGAGCTAGGAGTATACGACTTGTTGCTGCAGCTGCTTATCCAACGGCGGCAGGGGTAAATGTCAGAATTGCTTCTCTGGTTCCTTTATCCTTCCTAAAGCCAAACTGATCGTCATCTAACAGATTCTCAATTTCCTTTCCCATTCTTCTGTATATTATTCTTGTAAGCAACTTGGATGCATGAGCTGTTAAGCTGATTGTGCGATAATTCTCGCACTTGTCAACTCTTGCAGTCCTCGGAATTGAGTAGATGATATTTTTCCAAAAGTCAGATGCTATGTCGCCAGAATCATATAGTGTACACACCGACGTGAATAGTTGTTTTGTTGCCACTTCCCCCAATGATTTTAGAAATTCTGATGGAATGTTATCTATCCCTTCTGCCTTATTTGTTCTTTAGTCCTCCAAAGCTCTCTTAAATTCTGTTTCTGATATTGGATGCCCTATCGCTTCTAAATCCACTCCTGTTTCTTCTTCTACCACATCAGAAACATCTTCCTCCTCATAGAGGCCTTCAATGTATTCTTTCCACCTATCTGCCATCTCCTCTGCATTTAACAGCGGAATTCCCTTTGCGCTTTTAATGTTACCACCCTTGCTTTTAATTACACGGAATGTCATTTTGACTTTCCTATATGCTGAGTGAATCCTTCCGAGAATCATTTCATTTTGGATTTCATCACATTTTCATACAGCCATTTCTTCTTAGCTTCCCTGCACTTCTTATTTATTTCAATCGTCAGCGACTTTGATTTCTGGATTTCCCTAAACATTTTTGTACTTCCTTGTTTCATCCATCAACTGAAGTATTTCTTTTCTTACACATGGTTTCCTCGCAGTTACATTCTTTGTATCTATATTTTCCTCTCATACTTCTGTGGTTGTCCTTTTCAGAGGTGTCCAACTATACTGCCTACTGAGCTATTTCTCATTGCTGTATCTATAGCCTTTGCGAACTTCAATCGCGTATCGTGATTCCTTAGAATTTCCGCATCCCATTTCTTTGCGCATTGACTCTTCCTGACTAATCTCTTAAACTTCAGCGTACGCTTCATCACTACTATATTGTTATCTAAGACTATATCTGCTCCTGCATATCCTTTATAACCCAGTATCTGATTTTGTAAGCTCTGTCTGACCACGTTGAAATCTAACTGAAATCTTCCCGTACCAGTCGGCCTTTTCCAAGTATACCTCCTTGTCTTTTGATAATTGAAAAGAGTATTGCTATTACTAGCTGAAAATACAGAACTCTGCCTTTCTCCTGTCTCATTCCTTGTCCCAAGCCCAATCTTTCCTGTAATCTTTTCTTCTTCTCCTCCTGCTACAACTGCATTCCAGTCCCCCATAACAATTAGATTTTCGTCTCCCTTTACGAGCTGCATTACCTCTCCAACATCGTCGTATACTTCCTGCATCTCTTCATCTTCAGCTTGTGAGGTCGGCTTGTATACCTGAACTATCGTTGTCGGTTTTGGCTTGCTGTCGATTGTGATAGTGACAACCCTATCACTGAACTGGTCACAGTAGCACACTCTCTGCCCTACCTTTCTGTTCGTTACGAATCCTAGTCCTGTTATACCAATTTCTGCTGTTTTTGATATTACCCTATATCCATCTGATCAGAAGTTCTTGTCTTCTTTCCATTTCACTTCACTGACCCCTGCTATACATAGACTGAGCCATTGCATTTCCTTTTTCAAATTTTCTAGCTTCTCTACCAAGTTCAAGCTTCCTCAATTCTACACACCACCTCATAGAACGTTATCCTTCCGTTGGTTGTTCAGTGTTTCTCATGGTCACCTTCCCCTTGGTGTTCCTCTACTGGAGATCCGAATGGGGGATTGTTCCAGAGTCTTTTGCCAATGGAGAGATCATCATGATATTTTTTCAATTATAGGCCAAACGTCTTCTGAGTACACTTTGTGTGTGCTTAAAGCAGTGGTTTCTATTGCCTTCTGCATCGTCATGCCATTGATCATTGCTCATTCTTGCGCCCCAAGGACAAGAGATTGCCCTAAACCTGTCCACTCTTCTGTCCTCCTCTTAGACTGAGGCGGAATGAGGGTGACTTCTTATGGCGGAAGTCTTCGGTTGCCAATGCTGATTATTAATCAGAATTCATGCGGTGTCGGATTTCGATCCTGGGACATTTAGTGAATCAAAGACGCTGCCCCTAGACCATGGGTGCACGAGCAAGATGGTACTAAACCCACACAAATGGTCTCTGGACTGGTTGAAACATGGAGGTGCACTAAGGTCGCGCCAGAGTGAGGGTCGCCCTTCACTCAGTGCTTGATGCAGCAGCAGTAGTGGATGGCTCTGGTTCCCCATCCAGTCCATGGCAGCATCAGTGGGGCTGCCAGGCTGTGTGCATCATCTCGACCTGGCAACAACTGGCAGTCTGACGTAGTGTCGGGTGCAACAGGCATGACATCTGGTGGGATGTCAACATCTCCAACTCAGGTAGAGACGTCTCTACCCCTGTCTTGCCTCTCGATCCAATAGCTGAAATAGTGCTGTCTTCCCTTGGATTAGGTGGTGACGCAGCATTGCATTTGGTGTGCAGCCCGTCTCCTAGTGAGGTTTTCTTTCTCTCCCACTGTGCCAGTGTGTAACTTGTGATGTCTTCAATGCCACCGGCACCCATCTGCGTCTCCGTACACCACTGCAGGAGCAACTGATCTGGATCGTGGTCACCTGGTTCCGCACGCTGTCTGCAGAGGGGTTGTGTGCGCCTGATGAATTCCTCAGGGCCTTGTAGTGGCGTCAGCTTGTCTGCGAGACCTTCAAACCGTATCGTGATGGCGGGGAAGAGCTCTCAGTCAGGCGGTCCCTTTCACAGCCAGTCAGTGGGTGGTTGCTGTCGGCTGTCATTTGCTCTGCGGCCGGCCCATCTGCAAGGCTGTCGAGGAAGTGACCTGGCATCAATGGTGGGCTGCCCTTGTCTAGAGGGCCATCTCCGTTCAGACACCCAGGGCAGGCTGGATTTATGGCAGCGGCGTGCCTCTGCTAATGTTTTACAAAGTTCTACATACGCCATTTCTTAAGAATGAAATAACAACCCAAAAATAACATCTTTGAATAAATACATTGAGTGTGCATATTTCATTGAGTGATCGGAATAACAAAAATGAAGAGAGGAAGTATGTGTTACAGCAAAGACTGAACATGACATCTTATACTTGTCTTAAATATATGGTGTGAAATATTTCTGGTCTGTGTGTAAGTTTTGCGTTAGTATCATTTCCTGTCCTGCATTACCTTATGATAGACTGGTACCACATCCACTCTTCAACCAACATGCTCTTTTCACACGACAATTAGTTTTAACTTATTTTCTTTACCCAACACCTGTCAACTTTACCTCTGAGCCCTCTGAACTCTTAGATTGTGACTACGCTACGCATTGCTATTCTTGTTCTTGGCACCTCTGGCCGCGTTGTCACCCAGTACTGAAGTGGTCTGAAACCCCGATCCCATTTATCCTCATAGATATTCTGTCTCGTGAACCTGCTCCTGCATTCGTACATCTGAAACTTACAAATGTCATTAGGTCCCGTTTACTTGTTACTCTTCAATTTCCGTTTGTTTAATCGTCGCTGTAATAAAATGCAAGAAGGTAAATTAGTCTTCTGATGTAAGTCGGGTCATATCCTCACCAATGGCCCCCTTCTTGCTGCTGCCCACCTTTTCCTCAACCTGAGATATTCCTCACCTCCTGACTCGTACTGTACTTCCTCATATCTCACAATCTGCTTGTCTACAGCTACAGGTGCCGGGAAAACACAAAGACCTCGTGAAATGCTTCAGCGCATGATTGACTATGGCCCAGAATCCCAGCAGACTTAGAGTCGCCACGCACCTAAAGCGTGGGCAGCTAATGCCACTCACAACAAATCCGAAAATCGAGACAAACGTGCGCAATGGCATGGCCGCAACTAGTTATCGCTAAACAGCGGAAAGCAAGGTACATTCTTGGGCAGTGCATAAGATACCTCAGAAAACTGACAAATACTCTCATAGGCCATAGTGGCTATATGGAAGATACTACCACGAGAACTATACAGTTGAATTTTATGTCCATAATGTGGTCGCGTTTCGTGACTTCTTATACCCCTTGGAGCATGATAACGGACAACTGTGTGGTCAGAAGACATAATGACCATTTGTCACAAAGGTAGATGCAAGTTGGACCCTGGACTCAGTTTAGTCAACGTGCAGAAGTTATCAGCCCACAGAAAGGGGTCAATACGAAGAGCTGTCACTTACGACGAGTTTCTATTCAATCCTGACTGATTTTCAAGCACGCAGTGAACACGTTGGTACGTTGACGTAACAACCACGCTACTCATTTGTCCACGTTTGTCAATACCATGAGCAAATAAATTACAATAACAAACATGTCAACTTCAGAAATTCACTAATGAATAACGTAGACCATACTACAAAATCACCTAGAATTTGCTAATCCATTGAAGAATTATGTATAAATTGATTCTAACGTATATGAACTACTACAAACACCTATTCTATGAATTGTTTCAGATGACATATCGTGAATACTGCATGGCTGTGTTCATTTACACGCAGCAACTACGCAAGGCTGGTGACCTTGAACGAGGTTCGCCTGGCTGCCGCTAGAGCTCGGAGGACCGTGCTATAGTTCTAACTAAGCACGGTCCGCTGCGAAAGCCATTTTCCGGCCGCCATGTTGTATTTTCAGCGCGCCATTTCCTGCCGCGCCCAGTGTTATCAGTAACCTTGATTTCAAGGTTTCGAGTTCCAGTGTGCTAGTGTTAACGAACCTGCGGCTTCGGACAGGTCCACTGTAGACTGGGTAGAATTTGTGGCACATCCTTTTCTGCTTTTTATACAGACGGGATCGCCTGACCAACACATTTTGACCAGTGCGGAATTCTCTGACGCATGCGTTTCTGTCGCAGATCTCTTTCCGTTTCACTTCCGCCTCGCAAGGAGTGCAAGTTCGACAATTTGCTTGTGCTGCACTCAGGTTTTCAGGGGTAAGTCTACAACTCCACGAATAATATCACTGGGTTATCTGTTGTTGAGAATAGTCACTGGTGCTATCTTAGTGACTCCATGTGGCAACTCGTCCATCACATCCTGGAAGTCGCATACGAAAACATGTCAGGTGATGTGTCGTTTCGCGCAGTACATACGGCAAAGGGTTCCCAGGTTTCAATTATCCTTGGATATGCCGTATGGATGCACATATCGGTTTAATCCTGTGTTTTAACATAGCATTTCGTTTCTCTGACCGGAAGTGGAGTGCATTGTCGGAGACAGTCCTATCTACATGACCGACCTCAGTGAGAAAATCTTTGCAGAAGGCTCTGCACACTGTCTGTGCTGTTACCTTTTTCAGAAGGGTAAGATGACGTACTTTGATGTCAGATCCATTACTACCAGGACGTAACTATATCCTCTACCTGTGGGCACAAGAGGCCTGTTAAATCGGTTGCAGCGACGTGTTTTAGTTTGTTTGGAATTATGGGATGCAGAGGTGCTACATTGTCACCATATCGTGCTTTGATTTCTGACAGGCTTTACACACCACCAAAATCTTCCGAATTCATCTGTCCATGTCTTTAAAGTGGCACGGTGTGCGTAATTTCAGGCAGAATTTCCTGGCTCCAAAATGTGCGTAGCTAAGGTGCGTGTGCCAGATGACCTTGTTCACAGGCATATCTGTAATGCAAAGACGCCAGGGCTGTCCTACCCATTCACTGCGAAAGAACAAGATTCCCTTCCGCAATAGGTAGAACTGCCTGAGCTTAGTTTCCGTCCTGTTCTTTAATCTTTTCTACAGAGCAAGCAGGGCTGTGTCCTTCTTTTGTTCCTAGCTGATGTCCTTCAGGGCACGTAATTTTCAAACGCCACTTTTTTTTAAATATAATGCTCGCTGTAGTGTTGTTCTTCAAGTGGGTTTGCGCTACTTCTTTCCAATCCCATAGGAGAACGTGACAGCGCATCCGCAATTGATGTTCTCCACGCCTGATATGTGCGTAATAGTAAAATCATACTCCTGCAGCAACAGTGTCCATCTCGTGAGTCTCTTATAGCGAAGCTCCGCCGTTAGTAGGAACTACAAAGGCTTTGTCATCGGTGGATAGTCTTGCTGTTCTCCCATACAGGAAGAATAGAAATTTTTGAAGCCAAACACGACCACCAATGCTTCCAACTCTATTACCGAGTAGTTTCTCTCGGATTTACTGGGGGCACGCCTTTCAAAAGCGACGGTCTTATGCACCAAGTTCCTCCCTTGCTGATATTTTTGGAAGATGACTATGCTCAGGCCAGCGTATAAATTGTCCGTTGCCATGGAAAATTTCTCCGCCAGGTTGGGCCGTGACAAAATTGGTGCATTATCCAGAGCAGTTTTGAGGGTCTGGAATTCGCCTTCCACATCCTCTCAGCCCCACAGTGCCTTCTTCCCGGTGAACTGGCATAATCTTGGTGTAGCTAGTTCCTTCGCCTGAATGGATCTCTTTTACACACCAAAAAAACTATGGAGTCGTTTGCATTGCAAATCTTGCTGTCGCTTGGATCTTGTCTGGGTCTGGCAATATTCCTTCCGCGGTGATGATATGGCTGAGGAATTTTACTCGTGAAGTCCCAATACACGACTCGAATGTGTGAACTCCCAGGTTTCTTTATCACTTGTCTCTTCTTTGTTCACTCAAGGAACTGAATAAATTCGTAGCTGTTCCTTCACTTCCCTGAAACTATTAAATAACTAGTTGATCTCCCGTGATCCAGCCAGCTACGTGCTCATTATGGCAACCTCTTCGTACGCTGTGGTTGGCAGCAGACATGATAACCCTCGTACGAGTTCCATTGTGCAGGAGTCTCTTCTGCTGACTCGTCTAATGCTTTTGAGAATGTATCCCGATCTGCTTTCTGAAAGTTCCCACGGGTGACAGGAGCGTATCGCACTGCGGGAATAGGTAGGCTGAAGAAGACGAGAATGGCGCGATGTTGACTTCTGGGAAAGCCATAAAGGACAGTTCTGATGATAGTTCCACTGCTACTGCCAGAAGTGCCCGCAGCTGACAGGCAGAGGTCAGGTGTGCTCTCCGTACCCAATCTTCTCGACTTGAACGTGGCTCTACCAGTTTGCATCATTATGGAGCTTTTAGTTGTTTGCTTCTATCTATTCTGCGAGAATTCTTTCACTTTCACCCTCTTCAGCATGGCCCAATTCATGGTCGTGGCCGTTAAAAGAGACATACATTTACTGAACGATGTTCTAATACTAGTGATTCAAATTTGAAACGTAAAGGAAGCAAATATCTACAAATCAACAAGCACCACTTGGCTCAAACAAGTTCCGGTACTAGAGAATGTGGTCTCCATACATAACCTCGTGAGGGACGCAACATTGGTTCATCGTTTTATAGCATGGCACTGTCTAAAGCCAAAAATAATTTGATAGCAACAATACATTTTAGATAACAAATATTCCCTGCCTATTAGGGACGTTCTGATATTGCTAAGTATCGATGTTTTTGTTAGGTTTCTTATGGTATCGGAGTTCGTACGAAGTGTTCGATGAGTAATGAATTGAGTTGTGGGGCACGAAAATTGTTTCATTATTAGTTTAAACACAATTACAACGTGTAAAGTATGTATGTAAGATAGAGGAAACATAAGTGCAGTTGGAAAAACTATATGTCATGCACAGTCATTAGTGAACGTATCGGATTTCAGCAACATATGACATAGTAGAAATGTATATCCCTTACCTTATTCGAGTATCCAAATGTATGTGAAGTAAATGTAGCTAAAATTAGTGTTAATATCGTAGCAGAACTGTATACATCAATCAGTTTCTTCATGTGGGGTAGAAGAGCCGTATATTTATTAAAGGTCATTTTCAAATTTTTCACCTCGGCTCTTTTGACAGGTATTCAGTTGAAACTTCCTGGCAGACTAAAACTGTGTGCCGGGTCGAGACTCGAACTCGGGGCCTTTGTCTTTCACGGGAAAATGCTCTTCTGGATAGTTTGGAAGGTAGGAGACGAGGTACTGGCAGAAGTAAAGCTGTGATGACGGGGCGTGAGTCGTGCTTGGGTAGCTCAGTTGGTAGAGCACTTGCCCACGAAAGGCAAAGGTCCCGAGTTGGAGTCTCGGCCCAGCACACAGTTTTAATGTGCCAGGAAGTTTCATATCAGCGCACACTCCGCTGCAGAGTGAAATCTCATTCAGGTATTCAGTTCACTATACGTTGCATGATTGGCCAATTTCGATCGTACAGGCCATTTGCAAGCGCAATAGATGTCGATGTGTAGTGCAAGTATCCTGTTATTAAACAGCGTATACAGTCGACCAGAAAGCGGGAACGTAACGTGTAAGCGTCAGAATTAAAACCAGACAACTTAATTATCAAGAAACACCCTCAGTTCCTAGTGGCCTGGGGATCTAACAAAAAATTTGATGTGTAAACATTTTATTTTTGGATTATCTATAGACAGATGGGACATAGCCAGAATAGGAGACACGATAATACAAGAGAGATACTTTTATACAGGCTGTCCCAGAGAAATGTTGACTATTCAAGGATATGATGGAACATTTATTCGAAGGAAAAAAGTACAGTAAGTATGGCCTCTAAAATGTATTATACCTTAACAGCTATGAGCATTTCTTTATTTTCGGTGTGTGAGAAGTCTTTTACTGAACAAGTGCTCATAGCTCTTAAAGTACGCATTTTAGTGCCCACGTTTTCTAAACAATGTCTTGTTTTCGTCCATACTACCACCACTCAAAATATGGAATACAAAGATCTTGCAGTAAAAGATATTTGTTTGACAGTTTCGAAGGTGAATAAGTGCTGACAGCTCTTAAGGTATGCAGCTTAGAGCTCATGTTTACTAGATTTTTTTGCTTCGAGGGGTCGTTTCAGCCATATCCCTGATTTGACCGTTCCTCCTGGGACACCCTTTATAGGCTGGGCAAAATAAAACTGGCCCAGAAAATATTTACTCGATCTGGGCCACTTTTATAAGGGGCGATCAAAAGGTTTCAGTTCGTAGGCCGTGGAATTGAGGATCGATACGCCAATCGTGCAAAATCGCCGTGAGTTTTGAGGCAATCATTCAAACAACGCACCATGCTCAAGATATCAGTTTGGTAAAACAGTGTTCTTGTGTGCGAAGAAGCCCTTAAGTGTCTGCTGCACATCCTCGTCCGAAGGCAATCGCCGACTCTTCAAAGCCTGTCTTAAAGTGACGGAAGGCGTGATATCAGCTGGGGAGAGACGAGAACTACAGTGCGGGTGCTCGAGTGTCTCCCGTTTGACTTGGCGTAACTTGTGCGGTACGACATTTGCGATATGGGGACGTCTTGTGTCAAATCACGAGCAGCACGCAACTTGGCGCACGAGTCCACAAAGTTGGTTTTCGACAGACATGCTGCCCCATACACATTCTTCATTCTGTGAAGGATGTCTACCGGTGTCTGTCCCTCGGCAACCAAGAGAACAATAACAGCACGTTGGTCGTGTTTGGACGCATTTTGTAATAACTTTGCCATAATTCCTGAATCCACACTTAAAGCACCTCAGAAGACACGAATGGTTGGTTGGTTGGTTTAAAGGCGGGAGAAGGGACCAAACTGTAAGGTCAGCGGTCCCTTGTTCCTAATAAAACAATGCCACAAGTGTGAGAATAAAACGGACGAAACATATAACACAAAACGGAATGAAAGTAAAAGCCACAAGAACGAAGGGAAGGCAACGAGCACTAAAAGGAACAAAAGAGGACAAGAAAACAACAGAGAGACGCTAGAAACACAAGAGAGTTAAACATGAAAGCAGATTACAGTGGCTGGCCAACCAAGAGAATAAAAGAGGAGAAGCCAGCCACTCTGCAACGCATTAAAACTTCCACCCTTAAGGCACTAGGGTGGAGGACGCACAGGGACAAAGGACATAAGCTGAGATTTGGATCAAATGATAAAACTCACTCTCACGCATAAAACGTAAAACTAAAGCTGCTGCTGAGGCATCGTCGCCCAACACTAAAGGTAGGGAGCTGGGAAAGTTAAAAGTCCGCCGAAGAGCGGCTAAAAGTGGGCAGTCCAGTAAGAGGTGGACGTCTGTCATGTGGGAGCCCTCCACCTCCCCGAACTTGTCCTCTATATGCTCAACAAAAAAACTGAGGCTTCATCGTCATGAAAGATTCCCGATCAGCTCTCGAAGATACAAGGTACCGGCCCGAATAAGATCCGCTGATATCCTTAGCCTGACGTTCCTCCCATGGTGTGGCCAGGGAGGGGAACGATTTGGGGTCATGCTTCTGTGCGTTGAATTGAGCTCGTGATCGCTTAGAGGCGGCTGGTGTTTCACCACCAGCAAGAGATGATGGACCACGCTTCATCGCGTGTCATCCGCTCTGATGCCACCCACTCCGACCAGGGGCCCTCCCCACGGGCGCCACCCAGCCGCAGCAAAGGCCAACTGGCAGGATGGACATTGCGGGGAGTCCCGATGCCCCAGGGGGATGAGCATCTACCCCTTGGCATACGTGGGGAGTTAACGGCGCAGGCATCAGTAGAGCGATCCCTGTGTTGTCAGGGGGCTACTACCAACAGGGTACATGGCAACCCCACTACAACGGACTAGCTACCGTGCTGGATATCTGGTGCAAAGAAGTCCATGGTCACCGTCGACGCAGAAATCGACACTGCATAGTGCATGGTGGAAAACGCACCCAGGAAGGTGTCCTCGTCCAAGAGATGGACAATGGGCAGGACAGCAATGCGATGACGAGAAAATGGACTAAAGATCTCAATGCACGATGGACACGATGCACCTTGTAAGGCGCCCTTCCCCAATTGGCTCGTTCTGCGGGAAAATTTTGAAGAACGGAGGTCAAACCCTACAGGGGACCATCACATAAAGGCCGAAACGTAAACTCCTTTTAGTCGCCTCGTACGACAGGCAGGAATACCTCGGGCCTTTTCTAACCCCCGGACTCGCAGGGGGGGGGGGGGGGGACACGAAGGCCACACTAATTCCTTGCCTACACGTCGGTGCTTATACACCCGCATCAGGACCGCACAACGCTGTATATGCCCTGCAGCAGCGCCCAAAAACTGGAACTTTTGATCGCTACTTACATTTTGCCCAGTACACAGCAGCAAACCTAGTGAGCCCTCTGAAACAATGATTATACTAACAGGTTAGGATACATTTACTGAACTGGCAACTTCAGTGCCTCGTAACCGTCTTTTCTTCGAAGCTGGAACCACAGCCTGCCGACAGAGAAAATGGATTGCACACAAACGTGTATAAAAGATACTATTTAATCAGTGTCTCAGAGAAAGTATCAAGGAAATGTGAGGGTTCATTATCAAAAAAGCTTTGGTTTGTAATAATAAAGCGATGAGCTATAAATTGTGGTCGATTCTTTAGTCTCTGTTTGGAATATTTGCCCTCTAAGGCTTATGCCCGTATTTCATTTTATATTAATACTAGTTCATGAAAACATGCCAAATTTTTGGGAGATACTATCTTGAAAAAACCTAAAAATCATCAAAAAGGAATGAGTACCTTGTCATACTGTTGGCTTGGACACTTTTTGGTCAGATTTTATCGCGTTATGGATACAATGTTACGTATTGCCATCTATATGAAACGTAATATGGTATTGGAATGCGTCCATTACCGTTTGAATGCATAGTTGAGGTAGCGAGCCAAAATGTCACTAACTGAGGTAATGATTTTTTTTTTCTCTGTGATGACATGGAGTACCGCAAAAAATGGGTGCGTAACGTTCCTGGTTGCGAGCGGACGCCCGAAGCTGAGCGACCAAATCTCCGCGTTCAGTTTCGGACAGTCTGCAGTGACGGCGTACGAGGACACAAAGCGACGTCCACTTGCGGGTGGCGAGCTTGCTGCCTGCTGCTTACTGGCTGGCTGGGTACTCACCGCGTTGCGGGCGCACACGTCGGCTCCCAGGTCGATCATGCGGTCCAGGAAGGACATGCGGTTCTCCTTCACGGAGTACATCAGCGGCGTCCATCCCGTCACCTGCAAAACGGCCCAAGCCAGCAGTCAGCACAATTCATACGACACGACACGACACGACACGACACACACACACACACACACACACACACACACACACAATTTTTAAATTTAGTCCCCTGAGACTTGTTACAAGCCGAGTCTCACGACAACTTTTGAAATCACATACTTACACTGGGAAAGGTTGCCGGATGAAATTAAGGAAAAGAAGGAAGAATGGTGTTTACGATGTCGTAGTAAACGAGGACAAAAGGCAGAAGTTACGATTGAACACAGACGGAGATTTAAATCGACAGTGTCTCTTTCATTGAAACTATCTCATTATTTCTTTAAGCAATTTAATAAAATGAAAGAAAGTGTAAAATTTGATCGTTCGACAGGGATATCAATTACTGTCTTCCATAATGCGAATCTAGTGTATTGCCCATTGCGACACTCCGAATGACAGCTGATGTAATGAAACTGGTCAGTGCTACTTTTTCTTGCTTTACTGAAGAACTCAGTGCACTGGGATTCTGCAGTCCCTGTGTTATTCTGATTGCGATACGAAGTTCCTTTCGACATGGCTGGCGTGCCCTAAGGAACAGGCACTGCGACGACTACAGCCGTTATAATGTACGAGTTCAGGTCTTAGAAGCGTGGTTGACGACATATTGGAGTTTGTATGAAGATAGTAACTGTTCTCAAAAGAACAGATACCTTTGAGGACCGTGCAGCTTCTCTAGAATAAATGATAATTAATTCTCTTCTCTTACGGGAATCGTCACCTTAGTGGGCGCTAGTAATGGGTGGATGGGCAAAGTATCTATTAGGAACATTACGTTTGTAGATTGCGGACAGTTGGGAATGTGGGTCCCACGGGAGGCGTGCAAGGGATAAGTCACTGCAGCCGCGCTATTCATCTGTGTCCTCGGTGGCTGAGATGGATAGAGCGTCTGCCGTGTAAGAAGGAGATCCCAGGTTCGAGTCCCGGTCGGGGCACATATTTTCAGCTGTCCACGTCAAGGTATGTCAACAGCACCTGTCGGCAGCTAAGGTTTTCAATTAATTATCATTAAATCTATGGGAGTTTGAGTCGGGCCGTGAGTCATGCACGGATAGCCAAATGGTAAGGCGACTGCTTGCGATAAGTGGGAAATCCGGGTTCGAGTCCCTGGCCGGCACAGATTTTCATTGTCGTGATTCAATTCTACAGTTGTGGTTGTCCTTATTCGTAACAGCGAATACATTTAATGTATAATCAATACACTGCATTAGTAAACAACTTCACATCAAGAATTTTTTAATATCCATATTTATAACCTAGATATTATTTTCATGACGTTTAAATGTGTATTAATACAAAACGTATGTAAAAATGGTTTGCATTGAACCGACTTTGATTTAAAAGTACCGTCCACATTTTGTGTTGACTTGTGTACATCTGTAATTATTATTATTATTATTATTATTATCATTAATGGAAACGTTTAGAAATAGGAAATGCAAAATGTTTCGTAGGTGGGCTTCTTTTTTGTTGAAATGATATCTTTGAAATCACTGCAACAGCTTTATAGAATATTATCTTTGATATAATATTTCTAGCAGGAGGACGATAGTTAAGTCGTACATGATCATGTTGTAAGACGTGTGCCGGCCGGAGTAGCCGAGCGGTTCTAGGCGCTTCAACCTGGAACCGCGCGACCGCTACGGTCGCAGGTTCGAATCCTGCCTCGGGCATGGATGTATGTGGTGTCATTAGGTTAGTTAGGTTTAAGTAGTTCTAAGTTCTAGGGCACTGATGACCTCAGATGTTAAGTCCCATAGTGCTCAGAGCCATTTGAACCATTTTTTGTAAGACGTGTATATTTCTATTGTCTATTGTCAAACCACAATTTATGAAAGATGTTTATATTTTATTAATAGGATTAAGTAGGAATAATTAATATTTGGGATGTTGGAAATAATTGTGGTAGCAGGGAATGTCTGCACCAGAAAGCATTGTTGGCAGGAGAGACCGCACTTTAGCGTTCGTAGGAAGTCAGTAGTAAGCGAGATGTGAAGCGAGTTGGTAGCAGGTCTGAAGCGAGAGGTTGAGAGGAGCAGTTTGCCTGCCAGCCACCAGCTATGATTTACAACAGATTATAAACGGATGTACAGAGACATCAACTAACTATTATCATCAGAGCAACTAATATTATTGAATTATTTTCTTTGCGAAACTCAAGACAACTGAAGGTATGTTTGCGCAATGCTAGTTGTACGATTATTGTAAAAAGTAAGTCCCATTTGAACGTTTGTAAAATCATTTCATTACCAACAGTAAATATTTGAAGCGTTTTCAGAATATAATTAATTTTTGCCAGCAATATTGCATTACTGATTATAATCCATCCCAAAAACCATCAACGCAAAACTTTGCAAAAATTTTATTGTTGTCAAGAAAAAGTGTAACTCTGAATTACGTAACTTCAGTCAAATTAATTAAACAATAACGTCAGCTTTGCTGTTAAAGAATAACGTCAGCTTTGGTAATAAATACAGCCACTTATTATGACAGCCCACCAGCAGTTAATAGAGTATAGTAAACTAGAGTAAGTATATTCATGTCGCATTTCGATGTAGCAGTCAGATCGCGATTCAGTAACAGTAAAAAAGGTAAGGAACAGTTTTGGGTTATTGCAGATAACGACTGAGGGCCACGACGACGACACATTCTATGTTTCGTCGAAATAATCAGAAAATCACTTTTAATACGTAGCAATTAAATTTGTATGCGAACATTAAGAAAGAGAATAAATTTCAAAGGGAAGGTTTCATTTGTTATTATTAAGCAAGAGAGAGAAATCCTAAGCGAAGGTTTGATAGGTTATTGTAGAAGGGAAGGTTGAGTTACAAAAAAGACATGTAGAGGAGACGGGAAGGTTTCAATGTATAGTTGTAAGTTTGACGTCATGTGCATTGAAGGTACTCTGAGAAGAAAAGTACTGAAAGTGTTGAATAAAGTGTACAAGATAGAAAGCAAAAGCCTGTTACATTTCATTTAAAGAGGTATTCAAAACCAAAGATCACATTAAAATCAAGTCTACGAGAAAAAACACCACCCCTGCAGACGAAACCGTGCCAAGGACGACAACGAGAAGTAACAGACGACGAACATAAGATAAGTAGAAACAGTTATAAATATTCAGATTTAAATTCAAGGAAGCTCTTATCTTCATCTTATTTCTTCTCAAGGTATTCAGATTATGAACCCACACCAAATCAAATGACAGTTAGCGATATTAGCTACATACTAGTATAAACTTGGTTATAGTTAAAATAAGAGGGACGTTAGTAATGGCTCTGAGCACTATTGGACTTAACATCTGAGGTCATCAGCCTCCTAGAACTTAGAACTACTTAATCCTAACTAACCTAAGGACATCACACACATCCATGCCCAAGGCAGGATTCGAACCTGCGACCGTAGCGACGTTAGTAACAATAGACGCTAATCATTACATAATTTTCTAAATTAAAGCCAGTTTCAATAATTTTTTTAGTTTTATGTGTACGCACTGCCGCGTTTTACTTTTGAGATAAGAAATTTGTGTTGCCTATAATAGAACATATAATCACCAGTAATCTTTATTTTACAATTGTTGTTCCCTACTTACGCCCAAATAAACAGATACTCGTCTGCATTGAGCTTCTTCCTTCTTCTTGTAGACAAGGTAAATAGCTTGTATGGCACCAAAGTACCATAGGGAACCTTAGCAAGCAGTCCTGTATTCTCGGTTATACTCTATTTCTTCCATGTTTGCCTCGGGAAGTGCTTCAAGGCCACCGTAGTCAGCGTGGTTCCCCCACACAACAGCCAAGGTCAGTCACGTACTTCCTCCAAACACAGCTGAAACATCACACGTGAACTGCATTCGTAGTCCACGAAAAACATTAGGGCCGCCCACAAGCTCCTACTTATTGAATTGACCAGCCAAGTCAATGTCTATTGCTCTCAATGACTTTTACACAACCTGTCACGTCAGTCACATTAGTGTATGCTGCTGGACCAGTACCATCTGAGTTCTTACATATTTACCTTTCATCTTGGCCCTACTGTCAGCTGCTGTGAATATGAGAGAACTGCGTTTCTAATTGGATGACAGGACTTTGGAAGAAGAGCCAAGACTAGCAGGCACTGTTTAAGTATACCTCACGCTGCACATTGTCAATGCTTTTCCTCATAGCCTGTTACCGATGCTATGGACAAAGTCAAATGGCATGAAAAGGTACTACACTGAAACAACCCAAGTTCATTTCTTGAATTGAGACGTAACCTTCCGCAACTAGGAGACATTTTCGCTCTCGGCTGGTATTTTCATCACCGATATTGGGAATTAGTTTACACTTTAGTGCGATTCTAGGCACCTGACTGGGAGGTCATTAACTCAAAGTATCTGCCTCCGTAGCCGACACTACTACCGCACTTCTCCGTGGTGGCGCTCGATTCGGAGATTGCTTCTAATCATGACTGTGAAAGACACTTCCATCCCCAATATTTGCCCGGCATGAGAAGTAGCAGTCGTGGGGTAAAGTTCCTGATCACCTGTCTTTGCGCCAAAGTCCTGGGTTAAATTCCAAACCTCACTCCAACATCTCACGGAGTGGGGGCTGTTTGACACATTTGATCCGTTGGTCGGATGGGGACGGTAAGTTCGGCGGCCATCCTAGGTGCGCTGCGAGAGGAGTAGGGTTTCGGCTCCTCCCATCTATCAACATTTGACACGAACACACCATATTTCACACCCATCCTTACACTCGCTACGCTCAACATGTCCATCTGTGGCCACCTTGTCAGCTCGCCACTACGTTGGGCAAAATGTGTGCGCATTACTGAGTCCACTCGCTACGACTACGACCAGGACAAAAAGAACTAATCAATATCTTCCTTTCATTTTTCTACTTCCGTCGGTGACAAACGAAAATGAGGCTGCAGCAGAGATGCATTTGCTCAACTGAGCGCATGGTGAAGATCAACATGCCGGAGACATGTTCTTCGTTTGCGTTCCTAAAACCGAACGAGAAAGCGATACAAAAACTGGATATGGGAGAGTAGTAAGTATAGAATCAGATTCAGTGGCTGAGCAGTCACTAATTGTATCCGGTGGGCAGCTTCAATTTACGCGTGCAACGGACCGATTGGCTAATTCAATGCTAATTCACTCAAACGGCGCAACTTACCGAATTTTTTTCTTAACATTATTTTCCAGCCACGTCTACCTTACAAGCTGAGCAGACTGTTTCTAACCACACTGTACATTATAGAGAATTATCAGTAACCAGTCTGCAGAGCAGACTGCAGACCTGGAAAGCTTGCAGATTTGAAATTCTGAGAAAACCAAGAGACCTTTATTACATTCTATTACGTACTGTAATTCAGTAAACATGTAGCTAAACAAAACATTGTGAGCGCATTTCGTTAAAGAGATCGTGCGCTATTGGCCTTGCAAAACAACGTGGCGAACGCTTCATGAGACACAGATAAATGGGTTAAGCTTTTGCGTCATATGCCGCTGCGCAGACCGCAGTATTATCTCAGCAGACGCTAAAGGGAGGGGAAAAAAGGAGGTAACAAGTGGTGCATAGCGTGGAAACTCGGCCAAGATGCCGACCGCCGCTGATAAACATCTACCGACTTTATTTTTTACTTTATTTTTAGCCAATTTCTTTGTGGCGTGATGCAGCACGCCATAATTCGCCGGCGAAATGCCCATAATAGCCGCCTGCCCGGGAGAGAAGTTAGCAGCTGTTTACCGTAGACGCGCCGACTGATGTGGCAGATAGCGTGGCGGGTCTAGCCGCCTAGAGCTAGCTAGACGCCGCGGCGAAGCGAGGAAAGGGGGGCAAAACTGGGAAAAAAGGGCTCACTGACAACCGTGTGCCGCATTACGTCTGTCGGCGATTGCGGGGGCAAACCTTAATTCACTGCTCTACGGCTAAAGGTTAGAAGCATTTGAGATGTGGCTGTGGAGGAGAATGGAGAGAATAAGTTGGATGGAAAGAGTGAGTAATGAAAGAGTATTAGAAAGGATTGGTGAGAGAAGATGTCTGCTGAAGGTTGTAAGAGAAAGGAAAAAGAACTGGTTGGGACATTCATTGAGAAGGGAGTGCTTGCTAGTAGATGCTTTGGAAGGATTGGTTTGTGGGAGAAGACTGAGAGGAAGAAGGAGATACAAGGTGATAGACGACATAAACGGAAGAGGAAAGTATGCAGACCTGAAGATGATGGCAGAAGACCGGAGAGCCTGGGGAACTACCATATGAAAACCTGCCTTCAGGCGGAACACTGATGATTATGATGATGACGGCTAAAAGTGCAGAAACCAACGAATAATGAAACGAAGACAATTATCTTGCAGATCTTGTCGACGTACTGGAAAAAGCGAAAAAAGGACGTACGCTAATAGGTGCATTACATGCGGAATGCATCCAGAGAGTATCCTATATCCCCGGCACCCGTTGTAAAACGTCACATTTCGTGCGACATTGACGTCATCTGGGCGCAGACTCAAGCACTGTTTGCACGTGCACCAATATGTGAATGGAGAGGCAATTTCACAAGTGCATGTGCATATACATCTACGTATCCATCTCCAGTCTACATCTACATTAATTAGTTTAGTATCACAAATAACTACCGGGTGATCAAAAAGTCAGTATAAATTTGAAAACTTAATAAACCACGGAATAATGTAGATAGAGAGGTAAAAATTAACACACATGCTTGGAATGACATGGGGTTTTATTAGAACAAAAAAAAAAAACAAAGTTCACAAAATGTCCGACAGATGGCGCTGAACAGCAAAACGTCAGTGACTGCGCATGGCAATCGTGTATAAAAGGAGCTGTAATGAGAGAGAGAATCAGATGCGCCAGCAGTCGCAGCATGTTGACGTTACCTGAAAAGGCGCTTTTAGTGGAGCTGTATTATCAGAATGGGGAATGTGGTAGTTCAGCGTTACGATCCTATCGCCATAGGAAGGGGATTCGAACGGGTAAAGGTCCGTTCACAAATGCAGCTGTGGCGAGGACGATTTCGAATTTCGAAGCCACGGGCTGTTTAGACGATAGACCCCGTAGTGGCCGACCGAGCACAAGGCGTAATGCTGCTGAGACAGTTCAGGAAGAAATTGAGACTGTAGCGGGTTCGTCTATGCACGGGGAAGTCAGCGCTCGTGCAGTCGCACGTCGCACCGCCATTCCATACACTACTGTTTGGTTGGCACTGAGGCGTACCCTCCGATGCTATCCGTACAAAATCCATCGGCATCATGAACTGTTATCTGGCGATTTAGTGAAGCGTGGGGCATTTGCTGTGTGGGCGTTTCAAAAGATGGTGGAAGATGACGATTGGTTGAGTAACGTGTTGTGGACCGACGAAGCTCATGTGACGCTCCGAGGGTCTGTCAACACCCGAAACTGCAGAATTTGGGCTACCGAAAATCCTAGAACTGTCGTGGAAACTCCATAGCACGACAAGAAAGTCACGGTATGGGTTGCATTTACCACACCTACCGTTATCGGACCTTTTTTCTTCGATGAAATGCGTGATTCTGGTTTTGTAACTGCTACCGGGACGGGTGAGAGGTACGCCGATATGTTACAGAATCGCATCATCCACAGCCTGGCTGATAAACACCTGCTGGAACGTACGATGTTTATATAGGATGGCGCTCCACCCCATATTGCTTGACGCGTGAAAGATCTCTTGCGCGCGTCGTTTGGTGATGATCGTGAACTCAGCCGCCACTTTCGTCACGCTTGGCATCCCAGGTCCGCAGACTTCAGTCCGTACTATTATTGGCTTTGGGGTCACCTGAAGTCGCAAGTGTATCGTGATCGACCGACATCTCTAGGGATGCTGAAAGACAACATCCGACGCCAATGCCTCACCATAACTCCGGACATGCTTTACAGTGCTGTTCACAACATTATTCCTCGACTACAGCTACTGTTGAGGAATGATGGTAGACATATTGAGCATTTCCTGTAAAGAACATTATATTTGCTTTGTCTTAGTTTGTTATGCTAATTATAGATATTCTGATCAGATGAAGCGCCATCTGTCGGAAATTTTTTGAACTTTTGTATTTTTTGGTTCTAATAAAACCCCATGTCAGTTCAAGCATGTGTGTCAATTTGTACCTCTCAATCTAGATTACTCCATGATTTATTCAGTTTTCAAATTTATACTGACTTTTTGATCACTCGGTATGTAACATTATTGCACTAATAAGCTACAAGTTTCTAAATAAAAATCCTGCTACGAAATAGGAGTAGCGCATAAGGAACTTTTTCAGCTTAGTTTAAAATTTAGCTTCGCTCAGTGTCAGGCATTTAATGTCATTGGGTAAGTGATAAAAGTTTTAGTGGCAGCGTCATTCATGCGTTTCTGAGATAAATCTGATTTTAATTAAGAGTAATGAATACGTTACGAATGTAATTATTTCTTCGAAACCCTTAACACTACATGAGAGAAAATAAGCACTGTAGAGCTGTCGTTAAAAAACCTTTCTCCTCATACAGTTGTCCATAGTATTTTCAGGGTGGGCCCAACGTACTATTCCTATAGCACACTTTTTTGAAATGAAAACTTTCTTTCTTAAAGGTAGAGCTATGTTCCCAGGAAATAATTCCATAAGAGACTACTGAATGAAAATTAGCAAATTATTTTCATATATTCTCTCCCTCCATGGTCTGCAATGCCACGAAGTAGAAAAGTGGCTGAACTTAACCGTTTAAGAAACTCTGAAATATGTTTGCTTTTTCAGTATAAATTCTCATCAACATGTACACCAAAAAGTTTTGACGATTCTGTCTTCCTTACAAACTGCTGCATATGTTTTAAATTTATCAGTGGTGATGTACTCTTTGAACCGCAGAATTGAACATGCGGTGTTTTCTTAATATTAAAAGAGATTATCTGCTGAAAATCACTCTAAACATGTTATTTACAATTTCCTCTGTTACTGTATGTTTAATGGGATTGTTTATACTGGCATCTGACGAAAAACAAATTCTGCCTGATATGTATGAAATGGAAGATTACTTATATATATGCTTTCCTTCCAGTCAGAAAAATATCCATTTTTTATCGCTGATAAATTATTAAGTATGAAATACTGCTTTATTTTTGTAAAGTGGAAGGTAAACCATTTGTTAGCTATACAATTAATTTCGTACCTCAATTTTTGTAAGAAGGTGTTGAACTACGCAGTCATTTGTGTTCAAGTACCAAGTTCCCTGATGCTGTGTGTGCTGCGGACTGAAGACATCAGTTACACTGTAATCGATGGCCTTGACTTCATATCAGGGTCGTCTTAGAAATCTGCAAATTTTTTTAACGAATTGTTTGAACATCAAAGGTGGCAACCTATACCGGTAACATAACATGCCAGAGGGCATTACTTCGCGGCAACTGGAATGATTGGCAGTGTGCATAATCCTGCTTAGTCTGATCACAGTTTCTCCAATTTGCTGCATCGTCGCCCACAGAAGTCGCTTAGTCAAGACCACAACATTCTTATCAACAGGCTTGTGGATCAGTGTAGACACAATGGGAGTCCTGTTGAGACCCCAGCGAGTTTTCGATACTTTCGCTCCTGCACGGCAGAAATCCCTTGCATAAATTCCGTTTCTCAACCTGGCTGTGTGTCGAATTCTAAGGGTCAGCGGGTGTAGTGATTTTCGAAGTGTGTACCTGTCAACTCTCAACTAACTAAAAGCTGTCAGGAATGGCATACCTGAGAAACAAAGCGTATCTGCTTCGTTGCTGAAGCATGGGAAGCTCCTGGTCATAGTGCATGAGTGTTTCAGCAAGTGGTATGTCGAGGAATATAACATTGTCTCATTACTCCATAATCCGTCGCTTTCTGTATACACGTCGTGTAAATAAAAGAGTAAATTCCACACGTTTTTGACGATCCTTCACTCTGTTCAAAATTTTACAGAACTAAACCGCTATCACAGTTGTATAAAAAAATTATTTTTCCCGCTAAAGTACTCGTATATTCATTTCAGTTTCTGGCCTTGTAGCTCGCTTTTATACTAATTTTGTCGCGGTTCAGGTCTTCAAAACGTACACGGCAGACCTTCTGTGTCAGGCGTCGGATTCTATGTATAGATATATCGGGTGTCAACATGTGTCAGTGATACCATTGAGGAGATTAAATGCATCAGCTGTTTGCTCCTGACACTGAAATGCGAAAGGTTGGTACGGGAAACGCATTAGCGTAATTTCCAGTACCAATCTGCCTTGATGGACGATCAATGAACGTGGAAAGCCGACTACAGGACGCATTTGCCGCTGATACAGGAAGAGGGTGCTCACAACTGGACGCCTTTATGTGAAAGAGACAACGCTAGTTGGATAATACCAGCGAACTTAATATACATCAAGGTCAGCGGTCATTGTAGCATGTCATGCATTCATTTACTGACCAGAATACGTGTTCTGCAACAGACGTATTCACAACACGTGATAAAAACAAATGCAAAACAAAGGGAAAAACGTATATGAGGAACAAATTCAAGACATATATGTGCTTAACAAGACTTGCGTGTATAAAAATATAAACAAAAAACCGGAACAGCTCCAGAACATCACGCCCAGATAGTATCGTAACTCAATGACGGCAAGTGGCTACCAGGCGCCACTAGAAGCAACATTATTAAAACATTTTTGCCGGCTGATGTGACCGAGCGGTTCTAGGCGCTTCAGTCTGGAACCGCGCGACCGCTACGGTCGGGTACAGATGACCTCAGATGTTAAGTACCATAGTGCTCAGAGCCATTAAAACATTTTTCTTTTTATTTTCGAATTGTGTAACTAAACTGATCTGTTTTACAGCCTGTCTGATTAAAAGGGGGGATTTTAGACTGGGGCGGCACACCGAATTTGGATCGAGGAGGATTGCGTGTCGGGGTAATGCGTGCAGTTGTGTGAAACGCTGTGTCAAGATGGCTTAGTGGCTAACGCACCTGCCTCGTAAGCAGGAGACCCGGTTTCGATTTCGGGCCTTGGTACAAATTTTCCCTCACCGCTTAAGTCTGTATACATAAAACTGAATAAAAGCTTTTTACAAACTTTTTAAAAGTTCCACAAAATTTCGGGAGAACTGCTGGATGTTTGTAGCTTCCTGCTACAATATTTCGGCAGAGAGTCTTCAGGTGATACGTCCGAAGATATGTTCTATGTTCGAAGTTGGGTCAACCAGCAAGAGGATCTGGTCCTGGGAGCCGTCCGCGACACACACATATACGTAGACATACAGAAAGCAGAGCAGACGCTTTCAAAATGTGGAATATGCGGCGTGGAGGCGACTGGACACAATCGAGTACAGTGCTACACTATGCCTCCCGATCAGTGCATTTGCGCTAGGTGTTGGCAGCTGTGCTACATTTACAAGAAATTTTAGAACACGGAACGAGTGGTTATGTCATGATCGCATGGGTAGAACTGACATAAAAAATCGAAAGAATTGTGGAAAATACGTATGAACTGGGGGAATATACACCGGAATGCAAGGAAACTGAAGTACTTGCGTGTCTTCTGGTTGGCTCAGAATAATTCTTGTACATGGGAACAAGTGCGCGACAGCAAGAGGAATCCGAGGAAACGTCGACATGGAAGAGAAGGGAGTCAGGGGAAGTCACTTTTTTCCGTCGAGGCAGCATTCTACTGTATGTCTATTGAGGTAACAGTGATACGCCCGAGTTGACTACTGTATTTGACGCTTTTCAGGAAGACAGAGAACCATCTGCCTCTAAATTTAATTACAACTGCGTTAAAGGATGACAGAGTGAATGGAGTGGTCGGTTGAGGTGGAGCTGTAACGAGATACGATTTAATGGTAGACTGATGATGCATTCTAGAGAGAGAGGCAGAGAGAGAGAGGCAGAGAGAGAGAGAGAGAGAGAGAGAGAGAGAGAGAGAGAGAGAGAAGTTGCTGCAGGCCATTTGACCATTTTTTCCTGATGTTCCGTCAGGATGCATCAGTTGCGTGACATAGCCTGCGTTAGGCTGCGTTCTACTCGTATACAACCGCTTGTTCTTTGTAGATCTTAGAGCAGTGTCTACTTGCGATCTTTAAGAGTAAACCTCTCAGTCATCAGAGGACTTCCATCTCGCGTGTAATGAAACGTGTCACATTCCTCTAAACGAACGAAGATTTATGCGATGTACTCCATTTCGCTGTCGCATCTTGGGTGTAAAATCGATACTTCAGTTTCATAACTAAGTCAGCGATAGGTGTCTGTGAGACACTGCAACCCCCTGTGTACACATCTGCTTGACAGATGTGCTGTTTACAGAGTTAGTGGCTGCGTAACTTGTAATTCCAGATGTCGGACGCCGCTGCTATGTATTCATCTGTTTCCTTGTAAGAGGTATTCTCCGTTACTAACGATTATTTAATATAGGACTGCTGTGGGCATAGTATAATTTCTGAACCGTGATCGGATGTGAACAGTGGACGCTATACATCTCTGGAAAGCTATATTGTGCGCGTATCACACATAGCCACTGTTTTAAGGAAGCAGTTTTCTCGTTTTACAATTCGATACCATAGTTCATTGTAGAGGAACCTGTAAGAAGGATGTATGTCATGCGCTGGAAAGATATTTGTTACATTGGAATACTAACAGCGCTACATTCCACTTGACTGATAGGTCGGAAACTCAAGCGACCTAACATTATAGCCTGTTGTTAAGTACGGAACATTGTAGCTTTAGGAGTGCATATGCTTATGTTCTCTCTTGCCAATACCTTCCAGTTTCTGATCCTAGACTCTGGAATAATACTTTAAAATTTATAACTTAGTTGATTTACGTAAAAATGCTTCGCACTCCATCTGCCTAGAGCTCCATCATGCATAAAAATCACCCATTTCTTGTTCTTCTTAACCATCTGCTATTACATCACAACACTTTCAAAACTGTTACTATACTCCGACAAGGGGTGCCAACTTCCTCGACATGGTAGCACCTGGAGACATCTTGTGTACTTGGATGGGTGAGGAGTCGGCTAGCTCCATTAATTCAAGAGTTGTGGAATGTAGCGGTCTATTTCTGGTCAGCTGCAGATTAAATTGGTAATGGTGCTGCAGTGTGGGCTGGTCAAAGACAGTGTGGGGGGAGGGGGGAGCTTCCAGTCTCTAATTTTATCCTAAGAGTGCGAGAATGATCTGTGACTCCCATCTGCAGAGAGATAAGTCGTAAATTATGCACTATGTTCGAGGTGCTAGAAATATGTAGAGCACTGTCTGGATGATGTGTGTGTTCGACAATTAACAGTGAATGGACATATTGCACAGTCATCTGTCTACATTCACAATGATACTCGCAAAGTGGAGAAGGAGTGGTTTAGCTATGATACTGAAATTGGGAAACATTCTGTCTGTAAAATTGTTCACACTATCAACTGTGATGCTTATTATTAGAGTAATCGATGGTGTCTTATCCACCCCATCCATCCACTGGTACGCTGTTGGTTACTACATAATGACTGACTGACACCACTTGTTAATTTGGAGAAAGAGTTTTGGTGGAGAGGCAACACCTTCTGGGTATGGCTAGCACCGAAACAGTGATCACGTACATGACTGCAGTATGAGGAATCAGTCGGAATGCAGAGCCATCAGCTGTTCCATCACTGTGACACATGAGCTTAAATGTAGAGGTCGTCAATCACCTCCGGACAACGGTTTGGAAACTCTCCACAATGCTGCAAAATTCTTCCAGTTTCCTTATGTTGTAACTATCTTTTATTTAAAATCATCCAGTGTGTGGGGCGTGTTATGGTAGCCACAGTAACAACATGGTTTACACTGTACGATCTCTAGTTTCCTGCGAGAGGTAATGGATCGGAATGTGTTAATGTCAGTTTAGAACCTGACACAGACCTCGAAGTTGTGGCGGAAAAACAAAATGTATAGCAGTGTGGTAAGATCTTATGGGACCAAACTGCTTAGGTCATCGGTCCCTAAGCTTACACACTACTTAATCTAAGTTCAACTAACTTACGCTATGGACAACACACAAACACACACACACCCATGCCCAAGGGAGGACTAACCTCTGACAGGGGGAGCAACATGAACCATGACAAGACGCCTAAGACCGTGTGGCTACGCCACGCAGCTATGGCAATGTACAAAGCGTGTTACAGCAGAAAAAACCAATGTTTCAAACAACGACACAGGGTCATACAGAGCGTCTCTTGCGACTTACAGTATAGTCTTTGGGATACAGTCATCCTCCTACAGTACAGGTGATGAAACTTTAAACTGGTCTGTGCAGAGGATCAGTACCTGTGTATTTAATAGGATCGTCACATGTGCTCGATGCCGGCATGCATGCAGTATTTGTTTTCGATATATGGGAGGAGAGACATACGGTAAAAATCGTACCGAGTTCTCTATTGGATAAAGATAGTTGAGCTTTTATAGATCGTAATTTTTCTCTGGTGGATGGTACAGAATAACGATGATAGAATGTTGGGTCGATAGACGTGAATCGGCCCTGAGGGAAGTGGATATGTAGTACCTGCTTGTAGTTTGGGGGAGCACCACAATGCAGTAGCAACATCCTTGTCCTTCCCCCAGTTCCCGTACTGTCTTTTATACTGCCTCGTGTTGCTGGAGCAGGCTTCGTTCTCGTCGAATGGTCAAAACACAGTTCTGTCGAAGTAACTCAGATTGGCTTGTTTCTACACAGGTTGCAGAAGGTGGTAAATATGGCTTTCTCCGACTTCTATTCAGTTCCGACTTACATTGGGATGATCACATGTGCAAATCTGCAGGGACGGTAGTGCAGGGTCTGAGGGGCAGTTGCAAGATGCATAGGGGCTACCTAAAACTGTGTTGGAACTTTACTGTAGCACTTAGGTTTGAGAAAGGTGACTTGTCTCGGGATATGAGAGTGCCAGAAATATGATTCACTAGTAGCTGTAATCATTAAAGGTCTTCTCCATGGGATCCAACGCAGGTATGTAGTTGAATTGAATGGCCTGATTCCAAATCATAGACATCATTTCCACCAAAAGCGTAGCGGTAGCGATCTGAAAAGCTGGTGTACATTTCTTACGACCTCAATCAGCACACCATCTAGTGCTGTTTGTGAACCTTCTCAATCAATCATCGCCTATAGCTCAGTGGTTATATTGCAGAACCTCTGACATGGCATCGAGACAGTACGAGTTACGAATACTGGATAAATATCTAGTGGCGGCGGTGTGAAGGAGCTGCAAATATCGGTTTCATACCACGCTCCTTAGCCAAATAAGTTTCAAAATTCGGTAATTTTATTACGAGGGTGCGCCGTCGGCTACGTGTAACCGCACTGCTGGTGTGATAATATACACGCCCGCGATCACCGTCTATGTTCAGTGTCACGCTATTTGTCCGGAAAAACCACGTCATTCGTAGGTAATGCCATAAGTGGATTTATAAAGCCGGTATAGCTTTTAACATGGATACTTGTGTGCACATGTAGAACCAAGAATGCTTGTGATGGTAATATGGTTGCGTTTTTTAACATATAGCGGTTTGTAAGACGATTATGCCTCTCTTTCTAAGACATGGGAGTAGCACTCGCAAGAAGAACTTTTGAGAGATGTCCACCCGTTGCTGATTTTCGGTCAGTTTTATTTTGTATCGCCAGCAATCAGTTGTTGACGAAGTATTACACTTAGTAGTAGGGGGTGCGTGATATGATCGCCTTGAGCATCAGGCTTATAAAACATGTGCTTGTGTTCCAACATGTGCAAAGGAAATGACTATGTCCATTCGTAAGGAAGGTATGGATTTTACGTCGAGTTCTGTGATAGCAAAGGGAAGAGTATGTCAAGTCATAAGAATGGTACTGATATTTCTATATCCAGAGCCACAACCGTTAACAGGGTGTATTTTCGATACTTCGCTCATTGTCGAATGTCATTCAACTGAGATTGCGATCATAGCATTTAGTTGTAAGTATAGGCATAAAATATGGATGCGACCGATTTCTAAGGATGATGATTCTACCTGTGCGTGCTTGGCGAGCAGCGCCGGTGACCTGTGTGGGGATGATTCATGTTTCCCATTAACGGTAGCAGCTGTCTGAATAGAGAGGCCTGTTGGAGTGTAGGAATGTAGATGACTTACCATGTTGTCCTCTAAACGACCGACTAGCGAACTAATACTTAGTTTGTGTTGGATAGCTTTCGTGATAACGTGGAAATTTGAGGGGATTGAATATGGAGGTGTGTTTGCGCTGGACCGTTATTCCCTTCCATGAAATTGTTCAGTTGACTGCTTCTGCACACCTCGCACCTTTATTTAGGTGAGAGAAGATCGATTGTGGCGTGTGCATCTAGCATGTGGAAGGCACATTTGACAGTTCTCTAGGCATGAGAAACACCATAGTTGACCTTGTAACTTATAGGGATGATTCGGAATCTTCTACATCACTGACATCGGTGTTTGTGAGTGGGAATGTCAGTTTCCCCTTTTTTTTTTTTGAGTTTTCACATAAGGGTCTTTGCAGACATGGTTAGTTTCTAGTTGCTCAATGGTTTACAGCATGCTCCACCTCTCTAAAGTCTCAGGTTTGTAGAGAAAAAATTTCCAGTACATATCTTCGGAATTATGTTGCGCTTGCAATATTGCTATGTGCTTGATATCGAGAAGTATCGTGTAAATGGTATAATATTCTGGCAAACCATGTGAAAAATACATATGTTCTTGTAATCCCAGAGTCTGGAGATAGGTGCAGAAAAGCAAGCAAGCAGGTTGGGGCTGGAAGCAGTAACGCTTTTGTGCCAAGGGGGGACTGACCCCGAATTTGTAAAACAGTTCTGAGAGTGACTGTAGTCTGGTGAGGGCGCTCTGGTCAAATGTTGGGAGTGGATGACTGCCCGACCATGTGGGAAATATCTAGTGCAGCGAGGAGTATACCTACGGTGTATGTGCTTATGCTGTCTGTGTCTGGCGGCAGATAGCTATATGAATGATGTAAAAGGGGCGATTTTGTATGGTGCAGGGTAAGGATTATATGTTGATTACATCGACATGGTACCTGGTGATATACTACCAGGTTGGAGATCGGTTTCACGCTCTAATATTCAAGCTCCCCTCCTCATTGCCAGAGCAGTGTAATTGAGTAAGAGTCTTTCAGTATTTGACGATCTGTAGGCCACTTTCCAGGGTTGATGCAATATGGTAATGTGTACAAAATAGTTTTTGCTGTTGAAAGTCTCGTCTGCAGAAAGTAAATAAGGCGCATAGTGCTTCCACACTGGCGGCATCAGTAGTTTGGCGGTTAAATTCAGTAAGAGCCAATAATAATGCTCCGTTTGGTCACAAGACATCCTCTGTGCTGGGATGTAGGAGTGTCTACAAACTGATCTGAACAAGATGGAGACTAGGTAAGTACAGAAAGTTTTGAGAAAGCAAGTGTTCAAAGACAAGTTGAAGCAGACCATCCATCTCTGGCAGGGATGCCATCACCGATCCACCACTGTGGCATTAGGACATCTCCAGATGAGTAGCTGTAGGATACCGAAAATTCCCGCCATTTTCACTCCTGTAAGACAGTGCTTCGAATTCTGTTTGTGTAATTTTTCTGATTCCCCCCCCCCCACCCCCCCATCTGTGCTTAGACACTGCTCTCTTTCCAAACAACAAGAATGCTTTTATGATTAACGGAGTTTTTGTGAGCAAGCACAGACATGATGAAGGCTTTTAGCAGTTAGAATGTTTAATGTTTCCAAGACATATGTTGACAGCAGGATGAATGTTTCACAGTGATGTGTCAGCCACACTCTGGAGGTAAGCACACGTGCACGGCTAGACACAGCTCACATGTCCCATTAGGATCGCTAGGAACAATGCACCCTGTGCTATTCTGGGAAGCACTGTACTAGATTTCTACAGCGCTGGACCCGCAGCTCTGTGCCACCGCACCAGCAACCGTGCCTAGGTGAACATTTATTTCGATAGGAATTTCTTGGGTGTCAAGTATGAAAGGGATGCTGTCGCCTCATCCTTGCGGGGCTTGAACTGACACCTGCTCGTGGTTTGGCAGCTGACAACTGTGTTGCCACTTCGCGAGATCCACCGTTGCATCCTGACTCCTGAGAGGGTGTGCGGTAGTGTCTTGTGCAGTCCAGTGGGCAAGGGATGGCAGAATGCGTTTTTTATTAGTGATCTTTTGTTTAAACAATATTCGATCGATTTCACTGACTAATATGATCCTGCAAATTAAAAGAAAACTACCCTGCACAATTAAAGAATAGTGATTAAATTAATATGCATACATTTTCATATCAGTGTGGTGTTAGCAGTGCGATAGTTATGGGGAGGGTGTGCGTGAGTGGGTGACATGGAGCAGAACAGCAGGTTAAGTGCAGAACACTAGGTTACTTTGCATAATTTTTATGTAAAACGCAGTACAATAGTTTAAGCTGGTGGGTGACAAAGAAGAATGCATCAGAAATGGCATTCAAATGCATGTGAAATTCGAGAAGTGTACCAGAAAATGTTGGGAGGACATAACTAATTACTTAATTTGATATCAAAAGCGGTACAATAGTTTAAGGAAATGGCGGTGACATGGGAAACCACATAACAGAACAATAGGTTAAGTGTCGACAAAGGGCCGACATTAGGTTAAGACGCCCAGAGTACAGTGCTGAACATTGGGTTATGCAACAAGTTTGCCACAGAGTTGTTTGAGTCTCAGCACATCAATGTATTGCATAATTTAAGAGTAGTTTGCAGGTCTGTAGACTATTTACTGCGACCCCAAGCATGTCAGGGTGAGTGTTTTGTACCAGTGTAATAAATATACTATGTCAAATCCGTTCCTAAATAAATTGTTCTGAAATATATAAAGTACACCTCTTCCTGTCTCCAGCAGCCCAGAACAGGGTGAATCCTTTACCCGCCATTTTACCACCTCCAGACTGCGATCTTGGATTACGTCACCGGAGGGATGACGGTGCCCTCTGGTGGTGGTACTGTGTACTAGGTCAACTGGACTCTGGACCTCATGGTGAACATACTTGATGGCGATATTGCCTCTAATTGTTTAAATAAAGACTGCATGCAAAATAAAGACTTACATCCATCCTATCCAGCACAGTCTGAGTCGTTTTCCCTCCAGTTCGTAGGAAGAGGTGGCGGTCGGTTGACTTAGGCTAGTGGAGGTAGCTCAAGTGACCTATTTTCCCGCCATTTTCTTAGGTTAGTCGAGGTACTCATAGTGTGTTGCATTGTCCTGTTGGAATCTGAACTTCCTGCCGTTTTCTGCAGGAGGGGGTTAGGTTAATTAATTTATCAATTTAATTAAGTAGTCAACTAAACTGATAAGAGTGAGAGGGGCTATACCAGTAAGTCAGACCTGAAACTGTCCTGTAGCAATGAGGTGGGAGGTTTCCTGAGGGATGGGGAGGGGGTGGAGGAGGGGGTTGGGGGAGGGGGAGGGAGCTGGGGAACAATAGGTTAAGTGCCTGTCAATGAAAAGGAAGAATCCTTTTAGCAGAGCAATAGGTTAAGGACCTGTCAATCAAACGAGAACTATAGGCAAGAGTTTGAAACCATGAAGGAGAGAGAGTACTGTAAATAGTTTGGGTCTGACCTGGGGGCTCTTGTGTACATCACGTTTACTGGTCCCACATCCGAGCCATAAGGTCTGGTGCAAATAACGGAGTAAGCACGTCTGTATGGAGCAGGCCGGTAGTCCCGGAACAGTTCATACAAGCTAGCAATTGAGAGGTCGGCGCAAAGTGTTTGGAAGAACCTTACCAGAAGATGGGAGATGTTAGCAGGAAGCCTATTAATAGCACACGGGAATAGTTAAAAATGCGCTGGACCTAGTTCTTGAGGGGGAAGAAAAGATTAAAATGTACGATGGACGTAGTAGTGATGAACAGATGAAAAGATTAGTGCAAGATGAAAGAGGTGGAGATTGCCTTAAGCACTGATAATGTTAAATGTTTAATAGAGAAAAACATTGCACAGGAGGAATACAAGATTTTAAAAGAAGTTACACGAGTCAGAGAGGAGTTAACTTCCTTGCTTATCTGCCGCATCAATGGAGCTACTCCCCGATATAATTTGTCTGTTGATATAAGCTGTAATCAGTAGTCACTACACCGATGTCTTGGGAATGAGCTAATAATTCTGCGGTGAGTGAGCAGATGTGGCTATTAGTTATATGCAGCTGTGGCACCACAGACATCACCCAGATGTAACCCGAAGTTACCAAGAGGGCGATTGCAGCTACACTGCGTGAGGGACACCTCTGCTGCCGACTGGCCTCACAAACATCGTGGCGACGTGCCAGAACTTCGCAACAAGGATACAACATCGCTTCACTACACACTGTCTCCTGGGCTAATCAACTCTGAGGTAGAAATCTTATACAGCGGCAAAAACTTCTTGTTTCTCTACCAAATCCACGTATTCTATGTACTGTTTAGTGGTGTTCAAAGTATCATAAAATGCATTTGCAATTATTGAAACTCATGGAAAAATGTCATGTTACCGCCCACGTTACCGTCTTGAGCTGCTGATAAAATTCCTTATTTACACAGCTAGTTTCGGACGACTGACCATCGTCAGCTTCATGAAAGTATTCACAGCATCATGTCAAGTGAAATAGAAAATTATAACCATCAGATGGTAGAACACTTATCATATCGAAGTGTAAATTACAGCGTCAATCTATAATTTATATGACGATATGATAACAGTGTCTAATTCATGTTTTTATCATCTGACGGTAATGGTTTTATATTTTTACCTAAAATAATGCTATGAATATTTTTATGAACCTGATGGTCAGTCGACTGAAGCCGGGCGTATAAATAAAGGATTTCTCAGAAGCTCAACGAGATAAAACAACATTTTTCAATTATTTACGAGTTCTGGGGCACCAACCTAATGAAAATATATTTACACTGAGGTTGCGTCCAAACAATTTAAATATCCCTTTCAGGCAGCACGTTGCAGATCCAAAATTGCTTGTTGTACATTAGCACAGGGCACCTAATGATGAAAACTAAATCAAAATATTATCAGGCTGCATATATTCCTTTAATTATATTTATTTTTATTGCGTTACAAGTGACAATCACCGAACTACCTCGCTCGTTATAGTGTCTGGAAGGCGTTCGTATTGCAAATAGAAGTCATGACAAATGCATCTAAACTCCGCGTAAAAAGTATAAAATGTTTAAGCGCCTCCTTAGTTAGTTAATTACGTGTTCTGTTGTCAAGGAGTGTTATACCACAAATTCCCCAATTTCTGTGGTCTAGTTAAATTCATTAGAGGGTAATGCAGATTGTTTTTCCTTCTGTGTTGTACTTTTGAATACCTCTGTTACTCTCAAATTCAGATGGAGTGTTGATAAATTTCATAAGTGAATAACTATACTGTCGAGCTATGGTTAATATTTCAGCGGCTTCAACAGATGCCTGCAACAAGCACACATGTTAACCCCCACATATTTCTAATTAATTTGTTTTTGCAATGAATACTTTTTGCCTAAGGTGAGGAGTTACCATAGAAAATTGTGACATAAGACATCAGTTGACGAAAATATGTAAAATACACTCCTGGAAATGGAAAAAAGAACACATCGACACCGGTGTGTCAGACCCACCATACTTGCTCCGGACACTGCGAGAGGGCTGTACAAGCAATGATCACACGCACGGCACAGCGGACACACCAGGAACCGCGGTGTTGGCCGTCGAATGGCGCTAGCTGCGCAGCATTTGTGCACCGCCGCCGTCAGTGTCAGCCAGTTTGCCGTGGCATACGGAGCTCCATCGCAGTCTTTAACACTGGTAGCATCCCGCGACAGCGTGGACGTGAACCGTATGTGCAGCTGACGGACTTTGAGCGAGGGCGTATAGCGGGCATGCGGGAGGCCGGGTGGACGTACCGCCGAATTGCTCAACACGTGGGACGTGAGGTCTCCACAGTACATCGATGTGGTCGCCAGTGGTCGGCGGAAGGTGCACGTGCCCGTCGACCTGGGACCGGACCGCAGCGACGCACGGATGCACGCCAAGACCGTAGGATCCTACGCAGTGCCGTAGGGGACCGCACCGCCACTTCCCAGCAAATTAGGGACACTGTTGCTCCTGGGGTATCGGCGAGGACCATTCGCAACCGTCTCCATGAAGCTGGGCTTGGGTCCCGCACACCGTTAGGCCGTCTTCCGCTCACGCCCCAACATCGTGCAGCCCGCCTCCAGTGGTGTCACGACAGGCGTGAATGGAGGGACGAATGGAGACGTGTCGTCTTCAGCGATGAGAGTCGCTTCTGCCTTGGTGCCAATGATGGTCGTATGCGTGTTTGGCGCCGTGCAGGTGAGCGCCACAATCAGGACTGCATACGACCGAGGCACACAGGGCCAACACCCGGCATCATGGTGTGGGGAGCGATCTCCTACACTGGCCGTACACCACTGGTGATCGTCGAGGGGACACTGAATAGTGCACGGTACATCCAAACCGTCATCGAACCCATCGTTCTACCATTCCTAGACCGGCAAGGGAACTTGCTGTTCCAACAGGACAATGCACGTCCGCATGTATCCCGTGCCACCCAACGTGCTCTAGAAAGTGTAAGTCAACTACCCTGGCCAGCAAGATCTCCGGATCTGTCCCCCATTGAGCATGTTTGGGACTGGATGAAGCGTCGTCTCACGCGGTCTGCACGTCCAGCACGAACGCTGGTCCAACTGAGGCGCCAGGTGGAAATGGCATGGCAAGCCGTTCCACAGGACTACATCCAGCATCTCTACTATCGTCTCCATGGGAGAATAGCAGCCTGCATTGCTGCGAAAGGTGGATATACACTGTACTAGTGCCGACATTGTGCATGCTCTGTTGCCTGTGTCTATGTGCCTGTGGTTCTGTCAGTGTGATCATGTGATGTATCTGACCCCAGGAATGTGTCAATAAAGTTTCCCCTTCCTGGGACAATGAATTCACGGTGTTCTTATTTCAATTTCCAGGAGTGTACATTAACTTACTGAAAAATAAGCAATTATTCTTACGGCAAAAGTAACCGAATCTAAACGTTTTACCAGGTCTACTAAATAGTTTTTTCGACTTAAGTTTTGATCTGTATGCACAACAATGAACTTACATTTTTTCTATTTCCTTTTTTCCTTGTTGGTATGCTAGGTTAAAAGGAGATGGTATATTTCTGACAAGACAAAACTGGATATGCTGTCCACCTGCTTAGCCGTCTGCACGGTACCTTACTATCAATGGGAAGCAAGTATGCCGGTCACGCCTTCACGGGATTCACGGGAGGAGGCAACCCGTTGTGTGTCGGCTGCGATGTTTTGGACACAGACGAGCTCCGCCTGATGTGCAGATCGGCGAGAGGTGTCTGGTTCTTGGTGCGTCACATGTTGTCCCTAATTACCCGTACGACTGATCATCAGATACTTACCCAACTGTTCCTCTTTCCGGACTCGGGATACTTCCCGCAAGCAAAGACGAACTCTGTGAGGTGGATTTGCGGACACGCAGCACGCTACTTGTTTTTGCTGATGGCGAGAGAAGTATCGTTGATTTTTGGCAGTTCCTTAATGAACGCTATTGTGCTGTTGTCCGCAATCCAAAATACAACTTTTCTCCTGTTTCTTCTGCAGTGTGTTCCTCCCACTTCCGAGTTGGGGTGTTCCTGTCATGAAGAGCTGATCGCCGTCTTTCTACACTTAGAACCGATGTATCTCTGGTCATTGTAATGTTATTCTCTGAAAACCTATACGTCGTGAGACGCTGCTTGATAACCTGGGATGTACTCATTCATCGCTAAGCAAACGTCAACATGCACAATTCAAAGAATATGGTGGGTGGACGAAAACGTGGAAACACCAAAAACAACACATTAACATCCTTAATACTGTGTTGGCAACCTGTTGGCGCTTATAAAGCTTCCAGATATCTCAGAATGGATAAATACATGTCCTGTATGGTTTTCAAGGGAATCTTATACCACTCTTCCTGCAAAACAGGGCGAGTTCTGGTAACTAGGGTGGAGATGGAAAGCGGTCACGCAACCTTCTCTCCAAAGAAGACCACAAAGGCTCAATAGTACTGAGATTTGGTGGATGTAGTGCCCGGGGGGGAGGGGGGGGGGGAGATGCGGCCATTCGTCCTCTTGCTCGGAAAACCTATCCTGGACGATGCGACCTGCGTGAATAGGGGCCGTGTCGTCTTGGAACACAGCATCACCATTGGAGAAGAATCATTGTACTTTGGGAAGAACATGACCAGTCAAAAGAGTCACATAATCGTTGCCAGTAACGCGACTTTGCAGACTAACCACGGGACAAGTGGAATAAGACGTTCTGGCCGCCCAAATCATCACCAAACCACCGACATGTTTCACTCTTGGGAAGTTCGAACAGTGTGAAAAAGCTATTCCGCCAAAATGAGTTTCTTCCATTGCTCGATATCACAGGCCGATTTCCTGCGACTCTCGTTGGTAATTAATGTTTTTCTTTTTTTTAAAAAAAGGGGGAAAATAAATAAACAATGTTCATTGTACCTCTACACAACGTTCCCTAGACTTTCCTTGGTTGCTGGAGGGTAAAGATGGGATACGGTGGCCAGGCCTCATGGTGCGACGCCCGTCCACTTTGCCCTCACATCCCTTTGGGCACCGGGAACGTTCTATAGAAAGTAAAAAAAAAAAAAAAAAAAAAAAAAAAAAAACCGTGGTAACGTGTTTGCCTAAGATGCAGCGGGGCCGGGTTCGATTCCCGTCAGGGTCGGATATTTTCTCTGCTCGCGGACTGGGCGGCTTTGTGATCATTATCGTCTCATCATAGGCATCGACATGCAAGTCTCCCAGTGTGGCGTCACCTGAAATAAGACTTTCAAACCGGCGGCCGAACTTCCCCAGACAGAGCCTCCCGGGCAACAATGCCAGATGATCATTTCATGTTTTATTGGATAAGCGTCGTTTTTTATATCCAAAGCTTAAAGCTAGTCAATTTGTACAAAACCATCAGTAATTTTCACAGAAACATCATTTACTGTTTCTTTCCGTTTCTTAGTAAAAATAACGAAACCATAGATTTATATTTATTCAGTGAAAAGGAATCTTATAGTGATTTGTAATACTTCTGTATTGTTTGCCTTTTTGAATATCGAGACGCAGAAGTCAGTTCACATTACGCACAAGAGATTAAATGAAGGAAATGGTACCATCCCATTACCTCCCCCCCCCCCCCTCCCTCCGTACTGTCTCGATAAATTCCGTGGAGCTCAACAGACAAAATGGTTCATATGGCTCTGAGCACTGTGGGACTTAACTTCTGAGGTCATCAGTCCCCTAGAACTTTGAACTAATTAAACGTAACTAACCTAAGGCCATCACACACATCCATGCCCGAGGCAGAATTCGAACCTGCGACCCTAGCGGCCGCGCGCTTCCAGACTATAGCGCCTAGAACCGCTCTGCTACCGCGGCCGGCCTCAACAGACAACTGCGTAAAAGTGCCTAGATACACAACGACTTTTGTTTCTTCAGTGCCCCCTGGCGGCTTCTTTGTCTAGGAAACACCAACGGCATTCACCCGCGAGAGACAGCAATGCGCGCAGGCAGTCGTGCGCGTTTCATAAAATGGCCTCATGCGTCGCTTGCGCTCTTACAAGGAGACGGCACGACCGTGGGTTCGGGGATTTGTCCGCAATTTTGTGTGGTGAAAGAGGACCCCTAACACCTCACGTGGTTAAAATCTTAGGACGCACTACTCGGAAAATCCTGAGAAAAATCGATCCACAGTTTCTTAGGTGCTTATGAGTATAAAATGGCAGTATACTTCCGAGCCGCCGTCTGGCCTCGGTGTTTAGGGCTCGGATTCTTGCGCTAGAGGTCTTGTGTTCGATTCCTCCACAGGCACTTTTTTTCCCTTCTGTTTCATTTTCTTTGGTTATTCCACCAATTATTCAGAAATTTTCCCAAACCTACATTATCTTTAACAAATTAGTTACATTATTGAATAAAAATTATTTTCTTTTTGTCCAACAACACAATTCATGGCGGTGGGTTTTCCATTTTGCTTTGTAAAGTATATGAGGAAAAACGTTGCCTTTTTAATCAGAATAACAAAGCCGATTGGGAAACATTCAATTTTTATACATATAATAATTATAAACAAGAACCGCAGTGGTAATCATCATAAAAACGAAGCAATAATTTTTGTGACATGTTGCGCAACATATAAAAGCGGATTTTTTACAATCACAGGGCGTTTGGAATAAATCTGTACAAAAACATGCCCCATTAACATTTACGAAAATGTTTCGAGTTTCTGACAATTTTGAGGCAAACCAGGCATATTAAATCATGTCTCGGAATACTGGTGACGATAATTGATGGTGAATTATAGAACGAATTTTTATACAATCTTCCCGGGCATTAATGTCCTGCAACGATGCGCTGCAGTTTTGCAAGTAACAGAAGAAAAAAACTGCCGGAGGAGGAATCGAACCAGAGACCTCCGGCGTAATGATCCGAGCGATAACCATGTAGGCCAGACGGCGGCACGACAATGGATTATCATTTTATGCTTATAAGGCACCTAAGAAACTTTGGATCGATTTTTCTCAGGTATTTCCGAGTAGTGCGTCCTAATATTTTAACCACGTGAGGTGTTAGGGGTCCTCTTTCACCACACAAAATTGCGGACAAATCATCGACCCCACGGTCGTGCCGTCTCCTTGTTGGTCCCTCTTCCGCTGTGTTAGTGCAGGCGCCGTCGGCGAATTTCCTTCGCTTCGTTCCCTCCTCTCGTGCCGCGCTTTACTTTTATTATGTCGCAGAATGTGGACGTGCTAACGGTGCCGGTGCGGATCACGGAAAGTTGTCCGGGAGCACGAGAGACAATTAAAGTACCGGCGTGCGGCGTATCTGGGGCAGCGAGGCAAGGCGAGGCGAGCTGGCAGCGCCGGCTGACCCCAAAGCAGGTAGTAGGGGGGGGGGGGGGGGGGGAGGGGGCCGCCACCGCGTGGTCACTGGGCCACCCACTTGTCAGCCGGCGGGACGGCGGGCCCGATGGTCGCTCAGCAGGTAATGCAACACTGTTTCCCGAAAGAAGGTTGACTTTATTCGAGACTCCAATGTTGTTGTTGTAGCCTTCGGTCCTGAGACTGGTTTGATGCAGCTTTCCATGCTACCCTATCCTGTGCAAGCTGCTTCATCTCCCAGTACCTACTGCAACCTACATCCTTCTGAATCTGCTTAGTGTATTCATCTCTTGGTCTCCCTCTACGATTTTTACCCTCCACGCTGCCCTCCAATGCTAAGTTTGTGAATCCTTGATGCATCATAACATGTCCTACCGACCGGTCACTTCTTGTTGTCAAGTTGTGCCACAAACTCCTCTTCTCCCCAATTCTATTCAACACCCCCTCATTAGTTACGTGATATACCCATCTAATCTTCAGCATTCTTCTGTGGCACCACATTTCGAAAGCTTCATTCTCTTCTTGTCCAAACTCCTTATCGTCCATGTTTCACATCCATACATGGCTACACTCCATACAAATACTTTTAGAAATGACTTCCTGACACTTAAATCTATACTCGATGTTAACAAATTTCTCTTCTTCAGAAACGCTTTCCTTGCTATTGCCAGTCTACATTCTATATCCTCTCTGTTTCGATCATCATCAGTTATTTTGCTTCCCAAATAGCAAAACTCCCTTACTACTTTAAGTGTCTCATTTCCTATTCTTATTCCCTCGGCATCACCCGACTTAATTCGACTACATTCCATTATCCTCGTTTTGCTTTTGTTGATGTTCATCTTATATCCTCCTTTTAAGACACTCTCGATTCCGTTCAACTGCTCTTCCAAGTCCTTTGATGTCTCTGACAGAATTACAATGTCATCGGCGAACCTCAAAGTATCTATTTCTTCAACATGGATTTTAACACCTACTACGAATTTTTCTTTTGTGTCCTTTACTGCTTGCTCAATATACAGATTGAATAACATTGGGGAGAGGCTACAACCCTGTCTCACTTCCTTCCCAACCACTGCTTCCCTTTCACACCCCTCGACTCTTCTAACTGCCATCTGCTTTCTGTACAAATTGTAAATAGCCTTTCGCTCCCTCTATTTTACCCCTGCCACCTTCAGAATTTGAAAGACAGTATTCCAGTCAACACTGTCAAAAGCTTTCTCTAAGTCTACAAATGCTAGAAACGTAGGTTTGCCCTTCCTTAATCTAGCTTCTAAGATACGCCGTAGGATCAATATTGCCTCACGAGTTGCAATATTTCTACGGAATCCAAACTGATCTTCCCCGAGGTCAGCTTCTACCAGTTTTTCCATTCGTCTGTAAAGAATTCTCGTTAGTATTTTGCAGCTGTGACTTATGAAACTGATAGTTCGGTAATTTTCACATCTGTCAACACCTGCTTTCTTTGGGATTGGAATTATTATATTCCAATACAACATATTATTCCCCACTCTTTTTGACTACAGCACCCTATTTTTCAACGTAATCTCCGTTCAATCTGACGTCCTTACACCACCTTACTGGGAGGGCCTGTATGGTGCCACTCTACTGGTCGACGTCGCAGCGAACGTCTTACTGCGTCAATAACCTCCCCATCATGCACGTACTGCTTCCCGCGGAGTGCATCCTTCATTGGGCCAAACAGCTGTAAATCGGGAAGTACGAGATCTGGCCAGTATGGTGGATGAGGAGCAACAGAGCAGTGAAGTTCTGTGAGCGCCCATCGGGTGCGCTGACTTATGTGACACCTTGCGTTGTCATCAGTTGCGTTTTTGGGTCAACAATCACGCTGAAGTTGCTTCTTCCATTTCATGCGTGTAGCACAATGCAATTCAGAGCTGATCGTTGCACCATGAGAGAGCACATCAAGCAGAATAACCCATTCAGAGCCTCAGACGTCCGTCGCTATCAGTCCTCCGGCTGAGTTTTGATTCCGCTTCGAAGTGATGAACCCGTGTTTAATCGCTTATGACGATGTTGGACACGAAATTGTCACAATCAGCCTCGCAACGCGCTATGAATTCCACTCAGATGGTCCTCCGTTGCCCTGTATTATCTTCTTTTAGGTGTCGAGGAACCCAGCGACCACACACCTTTGACTAACCCAATTAGTCGACGACGGTTGAGGCGTAGCGCCGCATACTGATCCTGCCTTGGAGGCGGTTAAGTGGGAAATGTGTCTCAGAGCTGGAGAGTGGCAGATGGTGACGTGAGACTGGACGCGCACGTAGTTTATGTATCAGCCGATAGAGGACAATATTGAATAGGGGGACTGTGATTTTAGTTTCGATTGTGCCCACTAGAGTGCACTAAAGTAATAGAATGTTTTTCATAAAGTGTTCTAGTACTTTCATAAAATATTATTATTTCTTTTTGTGTACGAGGTGCATTTAAGTTCTAAGGCCTCCGATTTTTTTTCTAATTAACTACTCACCCGAAATCGATGTAACTGGCGTTACTTCTCGACGTAATCGCCCTGCAGACGTACATATTTTTCACAACGCTGACGCCATGATTCCATGGCAGCGGCGAAGGCTTCTTTAGGAGTCTGTTTTGACCACTGGAAAATCGCTGAGGCAATAGCAGCACGCCTGGTGAATGTGCGGCCACGGAGAGTATTTCATTGTTGGAAAAAGCCAAAAGTCACTACGAGCCAGGTCACGTGAGTAGGGAGCATGAGGAATCACTTCAAAGTTGTTATCACGAAGAAACTGTTGCGTAGCGTTATCTCGATGTGCAGGTGCGTTGTCTTGGTGAAACAGCACACGCGCATCCCTTCCCAGACGTCTTTGTTGCAGTGCAGGAAGGAATTTGTTCTTCAAAACATTTTCGTAGGATGCACCTGTTACCGTAATGCCCTTTGGAACGCAATGGGTAAGGATTACGCCCTCGCTGTCCCAGAACATGGACACCATCATTTTTTCAGCACTGGTGGTTACCCGAAATTTTTTTGGTGGCATTGAATCTGTGTGCTTCCATTGAACTGACTGGCGCTTTGTTTCTGGATTTAAAAATGGCATCCACGTCATCCATTGTCACAACCGACGAAAAGAAAGTACCATTCGTGCTGTCGTTGCGCGTCAACATTGCTCGGCAACATGCCACACGAGCAGCCATGTGGTAGTCCGTCAGCATTCGTGGCACCCACCTGGATGACACTTTTCGCATTTTCAGGTCGTCATGCAGGATTGTGTGCACAGAACCCACAGAAATGCCAACTCTGGAGGCGATCTGTTCAACAGTCATTCGGCGATCCCCCAAAACAATTCTCTCCACTTTCTTGATCGTGTTGTCAGACCAGCTTGTGCGAGCCCGAGGTGGTTTCGGTTTGTTGTCACACGATGTTCTGCCTTCATTAAACTGTCGCACCCACGAATGCACTTTCGACACATCCATAACTCCATCACAACTGTCGATGAATTTCAATTGGTTTCACACCACGAAAATTCAGAAAACGAATGATTGCACGCTGTTCAAGTAAGGAAAACGTCGCCATTTTAAGTATTTAAAACAGTTCTCATTCTCGTCGCTGGCGGTAAAATTCCATCTGCCGTGCGGTGCTGCCATCTCTGGGACGTATTGACAATGAACGTGGCCTCATTTTAAAACAATGCGCATATTTCTATCTCTTTCCAGTCCGGAGAAAAAAATCAGAGGCCTTAGAACTTGAACGCATCTCGTATGTAAAATGTTATAAATGTGTTTTAGCATTATGAATGATGCGTGAGTGTGGATTAATGTTAATATGAAGATAATTGTTTAACGAGTTATGTAGTAGGATTTAGTGTGGGAACATTTCGAAGAAGTATGGATATGAACAAAGGGGGTTTTTGTAGAATAGATTTGTAAAGTAAGTTTATGGTAAAGGGAAAGTTAATTCAGGTATAAACAACAATAGTAAATAACTTTTTGCATAAACTAAACTTTAGCATATTAGATAATTACGTCGGTAAAAAGTGCAGTCGTTAGGTTTACTATTTTGCCATTTGTTATTGATGAAAAGCGCGGACTGACGCGGGAGAGTGTTGTTTTGCTATTGGCTATTGAGTAAACTGCCCAATGGTAAAGCAATACTCTTCGCGCGCCTTTCTCTGCTGGTAGAGAATTCTAGAGAGGAGTCGGAGCCTAGCCATGAAACAGATCGGACGTGTGTAGTAGTAGTTCCGATGGAAATGATAAGTTGCCGGATCTAGCAGTGTTTGATACATCAAAAGTGTTGTAAAGTGACGGCATAATTATTCCTATGTGTGTGTAGAAACTTCGGAATTTTTAACTGAATTGTGTGACGAGAAAAGACATATTCCGCGTGGCGTACTGAGCAGGTCGGTGGCTAAAAACTGTGACTGCGTTTGGTACCAACAGACTTAATATTTGGCGAGCATTCTCAATCGAAAACAATCAGTATTTTTGTAGCTATTACGTTTTTGGGAAATGCAACGTGACTGAAAGGGATTGTGAGTGACTGTTAAGACTAGTACGGGCTTGGCAGTGATACTTGTTCACCCAAGTTTCAAAATACATTAATTGAGGACAAAATTTCCAACCTTTCATTTCGTGTTTCTTCCGAAACGTAGATTAATGATTTTAATTGCAACCTGGTTGATGTCAAAGTACAGTAGGTTTCACTCGGCTTTCCTACTGACGATCTGCTGAGACAATGTTCACAGGTAGGCGCAGATTCGTCGTAAAGGGACGGAAAGAACAGCGCCGCCGCAAGGTGTCAGTACTACCAACAGAGACGTCTAGCTGTGCAGCGAGGTGTTTGACTGTGATCCTCGATCACCTCGAACGAGAGTGTCCGCACGTTCCGACATTGCAGGAGTCACGGCCGCGTGCGGCCGCCCGGAACGCAAAGGATGGGACAGGTTTGCACGACCTTGTGGCGACGATGACAGACGCCTCGCCCAACGACTCACCGTGCTTTTATTTACTGCCAGCGCTCCGTAGACCTTCCACAAGGACCTAGGAATGTCTTCGATGCTCTGGTTTTCCGCCAAAAGAAACAACTACAGCTCTTTGATTCGAACCGAGCCCCTACTATGCCGTAGCGGAAAGATGAGGAAACTTATCGATTTGGATGGCCGCCGTTTGCAGGGACGATTAGGAATACTGGTCTATGATTTAAAGGGCCTGAGAGACAACGGAAGTAACAAAATTAAGGGTCATTTACTTCTCAATTCCTACTGAGTAATCTAGTCTGCCGGCCGAGGTGGCCGAGCGGTTCTAGGCGCTACAGTCTGGAATCGCGCGACCGCTACGGTCGCAGGTTCGAATCCTGCCTCGGGCATTGATGTGTGTGATGTACTTAGGTTAATTAGGTTTAAG
This sequence comes from Schistocerca americana, assembly GCF_021461395.2. Classification (NCBI taxonomy): domain Eukaryota; kingdom Metazoa; phylum Arthropoda; class Insecta; order Orthoptera; family Acrididae; genus Schistocerca; species Schistocerca americana. The sequence continues at coordinate 539,607,943 of NC_060124.1, read as the reverse complement.
TAGCTCTAAGTTCTAGGGGACTGATGACCTCAGAAGTTGAGTCCCTAGTGCTCAGAGCCATTTGAACCATAAATAGTCTATCCTGAATGGATGTTGTTCCCAGTTTTCTGTGTTAGATCTCCAACAAAAGAAGGGCAGTTGTAAATACGTATTGAAGAAACTAGGGTTTGTGTCTTACACGTATGAGCGAAAAGGCGTTAAGTTTTCGATCAATAATTGAATAACTTATGGAGTAGCAGATAGTGAGATCAATTTATCTTTCCATAAGCTTTTCACTTTCGCTTCTAGTTTAATATTTCGTAGTAATTACTTTTATTTTTGTATGAGATAATTTTATCTATGTGGAATCCTACCGACTCGTGTCATATAGGGTTTCTTAGAAGCTGTTTTTCGGATATCTAGACAACATACAAGCAAATCATATTAATGGAATTTATTACAGTAATTTAATTGACAATACTTGCGTTTCGACAATGAAGTGTCGCAAGCAATTAGCGACATGCAAATAATCAATGTCCTCCGCTATATACAATTTCCCTGCAAGCAATTAATATAAGGCACTAGTGTCAGCTAAATAGTTGGGTTGAGCGTCATATTCAAGTGCGTCTTTTGCTACCCGTCTTCTAGTGCGGCCGAGGCTCGCTGGAGCGGCGGTTGTATTCTCTTCGGCTAGAGGCCGGTCCTGCCGTTGTGCGGTCCTAGTTATCGTACAGTTGGCTGATGTCGTCTCACAGCCTCCTTCTGCGGTTACTTGCACGCCGAAGTGCCGGCGCTTGGTGTTACGCCGGAACAATCTACCTTACTTCCACCGTTTTATCTTATTTTCATTCAACTAGATACGACTTGAATGACTGTAATGTCCAACATCCAAACTTCCTGGCCGATTAAAATAGGGTGCCGGACCGAGACTCGAACTCGGGACCAGGAAGTTTCATATCAGCGCACACTCCACTGCAGAGTGAAAATCTCATTAAGGGAACATCCACCAGGCTGTGGCTAAGCCATATCTCCGCAGTACCTTTCTTCCAGGAGCGATAGTTCTGCAAGGTTCACAGAAGAGCTTCTGTGAAGTTTTGAAGGTAGGACACGAGGTACTGTAAAATTGAAGCTGTGAGGACTGGTCGTGAGTCGTGCTTGGGTAGCTCAGTTGGTGGGTTCACTGCCCTCTGTAATAAAAAATTGAGTCAACGGCTCAACACTGTACTCAACACTGTACTTGAACGGGTTGTTCTGGGACATCCGCACCGAACAAATGCAACCAACAACATCGAACAAAATGAGAACAAAAAAAAATTTGGTAGAGCACTTAACCGGGAAAGGTCCCGAGTTCGAGTCTCGGTCCTGCACATAGTTTTAATCTGCCAGGAAGTCACATATCAGCACACACTCCACTGCAGAGTGAAAACGTCCAACATCACTTGAACTAGCCACTTCATTTTCGCATTTCGTTTGTATCAGCAGGAATGAAAGTCCTCACGAACGTCATTTGCATCTTTTAAGTCACGTTTTATCAGATATTTGACGTCATTTACTACGCGCAAACACAGTGTTCGCCTGAAAATGGCGGCTTCAGTGCGGGCACGCTTCACTAGCCATGGTGAGTCAGTGCTTGGAACTCATCTCTATTACGGATGCCATTTTGAAGGCTAGGTATAACGCTGCCACCTGTCGGGACTTCATGGAACAATAGGGGCTGAAGCGGGAATATTCCGCTATTTACCACAACAAATCCTGCATTTTTCAATCGAAACTGGCAGAAAATTTTTTGCATTATTTATTGATCGCCACTCGTGTTACACAGGTTTAATAAAAACAAATGTCAATTAATAACAAGACTTTGCTCTGTTCCTATTATATTCTGCCAACCCTACCCAGGGAGGGGCATTCTCCTCGAGTACACCGAAAGGGCTACATTTATTACAATTTTCCAAGCTAACAAGCCGTGGATGAACACATTTTCAGGATAAAAACATCATGTCATCCGTTCTTCTTCAACGAGTCAGTTGCCGCAGTGGTTAGCACACTGGACTCGCATTCGGGAGGACGACGGTTCGAGGCCGTGTCCGGCGATCCTGATTTAGGTTTTCCGTGATTTCCCTACAACGCTTCAGGCAAATGTCGGGATGGTTGCTTTGAAACGGCAAGACCGACCTCCTTTTCCATCCTTCCCTAATCCGAAGGGACTGATGACGTCGCTGTTTGCTCCCCTTCCATAAATCAACCAACAGCAACACAGCGTTTTGTTTTTTTCTTTTTCTTGCGCCTTGTCCGCCATCGCCGCAAGGTCGGCATGGTTACTAACGGATATACCAAGGTTAATTTAATGGCTGGCCGGATACCCTGGCTGTCGCCTGACCGTCGCCCCACGGGACGGAGTATGTGTACCTCAACTGTCTACGTGCAACAGTTTAGAGTGACCACCACCAGACACAACACATCCATTACACCACTGTCCGTTGCTAGAAATTAATACCGGCTTCAGGACTATTTGCTTTCAAATCTCTATTACAACTCCCAACCCGAATACACTAAAAATACAAGGGTCGGAATAAAATATGAAAACACACGCTTTTGTGCTAGCTCAGAGTACGGGGTGCGCTGTTGTACTTGACCACGAACAGCACCTGTACAATGTCCTCGATTTGTTGCAAGTGTCAGTCATGGGCAGAACAGTGTCCATCGTAGTTGTGCTTTATATGAGTGAATCCACAACCAAGGGAGACAAAGTATTTGATATTTCAAGAGGTACCATATCCAAGATTTCTACAGCTTATAGGGAAAGCGCAAAAACATCATCCGCTAAATCACAACGGAGACGAAAATCGTGTGTTCAGTGATCGTGACTGACGATCGTTGAAGATCTTGGCGAAAAATGAGAGGCCGACAGCTACCAAGGTCACTGCAGAACTGAATGTAGTACTCTCGAACCCTTTCAGCACTAAAAGGACACAAAGGGAGCTCCACAAACAGGTAATCGCAGGGCGAGCTGAAATTGCAAAGACGCTCTTCAGTAACGCAAATGCCCGTAACAGGGACGACTGGTGTCGAAGCCATAAAACCTGCGATATGGAGCAATGGAAGAAAGTCATTTTCGCGGAAGAGCTTTTTCACACTATTTCGAACTTCCCAAGAGTGAAACATGGCGGTGGTTCGGTGATGGTTTGTGCGGCCAGAACGCCTTAGTCTGCAAAGTCGCATTATTGGCAACGCTTATGTGACTTTTGTGACTGGTCAGGTCCTTCCCAAAGTATAACATTTCTCCTCCAACGGTGATGCTATGTTCCGAGAGACAAGGCCCCTATACGCGCAGGTCGTATCGTTCAGGACTGGTTTTGCGAGCAAGAGGACGAATGGCCGCATCTCCCCCGGACACTGTAGGCACCAAATCTCAGTACTAGTGAGCCTGTGTGGTCTTCTTTGGAGAGGAGGATCCTGACCGCTTTCCATCTCTATCATCGTTACCAGAACTCGCCCCTATTTTTCAGGAAGAATGGTATAAGATTCCCTTGAAAACCATACAGGACCTGTATTTATCCATACTGAGATGTCTGGAAGCCGTTATGAGCGGCAACAGGTTTCCTACACAGTATTAGCGATGATGATGTGTTGTGTTTTTGGTGTTTCCACGTTTTCGTCCACCCACCGCATTGTTCGAACTGTGCATGTTGACGTTTGCTTAAGCTGTCGGCACACGGACCGTGCAACCGAACGTTGAGCGTTGAGCGTGCTGAGTTTTGGCGTCATAGCATGGAATGGCACGTTCGGGAGTCTTTCCGAACGTGCAGAGCATTGTCTAGCATGTCAGATATTCTGAGCGTGCGTCTGAGCGTTGACCAATTAGATGGCACAACGCCACCTACGTCACACGCACGCCATCTTCCATCAGTACAGAGTTGTGAGGCGCCATACTGACGTTCATTTCAAGCCTATATGTATATATGCCGTTTCTGAGCACCAGCAAATTGAGAATCACTAGAAAACCCGTTGTTAACTGCGTGATTCGTTCCAATAAAATGATGAGAAACATCATATTCGTGACAAAAGAATTATTGTAACTTGCGTATTATGAGAGTATGCTATTTGAATGCAGTGACACACTGAAGATCCACTCAAAACGCATTGTTCTTGGTACAGTTTTTTGTAATTAAATTTCAATTAGTAACAAATCTGCGATTAAGGTTTTCAGCAAGTGCTAACATGCTATGATTAAGTGTCGAAAGTGTGTTGTTGCTTTAGCGTAGCGAGTAGTATCACTGATCCGTATGATACCTGGGAAGTGGTTCGCGACTCGACACTTCCAAATTTTTTTCCTATCGTCTGTGTCTTTATTAGGTTCTGGTACTTTATTATTAGTTTAATGTAAGTATATACCAGAATATTTGATGTTATGTAAATATAAGTTCACCTTTTTTGAGGAGTGACTTTGTTCCATTGGCTTAATCTATAGGACAGCTTGCCCTAATTGTGTAAAGATATTTTGCTCCTTTTTCTTTTACGCTTCGTAATTCACATGTTGCGAAGATTCTGCTACTGGGTAGGAACAGGGATCAAGTACGGTTGACCTTGGGGTTTTACTAAAATGTGGAAATGCTGAAATAATGTTTATCTTATGTGGAGAAGTATTGCAAATTTGTATCACACTGTAATGGAACTTTTGTAAGCCAGTGTCCTTATTGATTGGACATGGTATTTTCCTTCTCGTGGACGATGGAGGAAATGTGCGTTTTAATAGAGCTAACGGGGGAATTTTACGCGTTCGTTTCGTAAACAGTGTGACTTGTGAATTAGATACATCCCGCAACTGCCGCTGGAGTGCGTTCAGATCGCGTATACCACGTTGGGGCCTACGTACTGTATGCACAAGTCGCATCGTTCCTGAGCGTTCAGCAGCACGCTGAACTTAGCACGCTCAACGTTGACGTTCGACAGCACGGCCCGTGTGCCGACGACTTTAGCGATGAATGAGTACGTCCCACGTTATCAAGGAGCATCTCTTCAAATTGTAAAAATGGCTCTGAGCACTATGGGACTCAACTGCTGAGGTCATTAGTCCCCTAGAACTTAGAACTAGTTAAACCTAACTAACCTAAGGACATCACAAACATCCATACCCGAGGCAGGATTCGAACCTGCGACCGTAGCGGTCTTGCGGTTGCAGACTGCAGCGCCTTTAACCGCACGGCCACTTCGGCCGGCTCTTCAAATTGTACTACGCGACGAATTCTTCAGTGCCACCAATATCAGTGCCACAGGCAGATGCTTTTCAAGAATCACGACGAGTTAACGAACACCTGTATCGTCTACATTACTCATGCAAGTCCTCCTAACACGTATTACATTCATTACTTCTATTCAAAACGGAAAGTTTACAATCCTCTACTGCGTATACAATTTTGCTCCTGAAGAAATGACACTCCCTGTATAAACGGTTTTTCTAAAACCTTGTCTTCAATTTCGTGTCCAAACCAACTAAAACTGATCATATTAACGCATGTCTGATAATGTGTTGGTTGTGTGTACAGACGTCGCACAAAATGTCGTACCATGTATAGCAACTAAGGTGATCGCTTTGATGTGAAGCCTGCTGTACCACGTGAGATGCAGTACGAAAAAATGAATATAGTACACAAGTGTCACTCATATTCTTTCATGCAAGTTAAGAAGATGTGATATGCAGGATAAAAGAGACAATTTAGCTAGGACATCGGGTAATTAACAGTTCAGTATGACAATTAGCTTGTCGTATATGAAATATGATACATTTTTCAAACTGAAGACGTGACTATATGCAGTCCATGCGCACTGCTGCTGGGGTGGGGTGTCTTTGGTGTCAGCCTCGGCGTCCGGTAATCAAAATAAGACCATACAGCTGAGAACCAAAAAATAATTGTCAGTCTGGGCGCCAGTTAGTGAATATGGAGAGGGGGGGACCCGTCCTTGAAGGAGGACAGCTGTGATTTCAAAGTTTGATGCCTGAAACCACGATGCCTCTAGCAGGCACCTATTGCGCCCCTCTGCATGGGGGTTGATGACAATGGACACCTCTCTTGCCTTCCTGCTTGGTAATTTCCGGCTGCAGAGCTGTCGTCATGTACGACGGTCAGTCGCGCACTTGTTTAGGTTGTGGCCAGGAAGATCATGTGTTATACCGGAGCCAAGGTAGCCTCTAAGGGCCGGCAACCCATATAACTCCACAGAGGATGAGGTTGTCTACCCAAAAGGCGTACCCAGAAGCGCCAAGGTAAACACCGGTTATTTACACACAAGATAGTGGAAACAGACATTCAGAGCACTACTTCCTGCACGGGGAGCTCGAGCCACGGCATGCAGGAAGTATCACTACCCCAAAACCTGATTGGCTGGAGACAGCTATTTAGGGGCCAGAACCAGACCCGAAGTTTAGTTCACGGCGGATGCCGACCACGTGTACTGCAACCGTTAAAGATTACGTCTTCCTTTGTGAATTGGACTGTTACTAGCGTGTGAGTGTGTTACCACGACCCTTTGGTGGAAAATAAGAAGTGAACTTTTGTTTGCCTCAATTACGAGACTTTTTCGTTATTGTTACCTTTCGTTTGTATGTTCAGTCATTAACCTTGTGAACTTACATCAATAAAAGTTGTGTTGCGAAAATTTGCGAATCGTCACTCACAACACCATGCAAGTTCTGAATGTTTCCGATGTAGACTGGTTCAGAAGCAAATCAGAGACGTCACTCTCCCTGCGGCGCCCACTGTGTTTCCTCTGTCTTATGCGTCCACGGCAGGGGTGCCTGCTGCACCCACTCTGAACCAGTCGGCACCGGCGTCGACTCCTGTCGACAAAGCGATAGACGATTTGCCTGTCGCCCCCACACCACAGCCGGAGACGGTACCAAGGGACGGTGGACGTCAGCAGACGCAAGCCTTTTTTCCCGACTCCACGGTTGTTGATCATGAAGCTGTAGCAACCTACATCTACATACATACTCCGCAATCCACCATACGGCGTGCGGCGGAGGGTACCTCGTACCACAACTAGCATCTTCTCTCCCTGTTCCAAAAATGGTTCAAATGGCTCTGAGCTCTATGGGACTCAACTGCTGTGGTCATCAGTCCCCTAGAACTTAGAACTACTTAAACCTAACTAAATTAAGGACGTCACACACATCCATGCCCGAGGCAGGATTCGAACTTGCGACCGTAGTGGTCGCGCGATTCCAGACTGTAGCGCCTAGAACCGGTCGGCCACTCTGGCCGGTTCTCCCTGTTCCACTCCCAAACAGAACGAGGGAAAAATGCATCTGTACGAGCCCTAATCTCTCTTATTTTGTGGTTTTTCCGCGAAATATAAGTCGGCGACGGTAAAATTGTACTGCAGTCAGTCTCAAATGCTGGTTCTCTAAATTTCCTCAGTAGCGGTTCACGAAAAGAGCGCCTCCTTTCCTCTAGAGCCTCCCACCCGTTTTCCTGAAGCATTTCCGTAATACTCGCGTGATGATCAAACCTACCAGTAACAAACCTAGCAGCCCGCCTCTGAATTGCTTCTATGTCCTCTCTCAATCCAACCTGATAGGGATACCAAACGCTCGATCAGTACTCAAGAATAGGTGGTATTAGTGTTTTATAAGCGGTCTCCTTTACAGATGAACCACATCTTCCCAAAATTCTACCAATGAACCGAAGACGACTATCCGCCTTCCCCACAACTGCCATTACATGCTTGTTCCACTTCATATCGCTCTGCAGTGTTACGCTCAAATATTTAATCGACGTGACTGTGTCAAGCGCTACACTACTAATGGAGTATTCAAACATTACGGGATTCTTTTCGCTATTCATCTGCATTAATTTACATTTATCTATATTTAGAGTTAGCTGCCATTCTTTACACCAATCACAAATCCTGTCCAAGTCATCTTGTATCCTCCTACAGTCACTCAACGACGACACCTTCCCGTACACCACAGCATCATCAGCAAACAGCCGCACATTGCTATCCACCCTATCCAAAAGATCATTTATGTAGATAGAAAACAACAGCGGACCTACCACACGTCCCTGGGGCACTCCAGATTATACCCTCACCTCCGATGGACACTCACCATCGAGGAAAACGTACTGGGTTCTATTACTTAAGAAGTCTTCGAGCCACTCATATACTTGGGAAGTAATCCCTTATGCTCGTACCTTAGTTAGGAGTCTGCTGTGGGGCACCGAGTCGAACGCTTTCCGGAGGTCAAGGAATATGGCATCCGTCTTATACCCTTCATCCATGGTTCGCAAGATATCATGTGAAAAAAGGCCGAGTTGCGTTTCGCAGGAGCGATGCTTTCTAAAACCGTGCTGATTCATGGACAGCAACTTCCCTGTCTCTAGGAAATTCATTATATTCGAACTGAGAATATGTTCGAGAACCCTGCAACAAACCGATGTTAAGGATATTGGTCTGTAATTTTGAGGATCCGTCCTTCTACCCTTCTTACATACAGGCGTCACCTGCGCTTTTTTCCAGTCGCTCGGGACTTTACCTTGGGCAAGAGATTCGCGATAAATGCAAGCTAAGTAAGGACCAACCTCCGCTTTTCTACTTTCTGGCCACTTGTCGGTTGACACCGACCGCCATCCGACAAGTAACAACATTCGAGGAACGAACGGTGGCCGAGGAAGGAACGGAACACACAACGCCGTACCCTTTCTGATGACTGCCTTCACCGGATGTGTGCACAGGATGACGACTCTCCTTTCGATGGTGCACTGTCCTCTGACGCCCTGGCAACTGACGACGCGACGTCTTTCCCCGCCTCCGTCTCCGGTCAGCATCCACCTATGGACACCGACCTTCCTCCACCTGTGTCTGTTTCGGTTGCGTCCTTCTCTGTGTCTGACGCAACCTGTGGCCGCATCCCTGATAGTGTGCCACTGTACCGGCCATTGGAACGTCTGTCTACATCTACAGCTACATCTACATGGATACTCTGCAAATCACATTCAAGTGCCTGGCAGAGGGTTCATCGAACCACCTTCACAATTCTCTATTATTCTAATCTCGTATACTGCGCGTAAAGAATGAGCACGTGTATCTTTCCGTACGAGCTCTGATTTCCCTTATTTTATCGTGGTGATCGTTCCACTCTATGTAGGTTGGTGTCAACAAAATATTTTCGGATTCAGAGAAGAAAGTTGGAGATTGGAATTTCATGAGAAGATTCCGTCGCAACGATAAACGCCTTTCTTTTAATGATGTCCAGCCCAAATCCTGTCGCATTTCTGTGACACTCTCTCCCATATTTCGCGATAATACAAAACGTGCTGCCCTTCTTTGAACTTTTTCGATGTACACCGTCAGTCCCATCTGGTAAGGATCCCACATCGCGCAGCAGTATTTTAAGAGGGCGGACAAGCGTAGTGTATGCAGTCTCCTTAGTAGGTCTCTTACATGTTCTAAGCCTGCCAATAAAACGCAGCCGGCCTGTGTGGCCGAGCGGTTCTAGGCATTTCAGTCTGGAACTGCGTGACTGCTACGGTCACAGGTTCGAATCCTGCCTCGGTCATGGATGTGTGTGTTGTCCTTAGATTAGTTAGGTTTAAGTAGTTCTGAGTTCTAGGGGACTGATGACTTCAGATGTTGAGTCCCATGGTACTCAGAGCCATTTGAACCAAAAAAACGCAGCCTTTGGTTAGCCTTCCCCACAACATTTTCTATGTGTTCTGTGGTGTCACCGGCAGACACCACACTTGCTAGGTGGTAGCCTTTAAATCGGCCGCGGTCCGTTAGTATATGTTGGACCCGCGTGTCGCCACTATCAGTGGTTGCAGACCGAACGCCGCCACACGGCAGGTCTAGTCTAGAGAGACTTCCTAGCACTCGCCCCAGTTGTACAGCCGACTTTGCTAGCGATGGTTCACTGACAAATTACGCTCTCATTTGCCGAGACGATAGTTAGCATAGCCTTCAGCTACGTCATTTGCTACGATCTAGCAAGGCGCCATATATCTTCCAGAATGTCTTCTGAACAGATAATATTGTGACTCATGTACCGTCAAGAGCGACGTTCGTCATTAATGGATTAAAGTTAAGTATCAAACTAATTACGTCCGCTTTCTGAATTCTAATTCCTTGTCATGTTCCAGACCTCACGTCAGTATAGTCCTTCCCTCCTCACGCCAGCCTGCGTGAGCTAAAACGCGTGAATTTCGGCCTCCTCTAGTAACACGGTGTTGGCTCTTCTGGCAACACATGTTCCTTTCAATTTAAGATGTTCGTAACTGTAATACCTAGGTATTTAGCCGAATTTACGGCTTTTAGATTAGAGTGATTTATCGCGTAACCGAACTTTAACGAGTTCCTTTTGGCACTTATGTGGATGACCTCACACTTTTCGTTATTTAGGGTCAACTGCCACTTTTCGCACCATTCAGATATTTTTTCTAAATCGTTTTGCAGTTTGTTTGGATCTTCTGATGACTTTATTAGTCGATAAACGACAGCGTCATCTGCAAACAACCGAAGACGGCTGCTCAGATTGTCTCCCAAATCGTTTATATAGACAAGAAACAACAAAGGGCCTGTAACACTATCTTGGGGAACGCCAGAAATCACTTCTGTTTTACTCGACGACTTTCCGTCAATTACTACGAACTGTGACCTCTCTGACACGAAATCACAAATCCAGTCACATAACTGAGACGATATTCCATAAGCACGCAATTTCACTGTAAGCCGCTTGTGTGGTACAGTGTCAAAAGCCTTCCGGAAATCCAGGAATACGGAATCGATCTGAAATCCCTTGTCAATAGCACTGAACACTTCATGTGAATAAAAAGCTAGTTGTGTTTCACGGGAACGATGTTTTCTAAACCCATGTTGACTATGTGTCAATAGACCGTTTCCTTCGAGGTAACTCATAATGTCCAAACACAATATATGTTCAAAAATCATGCTGCATATCGACGTTAACGATATGGGTCTGTGCATTACTCCTACTCTTTTGGGCGGACGACGTCGATGCTGAGAATGAACGTTCTGGAGAGCGATGGAACCCTCCCTCCCCCCCCCCCCCCCCCCCCTTGGTGGGGCCGTCTCCCTCCCCATCACAGTTATATGCCCTCTCACAGGGTCCTAATAGGGAGCTCTTTATGCTTTGCCTGTGTTTGAACCCCCCACCCTCCTAGCGCTGTCAGCTCTTCGAGCTTATCTCACAGCCACGGTCAGTGTCAATACAATTCGTGTACGCCATAAACTGGCTTTACACAATGAAATCCTGTATGTTGCGGACGTTGACGATTCCCTCCCTCAGGAGATCCTTGTGTAAGGTGGCTATAATTTCGCACCTTACAAGAAGAACTCATCCACATACTTTGCCGTGATCTACAAACACAATTAGATATTATGTGATAGGCTGTACATTGTATATATGAATATACACTCCTGGAAATTGAAATAAGAACACCGTGAATTCATTGTCTCAGGAAGGGGAAACTTTATTGACACATTCCTGGGGTCAGATACATCACATGATCACACTGACAGAACCACAGGCACATAGAGACAGGCAACAGAGCATGCACAATGTCGGCATTAGTACAGTGTATATCCACCTTTCGCAGCAATGCAGGCTGCTATTCTCCCATGGAGACGATCGTAGAGATGCTGGATTTAGTCCTGTGGAACGGCTTGCCATGCCATTTCCACCTGGCGCCTCAGTTGGACCAGCGTTCGTGCTGGACGTGCAGACCGCGTGAGACGACGCTTCATCCAGTCCCAAACATGCTCAATGGGGGACAGATCCGGAGATCTTGCTGGCCAGGGTAGTTGACTTACACCTTCTAGAGCACGTTGGGTGGCACGGGATACATGCGGACGTGCATTGTCCTGTTGGAACAGCAAGTTCCCTTGCCGGTCTAGGAATGGTAGAACGATGGGTTCGATGACGGTTTGGATGTACCGTGCACTATTCAGTGTCCCCTCGACGATCACCAGTGGTGTACGGCCAGTGTAGGAGATCGCTCCCCACACCATGATGCCGGGTGTTGGCCCTGTGTGCCTCGGTCGTATGCAGTCCTGATTGTGGCGCTCACCTGCACGGCGCCAAACACGCATACGACCATCATTGGCACCAAGGCAGAAGCGACTCTCATCGCTGAAGACGATACGTCTCCATTCGTCCCTCCATTCACGCCTGTCGCGACACCACTGGAGGCGGGCTGCACGATGTTGGGGCGTGAGCGGAAGACGGCCTAACGGTGTGCGGGACCGTAGCCCAGCTTCATGGAGACGGTTGCGAATGGTCCTCGCCGATACCCCAGTAGCAACAGTGTCCCTAATTTGCTGGGAAGTGGCGGTGCGGTCCCCTACGGCACTGCGTAGGATCCTACGGTCTTGGCGTGCATCCGTGCGTCGCTGCGGTCCGGTCCCAGGTCGACGGGCACGTGCACCTTCCGCCGACCACTGGCGACCACATCGATGTACTGTGGAGACCTCACGTCCCACGTGTTGAGCAATTCGGCGGTACGTCCACCCGGCCTCCCGCATGCCCGCTATACGCCCTCGCTCAAAGTCCGTCAACTGCACATACGGTTCACGTCCACGCTGTCGCGGCATGCTACCAGTGTTAAAGACTGCGATGGAGCTCCGTATGCCACGGCTAACTGGCTGACACTGACGGCGGCGGTGCACAAATGCTGCGCAGCTAGCGCCATTAGACGGCCAACACCGCGGTTCCTGGTGTGTCCGCTGTGCCGTGCGTGTGATCATTGCTTGTACAGCCCTCTCGCAGTGTCCGGAGCAAGTATGGTGGGTCTGACACACCGGTGTCAATGTGTTCTTTTTTCCATTTCCAGGAGTGTATAAAGGAGACTGACATTGTCGTGTGCATCTTGTAAATAATTGTTAACGCTTATTGCATGAAATGTAACGGAGTGTCTTTATTATAAAAACAGCGTAATGAATCATTGCCTATACTAGTAGAGGTTGGAACGTCAGTGAAGATGAAACGGCAGGCAGAACTCAAGCTCTGGGTAGAAGGCCCGCACAGGTATTGGACCTGTTTAAACACAGGAAGTAGTTAGACAGACTTTCAAGATTTTAAACATGGCTGCAACAGCAACTGTTAAAATTCTTCACAATAAAGGATGACAGCCAAAAACAGTTGCAGGATAGAATTTTTTTATTAAAATTCTTGACCAAGGTTTCGGTACATATAAATATACCTTCATCAGAAGTAAAACTTCTAAAATTACATCATGCACTGGAGAATAATAAAACAATTATGCCAAAAGGCGTCGTCAATATTTTAATTATTGACGACGCCTTTTGGCATAATTGTTTTATTATTCTCCAGTGCATGATGTAATTTTAGAAGTTTTACTTCTGATGAAGGTATATTTATATGTACCGAAACCTTGGTCAAGAATTTTAATAAAAAAATTCTATCCTGCAACTGTTTTTGGCTGTCATCCTTTATTGTGAAGTTAGACAGACGTCGTGGCAGCCGAGCTCTGGAGCACAATAGAGTGACGGCCGGCCGCTATTGTATTAGGGCCCGAAAGGATAACAGGATAATACTTCCGAACGCTAAAAATCTTGGACGCAGGTGAGAGGAACGAAGAAGGGGCACCTCGGAAACCACGCAGGCTGGGTTATTTCCAAGGATTTTTACTCAGAAGCGTTCCATTGTACGAGTGTAGGTTTTTCCTCGTAAACTTACCGTGCTGGACGACAAAGGACTAAAATATGGTTAGTCAGCGTTCGGAAGAATCTGTGAAGTGGGAGAATATTCCTTGATATCGGGAATATGATTCGTTTTCGGAATTACGATGGTGGAGAGCCGAGTCATGCTGGAAAGCCAGCGGTGGAGAGGAGAGGTCTTCAGTTGTGAGCACCCGTGTAGGACGGTCGCTCGATATCAGCTTTTGTTGGTACAGACGGACTTGCTGTCTTTGCTCTCAGTAGAGTTTATAGTTAGAACAATACTGTTGCGAACCTATACGATTCTGGACTTCACCTCCGTGTTGGAAGTCGTCGTTGAGTATGCAGCGTTCAGTGATTGAGAGCACTCCCTCTGCCTATCTGAACTCCGTCTTTGTGGTTGGGAGTTCGCGTTTCTCGTCTGTAGAACACAGAGAGGAGAAGACAGTATTAGAGTATATTAGTCAGAGGACCGCCTTCTGCCGTTCTAATGTTTGAAAGAGTTTATTTGTCTCTGGAGTTCTTCCATCGTCGCAGACGAGTACGAGATCCATCACTAATACGCACCGCACGCAGTACATACGGTGATATCGCAAATCGCTTCGGATTATTAGGGCTATAAAAGCTAAAAAGCTGTGATCACGTTAGTTTATTTCCACTGAGGTTCCACATCATCGTAGGTCGTCGTTGAAAGTAGTGTGTTCCAGTGTTTGGTACGTAGATGATGTCAGTCATTTCGCGTTATTGATATTAGACCGCGCAGTCATAATAAGGAGCAGAGTTGGGCCATTGATTAGTAATTTTACTTAGGAACAGTAAACTTTGTAATAAAGGTTTTTTAATCTAAAATATATAAACAGAAACAACGTTTAGCATTTAGTAGGATTAGTGCCTAGTGTTTAGATGGTAATTTATAGAATTAAGAGATCCTAAGATCTGTTTCGGGGGGTAGTCAGACAGGGCCAAATCTTCATTTTAGCGTTTATTTTTTTCCGTTGCGCACATTCATCTTACACCCGCCTGGAGTAGCATCTTGGAAATGTTGCAATCTTTTGTGCTCCCCATGGTTTTACGGCACATGTCTCCCATGGTTCCCCGACTGGTAGTTGGTGGCGATCCTCTTACGTGACGGTATCCTCGCTGATGCAGTTGCCTATCTCCCTGATGCCAGAGGTATGGCTCTCACGTTTAGTGGCGTCAGGATCATCAACATCTATGTGCCATCTGGTTCGGGTCGCCGTCGCTAACATTCCTGTTTCATCTCCGAGGGAGTCCCGCACCTTTTTCTGGATCAGCAGGATGCATTGGTCATGCGAGGCGATTTCAGATCCACCCAGACGCCCAGAGAACAACTGCCGCGCCACTCTCCTGAAGTCTGCCCCGTTGCATTCCTTGACCATGATGCATATATCTGTGACATCAATTCCCGCCGCCAAAGGGTGTGGTGCAGCTGGCGACCATGGAAATTGAACACGATCCATCTCACTTCATCCGACTGCCGGCAGCTCATCGAGACCACATGGACAGCTGCTGGTCATCGACGCCGTGATACACATGACTGTGCCCTGTCATGGTGGGTGCTCTGTCCGAAGCCTGCCCTCTGCAAGGTCTTGACTGGTTACGGAAGGGAGGTCGCGGTATGGCGGCGACGAACCCAGGACTTCTATTGCACTGTCCTCTGGGAATGTGGTGTGATGCCGTATTCGCCAGAGCGCCAGGCGACGGTGAATAGCGCCAAGGCACAGTTCATATCCCCCTCTCGCTGTCAACTTGAAGTTCTGATCAGAGTGCGCACACATGACTGGTTAGTGCAGGAGCGCCCATCTACGTATCATGTGACAGCGGGATGGCGCCAACTGCGGACGACTTTGATTAATATTCTTACGACTGATGACGGACTGCACTTAGACACCCAACCCGATGTAGTGTCTGCCTTCTATGCACATTATGTTACCCTCTACTCTGCACAACGACACTACCCTGCCAACGTTACTGTGCTCTCCCGACACTCCTTTGTCTGCCACGGCTTGCGTTCAAGATAAGGTACGAGAACGTTACAAGCCTTTTGCTGGAGGCCCGCTCTCTCTCTCTCTCTCTCTCTCTCTCTCTCTCTCTGTCTGTCTGTCTTTATCTATGCACCTTTCGGACGTCACCTCGCCTTCTTTTACTTCCTACAATTTTTCCTCGAACTGAGCTACGTCCGTACTGCGATGTTGCCATCCACAAAGGCCTTGTTCAACAGCACAAGTCATCATGTGTGGTAGAGGGAAGGCGGGCAGTCTGACGATCGGTGTGCGCTCCTTATCTTGACAGTGACGTTCATTCTACATGGTACTTTACGGTCAATGGAACGGAAGGGGGGCCTATGGCGGTCACGCCTTGACGTGATTCACATTGCAGACAACCCGTTGTGTGTCACCTGTGATGTTTTGGACACGGACGGGCACCGCCGGATCTGCGGATTGGCGATAGGTGTCTGGTTGTTGGTGTGATAGCTGATGGCCCTAATTACCCGTGCGACTCCACATCACATACCTCCTCACTGCCCCCCTTCCACGCTAGGGATACTTCCCGCAATTGAAGACGAACGGCGTAAAGTGAATTTGTGGACACGCAGAGAAAAAATCCTTTATTTTAGGCACTTCCTTAATGATCGCAATTGTGCAGTTGCCCGCAGTCTCAAATATAGGAAATGTTACTCCAATTTCTTGAGTAGTGTCTTACTTAACTGACCCCAGAGTTGGGGTGTAACTGCAATGAAGAGTTGATCCATGCCTTGTCCATTGTCAGAAACGGTTATTCTCTGGTCATTGGAATGTTCAACGAAAAGTCGTTGCGTCAATAGTCTCACAGAGTCTGGCGATTTACTGCCCCCTCCCCCTTGCGAAGCCGGTTTCCTGTTATTCTCAGTGCTACTAATAATAATTGAACAAAAAGGACAACAAAAAAGGAATAAAATAAATCATTGATGTTATTTTTACCTCTACACCACGCTCCCTACACTTTCTTTGGTTCCTGGGAAGGTGGGAGGGACAGACCTCGCATTGCGACCCCTGCCCGCTTTGGCTCACTTCTCCCTTTGGGCGCCAAGTAGGTTTATTTAAAAAAGAAAAAAGAGAGAGAGAGAATGGTAATACGACCGTTCGCGGCGATCGGGAAATCCGGGTTCGAGTCCCGATCAGGCTGACATTTTCATTGTCGTCATTCCATTCTACAGCTGACGGCTGTCCATCTTCGCAACTGCAAATAAATTTAATGTATTTCATAACGGCTTTAGTCGCCGTAGTGCCTGGTCCTTTGGACACGCATACATCTCCAAAGGGACATTGCATCGTAATTTGTTATTACACAGGCACAGCTACATCGTATCGCCTTGTAAGACGTCATGGTCTCCTGACCTTCATTGCTTACATATTCCGCCCTCACAGTCATATTCCACACATCAAGACGCTTCATTCAAACCCAAACTCTATAAGATAAAGCCAATGTTGTATGAATTCATGTAGACGATATGCAAATAACTAGTATATCGCAAGTGCGCACCGAGATTGAAATACTCGAGGCTGGCGTACAAACACAAACACATTCAAGACACAACGGTTGCAGAGGCTTTTAGTTCGGGAGAGGCAACCGCACGCCAGGAGGCCGGTCCCTTCAGAGGACGAGACAACCTATAGTAGACAACATTTGCCCAAGTGAAAGGAAGAACGACCCCATGTTCAGCTTAAAAGCAAATTTCGCAACATTGTGTGGGAGCGCCCAGCCTACGCATTCTTTACTAACATAGCACACAGTTTCAGAGGTATTCACAAGGAGACTGCAAACGCGAAACGCCGATGTTACAGATTTCCAGATTGTTTGTCTTAAACGAAACGTCATTCTCCCGTTTTAGAAGAGCAATGCTGATTGGCAGACGATATTCCTGATGCCTTGAGCTGAAGGAGTAATGGAAGACACTGAAAGATATACCCTTTCACGTCTGGCACGGAGAGGGGCCGATACATTTTCGCTCTTTGGGCGAGAACACGTAACAAGAGTGTGTGCACTCGTACGTATACTCAAAGAGCGAGGAACAAGTCTCTCCTCAGTACTTCACTGGGAGAGCACCTCTGTCAAGAGTGAATGAGAGTGCGACTCTATATTGAGTCCTTGCAATTAATCGTTGTTCACTGTGTTGGGTATGACACTTATTGTATGGTGTGAACGGACAGAGTTAGAGTTAAACGCCTGTGAGCAAATTTTCGAGTGGCATTACGGTGGACTGGTTATTTGACCAGTGTACCACGCCAATAGTTAGACTAGGGGCGAATAGGAGTCCTTGACTTCATCAAGGCATAGGGAGAGTTTGATTGACGAAGGTCAATCCAGATAGAACGAGAGTTATGTTATTTGTCAGCAGCGAGCAGTGCAGACAGCAGTCATCGCAGCTTACCGTATTATGCGCTACAGCTCTTGCGAGCCCCATATTTCCTCCACAACAGTACACTTCACTGCCAGCAGTTTATCGCTGAAGTTTTCTTGAGCGCTGCACGAAGACCAAAACGGTGGAGTTCCTTCACAGTCTCACTAGAAAAGACATGCGGAAAAGTGGAGCAAACTAATGAGACGTGTGATGGTCGTACTCTGAGGACGACCTCCATTAACTGAACATATTTTTAAGAGTGCAAATTTACAGCACGAGAGTAGCTGTTTCTTGTCAGCTCTCGGAGCTGGCGGAGATCAAGAACACTTCTGTAATAAACTCCCCTTAAAACTGCCTCTTTGTTTATCGATTTTGATGAAACAGAATTAGATGCACTTGGAGACTCCTCGAGAAATGTATTCCACCCACAAAGGACGTAGCTTACAAAATCCTGCTTCAATCAACAGCTGAATATTGCTCGTCATTGTGGTACCGGTACCAGACAGGGTTGATACATAAATAGAGAAGATCCAAAGAAGAGCAGCGCGTTTCGTTACAGATTCATATAGTAAGCAAGAAAGCATCACGGAGATGCTCAGGCAAGTCAGGTGGCAGACGCAACAAGAGAGGTCTTCTACATCACGGCAAAACTATAGGCCTATATCTCTGACGTCGATCTGTTGTAGAATTTTAGAACATGTTTTTTGCTCGCGTATCATGTTGTTTCTGGATGCCCAGAATCTACTCTGTAAGAATCAACATGGATTCCGGAAACAGCGATCGTGTGAGACCCAACTCGCTTTATTTGTTCATGAGACCCAGAAAATATTAGATACAGGCTCTCAGGTAGATGCCATTTTCCTTGACTTCCGGAAGGCGTTCGATACAGTTCCGCACTGTCGCCTAATAAAGTAAGAGCCTACACAATATCAGACCAGCTGTGTGGCTGGATTGATGAGTTTTTAGCAAGCAGAACACAGCATGTTGTTCTCAATGGAGAGACGTCTACAGACAAAGTAACCTCTGGCGAGCCACAGGGGAGTGTTATGGGACCATTGCTTTTCACAATAGATATAAATGACCTAGTAGATATTGTCGGAAGTTGCATGCGGCTTTTCGCGGATGATGCTGTAGTATACAGAGAAGTTGCAGCATTAGAAAATTGCAGCGAAATGCAGGAAGATCTGCAGCGGATAGGCACTTGGTGCAGGGAGTGGCAACTGACCCTTAACATAGACAAATGTAATGTATTGCGAATACATAGAAAGAAGGATCCTTTATTGTATGATTATATGATAGCGGAACAAACACTGGTAGCAGTTACTTCTGTAAAATATCTGGGAGTAAGCGTGCGGAACGATTTGAAGTGGAATGATCATATAAAATTAATTGTTGGTAAGGCGGGTACCAGGTTGAGATTCATTGGGAGAGTGCTTAGAAAATGTAGTCCATCAACAAAGGAGGTGGCTTACAAAACACTCGTTCGATCTATACTTGAGTATTGCTCATCAGAGTGGGATCCGTACCAGGTCGGGTTGACAGAGGAGATAGATAACATCCAAAGAACAGCGGCGCGTTTCGTCACGGGGTTATTTGGTAAGCGTGATAGCGTTACGGAGATGTTTAACAAACTCAAGTGGCAGACTCTGCAAGAGAGGCGCTCTGCATCGCGGTGTAGCTTGCTGTCCAGGTTTCGAGAGGATGCGTTTCTGGATGAGATATCGAATATATTGCTTCCCCCTACTTATACCTCCCGAGGAGATCACGAATGTAATATTAGAGAGATTCGAGCGCGCACGGAGGCTTTCCGGCAGTCGTTCTTCCCGCGAACCATACGCGACTGGAACGGGAAAGGGAGGTAATGACAGTGGCACGTTAAGTGCCCTCCGCCACACACCTTTGGGTGGCTTGCGGAGTATAAATATAGATGTAGATATAGATGTGGTTTACAGTTAAAAGTTCCGTGAGCGTACGGTCTCAGAAGAGTCAACCAATATACTGCTTCCACCTACGTGTATCTCGCGAAAGAACCGTGAAGATAAAACAAAAAAATATTCGAGCAAACACTGAGGCTTACCAGCAGTAGTTCTTCCCGCGAACCATCCGGGACCGGAACGGGAAGAGGGCGAAGTGTGGGCAGTGCACAAAGCCACACAACGTGAGGTCGCTCACGGAATATAGGGAAGAAACTCGCTGCCCTGTAACTGCACAGTTCAAATAGAGTTGCGCGCTGTTATTCCAAGAAAAACGGCTCATTAGTAGCACGGACAGTCTCGAACTTTTTTTCGTCAGATCCCATTGTACACGGCTACGTCAGTAGGCTATTTGCGTTTGTTCAGTCGCGTGTCGAAACGAGCAATGTCGGAATACTAGTGGCGTGCAACTGTTGCATTTCGGATTCAATTAACTGCACCATGACGTCGTGCCTCTTTGCAGTTATTGAAAGCTGCCGGTCACAAATTACGTTCGAGATCGTTTCCGAGGAGAAATTAGCCGCTGTTGCAGTCGCTCGGGCGCTTTTTCCGGCGGTAGTTGGCCCTTTCCCGTGGCCGGTGCAGCTGACAGTAGTCGCACGACTTCGCGAAGGCTCGGCCAGCGAAAATGGGCTCGCCGTTTTAGGAGCTGTTCGGCGGCAAGTTTGTGCACATAGAAACTAGGTAACTACTGCCTCGGCGGACTGCCAGTAATCTCCTGTTAAAAGTTCTCCGTGTTTACACGCCGCATTTCATGCTGCCCACCGAGAAATGACTTCTTTGCAGGAACTCCTCGCTACGGCAAGGAACGCCTCTAGACGCCAGCGAGACACTTATCGATTCGGGGAGGTTTCCGCTGCATGTCGTTGCTGTGGCTGGAGATGGAAGAACTAATTAGGAGATATGCACTCTCACAGTTATCGTACAGTACAGGTTGCTACAAGACAGTTTTGCTAATGAGCAAGACGTAAACGCCTGCACGATGAGATCCTGAAAACCAGCTGATATCAGTGTACAGCCTGTTCAGTAAACCACGTGACACAGAATATTCGGATCAAAACCGTAGTTGAAACTGGCCTACTGCCATTTTCTTCTTTTTCATTATTAGTCTTCTGGCTGGTTTGATACGAATCGCCACGATATATTCCACTGTGGCAACCGCATCGTCTCAGTTTACCCGTTGGCTTTCTTCGATTTTGTAAGTGTAATATATCCCTGTGTAATCCCTCGTTGCTCTGCGGACTATATAAGCTGAGTCTTGTAATTGCTAAGTCGCTTTCTCGATTTGCACTAGTATAATTTTTTTTTTTTTACTTTTACTTAATTTCCATATATACTGTCAAACGCAAACCTTCATTAACAAATAGTAAACCATAATTTAAAAAAAATAACGTATTCCATTTTTAATTACTAATCGTAAGAAAATAAATTAAAATCTGATGCAGACATGCGAAACGGCTTATTGCCAAATGAAAAAAAAACTTTTCATCAATAATACTCTTCAACCTCTAGAAACAAAATAGTACTTTATTTTCTGTTTCATGTTTCACTATTTTTTATCAAATTTAATGTGAATATTCACGTTTTCATAGAATTAGTAGGCTAATTAAAAATAAAAGTATGTTACTTTTACTAAAAATTATGATTGCTCTTTAACTAATATTTTCATTTCAAAATAAATACAGAATTCAGATAAAATTTTTAAGAAGTTTCTACTGTCGAGAATCATATCAGCTACTTAACCACAAGACTATACACTACGGAGTCAACGTCTTCCTTTCTCCTTTTTTATCTGTCGGTGTCTCTCTCAATCACACCGAAACGTAAAGACGGTCAGCGATCATCTAATCCTAAAAGGCGTTCTGTTCTTTTGTTTTCAGCTGTTTGACAGTTGCGTACTCCTGTTAAAAAAATCTGAAGGTCGTGCTCTATGCTTCTATCCCTATAGTTACGAATAAAATCTGACAGAGCGGAGAAATAGGTGAGCAGCGATTCCGCCCCAACGTCCTCAGTGTTACTGTTTCTGTTTATCATACAGTCTGCTTTCTCCTTTAATTTTTGCCCTTTACTACGCCTCTAACACGAAGAAAGCTATGCCCTGGTCTTTCAACACATGTCCATCGTCTTTCACTTACGCTGGTCATTGTTTCTCCTACACTGCTCAACGATTTAACAACGTAGCACCATTTCTTTTGTGGTAGGGTTGGCGGAGAGGGAGGAGCGGGTGTCACCACTGTCTTCGGAACAGTCTGGCCACGATTTTCTGTCGCCTGTGAACCTGTTCTCCTCATCACTAAGGTCCTGTATTACACACTGGTGTACAAAACTTAAGGACTGAAGTAGGTGCCGCAGGGTGTATCACTGCCCCTAACATTGGACTACTGGTGACTGGAAACACATTTCCTGATCGGACGAGTCTCGTTTCAAATTATATCTATCTGATGAACGTGTACGTGTACGGGTACGGAGACAACCTCATGAATCCATGGAACCTGCATGTCAGTGGGGAACTGTTCGAGCTGGTTGGGGCTCTGTAATGGTGTGGGGCGTGTGCAATTATATGGGACCCCTGACACGTCTAGATACGACTCTAGTAGGTGACACGTGCGTAAGCATCCTATCTCATCACCAGCATCCATTCATGCCCATTATGCGTTCCGACGGAATTGGTGAATTCTAGCAGGACAATGCAACACCCCACACGTCCAGGGACACTCTTCTGAGTTTAAACACTTACGCTGGCCACTAAACTCACCAGGAATGAACATTATTGAGCATATTTGGAATGCCTTGCAACGTGCTTTTCAGAAGAAATCTCTACCACCTCGCGTAATCTTAGACATACATAGACAGTACTGAAGGATTCATGGTGTCAATACCCTCCAGCACTACTTCAGACATTCGTCGAGTACATGCCAAGTCGTGTTGCGGCATTTGTGCGTGCTCGCGGGGGCCCTACACGATATTGGCTCTTCAGTGTGTAAGTGTCATTTCTGTTCATTACACTGCATATCCTTTTAGTAACCTTCCGTGATAAGCTGTTGCAGTTATTTCCACGTTTCATCGAGTTATGTCACTCGGCAACGAATCCAAGGGAAAGTTAGTTTCGCTCTTAAGTTTTGCACACGAATGTATATCGGATGTGTTCCAGTCTCTATCTTTCCCCACACTTGTTGCCATTTACTGCAGCTGCTACTACCATGAACATAATTATTTGACATCTTAAAACATGCTCTATCAGCCTGTCCCTTGCTCCAGACAGAACATAAGCTTTTCCTCGCCGATTCTGCACAACAACTCCTCATTCTGTGATGCCACCCACTGCCATATCATAGGTTAATTGGAAAATAGCAGACCACTGGGATTAGTAATGATACTCCTACACGAAATAAGTAATTTTGAATTTATTATTGTTATTCCCGTATGGGCCCAATAGGACCACGCGACGTACAATCAATCAATGTCGTTTCTGAACAATAGCCTTCCTTTGTGTCCAAATTTGTGTCATCGTTTCAGAATAAAGTCTCTTTCATCACACCATGTGTTCCAGTCCGTTTTCTAATTTCCCTGTGACCAACTGTCCAATCGCGTATCTTTTGTCTTAAGGTTTTTTTCTATCTGTAACGTCTGCCTGAGCTATACCGACTACTTTAAGATTCTCCTTAATCGCAGCGATACATTTAATTGGCTCAGTTTTGGTCTTACTTCCATTTTCGTAGAATTCTACTATTTGTTTTGTCTACCTAGTGGGTGCCGTTCTTTTAACGTTCCCATAAAATTTAAGTCTTCGTTATCTCATGTCACGATGTATGTCGGTGTATTCTATTTCCTTATTACTTCTCAGCCCTTAAGTTTCCCCTTTAGTAATTTTGCGCCCTAACATTTTCCTATTAATCTTTCTTTTTTTCTTTTAAATTTCTTCAATATTCTTCTATTTAAAATTGAAATTTCTGCCCCGTATAAACATTCAGGTTTGATTACAGTGCTAATGCCTGAGTTTACTGAATTTAAAAAGTGATCTTTTATTAAAAATATTTTGTGTTAATCTGAACGCAGTTGCCATTTTTGGACAGTGAACTTCGTTTTTGAATTTAATTTGATTTGTTTTATTACTGCGTGTGCGGATGAGAGACAACAAACAGACAGTAACGGCTCCGGTATGTATTGTCCAGAAATTTTTGCTCGTCATAACTTCAACAAATTCAGAGGTTAGTAATTTTCGCGAAGACTGCGTTTTCCGCTGTATCAGAGCCCTTTATATTTAAATTGAATGGTCTTGCGTGTACAAATAGAGCGCAAGATAAGCGGTTCTGGCCATCAGAAGAAGTGTACCGCAGCCGCAAGTAACCAAGCAGCCTGTCAAAATCTGTGCAAAGAACACAGTTTGTTGGCTATGAAAAGTAGAGCCACCTGTGCAGCCAGCAGTTTTCTTGGGAACTATGAGGTGCTGAACAACCGCCACAGCAAGAGCTCCGCCGCACCTACAGGGTGGCGCACGAAATGTGTTACCATTTTGTTTCTGAATATAAACTTTATTGTCAATACAATCTGAAAGGAACATATACTACAATGAAGAGCCGTCCATGGAGATTTGTTCTAACTCAGCACATGCTCAGTATGTCCACCATTTCGTTTCCTAACTTCCTTCAAACGAACACTGAAGTTAGTGATTACCCTACGGCACATGTCTTCCGTAATTTCATTGCAAGCTTGAAGAATAAGTCTTCTGAGCTCCATTAAATCGCATGGACGTTTCGCGAAAAATTTTTCCTTTAGGTAGCCCCAAAGAAAAAAGTCACATGGATTGAGGTCTGGACTATTGGGGGGCCAATTTTGTCCGTCATTGAAGCGACCTGGAAACCTGAGTGAAATGATCCGCATATCGAAATGCTCGTGTAAAAACTCCAACACAGTGTTTGCAGTACGTGGCCTTGCTCCATCTTGCATGAACCACTGCGTGTTGAAGGGCAAGGCAGTAGCAAGAAGCTGTGGAATGAAGCTATTGCGAAGCACGCTCAAATAACGCTCGCTGTTCACAGTTTCTTCAAAGAAAAAGGGTCCAATAAGTCCGTGACTGGAAATTGCTGCCCACGCTGTAATCCTCGGATCATAATGTTGTCGTTCATGAAGCACTTGTGGGTTTTCCGTGGCCCATAAGCGTACATTTTGTTTGTTAACCACACCGTCTAAATGGAAATGCGCCTCGTCTGAAAACCAAACATTGTTGAGAGTTTCTTCTTCCCTATCCTCCGCCCACTGACCAAACAGTAGTCTATGCTGCTTGTTTTCTTCAGTGAGCTTCTGTGCACAGATCATTTTGTATGGGTACATATGGAGGTCACTTTTAAGAATGCGTTGAACGGAGCGTCTGGATATTCCCGGTTGCACTGCTGCCTTTCTACACGATTTCCCGGGACTTCTCTGTACAGTAACTCGTGCCGCTTCAATATTCTCCGGCGAACAAACAGGCTTAGTCCGAGGTCGCTTCGCTTCTAATACTGTTCCTTCCCGTACAAATTTATCGTACAACCTGTGGATGGTCTTCTTGCAAGGGAACCATCGGGTGTTAAACTGTTGTCGAAAATACCTCTGAGTCACAACAAGGCTTTCCGTTTCATGAAAAGGTAACACAATTGCCGATCGTTGCTGTGTCGTCAGTCTTCCATTGTCAGCTGCTTACTAGTCTCCTAGCGGCAGTATCGTGAATTACACGTCATTTCGTAACTCATTTGTTTTTCCAAGCTCTGCTGGTACTGCTGTAGAGCTCCCAGCGGGATATCTAATGTGCGTCGTAAATTGCGAAAGAAACAATTTGTAACACATTTCGTGCGCCATCCTGTAGTTCTTCAGCCGTCACGAAGCGTTCTCCTGGCTGGTACAGTCTGAAGACCAGACGGCGCTTCCGCTTGGGCGCCAGACTGAGACAGTTTAAGCGAGGGCTACAGTTGCCACAAGGTCTATAACGACCGCCGGAAAATCAGAGGGAGTTCAAGCTTGCTAGCTGTGACAGCCAGATCATCCGGAATTGTGATAGTAACTCGAAATTACGGTCGCATCCTAACCACGGACGTCACCATACTGCCGCTAAGGTAACCTCTCGCGTTCTACTGCAACTGCCGTCATTAGACACTGTCTCTCTCACCCGACCTCAGTTACTTATTTTATTTCTCCACTTTGTCTGTTATCTCTCATTACTTACGTGCGTGGTTTTTCTTGCCTGGACGAACGTTGTCTTCCATTCTACGTAGGTTGCAACTTAAATAGTGGCAACACTGTTGTGGAGACACTATGCAATGGAATCTACTATTGTCGCTGATAGCACACGTTGTTGACTTACCTACCTTACCTCCGGGCAAATGGACTCGCCCGTCCCACGTCACCGGCGTGCGCACAATCGAGGCAAACACAGTCACCTGTGAGCGAGCGGTCTAACGTAACGGTGTCCCTATGTTTTCGGAACAGGAACAACGGAGATGGATCAAGATTGAATGTGCCAGAGGTCGTACAGCACGACAGTGTCATCAAGGTCTTCAAGAGGCGTGCGGGGAATCGGCATTGCCGTACAGAACAGTGGCACGTTAGGTAATAGCCTTAAACGAGGGTCGACAAACTGTGGAAGACATGCATCGGGCAGGTCGTCCTAGCGTCTCTGAAAAAGAAGTGCATGCTGTTGCCGCGTTAGTGGATAGTGACCGACGCCATACGATTCGTGAGCTCGCTCACGAAACCGGATTAGCGTATACGACTGTGCTTCATATCCTGAAGGAACGCCGGGCATGCGAAAAATTGCATGATGGGTTCCACATGACTGAAAGGAAATGCAGAAATGGATGCGTTACGACGCTGCTCAGACGCACTTGGAGCGCTATGAGCGCGAAGGAGAGGCTTTCTTACGCCGTATCTTAACACTGGATGAGACGTGAACCACATTCTACGAGCCAAAACTGAAACGCCAATCCAACGAATGGCGTCATTATGGGTCGCCGCGAAAGTCGAAAGTGCGTCAGAGCCCGAGTATGGTGAAACGTACGACTGTGATGGTGTTATCCTAACGCACTACGTTACTCCACGGCAGGCCGTGAATGCACAGTATTCTGTTCGTTTTTGGAGCATCACCTGCGGCCAGCTTCGCGAAAGAAGCGGCGACATTTTCTGCGCAACCCACGCAACATTTTGCACGACAATGTGTGGGCACATACAGCGCAAGTTGTTCGGTCGATGGGACTGGGAAGTACTGTACCGTCCACTATACTACCCGGGCGTAAGTCCTTGTGACTGATTTGATTCCGGAGATGAAGGAACCACTTCGTGGCATTCGCTTCAGAACTGTTCCAGAGATTCGACAGGCAGTAGACCGCTCAATTCGCACCATCAACAGAGCAGGCTCTGCTAACGGTATACTACGCCTTCCGCATCGTTGGCAACTGGTTCTACACAACGCTGGTGACTACTTTGAAGGACAGTAACAGGGGCAAACATGTTGCCACTATTCAAGTTCCAACTCTCATATTAATAACTATCTAATTTCCGAGAATTGATGCTACCTAATTCAGCCCGTTTTTACCTTGTTCGATCGTGTAACCTTCAGTATTAAGTTATTTATGGCGTTTTTATTAAAATATGGGCGTTTAAATTTAGTCCGTAGTCGACTGTTATTTAATACAACCATGGTGTGCGTTCTGGCGTAACAAAAAGCTCCGGAACGATGAAGAAGAACGCAAGACCAGAGAAGGCGGTGAAACGACTTCGGCCAATGGTGCGCTGATTAGGACCGCACCACGGCTGGAGCGACATCTAGCCAAAGTTAATATAGGCGCTGCTCCTGCCAGCCTCGGTGGACATTAGTGGACAGTATTGTAGAGTACTAGCACGACCTAGCACAGTGCTAGGAGACCAGTTATTAGTGATCCATATCAATTGCTTGTTTGGACATTATATATAGCAAAGGACTCTGATCATTCTGAGAATGCAGCAACCCTTAGGCACCCTATACGAGACGAGTGGGCAAGACCCCACATTTGGCGACGAGGCTTCCTAACGAACTTCATGCCACGAAATTTTATTATTTTTTTTTTTTTTTACCCGCTGATGCCTTTATTCTCTCTTTACTTTGAAGCGGCGCTTATTACTTTAATAGTTTATCGTTTTTCCTGATTCTTGTTTTCAGGTGGGCGTTGCAGAAAATTACGTCATACATACACTCCTGGAAATGGAAAAAAGAACACATTGACACCGGTGTGTCAGACCCACCATACTTGCTCCGGACACTGCGAGAGGGCTGTACAACCAATGATCACACGCACGGCACAGCGGACACACCAGGAACCGCGGTGTTGGCCGTCGAATAGCGCTAGCTGCGCAGCATTTGTGCACCGCCGCCGTCAGTGTCAGCCAGTTTGCCGTGGCATACGGAGCTCCATCGCAGTCTTTAACACTGGTAGCATGCCGCGACAGCGTGGACGTGAACCGTATGTGCAGTTGACGGACTTTGAGCGAGGGCGTATAGTGGGCATGCGGGAGGCCGGGTGGACGAACCGCCGAATTGCTCAACACGTGGGGCGTGAGGTCTCCACAGTACATCGATGTTGTCGCCAGTGGTCGGCGGAAGGTGCACGTGCCCGTCGACCTGGGACCGGACCGCAGCGACGCACGGATGCACGCCAAGACCGTAGGATCCTACGCAGTGCCGTAGGGGACCGCACCGCCACTTCCCAGCAAATTAGGGACACTGTTGCTCCTGGGGTATCGGCGGGGACCATTCGCAACCGTCTCCATGAAGCTGGGCTACGGTCCCGCACACCGTTAGGCCGTCTTCCGCTCACGCCCCAACATCGTGCAGCCCGCCTCCAGTGGTGTCGCGACAGGCGTGAATGGAGGGACGAATGGAGACGTGTCGTCTTCAGCGATGAGAGTCGCTTCTGCCTTGGTGCCAATGATGGTCGTATGCGTGTTTGGCGCCGTGCAGGTGAGCGCCACAATCAGGACTGCATACGACCGAGGCACACGGGGCCAACACCCGGCCTCATGGTGTGGGGAGCGATCTCCTACACTGGCCGTACACCACTGGTGATCGTCGAGGGGACACTGAATAGTGCAGGGTACATCCAAACCGTCATCGAACCCATCGTTCTACCATTCCTAGACCGGCAAGGGAACTTGCTGTTCCAACAGGACAATGCACGTCCGCATGTATCCCGTGCCACCCAACGTGCTCTAGAAGGTGTAAGTCAACTACCCTGGCCAGCAAGATCTCCGGATCTGTCCCCCATTGAGCATGTTTGGGACTGGATGAAGCGTCGTCTCACGCGGTCTGCACGTCCAGCACGAACGCTGGTCCAACTGAGGCGCCAGGTGGAAATGGCATGGCAAGCCGTTCCACAGGACTACATCCAGCATCTCTACGATTGTCTCCATGGGAGAATAGCAGCCTGCATTGCTGCGAAAGGTGGATATACACTGTACTAGTGCCGACATTGTGCATGCTCTGTTGCCTGTGTCTATGTGCCTGTGGTTCTGTCAGTGTGATCATGTGATGTATCTGACCCCAGGAATGTGTCAATAAAGTTTCCCCTTCCTGGGACAATGAATTAACGGTGTTCTTATTTCAATTTCCAGGAGTGTATTTTTGTCTGTTTGTTTCATTTGTGTCTTCCGCCATCACCACCCCACCTGTCCCCCACCCTGCTCAGCTGCCACTGCCCTAAGTATTTGATGCCACACAGCGAACACTGATATTTCCGTTTCAAATTGGTTCAAATGTCTCTGAGCACTATGGGACTTAACATCTGAGGTCTTCAGTCCCCTAGAACTTAGAACTACCTAAACCTAACTAACCTAAGGACATCACACACATCCATGCCCGAGGCAGGATTCGAACCTGCGACCGTAGCGGTCGCGCGGCTCCACACAATCGCCTGGAACCGCTCGGCCACCACGGCCGGCTTTCCGTTTCAGACGCAGCAAATACGAGGGTTAGTCAAATGAAAACCTTAAATATTTTTTAAATATTATTTATTGCGCAGAAGTGGTACAAAGCTGTATCACTTTTCAACACGCTCAATGCTAGTCCTCCAGCGCTTACAACGTGCATAAATTCCTTTAGAAAAGAATTCTTTTGGTAGTGCGCGCAACCACTCATGCACCGCGTGGCGTACCTCTTCATCAGAACGGAACTTACTTCCTCCCATTGTGTCTTTGAGTGGTCCAAACATATAGAAAACACTTGGGGGCAAGGTCTGGTGAGTATGGTGGATGAGGAAGACACTCAAAATGCAGATCTGTGATTGTTGCAACTGTTGTACGGGCAGTGTGGGACCTTGCATTGTCATGTTGCAAAAGGACGCCTGCTGACAGCAATCCACGTCGCTCTGATTTGATTGCAGGCCGCA
This sequence comes from Schistocerca americana, assembly GCF_021461395.2. Taxonomy (NCBI): domain Eukaryota; kingdom Metazoa; phylum Arthropoda; class Insecta; order Orthoptera; family Acrididae; genus Schistocerca; species Schistocerca americana. The sequence goes on along the minus strand of NC_060124.1, from coordinate 539,577,512 downwards.
GATGATTTTTTTTTTTAGGAGATCTGTGTATGATACACTGGTGACAGTGGTCCCTCTAGGCATGTAATGCTCCAAAATGACGCCTTTTTGGTCCCAAAAGTGAGTCAGCATAACCTTCCCTACTGATGGTTCTGTTCGAAACTTCTTTGGTTTTGGTGATGAGGAATGGCGCCATTCCTTGCTCGCTCTCTTCATTTCCTGTTAGTGGAAGTGAACCCAGGTTTCGTCCCCAGTAATGATTCTTGCAAAGAAGCCATCACCTTCTCGTTCAAAGCGCCGAAGAAGTTCTTCACAGGCTTCAACACGTCGTTCTCTCATTTCAGGAGTCAGCTGCCGTGGCATCCATCTTGCAGACACTTTATCAAAATGGAGTACATCATGCACAATGTGGTGTGATGACCCATGACTAATCTGTAAACATGCTGCAATGTCATTCAGTGTCACTCCGCGGTTTTCCTTCACCACGGCTTCAACTGCTGCAATGTTCTGTGGAGTCACAATTCATCGTGCCTGACTTGGACGAGGAGCATCTTCCACTGAAGTCACACCATTTGCGAACTTCCTACTCCGTTCGGAGACTTGCTGCTGTGACAAACATGCATCACCGAACTGAACCTTCATTCGACGATGAATTTCAATAGGTTTCACACCTTCACTACGCAAAAACCGAATAACAGAACGCTGTTCTTCCCTGGTGCAGGTCGCAAGTTCGGGTGGCCATCTTTATACTGATACTCCGACGGTATGTGTGCATCTGCACTATGCTGCCACCTACAGGCCATTCTGAACGCTGTTTGTAGCACGCTTACCAACTTACAGGATAACGGCGCGAAATTTCGATTTGTTATTACAAATTTAAGGTTTTCATTTGACTCACCCTCGCATCAACACTGCCCAACACAGCGCAGCAGCCACTGGCCAACGCTGTGCACCCGACACAACAAGCACCACCCACTCCAGCTGCTATACCACCTTTACGACAGTTTTGTGGACAAGAAGGAGAATGGCTCGAGTAATTACACCAATCTGGGGCACATCGACTAGCCCACAACGTGGCATGTACTGTGAAACTTCCCTATCTGTTATCCACGGTACAAAGTGCAGTGTTCAGATTAATTCAAAAACTCTTTCCTAACGCCATTCCGAGCAAACGTAGTTACGACTGACTACTGTGACTTCGCTGACTAACTACTGTGATCAACAAGTGAATGTGATAGTAGCTAGGTATCAAGTCCTTAATTGCAAAAACCGGTCAAAACAAACTTATCGCGAGTGGGTAACAGATTTGCAGGGTATGATAATGAAATGCAAATTCAAATGTGCTTGCAGTGCTATATATTCAGAAGTTATGTTGAGTGATGCGATCGTGTACAGTGTACCTGATCTCAAACTCAGTGAACAGATTTTGAAACAGTCCGATCCATCATTTCAGCTGGTAGTGCAAATACTGCATCAGTACGAATCCGGTACCTTATCGGCTCGAAAATTTGAACAGTCAGCTGTTCGTTGGGTTGAGTCCCTTGCTTGCGATCACCCCATTCCTCACCGGTGGCGTGCACTAGCCACGCCAAGCAGATAACCTTCCATGCTGTGTAAGCACTTCGCTACACAGGTGAACGGAATTAAGTCTTGCTCTCGGTGTTATTCACGGCACAAACGCCAAAACTGCCCCTCCTGGCAAGCTCAGTGTTACGCTTGTGGTAGGAAAGGACATCTACAATCCGTATGTTTGCAGCGGAACATATATAAGAATTCGGCCCACTCACAAAAATCTTGTCACAAGGCCCATGTCATTAATGCAGTATATTCAAAGTCTGCAACAGGTTTTAGCAAACGCAGCAAGCGTGCAATTTCATCAATGATATGCCAGTTAGACAAACATTTTGTTGACTTACTTATCTGTGGGAAACGCGTGAAATTTCAGTTGGACACGGGTGCCACTGTCACATTGCTAAATCGTCACATGTATGAACTATTAAATTCCCCACGCCTGTCTGAAACTAGCATGCAACGGACGGCTTATAATGGACAAAACATTCCCGTTCTCGGAACACGTACTTTGCCTGCTATGTACTGCTTACATATGCAGTGACTTTTACAGTGCTACAATCACGCGATTGTGAAAACATACTTGGTCTTGATTCTTTTGATTTGTTTGGCTTTAACATTCAGGACAATGTGTCGTCAGTATTTGCTTTCAATGTAAAAGACAGTGTATCTAGCTTGCTAAAAGAATTGCCAGACCTCTTTTCTGAAGGTTTAGGCAAGGCTAACAAATTTGTGGCACATATTATTCTGAAAGACAATGCTCAGCCGAAATTTTGCAGGGCCAGCACTGTTCCCATTGCATTAAGGGATAAAGTCGCAGCTGAACTTACGGAATTGCAAGATAGCGGAGTTTTTGCGCCCATATCAGCTAGTCAACGGGCAAGTCTATTGGTTTGATCCTCAAGCCTTCAGGTCGCATTCGCCTCTGTGTTGACTTTAAACATGCAGTTAACAGACAAACTGTCTCTGATACTTATCCATTGCCATGTCCAGAGGATCTTATGGACGAATTAGGCGCTGAACGCTATTCTACAAAAATTTATTTGCACGACGCGTATCTTCTAATACCGCTCGATGAATAATCTCAAAGTGTGTGCAGTAAATACTCATCTGGGCTTGTTTAAATATTTGCGTCTGCCTTTTGGAGGCGCTTCTGCACCCGCAGTTTTCCAACGGTATATGGAACACCCGACTGCACAAGTGTCAAACTGTTCACTTTTGGACGATACTCTAGTAGCAGATCGTAGACCTGAAGAACATATTACAAATTTATGTACTTTGTTTCGTTTCTTATCTGATGCAGAACTTAAGTGTAAACTGGACAAGTGTGATTTTTTTTAAAACCTGAATTGCAGTATCTTGGCATGTCAAACAGTCAGAGTGTACATCCTCTTAAGTCGCATTTGTTAGCCATACGAGACTTGCCAGTTCCTCGCGATATCACAGAACTGCAGTCAGTTTTAGGGAAAATGAAATATTATATTCGGTTCATTCCGAATGCTGCACAAATCGCAGCTCCGTTTCATCGCTTGCGTCGCAGGAACGTTCCCTTTGAAACTTGAAACTTACGGGCAGATTAAAACTGTGTCCCCGACCGAGACTCGAACTCGGGACCTTTGCCTTTCGCGGGCAAGTGCTCTACCAACTGAGCTACCGAAGCACGACTCACGCCCGGTACTCACAGCTTTACTTCTGCCAGTACCTCGTCTCCCACCTTCCAAATTTTACAGAAGCTCTCCTGCGAACCTTGCAGAACTAGCACTGCTGAAAGAAAGGATATTGCGGAGACATGGCTTAGCCACAGCCTGGGGGATGTTTCCAGAATGAGAAGGTAGGAGACGAGGTACTGGCAGAAGTAAAGCTGTGAGTACCGGGCGTGAGTCGTGCTTCGGTAGCTCAGTTGGTAGAGCACTTGCCCGCGACAGGCAAAGGTCCCGAGTTCCAGTCTCGGTCGGGGACACAGTTTTAATCTGCCAGGAAGTTTCGTATCAGCGCACACTCCGCTGCAGAGTGAAAATCCCATTCTGGAAACGTCCCCTTTCTTTCGACAGATGAGTGCCAAGTAGCGATTCAAAAACTTAAAGATGCATTGCTCAGTGATCGCTGCTTAGTTCACTTTGATCCTGTCAAACCAGTGGTATTGCACGTTGACGCTTCCTCTTACGGAATAGATGCAATGTTTTTACACAGAATTGGTGATAAAGACAGATCTATTGCTTTCGATCAAAAGTGTTGTCCAAAGCTCAATGTAACTATTCACAAATTGAGAAAGAGGCGTTGGCTATTGTCACCAAATCCCACCACTATTTGTATGGGAGAAAATTCTACTTAGTAACGTATCACAAGCCTTTGCAGTCCTTGTTTCATCCGGCGAAATCGGCTCCTGTACGAACCGCCCAAAATTGCAAAGATGGGATTTGTTGTTGTGTCAATACCAGCTCAACATGGCAATGCGAACCCACTTTCACGTCTTCCGATTGGCCCTAATACAGACTTTGACGCTTCTGCTGCATCTTGTTGTTGCATCGATGCTCAGAATTCTGAATTGCTTCAGCCATTTCCGCTGAATTACAGGAAAATTGCACAAACCGCGGAAGCTGATCCAGATTTGAAGATTTTGCTGAATTACATTCGCACATCTTGGTCTCACTCATTGAATTACATAAACAGCTCTGTAGTGCGCCGATACTTCACACGTCGGCATAGCCTCGCTGTACATAAAGGTGTAATTCTTGTTCAAAATGACAGTGTACAGTCACGTGTGTTGATTCTTAAAGCCTTTCAAAAGGAAGTGTTGCAGTTACTTCACCAAGGACGCTGGGAGACTGTTCGAAAGAAACAGCGCGTCGACACTGTACTTGGCATGGTATGGACGCCCAAATAGAACAGTGTCAAGCATGCGCGGAAAATCAGTTCACTAGGCCACAAAAATTCTTTGCTCGGCCTCAGTCGAAATCGCCATGGCAAAGTGTGCAAATAGACTTTCCAGGACCTTTTTGGAACACCAGTTGATTGATTGTGGTTGACTCGTATAGGAAGTTTCCTTTCCCTATGCCAATGAACTCGACAACGTCACGTAACACAATTCAGGAGTTATCGATTTTTTGGCTGGAAGGTTCACCTGAAGTAATAGTGTCAGACAACGGACCTCAGCTCACTTCAAAAGAATTTGAAACATTCTGTGAACGCAACGGCATACAGCATCAAGTAGTGCACCGTTGCATCCACAGTCAAACGACGACGCGGAACGTTTTGTCAGCACCTTTAAGCAGCAGATGGCCAAACTTCGCTCCGCACACGCCAGGCATCAAGCATTGGAACTGTTTCTCGCCTCCTATCGTTCGCACCCACGAGATGGAACATCGCCGGCGGAATTCCTTCACGGTCGCCACCGTCGAACACTGCTCCACCTGCTCCAACCTCCTCAGCATCCGGCGTCGAAGAAGGCCGCAAGTATCGCTTTGCACCTCATGATATTGTTTTTTACAGAATTTTTAGTAGCAGCAGACTGTGGGCGCGAGCCGAGATCGTCTGTCGACTTCGTGCTTGAATGTATCTTTCAGGTCCAGATGGCTTGCAGTGCCGCCATCAAAATCAACTGCGCCTCTGTCACGTACATGATGATCTTTCAATCTCTCTTCCCCCAGATTCACGGATCCAGAGGTCAGCGCGGCCACAGCATCCGCCAGAGGGTGTCATCACGAGACCGCGGGACGACCCCATGGAGACGGAGCCTTCTACTCCTCCGCCTCCACTCGTCTTACCGATGGAGCTGGACCCGACCACATGGCAGCAGTCGCCGCCTTCTTCATCTGGTTCACGGCATCAGAAGGTTGAAGCGTATCCTTCTGGTCGTTCTCTGGGGACGTTTTCGCTAAAGCGCACGCCTGATGGGGTACGGCCGGAAGCTTGAAGACCCTGCAGCCACAGCTTCCGGTCTGGTGATGCACCCACACTTCTGCCTCCCCTGCCGTGGTCGCACTCCCTACACGATGACGGTCCGTCGCTTTGGGGAGGGGAGGGTGAGGGGGGGGGGGGGGGGAGAATTTTCAAGTGTAACCACAAGCGCCGGAACGAAGAAAAATAATGCAAGACCAGAGAAGGCGGTAAACGACGTCGGCCAATGTTGCGCTGATTAGGACCGCATCACAACAGGAGCGCATCCAGCCGAAGTGAATATAAGCGCTGCTCCTGCCAGCCTCGGCGGACATTAATGTTCAAATGTGTGTGAAATCTTACGGGACTTAAATGCTAAGGTCATCAGTCCCTAAGCTTACACACTACTTAACCTAAATTATACTAAGGACAAACACACACACCCATGCCCGAGGGAGGACTCGAACCTCCGCCGTGACCAGCCGCACAGTCCATGACTGCAGCGCCTCAGACCGCTCGGTTAATCCCGCGCGGCGGCGGACATTCATGGACAGCATTGTAGAGTATTAGCACGGCCTAGCAGAGAGAGCTACGAGAACAGTTATTAGTGATCCACATCAATTGCTTGTTTGGACATTATACGCTACTGACCATTAAAATTGCTACACCACGAAGTTGAAGTGCTACAGACGCGAAATTTAACCGACAGGAAAAAGATGCTGTGATATGTAAATGATTAGCTTTCCAGAGCATTCACACAAGGTTGGCCTCGGTGGCGACACCTACAACGAGCTGACATGAGAAAAGTTTCCAACCGATTTCTCATACACAAACAGCAGTTGACTGGCGTTGCCTGGTGAAACGTTGTTGTGGTGCCTCGTGTAAGGAGGAGAAATGCGTACCATCACACTTTCGACTTTGATAAAGGTCGGATTGTAGCCTATCGCCACTGCGGTTCATCGTATCGCGACATTGCTGCTCGCGTTGGTCGAGATCCAATGACTGTTAGCAGAATATGGAATCGGTGGATTAGATTAGATTAGATTAGTTTATCGTTCCATAGATCCGTTTTCAAGACAACAACCATATGCACGAACAGTTCGACGACGTTTGCAGCAGCTGGGAGACCATGGCTGTGGTTACCCTTAACGCTGCATCACAGACAGGAGCGCCTGCGATGGTGTACTCAACGACGAACCTGGGTGCACGAAAGGCAAAACGTCATTTTTTCGGATGAATCCAGGTTCTGTTTACAGCATCATGATGGTCGCATCCGTGTTTGGCGACATTGCGGTGAACGCACATTTGAAGCGTGTATTCGTTATCGCCATACTGGCGTATTGCCCGGCGTGATGGTATAGGGTGCCATTGGTTACACGTCTCGGTCACCTCTTGTTCGCATTGACGGCACTTTGAACAGTGGACGTTAAATTTAAGATGTGTTACGACCCGTGGCTCTACCCTTCATTCGATCGCTGCCAAACCCACATTTCAGCAGGATAATGCACGACCGCATGCTTCAGGTCCTGTACGGGCCTTTCTGGATACAGAAAATGTTCGACTGCTGCCCTGGCCAGCACATTCTCCAGATCTCTCACCAATTGAAAACGTCTGGTCAATGGTGGCCGAGCAACTGGCTCGTCACAATACGCCAGTCACTACTCTTGATGAACTGTGGTATCGTGTTGAAGCTGCATGGGCAGCTGTACTTCTGCACGCCATAGAAGCTGTGTTTGACTAAATGCCCAGGCGTATCAAGGCCGTTATTATGGCCAGAGGTGGTTGTTATGGGTACTGATTTCTCAGGATCTATGAACCCAAATTGCGTGAAAATGTAATCACATGTCAGTTCTAGTATATTTGTCCAATGAATACCCGTTTATCATCTGCATTTCTTCTTGGTGTAGCAATTTTAATGGCCAGTAGTGTATACAGCAAAGGACTCGGGTCATTCTGAGAACGCAGCATCCCTTAGGTACCCTATACGAGACGAGTGGACAAGACCCCACAGTGTCGGTCTGAAAGTGGTCTAAAATAGACCAGAACCGGTAACCTTATATAAAAAAAGAAGTTTGTCGCTGATGTGACTGCTCTCATTCATTTTTAAGTAATAAATAAACCGATGTTCTCCGGAGACATGTCAAAAATTACAAAAGTTGTGCCATCCTCTTCTGTCTCTACTCTTTCATCACAGCTGATCTACTCCATTGGACTATGAAGATCGAATTACTCCCGTAATATGAGTGAATTCGGGGCTTTAGGCACGGTCAAGGCAGGGAGTAGGGTAGTGATCTTTCAAAGCAACATGGATAGTAGAGCGGTTTCACCTTTCACAGTCACTTCTCGGGCCACTTAATTTTCAACATACTTCTGTAACACCACGCTAACCCTTCGACACTCTCGTTTGCCGCTTTTGCCACAGCTCATAATTCATTTTTACAATGCTGCGCTTCTGGCATGCAACCTCAAAAATTTTTTCCCACAAATTAATACCAGTGTTAGATGCTATAAATATCTTTCGTCGCAGAGTGCTTTCTTTGCCTGTGTTGGTCTGTTTCTTACGTCTTCCTTGCTTTTTTTTTGTGATGCAGTATTTTCATTGCCTTCGTCCGCTACGTCGTGCCGAACATGAATGTTAAGCTTATCGTTAATCTGTTTTTGATACTACTCGTTCCTTTCGCCTCTCTTTGGTTTATTCTCAATTCATAGTGTGTGTTCAGAAGACTGTTCATTTCATTCAAACAGACATGTAATTCTTCCTCATTTTCACTGAGGATAGCAATGTCGTCAGCGAATCTTATGTTTGATATCGTTTCCCTCTGAACTTTACTCGCAAGTCTGAAACATCCCTTCGTTTCCTTTATTCCTTCTCTACATACAGGATCAACAGTAATGGAGAAAGACTGCATCCCTGCCTGCACACTTTCTAATCCGATCGTCTGCCTTCTGATTTCCCATCTCTATTATTCGCTATGGTTTATTGAATATTTTATATATCATTCTGTCTCCCTGCCACTTACCCCTTTTTTAGCGGAATTTCAAATATTTTGCACAATTGTATGTTGCTCAACGTCTTCTACTCGTCAATAAATACTATGAAGTTGCCTCTTCGCTTCATTAATTCTTGCTTCCATTATGAAACACAACATTACAACTCCATTCCTGACGTCAAAACCTTTTCTGAAGTCAAACTGATCGTTATCAAATAAATTCTCCATTTTCTTTTCCATTCTTCTGCTTATGACTCTTGTTAGCAACAGCGATGCATGAGCTGTTAAGATGATCTGTGATAGTTCTCACATTTATCTGCCTTTAACATCGCCCTATTGCCCTATTTGATTTCAAGCTCTACTAAACTTACAATAGTGGATCCCATACATCTTCAAATCGACATCAGTTGCTTCCTCTATCACAACAGCAGACAGTTCTTCTCCCGTGGTTATTTTGATCTCGTTTAACATACCGAGTGCCCATTTAGTAGCCTCAAACCGTCAATCTCTTCTGTTTAATGGCTCTGAGCACTATGGGACTTAACGTCTGAGGTCATCAGTCTCTCTTCTATTTATGGCGTCGATATGTACACCTGAAATATTATTGTCGGCGTTCAATTGCTGCCGATTCTGAGAGTAATGCTATCACTCAATTGTTCATAGTAACTCATTCTGTGTCCTATCTTCTTATTTATATCGAATCTTACTCCCATTACACCACTTTCTCCTGCTGTTGATATTACTCTACACTGGTCTGCCAGAATCCTTTTCTTCCACCCATTTCAGTTTACTGAGCTCACTGTATCAAGTCTGGACCTTTTCAATTCTCGTTTCATATTTTCTGGCTTACCTACCACATTCATACTTCTGACATTAACGCTCCGACTCTTAGAATGTAACCATTTTATCTGTTATTCAGTCTGTTTCTCGTAGCCACCTCTCCCTTGTCAGATCCCTCCCGGTCCTATGTCTTTTCGATCCATCCTACATGTCTTTAATGGTGTGGTCTCCATTGTTTTCTGCGTCGTCATTCTCGTGCTATTGGGCAGTGCTGCTTCTTCCATCCTTACGGGCGTAACCCCAACCCAAGGTAAGACGATGTCCTCAACCTCTATCCGCTCCAACACCCGATTAGAGAAAATCGTTAGCATCATACGTGTGGTTCCTTATACTAGAAGTCTTCGGACGACATAATTGACTACGTTCTCACGAAATCTAAGGAGATACTGCGATGGAACCCGCGATCCTCCACTTTTTGATTAGTACTGGAAGACGCTCTCATTAGACCAAGGTGCCCTTGATATTCGCGTTGAACATAACGATGTTATTCGACAGCGTGTCTCGTTTGGAGTGGTTGGTCCGTGGGTAGATGTCAGACTGTAAATCCAATGGTCGCCGGTGCGATCCTAAATCGGTACTAGGAATTTTCTGTCAGTTACCGCATTTCTATGAACGATCTGTTAATGAGAAGCACAACAAACTGCACCGTGATTTGGAGTACACTACGAACTGTAGGTGCACCTATAACTAATTTGTTATAGAAATGGGCAAACTCGTTCATCTTGGGGAACTACACTACTGGCCATTAAAATTGCTACACCAAGAAGAAATGCAGATGATAAACGGGTATTCATTGGACGAATATATTATACTAGAACTAACATATGATTACATTTTCACGCAATTTGGGTGCATAGATCCTGAGAAATCAGTACCCAGAACAACCACCTCTGGCCGTAATAACGGCCTTGATACGCCTGGGCATTGAGTTAAACAGAGCTTGGATGGCGTCTACAGGTACAGCTGTCCATGCAGCTTCAACACGATACCACAGTTCATCAAGAGTAGTGACTGGCATATTGTGACGAGCCAGTTGCTCGGCCACCATTGAACAGACATTTTCAGTTGGTGAGATCTGGAGAATGTGTTGGCCAGGGCAGCAGTCGAACATTTTCTGTATCCAGAAAGGCCCGTACAGGACCTGCGAGATGCGGTCGTGCATTATCCTGCTGAAATGTAGGGTTTCGCAGGGATCGAATGAAGGGTAGAGCCAAGGGTCGTAACACGTCTGAAACGTAACGTCCACTGTTCAAAGTGCCGTCAATGCGAACAAGAGGTGACCGAGACGTGTGACCAACGGCACCCCATACCATCACGCCGGGTGATACGTCGGTATGGCGATGACGAATACACGCTTCCAATGTGCACTCACCGCGATGTCACCAAACACGGATGCGACCATCATGATGCTGTAAACAGAACTGCAAACATCGTCGAACTGTTCGTGCAGATGGTTGTTGTCTTGCAAGCGGCCCCATCTGTTGACTTAGGGATCGAGACGTGGCTGTACGATCCGTTACAGCCACGCGGATAAGATGACTGTCATCTCGACTGCTAGTGATACGAACCCACCGATTCCATATTCTGCTAACAGTCATTGGATCTCGACCAACGCGAGCAGCAATGTCGCGCTACGATAAACCGCAATTGCGATAAGCTACAATCCGACCTTTATCAAAGTCGGAAACGTGATGGTATGCATTTCTCCTCCTTATACGAGGCATCACAACAACGTTTCACCAGGAAATGCCGGTCCACTGCTGTTTGTGTATGATATATCTGTTGTCAACTTTCCTCAATTCATCACGTTGTAGGTGTCGCCACCTCCGCGAACCTTGTGTGAATGCTCTGAAAAGCTAACAATTTGCATATCACAGCAACTTCTTCCTGTCGGTTAAATTTCGCGTCTGTAGCAAGTCTTCTTCGTGGTGTAGCGATTTTAATGGTCAGTAGTGTAGTTCACTGTTGATTGGTTCTTTTGAGACCCCTTCGTTTTTACTCATTTACTGTTCTTTTTTAATCTAATTGTGTGTTGCAGTATGCCTTTTAAACAAGTCAAAATGGAGTAACTACGTTTTACAATGAGAGCCGATTTTTTTATGAATATGTATCATCATCGCTTTTCTGTTATATTAGCAGATCCTCTACGTCTCAAGTTCCTGTGCTCCACTGATTCCTTCTTAATGTTGCTGTATGTGCTGTTTCATATATATCACTTGCTCGCGCCACCTCATCTTTTCTTCCACATTCCCTTCAAAGACCGTTTACGTAAGCCCATCTTACTTTACATACGTCCAATCAAGTTTAAGTTCCTTCTGTTTATTACATCCAGTGATTGTCTTTGCTCTCCCACTATCCTCAGTACCTCTTCATTTTTCACTCTATTCATCCTACTTATTCTTTCGCCCCTCAAAAGTCCCTAGCCTTGCTCTGTCTTCCTTCCTCAGTGTCCACGTTTCAGCACCATACCAGAGGACACGCCATTCAAAACACTGTACGAGCCTTTTCCTCAAATCTTTGTCCATACTGCTACAGAAAATTCTCCTTTTTCCCTAAAATGCTCTTTCGCCACTGGTATTCTGTGCTATTCTTCCAGTCGGATTCTGTCCTGTTTCCGAGGTATTTAGAGATTTGAACGTTTTGTAACGTTGTAACACTCCACCATTCAGCATTATCTTTACGTTTTTATTTCCCCCTGCTGCCATTACTCTTGTTGCCTTTGTGCTGATTTTCATTTCGTAAGTCTTTCCTTTAACTTCAATGGAATCCAGTATATGATGTAATTCTTTTGCACCTGTTGCTCGGAGGACCATGTCGTCTTCAAACTTCAAACACCACATTCTTTTCCCTCCAATTTTTACTCTCTTGTCACCTAGTAGGCAGTGGTCAGCTATATTTCCTAGGTACGGACTGAAAAGAGTAGGAGACAGTAGCCTTGTCTTATACCTTTTCCTAGTTCTCTCTCCTCTCATTTTCAATTACGCTTCTTGATTTGCATATGATGAATTTACAAGTCGTCTGGCTTTCTAGTATATTAACTTTCCTTCGTTATAGTTGCAAGCATATCCCAAGCCATATTATCAAAGGTCTTTTTCAGGTCCATAAGGTCTATGAAACACATATACAGGTCTTTTGCCTTTTCAATATACCTCTCTGCGAAAATTCGCAAGAGTCCTATTGCATCTCTTGTGCCTGTCTTCTGCCTAAAACCAAATTGCTTTTCAGCAGATTCTCCTCCATTACTTACTCCTGTCTTTTATTAATGGTTCTTATCATAACTTAGGCTTCATGTGAAATGAGGCTAATTGCCCTGTGCTCACTGAATTTCTTGGTTCCTTGTTTCTTTGGTGTCGGAGTCATTACTGTAGTTAGAAAGTCTTCTGACCAATCACCGCTGTCCTATTTTGCAACATAGTCTCAATATTTCTCTTACTCCTCCTTGGTTCAAACATTTTAGTACTTTTCCTGATACTGTATCTGTAACTACTGCTTTCCTGTTTTTCTATGTATGTATTGCACTCTTTACTTCTTTCGTAATGACTGTTGGTTCTTTCTCGTCCTTTACACTGTTCACGGATTCAAGCACTATTTGTGATACGTTCTTTTAAATCATCTTCCTATCTCTACAGAATGTCTTCATGATCTTTGTACATTAAATTTTCGTCTTTACTCAGAATTTACATAGTAGTACTTCCTTGTCTATTTTATACGCATTTTGTAGTCTTTACTCTGTTGAACAGTAAATTATATCTCCCCTTCCTCTCCAGTTCCTAAACTGAGTTGCTCTTCTCTTGTACCCCTTTTTTTCCAAGCCTGTTTCTCTAAGTAGTTAGTTGTTCAGCCTACGGTACGTTTTTTCTTGCATCTTTTCCTCTTCATTGTTTTTGATTTAAAATTTCTTCTCTCCTTCATGTTTGAAATCATTTGCTTTGTAACCCACTGCTTTTTTGCCCTTTTCCCGTTCACATGTCCTATACTTTTCTGCATTGGTTTTATGATTAATTCTTTGAACATATTCCAATACTCTATTGTCAGATGGTTCTTTGTATCATAATGTGTTAGTTAAGTTCTAGTGACAGCATTTACGTAATTCTTTCTCTCCCGGATCTTATCTTCGCTACGTCACACTTCATCATGGTAGTCTTCTACAGTTTTTTAGTTTTTGTTTCTATATACGCCATAAGGAAATTATGGTCGCTATTAATATCTGCACCTGTTAATGTGTGCAGCTTCTTAATTCCATTTCTGTACCTTTCTTCCACTAATATAAAATCGATTTGCTTTCTACACTTATCCCCGGTGGTTTCGAAGTGTAGATCCTCCTCCTGAGATTTTTGAATCCCATATTCGTCATTACAAGCTATCTTTCCCTGTCGTCCCCACCAACACCATGACCGCCTACTACGACTCCCTCCTCCTCCTCTTCCACAATGACATTTGCAACTTCCTTGATTATCATCCATTATCTTCTCTATGATGTTGAATGGAGTTGGTCATCGTGTTCTGAACTTTGCACATACACTTGGATAATCAATATATAATTTTGTACTCCATTCGGCCCTACAGCAATGTAAAATACAGACTGCCTTATGCAAGGGTAACAATCTGCGGTAATATTCCGTTCCCCTCTCCATTTCCTCAGATGCCTTTTACAACCGCTCGCTCCGAATCAGACGCTGCATTGTGTGTTCGTCCGCGCTGGGTATCTCATTTCTCTGCTATCACCCTTCGCCCATTCGCCACCTGAGATGCTCCCTCTAAGGGTTACTGGCTTCTAATGGAACCTCTGTTCTTACGCGTACCTCATTCCAAAACAAAAATTGAACTGTATATAGGTAATGAAAAATTCTTCATTTTAAAAATTCAAATACTTGGATAAATTTTATACGCATGTAAAACTGAAGTGGGATCAGAGAGACTGGAAATTCGATGCAGAATAGTTGTCGACTTGCACGAACGGAATTGAGATTGGCATGTACTCCAGGTTGTCCGACTGCCGTGTAATCCTTCCATAGCTTACGAGCTGTGTCTCACAAGCAGAGAAGTGAAAAATGATGCAGGAAACTTTTTCATAAATTCTTTTAATTACATTTTAAATTTATTTTTTTAGAAACTCGTAGAACATAAATTATATAGTACACAGGGTGAACATTAAAAAACCGACCAACTGCAGAGACGCATTCCCGACTGGAAATAGAGGAAAAATGATCGTATGAACATGCGTCCGGAAATGCATCGTTGTCGTGGTAGATGGCGCTGACTAATGAAAGTTGCTCTGACTGCTGCTGATAATCGTTGCCCTCGTTGCAGGTGACAGGGTAGCAGCGGTTGTCATGCGGCACACACATAATCGTACTTTGGCTTACACCATGCAAATGTTCAAATGGCCCTGAGCACTATGGAACTTAACATCTGAGGTCATCAGTCCCCTAGAACTTAGAGCTACTAAAACCTAACTAACCTAAGGACATCACACACACTCATGCCCGAGGCAGGATTCGAACCTGCGACCGTAGCGGTCGCGCGGTTCCAGAATGAAGCGCCTAGAACCGCGAGGCCACACCGGCCGGCTTACACCATGCAGGTGAGCCACTTGCCTGGAACTTATATTAGGGTCCGTCTCAATATCCTGTAGAATCCGGTTCTCTAAGTCTGATATACGCACAATCCGCCGCCTCCCTGCCCGTTCGCCGGCCGAGGTGACCGAGCGGTTCTAGGCGCTACAGTCTGGAACCGCGCGACCACTACGGTCGCAGGTTCGAATCCTGCCTCGGGCATGGATGTGTGTGATGTCCTTAGGTTAGTTAGGTTTAAGTAGTTCTAAGTTCTAGGGGACTGATGACCTTAGAAGTTATGTCCCATAGTGCTCAGAGAGCTGCCCGTTCGTTTGTCTGAAAGGACCCACGATCACACAAACGCCCAAAAAGAGCTTCAAATGTTGTGTGGTGTGGTTGGTGTCTGTGAGGGCACTTGTTTTCGTATAACCGTACTGCCTCTCGGCTGTTTCTATCTTGTTGGCCGTTCACATACACCGTCTCGGCTTGTTACCGACATGAATACCAGCCATTCTGCGGCTTACAGTACGCTGCGTCAACCACACAGCTTCTGACCCAGAAGGAACACGCGACACGTGGTCACAGGAACTCACATTCATCAACGCCATCTACCTTGGCGACGATGGATTTTCGGAGACGTTCATTGGACCTTTTTCCTCCACATCCAGTCAGCAATCCGTGCCTGCAGTTTTTCGGTTTCATTAATGTTCACCCTATGCATACAAACTTAAAAATTCCAGTGACAAATATTATTTGTGATAACTAAAATGGAAATAATGACCGCTTATTTCAAAAATTTGAACTAGCATGACAAAAAATAGAGTTCCCGTCAATCAGGACTCCGTTGTTTTAATTTCAACATACAATTATAAGACTGTTATAAATTACCAGTCATGGATGCTCAACGGTGCACGCAAAGAATCAGGAGTCGAAACTTCGAGAACAGTTTGAAACTGAACAAGATCGAACAACCACAATGGACAAAAGGAACTGCGATTCGGTACTGAACTAATAACGGTGGAACCGCAACGTGAATGTCCGAAGAGACCGAGTCGCTAACGAGACCGATCTTAAGGGAAAGGTGAACACTTGTTCGTTATAAGCAGTTCCTTACGTTCAGTTTAGTGAACCATTCCGTGGGATTTGTTCCTTCGCGAACGACCCATCTCTAGCTTGTTAGGTCAGTTAAAACGTCGGAGGAAGGCAAGAGCATGCCAGCCCCAACAGGATTAGCCGCAGTAAAGGACTGTGGTGTTCAAACTAATCTTCGGTTCAACAGTTACAGTTCATAACGCCGATCCTGTTTAAAACTATTTGCAGTATGATCCGCAGAAACAATGTCAAGATTTTCAGCAGTTGATAGCGACAGATATCAAGTAACAGGGTCGTTACCACTTGCAAGAGTAGCGGAAGGGGATGTGGGGAAGGGGTCAACGCTGCAGGGAATGAATCCATTACAGCAGGCCGACAAAGCTGATGGCCGTTCCGTTCTGCGAGATGCCGCGTAGCGACTGTGTTATCTGCTCGGAAGCATCGACTAATGTTCGCATTGTCTAGCCGATCCTGGCAGCGAGGGTGCTTCTCTCTCTCTCTCTCTCTCTCTCTCTCTCTCTCTCTCTCTCTCTCTCTCTCTCTCTCCCTCTGTGGGTCAGTCCGCCTTCGAAGCAAAGCCGTGGGGCGGTTCGAATAACGGCGCTAAGTGCGCATTGCTATGCAAATGGCAGCCCACGTGAGAGCACGGTGCCCCACATAACACGCCAGGCCACTGACTGCTATATGGATCAGGACTCTCCCCACACAAACACACCATACAGGTGTTTTGGAGGAGAACTAAAAGTTGCTGTCGAGAAAAGCCAATTAATCAACGGGCTTGTCAAAGTAGTTAATACCGGCCTTGGACAGCTGCTGACGGTCAGGGAGAGAATCATGAACTGTGCATGAACTGTGTGGACACAACTGCTTGCGTCGTAAACCTTGTACGTTATTTTATGCCTTTAACGATCAAAGTTACACTGACCTAAACTGGATACTTTGAGATAAGTAACTAACGGTCGGAAATTAATATCTAGTTTTTTTATATAATAACGGAGATACGGTTCTGTGTCGAGAAAACACGAATATTTCTTTAACACCTAAACATCTTTTGGAGAAGCTTTCTCATCGTCAGTGAGTTCATTTATTTTCGCAGTATCACGTATTGATGTTTATGTGACTGTTTGTCGTTTGCAGTAATGCGGTAGTTTGCCTCTTTTTTGGGGGAAGGCGAAACAAAGACTGCGCTTTGTTGGTACATCACTTAGAAGATGCAACAAACCCACTAAAGAGACAGCCTACATTACACTTCTGCGTTCTCTGCTGGAATATTACTGCGCGGTGTGGGATCCTTACCAGGTAAGATTGACGGATGACATCGAAAAAGTGCAAAGAAAGGCAGCTCGTTTCGTGTCATCGCGCAATGGGGGCGAGAGTGTCACTGATATGATACGCGTGTTGGGGTGGCAGTCACTGAAGCAAAGGCGGTTTTCTTTGTGGCGAGATCTATTTACGAAATATCAATCACCAACTTTCGCTTCCGAATGCGAAAATATTTTGTTGACACCCACCTACTTAGGGAGAAATGATCATCATAATAAGATAAGAGAAATCAGAGCTCCAAAGGAAAGATTTAGGTGTTCCTTTTTCCACGCACGATTCGAGAGTGGAATGGTATAGAAGTAGTATGAAAATGGTTCGATGAACCCTCTGCCAGGCACTTAAGTGTGAACTGCAGAGTAGCCATGTAGATGTAGATGCAGAGACTGTGGATGGCGGAATATTGAATTCACAAACGATCTCCGAAACGGTGTGTCCTTACACGTGTATCTCCAATTACCACTCCCCATTCAAAGTCTGTTAATCCCCCTCGTGTGGCCACAATCACGTCGGAAAGCTTGTCACACGAATCACCAGAGTACAAATGACAGCTCCGCCATTGGACTGCGCTTTTGCACCTTGATTGCTATATGGGCCCTCTATATGAGCATATCGCTATTCCATGTTTTTTCCTCCTCAGTGTATCCGTTTTCAGTAGTGATTTTCAGTTCTGTTTTTGGATTTTGCGGATATTGTTGTGTGTATTGAAGAGGAAAAACTTGGAAGAGCATATTTTAATGCTATTTTCTGTTTCATTTGTTAATGATTTATGAGTATCGCAACTTTAGTAGCGTCACAATTTAATAATTTCATCTCTTACTGACGTCAATTTGTTCTTTCTCTGCTACTGCTGACTACTTTGTTTATAGATTTTTTAAATTTCATACAGTTTGTACACGTTCGATAGGGGCTGTGAATGTTACTGCGGACGCAAGGAAAATTGGCCGTTGTCCGAAAACAGCCATAAAGAGCATTGGCCACAGTTCGCTGGATTCAGGCTACTGCTGTAAGATGCAACAGTATAGAGTAGCAGTAGAGAAGCCTGCGACGACTTCGGTGTCGTTGGAACCCCTGGAAAACCCGTTGTCACTGCGTGTTCCAATGCGCAACATCTGACTAGACTGACGGAGGAGAGTGGCCCACACGTTATTGAAATACAATGGAACATCCTGGATAGACTAATGACAATATTTTGCACACAGGCACAGCAAAAAGAGTGCTAAATATACGAGTTTCAGCCAGAATGCCTTCTTCTAAAGTAGAGAACACACACACACACACACACACACACACACACACACACACACACACAGACAAGCATTATCACAGACACAGGACTACTGTCTCCGGCGTCAGGGGGCACAGACTGTGGTCACGTGTGTGTCACATGCGCTAGCGTAAATGTATGTGTGTGTGGGGGGGGGGGGGGGCATCTACTTTAGAAGAAGACCTTTCGGCAGAAAGCGCACATGTCTAGCACTCTTTTTCTTGTGCCTGTCTGCGACTCAGTATCTGCTCTATATGATGAGTAGCTATGTATCCTTTTCATAATAATTGATGGTTCAAATGGCTCTGAGCACTATGGGACTTATCTTCTAAGGTCATCAGTCCCCTTGAACTTGGAACTACTTAAATCTAACTAACCTAAGGACATCACACACATCGATGTCCAAGGCAGGATTCGGACCTGCGACCAGTAGCGGTCGCGCGGTTCCAGACTGTAGCGCCTAGAACCGCTCGGCCACTCCGGCCGGCTGTCGTTATTGAAATACAGTAATTTATCAAAGTTATATTTCTCGGTTAACGTGTCAGATAATATTGAATTAGAATTAACTGAGTAATAAAGATATGTTATATGACAAGTGGAATTGATCCATCCTAATCAACCGAACGTACGCAACGGAAGATGTTATTCATATTACTCCCGCTGCCCGCGTTTAACACGGTGTAAAAGGAAAGCAGTTCTTACAGTGTAGGCCTGCTAAATTGGTACACGTCCAATAAGAATTTTAGGACAATACCTCGAGTAACTTGTGACTGGGAACAAAAATATAGGTATTTGCATGAAGTCACCTTCATTTGGTAAAGAACTCGATATTTACTTGCTTTTAGTAACAATGTGGGAATGAACTACAGGGACTACTAATGAATAGACCACGGCAGAAAGAATATTTTTTTAGTAATATTACACGGAACTAACCATCGCATGAAGCTGAAGTATATTAGTATGCAACATGCGACGTGGCGTGGAGATGGATATTTGTTGTGTATTTATACTGTATGAAGTGAAATGTTTAAAAGGTGGCTGTGAAAAGTGATTGTGTTGAAGTGGGGCAACTTTAAACCGAACGAGAGAAAGTTGGCAGTACCTATTACTCATCATATTCTCTATAAATGAAAGGACTTGTGACTGTTTTAAGAGTTATGAATGTTGACGGAACAGGGGTGGTTGTCGTTCTAACAGAAAAATGTTTAAGATTTTTACAGACCTCAGATTCGATTAATGTTAGCTGTTCACAGTTCTAAGACGACATACTGCGAGACTTGTAGGTGGGCTACACCAGGATTCCACAGTAACGCGTTATCCTTCACTATCCAAGAAGGTCTGCTGTCTTACATTATGGACGAAAAACCATTCATAACTAGAAATTTCCCGGTGATCCTAAGTATCTTGAAAGAAACGTTGGCAACAAGCGGAATAAAAGCTGTGGATTGTGTCTATGAATTATCTTCCTTATCCGATTCTTGGGCTTTTGCTTTAACTGCCGTTGCCCTGTTGATATTCAGTGAGAAATACGCATTTTCCTTGAATACTGGTCTCAGATGAGCGGGCTCCCTAGGCAAGTTCTCGAAAACTGTGTGTGCCCTGAGTGCAGTTGTTTTAAGCACACCCATGGTTTTTAATGGGCGGTGAGAATAGAAAACAGTAAATATAAATCAGTATTACAGAGGCTTAGACTGTTCTTGGACGCCGTCGGACGTGAATTTTTCCACTTTGCTGTCGGGAGGAAAAATTACAGCCCACTCCCCTTAATAGGTCACGTGCACTATACGCAGTAAGCAGTTATTAGGATGGACGGGTACCTGTGAGGTGTACATAGCTTATCTTAGTCCAGGGGAACCAGCCACATGATTTTCAGTGAACGTTCGTCCTCGCATATCGGAATCAAAGAAGGCCGTATCATACTATTATACAGGAGCAGCATCAGTGACAAGGTACCGAAATTAGTATTGGCTACTGAAACAGATAATACACAGGTAGTGTTGTGTCTAGACAAGACAGCCTAGACAACGAGAGGAAGCCGAAAGGCACGCGCTATAAGCTTACGCAGGATGGCGTGAGGTCTGAAACAGGATACGTAATGAATGCTATGAAGAAAAGTACGTAGCTTCTGGAATACTTAACTTTAATCCATCATTGTATACAGCGTTCTTGATGATACAAGTGAGACTCTGTAGTTTCAGACAATATACTGCTAATGGCGCCTTGCTAGGTCGTAGCCATTGACTTAGCTGAAGGCTATTCTAACTATCTGCTCTGCAAATGAGCGAGGCTTCGTCAGTGTGCATCGCTAGCTACGTCGTCCGTGCAACTGGGGCGAGTGCTAGTACGTCTCTCTAGACCTGCCGTGTGGTGTCGCTCGGTCTGCTATCACTGAAAGTGGCGACACGCGGGTCCGACTTGTACTAATGGACCGCGGCCGATTTAAAGCTACCACCTAGCAAGTGTGGTGTCTGGCGGTGACACCACAGGTAGTGTCAGGAACATCTGGTTGAAACGAAGTGAATAGCTGCGGAATTCTTTATACAAATTGGAAATACAAGGTCTGTTCAAAAAAATTCCGGAACTTCGTCCAAAAAATTTTTCCACCCTTACGCTTTACTTATTGTGCATGTTCTCCTCCGAAATACTCTCCTCCACAATTGATACATCGCTCCCAGCGCTTTTTCCTTTTCCGAAAACAGTCTTGGTACGCCTCTTGCTGGATCGTGCGAAGTGTCCTCTGAGAATTTTCTTTTATCTCGTCTATCTTTGCAAATCTACGTCCTTTCAACGGAGTTCTCAACTTTGGAATTTAAAAAATATCCGCATGGTCCAGGTCTGGAGGGTACGAAAGATGAGGCAGCACAGTGATTTCGTTTATTGCGCAATAGCCACGCACTAACATGGATGAATGAATGTGCGGGTGCATTACCGCGATACAAAAGCCGTGAGTTGTCTCGCCACATTTCAGGCTGATTCCTTCTCACATTTTCGCGCAGGCGTCGCAACACATCCCGATAGTATCATCGATTGACACTTTGTCCTTGTTGCACGAATTCATGATGAACTAATCCTTCAGAGTGAAAGAAAACTATAAGCATGGCTGTTTTTGGTCTTTGACAACATTTCCTGACCCATTGTGAAGATTGAACATTGGTCTCAACATCGTAACCGTAGACCCATTTATCGTCATCAGTTATGGTTTTCTTACAGGACATTTTGTTCTCATTTGCGCGATCCAACAGCTCTTCACAGATTGCGGGGCAAAGGCCTTTCTGGTCTTGACTCATGAGCAATGGGATGAACTTGGCGGCAACACGGTGCATTCCAAGATGCTGTGTCAGGATTTCATGACGTGATCCAACTGAAATGTTACGTTCTTCTACTATCTCTCGGACAGTCAGTCTTTGATTGTCATTAACAATTTCGTTGACATTCCTGACAAGAGCGTTGTCGGTAGACGTCGAAGGGCATCCTGAACGGGGGTCATCTTTAACTTCCGTCCAGCCATTTTTAAACCGTGTGAAGCATTCGTAACAACGAGTATGCCTTAAGCACTCACCACCGTACGCTTACTGCATCATTTGGTGTGTGTCTAAAGGTTTCCTTGATTCCTTGAGAGTCACTTAATGCAGCCGCGTTGCTCCTCTGTCATCTCGAAATTCGCAAACTGTACGACAACGATCTACAGCGCTGAACAATAACTAACAGACATAGAACAGTGAAACTTCCCGCAGTTACACATTAAACACAGGCGTGTGGAGGGATGCCAACCACATTTTGCTCCAACACACCATTGGCGCGACATTACGAATGTTCTGGAACTTTTTGAACGGACCTCGTATACTGAAAATATAGGTTAGACGCCAAAGGTGTCGGCGTATTCATTGCAGTGTAGAATTCGTCAATATCTAGCGAGCTTATTACGGATTCCGAATGTGAATTAAATTAAGTTAAAGGAGGGTCAAACATGGTAATCGCATGCTTTTATAGGCCACCATCATCAGGAGCTGGTGTGGCTCAGTGCTTTAGAGAGAACTTTGAGAATGTTCTAAGTTTCCTAGTCGTGGTATTGTGACAGGAGAAGACTTTGAATTACCAGCTATAAAATGCGAGAGTCATGCGATTAAAATTGGTCCCAGAGAATGGGATTCGTGCGAGGCTTTTCTGAATGTTTTGTCTGAAAATTATTTCGAGCAAATAGTTAGAAAACCTAGGAGTGACGGAAAGTCTTAGACTTCTTAGTAACTAATAGATCAAAACTTTTCGAATCACAGTGACTGGATATAAATTGCAGAGTATCTATGTAATCAGCATCAATTTTTCAGTTCTGAAGACCAATATTTGGAGAAGAAAGAGATACAGTGCCCTTCAGGTGCAGTTGAAAAACGCACAGGAGGAGCTAGATAGGATGAGGAGGGAGAAGGTGTTTGGGGAATGGGAGCTAGCTGTTGGCAAGAGATCTGCTAGGAGAAGGAGATTTTCAGATAGTTTTACTATTGGTGTTTGTAATAGATATGACCAACTGTCAGAGTCTAGTGGAGAGGAATCTCTAGTAGCTTCAGATGTAGGAAGTATGCAGCAGACCTCAGCAGTTACGGTGGCTAGGACAGTTGCAAAGTCTAAGAGAAAGAAGAAGGTTCTGCTGTTAGGTAGTTCTCATGGTAGAGGTGTAGGCTAGCAGTTGCAGGAAGTTTTGGGGAGTGAGTACCAGGTCACCAGCATTGTGAAGCCTAATGCAGGATTGGCTCAGGTGACTTTTAACATAGGGGGGTTATGTAGGGATTTTACTAAAGAGGATCAGGTAGTGATTGTGGGTGGGGCTGGTAATAGTATTGATAGGGATGGGGAGTATGACATAGATGGTGACCTGGAAAAGATAGCCACTCAGACTGGCAACACGAATGTGCATTTCGTGGAACTGTTTCAGCGTCACGATCGGCCTCATCTTAATACAGCCGTCAGGCGTAATAACATGAGACTTGGGGGTGCGCTGATGACAGAAGGCATGAGTCACATCTCAGTGGTGTCGGTGGAGTCTATCAGTAGGATGGGTTTCACTAGACATGGCCTGCACCTCAACAGGTATGAGAAGGGGAGGTTGGCAAAACTTATAGGTGACAGCATAGGTGGGGGTGGTGGGATCACTCATGGGAAAATTCCGGTAGTTGTGGGTGTTAGAGCTGTACATTTTTTAGATTGAAGTCAGCTGATAGGTATTCCTGCTTAAGGGAAGTCTCTCTAACAAAGAAACCACTTTCTACAAAGCTTGGGTATCCGATTAATGAGGGAATTAGTATATTTCATCAAAATATACAAGGTATTAGAGATAAAGTTAGTGAACTGCTTATAGATGTTGACTCTGAAATTATTGGTATACCTGAACACTTCTTAAATAAGGAGATAATTCAGAGGCTTCCTTTACCAGGATACAGGTTGGCTGGCAGCTTTTCGAGGAGCTCTTTGCGGTGTGGGGGAGTAGCCATGTATGTGAAAAACGGTATCCCATTTGAGTCAATTGATGTTTCAAAGTACTGCACTGAAAAGGTGTTTGAATGTTGTGCAGGTGTGGTTAAATTTAGTGGGGCTAGACTTCTTACTGTTGTTATTTATAGATCCCCAGACTCCGATTTCACAACATTTTTGCTAAAGCTAGAGGAGGTTCTTGGTTCACTTTATAGGAAATACAAAAAGTTAGTTATATGTGGTGACTTCAATATTAATTGTATAAGTGATTGTGCAAGGAAAAGGATGCTAGTAGACCTCCTTAATTCATATAATCTTATGCAAACCGTATTCTTTCCAACGAGAGTGCAAGGGAACAGTAAAACAACCATAGACAATATTTTTGTTCATTCGTCATTATTAGAAGGGCATTCTGTTAGCAAAAAGGTGAATGGCCTTTCAGATCATGATGCACAAATTTTAAGTCTAAAAGATTTTTGTGCTGCAACACATGTTAAATATAGTTACCAACTTTTTAGGAAAGCTGATCCAGTTGCTGTACAGACTTTTGTACACCTTATCAAGGAACAAGAGTGGCAAGATGTTTATAGTGCTGATACAGTAGACGATAAATATAAAGCCTTCCTCAAGACTTTTCCCGTGCTCTTTGAAAGTTGCTTTCCGTTAGAACGTTCAAAACAGGGTACTAGCACAAACAGGCAGCCTGGGTGGCTGACTAAAGGGATAAGAATATCTTGTAGAACAAAGTGGCAATTATATCAAAACGTTAGAAACAGTCAAAATCTAAATGCAGCAGCCCATTACAAACAGTATTGTAAGGTGCTTAAAAAAGTTATTAGGAAGGCAAAAAGTATGTGGTATGCAGATAGAATAGCTAAGTCTCAGGATAAAATTAAAACCATATGGTCAGTCGTAAAGGAAGTGGCTGGTCTGCAGAGACAGGTCGAGAATATAGAATCAGTGCATAGTGGGTATGTCCGTGTTACTGGTAAGTCGCATATATGTACAGTACTTAATGATCACTTTCTGAATATAGCAGGTGAACTAAATAGAAACCTAGTCCCAACAGGGAATCATATAGCGCTCTTAGAAAAAAGTGTTCCGAGACTGTTACCTGAAATGCTCCTCCATGATACTGACAAGAGGGAGATTGAGTTAATAATTAAATCACTAAAGACCAAGAACTCTCATGGATATGACGGGGTATCTAGCAGAATACTGAAGTATTGTTCCACGTATGGTAGCTCAGTACTTAGCCATATCTGTAACTTTTCCTTTAGGAGTGGTCGGTTTCCTGACCGATTAAAGTACTCGGTAGTGAAGCCACTTTATAAAAAGGGAGACAGGGATAATGTTGACAATTATAGACCTATTTCTATGCCATTGGTGTTTGCTAAAGTTATCGAGAAGGTTGTATATACAAGGTTACTGGAGCATTTAAATTCACATAATTTGCTGTCAAATGTTCAGTTTGGTTTTAGATATGGTTTAACAACTGAAAATGCTATAGTCTCTTTTCTCTGTGAGGTTTTGGACGGATTAAATAAAAGGTTGCGAACGTTAGGTGTTTTCTTTGATTTAACGAAGGCTTTTGACTGTGTTGACCACAAAATATTACTGCAGAAGTTGGAACATCATGGAGTAAGGGGAGTAGCTTACAATTAGTTCGCCTCCTACTATAAGAACAGAAAGCAGAAGGTAATCCTCCGCAATATTGAGAGTGGTAGTGATGTTCAGTCCCAATGGGGCACTGTTAAATGGGGCGTTCCCCAAGGGTCGGTGCTGGGGCCACTGCTGTTTCTTATTTATGTAAATGATATGCCTTCTAGTATTACAGGTGATTCAAAAATGTTTCTGTTTGCTGATGACACCACCTTGGTTGTGAAGGATCTTGTGTGTAATATTGAAACATTATCAAATAATGTAGTTCATGATATAAGTTCGTGGCTTGTGGAAAATAATTTGATGCTAAATCACAGTAAGACTCAGTTTTTACAGTTTCTAACCCACAATTCAACAAGAACTGACATTTTAATCAGACAGAATGGGCATGTTATAAGCGAGACGGAACAGTTCAAGTTCTTAGGCGTTCAGATAGATAGTAAGCTGTTGTGGAAAGCCCATGTTCAGGATCTTGTTCAGAAACTGAATGCCGCTTTATTTACCATTAGAACAGTATCTGAAATAAGTGACATTTCAACACGAAAAGTAGTATACTTCGCATATTTTCATACGCTTATGTCATATGGTATTATTTTTTGGGGTAATTCTTCTGATTCAAAAAGGGTATTTTTGGCTCAAAAATGGGCTGTTCGAGCTATGTATGGTGTAAGTTCGAAAACCTCTTGTCGACCCCTATTCAATAGTCTGGGAATTTTGACATTGCACTCACAGTATGTATTTTCTTTAATGTCGTTTGTTGTTAACAATATTAGCTTATTCCCAAGAGTTAGCAGCTTTCACTCAGTTAATACTAGGCAGAAATCAAATCTGCATGTGGAATGCACTTCCTTGACTCTTGTGCAGAAAGGAGTGCAGTATTCTGCTGCATCCATTTTCAATAAGCTACCACAAGAACTCAAAAATCTTAGCAGTAGCCCAAACACTTTTAAGTCTAAACTGAAGAGTTTCCTCATGGCTCACTCCTTCTATTCTGTCGAGGAGCTCCTGGAAGAACTAAAAAATTAAGCGAATTCCAGTGTTACATTCTTGATTTTCTTTATTTAAACTAACGACTTGTCGCCTGAATATGTTTCTGATATTTCATTTTATCTGTTTCTATAATCGTGTTATAATTTCATGTATTGACTCGTTCCATGACCATGGAGACTTCTCCTAAATGTGGTCCCACGGAACAATAAACAAATCAATAAAAAAATTAAAAAAATAAACAGTTCGAAAGAAATATTCATTACGCCCTAGGCAAATATACCAAGGTATCGAGCAAAGTTTCAATGAATGGAAAAAACGCACCGTGGTTTAGTAGTCGCGTTAGAAAGTTGCTGCGACAACAAAGAGAGCTTCATCGGAGGTTCAAGCTAAGGCCATAGCTAGCTGACAAAAATGAACGAAACAAGAATGGGTGTAAGGAGAGCAATGTGCGAAGCTTTCATTGCATTTCAAACTAAAATTTTTCTAACCGTTCTGACAAAAACCATAAGAAGTTTTGGAGTTCTGTAAAGTCAGTAGGCGCATCGAAATAATGTATTCAGTCGCTCAACGATCATATTGGTTACAGTGATAAGGCCGAAATACTGAATACGGTCTTGCAAGACTGTTACTCCACGATATTCGTAACACAGTGCCTACTTTCCACTAAACGGCAGATACTGAGACAAATGGAATAGAAACGCAACCACAAACGCTTAATAGTGGAAAGGCATGTGGATCGAATGAGATACTTGTGAGGTAATACGCTGATTATACGAAACAGATAGCTCCCCTTCTAGCAGTAGCTTATCGTAGGTAGTGGGGCAACGAAAGGTAATTAGCGACTGGAAAACCCGCAGGTCATTTCTCTTTCCGAGGAAGTTCGCAGAACAATTATAAATAATTACAGGAGTATATCGCTCACATCAGTTTGTTGTAGAGTTATGGTACACATCTTATGCTGACGTACACTATGATAAAAATCATCCGGACACACCCAAAAACATACGTTTTTCATATTAGGTAGATTGTGCTGCCACCTACTGCCAGGTACTCCGTAAGAGCTTCCTCAGCAGTCAGACAAGGTCAGAGAGCAGAATGGGACGCTCCGCGGAACTCACGGACTTCGAACGTCGTCAGGTGATTGGGTTTCGCTTGTGTCATATGTCTGTACGTGTGATTTCCACACCCCTAAACATCCCTAGGTCCACTGTTTCCAATGTAATAGTGAAGTGGAAACGTGAAGGGACATGTACGAAACAAAAGCGTACAGACCGACCTCGTCTGTTGCCTGACAGAGACCGCCGACAGTTGAAGCGGGTCGTAATGTGTAATAGGGAGATATCTATCCAGACCACCACATGGGAATTCCAAACTGAATCAGGATCCACTGCAAGTACTATGACAGTTAGGCGTGCGGTGAGGAAACTTGGATTTCATGGTCGAGCGGCTGCTCATAAGCCACACATCACGCCGGTAAATGCCAAAGGACGCCTCGCTTGTTGTAAGGAGCGTGAACATTGGACGATTGAACAGTGCAAAAACGTTGTGTGGAGTGACGAATCACGATGGAAGGTTGTGGGTATGGCGAATGCCCGGTGAACGTCATCTGCCACTGTTTGCAGCGCCAACAGTAAAATCTGGAGGCGGTGGTGTTATGGTGTGGCCGTATTTTTCATGGAAGGGGCTTGCACCCCGTCTTGTTTTGCGTGGAACTATCACAGTACAGGCCTACATTGATGTTTTAAGCGCCTTCTTGCTTCCCACTGTTGAAGAGCAATTCGGGGATGGCGATTGCATCTTTCAATACGATCGAGCATCTGCACGTAATGCACGGTCTTTGGCGGACGGGTTACACGACAGTAACATCACTGTAATGGACTGGCCTGCACAAACTCCTGACCTGAATCCTACAGAACAGCTTTGGAATGTTTTGGAATGCCGACTTCGTGCCATGCCTCACCGACCGACATCTATACCTCTCCTCAGTGCAGCACTCCGTGAAGAATGGACTGTCATTCCCCAATAAATCTGTTTGAACGTATGCCTGCGAGAGTTGGAAGCTGTCATCAAGGCTAATGATGGGGCAACACCATATTGAATTCCAGCATTACCGATGGAGGGCGTCAGCCAGGTGTCGAGATACATTTGATCACAAATTCATCATTTTGATTTGCAGCTCTTGTATTGGCCGTGTTTGCAGTTAAAATTGTTCGATGTGAGGTCCGCCAGTTACGCAAAACACCGTTTTTCTCAGTACCCAAACATGTTTCGGCACCACTGTGCCATCATCACTGAAGAAAGCACAGTGGTCCCGAAACATGTTTGGGTAGTGAGAAAAACGGTGTTTTGCGTAACTGGCTGACCTCACATCCAACAATTTTGATCACATAGTGTATTATGGCGATTTTTTAGAACGAAAATCTCCTCTACAAAAATCAACATGTATTCCAGATGCGGGGAACTGAACTCACTCTTCCTGCCTGAGATCCATAGCGCTGCAGACAACGGCGCACAGGTTCATGCCTTGATCCCTGACTTGAAGATACAGTTCCCCACGGTCGTGTAGACAACAGAATACTAGCTTACCAATTTTCGTAACGGATCTGTGACTGGACTGAAGACTGCTTGCGTACAGTGCGGTGCACGTCGCTCTTATGAGAACAAATTCAACAGATCAGCGTGGTCGGGGGCGCCTTGACACGGTTCGCGCGGCTGTCCCCGTCGGAGGTTCGAGCCCTCCCTCTGACATGGGTGTGTATGTTGTCCTTAGCGTAATTTAGTTTAAGTCATATTAAGTAGTGTGTAAGCCAAGGGACCGATGACCTCAGCAGTTTGGTCTCATAGGAAGTTGCCTAAAATTTCCAAAATTTCAACAGATGTAAAATATGTATTTTAGGAGTATCCCGAGGGAGTGTGATACGACCGTTAATGTTTACAACGGAGGTTAAGGCAGCTAAGAAAGACCACCCAAAATGTATCCAGTATGCATAAACATACCGAGGCGCCGTTTTAGTGAAGTTATAGTGGTCGCTATGGCGAATTCCTGTAAGTTCGCAAGCATTTTTTATCGTTTACAGTCGCTGAATCATTTTCTCTAATGGGACTATACAGGGTGGTCCATTGATAGTGACCGGGCCAAATATCTCACGAAATAAGCATCAAACGAAAAAACTACAAACAAAGAAACTTGTCTAGCTTGAAGGGGGAAACCTGATGGCGCTATGGCTTGCCCACTAGATGGCGCTGCCATAGGTAAAACGGATACCAACTGCGTTTTTTTTAA
Organism: Schistocerca americana; assembly: GCF_021461395.2. Lineage (NCBI taxonomy): Eukaryota > Metazoa > Arthropoda > Insecta > Orthoptera > Acrididae > Schistocerca > Schistocerca americana. The sequence goes on along the minus strand of NC_060124.1, from coordinate 539,547,626 downwards.
AATAGGAATCCCCATTTTTATTACATATTCGTGTAGTACTAAAAGAAATATGAATGTTTTAGTTGGACCACTTTTTTCGCTTTCTGATAGATGGCACTGTAATAGTCACAAACGTATAACTACGTGGTATCACGTAACATTCCGCCAGTGCGGACGGTATTTGCTTCGTGATACATTACCCGTGTTAAAATGGACCGTTTACCAATTGCGGAAAAGGTCGATATCGTGTTGATGTATGGCTATTGTGATCAAAATGTCTAACGGGTGTGTGCTATGTATGCTGCTCGGTATCCTGGACGACATCATCCAAGTGTCCGGACCGTTGGCCGGATAGTTCCGTTATTTCAGGAAACAGGAAGTGTTCAGCCACATGTGAAACGTCAACCACGACCTACAACAAATGATGATGCCCAAGTAGGTGTTTTAGCTGCTGTCGCGGCTAATCCCCACATCAGTAGCAGACAAAATTGCACGAGAATCGGAAATTTCAAAAACGTCGGTGTTCAGAATGCTACATCAACATCGAAAAAACTACAGGTGGATTGGTCGTCGAAGCACCATACCAAGGCCCGCACGTTCACCGGATCTTTCTGTGGGGAATTGCATGGCGACGACTTTGAACGTCGTGTACAGTTCTGCCACTGGGCACAAGAGAAATTACGGGACGATGACAGATTTTTTTGCACGCGTTCTATTTAGCGACGAAATGTCATGCACCAACAGCGGTACCGTAAACCGGCATAATATGCACTATTGGGCAACGGAAAACCCACGATGGCTGCGACAAGTCGAACATCAGCGACCTTGGCGAGTTAATGTATGGTGCGGCATTATGGGAGGAAGGATAATTGGCCGCCATTTTATCGATGGCAATCTAAAAGGTGCAATGTAAGTTGATTTCCTACGTAATGTTCTACCGATGTTACTACAAGATGTATCACTGCATGACAGAATGGCAATGTACTTCCAACATGATGGATGTCCGGCACGTAGCTCGCGTGCGGTTGAAGCGGTACTGAATAGCATATTTCATGACAGGTGGATTGGTAGTCGAAGCACCATACCAAGGCCCACACGTTCACCGGATCTGACGTCCCCGGATTTCTTTCTGTGGGGATATTTGCTATCGTCATCCACTGACAACGCTTGACAACATGCGTCAGGGCATTGTCAATGCATGTGCGAACATTACGGAAGGCGAACTACTCGCTGTTCTGTGCGGCTGATCCCGGCGGAGGTTCGAGCCCTTTCTCGGGCGAGGGTGTGTGTGTTTGTCCTTAGGATAGTTTAAGTTAAGTAGTGTGTAAGCTAAGGGACTTATGACCTTAGCAGTTAAGCCACATAAGATTTCACACACATTTGAACATTTACTCGCTGTTGAGAGGAATGTCGTTACACGTATTGCCAAACGCATTGAGGTTGACGAACATCGTTTTGAGCAGGTAATTACGCTGTAACAGCATACGTTCTCAGAAATGGTAAGTTCACATAGGTACATTTATCACATTGGAACAACCGAAATAAAATGTTCAAAAGTACTTACGTTCTGTATTTTAATTTAAAAAACCTACCTGTTACCAACTGTTCGTCTAAAATTGTGAGCCATATGTTTGTGACTGTTACAGCGCATCTATCACAAAGCGAAAAAAGTGGTCCAAGTAAAGCATTCATATTTCTTTACGCACTACACGAATATGAAATAAAATGGGGGTTCCTATTTTTAGAAAAAACGCAGTTGATATCCGTTTGGCCCATGGCAGCGCCATATAGCGGCCAAACCATAGCGCCATCTGGTTTCCGCCTTCAAGTTAGACAAGTTTCGTTCTTCGTAGTTTTTTCGTTTGACTAATGTTTCTTGAGTTATTTGGCCTGGTCACGATCAATGGACCACTCTGTATACTTTTTTTGTGTAGAATTTGAAAGAAGCTTCTAAGAGAACTTCAACGACATAACATATATGGTACATAACATGTATGGGACTTGACGAAATAGTATCAACATAACAGCACCGCAAACCATTGTCCCACCGTCTCCAGAACACGTTCCACACACGTCTGCTCTGTAATACCAGATGCAACCAAGCAAGTAACTCAGGTACGGTTACTGTGTTTATTAGCACGGCTATGATACAAAGTGCTCAAAATGTTAACCTTGAGTGTTGCTACACGCCATCGACTGATTCTGGACTAACAGTACTGCGGGTTGAATTGCATCTGCAGTTACTGGCAGCTCAGGCCCGTGTTACAAGGCATTTGATTCCGTTCTGAGTTGTTGGCATTTCCTAATAACCTTTGTTTTAAGATGTTTATCCATCATGGATGAGGATGACCGTGACTGATGAATAAACGTTTCTTGAAATCACTCATTAATAATAAAAATTGAAAAACAAAACAAAAGCAGTTATTAATAATAAAAACTGAAGAACAAAACAAAGGGTGACTGATTGCAGTAATTTCAAGAAACCTTTATTCAACACAGTAGCCGGCCGGAGTGGCCGTGCGGTTCTAGGCGCTACAGTCTGGAACCGCAAGACCGCTACGGTCGCAAGTTCGAATCCTGCCACGGGCATGGATGTGTGTGATGTCCTTAGGTTAGTTAGGTTTAATTAGTTCTAAGTTCTAGGCGACTGATGACCTCAGAAGTTGAGTCCTCTAGTGCTCAGAGCCATTTTGAACCTTTTTTTTTTCACCACAGTAGAAGTGATCCTCATCCATGATGGATGATTGTTTTGTGCTTCAGTTTTTATTAATAATAAAAATTGATGAACAAAACAAAAGGCGACTGGTTGCAACAATTCCAAGAAACCTTTGATTCAATTTGCGCCACGGGTAAGAGTATGCAAGTGTTAAGTTAGGTGAGTGTGTAGACTATTTTTCATTTCCTGAACGCCCGTCCGAATGCTGCCTTTAAAGAGTCTGTCATTTCATGTGCAGAATGGGAGACACATCCGTGATGTTGGTATCATACTGATGGCCTTTATGTCCAGTGGGATGTCTTCCAATAGCTGCAGCGTATCTCAGTAACTCAAAATACTTGAGTATATCTAGATTTCTATCAGTGAGACAGCAACCAGTGTTTAACGTCTTGAAAAACACGTATGAAACTTTCGTGGACCGAAAGCGTTGTTTTTATCCACATCCTTGGGACATGTTGGATTTTCAACTGACGGTTAGTGAGTGTTGCGAAGATTGACTTGCCCATGGTTTGTCAACGACCCTTTCCCTTAAAATTTTGCGTAGAGATGCTGCATCACTTTGAATTTCTCGTAGATAACATTTGGAGAACTGTAAGCAATTTTGGAAGTCACTGCCATGAAGCTGTAAATGCAGCGAAATGTGGAGAAGATGAAATGCGATGGAATGTACTGCTCGCAGAGCACTTGTTTGATTACTCCCTCTCACACTTCCCAGATGGCTCTCTTAGTGGCATTTCCATTGTGTACTATTGCTGCTAAAATGTTCGTTTCGTTTCTTTCATCAGTTCCTCTTCAAAACATTGTTCAAATGGCTCTGAGCACTATGGGACTTAACATCTATGGTCATCAGTACCCTACAACTTAGAACTACTTAAACCTAACTAACCTAAGGACATCACACAACACCCAGTCATCACGAGGCAGAGAAAATCCCTGACCCCGCCGGGAATCGAACCCGGGAACCAGGGCGCGGGAACCGAGAGTTGCTCTTCTTTTTCCTTGGCGTATTTGATTTTCCACACTTCCAGTTTCTAGAACTTGCTTTCACAATGTTTGCAAAGACAGATCGCTAGTGCTTGGCACGATCCGGATACTCTTCAGCATATAACCGCACCGCTGCGTCAATAGTTTGGCAACATTTGCCGTAACCGATATTAAGTTTTTAGACAGTCGTACACATTGTCAATGAGACACTATCTTTATGATAAAGTTAGCTGATTGCTACTACAGCAGAACGAGGCTGATGGTCTTCATGCGAACATGTAAACAGAAGAGTCATACCTAAGTTACGTGTTTGCTTACATTAACTGATATGATAGGGCAGACGGCGGTCCGGTGGTTTGTAGCGCTGTTGTCTTGATACTGTTTCATCAAGCCCATTTATGCTATGTAGTTGAAGTTTTGTTAAAAGCTTCTTTAAAATGCCACAGAAAAAGCATATACATTCATGCTCATAAATTAAGGATAATTGCAGAATGAGGTGCCACACAACGTGGCACTACATAAAACTGGCGTTAATAGCATAGGCACATAGGGGACACACACGACACTGATCTGTAAGTCCACGGTATTGGTGATAAGTTGAGAAAACCGTCCCGAAACACATGTGCTACAAAACGCTACTATTTCCTGCGCATGTACCACGATATCAATATGGGCTATGATCACCATGCACACGTACACAGGCCGCACAGCGGGTTGGCATACTCTGGATCAGGTGGTCGAGCAGCTGCTGGGGTATAGCCTCCCATTCTTGCACCAGTGCCTGTCGGAGCTCCTGAAGTGTCGTAGGGGTTTGGAGACTTGCACCGATACGTCGATTGAGAGCATCCCAGACGTGCTCAATGGGGTTTAGGTCTGGAGAACAGGCAGGCCACTCCATTCGCCTGATATCTTCTGTTTCAAGGTACTCCTCCACGATGGCAGCTCGGTGGGGCCGTGCGTTATCTTCCATCAGAAGGAAGGTGGGACCCACTGCACCCCTGAAAAGGCGGACATACTGGTGCAAAATGACGTCCCGATACACCTGACGTGTTACAGTTCCTCTGTCAAAGACATGCAGGGGTGTACGTGCACCCATCATAATCTCAACCCACACCATCAAACCACTATCTCCATACAGGTCCCTTTCAAGGATATTAAGCGGTTGGTATCTGGTTCCTGGTCCACGCCAGATGAAAACCCGGCGAGAATCACTGTTCAGACTATCCCTGGACTCGTCCGTAAACATAACCTGGGATCACTATTCTAATGACCATGTACTGTGTTCTTGACTCCAGGCTTTACGGGGTCTCCTGTGACCATGGGTCAGTGGAATGCAACGCACCTTGCAGATCTCCAGGCGAATAAACCATATCTGTTCAGTCGTCTGTAGACGGTGTGTCTGGAGACAACTGTTCCAGTGGCTGCGGTAAGGTCCCAAGCAAAGGTACCTGCAGTAATCCGTGGCCGTCTGCGGGCACTGATGGTAAGATATCGGTCTTCTTGTGGTGTTGTACACTGTGGACGTCCAGTACTGTAGCGCCTGGACTTGTTTCCTGTCGGCTGGAATCGTTGCCATAATCTTGAGATCACACTATGTGGCACACGGAGCACCCGTGCTATGACCTGCTGTGTTTGGCCAGCCTGCAGTCGCCCTAGTATTCTACCCCTGATAACATCATCAGTATGTGTTCTTTGAGCCATTTTCAACACACAGCCACCATTAGCACGTCTGAAAACGTCTGCACACTTACTCGCTGCACCGTACTCTGACATGGACCAACACACCTCTGCGTATGTGGACTGCTGCCGGCGCCACCCTGCGACGACCGCACGTCAAATGCACCACATGGTCATACCCCGAGGTGATTTAAGCCCGCAAGCGCCCACCAGAGCGTTGTTTCACCATGTATCAGCATTATCCTTAATTTATAAGCATGGTGTAGTTCCATTAGGGGAAAAAAACAAAGTCGATGCCGTAATTTGGCGACTACAAACGATAAAAATTACTTGCGAAAGTCAGGAAATTCACCGTACTGTCCGCTGTAACTTGGCGAAGATTAGCTCTCGATACATACATTCATTTTCGATGTATTTGGGGTGGACTATGCCAGCTGCCTCACGCAGTATATAAATGGTGCAGTCGCAAGCTCCATGAGGCTGCAGACGACGCTCTTGTCTTTAAGAAGGTAGTAACACGAGAAGACTGCAGTGAATTTCGGGAAGACCTGCAGAGAATCAATGATTGGCGTAAAAACTGGCAGTTGACCGTGAATGTAAATAAATATAGTGCAGTCCGCAAGAATGCGCAAAACCATTACACTGTAGGCAAAAAATCCCTGGAAACCAGTTGCAAAATACCCAGGAGTAACCAGCCGGAGCAAGAAAAGCAGGTGCCAGATTGAGACGCATTGGAAAATGATATAGAACTCATCCGCTTAACAAACGCTCTTTCGAGCGATTCTTGAATATCACTGATCAGTCTAGTACGCTTACCAGGCTGATTAACAAAGGAGCTGGAGACCCAACGAAGAGCGGCGCCTTTCGTCACGGGATTTTTTCGTTAGCACGAGAGCATAAGGGAGATTCTCAACAAAGTCCAGTGGCAGACGCTAAGAGATAACCGTTTTGTGTCTCTAAGGGGTTTACCGTTGAAATTCAGAGAATGTGCTCCACAAGAGGAGCTGGGGAACATATTACTCCCACATACGTCTCGGGATAAGATCACGACAAGAAAAGCAGAGATGTTAGAGCTCATACAGATGTTTATCGACAGTCGTTGTTCCCACGTAGCAATCGCAATTTAGTGACTTGCAAAGTACAGATGAAGACGTAGAACAGTAAGAAACGATAAATTCTCCTCTTCTTGTTATCGATGGTGCTGTGCAGCGTGCACGCGCCACACTAACTGTGAGACTGGGCTTCATTACCAGTTTGTTGGTCTCACCCGCATTCCCCCTCACGCCCCCTGCCTGATTACCTCGACCTTAAGGGTAGGCGTACCTTTTTGCTTACTCGTGACTCGTAACAATAAATCCTGAGCATGAAAACCTTGCCTGCTTCGTGTTGTTTCCGTTCTTTTCCGCCACAGCGCAGCCGGCGAGCTGCGAAATGCAGTTATCGCGCTCTCCGCACGGACCAGCGGTTGTGTTTTATTGAGGTAGAACTCGCGCCGAGGCGGTCTGCACAACTGAGAGAGTCACTCTCCCATTTTATAAATACGCTGACGCAACAAAAAATCGTAACATCGAGGAGGAGTTGTGCGACACACACGAAAGTTGGTAGGCGTGTTCCTACATCTGAAAGATGGTATCTACTCAAATTTTCCGTCAGTCGCTTACCAGTAGCGCCACTGAGGATGCAAGTCCGGTGTGATTGAAATACACGCTGTAACGGTCTTGAGCGTTAGTTACATTTGAGATTGGACGTCGTGGTAGATGTTAGTCAAGGCGACAAAGACGCAGTTATCACCTCGCTCAGTTTGTACGAGGTCGTGTAATAAGACTACTAGAAGCTGGATGTTCCTTCTGCAATACTGCAGAGACACATTACAGGAATGTAGCCACTGTACATGACTGCTGGCAGGGGTGTTCACGAGAATGTACGCTCCCATGAAGACCGGGCTCCAGACCTCCACGTGGCACTACCAAGAGGGGAGACTATAGCGTTCGGCGTACTACTCTGACGCATCGTACTGCGTCTGCAGCAGCAATCTGAGCAGTCGTTAACACTACAGTGACACAACGAACTGCTACTAATCGGTTACTAGAAGAACAGTTCATAGCCAGCCGCCCGAAGCACGCATTCCACCTAACCACCATTTGCGACTTCAGCTGGTGTCAAGAGACAGTTCATTGGAGGTCAGGGTGGACGGCTGTACTTTCTCTGATGAAAGATGGTTCTGCCTCGGTGCCAGTGATGGCCCTTTATTGGTTAGGAGGAGGCCAGTTGAGGACCTGCAACCAATCTACGTTCTACAGACACTGTTTTAGAGCGTATTTCGGCAGTAGAACTCTGATACCATCTAGGAATGCTGTTGGGATGGGAATGCCATTAACTACTACACTAACGAGCTCTTATTTTTGCGCCCAGCGTGTCCCAGAAACGAAGGGAGAATTCAGAGGGCAGGCTGTCCGTCTGCGGTGCCTTTCCACTAGCGCTGTTTTTTATAACGTCGCGAACTTAATGTTTCCTGAAGCGTTCGTGGAGATATGCCCTATCCGTTCTAGATGGAATGTTTTGGATTCCATGCGCAAAGCTATTCACGGCTACGCCGTCCATTTCCTTTTGCTGAAACAAATTTGTGAAATATCTGTGCGCTTGCGACATCATCATAGCCCTGGCAGCGAGATGTTCTCCGTTCTCTCCTAGTCCGTCCAGCGTACGTTGGCGGCGTCCTTGTGTCGCCACGTAATACGGTAAAAGGATGGTCCTTCCACGCAGATACTGCCGATAGGTTGACTTTTAAGAATCGCGCCTTCTGCTTGAGCTTTTAATTCTGTAAGCAACTCTGCCTTGATCCGTTTCAGTCACGGCAAAAAGTCGAATGAACGCCCGACTTCGGGTCCTACGGAATACTTTAAGCATTGAAGATAGAATTGCGTGGTTTATTTTCGCCAAAACGATTTCTCTGGGCTGTAGGTTTTCAGGGTCAATCTCAAAACTAGTTCAAATGGCTCTGAGCACTATGGGACTTAACATCTGAGGTCATCAGTCCCCCTAGAACATAGAACTACTTAAACCTAACTAACCTAAGGACATCACACACATCCATGCCCGAGGCAGGAGTCGAACCTGCGACCGTAGCGGTCGCGCGGTTCCAGACTGTAGTGCCTAGAACCGCTCGGCCACTCCGGCGGGCTCAAAACTAGTAATTCATCATTCTATGGTCCTGAGGAAATTAGTGCCTTTGTCAAGAGAATGGCTCCAATTTGCTAGAGTTTAAATCTAAGAACAGTATCCCGTAGATGTCTGGTATGTTGTCTCTAGATCCCGGGCCGGCGCTGTTTCACTAATTGCGGCAAAAGTGAAGCCGAAATTTTAAATACCAATTTTAAGAAGCATCGTACAAACATACCGTCGTTTGACCACTGTTCCGAATCCCGTCTGGAGGACATAGTAAGAATCATCACTGCTGTACAGAAACAAATGAAAGATTTGAAAGCAAACAAGTCGCCAAGTTCCGATGGAATCCTTGTTAGGTTTTACAAATATTACTCTAAAACACTGACCCTTTACTTGCATTTATCGCGAATCTCTCGCCCAGTGTTAAGTCCCAAGTGACTCGAAAGAAGCTCAGGTGACGCCATTATATAAGAAGGGCAAAAGAACAGACCTCCAGAGTTACAGACTAATATCTATAACATCGATTTGCTGCAGAAACAGTGAACGTATTCGCAGTTCAAACGTAATAAATTTCCTTGAGAGGGAAAAGCTTCCGTGCCTAGATCTGCGCGGTTTTAGAAAGCACCGCTAGTGCCAAACTCAGTTTGCCCTTTTCTCACATGAGATTCTGCGAACCATGAATGAAGAGCAACAGACGAATTCCATATTCCTAGATTTCTGTAAGGCATTTGACACGGTGCCACAATGCCGACTGTTAACGGCGGTGCAACCATACGGAATAGGTTCTCAGATATGTGAGTGGCTCGTAGTCTTCTTGAGTAACAGTACCCAGCGTGTTGTCCTCGACGGTGAGTGTTCATGAGAGACGATAGTACCCTCAGGAGTGCCCCAGGGATGTGTGATAGGAGCGCTGTTATTTTCTATATACATAAATGATCTGGCGAACAGGGTTAGCAGCAGTCTGCGGTTTTCCGCTATGATGCTGCGGTGTATGGGAAGGTATGTTCGTCGAGTAATTGTAGGAGGATGACTTACACAACATTTCTAGTTGGTGTGATGAATGGCAACTAGCTCTTACGTAGAAAAATATAGGTTAATGCGGATGAGTAGGAAAAACAAACCGATAATGTTAGAATATAGTATTAGTAGTGCGCTGCTTAGCACCGTCACTAAATAGCTGTACGTAACGTTGCAAACCAATACGAAATACAAGGACTGTAATAGGAAAGGCGGTTTATTGGGAGGATTTTAGGAAAGTGTGTTTCACCTGTAAAGGAGACCGCATGCAGAACACTAGGGTGACCCACTATTGAGTGTTGTTTGAGTGTTTGGGATACGCACCATGCAGTATTGAAGGAAGACATCGAAGCAATTCAGGGGGGGGGGGGGGGGGGGGAGCTGCTAGATTTGTTCTGGTAGGTCCAAACAACACGCAAGTATTCCGGAGATACTTCGGGAACTCAAATGGGAATCACTGCAAGGAAAGTGAAGTTCTTTTCGAGAAGCAGTACTGAGAAAGTATAGAGAACAGGCATTTGAGGCCGACGCGTATTTCGCGTAAGGTGAGATTAGGGTTCGTACGAAGGCATGCAGACAGTCGTTTTTCCCCTCACTCTGTTTGCAAGATGTATGAGACAGGCGAAATACCCTCAGACTTCAAGAAGAATATAATAATACCAAATCCCAAAGAAAGCAGGTGTTGACAGATGTGAAAATTACCGAACTATCAGTTTAATAAGTCACAGCTGCAAAATACTAACGCGAATTCTTTACAAACGAATGGAAAAACTAGTAGAAGCCGACCTCGGGGAAGATCAGTTTGGATTCCGTAGAAATGTTGGAACACGTGAGGCAATACTAACCCCACGACTTATCCTAGAAGCTAGATTAAGGAAGGGCAAACCTACGTTTCTAGCATTTGTAGACTTAGAGAAAGCTTTTGACAATGTTGACTGGAATACTCTTAGATTCTGAAGGTGGCAGGGGTAAAATACAGGGAGCGAAAGGCTATTTACAATTTGTACAGAAACCAGATGGCAATTATAAGAATCGAAGGGCATGAAAGGGAAGCAGTGGTTGGGAAGGCAGTGAGACAGGTTTGTAGCCTCGCCCCGATGTTATTCAATCTGTATATTGAGCCAGCAGTAAAGAAAACAAAAGAGAAATTCGGAGTAGATATTAAAATCCATGGAGAAGAGAAAAACTTTGAGGTTTGCCGATGACACTGTCTTGAAGGGAGGATATAAGATGAACATCAACAAAAGCAAAACGAGGATAATGGAATGTAGTCGAATTAAGTCGGGTGATGCTGAGGGAATTAGATTAGCTAATGAGACACTTAAAGGAGTAAAGGAGTTTTGCTATTTGGGGAGCAAAATAACTGATGATGGTCGAAGTAGAGAGGATATAAAATGTAGACTGGCAAGGAAAGCGTTTCTGAAGAAGAGAAATTTGTTAACATCGAGTATAGATTTAAGTGTCAGGAAGTCGTTTCTGAGAGTATTTGTATGGAGTGTAGCCATATATGGAAGTGATACGTGGACGATAAATAGTTTATACAAGAAGAGAATAGAAGCTTTCGAAATGTGGTGCTACAGAAGAATGCTGAAGATTAGGTGGGTAGATCACATAATTAATGAGAAGGTATTGAATAGAATTGGGGAGAAAAGAAATTTGTGTCACAACTTGACTAGAAGAAGGGATCGGTTGGTGGGACATGTTCGGAGGCATCAAGGGATGACCAATTTAGCATTGGACGGCAGCGTGTAGGGTAAAAACCGTGGAGGAGATCAAGAGATGAATATACGACGCAGATTCAGAAGGATGTAGGTTGCAGTAAGTAATGGGAGAGGAAGAATCTTGCACAGGATGGAGTGGCATCGAGAGTTGCATCAAACCAGTCTCTGAACTTAAACCACAGCAACAACAACAACAACAACTGTTTGCGTCTGGAACAGGAAAGAAAATGAGAAGTAGTGCTGCAGAGTATCCTCTGCCAGGCACCGTACGGTGGCTTGCGGAGTATGAATATAGATGTACATTTTGCTCGGCACGTGTAAAGTCTGAGAATGCGAGATGTTGTACCTTAGTGTTCACTACAGCGGCGTGATTTCGTGTCATGTAAATGCGATCTGTTCGACTACGTCCAATTGCGTAGTAAAAAGTGGGATGTGTGTGGGTGGGATATGAGTAGAATGAATGTCTCCAAGCGTCTGTTAAATTAATGTCATGTATTAAAGTCTGCATTGCGTGACGCTTGTTGGGGCTCCTCTGTTGATTCGCATTCTCTGTGACACAAGTCGCCTCCGAGAACCGCGGCGACGTCGTGGCCTTGTAGCAGTGGGCATACATCAGAAGTAAAAACCTAATTACACGAGAGTCTATTAACTGGTTGCGATGGAGCGTAAACACTAACCAACAGCACGTCTCCCACGATACAGGCTATGCCGAGTCCGTTCGGCAATCTGGAGACAATTTTAAAATTTAACGTTTGCTTGACTAAAATTGCCATCTCGCCCTTGGGTTCTGACTCGAGTTTAAAAAGAAACGTAAAACCGTAGTAGGCACTGGACTTTAGCGTTGCTCATGTCTTTTAACAGGGTTACCATTGTTTTAGTAGTCTCTAAAATATCAATCAAGGCCTACAGTTTAAAGGAACATGCAATATTATTGACGTTCAGAGTCGTGACACCGTAAGCATTACGACCACTATAGGACACGTACGGGATAGCAGAGCACTCATGTTTTGGTTTCCTCGAGGCCTGCCGGCGTGAGCGCTGGTGTAGGGCAAAGCCTTCTAGATAGAATGCCTACGCACAGCGGCCATATTGGCAAGTGACGTCACAAACTGTTGGCCATCGTATCTTTAGTCGGCAGTCCTGTTGACGTGTATGTTGTGTTGGAAGTGTGTGCCACGTGAAACTGATACAGATTTCATACAGTATTCGCCTACAGTTCTTCGAAGTATGGGATACAAATGTTGCGTTCCCTTTTGCCAGGGAAATTATAAATCCCAAAAAGGCATGAAAGTGCACATGTTTCGATTTCCCAAATGTGTTAATTTGAGATATCGCTAGATTGCAGCTATTCCCAGACAGGAATTTGTGTCTACGCATCATTCAAGGTTAAGTAAATGACAAAAAATTTATGGCGTGTTATTTATTTCCATTGCACCACATTTGCGAATTGTTTTTAAAAGCAGTTATGTATCATTTACCAGTGTAATTTGTTTCTTAATTCTGGACCATTCCTGCGAGGTTAATACGACGCTGGCTGCGAAATGTATCTCATATTCGCATCTATTGTCACACAGAATAGTTATATTAATTAGTGTGGCTCGAAAATGTTTAGTATTCCTTATCGTTCCGACCAGATTATTGAGTTTCCAGTACTTTTATTTGGAAGACCTACAGAATGATTTTGTTCAGTTTTACATATACAGCTATTCGGAAATAATTTCATTTTGAGTAAGCTACATTGGATAATTGTTTTAATGAATTCAGTGTTCGACAGATTAAGCAGTATATAAAGCTGAATTTCCAGATAAGTGCATTGTGATTAAATTAACAGCACTCTGTGACAAGAATTTCAGTCAAGGATATAGGAGGAACAATCTTTTCATGTTTAAGGTTCTAAAGTTCTGGAGAAACAGGGAAATAAAATATTTTTTCGGGTTTTTTGATTTATTAAACATTATGTCAGGAGGTGCTCCATTTCGTTGAATGATCTGAGTTTCGTGTGAGGTCAGCAAATTTTGAAGTGGAGAGGAAAATTTACGAAAATAACAGGGGAAACAAATTTTTAAATTCTGTAGGAGCTCCAGCTCCTTTATTTCTTGCATATTGCCGATTTTTACTGCAAGAAAACGTAGCTCCTGAGGTAAAAGACAGAATTTAAAATTACAGTTTGTATTCAAGCCTAGAAACGCGTATTAAAGGCAAATCGTCAAAATAATTTTACATCTTGAAATGACATAGGGCAGTTTTGTTCAGTTACTTTATGCAATGATTAAATTTCCAAGCATTCATTACAAGGCCATGCAGAAAAGGAAAGCACGAGAAACTCAATGCGGTCTCAGCTCTAAAACTCATAAAGTTCGTATAGCTTGCAGGGTGCTTGACAGGAGCGTTCCGATAGAGGCCCGGCCATCAGTGTGTGACGTCACAAGTGTGTGCGCAGGCCTCTACTCTAGGTGGTGTTGGGTAGGGCCGCAGCGCAGTCCTCGCTAACGCTCTGCCGGTGGCACAAGTTCCTCACGTTGAGATTTCTGCAAGATCTGTTGTTCACTGCGTAGGCGCCTGCGTGCTTCGTCTGCTTCAAGAATGGCGGCGGCTGAGAGACCTGCAGATATCTCTCGCAACCACTCTCGTCCGTATGTGAAGCGTTGTTAGCGGCCTTCAATACAAGCTGCGTCACTTCGAATAAAACACTAGATCTTTCGATAGCTGTCTCCAGCATCGTCACCAGGAATTAATACTGCCGGAGCTGGCTCAGTGTTCTGCTTGTGCAGATGTAATGGCAGCATCTGGTACCTTCCACGAGCGGTAGGCAAGTTGGTCTGCTCCCAACAGCTCCGTCACGCCGCGGGGCAGAATGACGTCTTGCAGCGCGAGTGGCCAGCGCAACGTTTCCAAATGCTGCTTCCCCCTCCCCACAAAGTTCAAGCATGCACTACATAGTGTGTACCCTGATGTCTGCTGAAATTGTTGCTGTTTATTCTAATTTTGGCCCACTCGTTTGATAACAAAATCTCAGTATGATGGTGTTAGAGGCGAAACTCTCGTTTTTCTTCCAGTGCCCTAAGCAATGTTCAGCAATGGCCAAATTCTCAAGTTCCCTTTGTCTACTGTGTCGTGAAAGCTCTGCAGGTGAGGGTATCATCTGGAGTGCCCCAGGGAAGTGTGGTAGGTCCGCTGTTTTGTATCTACATAAATGATCTTTTGGGTAGGGTGGACAGCAATGTGCGGCTGTTTGCTGATGATGCTGTGGTGTACAGGAAGGTGTCGTCGTTGAGTGAGTGTAGGAGGATAAAAGATGACTTGGACAGGCTTTGTGATTGGTGTAGTGAATGGCAGCTAACTCTAAATATTGATAAATATAAATTAATGCAGGTGAAAAGGAAAAATATTCCCGTAATGTTTGAATACTCCATTAGTAGTGTAGCGCTTGACACAGTCACGTCGATTAAATATTTGGGCGTAACATTGCAGAGCGATATGAAGTGGGACAAGCATGTAATGGCAGTTGTGGGGAAGGCGGATAGTCGTCTTCGGTTCATTGGCAGAATTTTGGGAATACGTGGTTCATCTGTAAAGGAGACCGCTTATAAAACACTAATACGACTTATTCTTGAGTACTGCTCGAGCGTTTGGGATCCCTATCAGGTCCGATTGAGGGAGGACATAGAAGCAATTCAGAGGCGGGCTGCTAGATTTGTTACTGGTGGGTTTGATCATCACGCGAGTGTTACGGAAATGCTTCAGGAACTCGGGTGGGAGTCTCTCGAGGAAAGGAGGCGTTCTTTTCGTGAATCGCTACTGAGGAAATTTAGAGAACCAGCATTTGAAGGTGATTCCAGTACAATTTTACTGCCGCCAACTTATATTTCGCGGAAAGACCACAAAGATAGAGAGATTAGGGCTCGTACAGAGGCATATAGTCAGTCATTTTTCCCTCGTTCTGTTTGGGAGTGGAACAGGGAGAGAAGATGCTAGTTATGGTACGAGGTACCCTCCGCAACGCACCGTATGGTGGATTGCGGAGTACGTATATAGATGTAGACGTTAGGATTCTGTTGTCAAAGAAGCGGCCAAATTAGAATAAACAGCAACATCTTTAACAGAGACCAGGGGTATACACACGGTAAGGCATGGGGCGGACGTTTGGACATGGCGCGAAAGCAAAGGCCCGTACGTCGAGAGGAGAGATCTCACAGCTGGCAGCGCAGTTGCGGTATTCGACACAGACGTCAGCGCGCCAACGGCGGGGGGAGTGGGGTGACGGACCTTCCCGTCCCACCTTTCGGCCCCAGGCAACTCTCGGCTCCTTCAGAACCTAATAATGCTGCGTCATTCATTGCAACACTCCTGTAGGGGCAGCATCCTGCTGACCGATGTGTTCCTAGATGGAATATTTTTTCACATACTCTACGGGTGTTTGTCACCTCTCTCTCTCTCTCTCTCTCTCTCTCTCTCTCTCTCTCACACACACACACACACACACACACACACACACACACAAATAGTTTCTTTAAAGTTTTAATGTTGCAGCCATTTGACTGCAACAATTTTATTTTGTTATACTGTTCTACGGTTCAGATTTTGCTGTATTTCATACCAGTCTGATATCTTTTGACATATAAGTAAGTTACTGTACTTGAAAATGGCCTATGGCCGAACTCTGGATCGTATAACAATAAAATAAAAATTATTACCGTCTAACGGAGGTAACACCATAAAAAAATTACCATTACTATAGTTCCAGCAGAAGCAAAAATTACACACAATCAGATTTTCAACATTAACAAGGTAAAGCAAATTGAACCAGTGTTACGTGTAAAATATTGAGTAAGGACGTCACCTATATTTTTCGTACGGGAGAACGGAAACCTCAAGATCACCGTCATCTCATTGGTCATCTCTCGTCGCGACCACATAGTCTTCGTTATCTTCGCTGCCGCTGTCCTCATCGTCTGATGAAGAAATTATAATATTATGAACGGATTCTTCTCTTACACCTTCTTCTATGTTTCACCTTGTAATCTCTTTCCACATGTGGTTCACGACGTTCTTCCAGTTTTATGGCGTTATTCGTGTGACAGCCTTATTTACCAACTCTGTGTCTCGCAACGTAAAGGTTTTGTCTTGCTCCGCAACATCTGCTTTTATTTGACCCCAGATGAGTTCAATAATTGCGCTGTAATGGCAGTGGTACAGTGATAGACGTATAACTTTGTGGCCGTAGTTCTCTGCTAATGTATCTATCTCATAATGTGTCTTCTGTGGCTTTTCTCGTTTCACTAATTCCAGAAGTTCTGCTTTCCACATATTCTGTTCAAAGCCTGTTTGATTATCTTTTAACCAGCTGAGTATTTGGTCTCTCCTTGCAGCAGACGTTGGTGCCTTATTTAATTGTACAGAATTTCTACAGCGCATTGTCATTACAAAAACACTAGCAGAACTGACGTTTGGTAGCAAACGAGTGACGAACCAGTCTTCGAATATATCTGCATTCATCTCCTCGTGGTAGTCGACATTTTTTTTACTGAAACATCACCATAGCACTGGGCACAAAACCGTTCATAGAGCCAGCATTAACTATAATTAGTCGCCTTTCCTTGTCAGTTGGCACACTCATAGTTCCGTGGCGCGTCATCTGTCCATGAGACGCACGTTGACTCATGTTTCGTCAATTCATATTACATTTTCCGGATTCATTGCTAGCAACTCGCGCAGGAAACGACATCTCCGCATTCCATTAATCATTTCGTCCTGAGAACTTTTCCCAACGAAGGCCAATTTTTTTTTTCAAAACAATGGAGAGACTTGTCATTCTGCCTGTGAACAAACCACTGTCCGACAGAGATAGCATCAACTTTTTAAGCGTCGGATACTGCTTCCTGTTGTACTCATCGTACATGTGTTGCCTGATAGCACTTTTGTCAAAGTTGTCTGTTTCAGTCACACGACACGATCTCTTCCTTGACTTTCCAGGCGTCACAACAACAGGGCTCGCAGCTGAATTGGCAGCCTCTTTACCATTTGTGACTCTCTTCACTGTCGCTGTTGAGATGTTCGATGCTTCTGCCACTGTGTCAACCACTTTACTCACTGATATCAAAGGCCCACCATTGTCCCTTTCCCTTTAAAAGTAAACACGCAATCTGTACATAAATTCGCGTGCTTGGGATTTCATCGTAGCTTCTTTCCCAAAAGCCCTCTTCTCTGCACTACAGGCGTCCATTTTCCACTTATACACACTTTTCCACCTATACACATGGCAAGAAAACTCACAGAAGTAGCGGAATGCACACGTATGCACACAAACCTGAACGTAGGACGTGGCGCAATGGACTGAATGCGGTAGCCCAGCACTACGCCAACACTGGGGCATTGCCGCGGTAATGTAAACAAAAGCTCAAAATCTGATTGACCATCGTGGACGCGCGAAGGACGTGCGCCAAGGCCGCGTCAACTGTCAGAGCTCTTCTCTCGCCTTATGGAGTAGATGTGTCGCCTACCTTGCGTACCGCGCATGCCTCACTCTGGCCCTATCTGAAAGGTCCCAGACGCAATCATTACATCTGTATAACCAGAAAACCGTACCAACTCCATCAGTCAGTGACTCCTAAAGACAATGGCGGGGACGGCTATCAAAACCACAAGTGTTTTATTCGAAGTGACGCCACTTCTAAACCATAAAGATTTTATTGAAGAATGCCACCGCGAAGGACTTCGAGGACAATTCAGCGGCCATCCTTTTGTACTTTTTTTTTTTTCTTTAGAGACTTTCACTTTCATCTGAGTATCGCCCGAAACGCTTGTTGTGACAACCTGGCATGGCAAGCCACTCTCCAATGCTTCCTGCTCGGTGAGTGAACATTATTTTCAACTATACATTAGGCTGTGGTTGTTTTACATCGTGAGTCTCCGCCTCTACCTGCTGAACACGCAGTGACTCTGAAGGTGGTGTCGCAGTACCTTGGACTGTCTCACTCGTTAAATGGCGAGTGGATGCCTGGCAAAGGGAATAGGGTTAATCGAGAAGGGCCATAGGGTACATAAGTTTTTCCCGGACATCAGTCTCAAATAGACTGAGCATATCAGTCCCAGCCGGGGTATGGCTCACATTTTGATAGGTCACAGCCCTTACCCTGCGCACTTATACTGTGTAGGCCGCAGCCAGAGTGCTACCTGTACATGTGGAGAACATGGATCACCAGAACACACACTTTTTCACTGTCACCAATACAGAGCAGCACACCAGACCCCAACGCAGTATGACAATGACATGATATGGGTACTAAGAGACAAAGACGAGTAGGAGTTAATAAATAAGAACGCTGATGGTGTGTAAAGGACATTACACGACGAATACAGACAGACACGGCCGTTTAAAAGAGCACTGCAACACACATGAAGCACATAGAGCAGTTCCAACTCGTGCACCAACACAGGCAGCAACATCGAAACCAAACACACACCAAACAGAAAACACTTTCACTGACACGTACCAAAGAAACTTACACAAGATAATTAAACCGTATCACAATAAACAGTATAATAGAATGAACCCGGTAAACTTGATACAACTTCAGTGCAAACAGTAGGCATATCCATCCTGCAGTCATTGTACCGCTGCTGGGATGAAACAATCGTAACTGAAAACTTAGTACAAGGGTTGGAACTTAAATAGCGGCAACAATTTATTCACAACCGACACAAAAGAGTTACATGTTTGCACCTGTTACTGTTCAAATGGTTCAAATGGCTCTGAGCACTATGGGACTCAACTTCTGAGGTCATCAGTCCCCTAGAACTTAGAACTACTTAAACCAGGCATTCGAACCTGCGACCGTACCGGTGTCGCGGTTCCAGACTGTAGCGCCTAGAACCGCTCGGCCATTCCGGCCGGAACCTGTTACTGTCCTTTCAAGTAGTCACGAGCGTTGTCTAAAATCCGTTACCAATGATGTGGAAGGCGTAGCATACCATTAGCAGCGCCTGTTCTGTTGATGGTGCGAATGGAGCGGTCTACTGCCTGTCGAATCTCTGGAACAGCACTGAAGCGAATGCCACGAAGTGGTTCCTTCATCTTCGGAATCAAATGAAAGTCACAAGGACTTAAGTCGTATTACTGTTCGTTTTTGGAGCATCACCTGCGAGCAGCTGTGCGAAAGAAGCGGCGACACTTTCTGCGCAACCCACCCATCATTTTGCACGACAATGCGCGGGCGCACACAGCGCAAGCTATGGCTGTTCTGTTCGGCCGATGGGACTGGGAGCTACTGTAACATCCACCATACTCCCCGGACTTGAGTCCTTGTGAGTGGCTGGCGGCTACTTTCAAGGACAGTAACAGGTGCAAACATGTAATCTTTTGTATCGGTTGTGAATGAATAGATACCACTATTTAAGTTCGAACCCTCGTATACAGCGTGGTCCATTGATCTTCACCGGGCCAAATATCTCACGAAATAAGCGTCAAACGAAAAAACTACAAAGAACGAAACTTGTCTAGCTTGAAGGAGGAAACCAGATGGCGCTATGGTTGGCCCGCTAGATGGCGCCGCCATAGGTCAAACAGATATCAGTTGCGTTTTTTAAATAGGAACCCACATTTTTTATTACATATTCGTGTAGTACGTCAAGAAATATGAATGTTTTAGTTGGAGCACTTTTTCCGCTTTGTGATAGATGGCGCTGTAATAGTCGATACAATCTGCAACTAGACTCGTCCGAACAGGAAATTTGTTTCCAGTCATCAACAGTCCATTGTCGGTGTTCACGGGCCCAGATGAGCCGTAAAGCTGTATCAAGGGTACAAGAGTGGGCCTTCGGCTTTGAAAGCCCATATCGATGATGTTTCGTTGAATTGTTCGCACGCTGACACTTGCTGATGACGCAGCATTGAAATCTGTAGCAATTTGCGGAAGGATTGCATTTCTTGCACGTTGAATAACTCTCTTCAGACATTGTTGGCCCCGTTCTTGCAGGATCATCTTCCTGCCGCAACGATGTCGGGGATTTGATGTTTAACCGAATTCCTGATATTCTCGGTACGCTTGTGAAATGGTCGTACGGGAAAATCTCCGCTTCATCGCTACCTCGGAGATGTTGTGCCCCACCACTCGTGCGCCGACTATAACATCACGTTCAAACTCACTTAAATCTTGATAACCTGCCATTGTGAAAGCAGTAACCGATGTAACAACTGCACCAGACACTTGTCCGACCGCAGCGCAGTATTCTGCCTGTTTACATATCTCTGTATTTGAATACGCGTGCCTATACCAGTTTCTTTGGTGATTCAGTGTATAACAATGGAGACACTTTTGAGTCAAATTTCAAACTTATGTATTGCACTGGGAAACAATTATGTGGTTTCGAAAATGTGATCTTTTAATTCTGTTACGCAGTGTGCTAACATTTTCTTACTTTTACTGCTACCCATTTTAAATTGTTGCAAGGTACATGAAGTTTCTTCGAAATGTGGTGCAACAACTTTTGAAGCCTGTAATCCCTGTTGTCCGCTAGAACATATCGTTTCATCACGGCAGTGCATCACCCCACTTCTTAATGTCCATCTGCACTGATCAACAGATACCCTCATCGATGAATTACTAGTGCGATCGCATGTCTAACTCCTGTGGTATTTCCCTGCAAGGTCGCATGAAGTCGCTACTGAATGACACCTATATAATAACTGGGGAGGAAATGGTTTGTAGGATCCTCGCTGCCTGTCGCGTTTTGCAACAGTCAACAACGGAAAGAGCAGCAAAACTTA
Source organism: Schistocerca americana (assembly GCF_021461395.2). Lineage (NCBI taxonomy): Eukaryota > Metazoa > Arthropoda > Insecta > Orthoptera > Acrididae > Schistocerca > Schistocerca americana. The sequence continues at coordinate 539,526,601 of NC_060124.1, read as the reverse complement.
TGCAAATTTTTAAGCTGGTCACGACTTTGAACCCTTGGTATAAGCTTAAGCAGTTAGTCGAATCTTTGGTCTCTCATCAACAGGTTTGGTCTCTCATCAACAGGTGCTGTTTGGAATTTGATTGTGATTTATAAAACGTGTCCTTCAAACAGTTTGTTTGATATTGTTACTAAGAGTGTCGTGGTAATCACTTTTAACGTAATTCGTGTCTACTGTTAAGCAGAAACTATCTGAAGTGAGGTCATCGGCTGGTAATTACTTTTCAATGTCAATTAACTTTACCTACAGCCGTACAATTCAAGATATTTTATTTTATTTTATTCTGAAAGCAACCAGTTACGGCAATTCATTGTGGCATCTTAAGCCCTCTACATAATAAAAGAGTAACATGCAGTAAAATAAGAGTGTACAAATCAATTGACAGGTGATCATAATACTTCTGAAGCTTAAAAATGATGGAAGTATTGGCGCTAAATCAAATCTATATGACGGCTGGCTGTAATGAACCAACAGACTGAATGGGTGCAGGTGATCAGACAGAATGCTTACGTACGTGTCATCTGTCAGTCGTATCTAGATGTATCAGGTGTACGGTATGACTCCAACTGCACACGTCCCACACCATTACAGAACCTCAAATAACTTGAACAGTCCCCTGCTAACAGGCAGGGTCCATGGAGTTATGAGGTTGTCTCCATACCCGTACATGTCCGTCCGTTCGATACAATTTGCAACGAGACTCGTCCGAACAGGAAATATGTTTCCAGCCATCAACAGTCCATTGTCGGTGTTCATGGGACCAGATGAGCCGTAAAGCTTTATCAAGGGTACAAGAGTGGAGAGTTAAACCACATCTCTGCATATCCAGCACAATAGACTAAAACATGCGTACATCTTAATTAGTCATAAAACTATTTAACGAAACAGATTTACACGGGAAAATGTAAATACTTCAAAAGATCAGCACTAGACAGTGTATAATTAAGAGCTCCGTAGAAACAAAGGTCGACTTTTTTAATAATAAAATCCTATAAAATGCTTTTAGATGAGGAACCGCCTATTATATATGAGTACCAATCTTCGTTTAAAGTAAAATGTCACACCGTAAGCTATGAAATACAATAGTATGCATATTTATAGGGCCGGCCGGAGTGGCCGAGCGGTTCTAGGCGCTACAGTCTGGAACCGCGTGACCGCTACGGTCCCAGCTTCGACTCCTGCCTCGGGCGTGGATGTGTGTGATGTCCTTAGGTTAGTTAGATTTAAGTAGTTCTAAGTTCTAGGGGACTGATGACTTCAACTATTAAGTCCCATAGTGCTCAGAGCCATTTGAACCATTTTGAACCTATTTAAGCAAGAGGACTCCTAACTTCACACTCGACATCTTCATACAGTTTCACTGGGAGTACACACTACACGACCTATCAGTAGATGCCAGATCATCTAAATACTAACAAGGGAACATCCCCATCGCACCCCCCTCAGATGTAGTTATAAGTTGGCACAGTGGACAGGCCTTGAAAAACTAAACACAGACCAATCGAGAAAACAGGAAGAAGTTGTGTGGAACTATGAAAAAAAAGCAAAATATACAAACTGTGTAGTCCATGCACAGGACAGGCAACATCAAGGCTAATGTCAGCAATCAGGAGCGCCGTGGTCCCGTGGTTAGCGTGAGCAGATGCCGGACCAGAGGTCCTTGGTTCAAGTCTTCCCTCAAGTGGAAAGTTTAATTTTTTGTTTTCAGTTATCTGTCCGTCCGATGCGATCACTTTTTTGGGGAGTGGTTATCACATCCACAAGAAAACCTAAATCGGGCAAGGTAGAAGAATCTTTTTACCCATTCGCCAAGTGTACAAGGTAGGTGGGTCGACAACATATTCATGTCATGTGACGCACATGCCGTCACCAGTGTCGAATAGAATACATCAGACGTGTTTTCCTGTGGAGGAATCGGTTGACCTATGACTTTGCGATCAAATGTATTCGGTTACCATTGGAGAGGCACGTCCTTTCGTCTACTAATCGCACGGTTTTGCGGTGCGGTCGCAAAACACAGACACTAAACTTATTACAGTGAACAGAGACGTTAATGAACGAACGGACAGATCAAAACTTTGCGAAAATAAAAAAGTAAAATTTTCACTCGATGGAGGACTTGAACCAAGGATCTCTCGTTTCGCAGCTGCTCACGCTAACCACGGGACCACGGCGCTCCTAAGCTGACGACGGCCTTGATATTGCCTATCTTGTACATGGACTACTCAGTTTGTATATTTTGCTTATTTTTTTCATAGTTCCACACTACTTCTTCCTGTTTTCTCGATTGATCTGTGTTCAGTTTTTCAAGATCTATCCACTGTGCCAACTTATAACTAAATCTGAGGAGGGTGCGATGGGGAGGTTCCCTTGTAAGACATACCAAAATCTCATTCTGGAAACATCTCCCAGGTTGTGGCTAGGCCATGTCTCCGCTATATCCTTTCTTCCAGGAGCGCTAGTTCTGCAAGGTTCGCAGGAGAGCTTCTGTGAAGTTTGGAAAATTGGAGACGAGGTACTGGCGGAAGTAAAGCAGTGAGGACCGGGCGTGTGTCGTGCTTGGGTAGCTCAGACGGTAAAGCACTTTCCCGCGAAAGGCAAAGGTCCCGAGTTCGAGTCTCGGTCTGGCACACAGTTTTAATCTGCCAGGAAGTAGATTGCTATATAGCGGATACTAAGAGTTGCAGAAAAACAAAATCTACGAGCTCATATGAAGGTGATATATAGCAAGATTTAGGTAAACAATCAGTGCGTTATAGTAAGGTTGAAAAATTACATTCATACTAAGACTCTCAGACCTCAAAATATAGGAGAACTGTATATTGTCGGAAACATAATGGTGAAATATGTAAGGGCTTTAATAACGTAGAGGTACATAAATATTGCTGAGAAAACGTGGCACCTGTCGTCCAAACAAAAGTCCCCAAAATTTACAACATGAAATTTACTACAATAAGTCCCAGAAGTTAAGTATGACTAGACCCTGACAAGTCAAAATCATTATGGGTTATTCAAGCTAAGACGGTACTATTGTTATGACACACATCGCCCCACTAGAAAACAGTGAGTCGTTAAACTACGTGTCTCACTCAACGAACCGACCACATCACGGTGAAACTCCTCAAAGGCCTAGCATTGGTGAACATGTATCAAAGAAATGATGGAAGCGTAAACAGAAGTATCTAGGTATTCACAACCAAAATCATGATCCCACTGCGCCCTGTTATAGGTCAAATCTATCTCTTTTATGACAAGCACTTCTGTAGAACAGTCCCTCTGGACTACTGGTAGGAGCATCACTGACAAGGACAATCATTTGAAAGACAAACTGGTCTGTACTAAAGGAACATCATCTCGTGGCCAATGAATGTAGAATGCTTTGCAAAAACCTGTTCGCCCTCAAGTGAAGACTACTTCGAGACAGGAATACGGTAATACTAACTGAACCCAAATGCATTGGTCCCTTACACGCAATAAAAAGCACGAAAGTCTAACACTATTATTGAAGTCGACCCATGAAAATATCGGATCACCAAAATACGGTAACACTACTGTTGATACCGAAAGGGAAACGGAAGGTCAGTAAAACCTAACAATAACTCTTCAGCTGTTGTCCTATACTATCTGACAGGAGTTAAAATAGTGTTAACACGTATTGAATCCAAAAAGAGTTACATCAAGTAAAATAAAGTGAACGACCGTAATGTAAATACTACGTCAGACATCTTACAATAAAATCGATAGGGAATTGAGACAAAACACAGGAACCATCAACAAAAAACTGTATCAAGTGAATTATCATGAAGCAATCTTATCTGAGTCAAGACGTGCACACTAATAACGTAAGCATGATACCTCATCCGAACTACAGCACTCCAGTGAGGCAACATTGGTGCAAGACTACTACAGTCCCATTATCCATTTCGTCGTATCATTAGCTACTACATAGCATAAATTACTCACCATACGCTTTTTTCAAATCAATCAACTTATCTTATAGCGCTGTAAAACTGGATATCGTGAATTCCAAACGAAAAACACAAAGCAGTCACGCTTATAGTAAAGGCTCAAGATATACGTAAAATTCATACGTTCTGCATGCCAACTTACCGTTATACAGCTGCTTCATACGAAAGCGTGACAACAACTGAATCCTCCTGAAGTCCATGAACGCGGTCAAAGATAGTCCCACCGAGTCGAAAGATAAAAGAAGACAGTCAGCGGTAAGGATCGATACATCATGAAATCGTAGATATGTTAAATGCACACCATAAACAAACACAATGGGAGACGGACTGTGGGGAGAAGTTACACGTGGAGGTGCTATCCATACAATCTGCTTTCTAGGTACCAGTCTTAAATTGACAAGAGTTTGCGAAAAATTTCGAAAAAGAACTTATGCTTTGGTTCCGTTTGCTCATTTAAAGGCTTTTCATGTTCTTTCTCCGTATCTATATCTTCAGGAGCATCCATCGCACCACCTTCATCAACGATGTGTAATGTCTCTAGCTTGTCATTAATAGCTATAATTTTATGTTTTTTAGGTGTTCCTTAAAAGTGTAATGCTTGGTGGTATGCAGAACTGTATGCTCTCGAAATATTTCTTTAAATCCTCTACGGTCACTGCATTTAATTTTGTAAATCCTAGACCTCAAGAAAGGATCGTGTCTCTCGATGGAATGAGTAAGTGCCGTGGCTAATGATTTTTTACAAGTAAAATCAACTTCGGTATTGATTTTACGGAATGCTCATGCAACTCTGTAGGAAATAAGACATAGAAACTCCATGCCTGAGTGCATTTTTTGCTGGTTTCAACCCAGGTGAGAGTAATTTCATGCAGCAAATTAGAGGTCTTGCTGACAATTTTATTATGAATTAAGTCTATAATCTCAGGTTGGTAACCATTGTTTACAGCTATATCCCTTAGTATATTCGTTTCTTTTTCAATTTCTATATCGTCTAAAGGGATTTTACTTAGCCGGCTGACAAGACTATAGGAAAAGCAGTTTTGTACCTGTTGAAGTGCATGGAATCCGCGGGTATAATGGGATCTGAAGTTGCAGGTGTTCTGAAAATAGCAAACCTATGCCTACCACTTTTATTCCTTACAGGTAAGCGGAGGTAATCATTTTTGTCATTAACCTGCTGCTCATATGTGAATTCTATTTTTCGGTGAAGGTTACCGAAAATTCTCAAGATTTTATCAAAGCCACCGTTCTGCTCTTTGTACCGCATAATGGTGTCGTCCACATAACGCAAATAATATAGAACGATGTCATGCGACTCAGGATTTTGTGTAAAGGCTGATACTTCGATATGGTAAAAAAAGATACTGGATAATGTCCTTGATAAACAACACCCCATAGGTAATCCACCCGGTTGCTGGAAAATTTACCATGGAAGTGAAAGTAATTATAGGAGAGAACTGATTCAAGTAACTGTAGAAATTCTTTAATTTCTCCTACAGACAATCGCTTAAGTTTGAGGTAATTCTTCTTGACAAGGTCAATGGTTTCCATAACAGGCACATTAGTGTACAAATTAGTCACATCTAAGAATACCCATTTGTAGCCAACTGGGATTTTTATATATTTTATTTTATCTACTAAATCATAAGTATTTTCACTGAGAAACTAAGATGTGGCGCCTTATATCGCTCCTGTCTAGAGCCTGTGTATTGGGAGAATGACTCACGCGTGCACAATGACGGATGGTTTGAAGTGGGTTCAGTCGAGTACGTAGTTCTAATTATCATCTGCTAGATGATAGTAGTGCATAGAGACATTCAAGACACAGGTCAAGAGAACGTTTTTGTGAATTGTTCTGTTCATTTCTTGAAGGCTTTTTTGTTTACTTATGATTCCACAGTTTTGTATATGCTTTTAGCAGCGTGAATGATGCGTGAATGTGGTCTTAAGTAAACATGTAGATCATTGTTCTCCTGATGAACGTTTTACAATGGGGAATTTTGTATCATAATATGTTAAGTAAGTTTATGGTAAAATAAAAGCTAATTCTAGTGCAAATGAAAATAGTTAATAACGTAAAGCATAAACAAAATATCAGAATGTTAAATATTTATTTCGGGAAAAAGTACAGTTCGAAAGTGTGTTATTTGTTGATTGGTTAGTCATGAAAAGCGCGGACTAACGTGGGAGAATAATGTTTTTCTATTGGTCTTAAAGAAAACTGACCAATCAGAACGGTCTATGCTTCGTGCGTCTTTTCTCGGAGATATGAAAGGGTTACAGCAATGTAAGGAGTCGGAGCCCAGCCTTTCAGTGTTCGTCTGTAGTATGAGCTCCGAAGGAAGTCATAATTTGCCGGTTTTATTTGTGCTACATGCTTCAAAAGTGTTTTAAAGTGAAGGCATATTTGTTCCGGTGTGGGACTTTTTATGTACGGATTTTTAAAGTGATTTTGTGTGTGACAAAAGGCAGTAATTCCGCGAGGCATGTTGAGCAGATCGGTGACTAAAAACTTGAGTGCATTAGACACCGATAAACTCAATAGTATGGCGAGCTTTTTCATTTAAGAACAATCCGTGCTTAGCAGCTGTTCAGATTTCGGGAAATACGTTACCATAAACTTGCTAACGTGAACGAAAGGGTTTGTGCATGACTGTGTTAAGATTAGCACGGGCTTGGCAGTGAGCGTGCAGAATATCAAGGTTCAGAATATACAAAAGTGTTTCCAGTATTTTCACCTTTCATTCAAAATTAAGACCTTTTCCCGATTCTAGAATAGTTAGGTGGTATGCAGCCTGGTGCGAGTTGCAGTACGGTAGGTTTCTGCTCGGCTTTCCTAGCGGCGATCTGCTGCAACGAGTTCACAGGTAACTGCAGGTAAAGGACAAAAGTAAACCTCGCGGCCGGAAAACATCTCTCAAAAGTGTAAGTATTAACTAGAATTTCATTCGTCACGTAACTTATAGGCAGGAGTACCACTGTAACTAACAACAGGCCTGATGGGAACATCAACTTTATGTATCTTAGGTTGTCCTCTTAACCTTGGGGCATGTGGTTTCATAGCCTCTAAAGTCTTAGATATTCTGTCATCAAATAAAAAGGAGATGTTGTTTAGAAGATGCCTAATCTCCTTAGCAAAATATTTAGTGGGATCGTGATTAACTTTGGAAACTCCATTCGCCGGCCGCGGTGGCCGAGTGGTTCTAGGCGCTACAGTCTGAAACCGCGCGACCTCTACGGTCACAGGTTCGAATCCTCCTTCGGGCATGGATCTTTGTGATGTTCTTAGGCAAGTTAGGTGTAAGTACCTCTAAGTTCTAGGGGACTGATGACCTCAGAAGTTGAGTCCCATAGTGCTGAGAGCTATTTGAACCATTTTTGAAACTCCATTCGTCTCAAAGAATTCCTTTACCTTCCTAACACATTCACTTATGGATAAAGCAACGAGAGTATTTCCTTTATCTGCCTTAACAACTGCCTCATGGGTTTTAAGTTTCTCCTTGATAATGCGTACAGCTAACTCGTCATTTACATTTTTAGTTTTCTTATTTTTCCAATTTTTGTGTATACTATGAAGCGAAGATATAGCTTTGGCTACATTATTACCCAGGAAAACCTGATGTAGTTTGCTGCCCTTACATCAGTTTAACGTTTTTCATGTCTACAATCAATCATATTATGTGTTTAGTATGTATTGATCTGTTTACTGCGTACTTATTGGAATTTTTGTAACAGCTCAAGTTCTTCCTTATTGAAGGTAATGTCAGTTCTGTTAACAAGTCCTAGTAAACAGTTGTGACCACTAAAAATAACCACATCATTGGCGTATAATTTCTGTCGTCGTTTTAGAATACAATTTTTGTTATTGTGATTGTTAACAATATTTTCTCTTTTGTTTTCTACCACCCACTCACCATACTGTAACAAATCGGCTAATTCGTAACAAGTTAACAATTTGCGGAGCCTTAGGTGATTCAAGAAAAGACTTCTACTGAGGTCATCGTATTTAGAGCACAAATTTCTCATTTCAACTTTTCTTCACAATTCTTCACCCTTCGCCTTAATTGTACAGCTGAACAAGTCACGTTTTATAATCTTGACTTGTGCAAACCTAGGAGTGACACCCTCGAATACACATTTCCTTATAAAGTCAATAGCAGTCGTTGTTGCCATTAATTTAATTTTGTTGCTGAAGAAATCACGGGCTTGTCCCAACACCCGGTATGGTACATTCAGTCTCTATTGGTCCATCACGACCAGGCGACATCGGCTGGTAATTACTCTTCAGTGTCAATTAACTTTATCAACAGCCGTACACTTCAAGACATTTTGTTTTATTCTATTCTGAAAGTAACCAGTTTCGGCAATTCGTCTTGTCATCTTTTTAAGGCCTCTGCATAATAAAAGAGTAACATGTAGTAATATTAGAGTGTACAAATGAAGCTTACAGAAAGTGACAGATGATCATAATAATGCTGAAGCTTAAAAATGATGAAAGTATTGGCGTTAAATCAAATCTGTATGTACATCCAACACAATAAATTAATACATGTGTACATTTTTGTTAGTAGCGTTAAACCACGTCTCTGTATATCCAGCACAATAGACTAAAACATGTGTACATCTTTGTTAGTCATAAAACTATTTAACAAAACAGATTTACAAGGGAACATTTAAATTCATTAAAAGATCAGCACTAGACAGTGCTCTGTAGAAACAAAGCTCGTCTTTTTTTAAAATAATAAAGTCCTATAAAATTCTTTTAGATGAGGAACCGCCTAGTATATATGAGTACCAATCTTCCTTTAAAGTAAAATGTCACACAGTAAGCTATGAAATACAGTAGTACGCACCGGATGGTGAGACAAGTAGTTGCTACCGTATCAAAAATAACCTGAAGCAAACTAATAAACGTATGCTGCCTACCAAGGGGGTAGATTGCTACATAGCCGATACTAAGAGTTGCAGAAAACAAGATCTACGAGCTCATATGAAAGTACCATATAGTAAGCTTTAGGTAAACAATCAGTGCGTTATAGTAAGGTTGAAAAATTACATTCATACTAAGATTCTCAGAAAACAAAATATAGGAGAGGAACTGTATATTGTCGGAAACATAATGGTGAAATATGTAAGGGCTTTAATAATGTAGAGGTACATAAATATTGCTGAGCAAAAGTGACACCTATCATCCAAAGAAAAGTCCCCAAAAATTGCAATACCAAATTTACTACAATAAGTCTCAGAAATTACGTATGACTAGACCCTGACATGCCATAATCGTTATGGGTTTTTCTGGCTAAAACGGTACTGTAGTTATGGCAGACATCGCCCCACTGGAATACGGAGAGTCGATATTAAACTACATGCATCACTCAACGAACCGACCATATCACGGTGAAACGAAGGCCTAGTATTGGTGATCATGTATCGTCAAAGAAATGATAGAAGCGTAAACGGAACTATGTAAGTATTCACAGCCAAAATCATGACCCCACCGCACCCCATTATAGATCAAATCGATATCTTTTATGACAAGCCCTTCTGTAGTATAGTCCCGCTGCTCTACTGATAGCACCACCGACAGACAATCATGCGAAGGACAAACTGGTCTGTACTAACGAAACGTCATATCGTGACCAATGAATGTAGAATGCTTTGCAAAACCTATTCAACCTCGAGCACCACTGACAAAGACAATCATGTGAAGGACAAACTGGTCTGTACTAAAGGAACGTCATGTCGTGGCAAATGAATGTAGTAGAATGCTTTGGAAAAACCTGTTCGACCTCAAGTCAAGACTACTTCAAGACAGGAATACGGTAATTCTAACTGATCCCAAATGCATTGGTCCCTTATACGCAATAAAAAGCAAAAGTGCTGCACTATTATTGAAGTCGACCCATGAAAATATCGGATCACCAAAATACGGTAACACTACTGTTGATACCGAAAAGAAAACGGAAGGTCAGTAAAACCTAACAATAACCATTCAGCTGTGGTCCTATACTATTTGACAGGAGATAAAATATCAGTGTTAACACGTATTACATACAAATAGAGTGATTTCAAGTAAAATAAAGTGAACGACCATAATGTGAATACTACATCACACATCTTACAATAAAATCGATAGGGAACTGAGACAAAGGACAGTGACCATTCAACAATAAGCTGTATCAAGTGACGTATCATGAAGGAATCTTATCCGAGTCAAGACGTGCACACTAATAACTTAAGTACCATACCTCAACCTAACCATAACACTCCAGTGAGGCCACGTTGGTGCAAGACTACTACAATCCCATTACCCATTTCTTCATATCAATAGCTACTACAGATTTTAAGTTACTCAGCATACGCTTTTTTCAAATCAACCATCTTATCGTATAGGTCGTGTTAGGTAGTGTCTTATACTCCCAGTGAAATTGTATGAATTTGTCGGCTGGGAACAGTGGAGTCGCCTTGTTTAAATAGGATTTGACTTTCTTGTTGATTTGTTTCACTGTAGTAATGCCAACCTGCCAAGTGATTTAAAGGAAACCAAATCACCTTTTATTCCGATCTACTGTATAACCTAGGTCACAAGATAGTTGCGAATATTTTTTGTGTTTGCTATTCACGCTATTTTCTCTTAATATGTCGACTACCGTTGGATTTTGCTTCAGGTTATTTTTGATACTGTGGCAACTACTTGTCTCACCATCCAGTATGTTGTCTAGGCGGTAAATATGCATACTATTGTGTTTCATAGCTTACTGTGTGACATTTTACTTTAAAGGAAGATTGGTAATCACATATACTAGGCGGTTCCCCATCTAAAAGAATTTTATAGGACTTTATTATTTTAAAAAAAGACAAGCTTTGTTTCAACAGAGCTCTTGATTATACACTGTCTAGCGCTGATCTTTTAATGAATTTAAGTGTTCCCTTGTAAATCTGTTTTGTTAAATAGTTTTATGACTAACAAAGATGTACACATGTTTTAGTCTATTGTGCTGAACATACAGAGACGTGGTTTAACGCTACTAACAAAAATGTAAACATGTATTAATTTATTGTGCTGCATGTACATACAGATTTGATTTAACGCCAATACTTTCATCATTTTTAAGCTTCAGTAGTATTATAATCACCTGTCACTTCCTGTAAGCTTGATTTGTACACTCTGATATTACTACATGTTACTCTTTTATTATGCAGGGGCCTGAAGATGGCAAAATGAATTGCCGAAACTGGTTGGTTTCAGAATAGATTAAAATAAAATATCTTGAAGCGGACGGCTGTTGGTAAAGATTAATGAGATTGAAAAATGTATCCACTCATGCCCATTGTGCATTCTGACGGACTTGGGCTATTCCGGCAGCACAGTGCTACATCCCACACGTTCAGAATTGCTACGGAGTTTCTTCAGGGACACTCTTCTTAGTTTAAATACTATCGCTGGCCACCAAATTCCCCTTACATGAACATTATTGAGCATGTATGGGATGCCCTGCAATGCGCTGTTGAGAAGAGATCTCCACCTCACTCGTACCCTAACGGATTTGCGGAAAGCCCTCGAGGGTTCATAGTGTCAGTTCTCTCCAGCACTACATCAGATATTAGTCCAGTCCATGCCACATCGTGATGCGGTAGTTCTGTTTGCTCGTGAGGACGCTACAGGGTGTTAGGTAGGTGTGCCAGTTTCTTTGGTTCTTCAGTGTATAAAGGCGCACAGCCGTTCCCAGCGACGCTTCAGACAGCAAGGTGTCACCACATGAAGGTAAAAAAAATCCAGAGCTCGGAAGTTCATGTGAGGTGTAACGCGGTCTACTAGTGTCACATTGGCACCGAATTTCACAACAACCCTGCCCATTACCACTGTGGACGTGCCACACGATGGGGAGCCCATACTTCACTCCTTCTTTTGACGCCTCTGCGATGGAGGTCAGAACAGCCGCGTCCAGCTTTGAAATAAAACGGTTTTATTGTCAGTGGCAGAGAAAACTTTCCAACACACCTCACTCAGACCCGACACGAAAATGTCTCTGGGAGTGGCATAAAGGGCTTCAATGAAACCACCCCTTCCATTTGTACGTAAATTCTCACACATTTCCCGGTCGGAAACGTCAGTTCACAGCGTGATGGGGAATAGGACTACCTTCATGACAACATTTGACACTGTTGACATCTTCTGGGCAATTCAACCCTTCTCACCGGACGTCAAGGTGCTGCAACCCCACTGAATGTGATCTCACTCCATTGGAGTACTGTGCGACCGCGGGTTTTGCTCTTGTGTACAGTGTGTAACCACTAGGGACAGTTCAAAACCATTCGACGAAATTTTACTTGGTCTGAAGCGGCAAAGGGTGGTTATGCTTTTACAATGCTCCTGTTTCACGCCCTCATGTGGCGTACTCATGTGGGATGTGACACTGGCATGTGTGTCAGTGCAATAGCAGTGGTCTGTCTAAGGCCCCTCAGTTGAATACCCTCTATGGCACTCACCCACATCTACTGAAAATTTTAAAGACTTGCTTTCACAGAGAAAACCTGTAAAGTAGTCCCAGGCGCCTGCATGCAGGCAACCATTTGACAATACTCCGATGCCAGTTGCCTACCTGCAGGCACCTAGTACTACTCTACAGGTTTTCTCTGTAAAGCCACATTAACTAATGTTTTCGACCAGGAAATGTGCATCTCAAGGGAAAGGGCCCTTTACATCACCCCCAGAGCGCTTTCCGTGTCAACTCTGACCGATGGTGTGCCTGAAATGTTTTCTGCCACTCATAAGAAAATCGAGTGGTTTCAACACCAGGCGTCGCTATTCTAACCTCCATCACAGAGGTCTCAAAAGAATGGATGAATTGTGGGTAAGAGGGGGTTTGATGACTTTCCCATCAGGTAACACGTCCACAGTGGCATTGGGCAGAAATGTGATGAAATTTGGTGCCAATGTAACATCATAAAGCCAGTTTACACGTCACATAAACTGGTCATTTTTTAGAGTGTGTAGGCACCTTGCTCTATGAAGATTTGTCGAGCCGTATGGTGACATCGCAGGGCGCTACGCTTTTGCACAGTTACAGAGGAAGCTTTGAGGTCCTCTTGAGGGTTCAAAAGGGCCTCCTATGTGAAATAACTAATGAAGCGATGCTGAATCGTGTTGTTGTTGTGGTCTTCAGTCCTGAGACTGGTTTGATGTAGCTCTCCATGCTACCATATCCTGTGCAAGCTTCTTCATCTCCCAGTACCTACTGCAACCTACATCCTTCTGAATCTGTTTAGTGTATTTATCTCTTGGTCTCCCTCTACGATTTTTACCCTCCACGCTGCCCTCGAATACTAAATTGGTGATCCCTTGATGCCTCATAACGTGTCCTACCAACCGATCCCTTCTGCTAGTCAAGTTGTGCCACAAACTCCTCTTCTCCCCAATTCTATTCAATACCTCCTCATTAGTTATGTGATCTACCCATCTGAATCATATTAGGGAAAAACAGGAACTTAGGGCACAATTCAACTAAACGGGAGTAGTGGTTGATGGCACATAATCTGAGGCGTCAGGAAATAGTCAGTTTCGTTAAGGATGGAAGTATGGGAGGTAAAAACTGTAGAGGGAGATCAATCCGCGAATGGAGTAAGCTGTTGCAAATGGATGTGGGCTGTAAGAGTGATTCTGAGATGAAGAGGGTTGCGCGGTAAAGTCTAGCGTGGTGAGTTGCATCAAAGCAGTTTTCGGATTGAAGACCACAACATCTCATAAGAATGGTCCTACTGGTTAGAGGTACACACTCGTGTACGACCAACAGATGTTAACTCTGCTACTAATTAAACTGTCCACCTACCGAAAATTAATTAAATTGTGACACTAACTTGTTAGTAGAGAGCTTCGACACTGCACAGGTGTTCAACAACATTTATTTGCCAACAAGTTAATCTAGGATATGCATCTCCTCAATCAACTAAGACCTCTACTTCAGTTGTTCAAAAGATATTTGATTTGTAAAGCACTTTTTACAGACAGATCCCAGTTACCGCATTGACTGTATAGCGACTGTCGGTATTTTGTTCACTCCCGATTCGGTGCATACGCACGCAAGCGATAAATGCCGTGCTGCCCCAACATAACTTCGCTTATATGTAGATGGATAAAATACAGCACACTAATCTCTCAAAATGCATCACCAGAAAGTCTCATGATGCAACGCCGCTACAAGACTAGGACGACTTATAAATAACACAAGACAAACCTGTATGGTATTACAGATAACACAAAGAATAAACATAATTCGTCAGTGCTGTACAACTTGTTTTGTGAAAAATTTACATAGAATTCAAAGGTTGTTTATTTCTGGAATTAACTTTTCGTCTACATACTCAGTGAAAAAACCTGAATTGCTTTAAGTTCTTTGCAGTTTAGTATCAAAAGTTTTCATTTGAATAGATAAACGCAACTGAACAATTTTAAGTCGTTTTTGAAAATAAGGTTAACTTCTTTTACGAGACTTCTGTTACAAAACGTTATTACACAGTTTAACAATGTTATTTCTATTGTTATTGTTATTATCATTAGTATCTACTTTTAATACAATATTGTAGGAAGTAGAGTAGGGTGTTGTACACACGGTTATTACAGAATCTCACTTTCATCCGACCACCCTCTCACACTAACATTGCCAAACCCATAGTAACGGGACCGACACCGCATTGAAGTGGGACAAAGACCCAATAAACTGATGATGATAGTAGTTCCTAAACTGGTATACATTTCACGGAAATCGTAGACTAAAGCTGATATGTCAATCCTCATTTAATCTTCTTATTAATATCGTATGATCCCAAATACCTGCTTTTATCAAATAAATCACTCACATACTTTCAACTGTGAGAATCGCTGTTACATAGTACGCAGCACTTTAGAACGCGTTTTTGATTTCAAACTACCTTTCTATGTTTTTGCGCAGCACATATTGCTCGTACTATAACGTTATTACAGCCTTTCCGTAAATTGTTATGTCATTAATGGCAACTCAGTTTTGCACTGCTACGTCTCAATTTGTTGTTTCTTTTAAGCAGTTAGACGAAAACACCAATGATCTTACCTCCTTCGCTGAACGCCATTCTCTCTGTACTGCTGTCTACTCAATCTTTCACCATCGATGTAATGTCGGCACCGTTAATTCCAGAAGCTGAAAAATACCAGCTTTATTGAATTAATCTGCTGTGAGAAACCGTCTCCAGACAATTTCGCTATTCTGGAAACTGGAATACTTATTCACACTGTCACTGTCACACTGTCACAGTTCGAGGATAAAGACGGGATTTTTCTTTGCGGAAGTAGTAGATACACAGATACTGAAATTTCTTTCAAAAAGACAGTTCTAAACCACAGCAACATAATAGTTTTAAAATCTTTGCTACTCACACTGTCTCTTCATGTAGCCAAAACTAATTTTTCATTTGTTTTGCACGGAATTATATAGTATTTTATTCGCAACTCATCAATGTAATCCACAACAAAAAACACAGTCTCGTACTTCTTTCAACTATTGCTCCTTTAAAAACATACGTCTTTCAATTTGAATTTTTCTGCTGTCACAAAATCCACAGAAATATATAAAATACCACAATGACTATAGTTTCGCTGTTCTCCGTCTGTGTCGCTGACGTTTCTAATTCCAACTGTCTCTTCCCCGCTCCGTCTTTGAATTCATTACAAATCGTAATATCTGTGGAGTGAGCATTCAGATGCCTAAAATGAAATTTTTGTCGCTGTACTTTGTTCATCATTAAGAATAAACCTGATGTAAACAAACACAAATGTGATGATTAGTCAACAGCTTTAGCATACGTAGACTGATTCTTAAACTTGGAGATATTCTAATGTATTAAAAGCATGAAAGTTCCTTTTAATCATTCTGGAACTTTGTAGTTTTTATTTAAAAAATAGTGTGCACTCGCATTCTGTGTGCTGTTGCGTTCTGTTTGTCGAGCGTGAAAATAGCTTACGCTGCTTTCTGCTCTGAAGTGTAAAACACACGTGGAACACAGTTAAAACGTGGCGAGAAACAGATTGTTCTTAATATTTTTCGCAAGTTTCCAGAGAAACATCGGGTTTGAAGTTTTCCATGAACCTTATTTACTATAACGAAGGCGCCTTGCGGAAGCAGAGCTCAATCAGTAGCTTTATAAAACAGCACTGTGGCAGAGTCAATGGTTTGGTGGTTCAAATCTCACTTTCATCTTTTTTTCGTTCAATCTGGAATACATACATCTTTCAAATTAAAAATTCATCAAATTTATGCTAATTAACACACATCTAATCGCCATTATTTTATGAAAAACGCGTGTCTTCTTGTTTCTAATCACGTATTGCGTGCAAAATTAGTTTTAATTGCAGATATAAATTCATAATTATCAATATTTTATAAAATATTTTTAATACAGGTTGTTTAAAGTAAAAAAACATAAAAAAATAAATTTCGGAACAAAAATGAAAAATCGTATACTCTTTATTTGGATTATGTCCATTGTTTTATACCATAGATGTGGTCTCTTACGAGCCAGAGTAATAAGCGTTGCAGAAACGTGGAGCTCTGTAATTTTCACAGCACTGAGATCACGATACGAATGCTGCAGTTTTACATTTTCCACCTTAACACTGCAATGTGAAATGAACAGAACTGATCTGCAGCCAAGTTAACAGATTTGTCGCGAGAAATAAAAAGACATTTAAGCTGCCAGACGTACTGGATCTAATGCACGGAACTGTCACACGGACCGAGCGAGGTGGCGCAGTGGTTAGACACTGGACTCGCATTCGGGAGGATGACGGTTCAATCCCGCGTCCGGCCATCTAGATTTAGGTTTTCCGTGATTTCCCAAAATCACTCCAGGCAAATGCCGGGATGGTTCCTCTGAAAGGGCACGGCCGACTTCCTTCCCAATCCTTTCCTAATCCGATGAGACCGATGACCACGCTGTCTGGTCTCCTTCACCAAACAACCTACCAAGCAACCAACTGTCACACGTCGCTACCGAACGCTGGCGAGATAAAGAACGACACGTCATAAAAGAGGAGAAGATGTGGCGCTTGGATCGTTTCGTGGATTCTATTGTTCATCAACTTGTTATCAACGTGGCAGATGATAGATCCAATACTGAAATGTGTTTCCCAGATTCGGATAGGAAGCAGTTCAGAGGTTACCCTGACTGTCTGTAAGTACTACCTCCAGTGGCTTCAGTATTTAACTATACTGTGAAATCCCTGCAGTACGTTTTTACGTCAGGCGTAGTTCACGCAGAAAAATTACTCTGTGTTTAATTTAGGCATTTTCATCTCTCTCATTTCTATTTACAATTATACGTTAGCTAAGGACGAGAGCACGTTATGTTTTCCGTCTGGTCCCCTAAGAAGCGTACTGCCGACTTAACTATATTGTATCTCTGCTCGTCTTGGTTACGTTTTATCTGCAACTGTTCACGTCACTGCAGGTTAGTTGCGCCAGATGACGGCTCAGCGCTGTCAAGTTAAAAGCGACGGTGAAGCTGTTATCCCGTATTATCGCTGAGTCAATGTGCGTGTAACTCACAGAATAACGCGTATCTTTATTATCGTACTTGACTGTACTCAACACGTCTTGGCTTCGCTCCACGTGAAACACAACCCAGTGAGATTCCAGCAATCACAGAAGAATACATAGTGTAACGTTTATACCGAGGTTTTGTTATGGTGAACGTAGTATAACTTACGTCGACTCCAAAAATCACGTAAATATGGTGGGTCGCAAAGTTTTCCCGTAATCGCTTTGCAAAGTTTGAATGTCTTTGCATCGCTAATAAACACAAGCCCCGTATAAGAGTACGGTGGATTTTGTACCCCCCGTTTCATATGCATATTAATAATTTACATTCGGTATCTGGAATTATTGGTCTAAAGCTTTTAAGACATAAATGCAAGGCATTTCTCCTGTTCGCGACAAGTGTCACATCTCAGATAATGTTTTTTTAATTAGTGGAAAAGAAGGGATATTCACTACAATTTTTAGTTTTTGTACTGCATTTGAGTGCATTGTAGAGCATCTGTTTTCATAAATTATGCTGCGATGGCATAACGGAAAGGCTTCCTCGTACGCCAAAGTGAAATCATCCCGAAGAAACATCGAATTTAGAGCTATAACATGCATCGAATTGGCGACCAATCACACACTGAAATATTTTTATGGACGACATTCTCTCGCTTTTACTGTCCGCTGCCATATATTTAATCTGTGTTAGAGTTTCCTATTGTGATTACCTTAAAATTAGCACAGTGGACTGGAATCTGCAAAATCCAGAGCTGATGACTCAGACTATCGCATTTAAATTTAATCAGCAGGTGAAACTTGCTGTAAATGTGTATACTTCCGACAAATTGACTGACAGCAGTCTCGCAGGAACACCAAAATATCAGAAGTGCAAGGCCCGTGTTACGACGCGGAAACAGAACGACAGCAACGATCCAGGTGGTATGGCAGGGAACCTCGAATAAGAGAATTTTGGTGCGGATATTTTTATTATTGCTTTTCGAAACATAAGTACTAGATGATAACATTTTTCATTTATACATTATGGGTGGATCTGGTAGTCTGGTGGTAAAAAAAGAAAAAATTGAAATGATGGCGTGCCATTGTTGCCCCCGTACGGGCAAGTTCGGCCGCCGAGTGCAAGTCTTATATCAGGTGACGACACATTGGGCAACTTGCCCCCCTGTGATGACGAGACAATGACAACACAACATTAAAGTCCAGAGGCGGAGAAAATCTCCACCCCGGCCTGTAATCGAACCTCGGCCCGCTGCATGGAAGGCAAGCACGTTACCGCTCAGCTAAGCAGGCGGACAATCGGTTGGTAAAGTGTATTTATTTGTAAAACGCAATTCTGCAGTTTTTTCTGGATGTTATCAAGTGGAAATTACGTTTCTGATTACGACCGTCTTATGCGTACTGCACTCTTTGAATTATAACATAAATAACTTACGTTGCCCATATGCTGCTTAATTTTTGCTCTCATCCCTAATATTGAATAGAGTAAATGATTCCCTATTTGATTTTTTCTCATACGAAATAGAAACTAATTTCATCAAATGCTATTCTGTGGACTCATGTCTATTTCTTACTGTTAACGAATCTGTGTGTGAACTGCTCAATTTAAATGCACTGTAAGCAAATTGCATCTGCGTAATTTCTGTTACCGGTTTTCGTACTCTCGCATTTAACAGACGGCACCGAGATTTTCTTTGACTTCTGCTACAATCCACTGTTTGGAGTACCTGTTTATAACGCGTGGAAATGTTTGCGTAACAACCGTCGCATTTTTAGCATTTACAAGGAGGAATGCTTCAGTCACAAAGATCACAAAGCAGAAGGCATAATAATCTACATTCAATTCTGCAAGACACTGTGAAATGCATGGCATTCAGTGACAAGAAGCAACATCACTCAAAGCAGAATTATACACTCATTCTGTGGCAAGATATGATGAAGCTGAATACCAGTACTGTCAAAACCTGCTCACACTGAGTTCTCCTTTAAAAGTGAGAAAAAATGGAAAACAGATGCAAACAAAAATAACGTATAAAACGAACAATATACTTATAATGCATTTGAATCAAGCAGTTCACACTCAGATTCGTCAGCAATAACACCTGCCCAAAATTCCGCAGAACGCTATGCAAGGAAAGCAGCTTTATATGAAACCAAACAAATTTTGAATTATTTACCCCAGCCGATTGTGGATGTCGAAGAACGCAATCAGAACACGAATAACACGTTTACGACGTAGTTCAATAATCAGTGTGCACACGAAAAGTCGTAAACAGAAGCACACTGCGGCAAACCTACATTCTGGTAGCTACGAAATGAAAACAAACATGGAAGACTAAACATCAGCCAATAAGAAAGCGTGATGATGGAGTGCTAAACTGGCAGCGCTCCAAGTGGCGTGGCGGTGAACAAAGGGCGCCTTACCGGAAGTCCCTATAATATCTTATGAGTTTCACCCCCGTGAGTATACTACAGAATTTAGCTAGCACTCGTCTCATAAATATATGACCAAACAGTCACATAAATTATTCTTACGTTGTCAGGTCTTTATTACTCTGTGTGTCAGTATTTTCGATATAAGAACTACAATGAGGGCTTTATGGTACATAATCGACGAGGAGTAATATTTCTTCCTTCGAAGTATTTCGATATGCATCCCTAACAACCAAAAATACACGCCATTACTGCTACTATGTCTAAAAACATCTCAAAATTTAAACACAATTAAGTCGTGGAATAATTTCAGTTTAATGTTAGCGACATGCGGAGCATTCTATGCTCACCCCAAACATTTTCCCACTTTCTAAAACTCATCTCATATAATGGGCATAAAAACTTCATTTCGTGGAGCGTGGCTCATTAATATCTATACATGGAAATTTTACAATCCATTCAGAAAAAAAGTTATTGATACATTTCATGTAGTTATTCATTTTCAGGATAATAACGTGAACTACATTACGCTATGAGACCACAGGGGCAGCCATAAACGATGGATGATATGGAAGCTAATACACTCACATAGGTCGTTTCCAGAAGAGCAATAAATGAATTCTTGAGAGTGGCGGTACCGTTAAATTTTTCCACAGTCAGCTTAATATTATTGACATCACTTGTCCACACTCTGTAAGACACCTGTCTAGAGGGGGTCTGAGTGCTTCATCACGAACTCTGATAATTGATAGGTTATGCGCGGGGGGCCTTTTTAATTGTCAAAAAACATATAGTTTCCAACAAGTCCTTTCGCCATTACACAAATAACTAAGAGACGCTGATCATGCGACGCCAAGCACATAACCTGTTAACAGCTGAAACTTCCTGACAGATTGAAACTGTGTGACGGACTGAGACTCGAACTCGGGCAAATGGTCTACCAACTGAGCTACCCAAGCACGACTCACGACCCGTCTTCATATCTTCAGTTCTGCCAGTTATCTCGCCTGCTACCTTCCAAACTTCACAGAAGCTCTCCTGCGAACCTTGCAGAACTAACACTCCTGGAAGAAAGGATGGCTTGGCCACAGCCTAGGGGATGTTTCCTGAATGAAATTTGCACTCTGCAGCGGAGTGTGCGCTGGTTTGAACTTCTTAGCAGATTAAAACTGTGTGACACAGTTTTAATCTGGCATGGAGTTTCAAATCAGCGCACAGTCCGCTGCAGAGTGAAAATTTCATTCTGTTAATAGTTAATTATTATTCTGATTTTCAGACACGGGTCTGTTTTAACTTTTGATTGGACCTGAAGGTCTAGGTGCAGCCTGGACTAAGGATATGGATTTGTGTCACAAAGACACTAACGTCCTTCATCCTTCACCTCAGTTCCACACCTCATTGAACTCAGATGACGTGTCTTATGTGAGGTAAAGGCGCTAGTGTTTTTATATCACAAATCCACATCACAGAACCTTTGCTGAACTTCATCGACACCTACGAGAAATTAGAAATCTTCGCTTTGAGCATGTTGTCGATGTAAGGTGTGACGTAAGATCGTCGAAATTTGAAGTTAGCATTAGATATATATACACTATTGGCCATTAAAATAGCAACACTACGAAGATGACGTGCTACAGACGCGAAATTTAACCGACAGGAAGAAGATGCTGTGATATGCAAATGATTTGCTTTTCAGAGCATTCACACAAGGTTGGCGCCGATGGCGACACCTACAACGTGCTGACAAGAGGAAAGTTTACAACCGATTTCTCATACACAAACAGCAGTTGACCGGCGTTGCCTGGTGAAACGTTGTTGTGATACCTCGTGTAAGGAGGAGAAATGCGTACCATCACGTTTCCGACTTTGATAAAGGTCGGATTGTAGCCTATCGCGATTGCGGTATATCGTATCGCGACATTGCTGCTCGCGTTGGTCGAGAGCCAATGACTGTTAGCACAATATGGAATCGGTGAGTTCAGGAGGGTAACACGAAACGCCTTGCTGGATCCCAACGGCCCCGTATCACTAGCAGTCGAGATGAGTATCTTATCCGCATGGCTGTAACGGATCGTGCAGCCACGTCTCGATCCCTGAGTGAACAGATAGGGACGTTTGCAAGACAACAACCATCCGCACGAACATTTCTACGACGTCTGCAGCAGCATGGACTGTCAGCTCGGAGACCATGGCTGCGTTTACCCTTGACGATGCATCACAGACAAGAGCTTTTAATGACAAAAAAATGACGGTCATTACTACAGTTGCGACCAGAGCAGCGATGACTACCTGAATCATTAACAGATTTCGTAACATGAAACAGAAACCTTCCTTGTTATATTTGGACGCTCATAGCAACGAACATATCAAGGATAAACTTAGGCTCAGGAGATAAAACGTGCAGATTTATTCGAATGTCCGTTAATATAATATAATTTATGTAAAACTGCTATTATTCCCTCTCGGACATCAGTATGATTTAGTATTAAATGATTAAAAGGAATATGTCGTTAACAAATAAATGCCATCTGAATTTGTCCTGCTATCAGTGAGCACCTCGGACCAAAGATTTTTAACATTTTTGGTGTCTTTAATATCACTTACTCTCGTACGTTACGTAACAATTAATATCGGCATTTTCCGAGCTACTGCTGGCTTTAATATCAATAAAAACCACTGTTTCGTTAAACCATAATGTAGCCCAGCGCACATATTTCACATACCCATCGGTCTTTTAGAAGTAACCTGCACCTCATTCTCCCGTGATTTTGGACAAGATTACAGTAACCATAGCAGGGTTCTAATAAGGTATAAAGTTTCTGAGACCAAAACTAGTATATCATTACCCATAGTGCATGTGCAGCATCTCGACATTCGATGATTTTAGGGTCAAAGTACTATTATTATTGGAAAAATTGATATTAATACGAATTTAAATGTTGTGTAAATTGCCCGCAATTGAATTCACGTGAACGCGATTTCTATCTCTAAGGGACAAGGTTCGCATCACTTGCTTCCAAACTGAGGAATATTACTAAAACAAGGAATCGTAAAAATAACATTACATCAGTTGTTGCGGTTAAAAACAGAAATGAAGGCAATTTATTACGAACAACCGTCAAAATGCACTTTCCGTGAAAATACCTGTTTCTCTTTGAACTCAGTGGTAAATACAGTAGTATCGACTGAAAGTGAAGATTTCGATGTAGCTTTCTATACGAGCGTAGTGAAGTGTCAGTAAATCTTCTGAAATGTAAAACGAAATCCTAATAACATGCAGGTGCAATTTCGGATCTGGAGATGCTACAACTGAGCACTTCGAGAAGATGTCGTTAGAATGAGGAACAATATTCTCTAGACTGCGATACTCCTGAAGTTATTATTGGTAATCAACTTCCTCCTGCTATTGATTTCATATTTAATGTACCCATACTGTTTCACCTGATTAATTCAAACCCACACCATTCTCCAATATAATCCACATCGTGGTTTTGTGACCATTTCTTAGGGAGTTATATGACTGACGGAAATTTGTACGGGAAAATGAGCACTAGATATTTCGTTATTATAATTAGGGCGTGTAGCAACGGAGTGGAAGGTACAGAAAATAAAAGAAATGTATTCCTTCATTTGTTTATATTTTGTACACGTACATATATGCTATGCACACAGCAAGTGACAGCTGAAGTATTTAGTCAATAATATTTAGTGTAAGAAGTCCAGATACCGAACGAACATGAACGTCCAATGAGTTTGCTGTTGGTGATCGTTATGTATTATAATGAACAGATAAATTAAAATAATACTTATTATATATACTGTAAGGATCATTTTCCGCATAAATCTATACTCGTTAAATTTAACATAGCATGAAATAAAAAACTAAACAAATAAATAGAATGTAAACGTAGATAATGGTAACTGTTAGCTTTCTCTCGAGACATCTGGGTTAGCGTTAGGAGCAACATGGATTAATGTCTGAGTGTGACAAGAAAATTGTGGTTCAACAAAGCTTGAAAGATCGAGATTAAGGATTTCTTTTTTTAAAAAAAAATATTTGAGGAGTCATGAATGCAGAAATAACTGACTACTTTGCTAAAGCAACTTTCCCAAAAAAATTTGATGACATTGCTTTTATATATCTTAAATTTTTAATGTTAGTTTGAGGTATCTTTATATTACGAAGAGAGACGGCAAAAGAAAGCGAGTAGTTTGTTTCCCAGCTCGTCGCACAAGAATACATAACTACGCTTGAGTAGAGAATTGGTCTTTCTGAACTTGAGCAACAAATCCCATGGCGAGAAACGGTGGTGGTTTCGCGAACGCCGGAGGGATCAATGCCACCGCCAGAACGCGGCCTTGAACCCGCAAGATAGAGGTGAACGAGCTCCGTGATTTCGTGCGGACCAGCGCACCGACATACTATCGCGATACTAGTTGCCACTTGCTGTGCAACTGCGGAGAATTACTTTCTGCAGTGAAAGTACCGCCCAGCCCCTTAGATCTACGTACACCTCCTGACAATGAATGTGAAACGCTCTGAAGGCGAGAAGGAAACCTCAGGTAACCTTGTGGATTAAGAGGGTATGCGCCGTTATTCCAGCGATTAAAAAATGGAATTCAAAGTCACGAAGAACTTGGCGGGTGTGAGAGAGACGTTGTAGCATCTCCTGAGTCGAGCTGGCCCACATCTGATGTAAGTGGTTCTTGATGTAATGAGTGGTTGAACTGGGGCGCAGTTGACGTCCGAACCTTTCCCACACGTGTTCTATTGGAGACACATATGGGGAGCTTGGTGGCCACCGGAGCAGCTCAACATCATGCAGCAATTCATGGAGACAAGTACTATTTGCGGAAGAGCTTCTTGTTATTGAAAAATGGCACCACGACGAGAGTGTCACAGGCATATTTTTGGATCTTTCTAAAGCGTTTGATAGCCGACTGCAAGATTCTATTAAATAAATTAGAAGCATTAGGAATAAGAGGGGTAGCTAGTGACTGGTTTAGATCATACCTATCATATAGGGTACAAAGAGTAGAGGTAACACATACTTCAAATATATCCAAACATTTAGTAAAACACTTATCAGAACCAAAAAACATTAATATAGGGGATCTGCAAGGTAGCATATTAGGACCGATACTATTCCTGATATACAACAATAACTTTCCCACTTGTGTTACTCATGGTGAAAAAGTTCTCTTCGCTGATGACAGTAATATTATAGTCACTGAGAAAACAAGAGAACTCCTGGCCGAGATAGCAAATGAAATTCTCAAGGAAGTTTATGATTGGTCAATAAACAATAAAGTGACATTAAACGCAAAGAAAACTAATGCCACGAATTTCAGTTTGAAGAGGAAAAATGACAATGTTAAATTAAATGTAGATGGCACCTCCATAGACTGTGTAGCAAATGCAAAATTTCTAGGAATGAATATTGACTCTCAATTGAAGTGGTGTGAACACACAAAGGTACTTGCAAACATAATGTCATCAGCATGTTATGCTCTTAGAATCCTATCATCAGTGTGTAACATGCAGTGTCTTTTAGTTACACATTAGCCATGTGTAAACTTAATTCTTAGCAGTGACTGATAGTGATATATGAGTGAACGGTGTGGCATTACATTATTTAATAAGTTATTTGTAAAAAAAAGTATTTTATACAAGAAGTAAATCTAATGATTATGTCTAGCTACAAGTCTGTAAATATATGTGTATACGAATTAGCTTATTTTAAATAGGTCTCAACTTGTAAATACTTTGACATGTCCTATATCCTTGTAAAAAGAGATCTACGGATGAATAAAGCTGCTGCTACTACTACTGTTGCATGAGAGGTAACACATGAGGACGCAGGATGTTTGTGACGCGCTGTTGTGCTGTGAGAGCGTCTCCATATTCGTCGACTATAGTCATCTGGAGTAGTGCAGAAACAAGATTTATCACTGAGTACAATAAACGCCATTCGCTAGCAGTCAGTGATCACAGCACCACTCCAAACGCATCCGCTTACGTTGTGGTGGTAACTGCAGCCTAGGAATGATACGGTAAGTCCGTTGTTAGTCACGGGTCAGTGGTGCGGGATGTCTCAGAGTGTTTTACGCAGCCCATTACTTATTCTCGGATGGCAGGCGCAGATATGAAGAGATTTCGATGTGCTTGGTGCACAATAGGGCCACCATTCCTTGTAGTAGTCAGACGCGATCGACGAGAAACTTGACGACAAGTATGTCTGCCCTCAAGTTCCCAAACAGTCCAATATCAGACCACTGTCCCTGCTGATATCTGGATATTGCACAAAGCGACCAGACAACCAAATGGAGATCCGCAACGAGACGCATCTCCACGTAGTCTCACACTGTTCACGCCCACTATATCTTCCGCGTACCCTCACACTGATCACTCAACATCTGAAGCTGTTCACGTTGTTTATATCCTCTACCTGACCTCTCATTTTTTAATCTTTCATTTCGCCGCTGAAGGAGATGGTGTGCTATAGGTGGGCATCACTCTTTTCAGCCAATAGTTATAGTTTGTGCTGTTGTGACACCATTTATTTAGGACAGTTGGGTGCTCACTTAATTTGGTAGGATTTTTCATTGCATGTAGATGAATAGTTGAGAGGAAGCTGTTGTTCGTTAAGTTTACTTCATTCCAAACCCCAGAATTTCCTTACAGCTGAGGGAAAAACCTCTCGGTCGGAAAAAGACAGCCAGGATTGGTTGCCGGTTGTTCGGCTTGTATACCTTCATATTATCGCAATAATCTTGATAATGTTATATTGTGATTTTAGAATTTTATTGATGTAGAAAATTTCCGTTTAATTCTGTAGAAGACAAGAAACTTGAAAATCTAGTCAATGTTGAGTATATCGTCTTCTTCTTCTATAGCAGTTGATTGAAGTAATTTTGCTCATTACGTTGTTCCTTCTTTATCAGGCTGCTACATTGTCCCAAATCTTTGTACGTGTTCTTGGTCTGTTGACAATTTCATTGATTTTCTCGTTTTCCAGAGGATTCTGCTGGAGTGAATTCCATATTGCTTCAAGAATAATGTAGGGAGGAAATGCATATTTGAATTTCGGAAAATCTAATGTTATAGGATCGTGCTGCAACAGTGATTTTTTAAGTCCACTGTTTCGGAGTCTGTTGTCCCTGAATTTGGTGATTGGGTTTTTAATCCGCCTCATACGAGCACCAAGGACGAACAATAGTTACGCGTTCTGGTGGCTGTTCTACCTGTTCTTAAACCATCTAGTTTCCAACTTTATTTTACTTGGCAACCAGTTTCAGCGTTTTACTACACCATCTTCAGCCCCCTGACAGACATGTAGGAAGATTCTACCTCGGTTGGTATCAAACCAGGGGCTAACAATACTGGTATTAGTAGATTTTTGCTATAGCTATCGCCTAAACTATCATCTGCATCTACTGTAAGGGCTCTGTGTGCCTACTGTAGAAAACAATAATGCAAACAGTGTGCTTGGTAGTCGTGGCAACTGGCTGTTTCTGATGTGGGGCACTGCAGGGACTGCAGTGAGACACACCGTGTGCGCAGTCGGTGGGTGAGCATCTTTGCTGCTGTGCTCATTAGTCTTCAATTGGCTGGCGCGAGGTTCAATTGGTTCAATTGGCTCTGAGCACTATGAGACTTAACATCTATGGTCATCAGTCCCCTAGAACTTAGAACTACTTAAACCTAACTAACCTAAGGACAGCACACAACACCCAGCCATCACGAGGCAGAGAAAATTCCTGACCCCGCCGGGAATCGAACCCGGGAACCCGGGCGTGGGAAGCGAGAACGCTACCGCACGACCACGAGATGCGGGCTGGCTGGCGCGAGGAGAGATGGCAGTACGGCACGAGCCAACCCCGCTTCCTTGGAGGCTGCACCGACTCGCCACTAACGGTCGCTCGGTTGTGGTAACCCTACCGCTCCTGCTCGGTGTGCTCACCTACCGAACCGATCGGCCGAGCGACTGAACGATACAGAATAGGGCCGTTGGAGTACAGCAGACTGTCAGCACGGTGGCTGGCAACTGAGACAAGAGCCCCGGCCCTGGTTCGCCCGATGTAAACATGGGGCACAGGGGTGGCGCTCTGTCCTCGTGTCACATGGACCTACTTCTGGGTGCAGCATCACCGTGTGCATATCATCTCTGTTTACTGCATATCACTTGTTGTTTAGCGTTGCCTATGGAAATCTGTGGCTTATGACGAGCTGCTCGCCTGCTGTACCCCATTCTCTTTAAGCCCCTCTGCACAGTCGTCGTACTAGCTGGGCAGCTCGTAGTAGTAATGAGGTCTGTTTAATCTTGGTTTATCTGTGCTCGTACCTTCGCGTTACCACTTCGCAATCACATCACTAACAGTCGACATAGGCAGCTCTTAGGATTGAAGTGTCTGTGACGAATTTGTTACCCAGGTGGGTAGTCGATGTTCGAAGCCACTGAGCTGCCCTGGCTGACCCACTCTGCTGTCTCTGCTTCTCCACTGACAACACTGTCCACCTCCTTTTACAGTGAGGGGTCAGCCTTTTGTGCTATCTAACCGTCAATCTCGCAGGCAACTCCATCGACACTCTTTCACTCAGGGTGATCCCAGTCTGGGGGGGGGGGGGGGGGGGGGATGCTTAGACGGGTCCTTTGTGTTTTATTCGCGCATGCATCAGCGTTACACCCCCACCGCCCACGTTATGTTCGTGCCACACACGAGTTCGTGAAAAAGCGGGGTTCAAAAAGTATACGCTGCTTCAGATCACGTTCAGATTTCGTCAATGGTTTTGAACGGCCCCCAGTGATGCCACCCTGTATGCCAGAGCAAAATTTGCGATCGCGCTACATTCCAAACAGATAACGCCACGTTCAGTGGAACTGCAACCCCACGAAACCCTTACACAAAGGATCATTCACCCGGGGCGTGTCAGCAGCGTCGAGCGCTGTTTCGGACGTCGTTCTGCTGCTGACCGCACTGCGAACTGTCGTTTCCCACCGCGAAATGTGTGGGAAAGGGTGGTTTCACCGAAGCCCCTTATGTCAACCTCCTGAGGCCTACTCGTGTCGCTTCTCAGCGTCAGTGTATCTTAAAATGTTTTCCTCGGCCACCCACAGCAAAACCGCGTCATTTCAACGCTGGGTGTAGTGTTTCTGACGTCCATCGCAGAGGCGTTAAAAGAAGGCGTGAAATGTGGCTAAGAGGGTGTGTGATGACCTTCCGACCGTGTGACGCTTCCACGATAGCGCTGGTCAAAATTTTCCTGAAATCTGGTGACCCTGTGACATCATTGTCCTCCTTAACCCTCACATTACCTTTGAACTCTGTTTTTTTTCACATGTTTAGACACGTTGCTGTTTGAAGCGTTGCCGACCCCGAAGGTGACGCTGCAGATGGCCACGCTTTTGCACTGTTACAGAGCAGGGTTCGCGGCACCTTTGACCCATATTTCAAACTTCTGCTTCGTATTGGGAGACAACTGCAGGGTTTCGGAAAAGTGATCCTCTGCTTGAGTTGCACCGTGTGAAAATATACACTGAAGCGCCAAAGAAATTCGTATAGCCATGCGTTTTCAGTATAGAGATACGTAAACAGACAGAATACGGCGGTCCGGTAGGCAACGCCTATTAAAGCAACAAGCGTTTGGCGCAGTTGTTAGATCGGTTATTATCAAGATTTAAGTGAGTCTGAAGGTGATTTTATAGTCGGCGTGCGAGCGATGGGATAGAGCATCTCCGAGGCAGCGATGAAGTGGTGATTTTCCCGTACGACCATTTCACGAGTGTAACGTGAACATCAGGAATACAGTAAAACGTCAAATCTCGGACAGAAGAGAATCAGATTGCTCCACATTTCAATGCTGAGCCATCAACTATTCAACGAAATACCATCGATATGGACTTTGATGACTGCTCGACCCAAAGCTTTATACCTCTCCTGGACCTGTCAACACCGATATTGGATTGTTGATTACTGGAAACATGGTGCCTGGTCGGACGCGTATCTTTCCAAACTGTATCGAGTGGTTGGATGTGTACGGGTATGGAGACAAGCTCATGAATCCATGGATCCTGTATGTCAGCAAGGAACCGTTCAAGTTGGTGGAGGCTCTGTAATGGTGTGGGGCGTGTGCAGTTGGAGTGATATGGGACTTTTGATGCGTCTAGATACGACTCTAACAGGTGACACGTACGAATGCATACTGTCTGATCGTCTGCATGCATTCACGTCCATTGTGCATACCGATGGACTTAGGCAATTCCAGCAGGTCAATGCGACACCTCACACATCCAGAACTACTACAGAGTGGCTGCAGGAACACTCTTTTGAGTTTAAACACTTCAGCTGGCAACCAAACTCCTCAGACATTAATATTATTGAGTATATCCGGGATGCCTTGCAACGTACTTTTCAGAAGAGATCTCCACCCCCTGGCACTCTTAGGGATTTATGGACAGCACTGCAGGATTCATAATGTCAGTTGCCTCCAGCACTACTTCAGACATTATTCGAGTACATGCCACATCACGTTGCGGCAGTTATGCGTGATCGCGGGGGCCTTACACGGTATTAGGCAGGTGTATCAGTTTTTTGGCTCTTTAGTTTATAAAAGGAGTTTCCAAGATTTGTGATAAGTGTATCACTGAAGAGTATGTATTAACCAGCCATTTTGAGAGCCTTAAGGTACACACACACACACACACAGAGAGAGAGAGAGAGAGAGAGAGAGTGAGAGAGAGAGGGGGGGGGGGGGGGGGTGACGTTCGAGGTGGTCAGGACATTGCAGTGCCTCTGTTGTTTCCCCTTTCCTCACCGAACAGCTCATGCACTCGTGATAAGGCCATCAGTGCACTGAGTGCTGTTGCTCTGGACTGCTGACAATACCCACAAACTCGTTCATCTTCTGCCAGTTGATGTAAATATGTAACGTTAGTTCCTGGACATACCTGTTAGCAACAGTTTGATGGAAGAACCGTGTAACGATGGAGACACCAGGCGCTGCGCACCAAACAACAATCTTGAGATAATCCAACTACTCTTCATTGTGATGATGTGAATTTTCTAATGTATAACGGCGCATGTTATGTGACATGCTGAACCAGGCCTCAAGTGAAAGAATAAAAAATTGAGGATCCAAAAGTCCTGATTCCACTACACTGGGAAACCACCTGCACCACTCAAGCCGCGAAAGTTCGTCTGGACGCTTCAACACAACAGTAAGCTTGCAAGGATACAGATGTACGTCCTTTTTTATAACTTTTCGACATACCGACCTTGTTTTTATTCGTTACAAGGCCTGTTTAGCTCCATTCTGCAGCAACGTTTTGCACTGTAGACTTTCCTGGAGTTTTTTACAAAATATTTCCCATCTAAAAATCTGTAAAATAGTTCCGCTTATGTTTTC
Source organism: Schistocerca americana (assembly GCF_021461395.2). NCBI lineage: Eukaryota > Metazoa > Arthropoda > Insecta > Orthoptera > Acrididae > Schistocerca > Schistocerca americana. Next base: position 539,495,186 of record NC_060124.1, on the reverse strand, counting down.
CTCGATTTGTGCTCCGTTACGCATCAGAACGCGCGATGTTTCATTGTGAGCACCGTTTTGTGTTACATTTCGCTGGTCACGAAACACGTTGGCTGTACTCACTCAAACGTAATGACACAGCGACATACTCGAGACAGGGCATGAGAGGCGTGTGCGTACTGAGGCATGTAACAACAACCAGGTGGTGCATCGAAAGCACAGTTTCCAGCATTTTCTGTGATGGGCAGTTATCTTGATCCTTTCTTTTGTTGTGGTCTTCAGTCCGAAGACTGGTTGTTGCAGCTCTCCATGCTACTCTATTCCGCGCAAGACTCCTTATCTCCGAATAACTACCGCAACCTACAACCTTTTGAATCTGCTTACTGTATTCATCACTCGGTCTCCCTTTATGATTTTTACCTCAACGCTTCCCTCCATTACTAGACTGGTGATCTCTTGATATCTCAAAATGTGTCCTACCAACCAATCACTTCCTCTAGTTAGGTTGCTCCACAAATTTCATTTCTCCGCAATTCTATTCAATACCTCCTCATTAGTTACGTGACCTACCCATCTAATCCTCAGCATTCTTCTGTAGCAAAACATTTCAAAAGCTTCTAGTCTCTTTTTATCTGAACTGTTTAACGTCCATGTTTCACTTCCATGCATGGCTAGACTGCGTACAAAAAACTTCAGAAAAGGCTTCGTAACACTTAAGTTTATATTCGATGTTAACACATTTCTCTTTTTCAGAAACGCTTTTCTTGCCTTGCCAGTCTACATTTTATATCATCTTTACTTTGGCCATCGTCAGTTATTTTTCTGTTCATTATCTACGATAATGATAAAAGCTGAAGACTCAAAAGCGTCAAAGAAAATTTAAGTCGAGACTCAAATACCTCATTTACTATTTTAAGTATCTGGTTTCCTAATGTAATTCCCTCAGCATCACCTGATCGAAATCGACTACATTCTATTATCCGCGTTTTACTTTTGTTGATGTTCATCGAATATCCTCCTTTCAAGACACTGTCCATACGGTTCAACTGCTCTTAAAAGTCCTTTTGTGTCTCTGAAAGAATTTCAGTGTCATCGGCAAACCTCAAAGCTTTTATTTCATCCACCTGGACTTCAGTTCCTACTTCACATTTTTCTTTGGTTACCTTCACTGCTCAATCAATATACAGATTGAATAACTCTGGGGATAGGCTACAACCCCGTCTCACTCCCTTCTCAACCACTGCCTCCTATACATGCCGCTGGAGTCTTACCACCGCCGTACGGTTTCTGCACAAGTTGTACCTGTAAATGGCCTTCTGCTCCCTGTATTTTACTCATACTGCCATCAGAACTTCGAAGACACTATTCCAGTCAACATTTCTTCAGGTATACAAATGCTACACAAGTAAGTTTTCCTTTCCTTAACCTACCTCCTGTGATAATTTGTAGGGTCAGTATCGCCTCGCGAGTTCCTACATTTCTCCGGAATCCAAACTGATCCTCAGCGAGGTCGGCTCCTACCAGTTTTTCCGCTCTTCTGTAAAGAATTCCGTAACAAGGCTCAATTTGACGTTAGTCTTCTATATACACTATGTGATCAGAAGTATCCGGACACCTGGCTGAAAATGACTTACAAGTTCGTGGTGCCCTCCATCGGTAATTCTGGAATTCAATATTGTGTTGGCCCACCCTTAGCACTGACGACAGCTTCCACTTTCGCAGGCATACGTTCAATCACGTGCTGGAAGGTTTCTTGGGGAATGGCAGCCCATTCTTCACGGAGTGCTGCACTGGGGAGAGGTATCGATGTCGGTCGGTGAGCGCTGGCACGAATTTGGCGTACCAAAACATCGCAAAGGTGTACTATAGGATTCAGGTCAGGACTCTGTGCAGACAAATCCATTACAGGGTAACCACTCCGCCACAGGCCGTACATTATGAACAGGTGCTAAAACGTGTTGAAAGATGCAATCGCCATCCCCGAATTGCTCTTCAGCAGTGGGAAGCAAGAAGGTGCTTAAAACATCACTGTAGGCCTGTACTGTGATAGTGCCACGCAAAACAACAAAGCCCCCTCCATGAAAGACATGACCACACGATAACACCGCCGCCTCCGAATTTTACTGTTGACAGAACACACGCTGGCAGATGACGTTCACTGTGCATTAGCCATACCCACACCCTGCCATCGGATCGCCACATTGTGTACTGTGATTCGTTACTCCACACAAGGTTTTTCCACTGTTCAATCATTCAATGTTTACGCTCCTTACACAAAGCGAAGCGTCGTTTGGCATTTACCGGCGTGATGTGTGGCTTATGAGCAGGCGCTCGACCATGAAATCCAAGTTTTCTCACCTATCGCCTAACTATCATAGTACTTGCAGTGTATCCAGATGAAGTTTGGAATTCCTGTGTGATGGTCTGAATAGATGTCTGCCTCTTACACATTACAACCCTTTTCAACTGTCGGCGGTCTCTGCCAGTCAACAGACGAGGTCGGCCTGTACGCTTTTGTGCTGTACGCGTCCCTTCACGTTTCCACTTCACTATCACATCGGAAACAGTCTACCTAGGAATCCTTGGGAGTGTGGAAATGTCGCGTACAGCCGTATGACACAAGTGACACCAATGAACTGAGCACGTTCGAGGTCCGTGAATTCCGTGGACCGCTCCATTCTGCTCCCTCACGATGTGTAATGATTACTGAGGTCGCTGATATGGAGTACCTGGCAATAGGTGGCAGCAGAATGCACCCAATGTGAAAAACGTTTGTTTTTGCGAGTGTCCGGATACTTTCGATCACATAGTGTATTTTGCTCACCCTGCAGTATTTTTCGGTGTCATCACTGACGAGAAACTTGGACGATTACCACACTTAAAACATCTTAAAATGAGAACTTTGAAGGCTATAAGTGCTTGGGTTGCAGACAGCTGTTCGCTGTTAATGTTAGTAGAGAGATTTAAGTATCAGCGATAGTATAACAAATAATCTTTGAGGGCAACGACAGAGATTTGAAGGTTTGTGCTGCCTTCTCACCGCCCATAAACAACTATCTCGGTCCCAGTCCGTCACCGGCGAGGGGCGACTGTCAATACGGCGAGCCCTGCACTCTGCGGTAGATGGCGGGGAGAGGTATTTCTGGCACTGGCTGGCAGCTTTGTCATCCCCCAGCAGCTGCTATTAGCCGAGCCTGGGGCTCAACCTCGCGTGATGCGGCCAGTTTTCGCTGACATGTGTGGCTGAGCCAACTCGACTACCTGTCTGCGTCGATCTCCATGTTGTAGGGAACCGCGAGTCATAATGTCTGTGCAAGTCCACAGTCTGACGAGTTCTTTCCTCTTTGATAATTGGTATTTGTATGCAAGTAACACCACTCTTGTTACAGAGGCTGTGACTCAATTACTGCAACAACAAATAAATGGCTCAGTCTGTTCTAGTTCCAAAGAAAACAAGTGCTGACAGATGTGAAAAGTAGTGAATCATCAGTTTAATACATTAAATGTATTCGCAGCTGCGAATAAGGACAACCATCAGCTGTAGAATGGAATGACGACAGTGGAAATCTGTGCCGGCCAGGGACTTGAACCCGCATTTCCGCCTTAACGCAAGCATTAGCCTTACCATTTGGCTTGAAAGTCGCTTCTACCATCGGCAGATATCAAATTATTTGCGAAACAAAAATTAGAAAAAATAGACTGGAACCCGATTGCTATGTTACTCCCGAGTAATAAATACAATGACTGTCTTTGGGTCCTTCGTGGTTGAAAGTGTATGAAATAACTCTGGAAATAAAAAAAAAACGACATCAATTTCCAACTGCTAGTACACACAATTAGATTCATAGCGTGATTCAGTTTTATGCCCGACCCACACGGCAGGTTGGTTCAAATGGCTCTGAGCACTATGGGACTTAACATCTATGGTCATCAGTCCCCTAGAACTTAGAACTATTTAAACCTAACTAACCTAAGGACATTACATAACACCCAGTCACACGGCAGGGAATGGTTCTCAGCATGCCGGGACAATATACACTACTGGCCATTAAAATTGCTACACCAAGAAGAAATGCAGATGATAAACTGGTATTCATTGGACAAATATATTATACTAGAACTGACATGTCATTACATTTTCACGCAATTTGGGTGCATAGATCCTGAGAAATCAGTACCCAGAACAACCACCTCTGACCGTAATAACGGCCTTCATACGCCTGGGCATTGAGTCAAACAGAGATTGGATGGCATGTACAGGTACAGCTGCCCATCCAGCTTCAACACGATACCACAGTTCATCAAGAATAGTGACTGGCGTATTGTGACGGGCCAGTTGCTCGGCCACCATTGACCAGACGTTTTCAATTGATGAGAGATCTGGAGAATGTGCTGGCCAGGGCAGCAGTCGACCATGTTCTGTATCCAGAAAGGCCCGTACAGTACCTGCAACATGCCGTCGTGCATTATCCTGCTGAAAAGTAGGGTTTCGCACGGATCGAATGAAGGGTAGAGCCACGGGTCGTAACACATCTGAAATGTAACGTCCACTGTTCAAAGTGCCGTCAGTGCGAACATGAGGTGACCGAGACGTGTAACCAATGGCACACCATACCATCACGCCGGGTGATACGCCAGTATGGCGATGGCGAATACACGCTTCCAATGTGCATTCACTGCGATGTCACCAAACACGGATGCGACCATCACGATGCTGTAAACAGAACCTGGATTCATCCGAAAAAATGACCTTTTGCCATTCGTGCACCCAGGTTCGTCGTCTACACCATCGCAGGCGCTCCTGTCTGCGATGCAGCGTCAAGAGTAACCGCAGCCATGGTCTCCGAGCTGATAGTCCATGCTTCTGCAAACGTCGTCGAACTGTTCGTGCAGTTGTCTTGCAAACGTCCCCATATGTTGACTCAGGGATCGAGATGTGGCTGCCCGATCCTTTACAGCCATGGGGATAAGATGCCTGTCATCTCGACTGCTATTGATACGAGGCCGATGGGATCCAGCACGGCGTTCCGTATTACCCTCCTGAACCCACCGATTCCATATTCTGCTAACAGTCATTGGATCTCGACCAACGCGAGCAGCAATGTCGCGATACGATAAACCGCAGTCGCGATAGGCTACAATCCGACCTTTATCAAAGTCGGAAACGTGATGGTACGCATTTCTCCTCCTTACACGATGCATCAGAACAACGTTTCACCGGGCAACACCGGTCAACTGCTGTTTGCGTATGAAAAATCGGATGGAAACTTTCCACGTGTCAGCACGTTGTAGGTGTCGCCACCGGCGCCAACCTTGTGGGAATGCTCTGAAAAGCTAATCATTTGCATGTCACAGCATCTTCTTCCTGTCGGTTAAATTTCGCGTCTGTAGCACGTCATCTTCGTGGTGTAGTAATTTTAACGGCCAGTAGTGTAAATACAACCTTGTGAGATCACCTCCGCTGCCGAAGGGGGAAACGTCGAAGCGACATCACTGCAGTTGTGACGACGGTGGGTGAGCGGGCATAATGGCCAAATGGTAAGGCTACCGCTCGCCAGAAGCGGGAAATCCAAGTTCGAGTACCGATGCAGCACAAATTTTCACTGTTGTCATTCCATTCTACAGCTGATGGTTCTCCTTATTCGAAAGCGCGAGTTCATTTAATGTCTTTCGTAACGACAATGGTCACCGCACTACCTGTTCCTTTGGACATCCATGCATGTCCAAAGGAACTTTGTATCGTTATCGGAATAACACATTCACTGCAATTTCGTATCTGTTTAATAAGTAATGGCTGCAAAATATTGACACGAATTATTCACAGGAGTATGGTAAAACTCATAGAATCCGACCCCAGGGAAGATCAGTGTGGGTTCCGGATAGATGTATGAACACTCGAGACAATACTGACGCTATGAGCTATGCTACGTTGAAGAAAGGCAAACAAACTTTATAGAATTTGTACCTTTATAGAAAGTTTTTGACAATGCTAACTGCACTACGTTCATAAAAATTTCGAACGTAGTAGGGATAGCATAGAGGGAGCAAAAGTTCATTTACAACTTGTACAGAAGCCAGAGCGCATTTATAAGAGTGGAAGGGCTTTGGGGGGACGCTGTAGTTGAGAAGGGAGTCTGACAGCTTATTCAGTCTGCACATTGAACAGGCTGAACAAGAATGCAAGAACAAATCTGGTAAAGGCAGTATAATTCTCCACGCGGGTTTAGCCGAGCGGTCTAAGGCACTTCAGTCATGGACTGTGCGGCTGGTCCCGGCGGAAGTTCGAGTCCTCCCTCGGGCATGGGTGTGTGTGTTTGTCCTTAGGATAATTTAGGTTAAGTAGTGTGTAAGCTTAGGGACTGATGACCTTAGCAGTTAAGTCCCACAAGACTTCACACACATTTGAACATTTTTGAACAGTATAATTCACGGAGAGGGAATAAACAATTGAGAATTCCAGATGACATTTTAATTCTTTCGGAGGCGGCAGAGGACTTGGAAGAGCAGTTGAACGGAATGGATAGTCTCTTTACACGAGATTACAAGGTGAACACCAACAAAAATAAAACAAGGGTAATGAAATGTAGTCGCTTTAAGTCGGGCTATGCGAAGGGAATCTAATTAAGAAATGAGACACTAATAGTAGTAGCTGAGTTGTGCTGTTTGGGCAGGAAAGTAAGTAACGACCTGTGGAGAAGAGACGATGTAAAATAGTGGCTGTCAATAGCAAGAAAAATTTCTCAAAAAGAATTCGTTAATAATATAATATAAGTTTAAACCTTAGGACGTCTTTTCTGGAGTGATTTGTCTTGCATGTAGTATCGTACGGAAGTAAAACGCGGGCGATAAACACTTCATACATAAAGAGAATAGAAGCTTTTGAACTGTGCGGATAGAGAAGAATGTTAAAGGTTACAAGTACAGATCTAATAACTAATGAGATGGAACTGAATCGAATTGAGGAGAAACACAAATTCGTGGCCCAAGTTGACGAAAAGTAGGGATCGTTTGGTAGGACACATACTGAAGCATGAGGGAGGTATTGCCAGTTTGGTAATGGAAGAAAGCGTTGGGGATAAAAATGAAGATGGAGACGAATAAGTAGATTCAAGTGGATGTAAGTTGCAGTATTTATACAGGGTGTTCCCGTAACAGTGTGTAAAAATATAACAGGACTTAGAAATGCTCCACTGAACAATTTGAAGTGGGGAACCTGGGGACGGAGAAGCCGGCTTAAGGAGATATGGAAGCAAACTTATCTACCTTGTTGTCTAGCATTACTGTTTTCCAGCTTATTTACAATTAACATGCGACAAGTTTTCAGTTACTGTGCTGTTTGTTTACACGTACGTTCTTTATTTCCTCCAAGGAAACGCGGAGGACGAGCCTGAACACTAGGAAGTCTAAATGGCCACCTGTGCTTGTGGTTCGAGCAAAGAGTTTTACCTGAGTTGTTGGAGAACGTACCCTTGGCTGTTCCTGAGAGGTTGTGGACACAAGACGGGTACCGCCTCACTCTTCAGTCTGGATGTCCACAACCAACTCAATGCTGTATTTCCTGGTCGCTGGATTGGACGGGGACGTCCTATTCCACGGCCTGCGAAGTCACGTGATCTGAATCCCGTTCATTATTACCAATCGGAATATCTTAAGTCACTTGTGCACGAGACTCCAGTGGACAAGGAGATGGAAATAGTTGGCAGAACTGTAGCTGCCTGTGTTGTGATTCGAAACACACAGGGGATATTTGTCAGGGTACATCATGATCTTGTTCACATTGAGGTTGGTGGCCGTCAGTTTCAGCACATTTTGTAGGATACACCACAAATGATACGTTCATTGTGTCTTTGAAAGGTATTTGCAGTTAACTGTAACTAATTCAAATAAAAAAGTACACAGTAATGTGACTTTATTCCTATTATCTCCTTAAGCTGGCTTCTCCGACCCCAAGTTCGCTATCTCAAAATAGTATCCTCTATCTTTCGTCTCTTAATGAAGAGACTTGCACAAGATACACTAGCGTCGTATGCTACACCAAACCACTCTTCGGACTGAAGACCACAACAGCATCACTGAATCAGTTTGATCCAGCCAAATGATGTTATATTAATGTACAGAGCGTTTCACGTTCGACGCAAATGTCCGGCGTTGCGCGACAGTTAGTTGCGCTCTACGAAAACTACGGCTCGGTAGTTTTGACACACTACACAGTACTACTAAACAGTAGAATTAGCGCTAGTATTGGTAGTATTAGTAGCGTAAGAAAAATTAATGAATGTTTGAGAGAATCTGGGAGCCAGCGACTTCTCTTTGCTTCTTGTTTGTTCGTTTGCTTTGCAGACTGTTCAATGTTAGTCCATCATACATTTTATATTCTTACAAAATACGAGAGCGTTAAACAAGTAGGTTATGAGACCATGATGCACAATTGATTTCACACACCAATAAGTAAAATTGTAAGGTTGCTCAACCCAGTATCTATAGAGCACTTAAGAGAAAGTTTAAGAAATGTTAACTGGGGAGATGTATACAACGAGCCAAATGCTAATGATAAATGACATGTTACTTGATAAATTTGTATCCCTTTTTGAACATTATTGCCCAAAAAAGATTACTAAAGGTAACACGAAACAGATTTCAAAGAAATCTTAGATTACTACAGGTATTAAAGTGGCTTCAGAAACTGTTGAGAAAGGAAGAGTTAGTGGAGACCACGAAATAACTATACACTACAAAAATTATTGTAACGCACTGAGTAAAGTTGACAGAAAATAAAGAAATATGTATGTTAGAGAAGAAACTAACAACTCGGACAATAAAATCAAGCCGGCCGTTGTGGCCGAGTGGTTCTAGGCCATTGAGTCAGGACCCGCGCGAGCGCTACGGTCGCAGGTTCGAATCCTGCCTCGGGCATGGCTGTGTGCGATGTTCTTAGGTTAGTTAAGTTTAAGTAGTTCTAAGTTCAGGGGGACTGATGACCTCAGATGTTGAGTCCCATAGTGCTCAGAGCCATTTGAACCATTTTTTAAAATAAAATCAAACCAATATGGAAGGTTGTTAGAAGGGAGACAGGAAAAGTAACCACTGTGGTTGGCAGTATTGCTATTAAAGAGAATGCCACCATCTTAACCAACAATACACAAGTAGCTAATGTATTTAACATCTATTTCTTAAGTCTAGGTGAAAAAATTGTTGAGAATAATTCAAAAGAAAAAGATAAGCAGTACATGGAAGAGTCAGATTTGTGAAATCTTAGAGAAATTTTCATCCAACAACCTCTTGTGAAATAAGGAAAATCATTAAATCTTTGAAAATAAATGTTCTGTTGGAGTAGGTGACATCTCTAACAAGATATGAAAACAATATGGAGCGGATACAGCTGATATTCTGAGTCACATAGGTAATGCATCACTAACTCTAGATATTTTCCCAGACAGGTTAAAATACGCCATTGTCAAGCCTCTCTACAAAAAAGGGGACACCACAGATGTGTATAATCACTGGCCAGTATCTTTGCTTACAGCACTTTCAAATATCGTCGAAAGAGTAATGTACCCAAGAGTGGTTAGCCATCTCAACAGTAATGGGATACTTAGTAACAGTTTGGATTTCAAGAATGCTGTTCCACTGAGACAGCAATATGCAATTTCGCTGCCCACATAATAGAGTCTTTAAATAGTAAAATGTCACCAATGGGTATTTTCTGTGACTTATGCAAAGCATTGGATTGTGTGAACCATGACATTATGTTACAGAAATTACAATTCTGTGGTATAAACGGAACAGCATATGAGACGTAATATCTACAGAACAGGAAGCAAAAAAGTTGCTTTAGAAGGTTTGAGGGATTTAATAAATTTTGCCACTTCATCTAACTTCGGTGAAATTACAATAGGTGTTCGACAGGGTTCGATCATGGGTCCCCTTCTATTCTTGATATATGTGAATAATGACCTCTGTTGTTATCTGAAACAAGAAGCTAAACCGACACTGTCTGCTCATGACACAAGCATCATTATTAATCAAGTAAAAGAAACTCAAATAGAAAATGATACAAATAATGTCTTTGGAAAAGTTATTAATTGGTTTTCTGCGAATAGGCTTGCTCTGAACTTTGAGAAAACACAGTACATCCAATTTTCCGCCGCAAGGAGTTCAGTTCTTTCAATAAATGTAACACATCAACTGAAGTCAGTAACCAAAGTCGAGCATACTAAATTTTTGGGTGTACATATAGATGAGAATCTTAATTGGAAAATGCATATTTATGGTGTCCTAAAGCGACTATGTTCAGCAACTTTTGCAATCAGAATAATTGTTAACTTTGAGAAATTAGTAAGCTAACATACTTTGCACACTTTCACTCTGATATCATACGGAATAATATTTTGCGGTAACTCAATACTTAGGCAAGAAGTTTTCTCTGCTCAAAAGAAAGTGGTTACAATAATATGTGGGGATCATAATCGCACAACTTGTATTCATCTGTTTCAAATGTTAGGAATACTTACAATAGCCTCAGGGTAAATTTATTTAGTAATGAAATTTGTTCTCAACATCATGCACCAGTTTAAAAACAACAGTGACATTTATTATTATAAAACCAGAAGAAAGAAAGACTTACACCATCCTCTACTTAACCTAACTTTGGCACAGAAAAGGGTAAAATACGCTGCTATAAAACTTTTCGATGAATTACCAGATGAAAAATAAGTCTGACAGACAGCAGTAATAGTTTCAAAAATAAATTGAAATTGTATCTCATTGACAACTCATTCTATACCATAGATGAATTCTTGAATAGGAATAAATAAATCTATAGGTATATGCGTTTCGTGCCGTTTAAGGGAATGGGGTAGGAAATAAAAATTTTAAGCACTCTTATGCACTTGACGCCTTCCACATCATAACGGTGCGTTTCATCAATGGAACACGTAACTAACTAACTATTAACTAAGGCAACAATTTTTTTCAATGCAGGTTGGTTTTATTCACGATTCCAATACACCATATATTCCCCACTCTTTTGGCTACAAAACCCTATTTTTCAACATAACCTCCGTTCAATGTGACGGCCTTACGCCACTATGTAGAACAAAAATATTTCGTTGGGTATGCTGCTCTTGACATCTCCTGACTTACTTCCTAGACCGATCACCACCTCCACGTTCTAGGGGAATTTAATGAGACACTGACAGCGTACACAAACAAAGCGATCCAAATGAAGGTAACACCAAACAGGTATGCAACACTCCTAACGTGGACTTAACGCGATTACGACCTCAACTGACTAAGGCTACCAGGAAACTACCTTAGTCTAGCTTACTTATGATAGTTTACTCTGGCCTCTGGTAGTTTTACAACTCTTGCGGCAACCAATACAACGTAGGAGGTTCCGAGATCCTCGTAATTTTTGGCCAATTCCTCGGAGCGTAGCAGGTGGCTGTATGGTTTTAGCTGGAAATATATGATGTAGGAGCTGTCTGGGAATGGAGACAATCGTCGTGCCATGCAGCATTTCAAGCTGGCGTGTCAGTGGCGCATGGTCGAACATATGCCAGACTCAACACTGAAACCTGATGGCAGTGCGTCAGCTGGCCAATTCAGACACGGTTACTGATGTCTGCACTACAACTGAGTGTATCAAAAGCGATATCAACTTATATTCTGCTATGTGAGTCAATTATTCAGTCACTTACGAGCGTACGTAGCTGGACTCTCAATAGCAGAAGAAAAACTAAAGGGGATAAGGGTTTAGCTACGCCTGCGCGTAATTTCAAGATTTCCATTGCAGAGAGAAAGAACACATCCTGGAAACAACCCTACAATCTGCCTAAGACATTCTTCGCCACATGCTTTCTCCCTGGGCAAACGCGCAAAGGAATCTGGTAATTACTGCGTAGATATTGCGACAGTATCTCTGTTAAGTTGGAGAAGGTGGCAGACTTCAATTAATTCGTTGGATACTAAGAAAATTTACGCCACCTACAAAGGCGGTTGGTTACACATTATTCTTGCGTTCTATGCTCGAATATTCCTCCAGTCTGTGGGGAGCGTTACTGTACAGGAGTAACACTGAATATTTGAATATATGCAAAGAAGAACGGCACGAATCGTCACATGTTGCTGAAGCAACTGAAGTGACAGCCGCTCAAAGGTGGATGCAAACTATCCTATGAAAGCCTACTTACAAAGTTAAAAGAATCAGCTTTAAGTAAGGAATCTTTTAATTTACTACAGCTCTCGTATATACTCGTTTAAGCAATAAGACTTTACGTGCTCCGTACATGAATGGAACGGGAAGGTGTCCGAAGAACTGCTACGAGGGCAAATACCCTCTGCTATGCATTTCACACTGATTTTCAGGGGTAGCGTCTTTGGTTAGTAATCAGAACGTCCTCGGTCTCGTGTTCGAAATGAGCCACCGCTAAAATTTTGATTGCCGGCCGCGGTGGTCTCGTGGTTCTAGGCGCGCAGTCCGGAACCGTGCGACTGCTGCGGTCGCAGGTTCGACTCCTGCCTCGGGCATGGATGTGTGTGATGTCCTTAGGTTAGTTAGGTGTAAGTAGTTCTAATTTCTAGGGGACTGATGACCACAGCTGTTAAGTCCCATAGTGCTCAGAGCCATTTGAACCATTTTTTAAAAATTTTGATTAATAATCAGCATTGGCGTCCGAAGACTTCCACCATAAGAAGTCAGCCTCATTCTGCCAACGGCCTTGTCAAAGAGGGCGGAGGAGCGGACAGAGGTTCAGGGCACACTCTTGTCCTTGGGTTGGGTAACCGCCCCTAAAGACGGAAGAATCAGCAATGATCAACGGCATGAGGATGCAGAAGGCAATGGAAACCAATGTATTAAACACACATAACTTGCAGACAGAGGACATGAGGCCTGTAGAAAAAAGTGTCATGATGATCTCTCCAACGGCAAAAGATTCCGGCACAGTCCCCCATGTGGTTCTGTGGGTCGGAACTGCCAAGATGGAGGTGACCATGAGAAAAAAATGAAAAGCCAACGAAAGTATAACGTTCTACGAGTTGGGGGGTGTAATGTCAGAAGCTTGAATGTGGTAGGGAAGCTAGAAAATCTGAAAAGAGAAATGCAAAGGCTCAATCCAAGATATAATAGTGGTCAGTGAAGTGAAATGGAAAGAAGACAAGTATTTCTGGTCAGATAAGTGTACGATAATATCAACAGAAGCAGAAAATCGTATAATGTGAGTAGGATTCGTTATGAATAAGAAGGTAAGGCAAAGGATGTGCTACTGTGAAAAGTTCAGTGATAGGGTTGTTCTAACCAGAATGGACAGCAAACCAACACCTACAACGATAGTTCAGGTATACATGCCGACGTGGCAAGCTGAAGCTGAAGAGAAAGAGGAAATATATGAGGATTTTGAAAGGGTAATACAGTACGTAAACCGTTCAAAAATCACAAGCGGAGGGGCTACACTTGGAAAAGACCGGGTGATACGGGAAGATTTCAGTTAGAGCACATCATGGTCAGACAGAGATTCGTAAATCAGATACTGGATTGTAATGAGTACCCAGCAGCAGATATAGACTCAGATCACAATGTAGTAGTGATGAAGAGTAAGCTGAAGTTTAAGACATCGAGCTGTGGCGCCATTGAATTAGTAGACTGTTCTGTCTGGCGCCACTGCCCGCTGACAATTTCTATGAGGAAGAGTTGGTATCTGTGCGTTGCGTCCTTAGAAGGTCTTTGCTTGCCGATATTTATATGCGGTTCGCTGACCCGAGAGAGAGGCACCAAGTTTGGGGATTAGCGGTAGCGACGTGACAAGAGGTGGTCACGAGGTCAGAGCGGCCGAAGCCACGAGCTGCGCAAGGAGGGCCTGCGCAGAGCGAAGATGCCGGAGTACTCCACCGGGGCCAGCGTCAACTACAAGCAGCAGGCCGACATCCCGTCGGTTGGTTGGAAACATTCGTGTCGGACGACCGCTCGTGGCCTGACTGCCCTCTTCTACCTGGCTTTCATCGGCACCACTCACAAGGGAACCTCCCCATCGCACCCCCCTCAGATTTAGTTATAAGTTGGCACAGTGGATAGGCCTTGAAAAACTGAACACAGATCAATCGAGAAAACAGGAAAAAACTTAGTAAAATATACAAACTGAATAGTCCATGCGAAGATAGGCAACATCAAGGACACAGGGTGTCAAGGAGCCGGCACGGTAGTTCAGCGTGTTCGGTCAGAGGGTTAACCTGCCAGGAAGTTTCATATCAGCGCACACTCCGCTGCAGAGTGAAAATCTCATTCTGTATGCAAATTATGTTAGCTTACTAATTTCTATATCCTCAAAATTGGCAATTATTCTGATCGCAAAAGTTGCTGAACCTAGTGGCTTCAGGAGATCCAAAATATGAATTTTCAATTAAGATCCTCATCTATATGTACACCCAAAAATTTATTACGGCACGGTAGCTCAGCGTGTTCGGTCAGAGGGTTAGCAGCCCTCTGTATTAAAAAAACTGAGCTAATCGATCAACAACGAACTTAAACGGATGTCTTACGACGTCCGCCCCGAGCAGATGCAACGAACAAAAATGAACAAAAATGAGATTAAAAAAAATAAAAGAAAGGGTTAGCTGCCCTCTGTAATAAAAATAACTGAGTCAACGGCTCAACACTGAACTTGAAAGGGTGTCATGGGACATCCGCACCGAACAAATGAATCGAACAAAACGAGAACAATAAAAAAAAAGAAAAAAAAGGAGCGCCGTGGTCCCGTGGTTAGCGAGAGCTGCTCCGGAACGAGACGTCCTAGGTTCAAGTCTTCCCTCGAGTGATAAGTTTAATTTTTTATTTTCAGTTTATGTGAGAAACTCTTATGTTTTCATCACTCTTTTGGGAGTGATTATCACATCCACAAGAAAACCTAAATCGGGCAAGGTAGAAGATTCTTTTTACCCATTCGCTAAGTGTACAAGTTAGGTAGGTCGACGACACATTCCTGTCATGTGACGACATGCCGTCAACAGTGTCGTATAGAATATTTCAGACATGCTTTCCTGTGGAGGAATCTGTTGACCTATGACCTTGCGACCAAATGTTTTCGGTTCCCATTGGAGAGGCACGTCCTTTCGTCTACTAATCGCACGGTTTTGCGGTGCGTTCGCAAAACACAGACACTAAACTTATTACGGTGAACAGAGACGTCAATGAACGCACGGACAGGTCATAACTTTGCGAAAATAAAATTTTCAGTCGAGGGAAGACTTGAACGAAGGACCTCTCGTTCCGAAACTACTCGCGCTAACCACGGGACCATGGCGCTCCTGAGCTTACGATCTTCTTGATGTTGCCTATCTTGCACATGGACTACTCAGTTTGTATATTTTACTAATTTTTTTCACGGTTCCACACAACTTCTTCCTGTTGTCTCGATTGATCTGTGTTCAGTTTTTCATGGCCTATCCACTGTGCCAATTTATAACTACATCTGAGGGGGGTGCGATGGGGAGGTTCCCTTGTCAGTAACTGCTGCGACGCACGTGGATTCAAGGAACTCATTGCTGACAGAGGGGAGTAACATTCTGTATTCCTCGTGGTGATTTGTTTCATTGTCTACCTGCCCTCCTTATTATTT
The DNA here is from genome assembly GCF_021461395.2 of Schistocerca americana. Lineage (NCBI taxonomy): Eukaryota > Metazoa > Arthropoda > Insecta > Orthoptera > Acrididae > Schistocerca > Schistocerca americana. Next base: position 539,479,596 of record NC_060124.1, on the reverse strand, counting down.
TCTGCTGATTTTTACTCGGTCGGCTCTTTGGTCATAACTATAGGCAGTAGTACTGTACTAACACACTAGTTGTTTGAAAATTTGTCCCACTATTATATTGCATTTCCTTTCTGGTTTTTACCCGACCATTAATGTTCTAATTAACCAGCTCTTGGTTGTAAATACAGCCGGAACAATTGTACTAAGGCACAGGTTGCCGTTAAACAAAAAAGGGACCTTGTGGTTAGATTTAGCTGTTAACCGGTTCAATTCTTTGATTGTAATTGCATTTCTCAGTCATTAGTTATAACAACCTGTTGTACTAAGCTGTTCGTTTCTGTATTTGAAAGACTGAGTCATTATTAGTGTATTTTAGCTGGATCTTGTGGTTCCGCCGAGTGAGTTCTCTTGTAATAAGTGTTCACAAGTAATGTTTTAAGACGTTCCTTCAGAGCGGTCTTAATAACTGACAATCAGTTTAACTTTGAAAATATTAACAGCCAACTGTCACCACGGCTTTAGTCAAAATAAAATTGTCAGAAGGGACGGGTTAGGATCCATTCGCAACTTGGTTGCCCATTGAAATTAAGAGGTTGGTTGCTTTGAAGTAAGCCTTATCATTGTCATATTGTTTGTTAATCTGCTTAACTTTTAAGCACAGGTGCCTATCTTAATCGTAAACCTTTCGACATACAGCTTTCAAATTAAACGTTACGTCATTTGTTTTGAGTAATTGAATCACTCTTGTCATCAATGGTGCTCATATAGAGTTCACGTGTTGCAGACGGGCGTTTAATAAGAGAGACTGCGTCCAGCACGGTAGTAAACACCGCTGTTCCACCAGATAACTGGGGGGCTGCAGGTCCGGCCGTCTTGTAATCATTGTCATATTGTTTGCTGTTTTGCAATACAGCACCTCAGGTTTCTTTTCCAAAGATTAAAAGCTTATTCAACTTATGGTTTAAGGTCAAAAGAATTTTACAAATTTGTTCATTTTGTTAAAGAAATTTTTATGGTTAAATGCTTCGATTATCTGTAAAACAGAGTTTATGTATTGTTAAATAAACAGGTTGTGTGAAAAGAAAGTTATATTGGTGGCTCCTCTCTTCCACGTTTTCCTTAATTCCAGTAAGTACCACGTATCAGTCAGAAAGAATTAATACGCAAAGAAGTGGGGTACGGAAGTAATAAGGAATGACGAGATACGCTCGAAGTTCTCTAAGGCTACAGATACAGCAATGAGAAATAGCTCAGTAGTCTGTACAGTTGAAGAGGAATGGACGTCTCTATAAAGATCAATCACAGAAGCTACAGAGAAAAACATAGCTGCAAAAAAGGTAACTCCGAGGAAACCATCGGTAACAGAAGAAATTCTTCAGCTGATCGATGAAGCAAGGAAGTACAAAAATTGTTCACGGTAATTCAGGAATACAGAAATGCGAGTCGTTGAGGAATGAAATAAATATGAAGTGCAGGGAAGCTAAAACGAATGATTCAGCATATCGGAGAGTCGAAACAACCTTTGGTGAAATTAGAAGCAAGGGTGGTAGCATTAAGAGTGCAACGGAAATTTCACTGTTAAATGCAGAAATGCAGACGAGAAAGCGGATAGGGGGAAAGAGTTCTTTGAAGGCCTCTATGGAGGGTGGGGGGAAGATGTCTGATACAAGAAGAAACAGGAGTCGATTTAGAAGAGATAGGGAATCCAGTATCAGAATCAGAATTTAAGAGATCTTTTGAGGATTTAAGATCAAATAAGGCAGAGGTTCGCCGATGATATTGTAATTCTGTCAGAGACAGCAAAGGACCTGGAAGAGCAGTTGAACGGAATGGACAGTGTCTTAAAAGGAGGATATAAGATGAACATCAACAAAAGCAAAACGAGGATAATGGAATGTAGTCGAATTAAATCGCGTGATGCTGCGGGAATTAGATTAGGAAATGAGACGCTTAAAGTAGTAAAGGAGTTTTGCTACTTGGGGCGCAAAATAACTGATAATGGTCGAAGTAGAGAGGATATAAAATGTAGACTGGCAATGGCAAGGAAAGCGTTTCTGAAGAAGAGAAATTTGTTAACATTGAGTATAGATTTAAATGTCAGGAAGTCGTTTCTGAAAGTATTTGTATGGAGTGTAGCCATGTATGGAAGTGAAACATGAACGATAAATAGTTTGGACAGGAAGAAAATAGAAGCTTTCGAAATGCTGAAGATTAGATGGATAGATCACATAACTAATGAGGAGGTATTAAATAGAATTGGGGAGAAGTAGAGTTTGTGGCACAACTTGACTAGAAGAAGGGATCGGTTGGTAGGACATGTTCTGAGGCATCAGGGAATCACAAATTTAGTATTGGAAGGCAGTGTGGAGGGTAAAAATCGTAGAGGAAGACAAAGAGATGAATACACTAAACAGATTCAGAAGGATGTAGGTTGCATCAAGTACTGGGAGATGAATAACCTTGCACAGGATAGAGTAGCATGGAGAGCTGCATCAAACCAGTCTCTGGACTGAAGACCACAACAACAACAAGACAGAAGGGATGGATAACATTTCATCAGAATTTCTAAAATCATAGGGGGAAGTTGCAAAAAAACATCTATTCACGTATAGAACGTGTGAGTCTGGCGACATACTATCTGACTTTCGGAAAAATATCGTCCACACAATTCCAAAGACCGCAAGTGCGAGAATTATCGCACAATTAGCCTAACAGCTCATGCATCTAAGTTACTGACAAGAACAATATACACAAGAATGGATAAGAAAAATGGGGATGTGTTAGATGACGATCAGTTTGGCTTTAGGAAAGGTAAAGGCACGAGAGAGGCAATTCTGGCGTTGCGGTTAATAACGGACGCAAGACTAAATAAAAATCAAGACACCATCATAGGATTTGTCGACCTGGAAAAAGCGATCGGCAATGTAAAATGGTGCAAGATGTTCGAAGTCCTGAACAAGGCAGGGATAAGCTACAGGAAGAGACGAGTAATATACGATATGTACAAGAGCCAAGAGGGAATAATAAGAGTGGACGACCAAGAACGAAGTGCCCGGATTACAAAGGGTGTAAGACAGGGGTGTAGTTTTTCGCCCCCACTGTTCAATCTGTACATCGATGGAGCAATGATGGAAATAAAAGAAAGTTTCAGGAGTGGAAGTAAAATTCCAGGTGAAAGGATATCAATGATACGATTCGCTGATGACAATGCTATCCTGAGTGAAAGCAGATAAGAATTACATGATCTGCTGAATGGAATGAACAATCTAATGAATGCAGAATGTGGACTGAGAGTAAAACGAAGAAAGATGAAAGTAAGAGAAGTAGCAGATATGAGAACAGCCAGAAACTTAACGTCAGAATTGATAGTCAAGAAATAGATGAAGTTAAGTAACTTTACTATCTAGGCATCAAGATAACTAATAACGGACGGAGCAAGGAGAACATCAGAGGGAGACTAGCACTGGAAAAAGGGCATTCCAGGCCAACAGAAGTCCACTAGTATCAAACATAGGCCATAATTTGAGGAAGAAATTTCTGAGAATATACGTTTGCAGCACAGCATTGTATGGTAGAGAAACGAACTGTGGGAAAACCGGAACAGAAGAGAATCGAAGCATTTGAGATGTGGTGCTACAGACTAATGTTGAAAATTAAGCGGACTTCAGGTAGGGAATGAGGAGGTTCAGGGAATAATCGGAAGGAAAGGAATGTGTGGAAAACACTGACGAGGGGAAGGGACAAAACGATAGGACATGTGTTAAGAGACATCAGGGAATGACTTCCATGGTTCTAGAGGGAGCTGTAAAGGGTAAAATCTGTAGAGGAAGACAGAAAGACAGAGATTGGAATACATCGAGCAAATAATTGAGGACGTAAGTTGCAAGCACTACTCTGACATGAAAGAGGTTGGCACAGGTGAGCAATTCGTAGTGTGCCGCATCGAACCAGTTAGAAGACTGGTGGAAAAAAATATAGATGTAGAAATAACGTTGGTAGTGACTCTCGCCCGAGAAAACAATCTGTTTATTCAAATAAAAATTTTCGGCACAGTCTGCACAAAGACGATACAGACGAAGAGAAAATCCCGCGAAGTCAACACTCATCCTAAGCAAATCTTCGACACTTTCAAGAAAATATGGCCGATTCTTTCCAGCTGCATTTTCAGTTCATCGTTCTACACTGATCAAAAAACATTTTTCAAACATTCGCTCTCAGTGATAGCTAAGGACAACTGGCTATTTTAAATTTAAAGTGACCTTAGTGCAAACTTAATTTAAAGCAGCACTCAGCAACCACCAATTAACCAAAAAAGCATGTACAAGATTTTACAAAATCTGTACAAAATATCGTAGAAGTAACTTAAGCGAGAAAACGAAATTGTAATGAGAGAAGAAGAAACAAACGCATCAACTAATTAACCTCTTTCAGGTGGCATAATAACATAAACTGAGTGAACGAATGACACAAATTGTTCTTCTTTGCATTAGGGATCACATGTTTCCCTGTTGCGGCACCCATCTTCCCCGAGATTTTCTTCGATTTTTTCATCATGTCAGGTTTATATCTTAATATTAGCCAGCCACGGTGGTCTAGCGGTTCTAGGCGCTCAGTCCGGAACCGCGCGACTGCTACGGTCGCAGGTTCGAGTCCTGCCTCGGGCATGGATGTGTGTGATGTCCTTAGGTTAGTTAGGTTTAAGTAGTTCTTAGTTCTAGGGGACTGATGACCACAGATGTTAAGTCCCATAGAGCTCAGAGCCATTTGAACCATTTTTCTTAATATTATGAGAGGCAGTCTTCGACTAGTGATTCTTTTAAATTATACACTCCGTTTTGTTATGTTTGCATGGATTTTACTTTCTAATGTATATGTGACCAATTCGTTTCTAACTTTCTGAGTACTAGGACAGCACAAGTAACTAAATAAATAAAGCCCTACACCCATACGTAACAAAATTCCGAAAGAGAGAGTCCATGGAAATAAAGTAAGTTCTATCACTGACTGATATGGTTTGACTTCGATACACGCTCGACGCCTTCATTCGCAGATCGCCTATCACAGTTTTCTGTCGAAGCTGCAGGACGGACAGGCTATGGCGTTGGTGCTCACAAAATTCTAGTTGATCGTTTCCGATTTTACTTTTCAGATGCGTTAATTATTACATTTAGATGATTAAATTACTGGAACGTTGCTCTTGGTACTTTCAGCCAAGGACAACGCCTGTACCAATCCTCTTCATGTACTGACAGATTTTATGCTACAAAAAACTATTACAGTTGAATTTATTGAGGACAAAGTGGTATCACGGATTCTAAATATCTAAGAAAATTCGGAAACTGACAGCTCACTTGTCCTGTTAGAACAACCACATTTTTAATAATGAAAATATGAGAAAGTGAATATTTTTCAATATGAGAACGAAATTTCCAGTAGCGACATTCTAGTCTAAATCTTTTTATGTCTTCCTGGCGCATTTATTCCAATTTGACGCACCAAGAAGCCCTGTGAAATGTTCTATATTAACATTAAAATTCTTTTGTTGTGAAGCGATCATTTGACTGTTGAAAGTGTCTAGTGTTAAATGACAGCCACCACCATGACGACGGACCAATCTCCACCGTATGCCTTATATCACAGTTTGCGGGTGTCAGAAATTTTTTCTTGCGTACAAACGTCTTTGATGGTATGAATATTTAGTAGCCTGTAGATCGCCTGGTAAGCTGAAAACAGAACCGATAGGCTCCATGAACAACAATGGATTGTGCTCAACTTTTTATTGCGTACTTACATAAAACCGGTATACAAAGTCTGTTCAAAAAATTCCGGAACTTGGCCCACAAAATTTTTCATCGTTTATCGAAATACCCTGCTCCACAACTGATAAACCGCTCACAAATCCGTTTTCACTTCCGGAAGTAATCTTGATATGATTCTTGGTCAATCGCGCGAAGCGCCGTCTACGAATTTTCTTTTATCTCATCTATCGTTGCAAATCTTCGTCCTTTCACCGGGGTTTTCAACTCTGGAAACAAAAGAAGTCCGCAGGGGCCAGGTCTGGAGAGTACGGGGGATGAGGCAGCGCAGTGGTTTCGTTTTTTGTGCAACAGTCACGCACCAACAGGGATGAATGTGTGAGTGCGTTATCGTGTTGCAAGAGCCATGAATTGTCTCGCCACATTTCAGGCCGTTTCCCTCTCACATTTTCTCGCAGGCGTCGCAACACGTCCGGATAGCACCATCTATTAACGGTTTGTACCCGAGGCACGAATTCATGGTAACTGACTTCGAAGTCAAAGCATGGCTTTGACATTTGACCTGGCCAGACGAGCTTTTTTTGATCTTGGTAAACCTTTCCTGGCCCATTGTGATGATTGAGCCTTGATCTCAACATCATAACAGTAGATCCAGATCCAAGTCGCCCAATGTGGCGTAGACTGAAATAAGACGCACTGGCGGCCAGTTTCCCCAGATTGGGCCTCCCGGCCAATGCCAGACGCAAAAATTCATTTTTTCATGATCAGTTATGTTTCTCTTAAGGAACGTCTCGTTCTCATTTGCGGGATCCAGAAGCTCTTCACAGGTTGCGAGGTGAAGGTCTTTCTGGTTTTGACTCATGATCCGTGAGAAGAACTTGGTGGCAACACGATGCATTCCAAGATGGTGTATCAGGATTTCATAACATGATCCAACAGAAATGTTACAGCCACGCGAGATTAGCCGAGCGGTCTCAGGCATGGATGTGTGTGTTTGTCCTTAGGATAAGTTAGGTTACCTAATGTGTAAGCTTAGGGACTGATGACCTTCGCAGTTAAGTCCCATAAGATTTCACAGACATTTGAATATTTTTGAAATGTTACATTCTTCTGCAGTCTCTCGGACAGTCAGTCTCCGATTGGTACGCACAGTTTCGTTGACGTATCTGATATGAGAGTCGTCGGTAGACGTCGAAGGGCGTCCTGAACGAGGATCATCTTCAACTTCCGTCCAGCCATTTTTAAACCGTGTGAACTATTCGTAACACCGAGGACGACTTAAGCACTCAACACCGTAGCCCTTCTGATGATATGGTGTATCTTTGTAAAGGTTTCAACAAAATTAAATGCTGACGCCTTGCTCGTCTAACTCTATCAACTCGAAATTCGCAGACTGTGCGACACAACGTTCCATTCAATGCAGCACTGAACAAAAACTAACAGACATACAACTATGAAACTCACTGCAGTTACACATTAAACACAGGCGTATGAAGGGCTGCCAATCGGATTTCGCTCCAACACACCATTGGCGCGAAATTACGAATGTTGCGGAATTTTTGGAACAGACTTCGTATGTAGCAGTTTTCTCTCAACAAAAATAGTGTGTGTGTAACTTCTCCTGAGACTCATTACTACATCTAGACATCAGCAGTAGCTGAAAATTCAAGACATTGAAGACTAGGTTATTCCATGTGATGTAGACCCAAAGAATGCTTGTACCGCACAGAGGGGCAATATAGAAGTTAAATTCTGCTGACTGCGTGCAAGCAGTTGACAGAAGGCTGCAACGTAATGGAGAGCAGCAATTATTACGCCTGCAATTTATTACGTTACAGTTTCCAGCGGTATTGACGCGTAAATGGCCACCATTAGCGTAACTAGGTTGGATTGCATTAGGTGCTGAGTGTTGCGCGGAGGTTAGATTCACATCGGGGCACGTTAAACGACAGAAACGGATGAATAACACTGCTCCAGAGAGGGAATTATTATGTGGCATAGTAGCACGTCTAGATTAGATCTAGTCGAATACTAGGGATGACGTTTTCGAAAGTATGAAGTTTCAGTCGGTTAGAGGACGCACAGTATTCCGAAAATAATTTATTGTCCGGTACAGAGTAATTACAAACAAAATGATTGGTTTCGGGAGGCGTCGGCCGTCTGGAGATTTACGAGACAAGTAAGTCAAAATTGAAATACAATGAAAAAACTGGAAAGTAAAGTGGCTTCACACCATAAAACACAGGTCTTGGTTGAATCCCACCACTGCAGAAACCACAGCGTCAATGGATGTAATGTATATGAGGAGGGACCTTGTGTATAAAATCTAATCCCTTAGTGGGGTAGTAGCTAACAGTTCTCTTGTTATTGACATTCCTCAATAAAATATTTAATAATTTTTTTAAAAGAATATACATAATTACTTTAGGAAGTAAAATGTATGAAGTTGCATTATAAATCTGTGATTACCGTGTTGTGTAGGAGAGAGGTGTCATACATCCGTAACGAGCAGGTTCACGTAAAATAGTACGACAGTACGTTAATAAGTTTACATCACTGAAATTTTAAATATTTTAAACGTTCTTTAAACCTTAATATCGAATAAGAAGTATATTAAACATTATTGTTAGAAGAAAACAGTGAACATACTCAGACCGAGCGACGTGGCATAGTTGTTAGCACACTGAACTCACATTCGGGAGGACTACGGTTCAAATCCGCGTCCGGCCATCCTGATTTAGTGTTCCGTGATTTTCCTAAATCGCTCCAGATAAACGCCTGGATTGTTCCTTTGAAAAGCGTCGCCGATTTCCTTCTCATCTTCGATACAATCCGAGCTTGTGCTCCGTGTCTACGGACCTCGACGTCACCGGGACGTTGAAACCTAATATTCCTTTTTTTTAAAAAAATATTAATGGACTCGACTGATGAAAACGAGTTCACTTCTGAGCAGAAGGGGGCATCGGAGTCCGGCGCTCTGTTCCCCGCGCACGTGAGCATTTGTTTGTCGACAATGCAGTCGCTTGGACTGCACGGACAGGAACAAATTCTACATTTGTGTGTGGTCATATTGTCCGTGATTGCTTTACAATTCTTGAGCGTATTTTTGTTCTGTCGTTGCAACTACAAAGGTTGCACTTTTTTTTTTTTCACCAGACGCCTTTCGCTTAATTGAGGTAAAGCAACATCAGTAAACTGTAATTAAATTATTTACATTTTGATTTCCTCTAAGATCGAAAAACAGTTCGTTAACAATATTTTCGTTTGTACTTACGGTGACTTTCACTTGATTTCCCTCTTACACTAGGAAATGCCGTCTGCTAGGACATCGCTGATGTTTTTCTTCTTTAGACACTGATACTTGTGGTCTAATTTTTAGTTGTACTGCAGCACTATGCGTTGCTTATGTTTTTCACAGCACACTTTTTCGCACACTACTGTTTTCTGTTTGTTTTTATACTTCTAAGTATGTTTTGTAGTGTTGCCAACATAACCTTGCCATTAGTTTGTCTTTGACCTACAATCTTTTTTTATGTTATTGTATGTGTGTGCTTCTATTTGATAATGTTGCTGTGTATTTATATGTATATTTTGTAAGAGTAGGGAAGGAATAGTGATGGAGTTTTTTTTTTTTTGGGGGGGGGGGGGGGGGGGAGAAAGCATGATCAGTGGACATAAAGTGTATAGTAGTTTGATGGAGTATAAGTTGGTGGGAAGGTGAGGAGCCGGCCAGGGTGGCCGAGCGGTTCTAGGCCCTTCAGTTTGGAACAGTGCGACCGCTACGGTCGAAGGTTCGAATCCTGCCTCGGGCATGGATGTGTGTGATGTTCTTAGGTTAGTTAGGTTTAACTAGTTCTAAGTTCTAGGGGAATGATGACCTCAGATGTTAAGTCCCATAGTGCTCAGAGCCATTTGAACCATTTTTGAAGGTGAGGAGTAAGGATCAGTGGACGTAACTGTATAGTAGTGTGATGGAGTGTGAGTTGGGGGGAATGTGAGGAGTAAGGAATGAAATGAAATTGGGAGAGAGGAGGGGGTGAAGGATGAAAAAGGCTCTTTCTTTTTCATGTAATTTTATCAGTTATTGTATATAGAGTCTTTCTTCCTTTCTTTGGGACTTGTCCCGCCTCACGCGGGGTCGGCCGTGTTATTACAGATTTGGCAGTGTTAACTGCAGAGGATGGCCGGATGCCCGTTCTGCCGCCACCCTGAACCCCCAGGATGTAAGTAGTCTACCCAAGCTGTCTACGTCTATGTAAGCCATGAAATAGTACGATCGTTTTCAAATGTCTGTGAGTCGTCTAACTGAGGCGGAACGTGGGGACCAGCCCGTATTCACGGCGCGGCAAGTGGAAAACCACCTGAAAACCACATCCAGGCTGGCCGGCATACCGGCCCTCGTCGGTAACCCGCCCGGCGGATTCGATCCGGGGCCGGCGCGCCTACCCTAGTCCAGGAAGAAGTGCACGAGCGCTCTCTTTCAATATTGTTTGGTCTACGTGTTCTTGTTTTAGATGATTTGCAGAACATCCTAAAATTAGACCACAGCTATCAGGGTCTAAAGAAGAAAAACATCAACGATGTGCTAGCAGACGGTATTTCCCGATTTAAGCGAGAAATCACGCAAAAATCACCGTAAGTACAAACCAACATATTGTTAACGAATTGTTTGTCGATCTTAAAGCAACTCAAAATGTAAATAATTTAATTTCAGACTACTGATAATGCTTTACTTCAACAATGCTAAACGCGTCTGGTGAAAAAAACCACGCATTTTTCGTAGATGCAACGACAGAACAAAAAACCCTCAAGGACAGGAAGAAACTTTGGACACCCACAAGGAATTAGAAATTTATGTTAGTACACGAAAAAACCCCGATACGTTGTTAAATGACCACAGTGAGTTCGTAAGAGATGCGTATTTTGGTTTTTCGATGACATTTCACAAACACATATCACTATATCTGCCATCCGGAGATGCGTGTGAACCGCACACAACACGGCGCGTCGGTTTTGCTATCTGGGTGCCGCTTGTCCGTGCGGTCTAACGAGCACTACACGGCAAGTGCCCCCACCCGATTTCCCAGGAACTTCGCTCAGTGGAAGCGGAGTCAAAATAAGCAAACAAGTGACTCGGCTTTTCCATAGATATTCGACCTTTTCTGAAAAAACGAAGGTCAATGTTTTCGAGGTATTTTCGAGGTGCTTTATGTGCTTTTTACCGCACGGTATCCACAAATGAAATGGTGGCTCACTGCGTTCCGGCATTGTAGCTCAGCGGCTGGTGGCCCTCAGTAATAAAAACCTGAGTAAAGGAATCAACGATCCACTTGAACGAATGTTATGTGACGTCCGCCCAGACCAGGCGCAACGAACAATACCGAGCAAAATGAAGAAAAGTTTTAAAAGAAGTGGGTAGTGTCGCGGCTTTGTAACTTTGCGCCCCGTGTTCGAAACCAGATTTATTTACTCATATCTGTAGAAGCCCCCCCCCCCCCCCCCCCCCCCCCCATGAACCATGGACCTTGCCGTTGGTGGGGAGGCTTGCGTTCCTCAGCGATACAGATAGTCGTACCGTAGGTGCAACCACAACGGAGGGGTATCTGTTGAGAGGCCAGACAAACGTGTGGTTCCTGAAGAGGGGCAGCAGCCTTTTCAGTAGTTGCAGGGGCAACAGTCTGGATGATTGACTGATATGGCCTTCTAACATCAGCCCAAACGGCCTTGCTGTGCTGGTACTGCGAACGGCTGAAAGCAATGGGAAACTACAGCCATAATTTTTCCCGAGGGCATGCAGCTTTGCAGTATGGTTAAATGATGATGGCGTCCTCTTGGGTAAAATATTCCGGAGGAAAAAAAGTCCCCCATTCGGATCTCCGGACGGGGACTACTCAAGACGACGTCGTTATCAGGAGAAAGAAAACTGTCGTTCTACGGATCGGAGCGTGGAATGTCAGATCCCTGAATCGGGCAAGTAGGTCAGAAAATTTAATAATGGAAATGGATAGGTTAAAGTTAGATATAGTGGGAATTAGTGAAGTTCGGTGGGAGGAGGAACAACACTTTTGGTCAGGCGAATACAGGGTTATAAATACAAAGTCAAATAGGGGTAATGCAGGAGTAGGTTTAATAATGAATTTAAAAAATAGGAGTGCGGGTAAGCTACTACAAATAGCATAGTGAACGCATTATTGTGGCCGAGATAGACACGAAGCCCATGCCTACTGTAGTAGTAAAAGTTTATATGCCAACTAGCTCTGCAGATGACTAGAAATTGATGAAGTGTATGATAAGACAAAAGAAATTATTCAGATAGTGAAGGGACGAGAAAATTTAATAGTCATGGGTGACTGCAATTCGATAGCAGGAAAAGGAAGAGAAGGAAACGTAGTAGCTGAACATGGACTGGGGGTAAGAAATGAAAGAGGAAGCCGCCTTGTAGAATTTTGCACAGAGCATAACTTAATCATAGCTAACACTTGGTTCAAGAATCATAAAAGAAGGTTGTATACCTGGAAGAATCCTGGAGATACTAAAACGTATCAGATAGATTATGTAATGGTAAGACAGAGATTTAGGAACCAGGTTTTAAATTGCAAGACATTTCCAGGGGCAGATGTGGACTCTGACCACAATCTATTGGTTATCAACTGTAGATTAAAACTGAAGAAACTGCAAAAAAGGTGGGAATTTAAGGAGATGGGACCTGGATAGCCTGACTAAACCAGAGATTATACTGAGTTTCAGGGAAAGCATAAGGGAACAATTGACAGGAATGGGGGAAAGAAATACAGTAGAGGAAGAAAGGGTAGCTCTGAGGGATGAAGTAGTGAAGGTAGCAGAGGATCAAGTAGGCAAAAAGACGAGGGCTAGTAGAAATCCTTGGGTAACAGAAGAAATATTGAATTTAATTCATGAAAGGAGAAAATATGTAAATGCAGTAAATGAAGCAGGCAAAAAGGAATGCAAACGTCTCAAAAATGAGATCGACAGGAAGTGCAAAATGGCTAAGCAGCGATGGCTAGAGGACAAATGTAAGGATGTAGAGGCGCATATCACTAGGGGTAAGATAGATACTGCCTATAGGAAAATTAAAGAGACCCTTGGAGAAAAAAGAGCCACTTGTGTGAATATCAAGAGCTCAGATGGAAACCCAGTTCTAAGCAAAGATGGGAAAGCAGAAAGGTGGAAGGAGTATATAGAGGGTCTATACAAGGGCTATGTACTTGAGGACAATAATATGGAAATGGAAGAGGGTGTAGATGAAGATTAAATGGGAGATACGATACTGCGTGAAGAGTTTGAAAGAGCACTGAAAGACCTGAGTCGAAACAAGGCCTTGGGAGAGCCAGTCCTGACAAAACTCTACCATCTGGTGAGCAAGATGTATGAGACAGGCGAAATACCCTCAGACTTCAAGAAGAATATAATAATTCCAATACCAAAGAAAGCAGGTGAAAATTACCGAACTATCAGTTTAATAAGCCACGGCTGCAAAATACTAACAAAAATTCCTTACAGACGAATGGAAAAACTGGTAGAAACCGACCTCGGCGAAGATCAGTTTGGATTCCGCAGAAATGTTGGAACACTTGAGGCGATACTGACCCTACGACTTATCTTAGAAAATAGATTAAGGAAAGGCAAACCTACAGTTCTAGCATTTGTAGATTTAGAGAAAGCTTTTGACAATGTTGACTGGGATACTCTCTTTCAAATTCTAAAGGTGGCAGGGGTAAAATACAGGGAGCGAAAACTATTTACAATTTGTACAGAAACCAGATGGCAGTTGTAAGAGTCGAGGGGTATGAAAGGGAAGCAGTGGTTGGGAAGGGAGAGAGACAGGGTTGTAGCCTCTCCCCGATGTTATTCAATCTGTATATTGAGCAAGCAGTAAAGGAAACAAAAGAAAAATTCGGAGTAGGTACTTAAGTCCGTGGAGGAGAAATAGAAACTTTGAGGTTCGCCGATGACATTGTGATTCTGTCAGAGACAGCAAAGGCTTGGAAGAGCAGCTGAACGGAGTGGACAGTGTCTTGAAAGAAGGATATAAGATGAACATCAACAAAAGCAAAACGAGGATAATGGAATGCAGTCGAATTAAGTCGTGTGATGCTGAGGGAATTAGGTTAGGAAATGAGACACTTAAAGTAGTAAAGGAGTTTTGCTATTTGGGGAGCAAAATAACTGAAGATGGTCGATGTAGAGAGGATGTAAAATGTAGACTGGCAATGGCAAGGAAAGTGTTTCTGAAGAAGAGAAATTTGTTAACATCGAGTATTGATTTAAGTGTTAGGAAGTCGTTTCTGAAAGTATTTGTATGGAGTGTAGCCATGTATGGAAGTGAAACATGTATGATAAATAGTTTTGACAAGAAGAGAATAGAAGCTTTCGAAATGTGGTGCTGCAGAAGAATGCTGAAGATTAGATGGGTAGACTTTATAACTAATGAGGAGGTATTAAATAGGATTGGGGATAAGAGAAATTTGTGGCACAATTTGATAAGATGAAGGGGCCGGTTAGTAGGACATGTTCTGAGGCATCAAGGGATCACCAATTTTGCATTGGAGGGCAGCTTGGAGGGTAAAAATCGTAGAGGGCGACCAAGTGATGAATACACTAAGCAGATTCAGATGGATATAGGTTGCAGTAAGTACTGGGACCTGAAGAATTTTGCACAGGATAGAGTAGCATGGAGAGCTGCATCAAACGAGTCTCAGGACTAAAGACAACAACAACAACAACTGTAGAAGGTTACTACATGAGTATTTCTTATCAAATTAGGGGATAAAAAGACGTTATTTAATTGTAAAATTACTTCTGAATTTCACAATAAACGTCAAACATTTATTTCTTATATGTGTGCAAGAGAGGCTAAAGTCTTTTTAAAGTCTGATATTCTGATATTTCATTCTCGTATCAATTTTTACATTAATTTTTATCTCCTACTCTTTAGGAAGATCTGGTGTGGTCCCTTGGATGCTACTGATCGTAGAACCATTGGAAACACAGATAATCCTAACACGACGACCATCGCACAAAAACAGTGTGCCACAGTTACATTTCTTCCTATGAATCTCCTTCAGGAAATGAACGTCGTTAAGAGTGGTGAAGATTTATCGCGTTGGCAGTAATTTCGCGGCCCACCATGCATAAGGGACCACTCGTCCGAAATCTGGCCCTTGCAGTTGATTATGTATCAAGATGCACTACATGAATTTCACCGAAACCAATTTCAAATAATTTTCTCGTTCTTTTATCTTTTAATTCATTAATCTGACATACAATTAGTAGAGGAATAAGGACAACGTTATACGAGGCTTGCCCAGAAGACAATGTACCGCATTTTTTTCTCAGCCGAAAACAATGCTATGAATTCGAAACGTTACGTACGTATTATTTGAAGAATCTTAAGTGACTGCGCCAAGTTTCCGTTACTTCCGACAGATAGCGTAGCTGCAGAACGGTTTCTAAATGGCGTCTGTAGGTGATGTACGTTACAAGCAACGTGCCGTCATTGAATTTCTCACCGCCGAGAAGGAAACTGTGGGGAAGATCCACAAACGCTTGTGCGAAGTCTATGGAGCACCTGCTATCGACAGAAGAAGTACAGTTAGTCGCTGGGCACGGAGGGTGACGTCATCAGAAGGCGGTTCGGCGGAGCTCCACGATTTGCAGCGGTCGGAGAGACCATCCAGGCCTGTTACACCTACCATGTTGCAGCGAGCTGACGTTGTCATTTGCGAGGACAGGCGCATTACGACCTGGCAGTTGGAACTGCATCTGTCAATCGGCAGAGGAAGTGTGGCTGCAATTATCTGCACTCTTGGATATTCAAGGATTGGTACCGACAGGGCATACATCGCTTCATGAATCACAGCATCACTATTATGCTATAGCACCGTCGATATATCAGCAGAGTTTATAACTTCACTGTACTATAAAATCCTCAGAAAGTCTTGGAAATCGTAAATAAAGCCCACCAATGTGTTATTAAAAATGTCAGTTACTATCATCAAACAATGGAAAATCCAGGATAAAATAATGACAATATTTTGAAAAGGACAAGTTGCTACTTACCATATTGCGGAGATACTGAGTCGCAGATAGGCACAGACTGTCAAACAAGTAAGCTTTCAGCCAAAAAGGCCTTCATCGGTATTACACAACATACACACATACACAAATACACTCACGCAAAAGCCGCTCACACGCACGTGACCACAGTCTCTGGCTGTGGTCGTGTGTGTGACTTGCATTGGCGTGGGAGCGTGTGTGTATGTGTATGTTGTCTGATACCGATGAATGGTTCAAATGGCTCTGAGCACTATGGTCCTCAACTGCTGTGGTCATAAGTCCCCTAGAACTTAGAACTACTTAAACCTAACTAACCTAAGGACAGCACACAACACCCAGCCATCACGAGGCAGAGAAAATCCCTGACCCCGCCGGGAATCGAACCCGGGAACCCGGGCGTGGGAAGCGAGAACGCTACCGCACGACCACGAGATGCGGGCTCTGATACCGATGAAGGCGCTTTTGTCTGAAAGCACAGTTGTTTGACAGTCTCTGCCTATCTGCGACTCAGCATGTCCGCAGTTTGGTGAGTAGCAATCTGTCGTTTTCATAATATTGTCGGATACTGTCATCTGTTTTTATGTAAAAACCAAACACATCGTCAAACAATGTGCTTAAAAAGATCATTTACTGGCATCTGTTTTTGTGTATTTTGAAAACACCTCTTCAGTTTGTACAACCTTTGGCTGAAGAGGGGCTTTATCCGCTGCTAGCACGCATCTTCGTGGGAAACTGAAACACAGTAACAAAAAGACCTCGTAATACAATTTATGTATTTCATTCAGTAAACTACCTGTGCATCCTCTTCTGAAATTTTGATTTAGGAAAGTTTTATTCAAATACAAAACTAAACCAAACTCCGTACGAACAAGCCTTGGAGGGCCAACGCTTCCGACCGACAGCCGTGTCATCCTCAGCCGATAGGCATGGCTGGGCGTGGTTATGGCGGGGCGTGTGGTCAGCACACCGCTCTCCCGGTCGCTGACAGTTTTCGTGACGGACGCCTCTGCTTCTCAATGAAATAGCTCCTCAGTTGGTTTCACAAGCTCGATTGCCAACAGCGCTCGGCAGATCCGGTCACCCTGCCAAGTGCTAGCCAAGCCCGATAGCGCTTAACTTCGGTGATCTGACGGGAACTGATGTACGACCGCGGCTGACATTTAGCCTTTTATCTAACAATGTCAATAGCAAATGAATAATTGGTCAGTAAGCCACCAAGGGATTAACTTTTATGTATGGGAGCCTCCTCATGTAAATCCTTGAGGTCGTGGTTCACGCAGTGCTGGAATTGAACCACGGCCTGTGTTACATAACATAACGCCACGTTACTGTACTGATTTATAATTCTGACGTAATCTGCCTGACATCTATTTTAATTTTTATACTGACTTGAGTTGTAGATCTGAGGATGGCCGACGTTGGCTGAAACAGATCATTTATTTTTCAATTACTTTGATTGTGTCGGACAATGACGTATTCTCAAGGACAATGTCTACTGGACGACGTTACTCAGCAGTATGTAGTTACTGTTATTTCTCAAGTTTGGTATCGGGCAACGTTGATTACTATCATTATCTAAAGACAAATTGATAAAACACGTGTTACTGACAATCGATAAAAGAAGCAAGACTGCCAGTATAGTTTGGAGACCACTTGCTCATAAGATACTGCGGCCATCAGTAACGTGTAATGTACTCCGCCGCTGATGATGAGAGAAGTCGAATAACTATGCGGCCGTGCTGCAATCTTTTTACAGGAACAAGGATCTTCCCTTAGAGCTTGTTAATCACTGTTACCCGCGGTTCATTTACTCCTCACCTCCGAAACGAGCGACAGGAAATTGAAAGTGATTTCACTTCTGTACTTAAGATCTGGAAGAGAAGATATACGAGTCCTATCGGTCCGATCGGTCGCAAAATGGAAACCCCCTGTGAAAATCAAGAAGTTTTATTTGTAACAGTTAGCTACACGTTCCACCTACTTCTCTAAATGGTCGCCGCTCCGATTTAGCCATTTGTTGTAGCGTTTCACCAATACCTTGCAATACCCTCGTCATAGAAGCAAGGTGCCTGTGCTTTCTGTCAATTCTCTACGCTGATCTACAGGTCGTTGTCTGTGCCAGAACGTTGTCTTCATGGCTAGCGGTTCATGTGAGCAGAGATTAAACTCAGGGAGAGTCAATTACGGGCTCTATTGCGGGTGATCAAACACTTCCCATCGAAAACGCTGCAGTAGCATCTTCATTGCCCCTTCAGAGTGCGGCCGAGAGTTGTCATGAAGAAGTAAGCGCATGACAGTTATGTGGGCTGCATGACATCAGGCTAAATCTCACACCAGGCCCTCGTATTTGGCGGGGGACACTGTTGTTCTAGGCATCTTTACCTGCTCACTGTGTGCTCAAAACTGAAAACAGAAAACAGCGACGTGAAGCGATGGGCTGGCGTACTAGAGACTCTGTTCAACACGTCTGCGTGAACCTTCATTGGATTTTCACTGTGGTCTGCATTTCGCACCCCATCGGACCTTACTTTCCTAACAGCCCTCGTACAAGTAAACAGTTCTGACATGAAGGTAACACGCCATTTTGTGCATTGTGTGTAAAAGGCAAATAATTTATGAAACAGAGTACGAGTTTGTTATTTAAACTAAATGCTGTCCAATTAGATGTTATTGTGTTTCTTATCCAATCACTGTGGGAATTTTCGAGTGCTTCCATTCTAACTAAAGTATTTCCATTTTGGTAGGTGGTACCTAACGCAAAGATTTTGAAAATTGCTTCACAATCGACATTATGAAATAAAAAGAACAAAATAAAGGGCTACATTAACCTATACTATGCGAGCTGCTGCGATGAGGTTTGGAAGATCAAATAGTTTGGTAACCATTTTCATCAATCGTCATTAGAAAGACATCTTTGGGTGATTCAACACAGTTCGCAGCTCGTGGTCGTGCGGTTGCGTTCTCGTTTCCCGCGCCTGGGTTCCCGGGTTCGATTCCCGGCGGGGTCAGGGATTTTCACTGCCTCGTGAAGACTGGGTGTTGTGTGATGTCCTTAGGTTAGTTAGGTTTAAGTAGTTGTAAGTTCTATGGGACTGATGACCATAGATTTTAGGTCCCATAGTGCTCAGAGCCATTTGAACAATTTTTTTTATTCACATTTTCTAGGGAGACGGAAAGAACGTGGAAAATAATGATCTTAAAAAACGAAATGGCCAGCGCGAAATCACAAGGGGAAACAGCCAGACATATGTATCGGTTACACAAAGATTACAGCCTTTCACTTTTACCATTCAGGAACGTAACACTAAAGTTTTGCAACATCGAATGAAGTATGATTTCATGGGAATTACGCATCCCGAAATCTGTTACATATGAGTTAATAAATTTTGGAACAACACAGCTGATGAAAAAGCGAATTGAAAAAGGAGAGGTAGCATAGTAAAACAAACCAGACTTTGTACTTGGCGACGGGGGTGGCACTGTATTGTTACCTGCAGCAGGGGGAACTAGGACGAAACGCAGCAGGTGAAACTGCATTCTGGCCCTCAGAGGATAACGACTGCGAATACCACAAGTGTAACCTAACAGACAGCACTGTTTACCTCGTCGCGCAGGGAATACGAAACCTAATCTACATCGATATTTACATACGCACTCCTCAAGCCACCGCATAGTGCGTGGCGGAGGGTACCCTGTACCACTACCAGCCATTTCCTTTCCTGTTCCACTGGCAAATTTTCTCAGCAGTGCTTCCAGAAAAGAACATCGCCTGGCCTTCCAGGGATTCCCATCTGAGTTCCTGCAGCATCTCCGCTATACCTGCGTGTTCATCGAAGCTACCGGTACAAAATGTAGCTGCCCGCCTCTGAGTTGCTTCAATATCTAGCTTCAATTAGACTTGGTTGGGATCCCAAACATTCCAGCAGTACTCAAGAATGGGTGGTGCTAGCGTTCTATATGCGGTCTCCTTTGCACATGACCTACAGTTTCCTGAAATTCTCCCAATAAACCGTAGTCGACCATTTGCCTTCGCTACCGACATCCTTACAAGTTCGTCACATTTCATATTTGTTTGGATGGTTACGTCTAGACATCTAATCGGTGTGACTGTGTCAAGCAGCACATTACAAACAGTGTATTCAAACATTAACGGATTGTTTTTTCTATTGACCTGCAATAACTTTCATTTTTCTTCATTTAGAGCTATCTGTAACTCATTACACCAACGGCCGGCCGGAGTGGCCGAGCGGTTCTAGGTGCTACAGTCTGGAACCGAGCGACCGCTACGGTGGCAGGTTCGAATCCTGCCTCGGGCATGGATGTGTGTGGCGTCCTTAGGTTAGTTAGTTCTAAGTTCTAGGGGACTGATGACCACAGCAGTTAAGTCCCATAGTGCTCAGAGCCATTTCAGCCATCACACCAACCATAAATTTTTTCCAGGTCGTCTTGTTTCCTTCTGCAGTTACTCAACGATCACACCTTCAAGTATGCCACAACACATCAACAAACAGCTGCAGATTGCTACTCACCGTATCTGTTAGATTATTTGTGTATACAGGGTGTTACAAAAAGGTACGGCCAAACTTTCAGGAAACATTCCTCATACACAAATAAAGAAAAGATGCTATGTGAACATGTGTCCGGAAACGCTTAATTTCCATGTTAAAGCTCATTTTAGTTTCGTCAGTATGTACTGTACTTCTTCGATTCACCGCCAGTTGGCCCAATTGAAGGAAGGTAATGTTGACTTCGGTGCTTGTGTTGACATGCGACTCATTGCTCTACAGTACTAACATCAAGCACATCAGTACGTAGCATCAACAGGCTAGTGTTCATCACGAACGTGGTTTTGCAGTCAGTGCAATGTTTACAAATGCGGAGTTGGCAGATACCCATTTGATGTATGGATTAGCACGGGGCAATAGCCGTGGAGCGGTACGTTTGTATCGAGACAGATTTCCAGAACGAAGGTGTCCCGACAGGAAGACGTTCGAAGTAATTGATCGACATCTTAGGGAGCACAGAACATTCCAGCCTATGACTCGCGACAGGGGAAGACCTAGAACGACGAGGACACCTGCAATGGACGAGGCAATTCTTCGTGCAGTTGACGATAACCCTAATGTCAGCGTCAGAGAAGTTGCTGCTGTACGAGGTAAAGTTGACCTCGTCAATCCAGCCTATGACTCGTGACAGGGGAAGACCTAGAACGACGAGGACACCTGCAATGGACGAGGCAATTCTTCGTGCATTTGACGATAACCCTAATGTCAGCGTCAGAGAAGTTGCTGCTGTACAAGGTAACGTTGACCACGTCACTGTATGGAGAGTGCTACGGGAGAACCAGTTGTTTCCGTATCATGTACAGCGTGTGCAGGCACTATCAGCAGCTGATTGGCCTCCACGGGTACACTTCTGCGAATGGTTCATCCAGAAATGTGTCAATCCTCATTTCAGTGCAAATGTTCTCTTTACGGATGAGACTTCATTCCAACGTGATCAAATTGTAAATTTTCACAATCAACATGTGTGGTCTGACGAGAATCCGCACGCAATTGTGCAATCACGCCATCAACACAGATTTTCTGTGAACGTTTGGGCAGGCATTGTTGGTGATGTCTTGATTGGGCCCCATGTTCTTCCACCTACGCTCAATGGAGCACGTTATCATGATTTCATACGGGATACTCTACCTGTGCTGGTAGAACATGTCCCTTTACAAGTACGACACAACATGTGGTTCATGCACGATGGAGCTCCTGCACATTTCAGTCGAAGTGTTCGTACGCTTCTCAACAACAGATTCGGTGACCGACGGATTGGTAGAGGTGGACCAATTCCATGGCCACCACGCTCTCCTGACCTCAACCCTCTTGACTTTCATTTGTGGGGGCATTTGAAAGCTCTTGTCTACGCAACCAAATGTAGAGACTCTTCGTGCTCGTATTGTGGACGGCTGTGAGACAATACGCCATTCTCCAGGGCTGCATCAGCGCATCGAGAATTCCATGCGACGGAGGGTGGATGCATGTATCCTCGCTAACGGAGGACATTTTGAACATTTCCTGTAACAAAGTGTTTGAAGTCACGCTGGTACGTTCTGTTGCTGTGTGTTTCCATTCCATGATTAATGTGATTTGAAGAGAAGTAATAAAATGAGCTCTAACATGGAAAGTAAGCGTTTCCGGACACATGTCCACATAACGTATTTTCTTTCTTTGTGTGTGAGGAATGTTTCCTGAAAGTTTGGCCGTACCTTTTTGTAACACCCTGTATACAGGAAATGGTCATATTATTGTTCCCTGCGGCACTCTGATGAATATTCGCCGTCGAGGACAACGTACTGGGTTGCATTATTTAAGAGGTCTTAGAGCCACTCGCATGCCTGGGAACGTATTCTGTATGCTCGTATGTTGGTTAATAATCTGCAGTGGGCCACTGTGTCAAATGCTTTTCGGAAACTCCGGAATATGGAAACTGTCTGTTGCGTTTCATCCGTCGTTCGTAGGATATGATGTGAGCAAAGGGCAAGCTGGTTTCACACGAGCGATGCCTTCTATACATCAATTGACGCCTTTAACTTTGTAGTTCTGTTCAAAGTTCAGTAGAGTGTTATTGTGGGTATGCCTCTGAATATTAAAGTATTACGTAACACAAATAACTTTTTCATTTACTCAGCTATCCCCTGACAACTGCAAAAACTCCTCCTGTTTCACATATGCTTCCCGAGGATCCGTGGACTCCATGACTCCTGATGTTTTTTGTACATCGTCAAAATTTTTCCATCAATATTTCAACGGGTCTGATGCGGCCAGACAAGGTTTCCGCTCTTGAGCAAGTCGCTTCTTCTCAGAACAGCATCTGCACCAAACGTGCTCTGCCGTTTGTTCTGTATAATGGCTATCCCATTTCAAATCGGGCGAAAAACAAGAAAACTGACTCGTATTTTTTAAAATCACCGATAATTTTTACATGTCTCAATTGCTGTAGAAGGAAACACCTTTCATAAATTTGTTTTCGAGCTAAAATTCGATAAAGTAAGCGTTATTTACCGAACGCGAAAATCCGTCTGTCATGCATCTCAAGAACGTTACATCGGCTATCAGTCAGCTACAATTCATTTCGAAGCTGAATGTCTGTTGCTGATGGAGGTATACAGAAATAACAAACAGTAATTAAAACAATTTTCATAAAGGTTAATCTTAGTTAGGCTTGAGCCTCTTTTTATTAGACATTGATCTAAGTTTCAAGTTTTGTGGCGCCCCTTTTCCGAAATGTGGAAAAATTATTAACAAATAAGTTAAACATTTAAGCTCAGGCCATAGTTTTTAGGTTGAGATTGGCTGCCGTGAAACATAAACAGCAAGTCGATCAACAACGGGGGCACCATGATTCATGGGAGCTGCCGCTGTTTTCAAGTACTTTTGCTACTGCTTTCCATAAATAGATATAGATTCCACAGATAGATATAGAAGCTACCATAAAAAAGTTGACTAATACTGTTTTTAAATGGAATGCTGAACAACATGGCATGATTTTTATTCCGTTAAAAATTGAGTTCTTGTAAAAAATATGAACATGATGAAAATTACATTACATGTAAGTTCTAAAAATACCGCATTAATACCGCCTCAGACAATATAATATTAATTCCATTTTGAATTTTTTTTGAGACGTTTACTTTGAATAGTTTATGAGTCACGAGTCTCAGAATCGCTTGGTTTTATTAAATTTCGGTAACGTTCACCCTTAAAAAACCGGGAAACACTTGTTTATCATAACTGCGAGTTTGCAAGAGATAAGATCTATTAACATGGCAGAAACCTAAATCTCTAAAAAAATATACGAGGATTCCTGCTGTCTGAAGTGAAAAGTAACAGCCCGTATTCCAACCTACGTCTATGGCTTCTGCCCTCTGCGACTGCCTCTAGTACCAATGCCGTTGTACTGTGATACCTACATGTCCTATCATCATGTCCATTTTTCGGTTAGTATTTTCAACGTATTTTTCTGCTTGCCGGTTGTGCGGGGAAACTTCAAGCTGCGTATAAGTTTTATTTAAAGATAATGACAAGTCGTTGCGACGTCATAAGTTGAAACTCAGTGACAACTAAAGTCAGGCCACTTCTGGTTAAGGTGACTGCTCGGGAAAGCAGGAATTCCTGATCAGAATCTCGGACTAGCACTAATTTGAATTAGTCACGGCATATTCATTACACAGCGTATAAAAAATTTATTACCAGTTGTCACCGAAATCATTTAATCTCAGAACATGTTTACTGATTTCATCCGCGTTATCCAAATCATTTCATTTGAGCGAATCTAATTAAGTTGTTGTCACGGTTGTCAATTTTTTTCCTAATCAAAGACATGATTTTCTACGAACCTGAAACAAACTCAACAAAATCAGTATTGTCTACCCTTCCTTTCTAACGTTAGAAATTATAAAGCATTAGAATAGTCCGGCAAAAAAGGCATTATAGATAACTCAAACAGCCACTAAAAGGCAATGAAGAAACTCTTACATTATGCCTATTTATTGTCTAGAATGCGCTATTCAAACAATCACACAATTAGCATTATTGTATTAACATCGTGTTGTAAAATATTTTTAAAATAACTTTACAGTTGTGAACAAAATGCTAACTGTACATCTTGGAAGCCTATGCAATATTCATACACCCCCGTCGGAGGATCGAGTCCTCCTTCGGGTATGTGTGTGTGTGTGTGTGTGTGTGTGTGTGTGTGTGTGTTGTCTTTAGCGTAAGTTAGTTGAAGTAGTGTGTAAGCCTAAGGACCGATGACCTCAGCAGTTTGTTCCCACCACAATTCATACAAGGTCTTACCGGCTTACTAACTCACACGACAAACAAAAGCTTTCCTAACTTTTCTGGAATCCTAGTAAGTCTCCTGTCAGGTAACACATTTTTCATCTGAGAAAATGATCGCTCAGCATCTGCAGAGGTAATTAGAGCATCTCGAAAACGCTGACCTATTGGATTGTCATCTTGTAGAACTTTTTAAATGTTTCTAAGTTTGTCAATATCTGAATTTTTCGAAAACACTATTTAACACTTTTCCCTAAATAACGAACCATATTTTCTTAACACTGCACTATGCACAATTTTCATTGACTTCGTGGAAGGCTGCCCTGTTTCTTGAAGCTGGCAGATCACTTGCGGCAGGAAACAGAACTCGACTGTAATGTAAGTTAAGTCCCTAATGATTATTCACTTGTCTTGAGCGCCAAAAATATTTCTTTATTTAACTTCTTATGAACGTTTCGAGTTACCCTCTCATCAGATCTTTTCCTTCGATACACATTACTGTTAAGTCATCCTCACTGATGAAGATTCCAGAAGTTTCTTTTCTGCTACAACTGAAGATGCTCCATTCTCAAGAGCGACGACGTCTTAGCTGTACTCGTTAATTTTGAACCGTCGTAAACTGCTGCTCAAACACAGGACCTCCATCCGTTTACGATACGTTGAGGGGACAGAGGTATTTCTGATGCAATGTCCTTAAATGTCTGAATCCTTGACGGGGTTTTCACGAAGATCTTTTTAATAACGGACATCAATTTGATCCCGAAACGTCATGTGAAAACAATGTGCTTCGTAGGTCACTTGGAAGCATGTTGGGAAATAGCACTTTTAAAGTTGTGACAGCTTTTTTCATGTACGGTGTACGGTGCAGCATCTGAGACGAAAAATAGCACAGTACCCTACCAAATTTCTTCAGGCCACATTACCTATAGTGAATTGGTAAATAACTTGCGATAGTTTAACTGTTAACTTTTTCTAGACACTCTGCGGTAAGCAGGAATGTTTTTATTGTGTCATTCTCTGAAGAGTTTAATGGTCCAGTAATGATCTTTTCAATAAAACGACCCTTTGCATCAGTTGAATTGTCGATTCAAATCCAGATATTTTTATTTTTCACTGCATTTTAATGATATATGCTACTTCATTGTAACATTCACTTATGTATCACTTTCGCGAACGTGACTCACTGGGCACAGATTCGTCCGCATACGACTCCGAAAACTGTCCTAATTTAGGATTATGTAGTTTCCATAACGGGATTCCTGCATCATTGAAAGCTCTAAATAAGTCGAATGCAGATTGTCATTTTCGACTCTGTGTTGTGATTACCGTTGGAAGTCAAGCGAATCTTCTTTGACTTATCCTTGGTAAGTGAATTTTTGTATTTGGTTGTATTGATAAGTAGAGAAACAAAATATTTCTTTCCATAGCTCATTGACGGCTCCTATATTATGCACAGAAATATTCTACCGTCAGTAGAAATTTTGTTGGATCCGAAAATATTGATGCAACTTCGCTGTTTAACGCGTAAAGAAACACTGAATTTTTCCGCGTTACTACCTGCCTTGTACAACAAGTTCGCAATGAAAACTGAAAGAAGGAGAAATTTAGAAAAATACTGAAACCACGTTTTAGCTACGGTACCTTTTGTTGCTTTTGAAGGAGGTATCATCCGACAGGAAGCCAAGTAAACACGAGCGACATTTAAAACCTTTGTCTACTGTTGCCTTTTTTTACGGCGACATTCATTACTGTTTTCAATAATAAAGGAATAAATAAATTCAAGAAGGCAAACACGAGGCATTTATTTTGGTAACTAGGCATTTATGTAAGAAAGAAAGAAAAAGGCAACATAAAACTATGGCATTCAAATCACAAAAATGTGAATCGTACAGATCGACGTTCAAATAGAAGGTGGATTTAACACGTTTAAAAAGGCATTGTGTCAAAATTCCAGTCTCTGATAATAATCTTGTTATGCCATGAATAAACCTTACACTATTTATTATTAATTCTGAATTTTGCTTCTCATGCGGCACTGTACTTCATTAGTTTCGCAGACCGGCCCAAAATCCAGTTATGTAAATGCGTCACTGACTAAAAATTGTACAATAGCGACAACCAACATTGTTCCGATCGTCACATCTTATATAGGTCAATTCTAGTTACCGATCCAAGTCATTCTATGATTCATTAATTAGATCATTTTTTCAGCACGTGTGTGCACTAAACTGTAGTCTAATATGATTTCTGCATGTTTAATTGTTCTCTGAACTACTACAAAGAAGTTGCTAATATTGGCTTCGGTAACTAGAATTGACCTACATAGAATGTCAGTCCCAGTTACCAATTAGAATTTTTGTTATACACCGCTGTAGTTTTAGAGAGCAATTACATATATAGAAATGGTATTACAACTGCAAAAATAATTTACATATGAATCATGGAGCGGTTGTAATCTGTAGCTTGAATTTACCTACATAGAATAATTCTAGTTATCGATACCAATATTCTTTATTTTTTGTAGATATTCGTTTGTCATGTACTGGCTTTTCTTTTAGAATTAAGTGTGTTGGTTTCTCCACATTTTATGCTACTGTTTCGTATTTGTGGTCATTCATTTAATTTTTCCGTTTTTCTAATACATTTTAGTTTCTCCCCGCCCCAAACCCTCATTTTCCTACGTTTCTCCCGTTAGATTCAATCATTAATATAAAATTAACGCTATTTTATGACAGTATGACTTCACCATGCGCTTTACTGTAATGCAGTTTAAAGATTCTCTGTGCTTTTCTAGTCGCATATAGTACGAGAATACTTCTTTGCAGACTTGAAAATTTGTTTTTAATTCATGTTCTTAATTATTTTCGTTATCTTCAGTTCGTTTCGATATAATTCATGACTAAGTAAATAACTGCGTGAATGTGATAGTAATATTATCGTATGCTACATTCGTTCGTTTACGACTATGATCCATTGATTTCATAGATTGCCTACACATAGCGTCTTTGCCCTACGAGACCCACGAGAAAGACAGGCCGCGGCGCGTACGTCACGAAGGTAGTCCTGCGCTCGCTCGCTAGCTCAAATCAGCAGACAAACTACACCTGTTAACTCGTAACTAGGTGTGTCCGTAGAAACGAAAACTGAATCTTCTACTGGAATCCGTTATTATGGAATCTGACTGTTATTAGTCCTATAATGATGGAAAGTCCATGGGCCCACTTATAATTTGTTACGGCTGTACTGGCGTACAGTAAAATAAAATCAAGCTAAAATGATTATCAGTTGCATAAGGCATCACTTCCAGCATGTAATGAGTACTGTTAAGCAGAAGAGACTAAATGCTATAAACAAGTCGTTATACAATTTAAATCGAATATCGATCTTAAATTAAATTTTGCTGTAGTACTGTTAATCAGTAAGACTTTATAATAGCAGATTCCAGTGGAAGATGCAATTCTCGTTAGTACTTAGACGACCAACTGCGAGTTAACAGGTTTAGAATGGCATTTTGTCTGTTGAGCTGAACGAGCGAGCGAGTTCAGGACTACCTTCGTGACGTACGCGCCGCGGCCTGTTTTCTCGTGGGCCTCGTTTGCCTTAGGTATGACATCATTGCTCAAAGCCGACGAGCGGAGTCGGACACTTAGAATTTATGCACGCTCGCGGACGTATCAGTTCCGCCTGCCGACCGAGATCCAGTTCCGTTCTCTCCAGTGGGCCCTCAAAGTCGCCTGGCTGCGATACCAGGTCCCCCACGTCTCTACTCTTGGAATAGGCGCGAGAGGCCAGAAGTGTCCTGAACGATGTTTCGGAAGGCGAAGTGGTGGTATGGTTAGTGACCCAGCACCTAAGTGCTCCGGCTAATACGAGCAACTGGGAACGTCCGAAATGATGTCGGGATGTGGCGATGTGGGCGTTGTTCACTGGGGTTGTGGAGGTTGGAAGGATATTTCCAATTTCATGTCTGCGTCAAATGAATTTGTCATTGATTTTCGTGGGTGAAAGTTATATCTGTGCAGTTGTGGGACTGGCAATGGTCAGTTTTGTAGTTAAAGGTGTACCGCTGATGGTGGTGCAGTTGGTAGGTGCGGGCGGATTTTGTTTGTGTGACAGTGCAACAAACCCTTTGCTGTGTTGAATGGTTTGATGTGCCACCAGTGAGTGTTAACCTCTGTTGCCAGCGTCCACGTGTCTTTTGTTCCATACGAGTGCCCCGTTCCCAGTAGGGATCGCCCTGTGAGCCAACCCACGGTTGCCAGGGCTGTGGAGCGTGGAGAAAGTGATCGCGTTGTCTCCCATGACGCAGCAGTGCTGGGCTCTGGCCCTTGATGGGATGGTCCTGTACGTGCTAAGGAGTAGCGCAAAGGCTGCTCTGCGGGGGTGGTCCCAACTACTTTCATCTTTTGGCGCTTAAACCTCTCTATCGAACACTCCACATCGCCACTGGAAAATAGGTCAAAGTGGTCAAATAGGACTAAAAAGGTGTGTTAGGCCGTTTGATGGGTAGAGCTGTCTGTGTGTGGTTCTATAGTTCAGTGTACTTCTTATCTGGCTAAAATCTGGACTAGCACATTTTCTGTGGCTTCTGTTGTGGTGGACGCTATGCTTGCCTTGCGTGGGTGTCTTGAGTAAGCGACTATTGACCATAAAGAGTTCGTAAACAGGCCTGGAGAGGGCAAACGAAGGTGATCCCGAGATTGACAGAGGGTATGCCAGAGAGTGAAGGATTGGGCTGATGCTGGACGCAAGCTGGACGATTGTGCACCACAGATTCCGCGTCCATTGTTGTCGTCTCCAGCTTTCATCCACTACATTCCCCGGTAATTCTCAACATCCAGATTGGACGTGATCTTTTAAATGATGGAACAGAATTATCGCTGTTTTTTGCACTAGTCTTAACAGAGTTCATCTCGTTCTGTTCCACAAATCTGGAGCATGCGGAATAATGGCTGAAGTGAGTACACTATGGGAAATTACTTTCTTTTACATTCAACTGACACTTAGTGGGCGCCACATTTCAGTCGAGCAAAATGTGAAGCATGAGGATCTTTGACCGGCACGCTTACGCAGCTGGAGTTCTAACCCAGCTCAGATAAGGATCACTGGGTACAGCGATCACCAGTGCAATATCTTTGAATAAACTGGAAGCAGTCTTGATCGCTTAACTTTTTTAATGGTGACCGGTTTCGGACTTTTTATCAGATCATCTTCGGACAATGAATGTCTGCCGGAGGCAGTGGCGCATGGCAATCCCAGCCACAAACAAGAGGATTGTCATGCGCCATCACCCCCGGCAGACATTCATGGTCTGAAGACGATCTGATATAAAGATCGAAACCGGTCTCCACTAAAAATGTTAAGCGATCAAGATTGCTTCCAGTTTATTTATAATAATTTTAAAAAAATGGCTCTGAGCACTGTGGAACTCAACTTCTGAGGTCATTAGTCCCCTAGAACTTGGAACTAGTTAAACCTAATTAACCTAAGGACATCACACACATCCATGCCCGAGGCAGGATTCGAACCTGCGACCATAGCGGTCTTGCGGTTCCAGACTGCAGCGTCTAGAACCGTATAATAATTACAGATCGCTGTTTTCCTATTTAAGAACTATGTTCTTTAAAATGTTAAATCAATATCTTTGAGGTCACACTCCCTCTCAAACTCTCTCTGTCTATCGATTTATCTATCTACCTCTTACTCTTCCCCCTGTGTAATTGCTTTCTCTCGTCGCCTATCCCTCCATTCTCCCTGAGGAAGAAATTGACCAAAAGCTCTCTCTCTCTCTCTCTCTCCCTTCCTCCCTCTCACTGTCCTCTCTCCCTCCCTCTCTCTCTCTCTCTCACACACACACACAGTTCCCTCTTTGTATTTGCTTCTTCCCATCGTCGCCACTATTATCCTCACTCCCTCTGTTCCTTTCTCTCTCTCTCTCTCTCTCTCTCTCTCTCTCTCTCTCTCTCTCTCTCTCTCTGTATCTATCTCACTCTCTCTCTCTTCTCTCTCTCTTCTCTCTCTTTCTCTATCTCTCACAGTTCCCCCTTTGTATTCGCTTCTCACTATCCCCACTACTGTCCTCTCTCCATCTACCTCTCTGTCTTTCTCTCTATGCCTTTTTATTTGCTTCCCGTCGAACCCACTAGTGTCCTTTCTCTCTCTCTCTCTCTCTCTCTCTCTCTCTCTCTCTCCCTCTATCTCACAGTTTCCGCTTTGTATTTCATTCCCATCGACCCCACTAGTGGTGGCCCTCCTCATGATGGGCTCAACCTCTCTCTCTGTTCTCCTTGAAGAAAGTGACCAAAATCTCTCTCTCACTCTCTCTCTGTCTCCAGCCTCTCCCTCTCTCTCCACCCTATCCTCTCTCTCTCCTCTCTCTATCTCTCTCTCTCTCTGTGTCGCCGGCCGCGGTGGTCTAGCGGTTCTAGGCGCTCAGTCCGGAACCGCGCGACTGCTACGGTCGCAGGTTCGAATCCTGCTTCGGGCATGGATGTGTGTGATGTCCTTAGGTTAGTTAGGTTTAAGTAGTTCTATGTTCTAGGGGACTGATGACCACAGATGTTAAGTCCCATAGTGTTCAGAGCCATTTGAACCATTTTTTTCTCTCTCTGCCACACACACATACACACACACACACACACACACACACACACACACACACACACACACTCAAACGGTCCCTTCCTTTAGTTTCCCCACGCCATTCCAACAGGTGAGTACCCTCTCGTGCTAGGGTCTAGTGGACCTGCCACTCTTTCCATGTGTTTCACTGCCTCTTCCTCTGTTCTCGCTGAGGAATGAACTGATAGAAAGCTATGACGGCAGTAAGCCTGGTGGTGCGTCGCAGGCAGGGCTGAGCGTGCCGTGGTGCCGAGGTGCACAGTGCTGGTGGTGGTGCTGGTGGTGTTTACCGGGTCCATGAGGCCGGCGAGCGGCAGCGGGTAGGCGTCGTCGCCCGCGGCGGCCACCAGCTTCTCGAGCGCCTTGACGGCCTGGTCCACCGGCGGCCACTCTGCCCTCGCCGTCAGCGCCAGCAGCTTCAGCGACGCCTCCCGCATGCCCGCCGTCGCAGAGCCCGGCTTGCCGCCGCTGCCCGAGGAGCCCGTGTCCCCGGACGTCGACAGCCGGTCCCCTTTGGCCGAGTCCCGCTTCTCGGCGTCCTCCTTGTCTCCGCTGCCGCCCCCGCCGCCTCCGGCGCCCGCGGTGCCGCCCCCGGCGCCGCCCGCGCCGTTCTTGCCTCCGGCGGCTGGTCCGCCGGCCTTCTTCATCTCGGATCTCGAGTCGGGCACCTCCTCTCAGGAGCACCTTTGGTCCACAACGTGGCGTCCACCACACCGAGACGTCCCCGCGTCTTCCCAACTACTCAAATGGGTCGAAGACGCGCCGAATGAAGCACTTCAGTCATACACATCTAAGGCCGCAAGTAAGTCCAGTCTGACGTATTTTTCGCCAAATCTCCGCACAGGAACGTCGTCGTAGAAGACTGGACCAAATGACAAGAACGTCTCCAGGCAGATACGTAGTGAGTTGAAAACTTGTACAATTATCTTGCACGATTCGCCAAGCAACGTTCACAAATAATTCATTCGATAAATATAGACTGAGTTGAGAACGAAAAAAAATTGTGATGGTATCTTTATAGAGGCCTTGCGATATATATACGTTTCATCGATGCACGCTCCCAAAGAAGTTTAATCAAGAACAAGTGGCAAGATATTCTCTAAAGTATACACCAGAATCGAGCAACGTTTAATGGAGACAATCTCCCAATTCCGTGTGGCAGGCACCAATTAATTGGCCTTCAGATTCAAAGTCTGATAATTATCGCACAAAATTCACTGTCCAAGTGGAAGCGTGCAGAAAAATCCAGAATACTGATTTACGTCACTGTGGAATAAAATTCGTAGCTCATTGTTGCTTTATGTCGAGAAGAATGGCTAAAAGTTACGCCGACAGCAGTACAACTTTCTCCTTATTTACAGTTATCACAGTAACAAATCAAAATAACGTAACTTCACTTCACAGAGACCAGTAAACTGAAATTATTTATTTCACGTTAAGAAGGCTAGTCTCTGATAAAATTAAAGTCTGGAGAGCAACAAATCTGGCAAGAATGATGTAGCAATTCTTTAGAGCGGAAACTCTTGTATCATTTCACTGTACATGACAAATGTTCTTCACCTACTATATCAACATTCTTCATCTACCTGTCTATAAGCACGCAGAAGTGTTTATTTTGATGTTCATGGACAACAAAGCGTCACGTTGTATTAGACGCGGACTAGATACCTAAAATTTTCATTAAATAATTCTTTTTTTATAGTAGGTTTCGAAAAGGATTTCAGTGCATTGCGCACAATACCCGTGCACAAAATTAGCTGCTTGACTAGTCCACAGTCCAGGCATCCACTAGGCTACAACTCGACAAATTCACTCACATTTTCAGTCGCATATTGACAACGTCAGTGCGACACATACACACCTC
This sequence comes from Schistocerca americana, assembly GCF_021461395.2. Taxonomy (NCBI): domain Eukaryota; kingdom Metazoa; phylum Arthropoda; class Insecta; order Orthoptera; family Acrididae; genus Schistocerca; species Schistocerca americana. Next base: position 539,446,471 of record NC_060124.1, on the reverse strand, counting down.
AAGGAGGTCGTGTAGCATGCAACACGTAGTAACACCTCATACGCTTAGTTGATATTATAACTTTTTCTGACTACTTATATGGTGTACGAGAATGCACAGGCGCTCTTGAGTATCTCTGTCTTGAAAATAACACGTTACATACTTGCAGCCTTCCCACTAGATGATATTTTTCGACTTAAATTGTTCTCCATTCTGGCAGATTGGTGAGTGTACTGTTCAAGATATTTTTCTCGGCATTTCTGCCTGCTCTGTATTGCATACAACAACAGAATCGTTACAGGAGGGTCTGTTTTGAGGTATACACCGTTGAAAAATTGTGACAGCAGTTATTCCTCAATATATAAATACAAGTAGCGGAAGTGTTCCTGTTTTCCAGAAATGCGAGGAGCTAAAAGCGCACGCTAGGCGGCAAAGAACTTGACACAGATTGGAACGGCTACCGCTTACGGAACAGGTCACTGCCGATACTTTTTACGACCGCGGCACGGAAAGCCGTTCTGCAGTTGCAAAGCCACAGCGCTGGTCCCCGTAGCGGTAAAAAATCTGTCGAGTTGCACAAGTTCGAGCGTATTTTTTTCCGTTTGCGGATAATACGTGTAATTCTGACAAAGTTTCAACCTGCTCACTTTGCGTACTGCCACTGGCGAAAATGTACTGGTCACACGTCACTTGCAAACTACCACAAAGTCACGTGCAGTGGTCGCTTTTCGTCACACGTAAACCGTACAGCACATTCTGAGTTTGTGCCAGTTGCAGTCGGTATCACTCAAGTGGGGAATGACGTCGGCGCAGTACTGCACTGGCAGCCAGCAGCCAAGTTTCACGCGTAGCGCCGCAGCGTAGCACCGCGCGGCGACAGGGTGTCGATGGCGGGTCCACAGTGCGTGCGGCGCCGGAACCGTCGGGTCGAGATGACTCGGCAGCTGTCGCGGGCCGCGGTCGCTGGAAGCTATACGCCGGCGACTCGGTGAGCGGGCAGCGCGGCGCAGATTTCTGACGATTGCCGCAAGGGGCAGCAGCGGCGGCGCTGCCAAGGAGTGGGGGCGATTTGCATGTGCCGCCGGCGGCGCGAGCCAATGGCTGGGGGTGGGGGAGGTGGGGAGGGACGGCGGCTTACTGGGTCACCGGAGATGAGCCCAGCGCGCCCAACGCCCAAGTCTGCTCAACACAGACTGTACAGGGGCAAATCAATAAGCAGATGCCTTTATAAGAGAGTCTTACTAGATTCCTAGGTGCAAAATGTAATTATATAAAGAAACAGACGCTATGTTGCCTATTTTTTTTATATATATATAGAGTTGCTTTCGGTCTTCTAGTCTATCAAATAGTTGTGGCTACTCCTCCTTTTCGTAGTTTTTCGTGGGTGCTAAATTTTAATTTATTAAATTGGTGGGTGACGATGTCTTACAAGGGAACCTCCCCATCGCACCCCCCCCTCAGATTTAGTTATACGTTGGCGCAGTGGATAGGCCGTGAAAAACTGAACACAGATCAATCGAGAAAACAGGAAGAGGTTGTGTCGAACTATGAAAAAAATAAGCAAAATATACAAACTGAATAGACCATGCGCAAGATAGGCAACGACAAGGATAATGTGAGCTCAGGAGCGCCGTGGTCACGTGGTTAGCGAGAGCAGCTGTGGAACGAGAGCTCTTTGGTTCAAGCCTTCCCTCGAGTAAAAAGTTTAATTTTTTATTTTCAGACAATTATTATCTGTCCTGACATCCACAAGAAAACCTAAATCAGGCAAGGTAGAAGAATTTTTTTACCCATTCGCCAAGTGTACAAGCTAGGTGGGTCGCCAACATATTCCTGTCATGTGACGCACATGCTGTCACCAGTATCGTACAGAATATATCAGACGTGATTTCCTGTGGAGGAATCGGTTGACCTATGACCTTGCGATCAAATGTTTTCGGTTCCCATTGGAGAGGCACGTCCTTTCGTCTACTAATCGCACGATTTTGCGGTGCGGTCGCAAAACACAGGCACTAACCTTATTACAGTGAACAGAGACGTCAAAGAACGAAGGGTCAGATCATAACTTTGCGAAAATAAAGGTTTCACTCGAGGGATGACTTGAACTAAGGACCTCTCGTTCCGCAGCTGCTCACACTAACCACGGGACCACGGCGCTCGTCAGCTCAATCTATCCCTGATGTTGCCTATCTTACGCATGGACTACTCAGTTTGTATATTTTGCTTATTTTTTTCATAGTTCCACACAACTTCTTCCTGTTTTCTCGATTGATCTGTGTTCAGTTTTTCAAGGCCTATCCACTGTGCCAACTTATAACTAAATCTGAGGGGGATGCGATGGGGAGGTTCCCTTTTAGATCTCCAGGGTCGTGTTCAGTTTATTTTTATTTAAAGCTGGGAGGACGAGTCACAAACTTCATTAAAATCTCTTGAAACAGGAATAGTGGACGTAACGTAGCGTGACATAGTCGTCAATTGTTTATTAACCGCCGGCCGGGGTGACCGAGCGGTTCTAGGTGCTACAGTCTGGATCCGCGCGACCGCTATGGTCGCAGGTTCGAATCCTGCCTCGGGCATGGATGTGTGTGATGTCCTTAGGTTGGTTAGGTTTAAGTAGTTCTAAGTTGTAGGGGACTGATGACCTCAGAAATTAAGTCCCTTAGTGCTCAGAGCCATTTGAACCAATTTTTTTATTTATTCATCAGTCACGATCATCCTCATCCATGTTGGAAAAAGTCTTAAAACAAAGGTTACTAGGATTTTTTTTTGTTTATTAACCAAGTTCAGTCAGTTCGATGAACAAATAGCAGTTGTTTAAATTGGAATTAATATCAAGCCCTCAGAACTGAAAATAAATGTCTTGACACCTTATATTTGTCGTAATTAAGTTTTCACGTCCGATTTCACGCGGAAAGTCAGAGAGGTTGCTGCAATGCAGTCGGTGAAATTCTTCCAATAAATGATAGTCAGCCGATCGCTCTGTGCCGCGACCGGAAGTTAGCTATTTCATGAAAATTCTTTAACTGCTGTTGCACTGAGACTGACATCAAAATTGTAGTAAGTGTAGTCTAGTATCTTTAAACGAATGAGCCTCAGGTGTAAAATCGTAACACTTCAGTAATTGCACATATTAGAGTCCATAAACAACGAAGCCGAACGAGAGACTACTTTTGATTCTGTTTTATTCGTAACTCGTACGAAACGAAACTTTCACAAATAACACTTTTCAACAACAAACATAAACGTAACCGAGATTCTAACAGAGAGAACTAACAGAACAGAACATATCGCTACCGTCTAGAACATATACTGCTACTAATAAGAAAAATAAAAACTTGATCAATGTAACATCTCCTTGTCATTTTGAAGCCTTTAGCTTCCTTGAAATCTTAATTATTTTATTAGGTCTACAACTTTGCTTCCGCCGTTTTGCAGTAGACGGCAGTAGCGGCAAGTGGGGTTCGGGTGGTTGGTCAGACGTGTTATACAATAAACTTAGGCATCTGTAAACATAATGCCATAAAATATTAGTCGATTTGTGATTGCATCATAAGGTTATTCTCGATTAAGTACGCCAACTTACATACCCATTTCTCGCCATTTGCGGAAAGTTATAATTTTCTGCTTTAACATTAAAAAATCTGTGGCTGTGCCCTTAAAATGCTGGGTAAGAGCAATGGTGAGGGAACTATTAGTGGAAGAACGTACACAGAATGTTTTCAACGCCTTAAGAACAGTGATTCTGATGTCGAAGACCGGCATGGCGGTGGAAGACAGAACGTTTTCGTAGCTACCGAAACAGACGAAGACAGTCACAGGACATCATTATCGAAAGCAATTGATGCGTTCGAGCCCAGCACTGAAACTCAAACGGCCATAATACGGCGATAGACACGTAAAGATAATTCTGCAGCAGGTCATTGCTTGACCCCATGTCGCAAAACGCGTCAGCCGGCCGGGTTGGCCGAGCGGTTCTAGGCGCTACAGTCTGGAACCGCGCGACCGCTACGTTCGCAGGTTTCTAATCCTGCCTCGTGAAAGGATGTGTGTGATGTTCTTAGGTTAGTTAGGTTTAAGTAGTTCTAAGTTCTATCGGACTGATGACCTCAGAAGTCCCACAGTGCTCAGAGCCATTTGAACCAAAACCCGTCAAAATATACAAGGAAACGTTGAAATAAGAACTCCTATCCCTTCCCGCTGTATTCTCCATACGTTGTCTCTCTGACCACCACCTTTTTCTATGGGTGGCATACAGTCTGGCTGACCAGCACTTCCGATCATATGAACAAGTGCAAAATTGAATTGATTCATGGGTCCCCACAAAAGACGCCCAGTTCTTCCGCCACGGGATTCGTATGCTATCCGAAAGATGGGAGAATGTAGTGGCCAGCGATGGGCAATACTATGAATCATATTTTTTTGGTAAGTTTTTCATAATAAAGCCGCGAACTTCGAGAAAAAACGGCGGAACCAAAGTTGTAGACCTAGTATCATATTAATAAATTTATCAATTTCAAACGAAAATTGACATAACTCACCTAAATAACTCAAAATAAATAAAAATATATATTTAAATTACTATACTACGAGAGAGTGGCTGTATAGCGTCGGCGTTACGTGATTAACATGTCTGGTACGTGGTGGCAAAAGAAAATGGCATTGTGACTCCCATGTACAGAAATTTTTTTGTGAAATTTAGACATACAAGTGTGTTTTCATGTGTAAGTGAGCAAACGTTCTTATTTTTTTCTATTTTTATTTACCTGTTCGCTTGTCATGCGTTCGTTAATTCATTATCGAATACGAAATTAGTACTGATTCTTGTAACCAACTAGTTTTGCCAGCATTTATGTAGTTATCATACTACTATTAATGTCGTTCTTCACTGACGGGAAAAAAATCGCAACATCCAAAAATAATTAATGTACAATAATGAAATTTCGGGAAACATTTTTGTAGGTATCATATTCAAGTGATTAAGATTCCAAGATCACAGGTTAATGTAAGCGCTAAATAAGGCGTTGCAACTATGAAATGCTGATACATTAACAACCTATGTCCCCGCCAGAATGTTGAATGCATGCATGCAAACGTGCATGCACTGTGTTGTTAGGTGCTGGATGTCAGTTTGTGGGTGGAGTTCCTTGCCCGTTGCACTTGGTCGGTCAATACAGGGACGATTAATGCTTTTAGTGGATGACGCTGGAGTTGTCGTCCAGAGATGTCCCTCATATGCTCGATTGCGGACAGATCTGGTGATCGAACAGGCCGAGGCAACACGTCCACACTTTGTAGAGCTTGTTGGGTTACAACAGCGGTATGTGTGCGAGCGTTATCCTGTTGGAAAACACCCCATGGAATGCTGCTCATGGATGGCAGCACAACGGGTAGAATGTCCAGACTGACGTACGGTTTTGCGCTCAGGGTGTGTGGGATAGCCCCGAGAGTGCTCCTGCTATGATACGAAATCGCACCCCTGACCATAGCTCCAGGTGTACATCCGGCGTGCCTAGAATCTAGACAAGTTGGTTGCAAGCTTCCAAGATGCCTCCTTGTAACCAGCACACAGCCGTCACTGGCACCGAGGCAGAACCAGCCTTCATCAGGAAACACGACACACCTCCTCCCTGCCCTCCAGTTAGCTCTTGCTTGGTACTGCTGTAGTCGCAGTGGAGTGTATCCTGCAGGGTGTCTGTCCCGCAATTGTCCTTTTGTTCAAAAATGGTTCAAATAGCTCTGAGCACTGTGGGACTTAACAATTGAGGTCATCAGTCCCCTAGACTTAGAACTACTTAAACCTAGCCAACCTAAGGACATCACATACATCCATGCCCGAGGCAGGATTCGAACCTGCGACGGCAACGGTCGCGCTGTTCCAGACTGAAGCGCCTAGAATAGCTCGGCTACACCGGCCGGCTGCCCTTTTATCCTTGAAATAAACGATTTGTAACAGCCTGATGTGTCCCTGTGGAGCCAACTGTTGCTCAAATTGCGTCTAGAGATGCAGTACCATGCGCTAGAGTCATACTGCGAAGAGGTCACAGTTCATAGTAATTGACGGAAAGTCATCGAGTAAAACAGAAGTGATTTCTGGTGTTCCTTATCTTTGTGCTGTTCCCTATATATATAAACGATTTGGGAGACAATAGGAGCAGTCGTCTTGTTTGCAGATGACGCTGTCGTTTATCGACTAATAAAGTTATCAGAATATCAAAACAAATTGAAAAACGATTTAGAAGAGATTTCTGTAGGGTGCAAAGATTGGCGATAGACCCTAAATAACGAAAAGCGTGAAATCATCCACATGAGTTCTAAAAGGAATGCGTTAAATTTCGGTTACACGACAAATCAGTCAAATCTAAAGGCCGTAAATTCAACTAAATACATAGGTATTACAATTACGAGCAACTTAAATTGGAAGAAACACATAGAAAATGTTGTGGAGAAGGCTAGCCAAGGACTGCGTTTTATTGGCAGCACACTTAGAAAATGTGACAGATTTACTAAGGAGACTGCCTACACTACGACTGTCCGTCCTCTTTTAGAATAATGCTGCGCGGTGTGGGAGCCTTACCAGATAGGATTGACGGGGTACATGGAAAAAGTTCAAAGAAGGGCAACACGTTTTGTATCACTGCGAATTAGGGACGAGAGTGTCACTGAAATGGTACAGGATTTGGGGTAGACATAATTGAAACAAAGGCGTTTTCGTTGCGGCGGAATCTTCTCACGAATTTCCAATCACCAACTTTCTCCTCCAAATGTGAAAATATTTTGTTGACACCGACCTACATCGGGAGGAACGATCACCATGATAAAATAAGGGAAATCAGAGATCGTACGAAAAGATACAGGTGTTCGTCCTTTCCGTGCACTATACCAGATTGGAATAATAGAGAAATGTAAAGGTGGTTCGATGAACCCTCTTCCAGGCACTTACATGTGATTTGCAGAGTATCCATGTAGATGTAGATGTAGATGTAGATGTAGACTATGGTCTCGTTAGTGCCACGTGGCCGTGCGGAGCCAGGTCTTCTTGCGGCTGTCATGTACAGCGGTTACGTTCCTACCACGTCTTTTTTTTCAGATGTAGAAACATTCCCATCAATTTCCATTTATGTCGCACAAATCCTTCTTGGTGATGCGATTAGTTTCCCGTCAGTACATTTAGCTTGTGTGTTCAGACGTTGATAGTTTTTTTTCGCTACGATTTAGAGCCACAAGGAGCTAACAAAATAAAGTCAAACATGTTTTTGTTGCATTGTTTATTTACCTGTTTCAAGTAACCTCCATCTGAGTGACGGAAATGAAACAAACCTTACAATTCAGAGAAACTGATAAAAGGCAAATCAACGCTTATAACATTTCTAGATTAGGAGAAAACTTTTGATGGTGCTGAATGGAAGACATTCTTTGAAATTCTGAAGCCAGTTGTGGTAAAATAGGTGGAACCAAAAATTCTACAGCTTGTTCACTTGTTCGGCAAACAGACTGCAGTTTTAGTGTCGAAGGGCGTGAACGGGGAGATGTAGTTGACAAGGTACATTGAGCAAGGAGACGGAGGAGAAATTTGGAAAGGGATTTAAAAGTTCACATAGAGGATATAAAGGAAGATTCCTGATGATACTGCAATGCCGTCAGAGGCGACAAAGAACCTGAACAGGGCACCTGAACAGAATGAATAGAGTTGTAGAGAGGTTACGAGAAGAACATAAAAGCAATTAATATTTTGGTTATGAAATGTAGTACATGTAAGCTAGGCTATGCTGAAGGCATTACAGTAGGAAATGAGACACTGAAATTAGTGCTACTTGGGCAGCGGAATAACTGACAATGGCCGAAGTGCAGAGTATATGCACTGAAGCGCAAATGAAACTGGTATAAGCATGCGTATTCAAATATAGAGATATGTAAATAGGCAGAATACGGCGCTGAGGTCGGAAAGGTCTATATAAGACAACAAGTGTCTGGTGCAGTTGTCAGATCAGTTACTGCGGCTACAATGGCAGGTTATCAAGATTTAAGTGAGTTTGAACATGGTGTTATAGTCGGCGCACGAGCGTTGGGATTCTCCAGTACGACCAATTCACTAGTGTACTGTGACTATTAGAAATCCGGTAAAACAGCAAACCTCCGACATCGCTGCGGTCGCAAAAAGATCCTGCAAGAACTGGACAAACAACGACTGAAGAGACTCGTTCAACGTGAGAGAAGAGCAGCTCGTCCGCAAATTGCTGCGCATTTCAATGTTGGGCATCAACAAGTGTCAGAGTACGAACCATTAAACTAAATGTCATCGATATGGGTTTTCGGGCCGAAGGCCCACTCGTATAACCCTGACGACTGCACGAGACAAAGCTTTACGCCGTGCCTGAACCCGTCAACACCGACATTGGATTTTGATGACTGGAAACATGTAGCGTGGTCACACGAGTCCCGTGTCAAATTGTGTCGAGCGGATGGACTTGTACGGGTATGGAGCCAACCTCATGAATCCTTGGACTGCATGCTCGTGGAGTCTGTGTAATGGTGTGGGGCGTGTGGAGTTGGAGTGATACCGGAAGCTTGATACGCCTAGCTACGATTCTGACAGATAACACGTACATAAGCATCTTGTCTCATCCCCTGCATCCATTCACGTCCATTGTGCATTCCGACAGACTTGGGCAATTCCAGCAGGACAATACGACACCCTACACTTCCATAATTGCTGTAGAGTGGCTCCAGGAACAGTCTTCTGTGTTTAAACACTTCCGCTGGCCATCAGACATGAACATTATTGGCCATATCTGGGATGCCTTGCAACGTGCTCTTCAGAAGAGATCTCCACCCCCTCGTACTCTTACTGATTTATGGACAGCCCTGCAGGATTCATGGTGTCAGTTCCTTCTAGCAGTACTTTAGACATTAGTTGAGTCCATGCCACGTCGTGCTACGGCACACGAGACCTGCACGATATTACGCAGGTGTACCAGTTTTTTTGGATCTTCAGTGTAAAATACGTACTGATAGTAGCAGGAAAAGTGATTCTGAAAAGAGAAAGCTTTTAACATAATTGAACGTAAGTGTTAGTATTTACTGAAGGTGGGAGTACCCTGTCCTCTCATGTTGCGTGCACAAATGGTAACGTTCTTGTCGTTGCGCTACCTTTTCATTTGGATTTGTGAAGACAGAAATAATTTCGGAACGTGTCATGCATACTTTCTGATCAATAAAGTAATTGTTCACCTGCTATATGAGTTTTTATTCGATCTTGTAAGCTTAACTATAGATCTATGCGTATTTATTAGAATGGTCGCTAGCCTCCTGCGTGACTTTGTCTTACCTTTAGTACTTGAATGCAGTGTACCGATGTACGGAAGTGAAACGCGAACGATAAACAGTTCAGACAAGAAGAGATTAGAAGCCTTTAAAATGTGGTGCTACAGAAGAATGCTGGAAGTTAGTAGGTAAATGGAATGACTAGTGAGGGAATACTGAATATTCGAGAAAAAAGAAGTTTATGGTACAACTTGAGTAAAAGGAAGTATCGGTTAAGGGGGGACATACTGAGGCATCAAGTAATGGAGGGATATGTGGGGGGGGGGGGGGGAGGGGGGGATGAAAACTATGAATTGGAACCAAGGCTTTAATACAACAGGCAGGTTCAAGAGGGTGTAGTACGCAGTTGTTATGCAGAATGCAGGCTTTCACGGAATATTGTACCCTGGAGAGATGATCAAACCAGTCTTCGGACCAAAAACCGTAACGACATCGCGTAGAGCAAAAACCGAGACTTCTTGAACTGTTACAGAAATAACTCTCTTGGAGTATAGATAGCGATTTTTTGCGACCTTGGACTTCGGTCTTAGTCTGAGCCAGATTTCGTGTAAATCAATTAGCTCAGGGGCACTGGACCGTGCTCTAGCTCTGCCCCGGAAAATGTCGAGTGTAAGATACACTACTGGTCATTAAAATTGCTACGCCACGAAGATGACATGCTACAGACGCGAAATTTAACCGATAGGAAGAAGATGCTGTGATATACAAATGATTAGCTTTTCAGAGCATTCACACAAAGTTGGCGCCGGTGGCGACACCTACAACGTGCTGACATGAGGAAAGTTTCCAAGCGATTTCTCATACACAGACAGTAGTTGACCGGCGTTGCCTGGTGAAACATTGTTGTTATGCCTCAACAGCATGGAGTATCAGCTCGGAGACCATGGCTGCGGTTACCCTTGACACTGCATCACAGACAAGAGCGCCTGCGATTGAATACTCAACGACGAACCTGGGTGCAAGAAAGGCAAAACGTCATTTTTTCGGATGGATCCAGGTTCGGTTTACAGCAACATGACGGTCGCATCCGTGTTTGTCGACATCAGGGTGAACGCAAATTGGAAGCGTGTGTTCGTCATCGCCATACTGGTGTATCGCCCGGCGTGATGGTATCGGGTGCCATTGGTTACTCGTCTCGGTCACCTCTTGTTCCCATTGACGGCACTTTGAACAGTGGACGTTACATTTCAGGTGTGTTACGACCCGTGGCTCTACCCTTCATTCGATCCCTACGAAACCCTACACTTCAGCAGGATAATGCACGACCGCATGTTGCAGGTCCTGTCCGGGCCTTTCTGGATGCAGAAAATGTTCGACTGCTGCCCTGGCCAGCACATTCTCCAGATCTCTCACCAATTGAAAACGTCTGGTCAATGGCGGCCGAGCAACTGGGTCGTCACAATACGCCAGTCACTACTCTTGATGAACTGTGGTATCGTGTTGAAGCTGCATGGGCAACTGTACCTGTACACGCCATCCAAGCTCTGTTTGACTCAATGCCTAGGCGTATCAAAGCCGTTATTACGGCCAGAGGTGGTTGTTATGGGTACTGATTTCTCAGGATCTATGCACCTAAATTGCGTGAAAATGTAATCACATGTCAGTTCTAGTATAATATATTTGTCCAATGAATAACCGTTTGTCATCTGCATTTCTTCTTGGTGTAGCAATTTTAATGGCCAGTAGTGTATGATACAAAGAAATCGACCCTGATTCTCAGAATACGTGGACGTGCCAAATTACAAGGGATGTTGAACGCTTACAAGGAAAAACTGCGTAAATGGTTGCAGCTTTGTTTGTGGACGCGCTTCGATCACCAAAGGCTGCCGTACAACATACATTCTAGGTATAAACGAAGAATTAACTCAAAGCTGCAAGAATACCTCAGACTGTATGAAGAAGACCGATTCAATACGGATACAGTAAAATCAGGAGAGAAACTATCCCAGTAATTGGCGGAAGCCAAACAAAATCGATGGACTGAAACGGTAGAGAGTATTCAAATGTCTAAAAATAGCAGAAAAGCTTGGCAACTGCTCAAACGACTCAGTAATGACCCCAGTGTCCCCAAAGTGAGACGCAACTTTACCCCAAATGAAGTCGGCCACCAGGTGCTGCTGAACTGGAAAACTGAAGGAAGAAAGAGAAAAATAGGGATAACCGGACAACACCCAGAAACACAAATGCGTCCGCTAAGTTTACTTTTGGAAGAACTGAAAGCTGCTAAAAAATGGCTCTGAGCACTATGGGACTTAACTTCTGCGGTCATCAGTCCCCTAGAACTTAGAACTACTCAAACCTAGCTAACCTAACGACATCACACACATCCATGCCCGAGGGAGGATTCGAACCTGCAGCCGTAGCGATCGCGCGGTTCAAGACTGTAGCGCCTAGAACCTCTCGGCCACACCGGCCGGCCCTGAAAGCTGCTATAAAAAAGCGTAAATCCGCTAAAGTGTCAGGACTTGACGATTTATTGGCGGAGCAGATGAAGCATTTTGGGCCTGCTACTATGGGATGGCTGCTGCAATCCTGTAATAACTGCCTAACACGACAGCAGATTCCTAAAATCTGGAGAAGGACAAGGAACATCGCCATACTGAAACCCGGCAACCCAGCTTGCGATGCCAAGAACTTCCGCTATATATCTCTTTTGTGCCACGCTTACAAAACCCTCGAAAGGATGCTGCTTGACCGTCTGACACCACAACAAACTGGATTTAGACCAAAAATAATTGTACAGCACAAATTCTGAACCAGACACAGAATGTCGAGGATGGTTTTGATAATGGTTTGGTTATAGGAGCCGTATCCGTGGATCTCCCCGCAGATTATGACACTGTGCAGCACAATATCATTTTGCACAAAATATATCAATTAACGAGCGATTATGATTTTACTAGCTTCATAGGAACTCTCCTTCTCAACCGTAGATTCTGTGTCGAACAAGACGGCAAAAAAAGTAGGTGGAGAATATAAAAAAGCTGTGTGCCACAAGGCAGGGTCCTAGCATGAGCCTTGTTTTACAACTATAGTAACAATTAGCCACAACCTCTTAACACAGAACCCTTCATTAATGCTGACGATCTGGCGCCAATACCTCAAGCCAAAGACTTCGAAGCAGTAGAGAGACTCCTAACAAATGGACTAAGCACTCTCACGGCATACTACCAAAATAACAACCTGAAACCAAGTCCGGCTAAAATTCAAGCATTCGCTTTCCATCTACGAAACAAAGACGCCAACAGAAAATTAAAAGCCGTACGGGATGACAAGGAGCTGGAGCACTGTCATAATCCAAAATATCTGGGAGTCACGCTGACAGTTAGGAAGCACTGCCTAAATACAAAACAAAAAGTATCCGCTCGCAATAACATCACCAGACAGCGCACAAGTAGTGGAGGGGATACCCATCCGATAGCACTCAGGACATCGGCACTTGCATTTCGGAGTTTCCCAAGGAAGTGTTATAGGCCCTCTATTGTTCCTGATCCATATTAACGACATAGGAGAAGGTCTCAGTAACCGTCTTAGATTGTTTGCAGATGATGCTGTCATTTACTGTCTAGTAAAGTCATCAGATGACCAAAACGAATTGCAAAATGATTTAGATATCTGTATGGTGCGAAAAGTGGCAATTGACCCTGAATAAAGAAAAGTGTGACGTTATTCACATGAGTACTAAAAGAAATCAGCTAAATTTCGTTTGCGCGATAAGTCACACAAATCTGAAGGCTGTAAATTCAGCTAAATACTTAGGGATTACAATTACCCTAAATTGGAACGATCACATAGGTAATGTTGTGGGTAGAGCAAACCAAAGACTGCGATTCATTAGCAGAACACTTAGAAGGTGCAACAGGTCTACTAAAGAGACAGTTTACATCACGCTTGTCTACCCTATTCTGGAGAATTGCTGTGCGGTGTGGGATCCGCATCAGGTGGGACTGACGGATGAGATCGAAAAAGTACAAAGAAGGGCAGCTCGTTTTGTATTATCGCAAAGTAGGGGAGATAGTGCCACAGTCGTGAAGCGTGGATTGGAGTGGCAATCATTAAAACAAAGGCGTTTTTCGCTGCGACGAGATCTACTCACGAAATTTCAGTCACCAGTTTTCTCCTCCGATTGCGAAAACATTCTGTTGGCACCAACCTACATATTGAGAAATGATCATCACGATAAAATAAGAGAAATCAGAGCTCGCACAGAAAAATTTAAATGCTCGTTTTTCCCGCGCGCCGTTCGAGAGTGGAACAGTAGAGAGACAACCTGAAGTTGGTTCATTGAACCCTCTGCCAGACACTTTATTTCGAATTGCAGAGTAATCACGTAGATGTAGATGTTACTCTGCCGCTGAATACTTCTGGCCCTTTTGGTACAGTTCTGTTCACGCCAGGCACGTGTGCCGCGGTGGTCTCGCGGTTCTAGGCGCGCAGTCTGGAACTGCGCGACTGCTACGGTCGCAGGTTCGAATCCTGCCTCGGGCATGGATATCTGTGATGTCCTTAGGTTAGTTAGGTTTAAGTAGTTCTAAGTTCTAGGGGACTGATGACCACAGATGTTAAGTCCCATAGTGCTCAGAGCCATTTGAACCATTTGAACCAGGCACGTGAATGTTACTCTCAACGAGACATGTAGAATAACATCAGGATGCCTGAGAGCAAAGCCTACCTACAAACTCGACAGACTGGCAGGGATGGCCCCACCATACATAAGGCAGAAAGCTGCCGTGAGAAGGAAAGTGGAACTGAACGCTGCTCAGCCGCTGCATGGACACCGGCCTCCACCAAGCAGGCTGAAATCTCGGAAGAGCTTTCAAAAAAAACTTCCGTACAGACTGGTGGCAGGTATCCTGTTCCTACAACACAACTGCTCACTTGTATTAACAGGCTTCTTTATTTATGTGAACAGGAAGCTCCTTAACTTTAAGATTCCATGTGTTGTGGTACAAGCTCTTCACTAATAGTTCACGTTAGCCTCACTGCTGGGGGATACAGGTTCCACTATGCTACTGGAAATTTGTGGTAAGGTGTTATGGGACCAAACTGCTAAGGTCATCGGTCCCTAAGCTCACACACTATTTAATCTAACTTAAACTGACTTACCCTAAGGACGACACACGCATCCACGCCCTGGGCAGGACTCGAACCTCCGACGAGGGAAGCCGCATGGACCGTGACAAGACACCCTAGACCGTACAGCTACCCCGTGTGGCCCGCTATGCAATGAATGATGCCAAACTAGGATGCGCCAGTGACTGAGGAAGTGACTAAGTGACTGCACTAGTGGCTGAGGCTGAGACTCCGGTCCGCAGTACTTGCAGCTGAGAGGGTGTTGGCGGCATGTTTGTTGTGAGTCTGTCTTTGACCTCTCTCCTGGTAGGAGCACTTGATCCAGCGCCGACTATCGGTCTCGTTGCTTCATCTTTTCCGACCGGTTTGCTGGTGACAGCTTACACCAGCACAACGCCACCGTCAATGGCACGACAAAACCTGTGTAATACCACAAACACAGATACCTCATTAAGGACCCTACCCTCAGAGGACCTCCCTCCCTCCCTTCCCCCCCCCCCCCCCCCCAGGTGAAAACCTGCAATGGAAAACATGGAAAAAGTTGTAGTCCCTCAACAGACCAAGAAGCAGTGTGGGTAGAACAAAGGATATAACGGCCAAATGGAACTATCTTGGGGACCCATCAACTTAATGTGAATGTCGAGCTGAACAAACCACCAAGCTACTGTACAACTGCCCTCCCCAGTTTCCTACACCCTGGAGGACCTGTTGTGGGCCAGGGACAATGCCGTATAGCCCGCAAATTTTTGGTCTGATTATATTTTGTGTTTGTAATTTGTACATACGTAACTATTATTATTTGGCTCTATTTACCTCACATTGTATCTATATTTCCTTCGTATGCATTAATTTTATATATCTAGGCTACTTTTATCTTTTTGTATATTCCGTATGCTGCTCATTTTATACGAATAAATAAATAAATGCCTGAAGAACATTGCAGTGTACATTAGGACAATAAAGTCACTGCAATATAGTATTTCACGCCTAATAACTGGGCTTCAACTTTAATCATACGTCTGTTACTGTATGGGACTAACAGTATCTGTGCAAGTATATGATGTAGACGAAAGCGATGACAGATGGAAGTTTGGATCGCCCCGGGGAGCTTGCTGTGGTGGCCAAGGGGCTCAAGCCGACCATTCGCGTCAAGCGGAAGATCCGGCTTCGAGTTCTGGCCCATGCAAAAGTTTTCATTGTCACCAGTGCCTAGTGCAGACAGAGTTTAGCAATATTCGCAAATGCAAATATGGTTCTCATTTACTAAAGAATTTTCGGGAAATCGCTTGAAACCTAAATCTAGATGGAATTTGAACTGGCGTCCTCTCAAAAACTAGTCCGGTGTTCTACTACTGTGCCACTATTTTTTTTTCCTTTCTTTTTGCACCAACTAATTCGGTGAAACAAAATGTCTCATGTAATACTGCGCCATGATAAATATTTGCTTAGTAATGAGACAAGTCCCGTTTCTGTGATGTGGAGCTCGTAGAGGGCGGTTATAATTTAACTTGAGCCACAGCAGACGGAAAACTATTTACGGTACTGACAACCAACTTTGTGGGAATGATGTTCAGACTGCAGGCTGCAGGATTCGCACTGTTAGTGGTGTTGGTGTCGTAAGTTGTCGTTAGGCGCCGGTACTGGTACGGCGACGTGCGGCTGGAACACAATCATTAATGTCCATTGCAACTGCAGACAGTCAAGGAGGGTCTGGACAAGGTGAAAAGGGCTTTCCTCGTAAAGCTGTTTTATCAAAACAGCAACAACAGTGCTGCTGCACCCTGCAGCTCCACTTCGCATTCCTAGTGAAGCCACTCGGTTATTCCGTAACAGTATAACAGATTTGGAGAAGGGCGCACCACTGGTTGATCGTTCCAAACTGCGTGGCCATCAGAACTACCAGATTTGAACCCGTGTGATTTCTGGCTGTGGGGTTACCTGAAGGACTTGGGTTATCAACGGGACACCAACATACGTCCGAGGCTGAAGATGAACATTGCGAGTGTGGTAGCCAACACGCCACCTGAGATGTTTCGGGCAGTAGCAGAACAGTGTCTAGAGCGGTTCTAGATACTGATGGTCGTCACATTGAGCAACGTTACTAGCCTGGAATGTAAACATGGTGCGCAATTGACAATTGTTACCCTCTTATGTGGGAATTAAGATGTGTTTCTTTCGATGGTTTATTCGTTATTTCTAACTATTGAATGGTCAAATGGCGTAGCGCTGGTGTACACCAGTTCGGTGGACAATTTCGCCTGATGACAACACAGTGGGCGCAATGTCTGGGTTTGAACTGACGCTTCGAGACACTGTGCCGTTAACGAATGGAGACACAGCATGTTCCCTTGGGCTGCACTGAGAATGTAGCTTTCCTTTCATCTCTGTTAAACAGGTATCAGTGACAGATCAATTTCATGAGGTCAAAAGCGTATTGAGAAAGAGGTTTCTCAAAAAAGAGAAAACACAAATATGCAAGTAAAGAGGATGGAGCAAAAATTACACTCCTGGAAATGGAAAAAAGAACACATTGACACCGGTGTGTCAGACCCACCATACTTGCTCCGGACACTGCGAGAGGGCTGTACAAGCAATGATCACACGCACGGCACAGCGGACACACCAGGAACCGCGGTGTTGGCCGTCGAATGGCGCTAGCTGCGCAGCATTTGTGCACCGCCGCCGTCAGTGTCAGCCAGTTTGCCGTGGCATACGGAGCTCCATCGCAGTCTTTAACACTGGTAGCATGCCGCGACAGCGTGGACGTGAACCGTATGTGCAGTTGACGGACTTTGAGCGAGGGCGTATAGTGGGCATGCGGGAGGCCGGGTGGACGTACCGCCGAATTGCTCAACACGTGGGGCGTGAGGTCTCCACAGTACATCGATGTTGCCGCCAGTGGTCGGCGGAAGGTGCACGTGCCCGTCGACCTGGGACCGGACCGCAGCGACGCACGGATGCACGCCAAGACCGTAGGATCCTACGCAGTGCCGTAGGGGACCGCACCGCCACTTCCCAGCAAATTAGGGACACTGTTGCTCCTGAGGTATCGGCGAGGACCATTCGCAACCGTCTCCATGAAGCTGGGCTACGGTCCCGCACACCGTTAGGCCGTCTTCCGCTCACGCCCCAACATCGTGCAGCCCGCCTCCAGTGGTGTCGCGACAGGCGTGAATGGAGGGACGAATGGAGACGTGTCGTCTTCAGCGATGAGAGTCGCTTCTGCCTTGGTGCCAATGATGGTCGTATGCGTGTTTGGCGCCGTGCAGGTGAGCGCCACAATCAGGACTGCATACGACCGAGGCACACAGGGCCAACACCTGGCATCATGGTGTGGGGAGCGATCTCCTACACTGGCCGTACACCACTGGTGATCGTCGAGGGGACACTGAATAGTGCACGGTACATCCAAACCGTCATCGAACCCATCGTTCTACCATTCCTAGATCGGCAAGAGAACTTGCTGTTCCAACAGGACAATGCACGTCCGCATGTATCCCGTGCCACCCAACGTGCTCTAGAAGGTGTAAGTCAACTACCCTGGCCAGCAAGATCTCCGGACCTGTCCCCCATTGAGCATGTTTGGGACTGGATGAAGCGTCGTCTCACGCGGTCTGCACGTCCAGCACGAACGCTGGTCCAACTGAGGCGCCAGGTGGAAGTGGCATGGCAAGCCGTTCCACAGGACTACATCCAGCATCTCTACGATCGTCTCCATGGGAGAATAGCAGCCTGCATTGCTGCGAAAGGTGGATATACACTGTACTAGTGCCGACATTGTGCATCCTCTGTTGCCTGTGTCTATGTGCCTGTGGTTCTGTCAGTGTGATCATGTGACGTATCTGACCCCAGGAATGTGTCAATAAAGTTTCCCCTTCCTGGGACAATGAATTCACGGTGTTCTTATTTCAATTTCCAGGAGTGTACTTGAGCGAGTCACTGACTGTGACAGGTTCGTAGTTATCGTAGTTATAGTAGCAGTTATTATTAAATAACGTTTATATTTATGGTACGTGCAGTTCAGGACTCATATTCCGACGTGCCAAAGCAGTTCCATGTAACTTTCAAGATTTTCCCATGTTCTGTAACGCTTTAGATAAAAGTTCTTTTCTTCATGGGCTGCCTGTCCCTGTGACATAATGCTCGAATTCCGTGTGAATGGCCCCAGTTCGATTCCAAACTGTGGTAAACTTTTAAAGAAAGGTGCATGTTCTACTGTTGTAGAACATAAAACATATACAGATGAAACAAGAATAATTTTTAACGTTTTTTTTCTAATTTCAACACTCTTTATCAACAATCTTTTACAAAATATCAGTATTTTAGACTTTACATTTGTAATGAAAACGGTATTTTTTGTGCTATATGTATTTAGAAATAAGAAGACGTGTATTTTTCAACAAAAAGAGCGATTAGATATCTGTTAATAAGCATATATTTGATGAATTTGGTATTTAAGGGACGCAGGTATTCGAACTGAACGAAATAAATAACAATGAAAAAAATAGTGATTCGAACCAGCAACATAGCAGTTACCAGTTTCGAGCGCAACCGACTTTTTCCCCATCTTCCTGTATTTTTCACGGAAATGCTCATAAAACAAGCAACTTTGTTTAAAAATTTGCGTCAGTTAGAAAAAGAAATCAGGCGCCTGAAATGGAAGCAATCATTCAGAGCCATACGGCCTGTCGAAAACTTGGCAAACTTCAAAGCCGATTTCCTCGAGAATTATTGAGAGTTGCATCTAACTGCTATAGGGGACTGACCTATGAGTTCTGAATTTCATACACGATACATATAAACAACATGAAAAAACCGTTTGCCTTGTGGTCTCCTTGTTAAGAGCTACAGTCAGCTAGGTGCCGTAACAACGGAAGCCTTTGTATGGTGTGCATTGCTATTGGTGGTACAACTGATAGGACTCTCTAATCTTTGAATATAGAGAGTAACAGTTGCCAGATAATTTAGGAGAATCTACTGAGATGCATTTTAAATTTCACTTTCTGTTTATGAGGATTCTCAATTTCTTGCTTGATGTTCATAGACAACATGGACTAGACTAAATGTACATTATTTTTAAATCATACATTGTGGTTGCGAAATCAGAATGAAAATGAAATTTGTAATAAAGCTTATTCCATTCCACGATGGACTGTAATTGCAGCAACCGGTTTCGACAAATAAATAACAGACAGTCCCGGTTGCAAAGTTATTTTTGTTACAAATAATGCGTTCGGCCTGGTTAAGACTTCTTCAGATTTACTAAAAGAAAAGGGAAGAAAGGATGTAATTACACAAAATTACTAGTTAATGGGCATTGTTCTAAGCTGCGCACATGTTTGAAAAAATTAAAAAGCAACCATGGCCCTTAACTTGTAATTTTATATAATTACAGCCTTGCTTTTCCTTTTCCTTTAGAAAGTCTGAGGAAGCCCTAATCAGGCGAAATGCTTTATTTGTAATAACAACTTCGCAACTCAGACTGTCTCTTTATATAATGAAATTTATAAGTGTTCTTATCGAAAACCACCACTTAAGAGTAACTGCACTGGGAAATTTCAAAGAGTGATCCGCAAGATAGGCGGTTATGTACCTTAAGCAGTAGTATTAGTCTACATTTTCATTGAAATGAGTATATTCTTTACATTTTCTGCATTATACCGAAAATAATCCCGCAAGGTAATAGGGACGCAAAAGGCGCAAAATAAGAAAATAATCTGTTCTTCATGTCAATAACTGTTAAATGAAACTAACAGTTCCTTTATGACGCTTCGATAGGTAATATTTTCGAATAACGTCTTTTCTTGCACGTACATTTAGTTTTATACGTAGGGATGTCCAATTATTTACGTCTCTTTCGTAACGTTAAACATATTGATGATATGTTTCCAACCAGATGAATAGCAGCAAGGCACTTATAAAGTATTGACCTTCCTCTTTCCATTTTCTAATTTTTTCTCAAAATACGATGGGGGCGAAAGCTACTGGGACATCGGAAGCATCAATGCAGATATCATTCACAGACTCTGGTAAAAGAGTTCGAAATAGAGAAAAAAGAAAGATATTTGCAATAGTATCAATGAAAAGTGTAATACTGTAAATACATTCACTTTGTCTCTATTTTAAACCCCTTTGTCAGCTTAGGTGGTAAAGTGGGGGTGAAGGAAGGGGATGTGTTACTTCCAGACAGAAAACCTAGTTGCCAAGGGTCAGATCCATCGTTTACCCCAGAATTTTTTCCTGTAACTTCTGTCACCTCTTTCAATGTTTCTTAATGAGAAAAATGCGGAGATGCACCGCCTTTCGGGATGTTCGAATGTTTAAATATGTGTGAATTCCTATGGGACCAAACTGCTGAGGTCATTGGTCCCTAGACTTACAAACTGCTCAAACTGATTTATGCTGAGAACAACACACACACACACACACACACACTCATGCCCGTGGGAGGACTCTAATCTCCGGCGGGAGAGGCCGCGCAGACCGTGACATGGCGCCTCAAACCACGCGGCCACTCCGCGCAGCGCCTTTCGGGATCCACGTTAAACTGTATGTCCCCCTACAACTGGTTGGGTGAGCCAATTCGGACGCCGGAGGAAGTAGCGGCGTACCACCTTCAACAGGGCTGTGTCTGGAAAAGCACTGCGGTGTTCACACTAACATTGGGATTATGACAGCTGTATCTTCTAAGTTTGTAAATTACTGAGAGGAGAACTTCTAAAAAATAAATCAATGAGCTGTCTAATTTAGATTTCAAAGTCGAGGATAAGTCACCGATATAACTTTGGCTCTGCTTAAAATGCCTACTAAAATGAATGTGCAAAGTAATAAGCATCCACCTGCGCAACGGTTCAGGAAGTGCTGTCTTACGTTGAACTGCTTTTCAACTCAAGCTTACCGCGTTTGTGCTCAACTTTCCTTGTATGAGTCAGTTCGCGAACTGACCCTGCAGATCGTTCCAATGAAAGAATATCCATTTCACTAATACTATTGTCTACTAACCAATAGTTCAGGTGCACATGACGACGTCGCAAGCAGACAATGAACACACAGAGAACGTATATGACGATACTGAAAGGGTAATTCAATACGTAAAGGGAGATGAAAAACTAAAAGTCATGGGGGATTAGTATGGGGCTGTAGGGGAAGGGATAGAAGAAAGGATTACCGGACAATATGGGCTTTCAAGCAGGAATGAGAGAGGACAAGAACTGATAGAGTTCTGCAATGGTAATAGCAAGTACTCTGTTCAAGAATCACAAGAGGAGAAGGGCGGGAGACACATGAAAATTTCAGTCAGATTACGCCATAGTCAGGCAGAGATTCCGCAATCAGACATTCGGTCGTAAGGCGTACACAGGTGCAGATATAGACTCACATCATAATGTAGTAGTGATGAACAGTAGACTGAAGTTTAGGAGACCTGCCAACAATAGTCAATGCGCAAAGAAGAGGGATACGGAAGTGCTTAGGCATGACAAGATACGCTTGAAGATCTCTGAGGCTATAGATCCTGCGATAATGAATAGCTCAGTAGGCAGTTCGGTTGAAGAGGAGTGGACATCTCTAAAAAGGGCAGTCACAGAAGTTGGAGAAAAAACATAGGTAACAGGAAGATAACTGTAAGCAAACCATGGATAACTGAAGAAATACTTCTGTTGATCGGCGAAAGAAGGAAGTAGAAAAATGTGGGGGGAGATTCGGAAATATAGAAATAAAAGACCCTATGAATGAAATAAATAAGACGTGCAGGGAAGCAAACGCGAAATGGCTGCAAAAAATGTGAATAAATCGAAAAAGAAATTATTGTCGCAAGGAATGACTCAGCATATAGAAAAGTCAAAACAACCTTCGATGAAATTAAAAGCAAAGGTGGCAACATTAAGAGTGCAATGCAAGTAGAAAAATGTTAAAGGAGATTCGGAAATATATAAATAAAAGTCTCTTAGGAATGAAATAAACAAGACGTGCAGGGAAGCTAAGGCGAAATGGTTGCATAAAAAATGTGAATAAATCGAAAAAGAAATTATTGTCGCAAGGAATGACTCAGCATATAGAAAAGTCAAAACTACCTTCGATGAAATTAAAAGCAAAGGTGGCAACATTAAGAGTGCAATGCAAGTAGAAAAATGTTAAAGGAGATTCGGAAATATAGAAATAAAAGTCTCTTAGGAATGAAATAAACAAGACGTGCAGGGAAGCTAAGGCGAAATGGTTGCATAAAAAATGTGATTAAATCGAAAAAGAAATGATTGTCGCTAGGAATGACTCAGCATATAGAAAAGTCAAAACAACTTTCGGTAAAATTAAAAGCAAGGGTGGCAACATTAAGAGTGCAATGGGAATTCCGTTGTTAAACACAGAGGAGAGAGCGGATAGGTGGAAAGAGAATCTGAAGGACTCTGTGGGGACGACATCTCGTCTGATGACGTAATACAAGAAGTAACACTAGTCGATATAGAAGAGATAGCGGATCCAGTATTGGAAACAGAATTTAAAAGAACTTTTGACGACTCAAGCTGAAATAAGTGAAAGGGGATTGATAACATTGGATCGGAATTTCTAAAATTATAAAATAGTAAGAGCTGGAAAGTTCGGGAATTATCGCAAAATCAACTTAACAGCTCATGCTTCCAAGTTGGTGATAAGAATAATATACAGAAGAACGAAAAAAAAACTAAGAATCAGTTAGATGACGATCGGTTTGGCTTTAAGAAAGGTAAAGGCACCAGAGAAGCAGTTCTCACGTTGTGGTTGGTGATGGAAGCAAGACCGAAGAAAAATCAAGACACGTTCACTGGATTGGTCGACCTGGAAAAAGCGTTCGACAATATATAATAGTACAAGATGTTCGAAATTCTGAGAAAAATAGGGTGCAGCTATAGGGAAAAACTGGTAATATACTTGTACAAGATGTACAGGAACCAAGAGGGAACAATAATAGTGGAAGATCAAGAACGGAGTGCACGTTTTAAAAAGTGTGTAAGGCAGGGACGGAGTCTTTCACCGCTACTGTTCAATCTGTATATCGGAGAAGCATTGAGAAAAACAAAATAATGAGTCAAGAGTAGGGTGAAAGGGTATCAGTGACAAAATTCGCTGATGACATTACTGTCCTCAGTCAAAGTGAAGATTACAGGATATGTTGGAAGTCAAAGTGAAAATTACAGGATATGTTGGATGGAATGAATAGTCTAACGAGTACAGAATATGGATTGAGAGTAAATCGAAGAAAAACGAAAATAGTGAGAACTAGAAGAAACGAGAACAACGCGAAACTTATCATCAGAATTGGGGATCACGAATGCCTAGGCAGCAAAGTAAGATATGTCGGACGGAGCAAGAAAGACATAAAATGCAGACTATCACTGGCCAAAAGGGCATTCCTTGCCAAGAGAAGTCTATCAAACATAGGTCTTAATTTGAAGAAGAAATTTCTGAGAATATACGTTTGGAGCACAGCATTGTATGATAGTGAGACATGGAGTATGGGAAAACGGGAATAAAAGAGAATCGAGGCCTTTGGGAATGTTGAAAATTATGTGGACTGATAAGGTAAAGAATGACAAGGTTCTCTACAGTAAGGGCGAGGAAAGGGACATATGGAAAACATAGGCAAGAAGAATGTGTATCAACAATGTGACGGTCTAGCGATGAGTAACTGTTTATCATGTCTCCTGGTGGACATTTATACACTCCTGGAAATGGAAAAAAGAACACATTGACACCGGTGTGTCAGACCCACCATATTTGCTCCGGACACTGCGAGAGGGCTGTACAAGCAATGATCACACGCACGGCACAGCGGACACACCAGGAACCGCGGTGTTGGCCGTCGAATGGCGCTAGCTGCGCAGCATTTGTGCACCGCCGCCGTCAGTGTCAGCCAGTTTGCCGTGGCATACGGAGCTCCATCGCAGTCTTTAACACTGGTAGCATGCCGCGACAGCGTGGACGTGAACCGTATGTGCAGTTGACGGACTTTGAGCGAGGGCGTATAGTGGGCATGCGGGAGGCCGGGTGGACGTACCGCCGAATTGCTCAACACGTGGGGCGTGAGGTCTCCACAGTACATCGATGTTGTCGCCAGTGGTCGGCGGAAGGTGCACGTGCCCGTCGACCTGGGACCGGACCGCAGCGACGCACGGATGCACGCCAAGACCGTAGGATCCTACACAGTGCCGTAGGGGACCGCACCGCCACTTCCCAGCAAATTAGGGACACTGTTGCTCCTGGGGTATCGGCGAGGACCATTCGCAACCGTCTCCATGAAGCTGGGCTACGGTCCCGCACACCGTTAGGCCGTCTTCCGCTCACGCCCCAACATCGTGCAGCCCGCCTCCAGTGGTGTCGCGACAGGCGTGAATGGAGGGACGAATGGAGACGTGTCGTCTTCAGCGATGAGAGTCGCTTCTGCCTTGGTGCCAATGATGGTCGTATGCGTGTCTGGCGCCGTGCAGGTGAGCGCCACAATCAGGACTGCATACGACCGAGGCACACAGGGCCAACACCCGGCATCATGGTGTGGGGAGCGATGTCCTACACTGGCCGTACACCACTGGTGATCGTCGAGGGGACTTGAATAGTGCACGGTACATCCAAACCGTCATCGAACCCATTGTTCTACCATTCCTAGACCGGTAAGGGAACTTGCTGTTCCAACAGGACAATGCACGTCCGCATGTATCCCGTGCCACCCAACGTGCTCTAGAAGGTGTAAGTCAACTACCCTGGCCAGCAAGATCTCCGGATCTGTTCCCCATTGAGCATGTTTGGGACTGGATGAAGCGTCGTCTCACGCGGTCTGCATGTCCAGCACGAACGCTGGTCCAACTGAGGCGCCAGGTGGAAATGGCATGGCAAGCCGTTCCACAGGACTACATCCAGCATCTCTACGATCGTCTCCATGGGAGAATAGCAGCCTGTATTGCTGCGAAAGGTGGATATACACTGTACTAGTGCCGACATTGTGCATGCTCTGTTGCCTGTGTCTATGTGCCTGTGGTTCTGTCAGTGTGATCATGTGATGTATCTGACCCCAGGAATGTGTCAATACAGTTTCCCCTTCCTGGGACAATGAATTCATGGTGTTCTTATTTCAATTTCCAGGAGTGTATAAACGCACTGGAAACGAAGGTTTTCAGAGAGAATCAAGAATGTGGAACAGTGTTGGCTTTTATAGACGGTAGGTTGCTGATAGATTCATGATCGTAAACGGTTCAAGAGAAACACTGGATAACTTGAAGACGGTATTTAATTCGAATCCTAAAAATGTCGCATTCAAGCTGGAGCATGAGGCAGAAATGAAAATTAATTTTCCAAACCTTATGGTGTCCAGAAAAGAGAATTGTTTAGAGTTTGCAGTTCACAGGAAACCGACTCACACCGACACGATTGTCCATAACAACTCTTAACAATCCTAGAAGTCGTGAGATGGCCATCCTTTAACACAGTGGTGGCACGCGTGTGCAAACTGCCGTTGGATGGGATGGAGATAGGCACCGAACTCAAGATGCTCGAGCAGATAGCTGTTGCCAACGGTTACAGATCTGAAGTTGTAAACAATCTGTACCGTAAGCATAAATTCCAAAAGTGATGCAAAATTGTGTACAGTACAACGCACCTATTAAGAAACAAAGACATACGCTAGATAAACCAGCCGAGGGCAAAACATACACCAAATTCTAGAATGCAGGTGTCTACAAATTACGATGTGGTACCTGTGATAAATACTACGTAGGACAGACCTACAGCAGTTTCGAGATAAAATGTAGAGAGCAGATCAGGCCGTCGAACAGAACGGGTTACGTACAGCATCTAAGAACGGAGGGGCATGTTCCTGATACCATAGAGAATACGTTGAGCAGTTTACGCAGAGCAAAAAAATGGAAGCGGAATTATATGTCCTTGAACAGTTGTAAATACAAGTTGTATCAAGAACAATCATCCGATTTGGCACGTCTATATTTCTGAAACTAATAAACATATACAATGAATTTTGTTTTTTGATGAACGGGAATCTCAAAAAGTTTTTTTTCATACCCTTCCATAGATGTGCAGCATGGTCCCCTTGACACGCGTGGCATGTGTCAATGCGGCATTCAAATTGTTACCACACTGCAGCGAGCATGTCTTCAGTTACACTTTCCACAGCTGCTGTTACGCGATGTCTCAGTTCATTCATTGTTATTGGTAATGGAGGTACATAAACAGAGTCTTTCATAAACCCCCACAAGAAATAATCACATACAGTCAGATCCGGTGACCTTGGAGGCCAGTAATGTAAGGCTGCATCATTTGGGCCAGTGCGACCGATCCGTCGTTCAGTAATCCTTGATTTAAAAGTACCCGCACTTCCAGATGCCAGTGTGGCGGTGGCCCACGCTGTTGGTAAATGAAGTCGTTCGAATGAGCCTCCAGTTGTGGGAAAAGAATGTTCTCAAGCAAATAGAGGTAAGTGCTTCGTGTAACAGTGTTTTCGGCAAAGAAAAATGGACCGCACACCTTTTCCCGTGAAACTACACAAAACACATTAAATTCAGGAGAGTCCCTTTCATGTCGTTCAACTTAATGTTGTTTTTCTGTAGCCCATATTCTAATATTATGACGGTTGAAATTTCCATTTAAATGTAATGTTGCCTCGTCACTAAACACTAAGCGTGGAAGAAAATGGCCATCCTCCATCTTGCCAAGAACGAAATTACAGAATTCTACACGTTGTTGTTTGACACCTTCATGAAGAGCTTGTACTAGCTGCATTATGTATGGTATCTTGTGTAAACATCGACGTAACAAACGCAGACAGACATTGGGGGCATGTTGATCTGTCGAGCTGCACAGCGAACGTATTTCTCTATGGCGGATGCGTTCGACGCCTGTGTCAGACACTCGGGGACGGCCCAGCAATTTGCCTTTACATAAACGACCTGTTTCTCGGAATTGTTATTTTTCTGTTCTGTAGGAGGACTCACATCATACCCGGTCACGATGAACAGTTTTTACTGACCCGCACTGAACAAAACGTAGAACATCAAAGCGCCTTCTGTAGTCAAATGGTTCAAATGGCTCTGAGTGCTATGGGACTTACATCTGAAGTCATCAGTCCCCTAGAACTTAGAACTACTTAAACCTAACTAACCTAAGGACATCACACACATCCATGCCCGAGGCAGGATTCGAACCTGCGACCGTAGCAGTTGCGCGGTTCCGGACTGAAGCGCCTAGATCTGCTCGGTCACCACGGCCGGCTTCTGTTGTCCCGACACCATTTTTACACTGCTGATACCTAGCGAGAACCATGTAAAACTCGAGAGTTTGCTCTTTCGAACAGTACATAGTTCAGGCACATATCTCAAATAACACAATAGTTAAGATTTTTTAAAATCGAATAAATCTTTTTGATACACCCTGCATACTCTAGAGTCCTAAGGTGAAAGAGCCTCACAATCTGTTAAATGAACAGTGAGAATTTCAGTAGAATAGATTTGTAAAATTTTTCAAAAATTTGGTATAATGTATCAAGTGTATGGTTCGGACACTGTACTAGGTGAAGGTACTACCACGTCAAATGTGATGGTTACAGCCCACCGGTATGCACACTGCAATGCATTAGTACCGTTAGAAGTGGTACAGGGTTTGCGCCCAGTCCATGCACGTGACTGTGGATTAGAGTAAAGATGAGCAGTACGTAGATAATGAGCAGTTTCAGATGTTTTATATGTATGTAACGTTACTATTGTACCTTTAGGAATTGGTGTTGAAGCTCCGACAGCAATGCTGTATGATACAGTAGTGAATATGGCCATAGCAAACTGCGAGGCAACCGGTACTGGAGAGTATGAATTTTTCCGTTTGGTTGGAACAGATAAATATGGTGGTTTGTGTAGGCGCCACATTCGTGGAGTACGGGGCTCATGCAGATACACTCCTGGAAATTGAAATAAGAACACCGTGAATTCATTGTCCCAGGAAGGGGAAACTTTATTGACTCATTCCTGGGGTCAGATACATCACATGATCACACTGACAGAACCACAGGCACATAGACACAGGCAACAGAGCATGCACAATGTCGGCACTAGTACAGTGTATATCCACCTTTCGCAGCAATGCAGGCTGCTATTCTCCCATGGAGACGATCGTAGAGATGCTGGATGTAGTCCTGTGGAACGGCTTGCCATGCCATTTCCACCTGGCGCCTCAGTTGGACCAGCGTTCGTGCTGGACGTGCAGACCGCGTGAGACGACGCTTCATTCAGTCCCAAACATGCTCAATGGGGGACAGATCCGGAGATCTTGCTGGCCAGGGTAGTTGACTTACACCTTCTAGAGCACGTTGGGTGGCACGGGATACATGCGGACGTGCATTGTCCTGTTGGAACAGCAAGTTCCCTTGCTGGTCTAGGAATGGTAGAACGATGGGTTCGATGACGGTTTGGATGTACCGTGCACTATTCAAGTCCCCTCGACGATCACCAGTGGTGTACGGCCAGTGTAGGACATCGCTCCCCACACCATGATGCCGGGTGTTGGCCCTGTGAGCCTCGGTCGTATGCAGTCCTGATTGTGGCGCTCACCTGCACGGCGCCAAACACGCATACGACCATCATTGGCACCAAGCCAGAAGCGACTCTCATCGCTGAAGACGACACGTCTCCATTCGTTCCTCCATTCACGCCTGTCGCGACACCACTGGAGGCGGGCTGCACGATGTTGGGGCGTGAGCGGAAGACGGCCTAACGGTGTGCGGGACCGTAGCCCAGCTTCATGGAGACGGTTGCGAATGGTCCTCGCCGATACCCCAGGAGCAACAGTGTCCCTAATTTGCTGGGAAGTGGCGGTGCGGTCCCCTACGGCACTGCGTAGGATCCTACGGTCTTGGCGTGCATCCGTGCGTCGCTGCGGTCCGGTCCCAGGTCGACGGGCACGTGCACCTTCCGCCGACCACTGGCGACAACATCGATGTACTGTGGAGACCTCACGCCCCACGTGTTGAGCAATTCGGCGGTACGTCCACCCGGCCTCCCGCATGCCCACTATACGCCCTCGCTCAAAGTCCGTCAACTGCACATACGGTTCACGTCCACGCTGTCGCGGCATGCTACCAGTGTTAAAGACTGCGGTGGAGCTCTGTATGCCACGGCAAACTGGCTGACACTGACGGCGGCGGTGCACAAATGCTGCGCAGCTAGCGCCATTCGACGGCCAACACCGCGGTTCCTGGTGTGTCCGCTGTGCCGTGCGTGTGATCATTGCTTGTACAGCCCTCTCGCAGTGTCCGGAGCAAGTATGGTGGGTGTGACACACCGATGTCAATGTGTTCTTTTTTCCATTTCCAGGAGTGTATAATCCATGCCTTGGCGCTTCACTAGAACTTTAGCTGTCAGCATGGCCGTACTTATATGTACCACAGTCTACATTGCATATATTCTTTCGTGGCTGGATTACATATGACTTGTGACGTAGTTTTGGTTGCTAAAGGCATGTAATATTTCCATAAATAGTCACTTATAACTAAAAATGTATTTGCATTTGTGTGTAAGCAACAAGTGATTTATAATACTGCTCCTACATAGTAGCTAGCACCAGGTATATAACGAGGTTGTGGGCTTGAGTTCAAAACCTATGATGGGCATTAGGGCACAGGACGGCCCTACAATAGACTGTATCACACTAGGAATCTCTAGGGTAGTGCATTTCAGGGTGATATAATATCTGGCGCCATCTCACAAGTACCATCCATAGAAATTAGCATATAATACCTGTTTCTCTATTGACATTTAGGATGGTGTCACGTATCACATTGTTAGCATAATTAGATGAATGACGAACACTAACTTCGCTTAACGAAGGTTTATTCAGCACTTGCACATACAAGAGCACGGAGCGAACTGCCTCCGGCCGGAACACATACTGGATATATACAGCTACAGAACATTCCAGTACAATGGTCCTAGAATTTGTGGATACTTCTAGAGTGTACTCGAACCGAAATTATACAACCCAAGCGAGTTTTGAACTCACGACTCTCCATGCCACATTTTAGTATCATAACCACTACACCACGGTGCTACTTAGCTTCTGCTGCGACTTTGCTCCCTTCTTAAGAGAACAGCGTCTCGGTGTTACGTCCTAGTCCGTGAACGAGTCATCGGTCCTGCATACTCCAACTCCCAATAACGGATGCTCGCCCTGACAGTGATCTTAGAACTTCTTTTGCCACTACGCTCTTGGTCACCTTTCCGCTTGTTGCCTGTTGCTGGAGCTTCGAATTTACCCTGGATCGCAGGATCCTTACAGGGCTTAATTCGAAGGATGTGGACGGTATCTCTGATCTTTCGTTGTCTTGTGTCGGGGTCGAAATCTTCAACTTCATAAGTAACATCAGACAACTATCTTACAACCTCATAAGGTCCAAAGTAGCACCTGAGGAGCTTCTCAGAGAGACCAACCTTCCGGACAGGAGTGAAGATCCAGACGAGGTCACCAGGCTGGTAGACAACAGGGCGATGGCTCGCGTCATACCTTCGGCGATCGTTTTCTGGAGCCTGCAGCGTGCTGAGTCGAGCTAACTGCCGAGCATCCTCAGCTCTGATTGACACCTGGCCGATGTAGTCGTCGCCCACGTCATCAGGGTGTAACAGGAACACAGTATCCATCGTCGTAGTCGCCTCACGCCCATGCACCGTTAAAAATGGAGTAAATCCTGTGGTGTCTTTTTTGGTGGTGTTGTAGGCAAACGTCACGAAAGGCAGCATCTCATCCCAGTTGCTCTGCTCAACATTGACGAACATTGGTAGCATGTCGGAGAGCAGCGCGCTTCGTCACAGGATCATTTAGTAATCGCGAAAGCGTTACGGAGATGATAGATAAACTCCAGTGGAAGACTCTGCAGGAGAGACGCTCAGTAGCTCGGTACGGGCTTTTGTTAAAGTTTCGAGAACATACCTTCACCGAAGAGTCAAGCAGTATATTGCTCCCTCTTACGTATATCTCGCGAAGAGACCATGAGGATAAAATCAGAGAGATTAGAGCCCACACAGAGGCATACCGACAATCCTTCTTTCCACGAACAATACGAGACTGGAATAGAAGGGAGAACCGATAGAGGTACTCAAGGTACCCTCCACCACACACCGTCAGGTGGCTTGCGGAGTATGGATGTAGATGTAGATGTAGATGTAGATGTAGAAGGCGTTCAGTAGGCCCGTTAGCCAGTCGTCATGTGATGAGTAATGTTGCACCGACGGTTTATCTCTGTCACAAGATTCGATTGAAAAACTTTCCCTCTGTGTCATTTCTCTGGCGCGTTGCGTATCCGGCACTATCGATAGCGACTTGTATTTCTGTTTCCGTCTGGTTCGGGCTGCACAGGCGCTGAAGCGGCTGCTGCCCTCTGGAGCGTTTTTCGCGGGGGGCCGCGCGCGCTCGGTTCGGCAATTGGATTCGCACCGAGCTGATCGTATTTCTCCTTCCGCCCCGGCACGAAGGTGTGTGGTCTCTTTGTTGGCGGGCCTCGCTGATTTGGGCATTGGGCAGTGTGGCGTGTTGATGATGTGGTGTAGTGGACAACTGATGGATTCCCGCACGAGATCGCTCGAGGTTCTCAGCCTCTGAAAATGGTGCCACGATATCGCTTGGGTTTCCGCACCCGGGAGTTGTAAGGACTGCAGGGCAGGTTTTCTGCGTGTTTGCTCTGTCCGGTCTGCGTGGCGGGGTTCGTTTCACCTTGCTTCACCTTACTTCAGCTGTTGTTCATATTTTCTGCGTGATTCCGTTTTAGCCAGAGTCTGGGTGTCGAGTTTTCTGCCGGCCGCGGTGGTCTAGCGGTTCTAGGCGCTCAGTCCGGAGCCGCGCGACTGCTACGGTCGCAGGTTCGAATCCTGCCTCGGGCATGGATGTGTGTGATGTCGTTAGGTTAGTTAGGTTTAAGTAGTTCTAAGTTCTAGGGGACTGATGACCATAGATGTTAAGTCCCATAGTGCTCAGAGCCTCGAGTTTTCTGCTGGTGTGTACCCGGTCGTCGCCCCTGTTTTCCCGCCCGGGGGGCAGCCGTATCTGTTGGTGGGAATTATTTAGCAGTGTGTGTTTTGCGTGGACCTGGTGTGCTCACGCGCCTTGATTCTGAGTTGAAATTGCTGTGGTCAGGCTGGCTCGGTTGCTGGAGTGTGTGTTATTGCTTTTCTGGCTTGCTGGGGACTGCGAGCGCGCCTGTTCCGTTTGTGATGTGGCAGCAGTCTGATATTTTTATGTGTGCTTGTTAAGTTGCTAGCAATTGCTTTTAGCCTTGTGCTTACTTATTTTATTTAAATTTCTGGCCATTGTCATTTGTCTGTTCTTTTACCTTTATTTATTTGTAATGTCAATTAAGCCTAAGACGATGTCCAAGGTGCTAGCAATTGATTTTAGCGTCGTGTGCACTTAATCCTATTTAAATTCTTGGGCATTGGCGTTTGCTTGTTCTTTTACTCTTATTTATTTGTTGTGCCCAGTCAGACCTTGGTATCTGTCAACCTTATTTTGGCTACTAGCGTTCAGGTGCAATATTGTCGCGTCTATCCCGGATTTGTCATTAATTGAGAGTTTTTTTATACTATATTTTTGGTAGTAGGTTTGGCAAGTGCACTTGCGTATGGTATTTATTGTGTTTACCCCTCCCCCCCTTCTTACTCCTTCGTGTAAACTGATTTTGGCAAGATTGCTAGGTGACCTGTGTTATTACCTATGTAAGTTTGCCCGCTGCTGTAGTCATAACATGTTTTGACCGGAAAGTGGCCCATGCTGGCGAACGTTTGAATGTGTTTTGCGCTGTTGATGTTGGGCCTTGCCGTACATATATTTAGTCATGTATGTGTTGTTGTGTTAAAGATTTTAGGGCATTTTTAACTGAGATACCTGTTGAAAATTTTATCACTCTTTAAAAGAAGGTATAGGAAGGAGTAACTTCAACTGAAAATTTAATCGTAAATTATACATTTGTGCTTCACATTTAAAAATTTGACTGTATTAGGTGAAAGTATGTAGTTTAATGCACAACAATTATTTGTTAATGTATCAAATTGTAAACAGTTTTGAAGTTTCTCTGTTTACCTGTGGTATATAACATGTTTATTACCTCATATTGTAAGCAGCTTGATTTGTTTGTGTCTCTGTAATTTGTAAGCCACATTGTAATTTATTACAATTAATTGATTGTTTTGGGGAAATAAACCTTGAATTGTATGTCCGCTTTTCATTAACCGAATCCCATCCAAATCGTCCGCTCACCCTCGATCCGTAATTAACGACCTTGGGGCACCGTGTTTTAATACAATGTCTTCCACGATGAATTTGGCTACCTCGGATGCTTTTGCTGTTTTCACGGCTTTTGTAATGGCATAGCGTATCAGATAATCAGTGCAAACAATAATCCATCTATTCCCACAAGCAGACGTTAGAAATCGCCGGAAGAGGTCAATCTCTACACGCTGGAAAGGTGTTTCGGCTGGTGGAATTGGTATGAGTCGGCCAGGTGGTTTCTGAGGAACTGCCTTTCTCCTCTGGCACTCTCGACAGTGCGACACATAGTGACGGCCACTCCTAAATAAACCTGGCAAGAAAAATCTCTTTCGGATTCTATCGCATGTCTTAGTAAATCCTAGATGTCCGGCTTCAGGTGTGTTATGGAATTTCTGTAGAACAGCTAAGCGCATATGTTTAGGAATCACTGGTAGCCACCTCTTTCCAAAAGGATCAAAGTTTTCTTGCAAAATAATCCATTAACTACGTTAAATTGTCCTTTCACATCCTCTGACCGATTTAAGGCAAGCGTAACTTGAGATATCTTGGCGTCCTTCTTCTGTTCAGCAGAGAGATCCTGGATTGTAGTGAGACAGCCATTATCTTCATCAAAGTCTTGATGGTCTTGAACTGGGTTTCTTCAAAAACAGTCGGCATCTTGATGTTTTCTTCCTACTTTGTACACTATGGTAATGTCATACTCTTGAAGACGTAGTGCCTCCTGGCGCGTCGTCCTGTTGGATCCTTAAGACCTGTCAACCAACAAAGTGAATGATGGTCCTTAACAACTGTGAATTGCCTCCATAGTGATACTGTCGAAATTTGCGCATGGCCCAGATCACAGCAAGACATTCTCTTTCTGTAGTTGAGTAGTTTCTCTCGGCTTTTGTAAGTGTCCTAGAAGCATAGGCTATAACCTTCTCTTTTCCATTTGAAATTTGCACCAGAACAGCACCGATCCCATACCCAATGGCATCTGTGTGTTGTTCTGTCGGTGCTCTCTCATCACGCAGACCAAGTACAGGGCCAGTAGTCAGAACTTTACGCAGCACATCGAAAGAATCTTGTTGAGCACCACCCCAGATAAATTTAGCATCAGCTGTTAACAACTCTTGGAGTGGCCTGGCTTTGATACTAAAGTCTCTGATAAAACGATGGTAATAAGAACATAGTCCGAGGAAGCGTCTCACATCCCTAATACTTTTAGGAATAGTAAATTCCGATATAGCTCTCACCTTTTGTGGGTCTAGCCGCACACCTTCGTTTGACACAATGTACCCAAGTATTTTGATTTCTTTTGCTCCAAAGAGACACTCTCTTGGATTAAGTTTCAGTCTGGCTTGTTGGAAACACTTAAGAACGGCCCTCAGTCTTTTTATGTGTTCATCAAATGTCTCTGAGAATACTATAATGTCATCTAAATTACAAAGACACATCGTCCACTGCAGGTGCCTTAGAAGACTATCCATCATTCGTTCAAAAGTTTTCTGGTGCATTACACAAACCAAACAGCATTACCTTAAACTCATACAGGCACTCATAGGTGATGAATGCAGTTTTCTTACGATCAGCCTCATCTATTCGATTTGACAGTATCCCAAGTACAGTTGAGAAAAACTTAGCCCCCTTCAGAAAATCTAGCGTATCGTCAATTCGTGGAAGAGGGAAACGTCCTTTTTAGTTATCTTATTAAGCTTCCTGTAATCAATACAAAAGCCGGCCGCGGTGGCCGTGCGGTTCTAGGCGCTCCAGTCCGGAGCCGCGCTGCTGCTACGGTCGCAGGTTCGAATCCTGCCTCGGGCATGGGTGTGTGTGATGTCCTTAGGTTAGTTAGGTTTAAGTAGTTCTAAGTTCTAGGGGACTGATGACCACAGCAGTTGAGTCCCATAGTGCTCAGGGCCATTTGAACCAATCAATACAAAAGAGCCAACTGCCATCTTTCTTCCTGACGGGGACGACTGGTGACGACCATGGGCCCTGCAGAGGCTGAATGATGTCATTCTTCATCATTTTCTCTACCTCGTCGCGAATCATTCGACGTTGTCTTGCTGACACATGGTATGCTCTCTGGCTTATTGGTTGATGGTCTCCAGTGCTAATCCGGTTGTTCACTGTCGATTTGTCTAATTTACTCTTCACCTGTGGATTGAAGCATTCAGAGAACTCTTGAAGAATGGCAAGTAGCTTCTTCTGTTGTCCCTTCGTGAGACCAGGTGATAGTAGAGCTAGAAGATCTTGTCTGGTAGTGGTAGCGCTAATTTCGCCCACAGACTCGTCATGGGAGGTTTCTATGATGCTCAGCTGTTCTTCAATTAACGGATCAGCGTTTGCTACGCGCATGTGTCTTGGAAGGATCTGCGGTTCTCGGCGGCAGTTAACTATCCACAATTCACTGAATCCGCTCTTAAACGAGGCGACAGAGGCTGGGATGACCAAGTTATTCTTCAGTGGTATGCTTCACTGACATTCCACAACAAGATCCATGGGTTGATGCATGGCCTAACAACCCTACCACAACAAAGATCAAAAATTAATTATGATTGTAGTGTTGCTCACGCTGCTAAATATTGCATTTTCGGGCAACAACAAAGTTATATTATGTGGCAGGTGTCATTAGAGGACAGTTAATAAAGTCATTTCTTGAAATAATGCATAAACTAGGCACTCATCTTTTCGTGTTTCCCACGCTGGTCTCGTTGTGAATTCATGGCTCAATCGTCGAAAATCTAGGTAGTGATGATTCCAAACTCGGATGCAAAGAGGCCTAGGTGTTGTTCTGCGATATTCAAAAGTTTTATAGATGTGTTTCATAAACCATTCTTGAAGATTAAACTTTTGCAAGTTAGGACAATGGTGATGTAAAAAAGTAAACATCACTCCGAATTTAAGTTACACTTCTTTTTTATTACTATTGTTGCAATATCACGTAACTCGTTCCAAAACATCACTTCACAATATAAAACATACTTGAAAATATCTTCCTCACTGTTAAAGTTCACATTTCACAAACTGACTACAATTTGCCTCTTTTTAACATGACGACCAAAGCTTGACTCTCTAATACCCGCTTACGCGCCCAAAAATCAGAGTTACAAGTACGTCAATGATCATAGTGACAAAAGAAAGAATACACATAAAATAATATCATTGCAATATATACATATCGATGTATCGAAGTACCTCTACAGTAATGAAATCAGATCTGAATGTTGTCACAGAAATATGTTAACTATTTTACAGAAATACAGTAGAATATTGCTGGTATCGAGAGGTTGAGGTGAGGTGCCGTAATGGTTACGTAATTCAAGTACCATTACAATGGCATGACAGGTGACAGTTACCTTTCTAGCGCTGACTGCAGGAATGATCACTTCATCCAGCACACACAGTCTCCATACACTCGGATGCGCATCTTTCTGTCCACAGTATCTCATTCCGTCTAACATAATTTTCGAGCGACCACAATCTATAACTGCCTGAGAATCTTTCAGAATGGTTCAAATGGCTCTGAGCTCTATGGGACTCAACTGCTGTGGTCATAAGTCCCCTAGAACTTAGAACTACTTAAACCTAACTAACCTAAGGACAGCACACAACACCCAGCCATCACGAGGCAGAGAAAATCCCTGACCCCGCCGGGAATCGAACCCGGGAACCCGGGCATGGGAAGCGAGAACGCTACCGCACGGCCACGAGATGCGGGCAGAATCTTTCAGAAAGTCCCACCCGAGAATGACGTCATGACTACACTACGATGTATTCTAAGGGCTGTGTATGGCCACTTATACCCACATGAATGGTACATATTCCTGTAGGTTTTACATATTTCCCATTAGCCACCCTTAGCAGAGTTGTTTTGCTGTCGACGAATACGGTTTTCTGCAACTGGCGACAGTATTTCTTCGAAATGACTGAATATCATGCTCCAGAGTCCACAAGAGCTTGGGCTGGTCGGTCATCCATGAGGACATCGTCGTAGTTTCCTATCTATTTTGTTGTGGTCGACGGAGGAGGATTTTTCTCTTCGGCGGCCTCACCTCCAAGCAAGGTCGCACCCTTTAGTTTTCCAGTTGCGGTGGCTAGGTGATCGGCTGGAGCTTCTAAACGGCGATGGAGACCTTGGTCGGCGTGTTGGGGAGCGTCCCCTCCAGCGACTAGCTACGTCGTCCTGCACCCACATCTTCTTGTTCGTCTTCGTCGTTCGGGAGTTGGCGTCGGCTAAGATCGGTCTGCTGCCTTCTGGCGCGGGCGTCATCAAATACCCGCCCCTTTATCGACAATAGCGCACCACATGTCCCGGTCGTCCGCAGTGGAAACAACTGGTTGGTTCTCCTGGGTCCTCCAGAAGTCAGTCTTCCTTGGTACCCAAACAGGTTCCTCATGCGGCGTTATAGGAACGTAACTTCGCCTGGGTCTCGACTTTTTCACCGTTTCAAAGGAAAATGAAGGACGAGAGATTGGGCTCAATGTCTGTTCCACTTCCTCCCTTATGACCTCTTGAAGCGTCTCGGTTTTTTGCTCGCTGCGCAATCCAAGTGCCTTCTGAACTTCCTCTCTCACTATCTGACGAAGAACACTTGTGAAATCAGTTTCTTCCTACATCACAGACATCGATACGACGTTTGGAAGCCGTTCAAACTTCTTGCGTGTAATTCTTTTTTAATGCATTGTCTCGATATATTGGCACCATTTTATGAAGTCGTTTGCTGTCGAAACCTCCTCCACGAGGAGGGCTTGATACATGGCCTCGGCAACACCCTTCATGAGATGTGCAACCTTATCTTCCTCCTCCAGTCTAGGATCCACAGTTTTACACAGTTCCAAGACGTCTTGAAAGTAGGATGCTGTAGTTTCTCCTGGACGCTGTTCCCTGCCCTTTATCTTCAGCCTTGCACTTCTGTCGTTGCGTGTCGCCGAAATACTTGCGCAGTTCCGCCTGGAATACTTCCCAGCTTGTGAACTTCTCCTCGTTGTACTCATACCATTGCTTGGCAGTGCCCTCCAAGTAGAAAAATGCGTTAGCTAAACACAAGGTGTCATCCCATTTGTTAAATTTGGCTATACGCTCATATACCTTCAGCCACTTGTTTGGATCTTGGCCATCGTCACCAGGGAACCTGGAAGGATGTCTCATGTGGTGGCACACCATTGCTGTCATCGCAACGTCCTCTTCTTCTTCGTCTCCGGTAGATTGCGATCTGCTGCATATGGCTCGAACTCGGGTTTTTCGCCACGTAAACGGCGGCTCTGTCGTGGCCTGATGGGAGCCACTGTGTCGTCGATAATGTGTGCTATCACAAGTTCCAATATCCACCGCCTCCACCAGAATAATGTCGCGTAGAAGAAGGTGTAATTAGATGAATGACGAACACTACTTCACCTAACGAGGGTTTATTCAGCACACGCATATACAAGACCGCGGAGCGAACGGCCTCCGGCCAGAACACATACAGTATATATACAGCTACAGAACATTCCAGTACAATGGTTCTTGACAATTGTGGATACTTCTAGGATGTACTCGAACCGAATATAGAAATTAAAATTGTACAGTCCAGGTAACACTACACCACGGTGCTACTCAGCTTCTTCTGCGAAAATACATATAATGAAATCAGTTAAAAAATGTTAATTAAGTCTACAAACATATTTTAGACTATTAAGCGTACATTGGTATTTCTTGCAGTGAGCAGAGACAACAGACAATTCCAAATTCCAACCTCTAAGTGCTCCATCTCGCTTCGAGATCTCTCTCTCTCTCTCTCTCTCTCTCTCTCTCTCTCTCTATCTATCTATCTATCTATCTATCTATCTATCCATTTCTATCTCTATCTCTGTCTCCCGCACTTCGCATCCAAAGCTTCCCAGACATGAACATTATTCAGCATAACTGGGATGCCTTGCAACGTGCTGTTCAGAAGAGATCTCCACCTCCTCGTACTGTTACAGATTTATGGGCAGCCCTGCAGGGTTCATAGTGTCAGTCCCCTCCAGCAATACTTCAGAAATTAGTATATTCCATGCCACGTCACGCTGAGCACTTTTGCGTGCTCGCGGGGGCCCTACACGATATTAGGCAGGTGCAGTAGTTTCTTTGGCTCTTCAGTGTATCTACACTAGCTGATCAAAAGTATCCGGACACCTATTAGTTGCATTACTGTGTGGTGTGTCCACCCTTCGCCTTTATGAGGGCTTGAACTCTGCTGTGGACAATGATATATCTGAATGTCAGGGCAGGAATCGCTGCCAATTCTTCATCGAAAACCGAGTCCGGCTCGATAGCTGCGTGGTCAGCGCGGCAGACTGCCATGCCAAGGGGCCTGGTTTCGATTTCCGGCTGGGTCGGAGATTTTCTCCGCTCCGGCACTGGGTGTTGTGTTGTCTTCATCATCATCGTCTCATCCCCAGCGACACGCATTTCGCCGAAGTGGCGTCAACTAAAAACAGTTACTCCAGGTGACTGGTCTACCCGACCGGAGGCAATAGCCACACGACATTTCCATTTCCATCGAGAGCCGAAATCAGAGAAGGTACGAACGTCCGACACTGGGGTCTGTAGTGGATTCAACATTCTAATCCATCTCGAAGGTGTTCCATTGGATTCAGGTCGGTATTCTGGGCAGAGCAGACAATTTCAGGAATGTTATTGTCCAGAAAACATTGCCTCAACACATGTGCTGCTTTATGACAGTGTGGATTGTCATGCCACTGCAAGCTTTCAACATCTCCGACCTTTTGATCAATTTCATGCAGCATGCGATGCTATAAAATCTGTTGATTTCCTTCTGCATTTAGTCTTTGCTGTAGTGCGATAAGGGGAAGGCCGGCCGGGTGGCCGGGCGGTTCTAGACGGTACAGTCTGGAACCGCGCGACCGCTACGGTCGCAGGCTCGAATCCTGCCTCGGACATGGATGTGTGTGACGTCGTTAGGTTACTTAGGTTTAAGTAGTTCTAAGTTCTAGGGGACTGATGACCTCAGAAGTTAAGTCCCATAGTGCTCAGAGCCATTTGAACCATTTGATAAGGGCAACATACTCTGACTACGAAAACCACCCTCTTACCACAACACCACGTCCTCGATATTTCACTGTTGGCATGGCAGATGATGGCTGCAAATGTTCTTCAGGAATTCGCCAAAACCAAACTGTTCCATCGGATTGCCACAGGATACAGCGGAT
This sequence comes from Schistocerca americana, assembly GCF_021461395.2. Classification (NCBI taxonomy): domain Eukaryota; kingdom Metazoa; phylum Arthropoda; class Insecta; order Orthoptera; family Acrididae; genus Schistocerca; species Schistocerca americana. Next base: position 539,405,641 of record NC_060124.1, on the reverse strand, counting down.
TTCATCACTCCAAGTCACTCATTTACAGTCACCCACCCTCTCCACCACCTGAATCTTTGCTTAGCGTTGGCTGAAGCAGTGAATGACCTATGAGGAGTTGCTTCACCTCTGTATGCCATCCTTTTCATCCCCGTACGCACAGTTGTTGTGCTGGCTCGACTGTTGAAACTGACGAGTTATTCTTTCCACTGATATCGTGAGCAATTTTTTACAAGCGACTTACGCATTGCTCGACGGTCTGTGTCCGTCAGTACACAAGGACTGTCTGGTCTCGATTTAGCTGTGATTGTTCTTTCGCATTTCCACTTGAGAGTCAAATCACCAACAGTGGACTAGGGTGGCTTTGGAAGGATTGAGGTGCGCCTGATACATTTTGTTACTCAGACCACTCCAGGTTCGAAATCACTGAGCCGTGCTGTCCGCACTGTTCTGCTGTTACTACCTTTATACTCACAACAGAAACCACCCTCTCCACCCCCCACCCCTCCCCCCACCACCAAGCCTCCTGCTGTATTGGCAGAACAACCCCTCATGTTATTTGAGATATGTGCTTGAGCAACGTACTGTTGGAAAGAGCAAACTCTCGAGTTGTACCTGGTTCCTGCTAGGTAGCAGCAATGTGCGCCCACTGCACTTCTAGTAAAAACGGCGTCGGGATAACAGAAAGCGTTTTGTGTTCCGCGTTTTGCGCAGTGCAGGTCAGTAATAACTGTTTGGCATGACTTTCGTGCTAGGGCCTCCTACAGCACCGGGCGTTACACGACGGCATGAACGATTCCAAGAAACAGGTTGTTTGTGTGAAGGCAAATCGCCGGGCCGTCCCCGAGTGTCTGACACGGACGTCGAACACATCCGCCGTAGTTTCACAAGGAGTCCTCAGAAATCCGTTCGCCGTGCAGCTCGACAGTTCAACGTGCCCCCGATGTCCGTCTGGCGTGTGTTGCGTCGACTTTAACCCACGAAACCATACAGAATTCAGCTGCTGCAAGCTCTTCGTGAAGGTGACAAACAACAACGTGTAGAATTCTATCATTTCGTTCTTGGCAAGATGGAGGATGACAGTTTTCTTCCACGCTTAGTGTTTAGTGACGAGGTAACATTCCATTTAAATGGAAAGGTAAACCGCCATAATGTGAGAATATGGGGTACAGAACAACAACATGAAGTTGAACAACATGAGAGGGACTCTCAAAAATTTAATGTGATTTGTGCAGTTTCGCGGGAAAAGGTGTGCGGTCCATTTTTGTTTGCCGAGAACAGTGTTTCAGGAAGCACATATCTCGATTTGCTTGAGAACTTTCTTTTCCCGCAGTTAGAGGATGATTGTTACGACTTCATTTACCAGCAGGGTGGGACACCGCCACACTGGCATTTGGAAGTGCGGGAATTTTTAACTCAAGGATTACTGAACGATGGGTCGGTCGCACTGGACCACATGATTCAACCTTACATTACTGGCTTCTAATGTCACCGGACCTGACGCATGTGATTATTTCTTGTGGGGGTTTATAAAACACTTTGTTTATGTACCCCCATTACCAACAACAATGAATGAACTGAGACAGGGCATAACAGCAGTTGTGGAAGCTTTAACCCGGGACATGCTCGCTGCAGTGTGCGAACAATTTGAATACCGCATTGACATATGCCGTGCATCTCAAGGCGCGAATATTGAACACCTACGAAAAGGTATGAATAAAAACTCTTTGAGTTTCCCGCTGTAATCTCCTCCCCTCCTTCCTGATTGCATCTGTTGTCCACATTAAACAATATCCAGTCCAAGTAATTAATAAGTAAAGTCTTTTATGGAGATTTGAGAAGAGCGAAGCTTACAATAAACTGTCAAGTTTACCTAGCTTGTCACGTTGAGATGGGTCCAGTTCTTCTTGTCTAGGGGTCTGATTCTTGAAGCTGAAAATCTCACATTAGGTCCTCACGATTGGTTTGAACTAAATAAAATTTTAAGATAGTTGTTGCAGCGTTTTCTACGTAAATATATTTTCTCACATTTTATTGCATCATACAGTATTTTTATTTTTCACATGAACAAAGACGAAATTACATTGCTCGCTGATCAATTATAACATCGAAACTAAAATATTTTATGAAGTAATTCCTTTTCATAAATTTTATCTTGAAATATTACATACCGTACTGTGTGTAAAATTATATGAAAGTTTTCAGAAAAGCAACTGAGATAATATTGACCTGTCCAAAATTCGAAAAATGATACTGGTATCGACAACTACTGTTGAGGAAAAGTAATAATAGAGGAGGGTTTCCCGTTAAACCGTTCATCGAAAAACAAAATTCACTTTATATATACCGGGTGATCAAAAAGTCAGTATTAATTTGAAAACTTAATAAACCCCGGAATTATTCCGTGATTTATTCAATTTTCAAATTTATACTGACTTTTTGCTCACCCGGTTTATTAGGTTCAGGAATGTAGACGTCTCAAATCGGAAGATTCCTTATGGTACACCCCGTATTTGTGCATGTGCGAATTGAGAGCAGCCACTTTGTTGCTACCAGCTATCCCCCCCCCCCCCCCCACACACACACACACAGAGGTATAATACACAATTAAGAACAAAATAGTAAACAGGGATGATTAATAGTGTTAGAAGGAGTACGTTGCTTGTGTTAAGTGATGGGAAACTCATATTCGAACTGCAAGTTAAAACTATCTTCAACCGATAGGCTGTGGAGGAGTTGGCCGTCCGTGCCTTACGGAATGCAGCTTTATAGCCGCCAACTGGTGACTGATGTCGCCGTATAAGTCAGCCCCCTCCCTCCCATTCCCCTCTCCACCTTCCCCACAACCCCCTCCCAGGACCCAGCGCCGGGTGGCGCCTGGCGACTCCAGCCACGGCCAGCAGTGCTCGATGATCGCTACTGACGCACTTTGTGCTGCATGAGGCGGTGCTTGCTGCGTGCTGCGTGCGGCGAGTGCGTGACCGGCGGGCGTCTCGGCGTGTAGCGGCTGCCGCCACGGCTGCATCGATCGTCTCGAGGCGGGACCGTTTCTTCCCAGAGCTTCCAGCGGCTCAGCTCCACCTGCTTTTATACACTCACTCTGAAGAGCGAACTCGTCTTTACCAGAGACGAGGTGGTATCGTCGGGTCTGCCGTAGGGACGTGTGCTAGGGACGCTTTTTTTCTCTGTCAACACAAAATACCCTGCGGCAGAGTACAGATATACGAGGTGCGACAATAAAGTAATGAGACTGATTTTCTTTGCAAGATGTGGCAAACCTGCAGGCATGTGTAGGCACAATATCTTTGACCTTGGTCTGTAAGCTCCTTCTAGTCCAAGTGGCACATCGATGCAACTGCTCAGTCGTGGGTTGTGCTGTAATAAGTGAACCCTAGGACGCCCAAGTGGTGGGGGGTTGGGGGGGGGGGGGGGTTAGCTGAACCCACAATTTTTTTATGTCCCCTGCTTTTGCCCAAGTAACTTTCATACTAAATATTCCCTTTGAGTTATTATTTGTTGGCTATATTATGAAACATTAGTGTCAATATATTTTATAGAAAATTCCTGCTTTGAAAGAAAAAATAAATAAACTTATTATGGGTCCAACAACCTGTCCCCCCCTTAGGCTTCCATGCTTTTCCCTTAGTAGTATTTCATATTTCTCATCTCTACAACAATGCAAGTTAGTTTCTTGTTGGTTGGTATTCTTGATATTCACAACAATCGGTTTACTTTGAGAGGAAGTGATTTTTGATGTCAGTCAGCTGTTATTTATCTTGTAAACTTGCAGTGAATTAGTGCAGTTCCCTACTGTTCACACCCAAACTTAGAAATGACTAAAAGAATACGTGACTCGTCTTTAGAAAGAGTTCTGAACGAAATTTTAGGTGAAAATTCTGACTCGGGGAGTGAAAGTGAATATGAGGACGGTGTTATGGAGTATGATTCAGATCGGGAAAGTGATGTGGATCTTAGAGAAAATGAAGACAGCGCAGCTTCAGGCAGTGGCCATCAGGATGTTATTGTGGCCAAGTTTCGAAGAAGGTACGTAACCACAAAGCCTAGAATTCCTCGGAGGTATGTTGCTAATATAGTAAGAGAGCAGGCACGAGTAACTTCAGCTGGTGTTTGCCATTCACCTGGAGAAGCCTTGAAGTTACTTCTTACGCCTGACATCATGGATGTTATAGTAAAACATTCAAATGAAGAGGCAGTTAGGCGAAATGTTACTTTGACTAATGAGAAACAATTGTATGTCTTGATAGGATTCCTGATACTTATGGGGGCTAATAAGGACAATTCTGTCAGTGTACACAATCTTTTGTCAGACCTAATGGGTCGGCCAGTTTACAAGGGTATTATGGCATGAGAACGTTTCAAGGAACTTATTGCAATCATAAGGTTTGATGACAAAAGTACCCGCCAGCTAAGAAGGGAAGCAGAAAAGTTCACAGCAGTCCTTGATGTTTTCAACAAAGTGAATGATAAGTTTCCACTACTGTATAAAGCAGGGGTCCACCTCACCATTGATGAGATGCGCAGCTTGTTTAGAGGGCTCTGGAACTAGTGAAATTGCAGGTAGAAGAAAGAAGTACCAATGCAAGAGGGTTATCTAACCAAATTGTTCAATCAATGGAGACTATTCTACAAAAGAAAATCGAAGAAGTGACAACAGAAGCACGTCAGCCTCCTGTAGGGAAAGGTCGGTGCAATATTTGTGTAAGAGAAGCTAAAACAAAGAAGCAGAAGTACAACAATCTAAGTAAACCAAAACAATATTGTGGACAGTGTCATAAACATGTGTGTAACACACATTCAGAAAAAAATTGTGAAATGTGTCTCTTGCCTTGCAGTTGAGGACTCAGAGTAGTCTATTGTATATGAATACATCTGTATTTTGTATTGTAATATGTCAATTTTTTATTCACTCGATTCAATATTTATAACAATTAACAACATTTATAAAGCGGTGCCTTAGTTAAAATACATAAACCATTTTGAAAGTTGTAATCTTTTGACAGTAAACTTATTTAATACCCGTGGATTCGCCGAACCCCCTCCCCCCCCCCCCCCCTTAGGCATCCAAGTTAGAAAAAAAAGGCTTGGGCGTCCTAGGGTTAACATGTATTTGTGTCTCTCGTCACGGAAATGGAACCGCATAATATTGCGCAACGGTATGCCATTTCCTTTTGCGTTAAATTGGATGAAAACGCGACGACAACTTACAGTAAGCTTCAGAAGGCTTTTGGAGAGGAGGTTATGTCAAGAGCTCAAGTTTTCCATTGGCATAAAATGTTTAGTGAAGGCAGAACGAATGTTGAAGATGAAGACTGCAGTGGACGACCATGCATGCTTGTCTGCTTCTTTGATTCAAAGGGAATTGTTCATAAATAGTGGGTGTTAACCAATATAACTACAAAGAAATTTTAGAAAGACTTTGTAAAAGAGTTCGTTGCGTCTGTGCCAACACTGCTGATAGTTGGATTCTGCTTAACGATAATGGGCCATCCCATACTGCTGTGTCAGTACAGCAATTTTTAACCTCCAAACAAATTTCAGTGCTACCACAGCCACCTTATTCACCAGATAACGCTCCACGCGCCTTTTTTTTCTATTTCCAAGAGTCAAAATGGAGGTCAAGGGACACCATTTTCAAACAACACAAGATGTCCAAAAAGCTGTGACGAGGGTCTTGAAGTACATTACAGAAGATGGTGTCCAGAAATGTCACCAACAATGGCAGTAGCGCTGGAAAAAGTGTGTGCAATCAGAAGGGAACTACTTTGAAGGAGACAACACTAAACTTGACTAAAACAGTAAGCAACATTTATTTTCACATCAGTCTCATTACTTTATTGTCACATCTCGCAGACGTAGAAACGCTCTGACGAGTGGGGTGAGCAGCAGTCTGCGACTGTTTGATCATAACGCTCTAGTGTACGGGAAAAGCATCGTCGCTGAGTGACTGTAGCAGAACGCAGGAGGACTCTGACAGAATTTCTCTATTTGGTCTGATGAATGACAGGCTGTTCTAAATATTAAAAAATGTGAGTTAAGGAAGAGTAGTAGCAAAAACAATCCTGCAGTATTCGAAAACGGTATCAGTAGTGTGCTGCTTAACACAGTCACGTCAATTAAATATGGAGGTGTAACATTGCAGAAGGAAGTAAAATGGAAACAGCACGTGAGCCTGCTTGTATGGAAGGCGACTGATCGACTTCGGTTTGTTGGGAGAATTTTATCAGAGTGTAGCTCACTTGCACTGACGGAGAAAAAATCCGACATACCAAAAGGTAATTAATGTAGAGTAATGAAAATTTGGAAATACGTTTCACTAGGTCGATTAACATTGCAGGATCACAGCTTAATGTAAGCGGGAGATAAACCATTGCAATTGTCAAATGCTGATGCATTAATCACCGGTGTAACTGCCAGAATGTTGAATGCAAGCATGCAGACATGCATGCATTGCGCTGAACAGGTGCCGGATGTCAGTTTGTGGGATGAAGCTCCAAGCCTGTTGCATTTGGTTGATCAGTACAGGTACGCTTAATGCTGTTTGTACGAGGGTCACTACAAAAGAAATGCACAATATTTTTTTTTTTTTTAAATCCATGTTTGAAAGTTTTACAGTGTGTAGATACATCCTTTAGGAACAATATTTTCATTTCTGCACATAATTTCCATCCTTCTCAACTGCCTTACCCCATCTTGGAACCAACGCCTGTATACCTGCACGGTAAAATTCTGGACCAACCTGTTGGAGCCACTGTTTGGCAGCGTGCACAAGCGAGTCATCATCTTCAAACCTTGTTCCACGAAGAGAGTCTTTCAGTTTCCCAAAGAGATGGTAGTCACTTGGAGCTAGGTCAGGACTGTAAGGCGGGTGTTTCAGTGTTCTCCATCTGAGCAGTACGAGGCCTGTCGCGGCGAGGACAATCCTCAATATTGCCTTGCCCGCTTTCATCACATAACCTGCTTGCCCACCGACTAACTACACTGCGATCGACAGCAGCTTCTCCATACACCTTTTTCAACCTCTTGTGGATGTTTCCCACGGTCTCTTTTTCACAGCACAGGAATTCTATGACAGCACGTTTCTTCTGACGAACGTCAAGTGTAGCAGCCATCTTGAAGACATGCTGTGACGGCGCCACTCACGGGTTCAAATGGATCAAATGGCTCTGAGCACTATGGGACTCAACTGCTGAGGTCATTAGTCCCCTAGAACCTAGAACTAGTTAAACCTAACTAACCTAAGGACATCACATACATCCATGCCCGAGACAGGATTCGAACCTGCGACCGTAGCGGTCTTGCGGTTCCAGACTGCACCACTCACGGGAACAGGTTGGTTTAAAAATGGTTCAAATGGTTCAAATGGCTCTGAGCACTATGGGACTTAACTTCTGAGGTCATCAGTCCCCTAGAAGTTAGAACTACTTAAACCCAACTAACCTAAGGACATCACACACATCCATGCCCGAGGCAGGATTCGAACCTGTGACCGCAGCGGTCGCGCGGTTCCAGACTATAGCGCCTAGAACCGCTCGGCCACTTCGGCCGGCGGGAATAGGTTGAACTAAGTTTGAAAACAGGCGGGAAGGATGTATCTACACACTGTAAAACTTTCACACATACAGAATGAAAACCGTATTTTTACAAAAATAGTGTGAATTTCTTTTGGAGTGACCCTCGTAGATGACGCTGTAGTTGCCGTCAGACGTTGTCCCTCATATGCTCGATTGCAGACAGATCTGGTGATGTACCGGCCGTGGCAACATGACGACGCTCTGTAGAGCATGTTGGGGTACAACAGCGGTATGTGGTCGAGCATCATCCTCGTGAAAAACACACCCTGGAATGTTACTCATGATTGACAGCACAACAGTGCGAATCACCAGACCGACGTACAGGTTTGCACTTAGGGTGTGTGAGATAACCCCAAGAGTGCTCCTGCTGTCATACGAAATCGCACCTCACACCATACCTCCAGGTGTAGGTCCAGTGTGTCAAGCATACAGACAAGTTGGCTGCAGGGCTTCAAATGGCCCCCTTCCAATCGACACACGGCCATCACTGTCACCGAGGCAGATCCAGCTTTCATCACAAAACACAGTAAACCTTCACTCTGCCCTCTAATGGGCTCTCGCTTGACACCACTGAAGTCGCAGATGGCTGTGCCTTGGGGTCAGTGGAATGCAGGGCCTCTGGCTCGCAGCTGTCCTTGAGGTAACGGATTTGTTACAGTTCGTTGTCACTGTGGTGCCAACTGCTGCTGAAATTACAGCTGTAGATGCAGTACGATGCGCCCCAGCCGTATGCCGAACACGATGGTCTTCCCTGCCGGCAGTGTCACTTGCTCATGCGGAACCCGATCTTATTGTGTCAGTACACTCTCGTTACTACCGCTGCCAGCATTCATGCACAGTGGCTATATTCCTGCCAAGTCCTTCTGCAGTACCCCAGAAGGAACATGGAGCTTCTCACTATTACACGAACTCGTGTTGATAATAGCGTTTTTGCCTCCTTAAAGGAATTTTTGACTTACATCAACTCACCACTTCCAATCTCAAAGATAATTAACGCTAACGACTGTGACAGCGTGTATTTAAGGTAAACCTGATTTGAATTCTCGTAGCGGCACTACTAGCGTCACTCTTGTGTGACTGGCGTGAAATTTGGACAGACATCATCTTTCATATGTAGAAACATTCCTTTCGTTCATGTCGCACAACTCCTTCTTGGCGTTGCGATTTTCTTCCGTCAGTGTATCAAGAAGACCAAATGCAGAACTGTAGTGCGACCGATTCTTGAGTACTGTTCGACTGTTTTGGATACCTGCAAGTTCGAAGTAAAGGAATACATCGAAGCAATTCAGAGATACGCTGCTAGATTTGTTACCAGGAGTGTCAATCAACACCCGAGTGTTACGAAAATGTTGCGTGAAATAAAATGAGAATCCTTGGAGGGAAAACGTCGTTCTTTTCACGAAACGCTACTGGGAAAATTTAGAGAACCGACACATGCGACATGCAGCAGAAATATGCCACTGTTATTAATGTATATCTCGCGTAAGGACCACATCGGTAAGATAATAGAAACTGGGGTTCGTATGGAAGCATACATGCTTGCGGCTGTAACAGGGAAGGGTATGATTAGCAATGGCAAAAGGAACTCCCGCCATGTACCGTATAGTACCTCATGGAATATGTACACTATGTGATCAAAAGTATCCGGACACCTGGCTGAAAATGACTTACAAGTTCTTGGCGCCCTACATCGGTATTGTTGGAATTTAGAATGGTGTTGGCCCACTCTTAGCCTTGATGACAGCTTCCATTCTCGCAGGCATACGTTCAATCAGGTGCTAGAAGGTTTCTTCTTCACGGAGTGTTGCACTCAGGAGAGGTATCGATGTCGGTCGGTGAGGCCTGGCACGTAGTCGGCGTCCCAAAACATCCCAGAGGTGTTCTACAGGATTCTGGTCAGAATTCTGCGCAGGCCAGCCCATTACCGGGATGATATTGTCGTGTAACCACTCCACCACAGGCCGTGCATTATGAACAGGTGCTCGATCGAGTTGAAAGATGCAATCGCCATCCCCGATTTCGCTCTTCAACGGTGGGAAACAAGAAGGGGCTTAAACATCATTGTAGGCCTGTGCTCTGATAGTGCCACGCAAAACAACAAGGGGTGCAAGCGCCCTCTACCAAAAACAGGACCACATCGTAACAACACAGCCTGAGAATTTTACTGTTGGCACTACACACGCTGGCAGATGACGTTCACCGGGCATTCGCCATACCCACACCTTCCCATTGGATCGCCACATTGTGTACCGTGATTCGTCACTCCACACAACGTTTTTCCACCTTTCAATCGTACAATGTATACGCTCCTTACACCAAGCAAGGCATCGTTTGTCATTTACCGGAGTGATGTGTGACTTATGAATAACTGCTCGACCATGAAATCCAGGTTTTCTCACCTCCCGCCGAACTTTCATAGTTATTGCAGTGGATCCTGATGGAGTTTGGAATTCCTGTGTGATGATCTGGATAGATGTCTGACTGTTGCACATTACGACCCTCTTCAAGTGTCTGCGGTTTCTGTCAGTCAACAGACGAGGCCGGCCTGTACGCTTTTGTGCTGTATGTGTCTCTTCACGTTACTACTTCACTATCACATCTCAAGCAATGGATCTAGGGATGTTTAGGAGTGTGAAAATCTCGCGTACAGACGTATGACACAAGTGACACCCAATCACCTGACTCGTTCGAAGTCCGGGTGTTCCTCGTAGCGCCCCATTCTTCTCTCTCACGATGTCTAATGACTGCTGAGGTCGCTGATTTGGAGTACCTGGCAGTAGATGGCAGCACAATGCGCCTAATATGAAAAACGTATGTTTTTGGGGATGTCCGGATACTTTTGATCACATAGTGTATATAAATGTCGAACGTCTACAAAGACGCAAATCAAGGGAATAAAAAGAGCTTCTCGGCGTAAACGAAGACAACTTAGTAGCGAAACGGGTAAAAATAACGAATTACGACACAGCTAACAATGCACATGATAATCACCAAACTTATTAACAACCGCATAAAACTTTGGACTGTAGTCGAACACCGATACAATCTGGCATCATAAGAACACATATGAAGTTGGAAATATAAAAATAGCCATTCTACCTTCGCCGAACATGTGATAAAACATGGACACGAACAATCCAACATGTGATCTGACATGACGTTTATTACCGTGAATAATCACAACAAAAAGCTCTTGACGTTGCAAGAAAACTTTGGCATACAAAAATCCATTGCAATGGAGAAGAAGGTACTCAACGACCAAATCGATATAAGCAACAACTCTCTGATCATGCTAGCCACCAAAACAATAATACGAGGGTTGCAAGTTAAATAGTGTCAACTGTTTATTCACAACCGATATAAAAGAGTTTCATGTCTGTCCTAAAAAGTAGTCACCAGCGTTGTGTAGAACCCGTTGCCAGCGATGTGGAAGGCGTAGTATACCGTTAGCAGAGCCTGTTCTGTTGGTGGTGCGAATGGAGCGGTCTACAGTTATGGTGATTCTCGTGTACGACTGTGATGGTGTCATCCTAGCGCATTACATTACGTTCCTCCACGGTAGACCGTCAATGCACAATATTACTGTTCGTTTTTGGAGCATCGCCTGCGACCATCTTTGCGAAAGAAGCGGCGACACTTTCTGCGCAACCCACCCATCATTTTGCACGACAATGCGCGGTCGCATACAGCGCAAGCTGTGGCTGCTCTGTTCGGTTGATGGGACTGGTAATTACTGTACCATCCACCATACTCCCCGGATCTGAGTCCTTGTAATTTTGATTTGATTCCGAAGATGAAGGGACAACTTAGTGTCATTCGCTTCAGAACTGTTGCAGAGATTCGACAGGCAGTAGACCGATGCAGTCGCACCACCAACAGAACAGGCTCTGCTAACGGTATACTACCCCTTCCACATCGCTGGCAACGGGTGCTACACAATGCTGGTGACAACTTTGAAGCACAGTAACAGGGGCAGAAATGTAACTCTTTTGTATCGGTTGTGAATAAATAGTTGCCACTATTTAAGTTCCAACCATCGTACATCGAAATGTAACCAGGATAAATAATTAATGAATCTCTCTCCCCCCCCTCTCTCTCTCTCTCTCTCTCTCTCACACACACACACACACACACACACACACACACACACACACACACACACACACGCACACAAATAAGAATGACACATTTACACACACACAACAAACGAAAAACATCAAACCACACACACATATCACAAACAAGAGACGTCAGATAAACACACAACGACAGTTGGCAACACTGCACACCAAAAAACACGCTTATGTTGATCACAAAATGGAAAGTGCAAGTGATGTCTGCGAAGTGTTGAATCAAGCGGGTGCGAAAGAACACCGGAAATTCGCCAATTGGAGCATAGAAACTAACAAAAACTTCAACAGAACCACACGCATGAGCTATCAGTATTGGAAATCATAACACCAAACGATAATTTCACATCATGAAATTTGTGGATCAAAAGTTGATTTTAATCTAAAAAACAAAAGAAAAACAAGATAAAATGTAACATTGCATGTATTACAGGCCTCTGAAGATGCTTCGCAAATAAAACAAGCGAAACGTGTATCGATTTAAACAAACTGCCTTCAGTTAGTTCCCTCCACGGAAATAAAGATCAGTGCACCACTAGCAGTTATTGATCGAAATCAAAGACTAGAGGGATGAGTTTGAATTACAATTGTGTCTGGAACTACTAGATTGAGAGAACCCTTTGGACACAGTTTCAACAACCTAAGATCTAGTACTACATTGTTATTATACCGAAGAATATGCATCATTGTTTCGTCTTGATAATGATAAATCGAGAATAGAGAACGGAACGGGAAAGAGAACTTCATATCACCAAAACTGTTCTCAGAAATTATTCAAGAACTTTTCAGATTGCTGTCAGTGAAACATATCTAAACCAGCTTCCATTTTTTGGTAACTATGGTTGTCGCATTAAAGTGACAAAATTAGCAAACAATGCTCGGTGAAAGGATTTGCTGAGCTGAGAATTGAAGGTGAACACGAATAGATTGAAATTACGAGGGTGGTTTGAATAGTTCTCGAAACTGAATAGAAAAAATAGCATTTACGTCAGTGAGACTTTTTTATTTTTCAATGTAGTCTCCTTGTAGATTAATGCACTTGGTCCAACGATGTTCCAGTGTCTTGATCCCATCTCGAAAATGAGTTTCCTCCAGGCCTGCAAAATAGTTGTCAACTCCTGTTATCAATTCTTCGTTTGAAGTAAATCTTCATCCATCAAGAAAAGTTTTCTGTTTTGGGAAGAGAAGGAAGTCTGACGGAGCCATATCAGATGAATAAGAAAGGTGTGGCAAAAATTCATACCTTAATTCGTTTAATTTTGCCATGGCGACGGCACATGTGTGCGGGCGCGCATCAAGAGTCGCGGCACCCATCTCGCAGATAATTTTTTTCATTTCTAATTCTTCAGTTAAAATGTGATATACCCTTTCAGATGACAACTGGCAAGTGTGAGCAATTTCACGCACTTTCAATCGGCGATCCTCCATGACCATTTTGTGCGCTTTTGCAATGATTTCTGGAGTAGTGACACATCTTGGCCGACCACTGCGCGGATCATTATCTAAGCTCTCTCAACCAAATTTAAATTCATTTGTCCACTTGGCCACAGTTGAATACGATGGAGCGAAGTCCCCCAGCGTATTCTGGAAATCAGTATGAATGTCGTTTGCTTTCATACCTTTCTTTACAAAATACTTAATCACTGCTCAAATCTCGATTTTTTTCCATCTTCGCAAATCACTACACGGGAACAACAGAGCCACGTCACCGCCACAGCTCTCTTCCAAGAGTACTGATGTGGCGCATGTTTACAGGCAACGGTCCAATGAATATCACGTGAACAACTCGTTGCGCTAGCGCCGACCTCTCGTGGTGGTTCCAGGAACTTTTCAAACCACCCTCGTATATTTATTATTGCTAGTTACAGCTTTCCAAATTTTTATTACCTTTAATTTTTCGGTAAAAGTCATTGCATATTGAAAACTTCAAATTACAATGGATGAATAATTTTACAATGGATGAATAATTCTGCTTTTACCGTATCGACACTCAGTTTGTTTCTAGCGCCAGGCCATGAGTGTCTTTCAACATAGACATTGCTGCATGGAACCGCCATTGCCCTGTAGATATTTTTTATGTTTGAAAACATTTTCTAGGAAAACGAGTTTGTGTTCGTAGAAGCTTGAATTTGTAACTGCGCCGGTTGGCAGACAACGCAGCAAATGTTAAATGACTATCTTTTTCAAATCAGTAAATAAAGTAGTGATGTGAATAGAATTGTAAAAATACTTAATCACTCATGCTTTGTTGCCAAGCACTGAAGACGGAGCTGAAATACCGGTTGTTCGGTAAAATACTTAATACCTGCAACCCGTTTGGTGACGTTATATCACAGCGTGGATAATCTCAACATAAGTGGAAGACAGTAACATATCATTTTGAAGGAAGCCCTGAAAATCAACGTTAACAAGACATGAAAAATGCACAAAGAAAATGGTTCAGTTTCACAATGAAGTCATGTAACACTTTAATGAGAGCAGTTAAAGCACGACTGAATGAACAGGGAAATAAAACAAATGGTAAACTGGTGGAAATTATCTGGAGTGCATACAGTAATTTAAATAGAGTTTCTAAATTCAGGAGTAGGTATTAAAATCCATGGAGAAGAAATAAAAACTTTGAGGTTCGCCGATGACATTGTAATTCTGTCAGAGACGGCAAAGGACCTGGAAGAGAGTTGAACGGAATGGACAGTGTCTTGAAAGGAGGATATAAGATGAACATCAACAAAAGCAAAACGAGGATAATGGAATGTAGTCGAATTAAGTCGGGTGATGCTTCCGGAATTAGATTAGGAAATGAGACACTTAAAGTAGTAAAGGAGTTTTGCTATTTGGGGAGCAAAATAACTGATGATGGTCGAAGTAGAGAGGATATAAAATGCCAACTGGCAATGGCAAGGAAAGCGTTTCTTAAGAAGAGAAATTTGTTAACATCGAGTATAGATTTAAGTGTCAGGAAGTCGTTTCTGAAAGTATTTGTATGGAGTGTAGCCATGTATGGAAGTGAAATATGGACGATAAATAGTTTGGACAAGAAGAGAATAGAAGCTTTCGAAATGCTGAATATTAGATGGGTAGATCACATAACTAACGAGGAGGTATTGAATAGAATTGGGGAGAAGAACAGTTTCTGACACAACTTGAAAAGAAGAAGAGACCGGTTGGTAGGACATGTTGTGAGGCATCAAGGGATTACAAATTTAGCATTGGAGGGCAGCGTGGAGGGCAAAAATCGTAGAGGGAGACCAAGAGATGAATACACTAAGCAGATTCAGAAGGATGTAGGTTGCAGTAAGTACTGGGAGATGAAGAAGCTCGCACAGGATAGAGTAGCATGGAGAGCTGCATCAAACCAGTCTCAGGACTGAAGACCACAACAACAACAGATTCAGATTTTGATGTGTCGGAAACGAGAAATTTACATGTAGTGCACAATTCAAAATTTTACAGATGGTAGTGAATCATGGATTATCAGTGACTAAATAATTCAAAAACACAATGGTTGTTCTAGTAGGAAAATACCAGGGGAGATGTTATTCAATATGAGTATTGAGCTAGAAGTAAATGAAACCAAGAAGAAATCTGAATAAGGAACTGAAGTTCAGATAGATGAAGTGAGAACTCTGAGGTTTGCTGCTGGAATACATACACTTTTGAATGTTGTAACTTAGAAAATTTATGAGCGAAAGTAACATCGAAGTAACTTTAATGATGTATTTCAGAAGTGTTGAGAGATTTTACGAAACTAGATTGCTTAAGGAACAACACAGTCAAGTTGAAGCTGGTTAATTTTCCGCCAGTGACGAAACGGAACGCTGAACACGACGCTGGCAAAGAGGCAGTGTTGCCTCGACTGTTCTCAGGACCACGACTGATGCCTCGAACGATGTCGACATTACCACTGCGTCAAAAGAGGCACCTAAAAGAGGAACCGGAACGAAACTTCACGGGTTGAAAGGCTGCGGTATTGCAGTGATTACAAAATGGAGTCAAACTTTCAGCGAACTTGGCAGTGTCAGCCCACTTATTAGTACGAAGTTGCGCACCGTCTGGCCTGTACACGTGCGATGATCCGTTTGGAAAGTGTGTCATAAAGCCTTTGGATCCTCTCCTCAGACCAGATGGGACGGATTTGAAGTCCGAGCTGGTCCATCACACGTTATATTGGGGAAGGATCTGGAGCTCTTGCTTCCCACGGGAATATCACAGCATGACGCAGACAGTTGTAACACCATAGTAAGATATTATGTAATTTTTTTTTCTTCTGATTAATTATGCTTCTCATAAAGTGTATGTTCTTTAATATGTGCTCTTTAATATGTTGTACCATGTTTTCTCTTTACAGATTAATTGCTTTGGTTGTCTTTGTTAATATGGGTAAATGCAATGTTTGCCTAAAAATGTTTACTTGCTACTTTGTAACTGCTGATGCACACTTACGGCTCTTGGTTCATGTTACGGTAAAAGATGGAGTGGTTTCCCTCTAAAATTGAAGTTATTTAGCGCGCGGAAGTTGCGGTTGGCGCGAGTGAGTAGGTGGACACGAGAGTCAGTCAGAGACCAGCTACCGTACAGTTGGCAGCTAGTGATTGGAAGGTGCATTGTGCAGGTGCCGAGTGAGGCTTTTAGTGCTTGGATTTATAACGCCAAAGCCTCGGGTGGATGAGTGGATTTAATACAATGCTCTGTGGCCTGAAAGTATTACAAAAACTGATGATCGTCGCCATGAAGAAAATAACAGAGCATTTCAATTCCAACGGCAAGCCCACCTGCCATCACATACTCGCCACCAGTATTGCGCAATCACTGTAACAGAGAGGAGGAATCGTAGTTTGTGAAGTGATGTATCAGCACATTTAGTACGTGCAAATACAAAGTAACTCATACCAAAATTTATGTTCCTACCTTGATTTGTTCCTCATCAAAATACCTCTCAGGATCCTCACCATTTGAACAATGATTTCCGAGTGTCCACATTGGGAGAAATGATAATCAGAAAGAAAGACAATTATCTGATTAATTTTGTCTGAAGCTGAGTGAAAAAAGGCTACCAAAAAATTACTGTGGATTTTGGTAAAGTTGAGGAGGAAGTAAGTGTAGCTTTTGTGAAAGCCTCCCAGTGATTGAACTAATTCATTTTAAAGTTTTGTGAGCTTTTAAACTTACTTGCTTAGCTTCTGGTTTCAAAAGTAAATAACTATGCTGATAACTAACAGATAACAATCCATTTTGAGGTTAGCCTTAAAGTAAATGTTCTTAAAGATTGGTTTGAAATGCAGTACCTGGTGAACATATTTACTGTAAAATCTATTGTAAAAATCCATACAGGTGAGTCAATATTTCAAAAGGAGAATTCCACAAGTTGGCATCCTTTAAATGTGTTAGTTTGTTTTACAACAGTGGTCAAGATTAAGGGTCTCCCATTGAAAGTTGCTAAAAATACATAAAGTTACTGGATTAACGAATACTCTCACTGCTCTTGAAATTTATGTTGAGTTTTATGCACATTGTGTGCCAAAAAGGGTAATATCAGTTTATGACCACCCACTTACTGTTTTATTCTCACTGAAGGTAAAGTTACTATGGATAATATTATCCATGAACAGTTACTTCTTTGCGTTTAAAGAAAAGTGTGAATATTTATGTAAGTGAAATTTAATTGAATTTGTGTTGTGTAGAAAATATCTGACAAAATAAGACTAGACCCATGCCCAATTTCCAGTTTAGTGTTGGCTTGCATTTGTTGTGTTGATGAAGCTACTCAGGTTTGACAAAGTATTTGAAATTGATAAAATTGATGAGTGTAACAGTGTCTTTTGTGTTTGTGAGGACAGGCATGTTTTACAATAACTATTAGTATACACTTTACCACTTTTTTTTCTTGTGGTTGGGTTCATTGCACTTTCGTAGGAAGGAAGTACAGGCTGTGTTTTTTTCCACTAAAACTGTTTATTTTTCTGTAAAATAAATGTTACACATTTCTATGCCTAATTAGGCTGGTGACCGTATTCTATTTCATTTGAGCAAGTTTGATTACTTAAAACAGTTTCTAAATTGGATCAGTTACTTTCCGTGTGTTTACGTAATTTCAATTTCATGTCCGATAAGCAAAACCCTTTAGGCATTTCACGGTCAATTCTGAAAATGGTGCAAATGCCTCTGAGCGCTATGAGACTTAACATCGGAGGTCATCAGTCCTCTAGAACTTAGAACTAATTAAACCTAAATAACCTAAGGACATCACACACATCCATGCCCGTGGCAGGATTCGAACCTGCGACCGTAGCGGTCGCGCGGTTCCAGACTGAAGCGTCCAGAACCGCTCAGTCAAACCGGCCGGCTACAATTCTGCAAAAATCCTCACAGAGGGTAACATTATACTGCATCTAAATACCATAATTCTTTATAAATATACTATCAGTACATAAACGGGGCAGTGTGTAGTGTTATACGTGGCTTTTCCCGTGACAGAACTAGTTGTTCTGTTGATACATAGTGCGTAGTAAACCAAATTTAATAATTGATAGCAAACACGCGTATACAATTCGTAGAGACAAGCATTGTTATGCTGAAAAATGGCATTGTGATATTGTCATATAAAAGGCAACCACATGAAGACGCCGGATGTGGGTGACGTGCCGTTTCGCCGCCAGAGTTACCTCTGTCACTGGCAGCCATGATGCGAAGTCAATTGCGATGGCTAACACCGCTGAGCCTCTCCGAGACACTTGGAAGAACGTCACCTCTGTGCAGATCTCCACCATCCTCGTCGACAGCGGTTACCTGGGGCAGTGAAGACCTGCAACAGCTGAACACAGTGCGTAGCCATTCATCAGCAGCCCGTGCTTCAAAGTCACGGTGGGAGGCGTCCTCTGAGTTGATCCCACCGTCAGATGGTATGCAGATCGTACACTGCGCTAACTCGGAATTCTACAAACAGTCCTCCTGACATAACTCCTATACACAATATCTGAGTCTTAATTCCTTGCCCTTGTTGAAGAATCATGCCAGGTGAGGACGCACACCACACATACGACGGTCACTCCAGAAGAAATGCACACTATTTTTGTAAAAATACAGTTTTCATTCTGCATGTGTGAAAGTTTTACAGTGTGTAGATACATCCTTCCCACTTGTTTTCAAACTTAGTTCAACCTGTTCCCGTGGGTAGCGCCGTCACAGCATGTCTTCAAGATGGCTGCTACACTTGACGTTCGTCAGAAGCAACGTGCTGTCACAGAATTCCTGTGCTGTGAAAGCGATACAGTGGGTAACATCCACAAGAGGTTGAAAAAGGTGTATGGAGATGCTGCTGTCGATCGCAGTACAGTTAGTCGGTGGGCAAGCAGGTTACGTGATGAAAGCGGGCACGGCAATTTTGAGGACTGTCCTCGCAGCGGCAGGCCTCGTACTGCACACACTCCGGACAATGTGCAGAGAGTTAACGAACTGGTGACTGCTGATAGACGCATCACAGTGAACGAATTATCACGCTACGTTGGGATAGGGGAAGGAAGTGTTTGCAGAATACTGAAAGTGTTGGCGTTAAAAAAGGTCGCTTCCCAGGATGTTGACACTGGCTCACAAAGAAACAAGAAAAACGGTACGCAGTGAACTTTTGGAACAGTACGAGAATGGTGGAGATGAATTTGTTGGAAGAATTGTGACAGGTGATGAAACATGGCTACATCATTTTGAATATGATGACTCCCTTGTGCACGCAGCCAAACACTAGCTCCAACAGGTCGGTCCAGAATTTTACCGTGCGGGTATACAGACGCTGGTTCCAAGATGGCGTAAGGCAGTTGAGAGGGATTGAAATTATGTGGAGAAATGAAAATATTATTCCTAAAGGATGTATCTACACACTGTAAAACTTTCAAACATGTAGAATAAACGATGGATTTAAGAAAAAATTGTGTGCATTTCTTTTGGAGTGACCCTCGTATAACAAGAATCAGTTTAATGAAAAGACAATAGTCCCCCAAGAGAATGGCTGGGTTGAGGGGACAGCCAGGTAATTTTTAATTGAAAGCCAGAAATACTGTGCAGAATGAAACAAAAATTTATTACTACTAGGTTTTTGCATTAACATCTCAATATGTATGTTAAGGTGATGCCTCCCGATTAATTATAGCACACTGTGAGTAGATAAAAATGGCACAAAAGTGCTGATCTGCTCTGTTTTCAATAAATACAGGCACCTCTTCTATCACTGAGAGCACACGAGACTCTACTTGATTTACCTATCAACATGAAGTTTATTGACGTAGAGAAGAAAAACACACTTTGAGCACACACTGCACTGCTTATATGTCCCACTAATAGCCCTTCTCTACCTATCTCGGCAAGAGCGATTTGAATACGGCCGGAGCTGCGGATGTTCACCCTGTGATGTTCTCTGCATAGCCTCCTCGTGGTGTCGAGATGTGGGTCAGCGCCCCATTGCAGTTGTGGCTGCCCCACGCGATCGCTTATGTGCGAAGCTAATGTCCAGGGTGCCGGACGAAATGCAAAACTTCGCTATCACTCGCACGGACCTGAGCAAAACTAACCGCTCCCCTTCGAAGCCACAACAGGAGTACGTAATTTCCGTAGCTATCAGATGGACTTCACACTCACGTCCAATAGTAACAATTTTCGTATGGACTACCCGTACATGCATACATACATACATTAATCCTTGTTCCATAGATCACGAATACGACATTTCGTAATGATGTGGAACGTATCACTTTAACATAATACACAAAATAATTAATTTTTTTTTTTTTTTTTACAGTTACTACTTCATATCTAAGAATTCATCTGCTGATTAGGAGTTGTCATTCCGAAATTCTTTTAATTTGCTTTTAAATGTTGGTTGGCTATCTGTCAGACTTTTAATACTATTTGACAGATGACCAAAGATTTTTGTGGCAGTATAGTTCACCACTTTCTGTGCCAAAGTGAGATTTAATCCAGAATAGTGAATATCATCCTTTTTCTAGTGTTGTAGCTATGCGCTTCGCTGTTATTTTTGAATTGGGGTGGGTTATTAATGACAAATTTCGTAAGTGAATATATGAAATGCGAAGGTACTGTGAGTATCCCGAGTTCCTTAAATAAATGTCTGCATGGTGATCTTGGGTCGGCTTCAGCTATTATTCTGATTACACACTTTTGTGCAATGAATACTTTCTCTCTTAATGATGAATTCACCCAAAATATGATGCCATACGAAAGTAGTGAATGAAAATAGGCATACTAGGCTAATTTACTGATATGTTTATCACCAAAATTTGCAATAACCCCAATAGCATAAGTAGCTGAACCTAACCGTTTCAGCAGATCATTGATGTGTTGCTCCCAGTTCAATTTCTCATCAATGCACACACCCAGAAATTCTAGCTTAGCAACAGACTTCCGTTCATAGTAGCAACAGACTTCCGTTCGTAGTCTATATTTATCAGTGGTGTTATGCCATTTACTGTACAGAATTGTATAAACTGTGTTTTCTCAAAGTTTAGTGAGAGTCCATTTGCAGAAAACCATTCAAAAATTTTCTGAAAGACATTATTTGCAATTTCCTCAGCTGATTCTTGCTTCTTGGGTGTGATTACTATACTTGTATCATCAGCAAAAAGAACTAACTTTGCATCTTCATGAATATAGAGTGGCAAGTCGTTAATATACATTAAGAACAATAAGGGACCCAAGACTGAACCTTGTGGGACACCAGTCTTGATACCTTCCCAGCTAGAGGACTCTGCTGGTTTTTGTAGATTATTTGTACTATCAATTTTAACCGTCTGCATTCATCCAGTTAAGTATGAATTAAACCATTTGTGCGCTGTCCCACTCATACCACAATACTTAAGCTTATCTAGACGAATTTCATGATTTACACAATTAAAAGCCTTTGAGAGATCACAAAATACCCTAATGGGTGATGTTCGGTTATTCATTGCATTTAATATTTGATCAGTGAAAGCATGTATAGCATTTTCTGTTGAAAAGCTTTTCTGAAAACCAAATTGACATTTTGTTAGTACTTCAATTTTACAAATATGTGATGCTGCTCTTGAATACATTACTTTTTCAAGACTTTTGGATAAAGCTGTCAGAAGTGAGATTGAGTGGTAGTTGTTAGCATCAGATCTATCCCCTTTTTTATGCAATGGTTTAACAATAGCATATTCCAGTGTAACTGGAAAAATTCCGTTTCAGTGAGCCACTACATATGTGGCTGAGAATCCTACTTATTTGTTGGGAACAAGCATTTAGTACTCTGTTGGAAATGCCATCAATTCCATGTGAGCTTTTACTTTTGAGTGAACTTACTATTTTCCTAATTTCAGGAGAAGAGGTGGGTTGAATGTCAGTTTTATCAAATTGCGTAGGTACTGCCTCTTCCATATACTGCTTTGCATTCTCTAATGAACAGTTGGAACCTATTTTCTCTACAACACTTAAAAAATGATTATTAAAAATGTTTTAGACTTCGGACTTCTTGTTAACAAACTTTTCATTGGGTTTGATAGAAATACAGCATTCCTGCGCTCTCAGTTACCCTGTTTCTGTTTTCGCAATATTGCAAATTGTTTTAATTTTATTATCAGATGTGATAATCTCAGACATAATGCACATACTTCTGGACTTTTTAATAACTTCTCTTAATACAGTGCAGTAGTTTTTATAATGTTTCATTGTTTTGGGATCATTACGCCTCCTAGCTATAAGATACATTTCCCTTTTCTGTTTACAAGATATTTTTATCCCTTTAGTAAGCTATGGCTTTTTACATGGTTTCTTACAATTATATTTCACTGTTTTCTTAGGCAACTTGTTTTCAAATATACTCACAAAGGTATCATGAAAGAGGTTAAATTTTAAATTAGCATCATGTTCCCTGTACACCTCATCCCAGTGTAACTGTTGCAAGCTTTCCCTAAAACTTTGAAGTGTTAAATCGTTAATGGAACGCACTATTTTGGTGGACTGTTTTGCATTACGGTATGGAGCTATATCATTTACTGTGACTAACTGTGCATCATGATCAGACAGACCGTTTTTAACAGGAAAAGTTTTTATTTGATTAAATTTATCTTGGTCTATGAAACCGTTATCTATCAGTGTGCTGCTTTCCTGTACCACCCGAGTAGGAAAATCAGTAACTGATGTCAAATTAAAAGAACCAAGTAATACTTCAAGGTCAAGCTTTCTATCTGACTCTTTCAGAAGATCTACGTTGAAATCCACATAAACAATAATTTGCTTTCCTTTGTCTGACAGGTAGCACAACAAAGAATCCAAGTTTTTCAAAAATAGTTGAAAATTTCCCAGTGGGGCCCTATACACGGCTACAATGATAAAAGTGCCTTTATTTAGTTTAAGCTTACATGCACATGCTTCTATGTGTTGCTCTACGCAAAACTTTTAGTTTCCAAATTTTTCACACTATGACTGACCTTAACATATATGGCAACTCCTCCTCTCTCAACTCCCGCTCACTCCCGCTCGCTGTCTGGATGCCTAGCATCTGTCCAATCAACGTTGCTTTTGGGACGCTCCCGTTGTCTGAGGTCAATGGCCCGAGCGCCACACCGGCGCCGTTTTCAGAATTCGCGGAAGGTCCCTCTCCCGCTCGGCGACTGTGCCGCAGTTGTCTGGTACGGGCGTCCTGTCTAGGGTAAGACCAAAGGGACGCTCCTGCACAGGATGCCGACTTGGGCAGCCCTCTCTGTGGATGTTATAAAATCTCCCCGCGACTGCTCAGCACCGAGCCCATTTGCAGTGGTTTCCGGCAGAGAACTATGCCACGGAAAATTTATTCATAATACGTCATTTTTAATGTAATGCAGCTTGTGTTCATTGTACGTTTTAAGAGACCTGTGATAGTTTTAATTATACGTGCAGAACCCCTAACTTGATCTCCTCACTTTGCTGGTTGTCATGGTAATCCTCAATTAAGTAGTAAAAATGCAAATTGGCGGACGATGTAGGTCTTGCAGTTGAAGTTTATGGCCCAGATACGACGCCACCTTGCAATGGGCCCACTCCAAATGCAGCCTTTGATGATGGTGTTAGTTAGTTAGGTAGTTGGTTGCGTGTTCCATTGATCAATCCCACGGTACCGTAACCGTTATGATGTGGAACGTGTCAAGTGCACAAGAAATGCACATATGAAACAAATTTTTTAATATATACATATTGCAATACAGAGTTAAAGATTAATGTTTCTATTATTTACCCCATTCCCTTAAATGACACAAAATGCATATACTATATTTATAGATTTATTTATTCCTATTCAAGAATTCATCTATGGTATAGAAGGAGTTGTCAAGGAGATATGATCTCAATTTATTTTTGAAGCTATTACTGCTGTCTGTCAGACACTTTATTTCATCTGGTAATTTGTCGAAAATTTTTATAGCAGCATATTTTACCCATTTCTGTGCCAAAGATAGGTTGAGCATAGGATAGTGTAAGTCTTTCTTTTTTTTTGCTATTATAATCATGAATGTCACTTTTGTTTTTAAACTGGTCCATGCTGTTGAGAACAAATTTCATTAGTGAGTAGATGTATTGTGAGGCTGTTGTAAGACTTCCCAATCTTTTAAAAACATGCCTACAAGATGTGCGACTATGAACCCCACACATTGTTCTAACCACTTTCTTTTGAGCAGTGAATACTTTTTGTCTAAATGTTGAGTTACCCCAAAATATTATTCCGTATGACATCAGAGAGTGAAAGTATGCAAAGTATGTTAGCTTACTAATTTCTATATCCTCAAAATTTGCAATTATTCTGATAGCAAAAGGTGCTGAACCTAGTCACTTTAGGAGATCCAAAATATGAATCTTCCAATTAAGATTCTCACCTATATATACACCCAAAAACTTAGTATGCTCTACCCTGTCTACTGACCTCTGCTGATGTGTTATATTTATTGAAGGAACTGTACTTTTTCCAGCAACATGTATGGGACGGCAGTTCCCGAGGCGGGCTGCTGCTGGTTTCCGACCAGTGGTGTGGGATGACACAGAACGTTCCACGCAGTCCACTACTTGTTCTTCAATGGCAGGAGCAGATGAGAAGGGATTACGATGGGCTCGATGCACAACACGGCGGTGCTCCATTGTAATGGTCAGACAGGGTCCACCCGATACCCGACGATGGCTATGGTTGGCCCCACGTTCCTATGCAGTCCAACATCGGGCCACTGCCACAGCCGAATGTCAAAAATCTGTGTGTTACACGATTCGACCAGCTGCCCAATTGGAGACTCAATGAGGCCGCTTCTAAATTCAGTCGGCTGCTGATTGTCTCACGCGAGTATGCAGCATCTCCATGTTCCTCACACTGATCACTCAACATCTGACAATGTTCACACTCTACTTGTAGTATACCAGGCTTGGTAACAAAACTACACACGAACAACTCAAACAAATTCTGGCGGCCGTCCTATTTGTCACATAGAATAGTCACATAGATGTATTGGGTTGGCGTGTAAGTTCGTAACGTTTTTTCCATAAGTTAAACACAAGAGATATACATAACAGAGGCTTTATCCTTCAATAATATATTCCGCTTCATTCAGAATGAGATTTTCACTCTGCAGTGGAGTGTGCGCTGATATGAAACTTCCTGGCAGATTAAAACTGTGTTCCAGACCGAGACTCGAACTCGGGACCTTTGCCTTTCGCCGGTAAGTGCTCTACCAACTGAGCTACCCATGCACGACTCAGCCTGCAGAGTGAAAATCTCCTTCTGGAAACATTCCCCAGGCTGTGGCTAAGCCATGTGTGGTGTGCGTACTGTAAGACCTTCAGTACACACACCATCAGATTATTTCACTTGTCGCTCTAATGATGTAGGCGAGTGTCAGCAATATGTCTCTTGGTCTTATCGTGGCGTGTTTGTTTTCTGCCATTAGGTCAGGCTATAGAAATGCCACTTGTACGCTTAAAGTAGCAGATCGACGGTGACCAACTTTAAACAGAACTTGATTAATTTTCACACACATTTATTAAAATAATAACAAGCATAAAAATTACTTAACTTGGTTCTGGATGCTATTTACAATTGACAATCTGAAGTTCTTTTGGTCTTGGTACGTTAACCTTATTCTCACATATATCTCTGATACCTGACAAAAGTGTCTATACATTTATCTTCATGGCTATGTACAGGAATATGGTAATCTTATTAGGCGCAGACTGAAACTTGACTATAGACTGGTACAGACAAATGTAGAACTCGAACAGACTGGTGCAGACAAATTCAGACTGATACAGACTGGTGCAGACAAATGCAGACTGACTAATCGGAGGTCTGTACACTCGTTATAATACCTTGCGTGTTCATGTATCACTGCGCGAGGGTGATCCGCAAGGAGAAAAGGTTCTACGTCAGCAGCAATCTCATTGGCTGCGTTACGTATTAATAAGCGGATCGGCGGGAGCAGAATTAGGTCCGTCTCTATGGCAGCGCCAGTGCGGAGACGGACGAGCACTGCACCTGCGCTGTTGTGCTTAGCAGGGCGCGCTCTAGTGGGAAAGTTGTGTATGCGCTGACTACGCGGAACTATGTACACAACACCATGTCTCCTCAATATCCTTTCTTTCAGGAGTGCTAGTTCTGCAAGGTTCGCATGGGAGCTTCTGTAAAGTTTGGAAGGTAGGGGACGAGGTAGTGGCAGAAGTAAAGCTGTGAGGACGGGGCGTGAGTCGTGCTTGGGTAGCTCAGTTGGTAGAGCACTTGCCCAAGAAAGGCAAAGGTCCCGAGTTCGAGTCTCGGTCCGGCACACAGTTTTAATCTGCCAGTAAGTTTCATTCTCTTTCATTGTTTACAACAGTCTGCCAACGCTCGAGTAACTTTCCAATTCCGCAAGTGCAGAAGACATGGTTTTGAGGCGAACATTTCGTTGGGCCATGTTCAGAGAGCGCATTTTCACCCGGGAAGGAAGTTCCTTGAAGGTTGTTCCACAAAGAGCGGAGAAGGTGAAAATCGAGAGTGCGAGATCCGGTGAATAAAGTGAGTTCTGAATGACTTCCCAACCAACCTCTGTATAGCCTTTTTTGTCAGTCTAGTAGAATGCTGGCTGTCGTTATCTCAGAGTAGCAACACTCCACGCTGTCTACCTAATCGTTGTTCTTCGACTGCTCTGAAAGAGTCTCAGTTGTTTACAATAAATGTCGGCAGTGATGGTCACCCGTCAGGGAAGCAGTTCCAAGTACGCCACACTGCCGCTGTTCCGTCACATCATCTTTTGCGGATGCTTGCAGGTCTGTTTATGTGGAGTTTGAAATGGGGGCGACGGGATTTTAGTTATTTTTACAATTTGCATAAATAATAAGTCTTTGAAGATACGTGGGGAGGGCTGCAGACCGAACAGCTACTATTGTTACATTCGTCTGAAACACTACCAATTCTCATTAATGACTTGTAATGTCCGCGAAAGTTATCGGCTTACCTCGTTTGTTCTTGATAGCAGCAGCTCCGGAGTCTTCTTCTGCAACCTTCCTCTTACTAGATAAGTAAATTTCTTCTGACCGTGTCGTCTTTGTGATATAATATTCTTTTAGAAGGAATCTTAATGGACGTAGGTTATTCCATTTGCTAAATAAAACCTCACTGCAAACTTGTTGTAAACACTGTATTGGGATGCAAGTTTATACTTGTTTGCTTCACACAAGAAACGGAGCGTCTCCATAAAACATCCTACCATGGAGGCGTCCGAAACAAGTGAAGTGATTAATGAAGGAAAATTGTTAACAAATGAACATTTAAAAAATTGGAATTATGGAGACACCATTGATTCTACACCACATGTTGTAAAATCTTGTTAGGTGTGTCCTCCTACAAATCACGAGAAACAGAGATAAAAGCAAATTAAAAAATTACGTTTCTTCAGGTTTCCCAGTTTAGTTACACTGCAACAGCCCCCCTACTGTATACTGGCGACGTATAGACTTTGCTGGACGACAGATAAATTTGAAAAAATACACTGAAGAGCCAAAGAAACTGGTACACCTGCCTAATATCGTGTAGGGCCCCCGCAAGCACGCAGAAGTGCAGCAACACGACGTGGCATGGATTCGACTAATGCCAGAAGTAGTAGTGGAGGGAATTAGCACCATGAATCCTGCAGGACTGTCCTTAAATCCGTAAGAGTACGAGGTGGTGGAGATCTCTTCTGAACAGCACCTAGCAAGGCATCCCAGGTACGTTCAATAATGTTCATGTCTGGAGAGTTTGGTGGCCAGCGGAAGTGTTTAAACTCAGAAGTGTGTTCCTGGAGCCACTCTGTAGTAATTATGGACGTGTGGGGTGTCGCATTGTCCTGCTGGAATTGCCCAAGTCCGTCGGAATGCACAATGGACATGGATGGATGCAGGTGATCAGAATGGATGCTTACGTACGTGTCACCGATTCGTATACAGACGTATCAGGGGTCCCATATCACTCCAACCACACACGCCTCACACCATTACAGAGCCTCCACCAACTCGAACAGTCCTCTGCCGACATGCAGGGTCCATGGATTCATGAGGTTGTCTCCATACCCGGACACGTCCATCCGCTCGATATAATTTGAAACAAGATTCGTGCGACGAGTCAACATGTTTTCAGACATCAACAGTCCAGTGTCGGTGTTGGCGGGCCCAGGCGATGCGTAAAGCTTTGTCTCGTGCAGTCATTGAGGGTACACGAGTGGGCTTTTGGCTCTGAAAGCCCATATGATATATTTTGTTGAATGGTTCTCACATTGACGCTTGTTGATGGCCCAGCATTGAAATCTGCAGCAATTTGCGGAAGCGTTGCACTTCTGTCACGTTGAACGATCCTCTTCAGTCATCGTTGGTTCCGTCCTCTAGGTTCTTTTTCCGACTGCAGCGTTGTCGGAGATTTGATGTTTCACCGGTTCCTGATATTCACGGTACACTCGTGAAATGGTCGTACGGGAAAATCCTCACTTCATCGCTACCTTATAAATATCTGTACTTGATTAGGAGTGCCTATACCAGTTTCTTTGGTGCCTCCGTGTAAGATCAATGTCTCAGGAGTTTTGACCAGCCGAGATACGGTGTAGACAGTAGCAGCGTGAACGAGAGAAAAGGAGACTGTATGTGATAGAGCAGGCAGTGTCACTGCGATATGCTATGATAAGTTCAGATTGTAAAAATTTTCGTATTACAGTCATTGGTCGAGCATCTCGAGTGCTCGTCATCAGTGGTTAGTATAAAGTGAAAACGCCGTGGCTCTTCAAATTGGCCAGTAAGATGCGGAGGGGGATTAAGCGGACCTTCCCTTTTTCTTGGGCGTAAATCTCACTCAGCGCAGATTACAGGACACATCTACATCTACATTTATACTCCGCAAGCCACCCAACGGTGTGTGGCGGAGGGCACTTTACGTGCCACTGTCATTACCTCCCTTTCCTGTTCCAGTCGCGTATGGTTCGCGGGAAGAACGACTGTCTGAAAGCCTCCGTGCGCGCTCTAATCTCTCTAATTTTACATTCGTGATCTCCTCGGGAGGTATAAGTAGGGAGAAGCAATATATTCGATACCTCATCCAGAAACGCACCCTCTCGAAACCTGGCGAGCAATCTACACCGCGATGTGTCACGTTGAACGATCCTCTTCAGTCATCGTTGGTTCCGTCCTGTAGGTTCTTTTTCCGACCGCAGCGTTGTCGGAGATTTGAAGTTTCACCGGTTCCTGATATTCTCGGTACACTCGTGAAATGGTCGTACGGGAAAATCCTCACTTCATCGCTACCTTATAAATATCTACCATCTAATAAGTACAAGGCGCAACAGCCCTAAAGGCCGGTAGCCGGTACAGTGCTGCTGTGCAGTGCGACCTTGTCCCGAGCACGGCAAATGGGGAGGGGGGGGGGGGGGGGGGGGGGGGGTGCGGCTGCGGCGACCCGGTTAGGCGCGCGCAATCGCCGCCTGCCATCTTCCCCCGGCAGCCAAGTTCACACGCGAGCCGCGCCGGGCGGGTCTGGCAGCCGCTAATCGCCGCTCTGGGGACGTCTTAACGTGAGCGACTGCCCGCCACGCCACCTCATTTAACTCGTGCAGCGTCTCGTGAAGGTCACCGCGTGCCGCTCTGCCCTCTTTTCCGCGCCTGGCAAACTCTCGGCTCGAGACGCCTACGCTTTCGAAATGAAAAGGTCCGAAAGCAGAAATGTGGTGTAGTCCTGCGCAGTGTAGCTGCTCCCCAGACCAGGCAACAGGCACGCAAACTCTTTCAAGAGTCTGCGTGCGCACTAAGGATGGCGCTTGTCGCTGAAACGACCGTTTTTCGGTTATATCAATTTTTAGCACGCCACTTTAATCTGGGTGGAAAAAGCGCTCGAAATAACCGGTTTCTGAAACGACCGACCTTATGTTTTTGTTACTATTATTACCTGTCATAAATGTACAAATCTAACAAAGACTGAAAAATTTTGACTCTCTCCGTCTCACGATATATACAGGGTGATTCAAAAAGAATACCACAACTTTAAAAATGTGTATTTACTGAAAGAAACATAATACAGCCTTCTGTTATACATCATTACAAAGAGTATTTAAATAGGTTTTTTTTCAATCAAAAACAAGTTCAGAGATGTTCAATATGCCCTCCCCCCCCCCCCCCAAAACAAACGAGCAATATCAACTCGATACTCCAACTCGTTCCACACTCTCTGTAGCATATCAGGCGTAACAGTTTGGATAGCTGCTTTTATTTCTCGTTTCAAATCATCAATGGTGGCTGGGAGAGGTGGCCGAAACACCATATCCTTAACATACCACCATAAGAAAAAATCGCAGGGGGTAAGATCAGGGCTTCTTGGAGGCCAGCGATGAAGTGCTCTGTCACGGGCTGCCTGGCGGCCGATCCATCGCCTCGGGTAGTTGACGTTCAGGTAGTTACGGACAGATAAGTGTCACCTATCACGAGGTCTAACACCATACTTCGTTCGAAATGCACGCTGAACAACTGTCGTCGATTCACTTCTGCCGTACTCAACAACACAAAAAGCTTTCTGTTGAGCGGTCGCCATCTTAGCATCAACTGACGCTGTCGCCTAGTCAACAGCGCCTCAAGCGAACAAATGTACAACTAAATGAAACTTTATAGCTCCCTTAATTCGCCGACAGATAGTGCTTAGCTCTGCCTTTTGTCGTTGCAGAGTTTCAAATTCCTGAAGTTGTGGTATTCTTTTTGAATCACCCTGTACATTATGTGATCAAAAGTAACTGGAAACTCCAAAATACATGTTTTTCAATTTAGGTGCATTGTGTTCTCACCTACTGCCAGGTACTCCATATCAGCGATGTCAGTAGTCAATAGACATCGTGAGAGAGCAGGATGGGGCGCTCTGCGGAACTCACGGACTTCGAACGTGGTCAGGTTATTCAGTGTCACTTGTGTCATACGTCTGTACGCGAGATTTCCACACTCCTAAACATCCCTAGGTCCATTGTTTCCGATATGATAATGAAGTGGAAACGTGAAGATACACGAACAGCGCAAAAGCGTACAGGCCGACCTCGTCTGTTGACTGACAGAGACCGGCGACAGTTGAAGAGAGTCGTAAAGTGTAATACTCAGTCTATCCAGACCATCACACAGGAATTCCAAACTGCATCAGGATCCACTGCTAGTACTATTACAGTTAGGCGGGAGATGAGAAAAATTGGATTTCATGATCGAGCGGCTGCCCATAAGCCACACATCACGCTGGTAAACGCCAAACGATGCCTTGCTTCCAGTAAAGAGCGTAAATATTGGATGATTGAACAGTGGAATAAACGTTGTGTGGAGTGTCGAACCGAGGCACAAAATGTGATGATCAGGTGGCAGGGTGTGCGTATGGCGAATTCCCGATGAACGTCATTTGCCAGCGTGTGTAGTGCCAGCAGTAAAATTCGGAGGCGGCGGTGTTATGGTGTGGTCGTGTTTTTCGTGGACGGGACTTGCACCCGTTGTTGTTTTGCGTGGCACTATCACACCACAGATCTTCATTGACGTTTTAAGCACCTTCATGCTTCGCACTGTTGAAGAGCAACTCGCGGATGGCGACTGCATCTTTCAACGCGATCGAGCACCTGTTCATAATGCACGACCTGTGGCGGATTGGTTACACAACAACACCCCTGTAATGGACTCGCCTGCACAGAGTCCTGACCTGAATCCTATAGAACATCTCTGGGATGTTTTCGAACGCCGACTTCGTGCCAGGCCTCACCGACCGACATCGATGCCTGTCCTCAGTGGAGCACTCCGTGAAGAATGGGCTGCCATCCCCAAGAAACCTTAACCTTACTGAACGTATGCCTGCGAGAAGTGGAAGCTGTCATCAAGGCTAAGGGTGGGCCTAAATGATACTGAATTCCAGCAGTATCGATGGAGGTCACCATCAACTTCTAAGTAACTTTCAGCCAGGTGTCCGGATACTTTTGATCACGTAGTGTAGAATCGAAGTATAAAATTAAATAGGCAAATAAGAGTATACTTAGCCTGTCCGCTATTCGCTGTTTTTCTTTTCGTAAAGTGATGAGTGGTTGAATACTACTAAAAATCGTCAGTTTTCCCCTTTGATTCTAGTTTTAAGAAACTCTGCTCAAAAATCTTGTTGTAATCAGGCATCACACCACAATCTCGGCATTATGAATTGTCGGCGCTAAAGGGCTAAAAATAAGGTTGGAGAATGTTATGGCGTAAAATCAAGCGCCGGCACGCCAGTCGGGAACGATAGAGCAGAGACGACTGTGAGAAGACGTCAGCTAATCGCACACTGACCGGACCTCTCTGCAGGACGACAACGCGACAGCAGCGGGCCCTGTGTAGAGAGGACATAAACGTCACGACCGACTGGTGACGGCCCGGTACAATAGCAGCTTCAAGGTTAGCAACTAGGATAGCCGCGTCAACGAACGAACTGTGACTGACGCCCGAACAACAGGGACTTACATGCATTCAAAATAGAAAATAGTGCATTGAGAATGTCTAGCTACTAGCCGAAATCTGGATTTGCGTAATAAAATCTGGAAAAGGACGACTGATTGCTGCACGCTATAAGTTATATTCAATAATCAATGGTTTACTTTGCAGAGCGAACTGATACGAAAGTGTGCTCGTATTATTTTCAATCAATTTGCGTAATGTGCACTTTTTAAAACGCTTCAGCAATCATTTACTTTTTGAAATAGTTATTTGTAGCTCAAATCATTTCGCAGCGGTGTCGTAGCGACGGAATATTTTGCATTAAATCAGATACTAATCTTGGACACTAGCTGAGATTTTTTGTGTCGGATGACTAAGTTTTTTCCGGGGTATCTGTAATTAGGCCGTTTGTACTGATTTCTAATTAGGCCGTTTGTGCTGGTGCTGATTTCTAATTAGGCCGTTTGTGCTGAAAGATTGCACTCGATGTTCTAGGCTATCGAATTAGATTCAAAATCGAGCAACAGCCTTTCCTTTTACAAAGGTTCTGCCACAATTACTGTCCTGAACGCCATTCTCATACTTATTATTACTTTAAATAATTGCATGTAACGAATCAATGCCGAAAACCTGGTGTCACGAACAAAAACCATTCAGGAGTAAATACTAACTGGGAAGTGAGTGTAAGAATTCTAAAATCCTTCTAAAGGCTCCTGATGAACAAATATTTTAGCGTCACCACCCCAGAAGATAATTCCATAAGGCAATAGGGAGAGAAAATGTACACAATAAGTCAACATTCTTGTCTGTGGGTCAACATAATGAGAGATGCTTCTAAGGGCACATCACGCTGAACTGAACTTCTAGATTTGTTTACTCCGTTTTAACTTGGTATCCTGCTGGCCGTCAGGGAATCTTACACTCTGTGCTCTATTCAGTGTAGGACAATAGTGATTTGAGGTGCTAAAGGGTCATTATTGCTTGTTTGTAATCAAATGATATTAGTCTTTGAGAGGTTAGGGCTTAAACGGTTAGCTGTGAATCACTTGTAGTCCTGTTCAGCTGTCATCTGAGTTATATCTGAAAGGGCTGAGTTTCGACACTTTGTTAGTTTCCTTGTGTCACCAGCAAATATTACAGTTTTTGAACTGCCCTTTAAAGACGTAGAAAAATCATCCTGTTGGTTAGAAACAAGAGTGTACACAGTACGGATCCCTGAGGCGCTTGTGACGCAGTTTAACGCGCAAATATATCTGACTTACGTTTGTTTTATGAAAGTATTCCAGATTCTTTGGGTTTCGTTTGGAGATTACCGATACGTGTCGAGACTATCTTCTCACAGCATTTAATACTTCGTATATGTTAACTTGTCTAGACAATACTGAATCAACTGTAATATTAAAACTCTTTATAACTGATGCTAAGATCAATGTAACAACAACGTCATCACTTAGAAAAAAGCTCGGGTTTACGAATCTATCAATATTGATCCTTTATACTGGCTACGATAAGTGAGACTACTAATGCAGCTGCGTACAGGCAAACTCCAGCACTTCTAAACAATTTCGCAGCAGCAGTGGTTAACAACAGAACGACCTATGAGCTATCATAGATTCAACTCAGCTTCGATCCAGCAATTTATGTAACCCAAATTTCTATAGCTAAGTATTTGTCTATGTATATTAGTGATCATGACAAAACACAACTGTCAATCTACATAAGTTTCTCGTGAGCTTACTGTTCTGTACTACAGCTTTATAGCTATAGCTCATCACATCTAGCTGTGCGATAAGCAATCTGTGGCTATTAATAATCTGAGTAACATTATCAACTTCTTATTCTAATAAAATTGCACAGAAATAAAAGAGAACATAAACTATTACCCTCCGTTGAGTATTATCCATGGATCTTATCACTGACTCAGTATACCCTGCAAAAGCCACAAAATTCCCTTTTGCTGTCAGTATTCTTAAATAATTCTTAGTGAACGCTAAAGAGATTATGGTTTCTTAACCTTTGAGCTACAGTCTTACGCGTTTAGTCCAATTGGCGAAAATTTTAAGCGGATTCACTATTTTCCTTTTGTTTTAAGTTTCTGTCCACTAAGTAAAGGCACACGTATATCAGATTCAGCGATATAATCCATTCTCACGTCTTTTGCCTTGCGTTTTATTAACAGTTAACGCTTATTTCTTTCAATATTATGTACAGTTTCTAGTAAGCTTATTAACATTTTTACTAGAAAAATAAGGCTGTCTTCTAACTGACTTTCTTTGCTATTACTGTCAAATATTTTTTCTTTTCCTTGTAGTGTTCAACCCTGAGGTTGGTTTGCAGCACAGCGCCATTCCTATCTTCTGTCTGCCTTCCTCTTCATTTCCACGTATGTGTTACATCCAACGTCAATCATGATCTGTTGCATGTATGATATCCTTTGTCTTCCCCGCCGATTCCTTCCCTCAATAGCTCCTTCTGCTGTTGTTACAATGATGTTATTGTGTCGTAGGATGTGCCCTACAAGTTTGTCTCTTCTTGTTTGGATGTGCATCCACAGAGATCTGATTTCCTGTACTCTTCTAAGCACCCCTTCATCTGTCACTTTGTCTCTCCAACTGATCTTCATCATCCTTCTATAGCACCACATCTCCAGAGCCTCTACCCGCCTTCTCTCTTCTCTTCCAATTGTCCAAGTTTCACATCTGTATAGGTCCACACTCCAAACGAAACCTTTCATGACACGTTTCCTTATTTTCATACTGATGTTGATGCTGGTGAATAAGTTTCTTCTCCAATTAAATGCAGTTTTGGCCTTTTGTATTCTGGTCGCAATTTCTTTCTGGCTTCTACCATCTCTTGTGATTTTGATTCCCAGGTAAGTAAATTCCTCTATCACTTCCGGCTCCTCTCTTCCAATTCTCATTCTCAGAAGTTCATAGTCTGCTCCTCTACTGCATACCATCACTTTAGTCTTTTTCTTGTTTATTCTCATTCCATACTGATTGCATAGAATTTTTTCCACTGTTCTGAGGACTTCCTCTAGATCTTCTTTTGTCTCTGTGACTACAGCAATATCATCTGCATAACGTAGCATGTCTATCTTCTGCCCATTAATTTTGATCCCCATCTGAGTAGTTTCTCGAACTTGTTCTATAGCTTCCTGGATGTAAGCATTTAATATAAGAGGAGAGAGAGCACATCCTTGCCTTACCCCTTTTCTAATATTTGCTTCTTGTTCATGGTGACAGTTCCTAATCACTGCCATATCATTCTTATAGAAACTATCACACGGATGTCTTTGGACTTTATTCCACTTTTCCTCAGCACTCTGAACATCTCTTGCCAGATAACGTTATGAAATGCCTTTTCCATGTCTACAAAGGCAATATAAGTTGGTTTATTTTTCTGTGATTGCTGGTCGATAACGAGTCTCAGTGCCGGAATCGCCTCTCTTGTTCCCAATCCCCTTCTGAAACCAAACTGATCTTCACTGAGCATATCCTCCACCTTCTCTTCAATTCTCTTCAGAACTATTTTTATTAGAGATTTTTGATGCATGTGATGTTAGGCTTAGAGTTCGGTACTGTTCGCATTTTGTAGCTGCTGCCTTCTTTGGTATAGGAACAATGATACATTTCTGCAAGTCTGTCGGTATCTCTCCTGTGTTATAGGTGGACCTAATAAGGTTAAGCAGCATCATTTTCATGCTGTCACCAGCATTCTTTATTAGTTCTGCAGGGATGTCATCAATACCAGTTGCTTTGTTGTCCCGTAGCTCTTTTAGAGCTCTGTCAAACCCTTCTTGCGTAATGTCATGTCAAATATTAATTACGTAGAATCAGCTGTCCTGGTCTTTCTAGAGAAATTATTAGCTTTGAAGTACTCTTGGTGAAATACTTTCTTGTAACGGCTGCACTGTTTGCTACTTCTTGACAAACTGTGCTAGTTGCTCAGCCTAAACGTCGCTTTGCGGAATTGCTCAGTACTTCGAAAAATGTAAACATTTTATTACATATTTTCTATTTTCTTACTATGATTTCCCGATCTTACGGTCAAGATTGACTTTAAACAGTGAAAATTAGAAGTCGGTAAATCTAACTTTAATGTTGACAGTTTGTGTTCAGGGGCCAGTGTACGCCAAGTCCTATTAACATTCTCGCCCAACAAACAAAAACGGCTTGTGCCACAGCCACTTTAACACTACGCTTAACATGTGAAAGCGAAGGTCATCTTCTTC
The DNA here is from genome assembly GCF_021461395.2 of Schistocerca americana. Lineage (NCBI taxonomy): Eukaryota > Metazoa > Arthropoda > Insecta > Orthoptera > Acrididae > Schistocerca > Schistocerca americana. The sequence continues at coordinate 539,368,769 of NC_060124.1, read as the reverse complement.
GGGCGTTGGCATCTGGCTACATCACAATCCCTCTAACGTTGCAGAAGTACCGTGACTCGACACAGGATTCTCTGGAGAGAATAATGACGCTGTTCGTGGTTCAAAATTAATGATTCCTTTACGGATCTCCAGTATTTTGGAGATGAAGTAGGACTGCAACTTCGTCTTCAATGAAATAAATGTTTGGAGTACCTTCATAAGTTGTATTAGGCCGTCTCCTTTCTTTCTGCGTCCACACACATACTCCGCAATCCACCTTACGGTGCGTGGCGGAGGGTACCCCGTACCACTAGTAGCAACTTCTCGTATCTTATGTTCGGGATCCTTACAGGAGATGTATGTTGGCGGCAGTAGAATCATTCTGCAATCAAAAAAATTGTTCAAATGGCTCTGAGCACTAGGGGACTTAACATCTGAGGTCATCAGTCCCCTAGAACTTACAACTACTTAAACCTAACTAACCTAAGGACATCACACACATCCATGCCCGAGGCAGGAATCGAACCTGCGATCGTAGTGGTCGCGCGATTCCAGACTGAAGCGCCTAGAACCGCTCGGCCATTTCATATCACTTTACAACGTTGTGCCCAGATAGTTAAACGACGTGAGACCAATAATGCTGTGCCCGAACGTTACAGGATTGTTTATGGGCTTGTTTTTCCTACTCACCCGCATTAACTAAAATTTTTCTACATTTACAGCCAACTGCCATTCATCACAGAAACTAAAAACTTTTTTCTAAGTTTTCTTTCATCGTCCTATGTCACTGAACGTCGACAATTTGCCGTATACTACAGCATCATCAGCAAACAGCCGCAGATTGCTGGCCGCCTCGTCCGCTTGACCCTTTAAGGGGCTCCGGAACGCCCTATACTTGCAATGTTAAAATAACGCTTATAAATTATATCTTTCCTCACAAAGTTGAACTTTTTACAGATTATTTATTGGAATATGGGCTACAACTTAACACAGGGATTTTACAAAATTTTACAAAATTTTAGTTCAGTTATTAAAGATGATTTTTTTTCAATTGTAATGAAAATTCACAACATTTTTTGCAATTTTTATTTATATATTCAAAAATATACAGTTTTTTGGAAAAAGGCTGTGTTAAATTATGCAGAAGGTACTGTGTAACATTTACTGAATGTTTGAAACAAATATGTTTGGAAGATCCTTAGAAAACATGTAATTAGTATGAGAAAATAAAAGTTTTGGGAATCGAGCGACAAAGATTGGATTAACTTTTTAGTGCATTCCAGGTCCATAGGATGGATTATCTTCATCCTCTGCAAACTCCTCCTCCAGCTTCCTCTTGTTCCTCCTCCTGTTTACTCTTGCTTGTATTTCTAGACTCTTTACAGCCCTGTCTGCAGCCCGAAGGCGTTCCTTATCTAAAGCAAGCATCGCTCGTTGTTGTGTTCGTAGATTTTGCTACCATTTTCTTCAGTTGCAGTTACTGCAACACTGTTCCAAAAGGTGGTCATGTATGAACACTTATCACATTTCAGTTGTATTTCACTAGCAAGTCCTACGTGCTTTATTATGGAGAGTTGCAGACCAACTTCACTACAATGAATACATCTTACACAGTCTGAAAAATTTCCTTTGAGAACCGACTTATCAAATATTTCATTCACATCCGATTCGCCCATAAAACATTCATAGTTTTCACTCATTGAACCAAGCTTCTTCTGTGAAGTATTTTCTTTCCCACTTTGACTGCTATGGGCAGGTGTACTTGAGAGGTTAGGTTCACTCACTTGGTTATCGTCTTTATTGTTTACAGTAATAGCACATACCTTTGGCTTTCCAACATTTCTCCTTTTCTTAAAAGCCTTCATTCTAATAACTTTACTTTTACTCATTATTATACTTCAACAAAACAGAGACTCAAGAAACAGAATTAATTACGAATATTTTCGAGATAACGACAGAGTAAATAAATATGAAACAATCGACAATCACACCATTGAACCATCACAGGATAGCCACAACACATACTTTATCTCACATCACTAAAATGTACCTGCTGAACACGGACGTTAATAACAACACCATTTGACAGCAGTTTAACAGCGCGACAGTGGGTCACGCCCATGTAGAACACATTTCAAAAAAAATTTAAAAATAGTTGTAGTCTTCGGAATTGAATAAATTATATATCTATTAAAAGGTAATAGTCTGCAGATTCAGAAAACGCAAAAAAGTAAAAATTGAACTTTTCATGATTTTGAGCCTTTCCGGAGCCCCTTAAGTATGCAGAAAACAACAGCGGTCCTACCACACTCTGTGAGGCGCTCGGACAACATCCTTCTCTCTGATTAACACTCGCTATCGAAGACAACATACTGGGTTCTATTGCTTCAGAAGTCTTCGAGCCGCTCATACGAGGGTCGTGCCCGACATTTTTTTTTAAAAAAAGCCATTAATATACACAGACAAACAAACGTTCTTGTTGGTGATTCCCATCTGATGTTTGCCGTGCGCGCCGGTGAAGATTCGAACCGTTCTGGCAGATGGCAGAGCCGTACTACAACGTCAAAATGCCGTCTACCGGCTCACGTTACAAGCAGGGTGCTGTTATTGAATTCTTGTGTGCAGAAAAAGAAACCGTGGTGAACATCTATAAACGTTTGTGTGCGGTTCATGGCGATGCTGCAGTTGATAAGAGTACAGTTGGGCGATGGGTAAAGAAAGTTACAGCCTCGGGAAATGCAGAAACAGAGCTCCACGATCAGCCACTCTCGGAACCTGCTGCCACAGCCACTGCTCCAGACATGCTGACTCGTGCGGATGCCATTATTCGTGCCGACCGGCGCATCACAACTCGACAGTTGGCTCTACAGCTGTCGATCAACATTGTCAGTGCGTCTGCAATGATCGAGACTCTCGGATATTCAATGAGGTGCTCACGATGGGTTCCACGAGTGCTCACGGTGGACCACAAGATTCAAAGAAAGGACATTTCATCTGAATTGTTGAAGCGTTTGGAGACCGACGGAGAGGCCTTTCTGTTACGGATCGTTACGGGGAACGAAAGTTGGGTGCACCACTTTGCGCTGGAAACAAAAAGTCATTCCATGGAGTGGCATCATCCTCATTCACCAGAAAAGAAGAAATTCAGGACAACCCCCTCTGCTGGGAAGTCATGGTGACAGTCTTCTGGGATTGTGACGGCGTCATTCTCATGGTTGTGATGCCAAAAGGGTCAACAATCAATTCAGAGCCGTACGTGAAGAGTGAATAAAGTCAAGAACCGTTCCCGACGTGATCGATCGGACAAGAATCCGGTAGAAATCTTACTTCAATACGGTAATGCACGCCCACACGCAAGTCTGAGAACCCGGGAACACATCGCCAAATTGGGTTGGACATCATTGTCTCATCCACCCTACAGTCCAGACCTGGTACCCTCGGACTGCTATCTGTTTGGCCCGCTTAGAGATTCTCTACGGGGAAGACCCTTTGAAGATGACGAGAGTGTCAGTCGAGCAGCGAAAACATGTCTACGCCTACAAGACAAGAGCTTTTACCAGCAGGGAATACATGCTCTTCCACAACGTTGGTGTACGGCCAAAGAACGCGATGGAGACTACATACAAAAATAGGTCTTGGACAAGACATGTTGATGTATATAGTCACCAAATTCTGACTCTTAACAATAAGTATGATCTGAGAAAAAAAGTGTGGGGCATTACATATTGAACGAATGTCGTATATCTGAGAACCTATTCCAAATGATCGAACCTTCGTTAACAATTTTGGACTTGATTCCATTCTCGAACCACCCATCTTCGAAAGTGATTTAATACAGATATGTATACATGCGCGGAAGAAGCACAGCAAATAATCCGCATGGCATTGCAGATACTTAAGAATACATTAGACAAGTTACAATGAGCGCTGCCCACTGCTGAACGAACTACATAAGGTGCACACTTTATGGCACGACCCAGGAGGCGTGTGTAATTTATCGAATGCCATAGGTTCCTTATATCAAGAAAGAAGAAAATACTCTTTGCCGAATATCTTACTCTGATCAAGCAAAACACCGCGAAACCAAATGCCACGCGGTGGCGCTGTGGCCTCGTAGCACGGCAAGAGAAGTACACAAACGCATCAGATCAGAGACGAACCTGGAACCATTCTTTTGACGATGCAGACTGTAACTGCGGAAATACCCTGACGGAAAGGACTCTGTCACACGGCGGGCTGTTATGGCCCATCACCTGCGAACGAGCGTCTTGGACACGGTGAAGCTGCTCGGTGGATTGCTTACTACCATCGTGAGCATCTGTGGAAGGCGCTTGAAGGACGATGGATGAACGAATTGACGACAAGGCGTTGGACATCCCCGCCTCGTAACGAAACGTGGAATTCCGAGGTTAGCTCACTCAGTAAAGCAGGATAGGCGAAAGCTGTGGCAGTTCTGATGACAGAGTACACTGCTGGTGAAAATGGAAATGATGGTATGGGATTGATGGTCGGGAGGCCCCATTCAGGTGAGTTCGGCCGCCGTAGTGCAAGTCCTGTTTAGGCGACGGCACATCGGCGACTTTCGGATCAATGATGATGAAAATGATGATGAAGGACACACAACACCCAGTCCCCTGCCGGGAATTGAACCCGGGCCCCCTCCGTGGTACGCGACAACGCTACCGCTACGCTACGGAGGCGGACACTGCTGGTGCAGGTACAATAGAAAATGCCCTGTTTGGTGGGTAGGTATGTGGAGACCTCTAATGCACATCTGCGTCAGAATATCCCTAAGACGCAGAACCACCCTACAGTTACACTACAGTAACATTTATACCCAACGGAAATTATATGTGATTGAGAAGCTATTTGGCTCTGTGTAGTGAAACTGGAGATGAAATAACGTAGCCGGCCGTGGTGGCCGTGCGGCTCTAGGCACTTCAGTCCGGAACCGCGTGACTGCTACGGTCGCAGGTTCGAATCCTGCCTCGGGCATGGATGTTTGTGATGTCCTTAGGTTAGTTAGGTTTAAGTAGTTCTAAGTTCTAGGGGACTGATGACCTCAGATGTTGAGTCCAATAGTGCTCAGAGCCATTTGAACCATTTTTTTTAAATAACGCATTTTATTACAAGGCTACTCCTATGATTTCACACACAGTTGAATAAAATTAATAAAGGTGATCAAGAAATTTGTCTGCCCGAATAACAAACAGAATTCAGCATCACAAAGGATTTATTTCCAAAACACATGATTGACATGGAACACAGGTCATCATAACACATCAATTGTAGACATGAGCGGAAAAACTCATTAGGATATTTAGGGGTGAGACCAATGTTAATTTTCATAGTTCCCGTTCCCAGCAACAGAAGGCAACACTTATCTCTAAGGTTTTACAATTGAGGGTTAGCCCAGCTTTCCACAGATGTCTTCAGTTACAAAATCAAATGTGTGTGAAATCTTATGGGACTTAACTGCTAAGGCTATCGGTCCCTAAGCTTACACACTACTTAACATAAATTATCCTAAGGACAAACACACACACCCATGCCCGAGGGAGGACTCGAACCTCCGCCGGGATCAGCCGCACAGTCCATGACAGCGCCTTAGAAAGCTCGGTTAATCCCGCGCGGCTCTTCAGTTATGTTTATGCTCGTGTTCATCAAATGGAATGTACTAATGTACAGTTGAACAGAGGGTGGCAAACTGACTCTGATTCAGACTTTAAAAATGGATAATGCAATCTGACTGTAAGTAATATGATTGACAGTGATAGTGAACTATTGACTGGAGCAAACTACCGAAATGCACTTAAATCAGATAGTCACTGCTGCTGCCCTGAGCGCATGGTGCATTGAGTGAAATTACCTTAAGGGTTCCTAGTGCTGGTGCTGCGAAATGCTTACCGTGCGCATGTAGAAATCTCGAGTGCGGTGGCCAGCGCGCCTCTGCGTCGTGTTGAACGGTCGACCTGTCCCTCCTCCTTTCCTTCAGATCCACCTTCGCTCCCAGACTACACGGCCTAAGCTCAGATTGACTTCCTTCCTCCACTGCACAGGACTCAATCCTACTGCAATCCTCCATGCCACAAGAATGAGTCCTCGCTTCTTCACGCTACATAGCGTAGTCCGCAAAACACTCCAAGTGGAGTTAGTGCCAAAAAGTTAAAAGCCACCAACCGTAAGTGGCAGCACTCTCCTGCATGAATCGAGTATCACCCCGTGTACCATACAGCCACTCTCCGTATCCTCATACATCTCGAGGCACTGAACCGGGGTCCACTGTTACGTTTTCTGATCTCACGCTCGGTGTCGCAGTCGACACACAGTGATTTTGCATGTGTGGAGAAACAACTTGTCATGTGTCCCTACGTGGCCTCGAAAGAAACGCAGCAGTTCTCCCAGTGATACAGCGTCAGGCGTCCTGGAATGTCGCCGCATTTCGGCTGGTTTGGTGAAATGTTTTCACAGGCCCGACTGAGATTGACCTTACAGGAAGCTTCCCAGCAAACATCATCAGGATTCCTACAGAAACAGCGGAAAGCACTTCTCCTCGGTCGAGAGCAGTTGTCTGTGAAAGCAGTCGTAAAAACATCTGCCTCTGGCCTCTTAGAAAATACAATGTGTCCCGCCCTTGGCTCCCCGCTTCCAGTGGCCAGTGGACCCTCTGCAGCTTAGGCCGTGTCTTCTGCCTCGGACCCCCTTTTGTTTGGCGACTTGCCATATTCTCCAAACTGGCACCAGTAAACCTCCCCTGTCACCGCCATGCTTGTCCGACAAAACAAGTGCTCAGCTCCACCACCTCTAATAACTTCATGCATCTAGCTGCCAATCAGTTCAACATTACAATCAGTGTCAACACTCTTTAAAAGTCTCATTGTCCAATGACACTTCCTAACCTAATCAAACTACGCAAATTGAATGTTTCTGCTCTAGAGAATAAATAAACTGGAAGGAAGGCGGGTCGAAAGAACTTCCAGTCCTCCAGAGTACAGTGATTAGTGCACATTGTTGAACAAGGAGCTCCATAGCACACGACCACTACGTGATCCCATGTTGACCCAAAGACATTGTCAATTACGAGGTCATCGAAATTGTACCGAGTAACCATGAAAACGTGTTATTGGTCTGGATGAATCTCTCATCTTGTTACACCAGATCGATGGTCGTATTCAGATATGCCATCATCCAGGTAAACGGCTCCACAAAAAATGCATCGCAGCACAGATCCAGGCCGATGGGGCCAGTATTCTGGTATGAGCTACATTCACATGAGTTTCCATGGGACCTGTGGTAGTAATCAAAGACGCCATAACTGTGGACTAGGTGAACATTACTGTGCACCACATACATCTCTTCAGACACCATGACAGCCGTGGACTAGGTGAACATTACTGTGCACCACACCTCTTCAGGCACAATGATGGCTGTGGACTAGGTGAACATTACTGCGGCCACATACATCTTCCAGGCAAGATGATAGCTGTGGACTTGGTGAACATTACTGTGGACCACATACATCTCTCCAGGCACCGTGAATGCTGTGAACTAGGTGAACATTACTGTGGACCATTTACATCTCTTCAGGCACCAAGACAATTGTAGACTAGGTGAAAATTACTGCAGACCACTTACATTTTTTCATGCCTAAGATTATCTCCAGTGCCTGTGGCATCTTCCAGCTGGATAGCTGCCCGTGTCACAAGGTCAGAATCGTACTATATTTGTTTGAGAAGCATGGCAGCGTATTCACACTGATTCTTGGGCCTCTAATTTGTCCGATCTGAAACCGATTGGACACATCTGGGATGCTTTTGATTTCCAGTTATGTGCCCACAAATCTTAACGTAACGTAGCTCCTGAACAGGTCTCAGAAAACCCAACGGTACTGACCGACCGCCGCGTCAACCTCCACCGTTATGTTTCATTGGATGTGGATATGGAGGGCCATGTAGTCAGCATGCCGCTCTCCTCGAAGTTGCCAATTTTCGTGTCTTCTCAGTCAAATAGCTCAATTGGCCTCAAAGAACAGAGTGCATTTCCCATGCCAACAACTCTCAGCAGACCCGAACGTGCCCATACATCGTCGGCCCATAATTTACTGAATTTGCTTGACCTGTGCGTAGACACCTGGTACCACATACCTCAGGAAACCTACCAAGGAGTTGCCGAACCCGTTCCACGCAGAGTCGCTGGGGTATTGTGTTGCAGTGGTAGACCAACACGCTGTTAATAAGCTGGCCATGATGTTTTGGATCATGAGTGTAAGTTGTTGCTATAATAGGTACATTGCTTAAGACAGTAAAAATATCAAATATTCATTTCCTACTACCTTATCTGTTACATTAAGATCTCCCTACGACCCGTGAAATTTAGGCATGTATTTATTAACTTACATGCAGAGTGATTCATATAATAACCTCCACAAACACGCACATGCAGGCACACACGCACACATACACACACACACACACACACACACACACACACACACACACACGTAATGAAGCACAAAATATGGTCAGACATATCAACATCGTAGTGAGAAGTATAGCACTAAGAAATAAAGAACGTAATGCATGCTTTTATCGTAAGTTTCATCACCCACACCCAGCATTTCGTGAAACTAGCGATTTCATGCCAGATACAAGCGCTTGAAGTGGTGAAGGCGACCAAGTTCCGACCAAGATATGAGTCAAAGGTCACCCTTCTCTGCCGGTACCGATTACGGGCTCTGCACGCTAAACTAAAGGCTGCATATACTAAGATCTCTAATCAGTGGGAGGGATTTCAGGGTCGCGAACTCGTTATCTTCGTAGCACACTCGCAATGTGCGCATTAAACCTGTTCTGTTACGATAAAATCAGGAAATTTGGTTGGCTGAAGTCGCCTCTGGGGATCCAACCCAAGCTGAGACGCCTTTACGAGCCGTCGCTGTATACTGCTCGTTAAATTACACATGTTTCGTTCGATACTCACTTCATACGCTCTCGTACGGTTTTGAAATAGTGAGGAACGACATCATAGAGAATTCCGTTTCATTAAGCGTTGTTGACAGTACTACTGCAAAACGAGCTCTTAATTTTTCGAATGAACTCTTGTTTACCTTGAGAGATAGCTATCGCCTTCATTATTTGACTACTCAACCCAAAATTTCAATTCCTTGCAACTGTTCATAACCGTTTTTCCGGCAAGCCAAACTAAAGACACATATGTTCTTTATGTGGCGACAACCGACACAAGGGCAACGGTGGATATACAACGCTGTTCAATAAGTAATATAATACATTCCTTTTGCGGCCAACTTCAGTTGGAAAAAATGCCGGACTTGTTGTGGAACATTGTGGATTATTTCCGCTTCAGCTGCTATAGTTTCATGAAGTTCCGATAGGTGGCGGTGCTATATTTAGCCTTCAAAATCGCACCTGTCGGAAGACCAGAGTGTAGCACATATTCTTAGGCGCTTGTAGAATATCTACGGAGACCTGGCAGTGAACAAAAGTACGGTGAGTCGTTGAGCGAGGCGTCTGTCATCAATGCAACAAGGTAGCGCAATCCTGTCCGATGTTCCGCGTGCCGACAGCCTGCACACAGCTGGGACTCCTGCAATGTTGGAACGTGCGGACATTCTCGTTCGAGGTGATCGACGGATCACAAGGACAGACCTCGTCGCTGAATTGTACGTTTCTGTTGCTAGTGCTGTCATACATGTCTGCGCACCCGAGAAAATGGTTCAAATGGCTCTGAGCACTATGGGACTGAACAGCTGTGGTCATCAGTCCCCTAGAACTTAGAACTACTTAAACGTAACTAGCCTAAGGACATCACACACATCCATGCCCGAGGCAGGATTCGAACCCGCGACCGTAGCGGTCACGCGGTTCCAGACTGAACCGCACGGCCACACCGGCCGGCCGCACCCGAGAGTAGCTCACAAAACTCCATTGGAACGTTCTTCCTCGTCCACCTTACAGCCCGGATCTCGCACCTTCCGACTTCCATCTGTTTGACCCAATGAAGGACGCACTCTGTGGGGAGCAGTCAGTGGATAATAGGGAGGTTATTGATGCAGCAAGACGTTGGATCCGACGTCGACGAGTAGAGTGGTACCATGAGGGCATACAGGCGCACTCAGCCACTCAGTAAGGTGGCGTAACCCCGTCGCATTGAACGGACATTATGTTGAAAAATAGGGTTTTGTAGCAAACGAACCTGCTTTAGGAAACAAATTCGTTGCATTACTTATTGAACACCGTCGTACTTGTACATGGTAATTGATACTCAAGTCTAAAAAAAAGTTTTAATCTGTTACAACTTGGAACCCTACTTAAAACAACCACTATTCTCTAAATACGAGGGGGTACTGAAAAATAATGCCTCTGAATTTTTTGTGTGGAAATTCTTAAAACTTTTTAAATGAAACAGACTTTAGTAACATTCTGAATCTCTGTTCTTCGAGCCTACATGTTTATTCCTCAATATTGTCGCCCTGACGACGAACACATTTCTCACAACGAGAGATCAGTTTGTTGATACTGTCAGGGTAGAATGTTTGACTTTGTGGATGGACAAAGACAGCTGTGCTTGCAGCGCTTCACTACGGTCAAAGCACAGCCCTCGAAGGTGTTCTTAAGTTTCGGAAACAGATGAAAATCGGATGGAGCCAAGTCGGGACGATGATCGATGACAGGTGAATCCAAGGCGTCGGACTGTTGCAGATGTCGCAGCGCTCCTGTGTGGTCTGTCATTGTCGGCCTGAAGGAGAGGGTGATGCAAGTGTGGACGAAATCTTCGAATTCGGGAAACTCGATTACAGCAGGCTTGTTTCACGCTCCGACATATCTGCGCTACACACTGCAATTCGGAGCCCTCTAGCGGCAGAGAGTTGCAACTTATGTCAGTGAAGCGGGACAGTCGACCGAGAAATATGCATGACATGAAATACCTCAACAGACATTCTTCTTTCTCTTCTTGTAGCGTTCAACCCTGAGGTTGGTTTGCAGCGGAGCGCCATTCCTCTCTTCTGCCTGCCTGCCTCTTCATTTCGTGTGTGTTACATCCAACGTCATTCATGATCTGTTGCATGTATGATATCCTTGGTCGCCCCCGCCGATTCATTCCCTCAGTAGCTCCTGCTGCCATTGTTCCAATGATGTAGTTGTGTCGCAGGATGTGCCCTACAAGTTTGTCTCTTGTTGTTTGGATGTGCCTCCACAGAGATCTGGTTTCCTGTACTCTTCTAAGCACCTCTTCATGTGTTACTTTGTCTCTCTAGCTGATCTTCATCATCCTTCTATAGCACCACATCTCCAGGTCCTCTACCCGTCTTCTCTCTTCTCTTCCAATTGTCCAAGTTTCACATCTGTATAGGGCCACACTCCAAACGAAACCTTTCATGACACGTTTCCTTATTTTCATACTGATGTTGATGCTGGTGAATAAGTTCCTTCTCCAATTAAATGCAATTTTGGCCTTTTGTATTCTGGTCGCAATTTCTTTCTGGCTTCTACCATCTCTTGTGATTTTGATTCCCAGGTAAGTAAATTCCTCTATCACTTCCAGCTCCTCTCTTCCAATCCTCATTCTCAGAAGTTCATATTCTGCTCCTCTACTGCATACCATCACTTTAGTCTTTTTCTTGTTTATTCTCATTCCATACTGATTGCATAGAATTTTTTCCATTGTTCCATGTCTATCTTCTGCCCATTAATTTTGATCCACATCTCAGTAGTTTCTCGAACTTGTTCTATAGCTTCCTGGATGTAAGCATTTAATATAAGAGGAGAGAGAGCACATCCTTGCCTTACCCCTTTTCTAATATTTGCTTCTTGTTCATGGTGACAGTTCCTAACCACTGCCATCTCATTCTTATAGAAACTATCACACGGATGTCTTTGGACTTTATTCCACTTTTCCTCAGCACTCTGACATCTCTTGCCAGATAACGTTATGAAATGGCTTTTCCATGTCTACAAAAGAAATATAAGTTGGTTTATTTTTCTGTAATTGCTTTTCGATAACGAGTCAGTGCCAGAATCGCCTCTCTTGTTCCCAGTACCCTTCTGAAACCAAACTGATCTTCACTCAGCATATCGTCCACCTTCTCTTCAATTCTCTTCAGACATTGAGAACAGAATAAAAAATTCGGAGGCACTACTTTTCATTACGCCCTCCACAAATCTTTTATACGAGAATCTGGTGAGAGCAGATCTATAACGACTTCTGACTATATTTTCCATCAATCTGCTGCATGATTACTTATATAAAAATACCGAAAGTTACGTTATATAACAATGATACTCATAACACAGAGAAATGTGCAAGATTTTTGTGAGTGACGGTGCAGTTAAACAGAGCATGGAATCATAGTACGTCCTGTTGCAGACATAAGGACGTTGCTGCGGAAAGAATACGAAAAATTTCAGAAAAACAGGGATATTGATACCAGATTTGCCAATAACTTGCTCTATTAGAAAAAGCATACCTTCTGGAGAACAACCAAATGCACAAATTGAAACTCATTGATCAACATCGAAATTCAAACTAAGTGTAAGAGAAATAGATCACTCTTTAGGATACATAAAATTGTGAGTTTAAAAAATCGTACAGACTTTTTACTGAATGATGGCAGTGGTCTGCGTAGATATTCTGGTCTTGGTTGGTACATGACTCAAATCGGCATTGGCCCTCCACATGTACTACGACTCATGCTCTACCTTGCTCAAGTACGTTTCCACTGAGTATGCTCCCACGATTGATCACCTCCTTATCGAGAGAGCCTGATATGCACTCCCCGCCACAAAGTCGAACCTTTAAAATCCCTTTGCCAGTTCTACCGCTGCCAAAAGTGCCTCCAATATAATAACCATCTCACCATCGAATGCTAAAATCCACCCTGCTGTCCTCTTTGTAAGGCCTCATTTTTTCTCAAACAGTGTCTAAATCTCACTTCCGCTCCCACCTGCAACTAAACCTATCCTATCTAGTCTTCCAAGGCCATACTCCAACCTGTCAAACCAGAACTAACCATACCATACCCGTCCGACACGCTGGCAATCCTATAAATCTCAATAATAACCTCTACTCAGCTCCAGCTGCCGAAGTCATCTCAGATTTCTCGGCGTCGTCCCCTGAAATATTCACTCGTCCGAAAGTCGCACGTAATCCAACAAATTTGCCTTTCGATCGGATCCGTACTCCTCCTTAACACCGAAGCCACTTAGTCCCAAAAACATGTCCACTTCATATTCACCCGTCTTGACACCTTCGTTTAGTCCGCCCCCGGTAGCTGAGTGGTCAGCGCGACAGACTGTCAAACCCTGGTTCGATTCCCGGCTGGGTCGGATATTTTCTCCGCTCAGGGACAGGGTGTTGTGTTGTCCTAACCATCATCATTTCATCCCCATCGACGCGCAAGTCGCCGAAGTGGCGTCAAATCCGAAGACTTGCACCAGGCGAGCGGTCTACCCGACGGGAGGCCCTCGTCACACACTATTTTTATACCTTCGTTTAAACCCTCTCCACCTCATGTCTGCACAACCCACTTCCCAGCCTCTCAACACTGGGCGACAGTAATACTGCAACCTGTATCACATCAGCTCACTTCCAGTTAGCAAGGCCCTTTGCACGCATAATCTGTCTCAGCACAACGCTCACTTCTTCGTCCTCAATTAAGCGTTCCTCCAGCTCTATCACATCATACGAACGTCTCCCTATGTCCACCAAAAAATGGTTCAAATGGCTCTGAGCTCTATGGGACTTAACATCGGAGGTCATCAGTCCCCTAGAACTTAGAACTACTTAAACCTAACTAACCTGAGGACATCACACACATCCATGCCCGAGGCAGGATTCGAACCTGCGACCGTAGCAGTCACGCGGTTCCGGACTGAAGCGCCTAGAACCACTCGGCCACCGCGGCCGGCCTATATCCTCCACCCCATAGAAAATCCTCTTCTGCTGTCCAGAGATGGAGTTACAATCGGCCACCACAAAAATAGAACTATTCGACCACAATCCTTATACAGTATTTTCACGCACCACCTTATACCGACTCTATTGTTCAAGACCCTAATTGTTACCTATGCCGCTATTTACATTCGACTTAATCACTACATCCCCTTTGACATTCTCACCACATGAGTCTCAGCTCTTCCACCTGTACTGTTGCCACTGACTTCATTATATCTAGCAGATACCCTGCATAACTCCAGCGGTGATGTCAGTTTATGGACTTCATCGAAGGCGGAGTATCACAATCCAAAGCACAGCCGTCCTGAAAGTAACACAACTCCAGACGTCGTTTCAGCATCTCCCAACTTCCTTGGACGCCGTATTGCAAAGTCCTCGATCCAGTTGAGAGTGATCACCTACCTGTTCTACTCTTCATTTCTTACAGATTCACTCTTCCTCATGCACCCCATGCCAATAACTGTCCAAAAGATATCCATGACTACTCCTGTGCCAATAGGAATGTTCACTAAAAATTTATAGATACCCAGACTGGAAGCCACCGGCTCCCATCAAACAATCTGACAGTATCCATAATTCCCCGCCCTTCTTGCAGCAGACATTATCAGATGCTACATCAGACATTATTACTACCTAGATTGTACATCCTCGTCGCCCCTCCCACCTCCCTTACCCTCCCCTTTCCCTCCGATCCAATAAGCCTTTCTCTTTCTCCGAGAATCCTGTCGCTTATGCTGCTCCTTCCTATGGACTCATGACCGGGATGCATTCACACGCCACCAGCAAATACATAGACACACCAAGAACTTTCTTTTTCATCATCGGTCTTCTGACTAGTTCGATGCATCCCACCACGGATTCCTCTCTATTTGCCAGCCACGTCATCTCTGAGTAGCAACTACACCCGGCGTCATCAATTTTTTGTTGGATGTATTTCAAACTCATTCTTCCACTACTATTTTTACCCTCTACAACTCACTTGTCGGTGTTTACCAAATTCTCCTTACTTCGCCTATTATACAGAGAAGCTCCTCATTTCATATCTTATGAGTCCACCTAATTTTCAACACTCTTCTGCAGAAAAATATCTGAAACACTTCGATTCTCTTCTATTGTGGTTTTACCACAGCCATGATTCACTACTATACAACGTTGTGCTCCAAACGCACATACTCAGAAATTTCTTCCTCAAAGTCTGTGTTTGATATCAGTGGCCAGGAATGCGCTTTTTTCCTATCCTATTCTGCTTTTTCTCGCATATCCTCCTTGCTTCGTCCGTCATGGAATAATTTGCTCCTAAGGTAGCAAAATTCCATAATTTCGCCTACTTTGGGATCTCCAATTTTCAAGTTAAGCTTCTTGCTATCCTCATTTCTGCTACTTCTAATTAGTTTCGTCTTTCTTCGGTTCACTCCCAATCCATATTCTGTGGACTGTTCGTTTCCATCAACAGATCCTGTAATTCTTCTCAGTCTTTGCTGAGGATAGCAATGTCATCAACGAATCTTATCATAGATGTCCGTTGAGCCTGAATTTTAATCCCGCTCTTCAACCTTCCTTTTATTTCCCTCACTACCTCTTCGATGTACAGACTGAACAGTAGTGGCGAAAGACTACATCCCTGTGTTATTCCTATTTTCATCGCAGCACTTCGTTCTTGGCCTTTCAGTCTTATTGTTCCTTCTTGGTTCTCGTACATATTGTATATTACTGGTCTTTGACTATAGTTTACCCCTATTTCTCGCAGAATTCCGAAAGTTTTCTCCATTTTACATTTCTGAACGCTTTATCAAGGTCGACAAACCCTAATAACATGTTTTGAATTTTTTTCATTCTTCCATTATCAAACAGGATTGCCTCTCTGGTGCCTTGACATTTCCTACAGTCATACTGATCGTCACCTAATAGATCCTCAGTTTTCTTTTCCGTTCTTCTGTATATGATCCTTGCCAGCAACTTCGATTCATGATCTGTTATGCTGATTGTGTGATAATTCTCACACTTATCTTCTTTTGCTATCTTCGGAATTGTGTGTATAATGTTATTCCGAAATCCTGATGTTATGTCGCCAGTCTCATCGATTCTACACACCAGTCAAATAGGTTTGACACACCAACTTGAATAGTAACTTATTGAAAGCTAATAAACTCCGGGACTGGCGCCACTTATGCACCAGGAACAACGCTACACTCCCCATTAAATCTTACAATGCCGCGCTGGGTATGTGCGAGGTCTGAAACGCCTTGCC
The DNA here is from genome assembly GCF_021461395.2 of Schistocerca americana. Taxonomy (NCBI): domain Eukaryota; kingdom Metazoa; phylum Arthropoda; class Insecta; order Orthoptera; family Acrididae; genus Schistocerca; species Schistocerca americana. The sequence continues at coordinate 539,352,571 of NC_060124.1, read as the reverse complement.
ACGGTACGCGCGGCTCGCCCCGTCGGAGGTTCGAGTCCTCCCACGGGCATGGGTGTATGTGTTGTCCTTAGCGTAAGTTAGTTTAAGGTAGATTAAGTAATGCGTAGGCCTAGAGACCGATGACCTCAGCCATTTGGTCCCGCAGGAACTTACCACAAATTTCCAAAACTCTTACAAGTATTGGAAAGTATTTCAGTGACTCACAGGGAGCAGCTCCATCTCAGGCTTCCTACTCGTCCACAACTGTCGTTTACTTGTCAGTCTCAGCAAAGTTGACCACATTGCATCCGATCTCTTCGACCTCTTCTCAGTTCCTAAGAACCCTAATTTTGAGTAGTCCCTGTTTCCTACAGTACACGAACGCACAAATATCACTGTCCCACTAGGACAACATACCGCAAACAGAATTAAATACACTAATCATCGCACGCAACATAAAACAAGTACTTTTGAATACATTACGGGAAAGGCAGTGATCAATGTCTTGCAAATATTTACTATTAAATACAGTCAAAAAATGGTTCAAATGGCTCTGAGCACTATGGGACTCAACTGCTGTGGTCATAAGTCCCCTAGAACTTAGAACTACTTAAACCTAACTAACCTAAGGACAGCACACAACACCCAGCCATCACGAGACAGAGAAAATCCCTGACCCCGCCGGGAATCGAACCCGGGAACCCGGGCGTGGGAAGCGAGAACGCTACCGCACGACCACGAGATGCGGGCAAATACAGTCTTGATCACGATTTATTTATCAAGGTGACCGGTTTCGACCACTACTGTGGTCATCTTCAGACCATTGAGTAGGAACCTCTTTCTGTTGGAGATTCTCCAACAGAAAGAAGTTCCTACTCAATGGTCTGAAGATGACCACAGTAGTGGTCGAAACCGGTCACATTGTTAAATAAATCGTGATCAAGACTGTTTTTAATAGCAAATATAAAACAAGTACCACACAAGAAATCTCCAGAAGTCTACTTTCCCTCCTTTCCCACATAAAATCCTTTCTGATACCTCCTCTTACCGCTCCATCTGCCTCACCTCATTGTTCAGCAACGCCTTTGAACCATCCTTTCCTGACGCATTCATCAACACCCGAACAAACACCACCTCCTTCCTGTTAACCAGTGTCGCTCCCGGTCTCATCTTCTCCTGTGATGACCAGCAGGTGTGCGTCACTCAACTCCTCTTCCGCCACCTCGAGAACTGTAAATACGCTATTTTTGTCTCTCTCGACCTAGAGAAAGCCTATGGCTGTGTTTCGTTTCCGGTCTTTTTATTCAGACAGCAGGCTTAAAGCACCTCCAATTAACTATGTCTGCCTTACTGCATCTTTCCCATCTAATCACCCATTATTTGTCACCATTAACAACACCAGCTCCAATACCTCCCATACCACTGCAGATGTGCTCCACCGCTCCGTCCTCTCCCCTCCCCCCCCCCCCCCCTTCGTCACACTGCTGATATGGCCAAACTACCTCCACCAATCCACCTTTTTCAGTGTGCAGATGATGCCGATTTCTTTGTCCTCTGTCCTATACTCCAGAAATTTCAATAATCTCTCCCCATCCACTTCAGTGAGTCCACCTCGTGGTGCAACTAACGTCCCCTCAAGACCAACCTTTGCAGAACCTAGGAAGTAATTATACGACGAAACATGTACACCATTTGTCTCCGTGACTTTTACTGGACCATGTACGACTCTCATATCCAGTTAAATAATACACTAAAATACCTTGAAATAACAGTTGACCAGCAACTAATACTGAAACTTCACCTGCTAATCATCCAACAGAAAGCCAAGAATGAGCTTTTTTTCCCATCTGTCTTCTGGCTGGTCTGATGCTGCTCGCCACGAATTCCTTTCCCGTGCTAACCTCTTCATCTCAGAGTAGCACTTGCAACCTACGTCCTCAATTACTTGCTGGATGTATTCCAATCTCTGTCTTCCTCTACAGTTTTGCCCTCTACAGCTCCTTCTAGTGCCATGGAAGTCATTTCCTCATGTCTTAACAGGTGTCCTATCATCCTGTCCCTTCTCCTCATCAGTGTCTTCCGCATATTCCTTTTCTCTCCGATCCTGCGTAGAACTTCCTCATTCCTTACCTTATCAGTCCACCAAATTTTCCACATTCGTCTGCAGCACCACATCTCAAACACTTCGATTCTCTTCTGTTCCGGTTTTCCTACAGTCCATGTTTCACTGTCATACAATGCTGTACTCCAGACGTACATTCTCAGATTTTTTTCCCAAATAAAGGCCGATATTTGATATTAGTAGACTTATCTTGGCCAGGAGTGCCTTTTTTGCAATAGCTAGTCTGCTTTTGATGTCATCCTTGCTCCGTCCGTCATTGGTTATTTTACTGCCTAGGTAGCAGAATTCCCTAACTTCATCTACTTCGTGACCATCAGTCCTGATGTTAAGTTTCTCGCTGTTCTCATTTTTACTTCTTCTCATTACTTTCGTCTTTCTTCGATGTGCTGTGTACTCATTAGACTGTTCATTCCGTTCAGCAGATCATGTAATTCTTCTTCACTTTCACTCAGGATAGCAATGTCATCAGCAAATCGTATCATTGATATCCTCCCCCCCCCCCCCCCCACTTCCCACCCCCAGGGAACGTCTCACACCAGACGAGTGTAACCCCTATGTTTGCGTGGTAGAGTAATGGGGGTGTATGCGTACGTGGAGAACTTGTTTGCGCAGCAATCGCCTACATAGTGCAGCTGAGGCGGAATAAGGGGAACCAGCCCACATTCGCCGACGCAGATGGAAAATCGCCTAGAAACCATCCACGGACTGACCGGCTCACTATACCTCGACACAAGTCCGCTTGGCGGATTCGTGCCGGGGTCCAGGCGCTCCTTCCCACTCCGGAAAGCTGTGCGTTAGACCGCTCGGCTAACCGGGCAGGCCAGCAGTTACGTTATATTTGGGACCCCTTGCCAAAATTATTAAGGGCCAACCGTGTAGCTGATTTGTACTTAGCTCCACGTTGGTATGTCTGACTGACATAACAACAGTACTTGTTATAATTGCCTCAGGTAGAGAGATTAAGCAACTGCATACCATTGTTCTAAATATTTGCCAAATGAACTGACATATAGAGTTTGGAAATTTCAGGGGAGTCATGGCGACGATTCACAGGCCAGTCCTGTCTTAAGTCATATCAACTGTTTCCTCACATTTTGAGGCAGTACTTCAGTGCTTATATTATTTAATTTGACTGCGTTTTATGTGTAATCTGACTGCGTTTCAGAACTGAATTGAACTGGAAACAAAAGTTATTTATGATTCCTGCGTTATTCAAGCAATTTATACAGGGTGGTCCATTTATCGTGGCCGGGCCAAATATCTCAAGAAATAAGTATCAAACGAAAAAACTACGAAGAACGAAACTTGTCTAGCTTGAAGGGGGGGGGGGACCATATGGCGCTATGGCTGGCCCGCTACATGGCGCTGCCATAGATCAAACGGATATCAACTGCGTTTTTTTAAACAGGAACCCTCATTTTTTATTACATATTCGTGTAGTACGTAAAGAAATATGAATGTTTTAGTTGGACCACTTTTTTCGCTTTGTGATAGTCACAAACATATGGATCACAATTTTAGACGAACAGTGTGTAACAGATAGGTTTTTTAAATTAAAATACAGAACGTAGGCACGTTTGAACATTTTATTTCGGTTGTTCCAATGTGATACATGTACCTTTGTGAATTTATCATTTCTGAGAACGCATGCTGTTACAGCGTGATTACCTGTAAATACCACATTAATGCAATAAAAGCTCAAAATGATGTCCGTCAACCTCAATGCATTTCGCAATACTCTCAACAGCGAGTAGTTCGCCTTCCATAAAGTTCGCAAATTCATTGACAATGCGCTGACGCATGTTGTCAGGCGTTGTCGGTGGATCACGGTATCAAATATCCTTCAACTTTCCCCACAGAAAGAAATCCGGGGACATCAGATCCGGTGAAGGTGCGGGCCATTGTGTGGTGCTTCGACAACCAATCCACCTGTCATGAAATATGCTATTCAGAACCGCTTCAACCGCACGAGAGCTATGCGCCGGACTTCCATCATGTTGGAAGTACATCGCCATTCTGTCATGCAGTGAAACATCTTGTAGTAACATCGGTAGAACATTACGTAGGAAATCAGCATACAATGCACCATTTAGATTGCCATCGATAAATCGGGGGCCAATTATCCTTCCTCCCATAATGCCGCACCATACATTAACCCGCCAAGGTCGCTGATATTCCACTTGTCGCAGCCATCGTGGATTTTCCGTTGCCCAGTAGTGCATATTATGCCTGTTTACGCTGTTGGCGAATGACGCTTCGTCGCTAAATAGAACGCGGCCCCTCCCGCCGGAGATTCGAGTCCTCCCTCGGGCATGGGTGTGTGTGTTGTTCTTAGCGTAAGTTAGTTTAAGTAGTGCGTAACTCTAGGGACCGATGACCTCAGCAATTTGGTTCCTTAGGAATTCACACACATTTGAACATTTGAACTTATGATGAAGGCAATGGTTTGATAATGGACGTCATGTCCGGAACCAGTCACCGCAAGTAAAGGATTTCTCTCCTCACAACTTCGATAGAATTACAAATAATAATTTTATTAAAAGTACGTTGCTTCCACATTTTCCTGCATCATACTGAAGACTCATATGCATTTCTGAATTTTGTTCAGCATACAAGTTTCATATAGGTATATGCTTTGTACTGTTAGTACTTTACATTTAGGCCTTCATGATTCTGCTCAGCTTATTAAAAATGAAGCATTATTGAACAATTGGCACTTAAATGAACTATACTGATACAAAATGTTATCCACAACAAATTAAATTTATCACTGCAGTAAATAAATAAAATGTTGTACAAATAATCTGAAAAATTGAATGTAAAACAACATCTGTCTTAGTGTTTATTGCAGCAACTGGACATTCGTTTTAGTGTGATATTTAATAAGTGACGGATTTAAATAGCTCCTCATAAACTATTACAAATGCATAATTAATAATTATAAATAAAAGAAAACGGACTGTAATTAAGAGCTGAGAAAAATCCATTTCCAAGAATTTTATTATTATTGTAATTTCACTTTGCAGTTCCCAGATTTGAGTGAAGCAAACTTGTTGATTACGCCATTGATGTCCGGTTTAGGAGCTTCTGTCATATTTTATCGACATGATAGCAAAATCTGATAGCCTACGCACATATCTGACTTTAATTTGCTGAGACTGCATTCAGGACATGTTGCAGTCACTGATATTATCATAAATGTATTCAAAGGCATTTGGATGTTTGGATTCGAATCTCGGTAACATATGCTTTGAAAAGAACGTCACAATGTCCAAATGGGAAGCGATGTCAATGTTCATCGGCTCTTTCACCTGGAGCTGAACAACAGATATTTCCCTGCATGAATGTTGTCATTGTTGCTGTTGTCGTGGTTTTGGTGCCCTTCAGTCCGAAGACAGATTTATACAGGTTTCCACTCTACTCTATCCTGTACAAGCCTCATAATCTCTGGGTAACTACTGGAACCCATATCAACAATCGTACGGTATTCATCTCGCTTTACAAGAGTGGTTGTCAAACTTTTTTGCTCGGGAGTCAATACTGATATTGTGGGGCGACAACTCGGGTCGAATATTATTATTATTAATTGGTAACATCCAGAAATTGGTATGTTATGAGCTGCCAACAGACTATAACTATAGCAAGAGGGTGGAAAGTTGCCCACCAGCCCCAAGTACTGAGCGTTAAAAATCCACACCATTTGGAGCACGACTTATCGGTTATTCCTTGTTTCAGATTACTGCCAGCCTCTCCCACCCTTATCGGCGTGACACTATAAATGCCTGACAAAGAGTTACATTGTCTGTATGATTGGATGACTGATTAATAACAGTAATCGTACTTATATATAAATGCGCCGCACGGGGTAGCCGAGCGGTCTTAGGAGTCTTTTCACGGTTCACGTGGCTGTCCCCGTCGGAGGTTCGAGTCCTCCCTCGGGCATGGGCGTGTGTGTTGTACTTAGCGTAAGTTAGTTTAATTTAGATTAAGTAGTGTGTAAGCTTATGGACCGATGACCTCAGCAGTTTCGTCCCATAAGACCTTACCACAAAAAATATAAATGCATTACGCAAGATGAGACACGATCACAAAATTTTACTAAATGTTTTGAACTGGAAATTTCTTTCTCCTCATTGTGTTGCATTGCAAAAGCCTCATCATTTCATACTTCTTTCGACAAGTACGTACCGCAATTTAAGACAGTAGTATCTATGATGTATATTCACGAATCCATGTTACTTTCGTGTCAAGATTTATACCATAGAAGCCGATCATCATGCGTATGCACGTGAGTTGTGTGAACTGACAGATGAACTACAGAACATTCCGCACCCCTCGCATCCTCCAACCCTACATTGGCCACGCTACTGACGCTATTGACCTTGTGGCAAGCCGCAAACTTTACTCAGCTCACGGCCCAATTCATCACCTTCAGTTAAAATTAAACACATTCCAAAATATTACCGTCTCCGTATTCCGTTTATTATGCTGCAGGAAAACTACGCTCTTGAGAATCTCTTGCAGTTGGTTGACATTTAGAATTCGGCTGTCAGTTGCTGGATTCATATTCTTATATGAATGTGAAGGTGCGTTTGAAAAGTTCCCGGAACGAGCTAAGTAACTAAAGGAAACAAGAGTTACAGGGTGAGAATTATTGAACTACACACATCAAAAAAAGTTTTGCGTCACCTCGGTTCCGAGAGTTCCAAAACCTGTACAAAAAATTGGAATAAATATCAACATAAACATCATCTCCACCCTTTTTACTGCTCATGAAAATTACACATTGCATGTCGTACCACCATACACCGAGACCTTCACAGGTGGTGGTCCAGACTGCTGTACACACCGGTACCTCTAATACCCAGTACCACGTCCTCTTGCGTTAATACATGCCTGTATTCGTCGTGGCATACTGTCCACAAGTTCATCAAGGCACTGTAGGTCTAGATTGTCCCACTTCTCAAGGGCGACTCGGCGCAGTTCCGTCAGAATGGTTGGTGGGTCACGTCGTCCATAAACAGTCCTTTCCGGTCTATCCCAGGCATGTCGATAGGGTTCACGCCTGGAGAACATGCTGCAGCGATGTCGCTATCCTGAAGGAAGTCAATCACAAGACGTGCAGCACGATGGGGGCGCGAGCTGTTGTTCATGAAGACGAATGCCTCGCCAATATGCTGCCGATGTGGTTGCACTATCGGGCGGAGGATGGCATTCACGTATCGTACAGCCGTTACGGCGCCTTCCATGACCACCAGCGGCGTACGCCGGCCCCGGCCCCACCTAATTCCAACCCAAAAATGCAGGGAACCTCCACATTGCTGCACTCGCTGGACAGTGTGTCTAAGACGTTCAACCTGACCGGCCTTCCTCCAAAAACGTCTCCGACGATTGTCACGTTGCAGGCATATGCGACACTCATCGGTGAAGAGCGGTCCATTCGGCATGTTGTTGGGCCCATCTGTATCGCGCTGCATGGTGTCGTGGTTCCAAAGATGGACCTCGCCATGGACGTCGGGAGTATTTCTCACAGTTTGTCGTAACACGACGTCCTGTGGCTGCATGAAAAGCATTATTCAACATGGTGGCGTTGCTGTCGGGGATTTACCGAGCCATAATCTGTAGGTAGCGGTCATCCACTGCAGTAGTAGCCCTTGGGCGGCCTGAGTGAGGCATGTCATCGACAGTTCCTGTGTCTCACCCTCTCCTCCACTCCAGAACAACGTCGCTTTGATTCACTCCCAGACGCCTCGACACTCCCCTTGTTGAGATCCCTTCCTGGCACAAGGTAACAATGCGGACGCGATCGTCTAGGTACGGTCGAAGTACAGACAACACGAGCCGTGTACCTCCTTCCTGATGGAATGACTGGATGTCGGACCTCCTCCGTCTAATAGGCGCTTCTCAGGCATGATTGTTTACATCTTTGGCGGGGTTTAGCGACATCTCTGAACAGTCAAAGGGACTGTGTATATGATACAATATCCACAGTCAAAGTCTATCTTCAGCAGTTCTGGGAACTGGGGTGATGCAAAACTTTTTTTGATATGTGTACATGATTGAAACGTAAATTAGTTACAAACTACGGCTTGCACACACTTTATTCAGCATATAAACGTTACCACAGGTATTCTGATTTAGATTATGACATGTTCGATATGCCTGCCATCACTGGCGATGATGTGGCGGTGACGAATAGCGAAATTCTGCGTGAGCCGCTGAAGTGTCGAAACATCAATGCTGTCGATGACCTCCTGAATGGCTGTTATCAGCTCAGCAGTGGTTTTGGGGTTATTGCTGTACACCTTGTCTTTAATATAGCCCCACAAAAAGGAGTCGCATATGTTCAGATCTGGAGAATATGGCGACCAATCAAGGCCCATGCCAGTGGCCTCAGGTTACCCCAGAGCCGGAATGCGGTTCCCTAAGTGCTGCTTCAGGGCATCAAACACTCTCCAGCTTCGTCTTACATGAATCACGTCTTGCCGAAATCAGGGCCACTTTGGACGATGGGGATGAGATCATCTTCCAAAACCTTCACGTGTCGTTCGATATTCACCGTGACATTATTCCGTGACTGGACATTGCATAGCACACAGTCATCCGTTGAGGGCAAAGAGACTTCTCGATCGCAAAATGTGGATTCTCAGTCCCCCACCTGATCCAGTTTTGCTTATTGATGAACCCATCCAAATGAATGTAGGCTTCTTCGTTAAACCAAACCGTAATGCACACGCATGCTAAATTCCCATCATGCCCCGAGGCCAGCCGTGCAGTTTGAACGTTCTAACGCAAACCGTTCAGACGTTATGACGACTTCATTTCATATAGTTCAGTAATTGTCATCCTGTACAAACAAAATACCTTAACCGGCCTTGAAAGTGATTAGCATTTGCTGCAACAAACACTTCTGCCAGACACCCACAAAGTCTACGAGCTCAGTTTTCTCCTCAACAATCTGTTTTTGTTCTCCAGACTTATTTTTGTGCCTCGGCCTTCAGTGAGCTCTGAAAAGGCTTGCTCTTCATGGATGTTGGGTGGTGTTCTGGGCTATTCCAGAAGAAGCGTTTGCCGACTGTCTCCAACAGCATTACGACCGATGTCGGAAGCGTGCGTAGTATCTGATGGTGCTAACTCTGAAGGCCAGTAAGGATATTAAGGATATTTCGTTTGTAACTCTTGTTTCCTTCGTTTTATGAGACAATTCACCAAACTTTTCAGACGCATCCTGCAGAACACAACTGAGAATCGTGAGCCGCTAAAATGACTGATTCGGGGTGCATGCGGTCTACGGGCCGCAGTTTGACGACCACTGCTCTCCAATCTCTACCTCGCACACGTTTCTCTAGTATTAAAATGGTGGTCCCTTGATGTCTCAGAACTTGCCCTATCGGCTGATCCCTTCTTTTAGTCGAGTTATGCCACAAATTTCTTTTCTCCCCAATCCTGAACAGTTTAGCGTATTGGTTACACTATATAACCATTCAGAATTCTTCTCTAACACTACTTTTAGGGTAACCACCTCTGTAGGAGTAGGGTGAGGGATAAGAGTGCCAAAGAAGAGGGACATTTCAGGGTTTTGAAAGACAGAGTACAACATGAAATTAGATCCTTAGTTGTGTTCCCTTCCTTCTCTTGTCCATAAAAAAAAATAGTTTCCACAAGTAGAATTTAATCCTAACATAAAAATAAGTATTTAAATTACTGTAGGCTTGTAAATTACAAACATATTTGACCTGATTTATTCTTAGAAACACACGTATTATTTCTTGCAAATTGAATTCATACACATGACACGTATTATTTCTATTTAAAAGGATATTTTTTGTTGCTTCTTCCACATGTGAAAATTTCCTTTCATTTAGGGTCATACTGGCAAAGTGTTCAGACTCTACACTATAATTTATTTTCAGTTGAAGCTCTGCTTTTAATGTGTCCATGTAAAGTCTATTTCTATTATCTGTCTACAGCCTCAGTCCCTGGATGAAAGTTCTTTCAACAAATTCATTTGCTGGTAGAACTGAGCATAAAAACTGTGACCACTTAGCAAGACTGTCACTATTTTGTTTATGTTTTTTGTTTTTATTTCTGGGAGGACTTTTAGAGTTGCCATCCATTTACTTACACAAGACTCTTTACTTTTGTTATTTACTGTGACGCTTATTGTGTCCTTTACTAGTAAAAAAATTTCAGTAATTCATCAGTATCTATTCTCTCTTCTAAATTTTATCCCTGAAGAATTTTCAGAACAGCGCTGAAAACAGCCTCTTTCTGCAGAGACATGACGCTCATTTCGCAGAATGCATTATTTACTGAAATCAATCACTCCTATGCTGTTTCATACCATTGTATACACTCTAAATGGACTGACTGCATATCTTTTGCTGGCAGAATATTAGCACAGGTCATAGTTTTGAACCCAAAAAGCCTATCTGATCTTCGTTGTTCCAACCATTCCATCATAGAAAATACTTCAACAGCTAACAAATTATCTCTTCCTAAGGATTCCACAGTCACATGAAACTTTTTTAGACGATTGTGAAACAACAGTAAATAGCACTTTATTCTACATACACTATGTTATCAAAGGAACCGGACACACCCAGAAACAAACGTTTCTCATATAAAGTGCATTGTGCTGCCACCTACTGCCAGGTACTCCATATCAGCGACCTCAGCAGTCATTAGACATCGTGAGGGAGCAGAATGGAGCGCTCCACGGAATTCACGGACTTCGAACGCGGTCAGGTGATAGGGTGTCACTTGTTTAATACGTCTGTACGCGAGATTTCCACATTCCTAAACATCCCTAGGTCCACTGTTTCCGATGTGATAGTGAAGTGGAAACGTGAAAGGACACGTACAGCACAAAAGCGTACAGGCCGACCTCGTCTGTTGACTGACAGACTGCCAACAGTTGACGAGGGTCGTAATGTGTAATAGGCAGACATCTATCCAGACCATCGCACAGGAATTCCAAACTCTATCAAGATCCATTAAATGTACTATGACAGTTAGGCGGGAGGTGAGAAAACTTGGATTTCATGGTCGAGCGACTGCTCATAAGCCACACATCACGCCGGTAAATGCCAAACGACGCCTCGCTTGGTGTAAGAAGTGTAAACATTGGACGATTTAACACTGGAAAAACGTTGTGTGGAGTGACGCTTCACGGTACACAGTATGGCGACCCGATGGCAGACTGTGGGTATGGCGAATGCCCGGTGAACGTCATCTGCCAGCATGTGCAGTGCCACCAGTGAAATTCGGACGTGGTGGTGTTGTGGTGTGGTCGTGTTTTCCATGGAGGGGGCTTGCACCGCTTGTTGTTTTGCGTGGCACTATCACAGTGCAGACCTACATTGATGTTTTAAGCACCTTCTTGCTTCCCACTGTTGAAGAGCAATTCGGGGATGGCAACTGCATCTTTCAACACGATCGAGCACATGTTCATAACGCAAGGCCTGTGGCGAAGTGGTTACACGACAGTAGCATCCCTGTAATGGACTGGCCTGCACAGAGTCCTGACCTGAATCGTATAGAACACCTTTGGGATGTTTTGGAACGCCGACTTCGTGCCAGGCCCCTCACCAACCGACAGCGATACCTCTCCTCAGTGCAGCACTCGGTGGATAATGGCCTGCCATTCCCCAAGAAACCTTCCAGCACCTGATTGAACGTATGCCTGCGAGAGTGGAAGCTATCATCAAGGCTAAGGGTGGGCCAACACCATATTGAATTCCAGCATTACCGATGGATGGCGCGACGAACTTGGGTCTTGTCAGCCAGGTGGCCAGATACTTTTGATGACATTGTGTACATCCGAGTAGCTATTATCAACATCCTGTAAAACTTTTGTATGGCTACTCGCCAATCTCCCCCTGTGATACAAAATACGATCTTATGGTTGGAAAGCATTGCAGTGCCTTATCAACAGCTTGATACATGCTCAGCCATCTTGTGGGGACATAGCTCACAATTTCCATGTATTCACTATCACAAAATTCAAGAAACTCCTTCAAATCATCTGCTGACTTTGAATGACAGTAGTTCCCTAGTGGTTCAGGGCACGTGGAACCGGGATGCAACCCCGTGATGACAGTCGAGAAGGGGCGAATCGCCCAGGAGGCGTCAACAATGTCAAGGTTGTCAAGAATGTCGTCCTGTTGCTCACTTCACTGCCAACTGTCGTTTCTGACCGCGGAACGTGTCGGAACCAACGTGTCAAGGAAAGTGGTGGTTTCGTTGACACCATTTACGCCAACTTTTCGTGCCGATTCTAAGCAGTGGTGTGTATGGAATGTTTTTCTCGACCACTATGAGAAACCCGCGTGGTTTTAATGCTGAGCGTCGCGGTTCTCATCTCCATCACAGAGACGTCAAACGAGGGGGTGAAACATGGGTAAGAGAGATTGTGACATTTGCTGTGTCAGCTACTGATGGAATCAGCAACGACACAAACAAGAAAGGAGAGCAGTTGCGATGGCCGGTGGCAGGAATCCAAAATGATCTGTATGTATCACATACTGATTAATATAACACTTTATTTCTACAATTTTTTACAATACTTCCTGTGCTTTCTCTGCCTCCTACATGCAATTACCATTACAATTCATTACTACCTGCCTTTACAATGGCAAAAGTGACATTACTGACTGTAGTTCTCACAGGGGAATCTCTCTTCTCTCAGCAGCAGGGAAAGTCCTGGCTCACATCCTCAACAACCTTGCAGAAAAAGTGCTACCAGAGGCGCAGTGTGGCTTTCTCCCGAACAGAGGCACAGTGGATGCCATATTTGTTGTCAAACAAATGCAAGAGAAATGCGTAGAGCAACATCAGCCTCTGTGCTTTGTAGACCTGGAAAAAGCATTCCACCGAGTCCCACGGGAAGCTCTCCGGATTATACTAAAGAAAACCGGCTGCCCTGACAAAATTATTAACTGTATTACAGAGTTTCATGACAACATGATGGCAAAAATCCGTCATGAAAAGGAGCTTTCAGATCAGTTTCCCGTGACATGCGGTGTAAAACAAGGCTCTGTACTGGCTCCCATACTCTTCTCACTTCACTTCGCAGCTGTTATGAGAGACGCGACCAAAGCTTACGGTGGTCAAAAGGGTCTCGACTCGAGAACAGACAAAAGTGTCTTCAATATCTCTCACCTCAGAACAAAAAGTCGCGTAAATAAAATACCTATCTTAGAAATTCTTTACGCAGATGAAGTACGTATGATGGCTATTTCTCGTGAATCTCTCCAAACATACATGAACCAGCTAAATGACCCCTGCAGAAGATTTGGTTTAGTCATAAGCATCACAAAGACACAAAATAGTTCAAATGGCTCTGAGCACTATGGGACTTAACTGCTCAGGTCATCAGTCCCCTAGAACTTAAAACTACTTAAACCTAACTAACCTAAGGACATCACACACACCCATGCCCGATGCAGGAATCGATCCAGCGACCGTAGCGGTCGCGCGGTTCCAGACTGAAGCGCCTAGAACCGCTCGGCCACTCCGGCCGGCCCAAGACGCAAGTCCTTCAATAACCACTTCGGGGTTCCAATACAGAGGACTGCAGTATTAAGCTGGACAATGAACATTTGGAAAACGTGTCACACTTTAAATATCTAGGTAGCCAAATTAGAAACTACAACAGCCTGACAACAGAAATTGCATCTCGTATAGCCAATGCAGCCTCAGTTTTCGGCAAACTGAATCAACAAGTATGGAAATCACATGATCTCAGACTATAAACTAAAATTGCGGTCTACAAAGCAATAATATTACCAACTTTACTCTACGCCTCGGAAACCTGGTGCTGTTTTAAAGCTCACATTAGGAGGCTAGACACCTTTCATCTTCGCTGTCTGAGATCAGTTCTGCGCATGAAATGGGAAGACCGTGTTCCAAACACGGAGATGTTGCTTCGCGTGAAATTGACTGGCATTGAAACTCTCTTAATGAAACACCAACAGAGATGGAGAGGCCATATCATACGCATGGACGACAGTAGACTTCCCAAAGCGGTGTTCTACTCAGAGCTCTCATGTGGAAAGCGGTGGCTAGGTGGCCAACACCTGCGATATAAAGACACCGTCATACGCCACCTCACAGCCTGTGGCATTCCAAGCAAATGTTGGGAGGAGCTTGCATTGCACCGATCAGAGTGGCGCTCAACTGTACACAAGAGTGTGGGAACAATTCGAGCATATCCGCCTAAAGAACAAGGACGATAAACGAAAGCTCCGCAAATCTAAGCCCAAGCTTAATTATATCTACACGTATAACTCCACTGGGCAGCTGTATTGCACTTCGAGCGACCGGATCTTCAAAGCAAAGCTCGGCTTTGCAAGCCTCATCCGAGCCCGTCACAATACGGACTAAAAACTGACGGAGTCGCTGTCGCCGGACACGGCGAGGAAGACATCATCACCTACAAAATGCATACTAAGCAACATCTTCTTATTACTCAGTGCCGATGCTCTCCAAGTCTGCGACTGAACTCGAGGCAACCAGCAGTGGGCTGCTGGTGAAATCAGCTCCGCCAGGGTACGCTGAACTCTGCCTTCCTGGAGGTGTGGCGCTGTCTGCTCTTTCCATTGGCGTGTGGATCAGCTCCATCTTGATGGCATTTCACGGGCTGCCATTGATGCTTTAGGACTGCACAAGGACCAAGCTGAACTTTTCGTTTGTCTGAATAGTTAGGCCGTGCCGCACTGAGATGCAAGTCAGTATTCACAGGGGCTGCGCTGCTGTGCCACCTGAGGTGGCATGGCTCTCAGGATCTCAGAAAATGTCACGTCTCGTCATCATGAAGTACAGTCTCTTCTTGGTTGTCTCTCAGGCACGTAGGCTTGCAGTTCATAAACTGATATTTTAGCTGTCAGCAATAGAGATGGGTCATTCGCGAACTAATGGGTCCAAAGGGACTGTTCATCAAGATGAACGGAACAAGCGATGAACGAATTCTAAGGAACGGTCTTTCATAGTTCACTTTGGTCGCAGCTTTCTACTTATAGTTTGCAGTAACAGGAAACGGTCGGTCTCGTTCCCGCAACAACACGTCGGCTGGTCTCGTTCCGGCCTTGGTCCCATTCCCATCTGTCTCGGTCTCGCTCAGCTGGGCTCGTCATTCTTCGGATGGCCACTCATCGCAGCTCCACTGCCGACTGCTCACAGTTAGTTTAGTACAGACTTTTTCGTTTCGTTCGCTTGAGCAGAACAGGGAGCTGTTATCTCTGTCCCACTCATCGATTTGGGTCATGAGTATGCCCAGCGCATTCCTCACGCCTCATAAGCTACTGGTGGTTCTAAAGAGCAACGTGGAGGTCAATACTCACCTCACCAGCTGAAATAATTTGATAATACAATGAAGTGGGTGGCTCTTAAATGTCCATCCCAAACAGCTGCACTAAAATGATCAGGATGGAACTCACACTTAAAACTTGGAAAGCTAGCAGTAGGTGAAACTTAAAAACTATTCTATTTTCACATGCACACACACACACACACACACACACACACACACACACACACAAAGTGCAAAATAGAGAAATACTGTAAAACTATTTTCTCCATTTGCAATTCTTTAACTTTTTTGATAATTTTTATACAATTTTTAAACTCTTTTGTGTATATTTTGCACAATTTTTTAACTTCCTTATAATTTTTAGTTTCCTTAAAAACATTTTCCAGCACATGGTGGTTATATATATATATATACTTCTTATCAAAAAGATTACACAGGTATCCTCACTCAAACACGCTCACATGCATACACACATGCACATAAGCAATTGTACATGCATGCAATCATACACCACATGCATACAATATTTGACTGTGATAAAAGAAGCATACTACTCGGCACAAGCTCTCACTCAGATGGTCACTCACTCCCTGTCTCTCTCATTCACAGTATGGGAGTCCCCCTACCACCTCTCGGACTTCAAGTATACAGTGTGAGTATGGGAGGGTTTTGATCACATCATCACAAATGGCTGTTTTATCATCGTTAGCTGACAGTCCACCTTTATATTTCAGCGCAGTGTACTCCTTGGGACCTCGTGATCAACTACTGGATTGCTGTACCATATGTGGAGGTTGCAGTGGAGCACCGCGAACACCACCTTATAAGCACTGCAAGTATTCTTTGATTGTGAGGACACATGATGCCACACATCGCACTCCCTTAGCCTGCCCCTGTGTGGCCCCATCTATTGTACGATATGCATACAGTTTGGGTCATGGGGCCACAAACTCTACAGTCGGTAATCCATTCACCTCATCTCTCATTAAGCCGATAACCCTCTTGTTCTGAGGAACAATACCATAAGCATTATTAGCTGCTAATCTAAATGTGTCGAATTCATAATCTTGACACCTCATTACTTCATATGGATTGCAGCTCTTCACCCAATACATGAAGCTATCTGTATCCATACAAAGTAACTTTGGTTCCACGAAATGAGTTTTAGCCAACTCATAGTGGAAATGGTACATGTGGAATTTGGAATCCCAGTATACACATCTTCAAATAGACAATATTCGGAAACTCTACTGCAACCTTCGACATCTCCACAGCAACAAAGTTCTTACTGAAAATAGTGACCCACTTAAAATTTGGTCTGTTGCAGGTTCTTATGCAATAACGCCCCTCCCATTTGGTCCTAATCAAAATATCGTGTTCGTTTCTTACATTCTGCATGGTTTGGCCGAAAACTGAATTCAGTATACCCCTTCAACCAGGGGGACTGCTTGAAGGAGATAGCCTGGATGGTTCTATCTAGCTCCATCCCTAAGCTGAGACACTCCGGGAGATTATGATAATGAATTATATACCACAGCTTGTGTCTGAAAGTGGTCATCAGTTTAGGAACAGTGCTTCCTTGCGGGACTTGTTGTTCTGAAGATAATGGCAAGTCACTTGTCATTTCATGTGTACTAACAGAATATATGAGATCTGACTCCACCACACACTGTACATCAGAATCAGCTGCCAGACCCATTATTTTTCCACCTAATCCCTCTAATTCGTTTTTGGACACCTACTGAAACCCATGACCTGGCAGTGGCTGCATCATGGTGTGCCCATGTAAGTTATTCACATCCAAATATAAAGTATAACTTGAATCGAGGGATGCTTTGAACCCCACATGCAAACATGGGATATTTGCCTTGGCGTGTCTATGGGCACACTGGCGAAGTCCCTCATGAATCCCACGCTCAAAGAAAAGAAGCATATCAGTACCAGCCAAAAGTCCAATGCTGGGCCTTGATTTCTTGAGTGGTCCATCCCAGGACAAGCTAGGTGCCATGTTGTAGGATGCGGTGTCCAGAGAAAATATGGCCATGCATACACTTTGGAACTTTTCAAAAACATCCACAAGCAAGTGCACATTGATAACCATGTATAGTTTTGCGTATTCACCCAAAATGGGAGTACTGAATTCCCATCAGACATTCACAGCATAGTCACAATTTGCAGCAGTTGTAGCAACTCCTGTAAGAGTACTGGTAAATACAGATATATCGGGTAGCCTGGTTTCGTCGAGTTTCGCTGTAGTATCTAGATACTCATAAGGGAAAACTCATTTCCTAATCGCAACTTGAAACTTTTCTCATCAGGGTATGCAGATCAGGTGATGTGAATATCCTCGTGAGATAGTGTTAACAAGTTTCTGGAATGAAGTCTGCATGAAACATAGAGTCAAGGAAGTGGAGCATAATTTATGGCGTCATTCATTTCTAAAAAGAAATGTACTTCTTTACACTCCCAGGCAGTACACTGACCTGATCTTTCTTGATGCCGAAATCAGCCAACTGCTTAACTAGAAAGTGAATGTCATACCCACTGAAATTATGGAAGAAGACAGGTATGTGTTGTGGCAATTTCAGGTTGCAAGCATTGTGAGCTGCACCACGAAACTTCCCTGTAAGATGACAATGATCTCTGTGGAGAGTTTCTGCTTTTCTATCTAACAGCACCCCACAAATATGAGAGTTAATTGCATCATTGTATAACTTTTTATCCTTCTCCAATTCGGTCATGGGGATGTTGGTGCTGTAAAGCCTATCAACATCCTGTGAGAGTTTTTCAGGCTCAGTGAGCAATCAAACCGCAAGATTATACCTGACATGAGATTCATAGTGGCTAACACTTAAATCATATGAGCATGCAATTTGATATGCTGGCATGTACGGTATGTGCTTTTGCGTGAATGTGGTACGTAAGGCTAAAGGGTTCCCTTGACAGCAGGTGATAGGGGCAAGGAGACATTCGAAGTCAGCATTTACAACAAACAGACATTGCTCCTGGTGGAGAGCATTCTTGAAATTATTGAACTGTTTTCTTCTGAAGGCATAGCAACAAGTACTGGTTCCCTAGATTCACAGTTCTTCAGATGTCTTTTTCAATATTCTCTTCTGAAAAGGTATTTATACACCCAAAGCAAACATAACGTTTATCATTGTGGTTACTCAGTTGAAATTAAAGGAGGCGGGACATGTCTATGATCCATATGTAATGCTAATTATCACCTTCAGAGATGAGCAGCACGTTTACATGAAGATCAGGCTCTCCTTGCATTTCGAAAAATGGAGTGGTCCAACTACAGTATGCTTGTCCTGCTTCTGTTACTGACTGTCACCATCATCACCTGCTTCATCTGGCTTGCTTTTCTGCTTCTTCAGGCTATAAATATGAATCAGTATTCCAGGATTTTGTGTCTCAAACTCTGGCATGTCATGAATCTTTACGGTGAACTAGATGCTGTCAAGGTTATAACATTCATGAATGTTAAGACTATTCTGTATCGATATGTGCACTGTTGTTTCTGTTTCATTTTTCTTTCACAATTCATGCAAAACAAGCCTGATCGTTTTCATTTAGGACATTAATACATGCCTTCTTATCAGCTATATCCTTAGGAAGAGTGATATAATTGGACTCTCCATTTAATGGGTCATAGACATGAAGATGGATGTCGACGTATGGTCTTTGGTTAAGTGCTTTAGCTGATGCTCTAACTTCTGTCTAAAAAAAAAAAACAGACCAGTATAGCACCCAAGGTGGATTCACAATACCACTCAGCAATTGGTGTGCTCTGAGATACAATCCAGTATCACCCCAGATGCAGTGCAGACTTTTTCTCTTCAGCAGCACCCTCCTGTTTTGAAGGGTGAGTCAACTCGCACAGACTACTGTGTTTCATTTAATGACATTGTATCTCAGATCATTTAGGGCTTTGAGGAGCTCTGTCTACACCACTAGGAGGCACACTTCTATAAACCAAACTGGGCTGTGATGCTCCTCAGTCGGATTCTCAATTCCAGTGAAAGAGATACACCCCTCAAAGGCCCTAGCAACCATCGACTATTCTAGAGGGGCCATGGCGCCATTAATCGTCCTTTACTATCAGGACAGGAGAGAGCACTACCACTACCAATAGCCACAGATTCACTATCATTAACAGTACAACTAGGAGATGACTGTGTCCACCCAGTGGATGACGATGTTGGGGAGGAGGCGCCTGCCGGGGTGAGGGATTGTGCCGAGGCTCACATATCTTTCATTGCCAATGAGGGCAGTCAGTTGGAGCGAGAGTCGGAGGAAGTGGCGGCAGTGAGGTCCAGTGGGAGCACCCAGAGCGCATTAATGGTGTCCGGCAATGCTGCTGCTGCTGCTGCTGCTGCAAGCTGCATTCTGGAGCCTTCACCACTGTCAGCCTGGGAGGTAACATACCGTTGCTGTTCTTCTTCCTCTGACTGAACCACCCACAGGCACCAGAGAGTATGCAACAGTGCAGGACCGTCACTGCAATGTCTGCAGATGAATCTGATGCCTCTCATGCAGCCACGAGTGGTGCTTTGCATGGCAGTGCATGCTGTCCCGGTGCATGTTTCACTCCTGCCCCCACAACCACGTGCTAGACACCTGTGCCACAGCTAGCTTTTTCCATGCTGGTGGTGGCTGTGGTGCCTCTGTAACATACGACTAACGAAACAAGTTAAGTACAATGCTCAAAATTCAAAAAAATTCCGGAAACAAATAATAAGATTACAAAATAATAATTATATGCTGTAACGATGACAGTTGTATTATAATCACCTTTTCCACTTTGGGTTCAAAGACTGAGCAGTTCAGTCGCCTCCAAAGGGGCAAGATGGCGCTGCCTTTCAGTTCCCTCAGCAGCTGCCACCTCATGTACCAACTCCAGGATTTCACCCTCGCCATGAAGCCATCTATCCAGCTCACTCACACTACCTACAAGAACATCAATAAGATACTGAACCTAATTATTTCTTGAAAATGTTAGAGACATAAACAAAGAAAATCGTACAAAATTGTTAAGGCTTTCGTGGCCACTTGTTGACAAACTGCCTATTGGCTTCAGTCTCGGGTTCTTCGGCCGACGTTCATCTAATGATTTTTCTGACGTTTCACCAGCACGAGTGGCTGGCATTGTCAAAGCTTCACCCTCCATTGCCGGTGGTGAACTGGAGCCGAGCTCGCGGGCGCAGACTATATGTACCTGGCGCGCCAACGTCCGAGGGCTTCTCCGCGGTCATTTCCGGTGCGGTTCTCCTCTTGCTACCTGCGACGGTCGTTCGCTGCAGTACGGGAAGCCAGGATCCGTTGACCTTGAGGCTTTCCTCTTTCTTGTTCAAACTGTTCGCGTGTTTTTGTATTTCTACAGCTTCTCTGAACAAGCGCGTGCAGGTTGGGGCAGGTGGAGAAATGTCGCTTATGCAGGTTGGGGCAGGTGGAGAAATCGGCCGTGGCAGAGCACGCACTGAATGAGACCGACCACGTAATAAAATTCGCCGACACGGAAGTTCTGGCTGTAGAGAAGCATTATCACACGCGCTTGTTCAGAGAAGCTGTAGAAATACAAAAACACGCGAACAGTTTGAACAAGAAAGAGGAAAGCCTCAAGGTCAACGGATCCTGGCTTCCCGTACTGCAGCGAACGACCGTCGCAGGTAGCAAGAGGAGAACCGCACCGGAAATGACCGCGGAGAAGCCCTCGGACGTTGGCGCGCCAGGTACATATAGTCTGCGCCCGCGAGCTCGGCTCCAGTTCACCACCGGCAATGGAGGGTGAAGCTTTGACAATGCCAGCCACTCGTGCTGGTGAAACGTCAGAAAAATCATTAGATGAACGTCGGCCGAAGAACCCGAGACAGAAGCCAATAGGCAGTTTGTCAAAGAAAATCGTATTCTTTAGCTCACTGAAATACAAACAGAAAATCGTATTCTCTACTTCACTCAAATGACTTATATATCGAACAGACACGCACACCCACACACACACACACACACACACGCACACACACACACACACACACACACACACACACACACATACTGAATTTGGAAATCGTATTCTGCTACTTCCATTACTGAATTAATGGCTCCTGACTTTCGGCGTCGACATATACCACTATGTCCCCTTCCTCATTCATAGAAAACCTAAAATAAAAAAAAAAACAAGAATTTGTCTCAGACAGCTGAATGCAACAAGTTACTAAAAATAAATGCACACTATGTGATCAAAAGTATCCGGACACCTGGCTGAAAATGACTTAGAGTTCGTGGAGCCCTTCATCGGTAATGCTGGAATTCAGTATGGTGTTGGCCTTGATGACAGCTTCCACTCTCGCAGGCATACATTCAATCAGATGCTGGAAGGTGTCTTGGGGAATGGCAGCCCATTCTTCACGGAGTGCTGCACTGAGGAGAGGTATCGATGTCGGTCGGTGAGACCTGGCACGAAGTCGGCGTTCCAAAACATTCCACAGGTGTTCTATACGATTCAGGTCAGGACTCTGCGCAGGCCAGTCCACTGTAGGGATGTTATTGTCGTGTAACCACTCTGCCACAGGCCGTGCATTATGAACAGGTGCTCGATCGTGTTGAAAGATGCAATCGCCGTCCCAAAATTGCTCTTAAACAGCGGGAAGCAAGAAGGTGCTTAAAACATTAATGTTGGCCTGTGCTGTAATAGTGCCATGCAAAACAACAAGGTTTGCAACCCCCTCCATGAAAAAAACCACCATACTATAACACTACCGCCTCTGAATCTTATTGTTGGTACTATACACGCTGGCAGATGACGTTCACCAGGAATTTCCCATACCCACACCCTGCCATCGGATCGCCACATTGTTTACCGTGTTCGTCACTCCACACAACCTGTTTCCACTGTTCAATCGTCCAATGTTTATGCTCCTTACACCAAGCGAGGCGTCGTCTGGCATTTGCTGGCGTGATTGTAGCTTATGAACAGCCGCTCGACTATGAAATCCAAGTTTTCTCACCTGCTGCCTGTCATAGTACTTGCAGTGGGTCCTGGTGGAGTTTGGAATTCCTGTGGGATGGTCTGGATAGATGTCTGCCTATTACACTTTACGACCTTCTTCAACGGTCAGCGGTCTCTGTCAGTCAACAGACGAGGTCGGCCTGTACGCTTTTGTGCTGTACGTGTCCCTTCACGTTTCCCCTTCACTATCACATCGGAAACAGTGGACCTACGGATGTTTAGTAGTGTGGTAATCTCGCGTACAGACATGACACAAGCGACACCCAGTCACCTGACCACGCTGGAAGTCCGTGAGTTCTGCGGAGCGCCCCATTCTGCTCTCTCCGATGTCTGATAACTACTGAGTTCGCCTCCTGAGTCCTCCATAGTACCTGGTAGAAGGTGGCAGCACAATGCACTTAATATAAAAAACGTATGTTTTGGGGGTGTCTGGATACTTTTGATCACATAGTGTGTATACATTCCCCAGCCCTCATCATTGGCGCGCGGGGTAGCCACGTTGTCTGATATGCCTTGCCACGATTCGTGCGGCTCTCCCCGTCGGGGGTTCGAGTCTTTCCTCGGGCGGAGGTTCGAGTCCTCCCACAGGCATGGGTGTGTGTGTTTGTCCTTAGGATAATTTGGGATAAGTAGTGTGTAAGCTTAGGGACTGATGACCTTAGCAGTTAAGTCCCATAAGATTTCACACACATTTCGAACTTCCCTCGGGCATGGGTGTGTGTGTTGTTCTTAGCGTAAGCTAGTTTAAGTTAGATTAAGTAGTGTGTAACTCTAGGGAACAATGACCTTAGTAGTTTGATCCCATAGGAACTTACCACAAATTTCCAAATGTCCTCATCATTAGAACCATAGTACATTTATTTATTTGCAAGTGGCAAGGGCCTTATCGACCATACGCCTGCTCTACAAGCCTCTTCCATTTCCGTCCGTTGAGAGCACTGTTTGTCCATTCAATGTTCATGTTCACCCTAGTTGTGTCCTCCCGGATGTTATCTCTCCACCTCTTTTGAGTCTTCCCTTCCTCTTGTTCCATCTATTTTCCTTCTGAACGCTATTTTAGGTAGTCTGTTTCCTGTCATTCTTACTATTTGGCCTGCCCAGATCAACCTTCTCTTCTTTAGCACATGCACGCTGTTACGTTTTCTGTACAGATCTCTTAATTCTTCATTTTTTTAATGCTCCATTCCATGTTATCTTCATTATATACTGGACCAAAAATATTTCTTAGTATTTTTCTTTCAGATATGAATAGTTTTTCTTCATCTTTATTTCTAAATATTAATGCTTCATATCCGTATAATGTTACTGATATAATGGTCGACTGATACAAGCAGATTTTGATGTTAGTACTAATTGATCTTTTGTAAGACTTTGACAAAACTAAAGTGTTTCGTTCGCTGTTGCTAGACGGGCATCGACTTCTGTATCCATTCCATTATTGTTACTGAACAGACTCTCTAAGTACTTGAAGTGGTCAACTGGTTTGAAAGTGAACCCATCTAGAGCCAAAGGTACGCCACTTTCGTTTTTGTTATTTATGGCCAGATTTTGTCTTTTCTTCATTAATATGCAATCCTGCATTCTCAGCAATTTTGTGATAATTTTGCATCATTTTGATTAATTCTGTTTTGGAACTACTTATTAATGCTACGTCATCTGCGTAGGCAAGTCTAGTAATGTTCATCTCCTGCATCTGGATCCCTTGAAAAAAAAATTATAACAGCTGCATGTTACAAAAATAAATAAATGCTCTTACGTTCCTGCTGCGTCGATCCAATTATTGCTCGAGGCTGTTGCTGCGATATTCTATCAGCCTCCAGCTGCCTGTCTAAATCGACCAACATTTCTGGGATGAATGCTGCAACGACGAGAAAAAAAGGATTTAACATCCATTACAGAATAGAAATTCGCCATGCACTGAAATTACAGCAGCAAATTGTTCAAAAGCTCAGTAGTATAGAGGTATACCTCTATCGACTATGACATAGAAAGTTAATGTGAAGGATTCTAAAATTACGAGGAACACAGGTACATTGAATGAACAGAACAATTGACTTACATGGCAGGCTGTCCTGGTGAAGGCGTTTGCCGCTGCTACTGCTGCTGATACTGTCGTTGGAATCTGAGCACTTCATTCTTCACAAAGAGAAAAAAAAAGGAAAAAAACTGATGGAAAGACACACAAGCTAACACACGGGCGACTACACAAAAACGAGGGGGTATATAATCTCTACCCCCTTCACTCACCATTTTATCCAGGAAGCCAATAGGAGTGCAGCATTCCTCTTCACCTGCTGATTAATGCTGGTCTGAGCACTCAGGACAAATTGGTGCTAGTCTGCCGGCCACGGATTGCGCGTGCTTTTGTACGTTCATTCTGGCGCTCTCTGGAAAAATCCACTTGTTCCACTGATCCGTTTTTTGTGCTGGACCTGCTCGTCAATGCGGCCAGTTCACTCTGTGGCGAGCTGTGGCCACTGACGGATGCGTAACTTCGTGGGCCTTGGGTTACGAGCATGCCTCTTGTAGCAAACTGTTGTGTTAGTGTATTTAATAATATTTTTACGTGATGCAGGATCATCTTTAGAGTTTCGACATGACGAATTTGCACTCATTTATTTTAATTTCAGTTTATAAACAATACTGTTGTGTGATGTATTTTCGAGTGTATTTACATTCAGTTATTTTTACGCGATGTATTTCCTTTCCATGTGCACCTGGGAAGGCTCCTATGCTTGAGAGCAGCGACAAGAAGTGGGTACCAGAACTAAACACTTGAGAGGGCCACCACTCATTCCAAGATGCCCAGCCGTGGCTTGGTGTCCTGCGACTTCCAGTACAGGTACATAACACTTTCAATTACAGTTCAGTGTTTAGTGTGCGAGAACAAATTGCTCAAAGCAATATTTGCAAGTGGATTGAGGTGTCAAACACTTTAACTAATTTGTTTACATAGCCAAATATTTCAAAGCGGTGTCGAACTGCAGCTTTAATTAATACTTTTTACTGTGACAGAGTATATTCAATTAGTGAAGCCATCCCTGTAAATTGTTTAATGATACGTTTGACACATCTTGGAGCAAATTACTGTGCAGCGATCTTTTTGAAAGCCCATTTAGAGACATATTCAATTAGATTTAATGACTCCTGAAACAGCTCATGCTGAAAGACGAGGAACTGCAAAGGAATTTCCCACAAAAGCGCGCGAAGTCCCTCAGGGAGGAAGGCCGTATGAAGACAGGGACGTCACAAGTGTTCCAGAACCTGCCGCAATCTTTTTAAAGTATGTGCTCAAGTTTGGCGGTATTCCTCGGAATAAAAAGTGTACTTACATCACAAATTGTTTAAACATTCTTGTGTCATCTCAAAGCTCTCTCTCTCTCTCTCTCTCTCTCTCTCTCTCTTTCTCTCTCTATCTCTCTCTCTTTTTGCACTGTTACATGTAGTTCCTGTGACATCTTCAATTTATACAGGGTGGTCCATTGATAGTGAGCGGGCCAAATATCTCACGAAATAAGCATCAAACGAAAAAACTACAAAGAACGAAACTCATCTAGCTTGAAGGGGGTAACCAGATGGCGCTATGGTTGGCCCGCTAGATGGCGCTGCCATAGGTCAAATTGATATCAATTGCGTTTTATTTAAATAGGAACCCCCATTTTTATTACATATTCGTGTAGTACGTAAAGAAACATGAATGTTTTAGTTGGACCACTTTTTTCACTTTGTGATACATGGCGCTGTAACAGTCACAAACGTATAAGTACGTGGTATCACGTAACATTCCTCAAGTGCGGCTGCGATAAGTGGAACATCAGCGACCTTGGCGGGCTAATGTATGGTGCGGCATTATAGGAGGAAGGATAATTGGCCCCCATTTTATGGGTGGCAATCTAAATGGTGCAATGTATGTTGATTTCCTACGTAATGTTCTACCGATGTTACTACAAGATGTTTCACTGCATGACAGAATGGCGATGTACTTCCACCATGATGGATGTCCGGCACATAGCTCTTGTGCGGTTGAAGCGGTATTGAATAGCATATTTCATGACAGGTGGATTGGTCGTCGAAGCACCACACAATGGCCGCACCTTCACCGGATCTGATGTCCCCGGATTTCTTTCTGTGGGGAAAGTTGAAGGATATTTGATACCGTGATCCACCGACAACGGCTGACAACATGCGCCAGCGCATTGTCAGTGCTTGTGCGAACATTACGGAAGGCGAACTACTTGCTGTTGAAAGGACTGTCGTTACACATCTTGCCAGATGCATTGAGGTTGACAGACATCATTTTGAGCATTTATTGCATTAATGTGGTATTTACAGGTAATCACGCTGTAACAGCATGCGTTCTCAGATATGATAAGTTCACAAAGGTACATGTATCACATTGGAACAAACGAAATAAAATGTTCAAACGTACCTACGTTCTATATTTTAATTTAAAAAACCTACCTGATACCAACTGTTCATCCAAAATTGTGAGCCATATGTTTGTGACTATGACAGCACCATCTATCACAAAGCGAAAAAAGTGGTCCAACTAAAACATTCATATTTCTTTACGTACTACACGAATATGTAATAAAAAATAGGGGTTCCTATTTTTAAAAAAAACGCAGTTGATACCCGTTTGACCTATGGCAGCGCCATCTAGCGGGCCAACCATAGCGCTATCTGGTTTCCCCCTTCAAGCTATACAATTTTTGTTCTTTGTAGTTTTTTTGTTTGCCGCTTATTTCGTGAGATATTTGCCCCGGTCACAATCAATGAACCACCCTGTATACTATATGAAGTATTCCACACAATGACCAAATTCTTTAAAAAAATTGTTTAAATAGTCCAACTATGGCTCACAGTATTTTGTGTGCAAGTGTATTTCGAGTAGTTTTGTGATATATGTTCAATTTGTGAAGCGAATTGTTTAATTAATATTTCCTAATATTTCCTGAAGCAACACTTGCAATGTTTTGTGACATCTTCAAGTATGTATGTGAAAATGTTCTACACACTGCTTAAATGCCAGCTTTAATAACTCCTGAAGCAATTTGTGCTCAATGACAAGCGGAAGGCAGGGATATTTCCCACAAGTGTGCCACAAAGAAAGTGTGCCAGGGAGGAAAGCAGCGTGACTTCTGGTGTGTTGCCAGCTCCACGTGGCGTGATTGGTGTGACTCAAAGAAAGGAAGTGCGCCAGGGAGGAGAGAGGCTGGGGTATTTCCAGCGCAACAGAAAGTGCTTAGCGCAGCCCTGCGGCTTCTGTGACTCGGACCACGACCAGTGCCAGAGACCAGCACATGGCTCCTTCCAGCAGCCATGTCTCCTTAGGACAGAACACATGCGAGAAAGTTTGTCACATATGTTTGGCAAGATCGGTGACAGTCTAATTAAGTGGTTCTTTCTCTATTGAAATAAAAAAACTACCACTATTGTTAAACATCGTCTAAATCGTTTAAACACTGTCATCAACTTCGAAGTGTGCTGCGATTTCAGAATTAAACGATATTATTAAACAAATTGTTTAAACAGTGCAATATGCACACTATATTAGCCTACCACTGTAAGGTCTTTCCAGTCCAGCAACTCGACATAGATTGAGCGAATTTCCCGCCATTTTTTCTGGACCGCCATCTTAGATTACGTCATGGGTGGGGTGGGTAGGGTGAGGGGAGCAGGCTCTGAGTTTTCTGAGGTGTACCCACCGCTGGCTAGGAAAAACCCATGACGTTATTAGTGGGTTGGGAGTAGATATTTGATCAATTAATTGATTTGGATAATTAATTTGATATCAATTTGACAACAAAACTGCACCAGAACTGTTTTTGTCCCACTGCTGCCAATTTCTCCACAGTCACAACTGTCTGTTGTGTGCTGTCGTATTTTTAGTAAGTAAACTATGTGATCAAAAGCATCCAGACACCTGGCTGAAAAGGACTTACAAGTTCGTGGCGCCCTCCATCGATGATGCTGTAATTCAGTGTGGTGTTGGCTCACCCTTAGCCTTGATGACAGCTTCTACTCTCGCAGGCATACGTTCAATCAGGTGCTGGAAGGTTTATTGGGGAATGGCAGCCCATTATCCACAGAGTGCTGCACTGAGGAGAGGTACCGATGTCAGTCGGTGAGACCTGGCACGAAGTCGGCGTTCCAAAACATTCCAAAGGTGTTCTATACGATTCAGGTCAGGACTCTGTGCAGGCCAGTCCACTGTAGGGATGTTATTGTCGTGTAACCACTCTGCCACAGGCCGTGCATTATGAACAGGTGCTCGATCGTGTTGAAAGATGCAATTGCCGTCCCCAAATTGCTCTTCAACAGTGGGAAGCAAGAATGTGCTTAAAACATCAATTTAGGCCTGTGCTGTGATAGTGCCACGCAAAACAACAAGTGGTGCAAGCCCCCTCCATGAAAAACACGACCACACCATAACACCACCGCCTCCGAATTTTGCTGTTGGCACCACAAACAGTGTCAGATGACGTTCACCGGGCATTCGCCACCGTGT
Organism: Schistocerca americana; assembly: GCF_021461395.2. Lineage (NCBI taxonomy): Eukaryota > Metazoa > Arthropoda > Insecta > Orthoptera > Acrididae > Schistocerca > Schistocerca americana. The sequence goes on along the minus strand of NC_060124.1, from coordinate 539,323,632 downwards.
CGCCATACTGTGTACCGTGATTCGTCACTCCACAGAAAGTTTTTCCACTATTTAATGTTTACGCTTCTTACACCAAGAGAGGCGTCGTTTGGCATTTACCGGCGTGATTGTGGCTTATGAGCAGCCGCTCGATCATGAAATCCAAGTTTTCTCACTTTCTGCCTGTCATAGTACTTGCGGTGGGTCCTGATGCAGTTTGCAATTCCTGTGCGATGGTCTGGATAGATGTCTACCTGTTTACATTACGACCCTCTTCAACTGTCAGCGGTCTTTGCAGTCAACAGATGAGGTCGGCCTGTACGCTTTTGTACTGTACATGTCCCTTCACGTTTCCACTTCACTATCACATCGAAAACAGTGGACCTAGGGATGTTTAGGAGTGTGGAAATTTCACGTACAGACGTATGGCACAAGTGACACCCAACCACTTGCCCACGTTGAAAGTCCCTGAGTTCCGTGGGGCGCCTCATTCTGCTTTCTCACGATGCCTGACTACTGAGCTCTCTTATATGGAGTATCCGGGAGTAGGTGGCAGCACAATGCACCTAATATGAAAAACGCATGTTTTTGGGGTGTCCGGATACTTTTGATCACATAGTGTAACTGGGGTACAGATTATGTCCCTACAGGTTGTGTATAGCTTCATTGGCAGGAAGCATGTGATTCTTCATATTCCTTTTATGTTAGGAAGGAACTGGTAGGGTCTCCTCCCTGTTTCCACCCGGTCACCGAGTTGTTGCCATTATCTATCAACACATCCCTTTATTTCCTTATTCGATACGTCTGTTGTGCCCAGTATTTGCTTTACCTTTTTATTCTCTCACTTTTTGAGCCAAAGGTGTGCAGCTCTTACATCTAGAGGTAGCAAGCCTAATATCAGCAACAGCGCTTCATTCGGTGTTGTTCTATACGCGCCTGTCAGACGATGAACAAACAAAGCCTACGTTGGATGTAATATGGAGTAATATAAACGTAACATCCAAGAGAATAGAATATGTGTAAAAAATTCAAGGATAATGTATGCAAGGAAAATGTCATATATGATAATTGTATTGTTGAATGCTGTACAAATTTAAACCTTCTAATGACAATATACATTGGCGTTTGAAAATTATTTATTTAGTATTTACTTGTTCGGCATTTACAAAGACATTCATCACATATTTGTATTAACTGAAATATTCCTACAGCTCTATACTGAGTTACAGTATTCTTTACTTCGGCTCTTATGATACTATGCAATATTACAAATATTCACTCTATGGCTGAGTGGGAGAGTCTGTATATGCCCTGCAGATCACCCTCATAGCCATTCACATCAAACAGAAGTAGACGGTCCTTCTTCTTTTCTTCGTGCCTATATCCCGCAGCAGCGCAAGGTCGGCAATGTCCATTGACCGCATATCCCCACACTCACATTCAGGGCTGTCCCATACGCCCTATTTTACATTGGTTGCTTACACCTACCAACATTGGTCCCGAGACAGTTCAAAGTTGTCTACAGTTTCCTCGTGATAAATCCATCGATCGTCTCGTTGGGGCCGTCCACCAAGTTTCGATTGGTATGTCATTACAGCGCAGAGTTCTTTCCAAGCTGTCATCGCGTCAAAACCTTGCAGTTCCTCGCTGATCTCCCATAAAGGTAACCTGGATTTGAGTCTGTTTAGATGTGCCAGATCCAGGTGTACAGAGTTCTGGGTTCTCTAGGATTTTTCTGTATGATCTTGTGGCTAATTATGATCGTCTATTTTGGGGGCTCTATGTTTGCTAGGATGGGAAGCCAGGCACATGGGGTGACCCTGAGTGTTCCAGAGATTATCCATATTGCCTCCTTCAGTTGGGCGTCCACTTTAGCAACCTGTGCACTTCTCATGCAGACTGGCGAGCAGTATTCAGCAAGGGCTAGTGCTGAAGTCCTCAGTGTGCTTGCAATACAATCCCATATCGTTCCAGATGGTTTTGACAGGGTAGCATTATGGGGATTTAGTTGCTGTTTTGTATCTTGTACGTGCGAGTTATGCATTAAAGTGCAGTCTGATTTCGCTCCCCAGTAATCAGGCTTATCCTCAAGCCTGATGCTTTGGTCATTCATAGGGATTTTTAGTTTTCTATTTGATTCTCTGATGTTAAGATGCAGTATGGTGCTGGTCGTTTTGTAAGGGTTTGGGTGTAGGTGCCACTTGGAGCAGTAGGTGCTCAGCACTCACAGGTCTGCATTCAATATTTTGTCGAGGTCGTTAAAATTTTTACTTTGATATGCGATGGCCAGGTCGTCGGATTAAGCAAATTTACTTGATTTTATGTCTGGTCGTGTCGCCAGTACATAGACTGAAAAGAACTGGTGCCAGTGCCGAAACCCGTCGATTATTAAGAACTACGCTCTTGTTTTTCATGCCATGAAGAGAAACCTTCCCGTCTGCTGGTGTATTTTTTAGTATTTTGAGTATTTTTTAATATTAAGTGTCATGTAATATTTAGTGTAATGTAATATCTTGTATAGTCACCTTTTATTAACCTGACACGTTCCACATCATTATGAAGTGTCGTATTCATGATCTATGGAACAAGTACTAATAAAAGAAAATAAAAACATAAAAATAAAAGTAGAGTACAAATGTGTTTGCGTTTTAGGATTCTAATTAGCTTCAGCAGTAGACCCTCAATCCATACTGTATCGTAAGCTAATGTTAGATTTATGAGAAACACGCCAGTTTTCATCGTTTTGGAAGACTTTCTCAATATAGATTGCGAGGGACAGCGCTTGATCGCAACACTTTCTACCTGCTCAAAAACCCGCTGGGTATGCAGGAAGGGTGGCTCTCAAATAAAGGAAAAATAAGGAATCTTGTAATGTACCATTGGTTTGAAGTACATTCATTGGCCAGCTCTAAGTGTGGAGACCATGTACTGGTCCGTGACTGGCAGTATCCAAGATCGGTTGACAACGACAATCGTACTGTACCAACGTCTCTGTGCCGTTACTGAACAGTATCCTGTTGCGCAAAGTACTTAGGCCACCAGTCGAACACCACACCTTTAATTAGGTACAGTTTCTTATTTTTAAGTAGGCGTTAAGACTGCAGAACGCTATCTAATTGCAGAAGATTCCAGTTGGAGAGGAGCCTCTGATGACGACAAGAATCTAGCCCGCGCCACAATCACACTGGCAATGAACTAATCGGACACGAAATCAGCCTTAGTACAATTAATATTGCAGCCACCTCAACCGCTGACCATGCAAACAGCCTGTCTGCCACATAAAGGGAACAACACCCTGCTTAGACACGACGCCGAAATCGTACCAAGCCACGATAGAACTACGAATAATCACTTAACAATATTCACACACCAATGATTACTGAAGTTAAGCAGTAGTGAATAAATGTGCCTATTTAATGAACCACTCTCGTTGTCTACGATAATGATCTCGTCAGAGCAACAAATTACTTTAATTTCAGTACCTGATTATCTTGCGATTACTAAATGCGACATCCAACTAGCAATTGTTATCTTTCGCAACGAGCCCACAACGGAGTACGTGCTCTCTCACATACACTCGGAACTATTTTATTACTTGTACTAAAATACCAACCTGTCTACCGTCTTGAAATGATTATTCTGTTTATGGACACTTCCATGACTACTGTTAGGAATTAAAACATTTTTAATTCTCCCGTAAATATTTTTCCAACTCGACGCAGCGAAAATATGTAAGTGATGAGACTTCGCATGCGTCACAGAATAACGAATCTTTGTTAGTAGCAAAACTTTGGCCTTTTCGTAAATAATTCAATTACTTCAATTAAACTTATTCATCATTTAGGAAGCTTTTTCCCTTAATTGAAATTTTTTCCTTAATATTGAGAAGATCTGCTTTCAGTAGATTATTTATAATTTCATTCTTTCAAGAACCTTTTACCAAGCACATTTAAAAAACACCACATTATACGTGATATCGACTCCACTTTATCAATATCTCTGAATTACACTCGTTTATACTTCCGAAAATTCTATAGATATATTTACACTAGATACCAATTAAATAGACTGCAAGGTTTCCTTTAACCCCAATAAAATTGGATTTATTTTCCTTCTAGGTATCTCAATACACGTTGGTTATCACCTGTGAACGAGTGCCAACAAATATATTATCATTCCCCACAATACGGAAACAAGTAATAAAAAAATCATACAAAAATCCTAAATGTCAACGCCACTTTTCGACTAACCTTAAGTTTCAATTTAAAAGCAAATCTTGACCTCTTCAGGCGTTGACCACACGCGACCCGCTAAGTTCCCTAACATTTGAATCGGCCACTCGTCACCTTGATGAATCAAGTTTTGGTTTAGCTACGTGTAGCTCGTTAAATGGTCCCTTCAATTTACTATCGCTTGTCTACTCAGTGATACGTGCACACCATCACCGTATAGTGAAACAGTTCGTCGTTCTAGGAGCCAATTCGCTGTCTGCTGCAAGCTAGTAGTCTTGAAAATACAACTACCAACACGTGTTCGAGGCTTTCCCTTCTCGATACACACACGCACAATACCCCAACCACCTCAATAAAAACGACAAGCAACCCAATTACCCCTGGGCGCGTCGCGACCACTCAACATACAGTGCAGACGGGATATCGGTCACACCGATTCCACAAAACTCTGCACCTAACAAATCAATCTCTCAATTAAATCAGGCTTGCCGCGTGGGATTAGCCGAGCGGTCTAAGGCGCTGCAGTCATGGACTGTGCGGCTGGTCCCGGCGGAGGTTCGAGTCCTCCCTCGGGCATGGGTGTGTGTGTTTGTCCCTAGGATAATTTAGGTTAAGTAGTGTGTAAGCTTAGGGACTGATGACCTTAGCAGTTAAGTCCCATAAGATTTCACACACATTTGAACATCAGGCTCACGCGGGACCCACTCTAGCAAATTTTACGAACGAAACTGTTCCCACAACTATAATCAACAAAATTCCGTGCACTCTCCCAAGACTTAGGTGTCAACTGAGTAGCCTCACTACACCACGCAGTGAAACGCCATAAGATCAGACCTGATATGCACCACTACCACCACCTGGTCGGTGAGAGGTCTATCCGGGAACTAACTAACCCTTTTCGTTGTACAATAGGAACCATTTAAAACGAACGAACACACAACGCCACTCCAACTTTTAACAATTAATGTAATAATCATCATTGCTGTCGATTCTTCGCCATAGCGGCCGGCTGCTGCGCGTCGCTCAGGCGGCATCTCTGGACGCAGCGAGGGCGATATGGTATATCGCTGCAGTCGCACATGCTCGCCACCTGCTATTCCGTAGACGCTCTCATATAATCTAGAACACAACTTGATTTTGGTTTTACCATGTCATACACGTATATTATCGTGACCACCAGGTGTTATCATTGATTTATCACGCAGGATGCTCAGCACCAGTAAGGGCGAACGTACCCCGTGCGTTTTGACACAGCACAACCTTGTGTCACAAACTCTTTTTTCCGCAGCTGCCAACTCAATGTATGTACAATGGTTGTTTCATTATTTAATGTTTCATCCTCATTCTTTTGTTGGTGTTCGGTTTTCGTGTTAGTAGCGAGTACTGTGCGAGCTCGTGATGCCTCAGCCACCCGAACTATAGTGAGTACCTGGCTGCTAGCTGCCTGTGCACCCAGAGCCAGTTTGATAAGAGGGAAATGAATGTGTTGAAATTAGATACAGTGAGGAGTGCGGATTAGTGAAGTTCGGTGGCAGGATAAATGGGACTTCTGGCCAAGTGAGTAAAGGGTTATAAATATAAAATTAGATGGGGTAATGCAGTAGATCTCTAATAATGAACAAGAAAATAGGAATGCAGGTAAGCTACTATGAATAGTACAGTGAATGCATCATTGTAGCCAGGATAGACACAAAGCCAACACCCACCACAATAGTAGAATTTGTACACCAAATAGCCCTGTGGATGGGGAAGAGATAGGGAAGATAAAAGAAATTATTGAGATAGTTAAGGGACAAGAAAACTTAATTGTGATGGGTTACTGGAATTCGACAGTAGAAATAGGGAGAGAAGGAAAACTAGTAGGTGAATATGGGCTAGGGGAAAGGAATGAAAGAGGAAGCTGCCTAGTAGAATTTGGCATAGAGCAGAATTTGATAATAGATAACGCTTGGCTTAAGAATCATGAAAAAAAGCTTTATTTGTGAAGAGACCTGAAGATATGGAATGTTTCAGATTGATTATGTAAAGGTAAGACAGAGGTTTCAGAACTAGATCTCAAACTGTGAGACATTAGGGGCAAATGTGGGCTCTGACCACAGTTTATAGGTTATGAACTGTAGATTAAAACTGAAAAAACTGCTAAAAGAAACGAATGCAGATGAAGAAAAATGTGTAGCTTTGGGAGATGAAACAGTGAAGGCAGCAGAGGATCAAATAGGTAAAAATACAAGGCCTAGTAGAAGTCTTTGGAAATCAAAGGAGATACTGAATTTAACTGATGAAAGAAAAAAATATAAAAACACAGAAAATGAAGCAGGCACAAGAGAATAAAAAACATCTAAAAATGAGACTGACAAGAAGTGCAAAATGGCTCAGAAGGAATGACTAAAGGACAAATTTAAGATATAGAAACATCTATAACTAGGGGAAAGATAGATACAACCTAAAGGAAAGTAAGACACGTTGGAGAAAAGAAAAGCAGTCGTATGAATATCAAGGGCTCAGATGGAAGATGGAAGGTAACAGGGGATAATATGGAGCTCTTTCAAGTAGTTCATAATTTAAAGCACAGCAGCAAAGATAATATGCTGGGCAAAATAGACCGGAAAATACTTGTTTTGTGTTTTGATGGGTGTTGTATTTCCTTTGCATAGTGTTATGGTTTTCTATTAATTGAAACGAATTATTAAAGTGTGGTGATAAATGTGTAAAATTATATAATGTATTTACATTTAAGTATTTAAATATTATAAATTATTGTAGACGGACTATGGCCATGTTTAGTGATTATTTTGACTACTGTGGTGTCATGTGACCCAACTCAGGACTGTGGATGTGAACGAGAAAATGGGGTCTTTTGTCGTTGTCCGTGGTGGTGGCAAGTTGGGAGCGGCAAAGTGCCACGAGTGCAAGCATGGACGCCAGTGTATGTGAAGCAACAACGTGAAAGTGTGTGGGTGTGAGACAAACAGTCTACGAATCGCACTGATTATTATTTGTACAGATCGAATTTATTTGTGAACGTAAAAATACAAGGCCACAAAGTTAAAGTGTTTCTTTGAATAAATAAGTTTCAATCTGAACATGTATAGTTCGTCTCACTGCTGTTCAAAAGCTAGCCAATATATGACTCAACAGTAGGGATGCAAATGCAACCGTTCACTACCAACCCCCTTTGCAGATGAGCCACGGGAAAAAATAGGTAGTGAACAAGCCCGAGTTTAGTTGCAATTGGGGGCTCGTCCGGGATACGACTTTCTTCCCTATTCCATAGTATTTTGGAATCGGATGTCCGTCTGATGTTAGGTTTTTGAACAGTCAGTGTGGGGGCTCTGAGCTAAATCGGTGCATTAGCAGTACCGGAGTGTTTGTGCTGGACAAGATACGTGCTGCCCCTTGTTTATGCCAATATAAGGCCACCAGGATTGTGAGGCAGTCATTTACACAGTCTGATAAGTCGACTACGTGTTGCCGTGGGTAAAACCGCCGTTCGTGCCGTGTCCATGTATTGCCGTGGGTAAAACAGTCGTCCGTGCCGTGTCCACATGTTGCCGCAGGGAAAAAACTGTCGTCCGTGCCATGTCCATGTGTTGCTACGGGTAAAGCAGCCGAAACTGATGTATCCATGTGCTGCCAACAGGTCGAGGCGGTGTAAAGTATGTTCTTTTAGCTGTTGATGTATTCTCAAAGTTTGTAAGGCTGTATCCACTGAAAAAGGCCACTACCCAGAATATAAATAACAAGCTAGAGAAAGATTACTTTGTGAATGTTATAAAACCAGAGAATGTTCTGTCTGATAATGGAGCACAATTTGTATCTAGTGTGTGGGGGAAGTTTATGCAAAGATCTGGGATAAAGCATATAAGGATTTCAGTGTATCACCCTGCGGGAAACCCGGCTGGGAGGTATATGAGGGAGCTGGGTAGGCTATGTAGGACATATTGCAGTAAAAAGCATAGTACTTGGGCAGAATACATAACTGTGTTTGAGGATCTTATGAACACAGTGAAGAGTTGTGCGACAGGATTCTCACCCTATGAGCTCATGAAAGATATCAAGCCAGACAATCTAACAGCAGAACACATAGATTTTCCTCCATCTCAAGGCTTGACAAGTCAAGAGAAGATGCAGATGGCCAAACAGCAAATGTTAAAGAAAGGGCATGAGAGACAGAGGAGGCATGGAGAAAGGTATAAGACAACAAAGTTCAAGGAGGGAGATAAGGTGCTGGTGAGGAACAAGAAAAAAATCCAGTGACATGGCGAAATCAAAAAGTTATTTGAATTATACCATGGACCCTTTGAGATAACAGGTTGTCCACACCTTAATGCATATATGTTGGTATATCCAGTGTCCAAAAAGCTATTTGGTCTGAGAAATGTAACGAAGTTGAAAAAATATGTGGTGAAAGAATAAAGGGTAAGGAAGTGAGATTCTCATGTATACTATTGTCTAGTTAAAAAAAAGTGTGGTGTGACTATTATATGCAGCTATAAAAAAAAATTATTGGGGGCTATGTATACGTGTATTTATAATTGGAGTATTATTTGTGTTACTGTGTATGTTGCAATGCCATTGTTGGTGGTCAACAAACTTCATTATACTGTATATATTTGCAATAAGGGAATCTGTTGTCCAATGGATTTGCACAACTGGTGTGGGTGTGATAGCAGCCTTGTTGTAAAAGTCATATGGGAACTGAAACCTACTGTATATATAGTCTCTATTTCTGTATAAATGTGTGGAGAATATAGGAGGGAGGAAATCTGCAAATAGATTGTCTAAAAATAGTTGAGATTTTATTAAAATTTCTAATGTATCTGTGGCATCTTGAGTTGATGCTAGTGTGTGGGGATAGGATTGTTGCTGGGACAGTCATGTAGGGCACTCACTAAATATTCAAATTGTAGAGGCAAACGGAAATAATTAACTTGCTTATTATAAGGTGTTCATGAGGGAAGTAAGGGAAAGAACTCTAATGGCTAAGTGGATGCTTGTAAAAAATTTTATGACCTTAGTGAGTTTGTTTGCCATTTATGATTGATTCTAGTTAGCCATGGAAATGGAATAAGAGAATGGGTTTCAAGATATTGCCAAATATTATGTGAAAATTGATATAGGAATTTAAAAAATTGAGCTTATTCATGTACAGTGATGTAGCTGTATGGGTGCTTAAAAAATATAAGAATCTGTATCTGGGAATAAACTCTCTTGGTGCGGGGGGTAGAAATGTTGGAGCTTCTGATTTGGGAACATTTGAAGGGTGAAATAGAATATATTTAACTATGCCATGTTTGTGTTTGATTTGTGTGCATGTTTGTCATTTGTATAAACCTCAATAAGAGCTGATCAGTGAACACAGGATGTTCCAGGCAGGGTTTGGATAGCCTGACTCCTGGGAAATGTGTGTCTGCATGTCTAGGCAAATTTATGAGGATTTGATTAAATTTTGATAGGATGGCTTGGCTAATGAGAGGAAGCACAGTGCTGCTGGCTGACAAGTTTGGAAAGACTGCATTCCAATGCATAAACCTGTGAACACAAGGATCTGGTTACAGCAACTTCGTGCAACTTACAGAAACAACTGTGTAAAAAGTTGAAATGTTAATGTGCAGTGAGTGTGCAACCTACATATAGACTAACATGGGCATTTATATAATATAAGTTTCTTTGCATTTTGCATGCCCAGTCAGACTCAATAGGAGACTACCTAATTGTATATTTGAGTTGGATACATTGTTGGATAATGTTTGTATGTTTTCTGATGACAGTACTTACACTGATTAACTCACCACTATAACACTGTTCTACATGTTTTGGTGCCATTATAGTTATAATTAAAATGTTTAATACATAAAGTAATATGTGTTCACTCCATTTGGTGCTACTTCATGTTGCCATTATTAAGGTAATGTCTCCATGAAGTGGGGGTATGTAAGGTAACAGGGGATAATATGGAGCTCTTTCAAGTAGTTCATAATTTAAAGCACAGCGGTAGAGATAACATGCTGGGCAAAATAGACTGTAAAATACTTGTTTTGTGTTTTGATGGGCATTGTATTTCCTTTGCATAATGTTTTGGTTTTCTATTAATTGAAACAAATTATAAAAGTGTGGTGATAAATGTGTAAAATTATATAATGTATTTACATTTCAGTATTTAAATATTATAAATTATTGTAGACGGACTATGGCCATGTTTAGCGATTATTTTGACTACTGTGGTGTCATGTGAGCCAACTCAGGACTGTGGATGTGAACGGGAAAATGGGGTCTTTTGTCGTTGTCCGTGGTGGTGGCAAGTTGGGAGCGGCAAAGTGCCACGAGTGCAAGCATGGACGCCAGTGTATGCGAAGCAACAACGTGAAAGTGAGTGGGTGTGAGACAAACAGTCTACGAATCGCACCGATTATTATTTATACAGATCGAATTTATTTGTGAATGTAAAAATACAAGGCCACAAAGTTAAAGTGTTTCTTTGAATAAATAAGTTTCAATCTGAACGTGTATAGTTCGTTTCACTGCTGTTCAAAAGCTAGCCAATATATGACTCAATAGTAGGGGCACAAATTCAACCGTTCACTACCAACCCCCTTTGCAGATGAGCCACGTGAAAAAATAGGTAGTGAACGAGCCCGAGTTTAGTTGCAAAGATCAGTACTGAGCACAGAAAGGAAAACTGAAAGGTGGAAGGAGTGTATCAAGGGTGCCCATACCACATAAACACCCCCACCCTCCTTGCCACAGCACTCAGGGAACCAAAAAAATATAGCGTAGTCAGGTATTTTTCTTTTGATAGAATAATTTAAAAATAGATACGAAGCAGGTTTTTAACACAGTTGGAAATGAAACATTTTTATGGATACACACAAGTTGTCTTTCATCTTCCAAAATATTGAAAATACTCCATACTCCCAGGTCTAGCAACCCCTCCTCCCACTCTACAAACTATCACATGAGTGCCTTTGATGTCTATAGAAGGGCCATACAAGGGAAATGTACTTGAAGGTAAGGAAGAGAAGAGGACGTATCTGAAAATGAGACGGCATACTTGATAAAATGACAGGAATTTGACATAGTACTAATAGATATAAGTTAAAACAAGGTTCCCAGCATAGATGACATTACCTCAGAACTTCTAGATCCTTTGGCGAGCCAGCCATAACAGAATTATTCTACTTGGTACGCAAGATGTATGCGTCAGGTGAAACAACCTCAGACTTCAAGAATAATTTAAGTATCCCATTCCAAAGAAAACAGGTGCTGACAGGTATGAACATTATCAATCTATCAGTTTAATAAGTCATAGTTGCAGAATACTGACAAGAATTATTCACAGAATAATGAAAAAATGTTAGAAATCTACCACAGGACACATCAGTTTGGATTCTGGAGAAATGTAGGAACATGTGAGGTAAATTTACCCTATGACTTCTGACTTCTCTTAGAAGGCAGATTAAGGAAAGGCAAACCTACATTTATACCACAGCAAACATCAGTTTGGATTCCGGAGAAATGTAGGAACATGTGAGGTAAATTGACCCTGTGACTTCTGACTTATCTTAGAAGGCAGATTAACGAAAGGCAAACCTACGTTTATAGCCTTTGTAGATTTGGAAATGTTTTTGACAACATTGACTGGAATACACTCTTTGAAATTCTGAAGGTAGCAGGGGTAAAATACAGGGAGCGAAAGACTATATACCGCTTGTATAGAAACCAGACAGCAGTTAAAGAGTCGAGGGGCATGAAAGGGAAGCAGAGGTTGAGTATGGAGTGACACAGAGCTGTAAACAATCTCCAGTGTTATTCAGTCTGCACATTGATCAAGCAGTAAAGGAAGCCAAAGAAAAATTTGAGAAGTAATTAAAGACCAGGGAGAAGACATAAAAACTTTGGGATTTGCCAATGGCATGCCAATGGCATTGTACTTACACTGATTAAACATTTTAATTATAACTATAATGGCACCAAAACATGTAGAACAGTGTTATAGTGGTGAGTTAATCAGTGTAAGTACAATGCCATTGGCATGCCATTGGCATTGTAAAGGACTTGGAAGAGCAGTTGGATAAATGGACAGTGCCTTGAAAGGATGATATAAGATGAAACTCAATAAAAGCAAAACAAGGGTAACAGAACACAGTAGAATTAAATCAGGTGATGCTACAGGGATTAAATTACAAAATGAAACAGTAAGAATAGTAGATGAGTTTGGCCATTTGGGCGCTAAAATAAATAATGGGAGCCAAAGTAGAGAGGATATAAAACATAGACTGGCAATGGCAAGTAAAGCATTTCTAAAGAAGCGAAACTTGTTAACATCGAATATAGAGTTAAAAAAAAATACAATTCAGACAGAAGGAGAATAGAAGCTTTAGAAATGTTGTGTTACAGGAGAATACTTATGATTAGATGGACAGATATGTAACCAGTACTGAATAAAAATGGGAAGAAAAGAAATTTGTGGCATAAATTGGTAGGTGACATCCTGAGACTCAGAGACATCAAGTGATCACTACTTTAGTATTGGGAGAGAAGTGTGTGTGTGTGTGTGTGTGTGTGTGTGTGTGTGTGTGTGATTTCGAAAGAAGGCACAGAGGTAGTGAAGGTGGTCACTCATAATGCATCCTGTAATGAAGATGTCATCCAGGAAGTTGAAGCAGTGCAGGATGTTGGACATGACCTGTTCGAAATAGTGCTGAAAAACTGCAGAAGAATTTGCAACCCCAAACATCAACCACTGGAATTGATAAAGACCAAATGGTATGTTGATGACCATGATATGCTTTGTCTCATCATTCAGGGGTAACTGGTGATGTGCTTCAGAAAGATCAAGTCTGGAGAAAAACTGACCCCTGCTAAGCATGTGAACAGTTCATCAGGATGTCACAATGGATACTTGTCGACCACAGACTGTGAATTCACAATGGCATTAAAATTGCTGCAAAGACACAATTTACCAAAATGTTTCTTAATAATGACAAGGGGTGTGGCCCACTCACTAGAGGAAATGGGAACCATAACTCCAATAGAGGCGAACTGGTCCAGTTGCACCTTGACCTGGAAGCAGAGGGCCAGGGGAAATTCCTAGCACAAAAAATCTAGAACGAGCTGGCTGCTTCAAGGTTATGTGGGCTTGTAAGTGTGGCACACCCTAAGCCTTCTGCAAAGATATTCTGAAATTCTGAGCTCAGCGATTCCAAGGACTGATAGATGACATTGAAAGAGACCAACTGTGTGGAGTCTGTGATTGATAGCTAAAGGCCTGAAAGCCATTAAACCCAAAACGGTTTGCTGAAATAGTGCCTTGGACAACAATAAAGATAATTAGTAAAGTCACTGATTTATGGGTGACTTCTGCCGTGAATTGGCCAAGCAAGGGGATTTGTTTTTTTGTGTTCTACTGTATCCTCTGAAGCTCCTGTTCACTGGTGACAACAGTGGAGAGCCAAGGTCTGAATATGTTTGGGTATTAAGCAGGGACACTGCTGCACCTGTGTGTACCTGTAGGTGTAGCTGTCACAAGAGTACCGTAACCGTGATAAAATGTGTGTTGGAATCATATTTGAGAACTAGTCCTGATGACAATACTTCCTGCATATCTATATCCATTGTCTCTGATGCTGCGTTCCGTGGAGCTGAGTGGCAGACTACCACAATGTGGCCTTTTTTCCAATACATACAACAGCTGGCCCAGTGCTGGGGACACTCTGATCTTTCATATTTGAGATAACATGATACACATGACAGCAACAGGGAGTGGTGATTGGAACACTGCATACAAGCTGTGCAGGAGCCGCTGGATCAGCCAAGTTGCACTGCCGTGATGTCATCCTCGCCAGATGCAGTGGACCCAATTGGGCCATCATGTACTGCTACGACATCGCACCAGGCTCCAGTTGCTGACCAGTGGCTTGTGGGACTTCATATGACTGAAAAATTGACAAAATCCCTTCTAGGAGATGGTTCTCTTAACTGGAGGGCCTCTTGCTGGACTTCCTTATGGATGATTACATGACGAACCATGATGTCCATATAAGTCTCTTTAGGTTTGTCCGTGACAAAATGTCCATGGGTGGTCGTGGCCCAGAAACAATAAGATTGATGGAGATCCTTCATGCATTGATAAAATTCAACCCTAGAAGTCACAATGTGCTTGTGGCAGTGATAATAGGAAGACAACAATGAACATAACGTTTCAAATGACAACAAGGTAGGTTCGTGCAACAGGCCAACTGCTGCAATATCTGATACATGGTGGGAGAAATCTATGCCAAGAACCGTGTGGGACACAACTCTGCATCTGTACCATGGAATGCATGAAAATGATGCCACAGGTGGTGTCCATACATCTCCCAGTCTTCCACCACCTTGTTGAATGGTGGGAACTGTGGAGAGAACAGAGCCAGAGATGAATATTCGGAGAGCAAAGTCTGTTGCATGACTCTGATGAGGTCCTTCCTTTGCTGCACCAAGGTTTGAATCAGACACTCCATGCTTTTACAAAAAGTGAAAATCAATGGCACAATGAAAAACACATGAAGATATGAGCCTCCTCATTGTCAACTAATCCCACTGGAGAACACCACTTGATGACTGACACATCAAACTTTTTAAAGTCTAGAAAACAACTTATGTATTATAATGGGTACATTAGTCACAGAGTGGCTCACAATGTCCAGCAAAGAGCTAAACATGTGACTGAGTTACAGCTGGCTTAGCCCACCTGTAAAAGTTGCAGCTGGCTGGTATAGTGCAATTGTAAGAGGCTGCAGACGCATCCGTGTGCCAACTTCTGTGACATGCCTTACAACTGCGTGCCAGGATCTTGGATGTGGCTCTACGCAGGTCACTACAGTGTCTTTCTCAAGTAGAGACAAATCTAAATTTTTCTCATTATTATTGATTTTTTACTGATTGTCTAAAGGTCTTCATTTATTTTTGTGGTTGGTGTAATACTGCACAGAGTGCATTGTGAAACACCTATTTACAGCTAATGGTCAGTCTCAAGCTTTTTTCAGTTTATTTAATTCAAATTTTTAAAACAGTAGTGGAAAAGATCATCCACTGCTAAGTTGCAAGCCCTGTAACATTTGACAATGAGCCAACAACAACACCATATCACTTTCAGTACACTGTACTTGAAACATAAAAATGATTAATTTGGGACAATATTATCTACAAATAAGTATGTATGATACACTCCTGGAAATGGAAAAAAGAACACATTGACACCGGTGTGTCAGACCCACCATACTTGCTCCGGACACTGCGAGAGGGCTGTACAAGCAATGATCACACGCACGGCACAGCGGACACACCAGGAACCGCGGTGTTGGCCGTCGAATGGCGCTAGCTGCGCAGCATTTGTGCACCGCCGCCGTCAGTGTCAGCCATTTTGCCATGGCATACGGAGCTCCATTGCAGTCTTTGACACTGGTAGCATGCCGCGACAGCGTGGACGTGAACCGTATGTGCAGTTGACGGACTTTGAGCGAGGGCGTATAGTGGGCATGCGGGAGGCCGGGTGGACGTACCGCCGAATTGCTCAACACATGGGGCATGAGGTCTCCACAGTACATCGATGTTGTCGCCAGTGGTCGGCGGAAGGTGCACGTGCCCGTCGACCTGGGACCGGACCGCAGCGACGCACGGATGCACGCCGAGACCGTAGGATCCTACGCAGTGCCGTAGGGGACCGCACCGCCACTTCCCAGCAAATTAGGGACACTGTTGCTCCTGGGGTATCGGCGAGGACCATTCGCAACCGTCTCCATGAAGCTGGGCTACGGTCCCGCACACCGTTAGGCCGTCTTCCACTCACGCCCCAACATCGTGCAGCCCGCCTCCAGTGGTGTCGCGACAGGCGTGAATGGAGGGACGAATGGAGACATGTCGTCTTCAGCGATGAGAGTCGCTTCTGCCTTGGTGCCAATGATGGTCGTATGCGTGTTTGGTGCCGCGCAGGTGAGCGCCACAATCAGGACTGCATACGACCGAGGCACACAGGGCCAACACCCGGCATCATGGTGTGGGGAGCGATCTCCTACACTGGCCGTACACCACTGGTGATCGTCGAGGGGACACTGAATAGTGCACGGTACATCCAAACCGTCATCGAACCCATCGTTCTACCATTCCTAGACCGGCAAGGGAACTTGCTGTTCCAACAGGACAATGCACGTCCGCATGTATCCCGTGCAACCCAACGTGCTCTAGAAGGTGTAAGTCAACTACCCTGGCCAGCAAGATCTCCGGATCTGTCCCCCATTGAGCATGTTTGGGACTGGATGAAGCGTCGTCTCACGCGGTCTGCACGTCCAGCACGAACGCTGGTCCAACTGAGGCGCCAGGTGGAAATGGCATGGCAAGCCGTTCCACAGGACTACATCCAGCATCTCTACGATCGTCTCCATGGGAGAATAGCAGCCTGCATTGCTGCGAAAGGTGGATATACACTGTACTAGTGCCGACATTGTGCATGCTCTGTTGCCTGTATCTATGTGCCTGTGGTTCTGTCAGTGTGATCATGTGATGTATCTGACCCCAGGAATGTGTCAATAAAGTTTCCCCTTCCTGGGACAATGAATTCACGGTGTTCTTATTTCAATTTCCAGGAGTGTATTCCTTTGTTCTCACCAAAAGATATATTTTGACTTAAATATTATCTTGACAATGTATTACAATGTTCAGAACACAAAATGACAATTTTCAGCAAGTTTAACAAATAAGTCTTTCCTCTATGACACAATGCCTAATAGAATAATGAACAAAAATATCTCTTTCTGCAAGAAGTTATGAAACAAAAGAACAGCAACAGTGATAATTCTCTGCACAGATGCACTCTACTTGTGATTATGTGTGTGTGTGTTTTTGCCTGGCTGACCTAATAGCTACACAATGTGATTCAAAGTGTGCTGACAACCAGTGATGGGAACCAAACCATGAAAATCCCACATTAACTTGAGTACCCCTTTCCCCCCTCTCCTGCAACACAAAACATTTTATATTTTACATATTAACTCAAAGCTTCCATTAAGAAGTAACAGATATAGACAGTTTCCTATCCTGTATTTCCCAAAAGCATGGAGGGATGTAGTGTGTGTCTGAAGAGATCCCTTACACAGAAACATTACCAGCATGACTTTCAGAGAAATCATCTGTCTCGGTCAGTATCCTCCATGTTCACTGTGGCAATATGGTTGCACCCCATGACAAAGTGTTTGGAAAGAACTATTTCTCATTGCATTTTGAATCTGGCTTTACCCTGGCAATGTCTTACTGCAGATCTGAAAAACTGATGAACCTGTAATTCTTATTGGAGCATATAATTATCTTGCAAGATTATTCTTTTACAACATTATTAATTGCCATAGTTGCCTCTGGTGCCTATCTCACTGACTGATCAGTTTTCCTGTTTTTGTGATAACTTACTGCTGTATTAACTAAAATAACAAAATAACTCAATTAAAATAACCAGTCACCCATTATTACAGAATGCTGCAAGTGGTAGAAAAGCTGACAACGGAGTATTGAGAGATTTTGTGAAAACTGCTGCCTCAATAAAGAGTACAGTTTGTGTAAACGAAGCAAAGCTATATCTCATTGTTTAATGCAAACTTTGTACTTTTATCAGAGATTTTAGGATTCACTAGTCTTCTACGCAATCTTCTATGAATGCTTTAGGAAAATTCTTGAATGAAAATTGTTATTCCATTGGCCAACTGTTGCCTAGAACAATAGCCCTGCAGGTGTTACTACTTTTTTCTTCGTGGAATTACCAATTAGAAAATAAACAAAACAATTACTATTATAAGTCTACTTCGTCTTCAACACACACTTTATTAAGTACAAATTATTCACTAGTCTATCACATGAAATAATAATTCCTGACACCTCTGGAAACACAAACAGCAAAAATATTTTAGAGGTGGATACCTTCAGCTGATACAGTACCCTGTAATTCTGGTGAATAAGTCACATGGTAACACAAGAGAAAACTGTTGGTTCAACTGGGAAGCATTCGATTATTAACTGCACACTTGGTGCACTTTTATGCCATTGTTCCATTTACTGAAAACACAACTGTTGACTGGATGGTTAGCAGAGACAGTACACATTAGGCAAACAGGCGAGTCTGTGAGCTAGCAAAATGCTGATGCTAGGAGCAAAACGTGCCAAATCACAGTTAAAAAAAATAATACATAGTGCAGAGTCATCGTCAAAATGGTTCAAATGGCTCTGGGCACTATGGGACTTAACATCTGAGGTCATCCGTCCCCTAGAACTTAGAACTACTTAAACCAAACAAACCTAAGGACATCACACACATCCATGCCTGAGGCAGGATTCGAACCTGCGACCATAGCAGTCACGCGGTTCTGGAGTGAGGCGCCCAGAACTGCTCGGCCACAATGGCTGGCAGAGTCATCGTCAATAAGTATAGTGTAAAGCTTGTTGGGCACATCAGTAGGTTGTGACAAACGAGGCCATGGTGGTCTATGGCAGCCCATAAATCTGCCACAGGGAGTTTGCCACATGACATGGCACTGTAGCCTTCTGCATCACACCTAGTGATCTCAACAAGCATGTACATAATTACTTTGACTGATCCCCTGATACGTCAGGTAGGAGCACAAGAATTACCATTCATTGAGACATTGAAGAACTGCAAGACCTATATGACAAATACCCCCATAAAATCCACACAAAACACACCAGTGCCCCAATTTCAGTAAGCATTTATGAGGTATGTACAAATAAGTGAGTTCATTGTATAGTACAAAAAAATGTCAAGGAACTTCTGACAGTGACAGAGTCTGGAGTCTTTCACAATACAAAATTTTAAACACACTACTGGCCATTCAAATTGCTACACCACAAAGGTGACGTGCTACAGACACCAAATTTAGCCGACAGGAAGAAGATGCCGTGATATGCAAATGATTAGCTTTTCAGAGCATTCACAAGAGGTTGGCACCGGTGGCGACACCTACAACGTGCTGACATGAGGAAAGTTTCCAACTGATTTTTCATACAAAAACAGCAGTTGACCGGCGTTGCCTGGTGAAACGTTGTTGTGATGCCTCGTGTAAGGAGGAGAAATGCGTACCATCACGTTTTCAACTTTGATAAAGGTCAGATTGTAGCCTACTGCGATTGCAGTTTATTGTATCGTGAAATTGCTGCTCACGTTGGTCCAGATCCAATGACTGTTAGCAGAATATGGAAACGGTGGGTTCAGGAGCGTAATACGGAACGCCGTGCTGCATCCCAACGGCCTCGTATCACTAGCAGTCGAGATGACAGGCATCTTACCCGCATGGCTGTAACAGATTGTGCAAACACGTCTCGATCCCTGAATCAACAGATGGGGACGTTTGCAAGACAACAACAGTCTGCACGAACAGTCTGACAATATTTGCAGCAGCATGGACTATCAGCTCGGAGATCATGGCTGCAGTTACCCTTGACGCTGCATCACAGACAGGAGCGCCTGTGATGGTGTACTCAATGACAAACCTGAGTGCACGAATGGCAAAACATAATTTTTTCGGATGAATCCAGGTTCTGTTTACATTATCATGATGGTCGCATCCGTGTTTGGCGACATCGCGGTGAACACACATTGGAAGTGTGTATTCATCATTGCCATGCTGGCATATCACCTGGCATGATGGCGTGGTGTGCAATTCGTTACATGTCTGTCACCTCTTATTCGCATTGACGGCACTCTGAACAGTGGACATTACATTTCAGATGTGTTGCGACCCGTGGCTCTACCCTTCATTCAGTCCCTGCGAAACCCTACATTTCAGCAGGATAATGCACAACCACGTGCTGCAGGTCCTGTACGGGCCTTTCTGGATACAGAAAATGTTCAACTGCTGCCCTGGCCAGCACATTCTCCAGATCTCTCACCAATTGAAAATGTCAATGGTGGCCGAGCAACTGGCTCGTCACAATACGCCAGTCATTACTCATGATGAACTGTGGTATCGTGTTGAAGCTCCATGGGCAGATGTACCTGTACACACCATCCAAGCTCTGTTTGACTCAATGCCCAGGCATATCAAGGCCGTTATTACGGCCAGAGGTGGATGTTCTGGGTACTGATTTCTCAGGATCTATGCACCCAAATTGCATGAAAATGTAATCACATGTCAGTTCTAGTATAATATATTTGTCCAGTGAATACCAGTTTATCATCTGCTTTTCTTCTTGGTGTGGCAATTTTAATGGCCAGTAAAGTACGGCAAGATCAGTCAACCACCATAGCAAATATGGATGGTGGATGTGCTGTTCACACCGGTATTGCACTGTTTGCTGTACCAGACCTATCATGGGCAACACCTGCTAGTAAAAGTTTCATATTCTTACTCCTATAGCAAGTTTCATAAATATGAAATATGCAGAAATACTGATCATCAGTGTTCATGCAGACAAAAGGACAAAAGCCGCAGGACCATTGTTGAAGAAAAAAAATCACAAGTTCTTTCCTTATGAGCAAAATCATGTTAGTCCATAGACTAGTACCTGAAGAGTCAGACAAAATTGTGGCACCTCTAGAATTTAGTTACCATTGTACAGTGTGAATGATGAAAAGAACTTGTTGCAAACCATTATAGAGGAATGAAGAAAAGGTCATGGTCTCTTAGCTCTACATTAAGGATATTAGAAACAGTAAAAATTGTCATTAGGTGCACATTGCACAGAAACCATTTCCTTCCCTTTTGTGTGGAGAGCATGTAAGAGTTGCTGTTGTTTGCCTGCCGACATATACATCCCCACCTATATCTACCTGTAAAGAAGATACTTCTGGTACCACCATCTCTTTCCCATTACTGTTCTGTTTTCAAAAGGGGTGAATGTATGAGGAATGATTGTTGGTAAATCTGCCTATTAGTTATAATTACTCTGATTTTTTTCTTGTGGTTAATTTGTGAAACACATGTTGGAGGAATTAATGGTCCCTGGTATTTCCAGAGTGATGACCAATACTCAATAATCCATCAAACCAATGGTTTGTGTGCCACATCTTTCCTGGATGATACTCGAATTTAACACCTCAATTATAAGTGATTGTAAGTCATCATGTGTCAGATCATCACCTATCAAGAACAATCCTTTTGCCAGTGAGGCTATTTCACTGAACTCTCATACTAAACTAGTGGGTAAAAGTTGACACTTAGGCCTACAATAAGCATGTATGAGAGCTACATCAAAAACACAGAGTAGATATCTGTTGTAGCATTACTTATTGTCATCTCACAGAGATGCATGTGCTAACATCAATATTGGCAGAGGAATATTTCAGGAAAAAATAACTGGAGCCTGTTTACCAAAATAACTAACTTCATCAGGACCACGAGAGCTAACACCACTTGCTAATGAAATAAATCACAACATGATTCAGAGAAAGCTGATAAGAAAATTTAAAAACTAAAAATGATACTAAACATTTTAAAATGCATAAAAATAATTTGCTGTTGCACATACAAAAACAACAGTGTAAATCTCTAAATTTCTGTGAGGATTTTCTATAGAGAATAAAATGAGTGACAAAATTAACTCTTTCAACTATATTAGAAAATCTGATACTCATTACTTAAATTTTTAGTCTTAGATCTTCATCCACATCCAGACTTTGCAAATCACAGTTAATTGTATGGCAAAGGGTACTCCCAATATACAACACGAGGGTTTCTTCCCTGTCCTTTATCGCATGGAGCATGGGAAGAATGACCATTTAAATAACTCATTGAACATTGTAATCATTTTAAATTGGTCTTTGTAGCTCATACAGGAGTGGTAAATGGGAAGCTGTAGCATATTCCTAGGTTACATAAGTAATACTGGTCTCTGAAACTTTGTTAGTTGGGTTTACCAGGATACTTCACTTTCACCTTCAAGCATGTGAGGTCAAGTTTCTCAGCATTTCTGTGACTGTCCATGAGTAAAACAAACCTGTGATCACTCTTGCTACATTTCTTTATACCTGTTCAACGTCGCCAGTGAGTCCTATTTGACACGAGTCCCACACACTTGACCCGTATTCCGCAATGGTCCACAAAATTTTTTTGTGAGAAATCTCTTTTGAAGAAAGGCTGCACTTTCCGAGTATCATAACAATGATGCCATCTGCCATCTACTATACCCATTCCTCAGCCTATGTAATCAATACATTTCAAATCACTGCAAACTGTTATACCAAGATATTTGTATTAGATGACTGATTCCAATTGTGACCCATTGATGCTGTAGTCAGTTCTGTGTAGAATATAATGAAAATGATTCCTCTACCTGCAGAATACTGTACAACTTTCTGTAGAATGGTTAAAGAAGTATCATGGATTTGCAAATTGTTTTTCCATCTTATTCTGGCCTGGACCTATATTTAAGTACATTAATTAATTATATGTTGATACATTTCACTATCTGCGCCATGTTGTTGTTGTTGTTGTTGTTGTTGTGGTCTTCAGTCCTGAGACTGGTTTGATGCAGCTCTCCATGCTACTCTATCCCGTGCAAGCTTTTTCATCTCCCAGTACCTACCCCAACCTACATCCTTCAGAATCTGCTTAGTGTATTCATCTCTTGGTCTCCCTCTACAATTTTTACCCTCCACGCTGCCCTCCAATACTAAATTGGTGATCCCTTGATGCCTCAGAACATGTCCTACCAACCGATCCCTTCTTCTAGTCAAGTTGTGCCACAAACTTCTCTTCTCCCCAATCCTATTCAATACTTCCTCATTAGTTATGCGATCTACCCATCTAATCTTCAGCATTCTTCTGTAGCACCACATTTCAAAAGCTTCTATTCTCTTCTTGTCCAAACTATTTATCATCCATGTTTCACTTCCATACATGGGTACACCCCATACAAATACTTTCAAAAAGGATTTCCTGACACTTAAATCTATACTCGATATTAACAAATTCCTCTTCTTCAGAAAAGCTTTCCTTGCCATTGCCAGTCTACATTTTATATCCTCCCTAATTTGACCATCATCAGTTATTTTGCTCCCCACATAGCAAAACTCCTTTACTACTTTAAGTGACTCATTTCCTAATCTAATTCCCTCAGCATCACCCGATTTAATTCGACTACATTCCATTATCCTCGTTTTGCTTTTCTTGATGTTCATCTTATATCCTTCTTTCAAGACACTATCCATTCCGTTCAACTGCTCTTCCAAGTCCTTTGCTGTCTCTGACAGAATTACAATGTCATCGGCGAACCTCAAAGTTTTTATTTCTTCTCCATGGATTTTAATATCTACTCCAAATTTTTCTTTTGTTACCTTCACTGCCTGCTCAATATACAGATTGAATAACATCGGGGAGAGACAACAACCCTGTCTCACTCCCTTCCCAACCACTGGTTCCCTTTCATGTCCCTCGACTCTTATAACTGGTTTCTGTACAAATTGTAAATAGCCTTTCGCTCCCTGTATTTTACCCCTGCCACCTTCAGAATTTGAAAGAGAGTATTCCACTCAACAATGTCAAAAGCTTTCTCTAAGTCTACAAATGCTAGAAACATTGGTTTGCCCTTCCTTAATCTAGCTTCTAAGATAAGTCGTAGGGTCAGTATTGCCTCACGTGTTCCAACATTTCTACGGAATCCAAACTGATCTTCCCCGAGGTTGGCTTCTACCAGTTTTTCCATTCGTCTGTAAAGAATTCGCGTTAGTATTTTGCAGCTGTGGCTTATTAAACTAATAGTTCGGTAATTTTCACATCTGTCAACACCTGCTTTCTTTGGGATTGGAATTATTATATTCTTCTTGAAGTCTGAGGGTGTTTCACCTGTTTCATACATCTTGCCCACCAGATGGTAGAGTTGTCAGGACTGGCTCTCCCAAGGCCGTCAGTAGTTCTAATGGAATGTTGTCTACTCTGGGGGCCTTGTTTCGACTCAGGTCTTTCAGTGCTCTGTCAAACTCTTCACGCAGTATCGTATCTCCCATTTCATCTTCATCTACATCCTCTTCCATTTCCATAATATTGTCCTCAAGTACATCACCCTTGTATAGACCCTCTATATACTCCTTCCACCTTTCTGCTTTCCCTTCTTTGCTTAGAACTGGGTTTCCATCTAAGCTCTTGATGTTCATGCATGTGGTTCTCTTATCTCCAAAGGTCTCTTTAATTTTCCTGTAGGCAGTATCTATCTTACCCCTGGTGATACTCACTTCTACATCCTTACATTTGTCCTCTAGCCATCCCTGCTTAGCCATTTTGCACTTCCTGTCGATCTCATTTTTGAGACATTTGTATTCCTTTTTGCCTGCTTCATTTACTGCATTTTTATATTTTCTCCTTTCATCAATTAAATTCAATATTTCTTCTGTTACCCAAGGATTTCTACTAGCCCTCGTCTTTTTACCTACTTGATCCTCTGCTGCCTTCACTACTTCATCCCTCAGAGCTACTCATTCTTCTTCTACTGTATGTCTTTCCCCCATTCCTGTCAACTGTTCCCTTATGCTCTCCCTGAATCTCTGTACAACCTCTGGTTTAGTCAGTTTATCGAGGTCCCATCTCCTTAAATTCCCACCTTTTTGCAGTTTTTTCAGTTTTAATCTACAGATCATAACCAATAGATTGTGGTCAGAGTCCACATCTGCTCCTGAAAATGTCTTACAATTTAAAACCTGGTTTCTAAATCTCTGTCTTACCATTATATAATCTATCTGATACCTTTTAGTATCTCCATGATTCTTCCATGTATACAACCTTCTTTTATGATTCTTGAACCAAGTGTTAGCTATGATTAACTTATGCTCTGTGCAAATTTCTACAAGGCGGCTTCCTCTTTCATTTCTTAGCCCCAATCCATATTCACCTACTACATTTCCTTCTCTCCCTTTTCCTACTACCGAATTCCAGTCACCCATGACTATTAAATTTTCGTCACCCTTCACTATCTGAATAATTTCTTTTATTTCATCACACATTTCTTCAATTTCTTCATCATCTGCAGAGCTAGTTGGCATATAAACTTGTACTACTGTAGTAGGCGTGGGCTTCATATCTATCTTTGCCACAATAATGCGTTCACTATGCTGTTTGTAGTAGCTTACCCACATTCCTATTTTCCTATTCATTATTTAACCTACTCCTGCATTACCCCTATTTGATTTTGTGTTTATAGCCCTGTAGTCACCTGACCAGAAGTCTTGTTCCTCCTGCCACCGAACTTCACTAATTCCCACTATATCTAACTTTAACCTATCCATTTCCCTTTTTAAAGTTTCTAACCAACCTGCCCGATTAAGGGATCTGACATTCCACGCTCCGATCCGTAGAACGCCAGTTTTCTTTCTCCTGATAACTACATCCTCGAGTAGTCCCCGCCCGGAGATCCGAATGGGGGACTATTTTACCTCCGGAATATTTTACCCAAGAGGACGCCATCATCATTTAATCATACAGTAAAGCTGCATGCCCTCGGGAAAAATTACGGCCGTAGTATCCCCTTGCTTTCAGCCGTTCGCAGTACCAGCACAGCAAGGCCGTTTTGGTTAGTGTTACAAGGCCAGATCAGTCAATCATCCAGACTGTTGCCCTTGCAACTACTGAAAAGGCTGCTGCCCCTCTTTAGGAACCACACGTTTGTCTGGCCTCTCAACAGATAGCCCTCCGTTGTGGTTGCACATACGGTACGGCTATCTGTATCGCTGGGGCATGCAAGCCTCCCCACCAACGGCAAGGTCTGGGCCATAAATAGGATTAAAGTGCATGTCAATGTGCACTTGAACCTACATGAGTATGGGGCCTTGATTTTACACATATCATAAAAAGTTTTGCATCACCTCGGTTCCGAGTGTTCTGGAACTTGTACAGAAAATTGGAATAGAGATCAACATAAACACCATTTCCACCCTTTTTATTGGTCATGAAAACCACACATTGCATGCTGTACCACCATGCAGTGAGACCTTCAGAGGTGGTGGTCCAGATTGGTGTACACACCAGTACCTCTAATACCCAGTAGCGCATCCTCTTGCATTGATGAATGCCTGTATTCATTGTGGCATACTATCCACAAGTTCATCAAGGCATTGTTGGTCCAGATTGTCCCACTCCTCAACGTCAATTCGGTGTTGATCCTCAGAGCGGTTGGTAGGTCAAGTCATCCATAAACAGACGTTTTCAATCTATCCCAGGCATTTTAGATAGAGTTCATGTCTGGAGAACATCCTGGTCACTCTAGCCGAGTGATGTCATTATCCTGAATGAAATTATTCACAAGATGTGCATGCTGGGGGTGCAAATTGTCATCCATGAAGGCGAATGCCTTGCCAATATGCTGTCGATATGGTTGCACTATCGATCAGAGATGGCATTAATATATCATATAGCCATTACGGCACCTTCCATGATCACCAGTGGCGTACATTGGCCCCACATAATGCCACCCCAAAGTTTACATATTTCATCATACCAATGTGGACATTTACTTTTCAGCTATTAAATAATGAATTTAGTGTCCTCCTTATTGTCTCACTTAGATGCATGTAGCATAATTGTCTCAGACCAACAGATTTAAAAGTTCTGCTTACTTGCCCATATCAATAAAATTTTGATTTAACTTTCCAACTAGTGACTAGAAATGATTATTAAATGAAGGATCACAAATAGTATCATTCTCCCATAGAAGAGATGAGATGTTGAGTATCAACTTTGCCATGGTGGCAGTGGTGGACTAAGCCTGTTGGAGGCCTGGGGCAGCAAAACTAAATGATGCCCCTGGTCTGGTTAGAAATTTAAGTATTTGTTCTGTACCTCTTGTAAAAAACCAAGAAAATAGATTTAATGGCTGACAAAAAAAGTCAAGTATTTATAATATGTGTATTCTATGCTCTGATAACTGTAATACACATACTTAAAGATATAGGTGAGAAACATAGAATGCAAATCAGCATTTCACACAGCAATCATCAGATAGAGTGCAAAGAAATAATAAAGAATACAATAAGATAACTATCTTTCATTTTACATGTTTGAAAACAGAAGCTTGTACAGTTATAATATCAGTTACTTTTGTAACCTTAGTATGAGGTACTAGTTATTGTTAATATTCTTATGGTAAATGTTTTCGTGATTTTCTTTTACTGAAATTCTCAACAATGTCATTAAAATCTATTTCATACAAAATTTTCCTTTCAGTTAACAAAATGGAAAGATTGGCTAGTCATTCTTGATTCGTCATAGTGCAAAGATAATTTTTTATTACTTTCAAACAATGGAAAATCCAGCAAGGAATGTAACGATACTATGAAAAGGAAAGTTGCTGCTCACCATAGAGCTATGTTGAGTTGCAGATAGGCACAACAAAAAGACAATAAAAAGACTGTCACAGTATAAGCTTTCAGCCAACAAGGCCTCTGTCAAAAATAGACCAAACACACACACACACATATACACACACACACACACACACACACACACACACATACATGACTGCAGCCTCTGGCAGCTGAAGCCAGTTGCGTTGCGTTTACTTGTTTGTGTGTGTCTCTCATCTATTTTTGACAAAGGCCTTGTTGGCTGAAAGCTTATACTGTGACAGTCTTTTTATTGTCTGCAACTCAGTATCTGCACTACATGGTGAGCAGCAACTTTCCTTTTCATAATACTGATCTTATTAGTTTCAGTTTAGAAAAACTTCTCTTGCATGAAGCAATTGAGACACAAATGGTCAAGAAGTTTGTATTATAATTGATGTACAGTGTACTGATTCATGGTTAATAATAAATTACGTGATTTCTTGGGCTGTCCATCCAACAGCAACATCCATATTTGCATTGACCACATGTAGGTGCCTATGATACCTTTCTATTCTTGCGGCATCTGCTCCTTATCGAAATCATTGTAAATTCTACCAACTTTTCCCATGCTACAGCCAGTGTGCCATCAGAGGCTTCAAGCATAAATTGTGTTTCAACAATTTGGAAAACTTTGGTGATTTCCTTCATGGCCATGTATCGTTGTGACAATTCTTATATAAAATAAAGTTGATGTACATCAAAAAGGTAAAATCACATTATAGCTGGATGGAGTAAGCATGCTGCAGATCTAGTATTGAGGTTTGAATGGATGGATCTTGCATATCTTTCAAAGGTGACAGTAGAGGGAACATATGAACTACACAAAGATTCAACAAATAATTAGCATATGCACTGAAAAAAGTCTTTGGATTGAATATTTGAATTTGTTGTTGTCCATGTATAGCTGGCATTACATGGCATTGTCATAACCTTGACCCCTAAACAACATAATATCCAGCCCACATTTTTCCAGCTGATGTTGAATACCTTTTCACATATCCTCTACATCTTTCACAAAAAGCCTAAGAAGAATTCTTGAGCTTCCACAGTGTTGTCTTCCATATTTATGTACCATATTGATGTATTCTTTGTAGAATATTTTATACATTATGAATGAAACAGTCAACAGTGGTGTAATATTCTACAACATTTATTACTTGTTACATAAACCTTTTTTCGGCACTAGTTTCAAGTCTTTAATGCGACAAAATTTCACTGTACCACATACTTAACTTTGTACCTGATGATGGCGTAACAGCCAAAAACCAGTTCATGTATCAAATAATAAATATTGTAGAATATTCCACCAGTGTTATGTGTGTTTCACTGATAGAAAACCTGTCATTTAAATAACTGCATCTAGCTGACAATTGGTTACATACATATATGCCTACATACTCTGCAACCAACTGTATGGCAAATGGCAGGAGGCACCATGTGCTGTTCCACTCATAAATAGTACTAGGGAAAAACAAAAGTCTATATGCTTTCGTATGAACTCTAACTTCTCTTTCTTATCTTGGTGCAAAATGTATGTTGGCAGCAGTAGAATTGTTCCCCAGTCAGCTTCAAATGCTTATCATTCTACAGTTTTTAAGTTTCATGCAGTGTTTTACAAAAGTTCTATAAATTATGAACACACCCACTGACAATTGCCAAGGCCTGATAATAGGGCCTATACATCTACATCTGCATCTACACGAATTACTCTGCAATTCACAATTAAGTGCCTCCAGAGGGTTCATCAAACCACCTTCAAACTTTGTTAAATCATTCTGCGTGAGCTCTGATTCTCTTATTTTATCATGATGATCATTTCTCCCTATGTAGATGGTCACCAAAAGGATATTTTCACAATTAGTGGAGAAAGTTGGTGATTGAAATAGCACGAGAAGATCCCACTGCACCAAAAAATGCTTTTATTTTAATGACTACCACCCCAATTCATGAATCATGTCCACAGCACTCTCTCCCCTGGTTTTCAATAATGCAAAATGAGCTCCCCTCCACTGAACTTTCTTAAAGTCCTTTGTCAGTCCCATTCGAAGAGGTCCCACACCACACAGCAGTACTCCAGAAGAGGGTGGACAAGCATGGCGTAAGCAGTCTCTTTAGTACATCTGTTGCACTTTCTATATGTTCGGCCAATAAATCACAGTCTTTTGTTTGCTTTCTGCACAACATTAGCTATGTGATCATTCCAATTTTAGTTATTCACCTCTAACTCCAAACTGCCTCTTATTTACTGAACATTTTTTGTCCTTGTTTGGGATTTGATTAAAAATAGTTTGGTGCTGTAGGAGAGGAGCTCCAAATCTTGAGGCTCTCGAGGTTTGAGGGGGGGGGGGGGGGGTGTTGATACGGTGTGCCCCCCCCCCTTTTCCCATAGTCCGACACTGCATGGTGCTTCTTATAGTTTTAAATTACTCGGAGCTATCCATATTCTCTTGGTGTAAAGCACTGTTTGAACCTGTCAACTGCCAGAGAGATTGAAAGACATGACATCATACGAACCTTTGGTATCAGAGACATAGGACCCACTTCTAGTCTTCTAGTTCACAGTTTACTTACTTACTTAATTATTCTCTCTCTCTCTCTCTCTCTCTCTCCCTCTCTCTCTCTCTCTCTCTCTCTCTCTCTCTCTCTCTCTCTCTCTCTCTCTCTCTCTCTCTCTCTCACACACACACACACACACACACACAAACAAACAAACAAACAAGTTGATATAAAAAACAAAAACAGAGTTAAGAGGGCTGAGAATCAAAGACAAATTTTACAAAATATATGTTTCAATAATGGTGATTTCTGCAATACAATATCTGTCAGCAATATTACTTAAAATAAGAAAATTTTTAAAAATTAAAAAAATCATCAGCAACAAAAGATGTTACATGGAAGTCAGTTAAGTATATGTACCATCTTGTTCAGATCCTGATGAGCAACTGGAATACCTGAGATTCGTGAACATATAAATTAGAGCACATTTAATTACAATGTGATAATAAGAAATTTCAGTGGGGAAGGTAGGAAGATCGTGATTTAATATCTCATTGAAGACCACATAACCAGAGACAGTGTAAAAGCTAGAACTGGAGAAGAATGGGGAAGGAAATCAGGCATGGCCTTTCAAAAAACAACAATCCCAGCATTCACATTAATGGAAAACCTAAACCGGGATGGGCAGACAGGGATTTGAACCTCCATCCTCCCTCCATCCTCTTACATTATTCTATTTCACTCAGGAATTTCAGTGTGGATGTACAACAAAAACTACAGAATGGTTACTCAGTGAAATGTTTTGCACAAGATACTTGAAATGACAGACGTCAATCATTAGTATCATTTGCCAGAAAAAAAGGACATATATGTTCTTAACACATTCCAGGGGAAAAGAAAGACAAAATGGAGTTTTCAATCATTAATTCA
Organism: Schistocerca americana; assembly: GCF_021461395.2. Lineage (NCBI taxonomy): Eukaryota > Metazoa > Arthropoda > Insecta > Orthoptera > Acrididae > Schistocerca > Schistocerca americana. The sequence continues at coordinate 539,292,651 of NC_060124.1, read as the reverse complement.
TATTGTTCCATAGACCCAATATAAAAACAATTTTGGGAAAAAATTGTCAAATGTTTTTTTGAAATAATTTGCTAAATCCAAGAAATAAAACAGATCAGAGAAACATTTTACATGCCTTTGGGGGATCCTAGAAATCATGGACTTTATTGGGAAAAGTGAGTGGGCAAGAACAACAATGATGACAGCACTTGTAAGAGAGAGATTACACCTTGTGTGACATGCAGTCCATTTTCTGGTATTTGAAGGATTCTCTATTGAAATATTTTAAATACTGATAAATGGATGGATTTTATACCTTCAGGCATACAAGACAGAAACATGACAGGACCACACAACTCTTTAAAATTCTAATGTTATAAGATAAACAACGAACTTTAAATTCTTAATTGCTGTACATGATTTCAAGCATAATACAAGGGCACTTCAAATGTTTCTCTAATCTATTTTATTTCTTAATTTTAGATAAATGATTCATAAAATTCAAGTTTTGTTTAGAAAGCATGAAATACAATATATTTAAATATCAATCATCACACAAAAAGACGAGGAAACATTTAGCAATTTGAAATGTGGCAAGACTTGGTGAGAAAGCAGTAGTGCCTTCAAAGAATTTTCTCACCACTATTTCAGATAATTCTGGGCTCCTGGATGGACTTTTCCATTTTCAGTACTTCTCACATGCTTCTCTACCTTCAGTGTCACTGGAAGACCTTCCAACTTTACCAGCTGTCTTTGGCAGCTGGCCACACTTCTGCATCTCAGATGATGATTAAGACACTCTACAGCTGAGTTGTTGTCATAAGAAGATACCTGCAGCTAGCAGCACTGTTGCCATCTTTCAACTGTAAAGCCGTTAGTGCAGAATAAACAATAGTCATCTACAAAGCTGCAGCAACACTGAGCCATTACCATCACTTTCCTCACATCTTCTGGTCTTGAAATATCCTGAATTTAGCAATTTATTTGAAGGAAGCGTTTTTAACAGTTGAACATGACACCAATGCATCTTTTTATGTGGGAAATCGCTAAGCCTGGAAGAGATGAACTTTTTGACACCTCACTTGCCTTCTGACCATTTTCTGTTCTCAAGATGTCCTAAATTTATTACTTCATTGAGAGAAAGCCATTTTGACAGTTAACTATCACACTAGCACAACTATTTCTGGCAAAATGGTTACACATTAAAGGGATGAACTTCATTCATATAGCAGCAGTGATTTGTGAATATTTAAATTTTCCTTGAAATCATTAAATAAGTTTTCCTTAATTTTACCCTGATTTTGTTCAAGGTGTTAAACAAATGATAAGCCATTTGTCCATTTCCTAATCATTGTCTGCAAGTGAAAATCCTGAGAGAAATTTTTCCTCAAATCAATAATTAAATTTTTCTTAATCAGACTGATTACTTAAAAGCAAGTAGATCCTTTTCTGCTGAACTAGGCATCACATTGATCACTTTCATATCCCATTTGCTCATTTCCCACTCTTTGTTTGGCTGTTAGAATTCGTATGAGGAGATACAAAGAAAATCTAATATGAGTAAAAGTTCGAAATAATAAAAGTACAAAGAAGGTAGAATAGAAAATTATGTTGGTTAGACATCACAGTCCAACAGTTAAGATGGCTGATGGAACAATAAATAATAACAGAAAGAGACTTATACAGGAATTTGAAAATTCACTTAACTGCTTATGTAATTCAAGAAATAAATCAGAAATACAGATAATTAATAATGAAAGTGAACAGCCCTGGATCCAGAATATTTCCCAACTGGGGCAAAAACCTGATAGCCCCCCCCCCCCCCTGCCACACCCCGAGCATTTGCGACAGGATGTCAAAATTAAAAAAAAAAAAAAAAAAAAAAAAAAAAAAAAGTATTTTTCGAAAATATGTTCATTTTTTAGCGCACATCTTTCTCAAGAGTTTATATATAAAAGATATATGTTTAAGGAAATGTAAGACAAGTTATTTGGCCTTAAGTGTGCCAAAGTGCAGTGCCTCACCTCTTCACACAGCATTCTTCTATGGCATGTCACTCTATTTTACTCTGTGGAATTCAAATGTGTTTATTTTGGAATGGAATCCGTCAAACCTATATTCAGTACAGTGGAAATTAAAATGTCCTTTGGTGCCTCTCCTGTGTCTAGTCAGTCAGTTTTACATCCTACACCCATAAAAAAAAACCTCAAAATTAATACTGGGTGGGATTATTTGTGACCAGGAGAATAAGAACTCTTCAGAAAATTTGCACTCTTCATTGCGTATTAGCTAATAACTTTCTCTTCTTTGTGACATAAAACTAAGTAAGAAAACATAACAGCAGTAAATACAAGAGACAAGCACAACAGTACACATTTCTTCAATCCTCAGGTCCCAGCATTTTTTTCTGTCTATTCTTGCTATAGCTTTAGAAGGCATGCTTTTCTTTCTGCGAAAGAATCTGTTACTTCATCAAAGTTTGTCAAACGCTTTGCTACATGAAAAATCAAAATGTCATTGTCTAAAACTGAAAAAGCTGTTAATATGAATAGTACACAAGACTGGCATGGTTTCTTGATTTGATTATGCCCATTTTGTCACTGTCTGCTAGGTCAAATGAAATAGGCCTTTCTAATATTGCAGCACTTGTAACACACGCCAAATAAGCGAGACTGTTTTGGCACAAATGGTCATTTATATCTACCTCATTTGCAAAAAAAACATGGTATAATGTAATCGACAAAGTACCAATATTAGGCCTACTAAAAGCAAACAGTTTTATGTTAGGTAATATTTTCACATTTCATTCATATGCTCCAGTTTCTCAAACATGAGACTGAAAAGTAGTAGTAGTAGTACAAAAATTTTATATAAATTTGGAATCATCATATTCTTCCATATAATTTGTGTAATGTCCCCATTCCTTCTCCTTCCTTGCTCCAACAAACTATATTGTGATCACTAATTCTGTAACTATTCCTCCCATTGTCAAATCTTATTCTGCAGTTAACTTCACTAACCCTGCCAGAATCACTGGTGCAGTTATCCCACATTTATTTTCTAGTTAGGCATGATTACGTGTTTGTACAACACATCTTCCACACGCTGTTCCATGAATAGAACTTAAGTGGCTACAAGCCGGGGACGGGACCGTAAAAATTTTCTGTCAAAATTGCATTTTCCTGGATACACCGAGAAGATAATATGTAATCTTTCTTAACTATTATTCATTTATTTCCACTTTGGTAGTTTGAATCTACAGATTTTGCTAATAATTACAATGATGCTTATCACTAGCACACCCAACCAACCCCATAAACAAACAGCGGTTGGCGTTCACCCGTTCGGGTTCATTTGGCTCAGCTCATCTAGTTCCATCCCCTTTTGTCTGCAGGAAAGTTTTTTATTTCTAGATGCAACAGGGATTCCTGGCAGAGTTATCACATACATACACATGCTTTCAAAATCAACTTACGATTCATTCAGAAATCAACTTGGAATGTGTTCAAAAACCAACTGGGATGAGTTCAAAATCATATGAACAATCAATAGACCAATGTGCTCTGAGTGCTAGGCACTTTGTTAAGCAAGGTTGTTTCTTCAACAATATAAATTTTGGTGCCCCCTGATATTGCCGCCTGGAGCTGGTACCCCAGTTTGCTCTTCCACCACACCCCCTAGATACAGACCTGTGAGTCAGTGCTACAGTCATGAATGGAAATGTACAAAGAGATGATGTTTCAATGAAATGATTACACATGAAAGAAATAGAAGACAAAAGAAATTTTGCAAGACTGTGACAGAACATTAGTGAAAGAAGACGATTCCCCAAACTATAATAGTTCTTTGATTAGCCTACGTCGCAAGTGAAAGAAAGAGACAAGACATGAAAAAGCTGTAGGACATTAGTTCTCTCCATGATGTTCAAGATATTCACTAAAATAATCTCTACCTACATAAAAAAAGAAAATATACTGCATACGACTTGGTTTTATACTTCACATTTCTCAACAACATAAATTACAAACAAAAAAGTTTTCAGTACTAATTATTATTTTTGGCACGCTGAAGACATAACTTTTTTCTGGTACAAACTGTTGGTATGAAACCACATGCAGACAATTTCACACAGTGAAATTTTCACTCTGCAGTGGATATCTGCACTCTGGAAACATCTCGTGGCCCTCCAATCTTTGAGCAGCTCACTGTTGATCTTCGGGACAATCACATCCAAAACCGGCAGTCTTCCACTCCATTCTTCATCATGAGCTTCCATGCAACCCTCAGCAAAAGCCCTGCACCATTTGCGGACGTGCTGACTGGACATGCATTCTTCACCATATACCTCAGTCACTTGCTTACGAATCTCCATGGGCAGTACTTCCGTGCATGGAGAAACCGGATTACTGCTCGAACCTTGCACTTAGCAGAAGAGGTGATAAACACTTCCATCGCTGATGACTGCCAAGCCAACACTGAGTGATGTAGTGAATCACGGACAGGTGGGATCGAGAGTGGGGGAACCACTGCACATGGCACTGTAGTCAGGTTTAGCCTAGCTCCTTCTGTCAAGGCTGTAGCTCATTGGGAACCTTACTTTTGGTACAACCCTCGTATTATGTATTAAATGATTTAGTAGCCAATTTCAGGTGGTCTTAATATTTCTCATTGATAATCCTGAGGAACAAGTTGCAGATTATAGAAAAGATTGTACAAAATCATTGCTTGGTGTATTGTCTGGCAGCTGACATCCATAAAAGCAAGCCCAATGAAACATACAGAAATGAAATATTCAATAAAAACAAATTTTTTCTTACATTACCCATATTTACTACGGTTGAACAAATCAGTAGTTCCAATACGATCTAATTTCAGTAATTGTTTCTGAATCAATGTTGCATAAATTCCAGAAATTTATTTCGGATTGCATGAATAGATATAATACATGCTTAGTTAGCCTGCTAACTGAAGTCTATTTTCATGCATTTTGCTGAAAGCTGAGTACAAATATCACGTTAAAAATATTTTACATCAAAATTGTATAAAAAATATTTGTTCAGGAATTCAGAAATTGAAATGTCTTGTTACTTGAACAAATTTCTATAAAGTTGCAGTTCTTAACTTCTTATGAACAAACTAGTACTCTTTTACAAGCTGCATCATTTTGTAATATTGCACAATATCACTTAATACTGTTGACAGAAACATGTGCAATCAGATTCATTCTGCTGTTAACTCATTGGCTTCGACTGTTTCACAAACAGCTTCCCACTCTGCTCTGCTTGTGAACTGTCTGGAAATGTTGTTTAATCCTGCTATGGTATGAACTTCCTAGTTGGAGGAAACTCTTGCTCTACAAGTTCAGTTCACTAGGAACTATACACCCTCATTCAATAATACTTCTTCATCTTTGGTAAACTGAGTTCTTCATCAGGATGGCACTGGTTGAGTTGCTACAACTGTTCATACTCTGAAATTCTCATTGCCACAACACTGTACTGCATCTGTAACATAACAGTTTACTGGATGGTTATCTAAAGCCATACTTTTGCATGTTAAATAAAACCCACTGCAGCTGTTGTAAACCCTGTTGTAAATGACCTGTTTCATGATTTTAAATTACATCATCAAGTGCAAATATAAATAAAGAGAAGAAACAGACTATACAATTTTTTACACAAGACCATGTGAAAGTGAGAAAAAGTGTCTGGAAGACCGAATGCTTACACTGTGTGGTCAGAACACTTTTACAGCCTGATTCCAACCTTCTTCAAAAATTGGAAACTGGAAGCTGTGTACAAATGGGACAGCAAAAAAGATTATAAATGCACTGAGAAGAGGCTGGGAGGGGGAGATAAGGGGAAGGGAGGGGAGAGGAAACAAAGTATAAAGTAAACAAAACAGTATCTCAGCTGAAGCTACGCCAGGACAGAATGCTGCAACTGCCATACATGAACTGACTGGATATCAAAATGTAGATCTTAAGGGAAGCAGAGCAAGTGAGGAAATGTGAATAACCTCCAATAAACTTTAAGGAAACGGTTGGGAATCAAGTGTAAAAGAATAAATGTACTAATAAAAGTAGCAACTGTCAAGTGAATTTTTTTAATCACAAATGCAGGGTCATCCAGTTTATAGCATGTTCTAATGGGTACCATGCAGATTTTGGCCTGAGTATTAACAAGAGCATTTTAAAGAAGAAAAAGGAAAAGAGCCATATGATTGCTCTGACCATAGTCAACAGGACATTTCACCTACATTATTCCCCATGCAAGAGAAGGGCCCTAGGAATGTTTCTTATCACAGGATTTTGTACTATGGAAGGGTTTTGATATAGAGCGCGTATACAGTTGGCTGTGAAAGATATCATCCCAGCATATTTCATTCAAAAGAATCTACATCTACAACTACATGGATTACTCTGCAAATCACATTTAAGTGCCTGGCAGAGGGTTCATCGAACTACCTTCACAATTCTCTATTATTCCAATCTCGTATAGCATGCGGAAAGAATGAACACCTGTATCTTTCCGTACGAGCTCTGATTTCCCTTATTTCATCGTGGTGATCATTTCTCCCTATGTAGGTCAGTGTCAACAAAATATTTTCACATTCAGAGGAAAAAGTTGGTGATTGGAATTATGTGAGAAAATTCTGTCGCAACGAAAAAATGCCTATCTTTTAATGATGTCCAGCCCAAATCCTGTATCATTTCTGTGACACTTTCTCCCATATTTCACGATAATACAAAATGTGCTGCTCTTCTTTGAACTTTTTCGATGTACTCTGTCAGTCCTATCTAGTAAGGAACCCACACTGTGCAGCAGTATTCTAAAAGAGGACGGCCAAGCATAGTGTAGGCAGTCTCCTCAGTAGATCTCTTACATTTTCTAAGTGTCTTGCTAATAAAGCGCAGTCTTTGGTTGGTCTTCCTCACAACATTTTCTGTGTTTCTTCCAATTTAAGTTGTTCATAATTGTAATACCTAGGTATTTAGTTGAATTTACAGCTTTTAGATTAGACTGATTTATTGTATAACCAAAGTTTAACGAAATCCTTCTAGCACTCATGTGGATGGCCTCACACTTTTCGTTATTTAGGGTCAACTCCCAATTTTCACACCATTCAGATATCTTTTCTAAATCGTTTTGCAATTTGTTTTGATCTTCTGATGACTTTATTAGTCAATAAACAACAGTGTCATTTGCAAACAACCGAAGACGGCTGCTCAGATTCTCTCTCAAATTGTTTATATAGATAAGGAACAGCATAGAGCCTATAACACTACCTTGGGGAACACCAGAAATCACTTCTGTTTTACTCGATGACTTTCCATCAGTTACTACGAACTGTAACCTCTCTGACAGGAAAATCACAAATCCAGTCACATTACTGAGACGATATTCCATAAGCACGCAATTTCATTAGAAGCTGCTTGTGAGGTACAGTGTCAAAAGCCTTCCAGAAATCCATAAAAACAGAATCAATCTGAAATACCTTGTCAATAGCACTCAACACTTCATGTAAATAAAGAGCTAGTTGTGTTTCACAGGAATGATGTTTTCTAAACCAATGTTGACTGTGTGGCAATAGTCAGTTTTCTTCAAGGCAAACCATAATGTTTGAACACAATATATGTTCCAAAATCCTGCTGCATATCGACATTAATGACATTACTCCTATGACCTTTCTTGGTGTGACCCGTGCAACTTTCCAGTCTTTGGGTACGGATCTTTCATCGAGCGAACGGTTGTATATGATTGTTAAGTATGGAACTAATGCATCAGCATACTCCAGAAAGAACCTAACTGGTAGAGGAAGTGGTGGTAACATGGCCCTTGCAACAAATACGGCCCCCCTTAATATCTTAATAACATTTAGCTGAACTCTAGTAGTGATAGCTGGAACTAGTCTGCTAGTATCCTCACTGGCCTGTAGGAGCACTGGAAGCAGGTCAGTACAGTGGTTGAGTGACAGTGAGGTTATATTTTTCAAGCTCCTGTCCAAAACTTTGAGAGGTATGTGAATTTAACTTTATTAACAAACCTTTATTGGTTAATACTGAGATGTAAGCACCATGAATACAACCTAGAAAGTATTGGCAACAGTTTCAAATAGATTAAAAGGTGTGGTATTATTTCGTTATTAAGTTGTTTACACGAGTTTACAAGGTGTAGGTGACTGCAATATTGCCCCCATTGGTGCTTGTAATGTGGGGGCCAAGGTCCACATTATAAGCAATCCGTAAAATGTTTTTATTTTTGTTTCAGATGCCTAGGACTAATCAGGCACCTAAATCAATCCCCAAAAGGCAGGTATGGGATAAAAACAAAATGCGAGAGACAGTGTCTGCTGTTGTAGGCAAAACAATGGGAGTTATAAAAGCAGTGAAATATTTTGCTGCCCCAAAAACAACTCTGCGCCGGCATGTGTGTAAGGCTAATACCTCACAGATGGCAGATGTCGAAACTAAAAAGTTTGGAAGAAAACCAGCTCTACCAGCAGCCCTAGAAAGTGAACTAGTGGATTACTTACAGTATTTGTTGTTGTTGTGGTCTTCAGTCCTGAGACTGGTTTGATGCAGCTCTCCATGCTACTCTATCCTGTGCAAGCTTTTTCATCTCCCAGTACCTACTGCAACCTACATCCTTCTGAATCTGCTTAGTGTATTCATCTCTTGGTCTCCCTCTACGATTTTTACCCTCCACGCTGCCCTCCAATACTAAATTGGTGATCCCTTGATGCCTCAGAACATGTCCTACCAACCGATCCCTTCTTCTGGTCAAGTTGTGCCACAAACTTCTCTTCTCCCCAATCCTATTCAATACTTCCTCATTAGTTATGTGATCTACCCATCTAATCTTCAGCATTCTTCTGTAACACCACATTTCGAAAGCTTCTATTCTCTTCTTGTCCCAACTATTTATCGTCCATGTTTCACTTCCATACATGGCTACACTCCATACGAATACTTTCAGAAATGACTTCCTGACACTTAAATCAATACTGGATGTTAACAAATTTCTCTTCTTCAGAAACGCTTTCCTTGCCATTGCCAGCCTACATTTTATATCCTCTCTACTTCGACCATCATCAGTTATTTTGCTCCCCAAATAGCAAAACTCCTTTACTACTTTAAGTGCCTCATTTCCTAATCTAATTCCCTCAGCATCACCCGACTTAATTAGACTACATTCCATTATCCTTGTTTTGCTTTTGTTGATGTTCATCTTATATCGTCCTTTCAAGACACTGTCCATTCCATTCAACTGCTCTTCCAAGTCCTTTGCTGTCTCTGACAGAATTACAATGTCATCGGCAAACCTCAGCGTTTTTATTTCTTCTCCATGAATTTTAATACCTACTCCAAATTTTTCTTTTGTTTCCTTTACTGCTTGCTCAATATACAGATTGAACAACATCGGGGAGAGGCTACAACCCTGTCTTACTCCCTTCCCAACCACTGCTTCCCTTTCATGTCCCTCGACTCTTATAACTGCCATCTGGTTTCTATACAAATTGTAAATAGCCTTTCGCTCCCTGTATTTAACCCCTGCCACCTTTAGAATTTGAAAGAGAGTATTCCAGTCAACATTGTCAAAAGCTTTCTCTAAGTCTACAAATGCTAGAAACGTAGGTTTGCCTTTCCTTAATCTTTCTTCTAAGATAAGTCGTAAGGTCAGTATTGCCTCACGTGTTCCAGTGTTTCTACGGAATCCAAACTGATCTTCCCCGAGGTTGCCTTCTACTAGTTTTTCCATTCGTCTGTAAAGAATTCGTGTTAGTATTTTGCAGCTGTGACTTATTAAGCTGATAGTTCGGTAATTTTCACATCTGTCAACACCTGCTTTCTTTGGGATTGGAATGATTATATTCTTCTTGAAGTCTGAGGGTATTTCGCCTGTTTCATACATCTTGCTCACCAGATGGTAGAGTTTTGTCAGGACTGGCTCTCCCACGGCCGTCAGTAGTTCCAATGGAATATTGTCTACTCCGGGGGCCTTGTTTCGACTCAGGTCTTTCAGTGCTCTGTCAAACTCTTCACGCAGTATCGTATCTCCCATTTCATCTTCATCTACATCCTCTTCCATTTCCATAATATTGTCCTCAAGTACATCGCCCTTGTATAGACCCTCTATATACTCCTTCCACCTTTCTGCTTTCCCTTCTTTGCTTAGAACTGGTTTTCCATCTGAGCTCTTGATATTCATACAAGTCGTTCTCTTATCTCCAAAGGTCTCTTTAATTTTCCTGTAGGCGGTATCTATCTTACCCCTAGTGAGATAGGCCTCTACATCCTTACATTTGTCCTCTAGCCATCCCTGCTTAGCCATTTTGCACTTCCTGTCGATCTCGTTTTTGAGACGTTTGTATTCCTTTTTGCCTGTTTCACTTACTGCATTTTTATATTTTCTCCTTTCATCAATTAAATTCAATATTTCTTCTGTTACCCAAAGATTTCTACTAGCCCTCGTCTTTTTACCTACTTGATCCTCTGCTGCCTTCACTACTTCATCCCTCAAAGCTACCCATTCTTCTTCTACTGTATTTATTTCCCCCATTCCTGTCAATTGCTCCCTTATGCTCTCCCTGAACCTCTGTACAACCTCTGGTTCTTTTAGTTTATGCAGGTCCCATCTCCTTAAATTCCCACCTGTTTGCAGTTTCTTCAGTTTTAATCTACAGGTCATAACCAATAGATTGTGGTCAGAGTCCACATCTGCCCCTGGAAATGTCTTACAATTTAAAACCTGGTTCCTAAATCTCTGTCTTACCATTATATAATCTATCTGATACCTTTTAGTATCTCCAGGGTTCTTCCATGTATACAACCTTCTTTCATGATTCTTAAACCAAGTGTTAGCTATGATTATGTTGTGCTCTGTGCAAAATTCGACCAGGCGGCTTCCTCTTTCATTTCTGTCCCCCAATCCATTTTCACCTACTATGTTTCCTTCTCTCCCTTTTCCTACACTCGAATTCCAGTCACCCATCACTATTAAATTTTCGTCTCCCTTCACAATCTGAATAATTTCTTTTATTTCATCATACATTTCTTCAATTTCTTCGTCATCTGCAGAGCTAGTTGGCATATAAACTTGTACTACTGTAGTAGGCGTGGGCTTTGTATCTATCTTGGCCACAATAATGCGTTCACTATGCTGTTTGTAGTAGCTTACCCGCCTCCTATTTTCCTATTCATTATTAAACCTACTCCTGCATTACCCCTATTCGATTTTGTGTTTATATATACTTACAGTATATGGAGGCCAAATTCTATGGTTTTACTCATATGGATGTTCGAAAAATGGCCTATCAACTTGCAGTTAGGAATGGAATTGCAACAAACTTCAGAAATGAAATTGCTGGAAGGGCTTGGCTTGACCATTTTCTATGACGTCATCAAGATAAGCTTTCAATTAGAAAGCCAACGGGAACGTAGTATGCTCGAGCAAAAGGCTTTTCCCATGAGAGAGTTAACTCATTCTATGACTTGCTATAAGCTGAATACCAGAAACATAAATATCCAGAAGATCGTGTATGGAACATTGGCAAAACAGGCCTTAGTGTAGTTCAGACTAAGATACAGCAAGTAATTGCAAGCAGAGGTAAACGCCAAATTTGTTCTCTGACTGCTGCAGAGCGTGGGTCTCTAGTATCTGCTCATGAGGTTCTTACGTTCCCCTGATGTTCATATTCCCAAGAACGAATATGGCAGATGTTTTTATGAAAGGTGCTCCTCCTGGGTCAATTGGGAGACCCCACCCATCTGGTTGGGTTCAAGCAAACCTATTCATGGACTGGTTGAAACATTTTGTTGTAAAAACAAAGCCAACAGGGACTTTGCCTATTCTACTCACCCTTGATGGTCACTTCTCCCATGTAAGGAATATTGATGTGAATGATGTGGCAAGAAAAAACTTCACCTCCATTTTGTGACTGCCTTCACACACAACATACAAACAGCAACCCCCGGATCGTCCTTTTATGGGTGCACTTAAGACTCACCACAGTGAGAATATTTGTCAGTGGATGCTCCATGAAAGCAAACCTGTTAGACCCCATGATATAGCGTCTCTCTTTGGCAAGGCCCACATCTGGTGTAAAATCGGCATTATTGCAGTAGATGGGTTTAGGGTAACAGGAATTTATCCCTTAGAAAGAAATATATTTCAAGATAATGAATTCATTCCTGGGAAAGAAGTCCTGATTCCTGCGCCTGCCGACCAACCAAAACAACAGGAACCCGAAGAGAGTTCAGACTGGACAGGACCTTGATGCTATTGAAACTGATGTCCATGAGCCTATTAAAATTGCATTTGGTGTGTCTCCAAGAGATATCCATTCCATACCTGAGAAGATGAAAACATCGTCTTGTGGGCGACAACCGTGTGTTGCTAGTCTTGTGACAGGATCTCCATATAAAAACAAATTAGAAGCTTACATAGAAGTGAAAAAAGCTGTAGGTAATCTTTGTGGTCGTGGACATGGACAAAGAACGTGACTTATGATATATCACAGCCATCTTGTTCTGGAACCCAGACCCAAACTCATAGTCGAGGGCGTGGTGCATCTGGTCATGGAAGAGACGTTAGCAGGAATAGTCGACAGTTAAAGAAAACTTTGATTAAGCAAGAAGAAATGGACAATCATGGCTCAGATTGTGTTGATGATGACGTCATGGGGCTCTCAACTGGTTCTGGTGATTATCCATGTGACCTTTCAGTTGGTGAACTCCAGCCAGATAAAGACGATGCTCTCTGCCTATTCTGTGACAGGAAGTTTTCAAATGATGTTTGTGGCGAATTCTGGGTGCAATGCCTAATGTGTTCTTTATGGGCTCACAACGAATGTGCGGGGGTGGAGAAAGAGGACTATGTTTGTGACTTCTGTCACTAGTACTGTGCTACTTTGTACTTTTATGATTTTATATTTCATAATAAATACGTATTTGAATTAAAAAGCAATTCTTCGTTTCTCTTGCAGCACAAAATCCTTAAAATATACTGGGGGTCCATATTAAAAACACCGTGGGGGCCATATTAACTGCACATCTTGTTTGCGGTCAAATATATCATCTTTGGGAAACAATAATAAACACATTCAGACATTTTAAGGAATTTAATCAATATAATGTCTTAGTTAACTGTCAGTAGAGTATAACTATATCAATTAAGGTACTATTATTGTATTAGTGTACAATATTTTACTGAAAAACAAACTAGGGGTTCATATTACCACCACTTCCTCTAAACAGTCTCGAACCAGAAGACTTGCTTTTATTAAGTGATTTAGGTTGCTTCACTACTCCGAGGATATTTACTTCTACGTTACTCATGGTGGCAGCTGTTCTTGATTCGAATTCTGGAATATTTATTTCATCTTCTTTTGTGAAGGCATTTTGCAGAGAAGGCATTGATTGTTTCTTGCTGCTAACATACTTCACATATGACCAGAATCTCTTTGCATTTTCTGCCAGGTTTCAAGACAAAGTTTCGTTGTGGAAACTGTTATAAGCATCTCGCATTGAAGTCTGTGCTAAATTTCAAGCTTATGAATTTTGAGCTTCTGCAAAAGATTGCCAATCTTGGGGATTTTGCGTCTGTTTAAATTTGGCATGTTTGTTTCATTGTTTCTGCAACAGTGTTCTAACCTGTCTTGTGTACCAAGGAGGGTCAGCTCCATCGTTTGTTAATTTTTTTGGTATAAATTTCTCAATTGCTGCCAATACTATTTCTTTGAATTCAAGCCACATCTGGTCTACACTTATATTATTAATTTGGAATGAATGGGGATTGTCTCTCAGGAAGGCATCAAGTGAATTTTTATCTGCTTTTTTGAATAAGTATATTTCTCACTTATTTTTGGAGGACTTGGGAATTACGATATTCAATCTCACTACAACAACCCTGTGTTCACTAATCCCTGTATCGGTTTTCATGCTCATTATTAACTCAGGATTATTTGTTGTTAAGAGGTCAAGTGTGTTTTCACAACCATTTACTATTCGCATGGGCTCGTGAACTAACTGGTAGAAATAATTTTCAGAGAATGAATTTAACACAATTTCAGATGATATTTTATGCATGCCTCTGGAATTAAACATGTATTTTTGTCACCATATCGAGGGTAAATTAAAGTTACCACCAACTATTATCGTAAGAGTCGGGTATGTGTTTGAAATCAAACTCAAGTTTCCTTTGAACCTTTCAGCAACTGCATCATCTGAATTGGGAGGTCAGTAAAAGGATCCTATTATTATTTTATTCTGGCTGCCAACAATGACCTCTGCCCATACTAACCCAGAGGAAGTATCTGCTTCAATTTCACCGAGCTTATATCTGGCTTTAGCCAGCTTTCAGTGCCTATGACGATTTGAGTATCAGTAGTTTCTATTAGCGCTTGGAGCTCTGGTACTTTCCCAACACAGCTACGACAATTTACAACTGTTATACCAATGGTTCCAGTATCTAAGTTCTTCCTGTGTTTGGCCTGTACCCTTTGTGACTCAAGCCCTTCTTGTGTTCTCCCGAGACCCTCTAACCTAAAAAAACCAACACACAGCCTCTGCTAACCATGTAGCCACCTCCTGCGTATAGTGGACACCTGACCTATTCAGCGGAATCCAATACCCAACCACCCTTTGGCGCAAGTCGAGGAATCTGCAGCCTACCTGGTCGCAGAACTGTCTGAGTGTGTGTGTGTGTGTGTGTGTGTGTGTGTGTGTGCACGTATGTGTGTCTATTTTTGACAATGGCCATTTTCCAAAAGCTTTAAGTGTTAAAATCTTTTTGTTGTGCCTATCTCCAACTCAGCATCTCCACTACATGGTGAGTAGAAACTTTCCTTCTCATAGTATTGTTGCATTCCATCCTGAATTTTCCACTGTTTTATTTTTGCCCGATGGCTTTTCTTCGATCCTAACTCAATGCTGTTCTCTTTAGTTACTATTTTCTTTTGCGTCACTATACTCAATGTTCATCCTCTTTCTCTCCTTTACTGTGTTTCTCTAGTTGCCTTACAAACCGAATTGCACACTCTACTTACGAGCCACACTGTATAAACCATCTCGGCCATGCACAACAGACGGCTACAAAACCACCCCAATTATAGGTGCAGCATCTTATGTTCCACATTACTCCTGCTGATATAATTAATACCATACTTTCAAATTAATCACTCTCCCTGCGTCATTTCACATAATTTTGCATGTTTACTCCTGCACATTTCCAGTGACACACAATATTGTATCTCATCCTATGAACCCCTCCGCACCCCCTACACTTCCTCCATTCTATCCCAGTTCGCACCCACAAGTTCCAACATCCCGTCATATCTGCCATCCCCCTTCTTCACACTTATCCACCCTCAGACCTGCTAACCACAGTAATAGATATATTTTTTATCAGTTATTCTTTATTGTGGCCCTTGTGACTTCTTGCCAATTTTAGCAAGTTTTTGCATTTCGCTATTGTCGACTTCCTCAGATTTCATCTTGTTTCCCCTTTTGCATCCATTTCATCCTTTTCATATATTTTCACACGTATTTGGGTGTATTTTTGCGAAATTTTTCGGAGGTAGTTCTACATTATTTACATAATTTTTTGCATTTTTCCACCACCATGGATCCTTGCTCCTTCCATCTGCATCAATACAGAAAAGTCTCCTTATCCCTAACCAGATCCCAGTCCCACATACTGTTCCTGCATTGTTGCTTGGCTCATGGAATCCCCCCTAATGGCCTTACTATCAAATTACCCATCTCTGGCTGCCACCCCTCCTTCCAAAATGACCTCCACCTGTTCAAATTCTGCCAATCCATAGCCCTCACCAACTTAGTCCTGCAGAACCATATTAACCAAGCTCAAATCTCCTTGCAGTACCTTCTCTCCATCCACAAGATTCTCCTGCTATGCAACCCCATATTCCTGGATTGAAACTCTTCCCCAGCAGGAACTTGAGCAACATGCATGACTCCACCTCAAAAAGCTCTCCATCCTGCTCACTTCCTACTCCCGCCTTGGAGTGCCACTGTCCACCACCTCTACAACAACCATCAAACCTCCCCTACGCCCCCTCACAGCTGACAAACCCTGTCTCGCAGACCTACTACACTTAGCCCACCCTCCAAAACTCCCTCCCACCACCACACAGGGGCAGAACCTACACAGATCCGTGACACAGTCATGAGCCTTTCCTCCAGAAGCCTTAGCCCTTGCCCCACTCCCAAATTCAAGCATGCAGGATTTGTTAAAGACTTTCTCTCCTTCTCCCGATTCTTTCAGTGGAACCACTTTTTTGCCACCAACCCTACCAATCAGACTCAACCAAAGACCAATAGTGAACCTTGCCTTACTCAGTTCACTCCTCCATCCAACCATGATCCACTCCCCCTGCCTCCAAACCACCCCCTGTTAACTTTCCAGAGTTTCTTAACCTCAAACCTTGCCTCACCATCATTCCCCAAATACCTCAACATGCAGACTAACCTTATATCCACAGAAAGAACGGCAGTCAATCATCTAAAAACTGATCCTGATATGATAATCCTACCTGTGGACAAAGGCTCCACCACTATAGTTTTGAACTGCAAGGGTTACCTGGCGGAAGGACTCCACCAGCTGTCAGATACTTCCACCTACAAACCTTGCCACGGTGACCCCATTCCAGCAATCCAGCAGGATCTCCAGTCACTACTCAAATCCTCAGGCCCATCCCAGAACCTCTCCCTGGAGTCCATCTCTCTACTCACCCCTATCACTCCCCCACTCTTACCTTCTACATGTCCATAAACCTAACCATCCAGGATGCCCCATTATGGCCAGTTATGTGCCCCCACAGAGAGAGTCCCTGCTCTCATAGACCAACATCTTCAACCTCTTACCCAGTACCTACCTTCCTACAGAAAAGATACAAATCATTACCTCCACCGAATCTCCACAGTTCCTGTACCTTTACCACAAGATGCCCTGCTCGTCATTATTGATGCCACCTCTCTGTACACTAGCATTCCTAATGCCCATGGCCTTACTGCTATTGAACACTACCTTTCCCAACGCCTGACCTGTTCCAAACCAACCACCTCCTTCCTAGTCACCATGAGCACATACTCACCCACAATTACTTCTCCTCTGAAGGCATTACCTACAAACAAATCCAGGGTATGGCTATGGGCACCCACATGGCACCATCTTATGCCAACCTATTCATGGGCCATCTAGAGGAATCCTTCCTAAACACCCAGAATCCTAAACTGCTCACCTGGTTCAGATTCATTGATGACATCTTTGCTATCTGGATCGAAGGTGAGGACACCCTATCCACATTCCTCCAGAACCTCAACAACTTCTGCCCCATTTGATTCACCTGGTCCTACTCAACCCAACAAGCCACCTTCCTAGATGTTGACCTCCACCTCAAAGATGGCTACATCAGTACCTCCGCCCAAATCAAACCTACTAACCACCAGGAATACCCCCACTTTGACAGCTGCCACCTGTTCCATACCAAGAAGTCCTTTCCATAGAGCCTAGCCACCTGTGGTCATTGCATCTGCAGTGAGGAGCGGTCCCTCTCAAAATATACCCAGGGTCTCACTGAAGCCTTCACAAACTGTAATTATCCTCCCAGTCTTGTACAAAAACAATATTTCCAGTTTACCACCACCTCACAAAGTCCCACCATCCAGCCACAGAGGGGCATTCCACTCATAACTCAGTACCACCCAGGACTGGAGCAACTGAATTACATTCTCAGCCAGGGTTTCGACTACCTCTCGTTGCTCACTGAAATGAGAAACATCCTGCACACTATCCGTCCCACCCCTGCCACAGTGGTGCTCTGCCATCCACTGAAGCTGCGCAATATACTTGTCCATCCCTACACAACCCCTGCTCCCAACCCCTGATCTCATGGCTCGTTCCCCCGTAATAGACCTAGATGCCAGAGCTATCCTATACATCCTCCCACCACCACCTACTCCAGTCTGGTCACAAACATCACCTATCCTATCAAAGGCAGGGCTACCTGTGAAACCAGTCATGTGATCTACAAGCTAAGCTGCAACCACTGTGCTGCATTCTATGTAGGCATGACAACAAACAAGCTGTCTGTCCGCATGAATGGCCACCAACAAACTGTGACCAGGAAACAAGTGGACCACCCTGTTGCTGAACACGCTACCAGACATGATATCCTTCATTTGAATGACTGCTTCACAGCCTGTGCCATATGGATCCTTCCCACCAACACCAGCTTTTCTCAATTGCACTTTCCCTGCAATACATCCTACGTTCCTGTAACCCTCCTGGCCTCAACCTACGTTAGTCGCTGCCCTCACCCATCCAGCTCCTTCCCTGCTCCCATTCCAGCACTACAACAGCTGCCATTCCACCACCACATCCAGTTCATTTTTACTTATTTTATTTTATTTTTTTATATTATTTTTTATTTATTTTTCTCTTGCCCCCCCCCCCCTCACCGCTGCCCTGCCCGCCGCTCAATCTGCAGCACTTCACTGTCCGCCATCCCCACCATACTATCCCTCCCCCTCCCAGCTCCAGCTTCCTCCTTTCCCCCACCATGAGCTGGTGCTGCTACTCACAGCGTGGTTTCAGTTGCCTGAGAGTGTAATTGTGGGTGTTAGTTGTGTTTGTGCGAGTGTGTGTGTGTGCGTGTGTGTGTCTATTGTTGACAAAGGCCATTGGCCAAAAGCTTTAAGTGTGAAAATCTTTTTGTTGTGTCTATCTGTGACTCAGCATCTCCGCTATATGGTGATTTTTTTATAAAGTTGTTTATGGTCTCTTTCTACTTTTCATTCATATTTGCACTTGATAATGTAATTTAAAATTACAAAAAATGGCTCTGAGCACTATGGGACTCAACACCTTAGGTCATAAGTCCCCTAGAACTTAGAACTACTTAAACCTAACTAACCTAAGGACATCACACACACCCATGCCCGAGGCAGGATTTGAACCTGCGACCGTAGCAGTCCCTAAAATTACAAAACTGTGCCTTTAATAAAGGATTTACAACAGCTGCATCTGTAACAGTTATAAAAATATACACAGTACTAATGAACTCTCATTTTGTATTGGTAAGCACGGTTATGATACTAATACTCATGCTTTACAAATAAAGGCACATCAGTGAACATGTTATGTAAATCATTGGCCTTTCAGTTCAGTTCTTTCATCCATACAATGTATTTTGTTGATCACATTTATGAAGCTTAGTCTTCAAGAATGAATTGCAAGCCAAGGCACATTTAATAGAGAGCAGTAGTTTCACGGATTGTGTACAGGATATTTCAAAGCCTTTGCTTCAAACAGTTAGATGTAATACCTCATGTCATGGGGAACAACTTTCTTTAGAGACAAAATGTTTGCTAAAGCTTCCCAAAATATCAGTTATGCCCCAGAGAGGTGGCAATGTGTAATCACTCCGTAGCATGTGTTTGCCTCATATGTTGCCTATAATACAGTCTTTAGCTCCAGGTGAAAGGGGGTACGCAGCAAAATTAAATCTACCAACTGGCATCTGCAATATTCTTCTCTGCTAAAAGACTCTTTCTTCAGGTTTTCTTATTGTGAACAACTATCAGTTTACTGGGGTAAGTAGGTATGCAGCACACCTAATTAGCAGACCCTGCTAGTTCACTGAAATCTTGTGGTCCCACAGTCAGCAAATACCAAAGGACACCTAATGTCCCTGGGAGGCATCAGTGAATATTTTGTCTTTAACAACATGTTGTTCCCCATCATGTGATCTATCACCTCTCTATGTTTGATTCAAAGACTTTGAAACACCTTGATTATAATATACTTAAAAATTATTAATCCTCTGTGGCTAGAAATTCTGTAAATGGCTAGAATATCTGCTACGATATTGAATGGATTGGTTGGTTGGTTGGTTTGGGGAAGGAGACCAGACAGCGTGGTCATCGGTCGCATCGGATTAGGGAAGGATGGGGAAGGAAGTCGGCCGTGCCCTTTCAGAGGAACCATCCCGGCATTTGCCTGGACTGATTTAGGGAAATCACGGAAAACCTAAATCAGGATGGCCGGACGCGGGATTGAACTGTCGTCCTTCCGAATGCGTATTGAATGGAGAGGCCATTTTTAAAATAGAGATATTTAACTGTAGCAGTGCAAATTTAAAACTGAGAAAAAAAATTAATAAGGATAACCATTACTTACTCAATATGGCTTGTTACTGAGCAGGATACTTCGTCATGAAAGCGTCTCTTAGCTTGAAAGTCTGGATTTTTCCAGATGTTGTTCTTGGAAATTCAGCAACAATTTCAATTATTTTTGGAATTTTAAAACCTGCAATCTAAAACATTAGTGATCTATTAGACACTGTGAAATAAATGGAACAAGATTCAGATAAAAATTACTCAAACACAAAATGCACTAAAAATATAGGATCATTTACCTTTCCCTTTGCAAATTCTTGGACTTTCTCAGGTGTGAGCCCAGATCCTTCTTTTATTCGGATGCATGAGCATACCTGTTCACCTAATCTTGCATGTGGAATCCCAAATACCTGGATCAAGCACAATAAATTAATTTTTTATGAGGAATGTATGTAGCACCAACTATAATACATGTAATGACTTCTTACTTGTGCCTCCAGTATATCTGGATGAGTCTCCAGCAGCTCCTGAACTTCTTTAGGGGAAATATTCTCACCACCCCTGATTATCATGTCTTTTAAGCGTCCAACTACCATTCCGTAGCCATCCTCTTTCAGAATAAATAAATCCCTTAAGAATAAAATATTTCCTATTAAGTTTCTAGTCCTTCAAAATCACATTTTACATATAAGTATAAATTTATCACATACAGAATAATCTTCCTTGAATTAGGCTATATATATGAAAGTGGTTTGGTAAGTAAATTTTCCTGAAAGAAATGAACTTTTCTGTTGTACCTTCATGGCTGGTAACCTTGATTATTCCAAGGGTTATGTAAAGAATTTCAAATGGCATACACTTCATTCTTGACAGCAATCTGAATTAGTAAGTGTGTTGGCTGCGATTTAAAATTGAGAAAACCAAGTTCTATGCTGTTATTAAACATTTTCATTTAAAGGTTTGGACTGCTGCCTAAATCGAAGCTGAATTAGATGAAATTCACATGGACTCTGCACCATCATTGAAGACCACTTACTTTTGGGTTAATGAATTTAAACATGGCCAGACAAGCACTGAAGATGAACCACACTCCAGGCATCCAACTGGGGTCACCACAAAGTAAATCATTGACAGAATCCATGATATAGGAAAGTAAGAATGCATGAGACTGCTGAGACTGTAAGCATCTGAACCGAGTGAGTGCATAATATCCTGTATGCACAATTGGCTATGAAGAAGCTGCATGTGAGGTGGATGCAGTTATTGCTCACAGTTGACCAAAGAGCATCTGGCACAACATTTTAAAATAGTGTCTGGCAATGTCTAATCACAATCTGTAAGACTTTTTATGTAAATTTGTGACTGCTGATGAAACATGGATCCATCACTACACCCCAGAGACAAAACGGTAGTCAATACAATGGATGAAGGCTGGTGAAAGTGCACTGCATTTTGCTGGTAGGTAAGAGAATGACCATTGGATTTTGGGATTTCCAAGGAAAATGACAGAGAACCTGTTACGTGCCATTGTTGGATCATTTGAAACTCATATTGGTTGAAAAAATACCAATATTGGTGGCATTAAGTGCTCTTTCACAAAAAATAATGCAGCACCCCACAAATCAGCAATATCAATGGCAAAATTGCATCAATTGGGCTTTGGTTTGGTTTTCCATCCACCCTTCACACTTAGCTCCAAGTGACTTCCTCCTGTTCACTAACTTGAAACTCTGGCTTGTGGAACTCTAGTTTGCTGGGAAGAAATTTTCTAATCAGATAGGAAATAATAGTTGCAGTCAATGAGAGGAAATGATAACTGCAGTCAATGAGTATTTTGCAGTTTCTGACAGGACCTGTTTTTCCGATGGGGTGAAAAGGGTGGTCATATTAGATTGTAGGGCCCTTAGAGCATTGACTTGAGATTCTTTGCTTCCCAATCTTCATTTAGTATCTTGATGCTGCCATGTTGTTCCGGCACTTTATAGTATTCAGTTGATCAGTTGATGAAATAAAATTTTCCTCTATTCAATAGCCTTTTTCCACTCTACCAAACACTCTGTCAGGATGCACATAGCTGTGGCCATGAACAGGGAGATATTACACCAGCTTATGAAATCTTCTCAGACTACCATCTGGGCGGCTGCGTTCAAATTCTGTGATGTTTTGATGAATGTCATTTCCATTGTCTTCTGGCAAAGTATTGATGATGCATGGGGGCCCCATCTATACAGCTGAGCAGTGGTCATCTCCTCCCTGTGGTAGAGGGGTGCCTGGCTCATGAAGTGTCAACTGCTGGGCACAGTCTCAATGTATAGCTCCTAGTGCAGGGTTCCATGCCAAACTTAACAGGTAGCACGGAACCCTGCACCAGCAGCTATATGCCAAGACCATGCCCAGCAGATGATGACAATGACACTCATCGAAACATCTTGGAATTTGAACGCAGTCAGCCAGGTGGCAGCCTGAGAAGATTTAATTAGCCAGAAAGTGTACATTTGGACATTATACCAACATCTCAAATTTTCTGCTTTGTTCCATGAAGGCCATTAGTGTGCTCACCAATACTGTATTTTCATTTTGACTGGTACAATAGTCAGAAAACAAATGAATTTGGACCATTTTCTGGTTGGAACACCACAAGGTCTGTACAATGTATATAGCTGCATATCTGCAGAGATCACCTTAAAAATCTTAGAATCCTTAAGTCCACTTTCCAATATAATTATTTCTAAATAGTATTTCTTGCTAATAATAAATATTGGTTTCAATTGAATCATGATATGCACAAGCACAATACAAGATAGAATACATTTTGCCTCCTTACCAATCTGACAAAGTGAGAAACTGAGAATTCCTATAAACTCAAAGCAAAATTAAAAGCATACCTTATTAAACCTACTCCTACAAATTATCTATAAAGCTTTTGAGGACTGAAGAACCCTTTTAGCTACCAGACAGGTTTCAATGTCTGCCAAAAATAGATCTCTTCTTATGGCACTTTATGTATACTTTGTCTCATTCCATCTTTCTACACATTCTCTTCATGATGGTATTCACTTAGCATGATGAGTGGATGAAAGAATAAATTATTGTTGTTGTTGTGGTCTTCAGTCCTGGGACTGGTTTGATGCAGCTCTCCATGCTACTCTATCCGGTGCAAGCTTCTTCATCTCCCAGTGCCTACTGCAGCCTACATCCTTCTGAATCTGCTTAGTGTATTCATCTCTTGGTCTCCCTCTACGATTTTACCCTCCACGCTGCCCTCCAATACTAAATTGGTGATCCCTTGATGTCTCAGAACATGTCCTACCAACCGGTCCCTTCTCCTAGTCAAGATGTGCCACAAGCTCCTCTTCTCCCCAATTCTATTCAATACCTCCTCATTAGTTATGTGATCTACCCATCCAATCTTCAGCATTCTTCTGTAGCACCACACTTCAAAAGCTTCTATTCTCTTCTTGTCTAAATTAGTTATCATCCACGTTTCACTTCCATACATAGCTACACTCCATACAAATACTTTCAGAAACGACTTCCTGACACTTAAATCTACACTCGATGTTAACAAATTTTTCTTCTTCAGAAACACTTTCCTTGCCATTGCCAGTCTACATTTTATATCCTCTCTACTTCGACCATCATCATTTATTTTGCTCCCCAAAAAGCAAAACCCCTTTACTACTTTAAGTGTCTCATTTCCTAATCTAATTCCCTCAGCATCCCCCGACTTAATTCGACTACATTCCATTATCCTCGTTTTGCTTTTGTTGATGTTCATCTTACACCCTCCTTTCAAGACACTGTCCATTCCGTTCAACTGCTCTTCCAAGTCCTTTGCTGCCTCTGACAGAATTACAATGTCATCGGCGAACCTCAAAGTTTTTATTTCTTCTCCATGGATTTTAACTCCTACTCCAAACTTTTCTTTTGTTTCCTTTATTGCTTGCTCAATATACAGATTGAATAACATCGGGGATAGGCTACAACCCTCTCCCACTCCCTTCCCAACCACTGCTTCCCTTTCATACCCCTCGACTCTTATAACTGTCATCTCGTTTCTGTACAAATTGTAAATAGCCTTTCGCTCCCTGTATTTTACCCCTGCCACCTTCAGAATTTGAAAGAGAGTATTCCAGTCAACATTGTCAAAAGCTTTCTCTAAGTCTACAAATGCTAGAAACATAGGTTTGCCTTCCCTAAATCTTTCTTCTAAGATAAGTCTTAAGGTCAGTATTGCCTCACGTGTTCCAACATTTCTATGGAATCCAAACTGATCTTCCCCGAGGTCAGATTCTATCAGTTTTTCCAGTCGTCTGTAAAGATTTCGCATTAGTATTTTGCAGCTGTGACTTATTAAACTGATAGTTTGGTAATTTTCACATCTGTCAACACCTGCTTTCTTTGGGATTGGAATTATTATATTCTTCTTGAAGTCTGAGGGTATTTCGCCTGTCTCATACATCTTGCTCACCAGATGGTAGAGTTTTGTCAAGACTGGCTCTCCCAAGGCTGTCAGTAGTTCTAATGGAATGTTGTCTACTCCAGGGGCCTTGTTTCAACTCAGGTCTTTCAGTACTCTGTCAAACTCTTCACGCAGTATCATATCTTCTATTTCATCTTCATCTACATCCTCTCCCATTTCCATAATATTGTCCTCAAGTACATCGCCCTTGTATAGACCCTCTATATACTCCTTCCACCTTTCTGCTTTCCCTTCTTTGCTTAGAACTGGGTTTCCATCTGAGCTCTTGATATTCATACAAGTGGTTCTCTTTTCTCCAAAGGCAGTATCTATCTTACCCCTAGTGAGATAAGCCTCTACATCCTTACATTTGTCCTCTAGCCATCCCCGCTTAGCCATTTTGTACTTCCTATCGATCTCATTTTTGAGACGTTTGTATTCATTTTTGCCTGCTTCATTTACTGCATTTTTATATTTTCTCCTTTCATAAATTAAATTCAATATTTCTTCTGTTACCCAAGGGTTTCTACTAGCCCTCGTCTTTTTACCTATTTGATCCTCTGCTGCCTTCACTATTTCATCCCTCAAAGTTACCCATTCTTCTTCTACTGTATTTCTTTCCCCCATTCCTGTCAGTTGTTCCCTTATGCTCTCCCTGAAACTCTGTACAATCTCTGGTTTAATCAGTTTATCCAGATCCCATCTTCTTAAATTCCCACTTTTTTGCAGTTTCTTCAGTTTTAATCTACAGTCCATAACCAATAGATTGTGGTCAGAGTCCTCATCTGCCCCTGAAAATGTCTTACAATTTAAAACCCGGTTCCTAAATCTCTGTCTTACCATGGGGAGGGAGGGGAGGGGGGGGGGGGGAGAATAAATTATTGTAGGAAGAATAAATTATTGTAGTCCAAACCAGTGACACAGAAAGTATTTGGTTCATCTACCTTTAGCTTATCAATTATCACACTGTTTGTTGTTGACTTTTTCTCTCTGTCACTACCAGTCTATATTTTCTACTTCTACAAGTTTACAAAGCACTCAGTGTGTCAATAACTGTGATTATCATGTCTATCTCATTAACTTATTATGAATGCATCAGTTTGGTAGTCATTACAAAACATGGGTTACCAGTGCATCCCTGGGTTATTCCCAAATATCTATGTACATGTCACAGTTAACTCAGGAACTCATACAAATGAGATACTCCATTGTTTCACATGTAGGACCTCATATGTATGTATGTATGTATGTATGTACATTCCCTTGGAGGTGTAGTCAGGATTGGAAAGTGGTGTGGGCCTGTAATTATACATGGTGTTTACATTTAGTACAAGAAATGGTATCGGCTTATTTGCTCATGAGGGGATCACATGGTGAGGATTGTCAAGAGGATGAGAAAAGGTAATCCTAGTAGCCCCAGATTCATCTCAAAGGAGAATGGAACATTCAAAGATGAAGGAACTAATCCATTAAGTGTCTGCTCTAGGTGGTGGCTCAGAATAGGCATCAGCTGAAAGGCAGTAGATGAAATAGGTGAACTCTGTAAAATTCAAATAATAAAAATTACTCACATCTGGGGCACCTTATACATATAAACAATGAATGGTCTTAGTGTTCCATGTGGCTTACAAATCAAAAAGGTATAGGATTCAATCTTTAGTTGGTCCAAGAATTTTTTTCTGCACGTTTTGCTTCTTACACATCTGCCAGTGGTTTCCTAATGTGAAAAATGCCAAGTTGATTCAGAGTAACATAAAAATATAGGTAGCCCTACTGTACCATCTCCAACAAGACTATACCCAGTAACACATTGTGGCATTCAAACCAACCTTCATGTTGCGAACAGCTTTTCCTACTTATGCCCTTTCCAAATGTTAGATGTTGTCTGTTGCAAATTCCCCTACCATGAATTCAAATATGTTTGCAGAATATGTGTTACAGTACCAAAGTTGTCTTTCTTGATCACACTCGGTACATCACACACTGCTCACATCACCACAGAAGAAACATTTCAATACCCCCCCTCCCAGAGCCCCTGCTAAAGACGGCCCACAAGACACTGCCAATGTACGCCAAATTTACACCTCACTGCCTACATCTGTGATTGGTTCCCGCAACTTATTAACCTGCCACACTCAGAGCGCCACTTCACGTTATTATCTTCAGATTATCATCAATTATACTGAGTGGATGGATGACAGTGCAGTTAGATCTTACAAACCTAGCATGACACTGAAGTGAGAACTTTATGAAAGGTGCTACCACTACTTCAACTGCTAGTGAATATTTATAAACCACTGCTAGTGAAACAGAGACAGTGATTGCAGACAGACTACAGGATACAAAGTTATGTATGCTCTATATTGCATGTATTGTAAATAAATGTTTCAACCATCCTATAGTGTTTGATGTGTTCTGGAGTCTTCATCCAACTAGTTATGCCATTGGACACAACAGATATCACTAGCAACAGGGTTAGGATTTGTGACTACTTCAATCTACAGAAAGCGATTTGGCTTCTCTGGAAACTTAACTAATCAATATTTCTTTCAGTGCCTGAGGAACTAATTAAAATTTTTCTATTCTACTAACAGCCAAGAATGAAAGTGTCTAGATTTTCTCATTTTTCCATTATAATTGTTACAGAGATCCTAAATATTTTATATCTTTTCTTGAAGTAATTTAAAGTCTGTATGCAGCAACAACTTCTGGAGAGCAATGCCTCACTGCACTTATTCGGTTCCACAGCCAACAAATTCCATCTGTGATAAATAGCATAAGTAATCTAGTGGAAGCTCAGCAGTCAACTATGAGTAAAGCACAGAATACTGGTGCCCTCCTCTCTTCTACTCTTTTGATGAAAGAAGAGGAACAGATGGAGTACCGCATCCAACTTGAACAACATTTTGCAGTCTACAGAACCACAGATGACTCACAACATTCTTTCTTTTCTTCTTGCATAGATGTGTTAATATTCAGATTGTGCAGGAAACTATTCCCTGAAGTAGAGCCCCAAACATCACCAAATGAGGAAGCCACTAGCCAAAAAAAAAAAAAAAAAAAAAAAAAAAAAAAAAAAAAAAAATTGAAGCACAGATTCATGTAGCAGCTGTTCATTTCAAACTTTTTCATACACATTATTACAGTAAACAGTCTTAAAGGGATTGGATTGCTGAACTCAATGGCATTACTAGGAACTGCAAATTTAACTACACTTGTGGAGCTTCTTTTCAAGAATAAATATTTCATGATGCCATTATTCACAACCTTATAGACAACTGAGAAATTGACTTTATTGTGCCTGTTGTTGCGACACTCACTGAGTCTAGTCCTAAGCAGACTCCGGCTTGTGAAGCTCTTGTTGACAACAGCTGCAAGCCACAGCAGAAGCATGTCATGAAGCATCCAGCCACTTACACTGAAAATTCACATGCTCTGAAATCTTGTGGCAAGTGTATTGTCATACATGGTCACAAACATTGTTTTTTTCACCAAGTAGACTGCTGATACTGTCACAAGTTAGGACACACACAGCAAGTGTGCCTGCAAAAGAAGTGCAAAGCAAACTCTGCTGCATTTCAATCTAGATTTGAGCAAATGAATATTAATATGATCTCACATTCTGAATCTTTACTTGTTCCTCCTGGCAATACTCACAGGAACCAAATCACAGTGCAAAACTCGGATAAGATAGATCAGCTATCTTCACATGGCCAAACAACAAATGGGTCTGTCTCTCATAAAACAGATAAAAACAATATTTCAAAAGTTATAACTGACAGTCATATTCAGAGAACAAACTGCAAACTATTCATAGCTTTACAGATTTGGAATCGATCTGTGCCATTTCAACTAGATACTGGTGCTTCCTTAGTCACACTAATTAAACTACTTATGAGCGACTGGGACACCCTCAGCTCCAAAAATCATGTCTGTGCCTCATAGCCTACAACGGCAGAGGTATCTCTATTCCTGGTACATGCACTTGGTAGGCAAAATATTAAAATACGACTGTATGAGTGTCATTCACAGTAGTTCGGTCATGTTCGTGTCTCAATATTTTTGGCACGGCTGCTTTTGATTTGTTTGAATTAGATTTTCAGGAAAATGTGTATGCTATTGGTACATAAGTATACCATGCTAGTATTCATCAATTGTGTGAAAATTATGGACATTTGTTTGATTGAAAACTAGAACATGCAATGAGTTTTCAAACACACATTATCTCAAAGACAATCTTCAACCACCGTTTTACTTGTATGTCTAGTGCCCCATTCACAATGAAGTTCCTTCTGAACTTGTGAAGAAGCAAGCTGGAATATTTTTTACTTCCCCTCTTGTTTTGCCATCTGCCTCCTTAAAATTCAGTTTTTTTCATTTCTGACTAATTGACATTAATGTACATGAGTATAATCTGCATTTTCATAAAAGAGAAATGTTGACCCTCAGTTTTAAAGAATACAACACCAGATCTAATTTTGCGCTCAGTTTTATGTATGTAATTTATTATCTAATTTATTTTGACTACTCCTAGCTAGTATCTTTTGCTATATGGTAGAATCAGTAATTGTTTCATAACTTGAATCATATTGTTGACTTATAAGCAAATATAAATTCTATCATAATTATAAACATTTACAAGAACAACTAATAGTATTCTTGAAGGATCTATTGGCCCTATTCAAAAACATGTTAGCAAAGTTTCAAAGCAATTAACAGTTTTGTCAAAAGTATTTCTTGCATAAATATATCTTTTAATTTCATCATTTAAACAAATAATTTGGCCTAACTCTTGTAGTAGAAGAAACTGTTAAAAAGATGCAATTTTACAATGTATTCAGTTAATTTAATGAGTTAAGTTTTCATTGTAATTTCTGTAAATTAAACATCAAACAATGTGTAGTTTCAGTGCCTATTATTGTGAGGATATGTAAGGGCACAATTTTTGGTCCCAGACAGTCAGTCCACAGCCAAATTTCAGATGAGAAACCCATAATGGTTAGATCAACAACAATGCATCAAATTAACTGTGAAATAAGTGTAACACAATTAGGCCATGTGTTAAAACAATGACAGTTCTGTTCCAAACATACCTTTTTATTCTTCAAGAAGTGTGAAATGTGTGGTTAGGCTTTTACTGCTTGTAGATGTTAAACAGTAAACTATTGTAGTGGTATGTGGATGTTTGCCTGCAAACTATTAATGTGACTTATCGACAGTTAAACAACAGTGCACTTGCCATATAACTGTGTAATATTGAGGGGTTGTGAACAGTGAAAGTAAAGAACTGTGAAACACAACTGTGTACCTCTCGGTTACATCATTTTCAGTAGTCAGTACTACACTTCCACCCCCTACTTTTTCAGCCGGTATCACAAAGCAGTACGTCGACAAGGACCCTCAACAAAGAAATAAAGCAGGCAAACATCACAAACTCAACAGATCAGAGCACACTGGTGGTTTGAAACCTATTTATTTTAGTTAATGATCATCTCCTCTGGTTATCGCAAGAAAATCAAACAGGAAAATTGGGCTTTGTGCCAACTTTCAAGCAGCAGTTGATGCTCAAATGCTTATTGATTCTTTCCTGTTTCCACATATTGTGGAGGTTAGGGGTCACCTTCAACTCCCTCAGGATGAGGAAATGAAAGAATTTATGGTGGTTAGTACACAAGTCAGCTTTCTTTTGGAAGCACATCTGCTCTTGCATTATTTCTATGCTTTCTTGGGAAAAGTGACATTGTAAGTTCCATCAGGTTCAAATTATTTGGATGATATCATTGAGTCTGAACAAACAGCAGTACAACATCTGGAAAATTTGGAATCTCTTTTTCAAGTTTTAACTGATGCAAAGATTAAGTGTAAATTACCGAAGTTTTAATTTTTCAATGGTGAAATTTAATATTTAAGGCATCTCACTGACGTTCATGACACTCATCTCTTGACTAAGCATTTATACGTCATCTGGAGGTTATCTTCTCCCAAAAACATATGAGCTACAGGCAGTTTTACGCAAACTGATTAGCTATATCAAATGTATTCTGAACACAGCTTGAATTTCTGCTCCCTTACATCACCTCCAGTGTAAAAATGTCCCTTTCCAATGGCCTGGAGAATATGAACAAACATTTCAAAAGTTACAACATGTATTTCTTAGTTGCCCATGTGTTCATTATTCTGATCTGCAAAAGGCAGTAGGATTAGCAGTTAATGCACAATCCCATGGAGTAGGTATGATTTTATCTCACGAAGTAATCAATGACCATCCTATAGCTTGCATGCCTAAGATGTTGAACAAGGCCCAACTCAATAACAGCCAGCAGGAAAAAAAAGGAAAAAAGGCCTTAGCCCTCATCTATAGTGTCACAAAATTCCATCAGTATCTGCATCATAAGATACTGACTGCTCATTTTCATCTGATGAAAGGTGTGACTGATCATACACCATAAAAGATGCAATGTCAGTCACTACACCTTTCAAATTACCAGTACAAAATTCTCTATCACCCCATGGCAGAGTGTGTAAACAGGGACAGCCTGTTTTGCTTACCTTTGGGAAATGATCTGGAATTCAGTGCACCGGAAGCTTCCTTGTCTTCAAACTGATGAATCTGATTTGCATCTGATTGTCAGAGGATTGCACAAGCTACTGAACAGGATCAATCACTACAATTGCTCAGTCATCTTCATACGAGTTGGTCTTGCAATCAGACACAGCAATACGCAAAACACAATGCACAATGCAGCTGCCTTTCTTCACCTGACAGCCTTTAGCAATGCATCCACACTGATCATCATCACTGGTGTATCCAGATTTCCACTTGGAATTCCAACAAATTTGAGAATTAGCGCTAGCACTATTAAAGGACTTGCTCCTGTCTTTTCTTTGGATGGCTTGTCACAAACTATCATTTCAGACAATGGTCCACAGTTTTCTTCATTAGAATCTCAACAATTCTGCCAACAAATAGGGATTCATCATATCCAAATGGCACCATTCTCTCCTCAACTGAACAGTGAAATTGAACATTTTGTTTGCATTTTCACAACTCAATGACCAAACGCCACGCTTCACAATCAAGGGGAAAATGCTCTGTTGTTGTTGCTCAGTTCCTACTACACTCTGTGTTTGCATGATGCTTCACCAACAGAAATATCACAGCGCCTTTGTTACCGCACTCTGATCCATCTATTTCATCCTGAACAGCCTGCTTCAGACCTATCTTCAAAACTTATCCCTGCACAAAGGACAAAGTTTTTTACTGAGTCTTTTACAGCTGACTCATATGACTGGCTAAGCTGATTATACCATTTGTGGCACCAAATCAATCACTGACAGCGCCAAATTCAACTCAGATGACTGCCCAGGCTCATTATATCATTTGCAGCACCAAAGCCTTCATCGACAGCAACAAGTTCAACAACTTTTTTTATGACTACTGTGATCCTGCCATAGATTTTCATGTTTCAGAAAAGCTGCCTGCATTCCAGACTGCTGCCCCTGAGCAGCCCTTTTGCTGGTGGCTGAAGTTCAGGTTCACAGTTCACCAGATGATTCTGCTTTGGAAATCAAGCCTTGCCTACATACATGGCAACTGCTCCCTTCACAGGCACTGCTGCTTCCACAGCCTCAATTACCATTCATAGTGATGACATTAGCAAACAACAAGTGTGCATCGGCCATTCAACTTCTGGCATCCACAGCAATGCTGATGCCATACCCACTTGTGTCGTTGTATGGATGTCCTACCTCCGGTTTTTTGCAGGCGTTCCTACCATCTGCCATCATGTCACAACCAATTCCACCAGCAGCACAATGGCACAGACCTCCCACATCATCGCCCGCACACACACTGTGCGATGACGGTATGCAGTTGTAGGGGAGAGGAAAGCGGTATTGATGGTGACACCGAGTGAGATGGCATAGTGGTTAGCACACTGGACTCGCATTCAGGAGGATTACAGTTCAAACCCATGTCCAGCCATACAGATTTAGGTTCTCTGCAATTTCCCTAAATTGCTACAGGCAAATGCCGGAATGGTTCCTTTGAAAGGGCATGGTCAATTATCTCCCCTCCCTGACACAATATGAGTTTGTGCTCTGTCTCTAATGACTGCGATGTCAACAGAAAGTGAAACCCAGTTTTCCTTCCTTCAATGGAAGGATGCACTACTCCCATATCTACAGAAGAAATATTTGAACTGGCCAATGCTAGCTATTGCCAGAGAGGGCTTTCCAGATGCTGCCATGTGGTGCTATACATAAGATTACTTTCCAATGCCACCAAATGACAGGTGACAGTGCAGTGAGACCTTTATGAACTTAGCATTATGCTAATACTACTTTAACTGCTAGTGAATACTGATAACAAGTACTAGTGAAACTGAAAGAAAGATTGCAGAGAGATTACAGGACACATAGTTATGTATCCTTTATAATGAATATGAATATGTTTTAACCATTCTATAGCAACAATATCCATCCTGGATTTGCCATTGTTTGAACCATTCTATAATGTTTGATGTGTTCTAGAATGTTCATCCACCTCATTACACTAATGGATACAATATGTATTTACATAAAGACAACAGTAAAAAAAATATTTTGATCAAATGCGTACAAGCTCAAATTGTATCAAGCTCAAATTGTACCTACCCTGTCTTCAGCCAGCCATTCTCATCAATCAGTTCTCGAGTCTTGGCCTCATCAGCCCAATAGCCACTAATGGTGACATAACCACGAATGCATAATTCTCCTGGTTCACCTATTGGCACCATCTTTCCTTCCTTGTCAATGACTTTCACCTGAAACAACAAATGACTGTTCTCAGTATAGTCATACTTATTAATAGCAGAAGTACTGTACTTTCTAATTTGTAATTCTACTGAAAACAGTTGCTCCTTTAGTGGGTTAGCTACTTTGTTAAAAACTGTGTGTTTTACTTGTGGATGATATGAAATATATAAGATAACTGATGAATTTCTGGATCATGGGAAAAAATTTAAAAATGAGCTGTGTGAACTAATATTCTAATTCACTGGGCAGAATAAAGCTCAAAATCATTTGATCAGTTCAACCTCTGCTATGAAATGTATCTCATATTATGGTATCTCTCAGAAATGGAATGGGTTGTTTCTACATAAGCAGCAAATTTTGGATTCTTTAAAGAATCAAACTCCCATGTACAAAACAGCTTCTAATGTCTGATTACTTTACAAGTGAGTTAATGTGTTAAATATTTGATACTAAACATATAAGTGAGAAAAAAATTTAGAAAAGGTTTGAAAGGACTGTCGTCACTGTGCCACTGGTGAAGACACTGTAATGTTGAGAAGTAGGCTTTGGCGTTGGAAAACTGCCCTTCAGGTGTTGGTCATTTAAGTGTTTAGTTCCGGCTCCAGCGAGTTAGTTGGAGCCGAATCCACAGAATTGTATTTTGATTGGAAGTGCAGAAAAGGTGGAGTTAAATTGTAATTATAAATTCTGACAAACAGTTTTTCTTCATAAGGACACTAAAGAAGCTACTGTATTCCTACTGGGACTCTCTTTCAATTACAAATGATAGACAGATTTTGCACATACATTACTTTAAATGTGCTTGCCAACACAACACTTATTTTTTAACATTAACATTGTTTACAGAAAGACAGCATTGTGGCACATGAGATACAATTATGCCATTTTATAATTTCATGAACACCACACAGCATGTGACTCTTTTATTTAACTGTGATAACTAGTTTTAGCTGTATTAAACTTTCTTCAGATCTAAAATTAGAATAAAGAAAAAACAAATATGTTAATTCTAATTAATCATGTACTTTAAGTAGCTCTTTTTTAAAAATAACATAGTTCTGAACCTAAATATATAAATGGAGGTGTGGCAGGTCCAGTACTATTCCTAGTTTACATTAATGATTTCCCATGAACTAGAGAGCATGGACCAAAAGATTGTTAGCAGTAAATGAAAAGCACCAGTTTGCTTTTGTTCTACAATACAATAATATTGTATAACAAAAGCAAACTGGTGCTTTTCATTTATTTTAATGTTGTTCTACCAAGAACCGATGGAAAATTCTGTTAATAAGATTGTTTGCAGATGACTCTAAAATACTGATCACTCACAAGACACCAGAAGTACTTAGAAAAAAAGCTGATACAACAATTAGCAGTGTATATAAGTGGGCAACATGCAATAAAGTCACGTGTAGTATAGCCATGAACTTCTACATTAAAAAAAGATTATAATAACCTCAAAATAAATAATGAATCCATTCAATGTGTGGAAAGCACAACGCTTTCTTGGAATGTACTTTGACTGTCAAACTGGGAAGAGCATGTAAAAATAACAAGTAACAGAAGCTCTACGGCACGCTCTGTTCTCTGAATTCTTACATTACTATGAGATATTTAATGTATCAAATCAGTATATTTTGCTTATATTCATTCTGTCATTAGCTTTGGCAAAAATTTTTTGGGGAGTGAATAGGAAACATATCCGAGTTATATTCAGACTGCAAGAAAGGTCAATACATATAATATGACAAGTGGCAGCACAGCTCGTTGACTTTTTAAATTGCTGAAAATCTTAATCGTCCCTTACGGATATATTTTCAGAGTGTTACGTATGTAAAAAAATACTGATTACTATGTTAAAAATTGCTTAGTAGGTACTGGCACAAGTAAAGCTATAAGAATGTGTCATGAGTTGTGCTTGAGCAGCTCAGGCCCAAGAAAGGCAGGAGTCCTGAAATTAAGTCTCAGTCTGTCATACAGTTTTAATCTGCCAGGAAGTTTCATATTAATGCACACTCCACTGCACAGTGAAAAGGTCATTCTGGATGTTTCATGTTTAGTACATGATTATGAACCTAGCAATGACTATAATCTGCATCTAGGCAGAAAAAATAAAATTGAAATGTGTTTATTGTACAACGCCTTCAAATTATATAACAAATTACCATAACATACAAAAAATATACAGGGTCCGGCAATAAAACCTCCCACATTTGATGTAGCCGGCATGTCAGTTGTAGTGAGGATACTGATGTTGAGTGTGTTTTGTTTGAAAGTGATGTACATGCCATTTTCAGTGTGCACCATGATGTGGCTTGGTGAGCATTGTGCGTTTGTTGTGGAGGAATTTATTCATAACAGTGATTCTGAGATTAGTACTCAGTGAGAGTTTCGGAGACGATTCGAACTTGGATGAGATGATCGTGTCCTGAATAGAAAAATCATTCAACTGTGGGTGTCAAACTTTAGAAGGACAGGTTCAGCAGTAAAAAGAAAACCTACTGGTCATCCTCGACGCAGATGGAAAACTGCCTTAAAAACCATCCACAGGCTGGCTGGCACACCAGAGCTTGACACTAATCCACCGGGCGGTGGCACGCCTTCCTGCTCAGGAAGCAGTGCATTAGACCGCATGACTAGCCAGGCGGGCTTTACTTAATTACTTGTTTATAATTATCTCTCTCTGTCTGTCTGTCTGTCTGTCTGTCTGTTTATCTACGTATCTGTGTGTGATTTTTCCTCTCCTCTCACTTTTACCTTTCTGCCTGTTTCTTAATTAAATTATTCATTTCACTTCCCACTTCTCAGCCTACTCTCACTCTGGCTCTTCTATCATCTCTGAACTGAAGCTAACACAGTGGTTGCCAATATACTATCTCTGGCCTCCAACAATCTCTGACATCTTCTCCTTCTTCATATTCCCTTGTGGCTACATCAGGTGGGTTTCTCTGAACCTGAATCTGAATGATTATCCTCCTTTCCAACCATCCCCCTTTTTGTTCCTTGAAGAAAGGAGATGCCAATTCTAAAAGCTATGGTAGTATTTTCTGGTTTCAATATTTTTGTCAGCAGTAGAATGAATGTTGCCTGCTAGAGGTAAATACTGATCACCCATTGTGTCCTTTTCTTTATTCACTTTTTTCTTTTGTCCTTATTAGCACATAAATTTTTTATGCATCCTATTCAGTTCCTCAGTTATATCTGTCAGTGTGAATTCCTCTTCATACTTGACTTTCGTAAAAGATTTTTTTGTAATTTACATTACTTATGCCCTGAACGCAATGGTAGGGTGGTAAGACACAAGACTTACACTTGGGAGGACTGCAGTATACATACTCATCTACCCATCCAGACTTTTGTTTGCCAGGGTTTCCCCAAATTACTCATAGCAATGCCAGGATGGTCCCTCCCCAATCTGGGACTGTGCTCTGCCTCCAATGGCAGGAAGTAAAGCTTCTTCCTAAAGGTGTTGGAGATAGCGATAAGGTTCAAAATAACATCTGCTACTGTCAGGCTGGAAATTAGGGAATGGATCTTGATCTCAGAGAGATGATGGAGGTTTGCCCACACAACAGAGAAAGGAGTGGAACTGTTAAAACAACTACTGAATGAAATCAAGCAAGCTCTTTTGCTATCACGAAGAACACGACAACACTTTGCACACATCTGTTTATAATGAATGCAGTTTGCCATTGTAGGATGACAGTTAAAAATGTGGAGAGCACTTCTCTGTGTGCAAACTGCATCAACGTGTGCCACAGTCCACCAAAGGACTGGGACAAAATGTGGTAAAGAGGAAGTGTGAGGAACGGAACGTTCTGAAGCAGTAAGGGTGACGTTTGTGAGATAGTCCACCTGGGCATCACAACTGAGGAAATCTTGTTCTTCGAAGGTCACCAGGGAAGAGTAAAGCTGCCAGTCAGCCTTAGTAAGATGCCATTGGGGCATGCACGTGGATGGGGTAGGAATCAGCAAACTGATAGCACACGGGAAATGGTCGTTCGATTAGATGTCAGAAAGAACAGACCACTGAAGATGATGGGCAAGCTGGGCAGTGCAGGATACATCCAAATTGGAATAGGTGTGCGAGGAGTTGGAAAGGGAAGTGGGTGCTGCAGTGTTAAGGCAGAAGAGGTTCAGTTGATTAATGTCAACCAAGAGGGCACCTCTCTGACAAGTCCTGGGAGAACCCAAAAGGGGATGATGCACATTAAAGTCACCGAGTAGCATAAGTGGGGGAGGTATCTGCCAAATAAGTTGAAGAAAGTCTGCCCTGGTGACATCGAATGATGTAGGGACATAAATTTTACAGAGGGAAAAAGTCAGGTGGTGAAGGAAAAGTCAAACTGCAACAGCTTGAAAATGGGTAGTCAGGGTTGACTATGAATGTCATCCCATATGAGCAGCATGACGCCCCCATGAGATGGAATGCCGACCTCAGCGGGAAGATCAAGATGAATTGGTGAGTAATGAGAAAGCTCAAAGTGGTCATGAGGGTGCAATTTCGTTTCCTGAAGGCAAAGTACAGGCGGATGCTGTGATGCTAACAGCAGCCATAAATCCTCTCTGTGGGACCGAAGGCTGTGAATGTTCCACTGGAGGACAGTCATGATGAGGAACAGATGTAGGGGTGTCAACTTGGTGGTGGCCGAGTGACAGCCAGTGTAAAGTCACTGCTACAGGGCACAGAAGCAGGAGGATCCCGCTCCATGGGATCCACAGATGCATCAGCTTGCTTGTACGGTCGGTCTGTGGAGTCCAACGCTGGAAAACAGATGGAGGTGTGCACCGGTGATATGGAGGCCAGCCGGGCGAAGGTACCAGGGGGCGACTCTGTTGAAGATTATCTTCGAGTTCACAAAGGAAAAGACCGTTTGCCTTTGGTGGACTTCTTTGAGCCTTTCCAGTTAGAGGAAGACTCGGGTGTTGTTTGGATGGACAGACAGAGGAAGTCTACACAGGAGTACTCCTTCTGTCCTTTCACAGGTTGTGTAGCTGGTGACTTCGCCCCTTGAGGCGAGAGTTTGGCAGTTTGTTGCACAGCTGGATGGTGGGATGATGATGATACCTTGGCACTAGGTGATTTCACAACCTCAGAGCTGAATTTGAGGTCACATGTCTGAGTGGCTACATCCAACATGGAGCGAGGGGTTACAGGAACAGAACTATAGGTGCCAGACAGGAGAACTCAGGGTTTGCAACTAGCCAGTATCTGAATCTCTTGGACAGCCCACTCATCAAGATACATGTGACAATCCCGAGAGGATGCTGCATGGCCGCCATTGCAGTTGATACAGCGGGGAGAGGGAGGCAGACAATCGCCCTCGTTTGCATCCCTACCACAGGTTACACATTAGGTCAGGCGGCAACAAGACATTCTAGTGTGGTTGAAATGATAACACTGGTAGCAGTGCATTGGGTTCAGAATGTAAGAGTGGACCGGGTAATTTCATAGCCTGCTTTGATCTTGGATGGCAGCACCACTCTATCAAAGGTGAGGAAAAGAGTGCGGGTGGGCACAAAGGAGGAATCTACCTTTTTCATGACACAATGGACGGCAATGACACCTTGTTCAGAGAGGTACGACTGGATTTTGGCCTCAATTAGACTGTTGAGCAACCTGGTGTAAATTACACCTTGGGAAGAATTCAAAGTTCTACGGGCCTTGACACGAACAGGGTAGCCATGGAGAAGCGAGGCAGCAAGCAGTTGTTGTGCTTGAGAATCAGAAGCAGTCTCCAAAAGCAAAGTGCCGTTCTGTAAACGAGAGCAGGATTTCACAGGGCCGGCAATTGCAACAACACCTTTCTGAATAATAAGCAGATTGACCGTGGCAAAGGACTGACCGTCTTCAGTACATGAGACCACAAGGAACCGTGGTGCAGCGGGAAGGGTCTCAGAATCATTAGCCTCCTTAGATTTACTCCTGCTGTAGCGATAATTCATAGTTCTTCTGGGCTTGAGGAAGGTTCTAGCATCCAATCTGGAATGATGATGTTAAGGAAATTCTGAAATCTTTTAGTAAAGTGCTAAAAAATGCTGGTAATGTACAAGAATGTTATTATCATTTGTTTCCACAAGGGAAAGATTTGGAACAGGGAGAACTGTCTCTGATCTAAACTTTGTTTTTACAAAGGTACTTTTGAGATGGATGCAGAAATGGCTGCCTTTGCTTTGATCAAATTCAAACCATCTTCTAGCAGCTTTAGATTCATTTCATTAAATTTATTACATTAATCAGTTAAATATACCGAGGTGACAAAAGTCATGGGATACCTCCTAACATCATGTTGGACCTCCTTTTGACTGGTGTAGTGCAGCAACCCGATGAAGCATGTACTTCACAAGTCACCGGTCACTGGAAGTCCCCTGCGGAAACACTGAGCCCTGCTGCTTCTATAGCCATGCATAATTGTGAAAAGTGTTGTTGGTGCAGCATTTGGGCATGAACAGACCTCTTTATAATGTTCCGTGTTGGGCAATCTGGTTCGCCAAATCATTCACTCAAATTATCCAGAAGGTTCTTCAAACCTATCGCAAACAATTGTGCCCTGGTGACATGGCACACTGTCATCCAATAAATTCCAGTGTTGTTTGGGAACATAAAATCTGTGAGTGGCTGAAAATGGTCTCCAAGTAGCCAGAAATAACCGTTTCCAGTCAATAATTGGGTCAGTTGGACTAGATGACCCAGTCCATTGCATGTAAACACAGCCCATACTATTATGGAGCCACAACCAGCTTGCACAGTGCTTTGTTGACAACTTGGGTCCAGGTCTTGACATGGTTCCCCAGTCATTTAGGATCCAACTAACATGGTCACAAGCCCAGGAGAGGCACTGCAGGTGATCTCATGCTGTTAGCAAAGGCACTTGCATCGGTCATCTGCTGCCACAGCCCACTAATGCCAAATATCACCACACTACCCTAATGGATACATTCATTGTATGCCCCACACTGATTTTGGTGGTTATTGCATGCAGTGTTATTTGTCAGTTAGCATTGCTGCTCTCGGTTATTAAGTTAAGCATTGTCTGTAGTGAGAGGTAATGGCTGGACATGGTATTCTCAGCACATTCTTGACACTGTCGGTCATGGAATACTGAATTCCCTGACAATTTTTGAAATGGAATGTCCCATGCATCTAGCTCTAACTACCATTCCTTGTTCAGAGTCTGTTAATTCCCATCATGTGGTCATAATCACATCAGAAACCTTTTCACATGAATCACCTGAGTTCAAACGATTGTTCCATCAATGCACTGTCCTTTTATACCTTGTGTACATGATACAACTGCCATTTGTATGTGTGCATACTGCTATCAAATGACTTTCATCATCTCTGTTTAAGGTATACCATTCTGAAATATCAATAAATTTCTTCTTAAGGAGTCAGCTTTGTCTTAAAAAGAAATCGTACAGCTCACTCAAAAAAGTCACAAGATCTTTTTATGCAGGTACCCTCTGACAACAAGGAACTGTACTCACTACCTATTATGTGTACTAAACCAGAAAATTGATTAAAATTCATCATTTGGTTACACAGCTGTACTCATTCTTTATTTTAGCAACGCATTTTGCACAATTTTAATACTATACTCAGATTACTTATACCAAGAAAACATTGCAACAAAAAGTGCATACTTAAATACTTCTCAAATACCCAAAAGCTGATCAGCACTGTGTACAAAAAAATTACTTAATTTGGGAAAGATATTGTAGCTGATGACAAGTTCCAACTAACATTGCAGATAAACTCGGAATAAAAATTAATTACAACATGAAACACCAGCTTACCTCAACGTGTTCAGAGACATGTCCCACAGTGGTGAGCATGTGATCTCGTGACTCAGACTGCAATGACTGGAACACCACTGGACTAGTCTCTGTAAGTCCATACACAGACTACAAAGAGAAAATAGACAGTCACACTTAGAGTCAGACAAGCAGGATCGATAGCAACAAAATCAGTACAATATGAATTATGACTTTAAAATGTGGTGAAACAAGTAGAGAGAACCAGAGGATAGCAGAACTCCCTGTTTGTAGAACAATTAGCTGTACTCAAGTAGCACTGAAAGAAATACATTTATGTTCTCTTATATCTTTGATAGTTACTGTCTGGTAATGGTCTTTTCAACTGAATACTGGTACATAAGATAAACAATGTAAGGATGTAGAGGCTTGTCTCACTAGGGGTAAGATAGATACTGCCTACAGGAAAATTAAAGAGACCTTTGGAGAGAAGAGAACCACTTGTATGAATATCAAGAGCTCAGATGGCAACCCAGTTCTAAGTAAAGAAGGGAAGGCAGAAAGGTGGAAGGAGTATATAGAGGGTTTACACAAGGGCGATGTACTTGAGGACAATATTATGGAAATGGAAGAGGATGTAGATGAAGATGAAATGGGAGATAAGATACTGTGTGAAGGGTTTGACAGAGCACTGAAAGACCTGAGTCGAAACAAGGCCCCGGGAGTAGACAACATTCCATTAGAACTACTGATGGCCTTGGGAGAGCCAGTCATGACAAAACTCTACCATCTGGTGAGCAAGATGTATGAGACAGGCGAAATACCCACAGACTTCAAGAAGAATATAATAATTCCAATCCCAAAGAAAGCAGGTGATGACAGATGTGAAAATTACCGAACTATCAGTTTAATAAGTCACAGCTGCAAAATACTAATGCGAATTCTTTACAGACGAATGGAAAAACTGGTAGAAGAGGACCTCGGGGAAGATCAGTTTGGATTCCGTAGAAATGTTGGAACACGTGAGGCAATACTAACCTTACGACTTATCTTAGAAGAAAGATTAAGAAAAGGCAAACCTACGTTTCTAGCATTTGTAGACTTAGAGAAAGCTTTCGACAATGTTAACTGGAATACTCTCTTTCAAATTCTGAAGGTGGCAGGGGTAAAATACAGGGAGCGAAAGGCTATTTACAATTTGTACAGAAACCAGATGGCACTTATAAGAGTCGACGGGCATGAAAGAGAAGCAGTGGTTGGGAAAGGAGTGAGACAGGGTTGTAGCCTCTCCCCAATGTTATTCAATCTGTATATTGAGCAAGCAGTAAAGGAAACAAAAGAAAAATTCGGAGTAGGTATTAAAATCCATGGAGAAGAAATAAAAACTTTGAGGTTCGCCGATGACATTGTAATTCTGTCAGAGACAGCAAAGGACTTGGAAGAGCTGTTGAACGGAATGGACAGTGTCTTGCAAGGAGGATATAAGATGAACATCAAGAAAAGCAAAACGAGGATAATGGAATGTAGTCAGATTAAATCGGGTGATGCTGAGGGGATTAGATTAGGAAATGAGACACTTAAAGTAGTAAAGGAGTTGTGCTATTTAGGGAGTAAAATAACTGATGATGGTCGAAGTAGAGAGGATATAAAATGTAGACTGGCAATGGCAAGGAAATCGTTTCTGAAGAAGAGAAATTTGTTAACATCGAGTATAGATTTAAGTGTCAGGAAGTCGTTTCTGAAAGTATTTGTATGGAGTGTAGCCATGTATGGAAGTGAAACATGGACGATAACCAGTATGGACAAGAAGAGAATAGAAGCTTTTGAAATGTGGTGCTACAGAAGAATGCTGAAGATAAGGTGGGTAGATCACGTAACTAATCAGGAGGTATTGAATAGGATTGGTGAGAAGAGAAGTTTGTGGCACAACTTGACTAGAAGAAGGGATCGGTTGGTAGGACATGTTTTGAGGCATCAAGGGATCACAAATTTAGCATTGGAGGGCAGCGTGGAGGGTAAAAATCGTAGGGAGACCAAGAGATCAATACACTAAGCAGATTCAGAAGGATGTAGGTTGCAGTAGGTACTGGGAGATGAAGAAGCTTGCACAGGATAGAGTAGCATGGAGAGCTGCATCAAACCAGTCTCAGGACTGAAGACCACAACAACAACAAGATAAACAAATAATGTAGAACATTCAAAGTTGGTATTTTCATGAGGGAATATTACCCTTTCTGGGTGCAAAGGGGAGGGGGGGGGGGTGATGGGGAGGGGGAGTACTCACACAGACTTTATTGAGGCTGAGCTTCTCCTGCACCTGCCGGAACAACTGCTCTGTGATGAGGGCACCGCTGTTGAGTGCAAACTGCAGTGAGCTGTAACGACTCACGTCGCCAGACTCAATCAGTGACACTAGGTCCACATACATAGTGGGCGTGCCATACACTGCTGTACATCTGAAAACACATAAAGGAGAACATGCCATTAATTAACAGAAACACTCTGGAAAAGCTTCATATCATCAGATATACACATTCTGGAAAATAAAAACAATAACTTTCAGTTGCCAAAGATAACAAGTTATCAATGATTGCTTCACTGTGTGCGCCATCTGGATCCTTTCTACCAACACCACCTTGTCTTAACTGCACTTATGGGAACTCACCATGGCCTCAATCCTTGCTAGTCCCTCTCCTCCTTACCTATCCCCTTCCCTGGCCTCACTCCAGCACTACACAGTCTTCTGCTCTGCCCACACATGCACTAGTCTTTTTCCCCCTCCTCCACTTTCCTCCTTCTGTGCTCCCCCTTTTGCTGCCCCCACCCTCCCTGAGATCCCAACTGACCTAGTGGTTCTGTATTGTCCCCACAATGTCCCTTCACAATCCCACAACCAGCATTACACCTCCCCCACCCTTACCCTCCTATCCCTCCCTCTCCAGTCGGGCCAGAGCAGTTGGAGACATTGATCACGTATTTGTGTGTGTGAGTTGTGCTTGTGTAAATGTATGTAAGTCTTCTATTTCAGAAGAAAGTCTTTCAGCACAAAGCTCGAATGTACAGCAGTCTTTTCATTGTGCCTGTCTGTGAGTCAACGTGAACTCTATACTGTGAGTAGCAATCCATCCTTTTCATAATATTGTTGAATTTATTAAAAGATATTTGCATAAAGCTGAAAAGACATGTATTGCATATGAGGAAAGGCAGTCCAAATAAGAAGACTACCATTCCTCAAAATTTGTACAGTCTAGGCAAGAAACTGTCTATCATTTTAGATAGGCACAACAAAATGACTGTCACAAATATAGCTTTTGACCCATACACACTCACACAAATGCAACTCACACACACACACACATGACTGCAGTCTCAGGCAACTGCTATATGGTGAGTATCAGCTTTCCTTTTCACAATATTCTTACATTCCATCCTGGATTTTCCATTGTTTGAATCATTTTAGAAGTATTTCAGGCATAAATTTGCTTCCACTATGGCAGGACACATGGTCATCTGTAAATATATATGCAGGGTGAGTGATCTAAACCATTAACGTTGAATGTTTCCAAAACTGTTGAATACATCATCATTACTGTATCCATCCAAATGAACTGAGGCAAAGTTCACTACAGTAAATGATGTGATAGTAATATTAACTATGTAGATGTAAAAATCAATTACAGTAAC
Organism: Schistocerca americana; assembly: GCF_021461395.2. Taxonomy (NCBI): domain Eukaryota; kingdom Metazoa; phylum Arthropoda; class Insecta; order Orthoptera; family Acrididae; genus Schistocerca; species Schistocerca americana. The sequence goes on along the minus strand of NC_060124.1, from coordinate 539,247,835 downwards.
TGATATTGCTAGTCTCAATGATCAGAAAGAAATACATTACCCATCACAGTATCATAAAATGCAATATGTAGAACATTTCCCTGTTTTGAACATCAGGCTGAGAGTTGTTTCAATTTGTAATTCATGATATCACTCCCAACAGTACATTGTGTCACATTTATTCATCCACATTTGTTAAACTAAGCCTGTGCAATACCAGTATCAAAGGAACAAAGACAAAATGCAGCTTATCTGAGACTTTCAGTGGTTAATTCATCATTAAGTGAATACAACAGGCTACTCATAAGATCATTCTTCATGATTTCTACTCCCCCTGTTGATCTACATTTTGCCAACATTCTTTGCTCATGTCATCTTTCCTAATCACCCTATGTCTTCAGTGAGCCATCTTCACCACATACGAAATCTGGCTGCGTCATCTGCTGTTGCTGTACCCAAACCTCCTCCCCACCATGTTGCTTGACACTTTTGTCAATAATATCCATCCCCAAGTTACCATTGCAACAGCTGCATCTCTATTGCTTTCTTATATTCAGATTAACATCACCCCATATTCATTACCCCCTCCTGTTACTTCGCAACCATCCTGTCACTAATACGGCTGCTGCACTCCTCAACCCAACATTTTCACAACCACAAAACTCACCCACCTTTTGCCACTGCACCATCAACATATGCCACAATATCATACCAGCACAAACAGAATTTGAGCCGCATCTTTCAATAGGAGCACCAGATATAAATCCACCAGTGACATCCTCACCAGCCTCAACTCTACCTATTTTATCATCTACTTTGACTGGCCACAATGTGGGTAAGATATGTTGCCTGCAAGTCACATCTCGCTGTTTGACTTTTATCTTCATAAAAATTATTTTTTAAAAAATCCCACAAAAGATTAAGACCAACACCTCACTCATCAACAAAAAATAAAATAAAATAAAAAACAACATAAACCTGACATCACTGAGCAATGGGTTCCACTCCAATAAACTCCTCTCATCACTTTCCCAGATTGTATTCCTACTCACTCCTTTAACTTTTCCTTAATTCCATTTTAACAAAGAAGAATATACCCCAACCTTCAACACATTCCAGATTTTAGACATATTCCAGACAGATTCCATCATCTGTAAGTCCTCAATTCCTGACATCATGTATTTCAGGAACAAGTCTGTACTACACAGAACAAAAGAAATAGATGTTCTGGCCACTAGGCCTATATGTCAGAACACATACATTCACACCAAAGAAAGCCTACGGACTAAGTCAGTCCAACACTATTAACAGTTTGCAGACATACTGATGTAGTCCATAAACGAAGGCTACTCAAACTTGAAAAATTTCCCTGAGAATTTCAGATATCAGGAGCAAGATGGTGTCATAAGAAGAGGGGGGAGGGGGGGGGGGAAGGAGGAGAGGGGGGGGGGGATTGCAGACTCAAACTTGAAAAATTTCCCTGAGAATTTCAGATATCAGGAGCAAGATGGTGTCATAAGAAGAGGGGGGAGGGGGGGGGAAGGAGGAGAGGTGGGGGGGGGGGGGGGGGGGGAGATTGCAGACATCTCACACTAATGGCTTTCATTTCCTCTTGGCTGGCCATAAGCAGTAGTCTAACAGCAGTTTTTAAACATCAACAATTCATGTGGAGTAATATTCATATAATTAACATACTTTGAAATATTAAATATTTTATCTAAGATTCCCCTTATTTTTCCAGGTAAAATGTAATTCACGAGAATTCCATGTTTTCCAGGTATTCCAGAAGAATCAGCACACTGGCTAGATATTAATTAAAAAATTCTGTCCTCTCTTTCAATAATAGCACACTTTGACTGTTGCTAATGGTAGCTACTCTAACATATGATAGGCATTCAATAAGTAATGCAACACTTTTTTTTCTGAAAGTAGGTTGATTTTACACAGGATTCAAAAACACCACATTATTCCCACTCTTTTAGCTACAAAACCTGATTATTCAGCATAATCCCTGTTCAATGCAACAGTCTTATGCCACCTCACTGGGAGGGCCTGCATGCCTGCTTGGTGCATTCTACTGGCTGAGGTCAGAAGCGACATCTTGCTGCATCAATAATCTGCCCAATCATCCACATACTGCATCCCGTGAGGTGCATCCTTCATTGGGCCACACAGATAGAAGTTGGAAAATGAGAGTTCCGGGCTGTAGGGTGGATGAGAAAGAAAAGTGCAATAAAATTTTGTGAGCTCCTCTATGGTGCACAGACTTGTGTGAGGTCTTGCATTGTCATGGAGGAGAAGTTTGTTTGCATTTTTGAGGTGATGAACATGTTGAAGTCATTTCTTCAATTTCCTCAGTGTAGCACAATGAGTTGATCATTGCTCCATGAGGGTGGACATCAAACAGAATAACCCTTTCAAAATGGCGGAACACCATCACAATGACTTCACTGGCTAAGTGTGTAGTTTTGAATCTTTTTTTTTTTTTTCAGAGAGGAGGTGGTGTAGCATATTTTATCACCTTTGATGATGTTTGACAAAAAATTGTCATGATCAGCCTTGTAATGTGCAAGCAACTCCACACCGATGGTCATAGCTCATTATGCTCTTCTGTTAGGTGCTGAGGAACCCAGCGAGAACCCCAACTGGTGGACAAGTGTGCCAGCACTACTAACAGGGGCATCCATTTGTGCAGCGAGGTGATTATTTTTGATATATTGATCACCTCAAATGAGCAGGAGTCACAGCTGTGTGCCACTGGCCGCCATGTGAGAGATCAGAGAGGTCTGTGCAAGCTTGTTGCAATGATGACAGGCGCCTCACCCAATGACACCATGCTTTTTTTCACTGCTGGGTCTCCATAGACATTCTGCAAGCACCTATAAATATCTGTGATGCTCTGGTTTTCTGTTAAAAGAAACTCAATGACAGCTCTCTGTTTGAAATGCACCTCCGTTACAGATATTTTGAAAGCTACTTATAGTGCCGCCAGCTATTGGAACTTCATGAAACTACAGGGGCTGAAGAAGGAATATTCCACAATGTCCCACAACAGATTCTGCATTTTTTCAACTGAAACTGGCCAAGAAAGAAATGTGTTTCATTACTTACTGAATGCCCCATGTATCTGCACCATTTATCAGAACATAATGTAAATAACAAACACAGTTCTATTTGATAAAAGCTACAAATACCTTAGAAAATGCCACTAAGAGTAAACAACCTATGCATGTGTGCTACAGCACTAATGAATGATCTCAAAGAAAAATATAGCTCAGTTCATCGTATGTTTCAGGAATCTTAACGTAATTATCTTAACTGACCCACTACTCAAAATGATATCACCACAGAAAGCAAACACTACTCAAACAATATCACCACAGAAAGCAAACTTTTAGAGATTCTTAACACACAGCATCAAAAATTGTGTGCCATAAGAAAAAAAAAAAACCTGATTAAAGCACAATGAATCACCTATACTCTGTACTGCAAGAGAAGAGCTCCAACAGTTTAAATTTCCTTGGTTCATGCACTTCACTTGTCCTTGACGGCCAGTTGGATAATGAGATTTTGTTTATGTTACCATGGCAATGCCCCATTGTAGCTACAGTGGTGGGCAACACACTCTTAGTCATTGGAACCACGTGCTTCATTCAGGTTTGTGTGTATACAAGTGCATTCCACTAATTCTGTGGTTTCTCACCATTTGACTGGAAAATGGCTTTCTGCAGTGCAGAGAAGAGGACTTTTGGAAATGGAGATACGCTTACATCTCAAGGATGCTTATTTATATGAAGACTGCATGTTTACTTTGAAAAGGAAAGGGAAAATAGTGGACCTCTGACACCAGTGAGTTAAATGATTGACATGGGTGAAGACAGTCATATATAATAAAGAGGCTGCCAATTCAGCTGAGAGTCTTGTTACTGAATTGCTCAGAAAGTCAAGAAGACTTTTTTATCGTGTGACTGAAACAGACAACTTTGACGAAAGTGCTATCACGCAACACATACATTCATACTACAGCAGGAAGGAGTAGGCAACATTTATAAAGTTGATGGCTGCAATGTCAGACAGTGGTTTGTTCACAGGCAGAACGAGTCTCTCCATTGTTTTAAAGAAAATTGACTTCCAGTTGAAAAATTCTCAGGAAGAAAGATGCTAGAGGAATGCAGAGACATTGTGCCATGGAAATGTCATTTCCTGCTGCTAGCAATAAATCTGCAGAATGTAATATGGATTGACAAAAGATAGGTCAACGTGCATTGTACACGATACATCACATGGAAGAATGACATGTGCAACGGAACTAAGAATGGACCAATAGGCAAGGGAGGGCGACTAATTATTGTTCATGCTGGCTCTATGAACAGGTTTGTGCCTGGTGCTATGATAATGTTTCAGTCAAAAAAAATTTTGATTACCACAGGAAAATAAATGCAGATACGTTTAAAGACTGGTTCATTACTCATCTGCTAGCAAATGTCAGTTTTGGTAGTGTTTTTGTAATGGATAACGAACTGTACCATTCTGTACAGTTAAATAACACACCAACAGCTGCTGCTAGGAGAGACAAAATAGTCAGCTGGTTGGGAGATAATAAAACAGACTTTGAACAAAATGTGCAAAAATTGGAACACCTGGAATTAGTGAAATGGTACAAGCCTCAGAAGATGCAGTATGTACTTGATACATTAACAGAAAACCGTGGCCATAAAGTTACACGTCTTGCACCATACAACTGCCATCAAACTTGTCCGGGCGTAACTAAAAGCAGATGTCACAGTGCGAAATAAAACATTTATGTTGAAAGAGAGAGGTGGAGGGGGGGGGGGGGGGGCTGGTAAATGATGCTGTCACACAAATAACATCACAAATTTGGAAGAACATGCCAAACCACATGTGGAAAGAGAGTACAAGGTCAAATACAGAAGGAAGTGTAAGGGTATAGTCCATACAAAATATTGTAATTTCTTTATCAGATGATAAGGAAGGCAGCAGTAAAGGTACCAAAGCCTGTGTCATCGCTACGAGAGATGCTCAGTCAGATGAAAATGATCATGTAGCTTCCATTATCCTGCTTGAAAAATAAAGATAATGTCTTCATTTGGTATTTTACACATAACATATATGCATTTTGCTGAACCCTGTTAATGTCAAAAATCTATTTGTGTGTGTTTGTGTAAGGAAGCAAACACTGCTAGCACATAAGAGAAAACATCTGATCAAGGAACACACCGCTCAGTAGAATACTACCAACAAGAATGCTGCAATAAATTGTGTGGCTCTGTTAGGCTCTGTAGCCCTGGCTGCTGCAGGGCGAAGGGTAGGAAGGGAAGGTCTGTCACCCCTCTTCTCGCCCCACTAGTCACTGGGCCACTGCACTTCCATATCAAATAATGGCTACTGCACTGCCAGTTGTCAGAGCCCTTCTCTCACCATACAGTGCATAAATATATACAACAGAATAAGCCTTCAAGAGACACAATAATAAAATGTTACAATACTCTGCCATGAATTTTCAAATCAGTGCACACTCCACTGCAAAGTGAAACTGCACACTGACTACACAACCAGAAACATGTGCATGTGAAACCAACTGCAAAAAGCTAACACATGAGAAATATAACACTAGGTAAAATGTGCATACATAAAAACTACCAAGAAAAATGCCTGAGACTAGCTTATAATGAAACAGTCAATAAGGAAATTCAATCAGTAACAGGAATGATCAAATTTTGTACTTTGGACATCTCATAATGATTTCAGAAAACAGAATCATCATGAAAATACTAGTCAAAATATAGAACAAAATAGTAACATTGCAAGTATTATGGAAATAAAGCAAGATTTGAAGGGACCACATATTATAAAAGAAGATTCAAAAATAAATAAGGCAAACAAGAAAATTAAAGACAGACAAATCAGACTACATACCAACATCAAAAAACAATGGGAAGAGTGACTTCATACAAGAAATAAAGTTGAGATCTGGGGTGGTTCAGTTAGACTAATGAGCCACAATAATGACTTTGCTTTACTTTACTTTCAGCTGAGATGTAGTAGCTATAATCAGTAGTTTAACCACAGTTTTTAAATGTCAATAATTCGTATGGAATAATATTCACATAATTAACTCACTTTGAAATATTAAGTATTTTTACATTTCTGAGTTATAAAAATCAATTAAAATTGAATTTCAGTGCTAAGTTAAAACCATGGGATTCCCTGAGATTTTAGGAAATTCCTGAAATTTCCCCAATTTTTCCAGGTAAAATGTAATTCCTGAAAGTTCCAGGTTTTCCAGAGGAATCACCCACCATCTTGCCATATCATGAGTAATTTTTGAGCTTCTTGACCAAATGGAATATGGAAAAAAACACAGAATCTTGACTCACAACTATGATGCGACATTGGGATAATGGATTTCCTCTTCACAGAATATCCTTTATCAATGAAATAACATTTACCTGTAACGACCATATGGATTTATGAAATATACATTATTGGGTATGTAACAACCAGCTACGGCTTGAGTAGCTGGACATTAGAGGCAGTGTAGTGCGATTTCTAATGTGGCTATCACTGAAAACTAAGCAACTGGTTTTTACGTAATTCAGCAGTAGAGATATGTGAACAGCTTGCTACTCTTATGTGGGTAGGACGACACTCACCCACCTATCTCCTAGTGTTTGTTCTGTTCATCACCTATTTCTCTACCACATCAAACCCATTATAAGCCACTTTTAGCTGGAGGGGCCCCTCAGTCGTTTGCATCATTTCCACCAGATATCACAAACTTCTGCATGAGCGAGCACTCAATCTGATATTAAAAACAGACAAATGTTATGAATAAGATCTCTAATTTCCCAAAACCTGTTTACCAGGTTTCAAGGTGTAATATGCCACTCAATTTCTCTCTTTCAGTGAGATATTATAGGCAAACAGCTATTATTATATTATTCCTATTTTTAAAAAATGGGAAGACAAAGTAATGCTCTTTTGATGAGACAGGACATGCCATTTAACAAGACTAAGTTGCAGTTTATCTAGGAGAAAACTGAATAATGATAGTGTCTTTGAGTGCATGGCATTCTTAGGATTCCTGTCTTGGGAAGAACTGCTTGTGGATGTAATTTTTGCAGCAGCTTCTTAACAATCTGACCATGTGAAGGCCTCTGAGAAAGAGACATGGCAATATAAAAAGACACTGATGTTGACACCTATTGATACCTACCGCTCCTTTTCAATGGCTTCCAAAGATGCCCTTGCACTATAGGACACTGAAGGCAGAACAAGTGTTGACCCATAATGCAGCGCAGCAAGGAGCCCATTGCAGAATCCATAGCAGTGGAAGAGAGGCACTTGTAGGCAGATGCGATGTTGCTGAAAAGGCAAAGCTCTGTGTGTACAGACTGCCAGAAGCAACAAAAGTTTGAGAACCCAGTTAATTAGTGTGTAAGATGGGGAAATGTTATGTAACTGATGAAAGTGCAACAGCATTTCCCTGTGTAAAGGACCAGTACCTTCTCATTGAACTGTAGACGTTTCCCGACACAGAAAGAGTTGTTCACAATGTTGTGGTGGGTCAGGACAGCAGCCTTTGGCTTTCCAGTTGTGCCCTGTTGAGAAAAACATTATCATTGAAACTGAAAGTAGCAAAACTAGAAAAGTATCAGATTTATTTGTCTTTATTACTGCAGTATTTTAATTCAGCACTCTTTAATGAATTCTATTTCTATTCAAGAATCACTCTGTGGGGCAAGAGTTGTCAATGTTAGACAGTTTTAGCTGGAGATAAAAACACTACCTGTTTTGATGTTTGTCAGACATTCCTCTGCCTGGTACTGTGTTTATGAATAACTACTACTTTGAAACTCAAACGGATTTTTGACAACAAATTTCATCAGTGAATAAATTTACTGTAATGTTTCCATTTGCTCAAATGAATGCTAACAAGTATATGTGGAAGACTGTTACATAGTCATAATGGTAATTGTTTCTTTCTTTAAATGAGTACTCATAAATTTAATCTCCTAAGTCATGAGCAAATGTAAAAAGGTGGGAAAATGTAGCTACAAACTTCCTGATTTCTAAGTCCCAAAAATTTGTAAAAGTCAGTAAATCTAAACATTTTAGCAGACAAATGCTTGGTTTCTCTCAAATTCTCATGTACAGGAACCTGTCCCCAGAAAAAAGTTTTAACTCTGCAGCAGAGGGTGTGCTGATGTGAAACATCCTGGTAAATTAAACCTGTGTGCCAAACTGGAACTCAAACCCAGTACCTTTGCCTTTTGTGGGCAAGTTCTGTGCCATCTGAGCTACCCAAGCACAACTCATGAGCCATCCTCACAGATTTACTTCTGCCAGTACCTCATCTTCAACCTTCCAAACTTTACACAGCTTGCATAACTTGCAGGATTAGCACTCCTGGAAGAAACAGTCCCCTAGGTTGTGGCTAAGCCATGTCTCTGCAATATCCTTTCCTCCATGAGTGCCAGATCCACAATTATGTGAGAGAACTTCTATGAAGTTTGGAAGGTAGGAGATAAGGTACTCGCAGATGTAAAGCTGTGACACAATATTCTATTTACACTAATATACAGCTTCCCATTAAACTAAAAGTAATTCTCAGTAGACCTACATACATTTTGCACATTAGTGGTAAATGCTACTTATTTTACATTTCATTTAAGTAATCTTTAATTGAATAGTAAATTTTTTGGTGGGGAAATGGTTTAAAAGATATTTTTAGAGGTGTCCATTTCTGATGCTTCTTTAGTGTCTTTATGTAATTTATTATATATTATTATACGATACCGTTTTGTGTTCTAACCTTGCGTTTTCTTTCTAGGTGCAGGCTGTTCTGTTTGTGTATACAACTGTTTGTGGCATACTGATCAATGTATTTCCTGATGCATGATATTGTTTAGAAAATATATTTGCAGGGAACAGGTACAGGTATTGCAACAGACCAACTTTTGTAGTCTCCAAGTTGTGGGGTTATGGCTACAAGTATCACAGGGTAAGTCAAATACTTCACTAACACCAAATATTTCCTAACCAATGTACTATGGTGACAAGACAGGCCGGCCGTAGTGGCCGTGTGGTTCTAGGCGCTGCAGTCTGAAGCCAAGTGACCGCTACGGTCGCAGGTTCGAATCCTGCCTCGGGTATGGATGTGTGTGACGTCCTTAGGTTAGTTAGGTTTAATTAGTTCTAAGTTCTAGGCGACTGATGACCTCAGAAGTTAAGTCGCATAGTGCTCAGAGCCATTTGAACCATTTGACAAGACAAAAATCATTAACTTACGAGTAGTGCAAATGATTCTACAGTGCGCTCCTGAATTACTCGCACTATCAGAGACACTGACAAGACATACCAGAGGTCCCATTTCACACCTTCACACCATCTAAACATGCCTCATACGATACCTGCACCACTTCTTGAGTAGCCTCACATGTATCTCTAGGCTGTTGTTGACATATACCAATGTGTGCCAGCACTCATCAGCAAGGCTGGTTTGAGATCACCAATGGCCTGGAGCACTGGTCAACTGTGGGGGCCCCTATTCAGCAACATGTATTCGATATTTCCTTACACACGCCCAGCTAAGATCCAACAATATTTTATTTAACTAATATAATCACAACTACAAGTCAAGAATTTTGATTTTTGAACCATTATCTAACAAATATAATGAACATTAGTGAAGATACTAAATTACTCATCACAGTTCACTTTTATTAGTTCCTTTACTGTACAGAGAAAAAAAAAACACCATTTAGACAAGTAAATAGTTACAAGTCTTGTGACCATTTCTGACAAGAAAATTATTGACCTGATGGCAGGACTGAGCAACAATGTGCTAAGACAAGTACGGACTTGATAAAACCCCACATCAGTTAGAGGTGGTTCTGATAGGTGGTTCTCAGGTGGTTACCTGCACACATCCAGATACTACTGGCCCACATACGTGTTTCCATCTCAAGCTTTACACAAACGGGAATAATATTTAAGGAAAATGACATATCCATGTTAGATCACTAACATTCCTTGCATATAGATTTCAAGTCATTATGGTCAGAGATAGAACCTTTGACAAGTAAACGAAACACTATGGGGCCCACGGGTTTGGACCCAGCAATTGCTTAAATCTTTAATAAAAATCATCAGCAATGGCAGCCAGAGACTTTTGCTACATGGGGTCACTCTCATTCTGCCAACAGCCTAATCAAATGTGGCAGAGAAGTGGACAGAGTTTCGGGGCACTCTCCTGCCATTCAGGTGGGAAACTGTCCCAGCAAGGCGGAAGAATCAGCAATGATTAATGGCATGAGGATGCAGTAGACAGTGGAAATCAATGGATTAAAGACAAGTCTTGTGTATCCACAGCACATGTGGTCTGTAATTGGTAAGTTCATGATTACGTCTCCTGCATCAAAAAATGCCAGATTAGTTCTCCATTCAGATCTATAAAAGTGGACTGCACAGGGAGAGATTACCATGACAAGATGATTTAATAGTCACTGAAAGGATAACGTTCTATGAATCAGATCATGGAATGTCAGTAGTCTTAATGTGGTAGGGAAGATAGAAAATCTGGAAAGTGAAATGTGAAGTCTGATTCAACATACAGTGTGTGTGGCTCAGAAAAGTGAAATGGAAAGAAGACAGGGATTTCTGGACAGATAAATACAGAGTAATATCTACAGCAGCACAAAATGGTGTAATGGGTGTAGGATTGCTCATGACTTGGAAGGTAGCACAGAGAGTGTGTTATTTTCAGCATTTCAGTGATAGGATTATCCTGATCATAACTGAGAGCAAACCAGCACCAAAAACAATAGTTGAAGTATACATGTTGACATCACAAGCAATAGATGAAGAGGTAGATAAAGTATATAAGGATATTGAGTAATTAATTTAGTATGTAAAGGGAGATGATAATGTGATAATCATGGGGCTTTGGAAGCAATAGTAAGGGAAGGAATGAATGACACAGTTAAAGGAGAACATGTACTCAGCAGGAATGAGAGAGGAGGCAAACTAATTGATTTCTGTAAGAAATTTCAGCTATTATTGAACACACTGTTAAAAACCCACAAAAGGAGTAGATATACTTGAAAAGGCCTGGAGACCTGGGAAGATCTGGAGACCCAGGAAGATTCCAACTGGATTACATCATGGCCAGACAGAGTTTCACAAATCAGATACTGGATTGTAAGATGTACCCAGGAGCAGATATAAATTCATCAGTAATGATGAATAGTAGACTGAAATTGAAGAGAATTGTCCAGAAGGACTGATGTGCAAAAAAGTGGGATGCTGAAGTATTGAGGAATGATGAGTTCATTTGTAGTTCTCTAAGGCTGTAGATACTGCAATAATGAAAACCACAATACATAGTTCAGTTGAGGAGGAATGGACATGTATGAAACGAGCACTCGTGGAAGCTGGACAGACAAATGCAGGAACAAGGAAGCTAACTGTGAAGAAATCTTTGGCACCAGAAGAAATGCTTCAGCTGGTCAATGAAAGGAGGAAGTACTAAAATATTCAGAAAAAACAACAACAGGAATACAGCAATATATGTCCTTTAAGAATGAAATGGATAGGAAGTGCAGGGATACCAAGATGCAATGGCTGCAAAACTAATGCAAAGAATCATGATAGAAAAGTCATCAAGAGGACTGATTCAGGGCTTTACCCTTTCATCTTTTTTTTTTAGGAAAACCACTGTGCATGGAGGAATTTGCATATGTGTTAGAGAGGACGTCAAACATGATAATTTAAAGTCCACTAACCAGCTAGGGGAAGAGCAAAACTTCGAAATTTCTGCCACGCAACTGACAAATTTAAATATAATTGTTATTTGCATATATGGAAGCCCAGATGGAAATGTAACTACTTTCATTGAAAATCTTGAGAAGGCACTTAACAGTATAAAAATAGTTAGTAAAACAACCATCATATGTGGTGACTTTAATATAGATTTCAACAAGAACTCAAAAGACAGATTAAACCTTGAGGCCTTATTAAAAACCTACAATATACATACAACTATCAAATCCCCAACCAGAGTCACCAAATCATCAAGCACTGCTATAGATCAGATACTAACAAATACAGATAAATATTTATACAAATCTGGAAATATGAATACAGGTTTCAGTGATCATTATGCACAGTTTATTGAATTCCCAGTAGAGACTGCACGAAATACTGAACAACAAATGACAAGAAAAGGTAGAGATTTTAGCAAGCACAACCTAGAACACTTCAGGCACTTACTAAAAAAAGAAACATGGAATGATATAGACAACTATGAGGACACATGTAAAAAGTTTGACATGTTCACGGAAATATTCTCCCATTATTTCAATATTTCTTTTCCAGTTAAAAACCAAACATTAAAAACTAGAAAAAGAAATGTTACATGGCTGACGAAAGGCATTAAAATATCATGTGATGAAAAGAGGAGACTTTATGAAATCTCAAAAACAAAAAATGTTACAGAAGAATTTCTGGTGTATTTCAAGAATTATAAGAGTGTGCTTCACAAAGTCATAAAAGAAGCTAAAAAAAACAACAAATGATCACCATATAAAAATGGCCAGGAACAAAATGAAAGCCATGTGGAAGATAGTCAGAGAACAAGTAGGAAATGAGACCTCCCAAAATGTAAATCTCCAGGTAATCCAAGATAGCAAAAAAATTACAAATCCAGAAGAAGTAGCCAATGCTTTTAATACATACTTTGCAAATATTAGTGAAAAATTACTCTCTGACATAAAATCTTCAAATAAAAAATCCTGCTACAACACCATCAAATCAAAATAGAAACTGCAACTCCCTATTTCTTACTCCAACCAACCCTAAGGAAATTATACTATCAATTAGAGAGTTAAAAACAAAATTTTCAATAGGTGTGGATGAGATTCCAGATTATGTCATTAAAAATGTGAGTGACCTCATTGCAATACCATTAGCCCACATTTTCAACAGTTCATTAACAAATGGAGTCTTTCCTTCCTGCTTAAAGACAGTGAAACTGAAACCACTGTTCAAAAAGGGTACGAAATAAGACATAGCCAATTATAGACCTATTGCCTTGCTATCTACATTTTCGAAAATACTAGAAAAAATTTTTCATAAGAGGTTGCTAGATTTTCTAGAAAAGTGCAAAATATTATCCACAACCCAACATGGCTTCTGGAAAGGCCGATCAACAGAAACAGCAATATATGAATTTCAGGGTGAAGCACTCGATAAAATTGATAGTGGACAAAAAGTAACTGGCTTATGCCTTGATCTGTCTAAGGCTTTTGACATCATAGACCACACCCTATTGCTGCAGAAGCTTGAGAGAATTGGTATCAGAGGTATGCCTAACAACTGGCTTAGATCATATCTTACTGACCACAAGCAAGTAGTAGAAATACATTTTCACAAAGAAAATAAATCAACAAGACACTATTCTGATTATAAAGCAGTAAAAAATATGGAGTACCACCGAGCTCGGTACTGGGCCCCATTCTATTTTTGATATATATAAATAACCTAACATCAACCAACCAGTACCATAGCACTATCCAGTTTGCAGATGACACAAGCATATTAATCAGTGGGAAGACTGCAGAGATACTACAGACAAAACTGTCTGAGTCAATAACAAATGTTGTAAACTGGTTCAACCAAAACAAACTAATAATAAATAAAAGTAAAACAGTAGCATTAAATTTTCATAATGTCAAGAGAAACACTGAAGAGGATATAAGAATTCAGATGTCAGACACAGATATTGCAAGTGTGCCTAATACAAAATTTCTGGGGGTCTGGCTACAGGATAATCTTAGATGGGAAACTCACATTGACAACATATTAAAGAAGCTAAGTACCATGTGTTATTTAATGAGAGTGCTAGAAAACTGCTGTACTAAGGACTGTCTAATGACAGTTTACTATTCTAATATACATTCTGTCCTAAAATATAGGATCACTTTCTGGGGTAACTCGCCATCCTGCCTAAAACTCTTCAGAATGCAAAAAAGAATAGTGAGAATCATGGCTGGAATAAAAAGGAACAAACCATGTAGACCATTATTTAAAAGGATGGGGATTCTTCCCCTTCCATGTATTTTCCTATTTGAAAGTGCAATGTTTATAAAGAAATAGACAATAACAAACCCTAGTATCCTCCACAAAAATGAAAATGTTCATCATCATAATACAAGACAGAAAACTGACTTTCATGCACTCCATACAAAAACCAGTTTGTGCCAAAAAGGAACATTACACCATGGAAAAATTATCTACAATAAATTTCCAAGAGAAATTAAAGTAAAGACTGATGTAAAAATTTTTAAAGCAGCATTAAAAGAATATCTGTTGACACATTGCTTTTATAGCATGGAAGAGTTCCTCCAAAATCCTCGAGAGTCTAAGTGATGATTATGCAAATACTGTAACCATTAATACTGGCCTATAAATACATTCAGATGTAATTCTCAAGTTTCTAATGGGGTTCAAGTATAAGTTGTATACCGACTTGCCCAGTATATGAAGTAAAATTCTGTGAATGTAATTCTCTACTGTACATGTAAATTCATAGTGTAGAAGAGTTCCCCAAAAATCCTTAGAGCTTAAGTGAGGATCATGCAAATACTGTAATCGTTAATATTGGCTTATACATGTATTCAGTTGTAAACTTCAAGTTTCTAATGTGGTTTAATTATAACTTACACATTGACTTGCCCAGTATGTAAAGTGCTGTAAAATTTTGTGAACATAATTTTCTAGTTTCTAAAGTGTTTTAATTGTAAGATATACTTTGACCTGTCCAATATCTGATGTGCTGTACTGTACACATGTAAGATTTGCTGGACCAATAAATACAATACAATACAATACATACAGAAAGTTGAAAACAAAATATTGCTGAAATTAAAAGTAAAGGTGTCAACATTAAGAATGCAAGAGAAATTCCACCATTTACCACAGGGGAGAGAGAGGAGACAGATGGAAAGAGTACACTGAAGTGCACTACAGGTAGTGGCAACTGTCTGATGACATGATAGAAGAATAAATAGGGAAAGATATGGAAGACATAAGGGGATCCAGTATTAGATCAAAGTTTAACAAAGCTTTGAAAGAACTGCAGTCAAATAAGTTGGAAAGCACAAAAGAAGCCAACAAACATTCAAAGGGCTGTTGACATATGAAAAACATTCAACAATGTACAACAGTGCTTCAAAATTTGTGGAAAAATAATTGTAAGCTATAGTGGAAATGGGTAGTGCAGGAGATGTGACCAAAAAGTAATGGGAATTTTTGTTTTTCTTAAATAATCTTTATTTATTCATCAACATCAACTTTGCCCCTTCATGTTAACTGAATCTTCCATCGGTTTTTAGTGGAACAACATTCTAATAAATGGAAAGTGCTAGTTTGCTTTCGGTCTTCAGTATTAATTTATTGTGTTAACCAGTTTTCAGCTTACAAGGCCATCATCAAAAGTCTGATGATGGCCTTGTAAGCTGAAAACTGGTTAACACAATAAATTAATACCATAGAACAAAAGCAAACTAGTGCTTTTCATTTATTAATTCCCCTCAGAGAAAATACACTTGTGGCAGTGCTTTTTCCAATTTTTGAATTACTTCTGGAACTCACTTTCTGTTATGGTGTTCAGCTCCTTCAGAAATTCTGTTTTTATCTCATCAATGGTGGCAAAACAACATTCTTTCATGGTTCTCTTCAGCCTCGGGAATAGAAAGTATTCACAGGGGGCCACTGCTGGCAAATACTGTCCTTTTTTTTTTTTCAAAAATCATTACCAAGCAGTGACATAATGAAATTTCCATGAGTGCTCTTTTTTTTTGCCTAACTTCCAGGTAGTACTCCTTATTGACCATATTACTATAAGATGCACTATCCCATTGTAATAAAAAAAAAAAAAAAAACAGTGAGGAGAAACTTCGCATGATCAAACTTGTCAAATTTTTTTCGGTCTTGGCTCTTCAGGCAGTTTCCAGTTTCCAATTGGGCCTTGGTTTCAACATCATATTGATATACCCATGTTTTGTCGCCTTTTATAACCTGCTTTAGAAATTCTGGATAGCTGCTGACTTCATTCAGCAATTCTTGAGCAATGCCTACAAGATTTTGTTTTTGGACAAAATTCAACAATTTCAGAGCAAACTGTGCTGCTACGCATTTCCTGCCCAAAACTTCTAAAAAAATTCCTTGGTATGAGCCACAGGATATTCCAGCATCATGAGAAACCTCTCTGATGGTGATTCAGCAATTTTCCAGAACCCTTCTCTTTACTTCTTCCACATTGTCCTCAGAAATTGATGTGCTATAGCATCCAGGACAGTCGTCATCGTCAAAATTTTCTCGATCCTCTTTGAAATGTTTATACCACTTGTAAACTCTTGTCTTACTTGTAGTAGATTCACCAAAAGCCACAGTCACATTTCAAATGCAGTTCTGAACTTGGTTCTGTTTTTCAAGCAAAACTTTATGCAAAGTCTTTGATCATTTCTTTGAAAGTAAAAATTCGACAAGCACTTGAAACACATATAACCTTCTGACATTCAACAATAAAATAAATCTTCAAAACTTCTGAAAATGCAAACATACTTCAGGGATGTATGTACTAACAAAATAAAAAAATAAATAAAATAAAAAAAATTGAAAATTGGTTGTATAAAGCCTGTGAAATTAAAAAATTCCAGTTACTTTCTGATCACACCTCATAAATGTGTATGAGAAGCAAAAGGGAAAAATATGAATGGAAGGCCACCTGTCTGCTTCAACAGATGTCAGCAACAGCAACACATCACATAGTGCCAGATCGGGTCATGAGCAAAAATGGGCCCAAGTGTTGGAGTCCCTTTCTGCCATATACTGCCTTGCTGCAGCTCAGGGTTTTTACCAGAAGGGCACATGACAGAAAGAACACCCTGAACAGCACTTCATGTATCAATGCTGAGCATTTCAAATCTTCATTTAAAAGAGGTAATGTTTGTCCGAGTGTTAATTCTGGATTGTTTAGGATTAGAAGAATTAAGATTTCACAGCTTGTCATAACAATACTCCAGATACATACAAGAGAAGCAAAGACAAAACCATTGGAGTAAGTACTACATGTTTTGGCTGAATTTTTACTGTTGGCATTTGCAAGCATTATCTAGGGCTAGTGGCCAAGGGCTTCATTTACTCATGATGTAGATCAAGTTTTAAACTGAACCTTAAGCACCAAAAAGCAGCTTTATTTTTCCAGCTTACTACCACCACCTCATAGAATACCTTTTATTAATACAAAGGTCTGATGGACTGTATCACTCTTGCCACACATATTATCAGAGGAGTGCACATGTGCACCAGAAAGGGACTGTCTGTTCAGCAACAACCACTCAGTTCTGTCTCTTTGGTAGCTAGAGGATTTTATCATATTGCCTTGCTCACATTGTATTTATGATAGACTAAATTTGTGGATAGTGCAACATTTCCCTTGCCACTGTAGCAAGATTATTTAATTGTAAATTCATCTATGGTCACTTCGTTCACCTCCTCCTGTATTGCTAGGGTATGATAGTGTTTTGTTTCCATGTTAATATTGTGTGTGTCCTGTCTGGTTATAACTATATGCTGACATATTTTTCTGTGTTATGTAGACCGCCACAAGCATCTTCACAAGTTATAGATTGCTTAGTGCCTTGTTGATAGGGTCACATGTGATAAAAGGTGTCTACATCGCAAACTCGCTGTGTGTCACTCCTTGCAACTTATTTGCAGTTTGGCATCAGCCCTCTCTAAGCCAAGTACAGACATCCTCCCCTGTAATCATGTGTAAGCTGAAGAATATTATGTTAAATGATATGGACACCTTCCGTTCATTATTTAGTTTCACTTTGGTATGCACACCAGGTCCAGATGCACATAAATAATAGATGAGAGAATTAGTGTTTTTTTCTGGGGTAGCTTAAGTTAGTACATTAGCCTACTATATGTTATATGTAGTTGTCTCTCATTCCAATAAAGGAACCGAGAGAACATTTCTGTGTTCCATTTTTTCATTCTGCAGACCCAGTACTGCGTGCGCTAGCACACAGAGTGTGTTGAGCTTACATGTGGCAAGATGGTGAGGAATGTTTTCCCACAGTGCTACAGGATACTGAAAATTAGGTGGACTGATAAAGAGAGGGATGAGGAGGTTCTCCACAGAATTGATGAGGAGAGGAACATATACGAAACAATGATGAGATAGTAGTTCATACAAGTTGGAATATACACAACAGACAAGTAAAGATAACTGATGTAAGTGCTACTAAGAGATGCAGAAGATGGCACAGGAGAGGAATTCATAGTGGGCCACAACAAACCAGTTAGAAGACTGATGGGAAAGGCAGTATGTTTCAACATTAGCACACCCATCTGTAGATATAACCATTTTTGATCCTGTTTGGACAACACACGAATAAGGTAAACTGAACTTGAAGAAAACTGCAAACAGCTGTTAACTAAGGATTTATTTACATGACCAGTCTTGCTCCAATGGCAGTTTTTCAGCACATTTATGTGCCCTGTTTAGTGTGGTGAGCAGAACCTCTAATGGGGAACAGGTTTCTGTATCCCAGAGTGATGTGGAGGTTATACATCATTTGACTGCCCATTGGTTTTTGTTCCTGTCCAGTGTTGAATGGACAAGTGATTTACTGCATGATGACCCACATAGCCAATACTACTACCCTGCTCACCCAGTTCAGTGTCCATGCCGATGGCTGGTAGCAGGTGTGACAAAAACTCACCTGTTCATGTGACATACTGAACTACTCCTCCATTTGCCACAGCAATAAGAGCAGTCTCTTCCCAACACACCAGTTGGCTGTAATTCAATTGCAGATGAACAATTATCTATGCATATTACTAAATTAAAGCACCCAACTGCATTTTTATGTTTTTATTTGAAGGCTAATTTCAGGAATTACCTTTGGGATTTTGACACAGTTTTTACTAATAGACAGACTGATTCACACAGAAGGTTTGTGTACATAATTCATTACTTACATTAATGATGACCATTTAATATATGTTTTGTTATCTGTCTCAAATTTAATTGCTATTTTGAGTGACATCTCATGGCAGTGATGGTCACATAGAGAGCAGGCAGAAAAAGCATTAAGGTAACAGCCATGCAACTCCAGAGAGCAGCAAAACTTGACCAGAATTTATACCTATTGTAAATTAAAGTTCCCTGCCACACTTTTCTGTCTATATGTGAAGGCTAATCCCAGGGAGTACTGTACAGATTTTGATACGGTTGTCACTAATAGACAGACTGATTCACTAGGAAGGTTTTTGTACAGTACTACATATTGTAGTCTGGCCATAGGTGCTTAGTGTTGTCCACATTAAACTGGGGCAGGTTGCTAGTAATTTATAAATATTTCATGCAAAATGGCTGAACTATGATGATTTATAGTCCCTTGCTGAGAATTTCTGTCAATCTTTACTAATATATGGACCAGTTCGTGAGGAATCTAATCTTGTGGAAGTATACTTCTGTATGGTAATAGATGACATGTAGGTAAAACACAAATACCAATTGGTCTAAATAAACCTTTATTAAACTTCAGACAGCACACAGGAGGCATCCACCGTATAACGTCACTCGGTGCGAACTGGTGTCCCAGGTGCAGATGCTCCACTCCACTGCACCGCTCAGCAATTCTCTTTGTCTCAATATCTCGATAATCCCAAATAACCCTCCCCCTCCCCCTTCTTGGAATTGTGCAGCACTGGAGGGGTGGTGAAAAACCTTCATCTGTGAGGCATGTGAGGTGCTATTCACTGGCACAGCAGAAAGTATTAATTTTTTGTTTTCATTTGAAAGAAAGTGCTGCAGAGTCGCATCGAATACTTGTCGAGGCATATGGTGATCATGCTCTATCAGAAGTAACATGCAAAAGATGGTTTCAACGTTTCAAAAATAATGATTTTGATGTAAGAAATGAAGAACGTGGAAGAACACCAAAAAAGTTCAAAGATGCCAAATTGCAAGCAATATTGAATGAAGATGATACTTTGAGTCAGAAGCAAATGGGAGCAATGCTAAATGTTGCACAACAAACAATTTCTGACCATTTGAAAGCTATGGGAACGATCCTAAAGTGTGGAAAATGGGTGCCACATGAATTGAATGAAAGACAGATGGAAAACCAAAAAACCATTTGTCAAATTTTGCTTAGATTTTGCTTCAATTTTGCATTGAATTGTTACTGGCGATGAAAAATGGATTTATTTTAAGAATCCTAAACGGGAAAAATCATGGGTTAATCCGGGACAACCATCAACATCGACTACAAAACCAGATCGATTCAGCAAGAAGACAATGCTCTGTGTTTGGTGGGATCAGAAAGGTGTGTTGTATCATGAGCTTCTAAAACCCGGTGAAACTGTGAATATTAATCACTACAGACAACAAATGATCAATTTGAACTATGCATTGATCGAAAAAGGACCAGAATGGGCCAGAAGACACGGCAAAGTAATTTTTTTACACGACAATGCACCTGCACACAAAGCAAAACTGGTTCAGGATACAATCAAAATACTTGGCTGGGAGCTGCTACCCCACCTGCCGTATTCACCAGACTTGGCCCCTTCTGACTATCATTTGTTTTCATCAATGGGACATGCATTGGCTGAGGAACACTTCCATTCCTATGAAGAAGTCGAAAATTGGGTGTCCGATTGGTTTGCTTCGAAAGACGAACATTTCTATTGCCAGAAAGGTGGTCAAAATGTATAGAAAACAATGGTCAGTGCTTAGAATAATTTTTTTTTTTTTACTTTTCAATTCAAAATTCGTGTTTCATTTTCACAAAAAAGCGCTCATTTCATACCGGTACACCTGGTATCATCACAGAGCATGATGTGTATGTAATTCATGGGTTTCTTATGTAAGAACAATTTTGGGGACAGTGTGTATGGGCGGAGGAGGTACCAGTAAATTGTGAATATAGTACTTGACATGATACATCATCAAGGGAAGGTCTGATGGGTTGCGAGTGGGTGTAAGCCACACAAAGTCAGCTGGCAGTATTAACGTATCTCTGCGAGTGAGGCTTGGAGCTCATCTTAACACACCATGCAGGTACCAAGGAGGACCCCCGGGAGAGCTTCAGTCCACATTTCACGTGGCACATCAAAGCTGTCTTCATCGTGCGGTGCAATCTCTCTAGTAGGCCATAGTGCTGTGCTGCAATGGCACGTGATGCCACAAAGTTAGAAGGGGCTGTGAAGAGTGCCGATTTGAATTGCGGTTTCTCATCTGTGGTGATAGTATGCAGACAACCAAAATGCAATATCCAAGGTGTGTTAAAAGCTTTAGCAGGAGTTCTGTTGTGATGTCTGTTATCGGGGTAGCTTCTATCTAGCTCGAATCTCTGTTGATCAAGGATAGGACTTACATGTAGCCCTCTGATTCTGGTAGACCCACAAGGTCTTGGTATATACGGCAGAAGTGCCGACGTCATATTTCGAAACTGCTGAGTGGTGCCTGTGCATGTCGGCCTACCTTGCTTCATTAACAGTCAAGATATGTCCTCGTGCCATTGTGGCAGCAGTGTCTAACAATGGACCAATCAAAACAATAAGTGACCAGCCATGTTGTGATTTGGACACCTGCGTGTACAAGGTTGTGTAGCAGATCAAAGATTTTTTGCTGCATGGACCTGGGCAGGATCAGGCAGATTCTGTGTTGTTATGCATAACAGAGGATATTGACCTCTGACGTAGGGACCAGTCACTATTGAATTATGAGACTGGATGAAGTGGCCATGAGCAAGGCCTGACACAATGGTTCTTTTTCTTGTTCTTCTGCCGACCTAGTATACACCGAGTAGAGGAAGATTGTGTGACCCAAGAGAGCAGTCAACCATCATGTTGTCAGCCTTGTGCAAGTGCCGGAAATCAGTTGAGTAATTTACAATTAAATGCAGATGGTGGTACTGTCTGAGGCTGACAGCACCCCACCATGTCTTTGTAATTGTGCTAGTAACTTCTGGTCAAATGTTGACCATTTTGTTTGAGACTTTCTTCATTTCTTAGAGAACAACATGAGAGGATGTGCAGTACCCACCGTCTCTTGCTGGAGTACAGCACAAATAGCTGAATCACTGGCAGCAGTTGTAAGTTTAATCTGCATGCCTGGTATGCGTGTGCTACAGGCACCATTTTTGCCAGAGCTTCTTCACAGCAGCCAAACACGTTTTGCATTTCTGCGGTCCACACTACTTTTCGATTCCTCTTGCATGTGAGAGCCCTCTGTGGCATTAGCCAGAGGTGCCTGCGCATCTGCTGCATGCGATAAAAGGCATCAATATACATTCAGAATACCATGAAACCAGCAAATGCTCTTTGCAGGGGAAGCAGCAAGCAGATGATTCAGCTTGGTCTGGAGTTGGTTTGATCCCATCTGTGTTGAGTGTTAGGGCCAAGGAAAATAAATGTGTGTTTTAGAACTGCAATTTTTTTATCACTGATGGTGACAGTGTGTCATGGGGGCAGAGAGAACATGTTTGAGGTACTGTTTATGGTCATCAGCATTGGCTGAAAAAATTAAAATACTGTCCACAGACGCATAGCAGCAACCAATCTCGAGTAACACTCCAGCAATGAAACATTTCCATGTCTGTGCCACATTTTTCAGTCCATAAGGCATCATCAATAAGTCAGATATTCTGAATGGTATGATGATGGCTGTTTTACTGATATCATCTGGGTCGCATGGAAATCCAATAATAACTTTTCAGCAGTCAATTACACTAAAGATCACAGCTCCTGTAAGCAGATTTGTGAAATCTTGAATGCTCAGCATGGGGTTGCTATCATGAATTGTATGAGAATTGAGGATCCAATAGTCCCCATACAGTCTCAAAGAATCACCTTTTTCAAGTACCAGTTCGATGGGTGACACTCAGGCACTGCCTGAAGGGTGGACAATACCCGCTTGCAACACTTCATTTATCACTGTTTTGACTTCCTGAAGAAGAGCTGGTGCAAAGTGCCACGTTCTTTGGTGAACAGATGCACCAGTGGTTGTGGTGATACAGTGCATAGTACCATTTCTAATTGCACACTGGTTAGAGTCTAAAACTTGGAGTCTGTGGGTTGTAGCAGTGAGGCGTGGTCATCCAGTGTGGGGATAGCAGTATGTACCATTGCCGCTTTGTTGCGTGAGAGACATTGGATTTGGTTCCATGCACTTGTGAGTGCAAGGGAATGCAAGCACTGGCAGAGATCATCATTGGCAAAGTGTAATTGTTGCAAGTTGACCTGAGTCACCAACAACTGATTTTGAACTGTGTTGATTGCTTGTATTGTACGCTGTCAGTTGGAGCAAACTGTGATTCACATCCCATGATGAAGTTGGGACAAAAATTCCTGGGGTGAGCTGCCAAAAGATGTGGCAGTATAAGGCAGCATGGTAGGGATTAGGTGAGAGGTTTGAAATTGTGGAGGAAGTTTATTCCTAATGTGGCAGTTATTGACTGCAAGAGTCAACCGCCTCATCTTTGAGAACGAACTTCTTTGAAAACTGTTGATCTCAGTGTGTTCCGAACTCTGTATTCGAGTGGATGTGTTTGTGCCAACGTGATCAAAATAAAGTTAATTTATTATAAACGAGCAAATACTTAATGTTGGGTTTGATTTTACCATACATAACATCTCAATCCCCATACTGGTGACCCTGACGCTCATGAACGCCGCTTGCAATGCCAGAAATGTGTACTGGAACATCGCCATGGACAAACAATAAAGCAGCCCTTTGTCGGATGTCTACGTCCATCGACTTCACATCGCACTGCATCTGAATGCAGTGTACAGGAAGTGTAATTAGTGTGTAAATTCCCGACTCTTGTGTGCAGGGTGTATACGGGGACAAGGAAAAAAAATTCTCGGATTATTCTCGGATATCCTGTTTAAAAAATATGCTTTTTCTGTGCTAAGTAACAGTAGGTTTTCCGTAGATTTTCCCTCGGAACTGTAAAACTTATCAATCCTTTGAATGGTTAACGTTTTATACAATCGCGTAGAACTTCCCAGAAAATAAGAAAAGACTGGGCAGAGAAGTTTTGGAGAGACTTTTAATAAAAAAAGGAGAGAAGTTTTGGAAAGACCTTTGATTTGCAGCAACATATACGCTGCATATTTTCGTATTACAAAAGTATAAATTTGAATTGCACCAAACACAGCGCGTTAGTTTCTGGAGCGTTGAAACCGAGGTTGCAATGTCCTTTTGTAAGTGAGTCATATCTCAAGCCATGAGATTTCGCCAGCTGATGACAGCAGCTATTCAGAGCTAGGACATGTGTTATAGTCAGCCAATAGCAAGATAACTGGTTACATAGCGCGAACACGCAAGAGGAACAGTTAACGGTTTACATTAATGTACACAGTATCGTATATAAACAAGAAAAGCTAAGCTTTCACATATAATATTGGTCTCTAAGATTAACATGCTACAACAGAAGCTAAGCTTTCACATGTAATATTGATTTTTTTTTTTTTTTTTTTTTTTTTTTTTTTTGTTTGTTATACTTTAAGATACATCACACAAATGTGCCAGTAAATTTAAAATTCTGACATAAATGTCTCGGCTTGAAATTCTTGTAAGTGGCTCGTCCTCAAATTGTTCAGTTTCAAACGCTCTGTGATTTTGATATCCATCTCACTTTGTCACATGTAACATAATTCATCTTGCATAAAAAGAAATTTACTTTGAAAGTAACGCTTTTCTAACCACCGTTCACAATACTATCCGGAGACTGTTAGAAATAGGTTCAATTTACCAGTTGCCAGAGAGCGCCAGAAAACAGGCATTATTGTGCATGCGCAACTGCAGTGGTGTAGGAAGCCCGCATGTTCATGTGTATAAAGCACTAAGAGAGCTTACATTACACCATAAAAGAAACAGGGCATCAGACTCGAATTTCGTAAACCATACTAAAATGCATAATTCGGATTGAAGTGCAAATTGGCTTTTTCCAGATTCACAATGAAGTAAGTCCCATCTGATATTAAGCTTTACAGTGTGGTTTTTGGGATGTAAATCTTCTTGGAGTACCAGTACTCTACGATCTCCATTTTGGTTCTTTATTATGGCATAATGCCATATATGGCAGAAGATGATAACGTGCACTTGAAATTGCACTTGAAATTCAGTGAACAGTTGGAATTAGCCAATACTGTAGAATGAAACACTTCGTTTCAAATAAAATGATTGCCTCAGCGGAAAGATTAATAAAGCCAAATTTCTTCGGCAAACTTGCAAAAATAACTTCACTGTTCTGCAAGGCGATTAATGCTTGACTGCTACTAACTTGCAAATAAAATAAAATCAGAAAACTGAAATTAATAATATATTTTTGCCCTCCGTAATTATGTGAATGTGTTTTAATTCACTTGGTAGCTCCCGGCCACAGAAATCCGTTGTGTTTTCATTTGACGTGGGAGCTGTACACGAAGAGAAGCAGTGAAATCACTTAACGTAAACACGGGTCATGTGGAGGTTAACCCCCTCCCCACTACAACTCATACAACTCTGTGCAAGTCTGAATCTGGCAGCTAGGGCGCGTGAGAAAAATTTTTCTCGTTTGCATCTGGCTGCTACTACCGATACAGCTAACAAGCAAACTTCAAGTAGTGGGAGAAGGTACTGCTTATACGCGAGTCAAATGCGCAAGTGCAACAGACTGCTAGCAATTGGTCAAACGAACCTAATGTGAACAGTTGTGACGTCATGCTCATAGCAAGCAGTTTACTGTTACGAAGAATTACAGTCTGAGCCCTACGGCCTTTGACATATTTTTGCTTTTTGCAGATGCTTGTGCGTGCATGGTGTTTTGTTGTTGTAATTTGCACATTTCCTTTGCCACTAAAGTTTTATTTTTTTCCCTCTCATTTATATTTTATTGCTGCAGTATCGTTCTCCAGTAGCAGGATACAATAACATTCTTTACTAGAGAATTAATTCTGCAGTCAAAATTACATAAAGTTTAACTGAAAGTTAAAACAATGAAAAATTCCCGGAATTCCGAAAAATTCCCGGGTTTTTCCCGGTTTTCTCCCGGATGAAAAAATTTCCGGGTTTTTTCCAGATTTCCTGGTTGTCCCAGGTCGTATACACCCTGTGTGTGAATCGTGCTTTTTGCTAACTTTCGTTACCTTCCCACACATCGACAATGCAACCGAGGTGCACACGTCGTTTGTCAAAACCCGCTCAATGCCTCGGTAATTTCACTTCCGGACAGTGCTGTGCTCCTTTGATGATTAATTTGGACAATTTTGACTTGCTTTTGTGTGATAATTATTACAGTGACATTCGTCAGAGCAGTGCTTGGACACCGGATAATCACGCCAAACAATGGACTGCAACAAACGGGGACTATGTCGCAAATCCCAGTTCGCACAAACTCCAAACTACGGTTAAATTGCATGCCTGGTCGAATTCACAAATGCCCATCACGGCTACCGCGTCTTCTGCACCGTGTGCAAATTCATTCGACCCGGTTTCCGCACAGCCTGTCTTCCAGAGTTCGAATGTTCGCGCCAACTTTTCTGCCGCTTCTCCACGCTTGTCCCTCATTTGCAGCATTCAACTACCATTATTTCTCTTGGACCAACTTCCAAAGTGGTTCATGGCCGCAGAGTATGTATTCTCCTCTTATGGCATCACCGACAAAAGTGAAAAATACCTCGTATTCTTCAGGCACCTAAAGGACTATCATTATATAATAACAGACATTATCTGTGACAATTTGAGTGACAAATACACCAGAGCGAAAGCCGCTTTAATCTAGCACCTGTCACCAACATAACAGGAACAATTTCATCAAAGACATCCTACCGATCAACGACAATGCACCAATTACGCCGACGATAATCGCGGCTGTTTCTCAGTGCAACACTGGACGTGCCACGCCTCCCTCTATGCAGCACCTGAGCCACACCGACTCTGCTCGACCGCTACCAACAGCGATGTCATGGCCACCGCCTGCTGGCTTACTGAATTCAACCGAGTCAAAACAAACAGCTCCGCGACATACAATCCCGCCACGGCTACCGCACCCACATCTTGTCAACAACTCGCCGACACTACGCATGCTTACCACCCGGCCGTTCACTACTCGGTCACGCCCGCAACTTGTTCACCCACCCCAGAAGATGATTTCAGCCGTATCAATGCTTCATACAGCGGTGAATGTGTTCTCACTCCGCCACCGCTGAGTACTGAGTTTCACATTCATGATCGCACACACGATCACTTCTACTCTAACTGTTACGTCAATACTGTGCCGCCGACCTTGTCTTGTACGCCAGGTTACCCTTTGATAGAGACAGATTCTGATTTCAATCCCATCTTACTCAGTGATACGCAGCAGACTGCTTCACGACATAAATTTTTGCCTAAACAACTGCGATAGCTACGTGAGCAAATTGCGACATACAACTTGTTGGTACAAGATCAGTTACACATGCTGCAGCCGACAACGACCGAGCACGACATGCAACGAGATGACGATCACACTACATGGATCTATGTCCCAGATGTCACAAATGTCGTCATCGCGCTGCCTCAAGTGGAAATTCTATGTTACTGATGTGATACAAGCAACTTATTTACGCTGCTGCCACCTTTCCTTGGTAGTTACAGACACTTCATTTCTGTACCACAGCATAACCAGCCGCATTCCAGTGCCACTTGCTTTGCCGCCCTCTTCACTACCTCCGCAATGTACGACCAACACATCTGCCATTTCTGCTTCGATGAGTGAGCATCTTTCCGTTCCGACACATGACCGTGCAGCAGTTTCGCGCGAGCAGCTTGGAGCTTTATGGCTCAAACGCAGCGACAGCGCACACGCATCTCCAGTTCCATCGAACTGTGTCGCCTCTCTGCCACGGACCAGTAGTTCATCTGCCAATTCGACTTCTTCATGCTCACATTACGTCTCATTGCCTTCCTGCTCCGACCATGGTTTCGCAGACCACATCTGCCTTCCACCACCTCTCACCGTCGCCATGCCTCATGCACAGGGCTCACGGCCATGCCCTCAACCTTCGATCACGTCTGTTTGGCACATCAAAACACCGACACTGTCAACTCCACTTGGAACATCCTGCCATCTACCACTGTAACACACTCACTGTCCACGGACTCTGAGGTGACGCTTCTGTCTACATGAAGTCATCCACCGCCAAGGTCAGTCATGTGCAGCTTGCTGTTTTCTCCCCTGCTGCGACATCAAGCGCCTCTATATTTCCATCATTACCGCAAGTGTTGCTCATCCGGCATCTCTTATGCAACCTGTTAAGACACAGCATGCTTGCTCCTTTACATCATACGGCCAATAACAAACTGTTACTTGACACGTTGTACTTACTGCGGCACTCACTGGCAAATACTTTGGCAATACATCGCATCGCATCTTCGACGCATTCTGCGCCTTTGATCGGATCAAAACCCCGGTGCGCCGCATGGCCTTGGCACGACAATGTTCTCCCCACCAATACGCCACCGCCTTCTGCTTCCACCGTGCTATCAGCAGCATGGCACGGTCAACCTGTGGACGCCTTCCGCGCCTCCTTCCCTCTGCTGGTCATGCCTACCAAGACATCGAGAAACGGTCCGATCGCGCCTCGCAGTAGCATCTGCCACGACACCATCGGTCACGCGCACCTGCGCCATCAGCAGGCCGGGTGCACACACACCTCTCATCATCCTTATTGTGCTCCGCACTAACGGCGGGGGCTCTGTGGCGGTTATCGACTGCAAGAGTCGACTGCCTCATCTTTGAAAACGAACTTCTTTGAAAAATGTTGATCTCTGTGTGTTTCGAACTCTGTATTCGAACGGATGTGTTTGTATCAACATGATAAAAATTAAGTTAATTCATTATAAACGAGAGAATACTTAATGTTGGGTTCGATATTACCGTACGTAACATCTCGATCCCCATACTATCATTGATTCAGCAATGTACAAGGTCCACATGCAATGTAGTTTGTCAGAAAGATGCACTGCCAGATCCTGCATGCCATGTACATGGATGCCTGTGTCATTAGCCACATGTAGTTGCAGTCCAAGGTTTGCAGCATGTTGTCACAACAGGAGGCGAGGCACCATGCACACATCTAACCTGGTGACGATGAGGAAGTAGAGATTTTAGTCGTAGTCTCAAATATACAGGCATCTCTGATGTGAAGTTGCTGTGAAGAAGAGAAGTGACTTGGTATAGTTGTGTGGCTGTTGTTTGGGAGCAAGCAGGACTGGTGACAATTGCTTGCGGATGCGTCGAACTGTATATATATACATGTTTTGGGTGAGATGGGGCACGGTCAGCTGGAGCAGCATTTGTGGTAGTTGTCGTGTTACCATGAGCAGGCAGCAGTTCAGTGCTTGGAGCAGAGCTTGTGACAACTGCTTCACATGAGGTTGGGCAGCATCATGACTGTTTAGCGTGTGTGCCAGCTCATCAGGTGTAGGAGGCAAGGGTGCCCAATTTGATGTTCTGTCTGAGTTCCATCACTGAATACAATCTATCTGCTAGGGTCAACTTCCTGTCTAGCATTTCCACCTCGTACAAAATCATTGCAAGCTGTAGTTCAGACAGAAGTTTCATGACCCATGATATCCAAAGGGTTTGGTCCGACAGTGTGGGGTCAACAACCAAATAAAGACGAAGCCCCACAGTTGCGAAAGGGTTCCCCAGGTGAACTGCTCATTCTCACCAACTTGCCATACCTGTTGTTCAGGAGTGCCAACAATTCATTGTAGAAATACTGGTTTCTCTGTATTCTACTTATTGAGTGGTGGAGAGGAAAGGATAATGTCACTTATCAGTTCTGCGTATGCCATGACATGACAGATTAACATAACAAATTCTGAACTGTCATTGATAACACCTAGTGAAGTGAATGTGCACTCAGCCACTGAGAACTACGACATTTGATCAAGTTGGAATGGTGGGAATTTTGGTTGTTGTGCTGTGAATCACAATAATGGTTGTACTATCTGAGCTGAAGAGAAAGGCATGATTGGTGTTGGATCCATCAATCATAGAGCAGTTGGAGCTGCATCAAGCATTAGCAATCGCGGTGCAGGAAACGCAGGGGACACTATCGGCAGCATGTCCAATCGAATGAAAACTGAACACGAACTGTCCTGGAAGCATGCTGGCATCGGATCAGCATGCAAGTTTACTAATAAAGGCTCTGATGGCGGTCATTATTGAATCAGTGATTCTATTTTGTGAGACAACGTTTGTGCACACTTGTTGCTCCATATTCCACACAGTTTGTTAACGAAGGCAATGGGTGCACCAGGTGTGTAGGAATTTGTAGCCACAGAGCTGTGGGGAACAATGAACGAAGTAAGCTTCACTTCTATTGTTGACATGAATTACCGTAGCACATGGCTGTATTTCACAAAAAGCTTGACATCCACTATTGTCGGGTTCACCAGTGTGGCAGTGTACCTCTGTATGGTACTAGGTGACAAGTAAGTAACACACAAACACTGATCAGTCTAAATAAACATTTACTGAACTTTGGATAATACAAGAGACGTCCGCCATATAATGTCTCTTGGTGAGAACTAGTGGCCGGGGCATAGAGGCTCCACTTCCCCACTCTGTAGCACTGGTCAGCGATTCACTTTGTCTCAATGTCCCCATACTCTATTACAGCTATACCAGACAACTCATCCAACCATAGAGACTGAGTGCTACCTGGGCGAAGCCAGGACAAACTACTGTTGTATGTTAATACCCTCACAAAGTGTGAATTTATAATTTTAATTATTTATTACTTACTGATGTAAACTGGATCTGACAGCATTCATCAGGCTGAATGTCCTTCTGGAGATTTAAGACTCGTTCCAAGTTTTCATTTGTCGCAAGATCCATTACTTGATTGTAACCATATGTTCCCCTGGTGAAAAAATGAGGTATCAGCACTGCTTTATCTACAAGGAGTAATAGAACAATAGGGTACAAAAAAGAGAATCAAGTTACTTTTACTGAGAAATCTGGGCAATAAAACTATACACCATATATCTTACGTAACTTTTAAGACCTTGTTTGAAAGCATTCAGAACATTGCTTAATAAGCTAATTTTTCCTGGAGATACTCATGATTTTGAAGTTTTTGAACATAGGTGATAATATGAGCGAAGAGGTTCATTTCCTTGATTACAGGCCATTTATAAAATGCATAAAAAGATCAATGTGAATTTAAAATCTTAAAATTCAAGGTTGTGATATGACACAATTTTGTGGTAAATATCAAATCCTCTACAAAAATAACAAGAGAGACTCTCCATTACCAATTTCAAGCAAATTACAGAATTTTGTGTTCCCAAGGTTTTATGGATAATTTACTTGTCCTAGACTCAACTAAAAACTATAAAGAGCTTTGAAAAATAACCTGAATGACTGCAGAAAATCTTCTCCATCACAATTTAAGGATATCTTCCGTGTTGTCAACATGTAAAACTGTTAACCTTCGCTCTCTTTTCCACTCAACTACAAACTATAAAGAGCTTTGAAAAATAACCTGAATGACTGCAGTAAATCTTCTCCTATCACAATTTAAGAATATCTTCCGTGTTGTCAACGTGCAAAACTGTTAACCTTCACTCTCTTTTCCACAATATAACACACTATGTGAAAGCAACAGGCTCTGCATTGCACATGTTAAACTGGACAAGAAGTTGAGGAAAACGAGCCAAATTGGGTACACATTGTTGACATTGTACTGTCTGTCTTTCCTATCTATATGTTCCACAAACAAGAGTGTGTTAAACATGTACATGCAGAAAACTGATGTGCATTTTGCGTAATGTTGTTTATTTGAAACATGCCAATTAAATAATAACCTATGTGACTTTATTCCTCCTCACAACATAACATCTGTATCAACAAAACAATAATGTTTGACATTGTTCCTGGGTGCATTACGTGTTCCACCTCATATAATATGAGGACAAGTACAGTACTTTCAAACATGATCATCTTGGTGGTCCATGTGCAATGTTGTGGAGAGCCATAATGTTGCAGAGATGTACTGACCTCCAAATCTTTTAACACAGTTCACTCAATGGTCAACATTATTGTGACACTGTACTCCTACCCCATGTGCGTCTTTTTAGGGGTGCATTTGGTCCTGACCTCATTTTTAGTGTTCCATAAGCTAATTTAATGTACAGTAATAATCATGCTTATAGACTATTACAGAGCACTGAATATATAGCTCTGAAAAGACTGAAATTATATTTAAATAAATCAATAAATCCTAACCTAGCGTTAAAAGAATAAAACATAAAGTATTGCTGTCACACAGTGTTAGCACTTTGATTAATAAGTGAAATGGCTAATTTAAGCTTACTTTGAATAATGCTCAGGGTTCATTAAATAAAAACAATATCTCAAAGTTAATGCTTTAATACAGCTAATAAAGTTAACACAGTATGCCTAATACTTTCAATCAAAAAGTATGTAAATAGCGGGTTTTAATTGGGTCTTACACCCTAAAAATATTTAAGTATTTGAAAATAACTAATACAGTACTATAATAATACAGTAATACAGTACTAAACTAGTACTAATATTTCAAAACTGAAAATTTAACATTATTTATGTGTTTAATTCTCTGTTTTATAAAAAATTTTAATATTTCTCTAAATGCCATTATTAGGGCTAGAGTGTCTGTGGAAAGGTGCAAATGTCGACTGTCTGACCGGATTACTGAATATGAAGTCATTGATGAATGGCCAAATATCCAATTCATCCAAAACGTCTCAGTAGTCATGAAGAACAGCCAAGTTGTTCAATCGCTTCTGTCCCATTGTTGATCGGAGAATGACTTCAGACGTCTAAGAGCACTAAATGACCATTCTGCTGTTGCTGTCATGATTGGAACTACTTGGAGAAGCTTAATGCACTTCACTACTTCACATAACATTTCTCCAACTGCAGGCTCTTGTGTAATGTACTTTCTTACATAACGCATGTTTTTTAAGACCAGTTGGTTTTTATTAGCAATATCGGCTAACATATTCAAGTGTAAGTGCAGTCTCTCAATATCTAGGTCATTTTTGAAAAACTCAGCTGATTTTTTCAAATTTGTTTCTCCTCTGTTTGCTAAAAGCAAGCAGTCTTGCAATGACCTGTGTGAGTCTGGTTGAAGCAAACTGCTCAGTTATGCAAGATTGCACCATTTCACAAACTTCAATGTAAATAGCTTTGTAGTATTCCTATGGGGTTTTGAAAGTGTGCAGTGAGCTGGCTTCATTGTTTTCATACTTCTTTGATATACTTCAACTCTGAGGAAGTGAAGGATCATCAACTTGTGAAGGTTTTTCTTTTGAACACAATTCCCAAAAGTGTTCAAAACTATCACACCTTCCATTCAACATGCAAATCAAGCCCTCATATATTTTTCCAGATCAGCAACACTTAGATGAGGGCATTGAATTTTTTCATTTACATCCTCTACTGGGTTCACTGCAAGGCAATAAAGACATAAAAACAAATAAGTCTTGAATTGTAACATTGAATCAAGGTAGCCTGCACATTTGTAACCTGCCTCTGTTATGTTCTCTGCACAAAATGTTTCAAAATGTCTAGAAGTTCTTCAAAGTTTTTCAGTATTCTCAAGATACTAGAAGCTTGCATAGTCCACTGAGTCAGGCAAAGGGGTAGTAGACCAGCTGGGTCGTTGGCACTCTCACAGCGTATGCTTCTGAAAAATCCCATCCTTTTGTTGGATTCCCTTACAGTGCTTATTAAGTCCCTCATAGACGTAAGATGGCAGAGACTGTCTACAGCTGCCAAGTTTAAACTGTGACCAGTGCAGTACACATAATGTGCTTTTGGTTGCATATCCAAAACTAACTGTTTTAGTCGTTTGAACTTACCTCTCATATTCGGGGCACCATCAGAGCACTATCCTCTTAAGTCATCCACTGACAAATCAAGATGAGAAAAAGGTCTTTTAAGGAATCATTGACAGTACCAATACAAAATGACACTTGTTCGTGAATTGAAGAATCTTTTGTTTTGTCAACCATAATAGAAAAATGTTCAGTCTTCTTGATTGAAGGCAATACCTTTCTCAACACAGACTTTCCTAGTAGATCAATGATCTTGTTTTGAATATTGTGGGATGTCCACTTATACCCCCTCCCCCCCCCCATGAACCATGGACCTTGCCGTTGTGGGGAGGCTTGCGTGCCTCAGCGATACAGATGGCCGCACCGTAGATGCAACCACAACGGAGGGGTATCTGTTGAGAGGCCAGACAAACATGTGGTTCCTGAAGAGGGGCAGAGCCTTTTCAGTAGTTGCAGGGGCAACAGTCTGGATGATTGACTGATCTGGCCTTGTAACATTAACCAAAACGGCCTTGCTGTGCTGGTACTGCGAACGGCTGAAAGCAAGGGGAAACTACAGCCGTAATTTCTCCCGAGGACATGCAGCTTTACTGTATGATTAAATGATGATGGCGTCCTCTTGGGTAAAATATTCCGGAGGTAAAATAGTCCCCCATTCGGATCTCCAGGTGGGGACTACTCAAGAGGATGTCGTTATCAGGAGAAAGAAAACTGGCATTCTACGGATCGGAGCATGGAATGTCAGATCCCTTAATCGGGCAGGTAGGTTAGAAAATTTAAAAAGGGAAATGGATAGGTTAAAGTTAGATATAGTGGGAATTAGTGAAGTTCGGTGGCAGGAGGAACAAAACTTTTGGTCAGGTGATTACAGGGTTATAAATACAAAATCAAATAGGGGTATGCAAGAGTAGGTTTAATAATGAATAAAAAAATAGGAGTGTGGGTTAGCTACTACAAACAGCATAGTGAACGGATTATTGTGGCCAAGATAGACACAAAGCCCATGCCTACTACAGTAGTACAAGTCTATATGCCAACTAGCTCTGCAGATGATGAAGAAATTGATGAAATGTATGACGAGATAAAAGAAATTATTCAGGTAGTGAAGGGAGACGAAAATTTAATAGTCATGGGTGACTGGAATTCGTCAGTAGGAAAAGGGAGAGAAGGAAACATAGTAGGTGAATATGGATTGGGGGGAAGAAATGAAAGAGGAAGCCGCCTTGTAGAATTTTGCACAGAGCATAACTTAATCATAGCTAACACTTGGTTCAAGAATCATGAAAGAAGGTTGTATACCTGGAAGAATCCTGGAGATACTAAAAGGTATCAGATAGATTACATAATGGTAAGACAGAGATTTAGGAACCAGGTTTTAAATTGTAAGACATTTCCTGGGGCAGATGTGGATTCTGACCACAATCTATTGGTTATAAACTGCAGATTGAAACTGAAGAAACTGCAAAAAGGCGGGAATTTAAGGAGATGGGACCTGGATGAACTGAAAGAACCAGAGGTTGTACAGAGTTTCAGGGAGAGCATAAGGGAACAATTGACAGGAATGGGGGAAAGAAATACAGTAGAAGAAGAAAGGGTAGCTCTGAGGGATGAAGTAGTGAAGGCAGCAGAGGATCAAGTAGGTAAAAAGACGAGGGCTAATAGAAATCCTTGGGTAACAGAAGAAATATTGAATTTAATTGATGAAAGGAGAAAATATAAAAATGCAGTAAATGAAGCAGGCAAAAAGGAATACAAACGTCTCAAAAATGAGATCGACAGGAAGTGCAAAATGGCTAAGCAGGGATGGCTAGAGGACAAATGTAAGGATGTAGAGGCATGTCTCACTAGGGGTAAGATAGATACTGCCTACAGGAAAATTAAAGAGACCTTTGGAGAGAAGAGAAGCACTTGTATGAATATCAAGAGCTCAGATGGCAACCCAGTTCTACGCAAATAAGGGAAGGCAGAAAGGTGGAAGGAGTATATAGAGGGTTTATACAAGGGCGATGTACTTGAGGACAATATTATGGAAATGGAAGAGGATGTAGATGAAGATGAAATGGGAGATAAGATACTGCGTGAAGAGTTTGACAGAGCACTGAAAGACCTGAGTCGAAACAAGGCTCCGGGAGTAGACAACATTCCATTAGAACTACTGATGGCCTTGGGAGAGCCAGTCATGACAAAACTCTACCATCTGGTGAGCACGATGTATGAGACAGGCGAAATACCCACAGACTTCAAGAAGAATATAATAATTCCAATCCCAAAGAAAGCAGGTGTTGACAGATGTGAAAATTACCGAACTATCAGTTTAATAAGTCACAGCTGCAAAATACTAATGCGAATTCTTTACAGACGAATGGAAAAACTGGTAGAAGCCGACCTCGGCGAAGATCAGTTTGGATTCCGTAGAAATGTTGAAACACGTGAGGCAATACTAACCTTACGACTTACCTCAGAAGAAAGATTAAGAAAAGGCAAACCTACGTTTCTAGCATTTGTAGACTTAGAGAAAGCTTTTGACAACGTTAACTGGAATACTCTCTTTCAAATTCTGAAGGTGGCAGGGGTAAAATACAGGGAGCAAAAGGCTATTTACAATTTGTACAGAAACCAGATGGCAGTTATAAGAGTCGAGGGGCATGAAAGGGAAGCAGTGGTTGGGAAAGGAGTGAGACAGGGTTGTAGCCTCTCCCCGATGTTATTCAATCTGTATATTGAGCAAGCAGTAAAGTAAACAAAAGAAAAATTCGGAGTAGGTATTAAAATTCATGGAGAAGAAGTAAAAACTTTGAGGTTCGCCGATGACATTGTAATTCTGTCAGAGACAGCAAAGGACTTGGAAGAGCTGTTGAACGGAATGGACAGTGTCTTGAAAGGAAGATATAAGATGAACATCAACAAAAGCAAAACGAGGATAATGGAATGTAGTCAAATTAAATCGGGTGATGCTGAGGGGATTAGATTAGGAAATGAGACACTTAAAGTAGTAAAGGAGTTTTGCTATTTAGGGAGTAAAATAACTGATGATGGTCGAAGTAGAGAGGATATAAAATGTAGACTGGCAATGGCAAGGAAAGCGTTTCTGAAGAAGAGGAATTTGTTAACATCGAGTATAGATTTAAGTGTCAGGAAATCCGTTTTGAAAGTATTTGTATGGAGTGTAGCCATGTATGGAAGTGAAACATGGACGATAACCAGTTTGGACAAGAAGAGAATAGAAGCTTTTGAAATGTGGTGCTACAGAAGAATGCTGAAGATAAGGTGAGTAGATTACGTAACCAATGAGGAGGTATTAAATAGGATTGGGCAGAAGAGAAGTTTGTGGCACAACTTGACTAGAAGAAGGGATCGGTTGGTAGGACATGTTTTGAGGCATCAAGGGATCACAAATTTAGCATTGGAGGGCAGCGTGGAGGGTAAAAATCATAGAGGGAGACCAAGAGATGAATACACTAAGCAGATTCAGAAGGATGTAGGTTGCAGTAGGTACTGGGAGATGAAGAAGCTTGCACAGGATAGAGTAGCATGGAGAGCTGCATCAAACCAGTCTCAGGACTGAAGACCACAACAACAATGTCCACTTATAACCTGAATGCACCAATCAGTCTTTAAACTCAGGTATGTCATTCATTCGGAGTTCCAACAGCTGAAAAAAATTTGAGTTTACATCTTCGTGCCCTCTAATTGCTAGTCCTTGTTGGCATAGAAATTGCAAGGTAGTAAAAATTCTCTCAAGAGCTAAATGGCCTTTCTTCATATCACTATCTAACTGTTCTTTCAATTGGGAGGCCACACTTCGGTTAGTGACAGAATTTAGTTTCAGAACACCTTCTTTATGCGTAAATGTATTTTCATGAAGACGGGATTTTTCCAAAGACTTTTTTGAGTTTGGAAACCCTACAGAAGTAAATACATCTTCTTTTTTTTTAAGAAATTTGTAATAGATTTTTAGCATCTGCCTCTTTGCAGGCTTTGCAAAAAACTTTATCGAAAGATGCTTCATATTTTAGCCACGTATATTTGATCAGACAAGACTTCTGAAATGATCTTCCCTTACCGGATTGTCCAGGTTTTGGCTGTGAACGGTTCTCATCTGAAGATGATGAAGCAATTGATGACACAATAATTGTTGGAGGCTGATTTGCAGTATCATCAACATCCAAGTGCACCTTTTTGGTAACAAATTTATCCATTGCAAACTTATTTCACAATACACTAAGAGACTACATTAAACAAATAAAATATAGTCATATAAAATAATCCACTAGACACTTAAAGTCAGAGCACTAAACAGCCCTGCAGCATGCACTGAACGAAACTATCCACTGAATGACTGCGACAGCAGGGTGGCCTTTATACAGCCATGGCATCGTAATGTATCGAAGCGTCAAGGTGACACAAGGCAAAGAGCTCCTGACGCTTCTGCTCCGGTCCTTTTGATGTCACGGCAGATGCAGCGCTGGCCTGCCAGCGCCAGACTTTACCCAAAGGTTCGTGCACTGGGACAAATTCTAAGTGTGCCTACAGCACCATAACACTAGCATGGTTCACACCACTCATTTTCAGTTAACCTGCTTACTACCATAATAATTATTTGTTTTAACTCATTACTGAATGTATTTTAAAAGTTAACTATCATCAAACAAGGAAACTAAAAAATTCCAACATAATTTTGTGATTTTACAAAGCATAATATAACTAATAATTTTCTTAAATTATTGGGGGGCTCCGCACCACCCAAACAAATTTATGGAGTCAGCACCTGTGCCTATAGACAAACTGTCTATATACATAATTAAGTTTGTGCAGAACCCTCTGAATGCGAGTCCTACTCACACTTGTCTGGTTTTTATGGATGACATCGCACAACCGAATCAAACTGCATAGGTGGAGGAGCACTTGGAATGAGATGATATTTGGTGAATGGACTGTCCTTCCCATCCTCTGACTCATATCATACCAGGCACATATGTGATGCGTAGCAGAGAGATACTGCAGCATGTACACCTGCATCAGCGGCCATCTAGTAGTTGACAATAGCACTGGTGAAGGAATGGAATGACCTACTGTTAGAACTCCATAACAACCATGTGGTCAGCATGGCTGCACATTGCACAGCAAGTAGTGCTGTCTGTGGTGATCACACACCCTATTAATAATCATGTCCTGCCATTTGTACTGCAGAGGACCATCATGACTCATCGTGACTTCATTGCAATTACAGTATTGTCTTTGAATAAAAGTGTCATTTCTTTACATCTTCTTGCATATTTCTTTCAGTTACCATCTGGTTATACTGTAGCAGTTCTTTCTACCTATGGTCTCTCTCTCTCTCTCTCTCTCTCTCTCTCTCTCTCTCTCTCTCTCTCTCTCTTTCCTCTCCCACCCCCACCCCTCCCAGACTCTCCCCCTCCTTTTCCTCTCTTCTTCCTCCACCCCCTCCCTCCATCTCTTACCCCTTCTCTCTCAATCTCATTTCCCCCTCTCTTTCTCCTTCCCTTTTTGCTTATCCCTCCTCCGTATGTCTGTGCCTCTCCTCCTCCCACTCTCCCTTCATACTCACGCAGCAGCTTCGGTGCCTGTGAGGATGACGGTGCTGAGGCTGGGTATCTCCTTGTTCCGCAGCTTCCCCGGTTTGCTGCTTCCCAGTTCTGGCAAAAGTTTCTGCAGCCTGTCATAACCACTGGCTGTGGCCACCAGACCACGAACCTCCACCTGCAACCAAATTAGCTCCTCAGACATATTCCGAATTGATTTAGCAGTAAACAGTGCACTTCTGCAATGATGTCAGAAGCAACAATTAAATAATACAATATGTTAGTTGAATGCTGTTTCATCAAGCATATTGAGAAGCACCTTAATACTGTTACAGACACGTTGGCAGTGAATGCTCTTGAATTGTTTTGCATGAAATAACTGGAGGTCTTTTAGACAGTTATTAGTTCTCTGAAAACAGATTGCACTTTATTGTTCATATACCAGTCACAAATTATGGATTGGCCCAGTAATTCATGTAGTACTAATTGCAAAACGAGTGAGGTGGTGCATTGGTTAGCACAGTGGACTCGCATTCCGGACAACAATGGTTTGAACTCACATCCAGCCATCCTGATTTAGGTTTTCTGTGATTTCCCTAAATTGCTTAAGACAACTGCTGGGATGGTTCCTTTGAAATGGCATGGCCAATTTCCTGCCCCATCCTTCCCTAATCCAATGGGAACAATGACCTCACTGCTTGCTCCCCTCTCCCCAAACAAACCAACCAACTGACTAATTGCAAACTACACTCTTATTTTGACATACTTCAGAGGATCCTCATGTAATTCTAGATCTACAAGATCCAATGTTCTGCAAGTTCCTGGACCACAATAAAAGCAGCCATGACTCACCAGAAGGAGAGAGCATTTCAGAAGAAACCTCTTCATCATGCACAGACTGTAATCTACACTCTCATTATTGATGTTGCACAATGGAATTTGAATTGATTAGTCCTGCACTGCCAGTGGTTTCCCATCTTTCTGTTTCTATATCTACATCTACATCCATACTTCGCAAGCCATCTGACGGTGTGTGGCGGAGGGTACCCTGAGTACCTCTATCGGTTCTCCCTTCTGTTCCAGTCTCGTATTGTTCATGAACAGAAGGATTGTCGGTATGCCTCTGTGTGGGCTCTAATCTCTCTGATTTTATCCTCATGGTCTCTTTGCGAGATATACGTAGGAGGGAGCAATATACTGCTTGACTCTTCGGTGAAGGTATGTTCTTGAAACTTTAACAAAAGCCTGTACCGAGCTACTGAGCCTCTCTCCTGCAGAGTCTTCCACTGGAGTTTATCTATCATCTCC
The DNA here is from genome assembly GCF_021461395.2 of Schistocerca americana. Taxonomy (NCBI): domain Eukaryota; kingdom Metazoa; phylum Arthropoda; class Insecta; order Orthoptera; family Acrididae; genus Schistocerca; species Schistocerca americana. The sequence continues at coordinate 539,207,035 of NC_060124.1, read as the reverse complement.
GTAACGCTTTCGTGATTACTAAATGATCCTGTAACGAAGCGCACTGCTCTCCGTTGGATCTTCTCTATCTCTTCTATCAACCCTATCTGGTATGGATCCCACACTGCAGAGCAGTATTCAAGCAGTGGGCAAACAAGCCTACTTCCTTTGTTTTCGGATTGAATTTCCTTAGGATTCTTCCAATGAATCTCAGTCTGGCATCTGCTTTACCGATGATCAATTTTATATGATCATTCCATTTTAAATCACTCCTAATGCGTACTCCCAGATAATTTATGGAATTAACTGCTTCCAGTTGCTGACCTGCTACGTTGTAGCTAAATGATAAGGGATCTATCTTTCTATGTATTCGAAGCACTTTACACTTGTCTACATTGAGATTCAATTGCCATTCCCTGCACCATGCGTCAATTCGCTGCAGATCCTCCTGCATTTCAGTACAATTTTCCATTGTTACAACCTCTCGATACACCACAGCATCATCTGCAAAAAGCCTCAGTGAACTTCTGATGTCATCCACAAGGTCATTTATGTATATTGTGAATAGCAACGGTCCTATGACACTACCCTGCGGCACATCTGAAATCACTCTTACTTTGGAAGATTTCTCTCCATTGAGAATGACATGCTGCGTTCTGTTATCTAGGAACTCTTCAATCCAATCACACAATTGATCTGGTAGTCCATATGCTCTTACTTTGTTCGTTAAACGATTGTGGGGAACTGAATCAAACGCCTTGCGGAAGTCAAGAAACACGGCATCTACCTGTGAACCCATGTCTATAGCCCTCTTGAGTCTCGTGGATGAATAGCGCGAGCTGGGTTTCACACGACCGTCTTTTTCGAAACCCATGCTGATTCCTACAGAGTAGATGTCTAGTCTCCAGAAAAGTCATTGTACTCAAACATAATACGTGTTCCAAAATTCTACAACTGATCGACGTTAGAGATATAGGTCTATAGTTCTGCACATCTGTTCGACGTCCCTTCTTAAAAATGGGGATGACCTGTGCCCTTTTCCAATCCTTTAGAACACTACGCTCTTCTAGAGACCTACGGTATACCACTGCAAGAAGGGGGGCAAGTTCCTTCGGGTACTCTGTGTAAAATCGAACTGGTATCCCATCAGGTCCAGCGGCCTTTCCTCTTTTAAGCGATTTTAATTGTTTCTCTATCCCTCTGTCATCTATTTCGATATCTACCATTTTGTCATCTGTGCGACTATCTAGAGAAGGAACCACAGTGCAGTCTTCCTCTGTGAAACAGCTTTGGAAAAAGACATTTAGTATTTCGGCCTTTAGTCTGTCATCCTCTGTTTCAGTACCATTTTGATCACAGAGTGTCTAGACATTTTGTTTTGATCCACCTACCGCTTTGACATAAGACCAAAATTTCTTAGGATTTTCTGCCAAGTCAGTACATAGAACTTTACTTTCAAATTCATTGAACGCCTCTCGCATAGCCCTCCTCACACTACAATTCGCTTCGCATAATTTTTGTGTGTCTGCAAGGCTTTGGCTATGTTTATGTTTGCTGTGAAGTTCGCTTTGCTTCTGCAGCAGTTTTCTAACTCGGTTGTTGTACCACGGTGGCTCTTTTCCATCTCTTACGATCTTGCTTGGCACATACCCATCTAACGCATATTGTACGATGGTTTTGAACTTTGTCCACTGATCCTCAACACTATCTGTACTTGAGACAAAACTTTTGTATTGAGCCATCAGGTACTCTGTAATCTGCTTTTTGTCACTTTTGCTAAACAGAAAAATCTTCCTACCTTTTTTAATATTTCTATTTACGGCTGAAATCATTGATGCAGTAACCACTTTATGATCGCTGATTCCCTGTTCTGCGTTAACTGTTTCAAATAGTTCGGGTCTGTTTGTCACCAGAAAGTCTAATATGTTATCACCACGAGTCAGTTCTCTGTTTAGCTGCTCAAGGTAGTTTTCAGATAAAGCACTTAAAAAATTTCACTGGATTCTTTGTCCCTGCCACCCCTTATGAACGTTTGGTCTCCCAGTCTATACCCAGCAAATTAAAATCTCCACCCAGAACTATAACATGGTGGGGAAATCTACTCTAAATATTTTCCAAATCATCCATCAGGTGCTCAGCCACAACAGCTGGTGAGCCAGGGGGCCTATAGAGACATCCAATTACCATGTCTGAGCCTGCTTTAAATGTGACCTTCACCTTCTGTCTGACTCACTAGCCTAGAGTGCTAACTGGTCCAACAGATTTCTCACATTTCATTCTAAGACCTCTCCTAAGTCTTCGAGTTTGGATGAAAATGAAAACTGATACACTTCCTGCCAGAGTCCTAAGAACAGACTGCAGTGTATATGGCAACAGAAGCATGCACCATACATGGGACACACTTTATATGAAGGTGCTTCAGAATGTAAGTTACACATGTCGTCCCATGCTAAGACCACTGTGCAACAAAAGTGGCACATTGTCAGAAGAGTGTACATGTTTCAATGTTTCCTGCAGGCACTGTTCTACTGGGACATAGAGGGAGGAGCATCACAGTTTGCACAAATTCACCATGAAACTCTGCTATATAGGGAATAAATGCAAAGCTGCATCAGCAGCAGTGAAAAGGTGCCAATAATTTGACCGAGGCCACACAGACATAGGTCATGTTCGTTGAGAAGTCCAGATAACGTATCATTTACGTCCATCTTTTTGGCAAGCTGAAAAAACATCCAGGAGAAATATTTTCCAGTGATGAGGAAGTTCACACAGTGGTTCTCGAATGGCTACAAAATGGACTCTATCACCAAGGAATTGAACCACTAACAGGGCATTCCAACCATTAAGTTGGAGACTATGCTGAAAATTACTACCATGTATCTGTGTTATTCTAAAGTGTAGCACAGCTTTCAATAAAAGTTACATGACCTGTGACAATGATGCATGACATCAGGAAAGAGAAGAAGTTTTATATATGTACCACGGCAATTCAGCCCGGAAGTTTTAATGAATGAATGATGCATAACTTACTTTATGAAGTCCTCTTGTACCAGCTTATTTGTGAGTTACTGTTTGAATAACGCATGAACATCACTGTGTGTAATTGACTTAGTGCAGAAATGCACTGATTACAGTTAGATCAATTTCAGGACATGTTAGAGTAGCTGATACATTCAGACACAGAGGCAGGTGCATTTTTCTAAGTTATCTGTGTGTACTGTCCCACAAAAATTCCCACATATGTCATTATGAACAGACACTGGATTGGAGATGGATGAATATAGAAATCAGGCATGACCTATTCAAAGGAACCATACCTTGCACCTACTTAGGGAAGTATGAAAACTTTAAGCTGTATGACTAGATGCGAATTTGAACTGCCAAGTACCTGAATGTAACTTCCACTGTGTTACGGTGTGTGTCAGCTCACTTGGTGGAAGATACAGACATGGCTGGAAGAGTATCAGATGTTCAGTTACCCACACACCAATACCTTGTCCAGGCAGTGCCTCAATTTGGCGGCCCGGTAGCTGGACTTGAGGAAGGAGGTGGTCGACAGACAGAGGGCTGGTAACTTGGCGACGTGGTGCTCCAATGTGGTGGTCTGGAAGACAAGGTTGGGAAAGGGGTGTGAAGTGGCAGACCGATGAAGGGCTTGGTACATACCTTGGAGAGGCAGTGCCCTAGTTCGGCAGCCTCATAGCCCGGGTTGAGGCAGACAAGTGCAAGCCCAGCACGTGCAGCTGCCAGTGCCGTGACGTACCATTCGAGACAGTTGCCACCCCACAAGCCCAGCCGGTCGCCGCGGGACAGCCCCACCGACATCAGACCCGCTGCCAGTCGGTCCACCTGCAACAACACACACCTGCTGTACCCTTGTCTGGAGAACAACAAAGGAGGCTTATGAGAGGGCAAGCTATCATGTATCTGTTACAAATAACAGTGACTGAGATGTAGCCATTTTCACAATAACACCTTTACAGTATCTGGCTATGAATTCACTCACAATTAGAAGTCACAAATATCAAGTAGCAACTAAATATGGCATTTAAGAGTCAACACCATGTACCAACTGTTGGTAAAAGTTCATATTTATTTTTAAGAACCTTCTGTCACTCAATCAAATCTGGCTGCAATTTTGGTCACAAATAGAAGTAGCAAATGGTAATTAAAAGTAGCATTTAAGCAGTATAACATTAAATTCCATCTGTTGACTGATGTTCGTACTTCATTCTAAGAATTTTGTGTCTCATGCTATGGGTGTATAACAACATACCAATGATAGAAGAAATGAATCAAGAAATTAATTTGCTCTGGGAAAATTTTATGCTTGGTGCTACACCTTGCAGAAGCATTGAAGTATTATTCAGTTGAGAGTTGGTGAAACCAATGAATGTCAATGCCCAATAAAGATTACAGTAACAGACTGACCTAAGGTGTAGCCTAATGGTTTATGTTCACACCATATTTAAAACCACTTAAGGGGAGATGGAATTATGTTCACACCATACTTAAAGACACTTAAGGGGAGATGGAAGGCAATTTTTTTTTATCTATTCTGCCAGTGCTATTTCTTTCTTTGAATATGTACACCTTTCAAAAGAACCATCATTGTTAGAACAGTTAAGTTTTTACTGAATGTATGTAACACATGAGCCAGCATTTACAAGTAAAATGAACAAAATACCTCTTAAGGATTTCAAGGAATTTTTTTTAAAAATCTTTCACTAATAAAATTACACTTCTGTTATACATTTTTGTGATCATAAAACAATTTTGGTGGGATTAATAGTTAATTTAATTGTAATAACTTATAACAATCCTGAGTACAAATTTACCAAATTTTATATTTCTAAGCTTTTAGCTCAGTGACTAATGGTACCTGAAAACCATTTAATGTACTTTTGAGAAGTTTGATACTGCAATTTTAGTATAATGAATTATGGAAATTACAATTAATATTTTCTTGCACCGTACTGAGCATCATCTGAATCATACTGATCTTTTTTCTTCTCTTGGCCCCTCTTTTTTCTGTATTGCCTCTATTGTGCATATCATCTCTTATAAAATGTGCATATTAGCCCATTCCTATCACATAATAGAACTATGTGTCATGGTTTTTACAAATGTATTATGCACACTCTAACTTTTTACATACCTTGGTTATATTTTTTATATAAATGTTCCTTGCTGCTGGCACAACAGATACACAGAAGTAATTCAGTTACTGCAATTTGTCAATCAGTTTTTAAAATAAGCAAATACATTATGTACATTTCCACACATACCATGGCATCATGCTTCTATGAAGAAGATATTTATATCTGCTAAACCAATACTAAGTAAGTTTCTGTAATATACTTTTTATACTTCACATAAATGTACAGCCCAGGTCTAAAGATTTATAATATCCCAGATTCTGTAGGCTTCCAAAGATGACAAATTGATTTGTTGAGACCAGTTAAGCATAATAAAATTTATTTGCAACTGATGACCAAATTTTATCCCAAAAAAATTTTAAATTAGCAATTACTGCTTTGTGGATTCTCTCTCTCCCTATTTGTACCTAGGATTTTTCGGTACCTATTTCCACTAGATTTAACACTCAATGCTTCCAAAAAATCCAGTTTCCTTGTTAAACTAGCATTCAAGCATAAAATTGCACCATAAACACCAAATTTAAGGGTTGTAATCTGAAAAAGTACTGTTTTTGATGACTGTGCCCAAATGACAGAACTTAAACGTTCATTTAAATTTTATTTTTTCCTATGAAGACATTTCTTCAACAAAATATCTTTACAAAGAACTCTGAATATAGGTTTAATTTCATTCATTACTGCAACAGGTAAAGAATGTTTGTGGTCATATGTCGCACATCTCCTGTACTTGCACCAAGTGTCAGGATCATTTGGGCAAAGAAAATGTTGAGGATGTCCATTTGTGGAAAGCTTACAGATAAAGATTGCCTGTACAGCTTTCTTCACATTTTTTAAATTCCCAATATTCCTTCTTATGGTTAAGCCATAACAATTCTTTAATCTATCTATTTCAACATTTGTCAGGCGACCTTATCTTTGAGTACCAATTTTGACTTTTCTTTTAATAATCTTCTCAACCTTGACCTCATTCTCTTCTGCACATGCCAAACGCATTGCAACTTTGACACTAGGACCGTAGGGTCCTTCTGTACATATCCAGTCATAAGCCTTGCTGTTGTCATCCCCTAACTAGTGTGTGCATGCAACACCTCTATTTGCCACAAAATGATTAAAAATTCTGAGAAGTCCTGCTACTTTCATTCCACTACCTGGACCAGCATAATTCTTCCAACAGTTGTGTTCATCCTCTTTCTCAGTTTTACTGCCACAAGTCATAAAGTCCTTGCTTAGAATCTACAACAGTCACCTTGTCAGTATCAAATGATGCAGCCATGACAACACTAGCTAGGATTAGTAGAGACTGGGATAAAGCGTAGCCATATTTCTGCCAGCTGCTGTCAAAACATGCACAAATATTAATACTTTCACTTTCATGATATTCCTTGAGTGCTTCTTCAGCTGCTTTCTTCATTGAGATGCTACAGACTTCAGTAACAGCAGTTCCAATAATTTCATTATATGTCATAAATTTTGCTGGTCAATTTGGAATGTCAAGCATTGCATGAAAGAGTTTGCCTGCCTCCATCCATTTACCAATGATCTGATCCTATAAACTAGTCTCAACTTTTTCCATACAGATTATTACTTGCCATTTATGATGAAATTGTTGCAGCAACTGCAAAACAGTTTGCCAAATTCATTGTCAGCTTTGACACAATGCCTTGGTGAAGTCACTGATTCTCTCCCAAAGATATGTCTCCACCACATATTCTGCACACAGTATTTTTGGAAATAAAATCACAGAACATGCTGGAGTTCACAATAATATTTGCAAAAGAGTGTTCATCTCCACAAGCTGACGGCGGAAGAACACCTTTAGGATACTGTTTCTTTCTTGTTGTACTGAGTTTCTTTACAGTTGACATTCTAGGTTTCCTTCACTGAGCTCAATACTGACGTTGAGAGAGTACTACTTGAAACAAAGCCATGACATATGAAGTCACAGTCACCAAGTTAAACCAGGGCAAGGTGTCAAATTATTCTGCTACATAGAAAAAATACAATTACCATTTATGTACACTATATGATGCTGTATGTGTTCAATTATAGTTCACTGTTAGCTATTGTGTTGTACCTTCTACCCCTTCCCTCCAAGAACTAAATCTGCTGACAAAATTACGCTTCTCAAAAACCTTACCTCTGCGCAAAATATTTTTTTGCTTTCACTTTTCACATTTTATTTTCTGAATGACCAAACTATAGAGTGATACAAAGTGATCAAAACACTGACATTAAAATTTTCTTATTATAGTTACTTCATTAGATATTTCACACAATAACACATGTGATACAAAGTGCATTTCTCTCTACATGTAACAAGAAAAGTTCTGTACACATCAGTAGGCTACAAAACTGCTAAACCATTGTTTTGTTGCTAATTTCAGCTACAAACAGGGGAAAAATCTTTAATGTTAATATGTATCACTTAACATGATGTCATGTTGCCAATTTAGAGGTAAGAATTTTGGGAAAGGAAAGAGGTGCTCAAATTAGTAACATGTGAACATCAAATTTTTATTTTTATTTATTATTTTGCTTCACTCAATATGTATTCACATGTTATACATTGGCAAACGTAATTAGCTTCCCCAACCACTGCCTCATGCCACAATAGATACCCTGTGCAGCAACTGTTGTTTTTTTTGTGTGCACCTTTAATCTAATCTGAAGGTACACAGCAGCAATATGTCGTATTAACTGTGATTCATGAATGTCTTCACAGTCAATGGCAGAGACAAGATTACGCACTTTGCCAAATAGATTGATTTGTTCACAAAAGAAATGACAAACAGAATTAATAAGCTTGTCATAAAAATGGTTTGATTTCAAGGTAAATGTCATTAGAGCAGAACAAAAGCATTTTTCTGTGTGCATCCCTATTTTAAACACTGCTGCAGATAGGCGAAGCAAACCACCCCTGTTAATCATAGTAAAGGCAGCTCGACTTGCCACAGGAGTCTTGCAGTAAGTGTGATCATTTGGGCACATGTAGGGTAAAGTAATAAGTTCTTCACTCTTAGCACATGTTAATATTTGTATAATCTTTTTTCACAGCACGTCACACATTGGTGTGGTTCATGTTGATTCTGTCAGTAGGTGGGATTATACTAGGCATGGCCTTCACCTCAACAGGAAGGGGAAGGGTAAATTGGCTGGGGAAATAGCAGGAAAGTTAAAGGGGGGAGGCACTGTCATGAGTGGTAAAATACCAGTGGTTATAGGATTCAGAAAAGACCCTTTTTTAGGGTAGGGAGGACAGAAAGAAAACAAATTTTAAGAGAGGTTAGAACTGAGACAAACCTTCAGTTTGAGAAAGAAATCAAAAAACATAATTCCAGCTTATTACATCAACATAAACAGCCATTGGTTAAGAATTTTCAACTGTCAGCAGATATTTTAACTCCATCCAATTTTAAGTCAGTCAATGTGAAATGTCAGCTATCTTTATTGCATCAAAATATTCGAGGACTGAGAAATAAAATTAATGAATTAACTATCTGCATAGATGAATTAGAGTCTTCAAACCCAGCTGACATAATCTGCCTCTCTGAACATCATGTGACCACTGGTATAGAACTTTTAAGTGTTACAGGGTTTAGGTTAGCATCTCACTATTGTAGATCAGAAATGGAGAAAGGAGGAGTTGCCACATTCATCAGGAACTGTCATAAATTTAAGAACATAGACATTCATAAATTTTGCCTAGAACAGCATATGGAAGCATGTGCAACAGAATTAGATTTTCACAAAAAATCTTTCATAATATTAAGTGTATATCGAGCACCTGCAGGTAACTTTAATCTGTTTGTAAACCACCTTGAAGCTGTACTGGCCCATTTAACAACCAAAAACAAAGAAATAGTGGTTGCTGGTGATTTCAATGTAGATTTCCTTAAAGACTCTCCCAATAAGAACCTATCTGAGTTAGTAACACTATCATTCAACTTAATTCCCACAGTAAAGTTCCCCACTAGGATAACCACTTGCTCACAAACAGCCATTGATAATATCTTTATAGAAAAGTCAAATGAACAAAATTATATTACAAAACCAATAGTCAATGGCCTCTCAGACCATGACATGCAGTTCCTTCTGTTAAATGTTAATACTGAACAAGATATAAAATCTGTTAAATCTGAGCTCAAGAGGGTAATCAGTAAGCCAAAAATTGATTATTTTAGGACACTCCTCAGAGACATTCACTGGACTGATGTTTACAGTGCTCATGGCATGAATGAAAAATATAACATATTTGCTAATAAAGTGCTTACCTTATTTGAACACTGCTTTCCCCCAAAACTTACCAAGGTTAGAGCAAAGTCTACAAAGAAGCCATGGATTACTCGAGGAATAGGGGTATCTTGTACAACAAAAAGAAAACTGTATCTGTCAATCCGAAACATTTCCAATGTTGATGCTATAGCACATTATAAGAAATACTGCAAAATATTAAAGACTGTAATACGGATGTCAAAGCAAATATATTACAAGGAAAAGATAGTCATATCAGATAACAAAATAAAGACAATATGGGATATAGTGAAGGAGGAGACCGGTAGAACCAGACATGAAGAGGAACAAATAGCATTAAGAGTAAATGATGCATTGGTGACAGATGTGTATAGTGTTGCAGAACTTTTTAACAAACATTTTATAACTGTTACTGAAAAGATGGGGTTGTCAGGTTCGGTAGATGCTGCTATGGATTACCTTAGACCAGACATTTCAAGTAACTTCCATAATATGAATTTGACCCTCACTACCCCAACAGATATAATGTCCATCATAAAATCTTTAAAATCAAAAACATCTAGTGGGTATGATGAAATATCAACAAAGTTAATTAAAGAATGTGATTCTGAGCTAAGTAACATATTAAGCTATCTGTGTAACCAGTCGTTTATCAGTGGAATATTTCCCGAATGGCTGAAATATGCTGAAGTTAAGCCACTGTTTAAGAAGGGAGATAAAGAAATAGCATCAAATTTCCGTCCAATTTCACTGTTGCCAGCATTCTCAAAAATTTTCGAAAAAGTAATGTACAGTCGTCTTTATAACCATCTTATCTCAAATAACATACTGTCAAAGTCACAGTTTGGATTTCTAAAAGGTTCTGATATTGAGAAGGCTATCTACACTTACAGTGAAAATGTACTTAATTCATTAGACAAAAAATTGCAGGCAACTGGTATATTTTGTGATCTGTCAAAGGCATTTGACTGTGTAAATCACAATATCCTTTTAAGTAAACTAGAATATTATAGTGTAACAGGAAATGCTGCAAAATGGTTCAAATCTTATATCTCTGGCAGGAAACAAAGGGTGTTATTAGGAAAGAGACATGTATCAAGCTATCAGGCATCATCCAACTGGGAACTAATTACATGTGGGGTCCCACAAGGTTCCATTTTGGGGCCCTTACTTTTTCTTGTGTATATCAATGACCTTTCATCAGTAACATTACCAGATGCCAAGTTTGTTTTGTTTGCTGATGATACAAACATTGCAATAAATAGCAAATCAAGTGTAGTCTTAGAAAGATCAGCCAATAAAATATTTGTAGACATTAATCACTGGTTCCTAGCCAATTCTTTGTCACTAAACTTTGAAAAAACACACTACATGCAGTTCAGAACTTGTAAGGGGTGTCCCAAGAGTATATGTCTAACATATGATGACAAGAAGATAGAAGAAGTGGACGGTGTTAAATTCTTGGGATTACAGCTTGATAATAAATTCAACTGGGAGGAGCACACCACAGAACTGCTGAAGCGTCTTAACAAATCTCTGTTTGCAATGCGAATTTTGTCAGACATATGGGATATAAAAATGAAAAAACTGGCATACTATGCTTACTTTCATTCCATAATGTCATATGGGATTATTTTCTGGGGTAATTCATCAAGCCAAGCTAAAGTTTTCCGGGCACAAAAACGTGCAGTAAGAATTATATGTGGTGTGAACTCAAGAACATCCTGCAGAAGCCTGTTTAGGGAACTAGGGATACTAACTACAGCGTCCCAATATATTTATTCCTTAATGAAATTTGTCATTAAAAATATATCACTTTTTCAAACCAATAGCTCAATTCATGGAATCAATACTAGAAATAAGAATAATCTTCACAAGGATTTAAAGTCACTTAGTCTTGTACAAAAAGGTGTGCATTATTCGGGAACACACATTTTCAATAACTTGCCAGCAGCCATAAAAAGCTTAACAACCAATGAAATTCAGTTTAAGAGAAGCCTAAAGGATTTATTGGTGGCCAACTCCTTCTACTCCATTGATGAATTTCTGAGGAAAACCAACTGATTTGTATATAAGTACAACATAACTTCTGCACAATTTCAGTGCAGTAATGTGTTCACTGAAAATTTGTGTGTGTGTGTGTGTGTGTGTGTGTGTGTGTAAGTATAATCTAACTTCTGCACCATTTCAGTGCAGTAATGTGTTCATTGTAAATAAGTATTACAGCAGTTGTATTACATGTTTCTTACCTTATAAATAAATAAAAAACTTTTTTATTTTAAATTCAGTGCAATAGTATTTGTAAAATGACTCTTAGTGTTCATTAAAAAATGACGATCATTCCACTTGGGACCTGTGGAATGGTACATTAGCTTATTTGTTTTAGTTTAAATATTTGTCATGTATTGTTGTTTTTCTGACATGTTCCACATCCTGGAGGACCTCCTCACTACGGATCAATTGGAATGAAAGTAAATCTAATCTAATCTAATCTAAATAAATAATATTCTCCTAGTATTCACTGAGTAGTGCTGAATCAAGAGCCTCAAACTAACTAGTATCTTCAATATCATCAGTGAACTTATCATTTTGCTTCTTTTGGCTCATGAATTCGCGAACACTGAAAGAGCTCACTTTCTCAGTGTCATCTACATTATTCTTGTCACTTGCAGTAACATTGTTCTTGAGCAACATTGTTCTCAAAGCACACTGGAACTGTAATGTGATGGGATTATTGTTTCAACTTAACCTAGATCTGATGCATAGAAAAAAAAGAGTTTATAGATGATCTTCTGAGACTTTGTATGTTAAAAAATATTTTAGAGGTTCAGTTGACCCATGTAGGTCAACTGAACTATGGGATAAAATTTTACGTATGTCGGTCTTTTCACCTTCACTAATACTAGTATCAGCTGAAGAATAGGATGCTACTAGTAATGGAGATGAGAAAAGAAACACACATTAAATTGGTATCCCATACTTCAGCTGACCTACATACACCAACTGAAGAACAGATATAGTGCTAGCGAAGGCGAAAAAGTCGACATACATTAAATTTGTATCCCATACTTCAGCTCATCTACATACTTCAACTTACGAATAGGGTATCAGTGCTAGCAAAGGTGAAGATGTCAACATGCGTTAAATTTTAATGCCAATGAAAACAAAGACGTTGATGTACATTACACTGGGATCCCGTACCTCAGCTGAATTACGTGAAGGCGAAAAAAGGTGGCATACATAAATTTGTGTACCATACTTCAGCTGACCTATACAGTCCAACATTTATATCCCATACTTCAGCTGACCTATATTGGTCAACTGAAGTATGGGATACAAATGTATTTTTTCGCCTTCGGTACTAATAGTATCGACTGAAAATTATCAAAGTATTACTAGCGACAGCAAAGAAACCGACAACAATAAAATTTCTGTCCCAGTCTTCAGTTGAGCTATACAAGCCAAATGAAGAATAGGATACTGGTACTAGCGAAGGCAAAAAATTGGGATATATGTAACATTTGTATCCTGTTCTTCCGTTCACCTGCATAACATTCACATAATCATATATTCACATCTATATAACATTCGCAGTTCAACTGAGGTAAAGGATGTCAATGATACATATGTCACTTTTTTCGTCTTTGCTAGCACTAGTATCTAGTTAGGCCTATATACACTGAAGCGCCAAAGAAACTGGTATAGGCATGCATATCAAATACAGAAACGCGTAAACAGGCAAAATGTGGCACTGGGGTCTGCAACGCCTATACAAGGCAACAAGTATCTGGTGCAGTTGTAAGATCATTTACTGCTGCTACAATGGCAGGTTATCAAGATTTAAATGAGTATGAACGTGGTGTCATAGTAGGCACACGAGTAATGGGACACAACATCTCCAAGGTAGCAACAAAGTAGGGATTTTCCCATACCATCATTTCACGAGTGTACCTTGAATATCAGGAATCCGGTAAAACATCAAATCTCCGACATTGCAGCAGCCAGAAAAAGATCCTGCAAGAACAGGACCAACTACAACTGAAGAGAATCGTTCAGCGTGACACAAGTGCAACCCTTCCGCAAATTGCTGCAGATTTCAATGCTGAACCATCAACAAGTGTTGGTGTGCAAACCATTTAACGAAACATCATCGAGCCAAAGGCCCACTTGTGTACCCTTGATGACTGCACGACACAAAGCTTCATGACTCACTTCAGCCCGTCAACACTGACTTTGGCCTGTTGATGACTGGAAACATGTTCCCCAATCGGACGAATCTTGTTTCAAGTTGTATCGAGCAGATGGATGTGTATGGTTATTGGAGAAAACCTCATGAGTCCATGGACCCTGCATGTCAGCAGGAGACTGTTCAACCTGATGGAGGATCTGTAATGGTGTGAGACCTGTGTAGTTGGAGTAATATGGAACCCCTGAAACGTCTAGATACGACTCTGACAAGTGACACATACAGAAGCATCCTGTCTGATCACATACATCCATTCATGTCCATTGTGCATTCCGACAAACCTGGACAATTCCAGCAGGACAATGCGACACCCCACAAGTCCAGAATTGCCAGAGAGTGGCACCAGGATCACTTTTCTGAGTTTAAACACTTTCGCTTGCCACCATACTCCCCAGGCATGAACATTACTGAGCGTATCTGGGATGCCTTGCAATGTGTTGTTCAGACGAGATCACGACCCTCTCGTACTCTTCCTGATTTATGGACAGCTCTGCGGGATTCATGGTGTCAATTCCCTCCAGCACTACTTCAGACATTAGTCAAGTGCATGCCACGTTCTGTTGTGGCACTTCTGCGTGCTCAAGGGCGGTCCTACACAATATTAGGCAGGTGTAACACTTTCTTTGGCTCTTCAGTGTGGGCCAACTGAAATACGGTATACTGATTTCTCATATGTCTGTCTTTTCGCCTATTATAGTACTAGTATGGACCAGTGTGCGTTTTGCAGGGGGGGATGGGGGGAGGATTTCCCCCCCTCTGCATCAGACCATCCCCTCCTCTGGTTTTATTTTATGCATCCCAACCTGGGATGTTTATTTCCCACGCACTAGAGTAAGACTTTACATATGATTTAAATTTGTGGAGCCGAACACTGAAAGTTTTTAATAAGTCTTCGTATTAATACTATTAATATGTTTCAGTTTTCTATCATCAGAATAAGTACAACTTTTCACAAATGTGCCTCTACTTTTTGAATTCCCCTCGTATATCTGTACCCGTATGCAGATGATTTTGTAAATAAGCTTTACCTATAATGTACTTTTGAAGATATAACAAGGGATGGTTTATCTGATAGCGCATACGCGTCAATAGTGAGTTTCGGCATTAACATCTATTTATAAATAGCTGTTTAACCATGCGTAACGCCACGGTCCAAGCTAGTAACATATATAATTCTACTAACCCCCTAAGACATCCCCCCCCCCCCCCCCCACTTGTAAAAGCACAAATCGCACCCTGGTATGGACTGGAAAATATCATAATATTAGTGCTAGCGAAGGTGAAAAAAAGCAACTTCTGTAAAATTTGTATTCCGTACTGCAGTTGACAAACCGACACACAACACAGAACAGTGCAATACGACAAAGAAATACATTAGAAACGACAAATCCAATACAACATAAAAATAAGACACTAAACTTACGATACACAAACTCCTCCAGAAAAAACCAATGCTTGAGCGGTGGCGGATACAGAAAAACATCAAGGACGGGGCGCTAAAGATATCTTGAGCTACCTACACTTTTACTGTAATAAAAAATTAATACTTCACAATCAACTGATCACTCTCACTCTGACTAATCTTCACACTTGCACTTGCTACAACTAAGACTTTTTACTTATTCATTCTTCAGTCTTAATATCTTTGCGTCTGAATGAAAACTAGCTTCCTATTCGGGGAAAGGTTCAAATGGCTCTGAGCACTATGGGACTTAACATCTGAGGTCATCAGTTCCCTAGAACTTAGAACTACTTAAACCCAACTAACCTAAGGACATCACACACATCCATGCCCGAAGCAGGATTAGCGCCTGGAACCGTGGCTGTCGCGCGGTTCCGGACTGAAGCGCCTAGGACCGCTCTGCCACAATGGCCGGCTTATTCGGGGAATAGTCTGTGTTCATAACGTTACGTATGGAAGGTTCTCTGTACAAGAAAACAGTAGAATACTCGCGACTTTTCTCGAACAAATCCCAAACAGAGTAGCGTATCGAAATCACTAGAATGGCCGCGACTTTTCTCGTGGGTACGTCTTAACTACCTATGTGCAGACCGAAACGTATAAAATACGATATCGCGGACGCGCGTGCTACATAGGAAAGTACAACCCCCAAAAACTCCAATATCTTAACTATCCCGACCAAACTCACCCTAGTCCTTAATTATCATTTACCCCCACCCAAACATGAAATTCCGCGAACAAATTTTGGAGGGTACACGTTGTACCGATATACTGCACAAAATATTAAAACGTGCGACGAAAAATCGGACGCAAAACAATGTATAATGAAAATAGTAAAGAACTCTGAAAATGCGAATGGAATTAGCTCTCACAATGGTAATTTATAATAAACTGAAATAATAATGGTACAAACAGACTCTATAAGATAACTGTATAGTATCTCTATGCTAATAGATTATTCTTTTACTCGCTGACGAAAGAAACTAAGAGACCAGCGTTATAACTCACTCTCTTGGTCCTAGTATTGAAGCTAACACAAGCTACAGCGGCCATTACGCATTGTAAGTTGTAAATTTTAAATAATATATGATAATTTATGCTAATTGTGTATTCTTTTTCTTTGTATGCCTAGTGACCTTCATGCAGAAATAAGAATATTATTAGTAAGGTTTTCAGCACGCTGGATAAACAAACAATCGACCATTCTTGGCAGACATCTTGCGTAGGAAAAATTTTATTGTAAATTTCATTGCGTTCCGTCATCAACGGACGCATTAAAAGACTTGCATCATAATTATTAAGGAAAAGAAAGTGAATAACTATTTTATGTTGTATGAAAGTAAAAAGTAAGAACATTCCATTAAGTTCGCTTCTCGGCAAGACGATGATTATTCCAGTACAAGGTTTCTTTAAATTAAATTTCACTACAGTAAATATTTCCTGCAGCAATATTTTAATGTGATAACACGACATACAATCCCTGAGATCGTTTTTTTTATTCTTTTGTCAGTATGACCGCTCCACGTAGACACCAGTTTTAACAAATGCTTAAAGCGCCTCACGCAATGCTATATTAAGTCGGCGAGTCGCGCGCTGTTGAATGATCAGAGATTTTTTTTTTTTTTACGGAAGTATAGATTCAGGTCCCACATATTTTCATGATTCTTTCTTGTGTCCGCTCCACCTAATGTGCTATATTCACGGTCTTGCCGGGCGTAAATATCAGTACAGTTAGGCGGTAAGATCTTACACTCTTTTCGTGACATTCATTGAGTACACCCTAAGTATGCTTAAGACGGTGTACGGACCTGAGCGGTAGCAGCACAATGTGCCCAACACGTTTAAGGAAGCACTTAAACGGAAAATATGTATTGGGTACACTACGCTTCCAAAAATATTCATATAAATTGCTCTGTTAGTGTCGAAATTGTCATTTTCCTCTCCCTACAACAGATTTTATGGGCGACCAATAACCCTCTATACTATGATACAATGCTCAGTAGTTGCAAGATGCTGAAAACCCCTAGAATGCCTACATGAGGAAAACCCATCTGAAATAACTACAGAACCCTCAGCCAAATGAGCTTCAGTTAATTTCACCAACACTTTCGATTTGGGACTACTTTAAAAACTACATCATCACACTCTGGGCCTGAAATTATTGCCCCTCCCCCAACCCATAGTCCCCCCCCCCTCCCAGGTTCCACTCCTTTGTACTTTGTTTTGCAAAAAGCAGGCTCATCGATTTCAACGATAACACCGCCCCACCCCCCCTCCCTCAAAGGCCCTGTATACTTTATACAGAATGTTTCAGGAGTGGTGGTCAATATTCAGGACTAGAACAGGAATGATCATTCGAAACAAAAAAGTCAAGTAAACATGGGGTCTAAAACGCATACCTAAAGAGCTTCTTGATCTCCGATACTGTGAAAAAAATCTTTTCTACTGGAAGCTCTTTGCTTTCCATATTTTGGGAAGTGGTAGTGTGGACCAAAACAAGAAAAAATGTCCAGTAAACATGTGCTCCAAAATGGATATCTTGAAAGTTATGAGCACTTGTTCATTAAAAGAGTTGTGTTTCGAAGTAGCGAAGATGAACAAGTGCTCAAAGCTCTCAAGTTATGCGTTTTAGGGCACATGTTTACTAGACTTTTTTTCTTGTTTTAGTCCATACTGCCACTTCCCAAAACATGGAAAGCAAAGAGCTTCCAACAGAAGAGATTTGCTTCACAGTATCGAAGATCAAGAATTGCTCATAGCTCTTAAGGTACCGGTATGCGTTTTAGAACTCATGTTTACTTGACTTTTTTCTTTCGAATGATTATTCCTGTCATATCCTTGCATATTTACCTTCCCTTCAGAAACACCCTGTACATTCCCCTGATACTCCCCTACAAAAAGAGCACCAGTGTAGTACGGTACTCTCACTCATAGGACATAAATGCACACACAACCACACAGGATACTTTGAACACCAACAGTATGTAATTTTTATTATATCTCTCCAGACCAGCTTCGATTTCTCAAACCATGTTCCTCGTCGAATTGAACGCCATACTCGATCTTTGGAACACTTTAGATGAATAAACCACTAGCACGACGAGCTGACACACTTATCAGGCGAATATGTTTGCCGCACTCACACCATCGAACATAATCAACAGTAAGCCCACATAATTGCAAAAACCGAATGGTTGACATCATACCTACGCCAAATGCCTGCTTTAAGACTTCCACATTCATGGGAATAGATAAATCAATACCTACAAACGAAAATCAAAAAGTAAAATTTATCCAGAATGAAAAACCTCAAACTCATTTAGAATGGAAATAAGTTGCAAATGAACTGGAACGAACAAACTTTTGAAATTAATACAAGTAACAAAAATCTTACACAATGTCTAGCTCTGTCCTTTAAAAACACATTCATTTATTTCAATTTACAGTGATGACGCTTAGCCACAATGATAACCGATTTATTATCTATGGCTCGAAAACAAAGACTTTGATATCGATGAGTAAACTAGGTATGGCGTCATTTGTCAAAGCTAATGGCTTGTATCCCATTCTTCAGTCGATCCAACTTCTCAAACATTATTTCCTTTGCCACATATTAAAGCACATGTAACTTACAGGTGGAATTGAATACCACTTCCTGTTGCAACGATTACTGCATCCATATGCAACACAACTCTTGATCATGTTTATTAAAAAAAGAAACAGAATCACCTTAAAGTCACAAGCAGAAAAGCGACACGAAGTACTACCCTCCCTTCACGGTTTTCTAGGCAAAGTCGCCTTTGAGTAGCCTCTCCAGTTTAATATTGAGTCACTGGGTTCCTTTTACCCACTCACCTCATTTATCTTCACACATTTACTTCCTCTCAATTTTAGTTTAGGAGAAAATTTCTTTATTCGCACCATTTTTATAAAAACGTACGAAACCAGAGAAAATAGAAATCAGCACTTATCTTACAACAATGATCACTAAGTACAAAAAAAAGTTCAAATGTGTGTGAAATCTTATGAGACTTAACTGCTAAGGCCATCAGTCCCTAAGCTTACACACTACTTAACCTAAATTATCCTAAGGACAAACACACACGCCCATGCCCGAGGGAGGACTCAAACCTCCGCCGGAACCAGCTGGACAGACCATGACTGCAGCGCCTTAGACCGTTCTAAGTACAAACAATAGCAGTTTATCCATTGTGGATGACGAACTGCGACTGTGATTTAAATTGGCGTTTATCTGGTAATAAATATGCAACTAGTCGCTTTTTACAATTTATTCAACTATGAACATGTTTTCGAACCACTGCAGGCTCATCTTCAGATGGAGGTGCTACAGAACCATTATTTTGTGGACCAAGTGTAGCTAGATGCAGTGCTGGTGCTGAGTGCACTGCCTTGCTTTTTACAACACGCATTATTAAACTATGTACACAAATAAACACAGTATGTAGCTATACTTGGTTTTACACTGGCCAGTGTAAAACAATAGCGCTCGAAAACAATAACAAATACGATCGGAACGAAGGGTATCAATAGTAGATACAGGGAAGGAGACCTTGATATGATACAATACAAGCAGCAAATAGCCTACAACGAATATCAAAACCGGTGCAGTTTTCTCTGGATGGCACAAAAAATGAGTAGTAGTTAAAATAGCGGGATTTTCAAATATTGAAAAAATCTAACATCGATTTTTGAGCCTGTTTGCCTTCTGTCTCCCTTTAATGGACTTTTCATCATAAAAAATGAAACTACAAGATAAATTCAGAAGACGTATTATTGGACAACGCTCCAACGAGTGTTTTAATGAGTATTACATACATGCATCACACATAAACAGCCAAAAATGCAAGAGAGGATCCATTGCGTACCTTTTATTAAATGTTTAACATTAGCGTATTCACAAGATGGATATTTTTTTCAGCACTACAATACACATAGAAACTTCTGTTTCTGTCTTCATGTACTGCACTTAAACTATTCCCAGTGTCAACTTTTAACTGGGAAATCTGTACACTCCCCCTCCTCCCTTTTCATTTGCATATCATCGACCATAAAATACATTATCAAGTCTTCATCAACATCTACATGACAGAAAATTTGGGATATAGAAGAGTGTAATATAGGAAGAACGGAATTTTTAATATTCATTTACAGTGTATTTCACATTTAATTATCATTCCTTCCAAATCGAGTGACTTCAGACGAGAAGTTCTGTTACATTCGCACAGTTCAATTGGCCAGATATACCAGTTAGCAGATATATTAGCGAGTGGCTGTTGGTTGTTACTTCTGAGTATTCTAAGTGTACAACATCTTCGGTGATAAATTATTACGGTACAGAAATCGTATTTTAACGTTGGTGGAGTGTGGAGGGATACGGGTTACGTATTCATTAAAATGTGATTCTAAACTGTGGCAAATTGCAACTAAAAATCGCTCTTACCAAAAAATAACATTCACGCAAAGCACTGATTTGGGAAAGTCACTGTTTCGCTTAGCGGAGAGGTGAGAGACGAGGCCTACGATAAAGACAGGCCACGACGTTTACGTCACAACACGTGACACTGCATGTCTTAAGAGTGCCAGTCCTCCAGGAAACTAGTAGGATAACTACTTTAGACGAGTTTAATAATTCTTGACTGCGCGTTAAAATGCGTGCAAGCTCTTGATAGCACCCGACAAAGTTAAGAACTTTAGTGGGCACCATTTCCATTACGCACTGATTTCCCGGGGGCCGTACACGGAACCGAGCGTTCGCAAAGTGTGGCAGACATGCCGACTAATGTGACGTCACAAGTTTCTTGCGAGACTCGTATTTTTCATGTGCCCCGGGCAAGGGATATGCACATATACCACGGGTGTATGCACACTGGACATAGTGAAGTCCTTGAGGCAAACATCAGACGTGTCGTTATTAGCGTAGTGAGTTAATACTGGTAGTTCACACTGTAGCACCGGCGTCCCCTTATATGCCTAGAAGGTGTTGTGACTTAAATGTGGCAGCATTACACAAGCTTAAAAAACGACAGTTTGTCAGCTGAGGAAAAGGGGGGGGGGAGAAGGAGAGGTTATAATTTCCGCTTTCCCCTCTCAGGGGTAGAAGCCTACACCCATGTTTTACGATTCTGCAAAAGCAGAACTGACAAATGGTGAGGGTAGCCGCTGATCCTTTTTGGAGTCACAGGAATAGACCCGAAATAGCCTTTTCCCTCATTTCGAAATAAGAAAAGAAAGCAGTGAGCAATGTTCAACACAAAGCAAAGTGGAATAAACCAGAAATTAGGTAACGCCTATGGCAATTTACTTGCTGACGTTTGACAGAGTTGTAAACGACGGAGTACATGCCCCCCTCTAGTGGTATCTTACGCAACTACAGTTTAAAATAACCCCATCCCCTCCCACCAAGAAATATTATGTTAAAGCGCGTGCACAAATATATCAATAGAATCGAGGGATAGGGGAAAATGCTTCCAGAGTTCAGACAAACTAATGCCACGCAAAGGAAAGGAGGGATATGACTAGAGAGCGGAGCAGGTGTGGAGGGGAAAAAGAGAATTGAGAGATAAGAAATGAATGTAGAAGCACTGTGTATGGTGAATGGTGAATGGAATAGACTGGAAAGAAAGGGGAAGTGAAGGAGTGCTGGGATGAGAATAAAGATGGGAGGACAACAGTGAGAGAGAGTGGGGAGGGGGGAAGAGGGAGACACAGAATGTGTAGGGTGGCTAAATGGGAATTTGGTATATGACGAAAGGCTGGTAGAAGGAAGAAAACTAAGGAGAAATGGGAAGCAGTTGGGCAACAGGAGGCGAGAAAGATGTTTGGAAGTAAGAAGGCAGTTTGGTGAAGGTGCAAGGCTCAGCAGATAGCGTAAAGTTTAGTGGCGTGTGTGTGTGTGTGTGTGTGTGTGTGTGTGTGTGTGTGTGTGTGAGGGCTGGAGAATGTGAGGTGATCGATGGAGTTTGTTAGCATTTGTGGGGCATGCGCATGTTGTTGGAATGTGTGAGCAGTAGTGGAAAGTGAAAGGATGATCAATGGACTGCATTCGATTTTATGGAGTGCGTGGAAGATTGTTGAGAGTATGAGAGTTGGTGAGCTGAGTGAGGGTTGGCGAAATGTTTGAGAGATGGAAGAAAGTGCGAAAGTGAAAGCTTGAGAACGGAAAAGATCAGGTATGTGGCCTGTATACACTGAAAGCGAGCAAGTGTGCAAGTTAATGTGTCCAGTGTACGAAAACAAATCGTACAGAGAAAAAAACCTCCATCGAAATAGTTACTGGAATACCCCTCGACATTCAAATGGTGCAAATGGCTCTGAGCACTATGGGACTTAACATCTGTGGTCATCAGTTCCCTAGAACTTAGAACTACTTAAACCTAACTAACCTAAGGACATCACACACATCCATGCCCGAGGCAGGATTCGAACCTGCGACCGTAGCAGTCACGCGGCTCCGGACTCAGCGCCTAGAACCGCGAGACCACCGCGACCGGCCCCTCGACATTAAAATTTAATATTGCCTCTCGTCCTTATGATGTAAGTCACTTGTCATCTTACAGGCAGTCAGTGACTAGCCGACTCTCTCCAGTGGAACGGTACATCTTTGCAAACAGGAAAGGGCAGGTCTCTCTTGGGGCAATGCCAGAGCTTTGGCCCGTGCCGGCCTATCATTGCATTGGGCACGTATTTTTTGGGTGGACGCCTCATGCAGATTTAAGCACAAAGCACCATCATCCCACGTCCTGTGCGGCACATCGAGTGGTGATTCAGACTCTTGTCGTACGTGTTTGATGTGGGTGCATTCGACCACTGACTCGCGGCGTAGTGGTGAGACTGCAGCATGTTGCGAGTTTTCGAACTGCAGTAACATGATAGAAAATCACTAGAGTATCGGGGTTACATAAAATTGCGTCCTTTCTTGCACTGAATTTTGTAGCCGGATTTGCTGTGGAAAAGTTACACCTTTGTTCTCGCTTTTGATGTCATCAGAACACATGGTGATTGGTATCTGTCTGAGTTAACCATCTGTAAATTCTGGTGATTTATAAACAGATTCACTCACTCGCAAGGTTATTTTTCAGAAGAACGAAGATTTATTTTTACCTACTTTTGTGCAGTAATTTTCGCAGCAGGTGTTAATCGTTCTGATTCGAAGTTGGTCTTTATGTATACCGATTGACATTGTATACCTGATTTATACGTGGATTATGTTGCATATATCATATATTTGGGCTTCGTGAATTCATTTTCTTGCACCTTTTCATTTTTTCACAAATTCCATCATGTGTACCTTCCACATATGTATGAATATTTCATATTTGCTTCATACGAAACATGTTTCATTGATTCATATTGCAATGTTCTCAGGAACTGCTCTATATATTTAGCAGTGCTTCCATTTACCTTCGGTAAGAACTTTTCAGCAATTAGGATAAGTCATTGCAATTGCGACTTTGTGCGTTACTCTGCTGCAGAGACGTCGTCATAGTAAATGATGTTTTAGAACATAAAAGCTCTCTATTTTCAGGTTATTAGGTAGTGTAGGTATAGATAACATATGACAGACATATTTGTCCTGCACAAATTGAGCCTGTAAAGCCCAATTTTAATACATTTTGACACAATATAGTATGATGAAACTTCCTGGTAGATTAAAACTGCGTGCTGCACTGAGACTTGAACTCGGGACCTTTGCCTTTCACAGGCACTTGCTCTACCTACTGAGCTACTCAGGACGCATTCTCACAGATTTACTTCCTAAACACATGCGCTTAGATGTTCTACAGAAATTCCGTGACACACCTGAGGCCGGACATCTAGGATTTATTAAGACATACGATAGAATCCGCAAGAGATTTTTCTGGCCAGGTTTATTGAGGAGTGTCCGTCACTATGTGTCGCACTGTCGAGAGTGCCAGAGGAGAAAGGCAGTTCCTCAGAAACCACTTGGCCGACTCATACCAGTTCCACCAGCCGAAACGCCTTTCCAGCGTGTTGGGACTGACCTCCTCGGTCGATTTTCAACGTCTGCTAGTGGCAATAGATGGCTTATTGTTTGCTCTGATTATCTGACACGCTATGCCAGTACAAAAGCCGTGAAAACAGCCGAAGCATCCGAGGTAGCCAAATTCATCGTGGAAGACATTCTACTAAAACATAGTGCCCCAAGGTCGTTCATTACGGATGGAGGGAAAGTTTCTCAATCGAATCTTGTGACAGAGATAAACTGTCGGTGCAACTACTCATCATCACATGACGACTGCCTACCATCTGCAAACTGATGGGCTTACTGAACGCCTTAATAAGACCTTGGCCGACATGCTATCAATGTTCGTCAATATTGAGCAGAGCAACTGGGTGCTACCTTTCGTAACGTTCGCCTACAACACCGCCAAACAAGATATCACAGGATTTACGCCAGTTTTCCTGGTGCATGGACGTGAGGCGACTACGACGATGGACACTGTGTTTCCGTTACATCCTGATGACGTGGACGACGACCACATCGCCCAGGTGTTAACCAGAGCTGAGGAAGCTCGGCAGTTAGCTCGACTCAGCACGCTGCAGGCTCAAGAAAACGATCGCCGAAGGCATGACGCGAGCCACCTCCCTGTTGTCTACCGGCCTGGTGACCTCGTCTGGATCTTCACTCCTGTTCGGAAGGTTGGTCTCTCTGAGTAGCTCCTCAGGCGCTACTTTGGACCTAATAAAGTTGAAGACAGTTGTCTGATGTTACTCATGAAGTTGAAGATTTCGACCCCGACACAAGAGGACGAAAGATCAGAGATACGGTCCACGTCCTTCGAATGAAGCTCTATAAGGATCCTGCAACCTAGGGTAAATTCGAAGCTCCAGCGACAGGCAACAAGCGGAAAGGTGACGAAGAGCGCAGCGGCAAAAGAAGTTCTAAGAAGATAAGCGCCAAGGCGAGAATTGATCTTCAGGAGTCTGAGTATGCAGGATCGATGACTCGTTTCCGGACTAGGATGACATAACACCGAGACGCTGTTCTCTTAAGGAGGGAGCAATGTCGCAGAAGAAGCTGCGTAGCACCGTGGTTTAGTGGTTATGATACTAAACTGTTGCATGGAGGATCGTGAGTTCAAAACTCACCTGACTGTACAGTTGTAATTTCTATATTCGGTTCTAGTACATTATAGAAGTATCCACAAATGTCAAGTATCATTGTACTGGAATGTTCTGTAGCTGTATATACACTGTATGTGTTTTGGCCGGAGGCAGTTCGCTCTGCGCTCTTGTATGTGCAAGTGCTGAATAAACTTCGTTAAGTGAAGTTAGCGTTCGTCATTCATTTAATGACACCTTCTTCTACGTGACAATATGATTGTTTGTTCATTGATATTAGCTGAAAATTGTCGTATTTTAATCCTTTCAGGTTATCATTTACCCTGCGATTTCTTGCGACTGGTGAATCTTAACAAGAGCTTGTCGTTTGCGCATCGTATTTCAGCTTCGAGTTTGTCTAAACTGATAACAGATGTGTGCTGTGAAATCCGTAACTCTTTGAGGGATAAGTATTTGAAAGTACTTTTTTCCTGTATTACTGAATCAAAATCAAAAATGTGAGAACTTCACTTCTGCTTTATTACAGGCTCCAACAACTGAAGCGGAATGGCTTTGAATAGCAGCAGCCTTTGATAAATTGTGTAACCGATATAAGGCTTCAGATAATACTTACCGTTGTTTAAAACGTTAACTTTTGTAGGGTGAACAACCTACTGTACTACGTATCGCTGAGTAGGAGCGAGGTACACAACTCACATAGAACCACGCACCGTATGTTAGCTGTTCCCCACTTGGTCGTCTGCGCATGCGCGAAGCACCTACACACACCAAAAAAAGTTTTGCAGCATCCCGATTCCCAGAACTCCTGAGGATAGACGTTGACTGTGGATTTTGTTTCACAGACACAGTCGCTTTGACTCTCCAGATATGTCACTAAACCTGCCCAAAGATGTAATCAACCATTCATGAGCATCGCCTATTACACGGAGGGGATCCGACTGGCGAACAGTTCCAGTCATTACGCCAGGAAGGAGGTACACAGCTCGTGTTGTCTGTAGTTCATCCATGCCTAGACGGCCAGTACCGCAGTTCGATCGCGTCTGCATTGTTACTTTGTGCCAGGAAGGGCTCTCAACAAGGGAAGTGTCCAGACGTTTCGGAGTGAACCAAAGCGATGTTGTTCGAACATAGAGGAGATACTTCTACTACTACTGCAGTGCAAGACCGCTACCTACGGATTATGGTTCGGAGGAACCCTGACAGCAAAGCTACCATGTTGAATAATGCTTTTCGTGCAGCCACAGGACGTCGTGTTACGACTCAAACTGTGGACAATAGGCTGTATGATGCGCAACTTCATCCCCGAGGTCCACGGCGAGGTCCATCTTTGCAACCACGACACCATGGAGCGCGATACAGATGGGTCCAACAACAGGCCGAATGGACCGCTCAGGATTGGCATCACGTTTCTTCATCGATGAGTGTCGCATATGCCTTCAACAAGACACTCGTCGGAGGCGTGTTTGGAGGCAACCCGGTCAGGCTGAACGCCTTAGACACTCTGTCCTGCGAGTGCAGCAAGGTGGAGGTTCCCTGCTGCTTTGAGCTGAAAAGAGCTGTTTATGGACGACGTGACCCACCAACCACTCTGAGGGATCTACGCCGAATCGCCGTTGAGGAGTGGGACAATCTGAACCAACAGTGCCCTGAGGAACTTGTGGGTAGTATGCCACGACGAACACAGGGATGCATCGATGCAAGAAGACTAGCTACTGGGTATTAGAGGTACTGGTGTGTACAGCAATATGGACCACCACCTCTGAAGGTCTCGCTGTATGGTGATACAACATGCAATATGTGGTCTTCATGAGCATTAAAAACGCCGGAAATAATGTTTATGTTGATCTCTATTCCAATTTTCCGTATAGGTTCCAGAACTCTCGGAACCGACGTGATTCAAAACTTTTTTTGATGTGTGTACATATGCGTGAGGAAAGGATCCATCATATTCTGCCTTCTAGTGATCGTACACGTGAATCTCGTGCAAGTGTCCCCGTGTACACGGTAGTCGCCGGCGGTAATGGTGCATCTTGGGCAATCTCGCAAGCGTACACGTCCCGTGCGAAACGGACTTTATCGTTTGCTGAACGCTGGGTCCCACGCTTTACGAGGAGTGAAGCGACTGTCTCTGTTGAACGGGCCGTCGGCCGCTCGTATTTCAAAAACCTCCTTTACATCACAGTCACGAAACGACGACATGTCTTAACACTTTCGTTTGTTCATATTTCGTTGAGTCCTCTGTAGCTACGTGGTGTTCCGCAACCGCAGATTTGGTCGGTTGCTTGAGTTTGATGTGTCTCCTGTGCAGCTGGCACCTGTCTTCGACTATCCGCACAGTCTGCCTGATATAAACCTTACCGCATTTGTACGGAAGGCGGTAGACACCCGGTTTACGCAGCTCCACTTCATCGTTCACCGTACCTAATACCGCATGTGTTTTCGAAGGTGGACGGAGAATACATTTAATTCTACGTCGAGCCAAGAGCCTGCTGATTTTGTTCGATACTTCGCCGGCATACGGCTGATACATCATTGTCTTATCCTCATCGTCGTGTTCTGCTGTATTTGATGGGCCAGTACCCACTGTATTTGTCTGCTGCCGTATCAGTTCTTCTTGAACGCGTCCTAGAGGTGGCTGAGGTCCCTTGGAAGGCCTTCTGTTTTCTATATTACAGGGGCGCTGTGGTCCAGTGAATTCAGAACAGCCTCTCGGCGCGAAGGATGGAGAGGCAAATCAGAGTGGGTGTCTTTTCCATATACACTGCATCCCATAGTTCATCTGCTATGTGCTTAACTGGGGCGTCCAAACGGGGGTGTTGACCATTCTTTCCATCTCCATAGTGAATTTGGTGCTGGGATGCAGAGAGTTCAGATACTGGAGAAACACCGTTTCGTTTTATTCCTGTTCCAAAATTTTCTTTCTTTCACTTTCTTCGCGTCTGCTTCAACGTATACCGGTGCTGAAAAGCTGAAACCCTGTCTCACACCTCTCTTGAAGCCAGCTTGTTCTTGAATTTCCACTTAGGTTTTCTACATATTGCAGGTTATTCGTCTGTCTCAATGGCTTGGCTCTACACATTTTAGCATTCTGAACATCTTATTCTAGAAGAAGACCCAAAGAGATTCTGGTCATGCATAAAGTACACCAGTGGCAAGACGCAATCATTACCTTCACTGCGCGATAACAACTGTGAAGTCACTGATGTCAGTGACACTAAACCAGAGTTATTAAACACGGTTTTCCGAAACTACTTCACCAAAGAAGACGAAGTCAATATTCCAGAATTCCAATCAAGAACAACCGCCAAGACGAGAAACATAGAAGTAGATATCCTCGGTGTAGCAAAGCAGCTTAAATCACTTAATAAAGGCAAGGCTTCCGGTCCAGATTGCGTACCAGTCAGGTTCCTTTCAGAGTGTGATGATACAATAGCTCCATATTTAGCAATTATATACAACCATTCGCTCACAAAGATCCATACCTAAAGACTGGAAAACTGCCCTAGTAACACCAATACCCAAAAAGGGAAGTAGGAGTAATCCGCTGAATTAT
Source organism: Schistocerca americana (assembly GCF_021461395.2). Lineage (NCBI taxonomy): Eukaryota > Metazoa > Arthropoda > Insecta > Orthoptera > Acrididae > Schistocerca > Schistocerca americana. The sequence continues at coordinate 539,178,281 of NC_060124.1, read as the reverse complement.
AGCCCCATATCACTAACGTCGATTTGCAGTAGGGTTTTGCAACATATACTGTATTCGGAAATTATGAAGTACCTCGAAGAAAACGATTTATCGACACACAGTCAGCACAGATTCGGAAAATATCGTTCTTGTGAAACACAACTAGTTCTTTATACTAACGAAGTAATGAGTGCTATCGACAGGGCATGTCAAATTGATTCCATATTTTTTGATTTCGAGAAGGCTTTCGACACCATTCCTCACAAGCGTCTTCTAACCAAACTGCGGCCTATGGAATATCACCTCAGTTGTGCGATTGTATTCGTGATTTCCTGTCAGAAAGGTCACAGTTCGTAGTAATAGACTGAAAGTCATCGAGTAAAACAGAAGTAATATCCGACGTTCCCCAAGGAAGTGTTCTAGGCCCTCTATTGTTCCTGATCTAGATAAACGACATAGGAGACAATCTCAGTAGACGTCTTACATTGTTTGCAGATGATGCTGTCGTTTTCATTAGATGACCAGAATGAATTGCAAAGTGATTTAGATAAGATATCTGTATGGTGCGAAAAGTGGCAATTGAGCCTGACTAAGTGTGAAGTTATTCACATTAGTACTAACATAAATCAGCTAAATTTCGATTACGCGATAAGTCACACAGATGTGAAGGCTCAAAATTCAACTAAATACTTAGGGATTACAATTACAAATAACCTAAATTGGAATGATGACATAGATAACGTTGTAGGTAGAGCAAACCAAAGACTGCGATTCATTGGCAGAACACTTAGAAGGTGCAACAGGTCTACTAAAGAAACTGCTTACACCACGCTTGTCCGCCCTATGCTGGAGTATTGCTGTGCGGTTTGGGATCCGCATCAGGTGGGACTGACGGATGACATCGAAAAAGTTCAAAGAATTGCAGTTCGTTTTGTATTACCGCGAAATAGGGGGGATAGTGCCACAGACATGATACGTGAATTGGATTGGCAATCATTAAAACAAAGGCGTTTTTCGTTGCAACGGGATCTTCTCATGAAATTTCAATCACCAGTTTTCTCCTCCGATCGCGAAAACATACATCTACATAGGGAGAAATGATCATCACGATAAAATAAGAGAAATCGACTCGCACAGAAAAATTTAAGTGCTCGTTTTTCCTGTGCGCCGTTCGAGAGTGGAACGGCAGAGACACAGCGTGAAGGTGGTTCATTGAACCCTCTGTCAGGCACTTTATTGTGAGTAGCAGAGCATAGGTCCGCAAATGCTAGAAACGTACCCTCAATCTACCTTCCACGGCTACGTTCAATGTCAGATTTTCCTCTCTGGCGCTTTCACCCTTCCTGAAAGCAAAATGGTTTCTTTCCCACTACCTCTTGAATTTTTCTCTCCATTTTTATCTAGGTTACTCTGTCTGGTCTAGAAGGAGGACTTTTAAGACAAATCGTCTAATAGTTTAATGCAATTACGGTAAAAGACAGAAATAGCCCACCAAACACCTTTACGTTGGGACGCAGTAGAAATTGCATGCTCGCTGTTTGAAAAATGTTATGGAACAGCAGGCGCATATACAAATATACTATAGAGATTCAATTAAGTTCGTAGAATTGGAGTACCATCGAGTACTTTATTAATGTTGTGGCAGAAATTAAGAGATCTCTGCTGGAAATAAATTTGAAAGGAAGCCGGATGACAAAGTGATATAAACATATTCTCAGTCGTAGTGACAGGACATATATGCACATGAATTTCTTACAAGCTACTGTGAAACTAACACTAGCAACCAACAAGCATAGGAAAAATATGAATGATAGTAGAAATATAAAATCAACGACATTCAAAATTAATTTAACAGGAGGAGGATGAGGAGATTAGTGTTGAACGTCCCGTCGACAACGTGGTCATTAGAGGCAGAGGATGCCGGCCGGAGTGGCCAAGCGGTTCTAGGCGCTTCAGTCTGGAACCGCGCGACCGCTACGGTCGCAGGTTCGACTCCTGCCTCGGGCATGGATGTTTGTGATGTCCTTAGGTTGGTTAGGTTTAAGTAGTTCTAAGTTCTAGGGGACTGATGACCTCAGATGTTAAGTCCCATAGTGCTCAGAGCCATTTGAACCATTTGAAGAGGAAGAACATAAGCTCGGATTAGGAAAGGACGGAGAAGCACGTCGGCCGTGCCCTTTCAAAGGAACCATCCCAGCATTTGCCTGAAGCGATTCAGAGAAATCACGGAAAACCTATATCTGGATGGCCAGACGCGGGGTTGAACCGTCGTCCCTCTTGAATGTGAGTCCAGTGTGCTACCCACTGCGCTACCTCGCTCGGTAATTTAACAGAAAAGAACTATTGGAATTCCTACATCATTACGAAAACAATGAATGAGATGGAATGCAAGGCTATAAGACGTCAACGAAGTGGACAAGTAACCTTAGAATGGCTATTTGAATTTTTGAATAACTTTTATAAGCAACAGCAAACTGGGGCAACACATTACTTGGTTATCCACGACTGCACACCTTCTACTTCCACTCAGAACATCAGTCTAATAACTGGGTATCTCTCTTCTACTTTCCCACATTTTGGATTCATGCTCTAGTCCGACAAAAAAAATTTTATCTGCCAATAATCCTCGGCCCAGAGCAGAGTGAAACTTACATTCTGACATCCCAAAGGAGCGCGGAGACAATAAAACAGCTGTTACAGTGAAAACTCAAGATACAAACCGGAACAATATGAGCATATGAACTCTGTGCCCATTTCGCTCCAGTCCCATTTTTACAACTTCCATGTCGGATATGTATGTTCTAAAACTGGCCATTTAGTAATACCGCTAAAGACAGGCTTTAAAATCGAAGAAACTATGTGTCAGCTATAAGCGATGGTTGTGTAAGAGGTGTTGTCACAGGAATCATATTTATCACTTATTGACTTGTCAAGAGTCTAAGATAATTCTTCACATAGGTAACACTCGATTAGATAATCAGCTTGTTTTCAGTGCAATATGTTACGCTATCTTAAACTCTGAAGTACTTGTCAAGAAAAATAATCCCTACAGACGAATTGTCTACCAACTCTGATTTTCATTATTTATTCCAGTAAACAGAGAGTTATGGCACTGCTGACTGGAAGACCCCGAGGGGTAGGTTCAGTTGCCTTATTAGAAACTATTTTCTTCCCCTACATACAACGGCTCTGTAGGAATTTTTCCCTACCTAAAACACTAAAATAATGAGAAAATTGCGAATTATGGCGTGATAGGTACTGCGCAAAGGTCAATGTCCACACGCGGTTAAGAACAGAACGCATTTATTAAAGCGACTGAACTGCTATTGCCAAAACATGAAATGGTCTCAAAATTAACAGGGAAAACATCTGTTGGAGATGTGATGTTACTACACTATGTGATCAAAAGTACCTGGACACCCTCAAAAACATACATTTCTCCTATTAGATGCATTCTGCTGCCACATACTGCCAGCTACTCCATATCAGCGACCTCAGTAGTCATTAGACATTGTGAGAGAGCGGAATGGGGCCCCCCGCGAAACTCACGGACTTCAAAGGAGGTCACGTGATTGGATGTTGCTTGTGTCATACGTCTGTACGCGAGCTTCCCACACTCCTCAACATCCCTAGGTCCACTGTTTCCGATGTGATAGCGAAGCGGAAACGTGAAGGGACACGTACAGCACAAAAGCGTACAGGCCGAGCTCGCCCGTTAACTGACAGAGATCGCCGACAGTTGAAGAGCGTCGTAATGTGTAATAGGGAAACATCTATCCATGTCATCACACAGGAATTCCAAACTGCATCGGGATCTACTGCAAGTACTATGACAGTTAGGCGGGAGGTGAGAAAACTTGGGTTTCATGGTCGAGTAGGTGCTCGTAAGCCACACATCACGCTGGTAAATGCCAAACGACGCCTCACTTGGTGTACGAAGCCTAAGCATTGGACGACTGAATAGTGGAGAAACGTTGCGTGGAGTGACGAATCACAGTACACAATGTGGCGATCCAATGGCTGCGTGTGGGTATGGCGAATGCCTGGTGGACGTCATCCGCTAGCATGTGTAGTGCCAACAGTAAAATTCGCAAGCAATGCTTTTATGCTGTGGACGTGTTTTCCATGGCGAGGGCTAGCACACCTTGTTGTTTTGCGTGGCACTATCACAGTACAGGCCAACACTGCTGTTTTAAGCATCATCTTGCTTCCCGCTGTTGAATAGCAATTCGGGGTTGGCGACCGCATCTTTCAACATGATCGAGCGTCTGTTCATAATGCACGGCCTGTGGCGGAGTGGTTACACGACAATAACATCCCTGTTATGGACTGCCCTGTACAGAGTCCTGACCTGAATCCTATAGAACACCTTTGGGATGTTTTGGAACGCCGACTTCGTGCCAGGCCTCACCGACCAACAGCGATATCTCTCCTCAGTGCAGCACTCCGTGAAGAATGGGCTGCCATTCCCGAAGAAAACTTCCATCACCTGACTGAATGTATGCCTGCGAGAGTGGAAGCTGTCATCAAGGCTAAGGGTGGGCCAACTCCATATTGATTTCCAGCATTACCGATGGAGGGCGCCAGGAACTTGTAAGTCATTTTCAGCCAGCTGTCCGGATACTTCTGATCACAGTGTAGATGAAACAGCAGCGTGGTAAGAATAGCGGATACCGAACAAAGGCACTAACCCGTCCCAGGGTATTCACAAGCACAACACCAATTTTGTCGACGCGAGGCGCGGAATTAATCGTCACTCGCGGGAGAAATGGCCAGGGGCCCTATTCTGTATCTTTCCGCCATTGTGCCGATCGTTTCGGTACTCAAGGGCACCGAACGGTCTAGTACTCGAATTAGAGTCCCATCTTTATTCAGTATGAATTTCGGTACCGATACCGTTCGGGTCTAGTGAACCGAAGCGCTGTTGTCGGTTCGCGTCGCGCAAGCCAATCAAAAGCAAGCGGCCACACATCCGCGCATGGGCACTGCAGCGCGCACAGCGCCACGAACACAAAGCGGCAAGCAGACGACAGAGGCACGCTATTCCTCGCAGTACCGAACTTGCGTTTTCGCAGTACGAAGTGATGCTAAAATACCAGCGGAAATGTCGGACGGAAATGAGGTTAGTAGGTTCACAGTTCAGTGACACTGAAAGAGTGTTTAGGATTGCTATTGTGATTGTCGTTTATGGGTATTTTATTTGAAACAAAAACAGCAACCCTTAATATGGAGAGGCATTTATTATTGAACAGTTTTGCCAGTATTTGTAGCCTGTGCTAAAAGAATAAGAAGATAAACAGAATGTGATATAACTCGCTCTTAGAGATCCAAATGATTAAGTAGCCCATTTCCCTATATGATACGTCAACAATTTCCGTCTTAAAAATAAAATTGAAAAAACGCGTTTTCGAGAGCTCCTGCAGTTCGTCGAAGTTTATAACATGCATCTCATGAATGAAAATGTTTCGTATATGGTGCTACAGTCTAAAAATATTACGGCGGAGGTCTTTCATCTCCATCTACTGCTGTTGAGGATTCGATCGCAGATAAAGACTTGTGACAAGCACGATTATGGAGATGACTGCTGCTAGTTACATTCCCAGTAATTTAAGTTGTGCTCTTAGATTCCTGTCTAACCGCATACTCGGAAATCGCTACATATTCGGAAAAAATGGTGAAATATTTCTGACATGAAAAAATATAAAGGTCACTGTCGGTTGTTTCACTCACAGCAATTTCATCTCCAACAATTTCATATTTCGTACTTTAAACACACAGAAATCACGAAATCATTACTGAGGAAGTGCGCTCTTACATGTAAGTAATATTGCAGAAAAATCTTAACTTACACGAGTAAAAATGTTTTAGACCGTGTTGCATATATGAAGAGGAAAATAATTTTTTTTTTTGCACCCGTCTGCGCGCGAACCTATATCCTTACATGAAGTAATGCCGCGCGCTAACCACTTGGCTACGCTAAACAACAGCTACACGTGGCTGAATTCTTGTACTATTGCGTAGGAACGTTGGCTGGCCTCGTTGCCAAACGATGCTGCGTAATAGTTTGGAAGGTTTCTAGTATCAGGCTTCACATAATTGCTTTCCATTGTTACTTGATGTGGGAAAAAGTACACAAAGTCACTAGGAACGTCAGTTCACACTCATGTAATACACGTAAACAGAGCCGATGTCTTGCTATTTAATGATCTTTAAACTCTTATTTGCATTAAAATAACACGTATTTTGAGAGAATATTGACCGAAAAACGTTTCCTGTTTGGACATAACCATTCACAGTAACAACCTAACCATAGTGCTCAGAGCCATTTGAACAACCTAACCTAACCATATATCTAACAAAGGAAAATAGTCTATTATGAACTCACTTTCCAACTGGATGCCTCCTCTGGTGGTTCTTTAGCAACGCAATCACTAAATCCAAAGCTAAAACCGCTGAATATGTTTAAAATAACAAATTATAGGTGTACATAAACCACAGCTCACCTATCGACAGCCGGCCGGTGTGGCCGTGCGGTTAAAGGCGCTTCAGTCTGGAACCGCGTGACCGCTACGGTCGCAGGTTCGAATCCTGCCTCGGGCGTGGATGTGTGTGATGTCCTTAGGTTTAATTAGTTCTAAGTTCTAGGCGACTGATGACCTCAGAAGTTAAGTCGCATAGTGCTCAGAGCCATTTGAACCATTTGAACCAACCTATCGACAGGGCCAAACCGAAATCCAAAACCTCTTGGTACAATTGTCGTAAAATCGGTGGGACGACCGTTCGCTAAGTCCCAGAAGCTTACTGAATATGATATTTCGATAAAGAACGGAAAATGACGTCACTACCGAGCCTAACCTACTACACCGATTGGTATGAACGACACAGAATAGGGCCCCAGGGCGCGGTCGGAACGAAAGGCACAGGGGTTATCACACGGGGGTACCGCAAGTGACGGACGGAGCTCGGATGTCGGACGGTACACATGAGGGCAGTATCGTCCGCCGAGTCTAATGTCTTGCGGCGCGAAACACTGATTTACACACCGGGTTGCACAGTAGGTGTGCATACGGTGCGGCGCGGATGAGTCTTACATTTTACGACAAGCATCTTGTTACGAAGTGTGTCGCCAAGTGGCGTGGCCACAGCGGCGCGGTCACGGAGCCGAAGTCGATGTAGACGCTGCGAGGAAAAGACCAAGAGCGGGGCTAGGTCGGTGGAAGATTCGCCAGGAAGTGAGCTGTAGCCAGCGATCGTAACAGGCCGGAGTCCACTCGGACGACAGCATCGAAGCCTGGGGCGGAGGTAAACACGCCGATTAGCAGACAGCCGCAGCAAGGTGGGAACTTACCGAACTGCTAATACCGATGTGTGGCAAAGCGCCACCACACGCTTAGGTCGGTATTACACTATCATATTTCTTTGTCAAAGTTGATATGTCAAATATTTACGTCAAAGAATTTTGGTCGTGTAATAGGGAACTTTGTCTAATCTCGACTGTCGTCATGTAAACATGATCAAATCTAGGCTCGCCGTAGATTTGATCATAAAAGTCGTTCGTCTTCTGTTCACTACAGTGTGAAATGTAACCGCTTGGAGAGCTGGAGTCGCTACAGCTATTTAACGGCTCGTGTTTGTAAACATGGCTTCGAAGCCGGTGTGTTCCATCGACTCCTTTTTCTTTTAATAAACTTGCTTCGGCTATGGTGGTGTTGGGCTGGAGGGGGGGGGGGGCGGTGGGTGAGCAAGGGCCACAGTTCATGCTATTAATTGTGCGTTGATAGGCAGGTGGAATATGCTGCAGGCGACATATGTCCACGATCACAGCTACAGCCATCCACCTCTCCATCTGAAAATATCTAGGCAGCTTTTCAGCAAGCCAGAATAAAAGATGTGGTCACACTCAAAAGTAAAAAAAAAAAAAACTTTCTTAGCTTTGCCTATTTTTGAACTCTCGACGCTTCATCCTTATCGTACTTTTTATTAACTTTGTAGTTGTTGGAACACTAATTCCATTAATTAAATTATTCAAAAATAAAAATAGTTCTTGTTACCCGTATAGTGTATTGAACATTTATTTACCTTTACGTATTCCCTCTTCGTAGTTTAAATCGCTTCACACGTATTTGGAATTATTTTGATTAATGTGCAATGTGATATTCGACTGTTGTGTTGTAAACTAGAGTAGCCCTCTCCTGTATCAAGAAATTCCCGGTGTCACAGTTTGCCTGGCTGCTGCAGGTATAGTATTTCCCAAGAAAGTATTCTGTTTTGTAATATGAGAAGCTATTTTACTGAGAAAATACTGAAATACACTCTCATCCATTTGTAAGTAATTTACATGTTAAAGACTTGGCGTCCTCCACTTGCAGCTATCGTAACAAATTTTGCTGAATGCTTTTATTATCTCGACGTAATACCTATGGCTTCATCAAAGTATGTTTCCTTTTTTTCCGCCGCTTTTCTCGCAAATGCACACACAATGCAGCAGTGGTACTAGCAACTGCAGCGCATAATAACAAGTTGTTATCCGCAATCTCGAAATTCGACGAAAAATATGACGACAGTGTAATACCCAGTTTTAGCGTCACGTCAAAGACCTTTGTCAAAGAAATTTGACGAATATTTGATCAGATTTCTATGTAAAACAAATACGATGGTGTAACACCGGCCTTAGGTGTATCTGTTGAGTGTAGATGACTGTAAATGGCTGTATGCGTAGAGTGGTGAAGATTGCTCCACTGGTCGTTTGTGTCAGCTCCGTCTTTAGTCGAGTGTTGTGTGAAATTTTGACAGTGAAACATTGAACAATGTTTTGAACTAGCGTATTTTGTAATAGTTTACGCGAAAGTCTTAGAAAACACACTGCGTGTCCATTACACTTCGCGTACTTTCGATTTCGCGAGTGTAGTGGTTATCATAACCGGCAAACTCCTCTTCTTCTTCTGTGCTGGATGACTTTCCTACATAAAAGTGTTTCCAGAGGTGAGCGACAACAGGCAGGTGTAATTCATAGTTGTGGCGAGTTCTCTGAGATTTTCTGTGCGGTAACTGAAGGCTGGTACTGGCCGTGACTGTGTTCGCGCGCGACCTCTACGGTCGCAGGTTCGAATCCTGCCTCGGGCATGGATGTGTGTGATGTCCTTAGGTTAGTTAGGTTTAAGTAGTTCTAAGTTCTAGGGGACTGATGACCTCAGATGTTAAGTCCCATAGTGCTCAGAGCCATTTGAACCATCTTGTGTTCGCGCCAAAAGTTGGTTCATAGAACGAATTTCCATTGTGGTACAGAGAACCTATTTTGCTCGTGGTACAGAGTACGTACTTTGACTGTGGTTCAGTTTCTTACAGGTGATACATCCTATTTTATTTTCCGGCCGTGGGAATTCCGCTTTTTTATGCCCTTCTCCAACACATGTTCACAAACAATTTGAGGGGCTCTGTAACAGTTCATAGTATGTCTCAGATCGCAACACTTAAAACATTTTGCGACTACATTGTAATCTCTGACTCCTACAGACTGGAAACCTACAAATACTCTGTTCTGGCTCAATAATTGATTTCGTACTCTGAGACGTACCTCTACAATGTTATTTGCAAAACCTTTATCTCGTGGCCCAGTTTTAAATTTCAGTTTCACTTCATTTGTAAATTCCTCTCTGGATATGTGTTTTTAAAAATGTAACTCGTATAGTTCGTGCAAGAACTCTTCGTCTTTATAATTTGTTGATGCCTGATAGATTGCACTAGTGGTCTTCTCTTTTTTATGGTCTCACACTCAATTTCTGAAATGTTTCTCCTTTTCTCCAAGAATCTTTTACAATCTTTTATGACAACAGACTGTATTTTCCTAAAAGTCCGCCCCGGTAGCTGAGTGGTCAGCGTGACAGACTGTCAATCCTAAGGGCCCGGGTTCGATTCCCGGCTGGGTCGGAAATTTTCTCCGCTCAGGGACTGGGTGTTGTGTTGTCCTAATCATCATCATTTCATCCCCATCGACGCGCAGGTCGCCGAAGTGGCGTCAAATCGAAAGACCTGCACCAGGCGAACGGTCTACCCGACGTGAGGCCCTAGCCACACATTTCCATTTTTTTTATTTTCCTAATTGACATTAGCCTCAGTTTTTTTTTTATCTATGCATGTCGTCAGTTCGTATAACACTTCATTTGTATCTTTGTTCTCTGACAATTTAATGGATGGAACTGTGTTCTGTATTGCTTTGGCCTCTTGTACTTTAGTGTTAAAACTTGCCTTCCCTCTTTGAACGGCCGCAACTGCATCGTAAGTCAATGGTAATTGTTTATTCTCTATCTTTCGAGATGTTCATTTTCTAATCTCAACCCAATGTTCTCTTCTTTCAGCTTCTCTATCTTTTCCCCCATGTTGGGGATTTTATTAACCTCTGGAACTGTGATCTGACGGCAAAAATTTAGCGTTTCCACTTTGTAGAACGGCATGCTCGGGACACATTTCGTGGAGACGAACGCCAGCAACCGTGACACCAGACTGCGCCTGTGAATCCTGTCGTTGCACCACGCACTGTGCTGCTACGACAATTTAAGAAAGAGACGCTCACGGCTTGCTGCGCTGTGATCCTTGAGTTTGTTGTTTTGTCTTTTTAGGATGTCGGTCTGTCCCTCTAGATGTGCTCGTCTTAGTGCGTCCAAGGACTCAACCTCCTGTTGGGCTCTGGCCTCAATCTGTAGCTCTAAACTTGCACACGGTGTAGCGCTCTCATTATTTCGTAATTTTTTCATAATGTGGGGCCACAGTCATAATATATTTCTTTAAAGTCAGTACCGCCATTAGACTGTTTTTTATTTGCAGTGTTACATTTACACGATCATGATTTCGGCTTTACAATACCATTATCAAGTGTTTTAATGTTATACAGTGCCTAAGATGGCATACTGTCGTATTTAAAATACACTATTAGACAATGTGTATTTTAAATACGACAGTATACCATCTTAGGCACTGTACAACATTAAAACACTTGTTAATGGCATTGTAAAGCCGAAATCATGATCGTGTAAATGTAACACTGCAAATAAAAAACAGTCTAATGGCGGTACTGACTTTAAAGTCATTATTTAGTGCCTAGAATTTCCATCCCAGTTGTGACTGAGCGAGAGTGAATCTTAAGTGGTGCTCAGGTCGAAAATTGTTCGTGGTTTCAACTTCGAATTTTGATCGTGGTACATAGAACAGACTAAGATCGTACCATAACATTGCAGTTTCAAGCAACAAACAACTTGATGTGGAGTAGCGTAGCAGCCATTAGGCCTTTAAGTCTCCATGAGCTCCTTTTGCTTCCATTAACGAAGTAACTGGGACGCCAGTGCATGACCTTTGGCTGCGTACTGCTCCAGTCTCGCGCCTACGTGTGAGACCTGGAGCAACAAACCCAGCCCCAGCCGGCGGCGGCCGCTTCTGCTCCGTTCACGGGCAGATCACGCAGCACCTTGTCGGTGGCGGAAATATTATCAACACTACCACCTGAGACAGTAGCAAGGTGTGCACGCTCTGCATCGGGGGAAGGTGTGCTCAGTAAATGGAGGAGGAGCAGGTTATGAGCACTGCGTTTGTTACCCCTGAGGTGAAACTATCTGCCATGGATGACATAGTCGATGAACTTGCCCAGGAAATTGGGGCTAGGAAATTGCCACTGACATGTGTGTAAAAACGTAATCGCAAATTAATCATATTCACTCTCGCCCAATCACAACTGGGATGGAAATTACAGGCACTAAATAATGAGAATGCTAGACTGTGTGCAAGTTTAGAGGTGCAGATTGGGACCAGAGCCCAACAGGAGCACAGTTCTAGAGGTCAAAAACAGAGGGAAAAGATACAAAGCTGAAAGAAGAAAACATTAGGTTGAGATTAGAAAAGGAACATCTCAGAAAGATAATGAAAAGCTACCATTGACTTTCACTGCAGCTGTGGCCGTTCCAACAGAGAAGGTGAGTTTTAACACTAAAGTATAAGAGATCAACGCAAAAGGGAATACAACTCTCTTCATTAAACCGTCAGAGAACAAAGACACAAATGAAGTGTTAAGCAAACTGACGACATGCATAGATCCAAAAAAAGAAAAGCTGAGGATAAGATCAGTTAGGAAAATACAACCCGTTTTCATAGTGGAAACCCAGACGCAAGAAGATTGTAAAAGATTCTTCGAGAAAAGTCGAAACATTTCTGAAATTAAGTGTGAGACCATAAAAAAGACAAGACCACTAGTGGCAATCTATCAGGTACAACAACTTATAAAGATGATGAGTTCTTGGACGAACTATATGAGCTACATTTATTAGAACACATATCCAGAGAGGAACTTACAAACGAAGTGGAACTGAGATATAAAACTGGGCCTCGAGCTAAAGGTTTTGAAAATAACATTTTAGAGGTACGTCCCAGAGTAAAAAACCAATTATTTAGCCAAAACAGAGCATTTGTAGGTTTCCAGTCTCTAGGAGTCAAAGTTTACAACATAGTCGAAAAATGTTTTAAGTGTTGCGGCCTGGGACATACTGTGCAGGGTTGCAGAGCCCCCTCAAATTGTTTGTGGAAGATGTGGTGAAGAAGGACATAAAAAAGCGGAATGCCCACGACCGGAGCATAAAATAGGATTCAACACCTGTAAGAAACGAGGCAAGAGCTGCACCTACACCAGAGGTGGAGCTACTGAGAGTTTAATTTACAACACCTGTACAACAGAAAAATTGAGAAGGCTGACTATGGCCTCTTAACTCTAATACGAATTCCAGCCGCCATGTGCAGTATGTTCTAAATCTAGAATCGAACATTTGTACACCCAGGATGAAAAAACGATTTGCATCGACAAGAAGTAGAAGCCTTGGAATGGCGACGGCAGCATGATTTATTGCAGCAGGGCACATTGAACAGTAAAAATGAAATGACATCATTTATATGCACTCAAGCCATCCACGACACATATCTTGACAATACAGATGATCTGGACCAAATGTGTAATGTACGAGATGCGACAATAAAGTAATGAGACTGATTTTCTTTGCGACATATGGCAACCATGCAGGCTAGCGTTGCAACTTGTCAGTCGTGAGTTGTGCTGTAATAAGTTAACACGTGTTTGTGCGCATAATAATGCGCAACGGTATACCATTTCTTTTTGCGTTAAACTGGGTGAAAACGTGACGACAGCTTATGGTAAGCTTCAGAAGGCTTTTGGAGAGGATGTTATGTCAACAGCTCAAGTTTTTCGTTGGCATAAAATGTTTAGTGAAGGCAGAACGAATGTTGAAGATGAAAACTGCAGTGGACGACCATAAACCTCACGGACGGATGTCAACTTGGCCAGGGTGCGTGAACTTGTACGATCTCATCGAAGATTATCCGTGAAAATGATCGCAGAAGAGCTGAACATCAATCGAGAAGCAGTCCGTCTAATAATAACTGAAGATCTTGGTATGAGAAAGATTTGTGCAAAAATGGTCCCCAAAAATCTCACTCCGCAACAGCGAGAAACATGGAAAAATGTGGCAGCCGATCTGTTGGAGCAAACGGAAATCAATTCAGAATTGTTGAGCCGTGTTATCACTGGTGATGAAAGTTGGTTTTTTCAGTACGATCCAGAGACAAAACGCCAGAGTTCGCAATGGTGTTCAAAGGGATCATCCAGACCAAAAAAACCTCGCATATCAAAAGTGAAATGCATGCTTGTCTGCTTCTTTGATTCCAAGGGAATTGTTCATGAAGAGTGGGTGCCTCCTGGACCAACAGTTAACCAATATTACTACAAAGAAATTTTAGAAAGACTTCGTAAAAGAGTTCTTCGTGTCCGTGCCAAAATTGCTGATAATTGGATTCTGCATCACGATATTCCGCCATCCCATACTGCTCTGTCAGTACAGCAATTTTTAACCTCAAAACAAATTTCAGTACTACCATAGCTACCTTATTCACCAGACATCGCTCCATGCGACTTTTTTCTATTTCCGAGAGTCAAAACGCCGGTCAAGGGACACCATTTTCAAACAACACAAGATTTCCCAAAAGCTGTGACGAGATCTTGGAGGATATTACAGAAGATGAGTTCCAGAAATGTTACCATCAATGGAAGAAGCGCTGGAAAAAGTGTGTGCAATCAGAAGGGAACTACTTTGAAGGAGACAACACTAAACTTGACTAAAACGGTAAGCAACATTTTTTTTCACACCAGTCTCATTACTTTACTGTCGCACCTCGTATATACAATAGTTGCATGTACGCCAAAACGCCAACTCTTGCTATGGATTACGTTTCAGACTGCGTTAACTTTAAGAATGGGAGAATTGGAACATTAACTAACAGAGAGAGAGACTCAAAACATCAGACATGACACTCACAGAGTGTCAAAATGCATCTCTCAGAAAAAATTACAAAACGCAACAAAACATGAAACAACCAATTAAACAACTAATTATATCCGACAAGGCGAGGCGACGACGCTGGGATCACGGATTTACTTCGAACTTTTTACAGCTTTACAAAGCTATTCAAACAACATAATGTGCAAGTAGCAAGCTGCACTACTCTCGCAATTCCGAGAAAATCGTAAGAGAAGTTTTACGCGCCTGTTATTACTGATGTGCGAAGATGACCGTGGTGACGTCCGTCCAGACCAAAGGCAATGAACAAAATGAAGAAAAGTAAAAACGTCGTCACGGTAGCTCAGCGTGTTCTGTCAGAGTGTTAACTGTGCTGTGTAATAAAAAAGCTGAGTAAACGGATTAACGATGAATCATGGGACGTCCGCCATGAACATATGCAACGAGCAAAATGCGATAAAAAAAAAGCGGTTAGCGTTCGCGCAGTCGAAAGACGGTCGTGGAGATCCTAAAACATGGAAAAGAGCCACCGTGGTACAACACACTCCTCGGTGGTCCCACCGCCACACCTTCACCTGCCTATGTTGGGCAATATTTTTCTGCCTGACTCATGTAGTACTATCACCGTCAGAGGGTGGTACGGGACTACAAGTCCCACCGCCACACCTCCAAAGTGAATTGCAGTGACGCAGTCACTGCCCTGTGGAACTTTACTGCCTCACCAACACAGTTAGACCGCAATAGACCGGTGATGCTGTATTGTAACATATCACCCCGGACTACAAGTCCATTAAAAAAAAAAAAAAAAAAAGAAAAAAACACCGTGGTACAACAACTGCTGCGGAAGCAAAGAGAACTTTACAGCAAACATAAACATAGCCAAAGCCTTGCAGACAAACAAAAATTACGCGAAGCTAACTGTAGTGTGAGGAGGGCTATGCTAGAGGCGTTCAATGAATTCGAAAGCAAAGCTCTATGTACTGACTTGGCAGAAAATCCTAAGAAATTTTGGTCTTATGTCAAAGCGGTAGGTGGATCAAAACAAAATGTCCAGACACTCTGTGACCAAAATGGTACTGAAACAGAGGATGACAGACTAAAGGCCGAAATACTAAATGTCTTTTTCCAAAGATGTTTCACAGAGGAAGACTGCACTGTAGTTCCTTCTCTAGATTGTCGCACAGATAACAAAATGGTAGATATCGAAATAGACGACAGAGGGATAGAGAAACAATTAAAATCGCTCAAAAGAGGAAAGGCCTCTGGACCTGATGGGATACCAGGAACTAGCCCCCCCTTCTTCCAGCGGTGTACCGTAGGTCTCTAGAAGAGCGTAGCGTTCCAAAGGATTGGAAAAGGGCACAGGTCATCCCCGTTTTCAAGAAGGGACGTCGAACAGATGTGCAGAACTATAGACCTATATCTCTAACGTCGATCAGTTGTAGAATTTTGGAACACGTGTTGTGTTCGAGTATAATGACTTTTCTGGAGACTAGAAATCTACTCTGTAGGAATCAGCATGGGTTTCGAAAAAGACGGTCATGTGAAACCCAGCTCGCGCTATTCGTCCACGAGACACAGAGGGCCATAGACACGGGTTCACAGGTAGATGCCGTGTTTCTTGACTTCCGCAAGGCGTTCCATACAGTTCCCCACAGTCGTTTAATGAACAAAGTAAGAGCATATGGACTATCAGACCAATTGTGTGATTGGATTGAGGAGTTCCTAGAGAACAGGACGCAGCATGTCATTCTCAATGGAGAGAAGTCTTCCGAAGTAAGCGTGATTTCAGGTGTGCCGCAGGGGAGTGTTGTAGGACCGTTGCTATTCACAATATACATAAATGACCTTGTGGATGACATCGGAAGTTCACTGAGGCTTTTTGCAGATGATGCTGTGGTGTATCGAGAGGTTGTAACAATGGAAAATTGTACTGAAATGCAGGAGGATCTGCAGTGAATTGACGCATGGTGCAGGGAATGGCAATTGAATCTCAATGTAGACAAGTGTAATGTGCTGCGAATACACGGAAAGATAGATCCTTTATCATTTAGCTACAAAATAGCAGGTCAGCAACTGGAAGCAGTTAATACCATAAATTATCTGGGAGTACACATTAGGAGTGATTTAAAATGGAATGATCATATAATGTTGATCGTCGGTAAAGCAGATGCCAGACTGAGATTTATTGGAAGAATCCTAAGGAAATGCAATCCGAAAACAAATGAAGTAGGTTACAGTACGCTTGTTCGCCCACTGCTTGACTACTGCTCAGCAGTGTGGGATCCGTACCAGATAGGGTTGATAGAAGAGATGGAGAAGATCCAACGGAGAGCAGCGCGCTTCGTTACAGGATCATTTAGTAATCGCGAAAGCGTTACGGAGATGATAGATAAACTCCAGTGGAAGACTCTGCAAGAGAGACGCTCAGTAGCTCGGTACGGGCTTTTGTCAAAGTTTCGAGAACATACCTTCACCGAAGAGTCAAGCAGTATATTGCTCCCTCCTACGTATATCTCGCGGATTGTCCATGAGGATAAAATCAGAGAGATTAGAGCCCACACAGAGGCATACCGACAATCCTTCTTTCCACGAACAATACGAGACTGGAACAGAAGGGAGAACCGATAGAGGTACTCAAGGTACCCTCCGCCACACACAGTCAGGTGGCTTGCGGAGTATGGATGTAGATGTAGATGTAGACGAAGCGACGGTTCGAATCCCACAAACACTGAATTTTTTCCGTCACTGGTCACATTATATAATTTGTTTGACATTTGAGGTGTAATATAATGAAAAAAACCACGCTCATTTGCATGAAGTTGTGGTGAATTTCATATGTTATTTGACTATTTAGTATTTAGAATTAGATTTTCGAGGACTAGGGACAGGCTTGGAAAGCCCAAGTCAAACCTCGGTAAATACTAATGCGAATGACGTTATTAACAATCAGTAATATAGTAATTCACAATGTGCCAGACCACAAGAGTAATGTACAATTACTTGCCGTATACGTTCTCGACATCACACGTTGCAGTATGGTATATGTCGTACAGACATGGAAAACATAAATTGAAACTTTATGCAAATACTTTATGGAAATACATACATTTTTTCCCTTTATGTTACCTCTAAAATGTCATATAAATTAAATAACATGACCAGTGATGAAAATAATCGATTACTAACCAGATTTGAACGGGAATCGAAACGTCGCCTCATACACGTTTGTCTAATTAAGCTCGAAAGCTAACCACTTGATCACCGTGAACTCTAAGGTTCGGCACCTACTCACAGATACATCAGTTACACAACAGATGCGTAAAACGTCTCTTGCGATTTTCTCGGAATTGCCAGAGTAGTGCACCTTGCTACTTGCAAAGTACTGGTACGTTGTTTTAATGGCCTACTAAAGGTGTACTAAGATTGAAGTAAATCTGTGATCCCAACGTCGCGGCGTCCGCTTGTCAGGTAAATCCCGTAAATCCAGACAGATACAACAAAACGTAGACAATAAATAAAACCTGTTAAGCTTATCTCAGGAGGTTGTTACAGTCCAGGGGAATGCCGTTCTGCCACCAATGAGACGCCATCACATCCGCACATAGTAATGTCCACGAAACAGAGCGATACCAACTGTGTATCGTGTAAAGAAAATAAAAATGATGCAGCGAGCGATTCTGCAGGGGTACCACCTTTAATACAAAATAATGTGGCGTTTGAAGAAGGACGGAAACCTCCAACAATCTCCAAAAATGTGGCGAGTAATGAAGTAGGGGTACCACCACCAATCCCCGAAGATGTGGCGTGTGATGAAGTAGGCACCCCACACCAATTCCAAAAGATGTGCCGCATGATGAACTAAGAACAACCCCAATAAACCCCACTGATATGGGGCGTGAGGAAGCAGTAACAGCCACATCAACCGCTAATAATGGAAACAGATCAGGAGAAAAAGGGCAAAGCCGCTGTCCCCAATGAAGAGATCAGAAAGGCACACAAGTTTATGACAAAATATAAAGCCATAAAAACAAAGTGGAGGAGCAAAGTTAACTCTCATAATAATGAGTGTAAAAAAGATACACAGGTGGAGGTGCATAAACAAGCGGTGAACAAAATAAAGTACGAACAACTATGTAGTAACCAGGAAGTAACTATTACGTAAAGTCTGAACTGAAAAACACACAGGATGAACAAGTACATAATTCAAAGCAAGAACCAGCAAAACACATTGCGTCGGAAGTTAACTTACAGCTCACTAGGCTCGAGCAAAGGGCTATTCTGCAAACTGCACAAAGATTGTACTATAACATATGAAAGGGTTATTCCATTTGCTTCCCTACAGCCGAGCAGACGGGTACGATAACCCTTCAGACATAAAAACTGTCAATTGATGGGAATGAGCTTGCTGATCTCCTAATGCAGGTCTGTGTACGGCATTCGTAAGATCTCAGCATTAAGAAAATGTACGAAGACCTTGTCAGGGCTCACGGGAGAGTATACTGTGAGGCAGAGCAAACGTGTGTGAAGTGCTACGTGTATACAAGGCAACCGTGAAGATCTTGCAGCTCAACGCTATGAGGAGTAGAATTGTAAGTGTAGAATTCCCCAGACTGGCCCAAGAGTTCAACATGGATCTCATGTGCATTCAAAAACCATACTGTAGAAATGGGAAATTAATACGTTCGCTGCCCCCTTCACCCTTCCCTGAACAACTAGGATAACATGTGACAGGGATACTATGGCTGCTGTAGTGATAATGGACACCAAGTACCAGTCCAAAAATCAAATAGTTGGGCAACAGATATGTTGCAACAGTACAGATCATCAAGAGTACTGACACTTGGATGCTGGCGTTGTTGTATGCCCAGTACTCCCTTACAGTTCAGCCACACACAGACATGATTCAACAGATAGAACTTTACTCAAGAGGAAAGAAGGTAATAATTGCAGCTGACATCAATGCCAGTCCCACCTTGTGGCATTGTGATTGGACTTATGACTGAGGTTATATCGTCAACGACATCCTATGGGCGAACAACCTGTACGCTATCAACAAGGAAGGAAACCACCTACATATGTAGGACATGCTGGAGGCAGCAGCAATTGTTAACTATATAGAAGTGAATATAGAAATAGAAACTGACTAAACCAGAGGTTGTACAGAGTTTCTGGGAGAGCATAAGGGAACAATTGACAGGAATGGGGGAAAGAAATACAGTAGAAGAAGAATGGGTAGCTCTGAGGGATGAAGTAGTGAAGCCAGCAGAGGATCAAGTAGGTAAAACGACGAGGGCTAGTAGAAATCCTTGGGTCACAGAAGAAATATTGAATTTAATTGATGAAAGGAGAAAATAGAAAAATGCAGTAAATGACGCAGGCAAAAAGGAATACAAACGTCTCAAAAATGAGATCGACAGGAAGTGCAAAATGGCTAAGCAGGGATGGCTAGAGGACAAATGTAAGGATGTAGAGGCTTATCTCACTAGGGGTAAGATAGATACTGCCTACAGGAAAATTAAAGAGACCTTTGGAGAAAAGAGAGCCACTTGTATGAATATCAAGAGGTCAGATGGAAACCCAGTTTTAAGCAAAGAAGGGTCTATACAAGGGCGATGTACTATGGACAATATTATAGAAATGGGAGAGGATGTAGATGAAGATGAAATGGGAGATACGATACTGCGTGAAGAGTTTGACAGAGCACTGAAAGACCTGAGTCGAAACAAGGCTCCGGGAGTAGACAACATTCTCCTTGATGTTGCCTATGTTGCGTATGGACTACTCAGTTTGTATATTTTACTAATTTTTTTCATAGTTCCACACAACTTCTTTCTGTTTTCTCGATTGATCTGTGTTCAGTGTTTCAAGGCCTATCCACTGTGCCAACTTATAACTAAACCTGAGGGGGGTGCGATGGGGAGGTTCCCTTGTGAGTGCTATGCAACTTAATATCCGAGGTCATCAGTCCCATAGAATTTAGAACTACTTTAACCTAACTAACCTAAGGACATCACACACATTCATGCCCGAGGCAGGATTCGAACCTGCGACTGTAGCTGTCGCGTGGTTCCAGACTGAAGCGCCTAGAACCGCTCGGCCACAACGGCCGGCTTTAGGGATATGTAGGGCAACCATACCGACAACTTTTTAGTCTCATTACGTACCATACTTTGTGAGTGCACATCATGCCACTTACGGTACAATCCAGTAGGTGTTCATAATAATCAGACTCAACAGTATACCATGAAGAGTAAAGTGGCGGACGGATTGACGTCGCTACATTTGTGAAGGTCGATAGTGATAGACACGTCCATGGGAGCTTCACAGTTTGTAGTTCTTCATATTTTGATACGAAGCACCGACTTATTTTCCCGCTTGAGCGCCGTCAGATAAGCCAGAAATTTTAATTGTTGGATACCTTGTTGAGTCCTGAATAATTGTATTAAAAAATTTTCTTTTCTTTTGTCTGTTTCATGTTGGACGGGCGAGTTCCTGAAACCATGGTCCAATTATGACGAACTACTGACGAGGCGAGCGACAGTTCACGGCTCACTAAAAGAGTAAAGCCGGAGGTTAGCGCTGGGAAGAATTGTTGGATTGCATTGTCAAGAGGGACTTCGTACTTTGTCGTTTACGAAACTTGAATGGAAAGTACTGAACATTGTATCAGTTCTTGTAATGTCTTGTACATGTAACACCCGTAACGGTGTGCATAATACTCGTAAAAGGGTGGGTCTACGATAATTTGTGTTGCGTACGTCTCTTGAATAGTGCAGTACCTCCGCGATGCAGTTCACTACTACTGTCATACAGTTAACGTAAATTTTATTAAAAGTGGACCAGCTTGCTAGCAGTTTATTTAAAAGTTACTAACTACAGCGACGACACTAGTTTGAATCATAATACAACTGTTAAACGTATTTGATCTGAAAAAGTAATTCACAAAACCTTTACGTCAATATTTAGAATAGCGGTGTAGAGTAGAAATATCTCTGAAGGGAGTTCGAAAAAGGGGAATCATAAAGAGTGATTGTAATTACGAGGGTTGGAACTTTAATAGTGACAACTATTTATTTACAGCTTGTACAAAATAAATACGTGTTTCAAAGTTTTACTGACCTTCAAAGTAGTCACCAGCATTGTGTATAACCCGCTGCCGGCACTGGGAAGTCGTAGGTGACTCTTAGTAGTGACAGTTGTGTTGACAGATTGAGCGGCGCGGTCTATTGCCTGACGAATTTGTAGCAGTTCTGAAGCGAATACCGTGAAGTGTTTCCTTCAGTTTAGAAATCGAGTTGATCTTACGAGGGCTTACGTCAGGGAGTGCAGAAGGTGGTATAGGACTTAGCAGCCCCATCAGTCAAACAAATCAGTAACAGCTTGCACTGTATGTGCTTGAGCTTTGTCCTGCAAAATGATTGTCAGGTCCTGCAGAAAGTGTCGTCACTTCTGTGTCTATGCTGTTCATTTGTGGAACACAACCTAAGACCAGCTTTGAGACAAAAGTGATTACACTTTCTGCTGGACCTGACAATCATTTTCCAGGACAATGCACAAGCAAGTACAGTGCAAACTGTTACTGATTTGTTTGACTGACAGGGCTGCTAAGTGCAATACCACCTACTGCACTCCCCTGACTTAAGCCCTCGTGAGTTAAACTCGATTTATAAACTGCAGGAAACATTTCAAGGCATTCGCTTCAGAACTGCTACAAATTCGTTGGGCGATAGACCGCGCCACTCTTGTCAACACCACTGGCACTGCTGAGAGTATGCTACGAATTCCACATCGCTGGCAACGGGTTATACACAATGCTGGTGACTACTCTGATGGTCAGTAAAACTTTGAAACACGTATATATTTTGTACGAGCTGTAAATAAATAATTACCACTATTAATGTTCCAACCCTCGTATTTTGTATAGAGTGATCCAATAGATCTATCAGATCGGAGCTTCAAGAAATACAGAAATAATTCACAGATACGTAGTCAAATAGCATCTGTGTATTACCGATGTTCGTGACGGCATGTTGTTGTTTTTCACAAATGAACATTTTCGAACTTTAATATTAACAGAAAGTGATTTGAACGATATCTGATCTCTTTTCTTTCTATAGGAGGATCTGCATCATAAATAGAGGATTTAAATATTTCACATTTAGTTTCATACTAGCAAATCCTCTTTACAATTGTTCTCTAAGGCTCTCAAAAAATTACAGTATTGGATTGAAAAAATAAAATAAAAACCATAGTTTCCGCTATATCGCCATAGATGAAAAAGTTCCCTATGTTAACCATATAGCAAAATACTCTGCTCTTTGCACCCTATCACCTGCCAAAATCTTGTATAGATATCTCGAAAGGTTTAGGAGGTACGAGGTATGTTATGAATATTTCATTCCCGTGCGCGTGCGGTCGGAAGTGGCCGTGCTGCATAAATTTCTTTTTCCCGAGATTGGAGACAGGCAGAGGCCTCCTTCCATATCGAAAGAAAAATTCAGTATCTTAGCTAAATTTCATTCCCAGCAACATATGGTGTCATATGCACCAAACGTAAAATCGTAGCGACCTATATTTTTCATTGCAAACGTTTTCGAATTCCTCACAGCATCGTAGTTAGATACGAATATCACGTTAAGTATTACGATTATCGACATTTTGGGCACTTCATCATGAAACTGACATATAAAACTATATGTAACGTGAAAATAAATTTTATATACTGATTAGTTTCTGTAAAACCGTTTGAGAAAAATTGCAGGGCGTGCGCCTCGATTCTGCCAGCGCAGCCCGTCGACAAAAGGCGCGCCGAAAGCGGGCAAGGAATATCACGTTCATCCCGGCTCGCCGACAGGCGCGGGTCTGCGCCTGTTGGATCCGCCGCCCAGCTGCCATTGTTTGCTGCCTCACTGGTTAACAAGGGGATATTTCCCGCGCTGGGTAAAGCAGCTTCGCGCTGAGCCCCACTGCGCAGGTAGCCCGCTTCCTTTTTGTCTGTCCCTGACAGTTGCAGTGGGATGGGCGCGGCAACTTCGTGGGACTACCTCAACAACTAACATAACGCGAATTTGTAAACGTCTCTACGGCTACGCCTCATTGTTGACACAGATCTGTAGACAGCAACTATTTTCACCTGCAGCCTTAAGCGCTTCGGAGTTGAAAATTGGCTACAGTTTTGTGAGCTGTCAGGGATTTTACGCCCTCTCGACTGTAGCCGTGGCAACGCCAGCGCTATATGCACTGCTGTGCCAATGGAACTTTCCGACCCTCTCCTCAAACTTACTAGTGACATCACCAAAGGATTCAACAGATCCCATTGCACACTAGCCATATTTTTAGACACCGAACGCACCTTCGACCGATTATGGCACAACGGACTGCTTTACAAGCTAATTAAACTAGGCATCCCACCCAAACTAGTGCGCCTCATACGCATCCAGATCACCGCAAGGATTTCCAGAGTCCATGTAAACGATGCAGCATCAGAACCATTCGCTCCAGAGGCAGGCGTCCCACAAGGAGCTATACTATCTCCGCTACTGTACGTGCTGTACACACATGACGTACCGACCCCAAGAGACGCCATCGAAAAGTTGGCGCTATATGCGGACTATACCGCCTACTGGTGCACAGGCCTCCGGACAGACATCATACAACGAAAAGCCACGAGATACATGACTAAACTCGAAGACCGGATGACAAAATGGAGGATAAGACCAAACCCCACAAAAACACAAAGTGCTATTCCAGCACCGAAACCTGACTCGAAAACGACAACAAAAACGTACCGACATCACCCTCAGACTCTGGAACCAACCCCTACAACTCACAGACTCCACAAGATACCTCGGGGTGTTCCTTAACAAACACCTAAACTATAAGACTCATCTTCAGCACCTAATAAACAAAACAAGACGAAGACAAAATCTCATCAGACAAGTCCAAGGCCGACTGTATGGATGCTCCACCAGGACAGCCATACACACATACAAAACATACATCAGATCTATTTACTAATACGCCTCAGTGCCACTAGGCGGTATACCCAAGACGGTAGCGAAAAAACTATACGCAACAGAGCGACGACTACTGCGCAGCATTGCAAAACTACCACCTCGTACCCCAAGCAACGAAGTATACGAGATCACAGACATGACACCGCTCCAGACAAGACTCGCCAAACTCAGAGCAAGATGTGGATCCCATATCCTCCACAAAAGACCAGATATGGAAGACATACTGACAAACAAACCACCAACAACACGACCACCAAAATTTAAATACATATATCCAACACGCACAGTAGCTCAAAACACCTCCAGAATATTCCCCGACCTAGCACCAACAATGACACAACTGACTCATCTTGAAACATCCCCACCTCACCTAGACGAAAGACCATAGCAAAAGCCCATGACATGAAGTATAACGCACCAAAATCCACATCCAAAACACCGCAACGGCTCCACACCACACAACACACACAAGTATCATACAGAAAAACACAACATCAACACACATAAAACACAACAAAAGAGAACAAGAACACTCATAGAATCATAGACTAAGGAAAATATTGTAGTACCCGACTCCGAGTACTGTAGTAACAGGAAAGGAGAACCTGTAACCTAGAAGTAAGTAAAAACACAAAAGTACGAACACCACAACAAACGCGACACCCTACCCCTAACATAAGCACCCTAAACAATGTAAACCATTACTTAATGATAAATCACTCATTTATTTTTATTTATATTTCAATTATTTAAATTTATAATGTTACCAATCACTTATTTATTTGTTAATGAACCTAAAAAAACAATATTATGATAGCATGTATTCAAAAATATAAGTTATGTAAAATAAATAAAATAAAGATGTAAACGTCTGACTGATGAAGGGCACTGAGATAAGCCTTAATACAGCCCGCCTTCTCCCCTCAGGAGAAGGAATGAAACGTGCTAAAAAAAAAAAAAAAAAAAAGAAGATGGTTCACATGGTCCACTGTATTCGAGACTCTGCGCAACAGAATGAGCGTTGCTGTAGACGTGTTTCTACAGTACCAATGAACTATCTCCTGGCACCGATCTCTGTGGAGTTCTCTCTTGTGGTCTACTGGCCCTATTTATGGTCCATGGTCCCTCATGGCCCCTAGCACTAACAAACTGCGAGACTTCTAATCAGCAATGTGCACTAATTTTTTATAAGAACGTATTATTTTACTTCCGTATAAAACATAAAAATTTTGTTTAATAAGATATTATTTCACTGATGTACGCACTAGCTTCACGAGCGATACGTCTCTGTATCGTATAACTGAAATAAAATTATTAGGCCACTACCCTGCCTACTGTATCTGGTACTAAATAAGTGACTAGAGTGTTCTCTCTCTTGTTTCCACTAAGCGGGAAGAGCAACATGAGCACTGACGCAGGTTTTGACGATCACCCATATTACCGACTAGTAGAGCTGACAGTTTCCGTCTGTTCAGGCACTCACTTACGCAAAGTGTCTCGAAAATGTTTATAAAATACTAACGTCAAAAATGAAACTGTGTTGTATTATAGACATATAAAGAGCTATCGTCACACACTCATTACGACTATACCACGCAGTAAAACGTCTCAGCACACCGTTGTGGAAAATCCCATCTACGTTTTACGTATAAGTGGAAGATGGTAACATAACACAGCGACGTTCGGAGGGAGAGAATGAGCACACTGCTGTATTTAGGTGGGTTAAACATTAAAACTGTTCCGTAAACTATGATTAAATTATTCTTTTTCAGAATATGTGTTTTTTAAACTCGATCAAAGCCAATTGTGTTATATTAGTTAAAATTGTGACATGTTTCTAAAATTTTGTAGTGTTTTCAAATGCGAGGAAACAAGTTTACTTCTTGTTGATAATTTTTAATTAACGTTACTATGGGCAACACATAAAATATTCAATTTTTTTTCAAAATCAATTTTGTTGTTTTTGAGAATATAGCATACCTGCTAAATTTCCTTTTTCGAGTGCAACCGCTTTAGGATTAAATAGGTTTAAGAATAATACAGTCCATGCCAACTTTCTTTGAGACTCACCGTTTATTTTAGTGAATCTGTTACAAAAAAGCGAGTTAGCTTCTCAGCCTTAAAGAAATGCCTTGAAACATCTTATACAAATCTGCTGAAGAGACATGTGGACTGAATTTAAAGTTAATGGAAGGAACGTAACACAGGAACACAAAACAGCACAGCTACATTATCACTAACCTTATTCAAACTATTTCTGGTTGTCCGTTTCACTTCGTGGTCTACGCAGAGTATACACATAACTTTTTCTGCTGCGACTGACACTGGTGGAAGTAATATTTTCTCTACTTTTGTTCGATATGATCTGTTTCCTTGTCCTTCTAGAATATAAATATAAAATGATTAACCCTGCAATGGTCGCGTGGAATACATATATGTAACCCTCTTGTGGAAATTCGGAAAAAACTGAAAGTCGAATATCGACAATGTTTCGAGGCACTGTGTACTTCAGTATGGATTGTTGGTGCAACCTCTCAGTTTTGTAAAAGCGACGGTCGGATGTCGTTGTGTCAGAGGAGTTCATGGAAGTCGGTGATCACGGAAGTATTTTTGAAACACATTTTTTTTTTCATAGCGCTTTTTTCCACCTTGTGTTAGTATACTTTTATTATATTGATTAATTACTGTTTTACAATGTACAAACGTACGAAATAATCGTTAATTGCGTTAAATTTTTAGAATCTTCACGGATTGGAAGAAAGAAGGTGGAATGCCAGCTTGGCTGAAGGTGACTGAGAACGAGGTAGACATACCTGGCTCGAGTTCTAGCGATGAAGACATTCTGGAAGAGCAGGTCCATTCGTCTGCGTCTGAGCAAAAGTCCCAGGTAAGCCAGCTGGAGATAGTACTGAATTTTCGTGTGATGAACCATTCCAGAAAAGCAGGCGACTTGATTTTTATATTGTTGTAGCTGACACTATGTGGTCAAAGACTCCTCCTCTGGCCATAGGAAGAACTTCTAGGCATGACTTTTTATGTGTGCCTCCTGATACTAAAGAAACTGCATGACGGAAAACTACAATTGAAGATACCACATGTCTGTTTTTTGGAATACAGTGTCATTCACCTCGTCAGCAAATACACTAACAAAAAATAGACGAAGTCAAGAAAGAATATGTGGTGTCACCGCCAGACACCACACTTGCTAGGTGGTAGCCTTTAAATCGGCCGCGGTCCGTTAGTATACGTCGGACCGCCGGCCGCAGTGGCCGTGCGGTTCTAGGCGCTACAGTCTGGAACCGAGCGACCGCTGCGGTCGCAGGTTCGAATCCTGCCTCGGGCATGGATGTGTGTGATGTCATTAGGTTAGTTAGGTTTAATTAGTTCTAAGTTCTAGGCGACTAATGACCTAAGAAGTTAAGTCGCATAGTGCTCAGAGCCATTTGAACCAACCGTATGTCAGACCCGCGTGTCGCCACTATCGGTGATTGCAGACCGAGCGCCGCCACACGGCAGGTCTAGTCTAGGGAGACTCCCTAGCACTCGCACCAGTTGTACAGCCGACTTTGCTAGCGATGGTTCACTGACTACATACGCTCTCATTTGCAGAGACGACATTTTAGCATAGCCTTCAGTTACGTCATTTGCTACGACCTAGCAAGGCGCCACATTCAGTTACTATGTCTCCTGAACAGACAATATTGTGAATCATGTACCGTCAAGAGCGACGTTCATCATTAATGAATTAAAGTTAAGTATCAAACTAATTACATCCGCTTTCTGGATTCTAATTCCTTGTCATGTTCCAGACCTCACGTCAGTATAGTTCTTCCCTCTTCACGCCAGCCTGCGTGAGCTAAGACGCGTACATTTCGGCCTCCTCTAGTAACACGGTGTTGGCTCTTCTGCCAACACAAAAAAATGGTTCAAATGGCTCTGAGCACTATGGGACTCAACATCTTAGGTCATAAGTCCCCTAGAACTTAGAACTAGTTAAACCTAACTAACCTAAGGACATCACACACATCCATGCCCGAGGCAGGATTCGAACCTGCGACCGTAGCAGTCCCGCGGTTCCGGACTGCAGCGCCAGAACCGCACGGCCACCGCGGCCGGCTCTGCCAACACAAAAGAATATTCTACAGAGAGAGGTGACAAACATACAAGTGCAACTGAAACAAGGGATTTATTGAGACTCTGTTGATGACTGGAGTGCGGAAAATAACCCGATCGAGCACCAGGCAAATATTTGACCATATAAAATATACTGGAATTGATGCGTTTTGTTTCACTGTGTCCAAGCAATGATTTAAATTTCTTATCAGAGCTTTATTTGATGATATTCGTGACTGCCAACTTCACACAAAAACTGACAAATGGCCATAATACGTGGAATATTTGATTTGTTCCTTACAAACTTTCAACAGTATTTTGTTCCAAGTATTGAGATAACGTTGAACGAGCAACTTTTGGCATTCAGAGAACGCTTCCCATTTGGGAACTACATACCAAACAAACCCGCAAAATACGGAGTGAAGATATTTGCGGTCGTAGATGCTCAACATGCACATATGGCAACTTGGAACTAAACATTGGCCAACAACCAGAAGGACCTCATCGCTTGAGAAATGAAATAAGTGATGTGGTAACGGAAGTAGGAGGTCTTGTGGTTGGCAGAAACATTAATAGAACCTTGGACAAGTGATTCTCTCTACTTCATGTTACCAAGCAGCTCTTTCAAAATGGAACTACCATCGCTATCACAATCTGAAAGGTCAAAAGAGGAGTGCCCAGAAAATTGTGTGTGGCAAGAGGAAACCCAGTAACTTTCGAATTTCCCTTGCACGTTGGTTGCTTACGTGCTGAAGCCTAATGAAGTGGTGGTTTTGTTGTCAGCAATGCATAATGACGCAAAAATTAATGTTAATGGATGAGCTCAACAGAAACCATAAATAATAACATACTATAACTGCATTGCTGAAGATTAGATGGGTATATGACATAACTAATGAGGAGTTATTGAATAGAATTGGGGAGAAGAGGAGTTTGTGGCACAACTTGACTAGAAGAAGGGATCGGTTGTTAGGGCATATTCTGAGGCATCAAGGGATCACCAATTTAGTATTGGAGGGCAGTGTGGAGGGTAAAAATCGTAGTGGGAGACCAAGAGAATAGTACACTAAGCAGATTCAGAAGGATGTAGGCTGCAGTAGGTGCAGGGAGATGAAGAAGCTTGCACAGGATAGAGTAGCATGGAGAGGTGCATCAAACCAGTCTCAGGACTGAAGACCACAATAACAACAACAACAACAACTGAATTAAGAACGGTGTAGCTCTGGTTGATAAGATGTGCTTGCTGTATGATATGACCACATATTCAAGAATACTGACTCTTCCTGTACTTAACGATCTGCTGAATCTTAGCGCCCGCAATGCTATTTGCGAACCAAAACAACATTGCAGTTCAAATGTCGAGATTTTATTATTGATCTGTTTCTGGCTTGAATGAAACCTCTGGCTCAGCAGTGTTTAGGACAAATATGCTGTCGTTCAAAATAAAAGACTTTCCTGGTATTACCGTGGCGGAAAGCCAGCCATCAACCAAGGGAGTGACAGTCAGCAGCTCTGTGGATCGCTTCTGTGATTGCAGAAGGTTACGAAATAAAAGAACTCAAAAAATGTGTAGTGCGTGTAATAAATTCATTTGCTCTAATCGTTCCATGATTGTATGTCCTGTTCCGTAAACCACGATTAAATGATTATTTTTCAGAATGTGTGTTTTTTTAAACTCGATCAAAGCCAATTGCGTCATTTTAGTTAAAATTGTGACGCGTTATTGAAACTTTGTTGTGTTTTCAAATACGAGAACAAACGTTTACTTCTTGCTGATAATTTTTAATTAACACTATGCCGTCCGGCGATACCACAGTGGCGTCGTGAGCATAGTATTGCGCAGTGGCCGGCGACAGCACGTTAGTATCTTTTGCCTTCTGTTGGTGTTTCGTTTAGGTGACAATAAGTCACACACCCCAACAAGTTTTTTGTTTTTGTAAGTACTTGTGCCCTTTCATCATGGCAGACGAAAGAGACAATAGGGTATTATTTACGATGAACGCGCGGACGTCTTGTCTGACGTTCTGGACGACTTGGCTGATTGGGAAGAAGACATTGGATATCAAAGAAATGAAAGTGAAGCAGAATCGTAGGAAGATAGTGAAATACGTCCAAGTAGAATTCGGCGAACGCTACGGTTGCCTACTGATTCGGCTGAATCAGACGAAGAAGACAGTGCATAGTTGTCAGACATTGATTTACCGAGAACCAATAATAAATTGGAAGGATCCCTGGGTCCAAACATGTATCCCAAGGATACACAGAGCGTCGAGGATATCACAGAATTATATATTGGGAACGATCTATTTGAATATATTAACAACGGAACCAATAAGTACTACAGTCAAAATAGAAGCAAACTGGATTTTAAAAAAATGCCAAATTCGTCGACGTTACGGGACCCGAACTTAGAAAATCCTTAGGGCTTGCTATCCTTATGAGAACTGTAAAAAACGCAAGGATCGATGATTATTGGTCAACGAAACCGTTCGCGGACACATCGATATTTCGCAAAATGATGTCCCACAAGCGATTCAGTCAAATATTATCATTTTTACATTTTTCCGACAGCAACAATAAACCGGATAATGCCGACCGGCTTGTGAAATTGCAATTCGTAATTGATTATTTTTCCAAAAAGTTTAAGAAACGTTTAATCTAAGTCCAAACATCTCAACTGAAGAAGGAATGATACCGTGGCGTGGACGGTTAAATTTTAAAGTTTAGAATCTGTCGAAAATTACGAAATACGGCAAATTCATTCGGATGCTGTGTGATTCGAGTACAGGATACATTTTCTCATTCAAGATATATTCCGGCGCTGGACAGCCTTTAGCAAAAACAGTGATGGAGCTACTGACACCTTCTGATGGAAAATGGCATCACCTCTGCATGGGTAATTATTATAACAGTGTAAAACTTGCAGAGAAGTTACTTGAAAAGAAAATTCGAGTTTGTGGAACGATACGGCAAACTAGAGAATTTCCGGAAAATTAAAGCGCGCAAAAGTCAATGTGTTTGAAGGTTGCCATCAACGGAAAGGTGACAAGCGGCCGGCGACAAGCCATGTAATCCGAATTAGCGCTGCCGGCGCCAAGCGAATAAATCTGTACGAGACGTGCGGACGGCAAAGCGTTAACAGTACTATTGGCATCACATAACATATTTAATTCTTTCTTCAAAATTCAACTTGTTTGTTGCTGAGAAGACAGCATACGTACTAAATTTTCATTTTAGAGCGCGACCGCTGCAGGATTAAATAGGTTAAAGAATAATGTAATCCACACCAACTTATTTTGGCACTCGCCGTTTATATTAGCGAATCTGTTACAAAAACGCGAACTCGCTTCTCCCTCTTTACGTCCTCTCAGCCTCACAACTAACAGGAGAAGACAAAAAAACATCAGTCTCTTTCTCTTTGCATTTATTTGAAGACAACTGACAGTGAGACGGCGGCAGAGATAAAAATGCTCAAGTGAGCTCCTAATCGGTAAACAAACGACACATGATCAGAGGAATAAAAAAAAGTTACATAAAACAGCGAAAAGTAAGTGTAAACAGCTATGCCGCAGGCATGGTCGTTCCCCGATTTCTAGCCGGCTGACACTGGACACGATGGCATCTCAACAGTGCCAGTCGGCTGGAAATCCGAGAGCTACCGTGTGAAATTTGATTTAAAAAAGCAGAAATAAGAAAAGAACTAGAAGAAAAATTACCAAAGAATCAGAAACACCAAGAGAAACTTTTTTAAGAACAGAATACTGTAAGGGGCAGTCAAATGAAAAAGAGACAGACGGAAAAAATTAAGTAAACTGTTTATTATTTCAGAAGTAATCGCCATAACCGTTAATACATTTATCCCACTGTGAGATAAGATGGTCAGTGCCTTCATGGAAAGGCCGGCCGGAGTGGCCGAGCGGTTAAAGGCGCTACAGTCTGGAACCGCACGACCGCTACGGTCGCAGGTTCGAATCCTGCCTCGGGCATGGATGTGTGTGATGTCCTTAGGTTAGTTAGGTTTAAGTAGTTCTAAGTTCTAGGGGACTTATGACCACAGCAGTTGAGTCCCATAGTGCTCAGAGCCATTTGAACCATTTGAACCTTCATGGAAAAATGTTTGTGGTTTCTTCGGAACCAAGACTGTACCTAGGCGTGTAGCTCTTCGTCCGAAGCAAATCGACGACCACGAATGTGTCTCTTCAGTATTTCAGAACTATGGACATTGCATGAGGAGAGATCGGAAATGTGTGGAGTATGTGTAAGGGCTTCCCAGCTAACCTCTTTGCAGCTTAATCGAAACAACAGGCACAGCAGCTCCGGGAAAAGCATGATGACCCTTTTCTTTAACTGCAAAGGCCAGCTGCTCATTGACTGGAACACGGCGTCACAAATAACAGATGACACTTTGTCAAAACCGAAGCGCGCCATCAAGTCCCAACGGACAGGAGTATTGACCGGTGGTATCATTCTATTGCAAGATAATGCTCGCCCACACGCTACAAAAATTTTTTCGACAACGCTGCAGACGTTTCACTGGAAAAACCGTTACACGTCCTCCATACAGTCCCGATCTCTCCCCACGCGATTTCCATATTTTTGGGGCCCTCGGGAAAGACATAAGTGGTCGTCCATTTGCTCCGGACGAAGAGATGCACACTGGGCTACAATCATGTTTCCTCAGGCAAACACAAACACTTATCCATGAAGGCATTGACCATTCGTATCGCCGGCCGCGGTGGCCGTGCGGTTCTAGGCGCTGCAGTCCGGAACCGCGGGACTGCTACGGTCGCAGGTTCGAATCCTGCCTCGGGCATGGATATGTGTGATGTCCTTAGGTTAGATTGCTTTAAGTAGTTCTCAGTTCTAGGGGACTGATGACCTAAGATGTTAAGTCACATAGTGCTCAGAGCCATTTGAACCATTCTTGAACCATTCGTATCTCACAGTGCGACAAAAATATTAAGGGTTACGGCGATTACTTTTCAAATAATAAACAGTTTACTTATATTTTTCTATCTGTCTCATTTTCATTTCACTGCCCCTTGTAAATTTGTAAGCTTTTCAAGGCAGAATTACACATTCACGTGTAGTTAAAGCGACAAGATAAGACGTGATAGTGTGAAGCACACCTGTACTATTTAATACGAAGCTGAAAATGTTTGGTTGTTGCATCAGAGCAAAATTAAAGTTTTAGCTATAGTACGTAATATGGCAGCATAGTGTCCTCACTTATATCGAAGCCGCGAACAACATGAACAGAGGAAAGGAACAGAGACAACGTGGTGTAACAGACCGAAACAAGGGGAAAGCGATTTAATGAAGCGTACGATACCAGTTTTACACCAGATTTCAAATAATGAACTCGATCCATGAAGCTAAACTGTCAAATTACGTTAATTTCAGGTTCGTTTATAAAGTTCGACAACCAAACATCAAGGTACAAGCCAATAACCACCGTATTAATTACACACTAAAACAGTGTGAAAACATGATTTTAAAGAACATTAGCATGCCAAAAACATAAAATTTATTTACAAGTTAATAATGTTTAGGTTCAAAGAAAACACATGTACTTACGAATTTCAAAATATGTTCCATAATGTATCCAGCAATATTTTATTATTCACTGGTTAACACCTGATTGTAAAAACGTACATAAGTTCACTCAAAATATTGTCATGTGCACAAAAACGGCAATTTGTCGGAATGTACACAGAATGTGCGAATCAAATATTTTGAAGAGTTTTATTGTTATTCTGGAGTTATATAAACTTTTTATTACCATAAATATGGTTTACAGTTTTATTTAAGAACCAATAGTGCGCTTTGTTTACTTCTTTTCACTGTTTGTAGTTAATATTAAATACGTAAATTAATGTGATGGTATTATTTCAGAATATTCTAGAACAACATACTAGTTTATTATAAATACTAGCACTTCGCGCCGAAAGAGTGGCAGTTGTAATCTCGGAGAGTTATGATGTAGATCTCAGTTGTTATAAAGTGTGCTATACGCACTTAATCAGACAATTGTTTAGTGATTGGAACTCTGCAGAAGTCTTTGTAAAGATGTTTTGGAAAATGGTGGAAGTAATACTGTTGTGATTACGCTTTCATCTTTATTTCAGAATAAATTCTGAAAACGATGATGTGCAAGTTTTATCATTTGCTACTAATATCGCTCGAGGATCTCGGGATTCACCCTGGAGACAACGATTGCCACAACAGATTCTCACAAGACGAGTATTTTATTTTATACATTGGAATGGTACTCTTCACCGTATCAATAAATGCACGAAATTTTAGTTTCTATACAGACGAAGTGCATGATGAACATCGATTCAAATTTTCAGTATTTTAACAGCATGTAGGGGGTCCATTTCAGTGGTTAGAAGATGAAAGAGCATGGGAAGTATAGGAAATAACAAAAAAAAGAAGAATTGAATTTGTTATGACTGTGATCCCAGACGGTCAATACGAAGATAAAAGAAAATAAAGAAAGCACAGTTACGACGACTGCATTCTTCGAACATTCAAAAACACATGTAACATTATACTGCTGATACACTGTTTCACATTCTGCCTCATCATTCACGCTTAATCCCATAGAGTATCAGTAATTTCAGTTCAAAACTGCTAAGAGCAAATAATCCTCCTAAAATCTGAACATTGTGGCTGTCTGGCCCATCACAGCGCTGGGCCCGCAGCAAGTGTTATAAGGCTGACGAGCCAGAACTTGGCGACCACTGCCCACCGCAAGAGAGAGTGGCTCCTGGTGCTGTGGACACATGTCGTGTTAATCCTTTCGTGAGCCGTGGGAAACATGCTTCCCACTACAATGAACTCGCTCCTAGTCCCGTGGGATTCACAGTTCCCACCTCTGTACGGTGCTACCACCTAGTGAACAGTATAGGGTACTACTTCCAATCGGAAGTTCCCGCCGTTTTTGCTGTACCTTCGCGCAGAGGCATTGTATAGCTGAGTGTTGCTCTGTAGAGGAGCCTTTCAGTGCTGTTTGCGTGACATTTTGTGATTTTTTTTTCCTCAAAGCTATAGTATAAGGTAAATACTTTTGATTTACCCAAATTTATGAAGGAAAACGTAAAATTGGAACGAGGTGAATTCCAGTTTGAAACAAAAGGAGCCATTTCTGCAGTAAAATGGGTGGATAACCGTCCAGTCACTTTCCTGTCCTCAATTCATGACCCTTGAGATACAGCCACAGTGAAAAGGAAAAACAAGGATGGTACCAGTACAGAGATTTCTTGTCCTGAAGTTGTGGTTGGTTGGTTTTTGGGGAAGGAGACCAGACAGCGTGGTCATCGGTCTCATCGGATTAGGGAAGGATGGGGAAGGAAGTCGGCCGTGCCCTTTCAGAGGAACCATCCCGGCATTTGCCTGGAGTGATTTAGGGAAATCACGGAAAACCTAAATCAGGATGGCCGGACGCGGGATTGACCTGAAGTTGTGGCAGAATACAACAAAATAATGTGTGGTGTCGATAAGTTTGATCAATTACGAGAAAGGTACGCTATTGGCAGACGTTCTGTAAAATGTTGGCACAGAATATTTTATTTCCTTGTGGACGTTGCTGCAGTGAACAGTTTTATCCTGTGGAAAATAAGTAAAAGAAAAAGTGGACAGCATGATCACCTCACATGCAGGATCCATCTAACAAGACAATTGATCGCTGGCTTCTCATCCCAAAAAAGGCGTGGACAAAAACCTGTCTTTCTGGCAAAAAGGGGTAAAGTATCTGAAGATTTTCGTCATGTGGCTGTAGGGGAGCATCAGTCCATTTTAGGAGAAACCTACTGGACGTGCCGTCATTGTAGTACCAAAGCTGCGGAAAAGAGCACTCACTGTGTTTGTACATATTGTCAAATACCACTTTGCATAGACCTATGTTTCAGAAAATTTCATGGCATGTAATTGTGAACAATCATTGTAACAAGAGAAGTAAATTTATCAAATAAATATGACATATATTGAAAAAGTTGTTTTTGTCATTTAACTTCAAGGAAGGGCAGTGGGAAGAATACTTCCCACCTTGTTGTGTGACCTCACTTTCACAGTTGGAGCAAATTTCATATTCTGTATGATAAATATACCTATCTGTTAACTACTATCTGCTCTCCATTCGTTGAAAAAAATGCTGAATAATTTTGCCCAAGAAAGGGTTAAGGAAAGAATATATGGATCAGAGAGGAATGAAGAACGTTTTAGTGGCGATACGAGCTGCAAAAGGAGAAATCTACTGACATAAGCGAATTCGACAAAGAGTGGACTGCTGTCTCCCTGCACCCGTGAACGATGATCTCGGAGACAGCTGTTTCGCTGTTCGACTGCTACTGTCGTCAGCATCTATGACAACC
Source organism: Schistocerca americana (assembly GCF_021461395.2). Taxonomy (NCBI): domain Eukaryota; kingdom Metazoa; phylum Arthropoda; class Insecta; order Orthoptera; family Acrididae; genus Schistocerca; species Schistocerca americana. The sequence goes on along the minus strand of NC_060124.1, from coordinate 539,141,450 downwards.
GATTGAAGGACAGTGAAACATCCAGTGGGGGAAACGGTGTTCACCATCGACGTCTCATCTCAGGACATGGAGGTCAGAGGTTTACCCGCCAAGTCAGGAGAGGCAGATCTGAGTATCTAGTATAGTGCTGGTGGCGGGCCAGTGTTTGGCAGAACACCGTTCAGTGCACATTGTTAAATACGGGACTCTACAACAGACGACGCCCTACGTGTTCCCATGTTGACACAGCGACATCGGCAGTCGGGACTACAGTAGGCATGGGATCACCAAGACGGCAAACAGCTGCTCAAACACGCTTATTGTACTCTGTGGGATTTTATCTGCACTTCCACGAGACATTTGGTAGTAACTCAAATCCTCGACATCTACACACGTACTCCACAACACACCGTACGACGGGTGGCAGAGGGTACCCTGTTACACTACTAGTCATTTCCTTTCCTACTCCACTCGTAAATAGAGCGAGGAAGGAACGATTGTCTATGTGCCTCCGTATCAGCCCTAATTTCTCGTATCTTACCTTCGTGGTCCTTAAGTGAAATGTATGTTGGCAGCTCTTGAATCGTTCTGCAATCGGCTTCAAATGCTGGATCTCTAAATTTTCTCAGTAGTGTTCCTCGAAACGAAAGTTGCCTTCCCTCCAGGGATTCACATTTGTGTTCCAGAAGCATGTCCGTAACACCTGTGTGTTGTTCGAACCTACCGGTAACAAATCTAGCAGCCTGCTTCTGAACTGATTCGATGTCTTCTTTTAATGCTTGTGCAGTACTCAAGAATAGATCCCACCACTGCTCCATATGCGTTCTCCTTCACATAGAAACACCATTTCCCAGAATTCTTCCAATAAACCGCGCTGACAATTCGCGTTCACTGCCACAATCCTCACTTGTTCGTTCCATTTCATATCGCTTTTCAACGCTGCAAGCAGGCAATTAAATGATGTCAAGCAGAACACTACTAATGCTGTATTCAAACATTATGGGTTGGTTTTTCCTACTCATCCGCATTAACTTACATTTTTCTACATTTGGAGCTCGGTGCAACTCATCACAGCAACTAGAAATTTTTTGTAAGTCATCTTGTATCCTCCTAAAGTCACTCCCCTTTTCCGTACACCACAGCATCTTCAGCAAACAGCCGCAGATTGCTGCTCACCTTCTCCGTCAGAACATTTATGTATATAACTTCCCTGGGGCACTCCTGACGATATCCTTGTCTCTGATGAACACTCGCTGTCGAGTACAACTAGTGCTCAGAGCACTGTGGGACTTAACATCTGACGTCATCAGTCCCCTGGAACTTAGAACAAACCTAACTAAGCTAACGACAGCACACACATCCATGCCCGAGGCCGGATTCGAACCTGCGACCGTAGCAGTCACGCGGTCTGAACTGAAGCACCTAGAACCGCCCGGGCACAGCGGCCAGCTACTACGTAGTGGATTCTTTTACTTGAAGTCTTCGAGCAACCCACATATTTGGGAACCTATTACATACACTTCTACCTTCATTAACAGTCTCCAGTAGGGCACCATGTCAAATGTTCTAAGGAAATCTAGAAATTTGGGATGTGCGTGTTGGAAAATGGTGAAGGAGAACGCTTATGGGGCGTTAGTGTGACCTACTCTTGAGTACTGCTCGAGTATTTGGGATCTGCACCAGGCCGGATTAAAAGAAGACATCGGAGCAATTCAGAAGCAGTCATGCAAGTTTGGTTACCGGTAGGTCCAAACAACAGCAGGTGCTACAGACATGCTTCGGGAACTTAAATGTGCATCCTTGGAGGGAAGGCGAGTTTCGTTTCCAGGAACACTACTGAGAAAATTTAGAGATACAGCATTTGAAGCTGACTGCAGAACGATTCTACCGTCACCAACATACATTTCGCTCAAGGACCACAGAGGTAAGATATGAGAAATTAGCGCTGATACAGAGGCACATAGACAATCGTTACCGATAGTTCTCAGTATATCATGACAGCTTTCGTTCCACTTGCATCCCGTTACACTTCATGTCTTCCCCGACGGCGGTGTCATTTTCCAGTAGGGTAACTGTCTATGACCCAAGGCTGCAATCGTGGTACAGTGGTTTGAGATCATCTACATCTACATCATATTCCGGAAGTCACCTAATGGTGTGTGGCGGAGGGTACTTCCGGTACTTCTATCTGATCCCTCCAACACTGCTCCACTCGCGAATAGTGCGTGAGAAGAATGATTGTCAGTAAGCCTCTATATTGGCTACATTTTCTCGAATTTTTTCGTTACCGTCAATACAGGAGATATATGTGGTGGGAAGTAATATGTTGTCCGCCTCCTCCGGAAAACTGCTGTCCCGAAATTTCAATAGTAAATCTCTCCGTGATGCACAACGGGCCGCTCTTGTAACGTCTGACAGTGGAGTTCGTTTAGCATCTTTGTAGCACTCTTTCGCCAGCTAAACGATCCTGTGACGAAACGCGCCGCTCTTCGTTGGATCTTCTCTATCTCATCTATCTGTCCTACCTGATAGGGATTACACATAGATGAACAACAATCAAGAATCTGGCGAACAAGTGCCTTATAAGCCAATTCCTTAGTGGATGATTGAACTCACACTGAGGGCTTAGCCAAAAAATGCCCTTGATCTCAACATCGTGGAACACGTCTGAGACACTATCAGGTGCCAACTCCACAACCACAAACACCAGCCCATAATGTACGGGAGCTGCGCCGCTTTTGTGTACATATCTGTTGCCACACATCTCTGGAAATCTACCAAGGTCGTTTCTAATCCCTACCACATAAAAAAGCTACTGTACTGTGTTTCAAAGGTGTACCAACACGCTCTTCAGCAGGTGTTGATCACGTTTTGGCTCATCAGTGTGTGTAAGAAACATGGGTAAACAGCTGACGCTGGTGGTCTCTGTACTACACTACTGGCCATTAAAATTGCTACACCAAGAAGAAATGCAGATGATAAACGGGTATTCAATGGACAAATATATTATACTAGAACTGACATGTGATTACATTTTCACGCAATTTGGGTACATGGATCGTGAGAAATTAGTACCCAGAACAACCACCTCTGACCGTAATAACGGCCTTGATACGCCTGAGCATTGAGTCAAACAGAGCTTGGATGGCATGTACAGATACATCTGCCCATGCAGCTTCAACACGATACCACAGTTCATCAAGAGTAGTGACTGGAGTATTGTGACAAGCCAGTTGTTTGGCCACCGTTGACCACACGTTTTCAATTGGTGAGAGATCTGGAGAATGTTCTGGCCAGGGCAGCAGGCGAACATTTTCTGTATCCAGAAAGGCCCGTACAGGACCGGCAACATGCGGTCGTGCATTATCCTGCTGAAATGTAGGGTTTCGCAGGGATCGAATAAAGGGTAGCGCCACGGGTCGTAACACATCTATGTAACGTCCACTGTTCAAAGTGCCGTCAATGCGAACAAAAGGTCACCGAGACGTGTAACCAATGGCACCTCATACCATCGTGCCGGGTGATACGCCAGTATGGTGATGACGAATACACGCTTCCAATGTGCGTTCACCGCGATGTCGCCAAACACGGATGCGACCATCATGACGCTGTAAACGGAACCTGAATTCATCCGAAAAAATGACGTTTTGCCATTCGTGCACCCAGGTTCGTCGTTGAGTACACCAACGCAGGCGCTCCTGTCTGTGATGCAGCGTCAAGGGTGACCGCAGCCATGGTCTCCGAGCTGATAGTCCATGGTGCTGCAAACGTTGTCGAACTGTTCGTGCAGATGGTTGTTGTCTTGCAAACGTCCCCATCTGTTGACTCAGGGATCGAGACGTGGCTGCACGATCCGTTACAGCCATGCGGATAAGATGCCTGTCATCTCGACTGCTAGTGATACGAGGCCGTTTGGGTCCAGCACGGCGTTCCGTATTACCCTCCTGAACCCACCGATTCCATATTCTGCTAACAGACATTGGATTTCGACCAACGCGAGCAGCAATGTCGCGATACGATAAACCGCAATCGCGATAGGCTACAATCAGACCTTTATCAAAGTCGGAAACGTGATGGTACGCATTTCTGCTCCTTAGACGGGGCATCACAACAACGTTTCACCAGGCAACGCCGGTCAACTGCTGTCTGTGTATGAGAAAGCGGTTGGAAACTTTTCTCACGTCAGCACGTTGTAGGTGTCGCCACCGGCACCAATCTTGTGTGAATGCTCTGAAAAGCTAATCATTTGCATATCACAGCATCTTCTTGCTGTCGGTTAAATTTCGCGTCTGTAGCACGTCGTGTTCGTGGTGTAGCAATTTTAATGGCCATTAGTGTAGTTGTGTCTGTGAGACAATCGTCTGCCGACCGAGACGATAGCAGAACCCGACAGCCGGCGCTCACCTCCTGGTGGACCTGCCGGAAGGAGAGCCTGGCGCCCTGCTGATGGGAGACGACGGCCTCCCGGTCGCCGTAGCGGTGCGCCGCCTGCTCCACCAGCCGGCCCATGGTCAGCGCCAGCAGCGGCTGCGCGCCCGGCTGGTGCCAGTAGCTGGGCCGCCACGCCTGCTGGCTGCATCTGCAACAGAGCCGCACCGGTACTGCACCTCTGCCAAGCAGCGACGAGCATACTCCACCGACGGGCATCGATATGGAAGTAGGATCGATTATAGTTCAATTCTTTTATCTTGGCGGCTCGCGCATGCCCGCCCAGACGCGGGAGATTGCTGCGTTGACAGTTGTGCGCGCCAAGAGAAGCAGCACCATAGTATACTTCGCAAACTTACGTTTAGGGGGGAGCGCACAGTTTATGAAGTAAAGCCAACACGGCCGCATTAACCCTTTCGCTGCTACAGAGACGTGCTCCCCGCATTCCGCGATGTGCGCGATTTTGTCACCATTGCACTGCTCGCCTGTGCAGACACATGGTCTTTCGACTGCTTTGACACACATTATCATTCGATTTCACAAAAACTATTTGGCCCAAAAATTTGATTTTTACACATCTTCTTGACTCATGATACCTTCCCCCCATAAATGACTTAATTTTGTTTCGATGTTCAACGCAGGTATTGTGCAGCATTAGATGTAGTAAACCATTGCACGAAATTTTCAGAGTTTGCAGAGGTAAAAGTCCACAGCGTATACTTTCCGTATGGTCGATTTTAGTTGCCACTAGAAATTTCAAAAAATTACATTCAAACGAATAAAATTCATGAAGTAAGTCACTTCGATATTGTTTTTAAATAAAGAAAATATTAAACATCGAATGACGTTTTAACTCAGAACCTTTCGCTTACCAGCCAAACACCTTAACCATTACGCTAACGCAGCTAACCATGTAATAAACCTCCTGGAGGACTTTAATATGTCACGCAAAATCCCGACAAACACTGTTGGTGTCATTATAAATTACTCACGTTTCATCGAAGTTTCAATAGGAAATAGACAATTACCGCTGTTCTTCATTGTGAAAGAGCAGTTAGTGAGAATGATACAAACACCTTTCCTTGCTATCGCCTGAATTAGAAGGCTTATTGCTTGTTTGGTTTAATTAATTAATAGAATATGAAGCAGCTAGCATAAAGAATGCTTCTTCCAAGCTTTCTATAAAAGAAAGTCTGCTATCAAGACATTGCTTTTGTTCAATTACTGTATTTATGACTGAATGTTTCTAAAACTGAAGACACTCGTCCGTGCTCTGCACTGCAGTCGAGCTCTGGCAACGTCGTTCTCTGTTCATTGGCTGACTGTGTTTTGTGACGTCAGATGCGCAAAACGAATCTAAACTCGGCCGCCGTCATAAATGACGCGCACTTTAGTCGCCTTGAACAGGGGGCGGGGCATAGTCGTTGAGCCACGCGGCTGCAGAGGCCACCAGTAGGGGCGGCGATCTAAGAGAGCCTGTGTAAGGTGTCAGGCAAACCCCAACACCTTCCATGAAAACCCTGAAATGATAGCAAATCCGGCAGCATGTCACATAGCTCCGGATAAATCCTGACATTAAATTAACCAAAGTAATACGATCAACGAGTGAGCAAATGGAATACCACAGACTAACACAAGAACGTCTAAATGCATGTCATACCTCCCACCGTGAAACAGGCGCAGTTCCGAGGGTAGAAACAAGAACAGAACCCGGGAGCAGAGACGTGTAAGCGAGAAGGCCCTACGATAAGGGATGGATACCCACATCACCAAGAGCAGCCCCCACCCCATGTTTACCCTAGGACGCCTAAGAGAGGGGTTTGTTGAACCCACAATTTTTTTATGTCCCCTGCTTTTGCCCAAGTAACTTTCGTACTACCTATTCCCTTTGAGTTATTGGTTGTTGGCTAATTTATGGAACGTTAGTGTCAATATATTTTATAGAAAATTCCTGTTTTGAAAGAAAAAATAAATAAACTTATTATGGGTCCAACAAACCCACCCCTTAGGCTTCCGTGCTATAGAAAATTTCCCGTAGTAGGATTTCGTATTTCTCATCTCTGCAACAATGCAAGTTAGTTTCTTGTTGGTTGATATTCTTGCTATTCACAACAATCAGTTTACTTTCAGAGGAAGTGATCTTTGATGTCAGTCAGCTGTTATTTATCTTGTAAACTTGCAGTGAGTTAGTGCAGTTCTGAACACGTAGGCCTCCAGTAACTTTGGTGTCCTACATAGCAACAACGAAACCAAGTAAAAGCTTACTGATGTTGTCAACAATGCACCATGATAAAGGCAATGTTGGAGGAGAGAAGAATAAAACCGAGATAAATGCATACTATAATTCCACTAAAGGACGAATTGATACCATGATCAAATGGCGCGTATGTACACCTGCAAGAGGGGAACAAAGAGATGGCCTCTATCTGTATTTTACTCTCTCATTGACATTTGTGCTATCAATGCAACCACCATATTCATCCAGCAACATCCAAGATGGAATGAAAAGAAACACACAAAACTTTATCTTCTGCAAGCTGGGATGGAACTAGTGAAACTGCAGGTAGAAGAAAGAAGTGCCAATGCAAGAGGGTTATCTAACCAAGTTGTTCAATCAATGGAGACTATTCTACAAAAGAAAATCAAAGAATTGACAACAGAAGCACGTCAGCCTCCTGCAGGGAAAGGTCGGTGCCATATTTGTGTAAGAGAAGCTAAAACAAAGAAGCAGAAGTACAACAATCTAAGCAAACCAAAACAATATTGTGGACAGTGTCATAAACATGTGTGTAACACACATTCAGAAAAAATTGTGATGTGTCTCTCTTGCCTTGAAGTTGAGGACTCAGAGTAGTCTATTGTATATGAACACATCTGTATTTTGTATTTTAATATGTCAATTTTTTATTCACTCAATCCAATATTTATAACAATTAACAACATTTATAAACCGATGCCTTAGTTAAAATACATAAACCATTTTGGAAGTTGTAGTTTTTCGTCAGTAAACTTATTTAATACCTGTGTGCTCACCGAACCCCCCCCCCCCCCCGCCCCCCCTCTTAGGCATCCAAGTTAGAAAAAAAGGCTTGGGCGTCCTAGGGTTAAAAGATAGAGCCCTCCAGAAGAACAGTATAGATCTTACGATAACACTAAAAGGGCCACAACAGCTGCAAGTTTTAGCGTGAGACTATCTGCATCTCTGTTACGTTGCAAACGTTAAAAACATTGCCCCACCACGAAAAGTATAACGTTTCTCATTGGATAGACAGAAGTTTTGTAGGCAGAGCTTAAGGTTAACATTGAGACTTTGATTGGTCAGTTGAAAACACAACCAGATAGCTTTTCTAAAACCAACTTAGGTAAATTGTAGTAAGGAGAAGTTAGGAGAGAGTTGCTTCCGAGACGGCGAGGTGAGGGGAGCTGTGCTGTCCGCCGCCCCCTGACGAAACCGACAAGGTAATGAACGCACGCGATGCCGCATTTTTGAGCGCATAAGGCTTCACTCAGAACTGCAGAAGTCTGATCTGTTACATCCCCTTTTTGCGTAATACTAGTGTCGATCGTCAATTAAATCTCATGGTGTTCACATTTGCTACTTGAAGTAAAAATCTGAAACGCGATGATTTTTCTGTTATGTAATTATTGAGAAGCCACATCAGCCACTGTAATTTGCGACAAGTTAGATAAGTAATTAAAGATAATTGAGGGTCACTGTAGACCATTTTGATAGTTTTCCCTTTTATGAAACTTAACTTAAATCTAGATTATAGATGTGATATGGCATAGGTCATCCTTCAATCCATTATAGAACTTGGAAAACTTGGAAACCCATTCAGGTAATATTCGTTCTCATTTTTGTTGAATGCAGTTGGTTTTTATCATCCTGTATTAAAATATTTCCTTTTATCAATAGTGCAATTTATAAACAATGTTTTGTGAGTAGAATAAAATTTTCAATGGTAAACTTAGCTGCTTTTTCGACGTTATTTTACCAGCTAACTAAAAATAGGCAAGCCTTGAACCCCTTCCAATAAATTTAGTTAGTATTAAGATTCTTTTACAGTGAGTGAAGTGGGGCTGACGCTGAAATCATTAAGTGTTTGATTATACCATCGCTAGTCTCACTGAACTCTTCTGAACTCTACATGTCATGTGTGGTCTGGCGTCTCCTTACCAGCAACAGGTCCCAGGTTCAAACTAGTCAATTCCCTAAAAAACACGCTCAGAGCGTCGTTGCGCGAAAGTGGTAGCGAGACACGACTTAGAACAAACAGACACCACGCAGAATGTTAGACCTGTATACAGAGAGAGTGGCCATAGGTGAAGTAGCCCGTGATTGATTGATTGATTAGCTTTGGCAGAAAAATGGCGCCAAACGTCTCTCGCGCTTCCTATGTTCGCCGTGCTTTTGAGTTGAAGTTCAGAGGACTTTTGGAAACGATTAAAAGGTATTTGAATTATTGAGAGACTTGTTATGCATTGTGCATGCATGTTCGATTTAGTTGTAGATCGTTTTTAGTACGTAATTAGCGTTTGCGATCTTAAATAAGACTTGAAGTAATGAAGCGTTTTGTGATGAAGTCGGTAGGCCTACATGTCTGAAGTAAACACGTTAGTAATTGTACAGTATTGTTTTTGACATCTGTAATTCGTTCTGCAGACGTTCGTAGACGATGCCAGGTTGTGCTGCATTTTTGGTTGTTCCAATAGAGGCGAAGGTGGATTTTGCATGTTAGCATTTCCACGCTATGAAGAAAGAAGAAAGCAGTGGGCAGTGGCAGTCAACAGGGCTGCCATAAATCAAACAGGAGCCCTGTGGAAACCAACCAAGTACTCTTATCTGTGCGAAGTAAAACGTTTTTGCTTTATACTACATATAAAACAACTTGCAATATACATAGTTAAATTTGAAAACAGATCTGTAAACTGGCTGTGTCAAACTTTATTTCATTCCGAATCAGATGACTAGGCATTATTTTGGTTTCAGTATTATTGCCTGACTGTTGACGCAGGCAAGTTGTAAGCACGTTTTCCGCAGTTGTGGTTGCCGAAACATTATTCGTAGTAAATAACTGTAGGTACTCTTGAAGACAGTTTTTAATAGGCCTACTTACTGTGGGGTAGAAGGGATACGGTAGTTTTCTTGTTATATTTCGTCGTTTATTACAGTAGCCTACATTTAACATTTGCTCAAATGTCTCTGAGCACTATGGGACTTAACTACTGAGGTCATCAGTCCCCTAGAACTTAGAACTACTTATACCTAACTAACCTAAGGACATCACACACATCCATGCACGAGGCAGGATTCCAACCTGCGACAGCAGCGGTCGCGCGGTTCCAGACTGTAGCGCCCGCCTAGAGAACCGCTCGGCCACCCCGGCCGGCCACATTTAACATTACCTCAGTATATTAATATATGAAAGAAGAGAAAGTCTTAAGCAGTTGTTTGCTTTTGCATGGCACAAGTAAACAACTGCTTAAGACTTTCATTTATCTTACGTAATACAGGTACGTTAGATCTTCAGCGTTATGCACTTCCGATACAAAACAAATGCTATACACTATATTTTTTATTTACGTTTCTTTCATTGCAATATGTCTAGTAAACGAACTTTAAAGGAGATAAATGCAAGTAACGAATAATTTTTACAGCCACTGTATCAAATTTTCCTGTGCTGTACGTAGTAGGCTACTATGAGTATATTATAGCTGTAAAGAAAGGCATTTAACGAATGATTTCGCCATATTCTCTTGTGCTTTTGATTCGATGAGTGTGTACTCCGCTACTCGACTACTGGCCATTCAAAAGTCCCGCCCGCAGTTTGGCAGAAAAATGGCCGCCGTATCGTCCGGTTGGCCACTCTCTCCCTATACAGGCTCTCTACGGCGACCTAGGTGGCAGACCCTTAGGTTTCCCAGCCATTTTAAATAACATCGCACTGCATCCCTGTCACCAGTTCGGATACTGTACATGAAGCACTCCATTACGCACCATTATGGACTGAAGCGTCAAAGAAACTGGTATAGGCATGCGTACTCGAATACGGAAACATGTAAACAGGCAGAATACGGCTCTGCGGTCGGTAAGCCTATATAAGACAAGTGTTTGGCGTAGTTGTTAGATCGGTTACTGCTGCTACAACGGCAGGTTATCAAGATTTAAGTGAGTTTGAACGTAGTGCGACAGTCGCCGCACGAGTGATGGTACACAGAATCTCAGAGGTAGCGATGAAGTGGGCATTTCCCCGTGCGACCATTTCGCGAGTGTACCGTGAATGTCAGGCATCCGTAAAACATCAAATCTCCGACATCGCCGAGAAAAAGATCCTGCAGGAACGGGACCAACGACGACTGAAGAGAATCGTTTAACATGACAGAAGTGCAACCCTTCCGCAAACTACTGCAGATTTCATTGCTGGCCCATCAACAAGTGTCAGCGTGCGAACCATGCAACGAAACATCATCACTATGAGCTTTTGGAGCCGAAGGCCCACTCGTGTAGCCTTGGTGACTGCACGACACAAAGCTTTATGCCTCGTCTGGGCCCATCAACACCGACATTGGACTGTTGATGACTGGAAGCATGTTGCCTTGTCGGACGAGTCTCGTTTTAGGTTATATCGAGCGGATGGACATGTACGGGTGTGGACACAACCTCGTGAATCCATGCACCCTACATCTCAGCAGGGGGCTGTTCAAGCTGGTGGAGGCTCTGTAATGGCGTGGGGCGTGTGCAGTTGGAGTGATATGGGACACCTGATACGTCTAGATACGATTCTGACAATTGACACGTACGTAAGCATCCTGTCTGATCACCTGCATCCATTCATGTCCATTGTGCATTCGGAGGGACTTGAGCAATTCCAGCAGGACAATGCGATACCCCGCACGTCCAGAATTGCTACAGAGTCGCTCAGGAACACTCTTCTGAGTTTAAACACTTCCGCTGGCAACCACACTCTCCAGACATGATCATTATTATCAGGGATGCCTTGCAACGCGCTGTTCAGAAGAGATCCTCGTGCTCTTGCGGATTTATGGACATCCCTGCAGGATTCATGGTGTCGGTTCCCTCCAGCACTACTTCAGACATTACCCGAGTCAATTCCACGTCGTGTTGCGGCACTTCTGCGTGCTCGCGGGGGCCCTACACGGTATTAGGCAGCTGTAGCAGTTTCTTTGGCTCTTCAGTGTAGTACTGTGTTGATTACCTTCAATTTCGATTTGGATACAATTAGGACTATTTGCATATTGTTTACATAGGAATTAGCATCCGTTCTGGAATTTATCGGCTTCCAGTGTGAAGTCGCGCATTGCAGTCTCCTGTCCTGTACCGTTTCTGAATGTACGACTGTCCGGCCGCACCAACTGGCTCTGCTTTTTGGTTTGGAAATTTACAAGCTGCAAGGAATTTAATTCATACCTAACTCGGACTTGGCCGTGGAAAGCAATGTATTTCGTTTCTACTTAGAGGTGTGTCAATTAATTAGGAGACTCACTAACGTGAACAGGGGATTCAACACTAACAACGCAGATTTTAGTTTAACAACGAGTGTGTGTGTGTGTGTGTGTGTGTGTGTGTGTGCGCGCGCGTTTTATCGGCTTCGACTCTCCGTGACCCCATGAAGTAAAGCACGCCAGTTTCTTCTGCCCTGCACTATCTCCCGCTGACTTTCCAGATTGGAATCCATTACATTTGCGATGCCATCGATCCACCTCATCCTTTGCTGCCTTCTTATGCATTCGATCTTTCCTGCATTATGCGTCGTTTAAAGCGAACCAGTCTTCTCATAATGTGCCCAAACGAGGTCAGTTTTTGTTTCTGTATCAGACCGTTCAAGGAGCAATCTGGTTTTATTTGCTGTAATACTGACCTATCCATTCTCTTTGCAGTTAATGGAACTCTAATGAGTTTCCTCCAACAACACAATTCAAACGTTCTATTTTACAATGTTCAGCTTTTCTTATGGTCCATATCTTACATCCGCACATCACAACTAGAAAGACCGTAAACATTACCATATGGATCTTTCTTGTTAAAGTCACGTCTCTATTCCTTAAAACATGTCACGAGTGGACATTGTCTTTCTTTTGATTTCGTGGCTTAAGTCAAAATCAGCAGAAATATGGGAGCAAAGGTAGTTGAAAGTAGAAACTGCCTCCATTGTTTCACGTTTCATATGCCATGAAGTGATAGGCTAGTTGCCATAATTATCATTTTCTCGACATTCAACATTAGATCGGCATTTGAACTTTCTTCTTTCACCTTCAGTAAAAGCACTCCGTCTTCAGGCCACAAGTGGCCCACCGGGACCATCCGACCGCCGTGTCATCCTCAGAAGAGGATGCGGGCAGGAGGGGCATGTGGTCAGCACACTGCTCTCCCGATCGTTGTGATGGTTTTATTTGACCGGAGCCGCTACTATTGGGTAGAGTAGTTCCTCAGTTGGCATCACGAGGCTGAGTGCACCCCGAAAAATGGCAACAGCTCATGGCGGCCCGGATGGTAACCCATCCAAGTGCCGGCCACGCCCGACAGCGCTTAACTTCGGTAATCTGACGGGAACCGGTGTATCCACTGCGACAATGCCGTTGCCTCTCACCTTCAGTAAGAGGATCTTTAATTCCTCTTCATTTCTGCCATCATTTGCGTATGTACGGTTGTTTATATTTATCCCAGCTATTTTAATTCCGGTTTCTTCTTCATCTACCATGGCGTTTTTCATAATGTATTCTGCAAACAGATTGGATAAAGAAGGTGACAAAATGCTGCTTTTCCGTACTCCTTTCTGAACGTTGACCCATTCAGAGATACAAATCAATGAATGCAGGAATCAACCTGTTGCACAGCTACAAAAAATTCTTAACGACCCTTTAATTATTAACGTACTGGAGAGAGTTGAATGCAAGTGAAAATCTTAACATGTTACAGAGAGAGAGCTGAACCCATGAGATACGTAGGTATCAAACTGACAAAAGGTGGATAGGGAACAGTTACGATAACTACTTACCACCTGGTGGAGGCTCTCACAGCAACAGCGGTACCGAAAAGGGTGACACCTATACACCAGTGACATGACCATCCTCTGCTGTGAGTAAAGAACAGGCAAACTGTGATCTGAATCGAGGTGGTTCAAACGGTTCAAATGGCTCTGAGCACTATGCGACTTAACTTCTGAGGTCATTAGTCGCCTAGAACTTAGAACTAATTAAACATAAGTAACCTAAGGACATCACACACATCCATGCCCGAGGCAGGATTCGAACCTGCGACCGTAGCGGTCGCTCGGCTCCAGACTGTAGCCCCTAGAACCGCACGGCCGAGTCAAGGTGGAAAGGGCCAAGAGTATAGTGCGTTCGTGTTGGAGTCACCTTGCTGCAACCGTTGGTCTGAAGAGACACTGGCAAACCAGGGCTGCGGTGGTCGCACTCTATGGTTTTATAAGCTTGGAATGACTGCACTCCGGTGAGCTACAAACCGCAGAAAATAGGACCGCTACCAAGCGCTGGGAGGGACAGTGGCCAAGCACTGCTGCGACTTGGAGAATCGACAACGCCTTCTGTCGACAGTAGTTTCACTACCTGACTTGGCTCAAACCATCGTAACACGTTCGTCTTTGTATTCCTGTGTCCCCTCGAGGTAGAAGAGCTGAGCCAACTTTTATCTGAGAGTAATGTTTGCCGTCAACTTGTACAAAATGATCATATCCGAAATAATATTCAGGAAGACTGCTCCTCAATATGTCAATAATTTGTCTGTTACGATCCTTTTTCTTCTGAATATTCAATAAGGGGTTAATCTGCATTTAATGTTCACGGGACCTCGAAATAAAACTGAAATCCTATAATAAGTCCCCAATATGCAACTGATTTTCGTCGTTAATGACCTCTCGCAAGCACACATGCGTCTACATCTACATCTACATCCATACTCCGCAAGCCACCTGACGGTGTGTGGCGGAGGGTACCTTGAGTACCTATATCGGTTCTCCCTTCTATTCCAGTCTCGAATTGTTCGTGGAAAGAAGGATTGTCGGTATGCTTCTGTGTGGGCTCTAATCTCTCTGATTTTATCCTCATGGTCTCTTCGAGAGATATACGTAGGAGGGAGCAATATACTGCTTGACTCTTCGGTGAAGGAATGTTCTCGAAACTTCAACAAAAGCCCGTACCGAGCTACTGAGCGTCACTCCTGCAGAGTCTTCCACTGGAGTTTATCTATAATCCCTGTAACGCTTTCGCGATTACTAAATGATCCTGTAACGAAGCGCGCTGCTCTCCGTTGGATCTTCTCTATCTTTTCTATCAACCCTATCTGGTACGGATCCCACACTGCTGAGGAGTATTCAAGCAGTGGGCGAACAAGTGTACTGTAACCTACTTCCTCTGTTTTCGGATTGCATTTCCTTAGGATTCTTCCAATGAATCTCAGTCTGGCATCTGCTTTACCGACGATCAACTTTATATGATCATTCCATTTTAAATCGCTCCTAATGCGTACTCCCAGATAATTTATGGAATTAACTGCTTCCAGTTGCTGACCTGCTATATTGTAGCTAAATGATAAGGTATCTTTCTTTCTATGTATTCGCAGCACATTACACTTGTCTACATTGAGATTCAATTGCCATTCCCGTCACCATGCGTCAATTCGCTGCAGATCCTCCTGCATTTCAGTACAGTTTTCCATTGTTACAACCTCTCGATATACCACAGCATCATACGCAAAAGACCTCAGTGAACTTCCGATGTCATCCACAAGGTCATTTATGTATATTGTGAATAGCAACGGTCCTACGACACTCCCCTGCGGCACACCTGAAATCACTCTTACTTCGGAAGACTTCTCTCCATTGAGAATGACATGCTGCTTTATGTTATCTAGAAACTCTTCAATCCAATCACACAATTGGTCTGAAAGTCCATGTGCTCTTACTTTGTTAATTAAACGACAGTGGGGAACTGTATGGAACGCCTTGAGAAAGTCAAGAAACACGGCATCTACCTGCGAACCCGTGTCCCGGCACGTTGTGAGCCTTACTACGGTCATTGTCTTAAAAGGACGCAGCCTGTTATCTTGGATGGAGAGTCTTTCACAGAGTGATGTTAATGCTGTAAATTAATGACCTTGCAGTCAATATTAACAGTAAGCTCAGAATTTTTGAGATGATGCAGTCACCTACACCATGTGATCAGAAGTATCCGGACAGCCCAAAAGCATACGTTTTTCACATTAGGTGCATTGTGCTACCACCTATTGCCAGGTACTCCACATTAGCGACCTCAGTAGCCACTAGACCTCCTGAGAGAGCAGAATGGGGCACTCCGCGGAACTCACGGACTTCGAACGTGGTCAGGTGATTGGGTGTCACTTCTGTCATACGTCTGTACGCTACATTTCCACACTACTAAACATCCCTAGATCCACTGTTTCCGATGTCATAGTGAAGTGGAAACGGGGAGGGACACGTACAGTACAAAAGCGTACAGGCCGACCTCGTCTGTTGACTGACAGAGACCGCCGACAGTTGAAGAGGGTCGTAATGAGTAATAGGCAGACATCTAGCCAGAGCATCACACAGGAATTCCAGACTGCATCTGGATACACTGCAGGTACTATGACAGTTGGGCGGGAGGTGAGAAAACTTGGATGTCACGGCCGAGCGGCTGCTCATAAGCCACACATCACGCGGTAAATGCCAAATGACGCCTCGCTTGGTGTAAGGAGCGTTAACATTGGACGATTGAACAACAGAAAAACGTTGTGTGGAGTGACGAATTGCTGTACACAATGTCGCGATCCGATGGCAGGGTGTGGGTATTGCGAATACCTGGTGAACGTCATCTTCCAGCGTGTGTAGTACCAACAGTAAAATTCGGAGGCGGTGGTGTTATGGTGTGGTCGTGTTTTTCCTGGAGGTGGCTTGTACCCCTTGTTGTTTTGCGTGGCACTATCACAGCACAGGTCTACATCTATTGTCTAAGCACCTTCTTGCTTCCCACTGTTGAAGAGCAATTCGGGGAGTGGCGATTGCATCTTTCAACACGATCGAGCACCTGTTCATAATGCACGGCCTGTGGCGGATTGGTTACACGACAGTAACATCCCTGTAATGGACTGGCCTGCACAGAGTCCTGACCTAAATCCTATAGAACACCTCTGGGACGTTTCGAACACCGACTTCGTGCCAGGCCTCACCGACCAACATCGATACCTCACCTTAGTGCAGCACTCCGTGAAGAATGGGCTGCCATTCCAAAAGAAACCTTCCAGCACCTGATTGAACGTATGCCTGCGAGAATGGAAGCTGTCATCAAGGCTAAGGGTGGGCCAACACAGTATTGAATTCCAGAATTACAGATGGAGGGCGCCACGAACTTGTAAGTCATTTTCACCAGGTATTCTGATCACATAGTATATAATGAAGTACTGACTTAAAAAAAAAGAAAAAACGTTGCACAGATATATATTCAGGTCTTGATAGGTCTGATAGTGGTGCAAATATTGGCAACTTGTTTTAAGTGTCCTGAAATGCACAATGCATACGTATCTGCTGCAGGGAACTGCACACCAGTTCTGTTGGGCAGGCGGTTGCGAATCGCGACGAGCAAGTCCGCTTCGTCCGCTGGCTGTACATGAATAATGGCTGCATCGAAACAGTGTCATTAGCGGTACAGGTGACGTCGAAGGACAAAATGTTCTGGTTACAGTCCCGTCGACGACGAAATCGTTAGAGTCTGAGCAGAAGCTCGGACTTGGTAGGATGAGAAGGAAATCGGCTGTATTCTCTTCCAACAGAACTGTTCCGGTATATGGCTTTAGCAATCTAGGGAAACAGATTACATTCTTGATGGATTGCAGCGTCATATACACTGAAGTGGAAAAAGTTATGGGATAGCACATACACACATGGGATGCACAAACACAGATAGCGCTAGTATCGCTTGCACAAGATATAAAACGCAGTGAATTGGCGGAACGGTCAATTGTACTCAAATGATTCATCTGAAAAAGTTGCCGACACGGTTATGGCTGCACGACAGGACTTAACAGACTTTGAATGCGGAATGACAGTTGGACCTAGAAGGACTGTACATTCCATTTCAGAAATCGTTAGGGAATCCAATATTCTGAGATCTGCAGTGCCAAGAGTCTGCCTCGAATATCACATTTCAGGAGTTACCTCTCACCACAGACAATGCAGTGAGTGACAGCCTTCACTAACGACCGAGAGCATCGGCGTTTGCCTGAGTATTGGGTCAAGGGAGGTTCTACCCCACAGGGTGAACCAAAAGTTCCGTGACGATGACGTCTTCCAAGATGGCGGCGATGCCATCACCCCCACCACAGGGGGATTCTGCCCCACAGGCAGCCCCAAAAGTTCTGTCACGATGACATAATCCAAGATGGCGGCCATGAAGTCATTCAAGATGGTGGATTTTGGGGGTAAGTTTGAATTTTGGCGAAAAGATAGGCAATTGGGCTACCTACACTACCCTAAGTCATCTGACCGCCACCTCGTCCTAGGAAATGGCGGGAAGAGGACTTGACCTGTGCTGGACATAAGTCTTTATGTTGCATGCACTATTTAGTTAAACAATTAGATGCACTACCACCATCCAGTGTAGTCGCCATGGGGTCCGGAGTCCCACTGACCAAGTACACAGTACTGCCACCAGAGGGTGCTGTCATCTGTTCTGTGACATAATCCAAGATAGCAGTTTGGGGTGGGGGGAAATACCTATTTGCAGAGTGCAGATGCACCAAGGGCGCGAGCCACTGCCAGATGCAAGCCAGCGCGAGCCATCACCCTCACGTCACTGCCGATGGCATGTGAAAGTTCTTCGACTGTTATACTGATGTCACATGTCTATCTACATAAGTGCCAAGTCATCCTCTGGACCACATGCACTTGTGTTCACTGCTGCCATTTGCACACGGGGACAAGAATGTGGCAGCAAGAGGAATCCAAGGAAACGTCGACATGGAAGCGGCGGGAATCAGGGAAGTAGTCAATTTTTTTCCATCGAGTTAACATTATACTGTATGTCTATTGGGGTACCAGTGGTACATGCGAGTTGACTACTGTATTTGATGCTTTTCAGAAAGACAGAGGACCATCCACCTCTAAACTTACATGCAACTGCATTAAAGGATAACAGAGAGTGGACTGGGTGATGCATTGAGATGGAGCTGTAACAAGGTACGATTTAATGGTAGATTGATGATGCATTCTAGAGAGGGAGAAGTTGCTGCAGGTCAATTTTTCCACTGTTCTGCCAGGATGCATCAGTCACGTGACATAGCCTGTGTTCGACTCATATACAGCCGCATGTTCTGTATGTGATTTAAAGCACTGTCTACTTGGCGATCGTTAACGGTAAACCTATCGGTCATCAGAGGACTTCCATCTCATGTGTGATGAAAAGTGACACACTCCTCTAAACGAACTTTGATTTATGCGATGTACTACATCCCCCTGTCGCATCTACGGTGTAAAATCGAGACTCCAGCTTCATAACTAAGTTAGCAATAGGTGCTTGTGAGGTACTGCTGTTTACAGAGTTAGTGGCGGAATGACTTGTAATTTTCATATGTCTTTCACTGCTGCCATGTGTTAATCTGTGTCCTTGTAAGAAGTATCCCCCGTTACTAATGATTATTTTATATAGGGCTGATGCAGGCATAGTATAATTTCTGAACGATGATTGGACGTGAACAGTGGACACTGTACATCTCTGGAAAGCTATATTGTGCTTGTATCACGCAGAGCAAATGTTTTACGGAAGTAGTTGTTTCGTTTTACGGTTCGATAACATAGTTTATCGTACAGAAACCAGGAAGAAGGATCTATGTCATGCACTTGAAATATATTTCTTACATTGGAATATTAACAGCGCTGCAATCCACACGGCTGATAGGTCGGAAGCTCAAGTGATCTAACATTATAGCTAGATTTAGTGCAGAATGTTGTAGCCTTAGAAGTGTGTGTGTTCATGTTCTCTCTTACCAAAACCTTCCAGGTACTGATCCTAGACTCTAGAACAATACTTTAGAGGTAATAGCATAGTTGATTTACGTAAAATGCTTCGAACTACATCCGTCTTGAGCTCCATCACGCATAAAAATCACCTGTTTCTTGTTCTTCTTAACCGTCTGCTATTACATCACAACACTTTTAAATATGTTACTATATACCGATAAGGGGTGCTAATCTCCTCGATATGGATGCATCTGGAGAAATCTTGAGTACTTGTATGGGCGAGGACTTGGCTAGCTCCATTCATCCACGAGATGTGGACTGTAATGGTCTACTTCTGGTCGGTTGCGGAATACATCAATAAAGGTGCTGCAGGACGGGTTGGTCAGTGACAGCGTGAGGGGTCTTTCGGTCTCTAATTTTACCCTAGGAATATGAGAATGTTCTGTGATCCCCATCAGCATAGAGATAGATCGTAAATTAAGCACTATGCTGAAGGTGTTAGAAATATATAGAGCTCTGTCTGGTATACTTTGATCATGTATGTGCTCAACAATTAACAATAAGTGGTCATACTGCACAGTCATTTACCTACAATCGCACTGATACTCGCAAAGGAGAGAGGGGGGGGCGGTTTAGCTATGACACTGAAATTGGGAAACATACTGTCGCAGCATTGCTCGGTGTTGGAATTACTGTAAAATTGCTAAAATTGTTCACATTATCAACTGTGATGCTTACAAAATCAAATAGAGGTAATGCAGGAGTAGGTTTAATAATGAATAAAAAAATAGGCGTGCGGGTAAGCTACTACAAACAGCATAGTGAAGGCATTATTGTGGCCAAGATAGACACGAAGCCCACGCCTACTACAGTAGTACAAGTTTATATGCCAACTAGCTCTGCAGATGACGAAGAAACTGATGAAAAGTATGATGAGATAAAAGAAATTATTCAGATAGTGAAGGGAGATGAAAATTTAATAGTCATGGGTGACTGGAATTCGTCAGTAGGAAAAGGGAGAGAAGGAAACGTAGTAGGTGAATATGGATTGGGGGTAAGAAACGAAAGAGGAAGCCGCCTGGTAGAATTTTGCACAAAGCATAACTTAATCATAGCTAACACTTGGTTCAAGAATCATAAAAGAAGGTTGTATACATGGAAGAATCCCGGAGATACTAAAAGGTATCAGATAGATTATATAATGGTAAGACAGAGATTTAGGAACCAGGTTTTAAATTGTAAGACATTTCCAGGGGCAGATGTGGACTCTGACCACAATCTATTGGTTATGAACTGCAGATTAAAATTGAAGAAACTGCAAAAAGGTGGGAATTTAAGGAGATGGGACCTGGATAAACTGACTAAACCAGAGGTTGTACAGAGTTTCAGGGAGAGCATTAGGGAACAATTGACAGCAGTGGGGGAAAGAAGTACAGTAGAAGAAGAATGGGTAGCTCTGAGGGTTGAAGTAGTGAAGGCAGCAGAGGATCAAGCAGGTAAAAAGACAAGGCCTAGTAGAAATACTTGGGTAACAGAAGATATATTGAATTTAATTGATGAAAGGAGAAAATATAAAAATGCAGTAAATGAACCAGGCAAAAAGGAATACAAACGTATCAAAAATGAGATAGACAGGAGGTGCAAAATGGCAATGCAGGGATGGCTAGAGGGCAAATGTAAGGATGTAGAGGGACATATCACTAGGGGCAAGATAGATACTGCCTACAGGAAAATTTAGGAGACCTTTGGAGAAAAGAGAACCACTTGTATGAATATCAAGAGCTCAGATGGAAATCCAGTTCTAATCAAAGAAGGGAAAGCAGAAAGGTGGAAGGAGTATATAGAGGGTCTATACAAGGGCGATGTACTTGAGGACAATATTATAGAAATGGAAGAGAATTTAGATGAAGATGAAATGGGAGATACGATACTGCGTGAAGAGTTTGACAGAGCACTGAAAGACCTGAGCCGAAACAAGGCCCCGGGAGTAGACAACATTCCATTAGAACTATTGACGGGCTTGGGAGAGCCAGTCCTGACAAAACTCTACCATGTGGTGAGCAAGATGTATGAGACAGGCGAAGTACCCTCAGACTTCAAGAAGAATATAATAATTCCAATCCCAAAGAAAGCAGGTGTTGACAGATGTGAAAATTACCGAACTATCAGTTTAGTAAGTCACAGCTGCAAAATACTAACACGAATTTTTTACAGACGAATGGAAAAACTGTTAGAAGCCGACATCGGGGAAGATCAATTTGGATTCCGTAGAAATATTGGAACACGTGAGGCAATAGTGACCTTACGACTTATCTTAGAAAAAAGATTAAGGAAAGGCAAACCTATGTTTCTAGCATTTGTAGACTTAGAGAAAGCTTTTGACAATGTTGACTGGAATACTCTCTTCCAAATTCTAAAGGTGGCAGGGGTAAAATACAGGGAGCGAAAGGCTATTTACAATTTTACAGAAAACAGATGGCAGTTATAAGAGGCGGGGGGCATGAAAGGGAAGCAGTGGTTGCGAAGGGTGTGAGACAGGGTTGTAGCCTCTCCCCAATGTTATTCAATCTGTATACTGAGCAAGCAGTAAAGGAAACAAAAGAAAAATTCGGAGTAGGTATTAAAATCTATGGAAAAGAAATAAAAACTTTGAGGTTCGCCGATGACATTGTAATTCTGTCAGAGACAGCAAAGGACTTGGAAGGGCAGTTGAATGGAATGGACAGTGTCTTGAAAGGAGGATATAAGATGAACATCAACAAAAGCAAAACGAGGATAATGGAATGTAGTCGAATTAAATCGGGTGATGCTGAGGGAATTAGATTAGGAAACGAGACACTTAAAATAGTAAAGGATTTTTGCTATTTGGGGAGCAAAATAACTGATGATGGTCGAAGTAGAGAAGATATAAAATGTAGACTGGCAATGGCAGGGAAAGCGTTTCTGATGAAGAGAAATTTGTTAACATCGAGTATAGATTTAAGTGTCAGGAAGTCGTTTCTGAAAGTATTTGTATGGAGTGTAGCCATGTATGAAAGTGAAACATGGACGATAAATAGTTTGGGCAACAAGAGAATAGAAGCTTTCGAAATGTGGTGCTACAGAAGAATGCTGAAGATTAGATGGGTAGATCACATAACTAATGAGGAAGTATTGAATAGGATTGGGGAGAAGAGGAATTTGTGGCACAACTTGACGAGAAGAAGGGACTGGTTGGTAGGGCATGTTCTGAGGCATCAAGGGATCACAAATTTAGCATTGGAGGGCAGCGTGGAGGGTAAAAATCGTAGAGGGAGACCAAGAGATGAATACACTAAGCAGATTCAGAAGGATGTAGGTTGCAGTAGGTACTGGGAGATGAAGAAACTTGCACAGGATAGGGTAGTATGGAGAGCTGCATCAAACCAGTCTCAGGACTGAAGACCACATTATTATTAGAGTACATCGATGATGTCTTTTCCATCCCATCTGTCCACTGGTACGCTGTTGGTTACGACATAATGATTGACTGACAGCGCTTGTTTGAGCTGTAAAAGGAGTTTTGTGGGTTGGTGACACCTTCTGAGGATGGGTAGCACCAAAACAGTGGTCGCGTACATGACTGCAATATGAGGAATCAGTCGAAATGGAATGCAGAGCCATCAGCTATTTGGTCAATGTCACAATGGGTCTAAATGTAGTACGGAAACCCACGCCAATACCGTAAAACTCTTCCAATTTCCTTAAGTTGTAAATGATCTTTATTTAAAATCATCCAGTGTGTGTGGTGTGTTATGGTATCAGCAGTAATAGTATGGTTTACACAGTACGACGTCTAGATGTAGCCCAAACCTATCTTCCCTCCAAAATTCAAACTTCTCGCCATGGGGTGCTTGGCAGGGGGTGTGTGGCACTTTCCAGCCACCTTAGGTAGCGGTACTCCTGTCATCAGCTGACATCACGACAGTCATCTTGAATGACGTGAATCATGTCACAGTGCGACGTCTTGGATAACTGTACGTTGGGGTGATGTCCTTGTTGCCTGCGAAAGGCCACGGATCAGAACATCTTAATGAATGACGTCAATCGCTTCATCAGCTGACGTCACAGCAGCTATCTTGAATGACATCAATCATGTCGCAGTGCGATGTCTTGGATATTGGTACTTTGAGGTGATGTCCTTGTTGTCTGCGAGAGGCAGTTATTCAGAGCATCTTAGTGTCAGTTTAGAACCTGACAAAGACCTTGAAGTTGTGGCAGAAAAACAAAATGTTTCGCAGTATACAAAGCGTATTAGAGCAGAAAAAAATAGTATTTCAAACAACGAGACATGGTCGCAGGGATGGTCTCTTGCGGCTTACAGTATGGTCTGTGGGATACGGTCATCCTCCTACAGTACAGGTGCTGAAACTTTAAATTGGTCTGTGCAGTGGATCAATACCCGTATATTTAATAGGATCGTCACATGTGCTCGATGCCAACACACATGCAGTATTTGTTTTCGATATATGTGAGGAGAGAGATTTGGTAAAAATCTTATTGAGTTCTCTATCGGATGAAGTTAGTGGAGCTTTTATAGTTCGTAATTTTTCTCTGGTGGATGGAATAGAATAACAATGATAGAATGTTGAGGTGACAGATGTGAATGGGCCCTGAGGGACGTGGATCTATAGTACCTACTTGTAGTTTGGAAAAGCGCCACAATGCAGTAGCAAAATCCACGTCCTTCCCCCAGTTTCCGTTCTGTCTTTTACACTACCTTGTGTTGCAGGAGCAGGCTTCGTTTCCGTTGAATGGTCAAAACACAGTTCTTTCACAGTAACTCAGCTTCGCCTGTTTCTACATGGGCTTCAGAAGGTGATAGATATAGTTTCCTCTAACCACTACTCATTTCCGACTTAAATTGGAACGATAACCCGCTCAAAGCTGCAGGGATGGTAGCGCAGAGTCTGAGGGGCTACCTAAAACTGGGCGGTAATTTTACTGTAGCAGATAGGTTCGAGAAAGGTAACTCGTTTCGAGATATGAGAGTGCCAGAAAAATGGTTCATTAATGGCTGTAATCATTAAAAGGATTCTCCATAGGATCCACCGCAGGTATGTGCTTGAATGGGGGGACTTGATTCCAAATCCCAGACAGCATTTGTAGCGGCTAGCGTAGCACTAGAGATCTGAAAAACTAATGTCCATTTCTTACGACCTCAATCATCATACTATCTACTGTTTATGATCCTTCTCAATCAACCAATGCCTATATCCCAGTGGATATATCACCAACCCTCCAACATTGCATTGAGACAGAATGCGTTACAAATACTGGAAAAATATCTAGCGACAGCAGTGTGAGGGGGTTTCAAATACTGGTTTCATATCATGCTCCTTAGCCAAATCACTTTCAAAATTACGTAATTTTATCACGAGACTGTACTGTAGGCGACGTGTAACCACACTGCTGGTGTGATAGTATACACTCCGGCGACCACCGTCTCGGTATTTGTCTAGAAAAACCAATTCATTCAGACGTAATGCTGTACATGGATTTATAAAGCCGATATAGCTTTTAACATGGATACTTGTGTGCACATGTAGAACCAAGACTGCTTGTGACAGTAACATACAGTAGTCGCTCGGGGTCGGTTGTTTTTAACATCTGGCGGTTTGTAAGACGATTAAACCTCTCTTAGACAGTAGTCGCTCGGGGTCGGTTGTTTTTAACATCTGGCGGTTTGTAAGACGATTAAACCTCTCTTTCTAAGACATGATGGTAGCACTCGCAAGAAAAACTTGAGACATGTCCACCCAGCGTTGATTTTTGGTCAGTATTATTTCGTATCGCCAGCGATCAATTATTGATGAAGTATTATACTTAGTAATAGAGGGTGCATGATAGGTGCACCTTGAGCAACGGGCTTATAAAGTATGTGGTTGTGTCCTGACATGTGCAAAGGAAATGACTATGTCCATTCGTAAGGAAGGTATGGTTTTGACATCGAGTACTGTGATAGCAAAGGGGAGAGTATGTCAAGTCATAAGAATGCTACTGATATTTCTATTTCCAGAGCCACATCCATCAGCAGGGTGTAATTCCGATACTTCTCTCACTGTTGAATGTCGTTGAACTGATACTGCGACTGTAACATTTAGTTGTAGGTACAGGGATAAAATATATATGTGGCCGATTTCTTAGGGTGATGATTTTACCTGTGCATGCTTGACGTGCAGCGCCGGTAACCTGTGCAAGGATGATTCACGTTCCCCGTTAACAGTAGGAGCCGTCCGAATGCAAAGGTCTGTTGGAATGCAGGAATGTAGCTGAGTTAACTGTGTCGTTCTCTAGGTGGCAGAATAGCGAACTAATACTCAGTATGTGTTGGGCAGCATTCGCGATCGCGTGGAAATTTGAGAACATTTAATATGGAGGTGTGATTGTGCTGGACCGTTATTCCCTCCCATGTAGATTGTTTGGTTGATTACTTCCGTACATTTCGCGCCTTTATTTACTCGAGGGAACATGGATTGTGGCGTGTGCATCTAGCAGGGTAAAATTTCGCGCCTTTCTTTAGTTGACGAAACATCGATTTTGGTGTGTGTATCTAGCAGGTGAAAGACATGTTTGCTGGTTCTCTAGACGTGAGAAACACCTTACTTGACTTTGTAAATTATAGGGATGATTTGGAATCTGTTACATCACTGACGTCGGTATTCGTGAGTGGAAATATCAGTTTCCTTTATTTGTTTCGACTTCTCACATAGAGGTCTTCGCAGACTGGACGAGTTTCTAGTTACTCAGTGGTCTAGAGCACGTTCCACCTCGCTAAAGTTTGGGGTTTGTAGAGAAATAATTTTCAGTCTATATCTTGGGAATTATGTTGTGCCGTGTGCTTGATATCGAGAAGTACTGTGAAAATTGTATAATATTATGGCAACCCATGTGAAAATACATGTGTTCTTGTAATCCCCGAGGCTGGAGATGGGTTTAGAAAAGCGACCTAGCAACCAGGTCCAGACCAGAAATAGTAACGCATTTGTGCCGAGGGGCAACGAGCCCAAATTTGTAGAACAGTTCTGAGAGTAACTTCGGTCCACTGAGGGTGCTCTGGTCACCGATCAGAGTGGATGACCACCGACCTCACATGGAAATATCTAGTGCTGTGAGGGGTATATACGGTGCTGTCTGTCATTGCAGTATATCTACGAATGATGTAAAAGGGATGATTTTGTAGGGTGCAGGATAGGAAATGTGTGTTTACTACATTGACACAGTACACGGTGATATATTGCTAGGCTGGAGATCAGTTTCACTCTCCAATATTCAAGCTCCTGTCCTCTGTTGGGGAGCAGTGTAATTGAGTACAACTTTCTGTATTTGATGATATGTAGGGGCACACTTCAGGGTTTAATTGTTGGTGTAAAATATATAATGTTTTTTTGCCGCTGAAAGTCTCATCTGCTAAAAGAAAGAAAAGGTGGACGGTGCTTCCACATCAGCTGCATCAGTAATTTGGAGGGTAAATTCTATAAGAGCCAATCATGATACTCAATTCATTCACACAACTTCCTTTGCGCTGGGATACAGGAGTCTCTACACAGTGGTGAGAACATTTGCATATGTTGAATGCAGGAAGGGTAACTTGTGAAGAACGGAGTACCACATTATGACTGCAAGGAAGTATGCATTCCAGGTTATTCTGAGCTACTTTCTTAAACAGGTTCTGTTAGGACAAGAATTTCCGTCCATACAAGCTGAGACATCAAGAAAGCGAACATTAACTACTTCTGGGACACTATACAATTTCTGAGAGGTCGACTCAGTTCTTATTTTACATAGCCATGTGACATCAGTATAAAATTGAGAACCTTCTTTGATGCACTTGCGATGGTTAGTAGCTACATGCAGCGATGCATCAGTATGCACGCACACATATCGCAAGTGGTGGAACAGTTTTTCTAGAGCATGATGTGTAACATCAGTATGCATATCACACACACGTCACGAGCAGTGGAACAGTTTTTCTATTGCATGATCTGTGATGTCAGTATGCACATCAGACACATGTCGAGCAGTGGAACAGTTTTCTATAGCATTTGCGAGGGTGAGTCACTCTGCAATTAGGTCTTCGCTGGATCGCAGGTAGAGAGAGGGGTGGCGTCAGCAGCGGAGAACACACATGTGTGCGGTCCAGAGGATGACTTCATATTTAGATAGACATGTGACATCAGTATAACAGTCGAAGAACTTTCACATGCTGTTGGCAGCAGAGTGAGAGTGATGCAGTGGCTTGCGTCTGGCATCAACGTGTAAACACAAACTGTTGCAAACCGGTTATTACCTGTGAGGGTCTGAGCTGACTCATTTCTAGCCACTCTCCCACTCACGCCACTGCATCGACATGCACGGCTCTATTGGTGCCGTCAGAGTATCGATTGGTAGATGGAATGGCATGCCGTGATGTTCAGTGCTGAAAACAGAGTCTGCCTGCACCCAAGTGATGGTTCTACACGCGTATGACATAGACCTGATGAGCGCTGTCTCAGATAGTGCATTCATCCAAGACACACTGGCTCGACCCCAGGCCTTGGGTCTGGGGTGCGGTAAGCAACAACTCTCATTCACCTTTGGTGTTTCTGGAAGGCCAGAGTCAAACCATCGCTCAGTAGGTGCAGAATGTTGTTAGACCTGTTCTTGCAACAGGAAAGCGTTGTGTTGTCCCAACAGCATAATGCTTGCCCACACTCTGCCCGTGGAACTCAATGTGCTCTGCAAGATGTGCGAAAACTTCCCTGGCCAGCATAATCTCTGTAATTGTCTGTATTCGTGCACATGTGGGATATGATGGGACCAGAAGTGACTTGTACGACTCGTCAGCCAACAGCTCTTACAGAACTACGTAAACAGGTCGGGCAGGTGTGCCATGACATATCCCAGGATAGTATTCGCCATGTGGACGAACGAATGAGTGCCAAAGTTTGCACCTGGATTGCCGCTCGAGGAGGCTACACTACAAACTACTATGGGTGTTTCAGCATGGGTCGCTATCTGGTACCTCAGAATCGCTTGTGCTATTGATATGTAAATGTAATCATTTTGTGCACTCCTTATGTACTGTTGCAAGAATAAATCTTGAGTGGATTGGAAACCTCTAAAGGGGTGTACTATTTTTTCAGGCAGTGTAGTTGGAGGTACTGAAATGATGAACGGTAGTAAAAGAAGACCGACAGGCACTCATTCGTGTCTCATCCAAAACTATATTTTATAGTATGCTTAATTCATATACTAATCCTCCTGCCTTTTTTTAATTATTGGAATGACATACCGCTCCAACCTAATAAGCCTTCTAGCATGATGGTTAAAATCCCTGTCAGTCCACTCAAATTTACGTTTTCCGAAGTTTCCCTAGATCCTGCAGAGAACTTATAAGCAGAGAATCCAAATCGCTGCTACGTTTAAAGTATTTAGTGTTGTATTGGTTTGCGATAGACCTATTTCGGTTACAGTGTCATTTTATAACTGCCTGCGAAGAATACATTTATTCTTTAACCTTTGTTTCTGTTCTTACGTAGGATTATTGACAATATAGGGTGATTATATGCTATTACAAATGTATAGCTGTTTTTGACGTGCATAACAGCTGTTACTGTCTAATGATTTGGTTCTTACGTGTTATAGGTGCCATCACAATAAGATTGTGGCAGCTACACAGCCATACCTCCACCGTTAATGTTGCTGTCATGCTGCGTCTTTAGCCATCCATAACTGCGAAAGGGTTGCCGGTGGAGGATTTTGTCCACGAACTGATCGCTCTATTATGTCCCATTAATGTTCGTGGGATTCCATTCGGGCGATCTAGGCGGCCAGATCATTCGCTCGAATTGTCCAGATTGTTCTTCAAACCAATCACCAGCCATTGTCGCCTGATGAGAGAGCAAATTGTCAT
Organism: Schistocerca americana; assembly: GCF_021461395.2. Lineage (NCBI taxonomy): Eukaryota > Metazoa > Arthropoda > Insecta > Orthoptera > Acrididae > Schistocerca > Schistocerca americana. Next base: position 539,112,140 of record NC_060124.1, on the reverse strand, counting down.
GATAGAAAATTTCATCGTTATTTGGGAACCTGAAGTCCATGAAAGGACTGAGATGATCTCCAAAAAGCCAAATGTAACTATTCCCAGTCAATGATCGGTTCAGTTGGATCAGAGGCCCCAGTCCACTCGATCTAAACACAGCACACACCGTTATGGAGCCACAACCAACTTTCACAGTGCTTTGTTGACAACTTGGGTCCATGGCTTCGTGTGTAGCGCCACACTCGAATCCCACCATCAGCTCTTACCAACTGACACCAGGACTCATATGACCAGGCCACAGTTTTCCAGTCATCTAGGGTCCAACCGATATAGTCATGAGTCCAGGAAAGGCATTGGAGGCAATGCTGTACTGTTAGCAAAGGCACTCGTGTTTGTCATCTGCTGCCACAGCCCATTAATGCGAAATTTCACTGCACTGTCAAAAGATATGCTCTTCACAGATCACACATTGATTTCTGCGATTATTTCGCTTGTCTATTAGCACTGACTACAGTACGCTAGTTTTGTGGCAAGGCGGGTTCTAGGCCACTCTGCATTACTGCCAGATGTATCCAAGATGGGGGAGATGATGTCATCCAAGATGGCTGCATGTAGATTGGCAACAGTGCATGACATCATCCAATATGGCGGCTATGACGTCTTCAATATGGCTGATTTTGATGGGAAGTTTGAATTTTGGAGGGAGATAGATCCCTTTTGCTATCTCTACCAAACTAAGAAAATGGCAGAAAAGAAAGGGCACTTGGGCTACATCCACTAACCTAAGTCACCTGACTGCCACCTCATCGTAGGAAATGGCTGGGACAGGATTCAATCTGTGCTGGACATAAGTCTTTATTATTTTGCATGCACTATTTATTTAAACAATTTGATGCAGTACAGCCATCCAGTGTGTTCACCACGAGGTCTGGACTCCAACTGACCTAGTACACAGTACCACCACCAGAGCATGCTGTCGTCCATTCTGTGATGTAATCCAAGATGGCGGCCATGATGTCAGCTGATGACGAAAGTACTGTTATCCAAGATGGAGGGAAAAAGTGTGTTCAGCACGAGGTCTGGACCTAGTACACAGTACTGCCACTGGAGAGTGCTCTCATCCATTCAGTGACGTAACCCAAGATGGTGGGGGAAATGGCGGGAAGCAGTGTGTCGCCATAAGGTATGGACCTTGTACACACTACTGTCAGCAGAGGGCGCTGTCATCCAGTCCGTGACATAACCCAAGACGACTGTCTGGAGGGGAAAATGACTCAGCCTGTGCTGGGCTGCTGGAGAGAGGCAGGAGTGTACTTTATTTATTTTGGAACAGTTTATTTAGGGATAGATTTGAAATAGTATATTTATCACATGATACAAAACACATGCTCTGACATGCTTGGGGTCACACAGCCCACAGACCTGTGAACTACTTCTAAACAATGCTCTGCAGACACGCAAACAACTCCTAAATTATCAAAATAATTTCAGTACAGACATGCAAAGTCCTCTTAAATAATGCAGTACACTGATGTACAGGCACAAAATCAACTCGTAAACCTTCCCAAAAACGCATAGCCCCACCTACAGACCCGCTCGCAAAATAATGCAACAGAAACACAAACAACATATGTAGACACCACCAGCGGCCCACTGGCTTTTGCACACACTCCCAGAAGTCGGGATCCACTGGCACCCTCCCAGAAATTGATGCAGAGGTACCCATTCAGATCCCACAAGCATGAAGTGGCGATATCCATTTCATACTTAGTACCTGAAAAGTACCTCTCGAAATTCGTGTTTACTCAGGCAATGTTCCTGACACGACCAGATGGGAGTGAAGACCTATTTGAAGAGCGTGTCTACACCGGTCGCATGCCATCGTGACCCATAACTCTCACTCCGCTGCCGATGGCATATGAAAGTTCTTCGACTGTTATACTGATGTCACATGTCTATCTAAATAAGTGCCAAGTCATCCTCTGGACAGTGCACATGTATGTTCACCACTTCTGACACCATCCCTCTCTCTATCTGTGGTCCAGCAAAGACCTATTAGCAGAGCAACTCACCCGCGCAAACGCTATAGAAAACTGCCCCACCGCTCATGACGTGTCTGATGCGCATACTGATGTCACAGATAGTGCTCTAGAAAAACTGTTCCACTGTTTGCAACATGTGTGACACGCAAACTGATGCGTCACTGCGTGTAGCTACAAACCATCGCAAGCGCATCTAACAAGGTTCTCATTCTTACAGTGATGTCAGATGGCTATGTAAAATAAGAACTGAGTCAACCTCTTGGAAATTGTATAGTGTCCCAGAAATAGTTAATGCTCGCTTTCTTGATGTCTCAGCTTGTATTGTAGGACCTAATTCCAAGAGCGTAACAACACCAATGTAGCTTTCTTCTTATGATGAACAGATTATAGATGTAGACATCAGCAACTGTGGACCTGATCATGCTCAAGATCTCACAACCAGATGGAATACCTGAACCTGTGAGCTGCAGAACTATAACTGATTCCAATCCATCTGGATCACTCCGGTGGCTCAATCGGTAAGAAGTTTTATACTGGCGGCTGTACAGCGTGAAGTTACACGTAGGGCATATCCGCTAAGATGTCGGAAGATTGTTTTGCAACGTGGGTCGTAATTCAACTGTTAGTTTACCGTATTTTTCTGAGGCAGGGAATAGGGACCAGCCCGGCATTTATGTTAACGAGCGTGGAAAACCGCCAGAAAACCACACTCAGAATAACTGTGGTACCAATGGGGGGTAACGGTACTGCTGCACAAAATGCCCTATGCCACACAACGAACGCTGTCTTGTAGCTTATAAAGATAGGAGTAAGGCTAGTCATGTGGGCCGGCTCACTTCATATCTGTTCAGCCAGTGACCTTTTGCAAACAGTGGTAAGGAAATGTGGAAACTCATAGGAACGGTCCAGTAGGGAATAAGGGAGTGATGTATCTAACTTCCAGAGCTCATTTAAAGCTTATGATAGTGTCTCAGTTTTTAATTTTGCCTGAGGAATATTACGTATTGTATTGTACCTCCAACAATTTATTTCTTCTAGAAATATTTAGCTCTTTGACTGCATGTTCGCGTTATTACAATAACAGCAATCATGACTGTAAATCGCGGTCATTCGTCTGAATGAGCCAATTGTCACGAGCAGGCTCACATTCTCGAGTACGATACACCTCTTTGTGTGTTACTGGCTTCAGGACACGCACTGGCATCCCGCCAGATTACGAAAGAGTGTGCCTTGAGCACCCGCCGCACTTGAGTGATAAGAGTTCACGTAACTCCTGCGAGATAACGAATCAGCTGTGGTCACGTAACGTGGGCAAAGTTAATACCGAGTCCCATGTTCTGATACGAACAAGTGCTTACATGTAATCTCAATAGTAGTTCTAAGGCATGGGGAAAATCCTGACATCGGTACGTTCAAAGATGTATGCAGAGCATTTGTATTGCAATACTCATTGTCCCTATTGTTTTGTGTGGTATTCGTGGGTTAAAATACACGCGTGAAAGAACCTTCAACTTTTTCTTACTTCCATCTGCTCAGGACATACTAGGACGTACTGAGGATGCTCTCCGAATTGTCGCCATTGCTGACGTACTAGGAATTACGTTGAATGCTTCGAAACAGACAACATTACTCTACGATGGCTAATGTTAAGCAGAAAAATACAACAGTGAAGAATAATAAGTGCAGAGTGGGCTATTGATTAAAGCGCCTAAGTAAATTGCAAATGCTGTAGTTCTTTCTTAGCAGTAAGTGAGAAGCAATGTCTTTAAAACTGCAGCTACATCTATATCTATACTACGTGGGAAGAGCGAATGTTAGTTATCCTCCGTGTCAACGCACACCCCTCTAACTGCACCTTCGTGATCTCTTCGCGAAATATTCGTGGGAGGAAGCAAAATATTGGCTGACTATTCCTGAAACGTATGGTCTCGGAATTCGAACAGTAAACCACACTGCACAATACCTCTCTTGTATCATCTGCCACTGAAGTTAAACGAGCATCTATGTGACACTTTCGCACCTAATAAACGAGCCTGTGACGAAACGTGCGGCTCTTCTTTGGATCTTCTCTATTTCCTCAGTCACTGTTATCTGGTAAAGAGCCCCTACCGTCGAGCAATACTCAAGTACTGATCGATTGAAACTTTTGTCAGTTACCTCTTTCGTGGGTGGATTACAATTTCTGAAGGACCTACCGATGAATCTCAGCCTGGCACCTGATTTTGAAAAGATAAGTTTCAGTTGGTCTTTCTACGTTAAATCACTCCGTACATATACTCCCAGATATGTAACGGATGTAACTACTTCCAGTGATTCTTTAGCAACTACATAATCAAACAATAACGGATCTTTTTCGTCCGTGTTTATTCAGAAAGTTACATTTATTTATGTTGAGGGTCTGCTAACAATCCCTGCAGCAAGCATCGATCCTTTTCCGGTCTTCACGCTCTTCGCTACAGTTTTCCAACGTTACGACTTGTCCGTATAGAACAGCATCATCCGTGAGCAGACTCACAGATCCTTCATTGTTATCCAATAGCTCATATATATGTGTATTGTCAACCACTGGACCTATAACACTACCTTGTCTTACGCTCGAAGTTACTTCTACGTCTGCCGGCCGGAGTGGCCGTGCGATTCTAGGCGCTACAGTCTGGAGCCGGCAACCGCTACGGTCGCAGGTTCGAATCCTGCCTCGGGCATGGATGTGTGTGATGTCCTTAGGTTAGTTAGGTTTAATTAGTTCTAAGTTCTAGGCGACTGATGACCTCAGAAGTTAAGTCGCATAGTGCTCAGAGCCATTTGAACTTCTACGTCTAAGGAAATCTCTTTGTTGAGAATAACGTAATGTGTTCTATTTCCTAGGCATTCTCCTGACATGTGCCGTACGTTATTAATGCTTTCCAAAACCACGTTATGAAAGTGGAGTGTTTGCATATTCCCAGGAACGTACACTGTGCAAAAAAATTAGTGCACCTGGAAAGAAGATGTCGATTTTGATTCGATGACGGCATATGCCACCTGGGGGATCGTAGATGTACTGATTTTGGGTTTTAACATCTTCCATCAACAGATAGCGTACTGGCATAGCTACTAGAGCGTCACCTGTGTCTATTCTTTAATACGTCTGCTCACAGCCAGAAGAATTAGTGTGATGCAAATGTGTGAAGCAAGCAGGCAACCAAGTTATGGAGACACACTCGTGTGTCCTTCAGCCAGCTGAGCGCGTTTGGAAGGTGTCAAGTTGTGGCCTTTCGAGTGGCGGGATGGTCCTGTCGAAGAATTGCCACACACGTTGAACTTGCTGCGGTGGTTGTGCAACGAAGCTGGTATCAGTGGTCAGATAAACGTTCTAAACCCACAGGCGAGGTCCTGGACGTCCAACCCGTACAGACGCCCGCCAGTAATATCGTACTGTAACGCCAGCAGTGGCAGATCGTCCAGCTATCACAGCACAGATAAGAGGTCTCGTGAGCCCAGATGTGTCAACACAAGCTGTTGCGAACCGGTTATTACCAGTCAGGGTTTGAGCCCACGGATTTCTAGCTCGTCTTCCACTCACGCAACAGCATCGATGTGCACGGCTCGAATGGTAACGTCAGATGATCAACTGAAAGATCGATTAGCGCGCCGTGATCTTCAGCAATGAAAGTAGATTCTGCTGCACGCAGGTGATGGTCGTTCACGAGTACGGCGTAAACCTGATGATCGCTGTCTCGTAGAGTACATTCCAAGACACAATGGCCCCACCACAGGCCTTATAGTCTGGGATGCGATAAGGTACAACTCCCGTTCAACAAATTTCTTTCTTTCTTTTTTTTCTTTTTTTCCTCGTGTGACAAGGGCCTCCCGTCGGGTAGACCGTTCGCCTGGTGCAAGTCTTTGATTTGATGCTACTTCGGCGACTTGCGCGTCGATGGGGATGAAATGATGATGATTAGGACAACACAACACCCAGTCCGTGAGCGGAGAAAGTCTCCGGCCCAGTCAAGAATCGAACCCAGGCCCTTAGGATTGACACTCTGTCGCGCTGACCACTCAGCTACTGGGGGCGGACGTTCACCAAATGGTGGGTTTATGTAGTATTAATATCGATGTAGCTGCATATTTAAAGACAATGATTCTAACGTGCTGGAAAGAGAAAACTACCTGCAATTGCAATTTACTTAGGTGCTTTAATGAATAACCTATTCTGCACTTGTTATTGCTTAGAGAGGGGACGCTAATCAGAGCGCGCTACATGCAGAATGTTGTTTGCGCAGTTCTTTTCCCATTCTCAAAACAGGAAAGTAATGTGTTGTCCCAGTAGGATAATGCTCACCCATACAATGCTTGTGAAACCAACGTGCGCTGCAAGAAACGCAGCTACTTCCCAGACCAGTACGATCTCCAGGCTCACCTCTAGTCGACAACGTGTGGGATGTGATGGGACGAGAAGAACCTCGTGCGACTCGTCAACCAACAGCTCTTAAAGAACTACGTGAACAGGTCGATCAGGCGCGGCATAATGTATACCAGGACGGTATTCGCCATCTGTACGACCGCCTGGACGCCGGAGTCAGCGCCTGCATTGTCGTCCATGCAGGCTATCCCATGGGTGTTTCAGCACGGTTCGATACCTGGTACTTGAGAATGCTGTGGCGTGCGTGAGAGAGTGGCTAGAAACTCGTCAGCTCAGACCCTCACGGGTAACAAGCGGTTCACAACAGTTTGTGTTTACACGTCTGAGCTCACAAGCCCTCATATCTGTGGTGTGATAGCTGTAGAATGCGCCACTGCTGGCCTTACGATACGACGATTCTGGCGAGCGTCTGTACTGCATGGACGTGCAGAGCCTCGTCAACGGGTTTAAAATGTCCACGTGATCACTGATACCAGCATCGATGCACAAGCGACGCAGCAAGTCCAACTTATGAGGCAATTCTCCTGAAGGATAATCGCGCCACACAGAAGGTCACAATTAGAACCCTTCCAGACTCTCTCAGTTGGCTGTAGGAAGCACGAGTGCGTCTCCATGGCATCATTGCCTGTTCCCTTCACACGTTTGCAACACACTGAGCCTTCTGCTGTACGCAAACGTATTAAAGAATAGATGCAGATGACGCTCTGGTAGCTATGCCCATACGCTGTTTGTTGGCGGACGACGTTCAAACCACTATCAGTACATCTACTCTCCCACAGGTGGAGTATGCCGTCATCGAATCAAAATCGACGTCGTCTTTCCTGGTGTACTAATACAACACTTTCATAACGAGGTTTCAGAAAGCAATAATGACCTACGGCACATGCCAAGAAAATTTCTAGCAAATAGAACACAGCACTCATTCTTATCAAAGGGGATTATTTAGACGTAGAAGTAACTTCAGCGTTACACAAGGGAGTGTTACAGGACCAGTATTGTTGACAGCACACATGTAGGTGAGCTAGTGGATAACGAGTTTATTCGCGGATGATGGTGCTGTATATGGAGAAGTTGCAACGTTGGAAGATTGTAGCGAAGTGCGTGAAGACGTGAAAAGGATCGACGCTTGTTGCAGGCATTCTTAGCGGACCCTCAACGTAAGTAAATGTAACATTTCCTGAGTACAGAGGCGGAAAAGACCCGTTACTGTTTGGTTATGCAATTACCAAACAATCACTGGAAGTAGTCACATCCATTACACATCTGGGAGTATACCTACATCTGCATTTATACTCCACAAGCCACCCAATGGTGTGTGGTGCAGGGCACTTTACGTGCTACTGTCATTACCTCCCTTTCCTGTTCCAGTCGCGTATGGTTCGCGGGAAGAACGACTGCCGGAAAGCCTCCGTGCGCGCTCGAATCTCTCTAATTTTACATTCGTGATCTTGAGAGGTATAAGTAGGGGGAAGCAATATATTCGATACCTCATCCAGAAACGCACCCTCTCGAAACCTGGACAGCAAGCTACACCGCGATGCAGAGCGCCTCTCTTTCAGAGTCTGCCACTTTAGTTTGCTAAACATATCCGTAACGCTATCATGCTTCCCAAATAACCCTGTGACGAAACGTGCCGCTCTTCTTTGGATCTTCTCTATCTCCTCTGTCAACCCGACCTGATACGGATCCCACACTAATAAGTAATATTCAAGTATAGGTCGAATGAGTCTTTTGTATGTATGGAGTGTTTGTATGTATGGAGTGACTTAATGTAGAAACGCCAAGTAAAACTTATCTTTTCAAAAGCAGGTGCGAGACTGACATTCATTGGAAGATCATTCAGGAATTGTAATCCACCCACGAAAAAGGTAGCTGACAAAACCCTCGATCGATCAATACTTGAGTACTGCTTGACAGTATGGGTTCGTTACCAGATAACAGTGACTGAGGAAATAGAGAAGATCCAAAGAAGAACCGCACGTTTCGTCGCAGGTTCGTTTATTAGGTGCGAATGTGTCACATAGATGCTCGTCCAACAGTACTTTAATATTCGAATTCCCAGGTTGTAAGTTCCTGGAAGAGCCAACCAATACCTTGGTTGCCCCTACCAACATCTCGCGAAAAGACTGTGATGGTGCAATTAGAGAGATTTGAGTTGACACGAAGGATTACCAACAATCGCTCTTCTCGTACTACATCCACGACTGGAACTGAAAAGGGAAAGGGGGGGGGGGGCAAGTGACGCTGGTATACACCAAATGGTGGCTTTTGTAGTGTGGATGTAGATGTAGCTGCAGATTTAACGACCGTGCTTCTCACGTACTGTCAAGAGACAACAACCAGCATTTGCAGTTTACTTAGGATCTTTAATTACTAACCTATTCTGCAATGGTTCTTCTTTACCGATGCACTTTTCCTTTTAACACTAGCCATCCTACACTGTTATGTGTTTTGATGCATTCGACATAATGCCAAGTACGTCAGCAATGTCGCTTTTTTAACTTGAGTATTTTAGCCCACGAATACCCCATGAGCAATAGGCACAATAGGTTTTGCAATACCAGCGCTGACTTGTGCATTGTGTATAACTTTGAACCTACCGATGTCACGATCTTCCACGCGCCTTAAACTACTTTTGAGATTACATGTAAGCACTTGTTTCCTATCAGAACATGGGATTGATATTAACTTTTCCCACGTTACGACCCAAGAACTCTTGTGACTCAATTGAGTTGGGTGCCCAAGACACAATCTTTCGTAATAAGGCGAAAAGCCACTGTATGTCGTGAAGCCTGTAGCATAGAAACAGGTATATCGTAGTTGAGAATGAAAGTGTGCTCGTGACAATTTTCTCATTCACGATTGCTGTTAATGTAATGACAGGAACCTGCAGTTAAACAGCTAAATATTTCTAGAAGAAGTAAACTGTTGCAGGTGCAATACAATACGGAATATTACTCAGGCAAAAGTAATAACTGAGACCGTATCATAAGCTTTAAACATTCCTCTGGAAGCTAGACTCTGTTATTCCCTACTGGATCATTCCAATGAGGTTCCACATTTCCATACCACTGATTCCGTAAGGTCACTGGTTGAGCAGTTGCGGACCGCGCTAGCGCGCACACGACTAGCCCTACACCTATTTTTATAAGCTACAAGAGAGCGTACAAATCGGTCAAATGGCTCTGAGCACTATGGGACTAAACATCTGAGGTCATCAGTCCCCTAGAACTTAGAACTACTTAAACCTAACTAACCTAAGGACATCACACACATCCATGCCTGAGGTAGGATTCGAACCTGCGACCGTAGCGGTCGCGCGGTTCCCGACTGAGGCGCCTAGAACCGCTCGGCAGAGAGCGTACAGTATGTGGCGGAGGACACTTAATGCATCGGTACCGGTAGCCCCCACTGGTACAACGGCGAATCTGAGTGTGGATTTCAGGCGGTTTTCCACCTCGATAAAGCAAATGGTGGGCTGATCCCTAATCACTGTCTCAGACAAACATGGGACACTAACAGCTGAATTACGATAACTCACAGATGAAAAGTTCACACGATTCAGGGAAAAACTCACACACCAAATGGTTCAAATGGCTCTGAGCACTATGGGACTTAACATCTATGGTCATCAGTCCCCTAGAACTTAGAACTGCTTAAACCTAACTAACCTAAGGACAGCACATAACACCCAGTCATCACGAGGCAGAGAAAATCCCTGACCCCGCCGGGAATCGAACCCGGGAATCCGGGCGCGGGAAGCGAGAACGCTACCGCACGACCACAAGCTGCGGACAAACTCACACACCACTTGGATCTCTTCGGTTGACTGTGCACTACACGGAATTGAAGTGAAGTGGACCGAAACTTGAAACAAAACGAATTTACAAATCATAACAAACAGTGGGATAAAGAGAGAGTGAGATATCGTATTTCTCCAGTATTATTTCACCCACGAAAAGCGTCGTGTAGAAACGACAAACAGCACTGTACCTCATTTATTACAGGCAAGGATGTGGTTGGCAGCAATGACCCATGTCACAAAAGAATCTTCGGACATCTCAGTGGACAGGCTCTATGTCTAACTTCACGCTGTACCCCCAGCAGTAAAGACACTGCTGGAAAACAATTATTACACTCTTTCAGGGATTTCCCATTCACATTGTTGCAACAATGTTAACGGAGTAAACGAAATAATTACATTTACACATCAATAGCACAAGCAATTCTTAAGTACCAGGTATCGAAACATGCTGAAACATCCTTGGGATAGCCTCCATGGGCGACATAGCAGGCGCTGACTCCAGTGTCCAGGCGGTTGTACACATGGCGAATACTGTCCTGGGATACATTATACTAAGCCTGCTCGACCTGTTCACATACACTCCTGGAAATGGAAAAAAGAACACATTGACACCGGTGTGTCAAACCCACCATACTTGCTCCGGACACTGTGAGAGGGCTGTACAAGCAATGATCACACGCACGGCACAGCGGACACACCAGGAACCGCGGTGTTGGCCGTCGAATGGCGCTAGCTGCGCAGCATTTGTGCACCGCCGCCGTCAGTGTCAGCCAGTTTGCCGTGGCATACGGAGCTCCATCACAGTCTTTAACACTGGTAGCATGCCGCGACAGCGTGGACGTGAACCGTATGTGCAGTTGACGGACTTTGAGCGAGGGCGTATAGTGGGCATGCGGGAGGCCGGGTGGACGTACCGCCGAATTGCTCAACACGTGGGGCGTGAGGTCTCCACAGTACATCGATGTTGTCGCCAGTGGTCGGCGGAAGGTGCACGTGCCCGTCGACCTGGGACCGGACCGCAGCGACGCACGGATGCACGCCGAGACCGTAGGATCCTACGCAGTGCCGTAGGGGACCGCACCGCCACTTCCCAGCAAATTAGGGACACTGTTGCTCCTGGGGTATCGGCGAGGACCATTCGCAACCGTCTCCATGATGCTGGGCTACGGTCCCGCACACCGTTAGGCCGTCTTCCGCTCACGCCCCAACATCGTGCAGCCCGCCTTCAGTGGCGTGAATGGAGGGACGAATGGAGACGTGTCGTCTTCAGCGATGAGAGTCGCTTCTGCCTTGGTGCCAATGATGGTCGTATGCGTGTTTGGCGCCGTGCAGGTGAGCGCCACAATCAGGACTGCATACGACCGAGGCACACAGGGCCAACACCCGGCATCATGGTGTGGGGAGCGATCTCCTACACTGGCCGTACACCACTGGCGATCGTCGAGGGGACACTGAATAGTGCACGGTACATCCAAACCGTCATCGAACCCATCGTTCTACCATTCCTAGACCGACAAGAGAACTTGCTGTTCCAACAGGACAATTCACGTCCGCATGTATCCCGTGCCACCCAACGTGCTCTAGAAGGTGTAAGTCAACTACCCTGGCCAGCAAGATCTCCGGATCTGTCCCCCATTGAGCATGTTTGGGACTGGATGAAGCGTCGTCTCACGCAGTCTGCACGTCCAGCACGAACGCTGGTCCAACTGAGGCGCCAGGTGGAAATGGCATGGCAAGCCGTCCCACAGGACTACATCCAGCATCTCTACGATCGTCTCCATGGGAGAATAGCAGCCTGCATTGCTGCGAAAGGTGGATATACACTGTACTAGTGCCGACATTGTGCATGCTCTGTTGCCTGTGTCTATGTGCCTGTGGTTCTGTCAGTGTGATCATGTGATGTATCTGACCCCAGGAATGTGTCAATAAAGTTTCCCCTTCCTGGGACAATGAATTCACGGTGTTCTTATTTCAATTTCCAGGAGTGTAGTTCTTTAAGAGCTGTTGGTTGACGAGTCGCCCAAGTCTCTTCTCGTCCCATCACATCCTGTACGTTGTCGTCTAGAGATGAGCCTGAAGATCGTGATGGTCTGGGAAGTTGATGCGTGTCTTTCAGTGAACGTTGGTTTCACAAGCATTTTATGGGCGAGCATTATCCTCCTGGGACAACACATTACTTTCCCGTTTTGAGAATGGCAAAAGAACTGGGCAAACAACATTCTGCATGTAGCGAGCGCTGATTAGCGTCCCCTCTAACTCTAAGGAATAACAAGTGCAGACTAGTTTATTCATTAAAGCACCTAAGTAAATTGTAAGTGCAGGTTGTTTTCTCTTACAAGCACGTTAGAAGCATTGTCTTTAAATATGCAGCTACACCTATATTAATACTAGATAAGCCACCATTTGGTGAACGAGAGTTGTAGCTAATCGCATCCCGGACTATAAGGCCTGGGGTGATACCAGTGTGTCTTGGAATGTACTCTACGAGACAGCGATCATCAGGTTTACGCCGTACTCGTGTACGACCATCACCAGCGTGCAGCAGAATCTACTTTCATTGCTGAAGATCACGGCGCGCTAATCCATCTTCCAGTTGATCATCTGACGTCACCAGTTGAGCGGTGCACATCGATGCTGTTGCGTGAGTGGAAGACGAGCTAGAAATCCGTGGGCTCAAACCCTGACTGGTAATAACCGGTTCGCAACAGTTTGTGTTGACACATCTGGGCTCACGAGACCTCTTATCTGCGCTGTGATAGCTGGACGATCTGCCACTGCTGGCGTTACAGTACGATATTACTGACGGGTGTCTGTACCGACTGGACGCCCAGGACCTCGCCTGTGGGTTTAGAACGTTTATCTGACCACTGATACCAGCTTCGTTGCACAACCGCCGCAGCACGTTCAACGTTTGTGGCAATTCCTAGACAGGACCATCCCGCCACTCGAAAGGCCACAATTTGACACCTTTCAAACGCGCTCAGCTGGCTGAAGGACACACGAGTGTGTCTCCATAACTTGGTTGCCTGCTTGCTTCACACATTTGCATCACACTAATTCTTCTGGCCGTGAGCAGACGTATTAAAGGGTAGACACAGGCGGCGCTCTAGTAGCTATGTCAGTATGCTATCTGTCGATGGAAGATGTTAAAACCCAAAATCAGTAACTCTACGATCCCCCAGGTGGAATATGCCGTCATCGTATCAAAATCGACATCTTCTTTCCAGGCGCACTAATTTTTTTGCACAGTGTACGTTCCTGGGAATATGCAAACACTCCACTTTCATAACGTGGTTTTGGAAAGCATTAATGACGTACGGCACATGTCAGGAGAATGCCTAGGAAATAGAACACATTACGTTATTGTCAACAAAGGGATTTCCTTACACGTAGAAGTTCAAATGGTTCAAATGGCTCTGAGCACTATGCGACTTAACTTCTGAGGTCATCAGTCGCCTAGAACTTAGAACTAATTGAACCTAACTAACCTAAGGACATCACACACATCCATGCCCGAGGCAGGATTCGAACCTGCGACCGTAGCGGTCGCCGGCTCCAGACTGTAGGGCCTAGAACCGCACGGGCATCCCGGCCGGCAGACGTAGAAGTAACTTCGAGCGTAAGACAAGATAGTGTTATAGGACCAGTGATTGACAATACACATATATATGAGCTATTGGATAACAATGAAGGATCTGTGAGTCTGCTCACGGAGGATGCTGCTCTATACGGACAAGTCGTAACGTTGGAAAACTGTAGCGAAGAGCGTGAGAACCGGAAAAGGATCGATGCTTGCTGCAGGGATTGTTAGTAGACCCTCAACATAAATAAATGTAACTTTCTGAATAAACACGGACGGAAAAGATCCGTTATTGTTTGATTATGTAGTTGCTAAAGAATCACTGGAAGTAGTCACATCCATTTCATATCTGAAAGTATATGTATGGAGTGATTTAACGCAGAAAGACCAAGTGAAACTTATATTTTCAAAGGCAGGTGCCAGGCTGAGATTCATTGGAAGGTCCTTCAGGAATTTTAGTCCACCCACGAAAAAGGTAGCCTACAAAAGCTTCGATCGATCAAGACTTGAGTATTGCTTGATGGTATGCGCTCTTTACCAGGGAACAGTGACTGAGGAAATACGAGGTGCATTCAAGTTCTAAGGCCTCCGATTTTTTTTCTGACTAACTACTCACCCGAAATCGATGAAACTGGCGTTACTTCTCGACGTAATCGCCCTGCAGACGTACACATTTTTCACAACGCTGACGCCATGATTCCATGGCAGCGCCGAAGGATTCTTTAGGAGTCTGTTTTGACCACTGGAAAATCGCTGAGGCAATAGCAGCACGGCTGGTGAATGTGCGGCCACAGAGAGTGTCTTTCATTGTTGGAAAAAGCCAAAAGTCACTAGGAGCCAGGTCAGGTGAGTAGGGAGCATGAGGAATCACTTCAAAGTTGTTATCACGAAGAAACTGTTGCGTAACGTTAGCTTGATGTGCGGGTGCGTTGTCTTGGTGAAACAGCACACGCGCAGCGCTTCTCAGACGTTTCTGTTGCAGTGCAAGAAGGAATTTGTTCTTCAAAACATTTTCGTAGGATACACCTGTTACCGTAGTGCCCTTTGGAACGCAATGGGTAAGGATTACGCCCTCGCTGTCCCAGAACATGGACACCATCATTTTTTCAGCACTGGCGGTTACCCGAAATTTTTTGGTGGCGGTGAATCTGTGTGCTTCCATTGAGCTGACTGGCGCTTTGTTTCTGGATTGAAAAATGGCATCCACGTCTCATCCATTGTCATAACCGACGAAAAGAAAGTCCCATTCATGCTGTCGTTGCGCGTCAACATTGCTTGGCAACATGCCACACGGTCAGCCATGTGGTCATCCGTCAGCATTCGTGGCACCCACCTGGATGACACTTTTCGCATTTTCAGGTCGTCATGCAGGATTGTGTGCACAGAATCCACAGAAATGCCAACTCTGGAGGCGATCTGTTCAACAGTCATTCGGCGATCCCCCAAAACAATTCTCTCCACTTTCTCGATCATGTCGTCAGACCCCGGCTTGTGCGAGCCTGAGGTTGTTTCGGTTTGTTGTCACACGATGTTCTGCCTTCATTAAACTGTCGCACCCACGAACGCACTTTCGACACATCCATAACTCCATCACCACATGTATTCTTCAACTGTCAATGAATTTCAATTGGTTTCACACCATGCAAATTTAGAAAACGAATGATTGTACGCTGTTCAAGTACGGAAAACGTCGCCATTTTAAGTATTTAAAACAGTTCTCATTCTCGCCGCTGGCGGTAAAATTCCCTCTGCCGTATGGTGCTGCCATCTCTGGGACGTATTGACAATGAACGCGGCCTCATTTTAAAACAATGCGCGTGTTTCTATCTCTTTCCAGTCTGGAGAAAAAAAATCGGAAGCCTTAGAACTTGAATGCACCTCGTATAGAAGATCCAAAGAAGAGCCACACGTTTCGTCACAGGCTCGCTTATTAGGTGCAAAAGTGTCATATAGATGATCGTCCAACTCCATTGGCAGACGATACAAGAGAGGTATTGTGCAGTGTGGTTTACTGTTCGAATTCCGAGAGCATACATTCCAGGAATAGTCAGCCAACATTTTGCTTCCTGCCATGAACATTTCGCGAAGAGATCACCAAGGTGCAGTTAGAGGGATGTGAGCTGACACAGAGGATTGCTAACGATCGCTCTTCACACGTGGTATAGATATAGATGTAGCTGCAGATTTAGAGACATTGCTTCTCACTTACTGCTAAGAAAGAACTACAGTATTTGCAATTTACTTAGGCGCTTTAATCAATAGACCACTGTGCACTTGTTATTCTTCACTGTTGTATTTTTCTGTTTAACAGTAGCCATCGTAGAGTAATGTTGTCTGTTTCGAAGCATTCGACGTAATTCCAAGTACGTCAGCAATGGCGACAATTCTGAGAGCATCCTCAGTACGTCCTAGTTTGTCCTGAGCAGATGGAAGTAAGAAAAAGTTGAAGGTTCTTTCACTCGTGTATTTTAACCCACGAATAGCACACGAACGACAGGCACAATGAGTTTTGCAATACAAATGCTCTGCGTATATCTTTGAACGTACCGATGTCAGGATTTTCCCCGTGCCTTAATACTACTAGCTATTGAGATTACATGTAAGCACTTGTTTCGTATCAGAGCATGGGATACGGTATTAACTTTCCCACGTTACGTGACCACAGCTGATTCGTTATCTCGCAGGAGTTATGTGAACTCTTATCACTCAAGTGTGTCGGGAGCTCAAGGCACACTCTTTTGTAATCAGGCGGGAAGCCATTGCGTGTCCTGAAGCCAGTAAGACACAAAGAGGTGTATCGTACTCGAGAATGTGAGACTGCTCGTGACAATTGGCTCATTCAGACGAATAATCGCAATATACAGTCATGATTGCTGTTACTGTAATAAAGCGAACATACAGTCAAAGAGCTAAATATATCTAGAAGAAATAAATTGTTGGAAGTACAATACAATACGTAATATTACTCAGACAAAATTAAAAACTGAGACAGTATCATAAGCTTTAAATGAGCTCTGGAAGTTAGATAGTCCCTTATTCCCTACTGGGCCGTTCCTATGAGTTTCCACATTTCCTTACCACTGTTTGCGGAAGCTCAGTGGTTGAATACATACGAACCGAGGCGACCCACACGACTAGCCTTACTCCTATGTTTATAAGCTACTAGACAGAGTACGTTATGTGGCGTAGGGCACTTTGTGCAGCAGTACCGTTAGCCCCCATTGGTACCACAGCGAGTCTGAGTGTGGTTTTCAGGCGGTTTTCCACGCTCGTTAACGTAAATGCTGGGCTGGTCCCTAATCTCTGCCTCAGAAAAATACGGTAAACTAACAGTTGAATTACGACCGACGTTGCAAAACAGTCTTCGGACATGTCAGCAGATAGACTCTATGAGTAACTTCACGCTGTACCGCCGCCAGTATATTACTTCTTACCGATTGAGCAACTGGATCCATCCGGATGGGTCAGTTGTAGTTCTGCAGCTCACAGGTTCAGGCATTCCGTCTGGTTGTGAGATCTTGAGCATGTTCAGGTCCACAGCTGCTGATGTCTACAAGTAAATCTACAATCCGTTCATCATAAGAATAAACCTGATGTACACAAGCACAAACGCGATGATTGGTCAGAAGCCTTAGCACACCTACATTGGTGTTGTCATGCTCTTGGAAGTAGGTACTACTTATGTATTAGATATCTTATTACTAAGTTACGTCAGATGAAACTTTAAGATATTCAAATGTATTAACAGCCATCAACGTTTTTCTTAATCACGCTTTAGCTACGTAGCTTTTATTTCAAAAATCGTCTACAGTCACAGCCTCTGCAGCGTTGTACTCTGATTGCCATGCTGCTAATGCACAGTATGATAATGACTGAGGCTATTTTCTGTTCCGTAGTGAAACATGCGAGTGGAATACGGTTAAAAAGTGCCGAGAAATTGGCTGTTCTTAATGTTTTTCGTAAATTTATGGAGATAATCGGCTTTGAAGTTTTCCCAGCGTTGTGTGTACTAAAGTTGATTCCAATCTTTGTCTTTCTCTTCAGTTCCTCTACTACAATGGAAGTCATTCCCTGATGTCTTAACAGATGTCCTATCATACTGTCCCTTCTCCTTGTCAGTGTTTTCCACATATTCCTTTCCTCTCCGATTCTGCACAGAACCTCCTCGTTCCCTACCTTATCAGTCCACCTAATTTTCAACATTCGCCTCTAGCACCACATCTCAAATGATTCAATTCTTTTCCGTTCCGGTCTTCCCACAGTCCATGTTTCGCTACCATACAATGCTGTGCTCCAAACGTATATTCTCAGAAATTTCTTCCTCAAATTAAAGCCTATGTTTGATACTAGCAGACCTCTCTTGGCCAGGAATGCCCTTTTTACGACTGCTAACTTGCTTTTGTTGTCCTCCTTGCTCCGTCCGTCGTTGGTTATTTTGCTGCCTAGGTAGCAGAATTCCTTAACTTCATCTACTTTGTGACCATCCGTCGTAATGTTTACTTTCTCCCAATTCTCATTTCTGCTACTTCTCATTACTTTCGTCTTTCTTCGATTTACTCTCAGACCATATTTTGTACGCATTAGATAGTTCATTCCATTCAGCAAGTTATGTAGTTCTTCTTCACTTTCACCCAGGATAGTAATGTCATCAGCGAATCCTATCATTGATATCCTTGCACCTTGAATTTTAATTCCACACCTGAACCTTTCTTTTATTTCCATCATTGTTTCTTCAATATACAGATTGAACGGCCGGCCTGAGTGGCCGAGCGATTCTAGGCGCTACAGTCTGGAACCACGCGACCGCTACGGTCGCAGGTTCGAATCCTGCCTCGGGCGTGGATGTGTGTGATGTCCTTAGGTTAGTTAGGTTTAAGTAGTTCTAAGTTCTAGGGGACTGATGACCTCAGATGTTAAGTCCCGTAGTGCTCACAGCCATTTGAACTATTTGAACAGATTGAACAATAGGGGCGAAAGACTACATCCATGTCTTACACCCTTTCTAATCTAAGCACTTCGTTCTTGGTCGTCCACTCTTATTATTCCCTCTTGACTCTAGTACATATTGTATATCACCAGTCTCTCCCTATAGCTTACCCCTATTTTTCTCAGAATTTGGAACATTTTGCATCATTTACATTCTCGATTGTTTTTTCTAGGTCAACAAATCCTATGAACGTATCTTGATTTGTCTTTAGTCTTGCTTGCAATATCAATGGCAACATCAGAACTGCCACTCTGGTTCCATTACATTTCTAAAGCCATACTGATGGTCATTTAGTATATCATCAATTTTCTTTTCCATTCTTCTGTATATTATCCTTGTTAGCAACTTGAATGCATGATCTGTTAAGCTGACTGTGCGATAATTCTCGCACTTGCAAGCTCTTGCAGTCTTCGGAATTGCGTGGATGGTAATTTTCCGAAAGTCAGATGGTATGTCGCTAGACTCATACACTCTATACACTAACGTGAATAGTCGTTTTGTTGCCACTTTTCCCGATGATTTAAGAAATTCTGATGGAATGTTATCTATACCTTCTGCCTTTTTTGATCTTAGGTCCTCCAAAGCTCTCTTAAATTCTAATACTGGATCCCCTATCTCTTCAAAATCGACTCCTGCTTCTTCTTCTATCACATCAGACAACTCTTCCCCCTCACAAAGGCCTTCAATGTACTCTTTCCATCCACCCGCTCTCTTCTCTGCATTTAACAGTGAAATTACCATTGCACTATTACTGTTACCACCCTTGCTTTTAATGTCAGTGAAGATTTTTTTTGACTTTCCTGTATGCTGAGTCAGTCTTTCCGACAGTTATTTCTTCTTCGATTTTCACATTTTTCATGCAGCCGTTTCGTCTTAGCTTCCCTGCACTTCCTGCTAATTTCATTCCTCAGCGACTTGTATTTCTGTATTCCTGAATTTCCCTAAACATTTTTGTATTTCCTTCTTTCATTGATCATCTGAAGTATTTCTTGTGTTACCCATGGTTTCTTCGCAGTTACCCTTTCTCTACCTATGTTTTTCTTTCCGGCTTTTGTGATTGCCCTTTTTAGAGATGTCCATTCCTCTTCAACTGTACTGCCTACTGCGATATTCCTTATTGCTGTATCTATAGCCTTAGAGGACTTCAAACGTATCTCGTCATTCCTTAGTACTTCCGTATCCCACTTCTTTGCGGATTGATTCTTCCTTACTAATGTCTTGAACTTCAGCCTACTCTTCATCGCTATTACATTGTGATCAGAGTCTATATCTGCTCCTGGGTACGCCTTACAATCCAGTATCTGATTTCGGAATCTCTGTCTGACCATGATGTAATCTAACTAAAATCTTCTAGTATCACCTGCTCGTTTCCTCTTGTGATTCTTGAACAGAGCACTAGCTATTATCAACTGAAATTTATTACAGAACTCAATTAGTCTTTCTCCTCTCTCATTCCTTGTCCCAATCCCATATTGTCCTGTAACCTTTTCTTCTATTCCTTCCCCTAAAACTGCATCCCAGTTCCCAACGACTATTGGATTTTCGTCTCCCTTTACGTACTGTATTACCCTTTTAATATTCTCATATTCTTTCTCTATCTCTTCATCTTCAGCGTGCGACGTCTGCATGTATACCTAAACTATCGTTGTCGATTCTGATAAGATCAACCCTATCACTAAACTGTTCATAGTACAACACTCTCTGCCCTACCTTCCTATTCACAACGAATCCCACTCCCGTTATACCATTTTCTGCCGCTGTTGATATTAACCTATCCGCATCTGACCAGAAATCCTTGTCTTCTTTCCATTACACTTCACTGACCCCTACAATATCCAGATTGAGCCTTTGTTTCCCTTTTCATATTTTCTAGCTTCCCTACCACATTCTAGCTTCTGACATTCCACGTCGCGACTCGTAGAACGTTACCCTTTCGTTGATTATTCAATCTTTTTCTCATGGTCGCCTCCACCTCCCCCTTGGCAGTCCCCTCCCCGAGATCGGGATGGGAATCTTTTGGCAATTTTTTCAATTACAGGCCACATGTCCTGTGGATAGCCGTTATGTGTCGTTAATACAGTGGTTTCCATTTCCTTCTGCATCCTCACGCCGTTGATCACTGCTGATTCTTCCGCCTTTATGGGTAGTTTCACACCTCGAGGACAAGAGAGTGTCCTGAACCTCTGTTCGCTCCTCCGGTCTCTTTGACAAGAGGCAGAAAGAGAGTGTTCTTATGCCGGAATGCTGGTTATTAATGCTGGTTATTAATCAAAATTTTAGGGGTGGCGGGTTACGAACCCGGCACCGAGGACGTTTTGATTACTGATCAAGGACGCTACGCTACGCCTTTTTTTTGTAAATCTTATTTTGTTCCTCATTGGTTTTAAATTTTTTTATATTTGTTCGGGGCGGACGTCCCATGACGCTTGTTCAAGTTCATTGTGGATCCATTCACACATTTTTTTTTTTTTTTTTTTTTTTTTTTTTTTTTTTTTTTTTTTCAGGGGGCAGCTAACCCTCTGAACGAACACGCTGAGGTACCGTGCCCGTTGCCTAGACCACAGGTGTGACATCAACATTTACTTATCATCAAACAGAAGTGTCGGTTGACCAGTTTAAGTATTTCACTGCTGTAAACACAGGTTTGTACTCTATAGCTAATAATGCGCGTAAATGAGTGTATGCTGTGTCTTTCAGTTATTTCTGCCTACTTTCGGGTAGTCGGTCATTCTGCAATTTTTTATTTTTATTTTGATGGAGAGAGCGGTGGTCTTTTCTTCTTTATGTCTGAACGTACTCTATTTCCTGCATTTTACTCTCCTACCTGTGGACTTCCAAATCATGTTGGGTTAGCTGTCGACAGCTGATACAGTCAAGCTGTAAGAGGGCGCCTTTTCCTTGCTGCCGTGTGTTTACTAGATGCCAGGATCAGGATGCAAGCCTTTACACATGCGCTAGAAACTGGAAAATATCCTGCGTTAAACATACCTTGCAATTTTTGGATGTAAGGTCCGCCAGTTATGCAAAACACCGTTTTTCTCAGTTGATGAGAATTTTTTCTTTTTTTTTTTTTTTTTTTTTTTTTTGCTGGGATTTAACTTATCTTCTAGAATGTAATTCAGTTTTTCGCGATGTTTTCGCGCCTATATTCGTTTTTGTTCGTTTTCGTAAGTAAAAACGAATTTAGGCGCGAAAAACAGAATTACGTTCTAGAAGATAGGTTAACTCCCAGGAAAAAAAAATAAATAAATAAAAATAAAAATTCTCATCAACATCGTTTGGTTGCAGATGACAAGCTACCTGTAGCAATTAACATAACAAGTGATCCAGAAAATGCATGCACACCAAATGTAAAGGTATTTACGAAAAGAAACGATCTGTTGTTTGAACTAAAAATGCACATAATTTTATAACCATTTAACAAAAATGTTCACATTGCAGAATAAATAAAACGAAAAACCACTGATGATGGCAGAGTGGTGCCGGAACATGTTTGAGTAATGATAAAAACTGTGTTTTGCGTAACGGGCGGACCTCACATCCAACAATTTTAACTGCAAACACGGCCAATACAAGGAGCTGCAAATCAAAATGATGGATAGCTTGCAATGTTCTGTATTTCCTCACCACTTTCGAGACACTTATTCTCGTGTTACTTTATTCTCCGAAATACTGTTGAGAAATTTTGAAACAGATACAAAGAAAACCAAACACTTTACTAAAATGCTTTCTTTTAGAACTGAAGATTTCTCTCTGTCGAGAACGAACCCCCAGCCCTTGGATACGCGCCCGTACGCTTTTATATCTGTACTCCACAAGCCATCTTGCGGTGTGTGGCGGAGGGTACTTTGTGTACCGCAGACAACTGCCCACTTACCTGCTCCATTAGCGTAAGGTTCGTGGGAAGAACCATTTCTATTAATTGTCTGTCTTTAATATTACCTTCATGGTCTTTTCGCGATATGTATGTGCGAGAAGGAGTATAAGGCTTGACTCTACCCGAAAGGCACGCTCTCGGAACTTTTAACAATAAAGCACACCAATATGCAGAACTGCAGAACATCTCTTGCACAGTCTGCCACTGAAGTTGGCTCAGCATCTCGCGCTTGCAAAATGAAGCTGAAGAGGACTGTGCCGATCTTCTTTGGATCTCCTGTATTTCCTCAATGAATCCGATCTGGTACGGACCCCCCAACTGGCGAGCAATATTCAAGTACTGGTCGAGACAGGGTTTTGCAAGATACACCCTTTGTAGTAGGACTACATTTCCTGATGACTCTGCCAATGAATCTCACACAGGCGTTTGTCTTACCTGGAATGAATTTTATGAGGTCGTTCTACTTCAAACTGCTCCGTGCGCCTACTCACAGATTGTTCCGCAATCGTATGATTATAGAATAAACGGTCTTTCTGCTCCATTAAATTTCGGGTGTGCAGCCGCATAAATTCAGCTCTTTCTTCTAGTATGGCGGCTGTATATCGTTCAGCAGACCGAGCCGAAACACTGGCGCACCAGAAGTCGCACCGTCCTTCAAAATTCGCGGACTGCACCACTGCGCATGCGGCTCCAGATTCATTCACAGGCGCCAGACATGGATCGGTGGCATAGTATTACAATGCGCATGAATTGTATTTGTTGCTGTGCAGTCGATTCACGCTGGGATGTTGTTGTGTCAGTACGAGCTGCATTGTCACGTCTTTGTAAATTTATTACAGAAAGCGTCTGATCCATTACTTATCCAAGCTCAAGCCATTAACTCTATTAATTACATTCGTAGCCAAGCGAAATTCAATAGGCTCTTTCATCACATAGTCCGAGAAAGATGATGTAGACGCTAAACTTCCGACACTTCGTCGTACAACACAGAGTGACATTATCCATACAGTATTTCGTACATCTTTCATGGATTGCACGAATCAGTGTCCAGTGTATGAGAGGTCACGTTCACATGTGATCTTAGAAACCACTGCCTTCCTCAGCATCAAATCATCTTTCACGGAACCTAACACTGCTGTTGTCTTCGGTGGAGGAAGAAAAATGCTTTTACTTTGTGCTTGCTTAGGATCCGTCCAATTTCTGACGATAGGCTTTGGACATATGGCAGCAAGGCAATGGATTTAAATCTTCCTGTGTCTTCTTCTGCACTGCTTGCGGCCACCTTTGTTTCATTCGTAGCGGCTTACATATCGACTGTAAAGAATACCTGTTGAGTTCTAAAACTCACTTAAAGTGTAGGAACTCTTCCTGCAGACTGCCCTCGTCAGCAATGATGCTTTCTCTGTAAACCAAAGTCCTAAGGAAACTCACCGCCTGCAAAGGATGGTGGCAGTCAGCCACTTGCACATAAATATAAATCTGTATGCATCGGTTTCCAATACACTGTATGTCCCAAGGTATCATCGTATTTGCGCCCAACCAAACTTTAAAAAAATGGAAGGCATACCTTCTTTTCAAATTTTCATTGTAAACTGGACTTGTGCGTGGGCGGAATTCAGCTGATTTAAATTTTTTTTTTTAATTTACCTTAAGCATGGGGCCACACTACTAATGTGTCGTGAAGATACCTCCAAAATACTTTGGGATTTAAGGCAACAGATTCCACCGCCTTGTCGTCGAAATCCTGCATAAATGACTTGACCGCCAAGGATGACAAGGAACTACACATGGTGACAGCGTCAGTCTACTCAAAAAATTTGTTATTAAACTTAAAGCGTGTCGAAAGTATTACATGTTTGAACGACACTAACATGTCTTTAGCAAAACTTCTACCAGTAAGTGATCTGAAAGCAGAAGCTTTGTGAATAAAGACACCACATGAAAGCTGCCTTCCATTTTTTATGTTCGGTTGGGCCCAAATATGACGACACCTGGGGAAATGCAGTATATCGGAAACCGACACAGATTTATATTTACGAACAAATAGCTGTCACAATTCTCTGCAGACGCTGAGTGTTCTCAGGTCTTTAATTCACAGAGCACGCATTATTGATGACGAGGGCAGGCTACAGGACAACCAGTTATTCTACACAACACATACATAAAGCGCTACGAATGGAACAAGGTGGGAAGCCTATGTCAAAAACAGGACAGACCCTCACCAAGCACAAAGTTAAAGTGATTTTTAGTCATAAACCGAAGGCAGCAGCACTCTTGGGTACAGTTAAAGATGATTTGAAGCTCAGGAAGGCTTTGGTTTACAAGATACCCTGCGTATGTGGCCTCTCATGCATCCGACAGACGATTTGCACGGTCGAGAAAGATAACACCGCATGTACACCTGCCTCTTAAAACCAAATAATGATAGAATGTCGTACGAAAACGTCGATATTTTAGCTTCTACATCATCTTTCTGGGACATGACGGTGAAAGAGGCAATTGAAATTCGCTTGTCGAAGAATTTAAATAATAGAGAGAGCGGCTTCAGACTGGTTAGTCATGGAATCCAGCGCTTCCTGTAATAAACTTGCAAAGCCGTCGCGACAGTGCAGCTCACAGTGATACATGACATCCCAGCGTGGATCGACTGTGCAGCCACAGATATAATTCATGCACATTGTACTCCTATGAAGACAGAAAAGGAACTAACTTGAAGCCAACGTCCACCATCTTACATAGCCCAAAACATTATGTTCACCGTATGTATATCTCCATTGTTCACCGCGGTGATACTTCTCCGTGACGTCACTGTATCAACGGTCTCGTGCCCGCACGACACACGGCTACGTGATAGCGCCGATTGTTCGCGCAACATCTCATCCCCTAAATTTCTCCCGCCGATAGTTATTTAATGTTAACATTGCCTCCCTCTTTAAAAAAGATTCTAGCTACAACAGCCGGAGACAGTGGTCACTTGTGTGTGTTCCTTCCTGAAGAAGGCTCTAGCCGGAAACTTGGGCTAACACTCTTTCCGTCGTGCATGCATGATGCTCGGAGCAAGAGTAGCAATCTGTCCGCTTCACAGTATAGTTATTCCTTCATGAAGTTTCTTGTAAACGACCCATTGCACTTCAACAGAAAAAATGATCGATATATTTACAGTACCAGAACAAAAAAGTGACATTCATTATGTCACATTATGGTGTCTGTGGCTCTAGCAGGGGTTCACAATGCTGCAACCAAAAGTTTTGATCACTTACCCAGTAATATAAAATGCCTAACAGACAGCAAAGTTAAAATCTGAATGTAAACTGAAAACGTTCTCATTCACAACTCCTATTCTGCAGAAGACCATTTTTGTAATGTGTAAATGGTGATGGGTAGGAATTTTTGATTAACATATAACTGTCTTTAATTAAAAAACCAAAAAATAATACATGATCAGCGTGAAGGCATATTTACAAAAAAAAATGATTTTAATATAAAACGATTACGATTTATCGTGCAAAAGATACGTGGAACATGAAACTAACTGACTGACTGTATATCACAAAGCATGCTATGGGCTTATATACTAGAGACGGGCAAACTCGTTCGTCCTTGGGAACTAGTTCACTGGTGATCATTGTTTTTTGGGAACCGTTCATTGTTACTCGTTCACCGCTCATTTGTGAATGGCACATCGTTCTCATGCAAAACTGAAATTGCCTAGCCCCTGGAGTACAGAGTTTTTATTCATTACAGAATTCTCACACACTTGAAGAAGTACTTTTCGTGATCCTGCGAAACCTCTCGTTTAGCCAACTGTAGCGCTATGTGGCTGATCGCAGTGAAATAATATAAGGTGGCGGTCGAAAAACCGGTCCCGAGTACAGACTGCTCGTCAATTACGCACGATTTGTTGACCGCTACGAGCAGAATAGATAAACATGTAATAATTAGGCAGTAAAGAAATAACAAATAAGCTAATGCAAACAAAAACTTCGAAACAATAGACGACGATTGGTGGGCGACAATGAGCAGTGTAGTACTCGGAGCCGATTTTTCGTGCGCCACCCTGTAGCACTGAAATAATATTGTAGAAGTCATCATGTTCTCTTTACAAAATGTGACACTAGACACTCGATTACGGAGTGCGGGCTTCATTCGGTTGTAAGTCGGTCTGCCTTCCATACAATGAACATGCTGTTTTACCTTGGATCAAAAAAAGACTGAAAATGGCCACTCGTGTGTGCTGTGCCGACTTCCTTTGCATGTGTAGTAACAAAGAAACTTGCCTTTTTATAAGTATGTCTTCTGCTGTTTATCGAAATAGTGAAGTAAGCTTACATGCCCTTTTGTTACCTGAAAATATGCATGTATTACATACCAGTATTTTTATGTAATTTACGTAATTATAAAATACATTTTAATTGCCGGTCTTGGACGCTGAAAAGAATACGAACAGAACCAGAAGCCCAGAGTTCAAAAAAGGTTTGAAATAGGTCTACAATGGACAAGCGCAGCGAATGAAACAAAAAACAACTCGGTACTGAACTAGGGGCAGTCGGCCGTGGAGCTGCTATGGGTGGCCACGCGAAGAAGGACGAGTCCAGCCGAGGGAGACCGAGACCGGGCGAGTGCCGTTACGTGAACGAGCCCGGCCGTTTCCTTTCAACTATAAGTAGAAAGCCGCGACCGAAGTGAACTATGAAAGACCGTTCCTTACAATTCGTTCCTCGTTCCTTCTGTTCATCTCGGTGAACCGTTCCTTTGGACCCGTTAGTTCACGAACGACCCATCTCTATTATATACTTTGAAAACCTCGAAATGAAATTCAAAAGTAAAATCAAGCAGATGACCAAAGTACCCGTACATCCCAGCTGTAATGCGTTTCGTTATTCCTCAGAAACTGAAGGAATGACTGGCGAGAAATATTCCGGGAAAAGAAGCAAATTAGCTACTGTTGTAAAGGTCGGCCTACATGTTACTCAGGTTAGGGTATCACTACTTTAAAAAAGGACTTAGATAATGTTGAAGCAAAATATCAATTTTACGGGGTCTAAGCGTTTGAGACCATTCCCTTAATCACAATTATAGCATTATACAATATTGGAAGTTGTTTAAGAAAATTATATCGTTTTTTCACCCTGTAAACTGCTGTTGTTGCCCACACACTGAATGACGCACCATAGGAAAGATTCCAAAGTGAGAAGATGCATAAAGTACAGTGAGACTAATTCACTGCCAATCTAGTAAAACAAGAACTCTGTTGTGCATGGAGTTATATCTCTATACATTTATGTTTGTTTGACATTTTAATAATTTGTCACTTTGTTGACATGCACGAGATATGACAGCACTCCTTCCTTCTTTCCTCTTTACACACATTTATAGGCTAACGAAGAACAGGTAGGTAGGCCTAAGTTTTTTGGCTTTTGGTTTAATGGTTTCGAAGTTCCATCTTCATTTAGTATCAATACAAATACAGTAAAAGTGGAATTAAATGCATTACTAAGGTATTCTTTTCACGTCACATCCTTCTCGTCTTTGTTATTCGAAAGATATCAACAAAAAACAAGTTACACTAGCGAGACCAAATGAGTCGTATTACCAGAGCAAATACGCACTCGAGAACATAAAAACGTTCGAAATTGCCTTCCTGACACTACGTTATTCATGTGAGCACTGTAACTGTTAGTATTTACAATAACTGTTGCGTGCACTAGATAGAACGATAGAGAGTCGAAATATTAGAAGCAAAACCTGAATTTATGTCCAATAACATTCCCTTGGGATACACCCGAAATTACTTTTACATCTGAAGATTTCTCTGCGTTGAGGATGAAATGCTGTGTTCTGTTTGCTATAAACTCGACAATGGCACCTGAGAAAACTTTAGTAGCTCTATTTACTAAGAACGATGGCATATCAAAGCATTGTCTAATAAATGTAGGAGATAAAGTTCTACAGCTGAAGATGCGTATTGGTTCCCAGTAATGATACTGGACAGTAAACGGCACATATCGGCACCGTATCTGAAGCAAGCGAGCGGAAGATTAATATTACTAGATGTCTCGTTACTACATGGGGGGCCCCATCCCTCCGTGATGCTGGTTCTGTACCATTCTCCCATTCGATCCAGACTGGAATATGGAAGAAGACTCTACAAATACTCAAGCAGCGACTATTAGAGAAACTAGACAGATTCCAATGCCGTTGGATACGCAGATGCTTAGGAGCGATGAAATCTACAGCACTCAAGGCACTACTGGTTGAAGCTGTTGAGATGCCTCTTCGTGTAAGGAGGAAAATGCTCGTGGAGGAATCCCTAGTACAGTAACTATCCTATCCATACCGTCCAGTACATCAAATGCTGCGGTCTTGCCGTAGGCCCCTAGAAAACCGGAGCAAGACTCCTATGATCTCATTTCGGGATCAATGAATGAACAGATATGTGCAGCGTTTTGCCTCGAACACACAGTGGTCTGTATTTTCATACGATTGCTTCATTCTCAGGGATTCGTTACACGTGATACATGGAAAGGGTGCCTTTTTCAAGATAAACAAAGCATTGCAGACGAAAGCGGAGGAACATGGGCACCATACATAGACGGCTTAAAGACTGCAAAAGAAAACAACTCAGGATGCGCTATTTTCTCTCCTGAGTTTCGCATGTTACTAAAATTTCAGTCACCAGCAAACACCTCTCTCTACCTGGTCGAGACTAGCGCAGTCTCGAGGGTGACACAGTGTTGCATGACACTGAGGTACTCATCCTTTGTAATTCTGTCAGTTTTCGAGAGTGTGTTACAAGGGCTGCTTAGGACAGACCTATCGAAAATCACTAGAGAACATCTTCTCCAAATTCGATCTATGTACTATGAATATCTAAGAAGACAAAAGCAAATTTCACTTGTGTAGATTAAAGCCCATTGTGGAATTAAAGGAAATGAGAAAGCAAACGACTTGTCTAAGCAAGCTGTACACGATGGAATCTCACTAGGCATTCCTTTTACGGAATGTCGACATACCATTCGCAACAGAGTGCTCGATACCTGGAAAGTCGTAAAGTCTCAGAGATCACGGATCAAAGGACGTGATAGTGCTCAAACTCAACCACAAATTCCGAGCAGACCTCGGTTTGAGATCAATAACGACCGCGACAAGCTACCTCTGCATTATGCAGAACGAGATGAAACCATGAGGCATTTCCGGAACATCTATTTCGATTACATGTAATTCAGTCCCCTTCCTGCGTCTATGATGGTATGACACATGGAGACACAAATCACATCTTATTTAAATGCCCGAAATATCCCTACCCGTACACGTCCGTCCGCTCGATACAATTTGAAACGAGAGTCATCCGACCAGGGAACATGTTTCCGGTTATCAACAGTCCAATGTCGATGTAGACGGGCCCAGGCGAGGCGTAAAGCTTTGTTATCAAGGGTACACGAGTGGGCCTTCGCCTCCGAAAGCTCATAGTGACGATGTTTCGTTGCATGGTTTGCACGCTGACACTTGTTGATGGCCCAGCACTGAAATCTGCAGCAGTTTGCGGAAGGTTTGCACTTGTGTTACGTTGAACGATTCTCTTCAGTCGTCGTTGGTCCCGTTCTTGCAGGATCTTTCTCCGGCCGCAGCGATGTCGGAGATTTGATGTTTTACGGGATTCCTGATATTCACGGTAGAATCGTGAACTGGTCGTACGGGAAAATCCCCACTTCATCGCTACCTCGGAGATGCTGTTTCCCATCGCTCGTGTGCCGACTTTTAACACCACGTTCAGATTCACTTAAATCTTGATAGCCTGCCATTATAACAGCAGTAACGGATCTAACAACTGTGCCAGACACTTGTCTTACATAGGTGTTGCCGACCGCAGCGCCGTATTCTGCCTGTTTACATATCTCTGTATTTGAACACGCATGCCTATACATGTTGCTTCGGCGCTTCAGTGTATTTGTACTGTATCTGTTATTATACTGAAATTGTGCATAATCGAGGTAAGATAAATGAAAAATATGTAATGAACATTTGTGTCGATATATATATATATATATATATATATATATATATATATATATATATATATATATATATATGGGGGGTCAAATGTCATTTAAATTTGGAGTGTCTGAAATTATTTTGTCTGTCAGAAATGAAGCTGAAAAATGATCGGTGACTAAATTTAATGTAATTTTCTCAATTTTGAGCTTTCTATTTTCATACATATAATGATATGTTTTGGGAAAGAATAGGTAATCAGTATGCAAATCGAACAGTAAATTCTCTTCATTGGTTATGTTAAAAGACCAATTTAAATCATTTTGTAATTAACAAACTTATAAAAAAAGAACGTTACATGCAACCCCAGTTTAAGTTGAAATACGGTCTCATATATACAGTCTTCGCCCATCCAGTTTTGTTGTAGTACCAAGGGGGAAGGCTGTGCACAAACGCAATAGAAAAGATTGGAATAAGCATGTTAAACATTTTAACAATAATAGAAGTTGGTCCTACTGTGGACAACGCACACCTTTACGTTAGTCCTCGACTCGGAAAAGAAAGGAAGGAAGACCTGAGCTTAACGTCCTATCGAAAGCGCGGACATTAGAAACGGAGCACAAGTTCAGGTTACAAAAGGATGGGGAAGGAACTCAGTCCTGTTCTTTTTATCAGAATATCCCGGCATTTTCCTGGAGCGATTTAGGGAAATAACAGAAAATCCAAATCTGGATGGCGGGGCAAGGATTTGAACCGCCGTCCTCCCGAATGCGCGTCCAGTGAGCTAACCATTACGCCAGCACCATCGGTGCTTGACCCGAAGATGATAGGTTCGATTTTTCGTGGCTGATAAAACTTCGCCTTTAGTTTTTGGCTCGAGAGGTGAGTAGAGGTGACGGGAGTAACGTTTTCCATCACCACACTTCGCCGCGTCTGTGACATCGATTAACTTCCAAACCACTCCGCATTGTTTCTTGGGAGACGCTGTTGATGATCATTCGTCTGTCCAGTGGAGCCGTTATTTCAGTTCTCCTCTTGATGTTTTTCGGGAAGAGTACGCTGTGTGTCGGCATAGGGTTTCAAACTGTCCCTTCTCCCATCACCGCCATCAACACCAACAACCAACATGACACTACATTGCCGGCCATTGTGGCCGAGCGGTTCTAGGTGCTTCAGTCTGGAACCGCGCGCCCGCTACGGTCGCAGGTTCGAATACTGCATCGGGCATTGATGTGTGTGATGTTCTTAGGTTAGTTAGGTTTAAGTAATTCTAAGTTCTAGGGGACTGATGACCTCAGACGTTAAGTCTCATAGTGCTCAGAGCTATTTGAACCATTTGACACTACATTACACACCTGCACAAGGCAGGACACCAAACGATATCTGACATACAAGTTGTCCAATAAACATCATTTAAAAGAGGCTTGGATCAGCCTCTGAGCCTCACGAGAACTTTGAAACGAACAAGTGGTTCTCGTTGTCTTTTCGTCATTTTTACAGACACTTCCTTTAGTTTGCCTCTGCCTCTATCGCAAATCCTAATGTAACACAATAGAACCATCGGTTGCCGGTGTTATCGCGAATGTCGATATCAGCAGATGCAGGCAGACCTGTATCATTATCTTCTTCAAATATTTGTTATCGCAATCAAATAGACACCTGTGTAGATTCCAAATCCCAGAAAAACTATCATAAACTATCGCTCCAGGGTAATCAATTAAAGAAGAAAAACTGTAACAGCTACTGGTCATGTAGCATCGATTAATTCCAAGCCTTGCAAACAGTCCACTAAGTTACGTATTGGCTGTTGGCTTTTGTGTCGGGATCTTCGGCTAACGTTTGTTTAAAGATTTTCCTGACGTTTCGCCAGCATAAGCGGCTGGTATTGTCAAAGATTAACCTCCACCCCCACACCCCCGTCCCCAATAGTGTTGCTGTAGCTGCGGTTTTCAAACTGTGGGTTGCGGCTCCCATGAGCGTCGCGACCTTAACGCTAGGGGTGTCGCGGAAGAAACAGCGAGTGATATCAGAAAGTCCAGAAGTTAGTGTTCAGTGTTGTTACTATGGCAGCGAGGTAGATGGCGATCAAATCGTACTACGTGCCACAATTTTTTTCAGTAACAGTGAATTGGAAGGTTAGTTTTGTAGAATGCACATCGTTTTTAATTGTTTCTTGTTCTTCAGCTGAATGGAGAATTGAAGTCTGTGTTTGTGGATCACTTCACTG
Source organism: Schistocerca americana (assembly GCF_021461395.2). Classification (NCBI taxonomy): domain Eukaryota; kingdom Metazoa; phylum Arthropoda; class Insecta; order Orthoptera; family Acrididae; genus Schistocerca; species Schistocerca americana. The sequence goes on along the minus strand of NC_060124.1, from coordinate 539,079,246 downwards.
AACTCAGTGATTACTTTCTGAAGCACTTTCCAGGTGAAGTTGATCACCGTAAGTGGACCAAAGATCCTTCGGTACAGAGCTTTCAGCAACACTTTTTTCATTTTTCTTCAGACTCCACAATGACATCGATTTCCGTTTCCTCATCGCTGCCTCGATTTTGAAGCTCGGTGAAGCAGCAGTATCTGCGAGGGGGTAACAAGGCCTCACGAGTTTTGATATCTTTTGCAACGTCCTCCTTACGTGAGGTAGGGTTTTTCAGCAGTAGCAGTCATCAACACGAAATATACGAGGCCCGTTCAATGAGTAATGCCCCACATTTTTTTCTCAGGACATATTTATTGTTAAGAGTCAGAATTTGGTGGCAATATACATCAACATGTCTTGTCCATGTCCTATTTTTCTACATAGTCTCCATCACGTTCTATGGCCGTACGCCACCGTTGTGGAAGAGTACGTATTCCTTGCTGGTAAAAGCTCTTTTCCTTTAGGCGTAGCGTGATTGACACTCTCGTCATCTTCAAAGTGTGTTACCCGTAGAGAATCTTTAAGCAGGCCAAAGAGATGGAAGTCTGAGGGTGCCAGGTCTGGACTGTAGGGTGGATGAGGTAGCGGTGTCCAACCCAATTTGGCGATGTGTTCCCAGTTTCTCAGACTTGTGTGTGGGCGTGCATTATCGTGTTGGAGCAAGATTTCTGCTGGATTGTTGTCCGATCGAACACATCTTGAGTTTATTCAGAGTCTTCACGTATGACTCTGAATTGGTGGTTGACCCTCTTAGCATCACAACCACGATAACGACGCCATCACAATCCCAGAAGACGTTCACCATGACTTTTCCGGCAGAAGGGGTCGTCTTCAGTTTCTTCTTTTGTGGTGAATGGAGATGATTCCACTCCATGGACTGCCTTTTTGTTTCCAGTGCAAAGTGGTGACCCGACTCTCGTCCCCCGTAACGATCCGTGACAGAAAGGCCTCTCCGTCAGTCTCAAAACACTCCAACAATTCTGATGAAATGGCCTTTCTTTGAATCTTGTGGTCCGCTGTGAGCATTCATGGAAACCACCGTGAGCACCTCATTGAATATCCGAGAGTCTCGATCATTGCAGACGCACTTCCAGTGCTGACCGACAACTTTAGAGCCAACTGTCGAGTTTTGATGCGCCAGTCGGCACGAATAATGGCATCCGCACGATTCAGCATGTCTGGAGCAGTGGCTGTGATACGACGTCCCGAACGTGGCTGATCATTGAGCTCTGTTTCTGCATTTCCTGAGCCTGTAACTTTCTTTACCCATCGCCCATCTGTACTCCTGTCAGCAGCAGCATCGCCATACACTGTACACAAACCTTTATGGATATACATCAAAAATGGTTCAAATGGCTCTGAGCACAATGGGACTCAACATCTGAGGTCATCAGTCCCCTAGAACTGAGAACTACTTAAACCTAACTAACCTAAGGACATCACACACATCCATGTCCAAGGCAGGATTCGAACCTGCTACCGTAGCAGTCACGCGGTTCCGGACTGAAGTGCCTAGAACCGCACGGCCACCGAGGCCGGCTGGATATACATCACGGTTTCTTTTTCTGCACACAAGAATTCAATAGCAGCACGCTACTTGTAACGTGAGTCGTATGTAGACGCCATTTTGACGCTGTACTATGGCTCTGTCATCTACCAGGACCGTTCGAAACTTCACTGGCGCACAGACCAAACATCAAATGTGAAGTAGCAACAAGGACGTTTGTCTATGTATATTAATCTTTTTTTATGTGGGGCATTACTTATCGAATGACCGACGTAGATCGCTGGTGAATGTGGAGAATGAGATTGCTAGTCGCAATTTCCAGTCTTGTGCCAAGATTTGAAGAACTGATGATGAAAAAGCAAGCCGTCCCTTCCCACTGATTCCGTTCTAAGAGTACAATGTACTAACATTAAGAGTTTATTGAAATGTGCTATGTCTACAGTTAATAAAGAGATAATTACTTTCATTCATTTTTTCGAAACTTAAGTTACTTTTAAGTCGGGTATCGTGTGCGAAAGGTTTAGATTAACGTCAGGGAAGAAAAAGACGTTCCTAAACCACGGATCTATAGTCTTTAATTCACGGAATTACAAGCGAGGGGGTGGACATTGTTGATATGGATTTGTGTGTAATTTCAAATAGATGTTACTCAATGACAAAAAATAAAATAAAATAAAATAAAAGCGGTTGGTGGAATCAGCACAATAAAATGGGTCGACACGAAGATGGGACAAAATGGCAGAAAGGAGTATGGATGTGCTCATGACCACACCGCAAAAGAAGTTACCTGATTTGTTTGTGTGCCAAGCTGAACTGCCCAACGTGGTCACAAAGAACATTGTACCACTATAGTCCGATCCACGAACGATGGCGGTTCGCGCATGTCGAAGCGTGGACGGGGATGGCATTGTTAACGATTCCAGGCAACAGTTGCGATATGCGCATGCACGTGCTTTCCGTTTGAATGGAGCGTATATCCTGCAAATTACGTCTCTCGCTTGATTGTATAGAATTTTTTCACTTACCGTCACCATCAGCGATAACAGCTTGCAACAAATGAAATACAAATTCACTAAAGAACTCGCTACGATCACGTTTAGTGCTCGCTTTAGCTACTTCATTCAGAGCAGAGGGCTCAGAACACTACTGAACGATCATTGGCTGTAAGTGTGGCGTAGGTGCACAGAGCCTACCTAAACTCGACCGCCATCTTTCCTGACTCCAACTGTAGCAGTGATGTAGCACGGCGTAATAACGGTCGTCGGAAAAGGATTCTAACGGACAAGCACTGCAGACGATTGTCACGCATATTCGACGACGGTCGGTTTCAAACCCGACTGGAACGGCTGCTGTTAGTGAATGCAGGTCAGTCTCAACCGATTTCCGAGGCAAGTTTGCGAAGAGGACTGCATGGAATGGACATTCGGAATAAGACCATTGTTCACAGTGGCACACAAGACTGCACGTGTTCAGTAGGCCAAACAACAAAGAAATTGGACAGCAACTAACTGGATCCAAGTAGTGTGGTCCGACGAAAACGGGATTTCACCCCTTTTAATATTACGCAAGGCGTCGAGTGCACTGACACCTCAATAAGGCGTGTTTAGGGGGTACTTTAGGCCGTAGTTGGTTCTGTGGTGTTTTGGTGCTCTTTTTCGTATCACGACGAGTGCCCACTCATTCCAGTTACTCTGACCATAAACCAGAATGCTTGCATCAACATTCTCGGTGACGAAGTGTTGCGTTTTCTTTTACGTCTTCATGACGTCTATGCTTAGGACTGTCCCATCTTCCACAATAACAACAGCTCCTCCCCCCCCCCCCTCCCCCCGTCTAAAGTGAACGTCATGTTAAAGTGTGTGAACGCTTTCTAAATGTTTGTGTAGCATGCATCTGAAACGGACATGGGTACCAGCGTGCTATTTACTTAGTTGGTTATCGCAAACCCCCTGTAAACCACATCTAGGCCGACTTGCACACCAGCCCTTGTTGTTGATCCGTGCAGTGGATTCGAAACATGCTAGTCTCGTCTCCCTGTGTCACGAAAGCGGCACGTTAACGCCCTAAGCCATCCGGGTGGGTCAGCCATGATCATAGCATATCTCTTGGACTATTTGCACCAACGGGTGAAACGGTAGCAACATCTCTGGTGTTTGGTAGCTCTGCGGGATGCGATCATCAACAAGCAGCTCCAGCTGCGTAAGTCGTACCTGACGGAACCCTTGTTGACTCTTTTCCTCGCCAAAATGCAGTCAGCGTGTCTCAGCGCGATGTCTTCTAGGGGTGATTATACGAGGGTCGTTCAGAAAGTAACCTCCGGTTGATTTAAAAAAATACACCAAGTTAAATAAAAATATTTTAATATATACATCTTACAACTACATCTTTGCACTATTTTTCTACATAGTCTCCATAGCGATTGAGGCACTTATCGTATCTCTTCACAAGCTTTGAAATTCCTTCTGCATAAAAATCACCCGCTTGTGCCTGGAGCCAGCCTGTGACCGCATCTTTGAGCTCTTCGTCGTCATCAAACCGCTGTGACCCGAGCCATTTCTTCAAATGCATGAAGAGGTGATAATCACTTGGCGCCAGGTCTGGGCTGTAAGGTGGATGGTTGATAACGTCCCACTTGAAGGACTCAAGAAATGCCGTTGTTCTGCGAGCAGAGTGAGGATGGGCGTTATCGTGCAAAAAAACGATACCGGAAGTCAGCATACCACGGCCTTTGTTCTGTATAGCCCGTCGTAACTTTTTTATTGTTTCACAGTACACGTCTTGATTAATGGTCGTACCACGTTCCATGAATTCAACCAACAACACCCCTTTGGCATCCCAAAACACCGTTGCCATCAGTTTTCTGGCAGAAAAATCTTGCGAGGCTTTTCTTGGTTTGGTAGGAGAATTTGAATGTGCCCACATCTTTGATTGTTCTTTTGTCTCAGGGTTCACGTACTTAATCCAGGTTTCGTCACCGGTCACGATTCTGTTTAACAATGGTTCTCCTTCGTCCTCATAACGTGACAGAAAGTCTAATGCAGAGGCCATTCTTTGAGCTTTGTGGTGGTCGGTAAGAATTTTGGGCACCCATCGTGCACAGAACTTACGGTAACCCAATCTTGCTGTCACTATCTCGTACAAGAGAGTCTTAGAAATCTGTGGAAAACCAGTAGACAACTCCGACATTGAGAAACGTCGATTTTCACGAACTTTTGCATCAACTGTCTGAACGAGTTCGTCAGTCATCAATGATGGTCTACCACTCCTCTCTTCATCATGAACGTTTTCTCGTCCACTTTTAAATAAACGTACCCATTCACGGACAACTCCTTCACTCATAACTCTTGGTCCGTACACGGCACAAAGCTCACGATGAATAGCTGCTGCAGAATATCCTTTGGCTGTAAAAAACCTTATGACAGCACGCACTTCACATTTGGCGGGGTTTTCTATTGCAGCACACATTTCAAACTGCCACAAAAACTAAACTAGCGCAGGTACGACGTTCACTCGACCACGGCTTGATGCCGACTGACCTGTTGAGTGCGTGAACGCACAGATGGCGTCGTTACTTCCCCCACAACCCGCACTGTGACCAATCGGAGGTTACTTTCTGAACCGCCCTCGTATTATCTAGTGTCCTTGTTTCTCTAAACAACCATCGTTTCAATATTATAGATAGTTTATTCATTCGATGGGGAAGAAATCGTATAGATTAAGAAAATTGGCATTTTAGTTCATTAACAATTAATATTGATTTCATTTCGTCATTATAAATCATGATAAATCTGAATTCGTAATAACTCTAAGCTACATTACTTCTCTAAGATTAACTTAATTTAGGTTATAGGTTCTGTTTTCCGAAAGCGTTCGGGTGGCACTTCTAAAAACACTAGAAACACAAGGATCTACTGCACCAAATGCAAACAAAAGAATGTCACGATTTCCACTGGTAGTTCTTTCATATAAAACGAATAAAATTATTCATAATACTGAAATGCTGGAGAAAAGACCTTTTAAATGTTTAATACCAAAGCTGCTATTTATTTATTGGCTCACTAGTTTCGGGCTTTTCCCATTCTCACAAGCCATCTCTTACACAGATCAACATTTGCTAATACAGTAAGTACGTTCAATATCTTAAGTAAATTCACGACTACGTATATGGTCAGTCATAATAGCTCTTGTTATCCGTGGAACCACAAAAAGGCATACTTCACATTAGCAATAAATCGCATAACCATAGCGCTGTAATCAGCATATGAAAGGTGTTCCACCCTTCATTAATCACCAAATAGACGACCGCGAACGATTCACAGAAATCTCCAATAGTACCTTAATCAGGATATGAATTGCACTCCACCCTATCTTAATCGCCCACCAAATTCGAGACTACAACCTATACACTGAAAACTGTAACAGCATAACAATATTATCGTATGTGGATTCCATTGAAATACGGATGCCACAATATGTTTAGTCTTAAATATTGCTGAAAAGGAAATGAAAATTTATTGTACAACAATGATGTGACGGAACACTGCGTCTCAAACTGAACATAGTTAGCGATATTAATACAAACGCGGAGTAAACTGAATATATCAGAGAATATATAAGACCTTCTAATAAAATTACTTGCATAAACATCAGTCAAAATTCACGATAACATCTACGATATCTAAGTCAGTGTGATACACGGTGTAATCCAAGAAGAACAGATCCATTGTACTCACATATAAAATATTGTTGTCGTGTGGATCACACCATGCTGGATAATGAAGGTAGCACAACTCAGAGAAATATATATTGTGAACATAATACAGTAAGGTGTAACGTCAACTGCGACGTCTTTTAGCGCAGATGAGAAATACATTTAAGTGTGATGACATAAACAGAACCGTCCACACCAAACTTATCCTAAATACGGGTATATAAGTAATTACTAAACAAAGCATTTTGTCACTGATATCTTCATTATCTACATTCTACACATCCACTCGTAATAAGTTTTGTTCTGTATAACTGGTGACTTGTAAAAACGGGCAAAGCTCGAAACTAGTCAGCCAGTAAATAATTAGCAGCTTTGGTGTTAAACGTTTAAAAATGTATTTTCTTCATAGTTTGAGAGCTCCAAGACGCGACGTACTGTAAACGTTTATGTAACATGGTATTAAAATGGCTATTATTATTCGGATGGACAAAAGAAAGGAGGAAGATAAAGGTTTAATTTCCCATAGGCGACGATATCATTAGAGACGGAGCACATTCGGAGGAACCGTCTCGATATTTGCCTTAAACTTAGAGAAATTAAGGAAAACCTAAGTTTGAACGTCGGACGAAGAATGGGGTGCCTTTTCATTACTTTAGCCAACTCGCTCGTACTCGTTCGACTTCGATGGGAAAAAATTTAAAATGCATTCTTTCGCCTCAATAAAAAAATGGTTCAAATGGCTCTGAGCACTATGGGACTCAACTGCTGAGGTCATTAGTCCCCTAGAACTTAGAACTAGTTAAACCTAACTAACCTAAGGACATCACACACATCCATGCCCGAGGCAGGATTCGAACCTGCGACCGTAGCGGTCTCGCGGTTCCAGACTGCAGCGCCAGAACCGCGCGGCCACTTCGGCCGGCTTTCGCCTCAATATTTCGCCTCTGTTTCTGATATATGAGCAGACAGAAGTGCTGTTGAGATCTTTTGGACTGGACACATCGAAATAATAGCTTCATCAAAAGGTGAATAAAAAATTGATTAGGTTGACGGGTATGAGATAGGAATCAAGACACAGCTGTCAGGTACTTCGAGGGACCTTCGAGATCAAAAATAAAATTAAAAAAATACAGGATGGATGGCAATAGACTGACAAAACAGATATTGAAGGATCTCTGCAAAAAAACTACCACGTTGTAATAAATGAGTTAAATAATATTTATTGTATGTCTGCTTGTGGATTGGGTTGGGTTGGGTTGTTTTGGGGGAAGAGACCAAACAGCGAGGTCATCGGTCTCATCGGATTAGGGAAGGATGGGGAAGGAAGTCGGCCGTGCCCATTGAAAGGAACCATCCCAGCATTTGCGTGGGAAACCTAAATCAGGATGGCCGGACGCGGGATTTGAACCGTCGTCCTCCCGAAAGCGAGCTTGTGGATTATGGACACTCAACGGCGATATTTTCAGCGCCCTTACGAAAAGCGGTAGAAATATATCTCGTTAAAAGAGTAAATCTTACATAATTACACTCCCTCTTCCCCCAACCTCAATCAGGGCCAGCAGCACAATCACACTATCTCCCCACTATCTCACATCCTTTAAGATAGCGCAAATACGGACAGCTGCTCTAAAATTGTCCGTTAAAACACACGTAATACAAAAGAAACGCTAAAATAATTACACAGGAATATGTGGCTGGCTGATCACTTAGATAAAAACATGGACGAGTCAGCCACCATGACAAGATTCTCCCTAAAATTTTAAGGAATAAGCCAGGCAATGCACAGAAAGTTGAAAGTCGTACGGTATTAGCGTCATTGTTGGTTAAACTGATGGGCAAATCGGTCGGTAAAGTAGCTGCTGCCCCCTTGTCCGAGTATAAAACACCGTCTGCTACAATGTGGCGCACAGTGATCTGCACCGCACAGTCACCACAATCTGGGGGTCACCTGGCCGGAGGAAGGAGCAGTGAGTCAAAGGGCTGAGACCCATGCGAAGACGAGTGAGAAGGACGTCAACCCGTCTGGTGCCCGGAAGGAGGTACGCCATGGACGAGCTGTCGACTTTACTAGGCACTTCTTACAAACTGTCACTTTCAGCAAAAACATTCAGAAACACACAATATGAGAGCAGAAGGAGCAGTAGAAAGTTATATTTTCCGAAGTAAATTGTTACAGTTAGAATGATAACAAAGAACAGTTGAACGGAAAAAGGGACACGATGAAAAGATCATAGAGTATTGGGGAAAAAGAAAGAGCGAGTGAGAGGAAATCGAATCTGCCACCTGGTCCCAAGATGGCCTAAATGGAAGAGATAAAAGAAACAGCTCCCTAAGGCATGAGATAAAAGAAATTATACAGGTAGGGAAGGGAGACGAAAATTTAATAGTCATGGGTGACGGGAATTCAAGAGTAGGAAAAGGGAGAGAAGGAAACGTAGTGCACGAATATGGATTAAGGGAGAGAAATGAAAGAGGAAGCCGTCTGGTAGAATTTTGCACAGAGCATAACTTAATTATAGCTAACACTTGGTTCAAGATTCATAAAAGAATGTTGTATACATGGAAGAATCCTGGAGATACTAGAAGGTGTCAGACAGATTATATAATGGCAAGACAGAGATTTAGGAACCAGGTTTTAAATTGTAAGACATTTCCAGGGGCAGATGTGGACTCTGATCACAATCTATTGGTTATGAACTGTAGATTAAAACTGGAGAAACTGCAAAAAGGTGGGAATTTAAGGAGATGGGACCTGGATAAACTGACTAAACCAGAGGTTGTACAGAGTTTCAGAGAGAGCACAAGGGAACAATTGGGAGGAATGGGGGAAAGAAATACAGTAGAAGAAGAATGGGTAGCTCTGAGGGATGAAGTAGTGAAGGCAGCAGAGGATCAAGTAGGTAAAAAGACGAGGGCTAGTACAAATCCTTGGGTAACAGAAGAAATATTGAATTTAATTGATGAAAGGAGAAAATATAAAAACGCAGTAAATGAAGCAGGCAAAAAGGAATAAAAACGTCTCAAAAATGATATCGACAGGAAGTGCAAAATGGCTAAGCAGAGGACAAATGTAAGGATGTAGAGGCTTATCTCACCTGCCTACAGGAAAATTAAAGAGACCTTTGGAAAAAAGAGAGCCACTTGTATGAATATCAAGAGCTCAGATGGAAACCCAGTTCGAAGCAAAGAAGGGAAAGCAGAAAGGTGGAAGGAGTATACAGAGGTTCTATACAAGGGCGATGTACTTCAGGACAATATTATGGAAATGGAAGAGCTTGGTTGGTTGGTTTGGGGAAGGAGACCAGACAGCGTGGTCATCGGTCTCATCAGATTAGGGAAGGATGGGGAAGGAAGTCGGCCGTGCCCTTTCAGAAAATGGAAGAGGATGTAGATGAAGATGAAATGGAAGATACGATACTGCGTGAAGAGTTTGACAGAGCACTGAAAGACCTAAGTCGAAACAAGGGCCCAGGAGTAGACAGCGTTCCATTGGAACTACTGACGGCCTTGGGAGAGCCAGACCTGACAAAACTCTACCATCTGGTGAGCAAGATATATGAGACAGGTGAAATACCCTCAGACTTCAAGAAGAGTATAATAATTCCAATACCAAAGAAAGCAGGTACTGACAGATGTGAAAATTACCAAACTATCAGTTTAATAAGTCACAGCTGCAAAATACTAAGCGAATTTTTAACAGACGAATGGAAAAACTGGTAGAAACCGACCTCGGCGAAGATCAGTTTGGATTCCGCAGAAATGTTGGAACACTTGAGGCGATACTGACACTACGACTTATCTTAGAAATTAGATTAAGGAAAGGCAAACCTACGTTTGTAGACTTAGAGAAAGCTTTTGACAATGTTGACTGGAATACTCTCTTTCAAATTCTAAAGGTGGCAGGGGTAAAATACAGGGAGCGAAAGGCTATTTACAATTTGTACAGAAACCAGATGGCAGTTATAAGAGTCGAGGGGTATGAAAGGGGAGCAGTGGTTGGGAAGGGAGTGAGACAGGGTTGTAGCCTCTCCCCGGTGTTGTTCAATCTGTATATTGAGCAAGCAGTAAAGGAAACAAAAGAAAAATTCGGAGTAGGTATTAAATTCCATGGAGAAGAAATAAAAACGTTGAGGTTCGCCGATGACATTGTAATTCTGTCAGAGACAGCAAAGGACTTGGAAGAGCAATTGAACGGAATGGACAGTTTCTTGAAAGGAGGATATAAGATGAACATCAATAAAAGCAAAACGAGGATAATGCAATGTAGTCGAATTAAGTAGGGTGATGCTGAGGGAATTAGATTAGGAAATGAGACACTCAAAGTAGGAAACGATTTTTGCTATTTGGGGAGCAAAATAACTGATGATGGTCGAAGTAGAGAGGATATAAAATGTAGACTGGCAATGGCAAGGAAAGCGTTTCTGAAGAAGAGAAATTTGTTAACATCGAGTATAGATTTAAGTGTCAGGAAGTCGTTTCTGAAAGTATTTGTATGGAGTGTAGCCATGTATGGAAGTGAAACATTGACGATAAATAGTTTGGACAAGAAGAGAATAGAAGCTTTCGAAATGTGGTGCTATAGAAGAATGCTGAAGATTAGGTGGGTAGATCACATAACTAATGAGGAGGTATTGAATAGAATTGGGGAGAAGAGGAATTTGTGTCACAACTTGACAAGAAGAAGGGACCGGTTGGTAGGACATGTTCTGAGGCATCAAGGGATCACAACTTTAGTGTTGGAGGGCTGCGTGGAGGGTAAACATCGTAGAGGGAGACCAAGAGATGAATACACTACGCAGATTCAGAAGGATGTAGGTTGCAGTAAGTACTGGGAGATGAAGAAGCTTGCACAGGATAGAGTAGCATGGAGAGCTGCATCAAACCAGTCTCAGGACTGAAGACGACAACAACAACAACAACAAGGCATTTCAAAGTTGACACACCGTCGTGAAAACAGACACGGGATGCCTCCCAGTATCGTGTTGGACCTCCTTTTGCCAAGTGTAGTACAGCAACTTGACGTGACATCGACGCAACAAGTTACAGGAAGTTTGCTGCAAAAATATTGAGCCATGCTGCGTCTGTAGCCGTCCAGAATGTTCTTCAAGCTAACCGCGAACAATTGTAGCGCGGTGACATGGCACACTGCCCTGAAGTCCACGAATGGCTACGAATGGTCTGCAGGTAGCCGAACATAACCATTTTCAGTCAAAGACCGGTTCAGTTGGTCCAGAAGACCCACCCCAATCCACGTAAACATAGTCCACACCACTATGGCGCCACCAACTGAAATCTGGACTCATCTGAGAAGGCCACGGTTTTCCAGCCGTCTAGGATCCATGCGAAACGTTCACGAACCCAGGAGAAATGCTGCAGGCGATGTGGTGCTCTTAGCAAAGGCACTCGCGTCGGTCGTCTGCTGCCACAGCCAATTAACGCCAAATTTCGCCGCACTATCCTAACGGACACGTCCCAAAAACGGTTCAAATGGCTCTGAGCACTATGGGACTTAACTGCTGAGATCATCAGTCCCCTAGAACGTAGAACTACTTAACCCTAACTAACCTAAGGATATCACACACATCCATGCCCGAGGCAGGATTCGAACCTGCGACCGTAGCGGTCGCGCGTTTCCAGACTGAAGCGCCTACAACCGCCCGGCTACCCAAAAGAGCCTGTATAGGGAGAGAGTGGCCAACCGGACGATACGGCGGCCATTTTTCTGCCAAACTGCGGGCGGGACTTTTGAATGGCCAGTAGTGGAGTACACACTCACCGAATCAAAAGCACAAGACAATATGGCGAAATTATTCGTTAAATGCCTTTCTTTACAGCTATAATATACTCATAGTAGCCTACTACGTACAGTACAGGAAAATTTGATACAGTCGCTGTAAAAAGTATTCGTTACTTGCATATATCTCCTTTAAAGTTCGTTTACTAGACATATTGCAATGAAAGTAACGTAAATAAAAAAATATAGTGTATAGCGTTTGTTTTGTATCGAAAGTGCATAACGCTAAAGATTTAACGTACCTGTATTATGTCACACGAATGAAAGTCGTAAGCAGTTGTTTACTTGTGACATGCAAAAAGTGTGAGACGTATTAGTACTTCTTGTCACGTCTTCAATCTTTTTGCGTGTCACAAGTAAACAACTGTTACAACTTTCTTTCATATATATTTTCTTCATTGCGTGGAAATGCTAACATGCGAAATCCACCTTCGCCTGTATTGGAACAACCAAATGCAGCACAACCTGGCATCGTTTACGAACGTCTGCAGAATCAATTACAGATGTCAAAAACAATACTGTACAATTACTAACGTGTTTGCTTCAAACATGTAGGCCTACCGACTTCATCACAAAACGCTTTATTATGTCAACTCGAATTTAAGATCGCAAACGCTAATTACGTGCTAAAAACGATATACAACTTAATCGATCATGCATGCACAACGCATAACAAGTCTCTCAAGAATTCAAATACCTTTTAATCGTTTCCAAAAGTCCTCTGAACTTCGATTCAACTCAAAAGCACGGGGTACATAGGAAGCGCGAGAGACGTTTGGCAGAAAAATGGCGCCAAAGCTAATCAACCAATCACGGGCAACTTCACCTATGGCCACTCTCTCTGTATACAGGCTCTCTTAGGCTACCCCGGCCGGCGATACGTCCCAGATTAATTTCTGCGGTCATTTCACGCAGTGTTAGCAGTGATAACTCTACGCCAACGCCGCTGCTCCCGGTCCCTACGTGAAGGGCGACGGCCACTACGTTGTTCGCGGTGAGAGTTAATGCCTGAAATGTGGTATTCTCGGCGCACTCTTGACACTGTGGATCTCGGAATATTGAATTCTCTAACGATTTTCGAAATTGAATGTCCCATGCGTGTAGCTCCGACTACAATTCCGCGTGCAACGCTTGTTAATTTACTTGGTGAGCCATAATCACATCGGAAACATTGTCACATGAATCACCTGATTCAAATGACAGCTCCTCCAATCCTCTGCTCTTTTATAGCCTGTGTACGCGATACTACGGCCATTTGTGTATGGGCATATCGCTATCCCATGACTTTTGTCACCTCAATGTGCAACTAGCACAGTGGGAAAAGCAAAACTTGAGACAGAATGGAGCCTTACTCATTGCAAGTTTGAGGGCGAAGAGTGAAGTGGGCATTACTGTCGTCAACAAAAGGTACCGTCAGTGAATGGAACAATATTATTTGCAAAGAAGACACACAGCGCACACCGTTGACATTTGCACTGTTATGGAGGTATTTTCAGGGCAATAGAGGATGAGGAGGAGGAAGATCCAAAGAAGAGCGACGCGTTTCGTCACAGGGTTATTTGGTAAGCGTGATAGCGTTACGGAGATGTTTAGCAAACTCAAGTGGCAGACTCTGCAAGAGAGGCAGGCGCTCTGCATCGCGGTGTAGCTTGCTGTCCAGGTTTCGAGAGGGTGCGTTTCTGGATGAGGCATTGAATATATTGCTTCCTCCTACTTATACCTCGCGAGGAGATCACGAATGTAAAATTAGAGAGATTCGAGCGCGCACGGAGGCTTTCCGGCGGTCGTTCTTCGCGCGAACAACATACGCGAGTGGAACAGGAAAGGGAAGTAATGACAGTGGCACGTAAAGTGCCCTCAGCCACACACCGTTGGGTGGCTTGCGGAGTATAGATGTAGATGTAGAAGAGGAGGAGCAGCAGATTAATGTCCCGTCGACAACAAGATCATTAGAGACGGAGTACAAGCTCGGATTATGGAAGGATGGGGAAGGAAACCGGCCCTTTCAAAGAAACCACCCCGAAATTTGCCTGAAGCGATTTAGGATAATCACGGGAAACCTAAATCGGGATGACCGGACGCTGGTTTGGACCACCGTCCTCACGAATCCAAGTCCAGTGTGCTAACCATTGCGCCACCTCGCTGGGTCAGAACAATACAACCACGAATATAAATGGGAAATCGGAATGCTGTTACTGTGTACCAAGTCATCACAGATCATAGGTTCCTCGTAACAAAATACTAAGAGAATATTCCTGAACAACCTCCGAAAGTTTTTCGATGGATTTCAAGTTCTCCTTCCATACCCAGAACGAAGAAATACAACACGCGGTTTTCGAAGCTTTAGCGGACCGTGAGGCGAGGTAATTTTTATTTTACGTCTGCAAAACTATGACTCCGTCTTTTTTTATGGAACTGTATAGTTTTTGTGGTACTGAAATGAGCTATCGAAGAGGACTCCAACGACGTAACATGTGTGGAACCCGATCAAACAGTAACAAATTTATAGACCAGCAAATCACCGTTCCGCCGTCAGGAAACACTGCCGTACTGTGTCAACGCAAGCAAACACGTAACTCAAGTAACATTTATATGCTTATTATTATGATTGTCATATCAGGTGCCCTACTTGTTGACCCTGAACACTGGTACACGCTAAAAATCGATTCCGGATAGGAAACACTGCATGTTGAATTTCATTAGGTCCGTGACAGTCGACATTTCATGCCTACGGCAGTCGTCGATGTTTCCCTGTACACATCTTGTTTTAATCTTCCCCACAGATAAAAGTCTGTTCAGTGTATGAACATTCTGTTTCCTCAAACAACTGATCCAACGATCTATAGGTATTGTTTTATGAAGGTCACCAATTGTTATTGTTGTGGTATTCAGTCCAGAGACTGGTTTGATGCCCCTGTCCATGCTACTGTATCCTGTGCAAGCCTCTTCATCTCCGAACAACAGCAACCTACATTCTTCTGAATATCCTTAGTGTATTCATCTCTTGGTCTTTCTCTGCGATTTTTACCCGTCAATTTTCCCTCAAATACTAAACTGGTAATCCTTTGATGCCTCAAAATGTGTCCTACCAATCGATCCCTTCTTCTGGTCAAGTTATGCCAGAAATTCCTCTTCTCCCCAATTCTATTCAGTACCTCCTGACTGACCCACCTAATCTTCAGCATTCTTCTGTGACACTGCATTTCGAAAGCTTCTATTCTCTTCTTGTCTAAACTATTTATCGTCCATGTTTCACTTCCATACATACTATACTCCATACAAATGCTTTCAGAAAAGACTTCCTGACACTTAAATCTATACTCGATGTTAGCCAATTTCTCTTCTTCAGTAACGCCTTCCTTTTCATAGCCAGTCTACATTTTATATCCTTCGTACTTCGACTATCATCAGTTATTTTGCTTCCCAAATAGCAAAACTAATTTACTACTTTAAGTAATCTCATTTTTGAGACGTTTGCATTCTTTTTTGCCTGCTTCATTTACTGCATTTTTATATTTTCTCCTTTCATCAATTAAATTCGATATCTATTCTGTTATACTCGGATTTCTACTAGCCCTCGTCTTTTTACCTACTTGATCCTCTGCTGCCTTCACTAGTTCGTCTCTCAAAGCTACCCATACTTCTTGTACTGTATTTCTTTCCCTCATTGTTGTTAAACGTTTCCTAATGCTCTCTCTGAAACTCTCTACAATCTATGATTCTTTCAGTATATCCAGGTCCCATCTCCTTAAATTTCCACCTTTTTGCAGTTTCTTCAGGTTTAATCTACAGTTCATAATAGATTGTGGTCAAAGTCCACATCTGCCACCTGGTTCCTAAATCTCTGTCTTACCATTATATAATCTATCTGAAACCTTCCAGCGTCTCCAGGCTTCTTCCATGTATACAATTTCTTTCATGATTATTAAACTAAGAATTAGCTATGATTGAGTTATGCTCTGTGCAAAATTCTACCAGGCTTCTTCCTCTTTCATTCCTTACCGCCATTCCACATTCATCTGCTACTTTTTCTCCTCTTCCTTTTCCTACTATCGAATTCCAGCCCCCATGACTATTAAATTTTCATTTCCCTTCACTATCTGAATTTTTTTTTAAAAAAACTTGTACTACAGTGGTAGGTGTGAGCTTCGTGTCTATCTTGACTACAATAATGCGTTCACTGTGTTGTTCGTCGAAGCTTACCCACACCCATATTTTTTCTATTCAGCATTAAACCTACTCCTGCGTTACCCAGATTTGATTTTGTATTTATAACCCTGTATTCACCTAACCAGAAGTCGTATTCCTCCTGCCACCTAACTTCACTAATTCCCACTAGCCCTAGCTTTACCCTATCCATTTCCCTTTTTAAATTTTCTAACCTACCTGCCCGATTACGGGATCTGACATTCCACGCTCCAATCTGTAGAACACCAGTTTTCTTTCTCCTGACAACGACAGCCTCCTGAGTAGTCCCCGCCCAGAGATCCGAATGGGGGGTTATTTTACCTCTGGAACATTTTACCCAAGAGGATGCCATCCTCATTTAACAACACGGTAAAAATTACGGCTGTAGTTTCCCCTTGCTTTCAGCCATTCGCAGTACCAGCACAGTAAGGCCGTTTTGGTTGATGTTACAAGGCCAGATCAGTCAATCATCCAGACTGTTGCCCCTGCAACTACTGAAGAGGCTGCTGCCCCTCTTCAGGAACCACACGTTTGTCTGGCCTCTCAACAGATACCCCTCCATTGCGGTTGCACCTAAGGTACGGCTGCCTATACCGCTGAGGCACGGCAAGGTCCATGGTTCATGTTCTACTACAACTTCAAAAGAACAACTTCGAATATTGACCAAAAACTGTGAAAAAAATTATTAGAAAATAAAAATATCAGCACTCGATATTGACATTTTTATATCGATATATCAGTGGTAAAACAATGCTTATGGATATCGACATTTTTTGGAAAATATACCGATATTTTATCAACAGCCCTAATCTGGACACTCCTAGATAATGTGGTGTTCACCACCACATGTCACGAGTGTGGCCATGCCAGTACTAAGGGAGGCGGGGAGTATTGTGTTATCAGTAGAGAAGCAGTAATAGCAGAGTGTGCCGGTCAGGAAAGATCAGTGACTTAAAATCTGCACTAGTCATTGGATGTCACCTGAGTAATAAAACAATCGGTGACATTTCAATCCTCTAAAGCTGCCCAAGTGGACTGTTGGTGATGTGAATGTGAAGTAGAAGAGAGAAAAAAAGGCCTCAGCTAAATAAAGGCCAGGCGACCTAATGCACTTACGGTCAAGGATGGTCGAGCATCACGGATGGTGGTTAAAAAAAAAAAAATCGCGTGAAATCAGCAGAAGGAATCATTTGTGAGTTTCAAAGTTCCACCAGAAGTCCAGCTAGCACAAAGTGCGTACAGGGTTAAAACGAGTGGAGTATAGTGGTCGAGCACCTATTCATAAGCCAGACATTCCTGTAGCAAAAATGGAAATGAACATATGGCTTTGTTGGTCGGGAGGCCCCAGGCTGGGGAAGTTCGGCCGCCGAGTGGAAGTCTCATTTCAGTTGATGCCACATTGAGTGACTTCTATGCAGGTGATGACGATGAATGATGAGGGCAACACAACACCCAGTCCACGAACGGAGAAAATCCCTAACCCGGTCGGGAATCGAACCCAGGCCCGCCGCAGAAGAGGCAAGCACGTAACCACCCAGCTAAGCAGGCGGACATTCCTGTAGCAAAGCTGCATGATGCTTCAGGTGGTGTAAAGAGCGAAGACAGTTGACAGTGTGTGACTGGATACAAGTGATTTGGAGTGATGAATCACCCTGTGGCAATCCGATGGGAGGGACTGAAACTGGCGCATACCTCTAGAACATTACCAGCCATCATGCGTTGAGTCAACAATGAAGTATGCAGGAGCTGGTGTTACGATATGGGTTGTTTTTCTTAGTCAGGATGTTGTTCCCTTTTTGCGGTTAAGAAAACGCTTAATGCGGAAGAATATAAACGCATTTTGTAGCATTGCGTTCTGCAGACAGTAGAGCAACAGTCAGAAGATGGCTGATTGTATCAGCATGTCACTGCACTCTATCATAAAGGAACATTTCTAAGGCCATGGATTGAGGGCAACAACATTCCTGAAATGGAGTCAACTGGCCATAGTTCCGACCTGGATCCAATGGAGCACCTTCTGGATGAGTCAGAACATCCCAGCATCCACTGTCAGTATTTTTTTTTTTTTTTTTGGTTTCGACTCCTAAGGAAGAATGGGCTGGCATTCCTCCACGGATATACATACACCTCATTGAATGTGTTCCCAGCAGAGCTCAAGCCGTCATAAAGACGAAGAGTGGACTAAGCCCACAGTAATGTGACTAATACGTGTCCATATATTTTTGATTGGTTTGTGTGTGTTGCAAATATTGATATACAGATACCACTACTGTGTTTTATTTCATCCGCCCCTGTTCATTTCCAGTGCTCTTTATGATTCGTTTCACGATTAGACAATCCCTGTTCTCACAAAACATTCATTCATAAACTATGGATACTATGGCTGTACATCTATACAAACCAACTAAACATAAATAATGGGGGACAATAGTGGCCGAATTTTGTAACAAACGGTCGTAACAAATGGCTCTGAGCACTATGGGACTTAACATCTTAGGTCATCAGTCCCCTAGAACTTAGAACTAGTTAAACCTAACTAACCTAAGGACATCACACACATCCATGCCCGAGGCAGGATTCGAACCTGCGACCGTAGCAGTCGCGCGGTTCCGGACTGCGCGCCTAGAACCGCGAGACCACCGCGGCCGGCAATTGGTCGTAACAGCTTTATTCTGAGATTTATGAGGCACAGCGAGTGAACATCAGCATAACATCAAGTTTTACAGAATAGCAAGTTATTTGTGGTAGAAGGACCCTAGCTTTACTGTGTATACGAAACATGTTATCAGATCACTGGAGGAGTGGTACAGTTGCTGAAAGGGTTACATTGCTACTTTCACTGTCCCTGAGTATTGCCCACTATAATCAGTTTCTAGCTGCAAACCATAATGTCTCTAGATCGCATTCTTATATGTCAGGTCGAAGCGCTCTCTTTGCTTCGCTGAATTCTGGTGATGTTCTGTTTTCTGGAAGCATGCCGCACGCGCTTGGTCTCTGACGCTATTTTACCCGCTCTCCGCCTGCTCTTCCACAGTAAGAAATGGACCTGAGTAGCTACGCGTAGCGCACGGCACGTCTGAAAGAGTGACACATACCTCCTTATGCAGAGCAGCACAGCAGTGCCGAAACTGTGCCGCAGAATCACTCGCATCGCGTCTGCTAGCTGTGGTCTCGGCGTTAGGCCAAACACTGAACTGAATCGGCGCTTTCGTCACAGCCGAGATCCACCGAAGATTGCCGAACGCTATGACGTCTTCAAAACATATGCGCAGCGCAGCAGCTGAGCAGCTAAGCTAAGTGAGAGCGCGTGTGTGTAAGGATGACATGTGCATTCTGAGTGCGGGCTGTCCTTGAAATATTTATCTGCAGTATTTAACGCTAAACTGTCAGGGAGGCGCAAGATTGTATTGAAGCGAAATAATGCTCTTGATATCTAGCTTTAAAGGCCTTACTTGCGCGAGCAATATCTTATCTTAAATGACAGTAACTGTGTTACACATCAAGGTCACTTTTTTCGAAAGCCACGCCACGGGACCGCTAAGTTCGTCATAATGAGGTTGTTAGCACTTGTGGGCAAAGAATGCCATAGAGAGGCAAAACCGTGAGCAGTGAATCAAACCGAATAACACAAAGGGGCAGTGATGGACAATGTGTGTTTTGCAGTTACAGCTAGAAACGAAATTACCTTTGAATACAGGGCACAAAAGTTTAATATAAATCGTTTCTCAATAGTTTGAGTGGCGTTTATATAAACACTGTTAACCCCAAAGGGACATTTGTGTGACAGCTCAAAAATGGACGGTAGAATACACAGCCTGCAAAATTCAGTTTAGGATCATTTTCAGTTTGTTTTAATACACAGTTTTCTGCACCAAAGATACCGCATATCCAATACATTAATCTATAACTGTCGGAGAACGACACAGAATTCCGAGAAAAACTTTATACAAAAAAAAAAAAAAAAAAAAAAATTGCGTTAATTTAAATTGTTCATACCGTGCAGTATACATTCATCTCAAGTAGAAAAAATTTTGTGTTACATAGGTAAAAAACGGAGTCTTTGACTCACAATCAGTTACATTAGTTAATTAGTACCTAAACAGCACTGCCAATGCATAGTAGCGTTCGATTGATTGCACGTTGTGAAATTGATACCTGATGCTCTCCATTGTGCATCTTGATAAAACGGCTTTCCAGTGAATCATTTTATTGTTACGCATTACATGGACGCAAAATGAGTTTCCACCACCATGTGGATTTTAGGATTCAGTATCGCAGAGCACGATAATTTACACTTTCGCCTGGTAATCTGCGTTGGTACTTCTGATCCGAAATTATAATTTCAAACGCACTGTGAATACGTATTTCAATTAAACAATTAGCATAATGCAGTAAAAACAATTACTGGTGTACAGTTCATGAGAGATTCACAAATCGTAAATGAGCCACTGACATTTCATATGCGTTTATTTGGTAGAGGGTAGTGGGGCAATGACGAAGGATATAGGAATCCAGGACAAATTGCTGTAAATGTGAATCTTGTAGGGGAGAGTGAAAAATGGACAAACTGAAATATTTCTTGAAAATTAGAAACAACTGAAACGTGAACTAACAACTGACACTGAGGAATATTGCTGGAGGAACCACACCTCTACTATTGTTAAAATATTAATGCCTCGATTATATGCAGGAATTAAAGACAAGCATCTACTTCAAAATAAGAACTCTCCTCAAAAGTGGAATAATTTATCTGCAGTATACGAACACTAATCCCAAAACTAACAAGTGCATTCTCATTATCTTTTTATATAATAGCTACTGCAATAATTACGTCATTAGATATACAGTGTCAAACAGTTTTTCTAAAACATCAAATTATTAAAGGTAATCCTGTAATTTTAATGGAATCGGAAAACACGATACCTACCAGTACTGCAACTGTCTAAAAGTTAATTAATTACTTTAGAATGCAAATACACCAAAAGTTATTCTCCATGCCTTCCATCCAGCAATGAAGTTTTCAATCACAACAGAAACTTACAATGCTTCAGAAGTTTTGTAAATGTTCTACATTTTTCTGCTAGCTTTTGTCAAGTTTCTTCATGGTCTCAAAAATCAGGGAATATCATGTGGCAAGGTAAATCTGAATGAATGAACTTTATTATAGAAGTAAAGAAGTACATAAATATATCAAGGTATACACCAATCTTCTATCCTTATTCTAGTTGTCACTGATTAATATTTAAACAGTTATTACCTCCTAAACAGAACAAGCTTTGCAAAAGTTTGTTCTGTCTGCAGATTTCTTTTTACTGAAGTAAAAAATCTTACGGGTGAAAATACCAATGACACATAACACAATTCTGCATTGACATCTGTATCTGGTTGAGAACATTTCTATTTGCGACCTAAACATTATATTTTTGTTTCTCTTATGTAACAAACTTGAATTACTTGTGAAAACATGCTTTGCTACTTTGCATACTGTTAAAACTTCCTTTGAAGTGGCGAATAAACAGCCTCTGTCTTTCATTTTAACTAGACCATACTCTTCTGAACTTGAACATAAACTGTCAAAATATTCTACACATTTTGTTTCCTTGTATGACATTTCTACATATAGCATCTGCCATCAAGATCCCATCCTTGTGATACAAACTGAACTACAGTCCCTCCTTAAAACCTAAGGGCCCTCACAAGGACTAAGGCATCAATCCATAGAACTTCTTAGCTCATTCAAATCATGCACTCCCCATCTTACCCTCTTCCTAATATCCACAAATGCAATCACCCAGGCTGTCCCATAGTCACTGGTTTCAAAGTGCCCACTTAACATAAATCTGCTTTAGTTGATCAGTGCCTGTAACCTATAGCACAAGGAACCCTCCTACGTCAAAGACACCAAGGATTTTCTTGACTGTGTGAAATCTGAGCCTGGCCCCACTCCCAACACATGCCTTGCTTTTTACCATTGATGCCACCTTCCTCTACACCAATATTCCCCACGTACATGGTCTGTCTACTGGTGAACCTTACCTCAACCAACACCCACCTTATTCCAAATATATGGTCCTTCCTGCAGACTTTAATCAACTTTATTCTTACAAACAACTACTTTACCTTTGAGAAACAGACATACACAAAGATGAGGGACACAGTCATGGGAACCAGGATAGGTCCTCCTTGTGCCAACATTTTTGGGAGTCACTTCGAGGAGGCTTTCCTGAGATCCATAAGCCTTCAGCATCTGGTTTGGCTTAAATACATTGGTGATATCTTTGCCATATGGAATCATGGTGAGGATGATGTGTTAACATTTTTGAAACCTTCACAAGTTCCTATTCCAAATCTCATGCCCCTTTCCTTGACAATTACCTCATTCTCACTGAGAGTTAACTACACAATTCTTTTCACATTAAACCTCCTAACAAACAACAGTACTTACATTTTGACAGATGTCATCTTTTCCATGTCAAACATTCCCTCCCACACAGCCTTGGCAACTGAGGCAAACATATTTGTTTGGATGCAGGCTCTTTACACCAACACACAACCATTCTCACCTGAGCCTTCACTGGACATAATTACCCCACAAGCCTAGTTCAAAAGCAGATTTTCTGGATCATCACATCCAATCCTGGTACTACTGATCCCTCCAAAAAACAACTTAAGAGTACACCTCCTGATGTATTAATCAGCTTCTTCGACAAGGCTATGATTTCCTAAAATCATTCCCTGAAATGAGGTCTATTCTGTCTGACATTTTGCCCGCCACAGCTAGAATAATTTTTCATTGTGTACCCAATCTCCACAATATTCTGGTCACATGTTATGCTCCTTTTGCAATCGATTGTCTACCCTATGGTTCCTACCCCTTTGACCATCCCCACTGTAAGACTTGCACTATGCAC
This sequence comes from Schistocerca americana, assembly GCF_021461395.2. Classification (NCBI taxonomy): domain Eukaryota; kingdom Metazoa; phylum Arthropoda; class Insecta; order Orthoptera; family Acrididae; genus Schistocerca; species Schistocerca americana. The sequence goes on along the minus strand of NC_060124.1, from coordinate 539,056,111 downwards.
CCTCCTACCACCACTTGTACCAGCCCTGTAACTGGCAAAATGTGTGCTATTGAAAGGAGAGCCACCTGTGAAGTGACACATGTCATGTATCAGCTGTTGTTTAAACACTATTCTATTTGGCCTTCCAAATTGGTGTGAGTATCACCAAGTTATCAGTTATTATGAACAGGCATAGACAGAAGGTCTATATTGACTACATACAATTTCCTGTTGTAGAGCATGCCATACAACATGAGTCATGATGTCAGTGCCTCTTCACAACACATGCTATCTGCGTTCTGTCCCCCTGGACATCAGTTTACAATGTGCCGCTTCTGTTTTTTTGAATTTAGCATAATTAGCTTCAGTTTTTTGCTATTATTTCTGTTGAATCCTTGTTAGCAGCTTTTATGTCGTCACGTTGTCTCTGATGCGCAGCTCATGGTCTAGTGGTGAGCGCTGCTGCCTCTGGATCGCAGGGTCCTGTGTTCGATTCCTGGCTGGATTGAGGAGTTTCTCTGCCCAGGGACTAGGTATTTGTGTTGTCCTCATCATTTCCTCCTCCTCCTCCTCATTATCATCATTTGTGACAGTGGCTAGATTGGACTGGGTAAAAACATTAGACTGTGTAAAAATTGGGACTTTGTACAGGCGCTGATGATCGCACAGTTGAGTACCCAACAAACCAAACATCTTCGTTGCATCTGTAAAACTGTACCATGGGAAGCAAGGAGAGGATGTTGGTTGGTGGCTGGTATTCTCATTCTATAATACAAACTGCATGCAATTATTAACTGGGTTCTTTATTAACATAAACAAAGAGCTACTTAAGCTTCCACATGCTGTGGCACAAGCTCTCCTATATAGTACACTTTAGCCTCACTGCTGGTGAAGTACAAAGTCCACTATGAACACTACTATGTTTGCTGTGTGCTGTCTGATTCTAAGCTAGAGGCTGTCACAGCATCTCTATTTCAGTGACACACTGGAACTTACATGGCATACAGACTCAAACTAACTACACTAACTGGCCCTTTGGTCTGTGGCAGCAATTCTATATACTGGCAGCTGAGAAGCCACTGGTGGCACATTTCCAGCAAGTCTGTTGTTGGTGTCGATCAATCTTCTTATGATGTCTACGCGTCACGGTGTGCTGGTGCCAGCTTACGCCAGCACAACTTAACTAAGGTATTTGAAGTGTTGTACTCATCACTGCTGCAAGATCACCTGCAAATCAAGGCAATTTATCTCTAATGATCCTCTGTCTAATGTGACTGTATGGTTAACTTTATGGATAACTTACTTCTTCTACTACTCTTTTATTGCTTCCTCAAGCACTCAGTTTGAGAGTGTTCTCCTTGTCTTACCAAAGTCTCCATTGTGAAAGGCTGTGAAATTTCTCCCATGGATTTTTCTTATTATTACTATTAGTATTACTTTTAGGTCTACAAAACAGGATGCTGCAAGTTGTTCTTCAGTGTAAACAAACAGGGAACACATCTGAGTATGACAAAAATTTGTGCACATGATTCATTGGCAATGTTTCCAGTTCTTTGGAACTTACAGAGAAGCAACAAGATGTTAGCTCTTGTTGGTTCTGGCTTCTTAAATTTCCATGTGAACTCCTGTTGTACCTCCAGATAAGAAAAAAATCATGCAAGCAAACAGTAACAGCAAGCACACATTTATATGCTTTAAGCATTCTTAGTGATTATCTTGGAGAAAAAAATTGGGTGGTGCTAATCTGCTGACACTGGTATTATGGGAATTAATTTTATATTACTTTATACATGTATGCAAGGAGAGGAAAATCCACTTTGGAGGGGGGGGGGGCACCTGCAATGTGCTTCCATCTTCCTCCTGCCTCTTTTCTGTTTCTTTTATATAATGCTGTTCTTTTCTTCCTGCATCAATCCCCAGCATGTCTTTCTGCACTGTTCACAGGACAACTCTTGCTTTTGAATGGTTGCTGCACTTATAATTCAAGTATCACTGCCATTAATTCAAAAGATGACTAATATACAATGACTGAGTTTTCCGTTTCAGAAACACTGAAAGCTTCATTTCAAAAACTCTTTTATTTACTGTAAGTATTACAGGCCACTTTTACTCTTCCACATATCTATTTTGCTGTCTGTCCAGTCCATTGCAGATACTCTATGTCATACAGCTTCAATGTTAACTTACAGAAATTTCTTTTCACAGTGTTGATTATGTGTTATTATAATAATTTATAGAATTACTTTCAAACTGGCTGTATTAAGTTCATGCATTAACTGTTGTTTATTTGTGCCAGATGCACATACTACATCATTGTAAGTGAAATGCAGGTGTTTCAGATATTCCTTCTTCATTTTTCCAGTTTAAGAACCTGAAATTTTCTTGGGGGAGGGGAATACTCATTTTCCTCACCTGATTAAACTGTGAATTACCCACTATTCTGATTATGTATGTATGTATTTATGGATTGTAATATGCGCGAGTCTGGCACATGCAAGTGCCCTCTCTCGGCGAAACAATCTACCTTAGTGCCTTCACACTCGTGTCTCAACAGTTCATAGGCGAAGTAACATTGTTAAACTGTTCGCTTTGATCCCGTGCCCATTACACATGTTGTACAAATGGAGATGATATTTTAATTACTGACGACGCCTTTTGGCAAAATTGTTTTATTATTCTCCAGTGCATGATGTAATTTTAGTAAGTACTAAAGATTGTGTGCCTGTATTACTTTAGCAATTTCACCGTTATTTAAGCTTCTGTTTCTCACTTTCGTTGATATGGCTTTTCTAATGAATGTGTCTTTCTATTCAGGAAGTTTTACTTCTGATGAAGGTACATTTATATGTACCGAAACCTTGGTCAAGAATTTTAATTAAAAAAAATTCTATCCTGCAACTGTTTTTGGCTGCCATCCTTTATTGTGAATAAAAATTAACCAAAGAATAGGAAAAAGTGCATGAAATTAGTTTCTTGTCCCACTTAGGGATATTAGAATCTGCAGGCTTAGTTAACAATCAAATAATAGCACAGTGGCAAAAGTAAGGCTAGCATAATTGAACAAAAAAATGAAGAATTTTTTATGAAGATAATTTTTTAAAGTTACTACCTTCTTCGAGAAATAGACACATCTTTCTGAGAAGAAAAAGACTATAATGGAAAGGACGCAACCTGAATTTTTCTTCTGTAAACATTAGTTGAGCAAACCATATATGAAATAGAAAGTGCTTAAATCAAAAGCAAGCTGAAGAACATGACATACTAATAAAGGCATAAATGCTAAAGAGTCAGAATATTCATTGTATTGGTTGAAAGATCATGTAACTGTCACATATGGCATAAGAGGATCATTATTAAACACATGCTTGGAATTGAACTCATGTAAGGCATAATGAAACATACAGAATGTGAAAAGTTGGGCACCTCAATCAGTGGGGCTATGCAGTGCCTTTGTTATGAGAACTAGTAGGAACATGTAAGATGTACAATGTGTAAGCAAAGAAATCAGGAGATGGCAAAATTATGCTGTCAACAAATCATTGAAGATGGTAAAGAATAATTGCCAGCTAGAACCTATTTGTTCATTAATAACAGTGGAGGGACTGGTTGAGCATTGCCCATGAATTTCCAACTACTCAAGAACATCAAGATCACATTGCTTAGGCTCAACATGCAAGACGCTCAAATCATTATCCATGGGAAGCATGCCATGGCTTTTGTCTCTCAAATGGTATCAAAGCATGCCATTATTTCCGTATGTTTGCTCTCCATACCTAGTGGCAAAATCCCCATGCTTCTGTGCTACATAAAAGTCAGTGTAAGAGCAATATCAAATTTTATAAACCCCAAGTTTCCCAGGTTTTAAAGCTGTTTATTGAATCTTGTATTCTGTATGCAGTGTTGTATATAATATTTCTAGGTTTATATGTATATTTTTTCAGTTATTATTTATATTTTTAATGTCAGGATATCCAACTATTTCTTTGGGCATGGTACAGCACCATTGTCCCTATACATTCGTACCACCTGATGGCAAGTGATGTTAGTCAAGTTTCGTAATGCCATACTGCTATCATTTATATTCCAATACTGATGTGTGATCCTCCGTATGAAGTCATTATTCATATTTTTGAGTATGTTTACTCTTGAAGTTACTGTAGCACCTTTTGCAAGACTTACTTTAAGTGTTATGTTGTTGGTTACAATTGTGGTTATGACCAAGCATTCTTTCTTGGCAGATACTTCTGGTATACTGCATTTTTATAGAACACTGATGAAGACAAAATAAATTTTGGGCATGATGCCTTAGGTGTGCCATCTTGATAGTTACCATGAGTTTACAAACAGCTGGAGTAATACAACATTTTTTTTTCAAAAAACTTTAGGTGGGGCATTTTGAGATATTCAAAGTTGAAAGTCAAATTCAAAAACCTTATGAAAAAGTTCTTAAAAACCCACAATGTTGCACATGGATGTAAATCTCTACTCATTAGCTTTTCAGGCGTATAAGTATCTCTTCTGTTTGTGGATTAGAGTAAGAATTACTGTCATTTACATTAAGACAGAGAGGTATAAATTTTACACAATTTCCGAATTACACTGCAGAACCGAAGAAACTGGTACACCTGCCTAATATTGTGTAGGGCTCCTGCGAGCATGCAGAAGTGCTGCAACATGATGTGCGATGGACTCAACTAATGTCTGAACTACTTCAGATGGAATTGACATCATGAATCCTGCAGGACTGACCATAAATCTGTGAGAGTATGAGGGGGTGGATATATCTTCTGAACAGCACGTTGCAAGGCACCCCAGATGTGCTCAATAATGTTCACATCTGGTGAATTTCATGGCCAGCAGAAGTGTTTAAACTCAGAAGAGTGTTGCTGCAGCCACTCTGTAGCAATTCTGGATGTGTAGGGTGTTTCACTGTCCTACTGGAATTGCTCAAGTACATCGAAATGTACAAAAGGGACATGAATGGATGCAGGTGATCAAACAGGATGCTTACGTACGTGTCACCTGTCAGCATCATATCTAGATGTATCAGGGGATCCATATCACTCCAACTGCACACACCCCACACCATTACAGAGCATCGGCCAGCTTTAACAGTCCCCTGCTGACGTGCAGGGTTCGTGGATTCATGAGGTTGTCTCCATACCCATATACATCCATCCACTTGATACAATTTGAAATGAGGACTTGTCTGACCAGGCAACATGTTTCCAGTCATCAACAGTCCAATGTCAGTGTTGACTGGCCGAAGTGAGGCATAAAGCTTTATGTTGTGTGGTCATCAAGGGTACATAAGTGGGCCTTCGGCCCTGAAAACCCATATCAATGTTGTTTCATTGAATGGTTCACACACTGACATGTTTGATGACCCGGCACTGAAATATGCAGCAGTTTGTGGAAGGATTGCACTTCTGTCATGATGAACAATTCTCTTCAGTTGTCATTGCTCCCATTCTTCAGGATCTTTTTCCATCCACATAGATGTCTGAGGTTTGGTGTTTTACTAGATTCCTGATATACATAGTACACTCGTGAAATGGTCGTATGAGAAAGTCCTCACTTGATCACTACCTTGGAGATGCTGTGTCCCATCATGCACGTGCTGACTATAACACTACGTTCAAACTCACTTAAATCTTGATAACCTGCCATTGTAGCCACAGTAATCAATCTAACAACTGCACCCGACATTTGTTGTCTTATATAAGCATTGCCAACCACAGTGCCATATTCTGCTTGTTTAAATATCTCTGTATTTGAATACACATGCCTATACAAGTTTCTTTGGCACGTCAGTGAAAGTTAGCATTGTCATATTTCTCTGCAAGTTAATAGTATTCTGTGGTGTTGTGATTCTTCAGCTTCTCCCGGCGTATTTATTGCTTTAACAGTCCACGGGTGTACTGCCGGTCCATAGTGTCCAACGGGCGCAATATTTCAGCAATCAGACATGTCGCCATCGTCAGGTGCGCTGACGAACTGAGCTCCTGAGGGTGGGCGGCCATCTTAAATCCTCTCCCCTCGTGAGATGTTTTCTCCGCGGTCCGCACCAGTGGGTGCGTGTCGGCGGTCGCTGAGAGACTGGCGTCAGCGTCTGTGGTGGCGTCAGTGTAACTGCCTCTTCCACCCTGGCCGCTCATTCGTTTTCTTTGCTGAGCCTCTTTTTAATTAGACTCAGTGCTGGTTACCATGCCTTTCTGAGGTTATAGCCGCAATCTCTGTTGATGAGTCTGTCCCTGGTACGAATTTCGATAGCCTCTCTAACGACGCTGTCCCAGTATTTAGATATCTGTGCCAAGACCCTGGTATGTTGGTAGTTCATTTTGTGATTTTCGGACAAACAGTGCTCTGCGACTGCCAACTTGTTGGGGTACACAAGTTGAGTGTGCCTCTGATGTTCTTGACAACGATCTTCAATGGTGTGCACTGTCTGTCCAATTTAAGTCTTCCCACACTCACAGGGAATCTAGTATATGCCGGCCCTCCGCAACCCGAGATCGTCTTTGACACTTCCCAATAATGCTCGTGTTTTATTAGGTGGGCAAAAGACAGTTTCTACTCGGTGTTTCCTCAATATTCGTCCTATTTTCCCCGATAGTGCGCCATCCACACGCTGTACTGTAGAGGTGGGGCGGAGAGCGTGTCCGATCTGCCATTCCGAGTACCCGTTTTTCCGAAATACAGTTTTGAGGTGTTTCCTCTACGAAGGGTGGTGGCAGCCATTTGCATGCAAATACAGGCCGGTGTGTGCGTTTTCTTTCTGTATACCCCATGGCCCAGGGTGCCATCTGCTCTTCTTTTGATCATGACGTCCAGGAATGGTAAACTTCCTTCTGATTCGGTCTCCATAGTGAACTTGATGTTCAGATGTATGGAGTTCAGGTGTATAAGGAAGTCTAGGAGCTTGTCCCTTCCATGGGGCCATATCATGAACGTGTCATCAACATAACATAGAAAACAAGTAGGTTTCCATTTGGATGACGCCAAAGCTTCCTCCTCGAAATACTCCATATAGAAATTCGTGACCACAGGCAAAAGTGGGCTCCCCATTGTGACTCCTTCTGTTTGCTCGTAGTATTCTCCATTAAACAGAAAATACGTGGAGGTCAGAACATGCCTGAAAAGGTCGGTCGTCTTCTCGTCAAATTTCTGTGCAATGAGCTCAACTGACTCTTGAAGAGGCACCCTGTTGAATAATGAGACAACGTCAAAACTCACCAGGATATCTGAGTCTTTCAGCTTGAAGTTCTCGAGACATTTTACGAAATCCATAGAAATCCGAATGTGATGAGGGCATTTACCTGCGTAAGGGCTTAGTAGTTCTGCCAGGTATTTGGCCAGCAAATATGTAGGTGCCCTAATGTTGCTGACAATTTGGCGTAACGGCACCCCTTCTTTGTGGACTTTAGGGAGTTTGTAAAGTCTTGGCGGTACAGATCCTTGAGGTGTCAATTTCTTGGCAACACCCTGGTAAATCTGTGTCCTTGAGAAGAGCCCTAGTAGTCTTGTTCTCCACCTTCTTTGTGGGGTCAGCGTTGATCTTCCTGTAAGATTCGTCACTTAGCAGGCTCTGCATCTTCTCAATGTAGTCCATATGGGAAAAGACAACTGTAGCATTGCCTTTGTCAGCTGGTAAGACAACAATCTCAGGACTTTATCTCAGGCCTCGAATGGCTGCCCTCTCCCTGCTGGTAATATCCGACTTGATCAGTTTAGTTCTCGTCAGAGCACGGCAGGTTTCCCGGCGCACTTCTTCAGCTGCTTCAGGTGGTAGTCACGCAGCAACCTGTTCAACTGCACTGACGATGTCCGCTAGCAGTATGAACCTAGGTGTGGGTGCATAATTAAGTCCCTTCTCCAGAACAGAGACTGCATCACCAGTCAGCTCAATGTCCGTGAGATTGATGACCGTCTTGCATGGGGCCTCCAGCGATGGTTTGTCAGAGAGACGAGAAAATTTAGATATCTGACGTCCCGAGGCCTTCTTATGTGCAGCATCGGCGGTCACCCAGGTAACACCATCAATTCAGTCCCAGGTCCCAAGATTAAAATGATTGGCTAGTTGTAGATGTAGTTTAAGTAGTTCCTGGGAGTTGTACTCAAGGCTGGGGTGGGTAAAGTGCACCCTCTCACGAACCAAGGTGAGGCTAGCACGCTTCTTAATTCTCTTAGCTGCTGCAGAGTCGATGTGATGCATGACCTTAGCAAATTTTGGCACAACCTGATCGGCACAACATCTCTTCAGAAAGGCAAGAGCACTCAGCAAACGGCTCCTTTGGTGGCGCAGCTTGTTGAATTTCTTCATGCTGTGATACGTCTCCTTCCCGTAGAGGTATATGATGTGATTCTTCAACTTCTCCCAGCGTACTTCTTTCTGTGGTGTTGTTTGCCACAGACACAACAATGGATGTGTCACTTTGTAATTCATAGGTTGGCACCAGACAATCCTAGTACCGCTGCCAGAGCAGCTACACAGCAACCTCATTTATGCTGACTTTTTTTATGCTTCAGAACATTGTGACGTGCATTTTTCTGTTTCTTTTTTGTTTTTTTATTTTTTTTATTTTCTGTTGCAGAGGCTGAAATTTTTTTGGTGTATTCTTGTCTGTGACTTCTAATCAAGACATTTCTTACAACTCCAATATTTACATTTTGTTTCTATTCATGGCCAGTGTACCACAGAAACCATGTCTAAACCAAGCTACTCAGTTGCAGGCTCAGAAAATTCAACAACTTCAGACATGGGTGATGCAACTGATGCAATTGCAAACAAATCTGTTGGCGTCATGTGCAGCATCACAACAAGCACCCCAAGCTATGCACAACAGTTCTTGGCATTTGGTGCACAGCAGGAAGACTGGTTTGATTAACATGCTCTGCTTGGCACCCACTTCACTGCAAATCATATTCAAGGCATAGACAGAAAATAACATTTTCTGGCAATGCTAGGCATCACAGTATACAGGCTAGCATATAAACTTTTTTCCATTGCCTGCCCTGAAAGTGCAGTGAGGAGCTGATTGCTGCAAAAGGCAAATACTTTGATTCACAAGTAGACTTGTCTGCTGCTCCTTACAAGTTTTTCAGATTACATAGACAACCTCATCAAACTAACAGGCAGTGGGTAGCTAATTTACAAGTCCTAACCAGGCATTGGAAGTTTAAGTGTGATTGTGGTAGATATTACAGTGATGTCATGATTCAAGACACTGTCACCCAGAATGTGTCTGACTAGAATCAGGTAGCAAATACTAAAGTACCAAGATCTAAGTTTGAGGCAGGTGTTAGAACTGAGTTGCAGGACTGCTATGATTGTGCTGTGGTAAACTTTGATGCTCCACACTTATCTGTAATGCAAAGTAGGGTTGATAGCAAACATTTCTTCTACTTCTGACAATAGTGTAATGCAATTTGCTGAATTTTCTTGATTTCATTAAAACTTCATGACAAATACCTAGAACAATGAGAAAAGTCAACTGACTCATCGTGTAACTGCTTTTTAGAATATTTATTTTTTCATAACTACAAAGGTATCTCCACTACAATTTGGTTTGGTCAACAGTCAGTTCCTCAAATGATGACAGGTGCGGTTTCCATGCTCAACATAGTACTGTAACTTTATAGTCATATTTTGTGTTTCTGTAATTACTTGCTTCATCAGATAGAGTTTTTTTCGCCTGTAATGGGCATTTTCAATTGTGTCATGTCAGTGTGGTCTTATTAATGAAGAGGTTGTGGAGAACTCAGATACTGAAACAGAAGGTGAATTATCAAACTCAAATTGGGATTATCTATCAGATTCAATTGACAATGAAAGTAGTGGGTTAACTGGTGCAATTACCAGTGCACGTGGTAGCTAGAGATGGAATGGAAGGTCAATAATACACCATCATCTGGAAGAAGAGCCGCTTTGAATGTCCTGAAGTACAGAGGATGGCCCACTGTATATGCCTGCCACTAAGTGGATGACTCCATCATCAGTACTTTCCAATTTTTTTTGGATGCTGTGAATCATAAAAAACTCACAGAATCAAATGCTTGGGGCGAAAAAACCATGGATGATATTGTTTCAGGATTTGGAGACTGTGATTGGTATCATGTATGCATTCTGTGCTTAAGGTGTTTTGTTGGATGACCATTAATTGCATTCTTACAGGGCTCAGTTTATCAGCAATAAAATGACAAGAGACAAATTCTGCTATCACATTCCTCCATTTTGGTGAGAAATTTCCCATGCTCAATGCATCCCAGAAGACAAGTTCAGTCTTATTTCTGAAATATGAAACAAGCTTGTGCAAAACTACCTCCAGTTTCATCCTGGTGAAAATATTACAACTGATGGAACAATTACTTCCAAGCAAAGCCGGTACCCAGTTCATGTCAAACAAAGCTCACAAATAAGGAATCAAAATTCGGCTAACTACTGATGTGGCAATCTATCCTTTTCATAATAACATATAAATTTTGTCTTGTGTAATTAATTGACAGTTTTATGTTCAGAATCCAAAAATTGCATTATTTTTGCTTATATCATTTTACTAAACTGGCTGATATACATAACTGGCAAGTACATAAATTGCACTTTGACTGTGCTTCCTACCATTTCATTACTTGTAGTAAATATTACCTAATTCAAAGTGTCGCCACCTGTTTACCAGTGCCACTCGTTGCAAAAATTTATAGCTTTTATCCAATGTTTAAGATTCATATATATTGTCAATAATTCAGTTAACAACTATGAGTCCTTTGTCACTGTGTTATAAGATTACATGCTCACTTGTTTTTCCACCTACATGTAACAGGTTCATGTTGATACCTGAAATAGCCTTATTTTTATCTTCCTCTTATAGATATTGTGACGGATGTAAAGCCCAATCCAGGTATCTATGCAAATAAAATGTGTCCAAGATTGTGAACTCTTAGACTTATAAAAGATGAGTGTTGCAACATACAAATGCTTAACAAACACTTGAAGTGCAGCAGAACAACATGGACTCATTAAAATGAGGTGTGGTATTTATTCCATGAACACTTGACAAACTATAAACACCCCCTCCCCCTCGCCCTACCCCTTTCTTTCTCTTATACATTGCAGTGTGTGTGTGCCAAAATACACTTCAACTGTTTCTTTCCTTTGGTATTGAGCAATGTTACCAATGAAGGGTCTCTACATGAGCCTCTTGATCATTTTGTTTAACATTTAACTTTATGTACCCGTCTCTGGCACATCAATTCTGGGCACAAACTGTAAACTACATTAGAAAAGGAGACTGAGCAGCTGAGTGTGTCTATCATAGCCACAAGGTATATTACCTTTATTTTACCTCACTTTTTACTGAGGCTTTTGGTAATTATCAGAGCCCCACACACATATTCAGTACATCTATGTGAAGTATGTCAGTATATACATCCTTTCCTCCTCTGAACTGATGAATCAAAAGCTTGAATGAGAGTGTACAAGGTTAATTTCAGTATCTAGATCTGTGGTAGTAAAAGCAGTCTGCTACTGTGGCAGAATAGCCAACCCTATAAAGCACGCACCAGATAGCAAAGAGGTTTTAGTTGGCCTTCAACTAAGCTCTTGTACAGGTTGGCACCACACATTTGGGAACTCTCTGGGCACTTCCGGAGGTACGGAACGCATGGGTTCCGAAAGGGTTCAGTCGGCAGTGTTCTGGGAGATGCAAGACGGGTGGCACTGACTAAGTTTGAGTGTGCCTATTCATAGTTAATTCATTATCTTAGTTTTGTGTATTTCAGCTCCAGTCAAAATTAACATCATGCTCTCATCACTCATTGCTTGTTGAGTGGTACACAGAATTTTTCTGGTTAATTTTGGAACATTATAACCAGTTGCACTTGCCCATGCATGCAAGACATTGTTCGGCTCTACCTCTGTTCAAACATGTGGACTCTGATGCATCTCCTCAGTCCAGTCCGATTTAGTTCGTCAGTGATCTCATGAGTATAGAATAATTGAATAGCTTTCTGAAATGTCGCTAATTTTAATTTCTGTTAGGAATCTAGTTTCCACGTGTCTTTGTTGTCTCAGCACAAGTTAAGTATGGATCTGAGAGCCTTAAGTTCACAGATAATGACTCACAGTAAAGTATCCTGTCCAATGTGGTCAGCTATTCTGAATTTTACCACTCATTTTATGCAGAATTTTTGTTTGTGAGACCACGTGTTCATGGACTATGAGAAGCATTACATGTCACAGTTACTGATTCTTCGGATAAAACTTACAAATTAGTTTCAGAACTTCTTCTATGGTTAAACTACCAAGAGTTTATTCATATCGATGAATTTTTGTTCACCTGTTTTGTGCACTCAAGCCAAGGGAATGGCCATTTTTCGGCCATGTGCATACTGATGAAGTTTTCCTTTATTCTTATATTTGTCCTGAATCTCTATTATATATGTATAAGTGCTTGAATGTTGCCATTCGAAGATTCCTCTGACCCTTCCGTAATTAATAATTACTGTTAAATTGTGCTGGGGGTCTTCAAGATGCAGTTGTAAATGTAATTTTGTAACTCAGCCAAGAGGCTTATGTAGAACAGCAACCACCCCCTAATTATTAGTTGTTTAGCTTATTAGTTTGTTCAGCTGTTCTTGAATAAACCTGATATTTTTCCCAGAGCACATGCTTACGTATTCCCCTGCAAACTTCCATTTTACATCCTACTACCATCCGTTGTGCGATAGATAAATATGGCCAAGTAATTTATTTAACATTTATTCAGCTTCTGTAAATGTGGAGATGTGGCAACTCAGTTCATCTAAGCATCAAAGATTTTTCTTTCATGTATATCCAGATACCATCTTCCCACCTTCCATGTTAATAGATGCCTCATTCTTATGGACACCTTCATCAAAAGCACCGATCGCCAGCCAGACCTTCCACCAACACATACCCTTCACCAAAGATGGTATTCACCTCATGCAAGTGAACCTGATAACAAAAGCACCGATCGCCAGCCAGACCTTCCACCAACACTTACCCTTCACCAAAGATGGTATTCACCACATGCAAGTGAACCTGATAAAAGTAGTGTAACAGCTGTGCAGTGTATTTGTAATTAAAAAATCTTACCCTCAAGCACCAATGGTCATCTTCTTGTACACAATCTTATAAACTGAAGCTGGCATTTTACAAGAAATGATCTTAGAGGCACACAGTTATTAAATCTATTCCAGAATGTATATATCCTTCTTATTTACATTGCCTTTGTATTTAATAATGTGCATGGCAGTTATTACACAACATTAAGAGAAAAGTTAGTGTTATCATGCAGTATCCCACAAACTCCTTTTCCTCATTTACAACTCATCATTTCATTAGCGCATGGAAGTTATTGGTGGATCATGTATTCAGATTTGCAGGAATGGGAAAGAGAGACTTTGTTGAATGGACTATTGTTGAATTAACCTGGGTTTACTGACTGAAAACAGGTGAAAGTTATATCATAATGACTGTACCACAGATGATAGTGACTTCTTAGTTCTGTGTTTACTGCTATGTCGTCTCACCCAGCTTGAATCCTGTTTCTGTTCCATTTAGAAAGAAGCAAAAATTTGTGTAAATTATCAAACAACAAGTATATGATACAGTGTCAGTAACATGAAACACACATAGCCTGTTAACAAAGGCAGAACAATGTGAGATATACAGTTCTTAAATTGCAACTAAGCAGACACAACATGAAAAGTCATAAGAAATAAAAGTTTTTTAGAAACTTGAGTTCCTTCACCTGAATGAGGATGGAAAAGGTGGAAGGTACTGGAAACAATTACAAGTTAGTTACAAAAATCTTCCAGAGTCACAGATCATGAAAGAAAAACAGTAAAGATTGTGAAAAATTAGCGGTGACACACTGCCGAACAGACATACTATAAAAACATCAGAATTCACTTGCAGTAAAAGGGCAACTACCAAGCCACCTGTGCATGGGTGGCTGGGGACAACTTTGAAATCTTCAGTGGAAATCCCCATTTTTAATGCAGATTATGATTGTATGGCAAAATCTACATATGTTTTGTCTGGAGTATTTTCTTGGTTTTGCCACAGATGGTGCTGTAATTCGAGGAATAGAAATGGGTACACAATTGTAATTTACAGTATGCTGCTCAATGGTCCTTGAATATCCAATGGCACATGGGACCCCACCTCCGGGCTGCGAGGTTAGAACTGGCTAGTATTTCATAACTTCTAATTGGAAACCCAATTTGCAATTTGTATTCGTCTGACATATCGAGCAGGGGACTACTTGCGCACCACCTTGGCCATGTAGCAAACTATGACTTACATAACGGACAGTACACTGCGACTGGAGTTCACATATCATGCAGATGTAGAACATATAGTGGCTGTAAACATTAGAATGCTTGCATAGTGCTTACTGCCTGCACATCTACCTATCATTTGGAGAATGGATGTGCAATTTTGCAACTGCAGAAGAAAAAAACTGAAGTTATCTTGATTTACAGAAAATGTAGGAGAAATGTTGAGGCTGCTGTTGACTTGTATGACAAGCATTTTCCAGAGAAAATTCGCTTTCATTTGTTCTTTTACAAGGTTGTGAATGCCTTTATGTCTAATGGTACTGGCCAGATTGGCAAATGGGAATGAAGCAAACATGTTACAGGAGAAGCTAATGAAATTGCTGTACTTGTAGCACAACCCACGTATCATAAATATACAATGTGAACAGCAAGGGCCCCAACACACTTCCCTGGTGCACACCTGAAGTGACATCTACATCTGACAATGACTCTCCATCGAAGACAACATGCTGTGTCCTCCCTACCAAAAAGTCATCAATCCAATCACAAATTTCACTTTATACCCCACAGATAAGCACCTGCCATTACACCATGATTCCAGTATGGCTGTAGGTAGCATTGCATCATCATTAGTATCATCTGTACTATGTGTTAATAAATCAAGAACTTCATGGCACTGATTTCCATAAACAGGTAGTGTGTTGTGAATGGGTATGCTAACAAATGCAAATGGCCCCCATGTTCTCTGAGGTACTATTTTCCAATGAGTCCACATTCACAAACCATGGTAGTGTTAACTGGTATAACATGCTTTACTGGAGTATAGACAATCCCCAAGGTTACAGGAAGTTGACCATCAATGTTCTTGGTCAGTTAACATATGGTGCGGCATCATGGAGAACAAAATCATTGGTTTGTATTTTATCGATGGGATATTGAATGGATGCAAGTATGGAATGTTTCTCAAAATGGAAGTACCAGTACTTCTGCAGTATATTGCCCTTGATATTTGACAATGTTTGTGGTTTCAGTATGATGATTGCCCTGCACATTCTGCCACTGAAGCACAGGAGGTATTAAACTGTTTTTACACTGCTCAGTCAATCAGCAGAGGTTGCAGTATTAATTGTCCCATTATGTCACCAGATTTCATTCTGTTAAAAGATAAGGTGTTGCAGCAAATGCCAACAGGTGTGAAGACATGGTCGGCTGTATCAGAAACATCTGTGCTGACATTCCTGAAGATATGCTTCTGTCCTGTCCTGTGCATCACCAAGTGTAAAGAAATTGGTGGTGGTATTATGTTTGAACACTTACCATAAATGGAAAAGTAGAGTAGCATTTGCCTCAAGCCACAGTCACTGTGCTGCACTGAGTAGCCTCCTGTTTGATTTTTCACATGAACACAATGTTGTGAATGGGGTTTCCAATTAGAAGTTACGAAATACTGGCCTGTCCTACCCTCACAACATGGAGGTGGGGTCCCATGTGCCATTGGATATACAAGGGCCATTGAGTAGCATGTTGTAAATTATGATTGTACACCCATTTCTGTTCCTCTGATTACAGCACCTCCTGTAGTGAAATGAAGAACACGCTTTGTCCTAGAATCGAAATCTGCAATAAAAATATGAGGGTTTCCATTCAAGATTTCAAAGTTGTCCCCCCACCACTCATTCATAGGGTGGGGTGGGGAGGGTCAAGTGTGGTATCTTTAGATGTCCCCCTCTGAGTAAAACAAATTGGAATTATAATTTTTTTAATCCAATGTGTAGTTTTCAAGATGTTTCAATGTCTTCAGTGAAAATCAACACCCTGTTTGTACAAATTAAGGTGAGATGGCCAATGATCTCTTCATTGCAGATGAACACCACATTTGAACTCTTGTGGGAATAGATGAAATGTCAAAAGTAATGAGGATAATGGCCAAGGGGCACTACCTTAGTGTTGTGTTGATAAGTTGAGAATTTGGGTCTGACAGGAGGCATGCTAGGGTAGTCTGTGCAGTAGCAATGACCACTGTGTCTGGATGGCTTATTGGTCAGAGCATCTGCCCAGTAAGCAGGAGACTTGTGTTTGAATCCCAGCCCAGCACAAATATTTAACTTTGCCTACTGATTTCAATCAATGCCCACTTCCAACCAATGTCTGTAATTCCTTTGTGGCTGAAAGGGAGTTAGTTAGTTAGTCCCATGTTCCATGGATCATTTTACATTCACATCACAAATTAATTTGTAAATGTGGCTGTATGCTGAACATTTATAATGATTTTTTTAACATGCAGGTATTTACTAGTAGATGCTACCCACTTCCTTTTAAACATTACAGTAACACAATGAAGTTACTTGAACAGAATGACCTCCTCAGTGCGAACCAGCATGGATTCCAAAAATGTCAATCATATGAAACTCGACTCATACTTTTCTTACATGACATACTGAAAGCTTTGGATCAAGGCAGTCAGGTAGAAGCAGAATTTCTTGATTTTCAAAAAGCATTTGACTCTATACCACACCTATGCTTACTGTCAGAAGTACAGTCACATGGGGTATAAAGTGAAATTTGTGATTGGATTGATGACTTTCTGGTAGGGGGGAAACCATGTTGTCTTAAGTGGAGAGTCATTGTCAGATGCAGGTGTCAGTTCAGGTGAGCACCAGGGAAGTGTTGGGGCCCTTGCCGTTCGCACTGTATATTAATGATCTTGCAGACAATATCAATAGTACCCTCAGACTTTCTGCAGATGATGCAGTTATCTATAATAAAGTATATCTGAAAGAGGCTGCATAAATATCCAGTCAGATCTTGATAAGATTTCAAAGTGGTGCAAAGACTGGCAACTTGCTTTAAATGTTAACAGTTGTAAAATAGTGCACTTCACAAAATGAAAAAAAATGTAGTATCCTATGACTATTATATCAATGAGCCACTGCTGGAATCAGCCAACTATACAAATACTTGGGTGTAACACTTTGTGGGGAATTTCAGTGTCACATATGGGGCAGCTGTACAATATTTTTTTGTTCATATAACGCTATTGTGTGTTACTGACTGTCAAAATATCGGAACAGTACTGCAGATCGAAGATATGGAACATTCTTTATTTTTCTTGCTCCAAGTTACCATCTTGTATTTTTACATGTTCTTGAAGAAATGCTCTATACAAATGTCATGTGCAGGACATTGCACAAAATACAAAGTTTTGTAAACAATGTCATCTGTCTGACAGATTTATTTGATAAAAATTCCAACATGAACAAAATGCAATATTTAAAAATTAACACTTTTGAATGTTGTTAGGCTCAGTTTAATATGAACTGAAAGAAAATAATACAAACAGTGGCAGTTAAATATATTCCATGAAGTGAAGATGTCCACAGTTGTTTTACAATTTCTGGCATTGCAATCTTCTTCACATTTTGTTATCATTATAATAAATGCAGTCAGGGGGAACTGGCCACTTCAATGTGCTTGGGCCAGCTTTGTGCATAACTGATATCTTGATCCCCTCAGAGCTGATTTTACAAATCTCTCCATGATATTTTTGTCCCTTGTATGACACAATTACGCAATCTCCAACCGACCAACTGTCATGTTGAATGTGCTTACAGGAGTAAATTACATCACAACCTAAGGCACTCTTTTTACAGGTTATTCATCTTCATTTATTTCAATCACATGACACTGTGATATTTCTGGAATTTCAGGAACATTTTTCGAATGACTGTCTTGTTAACTGTTTTGCTTAATTGCCTCCTGATCCACATAGGTTATGATAGTATTTTTGCAAACTTCAGCTGCCACTTTGTAGAAGTACTTGGCAGACTGGACAATTGTTGCTTCCTCTCCTTGGACCATGCTCTTCTGGCATACAAGATCCTTGCATTTCCACCTATTACATCCACAACACCATTTCCATGTGAAGTGCTAAAATACTTCCAAGTAAATTTCTTGGAATGCTTTGCAAACAAAAAGTCAATAAATGTAACCATGAATGATTTTTAAATTCTGAGGATGGGCCATCACTTCAAATTATCGCCTCTTCAGAATCAGATTCAAGTTCATTTTGATAAATTGTATAATACAGTGTATTCATAAAGACAAATATTGCCTTTGGCCTTCTGTGCAGTATTTGAACATATCAAATAAGTTTTACATATTCCCTTGTAGAAAGTAGCTGTTGCAAATAAAATGATCACAATGCACTCTGAATCTCATTTTGATATTCTCAGGAATAAGACGTAAAAAAATCTAGCTGAAGAACTACCTCCCCTTTTTGTATTCTTCAAAGTCTGCATGCTATACGTGTTCAGTGTTCACATGATGCCCATTTTAAGGAATTGTTATATGAACTATTCAAACAGTTCTCAGCTACCCTTCTTTCCAGAAGAGCTGAAACCTTCTAGTATCATCTTTTCTCCATTCTTTCCAAGCTACTACTGTTTCAGACTCACTTGGAGCCACAAGTTTACTCCCAGAACTACATGTGGAACATTTATTTTGCCAACAATTAGAATTTAAAATAGAATTACACAAATGGGATTTCATAAAGTCATCACTGCAATGGTACTGCAGACTCTTCAACTTCAGAATGAAATTCTCTCATGAATTTTACACTTGCATTTGTCAGCATGAGTAAATTTCAAAAGTAGAACATTCTGTGACCTCAGGGAGCAAAACTCTGAAAAGCCTACATGTAAATCTGTACAACATTCTTCTTTAATGATCTGGGAGGCCTGCAATAAAAACAGTGTCGAGTAATACTTCTGCAAAATTTGTTTCTTTCCATTCACCCAAAAACACCTACTATCTTTCATCCCTGGACATGTATATACAATATCAGGACAAAAGAAGGACTCGGCAACTTGGAAATAATCTTTACTGTGATTAGAGGGTGTTCTCTTGTATATTTCATTTGCGAGGGTCAGGCCAACTTTCTTTGGCAGTAGTTGTACTACAGCTACCTGTTTATGAGGCATGTGGGAAGTGTCTGGACGGATTTTGATGAAGCCTTGCTGAATGTGAGGACATCAGTATGGCAATATAGTTGGCCTTGAGATGGTCAGAAGAATAGCATTCTTCTTTTTTTGCCCTCTGAAGGTGGTTTTTATCATGCTCCTTCTTTCGAAGCTCCTGGAGTTCCAGATCTGTCTTATGTTCTTTTTAATGTTTTTTTTTTTTTTAATTTCATTTATATTTCTATTTTCTTTTTTCTGAAACAATGAATTTTCTTCTTTACACCAACTTCTCATTTTCCTAATCCTGGCTACGCTTGTGGACATCAGGTTTGGTTGATCTGCCATTTCTGTCAAAACATAAACCAAATTAGACCAACAACTGTCTTAAAATTGAATTATTTGCCAGTGGCTGAAGCTAAATCTGGATAGAAAGGAGGAAATTCATACTCTTACAGCATTATTTAAGTAAAATTAGCATCCTTTACATATATTCATATGCATATGGTGTCAAGTGTGGGACAAAAGTAAAATTGGGATATATATGACTGTAGTGAACACACAGTTGAACTGTTGCTGTCATATGTCAGTACTTCAACTACCTTAGGAAAGAGAACAAACCTCATTTTAAATTTTTTTCTCTGGGTGTAGTTTGAATTATAACTTTATTTTTGTGGAGTGCGGGTAATTGATTTTGCCAAATTGAACTCAAAATTATTTGGTCGTAAGCTATAGATATGCTAATAAAATATGCATGCTGAGTATATTAATACTTACTATTTCCAGAAAATAGAACCATTTTCAGTGGGAGCACAATCAGTCTACAAAGGTGACTGCTTACAAATCACTCGTATGATGATTCTAGAATATTGCTCAAGTGTGTGGGACCTGTACCAAATAAGACTGGCCGGGGATATTGAACATATACAAAGAAGGGCAGCATGAATGGTCACAGGTTTGTTTGATCTGTGGGAGAGTGTCACAGAGCTATTGAAGGAACTGAACAGGCAGACTCTTGAAGACAGATGTAAACTATCCTGAGAAAGTCTATTACCAAAGTTTCAAGAATCAACTTTAAATGATGACTCTAGGAATATACTACAACCCCTTCATAGCACTCACAGAGGGATTGTGAAGATAAGATCAGAATAATTACTGCACGCACAGAGGCATTCAAACAGTCATTCTTCCTGCATTCCACATGTGAATGGAATGGGAAGAAACCCTTATAACTGGTACAATGGGATATACCCTCTACCCTACACCTCGAAGTAGTTTTCAGAGTATAGATGTAGGTAATATAAATTATTCTGTGCAGTAGGAGAACTTTTCCAGGAGAAGCTCTTTCAATTTATTTTCAAATTTTACGTTGCTGTCTGTCAGACGTTCTATATCACTGGGTAAGTGATCAAAAATTTTATTTGCAGCATTGTGAATCCCTTTTTGTGCTAATGACATACTTACTAGGGAATACTGACTGTAATTTTTTCTGATACTGTTATTATATACATCATTGTTCCTTTTGAACTGCAGTGGATTATTTGTAATAAACTTCATAAGGGAATAAATACACTGTGAAACAGTAGTCGGAATGACCAGCTCCTTAAACAGATGTCTACAAAACAATCATGTGTGAGCACCATGTATTATTCTTACAGCACATTGTTGAACAATAAAGACTTACTTTCTTAAAGAGGAGTTACTTTAGAACATTATTCCATATGGCATTATTGAATGAAAATATGTTAACTGACTGATTTGTATCTTCTCAAGATTTGCAATGATTCTAAATCCAAATGTGGCTGAATTATGTTGTGTTACTTCCAGTTTAAATTCTCATCCATACAGGCACCTAAAAATTTCAAGGTTTCCACCCTATTTATTATTTCGTCACCGGCTATTACACTTATCATTGGTGTAGTAACTCTAGGTGTGCAGAACTGAACATATTGTGCCTTTTTAAAATTGAAGGTGAGACAATTTGCAGGAAACAAGTCAATGATACTTTTAAAAACAATGTTTACCATTCCTACTGTTTCTGTATGCAAGCATGGATTGATTACAATACTAGTGGCACCTACAAATAGAATTAATTCTGCCTGTTGTGTATTAGACAGAAAATAATTTATTGGTTATGGCTCTGTTTTAAACATTTATAATGTGAGCACAGTGCACCAGATATTTATGTTTTTCTGTGCACAGCTGTTTCTGTCACAATAAAAGTATATCCTGTTTTTCGCTCTTGGCTCTAATACCAAGAGCAAGTTGTTTCCTAACTCCTATTTATTTCTCTCTGCGATTTTCAGCAAAACACCATGTTATGGACCCAGGCAATTATATACATATTTTATGTGAGAATTCACTGTGTTTGATGGGAGTTTTATTCTAGTGACATGTGACACTTAAGTTTTGATGCTCAAGTTCTTGAACCACTGTGTTTCATTGGTCTTCTGTGGACAACATACATTGATGTTTTGAATGAAGTACTATAGGTTTGATTTACATTCAGATTTACATGAAGGTGGATAAGTTGAAGACTTACAGCATCCAGAAATTCGACAGTAAGAAATTTCCAACTGTGGAAATAGATTTTCGTTCTGAAAAAGTTATTGATATCCTGAAGGAGAAGCCAAGGCCAGTTGAAGCTGGTAAGAGTCAAATATCTATGGATGGTTTAAAAGCAAAGGTGATTCTTATTCTATCTGCTGCTTTGGAATTTGGCCAATTGCATTGCGTAATGATATGCAAAAATGCAGTGCAATTGTTGGCCAGACTGAAGACTATTCATGAAATAAAATGGATGATGATGATGATTGGTTTGTGGGGCACCCAACTGCATGGTTATCAGTGCCCGTACGAATTCCCAACCTTTGCTCAGTCCAATCTCACCACTTTCATGAAAGACGATGAAATGGTGAGGCCAACACAAACACCCAGTCATCTGGAGGCAGGTGAAAATCCCTGACCCTGCTGGGAATCGAACCCGGGACCCCGTGCTCTGGAAGCAGAACCACGAGCTGCGGACTAATAAAATGGCTCTGTAGTAGAAATTTTTTGATTACATAATGTTGCCAACAGACACAACTCCACAACAAGAGAGTTAAGTCTCTGGTACAAGCCTTAGCTGATACTGGGGAACCTGTTACCAGCAGTTGACAAAATGAATACAACTTTGAGAACTCTGTCAGCAAAATTTGTAATATTTTCAACTGCATGGGACTCTTGTGCTTAAGCTCAACAAACATTCTATAATTTGACTTCAGTGTTGGAAGAACAATGAAAGCTTTTAGAATATGAGGAAAAGTTGAAGAACGAGAACAACACTGAAGTAACAAAAGCTTTTAGAATGTGGGAAAGAGTAAACAGCCTTCACATGTACAAAACATGTAACTTTAATTCAAAGAATAACGATTTATGTAATGCAGTCAGTAGAAAAGATGTTGACTGTTATGCTTATCACAAAAGAAGACATTTCAAATCAGAGTGCAGAAAACTTTTAGCAGAACTTGAATGAAGACTTATATTTCTGTCCACCAGGCTTTGAGTGAAGAATAAGCGAATGCTTTTGCTTCAGGGAGTGAAAATATTTGGTTAGCTAACAGTGCTGCATCAAAATGCATGTCACTCAAAGATTAGGTCAACACCTTTAAGCCAATTCAATCTGATGACTCCTATATTCAAATTGGAGACAATTTGACTGTTAAAGCAGAAGGGATTTGATTTGTTGAAGTATTATTGTTAGTCGAGGGAAAATGGCAACCTTGCACTTTGTAAAACACATTGTATATTCCTGAGCTAAAGAAAAAATTATTTCCAGTGGAAGCAGTCACAAAAGGAGGAATGACAGTTATTTTTGACCACAAGAGAATGGAAGTTCACAATTCTGGTCTAGTTGCAGCAAGAATTAAGAGGGACAATTAGTGTTATCAAATGTTGTTCAAATATCCAGATATACTACAGCCAAATACTACTTCTTTAAATTCCACAGTGATCTGGCATAAGAGACTTGGAAACACTCATTTCAAAGGTCTGAAGAATATGGCTGACATGACCCTAACTCCTGGTTTCAAAATGAATAAAGATGAATATTTTGATTGAGAACTGTGTTGGTATGGCAAGATGTAGAGAGAAAATTGTTTAATTCAAATTTGGAATCAAGATCAAAAGATGGATGAGAAAACCACCTCTTGGAGGTGCCCATTTGTACATACACTACTGACTGTTAAAATTGCTACACCACAAAGATGACGTGCTACAGACATGAAATTTAACCAACAGGAAGAAGATGTTGTGATATGCAAATGATTATCTTTTCAGAGCATTCACACAAGGTTGGTGCCGGTGGCGACACCTACGTGTTGACATGAGGAAAGCCGATTTCTCATACACAAACAGCAGTTGACCGGCGTTGCCTGGTGAAACATCGTTGTGATGCCTCGTGTAAGGAGGAGAAATGCGGACCATCAAGTTTCCAACTTTGATAAAGGTCAGATTGTAGCCTATCGCGATTGCAGTTTATCGTTCGCGACACTGCTGCTCGCGTTGGTAGAGATCCAATGACTGTTAGCAGAATATGGAATCAGTGGGTTCAGGAGAGTAATACAGAATGCCATGCTGGATCCCAGCGGCCTCGTATCACTAGCAGTTGAGATGACAGGCATCTTATCCGCATGGCTGTAACGGATCGTGCAGCCACATCTCGATCCCTGAGTCAACAGATGGGGGCGTTTGCAAGACAACAACCATCTGCACGTACAGTTCGACGATGTTTGCAACAGCATGGACTATCAGCTCGGAGACCATGGTTGCGTTTAACCTTGACGCTGCACCACAGACAGGAGCGCCTGCGATGGTGTACTCAACAACGAACCTGGGTGCACAAATGGCAAAACGTAATTTTTTAGGATGAATCCAGGTTCTGTTTGCAGCATCATGATGGCCGCATCTGTGTTTGGCGACATCGCACATTGGAAGCGTGTATTCATCATTGCCATACTGGCGTATCACCCAGCGTGATGGTAAGGGATGCCATTGGTTACACGTCTCGGTCACCTCTTGTTCACATTGACGGCACTTTGAACAATGGACGTTACATTTCATATGTGTTACGACCCGTGGCTCTACCGTTCATTCGATCCCTACATTTCAGCAGGATAATGCACGACTGCATGTACGGCCCTTTCTGGATGCAGAAAATGTTCGACTACTGCCCTGGCCAGCACATTCTCCAGATCTCTCACTAACTGAAAATGTCTGGTCAATGGTGGTCGAGCAACTGGCTCATCACAATACGCCAGTCACTACTCTTGATGTACTGTGGTATCGTGTTGAAGCTGCATGGGCAGATGTATCTGTACATGCCATCCAAGCTCTGTTTGACTCAATGCTCAGGCGTATCAAGGCCGTTATTACGGTCAGAGGTGGTTGTTCTGGGTACTAATTTCTCAGGATCCATGTACCCAAATTGCATGAAAATGTAATCACATGCCAGTTCTAGTCTAATATATTTGTCCAATGAATACCCGTTTATCATCTGCATTTATTCTTGGTGTAGAAATTTTAACGGCCAGTAGTTTACTTTTCAAGGATTTCATACAGATTTGTACATTTTATTAAAAGTGAACATGATACTTTCCCTATGTTTTTGAAATTTCAAAGACTGATTGAAAGACAAACTGGAAACAAAATCAGAGTTGCAAGAAATGACTATGGAACCGAATTCTAAATACAGAATTTGAAGATTGTTTCAAGCAAAATGGATTAATATGTGAGAAAACAAGTCCCTTTAGACCACAGTAGAATGGCCAAATTGACAAAGAAAACAGGTCCATTATTGAGTGCGCATGCAGTGTTAGACTTGTCTCACAAACTGTAGACAGAAGAAGTAAATTGTACTGTGTGTATCTTAAATTGATGACCATGTAAAACAAACAATAATTTTATGCTGTATGAAAAATGATTTGGAAATCTTTAAAACATGGAGGATGTTTGGATGAGCAGCATATGTATACTAGAGTGGCCCTTACTTATATGTAATTTTTTTAAAGTTAGAATTTTGCTTCTCCCTCTCTCTTTTTGTTCCAATTGCAAAAAAAAAAAGGTCTGTGAATAATTTCATCTCAATTCAGCAAATCTAGGCTTGATGTTGGAACAAAGGATCTCCATTCTCTCCACTGTATACTTATTTTTCATGAAGCTAATGTATGTGACACAGTAAAGCAAACTCAGCAATTGTTTAAAACCATTTTGACTCATATTACTGAATAGATCATTTGAGGAATTCAAAAAACTGCACAAACATTTAAGAAATAAATTTATTTTTGACAATACATACATTTTCAATTTACAGTTATTATTTTACAACATTCCTTTCAGTAGAATCAAAAGCTAATTTGACTGAATGAACACTGAACATGATTTATTCCTAAGAGAAAATGTATTAGCAACTGGATATTTTTTACAGTCTCCAGCAAAGAATGTTATTGTAGTCCTGAATGAGTCTTACATTTCTTCCACCATCATTTACAACAATCATCTCCCCAGGTTTTTCAATTGCAATTTCGTAATGAGAGTCATTTTCCCATGATGATGGGTCTTGGGGAGACAACTGGTACTGACAAAAAACCCATGGAGAAAATTTTCGTAACAGGTGTTACAAAAGATGAAAAGTCAATATCTGTAAAAGAAGAAATGTCTTTTTGTGTTTAATGTACATTTTAACTTCATTTTTTTTCTTCTTCCTGTTGTTATAACTTGAGTTATATTTGCCTTGACCTTTGTTGGAACATTGTCATCAAACAGGGCTAGAGCCACAGTTTCTACAGCTAAATGCAACAGCTGATTTGAATTTTTTGGGCAGCACCCTTACTGATTAGTGAATAATATCATGATAATTTATCAGCTGACTCTTGAACAGGAAATCATGCTAAAGTACTTTAACTACTCCTACTGGCAGAAACCAGGCTCAGATATCCATACGTGCAACAAAAATATATATTCTTGTTACTGAGTTTTCCTAGATACAGATAAGTGACACTGATCTTCAAACAAGTATAACTTGAATGGCCTTTGCCATCCACCTAGAATGTGTTACAGCTCCCAGGATGCGAAATGATATCACATTCTTTGGAATGCTGCCAAGAAAGATAATCTTGTGGCTATTTCTATGTAGAAAGTTGGTTTCCAAGAAAAATGAGAATAATGGACTGTAAACCATCAGGTACTTCACTGTTACCAATTATGTTGTGGCAGGTAGCGTGAAGTTAAGTTGCTGGCACAATAGCCGAAAGCAAACTGCAGGAGGTAGCAGAGGAGAGGGACATGCCCCATACTGGCAGTTGAGGGAGTCATTGAAGGAGGCGACACGAGACGGGTGGCCGGGCATGGCAGCCAAACAGCATACATATCCAGTGAACAGAACATCATGCTGGTATGACACCAGTAGTTCAGCAGTTTCCGCGTAGAGACTCTCAACCAGGCTAGTATAAAAGGTGCCAGTGGCCAAACAGATTCCTCGATGGTTGATTGTATTTGGACAGCCTAAGGTAGATGCACGTACAGATGCATAAATGAAACACCTTAAGTTTTGAACGGACAAGGGATCAGTCCAAATCAAGGAGGGAGGTGCGATCAGCTCCCCAGGAACTACTGCTACAGCCAGGTAAGAAATGTGGAGGACCAAGAAAGTTTTCCATCAAGTGTGAGCCCCAGGATTTTTGTAGTTTCAGCAAATGGAAAAGCAATAGGCCAAAGACGTAAAAATGGTGAAAGAAACCCATTCCACTACCACAAATTCGTACAAATGGTTTTGTTAGTGGAAAAGCGAAAGCCACTGTCGATGCACCATGAGTAAACATGATTGAGATATTGCTGAAGACACCACTCAAGGAGATAAGTCCGTGGAGAACTGCAATAGATCGCAAAATCATCGAGGAAAAGGGAGCTGGAGATGCTAGGTGGGAGGCAGGCCATAATACGGTTGATGGCAATAGCAAGGAAGACAATTCTCAGGAAAGAGCCCTGAGCCACCCTGTTTTCCTGGATGTAGGTGTCCAACAAGGCAGAACCCACACATACCTTGAAAACGAGACTCAAGCCACCGTACTGGCCGGGCATGAATCATACATTCCATCACCTTGCAAATGCAGCTGGTGACAGAAATGGGGCAGTAGCAAAAAGGAGGGTTATTTGTTGTTTCTGGGCTTAGATATGGGAATGACAGTGGCTTCACGCCAGCATCTGGGAAACGTGCGACCTGCCCAGATGTGATTGTCATACGAAGGAGAAAACAATTGCATAGAAGAGAAAGATGCTGCAAAATCTGCTGCATGTGAACATTGTCCAGCATTTGGGAGGAAGAGAGAGCATGAATGAGTCCTCTCATAGTAGAGGTGGCATTGTAGCATTCACGCTTCTGAGAGCAGAAGGTTACCACCTGAGCCTCCCCCACTCATTTCCAATGGAGGAAGGCAGGGTGATAGTGGGTAGAGCTAGAAATCTCCACAAAATAGCGGCCTAAGGTGTTGAAGATAGCAATGTAGCCACAATGACATCATCTGCTATGGTCAGGCTGGAAATTGGGGGGGGGGGGGGGGGGGGGGGATGAACCTTGGTTCCAGAGAGTCGACAGAGGTTGGCCCACATAACAGAAGAGAGAGTGGGACAGTTAAAGGAACAGGTAAATGAAATACAGCTGGCTGTTTTGTTATTCCAAAGAATGTGATGACACGGCACATGCAACTGTTTATAACGAATACAATTCACCATTACACGACATGTCTCTGTGCACAAATTGTGTCGTGGCACGCCTCAGTCCACCGAGGAACTGGGACAAGGCTTGGTAAAGGTGAAGTGCAAGGAATGGGACATTCTGCGGCAGTAAGGATAACGTTTGTAAGGTATTCTACCTGGTGATCACAACTGGGGGAGTGGTGTTCAGTGAAGACAACCAGTGAGGAGTAAAGCCTCTAGTCAGCCTTAGAAAGCTGCCAGATGTGTTGACATGTAGGTGTGGTGGGAGTCAGCAAACAGACAGCACAAAGGAAATGGTCACTCAAGTACATGTCAGAGAGAATGGACCACTCGAGATGACAGGCAAGCTGGGCAGTGCAGAACGAGAGGTTCAAACGGGAATAGGTGTGCATGGAGTCTGAAAGGAACTTGGGTGCTCCAGTGTTAAGGAAGTTGAGGTTGAGTTGACTGAGGTCACCCTAGAGGGTACCTCCCTCACTGGTTCTGGAAGAGCCCCAAAGGGGATGATGTACATTAAGTCACCGAGCAGAAAAAAGGGATGAGGGAGTTGACCAATATGCTGAAGAAAGTCTGCCCAGGGAACACCGAATGATGGAGGGACGTAAATGTTGCAAAGAGAAAAGATGAAGCGAGGAAGAAAAATGCAGACTGCAACAGCTTGCAGCTGGGTGTTCAGTGGGATGGTTTGACTATGAACAACATCCTGGATGAGCAGCATGACTCCTCCATCAGATGGAATGCCACCCTCCGAGGGAAAGTCAGAGAGGACTGGAAAGAAATGTGAGAGACCAAAGCCATTGCGAGGATGCAATTTTGTTTCCTGGAGTCAGAAAAAAAGGGGACGTTGCAATTCCAAGAGCAGCTGTAATTCTTCCTAGTTGGATCGAATGCTGCATATGCTCCACTGTGGGAGAGTCATGACAGGGAAAGTGGAGGAGGGAAATAATGAAAGGTTGTCACCTCAGTGGCTGCTGAGTGCCTTCCTTTGGAGACTCACTGCCATAGGGTGCAGAAACTGGAGGAATCTGTTCAGATCTACAGAAGTGTCAGCAGTCTCTATGGGTCGGCCTGTTGATTCCAGGGCAGAAAAACGGTTGGCTGTGCGCAGCAGTGAAACGGAGGTCAGTCGGTGAGGGTATCATGCGGAGAAACTGCAGAAGATCTCCAAGTCGGTGAAGAAGATTGTTTGTCTTTTTATGATTTCTTTGAGGCTTTGCCGTTGGCAGATGAAGACTCAGATGTTTGTTGGCTGCAGGGACATAAAAAGTCTTTATAGGAGTATTCCTTATTTCCTTTCCGGCTTGTCGCTTGTGTAGCAGGTAATTCTGCTGCCAGAGGTGGAGACGGGGATGTTACCATAACATTGGGTGACTTGACAGCTGCAGTGCTGAATCTGAGGTCACAGATTGGTTTGGCCACATCCTTTGTGGAGTAAGGCATAGTAAGAGCAGTACTGTAAGTGCCACATTGTAAAACGCAGGTTTTTCGACTAGTCAACAACTTGCAAGTGACACAGTAAAGCACTTTTTCCTCCACCAGGATCTCCTGATCAGCCCACTCATTGAGATACCCAGGACATTCCCGGGATGAGACTGCACTGTCGCCATTGCAATTGATACAGCACGGAGAAGGAGGCAGGCAATCATCTTTGTGAGTATTCCTACCACAAGGAACACATTTGGCCTTGTTTCGATAGGACACTCGAGTGTGGTCATAATGTTGACACTGGAAACAGAGCATCAGGTTTCGAATGTATGGTTGCATCATGACGACTATAGCCTGCTTTGATGGAGGCACTACTCTATCAAACTAGCGGAAAAGAGTGCACGTAGGCACTAAGGTAGGATCGACCTTTCTCATTACGCGGTGGACTGCAGTGACATTCCGATTAGACGGATAAGTTTGGATTTCTCCCTTGGTCAGACCATTGAGCAGCCTAGTGTAAATAGCACCGCACAAACAATTCAGTGTTCGATGGGCCTTGACACGAACAGCATAGCTGTGGAGGAGCAAAGCTGCAAGCAGTTGTTGGGCTTGAAAGTCACAACTGGTCTCCACGACTGACCTACTTCAGTATGTGATACCACGAAAAACTGAGGTGCAGCTGGAAGATTCTTGAAATCTTTAGCCTCATTTTATTTATGTTTCATAGATGTAGACTAAGATTGTGAGTGACTCATTGCGAGAAAAATCCCCACAATTGCCAGCATCTCTGATGGCTTGCTCCTTCCAATTGAGACCTCACCCACCTTACGTGATTGTTCACAACTGAGGTCACAACTACCTTCTGACAGAGGGACCAATGGGCAATTTGGGAATGTCACACCTCAGGCAGTCACCCCTCTCTGGACCACACCTGTACCAAGGGGTATGTACGAGAACCACTGGTGAAAAAAAGAAGTGTTAAAAATAATTTTTTTTTAATTTTTTAGACTTCTTAAAACAGTCCCCCAGAAGGTCATAGCACCCATACCTTTTTATTTTTTTTCAAAATCAAGCACTTGTTATATCAGCCTGACTTGTGCTGTCCTGCATTGCTGGCTTTATATGCACGTTTGTTCTCTATAAGGTGTAGGCTACATCATATAAAAAATGTTTTCATGTACCAATTTAGTCTCACAAGTTATCTCCAATATACACTTACCCACTGCAATCTCCATACAGAAACCACAAGTTGTTCATTGGCAGAAGTAATGTACATAATTTCCTAATTTGATGCTTTTTATCACTTTCGCACCCCCCCTCCCCCCCAATGTGTTTTTCCACAAGGGGACCAAAAAAAGTATGAATACTAACAATATGTGTATGCCCATTCACGTACTGGAATTTGCACCGCCTGAAGATAAGAACCAGCTGGCCCCTCTATTTCTCTGTGAACTTAAATCAGTATGTGGCAAAAGTGCTCCATGAGAGTAATAGTTGCTAATTTATCTTACTGTGGTAGCTTCTTGTCAGCTAATTGATGCTTTTGTGGAAACAGCCCTCTGCAAGGTGGTATCACTGGCGGCCGACTTGGCTCTGGCACAACAGATTCTCTGACCAGCAGTTGGTCTGCTGATTTGATTGCGTTTGCAAGCTTATGTATTTACGCACTTATCGGTAATAAATATTGTTCTACAATGCATGAGGGGCATGTGGTTATTTGTTGTAATCACACCCTGTACCCTGTGGATCTACACCTTGAATGATCTCTCATCGCTACTGTTCTTCTGAATGTGACCCATAAAATATGATTTATTTTTATAAATATTATTCTTCTGGTTAAGAGGCATGAAAATTAATTGTGATGGGGGCTGGAGCTCATTAGTAGGAGAGGGAATAATAGTTTAACATGGCCTGAGGGAAAAGAATGATGCACAGAGTACACTTTTAATCATTGCTAACAGTTGGTTTCAGAATCACAAAAAGATCTGGAGACACCGAGAGGTTGATGCATTATTGACTGACGTTTAGAAATCATAATGCAAAGAGAAAACATTTTCATGGGGCAGATGTGGACTCCAGACATAATTTATTAATTAAGAAATGTAGTTTAAAGCTGTGGAAATACAAGAAATTAAGGAGATGTACTGTACAAGCTGAATAACCAGATGTTGCCAATAGTTCTGAAAGGAACATTAGGGATGCCCAAATGAAATGTAATAGAAGGTGTGTGTGTGTGTGTGTGTGTGTGTGTGTGTGTGTGTGTGTGTGTGTGTGTGTGTGTGTGTGTGTGTATATATTTATATGAAAACTAAAAAAAGGAAATAGCAATACCCAATTGAAATCCTTGGATAACACACAAGATACTGAATTTAACTGATGAAAGCAGAAAATGTTAAAAGCAACATTTGAAGCAGACAAGAGGAATACACTCACCTAAGAAGTTCAAGTGACATAAAACACAAAGTGGCACAACACGAAAGAAAAGAACTGTGATTTGTATAAGCACGCACAACTATAGGAATATTAAAGATGACTTCAGAGGAAAGAGAAGCCGCTGTATGAATATCAAATACTTACATGGCATGCCAGTAGTAAGCAAAGAAAGGAATTCTGAAAGGTGGAAGTATCATATAGACGATATTTTTAAATTAAAGTACCTTACAGGTGATATAAATGGAAAAGAAAGGGGATGAAGATGAGATGGGGGTGCAATACTGCAAAAGTTTCTGACAGCACGGAATGACCTTCACTGAAACAAGGCCCTCATGTAAAGCCTACATTTCCTGGAGAATTATTAATATCCTTGGGAGAACCTATAATGATAAATTTGTTTGACCTGAATGAATATGCAAGACTTCAAAAAGAATGTAAGAATCTCAATAGCAAAGACGGGAGATTCTGACAGTTCTAAGCACTACCAAATCCAACAGTTTAAGTAATGAATGAAAAACCTACTGAAGATTGGAACAGTTTGTATCGATCAATCTGAGACAAGGTCAGTTTGGGCCCTGGACAAATGTAGAAAATGCAAGGCAACAACAACACTCCCATTTCCTTCTCATCCTGTCCAGTAAATCTCCCGACTCGCACTTCTGGGTTACTTCCCCAAAACCTAATTTATTTGGTCAAAAATTGACTGTTTTTGCTATTATATTAAAAGACGGGCTTAAGAAAGGCAAACCCACACTTACAGTATTTGTACAGTTAGAAAGAAATTAACTTTTGATGATGTTTATTGGAAGACCCTCTTCAAAATTCTAAATGCAACAGAGATAGAATACATGGAGCGAAAGGTTATCTACAACTTGTACAGAACTCAAAGTGATGATACAAAGAGCTGAAGGATATGAAAGAGAAATAAAAGACAAGGGAGTGATATAAGGTTGTAGCTTCTCCTCTATATTATTCAATTTGTACATTTGGAGTACGAAGTGAAAGAAACCAAGGATAAATTGGGAAATGGAATTTAATTTCAGAGAGAAGAAATAAAAACTGTTTTTACTGATTACATAGCAACTCCTTCCAAGTTGGCACAGGACTTGACTGATCAGCTGTGTGGTATGGACTGACACGAGGAAGCATGTGATGCCAAACATACTCCAATAGAATGAGAACAGAATGCTGACAGTACTTCTTTTGTGTTTGTACCATAGTCCAAAGTCTTTATTAGGTTGAGAGGTCACCATTTGGTAGAGAGTTGGCAAAACTACTGTGAATGTTTCAGTTAACACACACAGACTATTCAAAAGAGGGTATAAGATGGAGTATAACTGAATTAAATCATGTCATACTGAAGGAATTACATTAGGAAATGAATACTAAAAGTAGTAAATGAGTTTTGTTGTTTGGGCAGCAAGGTAACTGGCAATCTACATCTACATACATACCCCGCAATCCACCATACGGTGCGTGGCGGAGGGTATCTCGTACCACAACTAGCATCTTCTCTCTCTGTTCCACTCCCGAACAGAATGAGGGAAAAATGACTGCCTATATGCCTCTGTACAAGCCCTAATCTCTCTCATCATATCCTTGTGGTCTTTCCGCAAAATATAAGTTGGTGGCAGTAAAATTGTACTGCAGTCAGCCTCAAATGCTGGTTCTCTAAATTTCCTCAATAGTGATTCATGAAAAGAACGCCTCCTTTCCTCTAGAGACTCCCACCCGAGTTCTTGAAGCATTTCCGTAACACTCGCGTGATGATCAAACCTACCAGTAACAAATCTAGCAGCCCGCCTTTGAATTGCTTCTATGTCCTCCCTCAATCCGACCTGATAGGGATCCGAAACGCTCGAGCAGTACTCAAGAATAGGTCGTATTAGTGTTTTATAAGTGGTCTCTTTTACAGATAAACCACATCTCCCCAAAATTCTACCAATGAACCGAAGACGACTATCCGCCTTCCCCACCAAAGCAAAGAATATATACAATACTTATTAGCAACAGAAAGAGAAACGTTTCTGAAAAAGCAAAATTTATTAACATAAAATATAAATGTAAGCATTACAAATGCTCTCAGAAAGTATTAGTCCGGAACATAGTTTTAAATACAGTTGCAACATGAAATGTGGTCATAATAAAGCTGATCGATAGATCAAGAGAAATGACTGTACGACATTATTGGCTGGAAGAACCTGTTTGGGGTTGTTTGGGCATCTGGTGCAACTGATGCCACTTTCGCAATTTGGTGTGTTGAAGATGAGATGAAATGAGCGAAACAAATTCCAAGTCCTTGCGCAAAGGAAACCACTGACCTAGCTGATAAACATAGAACCCCACAATCTAGAGTCAGTGACACTCTCCACTAGACCACAAGCTGTTGATTCATGAAGTAAATGATGAAGGGGTAATTGGAGAATGTAGTACTATGACACAACATGACCAAAAGATAGTAATAATTAAGTTGGGACATCCTCGGGCATCAAGAAATTATCAGTTTGGTAATGAAGAGGTATGTGATGAAAACTGTGTGCCTAGAGGGAAACCAAAGTTTAAGTACAGTAAACAAGTTTAAGTGGATGTACACGGTAATACTTGTGCACTGAGACATGCACTCACACAACAGGCTGATATGAAGGTACATTACATATAAACATTCTGACAAGGGCAAACATACATATGCATTTCTCAGTATCAGATGATAAATACTGGTAACAAGTAAACATAAATAATGAAAAAAGTTCATACTTTAGACATTTTCTGGACAATGCAGGATCTGTGACAACATATTTTACCTGGTATAAACAGTACAGATGTATCAAATCAATAGCAAAAAATAATGTTCTTTTGAGCTTGGTAAACCAAACTGATGTGATTAACAGGACACGAAATATCTAATTAGTATTTGTGATTTTGCAAGTGCTAAAAGGAAGTAGTAGTGAGGGGAATTATGGATGTGAGATTACTTGATACAACTACAACTCATCCCAGAAGCACGGACAAATACGAAACTTTTTATGGAAATAACAGGACTTCTAAAGACTTGTAAAGGTTGAGCCAGGGCAGTTGCTGGACATTCTGTTATTGCCACTTCACACATGTAGAGAAATTTCACTGTATCCTTAAAACTATAGACACAATAAAGTGTGCAACTGCTCATGAGAGGTTATGAATTATATCAGGATGGCTACTCAAACTTGGGGAAAGGGGAATCCCTGAGAATTCCAGGTAGGCCTACAGCGAGGAAGATAGTCATATGAAGCTCCTGAGAATTTAAGGGTGAGCAGTGGGAGGAAGAGTTGAGGACCTCACAATAATGACTATTCTTTCCACTTGGTTGTGGTTAAACTGCAGTTCTTAAACATCAATAACTTACTTAGACTGCTCTTCAAATAATTAACTGCCTTAGTAATATTAACTATTTTAGTAACATTAACTATTTAAAAATGTGCGATTTACAAACATCAATAAAATTAAATTCCAATGTTAGGTTAAAACCATGTATTTCTTCAAAATTTTACAAAATTCCTTGGTTTTGCCAGGGTACCCATTCCTTGTATGTACCCTGACAGGCCTCTATTAATTCAAGTATTGTTAATCAATTCCTACATTCGCCAGGGCATTTCTGTTTGAAATTGCTAGTTTAAAAGCAATAGTAACATTCATCAAGTGGATATAGAGTATAGTGCCCTATTAACATAACTTAAGTTTGTGTGAACCTCTCAGCAACATACATGCACTATAGCCTTTCACCAATGTTTTGGGCCAACAACAAACCACATATTTTCAAATGCAAATTGAAGGCTACTTCTTCAGACAAACCTACTAGCCTACTACTCCCTGAAGCAACATTTTATAACCAGTTAAATGTCTAATGGAAAAGTAGTTCACTGAAATGAATAGCATATCCTTTAATGAATAATAGATTTTAGTGTTTTCAAATTCTGACAAAGTTCAAAAAACTTAATTCTTACCACATCTTCAAAAACAAGCATAATAAATTCAATGGCAGTTCAATAATGAACAATGGAACAACCTGAGGGAGGCTACTCTTTGTATTTGTCGCACATGCAAATCCTGATACACCTGACAATGTAAGCATATAACGTAAAATCGGATTCAATTACTGAATCAGCAATTGGATGCTGAGACAATAAGCGTAATCTGCCCAATCTTTAATGCACATAAAATGTCATACACAATATAAGGAAATAAATTGTGCACAGCAATATATAGATGTACAGAATTTACGCAAACCTTAATTACAAACACAAAATGTTATTTAGATTCTGTTGTTCATGAAACCCCAATGGCATTGTTTACACGTAAACTTATTCTTTGGTACACTGTTTAAAAAACTGCAAAGGGGAAAGAAACAGATTTGTCACGAAGACAACTGTTCATGCAATCGACCGCAATACAGGTAAACAGCAGCACTTCACGTCCTGTGTTTCGAGGTGGTCGTAACCCGTTGTACAAAGACATGACAATCACTTCAGAAAATTAGTTTCAACATCTTGATACTTCCAATCTGTGCTCTGTATGTAGTCCAATTCTTTACGAAGGGCATTCAGTCTCTTGACGTGCGCATCACGTTGCAACTGTGCAACACGTAGTTCCATATCATGTTCAAATTTTACGCTACTGAGTTCCAAAAACGATTTCTTGCCACGATGTACAGTAACAAGCGAATCACTTTGCGGTGTTGGCAGGGAAGCATTCTTCGAAAACCCTGGACTATTCATCATTATTGCAGCCGTAATAATAACATACACTACTGTTTCTATCCACACAACTTTTCGCTACTACTGGAATTAAAGACGAAGCGTCTATGCTCGAAATTACAGATGACAGAACATCAACAAATCGCTTATTAGAGCAATGAATATCGAGGCAAGAAAACCATCATGCCAAGGAGTTTGGAATTTTAAACTTCGTTGGTGTGGACCATAGATCTACTTCTAATCTATGTTGCAGACCATAGAGTATCTCGTGCTGACGACGGTCGCCTGTGTAGAGCCAGCCGTGCACAGACCATACAGTGGAAATAAAAATTTGCTTATATAGCAAAATAGTGAAAAGCAGAAAAATGTTAACCAGACAAATAAACAACGACTTTTGGATAACAAACAATTTCTCAAACGACTATCGTTTTTATATAAATTATATAGGTAAAGTGAGCTCCTTCAATACCACAGAACACAGTGAAAGAAAACGAGGCAGGAAACACAAACGAAGAAATTTCTTGAACCCTAATATTTAAGAAACTTTGTGGCTATCATAGCAGACAGCCTAGGTTTGATCACCTTATCAGATAGCTTACAATTCCTAATAAAAGCCTTCAAAAACAAATTAGTAAAAACTGAATTTCGGCCAGCATCTCTTAAATAAGTTGTCAGTGTTACAAACTCCTTTAAAAATAAATGTTTAAGTGATTATCATGACAGCAATGGTAAAATTATGAAATTTTGTACAACTCAACTTAGTGATATACTGAGTTACTTGTGCAATGAGTCTCTTTGCTGTGGTAATTTGTCATTAGTAAATTGCAGGTGCATCCCCAATAAATGTTCAGCGCTAGTCATTTATAGTGGTAACAATGTTCATATAGCGTTATGACCTGTAAAATGGTAGAAATCAGTAGTGAATAACAGAGAGGGTCTAAATTCAGATTGGAATATAAATCGCAAGGATAGACTAGTCGTCAATAGTGGTGGTGTAATTATTGTTGGAAAAAAGCTGAGAATTTCTAGTGCCCTAACTGCAGATTACGAATGAGAATAGTGTAGGTGAAAGTTAGCATCACAGGTGCGTCAAATATGTTAATGAGATGCGTTTCTAGACCACCTGCCTCACGAATAGTACCGATAATGGCAGGATAAAATTGAAGAATATTTGAGTAGCAGAGATATACATATTCCGCTTTTAACCTACCCAGGCTTACCTATTAAGAGGGGGTCGCACACACAACAAAAATGATGCCATAGCTACTGGCATACTGTAGTTGCAACGGAGATGGATGTGTCAGGTCCCAGTTTTTAGTGGGGCATCTTAAGAGACACAACTTTTGTCATGCCACAAAAGTTGATCGTGGTTGTACTTTGTTGCGCCACTTTCCTCCCATGGCTACTTTCTGCTGGCTGTATTTCAAAACATTAGCATGCTATCACAGTTATCATGGAGTAACTGCTGTTTTGCTCCGTTTTATTTCAGTGTGTTTTCATTTTATTATTGAAAAACTGAAAAAAAGTGGTCGGTAAGTACACTTTAGCAATTTCTGGAACTACAGGAACCACAACTTATGTTTGATTTTCTGTAGCAGTGTGCATGTGTGTGTGTGTGTGTGTGTGTGTGTGTGTGTGTGTGTGTGTTTGTGTGTGTGTGTGGATCACAGAATCTTAAAAGATTTTTGGATGAATAAATAAATTAGCTTAACACGTAACCAAAAGAAACGAGTCATATAAATTTCATGATTTGCGTGACTAAACACTATATGCGGAAAACAGGCGCCTTGTGTGGTATGGCAGGTGTTAAAAAACTAAAAATTAGTTATTCGAAACGTCCACAACGTGGAACAGTGGCGTGTATGCAAATTATGCTTACATATCAGCTGTTGGTTAGGTTGCAATACAAGGCAGCAGTTTCATCTCTAAGCGTTATTTCCTTTACAAATCTGTCTGTGATTCCTTATTTATCCCCATGGAAACTCTGTTTTTGGCTCCAACATTTCAGTTTTATTTTCCTTGTACTGTTACAACTCTAATGCCATAGCCTGTATTATAATGTTAATACTCACCCATATGATTTCAGTTGATGCCATATAGAAAGCTGTGCCACTTCATGGAATTTATGACATCCTATGTGAACAGTAGCTCATGGTGCTACTAGAGAAAGCAATAGACTATCACATCATATTAGTTGCACATGTGAATGCGGCTTTAATCAGGCAGGCAAATTACCACACACTGTCAGCAGACCGGGCAGCCTTCTTTACTCCCATCCAAGCTAACCTATGTCCATTTCAAGCAGGCTAAAGGGCTCTTACTTGTTGCCCATCTTCCTGCTGTGATACATTACATAGCAGTTTATTATGTACATTTTCATTGTAGTGTCATGAGTAGGGCACATAAGATGGTGAAAAGTCCTCATTTAACTGAATATTACAAGATGAGGCCCAGTATAGTATATATTCATTTTGGGTTATTGTAGGCCAGAAAATGGTAGATTTTATTTGTGCTTTTTCCTTTTTCATTGTGTTTGGGACTTATTTTGAGTTACGAACGGTTTTCTCTGCAATGTCGCCTTCTTCCGACTAATACTAGCTATTCTCAATTCCAACCATCATCAGGTCGCCTCTAACACATGTATTCTGTAGTAAGCAGAACCATCTCTGAAAAAAAAGAGACAGAAAGGTTGATTGTGTTTAATGATCTGTCGAAATTGAGGTCATTAAAAATGGAGCACAGGCTCGGATTATGTCAAGGATAGGGAAGGAAATCAGCTACATCCATTCAAAGGAACCATCCTGGCATTCAACTGGAGCGATTCCGGAAAATCATGGAAAATCTAAATCTGTATGGCTGGTCCAGAGTTTGAACTATCATCCTCCCAAATGCGAGTCCAGTGTAGTAACCGTTGCGCCACTTCACTTGGTCATCTCTTAAAATCGAGATCCTTCACACCTAATAACCTAAATATTACAATTATACTGGAATGCCAACTAAATTTAAGATTTAGAAGTATAATTTCTCTAACTCTAGTGTGTCTTAGCCAAATATGGCATCACTTATATCATATATCAATTTCAATTACTTCACAGTAGCCTATTAAAATTCCCAAGCCTGCTTTATCATCCCACTTTGATTTTCTCCACTGTCCTGGTACACGTGCAAAAACTCGACCTCCATACAAACTGAAATGTATAAGACTGGGTTTCTTCTCAAACCATATCTCATAAAAAGTTTTCCTTTCAATAATATTAGCTAAAGTTCTGTTTCAAGGTATAGAGCTGCACATATTTCTTTAGCCCAGAATCTGCTATCTACTGTTACTTCAGTCAACAGGCATCTTGACATACCCATAACTGACCTGTTGTATCTTTCAGCTGTACCATTGCATTCATTTACATAAAGAGGACAGAATTTAAAATGATTTATTTCTGCCCCATAAAGGGATAACATATGAATATGAATCCAATTGCCACATATCAGTTTCTTAATACTTTTACTAGTCAGATTTCCAATTTCATGAACAGATTCCACAAAACAAACATGTGTTTGATATTTAGATTTGATAGTGTAGACTTGTGATCGTCAATAAAAGTGAGTATGTATTTTTCCTCATGCAACCTGTGAGTTGAGTGAGACCTATTTAAAAAACTTTATGAATAATCTCTAATGTTTCTTTTGTTTTGCATCTATTGTGTTTGAAAGGTAAACAGCAGTTATTCCTGCACCAATTAAAGAAATGTCTCCTACTACAAAAACAAATGTCAATGTCCCACTTTAGTTTCTTGCGTTCATACAATAATTAGTCACCAAACTACAACTGTCCTCATTAAGTATACCAAGTGTCCCACATGCAATCCACAAAGCACACTTAACAAGTCACTGCCAAAAGTTTATGGATCCCACCGTTCAGTGGTCAAGACAAAACAAAACAATCGTCCTGTCTGCTAAAGACAAAATCTTTTCCACCACTCACAACCTGGAAACACCAGTCCTTCACTTTCCACCTTTTGGAGACATACAAGCAGTCATCTTGTTTCACGGCTCCACAGTCCAGTTGCTGGTAACAAATGCCCGCCGGACTCTGCCGCGCGGCGTTCACTCTGCCGTGGCGCCGCCACGCGAGCCGTTGAGCAGAAGAAACCACCCGCTGTTGCCTCCGCGGGATACTTTCCCCCGTCGTAAGGGTGGCGGAACTTATGAATGGCCAGTGGTACGTGCGTGTCGCCCCAGGCCATTGACCTGCTGTAGCGGGCGCGTGGAGTGTACCCCGACCAGCAGTGGAGTGGGGAGTGCCGCGGCTCTGTCGCCTCTCCAATGCCGACGTGAGCTTGGCCCTGCTAGAGGTATAGGCGCGTTCTGCGTGTCAGTCAGACCCTTCCGTGCATCTCGCAACATTACAGACAAAAGGATATTCTTACATTATTTAAATACTCATTGATTACATGTATGATCTATTACATACATTGGTAATAAAAGAATCTTTGTTCCAAAAAAAACGTAAAATCATACACCCTAGTTTTCTACACATACAACATCAACATTTATCCCTTTTCTATATACAGCCCACACTTGTGCTATTGAGTGTACCTGTTGTCCCTCATACAAAACATGAAAGTGTAAAAAAAAAGGAATAAGAAACAATCTATACAGCTCATAATTACAATATCAAATAGTAGACTACTCAAACATCCTATCACAGTGAAAATGTTAGAAACTGTTGATTCTAAAACTACAATATACAATGAACCTTTGTGCTTGTGACAGACTGAAATTAATACCCCTTGAAGGTGTTCTGACAAAAAGATAAGAAATAATCTACACAGCTCTCAATTACCTACCACATGTTATTAAATAGTAAACTACTTTAACATCCTAACACAATAAACATTTTAGAAACTGATGACTCTAAATCTACAACATACAATGCACCTTTGTGCATGTGACAGACTGAAATTAGTATCTCTTTATATATTTTACATTTTTATTATATATAACAACATTTCTAGGACATGTATGAACCATCCACCTGATGTCAGATCCTGACCTCCATCGAGGTTCTTCCAAATCAAACAATAAAGCAATAATGATTTAGTTATGGATCGGTAGCATCCCCTTTACAGGAGTGTGTGCATTGATCACACTACTCTACGACTCTCACTCACCAGACATCACATTTTCCTTCTCATTCAATCCATTAATACACTAACAGAATAGGTCTAGAAGTCAGCTAACCTTAACACCACCACACTCACGACAACATACTATACCTTTGCTCCCTTATACTCAACCACATAACACATGAAGCTGTTTCAGAGATAGCATTCCAGTCTCCGAATTCGTCCTTTCACTCTGGCACCTCTCTCCGTCGGCTTACCTCTACATTCACTTTACCGATTATTCATCCTGCTAAATATCAACTTAGAATTGCGACATTTCATCTAAGAACAAAAAATACACAAATTATTCATCCTGCAAAATAACTGTACACATTCTTGGTACCGTTTTGATTAGTTATACTGGTACCAGGCTTCAACAACAACAACAACAAAAATTATTTTTTTCATATAGCAAATGTTATGGTAAAAATTAGATTCAAACTTATATTACATCTTACGTCAGTATTCCACAACGTTCACCATCTGGATCTCATACTCCCTTTATGTCCTTTCACGTTGTGCAGTTGTCCTCATCTCTTCATTCGTATTTCGGCTCTCCGTCCGTCGATTACTCCATTTCCTGGTCTTCCTTCGCCATTCGCATCAATCTCGATTGCAGCATACACAGGCCACTCTGTAACATACCTCTAAGACATCTTCACATTATTAGTTCTACTCACCTTTATTTAGCACTGTTTCATCACGTCGAATCTCTCTTTATTAATCATACTGCTTCACGTCGCTTCTCTCCTTAAATATCACCTTTATCCACTACTATTTATCACGTCGCTTCTCTATCTACCATCTTTATCCACTCATTAATCATCACGTCGTTTCTGCTTGATCCTTATTCATATGACAAAAAATAGGTACATACACCACTCTGTCGACTCCTGTTCATGACTCATTCGACCAGTCTATTTTGTCATACTTCCTGACATCCCGCCTGAAAATTCTTACGTTCGATTTGACCCTGCACAACGTTACACACCACAAATAAATACACTGACTATCTACCATAAATTGCCTACTTTCGATCTATCCTTAACTTTTCCATAATTTGATGTTAGAAATGTGATGTAGCCCACGAGATTTTTTTTTCCTTGATCGTCTCAATCAGTACAGCATTTTCATGGACAATCCGTCTCACTCTGAATGGTCCACTATACACAGCAAAGAATTTGCTAGCTAGGAATCTGTGCTTACATGAAAATTAAATGTGTGCAGAGAATATACAAGCTGGGAGAAATGGGCAGCCCAAGTGTTAGAAACTTAGGTGCTAGTGTACTCTTTCCCTAACACCAGATTCCGAACAACCATACACAGCACCTCATTATAACTGTCACCACGACTATGACATACTATAGATCAGATGGCATCTAATTTAAAAACTCCGATCACAATGTTGACTTTTTGCATTACGTGTTAAGTACCTGCAATAGTCAAATTGCGCTAATTAAACTGGACTCATTGGCGCTATTACATAACATTTTTTTTTTACCAACTGGTTTGTTTTGAGGAAACAGTCCTTTTACTTTACTGTCCCAAATAAAAATATGCAAATTTTGCTCTGAGAGACCAGCCTAACAGACGCCGTTATTGGTGTTTTATTCTATGATCAGAAGTATGGTAATTGCATTCCTACATATCAGTAGAGTATGTCTGCTACATAGACAATTTTCAGTGCCAGTGGCATGTGTTTTAAGGCAAGATGCTAAGGGCTGATATGTTGGATTAGTTTCTCTTATCCATCAATCTATTACGGCAAGAAAGAAATGCCAGGATTCCATGCTCTCCTGTCATTCTGATAGTTTCTGCCGTTCCTATCCTCGACTCTGTCTGACCTATGAGTCATGTCTCCGTTCACGATATTGCTCTCATTACCCAGTTCCTGTAACAAGTGCTGAAATGATGCGGAATCTTCTAAGCCTCTGCCTGCTATCACTATATCTCTGCGCAATCTCTCGTTATACAGATCCTAATGAGCTCCCCAGGTTCGTATGGCACATCCAAATACCTATTTTGTCTCAGCATTTCCTGATAGCACGCCACAGGATCTCTTATACCACCTTCATTACAATTTGGCATCATCAATATGCTTTGATTAACCTGGTCCTGCTTACTTTTCGACCAGAATTCATTGAAAAACTTGTCACAAAATGTCTTGTAGCTCCTACAGTCTTTAATAACTTCCTGCATTTTCGCTCTAGCCTCGTCCCTCAAATGATTACACACAAACGTCATTTTGAGGAGCGGTCCCCACGATGAAGGTAATGAATCTTGAAATTGAGACAGCCTTGGACTATACCCAGTTGGGTTTGCCACCTGTTTTATCCGACACAACCGTTCTTCTGACTCTCTGAATTCGTCTTCCTCTTTCTGCCTATTTTCGCTTTTTGAATTTATCTCACTCTCCCTCTGCAATCTACCTGGTGGT
Organism: Schistocerca americana; assembly: GCF_021461395.2. Taxonomy (NCBI): domain Eukaryota; kingdom Metazoa; phylum Arthropoda; class Insecta; order Orthoptera; family Acrididae; genus Schistocerca; species Schistocerca americana. The sequence continues at coordinate 539,011,935 of NC_060124.1, read as the reverse complement.
GTGTCACCTTCGCTACTGCACGCTAATTGCAACTGTGCTAGTTCTTCACTATGTTTCCTACTTATTTCTAATTGTGCCTCTTTAAACTGTAATGGTGATTGTATCTCCTCCTGGTTGGCATAAACCTCTCGCTACGTACTGTCAGAACCTGTCTCGCCTCTTATACTGATCTTTTCTACATCTGCACTAATCTTATTCTTTCTGACCACTACCTCCGCAACTTCATCCCTGTGTTTATTTAGCGCCACTTCTTGCCAGGTGATTTGAGCTTCCACGCTGTCTAATGCCCCTTGTTTATCTGCAAGTAAGTCCTCCACTACCTCTTTGATTCGCTCATCTGGCAACACATCCCTATGTTCTGTAATATCACTCTCTATTGCAATTATTCGTTCCACCAAATTATTGGCTTTTTCTTTCACGGCGTCACATACTTGCTTCAATGCATCCAGATTCTTCTCCCCCTCATCTAACTGATTATTAACTGTGGGCAGACGCTCATCGATAACTGAGTGTAGCTTCCTCATTGCCTTTTTGTTTCCCTCATCGAATGCCTCCATACTTTCCTTACTATCTTTATCCATCGATTCCCATCTTTCCTTATTACCTTTATCCATGGCTTCCAATATTTCCTTAATCACCCTATCTCTCTCCCTTTTATCTCTATCCATCCTCTGTAAAAACTGCAGTAGCACATTGTCCTTTGCTACTTTCGGTGCGCTCACCTCGTTCGCTTGAGAAACGGTAGCTTCGCTAAGGGTAGCTTCACTTTCACTGCATACCTGACCTAGTCCCGGCTCGCCCGTGTCGTCGGGAAAAGCCTCCGTTTGTGGACAAAGCCCGCCGCATAAAGGATCACCTAGCCGCGGTCCGCTGAACAATTCAGCCCCTTCCGAGTGTTTGCCGTTCTCACTCATTAACCCATGGTCGACAGCTACTTCCTGCCGCACTGCTATGTTCACGCCAGAATCACTATTCTCCATGGTGACTACACTTTTCGACTGTGACCTAGTTACTACGGACATTACGCAAAAAAAATTATACAACGATCTTCCAACCTTAGATGACGTAGCAAGCGATTACATGAAAAAAACAAAAGATCCTCACCAATCCAGAAAGAAATTGCAAACAAAAAATTTTACTTCTTAGCGCTATCACCATATATCCCATCAAAAAAAATCTTAACAGCAAACCCTAACAGTACAATCCTGGCAGGGTCGAAATTATGAGAGGCACCCACATGTCTTGCTCATACTGTGGCATCAAGCAGTCACGCCTGCAAAATGAGTGGCCTGCCAAGCGAGTGGATTCATTCTTATTTATCGAGTAACATGAACTCTGGTACTCACAATTAAGTTACAAATTATCCTCCTGTATGAATAATACGCAACAGAAACACGCATCTGACTATCAGTAATTTACAGAACTCTGACTGTTCACTACGCACTGGCAATACCACATTTTCTTTTTGTCTTTTATTTAACGGCTTTTATCAACATGTGGCCACCGCACTGAATATGAATGGCGCACACACTATAAATTCGGGACATCATGACAACATACAATTCGAAGGAAAAGTCCACCAATCTTTTTCTTTTCACTATCTTATTTATTCCGATAAATTCTATAACCTAAACACACAAATTCTATAACCTACCACAATAACACATGAGAAATTCCGCCCAGTGGGCATGGCTTTACATTGGTGATTCTCTACCTTATGGTCTCGTAATTATTTAACGCTACAGTGCACTTTCTGGATAGGATGGTGGATCTTTTATTATATCTCACACTTCGACTCTCACAACCATCATCACGAAACTTTCCTCCAGATCGAGCGGTACAGAAGGAACAAGCATAACCCACTAATCTTTTGAAACTACCTTGCTACTCTCCCATGCAAACCACACATACTTAAATTACATGACATACACCACGCTGCAACATGAAATACAAGACAGGGAATAGTCACAACATTATCACTTTCAGCTTTCCCACTTCAATTAATATTTATCCCAGTTTCACACGACACTGCCCCACTTCGTAATTCTACTTTCCTACTATGAACTCTGGAGATATATGCACGTCTTCCTGTGCAATGCAAGCCAAGTGGCGTTGCTGGATAGACGGCTGACTCACCTTGTTTCTCACTCAGAGTGTTATAGTTTGAATCAAGCGTCACACGGAAACATATCTCGCAAAGTAATGTTAAGAACATATTCATCACACACGCGAGTCCTCAACTGATACCATGGACAAGTACTTCTCTTTATCCTTTGTCTCATACACAGATTGAGACTCACACAGTACTCACCACGTGGAAGTACTCGTCTCTAATTTCAAGTCCTGCACACGCCATTTCTTAAATATTTCGACTTATGGTACACACGCTATTTCTTAAATATTTCAACTTATAGTACACACGCTAGTAATTCAGCTTAACTTGAGCACACGGAAGTATTTCAACTTATTGCTACACGTGGTTTCATTGTGACTGTTGGTCACTTCTGAAGATTACTACGATCCCATTAATATTACCTGCCTGACATTTAATTCTCCTGACAAAAGTTCCTGAAATAGAGAAATTATTATTTCAAACTACTCTTAAATATTCCACATGCATACCATGTCTCCACTCTTTTGTCTTTACGGAGCACAACTAAGACAGGTCTTAACAGCACAAGATCCAGCGACAGAGTGCTGAAACATGGCCGTTCTTCAGGTCATCTCGCACCTCTGTCGAGGTGGGGGAAGTCCATGCTACCGTATTGGTCAGCCACATTTCAGGCACTCAAAGCTCCAGTAAGTTTCATCTCTTTGGTTCCACCAAAGGTGGCCAAAGGATAGTCTCAAAGATGATCATATATTCACATTCACTATCTGCGATTATCAGATGACCATACATTCATTCATTTCACATATCTCACCAAACTGGATGTAGGGATTTATTTTGTGGGAGTGCACATGATCAATTAAATAAATAAATTGTCATTCTTTCCCACACTGGTATCCGGCTTCACTGTATTAATTGAAATTGAGTTATTTTACAAAAAAATGTGTTGTACTGACAAAAATAATGAAGTATGTTGTACCTATTTTCAATGTCAGGCGGTACTGTACCCTTTCAATTTAGCTTGCTACTCCATTATTTTTGAAAGATGTGTGAACTGCACTTTCATGTATATGTTACAAAAAGGAGTACATCAGCTTATGTCTCCCATTTGGATCTCTGGATAGGGAATTCTCAGGAGGATATGATACAATATTGCAGTGCCTGTGTCATTTAGACGCTATGACACAATGTCTCTTCAGACATGCATGCATGTCTGAAGGAACAGGCACTGCAATGACTATGGCCATTATGAAATGTATTTGTAGCTGTGAATATAGACAACCATCAGCCATATAATGGAATGAAAACAATGGACCCAGATTTCTCACTTATCGTGAGTGGTCACCTTACCATTTGGCTATCTGTGCATGCTTCATGGCCAGACCAAAACTTCCACGAGCCTACTGCCTGCACCTGTACATCCATTATATGTGTTCCCATAAAGGGGTGACATTTTAATTGAAAATCACTTGCCTGGTGTCATCCGATAAATATTTAGAAGGATATCATCATAAGGAAAAACGAAACTGGTGTTCTACGGATTGGAGTGTGGAAATTTAAAAAGAGAGATGGATAGGTTGAAATTAGATATAGTGGGAATTAATGAAGTTCAGTGGCAGGAGGAACAGGACTTCTGGTTGTGTGAACACAGGGTTATAAATACAAAGTCAAATAGCGATAATGAATGAGTGGGTTTAATAGTGAATAAGAAAATAGGAATACAGATAAGCTACTATGAACAACATAGTCAATGGATTATTGTAGCCAAGACAGACATGAAGCCCTCACCTGCCACAGGAAGAGAAATTTATGTGCCAGAAAAACAGTAATATCAGAAATTGAGTCCATTTTGAAGCAAAACACCTTGTTATTCGTTTATTTCTTGAATCGAGGCGGACTCAGTTTATGATATTACTGTTTTTCTATGCAAACATGGACCAAATGGAAGAGTTCCAAGATAAAATCATTGTTTGTGTACCAGTTATCTCCAAATATGATGAAGGGATTGAAGAAATGTGTGATGAGATAAAAGAAAACATTCAGATAGTGAAGGGAGAAGAAAATTAAATAGTGATGGGGGCTGACATTCGATGACTAGAAAAGGATGAGAAGGAAAGGTGAGTATGAGCTGGAGGAAGCTATCTGGTAGAACTTTACACAGAACATAATTTAATCATAGCTGACACTTGTTTAAGAATCATGAAAGCAGATTGTATACATGGAAGGGACCTGGAGACACTGAAAAGTATCAGATTGATTAATATAACGGTAAACCAGAGATTTCGGAACCAGATTCTAAGTTGTAAGACATTTCCAGGGGTGGATGTGGACTCTGACCACAGTTTATTGTTATGACCTGTAGATCAAAACTAAAGATATTGCCAAAAGGGTAGGAAATTAAGGCGATGGGACCTGGATAAGTTGAAAGAACCAGAGATCATTGAGAGTTTCAGAGGGAGCATTAGGCAAAAGTTGACTAGAACTGGATAAAGGAATTCAGCAATAAAAATGGTAGACTTAAGAGATGAAATAGTAAAGACAGCAGAAGATCGAATAGGCACAAAAAGCGAGGTCTACAAGAAATCTTGGATAACACAGAAGATATAAAATTTAATTGATGAGAGAAGAAAGTGTAAAAGTCCATCAAATGAAGTAGGTGAAAGGGAAAAGGAAGTCTACAAAATAAGACTGGCAGGAAGTGCCAAATGGCTAAGCAGGAATGGCTAGAGGGCAAATGTAAGGATTTAAAAGCATATTTCACTACAGGAAATATAGGTACCATGTACAACAAAGAAGGGAAAGCTGAAAAGTGGATGGAGTGTATATATATATATATATATATATATATATATATATATATATATATATATATATATATATATATAGGGGCGATATTATCGAAACAGATGAGTATGTTGATGAGGATGAGATGGGAGATATGGCTCTGTGACAACAATTTGACAGAGTGTTGAATGACCTAAGTCAGAACAAGGCTCTTGGAGTAGACTACATCTAGTTAGAACTACTGATAGCCTTGGGAGACATGTGTAAACATTACGAACTATCATTTTATTAAGTCATGGTTTGCAAAATACTAACACGAATTCCTTACAGAATAATGAATACACTGGCACATGCCCACCTTAGGGAAGATAAATTTGGATTTCAAAGAAATTTAGGAACACATGAGGCAATACTGACCCTATGAATTATCTTAGAAGATAGGTTAAGGAAAGCAAACCTCTCCTACCATTTGAATTCCTAAATGTGCTAAGGACCAAAAGTAATGTTTTGAGATGTAACAAATAGAAGCAGTATTGTATGACACACGAAATTAGCACACACGTTTTATTGTATTAATACATTTATTAACACCTGGGAAATATAAACTATGCTGCAAGTCCAGAGAAATTTGCACTGAATGGTTCTGAAAAAGAAATTAGAAACTCACCTTATTCAGACCAAATGCGCTAATTCCAACAGATATATCACACTGTTACGGTTTACAAAAGTACTTTAGTATAAGAGATGTAAACAATAGACAATAAATATCTTCAATCTGCAGTATCATTAAACAAATCAGTAAAAAACTGCCGATGGTGATGTGGTATAAAGGGTACCACAACAAGGAAATTCTTTTCTTTTTCAGCATACAGTCATGGAATTTGTAGCAATACTGACAGTCATGTATGAATGAAATCGTCAGCAGTTTTGCATTTCTGTAGGATGTTAACACTTTTCCCACTGTTCTGTGTCACTGAATGTCCATTTGATGTACAATATTCCAGGTTTGGGTGATTTTCATTTGTGCAGCAGAACTGATGTGTAGCTTTGTTGTGTTGCTGATTCTATCAGCAGCTGGCTGAAGTCAACCAAGTCCTTTTCTTCCATTTTGTGCGTCTTGACTGGTAAAGAAGGCGTGCTGAGGTAATAATTTTTGTAAATCATCAGATACGTAACACTTAACTACCTTCTTGCACTTTTCTATTAAGGCAAATTTCTATTACAAGTCAGCAAACCGTGGCCTGAAACCATATACTCATGCACTATGCAATCAAATGGGCCACAAGCCACTACAAACATGTGTACACACGTAAATACTTAGTTTTTGTTTTGTCTACAGCAGTTATCACTCCAATTCACAAGTTCTCTTTTGTTACCAGTTACATTGACAGTATCTTTAGAGTAATTCAGGACATGTAACAGACATGATGCTATGTTATTAGCTCCACAGGACCCTTCACCCTCATGCCACAAACACATTATGGCCTCTCTGTTGTCATGAGCATCAACACAGAAGTTGTAAGATGAAGGCTGGCATATGCAGAACACATTCGAGTGTGTAAGAATTGAAGCAAACAATACTTGTTGCAGATCGATTGCTAATGTACACGTCTTACTTTCAGGCATAGCTCAAGATGTTGCATCACTCTTCATGTTTATCATTGCACTTTCTGCCTTATTATGGTGCAGTTCTAGTGCTTTTTGAGCTTTTTTGTTCTCTGCTGAGTGTCTTTTCCCCTCAAGGTGCAATGAGTCACGTGGCTTACAAGTATCTGACCTAGATCTTCCAAATGATAGATTTGGAAAGTATTTTAAAAATACCCTTTTATACTGCATTTCATTAACTTTGGTCTCTGGAAATTTGGCGTCAAATGCTTTCTATAAGCGACTAATATTCAGATCGCAGGTGAGGTATTCTTTAGAAGACTTCCTTCTACTATGATGAATGTCCTCTCTTGAAATAGTTGACAGAATATTTTGCTTTATCAGTAGAATATCGTCGTCAGTATATTTGTAGTTGCATGCAGCACCTGTGTTATCATGGTGCGACACTTAATCCATCTTCAGTTTATTGGTTAACGTCGCAATCCTCCTCTTTGAAACACAGAATAAATCTATAAATGTTTTACGACAGTCTCTGTAATGACCACCTTTCCCATCAGGAAACGTGCACACTGCACCTCATTAACGATGGCTGCTCTCAGGTTTGACATATTTATTACTGTGCCGCCTGGAGACTGGTATAATTTTCATTAAACCGATTAGAAATATGTCTTTTGTAGTTTCATTTTGCTTATAGAAGTCATGAAATAAATTTGTTCTTAATTCATTCGGCAAGAACTTGCGTGGTAGGCTACATTTGCCGCTCAACTGAAATGGGAAAAGTTAGTTACTTTAGTTTCAGTGTATGGAAAAACAGTTTCTTAGTACACTAGGTACATTTCCATTCGACGTATTTCACTAACACAAATGCTTAAATGTGTACATTGTATGCTGTGTCCTCATCACGTTAGAGTCAAACATAGTTCCAACAAGAATGGAACCATACAGTGTTACATCAAATAAACACCTTTTTTTACATATTTTGCTGTGATTGTTTTTCCAGAAGTTGTAGTATATTCCGTCCCTTTAACTCTGCAGTATGCCATCGAACTACATAGTTTAGAAAAGTTTTTTGACATTACTAGCATCCTTTTGTTTTTCTGTAGCAGAAACGTTCCCACAACACAACAAACAACAATATGGTAATTATTAAGTATGTGCATAAAACTAGTGTAATATAATTCACCGTCGATTGTCGAGCATCTTTAGAATGAAGAAGGCCGTGGATCTAACATCAACACCATCTGTTGGTCACTGTTACAACTTCTTACCTTCGTCATATGATGAAGTGCATCTAGTATAATATACCAACAAGGATGTATCTTCCTTAGAGCCAATAAAATCAATTTGAAAAAAAACTGAACTTAGCACATTTAGAATGTTAGGTCTGTATTTGTAGATCTCCAGAAAGCTTTTGACAGTGTGACTCTTTGAAATTCTGAAGGCAACAGGGGTAAAATACAGGGAGCAAAAGGCTATTTACGACTTGTACAAAACTAGATGTCAGTTATAACAGTCTAGGGGCATGAAAGGGAAGCAGTGGTTGAAGAGTGAGTGAGACACGATTGTGGCTTATCCTCAATGTAATTTGGTCTGTACATTGAGCAAGCAGTAAAGGACTCCAAAGAAAAGTTTGGAGTAGAAATTAATGTTCAGGGAGACGAACTAAGAACTTCGATGTTTGTTAGTGATATCATAACTCTGTCAGAGACAAAAAGAACTTGGAAGAGCAGCAGAATTGAATAGACAGCATCTTGAAAGGAGGATATAAAACAAAGAAAATGGCATGTAGTTGACTTAAATCAGGTGATCACGACGGAATTATATCAGCAAAGGGGATACTTAAAGTAGTAGATGAATTTTTCTATTTGAGCAGCGATATAACTGATGATGACTGAAGAAGAGAGGAAATAAAATGTAGACTGGCAATTGAAAGAAAACGTTTCTGAAGAAGAAAATTTGTTAACATTGAATACAGACTTAAGTGTTGGGAGTTTTTTCTGAATGTATTTTGTCTTGATTGTATGGAAGTGGCACATGAACAATAAACTGTTTAGACAAGAAGGAAGTAGGAGCTTCTAAAATGTGGTGCTACAGGAGAATAGAGTAGCAAGTGCAGCTCCATCAAAGCAGTCTTTGGACTGAAGGCCACAACAACAACAGGAGAATACTGAAGATTAGATTGGTATATCATGTAACTAATGAAGAGGTATTGAATGGAACTGGGAGACAAGAAATATGTGGCACAACTTGAGTAAACGAAGGAATCAGTTGACAGGACAGATTCTTACATCAAGGGATCATCAGTTAAATATTGGAGGGAATGTGGGGTGTAAAAAACGTAGAGGGAGACCAAGAGACAAATACAATAAGCAGATTCAGAAGGATGCAGGTTGCAGTAGTTTTCAGGGATTAAGAGGGTTGCATAGGAGAGAGTAGCTGGGAAAGCTACACCAAACCAATCTTTGGACTGAAGACTACAACAATGCCATCTGAAAAGTTGTCAGATATACATGAAAGAAATAGAAAATTTGAAAGAAAATGTTTCTTTGGTATAGTGCTACAAGATCAGGGCAAGACATTTATGGGATATTTTAGTTTCATGGTCGTTAATTCCTTTAATTTCTCCTAAATGTTATAAATTTTTAAGAAGTGCTTTAATAACAACTATGCCTGACCCTGCTACTCTCATCAGAATATGTGGTTGATTTTCTGGTAATCCTGTTCTTGAATATGTTCCTACAAACTTTCTAGGATACATAGCTAAGAAAGTGTTATTTCTAATTTTAAGCACAAATAACAAATGATAACTACCTAAATACAAATAATAATTCATTGCTTATTGGATTTCTAAATCTTTCTTTGATTCCCCTAAATAGGTATTTGTGCAGATAATTCACAATTTCGCTTAACTTCACATTAAATTTCAAGGTGATTTAAAATAAAGAAAGTTTGTTATAAAAATAAAAGAAGAAACATTCATTATTTGAGGTATCAGAATTTCGTTTTAATTTTAGATAAAGTATGAATGTGATAAACTTGATATTCAGTATAGGCTAGTAGCTGAAAACACCTCTTGTAGTGACCGATGACCTCGCTGTTTGGTCTCTTCCCCCAAAACCAACCAACCAAAAACCAACCAACCTCTTGTAGTAGTATGTCTCCTACTGCTGAATTCATATGTGGAGTAGAGTGGAGTGGCCTTGTTCCTATGTGACACTGCTTGAACCATACCACTTACCTTGACTATGTAACCAGTTATTGTTATCCTTGCTATGCTGCTCACTATTCCCAACTGCCATGACTGCCTCCTTGGAGTTGTCCTCCACATGCCCATGAATTGCTCATTCCTGACTGGTGACAGCTCTGGCAGTGTCATGGTTTGTCACATCCCTAACAGAACTGGTACTAGTAGCTCATACTGGTTTATTTTTCAGTGTGAGATGCAATGGATTTTGCATCTTCACTTCCACACTTGTCTTTTAAATCCATCATTTGAAGCTTAGGCCTACTTTTAATATATTGGACTGTCTGATCTTCTTCTTTTGAAATGTCTACCGGGTCCTGATATAGCACAAAGATTCAGGCAAATTTCACAATACAAGTAGTTTAGCTTTTCCTCTCTTATTACTTTACATCTTCTAATTAGAATTCAGGGCTGTTTTTTCCAAAAATACAGAAAACTGTTGCCATGCCACTACAGTCTGTTAACCTCAGCTTGTCCCATATGGGAATATTTTGTCTTGTCCACGAAGAGTGCCACCTGGGAAGGTGCTTTTATGTGTATTGTCTTCTAAGAATCGTCCAATTATGTCGGATCTGAAGCAGAGTTCTCTGTAACATCCCACAGTTCGTCAGGAACTAAATACATCGTCATGGTAAACTTCCATATCGAATATTTGTTTTCGTCTGATCAACTTTCAACTGCTGGGTGTCTAGTTGAGGCTGTACCACTCATTTTAGGCCTGGACATATAAAATAAACGGCAGTCGGCATGTGCGGACCATCAACTGACGAAATTAAAGAAAAAACGCATTGGTGCACACATGACTTACGAACCGACTTCGGATTTCTGCACACGAATTCTAGTGTTAACATTTATAAAATGTCGCATTCGCACCTGGTCTTGGAGGAACTCTTTGTTGATGAGTTTTAATATAATTACTATGAAAACTTTGTGAAAGAACGTTTCTTAAATTAAAATCGCTAGTGCACTAATTTTCAGCATCCAAGGAAAATGAAACTAACTACTAACTAATTTGGTGGCTTATTATTATAAATTTCGATGTTATTTGTGCTTTGTGTGTGTGTGTGTGTGTGTGTGTGTGTGTGTGTGTGTGTGTGTGTGTGTGTGTCTATGATTTGTATGGAAAACACCATAAATCAACAAAGATCAATAACAAATTTAGGTGGTCATAGGAATATTTTGTAAATTAATTAGGTACAGGATAACTATTTGACAATATTCCTTTTGTACTCCTATATGCTTGTTCGTCACACCATCTTTGCTGAACACATTTCTTTTTGTATAGTACATCTTACGCAACAGATTGGGAACAAGTGAAGTCCAATTCACACTGGACATCAATGCAACCACGCAGAAAGAAAGACGACATCACTGTCATATTGTGAGATATTCACACTAGATGGAAGGCTACGAGAAACTACCACAGTACTGAATGGTGAAAGTGAGGTTATGAGAGACCATCTGTGACACAAAATGTCAGAATATAGTGTAAGAATTAGGAACATGCATGACGACAATAAATATTGTCCAAAACAAAATTCATAACATATATTCTGGACATGGTTTGTGTGGTAAAGTACTAACAAATGAAACAAGAGGAAAAATATTATCCAAACATTTCAAAAGATCAATGTTTATTTTATGTAGAGAACGTATAAAAACTTGCTCACAACTACCCAAACAGCCTGCATTACTTCTATCTCATTTACATGCAGCCCACATAATGTAGCTTCCTTGCAGGTTCTCTAACCTATTTCTAATATAGTTGGGTGACTGTACGAACCAATAGAGAATATTGCTCTTTATGGTAATAAGCCAGAAATACCACAAATATCAGAAAATACTTATTTAGATATCAGATGGTCATTAACTCTTATAAAGTGAACTTTATTACAATAATTGCAATGTCATAAGTATGATCAAATTCATTGGTATCTGAGACAACTAATATCGATAACAGTATTACATAATCGTTCTGTAATCCATTGTCAAAACTAAATAAATGATTTTTTTAAACATATTTGGAAGCAACGAAGATCCAAATTCAATTGTAACAATATAATCAGTCTTGATCACAAAAAGAAGTGATGATCTATTAATGGTGACCAGTTTCAATCTATATGGATCATCTTCAGACCATGAGGGATCTCTGAAAATTTAAGATAAATTTTCTTAGAGGTATATCAACAACTTTTAGACACATTTACAGAATACACGTAAAATACTATAAATTATGATAAAATAGAAAATATTTATATCATGCAGTGATGTGCAGGGATGCTGAACAGAGTCAAATTACATGCTGCAAGGGACAGTCACAAACTGCTGAATAGCACACAAGTGCTGTGAGCTATAAAGACAAAGCTCTGGACACTTCCAGACCATTGTTGCAGAAGGTACCAAAGAGAAGAAAATATGATGGAATTGTCTTAGATGCGAGAACATAGAAAAATATTAATAAGTAAACTGAAATACTTTATTATGAACTGTCAAACATTAAACACATTTGTAGTAAAACAAAATAATGAATAAAGAAAAAGAGAACCAGTAAAACTCAGTTACAGTAAGGAAAAGTGCCACCTACGTGCAGTGCATGACAGTAAAGGATTGTAGTTTCTGTGTCGAGGATTTTAGGAAACTATACATCGATGCAAAGATGTACCCTAATGATACCACCAGTCGCCATGCAGAAAAGTGGCCTGGAGTACAATGATGAAATGCATCATCATTCAAATGTGTATCAAACAGGAATACTGTCAGTCACCGTGAAGACAATGACATCAGAGCATGTCAATTAGTGTCTGTTGCCATGGGGATAGCTGGCCCAAAGCTCAGTAATAAATGTACAACGGATATATGTCAAAGATATGTTGTCACAAGATGTCATTGGTAAGCATGGAGATGAAAGATATACCAATTTATTGGCTTGGCATAATGATATAGATTCATTTCTAGTAAAGCAACATGCTAGATGGATAGCTATCAGCTGGTGACATTTTATATAAATATTTAACAATAATTGTGAGCCGAGTTGATGAGAAAGGAAAATTATATTAACATGTTAATTGACTAATGTTGCTTCATATAAATGACAAGAGGTATAGTAAGGTGAAGTATAAGACTAGCAGAAGTGCACAAGCTCATGGAAAAAGAGGAAATAGTCAATTTTGTAAAGGCATGAAAAAGTGGAAAGTCTACTGAGTGCAGTATGAGGATAATTTCAAGAAATTGGGTTTTATCATAATTCGTATTATTTTGTCCATACATTGCAAATATGTCTAAAAGTTCCATATCACACCCTAAGAAAATTTATGGCAAATTTTCAGAGATGTGTTATGGTCTGAAGACAAAGTGTCTTGAAATCAGTCACCATTAACAAAATATCATTTCCTTTGTGATCGAGATTGATTGTTTTATTAAAATCAAGAGGTTTTAAAATAATATCTGGACACACAAAGTTTTATAATAAATCACAGGAATTTTGCTCTCTAGAAGGAATTCCAGTCACCTATTAACCATCGTTCACAATTTTTCATAAGTCGTTAATAAACCAAGCAGTTCAAAAAACATGATTAACAGCACTCTGTTAACTCTTTAAGTGGGGTAGGACGCAAAAATTAAAAAAAAACGATTTTTCAAAAATATGCTTATTTTGTTGCACACATCTTCCTGAATAATTTGTTGTATAAAACATATATATTTGAGGAGTTATAAGGTATGTAATTTGGTCTTAAGTGTATGAAGGTTTAGCGCCACACCCCTCTGCACAGTATTCTTGTCATACCTAAGTGTATTTCGTATGTAGAATTCGCATGTAATATTTGTGCCAAAGATAGTCACACATGAAACAAAGGACTATCAATATCCATACTTTCTCTGCTGCTATCGAGATGCATTGTTTTGATCGATGGTTTTGTTTGTTCTATGTTTTGAAAGGCGTTCAGTGTGGTGCTGTGATCTTCAACACAATTTTCATTTTGCTGTGTTGTTTTGTTCTTTTGTGGCATATTATCGCACAGGATGCCTAGAATTCGCTGCTTCAACTGTAAACAACGTCACCACGCCAACAGATACACAATCTACATCTACATCTACATCTACATCTACATCTACATCTACATTTATACTCCGCAAGCCACCCAACGGTGTGTGGCGGAGGGCACTTTACGTGCCACTGTCATTACCTCCCTTTCCTGTTCCAGTCGCGTATGGTTCGCGGGAAGAACGACTGTCTGAAAGCCTCCATGCGCGCTCTAACCTCTCTAATTTTACATTCGTGATCTCCTTGGGAGGTATAAGTAGGGGGAAGCAATATATTCGATACCTCATCCAGAAACGCACCCTCTCGAAACCTGGCGAGCAAGCTACACTGCGATGCAGAGCGCCTCTCTTGCAGAGTCTGCCACTTGAGTTTGTTAAACATCTCCATAACGCTATCACGGTTACCAAATAACCCTGTGACGAAACGCGCCGCTCTTCTTTGGATCTTCTCTATCTCCTCCGTTAACCCAATCTGGTACGGATCCCACACTGATGAGCAATACTCAAGTATAGGTCGAACGAGTGTTTTGTAAGCCACCTCCTTTGTTGATGGACCACATTTTCTAAGGACTCTCCCAATGAATCTCAACCTGGTGCCTGCCTTACCAACAATTAATTTTATATGATCATTCCACTTCAAATCGTTCCGCACGCATACTCCCAGATATTTTACAGAAGTAACTGCTACCAGTGTTTGTTCCGCTATTATATAATCATACAATATAGGACCCTTCTTTCTATGTATTCGCAATACATTACATTTGTCTATGTTAAGGGTCAGTTGCCACTCCCTGCACCAAGTGCCTATCCGCTGCAGATCTTCCTGCATTTCGCTACAATTTTGCTAACGCTGCAACTTCTCTGTATACTACAGCATCATCCGCGAAAAGCCGCATGGGACTTCCGACACTATCTACTAGGTCATTTATATATATTTTGAAAAGCAATGGTCCCATAACACTCCCCTGTGGCACGCCAGAGGTTACTTTAACGTCTGTAGACGTCTCTCCATTGATAACAACATGCTGTGCTCTGTTTGCTGAAAACTCTTCAATCCAGCCACACAGCTGGTCTGATATTGCGTAGGCTCTTACTTTGTTTATCAGGCGACAATGCGGAACTGTATCGAACGTCTTCCGGAAGTCAAGAAAAATAGCATCTACCTGGGAGCCTGTATCTAATATTTTCTGGGTCTCATGAACAAATAAAGCGAGTTGGGTCTCACACGATCGCTGTTTCTGGAATCCATGTTGATTCCTACATAGTAGATTCTGGGTTTCCAAAAACGACATGATACTCGAGCAAAAAACATGTTCTAAAATTCTACAACAGATCGACGTCAGAGATATAGGTCTATAGTTTTGCGCATCTGCTCGACGACCCTTCTTGAAGACTGGGACTACCTGTGCTCTTTTCCAATCATTTGGAACCTTCCATTCCTCTAGAGACTTGCGGTACACGGCTGTTAGAAGGGGGGCAAGTTCTTTCGCGTACTCTGTGTAGAATCGAATTGGTATCCCGTCAGGTCCAGTGGACTTTCCTCTGTTGAGTGATTCCAGTTGCTTTTCTATTCCTTGGACACTTATTTCGATGTCAGCCAATTTTTCGTTTGTGAGAGGATTTAGAGAAGGAACTGCAGTGCGGTCTTCCTCTGTGAAACAGCTTTGGAAAAAGGTGTTTAGTATTTCAGCTTTACGCGTATCATCCTCTGTTTCAATGCCATCATCATCCCGTAGTGTCTGGATATGCTGTTTCGAGCCACTTACTGATTTAACGTAAGACCAGAACTTTCTAGGATTTTCTGTCAAGTCGGTACATAGAATTTTACTTTCGAATTCACTGAACGCTTCACGCATAGCCCTCCTTACGCTAACTTTGACATCGTTTAGCTTCTGTTTGTCTGAGAGGTTTTGGCTGCGTTTAAACTTAGAGTGAAGCTCTCTTTGCTTTCGCAGTAGTTTCCTAACTTTGTTGTTGTACCACGGTGGGTTTTTCTCGTCCCTCACAGTTTTACTCGGCACGTACCTGTCTAAAACGCATTTTACGATTGCCTTGAACTTTTTCCATAAACACTCAACATTGTCAGTGTCGGAACAGAAATTTTCGTTTTGATCTGTTAGGTAGTCTGAAATCTGCCTTCTATTACTCTTGCTAAACAGATAAACCTTCCTCCCTTTTTTTATATTCCTACTAACTTCCATATTCATGGATACTGCAACGGCCTTATGATCACTGATTCCCTGTTCTGTACATACAGAGTCGAAAAGTTCGGGTCTGTTTGTTATCAGTAGGTCCAAGATGTTATCTCCACGAGTCGGTTCTCGGTTTAATTGCTCAAGGTAATCTTCGGATAGTGCACTCAGTATAATGTCATTCGATGCTCTGTCCCTACCACCCGTCCTAAACATCTGAGTGTCCCAGTCTATGTCTGGTAAATTGAAATCTCCACCTAAGACTACAACATGCTGAGAAAATTTATGTGAAATGTATTCCAAATTTTTGCCACTAATGCTGCTGAGTCGGGAGGTCGGTAAAAGGAGCCAATTATTAACCTAGCTCGGTTGTTGAGTGTAACCTCCGCCCATAATTATTCACAGGAACTATCCACTTCTATTTCACTACAGGATAAACTACTACTAACAGCGACGAACACTCCACCACCGGTTGCATGCAATCTATCCTTTCTAAACACCGTCTGTACCTTTATAAAAATTTCGGCAGAATTTATCTCTGGCTTCAACCAGGTTTCTGTACCTATAACGATTTCGGCTTCGGTGCTTTCTATCAGCGCTTGAAGTTCCGGTAATTTACCAACGCAGCTTCGACAGTTTACAATTACAATACCGATTGCTGCTTGGTCCCCGCATGTCCTGACTTTGCCCTGCACCCGTTGAGGCTGTTGCCCTTTCTGTACTTGCCCAAGGCCATCTAGCCTAAAAAACCGCCCAGCCCACGCCACCCAACCCCTGCTACCCGTGTAGCCGCTTGTTGCGTGTAGTGGACTCCTGACCTATCCAGCGGAACCCGAAACCCCACCACCCTATGGCGCAAGTCGAGGAATCTGCAGCCCACACGGTCGCAGAACCATCTCAGCCTGTGATTCAGACCCTCCACTCGGCTCTGTACCAAAGGTCCGCAGTCAGTCCTGTCGACGATGCTGCAGATGGTGAGCTCTGCTTTCATCCCGCTAGCGAGACTGGCGGTCTTCACCAAATCAGATAGCCGCCGGAAGCCAGAGAGGGTGTTACTACAAATGTTACACCAGTGGCTCAGGACTGCAAACTCTCAGAGCCAGTAAACAATTCACTACCGAGTGCTTCTAGAAGGAAACTTGTTTTTGGTGGTAATGAAAATGGTTCATGTAATATTATCGTTGATGTTAACATACTGTCACAATTAATATTGTTTTGGCGTTCAGTGTGTTTCATCGGTGAAAGATAAGAGTGCCAGGAAAGGCTTTGCTACGAACTTATCTGTGATATGCAGCAAAT
This sequence comes from Schistocerca americana, assembly GCF_021461395.2. Taxonomy (NCBI): domain Eukaryota; kingdom Metazoa; phylum Arthropoda; class Insecta; order Orthoptera; family Acrididae; genus Schistocerca; species Schistocerca americana. The sequence continues at coordinate 538,994,660 of NC_060124.1, read as the reverse complement.
GCAACGTTGGTGCGTCTTGCATGACATCTAAAATCGCAAACAGAGGTTATGATGTGAATTTGAGTGTAGCATATGGCATGCACTGTATTGGTAGGGGACAGAAGGCAGCAATAACACTTTGTGCAGTGATGACTCTTCCTCCTCCTCCAGCAAAGTTTGAGAGGTATTATGGCTTACTGATTGAGGCTGTAAAAGAAGTTGCAGAATCTTCAATGAAAAGTGCTGCAGAAGAATCTATTGTCGAAAATGATGGTGACAGGGACATAGTGGCTGCTTTTGATGGTACCTGGCAAAAAAGAGGGCACACTTCATTGAATGGTGTTGTAACAGCAATGTCTGTTGACATTGGTAAGGTACTAGATGTTGAAGTGCCGAGTAAATTTTTTCATAGTTGTGTGAAAGGGGTTGCAGATCATGTATGTAATATGAACTATAAAGGCTCAAGTGGAGGTATGGATGTGCAGGGAGTTGTAATCTTGTTTACCAGATCTGTTGCCTCCCGTGGCCTGCATTATGTGAAGTACCTTGGTGATGGTGACAGTAAAGCTTTCCTTGAGGTTCAAAAGTATGCACCATATGGAGCTGAGACTATTGTGCAGAAGTTAGATGGGTGGGACATGTGCAGAAAAGACTTGGCACTAGACGTAGAAAGCTGAGACAAGATTTGTCAGGAAAAAAATTATCTGATGGGAAGGGAATAAAAGGGAGAGGGCGACTGATGGATGCAGAAATTGACAAACTACAGACATATTATGGTTTGGCAATAAGAAGGAACACAGGGGACTTCAAAAATATGAAGCAAGCAGTTTGGGGCTGATACTTCCACAAAATGTCCACAGACAATAACCCCATCAACAACTTATGCCCAAAAGGAAGTGAATCATGGTGTGGCTACGAAAGGTCAATTGCTGGTGGTGAAGAATATCATCATAGGAATTCTCTACCAACTGCTGTAATGGAAGCCATCAAACCTATATTCAAGGACCTTGCAAATGAAAACTTACTGAAGAAATGCCTTCATGGTGGTACCCAAAACCCAAACGAAAGTTTTAACAAATGTGTATGGGAAAGATTGCCAAAAACAGTTTTTGTGGGAAGAAATGCACTTCCTATTGGTGTTTATGATGCAGTTTCATGTTTTAATGATGGTGTGCAAAGCAGGAAATATCTATTATAGAAAATGGGAATTAAGCCTGGAGTGAACTGTATCAAAGCTTTGTATGTGATAGACAGAGAGCGTGTAGTGAAAGCAGATAAATCATTTTTGGAGGTCATAAAATCAAGAAGAGTGCATCATAGGAATGTGAAGAGGAAGGAAACTAATATTGAAAACGAAAAAGAACCTGCTTATGGTGCTGGACAGTTCTAAAACTATGCCAAATACAAGCAGAAACTTTAATGGCCATTTTCCACAAAACACAATTTACTGTACTTAGGTACATGTAGCATTCAAAATAAATATCCTCTTACTATCAAACTTGGTATGCTTATTAAACACAAACTCCTTAATGCAAAACTCTAGAATGTTTCTTCTAAACATGAAGTTTAAAATGTAATAACTCAGTCATTTTTTCATAAATTAAGTAAATTGTAGAGTTTCATACTCCTTTAAGTATGATTTGTATGCTGTGTAAAATTCATTGAAGAATCTCTCTTACTTATGAAGAAAAGTGTACCTAAAGCAATAAATGCAGCCAATGTTAGCTGAAAAAATGGTCGAATTTCACATATAAAACAAATTGCTTTTGTTATGTTTTTCAACATCCACTGCTATCAGTGGAATCCTGAATACTTCTTGGTATGCTGACAAATTTTTATGAATTTATTTGTAAAAGTATAGACAGTGGAAATTAAAATGTCCTGTGGCGCCTCTCCTGCTATAAGTCTGCCCATATGACGTCCTACCCCCCTTAAGCACTTTATGGAAACCCAAACATCAGCAGTGTATCATTGGTAATTTCAATGTACTCATGATCGCACATACATATGTGTGAAGTTCGAAAATCAACTACCCCTCTTGTTATCTAACACAGAGTAGCACTAAATATCTAAGGTATTCAAGAGCAGCTACCTGTGAACCTGTCTGAACTTTAAATGACATAACAAACTCTTTTGTTTTGGATCTGCACTCAAACCCAACACATAGAGTCATTGTTAACGAAGCAAAGCCTTTGTGCTTGACCAAGACACGATCACAGCATAAATCCACATTGCTGACTACACATAAGAAGATGTGATGAAGTTCTCACCAGTATCAGTAAGCAAGTATCAACTAGAACAAATTTTTTTGCACCACACGAGCAACCCTATCAGTCACCTACTGTCTGTTAACCCACCAAGAAAGTTTTTTCATTAAATTTCCTTTATAAGTAACAAAGTATGCACATGATTAATACCGAACTGCCATGATGTAAGGTTCTGTGATGGATGTGTATTTGATCCCAGCACCTATTTGGATTATTAGCTCAGTGCAGTCAGATGTTAGATATTTAAGCAGTAACCCCAACTACCATGTTTATTTAAAGAACTGAAACCTCACGTAGAAAACAGCTTCAGACCTCCGGTTACTTTACAAATGCGTTACTGTGTTAATTATTTGACTATAACTATGTAAAATTTTATGCTTGAAAACGTAAGTTTATGATATCATTTCTCCTGATTTACACTGCATGACAAAAAAGCGAAGCATCCAGAAGACATGGCCAGACGTCAATTTAACCTTGTACCCTTACACACTGTTGGCAGATAAGTAATTATTAGAGTTGCAGTTGTCTATGAAAGGCAGAACAGCCTCAGAGTTTACTATTGTTCTACATTTACATCTGCATCTACATGGATACTCTGCAAATCACATTTAAGTTCCTGGCAGGGGGTTCATCGAACCACCTTCACAATTCTCTATTATTCCAATCTTGTACAGTGCGCTGAAAGAACGAACATCTATATCTTTCTGTACGAGCTCTGATTTCCTTTATTTTTTCGTGGTGATCGTTTCTCCCTATGTAGGTCAGTGTCAACAAAATATTTTCGCATTTGGAGGAGAAAGTTGGTGATTGGAATTTCGTGAGACGATTCCTCCGCACTGGCAAACGTTTATGTTTTAATGATGTACAGCCCAAATCCTGTATTATTTCAGTGACACTATCTCCCATATTTCTCATTAATTCACAAAGTGCTGCCCTTCTCTGAACCTTTCTGATGTACTATGTCAATCCTATCTGGTATGGATCCCACACCACGCAGCAATATTCTAAAAGAGGATGGACAAGCGTAGTGTACGCGGTCTCCTCAGTAGATCTGTTACATTTTCAAAGTGTCCTGCCAATAAAACACAGTCTTTGGTTAGCCTTCCCCACAACATTTTCTGTCTGTTCCTTCCAATTTAAGTTGTTCTTAATTGTAATTCCTAGATATTTAGTTGAATTTAAGGCCCTTAGATTTGACTGATTTATCGTGTAACCGACGTTTAATGGATTCCTTTCAGCACTCATGTGGAGGACCTCACACTTTTCGTTATTGAGGGTCAACTGCCAATTTTCGCACCATCTTTTCTAAGTCGTTTTGCGATTTGTTTTGATCTTCTGACGACTTTATTAGTCGATAAACGACAGAATCATCTGCAAACAACCTAAGACGGTTGCTCAGATAGTCTCCCAAGTCGTTTATATAGATAAGGAACAGCAAAGGGCTTGTAACACTATCTTGGGGAACGCCAGAAATCGCTTCTGTTTTACTCGATGCCTTTCCATCAGTTACTACGAACTGTGACCTCTCTGACGGTAAATCACAAATCCAGTCACATAACTGAGACGATATCCCATAAGCACGCAATTTCACTAAAAGCCACTTGTGTGATACAATGCTAAAAGACTTCCGGAAATCTAGAAATATGGAATCGATCTGAAATCCATTGTTAACAATGTTTTGTAAACCCATGTTGACTGTGTGTCAATAGACCATTTTCTTCGTGGTAATTCATAATGTTCGAACACAATATATATATATTCCAAAATCCCACTGCATATCGACATTAATGATGAGGGCCTGTAATTTAGTGGATTACTCCTACTACCTTTCTTGAATATTGGTGTCACCTGTGCAACTTTCCAGTCTCTGGGTACGGATCTTTCGTCGAGTGAACGGTTGTATATGATAACTGAGTATTGAGCTAATGCATCAGCATACTCTGAAAGAAACCTAATTGGTATAGGGTCTGGGCCAGAAGACTTGCTTTTATTAAGTGATTTAAGCTGCTTCACTACTCTGAGGATATTTACTTCTGGGTTACTCATGGTGGCAGCTCTTCTTGATTCGAATTCTGGAATATTTACTTCGTCTTCTTTTGTGAAGACATTTCGGGAGGCTGTGTTTAGTAACTCTGCTTCGGCAGCTCTGTCTTCGATAGTATCTCCAGTGTTATCGCACAGAGAGCGCATTGATTGTTTCTTGCCGCTAATATACTTCACAAAAAACCAGAATCTCTTTGGATTTCTGCCAGATTTCGGGACAAAGTTTCGTTGTGGAAATTATTATAAGCATCTCGCATTGAAGTCTCCTCTAAATTTCGAGCTTCTGTAAAAGATCGCCAGTCTTGGTGATTTTCCGTCTGTTTACATTTGTGATGTTTGTTTAGTTGTTTCTGCAGCAGTGTTCTGACCCGTTGTGTGTACCAAGAAGGATCAGTTCCGTCGTTTGTTAATTTGTTTGGTATAAATCTCTCAATTGCTGCCGATACTATTTCTTTGAATTCAAGCCATATGTGGCCAAAACTTATTAATTTGGAAGGAGTGTCTCTCAGGAAGGCGTCAAGTGAATTTTTATCTGATCATTTGAATAGGTATATTTTCCATTTATTTTTGGAGAATTTGGGGTTACAATATTCAATCTCGCTACGACAATCCTGTGTTCACTAATCCCTGTATCCGTTTTGATGCTCGTTATTAACGTAGGATTGTTTGTTGCTAAGACGTCAAGTGTGCTTTCACAACCGTTTACTATTTGTGTGGGCTTATGAATTAACTGCCTTAAATAATTATCAGAGAATGCGTTTAGCACATTTTCGGATGAGGTTTTATTCGTACCTCCGGAATTAAACACGTATTTTTGCCAACATATCGAGGGTAAATTAAAGTCTCCACCAACTATAGTCGTATGAGTTGGGTACGTGCTTGAAATAAAACTCAAGTTTTCTTTGAACCTTTCAGCAACTGTATCATCTGAATTGCGAGGTCGGTAAAAGGATCCAATTATTATTTTATTCCGGTTGCCAACAATGACCTCTGCCCATACTGACTCACAGGAACTATCTACTTCAATTTCGCGACAGGATAAACTACTTCTAACAGCAACAAACACGCCACCGCCAACCTTGTTTGTCTTTTCGGAACACCATTAGGTTCTTCGCAAAAGATTTGGCTGAGCTTATCTCCAGCTTTCGGCAGCTTTCAGTGCCTATAACGATTTGAGCATCAGTGCTTTGTATTAGTGCTTGTTTGACAACACAACTATGACAATTTACAGCTGTTATACCTATGGTTTTTGTATCTACGTTCTTCCTGTGTTCGGCCTGTACCCTTTGTGAATGAAGCTCTTCTTGTGTTTTCCCGAGACCCTCTAATCTAAAACGCCGCCCAGTCTACGCCACACGGCCCCTGCTACCCGTATAGCAACCTCCTGCGTTTAGTGGGCGCCTTACATATTCAGCGGAACCCGAAACCCAACTACCCTTTGGCGCAAGTCGAAGAATCTGCAGCCTACGCGGTCGCAGGACCGTCTGAGCCTCTGATTCAGACCCTCCACTCGTCTCTGTACCAGAGGTCCGCAATCAGTCCTGTCGACTATGCTGGCAGTTGATGGTTGGAGTTCTGACACATTATCTGTGTATACAGTAATGCTGGCAACAGATGTTGTATGCATGGGGATCATATCAACCTGTATCACATCAAAAACAGCCTGAAGATGACGCACTGAAGGTTGAAACTGGTAGCGACAAAATAAAACAAAATCATAAGGACGGCAGTAGGTGTTTTTATTTACTTGTCACGATAGTAAACGGTCGTCGTCCCAGAGACCTCCTGCTAAAAGGATGGACATACAAAAGTATGCTGCAAATGGTCAGCTCCGCTTTCATCTTGCAGGCAAGACTGACAGCCTTTACCACTTCTGTTAGCCACTCGAAACCAGAGAGAATCTCTTCTGATCCAAAGTGACACACACCATTGGTACCGACATGAGCCACCACCTGCAATTGGCTGCACCGTGTGCTCTTCATGGCACCGTAGAAGACCCTTTCCACATTTGGAATGACTCTACCCAATTTGCACACGGAGTGCACATTGGTTTTTTTCCCTTCCTAGCAGCCATGTCCTTAAGAGGCCCCATAATGCGTCTAATGTTGGAGCTCCCAGCTATCGTTGTTTGTGGTTAGTGTCATTACCTGGCCTGCTATGCTGTATAAGCATTAGATATTGAGTAATCATTGTGGATGCAGATATCTCATGTAGTCATGTGAGACCGCATTGTCAACAACCAACAGAGTTTGAAAGGGGCATCATTGTAGGTTTTCATCTAGCTAGCTGGTTGAATTGTGTAATGCTCAGATTTGTGGGGCATTCGAATGTGATAGTGACATAATGTTGGAATGCATGGATATGTGAAGGCAGAGATACTCCCCATCAAGGTTCTGGTCGACCACGTCTGACCACGACATATCATCATCTTGTTCACCAAACACATTGTAACCCCTTCGTATCTGCATCTTGAATGGTATCTGCCGTAGACATATTCCATGAAAACATAGTTTGTAATGGTTAACTCCGTTTCAACTAGTCCAGCAGATTGATTTTAAGATTAAATTTGTTTTAAGGGGTAAAGGAAAGTAATATGAAGGGAGGGGATGGAGTGGAGGTCCGTGTTCTCCTGTAGTAAGAGTAAGAATTTGTATTAACGAAATTCATTGTATTCTTGACACCAGCAGTAGGGTGTCTGTGATGAGCAACAGAATTTTGAGAACTATCTGTGGGAGAAAGCATGGCCTGAAATGCCAATGCGGGAGACGAAAGTCAGAGGAGCAGTAATGGAAAGATGCTAGGATAGAATTCATGTGACAATCATGGGCAATGTGGGTAAACTTTTGACTATTTCATCCCTTACAGTAGACATGATCCTAGGGCTGGACTTTATAAATTAGTATAAAACAGTGACAAATTCCTTGTGAGATTGGTCATGGTTGGTGCTAATACAGTGAGTCATTCATATTATATTTTGAGGATTTTGTGGAGAAGGCCATTCTAGAAAACAACCAATCAGTGGATTTTGTTGACGTGCCACCAACAGAAGATGTGTTGTACAGTTTAAAATACTGATAACTCAGGCTTGAACAGAGAAGTAGATGATAAATTAGGGCACATTTTGTCAGTTGAAAAGAGAGAGCAACTTTGCAGTGTTCTGGTAGCACTTCATGATTTGGTTTTAACTTTGAGTGACAAATTCCTTGTGAGATTGGTCATGGTTGGTGCTGGTACAGTGAGTCATTCATATTATATTTTGAGGATTTTGTGGAAAAGGCCATTCTAGAAAACAACCAATCAGTGGATTTTGTTGACGTGGCACCAACAGAAGATGTATTGTACAGTTTAAAATACTGATAACTCAGGCTTGAACAGAGAAGTAGATGATAAATTAGGGGACATTGTGTCAGTTGAAAAGAGAGAGCAACTTTGCAGTGTTCTGATAGCACTTCATGATTTGGTTTTAACTTTGAGTACCACCTGAAGGTGAAACCATACCAAAAGTACTTTGTGCAGAAATACTCATTCCCCTCAAAATGTAAGTAAGAGGCAGAAGAAGAGATCTGGACCACAGTTGTACAGGACATTATTGAACCCAAGGATAAGCCTACATCTACCTGTTATTATACATACTGAAGAACCAGAAATCAATATGCTTGGAGCTTGACTCACACTAGGTTGATACGATTATAGTCTGAAAAAGACCATCCAGGAACATTAAAAGAACTGTTACAACATTTCCACAGAGTGAAGATACTTGGCTTAGTGGACCTGCATGTGAATTATTGCCATGTGGGAATGCAGCCAGAGTCCCAGCAATATACCATATTTCTGTGTTTTGGGCCTTGCTGTCAATTTTGCAAGCTACCTGTTGGACTAACATGTCTTCAACAGTCTTAATTAGAAGTTTAAACACAGTGATTCCTAAAAACCTAAGGAAAATGTGTCATTGTTCTTGGACAATGCTATGGCCATGGAATGACCATGGCAGGAGAATAATAAGACGTTCGAAAGTTTGCAGCAAGCGTTTGAAGACCACAGGATAAGTTTGAACCTTGATAAAACAGAGTCATGGCATAAGGAAATCGGTTTCCTCAAGCATGGGATATCACATCTCTCGCAGAGAAGGTAATGAAAGAGCTTGAGAAGATGATTTGATTGTACCTTCTTACACAACACAGGAATTGGGGTATCTTCTTGGAAGGTTTCTAGGGAGTCTAAGGAGTAATTAATGAATTGCAACTTGGATCAGAGGAGATGGCATCTATCTTAGTTTTCAAGAATGAACAGCCATCTGTTTTGCTCAGAGAAGTAGTTGACTCTACCCTGACAAGGAGAGATAGACTTGCTTTAACAGTTCAGATGACGACTGAGTGAATATGAAGAGCCACAGAGACATGAAAAGCACATCAGAATGGTACACTTCATGAGAAACGTGTAATAGCAGAGGATAAGGTGATGATTAAGTTGTGAAGTTTTTCCAGGAAACAATTAATTTGTAATAAATTCCTTAAAGTATACAATGCACCATTTTGAATGTGCAGAGTCCTTCATTCAAATGCGGTCGAAGTGGATATGCTTCACACAAAAATATCTTATCTCATACTCTATCTATCAAATATCAAGACATTACAGAAATAACCTGATGAGGTAGAATATGATAGACAAATATCTAACTTAGTACATCATCTATGGCTAGTTGATGCTTTGTCTATTGTCCTATAAAGAATTGTTGGAAAGTTATTTGTATTTTTTGAAAGATATGAACCCTAATTTGTCTTGATGCCTGAGATGCATTGCAGGTAACGGAATGTGCTTATTTGTCGTTTTCGTTAGTGTGATCGATTGATTGAGTCTCAAAGAAGTAACAAGGATACCTGAAGCAAGATTGGGACTCTTGTATGTGAAGAAAGGGAATTATAACTACCAGTAGAGAAAAGATCGCTGTGTTGATTTTTTAGGTGAGTTCCTGCAAATGGACACAGACATGAGTAGAGTAATTTAGATGTAGGAGTGAATTTCCTGCCAGAGCGGAGGTGAATCCTGGATCTAAGAGGACTGAAAACTTCTGATTAATATTCATGTTTTTTTGTAGATAGAGTGCCCATATATGATGGAACCATGGGAAAATATCTGTGACCACACCATTCAAAGATAAGAGAGTCGACAGTAACCAAGAAACAGAATTATTCCATAGTGTGGTGATGGGAGAATTAAGGAATAAACCTAACCACATATTTTGAGGAGTTATCAAGCAGAGAAAAAAAGTGCATAAAAAGAAGAAGTATATTAGAAGAAAAGGAAGACATTTCGACAGTCTTTAGTCAGATGTGTATTACTGTGCTTATGTCAGTTTGGACTCTTATTACTGAACTTTTTATTTCATGTTGCTCTTAACTGTATATAGCTTGTCTGAATCTTTACAGATCCAAGAGTAAAACATGTATTAGGTACATATGGGAATGTACACAATAACGAATATGATGTCTTTCCTCTTTTCCTCTTACATTTCTTTTGTGTGACTGTTTATGTTGTTCAGCAGTAACAGCTTTGACTTTTTTTTTTTTTTGGGGGGGGGGGGCATTATTTTGTTGATTATGAATCGCCATATATGCCAGTAGCTATCTCTTCTAGATGTTGATTTTGTACATTTGGTAGAGGTTGAAGAGTGAAAAATTGTAGTGATGACCAGGTATAGCATTATGTTGTTATTACAGTCTAGTTTGTGGTAATAGATTAGTGCACAATGTACAAAGATAAGATGACCTGCTAATGGATCAACGGAAATTGGGCATAATGAAATGACAAAGTCAGCAGGGAGGTTTAAGGTCTTATTTTGTGTTACGGCTTTACGATGAGTTGCATTTTAATGGGATTACAGTGTTTTTCTTGTAAACTGCAACCTGTTCCTAATTCTAATTAGGGCCTCATCATCCTGAGTAGTGAAGTGTTTAGTTTATGCAACAAAACGGGTTTTAGGAGCATTATGGAAAATTTCACTTGGAACAGTAAGGACTGTAAATAGTTAAACAGGAGTGTCCCTCCAACTCGTGTAACAACGAGAGAGAGTGATGAGGGGAAAAACAGTTGCAGCTTGCAATAAACTTTGTTGATTGTTTGGAATGTAATGAAGACTTGTAGGAATATTCTGCATATATACTTATTTTTTATATAGAACAAGTATTGTCTATGTATGTTGAGAGGCATTCCATGTCATGATGGGGAAGTGGTGTCAGTATCTGAGGAGGCATCAGCAGAGCCTCGTCTGTGCACTGGCATCCCGCAGACCCTTGCGGCCAACCTCCTAGAAGGATACTCGCAACCTACGCCTGGGGCATTTTTGTGGCTCCAGACAGTATTAGTTATCTAAAGGGAGTAGTACTTGTCAGTTCATGATCTTTGGTACATGGAAGCCACCGAAATGATTTTAGCAAATGTTGATAGTGTGGAGACTCCAAGGACACTCTTGCTAGTGGAGATAGGGGGTGGTCCACTGTAAATTGCAACACTGAAGATATTTATGATCGGTTATTAATGAAACAACATCAAATAACAGTAGAGTCAACTGAAAGACAATAAACGTGTGATTGATAAAAGAATGCCTTTGATCTCATGTATTGTGAGAGTGACTATCTATGGGACCAGCTATGTGAAAGCTTGGTCTCTGCATGAACACATTCCCAGTTTTTACGATAAGAAGAGACATCTTAGTTTTTTAAATGTGCCTACCCACTTGTTTTATTTGAGACAGGTGAAAAAGGTGTTGTAATATAAAGAGACTAGGTCAAAAAATGTGTTATGCCTTAGAATGACTGCAGGAATTGAATTGACTTTGTAATGTTTTCTTCTCAGGTTAAATCACTGAACTTTAATGATTTGTGTAATTGTATGTGTAGTGTGTTTTTGCTGTAATTTCGTCCAAGTGAGGAGTATGTGTTTGTCACTTCATATTTAATACTCATTTTAGGTTGGATTCTACAATTTGATCTTTGTGACACCATTCGTTATTAGATGAGTATGTCTCACCATGCCAACAGATTTTTTTGTGATGATACATGATAATGTGTACAGGCAAATAGACAAGTTGATACTTAGTGTCCTTATTTAATCTTTTGAACACAATCATCATTTACGATAATCAGTACCATGTCACTCTTATACATTTAAGTAAAGTTTGCTAAATCTTTAGTAAATATCAACCTTTTCTTATTTGTGTTCCATGTGAGAATAGACGTTTTGTAGAATTATGCACAGTGGTGGGACTATTTATTGCATTATTTTCTATAATTCAATAATTTTGTCTTAATCGATGAGCATATTAGGTAAACTGGCTTGATTTCCTTTTGTTTCTATAGGATGAAAATATACACAATAATGTGTATCAGTTTTATTTTATTCTTGTGATTTATTTCTATAAAACGAGTTGTTATTTATATTTTAACACTTTCTTAAGGAACTTGGTGGGAGTGCATGTTTCATATTATCCATTTTTCTGTCTGAACTTTGAGAGTTAATCTTGGAGGAAACATCGAATATGAATTTTACGACCTGACGCAGACCGTTTTTAGTGTTTGTACATAAACAGTTACATGAGCCCACTGTTGTTTAATATTTGGTTGGTCCTCCACGTGCTTTCATTAATGCTTTGAGTCATGTGAGCATTGAGGGAGTTCACTTTTTAATGTGTTCCTCACTGAGTTCAGGAAGCCTTACACACACAAGAGACTCCAACAGTTCTTGTATATTCCATGACTTCCTTTCTGTGACAGCATTTCCCATAATCTTGCAACAGTTCTCAATATGACTCAAACTGGGGCTATTTCCAGGCTGATCCACATTGCTAGCGTCCATGTCACACGTGAGTTTGCTCATTTTAGCCGCTGTTGTCGCACTGTTTTTGTCAATAAAGGTTTCTTTCTTTGTTGACAGGTAGTGAGTCCACATTTTAGCAGCCTGTTTCTAGCAGATATACTGGTTACTGAGACGTTACAAATTTCTTCCCAGTTTCGCTTTAGTCCAGTTAATGGCAGGCGGCGATCTATGAGATACAGTCTTTTCAATATCCTATCTTGTTTGACAGCAGACGTCCTTTCTCTGCCTCTTCTTTTTTCATGATCAACATTCGTTACACCCTTTATTTTTTCAGTAACCTCGAAAGTGTAGATTGATTAAAACCTATCTTAGAGGATATCTCTCTTGTGCTGAGACCAAATGATGTGTAAACAAGTGTAGTAGCTTTATCCTATGGTGTTAATTCACTGGTCTACCCATATTTCGCTTCAATGTGTCATCACAAAATGATTTTATGATCACTGCTTCATTGTAGATGACAACAGTGGCAACAAGGAGTTGGATATTGTGGAAATAATGTGATAGGAAGTGGAACGATAAAGGCAAAAACATGTAACCACCGATTTAACAACATTGAATTTGTGTATAACCTTAAGCAAAAAGCCGCCAAAGACAAAATTGTGGTTGTTGTTGTCTTCAGTCCAGAGACTGGTTTGATGCAGCTCTCCATGCTACTCCATATCTGTGTAAGACTCTTCATTTCCAAGTAACTACTGCACCCTACATCCTTCTGAATCTGCTTAATGTATTCATCTCTTGGTCTCCCTCTACGATTTTTTCCCTCCACACTACCCTCCAATACTAAATTGCTGATCCCTTGATGGCTCAAAACATGTCCTACCAACCGATCCCTTCTTCTAGACAAGTTGTACCACAAATTCTTCTTCTCCCCAATTCTATTCAGTACCTCCTCATTTGTTACTTGATCTACCCATCTAATCTTCAGCATTCTTCTGTAGCACCACATTTCGAAAACTTCTATTCTCTTCTTGTCGAGACTACTTTTCGTCCACATTTCACATCAATACACGGCTAGACTCCATACAAATATTTTGAGAAAAGACTTCCTGACACTTAAATCTATACTCGATGTTAACAAATTTCTCTTCTTCAGAAATGTTTTATTTGTCATTGCCAGTTTACATTTGATATCCTCCCTACTTCGACCACCATCAGTTATTTTGCTCCCCAAATAGTAAAACTGATCTGCTACTTTAAGTGTCTCATTTCTTAATCTAATTCCATCAGCATCACCTGATTTAATTAGACTACATTCCATTATCCTCGTTTTGCTTTTGTTGACGTTCATTTTATAGCCTCCTTTCAAGACCCAGGCCATTCTGTTCAGCTGCTCTTTCAGGTCCTTTGCTGTCTTTGACGGAATTGCAATGTCATTTGCAAACCTCAAAGTTTTTATTTCTTTCCAATGGATTTTAATACCTACTCCGAATGTTTCTTTATTTCTTTTACTGCTTGCTCAATATACAGATTGAATAACATCGGGAATAGGCTAAAACCCTATTCACTACCTTCCCAACCACTGCTTCCCTTTCATGCCCCTCGACTCTTATAACTGTAAATAGTCTTTTGCTCCCAGTATTTAACCCCTGCCACCTTCAGAATTTGAAAGAGAGTATTCCAGCCAACATTGTTAAAAGCTTTTTCTAAGTCTACAAATGCTAGAAACGTAGGTTTGCCTTTCCTTAATCTATCTTCTAAGACAAGTCATAGGGTCTGTATTGCCTTGCCTGTTCCAACATTTCTACAGAATCCAAAATGATCTTCCCCAAGGTCGGCTTCTACCAGTTTTTCCATTCGTGTGTAAAGAATTCGTGTAAGAATTTTACAGCCGAGACTTATTAAACTGATAGTTTGGTCATTTTCACACCGGTCAACACCTGCTCTCTTTGGAACTGGAATTATTATATTCTTCTTGAAATCTGAGGATATTTCGCCTGTCTCATTCATCTTGCTCACCAGATGGTAAAGTTTTGTCAGGACTGGCTCTCCCAAGGTTATCAGTAGTACTAATGCAATTTTGTCTACTTCGGGGTCTTGTTTCGACTCGGGTATTCCAGTACTCTGTAAAATTCTTCACGCAATATCATATTCCCCATTTCATCTTCACCTATGTCCTCTTCAATTTACACAAAATTATGAAGTGATAATTAATGATGCAATAAATACTTGCACAATTTTAATTAGTAGTATCATATTCTGTTTGAAAATAATATTTGGCCAAAGTAAGGGCAAGAACGAACTTCCTCTAGAGAATATTTTATGTACAAATTTTGTAATCATTCAGATTCTGAAGATTTTTTGTGTGTTTGATAATTTTTGTGCTGTTAAAATAATAGTTAAAAGTTGTGGTGCACTGTTAGAGTCCTCTTCACTGTGTCAGGGTGAATAAAACAAATAAATAAATAATGCTATACCATGATATCATACAGTAATAACAGGTACAATACTATTTTTCTTCCTGATATTGGAGTAAAGGGAGGCATCTGTTTCAGACGCCTTCCATGAAAATATTATTTGTAAAGATTAACTTGGTTTCACGTAATACAGCAGACTAATTTTCTGCTATTTGATTATTGTATAAACCTGGGAGAAGACTTGCATGGGGAACCAACTTTATACGTTTTGTTTGCTTTTATCTAGAATCAGTATCCTGTGCTACACTTTACCCATAACCTAATGATGGTTAGTTCCATGATGTCTGAATGTGTGGCTAACTGAGAATGCATGCGCGATCATAGAATCAGTATAGCTTTCTTAGTCCTCATTGTAAAAAAGTGGGGATGTGTGTTGACCTTTTAGCTGGCAAAACTGGCTTGTTACATCAATCGAACAGAGACAACAGTTTGTCCCACTCTTACTAAAAGCTCGTCTTGCAATTGGTCAGTGAGACCGACATGAGAACTGTCGAATTTTCCAACGAACGGTTGTTAGAATTTCTCTTCGCTAAAGTGGTGGAAGACTGAGTAATAGTATTTATAGGCACTTTCTCGAAAGTCACTATTACTGCAGATATATGCATCAGTAGTTTCCTGATTTAGGTGTGGCAAACTATTCTTACATTACGAGTCTCGTAACAATATTTTTAATGAGAAATTACCATGAATTACTATTGTTAATACTTCGCAATCCAATGATCACTCTCACTCTTGACTAATCCTCACACTTGCACATGCTAAAACTAGGACTTTTTACTTACTCATTCTTTAGTCTTACTATTTTTGCTTCTGTATGTAAACCAGTTAACTATTCGGCGAATAGTCCGTGTTTATAACGCTATGTATCGAATATCCTCTGTACAAGAAAACAGCAAAATATTCGCGACATTTCTCGAAGAAATGGCTGATAGAATAACATATCGGGTTCAACAGAATGGCCGCGACTTTTCTCGTAGGTATGTGTTAGCTTTCTGTGTGCCAGACAGAAACATATAAAATACGATGACCCGGACGCAGGTGCTACACAGGAAACAACTATTTGATATCTCGATTCAGTCGAGTCGACTGACGAAAGAAACGAACGAATAGCGTGCGGGGGCAGTGGGGGTGGCAATGAGGGCGGCCCCACAACGGGGAGGTGCGCGTCTTGCTCCCCCCCCCCCCCCCCCTACATTGGTATGTGCCACTGTCTTCCATTCTCTTTGGTATTATACTTCACACATGGTTAATTCTTTCACACATGTATATGTCAGAGGAGAAGTTCTGGATGATGTCTTCTTCTGTTGTTGTTGTTGTGGTCTTCAGTCCTGAGACTGGTTTGATGCAGCTCTCCATGCTACTCTATCCTGTGCAAGCTTCTTCATCTCCCAGTACCTACTGCAACCTACATCCTTCTGAATCTGCTTAGTGTATTCATCTCTTGGTCTCCCTCTATGATTTTTACCCTCCACGCTGCCCTCCAATGCTAAATTTGTGATCCCTTGATGCCTCAAAACATGTCCTACCAACCGATCCCTTCTTCTAGTCAAGTTGTGCCACAAACTTCTCTTCTCCCCAATCCTATTCAATACCTCCTCATTAGTTACGTGATCTACCCACCTTATCTTCAGCATTCTTCTGTAGCACCACATTTCGAAAGCTTCTATTCTCTTCTTGTCCAAACTGGTTATCGTCCATGTTTCACTTCCATGCATGGCTACACTCCATACAAATACTTTCAGAAACGACTTCCTGACACTTAAATCTATACTCGATGTTAACAAATTTCTCTTCTTCAGAAACGATTTCCTTGCCATTGCCAGTCTACATTTTATATCCTCTCTACTTCGACCATCATCAGTTATTTTACTCCCTAAACAGCAAAACTCCTTTACTACTTTAAGCGTCTTATTTCCCAATCTAGTCCCCTCAGCATCACCTGATTTAATTTGACTACATTCCATTATCCTCGTTTTGCTTTTGTTGATGTTCATCTTATATCCTCCTTTCAAGACACTGTCCATTCCGTTCAACTGCTCTTCCAAGTCCTTTGCTGTCTGTGAAAGAATTACAATGTCATCGGCGAACCTCGAAGTTTTTACTTCTTCTCCATGAATTTTAATACCTACTCCGAATTTTTCTTTTGTTTCCTTTACTGCTTGCTCAATATACAGATTGAATAACATCAGGGAGAGGCTACAACCCTGTTTCACTCCTTTCCCAACCACTGCTTCCCTTTCATGCCCCTTGACTCTTATAACTGCCATCTGGTTTCTGTACAAATTGTAAATAGCCTTTCGCTCCCTGTATTTTACCCCTGCCACCTTCAGAATTTGAAATTCCAGTTAACATTGTCAAAAGCTTTCTCTAAGTCTACAAACGCTAGAAACGTAGGTTTGCCTTTTCTTAATCTTTCTTCTAAGATAAGTCATAAGGTTAGTATTGCCTCACGTGTTCCAACATTTCTACGGAATCCAAACTGATCTTCCCCGAGGTCCGCTTCTACCAGTTTTTCCATTCGTCTGTAAAGAATTCGCGTTAGTATTTTGCAGCTGTGACTTATTAAACTGATAGTTCGGTAATTTTCACATCCGTCAACACCTGCTTTCTTTGGGATTGGAATTATTACATTTTTCTTGAAGTCTGTGGGTATTTCGCCTGTCTCATACATCTTGCTCACCAGATGGTAGAGTTTTGTCATGACTGGCTCTTCCAAGGCCATCAGTAGTTCTAATGGAGTGTTGTCTACTCCCGGGGCCTTGTTTCGACTCAGGTCTTTCAGTGCTCTGTCAAACTCTTCACGCAGTATCTTATCTCCCATTTCATCTTCATCTACATCCTCTTCCATTTCCATAATATTGTCCTCAAGTACATCGCCCTTGTATAAACCCTCTATATACTCCTTCCACCTTTCTGCCTTCCCTTCTTTGCTTAGAACTGGATTTCCATCTGAGCTCTTGACATTCATACAAGTGGTTCTCTTCTCTCCAAAGGTCTCTTTAATTTTCCTGTAGGCAGTATCTATCTTACCCCTAGTGAGACAAGCCTCTACATCCTTACATGTGTCCTCTAGCCATCCCTGCTTAGCCATTTTGCACTTCCTGTCGATCTCATTTTTGAGACGTTGTATTCCTTTTTGCCCGCTTCATTTACTGCATTTTTATATTTTCCCCTTTCATCAATTAAATTGAATATTTCTTCTGTTACCCAAGGATTTCTATTAGCCCTCATCTTTTTACCTACTTGATCCTCTGCTGCCTTCACTACTTCATCCCTCAGAGCTACCCATTCTTTTTCTACTGTATTTCTTTCCCCCATTCCTGTCAATTGTTCCCTTATGCTCTCCCTGAAACTCTCTACAACCTCTGGTTCTTTCAGTTTATCCAGGTCCCATCTCCTTAAATTCCCACCATTTTGCAGTTTCTTCAGTTTCAATCTGCAGTTCATAATCAATAGATTGTGGTCAGAATCCACATCTGCCCCTGGAAATGTCTTGCAATTTAAAACCTGCTTCCTAAATCTCTTTGTTACCATTATATAATCTATCTGAAACCTTCTAGTATCTACAGGGTTCTTCCACGTATACAACCTTCTTTTATGATTCTTGAACCAAGTGTTAGCTATGATTAAGTTATGCTCTGTGCAAAATTCTACAAGGCGGCTTCCTCTTTCATTTCTTACCCCCAATCCATATTCACCTACTATGTTTCCTTCTCTCCCTTTTCCTACTGACGAATTCCAGTCACCCATGACTATTAAATTTTTGTCTCCCTTCACTACCTGAATAATTTCTTTTATCTCGTCATACATTTCATCAATTTCTTCATCATCTGCAGAGCTAGTTGGCATATAAACTTGTACTACTGTAGTAGATATGGGCTTTGTGTCTATCTTGGCCACAATAATGCGTTCACTATGCTGTTTGTAGTAGCTAACCCGCACTCCTATTTTTTTATTCATTATTAAACCTACTCCTGCATTACCCCTATTTGATTTTGTATTTATAACCCTGTAATCACCTGACCAAAAGTCTTGTTCCTCCTGCCACCGAACTTCACTAATTCCCACTATATCTAACTTTAACCTATCCATTTCCCTTTTTAAATTTTCTAACCTACCTGCCCGATTAAGGGATCTGACATTCCATGCTCCTATCCGTAGAACGCCAGTTTTCTTTCTCCTGATAACGACGTCCTCTTGAGTAGTCCCTGCCCGGAGATCCGAATGGGGGACTATTTTACCTCCGGAATATTTTACTCAAGAGGACGCCATCATCATTTAATCATACAGTAAAGCTGCATGTCCTCGGGAAAATTTACGGCTGTAGTTTCCCCTTGCTTTCAGCCATTCGCAGTACCAGCACAGCAAGGCCGTTTTGGTTAATGTTACAAGGCCAGATCAGTCAATCATCCAGACTGTTGCCCCTGCAACTACTGAAAAGGCTGCTGCCCCTCTTCAGGAACCACATGTTTGTCTGGCCTCTCAACAGATACCCCTCCGTTGTGGTTGCAACTACGGTACGGTCATCTGTATCGCTGAGGCACGCAAGCCTCCCCACCAACGGCAAGGTCCATGGTTCATGGGGAACAGTAGAAACCGTCTTAGGTCATGTATTTCCTTCTCATACAGGGACACAAGATGTTGAGCGTGACTGAATATTAAACTGCCGTTTGTTATTTATTTGTGTAGCCCTTCCTTGAGTTGCAGCGGAAACAGCATTCTTTTGGTAGAAATTTCTTAAGATTTAGCGTCTGATTTGGTTTTTTTTTTTTTTTCGTATTTTCACCTCAAAATTCATCTTTCTTCTGGACTTGATTATTAATTATGCACATTATTTCAGAAAATATATGTCCTATCCACTTTCCTAATTTTACTTTTTGTCGTGCTGAAATCTTTATCACATGGAAGGTAAAAGTGACCTTTTACTGGAAAGTAGTGGGTGATGATCTGGAATCTTCCCTGTGTCATAGGTATTAAATAATATTTCCGTATAGCATGGTTTTCAGTTTGGCCTCCAGAGCAAATGGAGATCTAGTGAAGGTGTTTAACATGTTGTCCAACATTTTCATTCAAATAACCAAAAAGAAAGGAACAGACTTGATCAGGGCTTTTTCATGCTATTTCTTCATGATAGAGGTAAAAGCTACTCTTCCTCTCTGTAAGTCAAGCACATTAAAAACATTTATTGAAAGCTGACACAAAAAGCACGTCTTGCAGGGGGATCTGAAGTAATTGCGGGTTCTGCGGCCTGCTATGTTAGAATCTATTTTAGTTTTATCTTTAAAAAGCGTCACCATTCAGAGATGGACTTTTGATTTTTACACCAAGCTCTTCACATGTGTCCAAATTTTAAATTGAAGTGTCCGCGGAAAATATTCAAATAAAATTTATACACAACAGTGTTGGCAACTTAAAATTTTGAGAAATACCATATTTTTTGTACATGTTGTTTCTATTCAGGTTAGGTGATACAATAGATCCATAACAACACAAAAAATGCTGGAACATATGGGGGTTCCCTGTGTTACAATCGGCCTGTATTTCAAAGTACAAAATCATCGAGTTTCGTCAAAAAATGGACATGTGGGATTTTTCAATATTCCCATTTTCATTTGAACTAGTCCTAAACTTCAGATTTAAGGTTAAATCTTTTTCAACGAACAATGGGCATCTTTTGACCTGTCATCCAAAGAGAAGTAACGGATTTTCTGCAACATTTTGTCTCTTCTCGCGCCACTGGTTGGAGACTTGCAGCAACTGGACTGGAGAATTACCGTCCCATTCATAGGCTGCCATTAACACTACTACAGAAACGGCCATGTTTGAGTGCTGCTGTGACTGGAAGCATAGGCTGCTGATGAATGGCGTTGCATTCTGTCCAACGAAGAATCATGGTTCTGCACGATCCCCGATGGCCATTTTCATCGAATATGGCTAAGACTTGTGGAGAAATCCCTTCTTTCCATTGTTTTGGAGAGCTACAGTGGTGTTACTCACGGCGTCACGATGTAAGGAGCCGTCGGGTATGAGTTCAAGTGATGGCTAGTGGTGATTGAGGAAACTGTGGCAACAGGATGGTACGTCACGGTCATCCTGCTTCCTCATGTATTACCACTTTTTTTTTTTTGGGGTCCTCAGTCTTCCAACTGGTTTGATGCGGCCCATCACGAATTCCTGTTCTGTGCGAACCTGTTCATCTCAGAACAGCACTTGTAACCTATGTCCTCAACTATTTGCTGGATGTATTCCAACCTCTTTCTTCCTCTACAGCTTTTGCTCTCAACGGCCCCCTCTAGTTCCATGGAAGTCATTCCCTGCTGTCTTAACAGACGTCCTATCATCCTGTCCCTCCTCCTCGTCAGAGTTTTTCACATATTCTTTTCCTCTCCTATTCTGCAGAGAATCTCCTCATTCCTTACCTTATCAGTTCACCTAATTTTCAACATTCGCCTGTAGCACCACATGTCAAATGCTTCGATTCCCTTCTGTTCCAGTTTTGCCACAGTCCGTATTTCACTACCATACAGTGTTGTGCTCCAGATGTACATTCTCAGAAATTTATTCCTCAAATTAAGGTCTAATGTTTGATACTAATAGACTTCTCTTGGCCAGGAATACCCTTCCTGCCAGTGGTAGTCTGCTTTTGATGTCATTTTTGCCCCATAAGTAATTTGTTATTTTGCTGCCTAGTTAGTAGAATTCCTTAACTTCATCTACTTCGTGAGCATGAATCTTGATGTTAAGTTTTTCACTGTTCTCATTTCTGCTACATCTCGTTACTCTCGTCTTTCTCCGATGTACTCTCAGTCCATATTCTGTACTCATTAGACTGTTCATCCTGTTCAGTAGGTCATGTAATTCTTCTTCACTTTCACTCAGGATAGCAATGTCATCAGCAAATCGTATCATTGATATCCTTTCACCTTGAGTTTTAATTCCA
Organism: Schistocerca americana; assembly: GCF_021461395.2. NCBI lineage: Eukaryota > Metazoa > Arthropoda > Insecta > Orthoptera > Acrididae > Schistocerca > Schistocerca americana. The sequence goes on along the minus strand of NC_060124.1, from coordinate 538,973,145 downwards.
CTCCTGAGCCTTTCTTTTATTTCCATCATTGCTTCTTCAATGTACAGATTGAACAGTAGGGGCGAAGGACTATATCCCTGTCTTAGACCTTTTTTAATCCGTGCACTTCGTTGTTGGTCGTCGACTCTTGTTAGTCCTTCTTGGCTCTTATAGATATTGTACATCACCCGTCTTACCCGTATTTTCTCAGAATTTCGAACATCTTACACTATTTCACACTGTCTAACGCTTTTACCACGTCGACAAAGCCAATGAATGTTTCTTGCTATTTCTTTAGTCTTGCTTCCATTATCAACAGTAACGTCAGAATTGCCTCTTGGGTGCCTTTATCTTTTCTAAAGCCAACCGATCGTCATTTAGCACATCTTCAATTTTCTTTTCCATTCTTCTGTATATCATCTTTGTTAGCAACTTGGATGCATCAGCTGTTAAGCTGATTGTGATATAATTCTCTCACTTGTCAGCTCTCACAGTCTTCGGAATTGTGTGGATAATATTTTTCCGAAAGTCATATGGTACCTCACCGGCCTCATACATTCTACACACCAACGTGGAGAGTCGTTTTGTTGCCACTTCCCTTAATGATTTTAGAAATTCTGATGGAATGTTATCTACCTCTTCTGCCTTATTTGATCTTAAGTCCTCCACCTCTTATATGGCAGCATGGTGGTGCTATTATTCCTCAAGACAGTGCACCTTCATATCTGTCACGCACGTCTATAAACTATCTGTGGTGTCACCGCCAGACACCACACTTGCTAGGTGGTAGCCTTTAAATCGGCCGCGGTCCGTTAGTATACGTCGGACCCGCGTGTCGCCACTATCAGTGATTGCAGACCGAGCGCCACCACACGGCAGGTCTAGAGAGACTTCCTAGCACTCGCCCCAGTTGTACAACCGACTTTGCTAGCGATGGTTCACTGACAAAATACGTTCTCATTTGCCGAGACGACAGTTAGCATAGCCTTCAGCTACGTCATTTGCTACGACCTAGCAAGGCGCCATTATCAGTTGCTATTGATATTGTAAATAATGTACAGACAAGAGCTACGTTCAACATTAATGGATTAAAGTTAAGTATTCCACCATCTGCATCCGTTTTTCTAAGTTCTAATTTCATTGGCCTGTTCCAGACCTCACGCTAGCCTGCGTGAGCTTAAACGCGTGCGTTTCGGCTTCCTCCAAACACCGTGGGTTGGCTCTCCTGCCAATCCACAACACTATCTATGTTACGATGAGGCACTCGCATGGCCAGCAAAATCCCCAGATCTGTCCTCCATAGAACATGTGTGGGGCTGTCTCACACATCTACTCTGTACGAGTGCCATCATCCACGATATCAAGGGCCGGTTACAGCATTTGTGGTTCAACATATCTCACGATAGGATACAACGGCTTTATTACACCTGCCCCAACAGAATCAGTGCATGCATCCAGGTGAGAGGAAGTTCAGCATCATACTGATAAGTGGGTTCATACTGCCCAGGTATTTGTATATTTGACTAGATTTTGAAATAGTTCGAATAACATCATATACCCTCACGACGCGTGAATTTTTATTTCATTTCCTTCTCCCCTTCCGTTTTTTTTTTTCAATGTAATTTTACAGGTACGTTCAGTGGGGTAAATGGATACTGTCTACAAAATTCGTTGCGAATAGGGTTACTAGTATGGAAATAATAAATTAAAGCGTCATGGCTGATTCTGGAGTTTTACTGCACGAAGAGCGTATATGTAAATAAAAATTTCTGGGTTTGTGACCGCATTGTCAATATGTAAAACTGCACCCATTTTGTAGAACTTTTAAAATAAAAGTGTCTCTCGACCACAGACCTGATGGTTAGCCTCAACGTAAAGTCTTTATCGATGAATTCACCAGTATGAGACACGATGAACATCTTAGAGGAACGCATTGCACCTGATATCTGCAGGCTAGTGCGCCACTGCTCAGCGACCACCGATTTCAGGTGCAAAGGCGATTTCTACGTACAGACAGATGGTGTAGCTAAGGACTCCCCTCTCTTGCCTATTGCAGCAGACATGTTCATCAAAGCATTTGAAGAAATAGTGCTACAGTCCACACCATTACGCACAATGATGTGTAGCGGCACCACTAAGATAGGAAAAAGTTAGATTTGGTGCAATATTTCTGAGCGCACAAGTTACAGCCAGGTGCGGGTCTGTTGATAGTAAGTTATGCTTACCAGCGGTTGCGAAATAGAATGGAGCCCACAGGGCCATTGAACCGCTGTAAGGAGTAAACAAAGCGGTTTGCATGGCGCAAGTTACAGGCAGAAGGGGTCCACTGGGGCAACCTAGGTGTTATGATTATATGACTCGGAGCAGCGCGTTAGCAAAACAGAGGTGCACAGCCGCGTATAAATAGGTGCCGATTTCCTAACGAGAGGGATCAAGTGTGGCAGCATTCCTGGACGGCGGGGCGTGTCTCACCACTGGCTACGCGCAACGTTCCAGTCCACAGCAGGTCGCTGGTTCGACCCTCTGAGACCAACGCAGGGTCTGTAGCCAGCCAGCGGTGGGCCACTCGATGGCTCGCTACTGCAGGCAGTCTTGTTGGCTCCCAACACACGCTGGAGGCATCTCGAGGCAAGGGCAACAAATTTGGCTGTCAGATCACAGGCGCTTGTTGTCGCCCGCGATCTCAACTACGATGGCAAAGAAGCATGCAGCGGGCCACCCTGTGTCTCCCAGCGAGCAACGGAGATGAAGGCCACTGAGTCAGCTGCCGGCACATCCTGGCATCGTCAAAACTCCGCGGCTGACCACGGGTGGCACAACGCAGTATGTTGCACGGGTAGCTGAGGTAGCCCTTCTGCGCCAAATTGTTTTGCAGACAGCGAAGTGGCGTCCTCGGCATCGCAGGACCCTGTGACGTAGACAGAGAGGAACGCAGCACTGTAGCAGGGAATAATAAAACACTTGAAGATCACGGCCGAGTTTTAATACGGCGCATACTGACAGTTTCCATCAACATCCTACATTCCTCCACCGCATGCCAACATCTACATTTGGCAGTGACAGCTACATTTGGTGTCAGAAATGCGGGTTTCGTCTGTACAGTACGGCATTCGAGCCCACCATCTGCGTTACAGTCACAAAACATGGTGAGTGTTGATCAATTTTTCTTTTTGAGTTTTGGACGTTTTCTTTCTTTGCGTTGTCAGCGTGTTGGTGTGTTCGGGGCGTAAGATTTTTTTTTTTTCGTGGCATTTAATGACTTTTGTATTGGGTTGAGTATGATGTTTTATTTGTCTCCTCCTATTACATCATCGCATAAAATCTAAGATGAGATACTGAGCTGTAGGAAGTCAGTTTATTTTTGTAGTTAAATGTTTTGTTTCTGTGGGATTTTGTAGGTTGAAATGGGACTAACTTGGAATGAACGCAACACAATGACAGGGTGAAGGACGCAAGGTGTATTGGAACCAGAAGTGGTTCGGATTTTGTTGGAAAAGGTAGCACAATTATCAGCAGACAGTACGAAGATGAGAAGTGAATTAACATCTAGGAGTGAGCGGGAAACTGCACGTGATCAGTAGTTGTCGTCTAGGGTGCCACAGCAGGAGACTGATCCAGCTGCCGCGAGTCTGATTATTCTGTTTTCTGGCAAGCCATCTGATGATGTGCGTTCGTTTGTGGAGGACACTGAAACTTCAGCTATGATGAATGGTTGGTCGGATGAACAGTCGTTACATGTAACCAAGACTAGATTAACGGGTGAAGCAAAGACATATGTAAGGTGTTCTCAGGCCTTAAGGAAGGCAGGACAGTTTAAGCAGTTGAAGGAGGGACTTTTACAGACGTACAAGAAACGGAGTAGCTCTCGGTACTTTAGGGAGAGGTTGAATACAATGACGAAGAGACAGGGGGAGACGGCAGAGAAATTTGCGGACAGAATAAGAGAAATCAACGAGTATACTTACGAGTTGGGTCAGAGCATTGAAGCGAATGGTGTTCTGTTGCAGGAGGCCGAGCAAAGGGCACTTGATGTATTTTTGAGGGGGTTACAGGCGCATATGGCGCGGAAAGTGCGTGAAGGGACTCCAAAAGATTTGTATTCGACCATTCAGCTGGCAATCCAATGTCAGGAAATAGATGTGGCAACAGGGGTACATGGTAGACAAATATTGTTTACAGCAGGTATAAGATGTTATGAGTGTGGTCGTACGGGACATGTGCAGAGGCAATGTACCGAGGAATAGAGGAAGGGGCGGAAATCAACACCATGGAGGAGGGGGAAGTGGAGTTAGTAGAGGTGGACAATCGTTAAACGGCAGAGGGTGCCCAAGACCCACCTAAGGGAGCTCCCGTTTAATTTCAGTGCTACAAATACGTATGCAGAGGTGGAATGTTCAGTGGTAGGATCCGTGGGAACTAAAAAGTATAAGATTCTGTTGGACACAGGTGCGCAAGTGTCAGTGGTTACTAAGAGTTTAATGGGGCGAAGGAAGTTAGACCCACCACATTATAGGTTGCGTGGAGTGGGGGATAACGAGTTCACACCTTTGGGGTCAGTGACAGTTGACTTTCGCATAGGGAAAGTCCGATTTAATGCGTGCATGGAGGTAGTACTATGGGTAAGCGAGGGCTACCACTTGATCCTCGAGTAGATTTCTTGCATCAACATCATGCCAAAATTGACCTTGGACAACGAACAGTTGGTGGAATATTATTTCAGCTAGGGGAAACTGTTGTCGATGCAGAGTTGTCGCGAGGGGCGTTCAACGTAATGAACAAACCAATTGAGCCGCGTAATTGGCATTAGGGCTTAATTGGCATGAGTGTGTGTCTAGTGGCACTGGGAAGTCGCTTTGGGTGAGTATAGAGTCAATTCTACCTGTGGGTACGGTATGTGTTATTGAACCATTAGAGGATAATGAAGATTTGGGTCCATTGGGTTGTTTTTGTGAAACGTAGTGTTGTACGCGTACAGGAGGGAAACGACGGGCGAGTAGTCCCCGTGAAGGTGGATAATTTTAGCGCTGTAGTCGCGAATTTGAGAAAAGGAGTTTTAGTTGCGATTTTGGATGTGCCAGATGACGAAGACTGGTGTTAGAGAGGTAGGCGAAGCGATCAACCACTAACTGCCGATAGAACTGCATAGCGTGACAAAATTAAGCATTTGAAAGGAGGAGAAAGAGAGCATATGGAAGAATTGTTGTGAGAATCCAAGGATTTTTTTTCCGCAAGGGCCGTTACCAGCAACTCCATTAGTTCAACATAGGATACCAACAGTGAACGAAGCACCTAGTTACCGTAAACCATACAGAATACCGAGGTATTTGCAGCCGATTGTGGAGGATTTCATTGATCAGCAGCTTGCGGACGGTATTATAGAACATAGTAATAGTTGCTGGGGAGCGGGCATTGTCGTTGTGCGTAAAAAATCTATGGATGGAACTAAGAAATACAGGTTCTATTGTGACTAACGATAGCTCAATAATAAGACAGTAACGGACGTATACCCTATTCCAAACATATCGGAGACTTTGGATCACTTAGGACAGTGCCAGTACTTTTCTACGATGGATTTGACAAATGGTTATCATCAGTTACAGCTGGCTCTAGAGGATCGTCCACAAACCGCTTTCTCTACTCCTGGAGACCATTACCAGTACATCAAAATGCCATTCGGTTTGAAAAACGGTCCGGCAATGTTTCAAAAGCTGCTAGAGAGTGTGTTGAGGGGTTTGAAACCACAGCAGTGTCTTGTCTATTTGGATGACGTTATAGTGTTTTCAAGTAGTATGGAGCAACATAGACAGCGGTTAAGAGAAGTCTTTATGACGTTAACAGCAGCTCGTTTGACGTTGCGCCTGGAGAAGTGTTATTTCGCATTAGAAGAAATTAAAATATTTGGGTCATATCATCAGTAAGGACGGAGTGCGAACAGATTCGAGGTTGGTACAAGCTGTGAGGGATTTTCGGGAGCCGAAAGCAGTTACGGAAGTGCAGTCATTCATCGGAATTTGCAATTTCTATCGAAAGTTCGTGAAAGGTTTTGCAGATTTAGCACAAACGTTGAAGCGATTGTTACGGAAAGGTGTGAAATTTGAGTGGACAGAAGGGTGTCAGAAAGCGTTTGACAAACTGAAAGAAGTGTTAACATCAGGTCCGGTTCTTGTGTTTCCGGATTTAGAAAAGGAATTTATTCTAGCATGTGATGCATCGAATCAAGCATTAGGGTGTGTTCTTAGCCAGGAAATTGATGGGAAAGAACATCCTGTAGCCTATGCGTCCAGGAAGTTGAATGCAGCAGAGAGGAATTACTCAACAACTGAGAGAGAGAGAGAGATGCTTAGCGTAATCTATGGAATCACATATTTTAAATGTAGAAAATTTCGGGTAGTGACAGATCATGCTGCGTTGAAGTGGTTGTTGGGATTGAAGGGTTCGTCCACTAGACTCGCTCGGTGGGCTGTGAGGCTTAGTGAATTCGACTATCAGGTGGTGCACAAGCCTAGAAGAAGCACGGTAATGCGGATGCACTAAGTAGGAAGGCGGAAAAAGTAGAATTCATATGTTATGACCTAGCAGCATGGAAAAAATTACAGGACACTAACAACGATTGTAAATTGTTGTAAATAGTATTGGACACAGCCACAATTTAATATGTACGATGGTCTTCTGTGCACGGAAACGAAGTTAGGGCCAAGGGTAGTAGTGCTAGCGAAGCTGAGAGATGAGGTTTTAAAAGAAGCTGATGTTCACGTGTTACCTGATCATGGTGGGAGTAGAGCGACGAAAGAGTGGCGGGGAGGTACTGGTGGAGAGGTAGGAAAGTAGATGTGGATCAGTATGTCAAGAATTATATACCATGTGCGCTGAGAGCAGATTTCAGTCAGAAACGGATACAGCTACAACGATTGCTGGAAGCGGCATGTCCATTTTCTATGTTGGGAATTGGTGACTTATGACCTTTCACTCGAACACCATCGGGTAGCAGATTCGTTCTCATGATAATAGACCATTTTTCGAGGCATGTGGAGATGGTGGCTATGCCAAATCGACAGGCAGCAATGATCGCGCAAGCGTTAATAAACAACTGGATTTTGGAGTTTGGTGTACCGGAGACAATAATTACTGACCAAGGGACCAACTTCATGGCGGATTTAATGAAGGAACTGTGCAAATTGTTGAACGTAAAGAAGTTGAGGACGAGCGCGTTGCATCCACAGGCGAACCGAAGGACAGAACGGGTACACAGAACAATAGGGAAGATGCTGAGTTCTTATGTGGATTCTCATCACCGTCAGTGGGACGAGTATTTGAAGCATACTGCAAGTTCACGCAATGCAAAAGTCCATACCAATACCGGATTGTCTCCGTTTCAGGTAGTGAAAGGGTGAAAACTGCCGTCACCGTTTGATTTAGTGAAGCTACAGAAGGGAAGGACCGGTGAATCTGTACGTCAATTTGCGAGGACAATTAGGGATTTTTGGAAACGGGTACAAAAAGCGAATACGAATGCTCTGGAAAGGCAGGAAGACACAGTGAAGCGGAAAGGAAGTTTACCGCAGTATATAGTACGGCAATGGGTAAAGCTATTCCGGCCCCCATACACCAAAAGGGAAAACGAAGAAGTTCGTTATGAGGTATCAAAGGTCATACCAAGCAGTTGAAACCACATCCCCCGTTAATTTTAAGCTTCAGCTGCCAACTAGAACAACGATAATACACATTGGGCGGTTGCGGCCATTTAAGGGTTGTTCAGATGTGATTCCAGGCATGTCACAGGAAGGGAAGAGGAAGAAAGAGAGAGTGGAAACAGGTGTTAAGCGCAGAGAAAACCAGGAATATAGATTACAGCATGATGTACTGTATGCACTGCGATCCAGAAAGTAGTAGAGCATTTGTAGTTTTTTGTTTTCTTATTATGTGTCATTGGGTTTGTGTAGATTAATTAGGCATTGTATTGTCAAATGTTGTATGTGTTTTCGAGTATTCTGAGCCTGCTAGGGACAGTAGTCTTTTTGAAGAGAGAGGTAGGGTGATGGTGATCCTTGTCCTCGGGTCACTGAAGTGGGGAGCGTTGAGCAAGTTTGTAGAAGTAAAAACTGAGGAGGTATTGCTGATCTCGGCAGTTAACAGCTGGTGCGCCGAGATGACAAGGGAGGAATTATGGAGCTGCCATAGAGGAAAGGTAAAAGTATGACCAGCCAGGGTGATAAGCACCAATTCAGACACGCTCACGGTGCAGTTATTTTTAGCCAGAAGGAAAGAAACAGACTGTCGAAGGTACAGTCGTGCTCAAAAGTATCCGAACGACCTGAATTGCATTTCGCCTGATTCGAATGCAACCCACATAGCGCAGCTGTCTAGCAGGTCCTCTAATAGCCCCTCGGTACAGTCGTTTGACTATTGAAAATGGTCCAACAAGTCACCACTAGAAAACACTGCTCAGTATCGCAATAACTCAACATGACAAGTAATACCAAGGTACTACAAATATCAGGGAACATCTTATCACAGATAATACTGTCCTTAAGGCTTGTAAGCTGACATTTATTACCATAAATGACATACCTGAAATGTTACCACTCTCATTATTACGTCAGATGCACATAGTAAGTTTGTCGTATTCACGATTTCTTCTTCAAAGTAACATACCGTATTTATTATTTAACACAAAATGACATTAAAAATTTAGGTATTTCACGAGCTGCTAGTTGAGAATATGTATGAACTTTAAATGACATGACGAACCGTCTCGTTCTGCATATGGATTCAAACCCAGGTGATGCAGACTAAGCAAAGAATTCGTGACTCACGGAAACTAACAGTCATTCCTGACTATGCATACAGAGAGTGATATACCTCGATTTTAGACAGTATCAGTTAGGAAATATCAACTTTAAATTACATAACGTAAACATTTTTAACTGACGCGAGTTCCTACCCAGCATCTATTGTCCTTGTTAATGAACTACGAGACATATTAAATATTGCTTCTTCACAAGTAACTTACTTGAAATTCCGTGAGGTAAAGCTTTTCTGTTGGACAGGGATTCGAACCCAGAACCTAACTGGATTGTCATCGAAGCACAATCAACTGTGATATATCGGATTTTCTCGGCAGTAGCTAGATGTTTTAACTGAAATGACAGGACGAAACATTAATTTTTTCTTTCCCAGGACTCCAACCTGGCACCTATCGCTGTCATATTCTAGAGAAAACGAACGTTAAAAATGGGTTTGTTACACCAACAGCGACATGTGAGCATGTTTGAACTAGAAATAATATGACGAAGAGTTCAGTGCTGACTGGGAATCGAGCCCCACACATATCTTTGTTGACTGCACACAAAGAGACGTCAGCTACCGAATTTTTCTCCGCCAGCAGCTCGGAATAACATCGTTGAATTTACAATGATGTCGCAAACAGTTCTGCGTCTCACTGGAACTCAAAAACGTCAGATACAACGAATGAAAATACATTAAAAATCAAAATTATTACCCACCAGCAGATAGGTGTTCTCATGCTAGAGCTTGATAATACATAATGAAAGCTTTAGTGGCGGGCTAGGATTCGAACCCTTTCACGCGCAATATGGGGAGATGTTGAGGAATCTGCAGTTTTGAACAAACAACAAATTGCAGTCGAGCTGTATTGTTGAGAAGGGATCAAATTCCGCGTTAAGGGCGGTCTGAGTTGCATTCCCAGATCAGAACCAATTTTATCGGCATACAGAAGCTCAAATAAAAGATGGAATAAGAGTCCTGTGACTCTACATAGCGTTTGTTTCGTCACTAGAAATAAATAACTAGTATAATAAAGGTTACTGTTGATGGAGTTTCTACGTGTGGCGACTCCTGACTTTATTGTGGTTCAACCTGACGTCTACTTGGTAGAGAAGGAATATCATGTTTAACATGAATGTCAGACCACAATGCCATTATACCTTCCTCACTTGGCGCAGCCAGAAAAGAACACAATCTGTCTCTCCTTATCAAAAATCATCAGCAGAAATTGGAATCTAACCCAGACCATAAGTATATGAACCTAGCATCAATCCAAGAGCCCACCAAATTCTCTTCTCTATCAATCATTTTTCTATCATAACGATTTTGCGTCACACTGGATGAGAATTCTGACACACAGGCTCCCTGTAGTGGTTTGCAGCATGTTCAGTACATTCATTTACTTGGTTGACCGAATTGCCATGAACTAGCTGCCTCGGCTACCCAGTGCATACATTCGACTCTATTTTGTAATTACCGAAGTAAAATCACGTAACTGACACCTACACAGAACTGCTAACAGTGTAGGATGCAGAAATTTAAACGGGAAGTGTTCCTTTCGACTTGAGCTACTCTATTGCGCTATGTGTTTGTTAAACACGTCGCGCAGTGCAAAAGAAAAGCTGTAACTGTCTGTCTCTCAGAAGTCTAGATCAGGCCATATGCATTATCTCACAGCACTGTGCAATGCGCATGTTCTGGAGGAATTGTTGTTGAGATCTGAAGGTGTTGTAGCGAAGTGTCAGCTACTAGCGTAGCACTGTTGATAAGACGTCGCGAGTTTGGGTACATTCACTGCTACACTTTTTAAAACGCCATACTGCTGTCTGCTGAAGTTATCGATCTAATGGAACTTTGAACATAATTCCCTTCACTTCTCAACCCAAAATAGTCGCATGTGGAAAAAGGGCTAACTTCTGCGACATTTTGTTCTTTTCAGGTTTAATACATGGCCAGGCTGCAGATGCCTCTCGAAACTTTTGTATTATGTATGGGGAGAGCGTATCGTGCCAAAATACGTCAGAAAAGTATTTTCTACATTAGCTGTCGTGTGGCAGTGGCATTTTATTCTTCATAAAAACTTGTTTGACAGCTTTAACTCAGATCAAGTTTTCTACATGCATGTAATCAATAAACTGCATGTGCATTGTCAGACTGTTATAGATAAGATCAGAGAATTCGCATATATATCGTTGATGATTAATTTTGCTCTCATGTGAACTAATGTTTTAACAACACTAAGAGAAACCGTACGAAAACTGTGTACTGTATTATAATAAATGAAATAAAACTACCCACGATAACCTTACGACGAAAGTCTGTTTCAATAAAACTCAGTATCTGTACACAAGCGTGCCTCTATCGGCACAAATTATTAAAATACTAATCACTTAGATTTCGATTGGGTCTGTGTTTGATTGGTATGCTGTGTCATATTCAAGCGGTGTGCAAATGCGGCATTTCATAAATAAAGTTATGCATTCCTAGAAACCCAAAATTTGTTTGTCAGCAGCGGAAAAGCCGTTACCTGTTGTGCAGCATTGTAAGTTTTTCACCATTTCACTATGAGCCGAAAGTGTTTTCTTACGATTTCCCCTATCGATGTGTGATCTGACCGCTTGTAGCTCTTTCACAGAAGGGATAAAAAACGTTACTGTCACCGCAAACCATAACAGACTCTTTCTTTCAGGCTAGCACGTTTCCACAGAGCTAGGGAAGAATCATGCGCCTAAGTCTCCTCTTACGAGTTTAATAGTGGCTAGAACTCGTAAACCGTTTTTTAAAGGACGAGAATAGATGCGATTTTCACGTGCAACGACTTTCCTGGGCTGAAAACCATAAATTTACAATCTTTTGTTACAGCTCAACCGTTAATAATAACTCAGATTATTCAATGGAAATGACAGGAAAAATCAAGTGAACTTTGAGGCTTAATTCCATGCACACCAGGAAGTAACTCGTCGATCACAGAGTTGCCAAATACACCTTCCCTTGTTGCCAAATCTCAGTTACATTACCAGCAGGAAGAAGACGAACCGATGTGATTCTACAGTGGGCTGGGAAGTGACCATAGCTGACGTCTCAAAGACGCGGTTTGCTACAGCCTGGAATACGTTCCGTGTGTGTGTGTGTGTTTGGGTGTGTGTGTGTGTGTGTGTGTGTGTGTGTGTGTGAGAGAGAGAGAGAGAGAGAGAGAGAGAGAGAGAGACAAGAGAGAGAGTGAGGGACAGATATAAAAATAAAAAAGAATGAGAGAGAGAGAGTAAAAAATTATTGCAAAGAAACTGAATCATGCTATGTAAAGAAAACTTCCATTAAAATGGCACGTTCTACATCATTACGAAATGTCGTATTCATGACCTATGGAACAAGTATTAATCTAATCTAATCATATCATATTGCTGACTAGTCATGAAGAGGCCCGATTTACAGAAATTTTCGCCAATATCAGTAACCAAATCTAAACTTGGAAAAAAAAGACGACAGTTTTGTAATAAACTGGGACTCCTGTAAAGACCCTTTCGTCCCTGTTAACTAACCACGAAAGATGTGTGATATACCTCCATTCAGAAGGAACAAAGTGTTCATGCATTTAAAGATGAAGCACATGATGTGAAGTTCTGTGATGGAGATACGAACCCAGCCAGCAATCGGATTGTTAACTAAGTAAAATCAAATGTTACGCATCGGTTTTTCTTACCAGCTGCTAGATGTTTGAATCTAAAATAAGGATACAAATCTTTGTGCCTGAGCGACAATCGAACCGCACACCTACCGTCCTCCTTTATCATCCATTAAGTAACACTTGCTTACTCACCAACAGTAAGATGTGTGCGTGTTTGTCCAGAAATAACGACACCTATTGCGATTGTTGGTAACACATGAACAGACATAAAAAATGCACGTTAATTTTCACTAGCAGACTGGTATGCCCGTGATAGGGCTTGAAATGAAATTATGAATATTTTTGTACTGGATCAGGATTCGGACCCACATACTTACCTTTGTAGGAGACCTAGAGAAGATTGCAGTCTTGGGAAAAGGAACGAAATGATTGAACTATACTGTTCCAAGAGATTCAGATCCTCGAAAGATGAGATCCGAATTCGAATCACAGTCCAGCACCAAATTTTTCAACGTCTCTAGTTCAATCAAGTACAAGAAAAATAAGAGCCCTGTTCCTTTAAATGGCTATCATTTCATCAAATAAAATAAAATTTTCTAATGTAAGTAAGTTTGCTGGAGACAGCATTTCTGTTTACCATAACTTCCGGCTATGTCATTTCCCAACGTAAACCGGCTCTGCCCAAGTGGTAAGGAAAGAACGTGATGTTTAATTCGGATTCTGGATTATAACGTCTTTCTCTTGAGCTTACCAGAGGTAAAGTAAATCCGTTTGTGCCTCTTAAAAGTAAATGCCTGAACTCACGCATTGCACCTGGGATAGTTCGTTCCACCAGACCATTGTGGCCACATTTCCCAGCCCCAGGAGTGTGCTGTAACGGATGATGTGCTTAGCTTACAAAATTAGTCAAGGTGGAAAAAATGCGAGTCTATTAAATGGTTAAGTAGAAGCAATCTTCTGACGTGGAGATTATGCTATTCTAATGTCAGCAGGATGTAAAGACTCTTCTAGGCATCATAGCCTCGATGTAAAGCAATTTTGAAATATTCACTAATTCAGCAAATTTCTTAGTTCAAAAAAATCCAATGTGAAGTGTGAAGTTACCGGTTAATTCGATTATTACCGTCATTGTTACTATCATTTTCTTCATACCGTTGCTGGAACACATGTGCTTGAAGATCATTTAATGCCTTTTGGTCATTATAGAAGTAGTTGTCCAAGAAGAGGTTCTGTCCCTGTCTACGGAGTCCTTGTCATGTTAATATCAAATATCAGCAATTACTCGCAGATTACATTAAAACTAAAGTAATTAATAACAAAAACGCGCTTCCTTTCTTAATTTACTTGCGCTTAGAAATGGCTATCGAATACTGCCAAACCAAAAGTCAAGGGATCTTACTGCCTTCCGTTATACGTCGCTGTCAGTCCTTCCACAAGATTTGGTCGATGTGACCTGTTTCAAGTTGTGTATGGCAGAGAATGTTTTAGAAAATCAATTGTTTCCTTTGCAATAAACAGAAAGATTTACATTGTAAGCTATCCAAGTTCAAAATTTTCACATTATTAGTTCAGATTTAATATTGACTTCCATAATGTAGGAAAGTATTTCACAGTTGCAAAACCCGCATCCGACTCATTGACCTTATACTTAGTCGCTGACCATAAATTCTAGCTCAGAGTGACACCAGTTTAAGTAACCTAATGTAGCGAAGACTGTTTGCCAGTGCTCTTTTTCACCGGAAAATATGCAAGTCACTCATTGGGCTCCAGTAGTATACTGTAAGAGTAATTTCTGTGTGTATGCAATGCATACGGATTAGAATTTAGTGGTGCTCTCTCTTCCACTTCTGTACACAATTGCCTGACCTAAACGGGGCCTTTATCACTACAGGCCTGGGCAGTGCAACATCATACTGACAACAGTAATGTGCTTACACTGACAGCCTCACTGTTCGTTTCAGCTGATTTGTAATCATTTAAATAGAACAACATGACCTTCCAGTAGGAGACATTTCGTCCCCCTTTTCCTTGTGTGAAATTTGTCAGTAAGCTTTTTGCCTTCTAACCAGCGAATTGCGGCAGAATACAGCCAGTAAACGATGCACGATTTAGTGCCGTTAAGACGATTTTTTTAAACATTGTCATAGCTGTAGGGATTTATTTTCTTCTTAAATCGTCTTATGCAGCAACGTTCACAGATATCTCAAATAGGAAAAGCTCTTTATCCAGGTACGAAACTTGTAAAACAAACTTCCCACCGTTTGAGTCAGGTCGATCTTTTCTTCTTATAGCACATTAGGTTGCTTAAACTGGTGTCACTCTGAGCTAGAATTTATGGGCAGCGACTAAGTATAAGGTCAATGAGTCGGATGCGGATTTTGCAAGTGTGAAATACTTTCCTACATTATAGAAGTGAATATTAATTCTGAACTAATAATACGACAATTTTGAACTTGGATAGCTTATTGCAAAGGAAAACAATTTTTGTCTTATAGCACTGCACAAGTATTTTGTCTAAGAGGTATCACAAGTAGTGTTCCTGTAGCTGTGGGAATCATTGGTTGAAAACGAGTTTAACACCAATGTGTACAGTACTGCTAAATATTCTAAATGATTATCAACCTGTCTGAGTTCATTCACAAACTGAGGCGTATTTATAATACGGTAACTAAACTGTGTATCCTTGTCTTCCTTGAGTGGGCATTACACATACGTATACAATACTATGAATACTTCGAACGCTGTAGCTAACGTTGTTTTGTTCATTTTTCTGGGTGTTCAGCGTGCGACATGTGTTGTAAATGCAGTCTTAAACAAAAAAACTTGTCCGTAAGGTGGACAATCAATCGTGCTGCCATCAGAATTCTATGTCCGGCAATATGCTCGATCTGGCTACATTGTAGACTGCGTCACTTCCTGGAGGAAGTCTTGAGTGCAGTCTGAGTGCGTCGTTTTCCACTGCGACTGTAGTCTTGAGGTAAAACGCATGATTAGCTATTACGACATCTGGCAACCGATAGCACACGTCGACATAATTTTTATCACCCCTTTGCTCTCGGTGCTAAAACTATGAGTGTATTTCAAGCGAATCTACAAAATATTTCGCTTTCTGTCACATTGGTAAAAACAGTTTGGTTCAATAATATTTTAGCGAGAGATTTCTTGGCCCACCATCTGCCTCTGAACACCGCATGCGTCTGTGTTCTCTGTGACCCGTTTGCTGCCTACCGGCGGGGGCTGAGGCACTGCGCTGCCTTGCATTCTGCCAGCAACGTCTGCTCCCATCCTCACTCTCGACGATGTGAAATGCTTTAATGTTGTTGAGTGGTGGCCCATAAAATCTGTCTAAAACTTGTGTTTCACACTCTATTGCAACGGAGGCACAAAACCGTTTTTATTTGGTGAGTATTTTATTACACTAGTATGCAATACATCAATGTGGCACAGATTTAATTTCATTGTGATCCATTGCGCTATAATTAAAGTGTCATATCCTGTTCTTTTTCCTTTCACAAGAGATTCTTGAAGTAATTTATTGTTTTCATGGATTCATATGTGTTAATCAAGGCACAGAGAGTAAATGCAGTGTAATGTGTTTGGTTCCTTTCTTTGATTCCCTCTGGTAAGTGGGTCCAAAACATAGTGTCAATACCTTTCAGAATCTGCTACATAGCTACTCAGGCATATTGCTTGTTTTGAGGTCTATACATTATTTAATGGAGAAGTGAACGCTGTTCAGAAGTGATATTTAAAATATTCAATTGGATTTAAGGCGACTAAATTGCCAATATTTGAAGCTACCCAGAGAAAAAATAAGTCGCTAGAGCCGCTGTTAGTAAATGTCTGCAGAGAGTTCCTAACTGCTACTGTGGAAATTTAGCATAGAGGCCCTACAGGAATCAAAAGTTTCATTCCCTTCATACTTATCACCCTGGCATGTGAGTCTTATGTGAAGAACAAGATTGAAATTTGTATCGTTGACGGTCGATTCGAATTTCTTCATAGACGCTTGTATTGTAAAGCAGCTTGACAGTCAGAAAGCCGAGATCTATGACCATTCACAACTCTTACTGGGTCGAGCTACCAAGAGGACTTGAAGTGTAAAGGTTTTTCTTCCGATTTCGCTACAGAAATTTTTCTGGAAATTCGTAGCTCCATAAAATAAATCGGGAAAAAAAGCTCACACACGCTGGCTCCTACTACGGTTAGAACTGACGATTCATTGAGCCGTTGCGACACGAGATACGGACTGTACCACTGGGCTACGGACAGACTGCTGCGAGTACTCCACTCTCATCATGGTATTGGTCGCTCAGCCTCATAACACATCGTGAAAGATAGTAAAAGTTGTCACTTATGTGAAGAACAGCATTTCTTTAGCCAAAAAATTGAATTTTCAGTCTCAGTGTCTTAGTTTACTTGAGGATTATATAGCACGAGTCATTCAAATGGAAAGGGAATATCAAGCGAATTTAGCGAGTCAATTCAGTACCGTACATGGAAGTGATTGCACTGTCACAGTGTTGCCAAATGTTTGTGACGATGTTGCCAATTCTCAGCTGTGCTTGGAACAGCTCTGTAGCGGTATGTGAGGAGAATACCATGCTCATGTCATAGCAGGATACGGAGAGGAGGCGTGTGGTTTGGTTAATATGCAGCGTTTTCTCCTACCAGTTGTGTCAAACATTCAGGTGTATAATCTTCCATAACGATTACAGTTTCCCACAAAATATATACAAATAAAACACTTACCTTGCTATTTTGAGACAAAAGATTATTTCAGTACAATAAAAAGTTTTTGGAAATAAACTTTTCCCACCTGTCACAAAAAGTAGGATAACAAACACTATGCACCTCGAAATCGATTGCATCTATGTGCAGTCTCGTGAATTTCATGAATTGAACGAGAATGTAGAAAAATAATGGTGCGAATGGAAGCTGTAAGAAACACAGTTAACTAATTATTCTGTGCCATGTAATAATCAATTCATTTGAAAATTCAGAAGAGAAGAAACTATAAATCACGCCCATTAAGACAGAAAGTAAAGTGCAGATCTGCGCTTTTTCATCTTCCGATCTATACAAATAATGTATACTAATCAGCGTATTCATTGCTTTCGTAATGTTTCCCTCTTGTTTAGTCTTCTAATGATGAACTGGATCCACACCCATGAGTCTGATTGTTTCTTTGTAACCTGCCGTCTACTATCTTTGTGTGTTACTGCTCTGTGTTCAAAAAGCAAAATATTATGCCTACACCCACGAGGTATTAGAACGAGGTCGCAAGAAGGCTAACGAATCATAATCAAAATACACCGAGACGCCAATTTGTCTGTCGTCATGGTGTTAAGTCGACAGAAATATTTGGATATTATTGTCTGTATCACCGTCATCCCGTTGTCGTCTGCTCTTACTGAGATTTTCATATTACCCTGAACATAAGACTCCGAGAGAAATGTGTATATTCTCCGTGACGAAACATCCAACATTCCATTCATCCTGATCCATTCGTAACGTGCATCGGCAGCAGTGAGTGATAGGAAATCTATTGTGAGGTGACGAATAACAATGACAATGGTAGTAATAAAAAATCAGTAATCAAAGATGTTTACTGCATTACAGACGATTGTTAAGTATTAACAAAATAACCAATAAAGGTTGAGTGTTTAATTGGCGCACTGCGTAGGTGTTCTTACCACTTTGTTAGTGAATTCTGTTCCGGTTGTTTGCAGAGAGAAAAGAAAGACCCCTGTAGACATACATATCGCTAGTACAACAAGAGACTACCTATCAACTATTATTGCTTTACATCCCGAGACAAATATGGCGTCACCGAGCTGATATTTGAAATACATTTCTGTTTTCTCTCTCTGTCTCCTCCCTCTCTTTATTTTTCTTTTTATTTTCTACAGGAAAGCATCCAGAACCGAGAGTAATAAGCAAGTAGGCACATAATCTATTTACAGTTATTTTCGTCGGGATACATAATGCAAAAATACACATTTTAAGTGTATTATTGCGTAATTCCAGTTATTGACAGTCTATTCGTGAGCTTGCTCGCATTCAGTGGGCTGAAACCCGTCACAGAAGCAAGCAAAACACAAATATTTCTTGCACCATGAGCAACACACAAACGAAAGAGAAGATGGCAATGGGATGCCGGTGATGCAGGCAATAATACCCAACTATTTCTACCGACTTAACACCATGACGACGGATAAATTGGCGTCTCAGTGTATTTTGATTATAATTCGTTAGCCTTCTTGCGACCTCGTTCTAATACCTCGTGGGAGAAGGCATAATATTTTGCTTTTTGAACACCGAGCAGTAACACAGAAAGATAGCAGATGGAAGGATACAAAGAAACAGACTCATGGGTGTGGATCCACTTCATCATTAGAAGACTAAACAAGAGGGAAACATTATGAAAACAATGCATACGCTGATTTGTATACATTATTTGTATAGATCGGAAGAAGAAAAAGCGAAGATCTGCCCGCATCTGCCCTTCAGTTTCTGTCCACAACCATGAGTCTGATTGTTTCTTTGTATCCTCCCATCTGCTAAAATTAGATTTGAGAGAAAGGATAGCTACAGCGTCGAAGTATTCATAGTATTGTATACGTGTGTGTAAATGTCTTCCAATGCCCACTCAATGAAGACAAGGATACACAGTCTAGCTACAGTATTATAAATACGCCTCAGTTTGTTGATGAACTCAAGTTGATAATCATTTTGAATATTTGGCAGTACTGTACCCATTGGTATTAAACTCGTTTTCAACCAATGAATCCCACAGCTACAGGAACATTACTTGTATTACCTCTTAGACAAAATACTTATGCAGTGCTACCAGACGAAAAGATCACCCTGACACAAACTGTGGGAAGTTTGTCTCACAACTTTCGTACTTGGATAAAGAGCTTTTCCAGCTTTTCCTATTTGAAATATCTGTGAACGTTGCTGCAAAAGACGATTTAAGAAGAAACTAAATTCCTTCAGCTACGACAATGTTTAAAGAAATCGTCTTAACGGTAATAAATCGTGTTATGTGAATCGTTTACTGGCTGTATTCTGCCGAAATTCGCTGGTTCGAAGGCAAAAAGCTTACTGACAATTTCACACAAGGAAAAAGGGGACGAAATGTCTCCCACTGGAAGGTCATGTTGTTCTATTTAAATGATTACAAAATCAGCTAAAACGAACAGTGAGGCTGTCAGTATAAGCACATTACTGGTGTCAGTATGATGTTGCACTGCCCAGGTCTGTAATGATAAAAGGCCCGTTTAGGTTCAAAAACGGCTCTGAGCACTATGGGACTCAACAGCTATGGTCATCAGTCCCCTAGAACTTAGAACTACTTAAACCTAACTAACCTAATGACAACACACAACACCCAGTCATCACGAGGCAGAGAAAATCCCTGACCCCACCGGGAATCGAACCCGGGAACCCGGGCCTGTTTAGGTCAGGCATATGGTATACAGAAGTGGAGAGAGCACCACTAAATTCCACACCCCGCATTCATTGCATACACACAGAAATTACTGTTACAGTATACTATTGGAGCCCAATGAGTGACTTGCATATTTTCCGGTGAAAAAGGGCACTGGCAAACAGTCTTCGCGACATTAGGTTACTTAAACTGGTGTCACTCTGAGCTAGAATTTATGGTCAGCGACTAAGTATAAGGTCAATGAGTCGGATGCGGGTTTTGCAACTGTGAAATACTTTCCTACATTATAGAAGTGAATATTAAATCTGAACTAATAATGCGAAAATTTTGAACTTGGATAGCTTACAATGAAAACCTTTCTCTTTGTTGCAAAGGAAAACAATTGATTTTCTAAAACATTCTCTGCCATACACAATTTGAAACAGGTCACATCGACCAAATCTTGTGGAAGGACTGACAGCGACGTATAACGGAAGGCAGTAAGATCCCTTGGCTTTTGGTTTGGCAGTATTCGACAGCCATTTCTAAGCGGAAGTAAATTAAGAAAGGCAGCGCGTTTTCGTTATCAAGTAACGTCTTCATCAATTACTTTAGTTTAAATGTAATCTGCGAGTAATTGCTGATGTTTGATATTAAGATGAAAAGGACTCCGTAGACAGGGAAAGAACCTCTTCTTGGACAACTACTTCTATAATGACCAAAAGGCATTAAATGATCTTCAAGCACATGTGTTCCAGCAACGGTATGAAGAAAATGATAGTGACAATGACGGTAATAATCGAATTATCCGGTAACTTCACACTTCACAGTGGATTTTCTCGAACTAAGAAATTTGCTGACTTAGTGAATATTTCAAAATGGCTTTACATCGAGGCTATGATACCTAGAAGAGTCTTTACATCCTGCTGGCATTAGAATAGCATAATCTCCACGTCAGAAGATTGCTTATACTTAACCATTTAATAGACTCGCATTTTTTCCACCTTGACTAATTTTGTAAGCTAAGCACATCATCCGTTACAGCACACTCCCGGGGCGGGAATTGTGGCCACAGTGGGCTGGTGGAACGAACTATCACAGGTGCAATGCGTGGGCTCAGGCATTTACTTTTAAGAGGCACAAATGGATTTACTTTACCTCTGGTAAGCTCAAGAGAAAGACGTTATAATCCAGAATCCGCATTAAACATCACGTTCTTTCCTTACCACTTGGGCAGAGCCGGTTTACGTTGGGAAATGACATAGCCGGAAGTCATGGTAAACAGAAATGCTGTCTCCAGTAAACTTACTTACATTACAAAATTTTATTTTATTTGATGAAACGATAGCCATTTAAAGGGACAGTGCTCTTATTTTTCTTGTACTTGATTGAACTAGAGACGTTGAAAAATTTGGTGCTGGACTGTGATTCGAACTCGGATCTCATCTTTCGAGGATCTGAATCTCTCGAAACGGTATAGTTCAATCATTTCGTTCCTTTTCCCAAGACTGCAATCTTCTCTAGGTCTCCTACAAAGGTAAATATGTGGGTCCGAATCCTGATCCAGTACAAAAATATTCATAATTTCATTTCAAGTCCTATCACGGGCATACCAGTCTGCTAGTGAAAATTAACGTGCACGCATCATGTGCTTCATCTTTAAATGCATGAACACTTTGTTCCTTCTGAATGGAGGTATATCACACATCTTTCGTGGTTAGTTAACAGGGACGAAAGGGTCTTTACAGGAGTCCCAGTTTATTACAAAACTGTCGTCTTTTTTTTCCAAGTTTAGATTTGGTTACTGATATCGGCGAAAATTTCTGTAAATCGGGCCTCTTCATGACTAGTCAGCAATATGATATGATTAGATTAGATTAATACTTGTTCCATAGATCATGAATACGACATTTCGTAATGATATAGAACGTGCCATTTTAATGAAAGATTTCTTTACATAGCATGATTCAGTTTCCTTGCAATAAATTTTTACTCTCTCTCTGATTGTTTTTTATTTTTATATCTCTCCCTCGCTCTCTCTCTCTCTCTCTCTCTCTCTCTCTTTCACACACACACACACACACACACACACACACACACACACACGGATTATGTATTCCAGGCTGTAGCAGCCGCGTCTTTGAGACGTCAGCTATGGTCACTTCCCAGCCCACTGCAGGATCACATCGGTTCGTCTTCTTCCTGCTGGTAATGTAACTGAGATCTGACAACAAGGCAAGGTGTATTTGGCAACTCTGTGATCGACGAGTTACTTCCTGGTGTGCACGGAATTAAGCCTCAAAGTTCACTTGATGTTTCCTGTCATTTCCATTGAATAATCTGAGTTATTATTAACGCTTGAGCTGTAACAAAAGATTGTAAATTTACGGTTTTCAGCCCAGGAAAGTCGTTGCACGTGAAAATCGCATCTATTCTCGTCCTTTAAATAGCGGTTTACGAGTTCTAGGCACTACTGAACTCGTAAGAGGAAACATAGACTCATGCTTCTTCCCTAGCTCTGTGGAAACGTGCTAGCCTGAAAGAAAGAGTCTGTTATGGTTTGCGGTGACAGTAACGTTTTTTATCCCTTCTGTGAAAGAGCTACAAGCGGTCAGATCACACATCGATAGGGGAAATCGTAAGAAAACACTTTCGGCTCATAGTGAAATGGTGAAAAACTTACAATGCTGCACAACAGGTAACGGCTTTTCCGCTGCTGACAAACAAATTTTGGGTTTCTAGGAATGCATAACTTTATTTATGAAATGCCGCATTTGCACACCGCTTGAATATGACACAGCATACCAATCAAACACAGACCCAATCGAAATCTAAGTGATTAGTATTTTAATAATTTGTGCCGATAGAGGCACGCTTGTGTACAGATACTGAGTTTTATTGAAACAGACTTTCGTCGTAAGGTTATCGTGGGTGGTTTTATTTCATTTATTATAATACAGTACACAGTTTTCGTACGGTTTCTTTTAGTGTTGTTAAAACATTAGTTGACATGAGAGCAAAATTAATCATCAACGATATATATGCAAATTCTCTGATGTTATCTATAACAGTCTGACAATGCACATGCAGTTTATTGATTACATGCGTGTAGAAAACTTGATCTGACTTAAAGCTGTCAAACAACTTTTTATGAAGAATAAAATGCCACTGCCACACGACAGCTAATGTAGAAAATACTTTTCTGACGTATTTTGGCACGATACGCTCTCCCCAAACATAATACAAAAGTTTCGAGAGGCATCTGCAGCCTGGCCATCTATTAAACCTGAAAAGAACAAAATGTCGCAGAAGTTAGCCCTTTTTCCACATGCGACTATTTTGGGTTGAGAAGTGAAGGGAATTATGTTCAAAGTTCCATTAGATCGATAACTTCAGCAGACAGCAGTATGGCGTTTTAAAAAATGTAGCAGTGAATGTACCCAAACTCGCGACGTCTCATCAACAGCGCGCGAACCTTACCGTTACGCTACTAGCTGACACTTTGCTATAACACCTTCAGAACTCAACAACAATTCCTCCAGAACATGAGCGTTGCACAGTGCTGTGAGATAATGCATATGGCCTGATCTAGACTTCTGAGAGACAGACAGTTACAGCTTTTCTTTTGCACTGCGCGGCGTGTTTAACAAACAGATAGAGCAATAGAGTAGCTCAAGTCGAAAAGAACACTTCCTGTTTAAATTTCTGCATCCTACACTGTTAGCAGTTCTGTGTAGGTGTCAGTTACGTGATTTTATTTCGGTGATTACAAAATAGAGTCGAATGTATGCACTGGGTAGCCGAGGCAGCTAGTTCATGGCGATTTGGTCAACCAAGTAAATGAATGTACTGAACATGCTGCAAACCACTACAGGGAGTCTGTGTGTCAGAATTCTCATCCAGTGTGACGCAACATCGTTATGATAGAAAAATGAGTGATAGAGAAGAGAGTTTGGTGGGCTCTTGGATTAATGCTAGGTTCATATACTTATGGTCTGGGTTCGATTCTAACTTCTGCTGATGATTTTTGATAAGGAGAGACAGATTCTGTTCTCTTCTGGCTACGACAAGTGAAGAAGGTATAATGGCATTGTGGTCTGACATTCATGTTAAACATAATATTCCTTCTCTACCAAGTAGACGTTAGGTTGAACCACAATACAGTCAGGAGTCGCCACACGTAGAAACTCCATCAACAGTAACCTTTCTTATACTAGTTATTTATTTCTAGTGACGAAACAAACGCTATGTAGGGTCACAGGACTCTTATTCCATCTTTTATTTGAGTTTCTGTATGTCGATAAAATTGGTACTGATCTGGGAATGCAACTCAGACCGCCCTTAACGCGGAATTTGATCCCTTCCAAACAATACAGCTTGACTGCAATTTGTTGTTTGTTCAAAACTGCAGATTCCTCAACATCTCCACATATTGCGCGTGAAAGGGTTCGAATCCTGGCCCGCCACTAAAGCTTTCATTATGTATTATCAAGCTCTAGCATGAGAACACCTATCTGCTGGTGGGTAATAATTTTGATTTTTAATGTATTATCATTCGTTGTATCTGACGTTTTTGAGTCCCAGTGAGACGCAGAACTGTTTGCGAGATCATTGTAAATTCAACGATGTTATTCCGAGCTGCTGGCGCAGAAAAATTCGGTAGCTGACGTCTCTTTGGGTGCAGTCAACAAAGATATGTGTGGGGCTCGATTCCCAGTCAGCACTGAATTCTTCGTCATATTATTTCTAGTTCAAACATGCTCACATGTAGCTGTTGGTGTAACAAACCCATATTTAACGTTCGTTTTCTCTAGAATATAACAGCGATAGGTGCCAGGTTGGAGTCCTGGGAAAGAAAAAATTAATGTTTCGTCTTGTCATTTCATTTAAAACATCTAGCTACTGCCGAGAAAATCCGATATATCACAGTTGATTGTGCTTCGATGACAATCCAGTTAGGTTCTGGGTTCGAATCCCTGTGCAACAGAAAAGCTTTACCTCACGTAATTTCAAGTAAGTTACTCGTGAAGAAGCAGTATTTAATATGTCTCGTAGTTTATTAACAAGGACAATAGATGCTGGGTAGGAATTCGCGTCCGTTAAAGATGTTTACGTTATGTAATTTAAAGTTGATATTTCCTAACTGATACTGTCTAAAATCGAGGTATATCACTCTCTGTATGCATAGTCAGGAATGACTGTTAGTTTCCGTGAGTCACGAATTCTTTGCTTAGTCTGCATCACCTGGGTTTGAATCCATATGCAGAACGAGACGGTTCGTCGTGTCATTTGAAGTTCATACATATTCTCAACTAGCAGCTCGTGAAAAACCTAAATTTTTAATGTCATTTTGTGTTAAATAATAAATACGGTATGTTACTTTGAAGAAGAAATCATGAATACGACAAACTTACTATGTGCATCTGGCGTAATAATGAGAGTGGTAACATTTCAGGTATGTCATTTATGGTAATAAATGTTAGCTTACAAGCCTTAAGGACAGTGTTATCTGTGATAAGGTGTTCCCTGATATTTGTAGTATCTTGGTATTACTTGACATGTTGAGTTATTGCGATACAGAGCAGTGTTTTCTAGTGGTGATTTGTTGGAACCATTTTCAATAGTCAAACGATTGTACCGTGGAGCGATTAGTGGACCTGCTAGACAGCTGCGTTATGAGGGTTGTATGCGAATCAGGCGAAATGCAATTCAGGTCGTTCTGATACTTTTGAGCACGACTGTACATCTTGGAGCCAAACACTTGAAGATCACAGCCGAGTTTTAATATGACGCATCCTGACAGTTTCCATCCACATCCTACATTCCTCCACCGCACGACAACATCTACATTTGGCAGTGACAGCTAAGATGGCACCGATATGTTGGTGACACCTTCACGTCTGGCCACGTGGAGAGGAAGAGCTATGACATTTCCACCTACACCTCAACCAGCAGTACAGCAGACTCCAATTCCCTATGGAGACACATGGGAATGGGGTGCTGCCGTTCCTCGACGTGGAATTTTACAGAGAGCCTGATGGTAAACTGGGCCATAGAGTACATAGGAAGCCAACCAGCACTGACAGGTGCCTACTTGCCTCCTCTCATCATCACCCTTCGCAGAAGAAATACGCTCTGGGCACTTTAACCAAGAGGGCTCACAGGATCAGCGATTAGGAACATCTGAAGGGTGAACTACAAAACCTCTAGTCTAGTTTTGGTGCCAATGGTTATGGGATGAAACTAATAGATTAAACTATGGCGACAAAGAATGAAGGCAATAGAGGAGAGCAGAAGGAAGCACAAAAACATCGCTGCATTACCGTATGATCAAGGTAGAACTGAACAGGTGGACAAAATTCTCCGCCGAGCAGGCATCAGGCCAATTTTGCGGAGCAACAGAATAAAAGATGTACTTCGCACATTGAAATATGCAGTTGACAAACTACATGCTGCTGGAGTCTACGAAATTACATGGGAATTTGGATAAGTGTATGTAGCAGAGACCCATCAGCACATAGATATCCGAACACGAAAGATATATCCGACTAAGACAATACACAAAGTCAGCGGTGGCAGAACACCAAGATGAGTGCGGCAAACAGATTAATTTCAGTGAAGCTCCCGTACTGGCGAGACAGCCTCTTGCTTTCAGGAGGAAGATTAGAGAGGCAATAAAATAGCCAAGCGACTAACCAACATGAACAGAGAAGACGGGTACCGACTTCCAACATCTTGAATGAGATTTTCACTGTGCAGCGGAGTGTGCGCTGATATGAAACTTCCTGGCAGAATAAAACTGTGTGCCGGACCGAGACTCGAACTCGGGACCTTTGCCTTTCGCGGGCAAGTTGGTAGAGCACTTGCCCGCGAAAGGCAAAGGTCCCGAGTTCGAGTCTCGGTCCGGCACACAGTTTTAATCTGCCAGGAAGTTCCAACATCTTGTCTGCCAGCAATAACAGGGTTACGGGACGACAGCTCACGTGAAGCAATACATATAGGCGCGCGGGAGACTGGAGCGGCTGCAGGTTTATAGAGTACAGACGCGCCTCAGGCGGCACTAGATAGCAGGAAAACAACGTCACGTTGCAACTGCCGCCCGGTTTTTCCACTCGCCGATTTCCACCAAACACAAGGAGTTATACAAACACCAATCAAAAAGCCAGGTTTCCACCAAAGAAAAAAAAATGGAAATACCAATAAAGAAATTCTAACAACCCTCCCCTTCTTGTCCGCAGCTCGTGGTCGTGCGGTAGCGTTCTCGCTTCCCATGCCCGTGTTCCCGGGTTCGATTCCCGACGGGGTCAGGGATTTTCTCTTCTTCGTGATGACTGGGTGTTGTGTGATGTTCTTAGGTTAGTTAGGTTTAAGTAGTTCTAAGTTCTAAGGGACTGATGACCACAGATGTTAAATCCCATAGTGCTCAGAGCCATTTTTGAACCTCCCCTTCATGCTTAACAATCTGTCGGAATTAGATAACAGCCATGTCTGCTGATATATAAGAAACAAAGCTTTATCATTCAGCAGTAAAGAAATACACCCTGAAAAAGGTCACTTGCAACAGGACCGAAACGTCGGTAGTTTCACATATTGACAATGCGGTCACAAACCCAGAGAAATTTTATTGGCTGTGACAATGGCCGCGAAGCCTATAGCGAAAATGTAGTTAGCGATAAACTTTTTTCCCTTCATTATTTTGTGAGGGGGGAGGGATGCTGTGGTGTTGGCAGAAGAGCCAACACTGTTTTTCTAGAGGAGGCCGAAATGCACGCGTTTAATTACACGCTGACTGGCGTGAGGTCTGGAACGGGACAATATCTTGAGAATTGCAAATAAAGTACGTAGATGGTGTAATACTTAACTTTAATCCACAATTGTAGAACATCTCTCGTTACGGTACATGCTTCATAATATTAATTATCAATTGAATACGGCGCCTTGCTAGGTCGTAGCAATTGACGTAGCTGAAGGCTATGCTAACTATCGTCTCGGCAAATGAGAGCGTATCGGTCAGTGTAGCTTCGCTAGCAAAGTCGGCTGTACAACTGGGACGAGTGCTAGTAAGTCTCTCTAGACCTGCCGTGTGGTGGCGCTCGGTCTGCTATCACTGACAGTGGCGACACGCGGGTCCGGCGTATACTAATGGAAGCGGGCGATTTAAAGGCTACCACCTAGCAAGTGTGGTGTCTGGCGGTGACACCACAGGTGCCACTAACAAAAACTTTCGGAAAGGTTTGAAGAAACGTGTAAAGATTTTTGAAAGTCGCTAAGCATTCTCAGTCTCAAACACTGGACGAATACAGTGTGAGTATCCAGAATGAAATTTTCACTCTGCAACGGAGTGTGCGCTGTTATGAAACTTACTGGAAGATCAAAACTGTGTGCCGGACCGAGACTCGAACTCGGGACCTTTGCCTTTCGCATGGATATTGCGGAGACATGGCTTTGCCACAGTCTGGGGGATGTTTCCAGAATGAATGTCTCCGCAATATCCTTTCTTCCAGGAGTGCTAGTTCTGCAAGTTTCGCAGGAGAGCTTCTGTGAAGTTTGGAAGGTAGGAGACGAGGTACTGGCGGATTTAGATACACTCTAAGGCAGACCAAAAACGACGCACCACCAAGGAATGATCGGAATTGGAGAGAAATCGGTAGGTGTGGTGTACATGTACAGACAAACAAACGATAACAGTTTCAGAAAAACTGGATTATTTGTACAAGGAAAAGAGTTCCACAAATTGAACAAGTCAACAACGCATTGGTCCACCTCTGACCCTTATGCAAGCAGTCACTCAGCTTGCCACTGATTGACCGAGATGTTGGATGTCCTCCTGAGGGATCTCGTGCCATATTTTGTCCAATTGGCGTGTTAGATAGTAACAATGCCGACGTGGTTGGAGTGTCCTTTCCCATAATGCTCCAAACATTCTCAATTGCCGAGACATCCGGTAACGTTGCTGACCAAGGGATGGTCTAACAAGACAAACAGTAGAAACTATATCCATGTGCAGAAGGAGGTTATTTTGTTGAAACTTGAAGCTCAGGGACGGCTTGCCACGAAGGGCATCAAAACGGGGCGTAGAATATCGCCGAGGTACCACTGTGCTGTAAGGTTGCAGAGGATGACAACCAAAGGCGTCCCGCTGTTTAATGAAATGGCTCACCAGATCATCACTCCTGGTTGTCAGGCCATATGGCTGGCGACAGCCAGGTTGGTATCCCACCGTTGTCTGGAACCTCTCCAGACACGTCTTCGGCCTGGAATCTCATTGAATGGGGTAGAATTGTCTTCAGTGATGAGTCCCACTTCGAGCTTAGACCTGATGACCAGGGAAGACGTGTCTGGGGACGGCCTGCACAGCAGTGGGATACCAGCCTGATTGTCGTCCGCCAAGCGGACCAACAGACAGGAATGATGGTCTAGGTTGCCAATTCTTTTCACATCAGAACCACTTTGGTTATCATCCGCAGCACCCTTAAAAACAGCAGGGCGTCGACGATATTTGTTCCCCCTCATGACGAATCAGTATGGGCTCAAATTTCAACAAGATAATGCCTGCCCAAACACGGCCAGAGTTTGTACTGCTTGTTTTCGTGCTTGTCAAACCCCATCCAGCCAACAAGTTCGCAGGATCTCTCCTGAACTGAGAACGTTTGCAGCATTATGAGCAGGGCCCTCCAACCAGTTTGATATTTTGACGATCTGACGCGCGTTTTGGACACAATTTGGCACGATGTTCCTCAGGAGGAAATACAACAAATCTATGAACCAATGCCAAGCCGAATAACTGCGAGCATAAGGGCCGGAGGTGGATCAACGGGTTATTGACTTGCTTAGTACGTGAAGCTCTTTCTCTCAAACTCTCAAATAAACCATCCTTTTTGGTAAAATGGTAATCATTTGTTTGTCTCTACCCGTAGATCACATCTACAGATTTCTGTTCCATTCGGATAATTCCTTCGTGGAGCGATGTTTTTTCTGACTTAGAGTGTATACACATAGTTTCTAACTTTAGTCCTTGACTTACTGCGTTAAACCTTTAACGTGAAAGTGTACCTTTTACTGAACAGATTATGACAGAACTTTAAATTTTTAAATACGCTCGACAATTATATGAAATACATGTCTTTCTGCTTTACGTAAATTAAATAATTGCAGCTTATCTTTCCTCTGAGAACGAAGTTTATAAAAAAAGGTAAGTTGCTTGTTTCACAGCAAAATTACCACAATACAGGAATAAAGCTTTTTTAGTAGGCTATCTGGGAAGGGAGTTAGGTTTGCTGCAACGTTGCTCTTGATTTTGCTTCTGGAACACAGATAAGGAAAGTTTCATGTAGATCAGGAACTGTTTGTGGAATGAGAGGAACGCATACGCCGATAAGATAGAGACACGTGGCCATTTCCGACGATAACAACTCCCAGTGACCCTAATCGGTACGTAAACAAGGCGATCCGCAACACGATAATAACATCCTTGCGAATGGTCGCTGCTGGCTGAGATTCCCGCGTCCGCAATAATATATCAGAGGGTCAGTACATGGGGTCCACAATATATTTTTTTATGCAGACGGATAAGAACTTGAACTGAAAGTCACGTATTAGGTAAGCACACTAGACAAACAGTTAACACTAAAACAGCGTAGCACCAGCTCTAGCCTTGATGATGACGTCGGCTCAGCGAGGAAGAGGGTCTATAAGTTTCTTCTGGTACGCCATCTCTAGCTGAAAACATATAGATGACTAGGAGCTAACAGAGATGCCAAATTGTGGGATGTCGATTGCTGCTCTTCACACGCTGTCCCAATCAGTCCCAGATATTGTCTATAGGATTCAGATTGAGTGATTTAACGGCGTAGCAGCAGTTGCGTACCTGACTGTCGCGCCAGGGACGTACGCGTCCAGCACTCTCAACACGTCTGTTCTCATCTGGGAAGCCAGAAGTGTCCGCAGCATAATCATCATGCAGATATGGAAGAACGGGCAGAACGTGCTCACCTAGAGTGTTGATATAAACATACAGGATCGTGTTCACGCTAACGTGAATGAGTGGGCCCAAGTCATGATGCGTAAAACACTCGGAGAGCGTGACAGCACCATCTCCAGACTGGACTATACCTTCCACTTGCTGCAGTTGAAGGACCTCGCTGGAGTGCGTGTGTACTCGACGCTTCGTGTCATTTGAAAACGGAGGCAAAATGGCGACTCGTCCTACCCCACTACACTCCTGCAGTTTCGGTGTTGTCTGGCCCACGCACGATGTACAGCTTGTTGTGCTGCTTTGAAAGATGGCCTTTAGCAAGGCCAAACGTCCATTCTGAGCAGTTCCCTTCGTAATTTTTGCTTGTCGTTGAAAAGGCATGACATTGGTTTTAGGTCCCTGTGGATGGGATCTTTAACGCTCACTGTTATTACGGTGTGTCGCACGGCTGCGGATACTACATTGTTTCTTGTAGACACCATTGACAGTCCGCACTGATACAGAAACAAACAGCTGTAATAGCTCCATGTCAGCCCATCTTACTGCTCTGATTCCTTATTACCGACTGGGACATACGCGACGCCATTTCACTGCTATTGTGATGCCATTCTCTCCATGGGCGGCAAACTATTGCTGCCGCATATCGATTCGGGTGAGTACAGCTTTATAAGCCTCTGAGGCTATTAAAGATGCTTCTCTGCGAAATAAAAAATGGTTCAAATGGCTCTGAGCACTATGGGACTTAACATCTGAGGTCATCAGTCCCCTAGAACTTACAACTACTTCAACCTAACTAACCTAAGGACATCACACACATCCATGCCCGAGGCAGAATTCGAACCTGCGACCGTAGCGGTCGCGCGGTTCCAGACTGAAGCGCCTAGACCCGCTCGGCCACTGCGGCCGGCGTATGTGAAATAATCAACATTAACTACAAGTTATCTGTGACTTTCTGTCTGTTAGAAGGGCAGACGAGAGATACCAAACACACAGCGATGATGCCACGGTATAGGAGGCATGATTGCTGATAATTCAGAAGTTGGCAATTTTCGTCAGGATGGTGGTTTGCGTTGTAAGGCAGCTCTTTGTGCCTTGTTTGGATAATCCTTTGTGCATGGATACTCCAGAGGGGCGCCAGTCGAGTGATCTTGACCATTAGAGGAAGGCAGTCCAACCCAACCTGACTTTAACGTTGTAGCCTGTGCAAAACTGAGCAAATGAGCACTTTTAGAGGGCTACCAAAAGTACAGCTTTCAGAGCAGTCGGCTGTTTTCTCTGATATGGTACCAGAAAAGTTAACTAAACATCGCAGCGAGAGCTATGCCTCATTCGGTTTCGTCTTCATGTGCAGTCTAGACGCATTTCCGTGCCTGGTACAGTCGGTCTCCAGACCACATCGTCCTACCATTTAGGTTGTAAAGGATAAAGTTGTAAACGAGTCTTGGAAACAGCAAGGCAGCGCCAGAACGAAGTCAGACCGTACCCTGCTAAGTCACCAACACAGCAAAGTCAGCAGAGGCGCTCCTTCCGCAATCGACGCTTCTGTGAGGCGACAGACTGGAATTTCACGTAGCTACTGCAGCTTGGTCGACCTACTGCTGGTCACACCACACTCAGTCACTGCCCTGCTCGAGACACTTCGATGCGATCCCAAAACACAGATCTTCTCCAGGAGTCAGCGCTAACCAGGACCTGTCCATCAGATTTCGGCAGCTGGGCATTTATGTGACATCCAGTCTGTGTCAATGTTGAGCCGTCGCCGTCGCGTACGAGGGATCCCCATCTGACTGCCGAGCCCAGGCAGGAAACACTGCACCAGCCACCCACCCCTGTTCGTCAGCATGGGTCCAGGTTTAGAATCCAGCCAACAGCATCGCTGTGTAGCTGGGACACGGCGACCTTCCACTACGCTGGTCGACATTGCCAGCCTCGTCCACAACAGAAAACCACGAGCAGTGCTTGCCTGACATTGTCAGCACAACGCCAGCATGTCAGAGAGAACGTCTCAAGTTGCTGTCTCCTGAACAGTGCACGCTCACCATACGCTGCCCTACCTTGCCTGCAGGTGCACTAGGACATTATGTGAAGATGGAGATTTGAATGACTAAACTAATTAAATTAATTAAAGACGTGTTGTGTTCATCCTGATGCCTGTCCAAAGCTTCTTTGGACCAGTTAAATGGTGGAGTCCAAGCCTCATAAAGTAGTAATGAAGCAATGGAGAAGTTATTGTATCCTCTCGTGGTTCTTCCTCTGCTGCTGCTTGTCCATCCCATCTTTTCCAAAAAACCACACGGTCATAATCAGTGAAACCCTCTTTCTACACCTAACAATGTGCCATGTGGAGGTAGTTTAACTGAGTGCCCCAAGCACCAGGAAGGGGAGCTTAATACTACCGGTTAGTCACAGAATCGATCCATTTTTAGCTACTAGTTGCGACAATCTGACCATCTGAAATTATGATCTATTGTAATAACGATAGCAGCCAGACCATCAACGTCTCCATGCTACCACCAAGGGAGTCTGCTTTGCTCTACTGCAGTGTGTCACCATCAGACAGCGTCTCTGTCTCTCGCCTTCTTTCAGGTGTTTTGTCCCTTCACTTGCAATTTTTATTGATTGACCAACCATTGTCCCCAGTCCCATAATCACTGTCTTGTAGCCAGGTACTTTTGCCACCGACTTCTGTGCCTTTTTGTGTGTAAATTTCTTTACTGAAGTAACTGTCTTTTCTTTTCAAATTATACCTGTTAAAAATAATCTATAGCCGACTATTGTTTCAGTAGAGTTGTGCTACCTCCTTCTGTCCTTAAACTGTCACCACTCAGGCTCTACTACCCTGTGTTTATGTATGCCAGGTCGAATCACGCCTCTAGTGAGAAATTGTTTAATACATTAGGCCCTGTCAGGGCAGAGAGAAGGGTAGTGGGTGCATATTTCCAAGCCACACAGCTGGGAACGCGGTTACATCTTTTTACACTGTGACTTATGTAGGTGGTGGTGGGTTACTTGATCACCTGGCACTATTTCTACAACATCCACAGAGGTCTAAAGCGACAGCACGCTCTTTCAAAAGGGTGATCGATTGTTGTGTAAGAGGATCACCAGGCAGACAGCAGAAACTGCGTAGGCACCACCACTCACCTAGTGCCTCTCGGCTCCACGCAGCAGTCTCCAAATGGCTCTCGCTAATACTGACTTCTTTCTGCTTCCGCACCACTTCCTCCAGAGTGTCCAGTACATCCGCTGATAGTGTGAACAGCCAATAGCAAACGCTGTCAACCGCAGACTACTTTGCTTCCACATTGTACTGGTGACACAGGTGTTCGTTCACCAAGAGGCTTTCATTGCGTTGCCACATCCTCATTACAGCACGCCGTGTCACAGCAAGTGTTTGCTTAATAATCATAGTGTGCAACAGCTACCATTCAGGTACCATAGTAAGGCAACAGTTTTGTGTTACTGAGGACGTTTGGGCTGAATTAACAGTAGTATGCAATTACTACATTCGCACCACTAAAATCTATACAGTGAGCTCATCTTGTCCAGTATCTTAGCTCACATTACGATAGCTTAAGACATTAAAATGCCAATAAGGTAACCTATTTTGCACATTTACATTACTAGCCATTAAAATTGCTACACCACGAAGCTGACGTGCTACAGACGCAAAATTTAACCGACAGGAAGAAGATGGATCAAAAAAATGGTTCGATTGGCTCTGAGCACTATGGGACTTAACATCTGTGGCCAACAGTCCCCTAGAACTTACAACTAATTAAAACTAACCTAAGGACATCACACACATCCATGCCCGAGGCAGGATTCGAACCTGCGACCGTAGCGGTCGCGCGGTTCCAGACTGAAGCGCCTAGAATCGCTCGGCCACACCGGCCGGTACAAGAAGATGCTGTGATACGCAAATGATTAGCTTTTCAGAGCATTCACACAAGGTTGGCGCTGGTGGCGACACCTACAACGTGCTGACGTGAGGAAGGTTTCCGACAGATTTCTCATACACAAACAGCAATTGACAGGCGTTGCCTGGTGAAACGTTGTTGTGATGCCTCGTGTAAGGAGG
This sequence comes from Schistocerca americana, assembly GCF_021461395.2. Lineage (NCBI taxonomy): Eukaryota > Metazoa > Arthropoda > Insecta > Orthoptera > Acrididae > Schistocerca > Schistocerca americana. The sequence goes on along the minus strand of NC_060124.1, from coordinate 538,938,266 downwards.
AGAAATGTGTGCCATCACGTTTCCGACTTTGATAAAGGTCGGATTGTAGCCTATCGCGATTGCGGTTTATCGTAACGCAACACTGCTGCTCGCGTTGGTCAAGATCCAATGACTGTTAGCAGAATATGGAATCGGTGGGTTCAGGAGGGTAATACGGAACGCCGTGCTGGATGCCAACGGCCCCGTATCACTAGCAGTCGAGATGACAGGCATCTTACCCGAATGGCTGTAACGGATCGTGCAGCCACGTCTGAGTCAACAGATGGGGACGTTTGCAAGACAACAACCATTTGCACGAACAGTTCGACGACGTTTGCAGCAGCATGGGCTATCAGCTCGGAGACCATGGCTGCGGTTATCCTTGACGCTGCATCACAGACAGGAGTGCCTGCGATAGTGTACTCAACGACGAACCTAGGTGCACGAATGGCAAAACGTCGTTTTTTTCGGATGAATCCAGGTTTTGTTTACAGCATCATGATGGTCGCATCCGTGTTTGGCGACATCGCGGTGAACGCACATTGGAAGCGTGTATTCGTCATCTCCATACTGGCGTATCACCTGCGGTGATGGTATTGGGGTGCCACTGGTTACACGTCTCGGTCACCTCTTGTTAGCATTGACGGCACTTTGAACAGTGGACGTTACATTTCAGATGTGTTACGACCCGTGGCTCTACCCTTCATTCGACCCCTGCGAAACCCTACATTTCAGCACGATAACGCACGACCGCATGTTGCAGGTTCCGTACGGGCCTTTCTGGATACAGAAAATGTTCGACTGCTGCTCTGGCCAGCACATTCTCCAGATCTCTCACCAACTGAAAACGTCTGGTCAATGGTGGCCGAACAACTGGCTCGTCTCAATACCCCAGTCACTACACTTGATGAACTGTGGTATCGTCTTGAAGCTGCATGGGCAGCTGTACCTGTACACGCCATCCAAGCTCTGCCTGACTTAATACCCAGGCGTATCAAGGCCGTTATTACGGCCAGAGGTGGTTATTCTAGGTACTGTTTTGTCAGGATCTATGCACCCAAATTCCGTGAAAATGTAATCACATGTCAGTTCTAGTATAATATATTTGTCCAATGTATACCCGTTTATCATCTGCATTTCTTCTTGGTGTAGCAATTTTAAAGGCCAGTAGTGCATATTCGAAAACATCTCGAGGAACAATATTTTAAGAAAGTAATTGGTCAGGAAGGAAGTATTCCGTGGTATTATGCATCGATACTTTCCTACCGGCGTATCACATTTGGTAGCGGAACTACAAGTTTCCATCCAATGACAATAGCGGTCGTGTGGGATCCGGAGTACTCAATACAGCTCACCTGCTGGGCCACCCCTCCAGTGGTGCAGGACTACGGGCACTCTCTGCCGCCAAAATATACGACAGCCGGTAGCAGCGACTCAGCCACTCGCGCTTAGAGCCACTTTGCAACAACACCATCGATCGCGCCCAGTACAGGGAGCCTCGTCCTAGGTGACGTTGCTGGACTCTCTTTCCTGCTGCATTATATTAACTTGTTCGCTAATCATTTCTGCTCCTGTCCAGTTTTCCTATGACGACAGTTGCGGCCTCACTCTGTAGCCAAGCTGTGCTTAACATTGTGTACGAAGTAGTACACGACATATTGACTGTCCAGTCCGTGGTACATCTACATCTACATCTACGTGATCACTCTGCTATTCACAATAAAGTGCCTAGCAGAGGGTTCAATGCATCACCTTCAAGCAGTCACTCTACCGTTCCACTCTCGAACGGCGCTCGGGAAAAACGAGCACCTAAACTTTTCTGTGCGAGCCTTGATTTCTTTTATTTTATCGTGATGATCATCTCTCCATACTAGGTAGGCGCCAACAGAATTTTTTTGCAATCGGAAGAGAAAACTGGCGATTCAAATTTCATGAGAATATCTCGTCGCAACGAAAAACACCCTTGTTTTAATGATTGCCCCTCCAATTCACGTATCGTGTCTGTGGCAAACTATCTCCCCTATTTCGCGACAGTACAAAACGAGCCACCCTTCTTTGAACTTTTTCGATGTCATCCGTCAGTCCAACCCGATGCGGATCGCACACCGCACAGCAATACTCCAGAATAGGGCGGACAAGCGTGGTGCAAGCCGTTTCTTTAGTAGGCCTGTTGCAGTTTCTAAGTGTAATGAGGAGAACACACGGTATTCACGCCTGGAACTTCTACAGGATACTTCAGCTGCAGCGTTGGTACAGTTATTTAATTTGCTGGTAAAATTTTCTGTTAAACATCACACATTAATAACAACAGGAAATTTCATCACTATAGTAAAAGTACAGAGAAGGAAATTGTCCATCGTCTTTGCGCTCAGCTTTATACTTGGACTGGAAGCAGTGAAAAACGAGGCCACAAATATCCTGCAGAATTTAGTGAGCAGTCTCAAGGTTCTAATGATAAGACTAATTTTATAAGAAAACAAGATAAAATTACATGTTTCGAAACATTTTTTACGTCATAGGCGTATTTTCTAAAAGGAATATTAGTTGTGACAGCATTTTTGTTTTCCCAATATTACGAAATTACATCCAGTAATCATAATCGAAGCACGAACTTTCTTAAGACAGCTCTGTAGATAACTGGCAGTAAACCACAGCGTTTCCTAGTAGTTTTTTGAAATAACTGTAGTGACTTTATAATCAGAAATATTCAGTTTATAGCTTTTCCGCACGATTCACAACCAGCGAATTTCTGTGCACAGATAATTTTTCATATACTAAATGCCACACCACAACCGTTAAATGACGGAAGATAGCTTTATTAATGGCTACGACACTGTCTCCAAAGTTAGCAACTGAGAATCTTCGTTAGAGCTGGAATGAGAGACCGAAGGAACTATCATATGTCTAATAAATCGTCTGGCAAGACAGCATCACGCGGAAGAGGCCAGTCCACTCCTCCAGGGAGCTTGATTTATTGACCGAGTCGACATCTGAATCGTCTGAAACTATAACATGTAATATCAGAATGTGAAATTAGTAAATGAGACAGGGATGCTTCTAAATATCGTGCCGGACCTCCTTTTTTCCAGCGTCTTGTAGCAACTAGACGTGGGATGGACTCAACAAGTCGTTGCAAGATCCCTGCAGAAATATTGACCCACGCTGCTTGTATAGTCGTCCATAAATGCGAAAGCGTTGTCAGTGCAGGATTTTGTGAACGAACCGACCTCTCGATTATGTCCCACTAATGTTCAGTGGGATTAACGTTGGGCGATCTGGATGGCTAAATCATTCACTCGAACTGTCCAGAACGTTCTTCAAACCAGTCATGAACAATTGTGGCCCAATGACATGACATTGTTGTTTGGGAACATGAAGTCCATGAATGGCTGCAAATGGTCTCCAACTAGCCGAACATAATCATTTCCAGTCAATGACCTGTTGAGTTGGACAAGAGGGCCCAGTCCGTTTCACGGAAACAGCCAATACCATTGTGGAGCTACCACAAGCTTGCACAGCGCCCTGTTGACAACTGGGATCCACGGCCACGCTCGAACCCTGCCATCAGTTCTTTCGAACTGAAATTGGGACTCATCTGACGAGGCCACAGTTTTCCAGTTGTCTAGGATTCAACCGATACGGTCACCAACCCAAGGGAGGCACTACAGGCGATGTCGTGCTGTTAAAAAAAGGCACTCGCGTCGGTCATTTGCTGCCATAGCTCATTAACGCCAAAATTCGACGTACTGTTCTAACAGATACGTTCGTCGTACGTCCAACATTGATTTCTGCGGTTATTTCATGCAGTGTTGCTCGTCTGCAAAGTAACGTAAAGGGCTGTAGCCTATCGCCAATGCTAATCAATTTGTACATTGAACAAGCACTAAAGGTTTGCCAACAACGTTGTAATTCTGTCAGAAGTAACAAAGGGCTTGGAAGAGAAACTGAACGGAATGGACAGTGTCTTGAAAGGAGGATATACGTTGACCATCAACAAAAGCAAAACAAGGATAATAGAATGTAGCAAATTTAGATCAGGTGATGCTGAGGGAATGAAATTAGGAAATGCGACACTTAAAGCAGCAGATGAGTTTTGTTATTTGGGCAGCAAAATAACTGATGATTACTGAAGTAGAGAGGATATAAAACAAAGAGAACTTTGTTAGCAGCAAATATAGATTCAAGTGTTCGCAAGTCTTTTCTGAAAGCATTTGTATGGAGTGTAGCCATGTATGAAAGTGATATGTGGACGATAAACAGTTTAGACAAGAAGAGAATAGAAGCCCTCGAAATGTGGTGCTACAGGAGAATACTGAAGATTAGATAGGTAGATAACGTAACTAATGAGAGGTACTGAAGGGAATTGTGGAGAAAAGAAATTAGTGGCACAACTTGACTATAAGGAAGGAGCGGCTGATAGTACACATTCTGAGACATCAACGGATCAGTAGTTTAGTACTGGGGGGAAGTGTGGGGGAGGAGATGGAAATAAAAATTAAAGAGGGAGACCAAGGAAGAAAATGGTCAGCAGATTCAGAAGGATGTAAGTTGCAGTAGTTATTCAGAGATGAAGAGTCTTCCACAGGTTAGAGTAGCATGGAAAGCTGCACAAAACCAGTCTCTGAACTGAAGACCACAACAACAATAACGCAACCCTAAAATTAATTCGAAAATCCAGGGTACTGCAGAAAAGAAACGTGTCCAACACCAATAAAGTCGTCCCCCTCCTTCCCCTTGTGTCATCAAGAAATCAGAAATACAAGTTAGGAGACAAATTGCAGAAACCGATTTTGTTCAGTTTTTTTGTCTCTGCTGCAAAAGTAGGAAATGTGGACATGTTGCATTTCTGCAGTAAGCGGCTTATATTCCCGTGACACTAGGAACCAGTGTGTGTTGTCTGTCGGCGCCCTTCGTGAATTTACGAAATGTAGTGCCGTATTTAGCGGTAAGCGCTCTGCCACACTTGTAAACTCATGGTGTGGGGAAACAGTTGGAGATGTATAGTCCCAGAACTGGATAAAGCTGGGTGTTTTTGTTGTAACAGTGGGGAAAACATCTTCTTAGTGTTGTTGTGTGTAAATATGTCTTACCGGTTGTGCTGAAGCAGAATAGCTTTCTTTGCTACGGAATCTTACGAAAGCACAAGTTTTTGAAGCGCAAACCCATTGAAACGAAAGGCGTTGCATGTTTAACACTCCAGTCAGTAGCGGCTGGTAACAGTCGGCAGTCAGCGGCTTGCGGTTTCCGGCTCAACCTCACATCATAACAAACTCAGGCATGCGGACACTATACGTGGGAGTTTTAGGTGGGGCAGTATTTTGAACTGTAGTTCCGTAAGGTGCCGATAGAGGTCGGGCCTGAACTACCACTGCCAACCGGAGCAAACAACTGCGCTGTCTTCTTAAGTTGCCAATCCTAAGATTGATTTGCAGCAGCTCTCCATTCACTGCGATTGTCGGCCAGCCTCTTCAATTCCATGAAACTTCCGCATCCTAGGTCCTGCATTATCTGGCTTATGTACTTTCTTCTAGGTCTGCCACTTGCCCTTTTGCCCTCCACAAGGCCTTCCGTTATAGTGTGGAGAAGACTTTCATGTCTCAGAATGTGTCCCATCCATATATCTCTCCTCTTCTTGACCGTCTTCCAAAGAACTGGAACTTCCTCCGCTCTCTGCAGGACTTCTTCATTTGTCATCCTGGCCGTCCATGGAATTTTTAACATCCTTCGCCGACACCACATTTCGAATCCTTCAATCCTTCTTCTTTCGTCCTCTCCAAGTGTCCAGGTTTCGCTGCCGTAGAGAAGCACACTCCCAACAAAGTTCTTTATTAACCGCTTCCTTAACGACAGACTTATCATATTTGATGTGAGGAGTCCTTTCCATTTATAGAATGCAATCTTTGCCTGATTTATTCTACTTATTACATCTTTCCTACTACGGCCATCTGATGTTATTCTGCTTCCCAAGTAGACAAAGTCTTGTATTTCTTTCAGCTTCTCTCCATTCAGCCTTATATTCGTAATTGGTTGATTATTTTGTTTGCTTGCAACAAAGATTTTTGTTTTTGACTTATTAATTTTCATGTTGTACCGTGTAGCAAGAGTGTTTTCCATTTCCTCCAACACTACTTGTAATTCTTCCTCATTTTCCGCTAGGACAGCAATGTCATCCGCAAAACGCAGCATATCAACTATTTTTCCCTGGATCCTGATTCCATTAGCTTGTCCTAACTTTTCTCTGACCTCGTCCATTGCTTTCTGTATGTACATATTAAAGAGGACAGGGGAGAGTGCACATCCCTGTCTCACACCCTGTTTAATTTTTGCTTGTTGTTGATGTTCCCCACATCTCACTATTGCCACCTCTTCTTTGTATATGTTCCATATCGTTCTCCTGTCCTTGTACTTAGCTCCAGTTTCCCTCAATATCTGGAATAGTTTTTTCCATTCAACCTTATCAAAGGCTTTTTCGAGGTCAATAAATGCTATGTAGGTGTCCTTTCCTTTTTCCATTCTTTTTTCTATTATGAGCCTTAGGGCCATAATGGCTTCTCGCGTACCTCTCCCTCTTCTAAAGCCAAACTCGTCTTCTGTGAGCATGCATTCCACGTTCCCTTCAATTCTTCTGAGGAGGATGGTCGTCAAAATTTTTGATGCATGTGATGTTAGGCTGAGGGTTCTGTATTGTGCACACGATTTTGCTGGCATTTTCTTTGGTAATGGAACAATAATACACTTTTTGAAGTCCTCAGGCAGCTCTCCAGTATCATATATTTGGAAGATTAATTCATACAATTTATCTTTTATTTCTGTTCCAGCTGCTTTGATGATTTCTGCAGGCAATGAGTCAATTCCTGGTGCTTTTCCTTGCTTAAGTGCCTGTAGTGCCTGATCAAATTCAGACCTTAGTATGCTGTCTCCTAGTTCATCTTTATCTACTTCGTCCTCACTTTCAATCATGTCATCTTGTACGTTGCCTCCATATAATTTCTCTAGGTATTCCTTCCACGTAAGTGCTATATCTTCATGATTATACACCATTTTATTATCCTCTCTTATTAGGGCATTACATCTAATCCTTTGTCCTCCTGAGAACAAGCGTTTCACTGTTTTGTATGCTAATTCAAGGTTCCCTTTCTTCAGAAGGTCTTCAACTTCTTTGCATCTGTCTTCAAGGAATCTTTCTTTTACTTGCTTCAACTTCCTGTTGATTTTGTTCCTAAGCACTCGGTATGCCGTTTTCCCTTCTTCCGTTTCATTATTTTTGAGCTTCCTTCTTTCCTCAAACATAAGTATTATTTCATCAGTTATCCACTCCTTCCTCTTTTCAGGTTTTTGTTTTCCAATTATCTCTTCAGCTGCTTTTATTAGGCCATCTCTCATATTTTTCCAATGTTGTTCTACATTCTCTATAGGATGCTGTTGAATTAGATCCTTAGCCCTTTCTTGGAACTCCTTCTGCGTCTCACGGTTTCCAAGCTTCCCTCTATCCAGTTTTCCATTTCCTATTTTCTTCCTTATGCATTTGAACTTGAGTCGGCATTCCGCAACAACCATGTTGTGATCACTCACAATATCTGGGCTTGCGTATGCTCTAGAGTCTTTTAGTTGATTTCTAAATCTATTTTTGACTAGAATGTAATCAATTTGGTATCGTTCTCTATCCCCTGGTGACTTCCAGGTGTATCTTCTACGGGGGTAATGTTGAAACCACGTGTTCAATATTATCAGTTGATTCCTGTTACAAAATTCTATAAGTCAGTCTCCTCTATCATTCCTTTTACCAAGGCCGTAGCGTCCAACAGCTGGCTGTACCTCTTTATCTCCTACTATTGCGCTCCAGTGTCCCATGATTATTAAATTTGTTTCTCCTTTGATTCCTCTCAAGGCTCCATTTAACTCTTCATATACAGCTTCAACTTCCTCATCCTCCTGGTTTGTGGTAGGCATATAGACCTGTATCACAACCGTCTCTGAAGGTTTGGTATCCAGACTGACAAGTATTATCCTTCCTCCATATTGTATATATCCCTTCACTCTCTGCCCCAATTTTCGACTCATAACTACTCCAACCCCACCTGCTCCAGGTCTATCTTCTATCGTTCCTGTGTGAATTATCCTGTACTCATCACTCCAGAAATCTCCGCAGTTAGGCCATCTCATTTCAGACACTCCTAGTATATCCAACTTCATTTTCTTCATTTCTTGCTTAAGGTTTTCGAGCTTCCCCATCTGCAGTAAGGTGCGGACGTTCCACGTTCCAATTCTACTATAGCTCTTTTTATTTCCTTTCTTCCTATGAACTGTTGAAACGAGATCTCTGGTAGTCCCCTCCCGGAGAACCGAATGAGGGGCTATTACTCCGGATTGCATTTTTACTAGAGCTTGTTTCATATTCATATTATGGCTGCTGATACTTGAGAAATCTAATTAGATCTTTAATGAAGTGGTTTCTCCTTGCCTTCTTCATTCTATGCCGTTGGCCATCATGTGGCTCTTCCGCCTTTAGGGACAGTTTCCCATCCCAAGGACAAGAGAGTGCCCTGCCTCTACCTGCTCATCCGCCCTCCTAGGAGGCCGTTTCGCTTGGTAGAGGGTGTCTCCTTATTCCGGGAGATACTCGGTCGCCATATCCTCGTTAGTGGTAACAGGGTGTACCGTGCAGCAATCCTTGGCTGCAACTCGTGAAGGTGAGGTTGGCATTTGTATGGAGAGGCTGTTTGAGACGCATCACATACCTTACACCCCAACTGCGCTGTGGCCACTACTAAATGGTACTTGTACTCCAGTTTGCTTTGTGTTGCGGATTGCTTTCTTTTTAAATGAATGAAATGACTAATCCTGCTGCATAAAGGGATTTGAATGCGACTCTCGCCACAACAAAAGCAAGCAACGATCACTACGACCGTTATGCCAGTTCTGCTTTCGTGATCTTACGATGGCAGACCTTCGACAGGAAAGGCTGGGCTTATTCTCCCTCACCGCTCCTGTCCCCTCCACCAGTCCGCGTTTCGTTTACGGTCGCGGCCAAGGTTATTTAAAAGGGAGGCTGGACCCAAAGCTAAATCGGCTGTGATTGGCTGGCGCAGTGACGTCACTGTAGGAGCAAAGCGAGGCAGCGGCTAGCTCAGCAAGCGACTCTTATTAAAGACAAGCAACTACTTATAACAGCAATAAGTTCTCAGGAAATTATTTAAAACAGTTGATTTACCTGTTTAGATGTTTGTAGTGGAAGAAGAGTGCCAGTGTCTTGATTTCCGCTTCTGTACTGCTGCTGCTTTCTGCGTTTTATGCTTCATATTGAGGAACCGCATAAGAATGAAAAGTCGTGTTCTGACACACAGTTTTATAACTTATGAAGAAAACTCCGGATATTTAGTTTGGACAGCAGTGCATATTGTTTTCACTATATTTTTTCCTTGAAAATACTATCCAATCCGCCCGCATCTCGTGGTCGTGTGGTAGCGTTCTCGCTTCCCACGCCCGGGTTCCCGGGTTCGATTCCCGGCGGGGTGAGGGATTTTCTCTGCCTCGTGATGGCTGGGTGTTGTGTGATGTCCTTAGGTTAGTTAGGTTTAAGTAGTTCTAAGTTCTAGGGGACTGATGACCATAGATGTTAAGTCCCATAGTGCTCAGAGCCATTTTGAACTATCCAATCCATTAAATTCATTAAAAATTAGTTCAAACTGAGACACCTTATGTAGCCACTGATCTGTAGGAACTGTGAGCCCACCGCGAGATAGAAATTCAATCCAACCCCAATTTTCATTTGTTGGAGGACTTAAAATATCAGCAGACGGCGTTCCCAGTGTGTTGTCACAGTTCTTTGCACGATATGCAATGTAGCCAGCCAGGTGACGGAATCCTTCTGCAGAGCAGTCACATCCCTCTTTGACAGCACGTTCTTCTGGTGCAGATTGAAGAGGAAAGTTAATATCTTGTAGCTCTTTTTCACCATCTATCATTTGCAGTGCTTCACTCATGTCGGGAAAAATTCCTGTTAACAGATGTGACGTCAAAAATCTTTCACACTCATCTGCCTCTATTGATGTGTCACTTGACAGAGGAATATCATGAGCATTGTGTCGCCTTATCCATATTTTACTTCTGTTGGAGAAGGGTTCAAATGGAAATGACCAATTCCCCTGATCTGTGAGAAAAATTTTTCCAATGCATCCTGGTTCAATCTGGCAGTTAAAATATATGTCATTTCTAGTGGCTGGAGGTCTGAAAACAGACCAAATAGTGACCGAACAGTTGTCATTATGCCTTTCTGGAATGGGAGCAAGTAATTTGTATTGCCTACGCGCATTTTTTTCTGCACACGTATACAGTTCTCTTAATATTTTTTCTTGAACATCCTTATGCATCCCATAACCACATGATAACAGATTCTTGTACCTCCGAGCATTCAGAATGTCAAATGCGTCGTTTGCTAACTGAAAAAAATTGTTGCTTCCTCTTCTTCAGGCATTAGGTACTTTATTGCTTTAGCTGTGGTACTCGAAAAGAGTTGCATTGTCAAATAAACCCTTTGACGCTCTCTCCCCTTAACACTGAGGTGAAGCTGTGACAGTTTAGGACACAACTTCATTTCACTCCTATCTAATGCGAGCAGTCTTTCTACAATAGATTTATTAACAATTTTCCCACTTGGAAGCTTTAGTCCATCATCCAGAAAGTGGTTGCTCATTAATTTAAACAAATGTGGAACATCTGAAAACACCCAGATTCACTTCTTTTCATACTGCGGATTGGAAAAGCAGGAATTTGTTTCTGTCACATTAAAATCTTTCCACACAGATCAACTTTCTGTTCCAAGGTCGCACACTACCGCAACAACATGTTAACCAACATCTTGAACAGAGCAGATAATACTGTTTAACCGATCAGCTGTTATTTGTGTGTCAAAATCATAGTAAATGGATTGCTTCCATCCAGAAAACAAGGCCGGCCGTTGTGGCCGAGCGGTTCTAGGCGCTTCTGTCTGGAAACATGCGACCGTTGTGGTCGCAGGTTCGAATCCTGCCTCGGTCATGGAGGTGTGATGTCCTTAGGTTAATTAGGTTTAAGTAATTCTAAGTTCTAGGGGACAGATGACCTCAGAAGTTAAGTCCCATAGTGCTCAGAGCCATTTCAACCATTTGAACCAGAAAACAAACCACATACCATAACAAATAGCGCGTTAGTGTATGGCCCTACAACACGATCTTCAACAGGATGATAAGTAATATTGCTATCTACATTCATTTCGTTGAATGACAGCACACAGAGACGTTCGGTTTTTGTCAATACAGACGAGTGGGCTTTCATTAGCTGCAAAACATCTGTCAGCACACCGGGAAAGCATCTGAAAGAGCGTGATGTTCATCTCTTAAGTGTTGACAGTCCTGGAAGTGGGAAACCGACTTGATTCCTTAAAAACAAATAACACTTCCTAGACACAGCAGGAAGTGTAACCGCTTTACGAATATCTTCCCTTTGCCACTTTGCTCGTTTCTTTCCACTCAACAAGCAGTTTATCTGTGTTTTTGAAAACAATTTGCCTAATATTTGAGTCGCTTTCTCTTGCACTTGCTTCTTTTGACACTTTTGTTGATATTTTACTTTCTCAGCACACGCTTTCACTTTGAGTTTCAAGCACTTCTCACGATACCTGGGGTTTGCACACATAGCTGTCAGTCTGTGGTTCCTGTATTATAATTCTTCTATACGTTTACAGAGTTCGCTGATCTGTTTACTAACAGCCTCACAGTCATCTGTCGCTGTTGACTGGTCTATTTTTCTTTTTTTCAGAGACACACTAGCCAGGTGCTCAATTGCATTTTTCATTGTCTTTCTTGCCTGCAACCTGCCTGCCCTATTCGGAGAAACTATATCATCAGCACCTGAATTTCCACTTAACACTGGGAACACTTCCTGGTATATTTAGACTCGGCACTGCGTCTGGTTTAAGTGTTTTCTTTGGCAGTAGATTAAGAAGTTCTGCTTGTAAGTCACGGAGATAATCATCTGATGTGAAATGTAACGAACAAACAGTTGATGTCGCAACATTGAAGCGATCTTTTCGGTGGCACTTCATTATCCAGACCTTCTGCACTTTGTCTTTTAGGAACGAATGATAAATTATATCCGTGCCTTTTGTCTTTCTGGTGTACGGCAGACACCCTGTTACAGCACATCCAGGCATTTTAAAGCAAAACTTTTACAAAACACCCCAACAACACTACAAACTAAAGCAAAACAACAGTGCGCGAAAAAGCTCTTTTGGCGCCTCGACACAACGTGCTCCTATGCTGCTATGCTGACGTAATGCGTAGAACAACGAAATTTACGCCGATCTACGCAGGCCATTTGACCCCCCCCCCCCCCCCCCCCCCGCACCCCCTGGGTCGCGGCCGACTGCCACGATATACTGTCTCCTTTGATAAGAAGGGTCGAGGCTATGGTTATATGCTCTAAAGATCTAAGATGGCCGCACTTCTGATCACATGATCATAACGTGACTTCCGATCGAGAAATTGCGAGACTCCTTTCATATGTACAACATTAAATCTCCCATTAATAGGTACACCTTGTTATCCGATTGGTTGAGGGCCTCATTTCTATAACACAGTCATGAATAACCTGCAGCATGCTTTGTATTTTTGGGGATGGTGCTTTTTTTTGCATTTCAGTTCTCATCTCAATGGCAGACAATGGCTGTATATCTTCATCGTTTGAAGAATCTATGAAATGTACGGGAAACATCTGGAACTCTGTACGGCTCTTAAGCGGATATCTCCTTGGTCATCTCTCTCCATAATACAGCGACTGAAAATTGCAGTACATTTTATACGCCAAAATCGATGTAACAGTTCACGATTTTTAGGTGAATTCAGATATACGTTCGACTGTGATTTGTCTCTTGCATCGAACATGCTGCAATCACTGGCAATCAAATTCCTGTTTGTCTGAAAAGCTTAAATTACGTGTCTCGCTATTTCGAGTGCTGTACTGAACTTAACTTGCTACGCACATGTGCTAATTTCTGGTGCAACGCATGCAAGTTGAGACGTCCGCTAAGCCCCCTGGGCAGAACAAATGATCAGGATTGTGGAAGGGGCCAAATAAGGTATCAGTCAGGTTCACTCAAAATTGTAATTTAATAACACCTTTAAACCAAAACGGAGCATCGCCGAACCTTTAGAACTACGGGTTTCAAAAAGGCAATTATTTTACGGCTGAAGGCCTCCAAGCAAGAAATCTTAAAGCAACAAGATAAACTTCAAGTGGTAAAAACATGCAGTTAAAATTGCAACTAAAATAATTGACGTATATATACACAGCGAGGCCGAGAGCCTCAAGGCAAGGGTGAATAGACAAACATAAGCAAGATGCAATACAAACGGCTGAAGGCCCACAGCAAAATTTTCAAGATTTTACAATAAATTACACTAACCTTTCAAAGGCAGAAGGCCGCAATTTAATAAAAAAAAAAAAAAAAAAAAAAAAAAAGGGTTTAAATGACTGAAGGCCCACAATTGATTTTCTAAAATTCAAAAATACATAAAATCCAGTAAAAGCATTATTTTTTTAAATCATTGGCTACGATAGATTATAAACAAACAATTAAACACCGGTCAGAAGGACAATAAAGAAAATGGCACTCAGAAGCCTCCAGGAAGGTCGGTCTGCCCTCTTTCACACAGGTGGTGAGCTCAACTACACTTGATCCATCGGAACCCAACCACGGGACAACCACGGACCGACCGACAAAACAACTTGCTTGCCACCAATCGGTACATGAGAGCTCAAAAAATGGTTCAAATGGCTCTGAGCACTATGGGACTTAACTTCTGAGGTCATCAGTCCCCTAGACTTAGAACTACTTAAACCTAACTAACCTAAGGACAGCACAGCCCGAGGCAGGATTCGAACCTGCGTCCGTAGCGGTCGCGCGGTTCTAGATTGTAGCGTCTAGAACCGCTCGGCCACCCCGGCCGGCATGAGAGCTCAAACACAAAAGGTTATGAGCGTGATTATCCACAATGAAATATGTATTGTCTGTCAAAACTACACACCATGTTGGACAGTGACAACATGATGAGGAAAGGACGCTGCCTGAAATTACGTTAGTGGCCAGGACAGGTAACCAACTCACTAACGACCACAAGGCAGAAAATTCCGCTCGTGTACTTGAATTGAAGTCAACCAATATAGTTAATTGCACTGCATGGCGGCTAAATTTCAGCAATAGAAACACTTGGCTTGGCTTGGGTAGTTGAAACCACTACTCAACTTTGACGTCCTGGGTCGGTGAATCACGAAGCTTGTAGCGATCGGACAGCTCCACAGATGCTCCGACACTGTGCAGGGACCGCCAGCGGACCCAGCCGACTGCACCACGCGGAGATAACTACCCTGGTCCGCAGCAACCGACCGACTCCCTGCAGACCCCCTTGCCGGAAACTTTATGCACAAAACGAAGGATGGTATACAGTGCAAATATCAATACACATCGCTGCTGCCACACGTAGAAGGAAGAAGAACTACTACGTAACCGCATCAAGGATGGGAAACCAATCACAGATATACAGCGAAGCTCACCAGAACGCAGAGTTGATAGTGAGCACGACTCACAAGTGAATCCCAATGAGGAATACTTGAGTCAAGCTTAGATCATTTCCTAAGATGTTCCGAAATGATAGTTACTCTTTCTCGGACGCTCGTATTTCTGGCATTTCCCAGAAAATTTTTTTGATCACAATTTAAAAAAAAAATGGTCAAATGTGTGTGAAATCTTATAGGACTTAACTGCTAAGGTCATCAGTCCCTAAGCTTACACACTATTTAAGCTAAATTATCCTAAGGACAAAGACACATTTCCATGCCCGACGGGGGACTCGAACCTGTGCCGGGACCAGAGCCAATTTTCGATTTGGTGTCGGCATCATATGGGATAGATAATACAGGGTGAATACAAAGTCTTGCCCTGATTGTAACAATTTATTACAGAATAACCGTTTGACATAATAATTTATATTTGATGCCATTACATGGGTTAGTGTCCATATTTTTTTTTTTTTGACCACATACGTTAGTTAACTTCAACGTGTGTTCCCGGGGTAGCTCGGAGAATGTCGAGGCAGAATTCCAGTCCCCGCCAGGTGTTTCGTTGGTTGGTTGGTTTGTGGGGGTTGAAGGGACGAGACAGATGTTTCGTAACATGTGTTCTGTCACAGTACCCACAGCAGCTTGTATCCTAGCCTTCAGTTCATTGACGTCAGCAACTGGTGTGACGAAGACTCTATCCTTGATATAGCCCCAGAAAAAAAAAAAAAGTCAAGGGGCGTAATGTCCGGAGAGCGGTGTGGCCAGGGTGTTAGGTCGTTCCTTTCAATCCATCGATCCGGAAATGTTTCATCTTGGAAATCACGCACTATCAAAGCCCAGTGGTGGGGGGGGAGGGGTGCTCCATCTTGCTGGAAAATTATCCATGGTTGATGTTCTTCTAACTATGGGGCAATGAACTGTTGCAAAACGTCAAGTAAATGTTAGCGGTAATGGAGTTTTTCGCGAAAAAAAAAAAACGGTCCAAAAACCTTGTTATGCATGAGGCCGCACCAAACATTCACTTTTTCGCTGTAACTGTACAGTAGCATGTGGAGACTCTGAACCCCATATACGGACATTATGCCTATTTACCATTCCACTGATATGAAAGGTGGATTTATCAGTAAAGCATAAGCGATTTAAGTAATCGTTAGCGCCATCAATCCTGTTGAGAATCTCGGTTGCAAATTCAGCACGTGTCAGGAAATAATTCGGTTACAAGGCCTGCACGATTTGCACTTTGTAAGCGTGCAACCTAAGCGTTTTTTGAAGAATCTTCACCACACTTGCTTGCAGTATTTGAAGTTCACGTGATGCTTCACAAGTTGATTTAGACGGACTCCGTTGAAACGACTGCCGAACACAGTTGCATCACTCACACGAGGCCTGCCACTTCGAGTAGGATCTTCAACGCTGCCTGTTTCGTCAAACGTTGCATACCATCGCTTTACTGATTTAACATCAGGAGGGCTGCGTCCATAAGAAGCCCGAAATTCACGCCGAACACTAACGGGCGATTTCGTTTCGTGAAACCAAAGCACACATTGCGCTTTCTCCTGCTTCGACGCCATTTCGCCGGCAACTAACGTGACCTAACAGACTGCGTCGGTGTTGTGGAGCACTAGCGCCATTTATTGGTCACAATAACTAGTAACACTAACCTATGCGACTTCATCAAATGTAACTTATTATGTCAAACGGTTATTCTGTTATAAATTTTTATAATCAGGGCAAGACTCTGTCTCACCCTGTACATGTTGTGTCTTCTCTGCTGCGAATCAGCAAACGTTCATCGCGAGCGTTTAAAATAATCTTCCTGCAGTACGTTGCAAACCTAAATACGATATTCAGCGGGATACAGAAACCGAAGCGCCCATCACCAGCAGAAAGTTCCTTTTGTTCATTTCGTATTCACCGACCAGCAATTTGTTGTATGATTGTGTCATTTTGTGTAAAAGATGCATGTCCTTTCATTACCGTTGCACATCCCGGTCGGAGCACATGTTGAATAATTTGGTTATTCAAACGCTATAGGATTTCCAAATATAAGAGAAGTTCGCAATTTTTATTTAAGTCACTGTCACCAGCTTTTTGCTGCCCTGGTTCTTCCACAAGTCTTCCTTCAGCGCCGCGCGGGGTAGCAGTGCGGTCTCAGGCGCCTTGTCATGGTTCGTGCGGCTTCCCCCTCCCCCCCCCTCCCACCCCCGTCGGAGATAGATTCGAGTCCTCCATCGGGCGTGGGTGTGTGTGTTGTCCTTAGCGTAAGTTAGTTTAAGTAGTGTGTAAGCCTAGGGACGGATGACTTCAGCAGTTTGGTCCCATAGGAACTTATCACAAATTTCGAACTTTCTTCCTTCAGTAGACACGTTTCTCTCGTTTGACAGTAGGTAAGTGTTGTTATTTTGTAGGTTGACAAAATGCTTTCTATTTGCGATATTCTAAGCGAGTAATGTAGTCGTCAACGTGATTTTTTTCTTTCTCGTTCAATAAGTAACTTACCTTGTTCTTCTTCAGTCCTCAGCATAATGTCGAATCAGAGCTCTCGGAGAAATATGTTAGTATTTATAACACTGTGTATCCTAGTGATGATAGTATTTGCCGGTTGTGAGGAGCCAAGAGATTTTATACTTTCTTATTCCTCTTCTTTGTTTTTATCTTTGCACGCATTTTTTTTTCTTTTCAGACACAACATGCTGCCTCAATTGGTGCCCATTACGTTTCCGTAAGTGTAACCGAACAATTACATCTTTACCATCAAAACCCACAATAATACCGTCTTCATCTCTAATAGATTTTCTGAAACGTAACTTACCGCGACTGGCATGGAAATGGACGGATTTTATGATTCCACAATAATATATAGTTTGTTTGTAAACTCAAGAGCGAGCAGCGCTTTTGGTGGGGGAAGTGGCCTTTCCCGGAAGAACGCTGCCACTGGCCTACAGGGGCACGCAAAATGTGTTGCCCGTTACCTGTCTAGAGGAGTAGTTCAGCGTGCAGTGATGTACGTCGTTTCTGTTCGTGGGATCTTAGTTGCCAATCTCAGTTAGTTGACTCTGTGTACTCACTGATATACTTCAGTATCCGGAAGTGATGGATAATCGCCCTGCATTGCAAGAAAATGTGCAGAATACGAAGGAGATATTTGCGCAGAACGAGCGTTCGATCGTCTCTAACGTTATTACATATTGTGTTAAAGAGGCTACACAAAAAGAACTGTTGGCTGATATTACCAGTCCCAATCAAAGGGCTGCAGTTTATGCAAACGTCAACCTCGCCAAAATAGGACGCATAAGGAAGGAACGCGAAAACAAGGCGCATGGTTTACTGGAATCGCCGCGAAGGAAAACTAATAATTTAGGGAGGAAACCCATCGTTATAGACAGTTTCCCAAAATCGTTCATTCGACAAACGATGGAGGACTTTTACATAAACCAAAAAATAATGCCCACATTACGGAAATTACTCACTGGCGTGAAACAAAAAATACATTTTCGTTACAGAAAAATGTTTTACACAAGAAATTACGTGAAATGGGATTTACCTGGAAATACTTTTCAGACATGTTTACGAAGGCAATGACAAAAACAGCAGTGCGAATCGAACTAATACAACGCACGTAATTATAAATATCTGGTTACTTTTTAATCACTCTTCGTGTTGCAAGAATTGTTAAGTTTTAATGCAGCCCTTCAAAGAAAACTTCTACCTTTTAGTAGAAACACAAAAGAGAACAAGCCTTAAATTCTACAGACTGATTGCAATATATCCGGTTCGTCTTACGAATAGAGGAACATACATTCATACGAATAGGCATTCGGTTCTATGTTTGTAGTAGAATCCTGATTTCCGTTCTTATGTTAATGTTATTTACTCTATAATGTTTTCTTGCGAAGAAGCTATCCTCTTTTGTTTTCCTTATACTCTTAACTCATTTGTCTAAAAATAAACGCAGACGGGACGTATCTGTACACGGTGTCGTCACAGATTTAAGGCGCGCGCCGCGGCAGGGACTGTACTACGTTGTGGAACAACCTGTAGAAGCGTCCTGTGACGTAGCAGGGTAGGCAGTTTACCGACAGACTACACCCAGGTATTACAGCAGGACAGAACTGATGTAACGTGTTGGTAGAAGTAGCATTGTGGACTGAACCCCTACAAATACCTAAAACGTAGCCTGTATTATCATTCAGCTTGAAGCAAACATATACACTGGTGTGACAAAGACCATGGGACAGTGACATGAACATATACAGATGGTGGTAGTGTGGTGTACACAAGGTGACAAGGACAGTGAGTTGGCGGAATTATCACTTCTGCTCACGGATTCACGTGAAAAGGTTTCCGACGTGGTTAGGGCCGCAGGACGGGAATTTAACGGACCCTCAACGCGGCATGGTTGTTGGAACTAGAAGCATGGGACATTCCATTTCGAAAATCGTCAGGGAATTGAATATCCCTATATCCAAAGTGTCAAGAGTGTTCCGAGAATACCAGGTTACAGGTATTACATTCACTGTGGGCAATCTAGTGGCTGATGGCCTTCACTTAACGACGAGAGCAGCGATATTTGCGTAGAGATGTCAGTGGTATCAGACAAGCAACACTGCATGAAATCATAAGTTTAGTTATGTAGTCTTGTAGCGAGTAGCAGAGCCAATGTTGCGGTGTAATGGTAGCGATAGGCCTCGAAACCCAGTTGTTGGCGGTATAGGTACCACCTCAAATATTTGGCGGGCCGGATACTGGGGATGTCCAGCCAACTAAAGCGGGCGGGTTTGCCGGCAAACAGAAATCAATGTTGGACGTACGACGAACGTATCCGTTAGGACAGGGGTCTCCAAAACTTTTTAGTCTGCGGCCCACATTGACTCCTCCACGAAGTCATAAGGGCGAAGATCTACCTAGTGGGATTAAAGCACCCTAGCACTCCATGATCACCGAAATGTAAGGATAAAGGAAAGATGAAATCGCAAAAATCTAAGGTTGTACTGCAACGAACTACGATTTTTATTTAATTACATAATTTTGATTGGTGGACGTACCTGACCGAAGTTCTGGTGTATTTTATTCTGGCGAATTTCACCGACAAAAAAGTATGTCACTGCACATTCTTCACGAAAGCGCCCTGCAAAGTTAACGAAATCTCAAAATCATTGCTAGCAACACTCTTACTGCAAGACGTAACAGAGGTAGAGTATGTCAACGCATTGTTATTTCAAGCGGCGCAACAATAAGTTTAGTTATGTAATCTTGTAGCGAGTAGCAGAGCCAATGTCACGGTGTATTGGTAGCGATAGGCCTCGAAACTCAATTGTTGGCGGTATAGGTACCACCTCAAATATTTGGCGGGCCGGATACCGGGGATGTGCAGCCAGCTAAAGCGGGCGGGTTTGCCGGCCCTCGCGGGTCGACTTCGGCCCGCGGGCTGTAGTTTGGAGACCCCTGCGTTAGGACAGCGCGCCGAAGTTGGGCGTTAATGGGCTACGGCAGCAGACGACCGGCGCGAGTGCCCATGCGCCTGCAGTGCCTCTTAAAAATGGCTCTGAGCACTATGGGACTTTACATCTTAGGTCATCAGTCCCTTAAAACTACTGAAACCTGACTAACCTAAGGACATCACACAACACCCAGCCATCACGAGGCAGAGAAAATCCCTGACCCCGCCGGGAATCGAACCCGGGAACCCGGGCGTGGGAAGCGAGAACACTACCGCACGACCACGAGATGCAGGCCAGTGCCTCTCCTGGGCACGTTACCGTATCGGTCGGACCCTAGACGACAGGAAAATCTCAATGTTCATTTCTCCTCATCTGGCATCCTTTGACAGTTTTATTGTAACTGATGTTCGGTTAGACATTGATTATTTATTTTTCTGCACATCATCTACTCGGTCGTTCTTGATGTTGTGTGATTCTTATCTCACTCACCAAGGTGGAAATAACGTCATCGAGTTAATAATTTCCACCTTTTAAAGCAACTCTGTCCAAAAATTCCAGATACGGTACCCTATCCGATAACAAAAGCAGAAGTTGTTGCTTTTCGATGTGATATTCGGTATGGAATAGTAGGTAATTAAGTTGAGTAAGGCAAAATAGTATGCATGATGGGACAAATCTATTGTGTATTTAAGGGGACCACACCATGGTTCAGGTCGAAAAAAATCGATTTTCGGTTTTCATCATATTTCGATAGATTAAGGTTTTATTTAAGTGCTCTGAAAAGGATTTTGCCGAAAAATTTTTTTTTCAAGCATTTAAGAGCATTTTCCTACCACGTGTTTTTATGTGCCACGCCCACTTTTCTGTCATCCACTTTTCTGCTATATTTTAGATCTTTATATCCCCTACATTGCATGATAGAGATTTGTTTTTTACTCCCGAGTTTGTTGGCTATCCTTGGAATGCAACGGTCGGTATTCTTTTGTTTCTGCTCTTTGTAGACAACACGCTTTCAAACAAACAGTTAGTTTTGTTCAAGTGTGATTGCGAGTATTTGTTATACTTACGTTTGCAGTGGTTGTTTACTTGTGTTTTGTTGTGTTTATTGAAGATGACGAAACGTAAAGTAATTTTCAAGAGAGGACAATTTAGAGGAAACAAGTTTAGAAAGCTTTCTGTACAAGTGGTTATGTCGCCTGGCAACGATGTTTCTAATTGTAATTCTTCAACAAGTGCATCATCGGAGAAGCTCTCACCATTTCAAGAGAGTTACAACGAATTTACTGTAAGTGACAAGGGATGCAGTAACATTATTATAAATTTGAGAACATTATCGGATGAAATTTCTAAATTTGTACAATATAGACAGCGTGGTGAGTCACAGAGTGTGAAAATTTGTGAGAGTGCCAGTGGGAGAAAAGGTCTAGCAATTGCTTTGGATTTAACTTGCACTAAATGCTCAGCTGTGATTTCATTTATGAGTTCTTCAAAACCAGATGCAAGTGGCCCTTATGAAATCAATACTAGATTACATTATGCCTTACGATCCATAGGCAAGGGCATGGCTGCAGGTAGAACATTTTGTTCAGTGATGAACTTACATCAACCACCGAATAAATTTGAAAACTGACTGCAACATTAGAGAACTCTGAATGTGAGGTCAGTGAGGAAAGCATGAAACTGTCTGCTAGGGAAGCAGTGGAAGAAAATGATGGATGTTCGGATATTGCAGTTGCACTTGATGGAAGTTGGCAGAAAAGAGGACATACTTGTCTGAATGGAGTAGTGACTGTCACGAGTATAGACACTGGTAAAGTGTTAGATGTGGAGATAATGTCTAGATACTGCAAATGTTGTAAAGTCAATGAACATGTAGAACACAACTGTGTGGCTAATTTTAGAGGAACAAGTGGTGGTATGGAAGTTCATGGAGTACAGCAAATATTTCATCGCTCTGTAGAAACAAGAGGCATAGGGTACACCAAATATTTGGGCGATGGTGACAGTAAGGCATACAACAATGTGGTGAACTCTAAGCCTTATGGAGATGCCATTATTAGCAAAATAGAATGTTTAGGCCATGTTCAAAAACGTTTGGGAACAAGGCTGAGAAAACTAACTATTGATACGAGAGGAAAAAAATTGGAAAGTTGTTGACCGGACAGGGTCGGTTAACTAAAACTGAAATAGAAAATTTGTAGGTATACTATGGGCAGGCAATTACGAGAAATAAAGAAAATCTGGAGGCAATGAAGAGAGATGTTTGGGCCATATTCTTCCTTAAGTCCTCTACTGATGATAAGCCATGTCATGGATTGTGTCCATCAGGAGAAAATTCGTGGTCCAAATACAATAGGGCTCAGGCAACTGGAGAATCTCTTCCTGCCGCTGTTATTACAGCAATTTAACCTATTTTCTGAGATTTGGCTCATCCTGACATTCTAAGGAAATGTCTGCATGGGCAGTCACAGAACCCAAGTGAATGTTTCAACAGCATGATTTGGAACCGCCTTCCTCCATAACTGTATTTGTAGGCATGCATACAATGAAACTAGGAATTCATGATGCTGTTATTACATTCAATTGTGGTAATATTGGGAAGTGTTGGGTACTGAAAAAGCTGGGAATTAATCCTGGTGAAAATATGATCACTGGGCTGCAACATTGCGATAAAATGAGGATAGCCGATGCAAACAGGTCTGCATCTGATATGGCCAAGAAAGCAAGGCAAACACCCAGGAAGGTGAAAAAGAAGCTGAAAGACCTGCTAGAGGCCAAAGAAGGGCCATCATATGCAGTAGAACAGTTTTAATTAACTGTAAGTAACAAATTTCAAAAGTGTTTTCTTTAAAGTCAATTTCCCGCTAACTGCAATTTTCAGTACATATGCCCCATTTTAGTACAGTTGACTCTATTAGCATCATGTAACATATAGGAAAAATATTAAGGTCCTGAATCAAATAGTTTTTTTCAGAAATGGGTCAAATACTTGCCTAAATTACTTCAGACAAATGCTGAAATGTAACCAGGAAGCCGGCTGGGGTGGCCGAACGGTTCTAGGCGCTACAGTCTGGAACCGTGCGACCGCCATGGTCACAGGTTCGAATCCTGCCTAGGGCATGGATGTGTGCGATGTCCTTAGGTTAGTTAGGTTTAACTAGTTATAAGTTCTAGAGGACTGGTGACCTCAGAAGTTAAGTCCCATAGTGCTTAGAGCCATTTGAACCATTTGTAACCAGGAAATCCGTCACGGCAGATTTGTTGTATTAAATATTCTCGCTGCACTTGAATTAATTCTCTATCTGGCGTTTTCCCTATCTGGCGAATGCTACACTTCTTCGATAGTCGGTTGCTGTCATTACAAAAACAATACTGAACGCTGGCGCATGCTCGGATTTCGTAGTGTATAAACGCGGCAAATGCACCGAGAACATTTAATACAAAGACTGGAATGCTTTGTTCAAGTACACAAATGCCCCACCCTCCTCCAACAGAGCATGCCGTACTCTGTTGATGCAGATCTCGCATTCGACTAAACTATAACCATCCATACATCTATAAGAAAACAAAGCAGAAACATACAACAGCATTATTTAACATTTATATCAAAGCTAGCGCTATTACGACAGTAATTTGTTCATAGTTTGTATCAGACGTTGAAATGTACTCTAACTCCTGGATGACACAGGAACCTTAGGAGAGGGCAGAAAAGTAAAAGCGTAAGATACACGAAAGCTGTCCAATTTCAGTTCTTGCACCACTAGAAAGAGGAGACAAACAAATATTAGTGTCAGCGGTCTTCATGAACAGCAAAAATTGCTGAAACTGAACAATGCCCTTGGGTCCGATGCAGTCCGTATCAGTTTACATATGTTTAACGCTTTATACAGATACGACATTAAACATACTGAAAAAAAATCGATAGGTCAAGTAATGTTGATTAATTGTGTGGAACCCATTACATCTATATCTACGTCTACATGGTTACTCTGCAATTCACACTTAAGTTCTTGGTAGAGGGTTCATCGAACCATTTTCATACTACTTCTCTGCCAATCCACTCTCGAATGGCGCGTGGGAAAAAGAAAGACCTAAATCTTTCCGTTCGAGATCTGATTTCTCTTATTTTATTATGACGATAATTTCTCCTTACGTAGGTGGGTGTCAACAACATATTTTCGCATTCGGAAGAGAAAGTGGTGATTGAAATTTCGTAAATAGATCTCGCCGCCAAGAAAACCGCATTTTTTTCAGTGACTGCCACCCCAACTCGGGGTGACTCTCTCACCCCTATTGCGCGATAACACGAAAGGAGCTGCCCTTCTTTCCACTTTTTCCAAATCCTCCGTCAATCCTACCTGGTAAGGATCCCATACCGCGCAGCAATATTCCAGCAGAGGACGGACAAGTGTAATATAGGCTGTTTCTTTAGTGGGTTTGTCGCATCTGCCAACAAAGCGCAGTCTTTGTTTCGCCTTCCCCACAATATTATCTATGTGGTCTTTCCAGTTTAAGTTGCTCGTATTTGTAATTCCTTGGTGTTTAGTCGAATTGATAGCCCTTAGATTTGTGCGATTTATCGTATACCCAATATTTATCGGATGTGGATGACCTCGCACTTTCCTTTGTTTAGTGCTAATTGCCACTTTTCGCATCATACAGAAATTCTCTCTAGATAATTTTGTAATTGTAATTGATCGTCTGATGATTTTACTAGACGGTAAATTACAGCGTCATCTGCAAACAATCTGAGGGGACTGCTCAGATTATCACCTAGATCATTTATATAAATCAGGAACAGCAGAGGGCTTATGACACTACCTTGTGGAACACCAGATATCACTTCTGTTCTACTCGATGATTTATCGTCTATCACTACGAACTGTGACCTCTCTAAGAGGAAATCACGAATCCAGTCTCACAACCGAGACGATACTCCATATGCACGCAATTTGATTAATAGTCGGTTGTGAAGAACGGTATCAAAAGCCTCCTGGAAATGTAGGAATATGGAATCGATCCCTTGGCGACAGCACTCATTACTTCATGGGAATAAAGAGCTAGCTGCGTTGCACAAGAACGATATTTTCTGAATCCGTGTTGGTTATGTATCAATAAGTCATTTTCTTCAAGGTGATTCATAATGTTCGAGTACAGTATATGCTCCACAATACTACTGCAAATTGAGGTCAGTGATATGGGTCTGTAATTCAATGACTTACTCCTATTTCCTTTCTTGAATATTGTTGTGACCTGTGATACTTTCCAGTCTTTAGGAACAGACCTTTCGTCAAGTGAGCGGTTGTATATGATTGCTAAGAAAGGCGCTATTGTGTCTGCGTACTCTGAAGGGAACCTGATTGGTATACCACCTGGACTGGAAAACTTGCCTTTCTTAAGTGATTTGGGTTGTTTTGCAACACCTAAGATATCTACTTTTATGTCACTCATGCTAACAGCTGTTTTGGTTTCGGATTCTGGAATATTTACTTCGCCCTCTTTCGTGAAGGAATTACGGAGAACTGTATTTAGTAACTCCGCTTTAGTGGCACCATTATCAGCAAGATTTCCAGCTCTAACGCGCAGTGATGGTATTGACTGTTTTTTGCCACTGGTGTACTTTACATACGACCAGAATCTCTTTGGATTTTCTAACATATTTTGAGACAATATTTCATTGTGGAAACTATTAAAAACATCTCGCATTGACGTCCGCACTAAATTTCGAGCGTCCATGAAACTTAGCGAGTGTTGCGGATTACGTATAACGTATGTCATAATACAGTCAGTACGAATAGTCACAGGTTTGTTTGACTCATGGAAGAAGGTCACGAAAATGTTGAAAAAACTAAGTTGGCAGACACTTGAAGATACAACTCAATTTTCCCTCGGGAGGCCGGTTACAGAATTTCAAACATCAATATTAGGTGAGGAATCAAGGAGCGTGTACACTCTAAGACATAAAAACGAAGCACCACGAAGGAATTAATTGAATGGGATGGAAATCGGTTGATGTAATTTACATGTACAGACAAATAAATGATTACAGTTTGAGAAAAATTGGATGACTTATTCAAGAGCATTGAGTCCACAAATTGAGCAAGTTGGTTATGCTCCTCATGCAAGTAATTGTTTGGTTTGGTAGTTATTGGCAGAGTTGTTGGATATCCTCCTGAGCGATACCATGC
Organism: Schistocerca americana; assembly: GCF_021461395.2. Lineage (NCBI taxonomy): Eukaryota > Metazoa > Arthropoda > Insecta > Orthoptera > Acrididae > Schistocerca > Schistocerca americana. The sequence continues at coordinate 538,912,063 of NC_060124.1, read as the reverse complement.
CAAATTCTGTCCAACTAGCTCGATAGATCGTCAAAATCCCGAGATGGTTGGACAGTCCTTCCCGTAATGCTCCTAACGGTCTTGATTGTGGAGACATCCGGTGACCCTGCTGTCCGTGGTAAGGTTTGGCAAGCAGCAAGACAAGCAGCAGAATCTCTCGCCGTGTGCGGCGCGGCCATTATCTTGCTGAAATGCATCTTGCCATGAACGGCAACAAAATGAGGCGGAGAATATCGTCGACGTGCCTCTATGCTGTTAACGGTGCCGCAGACCAAAGAGATCCCGCTAAGAAAAGAAACGGCGCTCTAGACCATCACTCGTGGTCGTCTTGCCATATGGCGTTCGGCAATCAGGATGATATCCCGCAGCAGTCCGGAACATCACCAGGCACGTCTTAGCTGGTCGTCGGGACTCACCACTGAAGATAGCACTACTCCAGTCAATGACATTCCAGGCGGAAGCGTTTGGACCAGCGTTCGTTCCAGAGGAGCATCGAGGCTAGAAAGACCCGCGCTTTAGAAAATGCGATCTTCGAAGGACAGGACAGTTTACTGTATCGCCACGGAATATCAGATTAATGGTAAACTGAAAAATTTTAGAGTTATACACTATTTGATCAAAAGTATCCGGACACCTGGCTGAAAATGACTTACAAGTTCGTGGAGCCCTCCATCGGTAATGATGACACACCTTTAGCCTTGATGACAGCTTCCACTCTCGCAGGCATGCGTTCAATCAGATGCTGGAAGGTTTCTTGGGGAATGGCTGCCCGTTCTTCACGGAGTGCTGCACTGAAGGGAGGTATCGATGTCGGTCGGTGAGGCCCGGCACGAAGTCGGCGTTCCAAAGCATCCCAAAGGTGTTCTATTGGATGCAGGTCAGGACTCTGTGCAAGCCAATCCTTTACAGGAATGTTATTGTTGTGTAACCACTCCGCTACAGGCCGTGCGTTATGAACAGGTGCTCGATCGTGTTGAAAGATGCAGTCGCCATCTCCGAAATGCTCGTCAACAGTGGGAAGCAAGACGGTAGTTGAAATATTAATGGAGGCCTGTGCTGTGATAGTATCACGCAGAACAACAAGGGGTGCAAGCCCCCTCAATGAAAAACACGACTACACCATAACACCATTGCCTTTGAATTTTACTGTTTGCCCTATACACGCTGGCGATGAGGTTCACCGGCATTCGCCTAACCACACCCTATCATCGGATCGCCACATTGTGTACCGTGATTTGTTACTCCACATAACGTTTTTCCACTGTTCAATCGTTCAATGTTTACGCTCCTTACACAAAGCGAGACGTCGTTTGGCATTTGCCGGCGTGATGTGTGGCTTATGGGCAGCTGCTCGACCATGAAATCCAAGTTTTCTCACCTCCCGCCCAAGTGTCATAGTACTTGCAGTGGATCCTGATGCAGTTTTGATTTCCTGTGTGATGGTTTGGATAGATGTCTGCCTATTACACATTACAACTTCTTCAACTGTCGGAGGCCTCTGTCAGTCAACAGACGAGGTCGGCCTGTACGCTTTCTCGCTGTACGTGCCCCTTCACGTTTCCACTTCACTATCACCTCGGAAACAGTGGATCTAGGTATGTTCAAGAGTGTGGAAATCTCGCGTATAGTCGTATGGCACAAGTGACACCCTATTACCTGACCACGTTCGAAGTCCGTGGGTTCCGCGGAAGGCCCCATACTGCTCTCTCACGATGTCTAATGACCACTGAGGTCGCTGATATGGAGAACCTGGCGGTAGATGGCAGCACAGTGCACCTAATATGAAAAACGTATGGTTCAAATGGCTCTGAGCACTATGGGACTTAACATCTGAGGTCATCAGTCCCCTAGAACTTAGAACTACTTAAACCTAACTAACCTAAGGACATCAGACACATCCATGCCCGAGGCAGGATTCGAACCTGCGACCGTAGCGGTCGTGCGGTTCCAGACTGAAGCGCCTAGAACCGCTCGGCCACAGCGGCCGGCTGAAAAACGTACGTTTTTGGGGGTATCCGGATACTTTTGATCATGTAGTATATACGCAAAAATCGAATTCGAAATTTTAAACCTCGAGACAACGTTTCTTAAATTGGTTCATGTGATTTAAAAAGATTTGGCAAAACAGACACTAGTAATTTTGACGTGCACCTCAAAGAACAGTACGTATATAATAATGTTTGTTATTTATTTACATTTAAATGCAACAAAAGAGGGCGATTCCAATACCAATGTTTTCAAGTAGCCGCCATTTTGGAATTCACTTCAGGAAATCCGATTTTCGAGGTTCACGCCATAAAGCCAATTATGATAATGCACATATGTTTAATTTTGATGGCAAACGTTTAGTTGCGCTGTTCGTGCAGACGTATTTTGTCCGCCATTTTGTGCCGTGTAGGCCGATCAGCATATCGTCCAAAAATTATTTACATATTATTTGAGATATGTACTTTTGTTTATTAATAAAGATTTGTATGAACAAATAATGTATTGCAGAAAAAGAACTGTTGAACATGACCATAAAATAAGGCTCTGAAGCCGGAAAAATCCTCTTTCGTCTTCAGTGACTTCAGCGTCGACCTAACATACCGTCCCACATGGCACAGGATAATCTGTTGATTGCCCATGCGTGCGAGTACACAGTGTCGTCATTTCCGCTGTCTTGCACTCTGATTTCGTTCTCCGTACTATGAACTTGTGCATTGATAACAGAAGAAACTAGATTATTAAAAAAGCGAGATAATTTGCCTTCCATGCTCTGATTACACCGCGACTACGATGACATACTTATTTATATGTTCAGATATTGTAGTGTTATCACATGTGATATCACGATCGGATGCGTGCATGAGACTCAGAGCTGAGGAGACCGTGGGAAGCTGACATTTATACCTGTCGGAGTTAACACGCAAATTTCGTTGTCGCAGTTATCTACACCACAATGATGACTCTGCAATGTATTCTTATGGCCATAACAGGCGTGTTTTCACAGTGTACATATAGAGGGTGTTTTAAAGGGACTTTACAACTTTAAAAATTCATATAAATTTATTGAAAGAAGATATAGAGCTGGGTTTAGTGTTACTTTTGAAGGAAAACACATCAAATTTTTTTCGTAAACTAAAGATGCTGTATGTGGCTTCCGTTGGTTATCCCGCACACATCCCGTCGGAAGTCAATTTCTTCCCAAACTCGCTGTAGCATTGCAGGTGTAACTTGCTCAGTGGCGCCGTATCACGGTATAAGTGTACATTTTTTATTTTTATAATTATATATTTTATGATTTTGGTTGGGGTGGCTTTAAATATTGTGGGCTAGCATGAGACTTTTAATTAACTTCTACCGCGATAACACTCGTACGGACATCTGCTGCCGCAAAGCACGTACGATATAGTATTTTTTTAAACACAACACGCGACTCACCGCCTTCTAATAAATAGTTTGCGTGAGCGCTGCGATTTAGAAAAGAAAATATGCGTATTCTTACGCAAACTGTAATTATTAATATGGGTCTCAGGTGCTACTGGTTATTCATGTACCAAATTACACAAAGATTAACTGAGATATTGCGGAATGTAATACTTTTCAATAATTTTGTTCATCTATTTGCAAGGCAAAACTGGAGAGAAACTCGTCTGCCGTTAGGCGGCCAAAATGAAACATACTGAACTCACTCAGTATTCTAAATATTAATAAACGAAATCTATTTTGACTCTTTTTAACTTTGAAATTAATGAAAGATCAAAATTGTCTCTCGCATTTACATTTAATATTATGAAATGAAATTTTAATTAAATAATACAGTCAGCGTAATGGCTGACTAAATCCTGCTAGGGGAGATGAGCTCCCTGCACTATGAAGTCCTGTAAAACCTTTGTTAATTATAATTAATGGTTGTGATCATGAGAGGTGACAATTAAGTCAATAACACACTTTCTAATAACAATTTCTATTATATTTTTTAAAATACAGATAAAACTTACATTAATTATCAGACAGCACTACAATGGCGGCCTACCGCTAGACGAAACAAAACAGGAGAGCTGGTTCAATGAAAGCATTGTCTCTGATCTTCATGGCCTATGTTACACAGAGATTATACAAAAAAACTGTGTTTTGTTAATTACATCGATATTTGTGTTTTGATAATAATAACTTACGTTCTTTACTATTTGTTATACATCGCGCGCATGTACACAGTCTTGAAATAATTTATAATTCACACGTCTCATAACAAAAACTTCCTTTCTCTTTCTCCAAATGTCCACTTATGTGACGTACCGTCACACGGCGTAAATGCTTGCTCTAAGTTAATGTAGAGAAACCGGCACAGGAGGTACAAATAAGGTTATCTTTGGCGAATCCCCATTTAAAAAAATCGAGTGGTGTCAGGTCTGGGGGCCGTGGGGGCCATGCAATTGGCGCATCACGGCCAATCCATTGAGCTGCAAAGTTGTCACTGAGAAAATTCCGACGTCAGCCAGGTAGTGGCGTAGTCCACCATCTTGCGTGAAGCAAACATTTCGTTCTTGGTCAACGTCATCGGTGTGTGGTATCAAAAGTTGTTGTAACATATCCAGGTACACTATCCCATAGATGGTTCTCTCCTGGAAAAAAGAAACATTAATGACATTCATAAATTGTAGGTCTACTAGGGGCAACTTCAGCGTACTTGGTACGGAAATTACGCGGAACTGTTGTCACCGACTTCGATTCTTCAAACAAAAACACACAGCTAGCACGCTGTGTCCAGTGAATGCAGCCATCTTTAATGCAGGTGCCGCTAGCGCTCCTTACGGTGCGATTCGGCACTAGCGAACTATGCGAGACAAAATTTAATGTATTTCCCTACAAATTGACACTACAATCACCTCTGTAGATACTGTAAATTAATTTATATGAATTTTCAAAGTTGTGAAGTCCTTTTTGAAACACCCTCTATATCGATATCAGCTCAGTGGCCAAATTATGAATGACCCTCCAGAAAGAAGTCGCTACAGGACCTTTTACCAGGCAAGTACGAAAATGCGTGAGCACATTAGCGTCATGTTGCCAGTCGCAACTGAACTGAACTATCACGTTTAGAATTTTGAGGTAGGAAAGAGAGTAGCCTTGAAAGTATACTGTGTTACATTTCTACTTAATCTCGTGTTTGCGTCTGGTTGGTGTCTGATAAATGTGTATAAAATGCGTAAATCTCAGTGCAGGGCGATCAGAACTAAATTAAAATTAAATTTTTGACAAGAAATACGTGAAAACTCACACTACACGATAAATCCAGACTAGCAAGTACATCAAAGAATTCGCCTGCGAGAAACAAAGTTATTTACATATGCTGTCTCAGTGCACTTCTGATTAAAATGTTGGCCCTGCGTATTACTGATGTTTATCTTTAGTCTTGCAAACAATCACTGCACCAGAACTGTACTTCTAATTACACAGCAAATGAACAGAAAATATACCGCATCTGACTTTACGAGAAAACGGATTGAAGATTCACAAGATAGCATTTTACTGAAATCTTCTACTGTTATTAAGCCTCTAAACTGATATGATATTTTCACAAATGGATTGCGACGATAACTGCGCCTTATAATGGACATGGATTCTAATGGTAATTAAATTCATTGACTTACTTGTATGCACGGAACACTCATCTGTTCTGCCACCTCGGAATATTGATCTGACTCTCCAAAACCAAATTTCATTTGCCATACTTGCGATGTGCAATGCAAGATGATATCTTACCAATTTTTACAAAATGATTGTGCAATACACAATTCGCAATGTGCAATGGGAGTATACAAACAATGATAAAGATAAGGCCTGAAAAATGAGGAACTAAACTAAACGACTGATAAATGAAAACAAAGACTCCAAGTATAACTATGCTTCGTTAACATACACCCTTTCATAAATTTCTCACAACCAGCCAACTCAGCAAAAATCTTTCTCAGTGATTTTCGTGTGTACAATTACTTTCTTTGACACTTATTTCAATTATAAGACAAATGCATATGCTTCACTACAATACTTTTACAGTACACTTTAACCACGCACAATGTTGTATCAATAAGAAACTACACAATTACGAATCTATAAAGGAAACTGGATTACGTTCGAAAACTTTCCTTCTGATATTCTTCATTCATATCATCTCACTTCCAGAAACTTTTTCCTCAGAATACATTAATACAAAATCATTTTTAAATAATGCTGCCTCCACTACACGGCTGGTCAGCTTCCATCCTTTTCAAATCAAGTACATGGCCAGAATGTCTAACACAAGCTACTTGCTACTTTGACAAAGTAAAATTAACCTCTGTGGCCAAGATCTGTGACCTCAGGAACAGATTTAACAAAGCATATGATTACATCAATTTTACAGAGGTTGAGTACATGTGTCAAATTTACAACTTCCTTAGCACTTATGGTCAAAACTTCTTGAAAATCGACATGGCAAATAGGACATCTCCTTTCATCACTCCTTCCCCATTAAACAAGAATTTTGCAGACCTGTTTTCTGCTGATACAGGAACAGGAAGCAGCCGGCCGCGGTGGTCTCGCGGTTCTAGGCGCGCAGTCCGGAACCACGCGATTGCTACGGTCGCAGGTTCGAATCCTGCCTCGGGCATGGATGTGTGTGATTTCCTTAGGTTAGTTAGGTTTAAGTAGTTCTAAGTTCTAGGGGACTGATGACCACAACTGTTAAGTCCCATAGTGCTCAGAGCCATTTGAACAGGAAGCACTCAAAAAAATTATCCAAACGAGCCAATCACAAAAACATGGTACAAACGTGTGCTTACAAATGTCTGCGGTGGGCTACAATCTACACAAAATGTCAGTGAACAAGTTCAAAGTGATACTATAGTTGGAGTCGAGAACGACGGCGGTCGAGTTTACGCTTGTTCTGCGCACCTACGTCACGTATTCTCCGACAGCCAATGAGCATTAGGTAGTGTTCTGAGCTCACTGCTGTGAATGCTGTAGCTACTGCGAGCATTAAACGTGATCACAGCGAGAGAATTTCGACTGTATTTGTTGCGAGTTGTCGTCGTTGATTGTGGTGGTAAGAGATAAATTCTGCATAAGCAAGACAGAGATGTAATTTATGCGATATACGCTTACTTCAACCAGAAAGCGCGCGCATGCGCGTACCGCAACTGTCGCTTGGAATCGTTAACAATGCAGTCCCCGTCAGTCCCTCGACAAGCGCGAATCGCCATCGTTCGTGGATCGGACTATAATAGGGTACATAATTTGAAATGCAAGTACTAGTACACACATACAAACAACTGTACAAAGTGTCCAGTAATAAGTCACTTCACATATTTGTAATGATGCAAAGACATGACATAACAAGATGCTTGCTTTGGTAAAACAGTAGTCTAGCTCGGTCAAATATAGTGGCTTAAATACATTCAGGTTTCCAATAAGCTATGAAGCATTACAAAGTCATAACAATTAGCTCTGCAAATGTTTAAATGAAATCTATAAGGACAAGTAAGTATTCCTGTCAAATCCAATCAAGTAAGAAAGATACAAAAATTTCGTGCTGCACTGTACAAAACTTTAAAAAGCTATTATAATTGTCTGTTCAAATATTTAGGAAAATTATATGAAGACAAATGAATACTATAGCAAGTTCAAATAAAGCAAGAAAAACACACACATTTACAGCATGATGCAAAAATACTAAGCATTGTCTGCTCGATATTACTGAGAAAAGCTATGAGGACAATGTCGTGCAATGCGAGGAAAATATTACAGAAAAATGCCATGCACCACTATTTTGTTGCATACAGGCTGGACACAGTTGCACTAGCATGGTAGCTTGAGCAAATTCCTGGGTCAGATTCAGGGAGCATAGTACTTTGTCTTCAGGTTCTCCACTGACAACCCACAGGGCTCAAAATAAATACGTTATCCAGGCAGACTCAGAGAGGATGAAGTGTCTTGTCACAACCTCCACTGACAATCCAGAGTTTGAAGAAATACAATATTTGCTGTAGAATGCTATAATGAGCAATATTCCATTGATCCATCTTTCATAAGCTGTGAGATCTCGTGATACTCAACGTTATGCCACAGTAAATTGTATGAAGCCATCCAACATACTCTTTCCATTGAGTTTTGCTTGTGTGTGTTAACCAAGGTAATCTCACATGCATGTCCAGAATACATCAAACAAATCTACAAAGAATTAGGTAATTAATTGCATGTAATCTTAATGCCATAATGAATTGTCTTGCGAAACATATAATTCCGTGCACTAGTGTCTTACCAAAAATCCCTATCTAATATATGTAATAGAAATGGTTATCTTATAAACTGGGTATCATATGAATTGTATATAAGACTTGATACAGTTGATCATTATTTTGGTGTTAAATGTCAATCCTGAATACATACCTCTGACTCAAAGTATCTCACACAAACAAAAAGATTTGGATCCACCTCCTTAAGATACAAACATTTATCCATCTATCTGGTCAGAATGGTAAATACCACTTATCTCATGTACAATAACATTAGGAATAGGTGTGAAGAGCATCAAAATAGTTAATTATTGTATACACATTCTTAGGATAGAAAAGCTTTTAGAGCACAATTAACATCAGTGATGCATCAGTCACTGTCTTATATTAATGGAGCAAAAAACTTACGTGTAACATCATTTTAACATCGGTCACATTCACTGGTATCGCTACGACTAGAAAAACGTTGTCATTCCTGGAGATGAACGAGTAACAAGTTAATTATGTTTTCATTGACAAGTTGCAAAGTTCCTGAAAATTCATAGTTCAGGTGTCAACCACGAATTAGCTCTATTATCTGCTGAATAAATTCATCATAAAGATGCACATACAGAGAACAGTTCTGAAAGAAAATGTTTATGTTAAATGCATTTTGATTATTGTTTCCACTGCTACGCGGTGTAACTGTACATTTAATATTAAACCACACACGACGTCATTACCGAGACAAAATCTTCCTTTACCCTTCACTGATTATCTAAAATGATAGTCCATAAAACATCCACAGACATCATCACAACTGAAATAACATCATCTTTACTATTCATTGGCTTCCTGAAATATTTATTCTAAAAAAAGTCTCTTCACCTAGGTACACATCGTAATTCAATACATATAATTCGTTCATTACTGCTCAGCATAAGTAACATTTATTTTACAGCATAAATCAACATCCTGTTGTTGTTGTTGTTGTTGTTGTGGTCTTCAGTCCTGAGACTGGTTTGATGCAGCTCTCCATGCTACTCTATCCTGTGCAAGCTTTTTCATCTCCCAGTACCTACTGCAACCTACATCCTTCTGAATCTGCTTAGTGTATTCATCTCTTGGTCTCCCTCTACGATTTTTACCCTCCACGCTGCCCTCCAATACTAAATTGGTGATCCCTTGATGCCTCAGAACATGTCCTACCAACCGATCCCTTCTTCTGGTCAAGTTGTGCCACAAACTTCTCTTCTCCCCAATCCTATTCAATACTTCCTCATTAGTTATGTGATCTACCCATCTAATCTTCAGCATTCTTCTGTAGCACCACATTTCGAAAGCTTCTATTCTCTTCTTGTCCAAACTATTTATCGTCCATGTTTCACTTCCATACATGGCTACACTCCATACGAATACTTTCAGAAATGACTTCCTGACACTTAAATCAATACTGGATGTTAACAAATTTCTCTTCTTCAGAAACGCTTTCCTTGCCATTGCCAGCCTACATTTTATATCCTCTCTACTTCGACCATCATCAGTTATTTTGCTCCCCAAATAGCAAAACTCCTTTACTACTTTAAGTGCCTCATTTCCTAATCTAATTCCCTCAGCATCACCCGACTTAAATCGACTACATTCCATTATCCTTGTTTTGCTTTTGTTGATGTTCATCTTATATCTTCCTTTCAAGGCACTGTCCATTCCATTCAACTGCTCTTCCAAGTCCTTTGCTGTCTCTGACAGAATTACAATGTCATCGGCGAACCTCAAAGTTTTTATTTCTTCTCCACGAATTTTAATACCTACTCCGAATTTTTCTTTTGTTTCCTTTACTGCTTGCTCAATATACAGATTGAACAACATCGGGGAGAGGCTACAACCCTGTCTTACTCCCTTCCCAACCACTGCTTCCCTTTCATGTCCCTCGACTCTTATAACTGCCATCTGGTTTCTGTACAAATTGTAAATAGCCTTTCGCTCCCTGTATTTTACCCCTGCCACCTTTAGAATTTGAAAGAGACTATTCCAGTCAACATTGTCAAAAGCTTTCTCTAAGTCTACAAATGCTAGAAACGTAGGTTTGCCTTTCCTTAATCTTTCTTCTAAGATAAGTCGTAAGGTCAGTATTGCCTCACGTGTTCCAGTGTTTCTACGGAATCCAAACTGACCTTCCCCGAGGTCGGCTTCTACTAGTTTTTCCATTCGTCTGTAAAGAATTCGTGTTAGTATTTTGCAGCTGTGACTTATTAAGCTGATAGTTCGGTAATTTTCACATCTGTCAACACCTGGGTTCTTTGGGATTGGAATTATTATATTCTTCTTGAAGTCTGAGGGTATTTCGCCTGTTTCATACATCTTGCTCACCAGATGGTAGAGTTTTGTCAGGACTGGCTCTCCCAAGGCCGTCAGTAGTTCCAATGGAATGTTGTCTACTCCAGGGGCCTTGTTTCGACTCAGGTCTTTCAGTGCTCTGTCAAACTCTTCACGCAGTATCATATCTCCCATTTCATCTTCATCTACATCCTCTTCCATTTCCATAATATTGTCCTCAAGTACATCGCCCTTGTATAGACCCTCTATATACTCCTTCCACCTTTCTGCTTTCCCTTCTTTGCTTAGAACTGGGTTTCCATCTGAGCTCTTGATATTCATACAAGTGGTTCTCTTATCTCCAAAGATCTCTTTAATTTTCCTGAAGGCGGTATCTATCTTACCCCCAGTGAGATAGGCCTCTACGTCCTTACATTTGTCCTCTAGCCATCCCTGCTTAGCCATTTTGCACCTCCTGTCGATCTCATTTTTGAGACGTTTGTATTCCTTTTTGCCTGTTTCACTTACTGCATTTTTATATTTTCTCCTTTCATCAATTAAATTCAATATTTCTTCTGTTACCCAAGGATTTCTACTAGCCCTCGTCTTTTTACCTACATGATCCTCTGCTGCCTTCACTACTTCATCCCTCAAAGCTACCCATTCTTCTTCTACTGTATTTATTTCCCCCATTCCTGTCAATTGCTCCCTTATGCTCTCCCTGAATCTCTGTACAACCTCTGGTTCTTTTAGTTTATACAGGTCCCATCTCCTTAAATTCCCACCTTTTTGCAGTTTCTTCAGTTTTAATCTACAGGTCATAACCAATAGATTGTGGTCAGAGTCCACATCTGCCCCTGGAAATGTCTTACAATTTAAAACCTGGATCCTAAATCTCTGTCTTACCATTATATAATCTATCTGATACCTTTTAGTATCTCCAGGGTTCTTCCATGTATACAACCTTCTTTCATGATTCTTAAACCAAGTGTTAGCTATGATTATGTTGTGTTCTGTGCAAAATTCTACCAGGCGGCTTCCTCTTTCATTTCTGTCCCCCAATCCATATTCACCTACTATGTTTCCTTCTCTCCCTTTTCCTACACTCGAATTCCAGTCACCCATGACTATTAAATTTTCGTCTCCCTTCACAATCTGAATAATTTCTTTTATCTCATCATACATTTCTTCAATTTCTTCGTCACCTGCAGAGCTAGTTGGCATATAAACTTGTACTACTGTAGTAGGTGTGGGCTTCGTATCTATCTTGGCCACAATAATGCGTTCACTATGCTGTTTGTAGTAGCTTACCCGCATTCCTATTTTCCTATTCATTATTAAACCTACTCCTGCATTAACCCTATTTGATTTTGTGTTTATAACCCTGTAGTCACCTGACCAGAAGTCTTGTTCCTCCTGCCACCGAACTTCACTAATTCCCACTATATCTAACTTCAACCTATCCATTTCCCTTTTTAAATTTTCTAACCTACCTGCCCGATTAAGGGATCTGACATTCCACGCTCCGATCCGTAGAACGCCAGTTTTCTTTCTCCTGATAACGACATCCTCTTGAGTAGTCCCCGCCCGGAGATCCGAATGGGGGACTATTTTACCTCCGGAATATTTTACCCAAGAGGACGCCATCATCATGTAATCATACAGTAAAGCTGCATGCCCTCGGGAAAAATTACGGCTGTAGTTTCCCCTTGCTTTCAGCCGTTCGCAGTACCAGCACAGCAAGGCCGTTTTGGTTATTGTTACAAGGCCAGATCAGTCAATCATCCAGACTGTTGCCCTTGCAACTACTGAAAAGGCTGCTGCCCCTCTTCAGGAACCACACGTTTGTCTGGCCTCTCAACAGATACCCCTCCGTTGTGGTTGCACCTACAGTACGGCTATCTGTATCGCTGAGGCACGCAAGCCTCCCCACCAACGGCAAGGTCCATGGTTCATGGGGGGGTCAACATCCTATTCATCACATAAATAGAGCTACACCATGAGCATCTCATTTCTTACCTTTTGGTCCCAGTATTTTTTTTTTCCTCTACCATTCTTTACACTGTCCAGTTTTTCAAAATATACAAATTCAGCTGGAATCTGCAATTCATATATCCGTATTACCAGTAGTCAGTAGCTGAGGATTGTTAGCTTTATAAAGTTATTCTCAGATGTCTCAAAATGGCATCAATACAGTACACTTCTGAAACATTGTTCACAGATTACATTTATCACAAGTTAGGAAAACAGTTTTTTTGTGGTCAAATATCAACTGGTCTTGAGGCTTACTTCATTGTACTTATACACTAGGATTGTACGGCATCCGGATTTTACAGACCTTACATGAGCTTAATCCATAACGACTGTATATTACAATATGAGATCCACAGAAAAAAAATAATTATATTATATCAACAAAAGGCACTTGCAGTAATATCATGTACCAAAAAGTAACAAAACTGTATCTGCCAATATATGGACAGGGGCATGAAAAAAAAGTCAAAGTGAAACGCATTTTGCACACGAACTGAGCAGGTGATTAATGGCACTGGACAATCCCACTTAACAAGAGAACGGCGAGCTTCAGTGCAGACAGGGATAAGGCCAGAACAATACATTATTCCTTTTAACGTAAATTTGGCCGGGACCTAAGGTAAGTGGCTGCACAGCATTAACAGGGCTAGGCTGTGAACTAGCAAGAAAAATAAATTACACCTCTAGCGAGACGGCGATTGGCTGAAGCCATACTGGGCGACGCAGATGCGACACGGCGGGGAGATCGCCAGTATATAAAAGGATTCTGAGAAATAAAATGGATAGCTATCTCTCTCGTCTCACAGCGGACTGCGCAAGTATGTGGAAAATAGCGAGGACATTGAGAGCTTTGCTTTCTGCGAAGTGTGGACGATACGCTTCACGTATTATGGTCACAGTGAGCAAAGAGGTAGTTAATTATTCCTGCGAGAAATTTTTGTGTACGTCGCTACAACCCTTAGTGAGAGTGCAATAGCAGTTATTTCGACTAGGGAAATATTAACGTCCTACGGAACACATTAAAGTTGAGACTGAGTGAATTCAGTCAAGGCCAGAAGAGCGAATTAGCGTTTCACATCCAGCATGGAGACACTGCTGTTGCAGATGCCGCTTGATAAAATATCGCATATTAGGCCGCAGTAAATGCCGAGTCGAGATTTTGCTCACTCCAACTGGCGTATACTTTGACTATTTTAACATCAAAAGCTTGGATAGTAACCTATCCTTATCTTGATTACATGAGAGTTTTTCATTGGTTCAAAAAGTAAATTTATTCTCGACTAACTCAGTGCATTGGCCAGCTGCGACATAATAGATGTAAATGAGCTCACGAAGATTTTAACCATTCTTTCCTGTGATACAATTTTTTCATATGTAGAGACAACGATTTTGATAAATGTCAGTTCAATATGTCCAAGAGTTAAATATTTTGTTATTGAGCATTGAAAGTAACTCAACGTGATTGTTGTGCGAATGAAATTTTAACTCTGCAATGGAGTGTGCGCTGATACGAAACTTCCTGGCAGAATAAAACTGTGTGCCGGACCGAGACTCGAACTCGGTACCTTTGCTTTTGCGGGCAAGTGCTCTTCCTTCTGAGCTACCCAACCACGACTCATGACCCGTTTCTGCTGCGTTCGAGTCTCGGTCCGGCACACAGTTTTAATCTGCCAGTAAATGTCATGATTGTGTATCACTTGACTCTTGAAATCACAGTTGATAAATTATATGTAGATTAAAAAACGGAATAGCTGGTTTGTCTTTCTGGAATAGATCCAAACTTTCAGCTTTATTAGTTCATGCATTCTAGTTATGTGACAATAGCGTTTCTAATGATTTTTGTTACGGTACGCACCTAATATTAGCTGCCTTACAGGGCCAGGTTCACATTTATTTAGAATGTCTGTTTGACATCTTGGGCTTGAGAACACCGTTCAGATGTTTTGTCCATTTGCGCGCTAAGTGGTAAGCTAAGGTTGCACACATTCGTACACTCACTGTACTGACACAAAAAGTACGAACGCTAACAAATGGCGACGTCTGCCAGGATGCGAAATTACAGCATTCTGATAGTTTGTGAGCTTGCTTTTGATAGGTACAAAACACATAATCCTCCCAATCAATGAGCTGACGCAAATTGGAGAAAAAAATGGAATTTTAAGTGTGACCTATTTGTGTAGTAAGTGTAGACAGAATTGTATTCATGTATTTCTTATCTGCTGGCGCAACACATCGTTGAATTGGGTTTGTTGAGTTCTGACTCAACACCAGTAACCAAAAGGCTACATAAAAGACGAGGAAGCGGGTTCATATATTTACAGGACCATGGATTATACACTCCTGGAAATGGAAAAAAGAACACATTGACACCGGTGTGTCAGACCCACCATACTTGCTCCGGACACTGCGAGAGGGCTGTACAAGCAATGATCACACGCACGGTACAGCGGACACACCAGGAACCGCGGTGTTGGCCGTCGAATGGCGCTAGCTGCGCAGCATTTGTGCACCGCCGCCGTCAGTGTCAGCCAGTTTGCCGTGGCATACGGAGCTCCATCGCAGTCTTTAACACTGGTAGCATGCCGCGACAGCGTGGACGTGAACCGTATGTGCAGTTGTCTGACTTTGAGCGAGGGCGTATAGTGGGCATGCGGGAGGCCGGGTGGACGTACCGCCGAATTGCTCAACACGTGGGGCGTGAGGTCTCCACAGTACATCGATGTTGTCGCCAGTGGTCGGCGGAAGGTGCACGTGCCCGTCGACCTGGGACCGGACCGCAGCGACGCACGGATGCACGCCAAGACCGTAGGATCCTACGCAGTGCCGTAGGGGACCGCACCGCCACTTCCCAGCAAATTAGGGACACTGTTGCTCCTGGGGTATCGGCGAGGACCATTCGCAACCGTCTCCATGAAGCTGGGCTACGGTCCCGCACACCGTTAGGCCGTCTTCCGCTCACGCCCCAACATCGTGCAGCCCGCCTCCAGTGGTGTCGCGACAGGCGTGAATGGAGGGACGAATGGAGACGTGTCGTCTTCAGCGATGAGAGTCGCTTCTGCCTTGGTGCCAATGATGGTCGTATGCGTGTTTGGCGCCGTGCAGGTGAGCGCCACAATCAGGACTGCATACGACCGAGGGACACAGGGCCAACACCCGGCATCATGGTGTTGGGAGCGATCTCGTACACTGGCCGTACACCACTGGTGATCGTCGAGGGGATACTGAATAGTGCACGGTACATCCAAACCGTCATCGAACCCATCGTTCTACCATTCCTAGACCGGCAAGGGAACTTGCTGTTCCAACAGGACAATGTACGTCCGCATGTATCCCGTGCCACCCAACGTGCTCTAGAAGGTGTAAGTCAACTACCCTGGCCAGCAAGATCTCCGGATCTGTCCCCCATTGAGCATGTTTGGGACTGGATTAAGCGTCGTCTCACGCGGTCTGCACGTCCAGCACGAACGCTGGTCCAAATGAGGCGCCAGGTGGAAATGGCATGGCAAGCCGTTCCACAGGATTACATCCAGCGTCTCTACGATCGTCTCCATGGGAGAATAGCAGCCTGCATTGCTGCGAAAGGTGGATATACACTGCACTAGTGCCGACATTGTACATGCTCTGTTGCCTGTGTTTATGTGCCTGTGGTTCTGTCAGTGTGATCATGTGATGTATCTGACCCCAGGAATGTGTCAATAAAGTTTCCCGTTCCTGGGACAATGAATTCACGGTGTTCTTATTTCAATTTCCAGGAGTGTATTTTGGGGTTGAATGGTATGATCAGATGTTAACGCGTAGTCAGGTTCTGAAAATTAGCGAATAGCAATGCTTAGTGGAACGCACAAAAATGACAGAAAATAATAGATTAAGACAAACAGAATTCATAGAAAATTTTGATAGTATCGAGTTGGGCACACAAGAGCTAGATCAGCGTGAACAACATGAGACAGAACACGTAGAAATACAGACCGAGACCGAATGTGTAAGACATGATGTTCAACATGGTCCAAAGAATGGACATGAGAAAGACGTTGCTAATGAATCAGACGCTAAATTTGCAGATAGTGATTTTCAGCACATCGAACCAAACGTGATCGTATTGAATCAGACAGGTTTGCAGTTGCATGAAAGAAGGAGCGTTAGTGCCCCTAAACTATGTTCGGATGTGAAGGAAACGATTCACGAAAACCGAGCTAGGAAACGGTTGCGTCAGATGGCAACTGGAGAAAATAGTGTAGATGAAAACGCCAACATATTTGGAATGTTGCAGCGTTTATTACAACAATCTCAGGAATCAGAAAGGTGTATAGATGGGCGCATAAAACAAGGGTAAAAAGAATTAGAAGGGCGCATAACGCAAGGGCAAAAAGAATTAGATGGGCGCTTAACACAAGGGCAAAAAAAATTAACTCTGGGGCTGAAGAAACTGACAGGGAAATACAGAAAACGGGAGATAATATTCAAGGCCAATTAGATCAAATGCGAACTGAAGATAAAGCAGCGCAAATCACGTGTGAAAGGCTTGTTACGGGGCACAAACAATTGAGAACAGACATTGACACTGTCCAAACAGACATGATTACGTTGCGTGAAGTTACGCAACAAAGCGTCAAAAAGGTTAAACAACAAAATGGTTCAAATGGCTCTAAGTGCTATGGGACTTAACATCGGAGGTCGTCAGTCCCCTAGACTTAGAACTACTTAAACCTAACTAATCTAAGGACGTCACACACATCCATGCCCGAGGCAGGATTAAAACCTGCGACTGTAGCAGCAGCGCGGTTCCGGACTGACGCGCTTAGAACCGCTCAGCCACAAAGGCCGGAGGTTAAACAACAAGTCGAAGCTTTTGCCATCAAAGCGACGACGAAAGCGAAACATGTTATTGCTTAGACGAGGTCCCACAAAAGAACGACAAAAGCAGCATTATAGAATTTCGATGCTCGTGTTTTAAAAATTCAAGAGAAAAACGAACACCAATTTCAACGGCTGGGCTCCAACGTTCAATCGGAAGTCGTGGTGACGTAGAAAGCGTTAGTGAGGAGTTTGCAGACGACGAAAGAATCCACTTTAGTGTCGGTAGATACTATTGTGAAGTCTGCAAAATCAACAGTTGCCGATAATACGACAGAAAGGGTACCCGAAATTACGTGTGACGTAAGACGGAAAGGCACAGGTGAATGTCAGTCCGAAACCGAAAACCGCGAACGGGAAATTAGTCCAAACCAGCGTATGCGAGAACATCACGGTAACCGTAGGGAACAGTGTGGATTGCGACCACTTGTTCAAGAAAGAATAACAGGTCAATCGGGAATACAGGAGTGTGGTTTGCAGCAAGATTCAGTACGTCAAGCACAAAGCGTGACATACGCTGATCAAACCATAGAGATGCGTTAGGCAATGCCACAACCTGTAGGACGAATACCGACGGGTTACTGTACGGCGTCTAACGAGACAGAATTGCTTACACGTCAAGATACAGAACCGGTAGCGGGCGTTATGCACGCATATTGCGCAATGAGACCTACAAGTGATACGACGGCACAAATGTCACAGAAGGAACCAAGTTACACACGTTTGCGTAGATTTGACGCAAACCAAGAACAGAATTCCAGTCTTCAAAACCTAGAAGGTACATCACAGAGAGAAGGGAGAGGTTTTGATGATAACCACTTTCTTACAGTGCGTAAAGACCACCACTATAAGGAAGATGTAAATATTCTCCATCCCCGCGCATTTAGTGACGAATTTGAAGTTGGAATACCGGCACATCAGCCATTGAAACATAAGTTAGATTTCATTTGCGCACGTATGGAGGGAAGTGTTGCTGAAACTATGCGATTCGTATGATTCGTTTAGAGCTGCCTTTATAGCAAGGTATTGGTCACCTGAGGCTCGGAAGAGAATAAAATATGGATTATTACAAAATGTCTCATTTGAAAATTTGCGTGAGAAGACAGCAGTCAAATTCTTTGAGAATATGGCTAAAAGGAACCAATACTTAGATAACCAGTATAGCAACAGAGAATTGATTCAAATGCAAAACGAAACTGCCAATGAAGCATCGGCAAGTTAAAACTGTGTGCCCGACCGAAACTCGAACTCGGGACTTTTGCCTTTCGCGGGCAAGTGCTCTACCAACTGAGCTACCGAAGCACGACTCACGCTCGGTACTCACAGCTTCACTTCTGCCAGTATCTCGTCTCCTACCTTCGAAACTTTACAGAAGCTCTCCTGCGAACCTGCAGAACTAGTAATATTTTTAATTTTTTGTGGGGGTTGGGAAATTACCCACTTACTATATCCAAAAATGCATCTAATGGGTAGAAGGAGTTGCCATTAAGAAATTCTTTTAATTTCCTTTTAAATGCTATATGGCTGTCTGTCAGATTTTTGATGCTATTAGGTAAGTGACCAAAGACTTTTGGGGCAGCACAATTTACCCCCTTCTGTGCGAAAGTTAGATTTAACCTTGAATAGTGAAGATCATCCTTTGTCCTGGTGTTGTAGCCATGTACACTGCTATTACTTTTCAATTCGTTCGGATTGTTAATAACAAATTTCATAAGTATATATGTATATATTGTGAGGCTACAGTGAAGATTTCTAGCTCTTTAAATAAGTGTCTGCAGGATGATCTTGGATGAGCTCCAGCAATTATTCTGATTACACGTTTTTGTGCAATGAATACTCTTTGACTCAATGATGAGTTACCCCAGAATATGATGCCATACGAAAGCAGAGAATGATAATAGGCGTGGTAAGCTAATTTACTCAGATGTTTATCGCCAAAATTTGCAATGGCCCTAATAGCATAAGTAGCTAAACGTTTCAGCAGATCCTCAGCTTGTTTTTTCCAGCTCAACCCCTCATCAATGCATACACCTAGAAATTTTGAATATTCTACCTTAGCTGCCGATTTGTGATTGAAGTCTATATTTATTAATGGTATCATTCCATTTACTGCGTGGAACTGTATATACTGTGTTTTGTCAAAGTTTAATGAGAGCGCATTTGCAGAGAACCACTTAATGATTTTCTGAAAAATATCGTTTACAATTTCACCAGTTAATTCTTGTCTGTTGGGTGAGATAGCTATTCTTGTATCATCGGCAAAAAGTACCAGCTTTGCATCTTCGTGAATATAGAATGGCAAGTCATTAATATATATTAAGAACAGCAGAGGAGCCCAAGACCGAAGAAGAAGTAGAATTCATGTATGGAAACGACGGTCAAGGACGTCGCGATTCAGGACAGAATAATTTTGAAAAAACACTTAATAGTAAGGAAAATAACAATAATGGTAACGATGGTACGCCGGTATTGGGATTGAATTCTGGACGAAATGGGAATAATTACGGAAATGGGAGTAGTGGAAACACTAGACCACAGCGTAATGGGTATGGTTTTAATAGTGGTTGGAACAGGCGGAATATAGACGAAAACAGGAATGGAAACTGGAGGGTTCGGGAAAACCGACAGACTGATTTTAATCAGCGATCTCCAGGTCCATGGAGAGAAAGCAGATGAGGAGGTGGTGCGAGAACGCAGCCACAGGCAAATACTTCGGGTAATTACCGTAGAAACGAACCGCTGATGGAGGCTGAATTACGACCACCGAATCGTAAGAAGCATGAGGATTGATTGACGTTAGGTATTGTAGGAGTTCAAGCAGTTATCACACTTTCTGCAGAAACAGATGATAAGGCGTCCGCAGCAGTAAATAGGTTAAAGTGTGACGTACAAGAGTCGTAATTGGGAACAGGAACGACTGAAAGATCATCAAAGGTATCTGCACAGATATTGCAAATAGGGAGGAAGTCACAACTGAAGTGTTGGGACGAGATAGGTTGGATTGACACTGACGAGGAGGATGAACTCCCAGCATTACCTAGTAACGAACCATTTAATTATGGCGGCGCATTAATGTGTATAGTGCATATGTTGGATTCTGCACAGGCGAAAAAAGATTTTCAGCAGGATAATACATATCCTACTGTAACCTGTGACGCTACGACTGATCAAGACGATAGGATTAACCGACAAAATACGGCTATTACAGGTCATAGAACAAAGAGGGAAGTACGGATAAGTACACGTGATCAAAAGTTCGACAAGCTACAAGACCTACTTAAACCCTTCCACAAAACTTTGGAAGAAAAGCAGGAAGAGTGTGAGGCATTATGGATGGCGGGAATCGAACAAAATCGGGAAGAACAAGTCGATAATGGAGAGGAAAATGACAAAATACCCCGCCTGGATTGGAAAACGAACCAGATTATAAAGTATGTGAACAGTCTGATAAATCAGATTCAAAGGTATACAATTTAGGCACATACGAGGACATAGTACGGCAGTGTTACCGAGACTATGTAATCATCACACCTGACACAGAAAACAGCGTCGTGATAAATGATGACACAGATGAAAATTTGAATCTGCAACTCTCTGTGGCAGATAAATATGATAACGAGTTGACTCAGAGTGCGAGTACTGACACACTTAACGTAGAATCTGACGACTCCCCAGAATCAAAGTGCGAAGTACTGTCACACTTAAAGAATGCTTGCCACGCTCTAAAATCCAAATTAAACACGATTACACAGATGTGTAACTAGGAGACAAACTTGAAAGAAGTAGCAAGGTGTGAAAATGAGGATTTAAAATCTAGATTGATTACTTTAGAAGCTGATCTAGAAGCAGTGAGACTACAGTTGGACAATTTCAAAAAGGGATGTACTTCTCCCCAAACCCTCGATGAAGACCATCAAATGTTGATGCAAATTGACGCAACTATGGATGTCCACAAACATCCAATTGTGACGCAACAAACACACATACTTCGGTTAAATTCCGAAGTAACTGGTGACATATTAATGGAGGAAGTCGAAGACGAGAGTACTTCAGAGATAAGTCTGATACTTCGTTTAACAGTAAATATTCAGTCACACCTGTCCCACTGAGAATTTGTACTTTATTGTTTCATTTCTATTCTATAATTCGATTTGTAAATTGTTAAAGTATATTCATAAATGTACCATATTTTATATTTTGTATTTCATATGTAGTTTGTAAATATCCATTCAATCTAAAGATATGTTAATAAGAATTTGTGTATTGTAGGTATCTTGGAAACGTGTTTTTTATGATAAATAATGTCAATGAATATAAAGTTTGTGTTAATGCGTATAAAATATGCAAAAATATTAACTATTTTACATATAAAATGACACTTAAGTAAATACATGTCTGTTTATGAGGTAAATTGTAATATCGATGTAGTATTTACGTGTTGAGAATAGATAAGAGAAACAAACATTTCCTCAACAACACTTATCTTTCACCATCATCAAAATCATGAATGTTTGAAAATTGTGGAATGCCTGAAGTTATTGAGAGGATGTGAAGGGTGAATGAACCATTTTAATAAATTTTAACCACAAGTACTAGAGAGAAAAATGTTGTAAGCTTACTCAAATAACTGCTATCTAAATAGAAAATGCCGTGTAAAGCAGTACATTTCAAATCGAAATATAATTTTAAAACGACATCAACTAGCATCAAATAGGCAAGTAAACAATGATTAAAAAAATTAATTGGATCTATAATTTTGCACTGCAATGGGCAATGCCTTAACCATTGATCACAGCAGTACAAAATTAATTCGGAAAGGACAGCATGTGTAAGGCGTCTGGATTTTATGGACCTTACATGAGCTTGATCCATAACGACAGTACGATACAGTATGAGATCCTCAGAAAAAATAATTATATTATATTATACCAAAAAAAGGCAATTGCAGTAATCTCATGTACAGAAAAATAACAAAACAATATCTGCCCATATATGGACAGGGGCATGAATAAACAAGTCAAAGTGAAACGCATTTTAGAGACGAACCGAGTTTACTACAGGAAGGGACAGTTTGGCCAATAGTTGTGTATGCAAAACCTGAATCTTTAACCACAGAATCTCACTGTTGTGACAGATTACGTCCTACAGGTTCAGTTTCCAAAGCAGAATCTCTAACTGCACAGTCTTGTTCCAATTTGATATCGAAAAATTACCCTGATCAATCCTGTCAGGTATTATCTGTCTCAGTTAAATCAATATTGTGAGAGGAAACCCGTTCAGATGTCCCTTCTCTGTCTGCAGGATTAGCAGAAGTTACATCAATTGCAGCTCTGATGTTTGACCGAACTCTGTTAGCTTTTGACGTTTTAATGCACTTACGGTAATACAGCAAGCAAAGAAGAAATCTCTTACACAGAAGATCAATACTACACAGATAACAGCTACAATGACTTCCTATGAATGTTGATGAAAACAGAAAAATACCACTGACAGAATTCACTGAACAAATGGAAATCCAAGCTTCTGAGAATATCATTTTGCAGAGAAATACCTACACTTCAGTAAAGGAAACAAAGTAGTATCTACCATAAAACATCACTGTCTCTCTAACCACATAACACTTGAAGATTCAATAAACAAGATTATATTTAAATGGCATTATATAATTAGCAATGGCAAAGATCAGTGGCAAAAACTTATTCTGAGCACAATGTGACACTACAAATGGGTAAGAACGAAACAATCTCAGTTGCACTACATTCTACAAAATACTTGTCACAAACCGGTATTCGAAATTGCAGAAAATACATAACAGTCTATTCCTGCACAAACAAACTTTAACTGTTCTCCAGAAATTTTTTTTATATTGTTGCCTGTTAAAACAAATGCAAAACAAACTGTTTCTGTAATAGCTTACAGTGTATCGCCACATCAGTTGTTGCGTCACAAATCTTGAAAGTAATTGCTAAGTCCAATCCTAATGATTAAAATATTGTTATGTATACGGTTGCAAAACAAAACTTAATCTGGCTACAAAAATCTGCATCCTGGTAGAAAAGGTGGACAGGTGAATCTATACTGTGTACCATTTCTACTTATACTCGTGTTTGCGTCGGGTTGGTATCTGATAAATATGTATAAAACTAACTCTGATATTGAAATACGTAAATCTCAGTGCAGGGTGACAGAAATGTGTTAAAATTAAATTTATGGTCGGAAATATACGAAGCACACGCTACACGATGCAAAAGCCAGACTAGCCAGTACAGCAAACAATTCGCCTGGGAGAAAGCAATCAGTTTTCAATGAAATTTACATAGGCTGTCCAACTGCAAAATAAAAAGATCCCGGTAAATATGTTGGCCCTGAATATTGTTAATCTTTATCTTTAGTCTTGCAAACAGTCACTGCACCAGAACTGTAATTCTAATTACACAGCAAATGAACAAAACATATATCGCCTCTAACTTTATAAGAAAAGTCTTGAAAATTCACTGAAATCTTCTTCTGGTACTAAGCCTCTGACATGACATGATCTTTTCACAAATGCAGTCTGACAATCACTGCAACTTACAATGGACATGAATTTTAATGGGAATTAAATTCATTGACCTACCTGTGTGCACCGAACGCTCATCTATTCTACAACCTGTTACTCTTACGAATATTGATCTGACTGTGCAAAACCAAATTTCACTTAGCGTACTTCTGATGTGCAACGCAAGACGGTATCTTACCAATTTTCACAAAAGGCTCGTGCAGCATACAACTCGCATTGTGCAATGCGAGTATACAAACACAATGATAAAGGTAAAGGCTGAAAAGTGAGGAACTAAACTTAAAGACTGACAAATAAGAAGGAAGACTCCAAGTATAGACTAACTATACTTCATTAACAGCAAACTACCCTTTTATTAAGTTTTCACATCTAGACAAGTTACCAAAAATCTTTCTGGATACTTTTCCTGTGTACGGTTACTTTCCTTGACACTTATTTCAATTATAAGACAAATCCATGCGCTTCGTTATAAAAATTTTACGGTAAATTTTAACTATAAACAGTGTCCTAACAATAATAAACTGCATAATTACGAATATATAAAAGTAACTAGATTATGTCACAAAACTTTACTTATGATTTTCTTCATTCATATGATCTCAGTTCCAGAATCTTTTTGCTAAGAATACATCAATACAAAATCCTTTTTAGAAAATGCTGCCTCCACTACAAGGCAGGTCAGCGTCGCCTCCTTTTCAGACCAAGTACATTACCAGACTGTCTAACACACACTACTTGCTACTTGGCGTAGTAAAACAAATCTCTCTGTAGTGTCAGGAATAGACTTACGAAGAGTATGACCATATAATACTACAGAGGTTGAGTACATGTGTCAAATTCACAACTTCCTTAATACATATGGCCAAAGCTTCTTAAAAAATCAACATGGCAAATAGGACTGTACCCTTTAGCTTCGTACGATCTTGCGCTCCGTTTTATGCACTGATGAGCATAAATGATATGGCCATCCGCTTAAACAACACCTTTATCCACCTCTGGAATGCAACACAGTAGCTAGGCTGTTTGGTGTGCATTCGGCAAGGTAAAATTAGTTGTCAGGTTTCCGGAGATATGCGGTGCCAGATGCCTACATATACCTATATGAGTCATCAACCTTCTGGCTCATTCGATGCGGTCTGCCACGAATTCCTCTCCTGTGCCAACTTCATCTCAGAGTAGCACTTGCAATCTACGTCCTCACTTATTTGCTGGACATATTCAAATCTCTGTTTTCCTATAGAGTTATTACCCTCTGGAGGTCCCTCCAGTACCATGGAAGTTACTTAATGATGTCTTAATATCTGCCTTGCCATCCTGTCCCTTCTTTCCAATATATCTCTTTCCTCACCGATTCTGCGGTGAACCTCCTCATTCCTTACCTTATCAGTTCACCTAACTTTCAACATTCTCCTGTAGCACCAAATCTCAAATGTTTCGTTTCTCTTCTTTTCCGGTTTGCCCACAGTCCATGTTTCACTGCCATGCAGTGCTATGCTCCAACTGTTCATTCTCAGAAATTTCTTTCTCAAATTAAGACCTATGTTCGGCACTAGTAGAACTTTCATGGACCTTAATGAACTTTTTGCCAGTGCTAGTCTGCTTCTGATGTCGTCCTTGCTCTGTCCTTCAAGGGTTGTTTTGCTGTCTCGTAGCAGAATTCTCTAGCTTTATCTACTTCGTCATCACCAGTCCAGATGTTAAGTTCTAGCGATTCTCATTTCTGCTACTTCTCATTACTTTCTTCTTCGGTTTACTCTCAATCAATATTCTGTACTCATTAGACTGATCATTCCATTCAGCAGAACCTGTAATACTTCTTCACTTTCACTGAGAATAGCAATGTCATAAGCAAATATTATCATTGACATCCTTTGACCTCTTGAACTTTTATATCCCTCATTAATTCTTCGATATGTAGAAAGTACAGCAGGGGGCGAAAGACTACATCCTCCTCTTATACCCATTTTAATCCGAGCATTTCTTTCTTAGTATTCCAATCTTATTGTTCTCTTTTGTTTCTTGTACTTATTGTTTATTACCGACCTTTCCCTATGGCTTACCGCTGTTTTTCTCAGAAGTTAGAATATCTTGGACCATTTGACATTGTAGAATGCTTTTCCCAGGTCGACAAATTCTATGAACGTGTATTGATTTGTCCTTTAGTCTTGCTTCCACTATCAACCGCGACGTCAGAACTGCTATAATTTTAATTAATATTGTGTTTATACTGGTTGCTGGTGAGGAGAAAAGTTAGTTATTAGTATTTTATTAAAGATGTCATTCATAAGCAGCCATATTACAGTCATCGCAGTCGCTCAAGAAAGTTATAATTAAGCTTTACTTGTTTAATCAGAATCGAACGATGACTTTCCTTGTCCGCAGTCTCGATGATTCGAAGCGATCTTCAATCCTGTGTAAATAAAATGTCTTGGTTTTCTTGCGTTGCGTAGTTAGTAGGGAAACATCAAATTAAGCGGAAACTTTGCTTTGATAATGTTTAATTATCCGATGAAATAATGGAGCTCTTGGATCTAATAATTGCAGGTTCGTTTCCAATTCATCCGAAGTTCCCTTCTGATTACCAACGAAACGACACCTCCGTACGAATTTCCAATTAGAGAATACATATATAATGAAATTCCTTACACACCTTCGATGTAAATGCTCAGTATATATTTTCTTGAGTAGCATACAATATATTTTCCATCTCTTTCTTCCAGTAATGTCGATAGCAAAATTACTATTGTTCAATGCGGCTATTCGACACGGAGAAGATCCTAGAAGTCCCCTCAACACATCAGAGAGAATATTACAAAGAGTAATTATGCGCTCATGGAATAGTAATAGTACTGTACTACTTTGCGCATCGATTCTGCGAGTATATAGATGGTCAAGTAGGAAACGTAATTCACTCATAGAATTGTGCAGGGATAATTAATAGAATATAAAGAGATATTACACTGCCTCTCTGGCGCCTTTATCTTGCAGGATCGCAGCTGACGTCCAATAGCGTCCCAAAATATTTTCTGTCGGGTTCAGATTAGGCGAATTTGGTTCCCAAGACCGCAACATGAGTTCACCACTATGCTCCTCAAACTATTGCAGCACGATTCTAGCCTTCTGACACGGAGAATTCTCCTGCTGGAAGATACCATCAGCATTGGACAAAACATCAAGAATGGAGGGAAGTAGGTGGCCCTCAATAATATCGAAGTAGTCCACGGTCATGGTGTTTTTGATTACGGAAGCAGGTCCCATGAAATCCTAGGTGAATAGCATGATACTGCCCCCCCCCCCTTCCCCCTTTTCCCCACTGACCAATGTCCATGGGGCAGTCCGTGTTTGGAGCGGCCAGTCGCCTGGATGGTGACGTATACAGATACAATCTTCGTCCCAGTGTAACAGAAACGTGAATCATCCGACCAGGTGATACATTTCCTCTTTTCCATGGCGACGTCTTTAGGTCCAGTGCCCACTGTGATGTCTCTGGATCACGATGGGGGGCACGTAGTGGTCCTCTGCCGTGGTGCCCGCTGTTCAACAACGTGTGATGGGCAGTGTTCTCTGAAACTCTTATGCCAGCACCAGCATCGTACTCTGTCATCAGATGTGCCACAGATGGCTACCTCCTTACTCTACAGGTCAGGCAAACTTCTGGCCTCTACCTTCTATGATGAAGCTTGAACAACCAACGCCTCAACGCCTACTGGTCGTTTCACTCTCCTACAACGACTTTCCATAGACGTACATGACATTAGTACACGAGCACCCGACATTCTTGGCCTTTTCCGAGATTCTAACTCCCAGTCACCGGGCCGTAATAAGCCGCCCTTTGTCAAAGTCGTTTATTTCAGCGGATTTTCCCAGTTTTGGGCGTATGTCGTCGCCAAAACGATTCCCAATTCGTCTCTGCTCCGCTTACATACTTTCCTTACCACATGACGCCACTGGGCGACAGTCAACCTCACGAAGGGCTACAGTTGCGATGATTCGGCTCATATGTGTAGAGGGATTGGACAAAAATATGGAGACACTGCTACAAATGCATGCATGACGGACAGTCATTGAAGAAAATTTTGACGAAAGATAAAACGGCAGCTGCAAAATTACTCGTGAACCATGTCAGCACCAAAACACGAAGGGAGCACTCTTAGCTGGGCATCAATGAATAACTGGAATTCCAAAGCGAATAATTGGTGATGCAAATGTCCATAACAGAAAAAGTGGCGCCGAAACCATAAAACAGTGGAGCAATGAAAGAAACTCATTTGCTCAGATGAGCCTTGTTGCACACTGTTTCCAACTTTCCTAATTTTACATGCCAAGAGTGAAAGAATGGCGGAAGTTCAGTGATAATCTGGGAAGATATATCGCGATATTCCACGGGCGCCATGGGTACTTTTCAAGCTTGCTTTACAGGCCAGGATTATTTGACCTATTTGGCTGATCACGTCCACCCCATGACAAAGTTTATTACCCAAATGTGATGTTGTGTTCAAAGATGACAGGATCTTGTTCACAAATCTTCCATCGTCCAGGACGGTTTTGTGTGCATGAGGATGAATTGTCACATAGTAGGGGCATCAGCTCACATTAACGGTTGCCTACATCAGGTGCAAGTATACGTTCAGGGGCAAACTTACTGTTCTATATTTTGATTGACAGGTCCTTAACCTATAGTTGCACTAAGAGGATTATGACTCTCTGGGGATAATCCGTCCTTTAGATTGACTGGTTCATTATCTGTTGTTTGGTTAAGTTATTTTTCAACAAACCACCACCCTTCCCCCTCTCCCTCCCCCTCCTCCTCACCCCAACCCTCTATGAACTCCTCTCGCCGATACAAGCACACTTCTGATATAAATTTGACTGAGTAATTAATTATATTGATCAATTAATTAACCCCTCCCCCTCTAAGAAACACTCACGCTCCATCCCCCACCTGGAAATTGGCGGGAAAAGGACTCAGTTGATCGGTCATTTGGTGGAAAATCAATTGCAGTGTATGCAATATTCTTTAAACAATTTACAAATTGTGTGGAATATTGTTTATTTAATCATTTCATGGGATACAAGGCAGAGTATAGTTTATTTATTTAGATGAAGAATTTGTCGACTACTATATTTGTTGACTACTATATATGGAATACTGTTTATTTAAACAATTTGTGGATGAGACGCCAGTATGAAACATTTAAAAACAGTTGCCGCACTTTTCTATTCTGATCGCGCATGGAACGCTTAGTGGGCTTAGTTTATATTTTCTGCCGGAGTCATGGATGTTAAGGCTCTTATTTTTTATTTTTTTCGCTGTTCAAAGCACAATGGCGTCTAAGTACAGATGGGAAAATCAGAACAATTATATACCAAAAAGTTCACGACATATTTCGAAACCCACCGCCATTTTCTGCAGACGGACAAATTATTGGAATCTCAGTGGTAAACTATTTTGTACAGGCCGAGAAACATACAGCATCTATGGCGAGTGTCGACGAAATGCAGCTGAAGCCTGCAGGGTGTATGCAGAACAGTACTCGGACAGAGAGCATCCAACGTGCCGCACATTGCGAAACATCTACCGCCAACTGTATGCAACAGGTATGGTCGTAGCACGCAAACGGGTCCGTAACAGGCCCGTCACAGGAGAAGCGGGTGCAGTTGGTGTGTTAGCTGCTGTTGCCGTGAACCCACACATGAGTACACGGGACATTGCGAGAGCCGGTGGACTGAGTCAAAATAGTGTCATGCGCATACTGCATCGTCACCGCGTTCACCCGTTTCATGTATCGCTACATCAGCAATTACATGGTGATGACTTTAATCATCGAGTGCAATTCTATCAATGGGCATTAACAGAGAATGCGTTGCAGTTCTACCTGTTTACCGACGAAGCGGGTTTCACAAACCACGGGGCAGTGAATCTACGGAACATGCATTACTGGTCCGTGGACAGTCCTTACTGGCTCAGACAGGTAGAGCGACAGCGACCGTGGACAGTAAATGTATGGTGCAGAATCATTGGCGACCACCTCATTGGTCCTCACTTCATTGCAGGGGCCCAAACAGCTGCAACATACATCGCGTTTCTACAGAATGATCTGCCAACGTTGCTCGAAAATGTTCCACTGGAAACGCGTCGATGTATGTGGTGTCAGCATGATGGTGCACCTGCACATTCCGCAATTAACACTAGGCTGACCCTTGACAGGATGTTCGACGGGCGTTTCATAGGACGTAGAGGACGCATAAATTGGCCAGCCCGTTCTCCTGATCTTACACCTCTGGACTTCTTTCTGTGGGGTACGTTAAAGGAGAATGTGTAGCGTGATGTGCCTACAACCACAGAGGATATGAAACAACGTATTGTGGCAACCTTTGGCGACATTACACCAGATGTACTGCGGCGTGTACGACATTCATTACGCCAGAGATTGCAATTGTGTGCAGCAAATGATGGCCACCACATTGAACATCTATTAGCCTGACATGTCTGGACACACTCTATTCCACTTGGTAATTGAAAACGGAAACCACGTGTGTACGTGTACCTCACCCCTCATGGTAATGTACATGTGCGTCAGTGAAAAAGACCAATAAAAAGGTGTTAGCATGTGGACGTAATGTGCTGTTCCAGTCTCTTCTGTACCTAAGGTCCATCACCGTTCCCTTTGGATCCCTACGTAATTCGGTGCTCTCCGATACACACGATCGAACAGCGGAGGAGTGGTACTCAAGCGTCAACTTTAGGTTACAATATCTCCGGATGTAATTAACATTTTACAATGCAACAAACGGCACTGATTACGTATTTGCTTATATGTTCAGATGTGCTAACAAAACTAACGGGGTTCCATTTAAAAAAAAAACGTAGGTTTGTGTTAAAAAACATACTTCTGTGCATTTTTTTATGGTTTGTATTAACCAATTACACTAGCCCCTCTCCTCACGTTCGGTCTGTGGAATCGGTTCGTCAGTATTTGATGTGGTTTACGAAATATATCCAGCGGTAATGTTAGGTGACTCACCCTGTATACAGGGTGAGTCGCGCAAGACGTAACACCCCCTTTATTCCGGGGGCGATTGCACGTATCGGCATGCGGTTTTCGGCGAATCATAGTGGACTATGGGGCACATACGTTGGTACATGCACAATAATCGCAACGTTTATATTGACCGAGACAATGAGGCAAGTAAATGTTTTTTGAATGGGACGCTATAGTTTTTTTACCATCATTCGAACGCTCTGGAAAAGACGCGTATAGTGATGTACCGCATGTTGCTATTGTGATTCAAACTTCGCTTAAAAGACGCTGGGAAATGTACGATTGAAGGTCGAGGCGGTCTGAAGCGGCCGCAGATTGTAAACACGCCTCGCCCGACCCGCAGGCCGAGTTGCCGTGCTCTATCTACATCTACATCTACATCTACATTGATACTCCGCAAGCCACCCAACGGTGTGAGGCGGAGGGCACTTTACGTGCCACTGTCATTACCTCCCTTTCCTGTTCCAGTCGCGTATGGTTCGCGGGAAGAACGACTGTCTGAAAGCCTCCGTGCGCGCTCTAATCTCTCTAATTTTACATTCGTGATCTCCTCGGGAAGTATAAGTAGGGGGAAGCAATATATTCGATACCTCGTCCAGAAACGCACCCTCTCGAAACCTGGCGAGCAAGCTACACCGCGATGCAGAGCGCCTCTCTTGCAGAGTCTGCCACTTGAGTTTATTAAACATCTCCGTAACGCTATCACGGTTACCAAATAACCCAGTGACGAAACGCGCCGCTCTTCTTTGGATCTTCTCTATCTCCTCCGTCAACCCGACCTGGTACGGATCCCACACTGATGAGCAATACTCAAGTATAGGTCGAACGAGTGTTTTGTAAGCCACCTCCTTTGTTGATGGACTACATTTTCTAAGCACTCTCCCAATGAATCTCAACCTGGTACCCGCCTTACCAACAATTAGTTTTATATGATCATTCCACTTCAAATCGTT
Organism: Schistocerca americana; assembly: GCF_021461395.2. Classification (NCBI taxonomy): domain Eukaryota; kingdom Metazoa; phylum Arthropoda; class Insecta; order Orthoptera; family Acrididae; genus Schistocerca; species Schistocerca americana. Next base: position 538,880,067 of record NC_060124.1, on the reverse strand, counting down.
CCGTACGCATACTCCCAGATATTTTACAGAAGTAACTGCTACCAGTGTTTGTTCCGCTATCATATAATCATACAATAAAGGATCCTTCTTTCTATGTATTCGCAATACATTACATTTGTCTATGTTAAGGGTCAGTTGCCACTCCCTGCACCAAGTGCCTATCCGCTGCAGATCTTCCTGTATTTCGCTACAATTTTCTATGCTATGCTCTATGCAGCATGCACGGCCTACGCTACGTAGGTAAGTCCTCATCCGCCCTCTTTTAAGCAATGACGTCAAATTGCAACGGAATACTGTCGCAGGAAGTGGGAAAACGTATGGCAGAAGAAAAAAGGTGTTAAAATGATCAATAGATGGCGCTGTGTGTGTCAGAGTACGTAAATGAAAACGCCTGTCATGGGCACGACCCATTGAATTTGGTATAAACAGGCCGGGAAAACGGCTTTTTTTTCTCCTTTCGCGTCTGCGTGGTTCACCATGACTATCTCAAGGCAGGATCGCACTCTGCTTGCAAAGCTGTATTACGAGGATGATAACTGTGCACACGTCGCTCTGCAGAAGTTCCGGACACTGAAGGGTTTGAAAAAAAGGCGTTGTTCCGATGATTGCCGTGGGTCTGGAGAAAATGATTCGGAAATTCGAAAAGATGAGTTCTTTTGATGTGCAACCTAGTAGATGGAGGAAATGAATTGATTCGACGTCAGTGGAAGCAGTGGCCACAGCAATGCAGGAGGAGACGAGTGGTGATGTGCAAACGTGTAATGCACGGAGAATTGCCCGAACATTGGACATACCCGTGCCCACAGTTGTAAAATCCTACGAAACATCCTTCTTTGTTATCCATTCAAAATTACCCATGTGCACGAGTTGCTTCCTGTTGACCTGCCAGCAAGAAATACTTGCTTTAGAGTTTCTTGCTCGCATAGAAGTGGACAATGATTGGCCGTGGAAGATTTTGTGAACAGACGAAGCCCACTTCCATCTGACAGGATGTGGGAATACACAGAATTGTCGAATATGGGCAACGGAAAATCCACACGCAAATCAACCAGTACCACTTCATCCTGAAAATATCACTGTGTGGTGCAGATTTACGGCATCATTTATCATAGGGCCACATTTTTTCGAAGAGACAGATGTTTCCGGTCCTGTTACTTGTATCGTCACTGGAAAGCGCTATGAGCGTCTTTTGCGCAACCACGCCATTCCAGCTCTCCAACAGCTTGGATGTGTGAAAGGCATCATTTTTATGCCAGATGGCACAACTCTGCACATTGCAAGTGCAGTTAAGCAGCTGCTGAAGCGCCATTTCGGAAATGCTAGAATTATCAGCCGCTATTTCCCTACAGCCTGGCCGTCCCGATAACCTGATCTTAATCTGTGTGACTTCTGGCTGTGGGGCTATCTGAAAGATGTTGTCTTCAGTGTTACGATGCAAATTAGCTGCATTGAAGGCACACTTTATGCAACACATTCTGAACGTTCCACACCCTCTTTTGCATGTCGCCTCTCATTTTCATCAATTTTATTAATGTTTAATGTCATTGCACGGTGGTAACAGTCCAAATAAGGACATTGTAATGAGATTATTTGTACTGATAGCTCAAAATACTTTTCACTTTATTCGTATTTGTTGTGTACATAGTTCCGGTAAGTCAGTGCGTACACAAATTTCCCACTAGAGCGCGCCCTGCTAAGCACAACAGCGCAGGCGCAGCACTCGTCCGTCTCCGCACTACGAGATGGCGCTGCCATAGAGACGGACCAAATTCTGCTTCCGCTGATCCGCGTATTAATTTGTAACGCAGCCAATGAGATTACTGCTAACGTAGAACCTTTTCTCCTCACGGATCACACTCGCCCAGTGATAAATGAATGCGCGAGGTATTATAACGAGTGGAGAGACCTCCGATTGGTCAGTCTGCATTTGTCTGCACCAGTCTGTACCAGCCTGCATTAGTCTGTACGAGATCTACATTTGTCTGTACCAATCTATAGTCAAGTTTAAGTCTGCGCCTAATAAGATTACCATATTCCTAGCAATGAAGAAAAATGTATAGACACTTTTGTCAAGTATCAGAGAGACACGTGAGAATAAGATTAACGTACCAATACCAAAGGAACTGCAGACTGTCAATTGTAAATAGCATCCAGAGCCAAGTTACGTAATGTATGCTTTATTATTTTAATAAATGTGCGTGAAAATTAATCAAGTTCTGTTTAAAGTTGGTCACTGTCAATCTGCTACTCTGAGCATGCAAGTGGTATTTCTATCGTCTGACCTAACGGCAGCAGATAAACACGCCACGATAAGACCACGAGAGATATTGCTGACACTCGCCTACTTCGTTAGAGCGGCAAGCCAAATAATCTGATGGTGTGTGTACCGAAGGTCTTACAGTACGCACACCACAGTAATCATGTTGGGTTACTTCCCTGGGTGGCCTGTCCGAGGCAAGTTGTTTCCGGTTGGGAGCTGCACTCCCCTGAATTCTGAGGGGTTCTTACATTAGGCTTAAGTGCCTGGCGGGACGACTGACATCGGTCGAGTTTCGCCTACTGTATGCAGGGCGAAACGACCTGCGAGACAGCTGAGTGTCGCCGCAGTTCATGTGTTTACCGTTCCGGCGCGTCTGGAATGAAGGCGGCTGGCGACGACTGACTGAAGTGTCCTCTTGATTCTGGGAATACTTGTGGACCGTGCCCTGCTGGGTGTGACTGTCTGGCGCCGGATGGCCGGTGGTCTAGGCATGTTTTCGTAGCCGGTCAAATGGCAAGTTCAGTGCCATCAGCTGAATAGCAGAGGCATGATAGGTCGACTTAAACTGAGGCTAGTTGACGTCATAAAGCCCTTCTCGAAACTGGAGGGAACGGTCGCTATTGGCGCGAATGATGTTCTGAGACAGTGTGGGCGAATTTTGGAATCAGCACTGAATGCTGATTCGCGGTTTTCGAGGGTAGTAGGGAGTCGAGCAATGTTGCCTTCGCTCTTGCGTTGTGCGGTCGCAGGAGATTCAGGATCTGATCTTTATCGGAATCTGGCGGTCTTGCGATTTAGTCGCACTTTTTCGGCAGAACTTAGAATTTTCAGACAGCCTTCGAGGCCAGGGGTTGCCACAGAGTTGCTGCACAGCAAATGTCGGCGCCTATATCATCAGGACGCTGCCTACCGACGACGTGCTTCAAGTTTCAAGACTGGTACAGTATTTTTGCGGCTTTGGCAATTTAGGACCTACCATTTTTATACTGAATCCCTCAGCAGCAACCGCGCTCGCTTTGCTACAACTCCACCTTGCTTGTTTTTCCATGTGATCCCATTTGACGGTGTGGCCGAGTGGTTCTAGGTGCTACAGCCTGGAACCGCGCGACTGCTATGGTCGCAGGTTCGAATCCTGCCTCGGGCATGGATGTGTCTGATGTCCTTAGGTTAGTTAGGTTTCAGTAGTTCTTAGTTCTAGGGGACTGATGACCTCAGATGTTGAGTCCCATAGTGCTCAGAGCCATTAGATCCCATTTGAGCTATAACTACTCATCGCAATACTGCATTGTAGTAGGGGAGTAATATTTGATTCAGTAAGACCTCCAGTCATTATCGTCAATCTATTGCATCACAAAGAGTGAGAGCCCCTTTTCTCGAGCCAACTCTTATTCTCATAATAGTTCTGTGTTACCTACCCAATAGCCTAATGTTTGTACTGACAATCAAGTACCTTTGTGTTCTGATTCATAATAAATCACACTGTAATATTCAATCCGCATATGATTTCATAGACAGATGCAGAATCCCATTTCCTGCCTTTTGTTATGATAAAATTTTGGTTTTTCTTTACTGAGTAGATAATGATTTTTATTAAATTATTGCGAGTGTGCACTCATTTTACCAGCTAGAAGGGTCCACCATCACTTCCTTTCGTTGCCGTTGCGCACATAATCAGTTAGGTGGTAGGAAAGGATGGGGTCGAGTGCATGTCCAGTTCTCACGCGAAATTCTTTAGAATTGAACTGGTACAAACTTTTCTTGACACCGGCACCTTGCATAGCTAATGTGGATGACTCAAGTGGACTCGACATCTTGAAATGCATTTTTGAGGTTATAAACAAAACAATGTTGATACACTCCTGGAAATGGAAAAAAGAACACATTGACACCGGTGTGTCAGACCCACCATACTTGCTCCGGACACTGCGAGAGGGCTGTACAAGCAATGATCACACGCACGGCACAGCGGACACACCAGAAACCGCGGTGTTGGCCGTCGAATGGCGCTAGCTGCGCATCATTTGTGCACCGCCGCCGTCAGTGTCAGCCGGTTTGCCGTGGCATACGGAGCTCCATCGCAGTCTTTAACACTGGTAGCATGCCGCGACAGCGTGGAGGTGAACCGTATGTGCAGTTGACGGACTTTGGGCGAGGGCGTATAGTGGGCATGCGGGAGGCCGGGTGGACGTACCGCCGAATTGCTCAACACGTGGGGCGTGAGGTCTCCACAGTACATCGATGTTGTCGCCAGTGGTCGGCGGAAGGTGCACGTGCCCGCCGACCTGGGACCGGACCGCAGCGACGCACGGATGCACGCCAAGACCGTAGGATCCTACGCAGTGCCGTAGGGGACCGCACCCCCACTTCCCAGCAAATTAGGGACACTGTTGCTCCTGGGGTATCGGCGAGGACCATTCGCAACCGTCTCCATGAAGCTGGGCTACGGTCCCGCACACCGTTAGGCCGTCTTCCGCTCACGCCCCAACATCGTGCAGCCCGCCTCCAGTGGTGTCGCGACAGGCGTGAATGGAGGGACGATTGGAGACGTGTCGTCTTCAGCGATGAGAGTCGCTTCTGCCTTTGTGCCAATGATGGTCGTATGCGTGTTTGGCGCCGTGCAGGTGAGCGCCACAATCAGGACTGCATACGACCGAGGCACACAGGGCCAACACCCGGCATCATGGTGTGGGGAGCGATCTCCTACACTGGCCGTACACCACTGGTGATCGTCGAGGGGACACTGAATAGTGCACGGTACATCCAAACCGTCATCGAACCCATCGTTCTACCATTCCTAGACCGGCAAGGGAACTTGCTGTTCCAACAGGACAATGCACGTCCGCATGTATCCCGTGCCACCCAACGTGCTCTAGAAGGTGTAAGTCAACTACCCTGGCCAGCAAGGTCTCCGGATCTGTCCCCCATTGAGCATGTTTGGGACTGGATGAAGCGTCGTCTCACGCGGTCTGCACGCCCAGCACGAACGCTGGTCCAACTGAGGCGCCAGGTGGAAATGGCATGGCAAGCCGTTCCACAGGACTACATCCAGCATCTCTACGATCGTCTCCATGGGAGAATAGCAGCCTGCATTGCTGCGAAAGGTGGATATACACTGTATTAGTGCCGACATTGTGCATGCTCTGTTGCCTGTGTCTATGTACCTGTGGTTCTATCAGTGTGATCATGTGATGTATCTGACCCCAGGAATGTGTCAATAAAGTTTCCCCTTCCTGGGACAATGAATTCACGGTGTTCTTATTTCAATTTCCAGGAGTGTACATCAGCTGATCAGGGCTCATCCCAGTGATGCCAACTTAAAGCCATACTAACAGTTTTTTCTCCAGACCAATTTGTCTCTTTACTGAATGACCCTCGTATATATATATATATATATATATATATATATATATATATATATATATAGCTATTTTTCAAAACGCATTATGTTCCAAAACGTAAATTTTTCAGGAGAAGCGAGAAACGTATATCGCAAAAAACATTTGATTAATGTCTACGAAGTTTACACCGTATACTCAGGTAGGGCTGCTGATCAAAACGTGCTGATCAAAACGTGCTGATCAAAACGTGCTGATCAAAACGTGCTGATCAAAACGTGCTGATCAAAATGTGCTGATCAAAACGTGCTGATCAAAACGTGCTGATCAAAACGTGCTGATCAAAACGTGCTGATCAAAACGTGCTGATCAAAACGTGCTGATCAAAATGTGCTGATCAAAACGTGCTGATCAAAACGTGCTGATCAAAAGGTGTTTAATGCAACGAAATTGCTTTTTATACTTTCAAGCTATGAGCACTTTAGTGCCGGCCGGGGTGGCCGAGCGGTTCAAGGCGCTACGCTGTGGAACCGCGCGACCGCTACCGCTGCAGGTTCGAATCCTGTTTCGGGCATGGATGTGTGTGATGTCCTTAGGTTAGCTAGGTTTAAATAGTTCTAGGGGACTGATGACCTCAGAAGTTAAGTCTCTTTGTGCTCACAGCCATTTGAACCACTGAGCACTTTAGTGATGTACAAAATGCGTTTTGTTGGGTTCTGTTGGACAATCAGCGTTTTGTTGTAGGCTATTTCTGACATAATGCGTTTTTAATAGTTTTGAGTGACATAGAACTGGTAAAAATACTTTTGATTGTTGAAAGACATTTTTTAGCATTCAGTAAAACATTCTAACACCTGAAGTAGGAACAAAAACAAAAATGTGCTTGATTTACAGTAACAAAGGCCACAATATTTTTCCCAAAACGGGCTCCTCTTCTAATCAATCAAATAGTATCTTGAGCAATAAGTTCGTTACATCGGAGGCTGATAGTCCGAGTGAAAAATTCTAGTATTTCATTTTTCTCTCCAGTTGTTTCCATATCTGAGGCTTAGTAGTTTTTCCACATCGTCTTTCTTTTCTTGTTTCAACCTCATCAGTGATGACTCTTTGGAGATATTTGATACTTTGTTCAAGCTATATCCACGTTTACCTAATGGCAAAAAGTGCTTTGAAGGATCATTAGAATAGTAGGTGATGTGTGTTTTGATTTTCACATCAGTTACCCTTTCACCTACCACATATTTATTCAAATGGATCCTTTTCAGATCACTGGTCCCATCTACAGGCCTCAAAATTGTACTTCGTTCCTTGAAATCAAATATTTCCCAGTCTTTCCCTAACATCCTTGTTTTGCCCACTTCTGTATAAACATCCTCGTACGTGTTTTGATTCACTATTTGTGAAATTTTAAGAAGTTTCTTTTCTACTCGTCCAAATACTCTGTCAGGAGGTAAAAAGGAATGTCCGTGAACTGGAAAGCAGAGAAGTACATCAGTCACATGCACTGGAGATTCTTTGAATAACCAGAAAGCAATTGCATGATTAACGTGCTGATTTTTGTTTTGGCCAGCAGATACATCTGCGAACAATCTAAGAAATGTGACAGATGTGTCAATGGTCAATTTCTGTAAGAAATCGACGATGGCCGAGGAAATTTCTTGTGACTACCTGCCTGCGTTTCATTCCAAATGTAAAATGTAGGTTATTTACCTGCCACATTTGTTACACAAAAGTAGTTCAGTCTTGCATAGTATGAACCACCAATAGATAATTTTGGGCGAGGTTGTACCTGCTGTAAATTAAAGGCAAATGTCAGGTTACAGTCATAAGTTTGCTTCATTAATTTGAGAAAAGCTCTAGCTCTCAATTTAGCTCTTTTAGTTTATTCTTTGTGTTGATGTCTGTAGAAGGTTTCATTTGGTGATATTTTCTATGGCAGAAGCTACAGGTATCCCTTACTAGAGTTCCAAAACATAGATAAAATTTTGTATTAAATATTTTCGTATAAAATATTTTCTTCACTTTCAGATCAGATGTGACTGAATAGTTATACACGAGGAAAAGTTTGTTTATACTCAGGTCACTTGGCAGATAAAGGCAATGGCTCTTACTTCTGGAGTCGCGACCCTCCATTTCTTGCACTACACTTTCCAGCTTTATGGTCTCCTCCTCTCTTGTCAAGAACTCCATCATGTTTTAAAGCAGTCAGCGATGGTACGCACTCTTTTTTGCCCAATGCCAGAAAGCTTCCTGAAGAACGCAGCGCACACAGGAAACCTACCACCTTCTGAATAAACCTGAAAAGCATTAAAGGTAGCTGTTACAATATTATTCCTCTAACACGCTTTATCAAAATAATAAATCATAAATTTGTCGATTTTTTTCTTACATAATACTGCACTGATAGAGCAGTTGGCTTATTTTTCGGATCATTCCGTACTCTCCTGCGCTTGGCCTGCTCACACTCAGAAGGAAGGAGTAAAGACTATTCATAGGAACAGAACAGAAAAAGCGTCCTACTTTGTGCTGGCAAGGAGGTTTGAAGCTCATGAGATGAGGATCCTTATCCTGATATCTGACAATAAAAAGTTACAAGAGAAATAATTATACAGTTAAGTACAAACAGATTAATTTGTATAGCTTTGCAATAACAGTAATTTTGTTATTCTTTACTCTTATCTGTTTTCATACTCTAATTCCCATTTTGATTTGCTCTTCATTCGTTTTCTCTTTCCGTGATTCATTTCCTCTCCAATAGTCACACCTTCACTCGCTATAATTCTCTCCATCTTAGCACAACAACGACTTTGCGTCTGACTTCTACAAGTCCAAGAGACAATGATAAACATTTGTACACTACAATGATGTAATACTGAAAACGAATATTAACTGATCGTTGTTCGTCAGTTAAAAGGGTTTCGCTTCAGTGCACTAGTCTTACATTGTAGCTAACATAGCTTAATAAAACAAAATAAAGGCAACTGGTGGACTTAATGCAGTTTGATTCAATCATGCTAGAGGACAAAATGCTATTTGTTGCATCTGCTACTTTTCAGAGCTCTTTTTGAAGGTGCTAAAATGCGTTTGATCCCTAATATCTACTCTTCTCCCATCCGTAAAAATATCGTTACACTTACAAATTACACATTTTTGCTTTATAGTGACGCCTCCCTCGTTTTGTGAAGAACCATTTATCTGAATATTTTTCTTAGAATGAACACTGCCTCTTCGGCATTTTGAGTTCACCTGAAGCAATCAAACACCTTAATAACGTATTAACCGCGATACGATTTGGAGAAACAGAGAACCATGTTGCTGCAAATCTTAAACCAAAGTGAGATAAGGGATACTGATAGTGATCCATCAATCTGGCATCGCGCATTTGAACCATAGTGGTTAAAGCAGCTCTCATACTTTTAAATGAGTTCATCCCTTTTAAAAACGCCAGGTAGCAAATAAAATGAGTGCGATACGCGTCACATTTAATGGTACACGTTGTGTAGGGGACACGTGGTAATCAACAGCGTTCACGTGGCGATAACTCTTAATCAGTTTCATGTAAACATCACACTGCAGATTACACACATTTCTTGAGATCAGCCGCTCAAACATGCTGTAAGCAGTAACATTCTCTTTTCCTAGCGAATCCGTAGTCATCAAGGCTAATTGTCTTAATATATTGAAGGAGTGAGATCTCTACAGTAGTTTTTATAGTGTGTGTCTACAGCTGTTCTTGAATGAGCAGAGTTGTCCAGTCAGTATCCCCTTTAATAGCGATAAGTAAAGCATGACCATACTCTGCACAATACACTTACTACCACTCTTCAAACTCACTATTAGAATTATGGTACTGCCTTAGTCACAGTCATCCTATACACACTGGAAGTTGAGTAACTGGATGACGATGGATTCATAGTGATTATTCAGTTACATGCGGGTTGTGCGCTGAAAGCGACAAACAATTCTAATGTACGCTTGGAATAAAGCATTCTTTGCATTAAGGCCTATGGGAGGTTTCTCCATAGCATGCTATTCCTTTTTGAAAAGTCAGCTCCCGCACACACACATGTGATAGCATCTAAACAGGTCTGTATCATCATGTGTCCTGTTTGTACACTATAGCAGATCCTGTAGAACCCTTGCTAAATTGTGCAGCTGTTTACGAAAGAAATCCATCGCCCATTACATTCGGATATACTCAATGCATTGAAATCACAATTCTCGTCGTCAAATATATTCTCGCCTTACAACTAGACATACATAATCTTTTTTACGTGATTAGTACTTTGATTACTTCCCACAAACGTTTAGTGTGTCGGAACATAAACCACAGAACCTTTGCGTACAAGCAGCACAACATTTCTGATTATAATTTATAGGTGTATAAAAAATTATAGTATGTCCAAACCCGCGCCAACTGGGTGTCGTTTTCGCATTGCCCAGCAGCAAAAAGTCTCCCGCCATCACGTATTTATCGATGAATAAAGGATGTAATTACAATTTAAAGAAAGCCCAGTGTCTTTCTTTTATCCATTTCACCATTTCCGAGAAACCTTTTCGTATTTTGACACTTGTAATTCCAGCCAACACCTACCTCCGTCCTATATACACTCCTGGAAATTGAAATAAGCACACCGTGAATTCATTGTCCCAGGAAGGGGAAACTTTATTGACACATTCCTGGGGTCAGATACATCACATGATCACACTGACAGAACCACAGGCACATAGACACAGGCAACAGAGCATGCACAATGTCGGCACTAGTACAGTGTATATCCACCTTTCGCAACAATGCAGGCTGCTATTCTCCCATGGAGACGATCGTAGAGATGCTGGATGTAGTCCTGTGGAACGGCTTGCCATGCCATTTCCACCTGGCGCCTCAGTTGGACCAGCGTTCGTGCTGGACGTGCAGACCGCGTGAGACGACGCTTCATCCAGTCCCAAATAATGCTCAATGGGGGACAGATCCGGAGATCTTGCTGGCCAGGGTAGTTGACTTACACCTTCTAGAGCACGTTGGGTGGCACGGGATACATGCGGACGTGCATTGTCCTGTTGGAACAGCAAGTTCCCTTGCCGGTCTAGGAATGGTAGAACGATGGGCTCGATGACGGTTTGGATGTACTATTCAGTGTCCCCTCGACGATCACCAGTGGTGTACGGCCAGTGTAGGAGATCGCTCCCCCACACCATGATGCCGGGTGTTGGCCCTGTGTGCCTCGGTCGTATGCAGTCCTGATTGTGGCGCTCACCTCCACGGCGCCAAACACGCATACGACCATCATTGGCACCAAGGCAGAAGCGACTCTCATCGCTGAAGACGACACGTCTCCATTCGTCCCTCCATTCACGCCTGTCGCGACACCACTGGAGGCGGGCTGCACGATGTTGGGGCGTGAGCGGAAGACGGCCTAACGGTGTGCGGGACCGTAGCCCAGCTTCATGGAGACGGTTGCGAATGGTCCTCGCCTATACCCCAGGAGCAACAGTGTCCCTAATTTGCTGGGAAGTGGCGGTGCGGTCCCCTACGGCACTGCGTAGGATCCTACGGTCTTGGCGTGCATCCGTGCGTCGCGGCGGTCCGGTCCCAGGTCGACGGGCACGTGCACCTTCCGCCGACCACTGGCGACAACATCGATGTACTGTGGAGACCTCACGCCCCACGTGTTGAGCAATTCGGCGGTACGTCCACCCGGCCTCCTGCATGCCCACTATACGCCCTCGCTCAAAGTCCGTCAACTGCACATACGGTTCACGTCCACGCTGTCGCGGCATGCTACCAGTGTTAAAGACTGCGATGGAGCTCCGTATGCCACGGCAAACTGGCTGACACTGACGGCGGCGGTGCACAAATGCTGCGCAGCTAGCGCCATTCGACGGCCAACACCGCGGTTCCTGGTGTGTCCGCTGTGCCGTGCGTGTGATCATTGCTTGTACAGCCCTCTCGCAGTGTCCGGAGCAAGTATGGTGGGTCTGACACACCGGTGTCAATGTGTTCTTTTTTCCATTTCCAGGAGTGTATATTCAGATCGCCAAGTCGGGGTTTATGTCAGTGCATTCCATGCGTAGCTACCGTACACTTACGTACCACCATCCAGATCGTACAAGTTTCCCCTGACTAAATGGTTCAAATGGCTCTGAGCCCTATGAGACTTAATTTCTAAGGTCATCAGTCCCCTCTAACTTAGAACTACTTAAACCTAACTAACCTAAGGACATCACACACATCCATGCGCGAGTGCGCGAGGCAGAATTCGAACCTGCGACCTTAGCGGTCGCGCTGTTCCAGACTGTAGTGCCTAAAACCGCTCGGCTACCCCGGGCGGTTAGTTTTAACTGTCTTATTTGCTGTTGTGGTAGTTATTACAACTCACCAATAAATTTTTTTCTGACTTGCAAATAACTGCACGAGGTATGTTATAAGCAATAAAAGTAACAACTATGGTATGAGTTACCTCAGCGTTAGGACCAATGTTTCTTCTGTTAAGAAAGACTTGTCTAAATCTGAGTTGATTCCAACAATGTCTTCTTTTAGGTAGACAAGCAACTAGTAAAGTCACGATTTTGAAATCTGGAGACAATTGAAAAATTTACTGTCATCTCTACTTGTATCACAAAGCGTATAAAATAAACCTGTAGGAGATGGAGTAACATCTTTAAGCATTCTCCTAGCCACTCACGTTTCTATTTTGTGAAACAGTTTTCCCACGTGACGTTCTTCTCTCAACTAACTATTCCACTATGAAAAGTGAACGATTGTAGCGCCACCAGTTGATTGGTCCATGAACCTTGCGACAACTGACGGCGACATTAATGACTTGACTAGCAGCTCAGCTAGATGCCGTCTGCTGGTAACTCCGTTAGTGTACCTTAGGAACATTAACAATTAGTACAGATTTAGGCAATCGGCTGTGCTAGATGGTGGTACTGAGGGGTCTACATTTAGGAATTACAAGATGGTGTATTAATACATGCGATCCTTGTCAAACGAAAAGACTATGCGGGTTGTATCCAGATTGCGACCTGAACAGGCAGAGTGGGTGACTATCCACTCAGTGAATCCGGTAATATCAGGGTTAGTTATGCAGGGCTCTGTTTAAGATATGGGAAACTACAATACCTAACATTTGAGATAAATGCGGCTACAGTGAAAGCTGTTGCGGAATGGTTGTTCTAATGCGTAACGAATAATTGTCAAGCAACAGACATTTTGAAGCATACTGAAGAACCAAAGAAACTGGTATACCTGCCTAATATCGTGTAGGGCTCTCCGAGGGCGCACAAGTGCCGCGGCAGGACGTGGCATGGACTCAACTAATGTCTGAAGTAGTGCTGCAGGGAACTGACGCCGTGAATCCTGCGCGGCTGTCCATAAATCCGTAAGAGTACGAGGGAGTGGAGATCTCTTCTGAACAGCGCAATGCAAAGCATCCCAGATATTCTTATGTTCATGTCTGGGGAGTCTGGTGGCCGGCGGAACTGTTTAGACTCAGAAGAGTGTACCTGGAGCCAGTCTGTAGCAATTATCGACGTGTGGGGTGTCGCATTGTCCTGCTGGAACTTCCCAAGTCCGTCGGAATGCATAATGGACATGAATGGATGCAGGTGATCAGACAGGATGCTGACGTACATGTCACCTGTCAGAGTCGTATCTAGACGTATCACGGGTCCCGTATCACTCCAACTGCACACTCCCCACACCATTAGAGCCTCCACCACCTTCAACAGTTCCCAGTTGACATCCACGGTGCATGGATTTACGAGGTTGTCTTCATACTCGTACATGTTCATCCGATCTATACAATTTGGAACGAGACTCGTCCGACCAGGTAAAATGTTTCCAGTCATCAACAGTCCAATGTCGCTGTTGACAGGTCCAGGCGAGACGTAAAACTTTGCGTCATGCAGTCATCAAGGGAATAAGAGTGGGCCTTCGGCTCCGAAAGCCTATATCGATGATGTTTCGCTGAATGGTCGCACGCTGACACTTTTTGATGGCTTTTGAAGTCTGCAGCAATTTGCAGAAGGGTTGCACTTCTGTCACGCTGAACGATTCTCTTCAGTCATCATTGGTCCCGTTCTGCAGGATCTTTTTCCAGCCGCAGCGATGCCGGAGATCTGACGTTGTACCGGATTCCTGATATTCACGGCACACTCATGAAACAGTCGTACGGGAAAATCGCACTTCACCGCTATCTCGGAGATAGTGTGTCCCATCGCCTGAGCGGAGACTATAACAGGACGTTCGAACTCAAATCTTGATAACCTACCGTTGTAGCAGCAGTAACACACCTATCAACTGCGGGAGACACTCGTTGCCGACTGCAGCACCGTATTCTGTTTACGTATCTCTGTATTGGAATACGCATGTGAATACCTGTTTCTTTGCCGCTTTAGTGTATTTCAGTTTTCGATACTTCACAGGGCCCCGTGAAAAATCATTGTCTTACGACAATTAAATTTCGACGAAACATTTGTAACGACAGGCGGAAGAGAAATAATGAATAAGCCACTGACAGAAACACACTTTTAACTTCCACAGATCTGCGTCCACTACAGCCTGCAACCGCACTAGAGATACTGTTTCACAACTGTTCTCAGTAGATTATGTAACGGTGGAGCGTGGAATGTTCGTTGTCGCAATGCGCCCCGTACACTACTTGCACTGGACTCGCATTCGGGAGGACGACGGTTCAATCCCGCATCCGGCCATCCTGATTTAGGTTTTCCGTGATTTCCCTAAATCGCTCCAGGCAAATGCCGGGATGGTTCCTTTCAAAGGGCACGGCCGACTTCCTTCCCCGTCCTTCCCTAATCCGATGAGACCGATGACCTCGCTGTCTGGTCTCCTTCCCCGAAACAACCAACCAACCACTGCTTGCAGACCGCTCATTGCGTCCAGCACACTCTGCCACTTCAATGGCAATTTCTTCGATAACTTGAAGCGCAACAGCTCGTCAACGTCTCCCAGGGGCAGCTCCGAAATCGCCAGTTACTTCGGCCGTCCGAAACATATTCTTCAGCCCCGATGCGGAAAGAGGACCTCATCCATTCCCTTAATGCGTCGATACCTGCGAAGAGCGGACGCGCCATCGCTATTGTTTTGATAAAACACCTTTACGAGTAAAGCCCTCCTGGCTTTGTCCAGACCCATGCTGGCTGTCTGCAGCTGTAATACACAACGATGCTTGTGTTTCAACCCTACGTCGTCGTACCAGTACCTCTGTCTAACTGCAAGTCCTAACGTCAGCACTGCTAACAACGCAAATTCTGCAGCACACGTTCTGAACATCATTCCTATACACTTTTTTTTGTGGTTTCTAGGGCTCACAACTTCAACGGTCATTAACGCCCAGACTACGTTAGGAATGCACCGCGAGTCACAAGTTTAAAACAGCAACGAAACGGAAAACACTATAAAAGACAGACTGACAGGCATAGGATTAAAAAAAAAACAGCATAATCAAATGTCCTTAGAGAGGGTTGTCAAGTTGATAAAATGAAGAACGCGAGCAGCTGCTCGTGGGTCATCCGCTAAAATGGCATCTAGAGTACATGGCAGGCCAAGATCAAGACGCAGTGTGTTAAAATCCGGACAGGACGTTAAAATGTGGCGGACCGTCAGCAATTGCCCACATGGGCAGAACGGCGCCGGCGCAGCCGTCAGCAGATGGCGATGGCTGAACCGGCAGTGTCCAATTCGTAACCGGGCCAAAACTATCTCCTCCCGCCTAGAAGGGCGTGAGGAGGACGTCCAAGCCGCGGGAAGAGGTTTCAAGGCCCGAAGCTTGTTGTCTGTAAGTGCAGCCCAATCGGCATGCCACAGCGATAAAATGCGCCGACAAATGACCCTGCTACAATCTGACGAAGGGACACTACAAGAAGCTGTCCGAGGCTGGAGGACCGCAGCCTTGGCCGCGACATCTGCAGCCTCGTTCCCAGGGATACCGACATGGCCAGGAACCCACATAAAGCTAACCGGAGAACCGACGTCCACCAGCTGCTGAAGAGAGCGTTGGATCCGGTGCACGAAAGGATGAACCGGGTACGGATCACTGAGGCTCTGGATGGCGCTCAGGGAATCGGAGCAGATGACATATGCAGAATGTCGGTGGCGGCAGATGTAAAGAATAGCCTGGTAGAGGGCAAAGAGCTCAGCTGTGAAGACCGAACTATGGCCATAGAGCCGGTATTTGAAACTTTGTGCCCCAACAATAAAGGAACACCCGACCCCGTCATTGGTCTTAGAGCCATCTGTATAAATGAAGGTCATATTAATGAACTTCGAACGAAGTTCAACAAAATGGGAGTGGTAGACTGAACCGGGGGTAACCTCCTTTGGGAGCGAGCAGAGGTCAAGGTGGACGCGAACCTGAGCCTGGAGCCAAGGTGGCGTGTGGCTCTCGCCCACTCGAAGGGTTGCAGGGAGTGAAAAATTAAGGTGTTGAAGGAGGCGACGAAAGCGAACTCCAGGGGGTAGCAGGGCAGAGACATACAACCCGTATTGACGGTCGAGAGAGTCATCAAAAACGGAACGATAAGACGGATGGTCGGGCATTGCCAGTAGCCGACAGGCATACCGACAAAGCAGTATATCGCGCCGGTAGGTGAGTGGCAATTCACCAGCGTCAGCATGAAGACTCTCTACGGGACTAGTATAAAGCGCTCCGATCGCAAGTCGTAAACCCCGATGTTGTATGGAGTTGAGGCGGTGTAAGATGGATGGCCGTGCAGAGGAGTATACGAAGCTCCCATAATCCAGCTTGGAGTGGACGATCGACCGATATAGGCGAAGTAGGACGGTTCGATCCGCTCCCCACGACATACCACTGAGAACACGGAGGACATTTAGAGAACGGGTACAACGGGCAGCCAAATATGACACATGTGGAGACCAGCTAAGTTTTCTGTCAAATGTAAGACCTAAAAATTTTGTTGTCTCCACGAATGGGAGAGCAACGGCATGAAGACTCTCTACGGGACTAGTATAAAATGCTCCGATCGCAAGTCGTAAACCCCGATGTTGTATGGAGTTGAGGCGGTGTAAGATGGATGGCCGTGCAGAGGAGTATACGAAGCTCCCATAATCCAGCTTGGAGCGGACGATCGACCGATATAGGCGAAGTAGGACGGTTCGATCCGCTCCTCACGACATACCACTGAGAACACGGAGGACATTTAGAGAACGGGTACAACGGGCAGCCAAATATGACACATGTGGAGACCAGCTAAGTTTTCTGTCAAATGTAAGACCTAAAAATTTTGTTGTCTCCACGAATGGGAGAGCAACGGGACCGAGTCGTAAGGACGGTGGGAGAAACTCTTTGTAGCGCCAGAAGTTAATACAGACCGTCTTCTCGGCCGAAAAACGGAAGCCATTGGCGACACTCCAGGAGTAAAGACGGTCAAGAGAACGCTGAAGACAGCGCTCCAGGAAACACTTACGCTGCGCGCTGCAATAGATGGTAAAATCGTCCACGAAAAGGGAGCCTGATACATCAGCTGGGAGGCAATCCATTATTGGATTGATCGCTATGGCGAAGAGAGCGACGCTCAAACTGAGCCCTGTGGCACCCCATTCTCCTGGCGAAAGGTGTCTGACAGGACAGAACCCACACGTACCCTGAACTGTCGATCCATTAAAAGGGAACAAATAAAAAGAGGGAGGCGACCGCGAAGGCCCCATGTATGCATGGTGCGGAGAATGCCCGCCCTCCAACAGGTGTCGTAAGCCTTCTCCAAATCAAAGAACACAGCCGCGGTCGGGCGCTTCCGCAAGAAGTTATTCATAATGAAGGTCGACAAGGTAACCAGATGGTCAACAGCAGAGCGGCGCCTACGAAATCCACATTGTACATTGGTAAGTAGGCGTCGAGACTCGAGCAGCCAAACCAAACGGGAGTTAACCATTCGCTCCATCACTTTACAGACACAGCTGGTAAGCGAGCTGGGTCGATAACTGGAAAGCAAGTGCTTGTCCTTCCCCGGCTTAGGGATCGGGACAACAATAGACTCGCGCCAGCATGCGGGAACATGACCCTCAATCCAGATGCGATTGTAAGTACGAAGAAAACCTTTACCCACAGGAGAAAGGTTCTTCAGCATCTGAATATGAATAGAATCGGGCCCTGGAGCGGAGGACCGTGACCGGGCAAGTGCGTTTTCGAGTTCCTGCATGGTGAATGGGGCATTATAACTTTCACGATTCGAGGAGCGGAAGTTAGGTGGCCTAGCCTCCTCTGCCTGTTTGTGGGGGAGGAAGGCAGGGTGGCAATGAGCGGAGCTCGAAACCTCTGCGAAAAAGCGGCCGAAGGCATTGGAGACAGCCTCAGGGGCCACCGTCAAGCCAGAAACTGGTGAGTGGACCTTAGTGCCCGATAGCCGGCGCAGGCTACCCCAGACAACAGAAGGAGAAAAACTGTTGAAGGTGCTTATGAAAGCAGCCCAGCTGGCTTTCTTGCTTTCTTTAATAATACGAAGACACTGCACGTAATCGTTTATAATTGATACAATTTGCCACAGTAGGGTGGCGTTTAAAGGTGCGTAAAGCACGTCGACTAGCACGTAAAGCGTCTCTACATGCTGCGGTCCACCAGGGGACCGGTACGCGACGTGGAGAAGAAGTAGTTTGAGGGATGGCAGATTCAGCAGCAGTGAGAATGACTTCCGTGAGGTGTGCGACCTGACGATCGGAGCTTGTGAAGGTTTGATCCTGAAAGGTCGCCCTGGAAGAGAAGAGCCCCCAGTCGGCTTTGGAGATGGTCCAACTAGATGAGCACGGAGAGGGGGTATGCTGCAGGAGATGGATAACACACGGGAAGTGGTCGCTCGAATATGTATCAGAAAGTGCATACCACTCAAACCGGCGTGCAAGTTGGGAAGTACATATAGAGAGGTCTAAATGGGAATAGGTGTGAGATGTGTCCGAAAGAAAAGTAGGGGCGCCAGTATTGAGGCGGACAAGATTGTGCTGGTTGAAAAGGTCTGCTAACAGGGAGCCCCTCGGGCAGGATGCTGGAGAGCCCCAAAGGGGATGGTGGGCATTGAAGTCTCCAGTTAACAAAAATGGTGCAGGTAGCTGAGCAATAAGTTGCATCATGTCTGCCCTGGTAACGGCAGACGACAATGGAGTGTAAACGGTACAAATGGAAAATGTAAAAGTGGGGAGAGTAATGTGGAAGGCAACTGCCTGCAGGCCAGTGTGCAACGTGATGGGATCGTAGTAAATATCATCCCGGACCAGCAACATAACCCCTCCATGAGCCGGGATACCTACCACAGGGGGTAGGCCAAAACGCACAGAGGTGTAGTGTGCCAAGGCAATTTGATCGCATGGGCGTAGCTTCGTTTCCTGGAGGGCTACGACGAGTGGACAGTGCAAGCGGAGCAGCAACTTCAAGTCCTCTCGGTTGGAGCGAATGCTGCGAATATTCGAGTGAATAAGTTGTAACCTCCCCACCAAACTTTAAAAGAAAAGGAATGACAATACTTAATACAAATGGGAGCCGAGTGTAACCTCCCCACAAAAATTTAAAAGTAATGACAATATTATTTAGAAATGCTAATGGAGATTGAGCTAAGTGTAACCTCGCCACAATGAAATCTACTGACAATGACAATTAAACAAAAATTAGCAATCTGACTCAAATATAAGTTCTTCACAAAAAATTAAGGTCAATTCAGTGATAAGAAAATTCAATTAAACCGAAATATCGGTCTTTGGCCCTGTGTAAAACAATCAGAATTAAAGTCTTACCTCAGAATAACTGGATGTCAAATTTCTGCTCTTATTCTTTCGCGCGGCTTGGAGGAACTGCATTGCAAATAATAATATTCCTTTTTTTTGTGATTTTACTGAAATTTTTCTTTAAAAGAAGTGGAATGAAATGGGAAGTGCAACGAAGTCGTTTGTTCAATAAAAAATAAAATTTTTTTGAAAAATGCTTTTGAAATAAAAATTATTATTGGGGCATTTGTTGGAGATTAATTACAATAAATAAACTTTACATTATCTGATCATTACCTTAAATAATAATATACCTCATTCAGCCTCTTGACCAGAATGCCATGTCGACGCTCGCCGACTCCTCACACACACAACTCCACTCGACTGCTATTACCGACATACTGCACGCAACAGAACAGAGCTACTGCTCGCAACGACTACTGACAGAGTACTGCTCTGCATAGCGACAACTAGCGAACTGCACGCAACTAAATCGAGCTACAGACTGAGAACCGCTCGCAACACTCGCGCGGTCAAGCGCAGGCTCTCTGGTCAGAGACGCTGCAATGCCTCGCCATCGCTGCTGCGTTACATACGTGTTTCATAACCCTCCACTGGGGGGGCAAAAATTTGGCAGCGATGGTGAGTCATTTGGACTTGCCAATCGCGGCAAAATTTTTTTAATTAATAAACTTCTACAATTTACAGAATATTTAGATGTAGTACATAAATTAAATGTTGTGCACACGCACTAAGTACAAAATATATAAGACAAAGACAAGATATGAGTACAAAACATAGTAGCAAATCAGAAAAATGTATATACAAATTATTTGACAGAAAACAAAGTGCACAGGCACTGAAAAAATTCTTTGGCATATTCAGAACAAATAAACAGACTGGCAAAAAATATTATGTTGACAAGTGACATGAGTGCACATGCACTGCAGTTGAGAACATATCAGTAAATGATGAAATGTATATACAATTAGTAACAAATGACACAAGTGCATACGCATTGAAGTATTGAATATACAGAATAGTACAAATCATATTGAGAAATGAGAAAAGTGCACAGGCACTGAAGTTCAATAGAAAACATATTAACACCTAACTTAAGTGCACATGTACTGTAGTTCAGAACATATCATAAAAATAAAAATGTATATACAATATAAAAGACAAGAGTGTACATATACTGTACTTCAGAACAAATAAAAAAAAAGTCTTTAGCATTTTCACAATAAATAAACATAATGGCAAAAAAACATGTCCAAAGTGCACACGCACTGAAAAAATGTCTTTAGCATTTTCACAACAAATAAACATAATGGCAAAAAAAAAAATCATGTCGACCAGTGACATAAGTGTACTCACACTGGAATTCAGCGAATCGAAAAAAAAATGTATAACTCACGAACATAAATGATGTTAACCAAAAAAAATTTTTTTTTCTTATGTGACAAGAATCAGGATAGGAAAGGGAAGGATTGCATCATGGTTGTAGCACTTTAGATTGCACACAGCTGCTCTGAAAGTCCATATCTTTCCACAGAAGTACAACACCAAGTGACACAACTTGAAGTTCTTTTCCCATCAGAATTTATCAGTGTAGCCAAGACACTGAACTGTCGTAGTAATGTTCCATGTTTTCATTTTGGCAGTACACTAGGTACACCAAACAGTGGGACCATAATAACGTCTTCATTGCTCACGGTGGTGGACAGCATGTCGTGTCAACACCACGCTCTTACAAGGCACACCAACGTAGAATTAGTGCAAAACCAAAGATAGTGCTCCATGATCACTAGGATAAACAGGACAAATGGACATTGCAGTAATTCAGGGTAGTTAACTCATGAGGTGAAGGACATTAAGTCACATAATATTGACAATTACAGACTTAATTAGTAGTTTGTGGCATTCATAGCCCAGTTATTGAACATTTCTGTACCAAGTATGTAGTATTACAGAAAAATGTTCATTAATTGTTTTACATAGAATCAGTAGCCTTCTTTTCCTAGTTACAAAGCATTATGAAATAATCGCATTCTTTTCAGTTACAAAGTATAGCATAGTTAATTAATTATTTGTCAGTTAATTAATCATTTGTCATTCCAATAATAATCATTAGCCTTTTCCTAATTACAATTAATTAATCATTTGTCATTCCTATATAGTAAGAATCATTAGCCTTCTCCTAATTACAAAGCATTATTAAACAGTCACATTCCTTTCCAGTTATAAAGTATGGCATAGTTAATTAATCATTTGTCAGTTAATTAATCATCTGTCATTCCAATAGTAATAATCATTAGCCTTTTCCTAATTACAAAGCATTATTAAACAGTCACATTCCTTTCCAGTTATAAAGTATGGCATAGTTAATTAATCATTTGTCAGTGAATTAATCATTTGTCATTCCAATAATAATAATCATTAGCTGGCATCATGGGTAATCGTATTACAATAAACAGTGGCAGTCCTTGGCCAGTTACAAAGTATATTTAGTATGACAGAATAATGTTCATCAGAAGTCTTAATTGAAAAGAAGAGTCAATTATTGGCCTAGCATTAACATAATACATTGAGTGATACAATTTATTGGCACTCATTGGCCATTAACCAAAACATGAAAACTCAACATGGAAAACAAGAGCTAATTAATGGCATAATTAATAACAATTCATTGAGTGACATTAATTATTGGCACTCAGTGGCC
The DNA here is from genome assembly GCF_021461395.2 of Schistocerca americana. Lineage (NCBI taxonomy): Eukaryota > Metazoa > Arthropoda > Insecta > Orthoptera > Acrididae > Schistocerca > Schistocerca americana. Next base: position 538,858,018 of record NC_060124.1, on the reverse strand, counting down.
AGCAAGTATTGAATAGAATAAAATATAGTTCATCATTCAGTATTATTCAGATCATTACAAAGTCATTATTAAAAATCAGTTAATTACAGTCATAGCATTAATAATCATGGGCATTATAAGTACTCATTACAATAAACAGTGTTCCTCATTCAGTAGTATTCAGATCATTACAAAGTCATTATTAAAATCAGTTAATTACAGTCATAGCATTAATAATCACGGGCTTTATAAGTAGTCTCATTACAATAAACAGTGGCAGTTATTAACTAGTGACAAAGCATTATTAAATATATATACTTTTTTGTATCATTAAGAAGTCATTACTGAAGTGACATACTATTCAGAGTTGATCAGTATTATTCAGAATTTTCTCAAACTGGTGTCACTATTTGGGACTGGTAATACATTTTTTTTTGTTAGCAATGCATTGCGTTGGGATCGATAATTAATTGCTGAGGCATAACACTATTTGTTTTTGACCTATTGCTGCAAATGAGGATAGGTAACGTCATTCGTCATGAGTCAGCTGTAGCAAGATTATGTAACAAGGCAGTATATGTGATCACATTTATAAATCATAAACACAAATGGGTAAAATAATAAAATGCAAGTATTAGAACAGGTATAATAAGTAACAGGTTTAGTAAGTATCATGAAAAGCTTCTCTTGAAAAAAAATACAAAATGGATTATTGACCTGAAAGAAGAAACGCACACTATGCTGAAAAGTAGTGAACTTCGAATTAACAGGTAGTGAAATGTGTATAAAATTGTGTTCCATAGCTGTCCCTTCCAAAACTTTCCGTCATCCTACTATGCAATATAACACCTGCTGTCAAAACAAACTGCAACAAATACTTAAATAACTACATAGCATAAATACATAACTTCAACAATATCCTCATCTGTAAAGAAAACTTCATTATCCATATCATCATAACTTCACTATTATCATCACCTGTAAAGAAAAACTTCATTATTCATAATCCTTCATCATTATTCGTCAGCATTCATTATCATCTGCAAAAATCACTTCATTACTCATTATACAACTATTCCTTATCTCTAGCATATTTCATCACTAAAAACTAAGATGTGTAGTTCTCTCTGACTGCCTGCATCAATTACCTTGTATTCTGAAAGAAAAAAAATTAGTTAGGATTGCTATTCTACGATGAGTATAGTATATTCTTGTTAATGTTTGTTAATCCTGATCCATTTACTCTTCCTCATAAAGTTATTGCATCTTCTTTCGTTTATTCCGTAGGTGAAATTCCCATTTATGTTAAATTTATTTCTTAGAATCATCATTCCTTTCTGAAATTGATGAACAAAGATTAATGTCCTGCATTTAAATCATATACCCACTAAATAATGACTGGTTTATGGTAACATAATTAAGCATACAGCATAACATGACAGAAAACGTAATATGTCAAAGACATTGACAGTGTTCAGATGCAAAAATGTACAGAGAATATCACAATGCAGCAGCAAAATGTAAAACAGTCACGATGTTGAGATGTCATAAGGCAAAAAAAATGTCAAAGTCACTGGTGTGTTATATCTTAACTATTTCACAGTGCATACAAACAAAACTGGAATACAATCATATACACAAAAAAGTGGAAAAATGTGCACGGTCTGATGTGTAACGACAAGAAAAGCGACCTGCTAACCTTACCTTGCCGGGCACTTGCCAAGAAAAATACGATAATCATCAGTAATTAGTCAGGTGAAATAATTGCATTAGTAAATGGCATCATAGTGTGTTGAATCATACAGTGGTTTCACTCAATAAACGGTTTAATGTTTGAGATATGGTGATTGCCTTTCGATTTTCTAGTTCTCAAAGTTCCGACGTGTACAACATTGGGGTGAGGAATGCTGCGAATCCGATATGGACCTGCGTATAGAAGTTCAAATTTACTGCACTTACCTTTTAATTTACTGGATAAATAGGGTGTACGTATTAATATCTTCTGTCCAACGTGAAAGTCGCGGCGTCTACAAACCTGTTTTTGTTGTCTTCTCCGGCGCTCTGCGGCACGTTTGATGTTGTTCAGCGCAATGTCAATTATTTCGTGGTGTCTTAGTCGCCGACATTTGGGGAATTTTACTAATTCTTTAATTTTGTTTGGTGGTTCAACGTTTTTCAGTATAACAGACGGAGATAGCATAGTGGATTCATTTGGAATGGAATTAATTACATCTTGGAATGAGAGTATGTGTGTATCCCAATCAATATGTCTTTTGTGGCAGTATATTCTACACAGTTTACCAATTTCTTTCATTAATCTTTCACAGGGGTTCGAAGAAGCGTGGTACTTGGATATATAGATCGGAGAAATGTTTCTGGCTCGTAACATGCGTGTCCATACGATACTACGAAATTGAGATCCATTGTCAGAAATTACTTTCATCACATGCCCTACATGAAATAGAAAATGTTTTACAAATGCTTTCGAAACAGTTTTGGCAGTAGCTTTGCGTAATGGAGTGAAAGTAACAAATTTTGAAGTGAGCTCAACAGCGACAAAGATGTAGCAAAAACCTCTGTTAGTTCTCGGAATTGGACCAAAAATATCTACAGCGGCCATATGTCTTAATTTAACAGGTATAATGGGATATAAAGGAGGAATATGTGAAGTGGTGTCTGATTTAGCTTTCTGGCAAATTTTACAAGACGCTAAAACTCGTCGTATACGTTTCTCCATGTTGGTAAAATAACAGTTCTGTCTCAGTATAAGAAAACATTTTCGTGCTCCGTAATGTGCGTAACTTAAATGAGTGTACCAAATTAGTTTGTTAACCAGTTCGTCAGGAATGCATAATAACCAATTGTTGCTGTCAGGATGAGAGCGGCGAAACAGAATGTCATTGCGTACAGTGTAATGGTTTCTAATCGTAACATTATTCTTATCTTGCCAAAGCTGTTTAATTTCTTTCCACACATTGTCTTTATTTTGCTCTTGTGCTATGTCCTGTAATGACGATGAAATAAAGTTTTCAAATGCAACTTGCTTAATGTACATGACACTGAAATTTGTTTTGCAGAAGTTGGTTGCTACGTCTTGCTGATTGTTGCTGAGAGAACGCGATAGTGCGTCTGCTATAACATTTTGTGTGCCGGGAATGTGAACTATTGTAAAATTAAATTCTTGTAAATATAGTTTCCATCTACTTAACCTGTCGTGAGTGAATTTAGCCGAAAGTAAAAATTGTGTAGCTCTATGGTCTGTGTAAACGGTAGTATGTCTGCCATAAAGAAAGTGCCTAAATCTCGTAAAAGCCCATACAACACATAATGTTTCCAGTTTGTAACAGAATAATTTCGCTCAGCAGGTGACAGAATGCGACTTGCAAATGCGATGTTTTTAATTGCCGTTGAACCATCTTCTTCAATTTCCTGGAAAATATGTACGCCTAAAGCGGTATTGGAACTGTCGGTGGCAATGGAAAAATTTCTGGTAAGATCTGGGTGCGATAAAAGTGGAGCATTCAACAGAGCATGTTTCAAATAACATTCTCGTGAACAAAATTCTGCTTGTCAAAAGTAATGTTTGCGTTACTGTAATATACAATCTGTGCTCTATCTGGTTAAAATTTATCGTACGTGTTATTATTTACGGGAGAATGTTGTGGCATATCCACTATATGAACTGTTCTTTTATTTCTTATTGACGTGTTACGCTATCGATGACACCTATTGTCTGTTTCATTCATCATTATTCGTTGTTGCTGATGTTGTTGCTGCTCATAAGATCGACTGTTATTAAATGTACGGTGAAAATTGTGCTCATTATTTTTTTTACGTCTGTCCTAATAGTAATTTCTATACGGCGCATTGCGATACGAGTTGAAATAGTGTGTTGTCTGTACGTGGTTATTTCTTTGCTGCCATGCGTCACTATTTGTTGGAGCTGGGACTATACGTGCACGCGGCGAAACATTAAAGGTTTGTTTGACCTTGTAGACTGCATTGTTGGTTAGGTATGCTAAGCGGTTGACTTTCATGCTGTTGCGGTGAAAAACGTCTATTGTTACAACAAAAAAAATGCGTTTGCTGTTAATTTTACACATACTGATGATTACGATTTTATCTGTAATTAAAGTTACGGCGGTAGTTGTCATTACGGGAGTGCCTACTGAAAATTGTCACATTCGGTAAAATATTTGTCATATCCAGTTTTCATTACTCGTTTCTTAATACTACAAAGAGCAATAGTTAAAGAGCAGTTTTGATAGATATAAAGGATAGTAGAAGAAAAGGCAGCAGTGCAGAAAACTAAAGATGAAACAGCACTACTACAGCTCGGGGCCCTATGCTCGCTACGGCACATATTCATTAAAGCGTAATGAATCCCCTGAGGTCATTTACGCACTGCAAATAAATTTCAGCTTTTGTGTTATAGGCAATGGCGGTACAAATTCAGAAATAAATTGCTGTCTGCATGCTAATTCTAGTTTCTTCATTATAGGCAATGCTGTTGTAAATACAAAAATAAATTGTCGCATCTGGTTCAAAGCTAGTTTCTGCATTACAGGTAGTAGCGGTGAATGTACAAAGATAAATTGTCGTATACAGTGCAAAGCGTGTACCTGTACGCTGTCATTATTAAGTTCTTTACATTTTCTTACAAATGCAAACTGCTTATTATCAACATTCTCGTCACTGAATTTGAGAATACGTTCAGGTTTGTGTGTGAATCTGTTCGTCTGTGTCATTTCGGATTTCAAGTTGAGTAGCTTTTCAGATTTTAAGTCGCGTGGCTTTTCGGATTTAAAGTCGCGTAGTTGCTGTAAATTGCTCAAGTTATACGCGCAGCGTGAGTCTGACAAATGTTCGCAAAGTGGCGTCTGCTGTGTTATGTTATTAACTGAAATGTTATTCATCTCTGTTACTTCTTGTTGTAAATTTGACAACTTCCTACGCAACGTGTTATTAGACGAATCGATCTCATTAATTGTCTGCTGTAAATTTTGAAATTCAGGTGTTTGGTTAAATGAAACCGGTGCAGTATCGTCTGATTTATTGTCATTAGTATTTTCGATAACATCACATTTTTCAGTCAGTATTTTAACCTGATCACATTTTTCAGTCAGTATTTTAACCTGATCATCGGTTTTAGAATCAGACGCATTAATCTGTTTTTGCAACTTACGCGTAGTTTCGCTCAGTTTTTTAACATCAGCTTTGATGACATCGCAATCCTGTGTTAGATCTAATTGTTCGAATCTGTCTGTCACTGTTTGGATATTTACTGTGTGTGTATCTGTTTTTGATTTAAGATCAGAAATTTCATCCCGTAATTCCGCGTTCAACTGTTCTATGGTATTAATTTTGTCGGACACTGTAGTAATATTATTGTCTACATTCGTCTTCGCTTTCGCGAACATTTTACGTTTGTCCTCTTGTCTTTGTGCAGTGATTGTTTCCATAACCTGACGTTTGACTTTATTTTGATCCTGAATAAATTTGCGGAAACGCGTATCACTGTTTTGCATGTGTTGATTAAAGCGCTCGTTAATCTGAATGTTCTGCTGTTCGAATTTCGCGTCGATCTTTTCATCCATTGTGCGCGAAAGTTCTGCTGTCATTGCTTTAAACTCGTCCCGTAGTTGTGTAGCTTTTTCAGAGCACTGTTTAGCGACTCCGCTAATTTCGTCTCTGAGTGTTTCTATTGCGGCTGTTTGTAATTCCCTTAATTCTTGCGCAACAGACTTTATTTCTTCGCTATTTTTTCGTGAACAAGCCTCAATTTCCACGCGCAACTGTTCCTTAGTGTCATGGCATTGCGCGGCAACGGCTCTAATTTGTTCGCCAAGCTGTCTGGAATTGTCGTCTAATTTTTCATTTAAGTATTGTTTGAGTTTTTCGTTATTATTGTCAAGTTTTTCATTTAAGTGTTTGTTATCTTCCCTAAGTTGTCTAAAATCTTCACTTTGTTTGTCTAATTTTTTATTCTGTTCACTAAATTGTTGTTTGAAATCTTTACTACTGTTGTCTTGTTTTTCGTTCTGTTGTTTGAAATTTTCATCAATTTTATTAAATTTTTCATTAAACTGTTTGAAATTTTGCCGCAAAAATGCCATAATTGGATCCGGTTCAAAATTAGCATTTCTATTCTCTGTGCTATTCAATGGTCGATCTGGAATTGTCTCGTTTTGCGTGACCATTTGGTCATTCTGTAATTTACAAAAAGGTTTGCCAGTTAAACATACACTGTCAGTCCCTATTTCGGAATTAAATAAATCCGTCGTACTTTCACTACACTGACCATTTTCATTCGAAAAATTTGTTTGTATGTTACTTGAATTTTCCAAACCGGTTGTGTTAAGCTGGGTAGCGCTCATTACAATGGAGCGTCCCGCGTCATCAATTGTCGTCAAATTAACAGACGAGACAATTGAGTTCGTTTGTTCATCATTAATATAAAAGTCATCACTAGTGGTTGTAATGCACTGATTGTTAGTGAACGCAGGATTGTCATCATTACACTGCGTGTCACAATTACTATCGGTTAAGTTGCTTAAGTCGGTAATTTCGTTCACAATACCTCGCGATACACTATTCACAGTCTTTCGCGGCATTTTTACAATAGTCAAAATTTTTCACAAAATAAATAAGCACAATGCAAAAACAACACACAAATACAACAGAGCAAACGAATTGTCGGTGATCTGTGGAAAGAAAGTCACAAGATTAATAAAAGCGTTGCGCCAAATTCTAATTATACTTAAGCAAATAAGAGCAGATATCTGACTGTTTTTCAAAAGATTCTCAACGACATACGATCCTGGACTGGGTGTCGCCAAGTGTAACCTCCCCACAAAAATTTAAAAGAAAAGGAATGACAATACTTAATACAAATCGGAGCCGAGTGTAACCTCCCCACAAAAATTTAAAAGTAATGACAATATTATTTAGAAATGCTAATGGAGATTGAGCTAAGTGTAACCTCGCCACAATGAAATCTACTGACAATGACAATTAAACAAAAATTAGCAATCTGACTCAAATATAAGTTCTTCACAAAAAATTAAGGTCAATTCAGTGATAAGAAAATTCAATTAAACCGAAATATCGGTCTTTGGCCCTGTGTAAAACAATCAGAATTAAAGTCTTACCTCAGAATAACTGGATGTCAAATTTCTGCTCTTATTCTTTCGCGCGGCTTGGAGGAACTGCATTGCAAATAATAATATTCCTTTTTTTTGTGATTTTACTGAAATTTTTCTTTAAAAGAAGTGGAATGAAATGGGAAGTGCAACGAAGTCGTTAGTTCAATAAAAAATAAAATTTTTTTTGAAAAATGCTTTTGAAATAAAAATTATTATTGGGGCATTTGTTGGAGATTGATTACAATAAATAAACTTTACATTATCTGATCATTACCTTAAATAATAATATACCTCATTCAGCCTCTTGACCAGAATGCCATGTCGACGCTCGCCGACTCCTCACACACACAACTCCACTCGACTGCTATTACCGACATACTGCACGCAACAGAACAGAGCTACTGCTCGCAACGACTACTGACAGAGTACTGCTCTGCATAGCGACAACTAGCGAACTGCACGCAACTAAATCGAGCTACAGACTGAGAACCGCTCGCAACACTCGCGCGGTCAAGCGCAGGCTCTCTGGTCAGAGACGCTGCAATGCCTCGCCATCGCTGCTGCGTTACATACGTGTTTCAAAGTGCCATCGTAAGAAGAAAAGGAAGATGAAAGAAGGGGTCACCTCGAAGGCCGCTGAGGGTCTGGCTTCGAGCGAGCACTGCGCCGCTATCAGTAGGCGGACAGTCATCGTCCATTGGTTCTATAGGTTCATCGGCCATCTTGGTAAGATAGCCGGGAGGGGGAGCTTCCTCCGTCGGTGAACGGCCAGATGTTCGGCTACCAGCGGTGCGGCCAGGCGACACGGATGACGGCCTGGGGCGGCAACCGCTGGGTGGCGCAGGAGAAGAAATGCGCCGTGGCGGAGAAGGAGAACTGTGCTTCCTATGAGCCTTCTTGGAAGGTCGTTTGGTGGAAGTACCGGTCGATGGCTGGGAGGTCGAGGAACGTAGGAAGTCTGCACGGGACGGTTCCTTCTTGAAGGCCCGTGCATCTGACTTCTGGGTCTTCGTCTTAGCAGAAGCTGATGAAGGGGCTGGTGTCTGTGGGGTGATGGGAGGAAGAGGAGACGTCGACCGCGCGATCTTAGCACTGGCCGAACGGACGACCGTGGTGCTGAAGGTCAGATCGCATGTCTGGGTTGCCACCTCCCTGGTAGTCCGAGGAGAGGCGAGGACAGTACTGTATTTCCCCGCTGGGAGCAGCGTGGGCTTCCTACTAGCCAAGAGCTTGCGAGCAGCCGAGGTGGACACTTTCTCTTTGACCCGAATTTCTTGGATACAGCGTTCTTCCTTATAGACGGGACAGTCGCGGGAGGATGCGGCATGGTCACCCTGACAGTTCACACAACGAGGAGACGGAGGTGGACAGTCACCCTCATGGACATCCCTGCCACAAGTGACACATTTAGCCGCATTGGAACAAGACTGTCGAGTGTGATTGAAACGCTGACACTGGTAGCAGCGCGTAGGTGTCGGGACATAGGGGCGAACAGAAATAACCTCGTAGCCCGCCTTGATGCGCGATGGCAGCTTAACACTATCAAAGGTCAAGAAAAGTGTCCGGGTCGGTACAAGGTCATTGTTGACCTTTTTCATGACCCTATGGACAGCCGTCACGCCCTGCTCAGCGAGGAAAGATTGAATCTCCTCGTCAGTCAATCCGTCGAGGGATCGAGTATAGACCACACCACGAGACGAATTCAAAGTTCGGTGAGCCTCCACCCGGACAGGGAACGTGTACAGGAGTGTCGCTCAAAGCAGTTTTTGTGCCTGAAAGGCGCTCTCAGTTTCTAGTAACAAGGTACCATTACGCAACCTGGTACAAGATTTGACAGATCCGGCTATGGCATCTACGCCCTTCTGGATAACGAAAGGGTTGACAGAGGAAAAATCCTTTCCATCCTCAGATCGAGAAACGACGAGGAACTGTGGGGTAGGCGGTAGTACTTTCGTCACTGGGGGCTGGTCATGTTTCCGTTTGTGGGCAGAAGTCGAGAGAGAATAAGAGAAATCCATTGCGGAGGAGTCCCCCACGATTGCCAGCGTCTCCGATGGCGCGCTCCTTCCTTAAGGGCACTCTCAGAGGGCACTCCCGCCTTAGGTGAATGTTTACACCTCAGGTCACACCTCCCGAGAAACAGACTGATGGACCAATCGGCATGGTCAGAAGGTATCAGCTCAGGCAATCACCCCTCCCTGGGCCTGGCCTTTACCAGGGGGTACGTGCGTGCCTTACTTGTCTACCCAGGGCGGGGAATTACGCGTTACCCCGTCACCGGCTACGCGTGCGAACGCGTGGGTCGGCCTTCAGGCGCGCACAGGGAGGAAGGAAGAAGAAGAAAAATAAGAGAGAGAGGGAGAGAGAGGACAGACTGTCTCAAACGCCGAGGCGGAGACCAGAGAAGGCAAGGAGAAGAAGGCAAGGAGAAGGAGGCAAGGAGAGGGAGGCAAGGAGAAGGAGGCAAGGAGAAGAAGGCAAGGAGAAGGAGGCAAGGAGAAGGAGGCAAGGAGAAGGAGGCAAGGAGAAGGAGGCAAGGAGAAGGAGGCAAGGAGAAGGAGGCAAGGAGAAGGAGGTAAGGAGAAGGAGGCAAGGAGAAGAAGGCAAGGAGAAGAAGGCAAGGAGAAGAAGGCAAGGAGAAGAAGGCAAGGAGAAGAAGGCAAGGAGAAGAAGGCAAGGAGAAGAAGGCAAGGAGAAGAAGGCAAGGGAAAGAGTAAGGAAGAGAGTGAGATAGAGAAGAACAAAGAAAGGAACTAACCAAAGAAGGAAGAAACGAGAAGTGAAAAACCAAAAAGACCACAAATATAGGTCGTGGGACCGTCCGCCTCCGGACGCAGGCGCTAACTACCCCCTTGAGGGGGATGGACTCCTTTTAGTCGCCTCTTACGACAGGCAGGAAGACCTCGGGCCTATTATAACCCCCGGACCTGCAGGGGGATCCTATACACTTGGCTACCTATGCGGTAAACAGTTTTTCGTCTACACTGGCGCAATAGCGAAAGCTTAATTGTAACCACCCTGTATATGACCAACACGAAATGTAATTGCCACGTGCAGGCACTTTAATTAGACTCTCAAAAACGCAACAATGGAAACGAAAGACGGGTATAGGAAAAAGAGCTCAAGGACTTAGAACAGCAACACTGAATCAGACAAAACACGCAACATGGAGTGACAGCATCAAAACAGAAGTAAAACGGTCGTGAATGAAAGAAATTAAAAGAAACTGGGGAAGTCATGAGATAGAGAAACATTTACCAACGGCCTTGCCGTAGTGGTAGCACCGGTTCCCGTTAGATCATCAAAGTTAAGCGCTGTTCGGCTTGGATAGCACTGGGATGGGTGACCGTACGGTGTGACGAGCGCTGCTGGCAAGCGGCGTGCACTCAGCCCTTCTGAGGCAAATTGAGGAGCTAGTTGATTGAGAAGTAGAGGCACCGGTCACGAAAACTGATGACGGCCGAGAAAGCCAAGTGCCGACCACACACCCTTCCTCATCCGCATGCAGTGACGCCGATAGGCTAAGGATGACACGGCGGCCGATCAGTACCGTTAGGGTTTTCCGAGACCTGTTCGGACGGAGTTTAGAGAAACATTTACCAATTACATTGAAACGTCCCCTAAGAAAAATTAGTGAATTACTGTGCTGGTAAACCCCTTACGTTATTTGATTTTCAAACAGCTGAGCAAAACTGAACGTACTCACATTTCTCTCTTTACTTATTCTGATCAACACTAAAGTGACAATATTTTTAACGCAATGCAATCTGACCTAATAATCCCTACAAAAGAATGGCCATGACTAACATTAACCCTTTCCTTTTCATGAATTGCTTACCTCACAAAAATCTTCGTTACTCGAACTACTGCAATACAGCGAGCGCCAATACTGCCAGCTAAATAAAGGATTCTAACTACTGAAGGCACTAACTACTGATAGGCATAGTTAGCAAATGAGAGATTCTGATAGAGAACAAATAATGTATTTACCTTAATAGTGTTCAAAAGTCATAATATATATATATATATATATATATATATATATATATATATATATATATATATATATATATATATATATCAGTTCATGATATCCAGTCTTAAATTTACTCTTGTTCTGATGGACACACGTCCAGATCATCCGCTCTCAAAACTCCGCCATCTCTCTCCCCACTGCTGGCGGCTCACCAACTGCGCAACGCTACGCGCTGTTAACAGCCAACTGCCCAACACAATAGCGAATTCCAACAATGCTAACGAGCCACAGACTGCACACAGTAGTCAGTGATTTGCATACAGAGCGCTACGTGACGTTACCAACATAAAATCCTGAACAGCCTACTTACAGCATCTTTAGTAGCAGATACTGACGTGGAAAAGGCTTTCGTGATTCAGACTACTCTAACTCACACAGCAGCGTACATATATTCAGGACAAAAATGAAGCTAATCCAGATAACGCGAAACTATATTAAGACTTTCAGCATGCACATCAGTCAGCGACAATAAATACGAACAGCATACAAAAATACGTTAAAACAAAGCGTTTTGTAAACCATTTGTATGCTATGGACCCTTCATCAGCTTGAACAGTCTCCTGCAGACATGCAGGCTCCATAAAATCATGAGGAACACATAGCAAATGTTGAGGGGAAGGCTAACCAAAGACTGCGTTTTATTGGCGGGATACTTAGAAAATATAACAGACCTATTAAGGAGACTGCCTACACTACGCTTGTCCGTCCTCTTTTAGAATAATGCTGCGCGGTGTGGGATCCTTACCAGATAGGACTGACGGAGTACATCGAAAAAGTACCAAGAAAGGCAGTACGTTTCGTATTATCGTGAAGTATGGGAGAGAGTGTCACAGAAATGATACAGGATTTGGGCTGGACATCATTACAAGAAAGGCGTTTTTCGTTGCGACGGAATCTTCTCACGAATATCCAATCACCAACTCTGTCCGCCGAATGTGAAAATATTTTTTTGACACCGACTTACACAGGGAGAAACGATCACCACAATAAAATAAGGTAAATCAGAGCTCGTACGGAAAGATATAGGTGTTCATTCTTTCAGCGCACTATATGAGATTGGAATAATAGACAATTGTGAAGGTGGTTCGATGAACCCTCTGCCAGGCACTTAAGTGTGATTTGCAGAGTATCCATGTAGATGCAGATTCCCGTATACGTCCATCCGGTAGATACAACTTGAAACCAGACTCGTCCGACCAGGCAAAATGTTTCCGGTGTTGAGGGGCTCAGGCGAGGCGTAAAGCTTTGTCGTGCAGTGAGCAAGGGTGCATGAGTGGGCTTTCGTCTACGAAGCCAATATCGATGATGTTTCGTTGAATGGTTCCCACGCTGACACTTGTTGAACGCCCAGCATTTAAATCTGCAGCAATTTGCGGAAGGACTACATTTCTGTCTTTTTGAAATGTTTATTCTTATAGGACAACTATCCAAGGAGTTCCACCCAGTAATATCCTAACAGCAGACTCTGTACACAATTTATTAAATTGCCAATACTAAACTATTTTAAATAACAAATTCATATAACTTACAAAACTTAACAAATGGTTAAAGAGTGACCTTTAAAAACGAAATCAAGAACTTTTTACAATAGTGCTTTTAGAGTTCATCCAAAAGACTAAATCCGATAATAAGTTAAATTGGCATTACAATTTAAAATGATTTATATATAAAACTTTGAGAAAAATAGTGGCGCTTGGCACCATAAAATGAAAGAAGCCCAACACAACCAATAAATATAGTAACAAAATAATAATTTGATACAACCAAAGGGCCAGGGCAACTCCCAATGTAATCACAGATGAGCGAGCTCCCTACACTTCGGAGCCTTCCCACTAGAAACGGGCGTGCCTCCCACAACTGCCCGTCACTTACGCACATTGGTTATGTTCTGTAACACGACAGATAATACCAACACAAGATAAAGTTCAAAAATATAGTGCAACATCCCGACAGCACATGATAACTCGGGCGCTCTTAAGTGCCGGAAGCCAACACACACAAATCTCAAACAATTCTCGCTTCCTAAAACGAAACAATAAAACCCAAGCGCACATGAATAGTCAAACCACAGTCCTAGAAGTGCCTTAACGACACCAAACGCGACTATTCCACCAAATTAATAATAACACAGTAAAAAAAAAAAAAAAAAAAAAAAAAAAAAAAAAAAAAAAAAAAAAAATACAGAACATGCCACTAAATGCTGTTACACAGCCAAATTGACTAGATCGTGTTGTTCAGGTCCCAGAAGACCACATATACCAAGCAGCAGTAATTCACTATGTATATACTGTACAAAACGCCCTTCTTAGGCAGACTACATAACACGTCGACTACCAAATGTACCATACATGAACGCAACTCTGAACAGGACTCCAGTTGAGCAAATAAATTAGTACCAACAAATATCGTAACGAGCCACACACACACGCCGGCCGGAGTGGCCGAGCGGTTAAAGGCGCTACAGTCTGGAACCGCACGACCGCTACGGTCGCAGGTTCGAATCCTGCCTCGGGCATGGTTGTGTGTGATGTCCTTAGGTTAGTTAGGTTTAAGTAGTTCTAAGTTCTAGGGGACTTATGACCACAGCAGTTGAGTCCCATAGTGCTCAGAGCCATTTGAACCACACACACACACAGCAAAAGGTTCCAACAACACGATCCCACATTAGGAAAGTTCAGAAACCGCTGCTGGAGCTGCCAGGGGAAAATCTGAAGAGCCAACCGAACTCTCACCCTAACCTGGCAGACGACTCCAAAATTCAGTAACTAGTTGTCTCCGGGCCAGAGTATCACAGGTCCACATCAGACAGGCAGGAAGAACAAGTACGCCGACTCCAATTAATCACCACCGCATGGTCAGCACAGCGGCGAGTCGCCTCCGCCCCAGACCACTCTGCTCACATTGCGAGGCACAAAACCTTAGCGCTAGTCACCATCAGGTCAGGCAGAGCGAACTTCACGTTCCGTGCAGTACCCGGAAAGGCAACTACCCTCTCGCTTTCCGCCGGCCACCGCAAACACACCCCAGACGTCATAGCCAATCGCCACCGGAGCGCCACCCGCACCAGGACAGCGAACTGTAATCGATTACAGTGCGCGCTCTGAACAAGATCACAGGTTAGCGGTGCGCACCATGTCACTTTTCAGTCGTCGTTGGTCCTGTTCCTGCAGGATCTTTCTCTGGACACAGCGACGTCGGAGATTTGATGTTTTACCGGATTCCCGATATTCACCGTACACTGGTCAAATGGTCGTACAGGAAAAGCCTACTTCATTGCTACCTCGGACATGCTGTGTCCCATCGGTAACACATAGCATGGGGCTATAAACCATGTTCAAACTCACTTAAATCTTGATAACCAGCCGTTGTAGTAGCAGCAACCGATCTAACAACTGCGCCAGGCACTTGTCTTACGTAGGCGTTGCCAACTGCAGCACCGTATTCTGCCTGTTTACATATCTCTGTATTTGAATACACATGCCCATACTAGTTTCTTTGGTGCTTCAGTGTAAATACACAGCTGCAGACGTCGTGTTTAACATGCAGATTGCGATTTCCGGCCAATAAACTTTTCAAACCATAATGCAGCCGAATGAACTGCGCGTGACAAAAAAATTACTTGGCTGTTAAAACTATCACTGAATGAGGACGTCTTAAAGCAAGAAATCGAATAAACGTAAAAATAATAAATTGCATCCACTTTCAAGTGAAATTCCAAAACAGGATCACGCGGTGGATCGAGTATGCAGAACCCCAATCGAGGAATCTGTTAGAGGACATGGGAAGATCCCTCGAAAAAAGATCTACCGAATACTTTGCACCAGACTGATTTGTTTAATAAGGAATATGATCTGTTAGTAAACACATTAAAATGAGACAAATGAAGTGCAAAGTAACTGCTTTAGCGCTGGAATGGCTGGAAGAAAGGCGGATAAAGTTTCGAAGAATTGACTATGTAGCACAGGGAGAAACCTCACTATGTAACATTACTCACAAAGTAACACGATCCAAACAGAAAATAATCAGAAAATCAATAGGTTGACAAGGAACTGAATATATGGAACAAACGATGATAAAGAATTCTGTACGAAGCTATATGCTGAATATATACAGAGTAAAGGGACAAAACGTTAAATTTCATATTCTCACTAAAATACGCCTGGAAGTCAACACGTAACTTTTAATCCAGCAGACTAATCAAGACATACAGAAAATTCTTAAAGAACTCCTTTTAAAAAGTTACTCTGCCTAAGTCGGGCTTCTAGTGGAACGTTTCGTAAGCATATGGGATATAGTGGTCAAGAACTGACGAAATGTAACTCTGCTTACTGTCAAACAATCCTCGCTCAAACAAATTCACGGGAGAGATGTTAATGCTAATACTTAAAGAAAGTGAAAAAACAAAACTACAAGTTGCCATGTTCATTAGGAACTGCCACAAATTAATAAAAAATAGACATTAATCAATTTTTCGTGCAGTAGCGTCTTCCTTAGGCCAACTGCATCGTTCTACCGTATCTTCCTCTCTCCCTTCATCCAGAAATTTTAAACTATTTCTTCCTATTTTCTTCTGTCCTCCCACAGGAACTTCATTAACTATTGCCAGAATTTATTTTCGTAGCAGTTTGTGTTCCACCCAGACGGCTTTCCGTTTCTGAACCGGATTTTGAAGAATCCTGTGTTCTTTCATTCTTTCTAGTACTTCGCTTTTCTTCACTTTGAACACCATTTTATTTTCTGTGTTCTCCTCCAAACCCACACCTTGAAAGCTTCAATTTTGTCCTTTTCTCTCTTCTTCAATGTTCAGAAAAACACTGCACACAAAGCATTACCAACCTGTTTCTTAACTCGAACCTCAGCTTGCTTGGTTTTCTTGTGTTGATTTTAATTCAGCACTTTTGCAGTCCTTCTTCAGGTCTGGCAGAGGTATCAAAAGAGCTACTGTGTTATCTCCAATCAGTACCATCTTTCAGTAAATATGCTGAAGATGAACTTCCATCCTTCTATGCTTACCCCTTCCTTCTCTACTTCTAGGGTCTTCTTTATCAAGTGTTTGATGTTTACACAATGATTTGAAATGGTAACTCGAGTAGGACAGCACTGTTGTCTTTTACCAACTGTTTACAATATACAGAGCAATCAGGAACAGTCTAAAAAGTTTATAAGGCCGTTACAGAGTAGGTTGTGTTGAGAAATAATTGTTAAGAAAAAACATTCAGTATGTTGCACCGTTTCCGCGTTTATTAGCGTTGAAGTTAGGCAGTCAGGCCATTGAACGCACAAGTTCAAGGGGTCAGCCAGCGACGGAGTCACCTAACGTGTACTTCTCTCGGTTTTATAAAACCGACCAGGAGAGCGATGCAAAAATCGAACATGGGACAGAAGTAAAGATCGAACCCGAGCCATTGGCTGAGCAGCCTCGTGCGCTATCATCTACGCTGTGAGAACAACTGAGACTAATTTTATCTGGCAGATCGCTTGAATTTGCGCACACAGTTGCCTGATTGGCTAACTTCAACGCTAATTAACTCGGAAACGGCGTAACGTATTGATTATTTTTCTTAAAAGTTATTTCTCAACACAACCTATCCTGTAACAACCTTACAAGCTTTTCAGACTGTTTCTGACCAGCCTGTATATTGTAAACAGTTGGTGAAAGATGACAGTGCTGTCTTACTCCATTTATGATTTCAAATCATTCTGTCACACAACTTCTTAGCTTCTTGATTGTTTTCTGTCTTATGTATAACTGCTTAATTAGTCTCCTATCCTTTCAGTTCACCTTCTTCAATTTTAGAATATCCATCATCCTGTCCCATTTCACTCGGTCAGTGATCTTTTCCAGATCTATGAAGGAGAGACTCTTTTCCTTCTTTCTGCACATCTTTCGCGAATCATAGTAATTAGATCAGTAGCCCTTCACGGACATCTCTCTTTTCTAACACGAAACTGCTCTTCCCCTGCGTTTTGTTCCATTATGAATACAAATCGATGATTCAGTACCCTCAAGATAGTTTTGCCGGCGTGGGTGTTCTTCTGTAATCTGTGCATTCCTTGTTACCCGATTTTTGAGGATTGGAACCACCATTGTCTTGACAAATTCAAATTTCCATACACTACTTTCGTACATCGCGTCGGAAAATCCTGTTATTTCTGCGTTGCATTTTTTAACCGTACACTGAAATAATTTTGTAGGAAGACAATAAAATCCTGTAGACTTACCTTTCTTCATTTATTTAATTGCTTTTTTCATCTGCTTCCATATCTTCCTTTTGAGCAGTTATATTTGCTTCCTTCTTTGGTGTATAAGTTTTCCGCATACCTCTTCCAACTCTTTCTTAACTTCTTCCTCCTTGTCCAGAATATCACTATTTTTATCCTCAATTTTTATTCTCTTGCCGTTCATTGTCCATTTATCTGATGTAACTCCATGACTATGAGATGCAGTTCCTTATGTTAAAAATTATTTCTTCTCAGGATACAAAATCTACTAAATCAGAGTTAAGCAGGGTAATAAGTAGGCAAAAACTGAATATCTTAGTAAGCTCCTGAAACACACGAAGTGATGTGTACCGTGCTCATAACATGTGTGAAAAATGCAGCCCATTTATTACTAATGGCCTTACCATATTAGAGAACTGATGCTTCCAAAAATTAACCCAGATTAGACCAAAGTCTACAATAAAGGCCATTCATCAGTCAAAGATACAAAATGAAAACTGCGAGAGAGAGCTCTGATATTCATGCTATGGCTCGTTACAAGGCATACTGTAAAACATTGACGATAGTAACACAGAAATTAAACAAAATGCATTGCGAGCAAAAGATAGCCGCATCAGGTATCAAAATAAAGAGTTCCATAAGATATTATGGTATATGTATAACCGGTTGTTTATCACTTGAACATTACCTGTTTAGCTGAAACACTCTAAACTTCTATATAAGAACGGAGATAAAAACCATCAAAATCCCATCCAGTTTACTTTTGACGGTATTCTCTAAAAGATAATGTACAAGCGGCATTTGAATTCAAATTCTATATTGTCAAAGTCACACTTTGAATTTCTCAACGGTTCTGATAATGAGAATGCAAAGAGCATGTACATAATCTGTTAAACAATTAATTACTGTGTACTGGTATAATCTGTGATGTCAGACTCATATGACTGAGCGAATTACAATATTCTTTTAACTAAATTAGAATAATGTGGTGAAACAGGCGATGCTGCAAAGCAAGAAACAATGATTGTCAATAGGAAAGTGTTCTGTGTTACGTTATCGGTCACCGCCCGATTGGGAACTAATTATGCATGGAGATCCATAAGATTCCATTTTAGCGTCCTTTTCTCGCATAAATTAACGATTTTTCATCAATAACATTACCATAAGTGAAGATGGTTTTGTTCATTGATGATACAAATATTGGAATTAATCGAAAAGCACTTACAGTTTCAAAAAGGTAATCAATGAAATTTTGATGGATCTTAATAAATAGTTCCTCTCTGAGTCATTAAACTTTGGAAAGACACAATACAGGATGTACATAAAGTCCGGGAACACTTCCAATTATTTATTGCAGAAAAACAAAAGATTGTACAGATATCATATGTCATTTTGAAGAGAAGCCCTGAAAGTATTTTTTTTTTTCATGCATACCGCCACAGCGTAGTTGGTAATTTGCCGATAGTTAGCGCTAGTTGCAAACATGGCGATTTCAGGTGTGGCGCGAGCTTTCTGTGTGTTGGAGTTCACGAAATGGCCTCCCCGATCACCAGACCTCACTCTGTGTAACTTTCTCCTGTGGGGACACATTACGGATCTGGTGTATGTACCGCCTCTACCACGTGATGTAGCAGAGCTCTTGGAGAGAATACGGGAAGCGACTGCCACAGTTGACGATGCCACGCTGAGACGAGTATGGCAAGAGTTTTCGATTACCGTATTGACGTCTGCCGGGTCACTCATGGTTCACATATCATATGTTTGTAAAAAAAAAAAATCTGAGTTTCTCTTCAAAATGCAATATGTATGACATCTGTACAATGTTTAGTTCCTGTTAAATAATAACTGAAAATGTTCCCCGACTTTATGGACACCCTGTATATGCAGTTCGAAACTTGTAAGACCTTTCAGAATGAGATTTTCACTCTGCAGCGGAGTGTGTGCTGATATGAAACTTCTTGACAGATTAAAATTGTGTGCCGGGACGGGACTAGAACTCGTGACCCTTGCCTTTCGCGGGCAAGTGCTCTCCCAACTGAGCTACCCAAGCACGACTCACGCCCCGTCCTCACAGCTTTACTTCTGCCAGTACCTCGTCTCCTGCCTTCCAAACTTAACAGAAGCTCTGCGAACCGTGCAGAACTAGCACTCCTGAAAGAAAGGATATTGCGGAGACATGGCTTAGCCACAGCCTGGGGGATGTTTCCAGAATGAGATTTTCACTCTGCAGCGGAGTGTGCGCTGATATGAAACTTCCTGGAAGATTAAAACTGTGTGCCGGGCCGAGACTCGAACTCGGGACCTTTGCCTTTCGCGGGAAAGTGCTCTACCAACTGAGCTACCCAAGGACGACTCACGCCCCGTCCTCACAGCTTGTAAGACCTTTGCCATCAGTATACGTCTAAAATAAGACGATAAAGAGATAGAGCAGGTGGACGGCTCTAAATTATTGGGATTGCAACTTGATAATATTGTAAGTAGCCTGTTTGTATGTTGGCAGCGCTATAGGCTGTGTTAATATCGCTGACAGCGCTCTGCGCCCTCGGCAAGAGATTCTGTGGTTGGACGGACTAGCAGTTAGCGAGTGGATAGAGGAGTGTATGGACATGATATTCTTAGTGGAGTCTCTGTGTTGGTAGGACACGCAATGTAAAGTGAGGCGCAAGGAAATGTACGATGACGTTTGTTTCACTGGTAACTTTTGGGCAGTGGATTTATTGACAACTATATAATTTTTGGAACTGAATGTCACATGAATAAGGTAAAATTTTCTAAATACATCGTTTGCTTTTCAACAAAATCTTGCTTTTTCTAACCATATGCCTCCTAGTAGTTAGGGTCTATAGTAGTTAGAATCTTTTTATTTAGCTGGGTGTAGTTGCTGCTTACTGTAATTGCTGTAGTTCGTGTTATGAAGATTTTCTGTGAGGTAAGTGACTTATAAAAAAAATGGGGTTCGTGACTAAAATGAGTTTAGGCAATTAACAGAGTTGGGGGTAGTTTCGTATTTCTTTAATTTCATATTTTTTGGATTTTTTATTATTGTTATGATTTCTTACAATTTAGGGCCATTCTTTGTGTCAATTATTGGGAAGTCATGTTGTCACTGTATATCAGTCAGACTGCGTTGGGCTTGCATATTGTGGGTAATAAATGAATAGGTGAAGTTTGAGTTGCCTTTGTCAGGGAAAATTCTGCAGGTCAGTGTTTAAATGATAAAAATAATTAAAGACTTAGTTTCAGTATACTCAGTTGAGAAGAAAATATCACAGAACTGCTGATGCACTTAAACAAATCTTTATTTGCATTTCGGATATTGTCAGACATGTTGTTGTTGTTGTTGTCTTCAGTCCTGAGACTGGTTTGATGCAGCTCTCCATGCTACTCTATCCTGTGCAGGCTTCTTCATCTCCCAGTACCTACTGCAACCTACATCCTTCTGAATCTGCTTAGAGTATTCATCTCTTGGTCTCTCTCTAAGATTTTTGCCCTCCACGTTGCCCTCCAATGCTAAATTTGTGATCCCTTGATGCCTCAGAACATGTCCTACCAACCGGTCCCTTCTTCTGGTCAAGTTGTGCCACAAACTACTCTTCTCCCCAATTCTGTTCAATACCTCCTCATTAGTTACGTGATCTACCCATCTAATCTTCAGCATTCTTCTGTAGCACCACATTTCGAAAGCTTCTATTCTCTTCTTGTCTAAGCTATTTATCGATCACGCTTCACTTCCATACATGGCTACACTCCATATAAATACTTTCAGAAACGACTTCCTGACATTTAAATCTATACTCGATGTTAACAAATTTTTCTTCTTCAGAAACGCTTTCTTTGCCATTGCCAGTCTACATTTTATATCCTCTCTACTTCGACCATCATCAGTTATTTTGCTCCCCAAATAGCAAAACTCCTTTACTACTTTAAGTGTCTCATTTCCTAATCTAATTCCCTCAGACATAGGTGATATAAAAATAAAAAAAAAGATAACATCCTTCCCATAAAGCAATTTAGGATGATTTTTGGGATAACTCATCAACGCAAGCTACAGCTTTCAGAGTCCAGAAGCGTATCATATGAATTATTTGTGGCGTGAACCCAAGAACATCCTGCAAGGCCTGATCAAGGAACTGAGACTACTAACTAATGATATCCAATATATTTAGTGCTTTATAAATGTGTCACAGATAATATATCTCTTTTTCAGACCAACAACTCATTTCGTAGAGTCAGTACTATAAATAACAAAAATACAGATAAAGATGCTTTGGGAAGTACTCTCTGGCGTGCATATCATAGTGGTCTGCAGTGTATAGTCATGGATATAGATATTAGGACGGAAGTTCTCAGTAATCGGTCCATAGCTCTCCCATGCGCAACAATCTACTTTTGGTATGTCGACAGGTTTCTGCAAATCTCTCTAGGACAATGCCAAGATGATTCCTCTAGTAACGTGTGAGCCACGTGTTCTCAGTGTATAACATAACCTATTGCTTCCTTCACTGTTCGGGTTCGTACTCGTTGAGCACGTGGTGCGGATTTCGCGCTTTGTAGGTTCGTGATTCGACAACAAAAGCGCGATTACACCGATGTGGTGCTCAAAATCCAATCTCAAAGTCCCATTATAGGTATATATGAGCGTATGGCATTGGTGGCCGGGAGACCCCTCGCGGGGCGGTTCGGCCGCCGCTCCCCAAGTTCTTTAACGCCACTACGGCGATTTGCGAGTGAATGAGGATGAAATGATGATGAAAGACACACAACACCCAGTTATCTCGAGGCAGAGAAAATCCCTGACCCCGTCGGGAATCGAACCTGGGACCCCGTGCGCGGACTCCCAATGTCAGTTGTTACTGAATTACTTCCTAGATCATCATTCATTACAATACTTAATTTTATGGTGCCACGACCAGCCTGAACAGTACCTTGTTGACAACTTGGGTCCATGGTTTCGTGCGGCCTGCGCCATCTCGAATCCTACCATCAGCTCTTATCAACTGAAATCGGGACTCATCTCTGTGAGCCACGGTTTTCGGGCCATGTAGGGTGCAACCGATATGGTCAGGAGCCCAGGGGAGGCGCTGCAGGTGATGTTGTGCTGCTGCCACACCCCATTAACGCCAGATTTCGCAGCTCTGCCCTAACGGATTCGTTCGTCGTGCGTATCACATTAATTTCTGCGGTTGTATCACCCAGTGTTGCTTGTCTGTTAGTACTGACAGCTCTACGCACACGCCGGTCCTCTTGGCCGTTTAGTGAAGGCCGCAGCCACTGATTTCCAAAATGGAATGTCTCATGTTTCTACCTCCAACGACTATTCTCCTTTTTTTTTCTTTATTGTTATTTTTATACCTGTTACAGGCAGGCCATCAGCGGCATAGTACGCCGCTCTTGACTATTCTGCGTTCGAAGTCTATTAATCTCCGTCATGCGGCCATAACCACTTTGAAAACCTTTTCTCATGAATCACTTGGGCAGAAAAGACAGCTCCGCCAATCCACTGCCCTGTTATACTCTGTGTACTCGCTACTACCGCCATTTATACAGGGTGGTCCATTGATTGTGACCAGGCCAAATATCTCACGAAATAAGCATCAAACGAAAAAACTACAAAGAACGAAACTTGTCTAGTTTGAAGGGGGAAACCATATGGTGCTATGGCTAGCCCGCTAGATGGCGCTGCCATAGGTCAAACGGATATCAACTGCGTTTTTTTTTTTTAAATAAGAGCGCCCATTTTTATTACATATACGTGTAGTACGTAAAGAAATATGAATGTTTTAGTTGGACCACTTTTTTCGCTTTGTGTTAGATGGCGCTGTAATAGTCACAAACATGTGGCTCACAATTTTAGACGAACAGCTGGTAACAGGTAGGTTTTTTAAATTAAAATTCAGAACGTAGGTAGGTTTGAACATTTTATTTCGGTTGTTCCAATGTGATACACGTACCTTTGTGAACTTATCATTTGTGAGAACGCATGCTGTTACAGCGTGATTATCTGTAAATACCACATCAATGCAATAAATGCTCAAAATGATCTCCGTCAACTTCAACGCATTTGGCAATACGTGTAACGACATTCCTCTCAACAGCGAGTAGTTCGTCTTCCGTAATGTTCGCTCATGCATTGATATCCGCTGACGCATGTTGTCAGGCGATGTCGGTTGATCACGATAGCAAATATCCTTCAACTTTCCCCACAGAAAGAAATCCGGGGACGTCAGATCCGGTGAACGTGCGGGCCATGGTATGGTGCTTAGACGACCAATCCACCTGTCATGAAATATGCTATTCAATGCCGCTTCAACCGCACGCGAGCTATGTGCCGGACATCCATCATGTTGGAAGTACATCGCCATTCTGTCATGCAGTGAAACATCTTGTAGTAACATCGGTAGAACATTACGTAGGAGATCAGCATACATTGCACCATTTACATTGCCATCGATAAAATGGGGGCCAATTATCCTTCCTCCCATAATGCCGCACCATACATTAACCGGTCAAGTTCGCTGAAATTAAATGAAATGTCGTGTGGCTAGGGCCTCCCGTCGGGTAGACCGTTCGCCTGGTGCAGGTCTTTCGATTTGACGCCACTTCGGCGACCTGTGCGTCGATGGGGATGAAATGATGATGATTAGGACAACACAACACCCAGTCCCTGAGCGGAGAAAATCTCCGACCCAGCCGGGAATCGAACCCGGGCCCTTAGGATTGACATTCCGTCACGCTGACCACTCAGCTACCGGGGGCGGACGTCAAGTTCGCTGATGTTCCACTTGTCGCAGGCATCGTAGATTTTCCGTTGCCCAATAGTGCACCGGTTTACGTTACCGCTGTTGGTGAATGACGCTTCGTCGCTAAATAGAACGCGTGCAAAAAATCTGTCATCGTCCAGTAATTTCTCTTGTGCGCAGTGGCAGAACTGTACGCGACGTTCAAAGTCGTCGCCATGCAATTCCTGGTGCATACAAATATGGTACGGGTGCAGTCGATGTTGATGTAGCATTCTCAACACCGACGTTTTTGAGATGCCCCATTCTCGCGCAATTTGTCTGCTACTGATGTGCGGATTAGCCGCGACAGCAGCTAAAACACCTACTTGGGCATCATCATTTATTGCAGGTCGTGGTTGACGTTTCACATGTGGCTGATCGCTTCCTGTTTCCTTAAATAACGTAACTATCCGGCGAACGGTCCGGACACTTGGAAGATGTCGTCCAGGATACCGAGCAGCATACATAGCACACGCCCGTTGTGGATTTTGATCACAATAGCCATTCATTAACACGATATCGACCTTTTCCACAATTGGTAAAGGGTCCATTTTAACACGGGTAATGTATCACGAAGCAAATACCGCCCGCACTGGCGGAATGCTACTTGATACCTCGTACTTGTACGTTTGTGACTATAACAGCGCCATCTATCACAGAGCGAAAATAGTGGTCCGATTAAAACATTCATATTTCTTTACGTACTACACGAATATGTAATAAAAAATGGGGTTTCCAATTTTAAAAAACGCAGTTGATATCCGTTTGACCTATGGCAGCGCCATCTAGCGGGACAAGCATAGCGCCATCTCGTTTCCCCCTTCAAGCTAGACGAGTTTCGTTCTTTGTAGTTTTTTCGTTTGATGCTTATTTCGTGAGATATTTGGCCCGGTCACTATGATTAGACGACCCTGTATATGTGTATATCGCTGTCCTGCGACTTGTCACGACATTGTACATCCTACATCACCATGGCAAAGACGTACCTACGCAATAAAAAATAAAGGTAAACATTGACATGGTTAAATTTTTTAATTCTGTGTAATGTTTTGACTCATCAGTGAAGTCCATAACAAAATCACAGGAAGATGTCCCTTACGACACTTCCGTCTTTTTCCATCTCAGTTAAGGTTTCTCTGTAATGACTTCAGCTTCGACGAGCCGTTAAGCTATAGCCCTCACCTCCACGTGCCGCAAGATGACTTGTCAGATGCGCATTACTCACGGACACACTCACTTCCGTCGTCCCAGGCTCTGGTTCCACTTACTGTATTGTGACACCATCTGACGACAAAAGAAGAGATTAGATATAAAAACAGGGAAAAAATTGCGTTTATTACTCTCAGTACGCCACGAATGCGATATGACGCTTGTTCAAGTAGTGTGAAATGTCAGTGTTTCATCGGAAATGGTGTCATTGTCAAAGGAGCCGAGGAAATCCAGATCAAAGAAGGCCGTGAGAAGTTGGTGCTTCTGACAAACTGGCCCGCCTGTCGGAGATTACGTGTGTACTTTGTTTGCGACCTTATCTGGACTACAATCGTGACTGCGTAATCTGCCCTTACAAACGATTGATGCCCGCTTTCCCACCGTTCAGATAGCGCCGTCACTTTCACGCCAAAGTAGAGTGGTCCTCCGGATAGCAGTCGCTTCAGAGCCCTCCAGCGAGTAACTGCGAAAATGAGTGAGTACAGTACTTTCGTGTTTTAAGTCGCTCCTAACACGGAACTATCACTTTCTCTAAGCCATTTCACCTTCAAGATCTTAGTCAACACTACAATATCACTGTGACGAAGTGTCGGACAGTGCACTGGAAGAACCAAAGGGTAGATAAAAAGTAACTTTACAGTCTTGTACACGCTGCTACACCAGTCAATACTTTGAATGCACAGGCCAGTAAACTATAAACACCGCAACTTACTGCTTTCAAAACACGAACGAAGGTCTCGGCCACTCAGTAGAAAGGTCTCTTTCCTTTTCTTCCTCACTACCCAACAGTGAGGATTTTTAATCCATGGATTACAAGAGACGTGTCTGATGTATGTCTTTAATATGTTCAATTTGGGCCATCTTGCATAGTAGCCCTTGGAATCATTTACTTTTTTGCTGAATAAGCAGTGTTTTACCTACAACATCAAAGTAATTCTAAAAGAAAATGGATTCTTGCACCTCTTCTTGGTAGAATAAATCCATATTTAAGGATGAAATACAAGCAATTTGCTTTTTGTTCGACTAATATTTCTTTATTATACCAAACGGATTCCGGCTTATTATGCCATCATTTAGCAGAGATACTAGCGTGCTAGAGACCAAACCTTGAATCCTAAAGATGTTACCGACGTTGAGATAGGAATAATAGAGAATTATTGTGAATCCTCTGCCAGGCACTTAAATGTGTTTTTCAGAGGGATGTACGTGAACTGTGTCTAATAAATTAGATTAAAACACGGATATTCAGAAACTGAACTGCCAAAGCACCCAGATGAGACTAAACATTGAGTCCATGTTACTTGCGTTACGTGCAACTGGTTATTGCATTTTACTTTTCATCTCTATGGGCATGAAAGGTGATGAGAGTGGACAGAAATGCACCACGTAAAATACTTCCACTGTAGTCTGGCTGCAGCAGCCGGGGAAGACAAAAGCAGCAACGGTGAAGTAACCGATTTTGTGACATTCTGCAAGTTCGTTACCAGGGGCGAATTCTATAGTTTCTTTCGTGTGCTTTGGTAATTTAGTTTTTTGTTCACTTTCTACGTGTTAGTTTAATATTTAACAGGCGCAGTCCCCACGTTTTCGTTTGTGGCTGAAAGCCAACAAATTTTGTGATCTATTAAAAGATTCTAATCAGGAGCGAATTGTTTAGTCTCACCTGAGTGCTTTGGCAGCTCAGTTTTTGAATATCCGTGCGTTAATCTAATTTATTAGACACAGTTCATTTACATTCCTCTGAAAATCACATTTAAGTGCCTGGCAGAGGGTTCATCGGACCACCTTCACAATAATTCTCTATCATTCCATCCTCGTATAGCGCGCGGGAAAAACGATCAATTATAACTTTCCGTGAGAGCTCTGATTTCCCTTATTTTATTATGGTGATCATTTCTCCCTATGTAGGTCGGCGTTAACAAAATATTTTGGGATTCGGAGGAGGAAGTTGGTGACTGAAATTTCGTGAGAAGAGTCCGCCGCAGCGAAAAACGCCTTTGTTTTAATTATGTCCGCCGCAAATCCTGTATCATTTCAGTGACACTCTCTCCCGTATTTCGCGACAATACAAAAATGCTACTCTTCTTTGAACTTTTTCGATGTACTCCGTCAATCCTGTCTGGTAAGGATCGCACATCGCGCAGCACTGTGCTTAAAGGGGACGGACAAGCGAGGTGTAGGCAGTCTCTTTAGTAGATCTGGTTCATTTTCCAAGTGTCCTGCCAATCTAACGCAGTCTTTTGTTAGCCTTCCCCACCAAATTTTCTATGTATTCTTTGCAGTTTAAGTTGTTCGTATTTGTAATTCCTAGGTGTTTAGTTGAATTTATGGCCTTTAGATTTGACTGAAGTATCGTATAACCGAAGTTTAACGGATTCGTTTTAGCACTAATGTCGATGACCTCACACTTTTCATTATTTAATGTCAGCATACTGATATTTTTTCTGAATCATTTTGGAAGTTGTTTTGATGTTCTGATGACTTGACTAGTCGATAAACGACAGCGTCATCTGCAAACACGGTTCAATCCCGCGTCCGGTCATCCTGATTCAGGTTTTCCGTGATTTCCCTAAATCACTCCAGGCAAATGCCGGGATGGTTCCTTTGAAAGGGCACGGACGACTTCCTTCCCCGCCCTTCCCTAATCCAATGAGAGCGATGACCTAGCTGTTTGGTCTCTTCCCCCAAAACAACCCAACCCAACCCATCTGCAAACGACCTAAGACGGCTGCTCATATTGTCTCCCAAATCGTTTGTGTAGGTAAGGATCAGCAAAGGGCCTATAACACTACCTCGGGGAACGCCAGAAATCACTTCTGTTTTAATCGATGACATTCCATCAATTACTGCGAACTGTGACCTCTCTGACGGGACATCACAAATCCAGTCACGTAACTGAGACGATATTCCATAAGCACGCAATTTCACTGTAAGCCCCTTGTGTGGTACAGTGTGTTGCGTTTTCGTCAGTGTCTACAGTAGAGTTCCAGAGTGCGTGTCAATAGTTCTTTGTTCTCCAGGATCTTCAGTATGGACAGTATGGATAGGCACTGTGACTTTTGTGTGCGGATGCAAACTGAGTTGGTGACACTTCGCTCTCAGCTCCATGCTGTGATGGCTTCGGTTACACAGCTTGAAGCTGTAGTGGATGGGCATCACTGTTGTGGGCGGCCGCGCGGATCCAACGGACGTCCAACACGTCTGAGTCCGCCGATCGGTCCATACAGGTGGTCAGCCCAGTTACTGCTCGCACTGAGGTTGACCCCTCATCCGTGGTCGAATGGGAGATCGACTCGGGGCGCGGCAGGAGGCGGAAGTCTTCCCAGGGGGCTGCACATAAGGCCTCCCCTGATTATTCTGACAAACAGTGATTGACACTGTCTCTCAGTCAGATGCAGTCGCTTGTCCTGCTTGAGAGGAATCCTCTCAACCTGCAAGTTACTGGCAATTACAGTTGGTGAGGTTATTGGTAGTTTGCAGCTCCAATGTTAGGCGCGTTATGGGGTCGCTTAGGGAATTCAGTCACAGGATTCAGAGTTACATTATGGCCATACGTTGAGATGTTTACACGTGGAAAGGCAAATGTTGTCTACCAAACATTGGCAGGATGCTGGGAAAGTACTGTCTCGCTTCAAAAGAGATTCCTTACAAAAATGTTCAAATGTGTGCGAAATCTTATGGGACTTAACTGCTAAGGTCATCAGTCCCTAAGCTTACACACTACTTAATCTAAATTATCCTCAGGACAAACACAAACACCCATGCCCGAGGGAGGACTCGAACCTCCGCCGGGACCAGCCGCACAGTCCATGACTGCAGCATCTTAGACCGTTCAGCTAATCCCGCGCGGCGATTGCTCACAGAAGCCTCATGTAAGATATTCTAGAATATTGCCCAAGTACGTGAGACCCACACAAAATGGCACTAGCAGTGGATGTTGAATGTATTCAAAGAATGACTACGTGAAACTACACGGTTTTACTTTATTCACAGGAGAGCATAAGGGAAATGCTGAATACCCAGAACTGACAGAGACCTGAAGATAAACGCCAACGTACCGTGAAAGCCTGCTTGCATATTTCCATGAACCGAATGTTAAATGAGATACCTAAGAATGCTGTCACGTATCATTCCAGCGGAAAATACAAAGACAAGACTGGACTAATTATGAAGTGCACAGAGACGTTTAAGGTGTCTCTCTTCTCATTCTCCATCTCCTTCTTTTTCTTGTGGCTTTGTCCCACACTAGCGCAGGGTCGACATGGTTATTAACAGATTTGGCATGATTCATTGTAGGGGTGATCGGATGCCCGTCGTGTTGCTGTCCCTCATCCCCCCCCCCCTCCCCCCTCGAAGGAATACCAACCCAGCACCCCAACCATCTATGTGCAATTTGAAAGTGGGCGAAATTTTTCTGAATGTAACTAAGGTGGGACTTATTATAACAGCGCGCCACCAGGCGGCTTCGATCCATGGCCGTCCCGAAAGCGGCGTTTTAAGGTGCACAGATATCAGGTCAGGTTTCTTCTGGAGTCCAAAATACGAGAGTGAAACGGGAGGAAACCGTAGTATGTGGTACAAAAATATTCTCTGCCATGCATTTCACGGTGATCTGCAGATAACGTATGTGGACGTAGATAAGTCTTTGACGCAGGTCTTGTACTTTGAAGACTGTATTCTTTTGTTCGTTGTTGATTTTGAGACACGAATGTGAGAGCTGAAACGCAGCGTCCGCACAGAGATAGCTGCTCCCAAGCAGCGTCAAAGGGGTTTG
Source organism: Schistocerca americana (assembly GCF_021461395.2). Lineage (NCBI taxonomy): Eukaryota > Metazoa > Arthropoda > Insecta > Orthoptera > Acrididae > Schistocerca > Schistocerca americana. Next base: position 538,827,874 of record NC_060124.1, on the reverse strand, counting down.
CCGATTTCCACCTGCATGAGCTCTGGACACTGTCAACGCGAGAGGGCGGAAACAGCAAGAGAGGCCGAATGGAGCGAGACGCATCTGTGTGAATACTTCCTTATCTTCGACATGTGGTCAGAATCTCATTCCGGAAAGCCTGCAGACCACATTTATCATGCAACCCGTTAGACTGTGTGTGTGTGTTTGTGTGTGAGTGTGTGTGTGTGTGTGTGTGTGTGTGTGTGTGTGTGTTCGATATACAGATGTCGATCAGTCGCACAACGTATCTGGCAGATAACGTTACAGATTTTGTACGTTGTTCGCGTCTCACTTTCATACTATAAACTGATAACAAGAAGCAAAGCGGAACTAATGGGGTTGCAGGACTTCTGCGGAATATTTGGTTACTTGTGTTAGCCTCACTCAATTTACACACACAATTTTATACGTTCTGTGTGTGTTTGCGCCTTTGTTCGCTCAAAACATTAACTGCTATCTGAAATTACGCGTGTAACGCAGTCAACAAACGTTAAACGTGGCTACTTGAACATTGCTGGTGACGTGAAACCTTCATAATCTAAAACAATGAACATAGTTTTTGTGTTACTAAGGCCATCTTTCAATCTGATTATTTTGAGGTATCTTACTCTGTCAACCAGTCGTTGTATTCGGCTCACTGTTCGTCGCTGCTGGATGATGCCATAGCGGTATTAAAAATCTTGGCTCATTGCGAACGAACGAATGAACCACATTTGGTAGTAACACAATACTGTTTGGATCTAGAACAGAAACTTCACAACTGAGCGCAATGAGTCAATATAACAAGTTTAAAAGTCAGCGTGAAAAACTACATTGAAGAGCTATACACACTGGTACACCTGTCTAATATCCTGTAGAGCCCCATCGAGCACGTAGAAGTGCCGCAACACGACGTACCATGGACTCGAGTAGTCTGAAGCAGTGCTGTAGCAAATTGACGCCATGACTCCGTATGAATTCGAGGGAGTGCAAGGCTCCCAGAAATGCTCAATAATGTTAATGTCCGGGGAGTCTGGTGGCCAGTGGATGTGTTTAATCTCAGAAGAGTGTTCCTGAAGCCACTGTGTAGCAATTCTGGACTTGTGGGTGTCACATTGTCCTGCTGGAATTGCCCAAGTCCGTCAGATTCCATGGACATGAATGGATGCAGGTTCAAATGGCTCTGGGCACTATGGGACTTAACATCTGAGGTCATCAGTCCCCTAGAACTTAGAACTACTTAAACCTAACCAACCTAAGGACATCACACACATCTTTGCCTGAGGCAGGATTCGAACCTGCGACCGCAGCAGTCGCGCAGTTCCGGACTGAAGCGCCTAGAACCGCTCGGCTACCGTGGCCGGCATGGATGCAGGTGATCGCACAGGATGCTTACGTACGTGTTACCCTTCACAGTCGTATCTAGAGGTATGAGGGGTCCGATATCACTCCAATTGCACACGCTCCACCCCATTACAGAGCCTTTACCAGCTTGAACAGTCCCCTGCTGACATCCAGGTTCCGTGGAATCGTGAGGTTGTCTCCGTACCCGTACACGTCCATCCACTCGATACAATTTGAAAAGAGGCTCGTCCGACCAGCCACCAGGTTTCCAGTCATCAACAGTCCACTGTCGGTGTTGACGGACCCAGGCGAGGCGTAAAGTTTTGTGTCATGCAGTCATCAAGGGTACACGACAGGGCCTTCGGTCCCGAAAGTCCATATCGATGATCTTTCGTTGAATGGTTCGCACGCTGACAGTTGTTGACGGTCCAGCATTGCAATCTGCTGCAATTAGCGGAAGGGTTGCATTTCCGTCACGCCGAACGATTGTCTTCAGTCGTTCTTGGTCCCGTTATTCTAGGATCTTTCTCCGGCCGCAGCGATATGGGTTCACTCGTGAAATGGTTGTACGGGAAAATCCCCACATCATCGCTACTTCGGAGATGCTGTGTCCCATCGCTCGAGCGCCGATTACACGCCGATTACACACTACGTTCAAACTCACTCACATCTTGATAACCTGCCATTGTAGCAGCAGTAACCGATCTAACAACTGCGCCAGACGCTTGTCTTGTGTAGGCGTTGCCGACCGCAGCGCCGTATTCTGCCTGTTTAATATTTTTCTGTTTGACTACGCATGGCTATACTAGTTTTTTGGCGCTTTATTGTATTACTCTAGGACTGAAATAGTGGCTCGATAACGTATCGAAAAAAGTAGTAAAAATCATCAAAGGAGGCATAGAGTGATGATAGTGCTGACGTATGAAAATGGCACTGATGTTACTTGGTGATATGATCAAGGTTGGATCTAGCCAACGTCAGGACGTATGTTATTTATAAACTCAATAAACAAAATTAGTGGCATGTTCATCCTTTCAAAGCAACCTTTTTCACTTGAAATTGAAGAATAATATACGTGAAGAAAAGAAACATTTTTTTCGTTTTAGGCTGACCGGTGTTGTTTCGTAGGAAGCAAAAAAATTGGTTCAAATGGCTCTGAGCACTATGGGACTTAACATCTGTGGTCATCAGTCCCCTAGAACTTAGAACTACTTAAACCTAACTAACCTAAGGACATCACACACATCCATGCCCGAGGCAGGATCGTAGGAAGCCTGTTCGCCCTTTGACCACGCCTTACCCATGTCTGGTCACAGAGAAATGTTTTACTTAAGAATCATCTAAATATAGCGGGGCGGAGATTTCAGTTGATGACTTTTATATTAAGGGCAGTTGAACACTGTTACTGGATGGGCAGCTAAAGAAATAAACAGGGGGCCGGCCGGTGTGGCCGAGCGGTTCTAGGCGCTTCAGTCTGAAACCGCGCGACCGCTACGGTCGCAGGTTCGAATCCTGTCTCGGGAATGGATGTGTGTGATGTCCTTAGGTTAGTTAGGTTTAAGTAGTTCTAAGTTCTATGGGGCTGATGACCTCAGATGTTAAGTCCCATAGTGCTCAGAGCCATTTGAACCATTTGAATAAACAGGACAGTAAATACAGCTTGCTGCACACCTCCCTGGGGCACTCCTGACAATGCCTTTGTGTCTGACGATCACAAGTCGTTGAAGACAACCAATATACGACTTAAGAAGTCTTTGAGCCGCTCATATATCTGGGAACAAATCCCTATGTCTGGACCTTCGTTGCCTCAGTTTACCTAAAATATAGGAATGTGGAATCTGCTTCTTGCTCTTCATTTATGGTTCGCAAGATATCATGTGAGAAGAGGGCAAGTAAAGTTTCGCACGAGAGATGCTTTCTAAAACAGTGTTAATTTGTGAACAGAAGCTATTTTGTCTCAATGAAGTTTGTTGTATTCGAAATCAGAATGCCGGCCGAAGTGGTCGTGCGGTTAAAGGCGCTGCAGTCTGGAACCGCGAGACCGCTACGGTCACAGGTTCGAATCCTGCCTCGGGCATGGATGTGTGTGATGTCCTTAGGTTAGTTAGGTTTAAGTAGTTCTAAGTTCTAGGGGACTAATGACCTCAGAAGTTGAGTCCCATAGTGCTCAGAGCCATTTGAACCATTTGAAATCAGAGTAATGTTCCAAAGAATTCTGCAGCAAACCGATGTTAAGGATATTACTCTGTAATTTTTGAGCCTTCATTTACCCTTCTTGCATACGGGAGTCAGCTGCGCTTTTTCCCTCCACCTGGGACTTTCGCTGGGCGAGAAGTTCGCGATAAATGCGCGCCAAGAAAAGGGTAAATGCTGTAGACTACTCCCTGTGAAACCGCATTGGTATTCCATGCGGATATGACGACTTATTTGTTTTCAACAGTTTCAGCTGCTTCTCTGTGCCAGGGATGCCTATGTCCTCCGTACATGAGCCTGTACGGCGATATGTGTGTACGATCCTTCTGCGCGAATGATTTCTTAAACGCGAAATTTAAAACTTCATTTTTCCTTTTAGTGTCTTCTACTGCCGCACGAGGCTAGTCGATGAGTGACTAGATAGAAGCCTTCGACCAGCTTAGTGATTTTACGTTGGACCAGAAGTTATTCGTGTTCTCGGTACGAACTTTCGGTATGGTAGGACGTGGTAGTTGTGATATGCTTCGTACTTCGATGTTTTTACAAACGCACAATATTCTACTAAGATTTGCCTGTCGTTATTTCTGCGTTCGTTTTTGGACCGACAGTGTAACAATATCGGCTTCCTGACTATTTTCCGAATTTTGTTATTAAACGATGGTTGGTCTTTCTCCTCCTTACTAGGCAGGTACTTCTCCAAGTGAATTTTAAAATCAGTTTAGACTATATATACAGGGTGATTCAAAAAGAATACCACAACTTTAAAAATGTGTATTTAATGAAAGAAACATAATATAACCTTCTGTTATACATCATTACAAAGAGTATTTAAAAAGGTTTTTTTTTTCACTCAAAAACAAGTTCAGAGATGTTCAATATGGCCCCCTCCAGACACACGAGCAATATCAACCCGATACTCCAACTCGTTCCACACTCTCTGTAGCATATCAGGCGTAACAGTTTGGATAGCTGCTGTTATTTCTCGTTTCAAATCATCAATGGTGGCTGGGAGAGGTGGCCGAAACACCATATCCTTAACATACCCCCATAAGAAAAAATCGCAGGGGGTAAGATCAGGGCTTCTTGGAGGCCAGTGATGAAGTGCTCTGTCACGGGCTGCCTGGCGGGCGATCCATCGCCTCGGGTAGTTGACATTCAGGTAGTTACGGACAGATAAGTGCCAATGTGGTGGCGCTCCATCCTGCTGAAATATGAATTGTTGTGCCTCTTGTTCGAGCTGAGGGAACAGCCAATTCTCTAACATCTCCAGATACTGTAGTCCAGTTACAGTAGCACCTTCGAAGAAAAAGGGACCAAAAACTTTATTGGCTGAAATGACACAGAAAACGTTCACCTTAGGCGAGTCACGTTCATACTGAGTTGTTTCCCGCGGATTCTCAGTGCCCCATATACAGACATTGTGACGGTTGACTTTCCCATTAGTGTGGAAAGTTGCTTCATCACTAAACAAAATCTTTGAAACGAAAGATTCATCTGTTTCCATTTGAGCAAGGATAAAATCACAGAAATCGATTCTTTTAATCTTATTAGCTGCAGACAGTGCTTGAACCAATTTCAGACGATAAGGTTTCATAACTAACCTTTTTCGTAGGACTCTCCATACAGTTGATTGTGGAATTTGCAGCTCTCTGCTAGCTCTGCGAGTCGATTTTCCTGGGCTGCGAACAAATGCTTGCTGGATGCGTGCTACATTTGCATCACTCGTTCTCGGCCGTCCAGAACTTTTCCCTTTGCACAAACACCCATTCTCTGTAAACTGTTTATACCAACGTTTAATACACCACCTATCAGGAGGTTTAACACCATACTTCGTTCGAAATGCACGCTGAACAACTGTCGTCGATTCACTTCTGCCGTACTCAATAACACAAAAAGCTTTCTGTTGAGCGGTCGCCATCTTAGCATCAACTGACGCTGACGCATAGTCAACAGCGCCTCAAGCGAACAAATGTACAACTAAATGAAACTTTATAGCTCCCTTAATTCGCCGACAGATAGTGCTTAGCTCTGCCTTTTGTCGTTGCAGAGTTTTAAATTCCTAAAGTTGTGGTATTCTTTTTGAACCACCCTGTATAATTCTGAAGTGGAAGGTAGGGAGCTGGTTGGTGAGTGTTAAGGTACTTTGACTCAACATCCGAGGTCATCAGTCTCCTAGAACTTAGAACTACTTAAACCTAAGTAACCTAAGGACATCACACACATCCATGTCCGAGGCAGGATTCGAACCTGCGACCGTAGCGGTCGCACGGTTCCAGACTGAAGCAGCGGCTGGTGCTTGTTACACAGGTCAGTTTTGAAAATGAGAAGTAAACTATTGAAATGAGTTTTTTTGCCAAGCACTCTGTCTCGCCTTACGTATCCGTTTGCCCTCGGTCATTCAGATCAACGTATTAATTCCTCCTGCCCGCGCTCTTCTTCCAGCCAGACACTACGTGCACCTCAGGATTTCTTACACTTACCGCAAACACCACAAAAACTAACGAATCATTTCCCATGACACTGCGCTGCTTTGCTACCTGCACATTCCTCTAGCTTATACACACACACACACTCCATAGCATACTGCAACGAAAATTTGACCATCTCCTGTACCTGACCACAAGTTCACCCACAGACCTCCCCACCCTTCCAACCTTAGCGGAATACTGCTCCTGATCTCCGTGCAACATCTCCTCTTCTCTCACAGTCTTCTCCCTCCCTTCCAACTGCTTTCTTCAGGAACTTCTTCTACACAATTTCCGTCCCACTTACCCCACTCTGCTGTGTTCCACATTAGTTTCTCGGTTCAACATACTCTACCGCATGTTTTCCAACCAGCATACCTCGTCCCCCTTTCCTTCTAAGAACCAAATTTGGGATCCTTTTCCTCATCATTAACATCCAAAGAATAACCCTAAATGTGTTAACGTAAACACCATCATCACCTACTGCTCACCTCTAACTCGCAATGTACACTACTGGCCATTAAAATTGCTACACCAAGAAGAATTGCAGATGATAAACGGGTATTCATTGGACAAATATATTATACTAGAACTGACATGTGATTACATTTTCACTCAATTTGGGTGCATAGATCCTGAGAAATCAGTGCCCAGAACAACCACCTCTGGCCGTAATAACGGCCTTGATACGCCTGGGCATTGAGTCAAACGGAGCTTGGATGGCGTGTACAGGTACAGCTGCCCATGCAGCTTCAACACGATACCACAGTTCATCAAGAGTAGTGACTAGCGTATTGTGACGAGCCAGTTGCTCGGTCACCATTGACCAGACGTTTTCAATTGGTGAGAGATCTGGAGAATGTGCTGGCCAGGGCGGCAATCGAACATTTTCTGTATCCAGAAAGGCTCGTGCATGGCGTCCACTGTTCAAAGTGCCGTCAATGCGTACAAGAGGTGTCCGAGACGTGTAACCAATGGCACCCCATACCATCACGCCGGGTGATACGCCAGTATGGGGACGACGAATACTCGCTTCCAATGTGCGTTCACAGCGATGCCGCCAAACACGGATGCGACCATCATGATGCTGTAAACAGGATTCATCCGAAAAAATGACGTTTTGCCATTCGTCGTTGAGTACACCATCGCAGGCGCTCCTGTCTCTGATGCAGCGTCAAGGGTAATCGCAGCCACGATCTCCAAGCTGATAGTCCATGCTCCTGCAAACGTCGTCGAACTGTTCATGCAAATGGTTGTTGTCTTGCAAACGTCCCCAGCTGTTGACTCAGCGATCGAGACGTGGCTGCACGATCCGTTACAGCCATGCGGATAAGATGCCTGTCATTCGACTGTTAGTGATCCGAGGCCGTTGGGATCCAGGACGGCGTTCCGTATTATCCTCCTGAACCCACCGATTCCATGGTCTGCTAACAGTCATTGGATCTCGACCAACGCGAGCAGCAGTTCGCGACACGATAAACCACAATCGCGCTAGGCTACAATCCGACCTTTATCAAGTCGTAAACGTGATGGTACGCATTTCTCCTCCTTATACGAGGCATCACAAAAATGTTTCACCAGGCAACGCCGGTCAACTGCTGTTTGTGTATGAGAAATACGTTGGAAACTTTCCTCATGTCAGCACGTTGTAGGTGTCGCCACCGGCGCCAACCTTGTGTGAATGCTCTGAAAAGCTAATTAGTTGCATGTCACAGCATCTTCTTCCTTTCGATTAAATTTCGCGTCTGTAGCGCGTCATCTTCGTGGTGTAGCAATTGTAATGGCCAGTAGTGTAAATCCCAATTTTTTGGAGCCTGTACCTTGATCGGTAAAAACAGAACCGTTATACGATTACTTTGTTGTCTGTTTGCATGTCTGGCTGTTTGTCCGACTGACTAACGGCAAGCGTTTCTCGTAGGAACGCGTAGACGTGTCAGGTTGAAATTATTGTACACGCTACAGTCTACGGTCCCTTGGCGACCTAGGAAAGTGAAGCTTCTATGTAAAACCAGTCAAAAGATATGGCCCTTTATGTCACATATTTAGATGAATTACCTCGAAGAGAACCGTCTATTGACACACAGTCAACATGGATTTTGAAAACATCGTTCTTGTGACGTAACTAGCTCTTTACGCACACGAAATGTTGAGTGCTATTGACAAGAGATTTCACATTGTACCACACAAGCAGCTTGTAGTGAAATTGCGTCCTTAGGGAACATCGTCTCAGTTTCGTGACTGGATTCGTGATTTCCTGTCAGAGAGGCCACAGTTCGCAGTAATTTACGGAAAGTCATCGAGTAAAACAGAAGTGATTTCTGCCGTTACCCAAGGCCCTTTGCTGTTCCTTATCTACATAAACATTTTGAGAGACACTCTCAGCAGCCGTTGCCGGCCGAAGTGGCCGTGCGGTTAAAGGCGCTGCAGTCTGGAACCGCAAGACCGTTACGGTCGCAGGTTCGAATCCTGCCTCGGGCATGGATGTTTGTGATGTCCTTAGGTTAGTTAGGTTTAACTAGTTCTAAGTTCTAGGAGACTAATGACCTCAGCAGTTGAGTCCCATAGTGCTCAGAGCCATTTGAACCATTTTCAGCAGCCGTCTTAGGTTGTTTGCAGATGACGCTGTCGTTTATCGCCGAGTAACATCATCAGATGATCGAAACAAATTGCAAAACGATTTAGAAAAGGTATCTGTAAGGTGCAAAAATTGGCATTTGATCTTAAATAATGAAAAGTGTGAGGTCATCCACATGAATGCTAAAAGGAATCCTTTAAACTTCGGTTAAACAATAAATCAGTCAAATCTAAGGGCTGTAAATTGAACTAAATATAAAGGGCTTATTTCAATAGTGGTACAAGTTCATTTTTGTTCATTCTGAGGTACAGAGTCCTAAAGTTAAAAGAGTATATATACCTGAATATTTCTGGTATCTCAACTGCAGATTTTTCAGCGCTCTTTTAACTTTATGATATAGGAGTTGAGATACCAGAAATATTCAAATTTATGTCTTTCGTCCGCGGCTCGTGGTCTTGCGGTAGCGCTCTCGCTTCCCGCGGACGGGGTCCCGGGTTCGATTCCCGGCTGGGTTAGGGATTTTCTCTGCCTCGAGATGACTGGATGTTGTGTGTCTTTCATCATCATGTCATGCTCCTTCACTCGCAAGTGGCCGTAGTGGCGTTAGAGAACTTGTGGGGGGCGGCCGAACCGCCCCGCGAGGGGTCTCCCGGCCACCAATGCCATACGCTCATTATTATTTTATGTACTTGAATATTTCTGATATCTTAACTGCAGATTTTTCAGCGCTCTTTTAACTTTAGGACTCTGTATCTCAAAATGAACAAAAATGGACTTGTACCACTATTGAAATAAGCCCTTCATATCTAGGAGTTGCAATTACGAACAACTTGAATTGGAAAGAACACATAGAAAATGTTGTGGGGAAGGCGAACCAAACACTGCATTTTACTGGCAGAACACTTATGAAACATAACAGAACTGTTAAAGAGACTGCCGACACTACGCTTCTCCGTCCTCTTTTGGAGTACTGCTGCGTGGTCTGGGATCCTTACCAGATAGGACTTGCTGAGTACGTCGAAAAAGTTCAAAGAAGGACATACGCGTATTGTAATTACGAGAAATAGGGGAGAGTGTCACGAATATGATACAGGTTTTGGGTGGAGATCAGTAAAACACAGGCGTTTCCCGTTGCAGCGGGCTCTTCTCACGAAATTTCAATCGTCAACTTTTTCCTTCGAACGCGAAAATATTTTATTGACGCCGACATACAAAGAGAGAAACGATCATCACAATAAAATAAGTAAAATTACAACTCGCACGGAAACATATAGGTGTTCGTTTTTCCCTCGCGCTGTTCGAGAGCGGAATAATAGACAATTATTGTGAAAAAGGTTCGAAGGACCCCATCCGAGCGCTTAAGTTCGTAACAAAACTAAACACAGTCGGAACAGGTCTTGGAAGACCCTAACGGAACCGGCCGACCGCCGTGTCATCCTCAGCCCATAAGCTCACTGGATGCCGATATGAAAGGGCATGTGGTCAGCACACCACTCTCCCGACCGTTGTGAGTTTTCCTGACCGAAGCCGCCACTTCTCAGTGAAGTAATTCGCCAGTTTGCTAAGTTCGTAACGTTTTCCATAAGTTTACTAATCACAACAGATACACATAATAGAGACTTTAGTTGTCAATAATACAGGGTGTTACAAAAAGGTACGGCCAAACTTCCAGGAAACATTCCTCACACACAAATAAAGAAAAGATGTTACGTGGACATGTGTCCGGAAACGCTTAATTTGCATGTTAGAGCTCATTTTAGTTTCATCAGTATGTACTGTACTTCCTCGATTCACCGCCAGTTGGCCCAATTGAAGGAAGGTAATGTTGACTTCGGTGCCTGTGTTGACATGCGACTCATTGCTCTACAGTACTAGCAGCAAGCACATCAGTACGTAGCATCAACAGGTTAGTGTTCATCCCGAACGTGGTTTTGCAGTCAGCGCAATGTTTACAAATGCGGAGTTGGCAGATGCCCATTTGATGTATGGATTAGCACGGGGCAATAGCCGTGGTGCGGTACCTTTGTATGGAGACAGATTTCCAGAACGAAGGTGTCCCGACAGGAAGACGTTCGAAGTAATTGATCGGCGTCTTAGGGAGCACGGAACATTCCAGCCTATGACTCGCGACTGGGGAAGACCTAGAACGACGAGGACACCTGCAATGGACGAGGCAATTCTTCGTGCAGTTGACGATAACCCTAATGTCAGCGTGAGAGAAGTTGCTGCTGTACAAGGTAACGTTGACCACGTCACTGTATGGAGAGTGCTACGGGAGAACCAGTTGTTTCCGTACCATGTACAGCGTGTGCAGGCACTATCAGCAGCTGATTGGCCTCCACGGGTACACTTCTGCGAATGGTTCATCCAACAATGTGTCAATCCTCATTTCAGTGCAAATTTTCTCTTTACGGATGAGGCTTCATTCCAACGTGATCAAATTGTAAATTTTCACAATCAACATGTGTGGGCTGACGAGAATCCGCACGCAATTGTGCAATCACGTCATCAACACAGATTTTCTGTGAACGTTTGGGCAGGCATTGTTGGTGATGTCTTGATTGGGTCCCATGTTCTTCCACCTACCCTCAATGGAGCACGTTATCATGATTTCATACGGGATACTCTACCTGTGCTGCTAGAACATGTGCCTTTACAAGTACGACACAACATGTGGTTCATGCACGATCGAGCTCCTGCACATTTCAGTCGAAGTGTTCCTACGCTTCTCAACAACAGATTCGGTGACCGATGGATTGGTAGAGGCGGACCAATTCCATGGCCTCCACGCTCTCCTGACCTCAACCCTCTTGACTTTAATTTGTGGGGGCATTTGAAAGCTCTTGTCTACGCAACCCCAGTACCAAATGTAGGGACTCTTCGTGCTCGTATTGTGGGCGACTGTGATACAATACGCCATTCTCGAGGGCTGCATCAGCGCATCAGGGATTCCATGCGACGGAGGGTGGATGCACGTTTCCTCGCTAACGGAGGACATTTTGAACATTTCCTGTAACAAAGTGTTTGAAGTCACGCTGGTACGTTCTGTTGCTGTGTGTTTCCGTTCCATGATTAATGTGATTTGAAGAGAAGTAATAAAATGAGCTCTAACATGGAAAGTAAGCGCTTCCGGACACATGTCCACATAACATATTTTCTTTCTTTATGTGTGAGGAATGTTTCCTGAAAGTTTGGCCGTACCATTTTGTAACACCCTGTATATTCTTCTTCACTATTTATAACAGTATGCTTACTCTGAGTTAACCTTTCGATTCCGCAACTGTAGAAAAAACGTGATTTTGTGGCGAAGAACTCGTCGAGTCACGTTCCGGGTGGATACTCATTCGTAAATGGAGTTCCTTGAAGGTTGTTCGATAGACAATGGGAAAAGTAAAAGAGTGAGGGCACAAGATCAGGTGAATAAGGTGGGTGTGGAATGACTTCCGAACACAACTCTTCTCTAACGTTTTTTGTCAGTGTAGCAGAATTCGGGAGGGCCTTCCTGGTCGTTTTTATTTTTATTGAAAATGAAGTTCCTCCAGCTGTACTTAAGATTTTATATTTACTTCGCTACTAGTTTCGATGTTGCGTCAACGCCATCTTCAGGCCCGTACACTTTGATGAAATCAATTGTGTGTGGCTCAGTCTAGAAATCCGCAGTGAGACCAACACGTGCTCCACGTGGATGGCGGGCAGTAAATAGTGTTTAAATATGGATGTACGAAGATTCCTGGTCGTTGTTCTTGGACTGCGTTTGCAAGACGTCGCAGTTGTTGACAGTAAACGTCATCTCAGGGAAGTAATTCGTACTACAGCACACCCTTACTGCCCCACCAGATGCATACTTAAATCTTTTGTGGGTGCGCACATATCTTTCAATGGGGGTTACTGCTTTGTTTGGGCTCAAGCATTCCTTTCTTTTCCTTAGGTTAGCATAAAGACGCCATTTATTTTCACCAGTGACGAAACAGGACAGGAGTGGTCGGCGTTGTTCACGAGACAATTAATGACGAGCAAGCAGAGATGCACATCTTGGCGACCCACTGATTTTTGTGATTTTGGCTTACAGCGTGTGGTACCCAAACATCCAATTTCTGAACCTTCCCCATTGTATACAAATGTCGCACGATGGTTGAATGATCACAGTTCATCACATTTGCCAGTTCTCGAGTACATGAATGTGTTTCATTGTGGACAATGCGTCTAAGCGATCTTCATCTAACCCTGTGAGAGTATACAGGCAGGAACTGCTAGGGACCGTTCAATACCAGACGCCGAAATCTGAACATGATTTTAAGCAGCAAAGATTTATGTTCTTCCAGCCTCCCTGTTTCAAGCCCTCCTGTGACGTAATCATGAAGGGAGCAAAATTGACATTCGTATGAATAAAATGGCAAAGGGTCCGTCTTAGATCCCCAGCTTCGCAACACCCTCAGTGCCACCTTCGCAGCCGGCCGCGGTGGTCAAGCGGTTCTCGGCGCGCAGTCCGGAACCGCGCGACTGCTACGGTCGCAGGTTCGAATCCTGCCTCGGGCATGGATGTGTGTGATGTCCTTAGGTTAGTTAGGTTTAAGTAGTTCTAAGTTCTATGGGACTGATGACCACAGATGTTAAGTCCCATAGTGCTCAGAGCCATTTGAACCATTTTTTGAAGCCACCTTCGCATCTTGGTTGAGCACTGTAAAAATATACCTCTAAAGAGACTTCGACACCCAATCACCGGAATTGCGTTCTGCTGCTGCTCTATCGCCTGGAGTGCCGGCAACCCCTTTGATACCCTTTAGATTCTTCACACCCACAAGCAGGCGCCAGACTAGCAGTGGAAGATTTCAGTGCTGGGTGTCGTGATCCTCACCTCCATCGCAGAGGCATCAAAAGAAGGAGTGAACTGTGGGTATGAGGGCGATGTGACGAGCTTCTCATTGTGTGTCACGTCCACAGTGGCGTTGGATAGAATTTTGGTGAAATCTGGTGCCGATTTGACAGCATTAACCCCCTTTAGAGCTCATATGAACTTCTGAGCTCTGGTCATTTCCTTCACGCTTGTCGACTCCTTGCTGTCTGAGGCAACACCGTTCTGAGGAAGACGTCGCACCATTACAAAGGAAGAAAGTAGGCAACTTTGAGCCAAATTTGAAACTTGTGCTTTACAATGGAAAACACGAGTTTTCGAACGGCGGTCCTTTAATTGTGTTATGCAGTGTTTATACTGCTGTGTTTTGATCTTCAGCTCAAAGATTGGTTTGATGCAGGTCCCCATGCTGGTCTATCCTGAGCAAACCTCTTCATTTCAGAATAACTGATGCAGCCTACATCCATTTGAACCAGCTTACCGCATTCGTCCCTTACTCATCCTCTACAATTCTTATGATACACACCCTCTATTATCAAACTGACGATTTCCTTGACACCTCAAAATTTATCCCATCTACCGAGCCACAAGTTGTGCCATCCATTTCTTTTCTCACCAGTACCATTCCGTGACTTCTCATTAGTCACTCAATATACCAATCTAGTTTTCAGCATTTTTTCTGTAGCACCACATTACAAAGCAATCTAGGTTTACCCTGATGAGGACGTTTTCCAGAGTAGTCTGTGCCCATAGATCCGAATGGGTGACTATTTTGTCTTCAAAAAATTTTGCCTAAGAAGATACTCTAAGTTAACAAAACTGATGAGACAGCGATATGGACATATCCAGATGGCAGTAGTATCGTGTGCAAAGGTACGAAAGGTCAGTGCATTGGCGGAGATGTAACTTGTGCTCAGGTGATCCATGTGAACAGGTTTCCGACGTGATTATAGACGGACGACGGCAGTTAACAGACTTTGAAAGCGGAGTGGTAGTTGGAGCTACAGTGTTGGGACATTGTATTTCGTAATTCTTTAGGGAACTGAGTTTGCCGAGACACACAGTGTCAAGAGCGTGCCGAGAATAACACATTTCAGGCATTACGTCTCACCATGGACAGCGCAGTTAACGACCGAGAACAGCTGCGTTTGCGTAGAGTTGTCAGTGCTAACAGACAAGCAACACTGCTTGACATAACCGCAGAAATCAATGTGGGACGAACGACGAACGTACGCGTTAGGACAGCGCGGGAAATCTGGCTGTAATGGGCTTTGGCAGCAGACGGCCGACGTTGGTGCCTTCGCTAACAACACGATATCGCCTGCAGCGCCTCTACTGGGCTCGTGACCACATCTGTTGGCCCCTAGACGACTGGAAAACCATTGGCTTTGTCAGATGAGTCCCGATTTCAGTTTGTAAGAGCTGATGGTGAGGCTCGAGTGTGGCACAGACTCCACGAAGCCATGGAGCCAAGTTGTCAACAAGACACTATGCAAGCTGGCGGTGGCGCCATAATGGTTTGGGCTGTACTTACATGGAACTGACTGGATCCTCTGATCTGATTCAACCCATCATTGACTGAAAATGGTTATATTCGTCTACTTGGAGACCATTTGCAGCCTTACGTGAACTTCATGTTCCCAAGCAAGGCTGGAATCTTTATAGATGACAATGCGCCTTGTCAGTGGGCCACAATTGTTCGCGACTGGTTTCAAGAACAATCTGGATAAGTCGAGAGAAACTTTTTGGCCGCCCAAATCGGTCGACATGAATCCTATCGAACATTTGTGGGTCATAAACGGGGGATCAGTTCGTGGGCAAAATCCGGCACAGGCAACCCTTTCGCAATTATGAACAGCTGTAGAGGCAGTGACAGGTGACTTCCAACGACTTCTTGAGTCCATGTCACGTAGAATTCCTGCACTACGCCGGGCAAAAAGAGGTCCGACACAATATTAGGAGTTATGCCGTGAGTTTTATTACCTCAGTGTGAGTATATAGTGAAACCGATAAAATCTGCAGCGATGGTTCAGGGGTGTCTTCTGAGTATTTTGACGCAAGGTGCCCATGGGCTCCGGCAGGTTGTTACAGAGTAATGACGCAATCATGATCAATTCGGTTTGTTGCTGTAACCAGTAATGTTTCTGTTTAAGAGAGTTTGGCACAGCAGAGAAACTCATCAATCTGATAAAGATCTGTCTGAACGAAACGCATACAAAGGTGGAGATGGGAAATCGCGTCACTGAGGAGTTTGAAATTGTGACAGGACTCAGGCAAGGAGACGGTTCGTCCCCTATCCTGTTCAACTTTGCCCTCGAGAAGATCGTACGCGAGACGTTCCAAGAGAACAAAGGTATTGAAATCGAAGGAAAGAGACTGGCATACTTAGCCTATGCAGACGACATCTGTTTACTCTCTAGGTCGGAAGAGGAGTTGGAGCAAATGACCAAAACACTAAAGAAGGCTGCCAGCAAATTTGGGCTAAACATAAACGAAGCCAAGACAGAGTACCTCGTTATGACACGTGATCATTGTCAGACTGCCGATCATCTACAATCACTGCAGTTGGCCTTCAAGAGAGTGCAAGAATTCAAATACCTAGGGGCACTTGTCACTGAGAACTCGTCATGTGAAGCAGAGATCAATGCCAGAATACAAGCAGGAAACCGATCTTACCACAGCCTAGCACAACTGCTTCGGACCAAATATCGCTCCAGACAGTTCAAGATTCGACTGTACAAAACCCTAATACAGCCTGTTGTTCTATATGGCTGTGAGACATGCAGTATCCGGAAACAGGACTTCCATAAGCTCCTTGTTTTTTAGAGAAAAGTGCTTCGGAAGATTTCGGTCCGGTTCTGGATGCAGATACAGGGGAATGGAGGATCAGATACAACCAAGAGCTTGAGGAACTATACCAGCAGCCCAGCATAGCAGGAACTTTCAAAGCCAAACGAATTCAGTGGGCCGGCCATATGGCCCAGATGGAGGATCACAAATGGCCTCGGAAGCTCCAGGATTTCACACCTACAGGAAAGGGACCGCCAGGGAGACCCAAGAAACGTTGGAGGGATGGACTCCATGAAGATTTAAACCAAGTGTCAATAGATGTGAACGGATGGCGGATAGCAGCAATGGACAGAATACAGTGGAGGAGGGAAACTTGTAGATGCGTGCGGTCCACTGGGCCTGATCACGTAGTAGTTGTAGTAGTATTGTTTCTGTGAAACTCATTCAGAGGAGGGAGGAAACTAGTAATATGAAATAGCCAAAACGTTCAACACATAA
The DNA here is from genome assembly GCF_021461395.2 of Schistocerca americana. Taxonomy (NCBI): domain Eukaryota; kingdom Metazoa; phylum Arthropoda; class Insecta; order Orthoptera; family Acrididae; genus Schistocerca; species Schistocerca americana. Next base: position 538,811,157 of record NC_060124.1, on the reverse strand, counting down.
CAGGAGTAACATGGCAGTTTCAGTCAGAACCAAAGTATTGTGACGTGATTGCAGTCGGTAGGGGAACAACTCAGCTTTGCGCCTTTGTATCGCTTTCCCACTGCATTCTGTGAACCCATGCACGAGGTGCATACTGGCCAGCTCTTCATCAGTGACGACATTATCCATGGTAATACCAGTGCAATACAGATACGAAAGTAACTGGAGCAAGAAAACAGTCGAAATTCAATATCTCTGTAACGAGCCATCGAAGTGCCTGGGTCGCTTATAGCAAAATACTCGGGATGTACCGCTGAATAACCTCTGACACTTCGACGGTGAAATTTGGTTCATTCTTTTATATCTCACTGAAAACTCAGAGAAAGCCATCGATATTTTACACGTAAACTACGTGCAGTGTAACAACTATTGAAGGTCTTTGAGTCAGTTTTTGTGTTACTTTATACATGCTGGATTTTGTCGAACTCCGTCTCCGTTAAGGATTGTTGGTTGGTTTGGTTTTGTTTTGCTTTAGGGCGCAAAAAACAATTGGGGTCATACGCGCCCAAGTCAAAGCTACAGAACACGAAGACAGAGGAGTTAAAAAACGACTATACGTCAGTCCCAACTGACATAATAGAAGACAGCTAAAAACAGGCCCGTGGAAAAAAGGGCAGCGACGAACACACGGCGTTTCACAAGTGCTTTTACAGGCTTCTAGAGATTATAGAGGAAATTTACTAGAGCAAGTTTCAGATCTCCCACTTCGCTTTATGCAAATACTGGAGAAAATGAGCTCTGACGGTCCCTCTACAGGAGTCATGGCATTGGAGTACTCGTCGCTTGATTTTCTTTGTTACGGGGCTGTTATTTCAAAAACTACTCCATAACCTAACCAACAACCCACTATTCAAAAGAGACATTGATTCAACTTACTTGTGGTGCATGAAAGCACCGATGTAACTGCAACAAAAACTTACGATTGCGTACGTAACAAGAACTTCTTCATTTCTGTACAGTGAAGGACGTGTGTAATGTACTTCTGTAACCTGAGAACCGGAGGGTGAGGACTGGAGGGGTACAACCGCCAGTGAGTCGGAAAAACTGTTCCTCGCTGAAAGGAAGAGTGCCGGCCAGGTGCACACTGAAGGGATGGGTGCTGTCAGAGAAGGTATCCCACATTCCAGTAAGAGCCCTGAAGCGGTCAAGATGCTGCCGACTTCCATTGTGAGGGGCAGCCTAGAGAATCCTTTCTAACAGACAGATATGTGCAAGCGGATGGGAAAACGCAAGGCACTCAGAACAAGAAAAAGTCTGCTGGACCGAAAGGAAGCGATCAGTAGTTGATGTCTGAATTTTATTTTATTCACCAAAATTATTTTTGTAGTGGGGATGAAGACTTGCAAGTGCACATATGCAGCCGCTATCTACATCTACATCTACATGATTACTCTACAATTCACATTTAAGTGCTTGGCAGAGGGTTCATCGAACCACAATCATACTATCTCCCAACCATTCCACTCCCGAACAGCATGCGGGAAAAACGAACACCTAAACCTTTCTGTTCGAGCTCTGATTTCTCTTATTTTATTTTGATGATCTTTCCTACCTATGTAGGTTGGGCTCAACAAAATATTGTCGCATTCGGAAGAGAAAGTTGGTGACTGAAATTTCGTAAATAGATCTCGCCGCTACGAAAAACGACTTTGCTTTAATGACTTCCATCCCAACTCGCGTATCATATCAGCCACAATCTCTCCCCTATTACGTGATAATACAAAAAGAGCTGCCCTTTTTTCCACCTATCATTGGCCGAAGAGTGAAAAAACTTTCTTATTGTGGGAGAGAATTTCTGCTTTCTTCCCCACTCTAAGAGGGAAATGAATATTACTTGTTAACCAGAGCAAATTCTTCAGCAGAAGGGAGATCGTTGCTATTTTTATAAATTTTTCGTTGGTCGGAACTCGCAAGGTCTACAACGATTGGTTAACACGAATCCGGTGTTAGCAAGGTTCTGAGAAAGAGTGCCGATTGACACTTCGTCTTAGAGAAAAGGAACTGCATCGATGGAGGACTTCATCTTAGAGCTGTTCATGTCAGGGATGAACTTTCAACTCTCAGCTGTCACTGTGGCAATCATCTGCACCTACGTTTTAGTGCGATGGTCAACATCTGCCGTACTTGCACTCATTCTGATGAGGAGCAAGCGAAGTCATTTGTTTCGAGGTAGAGTATTGCCTTTCGGAACTGTTTCACATAGTCGGTTTGTTGAAAGCAACTTGAGCTTACGAAAGAATATCGTGCTCATACATACTTGTTTGGCTTTAATTCAGGAATCATTGTCGTTTTGCGTGGATACAATTGTATAATTTCATTTCCAGTTCCATCAACATCGGGTTGTACCATTGTGCATTTAGGGATTATTTGTATTAAGTATTCTATGACTGCATTTCAAGTACAAGCGCCTTAGTAATAAGTACGATTTTATTGTAGTCTTTAGTTTAATTCCATAGTTTGATATAACACATTCTCGTTATACAGGGTGAAAAGTATTTAAACGGACAAACTCTGGGAGTTTGCAGGGGACATCAAAACAAATATTTTTCCCTAATGTCATTTTTTCCTATGAGGATTATTTAAACCGGTGGAGGGCGTATTGCGCTCTTCAGTTGTAGGAAACTGCTGCCCACCAGTGTAGTAGTGCATTGTCTCTGTTTACTAATGGAGCGACACACCTGGAGTGAGTACATTGATATGGTTGGTGCGTACTGCGTAGCGCACCACAACGGACGAGCTGCACAGCGGGTTTATCAACAACAATATCCTAGTCGCCGTATCCCGGATCATACGACCTTTGCTGCTGTGTACCAACGCCTGCTTGAGACCGGGTCGTTTAGCAGATTACCTGGACAGGGACGCCGTCGCACGGTAAGAACGCAGCAACTTGAGGAAGCTGTCTTGCAGCATGTGGAGCGGGATCTTTCAATCTGCAGTCGTGCAATTGCACGTAACATTGGGACGAATCAGACGAATGTAAGAACAGTCCTTCGAGAGCAGTTGTTACGGCCATTTCACATACAGCGTGTCCACAACCTGGAACCAGTTGATTATCCACCCAGAACACAGTTCCTCTACCGGTTTAAATACTCATCATAGGAAAAAATGACATTAGGGAAAAATATTTGTTTTGATGTCCCCTACAACCTCCCAGAGTTTGTCGGTTTAAATACTTTTCATCCTGTACACAGCCCAGGCAAATTAATGTGACCACCTGTCAAAAGCGTGAACAACCACCTTTAGCATCGCAGAAGTGCAGGTAGAGAGTCAATGAGATTCTAGAAGAACGAACAGGGATGTCGGGAGCCGTGGAACAGACAGCCCACTCGAGGCAGTCCCACAAATTCACGATTGGGCTTAAATCCGGGGCAGTCCTGCCGCCCTTCGAACCACACATGTACACTGTGAGCTGGTCGATGCCATTGTGCCGAGGAAAAAACAACCTGCTTATAGAGGTGGGCAGGGTACCGAAGAACAGATGAATACTTACGTTGACCCAATGTGCCTTCCAGAATGACGGGATCACCCAGGGGATGCCACAAAGACGTTCCCAGACCATAATGCTCCCTCCTCAGGCCTGGTCCCTTATGACGGTTGTTGAAGGGCCGTCAGTTCGATGGAGTATAAAACGTGATTCATCTGGTAAGGCCACCTATCGCCATTCAGTGGACGTCCAGTTAGGTTACTGGCGTGCAAATCCCAGCCTTTGTCGCAGGTGAACAGCAGTAAGCGTGGGTGCTAGAACAGGACTGTTGGCAGCTGCTTGGTTCATCTGGGTGCTCAGTTGTTCACTGGTTACACGTCTTTTCTCCGCAATCGTTATTCACCCTATAGTGCGCGTCATTTACGACGGCGGCCGAGGTTAGGTTCGTTCTGCGCATCTGACGTCACAAAACACAGTCAGCCAATGAACAGAGTATGGCGTTATCAGAGCTCGATTGCAGTGCAGAGCATGGACGAGTGTCTTCAGTTTTAGAAACGTTCAGTCATAAATAAATTAATTGAACAAAAGCAATGTCTTGATAGCAGACTTTCTTTTATAGAAAGTTTGGAAAAAGCATTCTTTATACCAGTTGCTTCCGATTCTATTAATTAATTAAACCAAACAAGCAATAAGCCTCCTAATTCATGCGATAGCAAGGAAAGGTGTTTGTATCATTCTCACGAACCGCTTTTTAGCAATAAAGAACAGCGATAATTGTTTATTTTCTATTGTACTTCGACATAACGTCAGTAATTCATAGTCCTACCAACAGTGTTTGTCGGTATTTTGCGTGATGTTTTCTAGTCCTTCAGGTGTTCGAACGCTGAGCTGTGTTAGCGTAATGGATAAGGTGTTTGGCTGCTAAATGCAACGTTCAGAGTTCAAAGCTTGTTAGGTGCTTAGTATTTTCTTTATTTAAAAACAATATCGAAGTGTCTTACTTCATGAATTTTATTCGTTTGAATGTAATTTTTTGAAATTTCTAGTGCTTTATCTCTTCATTATAATCATAATAAGTTTTCGGTTTTTCTAATTTTGTCCTCCAATACTTTTCACAGCAATTAAAAACAATGAAAAGGCAAACATACAATATTCATGTTAACTGTTTTGTTTGTATATCTTCTCTTCCGCAGTCGCTGTTTTACTATTCATATTGAGATATATTCTTCTGCGGCAGTATTAAAAGTATTACTTAGAGCAGAATTTCGGCTGGTACGTTGCCGAGCTACTTGATTGTCTGACGAAATTCTTTGCTTCGCTGCTTTGGCAACATCATATTCAGTGTTTTCGTCAACTGATCTATGTTTTGACAGGTATTTGCTGTCCGTTGTGACAAACACCAATTGTTTGCGCCCTGCGCCTCACTGACAATATATTTTCGTTTCTATGTTTATTACGCCCACAATTCATTTTTGTGTACTTCGCCAACTCTCTTTTAATCAGAACGTTTTAGAAAAAAAGCGAAATGACTCTGGTATAAATAAAAGTTTTATTACAGTTGCGAAAGACGGAATATTTCTCAGTATTACATACGACACCTATCTGGTACTTAAATTAAATGAGATATTGTTAAACAGTAAATTTTATATGAAACTTAGGTATCTTGGCCACATTTCATTCTCAACATTGTGGCAACTAAAATCGATCATACGGAAAGTATACGGCTATACGCTATGGACTTTTACCTCTGCAAACTCTTCAAAATTTCGTGCAATGGTTTACTACATTTAATGCTGCACAATAACTGCGCTGAACATCGAAACAAAATTAAGTCATTTATGGGGGGAAGGTATCAGCCAAGAAGATGTGTAAAAATCAAATTTTTGGGCCAAATGGTTTTTGTGAAATCGAATGATAAGTGTATCAAAGCAGTCGGAACACCATGTGTCTGCACAGGCGAGCAGTGCAGTGATGACAAAATCGCACACAGAGCGGAATGCGGGGAGCACGTCTCTGTAGCAGCGAAAGGGTTAATGCGGCCGTGGTGGCTTTACTTCATAAACTGCGCGTAAGTTTGCGAACTATACTATACTATGGCGCTGCTTCTCTTGGCGCGTGCGCCGTGTGCAACTGGCAACGCAGCAATCTCCCGCGTCTGGGCGGGCATGCGCGAGCCGCCAAGGTAAAAGAATTGAACTATAATCATTCGTGGCCCGTGGTGCACCACAGTTGCTTTGCCCCCAGTTTTGGATAGCGCCATTTTGCCATTGATGGTATACTTTAACCATGGTGGCACGCGAACAGTTTTCAAAAATAAGCCTTTTGAGAAATGCTTCCACCCCCTACCCGATAACCAACTGTCATGCCCTTTAGTACGTGATATAAATCGCTACGTTTCCACATTACGACAACGACTGCACTGTTTTGCACGTCCGATCGACACTCTTTATGTACCCTCTATTGGTAGGGCTGCCACCTGCAGTCTGTAAATGGCTCTTACACGTTGACATCGAGGATAGGCGGTGGTTACGTTAATGTTACTGGACTGTGTATCTATGTGAGGTACGGTACTCGTATTTCATGTTTAATATGGCCATCCCAGTTTTAATTCAGGTGCTCAATAGTTTCCGTTGCGTGACTTTTTCTTAATATTTCGCGTGATCTTATGTGGGGGAGTCTGCTCCCCGTGTAGGTCACAGGGTTCAGATGTTGTTAGCATCTCAGGGGTATGCTCAGTGCTCAACTGTAGACTCACATCTTGTAGGTGACGACAGATATCCACTTCAAAGGCCTTCTAGTTGCGAAAATTGCAATTTCGCATTGTTGTAGTCGAACGGGTACGGTATGTGATTTCATAATTACAACAACAACCACCGATGGTACATTCTTCTCAGATTGTGTGTATACCATGATGTGGGAGATTTGAAACTGATCCGGTCTTCAGGCTTAATTTATTTCCAAATGGCATGTTTGCCTACATGTGTTAATTGCCAGAATTTATCTACTAAGGCCCGTCTACGACCACTAGAAGCCTGTAGCAGGAATTGTGGAACGCCCTGTATATTTGCTGGTGGTTGTTTTCTTCACGAACAACATTTTTATGCACTTTAAATGGCACTGGCTGAAGAGTGAATGCAACCATTACCGCTGACAACCATCGTCAATCCCTCCACCCTAAACTCCCTCTGTGAGGGCACGAGTGGACGGATGGGGCGTGGGGGGTGGAAGAAACAAATAGCCAAAGCCTTGCAGACAAACAAAAATTACGCGAAGCGAAATTTAGTGTGACGAGGGCTATGCGAGAGGCGTAAAGTTCTATGTACTGACTTGGCAAAAAATCCTAAGAAATATTGGTCTTATGTCAAAGCGGTAGGTGAATCAAAACAAAATGTCCAGACACTCTGTGACCAAAATGGTACTGAAACAGAGGATGACAGCCTAAAGGCCGAAATACTAAACGTCTTTTTCCAAAGCTGTTTCACAGAGGAAGACTGCACTGTAGTTCCTTCTCTAGATTGTCGCGCAATTGACAACATGGTAGATATCGAAACAGACGACATAGGGATAGTGAAACAATTAAAATCGCTCAAAAGAGCAAAGGCCGCTGGACCTGCTGGGATACCAGTTCGATTTTACACAGAGTACGCGAAGGAACTTGCCCCCCCCCCCCCTTCTTGCAGCGGTGTACCGTAGGTCTCTAGAAGAGCGTAGCGTTCCAAAGGATTGGAAAAGGGCAAAGGTCATCCTCGTTTTCAAGAAGGGACGTCGAACAGATGTGCAGAACTATAGACCTATATCTCTAACGTTGAACAGTTGTACAATTTTGGAACACGCATTGTGTTCGAGTACAATGACTTTTCTGGAGACTAGAAATCTACTCTGTAGGAATCAGCATGGGTTTCGAAAAAGACGATCGTGTGAAGCCCAGCTCGCGCTATTCGTCCACGAGACTCAGAGGGCCATAGACACCGGTTCACAGGTAGATGCCGTGTTTCTTGACTTCCGCAAGGCGTTCGATACAGTTCCCCACAGTCGTTTAATGGACAAAGTAAGAGCATATGGACAATCAGACCCACTGTGTGATTGGATTGAAGCGTTCCTCGATAACAGAACGCAGCATGTCATTCTCAATGGAGAGAAGTCTTCCGAAGTAAGAGTGATTTCAGGTGTGCCGCAGGGGAGTGTCGTAGGACGTTGCTATTCACAATATACATAAATGACCTTGTGGATGACATCGGAAGTTCACTGAGGCTTTTTGCGGATGATGCTGTGACGAGAGGTTGTAACAATGGAAAATTGTACTGAAATGCAGGAGGATCTGCAGCGAATTGACGCATGGTGCAGGGAATGGCAATTGAATCTCAATGTAGACAAGTGTAATGTGCTGCGAATACATAGAAAGAAAGATCCCATGTCATTTAGCTACAATATAGCAGGTCAGCAACTGGAAGCAGTTAATTCCATAAATTATCTGGGAGTACGCATTAGGAGTGCTTTAAAGTGGAATGACCATATGTAATTAATCGTCGGTAAAGCAGATGCCAGACTGAGATTCATTGGAAGAATCCTAAGGAAATGCAATCCGAAAACAAAGGAAATAGGTTACAGTACTCTTGTTCGCCTACTGCTTGATATTGCTCATCAGTGTGGGATCCGTACCAGATAGGGTTGACAGAAGAGATAGAGAAGATCCAACGGAGAGCAGCGCACTTCGTTACAGGATAATTTAGTAATCGCGGAAGCGTTACGGAGATGATAGATAAACTCCAGTGGAAGACTCTGCAAGAGGACGCTCAATAGCTCGGTTGAAGTTTCGATAACATACCTTTACCGAGGAGTCAAGCAGTGTATTGCTCCCACCTACGTATATCTCGCGAAGAGACCATGAGGATAAAAACAGAGAGATTAGAGCCCCCACAGATGCATACCGACAATCCTTCTTTCCACGAACAATACGAGACTCGAATAGAAGGGAGAACCGATAGAAGTACTCAAGGTACCCTCCGCCACACACCGTCAGGTGGCTTGCGGAGTATGGATGTAGATGTAGATGTACAGACAAAACAACAGACCTTCTCGAAAATATTTTCCTTAAATACTGTTTACCTATTTTCCATATGGAAACCGTTGTCCTACTTGCTGTTCACAGGAGCGATGACTGGTCTGGGAAGCCTGCTGCTACTTGCGGTGTTGGGGACGGCCTGTGCCCAAGACTTCACTGTGAAGGTTAACGTGACCGGCGTGGGAATGCTCGGTGGCTCCTTAGCCTGGACCAAGCGCCAGAATCGAACCATCTACCAGTTCCTGGGCGTGCCCTACGCCAACGTCACCACCAGGTTCCAGGTATGACCGCCGCTTTGGCTCGCCTACTACGCCTCCAGCGCTCTCTCTTGTTTGTTTTGGGGGAAGAGACCAAACAGCGAGGTCATCGGTCTCATCGGAATACGGAAGGATGGGGAAGGAAGTCGGCCGGGCCCTTTAAAAGGAACCGTCCCGGCATTTGCCTCGAGCGATTTAGGGAAACCACGGAAAACCTAAATCAGGATGGCCGGACGCGGGATTGAATCGTCGTCCTCCCGAATGCGAGTCCAGTGTGCTAACCACTGCGCCACCTCGCTCGGTGCAGTGCTCTCTCTACAAGTATTGGGTGCTCTGCCGCGAGCTGTCGCCTTCCTGTAGACGGCACCGGCACGATTGTCACAGCCCACTGTGGTCCTTAGCAACGAGCAGTCTTGAGTGAGGGTGGGTGAGTGAGTGCCCCAGCTGGGCTGATATCAGAATTAGGAGGGAGACTGGTGCGAGTTATCACAATCTATCATTTTTAGTTTTTGAAGAAGCAGCTTTTATAGTCTCCCTTTCTAACGTCAGTGTATCTCATTCTATACAGCATATTCTTGGGTATTTTTTCGCAGAAATCTGAGGCCACAGCAACATTTGGTTTTCAGAAAGAAGTTCTGTCAGACTAAATTTTTGTGACAACATACTCCGACTCTCGATTGGCTCTCACAGTTACTGGAATTGGTTGTCACGGGTCATTTGAATGGATAAAAGGAAATTATTTATACCAAAAATGTATTAAGAGTACAAAAGACCATTTTAAACTCTGAAACAATAATTTAATAAATATTTAAGAAAGTGTCTAGTATAGTCTAGTGTCTTTCGAATGCGCTTCCACAGTTTTGACATGTACCGAAGTTATTTGGCCTAGGGGTACGTAATTCATAAACCAGCTTCTTAATTTCTGTAAAATGTATCCATTTTTCTTTAGCTATACTGATAGAAAGCGATTCAAGACGAGCTAAACAATAACAGTAATCAATATTCTCTTCTTCAGTAAGTGACATTTTTCGTTCTTATTTCTTTCTACTTTGTTTCTTATGTCTGAATTCGCGTCATTTTCAGTTGCTTTTCTGAATAGACCCTCCATTGAATTTTTTACCTGCATTTGCAGCCGTTCTTCAACTTTTATTTTAATGGGTGAATTTGTTAAAACTGATATACCTCTTTTTCAGGAGTTATTTATATCTGAATCTCTCCTATCGTCAGCTTTACATCAGTTTTAGTACAAGAGGTGACTTGTGCTTATTGATGGGCCTTCGGACAGTTAATAGAATTTGCCACACAAAGATCACATGACACCGTTTCGATTTTTTTTTTTGTTGGCATTAAACCATAATAAGCACTGACATCTTGAAGAATATACTCCCTTAATTCCTCATTGTCATCATCACATAAGACTTTTCTGCATGGAAAATAACTGTTTGTGAATGAAAGGCCAAACTATCTTTTCTTCATAAATTCCGTCTTGGCGAATTTTCTCACAAGATCTTACGAAAGACTATAACTTGCAGCTGTCTGAATCGATGATCGCACCACTTTACTTTCCCCACAACTCTTAAACATGATTTTTACAGCAACATCTCTTTTACGATTTCTTACTATCTTTACCTGAAATAAGCAGAGAAATTACTAAAGAAACCTGACAAGGCAGGTTGTCACATCATCGAAATTTCTTTTATAACCAACCATTAACAGACTTTTCAGACAAAAACTGAGCTGGAAAAATAGACCTTAAGCCGAATGTTGATACAGAATAAAATTTATCAACTGCCATTATATATATATATATATCGAATAGGCTGCCCTCAGTGGCAGACACTGTGTGGCTGCCTTATCGACCTGCTTTGCAGGGCATCCTGTACATCAGGGGAAGAAACGGTTTTCCAGTCACAGATGTGTAGGCTGCCTTAAATGTTAGGCATTTTGGGTAGCAATAGTGCTGACCTGCTTTTATTGAGATGCTTTCCAAATTGATGTGTAGGCTACAGTCATGATGGGAATGTTTTCAGAGTAGTATGTGTCAGCTTTATCGACCTACAGATGCAGATGGGCGCAGCTGGGAGAAGGTTGACATGGACAGAAAGGGGCATGGACAGATAGAGGAAGCAGGAATGATTTCCAGAGAGAGTGAGAGGAATGGGAGAGGATAGACCATGAGAGAGGTCTGGGACGAGAAGGACAGAGAGAAGGATGGAAAAGGTGGATAGGTGGAGGGGGCCAGGAGGTGAAGGGGGTAGACAGAGAGAGATGGACGGATATAGAAGAGGAGGAGGATATGGACTGGGAGAGATGGGTTGTGAGAAAATTTAGAGAACCAGCATTTGATGCTGACTGCAAAACGATTCTACTGTCGTCAACATACATTTCGTCTAAGAACCACGAAGATACGATGCGAGAAATTAGGGCTCATACGAAGGCATTTAGACAGTGGTTTTCCTCTCGCTCTGTTTGCAAGTGGAACAGAGAAGGAAATGACTAGTAATGATACCATACGGTGGCGTGCATAGTATGCATGTAGATGTCGATATTTGAGTCGCAAAATATGATTCTAATTTACCTTTAATTTGTGATTTGGACAGAGTGACTGGATTAGCTTCCGGACAGAATTTTTTCACTAAATGAAAGACGTCAGCACGAGTATTAGCAACAGGCCTAAGGAAAACTTTCCGCTCAACATCACTTGATACATGATGCGGACCAAAATGTTGTTCCAGTGTGAAGATAATTCGGCTAGGCTTCAAGTTTTTGGTCGAAAGCCAGAAGTGATGGCGGCGTCATCTTAAACTTGTCTTTGCCACGTTGCTTCCGAGCTTCCAGTTTGGCCGAGCCCACCACAAGCAGGTCTTGCGTGTTGCAGAGTTGCTGGAGAGGGAGCATCATTGCCTGCAGTATATCTGGTTGAGCAAAGACTGAAAAATATGGCTCAGAAGAGGATGTGATATTAAATTAAACCTTCCTGGAAAGGAGTTGGGGCTAGTAGTCCACATACAAAAAGAAGTGAATTGAAAGTCCGCGCTCTAAATTAGTATTGCCGCTAAAATTGTCAAATGCACTAGCCCAAAATCTGTTCGCCAGTTGACATGTACTAGCGGAAATAATTTCTGAATTCCTCTTGAAATTTGTCTCTAGTTATGGTGGCGGGAACGATCCTTCGAATCTGTACAGCCTCATCACAAGCTTACGTTGTGTTCAGCAAAGGTAGGTGCCCAATAGGTAACAGGAAGCGAACACCTTGCCACGGATAACCGTACCTAAAGGGAAGTGATTGCTTGCACACTAGGTACAAACTCTTCACAGAGCAACACAACCAGAAGAGTCATCATGCAACACATGAGAAAAAAATAACACTCATTTATTAAGTAAGGCACTTAGTCAGCTTTGGCCTCCAGAGAAAGGTGGCACTGATGTAAAGTTCTGCGTCGAAGTCAACCCAGCACAGTAGATGATTAGTAACTGAACTTGAGTTTGGACTGCTGTTCAGAGAGCTCAAGTTCAGTCTGTCAGTAGGTAAACCCTGTGGCTATCACTTCGACAAATGTTCGACACTCGGCGTAAGTTGTCCGACAGCTAGAACTGATCAGTACTGTAGGGAGTTTATAGGCAACTACAGAGCTGGAGAACCGCTGGAATTGGGCTATAACTGGCCCAGTGTTCAAAAATGGCTCTGAGCGCTATGGGACTTAACATCTGTGGTCATCAGTCCCCTAGAACTTAGAACTACTTAAACCGAACTAACCTAAGGACATCACACACATCCATGCCCGAGGCAGGATTCGAACCTGCGAACGTAGCGGTCGCTCGGTTCCAGACTGTAGCGCCTAGAACCGCTCGGCCACTCTGGCCAGCTGGCATGTAGCGCACTCTGGTGTTAACCATCCCGTTTACATGCGGCTCCCGAAACCGGATTTCGTAAACCGATTTCCAAACACCGCTTCTGGGTGCTCATGTAAACACTTCAAAATCGATTCTGGGAATCCGCTTCTAGTTGCCGGTTTTCTAATTCCGCAATCGATTTACGCTCCCACGTAAACACGTTTTGAAACGTGTTTGAGCTGTCAGGTTTCGTCTTGTTTTTAAAAATTTTCGGCTAATATTGACGGAATGGCTTTAGTACGGTGAGGGATGAGTAGAAATATTAGACTGCAGCTGTTTACAATTTCGTCTAATTGAAGAGAGATAACGATTGTGCTGACTAAATCATAGAATTTTCCAGGCGCCGTATTTAACTGGGCTAGCAAATCCGCTTCAGACCTTAACATGCAAACACGACAGCGAAAAACGGTTTCTGACATTCGGTTTTCACGTTGCGGATGATGTGTCACATGTAAACGTAGTGAATGGCGCGCACTGCGGCTGGCGGAGAGGCAGAAGTGTGCAGTGTTCTAGAACAGACACTATTAATGCACAATAGAGTTGGGCAATACGATTGTTTTCCCGATTCGATTCCTATGATTCGATCTCAAATTGCGAATCGATTCCTACGATTCGTTCACGATTCTTTCATGATTCATTCTAGTCTGCGATGGCACGATTCTTACGGAAGGCAAAAAGTTCTACATCTCACTCACAGATGGCAGGACATGTCTGAAATTGTCAATGGGGTTAGAATCGAACTATCTCGTGATAAGATATACCAGAAATAGTTTATTTATGAGTAAACATGCATATGACGTTACAAGTGTGATTCTCGATTTATACGTGTAATGCCTTAATTGATGATAGATCACGTTTCATTTGATTGCATGTATTGTTTTATTTCGGTATGCCAGGAAAGAGGAGTAGATTTGTGCAAAAGGTGGTGCAAAATTACGTGGTATGCCAGTTTGGTTGCGTGGCTTGAACGTATCTAACTACAGACGTCTGTTTTATAGTAACAAAATCTAGCAGTGAGGCAGACGTGGTTTGGCTCATATCATCCTATGTTTTCCTGTGCTAAGATGTCTTTCCAAGTCCACATCACCCTTGTAATTCATAACGCAGCTGACAGCCTTCCCACAAGGCAAATTTAGCTTAATTTTAATTTCTTCTAAATACAAAGCATAGGTATTTTGCTTTTAATTTGTCTGAGAGCTTGCCGCTGTCACTACTATTTACGTGAGAAGACGAAACCGCCAGGCGCCAGCTTGGTTTTCACGAGTAATACTACGGCCCACGAACTTCGTTTGTTCGTTCCGAGCTTCCTTTGTTCACACGCATCCTCCACTTGACTACCATCTGGCGGTCGTAATCATTCGGCACGACTCGGCATGATTCGGAAGTTGCCTTCGAAGCATAGCGTACTTATAATCGATGAATCGTTGGAACTTGGAATCGTCACGACTCGGAAACACGCAATCGTTCTTACGATTCTTTTGAACGACGATTCGTCCGTATCACGGTTCGATTCTTACGATTCTTTATTTAGAGTCGTTCAAATGAACGACTCATTCACGAATCGCCACGACTCTAATGCACAAGTTGTCGTATGACTGAGCGACCCAAAGGTGCGTTCGGAGACCAGCTCGCCATATACCGTACAACAGCATGGGAACAGTCCGCTGCGTAGCACGCAGGTACGTACAATGCACCAACAGGCTCATGTCTCTTACTGCTGCGTTCACAGTGACACCGACACTGGTCGTCAGAACCTGTCGCCAGAGGTCGCCCGATAACATCGGAAGACAGCTTGCACGGTGCGTCCGATCTCATTAGTCAGTTTCTGGCAGGGTCGAGCAGGTTAGGTTAGTTTGCAATCTATTCTCCATATGAAGTAAGTTAGATTTTAACCTCCATGGGTGGGATGGATACCACGACGCTTCTGTGCTTGGAGACGAGTGCTGCATTGCGGCGGATGCCATTAAAAAGGTGCCCAATGAGCTGCACTGAAGAGCCAAAGAAACTGGTACACCTGCCTAATACCGTGTAGGGATCCCGCGAGCACACAGAAGTGCCGCAACACGACGTGGCATGGACTAATGTCTGAAGTAGTGCTGGAAGGAACTGATATCATGAAACCAGTAGGGCTGTGCATAAATTCGTAAGAGTACGAGGGGGTAGGGATCTCTTCTGAACAGCACGTTGCAAGTCATCCCAGATATGTTCAATAATGTTCATGTCTGGGGAGTTTGGTGGGCAGCGGAAGTGTTTAATAAATTTCCTTTAATTAACGTCTGTGGTCACAAACGTTTTGTTCACAGATTACCGTTTTCGATCTATTAATGACCATCTTGAGATCTGCGGCAAAAAATATGAGAAAAACATAAATACACTCGCAGATTGCGACAGCTTAAAAACAATAAATAGACCATAATGAAAAGTACTACTGACAAATATATGCATTTGTGCGGTTTAAGTATGAAGAGGCATACCTGTGTTTTAAAAAACAATGTCCTAATATACTGCAGCCATAGTGGCATCGTCGAATGTTAAATGCAGATTCAGCACCAGCATCGTCAAATATATATAAATAACAGCATATGCACGAGTCATGTTGTCAGTAGCACTACTATTCAAAACAAGCTGCTGTACTGTATCCAAAAGATGTTCGTGCTGTAAGTTCACCAGATGTCGCTACTGTAGGCATACACTAGTTTTCAGTGATTAATTAAACAGCGTAAAATAAAGGGGGGATACAATCGTTGAAGTCTGTAATGAGCGTATAAGGTATAAAACGCATTACAATAACAAAAAGCGATGAAATAGAACACACCAAAAGTCAGATTGTTAAAAAGAGCAAGAGTTACGAGACAGTAATTGACATATGCTCAAGTATCAATATCCTAGATATGACATAAGAAATAAACATCGTTCATAGTGCAGAAAATAATATAAAAACTATAAAACAAATAGCTAAAGAAGCCACAATGAAAGAAAACATAGTGCTGCACATACGGGTCACTGTTTTACTCGCAACAATGTCGCAGCTTGTGGAAGTGTTTAAACTCAGAAGATTGTTCCTGCAGCCACTCTAAAGCAATTCTGCAGCTCTGGGTGTCACATCGTCCTGCTGGAATTGCCCAAGTCCGTCGGAATGCACTTTGGACGGAATGGATGCAGGCGACCAGACAGGACGCTTACCGTATGTCTCACCTGTCAGTGTCGTATCTAGGCGTATCAGGGGTCCCATATCACTCCAACTGCACACGCCCCACACCATTACAGAGCCTCCAACAGCTTGAACAATCCCCTGCTGACATGCAGGGTCCATGGATTCATGAGGTTGTCTCCATAACCCTAAGCGTCCATCCGCTCGATACAATTTAAAACGAAACTTATACGACCAGGCAATATGTTTCCAGTCATCAACAGTCCAGTGTCGGTGTTGACAGGCCCAGGTGAGGCGTAAAGCTTTGTGTCGTGCAGTCATCAAGGGTAAAGGAGTGAGCCTGCGGCTCCGAAAGCCCGTATCGATGATGTTTTGTTAAATGATTCGCACGCTGACACTTGTTGATGGCCCCGCATTGAAATCTGCAACAATTTGTGGAAGGGTTGCACATCTGTCACGTCATCGTTGTTGCCGTTCTTGCAGGATCTTTTCCCGGCCGCAGCAACGTCGGAAATTTGATGTTTTACTGGATTCCCGATGTTCACAGTACACTCGTGAATTGGTCGTACTGGAAAATCTCCACTTCATCGCTACCTCGGAGATGCTGTGTCTCAACGCACGTGCGCCGACTGCAACACCAGGCTCAAACACACTTAAATCTTGATAACCTGCCATTGTAGCAGGCGCAACGGATCTAACAACTGCGCCACACACTTGTTTCTTATATAGGCATTGCCGACCGCAGTCGTATTTTGCCTGTTCACATACTCTGTATTTGAATACGCATGCCTGTACCTGTTTCTTTGGCGCTTGAGTGTATATCTGACGCGAAAAGAAAGTGTGGAGTACTGTATATTGGGTCTTCAGTTATTGTAATTACGACACAAGTTTTACGAAATACCCATATATTACGAAAATATGTACTTTCAACGGTACACTGCACTAACGATCTGTCCAAAACATTTTGTTTGGAGTACGGTTTATTATGCTACAGTGGCGACTTCGATGTATTAATGTTTTGCCAATGAGTTATGGGCGCATAATACTTAATTTACCTGGTGAAAGTATATGTTTCTATTAAGTGATGAATGGATAAAATTTGTATGTGAGTAAGCAAGTATTGTTTAATCAATGAAAGGCTCACTTTAATGTAAAAACTGTGTATATTAATGCAATACTTGCGGTAGGTATTTTTTCTTCTTCTTTTTTTTGGGGATAATCAGATTCAAGTACTGGAAAGTTCACTGCAGTTTGAACACTTATTCAGTGGATTTGACAAAGGACGTAACAAGATTTCTGGTGGCGGTATTATTTCAGGTTCAGTTCAGCTTTTAATAAAGAAAATAAACTGTATTACAGTGTCTTTTAGAGCACTTACACGAAGCATAGCTCCATAATTCGATGTAGAATAAATTAAACATTTTGTTGTATTTGGAGTGCAAGAGTGAAAATATTAGCTTTTAAATTAGAATTTAGGGCATGGTAAATAACATCCAACATATCATACAAAAACACTGAAACTGAACTTCTCAGAACGAGGTGTAGGCCCAATAATTGGAAAGATGTTATCGCCAGATGTCAAATATCAACGGGTCAATTCTCGTTTTACCGGTACTTGAGTCAGAATTGTAACTTTAATGAGAGTATAGGATTTTTTTTAATAGAGCTCAAATCACACCTCTAAAAAATGGTTCAAATGGCTCTGAGCACTATCGGACTTAACATCTATGGTCATCAGTCCCCTAGAACTACTTAAACCTAAATAACCTAAGGACATCACACAACACCCAGTCATCACGAGGCAGAGAAAATCCTTGACCCCGCTAGGAATCGAACCCGGGAACGGGAAGCGAGAACGCTACCGCACGACCACGAGCTGCGGACAGTCACACTTCTAGGCTGGCCCTAGAAATCTGTTTTGCTGAACTTATTTGAAGTTGAGCAGATATATGCCAGTAAAGCGTCAGTGACTGTCATTCAGCATACGCGTGAAAGACAAGCACGAAACCTGGAGTAAGATACTCTGAACGCCTAAAGCACTGTAAAGTGGAAAAACACACGAGCACCACGTTTGCAAACCAGCTCATTGAACAGAATAACCACGCTACTGGCATAAAAACGCCAGTAAGCTGTAACAATAATTCCTAGACAGCTAATGTCCACCTACAACAACCCAAAAAGATCCACTTCAGTAACTTTACTCGTAAGATGCACCATCCTGTTCAATGAACAAATTATTTTTCGATGTTATAATCTACACATAGAATTTGCGATAAGGATTCCGCCTACTTGTGGTTTCTAATAAACCTGCCATTTCAGTGCATAGATTGCGAGCTACACTACTGGCCATTAAAATTGCTACACCGCGAAGATGACGCGCTACAGACGTGAAATTTAACCGACAGGAAGAAGATGCTGTGATATGCAAATGATTAGCTTTTCAGAGCATTCACACAGGGGTGGCGCCGGTGGCGACACTTACAACGTGCTGACATGAGGAAAGTTTCCAACCGATTTCTCATACAACAAACAGCAGTTGACCGGCGTTGCCTGGTGAAACTTTGTTGTAATGCCTCGCGTAAGGAGGAGAAATGCGTACCATCACGTTTCCGACTTTTATAAAGGTCGGATTGTAGCCTATAGCGATTGCGGTTTATCGCATCGCGACACTGCTGCACGCGTTGGTCGAGATCCAATGACTGTTAGCAGAATATGGAATCGGTGGGTTCAGGAGGGTAATACGGAACGCCGTGCTGGATCCAACGGCTACGTATCACTAGCAGTCTAGAAGACAGGCATTTTATCAGCATGGCTGTAACGGATCGTGTAGCCATGTCTCGATCCCGGTGTCAACAGATGGGGACGATTGCAAGACAACAATCATCTGCACGAACACTTAGACGACGTTTGCAGCAGCATGGACTATCAGCTCGGAGACCATGGCTGCGGTTACGCTTGACTCTGCATCACAGACAGGAGCGCCTGCGATGGTTTACTCAACGACGAACCTGGGTGCACGAATGGCAAAACGTCATTTTTCCGGATGAATCCAGGTTCTGTTTACAGCATCGTGATGGTCGCATCCGTGTTTGGCGACATCGCGGTGAACACCCATTGGAAACGTGTATTCGTCATCGACATACTGGCGTATCACCTGGCGTGATGGTATGGGGTGCCATTGGTTACACGTCTCGGTCACCTCTTATTCGCATTGACTGCACTTTGAACAGTGGACGTTACATTTCATATGTACTACGACCCGTGGCTCTACCCTTCATTCGATCCCTGCGAAACCCTACATTTCAGCAGGATAATGCAGGACCGCATGTTGCAGGTCCTGTAAAGGCCTTTCTGGATACTGAAAATGTTCGACTACTGCCCTGGCCAGCACATTCTCCAGATCTCTCACCAATTGAAAACGTCTCGTCAATGGTGGCCGAGCAACTGGCTCGTCACAATACGCCAGTCACCACTCTTGATGGACTGTGGTATCGTGTTGAAGCTGCCTGGGCAGCTGTACCTCTACACGCCATCAAAGCTCTGTTGACTCAATGCCCAGGCGTATCAAGGCCGTTATTACGGCCAGAGGTGGTTGTTCTGGGTACTGATTTCTCAGGATCTATGCACCCAAATTGCGTGAAAATGTAATCACATGTCAGTTCTAGTATAATGTATTTGTCCAATGGATACCCGTTTATCATCTGCATTTCTTCTTGCTGTAGCAATTTTAATGGCCAGTAGTGTATACCCCGATGATGTTTTTCATCCTCAGGATGCCACAAACTACACCTTTGACTGAACGTATCTGTTTCCCACAGTCAATATTTCGAGTCGTGTCGGCCATTATGGCAAAAAAAAAAAGAAAAAAATAAAATAAAGTGATTTGAATTTCACCGATTGTCGGCTACATTGTGACCGCGCACGTAATGGCGTCGTGCAGATTTGAAAAGATCGGCCGTCGTGCGACGATGTCGGTGCTACTGTGACTGCAGCCATAGAGAGTGATTAAACATGGCTACGCCGCAGTACACGTAGCAGAGGTACAAACTGGGTAGTAAGGAGCAAATAAACGAAGTTAAAGGTAGACTACTCTTAATAAACGCATCTTTATGCATGTATTAACAGACGATTTTTAATTGTATTGTTTCAAGCTATATAAACCGTCATTTTTATATAATTACTAGAGCTGTGTTTGAACACGACTCGAATTGTTCAAACAGTTTACGTCACAGTTCGGGGAGTTTTGGGTTCTGTTCGATGTTTTCATCGGCCTGCGATCTAGTGACGTTTGTTGGTACTACTGCAACATGTCTTAGTGAGTTTTTAATACAGTGTCAAACACGGACTGAAATATTTTTTAGGGTGCAGCTTATACGTAACAACGACAACTAACAAATAAATAAAAGACTTGAATCATGATTCTGTCCAATTCTCGAGCTATCGCTCGTTCAGCGATCTAGTGAGATCTGATGGTACGATCTCCAAGACGGGTCTTGCCGCTGTAATTCATTCGCACGATAAAAATGCCAATCACTTTATTACGATGCACTTCGGTTGTCGGCATTTATTTCCTGATTAATCGTCTTGATTGTTTTATCTGAATGTTGCCATCTTGTGTTCAAATTGATTAAAATCTGATAAAGTTTTTATCTGCTATTCTAATTTGTGAACAGGGACTGAATTGCTCATTTGCAACCTATCGTTTCCGCCTCTCATAAACAAATAAAATATTATACTGGGTTGAGGCAAGCAATATTTTCTGGAGGACAATATTTTCGTCTTTGTCTGTTACCTTTACTTCAGAATCAGAATAAATATTTATATACACTATGTGATCGAAAGTTTCCTGATACCTGGCTGTATGGTGTTCGCCCACCCTTAGCCTTGATGAAAGCTTCCACTCTCGCAGGCGTATGTTCAATCAGGTGCTGGCAGCCCGATCTTCACGGAGTACTGCACTGAGAAGAGGTTTCGATGTCGATCGGTGAGGCGGGCATGAAGTCGGCGTTCCAAAACATCCCAAAGGTTTTCTATAGGATCCAAGTCAGTACCCTGTGCAGCCCAGTCCATTACAGGGATGTTATTGTCGTGTAACCACTCTGCCACAGGCCGTGCATTATGAACAGGTGCTCGATCGTGTTGAAAGATGCAATCGCCATCCCCGAATTGCTCTTCAACACTGGGATGCAAGAAGGTGCTTAAAACATCAATGAAGGCCTGTGTTGTGATAGTGCCACGCAAAACAGCATGGGGTACAACCCCCCTCCATGAAAAACACGACCACACCGTAACACCACCGCTTCCTATTTTCACTGTTGGCACTACACACGCTGGCAGATGACGTTCACTGGGTATTCGCCATACCCACACCAAGCCATCGGATCGCCACATTATCTACCGTGATTCGTCACTCCAAACAACGCTTTCCCGCTGTTCAGTCGTCCAATGTTTACGCTCCTTACACCAAGCGAGGCGTCGTTTGGCATTTACCGGCGTGATGTGTGGCTTATGAGCAGCCGCTCGACCATGCAGTCTCACCTCCCACCTAACTGCCATAGTACACTCAGTGGATCCTGATGCAGATTGGAATTACTGTGAGATGGTCTGGATAGATGTCTGCCTATTACACATTAGGACCCTCTTCAACTGTCGGCGGTCTCTGTCAGTCAACAGACGAGGTCGGCCTGTACGCTTTTGTGCTGTACGTGCCCCTTCACGTTTCCACTTCTCTATCACATCGGAAACAGTGGACCTAGCGATGTTTAGGAGTGTGGAAATGACGCAAGTGACACCCAATCACCTGACCTCTTTTGAAGTCCGTGAGCCCCATTCTGCTCTCTCACTATGTGTAATGACTATGGAGGTCGCTGATATGGAGTACCTGGCAGTAGGTGACAGCCCAATGCACTTAATATGAAAAACGTATGTTTTTGTGGGTGTTAGGATACTTTTGGTCACATAGAATACATCATTCCATACTGGTACTGTACGTAAATTGTAAATTTGTGCAAGCAGAATACGAGTTTGTGCACTGGTAGTATTTAATCCCATTTCCTCCAGTGTTTCAGGAAATTGTCATATCTGAAGCAGAGCCATAGCTTATTGTTGTGGCTAGTTCGTAGTTTCTTGCTTATCTCTTGTCCCCGCACCGCGCTAGTCAAATGTCATGTGATTATTCGAATTATCTCGATACTGTATCGAACGCTGCAGCGTATCGGGAAATATCGAGCCTGTTCGAATGCGGGTATCGTTCGCCCAGCCCTAATAATTACAATTATTTTGCTGATTTTTGTAACTAATGCAAAAGTCTCACATTACCCAGTAGTGCGGCAAATGACAGTATAGAGACAAGTTAGAAACGTTTCTTTTTGTTGGAAACTGCAAAGTAGTATATTAATCAAATAATCATTGTTACGTCTTTCTTATTGTGGGGTATGTAATAAAAGGGCATTTGTATTGGAGATTAGTAAAATTCACAATCATTAACAATAAGACACGCAAATTTACCTCTTTCACTGTCAAAGCAGTCCCTACCCTATCCAATCATTACACGAAGGACAGTGCATTGTACTTTCTTTGCAAGTTCTTGTTGGTAAAGAACGCCACGTCTGCACTCTAGGCAAGCTGGGAACGGAAGAACTCTACCGAGAGTTCTGCCAGTCTGCTCTTTGGCTCGGTTTCCGCTCCCACAAAATCACTTACGCCAATTGCAGCGCAAGTCGCGTTAATCATGTCGCTTTCCAGCGCCGACGAATGCCTGCTCTGGGAAGTGAACAAATTCCCACAAAATTTCCCTTCCTCTCAACTTCTGCTATTTAGCTCCTCCAAGGCCACCCATCAAGGTTAGCATCTGCATAAAACACCAATTTTTCCGAAATTCCGACTTCTAGGAGAGAACCTCAAATTCCTTGGTCCTACGTTCCCATCAGAGGCCGGTGTATTTCATTCTGTCGCTCTTCACCTGATTTACTTCAGACTCTGCGGACCGTGAACTCAGCGTGAAGTTGCTATAGTCACCAACACGCATATTTTGACCTCTGTTGACCGTTTGCGCAGCTTTCTCACATGTTTCACTGAAAACGGGATGACGGACATTTATCAACAGGTGTACAAGTTCTCCGTCTTCTTCCCTGTACACCAGCATGGGGTCAACCACCCCGTCATCTTAAGGCAGCTGGAGTCTGCGCCCGTTACCGCTTTCTCAGAGTTTGAGCCGCCCTAAGCTGCCTATTGCTGCTTCCCTTTGCCGCTCCCCAGCCGGCCGCGGTCAACTCTGAATACTTCCTTGGGATAAACTAGCGTCCAGTAAATTGACGCATTTCCACAAAATTTTCATGTCGTGTGAATTACTTTAAAACCATCACCCAACATTAATTATTCCAATACGTCCATACTATACCCTCTACAAGATGCATTGTGCCTTGTCAGTCATTTTTGTTCAGCCCTACTGTTCGCTCAACGTGAGTTCGGTGATCATTAATGACTTCATGTAAGGGGCATAGTTCTTGCCATCTTACAACATACGTTTTAGGATGGGTCCGCCTTCATCAAAACACAGTTTTGTTTTATATCCCAAACATGTTTCACTGCAGTTGCAGTATCATCAGTGGGCATTTATTTTATGGCCTTTTACCATATGGTGTGGTTTTCCTGAGGTATTATGTTTTTATAGTGCCTGTTTTTTTCACAGTTTGTCATGTTTTCTTTTTTCCTCAGCTTCTTCACTGTGAAGTTCTGTATAATGAGCTGTCTCTGTCACTGTTTACGAGCTGTAGAAACAGCTTGTTAAAGCAAGCACGGACAAAAGGTCTTCAACCTCAAGATGATTAAAAGATCATTGAACTGGGTAAGGTGTGTAACTGGAGTCTTTGTCACTAAGGCGTGAAGTACAGGTGGTCCTCACGTAGGCTCACCATCCAGTTTGAAATCTTTGTGTCAGTACGTATCAGTGCAGTGCTTAGCCACCTCCGGAGGGAAACTGTAATTGTAGAAATATATCCTGGATTCTGGGCTTCTTACGCCTACGCTGTTTCGATGTACGTTGTGTGCCCCAGGAGCCGTCGCAACCGGTGAACTGGACTGGAACGAGGAACGCCACAGCCTACGGCCCGGCCTGTGTACAGTTCTTCTCTTCCGGAAGCTCCAGCCTACGCCATCCCGCAGCTGACGTCGACCCCGTGCTGGTAGCGGCGGCGGCGATGGCGACTCCGCTCAGCCAGAGCGAATACTGCCTCACCATGGACATCTACTCGCCGAATGTAAGTCTAGTTCGCTCAGCGCCTCTAAGAATGAGCAGACCTCCAACATTCGTCTTCAAGGGTGGACTGATAATGCAACTCTCTTATTACGTCCAAAGAAATACAAGTTTTTTTTTTTTTTAGGTTAGTTAGGTTTAAGTAGTTCTAAGTTCTAGGGCACTGATGACCTCCGATGTTAACTCCCATAGTGCTCAGAGCCATTTGAACCATTTTTTTTTTCAATTTTTTTTTGTTCGTTTGAAACAGAAATTAATTAGTAGTTCTGGATAAACCCACCAACGGCAGAGCCGTCATAGACCCGAAGGCTGGTTTGAATTCCACAGAGCTTTACGCAGGTGCATCCATATAAATGATTGCATTCTTTTGCCTTCTTCGAAACACTGAACTGAATACCCAGGTAGTGACAGGGAAATCTACGAGGGTCAGTCAAAAAGTAATGCCTCCTATTTTTTTTTCTACATTTAATTGTCAGGAAATTTAAATGCAATTACATAGGTTGAAAACCACAACATTGAGGATCATTTTGTCATTTTTCAATGTAATCTCCGCCCATCTCTACAGTTTTGGTCCATCTTTGAACAAGGGCATGTATCCCAGCACGGTAAAAATCACAGCTGTGCTTCCTAAGCCATTGACGCACGGATGTTTTGACGGACTCCTCATCTTCAAAATGAATCCCACGATGAGCTTCTTTTAGTGGCCCGAACAGATGGAAGTCTGATGGTGCCAGGTCAGGGCTGTATGGGGGATGAGGCAAAACTTCCCATCCAATTTTGACAATCTCGTCAGAGGTGTGACGACTGGTGTGTGGTCTTGCATTGTCATACAAAAGAAGAACATCTGCCATTGATTTTGTTGGGCGAACTCGCTGAAGACGTGCTTTAAGTTTGTTGAGGGTTGTGACGTATTGAACAGAATTTATTGTGCATCCCTGCTCCAAAAAATCAACCAGAATCACACCCTCTGTATCCCAGAAAACTGTTGCCATAACTTTCCCTGCCGATCGCACAGTTTTGAATTTTTTCTTCCTCGGCGAGCTTGTGTGACGCCACTCCATTGACTGCCTCTTTGATTCGGGTTCAAAAAAATGCACCCATGTTTCGTCCCCGGTCACAATTTTTTTCAGAAACTCATCTCCCTCCAAACGGAAGCGCTGCAAGTGTTGGGAGGCTATTGTTTTCCTTGCCTCTTTATTCTGATCGGTTAACATTCTTGGAACCCACCGTGCACAAACTTTTGAGTACCCCAATTGTTTAATAATCGTGATCACACTGCCTTTACTAAGAGAAATAATGCGACACACTTCATCTGCAGTCACCCGACGGTCACCACGAATGATGTCATCAACTTGCTGAATGTTGTGTGGAGTCACTGCACTCACCGGCCTGCCGCTCCGCTTTTCGTCAGTCAACGGTGTTTGCCCTTCAGCTTCCTTACAACGACGAACCCATCGTCTAACAGTGCTGACATCCACTGTCACAACGCCATACACCTTCTTCAGTCTTTCATGAATGCGTATGGGCGTTTCACCTTCTGCATTCAAGAATTCAATCACACAACGCTGTCTCAAACGAACATCGATGTCGGCCATCTTACAAACTTCTGCTGTGCTGCCACCTGTTGACACAGAAAGTTACTACTGCAGTGGATTGCAGAAGAAGGTTTGAGGAATGGCGCCAAATTCAAATTTTTCACTTAACTTAATTTCTTTAAGTAGAAAAAAAATGGGAGGCATTACTTTTTGACTGACCCTCGTACAATATAGCACAGACTCTGAGGCGAGGTAAATCTCGGTAGTTTTCACTGGTACAAATCGCTGCTAGAAGTGACCTCGCCTAGGGAGACAACCACGTGATCGGCGAGCGTGGCCCCGCTGCGCGCTGTCGGACGTGGCGAGCGAGTGCGCATGCGCGATGCACTTCTTTAAGGTACGTTTACGCTGCAGCCGTGCTGCCGACGGCTCGTTGCTGGCCCCACGGGGGTGAAACTCGTATAGCGCTTTTCGGTAATACGATTTGGTTCGCCGCCAGGTCGCTCCGAGCTCTACATGTTTATCAGTCCGTCATCTCGGTTCCTCATTGGCTGATTTTAAAGTCTTACATATGTGATCTGGTTTCGTTCAAATCAGATGTCGGTTTCAGTCGTTATGTTCCTGATTACGATTCTGGTGCGCGTATTGTACTCTTTGAATTGCGTTCTAAATATTTTGATCGTATTCTGTTAGTTATGAATCCGTGTGTGAACTGTTTCATTTAACTCTATTTTTATTCACGTCTGTTTTTCGTACTTTATTGCATTTAAAGGAGACCTCCAAGTTAACAGCTTTTGACGTAATAAGTATTCAGCTTTATTACGTCTTGTATGAGTATGTAATTCTGCTTTGAATGGTGTTGCATCTCCCCACCGAGAATGATTTGCAGTCTTAGTAACTGAAAAGGTAGTTACAGTGCCAGCAAGGCTACTATTAGGCAGCAAAAATATTCTACTGTGGTACTGTACGGTGTGAGCGTACTTCCACCATGGCGAATGCTACTGCATGTAGTAAACATTAGTTACAAAGATGATGATGATGACGTTTGGTTTGTGGGGCGCTCAACTGCACGAATGATGATGAAATGATGAGGACAACACAAACACCCAGTTACAAACAATTCACTAGTACATCCAACCGTAAAGTCATAAGAGTGTGTATTATTTGCTTTGAAATTTGCATTGGAGTGGGAGGATGATTCTATTACATTGATTTCTGCTAAAATTTGTTTTCTAATACCTGTTAATAATGTGTGAACACATTCATGTAACTGTTGTAGTATGTTTAGCATTTTCAGGGAAGAATGCTCTAGTCACTATGACTACTGGGCATACTCAGTGGCAAGAAACATCATCATTCAAAACGGAATTACATACTGATTGCGTGACAACATGCATTGAAGCTGAATACCAGTTCTGTCAAAAGCTGCTAACAATGAGTTCTCTGTTAAATGAAAGAAACTATGAAAAACGGAAGCAAATAAAATGAAGCAGGATGTTGCACTGTAGTTACAATGGAATTAAATAAAGCAGTTCGCACACAGTTTCGATAGCAGGAACGTACATCTGTAGTCTATCTCCGCAGAACACGTGTGAGAAAACCTGTGAGTTTCATATGAAACAAAACAAATATGGAATCAATTGCTGCACCAAATATTATGGCTGTCATCAAAAATCGAGCAAACGTATAGTTGTGACGACCATGGCGGACAGAGCCATCACACCGACGTCATCGCAGACGCCGTCGCAATCTGTTCCACCGCGCGACTGTGGCGCGGGGCGCGGACGGCGGAGGGAGCGCGCCGCGGGCGGAGGGTATTTAAATCGGCCGCCGCCGCGACCGAACCCAGTTCCCTCTGAGCAGCCATAGCGTACGGATCTCCGTGCCGGCACGTTCACAGGAGCTCAGTTCGTCAGTTCACCTGATGATGGCGACATGTATGATCGCCGAAATATTGTGCCCGTTGGACACTATAGACCGGCAGCATACCCGTGGATATTTTGATTATCAAAAATCTAGCTTAATACGAGCAACGCGCTTGCAGTCCATTTCAAAGAGTGCAATACAAACAAAAAGTACTTTCAGGAAGAGAATGAGATGAAATCAGCTTCCGTGTCATGTCATGCCAGAAGATTTTTAGCTTTTAACATGTGCTACACATAGGTAAAAAGACGAGGGCTACTAGAAATCCTTGGGTGACATAAGAAATATTGAATTTAATCGATGAAAGGAGAAAATATAAAAATGCAATAAATGAAGCAGGAAAAAAGGAATACAAACGACTCAAAAATGAGATCGTCAGGAGGTGCAAAATGGCTAAGCAGGGATGGCTAGAGGACAAATGTAAGGATGTAGAGGCTTATCTCACTAGGGGTAAGATAGATACAGCCCACAGGAAAATTAAAGAGACCTTTGGAGAAAAGAGAACCAATTGCATGAATATCAAGAGCTCAGATGGAAACCCAGTTCTAAGCAAAGAAGGGAAAGCAGAAAGGTGGCAGGAGTATATAGAAGGTTTATACAAGGGCGTTGTACTTGAGGACAATGTTATGGAAATGGAGGAGGATGTAGATGAAGATGGAATGGGAGATATGATACTGCGTGAAGAGTTTGAGAGAGCAATGAAAGAGCACTGAAGGCCCCGGGAGTAGACAACATTCCATTAGAACTACTGACGGCCTTGGGAGAGCCAGTCCTGACAAAACTCTACCATCTGGTGAGCAAGATGTGTGAGACAGGAGAAATACCCTCAGACTTCAAAACGAATGTAATAATCCCAATTCCAAAGAAACAGGTGTTGACAGATATGAAAATTACCGAACTATCAGTTTAATGAGTCACGGCTGCAAAGTACTAGCGCGAATTCTTTACAGACGAATGGAAAAACTAATAGAAGCCGACCTCGGGGAAGATCAGTTTGGATTCCGTAGAAATATTGGAACACGTGCGGAAGTACTGACCCTACGACTTATCTTAGAAGCTAGATTAAGGAAAGGCAAAACTAAGTTTCTAGCATTTGTAGACTTAGAGAAAGCTTTTGACAATGTCGGCTGGAATACTCTCTATCAAATTCTGAAGGTGGCAGGGGTAAAATACAGGGAGCGAAAGGCTATTTACAATTTGTACAGAAACCAGATGGCAGTTATAAGAGTCGAGCGACATGAAAGGGAAACTGGTTGGGAAGGGAGTGAGACAGGGTTGTAGCCTCTCCCCAATGTTATTCAATCTGTATATTGAGCAAGCAGTGAAGGAGTAGCTATTAAAATCTATTGAGAAGAAATAAAAACTTTGAGGTTTCGCCGATGACATTGTAAATCTGTCAGAGACAGGAAAGGACTTGGAAGAGCAGTTGAACGGAATGGATAGTGTCTTGAAAGGAGGATGAACATCAACAAAAGCAAAACGAGGATAATGGAATGTAGTCGAATGAAGTCGGGTGATGCTGAGGGAATTAGATTAGGAAATGAGACGCTTAAAGTAGTAACGGAGTTTTGCTATTTGGGGAACAAAATAACTGATGATGGTCGAAGTAGAGAGGATATAAAATGTAGACTGGCAATGGCAAGGAAGACGTTTGTTAACATCGACTATAGATTTAAGTGTCAGGATGTCGTTTCTGAAAGTATTTGTATGGAGTGTAGCCATGTATGGAAGTGAAACGTGGACGATAAATAGTTTGGACAAGAGGAGAATAGAAGTTTTCGAAATGTGGTGCTACAGAAGAATGCTGAAGATTAGATGGGTAGATCACGTAACAGATGAGGAGATACTGAGTAAAATTGGAGAGAAGTGGAATTTGTGGCACAACTTGACTAGATGAAGGGATCGGTTGGTAGGACATGTTCTGCTGCATCAAGGTATCAGCAGTTTAGTATTGGAGGGCAGCGTGGAGGGTGAAAATCGTAGAGGGAGACCAAGAGATAAATACACTAAGCAGATTCAGAAGGATGTAGGTTGCAGTAAGTACTGGGAGATGAAGAAGCTTGCACAGGATAGAGTAGCATGGAGAGCTGCATCAAACCAGTCTCAAGACTGAAGACCACAACAACAACATGTGCTACATCGCACTTATTTCAGGTTGCTAACTACCACACAGTGGAAATTTCAATAATAGCTTTTACAAATAAAAAAAAAATTACTGTCAAAAGGTAACACAGATGTTATTTGCAAAATTTTGCATGACTCTGAACACCAGCAGCGATAAGTTAAGATTTCTCAAATATATTAGTTTGCAAGATCACAAAAACTTTTCACATTCCAGGAACTCATAGTCTAGTAAAACTACTAGGCCTAACTGTGATGAATAAATGAAAAAAGATATATTGTCATCTAAATCGCGTATTTCGAATTAAAAATAGGGAATTTCGCGCCGTATTTCTCGTATTCAGTGTTCACTGTAGGCCGCTTGTAGTTCTGCTGTCGTTCCCTGTTTCCGTGTCGTAACACGGTCCTTGCACTTCTGATACTTTGCTCGGCTTTCTGCGACTGGTACACCACATCTCGCCGATCGCAGAGCTCCTGTCGCGTCTGCACCACACACGGCGTCCCGGGTTCGATTCCCGGCCCGGCTGGGGATTTTCTCTACCCGGAGACTGGGTGTTTGTGTTGTCCTCATCACTTCGTCATCATTATCATTTGTGAGAGTGGCTAGATTGGATTGTGAAAAGAAAATGGTCTGTCTATAAATTGGGACTATCTACGGGCTCTGATACCGCGCAGTTGAGCGCCCTACAAACCAAACATGATCATCATCTGCACCACAGCCTCGCTGCCGGAAAATCACTGCTTGTTCGTCGCGCAGGTGCATCGCTGCTCGCCGGGAATCTTTACCGTGCGTTCGTCCGCATTGCTAGCTGAGTGGATTCGAAATGGTTCAAATGGCTCTGAACACTATGGGACTTAGCTTCTGAGGTCATCAGTCCCCTAGAACTTAGAACTACTTAAACCTAACTAACCTAAGGACATCATACACATCCACGCCCGGGGCAGGACTCGAACTGCGACCGTAGAAGCAGCGCGGTTCCGGACTGAAGTGCCATGAACCCCTCGGCCACCGCGGCCGGCGCTAAGTGGATTACTTGCAGTGTTTGAAGCAGAGCAATGTCCTCGGCTCCGTCTGAGATGGTAACAGTTGTTCGTGACGCCAAAATGTGGTTATGAAATAGTACGAAGAGAATCTACACTACTGGCCATTAAAATTGCTACACCTAGAAGAATGCAGATGATAAACGGGTATTCATTGTAGAAATATATTATACTAGAACTGACATGTGATTACATTTTCACGCAATGTGGGTGCATAGATCCTGAGAAATGAGTACCCAGAACAACCACCTCTGGTCGTTATAACGGCCTTGACACGCCTGGGCATTGAGTCAAACAGAGCTTGGATGGCGTGTACAGGTACAGCTGCCCATGCAGCTTCAACACGATACCACAGTTTATCAAGAGTAGTGACTGGCGTATTGTGACGAACCAGTTGCTCGGGCACCATTGACCAGACGTTTTCAGTTGGTTAGAGATCTGGAGAATGTGCTGGCCAGGGCAGCAGTCGAACATTTTCTGTATCCAGAAAGGCCCGTACAGCACCTGCAACATGCGGTCTTGCATTATCCGCCAGCCGGAGTGGCCGAGCGGTTCTAGGGGCTACAGTCTGGAACCGAGCGACCGCTACAGTCGCAGGTTCAAATCCTGCCTCGGGCATGGATGATTGTGATGTCCTTAGGTTAGTTAGGTTTAAGTATTTCTAAGTTGTAGGGGACCGATGACCTCAGAAGTTAAGTCCCATAGTGCTCAGAGCCAATTGAACCATTTTTGCATTATTCTGCTGAAATGTAGGGTTTCGCAGGGATCGAATGAAGGGTAGAGCCACGGGTCGTAGTACATATGAAATGTAACGTCCACTGTTCAAAGTGCACTCAATGCGAATAAGAGGTGACCGAGACGTGTAACCAATGGCACCCCATACCATGACGCCGGGTGATTCGCCAGTATGGCGATGACGAATACACGCTTCCAATGTGCGTTCACCGTGATGTCGCCAAACACGGATGCGACCATCATGATGCTGTAGACAGAACCTGGATTCATCCAAAAAAATGACGTTTTGCCATTCGTGCACCCAGGTTCGTCGTTGAGTACACCATCGCAGGCGTTCCTGTCTCTGATGCAGCGTCAAGGGTAATCGCAGCCAGGGTCTCCGAGCTGATAGTCCAAGCTGCTGCAAACGCCGTCGAACTGTTCGTGCAGATGGTTGTTGTCTTGCAATCGTCCTCATCTGTTAGGGATCGAGACGTGGCTGAATGATCCGTTACAGCCATGCGGATAGGATGCCTGTCATCAAGACTGCTAGTGATACGAGGCCGTTGGATCCAGCACGGCGTTCCGTTTGCCCTCCTGAACCCACCTATTCCATATTTTGCTAACAGTCATTGGATCTCTACCAACGCGAGCGGCAATGTCACGATACGATAAACCGCAATCGCGATGGGCTACAATCCGACCTTCATCAAAGGCGGAAACGTGATGGTACGCATTTATCCTCCTTACACGAGGCATCACAACAACGTTTCACCAGGCAACGCCGGTCAACTGCTGTTTGTGTATTAGAAATCGGTTGGAAACTTTCCTCATGTCAGCACGTTGTAGATGTCGTCATTGGTGCCAACCTTGTGTGAATGCTCTGAAAACCTGATTATTTGCATATCACAGCATCTTCTTCCTGTCGGTTAAATTTCGCGTCTGTAGCACGTCATCTTCTTGGTGTAGCGATTTTAATGGCTGGTAGTGTATACAGTTCACACTAGCAAAGGAACTTTGCATCGTAATCAGAATAACACAGGCGCTACACTATCGTATTTATCTGCCGATACCGGGCAAGCGGCTTCCAAGTGCAGCGTCTGACTTGTACAGGAATATACATAATGGACGTTCGAGTACGTCGTAGACGCGTGGTTGACGACATATGACATATGGAAATTTGGTGTGGCCATGAGTCGTGCACGGATAGCCTAATGATAAGGCGAGCGCTCGCGATAAGCGGGTAATCTGGGTTCGAGTCCTGGTCCGCCACAAATCTTCGTTGTCGTTATTCCACTCTACAGCTGATGGCAGTCATTATTCGCAATTGCGAATTCATTTGATTTGTTTCGTAACGCCTGCATCGTGATCAGAATAACACAGGCATTGCACTACCATGAAACTGATAACGACTGCGAGAGAGGTGTGATGACTAGGGCCCGGATTTTAATTACCTAAAAAACAGTGAAATATGCAAGCATTTATGACCGAAAACTTACATATGACCTTAAAATAAAATATGACTTAATAGAAGTTTATTTAAAACATTCTTGTTTGTTTGTTTAATTTTTTATTCACCATAAAGTAATACAAAATTCACTTCTCAAAATATTTTAAGTATAGTTCTTTCTTTCTGTAGAGTTTGTGGCTAATTTGCACCTATTTTTTGAATGTCTGAATGTTTTATTTTCTAAACACAAACTACAGTGAAAAGATCATCTATCGAAACAGTAAAACAATGTTTATATTTTTACATAGTATTTAAAGCGTTTCACATTATTTAATACCGTATGTCAATCTTCAGTATCTGCAAAATTGCACTGGATCACAAGGTGCATTTTCAGGTTTTCCATTGTCAAAGAACTGGGCAACGGCCTTGCCGCAGTGGATACACCGCTTCCCGTGAGATCACCGAAGTTGAGTGCAGTTGGGTGTGGCTGGCACTAGGATGGCTGACCATCCAGCTGCCATGCGCTTTTGCCATTTTTCGGGGTGCACTCAGCCTTGCGATGCCAATTGATGAGCTACTCGACCGAACAGTAGCGGCTCCGGTCAAAGAAAACCATCATAACGACTGGGAGAACGGTTTGCTGACCACCCCCCCCCTCCTATCCGCATCCTCAACTGAGGATGTCACGGCGGTCGGATGGTCCCGATGGGCCACTTGTGGCCTGAAGATCTACAGCTGTCGCTCAGGATAGTTTCGTACCTGGAAACCGGAGTGGCCTAGCAGTTCTAGGTGCTTCAGTCTGGAAGCACGCGACTGTTGCAGTCGCAGGTTCGAATCCTGCCTTGGGCCTGGATGTGTGTGGTGTTCTTACGTTAGTCAGGTTTAAGTAGTTCTAAGTTGTAGGGGACTGATGACCTCAGCTGTTAAGTCCTATAGTGCTTAGAGCCATTTGAACCATTTGTACCTGGAAAAGCTCCTCTCCACTTCACAAGACGCCACTGGAGCACATTTGAAGGCAGCCAGGTTACGGGAGTTCAGCTTTGTTTCAGTATCTTCAAATGTTGCGGCATTCCCTGAAAGACTGTCACTAATTTTGCACAGTGTAGAATATCCAGGAGTCCGTTGGAGAACGCTTTGCAATTTGGTTTTCACTTTGTCAGCCACATGACCACGAGCTCGACCCAACTCACTGCTCAGCAGCATTAAGCCAAGAGCCCCATCCTATAAGAACAGATAAGTGGGAGGGGCGTTGAAGGTGCTTGTTCCTTGAATTTATGCACCTGTAGCGGAGCCTTCACATAGATTCTCTTGCCACAGGAAATTAATTTGTCCACGTGAGGGTAATTTGATCGCACCTCTTCGGCAACTCTGTGCAACGCATGTCTAGACAAGTAGTGTACACAATACTGGGGTATATGAAGCACCATCTGTTACAAGCAGCAAAACGTTGTCTCTTTTCACACCATCCGACCACAGTAGCTTCAGAGCGTTGTGAAACAAAATAGCAATCATCGAATTGTTTACTCTATCGAGAGCTTCACACGTTAGTAGGAACATATCTCGAGGATCATCAACTTTTAGAACACCAACAACAACATTTGCAATATATCGCCCACTAATATCCGTAGTTTCATCTATCGACAGCCAGATCTTTTGCTCAACAGTATTTTGTAGCATATGGATAAATAGTTCTTCCTCAGTGTAGATTCATCTGGAACTGGATGTGTTGTGTACTTTTCCAAGAACCGTCTGAAGCGTGGATTCTTCAGCTTTTCCAATGGGATGCTGCAGGACACCATCATCTCACACAAATCCTTGCAGAATGATTGGACGGTTGACGATTGACCTGTCTGTTCAAATAACAGCGTTTGCTTGCTGTTATTTTCAGCACTTCGTTTCACACAGCTGCTGTGTTTAGCGGTATCACACAGTTCACAAAATAATATTTTCCCATCAGTACTAAAGAACTTCTCTCCAAATTCTCGAACATATCCTCGCAACTTGACGCTGTCGGAGCACTTTGCTTTAGGCATTTTGCACAACACAAAGGCTGTAAGCAAACTGGTTACTGGGAACACCTGTGCGACTGCGATGATTATTACGGCAGAAGTCGCCTTTGTTGGCTCTGAGAGCGTATTGTCGACTCTGCGCAACAATGTTTTATGTTCGAGAATCGACTGTTGTGGTACACCGATTTTCTGCTACAGTCCTGAGAAATAAAGCTGTGTACTAATTTATCTGTTTATCTTTCATAATAGCGCGTTAAATATTGTCTCGTGGGCAACATATTCATTTTCTTTTTCGTGTGTCCCGTAAGATACGAGAAAAACGGTATATGCATTTTTGGCAGAAGTTGACGGAAATATGACCTACTATATTAAAAGTTAGCCGCAATATGGCCTATTACTAAAATTTGTTGAATTATGACTTTGTATGCACAATCAAAATACATTTTTCGACTCTAAAATGCCTAGATTTGTGTATAAATTGTTCTAAAATTCACCCTATAGTTCAGAAAAAAATATGACTTGTCATTAAAATCCGGGACCTAGTGCTGACCACAGGCCCATCCATATCCGCACCTGGTGACGGCTTTGGTCTGAGGATGACACGGCGGCCGGTCAGTACCGTTGGGTCTTCCAATACCTATTTGGATGGTGTTTGTTTGTTGTTTATACCTTAAATGACAGAAAACTGAACCGCCACAAAAAATGCAAGGTTTCCTGCTGTCCGAAATAAAATCGGGCTCGACTCCTGATCTGAAATGTCAAAAGGAATGGTAATCAGAATACACATTGTGTGTATACAGCAATGATACGTGAATTGTTTGCAGTCAACAGCGTAAGAACTGTTAGCGATTTTCCTGAATGCAGAAACACTGATTTCGTGGGCCACAATCTATGTAGTCCTTAAAGTGTTTGAAGGGAACATAATAGGTAATAAATACAGGCTGCACCAAGCTCGTGGGATCTTGCACACACAGTGATGTCGGCGAATGTGGAATGTGTTTCAAAAAATACAAACTGCCGAACACTGATATGTAGACTACTTCTGCTGTGGCGCATTGCAGCCAAGACAGCTATCAGAGTGTTAGGGTCCATTCTCTTATCTAATCGAGTTTGAGATTTCATCTCCGAACACCTCGGGTACAGGGTTCAAATGAGTGCGTTATAGCACAGAAGTTCGTTGCATCAACACACCAATACCTTCAAGGTTGCGCTTGTCTAACTGAACGCTTATGAGTTCGGCATCATTTCAGACTTTAAATAGAAACTTCACAAGAAGAACTTTGACAAAAAGTAACGCCACTCTACAAATAGTTGCCTTAACTTTATAGTAAAGTATGTCTGCTGTCTTTTCAACACCATACATTTTTCAGGAGTGTACAGTTTTAAGTACTTGCGACCTTGAGTTCGGTGTCGGAATACCGTCATTAGGATGTCGACTTGACAGAAATGCTTACTTAATTTTTTTTGTTTTCAGGGGTATGTGGCATAACAGAAACTTATTTTTTGTCAACTTATTTACACTCGTAAATACGAGGTAGAATCTGCGGCAGAAAGCGCCAGAAATCCACAGATACGTGTTTCTGTCACATTAAAATCACAATGTCGATCCTTCGATTGCCAACTGAAGGTGGGAAGGTAGTAGCCGGTCTTCATAATTTAGTTCTCTCTCATATCCCTCACCTGCACAGTACTGAAATGGGCTCGGAGTATAGCGAGGATAGTACCTGTGCCGCAGAAAAACACGCGGGACACAAATTTAGTCTGCCCCAGGAGATACCACGCCAGTACCGTCTCGCCTTCGATAATGGCCTCTGTTAGGCGAGGAGGAGCGTCCACGAGTCTCTTCGGTTATATCATATCCAGTTGAAACCTCTCATCGAGAATTAGATGCTGCAGAGATACCAAATAGCGAGGAGTTTCATTGCTACATCTCACGCGCTTTTCGAGATAGTCCCAGACATTCTCTATGGGATTAAGTTTGGCTGGTTTAGCGGGCCTGTCGAGATTAGGGATGGACAAAACCGTTGTTTTAAGGAACTTGCCGTATTAATTCAAGGTCACTGTGCCTGTATTTTTACCTTATTTTAACTTGGTTTCGAAGAACATAGAAAGAGGATTAAAAATTATCTGTTGTCAATGGATTCTATCCTAAGGACAATGTCGGGGAACACTATGGAGCAGCTGGTAAAATCCCCCTGTTTTGACCCGTCCAAATAAACACGATTAAAACCCTGATGGCGATTTAAAATCTCGCTGAAATTAATTTGAAAATATAGTCTGAGATACAAATCTTCCTGTACTCAGTCAATTCAAAAGGCAACCTAAGCAACTGTAGAAGCCAGGAGGATTCCATACTCCACCCCTAGCTTTGCACGTAGACCCATGTTCATCAACGTGATATTTTCAGTTTGTGTGAGGAACTCAAGTGTCAGCAACCCCTGGGCAAGTGGTGTTGGATCATGTAAAAGGTGAAAGGGATGGGTCAGTCAGCAGTAAGCTGTATGAGGGTGTCTCTGAAAATGGGCTCATGGGGTGGTAGATACACGAAATACACTGTGACATTAATGTGGACCGTTATTCCAACAACGACCACTTGTAGGGTTTGGGTTAGCGGCACAAGTGAGGAGTGTATTGCCTCCTTGATGACTACCGCTACCCAACATTTCGCCCTGTCACGAGTAAGTTCGTTTTTCCTGTAGAAGTGGTAGCCTTTAAAAACAGGCCGAAACTTACCCTTTGAATGTAAAGAATGACAGTGCTGGAAAAACTACGTTATCCGATTTTCAAACAGCTGAATAAACTGAACGTACTCGGACAGTTCTCTCTTTACTTATTCTGATCATCGCTAAACTGACACACAATATTTTTAGCGCAACGCAATCTTTCAATTATCCCTACAAAAGAATGGCCCTGACTGACAATAACGTATACCTTTCATGAATCACTTACCTCACAAAAATCTTCGTTACTCGAAGTACTGCAATACGGCAAGCGCCAATACTGCCAGCTAAATAGAAGATTCTAACTGCTGAAGGCACTAACTACTGATAGGCATAGTTAGCAAATGAAAGATTTTGATAGAGAACAATGTATTTACCTAAATAGCGTTCAAACGTCGTAATACATATATCAGTCCATGACATCCAGTTTTACAAATTTACTCTTTCTGACGGACACACGTCCAGATCGTCCGCTCATAGTACCCTCTCAAAACTCTGGCATCTCTCTCCCCACATCCACCACTGCTGGCGGCTCACCTCCAACTGCCCAACTCTACGCGCTGTTCACATCCAACTGCCCAACACTACGCAAGCGAATACTCCAACAATGAGTCCAACCAGCCACAGACTGCACACAGCGCAGTCAGCGATTTTCATACAGAGCACTATGTGGCGTTACCAACATAAAAACCTAAACAGCCTACTTACACAGCCTACTTACTTTAAAATCAGTCTCTTGGAGACATAGACAGACGGGTCTGTCCTGTTCAAGGAGTCTCAGTACCTCTAGATGTTTATGGTAGCCACTCATATTCCACCAGAGTATAA
This sequence comes from Schistocerca americana, assembly GCF_021461395.2. Classification (NCBI taxonomy): domain Eukaryota; kingdom Metazoa; phylum Arthropoda; class Insecta; order Orthoptera; family Acrididae; genus Schistocerca; species Schistocerca americana. Next base: position 538,772,735 of record NC_060124.1, on the reverse strand, counting down.
GAGCCGTTTCAGTGGCGCAGTTGTAATTTACCTCTATGTTAAGGCCAAAATGGTGAGGCACTTGCAGAGTGAAAGGGATGGAGGGGATGTTTGTGTCTGGTGATCAGGCATCCAGCTCCGTGATGATGCCCTCCTCATCAATCACCTGCGCCATTATGAATTTTGCAGTTCTTGACTCGAATGTCGTGACCCTTCCCCGCCCTTTTTCCCTTAGAGATTTCTGAGGAAAGGCAATGCTGAGAGGCACTCTGCTTTTGGGGTGCTTTCTCTATACTCATTGTCAAAGTGTTGCTCTGCTCACGGTCACGGTTTCCTGAATTTCTGTATCTTTACTCTTTTTATTACGGCATATAAAGGTACAAATGCAGGTGCTAGTGCTGGATAAAGGATCGCTGGGCTTCGTCTACGTAGATGCGTCTACCTTGGGGATAGATTTCTTCACGAGAGAAGCATAAGAAGTGGGAAAAATAGAGCGTTCTTATCAGCTTCCACGTAAGGAATCGGCTTGTCTTATTTCCCGATTGTTTCGTACATCAGTGGAAACTCTGCAACCTCGGCACCAGACTGGCTGATTCCGAGAGCAGTTGGTGCGGACTGCTGGAGATGGTAAATCAGCAGCAGATTCATGAGCTGCTTTTTCCAATTTCCGCAAGTCGCTTCACTGGAACTCAGTGTTCTGTGGCCAAATCGCTGACATTTGTAGCATGTCATAGGGTTAGGTATACGAGGTCTAACCCCAAGTGAGAGGAACTCTGCGATGATGTGTTCAGGCAGCTTTGGAGAATTAGAGGTCAGAAAATAAAGATGGCGGTCGTCTCAGTCTCTGGACTATTCCTTCGCGCCCTTTGTTTCACATCGACTACCTCCTGTGACACCCTTTCTAGTTTCCGTTCTGAGGTATCTATGTCTATAAAATCCCAGCAGGTGTTAGCTGAAGTTTTTGTGCGTCTCAGCAACTATGTGATAATCCCCCACCTTCTGTGAATTTGTATGAAGTTCCATTTGCTTTGACTTGTTAGTTTAGACCAACAACGAACAATTTCACTGTCTCTTAATAAACTTTAAGGTACCTGCAAGTCCGTTATCGGTATAGAAAGGGGTGCGTTTTCAAACGTACTCTTCTTCCTATTCTGATTTATGAGTTCTTGAGCCCTATTTAGTAAAGACTGTGATTATTAGGAAAACTAGCCTGCCTCAAATGGCAGGCTCTGAGCACTATGGGACAACATCTGCTGAGGTCATCAGTCCCCTAGAGTTAGAACTACTTAAACCTAACTAACCTAAGGACATCACACACATCCATGCCCGACGCAGGATTCGAACCTGCGACCGTAGCGGTCGCGCGGTTCCACACTGAAGCGCCTAGAGCCGCTCGGTCACACCGGCCGGCGCGAGGACTGGCGGCGTTCCGCCTCCCTTCCCTCCCCCCTCTCCCCTCCCCCCCTTCCCCATCTCAGGAAACCCGAGTTCGCCAAGCCTGTATCCAGGAGACAAACACGGCGAATACTGAGCTCCATGATATCGCTATTTGCCTTATCGAATGCCACAGACGTGGCGGTCAGTAGCTCGGTTCGTTAATGGTGTTGTCATGTGGACATCCAACTGCGATAGCTCCCTTCTGCCATTCCACCACGTCTATAGAAATAACCATCTCTGTGCTGATTCCGTACAACCAATTGGCACATACACACCACATCACTGCTATAACCTATGTCAGGAATAGAGGGTCACGCATTCCCTTAGCACCAGTCCTGTAATACCTACAGAGCTACTGGGCGACAAGTGTGATGTTTTAAAAGGGTTAAAAATATTTGGGGCGGTGAGGTTAGTTCCATTTGCACTGTCCGCTATTCCAGAAGTCACGCAAACGCGCCAAATGGGGATGGCCGCCTGTCTACTACTTGAAATACGGAACCCGACATAGTGACTGGATCGAGAGGTCATATATTGTTGACGTTACTCTCTTTTGTGGACCTGTGCTCTGATTTAGGAACTCTGATTTTGTGTGTTATTCTTTAAGGTGATCCTGGCTTTCTTGATCGGTACTAATTTGAGCTGACGTTACTTTCAATCCTAACGTTGGATTTTTACTGTGCCGTCGGCCATCGACATGCCTTCGACCTGCGTATCAGCTCACTACTTGTTTTGGGGCAGTGATCTGCTAAATTGGTATCAAGCTACGACAAAAAATTTTCCATCAATTGTAATGTCTCGGTTTTGTCAAGAATAGCAACTATGACTACAATGAAATGTGTAAGCTCACAAGTTGCATTGCTCAAGAGTCTTGTTGCAAGATCTCAGCTGCTGCACGACGCAGGTCAAAGGGTCCAGGCGCTCAACAGCGTCCGGCACCGGGCTGACCATGTTCCAGTTTCTGCTGCAGGGCACTTTACCCACATTCTGAATTACGTCGCCCCCCCATCCCCCCATCCCCCTGATTCACCGGCCACTATAGGGGCGTATGGTGATCAGGATAGGTATCCAGTGCAAGGGAGGGTGTAGGATATGTCTTCAATTTAGCTGACTCGCTGCAGGCGTATATCTTAACCGATCCTTAACCAGGTAACGGGCAATTTACTGCCTTATCCGCCTATGCTAAGCTAATATTCCATTTCCGCTCAGCAATGTCGAATTTTCTGCCAGAAGTGAAAGTTGTTTCAAGTCTAGCAAAGGGAGCTCAGAGTAGCTCGCACGTCTTGAATTTTCATAACAAGCAGGACAAGCACCCTTGGCAGTTACGAGGGTGTTCTTGCTGTTTCACAACTATTACGGGAAGATATGTCAAGACTATGTTCGGCAAACTCATTAGTCAGCAGAGGCAAATATTAACAGTAGAACGATTGAAATTTCTTTTGAGAGCCAAAGTTTTTTAAAAATCTAAACTAAATAAGCAGGTAAATTGTTATTAACTTAGTTAGGGTACTAAGCTGGCCATTGCTGAAAAGTCCTCAGTAAGACTGAGGTAGACCCCTTCTAACTTTCCCATTCACACTCGTCTCCTCAGTGAGATTCAGGTAGACTCATTCTAACTCTCGTATTTACACTTGCCTTTGTTTCGTCTACCTCCTTTCGTTCATCCTATACGTCCAAACAGTTTCAATGTACCGTTCTCAGTACTCGACACTTCATCTCCTTTCATTCCACAACGGCCCCTAAAACTTTACTTAAAGTCTTAAATCTTAGTTAAACTATACGTTGAAAAAACTTAATATAATACTTAATAAAGATATTATTCCTTGATAAAATTAAGTTGTATGGTGTCTACAAAATTAAATCATGAGAATGAATGACAAGCAATGATGTGAATATTGGCATCGTATCTCCTGGAAGGTTTCGCTAAGTTGAGTTCGCATGTTGTAAATTTTAGGCACGGTGCCAGATTCTCACCAATAAGACGACATCTCAATGTACTCTTAATAAAGTTCATGCTTTAAAATGATTGTTCGCGTCAATATGTCCAAATAAGCAAATAACAGCAAACGCTAGTTTTTTTAGCTGATTATACAAATCACGTGTTAAAAATCAACATACACTCCTCCCGGTCATTCAAAGCAGACCACTTGTGCTGTGAATTTAATTCACTTTTGGTTTTCTCCAGTATTTCCGAATCAGCAAAAAGATGTTCAAATTTCGAGATCCACGACTCTTTTTTTTTCAATCCAGCAATGGCCTTTCAAAGCAGCCATGTCAATACTATTGGGAGAAAAACGAAATTGTTACAGTAGCATTAATAGCCTTTTTTGGAAATGGTAATGTCACTCTGGTGTTTCTGAACTCCTGAAATCTGTGAAGAGCAGCTTCCCGCATACTTAAAACTATTGTTTTGAAGTAGCAAATGTCAATATCAAACAATGGAAACTCCAGATTAGAATAAAAACGATATAAAGAAACGGTAGATTGCTAACTTCCACAAGGATGCAGTCTGGTCCGCGCTGTTGGAGATGGTGATCATGGTGTGGTTTCTTGCGTGAGTGAACGTGTGTCTTTTTTTTTCTGACGAAGGCTGTGGCGGAAAGCTAATGTGTGTCTTTAAGTTGTGGCCGTCTACAACTTAACGTATCCTATTTCAGGGAATTTGGCAATTTATATTTTTCTTACTTTGTTGAGATTATAACGGATCTTTTACGTTGGGATAAATTTATTTTATTTTTTGTTAGATGTTTTCGTTAAATAGCTGAATAAATTGCAATTGGGAATAATTTAATTAAGCAGAGTAAAAAAGATAAAGTCAAAGAGATGTTCATTGGGCGGACATTGTCGTAATGTAACGTCATTGCGTTGTTCGCTTGTTAAAACAAGTCGTTTGTGTTCCGTTCTGCTGTTCGGTCGTGCGCATATCTGAAAGGAATTAATTCGGGGACTATAATAGTTACGATTCGATGTTCCGACAAAAGGTGTTAACGTCAGTGTTAATTTGAATTGTGAGCGACAGGATTAGTTTTGACAGATACGTGAAAACGGACGTAACGAAAGTTGTTCGCATATCATCCTTGAACGTGACTTGTTATTTAATGAACGATTGCGGGCTCATTAAAAGCTATTATCTCATATTAGGATCAATCCCTCTTTCCTCCTAGACAGTGATCATTCATCAACATTTACGTCATAAGAAAAAGGATTATTAATAAAAGTGATGTTAAATGACACGTGTTATTCCGTTAGTGTGGAACCGACGTAATATCTCTGAAATGACATTGATATATAATTTGAGCTAAATACTGAACTGAGATAGGAAGTAAATTTAAATTAGTGAACATTTGATACTAAGACTATAGAAGCAGAAGCGCTTAAGGTTTCTCTTCTCTAAAATGGTAAAATAGGTACGAACTTTAACTCAGTAGTCGACATTATGTATTGCAAAGACATTAGCATTCCGTACTTATTTTGACGACGCGCTGTTAAACAAAGGAACGTCGAGTCTTTGTACGAGAAATGAAATTAAATCTAAAAACATAATTAATAACGGCGAACTCCGCTTTAACAATCTGTGTTGCGTGTCGTCATCGGGCAATAACTGCTCAACCCTGGAGACTTGTGTGATGAAATTAGAAGTCGGGCATATAGAAACTTAAAAATCCATTCAAGCTACAGTGGAGTCGGCACAACATGACGTGGGCTGTTATAAGATGCAAATATCAAAATTATTTTCTTGACAATGTTCCAACAAAAATGAGAAGTAAGTCAAAGTTTGTCTTACAAAATTTTGGACAAGTACAAAATTACCTCACGGGCTTGACTCTGGATCATCCACCACTTTCGAAGACGAGCAGGAAGAGCGATGCGAGTCGCCGCTAGTGCACGGGTTCTGAGTCCCGAGAAAGAAAGGAAGTTTCACCTGCGCCTTCGCCTAACGCCAATTCTTGAAAATGGGCTGGCTCAGGCCGAAAAACCGACTTCTGGTTATGGGTTACGAAGTTTCAGGCCCACTAGACATGCGCGCCCCCTCGTGTCATTTTATGGAAGGGCCGCACTCAATGGAAGAAAGAACCTCACGTGCGGTTTGCCGACCACTGTCTGATGACAATATTGCAGTGCATGAGTGTTCGAAGGAACAGGCGCTACGTTGACTACACCTGTTACGAAAAACATGACATCTACTCGGAGCTGTATAAAGGAATGATGACACTGAAAATTTGTGCCGGCCCGGGACTCGAACCCGGATTTTCCCCTCTGTCGTGAGCGGTCGCCTCAACAACATCGACTGTCTGAGGGCGCTTCACAGTCAGACCCAGACTTTCATATGTCGTCGTCCATGTGCTCGCGCTCTTGTACGGAAGTCACGTTCGTGCGGCAGAGTTCACTGTAAGACGTCGTCATCTCCTGACCTTTATTGCTTACAGAATGAGATTTTCACTCTGCAGCGGAGAGTGCGCTGATATGAAACTTCCTGGCAGATTAAAACTGTGTGCCCGACCGAGACTCGAACTCGGGACCTTTGCCCGCGAAAGGCAAAGGTCCCGAGTTCGAGTCTCGGACGGGCACACAGTTTTAATCTGCCAGGAAGTTTCTTCATTGCGTACATATTCCGCCCTCACAATCATATTCCGCACATCAAGACGCTTCATTGGAACCCGAACTCGATAAGATAAAGTCAATGTTGTATGAATTCATGTAAACGATATGCAAATAACAAGTGCGCACTGGGGTTGAAATACTCGGGGATGGCGTACACACATACATTCCAAACACGATGGTCACAGGAGCTTTTATGTCGAGAGAGGCAGACCACACACCAGGAGGCTGGTCCCTTCAGAGGACGAGTCAACCTTGGCCGCCTGTGGAGCAGACAGCGTGTGCCAAAGTGAAAGGGGGAACAACCCCGTGCTCGGCTTGAAAGCAAATTCCGCTACATTGTGTGGGAGCGTCCAACCTACGCATTCTTTATACGTGGCACGCAGTTTCAGAGATTTTCACAGGGAGACAGCAAACGCCAAACGCCGATACTACAGATTTCCGGATTGGTCCCCTTAAACGAAACGTCTTTCTCCCGTTTTAGAAGAGCGATGCTGATTGGCAGACGATATTTCTGACGCCTTGAGCTGAAGGAGTAATGGAAAAGACCGAAAGATATACTGCTTCACGTCTGGCGTGGAGAGGAACCGTTCTGTTGTCGCTCTTCGATCGAGGAACAAGTCTCTCCTCAGTAATTCACTGGGAGAGCACCTCTGTCGAGAGCAAATCGAAGTGTGACTCTATACTGTATTGAGTCCTTGCGATTAAGCGTTGTTCACTGTGTTGGCCACCACACTTATTGTGCGGTGTGAATGGACAGAGTTATAGTTAAACGCCTGCGAGGGAATTTTTGAGTGGCATCGCGGTGGACTGGTTATCTGACCGGTGTACCACGCCAGTAGTTAGACTAGGGACGAATAGGAATTCTTGACTTCATGAAGACATAGGGAGAGTTTGATTGGCGAAGGTCAATCCAGATAGAACGAGAGTTATCTTCTTTGTCAGCAGCGAGCGGCGCAGACAGTAGTCATCGCAGCTTACGGTATTGTGCACTACAGCTCTTGCGAGCCCCACATTTCCCATTTCTTAGGCGCGCCTCTCAGCCATTCTGCCAAGCCAATAACAATCTTAAACTTTGTATAGAAATTTCATTAGCGAATCCTATCCTTGAGAGGTAACTTCACATTCCGAAAAGAACCAGTATATAACTTGTTCAATTCATAACTAAAAGTGCCATTGTGGGTTCTCAGAATGTTTGCAAAATAAATAATAATTTTCATTAGTTTCATGTTTTTCTTACACTAACTAGCACTACTCCAGTATCCAAGTATCCCACTATTTATGTAAGAAATTTTGTGAATTTTTGTGTCATTTCCTTACAGCGGACGACTCCGGAAGATATTTATTGCTGAAAGTTTTTCAGGCGATTATCTTTAGAACGTTAGGAGCGTCTGTCTGACTTCTGCAGTAGTGTGGGGGTGGAAATTGCATCTTGCAGGAGCCACAGGGTAAAGGGTACATCTCAGATTAATCCATTGCGCAGAATAACAGTATAGCAGATCAATCCCACGCTCACACCACGTAAGACGTCGGATTGAAATTTTATCGCGATCTTTCTGAAATGAGAAAAAGACAATTTGTTTAAACAGAAATAACGAATGAGCAAGACAGATGAGACTTGTATGCGGGAAACCATGCAACAATAAAAAATTCAGTCAGAACAATCAAAAATCTCCGTGCCATGGTTTTGTTGACTGTGCGTGACAATCAGGCCGCATTCACACCTCGTGTCAGAGAATAGGGATTGGACAGGAGAGAACAGAGACTGCTTAACGAGAGCGGAGCAGAAAGTCGGGTTACACACTGGCGACAAGGCAAGAAATGAGGGACAAAGCAACGGTTCTGTCCCCCTTTCACCTTGTTCTGTGTATATTTGGAGGAGATTTATAGTCATTTAAATCTTTGCTTTGTGAGATAACTGCACAGGTTGTTTGACAGCCTGACATTTTTCTTACTAGTGAGGGACCAAAAATCTGAAAGTGAAACGTTACTTAGGCTTTACAATATCTGGACAAAGAAAAAGCTTACGCTTTGCATTAAGAAGATCATAAATAAATAAAAAAAGATTTTTGGTGGAACTGTTTCCAAAGTGAGACAGTGATCTTCACTCAAGGAGAAAAATGGTCCTGCATGTAATTCGACACTTAGAGAGAAAGCAAAACGGAAAGGATGGAATAAAGAGGCACTTAGTACTGACTTCTAAATATTGTTTAACATGTTTGTACGGATACATTTTCTCAGGAAAGTAAGTGGACCACACTTTTCCTGTCCTATCAGTTCTCATTAATATGGGGATTTTACCATATGATCTCTGTTAACAACTGCCACTCTGATGTTTGATTCGGGTATTAATAACCTCTACTGTCGCTGCCATTTTGCAATCTCACAATTACGCTATACTGTTGAAGAGTCAAACCGTACAACAGGCAGGGACCAAAACAATTTTGGCACCGGTTTGTAAAATACGAACGACCAGTGACGTATCTGGGACCAACTTCAACTTTGCCCCCTCCCCCACCCAATCAACCCAAGCCACCCGTCTCTCGCCAGTGCTGTCGTTACCGCAATGAAGGAAAATGTGCACATTCAATATTCTTTTCTGTGGTAAAATTCATACATGGAACGACAGACAGTGCAGAGTCGGATTCTTTGGAACGATAATGCGGTTCCCTCTTTATTGTTTCATTTACGTTCAATATAAAGCTCTAACGAACAAAACAAAGGATGCAAAATACAGGATGCTCGAAAATTCCCATCACAAACTTCTAGGACTTGTAAAGAGAATACGTAATGTATAGAATCGGAATCCATGTCCGTAAACGTCATCCAGCGACAAGATGGAGAAGAATAAATATATCAATTTGAGGTAAGGATCCCTGTACCAGAAACGAACGAGTTGATAGTTGTAAGCTAAAACTCTTCTGATACCTCTGACAGTGGAATATACGTACCGGTACTGTTGTTGCTAAGATTGTAGGATAGGCAACTTCCAGAATTGGCATTATGGATAAAAATGGTTCAAATGGCTCTGAGCACTATGGGACTCAACTTATGAGGTCATTAGTCCCCTAGAACTTAGAACTAATTAAACCTAACTAAACTAAGGACATCACACACATCCATGCCCGAGGCAGGATTGGAACCTGCGACCGTAGCGGTCTCGCGGTTCCAGACTGCAGCGCCTAGAACCGCACGGCCACTTCGGCCGGCATTATGGATCAAAACAAGCAAATATGTCTGGTAAACATGGGCTCCAAAATGCATACCTGAGGAGCTGTGATCAGTTGTTCAATAGAGGAGATGTGTTTCACACTAGTGAAGACGAACAAGCGCTCCTATTTCCTCAGGTATGCATTTTAGAGCTCATGTTTTCTCGACATTTTTCTTCTTTTGGTCCATATTACGGCCTCTGAAAGCGGTGTACCCTACATTCTTAGCAAAAACAGTACTGGTACATGTGTTTCACTGTTAGAAGTATTAGAATGATTTTCGTTTGTAAATTCCAACTCGTTCGTTTGCGAACTAGAGACCCTTACCTCAAATTGATACATTCATCCATTAACGTCTGTAACATCATAACGTAATCACCCTGTATATTGATACATTTGCGCTCTGTAGCATCGTCGGCTGAAGTTTCTGGACATGGGTTCCTATTCAAAATATTACATACTCACTCTCCTCTACAAGTGCTAGATGTTTGAGACGGAAATTTCCGAACACTCTGTATACTCTTCGCACTTTCGTGGCGTTGGCTCGCTTGCCATAACGAGAGCGGCGACACCTAATAGCTGAATACAAGAAAGAAGCTTCTCTATACAAAGGAGAGAAAAGTGTAACGAGAGTGGCATCACCTAATTGCTGAATATAAGAAACAAGCTTCTCTATACAAAGGAGAGAAAGGTGTAAAATAACAACAGACATATTTTTGTTAATATAACTTTCAGATGTCAACATTGTTGCAAAGATAGCACGCTAGGGAATTTTTTTGTGAAGTCAAAAAATGATTCAAATGGCTCTGAGCAGTATGGGACTTAACATCTGAGGTCATCAGTCCCCCAGAACTTAGAACTACTTAAACCTAACTAACCTAAGGACATCACACACATCCATGCCCGAGGCAGGATTCGAACCTGCGACCGCAGCGGTCGCGCGGTTACAGACTCTAGCGCCTAGAACCGCTCGGCCACCTCGGCCGGCTTTGTGAAGTCAGATAAGTGTACTGTTCTAATCTTACACTATTCATAATTATGATTTGTCATAGTGCCATCTGCTAAAAAACTGTATTTCTTTCCAGCTATCAGCGGCCTGTTAGTCAAATAGAGCAATTCGAATCACCTTCTCATACATACCCACTCTTGCCCTTTTTAGGATCATTCATTGCATTACTTTTTTCTTCTACGTCTAATTCTTCTTCACCCGCCTTAGCCCCGTTCTCGTTCCCTTTTATATTCTTTCGTTTGTCAGTAAACTGTGTCCCCTGCCCTCCCCCTTCCCTCGGCGATTACGCTCAAGACACGCACCCTGGCCGCCATATTGTAGTTATGCCACTATTAGCGATTCAGGACAAAAAGGATTAAAGACATTAGCTGGCAGAGAACATCGATTTATATCAATGGGACAACTTGAAAATTTGTGCCGGACTGGGATTCGAACCTGTGTCTTCTGCTCACTACGCAGATGCACTAACCACTATGCCATACGGACATACACTGAACAGCCAAAGAAACTGGTACACCACCCTAAGACGTGGCATGCACTCGACTAATGTCTGAAGTAGTGCTGGAGGGAATTGACACCATGAATCCTGCACGGCAGTCCACAAATCCGTAAGAGTACGAGGGGATGCAGATCTTTCTGAACAGCACATTGGAAAGCATCCCAGGTACAGTCAATAATGTTCATGTCTGGGGAGTTTGGTGTCCATCGGAAGTGTTTAAACCCAGAAGAGTGTTCCTGGAGCCACTCTGAAGCAATTATGGACAAACGACACCAACGACGACTGAAGAGAGCGCTCTACGTGACAGATGTGCAACCCTTCCGCAAATTGCTGCAGATTTCGATGCTGGGCCATCAACAAGTGTCAGCGTGCGAACCATTCAACATCATCGATATGGCCTTGCGGAGCTGAAGGCCCACTCGTGTACCCTTGATGCTTTGCGCCTCGCCTGGGCCCATCAACACCAACATTGGACTATTGATGACTGGAAACATATTGCCTGGTCGGACGAGTCTCGTTTCAGATTGTATCGAGCGGATGGACGTGTATGGGTATCGAGACAACCTCATGAATACACGGACCCTGCATGTCAGCAGGGGATTACTCAAGCTGGTGGAGGCTGTGTAATGGTGTGTGGCATATGCAGTTGGAGTCATGTGGGACATCTGATACGTCTAGATGCGACTCCGACAGGCGACAGGTACGCAAGAATCCAGTCTCATCACCGGCATCCATTCATGTCGCATTGTCCTGCTGGAATTGCCCACGTCCGTCGGGATGCACGATGAACATGAATGGATGCAGGTGATGAACTAGATGCTTGCGTAACTGTCGCCTGTCGGAGTCGTATCTAGACGTATCAGGGGTCCCACATGACTCCAACTGCATATGCCACACACCATTACAGAGCCTCCAGCAGCTTGGGTAATCCCCTGCTGACATGCAGGGTCCGTGTGTTCATGAGGTTATCTCCATAACCTGTACACGTCCATCCGCTTGATACAATTTGAAACCAGACTCGTCCGACCAGGCAACATGTTTCCAGTCATCAACAGTCCAGTGTCGGTGTTGACGGGCCAAGGTGAGGCACAAAGCTTCGTGTCGTGCAGTCATCAAGGGTACACGAGTGGGCCTTGAGCTCTGCAAGGCCATTTCGATGATGTTGAATGGTACGCACGATGACACTTGTTGATGGCCCAGAATTGAAATTTGCAGCAGTTTGCGGAAGGGTTGCACAGATGTCACGTTGAGCGCTATCTTCAGTCGACGTTGGTCCCTGGCAGTGAGAATTCATTTCAATCACTGGAGCAAGTTAAAATTTTGTTCCGGACCAGCATTCAAACCCAGTTCTCCTGCCTGTTAGGCAAATCCGCCGACTACTACGCCATCTGGACACAGTGGCCACCGCGACCGCACGGACTACCCTAGTGCGCCCCTCGATAGACCCAACTTCTCAACATATTCCACTCACTACTAACGTATTGTCGCTGCTCATTTGCATCATTACCACATACGCAAACTATTACTTTCGACATGTGAGTCTCTGTACAGGTGTCCCAGGACTGCGATGCTGTAGACTACTTTCCCACGGGAAGTGGGCAGAGGCGAGAGAGTCTCAGGGTTGGTTGTGTTGGTGTGCCCGCAGATGACGGCGAAGCTGCCGGTGCTGGTGTACGTGCACGGTGGGGCGTTCGTGGGCGGCTCCTCGCAGCAGGTGCAGCCCCACTTCCTGCTCGACCACGACATCGTGCTGGTGGCGCCGCAGTACCGGCTCGGCCCGCTCGGTGAGTAGCCAGGCGGCAGTAGTGATGGAAAAAAATGGTTCAAATGGCTCTGAGCTCTATGGGACTTAACATCTGAGGTCATCAGTCCCCTAGAACTTACAACTACTTGAACCTAACTAACCTAAGGACATCACACACATCCATGCCCGAGGCAGGATTCGAACCTGCGACCGTAGTGGTCGCGTGGTCCCAGAGTGTAGCTCCTAGAACCGCTCGGCCACTCCGGCCGGCTAGGGATGGGAAAAAACCCAAAAAACCGACCAGCTGAAACCGACACCGCTATTTTACTTCCGAATAATCCGAATTTTTCGGTATTTGTTTCGTCTCGTTTATAACAGATGCTTTTTTTTTCTTTTACTAATAACAGAGGAAAATAACCGAAATACCAAATAATCATAAGAGCGGTGCTAAAACTGTTCATTTATAAATACGAGGGGGAAGGTCGAAAAGTTTCTAGCCTAACAAATAAAGAATGACAGAAATTTCGTAATAGCAGTTTGTTTTTCAATAAAATATCCGTGTATACTAATACCCTTGCAGGCAGGCTCAGATAACTTCTGCAAAGTATTCAAATAATGGAGAATATGGCGACTGACGTAACAAAAAAAAAATGAACGATGACTAACTGAAACCCTCAGTTGCCGACAGGTGTTGTTGATATACCTCGATGTGGGCAGCTGAAAATGTGTGCCCCGACTGGGACTCGAACTCACGATCTCCTGCTTACATGGCAGACGCTCTATCCATCTTTTTTTTTTTTCCTTTCACTTTTTTTTTTTTTTTTAGACGCTACCCCCCCCCCCCCTTTTTTTTTATAGTTTTATTTTAAGAGTGTTCAGATATGGGTAGGTGGAGACAAGGCGGGCAGGGGTCGAAACCCGAGGCCTGGCCGCGATGTCTCCCCCCTCCCGTCCCTGAATCACTCACTCAAAGTAGCTTTTTGATTTTTTTTTTATTTATATTTTTTTTTTCACCAGGAAAAGGGTAAATGGAAAAAAAGATCTTTATTGGTACAAACTTAAATACAACAGAAATGCCATCCTTCCGGCGAAAATAACACAAGACAATATACTCGTACAAGGCGAGGAATTTTTTTTTTTTTATGAACATGTTGTAGGGAAAAAAAGAATAGTAGGTCTGATGTAATCTAAGAGGTGTGAAGCAATATACAGTGGAGTGAGGGAAAGACCAGTGTTGTCTGGGGTAGTGCATTAAAGAAAGGAGGCGCGTGTCCATGCGCCTACTCCACTGTGGGTTACAATGTAGAAAGTAGCGCGGGGAGTCTCAGATGTCAGCAGGGGGGGCGGGAGTGCTGTCGGCGTGTGGCACCATCCAACTGAGCGGGGGTGAAGTAAAGATCGCATGTAGGTAATTGGCGAAGAAGGCGCGGTAGCGCGGTCGCTGTTCGACTTCACTGTTGGCGGTTTGTAAGTACTGCCAGAAATCAAGGCGTGATTTGTCGCCACCATTATACACGTAGGTGATCGTCCATCCCTTGACCCAGACAATCGCATGATTTTTGGAGGCGGGGAAATAAGTATTCTCAGGATGGATAAAAGTCCATGGGTCAATCGAGTCCGGCGGAACGCGGAGGTAACAGGCAACGAACTGTCGGGCAAGTTTCCAGACGTCACTGGTGGCAGTACAAGTCAGTTGATGGACATCGTCATCCACGAGGTGGCAAATGGAACAAAGTGGAGAGTCCTGTAGTCCGATGGCGTGAAGGCGATGGTTTGTGGCGAATTTTTCATTTGCGACTTGGTACCATGTTGCCCGGACGTTGGAGGGAAGAAAAGGCTGGTGGATGTGACGCCAAACCGTTGGCCACCGCGTGGACGGATGTCTCAGTTCGATATTGTTGTTGGATATGGAACGAAGGAGAGGGGTGTAAAAATCTTTAGGTCGAGGAGAACGCGTGGTCGGTAAGTGTGCGTGAGCATAACTGAAGTCGACGATGAAATCAGAAATGTGCGTCAAATGGTGCTTGATGTGTCCGACTGGTACTGGTGGTGTTATGGTCGCGGGCACAAGAATTTCCAGCAAGCTGCGCGTAAGGGAGGTGCCCCCGTGCCACTGCTTGTGCATGGTGGACATGCACAAGGACGCCGCTCGGAGTCGCACATTGACAAGGCCGAGGCCTCCTGCTCGCGGGGGAAGGGTGAGCGTGTCGTAGCGGACCTTAAAGATCGTACCGGCTGTAAGGAAGTATCCGAGGGCAGCCTGGAGGCTGCGTCCAATAGTTGATGGCAGCGGGAGGACCTGTGCGATGTGGACCATTCTGGCCGCCACATGTTGATTGAGGTATTGGACACGTTGTAAAGAATCGAGTCGTCGGAGAAGATTTTGTCGCACCGTCGTGCGGATAGTTTGGAGTGCACGCCGAAAATTGATGGCAGCGGAGCGGCGCACGGTGGAGGTGAAAATGATACCAAGATAACGTAGTTGTTGTACACACGGGAGAGGTGCTAAGTCTTCGTGTGAGAGGCCGCGTCCAATGGGCATCGCCGCGGATTTAGCCACATTCATGTTACTGCCCGCTGCAGTGCCGTACGTTGATATCAAATCAAGTACCGTGTGTGTTTCACTCCGTGAGCGGATCAAGAGGAGGAGGTCGTCCGCATACGCACGACACCGAAAACTGTGCTGTCGTAAAGTGAGACCAGAAAGGTGGCTCGTCAGACTCCCGATGAGTGGCTCCAGGCTTATGGCATACAGTAGGGTCGAAAGTGGGCAGCCTTGCCGTGCGGAACGCCGGATCGCCACTGGTCCCGCCACACGGCCGTTAACCTGAATCAGAGATTCGGCGGTGCCGTACAGGCGCCGGATCACGTCGATAAAGGCTGGTGGAAAACCCATGCGGTTCATCACTGAGAACAGAAAAAGATGCCGCAATTTGTCGAATGCGCTGTCAAAATCAATGGCAACCACTGCGGCGCGGAGTCTGCACGCCGCTGCCAGTGCAATTAAATTGCGACATTCTCCTGTGGCCGTTTGTATATTAACTGAGCCGCCCGGAGTTGTCTGTTCCGGGGATAGAATGCTAGGCAGGATCTTGCGGCATCGCGTTGCCAGTAGGCGTGTAAAAATTTTACAGTCTGCGTTAAGCAGAGTCAGGGGACGGTAATGTGCTGTCGTCACACCTGGTGTCGGTTTGTGGATGGGTATAATAATTCCCGTGACGAAGGACGGCGGTACGGCGTTCCCTATCGTCAGCAGTTCATTAAACATCGTTGTCCACCGTGATGCCATTAGTGTGAAGAAAGCGCGATAAAATTCTATCGGCAATCCGTCGACACCAGGTGACTTATTCAGAGCACCTTTTTTGATTGCATCGTGGATTTCGTCACGCGCAATGGGCTCCATCAGCTCGTCCGCTTCGTCGTTGGTGAGGGTGCGAGTTACGTGTGGTAACACAGACTCCTCAGCGTGGTTGTTGGTAGTCTCCTCCTGGTACATTGTGCGGTAGTGGTCGACAAAGGCACTGACGATTTCGGCCTGGCAAGTGACGTGCTGGCCGCGACAGGTGGTGATCTCGGTGATGAGTTGTCGTCGTCGATGTTTCCTATCGGAGGCGATATGATGCATGGTCGGATGTTCTTGTTCCGCCGAATCTTGACGTCGGGTTCGCACCATAGCCCCCTGCAGTCTACGGCGTGTCAAAGTTACAATTTGCGCCTTAATCCTGCTGCGTTCCCTCTGGGTGTCGGGGGTGGGCGGTTGGGCGTCCAGGTCGCGGAGAACGGCGTAGAAATAGTCGGTAGTGTGCCGGCGCCACATAGCAACTTCCTTTCCATACTGAATCAAAGTACGTCGAAAGGCAGGTTTGGCACATTCTAGCCACCAGGTCAAGGTCGTGCAGTATTTAGGTAAGCGACGTTCACAGGTGGCTCATGTCTCGGTAACACGTTGAAGACATTCGGGATCATGAAGATGGGAGGTGTTTAGCTTCCACGGTGCACGACTACGCCAGACCACTTGCTTGGGGAAGAGAATGTTGCAGATGTAGGCACAGTGGTCCGAAAAGGCCAGGGGCCAAAGTTCTGCACCTTGGACTGCAGGTGTGAGTTCCCGAGAGACGTAAATTCTATCGAGGCGGCTCGCGGAGTGACTCGTCTGGTAAGTATGTCCAGGCGCGTCGCCGTGCCGAACTTCCCAAGTGTCGCGGAGCAACAGATCTCGGACGACAAGACGCAGTTCTTGACAGGTGTTGTAGTGGGGCACTTGATCTTTAGGGTGCAAGACACAATTAAAATCACCCCCAAGCAAGTAATGGTCGCAGCGTCCAAGAAACAAAGGAGCGATTTCTTCTGAATAGAAGAGGGCCCTGTCGCGTCTGCGGGTGGAGCCTGACGGAGCGTAAATGTTGATGATACGCGTCCCCATGACGGTGACGGCCATGCCTCTGGCAGATGGAAGGTATGTGATATCGGCCACTGGAATGCCTTCTCTGGCGTAGATGGCTACGCCGCGTCCCAGGTGGTCACCAGGAGAAGGATAAGTGTTATATCCCGCGACGTCTGGTAGTGTGGCCAGGTGTACTTCCTGTAGTAGTGCGATATCGACGTCCGACGCCCATATCATCTCTCGCAGCAGTTGAAATTTCACGGGTGAGCTAATGGTGTTAGTGTTGATCGTCGCTATTCGGTAGGTTTGGAGCTGTAACCCGCCGTGGAGGGGAACTCCACCGGCGGAGGATGAAGAGGGACGAGGCAACGGTGAGTCGTGCCGTACGCCACCTGACGGCATTATCAGCGGCGTAACGATGCTTCCGTCTGGGGTAACTCTGTCCCCAGCGTGTGGTCCGGCTCCTCATCGACGTCCTCACTCCACACCATTGAAGGCGTTGTCGTTGTGATGGTCGTACGTTCCACTTCGGTCGTAGGGGCAGAGGACGTCTCGGCGGCAGTCGCATCTGTGGAGTCCATTGGTTCAGGAGCACCTGAGCGAGCCAGTAGAGTAGACATCGACGTATCCACAGTCTGCGTCATGTTGTCGTCATTCGTATCGTCGTGTAGGTTCTCCGAGGCCTCGTCGGGTCGGACGGCCTCTGGAGCATCGGGGGGTGGTGATCCGTCTCGTTCCGAGACCGTACGGCGCCTCCTCTTGCGCCTCTTAGGTGAACGTTGTTTGCGGGTTCGTCCCTCCGTGTCGGAAGACGGGAGGGAGTCGCGTCGCTCTGAGAGGAAGGCCGTCGCGGGAACGTCAAATGAAGGGGCGTCCATATGTTCAGGCGGGTGGGTGTCGGAAGTCGTCGCTGTTGGTAGTGGCGCCGGAGTAGCGTCAGGCTTTGAGCGCGACGCGTCGGCCCCAGCGGTATCCGTAGCAGCTGGAAGGGTCACCGGTGCATGGTCCGATGGGCGGCGGCCGGTGGGAGGAGAACAGAGCGCCGATGCGTAGGTGATCGGTAAAACCGTAGTCGGAGCCGGAGGTGCCACGGTAGCGGCTGGCAGTTGGGTGATCCGTCGCTGAAGACACTCAGATCTGAGGTGGCCTTCTTTGCCGCACCCGGAACAGGTCTTGGGTTGGCCGTCGTATATGACAACCGCGCGGCACCCGCTAATTTGCAGGTAAGACGGCACGTGGCGATGGAGGTCGATGGTGATCTGCCGTACACCGTTAAGAACAGGGTACGTTTGGAATTGCGCCCAGCGTTCGGCAGTGTGGCCATGTACAGTGCCATAGGGGCGGAAAGCCGCGATAACGTCTTCCGCTGGAAGCTCGAACGGGAGTTCGAAAACTCGTATGGTGCGCATTCCTAAGCCGGCATGGTCGACAGTGACCGTTCCGACATTGCCGTCGGCGTGGCAAAAGCGTAATCCATGGTTGGTGTCACGAAGTATTCTTTCACATATCGCGTCATTGACGACTTTGACGTACACAGTACTGCTTAATATGGACAAATGGATGCCCAAGATGTCAGAAGCTGGGATCTTAGCAACGTCGCGTAGGAAGCGTTCCACTTCCAAGGCCTTTGGTCGTGCGTAGTCATTGCAGAAGTTGAAACGTAAAGTTGATTTTCGAAAACGGTTGGCCATGATTCTAGTGCACGTAAGCGACACGTAAGTGACGGCCGCTGAAATGTAAACAACAGCGAGCGCGCGCGCTCCGCAGGCGGAAATAACAACACGTCCGCACTGCACGGCGGCGAAAGCCGGACTGTCTGAGCCACCGAGGACACAGATGAATGGTGCGACTGCAGGGACTTATCCCTTGCACGCTTCCCGTGAGACACATTCTCAACTGTCCACAATTCTACATATGTAATGTACCTTATAGACATTCGCCGATTCACTCATTACTCGCGCACGCTTTGGCGATTCCCGTAAGAGTTTGGGCAACCTGTGCGCATTCGCACAGACGAAGGTCAATGGCTGGGTAGCCTTTTAACTATATATATGAAGACATTAACTGTTCTCGAAAGAACAGATACTGTAGATAACCGTGCAGCTTTTCCCTGGAATAAATGATGACTTCAATCAGTCATCATTTATTCCAGGGAAAAGCTGCACGGTCATCTACAGTATCTGTTCTTTCGAGAACAGTTACTATGTATAGTTCAAATGGCTCTGAGCACTATGGGACTTAACATCTGAGGTCATCTGTCCCCTAGAACTTAGAACTACTTAAACCTAACCAACCTAAAGACATCACACACATCCACGCCCGAGGCTGGATTCGAACCTGTGACCGTAGCGGCCGAGTGGTTCCAGACTGCAGCGCCTAGAACCGTTCGGCCATCCGGGCTGGCGATGACGTAATAACTCGAACCCGCAGTAACGCAGAGTTTCCAGTGTTGCCACGGCGTTGTGTGCCGGCGCGTTGTCCCGACGCAAAAGAACTCCGCGCGCCAATTTTCTGCGCCTTTTTTTCGTTATCTCTTCTCTCAAACGGCGCAGGAGAGTTAAGTGGTATGATGTGTTGATAGTTACGTACTGTTGCAATCGTATTCTCCTTAGCCACTCGTATGCCGTCTCGTTGTCTCTGTAGAGCTGTACCATGAGAGTAAGGAGAGGATGTTGGTTGGTGGCCGGTATCCTCGATCTATAGCACAAGCTGCACGCAATTAATAACTGGGTTCTTTATTCATAAACAAAGAGCTACGTAACTTAAGTTTGCATGTGCTGTGGCAAAACAGGCTCGGACTCACTGGGAAACTGACTGGCTAACCTGACCCTCCGGTCCGCGGCGGCGATCCTACACTACTGGACATTAAAATTGCTACACCAAGAAGAAATGCAGATGATAAACGGGTATTCATTTGACAAATATACTATACTAGAACTGACATGTGATTACATTTTCACGCAATTTGGGTGCATAGATCCTGAGAAATCAGTACCCAGAACAACCACCTCTGGCCGTAATAACGGCCTTGACACGCCTGGGCATTGAGTCAAACAGAGCTTGGATGGCGTGTACAGGTACAGCTGCCCATGCAGCTTCAACAACATACCGCAGTTCATCAAGAGTAGTGTCTGGCGTATTGTGACGAGCCAGTTGCTCGGCCACCATTGACCAGACGTTTTCAGTTGGTGAGAGATCTGGAGAATGTGCTGGCCAGGGCAGCAGTCGAACATTTTCTGTATCCAGAAAGGCCCGTACAGGACCTGCAAGATGCGGTTGTGCACTATCCTACTGAAATGTAGGGTTTCGCAGGGATCGAATGAAGGGTAGAGCCACGGGTCGTAACAAATCTGAAATGTAACGTACACTGTTCAAAGTGAAGTCAACGCGAAGAAGAGGTGTCCGAGACGTGTAACCAATGGCACCCCATACCATCACGCTGGGTGATACGCCAGTATGGCGCTGACGAATGCACGCTGCCAATGTGCGTTCACAGCGATGTCGCCAAACGCGGATGCGACCATCATGATGCTGTAAACAGAACCTGGATTCATCCGAAAAAATGACGTTTTACCATTCGTGCACCCAGGTTCGTCGTTGAGTACACCATCGCAGGCGCTCCTGTCTGTGATGCAGCGTCAAGGGTAACCGCAGCCACGGTCTCCGAGCTGATAGTCCATGCTGCTGCAAACGTCGTCGAACTGTTCATGCAAATGATTGTTGTCTTGCAAACGTCCCCATCTGTTGACTCAGGGATCGAGACGTGGCTGCACGATCCGTTACAGCCATGCGCATAAGATGCCTGTCATCTCGACTGCTAGTGATACGAGACCGTTAGGATCCAGCACTGCGTTCCGTATTACCCTCCTGAACCTACCGATTCCATATTTTGCAAACAGTCATTGCATCTCGACCAACGCGAGCAGCAATGTCGCGATACGATAAACCGCAATCGCGATAGGCTACAATCCGACCTTTATCAAAGTCGGAAACGTGATGGTAGGTACGCATTTGTCCGGCTTACACGAAGTATCACAACAACGTTTCACCAGGCAACGCCGGTCAACTGCTGTTTGTGTATGAGAAATCGGTTGAAACTTTCGTCTTGTCACCACGTTGCAGATGTCACCACCGGAGCCAACCTTGTGTGAATGCTCTGAAAAGCTAATCATTTGCATATCACTGGATCTTCTTACTGTTGGTTAAGTTTCGCGTCTGTCGTACGTCATCTTCGTGGTGTAGCAATTTTAGTGGCCAGTAGTGTAAATACTGGCGGCTGAGAGGGCGTTGGCGGCGTGTTTCCAGCGAGTCTTGTCGCTGGCCTCTATCGATACTCTCGTAACCTCTATGCCGGCGCCAGTGTACGCCAGCACAACAACTACCTTAGCGGATGATTTTTGGACCTGGAATTTTTTTGGCGTAGGGAATCAAAGTGGTGAACCCACGTTTCGTCGATTGTTACATACCTTGCAAGAAAGCCGTCTTCATCCACTTCAAACTGGCGGACGATTTCTGCACAGCACTGCACACGCCCCCATCTCTGGTCCTGCATTCAAGTCTTTCAGGACCCATCGATATGAAACTTTCTGCATTCCAGAAATATCCACTACAATGTCATGAGCATGCACACGAGAGATTCGAAATGTCGTTTCATATGCTGCAACCTTGGTCGATGATCCTGCAAAATCGTATCTTGAATTGCAGTCACCGTTTCATCAGTGGCAGCGGTGACAGGCCTTCCGCTCCTTGGCGCATCTTCCACACTCGTCCTTCCACGTTTGAAGTCGGACACACAGATTTTCACTATTGCATAAGACGGAGCACTATCCTTAAGTGTATTCCCCATGTCTTCCGCAATTTCCTTGGGTGTCATTCACTTCAAATTAAGATACTGAATCACAGCATGGTTCCTGATTCTCTCGATATTCGACATTCTGCTTATACTACGGTATCCAACGCATCCTAGCGGCAACACTAACGAAGCTGGAGCCGTGAAATTCGACTTGCATACTCACAGTGGGTCACCATAAAAGGAGGTGCTATTGTTTGTGCCAGACGTTATGGTAACTACACTCATGCTCATAAATTAGGGATAATTGCAGAATGTGGTGCCACACAACTTGGCACTACACAAAACTGGCGCTAATACCATACGCACATAGGGAACACACACGACACAGATCTGTAAGTCCACGGTATTGGTGATAAGTTGAGAAAACCGTCCCGTAACACATGTGCTACAAAATGCCACTGTTTCATATGGATGCACCCCGACATCAATATGGGATATGATCATCATGCACACGTACACAGGCCGCACAACGGGTTGGCATACTCTGGATCAGCTGGTCGAGCAGCTGCTGGGGTGCAGCCTCCCATTCTTGCACCAGAGCCTGTCGGAGCTCCTGAAGTGTCGTAGGGGTTTGAAGACGTGCAGCGATACGTCGACCTGGAGCACCCCAGACGTGCTCGATGGGGTTTAGGTCTGGAGAACATGCAGGCCACTCCATTCGCCTGATATCTTCTGTTTCAAGGTACTCCTCCACGATGGCAGCTCGGTAGGGTCGTGCATTATCATCCATCAGGAGGAAGGTGGGACACACTGCACCCCTGAAAAGGCGGACATAGTCGTGCAAAATGACGTCCCGATACATTTGACCTGTTACAGTTCCTCTGAGAAAGACATGCGGGGGTGTACGTTCACCAATCATAATCCCACCCCACACCATCAAACTACAACCTCCATACAGGTCCCTTTGAAGGACATTAAGGGGTTGGTATCTGGTTCCTGGTTCACGCCAGATGAAAACCCGGCGAGAGTCACTGTTCGGACTACACCTGGACTCGTCCGTGAACATAACTCTGGAAAACTGTTCCAATGACCATGTACTGTGTTCTTGATACCAGGCTTTACGGACTGTCCTGTGACCTTGCAGGTCTCCGGGCGAGTAAACCATGTCTGTTCAGTCGTCTGGAGACAACTGCTTCAGTGGCTACGGTAAGGTCCCGTGCAAGACTACCTGCAGTACTCCGTGGCCGTCTGCGGGCACTGATGGTGAGATATCGGTCTTCTTGTGGTGTTGTACACTGTGGACACCGTAGCTCCTGGACACGTTTCCTGTCTGCTGGAATCGTTGCCATAATCTTGAGATCACACTTTGTGGCACACGGAGGGCCCATGCTACGACCTGCTGTGTTTGACCAGCCTCTAGTCGCCTTAGCATTCTTCCCCTCATAACGTCATCAATATGTGTTCTTTGTGCCATTTTCAATACACAGTCACCATTAGCACGTCTGAAAACGTCTGCACATTTACTCGCTGCACCGTACTCTGACATGCACCAACACACGTCTGCGTATGCGGACTGCTGCCAGCGCCACCGTTCGACGACCGCGGGTCAAATGCACCGCATGGTCATACCCCGAGGTGATTAAAAACCGCAAACCGCCCCCCAGAGCGTTGTTTCTCCATGTCTCAGCATTATCCTTAATTTATGAGCGTGAGTATATCTCGGGATAGAAACTTTTCGACCGCCCCTCGCACACTTTTTTTTTTTTTTTTTTAAATGAAGGAGTAATTTTTTTCCTACAGTTTGCATTGGTTTGAAATATTGCGTTATTACGGAAAATGGTAAAAGCGACCAACGCTGTTTTAACAACAATGCCGGCAGAAGCGAGCAACAAAGGCACGACGTAAGGCTTGGTACAACTCTGCTGAGACAACAATGTCCCTGTGGCCGAGTGTCGTGGCTTAAAGTACGCGTATTCGTGCACTGTGTCGCAAGACTCGGCCCCAACTGGTCTGTACTGTAGTTTCTCGATGTCGTCACCGGAGATCCATTCTATTGCCGACAGCAGAATGGCACCAACCCCAGTCTTACGAAATGACGTAGAACTGAAGTACAATGCTTCATTTTATTTACAAGATCAAAAATTTTCTCTTGCATTTCCAAGAAATAATAAAAGAGGAAAGAAATTATGGCAACAATAATAAATTTTAAAAATAACGATGATTCATCATAGTAAGCAATAAAAACAGAAAGTACCTGATTAACTGCCTGCATCTACACAATACGCCTTTATCTGCTTGTAGTTCTTGAAAAAGGACAAGTTAGTACGAAAAACAGGGTTCTTGAGTCTCACCCTTTGGCCCTGACTGTCCTAATGCCCGGATAGAGGTCTGATCCCCGCAGAGGTTCAAAAAATTAGAATCATTAGGAAAATACTAGCAATTTTTTGGTATCATTCAACCACTTATTATTTTTCGAGAAAAGTAGCAAACGGTGGAAGACACTAAGTATTCTTTTATTTGCCTGTTTAATTTAAGATTTTGATTCTATGAATCTTAAAACTGAGAGAACCGAAATTTTTCAATCTTGGTTCGATTTCTACGTTCACAGGAATAAAAAAAACCGAAAATCGGTTATTTCAGAAACCTTTTGTTTTGAGCCATTTTAGCTGTCAGATTAAAATGTCGAAAAAAAACGATTTAACCGAAAACCGGTTGTTTCGGCGATAACCCCCGTCCGCTAGCTTGCAGGCCAGTTCCCACCAACAGTTGCCGCGCCTGAAAGCGCGGCCGGCACGGTTGTCATGGAGACAGTTCAATATAGCTACGTCATGTTTAGTTAACTATATCGTAAATGGCACTTGCAGAGGCGGAAGACACATAATCTTCACGTAAGAGATGCCAGAGGCCAGCTCGCAGACATCTATACTTCTGTATCGCACTCTGGCAAGAACAGTGACAGAGCGAGGTGGCGCAGTGGTTAGCACACTGGACTCGCATTCGGGAGGACGACGGTTCAATCCCGTCTCCGGCCTTCCTGATTTAGGTTTTCCGTGATTTCCCTAAATCGTTTCAGGCAAATGCCGGGATGGTTCCTTTGAAAGGGCACGGCCGATTTCCTTCCCAATCCTTCCCTAACCTGAGCTTGCGCTCCGTCTCTAATGACCTCGTTGTCGATGGGACGTTAAACACTAACCACCACCACCACCACCAAGAACAGTGGCACCACTCAAAAATGCAATACCTGAGAAAAATCTGCTGAAAGAAGTCTACGTAACTTACACTGAAACAGTATGTATAAGCTTCCTTTAAATTTCAAGTAAGTATTTTTGGCTCTAAATTATATTATTTTCCATAGAGCAGTAATACGGGCATACAGTTATGTTCTCGTATTTGATATTCCTCGAGTAGTGCAGTTTTCAAGTGTGTCACAAACTCTTGAAACTACGTGATCAATTTTCTTCAAATTTTTACGCATTAGTTTAACGAACATTCAGGTGAACATATGCTACACATTTTGTTCAGTATATGTTATATACACTACTGGCCATTAAAATTGCTACACGAAGAAGAAATGCAGATGATAAACGGGTATTCATTGGACAAATATATTATACTGGAACTGACATGTGATTACATTTTCACGCAATTTGGGTGCATAGATCCTGAGAAATTAGTACCCAGAACAACCACCTCTGGCCGTAATAACGGCCTTGATACCCCTGGGGATTGAGTCAAACAGAGCTTGGAAGGCGTGTACAGGTACAGCTGCCCATGCAGCTTCAACACGATACCACATTTCATCAAGAATAGTGACTGGCGTATTGTGACGAGCCAGTTGCTCGGCAACCATTGACCAGACGATTTCAATTGGTGAGAGATCTCGAGAATGTGCTGGCCAGGGCGGCAGTCGAACATTTTCTGTTTTCAGAAAGGCCCGTACAGGACCTGCAACATGCGGTTGTGCATTATCCTGCTGAAATTTAGGGTTTCGCAGGGATCAAATGAAGGGTAGAGCCACGGGTCGTAACACATCTGAAATGTAACGTCCACTGTTCAAAGTGCCGTCAATGCGAACAAGAGGTGACCGAGAGGTGTAATCAGTGGCACCCCATACCATCACGCTGCGTGATACGCCAGTATGGTGATGACGAATGCACGCTTCCAATGTGCGTTCACAGCGATGTCGCCAAACAGGGATGCGACCATCATGATGCTGTAAACAGAACCTGTATTCATCCCAAAAAATGACGTTTTGCCATTCGTGCACCCGCGTTCGTCTGTTGAGTACACCATCCCAGGCGCTCCTGCTGTGATGCAGCGTCAAGGGGAATCGCAGCCACGATCTCCGAGCTGATAGTCCATGCTGCTGCAAACGTCGTCGAAATGTTCATGCAAATGGTTGTTGTCTTGCAAACGTCCCCATCTGTTGACTCAGAGATCGAGACGTGGCTGCACGATCCGTTATGGCCACGCGGATATGATGCCTGTCATCTCGACTGCTAGTGATACGAGGCCGTTGGGATCCAGTACGGCGTTCCGTAATACCCTCCAGAACCCACCGATTCCATATTCTGCTAACAGTCATTGGATCTCGACCAACGCGAGCAGCAATGTCGGGATACGATAAACCGCAATCGCGATAGGCTACAATCCGACCTTTATAAAAGTCGGAAACGTGATGGTACGCATTTCTCCTCCTAACACGAGGCATCACAGCAACGTTTCTCCAGGCAACGCCGGTCAACTGCTGTTTGTGTATGAGAAATCGGTTGGGAACTTTCGTCATGTCAGCACGTTGTAAGTGTCGCCACCGGCGCCAACCTTGTGTGAATGCTCTGAAAAGCTAATCATTTGCATATCACAGCATCTACTTCCTGTCGGTTAAATTTCGCGTCTGTAGCACGTCATCTTCGTGGTGTAGCAGTTTTAATGGCCAGTAGTGTATAAATATGTCATATATGATGGTGAAAAATTGTTACCAAAATTGTCTTAAAGTACATGACCGATTTACTTCAAATTTTTACACGATCCTCTGAAGAACTGTCTGACGGACACGTGGTACATATTTTGAAAGTGTATAATATATGCTTCATTGGTTCACTGGCATCGCCTCGGTTAATATGGAAGCTGCACAATATTTCGACCGGACAGCTGCTCGTCATCTTCGGGTGCTTACTGGCGTGTTGCTCCACTGGTTCGCCAATATTTACGCTGCTTCGCTAGAAAAGCGCAGGCGCCAGTGGTTTAGGCTATAACGTCATCGTAGACGAACTGTAGAGCACGGTGATATCCAGTTCCCCCTGCTGTACTAACAGACAACGGGCTTCTCATTCGCGACGCGAGAATTAGCGGCCCAGCGCGTGTGCGGACAGAGCGTTGGCGCCCAGTTTAAAAGTGCGGACTCTGTGTTGAGTCGGACTCGTTCGTCTGTGGCCGACGGTGCCGTAGTACCGCCAGTGCTGGTTCCCATGCCTTGCTGAGTTGAAATCCCGTCTCTCTATCCATCAGGTCGTTACTTACACGAATTTCGACTGCTTCCTTAATGATGGAGTCCCAGTACGTGGAAGCGGACGAAAGGATCTTCGTCTCTCCGCAATTCATGCTGTGTCCCGTGTCAAGACAGTGTTCAGCAAACAGCAGACTTTTCTGGCTGATCCAGTCTGGTGTGACGTCTATGTTCAGCACATCTGTCCTTAACAGAGCGGCACGTCTGGCCAATGTATGATGTCCCACTGTAGCATGGGATGTTATACAGGGTGTTACAAAAACGTACGGCCAAACTTTCAGGAAACATTCCTCACACACAAAGAAAGAAAATATGTAATGTGGGCATGTGTCTGGAAACGCTTACGTTCCACGTTACAGCTCATTTTATTACTTCTCTCCAAATCACATTAATCATGGAATGGAAACACACAGCAACAGAACGTACCAGCGTGACTTCAAACACTTTGTTACAGGAAATGTTCAAAATGTCCTCCATTAGCGAGGATACATGCATCCAGCCTCCGTCTCATGGAGTCCCTGATGCGCTGATGCAGCCCTGGATTATGGCGTATTGTATCACAGCCGTCCACAATACGAGCACGAAGAGTCTCTACATTTTGTACCGGGGTTGCGTAGACAAGAGCTTTCAAATGCCCCCATAAATGAAAGTCAAGAGGATTGTGGTCAGGAGAGCGTGGAGGCCATGGAATTGGTCGGCCTCTACCAATCCATCGGTCACCGAATCTGTTGTTGAGAAGCGTACGAACACTTCGACTGAAATGTGCAGGAGCTCCATCGTGCATGAACCACATGTCGTGTCGTACTTGTGAAGTCACATGTTCTAGCAGCACAGGTAGAGTATTCCATATGAAATCATGGCGGTGAATCGAGGAAGTACAGTACATACTGACGAAACCAAAATGAGCTCTAACATGGAAATTAAGCGTTTCCGGACACATGTCCACGTAACATCTTTTCTTTATTTGTGTGTGAGGAATGTTTCCTGAAAGTTTGGCCGTACCTTTTTGTAACACCCTGAATATCGCTGGTCTCCTTAGACATAGGTCGTCTTTAACAGAACCCAGCATCGTTTTCACTCGCGCTGGAGGGCGGAAGACACATTTCATTTGATGTTTTTTGAACAGCCTGCCTATTTTAAACGACACACCACCAGCACACCGTAGAAAAGCCATCCTCGTGGAGTTCTCTGACTGACGCTGACACAGAAATAGCGATTTGACCTGCTGACGAGGGAAACGCTACTGTTCTTTTAGCTGCTACATCTTATTTCTGCAAGATGACGAATTTACTGCAGGACTCAGCGGATCGCCGTCTCCAGAAGAATCCAACTAACGCAGTACAACGGAAGACATCCACGCTCCTCGAATCCAGCCAGTTTCCTGAACATCTTAAAAAGAGCTTTAGAGTACAGGCGTCAGTTCCACCACAACTCTATGGGCTGCCTAAGATCCATAAGGAAGGGGTTCCTCTTCGCCCCATCGAGACCAATATAGGAGCTCCAACGTGTTACATGGCAAAACATCTGACTTCTCTTCTAGGCCCACTGGGAGGAAAATGTGAATATCACATTTGAACCTCAGAAGATTTTATACAATGACAGACTCTGCTTCTCAAACCAGTTGACATATTAGCGAATTTCCATGTGGTCTCTTTGTTGGTGGATTCATTACAACATAGGAACTAAGTTGGAGGAGGACATCTTACATCTATTCAAACATGTGCTTACCTCGACTTACTTTTTATTTAACGAACAATATTTTGAGCAGACTGACGGTGTTACTATGGGTAGCCCTTTGTCTCCCATAGTAACTAACCTTTTTATGGAAGACTTCGAGCCGGCCGGGGTGGCCGAGCGGTTCTAGGCGCTACAGCCGGGAACCGCGCGACCGCTACGATCGCCGGTTCGAATCCTACCTGGTGCATGGATGTGTGTGATGTCCTTAGGTTAGTTAGGTTTAAGTAGTTCTGAGTTCTGGGGGACTGATGACCTCAGAAGTTAAGTCCCATAGTGCTCAGAGCCATTTGAACCATTTTTTGAAGACTTCGAGGAAAACGCACTTTAGTCAGTGGTGTTGAAACTTAAATGTTTCTGGAGGTATGTGGACGACATGGAGCGGCAACGCTTGCTGCATTTCTGGAACACATTAATTTCCCATTTTGCAAAGACAGACAAAATTTCTGCAGAGATACCGCAATCACTTTTCTATGCAATGTTACTTATAATCCGTCTTGATTGCAAAATATTTATTCATATGATCGGTTCCGGTTCTTTTAGAACCATCTTCAGATCTGCAAATTTCGGTTACAGAAGTAACCCTTCCACACTCAGCAACCGTCACATTCTGCGTCACATTAAAAGTTTAATGTGCCGCAGCATATGAAAAACGGACGAGTCTCGTTTCAAATTGTATCAGGTGCGGATGGACGTGTACTGGTATGGAGACAACAATCTCGTGAATTCATGTCAGCAGGTGACTGTTCAGGCTGGTGGAGTCTCTGTAATGGTGGGGACGTGTGCAATGGAGTGATATTGGACCCCTGATAAGTCTAGATACGACTTTGACAGGTGAAACGTACATAAGCATCCTATCTGATCACCTGCATCCATTCATGTCCATTGTGCATTCCGACGGATTTGGGAAATTCCAACAGGACACTGCGACACCCCACACGTCCAGAATTACTACAAGGTGGCTCCAGGAATACTCTTCTGAGTTCAAACACTTCCGCAGGCTACCAAACTCACAAGACATGAACGTTATTGAGCATATCTGAGATGCCTTGCAACGTGCTGTTCAGAAGAGGCACACCTGGTACTGTTACGGATTTATGGTCAGCCATGCAGGATTAATGCTGCCAGTTCCCTCCAGCACTGATTCAGACGTTAGTCGAGTCCATGCCACGTCGTGTTGCGGCACTTCTGCGTGCTGGCTGGGGCCTGCACGATATTCCTTGTGTCTTCAATGTATATGCTTACACTCTTGATCAGTGTAGTTCTTTTCTTTTGCTGCTTCAGGTTTGCAGACAATATTCAGTGCCACCAAAGCCTGTCCATGTTATTGCTTTCTTCCCCTTCTTTTTTGTTACGATGAGGAACTTGGTGCTGGCTATAATGGGATAGGAGTTACTTAAAGGAACATGTGGGACTATGAACTTGATAAGAATCATGACCTGAATTTCACCCCAGGTAGCTGACTCGTTTTACACCTCTCCCTCCCTCACACTCAGGGGTTTCAGAGGGACAGTTACCCGCTACGAAAAACGGCACTGTTCGAGGAATCCTTTTAGGAACATAAAAATCCAGCCAGAGGCCAACGTGAGAAACGCCGTCTCCTCTGGTGCCACGCTACGGAAGAACGTTTTGTTTGAACTTTTAGGAATAAGCAGATTTCAGTATTATTGACCTATAGCGTTCTGACATGGGGAGGAAATCCAGGATACGAGTCTGAAGCGAGCGTATTGAAAGGTGTAAACGTTGCCACGCAAGGGAAAGTGCATGACTTAAGGAAAACAGCACTGGTGGTTTATGGTGATGTTTTCCATAGAGCTTGCACTTTCTCATGCGTGATTACGTGTAAGACTTGCTTCAGAATCATATCATGGGTTTTTTCCTTATACCATAACAACATTGACAAACAATAATGAAATGTGTACCCCAAGAACCATGGACCTTGCCGTTGGTGCGGAGGCTTGCGTGCCTCAGCGATACAGATGGCCGTACCGTAGGTGCAACCACAACGGAGGGGAATCTTTTGAGAGGCCAGACAGACGTGTGGTTGCTGAAGAGGGGCAGCAGCCTTTTCAGTAGTTGCAGGGTCAACTGTCTAGATGATTGACTGATCTGGCCTTGTAACACTAACCGAAACGGCCTTGCTGTGATGGTACTGCGAACGGCTGAAAGGCGAAATACCCTCAGACTTCAAGAAGAATATAATAATTCCAATCCCAAAGAAAGCAGGTGCTGACAGATATAAAAATTACCGAACAATGAGTTTAATAAGTCACGGATGCAAAATACTAACGCCAATTCTTTACAGACGACTGGAAAAACTGGTAGAAGTTGACCTCGGGGAAGATCAGTTTGGATTCCGTAGAAATATTGAAACACGTGAGGCAATACTGACCCTAAAACTTATCTTAGTAAATAGATTAAGGAAAGGCAAACCTACGTTACCAGCATTTGTAGACTTAGACAAAGCTTTTGACAATGTTGACTGGAATACTCTATTTCAAATTCTGAATGTGGCAGGGGTAAAATACAGGGAGCGAAAGGCTATTTACAATTTGTACAGAAACCAGATGGCAGTTATAAGAGTCGAGGGACATGAAAGGGAAGCAGTGGTTGGGAAGGAGTGAGACAGGATTGTAGCCTCCCCCCGATGTTATTCAATCTGTATATTGAACAAGCAGTAAAGGAAACAAAAGAAAAATTCGGAGTAGGTATTAAAATCCATGGAGAAGAAATAAAAACTTTGAGGTTTGCCGATGACATTGTAATTCTGTCAGATTCAGCAAAGGACTTGGAAGAGCAGTTGAGCGGAATGGATAGTGTCTTGAAAGGACGATATAAGAAGAACATCAACAAAAGCAAAACGAGGATAATGGAAAGTAGTCGAATTAAGTCGGGTGATGCTGAAGGAATTAGATTAGGAAATGAGACACTTAAAGTAGTAAAGGAGTTTTGCTATTTGGGGAGCAAAATAAGTGATGATGGTCGAAGTAGAGAGGATATAAAATGTAGACTGGCAATGGCAAGGAAAGCGTTTCTGAAGAAGAAAAGTTTGTTAACATCGAGTATTGATTTAAGTGTAAGGAAGCCGTATCTGAATGTATTTGTATGGAGTGTAGCCATGCATGAAAGTGAAACATGGACGATAAATAGTTTAAACAAGAAGAGAAGTTTTCGAAATGTGGTGCTACAGAAGAATGCTGAAGATTAGATGGGTAGATCATATAACTAATGAGGAGGTATTGAATACGATTGGGGAAAAGAGAAATTTGTGGCACAACTTGACTAGAAGAAGGGATCGGTTGGTAGGACATGTTCTGAGGCATCAAGGGATCACCAGTTTGGTATTGGAGGGCAGCGTGGAGGGTGAATATCGTAGAGGGAGACGAAGAGATGAATACACTAAACGGATACAGAAGGATGTAGGTTGCAGTAGGTACTGGGAGATGAAGAAGCTTGCACAGGATAGAGCAGCATGGAGAGCTGCATCAAATCAGTCTCAGGACTGAAGACAACAACAACAACAACAATGAACTGTGCAGGAGTATGATTTGGTTTAACCTTACTAACAAATCTTTATTGGATGGAACTCACAAAGTCTGCTACAATCGGTCAGTGAGATTCCTGTTCTGACAGCGACACCCAAGTTTCAGAGCGCCAAAATAGAGAACATTTGCCGCTGGAGAATCACGGAGTAGAGACTTGTGGAAGTGGGTGACTATTGAGACATGCCTTGCTGTTGTAGACAAGGACGACATCACTTCGCTTCACTGAGTACAGAGACCGAACTGAACTCGGAACCACCAGCTGCTACTCTCACTGCCTTCTGCATTCATGCCGCACGAGTTTGGTAAGAATGAGTCTGAACTGCAAACACCGGTTCGGTGGGGATGCGACTTTAGTTAACCACATTCAGCAGCCATTTGCACAGTTTTTACGTTTTTCAGCCAGCAAGTTGTTTTCGTTGTGCATTTTGGCGATCTTACTGGTGTTCAGAACTATTTTTCTATGTTCATCCTGTGATTTGCAAAGCGTAGTTGCAGTCATTAACCATATGCACAGATTGTTTCGGTAACTATGATTTTATGGTGCCCACCAACCTGTGCCAAGCTTAGATTTTATAAATATAATCGCTTGTCCTGTGATTAAACGTTAAATCAGTTACGCTGTTTTTGTGGTCTTCAGTCTGAAGACTGGTTTGATGCAACTCTCCATGCTACTCTATCCTGTGCAAGCCTCTTTTTTTCCGAGTAACTACCTACATCCCTCCGAATCTGCTTACTGTATTCATCTCTTGGTCCCCAGCTATGATTTTTACTCCACACGCTTCCCTCCGGTACTAACTTGGTGATCCCTTCCATACATGATCACTTCCATACATGACCACACTCCATGCAGATACTTTCAGAGAAGAGAAATCTATACTGTTTGTTAACAAATTTCTCTTCTTCGCAAACGCTTTTCTAGCCATTGCCAGTCTGCATTTTATAGCCTCCCCACCTTGGACCATCAGCAGTTATTTTACTTCTCAAATAGCAAATCACAGATACTACTTCAAATGTTTCATTTTCTAATCTAATTCCTTCAGCGTCACCTGATTTAATTCGACTACATTCCAGTGTCCTCGTTTTGCTTTTGTTGAAGTTCATGTTATATCCTCCCTTCAAGATACTGTCCATTCCGTTCAACTGATCTTCCAAGTCCTTTGCTGTCTCTGTCAAACTAGCAATGTCATCGGCAAACCTCAAGGCTTTTATTTTTTCTCCCTGCACTTTAATTCCTACTCCAAATTTTTCTTTTGTTTCCTTTACTGCTTGCTCAATGTACAGATTGAATAACATTGGGGATAGGCTACAGACCTGTCTCACTCCCGAGTTCTATAAGTGGGTAATTGAGGAGCTGATGCGTATCAAAAGATTACAAGAGGATAGGAAAATCTGGCAGGCTACATTATACCAGTCGAAAGGCTGGTGACAAAAAAAAAAATATTGCCTAATGATCTATTGCTGAGAAAATTCTCCAGTTCCAATGTTTCTTGGGCTCCTACTGAGACAGCATTTATTCCGAGAGCTTCCCACACACTACCGTGAATGGTCTGTGATTGGAAAAAAAAATCCTGTTAGTCATGTACGTCATGGCTTTGAGTGCCTCATCATATTCGTTACATCCAATAATCTCTAAAATTCCTTGCATTTTCGAGACTTTTAGTGTTTAATCTACACAGAAAAGCAAAAGAAACTTGTACACCTGCTTAATATCGTGTAGGGCTCCCACGAGCACGCAGAAGTACCACAACACGACGTGGCATGGACTGTACTACTGTCTGAAGTAGTTCTGGAGGGAGTTGACTCTATGAATTCCGCAGGGCTGCCCATAAGTCTTACGGACAGCCCATAAGAGTACGAGGGGTTGAGATGTCTTCTGAACAGCACGTTGCAAGGCATCCCAGACATGCTGAATAATGTTCATGCCTCAGGAGTTTGGTGGCCAGCGGAACGTTCCTGGAGCCACTCTGTAGCAATTCGGGACGTGTGATGCCGCATTGTCCTGCTGGAATTTCCCAAGTCCGTCGGAATGCATAATGGACACGAATGGATGCAGGTGATCAGACAGGATGCTTATGTACGTGTCACCTGTCAGAGTCGTATCTAGACGTATGAGGCGTGCCATATCACTCCAGATGCACGCGCCACACACCATTACAGAACCTCCACCAGCTTGAACATTCCCCTGCTGATATGCAGTGTCCATGTGTTCATGGGCCCAGGCGAGGCGTAAGGCAGTCATCAAGTGTACACATGTGGGCCTTCGGCTCCGAAACCCCTTATCATAGATGTTTCGGTGAATGGTTCGACGGCTGACACTTGTTGATGGCCCATCACTGAAATCTGCAGGAATTTGCGGAAGGGTTGCACTTACGTCACGGTGAACGATTCTCTTCAGTCGTCGTTGGTCCCGTTTTTGCGGATGTTTTATTCGACAGCATCGATGTCGGAGATTTAGTGTTTTACCGGATTACTGATATTCACGGTACGCTGATATAACAGTCATACGGGAAGATCCCCACTTTATCGCTGCCTTGAAGATGCTGTTTTTTTTTTTTAATAAAGAGCTGTATGGGACTTAACATCTGTGGTCATCAGTCCCCTAGAACTTAGAACTACTTAAACCTAACTAACCTAAGGACATCACACACATCCATGCCCGAGGCAGGATTCGAACCTGGGACCGTAGCTGTCGCGGGTTCCAGACTGTAGCGCCTAGAACCGCTCGGCCACTCCGGCCGGCGAAAATGCTGTGTCTCATCTCATCACTTGTGCGCCGACTATAACACCACGTTCAAATTGACTTAGAACTTCGTAACCTGCTATTGTGGCAGCAGCAACCGATCTAACAACTGCATGAGACACTTACTGTCTTATACAGGGTGATTCAAAAAGAATACCACAACTTTAAAAATGTGTATTTAATGAAAGAAACATAATATAACCTTCTGTTATACATCATTACAAAGGGTATTTAAAAAGGTTTTTTTTCACTCAAAAACAAGTTCAGAGATGTTCAATATGGCCCCCTCCAGACACACGAGCAATATCAACCCGATACTCCAACTCTTTCCACACTGTCTGTAGCATATCAGGCGTAACACTTTGGATAGCTGCTGTTATTTCTCGTTTCAAATCATCAATGGTGGCTGGGAGAGGTGGCCGAAACACCATATCCTCATCATACCCCCATAAGAAAAAATCGCAGGGGGTAAGATCAGGGCTTCTTGGAGGCCAGTGATGGAGTGCTCTGTCACGGGCTGCCTGGCGGCCAATCCATCGCCTCGGGTAGTTGACGTTCAGGTAGTTACGGACAGATAAGTGCCAATGTGGTGGCGCTCCATCCTGCTGAAATATGAATTGTTGTGCTTCTTGTTCGAGCTGAGGGAACAGCCAATTCTCTAACATCTCCAGATACTGTAGTCCAGTTACAGTAGCACCTTCGAAGAAAAAGGGACCAAAAACTTTATTGGCTGAAATGGCACAAACACCCATTCTCTGTAAACTGTTTATACCAACGTTTAATACACCACCTATCAGGAGGTTTAACACCATACTTCGTTCGAAATGCACGCTGAACAACTGTCGTCGATTCACTTCTGCCGTACTCAATAACACAAAAAGCTTTCTGTTGAGCGGTCGCCATCTTAGCATCAACTGACGCTGACGCCTAGTCAACAGTGCCTCAAGCGAACAAATGTACAACTAAATGAAACTTTATAGCTCCCTTAATTCGCCGACAGATAGTGCTTAGCTCTGCCTTTTGTCGTTGCAAAGTTTTAAATTCCTAAAGTTGTGGTATTCTTTTTGAATCACCCTGTATAGTCGCTGCCGACCACAGAGTCTGGAACCGCGCGTCCGCTACGGTCGCAGGTTCGAATCCCGCCTCGGGCATGGATGTGTGTGATGTCCTTAGGTTAATTAGGTTTAAGTAGTTCTAAGTTCTAGGGGAGTGATGACCACAGCAGTTAAGTCCCATAGTGCTCAGAGCCGTTTGAACCATTTTTGAAACGACCGCAGAGCCGTATTCTGTCTGTTTATGTACCTCTGTATTTGAATACACATGTGTATACCAGTTTCTTTGGCACTTCAGTGTAATTCAGTCCCAGAAAGGTTACTGAGAAAAAAAAGAAAGTGAGTGTATATCACCGGCTGTAAGCCAATGTGCAGTACCTAACCATGTCATAGAGGTACTGGCAGGCAAATTCTCACACCTCGGCATCTGTAGACTATTACGTGTATCGTGATGTCTCATTCTGACACCTGAGACCTTCTGCTGCAGCTGGTGACTGTATCGACTTGGCGAATTGCAGGTTTCCTGAGCCTGCAGACGGACGACGTTCCCGGCAACGCCGGCCTCATGGACCAGCTGGCGGCGCTGCAGTGGGTCCACGACCACATCAGCCAGTTCGGTGGCGACCCCGCCAAGGTGACGCTGGCCGGCGGCAGCGCCGGCGCCGCTTCAGCAGCGCTGCTGCAGCTCAGCCCACTCTCCAAACCGACCACTGGAGGTGGGTCCACACAGTCCGATCCACTGCTCCACAACTACAGAGTTTCCCTCTTGCTGGCAGGAGACTTTGGGACCAGGAGACTTTGGAACTCATCAGACGGTTCTATCAGTACAAAGGGGCCTCAGATTTGATAACAAACAGCAGGGAACTACATTTCGATCTTCAGCCGACAGTCTATTGTAGCCACTGCTCTGTGCGGCTGCTCAGATTGGGTGTGAATCAATAAGGTAATAGCAGGTAGTAGCAAGGAATCTGGAGGAAGTAGAGGGATGTCGCCCCTCAGCGACAGGAAACTTGAGGGACCTGTAGAGTGAAAATGGTGATCGGTACTGTCCTATGGATTCTTGAAGGTACTCAAGAGTTAACATGGAAGCAGCACCCACTATACCTTCAGGCCACTCTACTGCGTACTGCTGAATGTTTTACCATGTAATAAGTCATAGAATCTTAGTAAGTGGTAGGGTTCATTGTGTTACTACTTCTATTTTATTATGAAATTAAGCTAAAAGTTAAATTAAAATAATATGAATACTGCTCCTCGATTTTTCTGCGTGTCCAAGATGCAAGTGGGACAGAAAAAATTCACGTTATTCCCCATGTACAGAAGAAATTGTGGGCCAGGTTAATTTAAGGGAACTCCTTCCGAACTGTGGTTGTTGGTGGTCAATAAGTTGACTGTGACTGTTAGAGACTCCTCGATTTGAAAAAGGAAACCTGGAGCGCAAGGATACATTCCTGGGAGATAGCTGGCGGTTTCGATCCGTCAGGTAATGGCAACCTAACAAATGTGGAGAGTTCCTTAAGAACTCACTGATGAGACAGACCTAGCTCTTTTTATTGGAATGGTCTTTTAGGGTGGCAGGGTAGCAGCCAGCTGCTGTCGGCACAACACGCCACGATGCTATGGTTTACAGGGGTAAATAATGGTTGATAACATGTGAGGTCGATGAAGTATGAGCTTGCTATCGAACACCCTTGTGCTCCCCCCCCCCTTCCCCCTCTCCAGATTTCGGTACTTAATATATGTTTTCTGTTGTTTTGTAAATGATGAATGTAGAATATATCGTACATAAGAAGTCGAATTTGGGTTCTTCGCTTTGTTATTATTGTTGTACTATCCTTCCTGTTCACCTACACCTACAGTCCCATGACTAGCTTCGGTGAATCAATGTTGAAAGTGACTTACAAGGAGGCCTCATGGCAATCGGATTTTGTAATTTCTTATGTTATGCGAAGTTGAGAACTCAACTACCAGTATCCCAAAGTAAGTCTGTGCAACTCTCAATAATTACCAACAAAATCGACTTTGAAGTTTTCTGACCATTCTTTATTGTCTAGAGCCAGAATGATTTTTGTCTGAAGCCCTTCATGGCTTGTTATACGAGGGGCGTTCAGAAAGTAAACTCCGATCGGTCGCGAAATGGAAACGACTATGAAAATCCGATAAAGCTTTGCACAGATGTGTTGGGTAGTGTCTCTAGTATAGCCCCAGTTAGCATCACGTCGCTCTTCTCATTTCTGAGCTCGCAGTGAGTGCGTAAAGATGTCTAGAAAATAGTGTCTGCCGCCAAGTACGAGGGCCTGTAGAGAAATTTCGCCTGAAGCTATGCAGCTAACATTACATAACTGTCGTGCTGTTTCTTCTTCAAGACAATTCTCAGCCGCATTCTGCAGGGGCAATGAAGATGCTCCTGCATCGTTTTCAAATGGAAATGTGAGATTACCCACAATACAGTCCGCAATTGTCTCCCCCTGAGTTTCATCTCTGGTCACATGAACCGCTGTCTTTGAAGACAACATTTCGACACAGACAACGAGGTGTAGGCCAGCGTGGAGAATTGGCGGAAAGCACTGGCGGCTGCCTTCTATGATGAGGCTATTGAAAAGTTGGTACAACGCTATGACAAAAGTCTAAGTCAGAACGGCGACTACGTAGAGAAGTAGCTGAAAGGTGTAGCTAATTGTTACAAGTAAAACATTTCTGATGTTCACTGTGGTTTCAATTTGGCAATCAATCGGAGCTTACTTTCTGAACAGGCCTCGTAGAATGCTCCTGTGCCACATTGGTGGTCCTGGTTAGATTCTGGTTCAATGTACGTCGTGTGTCATTAACATAAAAAATTACAAAAAACGGATTTGCCAGATGGTGTGTTAGGTTCACATCTGCAAGTGTGATCGAGTCAGATGCTCCTGAGGCTTCAAAGTTTTGGGATCGCCTTCACTGGGTTCCATTTGGCGGCGGAGGCAATGGGCAAGAAAGGTGTCACACCACACTGCCACATGAAGGTGATCAGTGCGTATGACTGCAATGATGGACTCATAGTAAACTGCTCAACACGGGATTTGGAGTGTGCGCGTGAAACATAAGGTTTGTGGTTTTGTCATCAAAAATGTAAACTTTGCTTAGACATTCACACAGGTGTCAGTTTTGGAAGGTATTTAAATGCTCCGCATTTTCTGACGTGATGTTGCACACCGCATGTAGGTAGCCATAGTAGCTGCTTGGGTGATCATGGGCAGCACCATGTTGGCAGTCAGGGTTGTGGTCCTGCCCCTCTAGCGCTGTCATCACTTGTAGCTGACTGCTATCATAATTAGTCTGAGTACTCCATAGTTACACGCCCTTTGCGTGTGGCTGTGTACCGAACTGAACTACTTTTCACTGCCCAACAAGTATTTTGAAAATTACTGTGTTGTGATTCACATACGCGATATCATTGCCATGTTCAATGTACTGTTTTGATCGATGTTTACACCCTGTACACATAGTTTCGCACGATATTATCGCCTGTGTAGTACTGTCTTAGCAGCTACTTAATAAATAACTTTTTGACATTCGTCAGCACGAGTGACTGGCACTCTCAAAGCTTTATCCTCTGTTACTGATGCAGACTGACGTTGAGCCCATGGTCGGGGGATATTATGTGCCCTCCTTTTTACTGTGTGTGGAGGTGTTTTCCTGGTCATTGTCACTGCAGTTCCTTCATTGTTCACTCTGGAGACAGTCGGTTTTAAACGTTAAAACCTGTTCTTGGGATCAACCGACGTGTGTTTAGTAACTTTTGCCAGCAAGAGTGTCTGACACTCTCCAAGATTCTACATCCATTATCGCTGGCCGACTGGCGTTGAGTATGTGGTCGGAGGATATTAGGTACTCGCCTGTGATGTTTCCCTGGTCGCTGTCGCAGTAGCTCCTGCGTTGTTTACTCCGGAGGCATTCGATTTGAAACCAGACGGCGGGGGAAATATTCGATACAGGTGACGTATTGTCAATTGGGTTTAGTTTCAGATTTTCGACCGACGTTTGTTAAATAACTTTTCTGACAATTCGCCAGCACAAGTGACAGGCACCCTCAAAAGTTCAACCTCCATTACTCCAACCTCCATTTTCTTTGGAATGCCTAAAATCATTGGCACAAGTGACAGCCAAACAATTATTCAAGTTGGTTTGAATAATCTATAATACTGGAGACATTTGATAAGACTTCCGAAAGCATGTCATCCACACTATCTCGAAGACAGCAAGGGCAGAAACATTCGAGAACTCGCTTAGTCTACTTAACTGTTCATGCACTCAAGTTGCCGACGAGAATAACATACAGAAGAATGGAAAAGATATTGAGGATGTTTTGTGTGATGATTAGTTTGGCTTTAGTAAAGGAAAAGATATGAGAGGGGCAGTTATAATGCTACACCTGACAGAAAGAATGAAACGGCACTCATAGGATTTGTCGACCTAGAGAAGGCTTTTGACAGTGTAAAATTGTGGAAGATGTACACTGATGAGTCAAGACGTTATGACCTCCTGGTTCATAGCTTGTTTGCCCGTCTTTGGAAAGATTCTGCATGTCAGGAATGCGACAGTTTGTTGGTAGGTTTGTGGAGCTATGTGGCAGTAGATATCTACGCACAGGTGATGTAATTTACGTAAATAAGGAGCCGCTGATTTGCATACACGGTGGGGGCGCCCGATAACGACGCAGATGATCTCCATAGGATTTACGTCAGGCGAATTTGATCGTCGGAACATCAGCAGGGGTTTTCTATTAAGCTCGTCAAACCACTGTTGTACGGTCCTCGCTCCGAGACACGGACAATTATACTGCTGAAAGATGACATCCCTGTTGGGGAAGACATCAAGCATGAAGGGATGGAGGTGGTTCGCAGCTATCAGTCTTGGATTACTACCACAGGTCTCATGCAAGCACAGGAGAATGTCTCCTATATCATAATACTGCTGCCATCACCCTGCGTCAGCGTCGCGCCGCATGTTTCGAGCTGCCGTTCACCTCGATGATGGTATTTGTGGAGACGACCATCGACTCAGTGTAGCAAAAAAGTGATTCACCCGAAGAGCCGACATGTTTCCACTCATTGACGGTCGAATCCCTATGGTCCCGTGCCCACTGCAATCGTAACTGACAATACCGTTGGGTCAATATGTGAACACGGAAGGGTGGTGTGGTGCAGAGCTCCACGTTCATCAGTGTACGATGAACAGTGTGCTCCAAAACACTTGTGCGTGCACCAGCATTGTGCTCCTTCGGCAGAGATGCCACAGATCACCACGTATACAACTTCGCAGAGCAGCCAAACCTCTGAAACCAACTTTCTGTGAAGAGTCGTGCACGTCCAACCGTTTAGCGCCTAGAGCCAGTTTCCATGTCCTTCTATCTCTTTTCCGTAGATGCTGATGATAGTAGCACGTGAACATTTGACCAGCTTCGCCTTCTTTGGAATACTCGTTCACAGGCTCTGCGTGGTAATAATCTGCCCTTTGTCAACGTCGCTTATCTCAATGGATTTCCCCACTTTCAGCCGATATCTTCACTAGGGTGATGCACCATTTATGTCTGCTCCACTTACATCCTCTGGCTTTTGTAACCATGTTACGTGTCCCCAACGCCACCGGGTGGCATTCAAGGTCGCGATGGGCAGTGGTCATATGGTTTTGGCTTTTCTCTGTGGGAAAAGAGGGTAATTTTCAGCATGTACAAGCCGGCCTAGGTGGCCGAGCGGTTCTAGGAGCTACAGTCTGGAACCGCGCGACCGCTACGGTCTCAGGTTCGAATCCTGCCTCGGGCTTGGATGTGTGATATGTTCTTAGGTTAGTTAGGTTTAAGTAGTTCTAAGTTCTAAGGGACTGATGACCTCAGAAGTTGAGTCCATAGTGCTCAGAGCCATTTGAACCATTTTCAGTATGTACAAGACCCAAGTGGAGAGGG
The DNA here is from genome assembly GCF_021461395.2 of Schistocerca americana. Taxonomy (NCBI): domain Eukaryota; kingdom Metazoa; phylum Arthropoda; class Insecta; order Orthoptera; family Acrididae; genus Schistocerca; species Schistocerca americana. Next base: position 538,730,568 of record NC_060124.1, on the reverse strand, counting down.
GGGGGGGGGGGAGTGGAACACAAGAGCGTAAGGCAAGGATGAATTTTTTTCTTGTCTGCTTTTTAACCTGTACTTCGAAGAACCATTAACAAAAATGAACGATGGACTCAGGTTTGAGATTGAGATTTTGGGTGGAAAGACATCAGTTATTAGATTCAATGGTGACATTGCTGTCCTCGGTGGAAGTGAAAAGAATTACGGGACGTGTTGAATGGAAGGAATAATCTGATGAGTGCACTGAGGGTAAACCAAAGAAACTGAACTAAAACTCCGCCCGAACAGGCCATGAAGACCAAATGGTGGCAACCGGCCACCGTGTCATCCTCAGTCTACAGGAGTCGCTGGATGCAGATATGGAGGGTCATGTGGTCAGCACGCCGCTCTCCTGGCTGTATGTTAGTTTACGAGACTTGAGCCGCTACTTCTCAATCAAGTAGCTCCTCGGTTTGCCTGACAAGAGCTGAGTGCAGCCCGCTTGCCAGCAACGCTCGGCAGACGAGATGGTCACCCATCCAAGTGCTAGCCCAGCTCGACAACACGTAACTTCGGCGATCTGACGGCAACCGGTGTTACCACTGCGGCAAGGCCGTTAAACCAAATAAAGGTGAAAGTAACGAGCAGTAGCAGAAAAGAGATTCGTGATCGACTAGACACTAAAACTGGGGAGCCCCTATTAAACGAAGCGAAGTTATTCTTCTACCTCTGAAGCAATATGACGAACGACTGGTGAAAGTAGAAAGACATAACACGCAGAACTGTGCAGGCGGAAATACCATTCCTCGCAGGAAGCCGTCTGCTTAGTATTAAATGTAAGTGGCATTTTGAGGAAGAAATTTCAGAGAACCTAAGTGAGTCATGGACTATGAGAAAATCGTAAAAGAACAGACCGGAGGCGTCTGAGGTGTATTTCCGCAGGAGGATGTTAAGAACAGAGTGAATCATTTTGTGGGAATGAGGAGTTTTTCCGCAGTCGGCGGAGAATAAAACTCGGGGACAACACTGACTAGATGAAAGAACAATGTGAAGGGAAGTGTATTAAAACATCCGTGAACATGGTACCACAGAGAGCCGTAAAGGGCGAAAACTGTAGGGGAAGGGAAAAAGTTGGCTAACATCCAACAAATAATTGAGGACGTCAGACATAAACGTCATCCAGTTTCTGTGCAGTGTTTTTATGAACTGAGAGCAAGTGATGCTGTTGGTGCTGGTCTGTCTAGTGGATGGTAAGCTGCGCTCGGCAGCCTTCTTCGTGTATTCAGGAAGAGTATGCTATGGCTAGGCGCCTCGACTTTTGTCTGTCGTCTTCAACAATGTGACTCCAACATCACAATCACTCACACTTAACTCGTTATTTTCACACTTTGCAATGGAGTCCACTTGATCCGAACAAAGAATCGCTTTCCGATTTTGCTAAATCAACCCTGGAGATCATCTGAAACAACAGATCTATGCAATATTTACATTTGAACAGCTCAAAAACATTTCCAGCCAGTTGTATATCTACGAAGTTTTAGTGAATTAGACTCGAGGGGAGCAGGAGATGAAAGAATAAGCATTATGAAATCTTAAAAAAATCATGCTTACTGTGCAGTGAGTGAAAAACACCACCAAAATAAACGCACTCTCTCCTAGAGTGCACATAGATGAAATCAAAATCTATTGATGGATGACATTCGATATTGGTTTGCTCCACCGTGTACAGTGTAACATACTCAGATACATTTAGGCATCCTGTCTAAATGTAGTCGAGATAGTACTGTTTACTCATGTCTCACTCTTCGACGGCAGCCTTTCTGACTCCAGACAGTGTGTGAAGACTGAGACTACGTTTTGAAAGTGTCACCCGGTCACAAGCGTGATAAATAGTCCCCATCTCCCGCAGGTCATTCCATTTTAATCGTTCTTACCCATTGTAGAAAGGTGTTCACGATCTGGATGTGCTGTGCTCGTGCATTATAATCTGAAAAACGAACCTGCCATCAGACTGCTGACTGATGGACTGGACAGTTGGTTGGAGCATCCTGCCTATACATTGCTCAATCCTCACTGCGCTCAATATATATGTTCACGATACTAAGCCAAAATACGGCTGACCTACCTCTGTGCTGATCGATGGGACTTCGTGCCTGAGGCATGTACTGCCTCTAAACTCCTCTATGATGATCCTGAGACATCCGACAGATCAATAAACTAATTGGTAGAGAGATGCCAATGCCACTGGTCCTGGTTCTATGCCAAGAGTTCCAATCCACAGCATTTTCCTTCATCACAGCGCTGTGGCGGGAAGGGGGAAGCGAGAGGGATGGAAGTGGTGTACTTTTGCACGTTATCAATGCCTAGTGACCAAACTGTGTGGAGCTGGCTGCGTACTGCCTAGGTCGACACACCCCTTCCCAGTTGCCTCCAAGAGGAAGCACCCATTTCTGTCGTATTACTGTTGGACTACAAGTGAGCCACAATTTATAGTCAGCAGTCGTGAGATGGTTGGATTCACAAAAGGTGACGACGGAGGAGATAATCTTGAATGTCATGCATCACACAGTGGCGGTTCAGTGTTCGAATGATGTCACCGCATTGTACGCCAGTTCGGTGGGCACCTTCACGTGCTGACAACCATTTTTGTTACGAAATTTATGAAATTACAATCTGCGTGTGATCTAGGTCTGAAATGTTTCAATGCATGCCGACCAAGTGAGCGGCGTAGACAAGTCACATAGCGCAGCTCACGATTGCAGACACAATGCACTCTGCTGATGTGCGCTGAGAATGCCAGTTTGCTGTTAACTGCGTTACACAGGTGGCTGTACGTAGCGAATTCCTATGGTCTGGCATGACATCACTCGACGCGGAGCATTTAAACACCTGTCAAAACTGGAGGTGGGTAGGGACCACGCGTATTTCTCTCCAAAGTAGACCACAAAGGCTCAATAATACTGAGACTATGGTGACCAGGGCAGATGCAACAATTCATCCTCACGCTCACAAAATCAGTCCTGAGCTGTAGGAACATGGGCCATGTCCTCTTGGAACACAGCATGTCTAAATGAAGTGTTCATAGGTTAACTGAGCGGTATCCTGTGAATAGTCGAAAACAAAAATCTTTGAAGGAAACTTGCGCACAAGGAAGCAGAGGTGCTGAGATTTCTCACTATCTACAAGTGTTGCACCGCACCTTGTCACACGATGCGGGCCATTTAAACATTTGTTAAAACTGATGGCACTGTGCACATCCAACCAAAAAGTTCGCTAGTTAACTGACAGGCACACTGTGTGTAATTTAAAACAAATCTTTGGAGGTAGCTTGCACACAAGAAAGAAGAAGTACTGAAATGTCTACAGCAACAATTGGAAACCTCTGTTCGTACCACCTCTTGTATTGGCAGCTACAAGCCATACTAGTAACAGGTATGAACATGAAATACAAACGCATTATGTGCCATTAGGCAAGCAAGCACAGCTAATAGGCCATACAGTACATCCAACGACGTAGCAGTCATTCCTGAGAAAAGAAAGGCAGGACTCTTAATTTCAGCAGCCTAGCAGACTGCAGCAAAATCATACGATATCAGAAAAGAACGTAAAGTTGAGGACTAACAAAACCTGATTTAAAAACAGATAAAGAATCAGCCGCAAACTGAACTAGGTAAAGGGGTTGAGAGGATTGCATCCCTAATCTTGGGTTCTCTGCTGACACCGTCAGCAAAGATCACAGAGACCGGATCGATCATAACAGGAAAGCGAAAACTGAGTGTTATTGTCCGCTGGGATACTCCATGGTTGGCACCCACACCTTGTGATCTACAAGCCCATAGAGGATTACCTCTGAAACACTGGCAGTGGAAACAATGGAAAACATTCAGTCTCATGATCGTAAGGTGAGAGGTACCTAGGTCGCGTTGGTGATAATGGATTCCTTCAGTTCAGTGGGCGTTTTGGAATATTAGGCTTTGTTGTGCACATAGTTCCGCATAGTCAGCGCGTACACAACTTTCTCACTAGAGCGCGCCCCGCTAAGCACAACAGTGCAGGTGCAGCACTCGTCCATCTCCGCACTACGAGATGGCGCTGTCTTAGAGACGGACCAAATTCTGCTTCCGCCGATCCACGTATTAATATGTAACGCAGCCAATGAGATTGCTACTAACGTAGAACCTTTTCTCCTCGTGGATCACACTCGCGCAGTGATACATGAACGCGCGAGGTATTATAACGAGTGTACAGACCTCCAATTAGTCAGTGTGCATCAGTCTGCATTAGTCTGTACCAGTCTATAGTCAAGTTTCAGTCTGCGCCTAATAAGATTACCATATTCCTGTACATAGCCATGAGGATAAATGAATAGACACTTTGTCAAGTATCAGAGATATGTGAGAACAAGATTAACGTACCAAGACGGAAGGAACTTCAGACTTGTGAAAATTAATCAAGTTCTGTTTAAAGTTGGTCACCGTCAGTCTGCTACTCTAAGCGTGCAAGTGGCATTTCTATCGTCTGACCTAACGGCAGAAGATAAACACGTCATGATAAGACCACGAGACATAATGGTGACACTCGCCTACTTCGTTAGAGCGACAAGTCAAATAATCTGATGGTGTGTGTACCGAAGGTCTTACAGTACGCACTCCACAGGCTTATTTCACGGCGGCTCTTTGGATACAACAAATGGGGATGGCACGGTTCGCTCAGAATACGGTTTCAGCCTATCGAAATGTATGATTGCATTGCAGTTGCCAATTGTATTTCGGGGATGACTGGAGATGTCAAACACACCCCATAAGCCTTTTTAATCACTACGGGGTTCTGTAATAAGTTCAGTCACCAAGTCGATTTGGGGTTAACATTGTTCCTTTACTTCCCCTCTGGACCTGTTTCGAGGTTACCTTAAAGTTACTTTGCTGCACTTTTCTCGATATCAAGTCGATGGGCCAAACTTTTCACTTCACCTAAATCGATACCCAGCGACAGCTTACCTAAGGGAGAGCTCACTAGGTGTCTATCATCATCATCATCATCATCATCATCATCATCATCAGTTATCTGCTATATTAACAGGTCCTTTGCGTCTCCATTTTCTGCGATCCATTGCTTCCTTCTTAAGGCTGCTGTATGTTGTACCGTCCATCATGTCATCCAGTATCTGGAATCTCTTCCTTCCTCGCTTCCTTTTCCCTTCTACATAACCTTCTAAAACTGTTTTTATCAGTCCGTCATTCTTTCTTAATATATGCATAATCCAGTTTCTTTTTCTTCTCTTTATTACATCTAGTAACTGTCTTTTCTCTCCCACTCTTCTCAGTACCTCTTCATTTTTTACTCTGTCCATCCAACTTATTCTTTCCATCTTCCGCCATGTCCAGATCTCAAAAGCCTCCAGCCTTTCTCTGTCTTTTTTCCTCATAGTCCATGTTTCAGCGCCATATAGAAGAACACTCCATACAAGACATTTTATGAGTCTCTTCCTGAGTTCTCTGTCCAGACCGCTGCAGAAGATTCTCCTTTTCTTATAAAACGCCTCTTTTGCCATTGCTATCCTTGTTTTAATTTCTGTGGTGCACTTCCAGTTGGTGTCTATCCTGCTTCCAAGATACTTAAAATTTTGCACCTGTTCTAGTATTTCTCCATTCAGCATAATTTTTATTTTCTTATTTCCTCCTAGTGCCAATACTTTTGTTTTATTTGTGTTAATTTTCATTCCATATTTTATCCGTTAGTTGCAATGGTGTCCACTAAATCCTGCAATTCTTTTTCCCCTGTGGCTAGAAGGACCATCTCATCAGCAAATCTCAAACACCCTACTCTTCTTCCTCCAATTTCTACTCCTTTGGCATCTAATGAGCATTGGTCAATCATATTTTCCAAGTAGAGGTTGAAAAGAGTAGGTGATAAACAACATCCTTGTCTTACTCCTTTTCCTAGTCTGATCCAGTTTGTACTTTCTCCTCTCACTTTAACTGAAACTTTTTGCTTAAGATATAATGAGTTTATAAGTCTTCTGGTTTTCCAGTCAACTCTCTTTTCCCTCATTACAGTCGCCAGCTTGTACCAAACACCATTGTCAAATGCCTTTTCTAGATCGATGAAGCACATATATAGGTCTCTTCCTTTTTCAATAAACCTTTCTCCCAAGATTCGTAGGAGACCTATTGCATCTCTGGTGCCCATATTCCGTCTAAAGCCAAACTGCTCCTCGCCAAGATTCTCCTCCATTACTTTTTCAAGTCTTTTATTAATTATGTTCGGTTGGTGAGAAGCAGAACTGATTGGTTTCTCTTTAGTATTTTGATCCTGACTTACAACATGTCACGTAGCAAAATAGGATGCATCATACAACAGTGTAAAAAGTTTCTCATTACCAGGTATATCAGCAAAGGAGAACTCGTTAAAATATCTCTGACTTGTTGAACTGATGTCTTGAATTCTTCAATCCAATCAAACGTTACCCCTCCTTTCCACAATTTTGTCATTGATTTGGTAGCTGTGGCGTAATACTTGACAAAACAATGATCACAATTCATAAGATCCCAACATAATAAGAAAACTGCAAATGTCAAATTTTGCGACAGTTAACTTCAGAGCAGCTCCCACATACCTATTGGCAGAACAAATGCAGTAGTAGCTCACCCATAACAACAAACACTTTCACACACACCATTTCTATCCAAGGGTGGTCACTCCTACAGATATAACACTAAATGAAAACAAACAACAGGTTTTAGAAAACGGTTTAAAACACGTTGTTGATTCACCAGCAAATGAACAACAAATAGAAGTTCTCAATGATAGAATCTGAATATATTCTCACTACAGAGAAAAAAAAGACAACAGAAATATAAATTCAGGCGTAACTAGAAAATTAATAAAAGAAGAAATTAAAAACATCCCAACACAGATTAAAAAGGAAAACAATAAATTCAAAAATAATTGTGATGAAACAAAACTTAAAAATCTCGAGAAAAAACTGCAAGCAGTAAACATCATACAACAAAATCTAACAAAGGCAATAGTGTTGTCCTCATGAAAACAAAGAATACATAGAAAAAAACAGAAGAATTCATCAACCAAAAGAACAGGAAAAAGTTAAAATCAAACCCAACTAACACTCTCAAAAAGGTAGAGTATACATTTACAGACAGGAAGAAACAGAACTAAAACAAAGAAAAAAAAAGAAATCCTCAAGCCTTCAGTATGAGATGTCAAACAAAGGTCTGTAAAGAAAATTACCCTGTCTGTCCGACAGTAAACTTCAGAGCAGCTCCCACATACCTGATGACAGAACAAATGCAATCGTAGCTCACCCAATACTATAAACTTGAAAATGATAGAAAAATAAGAAATACCTCTCAGCTAGTAGAGCACATAAGAGACATAAAAACTCTGGCGCAGAAACATTGCTCTCCTTTGATGTAGGAACTACTACAGCTTCCTTCCTGTTCATGTAAGCATAAGACTAATTGAAGAAAACCTGAAATTACACAGCCAGCTACCTCATGAACAGACAGATGAAACAATAAAATTGTTACAATTAATAACACAACACAGTTATTTTGAATTTAGTCAAAAATATTATATACAAGAACAAGGTTTACCCATGGGTTCACCTATTTCAGGAACATTAGACAACATTTTCATGAAACATATAGAAAAATTATAATTTGCAGGCATAATAACAAAGAAAAGCTACATCAGCATCTGCTGGTACATGTACGTTGATGACGTAATATGTATGGTAGGTGAACCTAAAAAAAGAACTGCAACTACACAAAGACATAAATATTGTCCACAAACACATAATGTTCACAATTGAAAGAGAACAAGAAAACATGTTCCACTTTCTAGACACAACCATAAGAAAAGAAAATCACAAACACAAGGTTGACATATACAGAAAACACACAAGTGACACTATGTTAAATGCAACCTCAAACCAGCCACAGAATCAGAAACAGGCTGCAGTCAGATACATATTAAACAGACTCCCCCTAAATGCTTCTGGTTGCCAAAAAGAGCTGGTAATTATAAAACAAACAGCATTAAAAATGGACACAAAGAAACAATGGTAGACAGAACAAACAGAAAAATAAAGACACAGATAATGAAAAAACTAAGCAAACCACACCAACACATATAGCCTGCAGTACCACAAAAAAGGCATACAATGATCTACAACAACAAATTTACATTTAAAATAGGTAACATATTCAAAAAATCAAGGCATGAACATTGCTTACAAAGCAAACAACTCATTGCAAAAGCATATCCCAAAACTGAAATCAAAACCAGAGAGATGTCAAAAATCTGGTTGCAAGGATTGTGAGAAAATAGACATCGGAATGACTGGCAGGAAATTCAGCATAAGATATAAAGAACACAAAAGAGCACTGAAATATGGTACAAACCACTCAAAATTTGCAGATCGTCTAAAAAAGGGATACCACAGACCAAGCAATATTGAAGAAGATATGAGTATCACGAGTCAATAACGACAGACACTTCCTTCCTTTTCAAGATAATTTCCGCATACACAAATCATCAACGCGAAATAAACAGTTGGTACATGACCAAACAAATATTGGAAAGTAGATACTACGTAAAATAATTTAAAAAATCGCATAAAAAAAGAAAAGAGCCTTTTGCATCCTCGATCCTCGCTCACCAAACCCCCCTTTCCCCCCAATTTCAGTTCATTTCCTGCTCCTCACTTTTTCCTGCACAACTCTTGCTCCATCGCACTACAATGCACTTACATGCACTCATCTTTGCTTATCCCTCCCCCATCTAATCAAAAAAGAAAGAAAGAAAAAAGAAAGGCACTCCATCACTATTCCTTCATTACTCCTACACAGCATATAAATACACAGCAACATAATTAAATAGAGTGACACATATATAATTAACTGAAAAACTGTATAGGTCAAAGAAAAACTATTGGTAGTGTTATATTGGCAACACCACAAAACACTATACACACTATAAAGTATAAATATGAACAACAAACAGTGGTGCACGAAAACGTGTGTGCTGTGTAAAACATAAGAAATGTATATTTCTGCAGAACAGCCACAAATATGTACAGAAGTATCACTGTCTAATGAAGAAAGACACCAAGGACATGCTAGCAAGTGGCATTTCCTGATATAGACGAGAAACCCAGCAGAAATTACCGTAAGTAAAAACCAATAAATTTGTAATGAACTGTTTTCGAACTTAAAAACAAATCAAATTGTAAATATCTTCAATTACAGACCACTGATGATGCTTTACTTTAATAAAGCGAAATGTGTCTGCTGTTAGTTAACATGCCATTTCTTCAAATTCGAACGGAAATGTACCCCTTGCTATCATTAGAACACCCCCCTTAGCAAGTCTGCATGTTATTCTACTGTTTTCGAATTGCAATAACATCATCAAAATAAACCAAGCACACAGCAGTTTTCAGTCCTCTCAATAAGTAGTGTGCGAATCGGTGACATGTATGTGGCAGGCACATTTCTTAAACCAAAAGTCATCCTAAGAAATTCATATAGTGCAGATGGAAATATAAACACAGTTTTCAGCCTGTCTTCGGATGCAATGGAAATCTTATGATATCCTCATTTCATACCCTGGGTAGTAAAATATTTGCAGTTCTGCAACCTATCCGAGGTTGGGGCACAGCATAGATATCAGGTGTTGTGAATCTGTTTGCTGCTCACAAAGTAACACACAAGAGATAGAATTTCTCACCATTAACTGATGTCTTAGATGCAATTACAAAAGGAAGGTTGAATGATTTCAGCATCAAGCTATTGCTGAAGGCTCTCCACCACAACTACCTGCAAGTCACATGGGATTCTATAGGGTTTTTGTGGTATCGGTCTGGCATTCTCAGTCAAAAGCTCATGGTACGATAAGTCAATGGCTGGCAAATATTTGCTCTCCTCGAACAACCACACAAATTCCTCCTGTGGTGGATACAAAATGCTTGGATCTAGTTCTGGCAAAAGTAACTTCTAAATGGTTTTCTAATGGCAATGATTTCTGTGTTGTACTCTTCTGAAATTGCTTTCCTGGCATCACAGGCAATTCATCATTAGCTATCTTTTGTATACTGCACAGTGTTGTTCCATGTGGTATTACAAAATCTTTCACTCCAAAATTATCTGGACAAATTGGCCAGAGGCCTCTTTTCGTGTTTGTCAGCAACTTCATTCTGGGCGAGTGGTTCAACCATAAAAATAGTTAATGTGGCACAGGAGTGTTGGCTTTTAACATCAAGATTCGATGTTCAGTAAGAACTCGAGAAATAGGTCTCTTTTCTCAGATTTCTCACGTGTGTTGTGCCTGCACTGCCAAAACAGAAATTTTTCCAGTTTACGACAGTTAGTCAGTCACACTCTGATACTGCCTCAGAAGATCGTTCCTCAGGATGACTATAAAATCCTGCCATTATTCCCTCAAACTTTCTATCCCAGACTCGTGTGTTCTCCCACCGACTACTAATTTGAGATGTCACGTTACCACAGATGTAATTATTTCAGCCCTCAAATCACTAATCAGGCAGCAAGGCAGCTTTAGCACCCACTTATCACCAGGTGGTAAGTATGCTAAACTCACGTGAGTACCTAAACCTATCATAATTCTCATTTTCTTCCTAGCGTCTTTCCCAACACACTCAAGCTTACACCTCATTCAGTCCACAGAAATTTGTAGGAAGCACTGTTATTACTTGGTGCTGATGGGCGACTACACCTGCGCTCTTGTTCTTCCCTTGACTTTTGATGACTGATCACTAAACTATCCAAAAATGCATCCCAGACAGAGTAAATGCGAGCACTTCACTCTCTCTCCCACGAATTTCTTCTGCAAGCTGGATTGAAGCCAACCATGGGTCAACTACCATACACGGGCCACCTGTTGCCCACCTGCGATTTAGAGGATCAAGAGGGTGCAGGAAAATGCGAGTTGCTAGTTTGGGAGCCAGTTGTAAAGAGAACAAGCCTGTCTGCTCCCATCCACTGAGGTCACATGTGATATGAGAACTCTGTTTGGCCAGAAAAATTTGCTGGTACTGAGCAGCCAAGTGGCCTCCCAGATGACAACCACTCTTGAGGTGAAAAGAAAATCCTTCGAGTAAAAGAAAAAAAATATAACAAACTATTTCCGATTCCCTTCAGACAGGCGGTACTTGGACACAGTATTCTGTGTTCTGTAGACTGTTCATTTATGTGAAAGGTCCCGTAATTTCTAGTCACTTTTACTAGGATAGCAATGTCATCAGCGAATCCTATCATTAATATCCATTCACTCTGAATTTTAATCCCATTCCTTAACGTTCGTCGTACTTATCGCCACTGCTTTTCGTTGTACAGGCTTTTCAGTCTTATTAATCCAAGTACTTCCCAGTCAGTCTTCCATTATTATTTTACCGTCTTGGTTCTTGTACATATAATAATATCCGCCGTTCCGTTTTCCTGAGAATTTCAAGCTTATTCCACCATTTTACGTAGTTGGAATAAGAGAGCATCTTTATAATTTTTATATTATGTCTCGCTGGGGTTGACGACATTTGCATGCAAAATATAAAAATTTTGGCCCTAGGGAGAAGTACTCGTAATATTGGATCCTATATATCTCCACCTCAAGATATGCAAGAATCCAAAGATGTGGAGAAAAGCAAAGATATTAACACTGTTACAGCCAGGGAAGGACTCAGGAATCCCAAAGAACTATCGCCCGACGTCACTCTTACGGCTCCTGATAGACTGTATGAACGAATCTTGCTGAACCACACAGGAGACATCGTGGGCCCAAAGCTCACACTCCGACAGAATGATTTCAGATAAAGTCTTGCACGACTCAAATCTTATTCCTTACTGAAGATGAAGGGTAAGAAAATAAAGAAATGGACTAGCCTTTGTTAGCCTAATCTCTGCATACGACACAGTGAACCATGGGTCGCTCATAACTAAACTATGACAAACTGAAGGACTGGCAGTTTGTAAAAATCGCTGAATCACTGCTGCAAAACAATGTTCTATGTCACGCTGGATAACAGAAAGAACCTATGGCAGTGACAGAAAAATTATCTCGCCCAGGGTGGCACCCTGGTACCCCTCCTATTCAAACTGTACACGAATGACCACCCAACACCAGATTACATGATCCACTACCAGTATGCTGACGATCTGGCCATGGATGATCCGGTCACGAACACATAGAGAAGATTTAGCATTCTTGAAAAAAACTTTAGTAGACATTCTTTAAATGAAATTCCTTGTTTGGAGCTTCCTATGGACCTGGAAGACTTAATTCCTGCAAGAGTTTCATGAATAAAGAACTCAAATTGTCTCCAAACGACTTCCTTCCACTACAGAAGATACCCGGCGGCGAGAACTTGAGAAGGAAGATATGGCGGAGCCAGAACCGCATGAGAACTGGCGTGGCATATCAGTGAAAGAGAACCTGGTCAAGAAGGGAGTATGAGGACAGGTGTGGTTGTGGCGAATATCAGAACTCGGAACGTCTTCTGACCTGTCCTAACTGTTCTAGTAATAGTACCCTCTATGAGTTTCGGTAGGAAAGTAAGGCAGCTCTGGAGGTAACCCAATTTTAGGCTGCAAAACTTTGACGTACAGAGAAGAAAAAACTAAAATAAAATTTTAACTGCAGTGTCAGAACTACGTCTGTCGTGCCTTTACCATTCTAGTAGTAACAACAATGCTGTCTTAAAGATCCTTAGTTTTCTGTTCCGTTCTCCTGTGTATTATTATTGTGTGTATTATTCTTGGATCTACCTGCTGCTAATCTGATTTTACAATAGTAATTGCGCGGATAATATTCTTCCGAATGTTCGATGGTAAGTCTCCAGTCGCATAGTTCTAGACACTAGGATTGTATAACTAAGTTATGGTCTAATAGTTACTAAGAGATGTAAGATGTCGTCCACAGCGGGACTATCGTCACAGTCATTGAACCGTTCTGTCCACAGCGCTGTTTCAGCAAGTGTTCCTCGAAAGTGGTTCGGCGCTGGCTCCATGGTCGGTGGAGGACGATCCCCTGTCCAGAGCGGCAGTCATAGCCAACTCCGTTAAATGCACTAGCACCAACAAGACTCTTCTGGCGGAATGCCTTCGAAACGCTACCATCCCTGCACTCATGATAGGATTCGTGCAGAGCGCGGTGAGTACCTGATTATTTCCTGCTCTGTGTTGTAGTAACGCATAAGAATATAAGGATTACAACTGTACCGGTAGCAAAAGCTAAACTGCTTAGTACACGTTTCTCAACAGTGACCTAGGAGCAAATAAGCTCACTGCAGGAAATATTAGTCCCCCACCCCTCCCATACATGGGTGCACTTGTCGCTTTAGAGCGCTGTAAACGCTGGAGAACTGGTATTAAAGAGTCACATCACTCTTCACTGTTGATGTGCGTCATGGTAGCGAATTGGTGTGTGTGAGCCAGACGCTAGTGTGAAATCGGAGCAGTAACAAGGGACCACGTGACTGAGTGCCAGTCATGTTCGGACGCTTCCGTGACCACATCATGAAGGAAGTTCCCGATTTGTTGGCTTATCAAAGTGTCTGCAAGGAATAGTGTCCCATTCGCAGCAGTGAAACGCGGCATATGAATAGTAATCGTAAATAGATGCTAAGTGACAAGAATCAGAGACAAGTGTTACTCCTTGTTAAAGACAACTGAAGCCCTATTGGGACAGCTGTTCTTAGTGTATGAAGGTCCACCTCGACCAGTTACCGAGAGAACGTTGCAGTCGGAAATGTATGCCATGTACATCTAGAGCAGGGCTTAACAACTGGCCGGATTTGAGCGCGAGTACTCGCGTCTGCTCAGGCACGTGCTCGCGAGCAGGTGCAAGGCCGCTGAGTAGGGAGGGAGGGGAGGGAGGGGAAATGCGCGCGCACGTTTGAACACGGCCGCTGCGTGCCTATTGAATTCACGCCGACTGTGTAACGTTTAAAGTACTACGATCAGCTCTAACAGTCACTTTGTTGGTTAAGAATCATGTCAAGTAGCCGTTGTGTAACCCCAACCATGCTTTCGCAGTTCAACCCCCATTGGAAGGAATTGTATCTGTTTACAGAAAAAGATGGTGTTGCAAAATGTTTAGTATGTCACAAAACGCTGAATTCTTTTACGAAATTTAATTTGCAGCGACGTTATATGTCGTACCAAGCGAAAGACTACGGACGTGGAAAATGTGATGGACCAGATCGTGCACAGGAAGTTATTAAACTTAAAAGGAAGCTATCCGAAGAAGATATGAACGACGAAGAAAAATCAACTGAGGCAGCTCTCAGAGTGGGTTACAAAATTGCTTTGCTTTTAGCAAAATCCCTGCGCCCCTTCACTGAAAGCGATTTAATAAAATAATGTTTGGTAGTTGCAGCGGAACATTTGTGTCCATCTCAAGTTGAACAGTTTCGGATTGTGCCATTATCTAACATGACCATTATGCGTCGCATACAGGACATGGCAGACGACGTCCAGAGCCAGCTTGCAAATATCTATAAAGATTTTATGGCGTATTCTCTAGCTCTGGACAAAAGTGTTGATATCACTGGAACAGCGCAGCTTACCATATCTATTAGAGGTGTTAACAGAGATCTTCAGGTGAGGGAGGAGCTCCTTGATGTAGTACCCATGAAGAACTCTACAACCGGAGGTGATATTTTAAGTAGTGTTGAAGAAAGTGTTGAAAATATAGGATTGTCGTGGAATTCTTTAATTTCAGTGTCTACATATGGTAGAGGCATACACTAAGCTTATTTAAATTATGTGGCACGTGGACATTCTCCTTTATTTGTTTCATTTGTCGCAGTAATAATTCGTGAGTGATATCCTTGCAGGTAGCCGCGGATTAAATTGACTGGCGGCAGCTGTTGTGTGCCCCACGTGACTCTCCCCACTCTCCGCTCTGGTCCGGTAGTGGGGGTAGCGTGCTCGCGCTGCTCCGTGCTCGCGCCTTGCTGCTCACAGCTTGCTCCATGAACACGTATGTTGTGAAGCCCTGATCTAGAGTCACGAGTCTCGCTAACATTATTGCTCGTTGTGGCACAGAAGCATGACTGGAACCGTATCATGTGGTCTGACGGATAAAAATTTTTCCTCTTTTGAGACGATACGGCCCAGTGAAGTGATCGATGTGCAATGTGTGGACAGTGTAGTTCAGATCGGAGGTATTTGTGTGACATTCTTTGGTTGTTTTTCGAGTCATGACTTCTCTCTGCTCATTGAGATTACAGCGAACTTGAGCCAGGGTGCGTTTATTTCAACATTCTCTATGACAAAGTTTTTCCCCTTCTTCTACATGTGCCTGATGAATATGTTGTGAACTTTTCAGTTTTCGAGATGGGAACAGCTACGTTCACAAGGCCGCATGCACGCGCTTCGGGTTTGAAGAACGCTCAGCCTCACCATCGCATTTTGACTAGCCGGCTAAGTCACCCAGTCTTAATTAAAATGACAGGAACTTTTTGGAACAGCAGGCCAAACTCACAATCAACGTCTCCATAACTTACTAGTTCTACAGGGCCTAGTTATTAATGAACCGTTTCGGCTGGATATAACATAGCCGAAAACTCTCTCCTTGTGGGCTCTCTCCCTCTCCAAACCGAGGCCATTGTCAAGACAAGAGGCGATATCACATGATATTTGCGTGATGTGTCATCGGGGTGGCTGATTTTTTCTCCAGTGTACGTGAATCTGAGGAAGCTATGAGTGCTGTGGCGCAGGGAACACTGGGAGTGGTAAGCTCATGGGTGTTTTGCGGGTATAAATACTCGTCAACTTCATGTTATTTCTTCATTATACAACCCCGCTAATCAGATCACCTGAGCTTAAACAATAAAATAAGAAAATATAACTTATGCTCCATTCCAACAAACCAAGATGAACAGTTACCAAAATTACTGATGCCTAAAATAAATGTAGCTTCAACAATAAATGGGGAGCGCAAAGTAAATCAACAAGCCTGCAACTGATTAACTATACAAGTTGGAAAATAAGAATAGTAAAGCAAGTTTGGTGGGCAAAAGCCAAGCCATTCTTTCTTAAATAAAACATGGGTGTGTGTATTGTCCTTAGCGTAAGTTAATTTCAGTTAGATTAAGTAGTGTGTGAGCCTAGGGACCGATGACCTCAGCAGTTTCGTCCCATAGTATCTTACCACAAATTTCCAGTTTTCGAATGGTCATCTGTGTTCAGTGGCAACATGGACGAAAAACTTTGGCCTTAAACTAAATGAAAAAAAGTTACAGTCTGCACAGCAACAGAAATCAATAAGTTCCGAATTCAGCGATCCTTTGCCTCCTGCCGACAGCACCCCAATACCGTATCAGAAACCAGTAAAAATTGTGGTTGTAACTTTTGATGAAGATTTACCTTGAGCAGAGAAACTAATATTGTTACCATATGTAAATTGAAGGGGCATCGTCGCTGTCAGCTGCAGAGGGACATTAAGCGGAATCAGCAGCGGAGAGCGAAAACGTTTACCAGACCGGGATTCGAACCCGGGATCTCCTGCTTACTAGGCAGGTGCTGTAACCACTGCACCGCGGGACCTGACAGCAGTGATCGCCATTCAATTTATATATAATGTTTCACAGCTGCAGATTTGTATAATACTGTTACCATGTGCCAGAAGACTTCTGCAAGCCCCAAAAGATTTCAGAACGTATTTCCACAGAATGTCAAACCCCTGCAAACACTCGTTCTACTGTATCTCCACTACTGTGATGTAATTCAACGTGGTACGGTAGGAAAAAGACAAGATGGATACAGCTAACCATGAATGCTTGTATGCGTTACATCCGCAGCATTCGTCGATATGACCGTGTCAATGCTTCACACATCCAGTTGGTGTGGCTGCGGCCACACAAGTTACACGACTACTCCACCGGCTCCTGAATGCTCAAGCACCCCAGTACCTCGCCTCAGAGACTAGACATCTTCCGCGCAATCGTGATATAAACACAAGGTCTCTCGCATGTGGTATCCTAGCTGTGCCGATTCATGAAACGAAACTACTTGCAAACTTCAGCGCTGTCGCTTGTATCCAGTTCTAAAACAAGGTGCCCTGCTCTCTTCACACAATTCGAAGCCCTTTTAAGAAAAAGTTGAAGCTCTCACTTCTCTCATCGTCAAAGCGTTTCCCCAAATTAACGTTATAGCCCAACTTTCCCTCTATCAAATAGCGAAGCAACTGCTTCCATCTTCGCCCAATTATGCTTCTTTCTCTTTTCCTTTCACTTTGAGTCACACCTCCTTTTTCTTATGTTCTTTAAGTATGTATTATCACATTACTCTTTCCCTTCCTTATCCATCGCTTTCTTCATGCCAACTATTACTTACGCTCTTAATTAAAAACTTACCTTATTGTAATCTGTAATTATTGTTGTATGTACCTAAGAGATGTGTATGTTTTAATGTCGAATGCTTGTTTGGGTAATGACCCTAATCTTGCCGGTTTAAATAAATAAATAAATAAATATAAATAAATGGACGATGACAGAAGATGTCCAAAAGCTACGGCTAATTTTGCAAATCATAACTAAAAGTAGCAAAGAGTAGTTAATTTCAAGATGACACAAAAAGGCCTACACAACGCTGTAATATGGAGAAAGAGAGAATAATTCACCAAAGGCAAAAACACTAGGACAGGAGACTAAAAATAAGAAAAGTTAGCCGTATAACATAACATAACAATAAGCGCACGTCCCTGTGGCCTAATTTATCATAGAATCTTCCACAACTGCAACGGACGGATAATATGAATACGATGTGCTATGAATGAATTTCTTTCAGGTATCAAATGGGTTTTCGTTGTATTTTGGCGTTGTATGTTTTTCTTGTTTGAAGTGTACTATTTGCCGCGCGGGATTAGCCGAGCGGTCTAAGGGCGCTGCGGTCAAGGACTGTGCGGCTGGTCCCGGCGGAGGTTCGAGTCCTCCCTCGGGCATGGGTGCATGTGTTTGTCCTTAGGATAATGTAGGTTAAGTAGTGTGTAAGCTTAGGGACTGATGACCTTAGCAGTTAAGTCCCATAAGACTTCACACACACACACACACACACACACACACACACACACACACACAAGTGTTCTATTTGTATTAAGTTTGATGTGTTGTAATTTTGTTTTCCATGTCTTTGTGTGTATGATTGTAGGCAGACAAACAGAGGTTTGTTCACAGAGAATTTTGTGTATGAGCAGAATGTTTCCGCAACATGGCGTCGCGTATTCGATCAAACAATAGATCGCAGAAATTAAAGTGGGATACGGGGAAAGAATCGACAGGATTAGAAGCGTGAGCAAGACTTGCACATAAGATTCGAGGATGGGTACAGCGAATAGGAAGCAGTTCCTTTGTCCAGCGAGCAAGGTACTGTGCCCGCTGGTAGGAAATTTAAAGCTCCTAGCACTTATGTGGCGGAAGGTCTCATCTTCCTAACCTATAGTAATATCTTAAGTGATGTTGTTGGTTCTGCAATCACAAATTTAGACTCTAGTCATAAACAGTTGCGCGAAAACCAAACGCAGGTTTGGAGATATGTGAGTCAAGAGTCGCTCATCGAGTGTGTTAAGATTCCAACTTGTGATACGGGACAGAATTTCAGTGGGAAAATAGCGGAAAAGGCGAAATCCGAAGCGGTAAGTTAACCAAACTAAGAGAACAGCAAGAAAATTGGGCAAGGGAGTGTCAAGAGATGACCGAAAGGCCTACCAGCGAAACTCAGAGATTTAAAAATTTAGGAAGCATTCTTGACTGCAGCACAGAGATCGGTATAAAATGTTAAAAATCAATAAAATCAGTCACGATTGCGTTTTCAGATTTTTTATTTGTTGGCAATTGGTTTCAGCACTTTCCTCGGATCATCTTCAGGGTTACACCGCCACCAGCAGCCATTATGGCGGTATAACCGTGAAGATGATCTGAGGAAAGGGCTGAATCTAATTGCCAACAAAGAAAAACATCTGAAACGCGATCGAGAATTTTTTTGGTTTTTAAGATTTGAAACTCAGAAAGCACGTGAAGGCTGAGAAGAGGAACTGCAAGTGCTCAGTATTAAGTTGTGGGACGAATTAAAAAAGGAACATGATGTAAAATTTTCGAATGGGGAGAACAGAACTGAAATGGTTGAAGCGGGACAAGTAATATCACTTGAAGGAATTAAAGAGCGCGAGGAGGCCTTGCAGCATGTTTTAGAAACCATATAGGAGCAACTAACTAAAGACCAAGAAGACTTTGCGGAAGATCACATCAATCCTAGGATTGGAGGAGAAGTGAGAGATATGACAAGGAAAGTGGTGATTGCTCTATGCCTGTAGTAGGTTACGATAAGATAAAGCCCCTGATAAAGTTCAAAGACGCCAGTGCTGAAGTTAATTGGTGTCACTGAGATCGTATCACGGAACTAAGCTCGCCAGACAAAAATTTAGCTACATCGCTGCGCTCACACATATGGACCGTTTAGTCTTTACAGATGGCGCAGCGATCGTGTCACGTGCTCAACGGCGCAGTAGGACTGCCTCTACACTAGCAGGAGGAAGAAACGATTGGTGAGACATCCATATTTTAAATGGACATCGTACGTAAACATGGATAAATGTAAGGACGCGAAAGAGTATCAAAAAAGGATCAGTCGTGTTTGGCCGTACCCACGGCCAGCGGATGTGAGGTTGCTCGTGGATCTGTTTGTGTTTCACGGCAGATTGTTCAACATGGTTACAAGCAGTAGTATAACACACGTGGGTACGAAACACAACGTCAGAATTGTGTTCGAATGAAGATTCTCAGTGACAGGACACGAGACGCGGTTTCACGACTTGTGAATCAAAACCGCTTCCAGAAACGACAGGAATTGCTGCAGGCAGTGGATGGAGGTGCATCCCAAACTGTTAGCGAGAGAACATTACCACGGGAATTGCATTCATTGGGCATTTGGAGTCTGTCGCCTCGCAAGAGGCTGTTCTTCATGCAGGCACATAAAGACAACAAAATGTTTATCGGACTGGAAAAATACGTGACTGGTTTTCTGAACACTTCTCCACCGTGTTAAACTGAAGAGCACTATGTGACATGGACTCGATTAACGTCTGAGGTAGTGCTGGAGAGAACTGACACCACGAATCCTGCAGGGCTGTCCATAAATCCGTAAGAGTACGAGGGGGTGGAGATCCCTTCTGAATAGCACGTTGTAACACATCCCAGATATGCTCAATAATGTTAATGTCTGGAAAGTATGGTGGCCAACGCAAGTGTTTAAACTCAGAAGAGTATTCCTAGAGCCACACTCTAGCAATTCTGGACATATGGGGTGTCGCATTGTCCTGCTGGAATTGCCAAAGTCCGTCTAAATGCACAATTGACATGAAAGGATGCAGGTGATCAGACAGGATGCGTACGCACGTGTTACCTGTCAGAGTCGTATCTAGTCGTATCAGAGGTCCCATATCACTCCAACTGCAAATGTTTCCCACACCATTACAGAGCCTCCACCAGCTTGAACACTCTCCTGCTGACATGCAGGGTCCATGGATTCATCCGCTCCATACAGTTTGAAACGAGATCGTCCGACTAGGCAACATGTTTCCAGTCATCAACAATTCAATGTCGATGTTGACAGGCTCAGACGAGGCTTAAAGCTTTGTGTCGTGCAGTCATCAAGGGTAAACGAAAGGGCCTTCGGCTCCGAAAACCCATATCGATTGTTTCGTTGATTGGTTCGCACGCTGACACTCGTTGATGGCTCGCATTGAAATGTGCACCAATTTGAGGAAGGGTTGCACTTCTGTCACGTTGAACGATTCTCTTCAGTCGTCGTTGGTCGCGTTCTTGAAGGATCTTTTCCTGGCCTCATCGATGTCGGAGATTTTATGTTTTACCAGATTCCTGATATTCACAGTACACTTGTGAAATGGTCGTACGGGAAAATCCTCACTTCATCGCTACCTCGGAAATGCTCTGTCCCATCGCTCGGGCGCCGATTGCAGTACCACGTTCAGACTCACTTAAAACTTGATAACCTGTCATTGTAGCAGCAGTAACGGATCGAACAACTGCGCCAGACACCTGCTGTCTTATATAGGCGTTGCCTACCGCAACGCCGTTTTCTGTCTTTTACATATCTCTGCATTTGAATACCCACACCTATACCAGTATCATTGGCGCTTCAGTGCGGATCTCGATTGGCCTGCAAAATCATTTGACTTGAACCCCCAGAAAGTCTGCGGGATATGTTGGAACAGCGATTAAATCACCGACATCAGCATCCGCGCAATTTGGTGGGACTGTGCCATGAAACCCTCAGTGACTGGCTTAATCTGCGTGCGAAGTACCTGCTCAACATTGTGGACTCACTTCCTAACATAATCCAGGAGATTATCGAGTTCAGGGGGGAATTACACGGTGTTAAACGATGCTTGCAATGATTGCTATAGGGGTGACTAATTTTTTGTCTGACGAGCTTTCAAGAGGCAGTTAAAGAGACAAACAGGCAAAAAGTAAGTAAACTGTTCCTTATTTCAAAAGTAATCACTGTGACGGTTAATACTGTGACACAACACGTTCGGTGCCTACATGGAAGAAAGGTTTGCAGTTGCACGCGCGCCCTGGTTCGTCTGAAGTAAATCGACGGCTACGAAAGTCTCTCTTCAGTGATCCGAAGGTATGCAAATCGCACGGGGAGAGATCGGGACTGTGTGAAGGATGTGTAATTAGTTCGCAGCGAAACTTCTGCAGTGTAGTCCAAAATTGGTATGCTGGAGACAATGTGCCCCTACATCAGAAATACTTATCAATGAATGATGTGCTGTTACAACGTTGAAATCTGAGAGATTCTCGATGGTTGTTAATAATTCCTGGTCAGTTGGTAAATACACTCATTTGGCACGTTGACCTTAGTTATGCTCAGTACGGTGCTTGCAAATGTTTTAACAAACTGAAGGAAGTGTGCTACTTCAGCAACATGCTGAAGAGGATTTGTTGAGTGTTAAGCGTTTGAAAAATCGATTACAGTGTCCTACGCTGCGCAGTTTACACCATAATTCCAACGAGATTACATGATTTGGCAACGGTTGACTTGTTCCAACCTGTTTTACGGACTCAGGTTTTTCATATATTTTTGTTGCAATGGGACGGAGGTCTAAAGTTGTTATTTTTGTACCCTTACGAAAAGTTTGGGAAGAAGATTGCCGTCGCTTTTACAAACATTTCTTGCATAAGATTGAAACAGAGTTGTGACTGATTTCTGATAATGGACCCCAGTTTAGATCACGCTGTTAGTCGAGCCTTATGAGAAGTCACAGAGATTGACCGGTTTTAATTTCACTGCATCATCCTTTGTCCAGTCGTTGGAAAGAGTGATGAGAGAATTAGACGAAATTTGTGGGCTTTATTGCTTGAGAAAGCACAGTACATGGGATGTGCATCTTTGATGATACCAAGATGTGTTGAACGAGCTTCCGAACGATTCTACATGGTTTCCTCCAGTTGCAGTGTTGAAGAATCAAAAGCATCCCAACGGAATTAAGGAAATTGTTCAGTTATCAAAAGGAGCGCCAACTCCGTACGTATTTTATTATAGACACAGCATTACAAAATTTAAAATGAGCAGCAGAGCAGGGAATAAGGTACAGTGGCAAACTAGTATGAGAATTTACATTCCACATAGGACAGGAAGTTCATATATGTTCCCACAGGCCATTCAGTAAGCTTGATGCCTTGTGTAAGAAATTTTTCAGAATTTTCAGTGGACTCTATAGGATACACGGGAGTCCACATCCGAATGCTGTTATGATAGAAACGATCTGGACGCAAAAATCGCGACAATTGTATCACATCTCCCACATCAAGCCTTGATGATACGATATGGAGAGCGTACAACAGGGAAGTGATCTGACTTTTATGATGGCAATAAATAAGTGAGTAAGTTGTGAGTTCATTTCTTTTGTTCAACGTGCTCCATAACAATATTTGTAATACTACATGCTTAGATACCGAGATACATAAAGAAGAAGTCTAATTATAACGAGTTACTGTAATACGGATGAAAGGTATTCACAATGGAAAATTTCTGTATGATCGATATAAGGTTTCCAGGTAGTATACTTATAATTTTATTCAAAACAGTAAACTACTGTATGAATGATATAAGGTTTTCAAATAGACCATCATTTTCTTTTTCATATGCTGGAAAACGTTATTAAATTGCAAAATTTGTGAAATTCACTCATTTATAGCATTAGCAAACTTTGTTATCGACGGGCCAGCTGCCACCCTTTTCTGTAATACTCTTCTTTAGGGCATCTCTTTCTCGGTATTAAGTTCGCGACACACCCGTAACAGGCGATCTACTGTTTGATTACACTCTCTGCACGCACAAGCAGCACCAAGGGGTTAGCCTGAACATGTGGTAGTAAGATTTCAATTTTCCATTACCGGGTAACACTGTTGAAAGATTAGACGACTGTGGTAACTTTATGGAAAGACGATTGTGAACAGTCGGGAAAAAGATCGTTTGTGATCGCCTCTTTTGCAGCTCTTCCGAAGTGCTTCTTAACTTTCTTCTGATCACAAACGAAGGTAATCTGTTGCAGCTTTCTGTTTCGTTTTCTCGAGCTACTTGTTTGGCAAGCTTGTCTGTCAGTTCATTCCTAGGAGTTACTACATGTGCTTTCGTCCATTCGAAATTAAAATGCCATTTCCTTTACACAATTCCCTAAATCTGTTTCTTATGTCTGCTACTAAATGTTTTTGATTCCTGGAAATTTTTTACGAATCCGGCGTAAACCGACTGTCCATGCGTATTACAGCTGCCATTTTAACATTTTTTTCTCATAAGTTCTCTTGTTTCTCTCAGGCTCGCAAGATTGTTTTTTGTTCTGCTTGGTTAATGGTGCACCCATTCTTTAGTGCGCACTTTAACTGATAATCAGGTGTGCCATTAATGGTTATTACCACTCCTGAACCTGCTCCGTTCTCTGAACAGCTCCCATAGGTATAAACCACTATGTTCTCCTAATGTTGCTGTACTTGCTGGATGAGGCCACTGTCTTTAATCTAAAGGAATGTCTGTAGTATGGGCTATACAATCGACGAACGGTCTTAGCAGTAACACCATTTTCATCAGGAGTCTTGTTTGCAGGCAAGTTCGTTATTATTTCCTCTATTTCTGTGTGTGTATTTGCTGATGATGTTGTGATCCTTGGCGACACTCTAGAGCAAGTACGCAGGGATACTTCCCGATTCCTCCACAATGCAGAGAAAATTGGGCTGGTGGTGAACGAGGAAAAAACTAAATATCTTGTTGTATCACGCCGCCGAGATCTCCCTCCTTCCATTGATGTCGACAGGCATACCTTCGAACGAGTTGAAGAGTTCAAGTACCTGGGCTCCATACTAACAAATAGAAGTGAAGTAACGAAAGAAGTACAGCAACGTATAACAAATGCTAATCGCATGTTCTTTAGCCTGAACAATCTTTTCAGATCTCGGCTGATATCGCAGAAGAACAAGATCCACCTATACACGACACTGGTGAGACCAGTACTTTTATACGGCTGTGAAACTTGGGCAACATCAGCAACAGCAGAAGAAGCAATATGTGCATTTGAAAGGAAGGTACTTCGGAAGATATATGGACCCATCTACAATGCCATGGAAGGTAAATGGGAACGAAGAAAAAAAGAAGATTTATACCAGCGGTATGGAAAGCCACACATTGGACGAATATTGGCGCAGAAGAGACTCCAATGGTTTGGCCACATCCTACGGGCAGACGGATCCCTTCCAAACAGAGTCCTCCACTCTCAACCCACAGGAAAACGCCCTAGAGGACGCCCAAGAACTCGATGGAAGGATAGGATAACAACGATCCTAAAAGAAGTGGAACCAGCAGCCGTGGAGGAGGACGCCAACGACCGGATGAGATGGACTGCCATCTGCAACAGCTCCCTCCTCTCGTGTAATTGACAGACACTGCGTGTGTGTTTTTTTTTTGTTTTTTTGTTTCTGTAATGTATCCCTCTTGCCTTTTAAACCTTTGATTGAATGCCCTGTTTATTTTTTCGTTTTTCTTTAAGCTGTAATGTACATATGTAACTTTTACTACTGTATAGAGTACTTTTGTAAGTCTTTTTGTCTTTACTTTTCCTTTTGTTCTTCTTGCTGTAGGCCTTAAAGGCCCGATAAGGCAATAAATGATGATGATGATGATGATGATGATTTCTGTGTGTGTAAAAGTACATTATCCACTGTTCCTTTGGGCCGTAGCGTGAGGGGTCTCATTAGTTTATGATATCTGGTATCTTGAGTTTGATCGTCCTCAGGCACAGATATGCGAGCATGTAGATGGCAATTTCGATTAAATCCTTTGCTGTTTTGTTACCATTTTCCCTTAGCGTTGTCATGGGAGTATTATTTCTTATTTTCCCTGATGCGATTCAATAGACGATGTTCCAAGAGTTATTTGTTGGGGTCAAGCTGCAGTATTGCTCCCTCAACTGTTTGCTGTCCTTTGTGCTTTGATAAATTCGCCTTTTTTCGCATTAAAGTTAATTCGGATGTCCTGCAGGGGACAGATTTTCTCCCAGTTTGTACTTCCGCTAATTTTGTATCTTGAGCGCTTTGTTGCTTGAAGTATCTAGAACTTCTTCAATTTCTATGATTGGAGTTTCATTATTTGTTTCCGCCTGAACTTTTACTGCCAAATTCTGGTGTAAGGTTGTGTAAGTCCGTGTTTGGTAAATATTTGTGCCTAAGTTCTTCTTGCAAGTACCCGTCAAATTCTCTCAGGTCTTCGTCTCTAACAACAATTTTTTTTAGTCTGAATTATGCTTCCAGCATATAATGTTGGGCACACTCCTATGCTAAAAATAATAGTACTGTCGTCGGAGCAACTCTCGTCTTCCCATACTTTCACTGGCTTTGCATCGGCAGAGGTGGCCATAGTTAAATCAACACTGCTCTCTCCTTCAGTATTTTGAAAGGTTAGTCCGTGAGTCATCTCGTTCGGTAGATACAGATTAGTGGAAGCCAGAAATTCTTCCTCTACAGTTTGTTACTCTATCATTCCACATGCTAGATCTTGCATTGCTGTCCATAGTAGTTACTAAACCAACTCCTTTATTATAGGCTGTCATGTCGCCAATTTTTCTCGGGTCATTTTTGATGGTTCAAAATAGCTCTGAGCACTATGGGACTCAACTGCTGTGTGTCATCAGTCCCCTAGAACTTAGAACTACTTAAACCTAACTAATCTAAGGACATCACACACACCCATGCCCGAGGCAGGATTCGAACCTGCGACCGTAGCAGCAGCGCGGCTCCGGACTGGAGCGCCTAGAACCGCACGGCCACCGCGGCCGGCTCCATTTTTGATGGGTTTTGTGAAATCTAAGTACATGCTAGGTATGAAAAATAGCAATTTTTTATTTTTTTATTTTTAAAATTTTTTTGTAGTAAGCCAGCCGTTGCGGCCGAACAGTTCTAGGCGCTTGAATCTGGAACCGCGACCACTACGGTCGCAGGTTCGAATCCTGCCTCGGGCATGGATGTATGTCCCATAGTGCTCAGAGCCACGTTTTCTTTTACTATTTCTACAATTACTGCACCTTCGTCCGACAAGTGTTTGATCATTACGGAATGAATATCTTTGTTGATTATCACTGTCAGTATTGCTGCACTTTTCCTTGCGTAACCGGCGCTAAATATCTTATAGGCTATACGTTTTGTTGATAACGATATGGTTCTTGTATGAAAACATGGTCAATCTGATTTCGCACAAATATGTTTATTTGTATGAAGTGGATTTGTTTTTGAAGAGACCAAGTTCTTTGGCTTGTATTTGGCGTTGCTATTAATGATAATCTGCATTCTGTTTGCGTTGTGTGCTATTTGTGTATTGTATATTGTGTTTTGTAACCGAGGACCTAGAAACGACGGGGAGAAGCTTCGTCCCGCCGTAGCCCTCAGTGGTTCACAGCCCCACAACAGGCCAAGCAGTCCACCCACCCCACCGCCGCCCACCACAGAACTCAGGGTTATTGTGCGGTTCGGCCCCCAGTGGACCCCCCCCCCCCCACCCCCTTTCCCACGGGAATGTCGTATGCCAGACTAGTGTAACCCCAAATGTTTGCATGGTCGAGTAATTATGGTGCACGCGTACGTGGAGAGAGCGTTTGCACAGCAGCCACAGACATAGTGTAACTGAGGCGGAATAAGGGGAATCAATCCGCATTCATAGAGTCAGATGGAAAACCGCCTTAAAAACCATCCACGGGCTGGCCAGCACACCGGACCTCGACATTAATCCGCCGGGCGGATTCGTACCGGGGACCGTCACCCTTTGCCGGCCGCTGGTGGCCGAGCGGTTCTGGCGCTTCAGTCTGGAACCGCGCGACCGCTACGGTCGCAGGTTCGAATCCTGCCTCGGGCATGGATGTGTGTGATGTCCTTAGGTTAGTTAGGTTTAAGTAGTTCTAGGGGACTTATGACCTCAGCAGTAGAGTCCCATAGTGCTCAGAGCCATTTGAACCATTTTTGACCGTCACGCTTTCCCGCTCGGGAAGCAGCGCGTTAGACCGCGCGACTAACTGGGCGGGCTGAATACTATTTACTTCGGACGTATCCGCGCTACTGTACTGTTCTTTCTCGAAAACAGAGGTGACGAACTTGTATCTCATTTAGCGGTCGTTTCTTTTTTAATCGCACTTGACAAACGCTGTAGGTGACAACGTCCGTCGATTGCTTTGATTTTTGTGAGTTGTTTATCAATTAACGGTTGCGAAGCTACAAAATCTTTAGTGTACTGTATTGCAGTCGGAAGTATTGTTCTCCGATTTCTTGTCGCTTTCAAAAGTGCTTTGAATTCTCTCGAAGGTATAGGCTAATCTCTATAGATACCTTTCGCCAGTCGTGCACCTTTTTTTGAGGACTCTGATACTGAGATTCGGATCCCGTATCCACCATGTCATCGTTTTGTTGTGTAGCACCGGATGCAGGTAGTGTGTCGGTAGCAACTGCTGCGCCCGACGCTATGTGATCTTTAGTGTGAGATTCTTCAGCCTCGCTAAATTCACGTTTATGTTGTTAGATTCCATAGGAAGGATACTGCCATTTTCATTTGACGGATTTTGTATCTCCTGTTCATTGGAAGAAATACAGGTATTGTTATTAGTAACGACTAATCTGTTGATAGTATCCCCCCTATCAAAGGTCGACGTCTTCTAATATGTTTAAGTGATATTTCTAGAAGAGTAGCGCCAGGGTCAGATGTATGTTGCTCTTTTCCAGACTGTGTGAGAGGGTGAGGAATTTTTGAAGCTGCTTATTGTACCGAGGATACGGACTTTGGTTTAGCAGCATTATGCATGACAGCAGAAAATTCGCTTTCACCATTCGCAATAGTCAGTAATTGCGAGCAATCTTCCTTTTGACATGATCAACACCTTTGCAATGATGACGTGCAACGTCATTCGTAATAATATACACACTGAAATAGAACCTCCTGGCAGATTAAAACTGTGTGCCGGACCGAGACTCGAACTCGGGAAATTTGGAAGTTAGGAGACGAGGAATTGGCGGAATTAAAGCTGTGCGGACGGGGCCTGAGCTGTGCTTGGTTGGCTCAGTCATTGGAGCTCTTGCCCGCGAAAGGCAAAAGGTCCCGCGTTCGAGTCTCGCTGTGGTACACAGTTTTAATCTGCCAGGAAGTTTCAAATCAGCGCACACTTCGCAGCATGGTGAAAATTGCATTTTGGGCACACTGAAATAATTTCCTACATTGCGGATCTGTATCGTGGGTGATATCTACTGATCATGAAACGTCCCCTTTTGAAAAATTATAGCCGGCCGGAGTGGCCGAGCGGTTAAAGGCGCTACAGTCCGGAACCGCACGACCGCTACGGTCGCAGGTTCGAATCCTGCCTCGGGCATGGATGTGTGTGATGTCCTTAGGTTGGTTAAGTTTAAGTAGTTCTAAGTTCTAGGGGACTTATGACCACAGCAGTTGAGTCCCATAGTGCTCAGAGCCATTTTTGAAAAATTATACATGACTGTGCTTATACTGACACACAATATTTTTAGCGCAACGCAATCTAACTTTCAAAAATCCCTACAAAAGAATGGCCCTGACTAACATTAACCTATACCTTTCACAAATCACTTACTTCACAAAAGTCTTCGTTACACGAACTACTGCAATACAGCGAGCGCCACTACTGCCAGCTAAATAAAAGATTCAAACTACAGAAGGCACTAACTACTGATAGGCATAGTTAGCAAATGAAAGATTTTGATAGAGAACAAACAATGTATTTACCTTAATAGTGTTGAAAAATCATAATATACATAGCAGTTCATGACATCCAGTCTTACAAATTTCAAAACTCCGCCATTTCTCTCCCCACATCCACCACTGCTGGCGGCTCACTTCCAACTGCGCAACGCTACGCGCTGTTCACAGCCAACTGCCCGACACTACAATGGCGAATATTAAAACAATGCAAACTAGCCACAGACTGCACACAGCACAGCCAGTGATTTTCATAAAGAGCGCTACGTGGCGTTACCAATAAAAAAACTAAACAGTCTACTTACATAGCCCCAATGCTCCCCACAAAAAATTTTACAAATTGTTTTGGGCAGTGGCCAAAACAGATTTGAAAAAAATTTTCATCATTACAATAACAAATAAATCAAATGCACACACTCATTGATACAATGTTGGTCAAACGCTAAAATTTTCCCACAGTCCATAAAGACAGTCCTGATCATTCATCACAGTTAAATAGCAGTGTTTTTCTCAAAGTCTGAGCAGTAAAAGAAAATGCACACGGAAGTAGTGGATTTCCATGCAGTCTTGAAGAAGTAGTGTTGTCCTTCCAACGGAAAGACAGTGCTGACTCTCGACATGCAGACAGGTAATGGGCCACAACAGAGCAAACCCACCACAGAGTCAGTCGAAGTTTTGAAGAATATTGGTAGGTAGGTCATCACAGAGTAGAACCACTGTAGTCCTGGTAGAGATTACGGTATTGGTGGGCCATCAATCGTGCAGACCCACTGTAGTCCTTGTAGAAATAATGGTACTGGTGGGCTATCAAAGATGCATACCCACTGTAGTCCTTGTAGAGATTATGGTATTACTGTTTAGTTTTTTTATTGGTAACGCCACGTAGCGCTCTTTATGACAATCATTGGCTGTGCTGTGTGCAGTCTGTGGCTGGTTTGCATTGTTGTAATATTCGCCATTGTAGTGTTGGGCAGTTGGCTGTGAACAGCGCGTAGCGTTGCGCAGTTGGAGGTGAGCCGCCAGCAGTGGTGGATGTGGGGAGAGAAATGGCGGAGTTTTGAAATTTGTAAGACTGGATGTCATGAACTGCTATGTATATTATGATTTTTCAACACTATTAAGGTAAATACATTGTTTGTTCTCTATCAAAATCTTTCATTTGCTAACTATGCCTATCAGTAGTTAGTGCCTTCCGTAGTTTGAATCTTTTATTTAGCTGGCAGTAGTGGCGCTCGTGGTATTGCAGTAGTTCGAGTAACGAAGATTTTTGTGAGGTAAGTGATTTGTGAAAGGTATAGGTTAATGTTAGTCAGGGCCATTCTTTTGTAGGGATTTTTGAAAGTCAGATTGCGTTGTGCTAAAAATATTGTGTGTCAGTTTAAGCACAGTCATGTATAATTTTTCAAAAGGGGACGTTTCAATCAGTGCGACGAAATGATTTTATATGAGAGCATTCCTGAACAGCGAAGCCAGTTGAAATATCTCTGACATGCCGTAGCATACTTCCACATTTAGACATTTTTTCAACTATTACAGCATTGCCGGCCGGAGTGGCCGAGCGGTTATAGGCGCTTCAGTCTGGAACCGCGCGACCGCTACGGTCGCAGGTTCGAATCCTGCCTCGGGCATGGATGTGTGTGATGTCCTTAGGTTAGTTAGGTTTAAGTAGTTCTAAGTTCTAGGGGACTGATGACCTCAGAAGTTAAGACCCATAATGCTCAGAGCCAATATTACAGCATTGCTAATACAGGGTGTTACAAAAAGGTACGGCCAAACTTTCAGGAAACATTCCTCACCCACAAAGAAAGAAAATTTGTTATGTGGACATGTGTCCGGGAACGCTTACTTTCCATGTTAGAGCTCATTTTATTACTTCTCTTCAAATCACATTAATCATGGAATGGAAACACACAGCAACAGAACGTACCAGCGTGACTTCAAACACTTTGTTACAGAAAATGTTCAAAATGTCCTCCGTTAGCGAGGATACATGCATCCACCCTCTGTCGCATGGAACCCCTGATGCGCTGATGCAGCCCTGGAGAATGGCGTATTGTATCACAGCCGTCCACAATACGAGCACGAAGAGTCTCTCTCTACATTTGGTACCGGGGCTGCGTAGACAAGAGCTTTCAAATGCCCCCATAAATGAAAGTCAAGAGGGTTGAGGTCAGGAGAGTGTGGAGGCCATGAAATTGGTCCGCCTCTACCAATCCATCGGTCACCGAATCTGCTGTTGAGAAGCGTACGAACACTTCGACTGAAATGTGCAGGAGCTCCATCGTGCATGAACCACATGTTGTGTCGTACTTGTAAAGGCAGATGTTGTAGCAGCACAGATAGAGTATCTCGTATGAAATCATGATAAGGTGCTCCATTGAGCGTAGGTGGAATAACATGGGGCCCAATCAAGACGTCACCAACAATGCCTGCACAAACGTTCACAGAAAATCTGTGTTGATGACGTGATTGCACAATTGCGTGCGGATTCTCGTCAGCCCACACATGTTGATTGTGAAAATTTACAATTTGATCACGTTGGAATGAAGCCTCATCTGTAATGAGAACATCTGCACTGAAAGCCAATCAGCTGCTGATACTGCCTGCACACGCTGTACATGTTACGGAAACAACTGGTTCTCCCGTAGCACTCTCCATACAGTGACTGCAAAACCACGTTCGTGATGAACACTAACCTGTTGATGCTACGTACTGATGTGCTTGATGCTAGTACTGTAGAGCAATGAGTCGCATGTCAACACAAGCACCGAAGTCAACATTACCTTCCTTCAGTTGGGCCAACTGGCGGTGAATCGAAGAAGTACAGTACATACTGACGAAAATAAAATGAGCTCTTACATGGAAATTAAGCGTTTCCGGACACATGTCCACATAACATCTTTTCTTTATTTGTGTGTGAGGAATGTTTCCTGAAAGTTTGGCCGTACCGTTTTGTAACACCCTGTATATGGAAATACGTGTACATTAAAGAAAACGACTCGTGTACTGGCACTTTTAAAACGCCTTACTGGCGTCATTTTCTCTTTAACACACAAATTACCCTCTTGCACTAATCGATCTACATTTTGAACTGTTCTTGTAATAATAGAAATATTGCCTCCAGATAGGCGAGAGCAATGCGTGACATTGATGCCGGGTATTATGTCACGTACCGATCTTACATAATCATCTGTTACGGTATTGGAAACATTGTCGATGATGGCGGCTTTTTGTGGTGAGATCACATTTTCGGTAGAAACACAAGGCTCCTTGCTGTTTTGAAGTTTCAGTAGCGGACCCACTTCCGTGCACATTCGCAGCTTCGGTGTTGGCAACAGCTGTCTCTGTAGCGTCGCGCTGTAACCGCTTGAGGAGCTCGCCATGACGACGAAGTTACCGCATTTACCTCGATGACACAAGATTCGTATCCTCTGTGTTATAATGACTTAGACGAAACTACTCTTGTGAGTTAGACACAATCAAGTTCACGGATTGTAACAGTTGCTTTAAACCGCTATTTGAAAGACATTTGCAACAGCAGACACATGTTTACGTTCGTTGCTAGTCAAGGATCAGGTGGTTCAGTAAGTGGTGAGTGATAATGATTTTTAAGTTAGACGAATTTTTGATGCATCTTGTATATATTTTTCATGTGTGTGGAATGTCGGAACCTTAAGTGGTGATGTGTATGACTTTTCTTTCTTTTTGGCTTGTGGCTCAGGATTCTCTTGTGGATTGTGTGAAATAGTGCAGTTTCTTAATGTTACAGGAAGATAATGATGTAATAAATGGACAGAGTTGCAGTTAACACATAACTGAGTATTTATCTATGTGGAGAGAGATGGAGATGTATGCTGTATCTAGACTAACCTCAGAAGGGCAGAAAGTAATGAAACAAGCGGTGGTGAGGACATAACAGGTGAAGCGCAGATAAAGTTGCCAAAAAAGGAATGGCAAAGTTTTGTTTTCTGCTTATATTTGACTTTTTTTGCAGTGGTATTTGATAAATGCCGTGACTGAGAATGTCTCTGTTTTATCACCAAATGTTTTCTTTGTAACAAAAAGTAGTCTTGGTGTGTGCCACGGGGTAATAATAGACTGAAGTGATTTTGTGGAATTAGTGGATGGCAGGGTGCAATTATGAAGGTGTTTTATATAGTTGTTGTAGTTAGTTGGCATTAAGTCATGGGAATGACAGACCTTTGTAGATTGGAGAATACTAGATGGTTGTAGTATGGTAGATAGGAAATGTCATTAACAGGAAATGGCATCTCTTAAGTGGGTGATGCATACATCTCGCTTCTCTCCCATTTAAATGTGATAAGTATAACAAAGAAGCAGACATTAATTGTTGTAGAGATATTTTTGAATAATTTGATTGTGAAAGGAAAAAACTTGATGATATATGACTGTAAACTAAGGTAGGAACCCTACTTTGTGAAGTTATGTAGGACGATGCAGTGATGAAAAACTGTATTTTATATGCATCTAGATATTATTAATAGTCTGAACTTCTATTATCAAGTACAAGACTGCAAAGGGGCAGCTCACAGCTCACGAGATGGAAGAGACGGCGAGTTCGGGGCTTCCTTTCTCATTGTCTGTGCAGTCAACGAATACCTGGTGAGAGGCTGGTATGCAGGGCAGGGGCTGTGTGAGAAGCAGTGATCAGACACAAGTTGGAAGAGAAATAAAGTGTGGATGCAACCAACCTACCTCTCATCCCCCTGTGCTTAAGTTACACCTCCCTGTGGATCCAACGGTCGCGTGCTCCATACAGGCGAGCGCTAGCTGATCTTGGAACTACTGTGCTGTTGACACAGAGCGGCACCTGACACCTGTACCTCAGTGGTACCCAAACAAATATTTAGCAGAGTGCTGTCAGCTCTGCGGCCTGCTCGAGCACATGTGTCGAGGCACTCATTGGTGCATCACAACATATTAGTCATGAAGCAGACTGTTAGAAAAATGAGCTGCTGTTTATGGATGAGCCATAAAAGTACCAACTTTCCATACTTGGCACCTATGTAAAGAAGAACATATATTGTGTGCTTGTGAAGTTTATGTAGTTTCACAGAATTAATTACTATTTATAAGCAGGGGCAGTACATGCAGTCTAGTACAAGTACTGAAAGTTACCAGTAGTTCATTCTGTCATGATTGACCAAAGTCAACCAGTTGATTCGAAAAAGTCTTATCTCTGATCCCTTGTTCAGGAATCCCTGATCAGTAATACGAGGGCTACACTGTCACTTGTGCCTGTCGAAATCCATCTAGTTTTGATACACTATGCTGTTCTCCCTCCCCCCATGAACCATGGACCTTGCCGTTGGTGGGGAGTCGTGCGTGCCTTAACGATACAGATAGCCGTACCGTAGGTGCAACCACAACAGAGGGGTATCTGTTGAGAGGCCAGACAAACGTGTGGTTCCTGAAGAGGGGCAGCAGCCTTTTCAGTAGTTGCAGGGGCAACAGTCTGGATGATTGACTGATCTGGCCTTGTAACACTAACCAAAACGGCCTTGCTGTTGTGGTACTGTGAACGGCTGAAAGCAAGGGGAAACTACAGCCGTAATTTTTCCCGAGGACATGCAGTTTTGCTGTATGGTTAAATGATTATGGGGTCCTCTTCGGTAAAATATTCCGGAGATAAAATAGTCCCCCATTCGGATCTCCGGGATGGGACTACTCATGAGGACGTGGTTATCAGGAGAAAGAGAACTGGCATTCTACGGATCGGAGCGTGGAATGTCACATCCTTTAATCGGGCAGGTAGGTTAGAAAATTTGAAAAGGGAAATGGATAGGTTAAAGTTAGATATAGTGGGAATTAGTGAAGTTCGGTGGCAGGAGGAACAAGACTTTTGGTCATGTGAATACAGGGTTATAAATACAAAATCAAATAGGGGTAATGCAGGAGTAGGTTTAATAATGAATTAAAAAATAGGAGTGCGGGTAAGCTACTACAAACAGCACAGTGAACGTATTATAGTGGCCAAGATAGACACGAATCCCATGTCTACTACAGTAGTACAAGTTTATATGCCAACTAGCTCTGCAGATGACGAAGAAATTGATGAAATGTATGATGAGATAAAAGAAATTATTCAGGTAGTGAAGGGAGACGATAATTTAATAGTCATGGGTGACTGGAATTCGACAGTAGGAAAAGGGAGAGAAGGAAACATAGTAGGTGAATATGGAATGGGGCTAAGAAATGAAAGAGGAAGCCGCCTGGTAGACTTTTGCACAGAGCATAACTTAATCATAGCTAACACTTGGTTCAAGAATCATAAAAGGAGGTTGTATATATGGAAGAATCCTGGAGATACTAAAGGGTATCAGATAGATGATATAATGGTAAGACAGAGATTCAGGAACCAGGTTTTAAATTGTAGGACATTTCCAGGGGCAGATGTGGACTCTGACCAAAATCTATTGGTTATGAACTGTAGATTAAAACTGAAGAAATTGCAAAAAGGTGGGAATTTAAGGAGATGGGTCCTGGTTAAGCTGACTAAACCAGAGATTGTACAGAGTTTCAGGGACAGCATAAGGGAACAATTGACAGGAATAGGGGAAATAAACACAGTAGAAGACGAATGGGCAGCTCTGAGGGATGAAGTAGTGAAGGCAGCAGAGGATCAAGTAGGTAAAAAGACGAGGACTAGTAGAAATCCTTGGGTAACAGAAGAAATATTGAATGTAATTGATGAAAGGAGAAAATATAAAAATGCAGTAAATGAAGCAGGCAAAAAGGAATACAAACGTCTCAAAAATGAGATCGACAGGAAGTGCAAAATGGCTAAGCAGGCATGGCTAGAGTACAAACGTAAGGATGTAGAGGCTTATCTCACTAGGGGTAAGATAGATACAGCCTACAGGAAAATTAAAGAGACCTTTGGAGAAAAGAGAGCCACTTGTATGAATATCAAGAGCTCAGATCCAGTTCTAAGCAAGGAGGGGAAAGCAGAAAGGTGGAAGGAGTATATAGAGAGTCTATATAAGGGCGATGAACTTGAGGACAATATTATGGAAATGGAAGAGGATGTAGATGAAGATGAAATGGGAGATACGATACTGCGTGAAGAGTTTGACAGAGCACTGAAAGACCTGAGTCGAAACAAGGCCCCGGGAGTAGACAACATTCCATTAGAACTACTGATGGCCTTGGGAGAGCCAATTCTGACAAAACTCTACCATCTGGTGAGCAAGATGTACGAGACAGGCGGAATACCCTCAGACTTCAAGAAGAATATAATAATTCCAATCCCAAAGAAATCAGGTGTTGACAGATGTGAAAATTACCGAACTACCAGTTTAATAAGCCACAGCTGCAAAATACTAACGTGAATTATTTACAGACGAATGGAAAAACTGGTAGAAGCCGACCTCGGGGGAGATCAGTTTGGATTCCGTAGAAATATTGGAACACGTGAGGCAATACTGACCTTACGACTGATCTTAGAAGAAAGATTAAGGAAAGGTAAACCTACGTTTCTAGCATTTGCAGACTTAGAGAAAACTTTTGACAACGTTGACTAGAATACTCTCTCTCAAATTATAAAGGTGGCAGGGGTAAAATACAGGGAGGGAAAGGCTATTTACAATTTGTACAGAAACCAGATGGTAGTTATAAGAGTCGAATGACATGAAAGGGAAGCAGTGGTTGGGAAGGGAGTGAGACAGGGTTGTAGTCTCTCTCCAATGTTATTCAATCTGTATATTGAGCAAGCAGTAAAGGAAACAAAAGAAAAATTTGGCGTAGGTATTAAAATCCAGGGA
Source organism: Schistocerca americana (assembly GCF_021461395.2). Lineage (NCBI taxonomy): Eukaryota > Metazoa > Arthropoda > Insecta > Orthoptera > Acrididae > Schistocerca > Schistocerca americana. The sequence continues at coordinate 538,693,496 of NC_060124.1, read as the reverse complement.
GAAGAAATAAAAACTTTGAGGTTCACCGATGATATTGTAATTCTGTCAGAGACAGCAAAGGACTTGGAAGAGCAGTGTCTTGAAAGGAGGATATAAGATGAACATCAACAAAAGTAAAACGAGGATAATGGAATGTAGTCGAATTAAGCCGGGTTATGCTGAGGGAATTAGATTAGGAAATGAGACACTTAAAGTAATAAAGAAGTTTTGCTATTTGGGGAGCAAAATAACTGATGATGGTAGAAGTAGAGAGGATATAAAATGTGGACTGGCAATGGCAAGGAAATGGTTTCTGAAGAAGAGAAATTTGTTAACATCGAGTATAGATTTAAGCGTCAGGAAGTCGTTTCTGAAAGTATTTGTATGGAGTGTAGCCATGTAAGGAAGTGAACGTGGACGATAAATAGTTTGGACAAGAGGAGAATAGAAGTTTTCGAAATGTGGTGCTACAGAAGAATGCTGAAGATTAGATGGGTAGATCACGTAACAAATGAGGAGATACTGAGTAAAATTGGAGAGAAGTGGAATTTGTGGCACAACTTGACTAGATGAAGGGATCGGTTGGTAGGACATATTCTGCTGCATCAAGGGATCAGCAGTTTAGTATTTGAGGGCAGCGTGGAGGGTGAAAATCGTAGAGGGAGACCAAGAGATGAATACACCAAGTAGATTTAGAAGGATGTAGGTTGCAGTAAGTACTGGGATATGAAGAAGCTTGCACAGGATAGATTAGCATCGAGAGCTGCATCAAACCAGTCTCAGGACTGAAGACCACAACAACAACAACAACAATGCTGTTCTCGAATGGAGAATATCATTTGTTGGGTGATGGACGATGCAAGCCAAGTTATGGAGAAATGATGGGATGCAGCACGAAAGATGGAGGTGACTATTGTCGTCAATGGTCAGCTGTACATTTCCACTGAAAAACTGCGACACTACCATCCTAATCGGACCTCAGAATCACTTATTGAATAGATTATCCTCCTCTACGATGCCCCAACGACATGTACCACTGTGTAGTGTGTGTGAACACTAAGCTGTGTGTAAATAACCCGCAACCTATAGGGTTCATTTGAATTATGTGTTTGTTTATGTATCTGAGTTTGCCAAAGTTCGATGTTTGTTGCATCAAGAGATATTTATTTGTAATTGATTTTTTCTCAATTAATGATGCGCCATGTGACCAATATATTAACTCTGAGTGGTAAACAACATTATTTCTGTAACAATATAGTGGTGAACAGACGGATGTTACGTGACAAGCTCTTTAGATTTTGTTTATATAAAGGTATCTGCACTCTTTGTTAACTGATTTTTGGTATGCACCATTAGTTAAAATTGTATTCACACGGTATCCATGACCGAATATTTCGTTTAGCCATACACTTTGCATGTACCTTTGATTATAATTGTGTGAATGAATAGTTCTTATGCTTCAACATGATAGCCCATTATCTTTGATTAGTGTTTATACTGAATAGTGCCTTCCATTTATTGTTTGTATTTTGTACACTTAGTTGTGTAAATATTTTACTATTTTATTGTCTGAGATTTTTTTGTCTGCAGCATTGATGACAACCATTTGTGTTCATAGTACGCACATGACAAAGTCATTTTGAGTTTTGCATGTGACATTGGTTAAACTTCTATAGTTGAAGGTTTCTTCCATTTTTACACTTTGTCTTATGGTTTTGACTATTTCTTGTGTACAGGACTGAGTTTGATTAATTGTTCTTCTTTGTTATATAATTCATACATATTGCTTTCATTTTTTAAATTCTAGTTACGTTCTGAATCATAATTTGTTGTGATACTATCTTCTAAACCACATTTCTGGTTATACTGATCCATCTCAAAGACAAGCACAATAACCTTCAGTGGTATAAAAGCACTGTTGTATGAATTTTGAATTCATTTTGTTGCATTTGGTAAAAGGAACATGTGTCTGTAAGTTATTTGCTAAAATTTGATTGAGACGATCCATGCTTTGAATTTATCTTACTTTTTGTGGATTATTTTCAATGAATGAAATTTTCATTTTTCCTCTTCCTTTTTTTGCTTTTGTGTATCTTCGTGAAGAAGTTCACGCTTGGTAGGTACATTCATGGCTCTAATTGAGGTATTGTGGAGATCTGTGAGCCGTGTTATTGTTTTGAGCACACTATAGAAGAAAAAAATAAGTGACGAACATTTTGAAAATATTTAGAACTAATCTTCCACTGTGATACTATGTCGTTCCTACATATTGTCTTTTCGCAAGGTGTGGTGTGATGAGACGAATCCATCAGTTCCATTTCATACATTTCTGATGTTGCAGATCAGTCCTGCATTACAACTCGTTAGACGTTTGCAAATGTGGCATGCTTCTTGGAGGAAAGTGATTTGTTTTGTGCTAGATATCCTTCCTCTGTCCTTTACGTATTATTTAATGCATCATTTGTAAGTTGGATGAGTAACTGTGAGTTTCATAAGGGTGGCCAGAAACTGTTGTCTGATGCTGTAGTTATGCAATAGTGGTACCTTAGTTGCAAAGACAGAGAGGTTTAAGTTGACCATTAGGGCTGGTGCCTGAGCAAGTAATCATGGTGAGGTCGGCAAGAGTATTTTGGTCATCCCTGGTGGTTATACTCACGACAAGGGGTAGCAAGGGATGGTTACCGCTCATATGGCATAAGCACTGGTTGCTGTTGAGAATGGGTGAGAATAGATGTTTCTTTAGACAGCCTGTGAATGGAAGAATTTGAATATACTTAGTGTGTGATGTTCATATTTAACACTCTTTATTTCAGCGTTTGGGATATTAGGGAAACCCTTGATAATAGTCATAGGAGTAATTTTGGGTGTGGATTTACCATCATTTTTTCATTTTTTGAGAGGGAATACTTTGTCTATGAGTAAGTTGGCTACCACATGGTGTTTAGTATAAAGAAACTTTTTTCTCTGATACAGTTAGTAAATTGGAATTGCTTCCAATGTGTAAAGTCATGGAACACATAAGTGTAAAATGTGAAACTAAATTTTATATTTTCCTTTGCTTTCAGGCATTTGAAAGTTGGTGACCTTTTTCAGCTAGGAGTCTGCTGGTATAAATCAGGTTGTTTCTTCCATTACTCATCAGTGAATGCTTGTAATTTCAGTGCTTATGCAATGTATGTGCTGGTTTTCAAGTATAATTTGAGTTTTGCCATACAAGAGATGGGGTTTCTTTGTATACATACAGTCGTATTCCATCACATGCCACCCACCACATTCAGTTCATTTCTTTGGTGATCGTTGGACTGATGTAAAATTGTAGAACAGCAAGAATACTTACATGAGAGATTTAATTTTCTTCATTTTGGGGTTGTATAATGTAACTGACTTTCCCTGTTTGGCACTTTCTCTGAGATGAACTGAGGCTTCTCTGTTAAATATGCCATGGCCCTCGTACTGGCTATCAGCAGTAAGGATTGGTCGGTTGGTTGATCTGGGGGTGGGGACCAAACCGTGAGGTCATCAGTCCCATCAGATTATGGAAGGATGGGGAAGGAAGTCGGCGTGCCATTTCAAAGGAACCATCCTGGCATTTGCGTGAAGCGATTTAGGGAAATCACGGAAAACGTAAATCAGGATGGCCGGATGCAGGTTTGAACCATCATCCTCCCAAATGAAAGTCCGGTGTGCTTACCACTGTGCCACCTCGCTCTGTGCAGTAAGGATCACTTTCACTTCTATTTTCTTGATGAGTGAACCAGTGGCAACTGTGAGATTCCTATCCTAACTCTTATGTTTTTTCGTGAACATACCGCAGCCTTTCTCTATCATTATTCACAGTAGATATGTTGGTAAATTTAATTGTATTTACAGTAGGAGCTGTGGCTAGCATTATTTTGATAAGTGTAGTCTCTTTGTGTATATTCGAATTAACTCAAACATACTTGATAAATAATTCATATGGAATGCTTAAAAGAAATCCAAGACATATATGTAACATTTACATCTTAGTCCTTGGTGCCTATAACAAACAATAAGTTAAATTAGCTATGAGTAAAGTTAGGTGTGATACTTTGACCCTACTGTTGAAAGATTTAAATGAAACGAAGTTATCTGTTGTATTTTTATAGAGAGGGCATTATTAGGTGCAGATTATGATACGCAGACCCTTAAATTAAATAAAGAACTAGCAGAAGTACATTTATTAAAGTAAAAATTTGTTTTATGGCAAGAGTGCAGACAAATGCATTTCATATCATGGCTCATTGCCAAAATTATAGAGAGGGTACAAGCAGGAACCATTTACATGTCGAGCCCTATCAGAATATATTATTGCCGTTAAAGAAGGAACCATTTGCATAGCTGTCCTTGACAGGATATGTCTTTATCATTAACTGGATCAAATACTAGTCACTGACGTAAGTCATGTTGGTGAAGTAGTACGTACTCGTATATGACAGTTATAAGAACCAGTGCAGTAGTGTGTGCGAAAGTGGAGACGTGCAAGGATGTCAGAAAGGAGCTATCGCATCAGGCCATGAGCACACTATGAATGTAGTTTCCCAGTTTGTTGGAGTCTCAGTGTAGACTGTCCAGCGAGACCAAAAAAATGGCGTACTACTTGAAGCCACGTAATGCAGCATACGAACAATAGTTGCGTCACGACTTATCAGTGGCAATCGGTTTCAAAACCGAGAGGTGCTTCAATCAATGCAGCTCCATCTGAACCAGTCGAAGCAAACACTGCTAAGGGAACTGCAAGCAATTGACAATTAGAGCGAGGTACCTCTCAGATGGCCATAACTCAACAGCAACACAGAAAGCTGCACATGTTTAGTGGAGCAAACAACAGAGAAACTGAACAATTGATAACTGGAGGCGTGAAGTGTGGCACAGCTAGAAGCAAGTTGGCATCTTTTCAAATGATGCAGAGTATGAGTGCACTGACAGTGTAAGAATAGGGCAAAACATTTTGCAGGCGACTGTAAACAGCATCAGTGTACTTGGAGAAATGTACGATACAAACTGTACTGTTTTACAACATATCTGTTCACTACCAGTTTCGAACCTGGACTGTCTTCACCGTGGAAAAATATTATGACAGCTTCATATGCCGTACATGCTATTTACTCAGGTTCATACTTTTCTGGGTAAACAGCTTGTATGACATATGAAGTTGTCACAATAGATATTTTTCCATGGTGAAGATGGTCCATGATAGGAACCAGTAGTGAATAAATATATTGTAAGACAGCAGAGTGTATATCATGCATTTGTCCAAATAAGAATAGTGGTTGTAAAAAGATCCTAACGGAGAGAGACTGAAGACGACCGTGAAATCCTATTAGCGACAACAGAAGCCCAACAGGAATTTCAGTCAGTTTTCGAGTGAACACTGCGAAGGGAACCGTATGGAATTGATGTTTAGAGTCGAGAACCTGATGGAAGGCCATTGCTCACAGTGGCACATAAAACTGGACAAAACACAGAAAGTCGGCAATAACTGACTGGACGTTTTTGCAATGGTCCAAGAAGCTGCGCAGCTTTGCCTCTTCCCAAAAGACGCAAAGCATGGTGTACGCTGGTGGCCTAAAGTGGCATTTAACCTGCAGTAGGTGTAACATGCACTAGGTGGTTCTGTGATGTTTAGGAATGTTCTTCGTGCTCTTCTGATCATGTTTATTGTAAAGATGAATACGACATCTGTTGAATATTTTCTGTGATGAGGGGCTGCATTTCCGCCTAAGCCTTCACAATGACTATGACGTGGACTCTCCCACCTTCCAAGGTGACAACAGTCGTGTTCACAGGTCTCCATGCATATCGTCAAGCACCCTACTTCACTTTAACTGGCCCAATATATCACATGGCGTTAACAGGGTAGGAAATGTCTCCAACTGTTTGGAACAGTAGGTGAAACTTAGCAAGCAGCATCCCTACAACCTGGTAGCTATACAGGACATAATCGTCAACGAGTGTCTTTAGCTGTATATGGCACATCTGAGGAAGCTTTTGGACTCTATTTCCTGCAGAATTGAAGTCATTAGCAAAGACAGAGCGTTTGTTACAGGGTAGGCTGTCAGTGTGAAGGTTCAGGAATAACTCTTTTTTGGATATGCTTCATATGCAATGGTAAAGTTTCATGAGGGTATGTGTGGATGTCTGTACCTCCGGGATCTCCTCTCAAGCCTCTGAATCGATTTCCGCCAAATCTGGCACAGAAACAGCATGCCTCACGAGTATTAGCACTCTGGCACTTATAACTTCCAATAGCAATGCAGATACAGGGAGAAATGTGTTTTTTCAAATGCTTGATGTCTATGCAGCCCTGCACGACCAGCACGTTGTGTGGGAACAGTATCAGCCGCCAAATCAATCTGTTTTGCAGGTCAGCCTAGATGTCAGAAGCAGGAAACAGTTTTCCTTTCCCAACATGTAGGCTACCCTGCATGACTGACATGCTTTGCATGTTGCCCTTTACATAAGGGGCAAATAGATGATATTCAAGCCCCTGATCCGTAGCCTGTCCGGTATGACAGACACACTGCGGGAGAGGCCTACCCTGCTTTATTGAATTGTATTGCAGGGGATGCAGGTGCTCATGAGCATGGCTGGGGATAGTTTAGGGTAGATAGAGGAGCAGATGGACAGAGGAAGAGAGAGGAGGAAATGGAATGAGAGGGGGGAGGCGGAGGCGATGAATGAGGCAGGTTGAAACTGTAGCGGGGTAGTGGGTAAGTGGAAAAGGAAGAGGGTGAGGCAGTGGTGGAAAGAGAAAGGGGGGAGGGTATCATCAGAGGGGGGAGGAAGATATTATCAGTGAGAGGGGTGTAGGAAATGGACAAAGAGAGGGGGTAGAGGACATGAAGAGAGAGAGATATTGGGGAGAAGGAGACAGACTTATAGAGGTGGGAGTATGAGGTGGACAGACAGAGTGAGGAAGAGGAGGAGAGATAGAAGGGGATGAAGTGGTGTGTTCGCTATATGTGTAGGATGCATATGCATGTGAAGCTATGGGGAAAATACTCTATATTCCAGGTTACTCTCCTGACAGTTGACCTTTCTCGATTTTGTGTACACTGCCGCTACATTTTAATTGGTTTATAGCAACCAACGTGGTTCCCAGTTCAATAATCTGAATCATTTAGCATAAACTAACCCCACACAAAACAGATGTTCTACAAATTCAGGCCTCAGTGTGAATTTTATTAAATCAGAATGTATTTCTCTAAATGATAAAATTTAAATTTGTTGTCATTTCCAACTGTTCATTTTAGAAGATGCTTCGTAGAGCTCACACCACACTCGACATTATTTCTACCTCTTCATTCACATGAAATGCTTTGATTCCCGACACTTTGGCAAGCAGCTTCGAGACATTGCTTTATTTGATTGACTGCTGCGCTGAATTTCATGCACAGTGAATTTGTGAGCTTTCTTAAGAGATGAGATAAATTCTTAAATGTGATTTGTGGTTACAAAGAGAAATAATACAAAGATGAAGTAGTAAGATTTTTCAAAACGTTTTCTTTAACTGTTCCAGTATTTTATTTCCACCCTAAAAGAATCGTCTTTTTGGATGTCTCTCATGTGTGCATTGTCGTCGCCTTGCCTAGTTTCTTTTCTGTGCTTATATGTTGTTTTACACAGATCAATGAGTTAACTAACTCAGGAACAGTGCGTCAGCGTGATCCCAGGTGCTCTAAAGTGACGTGCTGGTGGTGTGTGTTGCCAGATGGAGGACATGTTGAGTGGTGGTACGGGCCTGGGAGGCGCTCTGCCCGTGGTGCAGACGAATATCACCAAAAAGGCAGTCCTGCAGAAGAAGCCGTTGGATGCCATCCGGGCTGCCGACTTCCGCGCCATGCCCATGCTTATGGGCGTGGCCAAGCACGAGGGCATCATGCCACTGGCCTGTAAGTCGTCTGTTTTTCTGTCTTACCGCTTCCACTGCTTCCATATTGACATTACGATGTACACATGACTATATATGGGGTGTAAAAAACCTGCACATGGTATACAAAGTTTTAGAATATTTGTAGTAGATAAAAAGGAACATTTGTTTAATGCGACAAAAATGTGAACCCCTAGGGGTCCATGAAGGATTTTGATGCTACACTGCTGGCCACCGTAAACACAACCCCAAGAAAGACAAGAGGTAGCACAACAAAATTTATTTTGTAGATAACATGTTGACCAAGTATCAAATGATTACGTTTACAGACGTCTGTGACATGTGGTTCCTGCCAGAATCAGTAGCCAGAGTAGCCGCCATTGTTGAAGATCACCGCTGCCACACGTCTCGGCATTGAGTCAAAGAGACGTTGGATATGTTCCTGGGGTACAGCAGCCCAAGCACCTTCCACACGTTGCCAAAGATCATCTGGTGTGGCAGCTGGGGATGTAATCTGGGTCACTCGTTGAGCAACCATGGACCACATGTTTTCTATCGGCGAAAGATCCGGAGAGCGAGCCGGCCAGGGAAGCACTTCAATCTGGTTACTGACGAAGAACCTTTGGACAATGCGTGCCACGTGTGGTCGCGCATTATCCTGTTGAAATATGGCTGTGGCCGAGCCCTGAAGGTAAGGAAGGACAACTGGCTCCAGCACCTCGGATATGTAGCGCCGGCTATTTAAAGTACCGGCAATGCGTACTAGAGGCGTGCGAGAGTAATATCCAATACCGCCCCATACCATAATACCCGGTGCAAGACCAGTGTGGCGGTGCATAATGCAGCTGTCCAGCATCCTCTCTCCACGGTGTCTCCACACTCGAATCCGACCATCGTGGTGCTGCAGACAGAAGCGTGCCTCGTCAGTAAAGACAACGTCATTCCATTCTGCCACATCCGTCTGTCACCACACCATTGGCGACGGAGACGTCTGTGGTTCTGCGTCAATGGTAGACGAAGCAATGGACGTCTTGCGGACAGACCACTCTGCTGTAAACGGCGTCGAATGGTACGCGCAGACACTGGATAATGCGTTACAGACGCAATGTGCTGTGCTATGGTTCGGGATGTCACTGAGCGATCCGTCACTGCCATGCGCACAATTTGCCTATCAGCACGTGCAGTGGTGCACCGAGGTGAATGCGATCGACCACGTCGGTCCGTCGTACCCTCCTTCATCCCACGGTCACATATCCGCATTACAGTTGTTTGGTTTCGTCCAACACGACTAGCGATTTCTCTGTATGATAATCCACAATCTCGGTAAGCCACTAGCCTTCCTCTGTCGAACTCGAATACTTGATCAAACGATGTTCTCTGTTGTCTACGAGGCATAACTGATCGTCTTGTGAAACAACCAAAAGGTAAACACACATGCCGAACGTACACTCGTCGAAATCGCCAAGCCTTAAATGGCGCTATGAGGTGGCGCCACAGGCGCCCGTGATGTGCGTCTGCGCTGAAATTCTAATCAGTTGCATATCTCATCGCTGCAAACCCATGGTGTAAATTTCACTTGATTCGGATGCTTCCTTCAGGGTGTTGCATTTACGGTGGCCAGCAGTGTACTTATATTTAGAGAAGGTCTGTGATGAATATTATTTCAGAGATGTTGCTGAAAATGTCGTTTGTCTACACTAATACACAACTGGCATTTATCTGCTTATGATTATTTTACGAATAACGTCTGCATCTTCAGGCAAACATTCAGCCAGCTCATCTGGAGTGTGTATCGATTTTTTGTACACCAAACGCTTCATCAACTCACGTAAACAGAAATCGATAGGACTGAATTCGGGAGAATATGGTGTCCATGATAGTGGCACACCGATCCCAATTCAGTAACTGTGGGAAAGGTCTGCAAATGTCCTTGACATCAATGGCAAAGAACGGTGAGGCCCCATGATGCTGGAATGACAGTCCTTGCCTGACTGGTAGCGGGATATTCTCTTACATTTTAAGCAGCACTTCATGGAGAAAGATATTGAAATTTCCTCCATCGAGCATGTTAGGTGGAAGATACACCACAGTCATCGATCATCATGAACAATCATCAATACCAGGCCACACATATGTGTTAAATCCTTGGTGATGGTCTTTCCGCACTGTTTACTGACTTTTGAATTTTTTGGCTGAAGGAGAATGAGTATGGCACCATTGCACTCATTGTCATTTGCTCTCTGGAGTATGGCGATAAGCCCAAGTTTCATCTCTTGTCACTATACAGTTGAGGAAAGCCTCGCCTTCAGTCTCAAAACGGTCAAGGAATTCGCAAGCGGCACTGGCTGTTGATTTTGTGTGCTTCGGTAAGCCTCTTGGGCACCATTGCGCACACAGTTACGATTTCATGAACAAGATTTCGTGAAATGTTTGGACAAACTGCATGGAGGTCGTCAGTTATCGAACGGCGACCAAAGTGAAGATGTTCTTCAATTTTTTGCAGCACATCATAAGTCACAACAGACGGCCATGCGCTTCTGTCTTGGTGAATTTCCGTTGTTCCAAAATTGAAATTCCGTACCCATTTCGTCACATGCTCCCTTGAGCTTACGTCCTCTCCATAAACTGAAAAAACTTCACACCGGTGTTCATGCCTTTAGCAATTAGGTAGCGAATTACAGCGCGCACTTCGCACTTGGCGGGAGCTGGAATGAGAACGCTCATTTGTAACAGTCACCACAACGCTAATCGACAAGCTGCTGATTATTGGGAGTGCTCGATCCTTCCGCTGCCTTCCCACTACAGTACTGTTGTACCGGCTTCCCCAACGGACATTCCATGCTAAAGCTACATTCCTTGTAACATTACTTGAGGGATAGCCCTCGTGGTTTATTGTTTATGTGCAGTAAATTGGATGTACAAAATGAATATGAAATTCATCGACGAAATTCCAGACGATGTTCATAGATAATTTCGGAATTTTTTTTGGTATAAGGAAGACATGGTCTACGGCGATAAATCGATTTCATTTCTTTCCTAAACCCGATCGATCTTTCTATCTGTATTGCACTGCACAACAGTGCAACTGTAGACGGTATCAGCCATAGGTCTTGTTCCATTCAGGCACAGAACTTGTTGATAACAATGATGCCCCCTTTACCCTTCGCTCTCAGTCTTGTATTCAGTACTGTCGGTTCTGTCCCGGGTTTGATTTTCCAGCAATCTTAGTTGAACAGTAACAGTGATACACCACAGTATAGACAGGTTTACTGAAGACGAGTTGGCCAATATGCACGTCGTGTATGGGTGCACTGAGTGTAATAGGTAAGCAGCACAGTAGCCCTATGCTAAGCTTTCCCATTGTTCCAGTGGCGACAGTAACCACATCACAGTAGTTCTACATCTGTATGTAGGCATCATTGCACTGCTTTCTATCTTTTGTTGATTGAAAATTACCTGCTCTTTCTGGCCGGAGTGGCCGAGCGGTTAAAGGCGCTACAGTCTGGAACCGCGCGACCGCTACGGTCGCAGGTTCGAATCCTGCCTCGGGCATGGATGTTTGTGATGTCCTTAGGTTAGTTAGGTTTAAGTAGTTCTAAGTTCTAGGGGACTTATGGCCACAGCAGTTGAGTCCCATAGTGCTCAGAGCCAACCTGCTCTTTCACTGTCGCGAAGATATTTGCACAAAAACAGAGGTAAATGGGTAAAACACCTAATGAATCAGAACTAAGATATTAGCTTGTAATGAAGCATCAAAGGCCATGCGTCGATGTTACCAAAATGCTCTGAAAATATCACCGAACAGCCTTCAACGTTTTGTTGTTGGTTCGGGTTCACCCTAAATACACACGAGAAAATGAAAAGGAGACATGTGCTGCGCTGGAGGGAGTGCGCCATGGAAGAAGGAGTGGTTGAGCGTCTCATATTCCTGGGACTTCGACAGACCTTCTACTGGCTGCCAGTGTGACAGTGGGGTATAGGATAAGCGAGAGGTGTGGTATCAACGCATTTGGCCGAGACCAGTTCGCGGATACCCGATGCATGGTGAACTTCGTACCCCACGATTTTCTGGCAGTGGACTTTTCACTTGTTACAGTGAAAGTGATGATGACGATGATGTGCTTTGGGCGCTAGATAACAACCTTACCGTGTCGAGGATGTACCGACATCGCCACTATCTAAGGAATGTTCCCATCACCTAATAAACCGCCATGAACAACAAAAGCAAAATGGTATGGGTGTTCACACAGGGTATTACTGATAGTAATAGCAGGTAAACGGGCTCACTGCAGCAGTATTCTCGACAAGTCAGTGCTGGGCAACAACAACAGATGAGCAGCCGCAGTATCTAGAAACTCTCCTCGCTGTTGGTCAGAAACATCTGACCCCGCTCATTTCACACCATCAGATACAGACCGAGCGGTGTAGCGCAGTGGTTAGCACACTGGGCTCGCATTCGGGAGGATGACTGTTCGAACCCGTGTCTGGCCATCCTGATTTCGGTTTTCCCTAAGTTCCCTCAATCGTTCAAGGCAAATGCTGGGATGTTTCCTTAGGGCACGACTGCTTTCCTTCTCCATCCTTTCCTAAACAGGGAGTAAGCCAATGCTACGCCTCTAATGACGTCGACCGGACGTTAAACACTAATCTCCTCCTCCTCACTCAGGTACAGAGATTATCACTGGTGAAATAACACCGCCAGTCGACGCCTGGAGAAAGATTTCTTGCGTTGTTAAGTTGTGGCAGAAAGTGGTTCAAAATGGTTCAAATGGCTCTGAGCACTATGGGACTCAACTGCTGAGGTCATTAGTCCCCTAGAACTTAGAACTAGTTAAACCTAACTAACCTAAAGACATCACAAACATCCATGCCCGAGGCAGGATTCGAACCTGCGACCGTAGCGGTCTTGCGGTTCCAGACTGCAGCGCCTTTAACCGCACGGCCAGCAGAAAGTGGTGCCCGCTTACAAAACGTAACCCGCCACCGCTAATAACCAATGTGCCGGATGAAATAACAGTGCACTTCTTGAAGGCACTCAACCGGTACTGACAGCCTTCACTCGCTATCAACCTAACCTGCTTAACCCAGATTTAGCATCTCATATCCCTCTGTACACAAAGCAATTGTGCCACTGAGAGTTAAAACTAAACTCACTATCGCGAAGAAAACACAAAATTGCACCACTGGTGCCAGTGTACACTGTATTGCATCCTGAGCTTAGACTGGTAGCGACACGAAACAAGAGAACATTGATCCAAAGTCGTACAACGTGTTGTGACTTTTTTCAGGTGTGGTACTTCCATCAGACTCTGTGCCAAGTGTCTTCCTCCAATCCAGGGATTCCCAACCTTTTCAGTTGGCGGACCCCTTCTTCAGTCGAAAATCCATGGCGGACCCCTAGTCAGTCAAGGGCATAGTAACTTTAAATTTCATAGCGAAACCCATGGGAACTGAAAGCTTCTTAATGCAAGTTCCATGTTCCCAATGACCCCCCCCCCCCTCCTCCCCCCACCCTACCCGAAGTATCAATAGTCTTTGGTTTAGAGATGAATGAAAACAACTTGAAATTAACGATCCAGTTTGAATTCCCACTGTATCCACACACTTACTAGTGGATTTACTCCCTTTGTTCAACACACTATAGCCTGATTAAAATTACTTGGTAATTGAAATTTCACACGATGGAGGTGTCTTCCTCCATGAGCAATCAACGTCACATCCAAACTGTTCGGTGTTGACAAGCTGCCGCTTATGGTCTGTTCGCTTCCACTATTTGGCTACTGTTGTGTAAGGAGCATGCATATTTCGTAACAGGAGTGTGTATGTGTGTGTGTGCGTGTGTGTGTGTGTGTGTGTGTGGTTTTTCGTGAAATCCGAAGAAAAATGCTCAAATGTATGTAAAGTCTTTCCTTTGGTCGTCCTCCCTCCTCATTCATTTCAACTGGAAACTTCCCTTGTTGTGAAGGCGATGGAGAAACTGCACCCTTCTTCAATGATCCCGACTTCAGCCACCGATCCATGTTAGAAGTAATAAACTGGTCAAAAATCGACTTATGAAATATGTAGTGCACTGACAAAGCAAGTTTAACATTTAACAATGCCTAGGGCGGGATACGTGCCAGCGAGCGCTGTGATTGGTCGACAAAGCTCGCTCCGCGCATGCGTAAAAGGTTCGAGCGCATCTAGCGCCTTGAGCCGGCGCATAAACGCCCCCTGTATTGTTGCTAAACAGTCGATCAGAGAAACCGCATTCTCCCGGCACTAAATTGTGTATACGTTCTCACTTAGGAACCGCAAAGGCTGCTTTGGGATACGACCTGAAGTAATAGCACAAATATTTTTCACACGAAAAAAAAAGTGATGAATTTGATTTTCACATTTTTGTTCAATAATTTTACTCATTATTTTACTCGATTTGGTGAAAGGTGGCCGCGGACCCCCTAGAAAGAGCCGGCGGACCCCTAAGGGGTCCGCGGACCACAGGTTGGGAAGCCCTACTCCAATGCACTCTCAGCACAGAAAATTAGCCCCGTCAGTGCAAGGACATTGGCAGACAAAATATACTACACTAACGAGCAGTTTAGTGGGTCCGAGCTAGTAATTAATTCCTCTTAACTAAAATATATTTAAGGTTATTAATTGCAAGGCAAACATAATGTACATCTCTCTCTCAACCATGAACTCACACACACACACACACACACACACACACACACACACATTGCACGGAACTGACTGACTGCATCGTTGGGAGCCTTCTCTACACTATCTCTACAGTCGTTATAAATGCACCACATTCCAACATACCTCCTTACATTTATATGGGTGACATAACAGATTATTAATTTAGCCGCGCGGTCTAGGGCGTCTTGTCACGGTCCGTGAGGCTCCCCCCGTCGGAGGTTCGAGTCCTGTAACGCGCCTATTGGGGGTACTCAACACTGAACTCACAGTGACAACGGATCGTACTGTACCAACGTCGCTATGCTATCGACCACTACAGCATGAATACGGTGCAGTTTTAATTTTACAGTCGACGTTATGACTGTGGATCGCTATTAGTTTTCAGAAGATTCCAGCCGTAGCGGAGCGCCTGGCAAATACTGAAGTCTAGTTCGTAACGTACTTGCGCTCTTAAAAGACAAATTGAAGACAGATCAACCCTCGGATAATTAATACTTCAGCAAACATAACCACTGACGAGACGGCAGACACAAATTTCGGATAATAATAAACAGCGCCTTTACTAAACACAGCGTCGTTATAGTACAGTGACACTATTACACCACGAATAGACACTCTAAAACATTCCAATGACACTGACAAACAATATTGAGCAGCAATTACGAGACAGGCAGATTTCGATAACAGCTTCCGTTATCGTACTATCGCAGAAAACAAAACACCAAACTGATGAAAAATATTATTTAAAGGCAAGAAAACATTTTATTAACTTTGTAATTACACCCTGGATACGAAAAAAAAAACCACATTTACTGTAAGAAAATACACAGAAGTTACACACAAGCCAAGAATAAAGATATTGACAGCAGAGTCATGGAGCAGTACATAAATATAGACGTCACGGAATTTTTTCTTTTCTTTTAACACTTCCTCCAAAAGAAAAAATCATGAAATTATTGCTTTGTCTCTTGCATGCCAATTTCTGAACATAGAAAATTAAATCGAACTCGTTCAAGAGGTTTCGTCAAAATATCTGCCAACTGATTGTGTCCATCAATGTGTTCCAAGAAAATCTCACCGTTCAGATATCTTTCACGAACATAGAAATGTCGGACCTCTATATGTTTAGAACGTCGATGATATTCTGGATTTTTTGGCAACTTCAATGCACTAGCATTGTCAATGTAAAGAACTGGAGGCTGCCCCGACATTTCCACTAATTCTGATAGCAGACGACGTAACCAAACTAACTTTTTTGTTCCTTCACTAGCTGCAATTATTTCCGCCTCGGTTGTGGATGTGGCCACTACTTTCTGCAACTGACTTCTCCATGACACTGCACCACCTGAGTACTTTGCAAGAATTCCAGTTGTTGAGCGCCTTGTCCGGTTATCACCTGCGAAATCTGCATCAGCGTAAATCTTTAACTCTTCTTTTTTATTATATACAATTCCAAAATTTAAGGTCCCTTTCAAATACCGGAAAATGCGCTTTACTCTATTCCAGTCTTCAGTGGTTGGTTTCTCCATAGCTCGAGCAGCTTTATTGACTGCAAAAGTGATGTCTGGACGAGTTACTGTTGAAAGGTACATGAGACAACCAATTGCTTCACGGTAGGGTACAGATGACGAAACTTCTTCGTTTTGATTATTGTCCTCACGTCCAATAGGAGTTGAGATTGTATTGCATTCTGCCATTCGAAATCTTTGCAGAATTTCTTCTGTGTATTTCTCTTGACTTATCATTATTGCTCCATCTTCATATTGCTTTATTTTTATGCCAAGAAAATTGTCAAGACTGCCAGTTGTTATTTCGAATTCATGTTGTAAAACATCCATAAAAACAGCAATTTCTTTCTTGTTACTGCCGACAATCAGGCCATCATCAACGTAGATTACCACATAAAGGCTATTTCCATTTTGTCTACGATAAAATAGGCATGGGTCTGCATCACTGTTTGAAAAACCAGCTTTCTTCATGAACTCAACAAAACGTTTGTTCCAGCAACGTGGCGCTTGCTTCAACCCATAAAGACCTTTTTTTAAGAAACATACTCGGCCTGTACCATCTTCGAAACTTTCTGGTTGCTCCATATATACTTCATCTTCAAGTATTCCATTCAAAAAAGCTGTCTTTACATCCAATTGTTCTAGCAGCATTTTCTTTGAAGCAGCTACAGCCAACAGAGTTCGTATGGTGTCATAACGTGCCACAGGGCTAAAGGCGTCGTCATAATCAATTCCTGCTTTCTGAATACAGCCTTTTGCAACCAATCTGGCTTTAAAGCGAGTACCTCCATTGACTGCGACCTTTCGCCGTAGAACCCAGCGGTTTTGCAATACTTTGGCATTCTTCGGACGGTCAACCAGCACCCAGGTATTGTTTTCCTTAAGTGATTGAAGTTCTTCACTAATAGCTTGCATCCATTCTTCCTTCTCGTTTGACTGCAATATTTCTGAAAAACAGTTTGGATCTTTGTATCCAAGTGCATCAACTTTTGTTGCCATACAAAATTCACGACTTTCCATCCAGGTTGGTTTTCTTCGTTGTCTTTTATTCTTCTGTTTCTCTTCATTAGAAGATTCAGCAGCTTCTGCTTTTAGAAATTCTGTTAATTCTGTATTTTCTTCAGATTCACTCGACTCTTGACTTTCTCTAGAATCGAGAGAGCCAATTTTTTCTTGAGTTTGGCTTCCTCCTGAAGTGTACAGCCTAGGAGATTTACATTGGTCATCTTTAGATGAATTCGGATCATTAAATTCTTCCCGAGGGACTTCAAATTCAACATGATCACTATGTAAATCACAAACAATTTCTGGCTTCAATTTTACATCGTGACTCAACACCACTTTTCTTTTAGATGGAATCCAAACTCTGAACCCATCTTTGTCATTAACATATCCAACAAGTCGTCCAAAAACTGCCTTATCATCAAACTTGGAACGGAATTGTTTGTTAATGTGAACATAGCAGCCTGTACCAAAAATTCTGAGATGATCAAGTCGTCCTATTGGTCGATTAAACCATAGTTCATAAGGGGTTTTATTTTCAACTGAAGATTTTCCAGTACGATTTATTAGGTAGACTGCTGTGTTACATGCCTCTGCCCACAACCCTTCAGGTAATTTACTCGGATTTAGCATTGACCGGGCAGCTTCAACAATGGTCCTATTTTCCCGTTCAGCCACACCATTTTGTTCAGGAGTGTAAGGAGGAGGAATCAGTAGCTCTATTCCCCTGTCTGCAAGCAGTTCACTGACATTCTTATTGTTAAATTCTTTGCCACCATCACATCTAAATTGTTTGACAACATGTCCATTAGTTCGTGCTTCATTTAAAAACTGCTTAAGCACAGTACACACTTGACTTTTGTGTCTTAAAAAGAAAATTCGACGAAATTTACTAAAATCGTCTTTGAAACATACATAATAATGGTTGCCTCCAAAAGATTTCGTGCTCATTGGTCCATTTACATCCGCGTGGATTAATTCACCAGTACTGGTAGCGCGTATTGTTCGTGTTTTGAATGGCAGCCTATGCATCTTTCCAACCGCACAGCCGTCACAAAATTCACTCTTGGCATCTTCCACATTAATGTTCATTCCTTTTAAAATATTCTTCACATGTTGTTTATTCTGATGACCAAACCTTTCATGGTACACTTGCAATGTTTCGGATGAAGTCATCAAGCTCATACGATTCATTTTTGCATTTCTAACAACACGCATGTTCAACACATAAAGTCCATTTTTCACATAACCTGTCATAACAATATTGCCACTGACTTGTTTTCGAACACAGACATTATTATAACTAAAATTAGTACTGTAGCCTCTGCAGGCAATGGCTCTCACAGAGAACAGATTAGCACTTGCATCAGGGACGTATAAAACATTGTCCATTCTAGCATTGTACCATTTATTGTTTCGTCGGATTTGGATGTAAACTGTTCCTTGACCGTACGCACACATTTTCACATCTTGTTTTCCCAATGAAATTACTTGAGGAACATCAAATTCACTATACGAAACAAAATACTGTTTGTTGGGAGTGACATGATTTGTAGCGCCACTGTCGCAATACCATTTATTTGGGTCACTGTGATTACTGGTACACACACCCATAGCGTATGAAGTAAATGCAGCGTGTTCACTGTCTCGCTTCTTCTCTTTTCTTTTATTGCTGTCACGAGTGTTCTGTGGACACTCTGCTGCCCAGTGACCTAATTGTTTGCATTTATTACACGGAAACTTCTGTTTTAATTGTGACTTCGTCATCTTTACTTGCTGATTACTTGTTTGCCGTTTTCTTGTTTTAGAAACGACAAGAGCTGCACTTCCATTAACGTCTTGTTCACGCAGTTCAGTAGTACAGAGTTTTTCAATCAATAAATTCAAGCTTTGCTTTTCTGTGTAGACAAAATTCGACCATTTAAGATTCTTTCAGATAGCGTATTTTCTTCATGTTTTGATAATTCATCGTTCAGGTCCACAAATAACTTTTGCAGTTTGGCCACATGTGCACTAATATCTTCCGATTCATCACGTTTAACACAGAAAAATATTTCAATCAACATATTCAAACGCTGAGTACTGCTACGTTCAAATCGGGCGCGTAATTTTTCCCAGATTTCTTTAGCATTCTTGCACGTTAAGACGAGTTCTGCAACAGGTTTACTTAGCGCACTTGCTATAAGACTTGCTGCCTTTGCGTCGTCCTTGTGCCATTCCACGTACGCTTCTTTTTGTTCACTTGTCGCATCTTGCGGCAACTCTACACGTTCACGTGTACCGTTAATAATGTCTTCTAGTCCATATGAACGTAGCACCATAGAAATATGCCATTTCCATTTGGCCCAGTCGTCAGGTCCTTCAAGCTTATCAATGCTGACCTTATAATCGCCGCTAGCAGTCATGTTTCTTTACAGACATACGCTCATTTCAAATATTGTTTTAATTAAACTGTGTTGTTTGCCTTTACACGTGTACTGGGCCCATAACCTGATGAAAAATATTATTTAAAGGCAAGAAAAAATTTTATTAACTTTGTAATTACACCCTGGATACGAAAAAAAAACCACATTTACTGTAAGAAAATACACAGAAGTTACACACAAGCCAAGAATAAAGATATTGACAGCAGAGTCATGGAGCAGTACATAAATATAGACGTCACGGAATTTTTTCTTTTCTTTTAACACAAACCACTTTAAATACAATACCTGTTTTTATTATGTAAAGCTAAATGTTACCTCTAGCTTGCAATTGTTCTCACACACAACAAAATTCTCACAACGCAGCACACTGTCTCTGGAAAAGTCTCGTAATCTTTTAATTACTTTCAATATTTATATCCAATATATCGTCGTGTTACGACCAATTCACTTTAAGTTGCTTTCACCGATATCTATAAGGTTTAAGATAATTGATGCTACCATTAAATCTCTTTCTGTTTAGTCCAGCGTTACTATGTAAATAGTAACGTATTCCAATCTTTGTTATAAGTATAATCGCTGACTTTTCCGTGATAACTTTAGACAACTTCAATTCTAATTGAAGTTAATTAGGACACTCTTTCCATAAATTAAATCGTTTTAACTGTGTAGCATATCTACCCTCCGTATATTTAGCGTGGATCAACTCAATTAATGAAATTTTTGATCAGGCAAAACTTACAAATACCATTGTAAAATTGTGTCATGAAAAGCGTTATTAATATCTCTGGAACAAAACCTCTGCTTTTCTCACAAAATATAACTACACACAACAGCTACTAATTGAACACACGTGAAGGTTTCTTCTAACCAAGAAAACTGGTATTTATTGGGTCTAGGTATCTCAATACAATTTAATTCACGTAAGTGAGCGAGCGCACACACCACTCAAAAACGGAAATTCAATAATAAAAAAAAATAAACAAAAATCCTAAGCGCCAGCCCCTCTTTAACTCTAACATTAAGTCACAATTTAAGACAATTCTGAGCTTCTTCAGGCGTTAGCAAAACGCTACCCGCTAAGTTCCCTAAATCGAAATAGGCCGCTCGTCACTTTGACTAACAAAGTTTTTGTTTAGTTGTGTGCTGCTTGTAAATGGTTCCTTCTATTCTCGTCGCTTATCAACTCAACTACTGGTGCGATCTATCATATTACAATTAAACAGTTCGAATCTATACGAGCCAATTCTAGGTCCGCTGTATGATCGTTGTATTTAAACAACAAAGTATGTTCGAGGCTTTCCCTTCTCGACACACACCAGTCACTACCAACAAAGCAGCTAACAACCCAATCACTTCTGGCCGAGCCGCGACCACTAATCGTACACCATGGACAGGATATCGGTTCCAACGATTCCCAAAAACTCATCAACTGCAAATCTCCTTCTCTCTAACCTGGCTCACTCTGTATCTATCTCAACTAACAATTCCTTACTACCGAACTGTCCACAGGACGACAGTAAATAGATCGCCCTAGCGCATAAATTCGTCAAAACCAGTGTCTCGCCCGCGATTTATAAAATCACACAGAGCCTACGTACATTCCGCAGCTCAGTTTTGGGAGGAAACTACCGTCACAGCCACGTAGATGAACAGGGGCCTAAAAGACAAAGTATCCAAGCTGCCTCCGTGAACTGCACCAAAATAAGATATCGGCTTTACCAGCAAAACTTCTTTCCCTCTCCCAAGCCTTAAACACCAACTGCGGTGCCTCAATACACTACGCAATGGTGCGGTATCCTATCCGACCTAGACGTACCCCGATATATCAACTTAGTCGGTAAGAGGTCTACTCGGGAACTAACTACCTTCTTGCGTCATGCAATAGGAACCATTTACACGAACAAACACGCTGCGCCACGCCAACTTTTGGCCATTAATTAATTATTCGTTGCTGCTGTCGGTTCTCTACGACAAAGGCCGGCTGCTGCGCGTCGCTCAGGCAGCATCTCTGGACCCAGCGGCGGCGAGTTGTTGCATCGCTGAAGTCGCGCGCACTCGCCACCAACTGTTTTTTTCGTCGACGCCCTCGGATCATCTAAAACATATTTTGTTGGCCTTAATACATCGTACACGTATATTTATAGTAACCACCAGGTGTTATTAGCCATTTACCGGGTCGGATGCTCATCAATAGTAATGGCGAACGAAACACGTGCGTTTTGACACAGCACATTCTCCCTCGGGCATGGGTGTGTGTGTTATCCATAGCGTAAGTTAGTTTACTTTATATTAAGCAGTGTGTAAGCTTAGGGACCGATGACCTTAGCAGTTTGGTCCCATAAGATCTTACCACAAATTTACAATTTTATTCTTAATTTCTTGTACTTACTCTTTACTTTTGTCCCGATTAACAAATCATCAACAAACACACCTGTCAGGTGTCAGGCAAATCCAATACCTTCTATGAAAACCCTGACATGATAAGCAAATCCAGTTGTATGTCACGTAGCTCCGAATAAATCGTGACATTAAATTAACCAAAGTAATACGAGTAACGAGTGAGCAAATGGAATACCACAGACTAACACAAGAATGCCTAAATGCGTGTCATACCTTCCCACCGTGAGACAGACGCAGTTCCGAGGGGAGAAGCGAGAACAGAAGCTGAGAGCAGAACCGTGTTAAGCTGGAAGGCCCTACGATAAGGGACGGATGGACACCCACGTCGCTAACTAACTGCTAGGACCACACCACCCGCAAGTTTTAGCGTGAGACTTTTACGCGTCTCTTTTACGTTAGGACCACCCCCCAGCCTACGTTAAAAGCTAGAGCCCTCCAGAAGAACAGTATAGATCTTACGATAACACAAAAAGGGCTACACCACCCGCAAGCTGTAGCGTGAGACCTTTTTCGCGTCTCTGTTACGTTAGGACCACCCCCCAGCCCATGATAAAAGATAGAGCCCTCCAGAAGAACAGTATAGATCTTACCATAACGCTAAAAGGACCACACCAGCTGAAAGTTTTAGCGTGAGACTTTTTCGCTTCTCTGTTACGTTGCTAACTTTAAAAACATTGCCCCACCACGAAAAGTATAATGTTTCTCATTGGATAGACAGAATTTTTGTAGGCGGAGCTTAAGGTTAACATTGAGACCCTGATTGGTCAGATGAAAACACAGCCAGATAGTTTTTTTTTAAACCAACTTCGGTAAATTATAGTAAGGAGAAGTTAGAAGAGAGTTGCTAGGAGTTGCTTCCGAGAGGGCGAGCTGGACGGAGCTGCGCCGGCCGCCGGCCGCCGGCCGCCGCCCCCTGACGAACACCGACAAGGTAATGAACGCAAGTGATGCCGCATTTTTGAGCGCATAAGGCTTCACTCAGAACTGCAGAAGCCTCATCTGTTACATCCCCTTTTTACGTAATACTAGTGTCGATCGTCAATTAAAGCTCATGGTGTTCACATTTGCCACTTGAACTAAAAATCTGTAACGCGATGATTTTTCTGTTATATAGTTATTGAGAAGCCACATCAGCCACTGTAATTTACGACAAGTTAGATAAGTAATTAAAGATAATTGAGGGTCACTGTAGACCATTTTGATAGATTTCTCTTTTGTGAAACTTAATTTAAACCTAGATTATAGATGTGATATGGCATAGGTCATCCTTCGATTCATTGTAGAACTTGGAAACCCATTCAGGGAATATTCGTTCACATTTTTGTTGAATGCAGTTGGTTTTTTTCCATCCTGCATTAAAACATTTCCTTTTATCAATAGTGTAATTTATAAACGATGTTTTGTGAGTAGAATAAAATTTCCAATGGTAAACTTAACTGCTTTTTCGACGTTATTTTACCAGCTAACTAAAAATAGGAAAGCCTTCAACCCCTTCCACTAAATGTAGTTAGTATTAAGTTTCTTTTACAGGGAGTGCAGTGGAGCTGACGCTGAAATCATTAAGTATTTGGTTATATCATCGATAGTCTCACTGAATTCTTCTGAATTCTACATGTCATGTGTGGTCTGACGTCTCCTTACCAGCAACAGGTCCCAGGTTCAACCTAGTCAATTCCCTAAAAAACACGCTCAGAGCGTCGTTGTGCGAAAGTGGTAGGGAAACACGATATAGAACAAACAGACACCACGCAGAATGTTTAGACACCTACACAGATCACGTAATTTGCAGTCATGAGTACATAAAAGGTGACAAAAGTCATGGGAGAGCGTTATGCGCCTTTACAGATGGCGGTAGTACTAGCGTACACAAGCTATAAAAAGGCAGGCCATTGGCGAAGCGGTCATTTGTAATCGGTTGATTCATGTGAAAAGGTTTCCGACGTAATTGTGGCCGCACTATGAGAACGGACAGAGTTTGAACGCGAAATTGTAGTTGAAGGTAGACACGTGATGTTCCATTTCGGAAATCGCTGGGGAATTCAATATTCCGAGATCCGCAGTGTCAAGGGTGTGCCGAGAATATCAAATTTCAGGCGTTACCTCTCACCGCGGACAATGCAGTGACCGGCTGTCTCCGCTTAACGAGCGAAAGCAGCGTTGTTTGCGTAGAGTTTCCAGTGCTAACACACAAACAACGCTGCATGAAATAGTCGCGTAAGTCAATGTGGGACGTACGACGTACGACGTGCGGCGAAAGATGTCGTTAATGGCCTGCGGCAGCAGACGACCGCTGCGAATGCCGTTGCTAATAGGTCGACACCACCTGCAGTGCCTGTCCTGGGGTAGTGACCATGTAGGTTGGACCCTAGACAACTGGAAAACTGTGGCGTGGTCATGTGAGTTCCCATTTCTGTTTTTAAGAGCATATGTTAGGGTTCGGGTGTGGCGCGGACCCCACGAAGCCATGGACTCAAGTTGTCAACAAGACACTGAGCAAGCAGGTGGTGTCTCAAAATGTTCAAGTGTGTGTGAAATCTTATGGGACTTAACTGCTAAGGTCATCAGTCCCTAAGCTTACACACTACTTAATCTAAATTAGCCAAAGGACAAACACACACACCCATGCCCGAGGGAGGACTCGAAACTCCGCCGGGACCAGCCGCACAGTCCATGACTGCAGCGCCTTTGACCGCTCGGCTATTCCCGCGCGGCTCAGGTGGTGTCTCCATAGTGGTGTGGGCTGTGTTTACATGGAACAGATAATTGACTGGAAATGGCTATGTCGTCCTTCTTGGAGACCATTTGAAGCCATTCATGGACTTCACGTTCCCAAACAACGATGGATTTTTTTATCGATGACAATGCGTCAAGTCGCGGCATCACAGTTGTTCGCTATCTGTTTGAAGAACAGTTTGGACAGTTCGAGTGAATGATCTGGCCACCCACATCGACCGACATGAATACCATCGAACATTTATGGGGCATACCCGAGAGGTCAGTTCGTAATCGAGAGGCCAGTTCGTGCACAAACTCCTGCATCGGCAACACTTCCGAAATTATGGATGGTTGTAGAAGCACCTAGTCTCAATTTTTCTGCAGCGGACTTTTAACGACTTGTTGAATTCATGCCACGTCGGACTGCTGCACTACGTCGGGAAAAACGAAGTCCGACATGATATTAGGAGGTATTCCGTGACTTCTGTTATCTCAGTGTATGTACTTCTTTTAAAACCTAGACTTCTCAAAAATTCATTCAAACAATCATACCATACTCTACGACTTTCATATCATACAGTGAAGAGCCAAAGAAACATGTATACCTGCCTAATATCGAGTAGGGCCCCCGCGAGCACGCAGAAGTGGCGCAACACCACGTGGCATGGACTCGACTAATGACTGAGGAAATGCTGGAGGGAATTGATACCTTGATTCCTGGAAGGCTGTCCATAAATCCATAATAGTACGAGAGGGTGCAGATCTCTTCTGAACAGTATGTTTCAAGGTATCCCAGATGTGCTCAATAGTGTTCATGTCTAGGGAGTTTGGCGGCCAGCGGAAGTGTTGAAACTCAGAAGACTGTTCCTGGAGCCACTCTGTAGCAATTCTGGACTTGTGGGATGTCGCATCGTCCTGCTGGAATTACCCAAGTCCGTCGAAATGCACTTTGGACGGAATGGATGCAGGCGATCAGACAGGACGCTTACCGTACGTTTCACCTGTCAGAGTCGTACCTAGGCGTATCAGGGGTCCCATATCACTCCAACTGCACACGCCCCACACCATTACAGGGCCTCCACCAGCTAGAACAGTCCCCTGCTGACATGTAGGGTTCATGGATTCATGAGGTTGTGTCCATACACTCGGCAACTTCACAAAAATATTTACGTATTTTATGTAATGCTGTAATACCACCATAATGTTTCAGTGATTTCAGACTGTGCACTTTTCTCTGCCTACAGTACTGAGGATCTACAATGGAATTGTGAATAGTACATACGGAGAGGACTTCTACCAAACGAAAACGGTGAACGACCTGGTGCGACGGGTTATGAGTAAGTAGCTACAAATACACATGCTATCTTTAGTTGGCAGCACTATCTAGGCAGGTGATAAGTAAGAAATTTTTTATGTTAAACATGGGTTCATTTTTATTACGTACAGAACCGAAAATATTACATGTTAAAACTTACTGATAAGTTTACAGATATTTTCTATTTTGTAATCGATTTGTTACTCATGTATTCTTGTTCATTTTTTAATCAATATATTATATCTGAGAATATAAATTAATGTAAGGATAGCCAACAAGTTACGTTTTAGTTATACTCCCATTACAACAATTCGCATTGTTAAGGGGGGTTGTTTCACACTTTGTGGTGTAGTTTGTAGTAAACAGGAGTTAGCTAGAAGCAGTAATCAGTACTGTTGCAGTCGTCAAATAAGACGGATATGTAGCCTGGCAATTCACTGCAGTTTTGTGTGAACAGGGAGTAATTTGTCCCAATTTGGTCAATTACTACATCTATTTGGATGAAGACATATATAAACTGAAGTGATTCGCCGAAGGTGTCAACTGTTGCTCAGCACTAATCTGAGATGGACAGAATTACTGTTCCTGAATAGTGACCAGTAGTGGTGCAGGATACAATGGGTGCAAATGCGTCTGAAGCAATTAGGCGTGATATCTTCAAGGTGAACTCCTAGCCCCCTTCCACTCGGGAATCCCCGCACCTAGGGCAATTATGTGAGGTACAGGATGCTTCCTGATACCTGTCACGTGACTGCCCATGCATCTGCGGCTCTTGTGTAAGTAAAAAGTGGCGGGAAAGTAAAGGTCACCCATCCAATATGCAGGCTTTATAACGCTTTCCCCACTGATCTTGGTCCGTGGGATGGTTTAAAAAAATGTTGGGAAACCTCTCCGTTCCTCCTTTTCTCACTAAACCTATAGTAATTAACTTCGCTCTCCCCCTTTTATTATTATTTCAGTTATGCAAGTTTTGTCATTCGAAGTTTGTACGTTGTGGTGAGAAGACCATTAGCAGAAAAGTTAACCACTTGAAAATGTTAGTAAATATTACCGTAATTTATGGGGTAGGACACTCTGACACTACGGTGTATGAGTGTAGTGTAGCTGAAATATTATAATTTAATGAAAACATGGCGTATTCTGGAAAACGGCGGTAAACATTAGCATAATTTATGATTGAGACACTTCGACATTACAGTATGTGACTGGGATGCTGTTGAATTACAATAAATTAGTTATACAAAATGGTCATAAATATTACCATAATTTATAACATAAGACACTTTGACATTATAGTATGTGGTAGAATTACTACAATTTAATGACACCACGATGTGTTCTGCAAAACGCCGGTAGATATTAACATGATTTATGATTGAAGGCATTACACATTAATGGGGTCTTGCGGAATTACTATAAATCAATGAAATTATGTCAGATTCTCTAGGCAATCCACCATAAAACCACCTCCCACTGCTATTCACAATTTTTGACTAATTTTCTCTAGACACTTACGTTTGTGCTCTAAGATATATACAAAAACATGATTTCAGATGTTTAAAAATTACCGCAGTACATTACTTAACAAATAAAACCGATATTACACGTTCAAAATCAGTGCAGTATATTATTTTACCAAATACACCAATATCCCACATTACGAGGCTCTGTAAAAGCTGAAATATTGAAATTTTTGATTTTTTTTTTTACTGATCTTAATCTACAGAATTTCCCTTTTCTAATGATAGAATATTTATATATATAACTGTCTTATTTCTGGTTTATTCGATTCATTTGAACGAAAAACTGAATGGATGTGACCATTTTTCCTAGAACCTGAACAGTTTAAGAAGGTAAGATTTGTCAGTTATGTGTGAGGTGGGGATACGAAAGCTTTCAAAGCAGTTGTGGAAGAGAAGCCACGTGGAAAATATATAACTATCACTAAACTGGAGCGCATACGTCTTGTACAAAAGCGAATGCGTACGAGGCTGCAATGGCTGAAAACTGCGTAAAAAGGAAAGAAATTGGAATATGGCAGATGATTAGATGATAAGAATAGACGACAAAGTCTATCATAGATAAAATCCAAAATTATTATTGGCATGGCCATCACGCAAAGTGTTAGTAATGTAGGAGAAATGAGCAAAGCTGTATGGGCAGTTTCGTTTCACATCTGTTCAATTCCGAGATTTGTCCGGTGTAAGGCTACTGAAGAAATGTCTTCACGGCTGCAGCCAGAATCCTAACGAGTCCATCAACAGCGTTATACAGGCCAGTATTCCCAAGAAAGTGTTTGTGTCAATTAGTTTACTTAATTTTCGTGTCTTTAATGCAGTAGCAACCTTCAGTGAAGCAAATGTTGCAGGATGTGAAGTCCTGAAAAGGCTACTACAAACTGTTGGTCGTTTCACAGCGAAAAAAAAGTTACATTTGATAAAGAAAGAGTTAGGGCACCAGAGGGAACTGTTAGGGACCTTGAAACAAGAGCAAGACAGCGAAGACGAGCAGGTGCAGTATGAGACGGAAGAGGATGCAGCCAATCCATCTTTTGGAGCTGGAATGCATTGACAACTACTGTGGCCGTTTCCCGTAAGTTGAATTTTTTAGGAATGAAGTCTATTTTTTCGCATTTTCTACTTGCAAGAATTTGTTTAGAATTACAGGATACACTAATCTGAATATTGTGCATATTTTAACACAGAGGTTTTCCTATTTTGTAAATCCCAAAGAAGTTAGAGCCTTATGTACACATAAAGGTGTAGACAGTTTCTTATTTTGATGTCCACTTCTTATAAAAATATTTAGTAGCTTAAAATTAACCAATATATTTAGACATCCTTCTGTTAAAGTGGTTAGAAATGTGTAATCTACATATCATATTTTTTGCAAATCTGTATTCCCAATAGTTTCTGGTAAAAGGTACATTTCATATGAATAAATTGTAGTTATTTAAGATGGGGATTAACAGCCTGTCCCGACCCCTTAAACAAATAACACATTACTGCAAACACATACAAGTCTACATTTCCCTTCATTGTTAGTGTGAGACGTTACTACATTCATGTTCAGGAAAACCAGGACACCTTGAATGACTAGAGATAGGACATTGATATTCACACCCCATGAACATCAGTATGTTCTGCAGAAATGATTAGCATTTGAACCACGTCTGCTCGCAGGTTGAAGGTCAAGATCGATAATGCGGCGCAACACATCTGCCGGTAGAATGTGCCTACGGCTCTTGTTGTCGCTATAAATCGAACGTATTGGATCTACGAGGGTCACTCCAAAAGAAATGTACACTATTTTTTTTAATCCATCTTTTATTCTACATGTTTGATAGTTTTACAGTTTGTAGATACATCCTTTAGGAACGATATTTTTTTTTCTCCACATAATTTCCATCCCTCTCAACTGCCTTACGCCATCTTGGAACCAGCGACTGTATACCCGCACGGTTAAATTCTGGACCAACCGGTTGGAGCCACTGTATGGCAGCGTGCACAAGGGAGTCATCATCTTCAAACCTTGTTCCATCGAAGAGAGTCTTTCAGATTCCCAAAGAGATGATAGTCACATGGAGCCAGGTCAGGACTGTAAGGCGGATGTTTCAGTGTCGTCCATCCGAGTTTTTTGATCTCTTCCATGTTTTTTTTTACTGACATGTGGCCGTGCATTGTCGTGCAACAGCAAAACATCCTGCTTTTGCCGATGTGGTCGAACACGACTCAGTCAATCTTGAAGTTTCTTCAGTGTCGTCACATATGCATCAGAATTTATGGTGGTTCCACTTGGCATGATGTCCACAAGCAAGAGTCCTTCGGAATCGAAAAACACTGTAGCCATAACTTTTCCAACAGAAGGTGTGGTTTTGAATTTTTTTTTTCTTGGGTGAATTTGCATGACGCCACTTCACTGATTGCCTCTTCGTCTCTGGTGAAAAATGATGGAGTCATGTTTCATCACCTGTCACAATTCTTGCAAGAAATTCATCTTCACCATTCTCGTACTGTTGCAAAAGTTTGCTGCATACCGTTTTTCTTGTTTCTTTGTGAGCCACTGTCAACATCCTGGGAACCCACCTGGCACAAACCTTTTTTAACGTCAACACTTTCAGTATTCTGCAAACACTTCCTTCCCCTATCCCAACGTAGCGTGACAGTTGGGTCACTGTGATGCGTCTGTCAGCAGTCACCAATTCGTTAACTCTCTGCACATTGTCTGGAGTGTGTGCATTACGAGGCCTGCCGCTGCGAGAATAATCCTCAATATTGCCGTGCCCGCTTTCATCGCGTAACCTGCTTGCCCACCGGCTAACTGTACTGAGATGGACAGCAGCATCTCCATACACCTCTTTCAACCTCTTGTGGATGTTTCCCACTGTCTCGTTCTCACAGAACAGGAATTCTATGACAGCACGTTGCTTCTGACGAACGTGAAGTGTAGCAGCCATCTTGAAGACATGCTGTGACGGCGCTACCCACGGGAACAGGTGAACTAAGTTTGAAAACAAGCGGGAAGGATGTATCTATACACTGTAAAACTTTCACACGTGCAGAATAAAAACTGTATTTCTACAAAAATAGTGTGCATTTCTTTTGTGGTGACCCTCGTATGTGATTTGAGCAGACGTGTAGGATGTCTCGCAGACGTGTCTGTGAACCTTATCATCAAATCAGCGAGTTTGAAAGAGGGTGCATTATTGGCAGTGCAACTGATAGGTGCATAATGGTTCATGCAAGGCCGGAGAGCACCACCCAGACCACACGCAGAAAAGATCGACACGTCATCCGAATGGCATTGCAGGACAGATCTGCGTTCTCCTCGGCTCTGGTGCAACAGTTGAACAGTGTAACACATCGTACACTATCAGGGGTGACAGTCAGTCGTCTGTTTATTACGTCATCGGTAACATGCGCGTTGTTTACTTCTGCCCCTATCTTTGACGAATGTGAAGAAACATGCCAGACGGCAATGGTGTATACAGGGTGTTACAAAAAGGTACGGCCAAACTTTCAGAAAACATTCCTCACACACAAAGAAAGAAAATATGTTATGTGGACACGTGTCCGGAAACGCTTACTTTCCATGTTAGAGCTCATTTTATTACTTCTCTTCAAATCACATTAATCGTGGAATGGAAACACACAGCAACAGAACGTACCAGCGTGACTTCAAACTCTTTGTTACAGAAAATGTTCAAAATGTTCAAAATGTCCTCCGTTAGCGTGGATACATGCATCCACCCTCGGTCGCATGGAATCCCTGCTGCGCTGATGCAGCCCTGGAGACTGGCGTATTGTATCACAGCCGTCCACAATACGAGCAAGTGCTTTAAAATAAAGCCAAACGCGCCCGGTGTAAATAAAACTTTTATTAAAGTCGCGAAAGATGGAATATTTCTCAATATTACATACGACACCTATGTGGTACTTAAATTAAATGAGATATTATGATACAGTAAATTTTATATGAAATTTAGGTATCTTGTCCACATTTCATTCTCAACATTGTGGCAACTAAGATCGACCATACGGAAAGTATACTCTATGGGCTTTTACCTCTGCAAACTCTTCAAAATTTCGTGCAATGGTTTACTACATTTAATGCTGCACAATAACTGCGCTGAACACCGAAACAAAATTAAGTCATTTATGGAGGGAAGATATCAGTCAAAGATATGTGTAAAAATCTAATTTTTGGGCCAAATAGTTTTTGTGAAATCGAATGATAAGTGTGTCAAAGCAGTGGGAACACCATGTGTCTGCACAGGCGAGTAGTGCAGTGATGACAAAATCGCGCACAGCGCGGGATGCGGGGAGCACGTCTCTGTAGCAGCGAAAGGGTTAATGCGGCCGTGGTGGCTTTACTTCATAAACTGCGCGCTCCCCCCTAAACGTAAGCTTGCGAACTGTGCTATACTATGGCGCTGCTTCACTTGGCGCGTGCGTCGTTTGCAACTGGCAACGCAGCAATCTCCCGCGTGTGGGCGGGCATGCGCGAGCTGCCAAGATAAAAGAATTGAACTATGGTTGTGCCGCAGCCCCAGGGACCGCACGAGTGTCCGACGACTCAGGTCTACTGACGCGATGGCCTGGTACTGCCTGGTACGTCCGCCCGCCTCAGCACCGCTTCAAGTCTGGGGAAGTACCAGCAGTCCTAGCTCTGCCGTCGAATGGTCGCTACAGCGAATCGCGTGTTGGCTGCAGTCCTCATAACAATGCTCGCTCAACGGCTCTTACAAGGGAACCTCCCCATCGCATCCCCCTCACGTTTAGTTATAAGTGGGCACAGTGGATAGGCCTTGGAAAACTGAACACAGATCAAGGAAGAAGTTGTATGGAACTATGAAAAAAATAAGCAAAATATACATGTGCAAGATAGGCAACATCTATGGAAGCGTGAGCTTAGCAGCGCCGTGGTCCCGTGGTTAGCGTGAGCAGCTGCACCCTGAGAGGTCCTTGGTTCAAGTCTTCCTCAACTGAAAAGTTGAATTTTTTATTTTCAGTTTATGTGACAAACTCTTATGTTTTCATCCTTTTTTGGGAGTGATTATCACACCCACAAGAAAACCTAAATCGGGCAAAGTAGAAGGTTCTTTTTACCCATTCGCCAAGTGTACAAGTAAGGTGGGTCGACAACATATTCCTGTCACGTGACGCACATGCCGTCACCAGTGTCGTATAGAATACGAGGGTTGTTTTTAAGTAAGGGCCGTTCGCGCGTATAGTCCCGTAGTTCGCGCGGACGCCGCAACAACCCACCGCGCCACTTGCCGGCATCCTTCCCGTTCACACTGATGCAAGTTGCAACTCTGTAGCTGACATGTACGCATCGCTGTGCTACTTTATAATGTTTACGATTATTGAATCGCCCGCCGCGTGTGAGATACGGTCAGTGATACGTTTTTTGACCGCGAGAAGCGTATCAGCTGCAGAAATTCATCGTCAGTTAACAGAAGTTTATGGCTTGAATGCAGTGAGTGAAGGTAAAGTGCGTCAATGGGTTAGAGAGTTTAAAAATGGTCGTCGAAACGTCCATGACGAAGAACGCTCAGGCTGGCCCTCTGTGATCACTGATGATTTGGTCGCTGCAGTCGAAACAAAGATTCGTGAGGACAGAAGATTCACAATTTCCACTCTTTCTTTGGAATTTCCACAAGTTTCAAGAT
Source organism: Schistocerca americana (assembly GCF_021461395.2). NCBI lineage: Eukaryota > Metazoa > Arthropoda > Insecta > Orthoptera > Acrididae > Schistocerca > Schistocerca americana. The sequence goes on along the minus strand of NC_060124.1, from coordinate 538,660,402 downwards.
CGGTTTTGTACAAAATTGTGCCTGAAAACCTAAACTTTAAGAAACTGTGTTCTCGGTGGGTACCCATGCTCCTCACAGAGGACCACAAAGGGAAGAGATTTGCCACTTCATTGGACTTTTTGATTCGTTACAAGGAAGAAGGGGATGACATGTTGAGTCAAATTGTCACTGGAGATGAAACATGGGTATCCCATATCACTCCCGAAAGCAAGCGACAATCGATGGAATGGCGACACACAACCTCACCTGTCAAGGTCAAAGCCAAACAGACGCTGTCAAAGCGCAAGATTATGGCAACTGTGTTCTGGGACCGGCGCGGTGTTTTGCTAGTGGACTTCATGCCACGAGGAACGACAATCAACTCAGATGCCTACTGTGCAACTCTAAAGAAGCTCCGCAGAGCAATTCAAAACAAAAGGCGCGGCAAGTTGACAAAAGGAGTTTTGCTCCTGCACTATAACGCTAGGGCTCACACCTCTCAAAAGACTCTGGATTTGATTGATTCTTTTGGCTGGGAAGTTTTGGACCATGCACCACACAGCCCCGACGTTGCTCCTAGCGATTTTCACCTTTTTCGGTACCTGAAACACCATCTTGGCGGGTAGCGCTTCAATGACGACGATGAAGTGAAAGCGGCCGTGAACTCTTGGCTGTCGGAGCAGGCGACCGAATTCTTTGAAGAGGGAATTAAAAACTTTGTTGTACGGTATGACAAGTGCTTAAATAAACAAGGCAACTATGTAGAAAAATAGATAAAAGTGTGTAGAATCAGAAAATAAGTTTTTTTACAAAAGTATTTGTATCTTTTTTTAAAAAATAAAAACGGCCCTTACTTCAAAAACAACCCTCATATATCAGACGTGTTTTCCTGTGGAGGAATCGGTTGACCTATGACCAGCCGGCCGCGGTGGTCTAGCGGTTCTAGGCGCTCAGTCCGGAACCGCACGACCGCTACGGTCGCAGGTTCGAATCCTGCCTCGGGCATGGATGTGTGTGATGTCCTTAGGTTAGTTAGGTTTAAGTAGTTCTAAGTTCTAGGGGACTGATGACCACAGATGTTAAGTCCCATAGTGCTCAGAGCCATTTGAACCATTTTTTTTTTTTTTTTACCTATGACCTCGCGATCAAATGTTTTCGGTCCCCATTGGTGAGGCACGTCCTTTCGTCTACTAATCGCACGGTTTTGCGGTGCGGTCGCAAAACACAGACCCTAAACTTATTACAGTGAACAGTGGCGTCAATGAACGAACGGACAAATCATAACTTTGCGAAAATAAAGAAAGTAAATTTTTCACGGGAGGTATTACTTGAACCCAGGACCTCTCTTTCCGCAGCTGCTCACGCTAACCACGAGACCACGGCGCTGCTGAGCTCACATTACCCAAGATGTTGCCTATCTTGCGCATGGACTACTCAGTATGTATATTTTGCTTATTTTTTTCATAGTTCCATATAACTTCTTCCTTGCTTCTCGATTAATCTGTGTTCAGTTTTCCAAGGCCTATCCACTGTGCCAACTTATAACTAAATCTGAGGGGGATGCGATGGGGAGGTTCCCTTGTTAGAATGAGGTGGAAACCGGCGGAATGCCAACAACGCCTACTTGTCGGCAACACCAATGATCGCATATCAGTCGCCAACCTGTAGAAGCAGAGGACTTGATAACTGTCGAAGCACCCAGCAGCAGAGGCGAATGAAAGCTGTATTAAACGCTCTAATATTCAATATTCTTTACAACATACTGTGCTGTCACCGCCAGACACCACACTTGCTAGGTGGCAGCCTTTAAATCGTTAGTATACGTTGGACCCGCGTGTCGCCACTATCAGTGATTGCAGACCGAGCGCCGCCACACGGCAGGTCTAGGGAGACTTCCTAGCACTCGCCCCAGTTGTACAACCGACTTTGCTAGCGATGGTTCACTGACAAAATACGCTCTCATTTGCCGAGACGATAGTTAGCATAGCCTTCAGCTACGTCATTTGCTACGACCTAGCAAGGCGCCATATTCAGTTACTATGTTTCTGAACAGATAATATTATGACTCATGTACCGTCAAGAGCGACGTTCATCATTAATGGATTAAAGTTAAGTATCAAACTAATTACGTCCTCTCTCTGAATTCCAATTCCTTGTCATCTTCCAGACCTCACGTCAGTATAGTCCTTCCCTCCTCGCGCCAGCCTGCGTGAGTTAAAACACGTGCATTTCGGCCTCTACTAGTAACACGGTGTTGGCTCTTCTGCCAACACAACACATACCTCCGTAATTCTCAAGGATATTTCCAGAAAATAAGTGTTATTAACGTATTTCAACTGCTGTCCGCCCCTGGTAGCTGAGTTGTCAGTAATACAGAATGTCAGTCCTAAGGGCCCGGGTTCGATTACCGGCTGGGTTGGAGACTTTCTCCGCTGAGGGACTGGGTGTTGCGTTTTCCTAATAATCCTCATTTCATCCCCATCGACGCGCAAGTCGCCCAAGTGGCGTCAAATTGACAGACTTGCACCCGGCGAAAGGTCTACCCGACGGGAGGCCCTAGTCACACGACATTTACATTACAACTGCGAGCAAAGAAATACTTTGATGTCTATATACTTTAATTTCTGGGTGTTTATTTCGTTAACACTTTTGATTGTGAACTACACTGGCGAGCCAAAGAAACTGGAACACCTGCCTAATACCGTGTAGGGCCCCCGCGAGCAGGCCGAAGTGCCGCAACAAAATGGTTCAAATGGCTCTGAGCACTATGGGACTTAACTTCTGTGGTCATCAGTTCCCTAGAACTTAGAAGTAATTAAACCTAACTAACCTGAGGACATCACACACATCCATGCCCGAGGCAGGATTCGAACCTGCGACCGTAGCGGTCGCGCGGTTCCATACTGTAGCGCCTAGAACCGCTCGGCCACCCCAGCGTGCCGCAACACGACATGGCATTGACTCGACTAGTGTTTGAAGTAGTGCTAGAGGGAACTGACACCATGAATCCTACAGGGCTGTCGATGAATCCGTAAGAGTACGTGGGGGTGGAGATTTCTTCTGAACATCACGTTGCAAAGCATCCTAGATATGTTCAATAATGTTAATGTCTAGGGGGTCTGGTGGCCAGTGGAAGTGTTTAAACTCAGAAGAGTGTTCCTGGAGCCACTCTGTAGCAATTCTGGAAATGTGGGGTGTCGCATTGTCCTGCCGCAATTGCTCAAGTCCGTCGGAATGGACAATAGACATGGATGGATGCAGGTGATCAGACAGGATGCTTACGTACGGGTCACCTGTCAGAGTCGTATCTAGATGTATCAGGGGTCCCATATCACTGCAACTGCATACGCACCACACCATTATAGAGCCACGTCCATCCGGCCGATACAATTTGAAATGAGACTCGTCCGACCACACAAAATGTTTCCAGTCATCAGCAGTCCATTGTCGGTGTTGATGGGCCCAGGCGAGGCATAAAGCTCTGAGTAGTCCAGTCATCAAGGGTACACGAGTGCGCTTTCCGCTCCGAAAGGCCATATCGATGGTTGACACTTGTTGAAGGCTCAGCATTGAAATCTGCAGCAATTTGCGGAAGGGTTGTACTTCTGTCACGTGGAACGAGTCTCTTCAGTCGTCATTGGTCCCGTTCTTGCTCGATCTTCTTCTGGACACAGCGATGTCGGAGATTTGGTGTTTTACCGGATTGCTGATATTCAGTGTACACTCGTGAAATGGTCGTAAGGGAATACCCCTCTCCATCGCTACCTCGGAGATGCTGTGTACCATTGTTCGTGCGCCGAATATAACACTGTTGAAACTCACTTAAATCTTGATAACCTGTCAATGTAGCATCAGTGACCGATCTATCAACTGCGCCAGACACTTGTTGTCTCGTAAAGGCACTGCCGACTGCACCGCTGTATTCTGCCTGTTTACATATCTCTGTATTTGAATACGCATGCCTATAGAAGTTTCTTTGCTGCTTCGGTGTATATCAGTCACCACAGCCCAGTAATCTTTGTGGTAGCCTTCAGCTCTATGTCAGGCATATTCGTATGATTTGTCAGTTTTATTTTGTAGCGACGCAGTATTGCTGGGATTAAATCGGTAATAAATATGTGTGTCACTGCGTGTATGTGAGAGCTGAAAAATTCGCACATACCATCTTCCAGTTTGAGTCCTTGTGTTTCATCTGCGATGGAGCTTTCCTCTGATTATTTCCGACTATTTTCTCCGTTTTCTATTATTAGGAATCTTCTGTTATACATATATTCCATTTTATGAGGCTTGATATGAAGTTACTGGCATTCGTGTGTATCCTTTGCTTCTGTCACGATAAACCCATGCGATCTTTACTGAATCCGACTGAGTTACGGGAAGTTTTATTGTATTTATTATATTTTTCACGACAAGGGCTGAACATTTTGTCTCACAACTTGTTAAAACCTCCATGCCAGATTGAACACTTAACACTTAAACTGCAAGACGTAATGGGCGAATACATCAGCTCACATTCGTGTTCAGTGACAGATATGTTTATAAATGATTTAATCCCGACTGCATTGTGATGCGACGAAATGAAATTGACAAGCCATCCGTGCTGCGAACACTGCAGTTACGACTGACAACGAAAAGTCGGCGCCCACAAAAATTACAAGTCTGTGGAAATGGGTATAGTTGATAACCAACGGCCGGCCGGTGTGGCCGAGCGGCTCTAGGTGCTTCAGTCTGGTAGTTCTAACTTGTAGGGGACTGATGACCTCAGATGTTAAGTCCCATAGTGCTCAGAGACATTTGAACCATTTATTTGGTAACCAACGAATGTGAATGAAGTAAGCACGTAGCAAATAATGCACTTGGATGTAAAAGCGGTTCTCTGATAGTGGTCGTAGAATGTTAATAATGTTTAATTTCTGGAAATATCCTAAAGGATTAGTGAGAAATGTAATTTAAAAAAACATTTGAGTCTTTAATACAGTTTTCAGCCTCCAGTGCTTCTAGGTGCTTTGACTGTTATTGAATCCTCTGCTTCAGTCGGTTAATAATTGATGTGTGATCACGGGTTGTGCCGACGTGTGGCGATTGGTAAGGTTCTCCGCATTACTGTCACGTTTTAACAGGCCCCTGGGACAGCGGCGGAACTAGGCGCTACACCGTCGTTTTGCTGAGTTGCGTCTGAACACGAATACGATGACATAATAAAGTGTTTACTGATCGAATTCCCACCCTATGTCTATGATGGGCAGAATTGTCTGCAGTGTGAATTTAATGTGTTATGAGAGGATTTTTTCTGTCGTTATTATTTCCTTGTCAAGTATGGACAGTGTTATAATGACGTGACCCACTAATATTGCAAGGATAACGAAGACTTCGTATCTATGTCTTACACTGTGTTATCTTTTTGATGTGGGATGTGGTCTATTGTTACATCACATTGTTATAATGCAGTATTTGTTAAACATTTAAAATCATTTATTTACATATATCTTAGAATCAGAATGTGGGTACATGGAAAAAAATTGTCAAAAATTGTAAATAGCAATGGGAGGTGGTCATAGGGTGGACTATTTACAGAAAACGTCATGTCATTACTTTACAGTAAATAAGCTGTGCCCCAGTTACACACAATAATGTCAAAGTGTCTCATGTCGTAAATTATGCTAACATTACCACCAGTTTATAGAAAATGTTATGATGTCATTAAGTTTAATTTGGCCACATGCTGTAATGTCGAAGTGCCTTATGTCATAAACTATCGTAATGTTTATAACCCTTTTGCAGAATATGCCATTACACTAGTAACTTATAGTAATTGAGCTGTGTCCCGGTCTCACGCTGCAATGTCAAAGTATCTTACCTCATAAATTGCTGCAATATACTGTAAAAAAAGAAATGACACACCACAAAAGAAATCATCCTCATATGTATACACAAATAAATGATTACAATGTCAGATAAATTGGATTATTTGTTCAGTTGAAGGAGCTTCACAAACTGAGCAAGTCGATAACACGTTGGTCCACCTCTGGCCCCAATGCGAACAGTTATTCCACTTGGCACTGACTGACAGAGTTGTTAGAGTTCCCCCTGAGGGACATCGTGACAAATTCTGTACAACTGGCGCGTTAGATCGTCAAAATCCCGGACTGGTCGGGCGCCCTGTGGAGAGATCCGGCGACCTTGTTTGCCAACGTAGAGTTTGGTAAGCACGAAAAGAAGCAGCAGAGACTCACGAGAAGTACGGGCGTGCATTATCCTCCTGAAAAGTAAGCCCAGAATGGCTTGCCATGAAGGACAACAGCACGGGAAGTAGTATATCGTCGACGTACCGCTTGCGCTGTAATGGTGCTGGGTATGACAAGCAAAGGAGTCCTGCTATGAAAAGAAATGTAACCCCGGACCGTCACTCCCTGTTATTGTGCCGTATGGAGTGCGACTGTCAAGTTGGTATCCCTGCGTTGTGCAGAGCGTCTCCACAAACGTCTTCGGTTAGCAATCTCATTAACTGGAGTAGAATTGTCTTCATTGATAAGTGCTCGTTATTTGAAAGATCTAACGCGCCACTTGGACAGAATTTGGAACGATATTTCTCAGGAGGACATCCATCAACTCTATCACTCAATGCCAAGACGAACAACTGCTTGCATAGGAGCCAGAGGTGAACTAGCGCGTTTTTGACTCACGCAATTTGTGAAGCTCCTCCTGTTGAATGAATCGTCGATTTTTTCTCATTTTGTAATCATTTGTTTGTCTGTACATTTACATAAAATTTACCGATTTCCTTCCGATTCGGATAATTCCTTTGTGCCGTATTTTTTTCTACTGCAGTGCACTTCAATAAAAAATAAACGAATAACTAGTTTTCTGCTTATTATTCATTCAGGTATGAAATCTGCCACTGCAGAGAAATTAATTCAAGGTTGTAATTTAGATGACGAATGGCAAATTCAGTGAATAATGTATTCTGACGTTCAAAGAGCCGGTAGGCTTCATAGTCAAACATGCCATTTGAGATGGTTAATAGAAATTATTTTTGTACAGTGTACGACCATATGTCACTAGTGCAAAATTAAGCTTGGTTACGAGATTTTTAATCGCATCACACCACTTAATTAAAGAGAAGCAATGCGAAATATACAGGGTGGTCCACTGATAGTGATCGGGCCAAATATCTCACGAAATAAGCATCAAACGGAAAAACTACAAAGAACGAAACTTGTCTAGCTTGAAGGGGGAAACCAGATAGCGCTATGATTGGCCCGCTAGATGGCGCTGCCATTGGTCAAACGTATATGAACTGCGTTTTTTTTAAAAATAGGAACCACCATTTTTTATTACATATTCGTGTAGTAAGTAAAGAAATATGAATGTTTTAGTTGGACCACTTTTTTCGCTTTGTGATAGATGGCGCTGTAATAGTCACAAACTATACGTGGTATCACGTACCATTCCGCCAGTGCGGACGTATTTGCTTTGTGATACATTACCCGTGTTAAAATGGACCGTTTACCAATTGCGGAAAAGTTCTATATCGTGTTGATGTATGGCTATTGTGATTAAGCTGCCCAACGGTCGTGTGCTATGTATGCTGCTCGCTATCCTGGACGACATCATCCAAGTGTTCGGACCGTTCGCCGGATAGTTACGTTATTTAAGGAAACAGGAAATGTTCAGCCACATGTGAAACGTCAACCACGACCTGCAACAAATGATGATGCCCGAGTAGGTGTTTTAGCTGCTGTCGCGGCTAATCCGCACATCAGTAGCAGACAAACTGCGTGATAATCGGGAATCTCAAAAACGTCGGTGTTAAGAATGCTACATCAACATCGATTGCACCCGTACCATTTTTCTATGCACCAGGAATTGCATGGCGACGACTTTGAACGGCGTGTACATTCTGCAACTGGGCACAAGAGAAATTACGGGACGATGACGGATTTTTTGCACGCGTTCTATTTAGCGACGAAGCGTCATTCTCCAACAGCGGTAACGTAAACCGGCATAATTTGCACTATTGGGCAACGGAAAATCCACGATGGCTGCGACAACTGGAACATCAGCAACCTTGGCGGGTTAATATATGGTGCGGCATTATGGGAGGAACTATAACTGGCCCCCATTTTATCGGTGGCAATCTAAATGGTGCAATGTATGCTGATTTCCTATGGAATGTTCCACCGATGTTACTGCAAGATGCTTCACTGCATGACAGAATGGCGATGTACTTCCAACGTGGTGGATGTCCGGCACATATCTCGCGTGCAGTTGAAGCGGTATTGAATAGCATATTTCATGACAGGTGGATTGGTCGTCGAAGCACCATACCATGGCCCGCACCTTCACCGGATCTGACGTCCACGGATTTCTTTCTGTGGGGAAAGTTGAAGGATATTTGCTATCGTGCTCCACCGACAACGCCTGACAACATGCGTCAGCGCATTGTCAATGCATGTGCGAACATTACGGAAGGCGAACTACTTGCTATTGAGAGGAATGTCGTTACACGTATTTCCAAATGCATTGAGGTTGACGGGCATCATTTTGAGCATTTATTGCATTAATGTGGTATTTACAGGTAATCACGCTGTAACCGCATGCGTTCTCAGAAACGATAAGTTCACAAAGGTACACGTATCACATTGGAACAACCGAAATAAAATGTTCAAACGTACCTACGTTCTGTATTTTAATTTGAAAAACCTACCTGTTGCCAGCTGTTAATCTAAAATTTTGAGCCATCTGTTTGTGACTATTACAGCGCCATCTGTCACAAAGCCAAAAAATTTGTGCAACTAAAACATTCATATTTCTTTACGTACTACATGAATATGTAATAAAAAATGGGGGTTCCTGTTTACAAAAACGCAGTTGATATCCGTTTGACCTATGGCAGCGCCATCTAGCGGGCAAACCATAGCGCCCTCTGGTTTCCCCCTTCAAGCTAGACAAGTTTCGTTCTATGTAGTTTTTTCGTTTGACGTTTATTTCGTGAGATATTTGGCCCGGTCACGATCAATGGCCCACCCTGTATATTTTGCAATTCAATGCGAATTTTCGTTGGGGTACAAGTATCAGTTACGGATGTTGCTATTGTGCAAGTGATATTAGTTTCGTCAGTGAGTTGCAATAGTAGATCATTTAGCAGTAATTGGCTGACCGGATTCAAGCCTACTGGCAGAGTCCCAAAAAAGATCACCATATGTTCAGGAGAAAGTCACTGCGCTAAATTGTCCCTTACAAGACTGCTTCAAAGTTCTTAAGCTGAGCTCCGAAACACCTTATATTTCTCTACAACTACCTCTGCAGTTACAGGCGTACCACTAATAAGTTTTACTTCTGCACAGTGATAGAGGAAAACCGAGTCGCCACCGACGCAGTTGCCGACAAGTACTTCAAACCCGGCACCCTGGACAGCCTGGACGCCATGAGGCCAAGTCTGATTGACGTAAGTGAGACCCGAAGCCTGTCATGTTCGTTTGATACGTGCTTCAGCGCCAGAAATAAAATACATACATGTTGGAAATGCTCTACTGTTATCAACATCATTCTGAGTTACAAATTGTACTGAATAACTATGGAATAAGAATTTTACTACCAGGTGCTTCCACTTTTCTCGATGACAGTAGTTATATTTTGCCGACGTCTAATAACACCACCAACAAGTGGATTACATGAATATAATAACTTGACCTATGAAGCTTTCACTTTTTTACGTTTTTGAGGCCAGTCAGTAAATACTATTGTCTAACTTTTGTTGGCCCAATTAGGAATATGAAACTAATTGAGACACCCACATCGAACTACACTCCAAGTTTCGTGCAGTAAGGCCGATGTAGCAATGGTCACCCTTAAACTTTATTGGTCACTGATATCCATGGGAAAACGTGAAAAGTAAGAATAAAATGCAAGCTGGTAGCTAATATACGAATCAGGGGATATTGTTTATTAATTTCATTTTTTTAATTCAATAAATTTGTTAATAAAGTTTAGTTTCTGTACTTTCACTTTATTGGGTAATATGTTAAGTCATTTGCTTCTTGTTTTTCAGAACTGTCATTATACTCTCCAATCACCTTCTATCTTTAGAAGTAAGTGGGTGTACAGACGCAAATGTGCATCAAATATCAAACATCTGTGGGAGCTACTGTAATACTAGCTTGTAGTGTGGAGGCCGAACAAAATGTTTCACAGGTGGTGGCATAAGAATCCGATAAAATATTTTTCGGTTTAGCTGTACCACCCCACGTAATGAAGTACTGCTGAAGTACACTCCTGGAAATGGAAAGAAGAACATATTGACACCGGTGTGTCAGACCCACCATACTTGCTCCGGACACTGCGAGAGGGCTGTACAAGCAATGATCACACGCACGGCACAGCGGACACACCAGGAACCGCGGTGTTGGCCGTCGAATGGCGCTAGCTGCGCAGCATTTGTGCACCGCCGCCGTCAGTGTCAGCCAGTTTGCCGTGGCATACGGAGCTCCATCGCAGTCTTTAACACTGGTAGCATGCCGCGACAGCGTGGACATGAACCGTATGTGCAGTTGACGGACTTTGATCGAGGGCGTATAGTGGGCATGCGGGAGGCCGGGTGGACGTACCACCGAATTGCTCAACACGTGGGGCGTGAGGTCTCCACAGTACATCGATGTTGTCGCCAGTGGTCGGCGGAAGGTGCACGTGCCCGTCGACCTGGGACCGGACCGCAGCGACGCACCGATGCACGCCAAGACCGTAGGATCCTACGCAGTGCCGTAGGGGACCGCACCGCCACTTCCCAGCAAATTAGGGACACTGTTGCTCCTGGGGTATCGGCGAGGACCATTCGCAACCGTCTCCATGAAGCTGGGCTACGGTTTCGCACAACATCGTGCAGCCCGCCTCCAGTGGTGTCGCGACAGGCGTGAATGGAGGGACGAATGGAGACGTGTCGTCTTCAGCGATGAGAGTCGCTTCTGCCTTGGTGCCAATGATGGTCGTATGCGTGTTTGGCGCCGTGCAGGTGAGCGCCACAATCAGGACTACATACGACCGAGGCACACAGGGCCAACACCCGGCATCATGGTGTGGGGAGCGATCTCCTACACTGGCCGTACACCACTGGTGATCGTCGAGGGGACACTGAATAGTGCACGGTACATCCAAACCGTCATCGAACCCATCGTTCTACCATTCCTAGACCGGCAAGGGAACTTGCTGTTCCAACAGGACAATGCACGTCCGCATGTATCCCGTGCCACCCAACGTGCTCTAGAAGGTGTAAGTCAACTACCCTGGCCAGCAAGATCTCCGGATCTGTCCCCCATTGAGCATGTTTGGGACTGGATGAAGCGTCGTCTCACGCGGTCTGCACGTCCAGCACGAACGCTGGTCCAACTGAGGCGCCAGGTGGAAATGGCATGACAAGCCGTTCCACAGGACTACATCCAGTATCTCTACGATCGTCTCCATGGGAGAGTAGCAGCCTGCATTGCTGCGAAAGGTGGATATACACTGTACTAGTGCCGACATTGTGCATGCTCTGTTGCCAGTGTCTATGTGCCTGTGGTTCTGTCAGTGTGATCATGTAATGTATCTGACCCCAGGAATGTGTCAATAAAGTTTCCCCTTCCTGGGACAATGAATTCACGGTGTTCTTATCTCAATTTCCAGGAGTGTAGTTCAGATGGTCTGTGTGTAAAATATAAATAAATACTCAATGTCAGCGTCGTTAAATTTTAAACTTTTTAAAAAATTTCCGAAATGCTTCGGAAGAATTTCTTCATTTACAGGTAGCAGTACCGGCGTTCACCTCAGCATCATTGCTTTTGAGACACCAGTTATTTCGAAACATATTTAGTCTTCTCTATCTGAGTAGTATATTTTCCGCTAGAGCACAGAAACTGATCTCAACACATCCATTATTTACAAACTACGTGTAACTGGGCAGACATTCTCTGAAAAATCATACATCGTTGGGAAAGCTTTCGTACTTTCCATCAATTTAAGAACTGGTTCAAAGATACTTAGTTTCCATTAATGAAGAGAAGAACGTACTCATATTTCATGGAGAATAAGCATAAACTTCAGACTTAATGAGGTAAAAAATAGTTCATTCTTTTTTGAGACTTTTCTACAATAGTATTCCCAAATATGGTCTAATATCTTCTGTGAAACTGTGTGTGTGTAAAGAATCGTAGGAGAAAATGAAAATGTGTTTCTGGGCTAAAAGTTGCAAATTTTGTCACACGTAGTATTATAACTATTGTTTTGACGGATTCTTGGCTCGTGTTGCAGAAGACAGTGCTTTTGCATTTGTTTAAAACCTGATTTTTGTACCTATGTAATCGCCCGGAATTCAGATTTGAGTCTGAATAATCTATAACACACATTCTGAAGTACCAACTCGGTGCCACAGCACACAACCACTACTGTAAGTGCAACTGTACAATTTTTATCTCCCCCTCCCCTCCCCTCAATATTTCCCTCATTTACCAAATTCACGATGTGCACTATCAGACAGTTCCTTATTTTAATCACTCTGCACCTCAACTATTTTTCCTGCCTAATGCGATTCACTATGTCCTCATTAGTTAGCCATCTAGTTTTCGCCGTTCTTCTGTAGCACCACATTTCCAAAGATTATATTCTCTTCTTGTCTGAACTGTTTATCATCCACATTCCACTTCCGTACAAGACTGCGCTCTAGACTATTTCTTTCAAAAAAGATTTACTAACTCATAAATGTCTATTCGATGTTGGTAAATATGTGTCTTTCAGAAATGCTTTCATTGCTGTTCATAGTCTGCATTTTAATGCCGTCTTTACTTCACCCATCATCAGTTATTTTACTGCCCAAATAACAAGTCTCATCTTCTACTTTTATTCTCTCATTTCCTAATCTGGTTCCCACAGCAAATCCCGATTTAATTCAACTACACTCCATTATTCTTGTTGTACTTTTGTTGATGCTCACCTTGAAGACACTATCCATTCAGTTCAAGTTATCTTCACAGTCCTGCTGGTATTACAGCGGTTTTGATACCGTCTTTTCATCACTTTGATTTATTTATGAAAGCGCTCACTCTATCCTTAATTAATTTCACCGAAACTGTCAAGGAAAAAGTCAAGAAGCTGTTCACAAAGAGGAATCTTGAAACTCATGAAAACAGCGTATGGTGTTGATCTTTTCTAGCATGGTCACTGCGTAATTTGGATATCTTTCTGTTACCTAAGAATGTAGTTATGGCCTAAACAAGCCTCCCCCATAGTACTAGTCATTTTTTTTCAATGTTGGACTCGAACATCGTTTTTCAAATGCCAAGTGCACAAGAACGCCTTCCTTCAGTTTCGCTTGTGACAGATTTCTTTGGGTACGGTTATCACAAACTGTTTAGTTTGGTCCACCTTAATGTGTTAAGGCGATTGTAGAGTTTTTTTTGCAACCCCATGAGGTTTTTGCTCAAAACGTTCTTCTCTGCAGCCATCAAAGATTTTCTTGCAGGCCAAGTTGTTCAAATTTTGATACCTTGTGTTACGATACCATTCAGAATTCATGTTAGTAATTGGAGTAGTACAGGAAATGTAAGGCTATATCATTGAAATCGCTGAAAATCATTTCTTAGAATGTTGAGTGTTATCTGTAAAAACTCATATGAGTTATCCAACTATCTCTTTTTCATTTTTTAATTCTGTCGGTTGGGCCTTTGTTACCAGCCGACGCGATGACGAACTCTGCAGACACATTTTCCATGGTGTGCCCCGATGTTTTTCATTTCTACGGGGATGCCCTATATTCGTCTGAGTCTTTATCTTTTTTGAACTTGAGGTGCAATTCTGATTATCTAAGCGACTTTGAACAATAAAATGAGCTAGAATTATGTTCTCTGAGTACAGGAGAAGTTAGATATCACTAGCAAAATTTTAATGACATTGTGCTACAAGCAAAGAAAAGTATATAAACTTGCTACTTGGATCCTGAAATTTATATTCACGGAAGTTTACTGGTATCATTACTGGTTATGAAATTATAATTTACGCCTGATCTGAAGTGTGAAGTAACTGAATCTGCAAATTAATGTTGAATTTCTGCTTAAGTATTAATGTTATTGCAGTATTCGTATCTTGTGCGAAACAAAAGTCTATGTTGGCGATATTTTCCACTGATTTCAGTTGGCCGGAGCTGTTCACTTCAAAGGGCCTGCCCTCACGACAGTGGAGTTCAACTCTAAAACTGGAAACACGACCTATTTATATTCCTTCAACCATCAAGACAAGTACAACTACGATGGTAAGACGAGTTGTGTACTTGGCGTACTCAAAAAGAGCAAAATCTGCTAGTCTTCATTCAGTGTATCATTGCAGTACGTAACAATACTATCACTAGATACCAGCAGACGAACGTTAGATAGATAACAGATCCAAGATGACCGCTGCCTTCACTCAACACGACGCACAACACTTATAGTGTTCTACCTAGTATTACGACCGATACTTCGAAGGGTACAGGGTAAATAATTTATCAAGTACAACCAACATCATACGCTGACATGTGAAACTGATTTTCTTTCTCTCCAAGCAATGCAAGAGACAATCTCATGAAAGGGTAAGCATAAGATATTCTGTTAGCATCCCGAAACAAATCGCTGTAGCAGTTTATTCTTCCTTAGCACTGATAATATTCGTAGTTCAAAATGGTTCAAATGGCTCTGAGCACTATGGGACTTTTACAGCAGTGGTCATCAGTCCCCTAGAACTTAGAACTACTTCAACCTAGCTAACCTAAGCACATCAGACGCATCCATGCCCGAGGCGGGATTCGAACCTGCGACCGCAGCGGTCGCGCGGTTCCAGACTATAGCGCCTAGAAGCGCTCGGCCACCCCGGCCGGCAATATATAGTGCTAGATTTATTAGCGTAAGTTATATTTATGACTTTATAATACAGGGTTATTGACGAAGATATGCAAATATTTCAATATGTTATTCTACAAGTGAAAGTAAAGAAAAAAGTTCATGTAAACATAGGTCCGCAAATGTTTAGTTACGGAGTTACGGCTAATAAAAGATTTTGCCTGAAATTTAGGAACTTCACTAGTATGGAGTCATAGCGAAATTTCACGAGGTTAAAGGAAAGCACGATTTCCATTTATTTTGTTGTTATTGGTCTGGCGAATCTAATAAAACATCTATCAAAACATTATGATTGCAATAGTCGAAATTAAGAACAATCTTGTGAAACTGAAACGAGCAACAAAATCTGTTCATACGCGTGCAACTAAATGCATTGAAATCGGTGGAGCTATTTTTGAATACTTATTGTGAATGTATGTACACTGTAAAACTTCCTTAACACTGAGATTAGTTTTTTCCGGTTTCACATGAATTCACGTATGCTATGGTATTAATAAAAGCGGATTATTCGACACATTCATACAGTTTCAGTTAACGTTATTACCACCATTTTTCCAAAATTAAATTCTCTACAACTTCTGTGAAAACTTTGTGCAATTTCCTGGAATTTAAAAACGAATTGGGCCAAGTAGTTAAAAAATTAAAAATGTTAGGAAATTACTTCTTTGCTTCTCTGGATGTTCTGCTAAATGTCTACAGATACACATATAGGACATGTTTTATTAGATTCGCCAGATCAATAACAACAAAATAAATGGAAATCGTTCTATAGCCTCGTCCAGTTTTGCGATGACTTCATACAAGCGAAGTTGCTAAATTTCAGGCAAAATCTTTTACTAGCCGTAACTCCGTAACGAAACATTTGCGAACCTATGTTTATATGAACTTTTTTCTTTAGTTTTACTCGTAGAATAACATATTAAAATATTTGCGTATCTTTGTGAATCACACTGTATAAATGGTCTTGAATGTGGCACTTGCAAATGAAATGCAAGTTATGTACATCAGATGCAGAAATCTAAGATGAGTACGTTACAAATATTTCCACAAAATAATTGATGTGGAGTATGGTCAGTGCGTTCTTTTTAAACTTTGCAAAACGCTATGGCAAAAATTTACTCTATTTACATCATTATGTTCCAATAATAATTTGCCCGTATATTAATGAAAATGTCCCAGAGTTTCTAGTCATTGTTACCAACAAGAGAATGGGATATTGACAGGAGCAGGCAGTGGTTAAGTCCGTCTCACTTACGAGGCAGTCTGTGGTGGGCAGTTGAGTGACGATCTTTGGAGGCAGGTACCCGTCAACATCCGTCGTCCTTTTGCGACGTGTCTTGCATGCTGTGGTGGCCGTGAGGGAGCGTGGACTATAATTCTCTGATGGTCTCCTTATTCGAAATCAAACTCCTCTGTAGGAATCATTATGAGTTCCGTAAACAACGATCGTGTGGAACCCATCTCGCCCTGTTCGTTCACTAGACCCAGATATCAATAGATATCGGATCCCAGGTTTATGCTGTGTTCCTTCACTTCCAACGGTTTTCGATACAGTTCCACACCGCCATCTAATGAAAAGAAAGAGAGAGTATGGTACAGCAGACCATGTGTGTGACTCGACCGAAGAGTTTATAGCAAACGAAACACAATATGTAATTCGCAACATTGAGAAATCTTCAGACGTAAAAATAACGTCGGGTGTTCCCGAATGGTGTGTTGTAGGACCATTACTTTTCACAACATGTGTAAATATATAGAGTGTAATGGGTATAAGTGTAGATATTTCTGTTGGTGACAGGACATTGTACCGAACAACATTACATCAGCATTTAGTTCATTTGCAGATCAAAAATTGTAGGTATTAGAAGTAGTATACTTTTAGGTTGGTTAGTACCACCTAGTACGTGTGGCAGAGATTAGATTAGATTAGATTATTACTTGTGCCATATATCATGAATACGACACTTCGTAATGATGTGGAACGTGTCAGGTTAATAAAAGGTGTCTGTACAAGATATTATATTACACAAAATATTACATGCCACTTAGTATTTTGTTTTGTTTTGTGGGAGTTGGGGAAATTACCCACTTACTACATCCAAAAATTCATCTAATGAGTAGAGGGAGTTGCCATTAAGAAGTTCTTTTAATTTCCTTTTAAATGCTATATGGCTATCTGTCAGACTTTTGATGCTATTAGGTAAGTGACCAAAGACTTTAGTGCCAGCATAATTTACCCCTTTCTGAGCCAATGCTACATTTAACCTTGAGTAGTGAAGATCATCCTTTCTCCTAGTGTTGTAGCCATGTACACTGCTATTACTTTTGAATTCGTTCGGATTGTTAATAACAAATTTCATGAGTGAATATATATATTGTGAGGCTACAGTGAAGATCTCTAGCTCTTTAAATAAGTGTCTGCAGTATGATCTTGGATGAGCTCCAGTAATTATTCTGATTACACGCTTTTGTGCAATGAACACTCTTTTACTCAATGATGAGTTACCCCAGAATATGATACCATACGAAAGCAGAGAATGAAAATAGGCGTGGTACGCTAATTTACTCAGATGTATATCGCCAAAATTTGCAATGACCCTAATAGCATAAGGGTCATTCCATGCCAAGTGGTCTAAACCTTCCCACCATCATGTCTCCAATTTTCTTCAAATTTTATCTGTAGCACTAGTCAAGTGCTAAATTAAGTTTCTCAAGATTTCAAGCCTCTAGCTGCAATACTTGCTGATCTACACCCCCTTGTCTGAAGGGTAGTAAGTTCGCATGCGCGCGACATCAGACAAAATGCCATTTTTGGGGTCTCATAAAATTGAAACCAATTCATAAGAATGGTTAGTAAGATGAGACCCTGTACAGTTTTTTGTGCTGATTCAAACGAAATTAATTATAAGATTACTGATGCAAAATCCGGTCAAACAAGTCGACTCAAAGTGTACCCCTAATTCTGTCGTGACTTAATGCGACAAATTTTGACCAATATTCAGACTGCAATAATTTCCTTGCAGATAAAGATATGGACTTGAACTTTTTACCAAGTCTTATCTTTGTGCTGGACATAATACAGCTGGATTTCCAACTACCCAGGCTTTATAGTCGCCTTGCAAAATCTCTTCAAATTTGGCAGTGTCAGCGCAAATGGCTTTATTTACCAAAGTTCAAAGCCCATTACTACAAAATAGTCAGCCTGGATTTAATTGTGAATAGTATCATCTGAAAGAGAAACTCTTGCTCTACAAGATGGATATATTTTTCTTTTGCAACGCTTCCATTAAGTGCTTATTTACTCAGGTCAAAGTATCTTATATTTTGTGTGCGCAGTGCCCTGCGTTGGTCCATGATGGCTGAGCCATTACTGGTTATCACAATAAAACCAGCATCCCCATCGCCATAGGGGCCACGCCCGATAGCCATGCAGTAACAGCCACGGGTGGGTATCTTTACTGCAGGTTCCCAAGCCTGATTACAGGGTGTCTTTACCACAGGATCCCAAGCCTGATTGTGGGTTTCTTTATGCAGGTTCCCAAGCCTGTCTTCCTCAGTTACTTCATCATTCTGGAAGCATCGTTGATTTGCAAGAGAATGCTTTCAGGAAAACTGTATTGCCGACCAGATGATGTCACTGATGGAGCTGGAATAACACCAATGATAAGTTGTTCTGGAATCCAGCAAGTATCACGTCTTAAGGGCCAATAAAATGAACTTGCAGGACCATGAGGATGCATAAAGCTTATGAAAGCATCTTTCTGTTCGACTGAGATTTCAACGATGTTTCCAATCCACCATTTCTTTTCATAAATGCAAGCAACATACTGCCCAGGCTGAAGATCCATGACTTGAACTACTACTTCAGCAGCACTAATTTTGGCCAAAAAAGATGTCGCATCATTAGAAACTCTACTGACCTTAATTGTCGTCATATCAATGGGCAAAAAATGGTGGTTTTCTCTTGTGCCAGCTAGAGTGTGCCCTTGCAGGAATCTTTCTTCTTGAGAAGCTTTTTCTTCTTCAACTTCCTCTTTGCTGATGAAAAAGAATTTGATTCCATTGATATTATCATTGCAGAAGTTGAAAAGATCTTTGGGTGTTAGAATCTGGTTTTCATATGGACGTTGCAAACTTGCTCTTGCTGCCAACCGTTTTGTTGTGCCTCCAATGCCATCACAAGGCGACTTTCCATGGCTTGTTCCAAAGAAATTCCATTCTGCTGTTATTTCAAAATCTTCTTTGTGATAGCATAAGTTGAGAAAATTCTTGAAATTCTTATATTGTGCAGCTGAACCATCACTGAAGTAGTGGATGTGGCTTATTTTGGAAAATTGCATCTTCAGGTAATTGATTACTTTTCCAATGTAAACATGGACAGTAATCGTATCGTGTCGAAGGCAGTCACTAATAACACAAAGATTCACACATTGCACCTCTTCGTTTTCACAGTAGTAGACTACAAATGGATGAACTGTTGCTTGACTGTTTTCCCAGTGAAAGCCTTGCACTGCATCTTGAACAATAAATGAATAGTTTTCAGCAAAATCCATTAGTATTATGAATTCGCCTTCTTTCAAATCAGTTTTGAGAGCTTTCAGGTGCTGGCTTTGATGCTTGGCAATGTAGTGATGACAAGACAGGTTCCAAATTTTTGCTGCAATATCTTCAACATACTCTTCTGTTGAAAGCTGCTTTGTTTCTAAAGTATCCCTGTCGGTATGAATCCATTGTTTGTACTCAATCAGTTCTTCAGGGTCATTATCTTCAAAATATGTTGCAATAACTGCTTCTACACCTTCTGGACCAGGGCAGTTTTCACAACGATGAAGCATACAATCCTTGTTTTCCAAGCTGCAAACAGCTTTGCTAAGAATTTCCTTGTAGTCTTCATTGATTGATGCACCAGTGAGCATAAGCTTGACATTTTGGTGTATTGTACAGACACAAACTGAGTGCATTCCAGCAGAGCCAACTGTAACACACCATTTTGGTCTAAGCTCGCAAAACTTTGAGAAGCCAATTTCTGGTCCATTTTGCTTCTGATAAGACACGTACATTTCCTTCAAATTGCAAAGCAACAACCGCTTTTGCTTGTACACCTTTGTTCCTGAAATTCTCACAGGCACACAGTCTTTCTTCCCTGGACAAAGTCTGCTGAATTCGTCATCTTGAAAAAAGTCATGTACTTTCTGGACAACTTCATCTGAAAGCTTCCTTCCTTGCCGATTTGCTGGAAAAGCTAGAACACCTTGCTCATTCTTCAGTTTTCTCGCTTGCTTTACCATTCTTTCTGATACATTAAATGCTGTTGTCGTATCTTTAATTGTCCAGCTTCTTGGAACCAAGGTCAATATTTGAACTTTTGTCCTACGATTTGACACTTTACATTTTTCTTTCAACTCTTCTATAAGATTATCAAGATCTGCACAATTATTGCATGGGCGACTTTTACTTGAACTTGGCTGTTCATCGTAATTGATTCCTACAGCAGCAGCAATTTGATTCCCAATTAAACTTTGTGCATCCAAGATCTTTCTTTTTGCATAGCTTTGCTTATCTCTTTTACTTAGTTGTCTTCTTTTCAATGGTGAAGCACCAATAAATGATAAACTTTTGTTGATGGCTGGTTCAGTTTCATCCGTTGTGAAATCTTGTTCAGATTGGGTTGATAGTGATGATGAATCTTCTAGCTTTTGGTTCAGTGCCGACATGCAGCGAGGGCAAAGCTTCTGACCAGGTTTTATATCAATCACTTCTTTTTTCTTTAACAGGCAAAGTTTGGCAGCTGTTTCATTATCAAGCAGTCTAAGTCCAGCTTTTACATTGTGATTCCTCTTCTTGAATGGATTGCAACATTTCTTTTGCATCGCTTGATATTCATGTAGGAAGAGGGCTTCATGGTGGAAGCAAATGATGGAATTTTCGTCAAGTTTGGCTTCTGAACGCGAAACAAGCAATTTCTGGTCACATTCTGTGAAATCACTAAACGCTTTGAATCCAGTCTTCTTAGCATAGAAGATAACATGGCACTTCGATGCAGCAGCATCTTTTCCAATTGAACAGGGGGCCAACGATTCTTCTTCTTCATTAACTTCTGACATCTCTCACTGGCCAATCACTGAATAAAAC
Source organism: Schistocerca americana (assembly GCF_021461395.2). Classification (NCBI taxonomy): domain Eukaryota; kingdom Metazoa; phylum Arthropoda; class Insecta; order Orthoptera; family Acrididae; genus Schistocerca; species Schistocerca americana. The sequence continues at coordinate 538,639,394 of NC_060124.1, read as the reverse complement.
ACGAATGAAATATCCAATTATATCAGTAATTCTAAGCGACTATTAAGATTCAAATTCCTAGAAATGAAGAAAAATTAGTGCATCGCGCATACAAAATATAACAACTTTGATGTGAGTTAATGAGTACTTAATGGTCGCGTTGCAAAAAAAACAAATGTCAGTCTTGTAGAGCAAGAGTTTCTCTTTTAGGTGATACTATTCACAAGCAGATTCAGGCCAACTATTTTTTAGTAATTGGCTTGAAACTTTGGTAAATTTTACCGTTTGTGCTGACACTGCCTAATTTGAAGAGATACTGCAGGGCGACCATATGGCCTGGATCATTGCAAATCCGGCTGCATTATGTCTAGCACAAGCATGAAGCTTGGCCAAAAGTTCAAGTCCATATCTTCAACTGCAAGGAAATCATTGCAGTCTTAATATTGGTCAAAATTTGTCGCGTTGTGTCACGACAAATTTTGAAGTATACTTTGAGTCGAGTTATTTGACCGGGGTTTGCATGAGTAATGTTATACATAATTTCGTTGGAATCAGCAAAAAAAACTGTACAGGGTCGCATCTTACTAACCATTCTTATGAATTAGTTTCGATTTTATTAGACTCCAAATATGACATTTTTTTTATGTTGCATGCACACGGACTAAGTACACTTCAGACAAGGGGGTCTAGATCAGCAGCTATTGCAGCTAGAGGCCTGAAATCTTGGGAAACTTACTTCAACACTTGACTAAAGCTACAGTTAAAATTTGACGAAAATTGGAGACCATGATGGTGGGAACTTTTTTCAGTTTTAGACCACTTGGTGTGGAATGACCCATAAGTAGCTGAACTCAAACGTTTCAACAGATCCTCAGTGTGTTTTTTCCAGTTCAACCCCTCATCAATGCATAGACCTAGAAATTTCGAATATTCTACCTTAGCTACCGATTTCTGATCGAAGTCTGTATTTATTAATGGTGTCATTCCATTTACTATGTGGAACTGAGTATACTGTGTTTTGCAAAGTTTAATGAGAGCCCATTTGCAGAGAACCACTTAACGATTTTCAGAAAAACATCGTTTACAATTTCATCAGTTAATTCTTATCTGTTGGGTGTGATAGCTATACTTGTATCATCGGCAAATAGTATCAGCTTTGCATCTTCGTGAAAATAGAATGGCAGGTCATTAATATACACTCCTGGAAATAGAAAAAAGAACACATTGACACCGGTGTGTCAGACCCACCATACTTGCTCCGGACACTGCGAGAGGGCTGTACAAGCAATGATCACACGCACGGCACAGCGGACACACCAGGAACCGCGGTGTTGGCCGTCGAATGGCGCTAGCTGCGCAGCATTTGTGCACCGCCGCCGTCAGTGTCAGCCAGTTTGCCGTGGCATACGGAGCTCCATCGCAGTCTTTAACACTGGTAGCATGCCGCGACAGCGTGGACGTGAACCGTATGTGCAGTTGACGGACTTTGAGCGAGGGCGTATAGTGGGCATGCGGGAGGCCGGGTGGACGTACCGCAGAATTGCTCAACACGTGGGGCGTGAGGTCTCCACAGTACATCGATGTTGTCGCCAGTGGTCGGCGGAAGGTGCACGTGCCCGTCGACCTGGGACCGGACCGTAGCGACGCACCGATGCACGCCAAGACCGTAGGATCCTACGCTGTGCCGTAGGGGACCGCACCGCCACTTCCCAGCAAATTAGGGACACTGTTGCTCCTGGGGTATCGGCGAGGACCATTCGCAACCGTCTCCATGAAGCTGGGCTACGGTCCCGCACACCGTTAGGCCGTCTTCCGCTCACGCCCCAACATCGTGCAGCCCGCCTCCAGTGGTGTCGCGACAGGCGTGAATGGAGGGACGAATGGAGACGTGTCGTCTTCAGCGATGAGAGTCGCTTCTGCCTTGGTGCCAATGATGGTCGTATGCGTGTTTGGCGCCGTGCAGGTGAGCGCCACAATCAGGACTGCATACGACTGAGGCACACAGGACCAACACCCGGCATCATGGTGTGGGGAGCGATCTCCTACACTGGCCGTACACCACTGGTGATCGTCGAGGGGACACTGAATAGTGCACGGTACATCCAAACCGTCATCGAACCCATCGTTCTACCATTCCTAGACCGGCAAGGGAACTTGCTGTTCCAACAGGACAATGCACGTCCGCATGTATCCCGTGCCACCCAACGTGCTCTAGAAGGTGTAAGTCAACTACCCTGGCCAGCAAGATCTCCGGATCTGTCCCCCATTGAGCATGTTTGGGACTGGACGAAGCGTCGTCTCACGCGGTCTGCACGTCCAGCACGAACGCTGGTCCAACTGAGGCGCCAGGTGGAAATGGCATGGCAAGCCGTTCCACAGGTCTACATCCAGCATCTCTACGATCGTCTCCATGGGAGAATAGCAGCCTGCATTGCTGCGTAAGGTGGATATACACTGTACTAGTGCCGACATTGTGCATGCTCTGTTGCCTGTGTCTATGTGCCTGTGGTTCTGTCAGTGTGATCATGTGATGTATCTGACCCCAGGAATGTGTCAATAAAGTTTCCCCTTCCTGGGACAATGAATTCACGGTGTTCTTATTTCAATTTCCGGGAGTGTATATTAAGAACAGCAGAGGACCCAAGACCGAACCTTGCGGCACTCCATTCTTGATTGTTCCTCAGTTTGAGAAATCACCAGTTTTTTTGCATATTACGCAAGACCGTTAATGGCCTGCTCTTGCCATAAATGTTTATATTTCCCCAGGCAGCAGGTCAGATGTTGAAGTATGAGCATGTGGACGCAACACAGATAGTCTTTACTGTCAGGCGTAGTCCAGTTAGTGATGTTGTTATGACCATGCAGAAAACATCAACTGTTAAGTTTGTGACGTGTTTGTGAGGAGGCTGTTCGACACAGAGAAGAAACAACCAATGCGCTGATGTGTGTACATACTAAGATACTACAAATAAAAAATACAAGGGGCAGGCAACTTAATGCACAGTCGCAGTAATGGGATGATCGTGTTTGACGGTCAACAATGCAGTTAAGGCATGTGTTGCGCTGGACTGTCATCGTTCAGTACTGACAAGCCATCAGTGCAGGCTGTTTACGAATAGTGCACACTTCGTATTCACATTCAGATGTCGGCGTGTAATGAAAGACCTGACAGACTTCCAAAAAGAGCAGAACGTGAGGGCCCGATTAGCTGCAGCATCAGTAACAAGACAGCCAACTTATTGAATATTTCAAGAGCAACTGATTTAGCATTCATGGTTGTTGTTGTTGTGGTCTTCAGTCCAGAGACTGGTTTGATGCAGCTCTCCACGCTACGTAATCCTGTGCAAGCTTCTTCATCTCCCAGCACGTACTGCAGCCTACATTCTTCTGAATCTGCTTAGTGTATTCATCTCTTGGTCTCCCTCTACGATTTTTACACTCCACGCTGCCCTCCAATACTAAATTTGTGATCCCTTGATGCCTCAGAACATGTCCTACTAACCGATCCCTTCTTTTAGTCAAGTTGTGCCACAAACTCCTCTTCTCCCCAATCCTATTCAACACCTCCTCATTAGTTATGTGATCTACCCACCTAATCTTCAGCATTTTTCTGTAGCACCACATTTCGAAAGCTTCTATTCTCTTCTTGTCCAAACTAGTTAACGTCCAAGTTTCACTTCCATACATGGCAACACTCCATACATATACTTTCAGAAACGACTTCCTGACACTTAAATCTATACACGATGTTAACAAATTTCTCTTCTTCAGAAACGCTTTCCTTGCCGTTGCCAATCTACATTTTATATCCTCTACTTCGACCATCATCAGTTATTTTGCTCCCAAAATACCAAAACTCCTTTACTACTTTAAGTGTCTCGTTTCGTAATCTAATTCCCACAGCATCACCCGACTTAAGTCGACTACATTCCGTTATCCCCGTTTTGCTGTTGTTGATGTTCATGTTATATCCTCCTTTTAAGACACTGTCCATTCCGTTCAACTGCTCTTATAAGTCCTTTGCTGTCTCCGACAGAATTATAATGTCATCGGCGAACCTCTAAGTTTTTACTTCTTCTCCATGGATTTTAATACCTACTCCGAATTTTTCTTTTGTTTCCTTTACTGTCTCACTGCCTTCCCAACCACTGCTTCCCTTTCGTGTCCCTCGACTCTTATAACTGCCATCTGGTTTCTGTACAAATTGTAAATAGCCTTTCTCTCCCTGTATTTTACTCCTGCAACCTTCAGAATTTGAAAGAGAGTATTCCAGTCAACATTGGCAAAAGCGTTCTCTAAGTCTACAAATGCTAGAAACGTAGGTTTGCCTTTTCTTAATCTAGCTTCTAAAATAAGTCGTAGGGTCAGTATTGCCTCACGTGTTCCCATATTTCTACGGAATCCAAACTGATCTTCCCCAGGGTCGGCTTCTACCAGTTTTTCTATTCGTCTGTAAAGAATTCGTGTTAGTATTTTGCAGCCGTGACGTATTAAACTGATATTCGGTAATTTTCACATCTGTCAACGCCTGCTTCCTTTGGGATTGGAATTATTATATTCAAGGAGGGGGCGCTAAAGATATATTGAGTTACCTTTACTTTTACCGCAGTAAAAAATAATCGAGTCACATGCAAAGTTTAACTCTCGAATAAACACTTTATTAACACTGAAAAATGCAACACCAGTACACTTAGCACTAAAATACACACGGTCACACTCCGCGTATTTCTAATATCACTAAGCACAACACTGACTGAAGTCCGTGGTTATAGCCAATAATCGCAATTGTTTACTTTGTATCACTTCCAAGTTATCGCGACGATTTTAGCTTTCAAACTGGCTACCTGACAGTGACTCTGCTTTCCTGATATATGTGGCTCGGTTGTTTCGACAACATTCGCTGCCAGAAAGTCCGCTTCCAGATTTTTATGGAGTGTGAACAAATACCTACTATGAAAGCGACAAGCCAATATGAACCTTATGACTTATTGTATAAGGGCGAGTTTCCAATGATGACGTCATCCGGCATTTTACGTGTGTGGAACATTTATTTTCGTATTACGAGTTAGGTATGAGAAACTATTGTTACGTTATTAGTAAAAATATTGTTAAGGGTCTCGTAACAATATTTTTACTGAGAAATTACTATTATTAATACTTCACAACCAACTGATCACTCTCACTCTTGACTAATCTGCACGCTATAACTAGGACTTTTACTTATTCAACCTTCAGTCTTAATACACTACTGACCATAAAAATTGCTACACCAAGAAGAAATGCAGATGATTAACGGGTATTCATTGAACAAATATATTATACTAGAACTGACATGTGATTACATTTTCACGTATTTTGGGTGCACAGATCCTGAGAAATCAGTACCAGGAACAACTATCTCTGACTGTAATAACGGCCTTGATACGCTAAGGCATTGAGTCAAACAGAGCTTGGATGGCGTGTACAGGTACAGCTGCCCATGCAGCTTCAACGCGATATCACAGTTCATCAAGAGTAGTGACTGGCGTATTGTGACGAGCCAGTTGCTCGGCCACCATTGACCAGACGTTTTCAATTGGAGAGAAATCTGGAGAATGTGCTGGCCAGGGCAGCAGTCGAACGTTTTCTGTATCCAGAAATGCCCATACAGGACCTACAACATGCGGTCGTGCATTATCCTGCTGACATGTAGGGTTTCACAGGGATCGAATGAAGGGTAGAGCCACGGGTCGTAACACATCTGAAATGTAACGTCCATTGTTCGAAGTGCCGTCAATGCGAACAAGAGGTTACCGAGACGTGTAACCAATGGCACCCCATACCATGACGCCCGGTGATACGCCAGTATGGCGATGACGAATACACGCTTCAAATGTGCGTTCACCGCGATGTCGCCAAACACGGATGCGACCATCATGATGTTGTAAACAGAACCTGGATTCATCCGAAAAAATGACGTTTTGCCATTCGTGCACCCAGGTTCATCTTTGAGCACACCATCGCAGGCGCTCCTGTCTGTGATGCAGCGTGAAGGGTAACCGCAGCCATGGTCTCCGAGCTGATAGTCCATGCTGCTGCAAACGTCGTCGAACTGTTCGTGCAGATGGTTGTTGTCCTGCAAACGTCCCCATCTGTTGACTCAGGGATCGAGACGTGGCTGCACGATCCGTTACAGCCATGCGGATAAGATGCCTGTCATCTCGACTGATAGTGATACGAGGCCGTTGGGATGCAGCACGGCGTTCCGTATTACCCTCCTGAACCCACCGATTCCATATTCTGCTAACAGTTATTGGATCTCGACCAACGCGAACAGCAATGTCGCGATACGATAAACCGCAATCGCGATAGGCTACAATCCGACGCTTATCAAAGTCGGAAACGTGATGGTACGCATTTCTCCTCCTTACACGAGGCATCACAACAACGTTTCACTAGGCAACGCCGGTCAACTGCTGTTTATGTCTTCACGTTGTAGGTGTGAATGCTCTGAAAAGCTAATCATTTGCATATCACATCATCTTCTTCCTGTCGGTTAAATTTCACGTCTGTAGCATGTCATCTTCGTGGTGTAGCAATTTTTAACGGCCAGTAGTGTATTTCTGCTTCTGAACGTAAACTAGCATCCTATTCGGTGAATAGTCCGTGTTTGTAACGCTACGTATCGAAGGCTCTCTGTACATGAAAACAGTAGAATATTCGCGACCTTTCTCGAACAAATTCCAGACAATATAACGTATCGAGATCACTAGAATGGCCGCGACTTTTCTCGTATGTATTAGCTATCTATGTGCCATACAGAAACATATAAAATAAATTGACGCAGATGCTCGTGCTACATGGAAAAGTACAACTACCCGATTACTCGATTCAGTCGACTGACGAAAGAAACGAACGAATAGCGTGCGGGCTGAATCGCGGGGGCGGCGCGGGCGGCAATGCAAGGGGGGGGGGGGGGGGGGCGGGCGACCGCGCCGCCCCCATATGTATCCGCCACTACGTCAACATACACAAACTTAACGTATTGCACATAAAGTGCAGAAAGATCCAATATTTTATGATTACACGACAGCAGAACAAGCAATGGAAGCAGTCATGTCAATAAATTACCTAAGAGTATGTGCGTGCGGGGCAAATTAAAGTAGAAGGATAACATAAAAGTAATCGCAAGTAAATCAGTTGCCAGACTGTGAGTCATTGGAAGAATCCTCAGTATGTGTAATTCACAGACAAATGAGCTAGATTATCAACGCCTCTTTCGACTACTACGAGGGTCATTACGTAAGTCTCTAACAAGGGAACCTCCCCATCGCACCCCCCTCACATTTAGTTATAAGTTGGCTCAGTGCATAGGCCTTGAAAAACTGAACGCAGATCAATCGAGAAAGCAGGAAGAAGTTGTGTGGAACTATGAAAAAAATAAGCAAAATATACAAACTGAGTAGTCCATGCGCAAGATACGCAACATGAAGGATATTCTGAGCTCAGGAGCGCCGTGGTCCCGTGGTTAGCGTGAGCAGCTGCGGAGCAAGAGGTCCATGATTCAGGTTTTCCCTTGAGTGAAAAGTTTACTTTCTTCATTTTCGCAAAGTTATGATCTGTCCGTTCGTTCATTGACGTCTCTGTTCATTGTAATAAGTTTTGCGACCGCACCGCAAAACCGTGCGATTAGTAGACGAAAGGACGTGCCTCTCCAATGGGAACCGAAAACATTTGATCGCAGGCTCATAGGTCAACCGATTCCTCCACAGGAAAACACATCTGATATATTCTATACGACACTGGAGACGGCATGTGCGTCACATGACAGGAATATGTTGTCGACCCACCCAACTTGTACACTTGGCGAATGGGTAAAAAGATTATTCTACCTTGCCCGATTTAGGTTTTCCTGTGGATGTGATAATCACTCCCAAAAAAGTGATTAAAACATAAGATTTTGTCACATAAACTGCAACAAATGAATGCAACAGTTTCACAGTCGCACAGTTTTCCCTGTGCTCTGTCAAAACATATGTTTTTAAAGTTTTCAAATTTTTCCGTGTGTAGACCGTCAAATCTGAACATGTCCTGGAATTTTGGAGAGCGAAGTTGATTATGTGTGAGTGCCTGAACTCTGATAACTGTCTGAAAATAAAAAATTTTTCACTCAAGGGATGACTTGAACCATGGACTTCTCGTTCTCCAGCTGCTCAAGCTAACCACAGGACCACGGAGCTCCTCAGGTCATATTGTCCTTGATGTTGCATATCTTGCACATGGACTACTCAGTTAGTATATTTTGCTTTTTTTTCATAGTTCCATACAACTTTTTCGTATTTTCTCGATTGATCTGTGTTCAGTTTTTCAAGGCCTATCCACTGTGCCAACTTACAACTAAATCTGAGGGGGATGCGATGGGGAGGTTCCCTTGTAAGTAGGCTGTTTAGGTTTTTGTGTTGGTAACGCCACGCAGCGCTCTGTATGAAAATCACTGGCTGTGCTGTGAGCAGTCTGTGGCTGGGTGGCATTGTTGTTTCTTATTGTAGTGTTGGGCAGCTGGATGTGAACAGCGCGTAGTGTTGCGCAGTTGGAGGTGAGCCGCCAGCAGTGGTGGATGCGGGGAGAGAGATGGCGGAGTTTTGAGAGCGGATGATCTGGACGTGTGTCCATCAGAGACCTTGAATTTGTAATACTGGATATCATGATTCTGACTTTTGAACACATCAGTAGTTAGTTCCTTCAGTAGTTAGAATCTTTTATTTAGCTGGCAGTAGTGGCTCTCGCTGTATTGCAGTAGATCGAATAACGAAGATTGTTGTGAGGTAAGTGATTCGTGAAAGGTTTAGGTTATTATTAGTCAGGGCCATTCTTTTGTAGGGATTTTTGAAAGTCAGATTGCGTTGCGCTAAAAATATTGTGTGCCAGTTTAGTGTTGATCAGAATAAGTAAAGAGAGTAATGTCTGAGTACGTTCAGTTTTGCTCAGCTGTTTGAAAAGCAAATAATGTAAGAGGTTTATCAGCACAGTAATGCATAGATTTTTCTAAGGGGACGTTTCAAGTCGTGACAACTATGGTATATCGTGCAGAAATGTGCCATCACCATAATTGCTGCAAATACATTCAAAAGCCAGCGGCAAACAGCACCGAAACCAACTGACAGATTGCGACCGCATGCTGTGATGGCTCAGCACCACCGCCTGAAAGATTTAGTGTAAACTTGGCCGTGTTACAAGATGGATGATGATGTAAGCAGAATGGAACAGCGAGCATACGCGCAAATTGCCTTTCTCGCCAGCGGAAATGCTACTCAGTGTCATGCGGAACTACAAGCAGCCGTGGGTGATAGAGCGTCACTCACGAAGGTCTTGTGGATTGTAACATATGACAGCCGCAGTATTCTGGCGTGTCACCCTGTTAGGGAGGTCAAACGGTAAATGTCCAATACTACTGGAACTTCCTGCTGCACCACGTGCGATGTACACTTCGGCGAAACCGTCGGGCACTGCTGGATAATGCAGTCATACTCCATGACAGTGCTGCAGCCCAGGCTGCAGCCCAGACTGCAGGTGTCATCAAGAATTGTATACAGCGGTGTGGGTGTGCAACCCCTCACTCACCGTGCGGGTGGGCAACGTCTCACCCCCACCCACGCAAATCACCAGACCTCAGTTCATCAGACTCCGACCCTTATTCCACAACTGAAGGCACTTTGCAAACAGGGGGGATATCCTCGCGGCATTTGGGGGACAGGTGGCATACATTGATGGTAATACCAGTGCCATTCGTACTTCGCCTTCCCCATCGTTAGCAACCCTGTGTGGATGCTCTGTCAGACTATTTTGATGGACAGTAACTGATTTTGATTCATTTTTGTTCCGTTTGTACTGGTGCACAATAAATTTACGCAGGTTTCCAATGCTTGTGTTTCATTTCAACCTTTACCGTGGCCTGCTTACTGGAAACCTATTTTATGTTGGCATTCAGGTACATCCTGCCTTACTGGTTCAATGCAAATCGGGGAATACCCATGTTGTCGCATTATGACAAGGTACACCGTAATTGCCATGACTTATAGAATGACTCTTGTACTTGAATGCTTACTTATCGGTAATGGTACCCGTATTGGATGGGCTTCCTAGAGGGAACAGAGAATATCAAAAGAAGAGCAGCGCGTTTCGCTACAGGTTCTTTTATTTAGTGCGAAATCTTCAGGCTGATGCTCAACTAACTCCAGCGGTGGACGTTGCAACACTGGTTTAGTACTAAAATTCCGAGATCATGCATTGCTACGAGACTCAACCAATATATTCCTGTGCCCTATGTATACCTCGCGAAAACACCGTGAACATAAAATTAGAGAGATTCAAGCTAAGAAGGAGGGTTACCAACGTTCATTCTTCCCGAGAACCATTCGTGGCTGGAGCAGGAAAGCGGGCAAGCGACTCTGTTACACAAAAACACTGTTACACAAAGTACCCTCCGCCACACACCGTAAGGTGTCTCACAGAATTTAGATTCCACAGTAAATGTAGGTGAGCGATATCTGAGCTGTTGCCAAAGGTCTCCCCTGAAAGCTTGCATCAAAGTCTCAGCTCTCAGCTGTAACAGCAACAATAGGACCATCTCTCTCATAAAACTTAACACCTGCCGAACAAGCCAAAAAGGCCCAACGGTAGCGACCGGCCGCCGTGTCACCTTCAGACCCCAGTCGTCACTGGATGCGGATGTGGACGGGCATGTGGTCAGCACACCGCTCTCCTGGCCGTATGTCAGTTTACGATCCCGGAGCCTCTACTTCTGTCAAGTAACTCCTCAGTTTGCCTCACAAGGTCTGAGAGCAACCTGATTGTCAACAGCCCTTGGCAGATCGGATGGTCACCCATCCAAGTGCTAGCCCAGACAGACGACGCTTAACTTCGGTGATCTGATGGGAAGCGGTCCTTCTCTCTCATAGTACTATGAAAGGTTTTCAGTGGAAAGGTCAATAAATCAGTTCATATTCTTATTCTCGCCAATAAAACTGTTCAACAACAATTTTACAGTTATTGCGTAGCGTTCTCCATAGTCTTTGCTAAATGAATACAGTCATTCTTCATGGCTATGCTTTGTAGCTACACTTTTTGCTTCTAGTGGCAAATTGGGACGAATTACTTGACTTTCTATAATCGTCCAAAAAAAAGCTCCTGGCACATCTCCAGTCCTGTCGATCTGAATACAACATTTTGAGCCCGCCTATGGCCGATTTCATACCCCGCTCAGTCCAAGCGCCCAGGGCCTCTTCTTTCTTGAGTGGCTCACGTCTTGTCCGTCTCATACATCAGCTCTTATTGCCGATAGCCCAGCGAATGGGCGAGAGACAGAGAGACAGCCAGATAGGGAGACAGACAGAGACAGACACACGGACACACATAGAAAAACAGAGACACATAGAGAGACACAGAGACATAGACATAGAGACACAGACATACAGTTGGCCTGGAGTTGAGAAGGCAAAATCCTAAACAAATCACTTCAAAAATATTGATATAGATGCACCAGAACGAGTCACATAAAAATGGTATGATCTCAGTAGATACCGAAACATCGGTTAGTTAACACAATGTACACTGGGCGTGAGTCGTGCTTGGGCAGCTCAGTTGGTAGAGGACATGCCCGCGAAAGACAAAAGTCCCGAGTTCGAGTCTCGGTCCGGCACACAGTCTTAATCAGCCAGGAAGTTTCATATCAGCGCACACTCCGCTGCAGAGTGAAAATCTCATTCTGGAAACATCCCCTAGGCTGTGGCTAAGCCATGTCTCCGCAATATCCTTTCTTTTAGGGGTGCTAGTTATGCAAGGTTCGCAGGAGAGCTTCTATAAAGTTTGGAAGGTAGGAGACTAGGTACTGGCAGAAGTACAGCTGTGAGGACGGGGCGTGAGTCCTGCTTGGGTAGCTCAGTTGGTAGAGCAGTTGCTCGCGAAAGGCAAAGGTCCCGAGTTCGAGTCTCGGTCCGGCACACAGTTTTAATCTGCCAGGAAGTTTCATATCAGGGCACACTCCGCTGCAGAGTGAAAATCTCATTCTGGAAACAATGTACACTGCCGAAAGAATCAGTACTCTTTTTTAGAAGTTTCCAATTCACTCAAGATTTATTGGTGTAACACTGCATACGGAGTATATGAAATGATTACATTTACAGATCAACAGCAGAAGCGGTTCTGAGATACCAAGTATCGACTCATGCTGAAACACGTGGTGTAGCATTAACACGTGGCAATGCACGCGCTGACTCCAGCATCCAGTCGATCGTATGCCACGCCTGCCCGACCTGTTCACGTAATTCTGTGAGCTGTTGGGCGACGAGTCGTACGAGCCACATCTCGTTCCTTCATATGCCACACGTGCTCGGTCGGAGACAATTCCGGAGATCATGTTGAGCACGTTGAATCTCACGGGCAGTGTGCAGGCAAGCATTATCCTCCCAGAATGAGATTTTCACTCTGCAGCGGAGTGTGCGCAGATATGAAACTTCCTGGCAGATTAAAACTGTGTGCCGCACCGAGACTCGAACTCGGGACCTTTGCCTCTCGTGGGCAAGTGCTCTACCAACTGAGCTACCCATGCACGACTCACGCCCCGTCCTCACAGCTTTACTTCTGCCAGTTTGGAAAGTAGGAGACGAGGCACTGACAGAAGTAAAGCTGTGAGGACGGGGCGTGAGTCGTGCATGGGTAGCTCAGATGGTGGAGCACTTTCCCGCGAAAGGTAAAGGTCCCGAGTTCGAGTCTCGGTCCGGCACACAGTTTTAATCTGCCAGGAAGTTTCAAGCATTATCCTGTTGTAACCGCATATCACCTTCGTGTTGCAAGACCAGCAAAAGGTACAGAGTGCTGGTTGGCGTCCCTTCCTGAAACATCAAAGATGAAGGAGATCTGTAACTTATCCCACACCAGACCATGAGGCCAGGGGTGAGGCCAATGTTTCTTGGACGAATGCAGTCTCCGAGACAGCGGTCACCATACCTACGTCGTACGCGCTAACTACCACCACTTGAGCGTTGGCAGAATCTGCTTTCAACGCTGAAGACCGTAGCGAGCCATTTCATCTTCCAAGTGAGGCTCTGACGGCACCAGTGGAGCCGTGCACGTCGTTGCTCTGGCTAAAAGTGAGCGTGTCCGTTCGTGTTGATACGTCCGTGCTCACAAGCCCTCTTATCTGTGCTGTGGCAGCTGTGCGATCTGCCACTGTTGCCCTTACAATACGACTGTCGTATCCGGTGTCTGTGCTGCGTTACGTCCAGAACTCCGTCTACGGGTGTGGGAATGTTTCAATTGACCGCTGATACCAGCATCTTTCCATAACTGCCGCAGCACGCCCAACTTTTGCGATAGGAAACGACCATCACGCCACTCGGAAGGCCACAGTTTGATCCCTTTCAAACTTCCTCAGTCGGCTGTAGGAAGCACGAGTAAGTCTCGGTGGCATGGTTGCCTGCTTGCTTCACACGTTGATACCACAGAACAACAAGAAAAGAGAAGCGCAAACTCCTGTGTTAAAAGAGGGAAACACCGACCGACAGCAGCGCCTCTAGTGGTATGGAGATTAACTAATAAAGGATAAACATTGCGGGTTGCATCCCTCCTAGTTTATGTACGTTTAGTTTTTTTTTTTCTTTTGCTTGTAATTTTCTTATCTCAGTTTTCCGTGCGTGCTATGCACAGCTATAGCACATTGCAATACAGCAGTGACAAACCTATTATTCAGGAATATTTGTAGTCCAATTTAGCTGCTACAATTTAATTTAGCTTCAGCCGTTTACACTACATGCTTGTTTCGACTTACTGTCTGTTTTAAGTGTTGTGTCTGCTTCTTATGACGCACAAAACATTCTGGAACCTTTAAATGTTGATGGAAATCAATATAAGTGAGTAATTTACAAGTCTATTTTTGACGTTTGCGTCTGACAGTCGCTGCTCCTATGATGTTTTCTTCAGCAGCGACTCTCAGACGCAAACATCAAAAATAAGTTTGCAAACTGACACACTTATTGATTTCTGTCAACTTACAAAAGCTCCAGGACGTTTTGTGCGTCGTAAGAACTAGACACAACGCTTGAAATTGACAGTAAGACTCAACAAGCTTGTAGTCTAAATAACTGCCACAAACTAAATAAAAATTGTAGCAGCTAAATTGGACTACAAATATTCCTGAATAATGTCATACTTTGAGATCCTACAAGCTGTGGGGTCAATGGAGGAAAAAACCTATTATTGAGAGAATATTCGTCAATTAAAGAGGTTCAATTAAGAAATGTTTATAACAGTGTTAATTAATGAATTCTAAAACTTGTTACAACTAGGTTTCAGGACTGTAATGTCGGAGTAACTGCCCAAGAAACTTGTACTACTGACCACTAATTTCTTAAAAATATGTTCCTACATCTGATGATTGTAAATGCTTCAACACAAAAGAGAAAACAGCAATATTAAGTACCAAAAATAGGAAAGTTGGATAAAAACAGTGAAATGAAAACAAAACTTACTTTTTATTTCTCAAGCACCAGTTATGGTATTAGCATCTATATAACGAACACTTGCCATAGCACCACTAGTAATGGTAGGCCTAATTCACTACTAAGAACAGTTTCACCTGATTCACTACTGATATTACTAATTTCACAAGGAACAACTGCCACATGTTTTGGAAACACACCCCTGTTTAGCCTATGCCAAGTCTTATTCACAAAATCTTCTTTGAAAAAATAATCTTCACAAACAAAATAAGTAGCACAATTCACATCAGATGACAGTTTACAAACACTTTTCCACTTCAGAAGCAACTCTTGGGGTTGTTTTGGAAACCTGTAGAAATGCTTGTTGCTAACTTTCTCCATTGATACCCCGTAATATCCAAATGAAAAGTCGGGGCATTTATGGGACTACTTCAACGTCACTTTGTGTTGAATATTCTGAAAAAACATAAAATTCTTCATTAAATAAAACTACTACTGATATATCAAAGTTATTTAAATAAACAAACGGAAACCACACAGCTTAATTCACGATAAAAGAGAATACATTTCATTTATAGGCTACGAGATTATTTACTGTAAATTGAATGTGTTACCTTAGGATTAATCGTGGACATTTTTTTCAGCAGGAAATCTCTTCAGTTCCACGGTGAACTTCATGAAATTTAAAGTATAAAATCTGTTTATAATGAAGCTCAGTAGTACCTAAATATGAAACAAATACAAAGGCGACTGTAACCGCAGACTTCAGTACAGAGGAAGACGACAGAATATCAACAATCGCCATCGAACAGCTCTCATTGGTCAATTTCAGCTTCATTTGACCCCTAGCGCCTCTAGTGGTCTGGAAGGAACTACGTGGCTTGTTGCCTCTTCTCCCATATAGCCCTCAACCCCCGTGGTTTGTACCACACTGAGCCTTCCGGCTGTGAGCATTCCCTGTTAAACGGTACACACAGAGGGCGTTCTGGAAGCTATGCCGCTACGCTATCTGTTAGCGGACGACGCTCAAACCATCATCAGTACATCTACCCCAGGTGGCATACGTCGTCATCGAATCAAAATCGACGTCATCTTTTCATATGTACTAATTTTTTTCCGACGTTGTGCCAGTGTGTTTATTCAGCTGGCTCTAGAAACCACAATACACCATTGAGCCCATTTCTAAGCACAAATCACGATCCTTGGTACGGGTTTGATAGCGGGCCGAGTGCACCTGGGGCTGTCGTCCAGGGGCTGGAACACTTGAAAATCTTCACACCTGTGAGATATTGAACCCGGGACATCCAAGGTCAGAGTCACTGCTCTACACACTTGTTTTAGAAGCTATCCTCCCCTTTTATGAAACCTTACAACTTGCTATTTAAAAACGAATACAACAAAATCGGAGTGGACCCTACATGGCACCATCACTTTTGCACTTAAAAAATCCCTTTCCAGTCGTTCCATGCAACAATTTTTTGTTTATTTTTTTATTAATTAAAAAGAAGCGAGACAGACAGGGTCACAAAAATGAAATAAACTGTCTAACAATATTCCTGAAAAGACAAGAATCCAACAAGGACCAGTTAACTAAACCAATACCTTGACGACGAAATATAAAGTTCAACATATTGACGAATAAGTCGCGATGCTGTGTCACGAACACTTTCAGTTTGCTGGAACGCGAGTAGGTCCGTATCGCCTCTCCATCTACAATATAATGAACATAGTAGTCCAACAACCATGTGACTGTATTTAACTTTGCCTTTGGAAAGTAGGAGTCTGGGCGCCAAAGAGCACAGTCTCGGGGATCCAGTTAGAAACGCTAATTGTTTTTTAAGTCAGTGCCAGTTCGCTTCATAATCATGACAAGTAAATCTCGATCATGACAGGTAAATCTATGCTGCAGAGCGTATATGGCGGGGCAGCGACTGCACCGATCCGTGACACTCAGTCCAATACGAAAAACCCGCTCACTGTGTACCAATTGGTAGCACGAGGACGCCACCGGCATTGGTAGGAAAGGAAGGCTAAGATGGGCTCATATTGTCCTCCAAGAAATTTTCGGCGGTGCCCGTTCAACAGGCACCGTACAATCAGTCCCTCCACCGCACGTTACCAAAAGCTTGGCAGTGAGATACTGCCTCTGTAGAATACCAGCCCTCAGATAACCGACAGCAGTGCAAAATTCACGGACACGCTTTAACTGGAAATTCACTCCACCAGTTTCAACACGCGGATCAAGGTTGGCCGGCCGTAGACGATAAAGCAGCCGAGACGTATATGACTGGATTGCGTGAGAGATAGTCAGCGCGGTGCGCCGAACAAACAACAATGACGTTATCGTTTGAATATCGGAAAGTCCTAAACCCCGAGAGAACGCGCACCCGCATCCACCTTGTATCGCAATCGAGAAATGTGACGCTTCCATAAAAAAAAACGACTAGACAGCTGTTTTAGTTTCCTAGTCATCATGACGGGACAGTGAAAGATCTGAGCGATGTACTATGCTTTGCACAAGGTTTAGGTATCCAGGATCTGAACTTTCTGAAGCAAGTTAAGTGAACACCGTTCGTGTTGCATAATTTCCCCCTGTATCTTCTCCGTAACCGACTTTAAACTATGTGTAGCCATTTGGAGTGGAGAACGATCAATTATGACTCCAGAATTTTAATGTCTATCTAACACTGTCGCTCACGAAATGACAGCATTATCACAACCTCGTAATTTCATCAATCGACATTTGCATTCATTAATGAGGACGCCAGTTACAAGGCGAAAGACGTCGAAAGTAGCCTTGAGCAATGGAATCTCATCGGGAGAACGGAGTAATACCATCACATCGTCTGCGTATGCTCGCACCGAGACAGCCTCGGACAAGACCGTCCATCCTCATAACTGAGCGATGATTCTTCGAAGAAGGAGCTCAAGTGACAGAACAAACGACGACACTGGAGGCGGACTTTCCTGAGGGTAGCCGCTACGGATGACAGTAGGGCGTATCAATTGGCCATTAACAGCCACTGAAGCTTGGATACCAGTAAACTAATTGGACAAGACCCTGCGCCCGTCATTTGTGAACCCAATGGCTTCCAGTACCTGCAACAGGAATCTATTGCAGACTCAGTCAAACTCCTTATCAGAATCCAAAAACGGTAGAGTACCAGGAACAGAAGTAGCAACAGCCACCAACATTACAGGACGACATTCAGTTTTTTTTTCCTATTTGTGAGTCATCAGTCTTTTGACTGGTTTGATGCGGCCCGCCACGAATTACTCTCCTGACAATCTGTTCATGTCACAGCAGCAACCAACGTCCTCAATTATCTGGTGGATTTATACCAATTTCTGTCTTCTTCTACACTTTTTGCCCTCTACAGCTCCCTCTAGTGCCATGGAAGTCAGTCTCTGATGTCTTAACAGATGTCCTATCATCCTGTCCCTTCTCCTTGTCAGTGTTTTTCACACATTCCTCTCCGATTTTGCGCACAATCGTCTCATTCCTTTCCTTATAAGTCCACCTAATTTTCAACATTCGTCTGTACCACCACATCTCAAATGCTTCGATTCTCTTCTGTTCCCGTTTTTCCACAGTCCATGTTACACTAACATACAATGCTGTGCTGCAAACGTATATTCTCATAAATTTCTTGCTCACATTAAGGCCGATGTTTGATACTAGTAGACGTCTCTTGGCCAGGAATGCCCTTTTTGCCATTGCTAGTCTCCTTTTTATGTCCTCGTTCCTCCGTCCGTCATTGGTTATTTTACTGCCTAGGTAGCAGAATTCCGTAACTTCATTGACTTCGTGAACGTCAGTCCTGATGTTTAGTTGCTCGCTGTTCTCATTTCTGCTACGTCTCATTACGTTCCTCTTTCTTCGATTTACTCTCAGTCCATAATTTGTACTCATTAGAGTGTCCATTCCATTCATCAGGTCATGTAATTGTTCTTCACTTTTACTCAGGGTAGCAGTGTCATCGGCGAATCGTATCATTGATACCCTTCCACCTTGAATTTTAATTCCCCTCCTTGAACGTCTCTTTTATTTCCATCATTGCTTCTTCGATGTACAGATCAAACAGTAGGGACGAAAGACTACATCCCTGTGTTACACCCTTTTTAATACGAGCATTTCGCTCTTGGTCGTAAACTTCTGTTATTAAAAAGAAATGGCTCTGAGCACTACGGGACTTAACAGCTGTGGTCATCAGTCCCCTAGAACTTAGAACTACTTAAACCTAACTAACCTAAGGACATCACACACATCCATGCCCGAGGCAGGATTCGAACCTGCGACCGCAGCAGTCGCGCGGATCCGGACTGCGCGTCTAGAACCGCGAGACCACCGCGGCCGGCACTTCTGTTATTCTCTGTTTGCTCTTGTACATATTGTATATTATCCGTCTCTCCCTATAGCTTTCTCCCATTTTTCTCAGAATTTCGAACAGCTTGCACCATTTTACATTGTCGAACGCTTTTTCAAATCCTTGATTTTTCTTTAGTCTTGCTTCCATTATCAACCGCTACGTTAGAATTGCCTCTCTGGTGCGTTTACCTTTCCATGATCCAAACTGATCGTCATCTAACACAGTTACAGAGGTCAGAATAGTACTACCAGGGATACAGTTTTGATGATGAGCAACAACTTTTCCCAAGCAACGCAGACAGCCGGTTATTCACTATCCTCAAAATTTGATAAGGTAATTGGACGACATTTATCAGTAGCCGCCTGAGCAAAACTTTTAGGAACTAACACGATTTTGCCAACTTGAAACGAGTGGGGCTCAAATCTTCGTCTCGACACTTCGTTCGAAAGCAATGTAAGAGTAGCAGTAAACAAAGGCCAAAAACCCCGCATCATCTCATCGAGAGACGGATCCTCCGAGTGCGCCACATTCAGCAACTATGTTGATCAAAACAATTTCCCGACTGTCTCGCGCGATGTTAAAGAATCACTGCACTATAGTTCATGAAGCTGGCGTGGATGACATCCATAGCCAAAATCCTATCACGCATCCAGTCACATAAATAAAATCTATCAAGTCTACTGCTAGAAGTGGCTGTAAAATAGGTAAATTTGACAGTAGCCGGATATTTAGAGACCCAAACATGTTGCAGTTTCAAGTAACGAACTAAATCTTGTAATGCCTGACAGAAATTGAAATTGGGAGACTGATCTACGGGACGCAACGTACTGTTAAAATAACCACCCATCAAAATACATACTTTGCGGACATTCCCGTGACAAATAAACCGTTTTCTTATAAAATTGGGAATCTTCCAATGTGCATCCGGTACCGAGCGGTGCACAAAGGAGAATCGAGGTCAGTCGAAGAAAAGTACATCCTGTTCCTCTTCCATTATCAAGAAATTTAATTCCTTCAGTGGGAACGACCTCCCTAAAAACAAGGCAGTCCCCGTTCAACATTCGGTAGCCACATTAAACACAGTGCAAAAACCAGGGAAAGAAATGCGAGTAATTGGTACATCTTGTAGAAATACGACATCCGCGCAGGAATTATACATAAATTGACGCAGCGAAGCGAGGTCCAATTCCACCCTATTACCATTCAAAGAAAGAAATGTATAAGCTCGCACTCTTTAACAACAACAAACGGAATTAGATTTGCCGACCAACTCAGTTACGTCATCTGTGTGTGTCGAGGTCCATTGCCGAGTCCAATGACGAGTCATAGGGTGGACGCTTACACCGCTGCCTGTGGAATATTGAAGTTTATTCTTTTTACGAGCCATCATGCGCTCAAATGGGACATGTTGTTTATCACGACTACGGGGAAATACAGCATATGCAGTCAGGGACGCAGGCGGTTCTTGAACATTAACCGAAGTAGCTGAAAAACATGGACCAAAGTAGGTGACAAACTACACTACTGGCCTTTATAATTGCTACACCACGAAGATGACGTGCAGACGCGAAATTTAACCGACAGGAAGAAGATGCTGTCATATACAAATGATTAGCTTTTCAGAGTATTCACACAAGGTTGGCGCCGATGGCGACACCAACAACGTGCTGACATGAGGACAGTTTCCAACCGATTTCTCATACACAAACAGCAATTGACCGGCGTTGCCTGGTGAAACGTTGATGAGATGCCTCGTGTAAGGAGGAGAAATGCGTACCATCACGTTTCCGATTTTGATAAAGGTCGGACTGTAGCCTATCGCGATTGCGGTTTGTCGCATCGCGACATTCCTGCTCGCGTTGCTCGAGATCCAATGACTGTTAGCAGAATATGGAATCGGTGGGTTCAGGAGGGTAAACGGAACGCCGTGCTGGATCCCAACGGCCTCGTATCACTAGCAGTCGAGATGACAGGCATCTTATCCGCATGGCTGTAACGGATCGTGCAGCCACGTCTCGATCCCTGAGTCACCAGATGGGGACGTTTGCAAGACATCAACCATCTGCACGAACAGCAGATGGACTATCAGCTCGGAGACCATGGCTGCGGTTACCCTTGACGCTACATCACAGACAGGAGCGCCTGCGATGGTGTACTCAACGACGAACCTAGGTGCACGAATGGTAAAACATTATTTTTTCGGATGAATCCAGGTTCTGTTTACAGCATCATGATGGTCGCATCCGTGTTTGGCGACATCGCGGTGAACACACTTTGGAAGCGTGTATTCGTCATCGCCATATTGGCGTATCACCCGGCGTGTTGGTATGCGGTGCCATTGGTTACACGTTTCGGTCACCTCTTGTTCGCATCGACTGCACTTTGAACAGCGGACGTTACATTTCAGATGCGTTACGATCCGTGGCTCTACCCTTCATTCCATCTCTGCAAAACCCTACATTTCAGCAGGATAATGCACGACCGCATATTCCATGTTCTGTACGGGCCTTTCTGGATACAGAAAATGTTCGACTGCTGCCCTGGCCAGCACATTCTCCAGATCTCTCACCAATTGAAAACGCCTGGTCAGTCAATGGTGGTCGAGCAACTGGCTCGTCATAATACGCCAGTCACTACTCCTGATGAACTGTGGTATCGTGTTGAAGCAGAGTGGGCAGCTGTACCTTTACACCCTATCCAAGCTCTGTTTGTCTCTGTAGTGTCGGTAGCTGGGCCGACACCGTGAAGTTGATGGCTGAAAATGAATGCAAGACTAACGCTGTAGCCGATAGTGCACGCAAGGCTAAAGCAGACGGGCGTGAAGTCTGGAACATGAGAACTTATAAATGAATAAGAAGAAAAGTATGTAGATGCTTTTTACTTATCTTTTATTTAGGCCTTGGAATACATCTCTCTTGAATACTCATAAGCTATAGGCACTGATACAAATGGCTCCTTGCTAGTTCGTAGCCATTAACTTAGCTGATGGCTATTCTGTCTCTCGGCTAATGAGAGAGAAAGGCTTCGTACAACTGGGCGATAGCTAGGTTCGCGTACAACTGGGCGGTAGCTAGGTTCTCGTACAACTGGGCGGTAGCTAGATTCTCGTACAACTGGGGTAGAGTCCTCTCTCGTATCACGAGACCTGCCTTGGTGGTGGCGCTAGGTCTGCGATCACAGTGGCGACACGCGGGTCCGACATGTACTACATGGACCGCGGCCGATTTAAGCTACCACCTAGCAAGTGTGGTGTCTGGCGGTGACACCACATTCCTCCCCCGCAAATCGGCGAACGGTCGTGAGATAAGGCTTCCGCCCGCCGTGGGGAGGACCACATGTTGACGTATGCGATGAGGTGGGGAGCCTAACAACAGGCGAGGCTGTGCCACCCGCACCCGGCCATCCCATCCTCGTCGCCAATAAATGTAGTGTCGGTAGCTGGGCCGACACCGTGAAGTTGATGGCTGAAAATGAATGCAAGACTAACGCTGTAGCCGATAGTGCACGCAAGGCTAAAGCAGACGGGCGTGAAGTCTGGAACATGAGAACTTATAAATGAATAAGAAGAAAAGTATGTAGATGCTTTTTACTTATCTTTTATTTAGGCCTTGGAATACATCTCTCTTGAATACTCATAAGCTATAGGCACTGATACAAATGGCTCCTTGCTAGTTCGTAGCCATTAACTTAGCTGATGGCTATTCTGTCTCTCGGCTAATGAGAGAGAAAGGCTTCGTACAACTGGGCGATAGCTAGGTTCGCGTACAACTGGGCGGTAGCTAGGTTCTCGTACAACTGGGCGGTAGCTAGATTCTCGTACAACTGGGGTAGAGTCCTCTCTCGTATCACGAGACCTGCCTTGGTGGTGGCGCTAGGTCTGCGATCACAGTGGCGACACGCGGGTCCGACATGTACTACATGGACCGCGGCCGATTTAAGCTACCACCTAGCAAGTGTGGTGTCTGGCGGTGACACCACATTCCTCCCCCGCAAATCGGCGAACGGTCGTGAGATAAGGCTTCCGCCCGCCGTGGGGAGGACCACATGTTGACGTATGCGATGAGGTGGGGAGCCTAACAACAGGCGAGGCTGTGCCACCCGCACCCGGCCATCCCATCCTCGTCGCCAATAAATGTAGTGTCGGTAGCTGGGCCGACACCGTGAAGTTGATGGCTGAAAATGAATGCAAGACTAACGCTGTAGCCGATAGTGCACGCAAGGCTAAAGCAGACGGGCGTGAAGTCTGGAACATGAGAACTTATAAATGAATAAGAAGAAAAGTATGTAGATGCTTTTTACTTATCTTTTATTTAGGCCTTGGAATACATCTCTCTTGAATACTCATAAGCTATAGGCACTGATACAAATGGCTCCTTGCTAGTTCGTAGCCATTAACTTAGCTGATGGCTATTCTGTCTCTCGGCTAATGAGAGAGAAAGGCTTCGTACAACTGGGCGATAGCTAGGTTCGCGTACAACTGGGCGGTAGCTAGGTTCTCGTACAACTGGGCGGTAGCTAGATTCTCGTACAACTGGGGTAGAGTCCTCTCTCGTATCACGAGACCTGCCTTGGTGGTGGCGCTAGGTCTGCGATCACAGTGGCGACACGCGGGTCCGACATGTACTACATGGACCGCGGCCGATTTAAGCTACCACCTAGCAAGTGTGGTGTCTGGCGGTGACACCACAGTCTCAATGCCCAGGGGTATCAATGGCGTTATTGCGGCCAGAGGTGGTTGTTCTGGTTACTGATTTCTCAGGATCTCTGCACCCAAATTGCGTGAAAATGTAATCAAATGGTTCAAATGGCTCTGAGCACTATGGGACTTAACATCTATGGTCAGCAGTCCCCTAGAACTTAGAACTACTTAAACCTAACTAACCTAAGGACATCACACAACACCCAGCCATCACGAGGCAGAGAAAATCCCTGACCCCGCCGGGAATCGAACCCGGGAACCCGGGCGTGGGAAGCGAGAACGCTACCGCACGACCACGAGATGCGGGCAAATGTAATCACATGTCAGTTCTAGTATATTATATTTGTCCAATGAATACCCGTTTGTCATCTGCATTTCTTCTTGGTGTAGCAATTCTAATGGCCAGTAGTGTAGGAGCCGCAGAGGCCCACTCCACGGGATGGGGCTCTTGCAGTTCAGATCGATGCACGAGAGAAGGGTCAGGCACAACAATATCTGGCTCGACAAGTAAGATTTCCCGACCACGAATCGCCTACACTCGAATAAGAACAGTTGGGCGTTCCGACCTCACCTGAATGGCTGGTATAAAGGCAGAGGTGATTTTAGGTGCTCTCCAATTTGCTGTTGTTGAATCGTTGGAACAGGAGATGGCTCAGCGACTTCCGTATCCATGGATGGTTCCGGAGGAGTTGCTTCAACCACGGGAGGAATGTCAGGATAACCACTAAAGACCTCAGTAGCTGTTTCTGCCACATTCACCGCATCAGGAATGCAGGACTCAACAATAGAAGATACATAAACCGACAGTGTTAGATAAGGGAGGAGTGGGTGAAGAGCAGTCGTGTCCGGCTCCTCACCATCCTACCACGACATTTCTCATGTTGCACTGCGGGCACTTCCGGCTTGGCAACAACAATTTCAGGACCGTGCTGCGAGAGTAAAGGCGGAAAGTCTGGAGCTGTAAGCTACGAGTCACTCTGTTGTTTCACTGCACCCGGGGAAGACGTGGCACAAATCCCTTGAGCTCTAGGAACGAGATCAGATAATGTCATTTTTCGACGCTCTTTCAATGAGGATTTCAATACAGAAATGATTTTTTAAATCGGATGAATCTTTTTGATACACCCTGTATAGTTAAAAATGATTTTAACATGCCCAATCTGTGTCACAAAGTACTAAAATTACAGGCCCTATATACATGTGCTAATCGTTTTTTTCATTACAGTATGAAGAAGATTCCTGGAAAATCAACTACATTCTGTAATGAATTACATGTATTAGTTTATTACAGTCAATATTTACATTAGGGACACACTTTTCACGAGGTAATGTCTGAATTATTTTTATCTTTTTCAGCGGTGAGTCATGGCGGAGATTTTCCATACCTGTTCCCTCAGCCCAACATAAACTTGACAGCTGAAGAAGACAGCGTATCGCAGAAAATGGTACAACTTGTGGCCAACTTCGTCATTTACGGGTACGCAATAATCTCAATGAAAATTAATCAATTGTCAATTTAAATAAAGTGTGAATTGCAGAGTAACCATGTGGATGTAGATGTAGATGTAGACCGTAGAATGGGCCGCATCTGCCTAGAAAGAGGAGGGTTTAAAAAGTATTCACAAAATGAAGTTTATGAAACAACATACAGGCAATGCTTCCGATGCTTTCTTCACGTTGTGAATTATTCTTCTTTATTTTAATTTTCGGTTTTACAGTAACTTCCCTAGTTAAGATTTTGCTGGTCGTGAACAGAGCGACATAAAGTAACGATACATAAAGTAACCGTACTTGACCCGGGAGCCACTAGTGTGTACATTTGTTACACATTCTAACATCCACTACGTTGTATTAGTATATGTAAACTAAGATTTTCCGTGCTTAATTCAGTAAACTTCAAATGGCTTTCGAAATACCGCCCTTTCGAGAAATCGTAATAGCAATGCTAATGTCCTGTAAGCAGTGCTGATGACTAAAGCCATGGTATAACGATATGCAGGTATACAGATGGTGGTAGTCTCTCGCACGAAAGGTATAAAAAGGCAGTGCATTAGCGGAGCTGTCATTGTTCTCAGTTGAATCATGTGAGCAGGTTTTCGACGTGATTACGGCCACACGACAAGAATTACAAGGCTTTGAATGTGCAATGGTCGTTGGAGCTAGATGCGTGGGACATTCCAATTCGGAAATCGTTAAGGAATTCAATACTCGGAGATCCACAGCGTCAAGAGAGTGCTGAGAATACCAAATTCCAGGCGTTACCTCTCACCACGGACAACTCAGTGGCTGACGGTCTTCAGTTAACGACGGAGAGTAGCGGGGTCTGCGTAGAGTTGTCAATGCTAACAGACAAGCAACACTGCATGAACTATCTATGTGGGACTTACGACTAACGTATCCGTTACCGACGGGAGTACAACCTTCAGCGCGTCTCCTGGACTCGAGATTATATCAGTTTGACCCTAGACGACTGGAAAGTACTGGCCTGGTCAGATGAGTCCCGATTTCAGTTGGTAATAGCTGATGGTAGGGTTCGAGTGTGGCGCAAACTCCTGAGGCCATGGACCCAAGTTGTCAACAAGACGCTGTGCAAGCTGGTGGTGGCTCCATAATGGTGTGCGCTATGTTTTCATGAGACGAATTGGTTCTTCTGGTCCAGCTGAAGTGATCATCAATTAGAAATAATTATTTTCGGCTACTTATAGACCATTTTAGCTATTCATGTTCCCAAACAATGATGTGAGCGAGCCACAATTGTTCGCTCTTGGTTTGAAGGACATTCTAGACAGTTCGAGGGAATGGTTTGAATATCCAGATCGCCCGACGTTAATCCCATCGAACACATATGCGACCCAATCGTTAGGTCAATTCGTGTAGGAAATCCTGCTCGAGCAATACTTTCGCTGTTATGGACGTCTATAGAGTTAGCATGGCCCAATATTTCTGCAGGGGCTTCCAACGACATGTTCAGTCCGTGCCACGTCGAGTTGCTGCACCAGGCTGGACAAAAGGAGGTCCGACACTACATTAGGAGGTATCCTATAACTTTTGTCACCTCAGTGGCTCTGAGCACTATGGGACTCAACTGCTAAGGTCATTAGTCCCCTAGAACTTAGAACTACTTAAACCTAACTAACCTAAGGACATCACACACATCCATGCCCGAGGCAGGATTCGAACCTGCGACCGTAGCGATCTTGCGGTTCCAGACTGCAGCGCCTTTAACCGCACGGCCACTTCGGCCGGCTTGTCACCTCAGTGTAAGTTATTGACAGCGTTTGTCTATGTAATGGATATTTTCGTATGACAAGGAGTTCAGGAATATTCAGTAGGGCTCGCAGAAAATAACACGGCACCGATGCAGAAATGCGTTCTCGTCGTGAGCGCTGGTCTACACAGGCCATTGTTCTGAAGAATAGGCTGCCTCGTTTGACAGTTGCCTGCTTGCCTGCCAAGCCACACAATTTGAGCGTTCTGGTTGCTGCCCTTTTTCTAATGCTGCATAGCATGACTCCGCAGTCTTCACCTTAGGACGCCCAAGCTTTTTTTTTTTTTTTTTTTTTTTTTTGCAACGTGGATGCCGAAGGGTGTATTCGGTGAACCTACTGGTATTAAAACAGTGTACTGATGAAAAATTACAGCTTTCAGAAGATTTTTATATATTTCATCTTAGGTAGTAACTCATAAATGTTGTTGACAGTTATGAATGTTAGTCCGAGTCAGTAAAAAACTGTCATATTACAATACAACATACAATGCCAACAAGCTGCACTGAGTTCTCCACTTCACGGCAGGAGACACACTTCACATCTCTTTCTGACTGTGTGTTAAGTACATGATTATTGCGCTTTCCAAAATGCTGTCCTGATGTACTTAGATTGTTGTACTTCTCCTTCTCTGTTTTAGCTTTACTTTTACACAAAAACGGCACCGGCTTCCCCTGCAGGAGACTAATCTGCATGTGTTTTCACTTCTTTGGTTTTCTTTTGTAGAAACTTTCCACTGACTGAACAGTTTTGTTAGATAACCCTCTTACAGTAGCCGGCCGGGGTGGCCGAGCGGTTCTAGGCGCTACAGTCTGGAACCACGCGACCGCTACGGTCGCAGATTCGAATCCTGCCTTGGGCATGGATGTGTTCTAAGTTCTAGTGGACTGATGACCTCAGAAGTTGAGTCCCGTAGTGCTCAGAGCCGTTTTGAACCTTTACAGCAGTATTTCTTTATGCTACGTGTGGGTTCACTAGTTCCAGCCCAGCTTCCAGGTGAAAAGGTTTCCGTTTGTTGTCTTTCTTCTCACTCCGTCTTGGACGTTACTGGAGGAAAATGGTCCTTGGACTGATAGCACAGCGTAAAATTCTGACAGGGGTCACCCCTATCTTTCACTCTTGCAGGTGTACATAGGAGCCATTTGATGAATGGTATCAGATCCACCTTTAGCTGATTTATAATATAAATTTATACCGGTTTTAACTTCTCTCCTCCTTCAGCGTCTTCGTCTTGGTGCACTGTTGATAACATCAACAAGTTTTTACTTGGGTATGTTTTTGTTATGTAGGGTACCAAAGTAACTGGTGGCCAGCCTGTTGCTGGTTCTGTGAATAAGATCAATGACGAATATAGCTCTCGATTTGATGTGTTCTTCATTGTGTCTGGAATATTGCTCATGTTTGATTGGAGAGTTCCTACTGCAGTAACTTTGTACTCCTTCTCCAAATTTACCGGTGTGTGCTATCGGTCTGTAGTAATATTTCGACCAGCATTTTTCACAGGCACTGCCAGTTGTTTGACGGCAGCTGCTGAACCTCATTCTTCCTTGAACAGACACTGTACTGTAACTACTTAGGATTTAATATTCGTGACGCATCTGTGTGCTGCGGCTGACATCATACATATAAGAATGCAAAAATTGGCCGATTTCTACTTCATAAATACTTTGAAGTGGCAGCGTCCTCTAACGAAGCTGAGTTTCTCTGTGGTGAGGTGCCCTCTTGGTTTGTACAGTAGTGGAACCCTATCGTTCGCTTTGTGATATTTTTCACGGATTGCTCTGAACTTGACAAAACTACCTGCCAGCAAAGATAGGAAGCTGACATCAGCCGGTCGGAGTGGCCGAGCGGTTCTAGGCGCGTCAGTGTGGAACCGCGCGACCGCTACGGTCGCAGGTTCGAATCTTGCCTCGGGCATGGATGTGTGTGATGTCCTTAGGTTAGTTAGGTTTAAATAGTTCCAAGTTCTAGGGGACTGATGACCTCAGATGTTAAGTCCCATAGTGCTCAGAGCCATTTGAACCATTTTTCAGTTTTGTCATCAGACCGAATGATTCTAATAAGTACCCTGAAATGTTCTCTTGCCATAATAGGCTTGTAAACAGGCTGACAAATTAGATTTGACGGGACATCGTGTATATCGACAGAATTGTTCTTATGTGCACCTGTAAGTATGAGTATTCCTGTAAAGGCATACAATTCTCTCTCATTAGTAGAAGTAACATTTAGGCTAAGCGCCTCTTCATTTATAACGTCCGTGATGTCAGATGTAAAATGTAATATTAAGACTTCGCCGACTGGAGTCACTCCAGCCTGCTCCTTCACTGTATTTGCAGGAAATCTCCTACGTATTCTGGGCCGTGTGATTACATACCTTATTCCAGGCTTGGCCACAGTCACATCCTCATGGCCGCTACCTGAAGCTACATTATCTTCGTTATTGTCTCTAATAGCCACATCACTTTCTCGAACTCAGTCATACACCATAACACCAGCTTCATATTCATTTTCGTTCCCTGAGTTAAAATCTTCATCCAAAAATATCGTTCAGAATTGTTTCTAAAGATGATCCAGGTATTCTTTTAGACATTTATGAGTCTCGGTGTGAATAACAGGGAACTGACCTAATTCACTCGAAGTACACAAGATAAATCACAGCTGATTGCCATCAACAACAACTTCCTCTGAAAATAAACTGATTGTTGAGAATATTAAGAATACCACCCCACAGGAAACATAGACTATGTAGAGGAGGGAAATAAAAAAAAAGTTATATAGAAAAAATTCTGCATCGTGTAAACCAGGAGGGGGCAGGTAGTTGAACCCATATTAAAACTCCTGAGGGTACTTTTGTTCTGTCGTCGCAACTACAAAAATGCGTATTTTTTTCACCAGGTGCGTTTCGCTTTATTGAGGTAAAGCATCATCAGTGATGGTGATTTCCTCTTGATTTCTCGTTTACATCGGGAAATGCCGTCTGCTAGCTCATCTTTTCTGTTTTTCTTCTTTAGACACTGGTATTTGTGGTCCAATTTTTAGTTGTCCTGCAGCACTATGCATTTCTCATGTTTTGCACACCACACTTTTTCGCACACCACTATTTAGTTTGTTTTTATACTTCTAAATCTTCATTTACTTCGTCCAAAGCAGGTGTTTTGTATCAAATTTATTACCACTAAACATTCATACAGTATTCAATAAACAATAAGTCGAAGAGAAAATTTTGTATGACTTTATTTGGGCAGAGACTAAGGGACATAAACAGATGTGTGTTCAATGAACCGCCTCCCCTTAGAAGTCCTAGGTTTAGTCGTCACGCAGCCTTCTTCGAAAACAGGTTCCTTAAATTTCGCGGGAACTGCGACGTCTGTCTCTCAAGGACTCCCACTGAAGTTCCCCCAGAATTTCTGGGCTCTACCGACACGTTGCAATCCTGCCAGAACGGCTCTGAAATCATCCCACGTCTAGCACGTTGCCTACTTGACGGAACACCAAAACAGAGGAACACAACTGTCTTGCATGTAAATTCCTCTACACTTTTACAGCATTTTCCCAGAACAATTCCAGCGAATCTAAGTGTTCCAGTCACCTGCCATACCACTGATTTTACGTGAGCAACCCATTCCTTACTGCTTCTTAATACAGACTGTTCACAGCAGAATGTTCTAATTTCAATGGTATATCGTAAGATTTTAGTTTCAAAAATGGTTCAAATGGCTCTAAGCACCATGGGACTTAACATCTGAGGTCATCAGTCCCGTAGACATCACACACTTCCATGCCCGAGGCAGGACTCGAACCTGCGACTGTAGCAGCAGCGCGGTTCCGGACTGAAGCGCCTAGAACCGCTCGGCCATAGGAGTTTAGTTTCGACTATGCACCACAAATAATATCTCAAATAGAAAGTGAACTAATCTAGTTTTTCTAACAGATACTCGGTATGCGCCGTTTTAGTTTTACGGCAAAATTTTCCTCTTCCAACACTTTGGTTAACAAATCCTGAGTAATGGAAGCAATAGCCTCTTCAGTATTGTGTCTCAGCTCTGGAAAATCATGTGTACTGACGGAACGTGGACACGATTTTTTATAAAGCTCCAAAGGAAAAACACCATGTGGAGTGAGGTCAGGTGAACATGGTGGTCAGTGCAAATGAGCTATGTCTTATTGACGGTATTACGAACTAACGTTCAGGAACTTTAACGTTCAACCACTCTCGTACAAAGAGATGCCAATGGGGAGCGGCTCCAACTTTGTGCCAAATAAAGTTCTTAGGTTCATAGGTTCACTTTCTAATTGCGGATAATGATAATGTCTGTGCATATGCCCGTTCCCCCGCCTGTGGGAGCCCAGCTGCCTGGTCAAAGTCTTTTTAGGTAAAGCTACTTCGACGAATTGCGTGTCGATCAGGAATAAATGATGGTGAAGACAATACATCGTCCAGTCGCAGATCAGAGAAAATCCCCCAGCCGGCCTGGGAATCAAACTTGGGCCCCTCGCACAGCATTAAGCCACACTAAATAAATGTGAATGTTGTGTGACTAGGGCCTCCCGTCGGGTAGACCGTTCGTCCGGGTGCAAGCCTTTCGATTTGACGCCACTTCGGCGACAACACAACACCCAATCCCTGAGCAGAGAAAATCTCCGTCCCATCCGGGAATCGAACTTGGACCCTTAGGAGTGACATTCCGTCGCGCTGACCACTCAGCTACCGGGGATTAAGTCACACTGATCATTCAGGTATGGAGACCGACTCCATTTGGGAAAAAAGCCCTTCTTGCAACATATCCAGATAATTCACCCCTGTTGTAATAGCTTCAGAGAAAATAAATAAATAAATGAATATTCCCTACGCTTGACGCTGAGACACGGCACAGACAGCGTTCAATTGGGGGCCTCTCCTTGGTACTATACAAGTTCATCAGGATGTTATGACTCTCAGATACGAATATAAGGGAATGTACCTTCCGCTTTGTATGAAAAGTTGTACTATCACTGACCACCATTCGATGAAGTAAGTCACTTTTTCCCTGCAATACTTCACTTGTAAAGTTGTAACGTACACCTTATTCATTTGGATTTGAAACATGTACCAGCTGTAGCTGGTACGGGCGCATCTGTACACGTTTTCTTAAAACTTTCCACACTGTCTTCTTTGGCGACTGAAGTGCAAGACTTGATTTCCGAACAGATTTCTTATGACGACGAAGGTACGATGCTGTGACAAGGTCAACATCCTCTTCAAACCGTTTAGGTCGTACCGTCCATTTCCCTTTACACACACACACACACACACACACACACACACACACACACACACACACACTCACACATTGGTCGTTTCGAACTGATCATAACATCGGCAGATGTTTTTGTAGCATAGGGGGTCACAGGAAAACTTTAAACGAAACGTATGTTGAACTGAAATTACCCATTCACTTAGCGAACTGTAGAACAAATGGTTCAATTGGCTCTGAGCACTATGGGACAACATCTGGCGTCATCAGTCCCCTAGACTTAGAACTACTTAAACCTAACTAACCTAAGGACATCACACACATCCATGCCCGAGGCAGGATTCGAACCTGCGACCGTAGCAGTTGCACGGTTCCGAGCTGAAGCGCCTAGAATCGCTCGGCCACCGCGGCGGCGAACTGTAGAACACAAAACGCTCTACATTTAGGAGTCGCCATTATTTGGGAACTGTATATGAGGCGTATATGGCACTGCAAGCGGCAATACACTACTCATGCACGCTCTTATCTAAAACCGCTTGAGTTACTCTTCAGTTGTGACTTGAACGACGCTGTGCAACGTTTTCAGTTAACACTATTAAAATTTATGACTGGGACATGCTTTTATGGTCACCCTCTATTTCTCCAAAACAAAGGGAAAAAAAGATGAGCTCGAGTTGTCCGTTACTAATATTGCAATCAGATAATATCGGTTTGTTTCTCTTTATTATAAGCATTATTTTTCATCGAAGCGAGCTACCACTGATTATACTAGTGGAAATTTAATCCAAATCTTTCTGCAGTTCCTTAAGGTCGTGCAACGGCGATATTTTTTGCCGAAGCAGCAGTACCGTCAGCAGACAACCTCACAGTGCTGCTGATCCTGTCTGGTAAATCGTGTATCTGGACTGAGGAGATCAGAGGTGCTGTTACGCTTCCTTGCGCACACCTGACGTTTGTTTCGTTCCTGTTGCAGAGTGCAACGTAAGAGCTTTGATACGTAAAATATACCTGGAGCCAGTCATATATTTGCGAAGGTACTCCCTGTGATTCTATCTTGGTTAGTAGGCGACGATTTGGCCCAATATCGAACCCCGTTTCAAATTTCCATTAAGACGGAATCAACCTATTCACTTGCGTCTATTGTTTGGAAAATGTCGTATGTGACTAGTCTTTCACGCGAGTATTTTTCTAGTCTTGAAACTTAGCAAATATGATTTCGAGACTGGGTTGCAGAAGCTGACTGCACGTAAAATACAAGACACACAAAAAACAGACACGCGTCGGTATGTCCAAGTTCTTAGCTCATGTGACAGGTGTCCAATGTGGGCACTGTTTGCGACATGACAAACCTCGGTACGGACGGAAGAGCAAGTGCGTGAAATTGATTGCTGCTCTGTAGGCTGTAGTGACAGCAGCCCGCTTCGGAAAACTGTTCATTATATTGTGTATCTGTAGGCTCATTGCGACAATACGGAGAGGATAATTTGTGAACACGCCTGTCCTATTGTCGTGCGCTCTGCAATTACTTAACGGTCCATGTCAGGAGTCTAAACTTGGACTTACGTTATGTTCACTCATATGTATCAGTTTTCTGTATGTTTTGCAGCTCTCGCGCAGTTGTCCTCTGAACTCGAGGTACTTTTGAGTATCACTGTATTTGGATCGTACTTCATATACTCTATCTACGCTGGTAGTCGATAAAGTGGATCAGTGCGGAACGCCTTTCCGGTAACTGCTCTGTGATTGCTAGGATGGATGAATAATGCTAGCTGTGTTTTACGCACGTGGTTTCATCTGAAACCTAGCAAACGTCATTTCGACTGCCCACGACGGTATATACACTGTAAGACAAAGAAAAAAACGACGCGCCACGAAGAAGTTACCCGAACGAGACGGAAATCGGTAGAGGTGACACACATGTGCCGTGGCCGAGCGGTTCTAGGCGCTTCAGTGTGGAACCGCGCGACTGCTACGGTCGCAAGTTCGAATCTTGCCTCGGGCATGGATGTGTGTGATGTCCTTAGGTTAGTTAGGTTTCAGTAGTTCTAAGTTCTAGGGGACTAATGACCTCAGAAGTTGAGTCCCATAGTGCTCAGAGCCATTTGAACCATTTTTTTGACAAACAAAGGATTAAAGTTTCAGCAAAACTAGTTGATTTATTCAGCATAAAGAGCTCCATAAATTGAGGAAACCAATAACGCATTGATCCACCTCTCGCTCTTATTGAAGCAGTCATTCGGCTTGGTATTTTTGATGAGTTGTCGGGCACTCTCCTGAAGGATATCGTGCTAAATTCTGTCCAATTGGTACTTCACATCGTCAAAATCTGGAGCGAGCAGGGCCTGCTCGTAGTGATTCATACGTTCTCAAGTGGGGAGAGATTTGGCGATCTTGCTGGCCAAGGTAGGGTTTGGCAATCAAGAAAATTAGCAGTGGAGACTCTCGCCGCGTGCAGGTGGGCATTATCTTGTTGAAAGACAAGCCCAGGATGGCTTGCCCAGTAGGGCGACAAAACAGGAGCGTACAATATTATTGACGTACCAATGTGCTCTAAGAGTGCCACAGATGTAAAGGAAAGGGGTCCTCTTACAAAAAGAAATGGCACGTTGGAACATCACTCCCGGTTGTCAGGATGTATGGCGCGCGACAATCAGGTTGGTATCCCACTATTATCCGGGGCGTCTCCAGACATCAGTTCGAATTGGGACATCACTTGTTATGTACATAGTTCCGCGTAGCCAGCGCGTACGCAACTTTCCCACTAGAGCGCGCCCCGCTAAGCACAACAGCGCAGGCGCAGTGCTCGTCCGTCTCCACACTACAAGATGGCGCTGCCTTAGAGACGGACCAAATTCTGCTTCTGCCGATCCGCGTATTAATATGTAACGCAGCCAATGAGATTGCTGCTAACGTAGAACCTTTTCTCCTCATGGATCACACTCGCGCAGTGATACCTGAATGCGTGAGTTATTATAACGAGTATACAGACCTCCAATCAGTCAGTCTGCATTAGTCTGCATTTCTCTGCAACAGTCTGTACCAGTCTACATTAGTCTGTACCAGTCTATAGTCAAGTTCAGTCTGCACCTAAGAAGATTATCATATTCCTTTACATAGCCATGAAGATAAATGTATAGACACTTTGTCAAGTATCAGAGATATGTGAGGATAAGATTAACATACCAAGACCAAAGGAACTTCAGACTGTCAATTGTAAATAGCATTCAGAATCAAGTTAAGTAAGGTTTATGCTTGTTACTATTTTAATAAATGTGTGTGAAAATTAATCAAGTTCTGTTTAAAGTTGGTCATCGTCAATCTGCTACTCTAAGCGTGCAAGTGGCATTTCTATCGTCTGACCTAATGGCAGAAGATAAACACGCCATGATAAGACCACAAGACATATTGCTGACACTTGCCTACTTCATTAGAGCGACAAGTCAAATAATCTGATGGTGTGTTTACCGAAGGTCTTATAGTATGCACACTACATTACTGAAGACAATTCTACTTCAGTCTGTGAGGTTGCAGGCCGTATGTGCCTGACACCCCTGCCAACGGGACTGTTCATGTGATAAGGTCAGTGGTAGTCATCACAATGGGCGCCGTGAGCTCAGCTTTCTTTCAGCCACCTAGTTATGATCCTCGTGCTCACCGAAGTACCATTTGTACTTCGATTCCATGATAATAGTGAATCTGGGGATCTGGGTGCGTCTCTGACGATTGCTCGGTCGTCACGTTCCATCATGACACTGTGCGCAGCCACGATTTAGCCATTCTCGCCAACATCCTCGAATAGTTGTGTGGCTCCTATTCAAGTGTAGAGGGTATTGCCAGTTGTTCCAACCGCATTCTTTGAGTCCATCTACATGTCCTCTCTCAAATGCTGACATCTACGTGCATCGTTCATGCGCCTGTCTATCTGACTATACAGAATTAAATTCGCAAAGATTTTACGCGATGATATGGACTTGACCCCAGGTTACTGGCATTGCGAACTGCGCGGTGAAGTGGCGCTGTAGCGTCACACATCTGTTCATCGAATGCAAAAGTTTACAGTTTTGCGTTTTCGGTCTATACCTGTATGGCTATCAATTTGCGACCGGTTTGTTTAACTCCTTCGTGGTGTGTCTTTTTTTTGGTTTTTTGTTTTAGAGAGTATTTATCAAGTGTGCCGTGTTATTTCTCGTGTAGTCTCTGAGGTGCACCTCGCTGTGGTGTCCGCAGGAAGACAACCGCCAGTCCTGTGGCCGGGGTGCCGGAGTGGCGGCCGTACACGCTGCAGGACCCGTCCTTCCTGCTGGTGGACAAGGCGCCGCAGCTGCGGCAGGACTTCGAGCGGCAGCTGACCGTCGCGGCCTCGGAGGGCCTCCGGAAGCAGGCGTCGGCCGCCACCGCCTGCTGCGTCGCCAGCGTCGCGACGCTGGTGGCCGTCGTCGCCGCCTCCCTGGCCTTCCACTAGGCGGCGGGGGCAGTGCGACAGCCGGGCCGCCCCCAGAGTAACTCGCCACGTCCGGCTGCTCGGGAGACAAACTGTTTATTCTGCACAAAAGATAACTACAGCTGTAGGACTGAGCCAGTGTGTGACAAGTCACGTCAAAAGATTCTGCTACACTGCTCAAAAGAACTATGGGAACATGACCTTGAGCGTCTGCTGTACTCCACTGAGCAATAATTGAGGACTGGGTGTGTTACAAAATTTTACCTTCATCCCTCACATATTAACAACAAAACATCATCACATACTAGTTCATTTATGTAACAAGAACTGAAAGCGCCGACAGGTATCGAAAACAAAGTGGAAACGATCATTCATCTCGTCATCCTTGGCGCTTTGGACTTTCAGATCTTCAGCAGCGCATGTGCGCTCTTGAGCGTTTATCACCGCCTGAGACCTACGTGGGAAGTCTACGAGGTCATCCTGTGGTATCCGTTCGCATTCTCGATGAGAGTCTCTGAGAGCTCTTGTGTTGGAACATGTCGACCACGGACGCGTCTACCGAGCATGTCGCGCACATGCTCGGTGGAGTTTAGGTCTGGACTCACTGCTAGCCACTGCATTATTACGATGCTCCTGCTTTGCAAGACATCCCTGGTGACGCCACCACATGGGCCCTGGCGTTATCGCGCACGAGAAGGAATTCAGTGCCACTGCCACATGCAGTGTCCACCACACAGTCCAACAAGGTCTGTTCGATGCTCTGCCTGGACTTAAGACGACCGTGAGACAACGATAACGTCCTAACGGCTGTCGACGCTGATCCCTCCCTACACCACACACAACCTCCGCTGCATCTGTCGATTTTCTGGACATCGCTTGGCAGGTATCGCTCATCGCGATGTCTCAACACTCGGACACGGTCATCGCCTTGCGCCAGAGCAAAATTTGGGCTTGTCTGTGAATAACACGATACCAGT
This sequence comes from Schistocerca americana, assembly GCF_021461395.2. Taxonomy (NCBI): domain Eukaryota; kingdom Metazoa; phylum Arthropoda; class Insecta; order Orthoptera; family Acrididae; genus Schistocerca; species Schistocerca americana. The sequence continues at coordinate 538,601,954 of NC_060124.1, read as the reverse complement.
GACAATGTTGCCAGTATACGTGGCAACGACGGAACTGAAGCCGAGCTGCGAGATGTTGTCGCGACAAGCAGTGCGTCGTAAGGTCCTTTCGCGTAACCTATTGCTTACAGTTTGATCCGAGCCAGCAGCTCCAGTGGCTGTTCTGACGTGGTCTTGCAGTGGTCTCGCGGTATTCGTATGAGGCTCCAACGCAGAAATGGCCAGATATCGGTCTTCAGGTGGCGTTGTACTGCGTCGGCGACCTTGTCCAACTCGGCTTGTGTACTGACGTGTCTGCTTGTAGCGTGTCCTCACCCTATGGATGACAGATGGAGACATATTGGAATCTGCAGCATCAAGACGGAAGGTCCATCCTTCTTGGATCAAACAGCACTTGCACTATATTATGACGTCGCATTGTGTTTGCCTGGTTGAAAGGAACGTACAGCCATCTGTGCATCTCGCTAGAGAGCACTTGGTCAGCGGTACTCATTTCCTTCTGACAGGCCATCTAATACTTCAGTGCATAACACAGCCAACAAACGAGGAATGACTTCAGCTGTTGCATACACTAAAAGCCAAGAGCTATGTAATAAGACCAGAGGTACCGCTTGTATCAAAATTGATTTAACATGCCGGACGTTGACTTTCGTGTTTCCCTAATTGTTTTAAGCAGTGTGCATACCAGCAAAAACCTCTCTGCTCGCCGCTGCGAATCGAATACACACAGAAAACTGGCAGTGGAGAAATTTATTACAAAACATTAAACACATTAGCTTTACTCTTACTCTGCTCGTGAATGTGTGCTCATAGTTCAAAGCTTGAAGGTGTGTGACAACTGTACACGTGAAAATTAGCTTCAATTTGTTTTGTGAAAATATTTGCCTTTCTTCTGGGAGCAATAAAAGAATATGTGTAGATGAAGTAGTCTGCATTCTGTGACATGAAATATACTTAATGACCTTTTACACATTTTCTATGCGTTGTAACTATTAATGGTATTGATCGCAATGTAATATAATAACAACGGCCACGTTCCACTGAAAGCTGAATAACGTTTTCGGAAAACAAACGAAAAGGTAGGCTTCCAAACTACAAATGCATTACAATAATGTTTTCAGCGTAAAATATTTTAGAAGGGGACCGCACCTTCTCGCCATCACCGATTTCGTCCAGATTTGTAGTCTGTGTAGAGCTTGACCAGAAATTGAAGTGACAGAAGTGGCCAAGCGTTAAGAAGAAAAAACTAGCACTTCTGGCGCTGTATGGAAGAAGCCTGACAGGCATCTGTTAATCGGTCGCAAGAGTAGAGGAAGGTAATCCGAGGGTGGCAGGTTCTAGTCTGTATGCTGAAACATTTTAAAAAAAAATTTCGATTGTTACGTTATTTACAGTGCAAATAAAGCGAAACACTGATCAGAATATTGTGTTGAGTCTAGGAATCTGCATACTCGGTTTGCTAGACAAACAATAAAACAACTCGTATTAATGAGTTTTTTAGAAAAAAACAAGTACAAATACTTAACTTTGATCTGAGAATTCTTGTGAAAGTTATCTGAATAATTAAAAATATAGCCTGAAGTATACTGTTTCTGGTTGTAAGCCAGAGCTGCGATACTAAATGAACTGTCGTAATGAAAGTTATACTGTCGCAATGTGAAGGACAAGCTACACTGTAGAAGTTATTGTTGTAGTGAAAAGGGAAGCCTTTCGTACTGTAAAAGTTAGCAATCTGGCAAGAATTTTGAACAGTATAAACAACCTGAATAATTAACTTGGACATGAAACCTAGAGTAATTGAAACTTCCTGGCAGATTAAAACTGTGTGCTGGACCGAGACTCGAACTGGGGACCTTTGCCTTTCGCGGGCAAGTGCTCTACCAACCTAGCTACCCAAGCACGATTCACGCCCCGTCCTCACAGCTTTACTTCTGCCAGTACCTCGTGTCCTACCTTCCAAACTTTACAGAAGCGCTCCTGCGAACCGCTGCAGGGTGAAAAAGTCATTCTAGAAACATCCCCCAGGCTGTGGCTAAGCCATGTCTCCGCAATATACTTTCTTTTAGGAGTGCTAGTTCTGCAAGGTTCGCAGGAGAGCTTCTGTAAAGTTTGGAAGGTAGGAGACGAGGTACTGGAAGTAAAGCTGTGAGGACGGGGCGTGAGTCGTGCTTGGGTAGCTCAGTTGATGCCGGCATGGTAGCTCAGCGTGTTCGGTTAGAGGGTTAGCAGCCCTCTGTAATAAAAAAAACTGAGTTACTTGATCAACAACGAACTTCAACGGATGTCTTACGGCGTCCGCCCCGAGCAGATGCGACGAACGAAAGCGAACAAAATAAGATTAAAAAAAAAAAAAAGTTGGTAGAGCACTTGCCCGAGAAAGGCAAAGGTCCCGATTTCGAGTCTCGGTCCGGCACACAGTTATAATCTGCCAGGAAGTTTCATATCACCGCACTCTCCGCTGCAGAGTGAAAATCTCATTCTAGAATAATTGGCTTTCCAAAAATTTGATCACAAAAATTGTCTCTGAAAAGCATAAGATAGCCCTGATTGAATAAATAAAAAAAAATCATGATCTTTTCTCCTTACCTCTAATCTGCGCAAATCTGGATAACGCGTCGCTGTACTGCTGTGTCTTGTGCGCCGCTATGCTGAAGCTGCTAATTACTGTATCTGCAGAGAGGCACTAGAGAGGTGCAATGAGTTCTCTGTTAATTGCAAATTGAACGGTTTATCGAACATAGTTGGTTGGATCATCCATTAAAAAGAAATGAAATATTCGCAAAAATGACAACACCAAATCTCTGGTGTATTGAGAAAAAGTGCTCGAGGCAGATTTTATCATTAATGAACTTCTCAACATCGAAATAATACACTTTCTTACCTCTCAAATCTAACAACTCTCAGTACAATAACCAAGTTAATTCGATGGCGCAGCAATAGTGAAAAAAAGTAACATCAATATTGTATTTACCTGACATTCCATTAGATTTCTGCCTTCACAAATCAGTTTCATAATCATGTTGACTGAACAAATTGATAAACTGAGACATTAAATTTGAATCATAATATTGCCATAGCTTCCTAACTAACACTGCTTAACGTTGTCAGTCTAACTATAACGCACCTGAACTTCGACTCTGTCTCTCTAAAGTTAAACATTGTCTGCTCCCATTTCGCCCTCTGGCAGCTCACAGATGTTAGTGTACTTTCGACGGATGGGCTTCGTACTTGCGGTACCTACGGTATCTCTGATACACGATTCCCCGGAGCTCTTGCAGCACACCCAATTCTAGCAGCTTCCAGTCGTTTGGCAGTGGTCACGGCGAATTTCAGCTGCTTAGGAACGTCAACTACCTCACCCCGTATACGGGAACGGCGTCAGAGGGGAGCTGCGTATGGCTGGTGTGAAATTCACTGAACTGTGAGCAAGTAACTTTAAAATACGCCTGCTGGTTCTCCTTTAATTTCTGGATCTGTTAAGCTAAAATTATTACTAATTTCCTTCAAGAACTGAAGCAATCACTACGCAAAACGTTGTAGACACTATACGTTAAATATCGGATTTTGCAACTGTAATGTAAGTCTTATTAAGATCAAACGCGATTCGCTTTGCTATAAAATATCTTCCCTAGTCAGATTTTTTGTTGTTTACATCATTCTTCCTGTACTTCCATAAGTGTGTGTTAGATTTTAGCACACAGCACTTTTCACTAGCACTAAATATATTTCACATTTTTGTGTTGTGGAGATGCACATGTCGTCTCACCAGTTCATGTGTTTCGTTTTGCAAAACATCAGAAAAACAAAACGTTTCTTAGGACAATGCTGCAAACTGCGAGCTTCGTCGAAACTGTGCGAGTAACTTTCTCTGCGAAACAACAAAACAGGGGAAAAAAAACAGTGGCTATGGAGAAGCGTCTAGTTATTTGCAAATAGTAGATGAGTTGATGGACCTAACGCAAAAATTTTCAAAAGCCAGAATGATGAGTTACAGAAATTACACAAAACCAGAGGTTATAAAACTATCGAGTTGCAAGAACGAGAACAAGTGAAATGGTATAGGCTGTGATCAGGTAGCATGTTTCACTCAGAGCTGGAACTGGAATCGCACGTACGATTCACACAAACGCTGCTGGCACTGTTAGGCCAGAAAGGGCTGTGATTTGAGCAGTCGTGACCGAAAGTTTCTAACGGTCTAAAAGGGCGGGACAAAAGAGAGGTTGTAAGTAGGCTGTTTATGTGTCTGTATGTTGGCAGCACTATGTAGCGCTTTGCATTAATAACTCTGACAGCGCTGTGCGCACCCTGTAGAAGACTCTGTTATTGGTCGGACTAGCAGTTGGGGGTAAACAGACAGCAGTGATGGAAGTTGGGAGTGAGTAGTCATCAATGATGGAGGTCAGAGGTTAATAATTAGCAGTGTTGGAGGTTTGCAGTATTAGCGCGAGCGGACGATATGGAAGTGTCCGACTTGGAGATTGAATATTATTCCTGATTATATATTTTTTGGAACTGGATGTCATGCACGATTATGTAATATTTGAACTGGTTGTGATACTATTAAGGTAAATACATCGCTCTGCAACAAAATCTTTCCGTTGCTTACCGCATGCCTATCAGTAGTTAGAGCCTTCAGTAGTTAGAATCTTTTATTTAGCTAGCAGTATTGGTGCTTGCGGCATTGCTGTAGTTCGTGTAATGAAGATTTCTGTGAGGTAAGTGACTTACAATATGTATGGGTTATTGTTAGGATTTCTTCTTATTCAGGACAATTCTTTTGAGTTAATTTTAAAGCAGACAGATTGCGTTGCGCTAGGATATTGTGGGTCAGTGTTGAAATAATAAAGACTAGGTAAGTGACACTTGCACTCAATTTCACTCAGCAGTTCAAGTAAAAATTTATTAAGAACTTTCAGGGTGTCAAATCGCTCGGATTCGGTGAGGTGGAGCAGAGAGAAGATGAGAAAGAAGAAGGATGCGTCTGTCTCTCTAGGTAAATACGTACGCCAGAGGCCGAATCTAATAATAAGGTATGGAATTCTGAAAAAGAATACGGGAAACCACAGGTCTGTTTGACCTGTGAGAGAGTGTTGCAGAGATTCTGAAGAAACTGACCTGGTAGATTCTTGACGACAGGCGTAAATTACCCCGAGAAAGCCTACTTACAACAAGTAGTCACTCTAATTAGTGATTACCTACGTATCGTGAGGACCAGATTAGATTAATTACAGAACGTACAGAGGCCCTGAAATAGTAATTCCTCCCGCGCTTAATATTACCTGGCTGGAAAGAGCAAAAGCCCTAATAAACGGTACAGTGGGACGAACTGTCTTCCATGCATTTTGCAGTGGTTTGCAGGGTATAGATACAAATGAATGACACATACAAAAATGTTATTTGCCATTCCACAGTCTAATTATTGCCATTTTTCCCTTGGCGAGTTTCAGTCAGGACTGAGGGTCTTCAGAGGAATAATTTGGGTGTCCACTGAGATACATGTTATTAGCAGATAAGAGAAAGAAAGAAAAGGCGATGGATAAAAGGATAAAAGACCCGATCCTTAATAAGGGGCGTCGGGTCGAACTGACATCTGTCAACGCATTTTAAATAGCTAAAAGTAACCATGCTTCTAGAAAATTTTAAGGTAATCGAGTAACTCCTACAGCCACATGCGATGCTTTACAAAGTAGACTAGGTGAGGGTGCACTACACCGGGTCAACGCAAAGATTTAAGCTGACAGACATGAGCTCTGGTCCCTGCGACAGATGGCGGTTTCGAACCTCAAATCTGGCAACACATTTCAGAACTGTGAAATTGTCGCAGTTACGTAATACGTCGACAGCAGCAAATAAGCCGATGAGCTGCGTGAGGTGGCGTTAACCTTCGCGCGTGAGACTGGCAGAGCGGCAGTCTCGCTAAGACGGGCGACCCGGCCACACGTAGCACAGGGCGCATACGTCCCGTGCCGTACAGTCGGTCGCTGCGTTTACGAAGAAGGGCTGAGCGGACTAAACGGCGTCGGACGTCCGCAGCTGAGCATCTGTCGTGAGTATCTAGACGACGGTTCCGGCTCGTTGTTTGACAATGCCTTCCAGTTTTCGTAAAAGCTGTTTCAGTGGTTCTTCCGAGTACGTGGCGGTCCCGAATACAGAGGATTACGTTGAGAAATGTAGGCTGCTGCTGATGTGTGATTCAGTTGCTTCATTGACTAAAATATTACATTGTTTTTATCTAAATCAGTGCCAGCGTGACTGTCTATATAAATACAGAAGTAAATCTTCGTTCGTGCAGTGTCTTAAATCTCTGGAAGGTCTTCTCCGATTGCTATGTAATATTCACAAACCGGTACATTGAAAATTTTTACTTTTGAACCGTCTAACTGCAACTGAATGAAACAGTTTTCGTGCCATACGCGTCTCGCCTTTAGTCTCTGCAAGGCATCTTCAGTGGCCTGGAATATGTACATATTTTTACTATTTAGTTTACATTTTGAGCAACGTACCTATAGGCTATAAACAACTTCCGGTAGTTGGTCTTTCTATCACTTCTAACTACAGCTGAATGAAACACAATTTTCGTGCCACAAGCGTTTCGCCTTTATTCTCTGAAAGACATCTTCAGTGGCCCGGAATATATACATATTTTTAACATTTAGTTTACATTTTGAGGCAGTGTACCTAGAGATTATAAACACTTCTGGTTGTTGGTCTTTCTATGACGTAGTAATATTTTGAACTACTTAATTTAAAGTAAAAAATAAAATTCTACTTACTTTAAAATATTGCTAAGTTATAGAAAAACCAACAATCAGAAGTGTTTATAGCATATAGGTACATCGCCCCAAAACGTAAACTCAATAGTAAAAACATGTATATATTCCGGGTCACTGAAGATGCCTTCCAGAGAATAAAGGCGAAACGCCTATGGCACGAGAATTGTGTTTCATTCAGTTGTAGTTAGACGGCCAAAAAGTAAAAATTATCAGTATACCTTAATATTACACGCAACTGAGGAAGACAGGACTACAAAAGTTGAAGACGTTTTCAGACAACGTTGCATTCGAATACGGGCGTGTTTTTATGTGTCTAATGGAGCGCTATGTCATAATATACAAATACTTATTAGAAAGTGGAAAAAATGTTACCGTAAACCTCGAAAAGTATCTGACCGATTTACTCAAAATTTTTATTCGTGACCTTACCAAACATTCGGATGGGCATAGGCTACACAGGATACTTTAATAAATATTCGTATGGACATTGGCTATACTTTTTTTTAAACACTATACAGGTATTTGCTTAAAAGCGACTGCGAGAAAGAAAATGTGCTTTGCTCTGCTATGGATGTGTGCAGATTTGTTTTTCTTCTTACAATCTGTTTTAATTACGATGTAGGGCAATTAAACCATTAAGATAACTGTTTCTCTCATACATATTTTTTCTCGTTACACAAATTGATTACGCAGCAATACGCTGTTCTGCTATCTACCTCGCAGTCAGTTTTCACAGAAAACAAAAAACTTGTATTTATGGTTTATCAGATTATGATTAGAATACTAGTTCAGAATGTGAATTTGCCTTAACAGTAAACAAGGCTCTAGTTCAGAGAGTGGAGGAGGAGTGGTCAGAGAAAATGTACAATGAGAGGGGGAAGGCGGAAGTGGACAGAGGAGCAGGAGGTGATAAACAGAGAAAGGGGAGAGAGGGAGATTACGACACATGTATCCATTTCCCGTACATATTTATCAACTGCGAAGCGCGGTGTCTAGTAGGTTTATAAAAAGGGAAAACCTTTTCTCTTCCGTGACCAAAGCAGTGAAAGAAAAAGCACATGTCAGCTGGCGCAGTTCGCTTGCAAACAGCCACGTATGTGCTGGCTCGAGACAAAAGAAAACCGTGACGCAAGGATAGTCGCCGCCGGCGCTGTCAACACTGTCATTTAAAAACCGTTACTCTTTTTGGTGCTCTTCTAACGGCCACTAGAAATCAGTTTCGAGTGAGATCAACACCGTAAAGCAAAAGGATAATATGGAATCCGCAGTTCTCACGGACGAAATATCAAAGATACCGTGAACTACCAGTATGACTATACGAAACCAATGAAGTCTTAAATATCTTAAATTTCGCAAAATATTTGTAGTAGCGAAAATAAGTGGTATATAAGGTAGAGCCTTACTTAAGGCGACTTAGACCATAGGTGATACAGGGCTGCACCATGTACGACGTCTTTATATCGAAACCCACTACCTGAGTTAAATGACTGTCGATTGTGTCTGCTGGAGCTTAGTGGAGTAAATATTAATTTTTCTCTATTGTAATGTTTTCAGTAGGTATTTTTTTTTATTAGAACAGTAGCATCTTGAGCTGCATTTAGCTGTACAGAAAAATGTATGAAAGTAATCATTAAAAATGTAAAGTAGTTTGGGCAACAAGAAAAATTTGCGAACATCATTTTTCGAGGTCAGATCAGTGAGGTGTATTAGGATGTTGCATAAGTTACTAGCATTTTCGTTTTTCACGTTGGTATTCCGCTTGCTCTGAGTTTATTTATCGATTGTCATCTTTTATTTGTAGTTCACTTTTGCTCTCTGAGTTCACATATTTTCATTTTGTGATTTGGAGATAGGGGGTGGAGCTGTGGACGCTAAAAAATGGAGTGCGGTGGCCGTGCGGTTCTAGGCACTTCAGTCTGGAACTGCGGGACTGCTACGGTCGCAAGTTCGAATCCTGCCTCGGGCGTGGACGTGTGTGATGTCCTTAGGTTAGTTAGGTTTAAGCAGTTCTAAGTTCTAGGGGACTGATGACCTAAGATGTTAAGTGCCATAGTGCTCAGAGCCATTTGAGCCAAAGTGGAGTGCCAAGTGGTGCAATCAGAAAATTTCCGAATTATTCTTTTGTGTGAGTTCAGTAGAGGGGTGATAGCAGCGGAGGCATCCAGAAATATTTGCGTCGTGTATGGGACTGATGCCACTGGATACAGCACGGGAAGAAAATGATTTTATCGCTTTAAGGAGGATTGTTTTACTATTAGTGACTCTACACGTTCAGCAACCTTCCGGGTTTGATGAATATCGTTTTAATGCATTAATCCACAATGATCCACGTCATTGTTCTCGAGAATTGACAAATGTGATGAACTGTGATCATTCCAGCTTCGTACGATATTTACTTGCGATGGTTGTGAGCGTGTGGAGTGCTATTCTGTCATTCTGCGCAACGGATTAATCTTAGATGTACCCTTTACCCTGTGGCTCCTGCAAGACGCAATTTCCACCCCCACACTACTACAGAAGTCAGACAGACGCTCCTAACTATCTAAAGAGAAATGCCTGAGAAACTTTCAGCAATAAATATCTTCTGGAGTCATCCGCTGTAATGAAATGACACAAAAATTCACAACATTTCTTACGTAACTAGTGGGATACTTGGGTACTGGAGTAGTGCTAGTTAGTGTAAGAAAAACATGAAACTAACGAAAATTATTATTTTTTTTCAAAAATTCTGAGAAATCACAATGGCACCTTTAGTTATGAACTGAACAAGTTATTTCCCGGTTCATTTCGGAATGTGAAGTTACCTCTTAAGGATAGGATTCGCTAATGAAATTTCTATACAAAGTTTAAGATTGTTATTGACTTGGCAGAATGGCTGAGGGCCACGCCTACTCAACTTGAATAATTATCCGTTAGAATGTTGCCAGGTACAGTCAAGGCTGTTGCGTGTGAAATGCAGTGAAGTGTACTGTTGTGGAGGAAATATGGGGCTCGCAAGAGCTGTAGCGCACAATACCGTAAGCTGCGATGACTGCTGTCTGCGCCGCTCGCTGCTCACAAATAAGATAACTCTCGTTCTATCTGGATTGACCTTTGCCAATCAAACTCTCCCTATGTCTTGATGAAGTAAAGGAGTCCTATTCGCCCCTAGTCTAACTATTGGCATGGTACACCGGTCAGATAAGCAGTCCACCGTGATGCCACTCAAAAATTCGCATGCAGGCGTTTAACTATAACTCTGTCCGTTCACACTGCACAATAAGTGTGGCGGCCAACACAGTGAACAACGCTTAATCGCAAGGACTCAGTATAGATTCACTCTCGACAGAGGTGCTCTCCCAGTGAAGTACTGAGGAGAGACTTGTTCCTCGCTCTTTGGGTACATGTACGGGCGCGCATGCTCTTGTTATGTGTTCTCGCTCCAAGAGTGACAACAGAATGGCCCCTCTCCACACCAGACGTGAAGGGGTATATTTTTCGGTCTCTTCCATTACTCCTTCAGCTGAAGGCGTCAGAAATATCGTCTGCCAATCAGCATTGCTCTTCTAAAATGGGAAAATGACGTTTCGTTTAAGGTGACCAATCCAGAAATCTGTAGCATCGGCGTTTGGCGTTTGCTGTCTCCCTGTGAAAATCTCTGAAACTGCGTGCTATATTTGTAACGAATGCGAAGGTTGAGCACTCCCACACAATGTAGCAGCATTTGCTTTTAAGCCGAACAACAGGTCGTTCCTCCTTTCCCTCGGGCAAGTGCTGTTTGCTCCACGGGCGGCGGCCGGCCGACGTAGATAGCTGCCTGTGAAAACCTCTGAAGGGACCGGCGTCCTGGCGTGCAGTGTTTGCCTCTCTCGAACTAAAAGCTTTTGTGACCATCGTGTCTTGAATGTGTGTGTGTACACCAGCCTCGAGTATTTCAATCACATTGCACTCACTTGTTATTTCCATATCGTTTACATGAATTCATACAACATTGACTCTATCATATCGTGTTTGAGTTCGAACGAGGGCGGAATATGTAAGCTATGAAGGTCAGGAGACCACGACGTCTTACATGGTGAAGATTCAAAAATCGGGTGTTTGGGGACTGCATTATCTTACCCAATATCACAAAAATCAGTGGGTTGCCACAAGTGCGTCTCTGGTTGCTCGTCTTTAGTTGGCTCGTAAACAACGCCGGCCATTCCTCTCCTGCACTGTTACTGGTTACGAGAAATTGTGTCTTTATGCTAAAATAAGGATGGAATTGCTGAGCCCAGGTAAATCAGCAACTGTCCGTATAAAAACGTGCACACATCCATTAAAGATAATGTTGTGCATCTGAATGAACTGCAACGGGTGTGGTGAAGTACGAATTGCTTCCCCGAGTTGTAACCATCACTGCTGACATTTACTGTCAACAACTGAGACGTATTGCAGACGTAATCCAAAAACAACGACCTGGAACACTATGTGAAGTGGTGGTAGCTACTCCACGATAACGACCGCCCGCATTCTGCTAGACTGACAAAAAACGCTACACACGAGATGGGTTGGGAAGTTCTTCTGCACCCATCTTATTCACCTGATCTCGGGTCATTAGATTTTCACCTTTTCTGCTCTCTGTCGAACAATCTTCAACGAACTTCTTTTCCGGTTGATTGGATGTTTGGTTCATTTGGGGGAGGGGAAGAAACAGTGAGGTCATCGGTGTCGTCGGATTAGTGAAGTATGGGGAAGGAAGTCGGCCGTGCCCTTTCAAAGGAACCATCCAGGCGTATCACTGAAGCCAGTGCTTTTTTTCTGAAAAAAAGTTTGAGGGTACTCCAACATTGGACATAATGCAGCGAAAATTACTTAGAACTGAAGCATGGGATACCACCCGTCTGCTTTTAGCCATGACATAATCAACATGCCGAACTGAAAAAAAAAACTGGTATCGGACTCTTCAGTTGACTTTCAGCTCAAAGGAAGCAGGCGATACCGAGAAACACCCAAACATGCAAGAGAATGTGGTATCGAATACAACAGTTTATATCACCTCAAATGAAGCATGCAATTCCCACCAACCCCTGAACAATAAAAGAAAATGGTATCGTACACTTCAGTTGACCTATAATACACCTCAAATGAAACAGGTGAGTCCAATTAACCCTCCGACATACAAAACAATACAAGGAAATATTGTTGTTGTTGTGGTCTTCAGTCCTGAGACTGGTTTGATGCAGCTCTCCATGCTACTCTATCCTGTGCAAGCTTTTTCATCTCCCAGTACCTACTGCAACCTACATCCTTCTGAATCTGCTTAGTGTATTCATCTCTTGGTCTCCCTCTACGATTTTTACCCTCCACGCTGCCCTCCAATACTAAATTGGTGATCCCTTGATGCCTCAGAACATGTCCTACCAACCGATCCCTTCTTCTGGTCAAGTTGTGCCACAAACTTCTCTTCTCCCCAATTCTATTCAATACTTCCTCATTAGTTATGTGATCTACCCATCTAATCTTCAGCATTCTTCTGTAGCACCACATTTGAAAAGCTTCTATTCTCTTCTTGTCCAAACTATTTATCGTCCATGTTTCACTTCCATACATGGCTACACTCCATACGAATACTTTCAGAAATGACTTCCTGACACTCAAATCTATACTCGATGTTAACAAATTTCTCTTCTTCAGAAACGCTTTCCTTGCCATTGCCAGCCTACATTTTATATCCTCTCTACTTCGACCATCATCAGTTATTTTGCTCCCCAAATAGCAGAACTCCTTTACTACTTTAAGTGCCTCATTTCCTAATCTAATTCCCTCAGCATCACCCGACTTAATTAGACTACATTCCATTATCCTTGTTTTGCTTTTGTTGATGTTCATCTTATATCCTCCTTTCAAGACACTGTCCATTCCATTCAATTGCTCTTCCAAGTCCTTTGCTGTCTCTGACAGAATTACAATGTCATCGGCGAACCTCAAAGTTTTTATTTCTTCTCCATGAATTTTAATACCTACTCCGAATTTTTCTTTTGTTTCCTTTACTGCTTGCTCAATATACAGATTGAACAACATCGGGGAGAGGCTACAACCCTGTCTTACTCCCTTCCCAACCACTGCTTCCCTTTCATGTCCCTCGACTCTTATAACTGCCATCTGGTTTCTGTACAAATTGTAAATAGCCTTTCGCTCCCTGTATTTTACCCCTGCCACCTTTAGAATTTGAAAGAGAGTATTCCAGTCAACATTGTCAAAAGCTTTCTCTAAGTCTACAAATGCTAGAAACGTAGGTTTGCCTTTCCTTAATCTTTCTTCTAAGATAAGTCGTAAGGTCAGTATTGCCTCACGTGTTCCAGTGTTTCTACGGAATCCAAACTGATCTTCCCCGAGGTTGGCTTCTACTAGTTTTTCCATTCGTCTGTAAAGAATTCGTGTTAGTATTTTGCAGCTGTGACTTATTAAGCTGATAGTTCGGTAATTTTCACATCTGTCAACACCTGCTTTCTTTGGGATTGGAATTATTATATTCTTCTTGAAGTCTGAGGGTATTTCGCCTGTTTCATACATCTTGCTCACCAGATGGTAGAGTTTTGTCAGGACTGGCTCTCCCACGGCCGTCAGTAGTTCCAATGGAATATTGTCTACTCCGGGGGCCTTGTTTCGACTCAGGTCTTTCAGTGCTCTGTCAAACTCTTCACGCAGCATCATATCTCCCATTTCATCTTCATCTACATCCTCTTCCATTTCCATAATATTGTCCTCAAGTACATCACCCTTGTATAGACCCTCTATATACTCCTTCCACCTTTCTGCTTTCCCTTCTTTGCTTAGAACTGGGTTTCCATCTGAGCTCTTGATATTCATACAAGTCGTTCTCTTATCTCCAAAGGCCTCTTTAATTTTCCTGTAGGCGGTATCTATCTTACCCCTAGTGAGATAGGCCTCTACATCCTTACATTTGTCCTCTAGCCATCCCTGCTTAGCCATTTTGCACTTCCTGTCGATCTCATTTTTGAGACGTTTGTATTCCTTTTTGCCTGTTTCACTTACTGCATTTTTATATTTTCTCCTTTCATCAATTAAATTCAGTATTTCTTCTGTTACCCAAGGATTTCTACTAGCCCTCGTCTTTTTACCTACTTGATCCTCTGCTGCCTTCACTACTTCATCCCTCAAAGCTACCCATTCTTCTTCTACTGTATTTATTTCCCCCATTCCTGTCAATTGCTCCCTTATGCTCTCCCTGAATCTCTGTACAACCTCTGGTTCTTTTAGTTTATCCAGGTCCCATCTCCTTAAATTCCCACCTTTTTGCAGTTTCTTCAGTTTTAATCTACAGGTCATAACCAATAGATTGTGGTCAGAGTCCACATCTGCCCCTGGAAATGTCTTACAATTTAAAACCTGGTTCCTAAATCTCTGTCTTACCATTATATAATCTATCTGATACCTTTTAGTATCTCCAGGGTTCTTCCATGTATATTACCGAATATTACCGAATACATATTTTACCCTATAAAACACCACTAAAAGACACAATACAACAAAAACCATTCACATCTATCAACAACAATAGAAACTACACTACAACAAGCTCTTAAAACCTTGTTTAGCTCCAGAAATGGCATAGATTATGGATAGTATCCCGTGCTTCAACTGACCCAATTTTTAATACAGCTGAAAATTTATTTAACTATAAAACTACATTAATAGCATGTCAGTGACATCGCTTTTCCCACCAAAAACTGCACTGGAACGTTCGTATTGCAATTACCAACACGAAATAATGAAATAAAAAATTTACTTTCGCGAAATAAAACTTTGGCACTTTTCCAAGTTCTCAGCATCGAAAAGAAATTACTTTGTTGACGAAAAAGTTTAGGGGTACGCATCCCCCAGCGTTCCTCCAGAAAAACAGCACTGCCTGAAGCGATTTAGGAAAATCACGCAACACCTAAATCAAGATAGCCGGACGCGGGTTTCAACTGTCATCCTCCCGAAGGCGAGTCCAGTATGCTAGCCACTGCGCCACTTCGCTCGGTTTTCCGGTTGAAAATGCGCTCCGAACATGGCTAGATGAGTTCATCGCATCACAGCCGCGTGATTTCTGCAGTAGCTGAATCGAAAAGCTATCCCAGCGTTGGCAGTGTTCTAAATAGTGATGGAGAATATATTATTGATGACTTAAGTCTCCAGTATGTGTATTTGCTGTGTTTATTAAACTTATGGAAAAAGCGCTACGAAGTTACGCTACAACCTAATACACTGAAGCTAAGGAGTTATCGGTTCCAAGCCAATGCGAATGGTCCTGAATTTGAGAGTGTTTATTAATAATGGTACGTACATACTTCAACATATTAGTCGTTTTTCCTCTGCGTCTCGCAGCTTTACCACAAACATGTTACAGACTACGACTTAATATTTTCTGCCGGCCGAGGTGGCCGAGCGGTTCTATACGCTACAGTCTAGAACAGCGCGACCGCTACGGTCGCAGGTTCGAATCCTGCCTCGGGCACGCATGTGTGTGGTGTCCTTACTACTTAGGTTTAAGTAGTTCTAAGTTCTAGGGGACTGATGACCTCAGAAGTTAAGTCTAATAGTGCTCAGAGCCATTTGAACCAATATTTTCTGCACAGTCGTAATTGCACCACTAAGTGGGTTATACCTTTCAGTATGGACTAAATGTTTTGTGTCCGTGTGTGTACACTTCAACACCTGAACAACTCCCCTGGGGAAAATAAGCATTGTGTCATGGTTTTACCACACGTACTTGGAGGTACTAACAAACCTAAAAACATACTAGTCCTAATAGCTGTAATTATTAGCCTGTAAATGAAGTAAACACTGGTGTAATGTTCTGTTGTATTCTATCCTCAGACAGCAATAAAAATTTCTGGACTTATACACGTCACACCCTGTTTATGTATCTCATATCCTCCCTCCTCGTAAAAATACGCGAGCCAATTTAAGAAATATTAACTAAATGGTGCTTTTTTTTCTCCTCATGATACGAATTTCATAACTTCTTCTAACGCAATCTCAATACTGGATACAGTCTTCCCACTGATGAAGTACAAAGTAATATTTGGAACGTTGACGAGCAAGAGAAGAATTTTAAGGCGAACGACCTCACAAAGATACGTAGCAGACATATTCCGCCTGAATGTTTTGACATCGAAGCCTTTAGTAAAGGAATTTTTTTTTAAAGTTTCCTATGTATTTATCCCATAAAGAAAGAAAGAGGAAACCGTAAATTCAGGGAAACACACAGGAGACATCACATAGAAGTATAAGATTAATTTCATTTGTATTTTACCATATCGATTAATAAATAATTATCCCAAGAGTTAATCGCTTGAACGTACAGTTTTATAGCATATGAAAAACATTCGGCTGAATATTTTATCAGGCCATAGAAATAACTGCTGTTTAATAAGAGCTGTTATTACCAGAGCATTAAAGGTCGCAGTAATGAGGCAAACTTGAGCAGCATATAGTAGTCTACGTAACTGCCTATGTTAGCAGTAAATTGTTGTTAATTTCTGGATCATAATCGGTGTAGAAGATTTGATGAAAACAACATAACTGCTGTTTCCGTGTGTCACATGAAAATTGTAAAGGAAGCGGTTGCACTACTACCACCGCAGTCCTTTGTTCGTTTCTCTGGCTGTTTCTGAACAAGTGAGGGTTCTCATATAGTGTCTATGACCGTACATAGTGATTCAGCTGCACGAACCAATAGATTTTATGCAAGCCGAAATACTGTCAAAAAGCACGCGCGAGATTTTCATTTTTTCTCACTCACTATACGCAGTCTGTTGGTCCTACAGAAAAAAAATGAACAGGACATTTTTACAGGGAATTTAATGTACTTAAATTTTGTGCGAGGATACATTTGGGCTGGAGGGCGTGGTTTTCGAGTTATTCAAGAAAAACGCGTTTGAAAGTCTCTTCTATGCGTTTTTCTTGAAACCAAGGCTACGGCCTCTAGCGAAAACGTGTCCCAGTACAATATTTACCTGCATTAGATTTCCTAAAAAAAGGTCCTCTTTATAATTTCAGTAACACTAACAGTGCAGGTAGCGAGCGAGAGAATATGGAAACCCTTTGCGTTTTGTATCATGGCATTGTAGGCTGCATGAAACCCATGAGTAGGGACATCTCTGTGGGAATATTTATAGTGATTTTCTAAGTAGAGCTTACACATGAAGGTCATAATGATGACGCTTTAAAATTATTATTACTTGACTCTGAACCAAGTACAATGTTTATTTCGGTATTAAAGACTGTAATGATTTACCAAGTGTATTGCAAATGTCCATTTTAGTCGCTGCTCACATAATACTACGGCCTCTAGCGAAAACGTATCACAGTACAATATTTACCTACATTAGATTTCCTGCAAAAAGGTCCTCTTTGTAATTTCAGTAACACTAACAGTCTGTATGTAGCGAGCGACAGAATATGAAAATGTACTGACTATAATTTCAATAGAAAGGATAAGTTGTAGTGGCGAGATCCGTCAAGAAAATAGTACCAACAGACGTTAGTAGATCCTGGCACGAGTGAAGATTCGAGAACTGGACTGAATTTTTATTGCTAATATACTAGTTGCTTTTCTAAAGTGTGATCTGCACCCTAGGAGATATTGCTGTCCTTGTTCAACGGTTATTTCTATTATTAAAATGAATACGAATGGCATGCTGATAACTCTAACACACATTATACACATCGTACCAACAGAAGTTGCAAGACCGTGGGGCGATCAATTGCTCGAGTGCATCCCGACATTCCTGGAGATGTGACGTAAATTGCTCAAACATTTCGAGTCGTGTACGAGCACAGCACTATGGAATACTAATACAACAAGCTGCTCAGTTCGTAAAATCAGTGCTTTCACCTATAAATGGAAAAAGACTGCAGTTATCAGCTCCACTTTGCGTAGTGTTTATCGACAGAATTAGCTTTATTCCACCCGTCACGTGACTTAGATGTTTTCAAACTTCAACCCAGTGAAGATAGGAGCGTCGACAGTCTACGCGTATTTATAGTCTACGTAATGTGAGATGTACATAACCTCTAAATACTGCCTTATCAGTTTCCAACAGTTCAGTAATTGTTTCCAAGCTCTTAACCATATAGCCAGATACGTTCGCTTCACTGTCACAATATTCATTCCAAAAACAAGGAAAAATAATATATAAGCACAACAAGTATTGTCACTATTCTTGTCTGTAGTTATTCATTTTCGAAGCTTGCTACAGCCAGACAAAATTTGTCTCAGAAGATCTACTTGTCGCATTAATTCATGTGTCTCCCGAAGCAGTGCTGCAACTATACCGACGGATAGTAGCCAACTATTGTTTCTACGTAGAAGACACGCTATCTTTTCTCATAAAAAGAATTTACAATTTTTCTTCCGTTCATTCAAACAAAGGAGTTTTTCGTTGCGGAAGAATTTTCTCACTAAATTTCAATCACACATTTTCTCCTCCGAATGCGAAAATATTTTGTTGACGCCGACCTACACAGGGGGAAAAGGTCATCATAATAAAATAAGGGAACTCAGAGCTCGCACTGGAAGATATAGGTGTTCGTTTTTCTCCGATCCCTATTCTAGATTGGAATAATAGAGAATTATTGTTAAGGTGGTTCGATGAATCCTCTGCCAGACACTTAAATATGATTTGCAGAGTATCCATGAAGATGTAGATGTAGATTTAGATGTAGAGGTATCATAGCCAACTAAGCTCATGGCGCGTGATTTGAAGAGTATCCATGAAGATGTAGATGTAGATTTAGATGTAGATGTATCGTAGCCAGCTAAGCTCATGGCGCGGTACCACAGCCATCCTGCTAGTTATTAAAACCATAGAAGAAATAATGACACCCCTACACTAAACTATGAAAACGCTGGTCACGTCGGTAGAAAGACAATGTAAAATTATTAACATTCATCTAAAATTACATGTATCTAAAAACAACTTTAACTACGACATTTGATATCGCACAACAACTGTTTAGCTGTTCTCTATTGCGCTTCACGGACGCAGGAGTACAGATACTATTCTGCTGAGTCGCTTGAAGTCAAGAACATCACATACTGCAGGTCTGCTTTAGTAGCTGTGGATAATGACGCGACTTAATGGCTATGTTCTCTGCAGGTGGAAGTCATGACGTCGTAGTGACGTCACGTATAACGCAACGATCTCCGTCATGAATTGTTCCCGTTCTTCTTCTTCTTATTCTACGGCTTATGGATGTTGCCGACCACATGTTGCACCTTTTCTCTTTTGTGAACCGCAGTATGTAATAGCTGGTCTACACTTTGTAGTCGTGTCTACTGCTTTATATTGTCCACCAGGATGTTCTTCTTCGCCCTTGTCGTCTTTCTCCTTCAATCTTCCCTTCTATTATTAACTGCAGAACCATATATTTGGTGTTGCGTACTATATGTCCTAGGTATGCAGTTTTTTTTCTTTTAAGCATTGTCAACATTTCTCGCTGCTTGTTCATTCGTTCCAGTACTTCGGTGTTGGCTATTCTTGCAGTCTACGGTATTTTAAGCATTCTGCGATAAATCCACATTTCAAAGGCCTGTAATTTCTTAGTTATATTTAGTGTCCATCCTTCATAGCCATATAGAAGCACGGACCAGATGTAGCATTTTACAGCAGCAGTCTACGTCTCTGCTTGTAAGAATATTCTCAAATTTTATGAAGGCGCTTCGGGCGTTCTCTATGCGACATTTTATTTCCACGTCTGTTCGCGTCTTCACAAAGCCAGCCAGGCTCCGAGGTACTTAAACTTGTTGACTCTTTGTATAACAGACCCTTGAAATCGTAGATTTGCTTCTTTAAATGAGTCGGACTTTCGTGTGACAATCATAAAGTTAGTCTTTTTTAATGTTAATATTCAGACCTAGAGTACTGATGTAATCTCGTACTATGTTGACGAGTTGTTGAAGGTCATCTAAATTATCAGCTATCAATACCGCGTCATTAGCATAGCAAATGTTGTTGATATACGCTCCTTTAACCTTGTTCACGTTGCACCCGTTTAAATTCCTCTTCACGGGTCAATAGGCAAGGGCCATATGAAGACCCCAGGGCAAAAACAGGTAAGTTCACTTCATCAGGAAATGAGTTCACGGAATGGTCTGATGGATAGCCGTAGGTACTATAAGACAGCTACAATGGCTTTCAAATAATGTGTCACCCAGTTATAAAGGGTTCCACTTTTGGTGATAACGGAAAGGAAGTTCTAAGTCGGCTTTCTCAAGGACTCTGTTTTGTTTCCTTATAGTAATATGCTTTAGATGGAAGTGTAATAGTAGTGTGGTCCTCTTAGGTTTTTTTAAACTGTGTAGATCTTCATAACATGTAGGTGAGAAGCCATCAGTTGATCATCTAAAAAGAGGAAAAGTTATGGCAGAGTGAGTAATGTTTAGGGGCGTTAGGACAAAGTCTCATGGTTAGGCAGTGACTGCAAATGCTCATTGTTTTAAGTTTTTCGAACGAATCAAACCTCACGAAAGAGAGCAGCTTATAAGGAATTTAAATTTTTTAGGTATCTGGAATGATCAACCTTTCTATTCAAGCAGCTTAATTTCTGTGACATTAATTGCTCTTAGAAGGTCTAGGTATGAAGATTCCAATGTCACAGGTTACTGTTTCCAATAAATTGCAAGAATGAAACGAAATGATACTGTGAGTAAAACTTTCGTTGGCTAAAAGCCTCCATTACTTCGCACGGAACAACAAAGCGCAGATTCCAGACTATACAATCGAGTGAGAATGATACTGCAATATCTCCCTGTGGTATCGATAGCTACGATGCCACAACGTAGGTGCGCTCTGCAAGGTTGGCACTACGACAGACACCGACGACAGCGCACTCTAGGCGGAGTGGGAGAGCTCTACGAGCTTCGCTCCAGATTCTCCCCATTTCATCAAGAGCAGACGGCCTGGAAACATCGCTTCAACCTTCGCTTGCTATTGAGACCATGTACTACAGGGCTATTACAAATGACTGAAGCGATTTCATAAATTCACTGTAGCTCCATTCACTGACATATGGTCACGACACACTACAGATACGTAGAAAAACTCATAAAGTTTTGTTCGGCTGAAGCCGCACTTCAGGTTTCTGCCGCCAGGGCGCTCGAGAGCGCAGTGAGACAAAATGGCGACAGGAGCCGAGAAAGCGTTATGTCGTGCTTGAAATGCACTCACGTAAGTCAGTCATAACAGTGCAACGACACTTCAGGACGAAGTTCAACAAAGATCCACCAACTGCTAACTCCATTCGGCGATGGTATGCGCAGTTTAAAGCTTCTGGATGCCTCTGTAAGGGGAAATCAAGGGGTCGGCCCGCAGTGAGCGAAGAAACGGTTGAACGCGTGCGGGCAAGTTTCACGCGTAGCCGCGGAAGTCGACGAATAAAGCAAGCAGGGCGCTAAACGTACCACAGCCGACGGTTTGGAAAATTTTATGGAAAAGGCTAAAGCAGAAGCTTTACCGTTTACAATTGCTACAAGCCCTGACACCTGATGACAAAGTCAAACGCTTTGAATGTTCGGCGCGGTTGCAACAGCTCGTGGAACAGGATGCGTTCAGTGCGAAACTTGTTTTCAGTGATGAAGCAACATTTTTTCTTAATGGTGAAGTGAACAGACACAATGTGCGAATCTGGGCGGTAGAGAATCCTCACGCATTCGTGCAGCAAATTCGCAATTCACCAAAAGTTTACGTGTTTTGTGCAATCTCACAGTTTAAAGTTTACGGCCCCTTTTTCTTCTGCGAAAAAACGTTACAGGACACGTGTATCTGGACATGCTGGAAAATTGGCTCATGCCACAACTGGAGACCGACAGCGCCGACTTCATCTTTCAACAGGACTTCCATCATGATGTTCGGCATTTCTTAAACAGGAGATTGGAAAACCGATGGATCGGTCGTGGTGGAGATCATGATCAGCAATTCATGTCATGGCCTCCACACTCTCCCGACTTAACCCCGTGCGATTTCTTTCTGTGGGGTTATGTGAAAGATTCAGTGTTTAAACCTCCTCTACCAAGAAACGTGCCAGAACTGCAAGCTCGCATCAACGATGCTTTCGAACTCATTGATGGGGACATGCTGCGCCGAGTGTGGGAGGAACTTGATTGTCGGCTTGATGTCTGCCGAATCACTAAAGGGGCACATATCGAACATTTGTGAATGCCTAAAAAAACATTTTGAGTTTTTGTATGTGTGTGAAAAGCATTGTGAAAATATCTCAAATAATAAAGTTATTGTAGAACTGTGAAATCGCTTCAATCATTTATAATAACCCTGTACTTACGATGGGTCTAACGCTTCGCACCTCAGTACAAAGTTATGTATTCAGTTAATATTGTGATATAGTAAAACCATTTCTAAAAGCAGTACCGAGAGATTTTGACCTTTTCCTGCTCCTACTCACTTCCAGCATTCGGCCTACTCTTCAGTTTACAGGAGCATACCCACACGCCGCCTTCCAGGCGGGATACAGAACTGCCAAAGATAAAAGAAGCATGCATGCTGAAGCTTAGTTTCTCATAGTTCACCTTAAGTCTGGTGCTGTACCATGGACGTATTCTAGCAGACAGACAACAAAAAATCAGATTCCATGTACCTACATCTGATTCGCAGAGAAGCTGAATAGAGGCCAACAAATAGTTTGTGCAACTGCTGTTTAAAACAATTTCTAAGAAGAGGCGATTACACTGAGCTGACAAAAGTCTTATGATACCTGCTAATATCATGTCGGACCTCCTTTTGCGGGGTATACTGCGGCAACTCGACGTGGCATGGACTCAAAAGTCGTTGGAAGTCCCCTGCAGAGATATTGAGCGATGCTGCCTCTATAGCCGTCCATAATTGCGAAAGTGTTGCCGGTGCAGGATTGTATGCATGAACTGACCTCGCGATTATGTCCCATAAATGTTCCATGGGATTCATATCGGGCGATCTGGGTGGGCAAATCATTCACTCGAACTGTCCACAATGTTTCACAAACAAAACGCGATGAATTGTAGCCCGGTGAGATGGCGCATTGTCATCCATAAAAATTCCAAGGTAGTTTGGGAACATGAATTCCATGAATGGCTGAAAATGGTCTCCAAGTTGCCGAGCATATCCATTTCCAGTCAGTACTCAGTTCAGTTGGATACAGACCGTTATGGAGCCACCACCAGCTCGCACAGTGCCTTGTTGACAACTTGGGTCCATGGCTCCGTGGGGTCTGTGTCACACTCGATCCCTACCATCAGCTCTTACCAACTGAAATGGTGAAAGATATGACAATGCCACGGTTTTTCAGTCGTGTAGGGTATAACAGATATGGCCACGAGCCCACGACAGGCGCTAAAGGCGATGTCGTGATGTTGGCAAAGCTACTAGAGTCGGTCGTCTGCTGCCATAGCCCATTAACGCGAAATTTCGACGCACTGTCCTTATGGATACGTTCGTCGTACGTCCCACATTAATTTCTGCGGTTATTTGACGCTGTGTTGCTTGAGTATTAGCACTGATAACTCTACGCAAAAGCTGCTGTTCTCGGTCGTTAAGTGAAGGCCACGTCCACTGCGTTGTCCGTGGTGAGAGGTTATGCGTGAAACTTGGCGCTGTCGATCACTCTTGACACTGTGGATTGTTAAGATCCTTAGACGCCAGGAAGGCATCTGGCCCAGACGGTATCCCCGTAAGATTTTATGTTGACTATGCTACAAATACAGCACCATTCCTATCTATCATCTATCAGAGATCATTGGAACAGCGGAAAGTTCCACGGGACTGGAAGAAGGCCCAGGTCATAGTAATCTATAAAAAGGGTAGAAAATCGGAGGCGCACAATTACAGGCCAATTTCACTGACATCGATTTGTTGTAGAATCATGGAACATATTTTCTGTTCAGACATAATGACCTTTCTAGACTCCGAGAATCTCATCTGCAGAAGCCAGCACGGTTTTAGGAAACAGCGGTCACGCGAGACACAGCTGGTCCTCTTTGTACAATAGGTTCTAGATACCGGCTCCCAGGTTGTTGCCATATTTCTCGACTTTCGAAAGACATTCGACTCAGTACCGCACTGTCGCTTGCTACAAAAAGTGCGCGCTTACGGCCTATCCGATGACATATGCGGTTGGATAGAAAGTTTTCTAACAGACAGGGAGCAGTATGTCGTCCTGAACGGGGTGACTTCAACAGAGACAAGCGTAACTTCAGGTGTGGTCCTGTGCTTTTTACGATTTACATAAACGATCTGGTTGATGGTACTGACAGCGGCCTTAGACTGTTTGCCGATGATGCTGTAGTCTACAGGAAAGTAGTTTCACACGAAAGTTGTGAACAAATCAATGAGGATTTGCAGAAAATAAATGCGTGGTGTAATGACTGGCAGTTATCTCTCAATATCAGTAAGTGTAACCTACTGCGTATAAGAAGGCGAAAATCCCCATTAATGTACGAGTACAAAATAAACGGTCAGTCTTTGGAAGCGGTAACGTCCGTCAAGTATCTGGGTGACTATTAGAAATAATCTCAAATGGAGTGATCAGATTACACAGGCAACGGGTAAGGCGCACTCTATATTGCGGTTTATTGGTAGAATCCTGAAGCGATGCAGTCCTTCAACAAAGGAAATAGCTTACAATACGTTAGTTCGTCCAGTCTTGGAGTATTGTTCGTCTGTATGGTACCCTTACCAGTTGGGTCTGATTCAAGAGATTGAGAAGGTCCAAAGAAGACCGGCAAGATTCGTGACGTACATTTAGCCATCGCGAGAGCGTTACAAATCTCATAGAAAGTTTGAAGTGGGACACACTTGCAGATAGACGGCGCGCTAAATGGAAGGTGTTGCTCACTAAATTCCGAAATCCGATCTTCACCGAGGATGTAGAGCATATATTTCAAATCGCGCAACGATCACTATTCAAAGATAAGGGAAATAAGAGCTCGTACTGAGGCGTTCAGACAGTCGTTTTTCACTCGCGAAATCCGCGAGTGGAACAGAGGGGGGAAAATATGACTGGCGCGAATTGTGCCCTCCACCACACACCGCTTTGTGGCTAGCGGAGTATATATGTAGATGTACATGTAGAACACTGAATTCCCTAACTATTTACGAAATGGAACGTCCCATGCGTCTAGCTCCAGTTACCATTCCCCGTTCAAAGTCTGTTATTTCCCCTCGTGCACACATAATCACAACGGAAACCTTTTCACATGAATCAACTGAGTACAAATGACAGCTCCGCCAATACACTGCCATTTTATACGTTGTGTAAGCGGTAATACCGCCATCTCTATGTGTTCATATCGCAATCCCGTGATTTTTGTCGCCTCAGTGTAATATAAGTAAAACTGTGGTATTGAAGGCTGGTAATACCATTCACAAACGGTCAGGCGGAAAGCTGCATAAGAGAACTTCCGCAAATATGGACTATTTTATCTGTGGAAGTTGTGTGTGATGTAAGAGCATACTGCTGGTAAAACAAATAAGTGTTTTCAATGACATTCGAATATAGAGTAACTCGAAAGGGCATACGAGTGCATCCGTTCCACATACTACGCAATACGCAGTCATATGTGCAGATAGATCATAAGAGAAAATAGCAGCTAACAGCCCTCTCTTTTAGTCCATCAGATAGCAGAATTCATACCGCTGTGGCAAGCGCGCGCACAGTGCGTGCTTGCGGTGCTTTTAATGGCACGAATATGACGACGACACCTCATAAAATATTTACTGTCGAACGAGTTGAAGACAACGTAAGGATGTACAGAAAGAAAGTAAACGGAGGAGCAGAGATAGCTCCAAATGCTACTGGAAAGCCAACTGTAGTTCTGGAAACTAAGCAAGTGACGCGCCTGCAAACGAACAGTTTGTAATCACTGACTATTAAAAGCTGTAGATTGTGTCAGTGGAATAGGTACTTTTAATGCGGAAAGGAATCAAAAAGCCGGCCGCTGTGGTCGAGCGGCTGTAGGCGCTTCAGTCTTGAACCGCGTGACCTCTACGGTCGCAGGTTCGAATCCTGCCTCGGGCATGGATGTGTGTGAAGTCCTTAGGTTAGTTAGGTTTAAGTAGTTCTAAGTTCCAGGGGACTGATGACCTCAGATGTTAAGTCCCTTAGTGCTCAGAGCCATTTGAACCATTTCGAATCAAAAAGACTGGATTGCTCAGCGAGAAAATGATAAATACTTCATACAAATTACAGGCGACCCGGTCAGGCTGAACGCCTTAGACACACTGTCCAGCGAGTGCAGCAAGTTGGAGTTTCCCTGATGTTTTGGGGTGACATTATGTGGGTTCGACGTACGCGGCTGGTGGTCATGAAAGGCGCCGTAACCGCTGTACAAAACCTGAATGCCATCCTCCGACCGATAGTGCAACAATATGGGCAGCACATTGGGGAGGTATTTGTCGTCATGGACGACAGTTAGCGCCCCCTATCGTGCACATCTTGTGAATGACTTCCTACACCATAACCACATCGCTCGATATCTAGAGTGGCCAGCTTGTTCTCCAGACATGAACGATATCGAACATGCCTGGGAGAGTTGAAAAGGGCTGTTTATGGACAACGTGGCCCACCAACCACTCTGAGCGATCTGCGCTGAATCGCCGTTTAGGAGTGCCTTGATGAATTTGTGGATAGTATGCCACGACGAATACAGGCATGCATCAATGCAAGAAGACGTGCCACCGGATATTAGAGGTTCCAGTGTGTACAGCAATCTGGACCACGATCTCCGAAGGTCTCGCTGTATGGTGGTACAACACGCAATGTGTGGTTTTCATGAGCAATAAAAAGGGCGGAAATGATGTTTATGTTGATCTTTATTCCAAATTTTTTGTACAGGTTCCGGAACTCTCGGAGCCGAGGTGATGCAAACCTTTTTTTGATGTGTTTATATTGAAATAGATCGTTCCCAATATATAATTCTACGATATCCTCTACGCTCTTTGGGAAGTATGTTTGGACCCGGAGATCCTTCAAATTTATCATTGGTCCTCGGTAAATGGCTCTGAGCACTATGGGACTGAACTTCTGAGATCATCAGTCCCCTAGAACTTAGAACCACTTAAACCTAACTAACCTAAGGACATCACACACATCCATGCCGGAGGCAGGATTCGAACCTGCGACCGTAGGGTCCTCGGTAAATCAAAGTTTGACCACTTTGCACTGCCTTCTTCGTCTGATTGAACCGAATCAGTTGGCAACCGTAGCGTTCACGGAATTCTTCTTGGACGTGTTTCACTATCTTCCGACGATTCTGCTTCACTTTCATGTTGTTGATACCCAATGTCTTCTTCTCAATTGGCAAACTCGTCCGGAACGTCAGACAGGACGTCCACCCATTCATCGTAAATAATCGTATCGTCTCTTTCGTCGGCCACGATGAAAGGAGATAAGTACTTATAAAAACAATAAATTTGTCGACGTGGGTTAACTTATTGTTACCTAAACAAAGCACCAAGAGAATGCAAAAGATACTTCAGTGCTGTCGCTGGCCACTGCGCGATACTAAGCTCACGACACCACTGTGGCGGAGTGACTGCCACAAGGGCGTACCAGGATCTGAACTGGGGGGGGGGGGGGGGGGGGCGGGGGCAGGTCATACCAGTCACAGGAAACAAGGACTCGAGACAACACAACATACAGCACTTCTTATTAAATAAAACAGCAAACCAGTGAAAAACTGCTTTTAATAAACATTTTAAATACAAGAATGCACTTGTACAATCCGAGAAAACATGCTGCATTTCTTATTAAATAAAACAGTAAACTAGTGAAAAACTGCGAATATCTTCTTGGGGGGGGGGGGGGCAGCTGCTCCCCCCCCTGCTCCTCGCTGGGTACGCCCATGGACTGCCACGTTAAATAAACTACTAAAGAAAATGAATGAGCAGTTTACAAGAAGAGTAACTTCCCATACTAATTTAAAAAAGCTTGGCTAAGTTTAAAAACATACGACACTGTTAAAACAAGTGGTACCACTCTGGCATAGAATAACTGGCAGCTTAGTCCTCAGAATGAGAAAAACAGCAGTTACACTAAAGAGTTACTGGATTACAATTACGTAAGCTAGCGAGCGCCGACCTCCACTGACCGCTTAGGCCTTTGGAACGAGGAACAGCTATTACATGAAACGGTTAATAGATTGCAAATGTATGACTTAGCGGGTGGCGACATCCTCGGCGGAGATGTTGCAGGCCGCCACGGCATATAGAAGCACAGCTGCAAAGACACAGCGGTCCAAGAGCCCCACAAGACGGCGTACCACTCCGTGCTTAGCGCTGGAACAGACTAAAGGCGCGTCTCAGTTGAGGCCGTCAGTGCACACTGCTGCATTTACACCGCTCAGCGACATGGAAAAAAAAAAAATTGTTCAAATTGCTCTGAGCACTATGGGACTTAACTTCTGAGGCCATAAGTCCCCTAGAACTTAGAACTACTTAAACCTAACTAACCTGAGGACATCACACACATCCATGCCCGAGGCAGGATTCGAACCTGCGACCGTATCGGTCGCGCTGTTCCAGACTGTAGCACCTAGAACCGCCCGCACGGCGACATGGCTAAAGCTGAATAAATGCGTTATAGTTTACACATACTGTGAGTATCACAAAACAAAATAGTAGAACCAAAAAATAATTCCAAAAGCCGGCCACCGACTAAGAAGCCTAAACAGCCAGAAATTTGCAACTCAGCTCGGTTCCTCTCCGATTTACAACAGTCCCAGGAATGAGACAGGTGGAGCATTGAGACTCTAATAGAGACGCAAAATTCACACTCAACTGAGTTCGAGCTACACTCTCAGATAAGGAGTCCATATCTCGAAGCCAAAATTCACACTAGGCGAACAAACAACGAGGGGGCTTAATGCCATGGCCACGAATAAGCTACCATGCACAAGCGGATCATCAAATGGCAAATTAATCAATTAGGGAAGACTTGAGTGAGCTCTACACTAAGAAAGGGTCTGACCCCAAAAAGCCGTTGTACAAACAGAAACTTCCCAGTGCCTAAAGTCGGTACGTCTCTCCACAAATTGGAGCCACGTGCCTCCTTAACACGGAGAGAGGAAGACTTCGCCGCCCGACCACCACCGCTTCCAGCTCACTGTTCCCGCGGGAACGCCCCGCTTACCTGATCGCGGCACCAGTACCACACCCATCTGGATGAACGGCGCACCGTACACAGCAGCCGCGAGCTCATGCAGGCGAGGCGGTCGTTTTGTAAAATGAAAGGGAGCCAACATGTCTCACACTGTTTGTGACTTAGAACTGTGTGAAGGAGTTGCAGAAGGGGGTGCCTAAGGCTTCTGTAAACACACGTGTCTCCATTTGCTGCAAAGAAAAAGAAAGTTGCTTCGTGTGAAGGGTATGCTGCCGTAAACAGTCGCCAGCACATCGGTCGGTAAAGATGTAGCAAGAAGATCGATAGTACACGTACACTGGTGTTGTTACGCTCTTGGAAGTAGGTCCTACTTATGTATTAGATATACAGGGTGGTCCATTAATCGTGACTCGGCCAATTATCTCACGAAATAAGCATCAAACGATAAAACTACAAAGAACGAAACTTGTCTAGCTTGAAGGGGGAAACCAGATGGCGCTATGGTTAGCCCGCTAGATGGCGCTCCCATAGATCAAACGGATATCAACTGCGTTTTTAAAAATAGGAACACCCATTTTTATTACATATTCGTGTAGTACGTAAAGAAATATGAATGTTTTAGTTGGACCACTGTTTTGTCTTTGTGATAGATGGCGCTGTAATGGTCACACAATTTTAGACGAACAGTTGGTAACAGGTAGGTTTTTTACATGAAAATACAGAAAGGTACGTTTGAACATTTTATTTCGGTTGTTCCAATGTGATACACGTACCTTTGTGAACTTATCATTTCCGAGAACGCATGCTGTTACAGCGTGATTACCTGTAAATACCACATTAATGCAGTAAATGCTCAAAATGATGTCCGTCAACCTCAATGCATTTGGCAATATATGTAAAGACATTCCTCTCAACAGCGACTAGTTCGCCTTCCGTAATGTTCGCACATGCATTGACAATGCGCTGACGCATGTTGTCAGGCGTTGTCGGTGGATCACGATAGCAAATATCCTTCAACGTTCCCCACAGAAAGAAATCCGGGGATGTCAGATCCGGTGAACGTGCGGGCCATGGTATGGTGCTTCCACGACCAATCCACCTGTCGTTAAATATGCTATACAATACCGCCGCTTCAACCGCACGCGAGTTATCTGCCGGACATCCATCATGTTGGAAGTACATCGCCACTCTGTCATGCAGTGAAACATCTTGTAGTATCATCGGTAGAACATTACGTAGGAAATCAGCATACATTGCACCATTTAAATTGCCATCGACAAAATGGAGGCCAATTATCGTTTCTCCCATAATGCCGCACCATACATTAACCCACCAAGGTCGCTGATGTTCCACTTGTCGCAGCCATCGTGGGTTTTCCGTTGCCCAATAGTGCATATTATGCCGGTTTACGTTACCGCTGTTGGAGAATGACGCTTCGTCGCTAAATAGAACGCGTGCAAAAAATCTGTCATCATCCCGTAATTTCTCTTGTGCCCAGTGGCAGAACTGTACATGACGTTCAAAGTCGTCGCCATGCAATTACTGGTGCGTAGAAATATGGTACGGGTGCAATCGATATTGATGTAGCATTCTCAACACCGACGTTTTTGAGATTCCCGATTCTCGCGCAATTTGTCTGCTACTGATGTGGGGATTAGCCGTTACAGCAGCTAAAACACCTACTTGGGCATCATAATTTGTCGCAGGTCGTGGCTGACGTTTCACATGTGGCTAAACGCTTCCTGGTTCCTTAAATAACGTAACTATCCGGCGAACGGGCCGGACACTTGGATGATGTCGTCCAGGATACCGAGCAGCATACATAGCAGACGCCTGTTGGGCATTTTGATCACAATCAACACGATATCAACCTTTTCCGCAATTGGTAAACGGTCCATTTTAACACGGGCAGTGTATCACGAAGCAAATACCGCCCGCACTGGCGGAATGTTACGTGATACCACGTACTTATACGTTTGTGGCAATTAGAGTGCCATCTATCACAAAGCGAATAAAGTGGTCCAACTAAAACATTCATATTTCTTTACGTACTACACGAATAAGTAATAAAAATGGGGGTTCCTATTTTAAAAAACGCAGTTGATATCCGTTTGACCTATGGCAGCGCCATCTAGCTAAAGCGTGATTAAGAAAAATGTTGATGGCTGTTAATACATTTGAATATCTTAAAGTTTCATTTAACGTAACTTAGTAATAATACAGGGTGGTCCATTGACAGTGACCATCTGGTTTCCTCCTTCAAGCTAGACGAGTTTCGTTCTTTGCAGTTTTTTCGTTTGATGCTTATTTCGTGAGATATTTGGCCCGGTCACTGTCAATGGACCACCCTCTATTATTACTAAGTTACGTTAAATGAAACTTTAAGATATTCAAATGTATTAACAGCCATCAACATTTTTCTTAATCTCGCTTTTGCTACGCAGTTTTTATTTTAAAAATCGTGTGCAGTCCGCAGCGTTGAGCTCTGATCGTCGCGCTGTTTAAGCGCAGTATGAGAAGGGCTGAGGCTGGTGCCGTAGTGAAACATGCATGTGGAGTACGTTTGAAAAGTGCCGAGAAATAGGCCGTTCTTAACGTTTTTCACAAATTTACGGGGATAATCGGAAGTTTTCCCAGACCCTGTATGTAATACAGTTGATACATAAACCGACATCGTGTAAGTGTAACGCAGTCGGTAGCTTAACCAAATGCAGCTAATAAGTTCGTTAGTCCAAATCTCCCATCTATCATTTTTTTCCTCGTTCAATTTGAAATACCTAACTTACATCTTGTAATTATAAAACTCAACATAATTTTTTATGAATAATGCGCGTCTTCTTGTTTCTAATTACATACCGGACGCGAAATTTCAAATACAAATTCTTAATTATGGATGTTTTATGAAAGACTGTTCATAAAAGTTGG
The DNA here is from genome assembly GCF_021461395.2 of Schistocerca americana. Taxonomy (NCBI): domain Eukaryota; kingdom Metazoa; phylum Arthropoda; class Insecta; order Orthoptera; family Acrididae; genus Schistocerca; species Schistocerca americana. Next base: position 538,570,158 of record NC_060124.1, on the reverse strand, counting down.
TTAAATTAAGAAAATATAACAATTTAATTTTTAAGGCAAAAATAAAAAACCAAATCCTCTTTATTTGGACTATGTCCATCGTTTTAAACCACAGAGATAGATAAGTATTGTAGAATCATGAAAAACAATCATTTTCACAGCATCGAGTACATCATACAAATATAAAATTGTTTAGGCTTTCGTGGGCACTTGCTGACAAACTGCCTATTTGCTTCTGTCTCGGGTTCTTCGGCAAACATTCGTCTGATGATTTTATTGACGTTTCGCCAGCACGAGTGGCTGGCATTGTCAAAGCTTCACCCTCCATTGCCGGTGGTGAACTGGAGCCGAGTTCGCAGCTGCAGACTATATGTACCTGGCGCGCCAACGTCCGAGGGCTTCTTCACGGTCATTTCCGGTGCGGTTCTCCTCTTGCTACCTGAGACGGTCGTTCGCTGCAGTACGGTAAGCCAGGATCCGTTTACCTTAAGGCTTTCTTCTTTCTTGTTGAAGCTCTTCCCGTGTTTGTGTATTTCTACAGCTTCCCTAAACAAGCGAGTGTGATAGTGCTTCTCTACAGCCAGAACTTCCGTTTCAGTGAATTTTATTACGTGCCCTGCCACGGACGATTTCTCCACCTGCCCCAGCCTGCAATGTCGCTTACCTTCTTTGATCCTGGTGTTGATTGATCGTCCAATCATTCCGACATAAACTTTTCCGCATGTGCACGGTAAGTGGTATATTCCCGACACTGCAAGTGGGCCCCTTTTATCCTTTGCCGATCTAAGACATACTTTGATCTTCCTTGTTGGTATGAAAATTTTCTTTACTCCGTGTTTGTGCAATATACGGCCGATTCTGTCCGTCAGTCTGGGAATGTATGGCAGAAAAGCCGTACCCGACATTTCTTTTCCTGATTTCTTACTTCGTCGAGTGTTTGGCTCTGTTACACTTCTAATATAATTTGTGGAGTACCCATTACTCCTCAGAACACATTCCAGATGTTGCGTTTCCCGTTTGAGGTGCTGCGGCTCACATATTCGTCCTGCTCGCGTTACGAGCATGTGAATCATGCCTCTTTTCGGGCTCGGATGGTGGTCTGATAGTTTGCGCAGGTATCGGTCCGTGTGTGTCGGTTTTCGGTACACGCTATATCCCAGGTTTTCGCCGTCCCTTGTGACCAGCACATCTAGAAATGGTACTTTATTGTCCTTTTCTAGTTCCATGGTAAATTTTATGTTGGTGTGGAGGCTGTTCATGTGTCTTAGTAAAACACTGAGCTGTTCTTCACCATGGCTCCACACAACGAAAGTATTATCGACGTACCTGTACCATACCTTAGGTTTAGAAGTCACCGAGTCCCGTGCCTGTGCTTCGAAATGCTCCATCAAGATGTTGGCCACCACTGGACTAAGGGGGCTACTCATGGCAACGCCTTCCAGCTGTTCGTAGAAATTGCCATTCCACGTGAAATAGCTGGTGGTGAGACAGTCATGGAAGAGATTTGTGATGTCTTGCGGGAAAATGGAACCGATGTGCTCCAGAGCGTCACTGAGTGGCACTTTCGTAACATCAAAGCTGACGAGGATGCCGTTTGTTGCAAGTTTTAGTTTATTCAGCTTCTCAATGAAATGTCCTGAATCCTTCATGTATGTGTCGGTCTTCCCCAAGTGCGGCTGGAGCAGAGAGGCCAAGTGTTTTGCCAGTTTATACGTCGGTGAGCCAGGGGCGCTAACAATCGGTCTTAGTGGAACGTTGTTCTTCTGGATCTTATGGAACGTCGGCCGAAGAACCCGAGACGGAAGCAAATAGGCAGTTTGACATCATACAAATGCTGCATTTTTACATTTGCCTCTGTACCATTAAAGTATCAAAGCAACAGAACTGATCTGGAGCCAAGTTGCGGCATTTGGCCCGAAAAGTAACAAAACGCAAGCTGCCAGACGCACTGGAACTAACACACGCAACTTTTTCACACGTCACTGCCGAACGCTGGCGGGTTATAGAACGGCTCGTCATAAAAAAAAGAGAAAATGCGGCGTCTGTTTGGCTTCGTGGATTCTGTTGTTGATAGGCTCGTTGCCAACGTAGCAGGTGACACTTCCAGAACTGAAATCTATTTCTCGGGTTCGGATAAGGAAGGAGCTATGAGATTACCAGACGACTGATTGTGATTAATACCTTCAGTGGCTTCAGTATTCAACAGTACGGTGAAATACCTGCAGTGCCCTTTTGCATTACACACAGGTCGCTCAGAAGAAATTACCCGATGTTTAAGTTAGAAATTTTCATCACTCTTGTTTGTAATTAGAATACTATGTGAGGTCAGAACGAGTGCATTTTACGCTTCCCGTCTGGTGACCTAAGAAGCGCGCAGTAGTGCTGGAATTTCTCCGAATATTATTTCATTCTCTTTGAAAATTAAATGACATCGGAAGCTATATTGTTTCTTTGCCCGTTTCTTTTTACGTCTGAACTGCAACTGCTCTCATCATTGCAGGGTAGTTGGACCGCCTGCTAGCCAGTGCTGGTCCCAAGTTTAAAGGGCCGATAAAGCTGTGGTCCTGCATTATCGCTCAGCCTATGTGCGTGTAATACAACATAAAACGTATGCTTATGATGGTACTTGATTGTACTGGTCACAGCTTGTCTTCCGCTCCACGTGAAACGAAATCGAATGAGATTCAAGCAAACGCGGAGGGTTCCTGGAGTAATATTTACATCAGGTTTATTCTTATGATGGACAGAGTACTGTAACTTGTACGTGACGTGCTACGATGTGCGCGTTGAATTATGCGAGGTACTGTCTGACCAGTCTTCCTTCGCTTCGTCAAACTGACGAAATGGTGGCACATACGCAGGCGCTACTGGTGGTGGTGTTGCTGTGGGGTCCGCGTCTTTTCTGAAATCGTCTTTCCACCATTTGTTTACTCTGAAACTAAATAAACTGAATCAGATCAACTGGCGATTGCGGCTTAGTACCCACAGTAAACAAACAAAATGCAAAAGAACAAGAGAAATAAGCACCGAGGAAGAAAAAGGAGGGAGTTAAAGTAGCAACTTCGGAACCCAGAAAACGAAGAGCACGAGCAAGGCAAACACTGGGGACGCAGAAGACGAGCGAGAACAGCAAAAACGCAATCAAAAAGACGACAGAACAGGAAGAAGTCAACTGGAAGACTTAATGACAGCCACATGTAGGCACAATAACTAGTCGCCAAGTATGTTGTGTACAGCTTCACACACAATGGTAAGAAGAGGTCGCTTACAGAGTGGTGCAGTTAACTGTTGTCATAGGAAAGCTGGATGGGAGTAGAAACAATCAGCGAACAAGTTGACACGACAAACAGAAGATTTACGTAACTTGCATTTCTACAAGGGTATGAAGACTCATTACAAATAATGCACCAAGAACCACAGTACAGCTGGTACAACAGCAACAACAGTGAGACTGTCTAAACTAAAGCACCAACGTTGGAGTCGGAGCCACGATTAGGCGGCGTCTGCTTAGCGTCAAATAGCGAAGAGACTCCAAGTGCGAGTGGGGCAAGCAGCTGCCAATGGCCAACCCGCATCGCGACAGCAGAGGGCGCTTGTGGTAAAGAGGCACGGGGGGTGTGGCTCAGTGGGTGAGCACCATTGAGTCCATCATATACCGTGAGACTGCTATCGGGCAACTGACTCGCGTGGTCTTGTATAAATACGTGACACCACAAAAACAAACATTTTCAAAACGTAAAGGTACAGCATAATTTTCATTCGTGTATTTGTTGATTTCAGTTGGTAATTCAGTTTCATGTACTTTGAGGTATGTGCCATTGTTCTGTATAAGCAACGAATAAAGCCATCTGTTGGTAGATGTGACGTCCCTTGTGACGTCGTTGTCGTTAGTAATTCGTTACATACAAAAAAATTAGATATATACACTCCTGGAAATGGAAAAAGAACACATTGACACCGGTGTGTCAGACCCACCATACTTGCTCCGGACACTGCGAGAGGGCTGTACAAGCAATGATCACACGCATGGCACAGCGGACACACCAAGAACCGCGGTGTTGGCCGTCGAATGACGCTAGCTGCGCAGCATTTGTGCACCGCCGCCGTCAGTGCCAGCCAGTTTGCCGTGGCATACGGAGCTCCATCGCAGTCTTTAACACTGGTAGCATGCCGCGACAGCGTGGACGTGAACCGTATGTGCAGTTGACGGACTTTGAGCGAGGGCGTATAGTGGGCATGCGGGAGGCCGGGTGGACGTACCGCCGAATTGCTCAACACGTGGGGTGTGAGGTCTCCACAGTACATCGATGTTGTCGCCAGTGGTCGGCGGAAGGTGCACGTGCCCGTCGACCTGGGACCGGACCGCAGCGACGCACGGATGCACGCCAAGACCGTAGGATCCTACGCAGTGCCGTAGGGGACCGCACCGCCACTTCCCAGCAAATTAGGGACACTGTTGCTCCTGGGGTATCGGCGAGGACCATTCGCAACCGTCTCCATGAAGTAGGGGTACGGTCCCGCACACCGTTAGGCCGTCTTCCGCTCACGCCCCAACATCGTGCAGCCCGCCTCCAGTGGTGTCGCGACAGGCGTGAATGGAGGGACGAATGGAGACGGGTCGTCTTCAGCGATGAGAGTCGCTTCTGCCTTGGTGCCAATGATGGTCGTATGCGTGTTTGGCGCCGTGCAGGTGAGCGCCACAATCAGGACTGCATACGACCGAGGTACACAGGGCCAACACCCGGCATCATGGTGTGGGGAGCGATCTCTTACACTGGCCGTACACCACTGGCGATCGTCGAGGGGACACTGAATAGTGCACGGTACATCCAAACCGTCATCGGACCCATCGTTCTACCATTCCTAGACCGGCAAGGGATCTTGCTGTTCCAACAGGACAATGCACGTCCGCATGTATCCCGTGCCACCCAACGTGCTCTAGAAGGTGTAAGTCAACTACCCTGGCCAGCAAGATCTCCGGATCTGTCCCCCATTGAGCATGTTTGGGACTGGATGAAGCGTCGTCTCACGCGGTCTGCACGTCCAGCACGAACGCTGGTCCAACTGAGGCGCCTGGTGGAAATGACATGGCAAGCCGTTCCACAGGACTACATCCAGCATCTCTACGATCGTCTCCATGGGAGAATAGCAGCCTGCATTGCTACGAAAGGTGGATATACACTGTACTAGTGCCGACATTGTGCATGCTCTGTTGAATGTGTCTATGTGCCTGTGGTTCTGTCAATGTGATCATGTGATGTATCCGACCCCAGGAATGTGTCAATAAAGTTTCCCCTTCCTGGGACAATGAATTCACGGTGTTCTTATTTCAATTTCCAGGAGTGTATTTTATATATTTTTAATTTTTAATTTATCAGCATGCTTCGTTCTCTCAGGGATATTGTCTTCTCTTATCACTTTTGCTTACGTGCATAAGTAAATATGAAACGGGTTCTTGAAGGGCCTCAGTTATTTGTGTACAAACTTTGGGTTTTCAACGTGACTAAAATATAGTTGCCGTGAACTGAATTGAATATAATTTTGTTAATTTCTATTTATTGATTGCAAAGCAAGGCTTGAGAGAATTTCGATTGTTGCCGTGGAGCGGCCAAGATAAAATTTACTGAACTCGTGGAATCTGTATAGTTTAAAAACATGAACTTTAACGTAAATTAATTATCTGTTGCAATTTAAAAAGTTTCTTATAACGAAATCTCTCGCATTTACATTTACTGTTAACACTGAAGAATAAATTAATACTTCGGCGCGTAATGGCCGACCAGAGGCTGCATAGGAAGATGAGCTTCTCGCAGCGCAAATTACTGAAAAAATGCTTATTAAAAATAATTAGCCACTGCGAGCATTTGAGTTGACAACTATTACAAAAAAATTCATTTTGTAATAATAATAACAAGTTTATTTTAGCAATGAATATGAATAACTTACATAAAATATGTGTAGCCGCTCAATGGCTGCCTTCCGTATAGCGAAACAAAACAGTGTATGTACCACAAAATACGTCCTTCCTCCTCGGCCGTACAATCGCGTCTCTTTTGATCCTTTTTTATTTCCATAGACATTAAATAAAGATGCTACTCTTTAATTATCGCTGCATATCAGTTGTTTCAAGAACATTAACTATATCTTTTACACTAATTATATTCATAAAATACGTAAACTACGATTTACAATCGCTAAAAATGTCAATATTTATGTGACGTACCGTCACATAGTGTGTAGAACTGCGTGTGCCAACATCTTCAATTTTATTCCGAGCAAACTAGTGATTGTAGGTGATGTTCTTTTTACGATCTGCCGAAAGCTAAAAAACTTAGAAACAATTCAATGTGCAATGAAACGAAACGAAGTGTGTAAAATGTCTTATGACGCATGTAAGGGAGCTGCGTTGGTTAGACAGACATTTTATTTATTGTTGCAGCAGGGAGTAGTAGCCTGGGCTGGTCGTAGCCGTTGTTAGTGCTTTGAGTACAGCTGTATATGTTTGTGATGTTCGAGGGAAATCATGTGGCAAAATAGATGTAAACGGCTGTATATTGAAATGTCATTGGAAGTTGGTGGCCACTATAAATCAATTAGTATAAAACTGCAGCAGAATGAATGACGGAGAATACGAAAATTGCTTGTCACTGAGTCACGACGTCCACGGCGACAATCGAGCTTAGATTTTTTGTCAACTGCAATTTCTCCAAAGCTCTTTTCATTAACATTCTATAATTTGAGAATTAAATACAGTGTAGAGAACTGTTTCTTTTGTTGTGTATTTTGCAACCCATCATCATAAAGTTATGTTGGTTGGTAATCGAATTTTGGTACTATATTATGAAGTTGCTTTCCAAACGCACTATCGAACGAGGTGGCGCCGTGGTCAGCACACTGGACTCGCATTCGGGAGGACGACGGTTCGGGTCCTCGTCCGGTCATCCAGATATAGGTTTTCCGTGATTTCCCTAAGTCACTCCTGGATAAATGCAGGGATACATTTTAATTAGAAAGAAACGACGTTCGGAAAAGATATTTCGTCCTTCCTCTAATGATGATGACAGTTCGTAAAGTTCGGTCGATCTCTTTCCCCATGTTTGAATCAATTCGAGCATGTACTCCATCTCTGATCACCTCGTCGTCAACGAGACTTCAAACCGCAATCACTTTTTAACATACGCATAATTCCGCCACTGCAGTAAACCAATAGATTTGTTAGCTACTCAGGATCATTTGTTTTAATATCCGTGTTGCTTATTTCATGAACAGCAGTATAGTTTGCCTGCATGACTGTCTGAATGATTACCATATTTATTATGACGCTAGGTTAAGCTGTAGCGTCAAAGAAACTGGTATAGGCAAGCGTACTCAAATACAGAGATATGTAAACAGAGAGAATATGGCACTGCAGTCGGCAACGCCTATATGAGACAACAAGGGCCTCGCGCAATTGTTAGATCGGTTACTGCTCCTACAGTGGCAGGTTATCAAGATTTAAGTGAGTTTGAACGTAGTGTTACAGCAGGCGCACGAGCGATGGGACAGATCATCTCCGAGATAGCAACGGAATGGGGATTTTCCCGTACCACCATTTCACGAGTGTACCGAGAGTATCAGGAATCCGATAAAACATTAAATCTACGATATCGCTGCGGTCGGAGAAAGATCCTGCAAGAAAGGGACCAACGGCGACTGAAGAGAATCGTTCAACGTGACTGAAGTACATCCTTCCGCAAATTGCTGCAGATTTCAGTGCTGGGCCTTCAGCAAGTCTCAGCGTGCGAACCATTCAACGAAATATCGTAGATATGGGCTTTCGGAGCCGGAGGCCTACTCGTATATCCATGATGACTGCACGATACAAAGCTTTACGCCTCGCCTGGGTCCGTCAGCACCAACACTGGTCTGTTGATGTTTGGAAAATGGTGCCTGGTAGATGAGTCTCGTTTCAAATTGTGTCGAACGGATGGACACGTACAGGTATGGAGACAACCGCATTAAACCATGGATCCTCTGGAGGCTCTGTAATTGTGTGGGACGTGTGTAGTTGGAGTGATATGGGACCCCTGATCCGTCTAGATACGACTCTGACAGGTGACACGTACGTAAGCATCGTGTCTGATCACCTGCATCCATTCATGTCCAGTGTGCATTCCAATGGGCTTGGGCAATTCCAGCTGGACGGTGCGACACCCCACACGTCCAGAATTTCTACATAATGACTCCACGAACACTCTACTGAGTTTAAGCACTTCTGCTGGTCGCCAACTCCCCCTGAAATTAACATTATTTAGCATTTCTGGGATGCCTTGCAACATGCCGTTCAGATGAGATCTCCACCCCCTCGTACTCTTACCGATTTACGGACAGCCCTGCAGGATTCATGATATCAGTGCGCTCCAGCACTACTTCAGACATTAGTCGAGTCCCTGCCACGTCGTGTTGCGGCACTTCTGCTTGCTCGCACGGGCCCTACCCGATATTAGGCAGGTGTACCAGTTTCTTTGGCTCATCAGTGTATGTGCCATAGTACTACGTCACTACGAAACCTACGTCAAGCTTCCAATTATCGTTAATGTTTCTGTCCTTTCTAATGTCAAATTACCGTTTAGTGCTCGTAAATGTGCAATATTATTACTGCGTGTGCTTAAAAAGAACTAAAAAAGTGTCATTGACAAAGTATCACCATTTCCTTAAGAGCGCGACAGCTTCCTAAAATTGGCTATTTATGACCGACGAAACTGACTTGGACTCTGCCTAGAATGTAGCTTCCCAGACATTCATCCTTGCATTATCCAATTGGAGCACGTTTTCCACCTTTCGGAATGCACTGATAAATCAAGGTCCTGTTGACTTTAAACGTGTTTTCGCCATTCAGATCTTACGTGATAATTCACGACTTACAACTCACGTTGCCATCTGCACAGTTTTCGGCGGCGTTGTCCTGGAATTCAAAGTGGTGTTCACGATTCGCGATAGAAGGAGTCGGGAACCACTTTTCTCCCGCCTTGTGCCGAATATGCGAATCATGTGAACGAAGGTAGAAATGATGTGTGAATTTCCTCTCTCTATCAGTATACATGACTAAAAGTACACATTTAGCTGTTAAAAGAGGAATTATTCGATAGTTAAGTTGAAAGTGCGTTACACGTCCATTTTGAGTATTTTAACTAGAAAGGATCGACGTTCGGCAAAGATGTTTCGTCCTTCCTCTAATGATGAAGACAGTTCGTCACGTCCGCCTGGTCCGAAGAATAAAGTTAAAAGATATACGGTTTGCAACAAAGACTGGCTACAAAACAAAGTTATTCAACACCATGAAATAAAATGACTTCCGTAGCAAAGTGTGTGATCTGTCCTGCCACGTTTTCGATAAAATTTGAAGGAACATCAGAAGATACAAAAACACATTCTGGCACAGCAGCAGTGCCGAAAAATGAAACAATTACAACTTTCCTTGTTAAGAAACATACGTCTGAAGGGGATATCATGCTATATGCTGAAGTTGCAGCTGTTTATGACAGTGTAAAACACGGCCCTCACTGCAAGTCACTGGACTGCCAAACGAATTTCATCATTCGTTGCTAACAGACAGTAATATTGAATCTAAAATTGCGTGTGGAAGAACTAAGGCTCATACAGTCAAGATGTAGTCAGAGGCGAGCTTTATTAAGCCTTTTATTTCTCTGTCGTCAGATGCTTCAAACCGACGAAACATAAAAACTTTTCCGTATGCCGTTCAGTACTTTGAAGTTAACCACGGAATAAGTCTGATATTGCTAGATTTTTATGAAGACGCCAAAGACATCACAAAGACATTTTTCGCGCAATAAATATCATTACAGAGTCTAACGATTTTCCTCTGCGCCATGACAGTGCTGACAATGCTCCAGTCAACCATAAAAAGCCAGCTCGTTGGCTGGTTGGTTTAAAAGAGGGGGTGGGGGGGAGGAGAGGGAGGGACCAAACTGCTAGGTCATCGGTCCCTCGTCCACAAGGGTGGGAGTAAAATAATTGAGACATACAAAACACAGCCGAAAAAAAAAGAAAACCACAAGAATGACAGAAGGGCAACAAACACTGAAATGGAGAAAGGCGGACAAGAAAACCACAGAGAGACGCAAGAAACATGTGGAACAGATCAAAACAAGAGAGCAGATTACCATGTCTGGCAGACCATGAGAATAAAAAGAAGAAGCCAGCTAATCATTGAAACCACCACCCTAAAAGCACTAGGACGGAGGACACAGGGACAAAGGACATGCGATAAAACTTAGATCATATGATGAAACCCACCCTCACGAATAAAAGAATGAAACGTAAAACTAAAGCTGCTGTTGAGGCATTGTCGCCCAACACCGAAGATAGGGTGCTGAGGAAGTTAAAAGTCCGCCGCAGAGCGGCTAAAAGTGTGCAGTCCAGCGAGAGGTGGACGACCGTCATTTGTGAGCCTCAGCGACACCAAGGTGGGTCCTTGTAATGGAAGAGGTAACCATGTGTTAGCCATGTATGGCCAATACGGAACCAGCAGAGGACAACTGGCTCCCTGCGAGAGGACTGCATGGAAGACTTCCACACATTCATAGTCTCCTTAATGCCACACAGTTTGTTGTGCATACTGTTATGCCATTCCACCTCCCAAAGCCGAAAAACCCTGCGGCGTAAGACAGAACGCAGGTCAGTTTCGGAGATGCCCATCTCCAGAAGCGGTTTTCGCGAAGCCTGTTTGGCCAACCTGTCGGCAAGTTCGTTGCCTGGGATTCTGACATGTCCTGGGGTCCACATAAATACCACTGAACGACGGGACCGTTCCAGGGCATAGAGGGACTCCTGAATGGACGCTACCAAAACAATGGTGGGGGTAGCACTGGACGATAGCTTGTAGGCTGCTCAAGGAATCAATAAATGGGAGAAATGACTCGTCAGGGCGTGAGCGGATGTGCTCAAAAGCACGAGATACGGCCGCCAGCTCTGCAGTGGAAACACTCCAGCCATCTGGAAAGGAGTGCTGTTCAATACGTCCTCCATGAACATACGCAAAACCTACATGACCACCATCCATCGAGCCGTCAGTGGAAACCACTTCATGGCCCTGGTACATGTCGCGAATCGAGAGGAAGTGATAGCGGAGAGCCGCAGGGTTAATTGAGTCCGTAGGGCCACGCCAAAGGTCCAGATGAATCTGGGGCCTGGGTGTACACCATGGAGGTGTACGTGAATGGACCTCGAGTAGAGGTGGTAACAGGAAGGACTCAAGTTCAGACAGAAGAAACTAGACGCGAACGGTAATCGTAAGCCCTGACCTGGGCCGCCGATGCGGGAGATGAACCACCGTGGTTGGGAAATTGAGACAGTAATTCAGATGCACAGGAGACCTACGAACGTGTGCAACGTAACGTAAACATAGCACTTGTGCATGCGTAACCTTCAGTGCAGCGACTCTGGCCTCCAGCAGGACACTGGTCACCAGACTCGTCTGCAAGCTCCTGTCACTTGGTGAATGCATCACTGGTGCACTGGGTCTAGTAAACGCAACACTGAGGGTGCCGCCGAACCGTAAACTAGACTCCCATAGTCAAGGCGGGATTGAAAAAGGGCTCTGTAGACTTGCAGTAGCGTAGAGCGATCTGCAGTCCAGTTGGTGTTTCTCAGGCAGTCGAGGGCAATGCGGTGCTGCCAGAACTTCTGCTTAAGCTGACGAAGGTGAGGTAGCCAAGTCAATTTGGCGTCGAAAACCAGTCCTAAGAATCTGTATGTCTCCACTACAGTGAGTGGATCATTAAGATAAAGTTCTGGTTTTGGATGAACGGTGCGACATCGACAGAAATGCATGACACACGACTTCATGGCTGAAAACTGGACACCGTGGGCTAGAGCCCATGACTGCGCCTTGTGAATGCGAATGGCTCCCTGTAGGCGCCGCTCAGCAACACCAGTACTGTAGGAGCAGTACGAAATGCAAAAGTCATCCGTATATAGAGAAGGTGTGACCAATGGCCCTACAGCTGCTGCTAGATGGTTAACACCCACTAAAATAGAGAGACACTCAATACAGAGCCCTGTGGAACGCCATTCTCCTGAATACAGTGGGAACTATGGGAGGCACAGACTTGGACACGGAAAGTATGGAGCGACAAGAAGTTTTGGATAAAAATCTGGAGTGGGCCCTGGAGACCCCACTCATACATTGTGGCAATGATATGATGCGCCGGGTCATGTTGTATGCTTTATGTAAGTCAAAAAAGTTGGCAACCAGATGTTGATGTCTAGAAAAGGCTGTTCGAATGGCAGACTCGAGGGACACAAGGTTATCAGTGGCAGAGCCTGGTGGAAGCTGCCCTGACATGGAGGCAGTAGGCCACATGACTCCAAGACCCAACCCAACTGCTGACACTCCATACATTCCAGCAGCTTACAAAGAAAGTTGGTTAGGCTGATGGGCCGGTAGTTATCCACATCAAGCTGGTTTTGACCGGTTTTGAGCACCAGAATGATGGTGCTCTCCCGCCATTGCGACGGAAAGACGCTATCGCACCAGATCTGGTTGAAGATGATGAGGAGATGTCGCTTGTAGTCAGACGAGAGATATTTAATCATCTGACTGTGGATCCGATCGGGCCCAGGAGCTGTGTCAGGGCAATGTGCAAGGGAGCTGAGAAGCTCCCACTCTGTAAATGGGGCGTTATAGGGTTCACTGTGGCGTGCAGTGAACGAAAGGACTTTCCTTTCCATCCGCCGTTTGAGGGTGCTAAAGTCTGGGGGGGGGGGGGGGGGTTGTTCCCCGACGCAGAGGCTCGAGCATAGTGCTCAGCAATCGCGCGTTTGTGTCTGTAGATAACACGCCATTGATGTTAATGCCAGGGACACCTGTTGGGTACCCAAAAAGTCGTCTGATCTTCGTCCAGACTTGGGAAGGTGACGTATGGCACCCAATGCTCGACACGTACCTCTCCCAACACTCCTGTTTCCGTCGTTTTATGAGTTAGCGAACGCGGTCACTGAGCTGCTTAAAGGCTATTAGGTGCTCTAGGGAAGGGTGCCGCTTATGTCGCTGTAGAGCTCGACGACGCTCTTTAATTGCCTCAGCGACTTCTGGCTCCCGCCAAAAGACTGTCTTTCGCCAAGGTCACCATAAAGAACGAGGGATCGTGTTTTCTGCCGCAGAAACGATCGTTGTAGTGACCTGTTAAACGACAACACCGAGGGTACCATGTGGGGGAGACTCAGCGGTGACAGCAGAGGTGAAGGCTTCTCAGTTTGCCTTGTTAAAAGTCCGTCTGGGTAGGCGTCTATGGGCATCACGCCAGGGGAGTGACAGGAAGATGGGGAAGTAGTCACTACCATACAGGTCGTCATGTGCTCTCCTGTGGATAGATGGGAGAAGGCCAGGACTGCAAACCGATCGATCAACGGCCGAATATGTGCCGTGTTCAACACTTAAATGTGTGGAGGCACCTGTATTTAAGAGGCAGTGGTCAAGTTGTGACAGTAAATTTTCGACCACAAGGGTTTATGCGCATTCAAATTTCCCAAAAGTAGGAAAGTTTTAGGGATTTGATCAACCAAATGGTTCGTTCAAATGGCTCTGAGCACTGTGGGACTTAACTGCTGTGGTCATCAGTTCCCTAGAACTTAGAAGTACTTAAACCTAACTAACCTAAGGACATCACACACATCCATGCCCAAGGCAGAATTCGAACCTGCGACTGTAGCGGTCGCACGGTTCCAGAGTGTAGCGCCTAGAACCGCTCGGCCACTCTGGCCGGCATTTGATCAATCAGTGCAGCCAATACGTTCAGGGGTTCTGCACCATCTGGAGGAAGATATACATTGCAGATAGTTGTTTCCTGCGTCGTCCTTATCATGACAGCCAGAGCTTCAAGAGGGGTTTGAAGGGGTGCAGGTTCAATACATACTGAGTTCAGGACATAAACTCCACCTGACACTCTGTTATAGTCGCTACGGTTCCTGTAATATCTCTTAAAGCCATGGAGGGCAGGGGTCCACAATGCCGGGAACCAGATTTCCTGGAGGGCAATGCAGAAAGCAGGTGTAAAGCTTAACAGTTGCCATAGCTCAGCAAGGTGGTGGAAAAAACCACCGCAATTCCACTGGAGGATTTCATGATCGTGTGACTGGGACACTCAATAAGGTAGTTTACGCCTCAGGAGCACCTGCTCCCGCCAGATGAGTACCTGTGTGATCAACATCCATTGTGTCTGAGGGCCCAGCGAGATCTAGGTCCTCCGCAGACGCCAGACTCTCCACCTCCTCCCCAGACACAGAGCTTGTAGGTAGTGCTGGTGTGGGTGCCACCACAGTGCCTCTGTGCTTGGGGGTCCTTTTCTTTTTACGTTTCTTTCAGTACTCCTTAGGTTTGTCCAGCTGGGCTATAACCAGCTACCTGTGGTTGCTTCAGCCACTGGCGGTTGTCAGTTTTGCCACTGGTAGGAACCTGGAAAGGGAGTGACCCAAGGGATCCCTTCCTGGCGAGAGTAGCCAAAGAAGACTTACGCTTCTCCAGATGAGAAGTGCTCTCTGACGTCCGCAGTGGTTGGGGGATGTTGCTTCTGAAGTAGGTTGTGCAGGAGCAACAGGGAGGGAAGTGCCTCCCCGCCTCCCCACCATCAAGGCGGCAGGTGGAGTGTGACAGTTCTGAGAGCCAACTGTTCGCGGCAGAACGGAAGATGGTAGAACGGTTGTCGTAGCAGCGGCGTAAGTTGACGTCATACGCCCAGGATGTAGCCTCTCATATTTTCTCTTAGCCTCAGTGTAGGTCAGCCAGTCCAGGGTCTTGTATTCCATTATTTTTCTTTCTGGAGAATCCTGCAGTCTGGCAAGCAAGGCGAATGGTGCTCTCTGCAGTTGACACAGATGGGAGGCGGGGCACAGAGAGTATAGGGATGTGAAGGACGTCCACAATCCCGACAGCTGACGCTGGAAGTACAGCGGGAAGACATATGGCCAGACTTCCAGCGCTTAAAGTGTCACATCGAGGGAGGGATGTATGGTTTTACGTCACAGTGGTAGACCATCACCTTGACCTTCTTGGGTAATGTGTCATCCTCAAACGCCAAGATGAAGGCAACGGTGGCAACCCAATTATCCCTTGGACTCCAGTGGACGCGCCAAACGAAATGGACACCTCACCGCTCTAAATTGGCTTGTAGCTCATCATCAGATTGCAAAAGAAGGTCCCTGTGAAATATGATACTCTGGACAATATTTAAGCTTTTATGGGGCTTGATGGAAACAGAAACATCCCCCAGCTCGTTGCAGGCAAGTAGTGCCCATGACTAAGCAGAGGACGCTGTTTTGATCAAGACCGACTCTGACTGCATCTTGGATAAGCCCTCCATCTTCCCAAACTTGTCCTCTAAATGCTCCACAAAAAACTGAGGTTTCATTGACAAGAAAGATTCCCCATCAACTTTCGTACATACGAGGTACCAGGGTGAATAAGCTCTGCTGCCATCCTTAGCCTGGCGTTTCTCCCATGGTGTGGCCAAGGGGGGAGGGAGGAGGAACGATTTGGGGTCGTATTTCTTACCACTGAAGTTAGACCTTAACCGCTTAGAGACTGCTGGTGTTTGACCACCACCATGACCATGGCATGTCATCCACCCTGATGCCACCCACTCTGACCACTAGGGCCCTTTGCCATGGGCGCCACCCAGCTGCAGCAAAGGCCACCTGGTAGGATGGCCATTACCGGGAGTCCCGATGTCCCGGGGTGAAAGGCATGTACTCCTTGGCATACGTGGGCAGTTAATGGACCAGGCATCAGCAAAGCGATCCCTGTGTGGTCGGGGGCTATAACCAACAGGGTACATGGCAGCCCCACCACAACGGACTGGCTACCGTGCTGGATATGAGGCGCAAACGAGCTAAGAAGTCAATTATCGTCGACAGCGCAGAAAGCGATAGAGGATGAAGGAAAACGCACGCAGTAGGGTGACCTCTCCCAACAGCTGGAGAATGAGCGGAGGTGCAGGTCCACGTTAACGAAGGATACGAGACATTATCAGCGCATGATGGACACTATGTACCATGTAAGGCGCCCTTCCCCACTTGGCTCGCTCTTCGGGAAAATTTTGAAAAATGGAGGTCAAATCCTACAGGGGACCATCACGTAAAGGCCGAAACGTGTGAGACTCCTTTTAGTCGCCTCTTACGACAGGCAGGAATACCTCGGGCCTATTCTAACTCCCAGACCGGCAGGGGGGAAAACCAGCTCGGTTTTTGTCTTACTGGAAGACGAAAATCCCTCCAGAGAGAAAATTGCAACTACCATATCACAAATAAGGTTGTAAAACATGATCTTCAAACGTTTCATTATGATGTTTTAAAGGTTACCAACAAATTTAATATCAGCCTCTTCAAAGACCAGCTATACATTGAATTCTGTGATTTCTGGAATTCATGTGCTGCACTTGATGAAAGTAAAGTGGAAGACCAGATTGGAGTATGTTTCTTTAAACGTGATATCACTACCGACATCAACCGTTACCAGTTGCTCTGGATTATATCATATATATTTTCAGTTCCTATTGTAACTCATTTGCTGAAAGAATCTTCAGTATGATTAGGAAAAAGGATCCAGAAGAAAGAAATCGCATATCCACGGCATTAGTGAAAAGGGAACTTCAAACAAAAGTTAACTTTCTCGAAAGTTGTGACTTTTTGAATTTTTTGAAAGAGAAGGGGGACAGTGAAGCTTTACTGAATGCGGAAAGGAGTAACACAAAATATACATTCAAAAATACACAAATGATCATGTTATTGTCGGTCATTTTCTTCAAGATTTTTATCTCCCTTTCTTTTTATCTCAACTTTGAACATATTACACTGGCTATATTATTTTAACAGAAAAAATAATTTCCTTTTTAAATGGCCAAGTGCATACATTAGAAATAAGAATGAAAAGGAGAAGACGTGCTTTTTTATTTTTGTATTAACGTAATAATGAGACAACATTTTCGTACGTTTAAAAATTATATGTGCAACAGCATGGTTATTTTACTTATGAACACTGCTGGAAAAAAATTGTACACTTGGAAAGACGACCTCGATTTTGACGCTATAACGGCATATGCCTACAGCAGAGTCGTGCCAACAGACAGCATAGTAGGATAGCTTCCAGAGCACCATGTGTGTCTGGACTTTATTAAGGAATACGCACAGCCAGAAGTGAAGGAAGCAGGCAACCATGCCATAGAGACGCACTCGTGCTTTCTAGAGCCAAGTAAGCGAATTTCATAGTGGTCAAATTGTGGCCTTTCGAGTGGTGGGGTTGTCCTTTGGGAGAACTGCCACACAAGCTGGACGTGCCGTGTCAGTTGTGCAACGATATTGTATCAGTGGTCATGCAACGTTCCCACACCTGCAGACGAGGTTCTGGACTTCCACGAAGCACAGGTGCTCATCAGGATCGTCGTATTGTAAGGGCAGCAGTGGCAGATCGTGCGGCTACCACAGCACAGAGAAGAGGGTTTGTGAACCCAGACGTGAACCGTTGCAAACTGGTTATTTGCAGTGGGACTACACGCATGCAAACCTCTAGACCGTCTTCCACCCATGGCACAGCACCGAAGTGCACAGCTCGTCTGGTGTTGTCAGAGGATCACTTGGAAGGTGGTATGGCACGTTGAGGTCTTCAGCGGTGAAAGCAGATTCCACCTACGTGCAAGTGCTGGTTGTCTGCCCGTACATCGTAGACCTGTTGAGCATTGTTTCGTAGAGAGCATTCGTCCACGAAAAAATGGCTCCATATCAGGCCTTATGGTTTAGGGTACAATAACCTACAACTCTCTTTGGTGTGTCTAAAGGTGACGCTAACCAGCGCCCATTATGTGAAGAATGTTGTTAGATCCATTCTTTTGCTGTTATTGCAACAGGAAGCCGATGTTTTGTTCCAACAGGATAATGGCCGTCCACGCACTGCCCGTGAAACCTAACGTGTTTTCCAAACTTCTGTGACCAGTACGAACTCCAGACTTCCCTCCAATCGAACACGTATGGGATATGGCGCGACGAAAAGTGACTCGAGCGACTCGTCAACCAACAACTCTTAACGAACTGCATGAAGGCGTTGTGCAGGAGAGGCATAAAGTATCTCAGGGCAGTATTCGCCATCTATACGATCGATGCCAGCACCAGCATTGCCAACTATGGAGGCTACACAATGTACTAACATGGGTTGCAGCATGGATCGATACCTTTTATCGCAGAACCGCTTGTGCTTTTGATATGTTATGTAATCATTGCATGTATACCATGTGCACTGTTGTAACAATAAATCTTGAGTGAATTGGAAACCGCGAGAAGGGTCTACTAATTTTCTTTCCAGCAGTGTATTTGTAGTAAACTGTTTGCATTTTCTTTATTCTGTGTAACACAAAAGGCGTCTAGCCGAGAGTTTCTAGAAAGGTGAGATCCTTCATCGGAGCACTGAGAGAGGAACGATAGTAACCGCAACACAGCGGTCATCAGCGCTTCTGTACTATCGTCCAGAAAACTTAGATATGAAGCACCAGTACATTGACGATTAACTTGAGCAGTGAGGAAAGTTTAGGAGCTGTGTATACACTGAAAGTTATTTGCTCTGACTCGATTAACATTAAACACAGGCAAACATTAAAATGTTTGCCTGCGTTTTACTCAAAACTGAATGTATTTTCAAACAGACTGAGCCGAAATTACTATTGCGAACAGCGTGTCTCAGTGCACACATTTACATAAAAACAAAACTAACTGGCATTCACTGTGCAAAATATTAAATCAAAAGTGCTACTCAGAAATTACTACCAAAATCAAATTGTACACTGCCCAAAAACAAAAACAAAAATATACATACTCTGAAATTGCGTAGTCCATAAATAATATTAAATACAAAGAAAATGCTTAGAATTTGCGCAGGGGAAATGTGAGGTGAGAAACGAAAGAACGAACAAAATACGAAACGAATCTCACCTGAAAAATTTCAGTAGTCAGCGCCAACAGCACAGCATGAAGAAATCGTGCCAAATAAAATATGCTTAAGTTAAACTAAACTACTGGCAGAAAGAATGGGATGATTTTCTCATACTACAGAAAAACTTATGTGAAATGAAAATACTAATCCGTTCATTATAATAACAATGTTGTATTTCAAACTCTGATTTCACAACAACATGAAACTCGTCGGAATACAAAAATTGTATTCTCTTTACAAAAGTCTGACAAAGTACGGTTTTACGAATACGGAAATTGAAATGGATTAAACTGAAATGACCTAATCTGTGGTGGACTGTTCTGTCGCAAGCATCGCTAACATTATCAGTATGTGTCAGCAAAATTTATTACCTTAAAAAATATGCTTAATGCAAATCCATTCTATCTGTTCCATAAATGCTGCGTCTATAAAGTCTTCCACCAGATTAACAATTACTAACAATTTTCTTCAGCAAAATTCTACTTCAGTACTCACTACACTAAAAGTTCTACCAGCTTAGTCCATGTCCAATACTCGACTACTCTCCACCTTACAAGTGATCCAAAGATACATAAGTTCAGAGGTACTACTGCCACTGTTGTAAGTCAACTATTCCACAGATGTCATACACGACTGCTTTGCTCTCGTAACATGAAATTTCCTGTCATTCAGAAACTATTCGCAAATCAATGTCCATTCCACCTACATATGGTCAACTTTCATAATCTCCCACTCCATTTGATAAAATTTTCGAACGTTTTTATGTTGTCTTACAATGTGAAAACTGAAAATTTGACAAAATACATAATACACAAAATTTTACAAAACATGTAAGTTGAAAACATACATTTAAAGAAATTGAAATTGTGCTTTTTGGTAATAGCCGGTGCACAGGATATTGTCAAGTTCTGATTAGGCACACAAATGAAACAGTTAATCATGACACAAACATATCGTTGCAGAAAGGAGGTCATCGCAGTTCATATAAATTCCAATCACAACTAACATCTTAACAGTCCATGACTTGCCTCAATCACTATGCATCATTACTTTTGTATATGAAGCTGACATTTCAGTCTCTCGAAGTACACTTGTGAAGTAACATCACCAATATTGCAGTAGAATGAACAATGAGGGCTGGAGATCATCCAAACAACCAACAACAACTCTTCTGAAAGTGGAATATCAAATAGTGTTTGGAGTTTGGGCATGTGACCAACAGAAACTCTTCTTGCAGTGTTACATTAAGCAATAGCTGAAGTCTGATCAAGCAACCAGCATAGGAAATTGTCTTCTGCCAACCATGATCCATGTTGTTAGCAGTGGTGAAGTTTCATGATCAGGAATGTTACAAGATGTTCTTCACTCACTAACATAACATCTTCCATAACAAATTAACATCTTGTCCAATATAAATTTCTACATGCATTGAAAACTGTCTCTTGCAGTAGCGACTGAGGTTTTTGGCTGAAAAGTAAACAATCTCTTGCCTGCTAAACCCACACATTGGAGAAAAAAATTCAGTGCTGCACAGAAAATTACAGTGCAGATAACGACACAGTTCTTCATTCACTAACCAAATATTAAGTTATTCCTATTCTGAATAAAGTGTGCACAAATTTTTTTATTCCTGGCACTTGCAAAAATATTATAAAGTATGAAAGTGATGGACAATCTGTCTGCATGACAGACTTATATCCACAAAAAGAATTATGTTAATACATATAAGAAATTACATAAATGACATACACACTTATATAGTACATAGATAACAATGAAAATTCAAACATTCAGAATAAACTGTTCATAATAAAGCAAGAGATATGATGTGTTGGACAAGCAAGGAAATCATATAAGATGCAAATCAGAAACCTACAAAATAACAAACATAGTAGTGTAATTAAATCAAATTCATGAGCCTTCAGAAGAAATCAAAAACATATTAGACATTGACATCTTTATATTTAAAGCATGGAAAGCAAAAAAAAAAAAAAACCTGTTGCTAGAAATGTGCATTCTTTGATATCAAATTTAACGCTACTTTAAAGTTTCATCTATCTGCCATGGATCCATGGTAATGTGTTTAGGAAAGGTAAAAGGGAGCTGTCATCGAGTCCTGTGTCAACAAGTTGTGTTCACCCAAAACTGTCAAACATCCCCATGTATGCATCAAATACATATTTCATCAATTTAAAAATTCCTCAGATTATTTACATCCTTCAACTTCTTAAATCTCGCAGAAGTTGCTTCTGAAATCTTTTATTCATCACTTATATTTTCGTAAAATTTTATATTTCAATCATATAACTTTAATAGAACACATGAACTCAAATTATACCTCAAATATTGCTCAGACTTCACCCCTCAGCTTCAGGATAGCCGCATTATTAAAACCATAAACTTAAAACCTTTTTTCCGTACCCTGCACTTCTCAAATCATCACCTCATACAAAAACATGTTCTTTTATCAAATCTTATAGTTCACAACATGACTTCGAACCATTTCTTTAACTCTTATTTTCTCAACCATGGTTAACCATCACCTTAACATATACGTCTGGTTGCTTATTGCTAATTCATGAGATTTTACCTTATATATGTTACTTAAAGTACAGAGATCTCGCTAAAATGGAGTAGCACATCACAATCATTAACATAACATGTAAATAAAGCAAAACATCTAACTACAAGCAAATGAAGCGTGAAGTAAACTATACAACATGGCATCTTAATGAAATTTGATCACTAATGCAATTGCACACTAAAAAATATCGAAAACACAAAATTATAGAAAATTTGTCATAGCATATGCAAGAGTGTATCACATCCTAGCAAAAATTGGTTCAACGAGTGCAAGATGTATGTCATGCCAACATAAATCAATCTGCCTGTCAAGTGAAGAAAGATGACGTAGAAACGTAGAGCAAGAATAAATATACGATTACCTACACTAGCTTACTTATATTGATGTACCATGTTACTGCTTATACTAAATATGTGTTATGCAGTAAGTTAAAAGTGTTTTCTGAAAAAGACTATTAGTACTTACTAGAATTTTGCCCTTTTTTTCTTTGTGACAGATTTCCTCTGTTGTTTCTCATACTTTCTGAATAAATCTTTCCCAATAACCTTTCAGTATGTAAACATTTTTCAATAAAATTTCTCATCAAGAACTTTCAAGAGATTTGGCGAACAGAGAAGGTTAAATATTAGTATAAAGTGGTGAAACTATTTTCAAGTTTATAAAAATATCTAAATAGAATTGGCAAGAAATACTGCTGTCATACACACAAAACATCATTCACATGAACTGTGCTACTAATTATTTGTAAAAACAACTAAGTGACAAATCGTATTCCATCTAACATTTTACTATCTCATACACCAACTCTTTTAGGTGTTCAAGCAAAAATTTTCATGTGGTGTGTGTAAATAATTTCATATTATTCTAGCATAGCTAGAATTTCTTATGGCATCAACACTTACTCACTTCTTAGCTTGCAACCTGCTAAATGTAGCATCCTTCCAACAAGTGTCAACAGAAAACAGAGTCCCTAACCAATCCCTCTTCATCATTACCTCGAATATCATCAACATGTATCATCATACTACTCATCATAAACTTCATCATACATTGTCACCAAAATATATTACCATTGGCTTCAATGCACAAATAACCCCACATCTCATAAAACTTCATTACTTCTGCAATACAACGCTTATTCTGTGCCTAGTCTTCAGAAATTGGCAGATAAGAAAAACTACATCGTTAGCTCTTCACTCAAAACAAGAAACCTGAATAATGTTTACTGCTGTCACCTTATGTACTTCATGGAATTGTACGCAACACTGTCTATATACTTGTTTATCATGTACCAGTTTAGCAGGAAACAAGATTTCCTTGCATGCCTAATGAGTTTCACATCACTATCTACCATTTCAGGTATTGCTAATATAATATTAACTCAACAAATCATCTTGTGTGTGATATGGGGTGCATTCCTTTGGATTTCTGTGTACAAAGTGCTTTAACTTCGATTCTTGTGCAGTATTCTTTTAATTCTGTGGGATCTGTTGAACGGAAGGAAGAGTTTCTGGCTGAGAAAATTACTGTTACTTGATAACGGATGAA
The DNA here is from genome assembly GCF_021461395.2 of Schistocerca americana. NCBI lineage: Eukaryota > Metazoa > Arthropoda > Insecta > Orthoptera > Acrididae > Schistocerca > Schistocerca americana. The sequence continues at coordinate 538,547,074 of NC_060124.1, read as the reverse complement.
ATTTGACCAAACTTTTTGGCCTATGTGAAATTTCGTGACTTGTGCCTTCGTATTATGAAATTTCCTGCGTTTTTCAGCTGTATTTGCAATATTTGTTAAGGCTAGTTGTATGATATATTTTGTGCCGTAATTTTCTGGTGTAAGGGAGCTGTACAAGTTCTTTGATTTCGTCTGGCAGCTGCTGGTTCTTTAACACTAAGACTGGTGGCTTAAGATATCTTGAAATAAAGTGATATATCTGTCCTATTTTCAGTGTCGATGGTGTCAGTAGTGTCTGTAATCTCTTTCATTATTCGTTCTGATAGGTCTGACTATGGAGAATATAACGAAAAGAATATTGGTTGGATCTTGTGTCTCTTTAATGTACATTTCATCGAAGCTAAGGATCGTTTCTGATATGACCTTGTCAACATGTCCTACATGGTTCAAAAAGTTCTTAATAAAAGCTTGGGCCACTGTTTTTGCTGTAGCCTTATGCAAAGGAGTGAGTGATACAAATTAAGATGTCAACTCCACTGCAACGAAAACATAAGAAAAAAGCATTTCTGGATCTATGTAGTGGCTCTAGAAACTCTATAGCTGCCAAATCTTTTAGTTTGAATGATTATGACTGGAAACAGTGGCGCAGAAGGTGAGATGGTGGAAGGTTTTTGGCAGAGTTTACACTTCTAAAGTACTCTTCGTATTCTTTTCTCCGTGTTCTTAATGTGGCACGTGGTCTGCAATTTGTGTAAACACTTCCATGGTCCAAAATAGTGTAATTTAAGTGCGTGTTCCATATCACCATTTTAACAAAACTCTCTGGGAAACACACTACCCAAAGTTTACCATTTGCAGTGCTATGTTTAAAGAGGATGCTGTTTCTGACCAAATGTAACTATCTGATAATTGTGTTTCTTCTGTCTTTCCATTTGTCTTGAATATCATTCCAAATGGGATCTTTATTTTGTTCCCTTGCTATATCAAGAAATGAATATGAAAGCTACGTTTTGTAGATAAAGCAAGCTAACATTTATGTACCGTATCTGTGCTGTTATCTGCTAAACCAATTGGGGTACGAGATAAAGCATCAGCAATGATGTATTTTCCTGTAATGTTACAGTTAGTACAATTATATTCCTGCAAGATTTGTGCCCAACGACGTAATCTTTCATGGTTTAACTTGGAGGTCATTAAAAACTGTAAGGTTTTGTGGTTTGAATAAACTTTTATATACATGAAAAGTAAATAGCATCTAAATTTTGAATACGCCTTGACAACGGCAAAAGGCTTCTAATTCTGTAACTGAGCAATTTGTTTCTGGTTTACTTAACACACTACTGGCAAACGTGATACTTTTTGGGCAATGATTCCATTCTCTACGTGCTCTTCGAATAGATGAGCTCCAAGTCCTATTTTGGAAGAGTGTGTAGATAAGCGGAAATATTTTAAGAGATCGGGAAGGGCTAAAACTGGCACAGTGAAGAGTGTCTCTTTCAGGGAATCGAACTCTGCTTGTGCTTGATCATTCCAGTGCCAAATGGTGTTTTTGTCTGTCAATGAACATAACGTTGCTGTAGTCAAAATTTTCAATATACAAAATTTACGGTAAAAATTGACTACTCCGAAAAAGCTTCTGACTTGTCGTTTAATAGTACGTGGTGGGATTGCTCCGATTGCTTGTAGTTTTTCAGGGTCAGCTGCAATACCTTCAGGTAAAATGCTATGGTCTAAAAATTTTACACACGTCTTACCAAACTGTCCAACCTGAATCTTCAAAAAGGTCCAACGAATTTTCTAAGATTTTGTTATGTGTTGACCAAGTTGGTTCTGCTATCGAAATATCATCGACGTAGATGGTAATGCGCCTCTGGTTTGAAAGAATAGTGTTTAGTCCATGAATGATTGCCGCTGATGAAATTTTTAAACCAAAAGACAACTTACAGAACTGGTAATATGTCCCAAAGCATAAAAAGGCTGTGTACTTCCTACAGTCAGGATGTAACCCTATTTACCAAAAACTAGAGTGTAAATCTAAAGATTACAATACCTGTATGGCATAGAAATTTTGTCAACTGTCTGGGATCTGTCTGTTTTCGGAAGAATAATGGCACTGATCTAACATGAGTCCAAGACCAGCCAAATTGAACCATCTCTTTTTTCAACAACATGCAATGGACTGTTGTAGGAGCTGACAGCTGGCTAAATACCACCATTTCCTAACATCGACTGCGTCGCTCTCCTTTTCTCGGTAATGAATCAGTGTTGCATCAGGTCTTACACAGAATGTTTGTGATTACTAACATGAAACTGGTATTGAAATCCATTGATGGTGCCGCGTCCGTGTGTAAACACTATCACACATTCTTGTAAAATTTCGTTTAGTTCTTTCCTGTTACGTTCATCACAATTCCGTGCTTCCTCGATCTTTTGCTGAATTAGTGTACTTAAATCGATTACCTGATCGTAGCTGATGTCGTTTGCACAGAAATAAGCTGCCGTAAAATTATTATTACCAGTGCAAATGTTGGTTACGGGGTGTACAATTTGTTTTAGTCTAACTTCATTTTCCTGGAGCAGAATGTCCATAATATCTTTGCATTGCGCAAAGTTAATAATTATGGCAGCAGAGTCACCTGTTCGATGTCTTTTCTCCCCCAACTGCCAGGACCTGGAGCCATTGTTTATTCTTTTTACCTGTCGCTGACTGTCATTAGGTGCCTGTGATTTAACTTCGACTATCTCTGCCTGTCGTTGTGGTGACGATCTACCAAAGTTCTGACATACAGAATTGTTTGGCTAACTGTTTATTCTGGTATTTGTTGTTGCCTGAATTTCTATGGTTATGCCAGGTGTTGTTTTGACCCTACTGATTATATTGCTTATTACATGAATGTTCGTGATTTTTATTTTGCTGGTTATTGTGTTTATGACTGTTTTGAAAATTATGTTTTTTTCCGGAAGAAGAATTCTAATCTTGGCTTCTGAAATAGCGTTGTCTTTGTAGTTGTTTTGGTGCCAGACTTGCGTGTTGTAAGAATGGTGTCTATGATCGAGTCTGTTGTTTTTACTACGAAATTTATTATATAATCAACTGTATGTCGTGAGTATAGGCAATCGTAATGATCAAACTTGTGATCAGCTGTGATTACCGTCTAGTTCCACCTTTTGCAAGAGTCTCAAAAATTCTTCTAAATCGTCCTTACACCTGCTTGCCAAGATTATTTGACGTAAATGGATAGGTAATTTCATGAGGCAAATTCTTATTACCCCAGGTGGGCTGAGCGGAAGGTACAGGTATTGGTTCCGCTGTGTCATGTCCTCGAAATACTGTTCTGGACTTGAGAATTCCGATTGTTCAAAGTCGTGCAACATGTTTATACTGTGTTTGATTCTATCCTCATTTCATTTAGACCAGTATGCAGATAAAAATGACTGGTAAAAGACATCTTCTGATTGACAGTCTGTTATAATCGATCGCATTCCGATTGCTGGTTCATTTTCTACGCATTCGCACAGAATTCTAGCATGTGTTCAAGGAGCCAGTTTGGTGGTAACGCATAGATAAATTAATCAAGCTACGCCCTGGGATGAATTTCGTTAGTGAAATTTCGGGAAACTTTGAACGTTCATACAGTGAGGAAGTGTTTATTATGAAATGTGTCTTTCCACCTTGGCGCATCGTTTTCGCGGTTGCGCCAAACGCTCTGTTCGCTGTCACGTCATGACAAGTAAAACGGTTCACATTGGTAACCTGCCAAACTCCATAAGTTACTATCGTCCTCTAGGTTTTCATAATATCGACTTGTGTTACTAGGATTAAATTTTTGTCCACGGTTATTATTTTTCGGGTTTTCTCCAATATGTGAAAGTTCTGACTGTTGGGGTTCAATGTCATGCTTTTGTTGTTTATTGATTTTATCTGATTTTCGTTGAAATGTTTCGAATATTGGTATACGACTGTGTCCGCGAAGTGCACGGGCACCCTGTCATCGGAATCTTGATCGTTGTTGGCAGACAAATTTGTCATTTTTGTGCATAGTTCATCTATTTATTTGGAGATGTTACTTATTTGTTCTACCGAGCGAGGTGGCGCAGTGGTTAGCACATTGGACTCGCATTCGGAAGGACGACGGTTCAAACCCGCGTCCAGCCATCCTGATTTAGGTTTTCCGTGGTTTCTCTAAATCGCTTCAGCCAAATGCCGGGATGGTTCCTTTGGAGGGGCACGGCCGACTTCTTTCCTCAGTCCGATGGGCCCGATGATCTCGCATATTGGACCTTTCCCCTCACAGCAACCAACTTAATTTGTTCTTTCTGTATTTCCGATAGTAAGTATAAGGTTTTGAATTTTTCGGTAGTTTCTTTGAAACTATCTTGCAATAATGCGGTCTCATCTTTTACCTCGGTAACTATTTCGTTGGGGACGACCTCGCTAATTTTCGCCATTTTTCTGCTTGGTCGGTTTTTTGTGTCATTTTAATTTGCTCGATGTCTGTTTCTAAAACTTGTAATCGATTAGTAAGACCTTGAAACATTTGTTGAAAATCTTTATTTCTTCCCTGAATGCACCTTATAACCTTCATATCTTTTTTTTGTGTCCGTTTGAGCTGCTTATTAGTTTCTTCTTGTGACTGCTCGATCCGTTCGCTTGTTCGTTCTTGTCGCAACTGCGTCTGTTTAAGCTGTACAAGTAGCGTTTGAACCATCAGTGTTACGTTTTGATCTTAATCCGTATTGTTCGACATAGAGACAGAGTTCGATCTGTCGGAAACGGTGCAAAACTGAATTTGTGTTATGCAATTGTATATCCATATCTGTGTGACTCAGTTATTGCGGTCAGGTTTGCATATTATATATTGGCGACTTATCGCCTATCTATTCTTGTTCGGTTCGACAACTATCGCTCGTTCCGGAATTTTGTTCTGTTTCAAGTGTAGGCATGCTTCCCTGTAATTGCGTAATTAGATTACGTTCCGTGTCGGTTGTGTGCTGATGCTAAACGATAACTGTTCATTATTCAATGAGTTTTAGTCACATGCTTTCGCTTTGTTGCGTCAGGTTCTGTTGCCGTACGTCACTGTGCTGAACGCGTCTGGTATTCGTTTTTTTTTTTTTTTTAATGTAACAAAGTGAGAATGACAACCATTAACAAAAATGCTACAACTGTAATATGGTTTAATCTCAGAATTAATTTCTAAAAGAACGCAGTAACTGAAAATATGACTTAACCATTGCCTAACAGCAAATTCTTACAGTCAAATTTTTACACATAATCAAACTTCGTCGCAAGTACTAAATATTTGTCACACATTATGAATATTTGTCACACGGCACAAGTACATGACACATACAAAATCTGACACGTAACAATTACACAAAAAATTGCTGGAATGAAAGAAACATGAAATTATTAGTACATAAAACATGCACTGTGCTGTGTGCTGTAGCCTGACTGCTTTTCCAAAGTGACAGCGGACAATCCTGGTAGGCTCACGGAGTAAAAGTTATTTGCTCTGACTCGATCGTTCGGTGATGAGCATTAAAATGTTTGCCTGCTTTTTACTCAAAACTGAATGTACTGTCCTATGTTGTAGAAAGGGTGAACTGAAGTTACTGCGTCTGAGTTCACATATTTACATCAAGAGAAAACTAACTGGCGTTCACTGTGCAAGAAATTTAATCAAAACTGTTACTCAGAAACCTCTATCGAAATCAAACTGTTACTGCCCAAAAAAATTGAAACTCTAAAATTATGTAACAACACTATGAAACATGCACGGTTCACTGGCCCATTAAAAATCTGAATTACGAAGAAAACGCTTAGACCTGGCTCAACGGACACGCTAGATGAGACACGAAAGAACCAACATAATAACAAAAGAATCTCGCCTGAAAAATCATAGGATAATCAGCAGCAACATCACAGCTCGAAGAAAGCGCAGCAGCTTAAAAAGAAGAAAGAAAGAAATGCTTAGATGCTTCTTAAGTGAAATGAAAATATTAATCAGTTAATTATAATGACTATGCTGTATTTTAAACTCGTATTTCACAAGGATATGAAACTCACAGCAAACTAAAATATTACTTTCTTTGCAAATGCCTTCTAGGCAATGTTTTTACGATTATGCAAATTGAAAGGAATTAAACTTAAATGACCTGAACTGAGGTGGGGAGGTGAACTGTTCTGTTGCAAGAACCGCTGACATTATCACCACACACCAGCAAAAATTATTACCTCAAATCATATCCATAATGAAGATCTAGTACCTCTGTTCCTTAAATGCTACGTCTGTAAGTCCTTCAATCAGATGACTAATTCCTAATAATTTCTGCAGCAAAATCCTCTTCCAACATGCACTACGCTAAAAATTCTGCCCCCTTACTCCAAGACTCGACCACTCCGCTCTACATCTGAGCCAAAGATACACAGGTTCAGAGATACTACTGTCGCTGTTATAAATCGACTGTTCCACAGATGTCACACACGACTGCTTCGCCCTCGAAACATGAAATTTGCGCTCATTCTGAAATTATCTGCAAACAAATGTCCATTCCACCCATATAACTCCACCTTTGAACATCTCTAGCACCAATGGAAAACGTTACATCAACATCTGTAGTCCTTTGGCGACGCTGGAGCTACCCCTGATATAATGCATCAAAAAAGGATAATGCAACTCTCAAGCAGCTTCCCTGGAGCTTTCCTGAGGGAACAAATCCAGAATATTTTGACTGCCAACCAAGTCGGTTGAGCATTCCAATATGGAGACCTCTCTTGAGGACCTTATCGCTATGCCTTCTTCCCAGAAACCAAATAGTGTCCATACTCATAGACTCTGAAGAGTGATCAGCAGCCACTATTTTGAATAACTACTTGTCTGCAGATGCCCTGTAAACTAAAAGTCCATCCATGGACCATGTCACGCCTCGTAATCTTCACCTGTCTGTAGATCACTTGATAAATTTGATAAAGGGGGCGCAGTATTCAGCGTCTTCCCGTCGTTCAGGTAGTGAATGGGCCCCCTCTGAGGGATGTTTGCCTTAAACTAAGGATTCAGAGGATCTATCGTTGTACCAATGTCCTAGAAGCTTCTGGACGCGATTGTCCACCTGTAACTGGTGCCTACCTGTTACTACAGCGTGAGACTTCGCCACCTTCATCTGTAGGGCGAGACATGCTAAAAAGTCGACCGTGTGCATAGCTCGAGCTCACAGTAGCTCGCAAAAAAATTTTGTACGCAGAAAAATTCAATAAACATTCTCCCGTATATTTCGTTCATTACCTTAACAGCTATACACAATCAGATTATTTACACAATAACTGTCAACAGGTTCGAATAAGGTGGACTGGAGCATGGAATGTAGAATGGACTCTTTTCATTTTCCTTTTCATAATAATGTTATCTGTAATCTTCCTTGCAAATATTTCTTAATTTTGAGCTCTAGTATTATGTATAAACAACATTTTGTAAATGTATATACACACTAACACAACTTTGGCGTCCACACTTCAAAAGTACTTTTTGTTTATGGTTAACATTATTAAATATCCATGTCCAAGAATAACGATTGCATATTTCCTTGCTTAATTTGAATGATATCATAGATAATGACAAGTTGCTTGTGTAGACTTAAAAAGCCACACACATCACATATACTTACTGTTAGACTCTTCTTTCTTATTTTATCTTTTATTGATACAGAAAAATAGAAATAAAAAATCAAATTACGTCGCTAGCTGCGTCATGTTTGTGAATGTGTATGGGAGGTTAATGAGGCAGGAGCAGAGGCCATTGTTGGTCACTGCCCTAAAACTAAAAGTTCCACCAAGTGCCCTTCGCCCACAGTGTAGTCACTGTATTGTATTTATACTCGTTTGCGGAGAGTTGTTATTCATTACACAATGAGGAAATTTTGCCCAGTTCTGTCTCAATTTCATTCCAGTAATTTTCTGTACAAACTAACATCGAAACAAGTAGTCTGAGTACATTGCTGGTCGATAGTTCATAAATACTGCCCGACAAAATAAGGAAAGCACCCAGGAGAGTGTTGAATCCTCATTAGACACTTTTACGTCGCCTTGTTGTCTCTGTAGAGCTGTGCCATGGGAAGCAAGGAGAGGATGTTGGTTGTGGCCAGTATTCTCGTTCTATAACACAAACTGCACACAATTATTAATTGGGTTCTTTATCCATAAACAAAGTGTTATTAACTTAAGCTTCCATGTGGCATGGTACAAGTTCTCCTATATAGTCCACTTTAGCCTCACTGCCAGTGAAGTAGAAGTCCGCTATGTTCACTATAAGGTTCTACATGCTGCCTGTCTCTGTTCTAGAGGCTAAGTCTGCGGCTCTGTCTCGGTGACATGCTGGAACTCACATGGCATGCAGACTCGAACTAACTAAACTAAATCGGCGTAACAGGCTGGAACCAACTGATCCTCCGGTTCGTGGTGGCTTTTTAAATACAGGTGCCTGAGAGGGCGTTAGCGGCGCACTTCCAGCGAGTCTGTCGTTGGCCTCTATAGATCTTCTTGTGACCTCTATGCCGCATGCAGTACTGGCGCTAGTTTACGCCAGCACAAAAAGGAAGAGGAAACAAAATGAAACTTAATGGGGTGAGAGGGTATATGATGTTATTTCAAAGATTACAGTGATGAGTCAAGTTTGCAAAGAGCATGAGACAAGTAATAATAATGATGTAGCACCCACTCTTGCCTCTATGCATATACTGATTCGGTTGGGAAGGCAAGTTAGCCTGTAACTGTAGTAAATGGTCCCTGATTTCCTGGATACTGTCACAGGGACGGAGTTGACGTCCAAAATGGTCCCACAAATGTCCTTCGTGGCATATCTAGGGATCTTGCTGGTCAAGGGAGACCTCAGCATCAGACAGGCAGTAGTGACATGTGTCATGCATGGAGCAGTACTGTCATGTTGAAAGGTGGCACCACAACACAGTTTCATGAGAGATAACACGTGATGACACAGGAGATTCATCACCTACCTTTGAGCCATCGGAACTCCCTCAGTCATTAACAGCTATGATGTGAAGTCAGGCCCAGGGTTGTAGTGACGGAAACACGGCGGACCCGTGGAGCGGCCCGTGAACAACAACACTACGGGAGAGGACGGACATGACCAATGAAGGACCTTACGACACAACAAGAACAGACAACAGAGTCATGAACCAAACAAGACAACCACGTTCACTCGTAAAGAAAACACGAAAGTCAATACGCTATCTAATGCGAGGCGATTTGTCCTGAGATGCACTCAAGGTTAGACTGGCAGGCTGAGCTTTTTTTTCCTTTATTGTAATTGTCATACCTATACAGATACATAGGTAGGCTGGCAGCAGCATCTTATGCTGCTCTTCAGCCTTAGATTTTCCAATGAGAAAAAACATGAAGAAGATACATAATAGATAGAGTGACGGGTGAAAAACAGTAGACACACAAAAATACAAAACATGGAACCGTTCACACTCAACGAAAATTACACTGAAACACGTTAGCACGGCGCACAAACACTGATGATTCGACGGTACAGGTGAACGTAAGAGTGTGATGGTGAACGCTAACACAAACACGACAGCACACACACGAGAAACTGATGGTGATGATCTCCAGGGCACGAATGTCCACTTAATGTGTGCAAGTCCGGGGACCTGCCAAGAGGGGAAGAGTGGTGAGGGGGAGGGAGAGGGGAGACCAAAGATTCCAATGGCAGAGGAGATGGGAGGAGGAGTAGAGAGAGGGGGGTAAGGGAAGGCTGGGGGAGGAGTGGGGAGAAAGACAGGAGGGAGGGGAGAGAAGGGAGAGAGAGAGGGTGCCCAAAGGAACAAACACAGGAAGAGGGAGGGAGGATCAAAGTTGGTAGGAGGGGTAGATGGAGGAGAGGAGGGCATCATCATGGAGGGGGAGCTGGCGGAAGCCACCTTGGGAGAGGGTGTGGAGAGATGGAGAGCAGGTGGGACGTGGAAGTACAGGTGCAGCAGTGGACGAGGGTGGGAGAGGATGGGAGAGACCAGTGGGTGAGGAGGATCGAGTTTGCGGGAGGTGTAGAGGATCCGTATCCATTCGAGGAAGAGGAGGAGGTGGGGGAAGGGAATTAGGTCGTACAGGATCCACATGGTGGAGGGGAGACGGATGCGATAGGCGAGGCGAAGAGCATGGTGTTCCAGGATATGAATGGATTTGTAAAAGGTAGGGGGAGTGGAGATCCAGGCAGGGTGGGCATAGTAAAGGATAGGGCGAATGAGGGATTTATAGGTAAGGAGGATGGTGGAGGGGTCCAGACCCCAAGTACAACCGGGAAAGGAGCTTGAGGAGACAGAGTCGAGCGTGCCTTGGCTTGGATTGTCCGGAGGTGGGGGGTCCAGGAGAGGTGACGGTCGAGGGTGACACCAAGGTACTTAAGGGTGGAGGTGAGGGCGATAGGACGGCCATAGATGGTGATGTAGAAATTGAGGAGAAGGAACGAAGGGGTAGTTTTGCCTACAATGATCGCCTGGGATTTGGAAGGATTGACCTTAAGCAACCACTGGTTGCACCAAGTGGTGAACCGGTCAATATGGGATTGGAGAAGGTGTTGGGAGCGCTGCAGGGTGGGGGCAAGGGGAAGGGCAAGGAAGGCGGTGTCATCTGCGTACTGGAGGAGGTGCGTGGGGGGGTGAAGGCGGCGGCATGTCTGTGGCATACAAGAGGTGCAGAAGAGGGGAGTGGACGGAACCCTGGGGCACACCGGTGGAGGGGGAAAAGGTGTAGGAATCCGAGTTGTGGATGGTGACATAGGAAGGACGTTGGGAAAGAAAGGAGCCGATCAGACAGACGTAGTTGATAGGAAGGGCGAAGGTTTGGAGCTTCAAGAGGAGACCGGAAAGCCACATGCCGTCATAGGCTCGTTCAAGGTCAAGGGAGAGGAAGATAGCGGGACGACGGGAATTAAGCTGTTCAGAGAGGAGTGAGGTGAAGGAGAAGGTCATCGGAAGAGAAGGATGGCCGAAAGCCACACTGGGTAACAGGAAGGAGGCGGTGCTGGCGGAGATGTTGGTGGATGTGTCGGGTGAGGATGGATTCCAGGACCTTGCTGAAGACCGAAGTAAGGCTGATGGGACAGCAGGAGGAGACAGCAGACGGAAGTTTACCGGGTTTGAGGAACATCAGGATACGGGAGGTTTTCCACAGGTCTGGGTAGTAGCCAGTGGACAGGACTACATTGTAGAGCCAGGCCAGGGTGGAGAGGAAAGAGGCAGGAGCTTCGCGAAGGTGGCAACAGGTGACACGATCGTGACCAGGAGCGGTGTTGCATTTTGTGCGGAGTGTAGCAATGAGATCCTGTGTAATGATAGGGACATTGAGTTCTGTGTGTGCAATGTTGTCCAAGTACTGGAAACCAGGTGAGGGGGGGGGGGGGCAGAGCTGTCAGTTCGATCGCGGACGTCTGGGAAGAGGGAGTAACGAACTGGGGATCATCAGGGATGGTAAAGACATCGGAGAGGTAGGAGGCAAAGTGATTGGCCTTACTAATGGCGTCAGGGAAGGGTTGGTTGTCATGAAGGAGAGGATAGTAGGGGGGGGGTTTAGATCCGGTAAGGCGGCGGAAGGCTGACCAGTACTTGGACGAGTTGATAGGAAGGGTAGCATTTAAGCGGGTGCATGTCTGTCGCCAGTCCCGGCGTTTCTTAGCCGCGAGCAAGTTACGGATGTGTCTCTGGAGTTGCCGGTGACATCATGCAGGTCACATGTGCACGGGAAGACATGGTAGGGACGGCGGGATTCACGGAGGAGGACGGCCTGTGGGGCTAAGGTAGGACGGTGGGGGTGGATGGCGACAGAAGGGATATGGGCCACCACGACCTCAGACAAGGTCTGCTGGAGAAAGGAGGCGGCATGGGTAATATCGTCAGTGTAGTGGCAGGTAAAGGGGTGGTCATCGACCTGGGTGGAGAGAGTATTCCGGTAGGCATTCCAGTCGGCACAGGTATTATCATGGACTTACTTTGGGGGAGGGTAATGACGGGGGTTGGGGCGGGGGCGACGATCGTCTGAAACGGTGAGGAGGACAGGGAGATGGTCACTACCAATGGGTTCCAGGACATCCACTGTTATGCAGCCAAGGAGGTTAGGGGAGGAGAGGACGACATCAGGAGTGGAGTTGGATTCGGGGCAGGTGTGCTGGGGAACGGGAACGAGGTCGCCTTGGAGGGAGGAACCGATGCCACCGCCATAAATGGGTGGCAGAACGACTATGGATGTTGAGGTCGGCGGCGATCACATAGGAGGAGAAGGTACGGTCAATATGGGAGAGGAAGTCAAAAGGAATAGGCGTGTTAGGGCGGACATAGAAGGTGGCACAGGTGATGGTAAGGCCAGGGAAGTAGAGAGTAAGGATCAGGTGTTCGGTGGGATCGGGGAGGAGAGGTTGGAGCCGAACTGGGATCTGGTGATGGTGACCAATGGCAACTATTGGGAAGGGATTGTCGGAGCGGTGAAGGAGGTAGAGCGAGGTGTGAACGGTTTCATTAAGGTGGAAGGCATCCACACGGTGGGTGGTGAGGGTGTGCATGAAGAGGTTCTTGTTGGCAGGAAGGGAACGGATGTTGTTGAACAGGATATGATGCTGTCACGCCATGACAGGGATTTAGACGAGGGTGTCGAGACAGGAAAAGGTGAAATGGGCTGGTTGTGGGAGTAGGTGGCATACATTTTTAGGTGGAACGGGAGATGAGGGAGATCTGTTGGAGGGTGTGTTGGCGCTGGAAAGGGTGGACGTTTTGCAGAACAATGGTGAGGAACCTGATGATGTCCTCAGCAGTGGGGGGGGGGGGTGAAGGGCATTGCTAGGAGGGGTGGGGGCGTCCAGAGGGCGGACAGGGATGGTGAGTTCAGGAGTGGTCCAAGGGGGTCGGGCTTTACATTTTTGGGAGTAGGTGGGATGCGTGAGATTGCAGGTATTATAGGAGGGAGGGGACTGAAGGTTAGGGCACAGCCAGAGGAAGTGTGCTTGCTTAAAATGGGGGCAGGTGGGGGCGTCGTGGCACTCAGCTGTTGTGTGTGCGTTGTAGCACAGACACCTCTGGCAGCGGGGGATTGAGGAGGGGAACGGGAGGGGTCGACCTTGTAGCGCTGGTTGAAGAGGAGGACACCCTCCTTCAGGAGGTGGTCAATGGAGGGGGCGTCCTCTGAGAAAAACCGCATAAGGTGGGTGGGGCCTGCGGAGTCGAAAATGTGGCGGACTGCCCACACCTCCAGCGAGGGATGCGCCTTGAGCTCCGCCAACACCTCCTCCTCCGTGATCATCAGACTAAGCTGAGTGATCACGGCGGTGAGGGTCGGCTGGCGACGCGGGGCTTGGGGTTGGCGGGTAGGAGATGAGGAAGGAGCAGGGGTGAGGGAGGCGTTGGGGCCAAACCGGTTGATAGGGATGCGGGGAGGATGTCAGTATGGAGGGTGGGGCTGGGGGAGGAGATGAGAACTGAGTCTCTTTTGGGAGTGAGGAAGGAGATGGGGCTCCAGGAAAGTGTTGGCGGAGAAGGAGGGAGAGGTTCCGGGACTCGAGGAGGGAAGGATCAAAAACGAGAGAGGAAGTATTTGTAGGAAGAGGGAGGGGAGGAGGAGGAGGAGGAGGAGGAGGCGGAGGGAGCAGGGCCAGTCGGGGAGACATCCATGGCATCCTGTGGGGGGGGGGGGAAGGAGGACGGGGCAGGGCCTTTTTGAGAGTGGAGGAGGTGGTGGTGCCACTAGGGCGTTTAAGGGCGGCGGAAGGGTGAGTGGTGACATGAGGGATGGGAGCTACAGGGAGGTGGCGGGAAGTGGCAGGTCCCGGTGTGGACGCAGTAGTCTGCGACGGAGACGGCGATGGTGAAGGTGACGGCGACGGCGACGGCGGTGACGGTGATGGCGAAGGTTATGGGGAGAGCTGGGCATGGGCAGTGGCCCATCAGGCCACCACCCTAGCGGGAGCGGTAGTGACAGGCTGGAGGAGTAGGGGGAAAGGATCAGAGGTAGAGGAGCGGGAGGAAGAAGCTGGGGAGGGGGCGACAAAGAGCGAGGGAGAAGGAAAGTTAGGAGGGATAGAAAGAGTGGGGGGGGGGGCGGCTGGGCACACCATGTAATGGTGGTGGTGGTGACGGCAGAGGGCGAAGTATACACTATGGCAGTGGTGGTAGTAGTGCCAGTGGCAGTGGGGTCTGACATGATGACAGGGAAGAACTAAAACAGTACAGGACGAAAAAGAGAGGAAAAAAAACTGAAGACGGACGAAGACAGACGTAGACAAGGACAGGAGTCTCCCGCTGCTGGCGCTGGCGACGGCTGACAGGAACGCCGCAGCTGCTGCTGGCGCAGACAGGGCTGGGGCTGCTGCTGCTGCTGGCTGGACCACTGCTGCTGGCTGGCTGGACCGCTGCTGGTGGCTGGCTGGACTGCTGCGACCGCTGCTGGCTGGCTGGCTGGCTGGTTGGCTGGCTGGCTGGCTGGACCGCTGCGACCGCTGCTACCGCTGCTGCTGGGCTGCACCACTGCTGGCTGGCTGGATCCCTGCTGGCTGGCTGGCTGGCTGGCTGGCCGGCCTGCACCTGCAACCCTAACGCTTCGATTAGTGCATGAAAACACAAATCGAAGGGCGGTACTCGTAGCGAGGTACCGGCAGAGATGCAGGCTGAGCGAAAGGCAGGCGCTTACGTACTCGATTGGAGACGCCGCTGTTGGCCGCTGCAGCGACCTGTTCCACTGTGGCGCCCTCACTCTAAAGGCCGGTTCCCACTAGGCCTGCCGCGCGTCAAAACCGCGCGTCAGCGGCGTGGTTGCCATGGAAACGGCGTCAGCGGCACGGCGCGGCGGGCTCTGCGTCGCGGTTTGACCATGTCGAATCGCTTCCGCTGCCGCGTGCCGCGCTCCAGGTGCGCGCCGCCAATCACAGAACGCGCTGAGCGTGACGTCAGGTACGGAATCCCGGTCCACACGAACTTTCGCCGAACCGCTGGCGCGGACGCGGCGGCAGCCATGAAATACTTATCATCCGATTCCAAAGAAACTATTCGGTAGAAAAATTTGATTCTTGGGCATGTCACAGCCTGATATCTTCTCTCGATAAAGGACCGAATTTCTTTTCGTTATTCGTCGTGGTTACGTGCTGTATCGCATTTACGTAAACCTTTACACGCATTGCGTGGACTTTGCGTACAGTTCATTTTAGGTAATACATTATTGCGTATGAAATTTAGTCAACATATCGAAATTGTTTTTAAAGCTGAGAGCAGAAAGATAGCTATCACCGTTCTCGAGATATCGAATGATATGTCGGCGGATGGGCTGTGCAGTGACAGCGCGCAGGTCGCTCGCGACACGACCGATACTTCGTCCTTCTCGTCGTAAACTATGTGGTTGTATCAACTGCAAATTTCGTAAATGGTTCAAGAAATCGAAAAGTGTTTTTTTGCAAACGATAACTTGTAAAAAGTCATGTATTTCGTCACATGATAAATATCCTAAACCTGTTTATCTACCGAGATATGAAAGAAACTACAGTTTTTCGGAAGGGATAGATGAATTTTTTTAAACGGCATTTAATAGCATGTGGATTGAGAAGTTAAACCGAGACTAATTTACTGGTATGTCATAAGATGTAATTTTCGAAGTATCTACAGCTGTTGATTATTTCTTTTGGAAGTAACAAACGTTTTTTTCTTTACCCAGTGTACTTCATTGGTTCAAGACGCGTTTCGCCTTTTACTTTAAGGCATCTTCGGTGGAATCTAGAATGATTCAGTTTTGTTTTGATATGTGATACTTGCAGATTATAAAACAGCTCACATCTTTTTTTACGTGAATAACTGATTACTTACAGTGAATCGAGTTTTTGGCGGACATCTGCGTTTCCCCTCACCTGGTCACATGCTGGAGATTGAATGAAAACTTAGATTATGGAACATAAGCACATTTTCATGTTCTTTTTTTTTTTCTTCTGTCACTAGCTGTAGACATTTTACTGAATACACTGATTTGAAGTCGTAACTACAGTGTGTTCACCTCATGTCCCTTCCTGTTTGGTTTGTTTATGTACATGTTGACAACCTAAAGAATTATATGCTGAAAACTAATGTTTGTTTATTTCTGTTCTCCTTATATTTGTATTTGTGTGTGGCTAGCCAGTGATAGTTATAGAAAGTTGAAAGTGAATGCAGTAGTTGTCAGACAGTGGTTGAAAGATTTGGTGTTCAGCTGATTTCAGTTTTGGTTTAAATGTTTTGTGGAGGAGTGCATGGAAGAGTAAATTCACTGCTTACATTAATACTCGTAGATAAAATAGTAGAATAGCATTTCAACAGATGATTATTATCAGAATACTATCACCCAACCCCCTTGTCCTCACTCTTTGACGCCTCATAATATGTCCTGTCAACTTACCCCTCTTGTAGTCAAAGTTGTGCCATAATTTCCTCTTCCTCCTCTGTTTAATTCCATACCTCTTCTTTAGTTACACGATCCTCATATCTAATCTTCAGCATTCTTATTGATCACCACGTTTTGAAAGCGTCCATTGTCTTCTTGACAGAACAGTTCATCGCCCACGTTTCACTTACATACAAGGCTGCACTCCACACAAATACCGCACTCCGCACAAATACCTTTGTAAAATAGTTCCCAGTCATTATAATTTATATTCGATGTGAACAAATTTTCTTTTTCAGAACCCTTTTGTTGCTATTCAGTCTTCATTTTATATCCTCTATACTTCTGCCTTCTCAATTACTGCTTCCCTTTCAAGTCATTGCAGTCTTAGAAATGCAGTTTGGTTTCTATACAAGTTGTAGATAATCTTGTGGGCCTGTGTTTTATCGATGACATCTCCAGAGTTTCAAAGAATGTTTTTATTAAGATTGTCAAAACCTTTCTCTAAACATGCAAATGCTATAAACACAGTTTCGCAGTTCTTCAATGTGTCTACTTAACTAAGTGGTAGGATCAGTATTACCTTGCGTGTTCAGACATTGCATGGGGGCTTAATTAAATATAATTGAAAATATTTTTGTATTTTTTTTTTTTTTTGTAGCTGTCTGTCCGATTACGCTATTCTCGTAAACGGTTGGCCCTGACTAGTACTATTACGCTATCTGACTGCAAAGAACAACAACAAAGAATGAAATGAAAATTTTCATAAACACAGTTAATTAATTAAGTCCCCAGCAACTATAAAACCTACAAAACCAAAGCACAAATGTAATTGTTCTGTGTGTGGGAGTGTGACTCAACGCACACATCTGGCACGGTTCTTCTTCAACAAGACAAGAAATTTTAAATACCATTTATACAGAAGTAACTAAAGGAAATAAAAATACCATAATTACTCAGGAAAACCAGAATTACACTCTAAGACAAGAACACAAGCCAGATGCTTTGTTGACTGAACCTGTCATGACGCATTATTTAAAACATGGAAATAATGAAAAAAAACACACAATATTTTACCTTCATATATATTGACGAAAAGCACTCTGATCGTTACAATATCTTCATTAGAATAACATCTGCTATCTCTCCCATCAAACAACTGCATAAAACATGGAACAAGCACTCCTTACTACAACATCTCGACAAGCCTTGCCCACTAGCACATCTCAACACGAACTGTCTTCTACGAGCTCTGCCCACACACTGACTTCTACGAGCTCTCTCCTAGCACTGTCTTCTACGAGTTCTTAACAGGCACTGACTGCTACGAGTTCTTAACAGGCACTGACTTCTACGAGTTCTTAACAGGCACTGTGGAGGCGGCTTAATAGTACTCTTTGGCGCAATCTCTGGCGCAGTGGCTCAGTGTAGCCACCTTTCATATGCCCCTCCTCCACAGGCCAGAATTTGATGGTATTTTTGCCAGCATTTGTGGTGAAAATACCAACAAATTCGTCAAGAAAAATACAGACAAAAATAAAAGATAATATTAATACCTAAATATCACATAATTAGTTAAAATTTTGGCTTTGCACTGACCTTTCAATAACCTAGTATATAAAATACAGTAGGCAATACAAATTCATTTCATACATGTGGCTTTACATAATAGTTTACACAATACATAAAAAAATCAGTTTATACAAATGTTCACATAAAATGCTTTCAATGATTAGTTTATACAAAAAAAAGACACCAACAGGTGACATCTTTTCACTAGAAGCACTCCATCAGTGGCACCCAGTAAAGTTTAGCAGGTACTCCCAGCAACAAGTCACATTAGTTCAGTAGAAGCAGTCCATCAGTGGCACCCAGCAATGTTGAGTAGGTGCAGACAGCAACAAGTGACTTCATTTCAGTAGAAACAGTTCATCAGTTGCACAAAGCAATGTTGAGCAGGTGCAGACACCAACAAGTGACATCATTTCAGCAGAAACAGTTCATCAGTTGCACCCAGCAATGTTGAGAGCAGGTGCAGACACCAACAAGTGACATCATTTCAGTAGAAGCAGTCCATCAGTTGCACCCAGCAATGTTGAGCAGGTGCAGACACCAACAAGTGACATCATTTCAGTAGAAGCAGTCCATCAGTTGCATCCAGCAATGTTGAGAGCAGGTGCAGACACCAACAAGTGACATCATTTCAGTAGAAGCAGTCCATCAGTTGCCTTAGCAATGTTGAGTAGGTGCAGACACCAACAAGTGATCATCATTTCCATAGAGTAGTCCATCAGTTGCACCCAGCAATGTTGAGAGCAGGTGCAGACACCGGCAAGTGACATCATTTCCAAAGAAGTAGCTTCATCTGTGCACCCAGTAATGTTGAGCAGGTGCAGACAGCAACAAGTGACATCATTTCAGTAGAAACAGTTCATCAGTTGTACCCAGCAATGTTGAGCAGGTGCAGACACCAACAAGTGACATCATTTCAGTACAAGCAGTGCATCAGTTGCACCCAGCAATGTTGAGCAGGTGCAGACACCAACAAGTGACATCATTTCAGTAGAAGTAGTTCCATTAGTTGCACCCAGCAATGTTGAGAGGTGCAGACACCAACAAGTGACATCATTTCAGTAGAAGCAGTCCATCAGTTGCACCCAGCAATGTTGAGTAGGTGCAGACACCAACAAGTGACATCATTTCAGTAGAAGTAGTCCATCAGTTGCACCCAGCAATGTTGAGAGCAGGTGCAGACACCAACAAGTGACATCATTTCAGTAGAAGTAGTTCCATTAGTGGCACCCAGCAATACTGAGCAGGTGCAGACACCAACAAGTGACATCATTTCCAAAGAAGTAGCTTCATCTGTGCACCCAGTAATGTTGAGCAGGTGCAGAGAGCAGTCCATGATATTCACTATCACTGACCACACAGTTCATCAGCAGAAATTAAACATGTCCTAGTGGCACCAATCATGTACAAAAGGTACAAGTAACAGTCCATAATATTCACTATCACTGATCACTCAGTTCATCAGCAGAAATTAAACATGTCCTAGTGGCACCAATCATGTACAAAGGTACAAGTAACAGTCCATAATATTCACTATCACTGATCACTCAGTTCATCAGCAGAAATTAAACATTCCTAAGTGTCACACATTACGTTGAAAAGTGCAGGTAACAGTCCATAATATTCACCATCACTAATCAGACAGTTCAGGCATGAACAATAGTTTGAATACACATACAAATGCTTTTACAATGCTCTTACACTAAACATACAAATTCTAATAAACACACAAATGATATCAGATAATTGTCATATTAACTATTACAAATACTCCAATATCAGTAAACCTATAATATTTATGGGTGTCAGTGCAAGCCACTACAAACAAATACAATAATATTCAGGAGATAGGTGGGTACGATTAGGAAAGGAAAACACACAAAACACACTCACTCATCTTTCATCCACATTAAGTACTACTGTGTAATTGAATAGTGTTAACTGTGTAAATGCAATTCTGTCAAAATCTGATGTGCATCATGTGTATCAAGTAGTAATGGCAGCAATGTATCACAGTCAATAATAGTTAAGTCAACGTCATAGTCATCATGTCAAGACCAATGTTTGCGAAGCCAGATCAAATGTACTGTTGTTGAACAACTGTCAGTGAGCCAAGATATGCAAATACTTCCTCTCTTAAAAAAAAAGTATATACTGCTTAGTGATTTAACAAAGTGTGTGTATAGTCTATCTTCCTTCTACTTTAGTGTTCTAGTCTGCTATCTTCATCCTCCTTGTTCCATAAGACCAACAACAAAAAAAAAAAAAATATGTATCTCACTTACTTTACCTCTTATCCACCAAAACTCCAATAATCATCAACTTCACATAATCTCAATAATACCTCAATAATACCTCTTTAATACGTCGATAAATATGAACCTTATTACCAATATCATTTCACTTCCATAACAACTCTTTCCTCTAGTCAGTCTCCTCGAACAAGTATAGATAAAATCCTAATGCAAACCTCATCATCCCATACAATCTGAAGACACATTGCCAACACACAACCTCTGTGTAATCCATCTGAGCCAAGTCTTCTACTCATTATGAATTATAAACAAAAGAAATGCATACATGACCTCTAACAGACTTAGTTCGAATAACTCTCAGTAATTAAGTACGATTACGTAGTGTGAATGATCACAATATTTCACAGTGTGTACACCACTTCAAGAATTATGGCAAACAGAAGCAAACATGTGGAGTATTTCTTGTGTCAAGTGTCACTTCCTATTTCAATTGCTCACGAAAAATGCAGTGTAATAATTGTCAATGGTCTAAACCTATTTTTGGTATGTCATGTCGTTAGCCTCCTTCCTATTAGCATAAATTTATATAGCTCCCATAAAACCTCAGCTCATGTGACTTCAACGAAGTTCTTTGTACCAATGTCGTTCGTCGAATTATAGCAGTTCATTTTCTTATCTTAAAAATATAAGGCACTGAGCGTAAGCAAAACAAGCAATAGCGAGTAAGTATACCAGTAGAGAACACAATGTCAACAAGTGGATGCAGCTCAAATCCTACAACGAGGCTCTGCCAAGCGAACAATCTATAATTAATCCAATAGCGTGACCTAAACTCTATGTTCATACACAGTATATCAGCATTTCTATATACCAAATTAAAGAGTAGTTATGACAACAAAACAGAAATGTATAAATATGCAATCCATACGCATAGCAGCAAACAGGTCATTAGCATCATATCAGCATAAGCAAATAAATGTTCATATGTAATCTTAATAAGTAAACATGAAGGCGCAAGCAGATAAATCACAAAGTATAACTTACATACCTAACCACATCAGCACAATAAATCAGGTGACAATTACAATTTAAATAAATAAGCACAGCAGGCACATAATTAAAAAATATGACATCAGTGAAAAAGCATAGCAGCCAAGCGATGCATAATATACACAAGTTACAACCCAGTTCATTAATAATCATTGTCAAAATCAGTTAACGTACGCAAGCACGTCGCTTCACAAGTAATTTCATAGAACATGAAATTAGCACACAGTATGAATCACGTAATCGCGAGCAGCAAATTACGTCTAAAGTACGTACCTAAGTGGAAATATGTTACCTGAAAAATAAACTCAATTAATAGTTACCCTTTTTTAGTTTATTAGTTTCTTCTTCGAAATTACATTCTTCCTGAAAATTTCTCGATAGCAAGTCCTCTTAACGTCGGAGACACACAGAATTTACCTGAAGTTCTTAAATATTTTATAGAACCGTATCCTGAAAAATACTGAATGTTAATAACAGAATTCATCAAGTCACTATAGCTTTATACTGAATTTAATCGGAGAAATTAAACTGTGTATTTCTTTACGGCTGTCAGTGCATTCGCACTGAGCGCTCGATTAGCTGTAGGCGCGTGACGTAGGAAGCAATTGTTCGCGGTCAACGACTGCCTTGTGCGGCGCGCAGACTTGACTGTTGCTTTGAGTATGTGCCGCCGCCAAAACACAGCGCGGTATCCTTGTACTCTCCGCATGTTTACATCTAGCTGTTGGTTTCTCAAAAGTATGTCATTGCACAAAAATTTTTTAAAAGTATATCATTCCACAAAAATTTTAGAAACTACGAACCTCACGTTTTGTGGTAGGAACAGCATAATTACGAATAGCGTCAAGTTTTTCTGGATCAGGAAGAATACCTTCTGTACAAATAATGTGACCGAGAAATTTCACCTGAGAACGACCGAATTCAGATTTTTCCAAGTTTACTGTAATACCAACTCGTGCAAAAATACGTAACAATGAATCCAAAATTTTGTTGTGCTCACTCCAAGAACGTTTCGCAATAAGAATATCGTCAACATATGAAGTAATGTTGCCACGAAGATAAACAGGTAAAATTTCATTTAAACTACGAATGAATGCTGCTGAAGGTACAGTAACTCCACATGGTAATTTCCAAAGTCACTTTTGGGTAAAACAGTCATATCCGGTTATTATTTACTTACTCACTAGATAGATTGATAGTCGAAGAGTTGGTTTGACAGATGCAAAGAATAGTGAAAGAGTAGGCAGCGGTACAGAAAACTAAAAGAGAAATAGCACCACTACAGCTCGGGGCCCTATGCTCGCTACGGCACATATTCACTTAGAGTAGTGAATCCCCTGAGGACCTTAATAACTGCACATAATTTCTAGTTTGTGACTTAGTGGCAAATTTGGTGGAAGTGCGTACATAAATTGATCAAACCATGCACATGGATGTATGTCATTCCCAGAATTGCGGAAGATCTTAAATTTCCGGACAGTCAAAAAGTGTTTATAGTCAAAGTTTTCGCCTCGTGGCGACAAAGATCTACCCCGTCTGTCCCAGTCACAATGACGATTATTGTTAAATTCACGCGCCTGGCGCTCTCTTGTTACATCCCGTAAATGAAACAAATTATTTTCTTCAAACCCCTCTGGTATCTGTGATTCTAAATTTCTTCTACTGTCTTTTCCTACAATTTCGCCTTCAATTTGTTTGACTTGCTTTTTTAATGCCTCAAATTCCCTTTTCACGCGTTCATTAAATTTTCCCTGATTTTCAACATGCCTATTTATGTTCTGGTACTCTTCGGTTTCTGCAAATGGTAATGGAGCTGTATCATCCGAATCTCTGTCCCCATGTAAACTAAGATTTGTCAGTTTATCTGAAATTTCCTCAACTCTTTCCGATAAGTCACTTATTTGTTCTTTCTGTTTATTCACGTCTTCCGTAAGTGTCGCGACTCGCGTTTCAGTATTAACACATTTAGTAGTTATCTGTTCATATTGTTGTGTTAGATTATTTATTCTGTCATTCGGTACGGATTCCTCGATTCTCTCAAATATTTCTTTCTTATCGTTTGCACGTTGTAAATTTAACTCTGAAAATTTTTGTACTATCACGCGATCTCTTTCTTCCTGTTCTCTATCCTCTTCCCTTTGTCTGATCTCTACTGCAACTAATCTATTATTAT
The DNA here is from genome assembly GCF_021461395.2 of Schistocerca americana. Taxonomy (NCBI): domain Eukaryota; kingdom Metazoa; phylum Arthropoda; class Insecta; order Orthoptera; family Acrididae; genus Schistocerca; species Schistocerca americana. The sequence continues at coordinate 538,523,646 of NC_060124.1, read as the reverse complement.
GAGCATTCAAAATCGGTTGTACTTCTTCTCTGATTTCTTTCTTTAATTCATCTTTCATATTTTTGAAACATGTCCCTATTCGTGAATCTAACCGTGTTTCCATTGTTTCCATCTCTGTTTCTAAACGTGTTGCCACTGTTTTTAATTCAGACCCTAACCGTGTTTCCATTGTTCCCATATCAGTTTTAATTGTTCCCATCTCTGTTTTAAATTCAGATCGAAAATTTAATATTACACTCATCAACTGCTCCATCTTAACTTGTTCGAAATTCATTTCGCCCCTAACATTTCCCGCAAAACTAATTTCCTTCTGCATAGCCATAAGGCTATCTATGTTCGATACTATTCCAGAATCTTCTGTCGTTAATCTCAGATTCTGTGAATTTTCTGAATGAGAAAAATTTTGAAATGGTTCCGGACTATTTTCCCGACTTATTACATTGTTTTCCACTTCATTATTCATCCCACTGTTCTCCTGTGTTGGCGAGTTCGCCATGTCAACAATTTCGTCATTCTCACTATTCATCATTTTCGCCTTTTTCATCGACCGCGTAATCATTTACAAAACATAAAAAAAAAATCGTCACTGTACTAAAATTACACACAATGACTCTTTATCTCCAACAATACCATTTACATGCAATGTCTCGCTCAAACACGATCAATCGAACAATTGAAATAATTGCACTAGATTGTCAAACGCGTATACAAGGCAACAAAAATTAATTTTTGAAAAATATCATTAGAAGAATGCCAATTACCAAATCTGCACATGCAAAATAGACTACAATTACTAACTACAAATTACTACAACAATACTACCATCTACTATTTTTACATCAGAAGATTCCAAGGGACGATCCTGGCAGGGTCGCCACGTGCATGGGGGCTTAATTAAATATAATTGAAAATATTTTTTTATTTTTTTTTAGTAGCTGTCTGTCCGATTACGCTATTCTCGTAAACGGTTGGCCCTGACTAGTACTATTACGCTATCTGACTGCAAAGAACAACAACAAAGAATGAAATGAAAATTTTTCATAAACACAGTTAATTAATTAAGTCCCCAGCAACTATAAAACCTACAAAACCAAAGCACAAATGTAATTGTTCTGTGTGTGGGAGTGTGACTCAACGCACACATCTGGCACGGTTCTTCTTCAACAAGACAAGAAATTTTAAATACCATTTATACAGAAGTAACTAAAGGAAATAAAAATACCATAATTACTCAGGAAAACCAGAATTACACTCTAATACAAGAACACAAGCCAGATGCTTTGTTGACTGAACCTGTCATGACGCATTATTTAAAACATGGAAATAATGAAAAAAAACACACAATATTTTACCTTCATATATATTGACGAAAAGCACTCTGATCGTTACAATATCTTCATTAGAATAACATCTGCTATCTCTCCCATCAAACAACTGCATAAAACATGGAACAAGCACTCCTTACTACAACATCTCGACAAGCCTTGCCCACTAGCACATCTCAACACGAACTGTCTTCTACGAGCTCTGCCCACACACTGACTTCTACGAGCTCTCTCCTAGCACTGTCTTCTACGAGTTCTTAACAGGCACTGACTGCTACGAGTTCTTAACAGGCACTGACTTCTACGAGTTCTTAACAGGCACTGTGGAGGCGGCTTAATAGTACTCTTTGGCGCAATCTCTGGCGCAGTGGCTCAGTGTAGCCACCTTTCAACATCTCACAGTAACCTAACATTGTGCTTATGTTAGTTGGTACAACCCCTCCCCCTCTCCTCTCTACATATTCGTTCCACTTTCTAGACTTCTCTCATTTGCTTAGTTCTGGCTTTGCCAAATGAGTTCCTAACAGTTGCTTCTCCTTTGAGCAAAGTTTTCTTGATTCTTTCTCATTTTCATTCCCCTATGTTTTCCAAGAGCAAAATCGCATTGCAATTTTGGACTTCCTGTTAACGTCATGTTTAGACATTTCTGTTACCGATGGCCTACTTTATTTGCTACATTTCTATATTTTTCCCTTGTGTCAGATATAATATATCAAGTTTTATCTAACGATTTCTACTGTACCTTCTTCCCGTTCACATACTCTGCTGCATTCACCACTTCTTCTCTCAAAGATTCTTCGTATTCTAGCGGATTCCTTCCTCTGTTTCTGTCAGTCGTTGCATTACGGTAACTTTAAGGTTATCGAAAAACTGTGGGTCTTGACTTATTCAAGTTCCATTTGCGTAATTTCCTACCGTTTACTGTCTCTTTAGTTGTAAACCGCAGCTCGTAACCAACACATTATTGTAGGTTTGCGTCTGCACCAGGAAATGTCTTATAATTTAAAATCTGGTTTCGAAAACTGTTCCAAAAATACATTATTCCTTCATGATTCTTAAGCAAGTTGCTGGCGATGATTACATTATGCTGTGTGCGAAATTCTATCAGGTGGCTTCCACTTTCATCCCTTCCCCCAAGCCTTTGTGTTCTTGCTGTTTTCCTGTACATGCTACCCTATCACATTTTAAATTTTTGTCTCGCTTAACCATCTTTATAATCTCTTTTGTCGTACATTGTTTCAATGTGTTAGGAGATAGTGAACAATCATGAACGGTAGTAATGAAATCTGTTTATGGTGAAATGAGAAAACATGAGTAATGAAATATGTGAAAGAGTACATTGTACAGAAAATGAAAAATTGGTATTTCACCCAACTTCGTCTTTCCTTCATTTAGGTGTAAAATATAGTTAATCAAACGCACCTGGCGTTTCAGTGGGTCTCGCCTCGTACCTCAGTGGCTGTCCGTCATTGGCTACCGCTAGTGTCTGCCGCTTCCAGATGGGAATGCCAATTCCGCGAGCCGCCGCGTCAAAGCGGAAAACGCTTGCCGCTGCCGTTGCCGCACGCCGCGCTGCCGCGCTCTAGTGGGAACCGGCCTTAAAGGCGGGCCTAGAGGCGCGCGCCGCCGCAGCTTACGGCGCGATGGTACAGAGACCTCTATGGGTCTTCGACGTCCATGACGTCTGGCAGGGATTCAAATTCCGTGGTGCGAGGTACCAGACTCCCCACACCAAAACACTGAGAGTAACACTGCCATGTGTCTCCAAAATATTTGGGAGAATGGGACCTTTCTTCAGGACACTGCCAAACTGGCCGACAATGGTCATCATGGGTAGCGTAAAATGGCGGTAAATTGCTGAACACAATGCGATGTGATTCATCAGTTCTCCATGCTTTCAGTCACGACAACACTCCAAGTGCAGCAGACCATGCATGGGGCGGTAATCACCTAATCCGGCTTCTACTGAACAATGTTGCGATAAGAGACAGAATCTTGCAGCGAGTCCGTTACTTGTTCCTGGATCGGAGTTGCAGATGTGAAGGGGCCACGAAATGCATGGTTACCCTCCTAAACAATCTAACTCTACAACATCGGTATTGGTGTCACAGGGAAGCCTCACTGACTGCTATTTCCTCCGCGATTTTCTTCATACCTGCAGGATCTGAAGGTCAGTGTGTGGTCACGAGTCTTCTAAAAGTGTGCAACGCTGCTCTCACAAATCTAAAGAAAATGCATTTCAAAAGTTGAAAGTTTTGGAACGCTGTTAAGTAGGAAACATTTCGTGTATTTGACAGCGCTGCTGGAAGCTGAGTACGGTAATCACCTGGTAAGACATGAGAGTTGGCAAAATCGTCGAAAGCTACAAAACAAATTGACTTAAAGTGCGGACTGTTTTGACATAATCTTTGAGAGTGCAACAGAGATAATGTAATGCCTTGTGTGACATTGGATTTTTTAAGTTACTTTATAAGCGAAAGTAAAGAAAATTATCTGTATTACATTTCACGTCTAACTTTGGTGTGTATACACATGGATTAATAACAAATTTCAAAAATCACTTACATGTACAACAGACTTGAGCAGATTATTCGTATTATTAATATACACTCCTGGAAATGGAAAAAAGAACGCATTGACACCGGTGTGTCAGACCCACCATACTTGCTCCGGACACTGCGAGAGGGCTGTACAAGCAATGATCACTCGCACGGCACAGCGGACACACCAGGAACCGCGGTGTTGGCCGTCGAATGGCGCTAGCTGCGCAGCATTTGTGCACCGCCGCCGTCAGTGTCAGCCAGTTTGCCGTGGCATACGGAGCTCCATCGCAGTCTTTAACACTGGTAGCATGCCGCGACAGCGTGGCCGTGAACCGTATGTGCAGTTGACGGACTTTGAGCGAGGGCGTATAGTGGGCATGCGGGAGGCCGGGTGGACGTACCGCCGAATTGCTCAACACGTGGAGCGTGAGGTCTCCGCAGTACATCGATGTTGTCGCCAGTGGTCGGCGGAAGGTGCACGTGCCCGTCGACCTGGGACCGGACCGCAGCGACGCACGGATGCACGCCAAGACCGTAGGATCCTACGCAGTGCCGTAGGGGACCGCACCGCCACTTCCCAGCAAATTAGGGACACTGTTGCTCCTGGGGTATCGGCGAGGACCATTCGCAACCGTCTCCATGAAGCTGGGCTACGGTCCCGCACACCGTTAGGCCGTCTTCCGCTCACGCCCCAACATCGTGCAGCCCGCCTCCAGTGGTGTCGCGACAGGCGTGAATGGAGGGACGAATGGAGACGTGTCGTCTTCAGCGATGAGAGTCGCTTCTGCCTTGGTGCCAATGATGGTCGTATGCGTGTTTGGCGCCGTGCAGGTGAGCGCCACAAACAGGACTGCATACGACCGAGGCACACAGGGCCAACACCCGGCATCATGGTGTGGGGAGCGATCTCCTACACTGGCCGTACACCACTGTTGATCGTCGAGGGGACACTGAATAGTGCACGGTACATCCAAACCGTCATCGAACCCATCGTTCTACCATTCCTAGACTGGCAAGGGAACTTGCTGTTCCAACAGGACAATGCACGTCCGCATGTATCCCGTGCCACCCAACGTGCTCTAGAAGGTGTAAGTCAACTACCCTGGCCAGCAAGATCTCCGGATCTGTCCCCCATTGAGCATGTTTGGGACTGGATGAAGCGACGTCTCACGCGGTCTGCACGTCCAGCACGAACGCTGGTCCAACTGAGGCGCCAGGTGGAAATGGCATGGCAAGCCGTTCCACAGGACTACATCCAGCATCTCTACGATCGTCTCCATGGGAGAATAGCAGCCTGCATTGCTGCGAAAGGTGGATATACACTGTACTAGTGCCGACATTGTGCGTGCTCTGTTGCCTGTGTCTATGTGCCTGTGGTTCTGTCAGTGTGATCATGTGATGTGTCTGACCCCAGGAATGTGTCAATAAAGTTTCCCCTTCCTGGGACAATGAATTCACAGTGTTCTTATTTCAATTTCCAGGAGTGTAGATTCATTTGATAGCTTTCTTGTAATGCACTTGAAATTCTTGTTATGGACAAAAATTCTGTGTTAGTTTCAGCAAGTCTGCTGTTTGTTTTTCTCTAATTTACGTCTAAATACTTCAACGTAGGATACATAAATTTTTTGGCAAGAAGAAGTTAAAATCAGTTATTTCGTTTTAAAAGAAATATGTATGTTCCTGCGGATACAGAACGTGCACTGGTATTCCTCTTCTTTCTTATAAATTTTTTCAAGTAATTAACTTTTTGCTTAGGCTAATGTAAATACTTTCATGAGTATATTGGTAAGAAACTTCTTGGCAGATTAAAACTGTGTGCCAGATCGAGACTTGAACTCGGAACTTTAGCCTTTTCGGGCACGTACACGAGTAGCTAAGTCAGCGGAGAACTTGCTCGCAAAGGCAAAGGTCCGGAATTCGGTCTCAGTCTGGTAGACAATTTAATCTGCCAGAAAGTTTCGTATCACCGCACAGTCCACTGCAGAGTGAAAATTTCAGTGTGGAATACGTTGATAATTGTCAAGCTTCGCATAAACATACGTACAGTGTTGAAGGTCACTGTAATATTGTAAACTAAATGATTTTAATTTAAAAAAGTAAAGTCCCATAATCGAGAATTTATTCATTCGAGTCTGACTAGCAGCAAGGCTTTATCTTATTTTTATTTAAATCTATATTTATTATAAGGAGGGCAGCGTGGAGGGTAAAAATCGTAGAGGGAGACCAAGAGATGAATACACTAAGCAGATTCAGAAGGATGTAGGTTGCAGTAGGTACTGGGAGATGAAAAAGCTTGCACAGGATAGAGTAGCATGGAGAGCTGCATCAAACCAGTCTCAGGACTGAAGACCACAACAACAACATTTATTATAAAGTGGAAATGTTAATTAACAAATGCTGAGTCATAATTTTTTAAAGGAGAATAACATTTTTGTTTCCAATTAGTAGGTGCATGAAAATAATTTAAAATTTGATTTTTTAATGCAACGTGCCTTGTTACTAAATGAATAATACATAAATATCAATTATGTTGTTCAATCTCTCGAAATATTTAGAGGTATTTTAGTTTCTATTTGATGTTTGGCATTTTTGTACCAAAATTTAATTTATTATGAATACTCGACTTTCGATGCGTTTAGAAAAGTAAAACTGTTTTTCGAATTTTTTGGAGGGGAGGGGCTACTGCATTGTACCGCTAACGGAAATTATCAAAGTGTCAGACCGTAAGATTCTCGTCTCACACAGAGCGAAGTGAGACTGAAAATGAGGTCTTCCGGTGTGGAACAGTTGGGCTACATTTACATCTACACCCATACTCCGCAAGCCACCTGACGGTGTGTGGCGGAGGGTACTTTGAGTACCTCTATTGTTTCTCTCTTCTATTGGAGTCTCGTATTGTTCGTGGAAAGAAAGATTGTCGGTATGCCTCTCTGTGGGCTCTAATCTCTCTGATTTTATCCTCATGGTCTCCTCGCGAGATATACGTAGGAGGGAGCAATATACTGCTTGACTCCTCGGTGAAGGTATGTACTCGAAACTTCAACAAAAGCCTGTACCGAGCTACTGAGCCTCAGTGAACTTCCGATGTCATCCACAAGGTCATTTATGTATATTGTGAGTAACAACGGTCCTACGATACTCCCCTGCGGCATACCTGAAATCACTCTTACTTCGGAAGACTTCTCTCCATTGAGAACGACATGCTGTGTTCTGTTATCTAGGAACTCTTCAATCCAATCACATAATTGGTCTGATAGTCCATATGCTCTTACTTTGTTCATTAAACGACTGTGGGGAACTGTATCGAACGCCTTGAGGAAGTCAAGAAACACGGCATCTACCTGGGAACCCGAGTCTATGGTCCTCTGAGTCTCGTGGACGAATAGCGTGAGCTGCGTTTCACACGATCGTCTATTTCGGAACCCATGCTTATTACTACATAGTAGATTTCTAGTCTCCAGAAAAGTCACTATACTCGAACATAATAAGTGTTCCAAAATTCTACAACTGATCTACGTTAGAGATATACGTCTGTAGTTCTGCACATCTGTTGGACGTCCCTTCTTGAAAACGGGGATGACCTGCGCCCTTTTCCAATCCTTTGGAACGCTACGGTTTTCTAGAGACCTACGGTACACCGCTGCAAGAAGCGGGGCAAGTTCTTTCACGTAGTCTATGTAAAATCGAACTGGTATCCCATCAGGTCCAGCGGCCTTTCCTCTTTTGAGCGATTTTAATTGTTTCTCTAGCCCTCTGTCGTCTATTTCGATATCTACCATTTTGTCATCTGTGCGGCAATCTATAGAGGGAACTACAGTGCAGTCTTCCTCTGTGAAACAGCTTTGGAATAAGACATTTAGTATTTCAGCCTTTAGTCTGTCATCCTCTGTTTCAGTACCATTTTGGTCACAGAGTGTCTGGACATTTTGCTTTGATCCACCTACCGCTTTGACATAAGACCAAAATTTCTTAGGATTATCTGCCAAGTCAGTACATAGAACTTTACTTTCGAATTCACTGAACGCCTCTCGCGTAGCCCTCCTCACACTACATTTCGCTTTGCGTAATTTTTGTTTGTCTGCAAGGCTTTTGGCTATGTTTATGTTTGCTGTGAAGTTCCCTTTGCTTCCGCAGCAGTTTTCTAACTCGGTTGTTGTACCACGGTGGCTCTTTTCCATCTCTTACGATCTGGCTTGGGACATACTCATCTAATGCATACTGTACGATGGTTTTGAACTTTGTCCACTAATCGTCAACACTATCTGTGACTTGAGACAAAACTTTTGTGTTGAGCCGTCAAGTACTCTGAAACTACCGCGTGTTGCAGGGAGAAGCACCTTAAAGACAAGAGGGAGGAGGGGCGCAGATGAGCGGCCGCGGCAGCTGCTCTCTCATGCTGGTGGCGGTGGTGGTAGTGGTGGTTCTGGCGGTGGCCGGCTGCCTGGGGAGGCTGGTGGCTCCGCGACTGAGCCACAACCAGCGGCAGCCGGTGCGGCAGCTGCCGGAGGACTGGGCCGAGATGGCGGTGGCGCACCTGGAGGAGGACGAGGGGCTGGACGAGGCCGCGCGGCTGGAGCTGGAACAGCAGCTGCAGCAGCTGTTGGCCGCGGCGCACCGTGCTGCCCTGCCCGTCGGCTTCACGCGGATGCGGCGCTGGCAGAATGCGTTCGCAGGTAAGCAGCGGCACCCCGAGGCGCTGTGCACCCGTGTGGTGTTCTCCTCTTAGCACTGGTAGGCGTGACGGGATTCCAGTACGTACAGTGGGGAGCCCAGATAGCCTCCGAGGCAGGACCATTAATGAGACTAGGTGTTTTGCCACCCTAGGCGAGAACTGAAAAATGATGCTGCATCTTTTTTACTGCTATCACTTTCGACAATTTACCTTCCCCCCCATCCCTCATGCACCACTACCACCATCGAAAGCACGATAATGCAAATCTCCTTTTGTGACGGCTCCCAAACCCAAGGTCCTCGGCGGCACTTTTGGAGCAGCCACCACAAATTGTATAAAGCGTGGGTAGTGACCAGGATGTAGCTATGTCTGTTGGCCGAAAAATAATTAATAATAAGAAATGCGCCAGCTAGAATGAAGAGATAACGTATATTTATTTTTCACGTAATGTGCACCAGCAACACAACTACGAGTAATATCCAAGAGTAATCCGTGTACTGAGCCTAATGGAATACAGCAGCAAATGTCACACTGCAATGGCACCACTATAAACTCCACGAAAGGCTAGCAACGGACAATCGACAATAGACTGTCCGTCTCAGGCTTTTTTTTTCTTTTTTTCTTTATTGTGATTTCATTCCCCTGCCCCATGTGGGCAGGGGAGGGCTGTCAGCGGCACAATCCGCCGCTCTTCAGCCGAGTGACATGACAAGTTACAACAAGAATAAAATGTTACATACATAAGGCGATAAAGGGGAACTTAAAACAGAATAATGGGAGAAAATGGAGGTAAAAAATAGACTAACATGAAGACGTTCATGGAGGACAGTTAAAAAAAGTCACCAGAAAGTTAAAAAAACACAGTTGGCGATTCTTCAAAACTCAGAGAAGACACTGAATGGATATACATAGGTTAAAAGTCGGCCACAGTAGTAAAAATACTCCAGAAGAACACACTTAAAACCCACTTGGAGCACACACGATGAAGAATAAAACTGCCAGGCGGGACCTGCCAAGGGAAAGGGCAGAGAGAATGGAAAAGGAGGGGGGAGCAAGGGGCAGCAGGGGAAGCGGCGGGATGAAGAGAGGAGGGGCATCAGTGGGTACACGAAGAGGCAAGAGACACGTGGGACAGGAGGGAGTGCAGAGACACTGAAAGGAGGCACAAGAGATAGAGGGGGAGTAGGAGGGGGAAGCTGCTCAGGAGGTAAAAGGCAGAGGGTGCTGCGGACCCGAGCTCAGCCATGGCGCGACCTCTTACGTCGGCGGTAACGCCCTGAGACGCCGACGGCCGCGACAGGAACTGTGGCCAGCGATGTCACGGTCAGGGCGCGCGTGCGCGAGTTGGTTGGTGGGTTGGGTGGGTGGGTCCGTGGATACATCTCTCATCATACCTATAATCATTAAACTAAGATCTCCGGACATCGTACTGCGCCACCCTTTAGATACCACTGAGTCGTAGGAGATGTAATGTATGAATAAGCTCTGACAGTACTGCAATACGACGGTGAGAAGCATCGTCGGACATTGTAGCTCACTCTCGTAATCCTACAATAAGCTGTACTGACAAGAGCTTGCCTACGCTCAACGACGCGATCTGTGTGACTTGAAATAATAGTCTGTACTAACACGACGACGTCAGCTTCTCATGCTATAAATCACACTGCAGCTCGCAACAACATCAATGTATACTAAAGGACGGACACAATAACACTTTTCTTGGTATAATCGGGTCAGTGGTAGCTATCTGGATATTAATCACAACAACGCAGCTATCAGAATTCACTAGGTTCGAAAGATAAACTACCGTCAAAGCTAGTATCAGTCACCAGAAAAATACTAAATGCGAGAATCTACAAGGAGTTGGAATGATGTAGCCTATTTACTTGATCAGTAACAGAAACCTGTAGTTAAACTTACTCTGTGTACTAAACACTTTCCTACCAACGTATGTACCAGAAACGATAACTTTAGTATTTAACTGATGAATACGTCGGTAATTTCCAAGAATGATTGCCTATCGAAGTTGAAGGGCTCCAAACGATACATATCGAACGTGTGATAGTAAATCTTTTATGGAAGTCTCGTGGTGCACGTTATGATCAATTATTTGTGATCGTCATTTTTATAAGTTTTGCGTTGTTTCTTCAGTTCGTGTACATTACATTCCCGCCGTATTGTTTGTGATTCCATTTGGAAATCGACACGGTTTCTCTTGATAAGGAGTGTAATGTCTGCTGCTTCTCACGATTGTTCTGCAGAATGCCTCACATGGAAAACTCTAATACCATGCCTATCCAGCATAGAAAAATGTTTGACTTTTTGCCGGAAATATGGACTTCTGCCGGACGAGGAAAGGAGGGACTGTGTTGACTGTGGTGCTGCGAAGTCTGTGAAACTTCGTAAGAGGAGTGTGGACACTGAAATTCCGTTGCAATTTCATTACGGACTTTGCGGAAAGCAAATCAGCATCAGGAGGAACACGTGGTTCCAGTCCTCCAAATTATCGATTCAGACGAGCGTAATTCTTGTGTCGTGCTGGATTCGAGATTACACGGTGCAGGCCACAGCATCAGAAACTAAGTTATCGGCAAATAGCGTGTGTGGCTACTTCGCGTTTTGCCAATAAGTGTGCTACGTGATAGTGACAAATGACAGTGTGCCAATTGGTGGACTGAATGAAACAGTAGAAGTAGACGAATCTCATATTGCTAGACGAAAGAATCAAAGAGGACGAGCTTATAAAAGTGAAGTAGATCATATTTAGGTTTTCGGTGGGATAGAAAGGGAATCCCGCAAGTGTTTCGTTGTGAGGGTATTGTCCCGAGACAAGGTGACTTTAGTGGGTCTCATAAAACATTTCATACTGCCTGGAACAGAAGTCATCACAGACGGATTTCAGTCGTACTGGACTCTCAAAGCTGAAGGGTTCGACAACTAATTCCTGAACCACTCTGTGCAGTTCGTCTCTTCAGATGACGCCAGTGTCCATACTCAGAATATAGAACGGCTGTGGAAGTCTGTCAAGTCTACCATAAAAAGAGAAGGGTGCCCAAGACACAGGGACGAACTGTATTTGTTCCAGTACCTTTACTTTCACAACTTGCGTTTGCAGGGGGAAGTCGACGCATGCGACATTCTGCCGATATTCCTGCTCGATATTGCCAGAGTTTACCCTGGGTACGGGAAAAAAGCAATTTCCCCTGTAGCTTACACATCATGCGGACTGTCACAAGACGATAACGCCAACGACGACTAAGGTAAGTCATCTCCTTTGAATGTAGAGGTGCTTCTCTAACGCTTTTCTTTTGTCGTTGCTGTAGTGACAACTTGAAATATACTCGTATCGCGCGCCACGAAACTTCCATAATCGATTTACTATTGCACGTTCGATATGTATCATTTGGAGCCCTCCAACTTCGATAGGCAATCATTCTTGGAAATTACCGATACGTCATATAGATCCGTTGCCTCTTTTAGTTGCTCCTCTTTTAAGCTTCAGCGAATAATCGTATATACACTAAATCAGTGTGGACGTTATAAATTTTTACGTCTACCGGAGAATACGTTCACAAGGCAAAGATATAATTTAATATTGCTTATCTCCCACTGTTAGTCAACGATAACCTCTACAAGTAGCGCTTTGCTACAACAGTATTCTTAACCCTATTGAATATTTTTCCTAATAAACTATTTCGTTAATCTCTATCTTTCAGAATTAAATGGAATACTTTCTAGGTTACAATTAATCACTTATCAATAAGACGTAAACTTGCTTTTCCTATTCAAATAAAGATTATTTTTCTTTCCATTGCAAGTAATTAAGCGAAAAATACTATTCCTTCTCTTTAATTTCTTTGAACTTTGCTTTTACCAAAATTTCAATCTTTTACTTTATTGGCCTCTCGATTTACTTCATTCCGAAAAGATGTATTCAAGATATTATTCTGCTTTGGAATAAGCCTTTGATTCTTTTTTATAGTTTGGGGACAAAGGACAAGTCGGCTCCTGACTTATTCAGTTTACAACCGTTAAGTCCTTATTTTCTGCAATTAACTGTCTACAAGTACAAGTCAGCGTTTTACTTTACGAGTGCTGGAGCTCTATTCCAAACCACACTAAGCGGAAATATAATTAAAAAATAATACAAAAAACCTAAATATCACCGCCACTTTTCAACTATATGAACTTTAAATAATCAATCAAAATTCAACCACTTCAGATGTTGACATCTGCGACCCACTAATATTTAAAACTCAAAACACAGCACTCGATGATCTTTTTTAGAGAGAATTAGCGTGCTCTCTAATAAATTGTTCTTGATTTGTCGTTTAGGGACAGGAGGAAAAGCTATCAAATTCTCAGTAAGCTTCCGACTGTTTGTCACTAAATAATTATTACGTAGGACGACAGTTCTCTTAAATATAGACTACACATTCAGTGCATCTAACGAAATTTCCGGAATTGACTATATTACGACGCTCACGCCGAAGTCACACAGTAAATCAAAGCCAAATATCGCCAAGTCACAGTTCCTCAGTGCTTGCGTACATCTATACAACCACAATAATGCAATGCAACGCCACTGTCCCTTAATGCGTGCTTTAATGCTCAACCACAAAGTAACTAAATGACTTCTGCGTGAACCCATCTTCTCACATACACCATCCAACGGAAAATCTCACAAAAAATTGGAACACGGTTTGCCTACCATCGTCCCACACTTCAGTACATAGGAGCTTTTCCTACCATAACCGGCGACAAATCATTTTCTACCCAAGTCGATGATCGTCTCAAAATATCTTTCTAAACGGGTGAGAACTGCTTTGAACACGCTTGAGATTTATCCCCATTGGCGTCTAATTCACGTATCGTACGTGTGAGGCGATCTCATCACAGTTTTGAGATCATCTCTATCGAGGTTCACTACTCGACCAACAAATGGCTCTGAGCACTATGGGACTTAACATCTGTGGTCATCAGTCCCCTAGAACTTAGAACTACCTAAACCTAACTAACCTAAGGACATCACACACATCCATGCCCGAAGCAGGATTCGAACCTGCGACCGTAGCAGTCGCGCGGTTCCGGACTGAGCGCCTAGAACCGCTCGGCCACCGCGGCCGGCACTCGACCAACACTCGGATACTATAGGTACTACTGAAATTCTAATTGGACAAGCCGAGAACCATTCTCTGCCAACAAACAAATCGCTCTAATTCTCTCTTTAATAATAAGTGTTTCTTCTTACCAGTCGCCGGCAAACCTTCGTAGAGGCTAGCTGCATCGTAGTTATTATCTTTGCCACACGCCGCGATTCAGCAGTCGGCTGGGCATAGCAAATTCGCTGACTTGACAGGACACGGCTTTTCTCGACTCTCAGGTATCACATATCTATAACATTTCAACAAAAAAATATAAGAAAACGATACAAACAACCTAACAAACTCTTCATTCTCCTAGCACACAAAAATCGATAATAAGTTGAGGCGATACAAACAAGTGATAGGCTTTTTACGGACAGAAGAAAGGTTGGCACTTACAACATCCACATTTTTTTGGGGACAATCCTCAGTTTTCATGCTCTGTCCGTGTTGTTGTTGTGGTCTTCAGTCCTGAGACTGGTTTGATGCAGCTCTCCATGCTACTCTATCCTGTGCAAGCTTCTTCATCTACCAGTACCTACATCCTTCTGAATCTGCTTAGTGTATTCATCTCTTGGTCTCCCTCAACGATTTTTACCCTCCACGCCGTCCTCTAATACTAAATTGGTGATCCCTTGATGCCTCAGAACATGTCCTACCAACCGATCCTTTCTTCTGGTCAAGTTGTGCCACAAACTTCTCTTCTCCCCAATCCTATTTAATACTTCCTCGGTAGTTATGTGATCTACCCATCTAATCTTCAGCATTCTTCTGTAGCACCACATTTCGAAAGCTTCTATTCTCTTCGTGTCCAAACTATTTATCGTCCATGTTTCACTTTCATACATGGCTACACTCCATACAAATACTTTCAGAAATGACTTCCTGACACTTATACCTATACTCGATGTTAACAAATTTCTCTTCTTCAGAAACGCTTTCCTTGCCATTGCAAGTCTACATTTTATATCCTCTCTACTTCGACCATCATCAGTTATTTTGCTCCCCAAATAGCAAAACTCCTTTACTGCTTTAAGTGTCTCATTTCCTAATCTAATTCCCTCAGCATCACCCGACTTAATTCGACTACATTCCATTATCCTCGTTTTGCATTTGTTGATGTTCATCTTATATCCTCCTTTCAAGACACTGGCCATTCCATTCAACCGCTCTTCCAAGTCCTTTGCTGTCTCTGACAGAATTACAATGTCATCGGCGAACCTCAAAGTTTTTATTTCTTCTCCATGGATTTTAATACTTTCTCCGAATTTTTCTTTTGTTTCCTCTACTGCTTGCTCAATATACAGATTGAATAACATCGGGGAGAGGCTACAACCCTGTTCTACTCCCTTCTCAACCACTGCTTCCCTTTCATGTCCCTCGACTCTTAGAACTGCCATCTGGTTTCTGTACAAATTGTAAATAGCCTTTCGCTCCCTGTATTTTACCCCTGCCACCTTTAGAATTTGAAAGAGAGTATTCCAGTCAACATTGTCAAAAGCTTTCTCGAAGCCTACAAATGCTCTGTCCGTAACCCCTTCAAACTGATTCAGGACAACAAATATACTCAGCTTTTTATCTTTTGTCTTCAAGTTTTGAAATTTCCCATAATGTACTGAAATAGGAAGAAAGGCTGAACTTCTTAAACTAGTATTCAACCGAATAGAAAATAGACCAATTAATTTGTGGAGCTATTTTTTGGTGCGAATGAATTTTTCCTTGAATCTGGAAATTATGTTGTTCTGATGGTGGACATGCCGAATCATCAAACTAGGTGATGTGGAAAATCGTGATATTATTTCGTTTCTGGCTTAGTAGTTCTTTTCTCGTGCTGCGACTCTCAGACACTCAGAGACAGACTTACAGACGCCAACTGAATTTTATGTGTGTGCATGGTCAACTGTTTACCTTTTGCTCCTCTCAGATTTGCTGAAAGAGAAAAACAAAACCTAGCTTGTGAATATGTGATCCACAGGAAATAACAGTAGAGGTAAAAACAGCAACAAATCACTCGATACAACTGTTCTTTGACAAATGATCTGCAGAGACAAAAGCAAAGGGAGTGAAGGGTGTATGGTATCAAGTCACAACATGACGGGAAGGCAGCGCAAGTGCTCTGCTTCAGCTCTCGACAGAGTTCAATCAGGGTCATGTTCGTTTCCGTTTCGTATTGATTAGCGGCTGCTTTAGTTTTGAAGTAGGTAGAGGCAAGGTAGGTAGATCTGTACCTCCTCACTACATTTGCTTGTGTATGAAATTTAGCCCGGATTTATCTCCCACACCATAAAAGTCTACATATTACCAAAACTATACACCCACAAACTGTTATCCAACTTAAACTCGTTTGCTAACCTTTGATCAAACAGAACCTAACTTTAAATGAACTATAACTGATCTGAAAGCAGCTTGTCTTTATATTCAATGCGTAACTGAAGTACACAAATAGGGGGTGTTTTAAAATGAATATACGGGTTTTAAGGCTTTGTAGCACCTATTACATTCACCTCACAAATACAAATGATACACCAAATGAAAGAGAAACACAAAAAGTTGTTTTTTTTTTTTTTTTTTTTTTTTTTTTTTTACAATTATTCACTGTGAACACCTGTCATACGTCGAGTCGATAGGCGAGTTGCTCCGAAACCTTGATCAATGTCTCAGGAGTAACTGCTGCAACAACACTGTTTTTAAAGTCGGACAGATCAGCTGTTATCGGAGGCACATGCACATGATCGCGTCATATGTGGAGGTCATGCATAAAATGGTGTGTCAACCGGCGCCTTGCGCGCAATCCACCAGTCTGATACAACGTCGTTTAACCAGTCGCGTACTGAGTTACGGCAGTGAGGCGGCGCACCATCTTGCTCCCAAATAATGATGTGTTGTTCAGCTTCTTCCCATTGGGCCACGGGCCATAGCTGTAGCACATCAAGATAAGAAACATCAGGTACAGTTGATTCACCGAAAAAGAAAGGCCCATAAACATTTCGCTGGGATACTTCTTGGGCCTAAGCGTGAAAGACTCGCACTCGTTCAACAAGTTTCTCAGTCACTCTGTCATTTCCTCTTCCCACTGCCAACAGGTATGCAAACTGTTTCAGTTGCTCTTTCATTTGTTGTGTTATTTATAACTGTAAGTTGAACGCAATAAATGCTACAACGCCTTAAAACCGGAATGCTCACTTTGAAATACCCTGTATATGGTCCTAATCAAAATTTCCACTTACCTCGCGTCTCGACAACATTGTTGCAGATTTCTTGAAAGCACAACAGCAAACAGCAAGCAGGTAGCGGCTAAGCTAGATTTCTGTTTCTAAGTACATATTCAGACTGTAGCATGTGGCAATGCGTAACGAAAAGCAGTGGGGTGGGGAGAGTGACTATTCGTGTGAAATGAAATGATATTCCAAGACAACGGTTTTAGAATGAAGCATGTATTCGAAAAGCCAGAGGAAAACTTCACGTGATCTTCACGCGTAACATTGGTCTGAACAATACAGTGCTTAACAGTGTACAAGGATTTAAAAAAGGTACAATGTTAACGGGGAATGTCTACAAAAATCTAATAGCTGTGCACAGTGCAACAGTCTTATCCCAAACTTCTTCTCTTCAAAGATGATAACATTATCCAAAATTTATATCCTTTTCGCCATCCAGTATATACGTCATCTTCATCCTTGCTTTCCTTTACAATACATCTTTCTTCATCTAACAGATACCGTCACAAGTCAAACAGCATTACTGAATACGTCCGTCACCTACCACTCTTCAGCAAAGACTGTATCAGGCTCGATTCACACGGTGGGCAACGTCACGTCAACGTCAGTTTGCCTGCCGGCCGGTGTACTTCGAAAGAATAGTTTGACGTTGACGGTGGGGGTCACGTGGTTGGCGAACTGCTTACGATTGGCTGTTACTTTTCTGTCTGTTCTGCGGCTGCTCGCATGACACGAGTTTGATTCTGCTAGCAGTGTTCTCCACATCGAAAATATCTACTGAGTTTTTAGTTATAAAATGATTTATACAAACATGAACGACGAGAAGTTAATCGAACGTGTTCGCCAAAATTTGGAGTTGTATGACATGAGCTGCAAAAAATACAGCGACACTTTGTTTAAAGAACAAATATGGAAGAAAATTGGATCGGTTATCGGTCGCCCAGGTAAATAACTGTATGAATATTGTAGGCCTACTCCAGATTATATTTATTTTGTATGTAATGTATTTAGATGTATAACATCGCACCTGCATCTATTTGTGTATGTATGTACTCACGACTAGGAGGTGAAAACGCTTAGCAGAGGTAAGAGCCTTCCTGCTTTCCAATTTCACGATTATTCGCGAGTCGTGAAAGTTTATTTCGACCATGTTTATATGTAATACTTATCATTCCGAAGCAAATATGAGTATTCTACGCCACATAGTCATTTTGGCTAGTAGTTTACTTATGTACAGCATTTATATACATACGTTCTGGTACTGAGTCTCACTCAACATTTCGTATGGATACAGCTTATTTAAGTACAGCTGCAGTAAAAAGATCGATGTTCCACATTCATATACAGTGTGCAGTTGGTTCTTTGCAGTGCCAAAATTTATGCAGGACGAACTGTAGCAGATTTAGATCTACGTAACAAGGGGCCATAAATTGTGAATGTTTAGCCTATAGATCAATTTGTTGATAGTGTGCGGTATTACTTTAAATATTCTGTTCTATAAAATACGTAAAGGTACAGAACAGGAACCCTCAAAGGAATTGGTGAAGCTGAAGCATCAGACTCACCTCAAACAAACCATTAGTTTTTCTCGTTGAGAAATTGCACGGCGCTTGTTTGTGTCTGCTTTCTTGATGCTGGTGCTTATCAAAGACAGCGAATTAAATATTGCTGTCTCGACATTCGTAAATATTTATAATATGACGTATCCTCTTCTTCCAGCTCTCTATACAATGTGTGATATTCGCCTTCACACATTCTCTTCAAAATCATTTCGATTGCCTTGCCAATTTCCGCTCTCTTTCCTCATCATCTAAAGCAATTGCAATCGTAACAAGTTCATCAAGACTAAATATAATGTCCGCCATCGTCTCTCATGAACACTTCTGTGAGTTTCCAGTAACGCGCCAAAACTTGGTTGAAGTTTTGCCGTCGCTTGACGTTCCGTCCAGTGTGAATGCAAGTGGGTTTTTGACGGTGTGTGACGCCACTGACGTGGACGTGACGTTGCCCACCGAGTGAATCGAGCCTCAGACGGCACAGACGCAAAGACTCTGCCACGACAAGATCAAAGATTGTTTAACATTAACGTAACTTCCCCTCTCTCAGACGTGCACGTCGATAACATACAAAGACCAAAATTGCATGACCAGTTACAGATGACGATCAGTTTAGCTTAGGAAAGGGAAAGGCGCCAGAAAGGCTGTTCTGACGTTGCGGTTGATAATGGAATCAAGGAAAAGAAAAGTCAAGACACGTTCATACGATTTGTCGACCTGGAAAAAGCGTTCGACAATGTCAAATGGTGCAAGATATTGGAAATTCTGAGGAAAGCAGGGATAAACTATAGGGAGAGACGGGTAATAGACAACATGTCAAGAGCCAAGAAGGAATAATAAGAGTGGAAAACCAAGAACGAAGTGCTCGTATCCAAAAGGGTGTAAGACAGGGATGTAGTATTTCGCCCCTACTGTTCAATGTATACATCGAAGAAACAATGAGAGAAATAAAAGAAAGGTTCAGGAGTGAAATTGAAACTGGAGATGAAAGGATATCAACGATCTGATCCGATGATGACATGGCTACCCCCAGCGAAAGATGAGAAGAACTACATGATTTGCTGAATAGAATGATCAGTCTGGCGAGAACAGAATATGAATTGAGAGCGAAGCGAAGAAAGACAATTGTAGTGAGCATTAGCAGAAATGAGAACAGCGAGAAACTTAACATCAAGATTGGTGGTCGCGAAGTAGACGAAGTTAAGGAATTCTGCTACGTAGGCAACAAAATAACCCATGACGGATAGAGGAAAGAGGACATAAAAAGCAGACTAGCACTGGCAAAAAGGGCATTCATGGCCAAGAGAAGTCTACTAGTATCAAACATAGGCCTTAATTTGAGGAAGAAATTTCTGGGAACGTACATTTGGAGCAGAGCATTGTATGGCAGTGAAACATGGAGTGTGGGAAAACCGGAACATAACATAACAGTAAAAAATTGAGATGTGGTGCTACACACGAATTTTGAAAATCAGGTGGACTGGTAAGATATGGAAAGAGGAAGTTGTCCAGATAATTGACAAGGAAAGGAATGCATCGAAAACACTAACAAGAAGAAGGGACAGGCTGGTAGGTCATCCGCTAAGACATAGGGGGGGTAACTTCCATGGTACTAGAGAAAGCTGTAGAGGGAAAAAACCGTAGAGCAAGACGAAGACTGGAATATATCCTCCAAATAATTGAGGACGTAGGTTGCGAGTGCTACTATAAGATGAAAAACAGGTTGGCACAGGAGAGGACGAGAGGAATTGGATTCGTGGTGGGTCGCATCAAACCAGTCAGAAAACTGAGGAGTCAATGTATTTACCTTCGTCAGAGTAAGTAAAGACTTAATAAGTAACTGCTCTGTAAGCTTTTGAAAACAATTCGATGTTTTAATTTTTCTTCTCATTAATTTTTTCACTTTTTATTGTGAAATTAGCTTTTACCGCCCCTTGCTGCCTCTAAAATTTTGCCGGCCTAGGCGGCCACCTAGTCTTACGTAATGATAGAAGCGGCCTTGCGATGAGGAATGTCATGAAGAAACTGATCTTTTCCTCTTTACCTACCGCCTCAAAGGGGGCGCTGATCAATGGTATTGGTTGTCTGAAAAATATTGTGCTACTAGCAGACTTTATTGTCAGCTTTATTGTGACATCTTCCACTGTTCACTGTTGATGAACTTCTTTATTTTTTCATTAACACTTGACGTTTTCTAGTTATTTGTACAAGCGTATACTTTCGTAGAGATGTAACGCAACGGTATCAAATGTTCCTAAGGACAAACACACACACACACCCATGCCCGAAGGAGGACTCGAACCTCCGCCGGGACCAGCCGCACAGTCCATGACTGCAGCGCCCCAGACCGCTCGGCTAATCCCGCGCGGCCGCAACGATATCAAATAAACTCGCTTGTACTACAAGTTAGTTCCATAACTCTACGTTACCTAAGCGGAAATGGACTCTTCCTTTCCACGTCATGCGCATGCGCAGTTATCGGAGGGGTAGAAACTCGTGTAGCGGACAGTCCATGGCTGACGGAGCACGCAGTGGGGGTTACGGTGTATGTGAGCAGCAACAAGTAGCAAAACTAACGCAGAGAACTGATGTGAGAATGGCTGACGTTGCAGACGGAACGCACGTACATGTTTGTAACATTTGTCTTTTCTTTTTGTTACAGTATCTGTATAGTACTACGCATTACCCTGTAGGAAAAGCAATATGAAAGAGACGAAATGTATACGCAAATTGCAATTTATTAGTGACACATGAAAATCTGTGGCGGACTGGGACTCGAACCCGGGTTTCCTGCTTAACGGTCACCTTAACCACTTGAGCTATCCGTGCACACCTCCCGTACTGATAAGTACCTTGTAATCACCGTAAAATCAAACCTTACAGAAAATTTTTGTGCAATCCATTGCCGGTTAATACGTTGGTCTTAGATGCGAATACCTGCGGCAAACGTGAATCTGTACATCGCGGCCGGCCTGTGTGGCCGTGCGGTTCTAAGCGCTTCAGTGTGGAACCGCGTGACCGCTACGGTCGCAGGTTCGAATCCTGCCTCGGGCATGGATGTGTGTGATGTCCTTAGGTTAGTTAGGTTTCAGTAGTTCTAAGTTCTAGGGGATTGATGACCTCTGATGTTGAGTCCCATAGTGCTCAGAGCCATTTGAACTATTTTTTTGTACATCGCGTGGAAAAATCTGTGATCCTGTGTTGCTAACAAATGCGTCTCACACGTTGGCAGCGGGTGACCAAGTAACACAAGTTTGTGTAAAAGGATTGTAGTACTTCGATATAGTGCGGGGCACCCAAAGAAACGATAATCTACGTCCTCTACTTCTCCACAAGAACAGAATGATGTGCGTGCGATGTGCAGTCTGTGAAGATGTTTACACCTCAGTGGCTAAATCTGAATCAAGCTATTAGAGAGGCGAAGTGCCCAGTCTTTGAATCTGTACGAGATTTCATGGAATACGGAACCGACGGATGAATTACTGCGTACTTCTTGTTTTTCTGCTTTGTTGTTTCCTCCCAATCCCACTGACGTTCTTCTATCATGTGTATGTGTAAGACGTATAGGTAATCTGCGCTAGGGATTGTGATCCAGGTGGTGTGCCATGTCGCATAGCTTCTTTGGCTAAGAGGTCGACAGCATCTTTACCAATAATCCCAGAGAAATTGACAGAATGGCCGTCTTCAAGCATCGATTCCAACAATGGGGCTGTTAGAAAAACAGCTCCTAATTTTTTTTTTGTACCATTAGGGCAGATAAAGAGTCACTGAGTAGGAAATATAGAGACGCAATCACCCGCGAGCAGGAAAGATGTGCTTCTAGTACCACAACAAGTTCTTAGGTGATGATACTTACCGTTGTTGCTGTTTCAATGGTCCTGACTTGGACAATCACTTGTTTTGGAGCCGTCGGGGTAGATCTACGCCGACGGAAAAAATCCCAACACCAAGAAGAAATGATTAATGTAGAGTAATGAAAATTCGGCAATACATTTGGCTAGGTAACATGTTAAAGTAATTAACGTTTTGAGATCGCAGGTTGATGTTAAGTGCGAGGAAAAACACTGCAATTGCGAAATGCTGTTACCTTAATAACCTGCGCCAGAATGTCGACTGCAAGCATGCAGAACTGTCTGCATAAAACTGACAACAGCCGGGAGAGGTGCGTGCTGACCACACGCCACTTCATACCCGCATCCAGTGACGCCTAAGGATGATACGGCGGTCGGACAGTACCATTGGCTCTTCCGAGACCTGTTCAGATGGAGTTTAGTTAGATGTGCATGCATTCTGTCGCACAGGAAAAAATGGTTCAAATGGCTCTGAGCACTATGGGACTTAACTACTGTGATCATCAGTCCCCTAGAACTTAGAACTACTTAAACCTAACTAACCTAAGGACATCACACACATCCATGCCCGAGGCAGGATTCGAACCTGCGACCGTAGCAGTCGCGCGGTTCTGGATTGCGCGCCTAGAACCGCTAGACCACCGGGGCCGGCTGTCGCACAGGAGTCGGACGTCAGTTTGTGGTACGCAGTTCCATGCCTGTTGCACTTGGACGGTCAATACAGGTACGGTTAATGGTGAGTGTGGATGACGCTGGAGTTGTCGTCCGACGGTGTCCTATATGTACACGACTGGAGACAGGTCTGGTGATGGAGCGTCCCAAGGCAACACGGCGACACTTTGGACCGAGTGTTGGGTTACAACAGCGTTATGTGGGAGAGTGTAATCCAGCTGGAAAACATACCTTGTGGCACACACAGTGGTTACGATTACTACAAGCCACACCACAAGTTGGGAAACGGGGCCAAATTTCTAGTAGTTTACTGTCGAGTTGAGATTTTCACACACAAATGTTTTATTCATATCTTACAGAAACTAGCAGTACGGCAATAAACAGCCTTTTCAACACGCCGCTAACGGCAATCAAGTCATTTATAGGAATACAACAATTTAAAAAAAAAATCTTTTTTTCTTTTTTTAAAAAAAAAATAGAAGTAACAGTACGGCAATCAACAATCTTTCAAAACACGCTGCTAACGGCAATCAAGTAATTTATAGCAATACAACAGTTTAAAAAAATTTAAAGAACGTTAGTAAACAGGCTACTAAAGTAAATACAGAACTTTGTTAATAAGGTACTGTGAGGTAGTGAAGCTACCAACACAGCCATTACAAAAATCAAAGGTCTCAGCAAACACACGATTAATGGCAATAAGGAATGGAGGAATTAAAAAAAGTTTTTAAACAAAGGTGTCCTGGAATATCATTAGAACATAACAGATATGACGGACCCGTGTAAGGCGGAATACTGACCAATTTAAATACGACCGTAAACACAATTGCCACTCTCAGGCTGGTCACTGCACCGAATTTTAGCCAGCGAAAACTTGTAATAAGATGGCTTAACTTGCTGACAGAATTAGAGCTAATCCTCGTGCAAGCAAACATTATACCACACAGTCCTGAATGAGCGACCACATGATCAACCAACAAGAAGCATGAATTTACTCATAACACACGACAGAATATCGAAACAATTAAACTGCCAAAACTACACCTCCCATCGGGCAGTAACGAGAGGAGGAGGAAAGATCACTGTCTTCGATTACACCGGTGCCGGGGACAGGAAACCCGATCGCCGGAGGCCTCAAGGCAGAAGAGACGCTGGTTACGCAAACTTATTACGTAATGATTTAACTTTCCCCTAACTTAACTTGCAATTATGCTCGAACAGGCAGTACACGACCTCCGATGGCAAGGATCCACACATCCGACCGCGCACGCGTCGCCAGCGTACCCAACACGCCACGGTCACGCGACAACACGCTCTGCCACCAGAGTTCACGTCCTCTCTGCAACGTTGACGGGTAGTGACCGCTCCGTCATGTTAGGTGTCTCCATTTTAAACTCCAGTGTTGAAACGGAGGACTTAAAGAAGCCTGTTAACGTCCCACCAAGGTGAAATGAACAGCAGCTACTCGTGGCGCGATTCTGTATACAACCAACCCGCGGGGAGCTCTTCCGTCAACACCACCCGCTCGTTACAACCGACATCATCACGTGGCGACTCGGTACAACCGACCACGCCTGGTCCGCGCTGGCGAGCCACACTCCCTCCCGCGTCCACTAGACTCTCTGCGCGCAACGCCCCTACTTCCGCGCCACCACACGAGGTTACAACCGGTCAAAGATCTCACTTCCTGCCGGCCGCGGTAGCCGAGCGGTTCTAGGCGCTTCAGTCCGGAACCGCGCGACTGCTACGGTAGCAGGTTCGAATCCTGCCTCGGGCATGGATGTGTGTGATGTCCTTAGTTAGGTTTAAGTAGTTCTAAGTTCTAGGGGACTGATGACCTCAGAAGTTAAGTCTCATAGTGTTCAGAGCCAGCCATCTCACTTCCTCCATAGCAGTTTCCCGGAAGCAAAACGCAGATATCGATAGCAGAGGGAAAAGACAACCAGGCAGCAACAGACAATATATCAAACAAACATGTCAGGGGAAGAAAAGGAAAACCAATGCAATCGAAACACAAGGTGTAGCACGAGTCGATACACAGCTCACCTTGGAATGCTGCTCATGAATGACAACACAGCAGGTCGAATCGCCAGACTGAGGTACAAATTTGCAGCCAGGGCGCGTCAGATAACCACGAGAGTGCTCCTATTTTCATATGAAATCGCACACCAGGCCACAATTCCAGGTGTCGTTCCAGAGTGTCTAGGCCGCAGACAGACTGGTTGCAGGCGCTCACCTGGCCTGCTTGTAAACGACGGTACGATACGCCACAGCCTTACGCCGAACACGATGGTCTTTCCTGTCAGCAGTGCCAACTGGCCGTCCGGAGATAGGTGTTATTGCGGCCGTACATTCTGGTGACCACCGAAGCCAGCTGTCATTTACAGTGGCTACATTCCTGCCAAGTCTTTCTGCAGTATCGCAGAGGGAACATCCAGCTTCTCGTAGCCCTATTACACGACCTCGTTCAAACTCAGCGAGCGGTTGATAATGGTGTCTTCGTCGTCTTACAGACGTTCTTGACTAACATCAGCTCACTACACCCAACCTCTAAGGTACCTCACGTTCACAACTTTTACAGCGTGTATTTAAAGCAAACTTGATTTGTATCCTCACAGTGGCGCTACTGGCGCCATTCTTAAGACACTGGCGCGAAATCTGAATAAACATCATCTTTCAGATGTAGAAACACGCCGGTCAACTTTCGTACAATTTCTTGTTGATGGGGATCTTTTCCATCAGTGTATATTGTCACTGGATACCGTCTTAAAAGCTATGCCAAAGTTTCTTACCGTAAGCTTCGTGGTTATAGTCAATAACCTTTAGCACGTGTACATTAGACAATTTCCGTGTGAATGGGATCCTCAATTTAGTCTAAGTGTCTACTGATCTTCTTTCAAATATCCTGAGTTTCTAAATAGGCTTGGAAAATGGTTGAAATGGCTCTAAGCACTATGGGACTTAACATCTGACGTCATCAGTCCCCTAGAACTCAGAAGTATCGGCTGATCAAAAAGTCAGTATAAATTTGAAAACTTAATAAACCGCGGAATAATGTAGATAGAGAGGTAAAAATTGACACACATGCTTGGAATGACATGAGGTTTTATTAGACAAAAAAAAAGTTCAGAAAATGTCCGACAGATGGCGCTAGACAGCAAAACGTCAGTGACTGCGCATGACAATCGTGTATAAAAGGAGCTATAATGAGAGAAAGAATCAGATGCGCCAGCAGTCGCAGCATGTTGATGTAACCTGAAAAGGCGCTTTTAGTGAAGCTGTATTATCAGAATGGGGAATGTGCTAGTTCAGCGTTACGATCCTATCGCCATAGGAAGGGGATTCGAACGGGTAAAGGTCCGTTGACAAATGCAGCTGTGGCGAGAACGATTTAGAAGTTCGAAGCCACGGGTTGTTTAGACGATAGACCCCGTAGTGGCCGACCGAGCACAAGGTGTAATGCTGCTTAGACAGTTCAGGAAGAAATGGAGACTGTAGCGGGTTCGTCTATGCACGGGGAAGTCAGCGCTCGTGCAGTCGCACATCGCACCGGCATTCCAGACACTAATCTTTGGTTGCCACTTAGGCGTACCCTCCGATGCTATCCGTACAAAATCCAATCTGCATCATGAACTGTTACCTGGCGATTTAGTGAAGCGGAGGGCATTTGCGGTGTGGGCGTTTCAGAAGATGGCGGAAGATGACGATTGGTTGAGTGACGTATTGTGGACCGACGAAGCTCATTTCACGCTCCGAAGGTCCGTCAACGCCCACAACTGCAGAATTTGGGCTATCAAAAATCCTAGAACTGTCGTGGAAACTCCATTGCATGACGAGAAAGTCACAGTATGGGTTGGATTTACCACATCTACCGTTATTGGGCCTTTTTTCTTCGAGGAAATACATGATTGTGGTTTTGTAACGGCTACCGTGTCGGGTGAGAGGTACGCCAATATGTTACAGAATAGCATCATCCCGACCCTGGCTGATAAACACCTGCTGCAACGTACGATGAGTATGCAGGATGGTGCTCCACCCCATTTTGCTAGACACGTTAAAGATCTCTTGCGCGCGTCGTTTGGTGATGATAGTGTGCTCAGCCGCCACTTTCGTCATGCTGGGCCTCCCAGGTCCCCAGAGCTCAGTCCGTGCGATTATTGGCTTTGGGGTTACCTGAAGTCGAAAGTGTATCGTGATCGACCGACATCTCTAGGTATGCTGAAAGACAACATCCGACTCCAATGCCTCAGCATAACTCCGGACATGCTTTACAGTGCTGTTCACAACATTATTCCTCGACTACAGCTGTTGTTGAGGAATGATGGTGGACATATTGAGCATTCCTGTAAAGAACATCATCTTTGCTTTGTCTTACTTTGTTATGCTAATTATTGCTATTCTGATCAGATGAAGCGCCATCTGTCGAGCATTTTTTGAACTTTTATATTTTTTTGGTTCTAATAAAACCCCATGTCATTCCAAGCATGTGTGTCAATTTGTACCTCTCTATCTACACTATTCCGTGATTTATTCAGTTTTCGCCGGCCGGAGTGGCCGTGCGGTTCTAGGCGCTACAGTCTGGAACCGAGCGTCCGCTGCGGTCGCAGGTTCGAATCCTGCTTTGGGCATGGATGTGTGTGATGTCGTTAGGTAAGTTAGGTTTAATTAGTTCTAAGTTTTAGGCGACTGATGACCTCAGAAGTTAAGTCGCATAGTGCTCAGAGCCATTTGAACCATTTTATTCAGTTTTCAAATTTATACTGACTTTTTGATCACCCGGTTCTTAAGCCTAACTAACCTAAGGACAACACACACATCCATGCCCGAGGCAGGATTCGAGCCTGCTGCCGTAGCGGTCGCGCGGTTACAGATTGAAACGCCGAGAACCGCTCGGCCACATCGGCAGGCTACATACGCTTGGAATGGGTGAGGAAGAGCTGTAGTGGTCCAGAAGTATCCAGCTAAGCACAGTATGGCTAGGTTTAAGGCGATCGACTTCAGGCTGTTGGATTCATATTCATTCGCTTAAAAAAAATGTGGGACAGAAAACAAGCCGGCATAGATGAATTGGAGGTTCATGTACTCCAACCAAGAGTCCTCTGGTAAGGGTGCAGCACGTCGTTCCCAAACAATCTCTCAGAGGTTTATATTGGTATATATTAATTCTGTTGAGGTAGATGTCAGTTGTAGATCCATAACAACCACTCCCATAATCTATAATTGCACTATACTCGTATGATAATGTTTTATGCCATACCAACCTTCAAGCCCCACCCAAGTCTTGTCATAGCTCAGACTATGTTGACAACCATCTCGTATTTCTTAGCCACTGTGTGCGTCTTCCAGGTTCAGCTTACGGTCGATGAAGACTCCCAGGTATGTGACTGCCATATTGCAAGGGAAATGATACAGTGCTAGTACCGCTGGCAGATTCGCTCTGTACTTCGAAAACGCTACTGCATTTGATGTAGCTGTCGATGTATCCAGTCCGTTTCTCGTGAGCCTCTGTTGGTGCATCACCACTCTGGTTGTGAGTCGTGACTAGCTGTCTTCTAGGAAAACATTTTCCATGTAAATACACATATCAGCTGCGTATTGCAGAACTCTCGCCTTCTCTGTGAATAGCCGATGTATTTTAACAGTACAGATATTAAACAGAAGAGGTGCCAAAACAGATCCTTTTGGCCGCCCCCATACACTTACTTCGTGGTCCTATTGTTCGTCGTTCATGTACTTCTAGAAGTAACCGATCTGAGAGAGAAGAAAATAGGTGTTCTGCAAGAAAGTGGGTGTATGTGTTCTTCCTTTAGTTTTGTTTCTAGTACTTGGAGTACTACGTTATCACAGAAAAAGCCAGTAGATATGCGTTTCGGCTGATACAGAACTGTGTATCACTAACCAGATGCCTGAGAAGATGTTCAACAATTTTCCCTGTGCGAATACCAGCCTCGTTATCAGTTGCTGGTATTCAGATCATCACTCTAACCGGAATTTGACCGTTCAACAGAACTGTTTGTAGGAGACATTGTAGTACGATGCCACAGAAGCAGGATTCATCCCTGGTTTGACCACAGCTAGCATCCTGCCTGTCTTGATGTAGTGGACGAGACATCTCTATTGGGTTCAAGTGACTTTCTTGACAACTTTCGCTATCATTTAAAGAAACTGAAGAGAGCAGTTCAGTAACGCTAGTTCTAATACTGTCTGCTGTACCGTGAGCACGGGAATTGCTGGAGCAGTTTGTTGCAGAATGCTATGTATGAAGGTTTGTTTGTAATTATGAATGTGGTTTGTCGTTAGTTCACTAATAGTGATCCGCTGATGTTGCCGAGAATGTAGTTATCTTTGTATTAGTGTCGCTCGGTATTGATTAGTCCACCACAGTAACTATTGCGTTTGTTGTTACTCGCTGACGTGTACACTGAGGGTTTTATGCGTCCTATATACACTGAAGAGCCAAAGCTAGTACATCTGTCTAATATCGTGTAGCGCCCCCGCGAGCACGCAGAAGTGCCGCAACACGACGTGGCATGGCGTTGACTAATGTCTGAAGTAGTGCTGCAGGGAACTGAGACCATTAATCCGTAAGAGTACGAGGGGATGGAGATCTCTTCTGAATAGCACGTTGCAAGGCATCCCAGATATGCCCAATACTGTTAATGTCTGGAGAGTCTGGTGGCCAGTGGAAGTGTTTAATCTCATAAGAGTGTTCCTGGAGCCACTCTGTAACAATTATGGACGTGTGGGGTGTCGCATTGTCCTGCTGGAATTGCCCAAGTCCGTCGGATTGCACAAAGGACATGAATAGATGCAGGTGATCAGACAGGATGCTTACGTACGTGTCACCTGTCAGAGTCATATCTAGACGTTTCAGGAGTCCCATATCACTCCAAATGCACACGTCTCACACCATTACAGAGCCTCCACCAGCTTGAAGAGTCCCCTGCTGACATGCGGGGTCCATGGGTTCATGAGGTTGGATGGCTAAACACACCGTCACGTTCGTCGGCTCGATACAATATGAAACGAGACTCGTCCGACCAGGCAGCATGTTTGCAGTAATCAACAATCCAATGACGCTGCTGACGGTCCGAAACGAGGCGTAGAGCTTTATATCGTGCAGTCATAAAGGATACACGAAGAGGCCTTTGGCTGCGAAAGCCCATACCGATGATGTTTCTTTGTTTGGATCGCACGGTGACCCTTGTTGACAGCCCAGCATTGAAATCTGCAGAAATTTGCGGAAGGGGTGCACTTCTGTCACCTTCTACGATTCTCTTCAGTCTTCGTTGGTCCCATTCTTGCAGGATCTTTTTCCGGCTGCAGCAATGTCGGAGATTTGATGTTTTACTGGATTCCTGATATTCACGGTACACTCGTGAAACGGTCGTACGGAAAAATCGCCACTTCATCGCTACGTCGGAAGTGTTGTGTCCCGTCGCTCGTGCGCGAACTGTAACACCACGATCAAACTCGCTTAAATCTTGATAACCTGCCATTGCAACAGCAGTAGCCGATCTAACAACTGCGCCAGTGACTTGTTGTCTTATATAGGCACAGCCGACCGCAGCGCCGTATTCTGCGTGTTTACATATGTGCCTATACCAGTTTCTTTGGCGGTTCAGTGTATGAGGCGCATTCAGTATGTTATGTAACACATTTTTCCTGAAAGCAGGGTGGTTTTATAGATTTGAAAGACATCACTTTATTCCTCAAGTTTCTGGTTACAAAACACTATTTTTCAACATAATCTCCGTTGAATGAGATGGTGATACGCCACCTTCCTGGGAGGGCTTCCTGGTCGACGTCGAAGCCACCGTCTTGTTGCATCCATAACCTCCACATCGTTCACGTACTGCCATCACGTACTGTCATCCTGTAATGTTTACATAGTAGTCTGTATGTGTAGTATTACGATGTATTGATTTATTTTCTTGTTTGATAGCATTTGATGATGCAATAACTTAATCCCTAAACATATTGTGGTAAATACACTCCTGGAAATTGAAATAAGAACACCGTGAATTCATTGTCCCAGGAAGGGGAAACTTTATTGACACATTCCTGGGGTCAGATACATCACATGATCACACTGACGGAACCACAGGCACATAGACACAGGCAACAGAGCATGCACAATGTCGGCACTAGTACAGTGTATATCCACCTTTCGCAGCAATGCAGGCTGCTATTCTCCCATGGAGACGATCGTGGAGATGCTGGATGTAGCCCTGTGGAACGGCTTGCCATGCCATTTCCACCTGGCGCCTCAGTTGGACCAGCGTTCGTGCTGGACGTGCAGACCGCGTGAGACGACGCTTCATCCAGTCCCAAACATGCTCAATGGGGGACAGATCCGGAGATCTTGCTGGCCAGGGTAGTTGACTTACACCTTCTAGAGCACGTTGGGTGGCACGGGATACATGCGGACGTGCATTGTCCAGTTGGAACAGCAAGTTCCCTTGCCGGTCTAGGAATGGTAGAACGATGGGTTCGATGACGGTTTGGATGTACCGTGCACTATTCAGTGTCCCCTCGACGATCACCAGTGGTGTACGGCCAGTGTAGGAGATCGCTCCCCACATCATGCTGCCGGGTGTTGGCCCTGTGTGCCTCGGTCGTATGCAGTCCTGCTTGTGGCGCTCACCTGCACAGCGCCAAACACGCATACGACCATCATTGGCACCAAGGCAGAAGCGACTCTCATCGCTGAAGACGACACCTCTCCATTCGTCCCTCCATTCACGCCTGTCGGGACACCACTGGAGGCGGGCTGCACGATGTTGGGGCGTGAGCTGAAGACGGCCTAACGGTGTGCGGGACCGTAGCCCAGCTTCATGGAGACGGTTGCGAATGGTCCTCGCCGATACCCCAGGAGCAACAGTGTCCCTAATTTGCTGGGAAGTGGCGGTGCGGTCCCCTACGGCACTGCGTAGGATCCTACGGTCTTGGCGTGCATCCGTGCGTCGCTGCGGTCCGGTCCCAGGTCGACGGGCACGTGCACCTTCCGCCGACCACTGGCGACAACATCGATGTACTGTGGAGACCTCACGCCCCATGTGTTGAGCAATTCGGCGGTACGTCCACCCGGCCTTCCGCATGCCCACTATACGCCCTGGCTCAAAGTCCGTCAACTGCACATACGGTTCACGTCCACGCTGTCGCGGCATGCTACCAGTGTTAAAGACTGCGATGGAGCTCCGTATGCCACGGCAAACTGGCTGACACTGACGGCGGCGGTGCACAAATGCTGCGCAGCTAGCGCCATTCGACGGCCAACACCGCGGTTCCTGGTGTGTCCGCTGTGCCGTGTGTGTGATCATTGCTTGTACAGCCCTCTCGCAGTGTCCGGAGCAAGTATGGTGGGTCTGACACACCGGTGTCAATGTGTTCTTTTTTCCATTTCCAGGAGTGTATATCACAGTATATCACAATATATATTCGTAGAGGGTACTTGGGGCCTCTGTTTTCGCATGACTTTTTGTATTTATTCATTCGATTTGTTTCTGACAATGTAGTAACACATCTGTTTGATAGGTCTCACTATGTTAAACAATAAGAGCACAAATAGTCATCTACATTTACATACAAACTACCTATAAAAAATGAAAAATACGTAAAAATATAGAAAATATATGGATAACATATGGCAAATGCGAAAAACTATAAAAAATATGGAAAATACAGTTGATATGTGAATAACGAAACTTGATGCTAACAGTCACATTGTAGTCCGTTTTTCTTGTTCATGTAGGCGACCGTCTCCTTAGACGACACAAGTAACAGAAATAAGTACCATAGTATGAAAACCAGGGAGACACCTTTTTTCAATGTAAGAAGTTGTTCTCCACAGTATCATCAACAATATGGATGTTACCGAATTAGGATTGACTCTCTCTGGGTATAAAACATTTACAGTAATTGGCACTATTGTGATTTTGCAGTTTGCCAATTGTAGTAATAAGAAGACAGTCATGACCAAAAAAGGTTTATAAGCTGTGCTCTCTCTGCCTTCAAATTTCATTATATATCTAAAATCTGAGAGTAAATCGTTAACACAGACGCGATATGTATTCTGCATAGGAGTGATATTTTAACTGGGTGCGTATATGCCTTTAGTTTAAACAGAATGTTCTTTAATAGCGGGAGTTAGTGTCAGACAGCATTACTTTACTAAAAACTAGGCCTGATACGCGTATTCTGCGCTATACCTTTGTGGAAATCTATGTTACGTGTCTGATTCCATTGCTAGGCTGGCGTACTGGCTTTTTGTAATAAGTAAATTGCATTTCAGAACGATGAGTATAAGACTTTGGAGTGTATACGTCGAAAGAGGCTGTCGTTTTAATGAAATATTTTTGTTAATTGCGGGAGGCACTACCACACATATCAATACTCTACTAAGAAAAACGGGAGAACAGGAGTTACAGAAAAGGGAAGTACAGAGAAAATCACCACATGCAAGCGTACAGGCATTTACCAGACGAGAAGTGAAGCATTATACACGTTAAAAGAGAACGAAAAAGATGCAAACCAAGAGATACATAGGTAATAAATATCTTCTCTGCAGATGGGAACGAATATGTTAGCTGGGAGAGGAAAAACGATCATTTGCAAAGGGCTGTATGGAGCACAACCATCTGATGGTACCATAAGCAGTACAGGCGTTAAAAGGTTGTACCTTCATCTACCACATGAAATTGTTATTACTTTATCATAAAGAACAAATAATGGAGAAGTGGAAGGTGTGGCAAAAATCATGCCAAAACACAGGGACCCAGCAGTAGACGGTATCCCCTATGATCTGTATTAAACTTTCTAACCGTTAATCAAGAAAGTGTTCGCAGAAGTAGCGATGGAGAAAAAGTGCTGCAGTCATTTACGCAGTGAAAAAGATCCTGGAATAGTCATACTCGTTTCCCAACAAAAAACCCCGAAAAGAATAGTAGATATGAGGCTGATGTTACGCACAAACTCGAAAATAATATCTCGTGTCATAGCAGCATATACAGGCGTTGCCGACGACAGCGCCGTGTTCTGCCTGTTTACATACCTGTGTATTTGAATACATGTGCCTGTACCAGTTTCTTTGGCGGTTCAGTGTATGAGGCGCATTCAGTGAGTTATGTAACACATTTTTCCTGAAAGCAGGGTGGTTTCATTCATTTGAAAGACATCACTTTATTCCTCAATTTTCTGGTTACAAAACACTATTTTTCAACATAATCTCCGTTGAATGAGATGCTCATACGCCACCTTCGTCGAAGCCAACGTCTTGTTACATCCATAACCCTCACATCATTCACGTACTGCTTCCCATGGAGTGCATTCTTCATTGTGCCAAATAGATGAAAGTCGGAAGGTGAGAGACTCAGGTTGTATGATGGATGAGGAAGAACAGTCCAAGGAAATTTTGTGAGCTCCTGTCGGGTGTGCAGACTTGTGCGACGCTTTGCATTGTCATGGAGAAAAAGAAGTTCGTTCGAATCACCTCGAATGAGAATGTCAACGTCTTCCAACATTGCAGGAGTCGCAGCCGTGTGTGGTGGCTGGACACGCAGGAGATCGGACATGTTTGCGAGGCCTTATTGCGATGATTCCATGGCAGCATACAGGCTCTCCCAGTAAGGTGGCATAAGGCCGTCGCATTGAACGGAAATTATGTAGAAAAATTGTGTTTTGTAGCCAGAAGCTGTGTCCTGTACTGAATAATACCAACCTGCTTTCAGAAAAAATATTACATTACTTACTGAATGCCCCTCATACACCGCCACCTGTCGGAACTTCATGGAACTATAATGGCTGAAGCGGGAATATTCTACGATGTCCCACAAGATATTCCGTACTTTTTCAGCCGTAATTGACTGAGAAGGAGACGGCACGACGGTGGGGTCGGGGATTTGTCCAAAGTTTTGTGTGGTGAAGGAGGACCCCTAACACCTCACGTGGTTAAAATATTAGGACGCACTATCCGAAAAATCCCGGGAAATATCGATCCAAAGTTTCTTAGGCGCCGTATGAGCATAAAATGTTAGTGCATTACTGAGGCGCTGTCTGGCCTAGATGTTTAGGCCTCGGAGTCTTACGTCAGAGGTCTCGGGCTCGATTCCTCCTCCGGCACTTTTTTTTCTTCTGTTTCATTTTCTTTTCTAGTTCCACCAATTATTCAGAAAGTTTCCCAAACCTACATTATCTTTAACAAATTGGTTACATTATTGAATAAAATTTATTTTCTTTTTGTCCAAGAACACAATTCATGGCGATGGGTTTTCCATTTTTCATTGTAAAATTTATGAGGAGAAACATTGGGTTTTTAATCAGAATAGCAAAAAAATGGTTCAAATGGCTCGGAGCACTATGGGACTTAACATCTATGATCATCAGTCCCCTAGAACTTAGAACTACTTAAACCTAACTAACCTAAGGACATCACACAACACCCAGCCATCACGAGGCAGAGGAAATCCCTGACCCCGCCAGGAATCGAACCCGGGAACCCGGGCGTGGGAAGCGAGAACGCTACCGCACGACTACGAGATGCGGGCATCAGAATAGCAAAGTCGGTTGAGAAACATTCAATTTTTATACATATAATAATTATAAACAAGAACCGCAGTGGTAATTATCGTAAAAACAAAGCAATGGTTTTTGCAACATCTTGCGCAACATATGAAAGCGGATTTTATACAATCACAGGGCGTTTGGAATAAATCTGTACAAAAACATGCCCCATTAACATTTACGCAAAAGTTTTGAGTTTCTGATAATTTTGAGGCAAACCAGGAATATTGAATCATGTCTCGGAATATTGGTGACGATAATTGATGGTGAATTATAGAATGAATTTTTATACAGTCTTCCCGGGAATTAATTTCACGATTCTCCTGTAACAATGTGCTGCAATTTTGCAAGCAACAGAAGGGAAAAAAAATGTGTGGGAGGAGAAATCGAACCCGAGACCTCCGGCATAAAGGTCCGAACGCTAACCATATAGGCCAAACGGCGGCTCGGCAACAGACTAACATTTTATACTCATACGGCACCTAAGAAACTTTGGATCGATTTTTCTCGGGATTTTCCGAGTAGTGCGTCCTAAAATTTTAAGCACGTGAGATGTTAAGGGTCCTCTTTCACCACACAAAATTGCGGACAAATCCCCGACCCCACGGTCGTGCCGTCTCCTTGTGAGAAAAAAATGTGTTGCATTACTTATGAAACGCCCGTGGTACGTGGCGTCAGGGGCGGTCGCGGGGCTGTCCATTGTTTTGGATGTGGGGTTGGCGAGAGCAGTGCGCGTCCTGTCAGCACTATCAGCGTAAACGTAGGCTGCCAGGCAGCTGGCAAAGCCGTGGTTGCTGGACGCGTTGAGGTTTTGGGCCAGCAGTCGTCGCTGGCAATGCAGGAAACATGACAGGGCACTACATGCTGGCCGGCTGCATTGCCGTCGCGTTTGCGTGTTTTCGTACGAGACACAATCTCCTTAATAACTAATGTTACTGTAAGCCAGTCTATGCTTAATTTTGTTTTATACATGGAGTTGTACGCTGCGTGCCAGTGTATACATTCATGAAGTGCTTCTTTTGGACATACGCTAAAGCTGAGCGTACCAGCTCAATGACATTTTGTTTGGGTGTTACAATGCTTGCTACCAAGTCTACAATGCAAAAAGTTGCAGTAATGGGGAAATATAAGGCTCTGGTAGGCACTGCACACTGTGCATTCGTTTCAGTATATCATGGCCTCTACTCTTTGGTTCAAATGGCTCTGAGCATTATGGGACTTAACATCTATGGTCATCAGTCCCCTAGAACTTAGAACTACTTAAACCTAACTAACCTAAGGACATCACACACATCCATGCCCGAGGCAGGATTCGAACCTGCGACCGTAGCGGTCGTGCGGTTCCAGACTGTAGCGCCTTTAACCGCTCGGCCACTCCGGCCGGCTATTTCTCCTTACTGACACCATTGAGGAGGAGGATATTAGTGTTTAACGTCTCGTCGACAACAAGGTCATTAGAGACGGAGCGCAAGCTCGGGTGAGGGAAGGATGGGGAAGGAAATCGGCCGTGCCCTTTCAAAGGAACCATCCCGGCATTTGCCTGAAGCGATTTAGGGAAATCACGGAAAACCTAAATCAAGATGGCCGGATACGGGATTGAACCGTCGTCCTCCCGAATGCGAGTCCAGTCTGCTAACCACTGTGCCACCTCGCTCGGTGACACTGTTGACATATCACACTCAGTTACTGATAGTATCTCCACCTCTGGCAGAGAAGTGTCGACGCTGCAAAGTATTTCTTGTGTTGTTGTTACGGCCTGTGGTAGGTAAGCTCCTGGTTAGAAACATTACTTCCTCTCCTAATTGGGGTATCTGCAGTTGCAGTGAGTTCAGTGTCAGTTTTAACTCTGTTCCTTCCAGACGATAAAATGTCCAGTATATGGTGAAACGGTACAGTAGTTTCCTCTCCATAAGCAGCAGGTTTCGCTGGTCGCTCGCACCGGGAAATACAAACGGAGGCGGCTCCGCCGACAGTTTTATTGCACGGCGCGGCCGGCCTTGGGTGCAACAGAACCCATGTGGACGGGTGGAAATAAATGTGTCAGGCTTCATAATACGTATTTATATGTGGCGTGTATTATGCATTTCTTGTACGTGAATGTGAATCTGCACATGAACTTTCCTGATCGTCCTCACACCTTTCCATAAAGCGTGGTCAAATCTTACTTTGGAAGTAGTTCTGTAGTACAGTAGTGCCAACCTTACTCCTGGGTAGGGGATTAGAGAGACAGCACAGGCAGGTAAAAGTCAAAGACGTTCCAGTGTCACAAGATTTGGGGTGGAGAGGTTGGTCACGGCCAAGTGGTTCGACCACCCCCTCCACCGGGGCCCCGGAAGACCTCCGGGTGCCCGCCATATTCTATGGATGGGGTGTGTTGCAGAAGACGGGTAAGTGAGCAGACGTGCCCTCAGTGCGTCTGTCTCAATGTTCACACATGGAAGAGAGGTATTTGAATATTTGTACTCATTCTTTTATTTCCAGCTTCGGATTGTGTAAGGAAATGAATGTTCTCGTTTAATTTCGGAATTGTGGCCCACCTGTGTTAATGGAA
Source organism: Schistocerca americana (assembly GCF_021461395.2). Classification (NCBI taxonomy): domain Eukaryota; kingdom Metazoa; phylum Arthropoda; class Insecta; order Orthoptera; family Acrididae; genus Schistocerca; species Schistocerca americana. The sequence continues at coordinate 538,485,553 of NC_060124.1, read as the reverse complement.
AAAAATGCGTTGCATTAATTATTGAATGCCCCTTGTAAAAGTTTTACAGTAGTGGTGCAAATTAGGAGGCAGTGCAATATAGGTGACGGTCCCAAATGGAAAGCTCAGAGGGTCATATAATCGATTTTTAGAAATGATTATAACAGTCTACACTGCAGACATATTCATTCAAAGGTGAGCAGTTTCGATCATTCCATGATCATCTTCAGATCCAGAGATTTTGATGGACAATGGCTGTGTAAGGAGCAGGAACAGCTGAATGACCTTTGAATAAATGTGCCTGCAATCTAGACTGCTATAATTATTTCCAAAGATTGTAATTGGTTCGCTGATATCTCCAGTAATGTCTTCAAAAACGATCACACGACTTCCCAGTACCAGCTCCACGCCATACATGGGGTAGGAAGAGAAGTGTGCTTTCTTAAGAGGATGAAATATTATTTATATGAATGTGTGGTGTCTATTCTTTCGTATATTTCCGAAAGAACAGACACCACCTATTGATATATTCGATTCGCCTCGTCTATCGGTGAATTCACCACCTTCGGAGCACAATTGCGTTCCACCTCCTGTGGGAATCTGCAAGCAGCGAGCTCAGAGGACACAGGTGGGAAATGGGGATTTATGGTTCTAGGTGGGAATGTGACCCGGCTGAGAGGCGTGCCGAAATAGTCGGCGTGTTTGCGGTAAACACTGCAGCCGGGTGGCACTGTGGTTAACTTAGTTGCCTAGTAAGCAGGAGACCACAGCTTCGAATCCCAGTCTGCCACCCATTTTCACTCGTCGCCGCTCATTCCACATAAAATCTCAGTGTAGCTGACATCAATTAATCCTTCCTCTTCCTTTCCTCTGTTCCACCTCCACCTTCAATTTACATAATATGAAACACGGGGTGTTTATAATTAAACTTCCCCTATTTAACACATAACATGGAAACTAATTACTGTACGAGTACCAAACGTAGTAGCATCAATGTCAAGGACATGGGGAAGAGAAATAATGCAGAACGCATTCAACTGAAACACTTTGAATGTGCTGCTATGGTACACCATAACACTACATACAGGTACCATTAACCCTACAAAAGGGGTTCAATATGGCGCCCATCCAGTGTCCAGAAGAGTCTGAAAGTGCATTCTGCACAGCAGAACGAAGCATGTCCGTAGGTATGCTGGTTACCTATCTAGATATGCTGCACTTCAGATCAGCACATGTGTGAATGTTCCCCTGTCCTTCAGGTAGCCCCACCATGAGAAATCACAGGGAGTGAGATCATGTGATTGTGCCAGCCAAGCCTTTGGAAACGATCAGCTGATAATTCGATCGTTTCCAGATGTATCTCAGCGAATCAGGTGCACTTCAAGAGCGATGTGCGGTGGGGCCCTATTCTACATGAAAACTGGTGAGTTGAATGCGCCTCTCTCCTGTAGGGCAGGTATGACATGCTGGTGAAGCATATCGCAGTAATTCTGGCCAGTCATATTGCTCGTCTTTGGTCCGTGACCACCAACCTGTTCCAAAAAGAATGGGCCAATGGTGAACATACCTGCAAAGCCACACCATACGGTGACACGTTCGCCATACAGACGAACTTCATGCCCAGTGACTAGAGGTGAGGATCCCCACACTTGGCAGTTCTGTCTGTTCACCTCACCTGTCAGAGATAAATGAGCTTCATCTGTCCTTAGGATGAGACAGGACCAGCCCTCATCAACTTCAGTTCTTGTGAACAAGTGGAGAGCAAAGTCAACACGTCATTGAGAATCCCGTTGTAAACTTATTTGTCCGTCGCTGACCGCAAACCTTCTTTCATTCCCATCTGGGCAAGCTGTGCAGTGACTAGAGTACATGTAAAGCTTACTGGAACAGGGTACATGCTAGCTACAATGAAGTCGATAATTCGATTGTAATACTGGCATTTTGATTTGATATCCCCTTCAACTGACAAAATTTACAAAATTTACACACTACTGAGAATGGCACATTAACAATTTGCAATTACGCGCCCCTGGTACCGGCAGCTACGTTGATAAATACTCGGCATCTCGCAAGGATAACTACCAGATGAAGAATATTAGGTAAATTGTTGGATGTGGTTAAGTGTTGGTGAAAATCTCGCTTCTGAGCACATAAAGAGCTCTAACCACAGAACTCTGCATGGGACACGCGTTGGTGCAGTGCTGCGATACAGACCGTATATCTCCCTTCGAAGACGATGGCCAAGGCGCCGTCTCCAAGTCCGTACCGCTGGATGGCTGAAGGTGAAGTCAACACTCTCCACAATTCTCTCGTCTCCCACGCGTACGAAAACGCTGCGGAAGAATACTCAGTTTCGGCCAATGTCGAACGCTCTGTCATCGCCGAAATCCCTCCACCGGCATTTCTGAGATCTTCCCAACGATCGAGTAGGTCATAACGCTCCTAGGCAAACGAAATTCCCGTCTTCGCCACGTGTTGCCCAGCACAGGTGGCTCCTGATGCCGGGCTATCCCCAAAAGCGCCGTACTGTCCCGCGTTCCCGATAACCGCTACCGGCCGCCCACGGCGGCCCGGCGAGCTACGGCCAGCTGCAGACTTTATATTCCACAATTCTCAACTTCCGACACTTTTCACCAACGCTTTACGTTAGTGACTTAATCGTGCAGACATGCATGGAATACTGCTCGAGAGCGCCTCATATTTATCATAATTCAGTAGAGTCATTATCTGATGCCCTTGCCAGTCCCTTCAATGGTTCAAATGGCTCTGAGCACTATGGGACTTAACATCTATGGTCATCAGTCCCCTAGAACTTAGAACTACTTAAACCTAACTAACCTAAGGACATCACACAACACCCAGTCATCACGAGGCAAAGAAAATCCCTGGCCCCGCCGGGAATCCAACTCGGGAACCCGGGCGCGGGAAGCGAGAACGCTACCGCACGACCACGAGCTGCGGAGCCAGTCCCTTTATTATTAATTGGTAAGCTAACGTGTAAGTGCCCACGTCTGGGCACCTTACACTGTTGTGCAAGCTGCTGTACGATTACGGATACTTTTTACTATCAAAAACATACTTGATCACAATTTATTTATTACGGTTACTGGTTTCGGCCACTACTGTGATCATCTTCAGACCAATGAGTAAGAACCTCCTTCTGTTGGAGAATCACTTGTAGAGAGTAGTGATTCTCCAGCAGAAGGAGGTTCTTACTCATTGGTCTGAAGATGATCACAGTAGTGGTCGAAACCAGTAACCGTAATAAATCAATTGTGATCAAGTATGTTTTGATAGTAAATATTTGTAACACATTGATCACCGTTCACTCCCATAATGTATTCAAAAGTGATTACGGATACCATCTGAGAATGGTTCGAAGCACGCTCCGCACAGTGGACCACGGGATGTTCAACTGTCATGACGCAGCACGTGCACTGCCTGACGATGGCGAATTGCCAGCAGTATTGTCTGCCATGGCAAAAGCGATTTCATCAATCACCTGTGGTGCAACCCGTCATCGGCCTCTTCCCGGGGCAACACCTAGTTCTCCAGTTGATTCGAACTTCATCATGCTCCGCACAGCAGGTGGAGAAAAAGGAAACTTCTGTAATCCTTTTAGCTGGCAATATTCTCGAACTGCACCTGCAGCATTACTATTGTTTTGATAATAGAGCTTCACCAATATCGCCTGATCCTTTTTTCCTAGCTCATATTGACATGACAACAAGTGTAGTACGACTGATCAGGTATGTGAGAACGATGACTGACCATGGCACCTGGTGGTCACAGTTGGAACTGGCCGGTGATGCTTAGAAATTGTGTACCCCATACATTGGGCATTAATAGTACCAAGTTTGGTACTCATATAGAAATTAGTTTCCGTGTTACAGTGTGTTAAATGGGGAAAGTTTAATTATAATCACTCGGTATTATTGTCGGGGCAGCTTATTTCTAGCCCGTCTGCGGAGCGCTCACTGACGGAGACGGTGACTCGGTTTGGGTGCCGCCGCAGCGGACCTATGGCTGCAGGTGCTGCTGCCGCGGGACAGCGGCGCCGGCAGCGCAGGCCGCGTGCTCGTCGTGTCGGCGGCGTCGGCGGTGGCGGCGGCGCGCTTCCTGCTGCCTCCGGAGCGGCAGGCGACAACGCGCGGCTACCTGCGGCCGGGCGTGCTTCTGCTGCTGCTGCTGGCGCGCGACGACCTCCGGCAGGGGGAACACCAGCTGGCAGAGTCCCTGCTGCGGCACAGGGCGGCGCTCCGGCTGCTCGTCGCCACGCCCACCCGCGTCCTCAGGTACATCTACATCTACATCCATACTGCGCAAGCCACCTGTCGGTGTGTCCCAGAGGGTACCTTGAGTACCTCTATCGGTTCTCCCTTCTGTTCCAGACTGGTATTGTTCGTGGAAAGAAGGATTGTTGGTATGCCTCTGTGTGGGCTCTAATCTCTCTGATTTTATCCTCGTGGTCTCTTCGCCAGATATACGTAAGGAGGCAGCAATATACTGCTTGACTCCTCGGTGAAGGTATGTTCTCGAAACTTCGACAAAAGCCTGTACCGAGCTACTGAGCGTCTCTCCTGCAGAGTCTTCCACTGGAGTTTATCCATCATCTCCGTAATGCTTTCGCAATTACTAAATGATCCTTGTAACGAAGCACGCTGCTCTCCGTTGGATCTTCTCCACCTCCTCTATCGACCCTATCTGGTACGGATCGCACACTGCTGAGCAGTATTCAAGCAGTGGGCGAACAAGTGTACTGTAATGTACTTCCTTCGTTTTCGGATTGCATTTTCTTAGGATTCTTCCAATGAATCTCAGTCTGGCATCCACTTTACCGACGATCAACTTTATATGATCATTCCATTTTAAATCACTCCTAATGCGTACTCCCAGATAATTTATGGAATTAACTGCTTCCAGTTGCTGACCTGCTATATTTAAGATAAATCATAAGGGATCTTTCTTTCTATATAGTCGCAGCACATTACACTTGTCTACATTGAGATTCAATTGCCATTACCTGCACCATACGTCAATTCGTTGCAGATCCTCCTGCATTTCAGTACCATTTTCCATTGTTACAACCTCTCGATATACCGCAGCATCATCCGCAAAAAGCCTCAGTGAACTTCCGATGTCATCGACAAGGTCATTTACGTATATTGTGAATAGCAACGGTCCTAGGAGACTCCCCTGCGGCACACCTGAAATCACACTTCGGAAGACTTCTCTCCATTGAGAATGACGTGCTGTGTTCTGTTATCTAGGAACTCTTCAATCCAATCACACAATTGGTCTGAGGTCCATATGCTCTTACTTTGTTCATTAAACGACTGTGGGGAACTGTATCGAACGCCTTGTGGAAGTCAAGAAACACGGCATCTACCTGGAAACCCGTGTCTATGGCCCTCTGAGTCTCGTGGACGAATAGCGCGAGCTGGGTTTCACATGACCGTCTTTTTCGAATCCCATGCTGATTCCTACAGAGTAGATTTCTAGTCTCCAGAAAAGTCATTATACTCGAACATAATACGTGTTCCAAAATTCTACAACTGATCGACGTTAGAGATATAGGTCTATAGTTCTGTACATCTGTTCGACGTCCCTTCTTGAAAACGGGGATCACCTGTGCCCTTTTCCAATGCTTTGGAACGCTACGCTCTTCTAGAGACCTACAGTACACCGCTGCAAGAAGGGGGGAAGCTCCTTCGCGTACTCTCAGGTCCAGTGGCCTTTCCTCTTTTGAGCGATTTTAATTGTTTCTCTATCCCTCTGTCGTCTATTTCGATATCTACCACTTTGTCATCTGTGCGACAATCTAGAGAAGGAACTACAGCGCAGTCTTCCTCTGTGAAATAGCTTTGGAAAAAGACATTTAGTATTTCGGCCTTTAGTCTGTCGTCCTCTGTTTCAGTACCATTTTGGTCACAGAGTGTCTGGACATTTTTTTTCCACCTACCGCTTTGACATAAGACCAAAATTTCTTAGGATTTTCTGCCAAGTCAGTACACAGAACTTTACTTTCGAATTCACTGAACGCCTCTCGCATAGCCCTCCTCACACTACATTTCGCTTTGCGTAATTTTTGTTTGTCTGCAAGGCTTTGGCTATGTTTATGTTTGCTGTGAAGTTCCCTTTGCTTCCGCAGCAGTTTTCTAACTCGGTTGTTGTACAACAACCACGGTGGCTCTTTTCCATCTCTTACGATCTTACTTGGCACATTCTCATCTAACGCCACTCCATCCCAGCAGTCGCATTTCCACGCTGGTACCTGATATACAAAACACAGGCGTGCCGCATGTAACACCAGCTGTGCGACTGGACTAGTGCGTTGAGAGGTTCCAAGCCCTCTTTTGCATGTCACCTCTCATTTTCATCAATTTTATTAATGTTCTATGTCATTGCACGGTAGTAACAGACCGAATTAGGTTATTGTAATTAGGGTATTTGTACTGAGAGCACAGAAATACTTTTCACTTGGTTCCTATGCATGTTGGGTTACTTCCCTGCGTGGCCTGTGCGAGGCGAGCATCGGAGGACGCGACACACTGCTTTTCTGGTTGGGGGCTGCACTTCTCCGAACACTGAGGGGTTCGTACAATGGGCTTAAGCGCCTGGCGGAACGACTGACGTCGGTCGAGTTTCGTCTGTTGTATGCAGGGCGAAACGACCTGCGAGACAGCTGAGTGTCGCCGCAGTTCATGTGTTTACCGTTCCGGCGCGTCCGGAACGAAGACTCCAGGCACCGACTGTACGCCTTGTCCTCTTGATTCTGAGGATACTTGTGGACCGTGCCCTGCTAGGTGCGACTGTCTGGCGCCAGATGGCCGGTGGTCTAGGCATGTTGTTTTCATAGCCGGTCAAACGGCAGGTTCAGTGCCCTGAGCTGAATAGCAGAGGCATGACTGGTGAACTTAAACTGAGGCTAGTTGACGTCATAAAGCTATGCTCGAAATTGGAGCCAACAGTCGCTATTGGCGCGAATGATGTTCCAAGACAGTGTGGGAGAATTTTAGAATCAGCACTGAATGCTGATTCGCGGATTTTCGAGGAGAGTAGGGAGTTGAGCAGTGTTGGCTTGGCTCTTGCATTTTACAGGATCTGATCTTCATGGAGGTTGGACGATCTTGCGACTTAAACGCACTTTTTTGGCAGAACATAGAATTATCAGACAGCCTTCGAGGCCGGGGGTTGAAATAGAGTTGCTGCACAACAGAAGCCGGCGCGTACATAATCAGAACGCTGCCTACCCACGACCTGCGACAGATTTTAGGATTGGTAAAGTATTTTGCGGCTCCGGCACTGTAGGACCTATCATTTGTATACTGAAGCCCTCAGCAGCACGCGCTCTTGCTTTGCTACTACTCCACCTTGCTTGTTTTCCCATGTGATCCCATTTGAGCTCTCACTACTGATTGCGATACTGCAGTATAGTCGGGAGAGTAATATTTGATTGATTAGGACCTCCAGTCATTATCGTCGAGCTATTGGATCACAGAGAGTAGGTGCCCCTTGTTCTCGAGCAAACTCTTATTCTCAGTTCAATACACCCTATCCTTTAACCTACTGTTTGTGTCGATAATCTTGTGCCTTTATGTTCTGATGTATAATAAATCTCATTGTAATATTTAATCCGCATATCATTTCGTAGATATATGCAGAATCCCATTTCCTGTTGTTTATTATGATAAACTTCTCTTTTTTTTATCTCAGTAGATTACGATTTTTATTATTGTGAGTGTGCACTCCTTATTTTACCAAACTGCAGGGTCCACCATCGTTTCCTTCCATTACCGTTGTACGCATAATTAATTAGGTGGTAGATAAGAAGGGGGTCTAGTGCATGTCTCGTTCTCATGCAAAATTCGTTAGAATTAAAGAGGTTCAAACTCTCCTCCACCCCGGCACCTCGCAGAGTAACTGATATTCATAACAGAGATAAATCGTTCGACATAAAAATAATTTTGTATATCATCCGAGACAGGGCTGTAGAACCACTACTGTACACGATATACAGAGTTATTCACAAGTACCTCTGGGATTTCAGAAGGTGACTGCATGAATAGTACAAGACACTCAGAAAATCCATACGCAGTATACACTCAGGTGACAAAAGTCGTGTGATACCTCCCAACATGCTGTCGGACCCCCTTTTTCCCAGCGTAGTGCAGCAGCTTGATGTACTGTGGGCTCAACAAATCATTGGAAGTCCCCTGTAGAAGTATTGAGCAATGCTGCCTCTAAAGCTGCCACAACTACGAAAGTGTTGTTGCTGCAGGAATTTATGCATGCACTGTCCTCTCGATTACATCCCATAAATGATCGACGATGTTCATGTCGGGTGGAAAAATCGTTCGCTCGAATTATTCAGAATGTTCTTCAAATGACCGGCCGCTGTGGCCGAGCGGTTCTAGGCGCTCCAGTCCGGAACCGCGCTGCTGCTACGGACGCAGGTTCGAATCCTGCCTCGGGCATGGATGTGTGTGATGTCCTTAGGTTAGTTAGGTTTACGTAGTTCTAAATTCTAGGGGACTGATGACCTCCGCTGTTAAGTCCCATAGTGCTCAGAGCCAAGACTTTTGTCACTTCAGCGTATTTTCCTGAGTCACTATTTATTTCTTTACTGTAACGTCACCGCATGTTTCCGATAATGGATATTGGAAGCCAAGTGGAATAATGTCGTGGTCGGTTAGTACAACTGTCTCATGAATCGGTACTGAGAGTGCTACGCACCAGTTGTCAAACGTGTGATATGCCCGTATTTACCACAACATGTTTCAGAACGGTGTTATCCCATTACTGAGTGCTAAAAAACAAGAAAACAAATCAATATATCGTAATACTACACGTACTGACCACTATCTAAATATTATATCGTCCTGTAGTATGATATACATATTCCATTAGGCGGCGCCAAAAGTAAAGAGCTAGCAGCAAACATAAAAATCTTCCTTCAATATCTGATGTTGACACATCGTTCTGTCACAAGGTACTGTTAACTAATGGCAGCTGCCTTCACCCACCAAAGATAGCTCTATCGAGGATTGTAAAATGTAGTATATCGAGGAAACGGGTTGAAATTTTATAGTCATGTCTAAAGAGCATAATTAAAACAGAATGGCGCACATTAGAAGTGGCGAAACACCTCAAGAATGAACGTCATTCGTTGGTAACATCACAGAGAGCGTAAGGGTGTTGCACATTGAAGATAAAGGGTGGCTGCTGTCAAATTTAGAGGAAATTGAGATTTTTAGGACAGGAATGCGTCAGCTCCTTAAATAATAAGACTGAATGTCCGAGGGACATTCCTGGGTCCATTTTAGCAGTGTCCTTCTTGAGAAGCAGCCACCAACTTATTCTAACTAGCGCCGTTAGGCGTAATATTTTCTGTAGGTTATTCCATATAGGTGCACACATTGTAACATAGGTTTAGCAATCTTTCTTAGAGATTCTAGGACTTGACGAGTAACGTTCAAAGATTTTCCAATAGGGGGCTGTCATACATACATTCTTCTTCGACTTTCGTTTCACTCTCTTTGGGGTACGCTGAATCAATCATTTCTTTGTGCGTTGTTGTTTCCTTAGGGCCCAGTATTTCTTCATTCTTTCTGATCTTCTTTTCCTTTCTTCTTCCGATATGAAGGGTTTGGACTTTCGTGTAGATTTGTCTTGGAACCTTATGTTTTCATCTTTAGTAATTAATTCAGCTGTTCGATCAATAAGTGAATTTTCTGAAATCTTTAATTCTGCTAGGTCTTTCTCAGTTTCTTTAAACCAGTTGGGTTTCGTTTTGCGGTTACGGAAAAAGTCAGAGATTTGTTTAGTTAATCGGTCGGAATTCATTCTGAGAAGACAACCATAAAAATTTGTTCTCCTTTTTCGCACAGTACCTGAAAGTTTTTCAATTTTCTTGTAAAGAGTTTCGTTTTTGATATATGTAATCTTATTGTCTTGAAATTTTGGTCCTATGATTTTTCTTAAAATTTTTCTTTCCTTTAGCTCAAGTTTCTCCATTTGGCCTTTGAAATTCATGTTTAGTGTTTCTGCTGCATACAGTGCTTTTGGCTTAATCACTGTCTTGTAATGTGTAATTTTGGATCCCCATGAAAAGGATTTTTTTGTTGTATGTATTTTTTGTTAGTTGGAAGGCCAATTCAAGTTTATTTTTTCTCGATTCCATTGCTTTGCTTTCCCCAGCATTCCAACTAATCCATTCTCCGAGATATTTTATTCTTTTAGTATTTCAATCTTGTGTTCTTGAACTTTGAGGTATATGCATGAGTGCCTGATGTTTGTCAGTATCTTAGTTTTTTCGAAGGTGTGAAGACCTATTTTAGCTGCTTGTTTCTTTAGTTCAAGGATTTGCTCCCATGCTTCTTTCATTGTTTCAGCAAACAGGGCCATATCATCTGCTAAAGCAATGCAATTTACTTTAAGGTTCTTCTTTTTGCAACCCAGTCTTGTACTACTCTTAATATTTGTGTTCCATTCTCTGACTACTTTCTCAAGCGCACAATTGAACAGCAACGGTGAGAGCCCATCCCCCTGTCGCACACATTATTGGACAGTACTATCTTTGGTAGGTGAAGAAAGCTGCCTTTGGTTTATTATTGAGACTTGTGAGAGTATGATATTCCAGCATGAGCTATTCAGGGAAGACTTTTATGTTTCTCGATGCGCGTTTGCTGCCAGAATTTTACTTCTGACGGGGCCTGATGGGAAAGAAGCCTTAACGTATGTCATACTACAGGATAATATACAGGGGGACAATTATTGGACTACATAATAAAACGTAATTAATTACAAAGAAAGGCGTGCACGGGCTTTATTCAACATGTAAACGTCACTACAGATATTTGGATTGAGGTTATGACCTATTCCACATGCCTGCCACATTTCGATGATGTGGCGCAGACGAATAGCGAAATTCTGCTTGACACGCTGAAGTGCCGGAACATCGATGCTGTCGATGACCTCCTGGATGGCTGTTTTCAGCTCACAAATGCTTTAATGCAGCTCTACAAGAAAGGAGTCGCATGTGTTTAGATCTGCAGAAAGTGGCAGCAATCGAGGCCCATGCCAATGGAATACGGTAAAGGCAAGTCTCACCAACAAATCTGCCAACTCACAGAGAGATGCAGTGGCATACATGTTTACAAATTATCTAATGCTGATAGCATCACGTAGCCGCAAAACAAAACTGACCAGTCATCCATAATGTGAGGGCTGTGGAATGGTTGACACAGTGATACACCAGGCAGATAGTTGCTATAAAATTAAACGTCTGTGTAAATGGATATAGTTTAAATCAGCGAGATTGTTATCATCGAGTGTTAACGAAATATATACCAAAAAATAATGAGTAATTATGGGTATCAAAACCTTTTAAGCGTCTAATACAGGAACAAACATGGTTTATTTGTTCATTAATTAAATACATTCTCAACAAGGAAGGAGAATATATAGCGGTTCTTCACCGTAATGTGAAATCCTTTCGTAGTTGTGGAACAAGGCTAACATTTTAGGTAAATAACGGAGGAGTATTACACTGATTGGCGATTACCCACTTGTGATGTAATTAATTTAATAACGACTCATTACTGGAAATATTCTCAAGAATTAGAGAGATATATAATTAAAAAATGTTAAAATGGACAGTACCAAATGCATTTCCCTCTGCTGATTGCTTCACCCATTGACAGTATATGGTCCCTTAATCTTATTGTAGGCGGAGGTGGCAGTTTTGACTTAACTGTTGACGGTCTCAGAAGATTCTCTCTCTCTCTCTCTCTCTTTCTCTCTCTACGTCCTTCTTTCTCTCTCGCTCCCTCTCTCCCTCGCTCTCTCTCTTTCTCCCTGTCTGCTGAAAACTATGGTTCCTACCCGAAAGTTGTTATGATATACGAGGACGTGGTGAAAAGTATGGCCATAGAATTTTATACGTGAAAATCCTCTAAGGTTCTTTTTAAATACAATAGACGTTATTAACATTCTAAACATTTATTTTTCATGTCTACACCTTTGCAGCCCTCTGCCCCTCTGACTAGTGGGCTCTGAATTGTAGCGTGTTACATGTTGGTGTGATTATAATTATGTCGGTACGTGAGAAACACTGTGCTGGAATCGACTTTCGTATACGAATAGTTCGTCCACACATGGAGCAGCTTCTCGTTCAGTATGGCAATGTCTGATTACACAGTAAGTGCTGTATGTGCAACAGTCCGATGTCTTGGGTTCACTGCCATCAATCATCCTCTATACTGTCCTTAATTAGCACCATCTGATTTTCATCTGTTTACAAAACTGAAAGAAACTTTCGACAACTTCACTTTGCTAGTGATGAAGTGGCGCATCCCGGGTTCGATTCTCGGCGGGGTCAGGGATTTTCTCTGCCTCGTGATGCCTGGGTGTTGTGTGATGTCCTTAGGTTAGTTAGGTTTAAGTAGTTCTAAGTTCTAGGGGACTGATGACCATAGATGTTAAGTCCCATAGTGCTCAGAGCCATTTGAACCATTTGAAGTGGCGCAAGTAGAGGTGAGGCTGTGGCTCCATCAACAAAGTCAAACATCCTACAGTGACCGTTAGCAACAAACTGATGTCTAGTTGCGAGAAATGTATTCGGTACAGTAGCTACTATGTTGAGGTATAAAGAATGACACGAAGAATAAAGATGTAGGATTTTGATAACGTCTGTTTCGCTTAAAAAATTTAAGAGATTTCACAAAAAAAATCGGAGGCATTAATTGTCAGCACATGCATGGCACGGAGGCATCTGGTGGGTAGTAAGTGGCTACGACAGTACTGTCCCTCACCTGGATGCCGTTACGAAATATGCATGGCAGCTGCAGCAACACTACGCTCTGAACTGGTAACCTGTGGAGTCGCACCTGACAGCAAATATGGTTACACTTGAATTTTTAGCTTGTTTTAAATAATGTGTCTAATGCTCGTGGTGATTGTACTTTTAATCAATCTACATTTAGCGATGCATGTGCATACTTAGATTTTTACGGAATTACTAACAAGGCAACTATACTCTCTTAGTATCAGACTGATGTAAGACATTATATCAGTGGCGTCATTGTTTTTAACCCATGATTAAGTCATTTTTATGCCGTTTGTGATATTTAGCAGCACAGGTGGTTTGGGGGTAATTGATTTCAGTGTAAGTTTAGCAAAGTACTGTGTGTCCAAATACTTAGATGTTTTCCACCATTATTTTCGTATCTGTTGTCATCCTATAATGTCATACTCATCAAAGGTTAACTAATAGGGGCGTCATTGTTCTTAACACACCAATAATATATGGATAAGTTCCTAGTGGTCTTGGTACACATCAAAAGTGTTGCAGTGTGCTGTTTATATAATTTGGGATATTGGTGTGTTCGCTTAAATATCACACCAAGTTAACTGTACAGTGTGGGATAGTGGTTTATTTGTTAAAATATCACGCTGCACTGACTGTTTAATGTGTGGTACATGTGTATTCGCTAAAATATTCCCCTGTGCTAATTGTTTAACATTTTAAGTCTCATTTTTACATATATCTTCTTGAGAAGTATGTATTTGGAGCACTGTTTATGTGTGTGTGTGTGTGTGTGTGTGTGTGTGTGTGTGTGTGAGGGGGAATCGCAAAATTGTAACAAATTACAGAAAAACTGTAAATAGCAATGGATTATAGTAATGAGAAGAAGGGGTTAGCGATACTTACACTCGACTACACAGTTTCTTTTTATTCTGGCAGGAGATGATGGATGATGTATACTGGCACTTCGTGGTGCTTATTCTTTCCCTACAGTGTACAGATCTGAAATGACAAAACTAACAAAACTGGAATAGTAATAAATGGGGGGAGGGGGGAGAGAGGAGGCCCATGGGCCTAGAGAGACTAGGAGGTGAGGGAGAGGTTGATCTTCAATTTCCTGCAATTCTTATGCCATACAATTGCCCAGCACACGTGGGTGATGCTGGAGGGGATATGTGACGTTTATCAGGGCACAGTGTGACATTGAATGTACCACAAACGATTGTTCTTGAGACGTGGACGGTGACCTTGAGATAAGATCATTATCTGGTCCATAGCCAGCCCCGATATACTACTGTTTTACGGAAGAATACCTTATTCGTCGAACCTCTAAGTCACAGCTAGCGAGTCTGCAGGTGATCATATTAACACGTTATGTCGGTACAAACAACAGTTCGACAAGTCAACCATTTTTATTAAAAGTGCAGTGGGTCACAGGATTACGCAGAAATTTCAACAGTAGGGGTGATTTATTTTTGCCTGTCTTGTTAACCTTTTCTTCTTCTCCTGTTGTTGCCGTGTTAAAATTAGCTTTTTCTGCCAAAACACAGCGGCTGTGCACAGTTTCACTGCAGTAGTGTGCTAACGCAGTTGCAATTTCCGCCGAGACCTGAAACAGTTATTATTAATCAAACAACTGAGGACAAGTCAGGTGAATAGCTTAAAATAGATATATGTGTCCTTCACTTACTTTGTCACAAAACCATACTAATTTTCATTTCACCATCTACCGTTAGCCCTTAAAAGTACTCACGTGACTCAAAAATCTGTAGTGTCTCGTCCATTGCAGTGGGTAAGAGTAGACCAAAATGGGTTGCATGTTAATAATATTCCAAAATACTCGCAGCATGCTGCCAGCTGTCAAACATTCATTTCAGTATCTAGTCCCATTTTTCCGAGATTGGAAATAGATATATATAGAAACACTTAATATGTTAGCTGTATTAAGTACGCTACAATATATAACCTAACATGAAACTGACTGCAAACTGATAGAATTTCATGCAGTACTTTACTTAATGTTGAAGTATCACAAAAATTACGACCATTAACGAAGTAATGGCACCTAATCACGGAGCTGGCTAATTAGCCTTTGAGATGTGAGAGAATCAGTACTTTTTTTTACAGTATAGTTTCTTTAAAACCGGTTTATAAAGCCTGCTGAATAGCCATGTGTGTGCGCCGATGTTCCCGCAATGCAGCCGAAATAGGCGGAGAGGACTCGTTCGTAACAGACACAGCACACAGCTCAGTAGGCGACGGCAAGCCAGTGCAGCTGCCCCTTCGGAACGGAGAGCTGGACCCGCCCAGAGCTGTGGAATAAGAATATGTTTCTGCACAGGGGCCGAGTTATCTTGTGCGAGCTCTATCCCTCAATGATGCTATGCAGTACAATGTAAGAAGGGCTTTTCAAAAATTTAATGTCGTATCATAACAGAACTGTAACGGTATGTCTGATGATTTCGACAAATGTGTGTTAGAGCGTACAGTAGCTGATAACAGATCATATCAACACATCACAGTAATGGCCAACCAAAGAAATTCTTTTAATAACATTATCTGTTTCTATGGGTGCAAGTTACCGGTTTGTATATTCTGTATTTATAGGTTAATACTATTCAGCACAGTTGAAGAAGTGTTCACATAACATGGAAACCCATTTGGAGAGTGGATTATTATAAAGTAAAAGGAAGACTTTTGTGCTACTAGCTTACGTTAGAATTTTTTTGCGGATGTCTTCAAACTCTTTGCTGTATTACACGAACATCGCTTAAGTGTGTTGAATGTCACTAAACTATAACGAAGTATTCTTTTATATAATTGAGAATAAAGAACAGTATAATAAACCGATTAGTTCAAAAGTAATAATGCGACACTGTTGTCATTATAGTCTTCTGTCTGAAGACTGGCTTGATGCAGCTCTCTACACCATGCAAGCCTGTTCATTCTTGCACAATTATTGCAACCTACACCCATTTACTATATGCAGTCCTTGGTCTCCCTCAACATTCTTTGAAACCCAGAATTCCTTCTACTATCGTAATGACAGTTCCTTGAAGACTGTGGAGGTGTCATATAAATCGTATTTTTGTTTTAGCCAGTTTTATGTTACCAGTTTTTCTTCCAATTCCATTCAGTTCGTCAATGTTAGTTATTTGATGCACCCACATAATTTTCACCATCCTTCTGTAGCACCACATTTCAGTAACTTCTATTCTCTTATTGTCTGAGTAGCTTATTGTCTTTGTTAATTTCGGAACAAACCCACATTCCATACAAATATCTCCAGAAACACTTCCTAACAATCAAATTTATATTATATGTTAATTTTTTTCAGAAACTCTTTTCTTGCTATCGGCAGTATGGATTTTATATTCACACAACTTTGGCATCGTGTGTTAGTTTGCTGCCCAAATAGCAAAACTCATCCACTACTTTGATTGTCTCATTTTCTAATCTAATAGCTTTACTTTCCAAGACCGTTGGCGTCTCTAACGGAATTAAATTGGTATTGACAGGCCTCAAAGTTTCTGTTTCATTTCCCTTAACTTTAATACCCTTTCCAGATTTCTCCTTGGTTTCTTTCACAACTGGCTTAATGTAAAGACTCAATAATTTTGGGGATAGCAGTGGTGGCTGTGGTCATGTGCTAATATGCTATAGCACAAAGTAAATATCGCACTGAAATTATGCCATTTCTCTTCGAATGTAAGCCAGAAATCGTACTAAAATTACGCCACTTCTCTTCGAATGCGAACCGGAAAACACACTACAGTTATGTCATTCCTCTTTGAATATGTGCTGGTATGCAAGTAAAATCAACGAAAACATGTTTTGTAGCGCTCCCTTCGGTATAACTAGCGACCAGTGATGACTTCTGAAATGATAGTCAGCCGCGCTATTATCAACTCAGAGAAGAGGAACAGCCGACTGTTCTCGACTGTACGTGCTCTGATGTGGCATCATCCCTCAGACACTGAGGGTGGTACATTGCTCACAGCACGAGGTCAGTATATTCCTTTGAAAGTGCTAAGTATTGTGCAGACATAGAGATTAGGAATTTTAGAGGAACGGCTGACATATCGGTGTCATACCCTAGTGGTCAAACTGGCTGTTTTGTCGGATCGGGTTCAATTCCCGTAGCTAGCACAATTTTTTTTTAAATTTTACTTCATTCCTTACAATGTTAAACTATTAATTATATGTTTAAATATATTTAGACGGTTCAGGTTATATATACAAAATTAATACATTCAATTTAGTTACGATTGCTACCCTTGTCAGTCAAAAGTAAAAGGTGATTGTAAAAAAGTGAGTATATGAGGAAATTTGTCAAGAAGCAGTAAGAAAAGACTTCAATCCGTGGGTGTAAAGTTCGCAATGCACTTTTTTGCTTTCCATGTTTGTTATTCTGGATCAGTGATGCTTTTTGCAGAGTCGGACTGAAAAATCAAGGGCATATTAAAGCACTGATAAAAGCAGCATTGCGGAAGTCACAAATATATAAGCGACATACTTGACCTTAGTGCATTAGGTAGAGCTAATATCGCAAAAGTGTTAAGTCAGGCCTATCATGACGACATAGTGAAGCGGAATGTGTTTACTTTTGTAATGCTGTGGCATTGTGGTAAAATTTTGCACGAGCCAATACTGGTGAATAGGATTCAATCCTGTCTCACTCCTTTTTATTTATTTATTTATTGTTCCGTGGGACCACATTAAGGAGAAGTCTCCATGGTCATGGAACGAGTCAATACATGAAATTATAACACGATTGTAGAAACAGATAAAATGAAATATAAGAAACATATTCAGTTGTAGATTGTAGAAACAGATAAAATGAAATATAAGAAACATATTCAGCTGACACGTCGTTAGTTCAAATAAAGAAAATCAAGAATGTAACACTAGAATTTGCTTAATTTTTTAGCTCTTCCAGGAGCTCCTCGACAGAATAGAAGGAGTGAGCCACGAGGAAACTCTTCAGTTTAGACTTAAAAGCGTTTGGGCTACTGCTAAGATTTTTGAGTTCTTGTGGTAGCTTATTGAAAATGGATGCAGCAGAATACTGCACTCCTTTCTGCACAAGAGTCAAGGAAGTGCATTCCACATGCAGATTTGACTTCTGCCTAGTATTAACTGAGGGAAAGCTGCTAACTCTTGGGAATAAGCTAATATTGCTAACAACAAACGACATTAAAGAAAATATATACTGTGAGGGAAATGTCAAAATTCCCAGACTATTGAACAGGGGTCGACAAGAGGTTTTCGAACTTACACCACACATAGCTCGAACAGCCCGTTTTTGAGCCAAAAATACCCTTTTTGAATCAGAAGAATTACCCCAAAGTAATTCCATATGGCATAAGCGTATGAAAATATGCGAAGTAGACTACTTTTCGTGTTGAAATGTCACTTATTTCAGATACTGTTCTAATGGTAAATAAAGCGGCATTTAGTTTCTGAACAAGACCTTGAACATGGGCTTTCCACAACAGCTTACTATCTATCCGAACGCTTAGGAACTTGAACTGTTCCGTCTCGCTTATAACATGCCCATTATGCCTGATTAAAATATCAGTACTTGTTGAATTGTGAGTTAGAAACTGTAAAAACTGAGTCTTACTGTGATTTAGCATCAAATTATTTTCCACAAGCCACGAACTTATTTCATGAACTACATTATTTGATAATGTTTCAGTATTACACACAAGATCCTTTACTACCAAGCTGGTGTCATCAGCAAACAGAAATATTTTTGAATCACCTGTAATACTAGAAGGCATATCATTTATATAAATAAGAAACAGCAGTGGCCCCAGCACCGATCCTTGGGGAACGCCCCATTTAACAGTGCCCCATTGGGACTGAACATCATTACCACTCTCAATATTGCGGAGAATTACCTTCTGCTTTCTGTTCTTAAAGTAAGAGGCGAACCAATTGTAAGCTACTCCCCTTACTCCATAATGTTCCAACTTCTGCAGTAACATTTTGTGGTCAACACAGTCAAAAGGCTTCGTTAAATCAAAGAAAACACCTAACGTTCGCAACCTTTTATTTAATCCGTCCAAAACCTCACAGAGAAAAGAGACTCAGTTATGGTTTCCCTTCCATGTCGTTCGACCCTGATATCTGTAGTTGGGTTTCTGTTTCAGTTGTAGATGACGTTTCGCTCCCTGTATTCTACCCCAGTTCCCTTCAGGATTTGAGAGAGTCTGTTTACATTGTCATTAGCTTTATCTGAATCTACAAATGCTATAAATGTAGGTTTGCATTTCTTCAGTGAGTCGTCTAACTAAGTCGTTGGGTCGTACAGCATGTTACTGAATTTGTCTATAACCAAACTCTTCTTCCCTGAGATTGGCTTCCGCCAATGTTTTAATTCTTCCCGAAATAATTCGTTTCAGTGTTTTGCAACCATGTCTTATTAAACTGATGGTTCGGTAATATCATCAGCTGTCAGTAGCTGTCTTCATTGGAACAAGAATTATTGCTTTTGTACACGCTCTTTGTGATCCCTACGACCAATGTGCTCAGCATTCCTTAAAACAGAACGAAGTAGCAACACAACAATTTAGATTTGACAAAAAACCTGACCGAGCTCGGTCGGCGTGGGCGAGAAAACTTGATGATGGAAGAATGATACCAAATGTCCATAATTCGTCGCATCATAGCAGCAGACAGAGCGATACAGTCCGTTCCAGTCCAGTACGGTCCAACAGCAGCCAACCAGTATTCGATAGTGTAATCTCAAGGACGACGTGTACAGTCATCACTCGATGGCTGTGACGTGTCAAGAATGCCACTTCTTGTGAGTTGCTGGGCTCTGCAACATCTTTATGTCAATAACGCCGATATTTTCCTCAGTGGAATCCACGTCCCTATTTGGGTAAGATACGTGAACCTTCCCAGAGTCGGTAGGTACAGCCAAAATTATCCGGGAGGTTGACGGAGGCCTTGAGCCCGATGAGGGGAGCCTAAGTGGGCCTCTCGCCCGACGGGTTTGGCGGAGCAGGCTGCATAAGCACTTCTGGTGGTGCCTCGTCCGTCTCCACCTCCAAAGCTGGAATGGTGTCCGCCTGGGCAGTGGGAGATATCAGTAATTCAGTGATCCCTGAGCCGTCACGTACCCGGCAGCGTCGTTCTCACAGGTGGTCGCCAGGGGCAGCGCCTTGGGAAGATGCAAATAGTGGTACTTGTCTTGGGGCAGTACTAGATTTGGCCGAGCTGTTGCTGGCACAGTGACTGATAGTTGAGTGTGTGGATGGTTCCTACGTAGATGTGTCGGTCTGGAGCTTGAAAAGTAGTTGATAGTATAGTGAACCCCTTTTCATACTTATATGAAGTCGAATGACGTGGCCAGTAGGAATGCAGCATAGTACTGTGTGGTGTCACCGCCAGACACCACACTTGCTAGGTGGTAGCCTTTAAATCGGCCGCGGTCCGGTAGTATACGTCGGACCCGCGTGTCGCCACTATCAGTGATTGCAGACTGAGCGCCGCCACACGGCAGGTCTACAGAGACTTCCTAGCACTCGCCCCAGTTGTACAGCCGACTTTGCTAGCGATGGTTCACTGACAAATTACGCTCTCATTTGCCGAGACGATAGTTAGCATAGCCTTCAGCTACGTCATTTGCTACGACCTAACAAGGCGCCATTACCAGTTACTATTGATGCTATAATACATGTACCGTCAAGAGCGATGTTCACCAATTATGGATTAAAGTTAAGTATTCCAGAAGATACGTACGTTTTTTGCTAATCTCAATTCCTTGTCCTGTTCCAGACCTCACGCCAGCCTGCGTGAGCTTAAACGCGCGCCTTTCGGTTTCCTGTCATAGTGGATTGGCTTTCTTGCCAGTCCACAACATATTGTACAATCTTCGCCGTACTTCTCTATATCAAGCATTAGGCAGCATACTACCGATCGCTAATGCAACATAATGCACAAGATATAGACTGTAAATTACACTCCTGGAAATGGAAAAAGAACACATTGACACCGGTGTGTCAGACCCACCATACTTGCTCCAGACACTGCGAGAGGGCTGTACAAGCAATGATCACACGCACGGCACAGCGGACACACCAGGAACCGCGGTGTTGGCCGTCGAATGGCGCTAGCTGCGCAGCATTTGTGCACCGCCGCCGTCAGTGTCAGCCAGTTTGCCGTGGCATACGGAGCTCCATCGCAGTCTTTAACACTGGTAGCATGCCGCGACAGCGTGGACGTGAACCGTATGTGCAGTTGACGGACTTTGAGCGAGGGCGTATAATGGGCATGCGGGAGGCCGGGTGGACGTACCGCCGAATTGCTCAACACGTGGGGCGTGAGGTCTCCACAGTACATCGATGTTGTCGCCAGTGGTCGGCGGAAGGTGCACGTGCCCGTCGACCTGGGACCAGACCGCAGCGACGCACGGATGCACGCCAAGACCGTAGGATCCTACGCAGTGCCGTAGGGGACCGCACCGCCACTTCCCAGCAAATTAGGGACACTGTTGCTCCTGGGGTATCGGCGAGGACCATTCGCAACCGTCTCCATGAAGCTGGGCTACGGTCCCGCACACCATTAGGCCGTCTTCCGCTCACGCCCCAACATCGTGCAGCCCGCCTCCAGTGGTGTCGCGACAGGCGTGAATGGAGGGACGAATGGAGACGTGTCGTCTTCAGCGTTGAGAGTCGCTTCTGCCTTGGTGCCAATGATGGTTGTATGCGTGTTTGGCGCCGTGCAGGTGAGCGCCACAATCAGGACTGCATACGACCGAGGCACACAGTGCCAACACCCGGCATCATGGTGTGGGGAGCGATCTCCTACACTGGCCGTACACCACTGGTGATCGTCGAGGGGACACTGAATAGTGCACGGTACATCCAAACCGTCATCGAACCCATCGTTCTACCATTCCTAGACCGGCAAGGGAACTTGCTGTTCCAACAGGACAATGCACGTCCGCATGTATCCCGTGCCACCCAACGTGCTCTAGAAGGTGTAAGTCAACTACCCTGGCCAGCAAGATCTCCGGATCTGTCCCCCATTGAGCATGGTTGGGACTGGATGAAGCGTCGTCTCACGCGGTCTGCACGTCCAGCACGAACGCTGGTCCAACTGAGGCGCCAGGTGGAAATGGCATGGCAAGCCGTTCCACAGGACTACATCCAGCATCTCTACGATCGTCTCCATGGGAGAATAGCAGCCTGCATTGCTGCGAAAGGTGGATATACACTGTACTAGTGTCGACATTGTGCATGCTCTGTTGCCTGTGTCTATGTGCCTGTGGTTCTGTCAGTGTGATCATGTGATGTATCTGACCCCAGGAATGTGTCAATAAAGTTTCCCCTTCCTGGGACAATGAATTCACGGTGTTCTTATTTCAATTTCCGGAAGTGTATTTCTCCACAAACACCAAACATTTACCTAGGTGCAGCGTGGTGTAAACCATTGCCTAACTAGAAACAAATCGAGTAAACTGATATTTGCACTCTCGAATACTGAAGTCGGTGATGTAACAGATTACAGATGATCAATACTGTTTACAAACCAACTATGGCCTTTCCCACGTCTAGAGAACAGGCAAACGTGTGTCCAACACACCACAATCGATCTTCCCTCTACTAAAAAAAGGCGCCAAATGTGCAGAAGCACTCGACCGAACAATTTACATGGTAGGGAATAACGCTCCACCGCAAACGCACCATCTTCTCAAAATTACACTTGATCACGAAAGCCGCCGAACACATACTAACTATTAGTCCGCTATTTGGTCGTCTAGAGGATGGTAAAGTTAACTCTGATACATTCCTACACTCCAAGAGGTCTCTGCATTCGGAAGACTGCTACCGTTAACAATCAATACCACCACCAGACTTTGCATACACAGACACATTCTAGCAAACCCCTCACATATATCTTCTTCCATTATACTTACAATTAAATGTTATGATCGTGGTCTCAACTGAACGGTATTCGGCAGTGAGCGAAGCATCGGAAATACACTCTGCTGACCGCTGGAAATACCTGTACCTTCCTTACGACTAGACAAACTCTTCTCTTCGCTATCACAGTACCTCAAGTCAAATCGATAGCCTCCTTACAACAGCACATAGACATTTTGTGGTGTCACCGCCAGACACCACACTTGCTAGGTGGTAGCCTTTAAATCGGCCGCGGTCCGGTAGTATACGTCGGACCCGCGTGTCGCCACTATCAGTGATTGCAGACCGAGCGCCGCCACACGGCAGGTCTAGAGACGTCCTAGCACTCAGCCCAGTTGTACAGCCGACTTTGCTAGCGATGGTTCACTGACAAATTACGCTCTCATTTGCCGAGACGATAGTTAGCATAGCCTTCAGCTACGTCATTTGCTACGACCTAGCAAGGCGCCATTATCATTTGCTATTTATCTTGTGATGCATGTACCGTCAGACCGATGTTAATCAATTATGGATTAAAGTTAAATATTCCCGCAGCTACGTACGTTCTTTGCTACTATAACTTCCTTTACCTGTTCCAGACCTCACGCCGGCCTGCGTGAGCTTAAACGCGTGCCTTTCGGCTTCCTCTCCTAGTGGCTTGGCTGTCTTGCCAAGTCACAACACATTTCCCTTACACAAACACATATACTTTATAAACCCGATTCTCAAATGCGAACATATCACTCACCAAGCACTAACACTAAGTGTAATATTACCTCATCAATAACTGGATGCATACTACACCAAATAATACTGACCGAAAATCAATGATGGGTGTGGATGTCTCTTACGTTCTTCCTGCGAGTCATACCACCATGTCATAGACATAATCTAGCAGATGTTAAGGAAAAAATACCGATCCCAACAACTACTGCATGTTACTCTCACAATCGCTCTTGGTTCTACAGGTGCACCCAAGTATCCGCGTTAAAACCTATAACCCCTTTACAAATCGATGTACGAAATTACCTCCGAATGAGGCGGTGTTTTTCTGACAAATACCGTGACTGTGATTGTAGAAATGTGTGTATTAACAGCCAACGATGCAACCTCGGGATAAACTCAATGAACTTTGAAAGTGATTCGGCTGAGGATCGTGGTATGCAAGCACTATTTGCGTCTCCATCACACTGCACCCAACTAGATAATTCATTAGTTTTTGCAACGAATTCTGTCTTGAGATCATATCGGAGGTTCCGCGTTATATCTGCTGAGTTATAGGCGATGACAGACAGTAGTAGTAGATGATCTGCTGATTGAGCTCGTAAGAAGAAAACTATACACTAATTTCTCACATCTCTAGCTTTACGCTATATGTTAGAAATTACATCCATTCAAACACATACTTGCGTAGGCTCACACCCACAAGTCAATCATATTTCACGCACTCTCATATCTGTAAACTAGTTACATTCCTTGAACCTGTCTGCTACAATATAATTACAACCTGGTTTTAATTACACCCGGCACATCTTGCAGTCGCACCCACTTCTACACGTTTCCACAAGTGCTAGTTCCAATTTAAATCGGAGAAAGACATGTCCAACACCTTCTGCACCCCTGTAGAAACAGATCGATCTGAGTTACTGCAACAGGACCGTGTTTTGAGCATTCGGTGGAAATGTGCGCAATATGGTTACGTCCCCAAACTTGATACAAGTACTATAGATCCCCAACATGCTATCCTCGTTATTCTATACCAACCACAACATAGAAAAAATATGAACTATAAAAGCTCATCTTATTTACAAGTCACCTGCGCGCCGATGCGGGCGCAATGGTGTTTAGCTACGGTGGGACTCCAGCGCGAATAACGAGATTGCACAATACTTCCCCAGAATAGCGTAGTGTGCTGCCATCCATACATTCCTAACGGTTCACCAAGTCCGACACCTCAACTCGATTAAGCTCAATTCGTTGACGAGACGTGGAGTGTAGAGGTATTCTTCTGGTGGGTTGCAGAGTAATTCACTAACTGTGCTGCAGGGCTGGTTGGTCAGTGACAGTGTGAGGAAGGTCTTTTACCCTAAGATAGCGAGAATGCTCTGTGACTCCCATACACAGAGAGACAGATCGTAAATTAAACACTATGCTCGATGTGATAGAAATATGTGGAGCGCTGTCTTGTATACTTTGATGATTTATGTGCCGGCCGCGGTGGTCTCGCGGTTCTAGGCGCGCAGTCCGGAACCGTGCGACTGCTACGGTCGCAGGTTCGAATCCTGCCTCGGGCATGGATGTGTGTGATGTCCTTAGGTTAGTTAGGTTTAAGTAGTTCTAAGTTCTAGGGGACTGATGACCACAGCTGTTAAGTCCCATAGTGCTCAGAGCCATTTGCACCATTTTTTTTATTTATGTGTTCGAGAATTAAGATTGAATGGACGTACCGCTCAGTAGCCTAGTGATGTATGCAAAGTCTGTGGTGGTATTGATCCGCGTTCCCATGTTAACGGAAGCAGTCTTCCGAATGCAGAGACCTGTTGGAGTGTAGGAATGTATCAGAGTTAACTTTACCATCCGCTAGACGACCGAATAGCAAATTAATAGTTACTATGTGTTCGTCGGCTTTCGTGATCAAGTGTAACTTTGAGAAGATGGTGCGTTTGCGGTGGAGCGTTATTCCCTACCATGTAAATTGTTCGGTCGAGCGCTTCTGCACATTTGGCGCCTTTGTTTTGTAGAGGGAAGATCGGTTGTGGTGTGTTGGACACACGTTTGCCTGTTCTCTAGACGTGGGAAAGGCCATAGTTGGTTTGTAAACAGTATTGATCATCTGTAATCTGTTACATCACCGACTTCAGCATTCGAGAGTGCAAATATCAGTTTACTCTATTTGTTTCTACAGGGCTATTACAAATGATTGAAGCGATTTCATAAATTCACTGTAGCTCCATTCATTGACATATGGTCACGACACACTACAGATACGTAGAAAAACTCATAAAGTTTTGTTCGGCTGAAGCCGCACTTCAGGTTTCTGCCGCCAGAGCGCTCGAGAGCGCAGTGAGACAAAATGGCGACAGGAGCCGAGAAAGCGTATGTCGTGCTTGAAATGCACTCACATCAGTCAGTCATAACAGTGCAACGACACTTCAGGACGAAGTTCAACAAAGATCCACCAACTGCTAACTCCATTCGGCTATGGTATGCGCAGCTTGAAGCTTCTGGATGCCTGTGTAAGGGGAAATCAACGGGTCGGCCTGCAGTGAGCGAAGAAACGGTTGAACGCGTGCGGGCAAGTTTCACGCGTAGCCCGCGGAAGTCGACGAATAAAGCAAGCAGGGAGCTAAACGTACCATAGCCGACGGTTTGGAAAATCTTACGGAAAAGGCTAAAGCAGAAGCCTTACTGTTTACAATTGCTACAAGCCCTGACACCCGATGACAAGTCAAACGCTTTGAATTTTCGGCGTGGTTGCAACAGCTCATGGAAGAGGATGCGTTCAGTGCAAAACTTGTTTTCAGTGGTGAAGCAACATTTTTTCTTAATGGTGAAGTGAACAGACACAATGTGCGAATCTGGGCGGTAGAGAATCCTGACGCATTCTTACAGCAAATTCGCAATTCACCAAAAGTTAACGTGTTTTGTGCAATCTGACGGTTTAAAGTTTACGGCCCCTTTTTCTTCTGCGAAAAAGACGTTACAGGACACGTGTATCTGGGCATCCTGGAAAATTGGCTCATGCCACAACTGGAGACCGACAGCGCCGACTTCATCTTTCAACAGGATGGTGCTCCACCGTACTTCCATCATGATGTTCGGCATTTCTTAAACAGGAGACTGGAAAACCGATGGATCGGTCGTGGTGGAGATCATGATCAGCAATTCATGTCATGGCCTCCACGCTCTCCCGACTTAACCCTATGCGATTTCTTTCTGTGGGGTTATGTGAAAGATTCAGTGTTTAAACCTCCTCTACCAAGAAACGTGCCAGAACTGCGAGC
This sequence comes from Schistocerca americana, assembly GCF_021461395.2. Lineage (NCBI taxonomy): Eukaryota > Metazoa > Arthropoda > Insecta > Orthoptera > Acrididae > Schistocerca > Schistocerca americana. Next base: position 538,458,842 of record NC_060124.1, on the reverse strand, counting down.
TCGCATCAACGATGCTTTCGAACTCATTGATGGGGACATGCTGCGCCGAGAGTGGGAGGAACTTGTTTATCGGCTTGATGTCTGCCGAATCGCTAAAGGGGCTCATATCGAACATTTCTGAATGCCTAAAAACCTTTTCGAGTTTTTGTATGTGTGTGCAAAGCATTTTGAAAATATCTCAAATAATAAAGTTATTGTAGAGCTGTGAAATCGCTTCAATCATTTGTAATAACCCTGTTTACAGCACGCTGCACCTAGCTAAAGTTTGGTGTTTGTGGAGAAATAATTTACAGTCTATATCTTGTGCATTATGTAGCATAAGCGATCGGTAGGATGCTTCCTAGCGCTTGATATAGAGAAGTACGGCGAAAATTGTATAATATTTTGGGTGTTCTTCTAATCGCCGTGTCCGGAGATGTCTGTAGAAATGCGAGCAAGAAAGCGGAAACAGGAGATCGTTGGTGCCGAGGAGAATCGATCCCGAATTTGTTGAAGACTTCTGAGAGCGACTTCTGTCTGCTGATGTAAAAGGGATGATATTGTATGGTGGGGGGTACGAATTGTATGTTTACTACATCGACACAGTAGGTGCTGATATAGTCCCTGGTTGCAGATAGGTTTGACGCTCCTATATTCTTGCGAGTCTCGTATGCATTTGATGACCTGTAGAGAACTTTGTGATGTTTAGTTGTCGGTACAAAATGATGATCACTGTAACATTGTTTATTACTGCTGAAAATGGTTCAAATGGCTCTGAGCACTATGGGACTCAACTGCTGAGGTCATAAGTCCCCTAGAACTTAGAACTACTTAAACCTAACTAACCTAAGGACAACACACACATCCATGCCCGAGGCAGGATTCGAACCTGCGACCGTAGCGGTCACGCGGTTCCAGACTGTAGCGCCAGAACCGCTCGGCCACCAGCGGCCGGCTATTACTGCTGAGTGAAGCGTCTGCAGAAAGAAAGAACAAGTTGGGGACGTATAGATTGAGGGAACTGTCTGCGCAATTTAGAAATCTGCGCAACATAACCATGAAAAGCCCCAGAAACAAAAGGTGGATGGTGCTTTGATACCAGCGGCGTTAGAAATTCGAGTGGTAAATTTGGTAAGAGCAAATCAGTGTCCTGGAGGAAAGCTGGATTGGGCGATATTTTCGTAAACAGATTCTGTTAGGGTAGGAATTTTCGCGCATACAAGCTGAGACAACAAGAAAGGGAGCGTTAACTATTTCTGGGGCACTATAAAACTACGAAGAGCTGGACTTGGCTGATATTTTTTTTTCCACAAAGCCATGTGACGTAAGAATAACATTGAGAATGTTTTAGATGGCGAGGTGTCAGTCACCGCGGGGGGCAGGTACACGCAGTTGAACGCGTGTGTCAACACGCTCTGTGCTATTTTGCCTTCAACGGTAGAGACAAGTGGCGCCTGGAGATGCCTCGAATATGAGACCGACGTGAACGCGCTTTGGAATGCTATGACGTCAGTATAGCCGTGACTGTATAGAGGCACTCAACTTTCGCCGGTGTTGACGACGCCGGCTCGGGGACTGTGACGCAGCGCGTGGGACCAGAGCTGCGGCCGCGTCACTTCGCGGGGGTTGTTGTGCGCGTGGCCCTAAATAGACGTCTGTGTGTGCTTTGATAGCTGACGGCCGCGTCGACCGCAAATGCGTGCGATTGAGATTCTAGCGTTTGCGCTCTGTATCTATTTCTTCGCTCCCGCCCGATCGCGTCATCATAGGCATCTAGGTGAAGGCGTATTTGGATAGGAATTTCTCTGAAATGAAATATGAATGAGATGTTGTCGCTTGCGAGACCCGGGCGGGTGCCTGTGCGTGGTTTGACAGCTGACGGCCGCGCCACATCGTTGGGCTTCTCTGTGCGCTGTACTGGACAGCGTTTGGCGGAGGGTGCTTGCATGCATTGATTGAATTATTTTGCGAGCAGGTGTGTAGGCTGTACTATGAATTATTCGGACAGTTTACGAGTACTGAGCTTGTCTACGCATACCTGTGCTGAATTATTTAGGAGGTATATGAATGGCTCTAATTAAATTATTTGCGTAAATTAGGAGTTGTCTGCGTGTCTGCAGACTGTGTATTGTGAGTGCGAGCATATGATGGAGAGTGTTTTGCCTCAGTGTGATAAATATATTCGATCTCTAAATAAAATGTTCGAAAGTAAATAGAGTGGACTCCTTCCTTACTCTCTCCAGCAGCCCAGCGCAGCCTGAGTAATTTTAGGATAATTCTCGCCCCTGCAGACCACCATCTGGGATTAGGTCATAGGAGGGATGACAGTTCGATCTGATGGCAGTAATGTGTACTATGTCAGTTGGACAGTAAATCTCGTGGTGGAGAGACCGCCTGCAAAAAAAATAAAGACTTGTGTTCAGGTCTGTTTTCTCCCCCCATTTCGCCCCACCATCTTGGATGACGGCATGCGCTGTGCACGTTAGTACATGTTAGCTCACGTTATTGCACATTAGCCCGCCAACATGGGTCAGCAAGGGGGCGCGGTGCTGGGTTGAGGATTGTGATGGAGACTTTAACTATTTGATTCCAAGTCCAGATGGGTGTGACATTGGTGAAAATTGATTCCAAGTCCTAGGTTCTATGAAGTCGAATCACGTGCCTAATGCAGTAACCAATAGGAGAGCAGCATTCTAAGGGGGGAGGGTGCTCGGTCATTAATAAACACCGTGCTGATACTGGGAAAATATGGAGCTTCTCATTTGATCATTGAATAGTGAAATTGTAAATTGACTTATTGAATATGATTAAAATTGAAATGGAATTAAGTACTTTGGTAATTGATAGGTTAGATGCGCGATGTGGATGTTACTTAAGTTAGCATGTTTACAGAAGACTACGTCCGGTGCGTCTATGGAGGTGGCGGCCAGGGGTGTATGATGTAATCAGTTGGACGCCCGCGGGCTGGTGGCGCGGCCTGTATTTGGTTATAACGTGAGTGTGGGAGAGAGCAGATGATCTTGTGTTATGACACGACTTCACGGTAGCGCCCTCTGGTGGGCACGATATGAACTAAATCAGTTGGGCTGTGGAGCTCGTGGTGACCACAGTGGGTGGCATCATCTTGAATAGCAGTACTTGCGTCATGATCTGACGTCAGGAGAGCACCCTCTGCTGGCACCGATATGAGCTAAGTCACTTGGGCTCTGGAGCTCATGGTGGATACACCAGGTGCAGCCATCTTGAATGACAGAACTTGTATCATGATCTGACGTCGCAGTGGCGCTGTCTGGTGGCACCGATATGAACTGAGCCAGTTGGAGTCCAGACTCAGTGGAGAACAAACCTGCTTGAAATTGGTTAAATAATATAGAAAAGTCCTTTTTTCCCATCATTTTCTTTGCTTAGCAGAGAGAAGTAAGGTGTGATGCAGTATCATGGTGGAATTTGAACTTCGCACCATTTTTCTGGGCGAGGGGCGTCACTTTCCCATCAAAATTCAAACTTCCCACCAAAATCCGCCATCTTGATTGACATAATCGCCGTCATCTTGGATGACGTCATCGCCGCCATCTTAGATAACAGTACTTTGGCTTGGAACCAGCCTAGCCCCAATACTTACATTCGCCGACCATGGTTTTTGGTGTGTAACTTGCTGCAGCCAACACGGGTTTTCAGTTGCCCAATAATGCATGTTATGGAGATTAACATTTCCATTGTTTGTGAATCTAGCCTGATCAGTAAATAAAATCAAATTAATAAATGTGTCGTCCCTTTGAATCTGAAGTTGAGCCCATCAGCAGAATTCTATGCGACACATACGATCAGTACCCCAGTTAATTCATGGTGGTGATTGATATGGTGAGGATGATATTTATGGCGATGCAGAACACGAACAACACTACTCTGACTTATGCCAGGTTCCCTTGCAATTTGATGCGAACTAACACAAGGATCTAGAACCACAGTGGCAAGAGTACCAGTTTCCGTTTCCTAGTTAGTAATTTTCCTTTGCCAGATATGTTTTCGATGCATTAAAGATCCAGTTGTTCTCAATTTATCATACACATATTTAAATCTACGACGTGTAGGCTGTTGAGGATATCTTCCAGCGTATAAGTCTCTAGCCCTCACTGAATTTCGTTGGTTTTCTCCATAAATGAGGAAGGAATACATCATTCACATTCGCGTGATTCGACGATACTAGTCTTACCGTTCCCATTAGTGTTGTATTGCGAAACCGTCCAATGGTATTTACGTGTCAATGGCACGTTGGATGGATACGCCATATTCGGCGAATATTTACTGTTTGCACGATATTGTTGTTGTTGTTGTGGTCTTCAGTCCTGAGACTGGTTTGATGCAGCTCTCCATACTACTCTATCCTGTGCAAGCTTTTTCATCTCCCAGTACCTACTGCAACCTACATCCTTCTGAATCTGCTTAGTGTATTCATCTCTTGGTCTCCCTCTACGATTTTTACCCTCCACGCTGCCCTCCAATACTAAATTGGTGATCCCTTGATGCCTCAGAACATGTCCTACCAACCGATCCCTTCTTCTGGTCAAGTTGTGCCACAAACTTCTCTTCTCCCCAATCCTATTCAATACTTCCTCATTAGTTATGTGATCTACCCATCTAATCTTCAGCATTCTTCTGTAGCACCACATTTCGAAAGCTTCTATTCTCTTCTTGTCCAAACTATTTATCGTCCATGTTTCACTTCCATACATGGCTACACTCCATACGAATACTTTCAGAAATGACTTCCTGACACTTAAATCAATACTGGATGTTAACAAATTTCTCTTCTTCAGAAACGCTTTCCTTGCCATTGCCAGCCTACATTTTATATCCTCTCTACTTCGACCATCATCAGTTATTTTGCTCCCCAAATAGCAAAACTCCTTTACTACTTTAAGTGCCTCATTTCACGATATACGAGAGAGAATTGACAGAGCATGGGCTTCGATAAATGATGAAGTCATAAGGAATACCACTCAATCCATGACAAGAAGATTGCAGCGCTGCATTGATACCAATGGTCATCACTTCGAACACCTTCTGTAAATGGACGTTCATGCCACCTTTTTTACCTTCGTTGACCTTCAAAGACCTTACTGTTACACATTGCTGGATTCGTCTCGATAGCCGCTGTCAGAAAGTAAGTACCAAACTATAGCATCCAGTTTGAAAAAACAAAGTTGACCTTCATGTCTCTGACGCGACCCCACCTAGCAACAAAAAACCAACGTTATACTAAGACCCCCGTTGTCCCATGAAGCATTAGTCCCACCAGCTTTTCAGGCACTGATTCGGAGTTATTCTTGGTGTCAATAGTTAGTGACTCACACTGTATATCGCTGACACTTTCCTCGATCCATCGGCTAAAAATTTCATCAAATTTGGGAAACGTAAGACTGCAACAGTCCAGTGAACACATTGTTACTCTACAATACCGTAGAAAGCAGGTATGTAGTTCACGAGGCACGGTCTACAGACCCCCAACACGTTTCAGTAACATGTATGAACACGACGATAACCGACAGCTAAACATTGTAGTGTTGTCAACTTAACCCTTTCGTGAGCCGTGGGAAACATGCTTCCCACTACAATGAACTCGCTCCTAGTCCCGTGGGATTCACAGTTCCCACCTCTGTACGGTGCTACCACCTAGTGAAAAGTATAGGGTACTACTTCTAATCGGAAGTTCCCGCCGTTTTTGCTGTACCTTCGCGCAGAGGTATTGTGTAGCTGAGTGTTGCTCTGTAGATGAGCCTTTCAGTGCTGTTTGCGTGACATTTTGTGATTTTTTTTCCTCAAAGCTATAGTATTTACCCAAGTTTATGAAGGAAAACGTAAAATTGTAACGAGGAGAATTCCAGTTTGAAACAAAAGGAGCCATTTATCCAGTAAAATGGATGGATAACCGTCGAGTCACTTTCCTGTCCTCAATTCATGACCCATGAGAAACAGCCACAGTGAAAAGGAAAAACAAGGATGGTACTAGTACAGAGATTTCTTGTCCTGAAGTTGTGGCAGAATACAACTAAATAATGGGTGGTGTCGATAAGTTTGATCAATTACGAGAAAGGTATGCTGTTGGCAGACGTTCTGTAAAATGGTGGCACAGAATATTTTATTTTCTGGTGGACGTTGCTGCAGTGAACAGTTTTATCCTGTGAAAAATAAGTAAAATAGAAAGTGGACAGCATGATCAGCTCACATACAGGATCCATCTAGCCAGACAATAGATCGCTGGCTTCTCATCCCAAAAAATGCGTGGACAAAAACCTGTCTTTCCGGCAAAAAGGGGTAAAGTACCCGAAGATTTTCGTCATATGGCTGTATGGGAGCATCAACCCATTTTAGGAGGTACCTACTGGACGTGCCGTCATTGTAGTACCAAAGCTGCGGAAAAGAGCACTCGATGTGTTTGTAGATATTGTCAAATACCACTTTGCATAGACCCATCTTTCAGAAAATTTCATGGCAAGTAATTGAGAACAATCATTGTAAGAAGAGAAGTAAATTTGTCAAATAAATATGACATATATTGAAAAAGTTGTTTTTGTCATTTAACTCCAAGGAAGGGCAGTGGGAAGAATACTTCCCACCTTGTTGTGTGACCTCACTTTCACAGTTGGAGCATATTTGATATTCTGTATGATAAATATACCTATCTGTTAACTACTATCTGCTCTCCATTCATTAAAAAACACTGCTCAACTATTTTACCCACGAAAGGGTTAAAGAGGGTAGGGGGAGTGCAGAAGCATTCCACCACAAACGACCTGGGAGAGCGAGTTGGAAAATTTTTCATGGTCTGCGCATCGTGAGGTAAGGGTTAGGTTGTAACCTTCTGTGTAGCTCTGTGAACATAGAGTCGATAGAATTAACGCCGTCGTTTGTGGTCCCGCAGGCTGGAGCCGTTCGCACGGCGCAGCCGGGGCGGCTGGGGCGTGCTGCGTGAGGTGTCCGGCCCGTGGAGCTTTGCTCACGCGCCGCAGCCCAAGGTGCTGGGCCGCATGGCGGGCTACCCGCTGCTGTTGGTGCACGAGCCGCGCGACATCCGGAACCTGGTGGACGACAAGGGCGCGCCCGACTGGCGCAGGCACTGGTCCGGACACGTCTTCGGCCTCATCAGCCAGCAGCTGGGCTGCAACTTCCGCCTCTCCCGCACGTAAGCCAGCTGCCACCCACACTGCAAACTCTCGCCTAGTATAAAAAAACTCGCGTCCGTACATAGTACCTGCTGTGGCCTTCTCCACCAGACATCACGGCGCCTAGAGTATCGGCAACCAAACTGACAGCCTGCAGCCGCGGGTTGCCCACCTCACAGGCACACCGACAGACAATATTGATGAACGGCCACAGCAACAACAACAACCACAACAACAACACCACAGCAAAGACACCAGCAGCCACCAGGGGCCACTACCGGCCCACATAACCGTAAGGAAGAGGTCGCTGCAGATCCCAGAACTGTTTTCACACGTCAAACCATGTGATGGAAAATAGTTCCGAGGTACTCATTCGCCGAAGTGCTATAAAGGCCGGCGCTCAGCCGCACATCAGTCCTTCCAAAACCCAGGCGATCATTGTAAGCAAAACCACCCCCTTCCTTCCGTCTCCTCGATTTCTATATCACCATCTATGGCCGTCCTATAGCCCTCACCCCCACCCTTAAGTACCTTGGCGTCAACCTCGACCGTCGCCTGTCCTGGACCCCCATCTCTGGATAATTCAAGCCAAGGCATGCTCCCAGCTCCGTCTCCTCAAGCTCCTTTCTGGCCATACATGGGGTCTGGACCCCTCCACCATCCCTCCACCCCTATAAATCCCTCATTTGCCCTATGCTACACTCATCCTGCCTGGATCTCCACCCCTCCTACCTTTTACAAATCCCTTCAAATTGCTCTCCACCTCGCCTATCGTATACGTCTCCCCTCCCCCACGCGGATCCTATATGACCTAATTCCCTTCCCCCACCACCTCCTTTTCCTTGAACGGATACGGATCCTCTACACCTCCCGCAAACTCGATCCTCCTCACCTGCTGGTCTCTCCCATCCTCTCCCATCCCCGTCCCCTGCCGTGCCTGTACTTCTATGTCCCACCTGCTCTCCATCTCTCCACCCTCCATACCCTCTCCTAAGGTGGCTTCCGCCAGCTCCCCCTCCCTGATGATGCCCTCCTTCCCTCCATCTACCCCTCCTACCAACTTTGATCCTCCCTCCCTCTTCCTGTGTTTGTTCCTTTGGGCACCCTCTCTCCCTTCTCTCCCCCTTCCCTCCCACCTCCCTTTCTCCCCACTCCTCCCACGGCTTCCCCTACCCCCATCCCTCTACTCCTCCTCCCATCTCCTCTGCCTTTGGCATCTTTGCTCTCCCCTCTCCCTCCCCCTCACCCTTCTTCCCCTCTTGGCAGGTCCCCGGACTCGCACACATTACATGGACATTTGCGCGCTGGAGATCATCGCCATCCGTTTCTCGTGTGTGCCGTCGTGTTTTGTGTTTAGTGTTCACCGTCACGCTCCATCGTTCACATGTGCCATCTATATCATCAGTGTTTGTGCGTCGTGTCAACAGTTTGTAGTGTGGATTATTGTCGTGTGTGAACAGCTCCATGTTTTTGTATTTCTGTGTCTACTGTTTTTTGCCCGTCAGTATGTCTATTATGGATCTTCTTTATGTTTTTCTCATTGTCGCTCTAAGGCTGAAGAGCAGCGCAGTATGCTGCTGCCAGCCTACCTGATGTACAGGTATGAAAATAACAATAACGGGGAAAAAAACCACACACCTGCAGTTCATCGACCGCCAGCCGACTTGGATAGCTGCCGCCCTGGCAGCCCGGCTTGGATCTTCTCGATGATCTCTGGATTAGGCTTGGTATATCGGAGAAGTGTCTGGCAGAGACTAGTTGTTTCTATGTTATTCTTGCATGTAGTTGTGATTCGAAGACGGATCACTGTTTTGTGTGGCTGTTGTACTTGGAGAATTTGTTTTGGTTAATGGAACAGTCCAATAAATTGTGTTCGGACTTTGATAGTTAGTTTCTTCTGCTCACGCAGACATATCAGTACCGAAACAGACAACGAGTATCTCGAACACAGGGACCTCGGCTCTGAAAGCACACGTTGTTCGAAAAGAAGCACTGCGTCCTTGTGGCGAAGTTGCGTGACTGGCATCCCTTCCTCACCACCTACTTTTCACGCAACTGGCAAGGAGAGGTCCACAGCGGTGCAGTCGGCTTTTTCAGACTACGTATACTGTGATGTAGAGGATAATACCTCAGGTATCAAACACTGCAGCCATTCACTCTGGTGGGACCTCCTTTTGGGAGTATGTGACGAAGAAAACCCGGAATTTCGTATGACAATCCATAGAATTAGAAAAGGTATTTTGCAATGGTCGAGTGGTATAGTGGCTAGGCTAATAGCTTCACATGTAGGAGATTGTGAGTACAAGTCTTGAAAAATATACTACTTTTTTAAATCTGTAATGAAACAACTTCGAACATTATTTTAATTCAGTTAATTCGTTGAAATGTAATTTTCTAAATCCATTCCTTTGTCACATAATTTTAATCACTGTACGAATATATTCATTTGGCCGAGCGGTCTGGGGCGCTGCAGTCATGGACTGTGCGGCTGGTCCCGGCAGAAGTTCGAGTCCTCCCTCGGGCATTGGTGTGTGTGTTTGTCCTTAGAATAATTTAGGTTAAGTAGTGTGCGAGCTTAGGGAATGATGACCTTAGCAGTGAAGTCCCATAAGATTTAACACACATTTGAACATTTTTTGAATATATTCAGTTGTTTCATTTTTTTCTTTATATCGTTCATTTTTCAGTCGGCATTCTTGTGAATATGAAATTAAATATATTTATCTATTATAGTATTCAATTATTTGAAAATTCTAATCTGTCAGTTAAAAAACAAAAGACGAAATAATCTGTTTACATATTATGCATTTGAGTTACCAGATGTGCAATCTTTTTTGCACATAATTGTCACACAACCATTGAAAACACAACCTAAATACCTATTGCACTATCGACAAAGTTATGCAGATGAAAATTTAAATGATTTAAATGAATGAATGGTTTATAACAGAAACAAAATTCGAGCAAAATGAGAAATAGATATAATTAACACAACAATGTGGACGGAAAACAGGCTCATGAAACCAAAGAAATTAATTCGAAATTAATACATAAAATTAATTAAAAACACATGAACAATGATAGCAAGTGCAGAAAGAATGATAGGAAGAAAAATGAGAGCAAATGAAGAAGTTAATACTATGATTAAAACTATGCGGCAAATAAATGAAATTATAAAATTACCTTTAAACCAGTTAACTGAATAAAAATAATGATGAAAGTTTAGGGCACCTGACGAGACTCAAACCCACAATCTCTGGCCTATGAGGCTGGTATCCTCAGAATTACACCACGCAACGATATTATACAACACAAATTTTTTAACGGTACTGAACATCGTGCGAAACGTCGAATTTTTTTTTTTTCTTTTTCGTCAATGTCTCTCAAAGGAGGGTCCACCAGAGGGAATATGCAGTGTGTGATACCTGGGATCTTAACCTATATCACCGTACATGGATAGTTTCAAAAACTCAAGCGCACTGCTGGGAATCTCTCCTTGTGAGTTTCCTTCGACCGGTGCTTGTCTTGAGCGCTGCCACGCGGACGAGCACTACAGTGGTGCGTGCACAAGAAGGCGGGCAGCATGGCGGCGCGCAGCGCCGAGCAACAGTGTAGCCCATACCACAGCCTAACATAACAGTCGCGACACTTCACCTTTATTTTGTTGCTACAGCGCCAGCAGCGCTCCAAGCGGCCGGTAGGTTGAACTGTGAGTTCGGCGCGATCGTGAAAGCGAATAGTGATTGTTTATTTTGATTTATACAATGGTTTTTACCATCGGGAACGTTTGTAGCGCAATAAATTGCAGCAACAACAGGAAGAAGACACCACAGCTGTCTTTTTTTAGGTTTCCTAAGGATCCTGGGAGGTATATACCATCATGTTACTAAACTGTATCGTAAGGATTCACTTGCAAACTATATGTGTATAAATGATGAATGTTTCGTTTTAGGAGCAGAAAATGGCTAGTTAATAGCAGACGAGAAGACCTTATGAAGAAAGACCCAGTTTACCTGTATAATAATATTAGCTTTTGTTCACTACATTTCGAACAAAACCGGTTCATGAACGCAGACAATAACAAACTCGTTTGGAATGCAGTACCCACACTGTTTGACATTCCAAATAAACCCCCTCAGCTGACGATGAAGAAGAAACTGCCACAAAGATTCGACAGTCAATCTAAAGCTGTAAAACAGTCCTATGACACAGAAGCAGCCAGTTCGACTCTCCATGTATCAGTGCCAGATTCGTGTGAATCATCAACACAGACCTGCTTTGACGATGAAGTGGTTAAATTAAGTGTAGCTGTTCGTGTCTTACAAAAGCGTGTGAAGTGTCAGAATGCCCAGAAGCGAAACTATTACGGGACAAGGAAAGTGCCTACAGACAGATTGTTTGAAAATTATTCAAATATTTAGTTTTTCGTGAAATGTAATGTAATCAGCTCATTATAGTGTTTTCAGCATATGTCTCCCACTGTTTGGCAGTTGCTTGTCCCACTTAGAATAAAGTTTTGGTCATATGTATAATCGGTAAGCGGATCTAAATCCCCTATTCAATCACTCGTTGACCACGATGGCACCGAAACAGAGGACGACCGAAGAAAGGCAGAAATACTGAATTCAGTGTTCCGAAACTGTTTCACTGCGGAAAATCGTAACACGGTCCCTGACTTCAGCCGTCGCACGGACGCCAAAATGGAAAATATTGAAATAAACGATATCGGAATTGAAAAACAACTGCTATCACTTAGTAGCGGAAAAGCATCCGGACCAGACGAGATACCCTTAAGATTCTACAGTGATTATTCTAAAGAACCTGCCCCCTTTCTATCAGCAATTTATCGTAGATCGCTGGAAGAACGTAAAGTACCTAGCGACTGGAAGAAAGCGCAGGTCGTTTCCATTTTCAAGAAGGGTCATAAATCAGATGCGAATAATTATAGGCCTATTTCGCTTACGTCAATCTGTTGTAGAATAATGGAACATGTTTTGTGTTCTCGTATTATGACGTTCTTAGATAATACAAATCTCCTTCATCATAACGAACATGGATTCCGCAAACAGAGATCATGTGAAACTCAGCTCGCCCTATTTGCCCAAGAAATTCACAGTGCCGTAGACACTGGCGAGCAGATTGATGCCGTATTCCTGGACTTCAGGAAGGCGTTTGATACGGTTCCGCACTTACGTTTAGTGAAAAAAATACGAGCTTACGGAATATCGGACCAGGTTTGTGATTGGATTCAGGATTTCCTAGAAGAAAGAACACAACATGTCATTCTTAACGGTTCAAAATCTGCAGATGTAGAGGTAATTTCGGGAGTACTGCAGGGAAGCGTGATAGGACCTTTATTGTTTACAATATACATAAATGACTTAGTTGACAACATCGGTAGCTCCGTGAGGCTATTTGCAGATGACACGGTTGTCTACAAGAAAGTAGCAACGTCAGAAGACTCGTACGTACTCCAGGAGGACCTGCAGAGGATTAATGCATGGTGCGACAGCTGGCAGCTTTCCCTAAACGTAGATAAATGTAATATAATGCGCATACATAGGGGCAGAAATCCATTCCAGTACGATTATGCCATAGGTGGTAAATCATTGGAAGCGGTAACGACCGTAAAATACTTAGGAGTTACTATCCGGAGCGATCTGAAGTGGAATGATCACATAAAACAAATAGTGGGAAAAGCAGGCGCCAGGTTGAGATTCATAGGAAGAATTCTAAGAAAATGTGACTCATCGACGAAAGAAGTAGCTTACAAAACGCTTGTTCGTCCGATTCTTGAGTATTGCTCATCAGTATGGGACCCTTACCAGGTTGGATTAATAGAAGAGATAGACATGATCCAGCGAAAAGCAGCGCGATTCGTCATGGGGACATTTAGTCAGCGCGAGAGCGTTACGGAGATGCTGAACAAGCTCCAGTGGCGGACACTTCAAGAAAGGCGTTACGCAATACGGAGAGGTTTATTATCGAAATTACGAGAGAGCACATCCCGGGAAGAGATGGGCAACATATTACTACCGCCCACATATATCTCGCGTAATGATCACAACGAAAAGATCCGAGAAATTAGAGCAAATACGGAGACTTACAAGCAGTCGTTCTTCCCACGCACAATTCGTGAATGGAACAGGGAAGGGGGGATCAGATAGTGGTACAATAAGTACCCTCCGCCACACACCGTAAGGTGGCTCGCGGAGTAAAGATGTAGATGTAGATGTAAAGATGAAGGTCGTACTTATGGGAATAGGAGACAATGACAAACACAGTAAGCCTACAGAACGGTAAACGAGCTGTCGATCGCTTTTGCATGTAGAGGTAAGTGTCTGTGCTTCTTACGTGTGAATCTGTGTGTTTATATTCTTTTGATATCAGCGTGGTAAGCTGCAATTCTGTCCAATGTCACAAGTGTTTCTTCACGAATGTGTTGTAGCTTGCCACTCTATTCATGGTTTTTGTCCATACTTGCGCATTTTTAGAAACGTATATGCCTTCTGATACCACACAAACTCTTGGAGGCAAGAAAATAACTCGAATAAATCGGAAATTACGCAGGGAATGGATGCAAACAAACATTCTGCTTACGACGCGTCTGACGTTCACCTTACCTGCCGCTCTGAGCGCTAGTGTCGCTCCGTCTGTCAAACGGCAACAACTTTTACAGCAGTGAGTGTCGCGACTGTTATGTTAGACTGTGGCCGATACCGTCATTGTGCTACGTCTGCCCCTAGCGTGTGTATAAAGTACTACGTGTTGGTCTTCATGTTAGTTTAGGTGTGGTGGGGTTACTTAGATTATCTTTACCTATGAATCCTTGCCAGTCAACAATAACATCTCTCTAGAACATGACCATTGGATAAATCGAATTATAATGTCTTAACTCTTTCTGAAAAATCCCAATCTCTCGGAACTAAACGAAATTTCTTTCTTTTAAAAGTAATTATCTTTCATAAATCATAAACTAGTAAACTAGCTTTCTCTTTGCTTATATCTATGTTTTCCTCTCATAGCAAATTAATAAATGTGAGTTATTATTTCAATTCCTTTCAGGGTTAAGATCTCTCGACTTCACTTCGAGACAATGGCAACCTTTTTGTTTGTGTATCTGTGTCTTCTCTTTACTATTTTGCTCCGAGCGGTCTAAGGCGCTGCAGGCACCGACTGTGCGGCTGGTCCCGGCGGAGGTTGGAGTCCTCCCTCGGGCATGGGTGTTTTGTGTTTGTCCTTAGGATAATTTAGGTTAACTAGTGTGTAAGCTTAGTGACTGATGACCTTACTAGTTAAGTCCCATAAGATTTCACACACATTTGAACATTTTTTTTACTGCACTACTGGCCATTAAAATTGCTACACCACGAAGATGACGTACTACAGACGCGAAATTTAACCGACAGGAAGAAGATGCTGTGATATGCAAAAGAATAGCTTTTCAGAGCATTCACACAAGGTTGGTGCCGGTGTCGACACCTACAACGTGCTGACATGAGGAAAGTTTCCAACCAATTTCTCATACACAAACAGCAGTTGACCGGCGTTGCCTGGTAAAACGTTGTGATGCCTCGTGTAAGGAAGAGAAATGCGTATCATCACGTTTCCGATTGTGATAAAGGTCGGATTGTAAACTATCGCGATTGCGGTTTATCGTATCGCCACATTGCTGCTCGCGTTGGTCAACATCCAATGACTGTTAGCAGAATATGGAATCGGTGGGTTCAGGAGGGTAACACGGAACCCGTGCTGGATCCCAACGGCCTCGTATCACTAGCAGTCGAGATGACAGGTATCGTAACCGCATGGCTCTAACGGATCGTGCAGCCATGTCTCGATTCTTCAGTTAACAGGTGGGGACGTTTGCAAGACAACAACCATTTGCATGAACAGTTCGACGACGTTTGCAGCAGCATGGACTATCAGCTCGGAGACCATGGCTGCGGTTACCCTTCACGCTGCATCACAGACAGGAGCGCCTGCGATGATGTACTCAACGACGAACCTGAGTGCACGAATGTCAAAACGTCATTTTTTCGGATGAATCCAGGTTCTGTTTACAGCATCATGGAAGCGTGTATTCGTCATCGCCATAGTGGCGTATCACCCGGCGTGATGGCATGGGGTGCCATTGGTTACACGTCTCGGTCACCTCTTGTTCGCATTGAGGGCACTTTGAACAGTGGACGTTACATTTCAGGTGTGTTGCGACCCGTGACTCTACCCTTCATTCGATCCCTGCGAAAGCCTACATTTCAGCAGGATAATACACGACCGCATCTTGGAGGTCCTGTACGGGCCTTTCTGGATACAGAAAATGTTCGACTGTTGCCCTGGCCAGCACATTCTCCAGATCTCTCACCAACTGAATATGTCTGGGCAATGGTGGCCGGGCAACTGGCTCGTTACAATACGCCAGTCACCACTCTTGATGAACTGTGGTATCGTGTTGAAGCTGCATGGGCAGCTGTACCTGTACACGCCATCCAAACTCTGTTTGACTCAATGCCCAGGCGTATCAAGGCCGTTATTACGGTCTGAGGTGGTTGTTCTGGGACCTATGCACCCGAATTTCGTGAAAATGTAATCAAATGTCAGTTCTAGTATAATATATTTGTCTAATGAATACCCGTTTATCATCTGCATTTCTTCTAGATGCAGCAATTTTAATGGCCAGTAGTATATTTTGCTATATGGGCAAATTAATCATCTGTTTTAATATTGAACTTCATTTTCAAATATCTTTCGAGTAATAATTCGGGGATAAATGATACTCTGGGACTCGTTTTTATAGTTTAATACAGAAAATCTGTCATTATTGACTTTTTTAACGGTACTGTACGTCGTATTTCGCGTACTGGTAGAAGTCTGGATATTTTGTTAGTTGTATGGTTAACTGCACAAAACCCCACTAAGCGGATATATAATAATAAAAAAACTCAAACAAAAAACCAGAGTGTCACTGCCACTTTTTAACTATGTGAACTGTAAATGGGACGCAAATCTTAACTACTTCAATCGTTGACTTTCCTCGACCCATTAATATTTAATATTTAAACACTTAATAACACAACACTCCCGAGGACACACATTAATGTCTCAAATTAGCGTGTCCTTGAAAAAATGGTTCTTGCTTTGTCGCTTAGGGACGCTGAGAGAACCATCCTTAGGAAGTTTCGAAACAGCCTGCTCTATTCCACTAACACATGCCGCTGACACATGCCGCATCTTGACTCAAGCTTCATCTAAGAGGTCCAGCTTTAACATCACCTCAGCTGAATGAAACGCTCTACGAGAATTGAGAGAAGACCAAGAAATCGTTATGTTACCTGCTGATAAAGGAAATGCTACTGTGCTTCTCTCACGCACAGAATATAACAGTAAGATATACAAACTGCTCGACGATCATGCCTATTGTAAATTAAAAAGTGATCCGAGGGGTAGTATCCAGAGGAAAACTATGGAACTCATCAGGAAGAGCTCGACTGCAGCGAAAGTCGCTAAGGGTTTGCGTCAACAGGCTGCAGTTCCTGCTAGACTCTACGGCCTACCGAAGATCCATAAGAACGCGGTGCCTCTCCATCCCATTGTGAGTAACATAGGAGCACATACTTATTTTGTTCCCAAATACCTGACATCACTATTGGGACCTCTCGTAGGCAAGTACGACCATCAGATTCGAAACTCCGAAGATTTCATAGGTGCCCTGAAAACCCTTAGATTGCAATCATCGGATTTGTTAGTAAGTTTCGATGCTGTGTCTTCATTTACAAAGGTGACCTTGCAGGACTCTTTGGAGCTCATTAGCAACAAGTCTGAGGAGGACATAGTAGCGTTATTCAAACACGTGCTTACTTCAGCATACTTCTTATTTCATGACCAATGTTTTGAACAAGTGGACGGTGTCACCATGGGGAGCCCTCTCTCTCCTGTGGTGGCCAATTATTTTATGGATGACTTTGAAGAAAAAGCACTACAGTCAGCCACTCTCAAATCCTCTTGTTTTTGCGGTATGTGGATGATACATTTGTGGTGTGGCCACATGGACTTGATACTCTACCTACGTTTCTTCAGTATCTGAATTCGCTCCATCCGAATATGAACTTCACAATGGAAGTGGAAAAAGATGCTACTTTACCTTTTCTTGATGTCTTGGTACGAAGGAAAGCAGATGGAACCTTGGGACACAGATAACAGGCCCATCGTAAGACTGGCATAGCACGGCCGTTGGTGAGTAACGTCTGGCCGCACTTTTGACAAACGCAGCGTACAGCGCACGTGCGGCAGAGCCGCTCTGCTGGTTTCGGCAGAGGGAGTTCGAATATGGCAAATCAGTGCGCATGCGCGACTTCCGCGGCTGCGCATTCTTCGCGTGCGTGTTCTAAAAATGGGGCGTCGGTGTGCGGATACCGTCAGTCGTACCTAGCCACGATCAAGGCTGAACCACCTGAAGGTGTCGGACAGTTGCTCCGAGGAAATATTGTGGAATTTGCACAACGTGATCCGGCGCTAAATCCGTGAAGACTATTTACAGTTCATGATTTACTTGTCATCACCCTTAACATGTACTGACTATCCTATTTTATAATCAATAAACTTGTACCATAACTTTTATAAAAGATCAATCCTGTGCTGATATTTTATTCATGCGTGAATAATGACTACAATAATGACACCATTTTAGTAATATTGTTTCAGCATTCAAGTTCATTTAGATTGTAATAAGTGCGATAACCTCTAACGGAGCTATGTCAGAGTTCAACTGGGTATGATATTATGTCATCTGCCTTGTGTCGGATGTTATCTCGTTAGCTAGAACAGCTTACGCTGTAGCTACATAAGTAGCGTTACTATTCAGGAGACTACAAGAGCCGGCCGGAGTGGCCGTGCGGTTCTAGGCGCTACAGTCTGGAACCGAGCGACCGCTACGGTCGCAGGTTCGAATCCTTCCTCGGGCATGGATGTGTGTGATGTCCTTAGGTTAGTTAGGTTTAATTAGTTCTAAGTTCTAGGCGACTGATGACCTCAGAAGTTAAGTCGCATAGTGCTCAGAGCCATTTGAACCATAGACTACAAGAATGACACTCGTCGCGCTGTTGTTTGACATACATATATCCAGCAAATTTAAAATAATTTTTATACACGATGTGCAATCGCATCCAACCACATTCACAGTGTCCAGTACGCATCAAAAGTGAACCGTTCTGTTATTAGTTTAGATGAGATGACTTTAAGTATCATTACTAAACTCCGTTAGACTCTACCGATTGATAGTGACTTGAAGAGTCAATAACACCACGTAACTCTCACGGTTTATGTGTAAACACAAGGCACCAGTTATCACTTTGAAACCTACATACAACGTATACATAGCAGCTTCAGTTACGCAATGTACTATCAAAAGTACTGCTTTTGTGATAGCAAAGCTATTCGTAACAGAAAATCACAGTAATTAATGCAAAATCGTACCTTGACGCTACGGTAATATGACGTACTTCAGTTTAACCAATCCAGCAAAATGTTAAGGTATTGTCGGTTTTTTTCGCATATATTATTACTGATTGCAAAATATATTGCCGCTCTTGTTAAAATAGCTCGGATTAAATTGTTTTATTTAGCGTAAAAATGTATCTTTTCTTTTGTTGACTCAAAGATATGATAAACTCTCTCACCCAGATACCACTATTACGTAAATAGCGTCTCTGATCCAGAATTTTTATTACTAAAATATTAAGGATAATTTCATTTAACTTTATTCTTTTATCTCCACTTTGGAGTTACTGCCTAATAAATACGATCCCTTTTAATAACGTTCAAGTTTTATCTCTTTAATTAACGCGAGTTCGTTGGACGTAACACACAGAATAATTAATACCTTTGGTTCAAAATCTATTATACGTCTCGTGTACTCGCAAACAGTTTCCAATATGTAAATCTCTTTCAAATAACTAGAACTGTGCATGGAATTTGCTCGTATTGCTGTATATGTAATCAATGAAGAACTTTCCAGGTAACACGACAAATATCCACTCTATTTAAAATTTGTTGCGTCTCACGGCATGCGGTAACACACTCATGCTACGAAATTTAAAGATGAGAATTTAAATTTCACTGCCTTTGCCAGTTTCGGCTATCTTTATTTCTATTTATTATAAAAGCTCAATTATTATTTACACCCGTAGTATACACATGTGACAGACTGACAAGAAAACTATGGCCCCTCTTACGGAATAAAATTCACAAAAAAACCTGCACTTCACCGCCAGTTTAAATACTGCAATTGAACGGTAATTCAAAGCTGAACCACTTCAGGAGTTGACAATACGCGGTCCCACTACTTCAAGCAAAATACCAAAGTCACTCGTCACGGATCTCTTCAACAGTCTTAAAATGCTTACACAGTGTCTCGTAATATAGTTTCAAATTTTCTGCCCTTCGTTTCCTTTTCTTTACACATTAGGGTACATCGCAAACTTCATATGACACGCTGCTTGCAGTAGCAAAATAAGACACAGTTGCCAATCTAGGAATCGTTAGCGACTGCCAAACAAAATACAAATTATATCGAGACCTCCGCTCGGAAAGCACAATAATCTTCCAACCAACAACCACCAAGCACGAATTGTATCACCTCAGAGTTGGCCAGCAGATTTCCTAACACCCTTTCACCGAACTGTAGGACCCCTAAAGTGCAAATAAATGAACTTCCACTGGAATTATCAAGCCTCACAAGTACACAACTTACACACCACCTCCTAACTCAAATAGGCTGTGTTCCTAGTCCACGTAGCTGCTGCATTCGCCGCTTAATTAATCAAATTCTAATATGTGGAAGCTCACTGTTCGGAACACCACTAAACTTCCTAAACTGTACAATTTCCGGGTTGACCGTGACATCTCTCACGTGTTACGACTTACCGATCCAGGCAAACTCTAACCAATATCATCTCCTGGCGGATGATCTGCTGCGTCCTATGCCAAAACGGGGACTCAACTGACTGTCTGACAAAGTCAACAAATCCAGCAATCGCATCACAGACAATTTCTCACTTAACAGTAACGTTCACATTGTAGAAAATACCTCTCGGGCCGTCGTATAGCGGCCAGATATATGCTATGGACTCCATCGTCACCGCTGCTCAATCTCTGCCATGCTGCATAGTTGATGGATTTTGCACCCGTTTGTCGATCTGGATATATGCACAGAAATGCTTAGGGAACACTTACGACACGATTCCATTAAAACCATTCGTATTTCTTCTCTATAACTCAAGTGACGTAGCACATATGTGGAGTCTAATAACGTCTTCTAATGTACAGTCATGCTCAAAAGTATCCGAACGACCTGAATTGCATTTCGCCAGATTCGCATGCAACCGCCATAACTCAGCTGTCTACCAGGTCCTCTAATCGCTCCTTGGTACAGTCGTTTGACTATTAAACATGGTTCCAACAAGCCACCACTAGAAAACACTGCTCTGTATCGCAATAACTCAAGATGTAAAGTAATACCACGATACTACAAATATCAGGGAACACCTTATCAGATTGTCCTTAAGGCTTGTAAGCTCATATTTATTACAATAAATGACATACCTGAAATGTTACCACACTCATTATTACGTCAGATAGGTAATGCACGTAGTAAGTTCGTCGTATTCATGATTTACTCTTGGAAGTAACATACCGTACTTACTATAACACAAAATGACATTAAAAAATTTAAGTTACTCACGAGCAGCTAGTTGAGAATATGTATGAACTTCAAATAACACGACGAACCGCCTCGTTCTGCATATGGATTCAAACCAAGGTCACGCAGACTAAGCAAAGACTTCGTGACTGACGGAAACTAACAGTCATTCCTGATTAGGCATACAGAGAGTGATATACCTCGATTTTAGACAGTATCAGTTAGCAAATATCAACTTTAAATTACAGACTTTTTAACGGACGCGAAATCCTACCCAGCATCTACTGTCCCTGTTAACGAAAAGCGAGAGATGTTAAATATTGCTTCTTCACAAGTAACTTACTTGAAATGTCGTGAGATAAAGCTTTGTGTTGGACAGGGATTCGAACCCAGAACCTAATCGGATTGATATCGAAGCACAATCAACTGTGACATATCGGATTATCTCGGTAGTAGCTAGATGTTTTAACTGAAATGACAAGACGAAACATTAATTTTTTCCTTCCCAGGACTCCAACCCGGCACCTATCGCTGTTATATTCTAGAGATAACGAACGTTAAATATGGGTTTGTTACAACAGCAGCGACATGTGAGCATGTTTGAACTAGAAATAATATGACGAAGAGTTCAGTGCTGATTGGGAATAGAGCCCCACACATATCGTTGTTGACTACACACAAAGAGACGTCAGATACCGAATTTTTCTCCACCAGCAGCTCGGAATAACATCTTGAACTTACAGTGATCTCGCAAATAGGTCTGTGTCTCACTGGGAGTCAAAAACGTCAAATATCGTTAGTGTTGACAACGAATGAAAATACATTAAACATCAAAATTATTATCCACCAGCAGATAGGTGTTCTCATGCTAGAGCTTGATAATACATAATGAAATCTTTAGTGGCGGGCCAGGATTCGAACCCATTCACGAGCAACATGTGGAGATGTTGGGGAATCTGCAGTTTTGAACAAACAACAAATTGCAGCCGAGCTGTACTGTCTCAAAGGGATCAAATTCCGCGTTAAGGGCGGTCTGAGTTGCATTCCCACTTCAGAACCAATTTTATCGAATACAGAAGCTCAAATAAGACATGGAATAAGTGTCATGTGACCCTAGATAACGTTTGTTTCGTCACTAGAAATAAATAACTAGTATAAGAAAGGTTACTGGTGATAGAGTTTCTACATGTCGCCACTCCAGACTTTACTGTGGTTCAAACTAACGTCTACTTGGTAGAGAAGGAATATCATTTTTAATGCGAATTTCAGACCACAGTGCCATTATACCTTCTTCACTTCGTGTAGCCAGAAGAGAAAGGAATCTGTCGTTTCCTATTTAAAATCATTGACATGAGTTGGAATCGAACTCAGACCGTAGGTATATGAACTTATCATCAGTCCAACAGACCACGAAATCCTCTTCTCTGCGAGTCATTTTTCTATCGTAACGCAGTTGCGCCACACTGGATGAGAATTCTGACACACAGGCTCCCTGTAGTAATTTGCAGCATGTTCAGTAAATTCATTTACTTGATTGACCGAATCACCATGAACTAGCTGCCACGGCTATCCAGTGCATACATTCGACTCTATTTTGTAATCACCGAAATAAAATCACGTAACTGCAAAACAGCCAACAGTGTAGGATGCAGAAATTTAAATAGGAAGTGTTCCTTTCCACTTGAACTACTCCACTGCGCTTTCTGTTTGTCATTTAGAGCGAAAGAAAAGCTGTATCTCTTTATCTCTCAGAAGTCTAGACCCATCCATATGCATTATCTCACAGCGCAGTGCAACGCAGAGTTCTGGAGGAACAGTTGAGTTCATGCTAAGTGTCGCGCACTGTAGATAAGGTGTCGCGAGTTCGAGTATGTTCACTGCTACGTTTTTTAAAACGCAATTCTGCTGCCTGCTAAAGTTATCAGTCTAATGGAACTTTGAACATAATTCCCTTCACTTCTTAACCCAAAAAAGTAGCATGTCAAAAAAGAGCTAACTTCTGCGACATTTTGTTCTTTTCAGGTTTAATAGACAGCCAGGCAGCATATGCATCTCGAAACTTTTGTATTATGTATGGGGACAGCGCAACGTGCCAAAATACGTCAGAAAAGTATTTTCTACATTAGCTGTCGTGTGGTAGTGGCATTTTATTCTTCTTCAAACCTTGTTTGACAGCTTTAACTCAGAACAAGTTTTCTACATGATGTAATCAATAAACTGCATGTGCATTGTCAGACTGTTATAGATAACATCAGAGAATCCGCATATATCCTAGATGATTAATATCTCTCTCATGTTTGCTATTGTTGTAAGAACACTAAAGGAAAACTTACGAAAATTGTTCACTGTATTATAAGAAATGAAATAGAACTACCCACGATAACCTTACGACGAAAATCTGTTTTAATAAAACTAAGTATCTGTACACAAGCGTGCCTCTATGAACACAAATTAGTAAAATACCACTCATTTAGATTGGGTCTGTGTTTAATTGGTATGCTGTGACATACTCAAGAGGTATACAAATGTGGCATTTCATAGATAAAGTTACATATTCTTAGAAACCAAAATTTGCTTGCCAGCAGCGGAAAGAGTCGTTACATGTTGTGCAGCATTGTAAGTTTTTCACCATTGCACTATGAGCCGAAAGTATTTTCTAGCGATTTCCTTATCGATGTTTGACCTGACTGCTTCAAGCTCTTCCACAGAAGGGACAAAAACGTTACTGTTAGTGAGACTGCAACTGCGAACCATAACGGACGTTTTTTCACAGGTCAGCACGTTACCAAACAGCTGGGGAGGATGTATGTGTCTTACCTTCCTCTTACGAGGCAAATGGTTGCTAGAAGTCGTAAATTGCAACTTAATGGAAGAGATTAGTGCGATTTCCACGTGCCATGGCTTTCCTGGGCTGAAAACCGTAAGTTTACTATCTTTTATTACACCTCAAGCGATAATAACTCAGATTATTCAATGGAAATGACAGGAAAAATCAAGTGAAGTTTGAGGCTTATTTCCGTGCACACCAGTAAGTAACTCGTCGATCACAGAGTTGCCAAACATACCCCGCCTTGTTGCCAAATCTGCGTTACAGTACCAGCAGGAAGAAGACGAACCGATGTGATCCTACAGCGGGCTGGGAAGTGACCATAGCTGGCGTCTCCAAGTCGCCGCTGCTACGGCCTGGAATACGTAACGCGTCTGATTGGCATTTCTGTAACTAGTTTTAGGGACTGGAGCGTAGTTACTAATAATACTCAGAACTGACTGCAAACTAAGCATCATCAATCAGTATCTCTCATAGTTGTTTTTATATTTCTTTCGTAAGTGTACTCAAAACTAAGAACTCATTCACAGAAATTTTCGTGCCTCGCTGATAGTCGAGCACAACAAACAAATAAAAAAAAAAGTATGTGTGTATGTGTGTGTGTTACAAAGAGAGAAAGAGAGAGAGAGAGAGAGAGAAATCAAAAAGAATGAGTGAGAGTAAAAAATTGTTGTAAAGAAATTAAATCATGGCATGTAAAGAAATCTTTCATTAAAATAACGCGTTCCACATCATTACGAAATGTCGTATTTATGATCTATGAAACAAGAATTAGTCTAATACAATCTAATCTAATCATATCATATTGAGAAATAGCAATTACCGAAAGTTTTGCCAATTCCAGTAACCAAATCTAAACTTGGCAATAAAAGACGACAATTTTTGTAATAAACCGGTTTGTAATAAACCGCGACTCTTATCAAGACCCTTCGTCCCCGTTAACTAACCACGAAAGATGTCTGATATATCTCCATTTTGAAGTAACAAAGTGTGCATGCATTTAAAGATGAAGTGCATGATGTGGTGTTCTGTGACGGAGATACGAATCCAACATATAATCGGATTGTTAACTAAGTAAAATCAAATGTTCTGTGTAGGTTTTTATTATCAGCTGCTAGGTGTTTGAATCTAACATAAGGATACAAACTTTCGTGCCTAAGCGACAATCGAACTGCACACCTACCGCGCATCCACGAATATAGCTTAAGTATCAGCTGCTTACTCACCAACATTAAGATGTGTGCGTGTTTGACCAGAAATAACGACACCTAATGCGATTGTTGGCAAGACATAAACAGACATTAAAAATGCACGTTAATTTTCACTGGCAGGCCGGTAAGCACGTGATAGGGCTTGAAATGATATTATGAATATTTTTGTATTGGATCAGTATTCGGACCCACATACTTACCTTTGGAGGAGACCTAGAGAAGATTGCAGTCTTGGGAAAAGGAACGAAATGATTGTACTATTCCGAGAGACTCAGATCCTTGAAAGAGGAGATACGAATTCGAATCACAGTCCACACCAATTTTTCAACGTCTCTAGTTCAATCAAGTATCAGTAACATAACAGCACTGTTCCTTTAAATGGCTATCGGTTCATCAAATAAAATAAAATTTTCTAATGTAAGTAAGTTTACTGGCGACTGTATTTCTGTTTACCATGACTTCCGCTATGTCATTTCCCAACGTGAACCGGCTCTGCCCAGTTGGTAATGAAGGAACGTGATGTTTAATGCGGATTCTGGACTATAACGTCTTTCTCTTGAGGTTACCAGTGGTAAAGAAAATCTATTTGTGCCTCTTATAAGTAAATGCCTGAATCCACGCATTGCACTTGTGATAGTTCGTTGCACCAGACCATTGTGGCCACATTTCCCAGCCCAAGGAGTGTGCTGTAAAGGATGATGTGCTTAGCTTACAAAATTAGTCAAGGTGGAAAAAATGCGAGTCTATTCAGTGGTTAAGTAGAAGCAAGCTTCAGACGCGGAGATTATGCTATTCTCATGTCAGCAGGATGTAAAGACTCTTCTAGGCATCATAGGCTAGCCATTTTGAAATTTTCACATATTCAGCAAATTTCTGAGTTCGAGAAAATCCACTGTGAAGTGTGAAGTTACCGGAGAATTCGATTATTACCGTCATTATTACTATCATTTTCTTCATACCGCTGCTGGAACACATGTGCTTGAAGATCATGTAATGCCTTTTGGTCATTATAGAAGTAGTTTCTTAAGAACGACATCAAACATCAGCAATTACTCGAAGATTACATTAAAACTAAAGTAATTGATGAAGACGTTACTTGATAACAAAAACGCGCTGACTTCTTCATTTTCTTGTGCCTAGAAATGGCTATCTAGTGCTGCCACTGTGCGGCTGGTTCCGGCGGAGGTTCGAGTCCTCCCTCGGGCATGGGTGTGTGTGTTTGTCCGTAGGATAATTTAGGTTAAGTAGTGTGTAAGCTTAGGGACTGATGACCTTAGCAGTTAAGTCCCATAAGATTTCACACACATTTGAGCATTTGAAGTACTGCCAAACGAAAAGGAAAGAGATCCTACTGCCTTCAGATATACGTCGCTGTAAGTTCTTCCATATGATTTGGTCGACATGACCTGTTTCAAGTTGTGTATGACAGACAATTTTTTAGAAAATTAATTGTTCCTTTGAAAAAACAGAAATATTTTCATTCTAAGCTATCCAAGTACACAATTTTCGCAATATTAGTTCAATTTTAATATTCGCTTCTATAATGTAGGAAAGTATTTCACAGTTGCAAAACTCGCATCCAATCCATTGACCTTACACTTAGTCCCTGACCATAAATTCTAGCTCAGAGTGACACCGGTTTAAGTAACCTAATGTAGCGAAGACTGTTTGCCATTGCTCTCTCTCACTGGAAAATACGCAATTCACTCATTTGGCTCCATAAGTACACTGTAACAGTAATTTCTGTGTGTATACAATGTATACAGGTTGTAGAATTTAATGGTTCTCTCTCTTCCACTTCTGTATACCACATGCCTGACCTAAACGGGCCCTTTATCATTACAGGCCCTGGGCAGTGCAGCATCATACTGACAATAGTAATGTGCTTATACTGACAGCCGGCCGGAGTGGCCGAGCGGTTCTAGGCGCTACAGTATGGCACCGCGCGACCGCTAAGGTTGCAGGTTCGAATCCTGCCTCGTGCATGGATGTGTGTGATGTCCTTAGGTTAGTTAGGCTTAAGTAGTTCTAAGTTCTAGGGGACTGATGACCTCAGCAGTTAAGTCCCATAGTGCTCAGAGCCATTTGAACCATTTTTATACTGACAACCTGACTTTTCGTTTCTACCTGATTTTGTAATCGTTTAAATAAAATAACATGACCTTCCAGTGGGCGACATTTACTCCCCCTTTTCCTTCTGCGAATATTGTCAGTAAGCTTTTTGCTTTACAACCAGCGAAATGCGGCAGAGTACGGCCGGTAAACGATTCACAAACCATTATTTAGTGCCGTTAAGACGTTTTCCTTAAACATTGTCGTAGCTGAAGGAATTTAGTTTCTTCTTAAATCGTCTTAAGCAGCAACGCTCACAGATATCTCAAATAGGAAAAAGCTCATTATCCAGGTACGAAGGTTGTAAAGCAAACTTCCCACAGTTTGAGTCAGGTTCATCTTTTCGTCTGCCGGTAGGCAGCAAACGTGTCCCAGAGAACTCAGACGCATGCGGTTTTCAGAGGCAGATGATTGTCCAATAAATCTCTCGCTAAAACATTGTTGAACCAAACTGTCATTACCAATGTGACAGAAAGCGAAATATATTGTAGATTCGCTTGAATTACACTCATAGCTTCAGCACTGAGAGGAAAGGAGCGATAAAAATTTTGTTGACGTGTGCTTTCGGTCGCCAAACGTCATATTAGCTAGTCTCGCGTTTTACCTCAAGACTACAGCCGTAGTCAAGCGTAATGTACTAAGACTGGAGTCAAGACTTCCTCTGGGAAGTGCCGCTATCTACAATGTTGCCAGATCGAGTATATTGCCAGACATAGGATTCTGAGAGGAGCACGACTGTATTGTCCCCCTCACGTGAACGACTCGGTGGTCAATTTTTTTTGGTCTGAGACTGTATCTGCAACACATATTGCACGCTGAAGACCCAGAAGAAGAAAAAACAAAAGTAGTTTATGAGAGGAACGTTAACTATAGCGTTCGAAGTATTCAAAGTATTGTTTACGTGTGTGTAAACGCCGTCCAATGTCCAATCAAGGAAGACAAGAATACACAGTCTAGCTTCAATATTATAAATATGCCTCAGTTTGCGGATGAACTCAGACTTAGGTTGATAATCATTTAGAATATTTATCAGTACTGTAGCCATTGGTGTTAAACTCGTATTCAACCAATGATTCCCACAGCTACAGGAACATTTACTTGTGATACCTCTTAGACAAAATACTTACGCAGTGCTATCAGACGAAAACCTTAACCTAACACAAACGGTGGGAAGTTTAATTTACAACCTCCGTACCTGGATAAAGAACTTTTCCTATTTGAGATATCTGTGAACGTTGCTGCGTAAGACGATTTAAGAAGAAACTAAATTCCTTCAGCTACGACAATGTTTAAGGAAATCGTCTTAATGGCACTAAATCGTGGTTCGTTTACCGGCTGTACTCTGCCGCATTTCGCTGGCTGGAAGGCAAAAATCTTACTGACAAAGTTCACAGGAGGAAAAGGGATCGAACTGTGTCTCACTGGAAGGTCATGTTGTTAATTTAAATGATCACAAAATCAGTTACAACGCACAGTCAGGTTGTCAGTATAAGCACATTACTGTTGTCAGTATGATGTTGCACTGCCCAGGGCCTGTAACGATAAAGGGCCCGTTTAGGTCAGGCATATTATATACAGAAGTGGAAGAGAGAGCACCACTAAATTCTACAACCTGTACGCATTGCATACACACAGATATTACCGTTACAGTGTACTTATGGAGCAAAATGAGTGAATTGCGTATGTTCCAGTGAGAGACAGCAATGGCAAACAGTCTTCGCTACATTAGGTTACTTAAACCGGTGTCACTCTGAGCTAGAATTTATGGTCAGCGTCTAAGTGTAAGGTCAATGAGTTGGATGCGAGTTTTGCAACTGTGAAATACTTTCCTACATTATAGAAGCGAATATTAAATTTGAACTAATATTGCGAAAATTTTGTAGTTGGATAGCTTAAGCGAAACTCTTTATGTTTATTGCAAAGGGAAACAATTGATTTTTCTAAAACATCGTCTGTCACACACAGCTGGAACAGGTCATGTCGACCGAATCATATGGAAGAACTGACTGCGACGAATATCTGAAGGCAGTAAGATCTCTTGCCTTTTGGTTTGGCAGTACTCGATAGCAATTTCTAGGCGCAAGTAAATGAAGAAAGGCACCGCATTTTTCTTATCAAATAACGTCGTTATCAAATACTTTAGTTTTAATGTAATCTTCGAGTAATTGCTGATGTTTGATATTAACATGAAAAGGATTCCACAGACAGGGAAAGAAACTGTTCTTAAGAAACTACTTCCATAATGACCAAAAGGCATTAAATGATCTTCAAGCACATGTGTTCCAGCAGCGGTATGAAGAAAATGATAGTAATAATGACGGTAATAATCGAATTCTCCGGTAACTTCACACTTCACAGTGGATTTTCTCGAACTCAGAAATTTGCTGAATTTGTGAAAATTTCAAAATGGCTAGCCTATGGTGCCTAGAAGAGTCTTTACATCCTGCTGACATGAGAATACCATAATCTCCGCGTCAGAAGCTTGCTTCTACTTAACCATTGAATAGACTCGCATTTTTTCCACCGTGACTAATTTTGTAAGCTAAGCACATCATCCGTTACAGCACACTCCTGGGGCTGGGAAATGTGGCCACAATGGTCTGGTGGAACGAACTGTAACAGGTGCAATGCGTGGGTTCAGTCATTTACTTTTAAGAGGCACAAATAGATTTTCTCTACCACTGGTAACCTCAAGAGAAAGACGTTATAATCCAGAATCCGCATTAAACATCACGTTCCTTCATTACTAACTGGGCAGAGCCGGTTCATGTTGTGAAATGACATAGCGGAAGTCATGGTGAACTGAAATACAGTCGCCAGCAA
The DNA here is from genome assembly GCF_021461395.2 of Schistocerca americana. NCBI lineage: Eukaryota > Metazoa > Arthropoda > Insecta > Orthoptera > Acrididae > Schistocerca > Schistocerca americana. The sequence continues at coordinate 538,429,031 of NC_060124.1, read as the reverse complement.
GTTTACTTACATTAGAAAATTTTATTTTATTTGATGAACCGATAGCCATTTAAAGGAACAGTGCTGTTATGTTACTGATACTTGATTGAACTAGAGACGTTGAAAAATTGGTGTGGACTGTGATTCGAATTCGTATCTCCTCTTTCGAGGATCTGAATCTCTCGGAATAGTACAATCATTTCGTTCCTTTTCCCAAGACTGCAATCTACTCTAGGTCTTCTCCAAAGGTAAGTATGTGGGTCCGAATACTGATCCAATACAAAAATAGTTATAATATCACTTCAAGCCCTATCGCGTGCTTACCGGCCTGCCAGTGAAAATTAACGTGCATTTTTAATGTCTCTTTATGTGTTGCCAACAATCGCATTAGGTGTCGTTATTTCTGGTCAAACACGCACACATCTTAATGTTGGTGAGTAAGCAGCTGATACTTAAGCTATATTCGTGGATGCGCGGTAGGTGTGCAGTTCGATTGTCGCTTAGGCACGAAAGTTTGTATCCTTATGTTAGATTCAAACACCTAGCAGCTGATAATAAAAACCTACACAGAACATTTGATTTTACTTAGTTAACAATCCGATTATATGTTGGGTTCGTATCTCCGTCACAGAACTCCACATCATGCACTTCATCTTTAAATGCATGCACACGTTGTTACTTCAGAATGGAGATATATCAGACATCTTTCGTGGTTACTTAACAGGGACGAAAGGTCTTGATAGGAGTCGCGTTTTATTACAAACCGGTTTATTAAAAAATTGTCGTCTTTTATTGTCAAATTTAGATTTGGTTACTGGAATTGGCAAAACTTTCGGTAATTGCTATTTCTCAATATTATATGATTATATTAGATTGTATTACACTAATTCTTGTTTCATAGATCATAAATACGACATTTCGTAATGATGTGGAACGCGTTATTTTAATGAAAGATTTCTTTACATGCCATGATTTAATTTCTTTACAACAATTTTTTACTCTCTCTCATTCTTTTTGATTTCTATCTCTCTCTCTCTCTCTTTCTCTCTTTGTAACACACACACATACACACATACTTTTTTTTTTATTTGTTTGTTGTGCTCGACTATCAGCGAGGCACGAAAATTTCTGTGAATGAGTTCTTAGTTTTGAGTACACTTACGAAAGAAATATAAAAACAACTATGAGAGTTACTGATTGATGATGCTTAGTTTGCAGTCAGTTCTGAGTATTATTAGTAACTACGCTCCAGTCCCTAAAACTAGTTACAGAAATGCCAATCAGACGCATTACGTATTCCAGGCTGTAGCAGCCGCGACTTGGAGACGCCAGCTATGGTCACTTCCCAGCCCGCTGTGGGACCACATCGGTTTGTCTTCTTCCTGCTGGTACTGTAACTGGGATTTGGCAACAAGGCAGGGTATGTTTGGCAACTCTGTGATCGACGAGTTACTTCCTGGTGTGCACGGAAATAAGCCTCAAACTTCACTTGATTTTTCCTGTCATTTCCATTGAATAATCTGAGTTATTATCGCTTGAGGTGTAATAAAAGATAGTAAACTTACGGTTTTCAGCCCAGGAAAGCCATGGCACGTGGAAATCGCACTAATCTCTTCCATTAAGTTGCAATTTACGACTTCTAGCAACCATTGGCCTCGTAAGAGGAAGGTAAGACACATACATCCTCCCCAGCTGTTTGGTAACGTGCTGACCTGTGACAAAGCGTCCGTTATGGTCCGCAGTTGCAGTCTCACTAACAGTAACGTTTTTATCCCTTCTGTGGAAGAGCTTCAAGCAGTCAGGTCAAACATCGATAGGGATATCGCAAGAAAATACTTTCGGCTCATAGTGCAATGGTGAAAAACTTACAATGCTGCACAACATGTAACGCCTCTTTCCGCTGCTGGCAAGCAAATTTTGGTTTCTAGGATTATGTAACTTTATCTATGAAATGCCACATTTGTATACCCCTTGAGTATGTCACAGCATACCAATTAAACACAGACCCAATCTAAATGAGTAGTATTTTACTAATTTGTGTCCATAGAGGCACGCTTGTGTACAGATACTTAGGTTTATTAAAACAGATTTTCGTCGTAAGGTTATCGTGGGTAGTTCTATTTCATTTCTTATAATACAGTGAACAATTTTCGTAAGCTTTCCTTTAGTGTTCTTACAACAATAGCAAACATGAGAGAGATATTAATCATCTAGGATATATGCGAATTCTCTGATGTTATTTATAACAGTCTGACAATGCACATGCAGTTTATTGATTACATCATGTTGAAAACTTGTTCTGAGTTAAGCTGTCAAACAAGGTTTGAAGAAGAATAAAATGCCACTACCACACGACAGCTAATGTAGAAAATACTTTTCTGACGTATTTTGGCACGTTGCGCTGTCCCCATACATAATACAAAAGTTTCGAGATGCATCTGCTGCCTGGCTGTCTATTAAACCTGAAAAGAACAAAATGTCGCAGAAGTTAGCTCTTTTTTGACATGCTACTTTTTTGGGTTAAGAAGTGAAGGGAATTATGTTCAAAGTTCCATTAGACTGATAACTTTAGCAGGCAGCAGAATTGCGTTTTAAAAAACGTAGCAGTGAACGTACTCGAACTCGCGACACCTTATCTACAGTGCGCGACACTTAGCATGAACTCAACAATTCCTCCAGAACTTCTGCGTTCCACTGCGCTGTGAGATAATGCATATGGCTGGGTCTGCACTTCTGAGAGACAAAGAGTTACAGCTTTTCTTTTGATCTGCACGACGTTTTCAACAAACAGAAAGCGCAATAGAGTAGTTCAAGTGGAAAGGAACACTTCCTATTTAAATTTCTGCATCCTACACTGTTGGCTGTTCTGTGTAGGTGGCAGTTACGTGATTTTATTTCAGTGATTACAAAATAGAGTCGAATGTATGCACTGGGTAGCCGTGGCAGCTAGTTCATGATGATTCGGTCAACCAAGTAAATGAATTTACTGAACATGCTGCCAATTACTACAGGGAGCCTGTGTGTAAGAATTCTCATCCAGTGTGGCGCAACGGTGTTATGATAGAAAAATGACTCGCAGAGAAGAGGCTTTGGTGGTCTGTTGGACTGATGATAGGTTCATATACCTACGGTCTGAGTTCGATTCCAACTCGTGTCAATGATTTTAAATAGGAAGAGACAGATTCCTTTCTCTTCTGGCTACACCAAGTGAAGAAGATATAATGCCACTGTAGTCTGAAATTCGCATTAAAAATGATATTCCTTCTCTACCAAGTAGACGTTAGTTTGAACCACAATAAAGTCTGGAGTGGCGACATGTAGAGACTCCATCACCAGTAACCTTTCTTATACTAGTTATTTATTTCTAGTGACGAAACAAACGTTATGTAGGGTCACATGACACTTATTCCATCTTTTATTTGAGCTTCTGTATTCGATAAAATTGGTTCTGAACTGGGAATGCAACTCAGACCGCCCTTAACGCGGAATTTGATCCCTTTGAGACAGTACAGCTCGGCTGCAATTTGTTGTTTGTTCAAAACTGCAGATTCCCCAACATCTCCACATGTTGCGCGTAAATGGGTTCGAATCCTGGGCCGCCACTAAAGATTTCATTATGTATTATCAAACTCTAGCATGAGAACACTTATCTGCTGGTGGGTAATAATTTTGATGTTTAATGTATTTTCATTCGTAATCAACACTAACGATATTTGACGTTTCTGATTCCCAGTGAGACACAGACCTATTTGCGAGATCACTGTAAGTTCAAGATGTTATTCCGAGCTGCTGGTGGAGAAAAATTCGGTATCTGACGTCTCTTTGTGTGTAGTCAACAACGATATGTGTGGGGCTCTATTCTCAGTCAGCACTGAACTCTTCGTCATATTATTTCTAGTTCAAACATGCTCACATGTCACTGCTGTAGCAACAAACCGATATTTAACGTTCGTTGTCTCTAGAATACAACAGCGATAGGTGCCGTGTTGGAGTCCTGGGAAGGAAAGAATTAATGTTTCGTCTCGTCATTTCAGTTAAAACATCTAGCTACTACCGAGATAATCCGTTATGTCACAGATTTTGTGCTTCGATATCAATCCGATTAGGTTCTGGGTTCCAATCCCTGTCCAACACAAAACTTTACCTCACGGCATTTCAAGTAAGTTACTTGTGAAGAAGCAATATTTAACATCTCTAGTAGTTCGTTAACAGGGACAGTAGATGCTGGGTAGGAATTCGCGTCCGTTAAAAATGTCTGCGTTATGTAATTTAAAGTTGATATTTGTTACCTGATACTGTCTACAATCGAGGTACATCACTCTATGTATGCCTAATCAGGAATGACTGTTAGTTTCCGTCAGTCACGAAGTCTTTGCTTAGTCTGCGTGACCTTGGTTTGAATCCATATGCAGCACGAGGCGGTTCGTCGTGTTATTTGAAGTTCATACATATTCTCAACTAGCTGCTCGTGAATAACTTAAACTTTTAATGTCATTTGTTGTTATAATAAGTACGGTATGTTACTTCCAAGAGTAAATCATGAATACGACGAACTTACTACGTGCATTACCTATCTGACGTAATAATGAGAGTGGTAACATTTCAGGTATGTCATTTATTGTAATAAATATGAGCTTACAAGCCTTAAGGACAGTCTGATAAGGTGTTCTCTGATATTTGTAGTATCGTGGTATTACTTTACATCTTGAGTTATTGCGATACAGAGCAGTGTTTTCTAGCGATGACTTGTTGGAACCATTCTTAATAGTCAAACGACTGTACCAAGGAGCGATTAGATTACCTGCTAGACAACTGCGTTATGCCGGTTGCATGCGAATCTGGCGAAATGCAATTCAGGTCGTTCGTATACTTTTGAGCACGACTGTACGTGTAATTTGACACAGTGCATAATGCACGCTTACAAAAAAATTAAAAAAGTCAAAGGGCACAATCAGTTTCGCAAACGCAAGGGCCAGGTAGTGAAGTGGTGGGCTTACTACACTGAAAAGTGAAAAACCTGGTATACTTGCCTAATATGGATAGGGCGCAAGCACGCAAAAGTGCGGCAACACGGCGTGGCATGGATTCGACTAATGTCTGACGTACTGCTGGGGGGAACTGACACTATGAATCCTGCACGGTTGTCCAGAAATTCTTAACAGCACGTTCCAAGGCATCCCACATATGCTCAGTAACGTTCATGTCCGGGGAGTTTGCTGGTTAGCGGAAGTGATTAAACTCAGAAGAGTGTCACTGCAGCCACTCTGCGGCAATTCTGGACATCTGGCGTCTTACATTGTTTTGCTGGAATTGTCGAAGTCCGTATATGCACAATGTACGTGCATCGATGTAGGTGGTCGTACAGGATGCTTACGTATGTGTCACCAGTCATAGTCGTATCTAGACGTATCAGGGGACCCATATCATTCGAACTGCCCACGCCCCACACCATTACAGAGCCTCCAGCATCTCGACTAAACACGTGCTGACATGCAGGGTCCATGGATTCATGAGGTTGTCTCCATACCCGTAAACGTCCATCGGCTCGATACAGTCTGAAATGAGACTCGTCCGACCACGCAACGTGTTTCTACTCATTAACAGTTCAATGTCGGTGTTGACTGGCCCAGGCAAGGCGTAAGGCTTTGTGTTGCGCAGTCATCAAGGTCACACGAATGGGAATTCGGCTGCGAAAGCTCATATCGATGATGTTTCGTTGAATGGTTCGCACGTCAACTCTTGTTGATCGCCCCAACATTGACATCTGCGGTAATTTGGGGAAGAGTTGTGCTTTTGTCACCTTGAACGATTCTCTTCAGTCGTCGTTGGTTTTGTTCTTGCAGGATCTCTCTCCGATAGCAGCGATGTTCGGGATTTGATGTTTCACCGGATTCCTGATATTCACGGTTCACTCGTGAAATGGTCGTACGGGAAAATTCGTACTTCGTCGCTACCCTGGAGATACTGTGTCCCCGCCAACTTTAACATAGCGTTCAAACTCACTTAAATCTTGATAACCTGCCACTGTAGCAGCAGTAACCGATCTGCCAGCTGCGCCAGACGCTTGTTGTCTTATTTAGGCTCTGTCGACCGCAGCGCAGTATTCTGCCTGTTTGCATTCTTCTGTATTTGAATACGCATGCATATACCAGTTTCTTCGTCGCTTCAGTGTAGTTAAAGTGATTGCTGTCAAGGCGCAAACTCATATTCACTTGCAAATCATACTGCAAGTCCAATGTAGTCTTGCAATTTGGCGACCACTGCCAGGATCCTGAATTGGTGGCACCTTCTGTAATCAAATGGTTCAAATGGCTCTGAGCACTAAGGCACTTAACATCTATGGTCATCAGTCCCCTAAAACTTAGAACTACTTAAACCTAACTAACCTAAGGACATCACACAACACCCAGTCATCACGAGGCAGAGAAAATCCCTGACCCCGGAACTTCTGTAATCGTCGGATGTGATATCCGCTACCAGGTCCATATTTTCCCATGTTGAAACTCAGTTGGTTAACTGAGGTGAATCAGTTTCGTGTAACCATAAGAAATGCTGGCGCTAAATACATTGATGATTTGTAAATTCGTGTCTGTTGCTAGTTTGTATTTTCATGCATTTGTTGTTGTGATTTGTGTGCGACATGTTGATTGTTCCTGACGGAGAACGGCATTGTGTTAACGTGTAGGAGGATAGATTATCTGTGCCTCTCGCACTTTATTGTAGATTAGGTTCAAATGGTTCAAATGGTTCTGAGCACTATGGGACCTAACTTCTGAAGTCATCAGTCCCCTAGAACTTAGAACTACTTAAACCTAACTAACCTAAGGACATCACACACATCCATGCCCGAGGCAGGATTCGAACCTGCGACCGTAGCGGTCGCGTGGTTGCAGACTGTAGCACCTACAACCGCTCGGCCACCCCGGCCGGCGTAGATTAGGGTTGTTTTTATTTGATATGCGTTTTCAGAGAGCTATAATTAGTGGCTGGCCAGAGAAAATTTCAGAGTAGAATTGTGTGGCGTTGCGACAACGAGTAACAGAATTCTCTGGGGAGTAGAAACCTGAATGCATGTTCACTAGAAACAAGGCACGTTTGCTCCAATGTAGTGAGAATGTTTGAATCTCGTCGCAAATGGATCAGTGTCGGACTGGTAGCACTGATCAAGAGAAAGTTGCGGAGAATTCTTAGTCGAATGTACTAACTGACCTTGCGAATATGTCGAATGCGAGATTCTCTGATTATGACGAAGACATTCGGTCAGAGAACGAGCTAGAAGATGAAACCGCAGGAGAGCGCCATTTAGAATCTGCAGGCATGGCGAGACGTACCGTTAGTGAGAGTGGCAGATCAGACTCACGAACAAAACATGGCAGGGCGATGGAATCGCGTCCATCCAGTACTGGTGGTACTAGCGGAGGACCTCAATTTGAGGCCCTCAGGCGATTTATGCAGGAAGGGATGAAGAAGAGATACGAAGCGGAGAAGAAGATGGAGGAGAGAGAGAAAAGATAGCCACGAAGGAGATACGAAATTAGTCAATAAGGGGACGGAGGAGACGGATGGTAGCTGAACAGCTTGTTGAGAGTATAGAGCAGGTTAAGAATGAAATTGCAGATGTTAAGGAAGAGGTAGGAACGTCAAGAAAACTTCGACAGAAAAGCGAGAGGTCACGAATGAGGCAAAACGTGATGTTAGGGCATCAAGATCTGTAGCCCTAGGTGCATGTAAGGACGCTTTGTTAGTTAAAGAACGAGTAAAACAAGCGAAAACCGGAATGTGCAAAACCAAAAAGATTCTTGCCAAGCTCCAAGATCGTGGAAAAAGGATCGTCGAGGAAAAGTAAGAAAATATCAGCGAGAAGGTGAAGCGCATTGAACAGATCGAGCAGAAACAGAAAGAAATATCAGAGGTCAAAGAAGAGCAGACTCGGATCACCTCACAGCAGAACGAGCTTGCAAAAGACATCAGCAACCACATTAGCGGGTTGCGCTAAAAGAATCACCGTCTGGTAAGTCAGCCCCCATGACCAGGGAAGGAAAGAAGAGCATGTATTATGACATTTTGATGCGCAGTATGAAGCTACATCACCAGCGCATAGGTGAATGCCGCAGTAGAACACATCAGCCGGCATAAGGTGTACGATAAAGCGCGCTCCGTCGATGACGAAAAGTATATCACAAATCGAACTAGAACACAATTGTGTACGTCTTCGGCGGACAGAAACATTACTCCGTGAATCTGACGACACAAGAGGAGGCCCTAACAGGGCACAAAGATCGTTTGGACACCGATTTATGGAGACGTGTGCTGCAGAAACTGAAGAAAATTCGTTCGCAGCAAAAGTCGAACCATTCGACCACGAACATTTCTTATCCATTCAGAATTTCCAAGTGTACAAAGGGAGTAACAATACATTACAGCCTAAAAGTTGGCTAGCTGAGTACGACAAAGTGCTACCGGAATCATGGCCCCTTAAATACGAGGTGGAATTTATCTGCGGATTTTTAGAGTGCTTGATCGTGGAACATGTGCGCAGTGTTGCTGAGAGCTCTCATACAGAGTTCAAGGACGCGGTCCTTGACGCTTATTGGTCGCAAGACAAGCAGGAAAGAATCAAGCAGGAGATTAGGCTGGGAAAAGTTCTCGAAGTGTCAGGATTCCACAGTCCGGTGAAGTTCTTTGAGTCGCTAATTAAGAAGAATCGGGTTTTGGACCAGCGGTACAGTCTCAAGGACGTTATGAGGCACTGTTGCGTCAAATTACCTCTGCGCTGCCAAAAACTTCCCGTCAGAAGCTGCAACGATTCCATGAATAAGCCAAGAGCGCGCTAAGCGAATTAGACCATGTCAACGAAATACAAAATGCAAGAGACATGAACAGAAACAATGACCGCAGTTCGAGGCTCGTCAGAAAGGAACGACAACAAACGAAATGGGCGACATTATCGACATAGGGAAACATCAACTCGAAATAAAGAGTGAGCAACCACTCACCTTTGGTTGGTTGAATTGGCGGGGGAGGGGGGGGGGGGGGACCAAACAGCGTCATCAGTCCCATCGGATATCGGATTAAGGATGGATGGGGCAGAAAATCAGCTGTGCCCTTTCAAAGGAACAATCCTGGCATTTGCCTGAAGCGATTTAGGGTTCAAATGGCTCTGAGCACTATGGGTCTTAACATCTGAGGTCATCAGTCCCCTAAAACTTAGAACTACTTAGACCTAACTAACCTGACAGCACACACATCCATGCCCGAGGCTGGACTCGAACCTGCGACCGTAGCGGTCGCGCGGCTCCGGACTGAAGGGCCTAGAACCGCTCGGCCACAGAGGCCGGCGGGATGTAGGGAAATCACGGAAAACCTAAATTACTGACAATATGTAAGCTAAATAAAGAACTTAAACGACAAAGAAAGGGCAAAAAGCTGCTGTAGGCGAAGCGGAAGAATTTTCCTTCTCAGTACTGCGTGTCGCACCGCCGCCGCCTTAGCCTCCTCCTTCTGCTGCCTGGGCCAGGTGTATAGCCGGTGCGAGGAGGTGGCGCCGCGGACGGCTATGCTGGGACTTGCGACAGCGACGACTCGCCACCCCCTCCGCCGTCTGCCACCCTGGCACTGGCAGCAGCAGGTCGCTGTTGTGGAGCATGTGGGACGCAGGCGCAGGCAGTATCTCGGAAGCTTTTTTTAATTAAAATGGTTTTTAATTAATGGACCTCATCACAAGTAAAACGCAACGCAAACCATCACAAAAAATTTGGAAATGTTGTTTTCTTCTTCATGTACCCCAAAGAGAACTTTCATGTTTGCGCAGCTTTATGAGTTACATGTTAATTGCACATGGCACAGTTTAATGCACAGCAACCTATTTATAAGTTGTAAATGGCGGAAAGAAGAAACAGACTCTCACTACATAATTAAATGAATACATATATTGCTAATTGCAATTTTGACATATAATGACATGGTTGGAGACCGTGGCAGTTATTTGAAGAAAAAATGTTGATGATGTTGAGACAGCAACCAGCCACAAATTTATTTCAAGTTCCTTCATTCAAAAGGTACCGTTACTGGTTTCGAATATTTGCAGTTCATCGTTAGATTAAATTAGATTAGATTAGTACTTGTTCCATAGACCATAGACCATGAATACGACACTTCGTAATGATGTGGAACGTGTCGGGTTAATAAAACGTGTCTATACAAGATATTACACTGCACAAAATATTACATGACACTTAATATTTTTAACTTTTTTCTGTTTTCTTACTCTATCCAAAAATTCATGTAATGAGTAGAAGGAGTTGCCATTAGGAAATTCTTTTAATTTCCTTTTAAATGCTATATGGCTATCTGTCAGACTTCTGATGCTATTGGGTAAGTGACCAAAGACTTTCGTGGCAGCATAATTTACCCCCTCCTGAGCCAAAGTTAGATTTAACCTTGAGTAGTGAAGATCATCCTTGCTCCTAGTGTTGTAGCCATGTACACTGCTATTACTTCTGAACTCGTTCGGATTGTTAATAACAAATTTCATAAGTGAATATATATATTGTGAGGCTACAGTGAAGGCCTCTAGCTCTTTAAATAAGTGTCTGCAAGATGATCTTGGATGAGCTCCAGCAATTATTCTGATTACACGCTTTTGTGCAATGAACACTCTTTTGCTCAATGATGTATTACCCCAGAATATGGTGCCATACGAATGCAGAGAACGAAAATAGGCGTGGTAAGCTAATTTACTCAGATGTATATCGTCAAAATTTGCAATGACCCTAATAGCATAGGTAGCTGAACTCAAACGTTTCAGCAGATGCTCAGTGTGTTTTTTTACAGTTCGGCCCCTCACAATGCATACACATAGAAATTTTGAACATTCTACCTTAGCTACAGATTTCTGATCGAAGTCAGTATTTATTAATGGTGTCACTCCATGTACTGTGTGGAACTGTATATACTGTGTTTTGCAAAGTTTAATGAGAGCCCATTTGCAGAGAACCACTTAATGATTTTCTAAAAAACATCGTTTAAAATTTCACCAGTTAATTCTCGTCTGTTGGGTGTGATAGCTATACTTGTATCATCGGCTTTCATGCTTTCATTAGAACATGTGGTGCGTTTTTTCTGATTAGTACTCCTAAAACATAAATAATACATAATTATAAGGACGTCACACAGATGGTTGCATTACAGATTTGCGTTGGGATGTGACTCACATGAAATGTCGGTTTGGAGTACTTGTTTTCATAGTTTTCGTCCAGCAGACGAAGTTCGAAGTTTTCACTGCATTACATCATTGCACACATAAACCTGTATAACTGAGCCTTCAGACTTGTCACTAAATATATTTCCACCATATTTCTACCAGTGGACACGTAAATTTGTATCACTGAGCACTTCAGATTTGTCACAGAACAGACTTCTAACATGCACCACATGTTTTGATAGATACAAAGCGTTTACAAACATATGAGTGTCAAAGATGCAGTGATATAACATTATAAAGATGCCCCATTTTTGGAAAAAGGTCATACATTCATATGTGCAAGTGAAACGCCTTTTACACCAGCACAGAGAGACATATGTTTTGTGAATATTAGAGCGAATACTGCTACACTAATTATAAAGATGTTCAATGTCAAAGATTCTTGAATAGAGAAACTTAAAATAAATTTGAGGCTGGATGCTGTTTCAACACTATCAATATTTGTCTTCAAATAACAGCCACGGTCTCCAAACATATCATATGACAAAACTGCATTAACCTCACCTCGCCAGGTAATGAGGAATATATGTGCTTTCAAGAAACATAAAATTAACCTGATGAATATGTCTCTTAACATTAAATTCAACAAAGAGTGTATGTCACTCAAAATAGCTCCAAAATATGTCAAAGTCAAAGTTAACTGCAAGACTAGAGCTGCCAGGTAGCTAAGCAAAAATGTGAGAATATTTGGCTAAAAACTGAGATAAAAATACAACACAAGAAAAAAGAAAACTTAAACAGTGTCATGTACAACTTGCATCTGCAGCTAGGACACAGCCTCTCACCTTTACAATTCTCACACATCCTACAGCACATAGACGATAATGTAGATAAAGAACAAAAGATTATTTTATTCAAACACAAAAAGAAAATAGAAGTCTTAAAATCTGTGAAGAATTCCGAGTGAGTTAAAAATATGAAGTTAAGCCAACACAAATTTTTTGACAGAGTAATTAATACAACTGACACCCAACTCAGCAACAGTGAGCTTTATTTAATAAAGTAAGGTCTGAAACATAATCTTGCAGCAAATCTCAATAATCACAGTGTTAAAATTCTCATAGCCTGCACAAATCTTGCATGTGACACAGCAAACTAGACACATATGGGAAACATGCTCTTGCATACAAGGCAAATAAAGTGATAACGAAACAAGTATAAACAAATAATATCCTCCAAAACACTGAACTTAAAGATTTGAAAAATATTAAGAGCAAACTATCTGAAAGTAAGGCACTCATAGTAAAGGCCAACAAAGGAAATTCTTCAATCGTAATGCATGAAAGAGAATACACAGAAAAAACCTTAAAATTTTTCCATAGCAACAATATTACTGAAATAAAGCAAGATCCTATAATAAAATTCCAAACTAAGCTTTGTAAGCTACTATAAAGCTGTTACTTTTTACTGAACGTATATGAAGTACGTAACTGTATAACAATGAATCCCTCAGCACCAGAACTGCATACACAGCCAAAGGTTCATAAACAAAATTGTCCCATTCGCCCAATTGTTAACTCAAGAAACAGCCCTGCATACTTCATAAGCTGTAAACTAATGGACCTCATTACCAGATACTATACATGTGAAAATAGCTACACCATACATAACAGACACATGAACTCATAAGCTTAATTAAAGACATCCACATCCCACCAACAGCTAAATTAGCATCACTAGACATAGTCGACCTATACATAAACATCACTGTCAAAGAGACTATTAATATTATAAGAAACAATCTGCTTAAATATAAGAAAATTACTATTGCAGAGATCTATGATCTCATAGAAATACTTACACTTATTCCAGTGCATAATAACTTTAGCTTCAACGATAAGCTGTACCAACAACATGACGGTTTGGCAACAGGAAGTAGCTTAGCTGGGATATTGGCTGATATTTACGTCAGCCATACTGAACAAAAGATCTTCTCAACCAACCAGCACATCTCAAACAAAATAATCTACTACATAAGATATATTGATGACATAATCTTGCTTTTTGATAGTACAAACAATGAAATGGAAACATTAGCAGCAGATCTAAGCAAAATGCACAAAAATACTAAATTCACAGTTGAATATGAAACTAAATAAAACATTAACTTTCTTGACCTGAACATTTGTAATAGTAACCATAAACGTCAATTAAATGGCATATTTCAGAGCCATGGTACAATACCAATGAGTGACACAGACCAGAGAAAATTATATCTATATTATTAAAACAGTTGCTCATAATAATGGATATAAACCTATAATAATAGAAAAACTCCACAACAAAATGCAAACAAAAACCACAGATCCACTTAACAGCAATCCACACAACGAAATCAGTGTGCCACAGAAGCCAAACCTCAATATGCTGCTCTGGCATACATAGGCCCACTATCATACCAAATAGCAAACTGATTTAAAAAGAAAAAAGTATCACAATCAGTTTTTCCACAAATAAATTACAACAAAAAGTAATCCATGATGTTAAAACATCCAAGAGCCCCTACAGTAAATCAGGAATATACAAGCTCAAATGTGATACATGCACAAAATTCTACATTGGACAGACAGGCAGAAGTTTTGAAGTTAGATACAAAGAACACAATGATGCTTTAAGGTTTGGCATCTTGAACAAATCTGCATTTGCAGCCCATATTGCTGAAGTAAACCATTCAGTAAGAAACATTGAGAACAACTTAAAAATTTTACATCTATCACAAAAGGGAACCACTATGAATATATTGGAAGAAATAGAAATACACACACATAAAAACAGAACCCCAGACTATACTCTTAATGAACAAACTCAGTTGGCTAACACCCCCTTCCTAAAAATTTCCAAAAATTATTCTCCACCCTACAAAGCAAGTAGTACTCCTACACCTATCTACAGATCCAGTAGCAAATTGATACGTTTCTACAATTCTCATGATGCTAAATGTAAATGAATAATGTACTGTCTTACCCACACATACACAGGGTGGTCCATTGATAGTGACCGGGCCAAATATCTCACGAAATAAGCATCAAATGAAAAAACTACAGAGAACGAAACACGTCTAGCTTGAAGGGGGAAACCAGATGGCGCAATGGTTGGCCCGCTAGATGGCGCTGCCATAGGTCAAACGGATATCAACTGTTTTTTTTTTTTTAATAGGAACCCCCATTTTTGTTACATATTCGTGTAGTACGTAAAGAAATATGAATGTTTCAGTTGGACCACTTTTTTCGCTTTGTGATACATGGCGCTGTAATAGTCACAAACGTGTAAGTACGTGGTATCACGTAACATTCCACCAGTGCGGATGGTATTTGCGTGGTGATACATTACCCGCGTTAAAATCGACCGTCTACCAATTTCGGCAAAGGTTGATATCGTGTTGATGTATGGCTATTGTGATCAAAATGCGGCAACAGGCGTGTGCTATGTATGCTGCTCGGTATCCTGGACGACATCATCGAAGTGTCGGACCGTTCGGCGGAAAGTTACGTTTAAGGAAACAGGAAGTGTTCAGCCACATGTGAAACGTCAGCCACGACCAGCAACAAATGATGATGCCCAAGTAGGTGTTTTAGCTGTTGTCGCGGCTAATTCGCACATCAGTAGCAGACAAATTGTGCGAGAATCGGGAATCTCAAAAACGTCGGTGTTGAGAATGCTACATGAACATCAATTGCAGCCGTACCATATTGCTATGCACCAGGAATTGCACGGCGGCGACTTTGAACGTCGTGTACAGTTCTGCCACTGGGCACAAGAGAAATTACGGGACGGTTACAGATTTTTTGCGCGCATTCTATTTAGCGAAGAAGCGTCATTCACCAACAGCGGTAACATAAACCGGCATAATATGCACTATTGGGCAACGGAAAATCCACGATGGCGGCGACAAGTGGAACATCAGCGACCTTGGCGGGTGCAGCATTATGGGAGGAAGGATAATTGGCCCCCATTTTATTGATGGCAATCTAAATGGCGATGTACTTCCAACATGATGGATGTCCGGCACATGGCTCGCGTGCGGTTGAAGCGGTATTGAATAGCATATTTCATGACAGATGGATTGGTCGTCGAAGCACCATACCATGGCCCGCACCTTCACCGGATCTGACGTCCCCAGATTTCTTTCTGTGGGGAAAGTTGAAGGATATTTGCTATCGTGATCCACCGACAACGGCTGACAAAGTGCGTTAGCGCATTGTCAATGCATGTGCGAACATTACGGAAGGCGAACTACTCGCTGTTGAGAGGAATGCCGTTACACGTATTGCCAAATACATTGAGGTTGATGGACATCATTTTCAGCATTAATGTGGTATTTACAGGTAATCACGCTGTAACAGCATGCGTTCTCAGAAATGGTAAGTTCACAATAGTACATGTATCACATTGGAACAACCGAAAAAAATTTTCAAACGTACCTACGTTCTGTATTGTAATTTAAAAAACCTACCTGTTACCAACTGTTCGTCTAAAATTGTGAGCCATATGTTTATGACTATTATAGCGCTATCTATCACAAAGCGACAAAGTGGTCTAACTAAAACATTCATATTTATTTACGTACTACACGAATATGTAATAAAAAATGGGGGTTCCTATTTTAAAAAAAAACGCAGTTGATATCCGTTTGACCTATGACAGTGCCATCTAGTGGGCCAATCATAGCGCCATCTGGTTTCCCCCTTCCAGCTAGACAAGTTTCGTTCTTTGTAGTTCTTTCGTTTGACGTTTATTTAGTGAGATATTTGGCCCGGTGACGATCAATGGACCACCCTGTATAGAGAACAACAGCGGTCCTATCACACTTCCCTGGGGTATTCCTGACAATATCCCTGTCTCTGATGAACACTCGCCGTCGAGGACTTACTGGGTTCTATTGTTTAAAAAGTCTTCGAAGCACTCACATATCTGTGGTATTATTCCATGTCCTCGTACCTACGTTAACAGCCTGCAGTGGGACATCGTGTCAAATGCTTTCCGGAAATCTAGAAATATGGAACTGCTAACCTGGCAGATCTAGTCTTGCAGTTGACTATGGCTTTGACATATTTCGGAGCTATTTTGAGTAACATACACTGTTTATTGAATTTAATGTTAAGAGACGTATTCATCAGGTTAATTTTATGTTTCTTGAAAGCGCGTATATTTCTCATTACCTGGCGAGGTGAGCTTAATGTAGTTTTGTCATATGATATGGTTGGAGACTGTGGCTGTTATTTGAAGACAAATATTGATAGTGTTGAGACAGCATCCAGCCACAAATTTATTTGAAGTTCCTGTATTCAAAAATCTTTGACTTGGAACATCTTTATAATTAGTGTAGCAGTATTCGCTCTGATATTCACAAAACCTATGTCGCTCTGAGCTGGTGTAAAAGGCATTTCAGTTGCATATGTCAATATATGATATTTTTCCAAACATGGGGCATCTTTATAATGTTATGATATATCACTGCATCTTTGAGACTCATATGTTTGTAAACACTTTGTATGTATCAAAACATGTGGTGCATGTTAGATCTCTGTTCTGTCACCAATTTGAAGTAATCAGTGATACAAATTTACGTGTGCAGTGGTAGAAATATGGTGCAAATATAGTCAGTGACAAGTCTGAAGCGTTCAGTTATATAAGTTTATGTGTGCAATGATGAGAATGCGGCGAAAACTATGAATGTCGTCTGCTGTTCGAAAACTATGAAAACAAGTAATCCAAACCGAAATTTCATGTGAGTCACATCCCAGTGCAAATCTGTAACCCAACCACCTGTGTGACCTGCTTATAATTATGTATTATTTATATTTTAGGACAACATGTTCTAATGAAAGCATGAAATCCGTCTAACGATGAATTGTAATGATTGGAAACCGGTAACGGTACCTTTTGAATGAAGGAAATTGAAATAAATTTGGGGCTGGTTGCTGTCTCAACACCATCAACATTCATATTTCTTATTTTAACTGTGGTGTGCTGACTGAGGTGTCTTCGGATAGACCTGGAGGCGAGGCTCATCCTGGTGTATGTGTGCTTTAGTCTGTAGTAAATACCACTGCTTTAAATCACCAAATGAAAGTACTACACACTAGCGTCACTCAGAAGAATAACTGGATAACTCAGTCAGCAAAACCAGATGGATGAATGAATGAATACATGCTTCAGCTGGCAGAAAAGCTAAAGACTTATATCACTGGAAAAGAAAGAATGAATAACTCAGTCAGTATGCAAAACACCATCGGATTGTGTCGATGTTGACATGCGGTTGCTCCCAGAGACTGGTTTCATATGAAATAAATAAATGAATAAATAATGCAAACAGTACATAAATCTGCAACCGACTGATTCCACGTGCCCCAAACAGAAATTTCACGCTTGCTCAGCTTTGTATTCCTAAAGCAGCTATGTTAGTTACATGTTAATTGCAGCTGGAGCAATTTAATGCGCAGCAACCTACTTATCAGCTATAAATGGTGAAAGTGGAATATAGAAGTAGTAAGGAATGTAGGTATATACCTGAAGTTTTCTGAGGTTATAGATGCTGTGACAATGATGAAACCTCCCCTTAGAAAAATTTATGAATTACTGTGCTGATAAACCCCTTACGTTATTTGATTTTCAAACAGCTGAGCAAAACTGAACGTGCTCAGACATTTCTGTCTTTACTTATTTTGATCATCAATAAACTGACACACAATATTTTTAGCGCAACGCAATCTGACTTTCAATAATCTCTACAAAAGAATGGCCCTGACTAACAATAAGCTATACCTTTCATGAATCACTTACCTCACAAAAATCTTCGTTACTCGAACTACTACAATACAGTGAGCGCCACTACTGCCAGCTAAGTAAAAGATTCTAACTACTGAAGGGACTAACTACTGATAGGCATACTTAGCAAATGAAAGATTTTGATAGAGAACAAGCAATGTATTTACCTTAATAGTGTTCAAAAGTCATAATATACATATCAGTTCATGACATCCAGTGCTACAAATTTACTGGCTCTGATGGACACACGTCCAGATCACCCGATCTCAAAACTCCGCCATCTCTCTCCCCACATCCACCACTGCTGGCGGCTCATCTCCAACTGCGCAACGCTACGCGCTGTTCACATCCAACTGCCCAACACTACAATAGCTAATATTCCAACAATGCCAACCATCCACAGACTGCACACAGTACAGCCAGTGATTTTCATACAGAGCGCTACGTGACGTTACCAACATAAAAACCTAAACAGTCTACTTACAATGAATAACTCAGTCAGGATGCAAAACTCCACCGGATTGTGTCGACTGTTCTCATTCGGTTGCTCCCAGAGACTGGTTTCACATTAAAGAAATGAATGAATAAATAATCCAACAACACATAATGGTATTGTCAAAGAAGGCGGAGTATTGGACAGAGGTTCAGGGCAGTCTCCTGCGTTTGGGGTACGAAACTGGCCCTGAAGGGCGAAAGTATCAGCGATGATCAATAACATTAGGATGGAGTAGGTAATGTAAATCACTGCAATAAAGACAGACAGCATGTATCTACAGGACAAGTGATTTGTTACTGAAAAAGTGTCATGATAGTCTCTCCGTTGGTAAAAGATTCTGGATTAGTCCTCCACTCGGATCGCCAGGAGGGGACTGCCAAAAGGGAGGTGGACATGAGAAAAAGACTGAATACCCAACGAACGGATAACGTTCTATGATAATCGGTGAATGACCATACCAACCACAAATACTTTTTTAAAGTTTTGTTTTAGTGCAATAGCTGGTTTCAGACTACCATGCCCATCTTCAGATTGCTAATATTTGTCTAACTAAAAATATTAACCATGTAAAGATAACCCGTGAAGATTTCATAAATGTGAAGAAATCGAAAAAAAATGATCATGGGAAGGACTGTCTCAGCATAATGCAAAGCCAAAACAGCCTCTGGTGAAATTAAAAGCAAGGACGGTAAAATTAAAAGTGCAATCTGAATTCCACTGTTAAATGCAGAATAGTGAACGGATAGTTGAGAAGAGTACACTGAAGGCCTATACGAGGGGGAAAAATTGTCTGATGATGTGACAGAGGAAGAAACAGGAGTTGACAGGGAAGACTTAAGACCAAATAGGGCAGAAGGGATAGATCAAATTCTATAGAACTTTATAAAATCAATGAGGGAAGTAGCAACTGACGATATACCATAAGACTTTCGGAAAAACATCATCCACACAATTCCGAAGGTAGCAAGAGCCGACAAATACGAGAATTATCGCACAATGACCTTAACAGTTCACACATCCATGTTCCTGACAAAAATTATATACAGAAGAATGGAAAAGGAAACTGGGGATCTATTAGATGAGAATCAGTTTGGATTTAGGAAAGATTAAGGTGCTAGAGAGACAGTTCTGACACTGCAGTTGATAATGGAAGCAAGACTGAAGAAAAATCAAGACGCTTTAATAGGATTTGACGACCTGGGGGGTTCAGTGGGTAAGATGTTCTAAATTCTGAGAAAAGTAGGGGCAAGCTACAGGGAAAGATGGGTAATGTACAGTATGTACAAAAATCAAGAGTGAACTATAAGAGTGGATGACCAAGAACAAAGTACACGGATTAAAAATGATGTAAGACAGCTATGTAGTCTTTTGGCCCTGCTGCTTATTCTAAACGTTGAAGCAGCAATGACGGAAATGAAAGGAAGGTTCAAGAGTGGAATTTCACTTCAAAGTGAAAGGATATCAATGATTCGATTCGCTGAAGACATTGCTATCCCCGGTGAAAGTGAAGAAGAATTACAGACCTCCTGAATGCAATGTACAGTCTAATGAGATGGTGGTGGTAAACTTCTACGGCACCGTGGTCTAGCGGTTCTAGGCGCGCAGTCCGGAACCGCGCGACTGCTACGGTCGCAGGTTCGAATCCTGCCTTGGGCATCGACGTGTGTGATGTCCTTAGGTTAGTTAGGTTTAAGTAGTTCTAAGTTCTAGGGGACTGATAGTGCTCAGAGCTATTTCTACGGGATCAAACTGCTGAGGTCATCGGCCCCTAGGCTTTCACACTACTTAATCTAAGGTAAACTAACTTATGCTAAGGCAACACGCACACCGATGCCCGAGGGAGGACTGAACCTCCGACGGTGCGAGCCGCGCGAACCGTGACAAGGCCGTGTGTCTATCCCGCGCTGCAAGAGCCTAATCAGTACAGAATATGGACTGAGAGTATATCGAAGAAAGACGGAAGTAATGGGAAGTAGCAGAAATGGAAACAGTGAGGAACTTAAACATCAGGATCGGTGATCACGAAGTAGATGAAGTTAAGAAATTCTGCTACCTAGGCAGCAAAATATCCCATGATGGGTGGAGCAAAGAGGACACACAAAGCAGAGTATCTATAGCAAAATGGGAATTCCCGGCCAAGAGAAGTCTACTAGGACTAAACACAGGTCCTAATTTGAGGAAGAAATTTCTGAGAATGTACGTTTCGAGTACAGTACTGTACGGCAGTGAGACATGGACTATGAGCGAAATGGAACGGAAGAGAGTATGAGCATTTAAGATGTGGTGCTACAGAAAAATGTTGAAAATTAGGTGGCCTCGTAAGACAAGGAGAGAGCAGGTTCTCCTCATAATTGACATAGAAAAGAATACATGGGAAACACTGACAAGGAGAAGCTACAGGATGATAGGACATCTGTTAAGACATCGGGTAATAACTTCTGTGGTACCAGAGAAAGCTGTAGAGGAAAAAAAAAACTGTAGAGTAAGACAAAGATTTCTCGACGTTCGATGTTTGGTTTAGGGGCACTCAACTGCGTGCCTGTACACATTCCCAATCTGTACGCAGTCCAATCTAGCCACTTTCATGAATGATGACGGAATGATAGCACAACACAAACACCCAGTTCCTGGGCAGAGAAAATCCCCAACCCGGCCGGGAATCGAACCCGGGACCCCGTGATCCAAGACAGAGATTGGAATACATCCCGCAAAGGTTGCAAGTGCTACTTTGAGACGAAAAGGTTGCACAGGAGAGGAATTCCGTTCGTTGTGGACTGCATCAAAGCTGTCAGAAGACTGATGTCTCAAAAACAAAAAACGAAAAGATCTGTGAAGGGCTGCACTAGGCCTGACACTGTAGAGCAAAAAAAAAAAAAAAAAAAAAAAACAACAATCTGTTGAGGCACATCTTAATGGAAAATGTCATCGTAGGTGCATAATGAGTTTATAATGTATCTCTCAATAATTCTGACATTATAGCCTGTATACAATAAAATTACAGAGTTTGTAGGAAATGCAATGAATCTTATTTATTGACTACGTCGGATTAAACCCTCTTTTCGCACAGAAATTTTCCCCATGAGCCTCCGCTAATGCGCCCCATTGATGGAATGTTACAATCTACCAGTGCCTGTGCGACCAGCCTGGGACACTTGTCAACCATACTTGGTCGCCCCAACACTGTCGTACTCTACTCCAACATACAATCACTGCGCTCAGGCGTCAACAGTTCATCGACCTCCCTACTGCCAGGCTGACACATCTCGGCAGCCTTCATGCTGTCCTTGCTGGCCCACTACTCCACCACAGCACCACACCGCCACATCAGCGCACCATCTCAATTGGCCACATATCTCTATTGTCAATAACTAAAATCGGCCAATACAAAACATAAATTATTCTACCACTATTTCCCCAATTTCGTAACGTTGTCCCTTTGTTACTAAATCTGGAAAATATTCTGCCTACCATTCTTTGTATTAGGAAGTAAGACCCTTCAGCGAGCGCCACCTGTCCAAGGGAGCATTTTTCTTAAGTGAGCATTTTCATTGCATCAACTACTACACTGCTGGCCACCGTAAATGCAACACCAAGCAAGACAAGAGGTAGCACAACAAAATTTATTTTGTAGATAACTTGTTGACCAAGTATCAAATGATTACGTTTACAGACGTCTGTGACATGTGGTTCCTGCCAGAATCAGTAGTCAGAGTAGCCGCCATTGTTGGAGATCACCGCTGCCACACGTCTCGGCATTGAGTCAAAGAGACGTTGGATGTGTTCCTGGGGTACAGCAGCCCAAGCAGCTTCCACACGTTGCCAAAGATCATCTGGTGTGGCAGCTGGGGATGTAATCTGGGTCACTCGTTGAGCAACCATGGACCACATGTTTTCTATCGGCGAAAGATCCGGAGAGCGAGCCGGCCAGGGAAGCAATTCAATCTGGTTATTGACGAAGAACCTTTGGACAATGCGTGCCACGTGTGGTCGCTCATTATCCTGTTGAAATATGGCTGTGGCCGAGCCCTGAAGGTAAGGAAGGACAACTGGCTCCAGCACCTCGGATATGTAGCGCCGGCTATTTAAAGTACCACCAATGCGTACTAGAGGCGTGCGAGAGTAATATACAATACCATACCATAATACCTGGTGCAAGACCAGTGTGGCGGTGCATAATGCAGCTGTCCAGCATCCTCTCTCCACGGTGTCTCCACACTCGAATCCGACCATCGTGGTGCTGCAGACAGAAGCATGCCTCGTCAGTAAGGACAACGTCATTCCATTCTGCCGTCCACATCCGTCTGTCATCACACCATTGGCGACGGAGACGTCTGTGGTTCTGCGTCAATGGTAGACGAAGCAATGGACGTCTTGCGGACAGACCACTCTGCTGTAAACGGCGTCGAATGGTACGCGCAGACACTGGATGATGCGTTACAGACGCAATGTGCTGTGCTATGGTTCGGGATGTCACTGAGCGATCCGTCACTGTCATGCGCACAATTTGCCTATCAGCACATGCAGTGGTGCACCGAGGTGAATGCGATCGACCACGTCGGTCCGTCGTACCCTCGTGCATCCAATGGTCACATATCCGCATTACAGTTGTTTGGTTTCGTCCAACACGACTAGCGATTTTTCTGTGTGATAATCCACAATCTCGGTAAGCCACTATCCTTCCTCTGTCGAACTCGGATACTTGATCAAACGATGTTCGCTGCTGTCTACGAGGCATAACTGATCGTCTTGTGAAACAACCACAAGGTAAACACACGTGCCGAACGTACACTCGTCGAAATCGCCAAGCCTTAAATGGTGCTATGAGGTGGCGCCACAGGCGCGCGTGATGTGCGTCTGCGCTGAAATTCTAATCAGTTGCATATCTCATCGCTGCAAATCCATGGTGTAAATTTCACTTGATTCGGATGCTTCCTTCAGGGTGTTGCATTTACGGTGGCCAGCAGTGTATATTAGTACTTTTAGGATTAGAAAAATGCTCCGACAGAAGGATGAGGCAGGGCAGACAGACTGAGGGGGAAAATTTATTCAAAATTTCGTTCTTTATATAGCCAAACTGTGTTTCGCCACAGAGCTGTGGCTAGCTATGGGCTCGCACAGTACCGGCTATTGCCGGATATCACCACCAATGAGCGTCCTGTCCTCGAGCATAGGATTCTCACAATGAGTAACGCTGATGGGGTGACACTTTGGCGAAGCATCACTGATGATGGTACGTGTTTACCATACCCCCCGCCCCCTCCCCCCACAACCAATCAAAGGGCTTTGAACGGTAATGTGGGAGCGTCAGAACGGGCTTGCGAGAGTGCACCAGGGCCATTTGGTGCTCTCTTGCTTTCGACCCTATTACATGTGCCCTCTACGTCCCTCTCAGGAACAATGCCCCTCAGACAGTTAGCGACCTCCCAGGCACCACTTGTATTGCTGGCACATCAGCCAGTTTCTGAAATTCCGAGATGTCTACAATCTGCAGTCTACTTGACCTTGTCACGTCTTACAAAACCTGATACATCACATTCCATATCATTTGCACAGTTGTTTGTTTTCCTGAAGCAGCTTATGCCGTCCCACTATGGTGCTGCTGCATGGTTAGTACATTCAGTGTCGTTTCGCGTGACCTGTCCAATGTTATCTGTTGGGCAGGTTGGTTGTGTTCACTTACTTGGCAGACTCAGAAATGGCCGTCAGATGAGGTATCTAATGGATTTAATCTCGTTGGCCATCAAATGTTCTTCTCAGGCTGTGCGCGATCCTCTGTGCTTTTTCACGCATTTCTCTTGCCTTTTTGGTCCACATTTGTCATGATAAGTGCCATGGTCTGCTCATTTCATAATTTGAATTCTGGGTGCACTAGATCGTCCACATCCCGTCGCCCGACATTTTCAACCGTGACCTCTCTCATGTGTTCCACACCATCATTGGCTGCCCATTGCACCTTTGATGTAGAGGGTGATTCTGTTACCTCTCTCTGGTCCGTGTCCATTGGTGCGATGTTTTTTTGCAGTAGCTGTCACTCCTAGAGCCTCCTCCCCAGCTGCTCTCATCCCTTTGCATGCTACAATGTACGTCACTGTCGATGTCAACATTTGCACAGGGCCAATTGCTTCTTCAATTGGCAATTGGGAGCCCTTCCCTGCACGCATTTAAACCATACATACCCTTGTCTGCCACAACCTGAACACCTTTGGGGTGTCCCTTCATCCATTAGAATCGCTATGTGCACGCAGACGTTGATAGATCAGGGGACGTGTTGCTGGAGGTCAATCTTAACTTGTTTAACACCGTTTAGGACAGGAAGCGCTTGGAAACTTGTCCATTTTTCCGCTTGGGTACTCCGTGCTGTACCGTATGTGTTTAGAACTGAGCAGATTTGTGCTGGAGTCACTTCAAATGGAAGTTCAAGGATCCTTATGATCCTGACCCCGATTCCCGCCATTTAGACTATTACCTAACCATGTTCCCATCACAATGATTCACTTTTAAAAAAATGTTCAAATGTGTGTGAAATCTTATGGGACTTAACTGCTAAGGTCATCAGTCCCTAAGCTTACACACTACTTAACCTAAATTATCCTAAGGACAAACACACACACCCATGCCCGAGGGGAGGACTCGAACCTCCGCAGGGATCAGCCACACAGTCCATGACCGCAGCGCCCTAGACCGCTCGGCTAATCTCGCGCGGCGATTCACTTTAAATCATCATCCCATTGAGGCTATTACTCTAGCACAGAATTCTGTGTTTATCATATTCACATAGTCTTGCAGCTAATTATCGGCATGTGAATCCCGATCATTTGTGAAAGATTAGTTCTAGCACATCTCACAAAAATATCTCTACTCCGAAAAGCCTTGGTTGTGTCCAGTGGTCATCAAAAATAAACTGCAGGGTACCGTTAAGAAAGCGGTATGCCATATCTCAATGATATGTCTGGCACATTCTAGCAACTGCTCTATTAACCAAGTTTACTCACCTCCTCGCCTCAATACTCAGATCAGAGTGGTGGGGAAGTAAACAGCATGCATATGCACAGTTTGTACGCCACTAGTAGACTGACTTTGGCTATGGAGAGGGATTGGGGTTTATCAGTAAAAAAGGAAGACTCGGTCCTTGACTTATGCGCCTTTTTAATCTGACACTTCCATTTTTGTTCTTGTAGATATCAGGGTCTACCTCTCTTTCCCTATAGCTTATAGCTATTTTCCCGAGAATTCCATACACTTTGTACCATTTTACGTTGTCGAACAGATTAGATTAGATTAGATTAGATTAGTACTTGTTCCATAGATCATGAATACGACAGTTCATAATGATGTGGAACGTGTCAGGTTAATAAAAGGTGTCTATACAAGATATTACATTACACAAAATATTACATGACACTCATTGTTTTTTTTTTTTTTTTGTAGGGGTTGGGAAATTACCCACTTACTATATCCAAAAATTCATCTAATGAGTAGAAGGAGTTGCCATTAAGAAATTCTTTTAATTTCCTTTTAAATGCTATATGGCTGTCTGTCAGACTTTTGATGCTATTAGGTAAGTGACCAAAGACTTTTGTGGCAGCATAATTTACCCCCTTCTGAGCCAAAGTTAGATTTAACCTTGAGTAGTGAAGATCATCCTTTCTCCTAGTGTTGTAGCCATGTACACTGCTATTACTTTTGAATTCATTCGGATTGTTAATAACAAATTTCATAAGTGAATATATATATTGTGAGGCTACAGTGAAGGTCTCTAGCTCTTTAAATAAGTGTCTGCAGGATGATCTTGGATGAGCTCCAGCAATTATTCTGATTACACGCTTTTGTGCAATGAACACTCTTTTGCTCAATGATGTATTACCCCAGAATATGATGCCATACGAATGCAGAGAACTAAAATAGGCATGGTAAGCTAATTTACTCAGATGTATATCGCCAAAATTTGCAATGACCCTAATAGCATAAGTAACTGAACTCAAACGTTTCAGCAGTTCCTCAGTGTGTTTTTTCCAGTTCAACCCCTCATCAATGCATACACCTAGAAATTTTGAATATGCTACTTTTGCTACCGATTTATGATCGAAGTCAATATTTATTAATGGTGTCATTTCATTTACTGTGTGGAAATGTATATACTGTGTTTTGTCAAAGTTTAATGAGAGCCCATTTGCAGAGAACGGCTTAACGATTTTCTGAAACACATCGTTTACAATTTCACCAGTTAATTCTCGTATGTTGGGTGTGATAGCTATACTTGTGTAATCGGCAAAAAGTACCAGCCTTGCATCTTCGTGAATATAGAATGGCAAGTCATTAATATATATTAAGAACAGCAGAGGACCCAAGACCGAACCTTGCGGCACCCCATTCTTCATTGTTCACCAGTTTGAGAAATCACCTGCTTTTTGCGTATTATGTGAACTGTTTATTTCAACTTTCTACACTCTTCCAGTTAGGTATGATTTAAACCATTTGAGCGCTGTCCCATTCATACCACAGTACTTGAGCTTATCTAGAAGTATTCCGTGGTTTACACAATCAAAAGCCTTTGATAGATAACAAGAAGTCCCAACAGGCGGCTTCCGGTTACTCAGAGCATTTAATATTTCATTAATGAAAGTATATATAGCATTTTCCGTTGAAAAACCCTTCTGGAAACCAAACTGACATTTTGTTAAAACTTTATTTTTACAAAGATGTGAAGCTACTCTACAGTACATTATTTTTTCAAGAATTTTGGATAAGGCAGTCAGAAGAGAGATTGGGCGGTAGTTGTTTCCTAAGCCGATGTTGCTTTAAGAAGCAAAAGTCATACGAACAACATCTGGGTACTGCGCTGTGCGACAGAAATCAAGGTTACTTTTCTTTTCTTCAGGAAAATTGATATCCACGATCTCGGGTTCTTCGATATATCGTACGGCTTGCGCTCCATGCTCAACGACAAGCAGTACGGGCGGGTGCAGCCGCCTGTCGTGACCACTCGCATCGTCGTGCTGGCGCCGCCGCGGGACGAACTCCCCCTATGGATGCAGATGGTCTCCGTCTTCAGCCGGGAGATGTGGTGCTGCGTCCTCGGAGCCTACCTCATCGCCAGCATCGTCTGGTACGGAATAGGCAGGTAAACCACCGTTCAAAGTACCTGCCGCCAGACCTAAAACTGCAGTCTTAAATGTAATGATTTCGTATTCATCTTCTGAAGCCCAAATTACAGAAGTTGGATATGTTGATATTAATACCTACATGCTGTAAAATTTGTCTATCCACCCAGCCTCAAATACCGCTCCTGTGCTTTCCCTAAATTATTTCTTATGATTCTTACTGCACTACTGGCCATTAAAATTGCTACACCACGAAGATGACATGCTACAGACGCGAAATTTAAGCAACAGAAAGAAGATGCTGCGATGTGCAATTTTTAGCTTTTCAGAGCATTCACACAAGGTTGGCGCCGGTGGCGACACCTACAACTTGCTGACATGAGGAAAGTTTCCAACCGATTTCTCATACACAAACAGCAGTTGACCGGCGTTGCCTGGTGAAACGTTGTCGTGATGCCTCGTGTAAGGAGGAGAAACGCGTACCATCACCTTTCCGACTTTGATAAAGGTCCGATTGTAGCCTATCGCGATTGTAGTTTATCGTATGGCGACATTGCTGCTCGCATTGGTCGACATCCAATAACTGTTAGCAGAATATGGACGCGGTAGGTTCAGGAGGATAATACGGAACGCCGTGCTGGATCCCAATGGTCTCGTATCACTAGCAGTCGAGATGACAGGCATCTTATCCGCATGGCTGTAAAGGATCGTACAGCCACGCGTCGATCCCTGAGTCAACAGTTTGCAATACGACAACCATGTGCACGAACAGTTCGACGGCGTTTGCAGCAGCATGGACTATCAGCTCGGAGACCATGGCTGCGGTTACCCCTGACGCTGCATCACAAACAGGAGTGCCTGCGGTGCTGCTCTCAACGACGAACGTGGGTGCACGAATGGCAAAACGTAATTTTTTCGGATGAATCCAGGTTCTGTTTACAGCATCATGATGGTCACATCCGTGTTTGGCGACATCGCGGTGAACGCACATTGGAAGCGTGTATTCCTCATCGCCATACTGGCTTATCACCCGGCGTGATGGTATGGGGTGCCATTGGTTACACGTCTCGGTCACCTCTTCTTCGCATTGACTGCACTTTGAACAGCGGACGTTACATTTCACATGTGCTACGACCCGTGGCTCTACCCTTCATTCGATCCCTGCGAAACCCTACATTTCAGCAGGATAATGCACGACCGCATGTTGCAGGTCCTGTACGGGCCTTTCTGGATACAGAAAATGTTCGACTGCTGCCCTGGCCAGCACATTCTCCACATCTCTCACCAATTGAAAGCGTCCGGTCAATGGTGGCCGGGCAACTGGCTCGTCACAATACGCTAGTCACTACTCTTGATGAACTGTGGTATCGTGTTGAAGCTGCATGGGCAGCTGTACCTGTACACGCCATCCAAACTCTGTTTGACTCAATTCCCAGGCGTATCACGGCCGTTATTACGGCCAGAGGTGGTTGTTCTGGGTACTGATTTCTCAGGATCTATGCACCCAAATTGCGTGAAAATGTAATCACGCGTCAGTTCTAGTATAATATATTTGTCCAATGAAAACCCGTTTATCATCTGCATTTCTTTTTGTTATAGCAATTTTAATGTCCAGTAGTGAATACGTTAAGCCTACTTTATGTCCCGTTCTTGTAAGAATGCATAAACAAATGTCAAAAGGTCAAAACTGTAGCGTTAAATTGACTTCAGTTCATGGATAATTCCTATTTACCATCTTATACTGAAACTACAGGTAAAATGAACACCCATGCACTCTAATACCCATCTGGTCATGATGATGATATTTTGTTTCTGGGGGTGCTTAACTGCATGGTTATCAGTGCCTGTACGAAGTCGCACTCCATACACTGTCCAGTCTCGCCACTTTCCCAAATGACGATGAAATGACAGCGCAAACATCCTGTCCCCAGCTGTAGAAAATCCCCAACCCAGCCAGGAATCGAGCCCAGGGTCCTATGATCCAGAGGCAGAAATGGTAGCCATAGACCACGAGCTGCGGACCCACTTGGTCGTCCTCATGTAGGTTTTTCCTGTGGTGTCCCTATATTACTTCATTCAACTGCTGGCACGATTCATACTATAAGAACACCTATTTATCCTTGCCGATCTAGACCAGTCTACACTGACGGAAAAAAATAGTAGCGTGAAAAATTATTAATGCAGAGTAATTACATTTCGAGAATATAGTTGACTAGGCAATATAAGTAAGCCATGAACATTGTATGACCATAGGTTAACGTAGGTACGAGATTATCCATTGGAGATGAGAAATATTGGTACATTATTAAACCGTGTAACAGCCAGAATGTTGAATACAAGCATGCAACCATGTAAGCATAGTACTGCACAGGTGCCAGATGTCAGTTGGTGGGATGTAGCTCCATGGCTGTTGCACTTGGTCGGTCAATACTGGGCCTGTTGGTGCTTTTTCTGCATGATGTCGCAGGTGCGCCCGACTGGAGACAGACCTGGCGGTGAACAGCCACGAAAGAAAGCCGACACACTGTAGAGCACATTGGTTTACAACAGCGGCATGCGAGCGACCGTTATCCTGTTAGAAGACACTCCCTGGAGTGCTTTTCATAAATGGCAGCACAACAGGTCGTTTCACCAGACTGACGCACAAATCTGCAGTCAGAGAGCGTGGGATACCCACGAGAGTGTTTCTGCTGCCACACGAAATCGCACCCCAGACTGTAACTCCAGCGTGTCTAGCACACAGACACGCTGGTTTCAGGCTCTCAACTGGACTCCTTCTAACCAACACACAGCCATCGCTGGCACGGAGGCAGATCCAGCTTTCATCAGAAAACGCAACACACATCAACCCTGCCCTCCATAGTGCTCTCGCTTGACACCACTGAAGACGTAAACCGAGGTGGTTTGGGACCAGTGGAATGCACGCTACATGGCGTCTGGCTCGGAGCAGTCCTTGAAGTAACCGATTTGTGACAGTCCTTTGTATCAGTGTGGTGCTGACTGCCGCTCAAATTGTTGCTGCAGATGCAGTACAATGCGTCAGACCCACACGCTGAAGACAATACTCTTCCCTCTCGGTAATGCCATGTGGCCGTGTCGAGCCTTGTCTTCTTGTGAACATGTCTTCCCATGACCAGCAGTCATGAACTGTGGCTACATTCCTGCCAAGTCTTTCTGCAGTATCGCAGAAGGAACATTGAGCTTCTCATTGCCCTTTAACACGATCTCCTTCAAACTCAATTAAGTATTGACAGTGGCGTCTTTCTCGCCTTAGAGGCGACCTTGACTAACGTCAATTCACCACGTCCAGTCTCAAAGGAAACTAACGTTCACGAGCGTTCAGCGTGTATCCAAGCAATCCTTATTTGCGTGCTCAAAGTGGCGCTACTCTTGTGCGACTGACGCGAAATCTGAATAAACATCATGTCTCAGATCTAGGAACACGCCTGACAGCTTTCGTTTATGTCGCATAACTACTTCTTGCTGTTGAGATTTTTTTTCCGTCAGTGTATATGTAAATGCCTGTATGTACATTGGTGTCCAAAATTAAAGCAACAAAACAAAGGGACCGATGACCATAGCAGTCTGGTCCCTTCAATCCCACAAACCAACCAACCAACAAAACAAAACAAAATTTTGCAACGCTGCGTTTATTTTGCCACGAAACGGTATAGACAGCTGACACTGAAGTAGAAACTGTGTTAGGAATACAGAACGTAAACAACTGCGCCATGAATAACGGTAGACAAATATATTCTTCGTTTTTACCAACTTAACGAATTTGCACACGGATTGCGACAACTGTTTAATGTGCTCAGTATGGGATGTGACCACCTATGGCAGCAATATAGGCCTAGCAACGACGGGATATGCTGTGTATGTTGTCATTAAGCTCATGTTGAAGAAATAACGTCCATTTTTCCTGTAGAGCTGCTCGAAAGTCTTGGAGAGTGGTTAATGAATGCTGACGTGATGCAACCCGTCTCCCTAGTGCATTACAGACACGCTCTACGGGATTCAAATCGGGAGAGGGAGCAGGCCACGCCATGCGTGCAGTATCTACCGTTTCCAAGAAAACATCAATCATCCTTGCTCAATGATGTCGAGCATTATCGTCCATCAATACGAAGTCTGGGCCCACAGCATATCGCAACAACTGCAAGTGAGGTCCCAGAATCTCTTCGCAATACCCGATAGCAGTTAAACCTTGCCGATTCATCCGAACGATTTTATGAAGAGGTTTTCGAGTGGTCAACATATTCCCTGCCCGTACCATTAGAGGTTCTCCTCGATATCAGCGTCTTTCCACAATGTTTGGCTACCGAAATCGAGTTCCAAGTTCTCTCCAAATGCGAATCCGCCGAAAATCACTCTCCGTTCCAAATCGGAACTCATCTGCAAAAAGAACGATGAACCACTATTCGGCCGTCTAGGTGGCATGTTGGCGGCTCCAGACGTTCCCTTTCTGTGAAGACGCGTTAGAGGTACTCATACAGCAGGTCTCCGAGAGTAAAGGACACTCTGCTGTGGCTACTGAGAGGTCAGATGCCAGTTGCCATGCAG
The DNA here is from genome assembly GCF_021461395.2 of Schistocerca americana. NCBI lineage: Eukaryota > Metazoa > Arthropoda > Insecta > Orthoptera > Acrididae > Schistocerca > Schistocerca americana. The sequence continues at coordinate 538,396,861 of NC_060124.1, read as the reverse complement.
TACCAAAGCGGTATCGACGCCATTACAGCCAGATAACAGTCCTGTCTTTCTGAAGACACACGTCGTCGGTCCTGCCCTGATCTTCAGGATACAGTTTCGGTCTCTATGAACTGTCACCACATCAAAGAAACAACAGAATGATTCACATTAAGCCATTGGGCCACATCAGTTTGCCGGCCGCGGTGGCCGTGCGGTTCTGGGCGCTCCAGTCCGGAGCCGCGCTGCTGCTACGGTCGCAGGTTCGAATCCTGCCTCGGGCATGGGTGTGTGTGATGTCCTTAGGTTAGTTAGGTTTAAGTAGTTCTAAGTTCTAGGGGACTGATGACCACAGCAGTTGAGTCCCATAGTGCTCAGAGCCATTTTTGAGCCACATCAGTTTGCTACTGTCGGGTTCCACTCTTCCTATGCACCTCAATCACAGAGAAGCTGGCAGGCGTCTTTTCTATGCCATAATGCACCGTCTGTGACTGTACACACAGCAATCTGGATGTGGGACTACCTGGAAAACACTATACCGTTTTATTGGTGCCCTGACGTCAGCGTTGTCGTGGTTGTCCATTGACCGCAATGCTATCTTCCATGCAGAAGACGATCTTACGGACATCTGTTGACGGTTCGTATGATTATATCGTAGACCAGACACAGGACAGGGAAACAGCGGTTTGTTGCTTTAATTTTGAACACCAGTGTATGAATTATGGTCTTTTTTCTGAATCAATAGTACTAAGACGTGTCTAATACCCTTGTTGAAGTCAGTTTGGATGAATAAAACTACTTCCCGTTCTAATACTGCTACAACTGCTTCCACCTAGCTCTTGGGCCGCGCGGTTTGAAGGTCCATGTCTCTCTGCCGCCGGAGGTTCTAGTCCTCCATTGGGCGTGGGTGTGTGTGTTGTTCTTAGCATAAGCTAGTTTAAGTTAGTTTAAGTAGTGTGTAAGTCTACGGACCGATGAACTCAGCAGTTTGGTCCCTTAGGTATTCACATACATTTGATCTTAGTACTTGGGCACAAAACAAATGACTGTGTTGTCTGGAATAGTTTTGAGAAATGAATCCGTTTCTAATAATGAAATGTATGGTTTACTCTTCAGTTCTGGAAAAAAATGAAAATACATGCGTTTTACTTTGAAATAAATATTAAAAAGAAAGAAAATTATTTTGTGGGAGCCTAAACTTCTGGGGAGTAAGGGAATCCCAAAACAGAAATTTGGCGTGTACCTGAAGAACCAGCAAACTCATGCAATTGCAGGTCTTATAAAGAGCAATAATAAAATAGAATTAAAAACGAAACCTGGCGGAGTGATTCGGTGAGCATCGTCAAAAAACTCCTCGTAACAGTACGGCAATGCTACGTCAAACCCTCATTCTGTGTTGCCCTTTCCCTGTACAAATTATGCAACGTGGTTGCACATACTAGCGCAATCTCATCGGTCACAGTAGGCCTGAACTGTGTTATGAAAGACAACTGCAGTTAAAAAATTGTGTGCTTAATCAATCAGGTGGATCGCGTCCTGGTAGCCACGCAAAGTACAGAGTACCTTATAGATTTGGAACCATGTATAAACTCATGTAGCATGAGTTGGGAGAGGGCCAAAAGTTTTGAGACCAAGTCACCCTCATGGGCGGCCATTTCGGAAACCGTCATCGTTGTTGCAACTTGTAATTTTGAAATGGAATGGGGTTAATGTGACATATCAAACAAATAGGAAATTGCACTAGAAAAACAATGGTGTCTTCCACGTGAGCATAGCTTCATTAATTCACGAGTTACGACTGACGATTCTTCCGTACAGGTGACGTAAAAGCTGATGGCGTTAACTCGAGCTGAATGCACTGGGAAAGTCCTGATGTGAGGAGAGAGGAACACACGTGGAGGACGATTCAGATCGTCGGGCTCAGTTCGTAGAATGGCTGATGCTCAAACTGGACAGAAGTCGTTTTCCCTATGAAATGCTGTTTAAAGATGAAGCTAATTTCTACATTAACGAATAGATAAATAAACAGAATCACAGTTGTTGTTGAAGTGTGTGTGAATTCCTAAGGGACCAAACTGCCGAGGTCATCGGTTCCTAGACTTACACACTACTTAAACTAACTTAAAGTAACTTATGCTAAGAACAACAACAACAACAACACCACACACACACACCCTCACACACACACACACACACCCATGCCCGAGGGAGGACTCGAACCTCCGGCGGGAGCGGCCGCGCAGTCTGTGACATGCCGCCTCAAACCGCGCGTCCACCCCGCGCGCCAGAATCATAGATACTGGTCAGATGTTACAGCCAGATGAAGAAGAAACAGCCTGACGGATCAAGACTGAAAACACAAGAAAACATTGGGAAAATATGGAATCATAGCAGAAATTACAAATGAGCATTCTAAAACATCTTGAAAGAAATCACTAAAATCATGCAAGACATTCGGCAAACAGAACAAATTCCAGAAGCTTGAAAAAATTGCAATGCACAAGAAGGGAGACGGAACAGAAGTAAATAGCTACGGGGGAAACACATTAATATCAGATGGATACAAAATTCGATCTCAATGTCTTTTCGGCAGAAAAAAAAACGTGAACAAAAAATTAGAAAATATCAGACAGATTGAGAACAGACAGTTCGTGTCCATAGCGAACATTGAACCTAAAGCTAATCCTCAGCCTGTAGCAAAACTTTAGTCTGCATATTTGTTGATTTCAAAAAAGCCCATGACGCAGTTGACCGCGAATTACTCTTACAAATATTAAAAGAACAAGGTCTAAATCTGTAAACACTTGCATTCATGAAACAGACACCTACAGATATACACCGAAACTGGTACACCTTCCTAATATCGTGTAGTCACTCTGCGAGCACGCAGAAGTGCAGAAACATGACATAGCACGGACTCGGCTTATGTCTAAAGTAGTGCTGGAGGGAATTAACACCATGAATCCTGTAGGGCTGTCCATAAATCCGTAAGAGTACGACGGGGTGGAGATCTCTTCTCAACAGCACGTTGCAAGGCATCCCAGATATGCTCGATAATGTTCGAGTCCATTGAGTTTGGTGGCCATCAGAAGTGTTTAAACTCAGAAGAGTGTTCCTGGAGACACTCTGTAGCAATTCTCGACGTGTGGGGTGTGGCATTGTCCTGCTGGTATTGCCCAAGGCCGTCGGAATGCACAATGGACATGAATGGATGCAGGTGATCAGACAAGATGCTAACATATGTGTCACTTGTCAGAGCCGTATCTATACATATCAGGGGTCCTATACCACTCCAACTGCACACGTCCAACACCAATAAAGAGCCTCCACCAGCTTGAACGGTCCCCTGCTGACGTGCTGGGTCCATGGATTCATGAGGTTGCCAGAAGGTCCTGAAGAATGTTGGTCCTGATTCTGAAAATGAGAATATTTGTACTGACCTGCACTCGTTGTTGGTGGGTGCAGCAGATGAAGCAAGATGTGATGCCGGCTGCCGTGCAGGAGTCTGGCGATGGGAGGTCCATCTCGAGGCATCGCATGCTACAGTTGGAAAGCCTTCTCCCATGAGTAAGTTCCATTGAATTTACTCATCTGCAATTTGAATGTTCAGATGCAAGTTTCAGTTTCACCATTTGGTTGTTGTTGGACCGGCGCTGTGGTCACATGTTCAATACCGTTGGCCATCCAAAATTGTTCAGATTCCTGTGAGGTGAACTGTGGTGCATTATCAGACACTAACAGTTCCGGCAAGCCCACAATGCAAAAAATTGAAGTAAGTTTCCTCGCAGTACCGGCCGACATCATTGAGTTCATCGGATCCACAAAGGAAAAACGACTGAAGGCATCCACGACAATACGACATCGTGTGTTCCAGCAGGCGGAGTAGTAGGACATCATGTCTGCAGTCTGGGCATCCATCCCTGGCCAAGACCAATGGCGTCGAGCAAGATGAATTGTCCTAACAATACCCCAGCGTCCCTGATGCGACCACCTTAAGACAGTCTGCTGGTGCGTGGTATGAAGACCCAGGCCTGGCCGTTCTCATTGTGTAACAGTAGAGCTCCACGCTGTGCTGACAAGACTTGGCAGTGAGCGATGTACTTGCGGCCGAACAACGTCTTTCATTCTCCTTAGTCACTCTGTGCACATGGCATTCGCAACAATGCGTAAATCTGCATCTGCAGCTGTCTCTTGTGCTACGCAACGAAAGTCTTTGGGAAAATTATGAACTGTGGAAGTGTCCAGGAGTCGAACCCATCATCGTCGTCCACCAGTAACTTTTACAATGCTTCGGCGTTGGAATGAGGAGCGTAGGGCGGTACAAGATTTCATAGTTGTAGTTCTACAGCAATAAAACCTATCGTTGCAATTTCTGTGCCACATGTGGTGGAACAGGCTTGGCTGGGTGGAAGAGTGAATTGAGTGGCTTATGATCTGCGACGAAGTAGAATTTGCTTCAATAGAGGTAATGATGAAACGTGATTACACCATCAATGATCGGCAATGCTTCTTTATCTATCTGATTGTAATTTTCCTGAGTCTTAGTCAGAAGTTTGGAGGCAAATGTTATTGGACGAACCATTAATCCAACATGATGGGACAGAAAGGCGCCTAGGCGAGTAGATGTAGCATCGACCGCTAACACCACCCGTTTAGCCGGTTCAGAATGTATGAGGCACGTGTTACTAAGTAGCGTTCGTTTCAATTGATCAAAAGCCAACCGAAATTCCTTGGTCCATGCAAACGGAACGTCCTTTTTAATTTTACTGTACCCCAGTACAGCCGTAACAAATTATAAGTAGCCCTATGGACTTCCAATCATTGTAGGATTAGTAACAGTTGAAAGGGTACAGTACTGCCCGACATAGAAAAGACGTACAACAACATACTTTGCTGTTCTTGTCAGAACAGCGTTTTTTGTATAATATCATTATATTTAATACACCGAAGTTGGATACCAATGTAGGAAAGAAAGGCAATATGTATGTTTAATTATTCAGATATGCACTTCCTTAAAATAGATCCCTGAATCCAGTTTGGTAATGTTTGTGAACTGAATGAATGGCTGGTCGTCTGCTGACCATAGATAGTGAAGGTAGATTACATAATCATCTTCGAGACGATTCTCTGGTCACCTCTGGCCGAACCAAAGAGAGGAAGTATACCAGAGCACTAGAGGGCGTGGAATGTGGCTGACCAATATGGTGGCAAGGTCCTCCCCCACTTCTGCGCACACTGGACTCGCATTCGGGAGGACGACGGTTCAATCCCGCGTCCGGCCATCCTGATTTAGGTTTTCCGTGGTTTCCCTAAATCGCTCCAGGCAAACGCCAGCATGGTTCCTTTCAAAGGGCACTACCAACTTCCTTCCCCATCCGTCCATAATCCGATGAGACCGATGACCTCGCTGCCTGGTCTCCTCCCCCAAAACCAACCAACCAACCCACTTCTGCGGAAGTGCAGGATGACCAGATGAACGGCCATGTTTCAGCACTCCGTCGCTGGTTCCTGAGATGCGAAGACGTGCTCTATGTGTGCTCCAGAAAAACAAATTTAAATGAAAATTGTATGCATGTGGAATATGTAAGAGTACATAAACTAATAATTTTTCTTTTCAGAAACTTTTGGTGGGAGGCTCATGTAATTGTTCTGAAAAAGATAGGCAGGTAAAAAAGTTCATGGAGAACGTAGGTTCTTTGGAAGTGACAAAGAAACCTCGTGTTGTAATTATAAGACGAAATGCTAGCGTGTGGTAGTATTAAGATGAAATACTTGCGTGTGTAAATATAAGTTGAAAATAATTAAGATTTCCGTGTGCTGAACTTGAATTAGAGACAATCACTTCCAGATGGTGAGTACAGTGCGAGTCTCAACCTGACTATGAGACTATAAAAAAAAATTAAAAGTGCTTGACCTAGCATTGAGTTGAGGATCCGTGTGTGAGTTAAATAAGATACCAAAACTTCCATTATGAGATACATTCGTGTGATGCCAGCTTGATATTCAGATACTCTGAGAGTGAATTAAGGTGAGTCAGCCATCTACCCGGCAACACCATGTGGGTTGCATTGCACAGGGAGATGTGCGTAAATCCTTCAGAGTTCGTGGTAGGAAATTTATTACGTGTTTCAGTTACATGTGAATCTGGGATGAATATTGTTTATGGGGGAAAGCAGAACGAGTAGATAACGAAACATTTTGTTTTTGAGGTGTGTTTTATACTGCCAGTGTGACTTATTTTGTGTATTTAATCTGTGTGATTTGCATGAGACAGTAGCGAATTAGTTTCAGATACGGTGGGCCAAGCATGATTTTTCCTAGTACAGCAAGAAAGTCAGTAAATTCGTTATTTTACTAATGAATGAGATTAAGAGAGTGTGGGTGAGAATGAAGTAGCAAAAGTTTCAATGAATGTGATTAAGAGAGTGTGGGAGAGAATGAAGTAGCGAGAGATTACTTACCAATCCAGAAAGTGCACAGTAGCAATAAACAGAAACATTACGAGACCATAGACTAGTAAAATGCTTATGTTGTGTCATGCCCATTGGGTGGTGAATCCCTTGTTTAGCTATTGTGTTTAAGTGTAATGCAAGAAATTTTGCAACATTAGCGTGAAAGCATTTATTGTAATAAAAGAGGAGATATACGAAACAAATAGTGGTCTTGATTCTTGAGTTGTGGGTAGCCATTTTGTTTAGGTGTTTTACCATAACCTCCATTTTCTTGCTGGGATGTCCAAGCTTTGATTAAAATATATACCACAGAAAGGAAATGTGGTCTGGCCAGGGTGGAGTGAGTCCATCTGAAATGCGCACAAGCTATTATTCAGATGAGTTATCCATGCCGTTGCATTAAGAAGTAAGCACGAGAATGAATTATAGCTTAACTGATAGGCACTAGGGCTCATATTTGAAGCATAGTTGCAGTGGGTATGATAAACCATGAAAATACTTCTGATGTGCGAATAATAAAAGCACTCGCTTGGCAGACCACTATCCAGTCGGCTTGACTACTAGATGCCACAGGAACCTCTCACAGTAAGACACCATAATTACAATTATCTTTTGTTCGTACACACCTAGTTACGAGACAACAGGCGTAGAAACGTAGTTTGTGTGCTGAGTTGAGCGAGCGAGCGAGCACAGGCCTACCTTCGTGACGTACGCGCCACGGCCTGTCTTTCTCGTAGGCCTCGCAGAGACAATTATTGCCGCACTGTCAAAACGTCGGTAGACTGAAAAACATAGCAAAGTCTTACCCAAACTTCTTTAGTCGCCATAGCCGTGTCCAGTGCCAAAGTTGCGACGCTATTTGTTATTTTTGCAACAGAAAAGGTCAACTTCAGCCAGTGTGCATGAAAAAGTTACCTTGACAGCAAACTGGCAAGCAACATGCCAGTAAACTAGTCCAAATCACTAACACTGTCGTGGCACAGCCAGCCACGTAACAGTGCGACTCGGTGGCTGAGTTAAATGTGCTGATAGGTCGACCATGTATAAAACTCAGCAAACACCATTCGGGTGATTTCCATGTACCAAACAAGTCAAACCGGCACACACACAAGTCCACTACTAAATCTTTGCTCACGTCCCCTGTCAAGCATTGTGGTGGCTCACTGCAACAGGCAGGATATAAGAGTTCTCTCTTAGGTGTGAGACGTAGTCGGGACGAGATGTTCGTTACCTTGACAGTAGCTAAGAAAGGTCTCAAATTGCAACTGAGACTGGTGCTTCTGTTGCGCTTCTGAACAATCTTACTTACGAACCTTTAGGTTCACCAACACTGAGCACAGCTACGCATGTGTCGTCAGTTTATAATGAACAGGAAATTTCAGTTTTTGGAATTTTCAGTGTGCCAGTTACTTTCCAAGGTGTGACAAAGACAGTTGTATTCACAGTGCTTTCTTCCAAATCTTCACAGAATATTTTCGGCTTAGATTATTTCGAAATTTCTCGATTGTCAGTCCACAAGTTAGTGTTGCAGATATCAACAGATGCGCCTACTGACGAGCTTCAAGCTCTGTGTCACAAATTTAGTAAACTTTTTAGCGACGATCTCGGTTGTACGAATAATTTTTTAGCTCATGTCTCACTCAAAGACACTGCACAACCAAAGCTCTGTCGAGGTAGGCAAGTGTCCATTGTAATTAGGGAACAGGTCACTGAACAGTTACGCCAGTGGCAAGTTGATGGGGCCATCAAGCTACTCCTTGCAAGCCAGTGGTCTTCCCCATTAGTCATCCTTTGCAAATCTTCAGGACGTCTTCGATTACGTCTTGATTTTAAGTCTACTGTGAACCCGCACACAGTGATAGATATGTATCCTTTGCTGCGACCAGAGGTACTGATGTACAGATTAGGCGAGGGTTGCTATTTATTCAAGATAGATTTGGCGTATGCTTACCTCTAATTGCCTCTGGACAACTAGTCAAAGAAATCTTTGGTTATTAACACTTATCTCGTGTTATTTGAATTTCAACGCCTACCCTTCGATAGTGCCTAAGCACCAGCGATTTTTCAAAAATGGTTCAAATTGCTCTGAGCACTATGGGACTTAACATCTGAGGTCACCTGTCCCCTAGAACTTAGAACTACTTAAACCTAACTAACCTTGGCCATCACACACATCCATGCCCGAGGCAGGATTCGAACCTGCGACCGTAGCGGTCGCGCGGTTCCAGACTGTAGCGCCTAGAACAGCCCGGCCTCTGCGGGCGGCCACCAGCGATTTTTCAACGCTTTTTAGAACAAGTGACTGCCAAGATGCCTTCTTGCTCAAATTACCTGTATGACATTGTCGTGTCTGGACGTTTTGCAGAAGAACATTTAGTCAATCTCGAGTACCTTTTTCAAGTACTGTTATCGGCAAGCCTCAAGTGTCGCAAAGGCAAGAGTTCTTTTTTCCAAACGGGAATAGAATATCTGTGACATGGGACACTGGGCTATTGTGAGGACAATTCGTCTTGACCAGACTTATTTGCGAGCCATCAAAGATTTGTCAGCTCCCAAAAATCTAAAGAAACTACAAGTAGTGTTAGACAAACTGAACTAGTATTTCAAATTCATTCCCCATGCCTCTCAGATTGCAGCTCTGCTTCACAAGTTACGGCGTAGCAGCACTCAAAGAACAATAGAAAATAGAAAACTCTTAAATGATTGTTGGATATCAGAAACCAAATGTTTTCAAAACACATTAAAATGATAGGAGGAACAAGGGAAGCAGTTATGACTAACGACACCTTCTCTTACCACCTGCCTGCCCACACACACCATCCTGCACCCACACTCGGTATTTACCATTTGCATAGTACCTAAATGGGTGACCATCCGGGCTACCTAGCGTTGTTGACAAGCAGGGTGCACTCAACCATTGTGAGGCAAACTGAGGAGCTACTTGACTGACAAGTAGCGGCTCCGGTCTCGTAGACTGACATGCGGCTGGGAGAGTGGTGTGCTGCCCACATGCCCCTCCGTATCCGTATGCAGTGACACCTGGGGGTGAGGATGACGCGGCGGCCAGTCGGCACCGTTGGGTCTCTTTGGCCTGTTCGGACAGAGTTTTAGTTTTATAGTAAAATGATAATATCTTACATCAGAAACATGAGTCACAGTTATGGGAATAACAAGTGCCAGCAATATTTTCAAAACACATCGAGAATATGTAATAGGAGGAACATGACAAACAGTTATGACTAGATACACTGATCAGTCCTTCCTCTTAACACCTAATACCTCACTCACCATCCTACACTCCACCAAGTAATATTCATTACTGTAACATACTAGACACAAAGTATATTCTCTCTATATCGAAAATGGTGAAAGATTTGTAACATCTTAGCTGAAGAAATAAATATGTATAGAGAGAGCTTACACGTACTGTGGTTAGTACCAAAAACTTACTTAAAGAAGTTAACAAAAGTGGACAACTACTATTCAAAATTATCTTCATTTCTTTTTACTTTCTTTGTTTAAAATATGTCCTTCCACCACAGATTTCAGTTTCTTTTTGTTTAATGATCTATGCATCTTGTCATTTTCCATTTTACAATAATTATTAAGCAATATATTAACACCTGTCCAAACAACAGATATACACAATTCCTGTGCTGAATGTTTCTCACAGACATCTATTGCAATATCACCACTGCCCATGACACAATCTCGAATTAATTTACATGCTGTTTGCCGTTGGTTTTGAATCCTGAGAAAGGAAACACAGTGTTCATCTGATAATAGTTTTCGCATTAAATAAAAAGAATACATTCCTGTCAGCAGTGGCATTTTCTATGGATACTGCAAACCACCTCTATCAAGATCTTTAATTAGTTTCTGCTCAGCATCACATGCCAGCTGCTTATCTATTGTTACAAACTGAGCACAGTCAGAACACTAGAACTTCTTTATTGTGGTGTAGCAACAGTATCCAGCAATGAATGTAAGAACTGGTAATTCTGGACCGATAAGGTGCAAATCACACTGACTAAGACTTATTTTACAAATACCTGATGCTGAGATGTCACAGGCAACATCAAGACATTCAGACTGATCACAGATTTGTAGAGATCTAATTACAATTTTCTTAGCTGAGTCACCTTGTAAAGAAAGCTCTAACAAAGTTGATAATCTGAGCTTTTTCTCTGTCTCAAATATTTGCCTCATTGGCACATGGTGTTGGGATCCAGAGAGCTGTCGATACAATCCAAACCTGGCTTCCAAGGCATCAGTCTGAAATTTTCCAGGCAGCAAGTATGACATTTTAAGTTCTGACAGATAATACGTATATGTTGTATGCTTGAGTGCAGAGTGTGTTTCCTTACAGAGCTCACCACGTGACACATTAATGGAGCTCCAGTTGTCCAGCTAACTTAGAAAATTTTCGAGAAATTTACATCTCTCATTATCCTTGTGTCTTGTTAGAGGCTTTTGCATTTCCTCTCTAAGCCTAAAGCCTTTCAAAGGGGACTTAACGTTCACAATTTTCCACCATGTGCTTATTATTTTAATAAATTCAGCAGTTCCCTCATAATTTTTAATGTTATTTGTAGGCCCCAACTCCAGTAAACTGCATTTGATGTCATTGAAAATTTGAGAAACAGGCTTTACTTTTTGTTTCTCAATGAAGAGGGCCACAGAGCTTTCATACTTAAACGATATGCAGATTTCAATAATTTGTTCGTTTCAATGTCAAATATGGACTAATAGCAGAAAATGAATCTTGCATTCTCACAGATGTGTTTTCAAAACTGGGAAAGCAAAATGTCAGAAGTTCGTCATTCAAATTCACCCAGTTGTTTCTGATGCATTTATAAATATGTACAGGGTCTATACCATAAAACAAGAGTTTGGAATGATCTGAAGGGTGTGCGTAATCAATACTAAGTTGTGGTGGATTTGCAAAATTACTAATAGCTTTTCTATTAATTGAATTATTCTCAGAACAAATACAAATAACCTTTAAATCTAAGTCTTCCAACCCAATCAATACTTTTTTATTACATTGAGCAAGTCATTTCATTTACAGGGAAGTTCTGGATGACATCTTTAATTGATGAAATTATACCTTGCACCATAAACACATGAGCAGTTGTTGCAAGAGTAGTGGTATCATGTGCCATACCCACTATATTTCCTCCTTTGTAGTCCATGGCTGGCTTAATGTGCATTTCATCTAACATGAGTGTTACAAAACAATAATGATGATTCAGGTTTGATAATTTCTCCCTAATGTAAACTAGAAAGTTTGGACTGATAGGATCAACATTAATATTTGCACAGATGTTTCTAATAATATTAGGATGAGGCAGAATAATATTTCCAGTGCTTTGTATGAATTTGTAAGCATGGCTTGAAATAAAAAACAACAAAGAAGCAAATACTAAAACATGGGGAGAAAACCTATATCTCTCAGGAAGCGAAAAGCTTAACTGAAACTGGCTTCTTGTCGATTCAACAGCAGGTTTAGTTTTCTCCTCACATTCTAAGTTATCTAACAACTCAAAAATGATGTCTTGAACATGTTTTTCTTCCTTTTTGCACACTAAACTTTCAACAAATTTTATAATATTATCTAGATCATGGATATTACTTACAGTTTTTGGAACTTTCTTGAAAGTGATTTCACAACGCTTAACATAAATGCTTACACTCAGTTCCTGGTTAATAATTATGTACAAAATATGATGTGGTGTTCTTTCAGTGTCTACATAAAAAACAGTATATATGGATCTTTCACTGCATTTGACCCCTTTTCACTACAAGTAACAGTCAAGCTTCTTTACCAGTTCTTGAAATAAATTGAAGGAAAAATTCCTATTATATTCTTCTAGAGATTTAATACTATCCTCTATGGATGCTCTCAGTGCAGCAGCTTCCCTTTTCTCCTGTTTTTCAGAAGAAGATTCTCTGGCATCACATTCGAAATATATGAAGGGCACTTAGGAAATTTGCTTGGGACTGAGTTTTGTTAGAGCTGTGGCTTGCTTAGTGGTGTGGTTAACGTAGTCCCAGTTTTCCTGTCTACTGTTTGTTTCTCATAATATATCGTCTTTGCAGAAGTGCAAATGGCAGATCTACTTAGTGAAAAGTAATATACAGCACGCATGTCGCTAGAACTTGTAATGATACTCAAACTTCAACTGCCATACACTTCTGTCGATAAATATGGCTTAAAGTGAAAGGTACTCACCATCGGATGCTTGCTAGGAACGAAGTTCTCTCTTTTGATCGCAGATAACCATTTCCTACACGTATTCTCTATGGCTGGAAATTTAGAAGTGTGAACCTTCTTCTCATCGTAATTACCGCCACAACCAGGAACACAACACTTGTTCACGTGTTGATGATCACTTCTGAACTGCTACAGGCAGTGTACACTTCAAAGAGCAGAAAAGCAAACGATTTAACAAGGGAATTCAGCTCACCAACACTACAGCTCCGGAATAGTTGTTTACATGGCTCCACATGGCAGTTCTACAGGCATCTAGTTCGCGCTGCTGCCGGTAGGCGGCACTGGCTGTATACATGAAGTTGATGACGCCAGTCTCCTATTGGCAGAGTGTTGTAAGGCCTTGTGATTTAGGTGGTGTTGGTTCAGGCCTACCTTCGTGATGTATGCGCTGCGGCCTGTCTTTCTCATGAGCCTCGTTGTCTCTGTACATGACGTCACACGCTGTCTCACACAGACCTGGCGGATGTGGGGCTATTTAAGTTCTACAGCACTACTAACACTGTCACTATGCAATTAGTTAATATTTGACATTTTCGTCTCACACTAGGCTAAATCAAAAATGTCCTGAGCCTCAATTAGCTGTAATACTGTATCTAAAAAAAGGATCAGGTTGTTTGAAAATAGCACCACGAATTCTATCGTCACAAATATTTTGAGATAAAGTGTCATGCGGCATGACATCACTGTATGATTGTCCACAACGACACAAAAATTTTCAATGCCTAGTTAAACTTTACAATTCAGTGATCCACTGTTTGTGACCTGCTGCTTGCTGAAGGCAGAAAAAACTTTAACCTTATCAACCACAAGAGTTTTTTCATCAAAGTCGTTAACTTGCTAACTAAAATCTCAAAGTAAGTGTTCGTGTTGTTTGTCAGGAACAATTTCACTACGAGCCCGTAAACTCCCATGTCCACTACGGAAAGAAAAAATGCTTCGCTCTTCGGACTTTGCCATTGGTGTGCCTCCATACAATTCATCTCCTGAGCTAAGTATTCCGACCAGCCCTCATGCCGTTTGTGGAAACAGCAGAATGCTGGAACAGCTGATGGAGGCTGCGGTGCTGCTTGCAGATTCTACTGTTGTTGTGGTAACTGCGTAACGACTAGCAGCAGCTGCTGGATTTGCTCTCCCTGTAACTGAATAACAGACATTATAGAACCGTCTTGTGAAGCAGAAGCCATGCCTGTAAGGGGTTTGGATTACACACTGCACACAAAACAACACAATCATCTCAGTAGTAGCATCTGTCCTTAGTCAAAGGTCCATATACACTGCTGGCCACCGTAAATGCAACACCCTGAAGGAAGCATCCGAATCAAGTGAAATTTACACCATGGGTCTGCAGCGATGAGATATGCAACTGATTAGAATTTCAGCGCAGACGCACATCACGCGCGCCTGTGGCGCCACCTCATAGCGCCATTTAAGGCTTGGCGATTTCGACGAGCGTACGTTCGGCACGTGTGTTTACCTTGTGGTTGTTTCACAAGACGATCAGTTATGCCTCGCAGACAACAACGAACATCTTTTGATCAAGTATCCGAGTTCGACAGAGGAAGGATAGTGGCTTACCGAGATTGTGGATTATCATACACAGAAATCGCTAGTCGTGTTGGACGAAACCAAACAACTGTAATGCGGATATGTGACCGTTGGATGCAGGAGGGTACGACGGACCGACGTGGTCGATCGCATTCACCTCGGTGCACCACTGCACGTGCTGATAGGCAAATTGTGCGCATGGCAGTGACGGATCGCTCAGTGACATCCCGAACCATAGCACAGCACATTGCGTCTGTAACGCATCATCCAGTGTCTGCGCGTACCATTCGACGCCGTTTACAGCAGAGTGGTCTGTCCGCAAGACGTCCATTGCTTCGTCTACCATTGGGAGAGTGCTTAGAAAATGTAGTCCATCAACAAAGGAGGTGGCTTACAAAACACTCGTTCGACCTATACTTGAGTATTGCTCATCAGTGTGGGATCCGTACCAGATCGGTCTGACGGAGGAGATAGAGAAGATCCAAAGAAGAGCGGCGCGTTTCGCCACAGGGTTATTTGGTAACCGTGATAGCGTTACGGAGATGTTTAATAAACTCAAGTGGCAGACTCTGCAAGAGAGGCGCTCTGCATCGCGGTGTAGCTTGCTCGCCAGGTTTCGAGAGGGTGCATTTCTGGATGAGGTATCGAATATATTGCTTCCCCCTACTTATACCTCCCGAGGAGATCACGAATGTAAAATTAGAGAGATTAGAGCGCGCACGGAGGCTTTCAGACAGTCGTTCTTCCCGCGAACCATACGCGACTGGAACAGGAAAGGGAGGTAATGACAGTGGCACGTAAAGTGCCCTCCGCCACACACCGTTGGGTGGCTTGCGGAGTATCAATGTAGATGTAGATGTAGACGCAGAACCACAGACGTCTCCGTCACCAATGGTGTGATGACAGACGGATGTGGACGGCAGAATGGAATGACGTTGTCTTTACTGACGAGGCACGCTTCTGTCTGTAGCGCCACGATGGTCGGATTCGAGTGTGGAGACACCGTGGAGAGAGGATGCTGGACAGCTGCATTATGCACCGCCACACTCGTCTTGCACCGGGTATTATGGTATGGGGCGGTATTGGATATTACTCTCGCACGCCTCTAGTACGCATTGCCGGTACTTTAAATAGCCGGCGCTACATATCCGAGGTGCTGGAGCCAGTTGTCCTTCCTTACCTTCAGGGCTCGGCCACAGCCATATTTCAACAGGATAATGCGCGACCACACGTGGCACGCATTGTCCAAAGGATCTTCGTCAATAACCAGATTGAATTGCTTCCCTGGCCGGCTCGCTCTCCGGATCTTTCGCCGATAGATAACATGTGGTCCATGGTTGCTCAACGAGTGACCCAGATTACATCCCCAGCTGCCACACCAGATGATCTTTGGCAACGTGTGGAAGCTGCTTGGGCTGCTGTACCCCAGGAACACATCCAACGTCTCTATGACTCAATGCCGAGACGTGTGGCAGCGGTGATCTCCAACAATGGTGGCTACTCTGGCTACTGATTCTGGCAGGAACCACATGTCACAGACGTCTGTAAACGTAATCATTTGATACTTGGTCAACATGTTATCTACAAAATAAACCTTGTTGTGCTACCTCTTGTCTTTCTTGGTGTTGCATTTACGGTGGCCAGCAGTGTACTAACGTACTAGACATGTAAACAGAAATAAATAACAAGTAACAAGGTGGGGGGGGGGGGGGGCAAAAGAAAAATTAATCCTGTAGCTTGTGCAGATCCTTTCCCCCCTTGGCACCAGCTGTCATCTCGTACTTTTGATACAACCAAGAAGGAGATCGTACTCGTCACCACCCTCAACTATTTATGTTGCACTGAGAGAAACGCTATGAGAGGAGAACGAGGAGAACACTGATAATGATTAGTGACTAGGACACACACATTCATTGACGAGAAGTCAACTTTGTAAAAATCGACTCATGCAGCAGATGCTGAAGCGCAACTGCTATTCCATAAGCTAAGACAGGATAGAAAACATGTCTTAGCTGACTAGAATGTTCACTCAAGACGGGCTTGCGTGGACTCGTTAGAAACATACAATGCGACGCGTAGTTCACAAGTAAAGGCGGTCTTCTCGGTAGTCGAGCTGACTTGGAACTGCTCGCTCTGCTGAGGTACCACTGTTGCGACTTCTTGGTGCGGCAATCTCTGGGCTGTACCCCGTCTCTGGAGTGCGTTATCGACCTATCGAAGCCTGTGGTGCTGCCTGCAGTGCATGCAAGGTTATTTAAAAGGGAGGTTGGGCCCGAAGCTAAATCGGCTGTGATTGGCTGGCGCAGTGACGTCACTGTAGGAGCAAAGCGAGGCAGCGGCTAGCGAAGCAAGCGACTCTTACTAAGGACAAGCAACTACTTATAACACTAATAAGTTCTCAGGAAATTATTTAAAACAGTTGATTTACCTCTTTAGATGTTTGCAGTAGAAGAAGAGTGCCACTGTCTTGATTTCCGCTTCTCTGCTGCTGCTGCTTTCTGCATTTTATGCTTCGTATTGAGGAACCGCATACGAATGAAAAGTCGTGTTCTGACATACAGTTTCATAACGTGTGACGAAAATTCCGGATATTTAGTTTGGACAGCAGTACATATTGTTTTCACTATTTTTTTTTCCTTGGAAATACTATCTAATCCATTAAATTAATTACAAATTAGTTCAAACTGAGACACCTTATGTAGCCACTCATCTGTTGGAACTGTAAGCCCACCGCGAGATAGAAGTTCAATCCAACCATAATTTTCATTTGTTGGAGGACTTAAAATATCAGCAGACGGCGTTCCCAGTGTCTTGTCACAGTTCTTTGCACGATATGCAATGTAACCAGCCAGGTAACGGAATCCTTCTGCAGAGCAGTCACGTCCCTCTTTGACTGCAGATTCTTCTGGTGCAGGTTGAACAGGAAAGTTAATATCTCGTAGCTCTTTTTCACCATCTACCTTTGCAGTGCTTCGCTCATGTCAGGCAAAATTCCTGTGAACAGATGTGACGTCAAAAATCCGTCACACTCATCTGCCTCTACTGATGTGTCACTTGACAGAGGAATGTCATGAGCATTGTGTCCCAGCAGTAACAGCCGTAATCGATATTTTACTTCTGTTGGAGAAGGGTTCAAATGGAAATGACCAATTCCTGTGATCTGTGAGAAAAAATTTTCCAGTGCATCCTGATTCAATCTTGCAGTTAAAATATAAGTTATTTGTAGTGGCTGAAGATCTGAAAACAGTCCAAATAATGACCGAACAGTTGTCATAATGCCTTTCTGGAATGGGAGCAAGTGATTTGCATTGCCTACGCGCATTTTTTCGGCACACGTATACAGTTCTCTCAATAATCTTTCTTGAACATCCTTATGTCTCCCATAACCACATGATAACACATTCTTATTGTACCTCCGAGCATTCAGAATGTCAAATGCGTCGTTTGCTAACTGAAAAAAATTTGCTGCTTCCTCTTCTTCAGGCATTAGGTACTTTATGGCTTTAGCTGTGGCACTTGAAAAAAGTTGCATTGCCAAATAAACCCTTTGTCGCTCTCTCCCCTTGACACTGAGATGAAGCTGTGACAGTTTAGGACACAGCTTCATTTCACTCCTATCTAATGCGAGCAGTCCTTCTATAATAGATTTATTAACAATTTTCCCACTTGGAAGCTTTAGTCCATCATCCAGAAAGTGGTTGCTCATTAATTTAAACAAATGCGGAACATCTGAAAACACCCAGATTCGTTTATTTTCATACTGCGGATTGGAAAAGCAGGAATTTGTTTCTGTCACATTAAAATCTTTCCACACAGATAGATTTTTTGTTCCAAGGTCGCACACTATCGCAACAACATCGTAACCAACATCTTGTACAGAGCAGATAATACTGTTTAACCGATCAGCTGTTATTTGTGTGTCAAAATCATAGTAAATGGGTTGCTTCCATCCAGAAAACAAACCACGTACCGTAACAAATAGCACGTTACTGTGTGGCGCTACAACACGATCTTCAACAGGATCATAAATAATATTGCTGTCTACATTCATTTCGTCGAATGATAGCACACACACACACACACACACACACACGTTCAGTTTTTGTCAGTACAGACGAGTGACCTTTCATTAGCTGCAAAACGTCTGTCAGCACACCAGAAAAGTATCTGAAAGAGCGTGACGTCCATCTCTTAAGTGTTGACAGTCCTGGAAGTGGGAAACCGACCTGATTTCTTAAAAACAAATAATGCTTCCTAGACACAGCACGAAGTGTAACCGCTTTACAGATATCTACCCTTTGCCATTTTGCTCGTTTATTTTCACTCAACAAGCAGTTTATCTGTGTTTTTGAAAACAATTTGCCTAATATTTGAGTCACTTTCTCCTGCACTTGCTTCTTTTGACACTTTTGTTGATACTTTATTTTCTCACCACAAGCTTTCACTTTGAGTTTCAAACGCTTCTCACTACACCTGAGATTTGCACACGTAGCTGTCAGTCAGCGGTTCCTGTATTCTAATTCTTCTATACGTTTACAGAGTTCGCTGATCTGTTTACTATCAGTGTCTTAGTCATCTGTCGCTGTTGACTGGTCTATTTTTCTTTTTTTCGGAAACACACTAACCAGGTGCTCAATTGACTTTTTCATTGTCTTTCTTGCCTGCAACCTGTCTGCCCTATTCGGAGAAACTGTGTCATCAGGACCTTACTTTCCACTAACACTGGGAACACTTCCTGGTGTATTCGCACTCGGCACTGCGTCTGGTTTAAGTGTTTTCTTCGGCGGTAGATAAAAATGGCTCTGAGCACTATGGGACTCAACTGCTGAGGTCATTAGTCCCCTAGAACTTAGAACTAGTTAAACCTAAATAACCTAAGGACATCACAAACATCCATGCCCGAGGCAGGATTCGAACCTGCGACCGTAGCGGTCTTGCGGTTCCAGACTGCAGCGCCTTTAACCGCACGGCCACTTCGGCCGGCCGTCACGTAGATAATCATCGGATGTGAAATGCAACGAACAAACAGTTGACGCCGCAACACTGAAGCGATCTTTTCGGTGGCACTTCATAATCCAGGCCTTTTGCACTTTAACGTCTTTTGGGAACGAATGATAAATTATATCCGTGCCTTTTGTCTTTCGGCTGTACGACAGACACCCTGTTACAGCACACCCAGGCATTTTAACACAACACTTTTACAAAGCACCGCAACAACACCACAAACTAAAGCAAAACAACAACATCGGTAAAACAGCTCTTTTGGCGCCTCGACACAACGTGCTCATATGCTGACGTCATGCGCAGAACGACGAAATATTCGCCGATCTGCGCAGGCCATTTGGGTCCCCCCTGAGTGCATGCTATGCTTACGCAACCAAAAGTTTGTGCATAAGTTCGTAGCGTTTTTCTGTAGGTTTAAACATATACACATATCAGAGATTTGAGTCATCAATAATACACTCCTGGAAATGGAAAAAAGAACACATTGACACCGGTGTGTCAGACCCACCATACTTGCTCCGGACACTGCGAGAGGGCTGTACAAGCAATGATCACACGCACGGCACAGCAGACACACCAGGAACCGCGGTGTTGGCCGTCGAATGGCGCTAGCTGCGCAGCATTTGTGCACCGCCGCCGTCAGTGTCAGCCAGTTTGCCGTGGCATACGGAGCTCCATCGCAGTCTTTAACACTGGTAGCATACCGCGACAGCGTGGACGTGAACCGTATGTGCAGTTGACGGACTTTGAGCGAGGGCGTATAGAGGGCATGCGGGAGGCCGGGTGGACATACCGCCGAATTGCTCAACACGTGGGGCCTGAGGTCTCCACAGTACATCGATGTTGTCGCCAGTGGTCGGAGGAAGGTGCACGTGCCCGTCGACCTGGGACCGGACCGCAGCGACGCACGGATGCACGCCAAGACCGTAGGATCCTACGCAGTGCCGTAGGGGACCGCACCGCCACTTCCCAGCAAATTAGGGACACTGTTGCTCCTGGGGTATCGGCGAGGACCATTCGCAACCGTCTCCATGAAGCTGGGCTACGGTCCCGCACACCGTTAGGCCGTCTTCCGCTCACGCCCCAACATCGTGCAGCCCGCTTCCAGTGGTGTCGCGACGGGCGTGAATGGAGGGACGAATGGAGACGTGTCGTCTTCAGCGATGAGAGTCGCTTCTGCCTTGGTGCCAATGATGGTCGTATGCGTGTTTGGCGCCGTGCAGGTGAGCGCCACAATCGGGACTGCATACGACCGAGGCACACAGGGCCAACACCCGGCATCATGGTGTGGGGAGCGATCTCCTACACTGGCCGTACACCACTGGTGATCGTCGAGGGGACACTGAATAGTGCACGGTACATCCAAACCGTCATCGAACCCATCGTTCTACCATTCCTAGACCGGCAAGGGAACTTGCTGTTCCAACAGGACAATGCACGTCCGCATGTATCCCGTGCCACCCAACGTGCTCTAGAAGGTGTAAGTCAACTACCCTGGCCAGCAAGATCTCCGGATCTGTCCCCCATTGAGCATGTTTGGGACTGGATGAAGCGTCATCTCAGGCGGTCTGCACGTCCAGCACGAACGCTGGTCCAACTGAGGCGCCAGGTGGAAATGGCACGGCAAGCCGTTCCACAGGACTACATCCAGTATCTCTACGATCGTCTCCATGGGAGAATAGCAGCCTGCATTGCCGCGAAAGGTGGATATACACTGTACTAGTGCCGACATTGTGCATGCTCTGTTGCCTGTGTCTATGTGCCTGTGGTTCTGTCAGTGTGATCATGTGATGTATCTGACCCCAGGAATGTGTCAATAAAGTTTCCCCTTCCTGGGACAATGAATTCACGGTGTTCTTATTTCAATTTCCAGGAGTGTATATTCTCCTACACTATTTACAACGGTTTGCCACCGCTGGGGTAAGTTTTCGATTCCGAAACTGTAGAAATCACCTGCTTTTGAAGTCAAGAACTGATCAATGCATGTTTGGAGCGCATTTTCGTTTGGAAAGGAATTTCATTGTTCGATACAGAGTGGAAAATATGAAAATCTGAGGGGTAAGATTAGGTAAATAAGGTGGGTGCAGAATGACGTCCCTACCGAACTCCCATATAGTGCTTTTTGTCATTCATTGAGGGTGGATGTTATCGCAGAGTAGCATCACTGCACGTCGTGTTCCTGGTCGTTGATTTTGGACTGCTTCTGCAAGACGTCTCAGTTGTTGACAATAAATGTCCCCAGTGATTGTTGCACTTTGGAGAAGTAATTTGTAGTATACTACACCATCACTGTTCCACCAGATGCATAACATTATCTTTTGCAGATGCCCACTGGTTTTTGTATCGGAAGTTGCTGCTTTGTTTGGGCCCTACCATTCCTTTCTTTTCTTATGACAGCATAATGTCACCATTTCTCGTCGCCGGTAACAATACAGGATAGGAATGGTTGGTGTTATTCATGAAACAATGGATGATAAACAAGCGGAGATGGACTTATGGCCAAATGCTGATTTTTGTGATTTTTGGCTTAGAGCATGCAATACTCAAGGACCCGATTTTTGATCCTTCCACATCGCTTGCAAATATCGCGCGTGTGTGGAGTAATCACAGTTCATCACATTTGCCAGTTTCCGAGTACACTGACGCAGACCATTGTGAATTTATGCGTTTAAATCATCTTCATCAAACCCCAAAGGTCTTCTTGAACATGGAGAGACACTAATGTTAGAACGAACCTCCATAAAAAGAGAAAGCCATTTCCTTGCCTTACTCTGTCCGATGGAGTTACCCCCATACACGACGCAAATGTTTCTGGTTGCCTCCCCTGCTGTTCACCCCTCTATTGAACTCACACAGAAGGAAATGTTCCTATATCTCCGCTTAGCACTCCATTTTATAGCGTCCCAGTTCCATTCACCATCTCCAAATGACCAAATGACAATATGTAAACTCAGTCAGCAACAGTGAAGTATGGCCCGCATCTCGTGGTCGTGCGGTAGCGTTCTCGCTTCCCACGCCCGGGTTCCCGGGTTCGATTCCCGGCGGGGTCAGGGATTTTCTCTGCCTCGTGATGGCTGGGTGTTGTGTGCTGTCCTTAGGTTAGTTAGGTTTAAGTAGTTCTAAGTTCCAGGGGCTTATGACCACAGCAGTTGAGTCCCATAGTGCTCAGAGCCATTTGAACAGTGAAGTATGTCCGCAGCTCGTGGTCGTGCGGTAGCGTTCTCGCTTCCCGCGCCCGGGTTCCCGGGTTCGATTCCCGGCGGGGTCAGGGATTTTCTCTGCCTCGTGATGACTGGGTGTTGTGTGATGTCCTTAGGTTAGTTAGGTTTAAGTAGTTCTAAGTTCTAGGGGACTGATGACCATAGATGTTAAGTCCCATAGTGCTCAGAGCCATTTGAACCAAGCCAACAGTGAAGTATAAATAAAAAATCACAATCGTTAAAATAACAACCTGAATACCAACATGGAAAACAAAAATACTACGAACTTCAGCATAGCGACTACAACAGCATATCGCCGCATTTTGAGTTGTGGATAAAACTCTTCAGCGGTCCCTCTTCCTTTCTTGGGCTTACTTAAGAAGTTGGCTCCACTCTCGGATACTGTCGTGTTCAAATTAGAGGAGATGTGTACCTTGCTGTCTACTTGTCATTCGCAAAGACTGCGTGTGGTCGCACGGTACCATGTGTTCCATTACTACCACAGGGCAATGTAAGTAAAATAGAAACATGAAATAAAATTTTCGATTATTATAAAATTAGTCTTGTGATTTTGATTTTTCAGTCTTTACCTGGAAGACGAACACACAAAAACATTTCGCTTTTCAGTACTCACTCATTTAATCACAACCGTAGGCATTGTGATGCGTGTCTTTACGAATCGCTTTCACTAAAACACTAAGTTAGAGGGTGGGAAATTACTATGTATGGCTTCTACACTATACCATGTTACCAGAAGGGAAAGGGGAGGTGTCACTTTTGTACGCGTCCTTCTCGTTCCTTCTGAAACAAAGCTTGTAGGTTGCCTTTCATGACCCATCCATGTGCCTGAGAAACAGATAACACAGCCTAAGCTTCTCTTCTCAACCTACGTCTAAGGGGGGATAAAACACATTCTATATTCTATTTTTCTTCAATAATTTAAATTAAGAACTTATCAGAAAGAATTTTTCTCTCTTTTTTTCAAAAAAAAAAATTTATTTGGGAGACTATCATTAACTTTTTCAAAATTATTACTGGCAATACGTCACTTCATAAAACTGCTACGTTTTACTTCATTATTAAGCTTAAAACACAAACTTTACAATTTTTATGCATATATAAACCATAGCTGTTATTCCCTGAAAGCTAACATAGGTTCTTACATAGTTCTGGGCTAGTTGCAATTTATTTCATTACCTTAGATGTTGCTTTACTTAGAAAATCGAGTAACCTTAGCAAGTTCTATCTTCATATGGCTCATTTATAGTACGGATTAGTATCTTGAGGAAGTAATTTGTGCGAGAGCAGTTACTTTGCTTTGTCATACACATAACCAAAAAGCTGTTTTATTATACTGCACCAATACTCTACAATCTGCATTTCTTAACACATTCGTTTATCTCTGTTGTTGTCAGTATGCGTCAATAGTTATCTGTTAACTGACCATCTGCCTTAAGCAAGATTATTCGCTTCTCAGCCCTTTTTACGAGAAGTGAGGGAATTACTCACCAGTTTTCCACCATTTTACCGTATATGTCAACCTACTGACTTCATTTCTGCTGTTTCTCACTATTTCCATTTATTGGTATATTTCGACTCTTCTTTCTCCCTTTTTTCCTTCGCCAGCGTATTGACTTCATTATTTACATATATTTTTGGTGTGACCCTCACATCACTTCCACACTTCGCCTTTAATTAACATCAAACGCTTTGGCTTGCCTCTAGTGGCACCATTTTGTTACTCTTTCTTACTTACAGACTATCTTACATCCAGCTGAAAATTATTAAATGGTGCACAATTTATTGTTTCACTTTTTTTAATGTTCAGCTTCAGTTAATTCTCTTAACGCAAAATATTCCGTACTTTGTAGTTGCTAATCCTTTTTACGGATCTTATTTATTATTTGTTAACCTTTGCCATTATTTTTCTATTATTTGTGTTCATATGTTAGCCACTGTTATTTTACCATTTAGAATTTACTACTGCAAACTACCTCTTATAAGTCATCATTCGGGTATAGTCTTTTCGGGAATCATTCTTGTTTATTAGGAAGATTTTATAAACTAATAGCATGTGTATAACATGCAGGCATATATTCCGTATTTACTGTAGGTAGGACAGAAGACGAGAATGAAACTTGAAAGGGAATAACAGTTTCATCCAGCTGGGACCTCACAATACGTCAAACTGTATATCCTCCAAAGAGTGGCAGACTCCCTACAGAATCTAGTTATTGTGAGTCTTGAAAGACTTCAGATCTACAGTGTGTCATAGACACAGTTCTTCCTTACTTATCGGGTATTCCATAAGCTATGCGTTTGCATGAGGCTTACCAGTTATCCTGAATGGTCCCTGACAAACTTGCACGTGCGGTTCTAGGCGCTGCAGTCCGGAACCGTGGGACTGCTACGGTCGCACGTTCGAATCCTGCCTCGGGCATGGATGTGTGTATGGTCGCCCTGTTCAATGCTTCCTGGCACAGTAAGCCCTACACAATCTGTTTAGCTTACGCATAATCCTCTCGCCCACATTTCCCTGTGGAAAAAATGGTTCAATTGGCTCTGAGCACTATGGGACTCAACTGCTGTGGTCATTAGTCCCCTAGAACTTAGAACTAGTTAAACCTAACTAACCTAAGGACATCACAAACATCCATGCCCGAGGCAGGATTCGAACCTGCGACCGTAGCGGTCTTGTGGTTCCAGACTGCAGCGCCTTTAACCGCACGGCCACTTCGGCCGGCTTTTTCCCTGTGGAAAATAGGCCGAGATCCTTATATGGCGAATTCTATCCGGCCTTTTCTAGGCATGCTTTAAATTTTCCAAATGCAAACTGCGGAACATTAGCCGATAAGGTACTCTTAGACTTACCAATTTTTACAAAATAGTCCTTTTCTAGCGTGTCTACCAGCGTTTTGGCCTAAGCTCTCTTTATTGGATATAGTTTGACATTCTTGCTAAAACCGTCAATCGCAACAAAAACTTAGGCACAACGTCCTTTAGATGTCGGGAGTGGGCCAAAAATATCCATCGGCTGCACGTAATTCCAGGGGTTCACTTGGCCCTGCGTGGTGCATATTTCCCTGCACTATACTATTTACTGCACGTATCTTTTGGAGTGTAGCCATGTATGGAAGTGAAACATGGACGATAACCAGTTTGGACAAGAAGAGAATAGAAGCTTTCGAAATGTGGTGCTACAGAAGAATGCTGAAGATAAGGTGGGTAGATCACGTAACTAATGAGGAGGTATTGAATAGGATTGAGGAGAAGAGAAGTTTGTGGCACAACTTGACTAGAAGAAGGGATCGGTTGGTAGGACATGTTTTGAGGCATCAAGGGATAACAAATTTAGCATTGGAGGGCAGCGTGGAGGGCAAAAACCGTAGAGGGAGACCAAGAGATCAATACACTAAGCAGATTCAGAAGGATGTAGGTTGCAGTGGGTACTGGGAGATGAAGAAGCTTGCACAGGATAGAGTAGCATGGAGAGCTGCATCAAACCAGTCTCAGGACTGAAGACCACAACAACAACAACAATCTTTTGACAGACAAGACAGGATGATAGCCTCCTCGCTAATCTATGATGCATGATACCGAAAATCACCTTCTCACTTAATTTAGCAACCGGCACCAAATGGTCATATCGTAGATGCACATAATACGTCAGCTGATTCATATGTTGCGATGGAGAACATGTTTTCCACTCTGCTGAATCTAACTTCCTTCCTCAGAATAAAATTCCTTTATGTAAGCAATTGTACTACTCTACTTTTGGATGATTATGGACCCCTACATGGCTTTTGGCTAACCTCAACTGATCATCATCTTCCTTCTTAAGGTTTTACATAGTTTCTTCAACGCACTTTCCTCCTTGAGCTCATGTATGGCCCACATGCTCACTTCATTCCTATCTGCTAATGGAATACTTCTGATTCTCTGCATAACTAAGCACTTCTTGATAGCCCATATGCTACCAGATTGTTCTTTCCTTGAATATATTTAATCTCAAAGTCGAACTACTGAAAGTACATAGCCCACCTGGTTAGCCTTGGATGTCTCAATCTGCAAGTTTTTAAAAACGTAAATTCCTTGTGATCACTATATATTGTCACCTTGTGACCTAACAAATAACGATCAAACTGTTGCATACGAAACACGATAGCCAGTGCCTCTAATTCCGAAATTCCATAGATTCGCTTAGCAGGTTTCAGTGAACGACTCGCAAACGCGGTTGTTTTATGTGCCCCTTGGTCGCCTTCTGTTTCCATCTGAAACACCTCTACTACAATCCCATGGCCACTTGCGTCAACTGACATGCAAAAGGGATTGGAGAAATCTGGATTGTGTAATTGTGGACTATTCGTCCAACAGTTTTTTAATTCTTCAAAAGCAGACTACCACTATTCAGTTCAAACCCACAGGGTATTCTTCTTGGAGTAAACAAGGTTCATTAAACAGGTGATGTTTAACAAAACGGCTATAGAATCCGAATAAATCGAACATTGACCTGAGCTGGTGTTTTTATTTCTGGGCACTTCAAACTTTTCAATGACTGATAATTTGGAAGGATCAGGTAATATATCTTCTCTGCTAATTTAGTTGCCCAAGACTTTTATTTTGCCTCTAACACACTCAGTCTTCTCTAACTTTAATTTCATACCTCCTTTTTCTATAGATTCTAGCACCCTGTCCAGTGGACTGATACGAACTTCTCATGTGATAGTTGCCAACACTATATCATCTACATAAATAGTCACCTGATCTAACACTTCCTGTCCCAACACATAAGCAATCACTCTTAGAAAGGCACACACAGAAATATTTAATCCAAATGGGACTCCTTTATATTGGTAGCACTCTCCTTCATACACGAAGGCTGTATATTTACGTCGTAACTCTTTCACCACCGGGGAAAATTCCAATATCCACAAGATAAGCCCATTGATGTAAGACACATAAACCCCTCGGAACTTTTGTATCAGTTTGTCTACATTCTGAGGACGGTCACTCTACCTTATAACAATTTCATTTAGACAGCGTGCGTTCAGTACTAATCTAGCGCTTCCGTCGCTCTCAGGCTGACTGTACCTTAAGCTCTATCGCTTCCAGGATATAGTTCTTTTCCACATTAATACTAAGTGGCTCTGATCAAAGTCAATCCTTCCTTCATATTTCTTTAAAAGAACTCTGCAAATTAACAGCTCAACACTTAAATTGAGCACGATTAGAGAAGTATGATTTATTATGTCGCCTATACCAACTGGTATCAAAGCCTCGTGCTGTAATGCTCTAGAAACAACTTCTCCAGTAGCACCTATTTATCTTAAACCACTTACTTTCATGACAGTTAATCCACTCTTCTTAGGAATGGAATCAAAGAATGCTTGGGACAAAGCACTTGCTTCACTGCCACTGTAAAGAAGACAACGCACTGTTACTCCTGAGATGTTAGTTTTAATTATAGGGTGAGTTATTCTAGTCTGAACGGGTTCCTCATGAACATCTTCTAATAAATCCTTTTCAACCAGTTTCCACCTAAAATAATTTTGTTCATTAGCAAGTACATTTACATTCATATTCACGGGGGCATAAATCTCTATATTCTCAGCTGCCTTTTCCAACCTGTCCATCAATTTAAAATCGAAACACTTAACGACTTCCTCAACTTTCGTTTGCTGCACATCAACTAAACCACTCCCTACCTGTGAGCAACTGCGTCCCTGCGCAAAGTTGCTAACTATAATACTGTAGTCTGCTTTTATAGTCTGTGGCAAGTGAATGCAGCGAATAGGTTCCGTGACGTCATTATTATTGCTACCCCTTCATCCAACAACTCCTCCTCTTCACAACCTTGCAAAACTAACTCTACTCCCTCTACTGAAACTTTATCCTTCAGATTACCATTGTTGTCGAAGATGTAGGCCTTTACTTCATCTTCGTCCTTATCTGATTCACAACCGTTAATTTGTTTGTCCGTATTATGTGCAGCGATTTCTTTTTCCTTCTTGACCCATTATTCTAATGTGTCGAAAATGCTGTCAACTTTATAATGAGAGTGGTTTAGCACATCACTAGTATTGTCTGTTCCTCTTTCATCATCCCTGTTATCGATTTGCGTGTGCTGACTGACTGTTGTCTCTGTTTTGTTACAGGTTGTGCTACTGTTTCCAGTTAGTGAGCGCCAGTTTCCTCATAGACGGGATTTAGTTTCACACATGCGGCCTGTTCTGTTCATTCGATTCAGAATCAGTTCGGGTAGCATTCGGCTCTCCATCTTGTCTCAACGGCCCATTACTTACATTTCTGCTTTTGTCATAGTAATTATTGCGAAGACGCGGTAACTATCTACCTCCTTTTTCTCTACTACGGCCTCGCCCACGATAATTTGGTTGTGTATTCTGAACCTCCATACTTCTAACATTCAAGTTCCCATTGTCATTATTTCGGTTGTTTAGATGATTGTTAGAAGACCTATTATTATTTTACACCTACTTCTCAACAACAGCTACTCTTTCTACTCGCTCCAGATATTCAATGAACCTATCCACATTATTTCTAGAAAATGATTCTATTCTGCCTATACCAAGGCAGCTTACTATCTAGTCCCAAGCTAATCACTCATCTTTTCTGTCAGATGTGACAGCCGCGAAACCCGCTTTCAAGAGAACTCTCATTTTGTTTGCTTTCTGACTAGTACTCATTAAGAAATGTAGTCTTAAATTCAGAATAAGTTTTGCATATAATCATTACGTCAGCTGACCATTGCAAAGCATCTCCTGCCAAATGACTTACTATGAAAGAAATTTTTTCATGGTCTGACCATGCATTTGGCATAACATCCTCAAAATCATTCCAGAACTCTAGAGGGTGAATTTATTTGTCTGGATCAAAACGTAAAAATTGACAACATCCGATGAAAGCAGCGTCAACTGAAGCAACATGCTCTACGATACTATTACAAGAACTCCCAGAGGTTACTCTGTTTTCTGTGTTAGTAATACCAGTGTTTTGTTCCTCTACTGCCTCCAATCTGTCAGAATTTTTTTTTACCAACAGCCATGCATAATTTCACACTGTCAGATTTCACTTTTTTAATATCCTTTTGAAAAGCATTTACCTCCTTATTTACTTCCTCAAATCGATTAGAGCAAAGTTTGGATTCATTGCCTACTCTTTCTGACAACCTTCCTTCCATAAGATCAACTGGGTACTTGAAATCTTTGCTAATCACCAATTTCGGTTCTGAAAATACTATGCAATTTAGTTAGCTGTTGCCCTAAAAACACGGGAGAACTGCCGGATATCAGTAACTTCCTGCCACGATATTTCGGCGCAGAGTCTTCTGGCCATCTTCAGGTGAATGCCACTGCAGTAGTACTGATGAGTACGCTTTTTTTTTCTTTATTGTTTTCAATTCCCCATCGGGGCGGGCTGGCAGCAGCATATGCGCTGCTCTTCAGCCGAAAGACATAGAACAAAACAATAGAAGACATTTAAAAACAGCAAAGGAGAGAATAAGGTGAACATAGATACAACAAAGGGGGAACATCATGGAAGGCAATAGACAAAAAACGGGGTGACTGTAAAATGGAGATAAAAAACTGTTTAAAAGTAGCACACACAAAAAGCCACACACTGCAACGATTAAAAGAACACAAGGCACAGTATGACTGGAGCATAAGGTATCAATGGATGGCGTAGCACATAACGTAACACTGACGGCGGACCTCAAGGCAATACACAATTAAAATCACACCTCTTGACACACAGGAGAAACAGCACTAAACACAACACTGATGAGGCACACTGATGATGATCAATACAGAGGATCTGCCAGGCGCAAGGAGATGAGGGAGACTTGAAGAAGGGAGGGAGGGGAAGAGATGGGGGAGAAGTGTGGGGGGCGCACGGAGGAGGGCCAGGTAGGGAGGGATGTGGGAAGGAAAGAGGCAAGTATGAGGTGCAGGGCCTCAGGGGAGAGGGGAATGGAGGAAAATCCGCTCTGGGAGAAGAAAGGAAGAGAAAAAAAGGGGGCCCTGGGGAGGGGGGGGGGGGGGAACAAGGCCAGGTTACAGTTGGAAGGAAGGGTAGATGTCACGGCGAAGTTTGTCATCCGGGAGGGGGAGGTGTTGGAAATTGCCCTGATGAAGGAGATGGAGGGTGTGGAGGTGGAGAGAAGGAGGGATACAGTGATAGAGGCGCGGCAACAGGCGGGGGGTGGAGAGGGAGGAGGAAACCAGAGGGTGGGGGGGATCAAGCCTGCGAACAATGTAAAGGATGTGGAGATGTTGGAGGAACAGGAGGAGGTGGGGGAAGGGGATCTGTTCATACAGGAGCCGTGTGGGGGAAGGAAGGCGGATACGGAAGGCAAGGCGGAGCGCATGGCGTTCAAGGATTTGGAGGTCCTTGTAAAAGCGGGTCGGGGCGGAGATCCAGGCAACGCTGGCATAACAGAGGATCGAGTACGCGCTGAGCTCCGCTATTTAAAGCCTTCTGAGGTGACATTGCGCATGCGCTGCTCAGCGTGTGCATTCATAACGGCTCCGTGCGCTGCGCCACGCGCCCTCCACTGTGAAAGCCTGGCGTATCGGTGTCAGGTCGATTTCCATCTTTATGCAGATAACTACATCGACTACGAAGTTTCTCTATAACAGGATTCCAAGCAGAGTTCAGCTGATAACCGCTATCTCGATTGATGAGAGTCTCGTCGTCAGACAATCTTATTTCCACAGATTCATTGATAAAGCATACACTGACAAAGTTCAAAGAAGTTACTGTAATTTTTATTCTCTTCTTAGATTATGGCGCAATACTTTGCATGCTAGGCACAGGCGCGTCATGATGACGTGGCGCTAGTAGTTGTGAACTGGGGTAAATCCCAGCACACTACCTCGCCCCTGTATCTCTCACAATGATGCAGCGCTTTTTCGTCACAGGCTGTATTCTCATTTAAGTATTTTTCCCGTCTGTCATCTCCATGACTTTTGAACAGCTTGACATGTTTCGTCGGCGTAAGCAACGAAATTTTCCGTGATATCCTCACTGCTGAACTAAACACCCACGTGCTGACTGCCCTGATCGCTGGTCGCATTGTACCCGTTGTGAGAAAAATTGACGCGTCCAAACTCTCTGTTGTCAGCCATTGGGAGGGTCGGACGTTACTCCCTACATGAATCAAGCGAATTCAGGCAGTCATTTCTCAGGCAGATCCTCCCAGATCAGACTAGTTCATCGTCCTCACGATTGAAAACCAGGATATCCGTTTCCAGGTGGACACAGGAGTTACTGTTTCTTTCATTATCCTCCCAATATATGCCTGTCTTGCTTTCCCTGACTTGGCCCCACTGTGCCATAAGTTGGTTTCGGTGACCCTTTGATTCCCCTTTGGGGTCAGTTTACCATCCAGCCTGCACACAAAAATTTCGCACAGCAGATCACTCTCTTTGTTGTTAACAGTCGCTCGGCTGGCAGCATTTTTGGCAGAGCTGCCTTCTCACTGCTTGGATTCTCCATCACTGGTGAGGTTCACGTCGTCTCAGACATGGTTCTTTTCCCGGACCTCGACGACGTCTCTATCGCCTTCGCACCCCTATTTGAAACTGGCCTGGTTTGCACCATGGGCTTTGAGGCCCATGTCTTCTGACATCCATACTCACTTCCCCATTCCTGTTGGCCACGTCCTTTTCCTGTCTCCATATCAGCTGCCGTTAAGCAAAAACTCGATCGCCTCCACGAAGATGATGTAATTGAACCTGTTAAATACAGTGCTTAGTTCACAATCCTGGTAGCGGTCAAGAAGCCCTCACAAACTTTGGTGGATGTTCATGTACTGAAGCGCATTTGCAGATCCCAAGGCATGAGGAATCGAAACACTCACTTTGGTTTATACTGGTGGTTACAGCTCAAGTGAAGCTACCCACGAAGGTCCAATGTGGGCTGCAATTATTGTATGGCAGCGAAACTTGGTAGGTATGCTAATGTGTTAATGCAGAACCGAATTTCGCTGGAAAACAAATTAGTTCTAACTGCGGCCACCAGGTCGGAACCTGGCGCTGCACACTGTTTATATGATGGTATGACATCCGTGCTGTCGTTAGACACCCATAACATGAGTGACTAGTATGGATATCGCGAAGAGACACTGTGGCTGTTACTGATACTGTTTTATGTGCTGTATAGAGAGACTAGTGCTGATTGAAAGGTCTGAGGAAAGGACTGATCTCATCAATAGGTTTAAACAAGATGACAATGGAATTCGAAAACATGGGTGAGCTTTGCATAGCACTTGGAAAAGGCAGGCGTCCTATCTTGGTGTAACTTATTGACAGGATTGCTGTTGCCATTACTGACAGTGCAATACATGCCCCGGGTTGTGCCAGTACTCGTGCAGTGCCACGGGAATTACCCATATCATGGTCAACAGTATGAAAGGTTTTGTGGTCTATATTATACTGGTACCCATACAAGATGCAGATGATGCAGCAAGTTGTGAGCGTGGGGTTGATCTGAGATTTGTTATTCTGCGCAACGGATTAATCTGAGATGTACTCTTTACCCTGTGGCTCCTGAAAGATGCAATTTCGACCCACCCACTACTACAGAAGTCAGACAGACGCTCCTAACGTTCTAAAGAGAAAACTTTCAGCAATAAATATCTTCTGGAGTCGTCTGCTGTAAGGAAATGACACAAAAATTCACAAAATTTCTTATCTAACTAGTGGGATACTTGGGTACTGGAGTAGTGCTAGTTAGTGTAAGAAAAACATGAAACTAACGAAAATTATTATTTATTTATTTTGCTAAAATTCTGAGAAATCACAATGGCACTTTTAGTTATTAATTGAACAAGTTATATCCTGGTTCTTTTTGGAATGTGAAGTTACCTCTCAAGGATAGGATTCGCTAATGAAATTTCTATACAAAGTTTAAGATCTGAGAGGCGCACCTATGAAATGGGAAATATGGGGCTCGCAATAGCTGTAGCACACAATACCGTAAGCTGTGATGACTGCTGTCTGCACCACTTGCTGCTGACAAATAAGATAACTCTCATTCTATCAGGATTGCCCTTCGCCAATCAAACTCTCCCTACACCTTGATGAAGTCAAGGATTCCTATTCGCCCCTGGTCTAACTATTGGCGTGGTACACCAGTCAGATAACCAGTCCACCGCGATGCCACTCAAAAATTCGCTCGCAGGCGTTTAACTATAACTATATCCGTTCACACCGCACAATAAGTGTGTCGGCCAACACAGTGAACAACGCTTAATCGCAAGGACTCAATATAGAGAGTCACACTTCGAATCGCTCTCGACAGACATGCTCTCCCAGTGAAGTACTGAGGAGAGACTTGTTCCTCGCTCCAAGAGCGACAGCGGAACGGCGCCTCTCCACGCCAGACGTGAGGGGGTATATCTTTTGGTCTCTTCCATTACTCCTTCAGCTCAAGGCGTCAGAAATATCGTCTGCCAAGCAACATTGCTCTTCTAAAACGGGAGAATGACGCTTCGTTTAAGGCGACCAATCCGGAAATCTGTAGTATCGGCGTTTGGCGTTTGCTGTCTCCCTATAAAAAACTCTGAAACTGCGTGCTATGTGTAAAGAATGCATAGGCTGCCCGCTCCCACACAATGTAGCCGAATTTGCTTTTAAGCCGAACACGGGGTCGTTCCTCCTTTCCCTCAGGCGAACACTGTCCACTCCACAGGCGGCCACCGACCAACGTAGATGGGTTGGGACTGGCCTCTTGGCGTGCTGTTGCCTCTCTCGAACTAAAAGCTACTTTGACTATCGTGTCTGGAATGTATGTGTGTACGCCAGCCTCGAGTATTTCAACCACGGTGCGCACTTGCGATTTATTAATTATTTGCATATCGTTTGCATGAAATCCTACAACATTGCTTTATCTTATCGAGTTTGGGTTCGAATGAAGCGTCTTGATGTGCGGAATATGATTGTGAGGGCGGAATATGTAAGCAATGAAGGTCAGGAGACCACGACGTCTTACAAAGTGAAACCTCATCGTCCACAGCAACGTTCTGAATTTCCTTCAGTTATCTGACACAGATCAAAGTTGGTAACACGGCTTGATGAGGCACATGTAACACTACAAGGTGGAGTGATACACAGACCTACCGAATTTGGGATACTGTAAACTGCCTGTTGTGCACAAAGAGCCACTGCACTCACCACATTTCACGATGTGGTGTGGCTCCATAAGCACCTTTACTCTGAGTCCATTCTTCTTTGAAGAGAATACACCCATAGGGCCTGTCGCATGTACCATGATGTCGGTATGTTACCGAGACCTACTTGTACATCACGTGATTCTTGCATTGGAAGAACACAACAGCTGTGCTCAGCATCCTGCCACACGCCCTTTTTTCTGTCATGTCCGCTGGTTCTGGTCGCTGTTGCTCCTCCCTGTGGCACTGGTGCTGAGCTGGCACATTGGAATGATTATAGCACAGAGCATCTGATTACCTATGTGTCGAAGACGCTGACACCCATTCAAAAGAACTGTTCTCAGATCGAAAATAAGCCTTGGAAATCATATTTGACATTAAGAAGTTCCATGTTTACGTTTTTTGACCAAGTTTATCCTCATTACGAACCACAAATGACTGGTAGCGGTATTTGGGCTCCACTTTTGACCTTTATAGTGGACAGCACAACAGCTTCAGTGTTAGACACTTTTCCTCGGCCCCCACAGTTATACCATTATCTAGAAGCCCACGGCACAACAAAGTGCATACACATTCTTATCTCCCCTCAGGATCCAACCCAGCATTTAAGTACACTACTAGCCATTAAAATTGCTACACCAAAAAGAAAAGCAGATGATAAGTGGGTATTCATTGGACAAATATATTATACTAAACTGACATGTGATTACATTTTCACGCAATTTGGGTGCATAGATCCTGAGAAATCAGTACCTAGAACAACAACCTCTGGCCGTAATAACGGCCTTGATACGCCTGGGCATTGAGTCAAACAGAGCTTGGATGGCGTGTACAGGTACAGCTGCCGATGTAGCTTCAACACGATACCACAGTTCATCAAGAGTTGTGACTGGTGTATTGTGGCGAGACAGTTGCTCGGCCACCATTTACCAGACGTTTTCAGTTGGTAAGAGATCTGGAGAATGTGCTGGCCAGGCCAGCAGTTGAACATTTTCTGTATCCAGAAAGGCCCGTACAGGACCTGCAACATGCGGTCGTGCATTATCCTGCTGAAATGTAGGGTTTCGCAGGGATCGAATGAAGGGTAGAGCCACGGGTCGTAACACATTTGAAATGTAACGTCCACTGTTCAAAGTGCCGTCACTGCGAACAAGAGGTGACCGAGACGTGTAACCAATGGCACCCCATACCATTACGCCGGGTGATACGCCAGTCTGGCGATGACAAATACACCCTACCAACGTACGTTCACCGCGATGTCGCCAAACACGGATGCGACCATCATGATGCTGTAAACAGAACCTGGATTCATCCGGAAAAATGACGTTATGCCATTCGTGCACCCAGGTTCGTCGCTGAGTACACCATCACAGGCGCTCTTGCCTGTGATGCAGCGTCAAGGGTAACCGGAGCCATGGTGTCCGAGCTGATAGTCCATGCTGCTGCAAACGTCGTCGAACTGTTGGTGCAGATGGTTGTTGTCTTGCAAACGTCCCCATCTGTTGACTGAGGGAGCGAGACGTAGCTGCACGATCCGCTACAGCCATGCGGATAAGATGCCTGTCATCTCGACTGCTAGTGATACGAGGCCTTTGGGATCCAGCACGTCGTTCCGTATTACCCTCTAGAACCCATCGATTCGATATTCTGCTAACAGTCATTGGATCTCGACCAACGCGAGCAGCAATGTCGCGATACGATAAACCGCAATCGCGATAGGCTACAATCCGACCTTTATCAAAGTCGGAAACGTGATGGTACGCATTTCCCCTCCTTACACGAGGCATCACAACAACGTTTCACCAGGCAACGCCGGTCAACTGCTGTTTGTGTATGAGAAATCGGTTGTAAACTTTCCTCTTGTCAGCACGTTGTAGGTGTCGCCATCGGCGCCAACCTTGTGTGAATGCTCTGAAAAGCTAATCATTTGTATATCACAGCATCTTCTTCCTGTCGGTTAAATTTCGCGTCAGTAGGACGTCATCTTCGTGGCGTAGCACATTTAGCGGCCAGTAGTGTAACAGGAAGTCTCTTGTTTCCACATCTATGTATGATGTTAGCATGCCTTGGCCGGCCCCTATGGCCGTGCGGTTCTAGGCGTTTCAGTCTGGAACAGCGTGACCGCTACGGTCGCAGGTTCGAATCCTGCCTCTGGTATGGATGTGTGTGATGTCCTTAGGTTAGTTAGGTTTAAGCAGTTCTAAGTCCTAGGGGACTGATGACCACAGATGTTAAGTCCCATAGTGCTCAGAGCCATTTGAACCATTTTGAAGCATGCCTTGGATGGTTTTCCCATTACTGTTTCTCACACTGCTGCACACACCTTCCACAACACCGTCTTATGGCACGTCATACACTTTGGGCTTCATATATCGCCGATTTATTTTTCGAAGTCCGCTAACCCAGAACTACAGGCTGGGCTCGCCTCACACACTCTTTGCCCATCATTACAAATATCCTCCTGTTTGACAGAGAGGCAGACTCTTACTGTGCCAGCGTGTCCTCCCAGTGCCCTCGGGTTCTGCACCTTCTCCATTGTAGGCACTGAGGTAGGCCAAGAATGAAAGCCCTTATAGGACAACATGCCTACTGGCCACCAGTGAACTATGACATGGAGGCCACAGTACACAGTTCTTCATCTTGTGCCCAGAACCAAGCTACTCATCCCCAGTCTTTCATCCCATGGCTCAGCCCCCATCGCCCATGGGAGAGCATTCAGATGGACTATGTCGGCCACTTTCCGAGCTCCATCTGGTTCATTGTTGGGGACACTTACTCTAACTACCCCTATGTCGTTACTATGGCGACTGCCACCACTAGCACAGTCAGCCACTGACAGATCCATAACCATCTTGCGCTTCCTCATCCGGCTAAGCTGATATCCACGTGTTTCTTTCCACAGGTCACAAATGATGTGAATATCATGTCATGGAGTGAATGCTCCAGGTTGTATGGAGGATTTTCAGTGTTTCCCTGTTTCCGAACCAATCGCTGAGGCGTATCATCCATCCAAGTGGCAGTATGGGGGTGGGTGTTATTGTCCAACATCGACTGCAGGTGCCGAGAATTCTTCCAGGTTGTATGGCCGTGGTCCATGGAACTCTTCTATCCCTGACGTTCCGTCCAAAGCTACGTTGGACATCTTCGGAGGTGCTCATGGTTGTGCTGAGTTTTGCCGACTGACGAGTCGGACGTCGAAGAACGCCCTAAATACCGTGGAAAGTGGCCGTAGTCTGGATTTCATGTGATAGCAGAGATAAACCTTGTCGATCATAGTACGTCAAAGACAAAAATTTCTCATCGATTCTGTAATGCAACCGCCCATACATCACTGAGCTTCACAGCTTCTTCTTTTATGTTAAAATTTTCCCCGTGTTTATATACTTCGATGGCTTCTCCGTATAGCCGTGGATAATAGTTCGTCATAGTACATAAAACTTCAGTTTCCGAAAATTTCACTTCGTGATCACCCGACTGAAGAGCATGTTCCGCCATGGCTGACTTGTTTGTTTTGCCTAGTCGGCAAGGGCTTTTATGTTACTTCAACCGTGTATTCACACTTCTCTTTGTAGTTCCAATGTAGGCCCTACCACATGTACACGGAATCTTGTATACACCACCTGCAGACGGTTTCTCTACCCTTCATAAAAAAAGTAATGGATCAGATCGGCAAGATTTTAAGGAAACATAACGTTCGACCGATTTTCAGAGCAACTAAGAAAATAGGCCAAGCACTTCATTCCGTTAAGGATAAACGTCCCTCTCGGTCTGCAGGTGGTGTATACAAGATTCCGTGTACATGTGGTAGGGCCTACATTGGAACTACAAAGAGAAGTGTGAATACACGGTTGAAGTAACATAAAAGTCTTTGCCGACTAGGGAAAACAAACAAGCCAGCCGTGGCGGAACGTGCTCTTCAGTCGGGTGATCACGTAGTGAAATTTTCGGAAACTGAAGTTTTAGGTACTATGACGAACCATTATCCCCGGCTATATAGAGAAGCCATCGAAATATATAAACATGGGGAAAATTTTAACAGGAAAGAAGAAGCCGTGAAACTCAGTGATATATGGGCAGTTGCACTACAGAATCGATGAGAAATTTTTGTCTTTGACGTACTATGATCGACAAGGTTTATCTCTGTTGTCACATGAAATCCAGACTACGGCCACTTTCCACGGTATTTAGGGCGTTCTTCGACGTCCGACTCGTCAGTCGGCAAAACTCAGCACAACCATGAGCACCTCCGAAGATGTCCAACGTAGCTTTGGACGAAACGTCAGGGATAGAAGAGTTCCATGGACCACGGCCATACAACCCGGAAGAATTCTCGGCAGCTGAAACAACCTGTCGTGAAACCCTTCATTGTATGATTTGACTGCAGGGGCCCTATGCTCCTGAAGTTTCCTTGAGTGTGGAACCATGATCAATGCACAACAGTATGAAGACTCGTTGGAGAAAATGCGATACGCCAAAAAGTGAAAACGCCCAGAAATACAGTATGACAGAATCATCATGTTGAACGATATTGTCCCCCATCAGTGCCAACTGTATGAAGGCTATGACTGAGCAGATGGGTTGGGAAACACTGCGACGTCATCCATACAGCCCTGGTCATTCACTGAGTAATTTTCACTTTGTTGGCGACCTGCAGAAAGACGTGCGTGACGTCTGTTTCAGTAGAACGAGAACCTGCAAGAATGGTTGCATCTGTTGATCTACCAGCGGTTTCTGTGAAACAGGAATTGATCATCCCGTGTACCATTCGAAGAAATGCCTTAAAGCATGTGGTGTTTACTCTGTGACCCTGTTATGGAGCGCGTTTGGTTCTCGTTTAACTGCCCCGTATATGCTGATATAAATGTGTCATGCCTCTCCCGACTGCGCCAGAACGTGGTACACTGAAGCGCCAAAGAAACTGGTATAGGCATGCGTATTCAAATACAGAGATACGTAAACAGGCAGAATACGGCGCTGCGGTCGGCAACGCCTATATACGACAACAAGTGTCTGGAGCAGTTGTTAGATCGGTTACCGCTGCCACAATGGCAGGTTGTCAAGATTTAACTGAGTTAAAAGTGGTGTTATAGGCAGCGCACGAGCGATGGGACACAGCACCTCCAAGGTAGCGATGAAATGGGGATTTTCCCATACGACCATTCCAGAAGTGTACCATAAATATCAGGAATCTGGTGAAGCATCTGACATCGATGTGGCTGAAGAAAAATCCTGCAAGAACGGGACCAACGATGACTGAAGAGAATCGTTCTCCCTGACTGAAGTGCCACCCTTCCAGAAACTACTGCAGATTTCAATGCTGCGCCAACAACAAGCGTCAGCATTCTCACCATTTAATGAAACACTATCGATATGGGCTTGGGGAGCCAAAGGTCCACTCGTGTACCCTTGATGTCTGCGTGACATAAAGCCTTACACCTCTACTGGGCCCGTCAACACCGACGTTGGACTGTTGATGACTGGAAACATGTTGCCTGATCAGACGAGTCTCGTTTCAAATTTTATCGAGAGGATGGACATGTATGGGTATGGAGACAACTTCATGAATCCATGGACCCTGCATGTTCAATGACACAAAGCTTTACGCCTCTACTGGGCCCGTCAACACCGACGTTGGACTGTTGATGACTGGA
Organism: Schistocerca americana; assembly: GCF_021461395.2. Taxonomy (NCBI): domain Eukaryota; kingdom Metazoa; phylum Arthropoda; class Insecta; order Orthoptera; family Acrididae; genus Schistocerca; species Schistocerca americana. The sequence goes on along the minus strand of NC_060124.1, from coordinate 538,356,566 downwards.
AACATGTTGCCTGGTCGGACGAGTCTCGTTTGAGATTGTATGGAGTGGATGGACGTGTACAGATATGGAAACAACCTCATGAATCCATGGACCCTCCATGTTCAAACTGGTGGAGGCTCCGTAATGGTGTGGGACATGTGCAGTTGGAGTGATATGGGACCCCTGATATGTCTAGATACGAGTCTGACAGGTGACAAGAACGTAAGCATCCTGTCGGATCACCTGCATCATTCATGTGTATTGTGCACTCTGACGGACTTGGTCAATTCCAGAACAACAATGCGACACCTCACACGCCCAGGATTGCTACAGAGTGGCTCCAGGAACACACTTCTGGGTTTGAACCTCTGGTACCGCGCGCCGCGGAATTTGAATCCGCGCCAGACGTCATGGACGTCGAAGTCCCATAGAGGTCTCTGTACCATCACGCCTTAAGCTGTGGTGGCGCGCGCCTCCTGGCCCGCTTTTAGTGAGAGGGCACCACAGTGGAACACGTGGTCCCAGCGGCCAGTAGCGGCGGCCCCGATAGCGTACTTAAGCACGGGCCTCTCGCTCAGCCAGCTCCCCCCTACCCTCCATCTCTACACCCTACATCTCCTTTCCCAAGGTGGCTTCCATCAACTCTCCCTCCCAGATGATGCCCTCTCTCCCTCCATTTATCCCTCATATCAACTCTGATCCTCACTCTCCCTCCTTTCCTCTGTCCTTTTCCCGGGCTCCCTCCCCCCCTTCCATCCTCTTTCTTCCACACCTCCCCTCTCTTTGCCCCCTTCTCTCCCCCGAGTCCTTTTATGGCTCTGACCACTATGGGACTCAACTGCTGAGGTCATTAGTCCCCTAGAACGTAAAACTAGTTAAACCTAACTAACCTAAGGACATCACAAACATCCATGCCCGAGGCAGGATTCGAACCTGCGACCGTAGCGGTCTTGCGGTTCCAGACTGCAGCGCCTTTAACCGCACGGCCACTTCGGCCGGCCGAGTCCTTTTATATTTCCCTCCTCTGCCTCCTCTCATTCCGTCTCGCGTCTGCCCTTCTCCCCCTTTATTAGTCCTCTCCCTCCTTGGTTCTCCCCCTTTTCGTTTTTTCCTCTCCTCCCTCCTTGTTTTTCCCCCTACTCCAGGTCCCCCCCCCCATCTGCCTTGGATCGGGAGTGCCATCTTTGTGCCGCCTTTTTCGTGCAGTGTTTTCCAGTGTGTTTTTCCAGTGTGTGCTCCGTGTTGTGTCTTTTGGGAAGTGTAGCGAACAGCCATCATACTGTCGCTGAGTGTGCTTTTTATCACTTGTGAACAGAAACCAGACTGTCGCCATGTTTTTTAATTGTGTGTCTACTATGTTACTTGTCTGATTCCTGTGTATTTTATCAACATTGCCGTCCCCTTTTGCTTTCTGTTTTAACTTTCCGCATTTTTACGCCATTTTCCACTTTAAATCACCATTTTATCGCCTGTTTTATCTTGTTTCTTTCTTCTTCGTTTTTTTAAAAAAAGTCTGTAGGCTGTAGAGCAGCGTAGTAAGCTGCTGCCAGCCCGCCCCCTTCGGGGGGAATTGAAAATCAATAAAGAAAAAAAAAAGAAAGCTCAGCCAGTCGGTCTGATCTCGCTTACGTCGGTTTACACCTTGCTTTGCGCTAGACTGCTTACTTCCTGGTTCGTGTACGAGTGGACGTGTTTGTTTCCTTGTGACTCTGTTGTTCGGTCTTGTCGTATTCGTTCTGTCCTACGTTGGTCGTGTCCGTCCTCTACCGTTGTGTTGTTGTTCGCGGGCCTCTCCGTGGGTCCCGCCGCGCCTTCCGTCAGTGCTACCTCGCGACCGTCCTGGCCGCAGTTACAACAGAATACTTCCGCTGGCCACTGGACTCCCCAGACATGAACATCATTGAGCATATCTGGGATGCCTTGCAACGTCCTGTTCCGAAGAGATCTCAACCTCGTCATACTGTTACGTTTTTGTGGACAGCCCTGCAGGATTCGTGGTGTCAATTCCCTCCAGCACTACTTCAGGCTTTTGTGAAGTCCATGCCACGTCGTGAGGCGGCACTTTCGCCTCATCACGGAGGCCCTACACGATATTAGCCAGGCGCACCAGTCTTTTTGGCTCTTCAGTGTATTATTTCTAAACGCGTCGCCATCTGTAGCTAACATTCCTGTCAGTTTGACTTCTGGACGAGGCCTGCATATACCACAAATTTGGACAAAATCGATGACGATGATGATGGATGGTTGGATGATGGAGAGGGTTTTAAGGGCGCACGACGGCAAGGCCTTCAGCGCCCGCTCAGTAACAGATTGAGACGAGTGTCAAGAAAAGACTCAGAACAATAAGATAAAACAGAACGTAAGACACAGGAAACTAGGTTGGAAAAATATGTGCCTACCCAAAACCGAAGCGTGGGATGGAGCATGCCGCTAGCAGTAAAACATGGACAACACAGGAAGAAAGTGGTAGAGGGAACTAAAACAATATAGCAGATGGTAGTGGCTGGCTGACCGCAAGGAAAAAGGGAGGAGCGAGCCACTGTGCAATACACTAAAACCTCCAGCCTAAAAGTTTACGCCAGAGTCCAGACACACCACAAAACTTTAAAACCCTAGACACACACGTCTCATCATTAGCTAAAACATAGGCAGATCCCCATCAACTTGAGCTTCTGCCCTTGCACACGGTATAAAATGCAGTCTGTTAAAATGTGCCGGACAGAGATGTGCACACCACAAGCACCACAAAACGGAGGATCCTCCCGCCTTAATGGAAAGCTATGTGTGAGAGGACAGTGCCCAATCCGAAGACGCGTGAGGGTCACTCCTTCCCGCCTGAGCACTCGGCAGGAGGCACGCCACGGCCGAGTTGTTGACTTCACCAATCGCAGTTTATTGGCCGTCAACGCCAGCCATTCTTCCTCCCACAACTCCATGCACTTCTTGTGGAGTGCAGAAATGACAGACTGCAAGGGAATAGGACACTGGACCACATCCTGCTCTCTGCAGGCCTCCTTGGCAGCCCGATCGGCCTGTTCATTGCCCCATAATCCTACATGACCAGGCACCCAGCAGAAGGACGCCTCCTTACCCTGCGTCGGAGCAAGTACAGGTGGTCATATATCAACTAGACCATCTCCTCAGTTGGGTACAGATTCTGCAATGATTGTAAGGCACTAAGAGAATCGGAGCAGAGGAGAAATCGATTGCCCCGAACAGGATTCATCTTCTCCAGTGCCTTCAGGATCGTGTGCAGCTCCGCTGCGAAAACGGTATATTCAGCAGGGAGGCGAATCCGGGTAACATGATGAGGGAACACTACAGAACAGCCAATGAAATTCTCCTGTCTGGAGCCAGCCGCCAGGGGTGGCCGTGCGGTTCTAGGCGCTACAGTCTGGAACCGCTGGACCGCTACGGTCGTAGGTTCGAATCCTGCCTCGTTTGCATGGATGTGTGTGATGTCCTTAGATCAGTTGGGTTTAAGTATTTCTAAGTTCTAGGGGACTGATGACCTCAGAATTTAAGTCCCATAGTGGTCAGAGCCATTTGAACCATTTGTTGTTTGGAGCCATCAGTGTAAACGACGGTAAAACCGTGATACGCAGCTAAAATGTTAAAAAAATGAGATTGGAATGTAAAATCTGGTGTACTATCTTTCTTAAAATTAGTCGAATCTACAATAAGTCTGCGTTTCCTGAGGAGACAAGGTGAAAATCTGCTCCAACCGCGACGGAAAACATGAAGACCGGCCATATCCATCGCAGAGAGGCAATCCTGTGCGCGAATCCCATAGGGCCGCGTCGCTCGTTGCAGGTTATGAAATAGCCGTGCCAAAGGAAGCTGAGCAACGGTATGGTATGCAGGTGTGTGTGGTGTGGACAAAGTTTTATACGCCTGGCGCACCGTAAGTAACCGCCGCCGCATATGAAGTGGCGGTTCACCAGCCTCTGCACAGAGGCTTGGTAAGGGGCTAGTTCTGAATGCCCCAGAGTCCAACCGAAGCCCTTCATGGTGCACAACGTCCAACATCTTTAAGTAAGAAGGCCTCGCAGACCGATACAACGTGCACCCATAATCTAGCTGAGATCGCACAAACTGGAGCAGACAAGTCCTGTCGGCTCCCCATGTACTGTGGCTAAGGCACTTTAAAACACTTAAAGCCTTAAGTGACCGTCGTTTCAGGTCTTTAAGATGAGGTAACCACGTGAGCTTCGAATCAAAAATAAGCCCCAGAAATCTCACCGTGTCTTTAAAAGCGAGGACAGTGTCCCTCATCCTCAACTCATGAAAGGTTAAAATCGAACGAGAACGGTGAAAAAGAACACACACGGACTTCTCGATGGAAAACTTAAAACCACTCTTCTGCGCCCAGTCATCCAAACGTCTAAGAGTAAGTTGTAACTGACGCGTTGTCGTTGCAAGGCTTGAAGAAAAGCAAAACAAAGAGAAATCACCCACAAACAAGGAACACTGGACAGGACTCTTGGCTCTGGAGGTAATGCTGTTAATAGCGATGGCAAAGACAGTCACACTTAAAACGCTACCCTGAGGGACACCGTTGTCCTACTCAAAGCGGGCAGACAGGACGTCACCAATTTCGGTATCTAAAATATCGTGGCGAGAGGAAAGACTGAATAAAAAGAGGACGACAACCACCAAAACCCCATTCGTGAAGCTGCTCCAGGATGAGACGCCTACAAGTAGTATCGTAGGCCTTCTCGATGTCAAAAAATACACCTAGAAGGTGATGACGGCGTAGGAAAGCTTGTTGTACAGTCGCCTCCAGGAGGGCAAGGTTATCGAAGGTGGAAAGAAACCTCCTGAACCCACACTGAAAGCGATTAAGGAGTTGCTGAAATTTGTAAGCTGGGGTTACACTAGGAAGTCGCTTGCAGAAGTTATTGCTGCAAGTTATTGCTAGCCGCTTGCAGCTGTGTTTACACAGCAGCGCAAGAATTAAGCAAGATTCTTCCGCAAGTTCTTTGGCAAGAAACTTGCGTCAACAACTTGCTGATACTGTTTACATACGCTTTCAGTACCACTACGAGTGTCAGCCGAAGTGTAAAATGACAAGTAGGCGGGTGAGATATGTTGCAGCTCTTGTAATTGTAATTCAAAACGTGAAAAAGAAAAAGAGAAGTATTTGGGTTAGAGAGTAGATAATGAGAAGATCACAAAATGATGCCTGTAATAACCTTTTGCAAGAAATTAGTATCGAGAGCATGGATACGTTTGAAAACTTTTGCAGAATGTCCTCAAATGATCTGGAGTATTTGTTGATGTTAATAGCGCCCGTCGTGTCAAAACGAGACACAAACTTCGGTACTGCTATTTCAGCAAAGGAACGTTTGCTAGTCACTCTACGATTTATAGCTACCGGTGAGCTACGAATAAAATAGGCATTTCATTTATTTATGTGAAACTTAGAACCAAAAACAGTTTGAATTTTGAGATCTTTCTTTGTAGGAGACTCATACAAGTCCCTAATGTACTTGTTTCATATTCCCGTCAGCACGATTTCTCTGGCCGGCCGGAGTGGCAGAGCGGTTAAAGGCGCTACAGTCTGGAACCGCACGACCGCTACGGTCGCAGGTTCGAATCCTGCCTCGGGCATGGATGTGTGTGATGTCCTTAGGTTAGTTAGGTTTAAGTAGTTCTAAGTTCTAGGGGACTTATGACCACAGTAGTTGAGTCCCAGAGTGCTCAGAGCCATTTGAATGATTTCTCTGATCGTACCCGATGTATGTAGAGCTATTTTTAACGTCTTGAAAAGGGAAAATTATTTGAAGGTATGTGAAAACACAACAATGAAATTAAAATTTTATTGAAATAAACTGCATTTTACAGAATGATATGCTTATAAAAATGTTTTTGTTTTCTAATGCTCATAAAATGGAAAGTGACAAGCTAAGTAAATAGAACACGTAATAATTACACATCGTCTTTTTCTAGACTCCTAAAACAAGAAGCGGATGGATGCAGATGGCAAAGGGGTTATGTCTTCAAGTTATGCTGCTTTCTATGTACTTCTTTTATAGATGTGTCGAATATCGACGAGTTTTCATTTAATGCGCTCATCTTCTTCACTCTATCCTTAAAGTCTCAGTTATGCACGTTCCATATTTCAGCGTAGCTCTCCACGGCTTCAATAAAATGTTCTGTGTCTTGCTTCATCCATTCCCGTTTCTCGTCCATTTCTGAAATTTGTTTGCATATAATACGTAAGATGGTTGCATAAAATTAAGTCACCACATTAAGTAAAATGTTTAATATGAGTGTTATGCAGACGACATACTTACTATAACTTGCGCTTCCTACTTGCAGGAAATAGAAATAAATCGCAAAAGCTGCAAGTTACTTGCAGATACTTCTTCTACATCTACATCTTCATTTATACTCCGCAAGCCACCCAACGGTGTGTGGCGGAGGGCACGTTACGTGCCACTGTCATTACCTCCCTTTCCTGTTCCAGTCGCGTATGGTTCGCGGGAAGAACGACTGTCTGAAAGCCTCCGTGCGCGCTCGAATCTCTCTAATTTTACATTCCTGATCTCCTCGGGAGGTATAAGTAGGGGGAAGCAATATATTCGATACCTCATCCAGAAACGCACCCTCTCGAAACCTGGCGAGCAATCTACACCGCGATGCAGAGCGCCTCTCTTGCAGAGTCTGCCACTTGAGTTTATTAAACATCTCCGTAACGCTATCACGGTTACCAAATAACCCAGTGACGAAACGCGCCGCTCGTCTTTGGATCTTCTCTATCTCCTCCGTCAACCCGATATGGTACGGATCCCACACTGATGAGCAATACTCAAGTACAGGTCGAACGAGTGTTTTGTAAGCCACCTCCTTTGTTGATGGACTACATTTTCTAAGGACTCTCCCAATGAATCTCAACCTGGTACCCGCCTTACCAACAATTAATTATATATGACCATTCCACTTCAAATCGTTCTGCTCGCATACTCCCAGATATTTTACAGAAGTAACTGCTACCAGTGTTTGTTCCGCTATCATATAATCATACAATAATGGATCTTTCTTTCTATGTATTCGCAATACATTACATTTGTCTCTGTTAAGGGTCAGTTGCCACTCCCTGCACCAAGTGGCTATCCGCTGCAGATCTTCCTGCATTTCGCTACAATTTTCTAATGCTGCAACTTCTCTGTATACTACAGCATAATCCGCGAAAAGCCGCATGGAACTTCCGACACTATCTACTAGGTCATTTATATACATTGTGAAAAGCAATGGTCCCATAACACTCCCCTGTGGCACGCCAGAGATTACTTTAACGTCTGTAGACGTCTCTCCATTGATAATAACGTGCTGTGTTCTGTTTGCTAAAAACTCTTCAATCCAGCCACACAGCTGATCTGATATTCCGTAGGCTCTTACTTTGTTTATCAGGCGACAGTGCGGATCTGTTTCGAACGCTTTCCGGAAGTCAAGGAAAACAGCATCTACCTGAGAGCCTGTATCTAATATTTTCTGGGTCCCATGAACAAATAAAGCGAGTTGGGTCTCACACGATCGCTGTTTCCGGAATCCATATTGATTCCTACAGAGTAGATTCTGGGTTTCCAAAAACGGCATGATACGCGAGCAAAAAACATGTTCTAAAACTCTACAACAGATCGACGTCAGAGATATAGGTCTATAGTTTTGCGCATCTGCTCGACGACCGTTCTTGAAGACTTGGACTACCTGTGCTCTTTTCCAATCATTTGGAACCTTCCGTTCCTCTAGAGACTTGCGGTACACGGCTGTTAGAAGGGGGCCAAGTTCTTTCGCGTACTCTGTGTAGAAACGAATTGGTATCCCATCAGGTCCAGTGGACTTTCCTCTGTTGAGTGATTCCAGTTGCTTTTCTATTCCTTGGACACTTATTTCGATGTCAGCCATTTGGTGTCTTGCGTGGTGTTCACACTGGAAGCGGAAAACGTGCAGCAAGTCACTTCCGCAATAAATTGCTACGGTCGCAAGTAGACTTGGCGATATGTTTACACTCGCAAATCGCGCGGAAAGTTACTCCGCGCAAGTAAATTGCTGCAATAACTTGCTAGTGTAAACCGAGCATAACATCCAGACAAGGCGGCGGTTGACCATCCGCTCCGAGGTCTTTCCTATGCAACAGGGGAGGGCAACACTACGGTAGCTACTCGGGCTCGTGCGGTCTTTCCCAAACTGCCTCAGGCCACGAGTGAGGAAAGTGACCTGACGCCGAAATGGATTAGTAGGCGCGGTCCCCTCGTGAGCCTGCCCCTCGGGCGCTTCCAGCTGACAGCACTGTTCGAGTGTCCCCGCCTCGCTGACGGTGTGGGCGGTGGCCGGCAGGGCGCAGGGCCCGCGGCGCGGCCCGTCGCTGCGGCGCAGCCTGTCCGACATGCTGGTGGCGCTGCTGTCGATGGAGTGGCCACGCGAGCTGGAGGAGCGCGCCGCCGCCGGCGCCGCCGCCCGCCTCCACCTGGCCGGCGTCGCGCTGCTCAGCCTGGTGCTCGTCACGCTCTACCAGAGCGCCGTCGTCGACGTGGTGCGCAAGCCCCACCTGACGCCCGCCATCAGGACGCTCGACGACCTCGACCGCTCCGGGCTGCTCGTCTACCACAGGGTCAGTACACGCCACACATATTTTCACAGTGCCAAAGGCAGCACCTTACATCCACACTCAGCAAGCCACCCGACGGTGCGAGGCGGAGGGCAGCTCGAGTACCTCTATCGGTTTGCAATGTCTCTTGCAGCGGTCTCTCCGCGATACTTTCAGAAATTTTATAAATTTTACAACTCAGTACATACGAGGGCTATCCACAAAGTACATTACGTTTTGGAATTAAAAATAAATAAAGTAATGGAATAATTTTTTATTATATACAGATGAAAGCCACACTTAAATACTACTTTCCTACATAGTTGCCATTTATATTAAGGCACTTATCGTAGCGATGGACGAGTTTGGAAATTCCTTCGTCGTAAAATCCGGCCGCCTGCGCCTTCAACCACGTGGTTACCTCTTCTTGAAGCTGTGTGTCGTCATCAGAACGATGCATAGCCACAACTTCTTCTTTGCTGGGAATAAGTGGAAGTCGCTCGGTGCCAGGTCGGGACTGTATGGCGGATGAGGAAACAACTCCCACTTAAAAGATTCGAGAACTTCACGAGTGGCATTTGCCGTGTGGGCCCGGGCGTTGTGAATCAGCAAGATCTTTGAGCCCAACTTTCCCCTGCGCTTGTTTTGTATTGCTCTTCTGAGGTTGTGCAGAGTTTGGCAATACCTTTGAGAGTTTATTGTAGTGCCTCTTTCCAGGATGTGGTGTCACCGCCAGACACCACACTTGCTAGGTGGTAGCCTTTAAATCGGCCGCGGTCCGTTAGTATACGTCGGACCCGCGTGTCGCCACTGTCAGTGATTACAGATCGAGCGTCGCCACACGGCAGGTCTAGAGAGACTTCCTAGCACTCGCCCCAGTTGTACAGCCGACTTTGCTAGCGATGGTTCACTGACAAATTACGCTCTCATTCGCCGAGACGACAGTTTAGCATAGCCTTCAGCTACGTCATTTGCTACGACCTAGCAAGGCGCCATTACCAGTCACTATTAATGCTGTAAACATTGTACCGTCAAGAGCGATGTTCACCAATTATGGATTAAAGTTAAGTATTCCAGAAGGTCCGTACTTTTTTGTACTAGACTCAACTCCTTTAACTGTTCCAGACCTCACGCCAGCCTGCGTCAGCTTAAACGCGTGCCTTTCGGCTACCTCATAGTGGCTTGGCTGTCTTGCCAAGTCACAACAAAGGAAATCCACAAAACTCACATCTTTTCTGTCCCAAAAGACAGTCGCCATCACCTTCCTTGCCGACATTGTCTGCATGCATTTCTTGCGTTTTTGGGGGGAATTTGTGTGCCCCCACTGCATTGACTGCAATTTTGCCTCGCAGTTCACGTGCTTAACCCATGTTTCGTCACCAGTAACGATGCGATCGAGTAATGAGTCGCCATCTTTCTTGTAAGCGTCCAAAAATGTTAACGCTGCAGCCATTCGCTGATTTTTGTGAATCTGTCAAGATTTTTGGTATCCATCTTGCACAAAACTTGTGGTAACCAAGCTTTTCGGTAATGATTTCGTGCCACAAACTTCGTGAAATTTGTGGAAAACTTTTAGAGAGTTCCGTTATTGTGAAATTACGGTTTTCACGGACCGCGGCATCGACTTTTTCGACAAGTTCGGTAGTCACTATGCTCGGTCTTCCACTTCGCTCTTCGTCGTGAACGTTAGTTCGGTCATTTTTAAATTCTATGACCCATTGACGCACTCCACCTTCAGTGATCATGTTGTCCCCATACACTTCACAAAGCTCCCGATAGATTTCAATCGGTGTACAGTTTTTTGCAGTCAGAAACCTTATTACAGCACACACTTCACACTTCGCGGCATTTTAAATTAACGCTGACATTTCAAACTGTCTCAGTAACTCAACGGAGCACAGCACGAACCTCTCACTAGCACGGCGGAATGCCATGACACCAAGATGGCCGCGCTAGCCCCGCCCCTAACGGACACAAACGAAAACGTAATGTACTTTGTGGATAGCCCTCGTATCTCGAAATATCTCTTCTTATCTTACCGATTCCTAAACTTTAACACACGATGATTATCAGTGCAAAGTCGTTTCAAGCCCTATTATTCCTTGGAGCATTCATTTACCCCATGGAATAGCTTCTCTGCTATCTATGTTTTCTCTTATGAAAAGAATGAAGGAGATCTCGTGGATTGGCCGTGAAAGAAGGGAGATGTATATGTATGTATTGTTGAGCTAGTCGCCATCTTGATGAGATTCTGTATGAGAAGGAATTTAATACATGAACTAAACTAAAGTAAGTGTATTCGCGTATTATTTAACTGATTATTATTGACTATGCTGTTTTACGGGATCAGTGGGGAACGTCTGATTTACACTGGACGAACCTGCCGTTTTGTACGCTCAAGATATCCAGTTCATTACTTTCAATAAATGGGCTAACACGGTCTTACCAGCAGATCTCCGGTCTTTCCCATGTGTTCACCGAAAGTTAATAATTATTACAAATGTTTTTAGGAGATCGACTGACAATTTTCGTCGCACCGAGACTTCGAAATTGCTTCACTGCCTTATGTAATTTAAGTTAAGCACAATTTAATTACGATAGAACAGGATTGAACTGTGTGAATGCGATAAGCATGCTATGTGAATGAAAATTCCCCTAATATACGCATGTTTTTTACTATCCTGATCAGTGAAGCTAAATCAGGCCGCTGTGAGAGAGGTTTTTAAATGTCAGATCCCACAAAAAATATTAAAGGTTCTCCCTTCTATTCCAGTCTCGTATTGTTCGTGGAAACAAAGATTGTCGGTATGCCTCTGTGTGGGCTGTAATCTCTCTGATTTTATCCTCATGGTCTCTCCGCGAGATATACGTAGGAGGGAGCAATATACACTACTGGCCATTAAAATTGCTACACGACGATGATGACGTGCTACAGACGCGAAATTTAACCGACAGGAAGAAGATGCTGTCATATGCACATGATTAGCTTTCCAGGGCATTCACACAAGCTTGGCGCCGGTGGCGACACCTACATCGTACTGTCATGAGGAAAGTTCCCAACCGATTTCTCATACAAAAACAGTAGTTGACCGGTGTTGCCTGGTGAAACGTTGTTGTGATGCCTCGTGTAAGGAGGAGAAATGCGTACCACCACGTTTCCGACTTTCATAAAGGTCGGATTCTAGCCTATCGCAATTCTGGTTTTATCGTATCGCGACACAGCTGCTCGCGTTGGTCGAGATCTAATGACTCTTAGCAGAATATGGAATCAGTGGGCTTAGGAGGGTAATACGGAACGCCGTGCTGGATCCCAGCGGCCTCGTATCACTAGCAGTCGAGATGACAGGCATCTTATCCGCATGGCTGTAACGGATCGTGCAGCCACGTCTCGATCCCTGAGTCGCCAGATGGGGACGTTTGGAAGACAACAACCATCTGCACGAACAGTTCGACGACGTTTGCAGCACCATGGACTATCAGCTCGGAGACCACGGCTGCGGTTACCCTTGACGCTGCATCACAGACAGGAGCGCCTGCGATGTACTCAACGACGAACCTGGGTGCACGAATGGCAAAACGTCATTTTTTCGGATGAATCCAGGTTCTGTTTACAGCATCATGATGGTCGCATACTTGTTGGCGACATCGCAGTGAACGCACATTGGAATCGTATCACCCGGCGTGATGGAATGGGGTGCCATTGGTTACACGTCTCGGTAACCTCCTGTTCGCATTGACGGCACTTTGAACAGTGGATGTTACATCTCAGATGTGTTACGATCCGTGGCTCTACCCATCATTAGATCCCTGCGAAACCCTACATTTCAGCAGGATAATGCACGACCGCCATATGCCGGTCCTGTACGGGCCTTTCTGGATACAGAAAATGTTCGACTGCTGCCCTGGCCAGCACATTCTCGAGACCTTTCACCAATTTAAAACGTCTGGTCAATGGTGGCCGAGCAACTGGCTCGTCACAATACGCCAGTCACTACTCTTGATGAACTGTGGTATCGTGTTGAAGCTGTAAGGGCAACTGTACCTGTGCACGCCATCCAAGCTCTGTTTGACTCAATGCCCAGGCGTATCAAGGCCGCTATTACGGCCAGAGGTGGTTGTTCTGGATACTGATTTCTCAGGATCTATGCACACAAATTGCGTGAAAATGTAATCACATGTCAGTTCTAGTATAATATATTTATCCAATAAATACCCTTTTATCATCTGCGTTTCTTCTTGGTGTAGCAATTTTAATGGCCATTAGTGTACTGCTTGACTCCTCGGTGAAGGTATGTTCTCGAAACTTGAACAAAAGCCCGCACCGATCTACTCAGCGTCTCTCTTGCAGAGTCTTCCACTGGAGTTTATCCATCATATCCGTAACGCTTTCGCGATTACTAAGTGACCCTGTAACGAAGCGCGCTGCCCGCCGTTGGATCTTCTCTATCTCTTCTATCAACCCTATCTGGTACGGATCCCACACTGCTGGTCAGTACTCAAGCAGTGGGCGAACAAGCGTACTGTAACCTATTTCCTTTGTTTTCGGATTGCATTTCCTTGGGATTATTCCAACGAATCTCAGTCTGGCATCTGCTTTACCGACGATCAACTTTATATGATCATTCCATTTTAAATCACTCCTAAAGCGTACTCCCAGATAATTTATGGAATTAACTGCTTCCAGTTGCTGACCTGCTATACTGTAGCTAAATGATAAGGGATCTTTCTTTCTATGTATTCGCAGTACATTACACTTGTCTACATTGAGATTCAATTGCCATTCCCTGCACTATGCGTCAATTCGCTGCAGATCCTCCTGCATTTCAGTACAAATTTCCATTGATACAACCTCTCGCTATACCACAGCATCATCCGCAAAAAGCCTCAGTGAACTTCCGATGTTGTCCACAAGGTCATTTATGTATATTGTGAATAGCAACGGTCCTACGACACTCCCCTGCGGCACACTTGAAATCACTCTTACTTCGGAAGACTTCTCTCCATCGAGAAAGACATGCTGCGTTCTGTTATCTAGGAACTCTTCAATCCAGTCACTCAATTGGCCTGATAGTCCATATGCTCTTACTTTGTTCAATAAACGACTGTGGAGAACTGTATCAAACGCCTTGCGGAAGTCAAGAAAAACGGCATCTACCTGGGAACCCGTGTCTATGGCCCTCTGAGTCTCGTGGACGAATAGCGCGAGCTGGGTATCACACGATCGTCTTTTTAAAAACCCATGCTGATTCCTACAGAGTAGATTTCTAGTCTTCAGAAAAGTCATTATACTCGAACGTAATACGTGTTCCAAAATTCTACTACTGATCGACGTTAGAGATATAGGTCTATAGTTCTGTACATCTGTTCGACGTCCCTTCTTGAAAACGGGAATGACCTATGCCCTTTTCCAATCCTTTGGAACGCTACACTCTTCTAGAGCCCTACGGTACACCGCTGCAGACCTGTTAAACACTAGAACCTATGTGAATAGGCCATTTCCAGGAAGTTGAGCAAGCACAAGCGACATATCATTTTCCACACTCCCTGTTCCCCACATCCACCAACATTAGCTGGCCTTTTCTGGAGTCGTTCTTCTACCTCGTATGATATGGTTCTCTCGTGCCAACCTATTCATCTCACTGTAGCACTTGTACTCAATATTCTTTTACCGAGCGAGGTGGCGCAGTGGTTAGCACACTGGACTCGCATTCGGGAGGACGACGGTTCAATCCCGTCTCCGGCCATCCTGATTTAGGTTTTCCGTGATTTTCCTAAATCGTTTCAGGCAAATGCCGGGATGGTTCCTTTGAAAGGGCACGGCCGCTTTCCTTCCCAATCCTTCCCTAACCCGAGCTTGCACTGGGGCTAGTCTCTAGGTCCCCAGTTCAGTACAATACAATACAATACAGCAGTGAATACTACAATACTACCTCCTTGTGTTTTACCATTCAAAATCCGTACACTTTGTACTTGCTCCACTATGCTTTATTTTTCCCTGTTGGTTCAAAAAATGGTTCAAATGGCTCTGAGCACTATGGGACTTAACTGCTGTGGTCATCAGTCCCCTAGAACTTAGAACTACTTAAACCCAACTAACCTAAGGACATCACACACATCCATGCCCGAGGCAGGATTCGAACCTGCGACCGTAGCAGTCGCACGGTTCCGGACTGCGCGCCTAGAACCTCGAGGCCACCGCGGCCGGCTTTCCCTGTTGGTTCTGGCATTGATGGTATATTACCCACGTCTTCTTATGACCACACATTTAATTTTGAATATTACACAATTTTACATTTTCTAACGCATTTTACTACGGGAGTGTCTGTATCTTTCATTATGAAATGCGTCAGAACTGCATCTCACGTGCCCTTAGCTTTCCTAGAGCGAAAGTCCTCGTTATCTTATATATCCACAACTCTCTTTACTATTTCTCTGCATGTTGTTCATGTCAGCAACTTGGATGCTAGAGCTGTTAAGCTGATTGTACGCTAGTTCTTGCAATTATCTGTCCTTGCTGTCATGGGGACCGTGTGGGAGATATTTACCAATGTCTGATGGAACGTATACAGACTTACAAATTCTACAAAGGGAACTTGAACAGTCATTTGGTCGGCACTTTTCCAGTAACTTTATAAATTCAGAATATAATAACAAGACATAATATTACCAGAATACACCTGTTCCTGTTATGCATTGGTACTATCTTCTAAATTTTTGTACTTGGGCTCCTCTGGCACTCCAGGACGCCGGAAAACGTACGAAGGCGAAACAGAAACTCTTTGCCGTTATTTTATATTAGCTGAAATAAGGAGCAGTTATAAATGTACACTACTGGCCATTAAAATTGCTACACCAAGAAGAAATGCAGATGATAAACAGGTACTCATTGGACAAATATATTATAATAGAACTGACATGTGATTACATTTTCATGCAGTTTGGGTGCATAGATCCTGGGAAATCAGTACCCAGAACAACCACCTCTGGCCGTAATAACGCCTTGATACGTCTGGGCATTGAGACAAACAGAGCTTGGATGGCATGTACAGGTACAGCTGCCCATGCAGCTGCAACACGATACCACAGTTCATCAAGAGTAGTGACTGGCGTATTGTGACGAGCCAGTTGCTCGGCCATCATTGACCAGACGTTTTCAGTTGGTGAGAGGTCTGGAGAATATGCTGGCCAAGGCAGCAGTCGAACATTTTCTGTGTCCAGAATGGCCCGTACAGGACCTGCAACATGCGTTCGTGCATTATCCTGCTGAAATGTAGGGTTTCGCAGGGATCGAATGAAGGGTACACCCACGGGTCGTAACAAATCTGAAACGTAACGTCCACTGTTCAAAGTTCCGTCAATGCGAACAAGAGGTGACCGAGACGTGTAACCAATGGCACCCCATACCATCACGCCGGGTGATACGCCAGTAAGTTGACGACGATTACATGCTTCCAACGTGCGTTCACCGCGATGTCGCCAAACACGGATGCGACCATCATAATGCTGTAAACAGAGCCTGGATTCATCCGAAAAAAAGACGTTCTGCCATTCGTGCACCCAGGTTCGTCGTTGAGTACACCATCGCAGGCGCTCCTGTTTGTGATGCAGCGTCACGGGTAACCGCAGCCATGGTCTCAGAGCTGATAGTCCATGGTGCTGCAAACGTCGTCGAACAGTTCGTGCAGATGGTTGTTGTCTTGAAAACGCCCCCATCTGTTGACTAGGGATCGAGACGTGGCTGCACGATCCGTTACAGCCACGCGGATAAGATGCCTGTCATCTCGACTGCTAGCGATACGAGGCCGTTGGGATCCACCACGGCGTTCCGTATTACCCTCCTGAACCCACCGATTCCATTTTCTGCTACCAGTCATTGGATATCGACCAACGCGAGCAGCAATGTCGCGATACGATAAACCGCAATCGCGATAGGATAGAATCCGACCTTTATGAAAGTCGGAAACGTGATGGTACGCATTTCACTTCCTTACACGAGGCATCACAACAACGTTTCACCAGGCAACGCCGGTCAACCTCTGTTTGTGTATGAGAAATCGGTTGGAAACTTTCCTAATGTACCGGCCGGTGTGGCCGAGTGGTTCTAGGCGCTTCATTCTGTAACCGCGTGACCGCTATGATCGCAGGTTCGAATCCTGCCTTGGGCATGGATGTGTGTGATGTCCTTAGGTTAGTTAGGTTTAAGTAGTTCTAAGTTCTAGAGGTCTGATGACCTCAGATGTTACGTCCCATAGTGCTCAGCGCCATTTGAACCATTTTTCCTCATTTCAGCACGTTGTAGGTATCGCCACCGGCGCCAACCTTGTGTGAATGCTCTGAAAAGCTAATCATTTGCATATCACTGTATCTTCTTCCTGTTGGTTAAATTTGGCGTCTGTAGCACGTCATCTTCGTGGTGTAGCAATTTTAATGGCCAGCAGTGTACGTACTGTTCTACTTACTTTACTCGATTTTTCCACATAGTCCCCACAACGTTTCAGACATTTATCCAGTCGCTGCAGTAAATCTGAAATGCCCCTGTGGCATAATTCGTCTGCTAACCGTGGAATTATCAGCGGTATGTTGTCAAGGCTTCATCGTTGTACTTGACCGTCCGCCCAAAAACTTGTAAATCACTACAGGCGAGATACAGGCTGCTCGGTGGGTGGTCCAGATTCTACCAATGAAATGACCCGATCTTGCTGGCGATTCTGATTCCCACACATGGGCTTGCACTGTCGTGGGGGATAATCACATTGTCGACATCGAAAATACCTCGGTGTTTCTTCTTGATGGCAGCCCACAGACGTGACAGTGTGGAACAATAACTGTCGGCATTGATGGTCGCACCAAGTGGCATGAAATCCAGCAGAAGCGCACTGTGGCGATCCCAGATCTTTAACACTACTTTTCCAATAAATGACAGAGAATCGATATATTTTTTTTTTTTTTTTTTTTTTTTTTTAGCAGCCTCCCAGAATGCTCAACGTCACGCAAACCTTCACAGGCTTTTGCGAACCCACAACACCACATCACCTCCTCCTCCTCCTCTTCCATCTCCTCTTCTTCACACTTCTCAAAGTCAGACACTTTTCCCCATATTGGCCTACATGTCCCTGTGGATTTCGATGCGCGTTCGTCCCTTGCTGCATAGAAAATAAATCAACGTCCGTTGCTCGTATACCATGGGCGTGTGAAACACAAATACTCTCGTCAAAAACTAACAACAGTGCCGTGCCGCGGAGCCAACGGTAGATATGGCCGACCGTGCCACGCGGGATTAGCCGAGCGGTCTCAGGCGCTGCAGTCATGGACTGTGCGGCTAGTCCCGGCGGAGGTTCGAGTCCTCCCTCGGGCATGGATGTGCGTATTTGTCCTTAGGATAATTTAGGTTAAGTAGTGTGTAAGCTTAGGGACTGATGACCTTGGCAGTTAAGTTTCATAAGATTTCACACACATTTGAGACAAGCCCGAGTCGATCCAAGATGGCCCACATCTGGGACTCGACATGGTGGCATCGCATTTACAGCCGTTATTTTGGCTTGAAAAATACAGATAAAGACTTTCTGGTTTGTCCTCGTAAATCTTTAACGTTCTGTCAAAACTATGGATGCTCTGAATGACGTTCTTGAAAGTTATTACCAATCTAACAGTGCACATTCAGATAGGATCTATTAAACAATCTTCAGCGTAATTGTTTTGCTTCATATACACAAACACACTCATTCAAACCTCATACGAAATTTCAAGAAAAATTTGAAATAAAACAGGTAGTAAAATATTATAATATTGTTCAGGTATTCGAGTAGAGGATGTAACTTGTTTTTAAACACCAATATAGCAACAGAACGACAGCGTTGTCATACAAACGTTTCCAAGTGAATGAAAGAGATTGGAGATATTGCATTATAATCTTAAAGTTTTCACAAGTTGTCTGCGTGTGTAAAACTATATTTATACTGAATTCGTACATATATTGTTTCTAAGAAACTTCGTACAGCTGTATAACAATTACGTATATTTCTGTTGCTGATAACGTCAGTTTATGCCTCAATTTCTGTTTTAGTTTTAGTTTAGTTTTAGTTATGTCATGTTCCGCAGATCATTTTCCCGATTATTTTATCGACATGATGTGGAACAAATCAGATTACAAGATATACACTCCTGGAAATTGAAATAAGAACACCGTGAATTCATTGTCCCAGGAAGGGGAAACTTTATTGACACATTCCTGGGGTCAGATACATCACATGATCACACTGACAGAACCACAGGCACATAGACACAGGCAACAGAGCATGCACAATGTCGGCACTAGTACAGTGTATATCCACCTTTCGCAGCAATGCAGGCTGCTATTCTCCCATGGAGACGATCGTAGAGATGCTGGATGTAGTCCTGTGGAACGGCTTGCCATGCCATTTCCACCTGGCGCCTCAGTTGGACCAGCGTTCGTGCTGGACGTGCAGACCGCGTGAGACGACGCTTCATCCAGTCCCAAACATGCTCAATGGGGGACAGATCCGGAGATCTTGCTGGCCAGGGTAGTTGACGTACACCTTCTAGAGCACGTTGGGTGGCACGGGATACATGCGGACGTGCATTGTCCTGTTGGAACAGCAAGTTCCCTTGCCAGTCTAGGAATGGTAGAACGATGGGTTCGATGACGGTTTGGATGTACCGTGCACTATTCAGTGTCCCCTCGACGATCACCAGTGGTGTACGGCCAGTGTAGGAGATCGCTCCCCACACCATGATGCCGGGTGTTGGCCCTGTGTGCCTCGGTCGTATGCAGTCCTGATTGTGGCGCTCACCTGCACGGCGCCAAAGACGCATACGACCATCATTGGCACCAAGGCAGAAGCGACTCTCATCGCTGAAGACGACACGTCTCCATTCGTCCCTCCATTCACGCCTGTCGCGACACCACTGGAGGTGGGCTGCACGATGTTGGGGCGTGAGCGGAAGACGGCCTAACGGTGTGCGGGACCGTAGCCCAGCTTCATGGAGACGGTTGCGAATGGTCCTCGCCGATACCCCAGGAGCAACAGTGTCCCTAATTTGCTGGGAAGTGGCGGTGCGGTCCCCTACGGCACTGCGTAGGATCCTACGGTCTTGGCGTGCATCCGCGCGTCGCTGCGGTCCGGTCCCAGGTCGACGGGCACGTGCACCTTCCGCCGACCACTGGCGACAACATCGATGTACTGTGGAGACCTCACGCCCCACGTGTTGAGCAATTCGGCGGTACGTCCACCCGGCCTCCCGCATGCCCACTATACGCCCTCGCTCAAAGTCCGTCAACTGCACATACGGTTCATGTCCACGCTGTCGCGGCATGCTACCAGTGTTAAAGACTGCGATGCAGCTCCGTATGCCACGGCAAACTGGCTGACACTGACGGCGGTGCACAAATGCTGCGCAGCTAGCGCCATTCGACGGCCAACACCGCGGTTCCTGGTGTGTTCGCTGTGCCGTGCGTGTGATCATTGCTTGTACAGCCCTCTCGCAGTGTCCGGAGCAGGTATGGTGGGTCTGACACACCGGTGTCAATGTGTTCTTTTTTCCATTTCCAGGAGTGTATATACACACATGAATAGTGCTAATATTAATATTACTGAAACTTTTAGTGCTACACATGCAACTACAATTAGAGATACATTTTTTGTACCATTTCTGAGACAGAAACTCGTCCATGGAGTAGAAGGAGTTGTCCAAAAGAAATGATTTTAAGCTATCTTTAAAACTTTATCTGCTACCTGCCAGACACTTTATGTTGTTGGGAAAATGACCAAAGATTTTTGTTGCTGAATAATGTACTCCTTTTTGAGCAACTGACAGCTTCAATAACGGATAGGAAAGGTCATTTCTCCCTCTAGTGTTGTACATATGAACATCACTGTTCTTCGCGATGTGTTATTTCTAACGAATTTCATTAGCGAATATATGTACTCTGATGGTGCAGTTAAAATAACTAACTCCTTGAAAAGGCGCCTACATGACGTCCTTGGGTGAACACCACTAATTATTCTCACTGCTCTCTTTTGTGCAATCAGTACTTTACGTCTAAGTGGTGAGTTACCACAAAAACTATTCCACACGACATTATTGAGTGGAAATATGCAAAGTACGTTAGGAGGCTAATCTGTTTGTTACCAATACTAGCGATTATACGAAGAGCAAAAGAAGCTGAACTTAGTTGTTTGATAAGCTCAGTAATATGCTTCTTCCAGTTCAAGATGTCATCAATGTGACCACCCAAAAATTTGGAGAAATCTACCCTGTCAACTGAGCCCTGCCCATATACTACATCAATTGTCGGTATGACTCTATTCTGTGTACAGAACTTGATATAGTGAGTGTTTCAAAATTAAGGGAGAGTCCATTTCCTGAGAACGACTTAATAGTTCTTTGAAAGACATCCTTGACAATACCTTCAGCTGCTTTTTTTAGAATGGGATTTATTATAACACTCATGTCATCTGCAGAAAGTACTAGTTCCGCTTGCTGAACGTTAAGTGGGAGGTCATTCACATGAATAAGGAACAGCAGAGGACCTAAAATTGAACCCTGTGGGACTCCCTTTGTGATAGTTCCCCACTCACTAGAATTTATCATCCTTACAACAGTATTTGTGCTATTCAGCACAACTTTTTGCTTTCTGTTAATTAAGTATGATTCAAACCAGCTGTGCGTATAGCCTTCAGTTTCATAAAACCTGAGTTTTTCTAAGAGTATGACATGATCCACACAGTCAAATGCCTTGAAGAGATCACTAAAAATACCAGCTGGCGATAATTTGATATTTAGATCTTGTACTATTTGATGGGTAAATGTGTAGATAGCATTATCAGTCGAGTAACCCTTCCAGAATCGGAACTGTGACATGCTGAGTAAATTATTTTCACTTAATGTGAGACTACTCTTGAATATATAACTTTTTCGAATATTTTAGAAAACGAACCCAGCAATGAGATTGGTCTATAATTATTTAAGTCACTCGTGTCCCCTTTCTTATGAAGTCGTTTGACAATTGTGTATTTAAATCTGTCTGGGAAAATTCCCTGTGTCAGCGAAGTATTACATATATCGCTAAGGACTCCACTTATTAAATTAGAACAACACTCCAAAATTCTGTTAAAGACTCCATCAATACCACATGAGCTCTTGTTTTTCAGTATATTTATAATTCCCTTAATTTCAATTGGGGGATGTTGGCGCTAATTCTAAAGGCCTAAAGTCCTGGAGAATGACATTTTAACTTATTTATTTGCTTCTTCAACTGAACGCTTTAACCCTATTTTTGCTGCTACATTAAGAAAGTGATTGTTAAAAATACTTGCAACTTGTGAGTTATCACTCACAACATCATCATTTAGCTTTATTGCTATGGTATGCTGTGCACTGTCATGCTGCCCCGTCTCCCGTTTGACGATATTCCATATAGTTTTAATCTTATTATCAGCATTATTAATTTCTGTCAGAGCACTTAAGCTTGTCGATTCATAAATTTTTACTTCTGTCTTCTTTCATCCATCTCTTTCCGGCTCTCTTTTTCATCCAGTACTCTTCTCCGTCGAATACTTTAAAATTTAATGTTCCGTCGATTTCATACCTGCATCGGCATGACGACGTCGCTGCAAAATAAAGCGTCCTCGTTTTGTTAAAAAAATAATTTGTCAGGAGGATGCTATATAAAATTGCTGTTCTTGTTGTGGTCTTCAGTCCTGAGACTGGTTTGATGCAACTTTCCACGCTACTCTATCCTGTGCAAGCTTCTTCATCTCCCCGTACCTACTGCAACCTACATCCTTCTGAATCTGCTTAGTTTATTCATTTCTTGGTCTCCCTCTACGATTTTTACCCTCCACGCTGCCCTCCCTTGATGCCTCAGAACATTTCCTAACAACCGATCCCTTCTTCTAGTCAAGTTGTGCCACAAACTCCTCCCCAATTCTGTTCAATACCTCCTCATTAGTTATGTGATCTACCCATCTAATCTTCAGCATTCTTCTGTAGCACCACATTTCGAAAGCTTCTATTCTCTTCTTGTCCAAACTATTTATCGTCCATGTTTCACTTCCATAAATGGCTACACACCATACAAATACTTTCAGAAACGACTTCCTGACACTTAAATCAATACTCGATGTTAACAAATTTCTCTTCTTCAAAAACGCTTTCCTTGCCATTGCCAGTCTACATTTTATATCCTCCTACTTCGACCATCATCAGTTATTTTGCTCCCCAAATAGCAAAACTCCTTTACTACTTTAAGTGTCTCATTTCCTAATCTAATTCCCTCAACATCACCCGGCTTAATTCGACTACATTCCATTATCCTCGTTTTGCTTTTGTTGATGTTCATCTTATACCCTCCTTTCAAGACACTGTCCATTCCGTCCAACTGCTCTTCCAAGTCCTTTGCTGTCTCTGACAGAATTACAATGTCATCGGTGAACCTCAAAGTTTTTATTTCTTCTCCATGGATTTTAATACCTACTCCGAACTTTTCTTTTGTTTCCTTTACTGCTTGCTCAATATACAGATTGAATAGCATCGGGGATAGGCTACAACCCTGTCTCACTCCCTTCCCAACCACTGCTTCGTTTCATGTCCCTCGACTCTTATAACTGCCATCTGGTTTCTGTACAAATTGTAAATATCCTTTCGCTCCCTGTATTTTACCCCTGCCACCTTCAGAATTTGAAAGAGAGTATTCCAGTCAACACTGTTAATAGCTTTCTCTAAGTCTACAAATGCTAGAAACGTAGGTTTGCCTTTCCTTAATCTTTCTTCTAAGATAAGTCGTAGGGTCAGTATTGCCTCACGTGTTCCAACATTTCTACGGAATCCAAACTGATCTTCCCCGAGGTCGGCTTCTTCTAGTTTTTCCATTCATCTGTAAAGAATTCGCGTTAGTATTTTGCAGCTGTGACTCATTAAACTGATAGTTCGGTAATTTTCACATCTGTCAACACCTGCTTTCTTTGGGATTTGAATTATTATATTCTTCTTGAAGTGTGAGGGAATTTGGCCTGTTTCGTACATCTTGCTCACCAGATGGTAGAGTTCTGTCAGGACTGGCTCTCCCAAGGCTGCCAGTAGTTCTAATGGAATGTTGTCTACTCCCATGGCCTTGTTTCGACTTAGGTCTTTCAGTGCTCTGTCAGACCCTTCACGCAGTAGCATATATCCCATTTCATCTTCATCTACATTCCCTTCCATTTCCATAATATTGTCCTTAAGAACATCGTCCCTGTATAGACCCTCTATATACTCCTACCACCTTTCTACTTTCCCTTCTTTGCTTAGAACTGGGTTTTCATCTGAGCTCTTGATATTCATGCAAGTGGCTCTCTTTTCTCCAAAGGTCTCTTTAATTTTCCTGTAGGCAGTATCTATCTTACCCCTCATGAGATAAGCCTCTACATACTTATATTTGTCCTCTAGCCATCCCTGCTTAGCCATTTTGCACTTCCTGTCGATCTCATTTTTGAGACGTTTGTATTCCATTTTGCCTGCTTCACTTGCTGCATTTTTGTATTTTCTCCTTTCATCAATTAAATTCAGTGTCTCTTCTGCTACCAAGGATTTCTACTAGCCCTCGTCCTTTTACCTACTTGATCCTCTGCTGCCTTTCACTATTTCATTCCTCAAACCTACCCATTCTTCATCTACTGTATTTCTTTCCCCCATTCTTGTCAATTGCTCCCTTATGCTCTCCCTGAAACCCCGTACAACTTCTGGTTCTTTCAGTTTATCCAGGTCCCATCTCCTGAAATTCCCACCTTTTGCAGTCTCTTCAGTTTTAATTTACAGTTTATAACCAATAGATTGTGATCAGAGTCCGCATCTGCTCCTGGAAATGTCTTACAATTTAAAATCTGGTTCCTAAATCCCTGTCTTACCGTTATATAATCTATCTGAAACCTTCAAGTATTTCCAGGGTTCTTCCATGTATACAAGCTTCTTTCATGATTCTTGAACCGAGTGTTAGCTACGATTAAGTTATGATCTGTGCAAAATTCTACCAGGCGGCTTCCTCTTTCATTTCTTAGCCCAAATCCATATTCACCTACTACGCTTCCTTCTCTTCCTTTTCCTACTGTCGAATTCCAGTCACCCATGACTATTAAATTTTCGTCTCCCTTCACTACTTGAATAATGTCTTTTATCTCATCATACATTTCATCAATTTCTTCGTCACCTGCAGAACTAGTTGGCATATAAACTTGTACTACTGTAGTAGGCGTGGGCTTCGTGTCTATCTTGGCCACAATAATGCGTTCACAGTGCTGTTT
The DNA here is from genome assembly GCF_021461395.2 of Schistocerca americana. Lineage (NCBI taxonomy): Eukaryota > Metazoa > Arthropoda > Insecta > Orthoptera > Acrididae > Schistocerca > Schistocerca americana. The sequence continues at coordinate 538,331,696 of NC_060124.1, read as the reverse complement.
GTAGTAGCTTACCTGCACTCCTATTTTTTTTTTCATTATTAAACCTACTCCTGCATACCCCTATTTGATTTTGTATTTATGACCCTGTATTCACCTGACCAAAAGTCTTGTTCCTCTTGCCACCGAACTTCACTAATTCCCACTATATCTAATTTTAACCTATCCATTTCCCTTTTTATATTTTCTAACCTACCTGCCCGTTTAAGGGATCTGACATTCCACGCTCCGATCCGTAGAACGCCAGTTTTCTTTTTCCTGATAACGACATCCTCTTGAGTAGTCCCCACCCGGAGATCCGAATGGCGGACTATTTTACCTCCGGAATATTTTACCCAAGAGGACGCCATCATCATTTAATCATACAGTAAAGCTGCATGCACTCGGGAAAAATTACGGCTGTAGTTTCCCCCTTGCTTTCAGCCGTTCGCAGTACCACAACAGCAAGGCCGGTTTAGTTAGTGTTACAGGGCCAGATCAGTCAATCATCCAGACTGTTGCCCCTGTAACTACTGAAAAGGCTGCTTCCCATCTTCAGGAACCACACGTTTGTCTGGCCTCTCAACAGATACCCCTCCGTTGTGGTTGCACCTACGGTACGGCTATCTGCATCGTTGAGGCACGCAAGCCTCCCCACCAACGGCAAGGTCCATGGTTCATGGGGGGGGGGGGGGGGGATGCTATGGTTGCAAAAACACTTCTGCGTATCTGTAATACCGCGACGAGAAAGAGAAAGCTTTAGCAGCGATGAACAAAATAAATAGTCTATCTAAATAGTATGCTGGAATTTTTGTATAGTTATGGCCTGCATGGGCTTATATGATGGCTCATCGTGGTATTTAAGTGATGGGACCTCGACATCAGGGCAGTGAAGTGACTGTCGACGTTACTGTTCTGTGATAGAAGAACGATCAGTTTAACAAGACTCTTACGTGAAAATGTACGCAAGGAAGTAGAGATAATCGGGGAATAAATCTCTGGGCGTTTCTAATTTGTAATAATGAAGTGATAACGAAAGAAGACGTTACGTGTCCGGTACCTATACCGCCGAACAATACACGCACAATCTTTCTCGCGTGGCCATTAGAACGATTTTACACTATTTGCTAATATTCCGAAACAGCACCAACTCCTCTCGTTCCTTCAGCGCTCTACTCAACACTCCACCGTCCGTTTACTGTCACAAAATATTTTTTCCATTCACGAAATACAATCCATTCCTCTGCTAAACAGCTATTATGTCTCAGTTCATCTTTCTGCTTCTCACTCCAGCTGCCAGTTTTCTCCCTCCTCAATGTTTATTACAAATATGAGTTCCATCATACTGGTTTGTAGCACTTCTTTTACGATAACATAACATTAGTTTTTCATAAAACACAACTGAACATACACTCCCAGATCACATTATATTCTTTAGCATATACGTGGTTAGTTTATGATTTGTATCTATATAAAAATCGATATTGCACACACTTCGCTAAATCAGCATCAGACGCATGAACCATGACTGAAAAGATGCCTCTCAAACTTACAAGAGAGTGTGCTTGTTCTGCAAGCATGACTAACGTTACAGCAGTTACGATAGCAACTATGTGCTCAGTTTTCTTAATTGCTCAGCTTCTTCCTATGACAGTCTTATGTCGAAATAAACAGAAAGTACTTCATTAATACAATAACGACTATATAATGTATATGTACTACTCTGGAAGTATTTGCACATTTTCGCAAATGTCGATGCAGCAATTGGAAAGAAAACGTTTGTCATTCACTCACTTTATTTATTGACAGCAGGATGCCCATTTTACTCTTTGCCATGAAGCTTGTGTTGAGTGCTGTTCGGTTCTTACTTTGGTCCGTATTTTGGGCACTGTTAATTATAGGCTGACAGTGATGCACAGTAGTGTGGATGGGTTTACTGGTGAAGATTGGCAGATACGAATCTCTGATGGGAGTTCATTGAATTCAGTGGAAGAGCCCTACCCGCGATGTGGGCAGCGCCATCCATGTACCTTAGCACCCATATACAGGAAACTACGAAAATCCGAATTTGGTGATTGAATATTACAGGCCTTTTCACTGTTCTGAAACTATTTTCACAGAGACTAAAGTAACGGTGTAAGAAACCGAATAAATCACAATTACGTCATCATGATGTAAGGAACCGCTGGAGACCCGGTCACTTGTACCAAAATATGCAGTAAACACGAGACATTTGGTCGGATTGGTTGAGGTTCAGCCTGCATAACAATATTAAGGGCTAGGCGTTTAAGGGAAGCGGCGACTCAACTTGCATCCGGAAAACTGGAGTTCAAATCCCTGTCTAGCCATCGAAAAAACTTTAGGTGACAGAAAGTCATGAGACAGTGATACAAACATACACAAATGGCTGTAGTACCGCGTACACGAGCTATAAAAGGAGAGTGTGTTGGCCAGAGCTATCATTTGCACTCAGGTGATTCACGTAAAAAGGTTTCCAACCAGATCACGCCCACACAATAGGGATTAAGAGATGTACAGTGGTGGCTGGATTAGACACATAGGACATTCCACATCGGGAATCGTTAGGGAATTCAGTATTCCGAGATCCAGAATGTCAAGCGTGTGCTGAATATATCAAATTTCGGGCATTAACTCTCACCAGGGACGATGCAGTGGCTGACGGTCTTCACTTAACGACCGAGAGCAGCAGCGTTTGCATAGGGTTGTCTGTGCTAACAGACAAGCAAAACTGCGTGAAATAACCGCAGAAATCAATGTGGGACGTATGACGAACGTATCCGTTAGGACAGTGCGGCGTAATTTGGCTTGATGGGTCATGGCAGCAGAGACGATTGACGCGTGTGCCTTTGCTAACAGCACATCGCCTGTAGCAGCCCTCCTGGGCTCGTGACCATCGTTTGGACCGTAGACGATTGGAAAACCGTGGTCCGATCAGATGAGTCCCTGTTGCCGGCCGGGGTGGCCGAGCGGTTCTAGGCGCTTCAGTCTGGAACCGCGCGGCCGCAGATTCGCATCTTGCCTCGGGCATGGATGTGTGTGATGTCCTTAGGTTAGGTTAGGTTTAAGTAGTCCTAAGTTCTAGGGGACTGATGACCTCAGAAGTTATGTCCCATACTGCTCAGAGCCATTTGAACCGTTCGAACCTGTTTCAGTTGGTAAGAGTTGATAGTAGGGTTCGAGTGTGGAAATTCCACAAAGTCATGAACCGAAGTTGTCAACAGGGCACTGTGAAGGATGGTGGTGGTGGTTCTATGATGGTGTGGGCTGTGCGTACATGGAAAGCACTGAGTCCTCTGGTCCAGCTGAACCAATGCTTGACTAGAAATGATTATTTTCGCCTACCTGAAGACCATTTGCTATAATTCATTGACTTCACGTTCCCACATAACCGTGTAACTTTTACGGATGACAATGCGCCATGTCACTGGACCACAAGTGTTCGCGACTGGTTTGAAGAACGTCGTGGACAATTCGAGCGAATGGCTTGGCCACCCAGATCACCCGAAATGAATTCCATCGAACATTTAAGTGACATAATCGAGAATTCAGTTCGTGCACAAGAACCCAAACCGGCAACGCTTTCGCAAATATGGCCGGCTATAGAGGCATCATTTCTGCTGGGGTCTTGCACGACTTGTTGAGTCCATGTAACCTGTAGTTGCTGCAATACACCAGGCAAAAGGAAGTCCGACAGGAAATTAAGTTGTGGTTTGTCACCCCGTTGTATAGTTTCTATTGTTTTTTGTTAAATCTCTCAAAGTGGGATGATTCGTTTTGAAACGACACGGTCGATTTCCTCCGTTACTCTCGTCGTGGACAGGATGATAAGCGCCACTCTCCTTGCCTCGTTGCATCTCTTAGTCTATTTTCTTAAAACCACCCGTAATATCTCCGTGAATCCGGGTTTGAATCGAAAGTATGTTGATTTTCCTTAACTGTGTGATAAATAAAATGTAACTTGTAAAATTTTAATTGTGAACTTTTTTCCGCACAGTTACCCTACTTCGTTGCACACGTTTTTGATGATGCGGACAGCATAAGAATGAACCTTGCGAAGAAATTTATTGAAGAACCTCCTGGATCGACGAGGCACGGTATCATGTCGGTGGCGCAAGGCGGTTTTGCAGTTATTATGAATGACTTCGCACTAAATATAATTTCACTGGGAATGGAGACACGACTCCGCATTCAGGTACGTTCAAATGGTATCCTACTTTTGTAGTGGTAAGCTACGTCGGATTTTATAGTTGTGTCAGCTTGACAGTTGAGATCTTCATATGAACATATCACAGTATTAAAAGCGCTTTGCAAGTGATACGAAAATCGTATTATTCATTTCGTTTTAAAAGGAATGGTAATATGGCATTTGCTAATGACATACATACTCCTTCTTTCGGACAACCTGGAACAAATCATGAACAAACGACACACTCTGGGTTGAAATTAGTTTAATGCATGTCACATGGGAGCAATTCAAGTAAACCCACAGCTCCGCAAACTATGGGGATTGCTGCAGTAAAACCGAGGACGATGCAAACAAAGCACCTAACAAATCAATACCATCACTCAAGGTGTATCAATATTTGGGAGACATACAGTAAGATAGTCAGTAAACACATGCACAATATCACGCTGGTTCACAACTTGCTGGCCAGTTTCAGAGATTAGTTCCCTGATCAATGTCCTTCGTCGTCGTTGGCCTTCACGTACAACGTGGAGGGGGCTTCGGCAGCAATTGTGTCCGCCAATCTCACCCGGACCATTATCCCTTCCTTTCTTAGTCTCGTCAGCTGTAATAACTTGGCTTTTATCCTGCGCATGGCCGTGTGCCTTTCCGGCGATGGTTGTTGCGTCATCAGCTCCCTCAGGGCTGTAAAATAAAAATCCGCCGTCGTGCGGTTCCACTGCGGTTTGTCCTGCCCGTATCGTATCGACGTTATCCGTAACGTTGGTTTTGCGCATTTGATCCACCACTGGAGAACCGAGGTGTATGCTCGTTGGCGGCGAACGCAGGTCTTCCAGGCCGCCTCTATCGACCGGCGACACGCAGCGTCACGCAAAAGTGCACAACTCATTTTACAGTGACCCTTACTCCGCCATATCTTCTGACGCGTTAGTGAAATCGTACAGACGTACGTCATATGATCCGTAAAAGCCGCTGGCCAGATGTCGGCATCCCGTAGAGCTTGCGTCTCATACACCCTATAAAGTCTACTCGCCGAGTGTCCCGTTACATACGTATAGCCCGGCGTGTCGCCATGCTGCAGTTCCCAGGTATCCAGAAGCGCCATTTCGGTAATCAAAGCACGCAGTTCCATGCATGGCACATAATGAGGTACTTGGTCCTTTTGGTCGATTACACAATTAAAGTCGCCGCCCACTACATAGTTATCACAGCGTCCAGCGAACAACGGTGCTATCTCTTCGGTGTAAAATGTCGCCCTTTCTCTTCGTTTTATGGAGCCAGATGGCGCTTATAAATTGATGAAACGACCGCCGTCGAAAGTGATCGCTATGCCACGTGTCGAAGGGAGAGACATGACTTCCTCCAATCCTATTCCTTCCCTGGTGAAGATCGCCACACCGCATCCACTCTCATCCTGCACTGAATAATGTGCTTCGTAGCCGTAGAACTCCGGCGGCGATGTGAAACGCACTTCTTGTAGGAGTACAATATCCACGTCCGCAGCGTGTAACATCTCTTTCAGCATTTGAATTTTAAGCGGTGTCCGAATGCCATTAATGTTTATCGTTGCAATGCGGTACGCCTGACGTGTGTAGGGGGCGGGGGGCGGGGGGTGTCATCAAGCGATGGTGTTGAAAACCGGACTGCTGTCGCCTATCGTCACCCCCGGCGCTCCTCACCACACTAAGTTGTTCAACATTCCCCGGCCCCTCCCGGCGTCTGGGCAGAACTATCCTCAATCGTCGCGTTCATATCTTCATTCTGTTCCTGCTGGTCCATTTCTTGCGCCCAGTCCCCCAGCATATTTCCGGAACTGGCCGAGGGATGGTAGGCAACGTTGTCACCGCTCTGATGTTGGACAGTTGTCATCTCCACTTCTGCCTTCTGGTCACCAGAAGGAGAGGTCAAGTTATCGTCGCTGTGCAACTCCTGCACCGTCATCTCGGTATCTGTTGAATCCACTGGTCTCAGGTAGATACTGTCGTTGTCGTCCACTGTCCCCTCGGGACTGTGGCTAGCGTCAGCAGAAGTCAGTCGACGCTTCTTTCTTCTCTTCGGCGAACGCTGTTTCCGTTGTCTTGCTTCCGCATCGGCTGTTTGGGTTGCGTATCCTCCGTCTTGGGCCTGGCCTATCACGCTGTCGGTGGAAGCACTGGCAGCCACCACAGATGAGCCTGGAGCGGCCTTCAGCTGCATCTCTTGTGTGGCGTCCTGTGTCTGCTACGGTGGAACCGATGGTCGGAGTTCCAGTCCGTTGGTATCCATGTTCTCTATAGGGCGCAGCTGCTGGTGCCCATCGGAAATCTCCCTCACATAGCCTCTCAGGGCTTCCACAAAGGTCAAAGGCAATACAGTCATCTGTTGTGGCGCCTGAACGTCTTCCCGTCGGGCTTGCACTAGACGTCGCTGGAGGCATTCCGAGCGGACGTGACCTTTCCCGCACTCCGAGCAAGTGCGGGGCTGTCCGTCATAGATTATAATCGCTCGACAACCTCCTATGTACAAATAAGAGGGGACGTGCTTTCGCAGTTCTATCCGTATTTGTCTCACCCCATTTAGGACGGGGTATGTGGTAAAACTCGTCCATTTTTCGGCCACATGGGATAGAACTGTACCGTATGGTCGAAAGTCGTCGGTCACAAGTTCATACGGGACCTCAAACGGAAGTTCGAAGACCCGTATAGTGCGGATACCCATTCCCGCGTGATCGACCATAGCCGCACCAACATTCCCGTCGGCATGACAGAAACGATACCCGTTCGGTGATCGTTGCAGAACTCTTTCGCAAGCAAGCTTGACATAGACGACGCTTGAAACGATCGGTAAATGGATTCCCACTATTTCCTGTGGATCGATTTTTACCTCTTCTCTTAAGAAACGTTCAATCTCGTGTGCCTTTGGTCGTATATAGTCGTTCGCAAAACTGAACTTCAAAGTCGTTTTTCTGTACGAGTGTGCCGTGTCGTTCTAGACTCACAACACCGCACACGCTAAGCTGCTCCGGCGTAAACAAACAGGCGCGCGCACCACAGCGCGGCCGGCAGGCAACACGGTCCGCACTGTGTCACTGCCGAAGTCAGACGTGCCTAAGACCTCTCGGCTAATACCGCGCGGCACAGTGACTTCGTTTCAGCTGAATTATCCCTCCGCAAGAGTTTTCTAGAACCTGCCGTTACACTGCATTGTTTCTCGTGTATGCGATATTACGTCATATTTCTGCAGAACTTACAATAGACAAGCAAAGAAACAAGCAATAAAGCACTCCTTCGTATGCCATTTGTGTGATTTCCTAAGGGACCAAACTGCTGAGGTCATCGGTCCCTGGACTTACACACTACTTAAAATAACTTATATTAATGACAACATACATGCGCATGCCCGATTGAGGACTCGAACCTCCGGCGGGAGCGGCCGCGCGATTCGTGACATGGAGCCTCTAACCGCGCGGTTACTCCGCGCGTCCGTATGCCGTGATGGCTATGTTTAATAATAGTTAAATAGTGAAGGTCCCGACTTATATTGCCATTCAGTGTCTTACACAATTGAAACAAAGTGGGATTATTAATTTCATATATCATTATTTACATAAGAGTGTTTGGGATCGTGGATATTGCTTACGTTATGGCTCCCTGGCTCGCTCGCTGAATAACACTGGCTACATTAGCCAGGTGTATAGGCAGTGTAAGCAGCTTAGCTGCTGTTCCTGCGCGGACCTAATTGGTTGACTGTGGGGCCTAGCGGTTCTAGTTGGCGTTAGTGAGCGTCTCTGGCTTTAGAGACGTCATCGGTACTGCGGGGGAAGTACTCCAACAGTACGTCGGGCCGACATGTCGTCGGCCTGTGGTGGACCTAGCGGCCCAGCCCACGAATTAAGCGGCTGACAGAGTGCTCTGCACTGTGGTAGAACACTCTGGCGGTTTGGCGAAGGCGGTCCCGCAATAGCGGGATACCTGTTTTCTCGTGGAGTGGCCTCGTTGGATAGCGTGGCGGCTTGTGCAGGGCAAGTCGCAGCGCCCTGTTTTGGACACGCTTTGTGCGTCGTCGCGGATGCATTACCCCGCACCACCGCCGCATTTTCGAGCACCGGCAGAACCAGAGCCAGGTGCACGGTGAGGCCGTGGCGTGGTGGAAGGGTGGACGAAGAACTGAGCAGCGGGCAGGGCGCACGAAGACGCCCCAGTGCTCGCTCCCTGACGTCACGGACGTAAGGCAGCCAGATGAGGTGCCTGTCTAGCGTGACCCCGAGGTATGTGCCGGTCCGCAACCATGGTATGGGCCCCTCCCATGATCGTGTGCGGCGACAGGGCCGCTGCTCATTTTTCCTCAGAAATTTTGACGTTGTTCCGGCATACCCTGACGACCACTTACTTTTTATACAGTGGAAATTATTATCAAATGACGGATGGAACAGCCATGGGTTTGCCACTATCACCAGCAATAGCGAATTTTTTCATGGAGGATTTTGAAGAACGAGCGTTGAGCAGTGCTCACATCCGCCCATCATGCTTCTACAGATACGCCGACGACACTTTTTTAATCTGGCCACATGGCATTGACACCATGCAGCAGTTCGTCGAACATTTGAATGGTGTACATCCAAACATAAAATTTACAATGGAGGTAGAGAAGGAAGGGAAGTTACCTTTTTAGATGTGTTGGTGGAGCGAAAACCGGATGGACGACTGGGCTATTCTGTGTACAGGAAGCCAACGCATACAGACTTATATCTGGATAGCCACAGCTATACATCCGTCTCAGAAGAGAGCTGTGCTGAATACCTTAGTACACAGAGCCAGGACTATTTCCGACAAGGACCACCTCGGTCCCCAGATTAACCATTTGACGACTGTTTTCAAGAGTAATGGTTATTCTGCCGGTGAAATGAAATCAGTATTGTCCAAGAAAGTAAGATACGATGCCGTCCATAAACAAGAAGAGGACCGAAACATAGCGCGGCTTCCATTTTGCGATGCTACAACAAGCAAGATAGGCAGAGTCCTAAAGAGGCAAGGAATAAAATCAGTTTTCCGAGCACCTAGGAAAAATAAGGAAATGTTGAGACCAGCCAAAGATAGTCTCGGCTTAAGGGTGCCGGGAATTTACAGTATTCCTTGCGAATGCGGCAAGATTTACGTGGGCCAGTCTGTAAGAACCGTTGCCGACCGCTACATCGAGCACCAGCGCCACCAGAAATACAGATATTTGGAAAAATCAGCGGTGGCTTTTTTTTTTTTTTTGTACTTTATTGTTATTTTGACACCTGAACAATCAGGTAGGCTGGCAGCAGCACAATACGCCGCTCTTCAGCCGAGCCGGCCGCGGTGGTCTAGCGGTTCTAGGCGCGCAGTCCGGAACTGCGCGACTGCTACGGTCACAGGTTCGAATCCTGCCTCGGGCATGGATGTGTGTGATGTCCTTAGGTTAGTTAGGTTTAAGTAGTTCTAAGTTCTAGGGGACTGATGACCACAGTAGTTAAGTCCCATAGTGCTCAGAGCCATTTGAACCATTTGAATCTTCAGCCGAAGAGAGTACAAGGAGATAAACAAAGAAGAGACAGCACTTAGAAAAACAGCGGGACAAAACAGGAGACACAAGAACATAAAAGCACAAGAAGCCGTTCACACTTGATGACAATCCACACTACGAACTGTAGACCCGACGCACAAACACTGAAGAAGACGATGGCACTGGTGAACAATGGAGCGTGACGGCGAAACTGAACACTAAACATGACGGCACACACGATACACTGATGGCGGTGATCTCCGGCGCGCGAATGTCCACTGAGCGTGTGCGAGTCCGGGGACCTGCCAAGAGGGGAACAGGGGTGAGGAGGGGGAGAGGGGAGGAAAAGAGGATGCCATGGCTTAGGAGACGGGGGACAGGAGGAGAGGGACAGGGGAGGGGAGGCCCGGGGGACGAGGGGGGAGAAAAGGAGGAGGGAGGGAAAAGGGAGAGAAGGGAGGGAGGGTGCCCAGAGGAGTAAGTACAGGAGGAGGGTGGGAGGATCAAAGTTGGTAGGAAGGGTAGATGGAGGGGAGGAGGGCATCATCAGGGAGAGGGAGCTGGCGGAAGCCACCTTGGGAGAGGGTAAGGAGGGTGGAGAGATGGAGACTGGGCGGGACGTGGGAATACAGGCGCGGCAGCGGGTGGGGGTGGGAGAGGATCGGGGAGACAAGCGGGTGAGAAGGATCGAGTTTACGGGAGGTGTACAGGATCCATATCCTTTCAAGGAAAAGGAGGAGGTGGGGGAAGGGGATGAGATCATACAGGATCCGTGTGGGGGAGGGGAGACGGATGCGATAGGCGAGGCGGAGAGCATGGCGTTCCAGGATTTGGAGGGATTTATAAAAGGTAGGGCCAGCAGAGATCCATGCTGGATGGGCATAACAAAGGATAGGGCGGATGAGGGATTTATAGGTGTGGAGGATGGTGGAGGGGTCCAGACCCCACGTGCGGCCGGAATGGAGCTTGAGGAGACGAAGGCGGGAACGTGCCTTGGCTTGGATTGTCTGGAGATGGGGAGTCCAGGAGAGGCGACGGTCGAGGGTGACACCAAGGTACTTAAGGGTGGGAGTGAGGGCGATGGGACGGCCATAGACGGTGAGATAGAAATCAAGGAGGCGGAAGGAAGGGGTGGTTTTGCCTACAATGGTCGCCTGGGTTTTGGAAGGATTGACCTTGAGCAACCACTGGTTGCACCAAGCGGTGAACCGGTCAAGATGGGATTGGAGAAGGCGTTGGGAGCGTTGCAGGGTGGGGGCAAGGGCAAGGAAGGCGGTGTCATCGGCAAACTGGAGAAGGTGGACGGGGGTTGACAGCGGTGGCATGTCCGCCGTGTACAACAGGTACAGAAGGGGGGAGAGGACGGAGCCTTGGGGCACACCGGCGGAGGGGAAAAAGGTGTAGGAATCGGTGTTATGGATGGTGACATAGGAAGAACGGCGGGAGAGAAAGGAACCGATCAGACGGACGTAGTTAATGGGAAGGGCGAAGGTTTGGAGCTTGAAGAGGAGACTGGAATGCCATACGCGGTCATAAGGGCGTTCGAGGTCAAGAGAGAGGAAGATTGAGGAGCGACGGGAATTGAGCTGTTCGGAAAGGAGATGAGGGAGGTGAAGGAGAAGATCGTCGGAAGAGAAGGACGGCCAAAAGTCACACTGGGTAATGGGAAGGAGGCGGTGCTGGCGGAGATGCTGGTGGATGCGTTGGGTGAGGATAGATTCCAGGACCTTGCTGAAGACCGAGGTAAGGCTGATGGGACGGTAGGAGGAGACGGAGGATGGCGGTTTGCCAGGTTTAAGGAACATGAGGATACGGGAGGTTTTCCACAGGTCGGGGTAGTAACCGGTGGACAGGACTACATTGTAGAGCCTGGCCAGGGTGGAGAGAAAAGAGACAGGAGCTTCACGAAGGTGACGGTAGGTGACACGATCGTGACCAGGAGCGGTGTTGCGTTTTGTGTGGAGTGTAGCAATGAGATCCTGTGTAGCGATAGGAGTATTGAGGTCCGTGTGTGCAATGTTGTCCAAGTACTGGAAACCAGGAGCGAGGGGAGGGACAGAGGTGTCAGTTTGATCTCGGATATCTGGGAAGAGGGAGTAGTCGAACTGGGGATCATCGGGGATGGAAAACACATCGGACAGGTAGGAGGCAAAGTGGTTAGCCTTACTAAGGGCGTCAGGGAAGGGGTGATCATCATGGAGAAGAGGATAGTAGGGGGAGGGCTTAGTTCCGGTAAGGCGACGGAAGGCGGACCAGAACTTGGACGAGTTTATAGGGAGGGTAGCATTTAAACAGGTGCATGTCTGTCGCCAGTCCTGGCATTTCTTAGCCGCGAGCAAATTACGAATGTGTCGCTGGAGTTGCCGGTGGCGTCGTAGTGTGTCCGGGTCATGCGTGCGGAGGAAGGCACGGTAGAGACGACAGGATTCACGGAGGAGGAGGACGGCCTGTGGGGGTAAGGTAGGACGGTGGGGGTGGATGACAACAGTAGGGACGTGGGCCTCCACGGCCTCAGACAAGGTCTGCTGGAGAAAGGAGGCGACATGGGTGACATCATCGGGAAGGCGATAGGTGAGAGGGTGGCTATCGACCTGGGTGGAGAGGGTATCCCGGTAGGCATTCCAGTTGGCACGGGAATAGTCATGGACGTACTTAGGGGGAGGGTCATTACGAGGGTCAGGGTGGGGGCGACAACCGTCTGAAACGGTGAGGAGGACAGGGAGATGGTCGCTACCAATAGGCTCCAGGACATCCACCGTAATGCGACCAAGGAGGTTGGGGGAGGAGAGAAGAACATCGGGAGTAGAGTTGGATTTGGGACGGGTGTGCTGGGGGATGGGGATGAGGTCGCCGTGAAGGGAGGAGAGGAACCGATGCCACCGCTGTAACTGGGCAGCGGAGCGACTATGGATGTTGAGGTCGGCGGCGATCACGTAGGAGGAGAAGGTACGGTCGATGTGGGAGAGGAAGTCGAAAGGAAGAGGGGCGTTGGGGCGGACATAGATGGTGGCACAGGTAATGGTAAGGCCGGGGAAGAAGAGACTAAGGATCAGGTGTTCGGTGGGGTCGGGAAGGAGAGGTTGGAGCCGAACGGGGATCTGGCGGTGGTGACCAATGGCAACTCCGCCACGCGCAACTGGGAGGGGATTATCAGAGCGGTGGAGGAGATAGGGGAAGGTGTGGATGGAGTGGTGGGGTTGGAGGAAGGTTTCATTGAGGAGGAAGGCATCCACACGGTGGGTAGCAAGGGTGTGCAGGAAGAGGTTCTTGTTGGCGGGAAGGGAGCGGATGTTGTTGAAAAGGATACGGTGCTGTCGCGCCATGACAGGGATTTAGACGAGGGTGTCAAGACGGCAGAAGGTGAAATGGGCCTGGTTGTTGGAATAGGTGGCGTACATTTTAAGGTGAAAACTGGAACGGGCGGCGAGGGAGATCTGTTGGAGGGTGTGGGGGCACTGAAAGGGATGAACATTCTGGAGGACGATGGTGAGGAACCTGATGATGTCCTCAGCGGTGGGGGGGTGGGGATGAAGGGAATTGCCAGGAGGGGCGGGGGCGTCCAGAGGACGGACAGGTATGGTGAGTTCAGGAGTGGTTGGAGGGGGTCGGGCTTTACACTTTTGGGAGTAGGTGGGATGGGGGAGATTGCAGGTATTACAGGATGGAGGGGATTGGAGGTTAGGGCACTGCCGGAGGAAGTGCGCTTGCCGACAATGCGGGCAGGTGGGGGCCTCGCGGCATTCAGCTGTGGGGTGCGCATTATAGCGCAGACACCTCTGGCAGCACAGGGATTGAGGAGGGGAATGGGAGGGGTCGACCTTGTACCACTGGTGGAAGAGGAGGGCACCCTCCTTCAGGAGACGGTCAATGGAGGGGGCGTCCTCAGAGAAAACCCACATGAGGCGGGTGGGGCCGGCCGAGTTGAAAATGCGGCGGACCGCCCGCACCTCCAGCGTGGGATGGGCCTTGAGCTCCACCCACACCTCCTCCTCCGTGATCGACGGACTGAGCCGCGTGATCACGGCGGTGAGGGTCGGCGGGCGACGTGGGGGTTGGGGTTGGCGGGTAGGAGATGGAGAAGGAGCAGGGGTAAGGGAGGTGTTGGGACCAAAATGGGTGATGGGGAGACGGGAGAGGATGTCAGTATGGAGGGTTGGGCTGGGGGAGGAGATGAGAACAGAATCCCGTCTGGGAGTAAGGAGAGAGATGGGGGCACCAGGGAAATGTGACGGTGAAGGCGAAGGCGAAGGCGACGGTGACGGCGACGGGGATGATGATGACGGTGGTGGCGGTGATGGCGAAGGCGACGGGGAGAGCTGGGCGTGGACAGTGGCCCGACGGGCCACCACCCTAGCCGGAGCTGCAGTGACAGGCTGGGGGAGTGGGGGGAAAGGATCAGAACGAGAGGAGCGAGAGGAAGAAGGGGGAGAGGGGGCGACAAACAGCGAGGGCGAAGGGAGAGTGAGGAGAGGTGGGATGGAAGGAGGGGGGTGTGATTGGGCACACCAAGTTATAGTAGTGGAGGCGGCGAAAGGTGAGGTATAGACGATGGCGGTGGTGGTAGTGGTGGCGGTGGTGGTGGGGGCGGACATGACAGGGAGAAAAAACGCACAGCACGAAAAGGAAAGGACACAAACTGGGAACAGACGAAGACGAAGACGAAGACGCAGACGAACGAAGACCAGGGTCGGACGGCGACGGCGACGGCGACGGCGACGGCGACGGCGACGGCGACGGCGACGGCGGGCGGCAGGAACGCCGCAGCTGCTGCTGCCGCGGACGAGGCCGGGGCTGCTGCTGCTGCTGCTGCTGCTGCTGCTGCTGCTGGCTGGACCGCTGCTACTACTGCTGCTGCTGCTGCTGCTGCTGCCACAGGAGGAGGACTGGCTGGCTGGCTGGCTGGCTGGCTGGCTGGCTGGCTGCTGCCGGTGGGACCGCTGCTGCAGGCCGGGACCGGGAACGGGACCACCGCTGCTGCTGCTGCTGGACCGCGGCGGCTCTGCTGGGCTGGCTGGCTGGCTGGCTGGCTGGCTGGCACCTGTAACACCTAGGACTTCGATGAGCGCTGGAATCGCACTATCGAAGGGCGGCAACCTTTCGGTGTACCGCCGGAGATGTCAGCGGTGGCTGAGCATAGCCTGCTTAACAAGCGTAAGATTTTATTTGAAGAAACGAGAGTAATAGCCCACGCATCCAATTACTGGGACTCTGTGATCCGGGAAGCAGTCGAAATTAGATTTAGCGATAATAACTTTAACAGAGACAACGGCTGTGCACTTAGCAACACCTGGAAGAGTGCACTGGATAAAGAAAAATCGCAGAGGGAAAATTCCCACACTTTACCTCCTGATTCAAGGGATGGCGCTGCAAGCAACGTGGGATAGAAACTACATCTATGGGAGGGCACCACTTCACTACACGCCATATCGCTGTTGCTATGACGTATTCCAGCCAATCAGAAGTCGTCCTTTGTATAAAAAAGTGGGAGCCTCGCTAGTTTACGACGCATCTAGAGGGTTGGATCCCCTCCTTCGAAAGCGTCAGATTGCAAAGCCTGGGCTACTCTCAGGGTGGAATCTCCGTCTTCGAAGATTGTGTCTGTCTGTCTGTCTGTGTGCCCGCCGCTTGCTGCTGTCGCTGTTCGTCCGTCCGTCCGCCTGCCTGCCTGCTCGCTGTCCATCGCCGTCGCCGTCGTCGTAACCGCTGCCGCTGCCGCCGCCGCTGCCGCCGCCGCCGCTACCGCCGCCTGCTGTTCGTCCGTCTGTTCGCCGCCGACGCCGATGCTGCCTGCTGCACGTCTGTCTGTCCGTCGCCGTTCGTCTGCAATGAGTACTCCCACCTCCGCCGTCATCTACATCTCCCCCTCCCCCTCTCCCACAGTCACTTCCTGGAGTGCCCTCCTGGCCTCCCTCCTAACTCCTCCCCCTCCCTTCCCCCACTTACCCATCCCCCTATCTCCTCCCCCGCTGTATACCCACACCTCTACACCCTTCCTCCAGCCTCCACATCCTCAACAGCTCCCATTCCTACCCCCGCCCTCACGTACGCCTCTGTTGCCGCCTCTGCTACCGCCCCTCAGGTGGTTGGCTTTCCCTCTCTCACCGACCCCGTTGCTTCATCTTCTGCATCTCCCGCACGCATCACGTCGCGCCGAGCCACCATCGCCACCACTGAACCAGCTGCTTCTCCCGGTGCCTCCACTACGCCACAGGGATCTGCCACCCGCCACCTCCCTCTCCTCCCCGACCCTCTCCCCTCCTCCCAGCCTCCAGTCTCCAAAAAACCCCAAAAGCGCGTCCTATCCGACTCTGCTCCCGCCACTTCCCACAAAAAATCAACACCACCTCCCCCTCCCCCTGCCGTCACCATGGACACCACCCCTCCTCCTGCCAGCCATACCTTGGCCCCCACCCTCCACACCTTTGTCCTGTCAACTCCTGATCCTAAGTTCCTCGACGCTCGTACCCTCACCAAGGAAATACGAAAGTACTTACCTGGTGCTCCCATCTCCCAACTCATTCCCCGCAGGGACTCAGTTCTTATCAAGTCCCCGTCCCCATCTTTTCACACAGACCTCCTGCGAAAACTCCCACGAGTTATGTTTGGCCCCCGTGCCTCTCTGACACCCTTCCTTTCCGCTTCCACTCCTCATCAGCCCCAGCCTCCCCGTCACCCCCCCCACCTACACCGCTGTGATCACCAAGCTCAGCCCGGTGATCACAGAGGATGAAGTGTTGGTAGAACTGAACTCCCACCCGCACTTGGAAATCCACTCTGCCCACCGTATCCACAATGCCTCTGGTTCCACCTACCTCATGCGGGTATTCTCTGAATCCGCCCCATCCATAGACCATCTCCTCACCCAGGGTGCCCTGATATACCACCGTCGCCACCCTGTTGAATCCTCCAAATCCCCTCCCCAATCCTACCGTTGCCAGTGGTGCCTGATGTACAATGACCACTTGACTCCCAACTGCAAACCCCCCCCCCCCACCTGTCCCCACTGCAAGGCCTCCCACTTTCTTAAGAACTGCCCCAGCCCCACCATTCTATCCGCACCTGCCCCTATCTCCTCCACCGCACTGACGCTCCTGGTCCTCGTACGCAGGGTGGAGTCGCGATTGGCCACCTCCTTCCTGTAATACCTGCAACGGCCCCCATCCCACATACTCCCACAAGTGTAAAGCTAAACCCCCTCCAGCCTCCCCTGAACTTACAGTCCCAGTTCGCCCCGTCGATCCCCCTGTCCATCCCAACAATTCCCTCCGTCCACCTCTAACAGCTGAGGACATCATCCGGTTCATTACCGTTGTACTCCAAAACATTCACCCTTTTCAGCGCCCCCACACCTTCCAACAAATATCCCTTGCTGCTCGCTCTGTTTTCCACCTGAACACCTTCGCCACTTACTCCCACAACCAAGCCCACTTCACCTTCACCCACCTCGACACCCTAGTTTAAGTCTCTTCCCTTCCCTCTCTTCCCCTCCTCCTTCCCGTCATGGCGCGGCACGAGTCTCGCATCCTCTTCCAGAACATTTGCTCCTTCCGCTCCAACAAATACCTCCTCATGCACACCCTCTCCCACCACGAGGTCGACACCTTCCTCTTGAACGAAACCTTTCTCCAGCCCCACCATTCTATCCGCACCTCCCCCTATCTCCTCCACCGCACTGACGCTCCTGGTCCTCGTACGCAGGGTGGAGTCGCGATTGGCCACCTTAAGCATATCCCTGTCCGGCCACAACCTCTCCTCAATGACCCCACTGAACACCTTATCCTTAGCGTCTTCTTCCCCTCCCTCACCATTACCTGTCCCACCATCTATGTTCGCTCCACTGCTCCTCTTCCTTATGACTTCATCTCACACATTGACCACACCTTCTCCACCTATGTGATTGCCGCCGACCTCAACATCCATAGCCGCACTCCTGCTGCCCTTCGGTGGTGGCATCAGTTCCTCTCCACAATCCAAGGTGATCTTGTTCCCCTTCCCCAGCACACCCGACCCGAAAGTAACACCACCCCCGATGTTGTCATTGCCTCCGCCAACCTCCTTGGGTGTATCACTGTCGCCGTCCTTGACCCTACAGGTAGCGATCACCTCCCTGTCCTTCTCAAAATAACATCTGCAAACCGCCCCCTTCGGGCTCCGTGCCCTGCACCCCCTCCCAAGGTCGTCCATGACTATCGCCGTGGCAACTGGGATGCCTACCGGGACTCCATCTCCACCCAGGTCGAAAGCCACCCTCTTACCTATCGCCGTCCTGACGACATCGTCCACGCCTCGTCCTTCCTTCAGAAGGTAATAACTGACGCCATAGAGGCCCATGTTCCTACTAAAACCACCCACCCACACCGTCCCACTCTCCCTCCATGGGCTGTCCTCCTCCTCCGTGAATCCCGCCGCCTCTATCGCTCCTTCCTGAGCACTCGTGATAGGGATACACTCCAACGCCACCGGTAAATGCAGCGACACGTACGGAACCTTATTACAGAAACGAAACGCCGAGACTGGCGCCAGACCTGCACACGACTCAGCGCCACCCTCCCTATCAACTCCTCCAAGTACTGGTCTGCCTTCCATCGTCTTACTGATTCCCTTTCCGCTCCCCACTACCCCGTTCTCCTTAACGATCGCCCACTTCCTGACAACCTCAGTAAGGCCAACCACTTTGCTTCCCACCTTTCCAAGGTCTTCTCCATCCCCGATGATCCCCACTTTGATTATTCTCTTTTCCCCACCGTTATGGAATGTGCCAATACCTCGGTCGCTCCACTTGCTCCTAGTCTCCAGTACTTGGGGCAGTTGCCCCCCTCCGACGTCAACACTCCCATCACAGCACAAGACATTAAACTTCTCCTCCAGTCCAAATGCAACACGGCCCCTGGTCACGACTGTGTCACCTACAGTCACCTTCGAGAAAGCCCCTATTCCTTCCTAACTGTCCTCGCCCATCTCTATAATGTCATCCTCTCTACTGGCTTCTACCCTGACCTGTGGAAGACCTCCCGCGTCCTCTTATTCCTCAAACCTAACAAACCCCCTTCTGCTGCCTCTTCCTATCGTCCCATCTGCCTCACCTCCGTCTTCAGTAAGGTCTTTGATTCCATCCTCTCCCACCGTATCCATCAGCACCTTGCTTAACACCACCTCCTCCCCCTTACCCAGTGTGGCTTCTGACCCTCCTTCTCTGCTGATGACCAACTCCTCAACCTTGTTCACCTTCTGTCCCTCCAGCTCAACTCTCGTTGCTCCGCCATTTTTGTTTCCCTTGACCTCCAAAATGCCTATGACCGTGTATGGCATCCCGGTCTCCTCTTTAAACTTCAAACCTACGCCCTGCCTATCAATTTTGTCCATCTGGTCGCTTTCTTCCTCTCGTACCGTCCTTCCTATGTCACCCTCCACAACACCAACTCCCGTATCTTTTATCCCACGGCTGGCATCCCCCAGGGTTCTGTCCTCTCCCCTCTCCTTTATCTCTTGTATACAGCTGATATGCCCAAGCCACCCCCACCAGTCCACCTTCTCCAGTATGCTGATGACACCGCCTTCCTAGCTCTCTATCCTACCCTTCAACGGTCTCAATGTACGCTCCAAATCCTCCAAACCCACCTCAACCTGTTCACCACTTGGTGTAACCAGTGGTTCCTCCGTCTCAACCCCTCCAAAACACAGGCAATCATCATAGGCTGCACCACTCGCTCCTTTCGCCTCCATGATTTCTACCTCACCCTTTATGGTCGTCCTATCCAGCTCACCCCCACCCTGAAATACCTTGGCCTCACCCTCGACCGACACCTCACCTGGACCCCTCATCTCCAGACCGTCCAGCAGAAAGCCCATTCCCGCCTCCGCCTTCTGAAACTCCTGTCTGGCCGGACATGGGGATTGCATCCCTCTACCATCCTCCACACCTACAAATCCCTCATCCGTCCTATCCTCTGTTATGCCAGCGTTGCCTGGATCTCTGCCCCCCACCCACTTTTACAAGGCCCTCCAAATCCTTGAACGCCATGCTCTCCACCTTGCCTTCCGTATTCGCCATCCTTCCCCCACACGGCTCCTGTATGAACTGATCCCCTTCCCCCACCTCCTCCTGTTCCTCCAACATCTCCGCATCCTTTACATTGTCCACAGGCTTGATCCCCCCCACCCTCTGGTTTCCTCCTTCCTCTCCACCCCCCGCCCATTGCCGCGCCTCTATCGCTGTATCCCTCCCTCTCTCCACCTCCACACCCTCCATCTCCTTCATCAGACCAATTTCCAACGCCTCCGCCTCCCGGATGACGAACTTCGCTTGACATCTACCCTTCCTTCCAACTTTAACCTGGCCTTGTCCCCCCCCCCTCCCCAGGGCCCCCTTTTTCCTCTTCCCTCCTTCTCCCAGAGCGGATTTTCCTCCATCGCCCCCCCTCCCCTGAGACCCTGCACCCTATACTTGCCTCTTTCCTTCCCACATCCCTCCCTACCTGGCCCTCTTCAGCGCGCCCCCGCTCATCTCCCCTCTCTCTTCCCCTCCCTCCCTTCTTCCGGTCTCCCTCATCTCCTTGCGCCTGGCAGATCCTCTGTATTGATCATCATCAGTGTGCCACATCAGTGTTGTGTTTAGTGCTGTTTCTCCTGTGCGTCAAGAGGTGTGACTTTAATTGTGTACTGCCTTGAGGTTCGCCGTCAGTGTTACGTTATGTGCTATACCATCCGTCGATACCTGTATGCTCCAGTCATACAGTGCCTTGTGTTCTATTAATCGTCGCAGTGTGTGGCTTTTTGTGTGTGCTACTTTTAAACAGTTTCTTATCTCCTTTTTACAGTCACCCCGTTTTTTGTCTATTGCCTTCCATGATGTTCCCCCTTTTTTATATCTATGTTCACCACATTCTCTCCTTTGCTATTTTTAAATGTCTTCTATTGTTTTTTCAAGTCTTTCGGCTGAAGAGCAGCGCGTATGCTGCTGCCAGCCCGCCCCGATGGAGAATTGAAATTCAATAAAGAAAAAAAAATAGTTTACGACAGTCAGTTTTAGCCCTGACGACTACGACCAGAAAGGTAGTGGTCGAAAGCATGGAGTTTTATCCTGAACTGACGCGGCATGTACACCGAGAGATTTTTATTCAAGAAATACGTCGTGAAAGACTTCGTAACCACCCTACTGAGGACGACGGCCTGGCTCTTCGTAGTGTTGAATTTGAGGCGCCATTTGGTGGACCAGGCGCCCAGGACATCACATCCGAGTTGGAGGCGGCGGCGCATCTCGGCCGCATTCATACTGCGGGTGAGCAACGCAGTGTCGTCAGCACAAAGTGTTAACTCCACGCGCGCCACCTGGGGAGCGTCGGCTGTGTAAAGGGAGTGCAGCAGGGGGCCGAGAACCGACCCCTGCGGCACTCCCGCTCCAATCTGCCGGTCGGTGGAAGTGCCTCCATCTGGTCTGATGTGGAACGTGCGTCCCGAGAGATGCGAGCGCAGCAGGACCATCTGCGATGTAGGTTCCCAGTGAACAAAGAGTTTGTACACGAGGCCGTCGTACCACACGCAGTCAAAGGCATTGGAGACGTCGAGAAGCACCGCCCCTAGGTACTCCCGCGTCTCCAGCGCTCGCATCGCCTGCTCCAGTAGGCGCAACAGCTGCAGGGTGGTCTAATGGCCGCTCCGGAAACTGAACTGCTCCTCGGGGATGAGCTGCTGGTCTGTCAAGTGGCGTAGCAGCCGCTCCACGTACAGCCTCTCAAACAGTTTTGAGAGCGACTGTAGCAAGCTGATTGGCCGGTATTTCGTTGCCTGTCAGGGGTCCTTTTTCGCTCTTGGAGATGGCAACCACTTCCGCGTGTTTCCACGCGGAAGGTCCCAGACCGGAGTATGCTGTTGAAGATGTCCGCCAGAGACTGGTGTACCTCTGGTGGCAGCATCCTTAATAGGAAGTTGGTGACACCATCTGCGCCAGTCGCCTTCTTTGGACGGAGGCGACGGATCTGCAGGTCGACTTTCTTAGCCGTTATCTGCTCGATCACATCGTCCTCGAGGATGACATCGACCACGCCCACAGCGAGTTAGAAGTTGTCAGCGAACGTGTCTGGGAGGATTCTGGCCTTAGCACCAGGCTCGCAGACAACGTCAGCACCAACTTGGAGGGGCGGAACTCGTTGGTGACGACGAAGGAAGCGCTTGGCAGTCCGCCAGGCACTGCCATTCGTCGTAGTTAGGGTGTCCACAAGCCTGCCCAGTCACGATTTCTGTGGTCTTCTATGGCGGTCCGAATCTCGCGCCGCGCCCTGAAGAGGCGGCGCTTCTTCTCGGGCAGCCGCGTGAGTTCCCACTCACGAAAGAGGCGATTCTTGTTTGTGATCCCCTCTAGGATGTGCGGCGGAAGTTGCTCTGACATCTCTCGCGGCCTTCGCATGCCGGCTGGTAGTGGCCACCTCTGCTGCACCGAGTGTGTGCCGCGTGAGGAAAGCCAACGCCTCGTCGGCCCCTTCCACGTCAGGACCGGGCACGCCCTCTAAACGGTCTAGTATCTCAGCACGTATGCCTGCCTCATCGATGCCACAGACGTAGCGGCGGTCAGACATCATAGAAGCGCCTATGACGTCCATTTCGAAGACCACCGGTAGGTGGTCGGACGACTGGGCGCATCTGACTGTGGCTGACGTGAAGTGCCCGATACCTTTTAGAACGGCGGAATTGAGCACATCTGACTGGCCGCTATAGGGAGACCGTGTGATCATAGGGCCCCAGTCATATCGCTCCACGCCGCTGTGTGGCGTGAAGGAGGTGGCGACCGCTGGCATTGGTGATGCGGGAATTCCACTGCGTGCTTTTGGCATTCAAATCGCCCGCAATTAAAAGCTTCCCGCGCAACGTATTATATCTCTTAAAAAATAATGTAACTATTTATTTAGAGGAAACACTCTCCTAGTAAATTTGTTTGTCCTTTGGTTTATCGTGATCTGTTGCTGATTTTTAGTGAAGTTAGTTTTTACGTATAGTTTCAAAAAAATACAAAAGAGATATAATAAGCAAAAAAAGAATTTCGTAGATTGCCAATTACGTATTGTATCTGATTTTATCGAGCGCCAGGCTCCCTACAAATTACTGCAAATGCAGTAGCGTAGTATTACTCAGCTCCAGTTCACTGATCTGAAATTATTACTATCACAAAAAATAGACAAGTTTTAATAAAATTATTTCAGTTGATTCCTTCAATTAATCTCACTGAATATATTTACATAATTTCTAGCGCTCCGGCTATCAGACATTGTGCTGTGAAAAAATATTTTTAAATGTACCGCGTTATGGCGGCTACTTGTTAACAGTCAGAGATCACTGTTACTCGGTCCGCAGCAGCTGGAAACATACTAAATAATTTTCATTAAATATTCTTTTCATAAGATAAATGTGACGTAGATTCTTGGAATAACACACGGAGATCACTTTATACTAATATATTCTTACTAGGACACAGTTTACACCATTAAATATTTGCAATTACGTTACGACAGAAACAAATGCTAGCGCAGCACAATAGCTTGCGTACCTTATTCCAGCTAACACCAGAACGAACAGAACAAAACAGACTAGACAGAAGAATGAGCACTGCATTGTGTTTTATACTCTTACAAAGATAATAATACTTCTTTTAATTACTTACACATTATGATCTCATACAATATAAATAATGTCTTTTCTGCATCTATCGATCTATATTGTATATTTTTACAGTTAGTGTTATTACCTTTCGTAGACAAATCAATGTTTGCAGTTCATTTTGAGTCACATACAGTCATTTTTATTTATGTTTCACTACAAACGCCAACAGGGCGTCGAAGGCAGCCTCCTAGAGCAGCCCACTCGACAGCCTGTAGGGCGCAACGAATGTGAGAATGTGATAACCCCTGCCCTAGTGGTGACAACGACCGCCGTGGCCTCCACCTCTGCGAGAGGCGGGAGCTAAACTTCATGGTGCTTGAGAGACGCCTTTACGTAAACGGCCGCCTCTCCGCCGTTGGTCAACCTGTCGGTGCGGTGGCGCCAATAGTTGGCCGCCCCAACGTGTATGCCTGACTTCAGGAAGGTCTCGCTCACAAGTCAAATACGAGGGCTATCCACAAAGTACATTACGCTTTGGAATTAAAAATAAATAAAGTATTAGAAATTTTTTTTATTATTTACAGATGAAAGCCACACTTAAATACTACTTTTCTACTACGGGACTTAACATCTGAGGTCATCAGTCCCCTAGAACTTAGAACTAATTATACCTAACTAACCTAAGGACATCACACACATGCGTGCCCAAGGCAGGATTCGAATCTGCAGCCGTAGCGGTCGCGTGGTTCCCGACTCAAGCGCCTAGAACCGCTCGGCCACACCGGCCGGCAATTCATTGTCCATGGCGGGGTGAGGTACCAACGCCTTTCTGGAGGGACGTCGTGACCGCGGTGGCTAGAAGCAGGAGTTGATCTTGCAGCTGGCTCAACGACCGCAGAAGCGATCGGAGCTCAGCAGCGTGGTGAACCGTGGGGGCGGCGGGGCAACTGGTGCGGCCTACGCCACTGGGGCGGCTGGTTGCAGCCACTCTGTAGGAGACCGTCGTGGAGCATCGCAGCCGGCCGCAGTTGCGGCGCAGCACGAGTTGCCGGCTGCTGCCGCGGCAGAGCATCGATGGCTTTCCCCGCGCGCGGGCGACGCCTGCGGGGGGCGGCATCCCGCGCGCCAGGCATGGGTGCGGGGGAAGCCGTCGACGGCGCAGTCGGTTGCTGCGTGTCTCTAACGTCCTGTTCAGAGCGCTGGGTGGAGGGTGCAGGCGTCCTGCCCTTGGTGGCGGCTGCAAAACTGGTGGAAGGGTGCACTTTACGGGAAGGAGCAGCCTTGCCCCGTTGCTGGTTTCTTCCCCTCTTGGAGGCCAGACAGCCTCTGTAAGGCCGGTATTTCACTATCAAATTTCTTTGTCAAAGATTTGATCAAAGATGTGATCAAATATTCCGTCAAATATATTTGACAAAGATCTTTGATGTAGAGCTAGAACTGTCATCATATTTTTCGTCAACGTTCAAGATGGCTGACAACGACAACTTATTAACCGCAGCAGTTGCGTGTACCACAATTGCACTGTGTGCACATGCGGAAGAGAAACGGGGGGGAGGGTCGGAGGGGGGGGGGGGGGGGAAGGAAACATACCTGGGTGAAGCCGTGGGTTTTACGACGACACGATAAAAGCATTCAACAAATCAACAAAACTTGTTACGTGAGGTTATAGTGGAGGACGTCAAGTCGTACATCAATTACTTAAGAATGGATGAGCATACATTTCTGTATGTGCTTAATGAAGTGTATCCTCATATCACAAAGCACAATATTCACTTAAGAACTGCTACATCTGCAGAAGACAGGCTGACTGTAACACTCCAATTCCTTGCTACAGGAGAGGGTTAGGTTAGGTTAGGTTAGGTTAGGGGTCAGGACTCCAGTCTTCTTAATGTATTTTTGTATTCAGCGTGCCTCACACTGTAAAGCACCTCATCAGCTTCATTAATTTTGTAGTTGTTGGAACACAACAATTGTATTTACCGGCAATGTTTATAAAAACACTACATACGACAGAATGCTGCAGCGATGCTAGCGCTCCATGTGGTAACATGTCACATAGCAGTGAACAGAAGACAAGCGACTTCTTTGATCAAATCTACAGCGAGGCCCTAGATTTGATCAGATACTGGACGACATTTGACAAAGTCCCCTATTACACCATCAAATATCTTTGACAAAGATACTGGACAAAGATATTCGACAAAGAAATTTGATAGTGTAATACCGGCCTAAGTAGCAACTTGCGGCCCGCCGCAGTTGCAGCACGTCGCCTTCTCCTCGCAGGCAAGTCTGCAGGACCTGCTCTCGTGCTGCCCCGCGCGCTTGGCGCAACAGGGCAGCACGGAACAGCAGTGCGATACATGATCGAGCCGCCGGCAAGAGAAACACTGGGCCCTCTGGCCTTTGGCCCGAAGAGGCTCCACTTCGACCTTGACACTGCCGACCCGCTGTACGTGGAAAATCTTCCGATTTTCTTGATTGTCGACGAGGACAACCTGATTCAGCAGCACGTCACGGTGCGTGCGGGGGGACTTCATCAGGCCGGTGGACGTGATGCCAAAACCCACTAAGACGCCCTCATAAACCCGCACGACAGGACAAGTAGTAGGAATTATGGAAGGGGGCCAGAATGAGTGACTGTCAGTCATACTCCACACATAACACTTTATTTAGTTGTCCAAACATTACAGCGCAACTTCTAAGCTTGCCTATCGACAGAAAACGTCTTTCATTCTAAAACGGCTGATGGCCCATGAATTAAATACAACTGCTATAATTATTTTCATCTATGAGGCAGAAGGCTCTAGGCTTTAACTTTAAATAGTATTTAAGGCCAAGCGATGTAAGACTTGACTAGTGAGATAGATTAAGTCCTTAAAAGCAGCTGAAGGCCCATAAATTTAATAAAAAAAAAAAAAAAAAAAAAAAAAAAAGAGACTGCAACCAATTTTCCGAGGCAGAAGGCCCAAAGCTTTTCACCTTAAATAGTATTTAAGACTTTATAAGTAAGAATCCAAAATTTTAAAGCAGCTGAAGACCCACCATTTTAAGAACAACAGAACTACAATAAATTTTCAACAGGCAGAAGGCCCACAGCTTTATCTTCAAAGAATGTAATACCTGATAAATAAGTAGGACCTTTAAAACTTAAAGCGGCTGAATGCCGATGCTTTTAAAAATAGTACACTACAATAAATTTTCAACAGGCAGAAAGCCCATAGCTTCATCTTCCAAAAGGTAATACTTGATAAGTAAGATCCTTAAAACTTAAAGCGGCTGAAGGCCGATGCTTTTAAAAACAATAGACTCAATTTTCAACAGGCAGAAGGCCCAAGCTTTATCTTCAGAAAACGTAAGACTTGCCCAATTTAGAAAAAACTTACTTTTAAAACTGCTGAAGACCTTTGTTTTTAAAAAACACAATTACAAGCTTACAAATTCCAACCACCAGCTATCAACCATTAAAAATACAGAATTAATAAGAAGGCAGTATAGGCAACAGCGCTCAGAAGTTTGCAGGGGGCTCGGTCTGCCCTTGAAATCTTAACGTTCGCTTAAGTGAGACACGAAGTCATCCCAACTACACTCGATCCGTCAGCAACACAAACAAGAGACAGTCAGGGAGCCACCGACAAGACGACTTGCTAACCACTTGCCAGTATACGAAAATACCAAAGCCAAAACGTTACAGACATAGCCGCCCACAACCAAAAATACATTAAGCTGTCCAAAACTACACACCATGTTGGACAGCGACAACAGGTGAGGAAAGGACACTGCCTGAATTTATGTCAGCGACCAGGGCCGGTAACCGGAACACTAACGGCCACAAGGCAAAAAATTCCGCTGGTGCATTTGAATTTCAAACCGACAAATACAGTAAACTCCACCACATGGCGGCTAAATCTTCGCCAAATCGACCACTCTCTGTTGCTCCCAGGAATACCGCCAACAGCTAACTACCAACCAAGGCGACAACGTGAACAGACGTGGCTTCAGTAATAAACTCACCACTCGACTTTCATGTCCTGGGTCGGTGAGCCACGAACCTCGTAGCGGTTGGAGCAGCCCACACGCTCAGACACTGCATAGAGGCCGCCGGCGGGCCCGGCCGACTGCGCCGCGCGGAGACTTGCTTGCTGATCCGCTCCAACCGACCGACTGGCTGCTCACCGTCAAGCCTGAACTGTAAGCATCAGACCGAAGATGGTATACGGTGCAAATATCGATACACACTGCTGCTGCCACACGTAGAAAGAGGAAGAACCACTGCATAATCGCAATAACCGCGGGAAACCAAACGCAGAGTAACAGCCAAGTTTTAAAGCAACGCATAAGCCGGGGTCAGCATGGCTCACCCATGTCCTGAAGTTCCTCTCGGACGTGGAAGGTGGCAGAATACCACTTTCAAAACTTTGAGAGGCTCAGATTGTGTGTGTGTGTGTGTGTGTGTGTGTGTGTGTGTGTGTGTGTTGCACGAGAGGCCATCTTTGCAGACGGCGTCCATCACCTCGCGGTAGCCTTCGTTATTCGCTACCGTGACCTTGTAGAGGTCACGGCCGACGGTCTTGACAGTAGTGGACGTGGCCGCCCTGTCAATCTTCTCCTGAAGCTCTTTGTAGACGCCGTCCCATTCGACGACGATAGGCGGCGAGGGCGGCGGTTTCTCATGGGGCAGCGCCAGGGACGCCTCGCCGTCCTGTCTCGTCTACGTTTGTACCTGCAAACGTGTTTGCGGTCGGCAGCGGCCGCGTTTGCCCTGGCAGTGTGCCGCCTGTCTGGGGCAACAAAGCCGTCCTCGTCAGGCTGCCAGGAGGCAGCAGTCGAAGGAGTGGGCCGCTGTCGCTTCTTCGGAGGTCTCGCTGTGGCGGTACTGCGGGAAAAGCCCACTGCAGTCTTCCCAGCCGCTATTGCGGTGGCGCGGGAGGCCCTAGGTGCCTTCTTCCGCGGCCTCGCCGAGTCAAGATGTCTGTGAGTGAGTGTCTGAATCATCATTCGTCGTGGCCCGGCGCTTCCTGAGCGCTCGGGCATCGTCAGAGTCGGCGTCGCGGCGCTTTGCCTCGGCAATTGCCTCAGCAAGATTGGCGTCCGGCAGGCCGACGGCCTCCATCTCGGTGGCCCCTTCAGCTGTCTTTGCACGCGTCCAGACCGCGGAGTTTCCCCTAGCGCAGGACGGGGCACCAACTAGCGCAGCCACGGGCTCTTCTTGTGTCATGGGGGCCTGTGGGGCAACCGGGGGTACATCGACCTCTTGGGTGATCGAGACCCGCTGCGCGGCTCTCTCCGAGGCCGTCATCGCCGGGACCGCAAACTCTTGCAGTGCAACCACCGAGGCTCTCGGTGGCACACCCGAATCTTCCTGCTCCGTGTTTGGTAGCGCAGCAGCCTTCCGGATGTCGCAGAAGTCGAGTATAGACACCTCGACGTCATCACGATAGGGATATGAGCCCCCGTGCGCGAGCTTGTTCATAATAATGAAAACTAGGTCACGAGAGCGCGAGCCAACTTTGGTAGAGTCATTCGTGTCATAATCAAGAGTCAATAGTCGGTTCGTCATACTTGGGGAGACGGATGGGGGGCCGTTGGGATCAGCTCAGTCACCTGAAATGACCCCTCCGGACGGGGATCCACCACGCCCTTCGCATGAAAAGACGCCTCTCTCATCGACATCTCTAACAACACTGATG
This sequence comes from Schistocerca americana, assembly GCF_021461395.2. NCBI lineage: Eukaryota > Metazoa > Arthropoda > Insecta > Orthoptera > Acrididae > Schistocerca > Schistocerca americana. Next base: position 538,302,731 of record NC_060124.1, on the reverse strand, counting down.
TCGCGTGTGGGCGTCGTGCGTGCGTGTACTTACGTTATGGTACTTCCTGTTTCCGTTTCTTTAACATGACTGATGTACTATGAAAAATAAAACGTCTGGGTACATGTGTATCAAACCTGAAGTTACCGTGACGCTTGCACTAACGCCCTCACTTCATCTGATGATTGAGAGACAGACGAATATTTCCGAAGTTATCACTAGCATCAGAGCATCGGTTTCACTTTCTGATCCAGAGTATAAACAAACTGCAGTGTGGTGCTTTCATTAAATTTCACATACAGGGTGAGTCACCTAACATTACCGCTGGATATATTTCGTAAACCACATCAAATACTGACGAACCGATTCCACAGACCGAACGTGAGGAGAGGGGCTAGTGTAATTGGTTAATAGAAACCATACAAAAATATACGGAAGTATGTTTTTTAACACAAACCTACGTTTTTTAAAATGGAACCCCGTTAGTTTTGTTAGCACATCTGAACATATAAACAAATACGTAATCAGTGCCGTTTGTTGCATTGTAAAATGTTAATTACATCCGGAGATATTGTAACCCAAAGTTGACGCTTGAGTACCACTCCACCGCTGTTCGATCGTGTGTATCGGAGAGCACCGAATTACGTAGGGATCCAAATGGAACGGTGATGGACCTTAGGTACAGAAGAGACTGGAACAGCACATTACGTCCACCTGCTAACACCTTTTTATTGGTCTTTTTCACTGACGCACATGTACATTACCATGAGGGGTGAAGTACACGTACACACGTGGTTTCCGTTTTCAATTACGGAGTGGAATAGAGTGTGTCCCGACATGTCAGGCCACTAGATGTTCAATGTGGTGGCCATCATTTGCTACACACAATTGCAATCTCTGGCGTAATGAATGTCGTACGCGCCGCAGTACATCTGGTGTAATGTCGCCGCAGGCTGCCACAATACGTTGTTTCATATCCTCTGGGGTCGTAGGCACATCACGGTACACATTCTCCTTTAACGTACTCCACAGAAAGAAGTCCAGAGGTGTTAGATCAGGAGAACGGGCTGGCCAATTTATGCGTCCTCCACGCCCTATGAAACGCCCGTCGAACACCCTGTCAAGGGTCAGCCTAGTGTTAACTGCGGAATGTGCAGGTGCACCATCATGCTGATACCACATACGTCGACGCGTTTCCAGTGGGACATTTTCGATCAACGTTGGCAGATCATTCTGTAGAAACGCGATGTATGTTGTAGCTGTTTGGGCCCCTGCAATGAAGTGAGGACCAATGAGGTGGTCGCCAATGATTCCGCACCATACATTTACAGTCCACGGTCGCTGTCGCTCTACCTGTCTGAGCCCGCGAGGATTGTCCACGGACCAGTAATGCATGTTCCGTAGATTCACTCCCCCGTGGTTTGTGAAACCCGCTTCATCGGTAAACAGGTAGAACTGCAACGCATTCTCTGTTAATGCTCATTGACAGAATTGCACTCGATGATTAAAGTCATCACCATGTAATTGCTGATGTAGCGACACATGAAACGGATGAAAGCGGTGACGATGCAGTATGCGCATGACACTACTTTGACTCAGTCCACCGGCTCTCGCAATGTCCCGTGTACTCATGTTTGGGTTCATGGCAACAGCAGCTAACACACCAACTGCACCCGCTTCTCCTGTGACGGGCCTGATACGGACCCGTTTGCGTGCTACGACCATACCTATTGCATACAGTTGGCGGTAGATGTTTTGCAATGTGCGGCACGTTGGATGCTCTCTGTCCGGGTACCGTTCTGCATACACCCTGCAGGCTTCAGCTGCATTTCGTCGACACTCGCCATAGATGAGTGTCATCTCCGCCTTTTCAGAGTTCGAATACACCATGGTCACAGTTCCTACAACACTACACTATCACAGACGTCTGGTAACACGGTGTACTACAGTTGGTCTGCGTGCGGAGACAAATGCAGAATAACAATAGCAGCAAGTGCTACATGCGGACACTGCGACAGCTAGACCAAACCACAACAGTGCACTACAGCCACACTCGTAAACACGGTCGTCATCGTAAGCATGCCTCTGCAGATGCTGCTCGCCGACCGTGGCCCGTGTTTGTTAAAACACGCAACGTCGGACGTTTCAAGCGTCAACTTTAGGTTACAATATCTCCGGATGTAATTAACATTTTACAATGCAACAAACGGCACTGATTACGTATTTGTTTATATGTTCAGATGTAATAACAAAACTGACGTGGTTCCATTTAAAAAAACATAGGTTTGTGTTAAAAAACATACTTCCGTGCATTTCTGTATGGTTTGTATTAAACAATTACACTAGCCCCTCTCCTCACGTTCGGTCTATGGAATCGGTTCGTCAGTATTTGATGTGGTTTACGAAATATATCCAGCGGTAACGTTAGGTGACTCACCTGTATACTCACAAATCTCAAAGAAACCAGCCGTAATAGAAACTGCTGAGACTTTGTTCAGAGACAAAACTCGTACGCTTTTATGTATTTCATGGAGTTTGAGATGACTGTAGCATGGCTTCCTAACCACAGAATATACTAGGGACAGCGGCAAGAGGTAGAGAACTGACAAATGAGAATCATGAGAACAGGAACTCCCTCTCGATTCTTCCACCCAGGGATCCAGGACCGTCGCGAGAATCCAGAAATTCCGCAGATAGTTGTTTTAGTCGCAAATCCAGCAGAGTGTCACTGTTCAAAGCCTCATTAATAGTTTACGAATGCTACAATTTTAAAGCTTTGTATTAATCGGTTTTGAACATGATACTGATTGCTGTGTTTTGAGTAAGTGCATGTCCTTGCACGGAACGGTCGCGTCAAGCTAACTGATTGCTCCATGTAGAGCGTCTCTTTCGAAAAGCTATAAAATGGAGTAAACTTTGATTTAATATGATACCTATTACACATGACTACATGTGGTTGAACCCAGAAATGAACTCGAAGCAATGGACATCGAATTTAAAGGATGATTAACCTCAGTGTGCTGTTGTTTCTGCCAGAGCGTGGAAAGAGAGACGCATGCCAGATTGAATGGATTTGTGGAACAGGAATCTGTGCTGAGTATAAAAATGTATGTATGCATGTATGTATGTGTGTATGATCCACATCTCCCCCTAAACCGCTATACCGATTTCAACCAAACTTGGTAAACACACAGAGTGACAGTTATTGAAGTATATGAAAAAAACGTAAATTAGTTACAAACTACGGCTTGCACACACTTTATTCAACATGTAAACGTCACTAAGGATATTCGGATTTAGGTTATGACGTGTTCAATATGCCTGCCATCATTCACGATGACGTGCGGCAGACAAATAGCGAAAATTTGCATGACCCGCTGAAGTGTCGGAAAATCGATGCTGTGAATATCCTGAATGGCTGTTTTCAGCTCAGCAATGGTTTTGGAGCTATTGCTGTACACCTTGTCTTTAATATAGCTCCACAAAAAGGAGTTGCATGTTTTGAGATCCGGAGAATATGGCAGCCAATCGAGGCCAGACGCTTCTGGGTACCCCAGAGCCAGAATATGGTCTCCAAAGTGCTCCTCCAGGACATCAAACATACTCCTGCTTCGACGGGGACGAACTCTGTCTTGCATGAACCACATCTTGTCGAAATCAGAGTCACTTTGGATAAAGTAACTTTTGATAATGGGGATGAAATCATCTGCCAAAGCCTTCACGTACCATTCGGTAGTCGCCGTACCATCAAGGAATATCGCACCGATTATTCCGTGACTGGACACTGCACACCACACAGTCACCCGTTGAGGATAAAGACACTTCTCGATAGCGAAATGCGGATTCTCGGGCCCCCAAAAGCACAAATTTTGCTTATTGATGAACCCATCCAAATGAAAGTAATGAACGTGGGGTTCGTCGCTAAACCAGACCATACAAATTCCCATCATGCCCCGCGGCCAACCGTGCAGTTTGAACGTCCTAACGCAAATCGTTCAGAATTTATGATCGTTTATATCATACAGTTCAATAATTGCCACCCTGTACATAAAACTGCAACCACTCACTTTTTGAAGTAGTTATTTATTCATTCTATTCCGGTTTTCGAGCCTTTGCGAGCTAATTTTCAGATGCCTTTCCAGAATAAACGTCGCTATTTCAAGCATAATGCTATGTAACTTCTGGAAAACCATCTGAAGATGAGCCTGAAAAGGTTCGAAAACCGGTTCATCGAATGAATAAATAACAATTCAAAAAAGCGACTAGTTGCGGTTTTATGTGTTTACAATCATTATTTTGATTTTGCTCCGTACAACGAGAGCTGTGTGACCTATCTGAACTTTTATCCGATTCCAAACGTCAACATTGTTTTTAGATTGAAACGCCAATAGAAAATGTGGAGACTTCTGATTTACAGTTGTCGGCTACTGCTATTACGTTACGGAAGTAGCTTAGCGTATCAATGATAATTGCGTGCAGGTACTGAAAACTTCTTGTGCTCACCTCTAGAGTTTTTCATTACTTGCTTTTGTCTGAAGTGAACAGTCAGGGAAAAACTTTGTAATTAGCATTCGTCAAAGTTTGTTTCTTGGCGAATATTTATTTTGTCTCAAAACTGTTAGAGTTCCTGGAAGCTTACAGGGAGTTGTCAGATGCTCCAAGCGTTACTGAATAAGGCAAGTTAGCCTTTTAGGATGATTCAGTAATAATAATTCCGCTGGTAATCCATTTAATCTTGGCGAATTTCATCTCAGCTTCTTGATAATACTTCAAATGATTCCTCGTTCGTGAATGCGGCAGAGAGAGCACTATAAAGGCTCCCTTGAAAAACAAAATTGTTTACTACTACTACTAGGCTAATTACTGCTTAGCTCTACAGGACCTTTATACTGAAATGTTTCTCACACCACCCTGTATTGTCTTTCAAAGTGTGTGAGTAACTGTATGTTCACTGTTGTGGGTAAATACATACAGCGTACACAGGGCGATGTGTGAAACTGATAGCGATTACACGCTTCCACTGTTGTAGAAATCTGCTTAGGCTGCTGCAGATACCGTGTTGAGCTGAAAGTGGTAACCAAAGTACGGAGAAATATTCTTCGGGGCTCTGTTTCATAGCAATCAGATTGCTTTCGGTTCTGAGAAATGTCCATGTACAATTGTGGATTTGAATGATCCATGAAGTGACTTCTTTTCCGAAGAAAGCATCGAACTATTTCACTAGAACTGAACGCTCCCGTCGCAGCTGTTCTCAAGCTGGTATTTATTAGTAAATCACAATAGAAGTATACGCTGTTTGTAGAATAATACGTACCTTCTTGAAATGAACAATATTTTATTGTTCTATTAACTGATTTCCTTCCATACACACATATATTTTACAATGTGAATCAAAATTTCGCAATGGCGTCGATTTTTACATCACAAGAATGGGTCTTCTCCTGTAAAATTACTCTTAACTAGAACAAAAGCTCTATATCCTAAGAATAATTATGTGAGCGCTGACCGCCACAGACTAATAAACGATATCTTTGTCTCTCTCTCTCTCACACACTGTCACAGCAAGTTACGCTGCATGATACATCATAGCACTGTCTCCTGCTTCATTTACGCCAGCACTGACATCTTGCAGAAGCAAAGGTTCACAGTTGTCGGCTTCCGCTTCCACATGTAATTCACGGAAATTTTGGGTATTCCGTGTTTTATTATGTACTGTGGTCCTGTTGGACTACTGTCTCATCTCATATTTTCAGTTACTCAACTATTTTGTATTTTTCTCTTTTTGTTGTTCGAAGTAGGTGGTCAGGGAGGCATTTTCGTCTTGCACGACATTGTTATGCCTTGATCACGCTTTACAAACTTCTAACTCCTTCCTCTCCAAGGATGTGATTTTTAAGTTTCTTTTATTCGTAAACTGTTATTATTTATTTCTTCTCTAAATTTGAAAAGTGCTCGGAGGCAACGGAAAGGAAGTTCTTCAGTGCGCTTCTCCGCTCTCGTTATTATAACTATATAGTCTGAGCAACGTCTTCAGTTTCTGTTTCGCATGTTCTACCCAACATTGTAGGCTATTGGGGTACTTTATAATATTTCTGATGAAAGCTTTCCGTCTTCCGAACACCAGCTCTTGTATCTCTTTGTCGCTGCGTACCTTGGTATTTACACTGAAGCTCCAAAGGAACTGGTATAGGCATGCGTATTCAAATACAGAGATATGTAAACAGGCAGAATACAACGCTGCGGTCAGCAACGCCTACATCAAACGACAAGTGTCTGGTGCAGCTGTTAGATCGGTTACTGCTGCTGCAATGGCAGGTTATCAAGTTTAAAGTCTCTTTCAACATGGTGCTATAGTCGGCGCACGAGCATTGGGACACAGCATCTCCGAGGTAGCGAGGAAGTGGGGATTTTGCCGTGCGACCATTTCGCGAGTGTACAGTGAATATCAGAAATCCGGTAAAACATCAAATCTCCGGCGCCGCTGCTGCAGGAAAAAGATCCTGCAAGAACGGGACCAACGACGACTGAAGAGAATCGTTCAGGGTAATATAAGTTCAACCCTTCCGCAAATTGCTGCAGATTTCAGCGCAGGGTCATCAACGTCAGCGAGCGAACCATTCGACGAAACATTATCGATATGGGCTTTTGGAGCCGAAGGTCCACTCGTGTACCCTTGATGACTGCACGACACAAAGATTTACGCCTCACCTGGGGCCGTCAATACTGACAATGAACTGTTGATGACTGGAAGCATGTTGCCTGGTCGGACGAGTCTCGTTTCAAATTGTATCGATCGGATGGACGTGTACGGGTATGGAGACAACCTCATGAATCCATGGACCCCGCATGTCAGCAGGAGACTGTTCAAGCTGGTGGAGGCTCTGTAAGGGTGTGGGGCGTGTGCAGTTGGAGTGGTATGCGACCCCTGATACGTCTAGATATGACTCTGTGAGGTGACACGTCTGACAGGTGACACGTCCAGAATTGCTACAGAGTGGCCCCAGAAATGCTCTTCTGAGTTTAAACACTTCCGCTGGCGCCGGCCGGAGTCTCATAGTGCTCAGAGCCATTTTGAACTTCCGCTGGCCACCAAACTCCCCAGACATGAATATTGCTGAGCATACCTTGGATGCATTGCAACGTGCTGTTCAGAAGAGATCCTTTCGTACTCTTACGGATCTATGGATAACCCTGGAGGATTCATGATGTCAGTTCCCTCCAGCGCTATTTGAGACATTAATTGAGTCCATGCCACGTCGTGTTGTGGCACTTCTGCGTGCTCTTGGGGACCCTACACGATATTAGGCAGGTGTACCAGTTTCTTTGGCTCTTCAGTGTAGTTGAGAATAGCTCCTCCCCCGAGAGCCAAGTTCAGATTTTATAGGTTTTCACCGCCATTGTCACTATCTTATTACGTCGATATGATATCTCGCTAACTGGTTCTGGTTATTCTTTTCAGTTGAGGTGTTATGCCGGCCGGTGTGGCCGAGCGGCTCTAGGCGCTACAGTCTGGAACCGCGCGACCGCTACGGTCGCAGATTCGAATCCTGCCTCGGGCATGGATGTGTGTGATGTCCTTAGGCTAATTAGGTTTAAGTAGTTCTAAACTCTAGGGGATTGATGACCTCAGATGTTAAGTCCCATAGTGCTCAGAGCCATTTGAGGTGTTATGATGAGCATTGGTTTAGCGTCTCTTGTTTTGTACTTACTCTTACTCTTAGGAGCCACAAAAATTTCCTCCTTCGGGGTTTTCTTCCGCAGCTCGCAGTTCTCCATTGGAGTGTTGTCTCGGAGTGGACGACCTCGCACAGAGTGACAGCACTGTGTCCCCCACTTCACTATCAACGTTATCAGCTCTTGAACTTGTTGCGCGGCATTCATTAAGTAACGCAACACTTGTCTTTTTTTGACAGTTTCTGCTTAAATAATCGCGCAATTTGTTGTGCGACACCGTGGTTAGTTTCTGCTTCAGCCCTGATAGTTTCATTAGGTTCCGATAGGTGGCGGCGCTTTACGTAGCCTACAAATTGGCGCCTATGGAGGAAGTGAAACAGAGAGCGATGCTCTGGTTTTCCGGCAAAAGAAATTCAATGGCAGAGAGCTGCCGCTGAATTTCTTTTGCCAGAAGCCAGAGCATCGCATTCATAGGAACTTGCAGAATGTCTACAGGGACCTGGCAACGAACAAAAGCAAGGTATGTCTTAGGGCCAGGCGGGTGTTATCATCGCAACAAGGCCCCTTCAAGTGTGTGCACCCGAGAGGAGCTCACAAAGCTTTGTTGGACTGGGTTTTCCTCACCTGGCCTACAGCCCGGATCTCGTACCTTCCGACTTTCATCTGTTTGGTCTGATGAAGAATGCACTCCGCGGGAAGCAGTATGTGAGTGATGAGGACGTTACTGATGCAGCAAGAAGTTGGCTCCGACGTTGACCAGTGGAATGGTACCCTGTGGGCATACCGGCTCTCTCAGTAAGGTGGCTAAGGCCGTCGCATTGAATGGAGATAATGATGAAAAATAAAGTTTTGTTGCCAAAAGGGTGGGGAATAATACGGTGTACTGGAATCCTGAATAACACCAAATTACTTTCAGAAAAAAGTGTTGCATCTCGTACATTATACTTTATGTATCTATGCATTTTCAGTGTTGCTATTGGATACTTTTCTTTCAGCTTGTTTGTTCTGTATATCAAAATGTGGTCCTTTTTTTAGATGCTCTGATAAACGAACTTGTTACGTAACTGTATCTACTTCGCACAGACATGTGAATGTCATGTGGCTCAAGATTTAGTGTTTCAAGACGGGTAATATTAACTGCACTGGTGACCTCAACTACGTTACTAGACTGATTTTGAGGACTAACTACTGGAGCTGTTTTGTCAATGTCGGATCGTTTCTGTACAATAAATGTTCCTTGCAACGGTGGGTATTTGATTAAAACATTAATTCCTTCTTTCTGACGTCCTAAATTGCTGATTGCATCAAAGGGATCATTGTCCAGTTGAGATGCTATTATATACAGTGAAATCTCTCTTCCAGCCCGCTACCAAATTGGAAAATAGAGGCCGACGTTTGGTAGCATTTATTTCCATACGACATTTTCGTTACGGGTAGTCCTGCTTAATATGGTAGGTATGGTTGCGCGGCTGGTCCCGGCGGAGGTTCGAGTCCTCCCTCGGGCATGGGTGTGTGTGTTTGTCCTTAGGATAATTTAGGTTAAGTAGTGTGTAAGCTTAGGGACTGATATTTCACACACATTAGAACATTTATTTTTTTAGGTTGCGCACGAAACACGCTTGGAATTTCTGCATGTACGTTGCACAGCCCTGACAGCCCCCTATAAAATGAAATAAGCGTATGGCATCTTTGGCCGGGAGGCCCCATCTGGGGGAAGTTCAACCGCCAAGTGCAAGTCTTATTTCATTCGACGCCACATTGGGCGACTTCTGCGCCGGTGTCGAGGATGAAATAATGATGAGAAGAACAGAACACCCACTCCCCGAGTGGAGAATATCTCCAACGGAGCCAGGAATCGAACCCGGGCCTGCCTGCATGGAAGGCGAGCACGTTATCATCCAGCTAAGCAGGCGAACACAGCCCCCTATGTTTGTCACTGATGGAAATGGCCTTTTACTTTCCATTTTTACCCTTACGCCATTTGGAACGAGAAACGGACAACAGTCAACCCGTACCTCGTATCGAATATCAAAAATGTTATCGTAGGGTTAGAACTTTTGTTTTATGACTGCGCTCGGAATTTCCAGTCCTGTATTATAGAATCTCTCATTAGTCAAATTACCTTCTACTGCACTGGTAGGAAAATAGCGTCATTTCAGAGTTACCTGAACGCTCACGAACGACACATCTGTAAACCAGGTTAGAACTAATTTTGAAATAAACGATAGACTCGTTAGAATTGATTTGTATACCATCTACTTGGTCTCTGCTTTGAGCCTGGTGGTTACAGAATCCTGGATTACTAAGGCTGTACAATACGTTATCCTTTAAAAATTCGAGTTTGACGGTATTCTTTCTTGCATGTGTCTCCATTGCAATTAAATATTTCCTTTAGACTGTAGAAATAGTGACGATACAGATAAACACCAACGAACCCGAACGAGAAACGGTCATGAAACGAACACACCTGACAACTGCACAACAGCAGCAAGTAAACAACACTTATGTGACCGAATGACAGCTCGTCTGCGACAGCCTAATACAGACTTAACTTCGGCATAAAGACAGTAATCGGTTCAATGTTCAAAAGAAATGAACCCAAGTTCTAAATACACACACAAAAAAGAAGTTTTGCATCACCTCGGTTGGAATACAGATCAACATAAATATCATTTCCAACCTTTTTATTGCTCAAGAATAAGACTCACTGCATGTTGTACCACCATACAGCGAGACCTTCGGATGTGGAGGTCCAGATTGCACACCGGTACCTCTAATACCCAATAGCACGTCCTCTTGCATTGATGCATGTCTGTATTCGTCGTGGCATACTATCCACAATTTCATCAAGGAATTCTCGGTCCAGATTGTCTCACTCCTCAACGGCGATCCGGCGTAGATCCTTTAGCGTGGTTGGCTGGTCACGTCGTTCATAAACAGCCCTTTCGATAGGGTTCATGTCTGGAGAACATGCTGGCCGCTCTAGTCGGGCGATGTCGTTATCCTAAAGGAAGTCATTCACAAGGTGTGCACGTTGGGGACGCGAATTGTCGTCCATGACGCCGAATGCCTAGCCAATATGCTGCAGATATGGTTGCACTATCGGTCGGAGGATGGCATGCGCGTATCGTACAGCCGTTACGGCGCCTTTCATGACCACCAACGGCCTACGTCGGCCCCAATAATGCCACCGCAGAACAGCAGGGAACCTCCACCTTGCTGCACTCGCTGGACAGTGTGTCTAAGGCGTACAGCCTGACCGGTTGCCTTCAAAAACGTCTCTGACGATTGTCTGGTTGAAGGCATAAGCGACACTCATCGGTGACGAGAACGTGATGCCAGTCCTGAGCGGTCCATTCGGCATGTTGTTGGGCCCATCTGTACCGTGCTGTATGGTGTCGTGATTGCAAAGATAGACCTCGCCAAGGACGTCTGGAGGGAAGCTGCGCATCATGCAGCCTATTGTGCACAGTTAGAGTCGTAACACGATGTCCTGTGGCTGCGCGAAAAGCATTATTCAACGGTGGTGTTGCTGTCAGGGTTCCTCCGAGCCATAACCCGTTGGTAGCGGTCATCCACTCCAGCAGTAGCCTTTGTGTGCCCTGAATAAGGCGTGTCATCGACAGTCTCCTGTCTCTCTCTATCTCCTCCATGTGCGAACAACATCGCTTTGCTTCGCTCCGAGACGCCTGGACAGTTCCCTTTTTGAGAGCCCTTCCTGGCACAAAGTAACAATGCGGACGCGGTCGAACGGCGGTATTGACCGTCTAGTCATGCTTGAACAACAGACAACACGAGCTGTGTACCGCCTTCCTGGTGGAATGACTGGAACTGATCGGCTGTCGGACCCCCTCTGTCTAATATGCGCTGCTTATGTATGGTTGTTTACATCTTTGAGCGGGTTTAGTGACATCTCTGAACAGTCAAAGGGATTGTGTCTTTGGTACAATATCCATAGTCAACGTCTATCTTCAGGAGTTCTGGGAACCGGGGCGAAGCAAAACTTTTTTTTATGTGTGTATTGTAATGACTCCGAAACTAACATTCGGATTTTCAAGAATGGAACACCACTGAATTGGTGTGGTTTAGAAATTTCTATGGTACCATCTGAAAAGAAACGAAGTTGATACCATGTGACTGAGAGTTCGTATAATATCAGGAAGGACACAAAGAACCGAACATGCTGGATTGAAAAGTCTACAACCGTCAACGGCTCATCAAATTAGAACAAAACGACAAACAATGACGAAAGAGACGACTGGAGGCGGTCCAATAGATAAGTCCAGCGAGTAATCCGGAGAAAGAAAACCCGAGACGAAGCATGAGTGGTGACCAAGAACCGACAGCGTGAAGCGAATACGTACTCCAGTAAGACAGGTGTAGCTGCGACGTGGAACTTCATGGCGGGTGCAGTGGTATGTGGAGGATGTAGTAGTTTTTGTTGTGGCTTGGCAAGACAGCCAAGCCACTATGAGGAAGCAGAAAGGCACGCGTTTAAGCTCACGCAGGCTGGCGTGAGGTCTGGAACAGGACAAGGAATTGAGACTAGCAAAAAACGTACGTATCTTCTGGAATACTTAACTTTAATCCATAATTGGTGAACATCGCTCTTGACGGTACATGTATTATAGCATCAATAGTAACTGGTAATGGCGCCTTGCTAGGTCGTAGCAAATGACGTAGCTGAAGGCTATGCTAACTATCGTCTCGGCAAATGAGAGCGTAATTTGTCAGTGAACCATCTCTAGCAAAGTCGGCTGTACAACTGGGGCGAGTGCTAGGAAGTCTCTCTAGACCTGCCGTGTGGCGGCGCTCGGTCTGCAATCACTGATAGTGGCGACACGCGGGTTCGACGTATACTAACGGACCGCGGCCGATTTAAAGGCTACCACCTAGCAAGTGTGGTGTCTGGCGGTGACACCACAGTTTTCGCTAGCGGCAGACGTCTCAAGTTCCACGTTTTCTGGCAGGCTTTCGAAGTTAGCCGGACAGGATACCAGAGATAGCCATATTCCTGTAATTAATACGACTACGAAAAGAGACTATATGTCATTCAGTGAGAACTATCGAGATGAATAGCTTAGCTTGTTAACCCAGTGTTGGTACGACACAAGGCCACAAAGAAATGGCCACTACACAGGAAAAGTGGCTATTTGTATCGTTTATACAACTGCCATGGATTTTTCTTTATTCGCTATTCTTTTACATCTGATCGCTCTAATTTGTGCAGCTGCATACTCGCTGAATTTTTTGTTGTTTGTTGACTCATAATCAGTTTCTTAATTTCAGGTCATTGAAGAGCCTCTACGCACGATCTACACGTCATTTGTGGTTCCACTGCGATCTCCTTTTGCTGACGCTATTAACATAGCCAACTTGCGCTTGACGCAATTTGGCATACTTCCAGATCCAAAGATATACTTTAAGACTGTTCTTAAGCATACACCACACGTGTACAGCCACCTCCATAAGCAAGTATTTCAAGACACAACAGCAAGATCATTCAACATCAATGATCTCAAAACCTGTCTCTACGTTCTAGCGTTTTGTCTCTCACTTGCTAGCCTAGTGCTAATATTAGAACTTTTATCAGTAACGCACTTTTGGCAGAAAATGACACGGAGGATTCGCTTTTTAATGTGGACTACTCTTGCACCTGTTCATAGATTTCATACAGAATTTTAGTAACCATCCAATATTGCCATTCTTCAGCACATGTACAAGAAACGCAAATGCGTAACGAACTTGTAATCAGCAGTACTGTATTAAAGATAATTTTCTACGTTCATAAAACACAAAATACAAATTTGCAGTAAAAAACGGCTGAGATCCTCTGCTATACCTGCAGGACCGGACAGATAGTTCACTTTGTGGAAAGGGGCCAAAATGAGTGGCTGTAAGTTGCACTCGAACATACTACTTTATTCATTTGACAAACATTACAAGAGTAAAGAAAACATTAAAAACAGAGCAAGCCAAACATTAATTTTAAAACTGAATTCCCGGCTAAATACGCCATTCAATCTCACGCCTCAAGGGCAAAACAACTTCAATTTAAAATCTGCTAGATGCCATACATAAACAAACAACAAGGACAAATAAGAAAAGTATGGTGTGCGTACTGTAAGACCTTCGGTACACACACCATCAGATTATTTGACTTGTAGCTCTAGCGAAGTAGGCGAGTGTCAGCAATATGTCTCGTGGTCTTATTGTGGCGTGTTTATCTTCTGCCGTTAGGTCAGACGATAGAAATGCCACTTGCACGCTTAGAGTAGCAGATTGACGGTGACCAACTTTGGTAAACAGAACTTGATTAATTTTCACACACATTTATTAAAATAATAACAATCATAAACTTTACTTAACTTGATTCTGGATGCTATTTACAATTGGCAATCTGAAGTTCCTTTGGTCTTGGTACGTTAATCTTATTCTCACATATCTCTGATACTTGACGAAGTGTCTGTACATTTCTCTTCATGGCTATGTACAGGAATATGATAATCTTATTAGGCGCAGACTGAAACTTGACTACAGACTAATGCAGACTAATGCAGTCTGGTACAGACTAATGCAGACTGACTAATTGGAGGTCTGTACACTCGTTATAATACCTCGAGCGTTCAGGTATCACTGCGCGAGTGTGATCCGCGAGGAGAAAAGGTTCTACGTTAGCAGCGATCTCGTTGGCTGCGTTACATATTAATACGCGGATCGTCGGAAGCAGAATTTGGTCCGTCTCTAAGACAGCGCCATCTTGTAGTGCGGAGATGGACGAGCGCTGCGCCTGCGCTGTTGTGCTTAGCGGGGTGCACTCTAGTGGGAAAGTTGTGTACGCGCTGATTACGCGGAATTATGTACACAACAAAAAGGCAGCACATCAAACGGCGGTCAGAAGTTTCCTAGGGTCGACCTGGAATTCAAACATTAACGCTCGCTTAGGTGAGACAGGCAGTCGGTCCAACAATTCTGAAGCCGACTGAAACCCAACCGACAGACAGTCAACGGACCAAGCGAGTGGATAACTTCCGCTCCACCTGACCCACACACAACAGGGAGTTCAATGGAACAACGCAGAAGGTATCGACGCCCACAACGAGTTACACATTCAACTGCCAAACTACACGCCATGCTGCATAGCCACAACACGACGAGGAAAATACACTGCCTGAAATTACGTCAACGGCCAGGACAGATAAGTGGTACGTTAACGGCCACAAGGCAGAAGATTCCGCTGGTGCACTTCAATTCAAAATAATCAAATTAAGTTAAACTCCACAGGAGGGCGGCTAGAATTTCGCCAACTTGAAAACACCCTTGTTGCTCGTGGGAATGTCCCAACAGCCCACAACGAAATTCAAGCGACACAATGTGAACAGTTGGGGGTGGCTGCTTGATTAAGTAAAGACTCAACTCTCGTGTCCGGGATCGGTGAGCCACAGACCTCGTAGCAATGGGAACAGACCCTCACACTCAGACCGCGTGTGGACACGGCCAGTGGGCCCAGCCAGACACGCGCCACAGAGACTTCCTCGCTGCTCCATGGCAACCGACCAACCGCCCGCACACGGCACAGCCGGAAACTACAAGCGCGAGGCCAAAGATAGTACATGCCAACCGACCAACTGCCCGCACACGGCACAGCCGGAAACTACAAGCGCGAGGCCAAAGATAGTGCATGCCAACCCACCAACCGCCCGCACACGGCACAGCCGGAAACTACAAGCGTGAGGCCAAAGATAGTACAAGGGTGGGAATATCGATACACGCTGCTGCTGCCACTCGCGGAGAGAGAGGATAACAGCATAATCGCTATCAACGAGGGAAACTAATCACAGAAGAGCAACCAAGGTTTAATGCAAAGCCTAACATGCGCCATCCACGGCTCAACGGCACCACAACCTTTGTAATGTTACTTCCAGTTTGTCGGAATGACTTTTGGAATGTACAGGTTTTTCAGTATAGGAATCTGCTGTTTGGATCTTAGGAAAATAGTTTTTCTCCACAGGCAAAAGAGAAAGATAAACAAACAAAAACGGAAATTACGTAACATCTGCATACTTGGAAGAAGATTCATATGCGAGATTTGGTATTTGATGAATGTAGAAGATGAGTTCATTTCGTCAAAGAGTAAAGCAAATCTATAAAACCATGATTACGTCTTCTTTCATAAAGAATTTACAGATAATAGTGTAGCAACTTATTGTATTAGCAATTAAAATTCTTAATTACTAATCGTGAAATGATTTTATTCATATATTTAATTCGTAAAGTTAATAGCATTGACATGCTCCTTTGGAGGTGTTCGATCAGACACTTAATAATACCACAGCTTTCGTTTATTTGACGTTATCTGACATAATCACAGTTTTGGATATCAAATAACCAATTTAAGCTATCATACACACTAACTAGAGCTACACTGTTATATGTGTGTTTGAATCACACAGTCATGTGATAGTATTGCCGCTAAAAGCAATGCTCGTGAACAATATGTAGACTGAACTCCGACACTGCCAGTCACCGTAGTGTCAACCCAAACACCGACACTGTGTTCTACACATCTACAACTCATCAATCTGCACTTGAACAATAAAAGGAAATTTCTTTTGTTCAAAGTCCCAGTAATTAGAGGAGGTAATTAGAAATGGATCACATCTTAACATGGACAAGGGTGAATAATATCTGAATACCAGGCAACATAAATTTATTACTAACAGTGTGTCAGATAAGCTGCTACTGATCCCAAAATTTGCTACTGATACATAATGGAATAAGAAGAGAATCATAAAGATATGGACATAAAAATTCAATATTTACCAGAAATTAATTATCTAAAGTAGGGACGTCTATAATATGTTCAACCTCTGTTAGTAGCTAGATAAAATACATGCCACTTGTCCTCATATACATGTGATAATATTTTCTTCTAATCTAGTTGAATAGTTTCGCACCTAGTACGTATGACATACAATCTCCCACTATAAAATATTTATACAGTACAAGATTTATGTTTTTTCTCAAGAAAAGTTACAAACTTTTTATCTGTTAAATTGTACTCTGCTTTTTACACCATATTTTTGTGGCTGAGAGAAATAAAATGTTACTGATTAAAGTTGTCAAATAAAATGTATGAGAGACAGTTAATTAATCTTTTCTACAAATAAGGATTAAAACTTCCCTGTACGACCAACACAGAGCAATCACTGAATTATAAACCACCTTATTAATTTCCTTGTACACACATCTCGCACAAGTGTGATAACGTTGTTGGTGCCCAGTCAACACATGTTATTTGCAGAATGCTATATGAGACACTGGAATCTGTTTATGTATTTCTTCCCAGTTAACTCAATCTGACTTATCTGGCCGATCTGGCCGAGTCTTACCTTATTTGGCGAATGATGCAGCTCATGCGCTCACTGACACATGGCGTCCACAGCTATATTCCACCGCATTCCGCGTTCTCGTCCGTTCCACAATCCCATTCCAATTAACTTTGTGCCTGGAAGATCATCGAGCACCAAAGACGAAGTCCAGTGAAACCACAACAGCTCCAACATCAAGAGTGTCAGCTGCATTACAACGCCTACTCCACCATCATCACAACTCTTTATCGCCAGATCAAGACAAATCGTTTAATTGATGAATTTCACACTTTTGTACCATCCCCTTAGACTCTTATCTCCAACTTCGATGTATTCGAAATCTGTGTTCCTAACAATCAGTTCCTTATATCTCGACTGAAATAACAAAGTAACTGACTGCCGAGCACAACAGGGTGCGAGAATAGCTGTGCGATTCATTTCTGGATACTTTCACACGCTACCTACCAACGTGCAGTACTGGGTTTGGACGGGGGGATGGTAGCAGCCTTCGCAATATCTTTATCAATTTAACTATTTTCAGATATCCTGTTGAATACAATAAATACGGGGTGTATAGAAACAATACGAACGATAAAAACGAATCACATTTTACATTTTTTGCTTAAAGATTCGTCTGTAACTAAGTAGCATTTGAGGTATCAGAGCAATGAGACAATGTTGAACAGAGCAGAAGGTGCGACCAACTGATTCCCTCATTGTTGTCAATCATTTTGTTATTCTTATCTACACGGGGTGGACCAAAATACGGAAACAGCAACAACACATTACCATGCCTAATGCAGTGTAGACATTCGAAACAGCTTCAAGTCGTCTGGGCATTGATAAATACGGGTCCCGTTTGGTTTTCATGGAAATCGTATACCGTTATTCTTGCAAAATAGTGGTCACTTCAGGTAACAATGGTGGGGGTTGATAGCGATCACGCGCGCCCTTCCGTCCAGAGTAGACTGCAAAAGATCGAAACTACTGTGTAAGTAGGCTGTTTAGGTTTTTATATTGGTAACGCCAAGTAGCGCTCTGTATGAAAATCACTGGCTGTGCTGTGTGCAGTCTGTGGCTGGTTTGCACTGTTGTTTAACTTTTGAAGATATTGTTCCATTGTGTCTAACTTTTGAAGATTTTGTCCCATTTGTTTCTGATTTTGTTCAAGCGTTGTGTCTAACTTTTGTAGCCTTTGTCCCATTTATTGCATTAACTGTAATAACAATGCACTGGTGTCTGAAACATGTTCCTCAGTGCTATTCGGCAGTGCATTTGAACCGGCAATATTCGCATTTTGAAAAGCAGAAAATGTGTCTTGACTTATTTGAGAAAACGGTGAGGACGCAAAACCTGAATCTACAGTATTTGCAAGATTGTGTCCTGTCATTTCGGATTCCTGAGGCGAGCTGTTGCCAACCGATCGATCGATAATGCTTCCCTATTCACTAATTGTTTCACTGTCTACACCATTATTTGCAGCCCGCTCGATTTCCCTATGCACAATTACCAAATAACTACTTTGAACATTAGTTAATTCATTACACGGTGGCGCTAACACACTGCTTTCGTCTTCACTGTCATTTCTCAGTTTACTTTGGAGCTTAGTGTTACGTTTTTCACACACCATAATTATCACGTATTTCACACGATAACAAGAAAAGCACAATTTGAAGAGCAAAAATAAGAAAACACATTAACATACCACTGAAAATAATATCTAGTTAATTGCAAGCGCAGCTGCGAAATACTTGGTGCAAATCTACACACATGCCACAACTGTTTTACTGTGCAACAATCAAAAACTAGAACTACAAAGGAAATTCTCTCTACAATTACGCGCTAGCAATAAACAATAGCTACACTAGCTACACAAACTACAAGAAAAAATCAGAAGATTCCAGTGAGGTATCCTCGGCTAAGGGTCGACATATGAAACGTTCCCTTAGAAAAATCAGTGAATTACTGAGCTGGTAAACCCCTTACGTCATTTGATTTTCAAACAGCTGAGCAGAACTGAACGTACTCAGACATTTCGCTCTTTACCTATTCTGATCAACACTAACCTGACACAAAATATTTTTAGCGCAACGCAATCTGACTTTCAATAATCCCTACAAAAGAATGGCCCTGCCTAACATTAACCTATACCTTTCACAAATCACTTACCTCACAAAATTCTTCGTTACTCGAACTACTGCAATACAGCGAGCGCCACTACTGCCAGCTAAATAAAAGATTCAAACTACTGAAGGCACTAACTACTGATAGGCAAAGTTAGCAAATGAAAGATTTTTATGGAGAACAAACAATGTATTTACCTTAATAGTGTTCAAAAGTCATAATATATATAGCAGTTCATGACATCCAGTCTTACAAATTTACTGTCTCTGATGGACACACGTCCAGACCATGCGCTCTCAAAACTCCGCCATTTCTCTCCCCACATCCGCCACTGCTGGCGGCTCACCTCCAATTGCGCAACGCTACGCGCTGTTAACATACAACTGCCCAACACTACAATAGCAAACAACAATACAAGTCAGCCACAGACAGCACACAGCACAGCCAGTGATTTTCATAGAGAGCGCTACGTGGCGTTACCAATACAAAAACCTAAACAGCCTACTTACAACTGAGATCTGGTGACTGGGGGCCTGGACCCATGTGACAATTGATTCTCGTGCTCACAGAATCAGTCTCCGTTGATGCGAGCTGTGTGAACAGGTGCCCTGTCGTCTAGCAACTCAGCATCACTATTGGTGAACAAACATTATACCAAATAGTAAAATAATTCAGTTCAACTGAAACTGAAAACTGGTCATACAGGGGACAGGCAAAATAATGTGACCAGTGGTAGTAATGGGGTGGCTGTGTTTGGCGGCCAACAACGCAGGTAAGGCACGTGTCGTGCTGCACTGTGCGTGTTCGGTACGGACTAGGCATCAGTGCAGATTGTTTAAGAGTAGCGCACACTTCGGATTTGCGATCAGAGGCCGAGGTCGAAGTGCAACGAAAGACCTAACAGAGTTCCGAGGAGGGCAGACTGTGGGGGCCCGATTAGCTGGGGCGTCACTAACCAAGGCAGCCAACTTACCGAACGATTCAAGAGCAACTGTTTCAACAATCACAACAGCCTGCACGAAACATGGAAATACATCGTCGTGTAAATAAATAGTGGGTGCAAATCAAAACTAAATGACAGAGATCCTCGTACGCTAACATGAATTTTGTCAAAACAACACAAAACTACGGCGGCAAAAGTGGCTGCAGAGCACAATAGCCATCATCGAGATTCCGTATATATGGACACTGTCCGCCGAGAACTTCATAAAGCGAATATTCATGGACGAGCTGCTATACCGAAACCATTAGTGATGACAACCAACGCAAAGAAGCGTAAAACATGGTGTCAAGAGCATAAATCCTGGACGGCTTCTAATGTGACCACAGAAAATACCCTCTACCACGCACCAATTAATCATTGTCAATCAAACCATCCACATTCATTCACTTTGGAAAAGTATCTGATCTGATTTTCTCGTAACATATGTGGCGACAGCTAGACGACGCCAAAGTATTTTCTAGCGCGCTTATTCTGTGAAATAACAGAGATACATATATGCAGTTAGACAGTGTCTTGAAAGGAGGATATAAGATGAACATCAACAAAAGAAAAACGAGGATAATGGAATGTAGTCTAATTAAATCGGGTGATGCTGAGGGAATTAGATTAGGAAATGAGACACTTAAAATGGTAAAGGAGTTTTGCTATTTAGGGAGTAAAATAACTGATGATGGTCGAAGTAGAGAGGATATAAAATGTAGACTGGCAATGGCAAGGAAATCGTTTCTGAAGAAGAGAAATTTGTTAACATCGAGTATAGATTTAAGTGTCAGGAAGTCGTTTCTGAAAGTATTTGTATGGAGTGTAGCCATGTATGGAAGTGAAACATGGACGATAACTAGTTTGGACAAGAAGAGAATAGAAGCTTTCGAAATGTGGTGCTACAGAAGAATGCTGAAGATAAGGTGGGTAGATCACGTAACTAATGAGGAGGTATTGAATAGGATTGGGGAGAAGAGAAGTTTGTGGCACAACTTGACGAGAAGAAGGAATCGGTTGGTAGGACACGTTTTGAGGCATCAAGGGATCACAAATTTAGCATTGGAGGGCAGCGTGGAGGGTAAAAATCGTAGAGGGAGACCAAGAGATGAATACACTAAGCAAATTCAGAAGGATCTAGGTTGCAGTAGGTACTGGGAGATGAAGAAGCTTGCACAGGATAGAGTAGCATGGAGAGCTGCATCAAACCAGTCTCAGGACTGAAGACAACAACAACAACAACAACATGGTTGTTAGAGTGGTAACTAGGACAGCTTCTGGAGTAGGGATTGGGGGATTGACGTATTTCTGAGAGATACATATTCTGATTTTCTTCTCGCTAAATCGAGCGAATTAACTTTTGTGCCACTAGCGGTTTGTTTGAATAGAAAGAGAGTGTAAACGGAAAATAATTGAGACGTGGAATCACCGGAGATCTGGACATGTAATGGAGATGGATTTAATACACAATTTCCTTCATAAATAAGGTTTGTGACTTTTTGTTCCGGAGTGAATGAACGAATGAGTTTTTCTGAACCATTTGATGATCACGTTGGCCCTGTAATTAGTGGGGAAGTTTCAGCTGTGTCGAAGAGAGCCTGCAATCACTGAGTCTGTGTTAAATCGTCCAAAAAGGCTTCGTACACATCTGGAATTCGCAATCTTTCGTAAAAGGAACAAATTGTCCACACGATTGATCCTCCCGACTGAATACAGTGTTTAACAGTAATAATAAATGTAAAGATCTCTTACAGCAAGCCAGCCGCTGATTAACAAGATGAAGGACTCCACCAAAGATCCTATTTGGCTGATTTCACGTAATGAAATATTATAATAAAAACTGTACATAGATAAAGGAGAGAAAGAGAGAGAACGAATGAAAATAAATATTAATAATCCTCCATTAATATAACTTTTCGCCTGTCTTATCATGGATCAGCCAAGACACGGGAGGCCCTCACATTACTGTATAGATTTATGTGTGAAGGTGAAAGGGTCTTAAAGGCAACAGATACACGTCTATACAGACAAGACATTACACAAAGTTAGCGGCTAGCTGCATTCATCATCTATTCACAGAGAAAGAGACGACAACTTATTATTATCTTGTTAAAATGGCGACTGTGACAGGACTCGAACCGGCTGATCAGTGGAAACAACTAATACGGTCCGACGGGTCAATGTTTTTGTTATTTCCAACACTGGGACGGGTTTACATCTGGAGAACGCCAAAAGAAGCCTACAATCTTGATCGCTTGATTCCAACGATTATGCATGGAAGTGGAAGTGTAATGGTGTGGTTAGCCATACCGTGTTATTCTGCTGGTCACATCATTACCCTCAAAGGCCGTGTTACAGTCAACGATTATGTGACCACTTTAGGTAATCATGTGCACGTCATGATTCGAATGCAGTTCCCAACAGTGATACCTTATTTCAGGACTATAATGCACCCATTCACACAGCCAGGAGAGTGCAATCGTGGTATGAGAAGCATGCAACTGAACTGCAACGTCTTCCCGGACCAGCACAGTCTCCAGACTTGAACATTATCGAACCCTCGTGGGCGGTATTGAAGCGCAGACACCGGAGTATATTTCCGCCTCCTTTGTCACTACAAGAGTTAGAAGAGATTCTGATCGAGGAGTGCCATAACATTCCACTGGAGACTATGCAATCATTATATGCCAGTATTCCCAGAAGAATCGCAACTGTATTACGGGTAATAAACCATTCCCAAGGCAGTACAGGTGTTCACATTATTTTGCCTATCCCCTGAATAATCCTTGCCAGTAATCCGACTTTGCAAGGTAATCATGGGGCCCAAATAATGACACGGTATGGCTGTCCAAATCATGTTTCACTTTTGGGACGTAAACTCGGCCAGAACTTGGAAACAGTTTGAAACAAGACATTCGACCAAATGAGTTTCCTGCATCGCCACATAGTCCAGTTTTTATGATATCAGCACCACGTTTCCCTGTTACGGGCATTTGTATCACAAATCAGCGGTTTCGAAATTCCATTGCGTCCTGAAATTCCATGCTTACAGAGCTCACTTCGTGTTGTTTTGGTGCCGACAGCGGTCAAGAGTACAACACCCAGTTCTGCAGTGACTTTTGCACGTGTCGTCCTCTCAGTTTTCGTCACAGTCCCTTTCAGTTACCGTATGTCACACTCATTCAACGTATACTGTCGTCCCCGTTGTGACTTAGTGGATGACGTTTTTCAACTTTCCCTGTTCCCGTATGAATCTTCGATACGGCGCTTCTTGACACTCCGAACAGTTCGGTTATGGAAGCACCCACCATATGAGCACCAATAATTTGCCTAAGTTCAAATTTACTAGGCTCCGACATATTGTCCCCACAGCTACACGCGAAACTGGTCTGAGGATGACTGACAGCTGCAACGATTTTCCGTAGGTGATCAAATACAACAGCGAATCCTGCAGGCTTGGGTAACATCTGCATTTATGTTCAAGCATGAGCATCTCGCGCTGTTTCCATATTTTTGTCCAGCAAGATCTGAAAGAGGGGTGAAAGACTATAGAGATAACAAGAGGGTGTTGCCTACACCTTCCAGTTTATTCCAAAGGTTATAAAGTGTAGATAATCTGTGTTCCGAAATCAGATGCTAATCTCAAAGTGAATCACTTAATAAAGAACCTTTCATTTTACACGACTGGAAAATTGGTATTGTCCTTCAAAAAACTACATAATTCATGTTCGTCCCGTAAGTAGAAGTCCAGTGCGCCAGCATCATTGTCGTATAGCTCACCATAAAGCATGCAATGTACGAGAGGCTGAGGCGTGGCGACGTGTAACGATCCTGCCTTGGAAGCGGTTAAGTGGGAGATGTGTGTCAGAGCTGGATAGTGACAGATGGTGTCGCGAGACTGGACGCGCACATAGTTTATGTATCAGCCGATAGAGGACAACATTGCATAGGGGAACTGTGATTTTAGTTTCGATTGTGCCCACTAGAGTGCACTAAAGTAATAGAATGTTTTTCATAAACTGTTCTAGTACTTTCATAAAGTGTTATTATGTCTTTTTGTGTATGTAAAATGTTATAAATGTGTTTTAGCAGTATGAATGATGTGTGAGTGTGGTTTAAGGTTAATATGAAGATAATTGTTTAACGAGTTACGTAGTAGGATTTAGTGTCGGAACATTTCGAAGAAGTATGGATATGGACGAAGGGGATTTTTGTAGAATAGATTTGTAAAGTAAGTTTATGTTAAAGGGAAAATTAATTCAGGTAGTAAATAACTTAATGCATAAGCAAAACTTCGGCATATTAGATAATTACGTCGGTAAAAAGTGCAGTCGTTAGGTTTACTATTTTGCGATTGGTTATTGATGAAAAGCGCCGATTGACGCGAGAGAATTTTGTTTTGTTATTGGCTGTTGAGTAAACCGACCAATGGTAAAGCAATATTCTTCGCACGCCTTTCTCGGCTAGTAGTGAAGACTTGGAGTATTCTAGAGAGGAGTGGAAGCCTAGCCATGAAACAGTTCGGACGTGTGTAATAGTAGTTCCGATGGAAACGATAAGTTGCCCGATCTAGCAGTGTTTCATACATCAAAAGTGTGGTGAAGCGACGGCATGATTATTCCGATGGACGTATAAAAATTTCGGAATTTTTAACTGAATTTTGTGACGAGGTAAGACATACATTCCTCGTGGCGTATTGAGGAGGTCGGTGGCTAAAAGTTGTGACTGCATTTGGTACCGACAGACTTAATATTTGGCGAGCATTCTCAATCAAAAACAATCAGGATTTTTGTAGCTATTACGTTTTCGGGAAATGCAACACCATAAACTTGCTAACGTGAGCGAAAGGGATTGGGAGTGACTGTGTTAAGACTAGCACGGGCTTGGCAATGATACTTGTTCACCTAAGTTTCAGAATATATTAATTGAGGACAAAATTTCCAACCTTTAATTTTGTGTGAAAACTTTCTCCCGAAACGTAGATTAGTGACTTTAATTGCAGCCTGGTTCACGTCGAAGTACAGTAGGTTTCGCTCGGCTTCCCTAGTGATGATATGCTGAGACAATGTTCACAGGTAGGTGCAGGTTCGTCGTAAAGGGACGGAAAGAACCGCGCCGCCGCAAGGCGTTCAATAAGTAACGCAACAAATTTTTCTGAAATGACGTTGCTTTTATTCGGGGTTCCAATACACTGTATTATTTTCCACCCTTTGGGATAAAACACTACATTTATCATCTTAATCTCCGTTCAATGCGACGGCCTTACGCCACCTTATTAGGAGGACCTACGTGTGCTCGTGGCTTCAGTCTACACGTCGACGTCGGAATCATCATCCACGTACTGCTTGCAGTGGAGTGCATCCTTCATTGGGCCAAACAGATGAAAGTAGGACAGTGCGAGAGCCGGGCTGTAGGGTGGATGAGGGAGAACAGTACAGCGAGGTTGCGTGAGTTCCTCTCCAATGCGCAGGAGATGTCCGTCTGCATTTTTGTGGCGACGAACACGCTGAAGTTGTTTCTTCAATTTCCTTAGGGTAACGCAATACACTCCCGAGTTGATCGTTGCGCCATGAGGAAGGACATCAAACAGAATAACCCCTTCAGAATCCCAGAAGGTCGCCGTCATGAGTTTACCGGTTGAGGCTGCGGTTTCGAACTTTTTCTTCGCCGGAATGCTGGTGTGGCGCCACTCCAGGGATTGACGTTTTGTTTCCGGTTCGAAGTGACGAACGCATGTTTCATCGCTTGTGACGATGTTCGACAAAAAATTATCACGGACAGCCTCGGAGCTCGCAAGCAGTTCCGCACACGTGGTCCTGCGTCGCTCTTTCTATAGTTCAATTCTTTTATCTTGGCGGCTCGCGCATGCCCGCCCAGACGCGGGAGATTGCTGCGTTGCCAGTTGCACACGACGCACGCGCCAATAGAAGCAGCGCCATAGTATAGCATAGTTCGCAAGCTTACGTGTAGGGGGGAGCGCGCAGTTCGTGAAGTAAAGCCACCACGGCCGCATTAACCCTTTCGCTGCTACAGAGACGTGCTCCCTGCATTCCGCGCTGTGGGCGATTTTGTCACTGCACTGCTCGCCTGTGCAGACGCATTGTGTTCCGACTGCTTTGACACTCTTTATCATTCGATTCCACAAAATCTATTTGGCTCAAAAATTAGATTTTTACCTATCTTCTTGACTGATACCATCCCCCCATAAATGACTTAATTTTGTTTCGATGTTCAACCCAGTTATTATGCAGCACTAAATATAGTAAACCATTGCACGAAATTTTGGAGTGTTTGCAGAGGTAAAGTCCATAGAATATACTTTCCGGATGGTCGATTTTAGTTGCCACAATGTTGAGAATGAAATGTGGACAAGATACCTATATATTTCATTTAATTTAAGTACCACGTAAGTGTCGTATGTAATATTGAGAAATATTCCATCTTTTGCGACTGTAACAAAAGTTTTACTTACACTGGGCACGTTTGGCTTTATTTTAAAGCACTTCAATCAATCAAAAGGAAGTAGACAAAATACATTAAACAAAACTGTGGACTTACAAAAACATTAGGACTTGAATATACCGTCTGTCAGTGAAGTGCTCAGAGCTATGTCAAATATAATTTTGTGTGTGGCACACACAAACAGCATTTATTTGCTAAAACACTGATGAGCCAACACAAACGTTGAATATTGTGCTACCGCAGCACAAAACTACGAAAGGTGACTTGGCAATGGAGGACACAAAATAAGTCCTCTTACGATGCTTCAAAAGAGAGAAACGCGTCTGGTCTAAATTAAGTCGCTTATTACAGTTGCAGAAGAGGGATATATTTCAATACCATTGGTAAAACTGCGACTGTGGAACAAAAACAAGAAATAGAACATGAATACTATTGTGTATGTGCCATACCTTTCACCGATGGAAGTGCTTTAAAATAAAGCCAAACGCGCCCTGTGTAAATAAAACTTTTATTACAGTCGCGAAAGACGGAATATTTGTCAATATTACATAAGACACCTATGTGGTACTTAAATTAAATGAGATATTGTTATACAGTAAATATTATATGAAATTTAGGTATCTTGTCCACATTTCATTCTCAACATTGTGGCAACTAAAATCGACCATACGGAAAGTACACGCTATGGACTTTTACCTCTGCAAACTCTTCAAAATTTCGTGCAATGGTTTACTACATTTAATGCTGCACATCAAAACAAAATTAAGTCATTTATGGGGGGAAGGTATCAGTCAAGAAGACGTGTAAAAATCAAATTTTTTGGCCAAATAGTTTTTTTGAAATCGAATGATAAGTGTGTCAAAGCAGTGGGAACACCATGTGTCTGCACAGGCGAGAAGTGCAGTGATGACAAAATCGCGCACAGCGCGGGATGCGGGGAGCACGTGTCTGCAGCAGCGAAAAAGTTAATGAAGAGGCAAAGCACTAGAAATTTCATTCAAACGAATAAAATTCGTGAAGTAAGGCACTCCAATATTGTTTTTAAATAAAGAAAATATAAACCACCGCAGAAGGTTTGAACTCATAACCTTTCACTAGGCAACCCAACACCTTAACCGTTCCGCTACCTCAGCTCATTGCACAGTGTAACTCCATAATGACTCCTCACGCAACTACTTATAAACACTGTTGGTATGACTATGAATTACTCACGCTTCGTCGAAGTACAATAGGAAACAAACAATTACCGCTGTTCTTTATTGCGAAAAAGCAGTTCGTGGGATTGAAACAAACACCTTTCCTTGCTATCGCCTGAATTAGGAGTCTTATTGCTTGTTTGGTTTAATTAATTAATAGAATATGAAGCAATTGGTATAAAGAATGCTTTTTCCAAACTTTCTATAAAAGAAAGTCTGCTATCAAGACATTGTTTTTGTTCTATTACTTTCTTTATGACTGAACGTTTCTAAAACTGAAGACACTCGTCCGTGCTCTGCACTGCAGTCGAGATCTGGCAACGTCGTTCTCTGTTCGTTGGCTGACTGTGTTTTGTGACATCATATGCGCAGAACGAACCTAAACTCGGCCGCCAAGATATATGACGCGCACTTTAGTGTTCTGTTAGGCGGTGGGGAGCCCGGCGGACGCACACCTCTGCGCACACCAACTGGTGCACGATTGTGTCAGCTCTACCGACGTCCAGTTGAGCAGCGAGGTGTTTGATTGCGACCCGTCGATCACTTCAAGTGAGAGTGTCCTCATGTTCCAACATTGCAGGGTTATAGCTGTGTGCGGCCAACTGGCACGCAAGAGATCGGACAGGTTGTACCACTTTGTTGCGATGATGACAGACGCCTCGCCCAACGACTCACCGTGCTTTTATTCACTGCCAGATCTCCGTAGACATTCTGCAAGTGCCTGTGAATATGTGCGATACTCTGGTTTGCCACCAAAAGAAACTCAATTGTAGCGCTCTGCTTCGAACGCACCTATGTTACAGACGGTTTTCTTTTTAAGGCTAAGTACAGCGCCGCCACCTTTCATGAATACTATAGGGGTTGGTTCGTTGAGTCGGTGGAGGGGATCAAACAGTGAGGTCATCGGTCCCATCGGATTGCGGAAGGATGGGGAAGATAGTCCACCGTGCCCTTTGAAAGGAACTATCCCGGAATTTGCGTGAAACGATGGAGGGAAATCACAGACGACCCAAATATGGGTGGTTGCACGCTGTTTGTACCGTTGTCCTCCCGAGTCTTGTGTACTGACCACTGCGCCACTTATTTCACAGTGCACAACAAGAAATTTCGGATTTTTCCAATCGAAATTGGCCGAAGGAAACATAAGTGTTGCAGGCCAGTTCTTGCTACGGAGCTGCATAAATGAGAGGTTGTTGTATGGGTTCCCCAGTCCTGCAGCTAGAGCAGAGTGAAGCTTGGTCACTCAGAAGGAACAGTCTTAATTATTTAATGCCTAATACACTCATGGTCATAAATTAAGGGTAATTGCAGAATGTGGTGCCACACAACGTGACACTACACAAAACTGGCGCTAATAGCATAGGCACATAGGGAACAAACACGACACTGATCTGTAAGTCCTCAATATTGGTGATAAGCTGAGAAAACCGTCCCCAAACACATGTGCTACTAAACGCCAGTGTTTCCTGCGCATGAACCCCGATATCAATATGGGATATGATCACCATGCACACGTACACTTACACGTACAATGGGTTGGTATACTCTGGATCAGGTGGTCGAGCAGCTGCTGGGGTATAGCCTCCCAGTCTTGCACTAGTGCCGGTCGGAGCTCCTGAAGTGTTCTAAGGGTTTGAAAAAGGCGACGATACGTCGACCGAGATCATCTCAGACGTGGTTTAGGTCTGGAGAACACGCAGGCCACTCCATTCGCCTGATATCTTCTGTTTCAAGGTACTCCTCCACAATGGCAGCTCTGTGGGGCCGTGTGTTATCATCCATCAGGAGGAAGGTGGGACCCACTGCACCCCTGAAAAGGCGGACATACTGGTGACAAATGACGTCCCAATACACCTGACCTGTTACAGTTCCACCGTCAAAGACATGCGGGGTTGTACGTGCACCAATCATAATCCCACCCCACACCAGCAAACCACGACCTCCATACAGGTACCTTTCAAGGACATTAAGGGGTTGGTACCTGGTTCCTGGTTCACGCCAGATGAAAACACGGTGAGAATTACTGTTCAGACTATACCTGGACTCGTTCTTGAACATATCCTGGGACCACTGTTCCAATGACCACGTACTGTGTTCTTGAGACCAGGGTTTACGGGCTCTCCTCCGACCACGGGTCAGTTGAATGCGAATTGCAAGTCTCCAGGCGAATGAACCATGTCTGTTCAGTCATCTGTAGACTGTGTGTCTGGAGACAACTGTTCCAGTGGCTGCGGTAAGGTCCCGAGCAAGGCAACCTGCAGTACTCCGTGGTCGTCTGCGGGCACTCATGGTGAGATATCGGTCTTCTTGTGATGTTGTACACTGTGGAAGTCCCGTACTGTAGCGCCTGGACACGTTTCCTGTTTGGTGGAATCGTTGCCATAATCTTGAGATCATACTTTGTGGCACACAGAGGGCCCGTGCAACGACCTGCTGTGTTTGACCAGCCTCCAGTCGCCCAAGTTTTCTACCCCTCATAATGTCATCAATATGTGTTCTTTGATCCATTTTCAACACACAGTCACCATTAGCACGTCTGATAACGTCTGCACCCTTACTCGCTGCACCGTACTCTGACATGCACCAACACACCTCTGTGTATGTGGACTGCAGCCAGCGCCACAGCGCGACGACCGCGGGCCAAATGCACCGAAGGTCATACCCCGAGGTGATTTAAACCCGCAAACCGCCCACCAGAGCGTTGTTTCACCATGTGTCAGCATTATCCTTAATTTATGAGCTTGAGTGTATATAGTACCACGACTCTGGTGGCCTTGGTTCCGGGCATGGCTAGTGGTCAAAAAGTGATGTGTCCAGTCTTATCCTGTGACAGAGGCACCAGGAGGCTGGCAGTGACCTCCATGTCACCCTGCCAGCGTGCTGAAGTAAGGCTTACCCAGGTGGCGGCTGAGCATCGCCAACGACGCTCGCGGGAAGGGTACCGGCCCACGTCGAACCCAGAACCCTCGGCACCTGGCTTAAGTGCTAAATGATGTCTTCCACCGTTTTATATTACCTGTGCTGATCCAGTCAAAGTCCGTGACCATCTGGGCCTGCTGATGGCTCGAACCGCAGCAGCTTCACCTAGTTGCTGACATTGCCCGATGGGGCTCCAGTAGCTTAACTGTACAGACCACTGGCGACTGGTGTTGAGACTGTACCAGACGGCCGGCCGGGGTGGCCTAGCGGTTCTAGGCCCTACAACCTGGAACCGCGCTACCGCTTCGGTCGCAGGTTCGAATCCTGCCTCGGGCATGGATGTGTGTGATGTCCTTAGGTTAGTTAGGTTTAAGTAGTTCTTAGTTTAAGGGGACTGATGACCTCAGAAGTTAAGTCCCATAGTTCTCAGAGCCATTTTTTTGTACCAGACGAACTCACGACACTGAAGGAACAACCAGCTGGACTGGGAACGTATACACTTTCTCTGATCGGGTGTATTGTCATAGGCTTTAGGCTCGTGTCACATGCTCTTTTGTGGAAACGCCATGTTTGCTACGGTATGTAGGAATACACGGTGCTGCGGCAGCGATAGTGCAACGCACAACGACAGAATTCCGTTCGTGGCTTTCTATTATATTACTTGGGTACTTAAGAATCCGTTTACGAAGCTCAGCTTCCTAAGACCAGAACCTTCCGTGGATAGGCACAATGTCTCATTGAAAACTGTGACGTTGAAGCATCTAGCATGTGGGAAGGTGCCGATACAAAATATAATAAATAAATAAAAACAGTCATGGGTTTCTCTAAGGACATGGGAGTCTCTGGCACGTATGACTCTCAGACTGCAACACACTTCCTCTCTTCTGACAATTCTGTCCACACTTTACCTAATGTCTGCTCTTCTTCCCTACACATTCCTCCACACGGGCTAAAATGCCTGGTACACCCAAAATCTTCTGTCACTTCGCCTATACTTCGTGATAGTTCCATTTGCTTGGACGCTACTGCATCCATTCTGCGCTGCTATCAGCTTGTGAAAGCAACGAAGTGTGGTGGGATCAAGGATGGGATTCATATTGGTTAGGTTCTTTGCTAGCAGAATTTCGAAAGGATTATTTGGCAGATATAGCAGAAGATACGTTAGGTTCAGAGCTGTTATTGCTATTATTGTCCCTCATAGCCAAAATGTTTTGCCAGAGATGTCATATCGAGTACCAGTTAGCAATAACCTACTGTTCTGTGAAGTCAATCATTTGGTTTCCTTTGAGCATCCCTGTCCGGAAGATATCTGAGTAGTACGCTGAGTAGAATCAGCGTCCAAGCAAATGGAACTATCACGAAGTATAGGCGAAGTGACAGAAGATTTTGGGTGTACCAGGCATTTTAGCCCGTGTGGAGGAATGTGTAACTGTTTGTGCAGTACGACACAATGCATATTGTCTGTATATCAGGATAATAAGGCGTCGGAATGACGTAGAGACTCCACTGTGGCATCTGGGAGCGGCAGTTGAAGGTCAGAGGCCATACTAAACGGAAGTCTCGGTTGTGACTCTCGTCAGTTGTTAAAAATGTTTACAACTGAATAGTCACTGGCCGATAAATCATGCTGTTGCGTAAAGTGTGTTGGAAGTAATTAAAATCTCGAAGGTACTTAAAGTGTAATCCGCCTGTAACTGCAGACTGGAAGTGATACCCAAGTATACAGTGCATTGTGACGTGAATAACCACAAGCATCATTAAATGGCATCCCCTGAAAAAACAAAAGTCAACTGCAGTCATGGACTGTGCAGGCTGGACCCGGCGGAGGTTCAAGTCCTCCCTCGGGCATGAGTGTGTGTGTTTGTCCTTAAGGCCCGTCCACACGCAACGATCTGTCTGCGCAAATGTCTGCGCACATCACATCTGCGCAGACAGATCGTTGCGTGTGGACAGAAGATTTGCACCAAACTGAGGTGTGTGCAAACCTGGAAGTTGGAGTTGGAGATTTGAGCGAAACCTCTCAAATCTGTGGGTTCAAACCACATCTGCGCAGACAAGTTGGAGCGTGTGGACAGGAGATCGCCGCAAATCTGGCGCGGAACAACTGTTTGCTCAGTCTAGTGTTTGTATTTGTGCGCACAGGGCATTAAAATGGCTGATACTCGTCAGTCTTCTCGGGAGTTTGTAAGTGAATTCATTGAAATATATAGAAACCACCCATGTCTGTGGAGGATTAAAGTAAAGAATATAGTGACTGAGACAAAAAGACAACAGCATACAATGCTCTAATTGAAAAATTGCGGGTATTATTTCACTGAACTCTTGTTTCAATATTGCAGTTGAAAATTCCAAATCCTTGTAGCTCCTTCCTGTTGCTAGGAATCTTAATGTTACCGCCAGCCGTTCATGAGGAGAAATTGCCCTTCTCTATACAAGTATTTTTTCTCACAATATGAGGGGCTACAAGCTTTAAGAGATAATTGTAAGTTTCGACATCCATCCGAAAATAATTTCGCCAGTCCTTAGGTTCGCCCTGCAACTCCCGCAGTAAATTTACGTGAGAAAACTGCTTTCGCTTTAGCAGCCACTGTCTACACCATTTTGACCGCTTTCTCTGTTTCCTGCGGTTGGTCTGAATGTTTTTTGCAACACAAGTTGCAAACACAGACCACAACAGAACTTCCTCCATCTCTATATTTCAAAATAAGTGAATTAAATTTTTGACGTTTACGGGGAGCGTAGTCGCTTGTTACTGATTTCTTTTCTACACCGACAGATGGCGGGCGAGTAGCAGATTGGGGTTTGTGTCGTGTGAACACACCACATTTGCAGCGATCTTTTGCATGTACAGACATCTGCGCCGATGTCTGCGCAGACAGATCGTTGCGTGTGGACCGGGCTTTAGGATAATTTAAGTAGTGTGTAAGCTTAGGGACTGATGACCTTAGCAGTGAAGTCCCACCAGATTTCACACACACAAAAAAGTCAAACCGTGTGTTCTTGACTGCAATTTAAGTAGTTATGGATATCCTCCAAATATCACCTATGCAGCACTACATACGCGACCTCTGTACGAGGTCACGACCAGCGCTTCAACTGCAGCGAAGGCTCATCTCAGAAGACGCAAGGTTACTGGAATTCAGAACGTTAGTGGTATTCAAGAAAACTGCGAGGTGTGAGGGATTTGCAGTGACTATCTAGATTGTACAATTTGCAGAAAACCTATCAGTGATACTTTTAAGAACATTTTTTACCATTTCTTCCGTTCTATATACATGCCTGAATTGAGTGGAGTACTGGCGCCATCTACAATAAGAACTAATTCTGTTTATTATATATTAGTTGGAAGATCGTTTACGTATATGAGGAACAACAGTGGACCTGATTTCTCCACCGTCAGAATTACGCCCCAGTACTATGTAGGTTGAATTACTAAGGGCAACTTTTCGAATTCTTTTAGTATGTGACATTATCCACTAATTGGTTATACCATCAGTCCCACAAAACTTCGATTTATCTAAGGAATTCGCACAATCAAATGTCAGAATTAAAGACTTCAGGAGAAATCACAATAGTTTATCAATGCTAAATGTTTAAGAAGTGCCAAACTCAAATGAATTGCAATTACAAGACGACACTTCGTCAACACGGGCTAAGATGTCAGGCAAATCCAACACCTTCCGTGAAAGCCCTGACATGATAAGCAAATCCAGTAGTATGTCACATAGCTCCGAATAAATCGTGACATTAAAATAACCAAAGTAATACGAGTAACGAGTGAGCAAATGGAATACCACAGACTAACACAAGAACGCCTAAATACATGTCATGCCTTCCCACTGTGAAACAGATGCATTTCCGAGGGGAGAAACGAGAACAGAAGACGAGAGCAGAGCCGTGTTGGCTAGAAGGCCCTACGATAAAGGACACCCACATCGCCGGCCGATCGCCGGGAGGTCCATCCTCCAGCCCATGTTAAAAGATAGAGCCCTCCAGAAGAGCAGTATAGGTCTTACGATAACACTAAAAGGGCCACACCAGCTGCAAGTTTTAGCGTGAGATCATACACGTATCCGTTACGTAGCATATATTAAAAACATTTTCCCACCACGAAAAGTATAACGTTTCTCATTGGATAGAGAGAATTTTTGTAGGTGGAGCTTAAGGTTAACATTGAGATGCTGATTGGTCAGTTGAAAACACAGCCCGATTCCTTTTCTTAAACCAACTTCGGTAAATTGTAGTAAGGAGAAGTTCGAGAGAGTTGCTACCGAGATGGCGAGGTGTGTGGAGCTGCGCCGCCCACCGCCCATGACGCTGCCTAGCCACCGACAAGGTAATGAACGCACGCCATGCCGCATAAGAGCGCATAAGGCTTCACTCAGAACTGCAGAAGTCTCATCTGTTACATCCCCTTTTTACGTAATACTAGTGTCGATCGTCAATTAAACTTCGTGGTATTCACATTTGCTACTTGAAGTTAAAATCTGAAACGCGATGATTTTTCTGTTATATAATTATTGAGAAGCCACATCATCCACTGTAATTTACTACAAGTTAAATAAGTAATTAAAGATAATTGAGGGTCACTGTAGACCATTTTGATAGTTTTCTCTTTTATGAAACTTAACTTAAACCTAGATTATAGATGTGATACGGCATAGGTCATCCTTCGATCCATTATAGAACTTGGAAACACATTCAGGGAATATTCGTTCACATTTTTGTTGAATGCAGTTTGTTTTTATCATCCTGTATTCAAATATTTCCTTTTATCAATAGTGCAATTTATAAACAATGTTTTGTGACTAGAATAAAAATTCCAATGGTAAACTTAACTGCTTTTCGACGTTATTTTACCAGCTAACTAAAAACAGGAAAGCCTTCAACCCCTTCCACTAAATGTAGTTAGTATTAAGTTTCTTTTACAGGGAGTGCAGTGGAACTGACGCTGAAATCATTAAGTGTTTGATTATATCATCGCTAGACTCACTGAACTCTTCTGAACTCTACATGTCATGTGTGGTCTGGCGTCTCGTTACCAGCAACAGGTCCCAGGTTCAGACTAGTAAATTCCCTAAAAAACACGCTCAGAGCGTCGTTGCGCGAAAGTGGTAGCGAGACACGACTTTGGACAGACACCACGCAGAACTTTAGAACGTAACGTCTTAGAAGAAAAAAAAAAGGTCAAAGGTTACGGAGGTCGTGTGCACATTCCTCACGTTCGTACTTTCTGAATGCCGTGGCGCTGACCTGACTGAAGAAAATGCGCCTCACCACACTGAACCGACGGACGCTGTACCTGTCGATAGTGATGGGCAATGGTCATTGGTCATGAAGTTTAGATGATGGGTTTTCTCAAAGAATTTCGTGAATTTTTGAAACAATCTCAGGAAAAACCGAAAGTAAATATAATGTCTATGAAAGGAAGCAAATTTTCTAGCTAAAACACAAATCGAAAAATTTATCAAAAATCGTGAAATTGACGAAAATGAAGGGAGAGATTTGCTGAGAAACCTCAACGGTATTTAAGAGGATTGAAGAATGGCAAAATTTAGTAGCTAACACTTTCACAAAAAAGTGGGATGGGTAGAGAATTGTTTGAAGGACATGAGCTTACACCAGCTAAATTAGAAGCGAAGGTGGTGTCAATAGGGAATGACAACCACTTACAAACCTTAGTTTGCCCTGAAGGTAATGAGCCATTATCTAGTAAGAATGAAATAACTGAAGCAAATGAGCTTCATGTGACTGTCATGAGGATTAGACACTGATGAGTCAAAATATTACGAGCACCTAATTAATAATTTGTTTGTACGTTTCAGGAACAAGTCGGCGTATCAGGGACCCGACAGTTTGTTGGTAAGTTTGTGGAGGTACACTATCGCACAAAACTTTTCGAATGCCCAGAAAGAAGATAAAAAACCTGGTTATCAGATTCAGATACGAATTAGCAATATTGTTGCCCAGTCGTCATGATCAATATAGCTTTTAAGAGTACTGTTCTACGTTTTTAAAAATGAAATCGTTCAAAACATAACTTTCCGTTGTTACGCAGTTTAGGTTCCAAGCATTACATGCCGCTAATTGTGTATTGTGGTGGCACAATATAATCTTTCCTCACTAGGTGGCGTTCATAGGACGTCAACAAATCTATATACTCGCTTAAAGGTAAGAAAAGGGCATTTAGTTATGCACGAGATATCAAAAAGTTTACTTCAGTGATTGCTCATTGTGAACATCGATAATGTGACGAAGAAAGGAGGAGCTTTCGACAGAAAGACGTTCTGCAGTTGTGCCTTTAGGTGCAGCCGGTCTTACTATTCGACAAATAGCACATCAATAACATATTTCCTTGGGACGTGACCATATACATTGCAGAGGCATGCAGATACTGGCCAGAATACGGACTGACTTCGAAAGGGTGGGCCAAAAGTCACATCAAAAAGTGATGTCAAATATATAGTAGTCGCAAGTTAACGTGATCGCTTCAAAACAGCGCCAGTTTCAGCAGCGCAACTCAACGACAATAGGGAAAATCCGGTGACTTAAGTAGTGTTTTCAGGCAGCGAACCTTAACGGGCTCATGGCGGCTAAGAAACCGTTACTGACGGCTATTAATAAGCAGAAGAGGCTACACCGGGCAAGGCAACAAGAAAGTTGGGCAGTAAACCAGCGGAAAAAGGTACTTTTCACTGACTAATCCAAATTTGAGGTCTTCGGCACAAAGCGACGCAGATTTGTTCATCGGTTGCTAGGTGATTGAATGCCACACCAATGTGTATCTCCAATATTAAAGCATGGAAGGGATTCACTCATGGTCTGGGGATGTTTTAGAGGCCTTAGGACTGGTGATCTTGTACAAATAAAAGGAACAATGAAGAAAGAGGATTACCATCGCATTCTACAGTATCATGCAAAGCCATGTCTAAAACGTTTGATTGGCAAGGGATTTATCCTACAGAAACATAACAACCCTAAACACACGTGAAAACTGTGTAAAGCGTATTTGGCAAGTTTATAAAAAAAAGAAGGAACTGAAAAATATAATATGGCCGCTCCAATCCTCCGACTGTAATCCTATTAAACTGCTTTGGGATCACTTGGATAGAGCAGTTAAAGCAAGGCCTGCTACCAACGTTCTTCACCTCTGGACCATACTACAAGAGCAATGGCGGCATATCACCACGGAAACCCTGATGAAGCTGACAGCAAGAATGCCTCGCGTATGCAGCGAAGTGACTAAGGCCAAAGGAGGCTCCTTTGAGGAGAGTGAAATTTGACTGTATGTTTTTGCTTTAAATAAAATATTATTCCAAAATATGTGTATTTCTAACATTTATGATTCCAATTTGCATTTTTTCCTCAAAATCACTAACGTTCAAAAACTTTTGAGCGATAGTGTATGTGGCAGGTCTACGTACAGATCATGCAATTCGCTTAAATAAAGGGGCCGCTTATTTTCCTATAACGACCCAGATAGGTTCCAAAGTATTTACGACAAGCGAATTTGGTCACCAAGACATCAACAGTTTGTCTACCACAGGTCCCATGCAAGCGCAGGAGACTGTCTCCCATTGTATAATACTGCTCCCACGAGCCTGTATTCGTGACGCTTTGCACGTTTCGAGCCGCCATTCATCTTGATGACGGCGTTTGTGGAGACGACCAGCGACCGAGTGTAGCAAAAATGTGCTTCACCAGAAGAGCCGGCACGTTTCTATTGATCGACGGTACCCTGCCCACTGAAATCGTAACTGACGATGTATTTGGGTCACCCACCATGTGAATACGTAGGCGTGGACTGCTGCGCAGCTCCATGTTCAACAATGTACGATTAAC
This sequence comes from Schistocerca americana, assembly GCF_021461395.2. Taxonomy (NCBI): domain Eukaryota; kingdom Metazoa; phylum Arthropoda; class Insecta; order Orthoptera; family Acrididae; genus Schistocerca; species Schistocerca americana. The sequence goes on along the minus strand of NC_060124.1, from coordinate 538,264,182 downwards.
AGTGTGCTCCGAAACACTTGTGTGTGCACTAGCATTGTGCTCTTTCAGCAGAGGTGCCACCGATCACCATCTATCCTACTTTACAGGAGACAAGCCTCCGAACCCCAGGTACTGTGAACCCCAGGTACACTGTCCTTCTACCTCTTTCCGTAGATGCTCACGACAGTAGCAAGTGAACATTCGACCAGCTTCGCCGATTTCGAGATACTCGTTCACAGGCTCTGCGCAACAGTAATCCGCCCTTTGTCAAAGTCGTTCATCGCAATGAATTTACCCATTTGCAGCCCATATCTTCGCTAGGGTGATTCCCCATCCGTGTCTGCTCCGCTCACATACTTTTGTCACCGCGTCAAGTGAACACAACGCCACCAGGTAGCATCGAGCGCCGCGGTGGGCAGGTTTAGCTTATCACTGTATGTCAGTATCTCTTAATAATGAAATAATGAAAGCAAATGAGCGTCGAGGGAGTGTTTATGTAGTTAATAATGTTAATTTAGATGAGATTAATGGTGTACAAATAATGAAAAAGAAAATGAGAAATGGCAGTTGTCACGTTTCACATAGCCGCGCGGGATTAGCCGAGCGGTCTTAGGCGTTGCTGTAATGGACTGTGCGGCTGGTCCCGGCGGAGGTTCGAGTCCTCCCTCGGGCATGGGTGTGTGTGTTTGTCCTTAGGATAATTTAGGTTAAGTAGTGTGTAAGCTTAGGGACTGATGACCTTAGCAGTTAAGTCTCATAAGATTTCACACACACACACATTTCACATAATCAGTTGTACATCACGGGAAAAAATATGCACACAGCTCCATTTGAACTAAAAGTTCAAAGAGATCTACTTAAAATGAAATATAATCAGAATGCAAGCGAACTTTCTTTCGATCTGAAATAGTCTCATGGTAAAATAGAGTAGATCGAATATGTAAATTTGATAGATATTTTCACCAAAAATGTTCAAGAAGCTACGCATGGTTTACTGAAAAAACGAAGAGTCATGCACATTTGGAATAACACCCAGCTGGCAGAATTTTACGCGGAGCCAGCGAAAATTTTCGTGCGTCATATTACATAATAGATCGATACAGGAGATTGATGGCTATCATATTAGGTTCGGATGGGATCCGATCGTGAATGATAATGACTAAGGGAGCACACAAAGTAAAACTCTTGCATCTAACAAGGAGAATCAAACAAGAGTGGCACGAGCAAATAAAAAACACATGAAAACAAAACTGAATCATGCACGTGAAAAGAACATAGGTACCATTAACATATTTAAGAGCGTCCAGTTAACGGATCTTAATGAGCAGACAGAGGACAGGAGTAATGTATTGTTATTTTGGTATGGAACACAACGTAGAGTCCATAAAAATCGATTGTTTAGCTAATCTAAGGATGAATCCATGGAGAGATGAGTCGCTGAACAATTGTATTCAGTAATTAATGATTACGAGAAAAGGCAGAAAAACAGATCAGACTACAAAGAAAGAACAAAAGAGACACGAAACGTAAGTCAAAGTTATGTCGATGATGGCAGTGTAGATGGAGTTTTATGAGGAAATAGGTTTATTAAGGAACTGTGATGAATAAAACATTTATATGTTTAAGTCGCTGTAGTCGACAATGGAAAACCTCAGAGGCCTCACAGCTCTTCTATGGGTAAGCAATTAGCGATTACAGCGCCTGAAGTTACAGTGGTGCTTTTTCCGTATTTTAGATTTCTGCACTGTTGTCTACTCTACTACGTTTTATAGATCAACCGACAACAGTCTTTAACTAATGAACTATGAGGAGTAAGAGTGAATTACACGCAAAACTTAATTTAGAGTCAAAGACACTGTCGACAACAGTAAAAAGGAGAAACTTTCTTTAACTATCGTAGAAGGATGTAAAACTTTTACAAGTTGTGGAAGCCACCGAAAGTGAAACAGATCACAAATAATATAGCACATAATATATGAGAAGGTATGTAACAATAAAGTCATACGTTTGGATAGGAATTATCACGAAAACGTACGAAATATTTTATGTAGGGACAACAACAGTGACTTCTAATTTCTTATCTCACTATGTAGACATAACGTGCACTAAGGATTACATGAGCATACAAAAAATAAACACTATAGATCTGATGGTTATAAGTCAATGGGTAGGTGAATAACATTACGAAAGTATGAAACGACGCTGCTGTTATTAAAGTCAAGAAAGGTAAACTCTCAGATCATTGAGGTCAAAAAAAGTGACAGAAGAGGAAATACTGTAGGTAAGCTATAAACAGCCCCTGGTCTAAGATATTCCCGAACCTGGGAAAAAACTTGGTAATGCCCCGCTCCCCCCTCTCGTCCGACTCACGAGTTTGATATAGCACGTAAAAAATTAAAAGAAAACGATATTTCACAAATCTTTCTGTATAAAACATATGTGTTCGAGGGAATGTCGGACGTGTTATTTGGTCTTAAGTGTGCCAAAGTGTAGTGCCACGCCTCTTCACACAGCGTTCTTCCATCGCATGTCACTGTATTTCGCTCTGTGGAATTCAGGCGTATATATTTTGTAACGGAAGCCATCAAACCTATATTAAGGACAGTGGAAATTAAAATGTCCTGTGGTGCCTGTCCTACTCCCAGTTGGCCGGTTTGATATTCCTCTCCCCTTCACGCCCCCCCCCCCCCCCCCCCCCCGCCCACACTCCCCATCCTAAAGCCGGCGATGACGTGTATGGGCCGGCCGTTGTGACCGAGCGGTTCTAGGCGCTACAGTCTGGAACCGCGCGACCGCTACGGTCGCAGGTCCGAATCCTGCCTCGGGCATGGATGTGTGTGATGTCCTTAGGTTAGTTAGGTTGAAGTAGTACTAAGTTCTAGGGGACTGATGACCTCAGAAGTTAAGTCCCATAGTGCTCACAGGCATTTTAACCCATCCTAAAAATAATACTGGGTGGGATTGTTTGCGACCGGGAGAATAAGAATTCTTCAGAAAATTTGCACTCTTTATTGCCTGTTAACTTATAACTTTCTCTTTCGTGTGATACAGAATTAAATATAGGAAATATAAAACCAGTAAAGACAGGAGACAAGCAAGACAGTACACATTCCTTCAATCCTTAGATCCCGGCATTTTTTTCTCCCTAATCTTGCTACAGTTTTACTCGGCGTGCTTTCCTTTCTGCGAAAGAATCTATTACCTCATCAAAGTTCGTCAAACGTTTTGCTGCATGAAAAATCAAAATGTCGTCTGATACTGAAAAAGCTGTTAATACAAATAGTACCGAAGAGTGGTGTGGTTTCTCGATTTGATTACGTCAATTTTGTCATATTCCTCCATATAATTTGTACTATGTCACCGTTCCTTCTCCTCCCTCGTTCTAACAAACAATCGTGGCATCACTAATTCTGTAACTATTCCTGCCATTGGCAAAACTTATTCCCCGGTTAACTTAACTAACCCTGCCAGAATCAGCGATTTAGTTATCTCGCATTTATTCTCCGGTTAGGCGTTATTACAAGTTCGTACAACGCGATTTCTGCGCTATTCCGAGAATAGAACTTAAGCGGCTGCTAATCGAGGACTGCACAATTGGTCATTAGTAGTGTAACGATTCTGCAAAAAATTTTCCGTCAAAATTTCAGTTTCTTGGATGCAACGAGAAGATAATATGTAATATTTCTGTTATTCTTGTTAGTCGTTTATTTCCACTCTGGTATTCTGAGTCTATGGATTTCGCTAATAATTACAACAACGCTTATAATTCGCACACCCAATCAACCACATAAACAAACAGCGATTGGCATTCATCCGTTCGGGCTTATTCGGCTCAGCTCGTATAGCCCGGTCCACTTTTGTGTGCGGGAAAGCTTTTTACTTCTAGATGCGAAGAGGATTCCCCTGATAGAGACATCACGTACACCATGCACGCATTAAAAAATCAACTAATCATTAGTTCACAAATCAACTTAGAATGTGTTAAAAATGTTAGAAAACCAACAGGTATGCGTTTCAAAATCGTAGCAATAACCGATAGACCAACTTGCGCTGGATGCTAGGCACTTTGTGAAAGAAGGTTGCTTTTCTTCGAGAATATGAATTTGGCGGCCCCTGAAATTGCCGCCCGGGACAGATAGCCCGGTTTGTCCCCCTCTAGATCAGGGTCTGCCTGTAAAACAGATAAAAACTAACAAAGGCTTTGAAGGCCCAACGGAATCGATCGGCCGCCGTGTCATCCTTAGCCCTTAGGCGTCACCGGATGCAGATACGATAACCTATAACGGTCCAGTTACTGTTAAGGTACATAAAGTAGCAGAAACTGAAGAAGTTCAAACACTGTATGCAACCTATAATAGGTCACAGATTATTAATGTAGTGGAGATTAAGTGATGTAGCGAAACTGTGATGGACCACATTGATTTAAAACCAATTCATTGGGTAGGGAGCAAGATATGGTTTTCCCTTTAATAAGAAGTGTTAGCAAGTGAAGCAATTCTGCCATAAGAAATGAGCGAAAAGTGAGCTAGTTACTACTGAGATACGAGCGTAATGTGGAACTGTTTCAAGGAAGGTATACTGGAAAATATGAGGAGAAATACTGATCATCGGGAGTCAGCGTAACTATAGCAAGAATAAAGACATGACAGTATGATAACATGAAACAGAGAACCTCAGAAACCTATCCAACATTACGTGACAGTTGCCACCTTTATTGTAAGAAGCGAGACAGACACACTCAGCACGTGTTGAACTATGTATTAAAAACAGGAAGCGAAGTGTACCTGAACTCAAATAAAAAGGGGTAGGCAGTAAATACCAAATAATCACTGTTGGCTGTGCAAAAAAAAAATTCTTTCAGACTATTCCACAGAAATAAACATTCAAATAAGATGAAGGGTAATGCATGGTATGCACGGTGTTGCTGCGAGTGCAGTAAAGAGAAAAAGCCATCATACTGTTGGAGATGAAGTACTCCCAAAAATTCAAGCGAAAAAAATTAAGTGTAATCTAACAACGACGTTGGGATCACAGATTTACTTCAAACTTTGTACAACTTTAGAAGGCCATTAAAACATCATAAAGTGCAACTTGTAAGGTGCACCACACTGGAAATTGCGAGAAAATTGCAAGAGAAGATTAACACGTCTATTATTTAATAATGAATTGTGCAAAGATGGAGGCCGGAAGACTTCATTGCGGTCTTGTGGTTAGTGTTCGTACACGGCAAGACGGTCACAGACCAGGAGATGGTTCGAATCCACCTGACACCGGTTTTCAATCTACATACATTAAAAAAAGTTTTGCATCTCCCCGGTTCCCAGAACTCCTGTGAATATTGTATCTCAGACATACACCATTTGACTGTTCAGAGATCTCACTAAACCCGCCCAAAGATGTAAACAACCATGCACGAGCAGTGCCTATTAGACGGAGGGGGTCCGACAGCCGATCAGTTCCAGTCATTCAACCACGAAGAAGGTACACGGCTCGTGTTATCTGTAGTTCAACTATGCCCAAAGGGTAAATACGGAGGTTAGATCGCGTCCGCATTATTACCTTGTGCCAGGAAGGGAAGTGTCCACGGGTTTCGGAGTGAACCAAAGCGATGTTGTTCGGACATGGAGGAGATACAGAGAGACAGGGACTGTCGATGGCATGCCTCGCTCAGGCCACCAGTGCAGGGGATGACCGTTACCTACGGATTTTGGGCTCGGAGGGACCCTGACAGCAAGGCCACCATGTTGAATAATGCTTCAAGTGCAGCCACAGGACGTCGTGTTACGACTCAAGCTGTGCGCAATAGGCTGCATGAAGCGCTACTTCACTCCAGACGTCCATGGCGAGATCCATCTTAGCAGCCACGACACCATGCAGCGCGGTACATGGCCAGCTCGGGATTGGCATCACGTTGTCTTCACCGATGAGTGTCGCGTATGCCTTCAATTAGACAATCATGGGAGACGTGTTTGGAGGCAACCCGGTCAGTCTGAACGCCTTAGACACACTGTCCAGCGAGTGCAGCAAGGTGGAGGTTCCCTGCTGTTTTGGGTGGTATTATGTGGCCGACGTACGCCGCTGGTGGTCATGGAAGGCGTTGTAACTGCTGTACGATACGTGAATGCCATCCTCCGATCGATAGCGCAACCATATCGGCAGCATTTGGCGAGGCATTCGTCTTCATGGACGATAATTCGCGCTCCCATCGTGCACATCTTGTGAATGACTTCCTTCACGATAACCACATCGCTCGATAAGAGTGGCCAGCATTTTATCCAGACATGAACTATATCGAACATGCCTGGCATAGATTGATAAGGCTGTTTATGGACGATGTGACCCACCATGCACTTCTCTGAGGGATCTACGCCGCATTGCCGTTGAGGATTGGGACAATCTGGACCAACAGTGCCTTGATGAACTTGTGAATAGTATGCCATGACAAATACAGGCACGCTCCAATGCAAGAGGACGTGCTACTGGGTATCAGAGGTACCGGTGTGCACAGCAATCTGGAGCACCACCTCTGAAGGTCTCGCTGTATGGTCGGGCAACATGCAATTTGTTGTTTTCATTAGCAATAAAAAGGGTGGAAATGATTTTTATGTTGATCACTATTCCAATTTTCTGCACAGGTTCCGGAACTAACGGAAACGAGGGGATGCCAAACTTTTTTCTTATGTGTGTATATTATTTTCATCATTGGTCTCATTATGTAATTTATATGGAATTTGAAAGGTAATAAAGCGAAAAAACACGTATAACTGCATGATGTTTCAATTTATGTTTTTTATGTGCGTATCACAAGTAACATCCTGCAACGTGTGATGTCGAGAGCACATCAGATAAGTAATGCTTAATTTCTCTTTTGGTCTGGCGCACTGTCACTTACTAATTACTGATGAGATCGACAGGACGTGCAAAATGGCTCAGCAGGGATGGCTGGAGGACAAATGTAAGGATGTAGAGGCTTACCTCACTAGGGGTAACATAGATACAGGAAATTTAAAGAGACCTTTGGAAAAAAGAGAACCACTTGTATGAATATCAAGAGCTCAGATGGAAACCCAGTTCTAAGCAAAGAAGGGAAAGCAGAAAGGTGGAAGGAATATATAGAGTGTCTATACAAGGGCGATGTACTTCAGGGCAATATTACGGAAATGGAAGAGGATGTAGATGAAGATGAAATGAGAGATATGATACTGCGTGAAGAGTTTGACAGAGCACTGAAAGACCTAAGTCGAAACAAGGCCCCGGGAGTAGACAACATTCTATTACAACTACTGACAACCTTGGGAGAGCCAGTCCTGACATAACTCTACCATCTGGAGAGCAAGATGTATGAAACATGCGATATTCTCTCAGACTTCAAGAAGAATATAATAATTCCAATCCCAAAGAAAGCAGGTGTTGACAGATGTGAAAATTACCGAAATATCAGTTTAATAAGTCACAGCTGCAAGATAATAACGTGAATTCTTTACACACGAATGGAAAAACTTGTAGAAGTCGACCTCGGGGAAGATCAGTTTGGATTTCGTAGAAATGTTGGAACACGTGAGGCAATACAGACCCTACGACTTATCTTAGAAGAAAGATTAAGGAAAGGCAAACCTACGTTTCTAGCATTTGTAGACTTAGAGAAAGCATTTGACAGTGTTGACTGGAATACTCTCTTTCAAATTCTGAAGGTGGCAGGGGTAAAATACAGGGAGCGAAAGGCTGTTTACAATTTGTACAAAAACCAGATGGCAGTTATAAGAGTCGAGGGACATGAAAGGGAAGCAGTGGTTAGGAAGGGAGTGAGACAGGGTTGTAGCCTCTCCCCGATGCTATTCAATCTCTATGTTGAGCAAGCAGTAAAGGAAACAAAAGAAAAGTTCGGAGTGGGTATTAAAATCCATGGAGAAGATATAAAAACTTTGAGGTTCGCTGATGACATTGTAATTTTGTCAGAGACAGCAGGCGACTTGGAAGAGCTATTGAACAGAATGGACAGTGTCTTGGAAGGAGGATATAAGATGAACATCAACAAAAGCAAAACGAGGATAATGGAATGTAGTCGAATTAAGTCGGGTGATGCCGAGGGAATTAGATTAGGAAAGGCGACACTTAAAGTAGTAAAGGAGTTTTGCTATTTGGGGACAAAATAACTGAGGATGGTCGAAGTAGAGAGGATATAAAATGTAGACTGACAAAGGCAAGGAAAGCTTTACTGAAGAAGAAAAATTTGTTAACATCGAGTATAGATTTAAATGCCCGGAAGTCGTTTCTGAAAGTATTTGTATGGAGTGTAGCCATGTATGGAAGTGAAACGTGGACGATAAATAGTATGGACAAGAAGAGAATAGAAGCTTTCGAAATGTGGTGCTACAGAAAAATGCTGAAGATTAGATGGGTAGATCACATAACTAATGAGGAGGTATTGAATAGAATTGGGGAGAAGAGGAGTTTGTGGCACAACTTGACTAGAAGAAGGGATCGGTTGGTAGGACATGTTCTGAGGTATCAAGGGATCACCAATTTAGTATTGGAGGGCAGCGTGGAGGGTAAAAACCGTAGAGGGAGACCAAGAGATGAATACGCTAAGCAGATTCAGAAGGATGTAGGCTGCAGTAGGTACTGGTAGATGAAGAAGCTTGCACAGGGTAGAGTAGCATGCAGAGCTGCATCAAACCAGTCTCAGGACTGAAGACCACAACAACAACAATAACAACAACAACAAAGTCATTCGCATCATTATTTATTGAGGTATAACTTGGATTTTGCAAGCCAGTCCCTCGTCCCTGAAAATTTTATTACAAATAGTAAATAGTCAAATAACATATGAAATCCACTACAGATTCATGAAAATGCATGTCGGTTTTTTATTATATTACCTCTCAAATATCAGATAAATAAATTAATTAGACCAGTGATGAAAAGAACATAGCTTGAAAGTATTCATGTTTCGGGATTAGAACGGTCAGGTTATCAACGTCCATTTTGCCATGCACGACTGCTTATCACATGGCCACGACGAGCTGGTGCTGCGTACACCTTTGAACAGGTACATAATGTACATAATAGATCTGTGAAACTTCTCTTGCGATTTTCTCGGAATTGTGGATAGGCGGATTAAGGATTCTTGTTGAGCAGATGACACAAATTTATTGAATTAATTTACAAACAGGCACTATTATACGTGGTAGTTTAATTGCAAAATTGTGGTCATACAGTGGATGGTTTCCGGTGATTGTTGAGATATTCCCAATAACGGGCAAACCGTATCAAACTGGAACTATTCGAGTAAACGCGTAATAAGGCGACTATTACTGCTAACTGCAAGAGATGAGCTTTCAATTAAAGCAGGGCATGATGGTGAGTCCACGCATAGTCAACGCCTGACCAGGCAAAATTTTTTTGCATTATATGAGTTGAGACCGAAAGTGGTGGTAGAAAGTAGGCTTTCTTTTAAATTTTCAGTTACTCATCTTTATCGACAACCGAATGATGTGTATAATGGTACGTAAACAGAAAACTTTATTATTTCATTCACAAGAGATAACAAACATAGAGAAACTAACTGTCTAAGAATACAACATTCTTACAGCTCTTGCAGCACATTCACGCTCGCGTATCAACTTCTCGATGTACTGACTTAGGTCGGAGATCTGTCGGCTTTCGTTCACACGTATCGTCGGTATGCTATCGAAATGAAGAGATCAGTAAAACCTAAATGATCAAAAAATAAATTTGGAGTGCACGCATTTTGATTTGAACTAAATATAATTACCCCTTAACGTTAATTGAAGCCTCCTAGAGAAGAAAAGAACAAACTGACAATTGGAAAGAAAACAAAATAAAGAAAAAGAAAGAATAACAGAAACTGAAAACCAAAAAACTTAAATAAATTATATTTTAGTAAAGGAAAGGTACTAGTAGATATCGAAAATCAGAGTTTATCTAAAAATGTCATAGATGTTCTTTACTCAAGTGACGTGAATTACGACGAAATAATTTTATTGTATATTTCACTTTTACTATTAAGAGAAGGAAGTTATTATATTATCAGTACAGGCAAAGCGACTGATAATAGTAGTCTGTATAACAGTTCTGTCTTATAATGGAAAGTGAATGGGGATTAACGGAAATCAAGAAGAAACGAAGATATAAATAAAGTTAGGGGCTACAGATAAATCACTGGATTAGCAGAAAAATTGAGCATTGATGTGATCGGTAACTGAGGAATTGTAGAACTTCACGTGCATCGTGAGTAAAAATAAATAAATTATCGGTGGATTGTTATTTACTGATTAGCGGCTTGTATACACTTTAGGAACAGAAATCCAAAAAGAGACAATTTCTGACCATTAGCAGAATGGGATAGTGTAATCAACGAAGTATGTATAGTCGTCATGTGGCTTCGGAAAGTGTTAGTAAAGTAAACTTGCGATTTAACCATAAAAAATTTGATATAGTGGTGAACATTAAGATTTTTTTTACATAACCAGTTTAAAATAATCGATATTACATGGTAGCCTAAGTCTTACTGGTTTAATACATTTAATTTACTAATTTAATGGAACAGCAGTCAGTTGGAGATAAGCCAACCGAACGACAAAGATTGTCTTGCATTGTATCGCTCCCTACCTCGTGGCAGTACGTTATCTGAGTTTGTTGATGGTCAGGTGCGCTTGGCACGTATAGTCGTTAGCTCGTTATTTGACTAGGGAAGTGTACTGGAACGGAATAATATCTTGTGGTATACACAGGGCACACGATCAATGAATACCCACTAGCTGCATAAGAAAGATAACTTTGTCAAACGTGCGTGTAGTGACAGTCTCTTGCACTGAAGCGCCAAAGAAACTGGTATGGGCAAGAGTATTCAAATACAGAGATATCTGAACAGACCGTGTTCCCACGTAACATCAAGCTCCGGCACGTCGGCCTAGAACATAACAGCCGAGAAGGCTGTGAGACGACGTCAGTCAATAGTACGGTGACTACGACCGCACCACTTAACAGGAGAGGCCCCTGTAAGATGAGAATATAAACACCGTTCCAGCTACCCTCGGGCACACTAGAAAAGCCGCACTAGAAGAGCTGTGATATAAACTCTATAGCAGTGACTTGTGAACTTGTGTGATTTGCTTGCATGGAAATTGTATAATTCGAAGAACACTGATTATTTGCATGTCGCCATTTGCTTGTGACCCATATTTGTAGAGACGCAAATTTAAGTATTGTCAATTTAATTTACTGTAATAAACTCCATTAAGGGGCTCCGGAAAGGCTCAAAATCATGAAAAGTTCAATTTTTACTTTTTCGCGTTTTCTGAATCTGCAGACTATTTATTACCTTTTAATAGATATATAATTTATTCAATTCCGAAGACTACAACTACTTTTAAATTTTTTTTAAATGTGTTCTACATGGGCGTGACCCACTGTGGCGCTGTTAAACTGCTGTCAAATGGTGTTATTATTAACGTCCGTCTTCATCAGGTACATTTTAGTGATGTGAGATAAAGTATGTGTTGTGGCTAACCTGTGATGGTTCAATATATATCGCTGGTGTGATTGTCGATTGTTTCATGTTTATTTACTCTGTCGTTATCTCGAAAATATTCGTAATTAATTCTGTTTCTTGAGTCTCTGTTTTGTTGAAGTATAATAATGAGTAAAAGTAAAGTTATTAGAAATCCTCTGAAGGCTTTTAATAAAAGGAGAAATGTTGGAAAGCCAAAGGTATGTGTTATTACTGTAAACAATAAAGACGATAACCAAGTGAGTGAACCTAACCTCTCTAGTACACCTGCCCATAGCAGTCAAAGTGGGAAAGAAAATACTTCACAGAAGAAGCTTGGTTCAATGAGTGAAAACTATGAATGTTTTATGGGCGAATCGGATGTGAATGAAATATTTGATATGTCGGTTCTCAAAGGAATTTTTTCAAACTGTGTAAGATGTATTCATTGTAGTGAAGTTGGTCTGGAACTCTCCATAATAAAGCACGTAGGACTTGCTAGTGAAATACAACTGAAATGTGATAAGTGTTCATACATGACCACCTTTTGGAACAGTGTTGCAGTAACTGCAACTGAAGAAAATGGTAGCAAAATCTACGAACACAGCAACGAGCGATGCTTGCTTTAGACAAGGAACGCCTTCGGGCTGCCGACAGGGCTGTAAAGAGTCTAGAAGTACAAGCAAGAGTAAACAGGAGGAGGAACAAGAGGAAGCTGGAGGAGGAGTTTGCAGAGGATGAAGATAATCCATCCTATGGACCTGGAATGCACTAAAAAGTTAATCCAATCTTTGTCACTCGATTCCCAAAACTTTTATTTTCTCATACTAATTACATGTTTTCTAAGGATCTTCCAAACATATTTGTTTCAAACTTTCAGTAAATGTTACACAGTACCTTCTGCATAATTTAACACAGCCTTTTTCCAAAAAAGCTGTATATTTTTGAATATATAAATAAAAAATTGCAAAAAAATGTTGTGAATTTTCATTACAATTGAAAAAAAATCATCTTTAATAACTGAACTAAAATTTTGTAAAATCCCTGTGTTAAGTTGTAGCCCATATTCCAATAAATAATCTGTAAAAAGTTCAACTTCCTACCTCAAATACTTTGTGAGGAAAGATGTAATTTATAAGCGTTATTTTATCATTGCAAGTATAGGGCGTTCCGGAGACCCTTAATAAGATCTGCTTGAATTGTTGTCTAGCTATCCGAGAAAACAGCTTCTTAGCCACCCTATATCAAACGCGTGGGCAAGACGCCACAGACAGAATACGGCGCTGCGGTCGGCAACCCTTGTGTAAGACAATAAGTGTCTGGCGCAGTTGTTAGATCGGCTACTGCTGCTACAATGGCATGTTATCAAGATTTTAGTTGGAACCTGCTGCTACAATGGCACGTTATCAAGATTTAAGTGGGTCTGAACCTAGTGTTATAGTCGGCACATGAGCGATGGGACAAAGCATCTCTGAGGCAGCGACGAAGTGGGGATTTTCCCGTGCGACCATTTCACGAGTGTACCATGAATATCAGGAATATGGTAAAACATCAAATCTCAGTCATCGCTGAGGCCAGAAAAAGATTCTGCAAGAACGGGACCAACGACGATTGAAGAGAATCGTTCAACGTGACAGAAGCGCAACCCTTCCGCAAATTGCGGCAGATTTCAGTGCTGGGCCATCAAGCGTCAGCGTGCGATCCATTCATCGAAACATCGTCGAGATGGGCTTTCGGAGACGAAGGCCCACACGTGTACCATTGATGAATTCACGACACAAAGCCTTATGCCTCACCTGGGTCCGTAAACACAGGCATTGGATTGTTAGATCTACATGATTACTCTGCAATTCACATTTAAGTGTTTGGCAGAGGGTTCATCGAACCACAATCATACTATCTCTCTACTATTCCACTCCCGAGCAGCGCGCGGGAAAAACGAACACCTAAAGCTTTCTGTTCGAGCTCTGATTTCTCTTATTTTATTTTGATGATCATTCCTACCTATGTAGGTTTGGCTCAACAAAATATTTTCGCATTCGGAAGAGAAAGTTGGTGACTGAAATTTCGTAAATAGATCTCGCCGCGACGGAAAACGTCTTTGCTTTAATGACTTCATCCCAACTCGCGTATCATATCCGCCACACTCTCTCCCTATTACGTGATAATACAAAACGAGCTGCCCTTTTTTGCACCCTTTCGATGTCCTCCGTCAATCCCGCCTGGTAAGGATCCCACACCGCGCAGCAATATTCTAACAGAGGACGAACGAGTGTAGTATAAGCTGTCTCTTTAGTGGACTTGTTGCATCTTCTAAGTGTCCTGCCAATGAAACGCAACCTTTGGTTCGGCTTCCCCACAATATTTTCTATATGGTCTTTCCAACTGAAGTTGTTCGTAATTTTAACACCCAGCTACTTAGTTGAATAGACAGCTTTGAGAATTTTACTATTTATCGAGTAATCGAATTCCAACGGATTTCTTTGGAACTAATGTGGATCACCTCACACTTTTCGTTATTTAGCGTCAACTGCCACCTGCCACACCATATAGCAATCTTTTCTAAATCGCTTTGCAACTGATACTGGTCTTCGGATGACCTCGTTTCAAATTGTATCGAGCAGATGGATATGTACGGGTATGGCGACAAACTCATGACCCCTTGGACCCTGCATGTCAGCAGTGGACTGTTCAAGATGGTAGAGGCTCTGAATGGTGTGGGGCATGTGCAGTTGGAATGATATGGGACCCCTGACACTTCTAGATACCACTGTGACAGGTGACAAGTGCGTAAGCGTCCTGTCTGATCACTTGCATCCATTCATGTCTTTTGTGCATTCCGACGGACTTGAGCAATTCCAGCAGGACAATGTGACACCTCGCCCGCCCAGAATTGCTACAGAGTGGCTGCAGGAACATTCTTATGAATAAATCATGACTAACTGACAACCTCAGCTGCCGACAGGTGTTGTTGATATACCTCGACATGGACATTCTTATGAGTTTAAACACTTCTCCTGGCCACGGTACTCCCCAGACATGACCGTTATTGAGCATATCTGGAATGCCTTGCAGCGTGCTGTTCAGAAGAGATCTCCGCCCCCCTCCCCTCTGGTACTCTCACGGATTTATGGACAGCCCTGCAGGATTTTTGGTGTCAATTCCCTCCAGCACTGCTTTAGACGTTAGCCTAGTCATTCCACGTCGTGTTGCGGCACTTCTGCGTGCTCTTGGGGGCCCTACACGTTATTAGGCAGGTGTACCAGTTCCTTTGGCTCTTCGGTGTATCTGGTAAGTATTTATAATTGTCACGTTGCAAGGCCAGGTGTAGGCGTGTACTCGTGAGCTTTTCAATATTGTGTCGTTATTTTTATGAACACTCGCAAAGTGACCGTAAAAACTGGCACTATTTTAGAGTACATTATGTCCATGTATACTTAGCTATCAATTTGAATGGTGGTCATTATTTAAGTAAATAAAATGGATTCTACGGTGTGTGACGCCGCAGACAGCATTTAGTCGTGAGCGAAGGGGCATGTATGGTCTCGTGCTGGTTGGTGGTTCTTTGAGCAGTGTTTTTTGTATGTGGTCGGTATTGGTGAGTTTGTAAAGGAGGCTTTGCAGCAGAGCATTCGGCAGTTAAATACTTCAACATTTCACTGAGCTTCGAATAATTCAGTGAGTGTGAGTTACGGATTAACTTTTCACCGGACAGAGTTGACTGTGTTTTTTAGCGACTCGAAGGGGACTGATACAGTTACCTAGGCTCAACAAATTCGAATCTGAAAATTTGTGTCAAAAATTTTTTTGCTCCCTTAGCATTGCATACGTGAAGATTTCATGAAAAGATCTTTATTAGTTGCAGAGTTAATATTCATGTGCGTGTGATATTTAAATATTCCACATCCACCCCATCCAGCCATTCCTGGCTGTTAATTTTCTAACAGTCAGTTTTACTTTGACACTTATTTCTCATAAATCTCTGACTCTGTCTGTTTCGCATACTGTAAGCATCATTCAGTCCTTTAATTGTTCGCCTTATAACTGATTGTGGCTTGAAATGTGTTGCATTATTGAGTTGCAGACTACTTTCCTTAGCTTTTTTTAGTGCGACTTCTAAGGTGATCCTTTTTTGATTAAGAAACGGGAAAGTTCAAAGCATCTTATAAAACAAAAAAGGCGTGCGTTCATGGCTGCAGCCATAACGTTTTCAGGCGAATACTAATAACAAATCTGTTTCAGTCCTCCAGAATCTACAAAAAATATTGCAAACGTGATGTGCAATACACATTTAATATTTAACTCTCGCATTAGCAAGAGGGGTGGGGGAATGCTCTTTGCTCACCTTTTGAAAATATTGTTACCTAGTCAGTTACTAGACACTTTGAAATAAAAATAAAGTATTTATTGTTTTTAATGAATTCTTCTATCCGAGAACAAAGCTTCCTAGCCACTGTATATTAAATGAGTGGGCAAGACGCCACAGACAGAATACGGCACTGCAGTCGGCAACCCTTGTGTAAGACAATAAGTGTCTGGCGCAGTTGTTAGATCGGTTACTACTGCTACAATTGCAGGTTGTCAAGATTTAACGATGGGACACAGCATCCTGAGGCAGCAATGAAGTGAGGATTTTCCCGTACGGCCATTTCACGAGTGTGCCGTGAATATCAGCAATCCGGTAAAACTTCAAAACTCCGACATCGCTGCGGCCGGAAAAATATCCTGCAAGAACGGGACCAACGATTGAAGAGACTCGTTCAACGCGACAGAAGTGCAACCCTTCCGCAAATTGCTGCAGATTTCAATGCTGAGCCATCAACAAGCGTCAGCGTGCGAACCATTCAACCAAACATCGTCGAGATGGGCTTTCGGAGACGAAGGCCCACTCGTGTACCCTTGATGACTGCATGACACTAAGCTTTACGCTTCGCCTGGGTCCGTGGACACAGACATTGGACTGTTGATGACTGGAAACATGTTGCCTGGTCTGACGAGTCTAGTTTCAAATTGTATCGAGCAGATGTATATGTACGGGTATGGAGACAACCTTCTGCCAGATTGGGTAAATGTTTTTAATTTTTTCAGTTAAAGTTAACACAAATATTTCAGTCTTAGAAGTAAATGTCAGTTCCCCAATGAACATCATATTCAGTATTTTCAGGTTCAGGACCTTACTTGTACATCAGCATCTCTTAAAATATTATGCTGTCAGCAAAAGACAAAACAATTAACGAAATTTGCATTTCTTAATTTTTTATGGTGGTCATAAAGCACCCTCCCCCTTCCGCCATTGGTAGAACATGTACTGAAAGTGTGTTGATAATGCTTAGAGCGAGCAAAAAGATATTTCCAAATTCTGGACCCAACTTACGCATCAGTATGTTGTTCATATAAGTCAATAACAAATAACGAATTATGATTTTTCAGTTTTTTTTTTTTTTAGAATGGACGTGAAGTACTCCCCACCCCTTGGTAATGCGTATTATGTAAAATGCATTGGTATCGCTAGGATTAAGGAAATAAAAATGGTGTGGGTGGATTCACTCAAAATTCCGTTCCGAAATTTTGGAGATCCATCGAAAGACTGGCATTTTTTGGAATAAGACTAGTGCGTATAGTGGTTTTTGATATTTACATTTAATGGTAGAATGGATGGCAGAAAAAATTAATGAGAAAGGTAAATTGCCTGTGGGGCAACACAGACAAATGTTTGAAGAATGAAGCTACACAGAGAATAAAGTCTGCCAAAATAACGGCAAGATGGTCCACCAAGAAAGAAAGGAAATCAGGAAAGCGACTGGCACTATAAAATTAATCAAAGAAACAAGAGGAGCAACGAGTATAATGTTCACTTCAGCAGTTCTGGTTCACAGAAATCATCCTAAGGCACTATAATACTTTTTTGAAACTTCGAAGCTGATTTTCTCGGTCTGCATATTTACACAATGATTTCCTCGGTAACTGTTTGTATGATGCATCAATCATACTTTTCAGAAGTTCCTCTACTGGTGATGGTCTACAGAACATACGCTAGAATTTCTGCTGGAATGTAAAAACTTCATAAATTCTAAAATTTTAATTGATGTACAAAAGTGATTAAATAAGTCAATTTATTATGAAAAAATTTCCAGAAGGAGTGACTTCATCCCAGGGAATGTTCTTTTATGTATTACAGCTATAAAACCCAAATTGGTTAAATGGAAATGATTTGTTACTTATTGAGCTATCAAGAAAGGAGTGAAAATCGACATTGTTACAACGTTAAATGTTTACTGTTAATTAATAAATATACAAACCAGTTATTTATCCAGGTCTCTCTTTCTCGTTGCATATGCACATTTATTCACACTATAAATTCCCTGAAATTTTCCTTATGGTTTTAGATGAAAAGAAATTAGATTATATCCTGAGTTTACTGTGAGATAACTACGAGGGCTATCCACAAAGTACATTACGTTTTGGAATTAAAAATAAATAAAGTATTGGAATTTTTTATTATATACAGATGAAAGCCACACTTCAATACTACTTTTCTACATGGTTGCCATTTAAATTAAGGCACTTATCGTAGCGATGGACGAGCTTGGAAATTCCTTCGTCGTAAAAATCGGCCGCCTCCGCCTTCAACCACGTGGTTACCTCTTCTTGAAGCTGTGCGTCGTCATCAAAACGATGCATAGCCAACCACTTCTTCATTGCTGGGAATAAGTGGAAGTCGCTCGGTGCCAGGTCGGGACTGTACGGCGGATGAGGAAACAACTCCCACTTAAAAGATTCGAGAACTTCACGAGTGACATTTGCCGTGTGGGCCCGGGCGTTGTCGTGAATCAGCAAGATCTTTGAGCCCAACTTTCCCCTGCGCTTGTTTTGTATTGCTCTTCTGAGGTTGTGCAGAGTTTGGCAATACCTTTGAGAGTTTATTGTAGTGCCTCTTTCCAGCAAATCCACAAAAATCACACCTTTTCTGTCCCAAAAGACAGTCGCCATCACCTTCCTTGCCGACATTGTCTGCATGCATTTCTTGGATTTTTGGGGGGAATTTGTGTGCCCCCACTGCATTGACTGCAATTTTGTCTCGCAGTTCACATGTTTAACCCATGTTTCGTCACCAGTAACGATGCGATCGAGTAATGAGTCGCCATCTTTCTCGTAAGCGACAACGCCCGGGCCCACACGGCAAATGCCACTCGTGAAGTTCTCGAATCTTTTAAGTGGGAGTTGTTTCCTCATCCGTCGTACAGTCCCGACCTGGCACCGAGCGACTTCCACTTATTCCCAGCAATGAAGAAGTGGTTGTCTATGCAGCGTTTTGATGACGACGCATAGCTTCAAGAAGAGGTAACCACGTGGTTGAAGGCGCAGGCGGCCGATTTTTACGACGAAGGAATTTCCAAGCTCGTCCATCGCTACGATAAGTGCCTTAATTTAAATGGCAACTATGTAGAAAAGTAGTATTGAAGTGTGGCTTTCATCTGTATATAATTTAAAAAATTCCAATACTTTATTTATTTTTAATTCCAAAACGTAATGTACTTTGCGGATAGCTCTCGTATATTTATCCCCTTAAGAACCTTAACCCATTTCTGCCTAGCGTAACATGTATGTCACGGAACAGCCTGTCATTGTTTTCTCGCGTTGGCAACAATGCCTGCGTTTGGAGTGGCTATTATTGTATGGCTTTCAGATAAGGAGGCTTTGTTGTTCATGTTTAGGTAGGTTTCAGTCAGTTGCAAGCATTAAGTGGTCAGTGACTGGTGCTTCAAGTATGGAAGACTTTTCTGAGTGAGATTATGTCTTGGAATAAGAAGTAAGTATCGTTTTTTATCTCAAATTGTAATACAGTTTGTTTAAATTATGATTGATTATAATGTTAAAAGTACTGAAATTTATGTTAACGGTTATCTACAAAATGCAATTCTCATTTTTGTGGCTCCAAATACAGTTTTAATTTTGTGTTGCATATATGTCACGCTAGGGAAAACAGTGAAAATAACGATTCGTTCTCTTTAGAGGTCTATCTCTCCATGAAATCCTGGCTATTCTTGAAGGGGAGGAAGAAGATGCAACAGATATATTTATTGAACCCCCTGAAGCTAATGTGGATTCGGATGAAGATTCTGGGGGAGAAGATAGGGGAGGAAACGTCGATAATCTTGGACCAAGGCAACTCCAGGCTGGTGCAGAAGTGGTTTTAGCAAGTAAAAACAGGTTAGGTAGTGAACCTGAGATTAATTTCTCTCCTGATGATAAACCAGATGAACAAGAAAAGTCATAATCTTAAAATCTGTAATCAGAGACTGGAAAAAAGACGATCTGCGTAGTGTAAGTTCTGTATTTCCTGAGAGTGATTATACTAAATACAGAAACTTGTCTCCAGTTCAGTGCTTCGAATTATTTTGGAACGACGAAGTAATTGAATTTCTTCTCCCTGAATCGACGAAGTGTGGTTTGTTCAAGAACTGCTCAGATCCAAAAATAACGTATGAAGAGATAAAAGGTTTTCTAGGAATTCTGGCTATAATCCTTTACCTAGCAGAAGATATTACTGGGATTCTGGTTTGGACATGAGAAATGAAATGGTCCACAGTACGATGAGAAGGGACAGGTTTGCAACGATTATGAGATTCATTCACTCGTGTGACAACACAAAAATAGATGCTAAAGATAGAACGTGGAACCTTCGTCCATTAATAAATATGGTAAGAAAATAGTTTGCTATCCACTTTCAGACTGAGCAAGATTTGTCTTACGATGAGAGCATGATAAAGTATTTTGGCAGACATGGATATATACAGTTTCTGAAAGGTAAGCACATTAGAGTTGGGTACAAAGAATGGTGTCTAAACACAACTATGGGTTATCTAGTGGACTTTCAAATATACCAAGGAGCTGATCCTCAGAGGAATGAAAAATATGAGAAAGCATTTGGAAAATGTGCTGCTCCTTTGATTCAAATGATCGATTCTTTTCCTGAAAAGAACAAACATCTTCTCTACAGGTTTTATTTTGAAAACCCGTTTACATCACAAACATTGTTGATTTACCTGAAGCAACGAGGTTTTGGTGCAACTGGGACTATTCGTGAAAATTGTCTGTCTAAAGAGTGTCATCTCATACCTTCTAACATTATGTCAAAAAGGAATAAGAGAGGAGATTTTGATTACAAGAGCAGCAAGGAAAGTGCAATAATCGTTGCCAGATGGCTAGATAATTCTACAGTAACAATTGCTTCCACAAGCCATGGTATCAGTCCAGTCAGCACCGTTGCCAGATACTCTAGACAAGAGAAGAAAAGAATACTTGTACCTCGACCTAATGTAATCGGAGTATACAACAAAAATATGGGAGGAACTGGCCGAATGGATGAAAATGTAGCGTTATATAGAGTGAGTGTCAGAGGAAAGAAATGGTGGTGGCCAATTTTTACGTGGCTTCTAGATATCTCTATACATAATGGGTGGCTTCTTCATAGAAAGACTGGTATAAATATGTCTCAGCTGCACTTCCGGCGCTACATTGTGAAATGTTACCTGACTTCCAATGCTGCAGTACCAAGAGGTCCTGGACGCCCTGCAGGTAATTCAAACCAAGGCAGAGTGCTGCATGATATTAGATATGATGAATCAAATCATCTGGTAGCCATGGTGCCACAGAAAAAAGGAAGACGCTGTGCGGCGGAAAACTGCAAAGGAACCCCAAGAACAATGTGCTGCAAATGTGATGTTGGTTTGTGCATTGAATGTTTTGTGCCATATCACAGAAAGTGAGTACTGTCGCCTGAACTTGATGTAAATCACATACAGTGTATTATTTTACTTGCTGTCATATATTCTTCCTAAAATGTATGTTCTGCCTAGCGTGACATTTATGTTACGCCCTTTTTTGTTTCAATTATTGATTATTTTTTGTTTTGATTGTTGTATTGTTTTTCTTTGATGACAATAATCACAAATATCTAATTTGTAGAAATCAGAAGAAAAATAATAATTCAGGCAAAAATGGGTTAATTTGGTTCACAGGGTTTGAGACAGCTGTGAAATACACAAAGCCAGTAACTGCATGTACAACCCCAGTTTTCCGTCGCATAGCGGACCACAGGAAATTAATAAATTTTATTGTCTTTTTATCTTGCTAAGATTTGACATTCATTACCCTTTCGTTCCAGTGAGCTACTCGTCCCACTGTACGAGTTCTGGATCAAAAGATCAAAGCCCGAATGCGGTACAGTACATGTACTAAGACGCTGCACAGTCCAGCATTGTTTGAATAACCAATGAGAAAGCGTCAAAGAGAAGAGCCACGTGACAGCTTCTCATGTCTGTCTGCAGGGAGACGCTCCTGGATCTCGCGCTCTTGCGACTGGGTAGCTTTATGCTGTCTGCCTCTGTTTCTTTTGCTGTAGCTCTTCTCCAAGGCTGTGCGCCCCGATAGCTGAGTAATAGCCGGCACGGTAGGTCAGCGTGTTCGGTCAGAGAGCCGGTTGACCTCTGTAATAAAAAACTGAGTTGAAGGAACAACCACCGAACTTGAACAGGATGTCTTGCGACGTCCGCAACGACCAAACACAACGATAAAAACGAACAAAATGCAAAAAACAGAAAAAAAAGAAAAAAAAGTGGTCAGCGTGACGAATTGCCGTCCTCCGGGCCCGGGTTCGATTCCCGGCTGGGTCAGGGATTTTCTCCGCTCAGGGAATGGGTTTTGTGCTGTCTTCATCGTCATTTCATCCCCATCCGGCGATCAGGGCGCCCACTGTGGCGTCGAACGTAATAAGACCTGCATCAAGGCGGTCGGACCTGCCCCGCAAGGGCCTCCCGGCCAATGACGCCAAACGCTCATTTGCATTTTCTCCAAGGCTGATGGCTTAGACCTTCTGTCCAGCCTCTATTATAACTTGCGTCTGTCCTTCGCTCTATTATTGAACGATCATAGCTCTCACTGTTCTTTTAAAACTGTCTAAATTTCTGGCCACTATAACTTTTTGCTGCAGTTAATACTTAGCAGGATGTAAAAAAAAAAATGGTATAGTCAAGCTTGCTGAAAATGCAGCTATCCATGCTACTCTATCCTGTGCAAGCTTCTTCATCTCCCAGTACCTACTGCAGGATACGTCCTTCTGTATCTGCTTCGTGTATACATATCCTGGTCTCCCTCTACGATTCTTACCCTCCACGCTGCCCTCCAGTACTAAATTGGTGATCCCTTGATGCCTCAGAACGTGTCCCACCAACCGATCCCTTCTTCTAGTCAAGCTGTGCCACAAACTTCTCTTCTCCCCAATTCTATTCAATACCTCCTCATTAGTTATGTGATCTACCCATCTAATCTTCAGCATTCTTCTGTAGCACCACATTTCGAAAGCTTCTATTCTTTTCTTGTCTAAACTATTTATCGTCCACGTTTCACTTCCATACATGGCTACACTCCATACAAATACTTTCAGAACGACTTCCTGACACTTATATCAATACTCGATGTTAACAAATTTCTTCAGAAACGCTTTCCTTGCCATTGCCAGTCTACATTTTATATCCTCTCTACTTCGACCATCATCTATTATTTTGCTCCCCAAATAGCAAAACTCCTTTACTGCTTTAGGTGTCTCATTTCCTAAATTAATTCCCTCAGCATCACCCGACTTAATTTGACTACATTCCATTATCCTCGTTTTGCTTTTGTTGATGTTATACCCTCCTTTCAAGACACTGTCCATTCCGTTCAGCTGCTCTTAGAAGTCCTTTGCTGTCTCTGACAGAATTACAATGTCATCGGCGAACCTCAAAGTTTTTATTTTTCTCCATGGATTTTAATACCTACTCCACACTTTTCTTTTGTTTCCTTTACTGCTTGCTCAATATACAGATTGAATAGCATCGGGGAGAGGCTACAACCCTGTCTCACTCCCTTCCCAACCACTGCTTCCCTTTCATGTCCCTCGACTCTTATAAATGCCATCTGCTTTCTGTAGAAATTGTAAATAGCCATTCGGTCCCTGTATTTTACCCCTGTCACCTTCAGAATTTGAAAGAGAGTATTCCAATCAACATTGATAAAAGCTTTCTCTAAGTCTAGAAATGCTAGAAACGTAGGTTTGCCTTTCCTTAATCTTTCTTCTAAGATAAGTCGTTGGGTCACTATTGCCTCACGTGTTCCAATATTCCTACGGAATCCAAACTGATCTTCCCCGAGGTCGGCTCCTACCAGTTTCTCCATTAGTCTGTAAATAATTCGTGTTATTATTTTGCAGCTGTGACTTATCAAACTGAAAGTTCGGTAATTTTCGCATCTGTCAACGCCTGATTTATTTGGGATTGGAATTATTACATTCTTCTTGAAGTCTGAGGGAATTTCGCCTGTCTCATACATATTGCTCACTAGATGGTAGAGTTTTGTCAGGACTGGCTCTCCCAAGGCTGTCAGTAGTTCTAATGCAATGTTGTCTACTCCCGGGGCCTTGTTCCGACTTAGGTCTTTCAGTGCGCTGTCAAACTCTTCACGCAGCATCATATCTCCAATTTCAGCTTCATCTACCTCCTCTTCCATTTCCATAATATTGTCCTCAAGAACATCGCCCTTGTATAGACCCTCTACATACTCCTTCCACCTTTCTGCTTTCCATTCTTTGCTTAGAACTGAGTTTCCACTTGAGTTCTTGATATTCATGCAAGTGGTTCTCTTTTTTCCAAAGGTCTCTTTAATTTTCCTGTAGGCAGTATCTATCTTACCGCTCGTGTTGTCTTAGATCGCGTAATGTGTGAAAATCAGCTTCCCAGGGAAATGGGTGGTTTCACGGACATCCATTATGCCATTCCCTGAGGCCTTTCGTGTTCATTCCGAGTC
Source organism: Schistocerca americana (assembly GCF_021461395.2). Taxonomy (NCBI): domain Eukaryota; kingdom Metazoa; phylum Arthropoda; class Insecta; order Orthoptera; family Acrididae; genus Schistocerca; species Schistocerca americana. The sequence continues at coordinate 538,239,848 of NC_060124.1, read as the reverse complement.
GCGGTGTGTCTGAAATTCTTTCCTCGGCCGCCCATAAGAAAACTGCGTGATTTCAACTCTGGGTGTCGCCATTCTGATCTCCATTGCAGACGCGTAAAAAGAAGTGATGAAAAGTTGGAAAGATAGAATGTGACGACCTTTCCGTTATGTGACACGTCCGCGGGGGAGTTGCGCAGGTTTGTGAAATTTTGTGTCAATGTGACATCATTAACCTGCCTTGCAGGTCACATGAATTTCTGAGCTGTGGCCTTTCTTTTCGCACGTGTCGACACCTTGCTCTTTGAAGAGTCGTCGAGCCGAGGGTGACGTAGCAGGGTTCCACGCTTTTGCACCATTACAGAAGAGGGTTTGAAGCACTGTTGAGCCAAAATTCAAACTTATGCGTCGCAGTAGAAGACTATTACTATGTTGTTCAAAAAGATTTCGGGCTTGCAGCCGGTCGTCGTAAACTTCATTGCACGATATTTCGGCTGGACAACTGCCAGCCATCTTCGGGTGAGCCTAACGAGGACTACTATGTTTCGAAAAAGTGATGCTTTAGTTCTGTTGCGCAGTGCAGATACGGACTTCAGAAGCCTTTCTACAGTGCACGGCGAACGTTAATGTTAAAAAATATATCGGCTCAACCACTTGTTTATCGTGTAAAACACTAAGATTGACGCGTTTCGGAAGTCAAGCTTCACACAAAAAGAAAAAATACGCTGCTCCGTCATGAATCCGAAAGCTCCACGACTTAGATCCTAGTTTAGGGTACATAAGGAAAATTGTCCTGCTAGAGTAATTGTGAATTCTAGAAACAGTCCTTTATGCAAAATTACTAAAATGCTCGATAAAATTTTAAAACAATCTTTCGTGTTCGAGGAAAAGTTTTCAATCACTAATAATTCACCTTTGATAAATGAAATGAAGGACAAGCCTATCGCTGACACGGCCCGCCTAGTATCTCTAGACATTAAAAACCTTTATGCGAATGTGCCGGTAAATGAGGCCGTTAAGGTCATCAAAGAAAATTTGCGTAAGTACAAAACACTGTCTCAGCAAGAAATAGTCGAATTCATCGAGCTGTCTGAATTCGTTCTGAAATATAATTATTTTTCTTTTAACAATAAATTTTATATGCAAAAAGATGGACTGGCTATGGGTTCCAGTATATCTGGAACCATAGCAGACATCTTTATAAATCATTTGGAAAAAAGACTCCTCGTTAACCCGCAACATCCCGTGGATAAAACTGTATATTACAAACGCTATGTAGATTGATGGACAAGAAAAAGAAGTTGCAGAAATAGTAAATAAATTTAACGAGTTACACGGTAAAATTGAATTCACTGTGGAAGAAGAGAAAAATGGTGAATTGCAATTTCTCGATCTAAGTATTAGGAAACAAAATGGTAGGCATGTTTTTAAAATATTTAGGAAACCAACCACAACTGATGTGTTGATTCAAAATGACTCCTGCCATCCTAATAGCCAGAAACTTTCTGCTTTAAGATCTTTGATAGATAGAGCCTTTAGAGTCCCTATGAATGAAGAAGAGAGAATGACTGAACTGAACATCGAGAAACAACTAGCCAGAGCTAACGGATATCACCAAAACATTGTCAATAAATTAATACGACATAAACAGCGCACGAATGCAAGGAAGAATACCGCAAATAATATTACGAGAGTCACAATGCCATACTTCGGTAAAATTTCGCAAAAAGTGGCTAACATTTTCAAACCTTTTATAGTTGATACCGCTTTTCAGACCAATAATACGCTGCGGTTTAAACTAAGTAATAATTTACAGCAGGAAAGCGATAAATATGAGAGAGCTGGGGTCTATAAAATTCAGTGTAACACGTGCAAGGCAAGCTATGTAGGCCAAACTGGTAGGTCCTTTAAAGTACGTTACAAAGAACATAACGATGCTTTCCGGCTTAATAATTTCGAAAAGTCAGCTGTAGCCACGCATATTTGGGAAACGGGACACCCCATGTTGGGAATAGATCAGGATCTCGTTATTTTACATAGACAGGACAAAGGCAAAAAGCTGGATCTACTAGAACAACTGGAAATTACGATACATAGCGTGGATAATGGAATGTAGTCAAATTAAATCGGGTGATGCTGAGGGAATTAGATTAGGAAATGAGACACTTAAAGTAGTAAAGGAGTTTTGCTATTTAGGGAGTAAAATAAGTGATGATGGTCGAAGTAGAGAGGATATAAAATGTAGACTGGCAATGGCAAGGAAATCGTTTCCGAAGAAGAGAAATTTGTTAACATCGAGTATAGATTTAAGTGTCAGGAAGTCGTTTCTGAAAGTATTTGTATGGAGTGTAGCCATGTATGGAAGTGAAACATGGACAATAACTAGTTTGGACAAGAAGAGAATAGAAGCTTTCGAAATGTGGTGCTACAGAAGAATGCTGAAGATAAGGTGGGTAGATCACGTAACTAATGAGGAGGTATTGAATAGGATTGGGAAGAAGAGAAGTTTGTGGCACAACTTGACTAGAAGAAGGGATCGGTTGGTAGGACATGTTTTGAGGCATCAAGGGATCACAAATTTAGCATTGGAGGGCAGCGTGGAGGGTAAAAATCGTAGAGGGAGACCAAGAGATGAATACACTAAGAAGATTCAGAAGGATGTAGGCTGCAGTAGATACTGGGAGATGAAGAAGCTTGCACAGGATAGAGTAGCATGGAGAGCTGCATCAAACCAGTCTCAGGACTGAAGACCACAACAACAGCGTGGATAATCAAAACACACTGAATGAACAGCTAACTGGTGATACAAATAACTTTTTCTAACATTTCACTGGTTTCTTTTAGTAACTATATTTTTAGCAATTGGCAGTATACCATCATTTCATGGGGTCCTTGCAACATGTATACGTTATCTGTTTGTATAGTCATCTCTGTGACTTCCTTGTTTACTTGCGCGTGAGCTCACTCGCGTTTCAGTGTCGTGTTTGGCTACGTGATGTGTGGTATCAACGAAGACGCACGGGCGGTTTACGACGATAGAGGAGAGAGCCATGTGGTTAGATGTTGAACACCATAGGCGACACCATTTTAGAGTTTTTTATATTTTGACGACTACGTGGAGGTGCACCTTGGAAGACACGGCTGCAACAAGGGAAGCGGCCACGATGTTTTAATTTTATAATCAATTTTATTGTGCTGGTGCATGTTCCATTTTAGCGAGTTATAACAGGTTCTTTTACTTTTTATGATTCTGATGATGGAAGCTTGACTTCCGAAATGCGTCAATCTTAGTGTTTTACACTATAAACAAGTGGTTGAGCCGATATATTTTTTAACATTGACATTCACATTATCCAGTATGGATAAAATAAAAAAAAAACGGCGAACGTTACTTTGAGCAAATATTAGCCGTTTTCTGACCTGCTCCATTCGCGCGTACAGGATGAGGGAAACTGATCGTCTAGATGCCTATGTTAACATCCTAAACTCATGATCTCAACACGAGATACACAACGGCGGGTGCAAAACGGTCTGACGTTCTTGTTCCAAACAGGTTCTCTAAATTTACCCGCGATTATTTTGGGAGTGCTTCTTCACCTTTCTGTCATTATTCCCCATTTAAGTTCTCGGAACACATCTGCTACACTTTCCTACACTGAAGGGTCAAAGAAACAGGTACTCTTGCCTAATACCGTGTGGGGCCCCCACAAACAAGCAGAATTGCCGCAACATGACGCGACATGGACTCGACTAATGTCTGAAGTAGTGCTGGAGGGGACTGACACCATGAATCCAGCAGGGCTGTCCATAAATCGGCGAGAGTACGAGGGTGTGCGATCTCTTCTGAACAGCACAGTGCAAGGCATCCGAGATACGCTCAATAATGTTCATGTCTGGATAATTTACTGGCCACTGGAAGTGTTTAAGCTGAGAAGGGTGTTCCTGGAGCCACTCTGTGGCAATTCTGGACATACAGAGTGTGGCATTGTCCTGCTGTAAGTGCCCAAGACCGTCGGAATGCACAGTGGATATGAATGGATGCGGGTGATCACACAGGACGCTTACGCACGTGTCACGTGTCAGAGTCCTATCTAGACGTATCAGGGGTTCCATATCACTCCAACTGCACATGCGCCACACCATTACAGAGCCTCGACCAGCTTGAACAGTTCCCTGCTGATATGCAGGGTCCATGGATTCATGAGGTTTCTCCATACCCGTACACGTTCATCCGCACGATACAATTTTAAACGAGACTAGTCCGACCAGGCAACATGTTTCCAATTATAAACAGTCCAATGTCGGTGTTGACGGGCCCAGGCGAGGTGTAAAGCTTTGTGTCGTGCATTCATCAAAGGTGCATGAGCGGCCTTCGGCTCCGAAAGCCCATATACAGGGCTATTACAAATGATTGAAGCGATTTCATAAATTCACTGTAGCTCCATTCATTGACATATGGTCACGACACACTACAGATACGTAGAAAAACTCATAAAGTTTTGTTCGGCTGAAGCCGCACTTCAGGTTTCTGCCGCCAGAGCACTCGAGAGCGCAGTGAGACAAAATGGCGACAAGAGCCGATAAAGCGTATGTCGTGCTTGAAATGCACTCACATCAGTCAGTCATAACAATGCAACGACACTTCAGGACGAAGTTCAACAAAGATCCACCAACTGCTAACTCCATTCGGCGATGGTATGTGCAGTTTAAAGCTTGTGGATGCCTCTGTAAGGGGAAATCAACGGGTCGGCCTGCAGTGAGCGAAGAAAAGGTTGAACGCGTGCGGGCAAGTTTCACGCGTAGCCCGCGGAAGTCGACGAATAAAGTAAGCAGGGAGCTAAACGTACCACAGCCGACGGTTTGGAAAATCTTACGGAAAAGGCTAAAGCAGAAGCCTTACCGTTTACAATTGCTACAAGCCCTGACACCCGATGACAAAGTCAAACGCTTTGAATTTCCGGCGCGGTTGCAACAGCTCATGGAAGAGGATGCGTTCAGTGCGAAACTTGTTTTCAGTGATGAAGCAACATTTTTTCTTAATGGTGAAGTGAACAGACACAATGTGCGAATCTGGGCGGTAGAGAATCCTCACGCATTCGTCCAGCAAATTCGCAATTCACCAAAAGTTAACGTGTTTTGTGCAATCTCACGGTTTAAAGTTTACGGCCCCTTTTTCTTCTGCGAAAAAAACGTTACAGGACACGTGTATCTGGACATGCTGGAAAATTGGCTCATGCCACAACTGGAGACCGACAGCGCCGACTTCATCTTTCAACAGGATGGTGCTCCACCGCACTTCCATCATGATGTTCGGCATTTCTTAAACAGGAGATTGGAAAACCGATGGATCGGTCGTGGTGGAGATCATGATCAGCAATTCATGTCATGGCCTCCACGCTCTCCCGACTTAACCCCATGCGGTTTCTTTCTGTGGAGTTATGTGAAAGATTCAGTGTTTAAACCTCCTCTACCAAGAAACGTGCCAGAGCTGCGAGCTCGCATCAACGATGCTTTCGAACTCATTGATGGGGACATGCTGCGCCGAGTGTGGGAGGAACTTGATTATCGGCTTGATGTCTGCCGAATCACTAAAGGGGCACATATCGAACATTTGTGAATGCCTAAAAAAACTTTTTGAGTTTTTGTATGTGTGTGCAAAGCATTGTGAAAATATCTCAAATAATAAAGTTATTGTAGAGCTGTGAAATCGCTTCAGTCATTTGTAATAACCCTGTATATGATGTTTCGTTGAATGGTTCGCACGCTGACACTTGTTGATGGCCCAGCATTGAGATGTGCAACTATTTGCGGAAGGGTTGCGGTTCTGTCACGTCGAACGATTCTCTTCAGTCGTCGTTGGTTCCGTTCTTGCAGAATCTTTTTATGGCCGCAGCGACGTCGGAGATTTGAAGTTTTACCGTATTCCTGATATTCACGGTACACTCGTGAAATGGTGAAAATCCCCACTTCATCGCTACCTCTGAGGTGCTGTGTCGAATCGATCGTACACCAACTATAACACCACGTTCAAACTCACTTAAATCTTGACAACTTGCCACTGTAGCAGCAGTAACAGATCTAATAATAACTGCGGAAGACACTTGTTGTCTTACATAGGCGTCGCCGACCGCACCGTCGTATTTTGCCTGTTTACATATCTCTGCCTGTACCAGTTTCTTTGGCGCTTCAGTGTATAAGCCATAGTTTTATAGCAACACACCAATGAATTCGATCAGCATGTGCTCTTATGCTTTCTTGATAAGGGTTCAAACTTTGGAGCAACGGAACTGGTATAAATCTCTAGCTTCGTGCATGGAATTTCCTCTGCAATACCAGAACAAAACCATTTGAGAGAGAAATTTCATCCGGAAGAAAGAAGACGATCTTAACAATTAAGGAGCAAGTGAGAAGCTGGAGAACAAGATAGGTACAAATTCTCAAGAACAGAAGAAGAGGCCCTTGCGGGGGCAAAGGGAGTTTTCCGAGCCCTCTGCCTGCGACCTACGCTGCTAGTGGGCGCTGTAGGAGTTCGCCGTGCAGATTTCGCTGGTGGCGGTGAAACGCATAGAGGCAGCTGTCTCAAATGGCCAGCGCGTTCCTGCCAACTTTAACATCATCTGGAGGCAAAGGACACCATTCAGTTCATAATCGTCCGGGTAAGTCAGGTCAGTTGATGAAACTTCTGTTTAGACAATATTTGTAACAGTTACTAATTTACCATGGAAAGTCGAGAGTCAGTGTCTGAGTATACATGTATTATGAAAGACATGAAGTTACTGGCCGCTAGTCTAGTGGCAGTGAGTGAATCCACAAAAGAGGTTAACGGCAGCTTGGCTGCAAGTACTGATAATATGGATCGTAGTTTAAAAGAACTGAATGACAATTTAGTTTGAAGTGATGTTAATGATGATCGTTGTTAAAAGAAGTAAATGGTAATATGCATCATAGTTTAAAGAAACGATTGGTAATTTAACTGCAAGTAATGCTAACGTAGATGGTAGTTTAAGGGAGATGACTGATAGTCTGGCCTTAAATAATGCTAACATGGAACTTAATTTAAAAGATGTCGAGGACAGCATATCGGCTGTAGATGAAAATTAAATTATCATATGAATCGCAACTTGAAAATGAACTAATGCCTAAGAAAGTAGATAAATTAGGTAAAGACTTTGGTAATGTGAAAATCATGTATAGCGAAAGTCTTGATGAAAAGCTTAAGGAAGACCAACTTTGGGTTGATAATGAGGTAAAGAATCGTAGGGAAGAAATCAATACGCCATAATATAAATTTAAGACCGATTATGGTCGTATACAAGGAAACAATGTGGAAAAACAGGAGATTCTCTAGATTATTTACAGGGCAAATAGATAACATAAAACTACTTTCCTAGAACGCTTCCTAAAAGTCTAAATCTTCCACTGACCTTCCCTAAACATAATTTTACTTGTTTTTGTTGTATATCATACAACTTCTCCCGTTACCAATAACAACTTATAGTTTATGAAGTACTTAAGACGTTCACCGCTTGTCGTGGTATAGCATTCGATCTCTTTATTTCTCTTTCCTACAAGAATTATCTCGTGTATCCACAGTTGTGTATTTAGTTCGAGTCACACAATACCAAAGAGGGTTCACGACCGTGCTGTAGGACGCTTATATACAGATCGATAGGACCAGTGTTCACAATGTCTCTCGTGAGTTGACAGCTTGCGACATATGCATCGCTATTAACACCCCCCGCCTCCCTGCCCCTCCTCACCTACCCTCATTCCTCTTTAAACAGTAGAAGTAATTTGCTGCGTTGTGCGCTGTTGAAATTACATCCGCCGGAAAGCCTCCGACCTTTGAACGAAGGAACCGCGCATTCTCGATCAACTGGTCTGCTTGCAAGCGGCTACATTGCTTGGAAGACATGCGCAAAATTCAGCACTGCCTGAAAAGAACGCAGTGCCGTTCTGAGGTTCGTATAACATAAAAACTATATATATTTACAAACTGTGATGGAGTGATGCAAATTACCTCAGCTCAGCTAAGCACAAATCTAGTAACATATACAAGTGTAGGCTGTAAACAGGAGTCTCTTGTGGATTTCTTCTTAAAATTTACTTCTCGAGAAATATTTCGTGTGGTAATTAGCATCACTGTTTATACTACACAAGAAACTGCCAATATTTGCAGCATTATTTCGGAAATCCATTATCACCTCCTATCTCTGTTGTCAAAATGGACCACATATACCCGGAGTACTTAGAATTTCAGGTAATTTTCCGTCCAGTTCGAGATTAAACATTCTCTTGAGAGAAATACATTCTCGCATTTGCAGTACGTGTCTATGACGATGAATTGCGAAGTAACTGCTGGTAACAATGTATGACTTCAGATACCATGTAAAACTGTATTTCGTTTCAGGCTGAAAAGTATGTGTCTTTGTCCATTTTAATGTGAGTTTCTTCTTAACGAGGACTACCTGAAACACACATCAAAAAAAGTTTTGAGTCACCCCGGTTCCCAGAAGTCCTGAAGATAGACGTTGACTATGGATATTGTATCACAGACACAGTCCCTTTGAATATTCAGAGATGTCACTAAACCCGCCCAAAGATGTAAACAACCATGCATGAGCAGCGCCTATTAGACGGAGGGGTCCGACAGCCGATCAGTTCCAGTCATTTTTTTGATGTGTGTATCATCCGTAGTTATTGTTATCAGCAGTGTCACATCTGCGGAAAACGATGTCAACATGCAGGCTTCCTCCGCGAATTTCATTGATTAAAACTTCTCGGATCATCAGCAGACTCCTGCCGTTGTGTTTTAGGAACGTTTGGACGAGTTTCGAACTCGCCACCTTCAGGAAAGTCATATTACTTCGACTTAATATCTTTTTCATCATCTTCTTCTTTTTCTTCTTCTTGCTGCTCTTTATCCCTTATCTGCACGAGATCGGCATGTTAATCTGGATTTGCAATCTTACTGGCAATGTTACCGGCAGTGGTAGTCGTATTGTGTTTGTACTTTGAGCACTGGTCTAGGCGTTCAATCACAGGGTCACAGAGCTGCTGGCTGCCCTCTGTTTTTTATTTTTCTTTTTATTTTCTTTTTTTTTAAGCTGAGTGAAATATTCAACGATGAATTGAGGAGGTGTCATGCGACATTTGCCCAGGCCAAAATGGGAAGAAAAGACGTAACGTGCTGTGTCCTGGATTCGAACGTAGCCACTGTTGAATTTTGAATAAAAGCCGTCACCCAAAGGCGGCCGAAGACTTCCGGCATCACCCTCGTTCTGCCAATGGCCTTGTCAAAAAGGATGAAGGAGCGAACAGAGGTTTGGAGCATTCTCTTGCCCTTTTGGTCGGAAACTGCCCCCAAAACTGGAGGAATCAGCATACATCAATGGCGTGAGGATGCCGAAGGCAATGGAAACCACTGCTTTAAAGACAAATAACGTTTAAGCACAGTACATGTGGCGTGCAAGTGAAAGAGTTAGTTGATTAGTCCTCCATTTGGACCTCCGGGTACAGACTGCCAGGGGGACGTGATGATGAGAATAAATGATAGAATAACCAACAAAAGGATAACGTTCTAAGAGTCGGAATGTGAAATGTCAGACATATGAACGTAGTAGGAGAGCTAGAAATTCTGAAAAGGGAAATGCAGTCTCGATCTAGACGTAGTGGAGGCCAGTGAATTGAAATGGAAAGAAGATAAGGGCTTCTGGGCGGAATAATATAGGGTAATATCAACATCAGAAAAAAAAGGTATAACGGGAGTAGGATTCGTTACGAATAGGAAATTACGACTATGAACAGTTCAGTGACAGGGTTGTTTGACAGCAAACTAACGCCGACTACAGTAATTCAGGTACACATACCGACAGCTCAAGCAGAAGATGAAGAGCTAGAGAAAGAATATGAGGATACCGAACGGGTAATTCAATATGTAGAGGATTTCAGGAGAATGTAGGCTTGATACTAGGAACGAGAAAGACTAAATCATTTCTGTAATACATTTCAGATGGTAATAGTACATACTCTGTTCAAGAATCCCAGCCCAGGAGGAGGAGATATCCCTGGAAAAGGCCCGGAAACATGGGAAGATCCATCTGGATTACATCATTGTCAGGCAGAGATTTCGAAATTAGGTATTGGGTTATAAGGGCACCCAGTAACAGATATAGACTCAGATCACAGTTTAGTAATAATCAAAAGCAGACTGAAGTTTGAGAGAATTATCCGGAAGAATCAGTGTGTATGAAAGTGGAATGCTGAAGTACTTAGGGTTAATGAGATGCGTTTGAAATTCGCTAAGGATGTTGATACTGCGATAAGGAATACCACAGTAGGCAGTTCAGTTTAAGAGTAGTGTACTCCTATAAAAAGGGGCATCACATATGCTGAATGGATAAATATAAGAACAAGGCAGGTAACTGCGGAGAAAGTTTGAGTACTAGAACAGATACTTCAAGTGATCTACGAAAGAAGAAAGTACAAAAATGCTCAGGGAAAGAGAAGAATGCAGAAATAATACTCACTTAGGAATAAAATAAATAGGAGGTGCAGAGAAGCTAAGGATAAATGGCTGCGGGAAAAATGTTAACAAACTGAAAAGAAATGATCTTTGGAAGGACTGATTCAGCATACAGAAAAGTCAAAACAACATTCGGTGAAATTAAAAGCAAGGGTGGTAACATTAAGAATGTAGTGAGCTTTCCACTGTGAAATTCAGAGGAGAGAGCAGATAGATGGAAGAGCACACAGAAGGTCGCTATGAGGGGAGGAATTGGTTGACAAAGGGACAGAAGAAGGAATTAGTGTTCGTATCAAAGACATATGGGATCCAGCATTAGAGTAAGAATGTAGAAGAGCTCCGGAAGACTTGAGATGAAATAAGGCAGAAAGGTTAGATAATATTTTAGTGAAGTTTCTAAAATCATTCGCGGAAGTGTAACCAAAAGACTATTTAAGGTGGTATGTAGAAAATATGAGATTGTCAAGGTACTATGAGGAAAATATCGTTCACACAATTCCGAAAACAGTAAGGACCGGTAAGTGCGAGAATCATCCCACAATCAGCTTAAGAGGTTAAAGGTACGCATAAAACTGTTAACAGTTTTCGGAGACACTTTTTCATAAATCCCATTGCAACTCGATAACGCAGTTTCTGACAAGATTGGTATGAAGACTACATACAGTAGACAATTTTCCGTTTAATCAGTTCACTTCAATTCTGTCTATTGACACGCATTTCAGACCTCTTATCTGGAAATAGGTCGTACGTATTCAATAAATATGGTGAAATACAATACTTTTTACTATGGATAGAGTATGAAATTACGTAAACAGCAACCAATGGTAATATTAACGTAGAAATAAAACATAAAGTTTAAAAAATAAGAACCTATTAAAACTAAAAAAAACATAAAATAAAAGGAATTAAATCAAGTTCAAAGTAATAACTTTCAGGTTATTTTACTAGAAAAGTTTTGACAGCCTCGGAATAACTCGAAGTTTTCCGACTAACTACAGCTATACCTACTTCTAAATCCTGTTGCTGCACTGTCTTCCATCACCCACTCTGGAATTCACCCACCTTGGAAATCCTCGAGTCAACGCATACCCATGTGAGTGGCCATAACATCCTTTCTTTTCTTTTCCTTTTTTTCTTTAATTTTTCTTTTTTTTCTTTTTACGTCCAAAATTAAAGCAACAAACCGTAATTTCCACGTCCCGTGTCTAATTCACGATATAGTCATACAAACCGTCAACAGATGTCTGTAGGATCGTGATCTTAACGAAAGATGGCATACCGGTCACCGGACAAGCACGCCAACGGTGACGTCAGTACACCTATCAGATAGGGTAGTGTTTGCTGGGAAGTTCTACATCCACAGTCGCTGTTTACACGGTCACACATGGTGCAGCACGGTACAGAGAGGAGGCCTGCCAGACTTTCGGCACTGGAGGGCCACAGGAAGAAAGGAAGCAGGAGAGTCGCAAACTGATTTGGCCCCATGGCTTAATGTGAACCGTTCTATTGTTTCTCGGATGTAGCGAAGGTTTATAGAGACCGAAACTGTATGCTAAAGACAAGGACAGGGCCGACCACGTGTGATATCAGAAAGAGAGGACCGTTATTTGGCTGTAAGGACACGACGGTATCGCCTAAGTACTGCACGGCAACTGGGGTCTGCCCTCGCAGCATCCACTGGACGTGATGCATCGAGGCAAACGGTGTACACAAGGTTTCGGAAGAGTGGTTCAAAATGGCTCTGAGCACTATGGGACTTAACTGCTGAGGTCATCAATCCCCCAGAACTTAGAACTACTTAAACCTAACTAACCTAAGGACATCACACACATCCATGCCCAAGGCAGGATTCGAACCTGCGACCGTAGCGGTCTCGCGGTTCCAGACTGTAGCGCCTAGAACCGCTCGGCCACTCCGGGCGGCCGGAAGAGTGGCCTTTATTGTCAGAGACCTGCTTTGATGCAGAAAGGGAACGTCGAAAGTGGAGTCCTCAACATGTCACCTGGATGATCGAACAGTGGGCCTAAGCTGTTTTCACAGACGAGTCCCTATTTAGTCTTGAGAGTGATTCTCGATGGATTCACATCTAGACAGAACATGGAACACGATTTCGGGATCGAAATATTGTGGAAAGAGACCGAGACCGCGGAGAATGTGTGGGCAGGGATTATCTTTACCACACTAACCCTCTTCATGAAATTGTATGGGTGATTCAAATGGCTCTAAGCACTAGGGGACTTAACATCTGAGGTCATCAATCGCCTAGACTTAGAACTACTTAAACCTAACTAACCTAAGGACATCACACTCATCCAAGCCCGAGGCAGAATTCGAACTTGCGACCGTTGCGGTTCCGGACTGAAGCGCCTAGAACCTCTCTGCCACAGCGGCCGGCTGTATGGGTGACTCGGCAAGTTTAACTGCTGACAGGTATCGTGACGAGATCTGGACCACGGTTGCTGCGAGGTACTGTGGGCCCAACCACCCGTATTGATGGACGATAATGCTCGACCTCATAGAGCACAGGTGGTCGATGATTTCTTGGAAACGGAAGATACTGCACGCTGGATGTGGCCTGCTCGCTGTCCCAATTGAATCCCCTAGAGCATGACTGGGATGCACTGTGGAGACGGCTTGCATCACGTCAGCATCCACCAGCCACTGTCCAAGACTGCAAGCAGCCCTGCAGGAAGAATGGGCGTTACTACCTCAACATGAGACTGATGACGTCATTCACAGCATGCCCTGTCGTTGCCAGGCGTGTATTGCGGCCGGAGGTTGTCACACCTCATACTGAGCACGTTAACTAGTTGTCGAAATTTGTGTGCAAATCCGTTAAGTTGGAAAAAACGAAGAACATTTTTGTCTACCATTACGCAAATTGGAATTGTTTAGGTTCTGTATTTTTTACACTGTTTCTACTTTACTATCACCTGTTTATACTATTCTGTGGCAAAATAAATGCAACCTTGCAAAATTTCTGCTTGTCTTTTTAATTTTGGGCACCAGTCTATATTCTTAGTTTCTCTTAATTAAATTTACGTGTGCCTATCATTACCTATAATACAGGAAACGTTTGTTGTGATCTGTTGACGTTATTTTGTTATTCTGAACATCCGCTTGATAGTCAAGGCTGAAAGTTAAGCAGTTGTCATTTAGACATTCAAAATGCTTTAGTATTGACTGTACTCCACAAGTTTTGGTCACTTACAATTGTTTATAGATCGCAGTGCAATTGTCTAGAGTCTCCCTTCATCTTAAATGGGAGCATGTGAAAACGACGTGTTCGGCGGAACCTTCCTCTCTACATTCACAGACTGGTGTGATACTACATCCCACTCGACGAAAATGTTTCGGATATGGATATTGGTGCACCATACCTCGAGTAGGAGCAATGCCACGCAGTTACAGCCTGTTCCTGATGCTTGGGAATATGCTGTAAGCCCGCCTTATAGTGTTCCTAATATCCCAATCAGACTGCGATCCATCTAACTTCCAGACTCTTAAACGTCCTTAATCAGTAACATTAGCTCCTGTGATCTCGCGTACGCTATCATATTGCTCACGCCCCAACCAGTATAGCGCTGCCCTGTAATGTACCACGATATCCATCGGACATATCCCAAGGATTACCAGTAAATCTTCGACAGGTGTAGCGCGAAAGGCATCGATGAGCCTCGGAAGTACGCTCCGTTGAATTCGTCGACGTTTTGTTTTGTAGGTGTCTAGTCGAAGGCGAGGGGCCCACACGCTGCCAGCGAAGTCCACAACGGCGTCGAAGGTAGCTTCGTGTTAAGATCACACCGCATGAAACGGTGATTTATAGCCAGCAGTGCCGGCGTAGGCAATCTCACGCATAATTCTGGCTGCCTCCTCAGTAATAGATTTCACATGTTCTAGAAAGTTTCTTTTCTCATCTAGAAGAATGCCTAAATATCTGCAAACAATGCTGAGGTTTGCCGGTATTCCGTCAAGCCCAGGGAAAGGATTTCTGACAAGAAAAGGTTTTCCCTTCAGAAGTATGTATGTGATTTCATGAGCAGCTATAGTCAGTTTGTTGGCCTTTCACCAATCTGAACCAAGACATCATTCCCCTTTTGCTCCAGTCTCGTTCGACAGTCTGCAGACAAAACTGATACGATGTCATCTGCGTATGCAACAACACCTTCAGCAGCATCTGCCCCGTCTCACAGATGTAGTAGGGGTTCCGCACTAAGATCCCAGAACGACCGACTACTTGTGGAGCCTTGAGGACAGCCCCTGGTAATCGGTTTGGTTACTTTGTTGTACTCCACAAGCCACGGGACGCTACTTCCACTACAGCAACCTAAAAAGCTCATATACTGACATTTGGGAGTCGCTGAGATATCGGAGGCCTGCGAACGTCGCAGGCCACCAAAGATAATCGAATGAGCCTGCGACGTCGATCACGAGCGCGATGACATACTTCGTTGTCGAATTTTCTACAATCTGAAGAGCACTATTAACCACATCATCTCTAGACTTCCCTTTTCTAAATCTGTACTGTATTGGTTAAAAACAGTCTTGGTTGCAATTTTTTTTTCAACGACGCGTTTCGCCTTATTTAGGCATCTTCAGGTTACCTTTTCTAGATGGACGGGAGAGGCACCAAGATCGTGAACGGGAACGCATTATGCAGATCTTGGTGCCTCTCGCGTCCATGTAGAAAAGATAACCTGAAGATGTGGACGACATCGAAAATTCACTGAGGCTTTTTGCGGATGATGCTGTGGTATATCGAGAGGTTGTAACAATGGAAAATTGTACTGAAATGCAGGAGGATCTGCAGCGAATTGACGCATGGTGCAGGGAATGGCAATTGAATCTCAATGTAGACAAGTGTAATGTGCTGCGAATACATAGAAAGAAAGATCCCATATCATTTAGCTACAATATAGCAGGTCAGCAACTGGAAGCAGTTAATTCCATGAATTATCTGGGAGTACGCAATAGGAGTGATTTAAAATGGAATGATCATATAAATTTGATCGTCGGTAAAGCAGATGCCAGACTGAGATTCATTGGAAGAATCCTAAGGAAATGCAATCCGAAAACAAAGGAAGTAGGTTACAGTACGCTTGTTCGCCCACTGCTCGAATACTGCTCAGCAGTGTGGGATCCATACCAGATAGGGTTGATAGAAGAGATAGAGAAGATCCAACGGAGAGCAGCGCGCTTCGTTACAGGATCATTTAGTAATCGCGAAAGCGTTACGGAGATGATAGATAAACTCCAGTGGAAGACTCTGCAGGAGAGACGCTCAATAGCTCGGTACGGGCTTTTGTTGAAGTTTCGACAACATACCTTCACCGATGAGTCAAGCAGTATATTACTCCCTCCTACGTATATCTCGCGAAGAGACCATGAGGATAAAATCAGAGAGATTAGAGCCCACACAGAGGCATACCGACAATCCTTCTTTCCACGAACAATACGAGACTGGAATAGAAGGGAGAACCGATAGAGGTACTCAAGGTACTCTCCGCCACACACCGTCAGGTAGCTTGCGGAGTATGGATGTAGCTGTAGATGTAGATGCCTAAATAAGGCGAAACGCGTCGTTGAAAAATAAAAAAAAAACTAAAATTCGACCAAGACTGTTTTTAACCAATACTGTTAAGCAGTGGTTTGCTGTTATGCCACATATGGACTGAAAGAAATCTATACTGGCTCTGGTGCGCCTGCAGCAGGTCACGGAGCGTACGCACCAGAAATCTGACAAAGATGTTTAATATGTAAATAGGTCTTCGGTGATGCTGTGTTTGTATCCTTTCTCTTTTTAAACACTACTATTCCAGCTGTTTTCCATATCACCGGGATTCTACCTATTCGCAACACCTCGTTTAATAATGCTGTCAACTTGGCACTACTATTGGACCCACCATCCACATGACCTCAGTATAGACACCATCCGGACCAGATGGCTTTCCAGTTTTGAGCTTGGGAATGGGGATAACAACTTCTTCGTCTGTGAAAGGTATCACCAACGTCTGATTGCCGTATTCGTTACCTAGTTCACTAAGGTGTGCTTGTATTTCAGCATCTGTGTTATCATCAGGAAGCAGGGCGGTTAGCAGATAATTCTGCCGACTCCTCCTACCCAATCGTCATTGAGTCATCACCTTTAACAATTATGGACATGATAGTATGTCCTTTAACAATGTCTTATACCGTCTACACCGTTGCAGCTGCCCTCTTAGATACATCTCCCAGCGTATTCTTTTAACTTCCTGAAGCACCTTTTCTTAACGCATTGTGGTTGTGCTGTATTCATGGGGTCACGCTGTGTACTCTTATTGCCCTAAAGCAAGTTTACATGCTCTTCCTCTTGATCTTAGCCTTCGCCTCAGCGTGGTACATTCTGGGCGCCAGGGGATTGTAGCCTGACTGTTTACCTTTCCTTTTTCTTAGGGATATAAATGTCCTGTGTTGTTTGAAAGAGTTCAGTTAGCAGCAACGCGCCATCCCAGTTTTTCCTGACGTATAATCCAATCTTGCTTTCCTCCGCTTGTCCCTCTCTATTATTGCCACTTTTTCCCTTCGATGACAACTGAATTATAGTCAGTGGATGTTAGATACTCTAGCACTTGCCAATTGTTAATCTTAGCTGCTGCCATACGGCTTACCAAAGTGACATCTATGAGGGTGAGTCAAATGAAAACCTTAATTTTTTTAAAATATTATTTATTGTGCCTAAGTGGTACAAAGCTGTGTCACTTTTCAACATAATCTCCCCAACGCTCAATGCAAGTCCTCCAGCGCTTCCAAAGTGCATAAATTCCCTTAGAAAAAAATTGTTTTGGTAGTCCGCGCAACCACTCATGCACCGCGTGGCGTACCTCTAGATCAGAACGGAACTTCTTTACTCCCATTGCGTCTTTGAGTGGTCCAAACATATGAAAATCACTTGGGGCAAGATCTGGTGGGTATGGTGGATGAGTAAGACACTCAAAATGCAGTTCTGTGATTGCTCCAACTGTTGTACGGGCAGTGTGCAGCCTTCATTGTCATGTTGCAAAAGGACACCTGCTGACAGCAATCCACGTCGCTTTGATTTGATTGCAGGCCGCAGATGATTTTTTAGGAGATCTGTGTATGATGCACTGGTGACAGTGGTCAATCTAGTCATGTAATGCTCCAAAATGACGCCTTTTTCGTCCCAAAAGAGAGTCAATGTAACCTTCCCTGCTGATGGTTCTGTTCGAAACTTCTTTGGTTTTGGTGATGAGGAATGGCGCCATTCCTTGCTCGCTCTCTTCGTTTCCGGTTGGTGGAAGTGAACCCAGGTTTCCTCCCCAGTAACGATTCTTGCAAGGAAGCCATCACCTTCTCGTTCAAAGCACCGAGGAAGTTCTTCACAAGCATCAACACGTCGTTCTCTCATTTCAGGAGTCAGCTACCGTGGCACCCATTTTGCAGACACTTTGTGAAGCTGGAGCACATCATGCACAATGTGGTGTGCTGACCCATGACTAATCTGTAAACATGCTGCAATGTCATTCAGTGTCACTCGGCGGTTTTCCTTCACTATGGCTTCAACTGCTGCAATGTTCTGTGGAGTCACTACTCGTTGTGCCTGACCTGGACGAGGAGCATCTTCCACTGAAGTCACACCATTTGCGAACTTCCTACTCCATTCGTAGACTCGCTGCTGTGACAAACATGCATCACTGTACTGAACCTTCATTCGTCGATTAATTTCAATAGGTTTCACACCTTCACCACGCAAAAACCGAATAACAGAACGCTGTTCTTCCCTGGTGCAAGTCGCAAGTTGGGCGGCCATCTTTATACTGATACTGCGACGGTATGTGTGCATCTGCACTATGCTGCCACCTAAAGGCCATTCTGCACGCTGTTTGTAGCACGCTTACCAACTTACAGGATAACAGTGCGAAATTTCGATTTGTTATTACAAATTTAAGGTTTCCATTTGACTCACCCTCGTATGTTAGTGGCTACACTTGCCCGTTCCTCGCTTGTAAATGGCTGGCCTGCTCGATTGAAAACATTGAGATCCAGTTCCTGTAGCGCGTTCTCTTGTATCTCACCTCGTTGCATTCGCAACTGTTACCACAAGCTGATACGCACCTCGTCCATACACAGCAACCGCCCTTAGTTTATCTACACAGGGTACGATGAGAAGAGAATAATGCATGTATGCGCTTACTACAGCCCACTTTGTCTGCACGTCCTTCCCTTCTGCTGTCATCATGTGCTCGTCACATACGTGTTCCACCTTAATCACGGTGAATTTCGTACTTGTAATGACAAAGGTAGACATTGTCTCATCGTGGCCAGTAACCAGACCGTATGTAGGTTGGGAGGAAGGGGGGGCGGGGCAAACGGGGTATCTGTCCAGGGCGGCCCCAAATTCATATTCTTGAAGAAAGAAAAATTGTTTCACAAAACGTCTGTCGATTATTCATAACGCAGCCCTGTTGGTTTTTGAACGTTTCTCTAAGTTGATTTCTGAACGAATCATTAATTGATTTTTGAACGCTTGCATGGTGTACGTGATGTGTCTGCCAGGAGAACCCCATCGCATGTAGAAGTAAAAACCTTTCTCGCACACAAAAGGAGACGGATCTATACCATTTGAGCCTAGTAAACCCGAAAGGGTGATTGCCAGTCGCTGTTGTTTATGTGGTTGACTGGGTGTGCGAATGAAAAGCCCTGTTATAATTATTAGCGAAATCCGTAGATCGAGACTACTAGAATGGAAATAAAAGACTAACAGGAATAACAAGTACGAAAGATTTTATATTATCTTCTCGGTGTATCCAAGAAAATGAAATTTTGACAGAGCATTTTTTCCAGATCGCTACACTACTAACAAGGGAACCTCCCCATCGCACCCCCCTCAGATTTAGTTATAAGTTGGCACAGTGGATAGGCCTTGAACCACTGAACACAGATCACTCGAGAAAACAGGAAGAAGTTGTATGGAACTATGAAAGAAATAAGCAAAATATACAAACTGACTAGTCCATCTGCAAGATAGGCAACATCAAGGATAAGTGAGGTCAGGGTCGCCGTGGTCCCGTGGTTAGCGCGGGCAGCTGCGGAGCAAAAGGTTATTGGTTCAAGTCTTCCCTCAAGTGAAAATTTTACTTTCTTTATTTTCGCAAAGTTATGATCTGTCCGTCCGTTCATTGACGCTTCTGTTCACTATAATAAGTTTAGTGTGTGTGTTTTGCGACCGCACGGCAAAACCGTGCGATTAGTAGACGAAAGGACGTGCCACTCCAATGGGAACCGAAAACATTTGATCGCAAGGTCGTAGGTCAACCGATTCCTCCACAGGAAAACACGTCTGATATATTCTATACGACACTGGTGACGGCATGTGCGTCACATGACAGGAATATGTTGTCGACCCACCTAACTTGTACACTTGGCGAATGGGTAAAAAGATTCTTCTACCTTGCCCGATTTAGGTTTTCTTGTGGATGTGATAATCACTCCCAAAAAAGTGATCAAAACATACGAGTTTGTTACATAAACTGCAACAAATGAATGCAACAGTTTCACAGTCGCTCAGTTTTCCCTGTACTCTGTCAAAACATATGTTTTTAACGTTTTCAAATTTTTCCGTGTGTAGACCGTCAAATCCTGCATATGTCCAAACAAATCTGAACATGTCCTGGAATTTTGGAGAGCGAAGTTGATTTTGTGTGAGTGCCTGAACTTTGATAATTGTCTGAAAATAAAAAATTAAAATTTTCACTCTAGGGGAGACTTGAATCCATGGACCTCTCGTTTCGCAGCTGCTCACGCTAACCACGGGACCACGGCACTCCTCAGCTCGCATTGCCCTTGATGCTGCCTATGTTGCTCATGGACTACTCAGTTTGTATATTATGCATATTTTTTTCTAGTTCCACACAACTTCTTCCTGTTTTCTCCATTGATCTGTGTTCAGTTTTTCAAGGCCTATCCACTGTGCTAGCTTATAACTAAATCTGAGGGGGGTGTGATGGGGAGGTTCCCTTGTAAGGGCCAGTTGTACAGTCCTCGGTTAGCAGCCGCTTATGATCTATTCTCGGAATATAGCTGAAAACGCGATGTACGAAAACTTAATAACGCCTAACCGGAGAATAAACGCGGGATAACAAAACCGGTGATTCTGGCGGGGTTAGCGAAGTTAACCGGAGAGAATTTTTTAAAATGACAGGAACTATTGATGACGAGATTGTTATAATGATGAAGGAGAAGAAACGGGGATAACACACAAATTATATGAAAGAATTTGACGATCCCAATTTTATATAAAAATTTCGTTCTACTACTACTTTTCGACCTCATGCTTGAGAAACTGGAGTATATGAATGAAATGTGAAACTTTTTCCTAACAAAAAACTTTTTGCTTCTATTAGGCCTAATAGGCATTTGATACTGTTGCTTCGTGAATTATGTTCTGTTGTCTTATTTATGTAAATGGGGTGGATAAAAACGACCAGTTGTGCCACAAAAGTCTCTTATTTGCCATGTGTTACAACTGGTGCAATATTAGAAGGATCTGTTTCGTTTTATCTAGCAGACAGTGACAAAACAGGCGTAATCGAATCGAGAAACCACACCAGTCTGGGTACTACTCGTATTAACGGCTTTTTCCGTGTCAGACAACAACATTTTGATTTTACATGTTGCAAAACGTTTGACGAACTTCGATGAGATAATAGATTCTTCCGCAGAGAGGAAAGCACGCCGTGTAAAGCTGTAGCAAGATTAGAGAGAAAGAATGCTGGGACATAAGGATTGATGAAATGTGTACTATCTTGCTTGTATCTTGTTTTTGCCGGTTTTATGTTTCCTATATTTAATTTTACATCACACAAAAGAGAAATTTGTTAGCAAGAGCAATAAAGAGTGCAAATTTTCCGAGGAGTCACAAATAATCTCACCCAGAATTAATTGCGAGTTGTTTTTTAAGGGGGGGTAGGATGTCAAACCGGCCGACTGGGAGCAGGAGAGGCACCACAGGACATTTTAATTTATAGCTTTGATGGTTGCCATTACAAAATAGACACTTCTGAATTCCGTAGAGCGAAGTACAGTGGCGTACGATAGAAGAATGCCGTGTGAAGAGGCGTGGCACTGCACTGTAGCACACTTAAAACAAATCACATGTGTTACATTTCCTCGAACACATTTGTTTTTTATATCCAACTGCTCAGAGAGATGTACACTACAAAATGAACATAATTTTGAGATTTTTTTTTTTTTACATCCTATCGACGGGGGGCGGGGGGGGGGGGGGGCGCCACTAAAATGTTTTTGCCCCGGTTTGGGAATATCGTAGATCCGGGGCTGCCAGTAACTGTTAACATATCTGTAGGAAAATGTGGGTGCTTATTGGTTCTACAGTATCGTTATTGCAAACAGACTACATCAACACTCAGCTCTTGAATTAGCTCTTGTATTTCAGTCAGAGCCAGGTTACTTCGAGGGGCATTTACTTGTAGTATCTTTATCCCTTTTAAGTGTTTCGAGGTTGAACAAAGCACTTCGGAGAGGACAAGACTAAGTCAGAGAAAACATGTTCATATGCTTTCACAAAATCCATGTATAAATGCTCAATGTCGAACGGTTCATTTCTTCTCGTGAACGCCTACCAAAGGACGTCAAATAATGTTTCAAACTCTTTTGACAAATTATTTGCTCTCAAAATAATCCCATCCTATGCCGCGAGCTAGGATAGGTAGCAGATGTCCCTGTAGGATGCCCAACTCTCGCAGTAAGTTTAACAGTCACCTGCAGTACAATGGGATCCTCCTAACGATTTAACTGGACTTTATCTTCTAAATTATTACAAATTCTGTCTGTGTGTGGTTGAATTTCATTTTTAGTAGGGCTCGAAATGCTGGAAATATTTACAGTATTTGACAGAAAGACGTGCTTTTTGTTGTGGATTGGCAGGAGAGCCAACGCAGGATTATAGAGGAATCCGAAAGGCACGCGTTTTAGCTCACGCAGGCTGGCGTGAGGTCTGGAACAGGACAAGGAATTTAGACTAGAAAAAAAAGGATGTAGCTGGTGGAATACTTAACTTTAATCCATTAATGTTGAACGTAGCTCTTGTCTGTACATCATTTACAATAGCAATAGTAACTGAACATGACGCCTTGCTAGGTCGTAGCAAATGACGTAGCTGAAGGCTATGCTAACTATCGTCTCGGCAAATGAGAGCGTATTTTGTTAGTGGACCATCGCTAGCAAAGTCGGTTGTACAACTGGGGCGAGTGCTAGGACGTCTCTCTAGACCTGCCGTGTGTCGGCGCTCGGTCTGCAATCACTGATAGTGGCGACACGCGGCTCCGACGTATACTAACGGACCGCGGCCGATTTAAAGGCTACCACCTAGCAAGTGTGGTGTCTGGCGGTGACACCACACTTTTCGCTGCACTTCACTGTTCTGCGATTCTTATATTCGGCAGTATTACCACGGTCAGCTCAGTCCACTTAACGCGGACATTGGGGAGAATCTGTAGATGATGTTGGAGTTGCGTGTGTTTCTGCTGGTACTGCAGCAGGGGTGGCGATGGAACCACAACCATCAGCACCTTTATCATATACTTTGGCAGGAACTCCGCGTAGATGCGGCGTCGTGTTGCACAGCTTGCATATTGGGGGCAGGCGTTGCTACAGCAGGGACATCTCTTCTGCCAGCACCCCCGCAGCCTGGATTGATGCAGGTGTCCCCGTGTGGTTTCTCTTTCAACGTAGTTCGCGAACTTCATCTGGTGTGATCTCGCACGTGATTAAGAAGTGCCTTCTTGTCTAGGTCTCTAAGAATTATACTGTCCGTGTTTAAGCTTCCCGAATATTCAACTTCACTTGCGTGAAACTGCTGTAGCTCAAGTTCATTTATCATGCAACACATCTTTGTCTGGATTGTTACTCGTTTAAGGAACTTTTTCTAAGCTCCTTTTCAACTGCTGACTCCAATCTCTTCTGCAGTATCAGGTCGTCTGTGAAATTCATGAAGTCAAGATGCCGCTTTTAAATAAATTCTGTAGTGCCTGGTGCTTGAATGTCGTTAAAATGTGACATTCCTCTTCCTCGCAGTATAACTCCAACCTGCTGACACAGGCTATGGTACGACGATAATCCGTGGCTATTGTCAACGGGGACTTGTGTTTCCGTTTCCGGTGCAACGTGTCTTCTGTTCACTTGATCTCCACAGCTAGGAGTTAAGAACTCCACGTTTGCTTGTATTTTAGATGCATCTATAGTCTTTTCGCTGGCTCTCTGCTTTGTTATTGCTCGCGTAACAACTAATATATGAGATAAAATATGTTGCTATGAAAAGAGCCCTGAAATACTTTTTAGGGATGCTGTGCTGTGACTTTCTTTGCGTCACTAATTTTCAACAAAACAGAATATATTATGTTCTTATTATTCTAGATCTGGCTTTCTATTAAAAGAACATTGTTTCGTTACTGTAACTCGTTATACAGTTCAACATATCTTCCTTACTTTACAGTTATTGAAAAGGTTACTGAAAAGTATTTCGTTATCAATACTGATGTTACAGTACACAATGTTTGTTCAACATCAAAATTCTGCAGTGGATTTTTGTTGCCGGCCGTTGTGACCGAGCGGTTCTAGACGCTTCAGTCCAGAACCGCGCTGCTGCTACGGTCGCAGGTTCGAATCCTGCCTCGGGCACGGATGTGTGTGGTGTCCTTAGGTTAGTTAGGTTTAAGTAGTTCTAAGTTCTAGGAGACTGATGACCTCAGATGTTAAGTCCTATAGTGCTCAGAGCCATTTTAACCATTTTTTATTTTTGTTAACAGTAAAACACCAATAAGTACCACGACTAACACGAGAACATGAGACTATTATCAGAGAAAAAGATGTTTTTACTATAATGTTTGCCAGACCAGAACTACGCACAGCAAGATTTCATTTATGTTATGAAGGTAAATTACCTTTTTGCACTGTTAATAATATATCATCCGCAGCCTGCGTCCACCTGTAAAACACATCATAAAATCTGCTGCTCTGCTCTGCAATTCCGAAAGCTGAAAGAAATAATTTTAGTTCACTATTACCTGTCCGCTTCTTTGCGGTATGATTGGTTTCATTTAATGCAGTTTGAATGCGCCGCGGCAGCGGCTCGGTCGTTAGTAGCGCAGCTCTGCACCACGAATAATATTTAAATAGCTGAAAAGTCTTAAAAGGGTGGGATAAAATACCAGGCAAGCTTAATACAAATCATAATGCAAGTTTTCACTAAGTAATTCTATTCGAAACATTTCTACAGATTAAATTATTACACACCTTTACAAATCAGTACCTAATGGCGTTCTTCTCTCAATCTTGACAAAATAATGCCACACAAGCATACAATATAGCGTCACAGGCTCTTCCTACTCACGTAACTCCAAGAAGATGACAGAGAAATTAATGCTCGGTCACTACTATTTATATTCCTTGTGACAAATTCTCATCTTTGTTTGATATTTAATAAGTATCGTCTGTGACGGTTTCAGTACTCGCCGACACAGATATTATCTTTTAAAAAAAATTGATACATAATTATATACAAGTATAAAACACGGCACATAATGGTTTCTCTTTATTACATAAAGTTCACACCATCGTTGTCCACGCAAGTTTAGGAGACGTTAGTCTGTTCTAGCTATTTCAAGACCTAAAAGCATTGCATAAGTTGCGCAGCCTTTCCGAGGTGAGTCACATTTCCTGTTCCGATTGCGACGGGTGATGCAGACAGCTTTGTCGTTGATTTTTTGAGCATGCATGTGTGGACGAACTCATCGAATTCGAAACTCGGTGACAGCACACTGTTGTTCGCGCACCGACGTAGTTACGGTACACACCGCAATGCTACATGCTAAAATTCGGAACACTTTTGTTTAAAAAGCTTTCAGAGTTTTCAGATAAAAAATTCCGAATCACTATTTTTCAGCATGCTCTCGTATCTTTACTACAGCCACGCAAGCTTCTACAGCTTTGCATTTGTGCTTTAACCATTCCCACTTCGCCATTTTGCGCTTTCTATCAATTTTTTTAAACTCCTGTTTTTCCTTACCTGGTTCATACGGAATATTTTTAAGTTTCTCCTTTCATCAGATAAATTCAGTATCTGGTGTCTTATCTCAGAATTTCTAATGGGCGTTGTTTTTTTGCCTATTTGATCTTCTTCTGCCTTTACTATTTCATCTCTCACAGCTGCCCGTTTGCCTTCTATTGCGTTCCTTTCTCCTATTTCAGTCAATCGCTGCCTACTGCCCGCTCAGCAACCTCTGGTTCTCTCAAACACAGATCGTATCTGCTTCTTTTGCTACCTTTCTGCATTGTCTTCACTTTTAATTTCCTATTCATAACCAGTAAGTTAGTATTTTGCAACCGTGACTTATTAAACTGATAGTTCGGTAATTTTCACATCTGTCCACACCTGCTTCGGATTCCGTAGAAATATTGGAACACGTGAGGCAATACTGACCCTACGGCTTATCTTAGGAGCTAGATTAAGGAAAGGCAAACCTACGATTCTAGAATTTGTAGACTTAGAGAAAGCTTTTGACAATGTTGACTGGAATACTCTCTTTCAAATTCTGAAGGTGGCAGGGGTAAAATACAGGGAGTGAAAGGCTATTTACAATTTGTACAGAAACCAGATGGCAGTTATAAGAGTCGAGGGACATGAAAGGGAAGCAGTGGTTGGGAAGGGAGTGAGACAGGGTTGTAGCCTCTCCCCGATGTTATTCAATCTGTATATTGAGCAAGCAGTAAAGAAAACAAAAGAAAAATTCGGAGTAGGTATTAAAATCCATGGAGAAGAAATAAAAACTGAGGTTCGCCGATGACATTGTAATTCTGTCAGAGACAGCAAAGGACTTGGAAGACCAGTTGAACGGAATGGATAGTGTCTTGAAGGGAGGGTATAAGATGAAAATCAACAAAAGCAAAACGAGGATAATGGAATGTAGTCGAATTAAGTCGGGTGATGCTGAGGGTATTAGATTAGGAAATGAGACACTTAAACCAGTAAAGGAGTTTTGCTATTTGTGGAGCAAAATAACTGATGATGGTCGAAGTAGAGAGGATATAAAATGTAGACTGTCAATGGCAAGGAAAGCGTTTCTGAAGAAGAGGAATTTGTTAACATCGAGTATAGATTTAAGTGTCAGGAAGTCATTTCTGAAAGTATTTGTATGGAGTGTAGCCATGTATGGAAGTGAAACATGGACGAGAAATAGTTTGGACAAGAAGAGAATAGAAGCTTTCGAAATGTGGTGCTACAGAAGAATGCTGAAGATTAGATGGGTAGATCACATAACTAATGAGGAGGCATTGAATAGAATTGGGGAGAAGAGAAGTTTGTGGCACAACTTGACAAGAAGAAGGGACCGGTTGGTAGGACATGTTCTGAGGCATCGAGGGATCACAAATGGAGGGCAGTGTGGAGGGTAAAAATCGTGGAGGGAGACCAAGAGATGAATACACTAAGCAGATTCAGAAGGATGTAGGTTGCAGTAAGTACTGGGAGATGAAGAAGCTTGCACATGATAGAGTAGTATGGAGAGCTGCATCAAACCAGTCTCAGGACTGAGGACCACAACAACAACATTCATAACCAGTAAGTTACGATCAGAGTCCACAATGACCCCAGGAATGTTTTGCCGTTTACAACCTCGTTTGTAAATCTCTGACTAACCCTGACATAGTTCATCTGAAATCTTCGGACGTCTCCAGGTCTCTTCCAAGAACAGAAGTTCCGTTAATGATCTGTATGCGAAATATGCAATTACTAAATTGTGTTGTGTGCAAAATGGATCAAATGGCTGTGAGCACTATGGGACATAACATCTGTGGTCATCAGTCCCCTAGAACTTAGAACTGCTTAAACCTAACTAACCTAAGGACATCACACAACACCCATTCATCACGAGGCAGAGAAAATCCCTGACCCCGCCGGGAATTGAACCCGGGAACCCGGGCGCGGGAAACGAGAACGCTACCGCGCGACCACGAGCTGCGGACTGTTGCGTGCAACATTCTACCACGTGGCTCCATGTTTCTGCGCAAAATAGCTGCACTACTTCGTGTTAGCGATTCTGCGACTCTTCTGCACGCGCCCACAAGCAGATGTCGTTAGATATCCACAAATCCGGCGCTAAACTCCGGTAGATTATGAGCTTGGCCTCTATATCTGTTCTGCTCTGGCATGTTAGTTGCTATCTGCGGATATATGTCATCAGTTTTCTGATTGGTTTGATGCGACACACCAATACTCCCTTTGCTGAGACAGTCTCTTGATCTCACAGTAGCGCTTACAAAAAAACAGCCTCAAATGTTTATTGTGTATATTCCAAACTCTCTCTTCTCTTAGAGTTGTTTACATCTACATCTTCCTCTGGTAGCAGTGAATTACTTCCTGAAGACTTAACAAATTTACCATATTCTGGCTAATGTTTTCTGCAGAGTCCTTTTCTCGCCCACTCTGCAGACAAACTTCTTTTCTTATCTCACCTTTACACTCAATTTTCAGCATCATTCTCTAATCTTCTATGCACACTGTGCAAACCACTATACGGTACATGGTGGAGGGTACCTTGTACCACTATTGGTCACTCCATTTGCCGTTGCAGTCGCAAATGGGGTGAGAGGTTGAAGGGAGGGACGACTGTTTACACGCCCCCGTACGTACCCTGATTTCCCTTACCTTGTCTTTACAGTTCTTAGGCAAAATGTACACAGGTGGCCGTAGAATCGTCGTGTAGTTAGCTCCATATGCCGATTCTCTACATTTTCTCAACAATGGAAACGTTTTCAGTACGTTGTGTCTCGCATCTCTCAAATATTGAAGAAAAGACATCAAGGTTGCTTTTTATTTACTGGCTGGTTAGTTCCAGACTTGACCCATTTTCACAAACCAACTATTTTTTATTTAGGATGTATTTGGTGTGGACGGTTCTACACTGAGAGAAAAAAATCGCAACACCAAGGAGGAATTGCGCGACATAAATGAAAATTTGTAGGCGGTTTTCTACATCTGAAAGATATCTGTTCAAATTTCGCACCAGTCAAAGAATAGTCTACATCTACATCTACATTTATACTCCGCAAGCCACCCAACGGTGTGTGGCGGAGGGCACTTTACGTGCAACTGTCATTACCTCCCTTTCCTGTTCCAGTCGCGTACGGTACGCGGAAAGAACGACTGCCGGAAAGCCTCCGTGCGCGCTCGATTCTCTCTCTAATTTTACATTCGTGATCTCCTCGGGAGGTATAAGTAGGGGGAAGTAATATATTCGATACCTCATCCAGAAACGCTCCCTCCCGAAACGTGGACAGCAAGCTACACCGCGATGCATAGCGCCTCTCTTGTAGAGTCTGCAACTTGAATTCGCTAAACATCTCCGTAACGCTATCACGCTTACCAAATAACCCTGTGACGAAACGCGCCGCTCTTTTTTGGATCTTCTCCATCTCCTATGTCAACCCGACCTGGTACAGACCCCACACTGATGAGCAATACTCAAATATAGGCCGAACGACTGTTTTGTAAGCCACCTCCTTTGTTGAAGGACTACATTTTCTAAGAACTCTCCCAATACGAGGTGCATTCAAGTTCTAAGGCATCCGATTTATTTTATAATTAACTAATCACCCGAAATCGATGAAACTGGCGTTACTTCTCGACGTAATCGCCCTGCAGACGCACACATTTCTCACAACGCTGACGCCATGATTCCATGGCAGCGCCGAAGACTTCTTTAGGAGTCTGTTTTGACCACTGGAAAATCGCTGAGGCAATAGCTGCACGGCTGGTGAATGTGCGGCCACGGAGAGTGTCTTTCATTGTTGGAAAAAGCCAAAAGTCACTAGGAGCCAGCTCAGGTGAGTAGGGAGCATGAGGAATCACTTCAAAGTTGTTATCACGAAGAAACTGTTGCGTAACGTTAGCTCGATTTGCGGGTGCGTTGTCTTGGTGAAACAGCACACGCACAGCCCTTCCCAGACGTTTTTGTTGCAGTGCAGGAAGGAATTTGTTTTTCAAAACATTTTCGTAGGATGCACCTGTTACCGTAGTGCCCTTTGGAACGCAATGGGTAAGGATTACGCCCTCGCTGTCCCAGAACATGGACACCATTATTTTTTCAGCACTGGCGGTTACCCGAAATTTTTTTGGTGGCGGTGAATCTGTGTGCTTCCATTGAGCTGACTGGCGCTTTGTTTCTGGATTGAAAAATGACATCCACGTCTCATCCATCGTCACAACCGACGAAAAGAAAGTCCCATTCATGCTGTCGTTGCGCGTCAACATTGCTTGGCAACATGCCACACGCGCAGCCATGTGGTCGTCCGTCAGCATTCTTGGCACCCACCTGGATGACACTTTTCGCATTTTCAGGTCGTAATGCAGGATTGTGGGCACAGAACCCACAGAAATGCCAACTCTGGAGGTGATCTGTTCAACAGTCATTCGGCGATTCCCCAAAACAATTCTCTCCACTTTCTCGATCATGTCGTCAGACCGGCTTGTGCGAGCCCGAGGTTGTTTCGGTTTGTTGTCACACAAAGTTCTGCCTTCATTAAACTGTCGCACACACGAACGCACTTTCGATACATCCATAACTCCATCACCACATGTCTCCTTCAACTGTCGATGAATTTCCAATGGTTTCACACCACGCCAATTCAGAAAACGAATGATTGCACGCTGTTCAAGTAAGGAAAACGTCGCCGTTTTAAGTATTTAAAACAGTTCTCATTCTCGCCGCTGGCGGTAAAATTCCATCTGACGTATGGTGCTGCCATCTCTGGGACGTATTGACAATGAACACGGCCTCATTTTAAAACAATGCGCATGTTTCTATCTCTTTCCAGTCCGGAGAAAAAAAATCGGAGGCCTTAGAACTTGAATGCACCTCGTAAATCTCAACCTGGTACCCGCCTTACCAACAATTAATTATATATGATGATTCCACTTCAAATCGTTCCGTACGCATACTCCCAGATATTTTACAGAAGTTACTGTTACTGGTGTTTTTCTGCTATCGTATAATCATACAATAAAGGGTAGTGGTGCTAGTTGCGCGCCTATAAAGATGCAAATCAGGTTTGCTTTAAATACGGGCTGTAACGGTCGTCAGCGTTAGTTACGTTTGAGATTCGACGTGGTGACTTGATGCTAGTCCAGACTATCTTTAAGCGGTCAAAGGCACCATTAACAACATGTTA
The DNA here is from genome assembly GCF_021461395.2 of Schistocerca americana. Classification (NCBI taxonomy): domain Eukaryota; kingdom Metazoa; phylum Arthropoda; class Insecta; order Orthoptera; family Acrididae; genus Schistocerca; species Schistocerca americana. Next base: position 538,209,106 of record NC_060124.1, on the reverse strand, counting down.
TGTACATAATTCCGCGTTGTCAGCGTGTACACAACTTTCCCACTAGAGTGCGACCCGCTAAGCACAACTGCGCAGGCGCAGCGCTCATCCGTCTCTGCACTACGAGATGGCGCTGTCTTAGAGATGGACCAAATTCTGCTTCCGCCAATCCGCGTATTAATATGTAATGCAGCCAATGAGATTGCTGCTAACGTAGAACCTTTTCTCCTCACGGATCACACTCGTGAAGTGGTACCTGAACGCGCGAGGTATTATAACGAGTGTACAGACCTCCGATTAGTCGGTCTGCATTGGTCTGCATTAGTCTGTACCAGTCTATAGTCCAGTTTCAGTCTGCGCCTAATAAGATTATCACATTCCTGTACATAGCCATGAAGATAAATGAATAGACACTTTGTCAAGTACCAGAGATATGTGAGAATAAGATTAACATACCAAGACCAAAGGAACTTCAGATTGTCAATTGTAAACATCATCCAGAATCAAGTTACGTAATGTCTATGCTTTTTATTATTTTAATAAATGTGTGTGAAAATTAATCAAGTTGTGTTTAAAGTTGGTCACCGTCAATCTGCTACTCTAAGCGTGCAAGTGGCATTTCTATCGTCTGAGCTAACGGCAGAAGATAAACACGCCACGATAAGACCACGAGACATATTGCTGACACTCGCCTACTTCGTTAGAGCGACAAGTCAAATAATCTGATGGTGTGTGTACCGAAGGTCTTACAGTACGCACACCACACAACACTTCACTGAGTCCGTAAAATAGAGCTATGTGAAACTGAATGTTCATTCTACGGTACCGCAAAAGGATTTGTCAGGAATGTAGCCACTGTAAACGATTCCTGGCAGCTGTGATCACGAAAATGTACGGTCGAAAAAAGACTTGGCTCCGGATGGTCATGTGTCCCGCGGATGGCTCTGGCGCACTGCAGCAGCAATTTTAGTAGCAGCCGGCACCACTGTGACACTACGAACTGTTGCAAATCCGTTACTTCAAGGACGGCGCAGAACCAGACGCCGTGTATCGTGCATTCCACTGATCCCGAACCACCGTCATTTGAGACTTCACTGGTGTCAAGCGACAGCACGCAGGTGTGCAGAGTGGAGGTGTACCGTGTTTGCAGATGAAAGCTGGGTCTACCTCAGCGTCAAAGAGGTCCGTGTGTTGGATAGGTGGGGGCCAGTTGAGGGCCTGTAGGCCGGCCGGAGTGGCCGAGCAGTTCTAGGCGTTACAGTCTGGAACCGCGCGACCGCTACGGTCGTTGGCTCGAATCCTGCCTCGGGTATGGATGTGTGTGATGTCCTTAGGTTAGTTAGGGTTAAGTAGTTCTAAGGGACTGATGACCTCAGATGTTAAGTCCGATAGTGCTCAGAGCCATTTGAAACATTTGACAAGTCCTGCGTCATCCACAAACAGCGTTAACACCCCCTGTGTTGACCGATCAAGTACAGCAGGCACGGAACTTATCCTACAAACTGACATCTGGCACCTGCGAAACACGGTGCACGCATGTGGGCATGCTTGCATTCAACATTCTGTCGGGGTCACCGGTTATTAATGTACCAAGGTATCACATTTTCAGTGGCTTATCTCACGCTTACATTAACGTGTGATATTGCAATGTTACCTGGACAAATGTGTTCCCGAAATTCCAGTACGTTTTCCTCGATGGTGAGTGTTCATCGGAGGTGAGGGTATCATCTGGAGTGCCCCAGGGAAGTGTGGTAGGTCCACTGTTGTTTCCTATCTACATAAATGATCTTTTGGATAGGGTGGATAGCAATGTGCGGTTGTTTGCTGATGATGCTGTGGTGTACGGGAAGGTGTCGTCGTTGAGTGACTGTAGGAGGATACAAGATGACTTGGACAGGATTTGTGATGGGTGTAAAGAATGGCAGCTAACTCTAAATATAGATAAATGTAAATTAATGCAGATGAAAAGGAAAAAGAATCCTGTAATGTTTAAATACTCCATTAGTAGCGTAACGTTTGACACAGTCACGTCGATTAAATATTTGGGCATAACGTTGTAGAGAGATATGAAGTGGGACAAGCATGCAATGGCAGTTGTGGGGAAGGCGGATAGTCGTCTTCGGTTCATTGGCAGAATTTTGGGAAGATGTGGTTCATCTGTAAAGGAGATCGCTTATAAAACACTAATACGACCTATTCTTGAGTACTGCTCGAGCGTTTGGGATCCCTATCAGGTCGGATGGAGGGAGGACATAGAAGCAATTCAGAGGCGGGCTGCTAGATTTGTTACTGGTAGGTTTGATCATCACGCGAGTGTTACGGAAATGCTTCAGGAACTCGGGTGGGAGTCTCTAGAGGAAAGGAAGCGTTCTTTTCGTGAATCACTACTGAGGAAATTTAGAGAATCAGCATTTGAGGCTGACTGCAGTACAATTTTACTGCCGCCAACTTATATTTCGTGGGTAGACCACAAAGATAAGATAAGAGACATTAGGGTTCGTACAGAGGCATATAGGCAGTCATTTTTCCCTCGTTCTGTTTGGGAGTGGAACAGGGAGAGAAGATGCTAGTTGTGGTACGAGGTACCCTCCCCCACGCACCGTATGGTGGATTGCGGAGTATGTATGTAGATGTAGAAATGTATCCGAGATCATTATCCAGCATATGTGATCCACGTGACAACGATATTTTATAAACGGTGGGGGTTCTGATCTCACTGCATTGCACTGGGTGTCACGCTTATTCATCATAGGTATATTCGTAATTACGGTGTCTTTTCTTAACAGTTTTCGCTAAAAGAACGTCGTCTTCGCTGCAAACATTCCCATTTGGCTTCACGAAGCATCCCCATAATACTCGCATGTTGATCGAACCTGTCGGTAACATATCTAGCAGCCGACATTGCTCAAAATGGCTCAAATAGCTCTGAGCACTATGGGAGGTCATCAGTCCCCTAGAACTTAGAACTACTTAAACCTAACTAACCTAAGGACATCACACACATCCATGCCCGAGGCAGGATTCGAACCTGCGACCGTAGCGGCCTACATTGCTTCGACGTTTTCCTTTCAATCGACCAGATTGGCCTAACAATACCACCACTTGCAAACCAGGTTAGAAATCAGATTAATAATGTTGCTCACGCAGCATATGTTCGCTTTATCGGGCAACAACAAAGTTATTGACTGTGGATGGTATCGTCAGAATGGAAATAATGAAGTCACTGTAAAAAGGTCATTAATTTTGGCACTTATCTTGAATGGATTCCCACGCAGATTTCGTCGAAGTTGTTATGGCTCATCTTGTTGATTCTAGGGTGATTCCACTTTGACTGCTAGAAGGTCCAGATCTGTATTTTAGCAATATTTGAAGACCTAACAAATGCGTTTTTCAGGAAATTCTTAATGGTCAAACAATCCCAGATCAGAACAATGGTATGATAGAAATGATTTTTGACTTGGTGTTCACGATCCACATTTTTATTAAACTTCTTGTAAATTCACATATACTTCTTCTTAATTGTCACATAATCAAGAAAACAGTTTTGTATCAATCTTGATATATTTAATTTCCACTTTAACCAAACGCAAGACTTGACTGCTCTTTTACAAAGCGAAATAACAACTTAACTTCTGCAAAGTGAAACAAAGAGTGCTCTGTGCGCACTCGCGCCAAAACGGTTACAAGTAAGTCAAAGACTATGACAATCTCACAGAAATGAATACACACAAGAACAATATCACTATAATATATCGATACATCGGAGTACCTATACATTAATAAAACTAAATGTGAATATTGTCACAACAATATGTCTGTTACTTCGCAGAAAAGTAGTACGATATTACTGGTATCGAGAACTCGGTTAGAGTGCCGTAATGGTCACGTAAATAAAGAACCATTGCACTGGGAACCAGAAACACTCGAGCAGTACTCAACAAAGAGCAGCAATAGTGTTCTACACAGGGTCTTCTTTACGGATGAGCAACACTTTCCTGAAATTCTCCCAATAAAGTGATGCCGAGCATTCGCCTTCGCTGCTTACCGACCTCAAGTATTCGTTTCATTTCGTATCGCTTTGCAACGTTACAAGTAGGTATTTAATCGACGTGACTGTTTGAGAGATCTCACCGCTCATACTGCATTCGAAAATTGCAGGATAGATTTTCCTACTCATTTGCATTAAGACCATTTAGAGCAAACTGCGATTCAAAATTTCTTCCTAAATCATCCTGTACCCTCCCTACAATCACTCAACGATGACACTACAGCGTCACCAGCAAATAGTCGCAGACTGCTGCTCGCCGTATCCGACAGATAACTTATGTACGTATATAGAAAACAAGAGCTGTCCTATCACACTTCCCTGGGCCATATTACAAAGCTTAGTTCCTTTGGAAAACCGCCCGATCCAAAGCATATGTTTTTCGACATAAAAGTTTTAACTTTTGTTCTTTGGGGCCCACGGAGCAAAATACGTCTTTCAGTAACATGATTATTACGATTATTACGAATAATAGTCAGCTGCACTGCTCTGTAAATTGCTTTTACTTTTATCATTCACGACGAGCCCATTTCGGCATATTGACATCATCAGGCGCTCTATAAATACATAACTAAGCGATGGTCTTAATCTAATGGTCTTTATGTGGTGTGTGTACTGTAAGACCTTCGGTACACACACCATCAGATTATTTGACTTGTCGCTCTAAACGAAGTAGGCGAGTGTCAGCAATATGTCTCGTGGTCTTATCGTGGCGTGTTTATCTTCTGCCGTTAGCTCAGATGATAGAAATGCCACTTGCACGCTTAGAGTAGCAGATTGACGGTGACCAACTTTAAACACAACTTGATTAATTTTCACACACATTTATTGAAATAATAAAAAGCATAGACATTACGTAACTTGATTCTGGATGCTGTTTACAATTGACAATCTGAAGTTCCTTTGGTCTTGATATGTTAATCTTATTCTCACATATCTCTGATACTTGACAAAGTGTCTATTCACTTCTCTTCATGGCTATGTACAGGAATGTGATAATCTTATTAGGCGCAGACTGAAACTGGACTATAGACTGGTACAGACTAATGCAGACTAATGCAGACTGACTAATCGGAGGTCTGTACACTCGTTATAATACCTCGAGCGTTCAAGTATATCTGCGCGAGTGTGATCCGCGAGGATAAAAGGTTCTACGTTAGCAGCAATCTCATTGGCTGCGTTACATATTAATACGCGGACGGGTGGAAACAGAATTTGGTACGTCTCTAAGACAGCGCCATCTCGTAGTGCGGAGACGGACGAGCGCTGCGCCTGCGCTCTAGTGGGAACGTTGTGTACGCGCTGACTACGCAAAACTATGTACACAACACTTTAACTATGATAAGAAAAGCTACGATACATCGTTAAGTGTTTTTACCTTATGTGTAACATCGATGCTGTTATGTTCTGTCTTTTTTAGAATTATTACTTTCTCCTATGTGTACACTGGAGATGTAGATCTGATTTTAGTTGCTTTCCAAGTATGTTACTTTCCGGACAGCTTGGATGATACTGGATCAGTATTACTACATGTTTACATTGTTACCATTATAAATAAGCGATGTGTGAAATTCAGTTGGTTTTTATTAGTTTTATAGGTTTGTTTGCAATTACGTTTCTGCCCAGCGTTTGTTTTAGTTTTATTTGAGATTTTTATTTAACATTTTTAATTTTTTTTGCAATAAGTGCGTTATTGTCTATGATTTATGTTGTTGTTACGTCTTTTTCTATGCTCTTCTTGTTCTTATCGCTCTTACTCTTTATATATGTTATTTAGTGTCTCTCGTTTATTACTTTACCCGTTTTGTTGATTTGTAATGTTAATAAAGTTTTCTACGTACTTTTTGCCGTTTAGATCAGTCTGTTCGTTTCGTAAATTGGTAGGGTTTTTGTGTGCATGTGAATATATTTCTGTTTTCTCAAGGATGTTCATAAATCTTCCCTTCTGCGTAATGTGGAGGATTTGCAGTCTTTCGTTCGTAGGTTTTACGTCGTGTTTTTCTTTTGTACATGTTGAAAAAATGTGGATGGGTTGGCCGCGCGGGATTAGCCGAACGGTCTGGGGCGTTGCAGTCTACATCTACATCTACATCTACATTTATACTCCGCAAGCCACCCAACGGTGTGTGGCGGAGGGCACTTTACGTGCCACTGTCATTACCTCCCTTCCAGTCGCGTATGGTTCGCGGGAAGAACGACTACCGGAAAGCCTCCGTGCGCGCTCGTATCTCTCTAATTTTACATTCGTGATCTCCTCGGGAAGTACAAGTAGGGGGAAGCAATATATTCGATACCTCATCCAGAAACGCACCCTCTCGAAACCTGGACAGCAAGCTACACCGCGATGCAGAGCGCCTTTCTTGAAGAGTCTGCCACTTGAGTTTGCTAACCATCTCCGTAACGCTATTACGCTTACCAAATAACCCTGCGACGAAGCGCGCCGCTCTTCTTTGGATCTTCTCTATCTCCTTCGTCAACCCGATCTGGTACGGATCCCACACTGATGAGCGATTCTCAAGTATAGGTCGAACGAGTGTTTTGTAAGCCAACTCCTTTGTTGATGGACTACATTTTCTAAGGACTCTCCCAATGAATCTCAACCTGGTACCCGCCTTACCAACAATTAATTTTATGTGATCATTCCACTCCAAATCGTTCCGCACGCATACTCCCAGATATTTCACAGACGTAACTGCTACCAGTGTTTGTTCCGCTATCATATAATCATACAATAAAGGATCCTTCTTTCTATGTATTCGCAATACGTTACATTTGTCTATGTTAAGGGTCAGTTCCCACTCCCTGCACCAAGTGCCTATCCGCTGCAGATCTTCCTGCATTTCGCTAAAATTTTCTAATGCTGCAACTTCTCTGTATACTAAAGCATCATCCGCGAAAAGCCGCATGGACTGTGCGGCTGGTTCTGGCGGAGGTTGGAGTCCTCCCTCGGACACGGGTGTGTGTGTTTGTCCTTAGGTTAATTTATGTTAAGTAGTGTGTAAGCTTACGGACTGATGACATTTGCAGTTAAGTCCCATAAGATTTCACACACATTTGAACATTTTTTTGTGGATGGGTTGTTTTCACTTTCTCTTGTGAGACCTTTATATCTAATTTTGAAATTTTCTACCGGTTTCGCCTGTGCAGAATTTGTGGCATGTGTTACACGACATTTTGTAAATGCGAGGGTTGTGGTGTATGGGAATTTTCTAGATGCCTTTGTGTTTGAGGCTGTGTGTGTTTTGATACGCAAAGGCGATGTTGGTTTTGTTGAATAATTTGTTAATTTTGCTCGAAATTTTTCCTAGATAAGTTGTTACGTATTATTCTTTCTTCTTTTTCTTTGTGTGTATGTTTAGTGTTACCTCTTTATCTACATTCTGCCTTTCTGGTTGTACTTATCGCAGTATGAATGTGTTACAATCTTGCAGTCACAATCGTTTTGCTGAGCTGTGTATTCTAAGACTTCTATTTCCTTCTGAATTGCTTCCTTTTCTAACGGTAAATTTATTAATCTGTTAACGATTGTGTGGAAGAATACGAGTCTGTGGGCTCTGGGATGACCTAGTGTGCAATGATAATACAGTATGTTGTGGTAGGCTTTCTGTAAATTTCGAAACAATGTTTCTTCTTAGGGGTCTTAATAGCTACGTCGAGAAAGTTAATTATTTTGTTAGTTTCCTATTCTATGGTAAGTTTCACTTTTTGGCGTAATTGATTCAGTGCTTTATGTATTTCATTTATGTCAGTAAGGTTACCTTCTACAAGCAGTAAAGGGTCGTCTGTGTATTTGCAATGGTACATGAATTTTTGATTAGTTGCTTTTTTTGTTTTGAAAAATTTTTCTTCCAAGTTGTTAAGGAATATCTCAGCTACGGTTCCAGCAATGCTACATGCCACCGCTGCTCCATCTTTTTATCCACATATTTTACTATCAGGCTCGAAGTAATTTTGATGTAAGACAAGTTTCGTTAGTTGTAAGATTCCTGTAACGCCTTGTGTTGAGATTTTTCTGTATACGAGTAGGTTTTGTTCTATGGTAGCTGTCGTTTCCTGGATTGTGATGTTCTTGTATAGGTTAGTAATGTCGAAAGATACGAAGTTTTAATTTGACGGTTTTTAATGACTGCGATGTTAACATTGGATGTATAGTACCTAGTGCTTTCTACTCGGTAGGCCAAACATCCGTTTTCAGACTTCCATGCTTTTTTTGTTGTTTTTTTTTTATAAAAAAGTGTTCAAATGGCTCTGAGCACTATTGGGTCATCAGTCACCTAGAACTTAAAACTACTTAAAGCTACTGACCTAAGGACATCACACACATCCATGCCCGAAGCAGGATTCGAACCTGCGACCGTAGCGGTCACGCGGTTCCAGACTGAGGCGCCTAGAATTTTTTTTTTTTTTTCTACTCATTTTGTTCGTATAGTTCGTTGCTGTTGGTCTGGGCGGACGTCACAAGACATCCGTTCAAATTGATCGTTGGTTCCTTGACTTAGTTTTTTTATTACAAAGAGCACGCAACCTTCTGACCGAACACGCTGAGCTACCGTGCCGGTAACCGCTCGGCCACAGCGTCCGGCCTCCCTGTTTATCCTGAGAGCAGTTGCCTCATCCATTAGGCTGTCTGAGCACGCCTCCAGGCCCGAGTCGAATTGTTATTGTCAGTGACGTTTCCGCTTATGATTTACGAACAGCGGCACCAGTGGTATTCAGTGGTTGCATCACCGGGTGGACTCGTGTTCTGCGTGCACAAGGAGCATGAAGCATGTACTCATTTCACCTCGAACGCTATTTATTTGCCGGTATTTTGTAGCCTTCTTTGTTTTGTGCAACCACATGAAATATGACTCACGCAGTCATTAAAGTGACACCAAAGAAAAATGGAACATTTTGGGGCAAGCAAGACATCTCAACCTTTCAGTAACGTACGTACACACTTTGTCGTCTGAATGTATGCCACTGGCCAGCCATTATCTCTGACAGGCATCTTTCATAATCTCTGGGAATAATCGTTACAGCTGACTGCATAAGGGCTGCTAGCGACGTGGAGATTCTACGTATGTTGCGCAATGAAGCAGCGGCAACACAGCTGAGTTATGCGAGTTAATGGACTATTGCGCCACCTATCACACGCGTAAAAACGCATCATTACGTGCCTGGCTGACAACAACCGCCGAAATTGTAATTGTTTTAAAAGCCTAGGTGACGAATGAGCGCTCTGACACGCATTCGTGTGTGACTTGGTATTGAAGAATATTTAATAAACACTGACATGTATTCTTTCGCAGTAGGCAACACGACATTCCATCCCTCATAAGATCGGCTTTTGAAACGCATGCAAATCCGATTGCGACTCTCTATCACCACCAAAGATATAATCTTTTTTGGGACCACTGTTCTCAGAGGTATCTTTTTCCTCGGCCTATTTCGGTGGAGAAAATGCGGATTTTGTTGCAGGACATCGTGGAATACTTCCGCTACAGCCTCTATTATTTCATGAAGTTCCGATTGGTGGCGGCGCTATACGTAACTTCCACACGCCCTCTGTAACTTAGGTGTCTTCCCAGAAGACAGTTGTCATTGAGTTTCTTTTGGCGGAAAACCAGAACACCGCAGTTATTCATAAGTGCTTGTATAATGTCTACCGAAACCTGGCAGTGGACAAAAGCACGGTGAGTCGTTGGGTGAGGTGTCTGTCATTGTCGTAAAAGGTTGCACAAGCCTATCCGATCTCCAGCGCGCGGGCCTCCAGCACACAGCTGTGACTCTTGCAGTGATGGAACGTGCAGACACTCTCATTCGAAGTGATCGACGGTTCACTGTGAACGCCTCGCTCCTCAACTGGACGTCATAGGAGCTCATAAAACTAGACTGGACTCTTCTTCCTCATCCATCCTACGGCCTCGGTCTCGCACCTTCCACTTTCCGTCTGGTGGCCCACTGAGGAATGCACCCTACAGGAAGCAGAACGTGGACGATGGGGAGGTTACAGATGCAGCGAGACGTTGGCTCCGGCGTCGACCAGTAGAGTGGTACCGTGTAGACATACAGCATCCCTCAGTAACATCTACCTCTACATCTACATCTACATGGTCACTCTGCAACTCACACTTAAGTGCCTGGCAGATGATTCATCGAACCATTTTCATACTACTTCTCTACCATTCCTCTCTCGAATGGAGCGTGGCAAAACGGAACACTTAAATCTTTCCGTTCGAGCTCTCTCTTATTTTATTATGGTGTTCATTTCTCCCTACGTAGGTGGATGTCAATAACATACACTACTGGCCATTAAAATTGCTACACCATGCAGATGACGTGCTACAGACGCGAAATTTAACCAACAAGAGGAAGATGCTGTGATATGCAAATGATTAACTTTTCAGAGCATTTACACAAGGTTGGCGCCGGTGGCGACACCTACAACGTGCTGACATGAGGAAAGTTTCCAACCAATTTCTCATACACAAACAGCAGTTGACCGGCGTTGCCTGGTGAAACGTTGTTGTGATGCCTCGTGTAAGGAGAAGAAATGCGTACCATCACGTTTCCGACTTTGATAAAGGTCTGATTGGAGCCTATCGGAATTGCGGTTTATCGTATCGCGACATTGCTGCTCGCGTTGGTCAAGATCCAATGACTGTTAGCAGAATATGGAATCGGTGAGTTCAGGAGGGTAATACGGAACGCCGTGCTGGATCCCAACGGCCTCGTATCACTGGCAGTCGAGATGAGAGGCATCTTATCCGCATGGCTGTAACGAATCGTGCAGCCACGTCTCGATCTCTGAGTCAACACATGGGGACGTTTTCCAGACAACAACCATCTGCACGAACAGTTCGACGACGTTTTCAGCAGCATGGACTATCAGCTCGGAGACCATGGGTGCGGTTACCCTTGACGCTACATCACAGACACGATCGCCTGCGATTGTGTACTCAACGACGGACCTGGGTGCACGAATGGCAAAATGTCATTTTTTTGGATGAATCCAGGTTCTGTTTACAGCATCATGATGGTCGCATCCGTGTTTTGCGTCATCGCGGTGAACGCACAGTGGAAGCGTGTATTCGTCATCGCCAAACTGGCGTATCACCCGGCCTGATGGTATGGGGTGCCATTGGTTACCCGTTTCGGTCACCTCTTGTTCGCATTGATGGCACTTTGCGCAGTGGATGTTAGATTTCAGATGTGTTACGACCCGTGGCTCTACCCTTCATCCGATCCCTGCGAAACCCTGCACTTCAGCAGGATAATCAACTATCGCATGTTGCAGGTCCTGTACGAGCCTTTCTGGCTACAGAAAATGTTCGACTGCTGCCCTGGCCAGCACATTCTCCAATCTCTCACCAAAAAAAAAAAAACCTCTGGTCAATGGTGGCCGAGCTCAAGTGGCTCGTGACAATACGCCAGTCACTACTCTTGATGAACTGTGGTATCGTGTTGAATCTGCGTGGGCAGCTGTACCTGTACACGTCATCCAAGCCCTGTTTGACTCAATGCCCAGGCGTATCAAGGCCGTTATTACGGTCAGAGGTGGTTGTTATGGGTACTGAATTCTCAGGATCTATGCACCCAAATTGTGTGAAAATGTAATCACATGTCAGTTCTATTACAATATATTTGTCCAATGAATAACCTTTATCATCTGCATTTCTTCTTGGTGTAGCAATTTTAATGGCCAGTAGTGTATTTTCGCATTCGGAAAAGAAAGTTGGTAATGCTTTAGTGACACCATCATCGGTAACATTTCCATCGCTATCGCACAGTGACGGTATTGACTGTTTCTTGCCACTGGTGTACTTTACATACGACCAGAATCTCTTCGGGCTTCCTACCATATTTTGACACAATTGAGGAAACTATTAAAAGCATCTCGCATTGATGTCCGCACTAAATTTCGAGCTTCGAGTATAGTGGCGTAAGGCCGTCGCATTTGAGGGGAATAATATGGTGTACTGGAATCCTGGATAAAACCAATCTGCTTTCAGAAAACAGTGTTTTGATTTACTTATTGAACGCCCCTCACATACCTTTGAGCGACCAAGCAACTGCCAAATATCAAGTCAGCTGCTCGTTCCTTTCCCACCTAAATGCCACCGTCACATAGCGCCAAGACAACCCTAATTTCACTTTCAACCACCTCAGAACCCTTCTTTAACATAAGTCCCCCTCACCCCTGTTACCATCTCTAATCTGTATGCATACATGTATGTGTTATTTCTGTGTAATCGTTATGAGGTTGTGTCCATTGACGACTATGTACAAGACATGTTGTGAGATATATGTTGTGATAAGATGTGAACTACTCCAAGGAGCAGTGGCTATAAAAGACCTAAACTCTTAAGCTGTACGTTAAGTATGAACCTTCAAACGCCAGAATGAAACTGGAAAGAGTCTTCTGAGACATAATGGTCAACAAAATATTGACACTCACACACACACACACACACACACACACACACACTCACTCTCTCTCTCTCTCTCTCTCTCTCTCTCTCTCTCTCTCTCTCTCTCTCACACACACACACACACACACACACACACACACACCACATAATTTATAAATACCATTTCCATATGATATCTCAGTAAGCTACCTGCTCACACCACAGCACGTTTAGCAAGCACCAATCACCATAACTGCAGTTGTCGACTTACCTTTCTACAACCGAAACCTTGTTATGGTAAATTTCGCGCTAAGACAGAATACTTATTTTTAATATTTTGTAACTGTGAAGTGATTTCAGTGGGTTGCCTCTGATGCATAAGAATATTCGAGGGCCATAATTAGAATCCTGTTACAGCAATATGACAGCAAAGCAGCGCGGTGCTGTATTTAGTACCAGTAACAAAGTAATGAATTGGTTTAAGGGGAAATAATTCAGAAATAAACTCATTACAAATAAATATATTGTTACTGAAAAATGTAACTGTCTTCAAAGCAATAAACGTAAGTGAATTACATAGTGAACATTCTTATTAATTCTTATTAATTCAGGAGAGCATGATAACTTTGAATCGACAGCACGATTGATTTAAAACGTAACATTAATCACAATAGTTAGCTTCTACTTAGTTAAAATTGCGTAAGCTATAAGTTTCCATTTCACCATATGGAAGAATACTGCCACAAGTCCCAACATGGAGAAGTCATGACTGAACCGTGCAGAAATTTAGAAAGCAGTTCAGAAATAATATGACCAATTCGCCTAAGGTTCACCACAGCAAATAACTGTAATGATTTCACCCAGTTTCTCAGCACCGCATAGTCAGATCGAAGAGACAAAGCCAGTGCTTCTCCCAAAACAGAACTCTCACCAGAACAAGAACAGTACTTGCCAAATCACTGAATCAGAATCAGACTCGCAGAAGCATGTTGAAGGAAGGAACTGCCGTGGCTTCTAAACCATAAGAGCTTCCCATTGGATAATATGTAAACTGACATCCCAAAGATGTGAAAGTGCCTCAGTGGACAAGGAAAGAAGTTCCTCAAAGAACTTGTTTATATTAATCAAAGCTGAGTGTAGTACAGAGGTACAAACTATTCTAAGGATAATTGCCATGATGTACTAAAAGAATTTATGTCAATCGAAGCAGAGTGTAGTATAGAGGTACAAGGTATTCTAAGGATGACTGTCATGATCTACGAAAAGAAAAATCTATTGGGTGGACATGAAATTGCCAAATGAAAAGGCAACTTTCATGGGAAGTTGACCTGATTTAGAATGTGCTCAGCAGATCACCAGAGGATATTAAACATTACTATATGACATACTAACACATTTCAAAAAGATAAAGTTATTTAACAAGAAAAATTAGTCAAAGCTATTTTTGAATGAAATGAATAAGGTTAATCTAATGGCAGAGTCTTTTGTCTTGACATTACACTATACTAGCTCATGAGTTCCTAAACATTTAAAATTGTAGTTCCAATGTACTAACATCATGCCAAGATCTTCAGGTCTGTCACTTGCAAGACCTACACTCCTGGAAATGGAAAAAAGAACACATTGACACCGGTATGTCAGACCCACCATACTTGCTCCGGACACTGCGAGAGGGCTGTACAAGCAATGATCACACGCACGGCACAGCGGACACACCAGGAACCGCGGTGTTGGCCGTCGAATGGCGCTAGCTGCGCAGCATTTGTGCACCGCCGCCGTCAATGTCAGCCAGTTTGCCGTGGCATACGGAGCTCCATCGCAGTCTTTAACACTGGTAGCATGCCGCGACAGCGTGGACGTGAACCGTATGTGCAGTTGACGGACTTTGAGCGAGGGCGTATAGTGGGCATGTGGGAGGCCGGGTGGACGTACCGCCGAATTGCTCAACACGTGGGGCGTGAGGTCTCCACAGTACATCGATGTTGTCGCCAGTGGTCGGCGGAAGGTGCACGTGCCCGTCGACCTGGGACCGGACCGCAGCGACGCACGGATGCACGCCAAGACCGTAGGATCCTACGCAGTGCCGTAGGGGACCGCACCGCCACTTCCCAGCAAATTAGGGACACTGTTGCTCCTGGGGTATCGGCGAGGACCATTCGCAACCGTCTCCATGAAGCTGGGCTACGGTCCCGCACACCGTTAGGCCGTCTTCCGCTCACGCCCCAACATCGTGCAGCCCGCCTCCAGTGGTGTCGCGACAGGCGTGAATGGAGGGACGAATGGAGACGTGTCGTCTTCAGCGATGAGAGTCGCTTCTGCCTTGGTGCCAATGATGGTCGTATGCGTGTTTGGCGCCGTGCAGGTGAGCGCCACAATCAGGACTGCATACGACCGAGGCACACAGGGCCAACACCCGGCATCATGGTGTGGGGAGCGATCTCCTACACTGGCCGTACACCACTGGTGATCGTCGAGGGGACACTGAATAGTGCACGGTACATCCAAACCGTCATCGAACCCATCGTTCTACCATTCCTAGACCGGCAAGGGAACTTGCTGTTCCAACAGGACAATGCACGTCCGCATGTATCCCGTGCCACCCAACGTGCTCTAGAAGGTGTAAGTCAACTACCCTGGCCAGCAAGATCTCCGGATCTGTCCCCCATTGAGCATGTTTGGGGCTGGTTGAAGCGTCGTCTCACGCGGTCTGCACGTCCAGCACGAACGCTGGTCCAACTGAGGCGCCAGGTGGAAATGGCATGGCAAGCCGTTCCACAGGACTACATCCAGCATCTCTACGATCGTCTCCATGGGAGAATAGCAGCCTGCATTGCTGCGAAAGGTGGATATACACTGTACTAGTGCCGACATTGTGCATGCTCTGTTGCCTGTGTCTATGTGCCTGTGGTTCTGTCAGTGTGATCATGTGATGTATCTGACCCCAGGAATGTGTCAATAAAGTTTCCCCTTCCTGGGACAATGAATTCACGGTGTTCTTATTTCAATTTCCAGGAGTGTATTTTGTGAAAATATTTTGTTTGGAATTGCAAAGAATATAAGGTCAATTGGACAGTAAGAAATAGTAAGACTGGAATTAAATTTGACTTTTGAGATGTAAGATGCTTCAAAATAAACTGGCTGTATTAAAAGAAATAATATGTTAGATATCATTCAGCTACATATGCTCAACAAAATTTGAGGTAAAGGCATAAAACATAGATATGGGTAATTGATGTTTATGAGTAAAATTTATGGTAAAAGTCATTTATATATATATATATATATATATATATCTCAATAACTGCTTGAATATATGCAAAAAGTATTTACATTACTGATTTTGGCAAATAGTTGCCATATTCAGATAACATGAGACAATATGTACTATCATTGAAATATTAAATAGCTTTAGTATATTCAAAGTGTTTGCCTATATTTGTTTGTCTGTATGAAGCTTTTTGTGAATTAAACATAGCACATAGCTGAAGATAGCAACTACTTCCTGAATTGGTAATATGGATATTTCTTATATATCTGAGTGATCACTGAGATAATAAATTGGTATACAAACATTGCAAAGCCCACATGCTTCCCATTGGCAATATGTCAGTTTTTTTAACAAAGAAATGTTCGTAGTCATGGTGGTAGAGAGTGGAACTATGTATTCTTGTTTGATTCTTGGAGATGACACAAGTTGCTGGTTGACAATGTCACTGTATTTGGGACAGTTTGCAACATGCTCCAAGTACTAGAGACTTATTGAACTGTATGGAGTTATCTCAGTTCATGCACAGTTCATGCTGATGATCCGTCTGGCACATCTTTCTTCATTTGTCTTGCCTAGTTTCCTATTCTTTCTATTTCCATTTCTTTTACATGTTTTAGTACTATCTCTCTTTGTCATAATATATTCCATGGTAGTTTCATCCCTGTTCTTCCACAAGTTTCTCAAGAATTCCTAATATTCCTCATTCGATTTTATGGGTATATTATTCACAATATTTATATGGGCTTCCTGATCTGCCATTATGAAAACACATTCGACAAAATCTGTAAAACAATAAAGGTAATCCCAAAACTTCTTGTTATAAGATAAAATATCATTCTTTATAACTTTTACTGCTTGATTCTCTTGAGATTACCTATGCGAGACCCCTTATGTTTATGAATATCAGCTTCAAAATGGTTGGATGAATTTCAAATTTCACCCTATATGGCCCTAAGTAGAAAAGAAAACACTTTTATGTCAGTTAGTGTAGCCGGCCGAAGTGGCCATGCGGTTAAAGGCGCTGCAGTCTGGAACCGCAAGCCCGCTACGGTCGCAGGTTCGAATCCTGCCTCGGGCATGGATGTTTGTGATGTCCTTAGGTTAGTTAGGTTTAACTAGGTCTAAGTTCTAGGGGACTAATGACCTCAGCAGTTGAGTCCCATAGTGCTCAGAGCCATTTGAACCCATTTTGTCAGTTAGTGCTGTTTGCTGGATCGTTTATGTGACCTGCTCATCTACTCTGAACAACTTTGCAGATATTGTCAGTTTTGTTTTGTCATTTTTCTTATGCCTCTCAGCGGCCTTTCTGATATTTTACAATGTAAATCTCACTACATCACCACGTGACAGGCTCCTGGAAGCTGGTAGCGGTACTTTCTCCAATATCTTATCTGATGGAAGCTGACTTGTCCGTATTAAAATCTGTGGTAAGGGTGTCGAGTCATTTGGCATTGCATTTGGCATTGGCATTGCAAACCTATTGGTCTCCTTTGATTGACATGTCATTAACCTATTATTCTCCTTTGACTGACAGGTCCTTAAACGGTTGTTCTGGTAAAAGGATCCTTCCTTTTGACTGACAGGTCCTTAACCTATTGTTCTGCTAAAAGGATCCTTCCTTTTGATTAACAGGTCCTTAATCTATTGTTCCCCCACCCTGTCCCACTCCCCTCTCGCCTCAGGAACCCTCAAACCCGCCCCCCTTCCCCTCATTGCTACAGGTCCACTTTCAGGTCTGAGTTATTGGAATAGCCCCTCTACTCTTATCAGTTTGATTGACTACTTAATTAAATTGATCAGTTAATTAACCTCTGCCCCTCTGGTAAACCTCCTCCCTTACCACCCTCCCTCCCAGAAATTGTCGGGAAAAAGACTCCATTGATCGGTCATTTGCAGGGAATTCGATTGCAGTGTATGGATATTGTTTAAACAATGCAGACAATGTATAGAATATTGTTTAATTATTTATGGCAGTGTATGGAATATAGTTTCTTTTATTTAGTTAAATAATTTTTCCAGAAATCGATAGCAGTGTATGTAATATTGTTTAAACAATTTAGACAATGTGTACAATATTATTTACTTAAACAATTTATGAGATACAAGGCAGTGTATGGAAATATGGAAATCTCATAACAGGAAATTCAAGGCCATATTGTTCATTTATAAAAAATTCAGATTGTGGGGTTGGATTTCTCTTGCTCATCATTCTCTGCTGTTTGGAATGTAATTACATGAGGCAAACGTGTTAGATAACCTAATGTTCGGCACTGTACTCTGGGTGTCTTAACCTAATGTTTGGCCCTTTGTTGGCACTTAACCTATTGATCTGTTAAGTAGTTTTCCATCTCAGTCCCATCCCCTTAAACTATTGTACCGCCTTAGATACCAAATTAAGTAATTAGTTATGTCTCCCACCATTTTCTGGTACACTCTTCGAATTTCACACGCTTTGGAGCTCCATGTCTGTTGAACTCTTCTTTGTCATCCACTCCCAACACCTTCAGCTATTGTACTGCGTTTTACATTAAAATTATGCAAATTAATTATTCTGTTCTTCTCCATGTCACCCACCCACACCCGCCAGTTAACTATTGTACGACTAACATTATGTTCATATAAAAAATTTATATACATTAATTGTGCAAATGAATTAAATCGATATTCTTCACGCGTATGGGCCCACCACCCGACGTCCAACGCCGACGCCGCCGACCCCGCACACATCTCCAGGAGTCAGGATGCACCAGTGGCCCTCGCGAAGTCAAAATGTGGCCATCAGCTGCCAAACCACACATAGGTATCAGTTCAGGTCCTGCAAGGATGAGACGATGGCATGTCTTTCATACAGACACTTGAGAAATACCTGTAGAAACACGTGGTCACCTAGGCACCATTGCTGGTGCGATGACATGTAGCTGTGGGTTCAGCTCCGAGAGAGATGTTTGCATAGCGGCTCACCCTCACAGATGCAGCTAAAAGGTTCTCTATTTTATACTGACGTCACACGTCTGTGTAAATAACAATGAAGGCCCCCTCTGGATGAGCTATAGAAATCTTTTGTATTGCTTCCCAGGATAACACAGGTTGCATTCTTCCTAGCAATCCTAACAGGACGGCCCGTCCCACTGACGCATAGTGGCGGGATGTTTGCAGGGTATGGTTGGAATTTTCGGTGTCCTACAGCTGCTGGTCTCAAAATGTTCTAATGCCACAATGGCAGATGAGGGACAGCATCCTGTAGAGAAGGATGGTCTGCTTCCACTTGTCTCCCAGAACTTTCTGTAGATACCTTGACCTCCATCCTGTTAAAACCAGTCTGTAGAGGCTCCTATGCTCCAGCACAAGGACGTCTTGTGAATGGATGGAGTGTTCTGATTGGCTCTTACTGAATTTACCTGCCAAATTACTGATGCTGCCATTATGGGAGCAGTGTCCGCCATTGTTTTCTGCAGACGAGACTTTCAGTGGCAAAACTATCTTGTATAGATCGCCATATTGCACTGACAGTTAAGCACTGAAAAAGTGGTCTACAGATCGCAGCGTTGACAGAGTAAACTGCTGCCGTAAACGTGGGCCATGACCACAGCTGCAGAAGTGCATGTCAGCCAGAGAGAGGCCAGCTGGACATGGACGACCCCTCACCCCAGCAGGATATGAGAGGTAGGAGTTTGAATGCTATGAATACTCCCAGCGAAACGCTTGTTGTATTGAATCTTCTGAAATTTACGCAGAGTATGCACCTGATGTACACGCACCCAATGGTGACTCAATGCAAACTTGCTATTAATTCACTATTCACTCATCCAGGGGGAGTCGCAAGCCAAACCATTGTAAGTCAGGAGCTTTCTCGGACTCTCTGAACCCGTGTACAAAGGATGGGCTAGCCCCAGGTCGGAACAAAGGCGTCCGCTGAGGTGCAGTTGGCGGCCAAGACCTGCTTGCTTACTGCTGTGCCTTCTATGGCCATCTCATCTACATCTGCATCTACATACATACTCCGCAATCCACCATACGGTGCGTGGCGGAGGTTACCTCGTACCACAACTACCATCTTCTCTCCCTGTTCCACTCCCAAACAGAACGAGGGAAAAATGACTGCCTATGTGCCTCTGTACGAGCCCTAATCTCTCTTATCTTATCTTTGTGGTCTTTCCACGAAATATAAGTTGACGGCAGTAAAATTGTACTGCAGTCAACCTCGAATGCTGGTTCTCTAAATTTCCTCAGTAGCGATTCACGAAAAGAACGTCTCCTTTCCTCTAGAGACTCCCACCCGAGTTCCTGAAGCATTTCCGTAACACTCGCGTGATGATCAAACCTACCAGTAACAAACCTAGCAGCCCGCCTCTGAATTGCTTCTATGTCCTCCCTCAATCCGACCTGATAGGGATCCCAAACGCTCGAGCGGTACCCAAGAATGGCTCATATTAGTGTTTTATAAGCGGTCTTCTTTACAGATGAACCACATCTTCCCAAAATTCAACCAATGAACCGAAGACGACTATCCGCCTTCCCCACAACTGCCATTACATGCTTGTCCCACTTCATATCGATCTGCAATGTTACGCCCAAATATTTAATCGACGTGACTGTGTCAAGCGCTACACTACTAATGGAGTATTCAAACATTACGGGATTCTTTTTCCTATTCATGTGCATTAATTTACATTTATCTATATTTAGAGTTAGCTGCCATTCTTTACACCAATGACAAATCCTGTCCAAGTCATCTTGTATCCTTCTACAGTCACTCAACGACGACACCTTCCCGTACACCACAACATCATCAGCCGCACATTGCTATCCACGCTATCCAAAAGATCATTTATGTAATAGAAAACAACAGCGGACCTACCACACTTCCCTGGGGCACTCCAGATGATACCCTCACCTCCGATGAACATTCACCATCGAGGACAGCGTACTGGGTTCTATTACTTAAGAAGTCTTCGAGCCAGTCACATATATGAGAACCAATCCCATATGCTTGTACATTAGTTAGGAGTCTGCAGTTGGGCACCGAGCTAAACGCTTTCCGGAAGTCAAGGAATATGGCATCCGTCTGATGCCCTTTATCCATGGTTCGCAAGATATCATGTGAAAAAGGGCGAGTTGCGTTTCGCAAAAGCGATGCTTTCTAAAGCCGTGCTGATGCATGGACAGCAACTTCTCTGCCTCAAGGAAATTCATTGCATTCGAACTGAGAATATGTTCGAGAATCCTGCAACAAACCGATGTTAAGGATATTGGTCTGTAATTTTGAGGATCCGTCCTTCTATCCTTATATACAGGCGTCACCTGCGATTTTTTTTTTTTTGTCGCTCGGGACTTCACGTTGGGCAAGAGATTCTTATTTTCAACTCATTCAGCTGCTTCACAACCCCAGGGATGTCTATTACTATGTCCTCCATACGGGAATCTGTACGAGACTCAAACGGCGGTATGTTTGTACGATCCTCCTGCGTGAAAGATTTGTCAAATACAGACTCACAAGAATATTGGGAACCAGTTACATATTTATCAATGTAACTACAATTAAATATCAATATTGCTGATGCAGTCTGACACTGAGCAATGTACTGGAAATGTCTTCTCTTGACGGCTGTCGTTCTGGAACGAAGACAGTATCTATATCGCACATAATTTTCCACGTACAAAAAAATCTTTCATTCAACTTATTGATGTGCTGAATCTATACCTCCCTCACGATAGGACACACAGTAGCGACCACCAGACCCTCGTACATATGCCACGATGACTGTTGTACAAAGGCTGGGTTGGTTCCCCTTGGTACAAAGGAGTCACTGTTTCTGGCCCCCTACCTACTTTCTTGCTTGCTTGCTTGTTTTCTACACCCATCCCCAGACTCTGGGATTACAAGAACACGTGCATTTTCACATGGTTTGCCAAAATATTATACCATTTACGCGATACTTCTCAATATCTAGCACTTAGCAGTATGCTACCGATGACCTGCACAGTATAATTATGGAGATATAGACTGGAAATGGTTTCTCTAGAAAACCGAAACTTTAGTGAGGTGCAGCGTGCTGTAAACCACTGAGTAACTAGAAATTTATCCCGTCTGTGAAGTCCTTTATGTGAAAACTCGCAAAAAATAGAGGAAACTGATATTTCCAATCGCGAATACTGATGTCAGTGATATAACAGATTCCTTATAATTTACAAAATCAACTAAGGTGTTTCTCATGTCTAGAGAAGTAGCAAACGTGTCTTCCACCCGTCTTTCACCTGCTAGATGCGCGCACCACAATCGATGTTCTCTCAATCAAATAAAGACGGAAAATGTGCAGAAGCAGTCAACCAGACAGTTTACGTGGGAGGGGATAATGGTCCAGCGCAAACACACATCCATATTTAATCTTCTCAGATTTCCACCGAGAACACACGCGATCACGAAGGCTGCCCAACATACTGAATTCAGCCTTCTAGAAGACGACAGATTTATGTCAGGTTCATTCCTGCATCCCAACAGGCCTCTCCATTTGGACAGCTCCTGCCGTTAGCCGGAAACGTAAACCATTCCCGCCACAGACCACGGGAGCTGCTCGCCACACATTCCCAGACAGAATCATCCTGGGAAACTGGCCACATATACACTCCTGGAAATTGAAATAAGAACACCGTGAATTCATTGTCCCAAGAAGGGGAAACTTTATTGACACATTCCTGGGGTCAGATACATCACATGATCACAATGACAGAACCACAGGCACATAGACACAGGCAACAGAGCATGCACAATGTCGGCACTAGTACAGTGTATATCCACCTTTCGCAGCAATGCAGGCTGCTATTCTCCCATGGAGACGATCGTAGAGATGCTGGGTGTAGTCCTGTGGAACGGCTTGCCATGCCATTTCCACCTGGCGCCTCAGTTGGACCAGCGTTCGTGCTGGACGTGCAGACCGTGTGAGACGACGCTTCCACCAGTCCCAAACATGCTCAATGGGGGACA
Organism: Schistocerca americana; assembly: GCF_021461395.2. Classification (NCBI taxonomy): domain Eukaryota; kingdom Metazoa; phylum Arthropoda; class Insecta; order Orthoptera; family Acrididae; genus Schistocerca; species Schistocerca americana. Next base: position 538,186,439 of record NC_060124.1, on the reverse strand, counting down.
GATCCGGAGATCTTGCTGGCCAGGGTAGTTGACTTACATCTTCTAGAGCACGTTGGGTGGCACGGGATACATGCGGACGTGCATTGTCCTGTTGGAACAGCAAGTTCCCTTGCCGGTCTAGGAATGGTAGAACGATGGGTTCGATGTCGGTTTGGATGTACCGTGCACTATTCAGTGTCCCCTCGACGATCACCAGTGGTGTACGGCCAGTGTAGGAGATCGCTCCCCACACCATGATGCCGGGTGTTGGCCCTGTGTGCCTCGGTCGTATGCAGTCCTGATTGTGGCGCTCACCTGCACGGCGCCAAACACGCATACGACCATCATTGGCACCAAGGCAGAAGCGACTCTCATCGCTGAAGACGACACGTCTCCATTCGTCCCTCCATTCACGCCTGTCGCGACACCACTGGAGGCGGGCTGCACGATGTTGGGGCGTGAGCGGAAGACGGCCTAACGGTGTGCGGGACCGTAGCCCAGCTTCATGGAGACGGTTGCGAATGGTCCTCGCCGATACCCCAGGAGCAACAGTGTCCCTAATTTGCTGGGAAGTGGCGGTGCGGTCCCCTACGGCACTGCGTAGGATCCTACGGTCTTGGCGTGCATCCGTGCGTCGCTGCGGTCCGGTCCCAGGTCGACGGGCACGTGCACCTTCCGCCGACCACTGGCGACAACATCGATGTACTGTGGAGACCTCACGCCCCACGTGTTGAGCAATTCGGCGGTACGTCCACCCGGCCTCCCGCATGCCCACTATACGCCCTCGCTCAAAGTCCGTCAACTGCACATACGGTTCACGTCCACGCTGTCGCGGCATGCTACCAGTGTTAAAGACTGCGATGGAGCTCCGTATGCCACGGCAAACTGGCTGACACTGACGGCGGCAGTGCACAAATGCTGCGCAGCTAGCGCCATTCGACGGCCAACACCGCGGTTCCTGGTGTGTCCGCTGCGTCGTGCGTGTGATCATTGCTTGTACAGCCCTCTCGCAGTGTCCGGTGCTAGTATGGTGGGTCTGACACACCGGTGTCAACGTGTTCTTTTTTCCATTTCCAGGAGTGTATATTTTATCACTGTACTTAACAATTAAATATTACGAATGCGGTCTCAAGTGAATGTGTAATAAAAATAAGGATAAATATTACTAAATATTATTGACTATGCATATGAAGACACATTTTTGTAGAATATAATACGATTGCCTTATTAAAATGTTCTGTGCTTATTTGTATGTTTTAGCCATCGGGCTTCGCTTACATCTTAATTGTAGCTGCAGGTGACGGACTCCGGGGACACCGGCGCTTGTCGTAATCAATAAAATTCTCCTTATATATTCTTCTCTTGACTTCAATAAATAAAAGATACTGTTGTTCGATGTAATATTAGTCACGCAATACTTCATAACTAAAATCGCACATCTTTATAGTCTTTCTACATACGAGAGAGAGAGTGCAAGAGTAAAAGAAAAACTGTACAAAAATTGTATGTTTTTCCTTTCGTTTGTCTGCGCCTTACCGCGCATTCATAATTAACGTCTTTGCCAATTCTCTGGCGGTCGATGTCTCATTTTGTTTTGTTTTTTTAAATAAATCTTAATCTTACGGCATCCTGGGGCCTTTTATCATGTAGTTACACAATTGCCCCAACACTGTACGTAGACATGGTACGGAGATGTACAGTGTTTTTTTTAGTGTTTTTTTTTGTATTTACATTTGCCGATAGAGGTCGATGCCCTTTATTGTCGGCTTCCTTTTTTTAATGGAATGGATATGCCAGCTCATCCTATGTGTGTTAGATTTCTACAAGAAATTAAAAGATTATATACATAACATTACGTATTTGAATTCAGCGCACTAACAGTAATGTTCAGTTTGCTTCGCACTCGCTGCCGTGTTTCGCACTGGCGCACTGGCCGATTTGGCACCTAAGAGCTAGACACTAAAGGTCAACATGCTCGTAGAAGCTACCGCTACGTGCGTACACTCGCTTTCTTAGTGTTGATTTCACATTGAGTGTCACACTTTCACCTGAGTGTCATATATCGAAGAATTGCTGTGGCTGTTAAAAAATATATCGGCTCAACCACTTGTTTATAGTGTAAAACACTAAGATTGACGAGTTTGGGAAGTCAAGCTTCCATCATCAGAATAATAAAAAGTAAAAGAACCTGTTGAAACTCGCTAAAATGGAACATGCGCCAGGCACAACGAAATTGATAATAAAATTAAAACATCGTGGCTACTTCCCTTGTTGCAGCCGTGTCTTCCAAGGTGCATCTCTACATAGTCGTCAAAATACAGGGTGATTCAAAAAGAATACCACAACTTTAGGAATTTAAAACTCTGCAACGACAAAAGGCAGAGCTAAGCACTATCTGTCGGCGAATTAAGGAAGCTATAAAGTGTCATTTAGTTGTACATTTGTTCGCTTGAGGCGCTGTTGACTAGGCGTCAGCGTCAGTTGATGCTAAGATGGCGACCGCTCAACACAAAGCTTTTTGTGTTATTGAGTACGGCAGAAGTGAATCGACGACAGTTGTTCAGCGTGCATTTCAAACGAAGTATGGTGTTAAACCTCCTGATAGGTGGTGTATTAAACATTGGTATAAACAGTTTACAGAGAATGGGTGTTTGTGCAAAGGGAAAAGTTCTGGACGGCCGAGAACGAGTGATGAAAATTATATTGCTCGAGTGTCTGGAGGGGGCCATATTGAACATCTCTGAACTTGTTTTTGAGTGAAAAAAAACCTTTTTAAATACTCTTTGTAATGATGTATAACAGAAGGTTATATTATGTTTCCTTCATTAAATACACATTTTTAAAGTTGTGGTATTCTTTTTGAATCACCCTGTATAAAAAACTCTAAAATGGTGTCGCCTATTGTGTTCAACATCTAACCACATGGCTCTCTATCGTGGTAAACCGCCCGTGCGTCTTCGTTGATACCACACACCACGTAGCCAAACACGACACTGAAACACGAGTGAGTTCACGCGCAAGTAAACAAGGAAGTCACAGAGATGTCTATACAAACAGATAACGTATTCATGTTCCAAGGACCTCATGAAATGATGGTATCCTGCCAATTGCTAAAAATGTAGTTACAAAAAGAAACCAGTGAACTGTTTGGAAAAGTTATTTGTATCACAGCTGTTCATTCAGTGTGTTCTGATTATCCACGCTATGTATCGTAATTTGCAGCTGTTCTAGTAGATCCAGCTTTTTGACTTTGTCCTGTCTATGTAAAATAACGAGATCCTGATCTATTCCCAACACGGAGTGTCCCGTTTCCCAAATATGCGTGGCTACAGCTGACTTTTCGAAATTATTTTTTAACATTGATATTCACAACCACGACCTCTCATCCAGTGTGGATAAAATCAAAATTGCTGTCACGTTTGTCTTCATTTTTGGTGCAGAGGGTGTGTGGTTATTGTTCAATTTGTAATGGAACAAGTGCCTGATGTTTAACCAATTTAGTCTTACTGGCTGTAGCCGTTTGCAACTTGCAGTTCTGAATCCGAAATGTTGCGAATTTGCCTCTCTTCTTCAATTCACAAAAAAAAAGAAAAAAATGCATTTGACATTAGGTTAGTAGTTGAACCTGTATCTAAAATTAGCTGTGTCAATATTCAATATTTTCCCTTTAATGATTGCTTGTATTTGTTCTTCCTTGACTTGATCTACTTTATCTAACTCGTGCTGATACAAATCATCCTTGGTGTCTCCTTGTTTGTCAAACCTTGTAAAACATGTTTGTAGTTCTGCCTTGCCGCCACTCCCGGGGAGGTCAATAGCCTGGGGCTGAACTACGACCGATTGTTGTTTTCCGACGGCGTAGTGTGACTTAATTCGTTACCTGGAGAAGTTTCAGCTAGTTGCACTGTGTGGGTACTTCGCCGATTTGTGTCGTTAGCGCCTGTGCAGTTATTTTGCTGCCCAAAGGTCGGCTGCGGTAGAGCGTTAAGACATGGCATTGTTGCCGCGCGTCTGCCGCTGCTGCAGCTGACTGTTTCTATTCATGTTCGGAATAGAGCCGTGTGATGGTGAATTGTAATTCGTTCGTGCGTTGAAATTACCCATGTTGTTTTAGAAATCTCTTTTAAATCGTTTGTTTCTTCCGTTACCTCTGGGTATGTAATTTTGCTGTTGTGTGTACCATCCTTTCTGTGTTTTAGATCACGTTTTACTGACTGATTTACAGAACTACGTTGCTGTTGTGCCTGTTTTTCTGTTGCCCTATTGGGTACAGGTCATTCCTCATAGATTAAGTCCATAGAATCAAGCCCTGACAGAAAATATTCAGTGTTGTGACTATTTTTTCTCTAATGTACGATGGTAAACGACCTTTCAAAATTTTTAACACGTCTACCTGTGATATTGGGTTCGTCCAGTAGTGTGCCTTGTTCAGACATTGCTGAGTTCTTGAGCTCTGCTCCAAGGTACTACGTGTGTCATGTTTGGACCTTTACGTGTGGGGTCCGTCTCGAAATTTTTAGTTTTCCTTTCAATAGCCAATTCCCATCGCATACCTTTGAGGTAATTGCTTATGGTATGAACAGAGTGAAGTGTTGCGCGTGTACATACTGGGGTTTTTCTACCACTATTATTTACATGTATATTTTAATCCTAAAGCATCTTTATAATGACATCACACAATAATAATGGAGTGATAACGTAGATTTGGTATGCATTTGTCGCAGCATGGTGTTTGTTTAACGTAGGAAATGGGTATTATTGTAAAAGTACAACAATGTGCCAGATGCGTCAAGCGGGATATCGAGTTAAGGTTGAACTATCGCACTGTGGTAATTGCTCAGTCCCCTTTTCTGAGTGGGGATTCATAGGAAAATTGGCTAAAACCGTAAATAGCAGTGGGTGGTGGAGTGCTTGCAGAAAATGACCAGCACTTTGATTCTGGGAACTAAGATACAACATTTCATGGCTGTCATTTTACATATGGCTTACGGTAACATTTTTATTTAGCGTAACATCCTGTCACACAACTCACCTAGAGGAGTGGGTTGCCCCATATTTACCACTATAAGCACTATATGCCATGGTCTGATTAAATTATAGTAATTCAGACATACACTGTAATGCGAAAGGGTCTTATCTCGTAAATTGTGGTAACATTTAGCACCATTTTTTTAAAGTGGGGTGACTCTCATGCTGATAGTCCACCCACTGTGGTAAACAGGCCACGAGTGACAAGGTCCACGCAATTGCTGTAGTAAAAAAAGGGAGAAAAGGTGATAGGGGGCAGCTTGTAGGCCTCAGGTGGAGCACAGGTGTTTCCTGTCATTTTATGTCTCGCAGTTGTTTAAGATGCTTTGGTAGCGTTTCAGATTATTACTGTATCACACACAATTGTCCAAATTGTATGGACAGGTTGGGGTTCCTGGGGAGAGGATGGGGGTGATGTGAACATAGCTAGCCAAGTTGCCTCAGGTGTAACATGGCATCCTAGAAGTCTTATCTTATCCTATCAGTGACCTTGAATTGGGGAACAACCAGCCCTGTAACACCACTCCTGACAGTTTTTAAGTTTTCTTTTACAGACGCAAGTCAGTAATTTCTACCCCTCTCTTTTACAGATCACATAGAAATTCTTATATGGAGTAGAAGATGTTTTCCACTTTACTTTTTTTAAGTTTAAGTGTACTGTCTGTCAGACGTTTTATATCATTCGGTAGGTACATTTGGTAGATACATTTCGTGAATGTATTGCAAATCATTCTCGACATTTTATATGTCACTGGTTGCTAGGAAATATGGTGGTTGCATTTTACACCCATTTTGGACTAAACTGAACTTTAATAGCAAATAATGAATGCCATTTTTCTTCTAGCATTATAATACTCCGCACATCACTGTACCTTTCGAATTCTAGTGGGTGATTTAAGCAAACGTTTTTGAGGAGATACATATGCTGTACAGAAGTCAAAGTGCCAAGCTCCATATGTAGATTTCTACGAGACTGTAGTGTGCGAGGACCACATATTACTCTTGGGGGACATTTTTGAGCAATGAAACCTTGCTTTCTTGCAGATGAATTATTATCAAAACTCTATTACATAGAAAATACAATGAAAATACACAAAATACATTTATTTGCTGATTTGTCTCCCCTCAAGATTTGCAATGACTCAAGGTGCAAGTGTGGTTGAACTGAATTGTTTTAGGTCTTGAAGAAAGTGTTTTTTCCAGCTTAATTTTTCATCAACATAGGCTATATCGTAATATATTTTTGAAGATTCCACCCTAGTTGTAATTTCCTCACCATGTATTTCATTTGTCATTGCTTTTATACCTCTGAATTTAAGGAACTCAATATGTTCCGTCTTTTTCTTTTAAGCTGAGAGTGAGACTATTTGAAGACAAACCACCCAATAATGCTCTGAACACCTGTTGTGAAGTGGATGTGATGCCGCTCTGTACTATTTTCTGGGATGGTTTGTTGTTGTTGCACGCACACTGTCCATTTCCGGACACATTGCCCTCCATTTCCACTCAGAAATCCGTTCGTGTAATTTGTTGATTTTATTAATGTTCATCCTGTACATCGGAGAAACAGTTGTGGACCCCATGCTGAGCTTCGTGAATCCCCATCAATGATTTGTCATCAGTCAGAAGAATCTTCGCTGCTTGAATTCCCTGACTTAAGGGCTGCCCATAAATTATCTTCACAACTTCAGACTTTCACAACTTCAAAACTATAGCAGATAATAACGACTGGTTTTCAACATGCAACAACATAACATGTAAAGTTTTGTTCCCTCATTCATACACGGTAACGTGTTTACCCATAGAGGCACGGACTATGTCCAATGGGCGTTCAGTTTTCCTCCTTCTATGCTCCATAACTTCACAGTGTTATGTTCATGTGCATTGCGAATGGATGGCTTTAAGTCCCGTGGGTTTGTAACCTTAAAATGGTACAATAGGTCTCTTACAAAGTGCCACAGGAGGAAGTTAGTAGTGTGACGTTAGCTGGAATGGCTGTGACGGCCACTGAATCGGACTATCTCATCCAATGCATTTATCCAGAAATTATTAATCCAAGAATTGATGGACATTTAGGAACCAGTGAGGTAGTGCTACATCCTCTTTTAATATGGCTTTAGGCTGCAGCGTTACAACTGTCGCACACGAAACTCTATGATGAAATCCAGGTGAATGTCACTGTCGACAGCAGATTAAGAGAAAGCGAATGGACCAGTAATACATCGACTTTGGGACAGTCTCTTTCAGTTTAAGTTGTAGCATTAGGACACTTTGAAGCTCGCAGTGGATACACCGGTTCCCGTGAGATCACCGAAGTTAAGCGCTGTCGGGCGTGGCCGGCACTTGGATGGGTGACCATCCAGGCTGCCATGCGCTGTTGCCATTTTCGGTGTGCACTCAGCCTCGTGATGCCAATTGAGGAGCAACTCGACCGGATAGTAGCTGCTTCGGTCAAGAATACCATCATAACGACCGGGAGAGCGGTGTGCTGACCCCACACCCCTCCTATCCGCATCCTCCTCTGAGAATGACACGGCGGTCGGATGGTACCGGTAGGCCACTCGTGGAGTGGCGACGGAATGCCTTATATACAGGAGTAGTAGAATCATCGGACAAACAAATCTTTTGCAAAAGTCATTGTTTTCGTCAGAATTTGATGGCATATCCACTGCAAATTGTTCTAGTTGAGGTTCATCAGTTGGATTTTGTGGCTCAAGTAGCTGCATCTAGTTGAAATAAATACATAACATCTTATGAGTGCCTTTATACACTACTAATCGATGTTTTTCCTAGATTTTATGTTTAGGCAAAAGAATGATGACTCTCCGGGACTTTCACTTTATCGTAAACGCTCTCATACCGATTTCTGCTTGTAACTGTCAAGCTGTCCTCACCCATCGCAAACTATGAGTGTGCTTGTGTGCTTCAAAGATTTGCACACAGAGCTTACTTAATTCTGGGTCCAGATAGTTTTCCTAAGGAGCTTGCCCATTTAAGGACAATGTTCAGAGACAATAAATGTTCTAGCTGGCAGATTAATAAGACACACTGAGTTAAAGGCAGAATCCAGGATTTGCGATTGAAATTGTTTTCCGTCCAATGTCTAAAATTTCAAAACTGGCTGGGTCAGTGAAGGGCGATTTGTTATTGCAGAAGGATGGAATCTGCAAAATACCTTGTCAAAGCGCTACAGATTAGATAAGCAAGACTACGCACACCATGGAAAAGGGCTGCACAGAACGTCAACGCTACTCTCGCCTCTTGCAACCAAGCAACAAATATACTGTTGCTATGTGTTGTATCTGCGCCGGAAATGCGATGGGCATATGAGAGAACAACAACTTGGGCGAGAGGAACATGTAGAAGAGCTAATGAGCCATGATCGTATCCATCAGTTGGATTGTGCTGGCGTAAGCTATCACCAGCACACCAGTCGGCAAAGAGGTTGCGAAAAGATCGATAATAGGCGCTGAAATACGCGGGCCTATCCGGAGAGAGGCCAAAGATAGACTGGCGAGTAACGTGTCGCCAACGCCCTCTCGACCGCAAGTATTTAGATCACCGCCACGGACCAGAGGGTCCAGTCAGTCATGGATAGTTGAGTCATCAGTTTCAGTCCAGTCACATGTAGTCACAGACAGTGAGTCACAGTCAGAATCGGGGTCTCAGGCTCAGGTAGAACAAAGTGACCAGAGTAGTGTGCATAGTGGGACTTGTACTTCACCAGCAGTGAGCTTAACGTGGACAAGTACAGAAGAGCTTGTAAAACGACACGTGGACTAGCTTAAAGGTAAGCAGATTTCTGTTCTGATTAATAAGGAACCCTGTCAATGGATGTGTGCAGCTCTGTTGTAGAAAGAGGATACCGGCCAACAAACAACATCCTCTCCTAGCTTCCCACGGTACAAGTCTCTACAGTGTCAACGATGACACAAAATGTATAACACGCAGAATGCCATCGTTTCCACGATTTCTTCCATACGAACAAGATAGATTATTTGGAGAAAAACTGAGGTCCCTTAGCTGGCTGCGGTGGCCGAGCGGTTCTAGGCGCTTCAGTACAGAACCACGCAGCTGATATGGTCGCAGGTTCAAATCCTGCCTCGGGCATGGATGTGTGCTGTCCTTAGGTTGGTTAGGTTTAAGTAGTTCTAAGTTCCAGGGGACTGATGACCTCAGACGTTAAGTCTCATAGTGCTCAGAGCCATTTGAACCATTTGAAGGCCCTTAAGTTCAGCAATTTCACCACCAAGGGCACTGCCAGCTGGGTGGTGTAGTCAGACTGCCACCAATATCTTAATGAATGCACAGAATACACAAAGCACGCAAATAAATTGTGGAATGTGGAAAGTGACTCACCTGAAGACGCCTGGCAGGCACCCAGTCAAAATATTGTGGAGTGAACTGAATGACAATCATTACCGAGTCTGAACAGCCTGTATTAAGTGTAGCTTCCTACATTATTTTGGTTAGATGTAACATTATCTCTCACTCGGCTGTGCCATGTTTTTGTTGTTGTGGTCTTCAGTCCTGAGACTGATTTGATGCAGCTCTCCATGCTACTCCATCCTGTGCAAGCTTCTCCATCTCCCAGTACCTGCTGCAACCTACATCCTTCTGAATCTGCTTGGTGTATCCATCTCTTGGTCTCCCTCTACGATTTTTACCCTACACGCTGCCCTCCAATACTAAATTGGTGATCCCTTGATGCCTCAGAACATCTCCTACCAACCAGTCCCTTCTTCTTGTCAGGTTGTGCCACAAACTCCTCTTCTCCTCAATTCTATTCAATACCTCCTCATTAGTTATGTGATCTACCCATCTAATCTTCAGCATTCTTCTGTAGCACCACATTTCGAAAGCTTCTATTCTCTTCCTGTCTAAACTATTTATCATCCATGTTTCACTTCCATACATGGCTACACTCCATACAAATACTTTCAGAAACCACTTCCTGACACTTAAATCTACACTCGATGTTAACAAATTTCTCTTCAGAAATGCTTTCCTTCCCATTGCCAGTCTACATTTTATATCCTCTCTACTTCGACCATCATCAGTTATTTTGCTCCCCAAATAGCAAAACTCCTTTACTACTTTAAGTGTCTAATTTCCTAATCTAATTCCCTCTGCATCACCTGACTTAATTCGACTACATTCCATTGTCCTCGTTTTGCTTTTGTTGATGTTCATCTTATACCCTCCTTTCAAGACACTGTCCATTCCGTTCAACTGCTCTTCCAAGTCCTTTGCTGCGTCTGACAGAATTACAATGTCATCAGCGAACCTCAAAGTTGTCATTTCTTCTCCGCGGATTTTAATTCCTACTCCGAACTTTTCTTTTGTTTCCTTTACTGCTTGCTCAATATACAGATTGAATAACATCGAGGAGAGGCTACAACCCTGTCTCACTCCGTTCCCAACCACTGCTTCCCTTTCATGTCCCTCGACTCTTATAACTGCCATCTGGTTTCCGTACAAATTGTATGTAGCCTTTCGCCCCCTGTATTTTACCCCGGCCACCTTCAGAATTTGAAAGAGAGTATTCCAGTCAACATTGTCAAAAGCTTCCTAGGAGGATATTGTGATTCATATAGCCAAAGGCAGACCTTCGAGGTCAAGGTTGCTACTGATCTGCAGGCGGTCGCCATGTTTGCTGGAGGGCAGACGGCGATATGGCTGGCCCTGGTGCTGGCGGCCGTAGCGGGGTGTCGGGCCGCGCTGCCCAGCCCGCCGCCAGCGCCCCCGGGGGCCTGGCAGAGGTGGCCCGGCGAGCGCCAGCTGCGGCTGCCGGCAGCCTGGGCAGAGATGTTCGTGGTGCAGCTGGGAGCCGACGACCGGTCGTCGCCGCTGCTGGAGGCTGCGCACAGCAACGCTCTGGCGCTCACCTTCTCCACAGTGCTCACCACGGCGGACCCCAAGACGCAAGGTCAGCGCCAGCTACACTTAGTTGTCACTGTTTCACACTTGTTGATATTCGTCTTACAACCCATTCTGTTCAAATGGTCTCCAGAGTCCTTTGCCTTGACTGTCAGAATTAATACACTACTAGACATTAAAATTGCTACACAACGAAGATGACGTGCTACAGACACGAAATTTAACCGACGGGAAGAAGATGCTGTGATGTGCAAATGATTAGCTTTTCAGAGCATTCACACAATGTTGGCAACGGTGGCGACACCTACAGCGTGCTGACATGAGGAAAGTTTCCAACCCATTTCTCATACACGAACAGCAGTTTACCGGCGTTGCCTGGTGAAACGTTGTTGTGATGCCTCGTGTAAGGAGGACAAATGCGTACCATCACGTTTCCGACTTTGATAAAGGTCGGATTGTAGCCTATCGCGATTGCGGTTTATCGCATCGCGACATCGCTGCTCGCGTTAGTTCAGATCCAATGACTGTTAGCAGAGTATAGAATCGCTGGTTTCAGGATGATAATACGGAACGCCGTGCTGGATCCCAACGGCCTCGTACCCCTAGCAGTCGAGATAACAGGCATCTTATCTGCATGGCTGTAACGGATCGCGCAGCCACGTCTCGATCCCTGAGTCAACAGATGGGGACGTTTGCAAGACAACAACCATCTGCACGAACAGTGCGACGACGATCGCAACAGCATGGACTATCAGCTCCGAGATCGTGGCTGCGGTTACCCTTGACGCTGCATCACAGACAAGAGCACCTGCGTTGGTGTACTCAACGGCGAACCTGGGTGCACGAATGGCAAAACATCATTTTTTCGGTTGAATCCAGGTTCTGTTTACAGCATTGTGATGGTCGCAGCCGTGTTTGGCGACGTCGCGGTGATCGCACATTGGAAGCGTGTATTCGTCATCGCCATACTGGCGTATCACCCGGCGTGATGGTATGGGGTGCCATTGGTTACACGTCTTGGTCACCTCTTGCTCGCGTTGACGGCATTTTGAACAGTGGACGTTACACTTCAGATGTGTTACGACCCGTGGCTCTACCCTTCATTCGATCCCTGCGAAACCCTACATTTCAGCAGGATAATGCACGACCGCATGTTGCAGGTCCTGTACGGGCCTTTCTGGATACAGAAAGTGTTCGACTGCTGCCCTGGCCAGCACATTCTCCAGATCTCTCACCAATTGAAAACGTCTGGACAATGGTGGCCGAGCAACTGGCTCGTCACAATACGCCAGTCACTACTCTTGATGAATTGTAGTATCGTGTTGAAGCTGCATGAGCAACTGTACCTGTACACGCCATCCAAGCTCTGACGCGATACCCAGGCTTTTCAAGGCCGTTATTACGGCCAGAGGTGGTTGTTCTAGGAATCTGATTTCTCAGGATCTATGTACCCAAATTGCGTGAAAATGTAAATACATGTCAGTTCTAGTATACTACGTTTGTCCAATGAATACCCATTTATCATCTGCATTTCTTCTTGGTGTAGCAATTTTAATGGCCAGTAGTGTAATGTCACTGGTAAACCTCAGACTTTTTGCACTGGAAGTGTGATTAGAAAACGCCATCAATTACAACTTTTCGTTAGATGTAAGGTCTGCCAGTTATGCAAAACACCGTTTTTCAAAGTTCCAGAACACGTTTCAGCACCTCTGTGTCATCATCAGCGGGTTTCTGTCTCATTTAATCTGTGCTTTGAACATTTTTACTATATGATTATAAAATTATGGAAATGTTTAGTTCAAACAACTGTTTGTTTTCGTTTCTGTTCGCAGAATTGACAAAATATTAAAGAAACAGGAACTCCAAATAGGATATGGGACAGTGAACGCAACACTGTAAAAGATCAGCACACAAGAAACACCCACATATAAATTTAACAGATAAGGAATATATGAACTCACATGCAACACTTGCTAGTCAGTATGCATAGGACGGACATGCAGAAACTTCAAAACCAGATATTTAGAACATATCAGAGCTTTAAAAAGCAACAGCTCCCATAGCACATTTGCTGACCACCTAATAGCTGACAATCACCACCCAGCTACAACAGAAACAGACTTAAGAATACTAAAACCCAGCCTCATATATACCGGGTGATCAAAAAGTCAATATAAATTTGAAAACTTAATAAACCACAGAATAATGTAGATAGAGAGGTAAAAATTGACACACATGCTTGGAATGACATGGGATTTTGTTAGAACCACCCCATATTGCTAGACGCGTGAAAGATCTCTTGCGCGCGTCGTTTGGTGATGATCGTGTGCTCAGCCGCCACTTTCGTCATGCTAGGCCTGCCAGGTCCCCAGTCCTCAGACCGTGCGATTATTGGCTTCGGGGTTACCTGAAGCCGCAAGTGTATCGTGATCGACCGACATCTCTAGGGATGCCGAAAGACATCAGACGCCAATGCCTCACCATAACTCCGGACATGCTTTACAGTATTGTTCACAACATTATTCCCCGACTACAGCTATTGTTGAGGAATGATGGTGGACATGTTGAGCATTTTCTGTAAAGGACATCATCTTTGCTTTGTCTTACTTTATGCTAATTATTGCTGTTCTGATCAGATGAAGCGCCATCTGTCGGACATTTTTTGAACTTTTGTATTTTTTTGGTTCTAATAAAACCCCATGTCATTCCAAACATGTGTGGCAATTTGTACCTCTCTATCTACATTATTTCGTGATTTATAAAGGCTCATCATTTTACACACTAAAGCAACACCACGTAAAAGACAACACAAACAGCTAAGAGGCGTGCGGAACACACACACACACAACACACACACACACACACACACACACACACACACAGAGATAAAATGTATACAAAATTCAGATTTGGCGCCAAACTCACCGGTGAACAAATGAACACTGTACTGAGACGCACAACAACCACGATTACGTGTGTTTTGGTGAAGTGTAAACTGCTTTTTACGACCAAATTTCTGAAAATATGTGTTATGTTCATGCGTGCTTCACAATACATCAGGATGCCGAGAAAATGCGCTTTCCACACAGAAACGTACGTAAAACCGAATATATGCGCGAAATATCGCGACAAACTAAATTACGTTTACAGCATAGGTTAACTCCCAACAAAATTTCTCGCCAACATCGTTTGGTTTAAAATGACACGCTACCACTTCGAAATAATACGCAAATGGTCCTGCAAAAGTATGAAAACCGAATGTATAATTATTAACTAAGAGAAACAAATAGTTGTTCGAACTAAATGTTTCCATAATTTTGTAATCATTTCGTAAAAATGTTCACATTACAGACTGAATAAAACAGAAACCCACCGATGATGCCACACAGGTGTTGAAACGTGTGTGGGAACTTTGAAAAAGCGGTGTGTTGCATAACTGGCGCACCCTACATCCAACAATTTTAACTGCAAACACGAAAGATACAAGAGCTGCAAATTATAATCATGAACAAGTTCATGTTTCATTAAGTGCACGTTGCATTTCGGACACTGTGGTTCCATCATCAGGCGTAATTTGTCTTAATACATGCTTTATCTTTTCTCTTGAATGAGGTGATATGCATATTCCTGTCATGAAAAGGTTTGATGTTAGGTTTACGAATTTCGTAAGTGTTTGACTACGAAATTCATAACCTAACACCAAACCTTTTCATGACAGAAATACGTATTTCACCTCATTCAAGAGAAAAAATAAAGCATGTATTAAGACAAATTACACCAGTCTGGTCCGAAATTTATCGTGTACTTAATAAAACACAAAAAGTTGTGACTGAATGCGTTTTTTCATTCATACTTCCAGTGCACTGAAGTGCACCTCAGTTCCATTGACAAATTTCTGGAGTGTTCTTTGGCTGCCTTTTCGATCTATAGATTGAATAACACTGTCCATAGGCAACAAACATAAGTCACTCTCCCTTCGCAGCTACTGCTTCCCTTTCATGTATAACAACTCTTTTAATTACTGTTTGGTTTCTAAATGGATTGCAGATGATCTTGCACTCCTTGAAACTGTCCGTGTCACTTTTTTTCTCAGTTTCTGATTACTGTTTTCGGTATTATAATGCGTGTGCCTAAGCCGTGAGACCTACCTGTGCGAGCGGTTCTAGGCGCTACAGTCTGGAACCGCGCGACCGCTACGGTTGCAGATTCGAATCCTGCCACGGGCATGTATGTGTGTGATGTCCTTAGGTTAGTTAGGTTTAAGTAGTTCTAAGTTCTAGGGGATTGATGATCTCAGAAGTTAAGTCCCATAATGCTCAGAGCCATTTTGAGCCTCCTGTGGGATGCGCAGCTGCCTAGTGCAACTCTTTTTTGTTGGCCCCACTTCGGGTACTTGTGTGTCAGTGAGGATGAAATGATAATGAAGACAACACAACACCCAATCCCTGAGCAGAGAAAATCTCCGACCAGGCTTGGTGCAGGGAGTGGCAACTGACCCTGAACATAGACAAATGTAATGTAGTTACTTCTGTAAAATATCTGGGAGTATGCATGCGGAACGATTTGAAGTGGAATGATCATATAAAATTAATTGTTGGTAAGGCGGGTACCCGGTTGAGATTCATTGGGAGAGTCCTTAGAAAATGTAGTCCATCAACAAAGGAGGTGGCTTACAAAACACTCGTTCGACCTATACTTGAGTATTGCTCATCAGTGTGGGATCCGTACCAGATCGGGTTGACGGAGGAGATAGAGAAGATCCAAAGAAGAGCGGCGCGTTTCGTCACAGGGTTATTTGGTAACCGTGATAGCGTTACGGAGATGTTTAACAAACTCAAGTGGCAGACTCTGCAAGAGAGGCGCTCTGCATCGCGGTGTAGCTTGCTCGCCAGGTTTCGAGAGGGTGCGTTTCTGGATGAGGTATCGAGTATATTGCTTCCCCCTACTTATACCTCCCGAGGAGATCACGAATGTAAAATTAGAGAGATTAGAGCGCGCACGGAGGCTTTCAGACGGTCGTTCTTCCCGCGAACCTTACGCGACTGGAACAGGAAAGGGAGGTAATGACAGTGGCACGTAAAGTGCCCTCCGCCACACACCGTTGGGTGGCTTGCGGAGTATAAATTTACTTGTAGATGTAGATGTAGAATCGAATCCGTTCCCCTCACATGGTATTCCACAATGCTGTCCAGTCATGAGGAGAACACAGGAGATGCCAGTACCCAATTACCAAGAAACTTCACCCGGTGGAAGAGGGATCAAAATAATGGCAGACTTGTCACAGTTTATCTGTAGATGCTCTACTGTTACTAAGAAAGCGACAATCAAAGTATTTGAGGTATTGTGTGTGCCTTTTTCTGAGTAAACAGAAGCGGTAGCATAGTTGCCAGCGTCATCATTTTACACTTTCGTGCCCCTGTTCGAAACCCGATTATTACTTTTATTTTCCTTTTCCATGTAGCTATCCATGTCTGCAAAAGATTACTACATGCATGTTTTCAATTTATACTGAAATAACGTTGTCCTTATTCGTCTACTAACTATGCTGAGTGAGTTAACCCTTTAACTGCTCTGGACGTGTTAACGTGTGCGTCTTTGTACCCGTACCTGTGTTCTCTGAACCTCTTTACGCGCGCCACCAGTCCTTCTACCTGGTACTCTGAACGTGTATACGCCTAGACACGTTCAGAGTACCAGATAGAAGGACTGGTGGCGCTCATAATATACACGTTCAGAGAACACAGGAACGGGTACAAAGACGCACACGTTAGCTCGTCCAGAGCAGTTAAAGGGTTAAAAAAAATGAGAAAATCATTTGAAATTGTTTTCCGCGAAATCCCTGTAGTCTGTCTTCATTCGTAATCAGTTACAAGTGTCAGTTTGTAGTCAATGCCATGAAATTATTGCCAGTGGACGACGTCTTCAGCAATGTTGACGACGTTTCTTTCCCGAATGAGATTAATATGAAGAAATGTCACCGTGACAAACAAGCCTTTGCGCGGTCCTCGTGGTGGTCGAATATTTTTACGATCGGTATCATCCAGGGAAATGCACCAGACCTTCCTGAAGAATAAAGTTAAGAATAGAATAGAAGAATTAATACGAGAATTTACGAAGGTAATCCCAAAAGTAAGGTCTCCTACTTTTTTATAAGTACAAAGACCTGTTTATTTCTACAATGGTGACTGGGTGTTGTGTGATGTCCTTAGGTTAGTTAGGTTTAAGTAGTTCTAAGTTCTAGGGGACTGATGACCATAGATGTTAAGTCCCATAGTGCTCAGAGCCATTTGAACCATCTACAATGGTTTACATCAGTTTACAGCTTGAACATTTAGCTATTATTCGACATAATCACCATTTCTATAGATGCATTTTTGTAGACGCTGCGGCAGTTTTTGTTTGCCCATGTCATACCACCTCGCCGCCATGCTGTTCAGAAAGTTATGAAGCGGTAGTTCAACGTTTCCGTTAAAATTCTGTGACCGATGCTTCGGGAAACCTCAGGAACCAACGTGCAGAGATCGTCCAGGGTAATCCGCCGATCTTCACGCATGCTTCAACGCTGTCTCCGCAGAAATGACGGTCTCCCGCTCCTTTGTTCGTCGTGAATTTCGGTCCTACCAGCTGCAAACTCTCTACACCACTTGCGAACATTTTTGACATCCATGCACGACTCACCATACACTTCCATCAATTGCTGATCGATTTCAATCGGTGCAGTGACCTTTGCGTTCAAAAACCGAATAAATGCGCACAATTCGCACTTGGCGGTAACATCCAGCGGGAGCTCCATTCTCAACGGCTCAGCGCGGCGTGCGCATGTTTACACACAGCGCGTGAAGCACTCTTCATAACAGTGTGACCAACTGCCACACAAACAGAGTTCTGTTCTTATAAAAAAATAGGAGACCTTACTTTTGGGATTACCCTTGTGTATAAGAATGAAATATAAGAATATGAGAATCTGGAAAGAATATAACCCCGAAATTACCATAAACGCATATATTACATAATTAATATATTGCATTCCTTGTCAAACCCAGTTCTTATTTTACAATTAACATAACACCCTTGCATCCCCAGCTTGATAAGAAACAGTCGTGTATGAATCTTATATAGACATGGGTAGACAAATGAAAAGATGTGTTGAATAAAACAATAATCGGGTTTCGAACACTGGGCGCTAAAGCGGCCGCAGCGCTAGCCACCGTGCCGCCATTTTCGCTTACACGTAAGACTGTCGAGCGTTAAAAAACACCTAAATAACATCACAGACTGAGATCGTCGCTCCCTCAGAAACGGTGGAGTTCCTATGGATAAGCCGAGAAACGTGTTCGCTTATTTGGACTCCTCTTCCACAGGACGAAATTTGTAGGAAGTCGCGTTATGGCACTTGCCGTGTTCCTTTCGTCAGCTGCGTAGGCGCACATCGTTTTTGGTTATGCATCCTCAGACTAGCTACAGAGGAATGATATCGGCAATGAAATCACACAAATTGTACAGAGTGGCAGAAGGAAACGTGAAAATGAATTTACAAGTTTTATTACTGAAAGCACACGGTAACTTTCATGCTAATAGGTATCACATCTAAAAAAAATTACGTTGTAAAAATGAGGCCATTAGAACCACGTCTTTGTGGAAGCAAATGTTGTGTTTCGGCATTGCCTACGAAATATTTCCATAGGAAACGCAACAATCAAAAATGGTTCAAATGTCTCTGAGCACTGTGCGACTTAACTTCTGAGGACATCAGTCGCCTAGAACTTAGAACTAATTAAACCTAACTAACCTAAGGACATCACACACATCCATGCCCGAGGCAGGATTCGAACCTGCGACCGTAGCGGTCGCTCAGCTCCAGACTGTAGCGCCTAGATCCGCACGGCCACTCCGGCCGGCTGCAACAATCAGTTCGTGTACGTTTGTTTTCAACTCAGCGATAGTTGCTTGCTTGGCGCAGCACTACGTAGTTCCGTCTAGAGCAGGACTCAACAATTCGTTGATTTTCAGCTTGAGCACTGACGCCTGCTCTCGCTCTTTTGCCCCCTCCCCCCCAATCCAGAGCAGAACAGTTGCAGTAATGGTGGGGAGAGAGGGAAATGCGTGCGACAGCATCGCGCCGCGACAGCACGGGAGAAGCGCCTGCAGCGAAATAGCGGAGGGGCAGTTTTAACAGCGATGACATCTACAGGGTGTTTCAAAAATGACCGGTATATTTGAAACGGCAATAAAAACTAAACGAGCAGCGATAGAAATACACCGTTTGTTGCAATATGCTTGGGACAACTGTACATTTTCAGGCGGACAAACTTTCGAAATTACAGTAGTTACAATTTTCAACAACAGATGGCGCTGCGGTCTGGGAAACCCTATAGTACGATATTTTCCACATATCCACCATGCGTAGCAATAATATGGCGTAGTCTCTGAATGAAATTACCCGAAACCTTTGACAACGTGTCTGGCGGAATGGCTTCACATGCAGATGAGATGTACTGCTTCAGCTGTTCAATTGTTTCTGGATTCTGGCGGTACACCTGGTCTTTCAAGTGTCCCCACAGAAAGAAGTCACAGGGGTTCATGTCTGGCGAATAGGGAGGCCAATCCACGCCGCCTCCTGTATGTTTCGGATAGCCCAAAGCAATCACACGATCATCGAAATATTCATTCAGGAAATTAAAGACGTCGGCCGTGCGATGTGGCCGGGCACCATCTTTCATAAACCACGAGGTGTTCGCAGTGTCGTCTAAGGCAGTTTGTACCGCCACTAATTCACGAAGCATGTCCAGATAGCGTGATGCAGTAATCGTTTCGGATCTGAAAAATGGGCCAATGATTCCTTTGGAAGAAATGGCGGCCCAGACCAGTACTTTTTGAGGATGCAGGGACGATGGGACTGCAACATGGGGCTTTTCGGTTCCCCATATGCGCCAGATCTGTTTATTGACGAAGCCGTCCAGGTAAAAATAAGCTTCGTCAGTAAACCAAATGCTGCCCATATGTATATCGCCGTCATCAATCCTGTGCACTATATCGTTAGCGAATGTCTCTCGTGCAGCAATGGTAGCGGCGCTGAGGGGTTGCCGCATTTGAATTTTGTATGGATAGAGGTGTAAACTCTGGCGCATGAGACGATACGTGGACGTTGGCGTCATTTGGACCGCAGCTGCAACACGGCGAACGGAAACCCGAGGCCGCTGTTGGATCACCTGCTGCACTAGCTGCGCATTGCCCTCTGTGGTTGCCGTACACAGTCGCCCTACCTTTCCAGCACGTTCATACGTCACGTTCCCAGTCCGTTGAAATTTTTCAAACAGATCCTTTATTGTATCGCTTTTCGGTCCTTTGGTTACATTAAACCTCTGTCGAAAACTTCGTCTTGTTGCAACAACACTGTGTTCTAGGCGGTGGAATTCCAACACCAG
This sequence comes from Schistocerca americana, assembly GCF_021461395.2. Taxonomy (NCBI): domain Eukaryota; kingdom Metazoa; phylum Arthropoda; class Insecta; order Orthoptera; family Acrididae; genus Schistocerca; species Schistocerca americana. The sequence continues at coordinate 538,166,127 of NC_060124.1, read as the reverse complement.
AAAAATCCTCTGTTCTAAGGAATAAACCATGTTGTCTACAGCACACTTGCACGTTGTGAACAGCACACGCTTACAGCAGAAAGACGACGTACAGAATGGCGCACCCACAGACTGCGTTGTCTTCTATATCTTTCACATCACTTGCAGCGCCATCTGCTGTTGAAAATTGTAACTACTGTAATTTCGAAAGTTTGTCCGCCTGAAAATGTACTGTTGTACCAAGCATATTGCAACAAACGGTGTATTTCTATCGCTGCTCGTTTAGTTTTTATTGCCGTTTCAAATATACCGGTCATTTTTGAAACACCCTGTAACAGCGGCAATGACTAGTAGGCATCCTGTAACACCGACTATGTCTTCGCATTTCACTGCGCAGAGCGAGGAATCCTACACTTCTCACATCCTGCCTCGGGCATGGATGTGTGTGATGTCCTTATGTTAGTTAGGTTTAAGTAGCTCTAAGTCTAGGGGACTCATGTTCTCAGATGTAAAGTCCCATAGTGCTTAGAGTCTTTTGAACCATTTGTAGATTTACCAAGTTGGTAAACATTTACTGTCATTTTCATAAGTTTTCGTTTGTACATTCCGTTTTTATTTTTTTTATTTTCTCAGTATTGTTCTTCCTCAAGTTCGTTTCCATGGCCATTAGTCGTCTTTTGTAGATAAATCGTAACAGGACAGGCATAATAAACGTATATCTAATGTCAACACACCAATGACTGGTGTGTTCAGCTTTAGTATTGAGATGAAGCCGATCTCCCTATGTGCAGTGTAACACGGTGACCACATTATCACGACACCGTAGCTAATCAAACTCCCCTGATGTAGCACATATTGAACTTGGACCGTTCACTATTTCGATTTTGCTTCTTTTTTCGTAGTTTAGAACACGTTATTCCTGCTTCCATGGTTGATCTGTGTTCAGTTTTTGCCGAGCTATCCAGTGGACCATCTCAGTCTGGGGGCGGTACGATGGGGACTTGCCCTTGTCATTAGCAGAATGTGTGTATGATGAATGGGAACAGTACATGAAGAACGAATCTTGAATCTGTGAGAAATTAAGAATGTCTGAGCGCTAGAAATAATGTTATAATCCAGTCAAATTAGACAAAAAATCGCCCCAAACTGGACATTAAAAGAAAACCGAAAATTGGCTGAAACGCTCAGGATGATATCCAGATTAAACTCCCGACTTTTAAGCATATTAACTAACCTAGCACCCTTTTGGCTTGTTTTCTGTGTCAAATTGTTTGTTTTGTCATTTGTTATACCCTGTTGTGCGTCCAAGGCATGACCCCATCTTTCCACTCTCAGGGCAATTCAACTACGTGAAATATGCTCACACCTACCTACTCCAAATGTGCAGCCTGAACACATTATGGCCGCGCGGGATTAGCTGAGCGTCTAGGGCGCTGCAGTCATGGACTGTGCGGCTGGTCCCGGCGGAGGTTCGAGTCCTCCCTCGGGCATGGGTGTGTGTGTTTGTCCTTAGGATAATTTAGGTTAAGTAGTGTGTAAGCTTAGGGACTGATGACCTTAGTAGTTAAGTCCCATAAGATTCCACACACATTTGAACATTTTTGAAAACATTATGACCCACTTGGAGTACTGTCAGTTCGTCAATGAAGGTCATTTCACTGTCCGACTATATGAAAAGTTCTGGTCACGCATATGGACCGTAAAGGCCATACAGCAAGTGTCGATGAGAAGAAATATGAAGACGGCGGGTGGAGTCACGCACGGGCATGTATTGTCAGATACCGTATTCGCTGGATGAGTTGGTGTCATGCCTGCATGCACAGGTGTAATCGATGCCACGGAACTTTCCTGTGGAGTGTTCTCAGAAATCACTGACCAACATATGGCGCAAAGACATTGACACAAAGTTAAGGGTAAGCAGATTTTGGGAAGATAGTGAACTGACTTCAGTCACACAATCTTCCGACGGTCCTAACGACCTTCTAGTGCCCGTGTCCACTGGTGTGGTAGCTGACGACAGTATTTTCTGTGACGAGGCTCATGTCTTCGATCTGAGTGTAATGAAATTAGTTGTGGATCAGCGTTTCAGTGACGTCAACTTAAAGAGACAAAATAAAGTTACGACTCTTGCCTCTGTGTCTAAAATGACGACGATCAAAGGCACTGTCGTCGAAATAAATCCAAATCAACATTTTTCTCGTCTGCTGTGTGTTATATGCAACGATGCTGAGGTTTCAGAATACCTGGTATACGAACTAACATCAAGTCCTCCTGCGCTGTTCTACATCTTCATCTACATACATACTCCGCAATCCACCATACGGTGCGTGGCGGAGGGTACCTCGTACCACAACTAGCATCTTCTCTCCCGGTTCCATTCCCAAACAGAACGAGGGAAAAATGACTGCCTGTATGCTTCTGTACGAGCCCTAATCTCTCGTATCTTATCTTTGTGGTCTTTCCGCGAAATATAAGTTAGTGGCAGTTAAAGTGTACTGCAGTCAACCTCAAATGCTGGTTCTCTAAATTTCCTCAGTAGCGATTCACGAAAAGAACGCCTCCTTTCCTCCAGAGACTCGCACCCGAGTTCCTGAAGCATTTCCGTAACACTCGCGTGATGAGCAAACCTACCAGTAACAAATCTAGCACCCAGCCTCTGAATTGCTTCTATGTCCTCCCTCAACTCGACCTGATAGGGATCCAAAAGGCTCGAGCAGTACTCAAAAATAGGTCGTATTAGTGTTTTATAAGAGGTCTCCTTTACAGATGAACCACATCTTCCCAAAATTCTGCCAATGAACCGAAGACGACTATCCGCCTTCCCCACAACTGCCATTACATGCTTGTCCCACTTCATATCGCTCTACAACGTTACGCCCAAATATTTAATCGACGCGACTGTGTCAAGCGCTACAGTACTAATGGAGTATTCAATCATTACGGGATTCTTTTTCCTATTCATCTGTATTAATTTTTGTTTGACAGGATGTTGTTGCGAAAAGGCACGACCTGCATTAAACGACGTTCTTGAAGAACTTACACTGCCAAAAAAAGACTTTCCATCCAACGCAGCGCTTACAGTTGAGGGCAAGTTCCTGTTGCATTGGGTCGTGTGGTCGCGTCCAGCAAATTGCAGCCAACTCTGCGTCTAGTATGCCAATTACATCAAAAATTACTGCAGTCGGGACGTCACTGTGGTCTTCGATGGCTACAACTCTCCAGGTACCGAGGATGAAGAACACGCTAAAAGAAAAGGGAGGGGAGAAGCGGCAGAGGCTATAATTGACGGTGCTGCACCATCAAGATCTCCTCGAGGAGCCCTTCTGGCTAATGGTGAAAACAAAGGGCGCTCCGTCGCTCTGTGATCAACGCGCCTGACACTAGCTGGGATCGAGGTGATTCAATTTCAAAGGGACGCCGAATATTGTGGTGGGGAAGAATGCCGTGCATAATGCCAACAACAGTGTGATGATAGATGGGGGCACCTACCGTCTCTTCCTAATGGCAACTACATCCAACCCTGGAATCAACCTCCAAATGCTAACATCAGGAAAGAAAAATGCCAGATCCCGGGTTTTCAGTAGAGAAGAGCTCATTGCAACCCTTGTAGATCTTCATAACAACCTTCTTCTTTTCGATGCAACAACTGGCTGCGTCACAACTTCTGCTCGCTCAGAAAAGGCGAAAAAAGTGTCGTTGAAGAAGCTCAAAGAAGATACCTGTTTAAGGGAGAGACTTTATTCGTCAACGGACCAGATGATAGACATCAGGAAATTACAGTAGCTGGAGGACGTTTCCTTTTAGCCTTTTGCGGCTGTGATGTTCAAGAAAACCTAAACAATGCTAGACTGTAGGACAGTTGCAAAGCAGTCCGTCAAAACAACATTTGATTTGGCCGCACATCCAACAACATCCGCAGCCGCTAAACAGCATTAGTACCGCGTTTAGCACTACACGAGACAGACAATGTAAATACAGATTCTTTCATCATCAACTAATTTGCATCATTACCTTTAGGTTCAAATATGAATGGGAAATGCATCTTCGGGTAAAAGACTGGCGGTAGGGCGTGTATGCCGGTCAGCTTAAAGCAATTCCGACTGAAGACGAACCAGCACCAGAGCAAGTGCTTCACATTATATTCTGCAACTGTAAATCTCCTTGGAAACTACGGTGTAATCAGGACAAGGTGCTTAAATTGAACAACTATCTGCAGCTACCGCAAACTTTGATTGCCTTGACATAAGTTTTCTGAGTAGCACACCACTTTATTGTCGTGGGACAGACCTACCTTACGACTTACAACTACGCATCCTGGTCAGAGACGCCTGCTTGGCAGTGTCTGCACCGCGAATGCCATTTCCGGTCACTGTGCTCTCATATTCTAGGACAAATGGCTCTGAGCACTACGGGACTTAACATCTGAGGTCATCAGTCCCCTAGAACTTAGAACTACTTAAACCTAACTAACCTAAGGACATCACACACATCCATGCCCGAGGCAGGATTCGAACCTGCGACCTTAGCGGTCGCGCGGTTCCAGACTGTAGCGCCTAGAACCGCTCGGTCAGGACGGCTGGCCCATAAACGTCGTCTGAGGTTTTCAATATCACATTTTTCTGAATGCAACTATTATTCCTTGAACAAAAATGAATAGGACTTTTTTCTTGTAGTAAATTTAAATTAGTTTAACTTTGGTGTTCACTGAAACGAAAATTTGCAACTACATAAATTATTTCCCATATTCCACCTTTTTTTGTCTTCATTTACAGGGCTACTACGCCACTAAGCATAGAGGTCCACTTACAAATTCTGTGTAAATTTACCTCAGAATTTTATGAATTTTAACATCATAAAATCAACAGTTAAATGGTTTGTTTTTTTTGTACTTTTTACTACAAAGCTACTGTGCTTGTAAGGGTTAAGTTTAGATCGAATTGTAAAAGTAATTAGTTTTTCCATACGATTTACAAAAGTCTTTTCTCTTTCGTCACCCTCCTGGGAAAGTTTAAATTAATAATATTTACTAAATAGCCGCTAAGCTGGACGGCGTAGTAGTCCAGTCAACGAAACCAAAAGATGTCGCTTATGGGAAATAATTTGTGTAGTCACAGATTTTTGTACAGTGGTATGAGGGAGTTCGCTGAACTACGTACCGGTAAATCCTGATGGTGGGGGGGAGTGAGTTTGAAAGTCATTGTTATACATGTTCCTTGAACAACTTGAGACCTTTGACCTCTAGGGAAAACGTTCCCCAGTACTACATTAAATTTCCAATGAAAAGTCCTATTCATTTTTTCTGTAGGAAAATGTCACATAATGCGCACGCGCTGTAATTTAGGTGAGATACGTAGGACAACTTGAGGCAGCTTCCTGGCTTGACAGGCCACAAGCGTCCTTCTTTTGCTGCAGATAGGGTAGGTTATAGTTAAAAGTAGTCCACGTCAGATAATAGTCTGAGAGGTGAAGGCAATTGATACCACTTGTACTGGACTCGCATTCGGGAGGACGACCGTTCAATCCCGGGTCCGGCCATCCTGATCCAGGTTTTCCGTGATTTCCCTAAATCGCTCCAGGCAAATGCCGGGATGGTTCCTTTGAAAGGGCACGGCCGACTTCCTTCCCCGTCCTTCCTTAATCCGATGAGACCGATGACCTCGCTGTCTGGTCTCCTTCCCAAACAACCCAACCCCCAACCACTTGTACGTTGGGTAAGAGCACAGAGTATCGATAGAAGTGTGGCAGCAGGGCGGACTGGAGGAATCTATAGGGTAGTCAATGGTATATGGTAAGTGGCATACACTGGTGTCCAGAATTGAAGCACCTGGCAGAAATTGTGGAAGGTTACGTTTATTTTGCAACAAAACAATATAAATATGTGGTAGTGAAGTACAAGTAATGTAAAGAATACAGAATGTAAACAACTGCAACACGCATAAGGGGAGACAAAAATGCTCTCCGTTTTTTCCAACTTAACGGACTTGCACACGCTTTCAGACAGCTGGTTAATGTGCTCAGTATGGGTTGTGACCACCTCTGGCAGCAGTACAGGTCTGACAACGACGGGGCATGCTGTGAATGACGTCATCGATACTGCTGAGGCAGTAATGCTCATTCTTCCTGCAGAGCTGCTCGAAAATCTTGGAGAGTGGTTGTGGATGCTGACGTAATGCAGCCCGTCTCCCTAGTTTATGCCAGACATGCTGTATGGGACTCAAATCGGGAGAGCGAACCACCACGCCATGCGTGCAATATCTTCAATTTCCAAGAAAAGATCAAACACCTGTGATCTACGAGGTCGAACATTATCATTGAGCCGGCCGGCCGAGCGGTTCTAGGCGCTACAGTCTGGAACCGTGCTACCATTACGGTCGCAGGTTGGAATCCTGCCTCGGGAGCCGGTCTCTGTGGTCTTGCGGTTCTAGGCGCTGCAGTCCGGAACCGTGAGACTGCTACGGTCGCAGGTTCGAATCCTGCCTCGGGCATGGATGTGTGTGGTGTCCTTAGGTTAGTTAGGTTTAGGTAGTTCTAAGTTCTAGGGGACTGATGGCCTAAGATGTTAAGTCCCATAGTGCTCAGAGCCATTTGAACCATTTGAACCTGCCTCGGGCACAGATGTGTGTGATGTCCTTAAGTTAGTTAGGTTTAAGTAGTTCTAAGTTCTAGGGGACTGATGACCTCAGATGTTAAGTCCCATAGTGCTCAGAGCCATTTGAAGCATTATCGTCGATCAGTGCAAAATCTGGGCCCACCATACTTCGCACTTAAGGTCCCAAGATCTTGTCACAATATTTGACAGAAGTTAAACCTTGCCGATTCACCTGCACAATTTCAGGAAGCGGTGTTCGAGTAATCAACATAACCCCTGGCCACACCATTAGGTATCTTCCTCGATATTGGGCCCCGAAATTGTGCTCCACGTTCCCTCCAGACGCGAATCCGTCGAGAATCACTCTCCAGACCGTATCGGGACTCTTCTGTGGAAAGAACATTGGCCCGCTGTTCCATCGTCCAGGTGGCATGTTAACAACTCCCTTCTAGACATTCCACTCTGAGAAGATGTGTTCAGAGGTAGACATGCAGCAGGTCTCCGCCCATAAAGGCCACTCTGCCGAAGCCTTCTGTACACCGTTTGCCTCGATACAACAGGTCCAGTGGATGTTGCGGGGTCAGATGCCAGTTGCCGTGCAGTACTAGGGCGATACCATCGCCCTTACAGCCAAATAACGGTCCTCTCTTTCTGATATAACACGTGGTCGGCCCTGTCCTTGTTTTCGGGATACAGTTGCGGTCTGCATAAACGACATGCGAGAAACAACAGAACGATGCACATCAGTTTGCGACTGTCCTGCTTCCATTCTTCCATTGACACTCCTCCGCAGAGACTCTGGTAGGTGTCTCTTCTGTGCCATACTGCACTCTCTGTGACTGTGTACACATTGATTGTGGATGAGAGGCTATCCAGCCAGCTCTACCCTGTCTGACAGATGTCCTGTCGTCATCACTGGCGTGGTTGTCCATTGACTGGAATGTCCGGCACAGAACATTATCGTACATACAGCTATTGACAGTTCCCATTATTATACCGTGAATTAGACGCAGGATGGGGAGATAGCGATTTGTTGCTTTGACTTTGGACACCAGTGTATGCGGGAGGATGATGGTACTGGAGATGTCTGAGGATGTGTGAGAACTTTCTGAACATCTACAGAAGGTTATGGTATACAGAAAAGAATGTGGAGTGGCTGTCTTTCCAAACTCTGGAAGGAGCAGAACTTTCTGCTACCATGTCATGAATAGTGATTGTGCAAAGTGTGTGTGTATGAGAGTTATTATTCTTGCTTGGCCATTAAGTACTTTCTGTCTATTTCCCTGTAAATAGATAAAGGTTCAAGGTTAGTTTTTGATTACGTGTTACTGAAAGATATTTTAGCATTTTAGTTAGGTTGTGCTTTTGACATTCATAACCTCTCTGATCCTATCATTTCTAATATGGTCAAGTCTGGAGTATCCACAATTCCGTCTCCAGAAATCCATCTCGACTGCCAGCAGGCGATCTTTCTGCCTCTGAGTTAGTTCCCACAACTCTGTGCCATATGTTGTGATACTTTCAGTAATTCTGTCGTAGATGGTGTGTTTTGTTCTGCGCGTTATGTTTTTGTTCCAGAGAATACCATTTAATTGTTTTATGGCTCGCTTGCCCTGGCCTATTTTATTGTTTACATCATCCATACTTCTACCACTGGACGACAGTGTCACTCCCAAGTACTTAAAATCATGACACCCTTTAACAGTATCAGAACCGAGCTGTAAGTCGTTAACAGTATTTTCTCCCACTTTCAGATATTCTGTTTTAGATACGTTTATGACAAGACCCTATTTTTCATATTCTTCTTTTAATTTGCGGAGCATGTAATTTGTATCTTCCTCAAATGGCTCAAATGGCTCTGAGTACTATGGGACTCAACTGCTGAGGTCATTAGTCCCCTAGAACTTAGAACTACTTAAACCTAACTAACCTAAGGACATCACACACATCCATGCCCGAGGCAGGATTCGAACCTGCGACCGTGGCGGTCTTGCGGTTCCAGACTGCAGCGCCTTTAACCGCACGGCCACTTCGGCCGGCGTATCTTCCTCATCTCCAGCTACTAAACACTTGATCATCAGCAAAAAATAGTGGTTCAAATGGCTCTGAGCACTATGGGACTTAACATCTATGGTCATCAGTCCCCTAGAACTTAGAACTACTTAAACCTAACTAACTAACCTAAGGACATCACACACATCCATGCCCGAGGCAGGATTCGAACCTGCGACCGTAGCAGTCTCGCGGCTCCGGACTGAGCGCCGAGAACCGCTAGACCACCGCGGCCGGCAAAAAATAGTGAACAAGATCTCGTCGTCTATAAGGACATCCATTCCTCCGCATTTCCTTTTCCATGATTTTAGTGCCTCCTCTAGGTAGATCTTAAAGAGTGTAGGGGCAAATGTGCATCCCTGGCGTAGTCCCTTTGTCACCTCAAATTCTTGAGATAATTTATTTCTCACTTTAGTCACTGCTGTACAACCTTGGTAGAGGAGTCTGACAGCTTTCACATAGCTCGGTGACACACCATTATCAATTAGACTTGTCGATAGCTTGTTCTGTGGAACTGTGTCATAAGCTTTCTGGAGGTCTACAAAGACAAGGTGGGTTGTAAGGCCCCTTGCTGTCCTTTTCTCCACTAGGTTTTTGAGGGTAAATACTGCATCAGTACAGGAGCGACCAGATCTGAATCCATTTTGTTCTTCAGATTCAGTTATTTCTTCTTCTATCCTCTTTTTTAGGATACGGCCATAGACTCTCGCCGTGGATGGCATCACAATAATGCCACGATAGTTTGCACAATTCCTCCTGTTGCCCTTCTTAAATATTGATGTAATTGTTGCCTTATTCCACTCCTTTGGGGCTTCGTCACCTCTAAGGCATTTGTCAGAAATCACTGCCAATATCTCAAAGAGTTTTGACTGTGCTGCTTTAACCAGTTCTATACAAATTAATCCTGCACCTGGCGACTTTCTTGTTTTCATAGCATTAATTGCATTTTGGACTTCCTTTGGGGTTATCAGTGGTATATTATCATTACTGATTTCAATGCCTGGTGTGTTCTCAGTTAGTAGTCCTTGGTAGTGTTGTACCCATTCCTGCATGCTAATGAGGTTTATAGACTACATAGAAAGACTACATAGACCACATAGAAAGGAAGCGCCTACTCTGGTATGGTCACTTACAGCGTATGCCAGACACAAGACGGCCAAAACGGGTATGGCAATGGACTCCACATCAAAGAAGAAAGCGCGGTAGCCCTGCGAGATGCTGGAAAGACGACGTCAACGAAGCAATAGCGGCGAGAGGTCTTAATGGAGACTGGAATGACCGTGAACGATGGAGATTGGGATGCGAGAGGCGGCGGCAGCCGTAGAAACCTCGCTCGTACACAGGGTGTAAACGATATAAGGCGCCAAAACTATACACAAGGCACATCTTGCAATGCTTGACAAAAAAGTCTAGTAACATGTTTTCGTATTTCCTACGGTTGTCCCAGAAAAAAACAGTTCGTCTCAGGATAATGGTTTTGGGAACGTAGATACTTGGCCGTGCACGTACGTAAGCAATCGGTTCCTGTTATTGCCCGCCGGCCGGTGTGGCCGTGCGGCTAAAGGCGCTTCAGTCTGGAACCGCGTGACCGCTACGGTCGCAGGTTCGAATCCTGCCTCGGGCATGGATGTGTGTTGTCCTTAGGTTAGTTAGGTTTAATTAGTTCTAAGTTCTATGCGACTGATGACCTCAGAAGTTAAGTCGCGTAGTTCTCAGACATTTGAACCATTTTTTTTGTTATTGCCCGCTGCGCGTATTCACATCGCGAGCGTAAATCGTAAACACGTAGGCAACTGCGAGCGAAGACAGTAGGTGAGTAACCTGTGCAGATGTTATTGCAACTCTGTTAACTGTTAGGATGGAAAGGTGATTTACTATAGCTGAACTATGCCATATGCATTTAATTTATGGCGAGGCAAAAGGTGTTGCGAGGGCAGCTGTACGAATTTATCGAGAACGACTTCCTGCACGAAAGACATTTGCTGTTGTGCCCCAAAGGTTTGTGTCACTGTAATTCTCTACTTGTATGCGATTATTATGCATTTACATCTTAATAAAGTAAAGTAGTTATCTAAACATTTGTAAATTTTCGTCCGTATGCGAAACGTGACTTCTGTTCTGATATGCTTTCCGTTTTTGTTACATCATGACAGAATACAACTGCCGAGTACGTATTTAATTTCGTTAGATTGAGAGATACTGGCTCTTTACTGTCCTGCTCAGAAGGCAGAAGTCCACAACGCGCCGATCGTACATTGGAAGCTGAGGAAAGAATTCTGGACCGCATCCAGGAGGATCCATCTCAGAGTACTAGAAGCATCGCCCGCCACGTGGGTATACCACACACTGTCGTTCATCGCACTTTGCAAGAGGAGCGTCTGCGGCCTTACCACATCCAACGCGTACAAGCATTGGAAGAACAAGATTTCCCTCCACGACGTGAATTCTCAGAGTGGTTTTTGCTACACAGTGCGCAGCATGAGTTTGTCAACAAAATACTCGTCACAGATGAAGCGTGTTTCACTCGCGATGGAATAACTAATTTCCATAACATGCACACGTGCAGTGTACACAATCCTCGCCACGTAATGGCAAGACATTTTCAGCGACGATTTTCCGTAAATGTGTGGGCGGGTATGCTCGATAATTACATTATTGCGCCCTATGTTTTACCTGCACGTTTGACTGGTAACTATTACCGAACGTTTCTAGAGGAAGCATTGTTACCAACGTTGTTAGAAGACATTCCGTTAGGCATACGTCATAACATGTGGTTCCTCCACGATGGTCACAGAGTACGCAGATTTCCAGGACGATGGATCGGGCGTTCGGGTCCACGTCGATGGCCAGCACGCAGCCCTGACTTAAATCCGCCGGATTTTTACTTTTGGGGCCATATGAAGGAACTTGTTTATACTGAGCGAGTAAATAATGTGGACGAATTGACGCAGAAGATTTTAGATGCTGCCAGTGCCATAAAGGCCAATGTGCATGCGTGGGAACGAGTGCGACGAAATTGGGTTCGCCGTAATGAAGCATGTGTAGAAGCGAATGGTGTTCATTTCGAACATTTGTAGTAATATTGGTGTAAGAGGAAACGAAGTAATGGGTTTTCTTTTCGTTACGATGTTGTTGTACACAAGGAAAATAATGTGAATTTAGTATTCGTTATGGCATTGCCGTAAAAAGGTGAAACAGTTGATTGTAATTAATGCACAACTATCTACTTGGTGATTGACTGAATTTGTACTAATGGAAATACATTGTGTTTGACATTAGCTTGTCATTAATACAACGACCTTCGTTATCGACTTGTTGAGAAACAGACTGGTTGTATTCAGTTCACGTAAAGCGAATTACACAATCTTGACAACCCAAAAACCGTTTACATTCCTTTTTTCGGTACCACCTGATTATCAAACCACGTCGTTGTACACGTCTAATGATTTCAATCCTCTGGTCGGCTCGTTGCCTTTCTCTGGCCGCCCCGTCATTGTAGGCAATAAGCTCGGTACGCCTTGTGCTGCCGGTTGAGTACGTAAACAGAAATGCGTATACTATCTATTCTACGAACATTAGGTTCTAATAACACAAAAATAAAGTACATGATACAAGAAAATGTCTTTAGATTTTTTTGTCAAGCACACTGAGATGTACCATCAGTATAATTTTGGCGCCTTATACCGTTTACACCCTGTATATAGTTAGGTTGTGTGTGTGATCGTGGATGTCAGGTAAAAAAGGTGTCTGGGACGAATTGTTGGTTTTTCCAATGACTAGTAGCTGGGTATTTGTGGGATTAATTGATGGGCGTATCAGCTCTGTTACACATAAAAGGCAAGGAGGTACGAAAGGGCCATTCAGAGCACTTGCAGTAGGATGGACGATATGGAATATCTCTGTGCTTTTTGCATCGTACGCAGTTGCTTTTGTCGTATGCTGCCAGCCAGCTAGAGACAGCTGGTGAGAGACTAGGGCTGCTGTGCTGCAGTGGACATGTGGTTGCTGCGGCTGCCGATGAGCGGCGCGGCGAGCGCCGGCCGTGTGGTGGCGCTGACGGCCGAGTCCGCAGAGGCGGCGTGGCGGTACCTCGCCCCCAGGCGCGGCCGTCAGTTCTTCAGGGGCTTCCTGCCCTCGGGCGCAGTGCTGCTGCTGGTGCTGCAGGACGCCGGCAGCGACAGCGACCTGCGGAAGCTGGGCTCATCCCTACTGCGCCTGCGCGGCGCGCTGCGCATGCTGGTCCTCACCCCCAGCGCCGTTCTCAGGCATGTCACGTGACGTCCTTTCTACTTCACTGATCGTTCATGTGATGCTGCTAATTATACCGGTTTTTTTTTTCTTTTATTGAATTTCCATCCCCCCCCCCCCCCCCGCTTGAAGGGGGCGGGCTGGCAGCAGCTTGGTACACTGTTCTGCAGCCTACACACTTTTTAAAACGTAAGAAGAGAAGAAACAATAAAAGCAGCCGAGAAAACGGTGACTTAAATTGTAAAACGGCGGAAAATTGTGGAAAGTTAAAACATAAAGCAAAGGGTTGGTAATACTAATAAAATACACAGGAATCATACAAGTAACATAGTGGACAGATAATTAAAAAACATGGCGACAGTCTGGTTTCTGTTCGCAAGAGATATAAAAATCACTCCCAGCGACAGTATGATGTCCGTTCGCAACACTTCCGAAAAGACACACAACACTGAACACTCACTGTAAACACTGCATGAAAATGTCAGCACAAAGATGACACACCCTAGCCAAGGGCAGATGGGGGGGGGGGGCAGGACAGATGAGGGGGGAAAACAAGAAGGGAGGAGAGGAAAAACGAAAGGGAGGGGGGAACCAAAGGAGGGAGAGGACTCATGAGGGTGGGGAGGGGCTGGGCAGACGTGGGAGGGAATGGGAAAAGGCAGAGGAGGGAAATGCAGAAGGACTCGGGGAAGAGAAGGGGGGGCAGAGAGAGGGTAGGTGGGGAAAAAAAAGGATGGAAGGGGGGGAGAGGGAGCCCGGGATAGGGACAGAGGAAAGGAGAGGGAGTGAGGATCAGAGTTGATATGAGGGATAAATGGTGGGAGAGAGGGCATTATCCGATACAGGGTGTTTGGAAAATCCCAATATAAATTTGTAAGACTTGCAGAGGGGAGTTGTGAATAGAAATCCATGTATGAAAATGTACCGTTTCCGTTGTACGACAGTTTCAGTTCAGATGTCTATCTCATCCACTTCTGCTTCAAGAATTGAATTAGGCATGATGCAGCACAATTATAAAGTTAAAATTGGAAACGAAATATAACAACACAACCACTTACCACTTAAGCCATCTGTGTATATTAACACTTAAACGTTTCATAGTAACATTATTCCAGGACAAAAAAGAACCCAGCATACTGTATGTTCAGAACAGTACTGGTGCATTACAACAGCGGCTCGATGTGGCGACCACCAACTTTGTTACAGACACTGTACCTACAAAGCATGTGCTGGTACATTCTCACTACCTGGTTTCTGTACAGTTTCTGGTGCAGCAGCCAGAACTTGTGCCTGCAGATCTTCCTCTGCCTCTACACGAGTCTCATAAATTAAACTCTGTGTAAGACTCCACAACAAGTTGTCCATAGGAGTTAAACCCGGTGACTGCAGTGGCCACGTGGTTGGACCACCCTGAGCAATCCATCTTTCACCATGTTGTCTGTTGATATGTCTCTGAACCGCATCTGAGAAGTCAGGTGGTGCACCATCACACCATCATGCTAAGGCTTCATTTCCTGACGGATAGCCGGCCGCGGTGGTCTCGCGGTTCTAGGCGCGCAGTCCGGAACCGCGCGACTGCTACGGTCACAGGTTCGAATCCTGCCTCGGGCATGGATGTGTGTGATGTCCTTAGGTTAGTTCGGTTTAAGTAGTTCTAAGTTCTAGGGGACTGATGACCACAGCTGTTCAGTCCCATAGTGCTCAGAGCCATTTGAACCATTTGAACCTGATGGATATTCAGTGGCACAGTTTCCAAAATGGTTCAAATGGCCTTGAGCACTATGGGACTTAACATCTGAGGTCATCAGTCCCCTAGAACTTGGAACTAATTAAACCTAACTAACCTAAGGACATCACACACATCCATGCCCGAGGCAGAATTCGAACCTGCGACTGTAGTGGTCGCGCGGTTCCAGACTGAAGCGCCTAGAACCGCTCGGTCGCAACGGCCGGCATAGTTTCCAATTAATGGTCCAATACGTTTTGTAGGAACATCAAGTACGCTGGACCATCTAGTCTAAGTGGAAGTAGGTATGTCCCAATCACATGAACGTCCAGAATACCTGCCCACACGTTAATACCAAACCAGTGCTGAAGTCGCTGAGCAGTGTGCCATGAGGGTTCTCGTCGGTCCATACATGGCTGTCTTGAAAATTCAGAACACCGTCTCTAGTGATCTTACATTCATCTGTGAAATGAACTCGACATGGAAACAGGTGTGTGTTGATGCAGTGGTGCAGAAACCAGTACAGAAGCCAACGCATTGTGGAGAATCGGCTGGAGTCATAGCGTGTAACGCAGACTAGCACCAACTGCACATGTAATTTTTTGAGTACTCGTTGATGGGTTCTCTTCAGTGTGATGCAGTACATCATCTACAAATTCAATCAAGTTTCATTGACGAGCAGCACCACAATCCTGCCTCCTCATGGTGAAGGTACGTGTATCTCAGAGCCGCTGCATAACTTGGGCGAAAAGTTTGCGAGATGGGATGCTGTGATGGACAAAACGTCCGTGATACAGCTGACTAGCAGCTCTTCCGTTGTCTCGATCTGTGCCAAACACAGAGAGCATGTCTATGTACTCCAAAAACGTTTACCGAACCATTTTACTGTATTGGAGATGCACAGGCATTGAAGAGGTCTCGCAGCAAGGCAGATCATAAGCGACATCATGTGACCATCTGATGTCGTACACATCATCCTGTCCATCCTTTTGCATCCCAGGACAAGCTACTCTGAGACTTTTCTCATTTCCTCAGCAAACGTGGGAGCGTTACACATCTGAATTGAAACTGCCGTGGAATGGAAATGGTACATTTCTGGTCATGGGTTCCTACTCAAAATATTACATACTCACTCCCCTCTACAAGTCCAAGATTGTAATGAGAATTTCCAAACAACCTCTATACACTACTTACCTTAAATCCCAGAATGAGATTTTCACTCTGCAGCGGAGTGTGCGCCGATAAGAAACTTCCTGGCAGATTGAAACTGTGTGCTGAGCCGAGACTCGAACTCGGGACCTTTGCCTTTCGCGGGCAAGTGCTCTGCCAACTGAGCTACCCAAGAACGACTCACGTCCCGTCCTCACAGCTTTACTTCTGCCAGTACTTCCCAAAGGCTGTGGCTAAGCCATGTCTCCGCAATATCCTTTCTTCCAGGAGTGCTAGTTCTGCACGGTTCGCAGGAGAGCTTCTGTAAAGTTTGGAAGGTAGGGGAGGAGGTACTGGCAGAAGTAAAGCTGTGAGGACGGGACGTGAGTCGTTCTTGGGTAGCTCAGTTGGTAGAGCACTTGCGCATGAAAGGCAAAGGTCCCGAGTTCGAGTCTCGCTCCGGCACACAGGTTTAATCTGCTAGGAAGTTTCATACCTTAAATCCTGTTTATTAGTTTATTTTTTACAAGCCATAGAGAAGTAATCTCTATTTAGCTTCAGATGCGCAGGACACAATATTTGGCCCCAACACATATTGTCATCAATAGTCATGTGACAATGATGTGGGATAAGGTTTGCCCATAAGCACCCTGTTGATTTTCAATGAAGTTATATAGCTCTTAGAAGCAGATACCATTCAAAAGTACTGTGAATTTTGTACATGTGTTTCATTTGCATTTTACTAATTTGCATTCGATGCCTGGAATGAACGTTGCTTGTCACTGAAAAATTTAATATGAGAGCATTTTGGATGATTGCAATACGTATCAGAGCTTGTGTGTCTTTTTCTTGTTTTCATTTCTTTGTTTTCACAAGAAAAAAATAGGTAGACACGTTATTTCTATTATTCAGTCACTGTTTTAACCTGCTCTTCAATGGTGACATTGCAAAATGTCTTCCAAGTAAGCAAAAGTGAAAGCGTCAAGAATAATATGGAGCGAACTAACGATAGATCACGCTACAAAGTATTTTTAGAAAAACAATTTTTCAATTTTCAATTTTTGACAGCTTCTTCCACCCTTAGACAAACGAAAATGTTCACACTCTCTGAGTCATCATGTTGTAGATGCTAATACTAAAGTATCCAATTGCGAATCCTGTAAAATAAGCCTGGTTATTTAGAGATCTGTGTAATCTTGACTTAGGCTGCTAGTAGAGAAGTTGTGGAGCTCCTTCAACAATGATCTAATTGTTGTCCTTATACAAAATAAATTACCACTTGGCCTAGCTTCCTTATGTAACCAAACAATACTCCAGTAACCCACAGCATTGTTTCTTCTTATTTATGACCCTGACTGTAAGCAATTAAATTGTGTTTACACAAGTCTTATTTATGACCATATACTTTTAGTGTAATCTTCATTACCATAATTTATGACTCAAAATGGTCACCTTCAAGATTCCCCCATTGCTCTAGTCTGAATGAGTGATTGGGAAGTGACCCCATAAGTAGATTTTACCCCCTCTAACAGTTTCGTCCCCACCACTCATCGGAGTGTGGTAGCCATCATCACAAGATGGATTTGTCGTTCACACTCTGTATGTCAGTCAACCATCATAAAGTGTCAGCAGCAACAAGAACACCATCCTTGGGCAGAATAAAAAGGAGAAGAATACTGTCACATTCGAATGTACATTTATTAATCTTTTCAAATCTCTCACTGCTCGTTATTATTATTATTAATCTTATTATTACTGTTATTCATTTTGCATGCTTTCATCCATTACTCCTCCCACACTGCAATGGGCTCCTCTGATGTAAAGAAGCAGCAAATCTCCCCCTATCACAGCAGCAACACCCACTCAGCATATCTCATTTATCAAATCAGCCTTTCTCTGACTAAATCAGCATTCCAGCAGCAGCAACACTCTGACAATATAGCAAAGCAGAATGTACAAGAAATCTTTTTCAAGTATTTTGAGTTTTACTATCACCATTGTTGACAACACTTGTGGGCTGTTACCACCTATTAGGATGACATTCTCTGTAACATATAATGTAAATGTGAGTGGAAGTGGTTGTCGACATGTACTGTACTGATGAGTTCAACATAATGGTAATGTTTGAAAATCTCCAATTCAGTGGAATGAAAGCAATGCTTCATACGATTAATGGTACAAATTTCACCAGAATTTGCCAAAAATGACTGGTATGTTCAATGATCAAACGGCTTTGGTGTTTCTTGCTATCATACAATATGTGCTGGGTAACACTTAAGAACAATTGAAATGTACAACAACAGTGGCACTGCACAATGCACTCACTTTCAGGAATCAGTACTCAGAAACTTGATGTGGACTGGCTCCCCTGTCGAGTTTGCTGTGAATGACTATGTTCGGTGGCAGGAGTACTTGTATGGAGTTTTTAGAAAATATGGCATGTACGTACTCTCTCTCTATAACCTAACTGAATACTGTGTCTACAGCAGGTTTCTGAATCTACTCTCAGAAATGAAGCATTTGTTATCATGCACAACAAACCAATTTTCAGTGTATACCACATCATCTCATGATAGAAGAATAACTTGGTGCATCAGGTTGAAGTCCCATCAACACATCATTCATGAGAACCTGTTAGACCACATGAAGCACACCCTTCGCCAAACGTAGGGTGGCATATGTGTCTGTATAGTACGCATATATTTTCAATCGAAGGCTCACAAACTCCACAGTCTGCAAACCATTCGCCTTATCTATCATTAGGCTGATAACCTTGTTGTTTCATATGTTATTCCTTTAGGATTATCAGCTGCCTATCCAGATGTGTTGAATGCATCAGGATCGTACCTTACCACTTCATATGAATCATAACCCTTCAACCAATATATGAAGATATCTGTGAACTGATGTATGAGGATTCTGCCTCTCAAATTATGATACAACCAGAAGTTCAATGAGGAAAGCCATGCTATCAAAATTATAAAATCCACAAACATCATCTGTGTCGTATTCAGTCATACTCTGTTCATCTGTTATGTAATTTATTTCAGAGTAAGAATTGATCATGCAATGCAAAATGTCTTCATGATTTTGAACATTAATATAGTCCTTTTTAGAAGCTATATATTCTGGAAGTGGGCCGCAAGGGAACATCATTTAATGGGTGAAATACGTGAATCAATGTCCAGCTGAATTACATGGCTGAGTGACTTACCAGACCCTCTTTCTTGCATTGGCCCAGTATAACACTCCAGGTGAAGGCACAGAACTACTGAGCAGCTGAGAAGACGTGTGACATCACGCTATTTTCCCCTTTAATATTGACAGTGGTTGTCCCCTCAACACCATTACCAATTTTTTTGGTGTACATGAGTTTTCAGACAAAATTTGCACTACACTTAATGGCAGGCTACCACAGATCATTGACGATTTTGGGAAGGCCCCTTTTCAAAATGTTTACATATGTGTTTAGGAAGCGGTTTGGATCTTGGTAGCCACCAGAAGAGCTATCTGTGTGTGCACACAAGATCATTTCCGCAAATGAGCCTGCATCCACTGAGTAGTGTAAAGCTGGCTGCAACTAGCCTGGTGTTGGGCTCAGTCTTGTTGTTGTGGCTCAGTAGCAAAAGAAAGAAATCCATTGTAACTGTCATTCTTGTCTGTGTTTCTTTCAAAACTCATCTTGGTTGATCTGAATAATTTTAAATTTGAATTAACATTGTGTATTGGTTCTTTCCACACCAATATGTAGGCAGAACATGTCCTGCTTTTGACAAAAAAATTGCAGGCAACTGGTGTATTTTGTGATCTGTCAAAGGCATTTGACTGTGTAAATCACAATATCCTTTTAAGTAAATTAGAATATTATAGTGTAACAGGAAATGCTGCAAAATGGCTCTAATCTTATATCTCTGGCAGGAAACGAAGGGTGTTATTAGGAAAGAGACATGTATCAAGCTATCAGGCATCATCCAACTGGGAACTAATTACATGTGGGGTCCCACAAGGTTACATTTTGGGGCCCTTCCTTTTTCTCGTGTATATAAATGACCTTTCATCAGTAACATTACGAGATGCCAAGTTCGTTTTGTTTGCCGATGATACAAACATTGCAATAAATAGCAAATCAAGTGTAGTCTTAGAAAGATCAACTAATAAAATATTTGTGGGCATTAATCACTGGTTCCTAGCCAATTCCCTGTCACTAAACTTTGAAACAACGTACTACATGCAGTTCAGAACTTGTAAGGGGTGTCCCACGAATATGTCATACATACGATGACAAGAAGATAGAAGAAGTGGACAGTGTTAAATTCTTGTGATTACAGCTTGATAATAAATTCAACTGGGAGGAGCACACCACAGAACTGTTGAAGTATCTTAACAAGTCTCTGTTTGCAATGCGAATTTTGTCAGACATAGGAGATATAAAAATGAAAAAGCTGGCATACTATGCTTACTTTCATTCCATAATGTCATATGAGATTATTTTTTGGGGTAATTCATTAAGCCAAGCTAAACTTTTCTGGGCACAAAAACTTGCAGTAAGAGTTGTATGTGGTGTGAACTCAAGAACATCCTGCAGAAGCCTGTTTAGGGCACTAGGGATACTAACTACTGCTTCCCAATATATTTATTCCTTAATGAAATTTGTCATTAAAAATATATCACTTTTTCAAACCAACAGCTCAATTCATGGAATCAACACTAGAAATAAGAATAATCTTCACAAAGATTTAAAGTCACTTAGTCTTGTACAAAAAGGTGTGCATTATTCAGGAACATACATTTTCAATAACTTGCCAGCAAAAATAAAAAGCTTAACAACCAATGAAATTCACTTTAAGAGAAGCCTAAAGGATTTATTGGTGGCCTACTCCTTCTACTCCATTGATAAATTTCTCAGTAAAACCAACTGATTTGTGTGTGTGTGTGTGTGTGTAATGTGTGTGTGTGTGTGTGTGTGTGTGTGTGTGTGTGTGTGTGTAAGTACACTCTTACTTCTGCACCATTTCAGTGCAGTAATGTGTTCATTGTAAATAAGTATTATAGTAGTTGTATTACATGTCTATTACCTTATAAATAAATAAAAAAAACTTTAATTTTTAATTCAGTGCATTAGTATTTGTAAAATGACTCTTTCATATAGTGTTCATTAAAAAATGATGATCATTCCACTTGGGACCTGTGGAATGGTATATTAGCTTATTTGTTTTACTTGTAAATATTTGTCATGTATTGCTGTTTTTCTGACATGTTCCACATCCTGGAGGACCACCTCACTACAGATCAATTGGAATGAAAGTAAATCTAATCTAATCTAATCAAAAACTTCCAGTATTGTTATGATACATTAGAATATATCAGACACCTCTCATTAAAAAAGTTACTACATTTATTACACTAGAAGAAACATGGAAAAAGATGACAATCTTAGTCATTTACTACTCATACTTCACAAAATTTTAATTATGAATAATCTTACGTTAGTTCAAAGCCGTATGACGAAGTGTATTTCTCAATGGTAATACCTCACAAAAATACCAATTTTTCCACGAAGTTATGACTTTTCATTATAGTTGAAAACAAAGAATCGTATTATTACACCTCATACTACAGCCTCATACTTTTTTCACTTCAAAATTAATTTCTTATTTCAACATCTTATCAGTTCTAATGGCCCCATTCCTTTATCTACAAAATACTTTTGAATAGTCAAGGTATGGTTCAACAATACGCTCTGTTGGATGGCCCAGATTTCATTCCATAACAGCATAAGATTTTCCAGAATAGTCAAAATTCGAAGAAGGAACAAAATACATTATACAAAAAAGTCATTTTATGCAAAAATATTTTCTATCAAAAATAGTAAAATATATATTCTCTTTTGCAAAACATAAGAGAAATTTCGTACTGCTCATACACGTATATGAATAAATTTTTCGTTTACCACTATATAAACCATACAAAATGCTGTCATTTTTAGGAAAATTTTGAAATTAGTGTCAGTAACATACAAATTTCCACTTTAAAATGTAAGAAAAAATCATTTCATTTGTTAGACATACACATAAATACATTTTCTATGACAATGTCAGGTTGTACTTGATGATTTGTCGTTATTTACACAATTACTACATAATAAACAAAAGATAAACAGGCATAAAAATGCATCTTGTAAAGATGAACAGAAAAGTCGAAGGAACAATGCAGCGCAGAAGAATACAAACTGGAAGTGATGCTACATGGCTAGTACCATGTTTTTGCTGGGAACATATCACAAAGAGAATGCATGATGCCTTGTGCAACACTGACATAAAAATAGTTTTCTTTTTAATAAATTTTCTTGTTATTTTATTAATAACTTACAGCTTTGGTTTTGGACACTTTTCTACTCAATTAACTTTGCAATACTTTCAAACAGTTATTAAAATAATAATTTCAGATGTCTCTCAAATTAGGCACCAGTTTGCCAAGACTAAATTAAGAAAACATCATGAACTTCTGATCACTGTCCTCATTAACATTCTGAATGTATAAATTTTGCCAATGCTTCATGCTTATTTAAGTGTATCTTCTTTAACATTATATTTTCCTACTGTAACGCTCCAAGGACAGAAAACCCCAGTTAACTAACTTTGTGGAATCTTAAAGTAGGGAAGTGAGTCACCTTGACAGTGACGCAACTACTGACAATAAAATCTACACTGGTACTATTTTGATTAACACGTATATGATTTAAATACTCAGAATAGCATACAAAAAGGGGAGATAAAAGGAAAGGATTATCGTAGATTCTTTATCAAACACCTATAGAATAAATTCGAAGTCATATGAACGAAACCAAGAAAGTTATTCAGTCAAGATAACATGTACCATGGAAGAGAGTTGTAGCCACATCGAAAAGAAAATTCAGTGTGACTACAATACAACTCAGATATGGAAATTTTCAGTTACTTAGTTGCTCTTGAGTCGTTCTAAAGTACTTTTGCAATAGTTGTCTGGACGCAAACGCTATTACATTGTTTCAGTTTTGGAAGTTTGATAATTCGTCAGGTAGAGACTGAAGTATTGCTCAGTCATTCGACTGAGGAAAGTTAATCTTTACTGTTCTCAACACGACGGTATAAGAAGACAAGTGTTAGACTTCAATAGAGTGGTATTGATTTATTGGACTTAACCTTCGTACTGCACGACAGAGAATACTTCCCATTGTACCAGTTACGAAGGCTTCTTCCTGTTGCATTCCTGTGTGGAAAATGGGAAGAGTGACTGTTTTAATGTTTCTGTGTATGCTATTATTAATCCAGTCTTGTCCTTGCAATCCCTTTGAGAGTGATACTTAGAGAGCTGTAGTACATTTCTAGATTCATCATTTAAAACTGGTGCCTGAAACTGTGTAAATAGGCTTTCATGAGATAATTTGCATCAACCATCAACTGTCTACCAGTTCAATTTCTTTAAAATCTCCTTAACACTCTCTCATGGGACAACATAATTGTGTCCATTCTGACAGCCCTTTGCTGTATATGTTCAACATACCCTGTTAGTTCTATTTTGTATGGGTTCTACACATTTGAGCAATATTCTAAGATGAGTGACAGAGTGTTGTGTAAGAAGTCATCTGACTAGTTGCATTTCTCTAGTATTCTGTCAGTGAATCAACGTCTGCTACCTGCTGTACCTGTGACTGCGGCAACATGTCCATTCCATCTCAAACCTCTACAAATTATTATGCCCATAAATTTGTAATAGTTGACTGATTTCAATTTTGACCTTTATTATGGTTATGGAGTCATAGGACGCTACATTTTCTCATTGTTTGAAGCGTATATTTTTACATTTCTGCACATTAAAGCAAATTGTTAGTATTTGAACCCTTTGACCTCTTGTCAAGATGTGTGCAGTTTTTTGGGACAGTAATTCATTATAGATAATTGCATCACCTGTGGAGACTCATAGGTTACTATTAATATGATCTGCAAGGTTATTAATGTGACATGAATGTCAAGTTTCCCTGCTCATATCCCTGGGGCACTCCTGAAATTACTTTTACATCTGTCAGTGACTCTTCATCCAAGATCACACACTGTGTCGTCCCTACCAAGAAATCCTCTGACCAGTTACTAATTCATTTTGATAAGCCATACGGTCCTACTTTGGGTAATATCCACCTTTCGATTTGTTTGCAAGTGACATATAAATGACCCAAGTTTTCTGAATAATGCTACTTTGCAAGAGGATAAAGCCATTCAAGTATTGGAGTGGAGAGTGGAGCATCATTAGACAAGCATCAGGCCCACCGCTTGTGGACTTGGATATGTGAGCGCCCAGCATGCAGGGATATCTTAATATGAGTAAAAGGTTTTTCAAACAACGCCTCTTTGTCATAGGATGGAGCCATTTGAGCCCTGGACTGGAGGATGGGGCACCGTCAGGCAGGTGTCAGGTCCACTGTCCCAGGCCCTAGACATCCCTGCACCTGGTGTGCTGGGGCAGATGCGTGGCTATAAGCTGCTGCTGGTCCACGAGCCTCGTGACGACCAGCGTGTATACGATCGCCTGTACCAGCCGGCTTGGCAGCACAGTTGGAATGGTCGAGTCCTGAGCCTCATCCAGACACAACTCAACTGCTCCTTCCGCTTAATCCGTGTGTAAGCAACCTGACACAAATTATTTTCGATATTTGTTTTGTATCTGCATCCACAGCTAAGATCCTACAACATGTGTGAATATGATGGTATTCGATCTTGATGGTGAAACAAAATTGATTGCTAGTATTTGACGTTGTGGAAGACATAATGACGTGAAGTTCCTGGTCACCATGTCTATAATTATACTCTGGGTTAAATACTCAAACTCTATGTCGAGCCTAACAGCACACACAGCCAACAAGATTTTCATTATGTTGCATCCTACAGATGTGGATGTTATGTTTAATTGTTCTATTGGTCCTCTTCGGTAATAGCAGCCTTCTTTGATTTCCACACACAACCCCCACAGAAACCATGGGTCTTACCATGGAGAGGTGGCTTGCATGCCTCAATAATGCAGATTGCTGTATTGTAGGTGGACCCACAACAGAGTGTTATTTGTTGAGATGTTGAGAGGCCAGATAAATGTGTGAATCCTGCAATGGGGCAGCAGCCTTTTCAGTACTTACAGGAACAACAGTCTGGTTGATTGAGTTATATGATCTTGTAACATCACCCAACATGGCCTTGCAAGGGGAAAAGGGCAGAAAGCAAGGGGAAACTAGAGCCATAATTCTTTCCAAGGGCATGAAGCTGTACTGTAAAGTTAAATGATGATGGCTTCCTCTTGGGTAAAATATTTCGGAGGTAAAATAGTCCCCCTTTGAGGAAGAGGTCTTCGGTTCAGGTGAGTGTGGTGCTATAAGCATAAACTGAAATTGTGGTAATGTAGGAGAGGGTATAGTCATGAATAATAAAACAGGAATGTGAGTAACCTACTATGAATAACATAGTGGATGCATTATTATTGCCAAGACAGACATGAAGCCAAAACTGACTACAGTAGTGGAAGTTTGTGTGTCAATTAGCTTTGCAGATGATGAAGACATTGAAGAAATTTATGATGAGTTAAAAGAACTCTTTGCAGACAGTTATGGAAGAATGATAATTTAATTTCAATGGGGGGAATGAAATTCAGTAGCAGGAAAAGGAAGGGAAGGAACAGTGTAAGTGTATATGCAGTGGCGGATACAGAAAAACCTTAGGGTGGGAGCGCAAAAGATATCTTGAGCTACCTTTACTTTCACTCTTAATAAAAAATTATCAAGTCACTCGTATTACAAGTTAGCTGTGGGAAACTATTGTTACGTTATTAGAAAAAATATTGTTATGAGTCTTGTGGCAATACTTTTACTTGGAAATTACTATTATCGGTACTTCACAATCAACTGATCACTCTCACTCTTGACTAATCTTCACACTTTCACTTGCTGCAGCTAGGACTTTTTACTTATTCATTCTTCAGTCTTAGTATTTATGCTTCTGAATGTACACTGGCTTCCTATTTGTCGAATAGTCCGTATTTATAACACTACGTATCGGAGGTTCTCTGTACGAGAAAACAGTAGAATATTCGCGGATTTTACTTGAGCAAATGCCAGATAGAATAATTTATCGAGATCACTAGAATGGCCTCGACTTTTCTTGCAGGTATGTTAGCTATCTATGTGCCAGACAGAAACGCATAAATTACAGTGACACGAACATGCGTGCTACATGGGAAAGTACAACTACTCGATAACTCGATTCTGTTGAGTCGACTGACGAAAGAAACGAACGAATAGCGTGTGGGCTGACTGGCGGGGGTGGCGTGGGTGGCAATGCAGGCGGCCCCCAAGGGGGCGGAGGTGGTGGTGGGAGAGCGCCCCGCACGCCCCCCATATCTATCTGCCACTGTGCATATGGACTTGGGGGAAAGGAATGAAAGAGAATCTCGCCTAGTAGAAGTTTGCTGAGACTATAAATTAAACACCTCACACATTTGGCTTAAGTATCATCAAAGAAAGTTGTGCCTGGTGCACAGATATAGTCTCTGGAAAGTTTCAGATTGGTTATATAATGGTAAGACACAGATTTCTGAACCATGTATTTAACTGTAAGACATTTCTAGGTGCAGATGCGGACTCTGGCCACAATTTATTGGTTACGAACTCTGTATTAAAATTGAAGAAATTGGAAAGATATCAGTAGCAGAACAGTGTGCATATGGACACTGTGATTATGACATTTATATAAGCATACAGTACCTGTCACTTTCAACGTCAGCCGCACCCCTTCGAGGGTGAAAAGATCCGTTGTGCTCCTTATACAAACAATCATATCACTCATGTAAACATAATGGCCACTCGTGATCCTACCATTTGTTTAATTCACAGATGTTTATCTTCTTTCATGTTGCCACCACCATGCCCCATCTTGTCCTTTCCTATCGATAAAAAGTGATGATGGTGATGATTGGTTTGTGGGGCACTCAACTGTGCAGTCATCAGTGCCCGTACACATTCCCAGTCTGATACAGTCCACTCTCGCCCCTTTCGTGAATGATGATGGAATGATGAGGACAACACAAACACCCAGTCCCTGGGCAGAGAAAATCTCCAATCCGGCTGGGAATCAAACCCAGGACCCCGTGATACAGAGGTAGCAGCGCTAGTCGCTAGATCATGAGCTGCAGACTATCAATAAAAAAGAGGCTAAATATTCAAAGAGGGCATTTTCTTCAATAATGGGGTATAACAGCAGACATCATGTTTAATTTATTACCCAGTTATCTTATTGCTTTAGTTTATGTCACTATTATATTACTATGAATTATTGTTCTACCTATCTTAATTAATGTAATTTAGGACTGCCCATATATGTATATCATTCTCATATTAATTACTATGATTTATGATCCGAAAAAAAATGACGCCAGACACTTTGACAGTACATTGTATGTGAGAAGAAAGGTGAGACGTTAATCCTATTGGCTGAATTACTGTAATTTAACGGCATCATAGCTGTCTATTGCCATTTTCTGCGAAGTGTGTCCACTTTCTATCTATAATTAGAGTTGTGAGATAATCTGTTGTAATTTTGTTCAGTTGCTTGCGGTTTTCAAAATCGTCTTCCAAAGACGCACCTTAAACGTTTGACAGTTACAACAATGAATTGTTTCAACAAATGACACTGATATCTTGAATTTGTAACTGTTATTGTTGTTAACCAGAAAACACATTCCCTATAGGTAAATTCAAGGCATTACTAGTATTCACTACACGCTCATGGTGCTACCAAGGCGAGGAATAGGACTGGCATGCACTCTATTTAAAACAAACAAAATGCGCGTAGGAGTTCCACGCTGATGCTCGGCCCTACCAGTGCTGCGCTGCCTCACTCCACTGCCAGTGGCAACCCAGTCTGAACGACATGTCCACCTCTTCACAACTGTGGCACCACCAGCCAGTGGTCGCTAGCACAAGAACTGCAGTACCCCCTCCATGCACATGCGATGGCAACAGACAAAGGTACCACGATATAACCTGTCACTGTCAAACACTCTGAAGAGAGGTGAATCCTCCTCAGATGCAGCTGTACATATTACCACAAATGAAAATGAGTAATGATGACATTACAGTACCACACTGCACACAGCCACATTTGTAATTCTTTTAAAAATTCGTCTTTTCCGAACACACTTCAGTCACAATACGTATTAAACAAATAGATATTACTGGCCATCTACAATATCCAGTTTTGTGCTGCAGAGCAATTCTACCATTTTACCTCAGTGGATCACTCACGACAGCAACTGACTAAAATGTATATGCTGACACACAGCTGTGGGATACAGACCATCTAGCACCTTAATAGCGCGTTGGTAAGCCAGCCATTGTGCAAGAAACATCAATTCTATGAGACAATAACCATTTGTAGGTTTCTGGAGCACATGGCCAAATTTTTACAAACTTCATGTCTAATTACAGTTGACTATTCTAGTATTCTTCCCTCATTCCGACGGAATGATCTTTGATGGATGTATCAACCAAGAACTGATGGTCTGTGTGGTGTCACCGCCAGACACCACACTTGCTAGGTGGTAGCCTTTAAATCGACCGCGGTCCGTTAGTATACGTCGGACCCGCGTGTCGCCACTGTCAGCGATTGCAGACCAAGCGCCACCACACGGCAGGTCTAGAGAGACTTCCTAGCACTCGCCCCAGTTGTACAGCCGACTTTGCAAGGAAAGGTTCACTGACAAATACGCTCTCATTTGCCGAGACGATAGTTAGCATAGCCTTCAGCTACGTCATTTGCTACGACCTAGCAAGGCGCCCTTACCAGTTTATAGTGAGGTTATAACATGTACCGTCAACAGCGATGTACACCAATTGTGGATTAAAGTTAAGTATTCTACCAGTTACCTCCTGTTTTGCTAGTCTATGACCTGTTCCAGACCTCACGCCAGCCTGCGTGAGCTTAAAAGCGTGCATTTCGGCCTCCTCTAGCAACACGGTGTTGGCTCTTCTGCCAACACTTCAGTCTGCATATGGTTTTCCTCGTTTTAAGTTCCACTATTGTAGCTGTGACAGATACAGGCTATCACTGCTCATGTGCGAGGTGTTTATTTTTGCAATGTGTAGCTGAAGTCGGCTCAAACAAATACCATTCATCGCTTCTTTAAAGTGATACCCAGTGTCAACAGGAGGCATCAGTTTGTCTCCTGTTGAGAAAAAGATAAAGTGGTATTTCACGTGGTCATCCTATAGAACAGTCCGAAATTAGTCTAATCTTCGTTGATCCACTATGGACCATGGTACAACTGCTGGCAAGTATTTATTGATGCAATAATTTACCAACAGCCGTATGTATTGTAGAAATTTAATGCCTGTGTATGTGTCGCCTGGCCACCAAGAGCTGTTGCATAACGATTTTATTCACAGATCCAATTATACGGCTCCTTCCATGTATAGCGAGTTTACGACTATGACGTGTGGGGCCGGAAGATGGTATGAATGTAATGCCATAACTGGTAGTACATAAGAAGTTCATAAAATAAATTTCTACAATACATACAGCTGTTGGTAAATTATTGCATCAAGAAATTAGTCTAGTGCGAAATTCATTTAAACGAAATGAATAAACAGAGAAACTAAACACAAAGCATAGCCAGTAACGAAGCATAACAAAGCGCAACTCATCAATAAACTGTCCATGTCATCTAAGTACCAAATGAAATCGGATATGTAATACAGACAGTATTGCACACATTACTCTTTCCATTAACAAATTCTCCAGCTTATACAGCGTCTCCCTACAATCCTCAGGTATACTTGATCATATAGTTAAAATGGCTCTGAGCACTATGGGACTTAACTTGTGAGGTCTAGAACTCAGAACTACTTAAACCTAACTAACCTAAGGACATCACACACATCCATGCCCGAGGCAGGATTCGAACCTGCGACCGTAGAGGTCGCGCGGTTCCAGACTGTTGCGCCTAGAACCGCTCGGTCAACACGGCCGGTGAGCATATAGTTTCTTGGATGTTAAGGCTATATGCATATTTCTTTCTTGTCTCTCAAAATGCTAATAATACCCAAGCTTGTTTTCATTTTATTTGTTCGTTTTGAAGAAATCTCATTTTTTTACTTGACCTCTGCTTTTTTAACCATCTGTATGCACTTCTTCTCATGCTCTTTGAAGATTTCAATATTTTTCTTTTTGTTTTATTACTGTTCATTACTCTTCATGGTACACTGCATGTTTTGGAGAATTTTACTTTTCCTCCTGGTATTTGGAAATGCTATATCGAAGTTCCACGAAAAGCTTTGTGTTTCATTTGTTCCCTGGGCTTAAAGAATGGCTGCACACTGTTCTTCTTTTATGTCCCACCAGTGAAGAGGACACTGGAGAGACAGCACCAGCTCAGATTAAAGGATGATGAGAAATAAAATAGGCTGCGCCTTTTTAAGAAAATAATCCCGGTATTTGCCTTAAGTGATTTAGGGAAACTATGGAAAACATGCAAGGGTTTCCCAGAAAGTAATGCACCGCATTTTTTTATTCAACAATTCTTTATTGAGCATAATGAGAATTACACACACGAAAGAATGGTGTTTTACCTACACACACTATTTTTCCATTTAATCTACATCCCGTTCTATGGCCTTCTTCCAGTGCGAAACAAGGGCATGTATGCCCTGTCGGTACTAATCCCTGTCCTGGTGACGGAGCTGGTGCTTCACCCTGTGAATCACCTTCTCATCGTCCTCAAAATGTCTTCCCCGAATGAGCCTGTCCTCGCGAATGACAGCATCAGCTCGCTGCAACATGTCAGGTTTGTGAATACTCCCCACAGTTTCTTTCTCTGCAGTGAGAAAGTCAATGACAGCACATTCCTTGTAACTTACACCACCTACGGACGCCATTTCGAAACTGTCCTGCAGCTACGCTATCCTTCGGAAGTGAAGGAAACTTGGCGCTCTCACTCAGGAGACTTCAAATAATACGTACGTAACGTTTTGCATTCGTAGCATTGTTTTCGACTGAGAAAGAAAATCCAGGGCATTACTTTCTGGGCAGACAGGATATCAACTGCTGCTCTCCCATTTGTGAGTCCAATGTCTTACCTTTGCACTTCCTTGCTTGATCAAGATTCAGATATATTGTAACAGCAACTAACGATTTATTCCTGAATCCAACCGTCTTTAATAAAATAGTGGTATCAGACATAATAAATGGTTTGTCTAAACATAATGGTCAAATGGTAGAAAAGAGCATCCCTGTTAATCATGATATGCTAAGAAAGTAAGTACAGCTTTGCACAATAATAAATACTCATTCAATCATATAATTCAGAGGGAATTTTCTGCACGAATACTAAGACGTTTACTGATGATACATTTTAGATGAGAAAATTAGTTTCTCCTAAACGTATTGTTACACTCTGTAAGTCCAGCATTCCTGTACAGTGGATGTGAAGAGAACAGTGACTGATATCTGGGATCAAAATGTCATAACTTCGTGTAATGCAAAGGATATTTCCAGTCGCGACTGAAATATGTTTTACAAGACTAATTCTACAATTTTTCACCATCTCTTCAAAATAGAAAAATTCGCATACCATATACAAACAGAACCAGTAAGTGTGAGCAGGACTCGCTCTCTGAGGGTTTTCTACAAACCTAATTATGTGTACACGTAACAAAAACATTTTCGCGTGGTTCAATGGTCTGGAGCAAGTCTACCCCAGTTATCCAACTGGGAAAAGGGGCCTATAGTTTATTGCAGAACACAAACCACATGTTATTTCTGGCAACTCCTCACATCATTGAGAGGTGAGAGCTAGGTTAAATCGAAAACTGAAAGGTCTGTGGTTCAACTGAGATTCGATCCCAAGACCTGTAGCTTTCCAACTTTGCACTATACCACTTAATCACTAGACCTGAAGTCTTTGCAAATAGTTCATCAATAGGCTTCGATGAGTGAGCTTGTGAGTATCAAATTATGTGACATATATAGCCATAACTTTTGATCGCATTGGCTTAGAAGCTTAAATTCGTTACATTGCCAACTGTTTGTAGGCCTTAGGATTTGACATACATTTGAACAAGATACCTCTACCCATTCCTGGGAAAAAGAGGTTTTACTAAACTGACAGGCAAACACATAGGCAACAAATAGTAGAACATAATTATTTTATGTGATATAATTACCACTTGACAGTTTTTGGATTTTTCCCCTTCACTTGTAGGTACTATGAAATATTGAATCTTGGCAAATTTCATGATTCTAAGTCAGTGGGAAGTACTCTATAGGTCTTGCGAGTATTCAAATACATAACAACAATGGCTATATCTTTTTACCGCAACAACTTAAAGCTTAAATTTTTCACACTGCCAAGGGAACATAGACCCCAGTATTTGATACCTATTCCTGTCCCTGATGAAAAGGAGTTTTCATAGTCAGACAGACAGACTGACAGACAGATGGACAACAAAGTGATTCTACAGAGATTCGTTTACAACGAATGAGGTATGAAACCATAAAAGAACAAAATTCGAAGAAGAAAGTTTTTAAATTCCATGAATAGTTTCTGGCAGCAGAAAAATAAGAAAAAGTGCTTAGAGTTCAATGAACGACTATCAAAAGCAGGTCCATAAACTTTGGTTAGTCAGCAATTGATTGCATTCTGTATGCCATGTAAAGACATCTGTTCTGTCAAACAATAATCATTAACCACTTGTAGACATCAGTTGTGTCAAATAAACCGTTAAAAACTCTCAGAAACCACTGGATCACTGGAAAGCACTACCTATCCTGTCTGTTATGATGTTTCAACCTAAGAAGTAAAATCTTGTGCTGATTTGACATACACCCCTTGAGTTATTTTTGTAATAATTTTATGAGTCAAGCTCTATTACACCAAAGAGTAAAATAAGCAGGATGAATCTTTCAATCTTTAATGAAGTGTGTGCTGTTTTGAAACTTACTGGTAGACGAAAACTGTATTTCAGACCAGAAATCGACCTCAAAACCTTATCTTTCCCGAGAAATGATCTTCCTGACTTGGGAAATCCCTATATATTCACAATTAGTAAATGTTAGTTATCTGCTGATTTTTTTTACTGAATTAATTGCTTCCTCTGGCTGTACATGTCAGTAAACATTCAGAACAGTAAATAAATCTGTGCCCAGTGATAGAATGTTATCTTTGCTTGCAACAGTTTATCGTTGTTGTTCGCTCAATGCACGTGAATAGGTAGTAGCATGGAGTCAGCTATCTAACAAATTTTGAAGTGAGGGCATTTCAACATGTGTGTTGTGACACATTATACCTCTGTGACACATTATACCACTTATTATTGATTCTTATGAAGCATTCAGTATTAAATTAATTCCTCGTGTCAGAAACTAGGACAAGTTGAAGCTTCAGTGTGACAAATGTATTGCAAAATTTGGTAGACATATTACGTACGTGCAGACGTTTTGTAACAAGATAGTCTGTGTCCCTGGGAGAAACATAAAAAAATAAAAGTATAAGTCTGT
This sequence comes from Schistocerca americana, assembly GCF_021461395.2. NCBI lineage: Eukaryota > Metazoa > Arthropoda > Insecta > Orthoptera > Acrididae > Schistocerca > Schistocerca americana. Next base: position 538,132,817 of record NC_060124.1, on the reverse strand, counting down.
CACCCGCAATGGACTATCGTCATCCCACCCTAATTAAATCATTTTCATTACTAAAATCGAACTAAAAATGTACTCAACCTGTTCCTTGGTAAATGACAGAGTGGAATAGGAGGAGTAATGTCACGTGACCATTATTACAGTGGGAGTGTTAGATAATGAGCTATTCAGGCAGGGTACGTGGCTTGCTGTGGGGACAGCGTGCTTTGTCCTGAAAAATTCCTTGAAAAGGACAAATTTAGGCAGATGGAACTAGGAACTATCAGAGACATCCACTGTGGAAATAGCAATAAAATAAATAGAGATGGAAAGATAAAAAGACATAGCAAAGGGCACTAAAGATACTGGAAGGATGTCAATCATGGCAGAAGAACATGATCTTAACAATGAAAATGATATTGGTTGTCAAAATGCAGTCAACTTGGGAATGTAAACACAAATGAAGACAATGATGATTTAGATGACAATAACAACATCAATAATAATAATAACCAGATAGAACGTTGTGAAAAATGAATTTAGATATAATTGTTGATCTGGAAGAACATAACGATGAGGTAAATTTCTTTGTTTCTAGCTGGCTATGAGATTTTTGTGATTAATGCTATTATGAAGAATATTTACTATATTGTTCATACAAGTGAATACTTTAAATGTTCTTTTCACACAAAACTTAATTATACTTCTCTCATTTACAGCAACAAAAACTTTGGGACACTCGGATTGTATGATATATCATATAGCCTGAGATCTCTGACACGTTCTGCTATTCACCAGTTCGTGACTCCTGCCATTTCAGAAACGCATTTTCTGATCACCACTTCTCCACGCATAGTTATCCCTCTGTGGACACAGATGGCTGTTTTGTTCAAACAGGAGATCTGGTTATGCATTGCAGCTGCTTATATTACTGCCTGTTCTGTGTGGTATGCCACTGGAAGGTAAATATTTTTCTAATCACATTTATCATATCCATAACTATAGAATTATCGCACTAGAAAAAGAAGATATATGATACAGGCGTCTGCGAGACAGTAATCTGTTTTTGAGAATGTTTTCTCCCCACTAATTTTTCCATTCTGGTGTGAAATTATTGTGTCTGAGGGGCATACACTGGTGAGTCCGGACATTGTGACTGCCTGTTTACTAGCGTATTGGTCCACCTTTGGAATGCAACACAGCAGCAATTCGGCAGAAACAGGCTCGACCTGTCCAAGGTAGGTTTCTGTAAGTATCTACCACTAGATGTCTACGAACAGGTCGCTTCATTCCCATAAATTATAGGTCACTGGCTTGTGATCATGGAGCTGGCACTGGATAGCATCCTAGATGTGTTCCATTGGCTTCAAATCGGGTGAATTTGGTGATAAAGACTCAGCATGAGTTCACCATCACGCTTCCTTAATCACTGTGGCATAATCTGTTGGAAAATGCTGTTGCCATCAGGAAGACATAAAGCATGAAGGGAATGTATGGGTCCATGATGATGTTCACGTATTCAACAGCTGCCATGGGGCCTTCGATTACTGGTCCCACGAAAGCCCAGGTGAATGTCCCCCAAGGCATAATACTGCCTCCACCAGCCTGTGACTGTCATGTGGTGCACGTTTCGAGCAGCTGCTCTCTTGGATGACATTGTATCAGGATGCGGCCATAGATGTGGTATGATAAAACATGTGATTCATTCAAGACGACCTGTTTACGTTGACCCAGCGATACTACATCCACAATAATACTAACTGATGATACTATTGGATCAAAATGGAAGCAATGGGAGTAATCTACTGCAAAATCCGATGTTCAGCAATCGTGCTGAACAGTGTGTTCGAAATCACTTGTGCATGAACCAGCATTCTACTGTGTGTTCAGGTCAGCCACAGACCGCCGCCTATCCTGGGCTATAGAGCGGGCAAAGCTCGAACCTCTACATTCTGTGATGAGATGTGGACTTATAGAATTTTATCACCTACTCAAGGTTTCGCCATCCTTCAATAAATGTCTATAGATACTCTCCACAGTAGCATGTGAACAGCTGACCAGCTTTTCTGTTTCCAAAATACTCATACACAGACGACAGGCACAGAAACTCAAAACCACGAAAACGACTTTAATAGAAAGTAAAGATTAAAATTACTTATGATTCAGAGTTTAATGCTAAATAAATGAAACAAGGAAAATACTTCTCCACTACAAGCTCCATAACACATGCTGGTATAACTCCATAATCAATTATGCCGAGACCTGACCATTGTTCAGATAAACAGATCAGTTTGCTGAGCCTGTCGAAGTCTCTGACAATGGCTCCAGGATTAGGAGACAAAAGATGCCTAGAACCACAACGTTATGCCCATAAAGCGCAAATCTCAGTTAATGCAAATAATAGTGGTGAATATCTGCTTTGTATGTGAGAAGAATATTTATTATCGAAAAGGCAAATACAATTTACATCTCTCTTTACACAGTGAACAGACCCAAATCACGGAAGTGACTGTCAGGTTTACATATATCTACACTCACTGTTGAGAGGCCTCTCGACACTGTCGATAAATTCGATATAAGTGTACCATATCCCAACATGCCCCCTTACATTTATATTGAATCATATTACATTTAACTGGTCTCGAAATTTTACTAATATATGCTTACTCATTACCATGTTAGGTAAAAATATCTGTTACTCTATTTTATGAATCTACAAATGTTGGTAATTCCATTCAAACAACATTCACTCAAGAATGGTAATGCAGTTCAGTATACTTTGACTGTTCAATGCGATATTTCTTAGATACAGATTAGATATAATTTTTCTGCCTAAGAGTCATTATATTCTCTGTATAATTATAGTCAATATTTATTGCATGATAATTCTATTCTTAATTACGTCTTTAATTTGAAATCTCTTGGGTACCTTTATCACAAATTATCAAGTCATCAACATACACGATTATATACGAGTAAATCACATGGTTTGCCATCACCAATACATATAGGGAACTATCACATTTACTTCTTTCAAAACTCAGACTTTTCATTAATCAGATAAACCTTCATACAACGCTCTAGGACTTTCTTTTAAACCATATAATGCTGTAAATAACTTACAAACACTGCCTGTTTTAGCCTCTAACCCACAAGGTTGCATCACATAAATTTATAAGAAAACATTACGATTTAGAAATGCAGTCTGTGTATCCATTTGTTCCACAATTAAGTCCTTTTGACAACAGTATGATTTCAATCAGGCTTAATTATTAATTCCCAAATTATATTTTTATTTAAGCATTCAGTTTCCTTATTCACTGTTTACTTGCTACTTTCGAATCATTACTATTCAGTGCTTCCTCAACACGCAGAAGTTTACATCAATGAAGTTACACATAAAATAATCTTTAAACCTAGCAGGCACTCTATGGGCTCCAGTTGACATTCTTAACTCACACTCTTGTCCTTTTCGTGGTTGCTTCAACACTATTTTCTTTCATTTACTCAAGTTCAGATTCATTTTCTATGTCTTTCCCTTCAGTATCATCAAAATGTTTTCTCCCTAAATCAGATTCTTTTAGATCAGTATACCTGAAATCTTCTTCCACATTATCAGCATGTCTGGCAAATATAACATTATCATTAACCAGTATTCAGCATTCAGCTTCATTGTAGCCTATTCAAATTTCCAAGTCAGCTTTATGATTCCACTTTGACTTTCTCAACTGTTCTGGTAACATATACAGAAACTCTATTTGCAAACAACTTTAATTGTTTAACATTAGCTTTCCTTCCAAAAAATTAGCTTTCCTTCCAAAAAATATTTGATAAGGAGTTTTTCTTTCAATAGTTGTAGTGTAAGTGGTGTTTGCAATGTATCCAGCTCCACAAACTACTTCAGGACAAACTCTCCTATCTATTTTGCTTCAGCTAACAGGTGTCTTCGAATATCCAAATTGAGTTATTGTATCTTTCAGCAGTATCATTTAACTCATATACATGCGAAGGGCTTGCATTTACAGTAATTCCTATCTCTCTTATAAATTGATAAACATTTGAGTTTAAATATTCCTTCCCAACATAACATCACAATTTGTTAATAATTTTACTGGTTAGATTTTAAGTTTCATTAACGTATTGGTATTCCAGAAAACAATCACAAAATTGATTTTTGGATTTGACGTTGTAGACTCCAATCACTTTACTGTAATTCTCTACTCTGGCTCTAAATTTGTTGGAAATTCATCTGCTAACTGATATTTTGCACAACATACTGAGATCATTAAAATTTACATGTTCATGTGTACAATGCAATTTCTCATTTACTGACATACTACACTTATTATTTACACCATTTACATTAATCACTTTCTTATAACTTATAACTGTCATTTTGTATAGCTTACCTTTTTTCAAAGCAATCGCAAGTAAGTTATTGTTTTTATCAAAACTTTTTAAATATTGCTACAGATACAATTTTATGTTTTTGTGTCACATTAGTACAGCTAATCAAATTTCTGACCATGTCTTTGATAAAAAAATACGTTTCTAAATTCAGCTGGAACGTACTATCATCAACTGAAAATAACTAATTATGTTTCCCATTTTAGTAGCTTGCAAAACTTTACCATTTGCAATTTTTACACAATTAGGGTCCTTTAAGGATGACACTCAGTAAAATAATTGTCATTCTGAACAACATGATTTGTGCATTCAATGCTAGTAAAATGATTGTTACCTGACTCAACATGTCATCGTGGCCTGTACCTCCATTGCAAACCTGCATTACCGTTTTGTTGACATCCTCATCATTTTGGATGATGACAAGCTCTTAAACCATACATAATGTTTACTTTGACCACATGGCCAGTTGTTTTTTTCTCAGTTTTGCTGGTCGCTGGGGCCATGTTCTCAGTTTCCATGACTACCTTCTTGAAGATGTTCTCCACGTGTCCATGAACTTCTGCTTGTGCATCACTGGCGACAGTTACTCTTGAAATGCCCTGTTTCGCCTCATCCTTAACATAACTGCTCCGTGTAGCTCATACTGGGTGTCTTTCCAACATGAAATGTATGGATATTGCAGTCTCACCCCTATCCCTGTATTTTAAATCCATCATTTGAATTTTAGTTTTAACGTATTCAGCTGCCTGATAGTCTACTTTCAAAATGTTGATGAAGTCCACAATACCACTCAAAGAATCCGTAAAGTTCTGAACATGTGGTTTAGCTTTTCCGTCGCTTTTGTACCTTTCAATTGTAGCTCGAGCATATTTTTTCAAAAATACTGAAGAATATTGCCATGTGACTATAGACCTTTAACCTCAGTTTGTCCAAGTTACCACTACCATTAATTCCTTCGAATACAGTCACCGTAGTTTTTCATTATCTCCATTTCAGTTTCTTATTATCTCACAAATTCGAGTTACTTGTTCGAAATTGCTCCGTATGTATAGTTCAATATGGCCAGATTTTCTTCTTCCCAAGTATTCCCATTGTCTAAGCTCGCTGTTGTTCTTGAAGCCACTGCATAGCATTTCTTTATTTTCAGATTCATTTCCATTCGCCATTTCCAGTTGCTATATCCATCCAATTCTGGTGTCTTGATGCCAGCCCTGTCTAATTTCACAAAGCACTTTTTCAAATAACAATTTTCTGTTTAGTTCATTACAGATCTCTGTTTTCTCTGTGTAACAATATTCTTTTTACTTAACAACCATGAGCTGCTACTACATTAAGAATTTTTATAAATGAGAGGTCAAATACAACCTACATCTCTTTTTACACTGAAAATACACTCAGAGCACAGCACAGACTCTCTACTATACATACTTCCAAACTATTGTCGCATTGATGTCAACATTATTAGAGAAGGAACACTACTGCATGTGCAGAAGGAGCAAGGAAAAATCAGTCAAGGACTGTTCATGTCCCAGTATGTCATTGAAACACTTTTGAGAAATCAAGAAAACCTATTATAATGAATATGTACCTCAGAGGCCTTTGACCAATATCAGACCATGACACCAGAAATGATTAACGAAATTTACGATTCCATTCATTTTTAAACTAGGTGTTTTCGAAAATTACATATCTGATATTTGATAAGTGAGGCATTGATGCATAGTATAAGAACATTTATCTATAATTTCTTCGTTTGCATGTTTTGTGTAATAGTTAGGGTACTTATTTTTATCACTGATTTTAAAGACAGTAACTATAGAAATATTCCATCTGTTTCTTGTCTGTAATTGGCGCATATCTCGTATTTTCCAACGATTGGTCATGAAGAGTCCATTTCAAAATGGGGTACACAAACATATAATTATATTTTTTCTATAAATTTTAATTACATCCTCAGTTGTGTTTACTTGGCAAATGTTAATGCATGTATATAGAAACATGAGCTAGACTTAATTTGCTTATTTGTTAGTTTTGGAAAGATATGGACGTTAAAATGTAATGTACTTCTGTTACTTTGCACCAAAAAGTTGTTGCACTACCTTTGAATAGTTTTTCATGAAACAGTGTTTGTTCAGCTTTCAACGAGAACAGTCTAGTCTTGACGACATTATGGAGTGGAATAATGTTTTTGGCCTGATTATTGTGAACTCAATGTCTAGCGTATATGTAATTGTCTCCTAATGCTACAACTATTGATGAAATATGGGACTGAAACACAATGAAAATCTCACCAGTTTGGAATCAGTGTTTATTATGCTGTGAATCGCTTTAGCGAACTTCACAAAGTGGAGAAAGCCAAGCTCATTGTTTGAAATATTGGATTTAAAAATAAACCACAATGTTATTACCCTGAGAATTAATATTTTGCTGATACTTTACAAACTTGGACTTCCAGTATCATTCTTTAAAGTACATTAATACAATTAGCTGAGTAACAGATATATCTCAAAATCAAGCTAAATACAAGAATTGTTTTGGTTTTTGAGTACCATTACTGAAATCAATTTTACAGTGCTGTTTCTCATCGATTTCTGTTCTGTATTTATAAATCAGATAGTTCTGATAAAGAAAATCCAGTGCTTCATTTATATCATTATAATATTAATGGTTAATTGGATTGAGGGAAAGGTACTGCTAGGGGCAGGAACCAATGCTAAGCTCTTTTTTGTTTCGAAGATATTAATTTCATCTTATCTTTTAGATAAATTAATTTGCTTTGAAATATGACAAAAAAGAGGTTCTGCTGCATAAACACGTTATATTTTGGTTTTATAGTGGACATTACTATTATGGACCAAATTTCTTATGATAGAAATTGTTAATGATGAACTAAAAAATGCAACTGAAGAGTTTCAAACGATGTGCCAGAGTAAAGGACAAGTACATAAAGTTTAAACCTTTATATTTCTGCTTCAGTAGTTTATGGTTAAGTCGAGAAAAATGACAATAAATGAAGACACAGTTAATCACTCAGTTGGAGTGGGAGTGGGATCAGATGTTGTTGTTGTTATGGTCTTCAGTCCTGAGACTGGTTTGATGCAGCTCTCCATGCTACTCTATCCTGTGCAAGCTTCTTCATCTCCCAGTACGTACTGCAGCCTACATCCTTCTGAATCTGCTTAGTGAATTCATCTCTTGGTCTCCCTCTACGATTTTTACCCTCCACACTGCCCTCCAATACTAAATTGGTGATCCCTTGATGCCTCATAACATGTCCTACCAACCGATCCCTTCTTCTAGTCAAGTTGTGCCACAAATTTCTCTTCTCCCCAATCCTATTCAATACCTCCTCATTAGTTGTATGATCTACCCATCTAATCTTCAGCATTCTTCTGTAGCACCACATTTCGAAAGCTTCTATTCTCTTCTTGTCCAAACTATTTATCATCCTTGTTTCACTTCCATACATGGCTACACTCCATACAAATACTTTCAGAAACGACTTCCTGACACTTAAATCTATACTCGATGTTAACAAATTTCTCTTCTTCAGAAACGCTTTCCTTGCCATTGCCAATCTACGTTTTATATCCTCTCTACTTCGACCATCATTTGTTATTTTGCTCCCCAAATAGCAAAACTCCTTTACTACTTTAAGTGTCTCATTTCCTAATCTAATTCCCTCAGCATCACCCGACTTAATTAGACTACATTCCATTATCCTTGTTTTGCTTTTGTTGATGTTCATCTTATATCCTCCTTTCAAGCCACTGTCCATTCCATTCAACTGCTCTTCCAAGTCCTTTGCTGTCTCTGACAGAATTACAATGTCATCGGCGAACCTCAAAGTTTTTATTTCTTCTCCATGTATTTTATTACCTACTCCGAACTTTTCTTTTGTTTCCTTCACTGCTTGCTCAATATACAGATTGAATAACATCGGGGAGAGGCTACAACCCTGTCTCACTCCCTTCCGAACCACTGCTTCCCTTTCATGCCTCTCGACTCTTATAACTACCATATGGTTTCTGTACAAATTGTAAATAACCTTTCGCTCCCTGTATTTTACCCCCGCTGCCTTCAGAAGTTGAAAGAGAGTATTCCAGTCAACATTGTCAAAACCTTTCTCTACGTCTACAAATGCTAGAAATGTAGGGTTGCCTTTTCTTAATCTAGCTTCTAAGATAAGTCGTACGGTCAGTATTGCCTCACGTGTTCCCATATTTCTAAGGAATCCAAACTGATCTTCCCCGAGGTTGGCTTCTACCAGTTTTTCCATTCATCTGTAAAGAATTCGGGTTAGTATTTTGCAGCCGTGACTTATTAAACTAATAGTTCGGTAATTTTCACATCTGTCAACGCCTGCTTTCTTTGGTGTTGGAATTATTATATTCTTCTTGAAGTCTGAGAGTATTTCGCCTGTCTCATACATTTTACTCACCAGATGGTAGAGTTTTGTCAGGACTGGCTCCCCCAAGGGTGTCAGTAGCTCTAATGGAATGTTATCTACTTCCGGGGCCTTGTTTCAACTTAGGTCTTTCAGTGTTCTATCAAACTCTTCATGCAGTATCATATCTCCCATTTCATCTTCATTTACATCCTCTTCCCTTTCTATAACATTGCCCTCAAGTACATCGCCCTTGTATAGTCCCTCTATATACTCCTTCCACCTTTCTGCTTTCCCTTCTTTGTTTAGAACTGGGTTTCCATCTGAGCTCTTGATGGGATCAGATATAAGTCAGGATTTAGAAAAGTCAAAGGTTGATAAAAAACAAACCTGAACTATTTGTTGAGATCAGTGTTTGGACAAATGGGAAATTTATGTTATTAAATGGCAGAACAACAACATACAATGAAAACTGAAATAATATCCAACAGTGGCTCTTTGAAACTGTATATGCAATGTACAACAAAATCCAATAATGGCCTTTTAAAATCTGAGATGCAAATGTGCTAATAATTAACCTGATCTCTGAATTAAAACATAAGGTAGGAGCTGGCTTCCAGAATTCCAGAAGAAATGTAGTTGTGCATAGAGTCATAGTCTTAGAAAATGAGTTTTGCAAAGGAAATTTTAAGCACGAAAAGGACATTGAAAAGCTAAATTCTCCACAAAATCTGGTAGTGGGGAAAGTTAATAATTTATGTATTGAAACAGCAAAAAAGAGAACTAAATGATACTCAAAAATAAATGAAGTACAACGAACTGTTACAAAAGATAAGAAGAATTTCATATAAAGGTGAATGAAATTCATGAAAATATTGTATCCAAAAACTTACTTATGGATATTGGTACCATGTGCTCCAGTCCCTAGTGAAAAGCTTTCCTTGTAGTAACTTACATCCTGTTGATTTGTTGCAACACTGTAAAGATAACTTTTTCCTGGTATGTCAAATAATTTAAAGATTAAATTTGTCAATTAGTTTCTTGAAGGAGAGGCATTGTCATGGCCCAGTCAAAATTTTGATCAGTGGTAAAGTTAAGAAAAGTTTTTAAACAAATTTTAGTCAATCTATGAGCAAGTTTGAATTAAGTGTGAATTTTTTGAATGGGTCTATTTTCAGAGGTGGAAATGGAACTATTGAAGATTTTTGTAGAAATTAGCGCCATGGTGGCTGGACGTTTCGTTTCAAAGGGGAGAATTATAGGAAAAGGGATCATGGGAACTTTAGTCATGAGAATCAGGATGGTAGAGCAAGAGATTGCTATGGAAGTGGAAGAGGCAGAGTTTGGAAAAGAAATGTTGACCACAGCAATGGAAGATGTGGTGAGTGAAATAGAATGCATTCAAATCGGAGACAGGACAATAGGGGAAACCGTCAAAAAAACATCACATTGCCTAAATGAAGGTCCACAGTTTTAATACAAACAGATCAAATTACAAGGGGACCTCTGACTTTCTTTGAAAAATATACAGGCAGAAAAATTATTGTGTCAATATCTACAGACATCGACATCTACATGTACACACGTACTCCACAAGTGGACGTTATGGTGCATGGTGGAGGGTATCCTGCACTACTACTAGTCATTTCCTTTCCTGTTCCATTCGCAAATAGGGCGAGCGAAAAACGATTATCTATATGCGTCCACACGAATCCTAATCTCTCTAATCTTATCCCCACGGCTCTTACACGAAATGTATGGTGGCGGCAGTAGAATCGTTGTGCAGTCAGCCTTAAATGTCAGTGCTCTAAAATCCCATTTGAGTTCCCAAAGCTTCTCTAATACTTGCATGTGGTTCAAACCTAATGGTTACAAATCTGGTAGCCCATTTCTGAACTGCTTCTATTTCTTCCTTTAATCTGACCTGGTGTCGATCCCAAATATTCAAATGGTACCAAACAATGTGTCAAACTAGAGTCTTATATGTGGTATCCCTTATAGATGAACCACACTTTCCCTAAACTCTCCCAATAAACCAAAGTTGACCATCTACCTTCCCTACTACAATTCTTATATGTTCATTCGATGTCATATTGCTTTGCAATGTTATATCTGGGTATTTGATCTGTATGACTGTGTCTAGCAGCACACTACTAATACTGTATTAGTACATTATGGGTTTGCATTAAGTTACATTTTTCTACATTTAGAGGTAGCTGCCACTCATTTTACCAACTAGAAACATTATCTAAATCACCTTGTACCCTCCTACAATCACTCAAAGGCAACACCTCCTCGCATATGACAGCATTATCAGCAAACAGCCATACACTGCTACTTACCCTACCCATCCATTTATTTATGTATATAGTAAATAAGGCAGTCATATCACACTTCCTTGGGGCACTCCTGACAATACTCTTGTCTTTGATGTACTCTCGCTGTTGAGGACAGCTTAGTGGGTTCTGTTATGAGGTCTTCGAGCCACTCATGTACCTAAGAACTTATTGCATATGCTTGTAACTTCGTTAACAGAAGGTAATGTGGCGCCGTGTCAAATGCAGTATGGGAATCTAGGAATGTGGAATCCGCCTGTTGCCACTCATCCATGGCTCTCAGGACCTTATTTAAGAAAAGAGCAAGCTGAAAGTCAATGAACACAGTAGAGCATCAGATGAATCATTTAAGTTTTGATAAAAAAAATTTGGGATACCATGTGGAATAATGATGCATTAGGGAACAATTGTGTTCAAAAACGAGTCATGAATTCAGTTTGTGTGCGTATTGAGGTTATAAGTGAGCTTTACGACAGGGGTGAGGATGAAGTTCAGGCTAATAATGAGGAGACTCAGATGTACATGAATTTTAAATTGGAGTGATTGTTTCAAGAAAAGGATTATTACTTGCTGAGTGACAATGTTGGGCTACATGAAGCTGTAAAGATGATGCAAGGGGGTCAACTAGATGAAAACAGTGACATGATGGGTACTACTTTTGAAGGAAGACATGTTGAGGATTCTAAAGGTGAGTGTAACGTTAGTATTGAATAAAATGAAATGTTGAAGCTAGTTATTGATGTTGTTTTTGTTCATGAAATTAGGGAAACGTAGCGAGTGATGAAATCGCACTGGAAAACAGCTGTTGCCTGTCCATGCTGATCAGTCCATAGTCACTGAAGAATGTAGAGATAAGAATGGATATAATGTGTCATTTAAATTTGCATGGGACAGAAATTTTAATGATTATTGTGGGATAACTGTAGGAGCAATGTTGACGGGTGTATACTTTGGAGTCATCTAACAAATAGCAGTAGAGCAGTATGTCAAAACTGGTGGAAGGATATGCAAAACTAAGTAAAATATGTATAACTACTAATAAGTTGTTATGTGTCAAACCAGTCTTAAAAACTAATACTGGTAATGAAGATTCTCATCCCTCTGAAAATCTCTGTTAATTTAGGAAAAACTGAAAGGAAGAAACTGTATTCGCATGTGTGGGGGTGGAAGGGGGGTAGAGGGGATGAGGGGCGAAGGTAAAGACTTAGATTTCCTGTATATGAAAGTTAAAATGACCAGTGTGAAGTTAAGTACCTAATTGAGATAGGGAGTTCTGTATAAGGAATATCAGAGAACTTATGAATAAAATTCATGAGTATGAAGAGAAATATTTAACTGATGCATGTAAATAAAGTGTTCCTAGATTCAAGAAGGAAGTAATGGAAATAAATTTATACAAAATAAAAAGTGAAAAGGTAATAAATATGCAAGATCTAAAAATTTAAGAAAGAATAAATAACTTTCATTCAAAACAAAGATTTGTACCATATGAAACTTCTGGATTCTCGAAATTAAAACTTTCCAGAGCATAAGGAAACTTTTTGAAACATTTGAAAAATAAAAAGTCCTCACAAAAAGTTTGAAAACCTGTTACACTTCATATTTGTAACGGTTCAAACTTTCATGAAGAATTATTTTTTAACCCCCTCATTAGAAACTTTGATAATGAACTCCCAAAAACTGAAAGAAGTTACTCAGAAAACTCACGTTTATTCTCATAAACATTATTTCTTAATGAATTCACAAAACCACTATCCAATATTCGGCTTCTGCAGTGTGTCATTAGTCTTGTTACCAGAAAAATCATTAAACTACCCCCTCCCCCATCTTAATACCACAATCAGTTACCCAACAGTCATCCATTTCAGACAATGAGTAGTCACTCAGCCAGGATTGCATAAATACAATGCACATTCTTAGGGTCTTGGGATCCTCATGTTTGTCACTTTCTTGGCATACATGGTAGGTATCATTTGTTTTAATTTTTGTAACTTCACATGGACGTACATTCTTGGTATTCAAGTTTAATTTTCGACCAATTTGTGTTCATTTTATTATCACCAGGTCACAACTTTGTGCTTTCTTCTGACTCGCTTGAAGCTAGCACAGTTTTCTTTCTGGCACCTTGCTAATCTACAGCTTAGCATCTTCCTTCAGTTTACTTTGTTTCTCTTAATTAATTAATAACCTCTTCTTTTAACAATTTTGTTGTATAAAGTTAGACTGTGTATGCATCTTCACTCCTATCAATAGTTCACATTATGTTTTCCCAATACTTCTACGGTATGTTGAATTGTTGGCGCGTTTAACTGATGGCACCACCTTATGCCGTTCATTGGGCTTTCAATACTGAGCTTAAGAAAGATTTTAGCCAAAGTAGAATTTATCCTCTCGCTCTGTCCTTTGGCTCTAGGGAGTTCTGTCATTATTAAAATGTGCTCAGGCCCTTTTTTATAATACAGTACTCCTTGAACTCTTGAGAAGCAAAGCAAGTCCCTCTAGCGGTAATTACTTGGTATGTACACTCAAAACTGTTTTTTTGTAATTACATTTTAGTAAGTGCTTGTATCGATTTTGTAGTCTTACAGTCAAGTAAATTTGTAAACGCATGATGTGGCAGTATCCTTTGTACACCGACTGACATGGTCCAAAGCGATCAACTTTAAAAGTATATAACGGTTTACTTCCATTGAATAAGGGTTGAAGAATGTCTTTCATCTTTCCTGATTTGTAATTCAAATTTAATCATTTTACACATCTGTAGCGCAGACTTTTCACTTTGTCAGTCAAATCTGCTGTATATTAACCTTGTTTTGCTTCTTCTTCAGTTCGCTATCAACAGAAGGACCTTTCTATCTTTGAGAATGCTCTTGATTTCTGCTAAACCATCACCCTTCTCCTATGCTTTCCTGATTCTAGCTATTTAACTATCAGCGAAACCAAACAGCACATTCACACAACTTAATGCATCTACATGTTTCATCCTAGAACAGATATGTGTTCGATGGTGTAGGAATACTCTTCCAGGACTAAAACCCAACTTGGTATTCTTGGTGACAAGTCCTTCTTAACCACAGTCTTTTGAAATGCAGCGTAATCTCAATTTAACGACATATTCCTAGTGAATACACCTCAAATTTCCTTAAGGCAGTAACAAAAGGTCATAATTACTGTATCTTTCTTCTTGAAGTGTTGTTTTTTACTCATGTACTAGACTGGATGTCACTTGTTATCATCTGAATTTTTTTTAACAACAAAGCTTCGAAATCTTCTTCGCTTGTGTAGTTCAGTTTCCCGTTTTTTTGTGTAGATTTTTAAAACTGGATTTAATGAATGAATATCTTTGAGCATCTTGAATGCTTGCCGCTGCTTTCTTCAAACTTTTATTTTAGATTATTCATTGGTAAATAGTCCAGAGGTTTGGCAATTGCAGAGTAATTTGAAATAAACTTCCTAAAGTATCCCGCAAGACGTATGTATTGTGATATCGATTTCGGTTCTGGAACGTGTTGTTTCCTCAGGAGAAGCTCTGCTATGTCCACACTGTATGAGTGGCGTTTTGCAAAATTACTTTCCAAGCAGTTTTTTATTGCAGTTTCTCACACCAAACCAAGCCTTTGATGTGCCTTATCCTCGCTCTTTGTTGATATTATAATATCGTCCATATAATAAATAAGATGTTCTCTCGAGCTAGTGCCCAAAAAAATACTGTTTATGAAACGCTGGAAAACAGCAGGCTAATCTAATAATCCAAATGAAAATTTCCTGAACGGATACTGCCCTGAGCGTGTAACAAAAGAGGTATGTTTTCGGATTTGCTCTTCAACATCAACATGAATAAACCTTTTCTTGAGGTGTAGTGTGGGAAACGCACAGGCATCTTGTAGTTTATCTCAAAGATATTCTATGAGGTACAATGAGTAACGAACTTTCCCTGTGATCTTATTTAATTTCCTTTGATCTATTCAAATGCAATACTATCCGTTTTTAACGTCTACAACCTAACTAGGATATTCGGATGAACTTGGTCCCATTATTGTTTGGTCAAACCACATGTGGACTTCGTTGTCAACAATTTCCTCGTCTCCTGGTGACAATCTTGTGGTCCTAGTATTGCTCACCTCTCATAATAATCTTCATTCTGGCATCAATGGACTTGGCCTCTGATGAGGTGTAATTGGTCACTAAATCTTCGATGTATTCCTTTGTTTCATCACTAGCGGAGGTGTCAGTATCTAATTCTGGTATGTCTGCTATATGGACACACGTAATATGAGCTTCCTAATAGTAACCAAAACTTCAGTTTGGTCTAGAGGAGCAATTAAAACCACGATTTCTAAAGCACAGTGTCTCTACAAACCGCGTAAATCTCTGATTCAGTTTTCACTTCATCAGTCTAACAATACCTGTTAAATACTTTTGTCGAAAGACGAAGTTTTTCCCAAATCCTGTCAAGACTGCATCTGTTTCTTGCAAACTGGGACTATCCGTAATCTCATAACCATCCTGTCGTAATAAATTAAACTGACTGTTACAGTTAATTAGCGCCTTTAATCTCGGTTGTTTATTTGAACATTTTTAAATTTACAGTTTTTAATACTCGTCTTAACCCTGTTTCCATTAATTGTCCGCCTTTCGATTATTCTTCACCTTCGCACATTCAGATAAGACAGCGCCAACAGTGTCCTTGAGATTGCAACCACTTGACCTGTGACTACTGGCACAACAATCCAAACACTTTTTGTTTGGGTCCCAAGCCGTGTCTTTAGTATTTCTGTTATCTGAGTCCTTATCATCTTTCTTTCTGGAGTTTAAATTTTCATTGCTTTAACTTTTATTATTCCTTTTCAGCAATGACTTCACAGCACTTTCGTAATGTCGCATTTCTCCGTAAACTTCTCCACACTTCCAGCGCCATAAACTAGAAGTTTTGAGCATGAGTCGTCTTCCACCTCATCAGTCACATAGTGAACTAGATAGTCGTTGCCAGAGTCACAACTGTTCCTGATGTCGTCATTACGAGAAACTATTCTTGAATCGACTTTTCCAGTTTCTTTTTTCATTGAGACAGCATTTGGTGGCTATTGTTTTCACGCTGAATTCTTCCTGGAAAGCTTCCTTCATTGCCGACCACGTTGTAAGACCCTTCTCACCCACAATACAAAGATAAGGCAAACCTGCAAGTTACTTTTTATTTATTTATTTTTGAAAACAAGCATTTTCAGTTGCTTCCAACCCATTATAACGCCTTTTTCTCGAAGTCCATAATTCACTTTGTAACTGGGTATTCGTGATCGCCATTAAATTGTTTAACACCCTCAACATCAGGGAGGTTAAGAGAAAATTTACATTAGTCTTGTGAGTGTGATAGGACTTGTGTTTTGTCAACATCAGTCGTTTCTAAATCGGGATCTTTTTGACTCTTCTCTTCTAGTGAACCCAGTCTTTTATCGCTATCCATTTGGACTTCATCCTCTTCTTCATCATCAGCATCATCACCATCATCTTCACGTTCTATGTTGTTAATTTTCACTGCAAGTTTGTCAGTGCTGGATAAATAATGACAAATATTGGTAGTCATTTCATTTTTCGTCCCATTATCTGTGCACAGTATATTGCAGGTTGCTCTTTACTCATTTATTTTTATTCTTTATTTAAAATCCCATCGATCCGGGTGTGATGAATCGTAAAGATGTAGGAATGTGTCAGGTTTACGTTATTATAGAGATAATTTAAACAAATGTACAATAACAAGAATGTAGCAAATTGGTGATAAACCTGAAAAGTTTGAATAGAGTTAGTGAGATATAGTTAAAGTAACCATGAGATAAATTAATGAGAATAACGTGAGGTATGATTCCAGTAAACATGATATAAATTACTGGGAATAACGTAAGATACAGGAAAAAAATATTTATGCATTGACCATCATAAACCAGGAAGACAAATACTGGGTAGCATATTAGAAACTGAAAGTCTCAAAACATGAGTACAAATGACAAAACAAATTTACAGGAACCATCATTGACTGATCTTCATGTATTCATCAGGAGAGTTGGATGACTTATCCATAATTTATGTATTTAATTTAGACTTAAATGTAGGTAGGACATTAATGTGCATTTTCATATCTGATGTAAGAGAACTGAAAACTTTTATGCCAGATCAGTGAACACCATTTTATGCAAGACTTAGATGGTCTAGATCTCTGTGTAAATCACTTTTATATCTTGTATTGTAGTCATGATATGCACATTTAGATGTAAAAAGAGACAGGTTGTTATAAACAAATATCATCAAAGTAACTAAGTACTGTAATGTGATTGTTAATGTTTGGAGCTTACGGAACAGATTTCTGTAGGACTATACTGGATGAGCGCCACTCATGATCCTGTCTGCTCCCTTTTCTGCAATAAAGATTTCTTTGATTAAAGATCAGTTACCCCAAAAAATTAAACCATGTGACATGACAGAGTGAACAAGAGCCAAAATAAGCAGCTTTTATAGTGTTCGTATCACCAAAAGGGAAATTACACGTAGAGAATAGGTCAATACACTGTGTCTTTTTTGAAGTTTATGATATTCATGGACCAATCTAACTTGCCATAAATTAGAATGCCCAAGAACTTGGAAGATTCGCAGTGTAGTATACTTTTATTATCACGTTCAAGTGAATCACTGCGTTTTCTTCTTTATACTTTATCTACTTTTTTGATGTCACGTAACGTTGCTATTTCTAGAGTGTCCTTTGTTTTATTTCATCGGCTCTAGTTACCTAGACAGAATGAATAAAGCAAAGACCCAAACCACTATGTTTTACCAAGCAGTCGAGATATAAAATAAATTAGCAAAAGAGATCCAGTGCATAAAGGGACTGTATAAATTTAAAACATATCTGAAATAATATATATCAAAAATATAGTTTTCATTCTGTTGAAGATTTCATGCACCATAAAATAATGCAATATAAAATTATGAGAAATAAATTACAGGTAAATAATCACTTAACCAGTTACAAAGTAGACAAAGAGTTTACCGTGTGCTTGGATGCAACACTACACATTGCAGTTTGTCATATACGCCATGCGATTTAAAACCAATGTGTACTATCAGAGGAGTCTTATGATTGATTTCTCGTGCTTCGAACGGGTTCTTTCTGCCTTATACACTGAAGAGCCAAAGAAACTGGTACACCTGCCCAATATCGTGTAGGACCACAGCGAGCACACAGAAGAGCTGCAGCACGATCTGGCATGGACTCGACTAATGTTTGAAGTAGTGCTGGAGGAATCTGACACCATGAGCCCTGCAGGGCTGTCCATAATAGTACGACGTTGCAAGACATCCCAGGTATTCTCAGTAATGTTCATGTCTGAGGAGTTTGGTGGCCAGTGGAAGTGTTTAAACTCAGAAGAGTATTCCTGGACTCACTCTGTAGTAATTCTTGACGTGTTGGGTGTCGCATTGTCCTGTTGGAATTTCCCAAGCCCGTCGAAATGCACAACATACATGAATGGATCCAGGAGATCAGACAGGAAGCGTATGTACGTGTCACCTGTCAGAGTCGTATCTAGACATATCAGCGGTCACATATCACTCCAGCTGCACCCGTCCTACACCATTACAGAGCCTCTGCAGCTTGAACAGTCCTCTGCTGACATCAGGTTGTCTCCATACACGTATACGTCCATCCGTTCGATGTAATCTGAAACGAGACTCGTCCGACCAGGCAACGTTCCCAGTTATCAACTGTCCAACGTCAGTGTTCACGGCCGCAGGCGAGGCTTAAAGCTTTTTGTCACGTAGACATCAAGGGTACATGAGTGGGCCTTTGGCGCCGGAAGTCCATATCGATGATGTCTCGTTGAATGGTTCGAACACTGACAGTTGTTGATGGTCCAGCACTGAAATCTGCAGCAATCTGGGGAAGTGTTGCACTTCAGTCACGTTAAACGATTCTCTTCAGTCGTCGTTTGCCCGGTTCTTGCAGGATCTTTTTCTGGCTGCAGAGACGTCGGAGATATGATGTCTTTCCAGATTCATGATGTTCACGGTACGCTCGTGAAATGGTCGTACGGGAAAACCTCCATTTAAACTCAAATATTGATAACCTGTCATTGTAGCAGTAGTAACCGATCTAACAACTGCGACATACACTCGTTTTGTTATATAGGCGTTTCCGACCGCAGCGCCGTATTCTGCCTGTTTACATATCTCTGTATGGAATACGTTTGCTATACCAAATTCTTTGGCGCTTCAGTGTATAATTCAGCGACAAAAACCACAAATCAGGAATTTCTTATGCATATCCTGCTTTTTTCGTATCTTATTTACCTATATCATAAATAATTTATATTTGTATGTGTGATGAAGACATCCATACAAGATATTTGGCTTTGGATGAATTAATAAATAAAAGTAAATAAATCTCGTAGATGGCAAAACTGTCGTCACTTGTTCACACCGACCAAGGTGGAGCAGTGGTTAACAAACTAGACTCGCATTCGGGAGGACGACGGTTCAAACTCACGTCCTGCCATCCTGATTTAGATTTTCCGTGATTTTCCTAAATCGCTGCAGGCAAATGCCGGGGTGGTTCCTTTGAAAGGGCACAGCCGACTTCCTTTCCCGTCATTCACTAATCCCATGGGACTGATGACCTCGCTGTTTGGTCCCCTTCCCCCAAATCAGTCAACCAACAAACCAACGAACCACTCGTTCAGTAGACTTTAGACAGAGCCCCCAAAAGTTCTAGAAAACGCTTCTGATTTTCATTTCCAGTGTCTCTATGAACTCGCGAAACTATTGTCCAGTTTTCAGTTTCTCCAGTGTGTCATCACTGCTGTGTCTCACAGCAATCAAACTCTTAAACTACCAGGTGATACAAGAATCTTTCAACGTAAAGCAAAAACTCACCCAAAAGACAAAATGGTAACAGAAACAAAATGTTTAAGTATTTAGGATAAGTAATTTTCCTATAAATATTGATGTTAGATAGGGACACATAATCTCACGCATCAGAAATGCTTAGTGTCGTGGGGGGAGAGGGTATTGCAACAAATCGGTACCTCAGGTGCCTTTGTTGAAGAGTAGATTAGAAGACCGACGTTGATTGGTGAAATTTACGATTCCATTCATTTTTCAACTGTGTTTCTTCGAAAACTGCAGACCTCGTGTTCAGTAAGGGAGCCTGCAGGATCGATGTATTGTATGAGAACATTTACATACAATTTCGTTCCTTTCCAAGTTTGATGTAATAGTTTGGAAATTCACTTTTATCACTGATTCTAAAGAAGTTAATCATCGGATAATTCCATTTGTTTCTTTTTGTCTGTGTTTTGTCCCTTGTTTGGCAAAGTTTGTTCACAAATACAACATTCAAAATTATGTCCAAAAATATATAACTGTATTATTTCCACACATTTTATTTATATCATGAGTCATGTTTCCTACGTAAATATTAATGCACGCATGCAGAAACAACAAGACTTAATTTGCTTATTTGTTAGCTTTGGAAAGATTGTGGCAGCCGTACTACAGAACCGCATAGCCGAGGCGTGCCAGTACTCGCCACAAGCGCACATTTTACTGTCAGGCCAACTTTTGCCAGCGGTGGTGTTATAGTTTGCGCATGAGCAATGGGACACGGCGTTTACGAGGTAGCGATGAAGCCGAGATTTTCCCGTACGACCATTTCACAAGTGTACTGTGATTACCAGGAATTCGGTAAAATATGAAATCTCAGATATCGCTACGGCCGGAAAAAAGATCTGTAAGAATTGGAGCAACGACGACTGAAGAGAATCGTTCAACGCGATAGAAGTGCAACCCTTCCGCAAACTGCTGCAGATTTCAGTGCTGGGCCATTCACAAGTGTCAGCGTGCGAACCATTCAACGAAATATCGTCGATAAGGCTTTCGACCCGAAGGCCTACTCGTGTATCCTTGATGACTGTACGACAAAAAGCTTTACGCCTCGTCTCGGCCCATCAACACCGATAGTGGACTGTTGATGATTGGAAACATGTTGCTTTGTCGGACGAGTCTCGTTTCAGATTGTATCGAGCGGACGGACGTGTACGCGAATGAATCCATGGACCTTGCATGTCAGCAGGGGACCGTTCAACAGGTGAAAGCTCTGTATTGGTGTGGGGCGTGTGAAGTTGGAATGGTATAAGACTGCTAATACGTCTAGATACGGCTCTGACGGGTGACACATACGTAAGCATCCTGTCTGATCACCTGCACCTGTTCATGTCCATTATGCATTCCGACGAATTAGAGCAATTCCAGCAAGACAGTGCGACACCCCATACGTCCAGAATTGCAAAAGACTGGCTGCAGGAACACTCTTGTGAGTTTAAACACTTCCGCTGGCCACCAAACTCCGCAAACACGAACATTATTGAGCATACCTGGGATGCCTTGCAACGTGTTGTTCAGAAGAGATCTCCACCCAGCCGAACTCTTACGGATTTACGGACAGCCCTGTACGATCCATGGTGTCAGTTCTCTCCAACACTACTTCAGACCTTAGTCAAGTACATACCACGTCGTGTTGCGGCACTTCTTCGTGCATGCGGGGGCTCTCCACGATATTAGGCAGGTGTACCAGTTTCTTTGGCTCTTCAGTGTATTAGCGTCGTCTGAGCTTATACACTGAACTTAGTGCATGGGCGCGGCTGTAATAGCTAGCTCCACCCTAAAGCAGACTAGAAAATGGTGAAAATATCCCAATTCCCACATCACTGGTGACCCCAATGTGATATGTAGGCAAAACACACGGTGATGGACTGGATCAGTGGAAGTGATTTGGAACCAAGAGTGGACTCTTGAACAAATGGTTCTGCGTTGGCCATAGTCACGCGCGCACATGGTTCGAATAGTAAAAATTCATTCATTTTGTGTGGGTGTTTTCTTCATGCGTCTTCCCCTGGTATGAGAACTTAGCTGTTGCATAATGACAACTATGGAGGTACTCCAAAAGACAATAAAAAAGCTGACAGCAAATAACCTGCTAACACCTCCAGGAGAGCAAGTCTGCACTCTCGGACTGAGCCCACCTGGAGCCAGTTCATGAGAATTTGCCCACGCTGGTGTGACACCTAGTGCAGGATGCACGTTGATCAGGCTTCTCTCCTTTAGGCCTCATTCGTGTGGTTTAGCCAAGTGGAGGCGGTTTTGCCAAGTAACAACATTACTTGTGAGCTCGCCTAATTTGGACACATTGGGAACCAATTCGATCAGAGCTACATCGCCGAAGTGTGAGACATAATCGCCACCTCACCAATACAGTCGTCGTATCGATGGCTGAAGGACGAAGTAATCGTACGGATTTCATCGTCTGAAAAACAACGGACACAACAAATGCTGCGCCAAGGAGGAATGGGGTGACCGGAGACATTTTCAGTTCCTGCGACACCTGCAGAACCTCCTGCATTCTAATACGGTGACAGACTTGCTGTCATGCAGCATCTGGGTGCCCAGCCTCCCAGCACAGGTCAAGCAGTAGTACCCATATAGAGAGATGTCCAGCTGGACGCCATTGCAAACTTGGCCAATCGGGTACACAATGATCAGGCAACAGCGCCTAGCAGCATGGCTACTGCAGCCTACGACACTGTACCCCCACCTCCACCACGGCGCGCACTTCCTGCATCCCCCACCTCAGACCCTGTAGTGCATAACTTAACCACACAGATGGCAGCACTCACCACTCAGGTGTCCGTGTCTTTGCGCTCACGGCCAGAGGGCATCAGACATCGTAGCCACAGCATATCTGGCTACAGGCGACCCAGTTCATACAATCGGCGATGCAGAAACAGCCATTCTGACGGTACCCCGCTAACAGTAGAAACGCCTCCGAGCAGTTGCTGTTGATACCACATCAGTTTCGGCAACAAAACAACCAAGTCTCATTCACCATGCTCACACCCAACTGCCAGCTCTGACTGTGCCTATACAAATCTGGCTGCAGTGCAGTACGGAAGTGACTGTTCATAGTAGAATGGGGTGGGGCAAGAGGTATTAGTCGATACTGGTTTGGATATTTCCATTTTCCCTTGGACAATGTTAAGAGGCTGTAGGAAGGCCGATACTCTGTGTCTCATGGCGGCAAACAATTCCGCCATAGAAACGTATGCTGCTCAGCACTGGAGTGTGGACCTCGGACTGTGCCGCACATTGGAAGTTCACTGTGGCCGATATCAATGAGCTGATCCATAGTGCAGATTCCTCGGCCATTACAAGCTGCTTGCTGACATTGCAAACGCAGCTAGTTCGAAGATATTGGGACACAAACATCAGGTGGTGTTCTTCAGAATAAAACCCATGGCATGCTCTGGACTGTACTCAGACATCATGGAGAGATTCCCAGACTTTACTCACCTGTCTGGAGCATCAAGGCAAGTCAAACACATGACACTCCACCATATTATTACCCCACTCGTCCCTCCCATCTCGTGCTGCCGAAGTCACCTCACACCCCATAGGCTCGCAGTAGTAAAGGCTGAGTTTAAAGCTATGCTGCGACAAGGCAGCGTGCAACGATCGGACAGTCCATGGTCCCTACATTTAGTGCCTAAAAAGAACGATTGGTGGAGCCCATGTGGGGACTACTGAATTTAAGGATGGTGCCAGAAAGATACCTAGTGCTGCATCTTCTGGATTTTAACTATGCCTGGTGGGCCCATTAATATTTTGCAAGATCCACTGTGCAAAGGCATACACTCAGAATCCCGTGGGGCTGGAAGACATAAAAAACGGCGATCGTCACCCCCTTTGAACTCTTTCAGAACATTTACATGATGTGTGGTCTTCAGAATACTGCTCAGACTTGCCAGAATTTCCAGGACACCATTTTGTGAGGTTTGCTGGGCTGTTTTGCATACCACAGCTACATCCTCATGTTCTCGAAGTCGCTTGATCTCCACCACAGCCACTTAACGACCATCTTTTGGCACCACAAACAGGCTTGCATCTCATAAATCCGTTGAAATGCGTATTCAGGGTAATGGAGATAGAATTTTTAAAGCATATAATCACCCCTGCTGGATCTAAGTCTCCACTGGACAGTCGCAGACCCCAGGGGTTGATTACAATGCCCACTTCCCACCAACACTTTCGCGAGTTTCAGATTGCGCTGATCATTCACCCTGTCCCATTAAACTGCACCCCATGGGATGAGAGGGAATTTGTGGATTCAGCTGGACATGTGTCCTTTGTCTCACTGCGACATGCTTGATCACTGAGGAGTGTGCACCCTCCAGGATCATTACTCGAGCGAGCTATTTACCATAGTCACATGGCCGCAATGTGAAACCCTCAGACAGTACTTTGCAAGTTTGTTAGCATACCCACACTTGCCAATAAATGTACACACATCAAAAAAAGTTTTGCATCACCCTGGTTCCCAGAACTCCTGAAGATAGCCGTTGACCATAGATATTGTATCACAGACACAGTACCTTTGACTGTTCAGAGATGTTACTAAACCCACACAAAGATGTAAACAACCATGCATGAGCAGCGCCTATTAGATGGAAGGGGTCCGACAGCCGATCAGTTCCAGTCATTCCACCAGGAAGAAGGTACATGGTTGGTGTTTTCTGTAGTTCAACCATAACTAGACGAGCAATACTGCTGTTCGATCACGTCTGCATTGTTTCTTTGCGCCAGGAAGGGCTCTCAACAAGGGAAGTGTCCAGGCATCCCGGAGTGAAACAAAGCGATGTTGTTCAGACATGGAGGGGATACAGAGAGACAGGAACTGTCGATGATATGCCTCGTTCAGGCCGCCCAAGGGCTACTACTGCAGTGGAAGACCGCTACCTACTGATTATGGCTCGGAGGATCCCTGACAGCAACACCACCATGTTGAATAATGCCTTTCGTGCAGCCACAGGACGTTGTGTTACGACTCAAACTGTGTGCAACCGGCTGAATATTGCGCAACCTCACTCCTGACGACTATGGCGAGGTCCATCTTGGCAACCACGACACAATGCAGCGCGGTAGAGATGGGCCCAACAACATGCCGAATGGACCGCTCAGGATTGGCATCACGTTCTCTTAACTGATGATTGTTGCATGTCTTCAACCAGACAATCGTCGGAGACGTGTTTGGAGGCAACCTGGTCAGGTTGAACGCCTTAGACACACTTTCCAGCGAGTGCAGCAAGGTGCAGGTTCCCTGATGTTTTGGGGTGGCATTATGTAGGACCGACATATGCCGCTGGTGTTCATGGGAGGCACCGTAACAGCTGTACAATATGTGAATGCTATCTTTCGACCGATGGTGCAACCATATCGGCTGTATATTGGCGAGGCATTCGTCTTCATAGATGACAATTCGTGCCCCCATCGTGCACATCTTGTGAATGACTTCCTTCAGAATAACGAAATCGCTCGACTAGAGTGGCCAGCATGTTCTCCAAACATGAATCCTATCGAACATGCCAGGGATAGATTGAAAAGGGCTATTTATGGACGACGTGACCCACCAACCACTCTGAGGGATCTATGCCGAATTGCCATTGAGGAGTGGGACAAACTGGACCAACAGTGCCTTGATAAACTTGTGGATAGTATGCCACGACGAATACAGGCATGCATCAATGAAAGAGCCATGATGGAGAACAAGACACTTTGGAACGAGCATCTGAAGATGACATTACTGATGTACAACCCTTAAACGAACAGAATTTAAAAGATATAGAAGCAACACATTCAACAAAATTATAACAATCTGATGAGTGGGGTAGAAATGTTTCCAAAATCACTCATCAGCATGGAGAATCCTACAGTTAATCCAGGAAAGTGCGTATTCCAGGAGTAGGCATGGAACGTCCACGTCAAGACAACTGCAGATTGAAGTCATACTTGCCAGAAGAACAGAACGAGTCCCTGTCTGTAAGGCCAGACTTTTTAATACCTTGGAATCTGTAAAGGTGTTGCGGATATAGCATCAAGAAAAAAACATCCTTAAAAAAGTGAAGAGGGCCATCACATAAGGAAAATCATTCCGCCAGAACTTTTAGATAATGTGAGGAATCAAATAGAAAGCTTTACAATTGTTGACTCCCAGAATTTTCGCTCTGCGTTAAAAAGAAAACTCCTAGGTCCATCACTTAAGACCATGCTAATATATTCCCCATACAAATTTACACCTACAGAAAATGAGCTTTTAACAGTTGAAGCCCATTTTACAGAATATATTTTTTGAGGAGTACAATCTAGGTTTTCGTCATCCCAGAAAAGACTTGCGTTGTCTATGTATGGCGATGAAGAGGAACTTACACTTTTAGAAAAAGACTGGGCTCGAGAGGAGAAGAAACAGGACATGGAGAGAACACAGAACTCAGATGGGACTTTTCTAAGTTCCAGCTTCAATCTCTAGCAAGTTTTGTTAGCACCAAGTGTTCCCACCAACAATGCTTTTTATTTTATATGCAGAGATTGGTATCTTTTAATTTTAGAGTGTATGTAAATCAAAACAAAGATATTAGTTCATTTGTTGGAAATAGAGAGAAACCGAGGTAGCTGTGAGATAGCAAGCTGTTTGTATGAATGTTTCAAAACGGTAAATCACATTTCCTGTTTTAGCGATCGCTGTAGAGGACAGGATGAACAAACAAAAGAAACAAATTTGTTGTTGCAGTGCGCTTGACCACTATTTAGAAAATACCTAACCTAGAAACCATTGATTTATAGTTCAGGCTTGTTTGTCATAGTGAAATGGAATGCAACTCAATGTATTCGACAATCATTACAGAACTTAAAAGTGACAGAGAAGTAAACTAGCCCTCTGACTGGTGGACAATCACCAAAAGCGCAACAAGAAAGAGTGATAAACCTTATGTTGTTCACGAAATTGAGAAGATTATCGATTTAAAGTATCACCTGAACAGCTACAAGACTATTACGAAAGAAGGCATGAGCAGGAAACCAGATGGACGGTAGAGGATGTACTGCTTAAACTTCTTAAAACAGCGTCCATTTGTTATGGTATACGATTTAAAGCAGACTTTGACGGGGAATTTAGAGCTCTGGACTGCAACAAGAAAAATAAACAAGATTTCATTGTAAGACACTACATATCTGTACACTACTAACTATAATAAATGAAACCGGTACTAGTACAATGCTCTGCTGTGCCTATTTAAGTCAGTGATTCCCACATTAGTATCGGAATATCGACATATCGGCAATTTCACGAAACCCTACCGCATCAAGAATATACAGAACGATGTCAATCATCAGCTGAAGATGTAGTGATTAACTTCTGACAGTAACAACTTTTTGAAATTTTGTGGTATGTTTGAAGGTGAGGAAGTGAATGAATAACAGGGTATTTCAGAAAATGCGGTGTTGTAGCACGTGATTTTTTAAAAATCTTGCGAATTTCACTATCACTATGTATTTTTTGGCAAATAAATATTTTTGTGACAGTTTGCAATTCGTTTGTTTTGGAAACCATAAGTTGATAACTCGCCATTTCGACCAATGCAACAAGTAGGGATCTTATTTTTTTTATTAAAAAGGAATCAGTTTGAAAGGAAAATCATAACAAATCTAAAAGCACTTACTTTTTCAGACTAAATAAGCATATTAGATGAAAATTATTGCAAACACTTTCTGTTCAGTGAAGCTTTAATATTCTGGGAAATTATCAGATATGTTTCTTTCAATAACAGCTGTTTTACATTATGTAGTTGTTATACTAAGATGATCATCCCACTGTAAACAATTAACATTCTCATTCAGGTACAGCTGCACTCACATCTGAAGGTGTGATTACCAGAGAATGACTGCTGAAAAGTATGTAGAGTATTTATGAACAGGGTGGCAAAAATTATCTGGTTGTTGGCTCATGTCTCAAACAAGAACTTTTTAAATGAGACACACAGATTGGATACTGTTCTACTAAACATATCAGACCCTTCCGTCAGTCAACAAATTTATCAAAATAACAAGAGCACCTGAAAGAAGTAATTTCTGAACTCTTATTCTCACATTAATTTATTCAACATATGAGCTCTGTGCATCTAACTAGTGAAATGTCACTTACATACACTTGTTTTAAACAGGTTTCATACAATGTGAATGATATATGGAAGTCAGAGCAAACCTGCAAACATCTGGCTGTCAGTCATCCTCAGCAATTAAACTCTTTATTGAACAGAAACATCACATCTCCTTGGAAGAGCAAAAAAATAAAAATCTAATTTCCTTTCCATTTGAAGTAGTGTCGCCAGTGATGAAACTAGTATTAGCCAGAAATATAGCATCTCCCCATAATTGTGTGTCCAGATACAGATTCATTTCTACATGAATATCTCAAAATGTTACTTAGGCAGAGTCCTATTTAAGTTTAATATCCACACAGTTCATTTGAATATGCTGATTCCATTTGGATACATAGTTTTCATTATAACACAATTAATTAAAAGATATGGCTTATAATCTACCCATTAAAAATGTTGAGCTTATTAGCAGTGACTGAAGTATTCATCCTAAGAACTAATTAACTTACAAGATAAATGACTTACAAGTTCTCTACCATCATAATATCCAAAGCCTATTTTGTCCCTTGTACTTGTTAAATTTTCAATATCAATGCCATAATTTTTTGCTATATTTTTTTTTCAAATCAGATGACACTCCTCATTAAATGATTACGCCACTAAGTAACATTTTGTAGAATTGATTATAAGATAAAATAATTTTCAAGGTATGTGCTGAACTCTTAAGTATGGTGTTTCCAACATAGGAGAATAAGATGGTTCTATAAACTTCTATTGTTTACTAATGGTAACATTCAACATATTCCATAAACCAGACACCTGTTAAGGCTCATAATACAAAATAGGAAAATTTAATCTACCCATTTTTCAAAACATTATGTAGTTTGCAAGACCAACAAATATCTGTATGCCAGCCTTTAAATATCCACCCCATTCCAAAATTGTCAGTTCTCGGCACACTATCAGCCATGTAATATCTTTGTCACATTTACTCAGTAAGCTGTTGTCAGGAAAGCTAGTACATAAAACCATGGATCAAGTTTGAGTAACAACTCATACCCAGTTAATAAATATGCAACAACTAAATGTCAATGTTCCACTAATGTTTCTCACTGGTTGCTGTGATCAATTACAGTGAATCTGTAAGAGATCTAAGTGAGTGCATTAATTTTACTAAACCACATGGCCACAACATTTTTCTCCTCTTCTGCATTACTCTGCTATTATTTTAGATTGTGAATATTATATCCTTTGAGAAATGTGATTAGTTGTTATAAGTCATTGTTGCTATAAATATTTCTAGTAAATAGGTGTGAGTCTCCTTGTCTGTCGTAAACTGTACGTAGCAAACATTACTTTGGAGATCACTACATTTATAGTACTAACATAAGCGGAAAAAAACGCTTAAATTCAACAGCTGTTTAGTATAAATTATTTACTCAATCTTTCTATAGACAGTTTTCAGTATAATTCAGGAGTCAAGATACGAGACTTCAAGAACAGGGAATCTGAGTGAGATATAAGAAATGGGAACGTTGCATTTGGTGTAATTCCAGGTGAGGACATCTTCTTGGTTTGGTACGATGAAACTAAATCATAGATGAGTGAAAACAATGACAAGCAAAGTTAGTGAACTGACGGAATTGAGGTTGGAGAGAACTGAGAATGTATGAACTGAGGGTCATAGAGCCTCGAAAATCTATGAACTGGTGGTTAACAGGGAACACTTAAAGTATTTCGAGGGACGCTAAGCGTGTGCAGATAATGAGCAGGACAAATACAAATACTGCTGATCAGAAAAACAAAAATTTAATATGACAATGCACAGCAGGCACAATCATTCATGAAGAGAAGCTAATCAGTGAAGATCGTAGCAGTAAACAAACAAGCTCAGCTTAGAAATATGAGTGAGTCTGTGAATCGATGCAGGGATCATCAGCTGCTGCACTAAACTGATGGCAACTATGAGAGACAGGAGGACGTGATGTTGAGACAGATCAAGGTAAAGGTGTTTGTATAAAGTGTTGCGACAATATTGACAAAATGAGTGGCATAAAAATAAAAGGGTAGAGTACAAGAAAATTCCATGGATGAGAATATTAGTTTGCTAATGTTATCAGTAATAAAACTAGACAAAAGTTATAAAAGTCAGTTTAACAGTTTAAATTCAAAATTAGGCCAAATAAACAGCAAATTTAGTAATGTAAAATCAAGTGTGTAGAATATAGCTTAGAACTAGATTCTATACAAGTTTGCATGTAAGATAAAATATAAGAGATAGGAGAAAGTGTGGGCTCTTCATTAGATGTGAGACAGTGCTGGAGAAACTGTGTAATGAGGAGATGTAGTAAATACTGCTCTTGTACAGGATCTAGAGGTTGAGCAGGAAGTTGTTAATATAAATGTTGATGCATTTGATGGTAAGTAACTCTGAGTGGTGGATAAGAGGTAGTAGCAACTATGATTGATGGGTAACTATGACTGCTGGGTTACTGCCAGGAGTAACTATGTCTCTGGGTGGCTATCCTGTCAGAATAACTATGACTGAATGACTGACAGGTAACCAGCAGTAGTAGCTATGATTAGCTGGTAACTGGTAGTACACTAGACTGTTGCTAATCCGTCCATTCCTTGCGCATATAGGTGCTGGACTAGCGAAAGTGCCGGAATATGAAGAGTGTCTTAGATTTTGTGTAAACACATAAGGATTATATTTCACTGAGTCCAAAGATACATTCATCTTCATGACAAACTTAGTCTTTGAGTGAGTGCATATACAGTAGTATCACTCACTATGGAAGACTTCCCAAATTCTTAGTTGTCGGAATGACGACAGGCGATGGCAGTTTGCTTCACCACACAACAGCTTTACGAGCATTACAATTGGTACTAGATGCTTATGACTATTGCATAATGTACTTCAGGAAGATGTCTGAAGCTTCAGCACCAGCAGTGTGAGATATCTTCATGTTCTCTCCTCCTAGGTACTCTTCTTCATCATTTTTATCGTAACTTTCGTGTATGCTTTTGATTTTCTGTTCGTCTGTTAAAGTTTGGACATAAACTGATGCTCGTCCATCATTCCACTCAGCAGCAATGGCTTTCTGTGAAGAAACCATAGTTCAGCTTATCTCTAATTTCGAGTTTCGACTTAAAGTCTAGCATAAGATGTTTCCTTTTAGAAGCCATGATACCGAACCGTAAAGAAACCCACAATTTCAAAGATGTATAACATTGTTTAACATTATACTTAACTAACTACAATGATCCACGCGAGAATTCGTTACTGTGTGCGTCATTTCTGCTTGAGTGACTAAATGCTGAATGTGGGCTGGATTTCTGAGAGGCTGGGGTACTGAGGGTCCAGTTAGCGAGAGTTTAGTGTAGTAACTATGATTGGTGGGTAACCAGCAGTAGTACCTATGACAGGTGGGTACAGGCGGCAGTAACCATGACTGTTGAGTAGCCAGCAGTAGTAACTAAGACTTGCAGGTAATCAGTGGCAGTATCTATGTCTGGCAGGTAATCAGCAGTAGTAACTGGGTAACTGGCAGTAGTAATTGTAACTGACGATATACTGGCAGGAGTGACTACAATTGCCATGTAACCAACTGGAGTATATATTTCTGCGAGTAGTAACTATGACTGGCAGGTAACCAGGACTATTAACAATGACTGACAGGTAACTGGCAGTAGTAACTGTGACTGGAGGGTAACCAGCATTAGTAACTATGATTGGCAGGTAGCCAGTGGGAGTAACTGCGACTGGCAGATTACTGGCAGGAATAACTACGACTGTTGGTTAACTGGAGGGAGTAACTATGACTGGTGAGTGACAGATAGTAGTAACTATGACTGGCAGTAACCAGCATGAGTAGCTGTGACTGACAGGTAACTGTTGGCAGTAACTATGATGGGTAACCATGAGTATTCTTGATAAAGTGGTGACAGTGTAGATGTTGATGCCTGTGTTGACACTGGAAGAAACTGTTTACTAATATTAAATGAAATGGGTTAACAAAGCTGATGAGCTTGTTAACGAGGGATGTAATAAGTGTGTGCTTAATAACAAAATAAGTGAGAAGAAGTTAGTAAAGATTAACGTAGATGATGTGATGATATTTGGTACTGTTGGAAGGAAGAGGGTTGGTAAAGCAAAGAAGCCTGTTGATAAGCTACTGATAATAGCTGTGCACAAGTTATTAGAGATTCATAATAAGGTAAACAGTGTGAAGAATGTAGAAAGAAATTTTGAAATTAACAGTAGACAATTTGCAGGAACTAACTTTCAATGTAAATATGCAAAAGATAATTTGCAAGGTAAATATAGCGTACAATATTAAGAACTTTTCTTATGTTTTGCCTCCTCAGAAAAATGTTTTGGAGAGTAAATGTGTAATTCCACTTGAAAATGTAAATTTACGTGTAAGGGCTGGGAGTCAGAGTAATTGTGCACCTGCCAGTAGGTATGGGGTTCACCACTTGTTAGTGAATACATTATGTAGCAATTAATGCCTCCCCAATCTGTGTATTTCCATTTTTATTTTCTAGTCTTACTCTATTCTCCGACTATCGTATCTATAGTTTGTAAGAGGAAAATTTAATCTTCTTCTGCTATTTTCAATTCATTTTAAGTGTATTACAAAAGTGCTATGCCTATGACTGTAGTTTTGCTTAAACAAATAAACTAATTCAATTTAAGTGTATTATAAAAGAATCCAGTGTCAACGATTTTATTCTTGTGTAAACTAGTGAGACAATGCAAGTATATATAATGTCTGCTAAACTTTAGAAGTATTGCATTATGTCAGGTCCCCATAATGATGAAATATTTATGCCAGCAATAATAAACCCATTTCAGCTAAAAAGGTGAATTAAAATGAGAGATTAAAAATGTAATGAAACAGTGTAGGGTGCATAAAATACTTTTAACAGCATGAACTTTTCTAGGACAGCGTGAAGACTACTCCTGCATGGTGATCAGCTGCTGTCTCAGAAATAACGACAGCTCTGCCCAGTGCCTTTGGGATTACATAAACGATAGCCATTGCCAACGAAATGCGAATATGGAATAATTTCAGTGTAAATACAACTGTAGAATGATATATTAGATTATGATCACATCATGTAAATCGGCTTCACCAAAATGTACTACAAGAACATGTTAAAGAAGCACAATAAAGAAAAAACCATTAACATTAGAATTAGAGACAAGCCACCTTCTATGGGGACTTGTGCATAACGTATGGAGAGCAAAGATGGCTCGAAAGGACGCCACCATTAACCACAGAAACCGTATGAAGATCGATGTATTCTGATTTCAACTCAATGATACCGAAGCATGGGCTACAATATGTGACTTCGAACATAATAAACATAAGAGGCACATTTGATACAATAGATCATTGACAATGAAATTGGGTACAAGGTGCCCTCTTTTGGTACTTGTGCATAACATATATAAGGCAGTGGTGGCTCAGACAAAATGCCATCAGCAAAAACGATTAAAGCATAAAGATCGATATGTTCCGATTAAACGTCAAACTTACATATGTATTGATTTGTTTTTACAACTTTTGATTCCAAACGGTGTATACATCATTTATTATTACATGCAGCACAAATAATGGGTACACTACATGCAACAATAAGAATACCACTGACACTGCATGTAGACATTAGGTACCCTCTATTGGGACTTGTGAGTAATGTGTGTCAAACAGAGGTGGCTTAGAAGGGGTGCCATCAGAAAACGTGATAACTGGATAACGATTGATATGTGCTGACTATGGGCATTTTATTACACCCTGACCTGGAGCAATATGTATGTCATGATATAATGATGTACAGTAAGAATATAGGTTCATTGGCTATAATGTGAGCACTAGCCCTTATACCAGTTACAATACATCTGAATATATTGTTTTTAAAATAAAACTATTTCGTGCAGCCTAGACTGTTTTCAGTACTTTATGACCACTGACATTTCCAAAAACTATGTTTCAAAAAGTTTAAAACGAAAGTTAATCCAGAATATGAGAAAGGTGAAATTATACAGAAAGATAATGGCAAAATTAGTGAAAACTGTAAATAAATTGGCGGAAAAAATCTCAGCACCAAGAAGGAGTTTCTACATTTGAAAGATGATGTCTATTCAGGTTTCGTGACAGCCACATAAGGGTGACGTCAGTAGCGTCACTATGAGGATCCAAGTCAGATTTGCTTTAAATACACGCTGTAAAGGTCGTGAGTGTTTGTTAGTGTTGAGATTACATGTGTTGAATTGACGTTAGTCAAGAATGCCTGTAAGGCTACAGAGACACCATTATCAACACCTCACTGATTTTTTTAGACAAAGTTGTGCAATAGGCTCATGAGAAGCTAGATGTCCTTTACGCGATATTACATAAGGACTTGGCACGAATGTAGACTGGACTCTGGATGGCTATTTGGCGCTACCAAGAGAGAAGACCACTGTGTTCAGCATATGGCGCTGGGACATCAGACTGCAACTGCAGAAACAATTTGAGCAGCAGTTGGTACCACACTGACACAAGGGACAGTTACAAATCGGTTGCTTCAAGCCTTCAAGGGCAGCACTAAGGCAGATGCCCTATAGTGTGTAATCCA
This sequence comes from Schistocerca americana, assembly GCF_021461395.2. Taxonomy (NCBI): domain Eukaryota; kingdom Metazoa; phylum Arthropoda; class Insecta; order Orthoptera; family Acrididae; genus Schistocerca; species Schistocerca americana. The sequence continues at coordinate 538,098,057 of NC_060124.1, read as the reverse complement.
ATGACCCTAAACCACTAACATTTGCGATTTCATTTGTGTGAAGTGAGAGCTCATTGGAGGCTAGTGTGGAGGTCTGTTCTATTTTATAATGGACGCTAGTTCTGTGTGTGCCAGTGATGTCTGCGCATTGGTTAGAATAAGGCCAACTGAGGACCTGGGGTGCGATTGTGCATTACAGAAGGAGCACTTTCGTGGTTGTCCCATGCAGCCTGACTGATAAATTGTATGTCAGTCTGACGATCCAACTTGTTCTACTGCCATTCATGAACTGCATTCCAGAGGGTGTTTTCCAATAGGATAACGCTCTCCCACATGCCACTGTTGTAGTCCAACAGTCTCTACAGAAAGTCGATAAGTTGCCTTGGCCTGCTTGATCATCAGATATGTCTCTAATTGAGCACATATGGGACATCATAGGATGACAACTCTTGTGGCTATCCACAAACAGCATTTCCTGTCCCTGTATTGACCCACCAAGTGCAACAGTCATAGAACTCCAGCCTAGAAAATGACATCCGCCACCTCTGCAACAGTGCATGCACGTTTGATGCTTGCTTTCAACATTTTGGTACATACACCAGTTATTAATGTAGCAGCATTTCACTTTTGCAATGGACTATTTCACACATACATTTACTTGTGATCTTTCAATATTAATCACTTAAATATGTTACCTAAACAAATGTATTCCAGAAATTTCATTACTCCACATTAATTTTCTTCGTCAGTTTATGTAAAAGCGATAGCAAATGTGTGTAACAGCAGTAAAGAAAACATATCTAATAATGAATTTACATTGATCTGTATAAACATTTGCGAGCAATTTAGAATCATTTGACCATTTTAAAATGAAAGTAAGTACAACTGCACATGTGAAAGTTTGTCTTTAGTAAAGATGTGCCATACCATAGCCCTTTAGACCAAGGTAAAGATTGTTGAAGTAGAAGGAAGTAAGTCATATAAAATTTATTGAGAACAAAGTGTGTCACTACACACACCTACAGGCCCAAGAAATGAGAAATGTACAGATTAAAGTGAATTAATACCTGTATTACTTGTTGTTTTGCCTGATACAAGAAGGAAGAAAAAGTTTTGTTAATAATATTTGTTAAGAATATTTATTAGCTACAAATTAAATACAACATACATCTCTCTTGACACAGTGAAGACACCTGTGGCATAGAACTAACTGACTGTGTTACATACATATAAATTCATTGTTGAGAGCCCTCTTGACAGTGTTGATACTATTGATACAAATGAACCACATTCCAACACACCTGCTTACGTTAATGCCACAATCAATTTCATACAGCACTTCCCAAAATTTTACAAATTTATCCTTACTCAAAGAGTTGGTAAAATGCTAGTGAGTCTACTTTATAAATGCCTATAATTCCATTCTTATAACATTCATTCACAAAATGATAGTCTACTTTAATATACTTTGTTTTTTGTAAAATAGATTTTGTAATATTGACGTCCCCTGAACTGACTTCCTACACTTTAATGGATTCATTAGACTTTGCATAAAAAATAATCAAAATAATTAGAATTACTTTAATCTCCATGACAGCTTCTTATAACGCTACCTACTCAGCAGAAGTAGAAGATTTATAACACTTCCTTGTTTCTTATATTTCCAAAATGTTACATTTCCAAATAATCTAATTATGTAGCCAGATACAGGCTTAACGATATACGCAATTAGCTGCCCAGTCCACATCCACGAAAAAGAATCTAAGAGATCAATATTTTCATTCCTTCCATATGTTAACTTCAAACCTTTTGTTTGATATAAATATTTCAGTTCCCACAAAGTGTATTTAAAGTGAGTACCATTGTAACAAATGTGAAATCTATACAAACAGTTTGCACTGTAACTCATATCTGGTCATCTCCCTAAGACAGTATACAGGTGAGCACCCATCAAGTTCCTATTGTTAATATCCTGACTTTCATTTTGTGCTGGTTCTAATTTCCAATTAACTTACATTCGTGTGCTGCACAACTTCAAATGTTCGGTCTAACACTTCGTAGCTACAGGTTCAATACAGTTTTCGTTACAAGTTTCCAAGTTTAATTTTATTTAGGTACGATAGTCAATATTCTTATCCATTGATTGCTTCCAACATTTTACTCGTTACTATTCAGTGCGCCCTCACGGTTTACGGGAATAACAGCACTACTGAAGTGTACATAAACCAAGTTACACTCGACATAATCACTGACTTTCTCAACTCACTCACGTGCCCTTTATGATTGCTTGAACGCCCTAAGATACCCTTTCTTTCATTTGATTAGTTACAGATTCATTAATTATGTTTTTGCTTTCAGAATCGCTTAAATGCTCACTCCCTAAATTATATTCCTTTAGACCAATGTAAGTGATGCCTTCTCCCACAATACCAAAGTGTCTGGCAAAGATAACTGTATTGTTAACAAATTCTCTCTATCCAGTTTCACTGTAGCTCTCTATCCAATTCCTCTGCACCATAGCCTATTAAAATTCCCAAGTCTGCCTGTCTGCCTTACGATCCTGCTTTGAGTTTTGCAAATGTTCTGGTATACGTACAAAACTCTGTTTGCCTACAACTAAATGTTTAACATTAGCTTTTTTCCAAATAATATTTGATACGAAGTTTTTCTGCCAACAATTTTAGCTAAAGTTCTGTTTTTAAGATATTGTACTGTGTTGTGCACTTTGATCTATGTAGAGTGGCGTATACTGACAATAGCCCTGCCTTCAAGACTAGACACACCTCGTCCCGGTACTAACATAAATCGTTAAATTTTAGTCCAAGAAGTTCAATTGCGTGAATGCAATAGGAACTGTGCACAAGCTACGCACCCGACTAAAACAGAAATACGCAAGTTACACGCCCGTAATACATTGTAGACAACACTCTGTCAATATTACACTCGTCGATACTATTGCAATCCGTTGAAGTGGTGAACGGTCAACACACTTCAGTATTGGTACTTCTCACTGTAGTAATTAGGATTTGATAAAACCTTGTGCACACTGCACTTTATCTGGAACATAAATACGCTCGTTCGATGAGCTGTAACTTGGGCTGCTAATGAGAACAATAATTCAACAACTTTCAGTAAAATTGCGTACTTTATAAACCGTAACTTACGCCGTCTATGGTGTTATTATTCATAATCTAAATGATTAATACCTCTTAATAACATCAAACAACTTTATAATCCGAAATAACTATAGATTTGATGGTTATTTTCATTACGGATTAACGATCGGTATTGTTTGCTACGCGAAAATCTTTCACTCGCTATTGTTAAACAAAATTACTTCAAAACACGTATTAAATGTTTACTGTGACCAACGTTTCTTTTACTTACGGCAAATCTCAATTTCATGCAACCTCGTTCAGTTAAGTTTAATAAACCGTTTCTCATTACAATAAGTCCGAACGTGGCAAACAAATTTACAGTCTCGTTATAAGCCAGCAATACAGCGATAGTTATCTTTATGGTACAACTCTGGTGTGCAAAATTAAAGGAACAAACCGCTATTTCCCCTTCCTTTGTGTAATTCACGGTATAGTCATACAAACTGTCAGCAGGTGTACGTACGACCGTGTTCTGCACGGCGGGTGCCATTCCGGTCAACGAAAAACCATGTCAGCGATGACGTCAGGGCCCCCATCAAACAGGGTGGTATTTGCCGGGTACTCTCACTTCCACAATCGCTTTTTACACGATCATAGACGGTGCAGTATGGCACAGAGAAGATGCCTACCAGACTCTCAGGAGTGGAGAGCCGTACGAAGCATGGAAGCAGGACAGTCGCAAATTGATATGGTCCCATGGCGTAATGTGAATCGTTATGTTGTTTCTCGGATGTGGCGATAGTTTGTAGAGACCAAAACTGTATCCCTAAGACCAGGGCAGGTCTGACCATGTGCAACATCAGAAAGGGGAGGCCGTTATCTACATCTACATCATACTCTGCAAGCCACCTAATGCGTGTGGCGGAGGGTACCTTCGGCACCACCATCTCATCCCTCCAATACTGTTCCACTCGCGAATAGTGCGTGGAAAGAATTATTACCGGTAAGCCTCTGTATTGGCTCTAATTTCTCGAATTTTCTCCTCGTGGTCAATACGTGAGATGTATTTTACGGGGAAGTATTATGTTGTCTGTCTCCACCTGAAAACTGCTGTCCCGAAATTTCAGTAGTAAATCTCTCCGTAATGCACAACGTCTCTCTTGTAACGTCTGTCAGTGGAGTTTGTTTAGCATCTCCGTTACGCTCTCTCACCAACTAAACGATCCCGTGACGAAACACGCCGCTCTTCATTGGTATCCTGTATCTCCTCTTATCATTCCTACCTGATAGAGGTCCCAGATAGATGAACGATACTCAAGAATCGGGAGAACAAGCGCCTAATAAGGCACTTTTTTTAGCGGATGAGTTACATTTCCCTAAGATTCTTTCCATGAATCTGAGTCCTCTGTCTCCTTTTCCCACTATCTGTTTTTATGTGGTTATTCCACTTAAGGTTCAGACCACCTAAATATTTTACGGCAGACGCTGTCTCCAGCTGTTTGTCAACAGTAGTGTAGCCATACAGTAGTGGATTTCTTTTCACGTGTATGCGCAATATGTAACATTTATTTACGTTCAGGGTCAACTGCCAGAGTCTGCACCATTCATCAATTCCCTGCAGGTCGTTCTGCAAATTTTTACTATCTTCTGGCGTTGCTACTTCGGTATAAACAACTGTATCGTTTGCGAATAGCCTTAAAGAGTATCCGACGCTTTCTACGAGATCATTTTATAGACTGTGAACAGCAACGATCCTATCACAATTCCCTGTGGTACTCCGGATATTACCTTTACATCTGTCGATTTAGTTCCGTTAAGAGCGACGAGTTGAGTTCTATCTACAAGAAAGTCTTTAATACAATCGCAGGTCGGCTGCGATACTCTGAAAGCTCGTATTCTTTCACTAAACGGTAATGCGGGACGGTGTCAAACGCCTTACTGAAATCAAGGAACACGGCATCAACCTGAGTGCCGTTGTCCACTGCGCTGTAGATTTCATGGAGGAACAGAGCCAGCTGAGTTTCGCAGGATAACTGTTTGCGGAATTCATGTTGGTTTTTATAGAAAAGCTGTTTATTTTCCAAGAACGTCATAATGCTTGAGCATAAAACATGTTTCATAATTCTACAACAGACTGACCTCAACGATATAGGTCCATAATTTTGTGTATCTATCTTACAGCCTTTCTTAAAAACGGTCGTTAGGTACCTTTCGTTGCTCAAGTGATTTACGATAAATTACTGCTAGAAGGGGAGCAGGTTCTTTCGAATAATCTTTATAGAATCTTATAGGTATCTCATCTGGTCCCGACGCCTTTCCACTACTAAGCGATTGCAGCTGCTTTTCAGTTCCGCGATCGGTTATCTCAAAATCTGCCATTTCGACGTTCGCACGACGATTGAAAGGAGGGGCAGTGTAACGATCTTCCGCGGTGAGACAACTTCGGAAGACCGAATTCAGTATTTCGGCCTTCTCTCTGTTATCTTCCGTTTCGGCGCCAGTGTGGTCACTGAAAGAATGAATAAATGATTTTGACCCACTTACTGATTTTACATACGACCAAAATCTCTCATCATTTTTACTCAGGTCGGTTGACAACGTCTTACTTTCGAAATCATTGAGCGCTTCTCTCATTGCTCTCCTTACGCTCATTTTCGCTTCGTTCAGCTTTAGTTTGTCAGCTAGGTTTTTACTTCTCATGAGTCTGAGATGAAGTGCTCTTTGTTTACGTAGAACTTTTCTAACACGGCTATTTAACCACGCTGGATCTTTTCCATCCCTTAAAACCTTACTCGGAACATACTTGTCTAGGGCATATTGAACGATGCATTTGAATTTTCTCCATTTGTTCTCCACATCTTCGTCCTCATCAACGAATATTTGACGCTGACTGCTGAGATTCTCTGAAATTTGTATCCTGTCACCCTTGCTGAGCAAATATATCTTCCAACCTTTCTTAACATTCCTTGTAGGATCCGTCGTCTTTTTCTATCTGCTCAAGGTAATTTTCGGACAAGACACCCAGAACAATATCTTCCCAGTCTCTGCCATCAGTTTTGATGGCATAACACTCCCAATCTACACCAGACAAGTTGAAGTCACCCTCTGTTACAACAGTATGATCAGGAAAATTACTAATGATATTCTGCAAGCTCTGTCTGATGCGCTCTACAACTGCAGATCCTGACCCGCGTGGTCTCTAAAAGCATCCGATCACTATTTGTGACCGTTCTTTGATACTCAATTTCACCTAGATTAATTCACATTCGGAACCCGTGATAACCTCGCTAGATTTTATCGAATTTCTTACTGCAGTAAACACGCCACCACCATTGGCGACTAGCCTATCTGTACGACAAACATTCCGGTCTGAACTTAGGATTTCGTTGTCATTGACAGCTGGCTTCAATCGGCTTTCTGTTCCCAACACTATCTGTGCATTATAACCTTCAATAAGCGATACTAATTCTGGGACCTTTACTTGGATGCTCCTACAGTTTACTAAAATCATATTAATCTTTTCTATTTCTGATCTGCGAGTACCAAGATTCTCTGAGGTCGCTGTGGCTGATTTAACAGGCAAATCGTCTTTGCTCCCAAGGGAAGGGTCCTCCAACCTAAAAAAGCCCCATGTGCACGCCACACGTACTCCGCTACCCCAGTATCCGCTTCCTGCACGTAGTTCACGCCTGACCTATTAAGGAGAACCCTAGAATTCTGCACCCGATAGCGGACGTCGAGAAATTCGCATCCGATATCGCCGCAGAGCCGTCTGAGCTTGTGGTTTAGACCTCCCACTCTGCTCCAAACCAGAGGAACGCGATCAATCCTGGGTACGATGCTACAAATAGACAGCTGAGCCTACACCCCGCGTGCGTTGCTAGTTGCCTTCACCAAATCAGCCAGCCGCCGAAAGGAGCCAAGGATGGCCTCATAATCCAAGTGGCAGGCGTCATTCGTGCCGACATGTGCCACTACATGCAACTGGTTGCACCCACTGCGCTCGATAGCCGCCAGCAGAGCCTCCTCCAAATCACGGATGAGACCTCCCAGCAAACATACCGGATGCACACTGGAATTCTTTCTCGCCTTGCCTGCTATCTCCCTGATGGGCTCCATCAGCTGCCTAAATTGGAGCTCCCAATGACTAGCATACCCACCCTCTGTACTTCTCCGGACTGGGCAGGAAAATCGACCGCCAGCCCAACAGGACAGACATCCAGTGCTGGCTCACAGTTATCTTCAACACTGGGAAGCACCTCGTACCTGCTGCTAAGACGTAGGGAGCGAGCCGCACGCCTTGCTCCCTCTTTCGCTTTCCGCCCAGTGACATGTGAACCCACCACTGCCTGCCACCCACTCTGGAGTGAGGACGGACTGGTCAGATGTTGCGTATCGGAAGCGGCAGTGACGTCCGCGCCACCAGGGGATTCCAGTGACACCAAAGGTGCTGCAGGTGTCGTCACTGGCACCCAGACATCACCGCAACTTTGAGCATCAGCTAGAAGCTTGTCAACGGTAGCCAACGCAGCTTCCAGCTGTTTACAAAAATGGTTCAATTGGCTCTGAGCACTATGGGACTTAACTTCTGAGGTCATCAGTCCCCTAGAACTTAGAACTACTCAAACCTAACTAACCTAAGGACATCACACACATCCATGCCCAAGGCAGGATTCGAAGCTGCGACCGCCAGCTGTTTACAGACAACAGCCAACTCTGCTTGTGTCTGCTCACAACAAGCACAGTCCGTAGCCATATCGTATTGTGTATAAAATAGATATGAGGTCTCAAATGGAGCTACGGCGTTTGAAAACATACAAAGGAGAATAAAGTAACACTAAAAGTTGGTGTGCAGATTTGTCACTGAACTCTGAGACCGCAAGCTATTAAACAGAAATAAATTTCTCTACATCGAAAATTTGCGCTAGGTAGCCACTCTACACAAGGATATTCACAAAACTTACCCAAAACAAAAACTGCGATTAATTTTCTAACCACTAGTCTACACTGTAAAATACTGTATATTTAGCTGTAAGGGTACAGCGGCACTGCCTTAGTACTGCACGGCAACCGGCATCTGACCTCACAGCATCCACCGGACGTGTTGTATCGAGGCAAACTGTGTACAGAAGGCTGTGGCAGGGTGGCTTGCAGTGTCGGAGACTTGCTGCGTGTCTATCTCTGACGCTTCTTCACAGAGGAGAACGTCTAGATGGAGTCGTCAACATGCTACCTGGACGGTCGAACAGTGCGCCAATGTTCTTCTCACCGATAAATCCCGATTTGGTCTGGAGAGTGATTCTCTACGGATTTGCCTCTGGAGGGAACCATTTCGGGAACCATACATTGTGGAAAGAGACCGATATCGAGGAGGATCCATTATGGTGTGGGCAGGGATTGTACTGACCATTCGAACAGTTCTTCATGAAATTGTACAGGTGAATTGATAAGATTCAACTGCTGTCAGGTATCGTGACCAGATCTTGGGACGTCATGCGCGCTTGTTGTGAGGTGCTGTAGGCCCAGATTTTGTACTGGGTTCGGGTGGTTGATGTTTTCTTGGAAAAGGAAGATACTACATGCATATCATGGCCTGCTCGCTCTTCCGATTTGAATCCCATAGAGCATTCTGGGATGCACTGCGGAGATGTGTTGCATCATGTCAGCATCCACCAACCACCCTACAAGAGTTGTGAGCAGCTCTGTAGGAATAATGGGCGTTATTGCCTCAACATGAGATTGATGACATCATTCACTGTGTATTTTGTCGTTGTTAGACCTGTGTTGCTGCCAGAGGTAGTCACACCTCATACTGAGCATATTAATCGGTTGGAATGTGTGTGCAAATCCGTTAAGTTGGAAACAACGAAGAACATTTTTGTCAACTGTTACACATGTTGCAGTTACGTTTTGTATTTCTTTTAACATTGTTTCTACCTTACTATCACCTGTTGATAGTGTTTTGGGCAAAATAAATGCAACCTTACAAAATTTCCGTTTGTTGCTTCAATGTTGGACACCACTGTATTAATTTTCTAATGATGTATTGTCTCCTTTCCTTATTCCATTATCTTTAAATCCTTGAAATAACTGATAAGTAAATAAAGAAGTTAATATGTTTGCCTTTTCTTAAATTAAATCTAATTAAATCCATTTTCTCTAATTATTGATTTTGAATTGTAATGAAGTCTCAATAAGACATTGATTCTTTGAGTTTAGCTCTTTGAAACCTGGAATAACTGACTTATTTTTGCAAGACGGACTTTTAACTGGTTTGCATCAATGTATCCTTTTGTTATTTACGCCACTTGTCTATCTTTCAGTGGGGATTCAATCCTTACCACTGTAAAATTAGACTCCAAACCAGAATTAAATTGACCTTCCTTTATTGGAATGAAATCTGTATCTCACATACACTTTTCATGTGAACGAGTGACATTCAAAAAATCTAGCCCCACACAAATCGGGATATGACAGACAAAACAAAAACAGAAGCATAAGTTCCTATGTGCCACGACTACTTTTATACTATCTTTAATACAGCAATCAAGGCTCATCCACTTCAGATGTCAGCAATCGAGTTCCCTCTATCAGTTCCTAAATTAAATTTGCCATTCGTGACCCTACCAAGCAATGGAATTGAATACAATCCAATAATATTACTGGGTTCTAGGGTACAAAGTCTGTCTTTAAAGTTTATGATCACAAAATTTAGGTCAAAAATAACGATATCCTCTTTTACAGAAGTCGTGCATATCCTGGTTCCAGGCTTTATAAAACACCAATTGAGACTTAAACTCAATGGTACACAAAATTACTTATCATAGCATTAACCCTGTAGTGCATACTCAAAGCATACACCACATAAACAGCTCAATACTCACCAACCTTAAAGTGGGCATCCAAAATCACATAAATCCCGCAACCGCTCAGTTAGCTCAAAGCGTGTGTGAATGCAACATCCACCAACTTAAACTACAATGACTTCTAGAGTCTTATGAACACCAATAATACCACGAATCACACTCTAAGTCCAGTCCATTGACTGACTAACACCTTCAAACATCAACTTCTACAGATATGGAACACAGTCTTACCGAAATTAGAGCATAACTTTACAACAGCATGCTAGCCCATTACTTCCTGCACAATGTGGTAACTAATAAACTTTATCCACACTATTGCAGCGTCAATTAACAAATTCCTCCACATATATGGTCGTAGAAAAAATCTCTTCAGCTCTATATTCCAAAATGAACTCAAATCAAATACTTCAACATACCCTACTTTCTCTCGTGGAACAATATAAATTGAAGCAGATATACTGGTAAACACATGTAACAACTCGGTCATACTAAGTTCTAATCTACAACACCAACCAAATACTAACGCAGTGATTCAATAAAACTTCTTGTCGATATTCTCACAAAATTTGCTACTCGCGATCTCAGCTATATCTGTGATCTACTGTCTTTCCCAGTGATAATTAGACATGATAATTAAGTAGGTCTTGGCTCTACCAGCTCTAGCGTAGGGTTCCCTAGCAAGACTCACATCAGAACTGAGCTTCTAAATCCCAAAAACCATAGGAGAACCAATGTAGACAATCACTTCAGAGTTCCATTGCTGTTAACAGTTAAATATAAGTTCTTCGGCGATCTTCGTCTCGTTGAATAGCGGCCAGCTTGATGTGATGATCTCTATGGCTGGAACAGCTGTTGTCTGCCGCTCCCAGCTCGAGGAGACTCTCTTGCTGGTTCTGTCAAGCAAGGTCCAGAGCCCGCTTTTCTTCAACAGTTGCACACATACAGACTTTAATTGCAGAACATACATTCATAACCATTCATCACGTATGTAATACTTGCCAACCGCTAATATGCTGAAGCGAATCGTGATGGCAAGCAAAAAAAATGGCAAGCAAAAACTTTTGTCTGTCTCAGTATGCAGCTGCACAAACTACTTCAGGCCAAAATCTCCTATATACTTTTCCTTCCGCTAAGAAATACCTTGACGCATCCGTAACTGATCTATATTATCTTTCAGCTCTAATTTTCTTCTTACAAAACGTCAATCAATCCCTGATATAGTTCAAAGAATGTGGCAAGGTTGTCAACACGTTTTTCAGCTTTTCCTTTTCCATCACTTTTGCACCTGCCAGTTTTAATTTGTTCACTGTTTTTTTTCCAAAACTACTGGAGAACGTTGCCATGTCATTATAATCTTTTAATCTCAGTTTGTCAAGTTTGTTTCTGTATACAGTTTGCAGTGCTGTCGATTACTTGCAGTATAATTCGACAAAGCTTTTTGTGTACTTAAATGCAGATTCCTTATGGCTCAAAAATTCCAATTGGTTGTTCGAAATCGCTCGATATACACTCTAAGACAAAAAAAAAAAAGACGCACCTTGAAGGTATTTTCCGAATGGGATGTAAGATGGTAGATGTGATGTACATGTGCACACAAACAAATTATTACAGTTTATTTAAAAAATTCAGGTTCACATATTTAGCAAGTCAATAATGCTTTGGTCGACCTTTGGCCCTCGTGCTAGTTGTTATTCAGCTTTACAGTGATTGACAGATTTATTGGATGACCTCCTGAGGGATATCATGCCAAATTGTGTCCAACTGTCACATTAGAAGTTATATCCAAAGATTTATGAGCTTTATGGATATGACAGTGAAGTTCTTCATAGAAGAGTGGAATTTCAAGAAAAAGTATTTTAGTTATTTTGTAGCTAATCTGGACCTCATGTCTATATTACCTGAACTGAATTTAGCTATCCATAGATGCTGATGCAGGAACAAGATAAGTTAAAATGACCTTGTATCTTTTTTCTAGTACTGATGCTGTAATAATATTTACATCATTGCTATAAATGTGGATTAAACATAATATGCAATACTAATAATTTATCTTCGTGATTTATTAGTAATAACTCCTGAACATGCTGAACAGTAGAAGTCGCTTTAGACTAAGGTTATCTTTGGATTACTTGAAACTAAAATTTTTTGAGATAATTAGTGTTGAAAGTTCCATACCATCCTAACTTCCATTGCCTATTGTTCCCTTGTGCTTGTTAGATTCTGAAATTTGGCACTGTAGTTTTTTTGCTATATTTTTTCTGAATCAGGTGACATCTCTCAATAACTAATTAAACCATAAATTAAGATTTTGTGCAATTTGTTATAATGTAAAGAAATTTTCAAGATGGATGTCATACTCTTAAGAAGCATATTCGCGACATGGGATCATATGACGATTCTATATACTTTTATAATTTACTAACCTTGAACATACTCCATAAACCAAATAGCTGTTAACACTTATAGTTCTATAGAGGTCAGGAGAACGTTACCCTTACAGATGCAGGATGACGAAGTATAGAGTGCAGTGGTGAGGGCCTGCTGGGTGCCCAGGCGGACTAATCAGAGAGCAGAAGCGATTTACATATTTATTGTTTTTGGTTTTACAATGGAATCATCTTTTTCATGGCTGTGGGGACGGTGTCCACACACAGATGCAAATTAGTGAGACAACAGTAGCTAGCGCTCCTCCCTGGAAGAGCGACAGTTTGACAGTACACTAAACACTATCAGCTTCGCCCACAGTGTGTAGGAGTTGAAATGATCTCAGGTTGAACTGAACAGTCCAATACTTACCTTCGTATCTGCCATCGAAACAAAAACTGATGCAACGCGGTTTATCTTATAGCTTATACATTAAATATGGTTCCTCTGTCCATTTCATTTCAATTTTGGGTGATTTGTGACATGCTATTACTTAAAACGATTTATACAAAATGGAGAATTTTCCTTCAGAATATTTATTAATATATTTTAGCATCTTGTCACCACGAAATCTGTTACAACACTGAGACACCAACTAATGCTGATTCCAAACTGATCCCCTGTGGATACAGTCACTGGGGCTCATGTAATGAAATAATCAAGGTCAAACAAATGCGTTGTTACTTACAGTTTTCCAATCTGAATAAGTGATTATTAAATCCAGATACGTTTTTGTCTGAATTTTCCTGTATGATAATAATTTAACGGAAATACACTAGCTAACTCACATAAATATGTGATCTTATTTGTCGAAAGAACGCTTAATATAATAATGTTAATTATTTAAATATGATGTCAAAGTATTTGTTTCCAGCATGTTTTCGCTGCTATTTATTAATACATTTTTAATATTAGTACAAAAACAATAACTATAACAGTAGATGTGTTTGTTTATTTCACACGGCAACTACAAATATCTTTACAGCGCAATATTCATCCTAATCCTTTGAAAATACGTAACAGGTTCATAAACTCCATCCCAAACTGCGTGTATTATTTAAGTGGCATTGTTACAAAGCGTAGAAAATTGAATGTACTTCACATATGCGACAAGTTAAATGAGTACCACAGTTTCTGATACAGCTGGAATCGATCTGTTCATAGTGTACTCTTCCAATCTGCTTCTTTACGAAGTCTTCACGTCAGTTGAGGAGAGGAGAGCAGTTGAAAATAGCTAGGTCCAGCTGGCTGGGCTGGCTACAGTCTCGAAGGTAGTCATCTGGTGAACGGTAGTCAGCATGTCACAGGTCCTAGCTGTGACCAGGCTAACTGCAACTCAACAGAGGAAGGGCTTGGAAGCATGAGTATTTGTAAGTATCCCTTGCCGAGGATGACCAAATGTGGCTTGATTTTCTGAGACTTTCAGCGTTCTTCATCGTACTGTGGGGTCCCACTCATTCGTTTTAGGCTCTCAGCTTGTTACTTTCTGCAGCGCCAGTGTGCTGGAAGCTGTCCTTGAGTGTGACTTACATGTTGTTACTCCACTGTGCATGAGTGGCAGACTGGTATTATGCTCGTTTCACAGTGTGGTCATATTGCTGAATTACCGACTCAGATACCTCACTTGAGTGATGTGTAGCAATGGACTCAGTTGTGTGTCTCACCATTTGTAATATAAGCTCTGCTGCCTGTCTGACTTTCCAGTCGTGATGTTGCGCATCATCCCACCTAGGCTACGTCGGTGCTATCCAGGGAGAGAATCCTGAAACTTTACGTTCACCCAAACTTTCAGAGTAGGAAAACATAACGTACCCATTTTCCTAAACATGATCTAGTTTTGGACATCAACAAATGTCAGCACACCTGTCTTTAAATAGCCCACCCCATACCAAAACTGTCAGTCCCATCTTTGTCTCATTCACTCCGCAAAATTCGTATCTGGCGAGCCAATGCTTAATATCATATACAGATTTCAAGTAAATGTTCACACCTGGTCAGTAAATGGGCAACAACTAAGTCTTAAGGTTCCAGTATGTTTTCACTGGATAATGTGATAAGTATTGATGACTTTTTAAGGTACCAAAGCGGGTCCACTAATTTTATTTAGCTGCATCGTCATTGTGTTTTCGTTCTCCACTGGATTACTTTGTTATTATATATTGAAGTGTGAATATGACGTCTCTTGGGAAGTGTAATTAGTTGTTGTGATGTCATCATCGTTGCAAATGTGTTCAGTGAACAGGTGCAAGTATCTTTACCTTTAGAAATTGTACATTTTGAGCATTGTACTGGCCAACACGACATTTATAGCGCTATTAAAAGAGGGAAAAAGCCAGTGAAATTCAAGAATCAGATAGTGTACATTATTCACATTACCTATTTGAAAACATTTTTCAGGCTGTTCAGCAAAGAAGGTATGAGACTTCGTGAACGAAGAATCCGAGGGCATTAAAGTTAAGAGGAACTTTGCAACGTAAACACAGAGTCGGAAGAGCTCTCTGAATATAAACATTCTTTACTCAGCATTCTAGACAAGAGGCTGAAGCTGCTTAGCCCCACACTGAGCCATCGGCTGGAGTGAAGGATGTCAAGGCTTCAGATGCAATTGGAAGTCCAAGAGCCAGTTGAAGTGCTGCTAATGCTTGAGTGGGAAGCATTTATAGTCGCCCTGGCCAGCTACGCTGTGACTGGAGCCGGGCTTCTGTCACGTTGGTGGCTCAAGAAGTGAAGCTTTGCACCGTTCCCTGAGGAAGCCATGTCCACCGCTACAGCAGGCTACTGTAGTGCAGAATGATGTGCCAGCAAGACTTTAACATCCTGCAGCACACTTTCACAGGCGGCTCACTTGCTTGCCCTTCGACTGGTTGTGAAGTCTGGTTTGCAGTTGATGCAACCAAACTTCCTTGTCCCTAAGGAGGCATCTTTACTCTGATATTCAGGTTGTTGCTAACCCTATGAACTTCTAAAACAACTTGATACTATTGTGTACACATTTTTCCCTTGCTCTCGCGATGACTAGAAATCTGCTCTGTAGGAATCAGCATGGGTTTCGAAAAAGACGATCGTGTGAAACCCAGCTCGCGCTATTCGTTCACGAGACTCAGAGGGCCATAGACATGGGTTCCCAGGTAGATGCCGTGTTTCTTGACTTCCGCAAGGCGTTCCATACAGCTCCCCACATTCGTTTAATGAACAAAGTAAGAACATATGGACTATCAGACCAACTGTGTGATTGGACTGAAGAGTTCCTAGATAACAGAACGCAGCATGTCATTCTCAATGGAGAGAAGTCTTCCGAAGTAAGAGTGATTTCAGGTGTTCCGCAGGGGAGTCTCGTAGGACCGTTGCTATTCACAATATACATAAATAACTTTGTGGATGACATCGAAAGTTCACTGAGGCTGTTTGCGGATGATGCTGTGGTATATCGAGAAGATGTAACAATGGAAAATTGTACTGAAATGCAGGAGGATCTGCAGCGAATTGACGCATGTTGCAGGGAATGGCAATTGAATCTCAATGTAGACAAGTGTAATGTGCTGCGAATACATAGAAAGAAAGATCCCTTATCATTTAGCTACAATATAGCAGGTCAGCAACTGCAAGCAGTTAATTCCATAAATTATCTGGGAGTACGCATTAGGAGTGATTTAAAATGGGATGATCATATAAAGTTGATCGCCGGTAAAGCAGATGCCAGACTGAGATTCATTGGAAGAATCCTAAAGAAATGCAATCCGAAAACAAAGGAAGTAGGTTACAGTACGCTTGTTCGCCCACTGCTTGAATACTGCTCAGCAGTGTGGGATCCGTACCAGATAGGGTTGATAGAAGAGATAGAGATCCAACGGAGAGCAGCACGCTTCGTTACAGGGTCATTTAGTAATCGCGAAAGCGTTACGGAGATGATAGATAAACTCCAGTGAAAGACTCTGCAGGAGAGACGCTCAGTAGCTCGGTACGGGTTTTTGTTGAAGTTTCGAGAACATACCTTCACCGAGGAGTCAAGCAGTATGTTGCTCCCTCCTACGTACATCTCGCGAAGAGAGCATGAGGATAAAACCAGAGAGATTAGAGCCCACACAGAGGCATACCGACAATCCTTCTTTCCACGAACAATACGAGACTGGAATAGAAGGGAGAACCGATAGAGGTACTCAAGGTACCCTCCACCACACACCGTCAGGTGGATTGCGGAGTATGGTTGTAGATGTAGATGTAGATCCATCTTCTTTCACATCCTTATTTAAACTTTCTACATTGACTATCCTTCTTGCTAGTAAACTCCATCACACGATGTATAGTGAGTGGTAAACCTGTGACGTTACCTAATGGTTTTCTGCTAAGTAGTTGCTATCTAACCAGCAGTCCATATGAGCAAAACCAACTGCGAAATTACCTGGTGTTGCGCGTACATCTGGTAATTTGGTTATGCATGGCTCTGTTTCAAAAGAATATCTCGATGTAGTCACAGGGTCGATCCACGCACATCTGCATTTGTGCTCACCAGGTAATTCACTGCAAATAAAAACCTGTAAGAGTGATCCTGCAGTCAAATAGTCTGTGCATTGGCTAGTATTTCGGATTAATAAAATACACAGAAATAGAAAAGATAGATGAATAACTTTGTAAACAGGGTTCTACTCTAACGTCTCCAACTGATGTAAACGGCAGACAGTTATGATGAATAATGTTTATTGAAGAAAGTAAAGCTCATATGAAAAGAAAGTGGTCCTACGATACGTAAATATTATACAGAGAGAGATAATCTAATGAAATGTAGTAATGTTGCGTTGAGAGCATTACGAGAATGGTAGCAGAACCCCAAGCTAGTCATCCAAGACACATGAAAAGCAAGTCCCTTTCGTGGCCACAATAGACGAAATATTCACCAGCTCAAAATAGTTCACAGTTCAACATGATGATTTACAAATTAAAATATGTAAGATAATAAGTAGAAACTCGTACTCTGTCCATTCTCAACTCTGTAATGCAATCGGAAAAAGTCAGTGTATATTAGCAGCTGTTGACCAACCAGAATCTATCTTCTACATGACCGAATCACACACCTTGCCACAGCCAAGTCTGCCTTCTTCCACCACAAACATAAAAGTGAAAAGTGTCTTCTTCAGGAGCTTCGTTGAGTGCATCACTCAAAAAGTGTCTGTCTTCACCTGACGTCAGCAGCGTTCTGCCACTGCTTGCTTTTCCATTTCCTGAAGTCTGTCCCCACAAAAAATACATTGTTTTAAGTTCTACAGACATGATGGGACTCAACTTGACCACTTTCAGCATTAAACTAATGTATGTATTACAACAAAGCATTTGATCACAGTCAGAAGATTTACAATAAAAGTAAATAATAGTTTTACTTCTTTTGCAACTACCATCCCTGACATGACAACAGATTTTCATTAAATATTGTTTAAACAGTTATTGAGGCTTTCTTGAGAAAAGCCTCTTCTGGCATTCTTTACAATAGATGTATCAGCTAACACATGCTACTGGCCACTTCTGAAATTACCATGCTTTTGCATGACTTTCTCTTAGCAATTATAATCAATAGTTAAATAAATATATGACAAAAACAGTAATATATTCATGAAATAAATACACAGGTACGACAAAACGTAAGGTATCGATGCTGCCTACATTTGCTGTGTTACTGTGGAGAATACCATGTTCTGACAGATCTTTGCATAATGAAAAGGTACAAAAACGTAATAAATCAACCAATAAAATAGATAGAGATATGTAGCTTTCAAGGATGACTGCTATAATGCAGTATTATGTTCTGAGATACCGTTTGTCTAAATCGAATGAAGCATTTAAAAGAAGTTAATTCAGAGGTTCAATGTGAAAATGCTTAGTCACTGAAAAGTATTAACTTCTGTAATTTTAAAGGTATTGAAAATATTGTTGTGTCACTAGATGCGCCTCATTTTCCTGCGTTAGCATATGTATTCAGATTTGCTCTATTATTACACTGTGATTTGTTGTCGAAATTTAAAGTGCTGTAAGAAGACATCTTTCAGACTGGTTGAAAGTCCACCATTGCTGATGCATCTTCTCTTCTTCTGAGTGTGTGGCACACTGTCCAGTTTCACCATATGGGGATTTACCCATTTCCTGTCAAGCTTTTGTACCCACTTCTTGGGTCACCAGCAACAGTCGCTGCTTCTGCGCCAGCCATGCCACCCTGGACTCACCAGCATTGACCTCATACTAACTCTAGGCAAAGTCATCTCAGTTACTTGGTAAATGATATAAAGAGTAAAAAAATTTTCCATCTCCCCCATCAGGGTTTAATGTCTCATCTTCATTACTCATTGGCCTGCATGGTATTTAGGTAATCTAGCATTCTGTTGCCCCATTTCTCCTGGCATTCCATGATCTTTGCATTCATTTTTTGCATTTGACTCCATACTTTCCACAAATTTTTTGTATAATTCCATATTCAGTCCCCATTTTTCTCTACTCTGAGCTTCATTATCTAAATTAGCGACACTATCTTCTGGCCATACACTAGCGCATAAGGTGATAGACTGGCACTCTTTTGAATATGAGTATTACACACTGCCAAAATGTAAGGTAATGTGTATCCCATGCACTATGATGACTGTTTTCATAATGACTCATCATCTTCCATAGTGTATTATTCCATGCTCCCAGTTGTTTGCAGGTGTAATGTGCTTCTTCTTAAGTTACAAATTCGTAATATATGACAAAGTTGATTCATTAACTCCATCACCTATTGTCTGGTGAACTCAATCCGTTCTCCCAGTTACTTGTGGGAGTAATGCCCTCGATCTTAAATTATAAGTTTGTAATAAACGACAAAGGTTATTCATTAACTCCAGCTTGAATTTAGAGCTTTGGTCTATAATCAATGTTTATGAAGGACTGAACTTCAATAATTCATTATTCACCATGGCTTGAATCACTGTATCAGCTTGCTGATTTCGAATAACTATCGTTTCTATACAGTAATCTAATATGTAACGATTTCCTGCTAGTGTTTACCAAGAAGGACATAAGATGTGAAAACCGACCATTTAAAATGGTTTACTAGTGTCTGGTAATCTCTGTAGCTGAATACACCAATGACTGAGTTCAGCTCACTATATGCACTGTACCCAGTTTTTTACACACTTGTATACATCCTGCTTACGTGTTCACTACTAATATCGTTTGCCCATACGTCGTTTCATTGTTCTTTTACCCCTATGGCCACATGATCATGCACCTCTTTTCTTCACCATGCAGCATGTAACGTGCACGTGGGGCACACGATACTCATTAAAGCCTGTACTATAGTAAGTCAGTGGGGTTCACCTTACAAGACAGGATTTTTGTATCTATATTGACCGCGTGTACCTAAATGGTGACAAATCAGACTTACACCCACTCTGTAATAACAATGATACGTCAAATAAGTCCGAAATGGAACTACACATCAGGATGGACAAAAAGCATCACAGAAGATGCTCCCAATTTGTTAATAATACGGTCGCCAAGCTAATTAGACATTAACTGAGTTTCTTCCCTGTACAAGTTGGCAGATATTCGTGCAAAGCAACAAGTAGTAACACTACATAATATAGTAGAATTTTAGAACCAGAAAATCTATTGAACTGATATTTTCACATTCTGTACTGATATGAAAAAACCATAAATACATAACACTACACTATAATGTATACTACAAAACTTCGTACTGTCTATTGATCTGATTAAAATCGGGCATAGGTTACCCTAGAAATAGCACTTTCGAGTCACACATACAATGTCAATTTTGATAAAGATAAAACACTGATAAATTTTGGCTTTTATATTGACTTTAACTTTTGCTGGTCAAATCGATTTAGAACACTTCAGAATTCAAATGAATAAAAAAAGGGGGGACCCTGAAACTGTTATGATCACTGTATATAAAAAAAAACTGGATTACTGAAATCATTATGCGCTCAAGATTTCCAATATATGAGTTACTACTCTTTTTATCTTGTTTCCTACTCATTTAAATACCATTATATCTGTCTCGAAACAATTAAACTTCATTATTAAATCAATATCAAAGTTATCTTCCAACTTTGTCAGACCTTCGTTATTCATTTACTGGTTCATTAACAAAACAGTTCTTTAAACACCATTCTTACATAGTTAGGTCTGCAAGTAATTATTATTAACACAAAATTTAATTTTTCATTTCGGGACACTCGGATTGCACAACATTTGGAAAGGACCCTATCTAGGTTAGTTGTGAGGACAATTAAATGATAGGAAAGTTCTGGTAAAATTTAAGTTGTTTTTGAACAGTATGGAACAAAAGTAATACTGGTCCATACGAATACAGTACTAAAAGTTTCAACCTGCTTGTATCGATGCGGCGGTTGGCGGGCGGCGAGATGGCGAGGCACAGAGCGCACATACAACCACAGCTATGGCTCTTGACGTATCGGCACTTTAATTCTTCATAGCGTCGCAATACTTTTCCGTTTAGTGCCGATGTAATTTTGCCATACTGTATGGGCGTTGGAACGGCATACCCGAGGCTCAATGAAACTACGTCTTCCATGAGAGCCTCCTCGCTCCAGAACGTGTTGCTCAGACCAATGCCAAACTCCAACTAGTACTGCTGAGCCCGTTGTGCCGTACAGTGCCCGCGTGCATTTTCCCGCGCTCGCCTGCCATTCACCTTTTTCTGCTCCCTTACAGGCTGGGTATTCACCTGAGGTTTTGCATTCTACATATTCTAACACATTGCCTACGTATGGACTAGACGCACAGTTACAATTTTAAACATGTTACAACAGTTTCAACGTTTGTTACATTTCAATTCTATTACAATATTGTTTGACATTTGACATAAACATTAATTTTTACATTGAAACTCGTTTACAGTTTTCTTAACATAATGGCATGAAACAAAAAAGAGATGAAAGCAGAACATCAATTACACTAATTTATCGAAAATTCAGATGGAAAAAAATTTACTTATATGTACAATAGTACAGCGTCGTTGTTGTTACAAGCATAGCTGGCACCACAACATGAATTTCGAGTTTTGTTTGCTTACATAACGCACAATCATACACAATTAATTTTGAATGTGTTGTAAACACCTTGCAGTCTTTGTGATCAGCTTGCACTTTTTGCCACATTGTAGTAGCGAAACATACCTGTGGTAATGATACGTTAAACTTCTAACTCTGGTCATCCATACTTCTGTGAGTTTTGCCTGGTCAATTGTTAACCTCAAAATGAAGCTCACTGACCTTCAGTGCTCAACACATTAACCTGCTTAATGGATATCTTAAACCTAACAGCCACTTTAATGCTGCAGTGTCATTCATCATTTCAGATTGCCTCCCATATGTATACGACCTTAGTACATTACATGTTATACAAGGCTTGGCATTTCTTTCTCAGTTTTGCGTTGTATTCAACAGGCATGAGGTATAGATTGCCTGTTTTCCACACTGTCCGCTTCTTGACTTAACACACAGTCCAGCGCATAATTGCTCATATAACATGACAATAAAACTTCTTTTTCGTAATTTGGGAAAATCAACACTGGTCCAGTTGTCAACAATTCTTTCATTTACTGAATGCTTCTCCACACTCTGATGGCCAGTGAAACTTCACACATCTCTTCAACAGTTGAATGAGAGGCCATGCTATTTCTGCAGATTTCAGTAAAAGTTTTCAGTAATAACTCACTTGGTCTAAAAAAGTTACAACTCCTTCTCCATGTTCAGTGTAATAATATCCCATACAGCCATTAATAACCTGGAGTCTATCTGGACTCCCTTATGACTATTCACATGATCTAAGAATTATAATCTAGTGCAAAGTGACATTTCTCTATACTGAGCATTGGGTGTGGCACATACAACCATTTAAAGGCTTCCCTTAATCGCAACACATACTCTTTCATATCGTTCACAAAGACAGTTACATCATCTAAATGTACCACTGAGTTTCTTGTTTTTAATCATCACAAAACTCTATATAAAAATGCTGAAAAGTGGCTGGTGCTCTCTTTAATCCAAATGGCATCTGTCGATATTAGTAAAGTCTTGATGGAAACATAAATTCTGTTTTCAACAGATCATCCAGTGCTACTTCTAGACGATTATAGACGCTCCATGGATCCATGTTAGAAAAACATTTGCACTTCTTGAGATTATCCAAAGTTCCTGTTGTTTTGGAATCAGATAAACATCTGTAATCATGCACTTACTAAGATATCAACAGTCACAACAAAACCGATATGCTTTTGTTCCCTCTATACTCTCTCTCGTGATCATACTATCAGTGTCCCATAAGGACTGGTACTATCATTGTTAGTACCATCTCGTAACTATTGACTAATAAAATCTTCCATCACTGGTTGGAGATGATGAGGTACACTGTATTGTAGTTCTTTGCCACTCTGTATGCTAAGCTGTGTCACTGGGGTCACTGTGAAAGACCTATGAGAATTAAACAGATACTCAAACTCTAAGAACAAGTTCTTCATGGCTAACTTTTCTGTTTGTCCCAAGTCTTTTACCTTTTCACATAATGCAGCTAAACCTGCAGCTTGCTTATGCTTAAGGTCAGAGTTTGTACTGTCCAAATCATCTTCTCTAAAGCCTCCATACTGACGACCGCCAAATCTATGAACAATTCCAAATCCTCAGTCTCAAAATTATCTAATTGACTGGTATTATCTGCTCGCTATCTAATTCCTACATGTATTCCACACTCCTGAGTATGAAACACTGTGCTTTATCTAATTCCTCATTTTACTTTAGTGGCCCTACAACAAACACTTAGGTAATATGCTCACCCATAGTAAGTTTCCTCTACCTTTTGCAACACATTATCACACAAATTAATCCTTAGTGACCCTGCATGCAGTCTCATTGGTTACCCTTGTACCAGACGTAAATCTTGCAGCGGTGAGGCACTTTCACTAGTTTCCCCCAGATGGAACGACCTCTCACTGAGTTCTGCTATATGCTGATCAAGTTCAATTTATGTGTGATGTTTAAGTAAGGAATCCAACCCTAAAATTGAGGAGTACTCATTGCCTATATGAGACAAAACGTCCATATATTACCTGGAAATGTTTTGCCTCACCTCAAAAACCCAGTACCAGTATCGCTGAATCTAGTGACTGCACGTCACTTCCACCCACTTCGCATCACCTACATCGGGGCAGGCTCAACCTGCGTCTGTCTATTAGATCCAAACTTGCAACAGACGCCTGTGAACCCAAGTCCAATAAAAACTTACGTTCTATTCCATTCACTAAGCCATCTAAACAAAACTGCGCCACTGCATACATTTTAGTTGTACTTATATTTACTGTGAGCATTACTTAGAGGGTTTGGAGCCCCCATTGCCGCTTAATGATGAGTTACAGCTCTATCCTGTGTCCATCTGTCATGCCTTTATTAGGGTACTGTTCACAATGCCATTCCCGACGTCATGATCCCCCAATTTTTTTACACCATTGCTCGAGCTAATCTCGGTATGTGGCCTGCCCACTCACAGTCGTAATACAACTTACTTGAATTTTGCAGAAAAAAATCGCTTTTATCCCGGACTCAGGTCACTGCATCTATTTCTTCCAATGCTGTTGCAGTTCCCTTGGCTCCATCTACGATTTTAGGAAATTCTGCCCATACTTTTCTTGATACATTGGGTGGAAACCCCCACAAACTTGTTTCCATAGCTCCTTGGTATCCCTCTTGTAGCTTATATCATCACATTCTGTCGACAGTTACTGATACATATTGATATTTAGCTTACTTATCATGTCCACAAAATTTGCAGTGTACTATTCTTGTTTTTGCTATATATTGTTCAACTGCTCCCTGTAATACCTATGGCAGTTCTTTGTCTTGTATTGCTGTACCAAGCCTTCCCTTATAATTTCAATTGTCTGAGCATTCCTTAACTCCGTGTGTTATATCACGTACATCTTAACGTCTCCCACCAAACACAGCCTGGCCATGTGCAACAGCTGTTCCTTAGCGCCTGTTAATATATTGCTATAAATTCTAATACAGCCTCCCCTTCCTTATCCGAAAAAAAGAAAAAAACTAGTGTAGCAGTATGAACATACAGAATGGGTAGTGACACACTATGAAAGGACTTTGTCTCTCAGACAGCATCTAACTGCTTACAAGAACACGTATTGTCTGTCTGTATTTGTACCATCTGATTTTAAGAAGTTTGAACTGCCTTTGGTGGTAAGCATCTCTACCTCTGGTTTCCTTTTTTCATTGCAGAGCCTGTTTTCACCATAAAAGTAATAAAGTTACAGGGAAGGAACCTACATCGATATTAGAGTCGCATTTCTCGACACTAAACCCCTAATTCTTATATATGAATGGTAAACATTGGCACTCTCTACATTCCCTGATGTATTATCCAGGATTCAGACACTAAAACAAATCACTGCCCACGACTGGCAGCACAGAGCGCTGTGCCCCCAACAAGCTGTGCTGCATAAACCTAATTGGGTGCAAACCACCATCCGTTTTTTTCTTGTACCCTCTCATATCATTTAAATCAGTGGCCTGTTTCATACATGACGTTTCCATCCAGCTCTCCAATATAGACGATTAGAACTTACGTGAGCAGATCAGTCACAAGGTAGAAACAACAAGTGTTACTACATAAACCTAATTGGGTGCAAACTACCATCCGTTTTTTTGTTGTACCCTCTCATATCATTTAAATCAATTTTTTTTTGTAACGTCTCATATCATTTAAATCAGTGGCCTGTTTCATACATGACGTTTCCATCCAGCTCTCCGATATAGACGATTAGAACTTACGTGAGCAGACCAATCACAAGGTAGAAAAAAACAAAAATAGTACATTTGCACCCACCATGTTGAAATGAAGCTGCAGATTGTTGGCCCTTGATGTTGCTTGTTGTTGGTGGCTCTTCTGATACCAAATGCTATAGTGCTGCCTATTCGGATACCATTATTAGCCAGGAAAATCGCTTCTACCCCAGAATGTCGGGTGTGGAAACTATGGGTTGCACTGTATGAATATCATTGAAAGTGAAGAGTCAGAAGAATTAACTGAGTATACATATTGTTTATTCAGCATGACTTCCATACATGAGGTCAATGTTGGCATCCCAGTAGTACATATGGTCACTGAAGCAGTAGTGTACTATCTCGGCACAACTCGCCAGTGGCGTTCACGGTTTCACGTTGATGGGGAGTTGGTACCACAGTTGGAATAGCAACAGCTTGTGAGCAGTCTAACTGATGCAAAGATATCATCAGTACACCAGTCAGCAAGCTTTGTTGGACTGCTGTCAGCTCTCAACAGTTGATCAGGGATGTAGCACTCGACCCAGACTACCCAGAGCTGATCAGAGTGTCAGGTGACTTCCACTCAGCAGCGCTGGTTGGAGACCCAGAACCATCAGGTCTAGCTGGTGGTTCCTAGACCAGTGGCTAGCTGTTAAGGTTAAGCTGTTCGACTCTACACTCGAATGTTGGCTGGCACGGAAACTGTCACAGCATTCGCTGAAGTTGGAAGTCCAGGAACCAGCTGAAGTACAAGTGCTACTAAATGCTGAGCAGTGAACATCAATAGTTGTCCTGGCCAGCTACACTGTGGCAGGAGCCCACCTTGTTTCATGTTGGTGGCTCCAAAAATGCAGCATTGTGCCATGGAATGTGGAAACACACCCCATTGCTGCAAGTACTACTCTACTGCAGAGTGATAAACCACCAGTGTTTTAGCACCCAGCAGCCAGATTTCACAACTGCACACCTCTAGACTAGTTGCAAAAGTCTGGTATGCAATTGATGCCACAACACAGTCATGCATCCATATTACACATTTTAATTAACTGTCAGGATCAGCGGATAGTTTATGAGGCTTCATTATTTTTCGTTATATTCTTCCTCAAGTAAAGGTTTACCTTTCTTTGTGGCCTCCAGATTTAATGAAACTGAGTACAATTGGGTCATTGCAGATTTTGTTAGTTGATTACAGTTTGAAAATCCAGATGTGTCCTTCATACAAAATATCTGATGTATGCACTGTGCTTTTTCTGAAGTTTGATGTACTAAGTTTTATGATTAATATTTTGTTATAGTTATAATTCTGTTTTATAGCTCCCAGCATTTTCTTCTGAAAAATTTATAGTACAAGTATGTAAATATTGCTAAAGAAGTACATTCAGGATATTAACAGAAAAACAGTAGCTTACAATGTGTATTGCTTACTGACATTTGGACTGCTCAACATGGAACAAGCAATGAATATTGATTTCTTAGTCTACCACACACATTAGACCCTATGACTCATACATGATGAACATACACCATGATATAGTGTAGCTGTATATGGCTACATTCATTTCAGCTGTGGCAAATAAATCAAACATTACTGGCAATAAACCAGACATTTCTGACAAAAATAAGTCTTTCTTGAAACATGCATACCCTATTCACATGTGTGGAGATACTTTTCTCTAAGTTAATTTCAGTAGTAGAGTTGAGAAATGTATCTACTACGACTTTAGTTTTAGGATACTCAGTTGGCACTCAGTTCTACATTATGCTAATCAACTTGCTAGTCAATCTAATCACCAGTTTTGGAACAATAAAAAATTATTGTTAAGAACTCTGTCTAAGTTAACCTTAAACATAAGAACACTTTTATAAAATTCCTTCAGTTTCACCACCTTGTTATTTAGGGCTCATCAGTGGACACATGGCATCTCCGTCAGTCAGAGCTTGGTGGATACATTGTGTATGCTTTTGTCAGTGGACTGGCGATCCATTGTCTTTGGACCATACAGAAGAGGACTTGCAGAGAGGTTTCAAGTGGGTGCTCTTTCGTTGCTTTGTCTGGCACTCACAACCATGTACCAGGGAGCTCTAACAGATGTAGTGTACAATCCTATCCAGACACCAGCCATCAAGAGTTTTGAAGAGTTGTACCATAACGACCAGGTCCGGTTTTTTTCGTCGGTAAGCAAAAGTTTATATACCTTGCAACTGCGGACCGTTTCTGCAAAATACGCTTATGCAAAAAATAAAATTTTACAGGGGACATTTATTTAATTAAGAAGCAAGTTTAGACAGAAAAATTTTTTCGATTAACATATTTGTTACTGCTCTGAATATGTTTCAAATTGGCCTTTGCATCTGCATAAAATATTTGATAGTTTATCAACTGCTGTGAATAAAAAACAGTTTTGTTTCAAAAGTCGCTTTATGCTCAAAGTAAATGTGACACCTTAATATCAAATGCCTGTTTCTTACATTACGTTTGAAAGCAATGTTTCCTTTTTCTGCTCTGCCCAACTTTAAGGGACTCTTCATCCTCACGAATTCTCTGTGAGCTTCATGACCTTCATATTCCACATCACTTGCAGAGAGTATGTCACTGCAGAAACTTGCTGCATTCTTAGCAATGGTACAGAAACGCATTAGCTTCATTACATCCTTCTCCTTTTCTGCACTTATGTGGTTTAACTTGGGAATCATTTCAGCACGCTCCATGGCTTTGAACGAAGGTATGTCCTTCTTCAAAACATTACCACATACTTCTGATCCAGAGAAATACATAGTTTTAACAACATATTGAATCTTACGATTGGTACCTCTGTAAGTTATTGCTCGAACATCCATCATTTAGAAAACCAAGGTAGACTTCGGCATTTCTTAAGCAATCTACATGAAGTCGTAGGAAAACCAGTCTTCTCCCTGTACTAGAACTTTGCCAAACTTCACTAGAATATTCCTGCATTCACAAGGTGATATGATATCACCTTTCTACTGATACTCCTTTTCAACTCTACCGAACACATGACCTGGTGGCATGAAATTACGTACTTGAGTAGGAAAATAGTGGGTAAGTTCAGAGAACACGGTACTGCATTCCATAAAATGTGCTAGCATACAGAGCATTACATAATTCCTGTACAGACTCTGTGAGAAGCCTCTCTTACCAATATCTCTAGTCCTCTCTTCCAAAAAATGTAGGAGAAAATATTGTAGTGCAGATGTGATTTTATTTGCACCTCTTCCAGCTTCTGTTTCACATCAAGTATACTGGAAAACGTCATTAGTAGCTTTTTTGATTCATGTATCATCACTATCGCGTTATAGAGAGATTAGGCAGAGGTTCATTTTGTTTCATGTCAAAAACAACTTTTGCAGTGTATTCAGAGTGTTTGTTCATGTTGGTGTGGAACTTCTTTACACAGGCTGTATGTAAGCATTGATTAGTTTTACACACTTCCTGGCAATCCTCATTTTCTGCGACATTTATTTTCAGTTCGAGCACCTTGCACATTGAACAGGTGTTACTGGGAGGGGTACCAAAGCCGAAACTAAAATTCTTATCAATATTGTCTTAAATTTTGAGACACAACAGCTTTTATTGCCTGCTTGTCTTTGTTCTTTGCAAAGATTCTTTCAAATTACATTTACATTTAATTTTGGGGGAAATATGACCTGCTCACTTTCCCTCTGCTGTACAGGGTGTGGTAGATAAGTAATGAGACTGGCCGCCGCGCGGCGCCCCAGTCGCTCGCAGGGCGGTCTCCACCTGTACGTCATGTGGTGGGGGATCTGAGCTAACAATAGAACCGGTTCGCAGTCGCGTCGGAGCTCTGGTGCAGTGAGGGTCGAGCTTCGCGTATCTGAGCTAACAATAGAACCGGTTCGCAGTCGCGTCGGAGCTCTGGTGCAGTGAGGGTCGAGCTTCGCGTATTACATTGTTTGTGTGCCCGTGACACTTGTGAAAACGCTGAAGATGGATCGCTCGATAGAACAGCGGTATGCAATCAAATTTTGCTTTCGCTTGGGCAAAACTGCTTCGGAAACTTTTGCTATGATTACGGAGGCCTACAAATAAGACTCCCTATCAAGAGCTCAAGTGTTCCGGTGGTTTAATGAATTTAAAAACGGGAGGGAATCCGTTGAAGACATGGAACGATCTGGACGCCCTTCAACGAGTCGTGTGGATGAAACGGTGGCCAAAGTGAAAGAACCCCTGGACTCCGAACGTCGTTTAAGTCTCAAAATGATCGCCGATGAGGTCTCCGTGAATAAATTTACGGTTCACCAAATTGTTACGCAAGATTTGATGATGAGGAAAGTTTGCGCAAAATTGGTTCCCGAGTGCTCACCGCCGAACAAAAGCAACAACGAGTGGATGTTTGCCGTGAGATGTTGAATGATTTGGAAAATAATCCACACTTTTTAGACAACGTAGTAACAGGCGACGAATCGTGGACATTCCAGTACGACCCGGAGACGAAAGCCCAGAGCTCGGAGTGGCACACACCGGCATCCCCGCGGCCGAAGAAAGCAAGAATGTCTAAGTCCCGCATCGAGACAATGCTGATTGTGTTTTTCGACAAGCGGGGGTTAATTCACAAAGAGTTTGTCCCTCAGGGGAAGACTGTCAATGCCGAATTCTACAAAGAAGTCCTTCAGCGATTGCACAGAGCCGTCAAACGGAAGCGACAGAACCTTGCTCAACGCTGGCGTCTCCACCACGACAACGCTCCAGCGCACACAACGTTCCTCGTGACCTCCTACTTGACCCGAATTGGAGTTGAAGTTTTGCCACAGCCACCATACAGCCCTGACTTGAGTCCTCCTGATTTCTTCCTATTTCCGAAGGTCAAAAGATGCCTGAAGGGTCATCGTTTCGACGATATTCCGAACATCCAACGTGCTGTCACGAAGGCACTAACTGGGATAACTCAAACGGACTACAGTGGGGCCTATGAAGCTTGGAAAACGCGCTGGCAACGTTGTGTCGACGCCCAAGGCGAGTACTTTGAAGAATATTAACGTTTTGTACAAATTGGATCAATAAATTTGTTTTTCTAGACTGAGTCTCATTACTTATCTACCACACCCTGTAATTAATTCTCTACCCTTACACTTCAAAATGTGCTCTTTCTTTTATTGAGCATAACTGTGTTGGCTTGAGATGGACTTGAGCCACCTGTTCGTTCTTGTAGTGCAGGCCCATGTTCTTTATAGTGCCAAGCAGTATAGGCTAAGCGATTCAGCGACACATCTGCTATTTTTTGAAATGTAGCAGCGCAAACTGGTACTTAGGGCCCATCTTGAAGTTTTATCTTATACTTGACAGACACTGATGTAGATGCCTTAGCTACAGTGCAATCTAGAATATGTCTAGCTGGAGCTGAGATATCACTGCATGTATGACAGAAGGAATTCATCTTGCTTGATCTTATCTTCTGAAGAATGTAATAGATTACTGGAATATGGTAAGTCAGCATAAGAGAGTTTGCCTTCCTGGCAGTCTTTCCCTCCATGGTTGCTTGCCTCTCACCATTCGGTATACCAGCAGTCAATATCAGGAGCTGCATTTTGTGTTGAATATCGAGATGATTGTGTTTTGGAAATGTCTAACTGCTTCATTCCTATTGTTTTACATCCACTACGTGTTTCACTCACAGGAATATTATATTCACCACCACCTTCCACATTCACAATTTAACACAAGTGTGGTCTGCTACACTTAACTTCCATGACATGGCGGAAACTAGTAACCAACACAAGACAGCTATTATCAACAAACTTAGTTTAATACTGACTGTGAAAAGTAAATAGACACTTGGTGTGGAGGCTATTGGGAGCTCCCATCTGCCATGACGCCAAGAGTCACCTTAGTTGGCACACATAGTGATATACTCGTACTTTGCCATTTACTGCATAGCAAAATAGTTATGCCATGAGCGCTGCAACACAATCGGAAAAATACCTGTTCTGGCATCTATCTCACACCAAACAAATTATGAGAAAACTCAGCAATACCTCTAACTTCTTTGGAAAACTAAGTAGTATGAAGCGAGTTTTTAAAAAACCCCGACATTCGTATGAGGCGAGTTTTGCAATAACGGGGATGCATTCTCTATGAATATGGAATAAAGCAAGTTTTGCTAACACCGGTTACATAAATTGTAGAAGAAACTGAACAGTATGCATTAAGAAAAAAAAAAAAACGTTTAAAAAATGCATAAAGCGAGTTCTGCGAAAACGGTCCTCAATGGACATTCTGAATAACACTAATTTTCTGAATAATTCTGATCCTCTTAGTACAAAATTGGCATAAAATGTTCTTGATAGTGTTGCTTCCTCACTGATATCGTATTCCCCACATGTCTGAGTATTACCTCTAATGTTTATAAAAGGCTTTCTTGTATTACATGTGTGTACATTTCTCCAGAATTCAAATTGCTGTAGGAACTATGCCCAAATATTCCATTTCCATCTGCTTTTTTGTGAATTGTGGAATGACCCAACATTTAGTGGAATTTTATGGGCTACAAATGCATCCTATAACAGGAAGCAATAAGTCTCAGTGAGAAACAGTCATTCTCTGATGACCTTTATAGAGACAGTGGTACCACAGGAGTCAGTTTAACACTTAACACCTTTTCTGGCTACAGTTCAACCACTTAACATGTCGTTAATCGGCGGTCTTCATTGAAGCGTGTGACTGAGACCTGTTGCATTTCCTCCACCAGAAATAACATCTGGGTCCCATTTCCATACGTTGGTTGACTTTTGTCGAATTAAGCAAATAAAAGAAACGTAACTGACATAGCCAAAATAGTTATAGCACATGTTTATTGTATCACAAAACTGACATGGGTTTATTGCTTGAAAACTGACGTTATATTGCTGCTTACTCAGCTGCTGACACTGCTTCTTAGATAGCTTCTACCAATTGCAAGATCCAAGCGGAGGCTCGAGTCCTCCCCCGGGCATGGGTGTGTGTGTGTGTTTGTCCTTGGGATAATTTAGGTTAAGTAGTGTGTAAGCTTAGGGATTGATGACCTTAGCAGTTAAGTCCCACAAGATTTCATATACCCAACTGCAAACTTACACCATACGCTGTTTGAATGAAACTTATGTTGATTTAGAATTAAGATTTCAGTGCTCTTGCGCAACTAGTTACGGAATTTGGCTTTACAGTTCAATGCAATGTTTCTGAAACATTTTTCATGCCAAATTGTTATAATTCTCTAACCACAAATACGTGAAATGTGTATCCATAACAATGTCATAATCATTTTATTTAACTGGTTTCCAAATACAGTTTGGGTTTAGTTCCTAACATGAATCCTAGCTCTTACAGTTAGCCTAATTGTAATTACAATCACTTGTCTATACGTGAATTTCATGAACAATATATTGAACTTTTGTTTATAGTGGTTTTGACATATTTTTAGTTTGCAGTTCACTATCTTCATAAATTTAACTACAATTAAGATGACTTATTCTCATCAGTACAGTACTTCAACAATATTACAATTCAAGCTCTTGCATTTATGAAAATTTACTTGAACATCACATTATGTCTTACATTCTTCATTACGATTTGAATCGTAGTATTGAATGTCATCCTATTCTGCTATGGTACATACCCTCCCCCCTCAAAAAAAGTATCGCACATAAGAATTATGTGCGAGATTTTGTCATGGAATGCATGCAACAGAAAAGGGGATGCATTGCACAAATGATTGTGGCGCCTGGGTCTGTTTGCGAAACAAAATTGTGGCAAATTCCATTCTGTTACTCATATTACATAGATATCTTATATAACTGACAGTTTTAAATGTGGGTTGTAGTAGAGAATGTGCTGACATCAGCATCAGCACTTTTTTATCTGCAGTGTCACGTTATGGCTGAGACAACGCACATGTCATATTTCACTGATAGCAGCATGAGCACTTCCTTATCTCCACAGCCATACTGGGAACTACATGCCAAGGCTGAGGGGGAGGGGGGAGAGCCCTCCCCTCTGCACTCCTGCAATATGCATGAGGCACACCTCACCCTGAGCAACCCCACTCTGCAGCCAATGGTGTGTGTGATGTTAGCATGAAGCCCAGTGCTGCATTTGCACTTTCTGTGGGAGTAAGAGACAACTGTAGTTTGCCTGCATGTCATATTTTGCTGAACCTGCATCCAGCCATGAGCACCCCTGCCCCTCCTCACATTCTGCACTCCTGTAATTTGCTTGAAGCAGTCTCTGCCACATGCTCTATGCACCCCACGCACTCTGTGCATACTGTGCACACCCCACGCCACTTGTGCCCTGTGCATCCTGCATGCCCTGCATGTCGCATATGGCAAGCTTGCACGCATGCAATATTTTGCAGATGCTTTTGTATCTCGAAGGCCGTACCAGGAACATAGACATTGAGCATGTGTTATATTTCATGGACACCAGCATCAGCGCCTTCATATCATTCTGGGAATCCAGACGCTTTGCACCAACACATGCCCTCCACACCCCATGCCTGTGCTTCATGGAATATGTGGTCACATCAGAATACTATAACTAACTTGTATCATGTGCTGCATATGTTGGAATTGCTTGAAATGCGTGTTCATACAGGAAGGATAAGCAATTACAGTAAGTATTCACCTGCCTATAACTGTTATCAGGTTTTGTATGAAATTATAGTTGGTATTTTTTGTTATTTTACAGCAGCAGCAGGTAGTAGGCTTTTTTCTAAATATTCATGCATAGCACTGCCTCACTGCATTTTCGTCTTGACAATGACAACCATTGATGAAGACTTCAGCTGTAAGTATTTGGGAAAAAAAGTCCTCCATTCTGACGTAACTCTGCTAAGTATTCAATTTTCTCTATTTACTTGTTTTCCACAGCACAGCATGTTGAGAGCCCTGACAGTGAACTGATTGAAGCAGCTGTCTGTAGTTACTGTGGTATTCTGGAAATTTTAATGAGAATATTGTTGACAATTATGTAATAATGAATAATTGTTACTTAAATACGTGTGTACCAGTGCTCACTGCAACCAGGAGGAATAAATATGTCCCCCACACTATTGCAGTCGAAACTTTTTTAAATTCATATCATGCTGTCTCTAGCACTGAGGAGCTTGTCAGCCATGCAGTGTGAGATTCAGCACACCACCTAAATTGGCTTAACCACATGAGCATAGACATAGGTAAGATAATAATGGCAGCAGAGATCGCGAATATATATTCACAGTGATCAATGAATGTCCAGCAGCTTGCGAGAAAACGTCGTAATCTAAGGATGTCGGGATGTATATCAAGAATCCATGCTGTGCGGCAATGCAAGCACCAATGCTGATGGTGGTGAATAGGAAATAAAAGCAAATAATCTTAAACAATAATGCAGGCAAAGCAAAGTCGATGCAGTAGCAGCCACCTGATGTGAACACACTGCTGTTAAACCAAATGTACTGTCTCAACAACAATAGCTGTAAATGAGTCAATGCCCAAATGATATTGAACAGATAGTTCTACCTGATGGTAATATTTGAGAACTCTCGATTGTCCATAGAATGAATAGCGTTAACTTTGTGCTGTGTTAATGCTAATTTCGGCCATGTTCCATGGAAATGTTCATTCTTGATTGTTGATGCTGGATGAACATACTATCCCAGTAGCACATGTCCATGGCACAGTTAAAATATTTGACAACAGAGGGTGCATACATCTGCAGATGCAGACTTTTAAGAGTTTAATGAACGCAGTACAGCATGAGCTAGAGTGTAAACAAAGGTGGTAGTCATATGTATACCGATTCTATGAAACATTGTGGAGTAATCTGCAGGAGTTACCTCGCTGGTCTCTTCACGCACTGGAACAAACCATAGCTCAGTTCTATGATGCATGCTGGGCATTGCTAGAATTGGAAGTGTGTGATTCAACATTACCAGATATGGACACAGAACTATGATTTTATTTAAGTTTGTCTACATACCCAGCTATATGTAAGAGTTAACAAAAAACCCTGAATCCCAATGTAAACGATCTGTTACCACTATGACCGAGTGTATGAAACGCCACCACAAGAAGCTTGTAGTAAGCGACTGGTTGTGCAGTGATGATGCTGGAAACATGAAGATCCAGACAAAACGAATAATTAGTTCTCGATATATATGTGCTTTGGTTGTTGCGCCTTCAGGTTGTGGGAAAGCTACTCTTGTTCTATCTGTTCAAACATCCCGAGGGAGTCAGCTTCGAACTTGTACACATATTTTTCAATACCTCTGTTTCAGCCAAAATATCAGCTATTGCAGGAGATTTTGCATGGCACAGAGGGAGTAACATACCAAACGCTCAGAGAAATTAGTAAATTCCACCACCTGAAAAAGTGAAGCCTAACAACATATTCATATTTGATAACGTCGCAGTGGAAAATCAGGATGAGATCCACGGATATTCTTCTTTGGTCGCCACATGCAAATCAGTATATTCTATTAGAGCTAGACATTCTGAAGGATCCCGAGGCAGTTGGTCTAGTATAATGAGAACCTCTTCATAACTTTCAAACAGGGCACTCTGAATTTAAAGCATATTTATCATGCACATGTAGCAACTGACATATAAATCGAGTGAATTCATTACCCTGTGCAAGGGCTGCTGGAAAAACACAGTATGGCTTTCTGGCTAGGCACAGAACTAGGAAATTGAATGAGGGCTCATACAGACAAAACTTTGATGGGATTCTGCATAAATGGCCATGTGCCAAAACGTAACTCTTGGCATAGATCTTACTTTGGTTTAGTCATAAGGAACAAGTAATTTAGTAAGTATCAGAACACACATCCGCGCCAAAGAGAGAGATGGATGAAAGGAAAAAGGAACATATATCTATACTCCTACATTGCTTTAAGCTGATATCAATTTTTTCTCTCTTCTGTTATCTGTCTTTTCCTGTACGTGATCCTGGGCCGATGTGTCGTGTGTCTGTCGGACAGCGATGTGTATTTGTGTAAAATTATTTTACAATATATCTTCAAGAAAGGGAGGTAGTTTCATTTCTAAATTATTCATCCTGAAACTGATACCTGGGTGCACCATAGCCTGCAATCTTCGAGCATATCGACGACATCATTATGACCGTATTATATTACATTCTTTATCCTTCAAGAAGAGGTAAATAACATTCTGTTAAGTGGAGAATTAATATGTGAATCAATCAGACTGTTGCAGTGGTACTCATAGCGATAGATTGTGGAGGTAATAACTTAGACGAGAGAACTGCTACTGGTAAAAATATTCCGCCGCTACACACTTCGAAATAATCCACAAAATTTGCACTTCCCTTACGGCGCCAATACTTAAATGACCAGAGTACTGTGTAAGTATACTATGGACAAATTTGCATGTGTATCACACATTCTTTCAGAGAGTAAAAATCACTTGGAGTCTATACATTGATAGAAAACTCGAGGCAGTCAGTGCTAAATTAATGCAACTGGAAACACTTATCAAGGTGCGGCCTATGAATATATCGGCGTGTAACTGAGCTTCATTGCATTTTCTCCACCTGAAATAATATCTGGGCCCACTTTACATATTTCAGGCTGAATGTGTTGAGTTAATTAAATAAGTGACATAGCTAAAATAGTCAAAATACTTTTAAACCTTGTTTATTGCGTCACAAACCGACAAAGACTGACACAAGTTTTGTGCCTAAAATATGATATAGGACTGACGTTTCACGGCTGCTGCCACTGGTCTTTACATAGTTTCCAACAGAAAAAAATGTTTTTGAATTAGATATCATGTCGGATTATTACAACGTTCATGACAAAATCAGAGTATGCTGATACTGTAGCTCCATACAGCAACCATATACAACCACTCGCTTGTCGATAGATCTGTACCTAAATACCGGAGAGTTGCATGAGGCACATCAATACCCACGAAAGGAAATACGAGTAATCCGCTGTATTATGGACTCATATTCCTAACGACGATTTTCTGTAATATTTTGGAACATATGCTGTGTTCGAACATTACGAAATGCCACGAAGAAAGCGTTTCGTCGACAAACAGCCAACACGTATACAGAAAATATAGTTCTTGTGAAACACAACTAATTCCATAGTTACAGATTTCCAGAAGGCTTTTGACATCGTCCCTCATGCATGTCCAAAGAACATTTCATTGTACATCTGAGCAACGCAGGCAGTGCATTATTGTGCTTACCCACCAACATTGGGCAAGCGATTTCAGTGTAAATGTTTCCCATCATGAGCATATACATAATGAATGTATGACTGCAGGTTGTAGACACATGGTTGATGACAAATGGAAGTTTGGGGTCTGGCCATGAAGCATGCATGGATAGCCTAATGGTTAGGCGACTGCTCGCTATGAGTGGGAAATCTAGGTTCGAGTCCCTATTTAGCACAAATTTTCATTGTCATTACTCCATTTTACAGCTGATGGTTGACCATATTCGCAACGGCTATTTCATTTCATTTATCTCATAACAGTGGTAGTTGTTGCAGTGCCTGTTCTTTCAGACAAGCATGCATGTCCAAAGGAATACTGCATTGTAATTCTCAACAATATAGGCACTGAAATATCTGTAATTCATTAAATTCTTCCCGCATAAGTGTCTTTAGCTATTCATATAAATTGTCGTGATAACAGCATGAAAACTGTTTGACCTCTTCTTTTTGCTTTTCCATATTGAAGCATTGCCTAACACACCGAAGATAAATAAATAACACAAATTTAAAAAAAAAGACTCACAGTTCACATTACCTAAAACACTGACTTTTATTGCAGTTCAGAAGAGAAAAATATAAAACACAATATTTACCATTCTCGATGTTTACAGTCTCGATGTTCCCATAACTTATTTATAGTTATTCAGTTCCTCGCTTTCATTGTCCATCTGTCAATTTCATTTGTAGATAAACCTTTTGGCTCCGTCCATGTCCATAATTTTCAATTTCACTTGAAATTTTCCTTTTTGTGGCGTGTAGATACCTGAAACATGAAAAATGATTAACATGACGGTCCTCACGTTTGCAATGTATCCCAGCTCGTCTCCACCTTGTTAAAATGTTAGCAGATTTCGTGGCTAGAATTCAACTGCCTACATTGTTGTTAATCGACGATCTTGACTGATTTGTGTAGAGGTACCTTCACACTGAAAACCAACTCCAACAAACTCGGTTGACAACTGTTTTCAACTCGAAGTTTGACTTAGTTTTCAACTGTTGTCCACAGTTATTTGAAGTTGCGAGTCTGAACAACTAGTCGAGGAAAGTGAAGTTTTGTCTCAAGTTTGCGGTTTACGGTCAGTGAGCAAAACACGGCAGAGTTGTGCGACTTGCGCATGCGCAATTGCCGTGTCGTCTGCTATGTTTCGTTGTTCGTCTGCTATGTTTCGTTCTTCGTCTGCTGTGTTTCTTTCGACATTGGCAACTTACGAGTCGTCAACAGAGTCAACAATTCAGTTTTGTTAGAAACTGAAATGAGGAAACCTCTGTAGGATCCTTCTGATTCTGCGTATAAAGACAGATATAAAAGGAAAGATTTGTTGAAAGAAGTTTCAGATAAAATTGGTGTACTTCTTGTGGAATGTGAAAGGAAATGGACAAATACGAAAACACAGTACAATCATAAGCATAGTAAAATGGTCAAAACTAAAAGTGGTTTTGGGACAACTGAGATATACGTCCCGAAATGGATACTTTACAAGCATATGAAGTATTTAGAAGGCTTGAACAAGACAGGGAGAAAAATATTTACAATCGTGAGTAAAATGTCATTCACTAGCGTAACTGAACCTGTAAGACTTTTGGTCGTAAATTTTGCAATTACAGATGTATTTTCACCGGAAATTAATTTATTTCTCTTGTCATATGGTTTTGTCAGAATCTAATACAAGGTAGTTTGCAAATTAATGGCTTACATAGTTAATAACTAAAGCTATAAGGATTTTGTTAGGGAAGTTTTTAACTACATTTGACTTTTCACTCGATATTTATTTATTGATATTCCTCTAGCCACTTCAGTTTACCAACATCCGATACAAAGTAGATTACAAATTCATCCCTTACATTCTTTGTGATTCTTCCTGCGTTGCCTCCTTTCTCTGAAGACATTTATTTTGCATAGACATCCTCCAACTTCCATCCGAAACCCAGCCTGTTTCGGGATCTTCCACAACAAAACTACCAGGTGCTGAGTAAACAATAGCACTTTTTTTATTTCTTCTACTAAATCTGTGCAAATATACAGTTGCAGATGTCACTAATGTAGCTTTTTCAGGACATACGTGCATAGCTGTTCTAAGACACCGAAAAATCGCTTATAATTCTCCACAGGTCTTCTAGTGCGAGATATTCGGTAATTAAACTTTTTTCCTGGCTGCCTATCTCTTACCATCCTGCTTATGGATTCATCACGTACTCTGAAAGAGCAAAAGCGTCATCTCCCACCATAACAAATGGCAAGTCTTCACAGTCAGAATTCATTTCCAGTGCTTTTCCGTAGCAAAAAATAAAAACGCCGAACGTGTGTTTACAGGAGTTAGAAGCTGTTGTCAACATTTTTCAACAGTTGTAAGTTTGCCAAACTCACAGCAGTTGCAAATTTGCTAAATTTACGACAGTTGTATGTTTTTGTTTGTTGGAGTTGGTTTTCGGTGTGAAGGTACCTTAACTCAGACTTCTTGCGTTTCCTCCACCTAGAATAACATCAGAGTCCAATTCTCATATATCAGGTTATTTTTTGTTGAGTTAAGCAAGTAAAAGAAACATAAACATAGCCAACGCAGCCAAAATACATCTAGAACCTGTTTATTGCATCACAAAAGTGACAAAAACTAATGTGGATTTAGTGCTTGAGAATCGACGTCATACTGGCCCTACTCAACTATCCCCATTGCTCCTCATAAAACTGCTGACAATCGCAAAATTAAATCATACAT
This sequence comes from Schistocerca americana, assembly GCF_021461395.2. NCBI lineage: Eukaryota > Metazoa > Arthropoda > Insecta > Orthoptera > Acrididae > Schistocerca > Schistocerca americana. The sequence continues at coordinate 538,057,907 of NC_060124.1, read as the reverse complement.
TGTTTCAAACAAATTTTATGATGAGATTCTTGAATTTTTCCCGGTGTACTGAATGTTCGATGAGGTTCTGTGATTACAACCGGATCACGTTGACTTCTTGCCACGATATTTCGGCTATCTTTCAGGTGAGTGTCCGTCAGTGGACTTCTATTCGACAGGAAGTGGCGAAAAGATTATGACCTCATAGTTCTGTACTGTGCGAACTTCGAAAACTATCTTGATGTAGACTCTACGGACACAGTCAGATTTTTCCCAGGTCACGCCGTCGACCCATGGCCAGGAAAGTAATGGAGCGCTGAATGCAATCTCCATATGCAGATGAACCAGCCTTTTCGATATAACGTCCAGTTCACGGCGAGTAAACCGGATCCTCTCCTTCACTAGTGAACTACACGAAAGGCGAGCTTAGCACTAGTCTGCATCTGAATGCAATCTACAGGAACATCCAGTTTACTATGGACATAGAGAAGGATGGTTGCTTGCCGTTTTTGGGACGTCTTGGTTAGTAGGAGAGTGGATGGGTCATTAGGGCATTCTGTCTACCGTAAGCCCACACATACGGACCTTTACCTGCAAGCTTCCAGTTGCCATCACTCTTAACAAACTACTGGCGTCCTTAGAACGTTGGTGCACCGGGCTCATGTTTTTTTCTGATGGAGACAGCCTTACAAAGGAGCTGGAACATCTAGAGTCGGTGTTCAGAGGTAGTGGTTACTCTCCACATCAGATTAGAACAGCGCTAAGATGGAAGAAACGTGACCACCCACAACATCAAGACGATAAGGAGCTGTTCAAGTCTAGGGCGTTAATTCCATACGTCGGCAAGCTTTCATCTAATGTAGGCTGGATCCTAAGGAAACAACAAGTTAAAGTAATCTTTCTGCCACCGGCGAAGATTAGTGCCCTTCTCGGTTCGGTAAAGGCAGATCTGGGTCTGCAGAAGGCCGAGGTCTACAAAATTCCTTGCCGTTGTGGCAAAGTTTACATCGGTCAGACGACACGCACAGTATATGAAAGGTGCGTTGAACATAAAGCGCCACACTCGCCTTTCGCAGCTCAGTAAGTTGGACGTAGCTGAGCATTGCATTACTACAGGACACGCTATGGATTTTTCTGCCACGAAAATCTTGGCCCCAGCTAAAACTTTTTGGGATTCAGTGATTAAAGGATCTGTGGACATACGGCTATCACAAAACCTCATAAATCGTGACGACGGTTTTCAACTGGACGAGGGTTGGGACTCGGTGATCTATCTAATTTCTTCTGAGAGAAAACAGTTTATTCATAATGGCACTTGTGGCGACATCTGACGTCTGTTTTTAGCGACGCGAGCGCGCATTCCGACAGAGAGCAGACAAGCAGTTTTCACGTTTACGTATGCGCCTGCGCGCCACAGATTGAACAGTATTTCCAGTTGGTGCGGATTTCGATAGAGGACGTTCCTGTGACGGCCGCCAATGAGCATGCGTTTTCGCGCCCATTTTTTGCTACAAAGCTGACGCCGGGAACTTGCGGTCTCACAAGTGTAAAGCTAAGCTCCCTCCTGCCACTCCCGAGCTTACTGTCTCTGTCCATCCCACTGATCCAACCCGTCCACCCTAATAATACCCTCTGTTCACCCCTGAATGCTGAAGATATCGTCCTGTTCCTCACCATAGTCCTCCAAAACATTCACCCTTTCCAACGCCCCCACATCCTCCAACAGATCTCCCTCGCCGCCTGCTCTGTCTTTCACCTGAACACCTTCGCCACTTAACTCCCACAACCAAGCCCACTTCTCCTTCACCCACCTCGACACCCTAGTTTAAGCCTCTTCGCTCCTCTTTCTTCACCCCCATCTTGGCGTGGCACGAGTGTCGCATCCTATTCCAGAACATCCTCTCCTTCTGCACCAACAAATACCTACTCATGAACACCCTCTCCCACCACCAGGTCGACATCTTCCTCCTGAACGAAACCTTTCTCCTTCCCCATCATACTATCCACATCTTTCCCCATATCCTCTACTGCACTGATGCTCCTGGTTCTCGAAAGCAGGGTGGAGTCGCCATCGGTCACCTTAAGCACCTCCCCCTCAGGCCACAACCCCTCCTCAATGACCCCACCTGACACCTTATACTCAGTGTCTTCTTCCCCTCCCTCACCATTACCTGCGCCACCATCTACGTCCGCTCCACTGCTCCTCTTCCCTATGACTTCATCTTCCACATTGACTGCACCTTCTCCACCTATGTGATTGCTGCTGACATCAGCATCCGTAGCTGCTCCCCTTCGGTGGTAGCATCAGTTCCTCCCCAGGATTCAAGTTGACTTTGTTCCCTTCCCCCAGCACAACTGCCCTGAAAGCGACACCACCCCCAGTGTTGACATTGCCTCCACCAGCCTCCTTGGGTGTATTGCTGTCAACATCCTTGACACCACAGGCAGTGACCACCTCCCCGTCCTTCTCATCATAATGTCTGCTCACCACCCCTCCAGTTCCCTGCCCTGCACCCCCTCTGAAGGTAGTCCATGACTACTGTCGTGCCAACTGGGATGCCTGCTGGGAATCCATCGCCAACTAGGTCGAAAGCCACCCTCTTACCCATCACCATCCTGACAATATCATCCACACCTCGTCCTTCTTTCAGCAGGCCATTTTTGACACCGTGGAGGACCATGTTCCTACTGGAACCAACGACCCTCACCGTCACACTCTCCCTCCATGGGCTGTCCTCCTCCTCCGCGAATCCTGCCGCCTCTATCGCTCCTTCCTGCGCACTAGTGACAGGGATACACTCCAATGCCACTGGCAAGTAAAGTGACATGTCCGGAACCTCATTACAGAAAAGTAACACCGGAGGTGGCGCCAGACCTGTACATGACTCAATGCCACCCTCCCTATCAGCTCCTCCAAGTACTGGACCACCTTCCATCGCTTTACTGGTTCCCATTCCACACCCCAATTACCCCCTTCTCCATAACGACCGCCCCCTTCCCGACAACCTCAGTAAGGCCAACCAATTCGCTTCCCACCTTTCAGAGGTCTTCTTCATCCCTGATGATCCCCACTTTCATTATTCTCTTTTCCCCACTGTCATGGAACGTGCTGATACCTCAGTCGCTTCACTTGCTCCTAGTCTCCAGTACTTCGGGCAGTTGCCCCCCTCTGACAGTAACACTGCAATCACAGCACAAGACATTACACTCATCCTCCAATCGAAATGCAACACAGCCCTGGTCATGACTATGTTACTTACCGCCACCTCAGAGATTGCCCCCCCCTCCTTCCTGACTGTCCTTGCCACTTTATACAACATCATCCTCTCTACCAGCATCTACCCCAACCTGTGGAAGACTTCCTGCATCCTGTTATTCCTCAAACCCAACAAACCCCCTTCGGTAGCCTCTTCCTATTGTCCCATCTGACTCACCTCCATCTTCAGCCAGGTTTTCAAATCCATCCTCTCCCATCGTATCCATCGCCACCTCAATCAACACCACCTCCTCCCCCTTACCCAGTTTGGCTTCCGACCATCCTGCTCTGCTGAAGACCATCTCCTTAAGCTCGTCCACCTTCTTTCCCACCAACTTAACTCCAGGAATTCCGCCATTTTTGTTTTCCTCGGTCTCCAAAATGCCTATGACTATGTATGGCATCGCAGTCTCCTCTTTAAACTCCAAACCTACGCCCTGCCCATCAATATTGTCCGTTTTGTCGCTTCCTTCCTCTCACACCGTCCTTCCTATGTCACCCTCCATGACACCAGCTCCGGTCTCTTTTATCCTACTGCTGGTGTCCCCAAGGGCTCTGTCCTCTCCCCCATCCTCTATCTCCTGTACACCACAAATATGCCCAAGCCACCCCCACCTGTTCACCTCCTCAAATATGCTGATGAAACTGCCTTCCTGGCTCTCTATCCTACCCTTCAACTGTCCCAGCGCACCCTGCAAACCCACCTTGACCAGTTCACTGCTTGGTGTAGCCAGTGGTTCCTTCGAATCACCCCTTCAAAACTCAGGCAATCATCATAGGCAGCACCACCCACTCCTTCCGCCTCCATGGTTTCTACCTCACTATTTATGGTCGCCACATCCAGCTCACCCCCACCCTGAGATACCTTGACATCACCCTTGACTGTCACCTCACCTACACTCCTCATCTCCTGACCATTCAGCAGAAAGCCCATTCCCACCTCTGCCTCCAGAAACTCTTGTCTGGCTGGACATGGGGATTGCATCCTTCCACCACCCTCCACACCTACAAATCCCTCATCTGCTCTGTCCTCTTTTATGCCAGCATTGCCTGGGCTCTGCCCCCTGCCCCTGCTTTTATAAGGCTCTCCAAATTCTCAAATGCCATCTGCTCTCCCTTGCATACGCCTTCCTTGCCTCACATGACTCCTGTATGACCTCATCCCGTCCCCCACTTCCTCTTTTTTCTCCAACATCTCCATATCTTTTACACTGTCTGCAGGCTTGATCCCCACACTGCTTTCCTCCTTCCTCTCCACCCCCCACCCACTGCTGCACCTCTATCGCTTAATCCCTCACTCTCTCCACCTCCACACCCTCCATCTCCTTCATCAGGGCAATTTCCAGCACTTCCCCCTGCTAGATGTAAAACTTTGCCCTGACATCTACCCTTCCTAGCAACTATAGCCTGGCCTTGTTCCCTCCCCAGGGCGTCCCTTTTCCTCTCCCCTCCCTCTCTCAGAGCGGATTTCCCTCCTTCCCCCTGTGTCCCTGCACCCCCTCCTCAGCTGTTTACCTCTCTCGTCCCTTCTCTCCCCAGCCCTCCTTCAGCGCTCCCCCACCTCCTCCCCCTTTCTCTCCCCTCCTTCTCGCTTCCTTTAGCCTTCTGCCTTGCCTCCCCCCCCCCCCCTCCTGGCAGATCCTTCCAGGTTTTTATTCATTATCAAGTGTGCTGTTTTGAGTTTTGTTTGGTGGCGTTATACAGTGTCATCTGGTGATGTGGTTTTAATTGTGTGTTCGACCTGTATATTGTTAAGTTAGTGAAAGTTTACAAGGGACTTCTGCAACCGATGTTAATGTATTGCTTGGCAGGGAAGGGGGAAGAAGGCTGTTAAATATGCCTCGTGGCGGCAGTGTGCAGGAGGTCGAGTGGTCAGGATTTGATAGTGGGCATCCAGGGATGCCGTTAAATGACAAAATAGGAAATTAAGTACAATGAACAGGATATATTTCAATATATGGAGTACAAAGGGCGCGCCTAGTGTCAGACGTTAGCAGGTTTAGGCCAGTCTAGGAGGTCGAATAATTAATTAAAATGGGCAACGGAAGGGGAAGCGGTTCATGTTAACATATGTTGGTGGCTAGTCTCGAAAGGCAGAGCCTCCGGCTGTGCCTTCCAAAACGACGTCTGTTCTGCTCAAGGTCTGGATTACAAGAGAGAGAAGCAAGTGCATTCTGCTCCGCAAGATGCTCCAGCGTCCACACACGTGATTGGTATCCCGTGCACGCTATGGGCTAAAATCAATGGCTTCAATTTGCTAGCAGTTGCAGCAGAGGGCTCAGGGCGTCTCCTGTCAGCAGCTTTAACTGGACAGAAACGCCTCGGTTTTGAAAGGTAAGCGACTTGTGTCATGTAGATACGGCGTGAATTACTCTGGGAGAAGACTTGTAAAGATTCAACTGGGCCTTTCAAATATATTTCTTAAACCAACTCCCTGGAACATTCCTTGACTGGTTGCCATCCTGTACAATCACTTTTAACTTGTTTTTGCCTTGAGTGGTTTTTTTTTAATGCGCTACATGTTGCCAGCAGTGTTCTTTTTTAACTTTACATCTACTTTTTAACTGTCTCCCAGTGCATGTCCCCATATTAGTGTGTATTTTAACTCCCATCATCTCCGTTTACAGTGTTTTTATGTCCCCCTTCTTATCCCCCTTTTACGTAAGAGTTCGCCTTCTGTATTTGTAAAGCTTTTTGGCTGAAGAGTGGTGGACGGTGCCACTGCCAAGTCTCCCCGGCCTGTGTGGGACAGGGGAATGAAATTACAATAAAGAAAAAAAAGAAAACTTGCGGTCTCCATAATTCGAAGTCTACAGATTGTACCGCCTGGGCTACCCTCAGGGAGTAATCTATGGTTTCGAAGCGCCTTTTGGTGTTGCTGTCTATCTATCTGTCTGTCTGCCTGCCTTCCTGCCTACCTGCCTGTTAGCTGCCACCTGGAGCTTGACACCGGAGGGGCTACTGCCCCCTCTCTCTGAAGGCTCCCTAGCCTCCACCACTGTCGCCACTGCCGCCTTCCTTCACCACCACCACTGTCCTCACTGCCACAGCCACTTCGTGTCCTTGCAGCTATCGCCGTCACCACCGGCACCATCTTCACCCCCACTTGCACATCACTACCGTGTCCCACCCCACCACCTCCATCATTTTCAACTCCCCCTTGGCTGCTCAAACCATGAACACATGGAGCTCATCTGCCACCCCCATCCCCATCCTCCCTTCCCTCCCCGTCCACCCCACTCCTGCGCCGTTTTCAGCTGTCATTTCTCCTGACCCTCCCTCAACCTTGGCTGTCGCCCCATCGCCATCTTCAGACTCCCCACCACTTACTGCATCTCCTATGACAGGCTCTCAGTCATCATGGAAGAAACCTGCTAAATGCCCTAATGTTGATATTGTGCCCCACTGTCTCCACAAAGAAAACCCCTGATCCACGTGACCCACCCACCCCCATGGACACAATCCTGGTCCCCACCCCTACAACCCCTTCTACCGACAACTCCATCTTCTCCATTCCTGACCCTAAATTTATCAACACCCCACCCTCGCTCTGACCATCTGTAAATACTTCCCCAATGCCCCCATCTCCCTTCTGATTCCTCATTAAATCCCTTAATTCTTCCTTCCACCCTGACCTCTCTCCAAAATCCCATGTATCCAATTTGGCCCACAGGAAGCCCTTACCCCCTACCACATCCCGTCCTCTCCCTAACAGTCTTAACCTACCTGACATCCAATGACCTTCACTGCTATGATCACGAAGCTCAGCCCCGTGGTCACAGAGGATGAGGTGTTGGCAGAACTAAATTCCCATCGTAACACTGAAATCCGCTCCACCCCTTGTATCTTTAATGATGCTGGGCCAACTTACCTAATTTGCCTCTTCAACGAATCCTCCTTCTCCATCGACTCCCTCCTTACAGAGGGAGCCCTAATCTACAATAGATGTCATAAAGTCCCTCCAGTTCCCCACTCCAATCCTACCGCTGCCAATGCTGCCTAAAGTACAACGACCATGACACTGCTGCCTGTAACATTCCCACTACCTGTCCCCACTGCAAAGCTTACCACTTCTTGGAGAACTGCCCCAACCACCCCTCTCCCCCCCTCCTGTAATACCTATAATGGACCCCATCCTACCTACTCCTAAAAATTTAAAGCAAACCCTCCTCCCATCACTCCTGAGCTCACCATCCATGCCTGCCCCATCGATGACCCCATCCACCACAACAACTCGCTCTGCCCTCCTCCACCACAATCATCCACTTTGTCACCATAGTCCTCCAAAATATCCACCCCTTCCAACGCCCCCACGCCCTTGCTGCCCATTCCACCTCACCTTCTATGCCACCTACTTCCACAACCAGGCCCACTTCACGTTCACCCCCCTCACTACCCTCATCTAAATCTCCCCTACCATGGTGCGACAACATTACAGCATCCTTTACCATAATATCCGCTCCCTGACCACCTATAAACTCCTCTTCCTCCAGCGACAATGTGTGGATGCCTTTATCCTCAGTGAAACCTTCCTTCAACCCCATATCTTCCTCCACAGCTCCTTACACCCTCCACTGCACCAATAATGTGTACCAGCTCAAGCACCTCCATGTTTGGCCCCAACCTCTCCTCAACAATCCTGCTGAGAATCTCACCCTCAGCATCTTCTTCCCCAACCTTACCATCACATGTGCCACCATCTACTTCCACCCTCATACCCCCCACCCCATACTATTTCCTGGCCCACAATGACTGCACCTTCTCCATCTATGTGACTGCTGCAGACCTCAATATCTACAGCCGTGCTCCTGCCAAACTCCAGCAGTGGCATTTTTTTATCACCACCCTCCAGGGAGACCTGGTTCCCTTCCCCCCACACACCCGACCTGAATCTATCACCACTCCCAACATGATTCCAGCCACTCCCAACCTCCTTGGGCTCATCACCAAGGATGTCCTTGACCTAACTGGCAGTGACCATGCCCTGTTCTCCTCACTATCTCTAATGATCGCCATCCCCACCCCGTTTTTCGCCCTGACATTCATCCTAAACTTGTCCACGACTACTCCCACGCCAACTGGGATGCCTACCGGGACTCCATACACACTCAGGTCGAACAACACGATCCTATGCTCCGATCTCCTGATGATTACATCTCCCAAATTGCTGCCTTCCTCCACCAGACCTTGTCTGATGCCGTCGCCACCCATATCCCTACCAAAGCCATCCACCCTCACAGCCTGTTCCTGCCCCCACAGGCTGTCCTTCTCCTTTGTGAATCCCATCACCTCTACCGATCCTTCCTCTGCACTCGTGACCAGGACGCACTCACCTGCCACCAGCAATTACGACACATCCGCATCATGCTTACTGCGAAGAAACACTGTGCCTGGCGACAGACATGTACACAACTTAACGCCACACTCCCAATAAACTCTTCCTAGTATTGGTCTGCTTTCCACCACCTTATTGGAAACCCCCCTACCCTGCAGTATCCACTCCTTGATGACCATCCCTTTCCTGACAACCTTAGTAAGGCAAAACACTTTGCCTCCCACCTATCTGATGTCTTTTCCCATCCAGATGATCACCAGTTTTATTATTCCCTCTTCCCTGACATCATCGAATGTACGGATACCTCCACTCCACCCCTTCCTCCTAGCTTCCAGTACTTCGGCCATACACCACCATCAGGACTTAATGCTCCCACCACTACACAGAACTTCAGCCTCACATTCTTCACTAAACACAACACTGCTCCCAGCCACGACCGCATTACCTACCGCCATCTCAAACACTGCCCTCCTTCCTTCCTTGCTGTCCTCGCCGACCTCTACAATGTAATCCTTGCCACTGGCTTCTACCCCAACCTGTAGAAAACCTCCCAAATCCCGATGTTCCCCAAACCCAATAAGCCTCCATCTGATACCTCTCCCTATCGCCCTGTATGTCTCACCTCAGTGTTCAGCAAGCTGTTGGAATCCATCCTTACCTGGTGCATCCATCACCACCTCCACCAACACCACCTTCTCCCCAACACCCAATGTGGCTTTCTACCTTCCTTCTCTGCCAACGAACAACTCCTACACCTCACTCATCTCCTCTCCCTCCAGCTTAACTCCCATAACTCCACTATTTTTGGCTCCCTAGATCTTGAAAAGGTCTACGAGCTTGTATGGCACCCTGGTCTCCTATTTAAACTCCAGACCTACGCCCTTCCTATCAACTATTTCCGTCTGATTGCATCCTTCCTCTCCTGTCGCCCCTCCTACTTTACCATCCATAATGCCGATTCCTGCACCTTCTACCCCTCTGTGTCTGTGCCCCAGGGCTCTGTCCTCTCCCTTCTCCTCTACCTCCTGTACATGGCAGATGTGCCCCAACCCCTCCCCTCAAGTCCACTTCCTGCAGTATGCCAACGACACCGCCTTCCTTACCCTTGCTCCTACCCTTCTCCAGAATCACCTTGACCCTTCTGCCCCATGGTGTAACCAGTAGCTCCTCAAAATCAGTCCTTCAATCCATCCAAGACCCAGGCAATCATCATAGGTCGTACCACTCACTCCTTCTGGCTCCTTGATTTTTCCCTTACCAGCTGCACTCATCTTCTCCACCCTCTCTCCCATCCTCACCTACCGTCACCTCACCTGGATCAGTCATATCCTCTCTAACCAATCCAAAGCCCACAACTGCCTCTGTCTCCTTAAACTCCTCTCTGGCTGGACATGGTAGTTGAACCCCTCTACCCTCCTCCATCCCATCCTCTGTTATGCCAGTCCCACCTGAATGTCCACCCCCCCCCCCAAATTCTCTAAGTCCCTCGAGATCCTCGAGCACCCTCTGTCTGTGCCTCTTGTCCTTCACACAGATCCTCTATGACCTCATTCCTTTCCCCCTTCTGCTCATTTTCCTCGAACATGTCTGCATCCTCTACAGCTCCCACTGACTTGTTCCCCCTCATCCCCTGGTTGCTCCTTCCCTCTCCAACCCCCACCTGCTGCTGCACCTTCACCATTGTGTCACCCCTACCCTCCACCTCTACACCCTTCATCCCCTTTTTCGAGGCGGCTTCCATCAACTCCCCCTCCTGGTTGATGCCCCTCTCTCACTCCATTTATCCCCCCTATCAACTATGATACTCACCTCCCCCTTCCTCCCTCTGTCCTTATCCTGGGCTCCCTCCCTCCCTGCCAACCTTCTCTTTGACTCCTTTCTTTCCCCCCTTCCTGAGTCCTTTTTCTTTCCCCTCCACTGCCTTCTCCGCTCCTTCTCACGTCTGCCCTGCCCACCCATTTTCTGTGTCCTCTCCCTCCATTGGCTGCCCCCTTTTTTGCCTTTCCTCTCCTCCCCCTCATCTGTCTAGGTCCTCCCCCCCATATACCTTCATACTCTGTACTGCAGTATTTCCATGAGTGTTCAGTGTTGGTGTCCCGTTTTTAAGTGTTGCAAACAGCCCATATATTGTCGCTAGGTATGCTTTTAACTGTTGCGAACAGAAACCAGACTGTCGCCGTGTTTTTTAATTGTGCCTGTCTACTTACTATGTGTTTTAATCAGCATCACCGACCTTTTGTTTTTTTTATTTTCTTCGCAACTTTTTCGCCTTGTTTCAGTTTTTAACAGTCACTGTTCATCCCCTGCTTTTATTGTTATATCTCCTAATTCTGTTTTTTAACTTTTCTGTGGGCTGCAGAGCGGCGTATTGTGCTGCTGCCAGGAAAGGATGAAAAACTTGCAGTCTCCAGTGACGGACACTCACCTGAAGACAGCTGGACGATTGCCAGAGAAATATCGTAGCAAGAAGTCAATGTGATCAGGCTGCAATCCCGAAACCTCATCAAACAAATTTATATGAATTTCCAATTAAGTTTCAATACTTTTACAAAAATGATCATGGAAGTTGGCTTTACAATTCATTGTGATTCTTCTGAAACAGTTATGTCAAAATATTATAATACTCATATTAAAATTACATGACACTTGTATCCATTACAATGTCTGAATAATTTCGTCAAATGGTCTACCAATACGGTCCTGTCTTAGCTTCTTACATAAATCCTGTCTCTTTACAGTTATCTGAATCATAAATACTATTACGTTCCTATCAATGAATTTCATGGACATTAAATTAAAGACTACATCCACCACTCGTGGTCTCACGGTAGCATTCTCGCTTCCCGAGCATGGGGTCCCAGGTTCGATTCCCAACGGGGTAAGGAATTTTCACCTGCCTCGAGACGACTGGGTGTTTGTGTTCTCCTCATCATTTCATCATCATCATCCTGATCCTCATCAGCATTCGTGGGTGGTGACAGGAAGAGCATCCGGCCACCCCTCAAACTAACCTCGCCAAAACCATTGATAACATTGCCGACCCTGCGCTGCTGCGGGATATGGGCTCAAGGAAAAGAAGATTAAATTGAAGACTACATGTAAAGAAAGGGTTAAGTCCAAATTTCACTAAAGTGAGTTATTGGCGTCATTTTGTAGTTCACCAGACATACTTTCAGTTGCATCTATTCAGTTGGATATAATGGATTTAATCTCAGAGCTACAGCCAGATAAAATCATAGTATAGAGTGAGAAAAGGGGCCAAGTCCATCCAGAACACTGTCAGATGAGTGAAGTCCTGCAGGTGTGGATTTATGAACTATATTGACTTTTCTCTCTGATTTTATGAAAGTTGCATTGTTGGCATTGTTAAATGCAATGCCATTCTTGATTTTCCTTGTTTACTGTAGAAGTTCGTGATTTCCGTTAACACAAAGATTAGCTTCTTTGCTTTCTGGTGCATGGAAATGAATTTCGTGTGAAATCCAGTTGCAGTCTGTGTTTTCATTAATAATGGAATATCCAGAATAAAGGAGCAATGGTAAGTCTAGAAAAAGACTGAGTTATGGTAGACAATCTGAAATATGTGAAAAACTAAGAACAATGTCACCTGAAGTTGGGAGTGTTGCAACTGCAAGAAAAATTGTACTGATATGCTAACTGACACAGAAAATTCTAAACTCATATCTAATTTTAATCTGGTGCATGACTGGAATGAACAAAAGCTATTACCTGTCAGAAGTGATTTATACTGATAATATTCAAAGCTAAAGTCTTTGCAGAGATGATACAGTAACTACTTTGGGTGATTACATTTCGTTATAGTGTAAGAGTAATAAAGGATAATACTATGACAGAATTAACTGTTTTTGAAAAGGCCTCTCAAAGAAAAGAGTAGAAACTATCAGGAACCCCTCAAATATGAGGACATATCACCAGCTGACAAATGAGGGAACACTGAGCTCATAGTCTTTCCGCAGAAACAGAGTAAACATCTGCACTCACAGCATTGCACTTACAGCATGTCATTTAGAGAGAAGTCCATACGTTACAGCATACATAAAACACAGAAACAGTGTTTGCCTGAAAAACTAACTATTAAGAGGATATTTAAAATGTTTCATGAGAGACATCCTACCTGTTTAGCATCATATGAAACCTACTGTAAAATATTTAATACAAAATTTAGTACCACGTTCGGTTCCCCTCAATGAGATGTATGCTGTACTTGTCATAAGTTTTCTGTAACTCTGAAAGTTACAATTGTGACTTTGAGTCACAACAACTCGTGCATGTAACAGATGGAAAGGAAAGATTAGATGTTTATAATAGTATTAAGAAAGTGATGACTGAATGTAAAGAATACCGCCAAAAAGCTGATGCATTCTATCAGCGTAAAAGACAATTTCGACAGAGAAACAGAAATCTTAAAGCACTGAATCGATACATATGGGTTTCCAGCGGAATATTTTATGTCCAAGCATCTGCGCCAATACTGTCTAATACAAGTGCCATCTTTCTCTAAGTTTATTTGTCATACATCGACTCCCAGACACTAATGCAGTATTTTATATGAATCGTGAAACAATAGTGGAGAAAGGTTCAAATGTAGTAGTTTCGTTCCTGTATCATTATGCTACTACAAGCCTGGATCCCAAAATTGAAAGTCTGGAAATCTGTGGCTCATGTAAGACGAAAAAAAAACAACAAAAAAACTGTATCTTTGTCAGGTTCATCTATTATATTGTCCGTCATGCAAAGCGCCTTGAATATATTTATGTGACATTCCTATTGAGAGGACATTCATATCTGGAAAGTAATAAAAACACAGGCCTTATGAGACGTAAAACAAGAACTGAGCTTCCAATGGACTGGATGGACTGACTCCTAAAATTGTTGAAGTTGATGTCTCAATGGTACTTGAGTGGAGTAATTTCTTGCAACCAAGATACCGATCAAAATGCCCATTTCCAACTCGAATTATTTAGAAGATGAAAGTAGAATATCATAATCTAATTTTAGTATTCGACTAAGAAACTGAAAACCACACATTCAGTAAAACAGGCATACAGGTTCCAATTTTTAAATATATTTTCAGTTTCTTTAACAATTAATGAAGAATGGTCATTCAGTGCACAAAACAAATTACAAGAACACACTTCATTAAGCGTTTCAAACTTTAAAACTGCTCTCCTCAACCCTTCTTCCTGTGTAGTCTTCAGTTGGAACTTTTGTTTAATTTGTTTTTGACATACTTTTAGTTTGTGCTTCAGTATATTTGTAAATTAAAAACAATTCATCTCAAGCTGACTTATTCCCATAAATACAGTACTCCAACGAAGTTAGAGTTCAAGCTCTTGTATTTCTGTAATTTCTCTTACATACTTGTATTGCATTGTAGTATCGAATTATTTATTATGGCCAGAATCATAGTTTGCGTTAGGTGTTCTCCTGTTTTGGTGTATTACAAATTCTTACACTATTCTCCTTCATCATAGCAATGAATGATTTCCTGCATAATCTTCCCCATTCTGTGATCTGCTATGCATATGTTGTTGCTGTTGTTGTTGTGGTCTTCAGTCCAGGGACTCGTTTGATGCAGCTCTCCATGCTACTCTATCCTGTGCAAGCTTCTTCATCTCTGTATAACTACTGCAGCCTACATTCTTCTGAATCTGCTTAGTGTATTCATCTCTTTGTCTCCCTCTACGATTTTTATCCTCCACACTTCCCTCCAATACTAAATTGGTGATCCCTTGATGCCTCAGAACATGTCCTGCCAACTGATCCCTTCTTTTTTCAGGTTGTGCCACAAATGCCTCTTCTCCCCTATTCTATTCAGTACCTCCTCATTAGTTACTTGATCTACCCATCTAATCTTCAGCAGTCTTCTGTATCTTCTGTTCTCTTCTTATCTAAACTATTTATCGTCTATATTTCGCTTCCATACAAATACTCTTAGAAAAGACTTCCTGACACTTAAGTCTAGACTTGAGGTTAACAGATTTCTCTTCTTCAGAAACACTTTCCTTTCCAGAGACAGTCTACGTTTTATATCCTGTCTACTTTGACCATCATCAGTTATTTGCTCCCCAAATAGCAAAACTCGTCACTGCTTTAAATGTCTCATTTCCTAATATAATTTCCTCTGCATCGCCTGATTTAATTCGACTGCATTCCATTATCCACGTTTTGCTTTTGTTGATGATCTTATATCCTCCTTTAAAGACATTGTCCATTCCATCCAGCTGCTCCTCTAGATTCTTTGCTGTCTATGACAGAATTACAATGACATCGTCAAACCACAAAGTTTTTTATTTTTTCTCCATGGATTTTAATTCCTACTCCAAATTTTTTCTTTTACATTCTTTACTACTTGCTGAGTACACAGATTGAATAACATTTCGGATAGGCTACAAACCTGTCTCACTCCTTTTTCAATCACTGCTTCCCTTTCGTGCTCCTTGACTCTTATAACTGCCATCTGGTTTTTGTACAAATAATAAATAGCCTATCACTCCTTGTATTTTACCCCTGCCACCTTGAGAATTTGAAAGAGAGTATTCCAGTGAACACTGTCAAAAGCTTCCTCTACATCTACAAATGCTAGAAACGTAGGTTTACCTTTCCTTAATCTATCTTCTAAGATTAGTCGTAGGGTCTGTATTGCCTCGCATGTTCAAGCATTTTTATGGAATCCAAACTGATCTTCCTTGAGGTCGTCTTCTACCAATTTTTTTAATTCGTCTGTTAAAGAATTCGTGTTAGTATTTAGCAGCCATGACTTATTAAACCGATATTTCAGTAATTTTCACACCTGTCGACAACTGCTTTCTTTGGGATTTGAATTATTTTATTCTTCTTGAAGTCTGAGGATAATTCACCTGTGTCATACATGTTGCTCACTAGATGGTAGCGTTTTGTCATGGCTGGCTCTCCCACGGCTATTTGTAGTTCTAATGGAATGTTGTCTCCTCCCGGGGCCTTTTTCTGACAGCTCTTTCAGCGCTGTGTCAAATTGTCTACACAGTATCATATCTCCCATTCCATCTTCATCTACATCCTCTTCCATTTTCATAATATTGCCCTCAAGTACATTTCCCTTGTATAAACCTTCTATATATTCCTTCCGCCTTTCTGCTTCCCCTTCTTTGCTTAGGACTGGTTTTCCATCTGCACTCTTGACATTCATAGAAGTGGTTTCCTTTTCTCCAAAGGTATCTTTCATTTTCTTGTAATCAGTAACCATCTAACCCCTAATGATGCATTCCTCTACATCCTTACATCTGTCCTCTAGCCACCCTTGCTTAGCCATTTTGCACTTCCTGTCGATCTCATATTCCTTTTTTCCAACTTCATTTACTACATTTTTATATTTTTTCAGTTAAATTCAGTACCTCTTCTGTTATCCAAGGATTTCTATTAGCCCTCGTCTTTTTACCTACTTGATCCTCTACTACCTGCACTATTTCGTCTCTCAAACCAACACATTCTTCTTCTGCTGCACTTTCAGTTTGTTCTGGTCCCATCTCCTTAAATTCCTACCTTTTTTCAGTTTCTTCAGCTTTAATCTACAGTTCATAACCAATAAATTGTGGTCAGAGTCCACATATGCTCCTGGAAATGTCTTACAATTTAAAACCTGGTTCCTAAATCTCTGTCTTTTTAAATCTCTGTCTTACTATTATATAATCTATCTGAAACCTTCCAGTGTCTCCAGGCCTCTTCTAGATATACATCCTTCTTTCATGATTCTTAAACCAAATGTTAGCTGTGATTAAGTTATTCTCCATGCAAAATTCTACCAGACGGCTTCCTCTTTCATTCCTTACCCCCAGTCCATGTTCGCCCACTATTTTTCCTTCTCATCCTTTCCCTGCTATCGAATTCCAGTCCACCACGACTATTAAATTTTCGTCTCCCTTAACTATCTGAATAATTTCTTTTACCACATCATACATTTCTTCAATCTCTTGATCATCTGTGGAGCTAGTTACCATATAAACTTGTACTACAGTGGTAGGTGTGGGTTTCATGTCTTATCTTGGCTACGATAACACGGTCACTATGCTGTTTGTAGTACGTTATCCATGCTCCTATTTTTTATTTATTATTAAACATACTCCTGCACTATCCTGGAGATCTGAATGGGGGACTATTTTACCTCTGGAATATCCTACCCAAAAGGGCACCATCATTTAACCATACAGTAAAGCAGCATGCCCTTGGGAAAAATTACAGCTGTAGTTTCCTCTTGCTCTCAGCTGTTCGCAGTACAAGCTCATCAGGGCTGTTTTGGTTAATGTTACAAGGTCAGATCGATCAATCAACCAGACTGTTGCCTCTGCATCTACTGAAAAGGCTGCTGCCCCTCTTCAGGACAAAACACGTTTGTCTGGCCTCCCAACAGATACCCCTCCATTGTGGTTGCACCTACAGTAGAAAGAGAAGCTGTCTATATCACTGAGACATGCATGCCACCCCACCAACGACAAGTTTCTTGGTTCATGTGTGGGTGCAGATGGCACACCATGACACGTAAGTATTACAACAAATGTCACTGTAATCACTAGACGCTGCAGTTGAGTTGTCCTCCTCCAATTAACTTCGTTGTAAGTGGAGTGTCGTTAATAACTCGTCTTATTGTTTTACTCTTCAAGATCTGATAGTTGCCATAGTCTATCATATATTCATTGGTGAATTATATTACTTGGAGAGCTAGTACTGAGAGTTCTTGTCAGTCTAACTCTCACACTTGGGTGTGTAATTTTCCATGCTGAATTAGTATGTTGATGTAGAAGATGTTGCGCATGTGTGATTCTAGATGGAAGTTCTCCAGAGAACTCCAGCTTTCCCTGTCTTTCTGACTGTCCAGGTCCTCCAAAATCCAAATAACTCTGTTCCAATACTATAATATCGATAGCTACTCAAATAAGTAATTCCCAGGTGGTCATAAGTAGTTCCCAAGTGGTCCTGTTATACTACTCATATGAGGACCCAGAAGTATCAATATATAATCACACAGAAACGTTTTAATTTTGTATTCAATTGAAGTAAATGTAAATGTAATGAATTTTACTTGATTTCTTTGTCTCATAAGAAAACATCAGATGCTTTTATTTCTTCATTAATGATAATCTTTAAACAAGAATGTCACCTTTTGGAATACTTAAAAAAAGCAATTGCTATAAACATTGAGGAAACATTGTGTTTTTCATACCAATGCAGTATAAAGAAGACAGAACAAAATCAGACTAGGTATCGTGAAAGAATGTGGAATTGAGGTAAACATTATTAGGAAGAAATGTAAATTTTTAGCATTAGTCTTGTCGGTTTTATGCACAGAATACAAATTTACATCATAAATTCGGAAAGTACGTGAAATCGAAGTTTCACCATGTTCACTACGTTTTAATTTTATTTTCGACATATTATTTTCTCATAGTATCTTGTATCTTTTAATTCAAAATGGTAGTTGCATGTAGCTACATAGTGAATGCAACGAAATTATGGAAAAATGTTTGAGCAATGACTCATAACCTAAAAAATAAGCCTACACCGATACAACAATTTTGTAACAGAGAAATTATTGTGAGGTTCATATATACCTTTCATTTGTTTATCAGGCTCAGAGGAACTGCTGACTTTCTGTTGTTTTGTTTCTGCAACAGCTCAGTGAGTAATAGCATGTTTAAATAAATTAGACATATTGCCACAAAACTTCACAGTTTTAAAACATTGTTTGTACTTTGCTGTGGTGCCGTTCATTCAGTAAAATATGTCCATACTTTATATTTAGATTTGATACAAACATACTTCTTTTGGCACCAAGTAAATAACAAAAGAATTATTCTGTTCTAACAGTAATCAGTATTGTAAAAAGTCTCAAATCCATATTTGCATTTGGTTGTATTGGAGCACACCCACATCTATGATCCCCACTGTAGTCTGTAAATTACTGGATTATTATTAGTATTAAAGCTTTTGGAAGCTGTAATGGAAAACTACATATTCACAAGAACTTATGACTGATACTATGTTTTGTAATAAGGAATACAATATTTGACACTGTTTGTTTTCTTCTACAATTTCGTTTTTACACAAAATTTCATAAGTTACTGAGTTTGAACAATTGTTTGCAAAATGCAAATTTCAGCTAAAGAGCATAATTATTTTGATAACTAACATTTACAGAGGTTTCAATGATAGAGCTACAGTATTTGATACAACTAAGTACTTTGTAAATGATATTTCTAGCGTTAACAGGTTTTTTTGCTTTTCACATTTAACCAAATATAACATTGATGATGATAATTTATGGCAATGTTTGCCGACAAGATAAAGAATGCAACCTTTAACACTAGATTGCGTACTCACGGCAGTTCTGCTTGGCCGTTTTTTGGTACGACTTGGAAAGAGAGAAAAATTAATGAATGATCGACGATGCGTCGGTTCTCGATTGTGTTTAGGATACGTACGGATTGATTGCATGAAAACAGTTTCTCAAATGACCTCTTAACCCGGATTGCTTTCACACAATCAGACTCTTCATTGAAATTACCTAAGGGACCTATTTGAAAAATTGAAGAAAATGCAAAACAGTGAAATTTTGTAAAAAAAGTTATCAGATCGGAAACTGAACACATTAATGGTCTCCCAAATACAATCGAGACACCGCGATAAAGAGCGAACCTGCAACAAAGTTCATTTAAACATAAACATTATTTGTGGTTAATTTAAAGAAAAGAATAAGCATAGATTTTCTGTACAGTGAAGCATCAATATATTCTCAAAGAACAAAGGCGTTAAACCATAAACATTAACAAATTTACAATGAATACAAAACTTACATTTTTATGTTTTTCTCATACATGGAGCAGTCCAACAATCGCTGCTTTTGTATGTGTGATATTTTGTAAAAAATTAAATGTCCTGGCGCGCGCGTAGGTATTTTTTTATCGTCACAAGGTTTACAAAAGCGTTTTCTTTCTTAATGATAACGTGGTTTTTCACACTAAATGAAATATAACTTGTAGCGGTGCTACACATCACGTCTTAACAAATCGGCGACCAAACATCAAAGATAATGAAGTACATGTTAACATATCGGCGACCAGAAGTACAACTAACTATAAAGACTCTAGAATTTTTCTAACAAATGATAAATTGTTCTTTCTTCTGTTTCGCAGCTTCTTGCTATCAAGCGCTGCAGCAATGATTTTAAATATCTGCGCCCAGCGAGTCATAGTGTTTAAAAGTACCTTGGTATAGGCGCACGTTATAAACAGATTTCGTTTCTTTACTCTCGCGTTGTCATGCTTAGTATCATTACAAACTACAGCTCGATGGCTGTCCTTTTCTCATATGCAAAATGTCTGAAATCCAATAATATCACATATCGAAGATTTTTATATCCTGAACTTTTTGTATTGATTAACTAGCTTAGTGACTTCTGCTTTGCTCACATAAACCATATGGCCTGCATAGATTTTTTTGTCTTTATTAAACAGAATTTTTATATTATTTACAAATAGCAACATCTTCTAAGCTTTTCTTGCTAATTAAAGCCATGTAAGCATGGTCCTTTCCGAATGTACTTCTGACCAAAAAGCGATTCTGGTAGATGGAGTCCAAAGTTTTTGTCAGTTATTCTTTTTGCATTCTTGTTGACATATTTCCATAGCAATTTTCATCCCCTTAGGAATATTTCTTTATATCTACCAGAAAATTGAAATACCAGTTTTTTAATTAAGGTTTAATTTTTTTAATGTAATGAAATACCTTCTTAAAAATTTTCATCTCCTATTGCTCCCAGTTAGCGGCTGAATTTCCAGAAACACTGAAATACGCATTTTTATTTTTAGCTGAGAAGATTGAGCTTCCAAATTCCCTTAATAGCGACATACTTCCAAAAAACCTTTTATTCCCTATTTCACCATTTCTTAAACAATGCCTACAGCTCAAGATCCATGCCCTCCAGAAACTTTAAGTTTCTATCCCTGTGGTTTGGGATGGACACTGATGAGTTAGCGAATCTGTCTGGCCCTTTTTCACCGAGTTAGGGGTTTAAGCCAAACATCAATTTTCAAAGATTTAGCTTTAAAAATGCTTTTGCAATTAAATATTTTCATATAACTTTTCACCCACAATTTCACCCTCTTAGGGGTTGAATTTCCAAAAAGCAGTTACATATGTATGTTTTATTGCTCACATAGAATCCAAATACTGATTTTCATCGATTTAGCTTCTAAAATGCTAGCACAATGAAACATTTCGATAAAAACCGTCATCCCCTGTACTATCCCCATGGGGGTTGAATTTCCAGAAACAGTGAAACACGTATTTTTTATTTCTAACTGAGAAACTAAATTCAAATTTTCATGGACTTAGCTTTAGATATGTTTTTGAAGTAAAATATGTTCACAAAAAATCTCATCCACCATATCATCCCCTTAGGGGTTCAGCTTCCAAAAAAATTTAAACACTTTTTTTATATATAACTGAGAAGTCAGGTACCAATGTTCATAGATGTAGCTTTAAAAATGCTTTAATAGTTCTCTAGTAATGACATATTTTCAAAAAAAGGTTTCATTCAGAATTTCAAACCATAGTGTTAAATAGCCAAAAATACTGAAACATGTATTCCTTTATTTATGACTGATACTAATATTAAATACCAATTTCCGTAGGTCTAGACTCAAAATCGCCTTAATAGTGACATTTTTCGGAAAAAAGACCTCATCCTCTATTTCACGTCCTTAGGGTTGGAATTTCGAAATATACCTTCTTAAACAATGCCTAGAGTATAAGATCCACACCCTCTCCAAGTTTCAAGTTTCTATCTGTAACTATTTGGGCTGGATGATGATTAGTTGGACAGCCAGTCAGGACATTGCCTTTTATATATACAGGTTGGTCACATTACTTGGCCTTTTTCTATAACTTTCATATCTATAATTTTGTCTATTTTTTTAAAAAAACTGTATTAAACAGTGAATTACTAGATTATAAATTATTGTTTCAACAGAATAGAAATGTGTATGAGTGAAATTCAAAATTATTGAAATAGTATAGCAGCTCTGTTACTTACAGGAGATGCAATTACACCAAATGTTGTTAGACAAAGAATAATAAATGTGAAGGTACTGAACATATCATAAATATACAATAATATAATAAAAGGTACAGTAAAATAATTCATTAATGAGTGATTACATGAACATACTATAATCACACAGTTCCTAAAAACAGCCGCCACATGAACTTTGTACTTGTTTGTAAATACACTTTAATTTAAAAGTACTGACTGCTGCTAAACTAGAAATATGTTTAGTAACTGTTTTGTTTCATTACAGAGACCACTTAGATTTGCTGGTCCAGATAGTGATAAAAACCAACAAAAATCTCGTTTCCTAGTTTCCGCTGCAGACTGTTCTTACATAATAGAACAACGATGTGAAAACAGATTATGTGGATGTACTGAAATTGAAAATGAGGTAAAGCAGAGAATATATAAAACAGGCAGCCCACTGTCACTGCAGGTAGGTTGAAAGAAGTATTATGCAACAATAGCTGTTATAAATTTAGCAAATGCAGAATAAATTCTGAATTTTCTGTAATACCAATAGTTGCCAGAGCTGGAGAACTGAAATGACCATCGCTAAGATTTTTGTGCCCCAGGTTCACCTCCTCCAACTTTTTTTAAAATTTTAAACATTGGTTTTTTTGGATAAAGCCAAAAAATTATAATGCAAAGAAATCAAGCAGCCTTTTTAAGAGATTTTTCAATTGCTCACAGTTTTCACAAATTCGATACTTTACAAAATTATACTTCCTTTCTAGCTTTTTTAGGTGCGAACTCTTTTATA
Organism: Schistocerca americana; assembly: GCF_021461395.2. NCBI lineage: Eukaryota > Metazoa > Arthropoda > Insecta > Orthoptera > Acrididae > Schistocerca > Schistocerca americana. The sequence continues at coordinate 538,035,472 of NC_060124.1, read as the reverse complement.
ATCACAGTAAAATCCAATTTGTGGGCTACCTATGACTCTACTAGGATCATAGATACTCCAACAAGCCGCACTTGCCCCATTGTAGTTCTCAAACAAATCTTAACTTTTGCAACGACGCTAAATGACCACTCTTCTTGGGCAACAGTAAGAGGCCAAGTGCAGAAAATCCATGAGGCTACTATTGCATTTGGAAATATGTTCTTGAAATTGGATATAGGAAGAGCATTGAGAAGCCTCAGAATGAGAATTGACTCAGACATTAAATTAGGTGCATGAAGTTTTTTTAACGGCAAAATTTCTTTTTTGAAATCCTATTTATCAACGCCTGTGGTGTACAAAGGTGCTAATTTTCTACGCGCAATGATAGTGCAAGATCGTCGAGACTGAATATAGTTCCATAAGAAACTAAACATGTCCATAATGTTGTCTATGGAAGTATACCTTGTAGTCAAGTTTCCTACAACTGTTTCTAGAATAAGATTGAAAACATTCAGTTTAAAACTGCAAATTTTAAAATGGTCAAGGCCTACTGCATATTGAAACAAAGTTTGGGTTTTCAGCCAGTCGTCCTTCAGTACATTCCACGATATTTCAACTGGGCACCTGCCAGTCATTATCAGGTGAGCCATCAAAGACTGACAATGACGTCCTCCATTCCGCACTGTATCGCATGCTGTGAGTATTCTACACGTGTATCAAAATCAAGTTGACAAATGGAGCACACTGCATTGTGGCAGCCCCTGATGGAACCGCAGAACTCCACTGTGCTCTGCATTACCGCAGGCCGTGGTCGTCGACACACTCTCTCCTCTCCGATTAGAGTATATCGTGAAGATGATAGGGTTCCAATCACTGTCCAGCTGCTAGATGTTATCACGGTTCATCAGATTTTCCGCCATGCGTATTTCCACGGATTTTTTAATAATGGAGACCCTAAAAGATGTTGCTGTGGTCAGAACCATTGTTTTATCATACCCCATTGAATATCCTTGGAAATACGATGTTTGGCAATGGCTGACTGGCTTGGTTGCAGAAGGCGAATGCAGCGTTGATGTTTAGTGCAGTGTTCTTTCATGGTGTGTGTGGCCTAACCTATGTAACCCATACTGCAGTGGCAAAGTATTTTGTAAATTCCCAGCCTTCCGCAACAACAAGTAGTCCTTCGCTGATCACAAAAGGTCTACGATCTTACATGGTGGGCGGAAACCACTTACACCTCACATTTACAAAGGACCGTTGCTGTCTCTTAAACGAAATATTACCAACAAAGGGACGAAAAGCTAAAGATGTTGAAAAAGTGTTATCTTCTTGTGGATAAAGGTTCTTAGTTTTAATTCATAGTGTCCTTTAACCCTTCAGGTAGCATATCCATTTTCCTACTATCTTTGCTTGGGAGGGCTCTTTAAGGAAACTATCTAGAGCTGAGTCTGTGTGAGCTCTCTAAGCAAGTGTTTTAAGCACACTCATAGCTTGTGAGGGATGGCGACAACTCGACACTTGTAAATACAAATTAGTGTGAACGGGTTTACCATAAACTAAATGTCCCAGAGAGCCATCATTCTCCGATCTAACCAAGACATCACGAAAGGCAGACAACCAAGTCTCTCTATTTCCTTAGTGAACCTAATGTTGTTACGACTGGAGTTCAGCTGATGTAGAAACTCCATTACCTTAGCTTCTCTTATCGTCTACATATCTCCAAAAACAGTTGATTTAAAGACAACTGATTCAAGTGCTCTCTCCTCGGAATGGTTGCCCACCAAGAGTGAATGACACTGCCAGTTTCTTCAAAATATTCTTGGTTAAATATGATATAGGTGAAGGAAAGAATGTGTCGAAACAACGCAATGCTGTCTGCCTGAAACTTATTACCAACTATTGCCAAAGAATCTGCGAGAAGGATCTCTGTAAAAAGTGATACCACATCAAAGCTAACTAAACAGTCCAAACTGCTTAGATGGTATGCCCGCAGTCTACTGCTAAAGTCAACCGAATTACGAATGTAATGTGAGCATTTACCCACCAATAGTTTCACCAAAGAAGCAAAGTGTTTGGCTAAATCATATGTAGGAGTTCCAAGATTTCTCATAAATAGACGTAAAGGTAGGATTTCTTTATGAACTTTTACTATGTCGTACAGTCCCTGTGGTACACCACGATGTGTTCCTAACCTCTTGATGATTTCTTAAGGAAGTAAGGAGAAACACAGGAGCGCAGGAGCTTTCCATTGCACATGTCCTGTAGGATCGCAGTCAGTCATCACACTTGTAGGATCACTAAGCAGATCATGCATCTTATCAGCAGACACAATTCGAGTTAACAAAACAGTTGCACTACTTTTCTCAGTCTTCAGTACCACTACATCAGTGTCGTCTTGTACATTTCATATTGCAGCCCTTTCTGCAGAGGTTAAATTACTGCATTGAGAATGAGCTTTCAAAAGAGCACGTTACGTTTCCCTTGTCATTTCTTCTGCAACATTCAAAGAAAGTCGCCGCACACTCACATAATATATTAACGGCAGTGCTCTAGGTGTAGCTGCAAAATTAAGTCCCTTGATTAATACAATCAGCGTTGCATTGTCCAAATTCTTCTCCGCGAAATTCGTAGTGAAATGTCGTGCAACTGATACAGTCCTTCTGAAATGCCATCCAGCCTTTGTCCTGTGTAGCAAATCCTCTCTTTCACGATAGCATGACTAGCTTTCTTAGTAATTTTCCGTGCAGCGGCCGTCTTAAAACATTGCGTCACTCTGGCATATTTTGGTATTATGTCGTGTTCCTGGCACCTCAATAAAATGGTCAAAGAACTCAGAAAAGGTCTGCTCTCTTACCACGTGGCTTATTAAAACTTCAGATATCTGAGGCCATATCCTCCCCGTAAAGGCTTCTGAATTGAATTTTAAAATTTTTCCAAGCGATCTGAATGGTGAATATCTTGGTTAGATGGAAGAATTATGGCTCTCTGGGTCATTCAGTTCATCATAAGGCCACTTGTACTGATTTGTATTTAAAAGCATCGAGCTGTCATCACCCATCGCAAACTATGAATGTGTCTCAAATGCTTGCACACAGAGCTGACACAGTCTTAGATCTGGATAGTTTGCTAAAGAGCCTGCCCATCTAAAGATAGGTTCAAGAAAATGGATATTCTACGAGTCGGATCAAAGGGCACTATCAGTTAAAATCAAGAACCACGAAGTGGATAAATATGAGGACGTGCCGCCAAAATCTTTAGCTTTTCTTATGTGGGCAACGTTTCGTTTAAGATTTCAGTAGTTTACAGCTCACCGTCTAAGATTGCAGACCATCTGGGATCAGGGAAAGATGATTTGTCATTGCAGAAGGCCGGAATTTATAAAATTCGAGTACTTCGTCAATGTGGTACAGCTTACACACGGCGGACCACGTGCACCATGAAAGAACATTGCACTGAACATTACCAGTGCACTCACCTTTGGCAACCAAGCAAATCAGATAGTGCTGAAGATTATATTTCCACTACACGTTCAAAGGAGTATGATAAAATGATAAGACAATGATTGTGACCACAGCATCTCTTTGGATCTCCATCATTAAAGAATCCGTAGAAATATGCTTGGCAGAAAATCTGATGAACCGTGATAGTGGCTACCATTTGGACAGTGCATGGCTCTGTCGTCTCCAAGATTTGTTCTAATCGAAGACGACAGAATGCGCCAAGGGCCGTGGTGATCGATACAACACAGAGGACAGTTAAGTTCCGCGGTTCCACTCGGGAGGGCGCTCCCACGGGGAAGTGTGGTCCGTCTACCAACTTCAATTTTGACGCATGCACGAAATACTCGCACTGCGCTATATAGGGCGGAATGGAGCACCCCCAGAGCCCTCCAAATCCTCGAACGCCATGCACTCCGCCTTGCCTTCCGCATCCGCCTTCCGTCCCCCACGCGCATCCTCTATGACCTCATCCCCTTCGCCCACCTTCTCCTTTTCCTTGAACACATCCGCACACTATATATTGTCCGCCGCCTTGATCCCCCTCACCCCCTGGTGTCTCCCTTCCTCTCCACTCCCAACCAGTTGCCGCGCCTTTACCATTGTGTCCCTCCCTCTCTCCATCTCCACACCCTCCATCTCCTTTCCCAACACAACTTCCACCGTCTACCCCTCCCGGATGATGAGCTTCACCCTGACATCTACCCTTCCTACCAACTCTAAACCCCTCTTCCTGCCTCCTCCTCAGGGATCCCTCTCCTCCCCCTCCCTACTTCTGAGCGGATTTCCCCTCCTACTCCCCCTCCATCTCTTGTGCCTTCTTTCAGTGTCTCTGCGCTCCCTCCTGCCTTGTCTTCCCTTTTCCTCTCCCGCTCCATGTGTCTCCTGCCTCTTCGTGAACCCACGGTTGCCCCTCCTCTCTTCATCCCGCCGCTTCCCCAGCTGCCCCATGCTCTCCCCTCCTTTTCCATCCTCTCTGACCTTTCCCTCAGCAGGTCCCACCTGGTAGTTTTATTCTTCGTCATGTGTGCTCCAAGTGGTTTTTAAGTGTGTTGTTTCGGAGTGTTTTTAATACTGTGACCAACTTTTAACCTGTGCATGCGCATCCAGTGTCTTCTCTGTGTTTTAGGAATCGCCAACTGTGTTTTTTAACTTTCTGGTGACTTTTTTAACTGTCCCCTATGAACGTCTCCATGTCAGTGTATTTTTACCTCCATTTTCTCCCCTTACTCTGTTTTATGTTCCCCTTTTTTATCTCCTTATGTATGTATTATTTTATTCTTGTTTTAGTTGTCGTGTCACTCGGCTGAAGAGCGGCGGATTGTGCTGCTGACAGCCCACTCCTGCCCATATGGGGCAGGGGAATGAAATCCCAATAAAGAAAAAAAAACCCAGAGCACTGCCGTACCTTTACCGCTGTGTCCCGCCCTCTCAACATCTCCACACTCTCCACCTCCTTTCCCAGCGCAACTTCCAGAATCTACCCTTCCCAGATGATGAGCTTCACCCTGACATCTACCCCTCCTAAAACCCCACCTTCTCCCCCTACTCCTCAGGGATCCCTCTCCCCTCCCCTTCCCTTCCCCTAGCGGTTTCCTTCCCTCCTACAGTAAGACAATATGTGGTAATACAGAGCAGCCAAATTTTGCAATGAGTTGCATGCTCACTGATCTGGTATGGGGCTTGGTGTTATCATGTTGCATGTGAAAGCTGGTCTTCTTATCTGGCTTTACTCTGGAAACTCAGGCTTTCAGCTTAGTCAGAGTCATCTTGCAGTGTGCTGAATCGACAGTTTCTCCAGGCTCCGGGGCATCCAAAAGAAACACACCCTGCCTATCCCAGAAGATTGTGCACATCAATTTTCCTGCAGACGGCTGTGTCTTGGATTTCTTATTAGACGGAGAATTCGTATGTCGCCATTCCATGGACTGTCTTTTGGATTCTGGCTCACAGTGGTGACACCATGTCTCATCTCCAGTGACGATGCTATTCAGAAAATTGTCACCTTCTGCTTCATATTGGTCCAATAGGTCTCAATAAATTTCCATTTGATATTCAATGAGTTTTTTGTTCTTCTGTAAGCACCCACAGGACCCATCTCGCGCAGACTCTGCAATATCCAAGATGTTCCAACATTGTTTTCAATGCATTACAGCTGACATTCAGCTTTGCAGATAATTCTCTGGTCGTTATCCACTGACCACCACAGATGCGTTGATACAGACACTCTTCATTGTGAGGGATGACATCAGCACAGGGTTGTGCCATGCACACCCTTTTCACCACCTCTAAAATGCCATACCCATCGCCTCATATTGCTTACGTCTATTGTATCATCTCCATACCCTTAGCAAGCATAGATGGATTTCACTTGGCGCAATTTATTCAGCAGAGAGGAATTCAATCACACATCGCTGGTTTATACGTGTGTCCATATCACACTTTATTTTTCAATACCGTCAGCTGGAACCAACCACCACAAAACAATGGAACCACCTGCAAATGAAAGAGGAAGGTCCAAGCATTAGCAGTACACCAACGACACCTGGTGCAAACATCCAGTCACCACGAAAAAATAGGAGGCATTACTTTCGGAATGACCCTCGTACTATTGAAACTATTTCTCAGTTTATTTCATTCTTCCACTACACTCTTAACATCAGGCATTTCAACATCTGTTATGGCTTTCCTTGCTTGAAGCAGAATGTTACGTATGTTTACTGCAGCTAATACTTTGTACCACATTGAAGACACAAAGACACACTGAATTAATGGCAAATTCTTCTGAATGCCCATTAGTTCAGTATGTGCTTTGACAGTTGGATTACAGTTGTAATTTTGTCAAATGCATAGCAAATGGACACATGGCATCTATCCATGCAGACTATCTCCTTTCTAGTAGTTTGTGAAGGGACGATCCAATATTTTCTTTAAAAGTATCCTTCTTTGAAAACAAATTCTGAAAAAATGTGACTGTACCCAAGCAACAAAAATTTAATGACTAGCCATGGCTCAAGAAGGAAAAACTGCCGACGGATTTTCTCTTAATATTCGAGGGCGTGCTAAAAAGCAGTGCTTCCGAATTTTTTATTCTGTTCCCAATATTGTTTGAGGTACTACACGTCATGCATATTACTTGTACGATTTTTCTGCTTCGCTGACTCAAAGTTGGAACCCACTGCCCCTAGAGGGCTGTGAATTGAAGAGTCTAACATTGCGGTGTCTAACGTAACTATGTTTCCGAGAGGCATTCAAAAACTGAAAAGACAAATTCGAATTCATCCACACATGAAGTACCCTCTCCTGCAGCATGCCAGTGCCAGACCATACACGGGCGCTGTGATATATGTGCCTTGGGTTCACTGTCATGGATCGTGCTTCGTACAGTCCCGACATGGCCCCTTCCGATTCTAATCTGTTCCCAAAACTTAAGGAACGCCCATGGACGTAGAATAAGGGGAGATGGCGCTACAGACTTACGCTGTACGTTGTTTTGAAGCCAGTGGGCGGGGCCTGCCGCCATCTTGGATCCCCCAAACCATTAGCAGACGAGTGTTTACAACTGCTTCTTGTTCGTTATTTCTGTCGTGTGCACGCGATATTCGTTTTATATAGTAAATGTTACACTGTGTTAGTCAACAACAAAGCATAAGGAATGCAACTTAAAACGTTTTTCTGGTCTTAAATGCGTATTCGATACAGTAATACGACACGAAAATATGACGCTTCTGGCCTCAGTACTGTAATTCCTTTTTGGTTATACACTTCGAATAACCGAGAAGAGAAGTACGTCCTATGAAAAGCGTGCTTTCGTAATCCATTTCTACTCACTTTCATTGTGTTTGTGTCGATAATTGATAAAGCCAGAACTCCAAAAGCAATGATTTATAGTTTAGAGGCACGATTTGTATTCGTTGTATTTTCAAGTCAAATGCAAATTTTAAATGTTCCAGTTTGCAAGAAACTTACCTCGTTTCCTTTGGTGTCCCATAGATTTATGCAGGGATGATATAAACAAGCCAGCTGTCATGTCAACAAAGTGAAACATTTGTTAAATTACGAAGGAAAAGAACTGAATTTAAGATTGTCAAACCCATTGTAGTTTACACATCTGCTTTGTTTTTCAATTGTACCTACCAAACGATATTCAGTGTGGCAGATAACAGCAGTTTACAGGGTAACACGACGACACGATGATTAATAGGGAACTTTGCTTTAACAGATATGTAACCCTGTAAGTACTTATAATTTAACCACTGTAACAGGTGTTCCACACATTTTACTGAATTTTTAATTAACTAAATGTAGTTACATTACATTTATATTAAATTATTGCATTTTAAAACATTAGTCCCCATTTCCAGGATATTTCTTGGCAGGACTTTTCGGTTACTTGGGAATAACCAAACAATGAAACCCAAGTGTATTGCTCACCTCCAGAGAGCTCTTCGCGTTGGATTGATAGGAAATCTAAAGTCAAATCACAGAAATAAGACCATACTGTAAAACTTTACAGTGCATCAGAATTTCAAGTGTATATAAGAAAATTGCGCTTAAATAAGCCCACTTATGAATGAAATGTGATTTGTGTAAACTTTAGACTACAATTAGAACAATTAGTACACCCATAAGCGACGCAAGCAGGCATTTTTTATCAAAACACTTCACGACTACACGGAATCAAACCACCAGAAGCGAATGTTTTGGGGTAGCTAACATGGCGGATCTTCACTTGGGTCGGCTTCAAGTTTGTGACGTCACGACAATTCCTCTTATTTTTTCCTCCATGGGAACACCTTCGAGACTTTACTTTGGTAGTGATGATATCTTGCAAGCAGAGGTGAGGTTGTGGCTCAGTCAACAAATTCAAAGATACTGCAGTGACAGTATCAACAAATTCGCCGCACATTGGAAGAAATGTGATCGCCACCAACATGATTATGTTGAGAAAAAAAACGTTTGCAGACATTAAGAATGAAGTTGTGGAATGTTATTGAAGTTCTAAGGGTGTTCACATAAAAAATTCAGAGGCATTTCTTTCCAGCATGCCCTCGAATGTGCTTGAGCTCCGTGACAGACGCCACTCAACAGAGCTCCTGTTGTCATAGGCTTGCCCCTTCGACCATAGATTCTAGTAGACTGGCCTTGCTGTGCAGAAGCTATAGGGCTGGTGTGGCTCCAACATAAACCACGTGACTGTTGACAAAACGTGTCGGGATTTCAAATCAGCGGTCTGCCATCCTATGTTTGTATCGGATTTTACCCACATTTCTCAATTGACTGGCAAACGCTTCCAAGAAAAACTACTTTTTTATTCGTGAAAAATTATGCGAGAACTACATTTGACCTGGATTTGTTCAAAGTACCATTTATAAAATCTAACAAATACATCGAACGCCACTCTGGTGGGCAGCGGGACGAAATTACTATAAACTATCAATTATAGTAAAATATCCTTAAAATTCTTTTAAACAGTAAGAGTGGGCTCGTGTCAAAACTTTAAACATTGTATTCGCCACTTTTCGAGCTCTAGTCACTTACAAAAGAAAATGGGCTATGGGAATTATGTCAACTATAGGTGTCAAAATTGTTTACTTTAGGAGCATGTCCATTTTAGAGTATCAATTTTAGGTGCACTTCAAAGGTTCAGTTCCCACTACTTTTAGAAAAGTTTAAACCATCAGTTTAAAAAAATGATATTTTAGATGAAAGGTGAGACTTTGCAGTTTCAGAAAATAATTTTGGAGCCTAGGTTTAAAAATGACAGACATTGTAAATACAAATTATAGATATAGATTGTAAATAATAACTAACCTATCAAAACACTTCTCCGCGAAGTGCTTCAAGCAAAGGCGCGTATGTGCAAATGGCTTAAAGTTTTTCTGTTTCAGGGCCTGTATCCAAAGCTGCCTTCGGTTTTCATCCTTACGGAACCTATGAGTAGGAGCGAGAAACGATTATACTTACTTCTGTAACCGAATTATCACAGATAATTTCCAAAATGTAATATGAGTCTCACTTTACAGGCATCACTTTCAACACTTTAATTTACGTGATACTCTATTTCAAGTGTAAAAAACATATAAAAGTCACTTCAGCAGATTTCAATAAACGCATCTGCACTATCATAGAAACACTTACACGTGAAATGTAATGCCATTTCCCCGACAAAACGCTGAGTACAGCCATAAGCGCAACACAAAACAACCATGTTTTGCCAACATTCACGTGACTTGAGCCCAGAGATGTTGGAGCCACGAAAATGACGTCAGGGCCAGTCTATTATACAGGGTGATTCAAAAAGAATACCACAACTTTAAAAATGTGTATTTAATGAAAGAAACATAATATAACCTTCTGTTATACATCATTACAAAGAGTATTTAAAAAGGTTTTTTTCACTCAAAAACAAGTTCAGAGATGTTCAATATGCCCCCCTGCAGACACTCGAGCAATATCAACCCGATACTCCAACTCGTTCCACACTCTCTGTAGCATATCAGGCGTAACAGTTTGGATAGCTGCTGTTATTTCTCGTTTCAAATAATCAATGGTCGCTGGGAGAGGTGGCCGAAACACCGTATCCTTAGCATACCCCCATAAAAAAAATCGCAGGGGGTAAGATCAGGGCTTCTTGGAGGCCAGTGATGAAGTGCTCTGTCACGGGCTGCCTGGGGGCCGATCCATCGCCTCGGGTAGTTGACTTATCCGCTGCAGACAGTGCTTGAACCAATTTCAGACGATAAGGTTTCATAACTAACCTTTTTCGTAGGACTCTCCATACAGTTGATTGTGGAATTTGCAGCTCTCTGCTAGCTCTGCGAGTCGATTTTCCTGGGCTGCAAACAAATGCTTGCTGGATGCGTGCTACATTTTCATCGCTCGTTCTCGGCCGTCCAGAACTTTTCCCTTTGCACAAACACCCATTCTCTGTAAACTGTTTATACCAACGTTTAATACACCACCTATCAGGAGGTTTAACACCATACTTCGTTCGAAATGCACGCTGAACAACTGTCGTCGATTCACTTCTGCTGTACTCAATAACAAAAAAAAGCTTTCTGTTGAGCGGTCGCCATCTTAGCATCAACTGACGCTGACGCCTAGTCAACAGCGCCTCAAACGAACAAATGTACAACTAAATGAAACTTTATAGCTCCCTTAATTCACCGACAGATAGTGCTTAGCTCTGCCTTTTGTCGTTGAAGAGTTTTAAATTCCTAAAGTTGTGGTATTCTTTTTGAATCACCCTGTATTTATGGTCGAAGGCTTGCCCACAACTGTCTGAAAGCTGTAAGCTGTAACGTTGCAGCTCATCATAGATCATTTTAGCAGTTTACTGACCGGTCTTTTGGTCACAGTCAGTAAGGCTCAGAAATTATTCTCATATTCTTCATTGATTTTCTTCATTGAGGGCAATCAAGCGGACTATAAATCCATTTTGCTCTGTTTAGGCTTAATCAGGATCGCATCTACCGTAACAGAAAAGTATTTATTATGTTTTACCTCCATTGAAGTAGTATGGTGAGCAAAATTCTACACCTATATAAGGGGGTAGTTTGTGTTGTTGCCTCGGATGATGATTACACAAATATTTTGTCAGGATTTGTAAGCGGTGGGTCCTTTGAGGTACGGCAATACGTGAACACGAGAAGTAAGTTTAAACAGTTTTATTAACAAAGGCAGATTATAAAGCACGCAAGCTATGCGCACCCATCATCACTGTGTCTGACATCCTGACACCGGCTAATTTACGGTTGTATCGAAAGACTCCATGGTGAGCTAAGAAAAGAGACATATTCGCACCCGAGGCCGCGCCAGTTAATACTGCCCCTTGCAGACGGTGCCAGTGGCGTACTCTCGTTGCAGTGCAACCGGACGCTCGTCTACTGACCAAGCAAATTGTCAGCATTCCATATAGGCTGACTGGAGAGCGCGTGTCCATGCCGTGTGGCTGCGTTCAACCCTTAGACCCTTACAACTATGTCAATAAATTCCTTCTGAAAGTCATGTGACAGATAATTAACTATGCATTACCCCCTTTGTTGGGACACTTTAACATTTCTAAAATTCTGTTTCATGCCTGCATCAAACGTCTCCAAAAACTCTAAGATACCCAGAAAAATTGCGATTTCAACAACCTTCAATTATGTTACTACCACATCTAAAAGCTAAGCCTCTCTCCTCGAGAAAAAAAAAATATCTCTTCGATAATGTGATACAATACTACGGTATAATACTGGTCTCCTCTCATAACGTTTCAGACTAAAATACAGGGTGATTCAAAAAGAATACCACAACTTTAATAATGTGTATTTAATGAAAGAAACATAATATAACCTTCTGTTATACATCATTACAAAGAGTATTTAAAAAGGTTTTTTTTTTTCACTCAAAAACAAGTTCAGAGATGTTCAATATGGCCCCCTCCAGACACACGAGCAATATCAACCTGATACTCCAACTCGTTCCACACTCTCTGTAGCATATCAGGCGTAACGGTTTGGATAGCAGCTGTTATTTCTCGTTTCAAATCATCAATGGTGGCTGGGAGAGGTGGCCAAAACACCATATCCTTAACATACCCCCATAAGAAAAAATCGCAGGGGGTAAGATCAGGGCTTCTTGGAGGCCAGTGATGAAGTGCTCTGTCACGGGCTGCCTGGCGGCCGATCCACCGCCTCGGGTAGTTGACGTTCAGGTAGTTACGGACAGATAAGTGCCAATGTGGTGGCGCTCCATCCTGCTGAAATATGAATTGTTGTGCTTCTTGTTCGAGCTGAGGGAACAGCCAATTCTCTAACATCTCCAGATACTGTAGTCAAGTTACAGTAGCACATTCGAAGAAAAAGGGACCAAAAACTTTATTGGCTAAAATGGCACAGAAAACGTTCACCTTAGGCGAGTCACGTTCATACTGAGTTGTTTCCCGCGGATTCTCAGTGCCCCATATACAGACATTGTGACGGTTGACTCTCCCGTTAGTGTGGAAAGTTGCTTCATCACTAAACACAATCTTTGAAACGAAAGATTCATCTGTTTCCATTTGAGCAAGGATAAAATCACAGAAATCGATTCTTTTAATCTTATCAGCTGCAGACAGTGCTTGAACCAATTTCAGACGATAAGGTTTCATAACTAACTTTTTTCGTATGACTCTCCATACAGTTGATTGTGGAATTTGCAGCTCTCTGCTAGCTCTGCGAGTCGATTTTCCTGGGCTGCAAACAAATGCTTGCTGGATGCGTGCTACATTTTCATCACTCGTTCTCGGCCGTCCACAACTTTTCCCTTTGCACAAACACCCATTCTCTGTAAACTGTTTATAGCAACGTTTAATACACCACCTATCAAGAGGTTTAACACCATACTTCGTTCGAAATGCACGCTGAACAACTGTCGTCGATTCACCTCTGCCGTACTCAATAACACAAAAAGCTTTCTGTTGAGCGGTCGCCATCTTAGCATCAACTGACGCTGACGCCTAGTCAACAGCGCCTCAAGCGAACAAATGTACAACTAAATGAAACTTTATAGCTCCCTTAATTCGCCAACAGATAGTGCTTAGCTCTGCCTTTTGTCGTTGCAGAGTTTTAAATTCCTAAAGTTGTGGTATTCTTTTTGAATCACCCTGTATTTTCTACAGCTGAAGGAGCAAAGAAACAGTTTCCACTTGAGGACGTTGTTGGAGAGTGTATGAGACCTAGAGCAACTCCAATGCGGGTGTATACGCACTGACAGGTAGCGAAGAGATTTGTGTGCCATTTGTGTGTTTCCGACGTGCGCGTGGTGAATGCGGAGACATGAAGTATGGCGACGTTATTACCAAATGCGTCAAAACAGGGCCAACGTGCTTTTATTCTTTTCTTGGCTGTTGAAGGACAAACACCGGTAGACATCTATCGGAGAATGAAGAATGTTTATGGAGCAGCGTGTTTGTCGAGAAGCACCAATGTGGAAAACTGCGACAGGGAATGCTGCTGCTTCGTGATAACAAATGTTCCTATATCGCAAATGTTATAGCCCAGAAGCTAAGACAACTCGAATGGGAGATACGCCCTATAGTCCCGATCTCTCCCCATGCAATAAATACACCTTCAGTCTCTTAGAGAAGGGGTTGAAGGGTAGACGATTTCTGTCGGATGAGGATGTTCAGCAGGTGGTTACGGATTTCTTCACGCAGCAAGTCACGGTGTTTTACGAAACAGGCGTCTTCAAGCTGGTGCATCCGTTAGATGATTGGCTCAGCGCTCACAGCGATACCGATTCTGAGCTTCACGGTTTTCGGACATAAACTTTTATATCGCCCCTTATACTTAGCGCATTTTCTAATTTGTACCATTCTAAGAATGGCGTTCTTGTGGTCAGCACTGTTTCCATGTTCAATCACTTTTCTTAAATACTTTTTCCAGTCTCTTGATGATCGCCATCTGTAGAGAGAAATCAGACTTACAAGGGAACATCCCCAATGGTAAGAAAACGATCTTGATGATACTTGGTGGGTGTGCAGAGGAGTCCAAATAAGGTGTTGGTAGGGGGACGGGGAGGGGGGGGGGGTTAGTGGCTGTGGTAATCACGACGATAAATAATCACTCACACTACCCTCACTTACTATGAATACTTTTATTCTCACAGCATATACACAATGCGTATACCATAGAGCGCGTACCACAGAGGACCGATCTGACAAAGATACAGTTGTTCTTGCTGCGGTAGGGCAGCGATATTATTGGGGTTCAACAGTCCCACAAATGCAATACGTATTTTTCTGTCTATGTCTCATATCACCCGGAAAGAAAACTTGCCATATTAGGTTTGGAGGGAATATCTTCGAAATGATGATATATAATAAATGTTCTTGAAAACTGTATAATCGAATTTTGTAAGCATTTGATGTTTTGCAAAATAGCCCATCGTCATTAATTAATTTTAAAAAACGAAAACTTTTGTTAGAACATAAATTGAAGAATCTTTCAACCTACATACATTCCTGTGTAAAAAAGCTGGTTTCTGAAGTACCATTTTTGAAAAATAAGCTGTACACAGCGAGCTGTCAGAACCAGCCTCCACGGAAAAGGTCACTGTGAGCAGTGGCGTTCGAACTGCGTGTGGGGTGGTTTGAATTCTGATGGTGGAAAATATTTTCAGTGCCAGTATTTGATCAGCAGTGGGAGGAGGTGTGGTGGTGTCACGTTCCTGACCACTGGACTCTGTGCCATTGTCCTGGTTTAAATTCCAAACGTCTCCACAGTGTCTCATGAAGTGAGGGCATATGACACTGCTGATGGTAATCTGTCCATCAGATGGGGATGTTAAGCTTTGTGGCCTCCTTGACTCTATTCATGAGGAGTAGGATATGTGCCAGCACCAGGTTTCACCCTCTCCCTTCACTCATCGTCATCATCATTATCATCATCATCATCATCATAATTAAACATTGCACTCCACACCCACCAACCCACCCACCCACCCACACACATACACACAATACATACAAGTAGTATTACAGAAAGTTTTAATGGACCATGTTGCAAATAAACAAACAAGGGTGCTATGTAAGCATAGGCTTCAGTGGCCATTGTCTCCATCAATAAAATTCTTTGGGGCTGTTGACTGCATTCTCAGTATATAAAATTGAGCTATCTCAGCACAAAGACCAGAAAAAATTTAGTGACGGAAACAAATTGCTATCAGAGCATTTTCAACATACTAAAATATCTAAACATGCATTCTTAGCAAAATTATTTGTTTTACTTATATCTGTTTTATGTTTTAAATTGTTATTTTACTTTTCACATTCATTTTGTTTTGTTTTGTTTTTTACTTTGTTGTTTCAGATCCTTGTATTTTGTTAACTGAAAATAATAAGTAACTCATTATTATGACACAAAAGCATTATAATAATGATAATCCGTATATAAATGCTAAAACATAATGTTTCCTTACAACATGCACATAAAATGACCGACATTTCTTCACATACAGTGGCGGATTTACATATAGGCCCACTAGGCACAGGCCTAGGGGCGGTACCTTAAGGGGGGCGGCATTTTTTGCTCTGTTCTCATTTTAACACTTTATGTTTTAAAATAACTGTGCTAACAAACGACAAAAAATTTTTAATATTGTTAAACAACTTGACAGTTCAAATAAGCCTTAAGAACGAAATTCGACAATACAATTTTGCAAATATACATGGTTTATTTGGTGACTCAATGGAAATTTAACATTCGGTTTCTGTCTGGTATCATCTTCATGATTGTTCAATGTATTCTGAAGTAAACTGTCAGCACAGCAATCTACAATACAAAGTTTGAAACGTTTTTATTCCAAGAATGTTGTTGGCTTCTACTTAACCCTCCCATATTTTCCCCGTGAAAGTACCAGGACCCCTGAAAAGCTGTGATAAACCAATCAGCAGTTTCTTAAATACTGTAACACCCGTGGGCCTCAGTATGTAAAACCTGACCCTACTTAAATTTCTTGTAGAAATTACAGGGAAGTATCAAGTCAACCCTCCATTACTGTTGTTAATGTGAAAGCTCTGTTGTTTTTAATACCTGAGCTCTGATTTAATACATGTTTTACATTTTTAAACACATGTTTATACGAAAAGAACTAATAATGTGTGAAATACACTTTACAACAGTTTAAAAATTTTATTTATTTATTTACTTAGTTACTTTTTTGGCGAAAAAAGAAGTAACCAACTTTTCGTTTGTCTCCTTTATTGTGCAGCAGCCTGCATGATATCAAAGTTCCCACACTGTGCAAACGAATAGACGTGGCATTGCAAATTTTATATTAAACTTCTTAACTAAGCTTTTTTTCTTCAAGGAAAAGTTCTTTTTATTTTATGTTGGAACGAAGGGTGCATTTGTGTGTAGACATAACAGCAGTGTTCACACAAAGGACAACACACCACATCTGCCAACAAAAGTACTTAAAATTTGTAGTCTGTCTTCTCTGTCCACAGAAACCGCTAAAATGTTGTAAGAGTAAGTGGGATAAGAATCAACCCAGCACACCCCACTGTAAGAAATTGCTAAAATTATTTGCTTCTTAAATTGGAAAGACAGTGTCAAGAATATTCAGAACATATTTGTGTCCCAGCTAAAATTCCGGCGACGCGTGAAACAGAAGCCAAAAAAGGGACTATCCCGTTTTTTTTACGAGACGAATTCGAGCTGGCAGGGGTGCTTCTGCGGTTCACTGACAACCGAGAAACAGGCGACAATGAAATTAAATTATTCTGCATTGTTGTTATTTCATAGGACAGTTACGTCGAGTAATCCGAGTTGGTCAGTTCATCGCTCTGTGTTTAAAGGAAAAATCTTTGTGCTCGTGTGTCACGTTTAAAGTAGAAAGCTTTGTGCTCATGTGCGGTGTAGTACGATTGGAACTGGATACAGTCTTTCTTTCTTTCTTTCCTTTTACAGATTTTTCTTTTGTTTCGACTGTTGCTTGACAATTTTGTAAGTGCCTTAACATGACTAACAGTGAAAAAAACAGACGTGCAATACTTAGTGGGGTTGCATTTCGGAAATCATCGAAGAAAAGGCGAGAACGAGAAGCCAATGTTCTAAAAACTCTTGGCAGAGTAGATAAATTTTTCACAAAAAATGTTGCTGGTTCTACTCCGAGTTCAAGTAGTACAGATGATATTTCTGGCACTGCAGCTGTTGTAAAAGAAGTAAATACAGACGAAACAAAAGTTAAAAATGAAGAAAAGCAAATTGTTCCTGATTTCGAGTTTCACGAAAAACGAAGTGTCGAGTTAGACATTACAAAAAGAAATAACCTCGTTAGTGATGATCTTGTAGAACGGTGTGTCAATGAATCGACATTCTGTTACAACGTGGCATCAATCGAAATTCTAACAGTGATTTTTTTAATTCAAGAAGATCAGTATGCGATAAAACCAGATATTTGGACAAAAATGTATTTTACCATAAACTTTTCAATGGTGAATCAACTTTGCTTGATTTTCTAGTATACTCCTGTAGCAACGGTGCTGTTTTTTGTACATCATGTAAATTGTTTGGAGGTAAGGCCACGATTGCTTCTAATGGTATTCCAGTATTTCTAATATTTTATCTCATCATGCGAATTCACTTGAACACAAAAATTCTGAATTATTACTTTTAACAAGAAAAGTTACTTGGAACAACAGACAACCATTTCGAAATCATATGTTGAGACAGAAAACATGTACTGGCGCAGTGTGTTGAAAAGGGTGTTTGCAGAAGTGAAGAAGCTAAAAAGTCGTGGGCTTCCCCTACGTAGACACGTTGAAAGATTCCATTCATGACGTAATGGACAATTTATGATGTCTCTTGAACTTATAGCCGAGTTTGATCCTCTTCTCGCAGAGCACATTGAACGATATGGAAATCCAGGGCAGGGACATACAAGTTATCTTTCTTCAACAGTCTGTGATGAAATAATAAAGCTTCTTTCTGAACGAATAAAAAGAATTATCATAAGTGAAATAAAACAGGCCCAATATTTCTCTATAGTAGATTCTACTGTGGACATGTCACGTATTGATCAATTACCTTTCATATTAAGATATGTGAACGAAAATGGTGAACCTGTTGAATGTTTCCTTCTGTTTTTACCAAAACCGGGACACAAGTCCGAAAACTTAGCTGAAGCCGTACTGAAAGTCCTGTGTACAAATTCCACTGATATTACTGACTGTAGAGGCCAGTCATATAACAACGCAAGCAATATGCCAGGAACCTACACTGGTTTGCAGGCACACATTACAGAACGAAATCCGAAAGTGCATTATGTGCCTTGTGCAGCACATTCTTTGAATTTAGTCGGTACTAGTGCTGCAAGCTGTTGTCGGGAACCATGTTCATGGTTCAATGTAGTGCAGAACCTTTGCAATTTTTTCTCTGCTTCTACACAGCGTTGGAATGAACTTTTTTCTTTCATGAAAGCAGGAAGCAAAACGGTTTATCAGAAATATGTTGGTCAGCAAGAGAGGAAGCGTGTGGAAATCAGTATGAAAACTGGGAGGGCGTTATCAATGCCTTCACACATATTGCCCATAATACGTTTGAAAAACCACTTGTGCGAAATGAGGCTTCAGATTTATTGAATCAATTCAGCAGATTAGAAACAGTATTCATGATGACAGTTTGGAAGGACATATTCCAAAGATTTAATAGTGCAAATCTCAAATTACAAAGTGTAAATATTGATACTAAACTAGTGCATGAATTATATGAATCACTTGTAGGATTTATTGCATATATTCGTAGCGTGTTCCACTATTGTGAAAATAAATCCATGCAGATTGTGACTGATATAGACTATGAATGCGCCTATAAAAGATATGAAAACGCAAACTTCATGATGACGAAAAAGCGGACTCTGAAGAAGCTTTCCTGACGGGAAGGGAAAAATTTAGAGTGGAAACATTCCTCCCAGAACTCGACAACTTGTACGCTGAATTAGTGAGGAGGAAGGAAAGCCATAGAACACTGTTGGACTCCTTCACAGTTTTCAGTAACCTTAAGAACAGCTCACCTGACGATATCGCTGAACGTGCAGGACAACTCCAAGCACCATATGACACAGATTTAGAGTCTTCCTTCCCTATTGAATGTGTACATTTCGCGGGACTTTTGAAATCTTCTGAGATTAGTGGTATACCAGTCGAAATGAGTAAATTTTTACGAGAAGAGAGGTTACAGTCCATGTTTCCGAATGTTGACATTGCTCTTAGAATATTTCTATGTATGGCACTTACAAATTGTTTAACAGAACGCTCGTTTCTCGGCTCTTAAAAGTCTGAAATCGTACCTACGTTCTACGTTGTCTGAGTTGAGATTGAACGCCTTGTCCATTCTTCACATCGAAGCCGACCTCCTAACAGATAACCGTCTGAACGATGAAGTTGTGATCAACGAGTTTTCTGCCGTCCAAGCCAGACGCAAACTTTGCAGACCGGTGAGTCTGTTTATTTATTCATATTAGTTTTAAAAATTTAAGATTATAATGTGATGTTAATTATAACTGAGAGCACAGTCATTGACTTTACAAACTACGTATTACCTATTTATTTTACAATTGCCGATGGCAGAACGCGGAACTAAACCTCGTTTACGTGCAGATGTGACCGAAGGCGCCCGACAATACTAAACAATACCCGGCGCTGTACAGTCAAGTCATACTGATACTATAGTGTATTACAACTGACGCGTATTCTTGGCGTCTACTGAAATGTATAGTTATCGCGGAAATATACGTTATCGGAGAGTACGTTCAGATGGAAAAGTGTTAATAAATAACGCAGTTCAGTTCTGTCGGTAAATACGAAAAGCTTTGCTAATACCGTTAGGAAGAGCGATGGTGAGAGCAGTAGCTGCAGTACAAAACTGTTCAGCCCTTACATGCATTAAAGGTATTGTGTACATTTATTATGCAGCATCTAGCTACACGGACCCTAATGCTTTACACGTTAACTATTAGATCATAAAACAAATTTGATTTTTCCACAGTAGTCTGTAAAATTGTGTAACAGCAAATCCAGTTGTGTTTGTTCGTCTGTATTTAGATATTAGGTCGTGCACCGAAATCTTTATTTCATTTTCATTTTTTACGGTTTCTTGTGGATTCGCGTATAAATACCGAACGTATTTTTTTATGTGCTGCACATTCAAGTTTTATTTTAATTTTGAACGCTTCTCTACAAAAGTACATATTAATTTCTAATGTATGACACATTCGCTTCAATTTTTAGATCGTAACACAACTTTTTTATTTTTATTTTCAACGGTTTCGTGTAAAAGAACATATTAAAAGCGAATGTGTAACAAAAATCCGTTGTCCCCTAGACGCTCTGCTGAATTTTTAGGCCATAAAAGAAAAGTTATTTTCGTTGTGTTCATTTCTGTTGTCTTTCGACAGAAGAATGTGTTAACACAATGCAGTTTTAAGTTTGTTTTATCCACTGCCGCACACCAAGTACAGTTCAGGAACCGTATTACATTTTGACTGAGCGCGACGAGACCGCTGACGCGTCCTTCAAATCAACGAATGGTAGAGTACAGAATCAGGCATATTTCAGTACATTGTTAAGCCTTAGGGAAGAGAACTGATTATGTAAAAGTAACTGAAACTTGGTTAAAGGCCAATTGTTTCTCAAGTGAAGATTGACATCGTAGTCAATCAACAGAACTAGATCTAAAATCTTCTCACAAAGTTCTTCCAACATCAGAAACGGTATACATCTCATGACTTTACCTGTCCCATTCCACCTCCTTACATGTCTCAAACATTGCAGTGTATTCAGCTTCCACTGAGGAGATGGCAACAATGGATTGCCTTTTACTTTTCAAACTGATTGCTGCTCCAGCTAACAAAATTGTGTACCTGTTACAGATTTGCTATCAGCTGGGTCCTTTGCTCAGTCAGCATCTTTCAATGCACTAGGATCAGAACTACTGGCATTGAAACATAAGCTCAAATCTTTAGTTTGCTGCAGGTAATGAATCAACCTTTTTACTCTGGCCTCAAGGGAAACACTTGGTTTAGAGTTGAACTGACTCAACTTTCGTGCAAAGAAGGAAATATCAGGTCAAGTACATGTGGATACACACAGCAAACAACCCACTACCTTTTGGTACTATTTTTGCTCAAATGGCTTGTCATTTTCATCTTCGACAATGTGGTGTACCTATGCCCTTGCAGTCATGCATTTTAAACTCTCGCAGTGTCTGCTGAATGAAACTAATTTGATTTAATTTCACTTGCACTCATGACTGCTCAATCTTAAGTCCAAAAATAAACAACATTTCATCCATTTGTTTAATGCTAATGTGAGATTTCAAAACATTCTTGAATTTTTCAGTTCTCTCTTCCTCACCTATTACAACAACATCATCAACATGAACCCCAATGATCAAATGCTTGGAAGAGAATGTGCAAGGATCCTTTTCACTTTGTTCCAAAACTAACTTTTTCATCATAGATCAGAAAAAGTCATTCCAATCCTTACCTGCTTGGTGAAGCCCATACAAACTCTCATTCAACAAGTACACTTTATTCCCTAGACTAAACAATTCTGGTTGCTCCATGAAAATGCGCCACTTCCGGGGTTATTAACATAAGCAGTTTCTACATCAATCTGTTTGATTTTGCATTCCCAAAGTTGCCATCTGCTTCATAATTACTTCCCCTGGAAGACACAGCTCTTTTTTTTACTGTAGCCGTAAGAGGGAACACTGTTTTCAAAAGGATTTCTCTTTGTCCAAGACTCCACAGATGATATCCTTTTGATCCTGTTTCTACTCCAAGATAAAAACTTTCTTCTGCCCATTCTGCAAGCTTGTCGGATGTCAATGTGCTCATCCAGGCTCTGCAGTCAAAAACGTTGAGCATTTTCAAGTCTTCTTTAAGAAATTCTTTCTGCTTCCAGACTTCATATGGGATTTTCCAGCCAAGTGGTTTTGTTGGGCATCTATTTCAGATGTAGCACGCCAACATCAGAGCTCCTCCTCAAAGAGTGTTGCGCAAACCAACTTGGAATAGAAGACTCCTCACAATGGATATAAATGTTTGATTAGGTGCTCTGCATTTCCATAGGATGGCAAAGAGTAAACTGTGTTTATCTAGCGCAATATGCCCTCTTTCTTGAACAACTGTTTAAATATGCTATTAATGTACTCAGTCCCATTGTCGATTGAAAACTTTGCAGTTTTCTCTCTGTCTCACACTCTGCATGTCCCTTAAACTCCACAAATAGGTCAAACACATCACTTTTCTGCTTTAGCACTTTCACTACCTAATATCTTGAGTGATCATCCAGGTAAGTAGCGTATTAATGTGCTTCACCTAAGGAGGTCTGTCCTATATAGCCCACATCACAATGTACCAGATCCAGACCATTTCCGGTAGTAGTTTGGCTTTGATTGAAAAGCTGTCTTTTCATTTTTTCTTACACACACATCTCACATCTTCCTTCACAGTTAGTAACTCCACATGCTTTGGGTAAAGCTCCTCTGTGTCCAAGTCTTTGGTGCCATAAAATCTCTGCCCGTCTGGTTGTTGCGTCATTTTCCACTGGTTGATGTGTTTTGTCATTTTGGAGCATCACTGTATTGTTATTCACTTTGTAATATTCACTGTGCGCTAAATAGACGTAACTGGCTGATGATCTTCCTCTCAACACTTCCTTCTCAGCACTAGACACATTAACAGCACTGTTTTTTAATCTAATGCACATTCCTTTCTTGTCCATTTGTTTAACAGAAAAGTTCTTTCACCAGAAGCATTTCTGTTAGTTGGATTGATTTACCCACACATGACTTTTCTGCTTTGATGGTATTTCCCTTACAAGTCACTTCAGCAACTTTCCCATAAGCCAGTTTCAATTCTTCAAAGTTACCCATCTCTAAGTCCTGCAGTATCTCCCAGTGACTAGCCATATGATGCGATGCTCCAGAATTCAGAACCAACACTTTCCCATCAGCATCTCCCCCACTTTTGGTCACTATCATAGCCACTATTTCATCAACTTCCTTTGCCCTTGCATGAGTCTTCACTGTTTGGATAATTCTTAACACTGTTGAGCTTGCACCCACTTGCTCTGTTTGCTGATTTCTTGGGAACATTTTGCTTGCTTGGTGCACACATACCTTTTTTTGCATGGAAATGTGGGCACACCTTGACAATCTGGTCTGCATCATCGCAGGAGAAACATGGTCTGTTTCTGCTGGCTGCATTCTTCTTTCCTTCTTGGTTTTGTTTATGATGTTTATAATGCTCCAGCCAAACTTGTGTTGTTCATGGCCTCCACCTTGTTCTGCATATGCTTTAATTTCTTCTCAGCTCTTATTGGACTTTGAATCTCGAAGCTTCTCTTCTAATTCTAATCTGTTGATGACAAGGTCTGTGGCCCCTCTGTGTTTGTCTCTCTCTAAACTTTTAATGAGGCCTTCATACTTCTCCAGAGGCAGTTGTAGAGGAATGAAGCCTGCAACTGTTTTGTCATCAAAAGTAAAGCCCTCTTGCTTCACTAACCTATTGGCAAACAGTATCTTTGTTACATAGCCATTCATAGCCATATCATCTTCTTTCTTCATATTTACTAAGTCCCTCATCTTTGACATAGTGTTAAGTAGGCAGGTGTTGCAGTGTATTTTTTCCATTTTCTCCCATACTTCCTTCATTAGTTTTAGAGTGCCAGTCATCCCTAGGTAGCGGTCTTAAACCAGAACAGAATGATGGACAAGGCCTTCTCATACTTTTTCTTTTCCTCCATGTCGAGCTGATTGTAACATGTTCCAAATCTGGGTTCTATGGCATCCTATAACTCATGATGTATCAGTGAACAAAACGATTATTCATGCACAGGCGATCAATCTTCACAGATGGTTCCATCATTCTGAATTGTTTCCTTTGTTGTCAGCTTAGGTAGAATGTCAGATATGTTGTCTTCATCAGTTCTTGTACCTTGTATTCTTTTTTTTGTTGAACTCAAATACAATCACCACAGCCATGCACGGGGCCCACAACCTGTTGTAATTTTTATGTGCACAGGTGGCTGAATTAAAATTCACACATCATCACTCTTGAGAAATGTATTACAGAAAACATACACATACAATACACAGAATGGCACTGCCATTGCACAACATTCTTTGCACAGAGATGTCTCTCGAGCCCTACTCAAACTGCACCAAAGAAGCATATACAGAGAAGAGAAGCATACATTAGAAACTCTTGGCTTCCGAGTTCTCTGGAAACAGTGCTACATTCAAATGATGGTCACCACATTAAGCAAACCTAATTACAACAACCTCTTATGCACAAGTGGTCCACAGTTCATTAGAAGAAAAGATCTGGACTCCAGCAACTCAGAAGAAGACTCCAGGCTCCCACACAGATGATTTTTCCTCACCAAGCAAGAATGAGGTTAGCGGTGTAATAAAAATGCCCTTAGGGAACTCTAATGTTAATGTAAAAATCGGTACAGGTAATCAAATAAATTGCAGTAACAAAAGGTCTTCCTGTTTGGCATTACAATATTCAGTTAATAACAAACAAAATTTTAGATGTATAGATTTTATTAAATACAGAACTCCACTTTATCAGTGTTCTGTGTATTACAGAGCACTGGCTAAACATTCACCAAATTGTCTCTTTTCTGCAATTTTCATCAGGCAAGATCTAAAATATAAATCTATTAATATGTTTTAGGATCTTAATGCAGAAAGGGTCTTGGAGCTGACACTCACTGAAATCATTGAGACAAATACAGTTGTAGCATGTATTTATCAGTCCACAAAAGGAAATTCTGAGTCATTCCTAAACAAGCCTGAATATTGTCATGTAGAAAAAGGTGTAATTGGATGAATGACAAACACTAACTTCACTTAACGAAGGTTTATTCAGTACTTGCACATACAAGAGCACAGAGCGAACTGCCTCCAGCCAGAACACATACAGTATATATACAGTTACAGAACATTCCAGTACAATGGTTCTTGACATTGAGGATACTTCTAGAATTTGCTTGAACCAAATATAGAAATTAAAATTTCACAGTTCCTCCATGCAATAGTCTAGTATCATAACCACTACATCACAGCTTCTTCTACTACAATATGAACTAAACATGCTCCATCTAGATAAGAAATCAATAGTGCTGTGGGGGGACTTCAGCATTGATTTTCTTGGAATCAGTGAAAGAAAAGAACTATTGCTCAGTTTCACACATACTTTCATCTTAAAACAGACTTTAACAATCATAACAAGAATCACAAGAACTACAACCACTGCCCTGGATCAGATACTTGTGAATACAAACAATAACTCAAAATGTATAGGTACAAGCCTTAGTGTTCAGGAAGCTCAAGTTGTTATTCTCCAAAGCTACCTGCTCCCCACTCAGAACCACAAAACAACTGTGACAGCAAGAAGTTTCAGTACATATAATATAGAAACATTCAATTTCCTATTATGAAGAGAAAGGTGGGAAAAATTTTTACAAATAGGTGACACCAACAAAAAGCTCAAAAAATTCTCTAATATATTCAGTGCTTACTTTGAAATTGCATTCACTCTCAAAACATATGTAATAAGAGGCACAACTCCAAAAACAGAGATATGGATAACAACAGGTACCAAAATCTCAAGTGCAAGGAAAGGAGAATCTCAGGAAAAGAGAATTATTCAGATACACAAAAAACAATAACATATTACCACTTCTGAACATCTACATTCAGAAACACATCCAAATCTACAAAAGAGTGATACACCAGGAACAAACTGGCCAATGATAAGTTCATAACAGAACCATCAAATTAAATCCAAGCAATATGGAAAGTAATGAAGAAGGAAACAAATTAACTGTCCCCTAAAATAGAAAATATCACCCTGAACCATGAGAACAAGAGTGTAACTGTTTCCCAACACACTGTGAATCTTTTCAGGTGCTACTATGCAGATATCACAAATAGTTTAATAGTCAGTTATGAAAAGAATACCGGTATTAGAAAAGAGCAGAAAAACAAAATGCAATCATGTTCCTGTTAAATCTATGTTTGTGGAACATCTCCAGATGAAACCATCTGTGTCACATCAGCTCTTAAGAAAATGTGATCAGGAATTGATGGTATTCCTGACTGCATCACAAAGCAATGTATCTGCCTCTTGTAGATATAGTCAGTTCATCTTTTCTGACAGGCACATTTCCAGACTGTTTAAAAATTGCTAATGTGATCCCTATTCATAAAAAGGAGACAACTCAAGCACAGAAAACTATAGACTAGTTGCCTTATTATCAATCTTTAGTAAAATGATAGAGAAATGAGGTATAATAGATTAATGGAATTTTTTGAAGAAAACAAAATTCTCGCAAAATAAATGGAACACTAAACAAAATCTGTTATAGTCTACGATTACTCTCTGTCAAAGCAAATTTTAACACTGTATGGGCTGCCTACTTTGCTTAATTCCATAGCATCCTGCTTACAGAATTGTATTCTGGGGTAACATACCACCTAGTTCACTTATTATCCTAACTCAGAAAAGAACTGTAAGAGCAATTCAGCATGCTTAATGAACAGACTCTTGCAAACCCCTCTTTCAAAAGTAGTCAGTCCTCCCAGTTCCCTGTATGCACATACTAGGAACCAGTAAGAATGTTAGAAAGAATTTAAAAGATATAAATGAAAATTTTAATATCCATAAGCCTGATACAAAACAAAAGGAAAAGCTTCGTGTCCAGTCAGTAAGGATGTCAGCCTACAAAACTTTCACAATAAACAGTGGTATACTAATTCACTACAGTCTTACACATAAGATAAAAACCAATTCTTATTATATCACATTGCTTCTATTCAGTAGCATAATTCTTGGAATATTTGAGATTCAAGAGACTTGAAACAAGACTGCAGCAATGATGAATAGTGCTTTTGTGGATAAAGTTAAAATTTATGTATCTACTGAAATGATTCTGTATTTGTATTGTGTTTTGTTTGTTGCTGTTTGTTCTGTGTCCCACAATCTGGAAAGATTTTTTGGATGAATAAATAAAAAAATCTCTGTCTTAGCACACATGACTAGTTACATGCAGACTGAGTGCTGCATCAGTTTGTTGTGCCACTTTTCTTTACTCCCCCCCCCCCCCCCTTTTTGGAACTTACACTGGTAATGGGGCAAAAGTCTCTGGCAAAAGCAGGAAGGGTCAAATGTATGCAACGTGAACAACTGTTGTATGATTTCGCATTTACTGGTGAGGTATGGACCTCAATAATGAGTAAAATTTCAGCATGCACCATCCATTGTCCTCTGTAGTATTTAACTAACTTGGCAGTCAGTTGTCCCGTTTACCCCCATCACTCTAGGGACTTTGTACTTGCTTTCTGCACTTCGAGCAAAGCTGTCCATAATGTCGTTGCAAAATTCCTTGCAGGTGCATCATTTTCCCCTACTCAGGATTTTGCTGTATCAAATGATAATGGCGCATCTTATCCATACACTGCCTTGTACGGTGACAATCCCATACTCTTGTGGACTTCTGAATTGTATGTCACTACTATGTAAGGCAGTAGTATATCTTGGTTTCAAGATGGCTACTGACATAGTGACTCTACATCTTTCCTGTCATCATGTGGACCCATTCTGCCATTTGCTTGAGGATATAATGTGTTTTTTTCTCAATCCATAAATTCATAACAAGTAACAAAACTACTTAATCTGTTCCAGAATAAAATTAGTATCTTAGTTTGTTATCAGCATCTATGTAGTACCAATTTTTAATATCCAATAATTAATCGTGGCTTGAAAATTTTGTTGGCTGGTTAGTTTGGAGTAGCTACAAGTTCTATGAAGCACAAATAGTAATCTGTTACCATTGAAATATAATGATTTCCTGCCAGTGTTTGCCTAAAAGGACCTAACTTGTTCAAACTGATCATCTCAGATTATTTTCTGACCTCTGGTAAAGTCTGCATCAGAATACGCTGAATACAATTCAGGTCATTGTGTGTTTAGTTCTTTACATACTGTTCTGTATCCTGCTTTTGTGTTCACCACTAATATTGTTCAAATAAACGTCACTCTGTCATTCTACATCATTCATCAACTGCTAATACAAAATCATGTGCCTGTTTTAACACTTCATTGTCCAACACAGTTGTTCACACAATACGAAGTATGAGTTTCATTTAATTTTGTATAACATTCTGTCATGTGCAATGAATTATGGTTGTGTTGCAAATAGCTTGCAGTTTGTGTCAGCTGCTTGCATTGTTGTCCACTCTGCATCAGTGGAACCTGTTTGTTGTATTGTTCAAAGTTTTTGACTCTGACCATTGGCATTTCCTTGTGATTTGACAGGTTGATGAACCACCTCAAAATCAAACTCACTGAGTTTTAGTGCCCAGTGTGTTAAACTGCTAAGGGTATGTTAAATATGATACCCATCTCAAAGCTGCATTATCTCTTATAATCTTGATTTTGTTCCATACAAATAAATCAGAAATACCGTAAAATGCGGTTACTTTGTGACAGTTTTTAAGGTTTTGCTCGCATGGGCCAGACAGTGTAAATTATGAAGTTTAATAAGTAATACCAAGAAGTTGCTGAAACCTTCCACTATGTAATAAATGGAATCATCTCGTTCTGACCACTTCCAGCATATTTTTGACCTTTCCATGTCGCTTACCATGTAGCCTCCTGGCTTGATATCAGTCGCTCTTCCGGGGAACACTTCCCCTTTGAAGTTCACTACCACAAAGTCATCAAGCTTGAATGTGCATTCAGAGGTCTTCTTAGTGGCCCTTTTCAAGTGGTGGACGTTTCTTGTGTCTTGATGTAACTTACCAGTAGTCGAAGGTGCGTCTCTGTCTGATTGCTCATCTGATGAACTTTCAGAGAGCTTCCAAGTCACTCAGATCTTCATCGGTCCACTTGATGATTTCACTCTCATCTGAGGACTCGACCTTATCAGTGACTCTTCTAGAGACTTCAGAACACTTTTTCTTCGGCTCCTGCGTATTGCCGGTAACAGAACTCGAAGATTTTGCCTTCGTCTTACCAGTGGTTGCTTCTACTACTGGTATGCTGATTTTATGGTTGTATGATTATACTGCTTACCTAAACGTTACAATTAACGTCAAATCACACCATAATGTAGCCAACATATTAACAATCAGGCGTACATACCTGTTTTCTGCAGTTCTTTCACATGAACAACTCCAACACACAAAGTTTACAACAATTCAAACAATTGCTCCAAAGCAGGTTTCAATATAAATGCACTGCCGAAGAATAAAAGAAGTGCGGCAGATTCAGCTGGCTGCCGCAAGATGGTGCAGCACTACAGGCAAGCCACTGGAGCTAATCTTTGGTTTCTAGGCATCTTGGATGCAGCGGGAGATTCGAAATAAGCGAAAATTAACCTATGTCACAAAGTAACCCCTACAGTCACAAAGTAATCCAATTTTACAGTATGTTAAACTGTATATGAGGCCCACCATCTCTTTCGCCATTGTAAAGTAATCTTTAGCCACTCTATTAACTGTCATATGGCATAGGAGAACAGATGTTCTGCTCTGACCAGTTTCTGACTCAACACACAGCCAGCCTCATGGTTGTTCACATCACATGACAGCATAAACTCCTCCTCATAATTTGAGAAAACTAATACTGGTTCACTTGTGAATGATACTCTCAACTGACTGAATGCACACACTCTGATGATCAGTGAAACTTCAGTCCTTTCTTCAATAGGTCATCTACATCTACATCTACATCTGTACTTTGCAAACCACCGTGAGGTGCATGGCAGATGGTACATCCCATTGTACCACTTGTTAGGGTTTCTTTCCATTCCATTCATGTATGGAGTGCAGGAAGAATGATTGTTTGACTGCCCCTTTGTGTGCACTAATTTTTCTAATCTTATCCTCCCATGTGAGCAATATTTAGGGGATTGTAGCATATTCCCAGGATCATCATTTTAAGCCAGTTCTTGAAACTTCATGAATAGACTTTCTTGGGATAGTTTACGTCTATCTTAAAGAATCTTCCAATTCACTTCCTTCAATATCTCTGTGACACTCTCTCATGGATAATTCAAACCCTTTGAACATTCACACTACCCTTCTATCTATACGTTCAACATCTCCTGTTAGCCCTATTTGGTATGGGTCCTACAGAACTGAGCAATAATCTAGAACCAGTGACATGAGTGATTTGAAAGCAATCTCCTTTGTAGATTGATTGCAGTGCCCCAGTATTCTACCAACAACAAACCAAAGTCTATCATCTACTTTACCCACAACTGAGTCTATGTGATCATTCTATTTAATATCCCTACAAAGTGTTACACCCAGGTATTGTATGAGCTGGCCAAATCCAACAATGACTCATTGATATTATAATCCCTGGAAACTACATTTTTTCATTTTGTGAAGTGCAGTGAGCAGCCATGCTATTTCTATCAATTTTGGTACAATCTTCCAGTTATCATTCATCAGGTCCAAGAAACTATTTGCTCCATATAGTTCCAGAAAAGCCTATATGGATATAATTATGTTCAGGCCTGTCTGGACGCCATTATGACTGATTACTGTTACAGTTATATGTGTTTGTATTTAATTAAGTGGTAGACAAAAGTTGGCAGCACTTCTGCTCTAGAGTCTTTGGAGAGATAAGTACTAGAAACTAGGTGTTTGGCAATGTGTCCTTTGTGTGGCTGTACAATGTGAAATAAACGTAATGTTCAGTGAAGTAGACAGATTCCTTTTAAACCTAAAACAAGTAAAAGTAACAGGTTATGTGTCCAGTTTCGCTTAAGTGTTGTAAGTGAATTAAAGACATGAAACAGTGACGAAAAGTTAACAAAATACGATAACGTGTGCTTGAGAGTGAAAACCGTTGTTGTAAACCATTTTGCTGAACTTTGTTAGTGCAAGTAATCGCCAAAAACGAGAGTTTTTACGCCCAGTAGAAAGCACAGTAGTCATAATTTGAGGTTAAATTGTAGTCGACTGAATTTTGAGTGGAATACAGCCAGCTGAGATTTGAGGTCAGAAACATCGACAGATGAGTTTTAGGTTTTAAGATTTGTTTTCAGTAAGTAACTTTCGGTCATATATTGCATTTTGAAGCAAAGATTCAGCAGAAATGGACATGTCAAAAAATATAAAACCACTTAACGGACAAATGGACTGGCCAATTTGGAAACGAAAAATAAGAGACTTGCTGGATTGCCATGAAGGTGCATTGGATGTTATTGACAAGAGGTTAGTTAACCCCTAGCCACTGGAAGAGGGCGCAGCAGATGCACAAGGAACAGCTCGATTTGTATCGAAAGGCAAATAGTTATGCAAAGTGTATGATAACTAGTGCCATCAGTGATGAAGTATATCAAAAGGTAATGGACAGGGAAACATCTAGTGATAGAGTTTGTGGAATGAATTAAACAGTGGACTCAAAGCTACAAACGAAAGTGTTTTACCATGCCTTATGTTTGTGTACAAAACGTTGCATATTCTGCCAAGTGAATTTGAAACTTTTCAGTCAAGTTGGTTGTTGTTAACACAGGAAACGGAAAAAGAACATTTGATGAGTTAACAATGCAGTTATGTATGTTTGAAAGGAATTTCTTGAAGAATCCAAACAGTGACAAAACACCAAAGGAAGCATTAATGGTGAATGTAAGTAAATAAAAACCAGATGGCAAAGGCAAGTTCATCAAGAATGACCCAAGAAAAGGTGATATTTCAGTTATTGTAAGCGTAAGGGCCACAGGGTAAAGGACTGCAAAACGTGGATTTCTGATGGAAGACCAAATAAAAATGGAAACAGAAGTAAAGCAAGTTGTGCTGCTGCTGGTGCTGTGCTAATGTCTGTGAAGAGGCCTATACAGTTGAGGCAGATTGAGCATCGTGATGGGTTGATAATGGAGCTACAACACATATAACAAACTGTTCGCAGTATTTTACAGACTTTCTAAAGTTTGACATTCCATGTGGTGTAAAGGCAGCCAGAAGAGAAACTCTAATGGCAGTGGGAAAAGGCAATATTCAATTATCATCTCCGACTGATGGGCAAGATTGATGTTGGTGGATGTGTGGTATGTTCCACAATTATCTAGAAATTTGTTTTCAGTGTTAGCTGCTCAGGACTGGAATCCTAATAGTAAATTTAAGTCATCAACAAGAGAGTGTTGGCTTAAAATTGATGACAGGGTAGTGCTGCATGGAACCTGTGAACCCTTTGGTACCTTGTCCAAGGCAGACATTCAACCAAAATTGCCCAAAGAAATTGCTGAAGTAAATGCCATTGAAGAAACTTCATTATTGCAGTTGTATCATGAGAGGTGGTGACATCAGGATAAACACCATGTCAAAGGAATGTTAGAATGGGAAGTAGGCATTAATGTTCCCTTGGAGAAGTCACTTTGTTAGCCATGCATTTATGGCAAAGCACATCGCTTACCATTTGGTCACAGAGAGAAGTCAACCTTCCCAGGTGAACTAATGTCAGCTGATGTCTGTGGACCTTTCAATGAATCTTTTCAGAAGAAGAGATATATGATTGTGTTCAAAGACAGCTACACAAAATTTCGGATTGCTTCCTTGTAAAGCAAAAGTTTGAAGTTAAAGATGCATTGAAATATGTTCGTCAACATTGAAATATGCTAGGTCATACAGTCAAAGAGCTGCAGAGTGACAACGGTGGAGAATTTGACAGTAAGGAAGTTAAAGACATACTGCAAGCAAAAGGCGTTACTCAGAGGATGACAGCACGCTACACACCGCAACAAAATGGTGGAAGTGAGCGAGACATGTGAACTATAGTTGAAATGGCAAGAACCTTAAAGTATTCAAATAAAGAAGCTAGTTTCCCAGAAGCCATATGGGCAGAATCGGTTGGAGCATCAGTGTACATTTTGAATCGAACTGCAAAATCATCTGTGGAAGGAATTAGCCCATTAGAACTGTGGTTTGGCAAGAAGCCAAGAATAAAAGATTTACGTATAATAGGCTCTACATGCTATGCCCACATTCCAGTTCAAAGAAGATTGAAAATGGATAAGAAAGCTGTCAAGGGTTATTTGGTGGGGTATGATGGAGATGAGCGTTACAGAATCTGGGTGAAAGAAGAAAACAAAGTAATTCTCAGCAGAGATATACAAAGTCATTTTCAGCAGAGATGTACAAAGTCATTCTCAGCAGAGGTGTAATCTTCCATGAAAAGCCTGAAAGTTGTGAAGAACAAGTCAAATTACCATTGCAGAATGTTGAGCAAAGTCATCAGGGAAAGTATGCAACTGAAGAAAAAGATGAGGTAAACTCCAATAAGGAAGAGTCTGAAGAATCGGAGACTGAAGAGGGCAGTGCCGATACCAGAGAAGAGGAAATCTTAGATCCAGCCTCATCGACAACTGCGAAATCGTTCAACATTAATGAAACCTTCATGGGTAAAATGACTTGTCTGACTTTGTAATTTTCACTGAAGAGATGATTAATGAAACAAATGAAGAACCAGAATCATATGAAGAAGTTGTAAATAGTACACAAAGTGTTTACTGGAAGCAAGCTATGAAAAATGAAATGAAGTCACTACAAAAGAATCAGAGATAGGAACTGACTACTCTGCCAAAAGAAGGAGCAAGAGTTACACCATGTAAGTGGGTTTTCCGTGTAAAGACTAATCCTGATGGAAGTGTTGAGAAATATAAAGCAAGACTTGTCGTCAAGGGATTTAATCAACGCTATGGTGTAGACTACTGTGAGACCTTCAGTCCAGTAGCTAAGTTGAGCACAATTCGTTCAATGTTAAGTGTTGCTGAAGCTGAAAAGATGCATCTAATACAGTTTTATGTGTCTACAGCATTCTTGTATGGAGAACTAGAAGAAATAATATTCATGCAACAGCCAGAAGGGTATAATGATGGCACAGGGAGAGTTTGCAAATTAAGGCAAAGTTTGTATGGACTTAAGCAAGCCCCAAGATGTTGGAGTAAGCGGTTTGGAGCATTTCTCATGTCAGCAGGTTTCAAGATAAGTGATGCAGATCCTTGTTTACATACCAGAGAAGCAGGTGGCAAGAAACTGTTAGTTGCTCTTTATGTAGACGGTGGGTTAGTTATGGCAAGTGATCAGCCGGATGCCAGAAAGTTTGTTGATGAGTTGAAGGCTGAATTTAAGATCACTGTGAAACCAGCATCATATTTCCTTGGACTTGAGATAAAACGCTTTGATGATGGTGCAATCAAGATAAGTCCACAAGCTTATGCAAAGAAGATTCTGGAACGTTTTAGTTTTCAAGAGTGCAAACCTGTCTCAATACCAATTGTAAAGGAACCAGATACATTACATGTAGAAGGAAAGAATGCAGAGAAGTGTAACTTTCCCTGTCGGCAAGCAGTTGGAGCACTGATGTACCTGATGCTTGGAACAAGACCTGACCTGGCTTATAGTGTGAGCTTCCTGTCTCGAACTCTTGATGCAGTATCAACAGAAGATGTAGAGCGACTAAAGTGAGTATTCCGGTATGTAGCAGGTACATATGACCTAGGCATAATCTATCGTCCAAATTTGTGCAGTGGCATATTAGATTGCTATAGCGATGCAGACTTTGGAGGGTGCAACAAAACTGGACGGTCAACATCTGATGTACTTATTACACTTGCAGGTGGAGCTATCTCCTGGCTCAGCCAAAGACAGGCAGTGACTGCAACATCTACAACAGAAGCAGAGTTCATAGCTGCAACAGAAGCTGTGAAGGAGATAACATATCTGTGTAGACTGTTTAGAGGAATGAGAAAGCGGAGTGAAGTTCCAGTTCTTAAGTTTGACAATAGGCAACAATGAACTCGTACAAAACCCCAAGTTCCATCATCGCTCTGAGCATATAAAAGTAAAGTATTTATTTGGCCGAGAAAAGGTACTGGAAGGAGAGTTAGGCATTCAACATATTTCAACTGAGGACCAGTTAGCAGATATACTGACAAAGCTGCTGGCAAAACCAAGATTGTTAGATTTATGTCATAAGATGGGTCTTTCGTGTTGATGTGTTCCCTTTTTTTTCTTAAGTAAATAAGGGAAAGTGTTACAGTTATATGTGTTTGTGTTTAATTAAGTGGCAGACAAAAGATGGCAGCATTTCTGCTCTAGAACCTTTGGAGAGACAAGTACTAGAAACTAGGTCTTTAACAATGTGTCCTTTGTGTGGCTGTACAATGTGAAATAAACGTAATGTTCAATGAAGTAGACAGATTTCTTTTAAATCAAAACAAGTAACAGTAACAATTACATGCCCAAAATACTGTAATCCTTTCGGTGCGAAGTGACACTTTTCTGAATTGAGTGTTAGGTGCACCATGGGCAGTTACTTCCCTTAGTCACAATATGTGCTCTTCATTGTTTTTGCGACTGCAATTATGTCATCAAAATACACCAGAATTGTCTAGGTTTCAGTCCCCACAATACTCCCTCTAAGATGTGCCAGCGTGCCAAATGTAGAAGATTTTTCAGCTCAAATAACACATATCGAAACTTATAATGTCCTGGCAGTACTGTAAATGTTGTCCTTAGGTGATCCTCTGCTACCACCTGTAACTGGTGATAATAGATTCATGACAGGGAAACATCTGCATTGGTCCTGATTATCCAATATTTCCATTATAGTGAGGGTAGGATAAGCATCTGTAACCAAATGCTTGTTAACACATTTGGGATGAGTGATATAGGTCCTACATTGCATTGATTTACTCCAAAAAGATGAGTGATGTAGGAGCTACATTGGCAATTTCTCAGCTTTGTAAATGTATTACAACATTTCTTTTCATCTTTCATCTGTGTAAAGGTATTCTATGATGTTTGTACTACCATGAAAGAATACAGTTGGCAGCACCTGTCACTCATATTAGTAGGAAAGGAAAGTTATTTGTTTTGTGGCATGCCGATTCATCTTGTTGCCATGCACAGTGACTTACAAGGTCACAAGTGGTACATGTTGGCTTGATTGTGTCTCTGTTGTCAGCTTCATGCTTTGTACTTACCTTCAAGATGGTCTTACGTGATGATGAGATAAAATTTTTATTGAAGAATAGTTGTCCAGAGCTTGATGAACACATTTCTGGTTTCAAAAACTATTTGTTTGTTATATTTTTTCTGTAATTATATGTGTTGCCAATTGAATACCAGAAAGCTAATTTTTATGATTTATGTTATAGAAAAAGTAGGAATTTGTAATGATCAAGTGTCAGTAATCCCTCTGATGAAGCTGCTGATGTTGATTCTGTATCAGAAATTCATCTGTCTCAACCTACCAATCTGCCTCTTTCAACTGGGTAGCGGACCGATGATGACACTGTCGCTCCACGACCTACAGGTTTTGAAGAAGAAATGCATGGAATTCAAATTCAAATTGATCAGAACTCTTCTGTGTTTGATTGTTTTGTCTCCTTTTTGATGAAGAACTGTTGAATATGGTAAAACAAGAGGCAATCTGCTATGCTAGAACAACAAGTGACAAGCTAACCGCAACAGGGAACCTGAGGCCAAATTCAGTTTGGCATCAGTAGAGTACTGTGAAACTTGATGACCTGTGTAAGTTTTTTTGGCGTGGTTTTATATATGTGCCTTGTTAGAAAAATCAAAATTGACAGACTATTGATCTATGAATCCTGTACTGCAGACCTCCCCTATAGAGAAGTGTTTATCAAGGAATAATTTTCTGATGCTGTGAATGCTACATCTTGTAGAAAATGCAACCTTTGTTTCAAAAAGTCAAGAAAGGCACAATACTATTCATATGGTAAGACCTATCTTTGATATATTTGTAACAAAAAGTTGAAGAGCATACAACCCAGGAGAAGATCTTACTATAGATGAAGGAATTTGCCCTTTTCTTGGAAGACTCAATCTCAAGATCTACGTCAAAAATAAGCTTAGAAGTATAGCATAAAATTTTTAATGTTATGTGAAAGTGAAAATTGATACATTTTAAAATATTAAATGTATTCTGCTAGTCAGCAAAATGGTAATAACTGCATTTTGCATGTCGTAAACAGATTGTGTGAAAGCTACTATGGTAAAGGCCATGCTCTATATGTGGATCAATTGTACACTAGCCCTGATATAGTCAATCATTTGCGCAAACAAAACTAAGATAGTGGTTATAATAGTGAAAAACAGGAAAGGGCTAACTAAAGATCTAGTAGCCAAGAACTTTAAAAAAAAAAAAAAAAAAAAAAAGAACTTTCATTCACAGACGAGACCATTCACTGTTTGTAAGTGGAAAGACACTTGGCGTGTACTTCTTTTGGGAACAAAAAATAAAATGACAGCATCTAATGTCAATGTCATCTAGGAATAATAGAGAGGATGCAACTTGACTGTTGTTTGCATTACAATAAAAACAAGGCTGGTGTGGATCACAGTGACCAGCTAACAGTGTACTACCCTTCTGAGAGGAAACAAATAAAGTGGTGGAAGAAAGATTTTTTTCACCATTTCATGATGATGATCATAAATTTGTATATTTTATACAAAAAGTAGAGACCTAGAATAAACATCTAATTGAATTCATCGCAGAATTGATAGAGGCTTTGGGGAACAGAGGTGATCTGGTTGAATTAACTTCCACCCAAAATAGCTCACCTGTAAATAGACTCAGTGGAAGACATTTTCCTAAAATGATTACAGGTTCAGAAAAGTCAAAATGGTCTCAGAGAAGATGCAAAGTTTGTGCAGAAAGAAGCAAAGCAGGACCTGGCAAAGTGACCACATACTGTTGTGAAGAGTGTGATGTAGGACTTTGTTTTCCAGAATGTTTCAAAATTTTGTCACAAAGCCAAAAGTAAGCAAATAATATTCAATAAAGGAAGCCATATTTTCAAATAGTGTTATTTTTAGTACCAAAAACTTCTAATCTTATCTCCATTTAGGGAATTAAAGACGAAAAACATATTTTGTTGTTGTGAAAATAACACATCTTCATTTCAGCAAAAAAAAAAAAAATTATCACTAACTGTGTCCCTTGGCAGCTTTCTATAGGACAAAGATCCATCTTTCAAATGCTATAAACTGACCTGTTGTGTACAATAGAACCTTCTACACAAAATTCAGAATAACTCTGAAAAT
Source organism: Schistocerca americana (assembly GCF_021461395.2). Classification (NCBI taxonomy): domain Eukaryota; kingdom Metazoa; phylum Arthropoda; class Insecta; order Orthoptera; family Acrididae; genus Schistocerca; species Schistocerca americana. Next base: position 537,997,365 of record NC_060124.1, on the reverse strand, counting down.
GCACAGCATAAGCCAATTGAATTACACCCTAGTCAACCCATTCCTGGAAGTGTTAAAGTACTGATAATCACAACAGAAACAATCGGCCTTCATGCCATGTGCACTTTTCTTCTGGATGATTATCACTGGTGCTCCCCAGGAACTGGTACTTTGCTCAATAATATCGTCTCATAGCTGTTCATCAATAAATTCTTAATTACTGGTTGCAGGTGATGTATACAGTATGGTTTATGACACACAGTCAGTTCATTCTTAAACAGACCCTTATAATCTAACAATAACTGTTCCATTGCTATGTTCTCTGCTCTTTCAAATAGCACCACTTTCTCTCATAATGCATCTAAAGCAGTGGCTTCTTAAGCTTAGGGTCCAAATGTGCTCTTCCTAAATCATCTTCACAACAGCTCTCAATTGGTGACAAGCAATCCCTTGGACAATCCCATGTCCTCAATTCCAAAATTATCTATCCTTGATGAACACTATCTGTTGACAGTCAACTCCTGTGTGCAAACAAAATTAATGCACACAAAACTCCATGGTTTATCTAATTCTATTTGCCTCTAATGGCTCTATTGCATACAATACACTTACCGAAAATTTAGTTTTTATGATCATGCACAGTATTTTTCCATACCTTGTGGTACATTATCATGTAGACTGATCCTTAATGGCCATGCACACAATGTTATGTGGTTCCCCTTGCACCAGGAATGAGCCTTGCTTACCCCTCCCCCCCCCTCCCCACCCCCCTTCCTCCTCCAAGATGGAACAATGTCTCATTGAATCCTAGCAAGTGCTGATCAAGGCCAATTTTAGCATGCTGCTGAAATAAGAGATCTACCACTAAGGCTGTACAGCAGGCCTCGTCTGTTGAAGGCAAAAGCTCCATACCATCACAGAAATTTTTTGACCCAACTTGGAAACTTACTGCTGAACCCAGCAAACATACATCATTTCTAACCACTGCACTTAATCTACTACTTGCTGGACCACACCTTCTATCCCCCATGAGGCCCAAACTTGTCATACATGCTTGGGAACTTGTGTGTAATAAGTTTTATGCTTCCTTTCATCCACAGTTATCAAGCAAAATTCTGCAGCTGCACCCATTTTGGCTGTGATTATATTTATTGGGAGAACCATGTAGCAGCTCTGGAACTCCCACTGTCATTTAACAGTGAATTACTATTCCCACCCCATCAGTGTGCGATTTGCAGGGGGGAGGGGGGATGGGGGGGGGATTTCCCCCCCTCTGCATCAGACCATACCCTCCTCTGGTTTTAGTTTATGCATCCCAACCTGGGATGTTTAGTTCCCACGCACTGTAGTTAAACTTTACATATAATTTAAATTTGTGGAGCCGAACACTGACAGTTTTTAATAAGTCTTACTATTAATATGTTTCAGTTTTCTATCATCAGAATAAGTACAGCTTTTCACAAATGTGCCTCTACTTTTTGAATTCCCCTTGTATACCTGTATGTAGACAATTTTGTAAATAAGCTTCATCTATAATGTACTTTTAAAGATATAACAAGGGATTGCTTTTCTGATAGTGCATACGCGTGAATAGTGAGTTTCGGCATTAACATCTATTTATAAATAGCTGTTTAACCATGCGTAATGCCACAGTCCAAGCTAGTAACATATATAATTCTACTAACCCCCTAAGACATCCCCCCCCCCCCCACTGGTAAAAGCACAAATCGCACCCTGCACCCCATGGCCTATGTTAGACTTGCATCTGCCACCTTGTTCCAGATGTGCTATTTGCCCACATGTCTTACAGTGTGGTTCACAGGATTCACACCATATGTGGCCTGTTTGTCCACTTCTGTAATATCTGTCTTCCAAGCTGAAAATTTCCATTCCACCCCAAACTCCGGCCAACATGTTTGTCTCTTCTAATGTCACCATAATTTCTATGGCATCAGCTAAGTTCTTAAGAAAACCAGCCTGTATTTTTCATGCCACACTGGACAGCAATCCCTCCAAAAATGTATCTAATGCCATCTATGTTGTCACTTGCAGAACTGTCTTGTTGATAACATCATTGTTTATCAACCTTTATGTATTGAAATTTATCTTTCTAATCCTGTCCATACAGTTTCAAATGGAGCCCACCTGTTTTTATGAAACGCTGTTCAACTGTTCCCTGTAATATCTGCAACAATTTTTTCTTCTGAATCAATGCACCAAGCCTGCCTTCATTATTTCGAAGTTCTATGTATTCGTTAATTCCTCATAGTACATTGTGTATCCTTACCATCTAGCGCAAAAACGAAATTTGGCCACATGTATTAGCTGTCCCTTTGATAACATCCTAGTTTTGTAACTGTTAACAGGTTGTCTACAAACATTAAGATGTCCTTTCCTGCTGTACTCATAAAATGAGAGACTAGGGCAGTGGTATTAGTGTCTAGGATGCAGACGCAGCTTGTGGTTTCCATACTGGGGAAGGCTGCAACACTAATAAATCAAAACTAACCTAGACCTCAGTGTATGCTACAGAATGACATGTTTCCACAACCAAGATTTCTGGGAGGCAGGGGGGGGGGGGGGGGGGGCAATATCGCATCGCACTCTAACCAAATGTTTACATGCTCACATACACTGCATCTCCTTTCCGTTTCATAATCAACTACTAAATGACATCACAAAGTAAGTCCAAGACAAAATCACTAGGCATCTTATTTATCCCCTGACATAGTATTTCCTGACAGTTTACCACAACAAATCATATTAAAAGACGCATTTTGGAGAGATTTTTAATGCAGTTTATGTTAACTTCTCACCACCCTTAATATTTCTTGTGTTTTTAGTTCTAAACTTTGGACGTTTAATGTGTTCAGACCACTGCGTTTGAGTTCGCGTGATGAAACAGTGATGCTTCCATGACATCACAAGTCTTGTGCTGTGACCCAAGTATATTTACATACCATATTTCTTGTACTGTTCACATTTATGTATTATGAATTTATGGATTTTAAATGATCTAGCACATGAAAGATCTTTCCCAAATGTGTAGATTTTAGTACAGTTTGTTGTGCTAAAGCGTCAGCAGATTTTGTATTTAGATCAAAAAGACGTACTATGAATGAAGATGCATTTTGGAAAATGTAATGTCATTGGCTAAACATGTCACTACCCTTTTTATGCACTTAATTTCATAACTTAAACTGATTGTTACAACAAAGGAATTGCTTCTTATCATCTATAAATGTATTTTTGCTTACCTTAATTCATTTGTTTGTAAATTAAATCGGATTGTCTCTCCTTCTGCACTGCAAAATGGTCTATGACCATTTCATTGAAATTTGGCTGATTCAGCACTTCCCTTTTGATAGAACACATCACAAGTGCACAAAGTCTGTCCTAATTCATAGTACTGCACATAAATGTTTTCACTTGCTTCAGTGTAGAGAAGCAGCATTCTGCCTCTCCTGTTATTGGAAAGATTACTATTATTTGCAGAAGTTTAACACTTTCAGGAAATGCTTTTTCCAGATTTTTTTGTAAAGAATATTCAACAAAGTCAAAGCACCTGACACTTTCACAGAATCATTTCGGCTATATAACACATTCATTTCATGTTGTGAGTCTGAACACTGTAATTTAAGCAAACTGACAGTTACATCCAGTTTTTTTCAGGGAAAATAGTTTTATGTTTAGAAAACAATGATGGCTCAAACAGTTGTGTAATTGATATGTGATCGTTAAAATTGAATCAATCACTGATCTGAGTCATGTTGTGGTCACAGACGTCTTGTGCACACACATTCTTGATTCAGAGAAATGATCTCATTTTGCAGTTGGCTCTTCCTGTTCCCAGTGATCATTGAGTTTAGTGAGGCCTGAACATGCTGGACAGAAGCTGCATATTGAGATACATATTCAGTGGTTTTCACTGTATCAGTATCACTCTCAAACATTGTGTGGACACATCATGGCAGGTTTTCTCTGACTTAGGGTTAGGCTTTATGTACCTAATTCTATGTGATGCTACAAATGCCAGCATTTTGGTCACACAACACCAAGTTGCAGGGGTGAAGTGACCTGTGGGAAATGTGGAAAGGCAGCCCATGAAGCTGGGATTGACTGTCCATCTCTGTGTTAACTACTCAGGGAGCCAGCCAGTTGGGAGCCGAGACTGCCCTGTTTTTTCAGAGGCACTAAAAGTCACCAAGTGGATCCCCTATGCTGAAGCCAAAAAGGTATAAAAGGTGACGTAATCTCTTTACCACTTCTTATGCTTCCATGGCACAGAAATCTGTTCCTAAGGTCAACGCCTCAACACAGACATCATCCAGTGTACAATCATCCACCACCAGCACCTGTACTTGCATGTGTACATGCCAAGGCAAAACAAGAAAGGATAAAGCAATCCAAGCAGCCTCCACAGAAAAGACCAGCAACAGTTCTGTAGTAAGCGTCAAGAAGCACATGACAAGCAGAGTGCCTCTCAATGCTCCCTTTCCCCCCTCATCCTCAAAGAGACAGGGTGCAGGGAAAGGTTTACAAAGTTTGGGTCAAAAGCTGTCCTGAGTGCTGCAGACATCATTTTTTCTCATCTTACTGATGAGGAGGACATCATGGAGTTAGATGCCTTGGATCCAGGCAGCCCCTCCACTCCCCCTCACTCTGCAAGTGCTTCACCTCCACAGTGCAAAGATAGGGGTAAATTAAAATGAAATGGCTCCCATCCTACAATGGAATTTGCAGGGGTTCAGGATGCATGTGGGGGAACTCCGCCTTTTTTATCTCAGGGTAGGCCACTGTATCTGTCTCTCCAGGATACTCATTTCCATCAATCGCACATCCCTGAGCTACGAGGCTATGTACTCCACAAAAAGGATGACCTGATTAGAGAGAGCTAGAGGAGGTGTAGGTATTTTCATCAGTACTGACTACCATTCCTCGCCTCTCTCACTTACAACGACTTTACAAGCAGTTGCTGTATCAGTGCACATGCTCATCAGTTGACAATATGTTCCCTCATCAGTTTACAATATGTTCCCTTTACTTGACCCACATGATGCACTCAATGAATAGATCCTAACCAACTTTATTACACAAATTCCCGCCCACTTCATCCTCTGTGGTGATTTTAATGCACACAATGTGCTCTGCAACTACCTGGCCCAGGGGTAGAGCAATTGAGAGCAGAGCACTCACTTTTGCACAGCAACTGGGTCATTCTCTGCCACTGATCTCTTGCTTTGCTCTCCAGCTGACTCACATTGCTCAATGGGAGGTAGTCGATAACTTTGCCGACTTCTGGTGTGAGGCAATTTTAATTCATCTTTTAAAACCTGGGAAAGACCATACATGCCCAAGTAGTTATTGTAGTGTTGCCCTCACTAGCTGTATGGGGAAGACCTTAGAGCAGATGGTCAACCACCACCTTGTCTGGAACTTAGAATCCAGCAACTCCTTAGTCACTGTCAGTGTGGGTTCAGGAGGTATCGCTTCATCTTTGACAACCTTGCCCTCTTGGAGGCAGCTAAACAACAGGCTTTCCTATGCCGGCATCACCTTCTACACTATGTGATCAAAATTATCCAGACACCCCCAAATCATACGTTTTTCATATTAGGTGCACTGTGCTGCCACCTACTGCCAGGTACTCCATGTCAACGACCTCCGTAATCATTAGACGTCATGAGAGAGCAAAATGGGTCGCTCCGCAGAAGTCATGGACTTTGAACGTGGTCAGGTGATTGGGTGTCACTTTTGTCATACATCTGTACGAGAGATTTCCGTACTCCTAAACATCCCTAGGTCCACTGTTTTCAATGTGATAGTGAAGTGGAAATGTGAAGGGACGCATGCAGCACAAAAGCGTACAGGCCGACCTCATCTGTTGACTGACAGAGACTGCCGACATTTGAAGAGTGTTGTAATGTGTAATAGGCAGACATCTATCCAGACCATCACACAGGAATTCCAAACTGCATTAGGATCCACTGCAAGTACTATGAAAGTTAGGTGGGAGGGGAGAAAACTTGGATTTCATGGTTGAATAGATGCTAATAAGCCATACATCACGCCGGTAAATGCCAATCTATGCCACACTTGGTATAAGGAGCATAAACATTAGACTACTGAACAGTGGAAAAACATTGTGTGAAGTGATGAACCACAGTACACAATGTGGCGATCTGATGGCAGGGTGTGGATATGGCGAATGCCTAGTGAATGTCATCTGCCAGCGTATGTAGTGCCAACAGTAAAATTTGGAGGCGGTGGTGCTATAGTGTGGTCGTGTTTTTCATGGAGAGGGCCTGCACCCCTTGTTGTTTTGTGTGGCACTATCACTGCACAGGCCTACATTGATGTTATAAACACTTTCTTACTTCCCACTATTGAAGAACAATTCGAGGATGGCGACTGCATCTTTCAACATGATTGATCACCTGTTCATAATGCATGGACTGTGGCAGAGTGGTTACACGACAATAACATCCATGTAATGGACTGGCCTGCACAGAGTCCTGACCTGAATCCTATAGAGCACCTATGGGATGTTCTGGAATGCTGACTTTGTGCCAGACCTCACCGACTGACATTGATACTTCTCCTCAGTGCAGCACTTGGTGATAAATGGGCTGCCATTCCCCAAGAAAGCTTCCAGCACCTGATTGAATGTATGCCTGCGAGAGGGAAAACTGTCATCAAGGATAAGGGTGGGCTAACACCATATTGAATTCCAGCATTACCAATGGAGGGAACCACAAACTTGTAAGTCATTTTCCACCCAGTGCCCAGATACTTTTGATCACATAGTGCAGGTACATCTTTTGACATTGAGAAGGCTTAGAATACTACTAGGAGGCATCTTATCCTGGAGCAGCTTCATGAATGGGGTTTTCGTGGTTGTATTCCCATTTTTATTCAGTCCTTCCTCTTGCCACAATATTTTAGATATCAAGTCGGTGATGTCCTGTCTGATCGCTTTGAGCAGGAGAGTGGTGTCCCTCTGTTGTATTCTCTTTAGCTGCTTTTATGTCAGCTTGTTGTCTGTATAGAGCTGTACCATGGGAAGCAAGGAGAGGAGGTTGGTTGGTGGCCGGTGTCCTTGTTCTATAACACAAACATCACACAATTAATAACTGGTTCTTTGTTCATAAAGAAAGAGCTATTTAACTTAAGTTTCCATGTGCTGTGGCACAAGCTCTCTTCTGTATAGTCCACATAGCCTCAATGCTGTTGAATTAGAAGTCTACTGTGTTCACTATAAGGTTACTATGCGCTCCCTGTCTCTGTACTAGAGGCTCCGTCTCTGAGACATGCTGAAACTCCACGGTGTACAGACTTGAACTAACTGGCATACGTGGAAAGAACTAACTGACTAGCTAACTGGCCCTCCAGTCCGTGGCATTGATCCTAAATACTGGCGGCTGAGAGGGCACTGGTGGCGCATTTCCATTGAGTCTTGTCTCTGGCCTCTCTCAATACTCTCATAATCTCTAGACCACATGGTGTGCTGGTGCCAGCATATACCAGCATACCCTCAAGGTAGCATTTTACTTGTGACTGTCTTTGCCATAGCTATTAATAGCGTTACATCCATAGTGAAAAGTGCTGTCCAGTGTTCTTTGTTTGTGGATGTCCTCTCTGTGTTTTGCTCTTCTTCAAGCCTTGCAATGACAACATGTCAGTTGCAGTTGACTCTTCAATGTTTGGATGAATGGGCACAGATGAGCAGTTTTAAGTTTGTGTTGAGGATGACAGACACTGCCCTAAGTTTTAAAGACACAGTGGGCATTATGGAGCTCATATTTGACCCTAAGCTTATGTGGTTACCACATCTTAAGGACCTGAAAAAACGGTCACTTATGCTTTAAGTATTTTAAAATGTCTTAGCCGCAGTACATAGGGAGTGGACAGGACTTGCCTGCTCTGGTTTTACAGGGCATTTGTATGGTCTCAGGTCGATTATGGTTGCATGGTGTATGGGTCTGCGAGACCCTCTTATTTAAAGGTATTGGACACACTGGACCATAAAGGGATCTGATTGGCTACTGGGGCATTCAGGTGACGGCTACTTATGATGTGCCAGGCATATAAAACACTGTCCACACCATACATACCCGCCTACCATACCGTTGCTCAGTTTCCAGTGGAAAGGACTTTTTGTAATTGGCCACTGGAACTTTGAATCAAACATATTGGTTTTCAACATGAATATTGAAAAAAAAAATGTTACTCAGTTTGTATGGAACAAAAATACAGAAAATCGTTTAAATGTTTGCAGAACTGTTTATAATCCTTGAAAACAGAGTTACCCACACAATACAAGATTCATTCAACCAGTAATCATGTTCTGGACATTATGTCAATGATGCGGTGATAATGGTACGATGTTGAGGGTGTGATGCCGATGGTACAGAAGGATGGTGAGAAGCTGCAAAACATAGGGATGGAATGGTGGTCAGTGGTGATGGCTGGTCAGGTGTTTAGATGTGAAGCTGTTAGTGAAGGACTGGATGGACTGGAGGCTGGGATGGAACTACTGAGTCCTCACAGAGCCAAGGTAGAAGTTCTCATGACATACAGCGAGGTACAGAAGAATGAGCAAGGACAAAACGGCTAACTACAGCACCTGTCTGAAATAAGATGGATTAGTGTTCAGTTGACCCAACTCGCTCCTGTGTATAAACAGTCCACTTTGACTGTGGTTCGTGTTTCTACTTGCACTCAAGAGTGGGATGAAAAACACTGTCAATTGACATCACTTCCATTGAAGTTTTGTTGTCAGACAGGATGCAGGCCTAAAACAACTCACAGGGACAAAGTCCACTGCCTTTATATTGCTGAAGGTGATTTCACCGAGTTCCAAAGAATACTGTCCAGAACAGTCACTAGTTAGCATGAGACACAGTAATCACAATGAAACACAACACATAATGTTATAGAACAATTACATGTATATAATTAGATTTTCAAGTTTTACCTTGAGCAGCATAGAAAAAAATTGTTTAATGATCTGAAGGTTCAAAAAATACTAGAATACTACACTAATAAAGGACAAAAGAACAGGGAAAGATATAGGGTACCCTATTCAGACAAAAGAGTCCACAAAACTCACTTATCACTAAGACACAAAATCAGAAACTTGCAAAAAATGGAATAACATACAGAATAAAAAGAAAGAAGGCAGATTACCCTACAAGTACTGGCAACTGACAAGAAAATCAAGCATGGTGGAAGTAACCACAAATAAATCACATAGTTATATCCCTACATCTGGACTGAAAGTTCACTCATTTTAGAACACCAGTTCATGGCACATAATGGTGACATATTATCAACACATATCATAGGAAACAAATTACAAAACCTTAAGTAACTTCTATTTACAGATCATATAGTTTCACAAATCATGACACACTTATAAAAAATATGCAGGATTATTTAGAGAACATTTTTAAATCCTTATGAAGTTATACACCATTTATTTTCAGTGTATTAGGATATGCCAACAGATATGCACTTGGATGTCGCAGTTTTATATCTTGAACACACAAGCTGACAGTGAAATAGTTCACATCATTCAGACCATGATAGTAGCAGATTTGCCCAGTGTTATTAATTTGCAACGAAATCACTCTGCACTGGATTGCTAAACACACTAATTATTTTATAATGTCTGGGAATCCAACACTGAATAAAAGTTTGTAGACAATATTTACCTTCCTTTTCACAAATTAATTTTTTTATTCTTGGTACTTGCAATTACAAGTTGTATCTCCTCTGCTCGTCAAATTATGTCTATATGCAAACTTACCTGACACCACCCCCCCCCCCCCCCAAAAAAAAAACTAACTATGTCCAATTGGCATTCCTTATCTCCAAGAATTGCAAAAAGCATAGATGCTCTTTTTTCACAGTAAAGAGCATTGTCATCTCAATTACAGTAGTGCATCATCACTGGTACTCGTAGCTGGAATATTACAATAATATTACATTATGTAGGGACATTACAGTGCACAGAATTGGCTTCTAGAGATGGGTGTGGATGGTCTTCATGTTTCACATTGCGGTGGGAGCAGATTTCCATCTTGGCTTCTCCGGAGGCGCAGACTCATTTTAGAGGTGACAAATTTTAAGAAAGATTGTGCATCAGATTGAACATTTCAATCTCTGTTTTTTAATGTTTTGTGTGAATCACAGTTTCACAGAAGTGTACACTGATGGCTCCAAACAAGGGAATTCCCTCAGATGCTCTGTCAGGTTTCCCGACCATGTCACAAGGATTTGCCTTCTTTACAAGTATACTGTTTTCTCAGTGGAGATCCACATGATCCTGATGGTATTGGAGAAGATGTGTCGTATTCAGGGCAAATAGTTTCTCATTTGCTCTGATTCCCTTAGTGCCTTACAATCATTACAGAACCTGTACCCAGCTGAGGAGTTGGTCCGGCTGATATATGACCAACTGTACTTGCTCCAGCGGCAAGGTAAGCAGATGTCATTCTGCTGGGTGCCTGGTCATGTAGAGATCTGGGGAAATGAACAGGAAGACTGCACATCCAAGGAGGCCTGCAGGGGCAGGATGAGGCACAGTGTCCTATTTCCTTGCAGACTGTGATTTCTGCACTACACAGGAATTGCATGTTGTTGTGGGATGAGGAATGGCTGATGGTGATAGCCATTAAGCTGCGGGTGGTGAAGTCAACAACCCGACTGTGGCGTTTCTCCTGCCATTTGCTCAGGCAGGATGAAGTGACCCTCATGCATCTTAGAATTGGGTCTGCCCTCTCACACATAGCTTTTTACTATGGCGAGAGGATCCCCCATTTTATGATGCTTGTGGTGTGCACATCTCTATCCGCCTCCACCATATTATAATTGATTGCGTTTTATATTGTGATGCAGGGCACAAACAAATTTTGGAGGAGATCTGCCCTCTATTTTAGCTGATGATCAGATGAGTGTGACTAAGGTTTTAAAGTTTTGTGATGTGTCTCGACTCTGGCCTAAACTTATAGGCTGGAGGTTTTAGTGTGTTGCAGAGTGGCTGGCTTCTCCTGTTGTTATTCTTGTGGTCAGCTAGCCACGTCTATCTGCTATTGTTTTAGTTCCTTACACCACTTTTTTCCTGTGTCATTAATATTTTACTACTGACACAGTACTTCGTTCTGTGGTTCTGTGCGGTTGCACACATAGTTTTCCAATTTTTGTTACCTGAGTTTTACATGCTGTTTTATCTTCTTGTTTTGTGTATTTTGTTGACACTCATCTCAGTCTGTTTCTGCATGGGTGCTAAAGAGCTTGCTGTCGTGCGCCCATACAAACATGTTCTGTCTGTCCAGTCATCTTGTATATTCGTAAGACTTGTCTTATTCCAGTAACTGAGTACAGAGTGTGTAATACTCCGTGTGTTCCTCACAAGACATGGAGACAGGAAATCTTTTCAAGTTGTAGGGTTATAACCTGGAAAAATAATTTGTTCAAGTAACAAGGATGGCTTATCTTTTGCTTAAAGTTACTGTAGTGGATCTTTTTGGGTTGTGGTATGTGCACATCAGCTGTCTAAAAATTATTATTACTGCTTACTGGCATTATTTTTATGGCACTAGGGTGGTGATTCTGTTATATGAAGGGATTTACAAATGTGATGTATGTATGTGTTCTCATTTTTCAGTGCTTTGGGTGGTCAGAGTATGTCCACTAAACTTTATGTTTGTCCTTCACACATATACTGAATGACAGTCATTGAAGGACATTTGATGTATGCGTGCACAATGTTAATTAAATTCAGTAAAACAAATTTTGAGTAGGCCCTTACTTGTAGAGGTGTGGTTAGAGGTCTATAAAAAATCCAATTCACTCATTAAAAGATCCAGTTATGGTTCAAGTAAAACCAGAAGTGACACTTTGATATTTGACATCTGTTGATTACATCTTTCTAATAATTAGGCCTATATCACATTCTGAAAAGCACAATTTCAAAGTTTTTGATTGATACATTAAGTGTTGTTTATGATACTCTATTACTCATTTAAAATCTAATATTTTCACTCTTGCACCTGAAATACCTGTTGTATGAAATTTATAATTTTTTCCAAACTGAATTTTGAAGCTGTGCAAGTGCACTAAAAGACACTGTAATATTAATTTTATTTGTTAAAAGCAACACTCAATCTGAAATAATACTGCCATCAGGAAAGTTGTTACAGTACTTCCTTTCTCAAACCCACTGGGTAAGTGTTCTGAGAGCAGTGAAGTGTACTACAATCTGATTATCTGAATATTCAGCCAGTACTGTATTAATTTTCACCATTTTAAGAATAAAGTGAGCCTGCTGTGAAACCACAAATCTAACTTTCATTAATTATGTATGCTTGCTTCCTTACATGCAAATTTTATTCATGCATCATGTAATAGAAACATGTACTTTCACCACATAAATTAACCATTATGTGCTCATAACCTCATTGGCAAAAACTTTGAAAACTGAAGTCGCACATCCTGCCACTGTAGCATAATAAACCACACTCTGAACAATGTGTTTTGGAGAGATCGTTGGTGCAGTGTATCACTGAAACTACATGTTTTTGTAACACATGCATATAAATATGAAAAACATCAATTATAGCCTGTTAGTTTCTCAGGTTGTGGTACCTTCTGATGCTAATTTCTGGTGAGAGAAGGAAAGTGGCACCACGAAGTTTAAGTGTTTTTTACTTTTGTGGTGTGGTGTTTTTCCCTTCATTTCATATATCCATAAAACTTGTCTGGTAATTCCAGTAACTAAGGACAGAGTGTACAGTACTCGCCATGTTCATTTTGAGGCAGACCAGCTCGTTTACACACATCTTACAATAGCAAAAACCACACTGCAGCACTTGTCTCCAAGCACAGAGGTATTGTGGTATCTATCCCATCCTTGGAAGTTAAAGTATAATGTACTTCATACTCCTCAATCCTGTCAAAAACTGACACATGAGATCGGATGCACTATGACCACATTGTTGGCCAATGTTATTGTGTGACCTCTGTCGATAGCCTCTGATGACAGTTGGCAGAGCCACTCTGACTGCAGCCTAAGAGGCATTTCAAGGCACACTCTTAAGACTGGCTACTACCTGTTTGAAAAATATCTCTTGATATCACATATCAGCTGTTCCAAAAAAGTTGACCGGCATTGATTAAATCCATGTGGGAGATATGGGAAATGTGTCCTGATGATGTAAATGTGTATCATGTTGTTCAAAAATTTGTTTTAATATATATTTTGGGGCAGCTTTGCCTCAGAGCCTTTAATTATGAGTCACGCCTTAGGATGGGTACCAGGATACTGGATGAGGACTGATCCCTTCTATTCTCTCTCTTTGCATTCAAGTGCTTGCAAACCTGTGTGTTGTCCGTCTCAATAAGGTCTGAATTGTATCTGGAGTGGTAACCTCTCATTCATTCATTCATTCATTGAAAAGCCTGTGTCCACAATAAAAGAAAAAATTCAACAGCAAAGGAATCAACAACAATACCACAGTCACATCTCTCACCACTAAACACATAATTCTTACGTCTTTCCCTACATTCCTTGGTCCATGTCTTCTATTCGGGGGTTTAGATACACTCCTGGAAATTGAAATAAGAACACCGTGAATTCATTGTCCCAGGAAGGGGAAACTTTATTGACATATTCCTGGGGTCAGATACATCACATGATCACACTGACAGAACCACAGGCACATAGACACAGGCAACAGAGCATGCACAATGTCGGCACTAGTACAGTGTATATCCACCTTTCGCAGCAATGCAGGCTGCTATTCTCCCATGGAGACGATCGTAGAGATGCTGGATGTAGTCCTGTGGAACGGCTTGCCATGCCATTTCCACCTGGCGCCTCAGTTGGACCAGCGTTCGTGCTGGACGTGCAGACCGCGTGAGACGACGCTTCATCCAGTCCCAAACATACTCAATGGGGGACAGATCCGGAGATCTTGCTGGCCAGGGTAGTTGACTTACACCTTCTAGAGCACGTAGGGTGGCACAGGATACATGCGGACGTGCATTGTCCTGTAGGAACAGCAAGTTCCCTTGCCGGTCTAGGAATGGTAGAACGATGGGTTCGATGACGGTTTGGATGTACCGTGCACTATTCAGTGTCCCCTCGACGATCACCAGTGGTGTATGGCCAGTGTAGGAGATCGCTCCCCACACGACACGTCTCCATTCGTCCCTCCATTCACGCCTGTCGCGACACCACTGGAGGCGGGCTGCACGATGTTGGGGCGTGAGCGGAAGACGGCCTAACGGTGTGCGGGACCGTAGCCCAGCTTCATGGAGACGGTTGCGAATGGTCCTCGCCGATACCCCAGGAGCAACAGTGTCCCTAATTTGCTGGGAAGTGGCGGTGCGGTCCCCTACGGCACTACGTAGGATCCTACGGTCTTGGCGTGCATCCGTGCGTCGCTGCGGTCTGGTCCCAGGTCGACAGGCACGTGCACCTTCCGCCGACCACTGGCGACAACATCGATGTACTGTGGAGACCTCACGCCCCACGTGTTGAGCAATTCGGCGGTACGTCCACCCGGCCTCCCACATGCCCACTATACGCCCTCGCTAAAAGTCCGTCAACTGCACATACGTTTCACGTCCACGCTGTCGCGGCATGCTACCAGTGTTAAAGACTGCGATGGAGCTCCGTATGCCACGGCAAACTGGCTGACACTGACGGCGGCGGTGCACAAATGCTGCGCAGCTAGCGCCATTCGACGGCCAACACCGCGGTTCCTGGTGTGTCCGCTGTGCCGTGCGTGTGATCATTGCTTGTACAGCCCTCTCGCAGTGTTCAGAGCAAGTATGGTGGGACTGACACACCGGTGTCAATGTGTCCTTTTTTCCATTTCCAGGAGTGTATTATGTGCCCAACCAGTATCGCAAAACATTTGATTTTCAAGCACCGTGTTGAACTGATGCCACAGATCATTGGCCCACAATGTTTCTCATAACTACTGACTCTTCTGACACCAACATTACAACCAGCTGACACCAGTGTTGCAGAATGGCCACTTCTGACTCCAGAAAGGCGCATGCAGGAAACTGTGTGACACAATCTCCAGTACTGCAGTGAGTACTGAGTCAAGATGCTTGCTCAGTAACAAAATTCGTTATTATTCTGATGCTTCAACTCAGTATGCTGACTGTAGCTGGTGGTGGGCTGTGAATGACATTAGCTGAGGTAGTGGCAACAGTCAGAAGGCAGTGTCCACACTCTGATGCGAGTGGCCAGATGCTGCACAGTGAGTCGCACCTGCTGGGATAGCATGCATTGCACATGCCCCAATGCAGCTGGGAGTCTTGCGCAGGATTCCTAAAATGAAACCAGGACCCTTGGAGATTGGATGGGGGGTCAACCAGTGGCAATCATGGATCCAGCTTGAAGTCTGGAATCATGAGTGTGCTAGCTGCCAGCTCATGATTCAGCAGCTTCACTGAGGTGGTTATCCTGCTTCGTAAGGCTGTATTAGCTTAGCCACACATTTGACTGATTACTGGCATGGAGACAGTGCCAGTCAAATGCATGGCACCCAAAGAAAGCTGCTATCATCTGAGCTGCAAGCATTTATAATCCCTCCAGCTATGTATATTATGCCAGTGTAGTGTAACATGACATTTTGATAGGCTCTTTGAGAAATTGAAGACATTCACATGAATATATAGAGAGAAAAACTATTATTTTAACTTAACAGACCTAGAGTGAAGAAAAACACTGTCACCTGGCTTCTGTCCATGCACGGCCAATAATGTACTCAGGAGTTGCACTTCCCATGGGCATGAGTGGTGAACAGAAGTCGTCACTTGTTATAGTGGACATGTTATTCTGTGCAGCTGCTGTGGTGCTATGGTGGACCACCAAGGAATAACCAAAGAGCCTGCATTAGCAATGAATGTCACATAAAATGTTATCTATTTGACTTATTCTACGGTATGTGGACCAGAGAGGAGGAGGAGCCTGTTGCTCACTGTAAAATACATTGTATTAGCAATTAATCTGACAGTATACAGTTGAAGTTATAGAACTATGGTTATGAATTGATGTACCTTCACTCATGATGCCTGCAATTTTAGAGATCACCCATCCATACAGTTCACAGGTGCACTTACAGAGGCCACTTAGGGGTTGATCTAATGGCATGACCTGGTGAGCCGCCAATGAAACAGTATTATCTAAGCTGTCACATATGGGGGCTCAGCCTATTCTATAACATGTGTTACTGTTCTCTAGTCAGTGTGTTCAGTGCTACACATGACCTGCACCTCACTGCGTCTTATGTGTTGCTCTATAAAGTAGTATGTTGCGTAAACCATGTTTGTTCTTGCTATAGCATGAATACTTTATGTTGTTTGAGGAGAGAAATGAGCTTTTCTTCCAGGTAATTAACAAAATCTTCATAAAAGAAGATTGGAGCATGGTGAAAAAGATTATCTGGGACTGAATAGCAAGACCAGTTCTACAAGAGAAATTTACAGGCAAACATAATATCCAGTGATCTTAGCAAACAGTTTTTATCCACACACATCCAAAAAGTTTTGCATCACCTCGGTTCCAAGAGTTCTGGAACCTGTACAGAAAACTGGAATAGCAAACAACATAAACATCATTTCCGCCCTTTTTACTGCTCATGAAAACCAAGTGTTGCATGTTCTACCCCTATACGGGGAGACCTTCAGGGGTGGTGGTCCACATTGCTGTACATGCCGGTACCTCTAATACCCAGTAGCACGTCCTCTTGCATTGTTTCATGCCTGTATTCATCATGGCATACTATTAACAAGTTCATCAAGGCATTGTTGGTCCAGATTGTCCCACTCCTGAAAGGCGAAGATCCCTCAGTGGTTGGTGGGTCACATCATCCATAAACAGCCCTTTTCAATCTATCCCAGGCATGTTTGATAGGGTTCATGTCTGGAGAACATGCTGGCCACTCTAGTCAAGCGATGTCGTTATCCTGAAGGAATTCATTCACAAGAACTGCATGATGGGGGTGCAAATTGTTGTCTATGAACACAAATGCCTCACTAATATGCTGCCGATATGGTTGCACTATCAGTCGGAGAATGGCATTCACATATCGTACAGCCATTACGGCACCTTGCATGACCACCAGTGGCGTACATCGGCCCCACATAATGCTACCCCAAAACAGCAGGAAACCTCCAACTTGCCATGCTCTCTGGACAGTGTATCTAAGGTGTTCAGCCTGACCGGGTTGCTTCCAAACTCGTCTCTGACGATTGCCTGGTGGAAAGCATATGCGACACTCATCAGTGAAGTGAACATGATGTCAATCATGAGTGGTCCATTTGGCATGTTGTTGGGCCCATCTGTATTGCGCTGCATGGTGCCATAGTTGAAAAGATGGACCTTGCCATGGATGTTGGGAGTGAAGTTGTTCATTATGCAGCCTACTGCACACAGTTTGAGTCATGACACAATGTCCTGTGGCTGCATGAAAAGCATTATTGCTGTCAGGTTTCCTCCAAGCCATAATTTGTAGGTGGTGGTCATCCACTGCAGTAGTAGCCCTTTGGAAGCCTGAGCGAGGCATGTCATCGATAATTCCTGTCTCTCTGTATCTCCTCCATGCCCAAACAACATTGCTTTGTTCACTCCGAGATGCGTGGACACAATCCTTGTTGAGAGCCATTCCTGGCACAAAGTAACAATGCGGACATGATTGAACCACAGTATTGACTGCTTAAGCATGGTTGAACTACAGACAACAGGAACCGTGTACCTCCTTCCTGGTGAAATGAATGGAACTGATCAGCGGTCGGAAACCCTCCATCTAATAGGCACTACTCATGCATGGTTGTTTATATCTTTGGGCAGGTTTAGCGACATCTCTGGACAGTTAAAGGGATGTGACTGGTATACAATTTCCACTGTCAATGTCTGTATTCAGGAGTTCTGGGAACCGGGGTGATGCAAAACTTTTTTGATGTGTGTATATACACAATGTGATCAAAAATATCTGGACACCCCCCAAAAGA
This sequence comes from Schistocerca americana, assembly GCF_021461395.2. Lineage (NCBI taxonomy): Eukaryota > Metazoa > Arthropoda > Insecta > Orthoptera > Acrididae > Schistocerca > Schistocerca americana. The sequence goes on along the minus strand of NC_060124.1, from coordinate 537,979,350 downwards.
TACACTTTTCATATTAGGTGCATAGTGCTGTCACTTACCACTAGGTACTCCATATCAGTGAACTCAGAAGTCATTAGACATTGTGAGAGAGCAGAAAGGGGTGCTCCACGGAACTCACGGACTTCGAACATTTCCACACTCCTAAACATCCCTAGGTCCACTGTTTCTGATGTGATAGTGAAGTGGAAACGTGAAGGGACATGTACAGCACAAAAGCGTACAGGCCAGCCTCGTCTTTTGACTGACAGAGACCACCGACAGTTAAAGACGGTCGTAATGTGTAATAGGCAGACATCTATCCAGTCCACCACACAGGAATTCCAAACTGCGTCAGGATCCACTGCAAGTACTATGACAGTTAGGTGGGAGGTGAGAAATCTAGGATTTCATGGTCAAGCAGCTGCTCATAAGCCACACACGATGCTGGTAAATGCCAAACAACACCTCACTTGGTGTAAGGAGCATAAACATTTGATGGCTGAAAAGTGGAAAAATGTGTGAAGTGACGAATCATGGTACCACAGTTTGGTGATCTGATGGCAGGCTGTAGGTATGGCAAATACCCAATGAACATCAACTTTCAGAGGATGTAGTGCCAAAAGTAAAATTCAGAAGCGGTGGTGTTATGGTGTGGTCATGTTTTCCATGGAGGGGGCTTACACTCCTTGTTGTTTTGCATGGCACTACCACAGCACAGGCCTACATTGATGTTTTAAGCACCTTATTACTTGCCTCTGTTGAAGAGAAATTTGGGGAGGATGATTGCATCCTTCAAACATGATCAAGCACCTGTTCATAATGCACCGACTGCGGTGGAGTGGTTACACGACAATAACATCCCTGTAATGGACTGGCCTGCACAGAGTCCTGACCTGAATCCTACAGAACACCTTTGGGATGTTTTGGAATGCAGACTTTGTGTCATCGATACCTCTCCTCAGTGCAGCACTCAGTGAAGAATGGGCTGCCATTCCCCAATAAACCTTCCAGCACCTGACTGAATGTATGCCTGCGAGAGTGGAAGCTGTCATCATGACTAAGGGTGGGCCAACACCATACTGAAGTCCAGCATTACTGATGGAGGGCGCCACGAACTTGTAAGTCATTTTCAGCCAGGTGTCTGCATACTTTTGATCACATAGTGTAGGTTGCTTGCTATTCTGGAAGGATGTATGTAACTTGTATGTTTGAGATCTCCCTGTGAGCACTAGGCACATGACAAAAGGAGTTAAGCTCCCAATTAATAGGTGGCTGTAGAAATACTGCATTATGCTGCAGCATTTATCTACCCAGTTGACCACTCACACTGGAATGCTCCACTGCAGGATGGTTATTCAGCACTATCAAAACTCCCAGCTACATTATTATATTGGTGGCTGGCCTGGACATGCCTTGGCCGATTGGAAAGGCGTACCTTTAGCTGATGCTACAACAGCTGTATACCGTACTCAGCTCCACATATCTTCACAAATGTAGCAGCTGTGTCTGAAAGATGCCCTGCCTTTCTTATTCAGACTGCAATTTTTTTTTATACCATCAATCAGTCCGAATTTCAAATTGTGTGTTTCAAAATGTGCAACAGGTGTTTTGTTGTTTGCAGAAACCATTGTTGCTGTATCACTACCATATTTCTTGAGAAGATGAGCTTGTACTGTCTTACTGCCAGGATGACAGCCACCATCGATTTGGTCCATTAACTCATCCAATGAAAACTGGCACAAAATGTCACCAAGTCACTAATTTGTGACATATATTGTATTATGACTTGTTCAAAGCCATTGTATTATGACTCATCCAAAGTCATTACAATGTTCAACTTGCTTTAAAACAGTTTGTTTAATTATACTGAAATCAGTCTTGCAATCAGTCTTCTTGTTCTCCCTCTGCTACTTCAAGTGTTATAAGAAGTGCTCATGAAAAATGGTAAGCTTTTAAACTGGGGGTACTTCATCAAGGATATAATGTGTTGCTGATTGTGGTCAACTCTGCTCAGATCCATTGAGATGGATAGCGATCTCTTTTTCTTTCAGTAAAATTCTACAATCCCTGTCTCTCCATTGAGGTAACCTCTTTTAATTCCATCATGCAGCTCCTTGCAACCAACAAAGTATGTCTTTGCAGAAATAACAAAAATGTTACAAATGCTTAGACCTCTAAAATCAAACTAAACTGTGTTGGTTGCTGGACATGCAGTTAGCAATGGAGGTATGTGAGGAATCCCCAATGTTGAAGGAGGGGTGAATGGCAATGGAAGGGTTGGGGTCCACCCAAGAACAGCAGAATGTGGAAGTAACAAATTCATGCACCACTCACTGTGCCTTAACTATTTGTATGGAAAAAATATCATAGGTTAATAATATCTAGTAAATTTAAATTACTTAATTTTTGTACTGGCTATTATTTCCAAATTAGCATATATTCTTCAAGCTATGTAACCAAAACCAAACAAAAGCATTATTTTTAAAGTTATTTTGTATTTTAATGGTCTTTCATTTCCTTTTTTTTTTTTAATTTGCAAAGGACAATTTTATGTTCAGTATCCCAAGAACCATAGAGCCACATAATTTAAAAAGAAAAGTGTCCTGCACAATTTTCCAGCACGGCTCAACTTCAAGCATCAGACAAGTGGCCTAGCACATCTGTTATAGTCACCTGTACATAACAGGTAAACTGAAAATGTAACTATCATATGCAGTGAGGAAAGGGCCCATTGTGGACAGAGGAAGTAAACCCTCTCTGATTTTAAGCTGCTGAAAAACCCATCAGGATCTCCCAACCAACAATGTCATATAATTCTTTCTTTATCCTGAATGCAGAGTCACAATTGTTTCAGTCATCTATTTTTTTAAAGTGGAGTGCAAATCTAAACCAGATGTGCTACACGTCCATTGCACACCCGTTTCACCATCAAAGATACACAGCATGACGAGACCTCCTTTACAATAGCAGTAAGGAATGTCGTTTATGTAACTGATCTTTTTCTATTCTTGTGCCAGTAAATTGCTGCTGATAATGATTACTCTTTTCTTTACCTTGTTGATATCATGCTGTATGTGAAACTGCAAGTAATTATTATAGGTCAATTTGCATATCATTACTGTAAGTCTAATTACACTGGCTTCATAATGAGAGACAACAGATGCAACGTCATTTCTAACATTTCAAACATCTCTAAAATGTATTTTTGTAGTGGGACCGAAGTTACTGTTTACTGTTTTTTGTTTTGTAATCTATATCTATCTCTAAAATGTATTTTGTTGTAGTGGGACCTAAGTTACTGTTCACTGTTTTTTTTTTGTTTTTGTTTTATGTATTACCATAAATTCTGGCCAAAAGCTTGCAAAATCGACACCTTCCTTATCCTGTGATAGTGTCACAACATAGATCACCGGAACAAGAGATAAATAAATAAAAAAAAGTATGGAAATGTTAGGTAGCTACTCATCACATACAGGAGGCAATGAGTCACAAATGGGCACAATGAAAATGAATGCTAGAAATATTTCAGCTTTTGGATAAAGTCCATTTTCAGAGTAAAAAACTAATGCAGATTCGCAAATGAACAACTCACACATGCATGGCCACTGTCTCCAGGTGCTAAGGACTGACTTCAGTCTATCAAAAATGGTGGCCATGTATATGTGAGTTGTTGTGTCAGTGTATGAGTGTTTTACACCTCTGATGAAGGACTTTCTCCAAAAGTCGAAATATTTCTAGCATTATTTTTCAATGAGTCTGACTGCAACTCAATGCCTCCTCGATGTGATAACAGCAATCTATCCTTTCTTTATTATTATTCCATCCTGGACTTACCCTTATTTGATTCCAAACAACTCACATTGTTATAGGCTCCAAAGTCAAGGGGAAACTGTTTCATAGTGAGCTATGAAAAAGAATGCATTTCTATAATGTTTTTGTGACTGCAAGTGCACTGGCATTCAAGGTAAGGTTGTACAGTACATTTAAATTCATATAGTCATTTCTTATTCTGATTGGCTCCACTCATAGCTTTCCAGTTGTAATCTATTTCAGTTTATAGTTTGTAGCTACTGTGCTGCCTGAAACAGGTACTGAGCAGTCTTGTGAATCCATCACCAGCTCCACTTCATCAAGGATATAATTTATTATAGCTATATGACAGTAAATTTATTTACAGTAAAGTACAAAGAAACCTAATGTGAACAGATGACCAAAGACTAACAATGATATCTTAGAAGCCAAAAAGCCATTGATATTTTTCTTACAAATTGTAGTATTCCTCTGGCTTCACATATATTTGCTTTTGGTGTGACACACTGATTATACCTGTAAGAAAGAACCTTTTTTTTCAGGTGCTCAGCAAACCTCTTACAACCATATACTCATCATTTACAGTTCCATCCAGATCTCCATATTCTGATGCTTTCAACATTGCTGTTGGACGAATCATGCAAGCTGGGATAATGCCAGATCCTTCACTGTATTTCAGTATTGAACACGGAATAAAACCAAAGCCATTTCTTTTAAACATTAAAGAGGTCAAGAAAACAAGAATGGCTTCATTATCTAACAGTGATCTCAGAACGGCATTTTTAGTTTTAGCTGTTGGTCTGTCGCTTGGCTTTTTAATTTTTCTTTTGGAAATATTCTCAGCAAAACAGATTTATTCCAAATTTACTGCAATCTTTTCTTCTGCTGAGGCATATTAATCTGTAAAGAATAAAAACAATTTCAAGTTAGAAACTTTCCCAGCATCCTATAGTATTCAAACACTCAAAAAGTATTACAAATGCTGTACCTTATAATTAAAAATAGCATATTTAAGGCTATTGGAATGAATGAGTGGAAAAAACTGTTTCTTTGGTAATTATAATCTTGTGTATAATAACCTATAAGTAATGAACACATAAACAAGATATTAACAATTGTCTGCTTACAAAACTGTTGAGGCTCCCATGGGCAGCTGTTGATGTATTGCCTGTTGGCTTAGGAACTTCAGTCAGTGTTTGTTTAATGATTTTGCTGACATTTCACAAGTACACATCACTGGCTTTCTCAAAGAGTCATGCTCTATTGCTGGTGGTGGACTAGAGTCAGGCCTGCAGCTGGAGGTTATGTGTACATGCTTGAGAAATTGTGATTCCTCATAAAGTATCTCATGGTAAAACATGCATGAAAAAGTTTTCAGTGGTGCTGAACCATAGTCATGCAGTATTTTTTAAAGAATACTTCGCCATTTAGCTGCATATTACTATATTTTTCTTCTGTACTATCTATATTTTGGCTTTTATCGAGTACAATGGTAAAAGTTCTTAGACCATTAACATGTCACATCTGGTAAAGTCAGTCCAAAGTAGGGAAACAGGATCTGTTTTAACTGCACTAACTTACAGTTTTTTACTTAACATGAACTGCGAATCCTTATTTAAAAGACTCATTTCCATATCAGTTAAAGAGATGTCTGGAAGGTTTATTAACCTCTTATGGAATTTAAAATTTTTGTAATGTACTATATTCAGGTGGTTCCTGTTGCCATTGTGCTATTTGTGCATAAGATTTGCTAACTTCTTTACATTTATATACCTTATTTGAAGACCTACATATTGATAATATTCTTCAATGACATGTGTAGTGTAATCAAATTGTAATGTAGATAGCACTGCAGTTAAACTTAGGTAGGCTACATACAGTTCCATATTAAGTGACTTCTTATGTTTGTAGCTTTCTTTAATCTGAGTCTTAAGCCATGTACATTGCCCTGCTTTGAGATCTTGCCTTGCAAGCACTGTCTTGGCTTTTGTTTGTAATTGGACATAGTTTGGCACTGCATTATGAGATCCAGATTTCCAAATGCCTGGTTAGGCAGATCAGTAAAAAGTTTTTGATGGTACTGACCCAAAGTCATGCAGTATTTTTTTAAATAATAAACTGCCATTTGACTGTATATTACAGTGTTTTTCCTCTGTACTATCTAGATTTTGGCTTTTATACTATTATAGAGTACAATGCTAAATGTTTGTAGACCATTAAAACATCATATCTGGTAATATCAGTCCAAAGCAGGTAAACAATCTTTGGACTGACTTCACCAGATATGTGTTAATTGTTTAAGAACTTTTACCATTGTACTTCATAATGGCATAAAATCCAAAATCTAGGTAGTGTAGAAGAAAAATACAGTAATATACTGTCAAAAAGTGGAGGTGTTTCTTTTCTTTCTTTTCTATCTCTCTCTCTTTTTTATTTTTTTATTTATTTATTTATTTTTTATTTATTTAAAAATCAAGAAACAGTCTGATGATGTCCTAGCAAGAGTAGTCACTTAGTCCAGTGGTTGACTTGGCACATTGTAAACCTATTGTGTGACACAGATCTGTTAATGACACCTTCATAATGTGCAGCAATGGTAAGAAGCAGGTTGGTGACTTCCTAAGGCATCTGAAAGGTCTCCATGTCAATATGAGATTTAATGTAGAGGTATAAAAGGATAAACAGCTACTCTTTCTAGATGTTCTGATTACAAGTAATAGTAAGAACCTGGGCCACACTGTGTATGAAAAACTGCTGCACATGGACTTATAATTGTAAAAACTTTTGGATTACACCCAAGCCAGAAAAGAGAGTACGACTAACACATTTGTAATGCATGCAACGGAAATGTGTAATCCATAGCACACTGCTCATGAGATACAATACCTAGAATGCATTCTGAGCAACAATGCATACTCCACCAGTTACATAAGAATTGCCATGAAAACTAACAACCAGTGAAGTAACATATCAGAAGAAGAAATGGCAGATATAACCTTTCTGCTATACATCCCCAGGATGACAGATAGAACTGGCTGTATATTGCACAGACATTTTTTAAAGACTGTATTCAGGCTGGCTGAGAAAATCAGAGAATATCTCAGATTGTTCAAAAGGGCAAAAGGGACCCACACATGATCTTGGGAGTGTACAGCATACTGTACAGGTCCTACAAAAGGAAAAGTCTATGTTGGAATGACTGGACAATCCATCCAACATAAACGGTGTTGCAGGCTAGGACAAGTGGAGAGAAACACCATAGTGGAGCATGCTCTGTGTAAGACTGACTATGGAATAAAACTGACTGACACACGAAGGTTCTGCATGTGGAGAAGAGCTACCATATCCATTTCTTCAGAGGATCAACTGAAATTCATAAGCATGACAACATTTTAAGAGAAAAAAGCTTCAAGAAAAATTGAACCTGGATGCCTGTGCGGCAGCGAATGACTGTTACAGGTAACAAAGGGAGAACCATAGCAGTAATGACCTAGGGGAAAGGACCTCAGGCACTGGTATGGAAAGTACCTGCAACTTGTGGCAACAAGTGTGTATCCAGTCCATCACCAACAATGGAGGATGAATTTTTGGCAATGGCAACCACTCACATTGATGAAGTGCTGGAAATACAATGCAATAAATACTGGCCAAAGATCCTGCAACAAAAGCAAATAGGCAATATGTCAGTAGTGTGGAGGTACAGAAAATGGCTACACCAGACAAACCGACATAAGCCACCTTCAAAGAAGTAGAACTGATTTTGAAGAAAGCAAACATATACAGTAATCACTACAAACACATAAATTTTCAAGCTCCAGGTTGTCTTCTTTGTAAGTTTATGGCACAAAATTATTGTATACTACACTAAACTATAATGGAGAAAGTGTTTGACATATAACAAAAGCTATTGAATTCCCTGATAAGTGTGGTATCCATGCCGTACAAACACTGGTTATCCCTATTAGAACAGACACATTCCGAGGAATGTTTTTAGCTCTGTTTTCATAGGCAGCTCACAACATTTATTTCAACATAAAACTCAATACAGACACAGGAAATAATTGTGACATCATAAATAATAAAATCATCAAAAGCTATGACAGGTAAATTGTGAGAATGTAGCCTATCAGAATCAAATTCTAAGCATGAGTCTAGTGGCAGGAGATAAAGGCAAAGTTCAAAGAGCAAACCAAATGAGTTTGTTATAAAGATCAGACTTAAATGACTGAAGTGACATACAGCCTGCTTTTTATTGGCCAGGTGACTGCCACACATATTACAGGCCTTATGCCAGCTGGCTCATAGTGCCCCCACTAGATTTTATAGCAGTTGCACAGATTGATAATGTTTTTATACATTGATGTCCAGTAGGACTACAAAATCCTTCCCCACACCATCTAATCCATATAGCTGAGAACGTCCTGGCTGATGTTATAGAGTGTGCCAGGAATATGATGTAATGTCACAGAGTTGGTGGCACTGTATGTTGCAGTTATGATGCCAGTAGCAACTGAAAACTACCTTCTGCTTCAGCCAATCCATTGAAGTTGATAGGCACTGTAGATGCTATCAATGCTGGCCAATCTACTTCCATAAGGTGTGGTCATTGTCTCAGAGTGGGACTACTTGAAAGTCAGTAAGAAGTCATCAAAGAATGGTTGCTGGTCATTTGGTGGCTCAGAGGTAATGCTAGTCCTTGGAGGGTGTTGATTGGAGCTGATCCAGTTCATGTAAGAGCAGTTGAGGTGAAGGATGTGACACAGTGATTTTTCTGTAGTCATATATACTTCTATAGTTTTGCATTTCTCCTCTAGTCACACTTATTTTGCCATTTATAATTGTTTTCATTTTCGTATTTATACATCTGTGACTCATTTTGCCTGCTTCATTTTCTGCAGTTTAATGTTTTTCCCCCTCCAGTAATTAAAATTAATATCTCATAGATTACCTAAAGACAGTGTCTTGTCTTCATGTCTAGTTGTTCATCTGCTGTCTTTACTATTTTGTCCCCCAAAGCTGTCCACTTGTCTTCAGTTGTAATTTCTTTCACACATTTTTTAACAAATGCAGAAACACAGTAGTTGCCACACTGCCTCATAGACATGACCTAATTTATAGTTCATGTGTAAACAAAGAAAATAAACATTAAAATCAGGAAACTGTTTTCACAGTACACTATGTACAATGTACTGGATATGAGCAAGCTACACGAAAATCTGCAGACTAAGCATGCAATGCATTTGAACCATGAAGGGAAAAGGTTTGTTTGTAATCATGTCAGTGAAATAATTAAAGAAAGACTTGTAAGAAATAGAATAATCTATCTGCTTCCTGTACATCCTTCCAACAACAGTGAGGAAAACAAAATGAATAAAAAAGAACAAAAATACAACACTACTGATTATCCTAATTTAAACTAAAGCTTCTGCTGTAAATAAGACTCCCAACTATCAAATTGTGAATATGCCTGATCTAAAAATGTATCACCATAATGTGCAATCCCTGCGTAAAAAGATCGATGAAATCAATGTACTGTTAATAGATGAACTTAAAGATATCTCAGTGTTATGCATTTCTGAGCACTGGCTTAACCCAGAATTAATCCAGAATATGAAAATAAACAAATTCATTTAGACTTCTTACTACTGCAGGAAAAACAGCAAGCAGGTGGGGTGGAAATTTGCACAAAAGAAGATCTAGATTTTATTACTTTGCCTGACTTAACTAGAATGAATGTCAAAAAGGATTATAAAATAGAAGCTATAAAAATTATTCAATTCAACCTGCTTATTGCTACAGTTTACTGGTCACCATCTGGAAATTTTTAACTTTTCATACACAAAATGCAGTCATTGCTAAATAAAGTAAATAAAATGGATTGTGAGCTGATAATCTGTGGTGATTTCAATATTGATTTCCTCACAAATAGTGGAAATAGAGAGATCCTTTTGAACCTTGCAACATTCTATAATTTAAAGGCTGAAGTAAAAGCTGCTACTCGAATAACAGAAACTTTCCAAACAACTCTAGATCAACTTCTAGTCAAGAAGAGTTTGCATAACACTTCACTAAAAATTTTCAATATTAAGCTCAAAAGTAAAAGGCAGTATTATTAACAACATGTCTTTAATTCAGCTAATAAATCAAAGGCTATGTAGAGTGTTATAAAAAAAAGAATCTGTAGAACACAATCTTGCAAAAATATAACACTATCATGAAAAATAAAAAAAATAACAAATCCCTTAGAAGTAGCCAACATATTTAAAAAAAATTTCACAGGTGCTGCTGATAATATGTTATAATCAAACTTACATAAGAGCACCTGGGCAAATCAATATAAAATAAGTGCATGTAGAGGATTAATATATATCAGTTCTGTTTCACAAGATGAAGTAGCTAAAGTAATGAAAGGACTAAAAAATTCCAACTCTACAGACATTGATGGTGTACCTGGAACAATATTAAAGAAGAGTGCATCAAACCTAATTGAAATACTCACACACTTATGTGATTGCTCACTTCAGGCTGGCACTTTCCCTGATGTATTGAACACATCAAAAGTTATTCCAGTCTACAAAAAGAAAGATAATGTAAATAACTACAGACCCATCACAATTTCCTCCTGCATCTCAAAAACATTAGAAAAAGTTATGTATGACAAACTTATGAAATTTATAAATAAAAACAACATCCTATGTAATGAACAACATGGATTCAGAAATAAGAGCTCAATGACAACTGCTATTTACGGGTCCATCAATTCCATCCTAAACCTGATGGACAAAAATAGGGACCACTAGGAGTATTTATTGATAAATAAAAATAACAACCTATGTAATGAACAACATGGATTCAAAAATAAGAGCTGAATGACAACTGCTACTTATGAGTGCATCAATTCCATCCTAAACCTGATGCACACATAAGGATCAATAGGAATATTTATTGACCTTTCAAAAGCTTTTGACATGGTGGATCATAAAATTTTGCTATCAAAGCTTGAAAGATATGGTATTCGAGGTCTGTCCAACAACTGGATCAGTTCCTCCCTGACTAATTATAAGCAGACAGTGTGCATCAAGAACACAAACATCAAACTAAAAACTTTATCCGAACCCTTATCTGACTATAAACAAATTAAATGTGGTGTACCTCAAGGATCAGTAATGGGACCAAAGCATACAGCAATGAGCAGTTACAGTAGTCAGAAAAAAATGGTCACAAAACAACAGTAAAAAACACCATTGCACTAAAATTCCACGATGCTCCTAAGAAGAACATGTCTATGCCATCAGTCTCAATCGATGAAGAACAAGTTGGTAACAGTACTGAAACCAAATTCTAAGGACTTTGGCTGCAGAGCAATGTAAAATGGGATAAACATATTGAATATCTCAATGCAGAACTGAGCAATACATGTTACCTTCCTTGCTCACTAAAATCATGCTGCAGTGAGAAAACAGTAATGAATGCTCATCATGCCTACTTTCATTCTCGTGTTGGATATGGTGTCACTTTCTGGGGAAACTCTAAAACAGCTAATAGCACTTTTAAACTACAAAATAGGGTCAGTAGAATCTTGTTTGCATGCCAGCCTAGAGACTCTTGTAAACTTCTGTTTAAGAAATCTGGTATTCCTCCATTCTCATGTGTGTACATTACAGAGACCCTTTTAACCTTTAAAATAAATGTAATAGGTAAGGACTGCAGAGTGCAAAAAACTGTGATATACATGATAACTTTACAAAACAGAAACTTACATATAACCCAAATCAGCACAGCTCTGTGCCAAAAAGATACTTTTCATGTGGGAGTTTAGAATATATCAAACTTCCTGAAGACATAAAAGCTATTACTGAGGTCAATACCTTTGGAAAATCTCTAAATCATATTTACAGCATCACTGCTTTTAATCCACTGTTTTGTAGACAACAGGACCAACAAATACAACACAATACAGCCATTTCCTAATTCTCCCTTCGAAGCTCTGAACAACCTGTGGTTGATTCAACTTGACCAGGTCTCACTTCCTTAATTTCCTAGCTTCTTCAGCTTTAATCTGCATTTCATAACCATTACATTATGGTCAGGGTCCACATCTGCTGCTGAAAATGTTTTTAAATTTAAAATCTTGTTCGTAAATTTCTATGTACCATTATACAACCTATCAGAAACCTTCCAGTGTCTCCAGGTTTTACCCGAATATACAACTTTTTTCACTGTATTCAAACCATGTGCCAACAATAATTAAATTATGTTTTGTGCTGAATTCTACCAAGTTGCTTCTTTTCAGTCATTGCCCTTGTCCATATCTATGAACTACTTTTCCTCTTGCTCTTTCTAATATAGAAATCAAGTCTCTGTTTGCCAAAAACTTTTAATTCCCCTTAAGTTACTGAATAATATATATATATTAATTTCTTTATCCTCTGTGTAGCTACTAAGCACGTATACCTGTACTACTCTGGTAGCTTGCTGCTTTGTGCCTTCTTCGGATAAGATAAATCATTTGTTATGCTGTTCATAGCAGTTTATCTACATTTCTATTTTCTTATTAATTGTTAGACCTACTCCAACATTATGTCTCATCTGACCTGTAATTTTGTTCTTCTTAGCATCACACCTCCCTAATTACCACAATCTGTCTGTTTCTTTTTCAAGTCCTCTAATCAGTTCATAAATTATGACATGTAACATTTCATACTCTGATCCACAGAAAATCAAGTTTCTTTTCTTCTTACAACATCGTCTGAGTACTACCCATCCAGAGATCTAGGTGGAGGATAATTTTACTTCCCAAACATTTTACTCACAATGATACCATCATCAATCATCTGTACAGTAGAGCTGAATATCTCCAGGAGATATAATGATTGTAATTTTCTCTCACTTCCAGCATTCTACAGTATCAACTTAGTAATGTTACAAGGCCAGATCAGTCAATGATCCAGCTAAATGTATCTACAATCATTGAAAAGGATGCTGCCTCTCTTCTGTAACCATATGTTTGTCTGACCTCTCCACAGATATCCCTCTACAGCGGTTGCACCTATTGTGCAGGTCTACTGTGGTGGCATGCAAGCCACCCAACCATGGCAAGGTCCATGATCCATGAGGACTGTTCTAGGTATAATTGGATTGTTTTAAGGGTACTGATGGCTCAGAATGGTAATGGGTAGTACTTGAAAGACATCTTGATGATGTCATTTTGTTCTAACCAATATCTTATTCTCATCACACAAAATAGTGTACTGCCAGAAACCCAACCTACAGAATATCCTTGTCCTTTGCTATTCTATTCCTGCTCCCAATGCAGCACCCCACTGGTCATTCCATTGTAGTTAGCTGAGGATCAAGACCTGTGATAAACACCAACACATCAACTTCTACTGCAGTCCAATCACAGATATTTCCTACCCAGTAAGAGGGTGAAAGCTGCCATGATATCTATCAACTGCACTGCAAAATACTATAGGACATTCTGTATGAGCATGACAAGTAAACAACTATCTACTCACATGAATGGCCACTGCCAAACTGCGGAAAACTGCAGATTTGTCAAGGTAGTTGCCAAAAATGCTGCACACCACAACACAAATGACTTCAACGACTGCTTCACTATACAGGCCATTTGGATACTCCCTTCCTGCACAAGTTTCTCTGAACTACACATAAAGAAATTTCTCTAATATGTCCTGCACTCTTGCAGACCCCTGGCTTAAGTCTCTACTGACCTTTTGACACTGCCTCGCCATACCTATACCCTTCTCTCTTTTGCCTACATCACTTCATACCAGACCAGGTCATTTCATGTCTTCTCCCACTACTCTTCCCTCCTCCCCCCAAGTGAGCACATTATCTCTCTCTCTCTCTCTCTCTCTCTCTCTCTCTCTCTCTCTCTCTCTCTCTCTACATCCCCCTCTCTCCTCCCTTTTCTATTCTCTCTCTCTCTTTCTCTCTCTCTCTCTCTCTTGCTCTCTCCCTCTTCTTCTCCACCTTCCTCTACTTCCCCCCCACCTCCTCCCTTCCACACGCTTTCCCTGTTTCTGTATCCCTTTTTGCTCTACTCTCTACACTGCTCTTGTCTTGTTCTGCAGCCACTGAGTCAACAAGACCTGCCTCTTCCCCACTACCTCCTCATTGCATTCCTTCCCTACCCACTTCCCACCTCCATCAGCTCAGGCAATTGCTTTTAATAATCAATAATCAGGTTCTTCATGGCCAAGGAAATGTGCATTTGTGTGGTTGTGTGTGTGAATGTGTGTACTGTTACTAAAAAAAGAGCAAGAGCTAATGTGAATACTGTTTCCTGTTATTTGTTTCTACGCTCTACACATCAGTCTGCTGCACATGAGTGGTTGCCTGTCCCCTGACATAGATTATTTGGGGTTATTTGTCTACAGGGAGTTAAGAAAAAAATTTGGCACTGGACAAATATATCTTGGGAAAGCATTATCTTCCAGAAAGGTGTATGGATGGTTCATTGAGCCTAGGTAAAGGATTCAAGTCTACTTCTGATTGTGTATTCATTTTTACTTTAAAATTTCCACACAAGCACAATTTTCATCATGGTTTGTGAACAGCTGGCAGTCATATTGCCCACTGACTTTTAGTTGTAGATATCAGACCATTATGCTACTCTAAGCAATTTAGTTGTTCTTTCAGATCAGCATGAAGGGTCACTGGTATCAGAGCCATTCAGAGGAAATAACTCACTTCAGAAGCTTTAAGTGTAATGTGAGCCTCAGAGTACGTTGTTATTCCCAGTTCCAGTTTGAATGAGTCTAATTTATCTGTTGTTTTACTTTGATGACAATGATAATTTAGTAAACTTCATAAGTGTCTTCTGTGATGATGTCAACATAATCTCTTCTCATTACCTTTGGACTAAATAAGAGATAAAATTAGAACTGTTCACAATTTCATGTTGATGTTTTATGGAAATATTTTAACTTAGCTTCTGTTCACTGATGAAGTATTACTCATTTTCATTGAGGGCACAGTTACTTCCAGAGATATGGCCCTGCTTGCATTATTAAATGAAATTTAACAGGCCATTTTCTATACTTTTCCACATTTTATCAGTGAAATTCTCCGATAACCAAATTCAGTTAACACAAGTTCCAGAATACAACACAGTGCACAAACGTGTTCTACACAGTACCACTGCTTTAATAACATGTCTGCCACCATCTCACTTCTTTCCAATATGACATCTGACTTATAAGCACAGATATCAATCACATCACAAACAAATGAGCTCATTTATATTGCACATCCTTTTTGTTATTTTGTAATTGGTTCAGTAATAATAATAATAATAATAACAATAATAACAAAGAGATACAAATGTAATTTTAACATCAAAAATTTCTAAATAAACTAATTTTAGAAAATGACAATTGTCAAAATAGTCTCAAACCAATATCATTTGATAGATCATATTGACACAAGGCTCATTCCATAACTCATGCCAGGTATAGTACATCATACAAATGCGTAGCATCGCTGCAACTGCAATAACTACATTCAAAAACCTGCGGCAAATACCAAAATCAACCAACAGATTGCAGCCACATGTGAGGATGGCTCACTACCTCTGCCTGAAACGTTCAGTGTGAGGCTGGTCATGCTGCAAGGTGGATCCTCTCCCACGTCCTACTCACCGGGCCTCTAGTCCATGAAACCTCAACAGCATTCGATAAGCGAGTAAACCATTATGTGGGAGGCACAAATGGGGTGAATGCCCTCGCAGCATTTTGGCAACATAGGGCACACATTGATGGCAATACTAGTGGCGTTAAGTGACTTTCCCGTCAGTGGCAATCCTGTGTGTATGCACTGGGGTCTATTTTTAAGCACAGTAATTGATTTTGACTAACTTTCGTTTCATCTGTGCTTGTGCCTAATGGATTTGCACTGAGTTGCAATGTGTCCTTTTCATTTCAGACTTCCCCATGACCTCTTGCTTTGGAACCCTATTCTATGTTAGCATTCAGATACACACTACCATACCAGTTCTATGTACATTGTGAAATTCTCATATTGTTGCATTATTGAAGATATACCAAAGTTGCCATGACTAGTGGAATGATCCTTGTGCACATGTGTACTTGGTTTAATGTCATTTAAGTTATAAATATAGATGCAAACAAAATTGATATTAAGCTCTGTTTGATCATAATGTAAATTAAACATGTGTATTGTTCTCCCAAAATTTTCCAAGCTTGAAATGCGAGTGAAATTCTGACATCAGGATAATGAAACTGCATAATATTTAATTCTCAATAACAGTAAAATGTTTTCTGGATGCGTTATTTCTGCATTCAAAATTTCTTTGTAAATGTGTGTTTTTTGTGGACCAATGAAAAATTGATTGGTAATACTATTACTTAGCATATATGTTATGTCAAATAAAGAAGTTCAATATACCAAAAGCAGAAACCTCAGTGTGTTAAGAGACTGAAACACACAGTTGTATGCAATGGCGATGCAATTTCTGTGTACCAATGTCATTGTGATGGTTCCAAGACTAGAATAAACATGGAAAAGTGGGTCGGTTTTATGTTATTTATATTCAGGAGTGGTTTCATACGCTTACTGTATTTGGTCTCTCAGCAAATAAATGTTGGCGTAAGTAGTGGGACAAAGTATGTGTCGCTCCACTCTCCATTGTTGCCAAATTTATCCAAGATGGCGGTGCTGACGTCATCCAAGCTGACGGCATGTAGACTTGGCAACAGTGCATGACGTCATCCAAGATGGCTGATTTTGGTAGTAAAATAGGCCAATTGGGCTACGTCCACTAACCTAACCCTCGAGAAAAAATGTTGGGAAATTTGAATTTTGGCAGGAAAATAGGTCAGTTGGGCTACATCCACCAACCTAAGCCTCCAGAAGAAAAAATGGTGGAAAGTTTGAATTCCAACATGATAATGGCGTGCTTGTCATTATTATTTATTGTCATTTATTAACACTTATTATTATTTATTATACCATGCACGTGTGTTCACTAGGAGGTCCGTGTTAGTTCATACCCATGACACCAGAGAGCGCCTCCGTTACGTCATTCAAGATGGTGGGGGGAAAAGCCAATGGAGCCACTCAACTACTGTTATGTCCTTAAATGCACATTCAGTCTTTGCTGAGCTGTCATTGCCAAGTGTTCGATCATTGAGATGAAAGCGGGGGATAGAAAAGCTTTCAATGGCCGCATTACATGTAGACATTCGAGAGAGGACTGTAGCCACACCTCACTACATCAGGTATGGAAGAGCATGACAAAGAGTGTCGTGGTAATAAGCACAAGAATTCTATTTGTCAGATTTCGGCAATGCAGAAGGATTGAGTCAGGATGCATCTCGTAACCAGTACATGCTCATGCGCATGTGCCAACTGCCAAGATATTCATCATCAAGTATTCACTCTCCCAAAACGCAAGAGACGTTCAGTTCACACCAATTCGCTTTGACGTAAGCATATTCATATACTCGATATATATCACTGAAGACCATCCTGCAGAATGTCTTCTATCCATGAGCTATTGGTGGTTGACTGCAGTGAGTAACAGCAGTGTAGTTTGCAAGCATACAGCCGAGGACTACCCCCATAGCCTCCTACATGTTGAATGGAAATGTGCATTAATCCTGGAATGAATAAGAACAAGAACACAGTCCTCCAAATAAATTCCCTCCAACGAGATGCTTTAAAAATGCATTACCCATCTCATGGAAACATCTGCTACTGTTGGAACTGTCTACCTTTTCTAAAGCCAACATATAAGCTCCCAGCCCACAAGAGACGACTGCCTCCAATCCAGAAGAGTGGCGAAATGATCTAGTTCACGTGTTCCCCACTAGAGGACACTTCAATAGGTTACGTGTTCACCTCATTCTACCAATAGGAACCCAGCATCATGATGACATAGTTGGCTTCTATATAAGGAGCAGTCAGCAGCTCCTCAATCTCTGTTCCAGTCAGTCAAGATGAAGCATCACTCACCACCACAGCAGAATAGGAGAAGGAACAAGCAGCATCAGAAAAGTAAGTCCTGAAATCATTATTATTACTTCTTCTTTCTCTTCTCAGACGTTATGTGGAAAGTGACACGGACATTGATCAAGTGTGACTTCCTTTTAACTGTATGGTATACGTTACATTGCATTTAGGAACTTTCGGGTAATTGAACATGTATCAATAACTACAGATTTCTGTAGTTGTATATATACATTTGGATGTAGCTGTATTGCGTTGATGTACTGGTGGATATTGTGTGGTATGACTCCTGTAGTTGATAGTATAATTGGTATGATGTCAACTTTATCCTGATGCCACATGTCTTTGACTTCCTCAGCCAGTTGGATGTATTTTTCAATTTTTTCTCCTCTTTTCTTCTGTATATTTGTTGTATTGGGTATGGATATTTCGATTAGTTGTGTTAATTTCTTCTTTTTATTGGTGAGTATGATATCAGGTTTGTTATGTGGTGTTGTTTTATCTGTTATAATGGTTCTGTTCCAGTATAATTTGTATTCATCATTCTCCAGTACACTTTGTGGTGCATACTTGTATGTGGGAACGTGTTGTTTTATTAGTTTATGTTATATGGCAAGTTGTTGATGTATTATTTTTGCTACATTACCATGTCTTCTGGGGTATTCTGTATTTGTTAGTATTGTACATCCGCTTGTGATGTGATCTACTGTTTCTATTTGTTGTTTGCAAAATCTGCATTTATCTGTTGTGGTATTGGGATCTTTAATAATATGCTTGCTGTAATATTTGGTGTTTATTGTTTGATCCTGTATTGCAATCATGAATCCTTCCATCTCACTGAATATATTGCCTTTTCTTAGCCATGTGTTGGATGCGTCTTGATCGGCTGTGTGGCTGTGTTAGATGATACGGGTGCTTGCCATGTAGTGTTTTCATTTTCCAATTTACTTTCTTCGTATCTGTTGCTGTTATGTGATCTAAAGGGTTGTAGAAGTGGTTATGAAATTGCAGTGGTGTAGCTGATGTATTTATATGAGTGACTGCTTTGTGTATTTTGCTAGTTTCTGCTTGTTCTAGAAAGAATTTTCTTAAATTGTCTACCTGTCCATAATGTAGGTTTTTTATGTCGATAAATCCCCTTCCTCCTTCCTTTCTGCTTAATGTGAATCTTTCTGTTGATGAATGTATGTGATGTATTCTATATTTGTGGCATTGTGATCGTGTAAGTGTATTGAGTGCTTCTAGGTCTGTGTTACTCCATTTCACTACTCCAAATGAGCAGGTCAATATTGGTATAGCATAAGTATTTATAGCTTTTGTCTTGTTTCTTGCTGTCAATTCTGTTTTCAGTATTTTTGTTAGTCTTTGTCTATATTTTTCTTTTAGTTCTTTTAAAATTTGTATTATCTATTCCTATTTTTTGTCTGTATCCTAGATATTTATAGGCATTTGTTTTTTCCATCGCTTCTATGCAATCACTGTGGTTATCCAACATGTAATCATCTTGTTTAGTGTGTTTTCCCTTGACTGTGCTATTTTTCTTACATTTGTCTGTTCCAAAAGCCATATTTATATCATTGCTGAATACTTCTGTTATCTTTAGTAATTGGTTGAGTTGTTGATTTGTTGCTGCCAGTTGTTTTAGATCATCCATGTATAGCAAATGTGTGATTTTGTGTTGGTATGTTCCAATAATATTGTATCCATAATTTGTATTATTTAGCATGTTGGATAGTGGGTTCAGAGCAAGGCAGAACCAGAAAGGACTTAATGAGTCTTCTTGGTATATTCCAAGCTTAATCTGTATTGGCTGTGATGTGATATTATTTGAATTTGTTTGGATATTAAGTGTGGTTTTCCAATTTTTCATTACTATGTTTAGGAACTGTATCAATTTAGGATCTACTTTGTATATTTCCAATATTTGCAGTAACCATGAGTAGGGTACACTATCAAAAGCTTTTCGGTAATCAATGTATGTGTAGTGCAGTGACTTTTGTTTAGTTTTAGCTTGATATGTCACCTCTGCATCTATTATTAGTTGCTCTTTACATCCTCGTGCTCCTTTGCAACAGCCTTTTTGTTCTTCATTTATAATTTTGTTCTGTGTTGTATGTGTCATTAATTTCTGTGTAATGACTGAAGTTAATATTTTGTATATTGTTGGTAGGCATGTTATGGGGCGACATTTTGCTGGGTTTGCTGTGTCTGCTTGATCTTTAGGTTTCAGATAAGTTATTCCATGTGTAAGTGTATCAGGGAATGTGTATGGGTCTGCAATGTAACTGTTAAATAATTTAGTTAGATGTGAATGTGTTGAGGTGAACTTCTTTAGCCAGAAATTTGCTATTTTATCTTTTCCAGGGGCTTTCCAATTGTGAGTAGAATTAATTGCTTGGGTGACTTCATGTTGCAAAATTATCACTTCAGGCATTTGTGGGATCATCTTGTATGTGTCTGTTTCTGCTTGTATCCACCGTGCATGCCTGTTATGCTGTACCGGGTTTAACCATATGTTGCTCCAGAAGTGTTCCATGTCTGTTATGTTTGGTGGATTGTCTATTTTAATGTGTGTGTTATCTATTGTCTGGTAAAATTTCTTTTGGTTTGTGTTGAATGTTTGGTTTTGTTTCCTTCTATTTTCACTTTTCTTGTATCTTCTAAGTCATTTGGCCAATGCTTGTAATTTCTGCTTCTTTTCATCTAATTACTCTATCGCTTCTTGTTGTGAGATTATTATTATTATTATTATCATCATTATTATTATTTCTCTACCACCTCCAGATCATTTCTTATGAATATTATTCGTCTTTGCCCTCCAGCAGCTCCACCTGTGACGCCAGCATCAGCAGGTCCCAGCGTGTCCTGGTCCATGCACGTGAAGGCCTTGGACTCGTCCACGCAGGATCCTGTAGCTCAGCTTCTCAGCATGCTGGAGCAGGATAGCCAGGTGTTAATGTCAATGCCATAGGCTGCGCTTGACGGGGCTTCACAGTACTGGGCTCCTTCATACGCACCATCCACTGATCATAATCTCACAAGGGACGTCCTGCCATCAGTGCAAGAACAGCAGGCTAACCGCGCTGGTGTGGATGTCATGGATGAGAAGATACCGACAGCCACTGCACCTCAACCTTTACTATTCGCCTCAAGTTATGTGTTAACAGTTAGTGGTCCAAAAGTATACATGTAGGACTTGAAGTTTCACAATACGGTAGCCTCTCAACTGTGTTAGTGCTGGAAAATGTGCTCAAACGTATTAAAGTTAAATTTTCTGACTACGAGTGGGATGAACTTCGTCGTTTAAAAACACACATCAAGAATCATATAACTACTGGATATTATCCATCCCACTCCTACCAGGACATGTACTGTGGCAGTCTAATTGTGCATTTTCTATCAATGTATGATGATGCTACACTAAAAATTAAAAGTGCTGACGGTTATAGTATTTTCATGCATCACCCCACTGTTGATAACTTGTTCAATTTAGACATGGCTCTAACTAGTACGATAGAGAGACTAAATAGCTGGTGCCCATATGTTCAGGCAGTATACACCAACATGATTAACTGGCTTCACACATGTAGCATCCACATAGATGATATAAAACATTGTTTTAGTACATGTATAACACCAGTGCCCAAGTCTTGTGCTATTCTTCGAATAAGTGTTGAAAATATCGAACTCAAATTTACTGACGGAATACCAGATTATTGTAATTCACCGATAAAATTATGAGATATACGTGCTGAATTTCAAGCATACAAGAAGCAGCTATTTTCCAAATACTGTACTTCTGCTGCACCACTTAAAAAAGAATCTACTGATGTTTTGTCATTCTGATCATATTTGTAAATCTTTTTATAAATAAATATTTTTATAATCTTAAAATAGTGTGTGTTTTTATTTCTCAAGAGAAAATGTCACCTACATTAATTTATAGATGTTGTAGCTCAGTTGGTAAGATGACTGTGCTATACGGGCTACACACATACATATTGTTCACCATAGACATATAAAAGTGTATTACACGCCTGGACTTACCACAGTAGGTATCATGGCAGGCTGGGTGAAACACCCTTGCTGCAAGGACTTCGTTGTAGGTGACTGGTCCTGTGATGATGACCAAGACCAGAAGACCAACAAGAATGGATCACTCCTTCCTGACAGCATACGAGCTATAATTGTAGCTCCATCCAACTGTGGTAAGACAAATGTCCTCATGGCTCTGTTAATGCACATAGACGGAGTCCGCTTCGAGCATCTTTTCATCTTCTCTAAAACACTCTTTCAACCCAAGTACCAGTACAGAGCCTTAGTGAAAGTGGCGACATCCCCCCCCCCACCTGAACAGGTTAAGCCTAACACCGTTTTCATATTTGATGATGTGGTCATTGAAAAGCAGGATCAGCTGGCCGAAGTGGCTGGGCGGTTCTGGGTGCTACAGTCTGGAACCGCACGACCATTACAGTTGCAGGTTCGAATCCTGCCTCGGGAATGGGTGTGTGTGTTGTCCTTAGGTTAGTTAGGTTTAAGTAGTTCTAAGTTCTAGGGGACTGATGACCTCAGATATTAAGTCCCATAGTGCTCAGAGCCATTTGAACCAAAAAGCAGGATCAAATCCGTAAATATTTCTGCTTTGGCCGTCATATGGGTGTTGACGTATTTCATCCAAGCCAGACATATGCCAGGATCCCAAAACAGTTGGTGAGGGATAACACAAACCTCATTATAGCCTTCAAACAAGACAATCTCAATTTAAAGCACATTGACCATGATCATGTGGGGACTGACATGTCATACAATGAATTTGTGAAGATATGTTCTGATTGTTGGAACCACTCACAATACGGGTTTCTCGTTATTGATAAAACTCGCAAACTGAATGACGTTAGGTATAGCCGGAACTTTCAAGACTTTCTCCATACATAAACATGCAATATAGCTTAGTGCTTCAGTTGACACTACACCATGGACAAATTCGCAAGTATGGCACACACTCAGTCTGAGAAGTTAGGTGTGCAGACACAGAATGCTCGCATATACACCAATATCAAATTTAACAATCTTGAAGCGAGACTTGTTAATGTTGTAAGGGAATTAAAGGACATTCAGAAACTTCTTACGATTAACCAAAACCGGATAGAGAACAGAATTAGTGCAATTGAGTAGCAGATAGAAGCCAAGGCTGTATTATTGAAGGAGGTAGTGTAGGAAACAAGAGAAAGAACAACAACAAAGCATATATAAAACCACATGATATTCAGAGCTCTGATTAGTATCCTTCAAGATGTCGACAAAGCATAAAGTCATTCAGGTGCGCAAAGCAGTTCGACATAAATTACGTTTGCTGCAGTTGGGACATATCAATCGTGAGCAAACTTTTAAACCCGTTACCGAATCCATCACCAAGATGGCTTCGCGTGATAATGATCCAATAGGAGAATTCACAAACCAGTATCCGCCCATTAAGGTAGATAGAACATTTGGTGTCAGCAGGGAGAGACCTTACATGCTAGGCTATTAAACTATAAATTTATCCAATAGCACAATACGCTTCGGGGATACAGAGTTTAAAAGAACCCCTGGATTAGTGAACCTAATCTTCATAAGGGCATCAAAAAACTTAAAATACTCTGCCGATGATCGCAAAGTCTGTCATGAAATACTTCACTTGACTGATGTGTATAAAAATCCTGACAGAACACTGAGAAAGCCAGAAAACTCTAAATACACGACCATTATACAACCTTTACTTAATGAACAACCTAAAAGCATCGGTGAGGGCGTAGACTTCCAGCACAAAGGAGTGAGCAATCAACCCCCTCAGTATATATATTACGATGAGCTGGATGAACTAATAGACAGACTTCGACTGTTGATGGCTTTGGCTGCTGCGGGCAATACAGCTCATTCGAATGAGGTTGTATCCATAATCTCCGAGCTTCGAGAGAGAGCTATCATTGAATAAGTATGGAGACCGTGGTTCGAGAACTGCACAAGCCAGCACGCAAAACATACCCTCGTAGGCATGTCATGATTAAAGGGCTGGATGACTTGTGGCACGCTGATCTTGTAGATATGAATCCATATTCACCTCATAATAATGGATTCAAATATATTTTAATGGTTATTGATACATACTCTAAATTCGTATGGGCATTACCTGCGATAACGAAAACCGGTAGAGATGTTGCTGTGGTGTTTAAGCGTTTGCTGCAGACAGGAATGAATCGATGCCTGGCCAATCTTCAAACCTATCACGGTGGAAAGTTTTACAATGAACATTTCAAGACTTTGATAGAGCGGTATGGCATACACCACTACTCCACGTTTACCCACCTTAAAGCTAGTATCGTCGAGCAGTTGAACAGAACAGTCACACCTCAAATGTGGATGCAGTTTAATCTTCGCGGTTCGTACAAGTGGGTAGATATCCTCCCACAGATAATTGCAAAGTATAATCGAACCAAACATAGTAAAAATGAGACCGATCGATGTTCGCGATAATTCACTCATGGACACAGTATATTTCTAGATAAAAATGCTGGACCCTCACAAACAGAGGTTCAATATAGGCGACTTAGTACGTATTTCAAAACACAAGACAGTGTTCGAGAAGTCGTACTTACCAAATTGGTTGGCTGAGATATTAACTGTATCCAAAGTGCAGAAAACCAACCCTAGGACATATATCTTAAAGGACGGCAAGGGCGAAGAAATTTCAGGATGCTTTTACACGGAGGAATTGCAGAAGAGTTCTGAACCACATGTATTTCTCATCAAACACGTGATAAGACGTCGTGGGAATAGAGCCCTGGTTAAATGGCTGAACAGTTGGATCGAAGCTGGCAAGTTAGTATATAACAGGGAGAGTAGACCTCTATCTCCTCAGTAACGTACCATGCACGATAGGAGGCACATCATAATAATAGGTGGAGGTGGTATTCTCGACAAGTTGCCTGTTGAATTGCACATTCCCAGATATAACTTCTGTGGGCCTGGAACAAAGCTTCAGAAGCGCCTGGCACAAGGTGATAAAGGTATTAACCTACTATACGAAGCCTGCCTTGAGCACGACCTCGCATACGCAGCAAATAAGGATCTCCCAGCACGCCACGTCGCCGACCGGATATTAGCAGATAAAGCCAAGCAAATAAGGCGACGAAAAGATCTCGGAATAGGCCAACGCGTTGCTGCATTCGTGGTTGATAAAACCATGTGTGGAAAAATTAAGTTGGGCTTGGGTGTTATAACGATATGTTTACGTAATGTGTATACATAAACATACAGTTATAAATGTCCCCGTTCGTAGTCGCTAATTATAACAATATGTTTACTTTTGTGCTGTAACATATAGCTATAATCAGCGGTGGAAACATATTTGCGAACGCCGACCGTGTGCGGCTGTTTCTTGTTTGATCGTCTGATCAGTCGGAAGTTGCATTGCAGAGGAGAGTAAATGCCTATTCAAAATACGAGGGTTATTCCAAAAGTAAGGTCCGATTGATTGCCAAATTGAAACCACAGTGAACATCAGAAATGTTTTACTTGTAACAATTAGCTACATCTTTCAGCTACTTCTCTACGTAGTCGCCGTTCTGACTTAGACTTTTGTCATAGCGTTGTACCAACTTTTCAATAGCCTCATCATAGAAGGCAGCCGCCAGTGCTTTCCACCAATTCTCCACGCTGGCCTACACCTCGTTGTCTGTGTCAAAATGTTGTCTTCAAAGACAGCGGTTCATGTGACCAGAGATGAAACTCAGGGGGAGACAATTGCGGACTGTATTGTGGGTAATCTAACATTTCCATTTGAAAACGATGCAGGAGCATCTTCATTGCCACTGCAGAATGCGGCTGAGAATTGTCGTGAAGACGAAACAGCACGACAGTTATGTAATGTTGGCTGCATAGCTTCAGGCGAAATTTCTCACCAAGCCCTCGTACTTGGCGGCAGACACTATTTTCTAGACATCTTTACGCACTCACTGCGAGCTCAGAAATGAGAAGAGCGACGTGATGCTAACTGGGGTTATACTAGAGACACTACCCAACACATCTGTGCAAAGCTTTATCCGATTTTCATAGTCGTTTCCATTTCGCGACCGATCGGACCTTACTTTTGGAATAACCCTCGTATAATTATTTTTGGATAGCTCAACATGAATTTCCTAAGGGACCGTAGTTTATCATGCATTTACCAGTAGAATATGGCGCGGAGAAAATATTTCGCCGCATGCAACTTCCAGCCGAACTCGACGAAAGAATTCATGACTGTGAACTCTCTATTTGGCAGAAACATAAAGAAAATTAAATAACTTCATGAAGGAGTGAGACATAGATTCTATATTAAATGAATAGTCCATACACCAGTTCCATTTAACTCTGAATTTATGGCAATTAATAGACGAACTTACACTGCAATGAAGGATTTAACATGGATGCCGTTTTGACTGGCACTTCTCGTAATGAAAACAATTCCTTTGACGTTTTCACATACACGTCGCACAATAAATCTACTGCTAGGCACTTTTAGTACTACACATTTACTTTACACTAAAAAAATATTATTTTTAACGATAATAATACGGCGGCAAGACAGGCGCGTCCGACACAAGTTACAAGAGACAAGAGAAGAATGAGTAACTGTTAATCGAGAATATCTCGTACATCAAAAAAAAAAAAAAAAATGTGTAAAAGTGTTCTTCTTCTGTCCGTTTTTCGCGCCGCGGTTTTCAAAGTCAATAACTCACTGCATCTCTGACGGCGCTTCGACAATAAACAAGTTACGTCACAGGTCGTTCACCTTTTACATTCTCGCAACATTATTTGCTAACTGTAGCTGTTGCCGAGCGACTGCTCGATTAGTGAATGATTTAAAATGATAAGGCAATCACATAATGTTACAGTGTGATCAGTTTCAAACGAATTATGAAGGCAGCGCGAACAGCTCTGCGAGTGAAGAAGAACAAGAAGAAGAACAACAAACCTGGTTGTTTGAAAAAATGTATTCTCACTTCGAAGTCTGCAGCTAAACGTATGTTGAATGGTGGGAACAAGAAGAAAAACACGACTTGAATTAAACCACCTAGGGTCCTACCACCACCAAAGACTTTGGGCGGAATTATTCCGTTCCTCGTTCCAGCCCTTGCAGCCCTGTCCACTGTAGGTTCACTCACAGGCGGGGCTGCAGCTGTCGCCAAAATGGTCAAAAACGCACAAAATGCACAAGCCCAACTAGAGGAAGCCAGAAGACATAATCGCGCTATGGAGGTAGCAGCTATCGGAAAAGGCCTCTACTTGAAGCCATACAGGAAAGGACTAGGTCTCTTCATAAATAAAAAAAGTCCATTAGTTATCCTACCCTACCGAGCGCTCACAAATAAAGATCTAGTTAAAATTGTTAAAGAAAAACTCCATATTCTCGCATTCCGCGGCGTCTTTATGCGGAATACATTACCGAAGACCATGTGGCAGACTAATGAGTGTGGAATTGTAAATTTAGATGTTGCTGGCGGTCCAGGGACCCATTGGGTTGCGTATGTTAAGAAAAGTGCAAATACAGTACAGTATTTTGATTCATCCGGGGATTTACAGCCACCTCAATAATTACAGCGCTACTTCACCAGTGAAAGACGCGTCTTCTACAATTTCCGGCGATACCAGGACTTTAACACATACTTCTGCAGGCATCTATGCGTTATGTTCCTCATCACAGCGATGGCGAACCCTGGGAATGCGCGCTATATTTAGACCGAGGAGTCCGGAATCTGCGCTTTCGCCTGTCCTCGTGCCACATATAAAAGAGCCGTCATTGAATGGATAACCGTAATTTGATGTTTGGATGCAATGTCGGCTGTCGCACACTCTGACTTTAAAAGAGCGAGGATCAGTATTACGCGCAAATTACTTTCCACCGATTGATTTAAATTCAGGGGAGTGGAGTATTGCGTTGATTGGTCTAGAGACGTATAACAGCATTCCAAATATCACATAGAGCAACAATAAACTACATCTTGAAACTGACGGCCGGAAGGAGATTCTACAAATATAACATGGTGCCTACGATATTGATGATTTAAACGAGCTCCTAAAACAGTCAGGAAAAGGTATTCAACTACGGGGAAACATTAATACCCTTAAATCTAAAATATGGACAGAGAGTGCTACGATCGACTTTACACAGAGACATTCAGTTGGTCCACTGCTAGGTTTTGCGAAGGATCGTGTTTTGGTGAAGGAAGCCAGTAAATTTCACGCATCAGATCATGCTGTAGATATACTCCCAGTGAGTACAACCCACGTTGAGTGTAATATTGCCACAACTCATACCTGAACGATAAATTGATTCACTCAATTTACGGATTCTTTGCTACAGTCGGCACAGGGTATAAAATAGTTCAAGCCCCCACAAACCCTATATATCTCCCGGTGACTGTTCAGACACTGGACTGCCGTGAACTGCGTATTGTGGACCAGAATAATCAGCTTGTTAACTTTAGAGGAGAAGAGATCATTGTACGCCTGCATCTAAGGCGAGATGGGAATAAGGTATAAAGCTAGCGCACCAAGCTCACAACCCATCAGTGCAACGCGGAAAGGCAAGGTGATAACATGTCTTAATTACGAATTCCTCATTTCAGCAGGTTTAAAACCGCAGAATGACGTCGTTCAACGTAACTCAGTCAGTAGAGTATGAGGACCGAATTATTCGTCATGAATACCACTCACACAAACCCTACGCTTCAAGCACATTTAACAAAAATGATGAAATTAGAATTGTTATCCAGCATCAGGACGTGGTAACACTGCCTAGAAAGAGCTTCCTCTATCTGGACTACACATTAAAGAAAGCTGACGGGGCTGTGGTAGAGCTCTCGAAACTCACTCGAAATGCTGTAGCATTCCTGTTTCAAGAGATACGTTATGAACGCAACGGAATTGAAATCAACCGCACACGCAATGTCGGTATTACAATAGCATATCATGGAAAATGCCTCATATCACCATTGCTGACGAGGAGTGCTTGAAGCTCTTAAAAGTTCTGAATGCCGGCACCTACCTACCACTAACCTTTCCGTCATGGGAGCTTTTTAAATACCCAGTCCTACCTACAGCATCCACACATACTTGGGCTATTAGAACATCAGTGCAGTTGGAAGCACCACGATTCATCATACTCACATTTCAAACTCAAAGGCATGGTAATGTACAAAGGACTCGACTGAATATGACCACTGCAAGTTAACTAACGCCAGAGTCTACTTGAATTCAGAACACTTCCCTTACGAGAATCTACATCTACAGTGGGGCAGCAGTGTATACAGTCTGGCATTTGACATGTACGCGAGATTCCGGGCATCTTACTATGAAGGCATTGAAAATGAAGGATGCCTACTCAGTCCACAGAGTTTCAAGAAGCTAGCACCAATAATTGTGACTGACTGTTCAAAACAGAATGAGATAATTAAATCAGGGCCTGTAGATGTACAGATTGAATTTGAATCTTTGGCAAACATTCCTGATCAGACTTCGGCGTATGCTCTCGTTCTGCATTATCGTCTTGTTAACTATTGCCCCCCCCCCCCCCCCCCCCCCATGGATCTAGTGCAACGAGTTGTATAAATTAATACGCACTCTGTTAGCTCTAAGACAGATCACAATGTTACCTCAATGTGTGAAGATCATACATAGCTGATATTCAGAGATTTTTATACCATGACCGTTGGTGATTCATAATTAAACACTGTGCGTTAATAGCATTCATGCAAAGTGGTGGAGTAATTTTTTTTTCCCACTAGAACAACCAGGTGAACATATATGTGGCGTTAAAAACATTTCACCAAATAAAATGAATATATATATATATATATATATATATATATATATATATATATATAGAGAGAGAGAGAGAGAGAGAGAGAGAGGAGAGAGAGAGAGAGAGAGAGAGAGATGATGTAACTTACCAAACGAAAGTGTTGGTATATTGATAGAGACACTAACAAACACAAGCACACACACAAAATTCAAGCTTTCGCAACCCATGGTTGCTTCATCAGGAAAGAGGGAAGGAGAGGGAAAGATGGAAGGATGTGGGTTTAAAGGGAGATATATGTGCGGATGGATATGTGTGTGTGTGCGAGTGTATACCTGTCCCTTTTTCCCCCTGAGGTAAGTCTTTCCACTCCCGGGATTGGAATGACTCCTTACCCTCTCCCTTAAAACCCACATCCTTTTGTCTTTCCCTCTCCTTCCCTCTTTCCCGATGAAGCAACCATGGGTTGCGAAAGCTAAAATTTTGTGTGTGTGTCTGTGTTTGTTAGTGTCTCTATCAACATACCAACACTTTCGTTTGGTAAGTTACATCATCTTTGTTTTTAGATATATTTTTCCCACGTGGAATATTTCCCCCTATTTTATATATAATAGAGGGAAACATTCCACTTGGGAAAAATATATTTAAAAAAACAAAGATTCTGTGACTTACCAAACGGGAAAGTGCTGGTAGATAGACACAATTTAAAAAAAATTAAAAAAAACACACAAACACACACACAAATTTCGAGCTATTGCAACCCACGGTTGCTTCATCAGGAAAGAGGGAAGGAGAGGGAAAGACGAAAGGCGAAAGGATGTGGGTTTTAAGGGAGAGGGTAAGGAGTTATTCCAATCCCGGGAGTGGAAAGACGTACCTTCGGGGGAAAAAGGGACAGGTATACACTAGCACACACACACACACACACACACACACACACACACACATATCCCTCCGCACATATACAGACACAGGCAGACATATGTAAAGGCAAAGAGTTTGGGCATATATATATATATATATATATATATATATATATATATATATATATATATATATATATATATAATTAATTTGTGGAACTCACATACTTAAAACTAGTTCTGATTTTAATTGTATTTTCTTCAAATGGCTCTGAGCACTATGGGACTCAACTTCTGAGGTCATTAGTCCCCTAGAACTTAGAACTAGTTAAACCTAACTAACCTAAGGACATCACAAACATCCATGCCCGAGGCAGGATTCGAACCTGCGACCGTAGCGGTCTTGCGGTTCCAGACTGCAGCACCTTTAACCGCACGGCCACTTCGGCCGGCGTATTTTCTTCTTCTTCATTATAAAAGGATGAATTGAAGGTCTAAAATTTTATCTTTTTGCTCATATATATATTAACTAGTAATACTCGTCAAGAAATATATACAAATAAATAAATACTTTTTTAATACTTTTATTTTTAGTTTTCTGTTTTTTTTTTTCAATTTTTGTGTTTTCTATGATTTTTTTTTCTTTTGTAGAATAAATAATATTTGTATTTACATACAGACATACTTAACACAGGCACACACACATTCACACACTCAGACATACACAGGAGTACACAAGCTGATACAAACTACAAAACACCCTCATCTAGTATTTACACTATGATAAAAGGGTCATACTACTACTCTGCAGACACTCTCGCCATCTCTCTCTCCCTCTCTCTCACTATTTCTCTCCCCCTGTCAATTAGAGTCCCCCACCCCTTCTCTCGCTACAAGTGAATAGTGTGAGTATGGGCGAGTTTCAATGCCGTCATCACAGATGACCCTTTTATCGTCGTGAGGCGACAGACCGATTTTAAACCGCAGCACAGTGTACACCTCGTGCGCTATTAATCGAATACTAGTTTGCCGGACCATATGCGGTGGCTGCAGCTGAGCACCGCAAACACCACGACGTAGGCACTGCAGATAGTCTTCGATAGACAGAGCTCGCGATGCCATGCGTCGTACCCCCTTAGCCTGTCTCTCAGTGGGACCTTCCAACGTGTGATATGCATACATCTTGGACCGAAGACCTAAAAACTCCACAATCGGCAATCCATTCGACTCATCTTTCATGAGACCGATAACCTTCTTGTTTTGTGGAACAATACCATAACGATTATCGGACACATAAGAAGACGTGTCGAATTCATTGGCGTGGTACCTAATTACTTCATATTGATCGCAGTTCTTCACCCAATAGACGAAACTTTCTGTATCCGTATAAAGTAATTTAGGATCTATTAAATGAGTTTTCGCGAACTCGTAATGAAAGCGGTACATGTGGAGTTTGGATAGGTCTAGTATACACACCCCCACATAGATAGGTTTAGTAAACTCTACTGCAGTTTTAGCCATCTCCACAGCAACAAATTTCTTATTGAAAATGGTGACCTGTTTAAAATTTGATATGGCAATGCAACGCCATAATGCCCATCCCATTGCGTTCTAATAAAAATTTCACGTCGTTCGCTCAAATTCTCCATAGTTTTACCGAAAATTGAATTATTCATTAATTTATAAAAATCTTTCTCAACGTGAAATGACGCGGAAGTTCTCTGTCTTGTATTCAGATCAATATACTCCTTCAACCAGGGGGACTGCTTGAAGGAGATGGCCCGGGTGATTTTAACCAGCTCCATACCCAAGCTGAGGCATTGCTGGAGGTTACGATAGTGAATGATATACCTCTGCTTGTCCCCCAGCGTCGCCATCAGTTTTGGTGTGGAACCTCCTCGCGGAACTAGTTGCTCAGGACACAGCGGCAAATCGGCATGTGCATCATGCAAACTAATAGGGTAAGTTAGTTTTTCCTCCACAACATACCCTACATCAGAATCAGCGGCCATACCCCCCCCCCCCCCCTGATTTTTCCACCTAATCCCTTGCATTCATCTTCGGACAGCCACGTAAACTCACCAATCAGCAGCGATTGCATCATAGCGTGCCCATAAAAGTTATTCACATCGAGATACAATATATAACTTGAATCAGGGGATGCGTTGAACCTGTCGCCCATCCGTGGGTTATTTGCTTTCATGTGTCTATGAATACATTGGCAGAGCCCCCCACGGATCCCTCGCTCAAAGAAAAGCAGCATGTCAGGATTGGTCAATAATTCGATACTGCACTTCGTTTTCTTGAGCATCGCATCCCAAGACAACCCAGGTGCCGTGTAATAAAAGGCGGGGTCCAGAGAATATGTGGTCATAAATAGACCCCGGAACTTCTCGAAAACGTCAGCAAGCAAGTGCACTCTCCTAAATTAGAAATATTGAATTCCCGCCAGACATTCACGGCATGCTCATACTCTGCATTCGTTATAGTGTCGCATGTGAGGTTGCTCGAGAATGCAGTTATGTCGGGTAGCCTGGTTTCGTTGAGTTTGGCTATACTATCCACTTACTCATATGGGAAAACCCCTTTGCGAGTGACGAGTTGAAACTTTTCCTCGTCCTGAAATGCAGCTCGAGTGATATGCATATCCGCCAGAGGTAGAGTCTCAACAAGTTTCTGTAGTGGTGCCTGCATAAAACGTAGTGTATCGAGGAAGCGCAGCGTAATTCTCGGCGTCATTCGTTTGGAGAATGAAATATACTTCTCGACACTCTCAGGTAGGACACTTACCTGATCTTTCTCCAAACCGAAATCAGCCAAGTGCTCAACTAGAAAAACTTAAGTTATGGAAGAAAACTGGTATGTGCCTAGGTAATTGGTACTTCAGATTGCATGCATTGTGAGCTGTGCCGCGGAATTTCCCTGTAAGATGACAGTGATCCCTACGAGGAGTTTCCGCTTTTCTGTGTAACGGCAGCCCACAGAAATGACACTCGATGGCGTTATTATACAAATCTTCATTCTCCTTCGATTTGGTCATGGGAACGTTGTCGCTGTACAGTCTAACTTCGCGCGAAAATTTGTCAAGCTCAGAGAGCAACCAAATCGATGGATTAGCCCCGACATAAGATTTGTATCGGTTAAGGTTGGAGTGATATGACGATACAATTTGGTACGCTGCCGCATATGGTACGTGTTTCTCTGTAAAGGTAGTGTGTGAGGTCGTAGGGTCGCCTTCACAGCGGGTCACAGGAGCGAGGAGGCACTCGAAGTCGGCGTATACTACAAACGGACACCGCTCCTGGTGGTGAGCATTGCTAAACTTTATGAATTTGTTTTCCCGGCTGGGCATGATAATACGTACCGCATCCTTTGAGGTAGTCTACTAGTTGCTTAGCTAATAACTGTTCAGATAAGAAATAATTGAGGCACCTTAAACAAATATGTTTTACATGACAATTAGTTGATAGTTGGGAGGAAAGGACTCGGGACATGTCCTTGATCCAGACATAGTGATAATTATCACCTTCAGAAAAGAGAAGCATATTTACATGCAGCTCTCGCTCACCGGCAAATTTTGAGAAATGGAGGGGGCCGACAATGATATGCTTGTCTTGCTCGTCTGATTTGCTTTTCTTCTCCAGGCCATAAACATGTACCGATAGTGAGGTATTTTGTGCCTCGAATTTAGGTATGTCCTGGATCTTGACGGGGAACTCAATACCATTGAAGTTATAACGGAATGAATATTATCACCTACATGGTATGTAATCAGATGTTCAGGATGATCTCTTCTATCGTAATTTCTCTCACAAGGCAGGATTGACCATGCAAAACAAGCATGATCGTTTCTGTTTTCAACATTAATGCACGCTCTCTTGTTAGCTATTTCTTTAGGGTGCTTAATATAGCTGGAACCTCCATTTAATGCATCGTGGACATGAATATGGACATCGTGGTGTAGAATGCGGCTGAGTGCCTTAGCAGAGAGCCGTTGACTTCCATCTCGGAAAACCGGCCCAATATGACACTCAAGGTGGATTTACGAAACCACACGGCTATTGATGTGCTCCGCGTTATCACGCCATTATCCCCCCAAAGATAATGAATGCTGGTCTCTCCATCACCAGACTGATCTTTGGGGGGGGGGGGGGGGTGCGATAACTCAATGCACTGCACTTAACGGCGGGATAACGTGGATTATCGACTACATTGAGGAGCTCGGTTTCCAGGACAGGGAGGCACACGTTTACAAATCCAACAGGATCGCAGTACCACCCTGCCGGGTATTCGATTCTAGTGACTGAGATTCGCCCCTCAAAGGCGTCGGCAACCGCCAAGTACTCCAACTGCGGTATGGTGTCACCGACCTGATCTACTTGACTAAAAGGGCGGGTCAGAGAACTGCCACTAGCCACAGGATGATCACTAATACTATTACTGCTACTAATACTGGGGGTCCAGCCGGTGGATGACGGTGTTGGCGATGGTGCATCATCATCATTTAATGGGAGGGGTATCCTTGTTGGTACACGAACCTTGCGCTGGCGGTGTCGTGGGCAGTCAGCTTGCAGAGGCGGAGAAGGCGGCGAGGAGAGACCAGTGGAGAAGCCAGGCCGTGGCGAGGGACCCCTGGCAGTGCTGCTACCCGCTTGTTGGGACGCCCAAGGACGCCAGATTGTTTGGGCTGCCGCGGCCTCCCGCGCTGCTGTGATCGGTGTGAGGCAAGGTGGGGCGTGTCTTCGCCCACCCTCGAGCCTCGCGACCGCAACCGCCGCTCGCGAAACACGGGTAATGCCGTGAGATATACCTGTAACATAAATATAAGTTTAATGATCTGGATTTAAAAGAGTGATAAATACTACTACTAATAATAATAATAAGAGTAAATAATGGTAATTACTTTGGACTAATGGTGAAAACTATTCACCTTCTCTGATCTCATTCCACGGCTTCAGCAGTTCATTGCCGCATTCCACAAGCCCCTCAAGCCAGTCAGGCATGTCCAGTTCGTCCTCGTCTAAAAAGTTATTACTGTGCTTGGCTCCCTCTAGAAACAAAATACATGTTAAGGCTGGATTATACACTAGGAAGAAGGGTATATATTAGAATTAGAAGAAAAAAATTATTTAATTTTTTAGTGAGTATGATTTTTTACATTATTATTAGAGATTAATTAAGTCGGGTGATGCTGAGGGAATTAGATTAGGAAATGAGATACTTAAAGTAGTAAAGGAGTTTTGCTATTTGGGGAGCAAAATAACTGATGATGGTCGAAGTAGAGAGGATATAAAATGTAGACTGGCAATGGCAAGGAAAGCGTTTCTGAAGAAGAAAAATTTGTTAACATCGAGTATAGATTTAAATGTCAGGAAGTCGTTTCTGAAAGTATTTGTATGGAGTGTAGCCATGAATGAAAGTGAAACGTGGACGATAAATAGTTTAGACAAGAAGAGAATAGAAGCTTTCGAAATGTGGTTCTACAGAAGAACGCTGAACATTAGGTGCATAGATCACATAACTAATGAGGGGGTATTGAATAGAATTGGGGAGAAGAGGAGCTTGTGGCACAATTTGACTAGAAGAAGGGATCGGTTGGTAGGACATATTCTGAGACATCGAGGGATCACCAGTTTAGTATTGGAGGGCAGCGTGGAGGGTAAAAATCGTAGAGGGAGACCAAGAGATGAATACACTAAGCAGATTCAGAAGGATGTAGGCTGCAGTAGGTGCTGGGAGATGAAGAAGCTTGCACAGGATAGAGTAGCGTGGAGAGCTGCATCAAACCACTCTCAGGGCTGAGGATCACAACAACAACAACAGAGATGTACTTACATTCGCGCTGAGCTCTCTCCATTTCGAGTTGGCGGTGATCAAGCGCTTCTAGCGCTGGGCCGATGTAATCTAGAAATGTGGAATATAATGAGTATAATATAAAGTAAAAAATGTTTGTAGAAGAAGTTTGGTGATATAGAAATGAGAGGACGACAGCAGATATAAAAGAGCGAGTATAACAGACACACACACGCACCACGTGAAAAGCGGATCTTTATATAGAGCTATCCAAAAACAGATGTAGAGCTCGTACACGGAGTTAAAGGGTAGAGATATCAGAACATTGAAAATGTACTTACCAGGTAATGGAACTTGTTCAGGATAAGGCTGATTGACGCCACCTGCTCGCTCCTCAAACTCGAGGATAAAGTCCACGAGTTCAGCTATAACAATGAGATATATAATTAATAACCGGAATATATAAGATATAAAGGAAAAATGATAGTGAAAATTAAAAATTATTTGCTTACTCGGTAATTGTGAATCGTGGAGTCTAAGTCTCTTCGCAGCAGCAGACTCCTGGCTGTTGAATCTCTTCATTTTAACAGCAACTAGGCAGACACATAAACGCACGATACGGAAGGCAAGTGACGAGTGAGAAAGATGACTGGGGGGTGACTCCTTATATAAGTGTGATGACGTAGTATTACGTGATCTTAGGATGAACGAAAGGCTGTTGAGAATTCTGTAGGGCTGGTGAAAGAGTTGACTAGCGTCCCTAGTAGCTGACAGCTGAACTAGTCAGATGGTTCCAGGACATGGTGGAGGGCTGAGCATTTTATATTTTATAAAATTATAGACAAATAATTCATAGTATCAGTGAAGATCTTATTTAGATTAGATGATAATGAGATCATTATATGTGTGTTAGGATGAATGATTTATTATTATTATTATTATTTAAAAGTATGTTATGTAGGCGTAATTCGAGGTTGATGGTATTAAGAATGGCGCTGAAGGAAATGTTTTTGGAGATGAAAATTTTTTGCTATTTTTTTTATTAGCGAGGAGTTTATGGCAGGGAACGAATTTATTTTGAATGAATAAAGGGGAGGTTAAATATTTGTGGGACGATATAGAATTTGAGTGAGTTGATAGGTTGAGAAGTTTGCTAGCAGCAAACGATGGCTCCCGCATGTGCGCGTGATATTGACTTGTTATTTTTTTTTGTTTGAGTTGAGAGCTTCGTGTTAAATTGACTTGCGGAGGGGACTGATGACCACAGATGTTAAGTCCCATAGTGCTCAGAGCCATTTGAACTTGCGGAGGCACGTATCTTGACGGGAGCGACGGTTCACGCATATGTGTGTGTTTTCGCGAAGATCTTGGATTAAGTAATCGAAGCATGTGGGGTGAATAATGAGAATTGGGTGATCAGTTAACTTAGTGAGAGCGTCCTTTGTTCGACGGAGCCATGTGGTCGATCGTTCGTTGTGACGTAAAGGAAGTTTCCAACTCGGTAGCAAACATTCCAGTTCGAGTGTGTCGGTTCCTGTCTATCGGTTGTGAATTCCAAAGTTTATGGGGATGAGAGTGTCCTTTATGCTCCATCACACATGCTGGTGGTGCCGTTGAGTCGCGGTATGTGGCGTGAGGGTGGTTTGGACAAAGCAAGCGTGTCGATTCCTATCTGTCGGTGGGGAATTTCCGAACTTTAAGACCGATATAGCTTTTAGTGGGTCACATGATAGAACTTTCCAAACATCTCAGGTGGTTGTGTGACACAGGCATCGACAAGTTCCAACCTGTTCAGAAAAATAAATTTGGGGTGAAAGGTATCCTCTGTCCAGCACGTGGTCGACAGGTTCTATCCTGTCCAAAGTGCTTGTGAAAAGATGTTTACATAGCAGGACTCTGAGGCGCCGGTGGATCGGCGGCCGACCGGTGGGGCACGGAGCGGAGTGGAGCGCCTCGGCCGGCCAGGGAGCGGGCTCAGCCGGCCGTGCGTACGTCAGCTGTGCTCTAGAGTTCGCTATGTGAGCAGCGCGAAGTCAGTTGGGACACGCCTGCATGACCGTAAAGCCTGAAATAAACAGTGCTTTTCCCACCTTGTGACTTAGCGTAGTACAAGTGACGAGATTTTAACAATGTAGCGGCGGAAGCATAAGTGACCACGAAAATTCAAACTTGGTGGACTTAGGTTAGTGGACGTAGCCCAATTGGCCATCTTTAATCACGTAATGGGGGTGGGGCAGATATCAAATAACCCAATTGGACATGTACATTATATAAACAACAACAACAACAACAACAACAATAATAATAATAATGAGAAGGGCGCCATTATCCTGTTGGAATTCAAAATTCCCGCCATTTTTTCTTCTGGAGGCTTAGGTTAGTGGATGTAGCCCAACTGACCAATTTTCGCGCCAAAATTCAAATTTCCCGCCATTTTTTCTTGGGGTTTAGGTTAGCGGACGTAGCGCAATTGGCCTATTTTCCTGCCAAAATCCGCCATCTTGGATGACGTCTTGCGCTGTTGCCAAATCTACATGTCGCCATCTTGGATGACGTCAGCGCCTTCATTTTGAATAAATTTGGCAACAATGGAGAGTGGGGCGACACATACTTTATCTCACTACTGGCGTAGACCCTGTAGTATGCAATGGCGAAGCAGTTCCTGTGTATTATCATCATTGTGACAGTTCCAAGGATAGAATAAACATGCAAAAGTTCATCGGTTACCAGTTATTAATACACAGGAGACGTTTCATACGATTACCGTAATCGCTTTAGTAGCAGATAAACGTCGTTACATGCAACAGGGATGAAATATCTGTGTACCATCGCCGTTGTGACAGTTCCATAACTAGAATAAACATGCAAAAGTGCATCGGTTTTATGTTATTTATACTCAGGAAAGGTTTCATGCGCTTGCTGTATTAGCTCTTGTACGACATAAACGTTGGATTAGACACTGTAGTATACAGTGGTAAAACATTTTCTGTTTACCATGTCAGCGTGACATTTATAAAGCTAGAATAAACACGCAGAACTACATCAGTTATAAGTTATTAATACACAGGAGTGGTCTAGTGGGCTTACTGTAATCTCGCTCTTGTACCACAGAAACGTTGGCTTAAACCCTGTTGTATGCAATGGCGAAGCAATTTCTGTGTACCATAGTCATTGTGACAATACCAAGATTAGAATAAAGATGCAAAAGTCCATCGGTATTAAGTTATTTATACCCAGGAGAGGTTTCATGTGCTTATCGTATTCGCTCTCTTACCAGAGAATCTTCTCCTTAGACCCAGTTGTATGCAATGGCGATGCAATTTCTGTGTACTGTACTCATTTTGATAGAGAAGACTAGAATAAACATGCAAAAGTGCATCGGTTTTTACTTACTAATACTCGGGAGAGGTTTCATGCGCTTACCGTATTCGCTCATGTACCACAGAAACGTCGGCTTAGACCCTGTTGTATGCAACGGCGAAGCAATTTCTGTGTACCATCGTCATTGTCACAGATCTAAGACTAATAGAAACATACAAAAGTGCATCGGTTTTAAGTTATTTATACTCTGGAGAGGCTTCATGCACATACCTTTATCGGTCTAGTAGCACAGCAACGTTGAATTGACCCTCTTGTTTGCAATGGACGATCAATTACTGTTTACTGTCGTCTTTGTGACCATTCCAAGGCTAGAAAAAACATTCAAAAGTGCATCGGTTACAAGTTATTAATACACAGGAGAGGTTTAATGCGCTTACCGTAATCGTTTTAGTACCAAATAGACTGCGACAGTTCCAAGACTAGAATAGACATGCAAAAGTGCATCGGTTTTAAGTTATTTACGCTCAGGAAAAGTTTCATG
This sequence comes from Schistocerca americana, assembly GCF_021461395.2. Taxonomy (NCBI): domain Eukaryota; kingdom Metazoa; phylum Arthropoda; class Insecta; order Orthoptera; family Acrididae; genus Schistocerca; species Schistocerca americana. The sequence goes on along the minus strand of NC_060124.1, from coordinate 537,939,227 downwards.
CGCTTACCATATTCGCTCTTCTGCCACAGAAACGTTGGATTAGCGAATACGTTAAGCGCATGAAATCTCTCCAGAGTACAAATAATTTAAAACCGATGCACTTTCGAATGTCTATTCTAGTCTTGGAATTGTCACAATGACGATGGTACGCAGAAAATGTATCGCCATTGCATCCAACAGGGTCTAAAACGACGTCTATGTGGTACTAAAGCGCTTACCGTAATAATAAAAATGGCGTGTGACGAGGGCCTCCCGTCGGGTAGACTGCTCGCTGGGTCTTTCGATTTGACGCCACTTCGGCGACTTGCGAGTCGATGGGGATGAAATGATGATGATTAGGACAACACAACACCCAGTCCCTGAGCGGAGAAAATCTCCGACCCAGCCGGGAATCGAACCCAGGCCGTTAGGATTGACAGTCTATCGCGCTGACCACTCAGCTACTGGGGGCGAACAGCGTTTACGGTAGGCACATGGAACCCCTCCTGTAAATTAATAACTTGTAACCGATAACTTTTGTAATTTTCTTCTAGTCTTGAATTGACGATAGTACACAGAAATTACATCGCCATTGCATACAAACGAGTCTAATCTGACGTTTATGTGATACTAAGGCGATCACAGGGCATGAAACCTCCCGGTGTATTAATAACTTGGTGCTTAAGCATAGCCTTAAGGTGGACAAATAATGGCGGATCTCTTCTGGTGGACTGGGCAGACTGAGCTTGAAATGATCAAGATTGTCAAAAAGTGGTAGCAACTGGCAGGAGTAACTATGACTCTCTTAAGTTAGCCAAATGCCTCATTACCAGGCGAAATACATTGGCAAACCCGAGGAACACCTGGCAGGAGTAACTGTGACAGTCTTAAGGTGGACAACTAATGGCGTATCTCTTCTGGTGTACTGGCCAGAGGGAACCTGAAGATGTGATGGTGGAAAAAAACTGGGAGCAACTGGCAGGGGTAACTATGACTCTTTCGGGGCTTGGGGGTTGCCATCCCCCCTGCCCTTCTTTCAGCTGGCCCCAACAGAATAAAAAAACCTGGTAGCAGTAGTACCACAGGAGGCGCCGCACCAGTTGTTGGGTCAGCATCTGATGCCGCCAGCCCGGGTCAAGCCGCAGTGTCTGCCGTCACATGTCCTGAGTGCGACCGGACTTTCACCACCAAGACGGGTCTTGGTGTACATCGTTGCCGTGCCCATCCTTTCGCAACCAATGCAAAGGTGACCACCAAGAGGACAAAGACCAGGTGGTCCAGTGAACAGCTGCTATGCCTGGCCCACTCTGAGGCAGCACTTACTCTCAAGGGCACCCGGTTCCAAATCAAGAGCTGACAAAGGCTTTCCCGCACCACTCTCTTGAGTCTATTAAAGGGCAGTGTCGTGCAACAGCCTATAGGAACCAGGTCGCCGAGTTTGTTGCTGCCCTCTCTGCTGTTGGGGTGGGGCCACCTATATCTGTTGCAACCATTGAGCCTGCAGGTTCCTGTGCAGTACCCCCCTCCCCGTCTGCAGCTGGGGATATAGTCGACCAGGCAGTCTGGTCGGCTCTGGCAGCCCTCCCATCATCTGGGCCTAAGTTCCGTGCAGTCGATGACACCCTGGCTCTTGGGCCAACTGCATCAGCCTCGGTCATTATGGGCATGTTATCAGCTGCCCTTGATGCCATTGGCAGCAGGGAGCCATCACATGATCCTGTTGCCTCCCGCTGGATGTCGGAACCACCAGTGACGAAGAGGGCCCAGCGGAGGAGGGAATATGCCCTCTGTCAGTGGGCCCTCTCAAAGAGTGCTGCTCGCTGCATCAGCGGCCTTCTGGATGGAATGCTCCTTCACCCACCACCTGCTATTCTTGGGTTGGTGGAGTTCTGGAAGGACCTTTTCACCCGGCGACCATCTGGCCGGGTGGACCGTCTGGAAGGTCGGCTGTTACCTTCCTCCATCGAGGTTCCCTTTGAACAGCTGTGGGCCCCTATTACGATGGAGGAAGTTGCTTCAGCGCTCCCCCCTCGTCGCTCCGCTGCAGGCCCAGACCGACTGACACCGGCCCAGATTCTCCGTATACCCCATGAGGTCCTCCTTAAAATTCTCAACATTTTCCTTTTGACCCGTCGCCTCCCATCACGACTTCTCCTAGCTCATACACCCCTGTTGCCCAAGAAGGCCGCCCCAGCATCCCTCACTGACTTCTGTCCTCGCTAGGGTCTCCCATAAGATCCTGGTGGGCCATCTGATGCGGACCTGTGTGCTGGACAGGCGTCAGTGGGCTTCCCTTCCTCAGCACAACACGTTCCTGTTGGACTTGGCAATGACTCAGGCCAGGGCGAACTGTCGCTCCCTCTATGTCGCGTCCCTGGATGTGTCCAAGGCATTCGACTCTCTAGACCATGGCGCCCTGAGGCCCGCCCTGAGGCACATGGTCTACCTGACGAGTTCATTGGACACATCCTGGGATGCTATGAGGATGGAGTGACGATGATCTCTGGTCCTGGGAAGTTGCTGGGTCCATTGCGGCCTTCAAGGGGTGTTAGGCAGGGAGATCCCCTCTCTCCTATCCTTTTCAACCTTTCCTTGGACCTCATGCTTGCTCGCCTCCCAGACTACATTGGTGCCAACGTGATGGGATGATGTCTCAACGCTGCTGCTTTCGCTGATGACCTCCTGCTGTTCACTGAAACTCCAGGAGGGCTTCAGGACCTTATCGATGCAGCAACATCTGCCCTTGGGGACCTTGGTCTGCAAGTCAATCCCAGAAAGTGCTTCACTCTCGCCCTCGCTGCATCTGGCCGCGAGAAGAAGATAAGGGTCAGTGACACCGCGACCTTCAGGGCTGGGTATACCATCCTCCAGCCCTGGCGATTGAGAGCACTTTCCGGTACCTTGGCCTGGAGTTCTCCTCAAGCGGACGCGACAGCTAAGTGTCCTGTCCAAGGCACCACTCAAATCACAACAGCGTTTGCATGCCCTCAGAACCATCATCCTGCCAGGAATCCACCATGGCTTGGCCCTTTTGAGGACCCGCCTTGGAGCCCTGTCAGCCATGGACACCACCATCCGCGCAGCAATTAGATCTTGGCTGTGCCTGCCAGTGGACGTCCATGTTGGTTACTTCCATGCCCCTGTGACATCTGGGGGACTGGGAGTGCCATCAGCTCGCTGGCTCGGGCCTCTGCTACAGCGGAACCAGCTCACGAAGATGCGGGCATTGGGTGTCCTATCTGACAGGACAGCAGATGACATTCTGGGGCGTGAGATTGGGAGGCTTGATCAGCAACTATGGGGTACCAACACAGTAATACGAACGACCAACCAAATGGGCCGGATGTGGGCTGAATGGCTGCATCTGTCAGTGGACGGCGCCGCCCTTAAGAAGTCTGCCCAAACACCAGGGCAGCATAGCTGGGTCGACAATCCACAACTAGCTATTACAGGCCGCGACTTTATCTCCTGCTTCCATACTAGGATCAACGCCCTTCCAACCCAGGCACGGTTGCAGCGAGGTTGTGCTGGTGACACCAACTGCCGGGCTGGCTGCATTGCTAAGGAAACTGCAAATCACGTTGTCCCGCACTGCTTCAGAAGTCACGACGCCTGAGTGAAGCGACACAACGCCCTTGCGTCCTATACCGCGCAAGGACATTGTCGCAGGGGCTTCGACGTTCATCTGGAGCCCCACCTCAGGACACCCAAGGGACTGAAGAAGCCGGGCATCGTGGCAGTTCGTGGCGATGCAGCCCATATCATCGATGCCCAGGTGGTTGGTGTCAACCTTGACATCGATGAGTGTCACCAGCAGAAGGTTGCGGTCTACAGTAGGGAAGCCGTCCACCAGGCAATTAGGAGCCAGACCCCAGCAGCCAAGAACATCACCACCTCTTTGGCTGCCATCTCATGGAGGGGGGTGTGGACACCCGCATCTGCACAGGACCTGCGTCAGCTTGGGTTCAACAACCACCACCTCGCGACGATGTCTACGTGGGTATTCATCGGAACTGTGATGGCGGCATGGCAGTTTGACACTATGACTGCCGTAAGGCGCACGATGCCCCAGAGTGGTGGCGGGTGATGGCCCAATTACATGTGTCTACGCTGCTGCCTGGCATCTATCCACAGGCACACCACCATCATTATTCACGTCTCTTCCTGTCCGTCTAATGTTTGTATTGTATATGTCATTTAAAACCCACTCTGTGGGTATCTATTTCTGTATGTTTGTTCACTTGACGTGAATAAAGACGGCTTAAATAGCCAAATGCCTCGCCACCAGGCGAAAAACTCGAGAGGTATCTGGCAGGAGTATATGTGAAAAGCTTAATGTATCAAATAGATGCGTATCACTACTGATGGACGGGATAGACTAAACCTGAAGATTTGATAGTGAAAAAAGCGCGAGCAACTGGCAGGAGTAACTATGACTCTCTTAAGGTAGTCAAATGCCTCGTCACCAAGCGAAAAACATCGGCAAACTCGAGAAGTGTCTCGCAGGAGTAACTGGGACAGTCTTAAGGTGCACAAATAATGGCGTATCGCTTCTGTAGCACTGGCCAATGTAAGCTTGAAGGTGTCATGGTCAAAAAGATGGAGCATCTGGCAGGAGTAACTATGACTCTCTTAAGGTAGCCAAATGCCTCGCCACCAGGCGAAAAACATCGGCAAACTCGAGAGGCATCTGGCAGGAGTAACTGTGAAAAGCTTAATCTGCCAAATAGTTGCGTATCACTACTGGCGGACAGGCCAGAGTAAACTTGAAGATGTGATAGTGGAAAAAAGGGGAACAACTGGCAGGTGTAACTATGACTCTTTTAAGGAAGCCAAATGCTTCGTAACTAGGGACTGAAACCGACAGAAAGTTGGCTGAAACCATACGTAAACAGTAATGAAATCGTAAACTCAGATTGGAATGTATACCGCAGAGATAGGCTGGGCAGTGAAGGGGGAGGCATGTTTATAGCGATAAGAAGTGCAATAGTATCGAAGAAAATTGACGGAGATCCGAAATCTGAAATAATTTGGGTGAAGGTCACGGTTAAAGCAGGCTCCGACATGGTAATTGGATGTCTCTATAGGCCCCCTTCCTCAGCAGCTGTTGTGGCTGAGCAGTTGATGGATATTCTGGAAAATATTTCGAGTAGATTTCCCCACCATGTTATAGTTCTGGGTGGAGATTTTAATTTGCCGGATGTAGACTGGGAGACTCAAACGTTCATAACTGGTGGCAGGGACAAAGAATCCAGTGAAATTTTTTTAAGTGCTTTATCTGAAAACTACCTTGGGCAGTTAAACAGAGAACCGACTCGTGGTGATAACATATTAGACCTTCTGGTGACAAACAGACCCGAACTATTTGAACTAGTTAACGCAGAACAGGGAATCAGCGGTCACAAAGCGGTTACTGCATCGATGATTTCTGCCGTAAATAGAAATATTAAAAAAGGTAGGAAGATTTTTCTGTTTAGCAAAAGTGACAAAAAGCAGATTACAGAGTACCTGACGGCTCAACACGAAAGTTTTGTCTCAAGTACAGATAGTGTTGAGGATCAGTGGACAAAGTTTAAAACCATAGTAAAATATGCGTTAGATGAGTACGTGCCAAGCAAGATCGTAAGAGATGGAAAAGAGCCACCGTGGTACAACAACCGAGTTAGAAAACTGCTGCGGATGCAAAGGGAACTTCAGAGCAAACATAAACATAGCCAAAGCCTTGCAGACAAACAAAAATTACGCGAAGCGAAATGTAGTGTGAGGAGGGCTATGCGAGAGGCGTTCAATGAATTCGAAAGTAAAGTTCTGTGTACTGACTTGGCAGAAAATTCTAAGAAATTTTGGTCTTATTCAAGGCGGTAGGTGGATCAAAACAAAATGTCCAGACACTCTGTGACCAAAATGGTACTGAAACAGAGGATGACAGACTAAAGGCCGAAATACTAAATGTCTTTTTCCAAAGCTGTTTCACAGAGGAAGACTGCACTGTAGTGCCTTCTCTAAATTGTCGCACATATGACAGAATGGTAGATATCGAAATAGACGACATAGGGATAGAGAAACAATTAAAATCGCTCAAAAGAGGAAAGGAAGCTGGACCTTATGGGATACCAGTTCGATTTTACACAGAGTACGCGAAGGAACTCGCCCCCTTCTTGCAGCGGTGTACCGTAGGACTCTAGAAGAGCGTAGCGTTCCAAAGGATTGGAAAAGGGCACAGGTCATCCCCGTTTTCAAGAAGGGACGTCGAACAGATGTGCAGAACTATAGACCTATATCTCTAACGTCGATCAGTTGTAGAATTTTGGAACACGTATTATGTTCGAGTATAATGACTTTTCTGGAGACTAGAAATCTACTCTGTAGGAATCAGCATGGGATTCGAAAAAGACGGTCGTGTGAAACCCAGCTCGCGCTATGCGTCCACGAGACTCAGAGGGCCATAGACACGGGTTCCCAGGTAGATGCCGTGTTTCTTGACTTCCGCAAGGCGTTCGATACAGTTCCCCACAGTCGTTTAATGAACAAAGTAAGAGCATAGGACTATCAGACCAATTGTGTGATTGGATTGAAGAGTTCCTAGATAACAGAATGCAGCATGTCATTCTCAATGGAGAGAAGTCTTCCAAAGTAAGAGTGATTTCAGGTGTGCCGCAGGGGAGTGTCGTAGGACCGTTGCTATTCACAATAGACATAAATGACCTTGTGGATGACATCGGAAGTTCACTGAGGCTTTTTGCGGATGATGCTGTGGTATATCGAGAGGTTGTAACAATGGAAAATTGTACTGAAATGCAGGAGGATCTGCAGCGAATTGACGCCTGGTGCAGGGAATGGCAATTGAATCTCAATGTAGACAAGTGTAATGTGCTGCGAATACATAGAAAGATAGATCCCTTATCATTTAGCTACAAAATAGCAGGTCAGCAACTGGAAGCAGTTAATTCCATAAATTATCTGGGAGAACGCATTAGGAGTGATTTAAAATGGAATGATCATATAAAGTTGATCGTTGGTAAAGCAGATGCCAGACTGAGATTCGTTGGAAGAATCCTAAGGAAATACAATCCGAAAACAACGGAAGTAGGTTACAGTACGCTTGTTCGCCCACTGCTTGAATACTGCTCAGCAGTGTGGGATCCGTACCAGCTAGGGTTGATAGAAGAGATAGAGAAGATCCAACGGAGAGCAGCGCGCTTCGTTACAGGACCATTTAGTAATCGCGAAAGCGTTACGGGAATGATAGATAAACTCCAGTAGAAGACTGTGCAGGAGAGACGCTCAGTAGCTCGATACGGGCTTTTGTTGAAGTTTCGAGAACATTCCTTCACCGAGGAGTCAAGCAGTATATTGCTGCCTCCTACGTATATATCGCGAAGAGACAATGAGGATGAAATCAGAGAGATTAGAGCCCACACAGAAGCATACCGACAATCCTTCCTTCAACGAACAATACGAGACTGGAATAGAAGAAATAACAGATAGAGGTACTCAAGGTACCCTCCGCCACACACCGTCAGGTGGCTTGCGGAGTACAGTTGTAGATGCAGGTGTAGAAGGGGGGGAAATACATTGGCAAACTCGTGTGGCACCTGGCAGGAGCAATTGTGGCAGTCTTAAGCTGGACAAATAATGGCGTATCTCTTCTGGCGGACTGGCAAGTGTCGGCTGGGATGCTAAAGATGGTAAAAAAAAAGTGGGACAACTGGCAGCACACTGCCTCGTCACCAAGGGAAATACATCGGCAAACTTGACGAGCATATGGCAGCAGTAATTGTGAAGAGGTTAATGTACGAAATAGTTCCATATCACATCTGGCGGACAGGCCAGAGTAAACTTGAAGATGTGATGGTGGAAAAAAGCGCGAGCAACTGGCAGGGGTAACTATGACTCTCTTAAGGTAGCCAAATGCAACGTCACCAGGCGCAAAACATCGGTAAACACGAGAAGTACGAGGGCAGTTCAATAAGTAATGCAACACATTTTTTTTCTGAAACAGGGGTTGTTTTATTCAGCATTGAAATACACCAGGTTATTCCCCAATCTTTTAGCTACACGACACTATTTTTCAACGTAATCTCCATTCAATGCTACGGCCTTACGCCACCTTGAAATGAGGGCCTGTATGCCTGCACGGTACCATTCCACTGGTCGATGTCGGAGCCAACGTCGTACTGCATCAATAACTTCTTCACCATCCGCGTAGTGCCTCCCACGGATTGCGTCCTTCATTGGGCCAAACATATGGAAATCCGACGGTGCGAGATCGGGGCTGTAGGGTGCATGAGGAAGAACAGTCCACTGAAGTTTTGTGAGCTCCTCTTGGGTGCGAAGACTTGTGTGAGGTCTTGCGTTGTCATGAAGAAGGAGAAGTTCGTTCAGATTTTTGTGCCTACGAACACGCTGAAGTCGTTTCTTCAATTTCTGAAGAGTAGCACAATACACTTCAGAGTTGATCGTTTGACCATGGGGAAGGATATCGAACAGAATAACCCCTTCAGCGTCCCAGAAGACGGTAACCACGACTTTACCGGCTGAGGGTATGGCTGTAAACTTTTTCTTGGTAGGGGAGTGGGTGTGGCGCCACTCCATTGATTGCCGTTTTGTTTCAGGTTCGAAGTGATGAACCCATGCTTCATCGCCTGTAACAATCTTTGACAAGAAATTGTCACCCTCAGCCACATGACGAGCAAGCAATTCCGCACAGATGGTTCTCCTTTGCTCTTTATGGTGTTCGGTTAGACAACGAGGGACCCAGCGGGAACAAACCTTTGAATATCCCAACTGGTGAACAATTGTGACAGCACTACCAACAGAGATGTCAAGTTGAGCACTGAGTTGTTTGATGGTGATCCGTCGATCATCTCGAACGAGTGTGTTCGCACGCTCCGCCATTGCAGGAGTCACAGCTGTGCACGGCCGGCCCGCACGCGGGAGATCAGACAGTCTTGCTTGACCTTGCGGCGATGATGACACACGCTTTGCCCAACGACTCACCGTGCTTTTGTCCACTGCCAGATCACCGTAGACATTCTGCAAGCGCCTATGAATATCTGAGATGCCCTGGTTTTCCGCCAAAAGAAACTCGATCACTGCCCGTTGTTTGCAACGCACATCCGTTACAGACGCCATTTTAACAGCTCCGTACAGCGCTGACACCTGTCGGAAGTCAATGAAACTATACGAGACGAAGCGGAAATGTTTGAAAATATTCCACAAGAAATTTCCAGTTTTTTCAACCAAAATTGGCCGAGAAAAAAAATGTGTTGCATTACGTATTGAACTGCCCTCGTATCTGGTAGGAGTGACTGTGACAGTCTTAAGGTGCACAAATATTGGCGTATCTCTTCTATAGCACTGGCCAATGTAAGCTTGAAGGTGTTATGGTCAATAAAAAAAGGGAGCATCTGGCAGGAAATCTATGACTTTCTTAAGGTAGCCAAATTACTCGTCACCAGGCGAAAATCATCGGCAAACTCGAGAGGCATCTGGCAGGAGTAACTGTGAAAAGCTTAATGTACCAAATAGTTGCCTACCACTACTGGCGGACAGGCCAGAGTAAACTTGAAGATGTGATTGTGGAAAAAAGGGGAGCAACTGGCAGGTGTAACTATGACTTTTTTAAGGAAGCCAAATGACTCGTAATGGGGGGGAAGTACGTTAGCAAACTCAAGGATCACCTGGCTGGCGCAATTGTGGCAGTCTTAAGCCAGATAAATAATGGCGTATCTCTTCTGGTGTACGGGCCAGAGTCAGCTGGATGGTAAAGGTGGTCAAAAAGTGGAACAACTGGCAGGAGTAACTAGAAATCACTTAAGGTAGCCAACTGCCTCTTCACCAAGGGAAACACATTGGCAAACTTGAGGACCATCTGGCAGTAGTAACTTTGAAAAGCTCAATATACCAAATAGTTCCATATCACTTCTGGCGAACAGGCCAGAGTAAACTTGAAGATGTATTGGTGAAAAAAAGCGCGAGCAACTGGCAGGAGTTACTATGACTCTCTTAAGAAAGCCAAATGCCTCGTCACCAGGCGAGAAACATCGGCAAACTAGAGAGGCATTTGGCAGCAGTAACTGTGAAAAGCTTAAGGTACCAAATAGGTGCGAGTCACTACTGGCGGACACGCCAGAGTAATTTTGTTGATGTGATAGTAGAAAAAAGGGGAGCAACTGGCAGATGTAACTATGACTCTTTTACGGAAGCCAAACGCCTCGTAACGGGGGGGAAATACATTGGCAAGCTTACGGAGCACCGGGCAGGTGAAATTGTGGCAGTCTTAAGCTGGACAAATAATGGCGTATCTCTTCTGGCGGACTGGCCAGAGTCAGCTTGGATGCTAAAGGTGGTCAAAAAGTGGGACAACTGGCAGCAGTAACTAGAAATCACTTAAGGTAGCCAACTGCCTCGTCACCGAGGGAAATACATCGGCAAACTTCGGGAGCATCTGGCAGGAGTAACTGTGAAAAGCTTATGTACCAAATAGTTCCATATCACTTCTGGCGGACAGGCCAGAGTAAACTTGAAGATGATATGGTGGAAAAAAGCGCGAGCAACTGGCAGAAGTAACTATGACTCTCTTAACACAGCCAAATGCAACGTCACCAGGCGCAAAACGTCGGCAAACACGAGAAGTATCTGGCAGAAGTGACTGTGACAGTCTTAAGGTGGACAAATAATGGCGTATCTCTTCTATAGCACTGGCCAATGTAAGCTTGAAGGTGTTGTTGTTGTTGTTGTGGTCTTCAGTCCTGAGACTGGTTTGAAGCAGCTCTCCATGCTACTCTATCCTGTGCAAGCTTCTTCATCTCCCAGTACCTACTGCAACCTACATCCTTCTGAATCTGCTTAGTGTATTGATCTCTTGGTCTCCCTCTACGATTTTTACCCTCCAAACTGCCCTCCAATGCTAAATTTGTGATCCCTTGATGCCTCAAAACATGTCCTACCAACCGAACCCTTCTTCTAGTCAAGTTGTGCCACAAACTTCTCTTCTCCCCAATCTTATTCAATATCTCCTCATTAGTTACGTGATCTACCCACCTTATCTTCAGTATTCTTCTGTAGCACCACATTTCGAAAGGATCAATTCTCTTCTTGTCCAAACTGGTTATCGTCCATGTTTCACCTCCATACATGGCTACACTCCATGAAGGTGTTATGGTCAATAAAAAAAGGGAGCATCTGGCAGGAAATTTATTACTCTCTTAAGGTAGCCAAATGCCACGTCACCAGGCGAAAAACATCGGCAACCTCGAGGAGCATCAGGCATGAGTAACTGCGATTGTCTTAAGTTAGACAAATAATGGCATATTTCTGCTGGTGTACTGCCCAGAGTAAACTTGAAGATGTGATAGTGGAAAAAAGCGGAGCAACTTGCAGGTGTAACTATGAATCTTTTAAGGATACCAAATGCCTCGTAACAGGTGGAAATACATGGGCAAACTCGCGGATCATCTGGCAGGAGCAATTGTGGCAGTCTTAAGCTGGTCAAATAATGTCGGATCTCTTCTGGTGGACTGGCCAGAGTTAGCTTGGATGCTAAAGGTGGTCAAAAAGTGGGAGCAACTGGCAGCAGTAACTATGACTCTCTTAAGGTAGCCAAATGCAACGTCAGCAGGCGCAAAACGTCGGCAAACACGAGAAGTATCTAGCAGGAGTGCCTGTGACAGTCTTAAGATGGACAAATAATGGCCTATCATTTCTGTAACACTGGGAAATGTAAGATTGAGGGTGTCATGGTCAATAAAAAGAGGCAGCATCTGGCAGGAGAAACGATGACTCTCTTAAATTAGCCAAATGCCTCGACACCAGGCGAATTACATAAAAAAACTCGTGGACCACCTGACAGGAGTAACTATGAAAAGCTTAAAGAGCAAAATAGTTGCATATCACTTGTGGCGGACTGGCCAGAGTAAATTTGAAGAAGTGATGGCGGATAAAATGGGGAGCAACTGGCAGAAGTAACTATGAGTCTCTTAAGGTAGACAAATGGCTCGCCACCAGGAGATAAACATCGGCAAACTTGAGAGGCATCTGGCAGGAGCAATTGTGGCAGTCTTAAGCTGTACATATAATGGCAAATCTCTTCTGGCAGAATGGCAAGTGTGGGCTGGGATGCTAAAGATGGTCAGAAAGTGGGGTAACTGGCAGCAGTAACTAGAAATCACTTGACTCTCAAATGCCCATCTGATGCGTAATATATGGACCCTCTCAATCCACCCCTTAGCATCCTTGCGATGTCGGGTGGATGATGGTTCGACTAGCCTCTCAGTGGGAAATCTTAGCTCCGGCCTTCAAGTGGCGGGGGTCGTAAGAAGTGCTAAGAAAGGTGTAATCCTCTTGAAGCTCTCCGACTGACAGAGCAGGGTGTCCTTCAAGGCTTGGGGGTTACCTCCCCCCCTTGCCTTCTGTTTTCAGCTGGTGCAACAAGTAGAAGAAAACGAGGTACCAGGCCTCCCACTGGAGTGCCTGTACCAGCTGACAAGCTATCCAGCCAGCCAACCAGCGCGGGTCGAGGGCCGCTCCCCGCTATCTGCCCTGAGTGTCTGCAGTCCTTTTCAACTAAGACCGGGCTCAGCGTTCATCGCCGTCGTGCCCACCCTGATGCCACCAATGCGGAGGTGCAGACGGAAAGGAAGAAGGCCAGGTGGTCGCAAGAAGCGTTGTTCCGTCCTGCACATGCTGAGGCGACTTTGTCCCTCCAAGGCTGCCGGTTTTTCAATCAAGAACTTGTCAAAGCCTTCCCAGAGCGCACAATTGAATCTATTAAGTGTCAGCGCAGGGGGCAGGCCTATAAGAACATGGTGACCAACTTTGCTGCCGAGCTTTCAAAGAGTGATCAAGATCTTCAAGGCTTTGCAGACGGGTCTGCTGTGGCATCTTCCTCGCCACAGTCCTATTCTCTGGGGGAAGACGTTGATCGGGCTATCTGGTCCCTGATTGCAGGGTTGCCCTCTTCGGGCCCGCGTTTTCGCTCACTTGATGCAGTTGTGACCTTGGGCCCCACTGTCAGCTGGAGTACCATCCAAGCCATATTGGTTCCTGCTCTTGACGAATTAGGTAGCAGGGAACCATCTGTTCGTGAAGCTCCTGGTAAGGAGTTCCAACAGCTGCCTGAGAGGAAGCGGGCGCGAAGAAGGTGGGAATATGCTGTAGTGCAGCATGCTTTTAGGAAAAACTCAGCGTGCTGTGTAAATGGTCTTCTTGATGGCACACTTCTCCATCAGCCACCCTCCATCCCAGGGCTGATTGAGTTTTGGAGGGATCTCTTTACTCCCCCTCATGTTAGGTCTCGGCCTCCACGTGGGGAGGATCTCTCAGGTAAGCTGTTGCCATTCTCCAAGTGTGTGCCCTTCCAAGTTCTGTGGGCACCCATTACTGCAGATGAGGCAGCTGCAGCTCTTCCCCCTCGCAACTCTGCTGCAGGCCCTGATCGCCTTACACCATCCCAGTTACGTCACCTTCCTCGTGAGGCTCTCCTTAAATTCCTCAACCTCCTACTCCTTTCACGTTCCCTCCCATCCCGTCTCCTACAAGCTCGTACCACCTTGCTGCCCAAGAAGACCGCTGCAGCATCCCCTGCTGCCTTCCGACCTATCACAGTGTGTTCGGTGCTGACCAGGGTCTTTCACAAGGTTCTGGTTGGCTGCCTTATGCGCCACTGCGCCTTGGATGGTCGTCGGCGGGCTTTCATCCCACAGGATGGGATGCTTCATAATACCTTTCTTCTAGATCTGGCGATGACCCAGGCGCGGAGCATTACCAGCTTGCTGTATGAAGTATCGCTGAATGTGTCAAAGGCCTTCGATTCGCTTGGCCATGGTGCCCTGGGTCCTGTGGTGAGGGCCCATGGTCTGCCAGTAGAGTACGTTGTCTACATCCTGGGGTGGTATAGGGCGGGTTTGACAGTTATCTGCGGTGCTGGGAAGTCGTCAGACCTACTGCGGCCTTTGAGGGGTGTACAGCAAGGTGATCCCTTATCCCCCACCCTCTTCAACATGTCTATGGACGTGCTCCTTTCCCATCTTCCTGAGCATGTTGGTGCCCGTATTCTCGGCCGAAGAATAAATGCTGCTGCGTTCGCGGATGACCTTCTTCTGTTCGCCGAGACCAAGGATGGATTGCAGGAGCTAATCACCATCGCTACAGCGGCCCTGGGTGACCTCGGTCTCGAGATCAACCCAAGGAAGTGCTTCTCTCTCGCCGTGGTTGCATCAGGTCAGGAGAAGAAGATAAAGGTTGACGAGTCAGTCATCTTTCTGGCCGGTAATAACAACATACCGGCGCTAGCGATGGGAGATTCCTTTAACTACTTAGGCCTGCAATTCACCACATGTGGACGCAGCCTCTTCCATCCTCGGCGGGAGATCGAGAAGCAGCTGGACATCATTAGGAGGGCACCACTTAAACCTCAGCAAAGACTCTTTTCCCTCTGCTCAGTGATCCTGCCGGGCATTTTCCATGGCCTGGCCCTGGGAAGGACACATTTAGGGGCCCTCTCGTCCCTCGATGTTTGCGTGCGCAAAGCTATTAGATCCTGGCTCCACCTGTCAGCGGACACCCCTGTTGGGTACTTTTGTGCCCCTGTTTCTCATGGGGGCCTGGGGGTCCTGGAAGCCCGCTGACTAGGTCCCCTTCTCCGGAGGGGGCGCCTTTCAAAGATAGAGGGACTGGGTATGGCTGCTGACGAAACCTCCCAGGATTCCCTGAGACGAGAAATCCATCAGTTGGATAATGCCTTATGATGGAATGGCGACGTAATTTAGTCCAGCTACCAACTGGGTTGGTGTTGGGCCGAGCGTCTTCACTCCTCAGTCGACGGCGCTGCTTTGCGGAAGTGTGCCCAAACACCAGGGCAGCACTGCTGGGTGTCTAACACTAGGCAGTTGGTCACAGGCCGTGACTACATCTCCTGCCTTCGTGCTAGTATTAATGCCCTGCCTGCTCAGGCACGGCTGCTACGTGAGCAGGAGGGTGACACAAGATGCTGGGGAGGCTGCAACGCCACAGAGACAGCCAACTATGTCATCCAGCAGTGTTGGAGGAGCGACGGGGCCCGCATTGCCCGACATGACACCATGGCGTCCTATCTGGCGCGAGGCCTACGTCGAAGAGGCTATGAAGTTCTTTTGGAGCCTCATCTGCGGACATCAGATGGATTGAAGAAGCCTGATGTCGTGGCAGTCCGCGGCGAAACAGCATATATCATTGACGCCCAGGTGATTGGTGACAGCCTCGATCTCGATTGTTGTCATAGGGAGAAGGTCGCAATCTGTGACAAGCAGGCCGTCC